>NC_091740.1:9604354-19604354 GCF_030179905.1 Drosophila bipectinata | reverse complement strand
TACATGATTAAAGAGGGTGATATACCCTTTCACTCGCACTCATTGTTATGATTATAGAGGGACTGATTTTGCTGACGAGCTCACAGAGGATGCGATGGAGTATATAGCGGGCTATATAATTAAAAAATTGAAGATTTTCAATGAGCTGGCAGAAAATGGAACATTCACTTATCTGGATGAAGTTTCTCGGGGAGGGCTCATCAAACCATCTGTCGAATTTACTAAAAAACTAAAAGATCTTGAATATATATTTGTAAGTCACATTAAGAAACAATTTACGTTATCTAAAAATGTCAAGGAGACTTTATTATTAGCCGCAAAAAATGTTAATATTAATTTTAATATAAAAGAATTTTATTTTAAGATTAGAATAAACTTTAAAGTTAAGAATTTAAAAAAAAGATTATTTATACAAAAACAAAAACAGCGCCTAATATGTAATTCAAAATTATTAAAACTTTATAACTGGAAACTTTAATCCCCTTGTATCGTGTAAGGGTTAATGCACACTGTTGTGACTGCGCCGATAGACGGGAGTCAATGATTAGCAGAAGTCTGCTATGGGGACTTTGCTGTTGCCGTTTTATAAAAACACAGGGGTTGGATATGTCACTGAATTTAATTTGAATTGATTTTAGATATAACAAAATGTGTAATGGGTAAATGTAACAAAAAATGTGTGTGTTCAGTCGTAAGCTTAGACGTCGTAAGGAAGAAGCCTAGAGATGTCCCGCTTTCCAAGGGGACCGGGGTCTCGAGATCGATAGCCACCAATCAGGTATCGATTGTAGGGTTGTGGTATGCACTAACAACGTAATGAACATTACGACAACGAAAATGACCGTACATGCCGCCCCGCAATGCTGGGTCCAGCATTAAGACATCCTTCTAATGGTAACTGAAAGAAACAGGTGAAATGTTTGCTGTGGTATGGATGTGAGATCAAATGCGTGTATCACTATTGTTCAAGATTAGCTTCCTCGACTTTAGCTTCCATGTAATTCGGGATGGGTAATCTGCAGATCTTGGATACTGATCGCTTATATGTACCCGAACCTGTATAGATTGTTGCAACTCGTACCATCCCATCGGCTCCAGGGTGTAATTCTGTGACACAACCTAATTTCCAATCGGTTGGACCTGTCCTGTCGTCCTTGATAATAACTAGGTCATTGACCTGCAGGTTTTCTTCCTCTTGTCTCCACTTAGGGCGTGCCTGAAGGTGAGACAACCAATATGAGCTCCACCTTTTCCAGAACTGGCGTAGGATACGTTGTCCCTCCATGAACTGTGTGTTGAGCGACTTGTCCTTGTCACTGGGGGTAGGAAGCGATTGCATGGAGTCTCCGATGAGAAAATGAGCTGGAGTCAATACTTGCAGATCGTTAATATCCGCGGTTAACGGGCATAATGGCCGAGAGTTAAGACAGGCCTCTATCTGGATAAGAACGGTTGATAATTGTTCATAAGTCATTGGGTATCCTTTGAAGGAACGATGAAGATGATACTTTACGGCTTTGACGTTAGCCTCCCAAAGTCCTCCGAAGTTTGGGCTGTGTGGGGGGTTAAAGTGCCACTGAATATAGCGCTTTGTGAGTTCTGGGACGACTGTCTGGTTGATTTCCTGCCGGAACTCGTTAGACCACAACTGTAGGGATTTATCTGCTGCTATAAAATTTGTGCCGCAGTCACTGTACATGTGCCGCACAAAACCGCGGCGTCCAATGAACCGTTGGAGAGCCCAGAGAAAATGTTGTGCTGTGAGTCCTGTCACCAGCTCCAAATGGATAGCTTTACTGGCGAGGCAAATGAATACTGCAATATAGGCCTTGTATGTAGTGTGTCCTCTGAACCTCGAGGCCTTGACATCGATGGATCCTGTGTAATCCACACCTGTAGCTTCGAACGCTCTTTTCGGCGGATTAACACGATGGTATGGAAGATCACCCATTAATTGTCGAGAGGGTTTAGGGCGATGCTGAAAGCAAGCCACACACTGTCGGAGAACTCCTTTTACCGTTTGTTTGCCATTAATGATCCAAAACTGCTGATGGATGATCGCACGGGTCAGTTGCACACCCCCATGCATGGTGTTCAGATGGGCGTTTTTTATGACGAGGTCCGTAAAATGATGTGACTTCGGTAGGATGATGGGCGTGCGTTGTTGAGTGGTGAGCTGCAAAGCGTTTCGAAGTCTGCCCCGCACTCTGAGGATCCCTTGGGCATCTATGAATGGCGACAGTTGGCTAAGCTTGTTAGATTTTGAGAGCGATTTGTTTGCTCGCAACTTGGACAGTTCGTGAGAGAATGCTTCCTGTTGGACAACGCGAACCAGAGTATACATTGCCTTGGAAAACTCCTTTACGCTAATTGGTCCGGAAAGCCGAGCCTCCCTTTTGTAGCGAGTATTATGGATAAAGCGATTAATGAATGCTGTGGAAAATACAAGCCGACTGTATGACGAAAATGACTCAACAAAGGAATCAGTGGATGCACAGGTGTGAGCGTGGATAACCTTTGCTGCCTGTTCCTCGCAGATTGTGCTCGGATCTGGAGAAGTAAGAGTTACCTTGGGCCAATGGTCTTCGGGTTCCTGCAACCAGTCTGGGCCGCTCCACCAGAGCTTATCCTGCGCGAGCTGTAGTGGGGTTAAACCGCGCGTTGCACAATCCGCAGGGTTGTCCTGCGTAGACACATGACCCCACTGGGAAGCAGAGCTGACCTCTTGGATGCTGCCAATTCGATTGGCTACAAAAGTCTTCCACCTGCATGGATCTCCATATATCCAGTGAAGCACGATCATGGCGTCTGACCAGTAGTACACTGTGACCCGCATCTGAGGCACGTGAAGTTGCTGCTGGATCCATGTGGCGAGTTTGGTAGCTAGAACTGCTCCGGAAAGCTCCACTCGCGGTATGGTGAGAGGCTTTGTTGGTGTAACCCTAGTGCGAGCTGCGACTAAGTGTGTATGTATCATTCCAGCAGTGTCGAGTACTCGAAGGTAGGCACACGCTGCATACGCGAGGGACGACCCATCGGAGAACATGTGCAATTGAAGAGATATCACATTGCTGAAATCGCAACCGAACCAGCGTGGTATGCGAATGTGTTGAACTTCTGGAAGATGTTCGAGATATCGCTGCCAACGCGCTGCCAAACACTCTGGTAGCATGTCGTCCCAATCGAGTGCACGGTAAGTGCCATCAGTTTGCTGCATACGGAAGCTCCATACGTCCTTGAGGAGAATTTTTGACATGACTATCAAGGGTGCTAAAAATCCTAATGGATCGAAGAGCCGCGCCACTGTTGATAAAAGAGCCCTCTTCGAAAGTGTGGGATTGATCGAGAAATGGATTTTGAATCCGTAGACGTCCGGGTTTGGCTGCCAGTACAGTCCAAGCGTTTTAATGCTGTCTTTATTGTCCATTTCGAAGATTGAGTGGTTGCAGAGGTCTACTTTAGGAATATCACTAAGCAACGCCGGGTGGTTCGCTGCCCATTTTCGAAGATGCATACCAGCCGAGCGGAGGGCTGCTATGACCTCGTTTCGCACTCGAATGGCACCGTCCGTGGTCTCATGGCCGCTTTGTACGTCATCAACATAAATCTCCCTTTTCAGTACCTTTTCTGTTAGCGGATAATTTTCTCGTTCGTCCTGAGCTATTTGGTGGATCACCCGAATCGCTGTGTATGGCGCTGATGCTGTTCCGAAGGTAACTGTGGTGAGACGGAACTCTTTTAACTTTCCGGTTTTGTCACGCCACCAAATGCGCTGGAATTGAGAGTCCTCTGGATGCATTTCGATACATCGGTACATCCTTTGGATGTCCGCCACGAAAACATAGCGATAACAACGCCAATTTAGTATCACTCCTCCCAAATCGTTCTGTAGAGCTGGGCCAGTACATAAAATGTCATTCAGTGATTTCCCGTTGGAGCTCTTACAAGAGGCGTCGTAGACTACCCTGAGTTTAGTCGTCAGGCTGTCCTCCTTCAGGACTGCATGGTGTGGAATCGTGCTGCAGAAGACGCCGAGCTTCCCATTTGTGTTGATATGAGAGTGACTGTCTTCGCTTGTAGTGACTTCTTGTATTTGCTGTAAGTCAAAATTCCTCGATTGCTTGGAGATATTGTTGATGAAGCTTATCGCGCTGCTGCAATTTTCGCTCTAGTGTGTAGAACCGATTTAAGGCTATATGTTTTGATCGGCCTAGAACTTGTGACGGGTCGAACAAGGTTTTCAGTGGTAAGCGAACCATGTATTTCCCGTTGGGCTGTCGAACATGGGTTTGACGAAAGTGTTCTTCACACCATCGTTCCTCTGTGGTGAGTTGGCGTTCAGACGGCACGCTATCTAGTTCGAAGAACCTTTGCACCAGATGATCAAGCGTCGTGGTGTTACAACGGACAGTGATGGAGTGTGTCATGGATTTCCTCACAGGTCCAAAAACAATCCAACCAAGAAGAGTGTTTTGTGCGATTGGTTCCTCATGAGTTCCTCGTCGAATTTCTGGGAGCATCAATTGTGGAATAAGATCAACGCCCACAAGCACGTCAATACGACCGGAGCGGGCAAAATTGGGATCGGCGAGTTGCAATCCTTTAAGGTGTTGGAATGAGCGAGGGTCGACATCCGATTTTGGAAGGTGCCCTGTAAGTGTACGGAGAATAAATGCAGTGGATACAAACGATGTGAACTGGGAACCTGAAATCGAGCTTAGGACAAAATTGGTACTATGTCGACAACGATTGTGAGAGGAGTCGCCAATCCCTGTTATTTCCGCAGATATAGGGGTGCGTGAGAGACCCAGCGTCTGTACTAAGCTTTCGGTGATAAGTGTTCCTTCCGAGCCATGGTCAATCAACGCTCTGGCTAAAACAGATTGTCCCGTTTGGTCGTTGACAATTCGGATTAGGGCCGTGGCGAGAATCGTGGTGGATGGATTTTGATAGGTGGCAACTGCGCTGAGGAGTTGCGTCTCGTTCGAAGCAGTTAAGCCGGGGGCTAGGCTGTGCTGTTGAGACAAAACAGATGAGCGGGATGCTAAGCTCTGTTGGGTGCCCTGCGCGCTATGGACACCGTTCGTTGGCTGTCGCGATAGGGCAGAGTTGGTAGGCTGGGTTGCTACGTTCGGAAAATGCAGTAGCGTATGGTGGCGTTGGCCGCACTGTAAGCAATTGCGAGTGCTGCTGCAGTGACTTAGCGCGTGGCCTGTGCTGAGACAATTGAGGCATGCCTTTATGCGATCGACGATCGTCTTACGAGCAAAGCAATCCTTCGCGAGAAAACTGGGGCATCTCCGGAGAACATGGTTTCTTTGGCAGAGAGTGCACTGGGGTGCTCCCATTTCCGTAGTCACATGAAAACTGTGGCGGTTAGTGGAATTGAAGTTGGATCGGTTAGGCGCACGTGGATGGGAAGATGGTCCTGGTGCTGAACGAGTTCCAAGTGGTTGGTTTCGATTTTCGATTAGGTCGATGCTAACTAAGCGCTCCAGCAGGAAAGTCTCCAACATCGAAAAGGTTGGAATCTCGGTGGAGCTCCCCAATGAGTGCTCCCACGCTTGCGTAGTGCTGCTTGGTAGTTTGGTTAACAGATGATGCACTAGCCAGTGATCGCAGGAATCAATGTTTATTTTTAAACGTCGAAGATCACTAATGCAAACATTAGCCAGGGTTAGCACGCGCCTGATACCTTCTGAAGCTTCCTTGGGAACCGACTCAAGCCCATACAGTGCCGCCATGGTGTGCATAAAGTGGAGACGTGGATTGTTGTAGCGCTTGACGAGGAGATCCCAGGCTACCGTCTACCCAGAATCCGTTAATGCCATGTGACTGACATCCTGGTCCCGTCCTTCGGGCAAGGCCTGCTTGAGAAAGTGAAACTTCTGGATGTTAGAGAGAGTGTTGTTGTCATGGATGAGTTGTAGGAAACCATCGTAAAACGAGGGCCAATCCGTAAAGCTTCCCGAAAAGCGTGGAACTGGAAGCTTCGGAAGCGGAATGTTGGATGATAAAATTGGAGTGACGGACTCGATTGGTGGGGAACCTTGGGCTATCACTGAGAACTTGTTGTCGTATTCTTCCGAGATGTTGCAGAAGATGTGCTGGTGCTCTTCAACAAACCGCTCGTATAGGTTGTCTGAGAAATATACATGTTGACTGGGACACAGCTGATCGACCAATTGTTGGTGATTCGCATCAAACAGGGTGGATAAATCCTTTAACGTGCTAAGTCGCTGAAAAAAATAATGTTTGGATTTTCGGGATTGACTATCCTTCTTGAAGTTACGCTCGAGTTGTGTCAACCTGTTCCATAAATCCTTCTGTCTCGCGTGCAAACCAGCAAACTGGTCGGATGGGGAAGGGTTGGCTTGTGTGCCTGTCTTTTCATCGTCGATACCCATAGTTTTATTGAATTTACAACAGCACGCTTGAAATCACAGCCCTCACATACAAACACTTACCGGCTTCCAGTCAGTCTGTGTAGCAGTTTTCCAGTTTCAATTCGTCGTTCCTTTGGTCCGTTATTCGTCTCGCAGCAATCTCTCCTTCCTTTGTCCGTTATTCGTCTCACAGCGTGGTTCCACGTGGCATAGGTTAATAGCCGTTTGTTTCAGATTAATTTGAGCCCAATTGTTAGTTCCAAATCAATTCAAATTCCATTCATTGGCACATTTAACAACAGGTTCCCCTCATGGGCCACCAAAAATGTTGTGACTGCGCCGATAGACGGGAGTCAATGATTAGCAGAAGTCTGCTATGGGGACTTTGCTGTTGCCGTTTTATAAAAACACAGGGGTTGGATATGTCACTGAATTTAATTTGAATTGATTTTAGATATAACAAAATGTGTAATGGGTAAATGTAACAAAAAATGTGTGTGTTCAGTCGTAAGCTTAGACGTCGTAAGGAAGAAGCCTAGAGATGTCCCGCTTTCCAAGGGGACCGGGGTCTCGAGATCGATAGCCACCAATCAGGTATCGATTGTAGGGTTGTGGTATGCACTAACAACGTAATGAACATTACGACAACGAAAATGACCGTACACACACATTTATAGTCGTCTGGCTCACACTACATGATTAAAGAGGGTGATATACCCTTTCACTCGCACTCATTGTTATGATTATTGAGGGACTGATTTTTCTGACGAGACTACCTTATATAAATGTATCATGATTCCGCCTTTTATCATGCCACGCCTACTTTTATTTAGTTGCTTAAAATGCCTTTGAATATATATTTCATTTTTCAGATCGATACCGTACTTCGTTAAAAAGTTACAGACGCATTGCTCTTACTTTCTTATATAAGGCTAAGTACATGGCTAGTTTGACTCTTTTTTTCGAAATTAAAAATAAATTATAAGTTAAAAAAATTAAAAAAAAAAATTATAAAATTTGTTGTAAAAAGATGAATCAGAATTGACTCCAACATAATTGAAAAATGCGTATGTTTTTTTTAAATACATTAAAATGTCTTAAATACCTCGAAATACCTTATGTACCTCATAGTGAAATCTTTAAGCTTCACGGCGCGAGCTAGGAATTCATTTTAGACACATGGTTTCATGGTGAAATTTTCTTAGAATTCTTCGTAGATTCCGATTATGGGGGACGATTTTCAGGATTTTTTGGACAGGAACAAATAGACCCGCCCTAATATACATATATACTTTATAGGGTCGGAGATGTCTCCTTCACTGCGTTGCACACTTTTGACCAAAATTATAATACCCTCTGCAATGGTATAAAAATGGCCAAATAAGACAACTTTCAACTGAACTTCCAAAGCCATTTTGAACTAAATGAGGCAAACTAAATGGCAAATAAATAACAAATTAAATTACACGATTAGGGTAAAAAACTACATATTAGCTTATGAAAAAACACCCAAAATGGGTTAAGTAGATGTAAAACAAGTGGACTCCACTGCAAATGTTATAAATAAAGTCGAATCTAACCCAATAAATACAGAATTAACGGACATCTTATTATCAATCATTGTCTTTATTATGAGCGCATATATCTTGTACAAGGCATAACAAATATATATCAAAAAGAACCATAAACAGAAGCCAGGCTAATGATATGGGAAAAATATGAAATGTAAAAAAAAGCGCCCACAATAATTATAAAAATATATTCTTATAAGAAAAACAAAAAAGCCTCTTAAGATAATATGAATATCCATATAGTGATTTATATACGAAAATAAATAAAATTAAATAAAACAAAATCAAAAAATATGAATTCTATGAATAAAAAAATATAAAAAATGTGAATTCATATATACGAGTGCATTAGAACCACTCTTGATAAGGGACCAAGCTCCGGACATAATATCCTAAGTTACCCATAATATATTATCCGTAATACCTGGTCGAAATAAATATTGGGACACTTTATTTTTTTTTAAATAAAATCGTAAATGATTTTTAATTTTTTTTTGTGTTTATTTTATTTGTAAATATAGAGAAAAAATGCATTAAAAAACAAGAAAGGAAAGCTAACTTCGGGCGGAGCCGATGTTTACATACCCTTGCAGTTAAAACCGGATATATATCGCAAGCAGCGGATATTTGGCTGATCCTTATGATTACATCATAATAAAACTAATTAACTAAAATAAAAAATCTAAAAAAAGTCCCAAACTTCTATCTTCAAAAATACGAAAGTTGATATATCTACCAAGTACCATTTCCGATCGTTCAGTTATATGGCAGCTATATGATATAGTCGGCCGATCCTAATGAAATTTGGTAGGTTGGATCAACTGGCCAAAAATAGAATCTGTATTAAGTTTCAGCTTTTTATCTTCAAAAACACGAAAGTTGGGTCATTTCCGATCGTTCAGTTATATGGCAGCTATAAGATATAGTCGGCCGATCCTTATGAAATTTAGCATGTCGTAATGTTTTGCCAAAAATAGCTCTCGTGTCAAATTTGATCTCTCTAACTCTAAAAACACCGAAGTTATACTATTTCCGATCAATCAGTTATATGGCAGCTATAGGATATAGTCGGCCGATCCGGGCCGTTCCGACTTATATACTGCGTGCAAAGGAAAGAAGGGTGTGTGCAAAGTTTCAAGTCGATAGCTTTAAAACTGAGAGACTAGTTTGCGTAGAAACAGACAGACGGACAGACAGACAGACGGACAGACGGACAGACGGACCGACGGACAGACGGACAGACGGACATGCTCATATCAACTCAGGAGGTGATCCTGATCAAGAATATATATACTTTATAGGGTCGGAGATGTCTCCTTCACTGCGTTGCACACTTTTGGACAAAATTATAATACCCTCTGCAAGGGTATAAAGATAAAACTTTCTTATTTTACTGATCCTTTCCACTAGGGTTGTTGGTTTTTAAAAAAATATTGTATTGATGATATTTGCTGTGAAAAAAATATCAATCGATAATATTAAGAAATATCACATAAAAAAATCGATATATCGAGTATTTTTGATATTTTTTATGGTCAGCTAAAATTGAAAAAAGGTTATTTGTAAATTTAAAAAAAGGTTTTAATATGTGTTTTCATCCGCCATGAACTGCAAAAAGGAGCTATTTTTTATTTAAAAAGTGAATTTAAAAAACAACAAATATTTATACCCACTCTCAAGCAACTTTTATTTACGTTATTTGAAATAAAAAATAACAAAATTATTAAGGACATTGTATTCAAATTTAATTATAAAAAAACTTAATATAAAAAAAAAAGTTTTTTAAAACTTTATTAATTTATGGAATATGTACTAAATATGTACTAATTACCTTATTATCTTATTTAATGCTCCTAATTACTCTTAATTACAAAACAAATCTTTCTTCAATGATTTAAAAAAAACTCTTTCGGTTATATGCTGGTCTGTTATTCGACTACGGGAGTCACAAACAATACATTTAATGGCAAAAGCCAACCGTTCAGATGGAACCGTACTTCCAGGCGTGATAAGATAACTTAATGCCAATTTCTGGCTTAAGAGTGACCAAACATAAAATATCGGAAATACCAACTCAAAAATATTATTATCGACTATTTTTGCCCAAAAAATATTCCGATAATAATATTTTTTTAAGAGAAAATATATCGATATATTGATGTTTTGATATATTTCCGACATCCCTACTTTCCACGAAAATTGATATTGTTATGTTAGCTCCCTTAGAAATAATTATTGGGACACTGTAAAGAAAATAATTTTTAAAAAATTTATAATTGTAGAAAAAAAAGGTATTTTCTTACCTAATAGTGGGTATTGCTTCCGTGCTTTGAAATTACTTCAGCCAAGCGTTTGGACATTAAATTAGCCAAATCCTGCAATGTTTTTCTTCAATTTTGGCCTATTCTTCAACAAAACCCTTCTTGAGCTGTGCCAAATTTTCAAACTGTCGTCCATTGCTGTATACTATATTTGAGAGTATACCCCACACATCATAAATCGGGTTTAGGTCGGGACTACAAGCTGGCCACCCCAAAAGTTCAATTTTTTAATCCTCAAAAAACTGCTTTGACACTTTGGATACGTGGATGGCGGCGTTATCCTGTTGAAAAATTAACTTTTTCTCAAAATAAGTTCAAAATAAGTATAAAAAGGAGTGAACCTACTCTACTGATTTTACAATTTGAGATACTTGGAAGACATCTTTCATTGATGGTTTCAAGAATCTAGAAAATATTCCATTAGATAATGAAATGGAACGAAATATATAAAACACTGCATAATATAAAAATTGATTTTGACAATTATCAAAATTATTATAGTCATTATCAAGACCTCGGCCAGTACAGCAAAACACTGTGAACAAGCATGCCGAAATATTAATAAACCGCTTCAATACAGCGCGTACAGTAATACATGACCAGAGGGACAGGCTATACAAAGCCCATTGGTCTCAGGTGTCAATTTATCTAAATAAATTAAGAGACAATCTAATAGTTATAAAGCAAAGGTACGATCTAAAAATGTCAATACTAACTCTCCTAAACACCCCGTAACAATAGAAACTGAAGAAGAGTCAGAATTATCAGATTTATCAGCACCTATACAAGCTGAGACTGATGACCCTATCTGTACAAAACTCGAAATTGAGGAAAAGATACAAACAACATCACAATTCCGGCAGTGCTTATTCAATCTGAATTGTCAGACCAGGACTTGACGGACTCCGATTTAGACAACAACATTGTAGAAGTAAAACTAACCACAATTGCTGATGAGACAATTGCCCATAGGGCAAACATTAGAGAAATATCGAATGCCATCCCAGAACTTAACGGGCAAAGGTTACACCTTCAAAGATTC
Source organism: Drosophila bipectinata (assembly GCF_030179905.1). Lineage (NCBI taxonomy): Eukaryota > Metazoa > Arthropoda > Insecta > Diptera > Drosophilidae > Drosophila > Drosophila bipectinata. Next base: position 19,593,034 of record NC_091740.1, on the reverse strand, counting down.
ATAACAGCTTTGAAGTTAGTTAACCTAACGAAAGGTACATTCGAAGTTTTTGCTGTAGAAGTAATTAAATCCAAAATAATTGAATCAACTTTATACAGAGTCCAAAACGAACCACTATAGAAGCCATAATCAGAGAGCTGCAAGATACTGAAGTCGGAGAAACGTCCTACGTAGTTAAAGCCAAAATGGCAAAAACAAGCCAAAAAGGCCAAACAGCAGAAAAATTTACAACTGAAATAGACAATCTACGAAAGCTCCTAGAAGCTTCGTATATTGATGAAGGTCCATCGGCCAAACACGCGGGCCGAATTCAGCTCCAAGGAAGCCATCTTCACAATGGTTAAAAATTTCGAGCATGGCCGCCTCAAAACAATATTGAAAGCAGGCAATATTACCACCATGACTGAAGCTGTCACCAAGTACATACAATGCAGTACTGAAATTACAGGCAATGCCAATTCCATATTGTACACCCATCGAGAAAATAGTAATCGAGGTAATTATAACAATAAATATTACCAAAATAACGGATATAGCCAAATGGTTACTATAGAAATAATAATAACCATAACAACAATTATTATAGAAACAGCAACCGTGGTGGAAACAACCGCGGCGGAAACAGCCGAAACACAATGGTAATGGCAATAATAGCCACAACCAAAACAACAACGTCAGGGTAGTCCATACGAATTCGGAAAATTCCCAGACGCCTTTAGGTACACAACAGTAAAAAACACCAAAGTTCACACTATAAATCTCAGTCAAAATACATTTGTCAGTTTCATAAACGTAGCAACAGGAAAAAAATTTGTTTTTCCACTAGATACAGGTGCGGAAATATCCATATTGAAGAAAAATTCCGATATTTTTCAAAAGATCTGAAATCGTCCGAAAAATTGAAACAAATTCAAAAGAAAACAGTGTATTTATTCCGAACCAAGAAATTAAGCATGGTATCTATATAGCAAATACCATAGCAACAGCCCAGCATATACATATAAGACTACTAAATACCACAAATACAGATCAAGTAGTTTATATTAAAAAAATTCATCATGAACCACTTTCAAACTACGAAGTAGTACAAACAGACTTAGAAACCTGACAAAAAATGGTATTATCCGAACTTTCGAAAAACTTCCCACTTTTATTCAATGAACAACTTACAACATTATGCACCCAGTATAGTGATGTATTCGGACTAGAAACCGAATCGATCACTACCAATAATTTCTACAAACAAAAACTGAGATTAACTGATGATGAACCCGTTTATATAAAAAATTATAGAAATCTTCATAGTCAACAAAACGAAATTCAAAAACAAGTCCAAAAACTCATTAGAGATAAAATAGTGGAACGCTCTTTATCACCTTATAATAGCCAACATTTGTTAGTACCAAAAAAAGTCACTTCCAAATTCGGAAAATAAAAAATGGTGATTAGTATGTGTCTATCGTCAACTTAATAAAAAACTCTTGTCTGATAAATTTCCACTCCCTACAATCGACAATATTTTGGATCAACTAGATAGAGCCAAATATTTCTCATTCCTTGACTTAATGTCAGGTTTTTACCAAATTTAACTCGAAAAAAGTTCACGCGATAACATCCCTTTCAACAAACAATGGTTCATATCGCTTCACGCGATTACCATTCGGTTTTAAAACAGCGCCAAACTCTTTTCAGAGAATGATGATTATAGCTTTCTCTGGATTAGAACCTTCGCAAGCATTTCTTTATACGGATGACTTAATAGTCATAGGTTGCTCCGAAAATCATATGCTCAAGAACATAACTAATGTGTTCGAGAAATGTAGGCAACACAACATAAAGTTAAATCCTGAAAAATGTTAATTTTTTATGCATGAAGTCACTTTCCTAGGACATAAATGCACAGATAAAGTAATCTTGCCCGACGACAAAAAATACGACGTCATTCAAAATTACCCAGTCCCACATGATGCGGACTAGAAGATTCATTGCATTTGAAACTATTACAGATGTTTCATAAAGAATTTGGCTGAATACTCTCGTCACATAACAAGATTATGTAGGGAAAATGTAAAATTCGAATGAAAAACAGAATGTCAAAACGCCTTTCAACATTTTAAATCAGCATTAATAAACCCAACTCTGTTGCAATACCCACATTTTAGCAAAGAATTTTGCATAATTACAGATGTTAGCAAATACGCTTGTAGAGCAGTCCTAACTCAAAACAAAAATTGACTACAGCTTCCAGTTGCATACTCATCAAGATCCTTTACGAAAGTTGAAAGCAACAAGAACACTACAGAACATAATTAGCAGCTATTCAGCTAATTAGCAGCAATAACACACTTCAGACCATATATTTATGGTAGACATTTCACTGTCAAAACCGACCACAGGGCACTTATCTACTTATTTTCAATGGTAAATCCCAGTTCCAAACTAACACGAATGAGACTTGAATTAGACGAATATAATTTTACGGTACAGTACCTAAAGGGTAAAGATAATGTATGTAGCCAGACTTGAAAAACATAGAATTAAATATTCTATAAGTCACTACCAGAAACCAAAGTAGACAAAAATCTTGCGCAGGAAAAGAACAAAAGGAATTGCAACAGCAATCTATAGAAAAAGCTTCAGACCCCAACGTATATGAAGTCATTAATTATGATGAAGTACGTAAAGTAGTGACCTTGCATGGAAATAACAATATGTGTTTAATTAAGAACGGAAAGAAAATTACAGCCAGATATGATGTTAGCGATATGTATACTAATGGAACCCTTGGCATAGGTCCATTCTTCCAAAGGCTTGAAAAGCAGACCGATATTCACAAAATCAGCCAACTCAAAGTGTCCCCATGGGAAAATATCTTTGAACATGTTTCAATTGATAATTAAAAAAAAAGGGAAATTATATATTAAAATGCTTAAGAGTAGCTCTACTCAACCCGGGGACCGTAAGAAAAAATAATAAAGAATGTTTGGTCATTGAGATTTTTCAATGACGTAGATAAAATGCAAATTGGGTTCAATTATAAACGTTATAAAATGTTTATACCTGCATGCAGATGAAGCAGATATTTAGATAATCTTATGGTGCCTGCAGAGACCCAAGTAAAGTACAGAGAGGGCGGCCCGACTAGTCATTGCGAAGCTAAAGCTCTCGATAATGGAGAGGGCGGCCCGACCTAGACATTTGCGGAGCTAAAACTCTCCAAAGAAAGCTAGTGAATAGAGCCGCCAAGAGAGAGTCGGCTTGCGATCAACTAAGGTACTTATACATACTTAAGCTTAATAAATAAACATTACACTAAACATTACATTAACATTATTTAAACATCAACATTAAACGCCGTTCTGCTGCCTGACCCGACATGACCCAAGTCCTGCATCGCTGCTCCAGAAACTCTGCCAGCGAATCCCAAGTAGGGAATCCAAGGCGAATCCAAGGCGTCGGAACTTTAGAAATTTAGACTCTCCTCCTGAATTTGTCGAATAACCTTCGAAGACCTGTTATTAAGACATTTCCTCCCACTAGAGTGAGGCCAAGAATCTCGTTCACATGAGCCTGAAATATTAGGCGACGGCTATTAAATCGTTTCTCCAACAAATTCAGCGCGACATCACAATTCTCATCGGAGACTTCCAAGGAGCGAACTGCTTCGAAAGCGGACTCCCGAAGGCAAGATCGCAACCTTTGCAGCTTTTCCACCTTACTGATGCACGGATTGCCGACTATAATTGTACAGAAAATCGAGTAGAACTTGCGTTGTGGGACCTATGTATATATGTTTTTATATTTTTTTCGCTGGTCAATAGTTTTTTTAAATTGTTCATTATATTAACTAGATCACTTCGGGGTCACCAATGGTTGGTCATTGATATTTTTTAATGACCAAACATTGTTAAACATCAACATTAAACGCCGCGCTGCTGCCTGACCCGACAAAGAAAAAGAAGCTATATTAAAATTCCATGATGATCCAATACAAGGTGGTCATACAAGCATTACAAAAACCTTGGCCAAGGTCTAGAGACACTATTACTGGAAAAGTATGTCCAAAGACATAAAAGAGTACATAAAGAAATGTCCTTCATGCCAAAAGTCTAAAACGACTAAACACTCTAAGACCCCATTAACCAAAACCCAAACTCCGCAAAGAGCTTTCGAAAGAGTAATTGTGGATAGGACTACCAAAAATCGAATAATGAAAACGAGTACGCTGTAACATTCATCTCAATTTAACTAAATACTTTGTTGCTATACCATATACCAAATAAGAGTGCAAATACAGTAGCAAAAGCCATATTTGAAGATATTATTCTAAAGTACGGTCCAATGACGGACATGGGAACGGAATATACAAATTCAATTATTGAAAATCTATGTAAAAATGTAAATATTGAAAACATAACTTCGACTGCTAATCACCACCAGACTGTAGGTACCGTGTAGCGAAGCCACAGAACACTCAATGAGTTCATTCGTTCATACATCTCAGTTGACACAACGGATTGGGATGTATGGCTACAATACTTCGCCTATTGTTTTAATACGACCCCCTCTATGGCACATGACTATTGTCCATATGAGCTAGTTTTTGGTAAAACGTCAAATTTACCAAAACATTTTAATAGCATAGATATCATAAAACCCCTTTATAATATAGAAGATTATGCTAAGGAATCAAAATTCAGATTAGAACAGGCATTTAAGAAACCTAGACTAATGCTAGAAGCTCATAAACTAAAACAAAAAATTATTTACGATAAAACTAGTTTAGATTTTGATTTAAAAATAGGAGATCAGGTTTTATTGAAAATCAAGAAAGGAAAGCTTACTTCGGGCTTACTGAAGTTGATATACCCTTACAGTAAAAACCGGATATACATTGCAAACATCGGATATAGTTGGCCGATTCTAATGAGAATATCATAATAAAACCAATTATTTGCAATAAATCATCTAAACAAGAAAGCAAAGCTAACTTCGGGCGGAGCCGAAGTTGATACACCCTTGCAGTTAAAACCGGATATATATCGCAAACATCGGATATAGTTGGCCGATCCTTATGATTACATCATAATAAAACCAATTAATTGCAACAAAAAATCTAAAAAAAAAGTCCAAGCTTCTATCTTCAAAAATACTAAAGTTGATATTTCTACCAAATATCATTTCCAATCGTTCAGTTATATGGCAGCTATAGGATATAGTCGGCCGATCCTAATGAAATTTGGTAGGTTGGATCAACTGACTCTAGCTTTCTATCTTTAAAAACACGAAAGTTGGGTCATTTCCGATCGTTCAGTTATATGGCAGCTATAAGATATAGTCGGCCGATCCTTATGAAATTTGGCATGTTGTAACATGTTGCCAAAAATAGCTCTCATGTTAAATTTGATCTAACTCATGTCTCTAACTCTAAAAACAGCAAATTTATACCATTTCCGATCAATCAGTTATATGGCAGCTATAGGATATAGTCGGCCGATCCCGGCCGTTCCGACTTATATACTGCGTGCAAAGAAAAGAAGGGTGTGTGCAAAGTTTCATGTTGAGAGCTATAAAACTGAGAGACTAGTTCGCGTAGAAACAGACAGACAGACAGACGAACATGCTCATATCAACTCGGGAGGTGATCCTGATCAAGAATATATATACTTTATAGGGTCGGAGATGTCTCCTTCACTTTTGGACAAAATTATAATACCCTCTACAAGGGTATAAAAAGTCCCTAAATAAAATGTTTTCTTAAAAAATAAATTACAATATATTTAAAAAGTTATAAAATATATATCAAAACGAATCTTTTTAAAATATTTTATTTGCTGCTACGAATGTCAATAAATTATTTTATTAATATTTTAACAGGTATATAACAAATATGTAATATCAAGGTGGGCTGTATTTTCAATTTTTGTTTTTTAAACTCAGTTTCCATGTATTAATTATATAAATATATTTATTCTGTCTTCAAATATTGATTTTCTTTTATTTCCCACTTTTGTTTTTATATTTTCCCACTTTTTCGTATTTAACGATTATTCCGGCAATGGTTGGCTAATTTTTCATAGTTACTGTTAAAATGTTTAATGTGGTAGTGAAATATTTTGATTTTTATGAAATAGTTCTAATGCTGTATGATACGAAAATGAGTTTTCATAATGTTTAATGGTTTTTTATTCATTGTTCATATTAAATTATTTTTTTCTGTATAATAAACTACAGGTAAATTTAATAGCTTTAACGAATTTTAGGTTAACGTTTTTTCTAATAATGTCAACAATGCAACCATTATATACAGTTTCTAATTTTACAAATTTATTTTTTTTTATCAATTCGGCAACAAATATCAAGTTTTGAGACATTATTTAAATTTTATGTTAATTAACTTCAGTTCATATAATCCACTTTAATCAAGAATGGTCATTTTTATTTTAAAACTATAGTATTTGGGCTTAAAAAATTTTATTTTTTATGGCCACTTTTGAAAGAAATTTGTTAATTTTTATTAACAAAGCTATTCAAGCTGTTTATAACAATTCCCACGTAATTCTTTGCAACAATTATTTTTAATACAATCCAAAGAATCTAAACGCCTTACTAAATAATACTCTAAGTATAATTCCATATAAAACATTTGCTCTAATCAGAACCGTTTTATCTATTAAAATTTATCCCAATTAGTTTAGGTTTACTTATTCATTTTATTTTGTGCAAGTTTCATTTAGAATGCTTTATAATAAAATGCTTTGTATCCAGGTATAAATCAATACATATAAATACAATTTCTCTTTACAATAAATGTTTAGACGAGATTTTTATGAATTTAGTTGTACGCCAATTAAATTTATTCAGGTTTTAGGCGATGCCATTGTACTACAGTTTGTCTAGGTTTCGAGATCATATCCTGCCAGTGTTTCGTTTCTGATGCTCCAGATCCATTTTTACCTTTTTAAGTAAAAGATTTGAGTAGGTTAGTGTTTAAAAATAAGTTTTTTTAAATCTTACCAGCTAACAAGATTCGACCTATTAATTCATTTCTACCAATGTTGTCGAAATCCATTACCATAACATCTAAAGAGCATTCTCTTATTTTTTCCCATGGAACGTTAAAACTAAATGATTCATTAAACACTGGATTTAATGTACATGTGAATATAGGCGTTTTTCTCTTTTCCACCTTTTTGTCTCCGAATTGAAGCCACACTTTTACGTACGGATCTGAAAAATTATATATATGATTTTAAATATTTTTGATTATATTTCTAAAAACGAATTAATTTATTTTAATAAACTGTGAAATTCACAGGATTAAATTTATCAAAGTAGTAGATGTAGATTATAATCTACATTTGTAATGTTTATTGTAAAGATGTAGGGGATCTCACGTCTTCAGAGCTCCTGTTTACCAAAGTAATACACGTACATAGTACTTTCGAACAATCGGTTAAATGGCAGTTATATATTCTCATAGGATGTATTTTTGACACTGGGAGGAGATTAAATCTCCCCACGCGTCATAACAGGTGACCGGGTCGGGCGAAGCCAAGGAAAGGGTATTTGAGAGAGAAAGCGAAGGCAAAAGTCCGGCAAAAATCCAAAGCGTGGCGGTGCAGCGGAGCAGCAGGTTTTCTCTGAAAGACCGTCGAAACCCCGCATAGTACCAGAAACGGTCCGTGGCCGGGAGAATCGAGAGGGAACGGAATGGAACCCGGAGTGTGGCGTGATACTGGAAAGCAGGATTAAAAGCATAAGCAGAATTATGGAGGATTAACGGGCGCTCCAGGCGCTATATAAGGAGGAGCATTGGAGCGACACGGGACGAGTGCTTTTAGACAGCTGGTAGCGTTGAGTTGAAGAACCTCCTTTGGAGAGTCCGACAGCCCAGAGAAAGTAAGGTTTGAGGATTATAGCAAGTAAAGAAAGAGCTATTCCAGAACGGTTCAACTGAAGCCAAGAATACAAGAGTCAAGATGGTCTATTGCCCGCGAAGAGTCCCGCGGACCGTTCTGGCTTACTGTTAAGCAAAGGGTGCTCGGCCCCGGAACTCAAGGCCATCGAGGAGACCAGGCTCTCTAGCGAGTGTGCGCGGTGACTCCCTAGTGTGAAGGAGGCGGAACTCCTGGTTTCTGGCCCGTCATGGATCCGGCACCGCATGTGCGCGCTGGTGTGTGGCGACTAGTAGCGAACGTAAGCCATGTGGGTGTCCCAAAAGGTAGGAAAGCCCTTGTGCCCTTGTCCGTCTGCCAGGCACAAGGACTGCACACACATCCCGTCCGTCTAACGCCTGGGAGGTGTGCTTAATGGTGACCTCAGAACGGATACTGGTGAGCGACGAGCGGACGAGCGCATACGGCGAATCCGAGCAGGAGCCCAGGAGGAGCAGCAAGGATCCATATCTGAGTACGTCAAGATCTTGTGTTTTATTTTTAAAAACCAAGGCCTGAAAAAAGGAGTATTAGTTTAATATAAAACTATTTGTATTGTTTATGGGCTTAGTCAAACACGTCAATCTTTAAGTTGCGTGGATCGTTTCCACAAACCTCTATGAGCTACCCGCTTCAATTGTTTCAAGCGAGATACCTAAAAAAAAAAACGTTTATTACATTTTTAAATTCACTGTTTAAATTTTTAAATTTAAATACGATTTGCCATGATTAAAGTGAAAGGTTTCTGTAAATTCATTGAGCACCTTTTGGTTTCGGTCCCGTCTAAAGGCGGACGTAATTAATAAATTTACGTTTTTAAATTTATTTATTTATGAAAGAAAATATAAGCTTGTAAAACAAAGTAAAAAATCTGTTGTTTCCAAATGGGCGGCATCATGATAGGCATGATGTGACAGGCATGTGATAGCCTTCATACAGAAAGGGAGACAGGCATGTGATAGCCTCCAAGCGGTCCAATAAAGAAGAATGCGTTCCATCAGGATCCACTCAAACTGTTTGAGAATTCTGAGTCCGACGACACTTATATCAATAATGGATGATGTGATTTAAGCGCCCGTAACCATAATCAAATTTGAGTTCTCAAACGTTTTCCCGGGGTCCCGGGGTTTTCCCGGCACCGGGGTCTATGGCTGGTCAGCCCTGCATCTGCCGGCACCGGGGTCTATGGCTGGTCAGCCCTGCATCAGCCGGAACGAGTATTTCTCAGATAAGGCTTTAAGAATATACGTTCTAAAGCTAAGTAATGTGGTAGATCATTGTAGTCCGAACATAAAACCCTGAAGGGATCATTCTGGGCATATATCGAACCATAATGGCTAAGCAGTAGAACCATAATTTTCTAGTCATTTTACTAGTTTATCACAATTAACAAAATACGAGTAGGGAAGCAATCTTCCGCCGGAGCTGAAGTTGATATACCCCTGCAGTTAAAACCGGATAAATATCGAAAAAATCGTATAAAATTGGCCGATCCTTATGAGAATATCATTGATTTATTAGAATACAAAATCTAAAAAAAATTTCCAAGCTTCTATCTTCAAAAATACAAAAGTTGGTATTTTCACCAAATTCCAAATAACCTTTCCGATCGTTCAATTATATGGCAGGATTAAGACATAGTCGGTTAGAAAATTTGGTTAGGAAATTTGGTAGAATCAACTGACCAGGATCAACTTTACAACTAAGAGACAGAAACAGACAGATGGACATGGTCATTTCAACTCAGGAGGTGATCCTGATCAAGAGTAAATATTCTATATATATTGAAGAGATGTCTCCTTCACTGCGTTGCATACTTTTGACCAAAATTATAATACCCTCTGCATCGTTTCACTGTTATGAGGCAAGTTAATTTAAAAAAGTTTACTATGGTAGAAAGGCAGCGGAAGATTGAAAACGCATTTTAGTCCTCTTAGAGCCAATATCAGAAAGTTTTTTTGTACAAATTGGATGTGATCTCGGTGTGCAATGTACTGAGAGTTTTAGACACACGAAGTTTTAGACAAACTCTAGTATCGAACGGACCAAAAATACGTGTAAAGTTTTAGTTAAATAAGGGTCTTTGAATTCATTGGACCATTTTTTGATAAAGCCACTTGGTTTGTGTATTTGGGGTACTTACACCTTTTCCTTTATTAACCATGGTGGAAATATGGTCGGAAAATTTAATTTTCAATTCTAATAGGATCGTAAATTTGGGTTTATCTTCCAAGGCTCACTCAAAAAGAATGAACATAGCCTGGTTGGGACAAAATCAATAAAAAGACATGAGTTCGCGTTTCACTTCAAAAAGTTTCCCAAATCGATGTTGGGCACTAGTGAATCTATATTGAAGGAACATCTTAACGTCATTAGCGAACATAAGTATCACTGAATTTGTTAATTCAAGGGGTTAATCGTTAATGAATAGTGTGAAAAAAGGGCGAAGATGGCTTCCTTGAAAAACACCAGATGTAAAACAAACTAAGTGCAAGAAACGTCTTTAAAAGAGACACTTTGGGTTCTTCCAGTTAATTAGCTCGAAATCGAATTGAGGAGATCGGTTGGGAAACCCAGAAGCAGCAAGTTTACTTTAAAGAAGCAAGTGCTTAACAGAGATAAAGGCTTTTTCATGCATGAAAAAGGAAATTAGCACCAACCAGTAGGTGGTAGTGGTGCGGCGCTTCATGAAACCATCTGGAAAGTAGAAAATATTAAGCTACAAAGGTGTTGCAAATATATAATTAATAATTTTTCAAATAGCTTTGGAATGTCTGACATTTAAAAACGTCTCTATAATTGGCTGTATTTGATTTTTTTCCTTTTTTGTGCAGTGGAGTAATTTTTGGTAGATTTCCCCGCTATAAAAACCGTCATATCGCTCATTATCTGTCGTATCACCTGCCATTCGGATAGTCGCCGGTCAATACCGCTCTCACTCTTCCGTTCCCGCTCTAACGCAATAACATATTAAAACAAAATAAAAACAAGAAAGGAAAGCTAACTTCGGACGGAGCCGAAGTTGATATACCCTTGCAGTTAAAACTGGATATATATCGCAAACATCGGATATAGTTGTCCGATCCTTATGAGAATATCATAATAAAACCAATTTGAATGATTTATCCAAAATTCTTGATCTTTTATTTTTAAACAACGTGATTAATAGTAAAATAGAATTATGCAATGTAACATTAAGTCTATGTGATATGCCATTAGTAATTCATATTGAGTTTTATAGTTTTTTGCCTTCTGCTTCAACCATTCCATATTATCATCTAAATGATACTAACCTGTTACTTATTAATGCCTCTATTTCAGCCTTTGATTGGGTTTCCCTTTTTTCGGATGGTTCAATCGATGATTTTTATACTAAGTTTTTGGTTGCCCTTTTTAATATTATTTATACTTATGCCCCAGTGAGGGTATGAAGATCCTATGGGCTTCCCTGGTATACAAAAGGTTTCAAAAACTTAAAGAATAGAAGTTATAAGCATTTCCAACGATTTATAAAGACAGGGGAGCCTCGAGCAGGAGAGCTGTACCGGCCATTTAAGCCGGAATTTGAATTCCGTAATAAGTTTCTTAACAATCCAATGTCGAAGCTAGCCTTTGGTCCAATCCTAAAGCTTTTTGGCAGTTTGTGAACAGCATGGTAATTTAGTATGGTAATGTTATGGTAATTTAGTAGCCGACTCGGATCAGGGCGCTTCTGAACTTTTTTCAAATACTTTGCCTTTAACTTGGAGTCGAAGGTTCCTTGGAGTGATAATGAAACTCTTCTTAGCATTCAGCCTTTTCTCAATGTGAGTAACATGGACGTTTTGGACGGTGACCTAGTTGAAGCCACTGGACATTTGACCGAGTCGCTCACACCTGACGTGGACGGTATCTCCCCATTCTTTCTTAAGAGGAGTATCGCTTCTCTTTCTACTCCCCTTCCCCTGGTAGATTCCCCCAGGTGGAAGATGACTTCTATAACGCCTATTCACAAAGGTGGCAGTAGGTGTGATGTTACCAATTATCGACCTATTGACTTTTCTTGCTCGCAATTTCATATCCCCCAACCAGCATGGTTTTCTGCCTGAGAGGTCCACTACCACTAATTTAGCTGACTTTTCTAAGCACTGCTTTGAAGCTTTTGAAAACCGATTTCAGGTTGATGCCATTTACACCGACTTCTCCAAAGCCTTCGACAAAGTGTGTCATGCTGCCCTTCTGGCCAAATTATATAAATTAGGTATTCATTCCTGCCTATTAAGTTGGTTCGAGTCTTATCTGGCTGACCGACCTTGCCACGTTACTGTTGGAGATGCTATCTCAAGTCCATTTGTCACCTCCTCTGGTCTTCCACAAGGCAGCTCTCTTGGACCTCTTCTATTTATCATTTTCATTAATGACATCTCGTCATGCTTTCGTCATTCGCACTTTTTAATGTATGCGGATGACCTTAAAATCTATAAAGAGATTAGCTGCATTAGTGACAGTTACTTGTTACAGGAGGATGTATCCAGATGTATCTTGTTACAGGAGGATGTCCAGGAGTTGTGGCCTCTTTATTTAATCTTTAGATTTTAGATTCTTAGGCGGGCTGCGCATGCGCAGTTGATGGTCCGCAGAAAAAAACAGCATGGAAGAACCAAATGCAAATGCCGGCTTGCCTGGCCTGAGGTTCATCCACCCCGGAATTAACGGTGAGAAAAAAAAAATTTTTTTTTGTCAGGCCTGGCTTCCTCATCCGGATAATCGGGTCTGGTCTTACCTATATTTTTCGCCAAACCTGACTCCCGTCTCCGTCTCTTCTTTTGAGATTTTTCCTCGGAATCATCCGTCTAATTTTTATTTATTTTCTTTTTTTTTCTCACTTCCTGCTTGCTGGGGCTTTCAGTTTTTTCACATTTTGATATAAATGTATACATAAGTGATTTATCACTTTGCCGCCCGCTCCATTCGACACTCGTCGACACTCTCATCATTCCCAGTTCTCCTTGGACCCGGTACGGTCCAGAGAACTGCAAAAATCACTACTTTCTTGATTTAATTATATGCCAACTTTTTCAAGCAACTCAACTCACTGAACGAAACACAGTGATGAGTAAAAATCAACTCATTTTGCCTTACGCATCATTCCGATCATCTTGTGTCCTCGGTTCAAAATTTCTCAATCAATTCAACTCACTGAATAAAAAACAGTGATGAGTGAAAATCAACTCATTTTGCCGTACGCATCATTCCGATCCAAAAAATGAGCAGGTGTATACGAAAGCATCAATGGGATCAACTTGAGTTGAGTGTGGATGAGTAAACGATTAGCGACAAGACGACACAATGTGAGCGTTACGACTGCATGTACAATAACAATTTCTATGCCAGCTTCTTGTAGTTTAGCTTGTAGTTTGTAGCTTGTTCTTTTTTCTTTTTTTGGTCAAAATCTTCGTTTTGCTTCATAATACGTTTTAGTACTTCATAATTAGTTGCATTTTGTTACTTGATTGATATGGAGGGTATCATTGAAAAAATTCGCGCAAATGAATACCAATTGGCTGCCCGACATAAGGGTAGAAGTAAAATTTGGAACATATTGACAGAAATTGTTAAGAAGGATGGCGTTGTTCTGAATGGTTTTTTATATTGCCGATCTTGTCATGATCTTGTGAAATACTCACCGAAACAGACTTCAAATTTAAGCCGACACAAATGCTGCAAGTTGCTTAAAGAGTCAAAATTGTTGACTACAGCGAAACCAGAGGACAAAAAAGATGCTATTGACGCATGTGTGGAATGGGTGACACAGGACTGCCGACCCTTTTCATCAATTAACGGCAATGGATTTAGGAACATGGCAAAGTTTGTAGTCAATATTGGTGGAAGGTATAAGGAAGGAGTTAATCTTGATGTCCTGTTGCCTGATGCAACGACGGTGTCTCGAGCTACGCAAAAGTTGGCGGATGAGAAAAAAAACATGATTAAAGAGGAGATCGAAGACTACACATGATTAAAGACTACACTCCGAAGTTGCGAAGTGTAGAGCAACTGCCACAGTTGACTTGTGGACGGACAGTTACGTTCATCGCAACTTTCTTGGTGTCACCTTGCACTACCAAAAAGATTTTAAATTGGTAGATCTCATCTTAGGTGTTAAGTGGACTTCGAAGTGGAATGGACTTCGAACGTTCAACTAGCACAAATGTTTTAAACAAGTTGAACACTTTGTTTGCTGAATTCGGCATATATAATTTGGACCAAATGAAGTTCGTTACCGATCGAGGCACAAATATCGTCAAAGCTTTGCAGAATAATATTAAGTTAAACTGCAGCAGCCATTTGCTTGCCAACGTTTTGGAGAATTCGTTTAAGGAATCTAAAGAAGTTGCTAAATTAGTAGAAATGTGCAAAAAAATTGTCAAATATTTTAAGAAAGCTAATTTACAACATCATCTACAAACATCTGTAAAAAATCAATGCCCAACAAGATGGAATTCGAATTTCACAATGTTTAAGTCTATTGTGGACAATTGGTTCAACATTAATGAAATTCTAATAGAAAAACCAGAAAGTCAGCGATTGTTGCTTATAAACATATCAACGCTAAAACAATTGGTAGACTTATGTAGCGATTTCGAAATAATTTTTAAGAAAGTTCAATTTTGCAGTTCTCCATCCCTATGTTTTGTGATACCTTCAATTGAAAAAATGAGGCATATCTGCGCGCCACAAGAGGAAGATGTACCGGCACTGGTAACATGAAAAGAAAAGATATGTAATAACGTTAATGAAATTTGGATTCCAAATATTTGTGTGTGGCATAAAGCTGCTTGTTTTTTGTTTCCACCTGCGTTACAAATGCAGCCTAACAATCAAGACGCAATACAAAAATTTTGCATTTCACAATTTAAGAACTTGAACGTTCCATCAACTAGTTTTGCTCAAATTAGCCCAAGCACACCAATCGGCGATTTCTCAGAATTTTCATTTGAAAGCTCAACTTTTTCAACAAGTACCCGCAGACAAGGATCAGAATGTTTCTTTTTTTTTCACCAACCTAATTAAAAAGTCCACTCTGAATAGCTTGAAAACACCTAAAGATGAGCTGGAAAGTTATTATGGTAATGGTTGATATAGGAGATGACTTTGATGTTTTAAAATGGTGGAAGGATAAAGATCAGACATATCACAGACTCTCAAAATTCGCACTTAAAGTCCACTTAATGCCGGCAAGTAGTGCTGCTGCAGAGCGCGGATTTTCTTTGGCTGGAAACGTCATTACTGAAAAGAGGAACCGTCTTTGCCCAAAATCTGTCGACAGCATAATATTTTTAAACTCGTATTATAAAGCATTTGCCCATTGATTCCGTTTTTCGATCCTTTAATATAATTTCTTAATATATTTAAAATCAAAATTAAAACATGAAAATAAACGCTTTGTTGTAAAATCATTTTTATTGTGTTGCATTTCACTTTCTTCTTCACACATTTCATCTGTGCAAAAAAAGTTCAGTTTGCGTGAATGAGTAAAATCATATTTCCATGAGTAAAATCATTCGTGTTGATTTTTGTGAGTTGAGTGCTATTCTTGTTCAAAAAAATGATTGTTGAACCGAATGAGTAGCGCCCGAAATCATTATGCTGAACACGAGCCAAACAATTTGGAGTGACACAAAAAATCGCTCGCACCTGAGAGGATTTAAAATCTATAACGAAAATGTGAGTGCATGGAAGTTTGATTGGCTGATCCGAACAGTGCGATTATTCGGCTGTTGAGCGCGTACGAATTTTTTTCATTCACCCGAATCCGTTCTCTGGTACGGTCATTCGGATAGGCCCGTTACTCCATACCCGAACCGTCCCGGGTCGACAACCCCTCAAAACAAAAATTCCTAATTTCCCTGTATATTCTTAGGTGGCATCACTGGGGCCTACCATGTCCGACTAGGTGGCATCACTAGGGCCTACCATGCCCGACTCAGTGGCATTGCCTAGTCTGACTTATTTATCGGCCACAACAGTCACACAAGCACTTTACGCTTTCCAACGTCAAATGCTAATGGAAAAAAAGGACGATTTAATCCCCCTTTCGGAGCAGACCCATTATCAGAAGGCCCATCCGGACCCTATCTTCAGCGCCCAACGTGGAAGACGACCCCTTAGGACTCAACCTCTGCTTCCTAATCTCGACGCTTGGTGCCACCGCGCTTGGGGTTGTAGATTTGACAGCGTCCTTTGATCTTGCAAGTACCTTCCTTACAGGTCAGGTGCCTGATTCATTATTTCCTTTCTCTTCCTCGTTGGTATTTCTTTTCCTCTTTCTCTCTCCTTGTCACTGTCTCAGATCCTTCAGGTGAAACACTCCCACCGTCTTCCCGTCCAGATTCTCCACCTCGTACATGTGGTCCCCGATAGGCTTCCGGATTCGACACCTCACAAACTTTCGTGCAAATTTTGCATTGAAATTCTTCCCAAAATCGCTGAGAACAAAATTCCTTCGGAAGACTTCTTGGCCAGGTCGAAACCCCACCATGCGCGTTCTCCTATTGTACAGTCTTGCACTGGTTTCATGTGCCCCAAGCAAGTATCTTCTCACAGCATCTCTGATTAACGCCATTCTTTCCGATGAAGGCAGACAAAGGAGCTCGTTGTCCTCTAGAGCTTTCAGCATCCCCGCTACGTGATAGTCCGTTCCATCCGTGAACATGTGCTGTCCAAATAGGGGAAAATGTGGTGTTACTCCCGTCGCCGTATGCACCGACGTCCTTAGTGCCTCCTCAATTTCCGCCAGGTTCAGATCCCAATCCCTGTGGTCCTGGTCCAGATACGCTCTAATTGCGTTCCACACCGACTGGTTCACCCTCTCCGCTACGTTCGACTGAGGGGAATACACCGCTGTTCTGACATGGCGGATGTGGAATTCTTCCGCCATCTCCTTAAAACGTTTTGCCACGAATTGCTTCCCATTATCCGAATTGCTTCTCCCACCAGGAACTTCACCACCTTTGCCGTCGTTGCTTCCTTCATCGCCTTCAGGAAGACGTACTTCAAAAAGTGGTCTACCACAACGAATATATAAGCGTACCCTTTACGTGACCTCGGATACTTCCCTAGAAAGTCTATATAAAGTTTCTGAAATGGCCTGTAGGTTACCGTCTCTGGTCCTATGCCTGGCCGCGGGCCTATTCGTAGGCTTCGTCTCCTTACACGTTCGACAGTCCCTTACAAAAGCCCCGACTTGAGCTACCATTCCGGTCCAGTAAAAACGCTGCCTCAAACGATGCAGAGTTTACCCATTCCTCCGTGGGCCTTATTAGGTGGAGAATGCGCGTGGTCTATCATGGCCACACTCAGAGAGGCTGGTACCCACAACTTCCAAGTGTTCTCCTCCAACTCCGCTGCGGTTCTGCACTCCGTTCGTTTGAACACGTAGCCGTCCACAACCTTAATATCCGGGAACGTCTTTTTTTCCGACTCGAGCACCTGCCTTAACTCCACGTAATCTGGTGATTCAAATTCGGTCGTTTGAATTCCGAGCATCCAGTCATCTTCAGGCTCCTCGACGGCTTCCAACATCCTAGATAGTGTGTCTGCCACCACATTCTCGGTCCCTTTGCAGTGCTCGATTGCCATCTGGTACAGTTGTAGCTTGAACGACCACCTTGCCAACCTTCCGGCCAGGTTTTTTACGGACATGATCCACTGCGGGCTCGAATGATCCGTGAGCAGCTTCCATGGCATCAGTTCGACATACGGCCGAAAACGTTCCACTGATAAAACGGCTGCCAAACACTCTTCTCCGTTACGATTCTGGGAAAAGCTTCTGGGTTTAGCTTCTGGGAAAAGAAGGCTATGGGACGCTCGCCCTCATCTTCCGCTTTCTGGAACAGCACTGTTCCTACCCCTGTGTCCAAAGCATCGCACTGCACATAAAACAAACTTTTAAAATCAGGATGTCTTAAGACTGGCGCCGTAGTCAGTGCCTCCTTCAGCATCTTCACCGACCTCTCTGCCTCCTCCGTCATCACAAATATGCCCTTTCTCAGAGTATCCGTCAGCGGCGCCGCCAGTTCTGCGAAGTTCCTGTGAATCTTCGGTACCATCCTGCCATCCCAAGGAATCGCAGAACTTCCTTGACACTCTTTGGCACCGTCACCCTGTTGATTGCTTCCACTTTTTCTGGATCGGTCCTCACCACTACTCCGCCAATCACATAGCCCAGATAGCGCAGCTCCTTGTAGCAAAAGTGTGACTTCTTCAGGCCTATTGTCAGCCCTGACGCCTTCAGGCTTTTGGAAACCTCCTCCAGCGTCCTCATGTAGTCCTGAAAGTTTTCCGATACCACCAACAAGTCGTCCAGGTACACAAAGACGCTTTCCCTGAGATCCTGCGGTATCACCTTGTCCATGAGCCGACACAACCTCTGGGCTGCATTCGTTAACCCGAATGGCATAACCACGAAATGGTACAAGGGACGACCCGGTACCGTGAAAACCGTATACCTTTTGCTGGCGCCGTCCAACTCTATCTGCCAGAACGCGTGCTTCAAGTCCATACTGGGGATGTACCTTGTTGTCTCTATGTGACTTATCGTAATTTTATTCAGCTTCCGGGCGTCGAGGCAGAGGCTACTCTTTCCTGGCTTCCGAACTAATGTAATGGTGTTGCTCCACGCGCTATCACTCCCTTCTATCACTCTGAGTCGTAGCATCTCATCGACTTCCTGATAGATCAGCGTCTGTCCTGCTCCTGGTCCATTTCCACTTCGTCTACTTCAAACAATTCTGTAGCGATCTCGAACTATTGCCAGAAATTCACTCCCAGGTATAACTCTTGCTCCAACGATGTTCATAGGTAGAACAAGATTTCTCTTTTTTATTTTTATACTCACCTCCACCACCACCTTGCCCAAGATTTGCTGCGGTGCTCCGTTCGCTGTCCGGACCTTTGCGTGCCACGGTTTCCATGGAATTTCTAGACGCTCCACCCATTCTCTACAGCCTCTTCCGACTAAACTGACCAAAGCTCCAGAATCCAACAGACCTTTCATCTCCATTTCTGCCACCTTGACCAAAGCGTAGGGTCGGGGGTCAATCAGAGCTGCTTACTCCCTGGCGTTCCTTTTTCCTTCTTCTAAAGCGCTCTCGGATCTTTTTGACCCTTCTCGTGACCATCGTCATCCCAGCCAGCTGCTTCTGCCGAAAGATTCTCTCTGTCGCCTCTTTGTATCTTCGCACCCTCTCCTCCAAGCTCTGAATAACCTCTTGTTTTCATGCTCTACCCTTCCGGCTCCATTTTGGTTGTCGGGTACTTGTCTCTTTTTGCTATACTAACCCGGCTCACTGCCTCCTCTGAACCGCGGGCTCCTTCGCTGAACGTTGGTTTGCCCGCTACCCCAACGTTCCTGTTGGCGTTTCCCTGCCTGCAGTTCGGACATGTTGGCGTCAACCCACACTTATAGCAGAAGATCCTTCGCTGCTCTGCTTCGCAGTCCATGTAAACGTGCCCCTGCTGCTGACAGTTCCAGCACTTGATCACTTTCCGGGGTGCGCCATTGGTTATTGCTGCCACCGTTTCCACCGAACTTTCCATTCCGCCTCCTTCGGCTGATTCGTTTGTCCAATAGGAATGTACCTCTTCCAGTCTTCCTACACGTGGATCATCCCGGGGCTTGTATCCAGTGGCCACGCGTTGCCTATACCCTGCTCCTCGCTCCAAAATTTGGACCCGTTCTACCTCCTTACATTCGTCGTGTAGGTGTTCCAGGGTGTACACCTGGATCGGATAGACCCACTGCCTCATCGGCTCCAGCAGATTTCGTTTTGCCGCCTAGATCATCTAGTTGGATGGCTTCTTTTAATTCTCTCCAGTCGTGTGGCGGCTTTGTCCCTATTAGTAGCCAGTACCATTCGGACGCTTCCATGGTCAGCAATCGGTGGAAGTCCCGTAGCAGCTCAATCCACGGAGGTTCTCTTTCGGATTTCGGAGTTTTGGTTTACTTATCTACCAGGAGAACTGTCTTCACTCGCCTAATAACTCTATACTCAACTAAATAAATAAAAGATAAACACTAGGGAATACTATCAACAATATCAATAAATAAATATATCAATAACATAAATAAATAAATATATAAATAAATAAATAAATAAATATATAAAAAAAATAAATTAATAAATCGATAAACAAATAAATAACACGAATAAATAAATAAATAAACGACTGACCACTCACAAAAATTGCACACTCATATACTCTTATCAAAACAAATTCTCAATTCTCAATCCCGATTTCTTATATTCAATTTTCTAACTGGGGGCTATAAGGAAGGTCTTCTTAGTTTCGGATTGAGTATTTTTCGTCGGACCTGTGATTCCCTGGTATTCGGGTAAGCGTTAGCATTGGCACTGTCGACTATTCTAATCATCAATTTTATTGATGGTTGATAGTCAAGATGCCTTTCATTTTTTTAGAATTATATTAATTTTTACTCTTTTTTGTTAAGGGTTCCATTTTGGTCCTTCTCGGAGCAACGCAAGGACTATTTGGATTTAGCCGTTTGGGACTTCCATTTCGGAATCCGGAACTCTATATAAAAACTAATTAATTCTAGTTCCCTATTACTATTCCCTATTCTCCCTATTATTTTTATTCCTTTAATTTCGCAAATGATCTCTTTTATTTTTTATCTCGTTTTTTACCCCTTCCAGCGCTATGTGTCTTAATTTCTTTATTGTTTCAAACACAGCCGTCGGATTCCCACCCATTCCTATATATAAACATCTGTCCCTAAGCTTAATACTATCTATTTATCACAGTAATTATCACAGTTAAATTTTTGGTTCCTAGTGCGCAAATCAGTTATTGGTTTTCTTGCCAATTCTGACGTCAGATTTGGAGTCAATAATCAACCACGATCCTTACTACCATGAATAAAGTTAAATACTTAGATTTTCTTTCTTCCATCTATCTTTGCAGTCCAGAGACATGCTATTTGGGTGCCTCTCGAGCGGTCACCTAGTTCTCTGGACTATAAAAGTAGATGTTCCTCTTGTGGAGGCTATAAAGTTGATTTAAAATCGGGCGCCATATTGTTATGACCACTTCGGGTCCGACGGTCCGCCTATCGGCATGGGTCTGGCTCCGGCTAGCTCATCCGCAGCCGTGGCTCCCCTGACCTTTCCCAACTGACCGTTAATAATAAATTTATCCAAAAAACACAAAGATCTCTCGGACATTACTCAACACTGAAACTATAACAACATTCAAATTCAAGACTCGTAATACTAACACACGTAACATTTATGCTTACCCTATCGAATCACAGATTTTTAATACTCCTGTTGACTTGAAGTTTCGTGACCTTCCTTCCCTTCCTTAGCGGAACGCTGACCTTTTCTCGCGTCCGCCCCTAAGTCCAACACCCGATCCCCCCTCTACTTTCCCATTATCTACTTTCCCCCTCTACTTTCTACTTTCCCTCTACTTTCCCATTACTTTCGCCTCCGTTTGAAGTTGTTTTTTTTTTTTTTATTTATTTATTTATTTACAATCTGTCTATTAAAACAATAAGTAAATTTTGAATGTATCTATCGGGAAGATCGAGAATATGGTATCTTTTCATTCTTCCTACTGTTAAGCATAGTACTGAGTTGACGAAAATCCGCTGTCCAACGAGTGACAGCTGTCAAACTCCATATAAAACAAGAAAGGAAAACGAAGTTTATATACCCTTACAGCTAAAACCGGATATATATCGCAAACATCGGATATAGTTAGCCGATCCTTATGAAATTTGGTAGGTTGGATCAACTGACCAAAAATATAATCTGTACCAAGTTCCACCAAGTTCCTTCAAAAACACAAAAGTTGGGTCATTTCCGATCGTTCAGTTAAATGGCAGATATAGGATATAGTCGGCCGATCCTTATGAAATTTGGCATGTCGTATTATTTTGCCAAAAATAGCAATTTTTATACCCTTGCAGAGGCTATTATAATTTTGTCCAAAAGTGTGCAACGCAGTGAAGGAGACATCTCCGACCCTATAAAGTATATATATTCTTGATCAGGATCACCTCCTGAGTTGATATGAGCATGTCCGTCTGTCCGTCTGTCCGTCTGTCTGTCTGTCCGTCTGTCTGTTTCTACGCAAACTAGTCTCTCAGTTTTAAAGCTATCGACTTGAAACTTTGCACACACCCTTCTTTCCTTTGCACGCAGTATATAAGTCGGAACGGCCCGGATCGGCCGACTATATCCTATAGCTCCCATATAACTGATTGATCGGAAATGGTATAACTTCGATGTTTTTAGAGTTGCAGAGTTCAAATTTGACATGAAAGTTTTTTTTGGCAAAACATTACGACGTGCCAAATTTCATAAGGCTGACTGTATCCTATAGCTGCCATATAACTGAACGATCGGAAATGACCCAACTTTCGCGTTTTTGAAGATAGAAAGCTGGAATTTAATACAGATTCTATTTTTAGTTAGTTGATCCAACCTACCAAATTTCATAAGGATCGGCCAACTATATCCGATGTTTGCGATATATATCCGGTTTTAACTGCAAGGGTATATCAACTTCGGCTCCGCCCGAAGTTTGCTTTCCTTTCTTGTTTTTGGATATGCTTGTGGCCAAAACGGCTGTATCATCAGCATATGTGGCAACAGTGCATGTGTTTGTACCTGGCATGTCCGCCGTGTATAGGGTGTACAGAATTGGCCCCAGTACGCTTCCTTGTGGGACGCCTGTGTTAATTTGGTTTAGCGCTGATGAGTCGTTATTCTGCTGCACGTAAAAGCATCTATTAGTCAGATATTACTTGATTAATAAGTAGTACAGAGCAGGTAGCCAGTTCTTTATCTTGTACAATAAACCATTGTGCCAGACTCGATCGAACGCTTGTGGTACATCAATAAATACAGCAGAGCAGTATTCTTTGTTTTCAAATGCGGATACTATTTCATTAATGACCCTGTGGCATTGCTCTGGTGTCCCGTGACCTCTCCTGAATCCAAATTGATATTCGGGAATGATGGAAAGTTCGTCCAGAATTGGCAACATTCTCTTCAATAGTATTTTTTCAAATACTTTCGAGAATATTATCAGCAGACTAATGGGACGGTATGATGTCAATTCTGTTTCTGTTTTAAGTTGCTTTAGGATCATAATGATCTTTGCGCATTTCCATTGATTGGGGAAGTGTTCTAGTCTGAGAATTGCGTTAAATATGAGAGTGACAAATCGAATTTTGGTGGTTAGGTTTTGAGGGTGATGCCGTCTATTTTGATTTCTGTGACAACTTCTTCATACTTGATGCTTTTAATAGGCAAGCTCATTTGACAGGGTGACTCAATAAAGTTTTCTACTTCATTCTCTGTTATTGGATTATGTCGTTTGGCTGAAACACGAAATGCAGATGTTGTGCAAATGCTTCCGCTTGTTCGTTGTCAGACCTGCACCAAGTTCCATTGTTATTACGAATGTTTACGTTTCTTTTAGTTGGTCTCTTTAGGTATTTGGTCGCCCTCCTTAGGTTTTATTCGTTTTTGTAGGAATTAGGGTCTAAGTTTCTCAGATACGCAGCTAGAGATTCATTGCATAAGTTCGACAACAGTTGACTAAGATGCAGCCTTGTTATATAATCTTTTGTCAGCTGGGTAGTGAGTTTCTTGCCTGCGTTTTCGGTGATTCCTTTTATTTTGTATTTTTTGTCGAAGTTCGGTTGAAAGGTACAATTGATTTGGTTGTTGAAGATTAGGAGCATGATTCGTGTTTCTGTAGCTCGCTTTGTGAATTGAATTTGTAAAAAGCTCCACAGCGTTGTCTATCTCCTCTCCTGTTTTTAACGAAATGTCCAGGCTTATAGCTGAATCTGAATAGCTTTTAAATGCGTTAATATGTGTATAGGCTGTAATGACTTTATAGGGCTTATCCAGCAAATGGGTTATTGTACTGTAAGTTTCTATTATTGGAGAATGGTCTGAGTTAAGGTCGAAGCTTTCCATTACCCTCATATGTGATTGTGGAATTCCAGAGAACATTACGAAATCAATCCAACGTGGAATTTTTCGATTATCTGTTGGCCAGTATGTAGGCTTATCACTTGACAATGTGGTAATATTATTGTTTCGTATGCATTTGTATAGCTCCGATCCTTTCGGGTTTGTCAATCTGGATCCCCACCATGGATGTTTAGCTTTGAAGTCACCTCCCACAATGAACTTTGATCCCAGTCCTTCGAAAAAGTTTTTAAAGTTCAGTTCTTTTATTGAGAATCATGGTGGGAGGAAATGGTATTACTTTGGTGTTTTTAAAGTTAGAGAGTTCAAATTTGACATGAGAGCTATTTTTAGAAAATATTACGACATGCCAAATTTCATAAGGATCGGTCGACTATATTCTATAGCTGACATATAACTGTACGATCGGAAATGGTTTTTGGTAGAAATACCAACTTTGGTATTTTTGAAGATAGAAGCTTGAGACTTTTTTTAGATTTTGTATTGTAATAAATTGGATTATATATTCATATTCCCATAAGGATAAGCCAACTATATCCGATGTTTGCGATATATATCCGGTTTTGTTTATATTGTTGTTTCTTGTTTTATTGGCCGATTAAGCTTTCCTATTAAACTCTTTGCCGCCTACCCTCCGAAGTAAGTGAGGCTATAAATCGGGTACTTTTGGCAGCAAGCTACTAGTCCTACTAACAGGCGAGTCTCATATCTCTCCGAACTTGTTTAACGTGGCGTGTTTCACAGTGAGTGGATTATAACCACGGCACTTGAATATACCTAGAAGAGGCATAGAGTGCATGGGTACAGATGTGCGCCTGCCAACGCCCCAGCCTGGTACCTTTCAAATATATGCTTACCGGACATCATACTCCCTCAGGATCTCCCTCACAATGCCGAAGTGTATCTATCACCTCTACTGATCTATGGGAGTTGTATAATGCACACGAATTGAATAATGCAACTCCACGTTGAATTCGAGGGTTCTACTCATGATTTGGGTATCGAACACAGCCACCATGATAGGGCTCGGTGACCCACCCCTTTAGCTCCGACAAGCTTGGAAGGTGCACCCTGCCATGTTAGTCGACTCCTACGACTATGACGGACTGTGGCCTGATTCTTCGCCGCTAGCTACACATCGCGAAAAATGGTCCTAACCCTTTCCGGACTACTGGGACAATACGTCCTAGAAACTTTTAATCTTTCATGTTTTCATCACTATTATAGCGATCGCTTACGTGAACTACCCCAAACGCAGCTTTTAGCTATTTCACAATGTAAAGACAAAAATAACGGTTAACATCGAAGTGTGTTCAAAAAGTAAGTTGACTTTTCAAATTTTTTATAAGGGCAACATATTTTCAATTATTGATTGTTTTGTTTTGTTATGTTGGTACACTTTTACTTAACATCTTAACATTTTAATTGAATACCATTTTTTGTTTGGTTTTGAGAGGCGTAATCCAAAAATATGGATCAAACAATGTACAGCAAATATTGTGTAAACAAGAAAGGAAGCTAACTTTGGGCGGAGCCGAAGTTGATATACCCTTGCAGTTAAAACTGGACATATATTGCAAACATCGGATATAGTTGTCCAATCCTTATGAGAATATCATAATAAAACCAATTAATTACAATAAAATATCTAAAAAAAAGTCCCAAGCTTCTATATTCAAAAAAACCAAGGTTGGTATTTCTACCAAAACCCATTTCCTATGGTTCAGTTATATGGCAGCTTTAAGATATAGTCGGCCGATCGATTTGAAATTTGGTAGGTCGGATTAACTGACCAAAAATAGAATCTGTACTAAGTTCCAGCTTTTCATCTTCAAAAACACGTTGGGTCACTTCCGATCGTTCAGTTATATGGCAGCTATAGTATATAGTCGGCCGACCCTTATGAAATTTGGCATGTCGTAATATTTAAAAAAATAGCCAAAAATAGCTCTCACGTAAAATTGTAACTCTCTAACTCTAAAAACAACTCTAAACACACCGCCCAGTAGATTTTCGGTACATTCTATCCATGGCATTACCACGATCACAAAAAAATGGTTCATATCCCTATTCAACTAGAAGGCCACTTTCTTCATCTTACCAGATTTGTCCTTCTTTGATGCCATCATCGGTCTTGACCTGTTAAAACAGGCAGGGGCATCGCTTTGCTTAGCTTCCGGCCACCTCGAATGGGGCCCCGAGGTAGAAGGGTTAGAATTCCAATCATGCCCAAACGTAAATTTTACTGAAGTGGACTGTTCCAGCGTACACCCTTCATTCAGGAAAGCATTTTCAAAAATGCTAAGCGACAGAAAAAATGCCTTCGCGAACCCAAATGAGGCATTACCTTACAACACGTCGGTGGTGGCCACCAACAGGACAGTTGATGAGAAGCCCATTTATGCCAGACTCGACCCGTACCCGATGGGGGCAGCCTCTTTTGTCAATGACAAAATTCAAGACCTACTAAAAAACGGCATAATACAGAAGTTGAGATCGCTACCCCATGCCAATTATCTTTATGATACTAGGGAATTTAAGCAAGTCCAAATTCTTCACAACGCTCGATTTGAAGTCTGGCTACCACCAAAATATACTGGCAGAGCGTGACCGTGAGAACCGTGACCGTTGACGACATACAGCGAGAGCAGATTGGCAAATTTTGCTATGTCTATGTCGATGATGTTATAGTTTTCTCAGAAGACGAAAACGCCCACATACGCCGCGTAAATTGGGTTCTAACGAGCCTGCACGACGTCAACTTGAGGGTGTCAGCGCAAAAATTGGTCTTATTCAAAAAAAGAGTAAACTTTTTGAGGAAAATTTTGCTGTTATAGTCGATGATGTTATAGTTTTCTCAGAAGACAAAAACGCCCACATACGCCACGTAAATTGGGTTCTAACGAGCCTGCACGACGCTAACTTGAGGGTGTCAGCGCAAAAATTGGTCTTATTCAAAAAAAGCGTAAACTTTTTGAGGTTTATAGTTACCAGCGATGAAACTACGACAGACCCGGAAAAAGTCAGGGCCATCAAGGAAATCCCAAACGTGTTTGAAGTAAGGTCATTCATGGGCTTGGCTGGCTATCATAGGTGCTTTCTTAAAGATTTTGCATCAATAGCTAAGCCCCTTGCGAGCATTTTAAAAGGGGAACATGGAAATGTCAGCGGATACAGATCCAAAAACATCCAGGTGCAGTTTACCGAGCCCCAACGGCTAGCTTTCGAAAAGCTGCGTAACATCCTGGCCTCTGGATGACCCATTACTATGATCTCTTGAACCTAAATGGACAGAGAGGTTAACTACGCTACCAACGAAAGGGAGCTGTTAGTCATAGTTTGGGCGCTAGAAAAGCTGCTTCACACTGAATATCTACACTGACCACCTACCGCTGACCTACGCGGTATCGGATTCCAATCGAAACACAAAAATTAAAAGATGGAAAGAACGCATCGACGAGTGTGGTGACAAAGTCTTTCACATGCCTGGCAAAGACAACCTCGTTGCGGATGCTCAAAACCAAATAATTCTGGAGGAAGCACGCATTCCGTCAAAACGCAGCTTCGTTCTCTTTGGAAACAAGAGACGGCATAACATTAAGAGGCGGAGAATTCCCACTGTCGAGCACAACAGAGCTCACAGATCTGCTAAGAGAACGTGAAGCAGGTACTCTTCGGGTACTACTTCCGGAAAATGCCAAGCTAGCGAACGAAATAGTCGCTTCTTGCGCCAAGGCTAAATAGGACAGACATTCAAAGAAACATGAGCTTGGAGAAACGCCAATCCTATCTCAGGTAGGATAAATGCTGCACATAGACATAAAAAGTATTTCCTTACGTGCGTCGACAAATTCTCGAAATTTGACGTCGTCCAACCAGTTCCCTCTAAAACTATAGAGGACCTCAAACCAGCCCTACTACAGCTGATGAACAATGTCGTATATCTCTAATACGAGATATCTCTAATCGTATATCTCTTCTCTAAGGCCAAAGTCGTATATTGCGACAACGAACCATCGTTGAAGCCATTCCGGAAAACCACTTTGGCGTTAGCACCTTATGTGCGCCGCCCCACTATGGGGAATTTGACCAGTTTTTGTGACATAAATTAATAACTCAATATCAGAGCAAGATATTTGACTTTTGTTTTTTTGCATGGGGTTATATGGATATATTTTACCAAAAGAAAAATAGAGGGCCAAAACTGTATGGCAACGCGTTTTTTTTTTTTTGTTAGCTAATGTAAATTTCTGCAGATTTTTAGAGTACTAATTAACTAGTTCTGTGACAGTACTTTGTTGTATTTCATAGAAAATAGTGGGCGTGGCACGCTTTTAACAATGTATTACAGTTTCAAAAAGAAAATCCATCTAAAGCATGAAATGAAAGACAATTAATAATGTATAGAACACATATATTTTCCCTACACATCTCTTAGAAAAAGTCCAGCTCTTCATTCTCCAACTCAATATTATATTGATGTTCAAAATCCACAATATCAAAAGAGCTTTCACCCTCACCCGACGTGGTGTCATCGGGATTTGATGAGCCCTCTAATAGGTCCAAAACCTCACATATTTTTTCTTTCGCTATATTCTTTTATCTAAATTTTCTAAATGATGCTATCAGAAGTATCTGTAGATCGCAAAAATACGTCTGGACAACAAGTTTGGAGGCACTGCTGCGTGCTTTCTGCGAGATATATTTCTCTTCGCATGAATTACATTAGCCGATTTACTGGCTTCTTGGTTTTCGGAAAACTTATAAGAGTTTTTTAATTCAGCCAAACTGCATGATTCTGGCGCAACTGACTTAAGATAGAAGAGCACCTCTTCCACATTTGCGTCAAGCGGTAGTTTTTACTCGCTTGGTCTACGATCTCGCTGTACTCTTCAAAATTCACTCCTGAGATGGAATCTATAATAAAATAAAATACAGCATTTTTTTTTGTTACTTTTCCCCTTCGAAACACCACGCAAAAAAATCTGTGTTTGCCAAATTAAGGTTATGTCCTAAAAATGAAAAAATTCTCGCAAAAGCGAAAATTTCTGTTATAGACTATTGAAGATTGGTGAATTTGGAATGCGTTACACCGAAACTTATTTTAATTTTCCGACTTTCAGAAAATGGCTTTTTGTCAGAAAAACTGGTCGAATTCCCCATACTGCGCCCCTCCACAGTGCACATTGGGCGATTTTCCCAAAAAAGTGGCATAAAGTCAAAAAATGTATGATAAAATATTAAAAAAACCTTAATATTTATTAATAGTAAACATTTCAGGAAGCTTAAAAAATTTTTTGTTTTTTGCTGGGTAACAACTCTTTTTATGTGGCAGCCTCTTAAAGTCAGCTGATGGCAAGCAGCTTTCGATTGTAAATTACCGCGAAAATTTTACTTCTGCAATTGATCAGTGTGCGTATGTTTTTATGCAGTTTAATATATATATTCAGTATGGAAAACAAAGATCAAGGTATATATAATCTGTATGTTATGGCAAAAGTACATAAATATTTGTGTTGTTGTTTTTGTCCAGTGTTGTTGTTGGTTGTATTTGAACTAAAATTTTAACAATTTTAATTGTGTTCCGTGAAGTATTTCTATATCAAGAGCAAGCCAGAGCAGGCAACTAATAATGGCAAGTTACTAACTTAAATGTCTACTTTCATTTGGTAAAAATCTGATTTCCCCGTTTTCCCCCGTTTATATAAAAAATGCACTTGTAGTTGTTGTTGCGATTACCAACAGCGAGCTTGCCGATATTTGGAACGGCAACAATCGTAACGCAAGCGCTGTAACGTCGTTTATTTTAAAAAAATAAATAAGGATGATTTGAGCATATCGCACATGAATGCAATAGAAGCCAAAGTATCAATTTTTGTAAAACATATTAAACGGTATTTACGTTTAATTTGGGTAAACAAAAGCCCCCAGTCTGTACGCTTCTGCAGGCCGATTAAAATTGAATACGCCAAAGAAAGCATTGCAAAAATCCAAGAAGAAAAGCATAATTTAGATAAGCAAGTAGCAAACTTGCAAAATTTTAAATCACATAGCGCAAACATTTTGGTTAATTTTAAAACATATATGACATTGATTGACGGCAAGGTACTTAATGTTTTAACAAATACGAAATCTTCGCAATGTTGTCCTATATGTGCTATAAATCCAAAAGCGCTTCTGCACATTAATGATTTCAGTTCTAAAATTTTTAAACCTAAACCTGACTCTTTGAAATACGGCGTTAGTCCGTTGCACGCCTGGATCAGGTTTATGGAATTCGTTTTAAACATATCATATCGAATCGATATCAATGAATATTCGTTCGTTTTAGATGAGGAAGATTTTTAACTGCTTATTTGTAAAGTTTTTAATAATATAACTACATATAAGAATAAAAATTTGTAATCTTTTTTATTTAATACTATGTCTAAGTATAATAATATAAAGCTTTTTATTTTGTTTCAATTTTAGTTGAACATTTTTAATTTTTTCTTAAATAAATGCACTTATTATTGGCGGCCTACACATATGCGGAAAAAAGGAGTGACCCAATTGTCGAAAAAAATATCCGAAATTAGAGTTAAATATAACGAACATTTACAAAAAAAAAATATGTCTCTAGCTTTATTTTTAGACTTTATGCCGCCAAAATCGACAAATCGCCCATAGTGCAGTGTCTCAAACGGACAAGTGGAACGCTTTCACAGTACTCTGGTAGAGGTTGCTAGATGTCTTAAAATCGATAAAGGCATTAGCGATATCGTAGAGCCGATCCTACTGGCTACGGCCAGATATTCTGAAGTATGCGACTTCTGTATATTCACTTGCCGTACCCGGACGTGTTTCTTCGATCACTCTTGCCAGTTTGCAATTATTTTTGACCTTGAAATCAAGCTTTCTCCTTCTGCGACAAGTTGAAATATAACAATTAATCCCTAAAAATAAATTCGACTTAATAAGTTCATTGAACTATTTATTTCCAATTTATACATTTAATCGGTTAAAGTTATCTCTGTTGCGCTCTAACTATATTCTCCAACATAAGTCTCTCCGTGCTGTACTCTCCGGACGTAACCCGTTACATCATAGTTACTGTGGAGTTTGTTGTTCTTCACGACACCTTCGTTGCACATCTCTTTTGTAACGTCATCTCTTACATCCGATCTGATCGTCCACTCTCGGCTACAGAGTGCTTCAGAGAGCCTAAATTCTTTACACGCTATTACAGTGGTCTGCATTCCGTCAAAAAAGAAGTCAAAAATAAGTCTTACTTGCACAGCAAAAAAATGTGAATTTGGTGGAACCATCACGGGTGACTCATACCTGTCTTGTTGGCTCTGCAATAACTGCTCACATATTAAATGTGCTGGAGGAGGACACAATGGACGGATAAGTGACCTTATCAACAAGAAAATTGGCCTGACATGGTCTTGCATAGCTTGTAGAGAAATTGATTCAGAGATGCGGACTTTTATGAAACAGACGAGAAATGGTTTCCTAGATGTCCGCAAGCAATTCTCGGCCCTTAATGAGCAATTCCTCGCTCTTGAAACTCAATTCCTTGGGCTAAAGTTATTAAGCGAATCCCCCAGACGAAAAATTCCGAACAACAACCTGCTGACTGCTAAATTACTGAATACCCCTACATCCCATGCTGTACAAGTCGATGAATTTTCAACACCAAACATTTTACCGTCGCCTACTTGTCTACCTACTTATGCTGTTCCAGTACCAAGGGACTTGATGAGCCTTCCTTCAGGGCACTCTAATATTTATCCCCTGCAAGAAGCGATCAGCGTAACAAGTACAAATCTCGAGCCACCTCTCATATTGGAGCCTCCATCGTTGGACATCGTTGGACAACCCCCATAACCTACCCTCTGCTCTAGCTGTGATGTCTCCAAGGCCTCTGGTTGGTGTGGCGCCTGAAGTTAGATCTTCTGGACTTACGCTGAGGGCGGTTGCTCCTCGTAAGGCCATTTTTGTCTCTCGGCTTATGCCGGATGCTACTGTTGATGACGTCAGGAGTCACCTGTTAAATTATCTTAAGGGAGCTTCTAATGAAATAGCTGTTTTTAAGTTTAACTTTAACCATAAGCGTTCTATTTCTTCTTTTAAAATAGTTCTACCTGATTCCTACCTTGAAAAAGCACTTGATCCTGTAGCTTGGCCTGAGCACAGTATTATTCATGAATTCCTAGCAAAAGACGCTCATAATCCTATCCCTGCAGAAACTGTTTTAAAAAACTGAATAACTGAGTATTTTCCTGCTGCTATCAAAACGATGGAAGTATTCTGGGTAAGCTGAGCCAATTTTTTACAAGGAGTGCTTCTTTTGATTTTGATGCTATCGTGCTTAATGAGCCTTGGCTTAACACCTCTGTCTCTAATTATGAAATTCTTGTTTCCAAATTCATAGTGTTTCGATTGGATCGTCCAACTTTTGCAGGTGGTGTCCTCATTGCTGTTACTAATGAGTACCCTTCTGAAATTATTCCTTTCACGAACGAGTTGGGAATTGACTTCATTGCAGTAAAAATTTTAACTGGCTCGTCTCATATTTTCCTGACCTGTTCATACATTCCTCCCATGGCTGAAGATATTGTGTACTTTCACCATCTTGATGCCATTAGGTCTGTTTCTTCGTTGGCCAAGGACCGTGATTTAATCCTAATCATGGGAGATTTCAACCTTCCCATCATTTCCTGGATCCCGTCTGAGGTAGACAATTCCTTGCTTTCCAGTTGTCATAACGACTTTATCGATGGCTTAACCGATCTTGCCCTGCTCCAAATTAATCCAATTCATAACACTCATGGCAGATTTCTGGACCTTATTTTTTCTAATGTGTCATCCTCTGTGACAGTCATTCGCTCCCCGCCGCTATCGCTTCCTGAAGACATTCACCACCCTACACTATTAACATCGGTGTTAATTGATGTGCCTCACAATGATGCTTGCTTTAATGCTAAACCTCGTTTCAAACGCTTCAGAAAGACTGATTTTATGGCCCTTCGGAATCATTTAGCTGAAATAGATTGGAATTTTCTTTCATCTATAAACACAATTGAAGCAGCTACGGATTCGTTTGACGAAATAATTCATAATGCCTTGAACAAATTTGTTCCGGAAGTCCCAGTATCATTGTCTACAAAACCACCTTGGTATAATAAACACCTTTCTCGTCTTAAGAACAGGAAATCCAGAGCTTACAAAAAGTTCCTTAAGTCAGGATCGATGTGCCACCAGTCAAACTTTCTTTATGTTCGCAACCAGTTTATTATTCTCAACGATCAACTCTATAAGCAGTATATCAGGAATTGTAAGGTAAACTTTCGAAATGATCCAAGCTCCTTCTACTCTTTTGTCAATATGAAACGTAAATCAAATCTTTTTCCTTCTTCCCTATCATATAAAAATATTTCACATTCTCCTGAGCAAGGTATTGCTAATCTCTTTGCGTCATTTTTTCAAACCACCTATTCGTCCGATTCATATAACCACAATTCTTCTTATCCTTATAAATTACCACATATAAACAACATTTACTTTTCAAAATTTCGAATTAAGGATCTGTTCGAAGTCTTTCAACAATAGATATATCATTCTCTGCTGGTCCTGACAATGTTCCCAGCTGTGTTCTAAGGTACTGTTCTGATATCCTTTGCTATCCTCTCACTATCTTATTCAACTTATCCTTGGAGCTGGCATGTCTTCCCAAGAGATGGAACGAATCTTTTATTATTCCGCTTCACAAGAAAGGCTTTAAAGCACTTATTGAGAACTACCGGGGGATTGCTAAGCTTTCTGCGATTTCCAAACAGCTTGAGAAACTGGTTACTTTCCAACTGCAACATTTTTGTAAAAGCATTATTTCCACTTCACAGCATGGTTTTGTCAAGCATCGCTCTACCACAACTAACCTTCTTGAATGCACTTCGTTTATCCACAGAGGTTTTCTGAGCCGCGTGCAAACTGATGTGGTGTACACTGACTTTAGTAAAGCGTTTGACTCTGTGAACCACCATCTCCTCCTCCATAAGCTGTGTCTTTTGGGGTTTTCTCCACATATAGTGCAGTGGTTGACCTCTTATCTATCGAACCGCACGCAGTGTGTATTGTTTAAAAACAGTTCATCACAGATTATAAATGTTTCATCTGGTGTCCCACAAGGTAGTCACTTAGGACCTCTTCTGTTTGTTCTTTTTGTCAACGATTTACCTAGTGTTATAAACTATGCTACTACATTTATGTATGCTGATGATGTCAAGTTATGTCTTTCTTTCTCAAACCATTTCCTTCATAGACACGTGCAACTAGACCTTAACGAAGTCTTCTTGTGGTGCTCAAACAATCTTCTTTTGCTTAACTGCTCTAAGTGTAAGGTTATGACGTTCAATCGCAGTGTGCCTCACATCGTTTCGTACTCTCTTGGGAATAACGTCTTAGATCGTGTTTTCCTAATTAACGATCTTGGAGTAATTTTTGACAATAAGTTGTCCTTCAACGACCACATATCACTAATAGTTAATAAAGCCAGAGGTTTGCTAGCTTTTATCAAACGTTGGTCTAAAGAATTTGATGATCCTTTCACAACTAAAACTCTATACGTATCGTTGGTTCGTCCTATCTTGGAATACTGTTCTAGCGTTTGGAGTCCGCAATACTTTTTTGCACCAAAGGAGGATTGAATCAGTCCAAAAGCAGTTTCTGCTATTTGCGTTAAAAAGCTTAAACGGGGATACTGCCACTTCCCTCCCGTCGTATAATTGGCGGTTAAAACTACTAAACCTACCTCCTTTAAAAGAGCGCCGTACTTGTGCTGGGGTTATGCTACTTCATGTGCTTATTCTTGGACAGGTTGACTCACAAGTACTTCTTGAAAAATTAATGTTTTCTGTGCCTAATAGAGTAACTAGATCCTTCCGTCCCCTTTGGTTACCGATTTCTAGGTCTAATTTTGCGGAACAGGATCCATTCCGCGTTATTTGTAAAAACTATAACTCATTGTCCCATTTATTGTCCCCTGAACTATCCCTAGATGTAATTAAATCCAAAATTATGGAATATCTTTTAACTTAATTTATCCTTACTCTTATCCTTATCCTTACTCTTAGTTATAATAATATAGAAATAACAGATCATTGTTAATAATGAATAAATAAAAAAATACACCAAATCTATCCATTCAGTCATCGCCAAGAGGCCGGCCGACGTGGTTCAGACACAACCGAATGTGACACGATACGAAATACAGGAAAAGATAAAATACGCCCAGGACAAGCTCCGGAACAGGGAAAACGCTTCCCAACAAAACAGGGTGTTCGAGGTTGGCGAAAAAGTCCTAGTGAAGTCTAACAGACGCCTAGAAAACAAACTCTCAGCGTTATGTGAAGAAAAACCTATGGGGCTTTGGGGAAAAACCTATGGGTGTCACGTACTATTCTAAAGCCAA
Source organism: Drosophila bipectinata (assembly GCF_030179905.1). Classification (NCBI taxonomy): domain Eukaryota; kingdom Metazoa; phylum Arthropoda; class Insecta; order Diptera; family Drosophilidae; genus Drosophila; species Drosophila bipectinata. The sequence continues at coordinate 19,557,629 of NC_091740.1, read as the reverse complement.
ATACATTCCCATCGTTGATGGACGGACTCTAGTATGGGAGGAATTCGCGTTTGTAAAATACTCGGAATATAGACGTGTCATAGAAGAAACTAGTGGGATGACCGACATGTTCCCTCAGTCCCACATGCAGAAACTTTGGGTTGTTGATGTCGCCCATCTTTGCGACCTGCTCGACTCGTTGAGGATCCATCATAGGGTAGCAAGAAGCTTAGAATTCCTAGGGACCGCGTCGAAAGTAGTGGCAGAAACGCCGGACGCTGAAGACTTTGAAGACATTAAATTTTGGGAATTCCAATTAATAAATTCAAACAATAGCCAGGTCAATATCAACAATAAAATAAAAATTCAAATAAATAAAATTTCCGCTACCGTCAACCAACTTCTGAGGTAAGCTAAAAAAACCCCAAATTGATATAGGGCGCCTATTCCAGATGATTTTAATTAGCGATTAGGGATGTTTTGTCCGTATCGTTTGTTAAGATCTTACAATCCGATAACATCTTACACTTTATTATTAAGTTTCCTAAAATCAAGTCGCAACTAGATCACCGTTTTCCCGGTGTCGCATTACGACACCATTCTCAGACTGGAACGTGATAACGTGATTGCTGAATGTGACGGATTGAGTGAACGTAATCTGGAACACATTAAGGAATTCGGGAAGAAGATCACTAAGATCACTAATTATATTAGATATCAGATATTATTCAATACTCCGGTAAACTTAATTCATTTACTTAATTGGTAACCAATCCTTAAGGCCAGTAACAACGGAGTTAGTAACTCCCATCATAACTTCCCGATCAAAAGGAAGAACCCACGTCGGCATCTGCCAGGGACAACACTCACCTCCCGCACCTGTGACGTCATCGCCATCAGCGAGGGATAAACAAATACGCAATACCACCCATAATCTTACTAACTTGTAAGCTTTATTGTGCACACTATTTGCGTTTTTTCTATGAGAAAAATAGTAAGAATGATCTAAAATATATTTTGGAAACGTAATCACTAATAAATTGGAAGTTCTACATGAATTTATGAAAATGAGACTATAGTCCCATATAATTTTTTGGGTGGGATGATTTTTTGATCCCAATCAACATTTCAGATGTCGAAAATGAAACAAAATCTAGAGGACGTGGAGCGCAGGTGACGATTTTGAAGATTCTGGAAATGAATTTGACTGTGCGAAAGTGAGGTTGATGACAATATTACCCCTCACGATAATAAAGAAAACGACGACGAATCGCAAGAAGTAATAGTCCACTGGGTAAATTTCTCTTCTGAAAGCCATCCAAACTTCAAGCCAATGTTTCAATTTCCATCAGAACGTAAAAAAAAGTTCTGATGAACATTATTGATGACTGCACTGAGTTTCAAGTGTTTAGTAATCTCTTTCCATATACTTTGGGTGTACAAATAACTGAATGTACGAATCAGAGACTATCTGCTATTTATCGTTGATTGGATTCAAGCCGAGGGCTCTATTGACGGATGCTAATTTCATTTTTTCTTGGAGTAACAATAATTATGCATTACAAGTGCAATCACTCAAGGATTATTGGAGCAATGAGTCGATGGGTAATTCAGTTATCAAGAATTGTATGTCATCGCTTTCTGTTACTAGCATCAAAAATATATTTCAACGACTGCAAAAAGATCGAGAATGAGACTAAAGACTATTGTATTGCTGATATTAAACGTTGTTTCAAATACACATTTGATGCAGCTCGTAGCGATAGTCCTTTTCAGTCTGATGATGAATGTATGGTTAAATTCAAAGGTAGATCAAGATTAAAACAATATATGCCAATGAAGCCAATTAAACGCGGAATAAAGATTTGGATGCAACGCAAAGACAGGATATACTTATGATATCAATATTTACACTGGGAAGGAATCAAATAATAATCAGCCGATTCAGTCCCCTTATACCCTCGGAGAAAGGAAAGTAATGAAAGTCGCTTCATCCATTCGATTGAAATGATGTTTGTTTGGCAATAGATCGCTTCTTCACTTCTATGAAATTGTTAGGAACACTAGATCACCCAGCAATTGGAACATACATGGTAAAAAGAACAGTCCGAAAATTTACGGCAAATTGCTTAAAGAAACGCAAGCAAAAAGATGGAACTACATAGATTAATGACTGTCCGAAAAATATCAGTGATTATAACGAAATAATGGGTGGACTCGACCTTTCCGATCAGAAGACTGGGCTTTAAGATTTTGACCGCAACTCTAAAAAATGGTGGGAAAAAATCTTTTATAAACTACTCATTATTTCTGTAACCAATTCATGTATCTGTCAAAATGCTGTCTCTAAAAAAATTGTTGCCTCTTTAGCGGAAAACATGATTTTCGAGGGCAAAAAAAGGATTCTCAAATCTTCCATGACGTCGGGGTGGTCCGTAAAAGGGCAGAAAAACGCACGAATATGGTATGCTCGGGTAGGGTGACCAGATAGCTGAAGTGGAAAATACGGACACCACCGTTTTCTCGTTTCCAAAAATTTTTTTAAATTGACAAACTGGTCGAACAATTTTGAATCATCAATTTGAATATTTTTGGATGCGAGAAATGCAACAGATTTTTCAACAGATTCATACCTCAAATCTTTTCCTGGCTTGAAATTTAAACATTCGAAGTCTTCCAAATAACGCAATGACTGGCTCCATTTCAGCAATCACAAGATCTTTCATACACTACAAGCATGGATTCTGTAAAGTTTTGACACTTAGTTTCTTTACCTTCATTTGTTAGCTTTTGCATTTTCTGCTTGACTGTGAATGGTATAAATTTCGAATTGAGTCTTTCAGTCAAAGTCTCCCATACTTCGTCAATGATTTACAAAACTTCTAGAACAGAATTGTCTTCGCGTTCGATGCTTTTGATTCTATTGTGAAAGACATTCATAAGTGAACTTATAAACAGCAATTGCAATTCCGCAAAATTATCTTTGAAACAAGAAAGGAAAGCTAACTTCGGGCGGAGCCGAAGTTTATATACCCTTGCAGTTAAAACCGGATATATATCGCAAACATCGGATATAGTTGGCCGATCCTTATGGCAATAGGAATATATAATCCAATTTTTTACAATACAAAATCTAAAAAAAGTCCCAAACTTCTATCTTCAAAAATACGAAAGTTGATATTTCTACCAAGTACCATTTCCGATCGTTCAGTTATATTGCAGCTATAGGATATAGTCGGCCGATCCTAATGAAATTTGGTAGGTCGGATCAACTGACCAAATATATAATCTGTACCAAGTTCCAGCTTTCTATCTTCAAAGACACGAGTTGGGTCAAAGTTGGGTCATTTCCGATCAGTTATATGGCAGCTATAGGATATAGTCGGCCGATCCGGGCCGTTCCGACTTATATACTGCGTGCAAAGGAAAGAAGGGTGTGTGCAAAGTTTCAAGACGATAGCTTTAAAACTGAGAGACTAGTTTGCGTAGAAACAGACAGACGGACAGACAGACGGACAGACGGACATGCTCATATCAACTCAGGAGGTGATCCTGATCAAGAATATATATACTTTATAGGGTCGGAGATGTCTCCTTCACTGCGTTGCACACTTTTGGACAAAATTATAATACCCTCTGCAAGGGTATAAAAAGTCAGCTGTTACAGAAATACACAAAACAACGCTATAAGCAATGTATGTGCGCGACAGTATGCAAGCTATTCAACCCCTAAATACAGGCAACTTATGGCTTTTATAAACAATATTTTCAATCTCTGCATTTGCCTTTGGCTTGATCTTTGGCTCAATTATCCAACCCATAAATCCAGGCCACTTATGGCTTTCCACTTATGAATTTTATAAACAATATTTTCAAACTCTGCATTTGCCTTCGGCTTTGTCTTTGGCTCTGAGGCGCGATCTCGGTTCCCCATAAACAAATCAAAATCAAAAGTAAACATCAGCTTCCCTCCGAAGCCCTATCAATTACGCCTTTTGCGTTTCAAGTACCCACCAAATTGCATCGATCAGCTTAATCAAATTTCACAATAAGATGCGACAGTTTCATCTTAAGCCTCTAATTTAAACACAACTGATGGCCGAGGTTCTTTGGATCAGATTTAGAATTAAGAAGGCAGTCCTTTTTTGACCGAGACCGCGAACGGTTGACAAAAGTATTGACAAAGTTGACAAAAGCGAACGGTTGACGGAAAATAATTAAGAATAAAAAGTGTCTTGTAATAATTAAGTTTTAAGTTGTATAATTAAAAAGTAAAATTTACATTTTTTTAATTCACCGAACTACAAACAATTCAACTTGCATACATAGGAAACCGACCAACCAGACGCAATCGTTCCATATTTCTAGGGAATTTTACCGTATAACGCGTGCTAAACTGATTGCGCGTCCTCTACGTCAGCTGCGAGCGCGGGCGCTTTCGAATTTTTAAGTCTAGAAACTCATTTCGGAAAACTGCAGGTGCAACCTGTTTTTTCGTCAAAAACGCGAAAAATACGGACATTTTACAAAAAAATACGGACTAACGGACACAGAGCTGAAAATACGGACATGTCCGTATTAATACGGACGCCTGGTCACCCTATGCTCGGGCTGCAATACACCTTTGTGTTTTGAATGCTTTGCTCTGTTTCAAAAATTTAATGAATAAATAAATACAATTATGAAATAAATACACAAAAAATTTAACTTAATTGTCTTTTTATTACCTTAACCTAATATTTAACTTTGAAGAATTTTACACTTATTGGGATAATATGTCCCACCAAAAATACGCATTGGGAATATATGCCACAGGATAAAAGGATGATTTAAGGATTTTTAAGTATGCAGTACAAAATTTTTTTTAGCCACCTTTGATAATACGCAAAAACATTTTCTACAACTATCTTGGATTTCAAAATAAAACTCCGTCCCAAAAGGGTTAAAGACCCCTCTTCCTCCGATACACCTCCGTACATTAATAATGCATCTAAGTGCATGTTTTCTTTAGAGTAGAGTCCTTAGAGCTGCTGACGTCTTGAGTCTTTTTGTGTTTAGATGGCGCTGGCCATTTCACAAGCCGTTGGGCGGCAAGTAAACTCACACGTTGTGATGGAGAGGGGTCCGGGAAAGTCGCAGACTTTCCGGTGAACAGAATTTTTCCGCTGGTTCACTTTTTTTTTTTTGGTAAGGAGATGGTGTTTTTATTTTAGAATTTGCATTTATCGATTTTATATTTAGCGATTTTGTGAATATTTAGCGAGTACTTAAAGGGTGTCGGCCTGTTTGTGAATACTATCTAGCCCTACTAACAGTAGAAGCGCAGCAAATAACGAAAAAAAGCAGGGCCGTTAGCAACAGCCAAACAAGAAGAGGAAAACAGTGGAGACGTCAGATGCGCAGGTCTTTTAACACCAAAAATAAGTTAATACCTCGTGTGAAAGAAAATAAATATTTAGAGAAGGTTGAATAAAAACCAGGATCTGACTGTAGAACTGTTGTTTAGATGATGGGCCGTTTTGCCGCTCAGCTGTGCATAAGAGCGCATCGGCGCTCTCTGTGCACTCTCTCTCGCTCGTCGGCCGTCGTCGATCGTCCGTTTATTTTTCTAGTTAAGTTTTATCTCTTATCTCTTGTAAGCAGCGAATAAAGCTGAATGCGTTTTGAATTCAACCACGACGCCCCCGACTTCTTTCTTTATTTCACCACTTCTGGAATCTTTTGCGGCAAAACGCCCCCTACAACATTTTGATCCTTCGAGCCGGATAATTTTTTGGATATTTTGTAGCAGCAGTTCCCGGCATTGTTCCGCCAAAAGATAAGTACGACATTTTTTCGTCTCCGTCTCTCTGCCGGTCTTCAGCAGTGGTCCGAACATTAAATTTCGTTCTCACTGCTGCAAGATTTTTTTTCCTTCCGTGTCAACTCCAAGTCCGAGTTTTCCGACACAACGGCAGTTAGAGATTTTCTACTCTTCGTCGTCTTCAAATTCTGCAAATTTTTTCCATCCGTCTCCGTTTTGTATGCTTGGCCATATTCCTCACCGTTTTTGGCCTCTCCGTCATCCATTCGCTTGCCAACGGTCGAGGCATATGTGCATCCATTTACATGCATACACACATACTTTTTTTTTGGTGAAATTAATCCACAAAAAAAAAATAACTAAAAAAAAATAAAGGGCATAACTACTATTGGCCAGCCGGCCTACTATAACTACTATTCTGTTCCCCCAGTTATACAGTTATACAGATCTCAATCCGCATCTCCGCGGGCGCCTCTGTTGAAGCCTAAGGCGATTAGTGCCACTTGTTTACGGCCATTTAAACCCAAAACTTGCGGCTCACCCCGGTAGAGAGGATGTTCCACTTACTGTCCAAAACAAGTGGTGACGCCCACGCCATTGTTTCTAAGGCTCCGCTTACCCATGAGGGGTTTGCCGCAGCGTGGCAAAGCCTCACAGACCGCTTTGAGAACCTGCGGCTATTGGTCAACAGCCAGTAGAGGATCCTTTGCAACATCCAGGCTATTTCTCAAGAGTGCGGGGTCGCGCTGAAGGAGCTGCAAGCCACCATTCAGAGTTGTCTGACAGCCGTAGAAATGTCCTCCATCAATGTTGAGGCTTGGGACTGTCTCCTGGAATTTATGATTTTCGCCAAGCTCCCCAAAGTCACACTTTCTATGGGAGAAATCCGTACATAATAAAGCCGAAATACCAACATGGCAGGAGTTGGATAACTTCCTGACAGAGCGTCATCGCACTCTGGAGGTCATCGTCTACGTCAGGCCTAGTGGCTCCGGGCCATCTCGAACTCTGTTCGAGGGAGAACCACCCCATGTCCGCGTTTCCTAGAAATGAACGTAAATAGGCGCTTTGACTACATTAAGAGGAAGCAGTTATGTTAAAAGTGTTTTGCCCGAGGGCACCAGCAGCGAGACTGCATGAGCGCCCATACCTGCTTCACATGTCACAGCCGGCACCACACCCTCTTGCACCGCGGCAATCCGTTCGCCTCCGCTCCAAGTCCGCCTACGCCATCAAGGGCTCGATCCGCACAGACTGCCAGAAGCACAAACGGCTCAGAGGATCCGTCGGATGTGCAGGTGTGTTTCGCTTTCGGGTCAGGAGCCGTCCTACTGGGAACGGCTTATATCAACGTGTGCCAATTGGGGTGCAGCTTCCAGGCACGAGTACTGATAGAGGTCCGAAGCGACTTTCATAACGGAACGACTGTTCAACCTTGTCAGGCTTCCCTTCAAGACGATTCTAGCCCAAGTTTCCGGCCTTAATCAGACCATTTCCGCGCAGTCTACTTAATTGTGCCATTTCTCCATTCGGTCGCCGTCTAGCTACAATTGGAGGCTGCGGCTTACGTTCTTCCGCAGTTGGCAGGAAATCTGCCATCATATCCGATTCCGCGAGATCGCCTCAAGGGGCTGCCCGACATTCCCCTGGCGGACCCCAACTTCTTTGAGAGCTCCCAAGTCGATGTGTTAATAGGAGCCGACATTCTTCTGTCCATTCTCCTCGGTAATTCAAAGGCTAACATCTGCGAGTCGCTTCTTGGTCAGGAGACCATTTTTGGATGGGTGCTGAAAGGCCCATTATCTCCAGCCAACCCCCGCAGCGTTTTTTCCACACGAGTGTACCGCAGCCTCGGTGACTCACTGAATCAGCTCCTCACCAAATTTTGGGAGGTGGAAGATTTGCCAATTTTGTCCAGACGACGAGAAGAGACGAGTGTGGCAAGTACGTTGTGACGCTCCCCTTACGCGACCCCGAGCAGAAGGGTACCGATCAAGCGGCTTCACGGTCCTTTGCTCTTGCTCAGTTCCTGCGTAATGAGCAGTGCCTGAAGAGGGATCCGCCCCTTAAGGCCCACTATGACTCGGTAATCCAGGAATACATCGACTTAGGCCACATGACCGAGGTCTCTCCCGCGAGCAGTTCCGCTACATACTATCTTCAACATCATGCCGTCTTCAAGCCCGAAAGCATGACCACCAAGGTGCGGGTGGTCTTCAATGCTTCGAGCCTGTCCGCAAACGGGACCAGTCTGAACGACATTCTTTACGCGGGCCCGGTCTTACAATCCGACCTGACGATTCAAATCCTAAAGTGGTGATACTTTAGGTTTCTCTTCAACGCCGACATCAAGAAGACTCCGCTCCAACGTGTTTTGTTTCGCAATCCCGATGGGGATATCCGCGACTACGAGTTGAAAACGGTCACCTTCAGTGTCAATTGTGCCCCGTTCCTGGCGATCGGTGTCCTGCAACAGCTCGCTGACGACGAAGAGTCGAAGTATCCGCAGGCAAGCCAAATTATCCGGCATACGACTCCCTCCCTCAAGATTTCTGTCAGCGATGGGTTGACTTCCTAAAGATGTACTCGGTGCTCGATCAGATTCGTGTTTCTCGGTGGGTCCCGTTCCGACCACACCTAAAAGTTGAACACCACGGGTCTTGCGACGCTTCACAGAAGGCGTACGGCGCAGCAATTTACATTCTTGTCGAGGTTGGGTCTACGGTAATGGTGACCCTGCTGACTGCAAAGACTCGAGTGGCCCCAGTTAAAACGGTGTGGCTCCCTTGGCTAGAGCTGTGCGGTGCCTTGTTGTTGTCCAAGATTGCCACCTCCGTTCTGCCAAAGATGCCAGGGGCCTCGTCTGTCCTATACTGTTGGACGGACTCGACTATTGTCCTCGCGTGGCTGCAGAGGCCAGCGAGTCAGTGGACAACGTTCGTGGCCAACCGGGTGACCAAGATCACCCAGCTCACCGATGTGCAGTAATGGGCACATGTCCGCTCCGAGCAAAACCCTGCGGATCTCGGTAGCCGGGGCGTAGCTCTACAAGATCTTGCGGATAACCAGTTGTGGTGGCACGGTCCTGACTGGCTGCAGAGGCCTCGCAGTGATTGGCCCACTCAAGGCAATGATGCCCCCGTGACTGAACTCGAGAAGCTAGCAGCAAAGGTCCATGTCGCGAAGGCGCCCCTCGAAGATCTTCTTGAACGTTTTTCTACACTCGACAAGGCATTACGAGTCCTTGCCTATGTTTATCGCTTCATCCAGCGCGCGCGCAAGATTCGATCCCCGTTCGAAGAGCACCTGACAGCTAATGAGGTTACGTCGGCTGAACGTCTTCTGTTTTCCGTCACTCAGCGCAGACACTTCATCTCTGAGATGGGCTGCTTAAGAGAAAAGCTTCCAGTATCAGCATCCAGTCCGATTCAAAATCTGAGCCCCTTCGTGAATTCGCAAGGCCTTATGAGAGCCTGCGGCCGGGTCACGTCCTCTGAACTTCTCCAATATGACGAACGACCCCCTATAATCCTTCTGCCATCTGTCTTGACTCCTTGTTCAATTTACGCATCGCGCTGCACGGTAGCAATCAGCTGATGATCCGTCTGATCGGGGACAAATTCTGGATTCCAGAGGTGAGGAATTTGGTCAAGTCCGTCGTCTATTCTTGTAAAGTATATATCATCCACAAGAAGAAGTTGCAGACGCAACTCATGGGAGAGCTACCTAAGGAACGGACGTCCTTCTCACGCCCATTCACGTACACCGGTGTGGATTATGCCGGTCCTTTCGAGATAAAAAACTATACGGGGAGGGCCTGTCTTATCACAAAGGGTTGTGTTGGTGTTTGTGTACTTCTTCATTAAGGCCATCCATTTAGAGCAGTGGTCGGCACCCCAATACATTGATTTGATTTTAACGCATTAGTGAACGCATTAAATGATATCCATCGGCACCGTCCCAGAAATTAAGTGGATACTGCAAAGCATCGTAACGAGTAGAAGAAAGTAGGCTGTGAGCATGACGTTTCACACATTTATACTGTGTGTGTGTGGCAAAGCTCGGGCAGAGAAATTTCCTATGCCCTCGGGATAGGGCCATGCCGACCACTGATTTAGAGACCTACGTCGGACCTTTCGCACAGTTCGTGTCCCAGAGAGGATGTCTCCGTCAAGTGCAGTCCGACAACGGCAAGACCTTTGGCAGCTGCCCTACTATCTGCTCATCCGCCGGATGACCGGAACCGGGACCCGGATCTTCGACACGGGGCCTTCATCGGCCCGTGCACGCCCTCGAGCTGCATCGACGCATCGCTAGCTGCGTGATTGCAAGGGGGCAGGAAATTTAGGTGAGGGGCCGTTGTGCCGGGACCCGGATCTTCGACACGGGGCCCTCATCGGCCCGTGCACGCCCTCGAGCTGCATCGACGCATCGCTAGCTGAGTGATTGCAAGGGGGCAGGATGTTTAGGTGAGGGGCCGTTGTGCCGCTCAGCTGTGCATAAGAGCGCATCCGCGCTGAAGAACGCACCCGCGCTGAAGAGCGCATCCGCACTCGCCCCTCTGTGCACTCTCTCTCGCTCGTCGGCCGTCGTCGATCGTCCGTTTATTTTTCTAGTTAAGTTTTAGTCTTTTGAAAGCAGCGAATAAAGCTAGAAGGTTTTGAATTCAACAACGACGCCCTCGACTTCTTTCCTTATTTCACCACTTCTGGAATCTTTTGCGGCAGCAACGCCCCCCTACAGCAACTGTATTTGTTTCCATTGCGGAAAGGGTTTACATTAAGTGGTAGATTTTAAAGTACACATCAAAACATAAGTTGAGAGGGTGTTAATGCAGTGCAAAACGAAAATGAGAATAAAAAACAAATCTAGAAGTAAGTTTACAGCGTCGGAGCTAAATTATTTTCTAGAAATCAGAAAAAGGTGGAACCGCCGAAGAATGCAATAAATGATATGTGCTTAGATAAAGTGTTATTACTTGTGGGTTTCTCTACAAAGTAGACCTGTCACATTTGGAAGAGTCTCAGGCACTAACGGTTAGGGCCTTGATAAAAAATTAGAATCCCGTCCAAAACGTCAAAGATGTGCAATTGAAGTAAGTAATTTATGCAATATGATGCACCCGCTATCACGTTGTCTACCTGGTTAAAATAAAAAGAACATATAATTTCAGTAATTTCAGGAATGGTTCGATGAGAGAATTATTAAACCAAGAAATTCAGAGTACGCATCGCCATTAGTGCTAGTTTCAAAGAGAAATGGGAAATGGGAAAGAGCAAAGAGAAAAAGCTTTGTTGTGACTATCGAAAAATAATTGAGAATATCATTCGGACAACTTTTTAATGGCTCAAATGGACGCTGTACCATACAAGCTACAGGGAGCTTAGATCTTTTATATATTATACTAGCAGTACCCTGCCACGTTTCGATGTGGCATATTGTGATTGCACGCATTAGAAATAATTCAAACAAAAAAGAATTATTTTCGTGGACTACCTATGTATGAGGATGGCAAAATCGTGAGCTTTCCAACGTTGGTTGTATTACGGTCAATCATCACAGCATCCCGCAAATGGATATATTCCTCGTACCGAAGTTTCGTCTGATTCAATCGGAGGAACAGCAAAAGTTCTGTTTCAATTTTTGCATACATATCGACAATGTACTGATGAAACAACTGACGACATTTCAATTTATGATTGTCATCGGTCCTCCGAACCATTAATCTGTATGAGTAAAAGTTCATCGCGCTGCACTTTTTATTCGTTTCTACACCATTGACTGGATCTACCATCCTCACATTGAAATGATATCCATCGGCACCATCCCAGAAATTAAGTGGATACAGCAAAGCATCGTAACAACGGTGAGTTTCTGCGACGTTTACCAATCGATCGTTTCGTCGACGGAGAACAATATCTCGAGGTTGGAACTGATCCCCGACTATGACAATTGCCACTTCGTCTATAGTTGGAGCATTATATCTCCTGATATGTTCTCCAGCAGGCGTTTTGTCTGCACGAATGACAATTTTATGGATATCCGAAGGTATCATATGGATTGCTGTTTTGAACAAACGCACCAAATGGTTCCGTTCGTGAAAAAGCTTCTGTACCTGCGAAATAATGGGCTTTTTCAGCGAGGTATTGATTCCATAACGTGCATCGACTTCAGCTCCATTATCACCAATGAAGTACATTTGAAGAAATTTTTGTTCGCCGTATGAGAACGGAAGCAGGGAACCGGCTTTGTGATAGATTTGTCCTTTGATTTTAAAAGTTGGCATGAATTGCGCAGTTATAATTTCCGCACCAAATGACGTCATTTTGAATGAAGAGTTGTATTTCCTAATGTTCGACCGGAAATGCTTCGATTCAGCAGTAGATCCAGCAAATACAGAGTGCAGAGGTACTGGTGGTGCTTCAAGTTGAGGCAATTTTACTTTCCCGGAAGCGCAACACAATCCTTTTGGTACGTTGTTGAATTTGAGAGCCTGACAGTGTGTGCAGACCTGATGCATCCGGCCAATAACGACAGTGCGATTCGAGCTATAATCAACAGTTGGATTATATCGGAATGCAAGACGATTGTATTGCAGGTTTCAAATCGATTGCTGCAGAACGCGACTGCCTAACTCTCAATCGTGTTCGCTCAAGCCTAGCTGCTCGCGTTTTTGCTGTCTCCGCGTTGTGCATCCGCATTGCTCTCAGCCGCTCAGTCTCTCGAATGGAGGCCCGTTCTTCGTCAGTCCTATTCGAAATGTTACGTCTTTTTGCTTTTGTATTGCGAGTAAGACGACCAAAATTCGACTTCTTGGGTGGCATGACTTCGTTTTTAATGACTTCGTTTCTGACATTTTGACATTTTCTTCTTAGCTGTCTGCCTAAATAGAAAAGTAGGAGCACGGGGAAACGCGAAAAAACTGATATATTCGCAAACGCAGATAAGCTATCAACATCAAAAGTAGACATAAACCGAGCTGGAACCTCAACGCATGTTGTGTAAAAATTTGGGCTTAAACGGTTCAGAACTTTTCAAGTCTATAAATGACGTTGATACTAACAGAGCATTTTTATATATATAGATTTGACCATCTGCTATTTCACTTACGAATTGAAGCAGACTCAAAGAACCCAAGGAAGCATTGAAGCACTTCATTTGTAACCCAAGATGGGATGTTTCTTTCGGAATATATTGATTCTACCGAAAGTATTCTCGAGGCATATTCTCTCACATATTTAAGCCAGTTTAAAAAAAACTCGTTTCAATCAATGTTGTAGTCTATTGTTGTTATTATTATAAGTGATTACGTTGAAGAAGGTCTATCCAAGCTGAAACGTGAGTTGGCGAACATGCTCGCCTGTGGATGGGCTAAATGGAAATTTAGCGCAATGGGCCGCAGGTCTTTTTCCGATAATCGATCCCATTCTCGGAGCAATGATTGCTTCAGCGCCTCCAAACTTATGTGGCGTTAAGCACATGCCCTGGACTCCAAAATAGACGACACACTGTAGTGCATCGGATTAAGATCTGGCGAGTAAGGTGGCCATTCACTGGATGTGATAAAGTGCGGAAAATTGGCTTTGCACCAGTTCTGAGTCAATTTGGCTCTATGGGCTGGCGCTGAATCCTGTTGAAACGTTAACTCCGCATCACCGAAGTGCTGGTGGGCCCAAGGAAGCACAAAAGTTTCCAAAATGTCCCGGCGGTACACTTCCTGATTGATTTTGACCGATGAAAACGATGAAATTATCGATTAAAACAAGGGGTGTTTTACCGGTGGCGCATATTCCTCCCCAAACCATTAAAGACTGCTCACATTGACGGCGCTCGATTATTGCAAAGGTAACTGTAGCTTCAACCGACCAGCTTCTGTCATTTTGGTGATTGTTCGCCTGTTGAATGGTGAATATCTTCTCGTCCGTGAAGAGAATACGCTCCCATTTTTTACCTGCGGCCCGACGCTTTAGCTGACGGCATCTTTGGAGTCTCACGCGCTTATTGTCATCCGTAAGAAGATGCACTTTTTGCAGCTTGAAGGGGTTGAGATTAAGTTCATTTTTTTCAATCAACCAAACACTTTCTCGATTCACTCCGATTTCACGGGCTATTTTTCTGACGAGACTCTGCAATTCCGAGTGATCCGCTTTTTCACGACCTGGCGAATTCTAAAAGTGTTAGCGGTGCAAGGTCTGCCTCGTCTGGGACTCATTAAATCGCCGGATAGCGTCAGAGAACATTTGTTTTGGTATGCCAAGCAAACGAACAATGTCGCATTGGCAATTTCCTTGTTGAAACGTTTTTAAAATTGCACAACGATTGTTAGACATCCCGAAACAAATATCAAGTTGATGGGAGTCACAAAAATGTAAATATATTTGTTTCAGAAAAGTACAAGCTATTGATAAATGCATTTATTTAAGGGCTGCATCATAACACATTTATAATAGATTGCTTCAAAGTTTGTCCGGGTTATTTATTGTCACCCTGTATATACTATGAATAATATCCTATGAATGCAAACGATCAGAAATGACCAAAATTTTTTCAGATAGAAGGTGGGGTTTTCCGATAGGTTTTATTTTTGGCCGACTGACTCAATATACCCAATTTTTTCATGATCGGTCAACTATGTTCGGTATTTGAGATATTTATCCGATATAAACTACAGGGGTACTACAGGGGCGTCAGCCGAAGAAGATCGGGGCCTCCCGAAAATAGCTTCGCTTTCTGGTTTTTATACCCTTGCCCTAAAAAATACCCAATACCCTAAAAAAATAGAGTATTCTAATTTTGGTCAAAAGTGTTCAACGCAATGAAGGAAACATCTCCGACCCTGTAAAGTATGTATTATTTTGATCAAGATCACCTCCTGAGTTGATATGAGCATGTCCGTCTCTTTGATTGTACGCAAACTTGTCTCTCAGTTCTAAAGCTAACGACTTGAAACTTTGCACTCAAACCCTTCTCCTTTGTATTTTATAAGTCGAAAAGACCGGGATGGGCCGACTATATCCTATAGCTGCCATATAACTGAACATATAACGGAAATGACGCAACTTTCGTGTTTTTGAATTTGGTCAGTTGATCCGACCTATCAAATTTCAAAGGGGTTCGTCCGACTTTATTTTATAGCTGCCAACTGAACGATCGGAAATGGTACTTAGTAAAAATACCTACTTTTGTTTTTTTGCAGATAAAAGTTTGGGACTTTTTTTTACATTTTGTATTGTAAAAAATCTGTAATATAATGATATTCTCATTATTATCGGTCCGAAGCTTCGCCCTAAGTTAGCTTTCCTTTTTTGTTTTGAATAAAAAAAAGTAAAACACTGGCAGCCTTGGATCAGTATTTTGGACCCTGTTCCCGTTGGCTATCGAAAACAAGAGTTTACCAGACTCTTACCAGACTTTCCATTGATATCCTTAGCCTTGAGGTTCCTGGCTTTAATCAATGTAAGAGTCAAAATAGAATTAGAAGGATGATAACAAAGTGATGAAAGAAGCTCTCCGCATTTATCTTTTGCAGGGGGCTTTAGGGCTTTCCAAAATGACTGTTTGCCAGCAAAATCGACCTAAAAAATATTTTAAGTATAGTTTTAACAATTAGAAAATTTTTTCAAAACCAATCACCTGGCATAGAGGTAAAAACACTTCTCCTATGGAGTCATCTCTTGAGAATCGATCGTAGTCAAAAACATGCAGATGCAAAACCTGCGAAGAATAAACAAAAAAATATGTTCAAATCGTTGGTTGCAATTTTTTAGATTCCTAAAGGTGTCGCTGGTCGAAATAATTTTCAAAATTAAAGTAAACTTCCGTACACAATGTTTCTAAAATTGAGACAGAATGGTTTCCAACATGTTTCTGAAAGCTTGATATTTGTTACAACTTGGAATGAAATCTTTTACAAATGGTACCAAAACAAAAAAGGAAATCGAACTTATTGCTATACCTACATACCGTTGCAGATAAGTGGCCGTTTTTATTATAAGATAAGTAACTTTGGATCGGATCGAATAGGATATCGGATAAAGTTGGAAGATCCATACAAAGATCCAAAAAAGTTGAGGTAAAGGATAAAGTTGGGAGATCCAAAACAAGAAAGGATGGCTGAAAGGATGTGAAGTTTCCCGACTATATTATACGCGGTACTCATCTTTTCCACTTACTTTAGTTAGCCTCTATTACTTTGAAGCAGTGTTCGGCACTCAATACATTGAAATGAATTCGATGCATAAGTATTAGTAACAAATAGCAAAAAGTTGTGATTCTAAGCCAAACATTTTTGTTGCACACTTTTGCACTTGGAGAACAAACCACCTCTTTTTTTTAACGTTTATATTTATAATAAATAATTATTAATAAATATTTATATTTATTATTTAATAAATATATTACAGCTTAACCAGGTTGTAAATTAGGACTAACAGTTTATGGTAAACTTCCTACGAGAATTGCTATAAGCCTATGCTATATTATATTTGCTATTATTTGAATTTTTATAAAATGTTACACATAGCAAAGCGGGAAATTATGCGAGTGAAATCCTTCTTATCTTTGGTCGCCATTTTTGCTAAGGTGTTGGGGTGACATCCAAGGCGTATTTTGTACTTTTCGGCATATGTACAGCAAACATCCTACAAACCTACCCTAGGGATCTTCAGGACCCCTCGATCTAAAGCAGTGGTGAACAAGCTCTCCATTTCAATAACGCGTGTGGATAGGGCCCGAAACTCTGCCGCAGCGCTGCCGGCACACAGACAGTGTGAGCACACTCTATTTTTTTCTAAGCCCTCTCACTTGCTCCCATTTTGCTTCATTTGACAGCCTAAACTTAAAAAAAAGTTTTTCAAGTTTTCACTGAGATCAATATTCTGAGAAAATTGGTTAAAACAGCGTAATTTTTAATTTGTTCAAGAACGTTTGTTATATAAGCTTTTTATAGCCTTGCAGAGGGTATTATAATTTTATCCAAAGGTGTGCAACACAGTGAAGGACACATCTCCGACCCTATAAGGTAAATATATTCTTGATCAGGATCACCTCCTGAGTTTATATGAGCATGTCCGTCTGTCCGTCTGTCTGTTTCTACGCTAACTAGCCTCTCAGTTTCAAAGCTATCGACTTGAAACGTTGCACACACCTTCTTTCCTTTGCACGCAGTATATAAGTCGGAACGATCGGGATCGGCCGACTATATCCTATAGCTGCCATATAACTGAACGATCGGAAATGACCCAACTTTCGTGTTTTCGAAGATAGAACGAACTTGGTACAGATTATATTTTCGGTCAGACAATCTGACCTACAAAATTTCATTAGGATCGGCCACTTGTATCCTACAGCTGCCATATAACTGAACGATCGGAAATGGTTTTTGGTAAAAATACCAACTTTGATATTTTTGAAGAAAGAAGTTTGGGCCTTTTTTAGATTTTGTATTATAAAAAATGGGTTAAGTTATCATATTCTCATAAGGATCGGTCAACTATATCCGATGTTTGCGATAAATATCTGGTTTTAACAGCAAGGGTATATTAACTTCGGCTCCGCCCGAAGTTAGCTTTCCTTTCTTGTTTTTAGATGTTTTATTGTAATTAATTGGTTTTATTATGATATTCTCATAAGGATCGGCCGATAACTATATCCGATGTTTGCGATATATATCCGGTTTTAACTGCAAGGGTATATCAACTTCGGCTCCGCCCGAAGTTAGCTTTCCTTTCTTGTTTTAATATAAAATGCACTATTTTAGGGCCCATTCAAACTTTTGAATTAACAAGAATGAAATTAAACTCTACGCTTTGCTCTGCGCTCATTGTATTGTGCTGCTTAAGCGCACACTCAAATCTTAAACATGTGTGCGTTTTGCCCACCACTGAGCTAAGGCCAGGACATTTTCGGCGACTTCAAAAGAACCGTCCGCTTAAGCATAAATCTGTGCTTTTAAAGCCTAGCATGCAAATTCCAGGGCTGATATTGGGCGCTGTTTGTGTCACACATGTGGCATTTGCTGCAGTTTGTTCCGATGTTCCAATCAGTGTTCCATTTTTAAAAACAGACTTAAGTTGGCAGCAAAAAGGATGTAGAAGGATGTCGTCAACTTGCGTACATCCCCAGGACTCAGGCATATCAGAAGTGTACAGAGTGTACAAAATTGGACCTAGTACACTGACATCTGGTACTCAAGATGAAATAGTTCGTTTAGAGTACTTTGCGCCATCGATACCTCCGAAACAAAGCTTTTGATTAAAAAGAAGAGCTGTGGCGTCAGAATCGTGTTCCGCTTGCATAACAAACCGTCGTCTCATATCCAAAAAGACAACTTCTGCATGCAATTTGCTCTCCATAGCTTTTAGAGCGAAGTTAATCACACGGTGTAGCTGTTCGGATGTACCGTGACCCATTCGGAAGCCAAACTGCCACTTTTAAATTGCTTTGAACACACTTTTCACTTTAAGAATCCGATCCAGTATAATGCGTTCCATCATTTTACCAGGTGCTGGTCGAAGACTAATTGGCCTGTATGGATCCACGTCTGTGGGCGGCTTCCCAGGTTTGGGGATCATTGTGATGAAAACATGTTTTTCAAGACTCGAGAAAAATCGAGGGTTTCAAATATCGATGTTCGATGTTTCCTTTTTGTCTATTACTACTTGAAAGGTAAACATATTTTCATTTTTTTAGTCTGATTTTGACTAATATTGGTTTGGCGGCGCTCAGAAATGGAGAATTTTGTAAAAAAGCAGATCAAAATGTTACCTATTAGGAGGAAGAAGCAAAAGCTAACAAGCAACAGTCCCAAATAAGAGGACAAAATATAGGCAATCTTCTCTGTGAAAATATTTTAATAAATCGGCGGATGGCTAGACAGCCAAATGTATGAAATATGGAAAAACATACCAACTTGTCTAGCCACTTGAAGAGGACACATCCTAGTTTGACAGTTATTAAATTCCGATCTGGGACCGAACTCGGCGAAGGTTACTGGGTTTGTCGGAACCGCCATTTGGAAAAGTCTATCCGAACCATTTGAACATGAATCTGATTTCCCATAAGAGTTAGGTTGAAAGGCTTAAGCCTGTTTTCTAGGCTGTCCACAAAGTTGTCAACCTCCTGCTGACTTCAACCACTAACCATACAGCATATAGACAATCCATTTCATACAAAGAAAATGGACGCAAAAATTTCTTGCGACATGCCCCAGCAGGCCCCAGCAGGTCCCAGAGCGAATCCTACTCTCTTACTTACGCTCATCGTTCGTTCATCTTACGCTCATATTCCTATTAAATGCATTCTGTTTCTCAGTCTCTGACAGGAGCGCGATGAAGAAGGTTGTTCTGCGCTTAGATTGACCTTTGTATGTATGCGTGTCACACATTCACATATACGGGTGTATGTGTGCGTGCGATTTCGTTTCAAAGCCAGCGCACACAATTATTGAATTTTCTAACTGTTCCGGCAACCCTAAAAAAAATTCGGGTATTCGTTATTTCGTGAAATGACCAAAGAAATAATATTATTTGTTTTATTATATTTTTTAATATTTCAGCATACATTTTACATTTATTTAGAAATAATATTAAGTGTTAGCAGTGTAAAATGTACATACATACAAAGAACAATCCAAGCGCAGAACAACCTTCTTCATCGCGCAGAACAACCTTCAATACATCCCCCAGCTGGATTTCGTATTGGTGCCTGCGTGATAACTTTCCTTTTGTAACAATTCGGTAACTTCACATACTGTAGTTGGACGAGGCATCAGCACCTACGTCTTCCAGCGTCTGATCAAACTGGCCTTGTTTGTTCTTCTCCAGAAGATTGAGAGTTTTTTGTAAGTTCTGTGGACGCGTTCTTCTGTTCTTGTGTATTCGCTACGAGTTCTTCTTCTGAGTTAAATGAGAATTTTATTTTGCGTCGATGCAGGAAATCTCGCAGCCATGTGTATTTTCTGCATTAGGAGTTCTACAGCATCGTCGATATCGTTAGATTGGTTAATCTTGTTAGTTTGGTGGTTACTTGGATACTTGGCAAGAGCTAGCAATGGTCTCTAGACGCTACACCATTGGTGGTTAGCAATAATTTTGGGGCCAAGTGAAATCAATAATGAGTCAAAGTCGTTTTTAGACCATGTTTCGCTGGAAGGAAAGATACATAACCACAATTCTAACAACCCTATCGATAGTTCTTCAATTGAGACTAGTTATTTAAATATCGGGACGCGTAGTGGGCTCGTTCTGAGAGTGGTGAATACTCTTGATAAAGATTGCAGAGCCACCCTAGCAGTCATACTAGGGTGGTTGGCATAATATTGGGAACAACCAGGAGCTAAAATCTTAGGACATGACTCATATGAGTCTCTGAATATTATAATAAGATATGAGTGATGAGAAATGTAATGCGTAATTAATTTTTCCCAAAATAGTTTATTTGAGTGGACTGTATACAAGCTGCGTGTTCACTGCTAAAGCAGATTCACTGCTAAAGAATAATTGTCTTATTTACTAAATGCGACGCAGCGCCATAATGCGTATATAGAAATTCTAGAAAAATTAACTAATACATACGAAATGAAGACGCGTCCATCTGCGTTGCCATGGTAACTTGGTATACATAATATGTATATATGTATTACATATATTAAGTAGAAACATTCACATTAAATATGAGCAACATCGCCAGAATCGATTCTGTTTCTCAACAAAGAGAATATCATAAAAAAACCAGTTTATTACAATATCAAATCAAAACAAATCAAAACAAGAAAGGAAAGCTAACTTCGGGCGGAGCCGAAGTTTATATACCCTTGCAGTTAAAATCGGATATATATCGCAAACATCGGATATAGTTGGCCGATCCTTATGAGAATATGATAATATAACCCACTTTATTATAATAAAAAGCAGGGACGTAAATAATGATTATTGTCGCTATTTTTAAATAAATAAATCCAATACTTCCAATAAACAAAGAACAAGCCTGACTAGCACGTTTTTATCCTTTAAGGATACACTATGAATATCCTTGATGTTTTTTAATTTTCATTTGTTATATTTATTCTTCTATTGTTAAACATTATTTTTGAGCAAAAAAAATAAAAATCACAAATAATTATTAAGCTTGAGCAAAAAAAATAAAACTCAAAAATAATGATAATTCGTGATTTTTACTTTTTTCGCTCAAAATAAAACTCACCAAGCAACAACTTTTTATCCTTTAAGGATATTGCCAATATTGTCTTATATCCTTATAAAGGGACCCTAGAGCAACAATTGACAACAACAACAACAACAAAATATATTTTACCTGTGTTTGTTGCAATTATTTAATATAAGGTCAACTGTTACATACAGAGCAGCAGCAGCAGATATACACAATTACCAAAACAATAATAATAATGATAATCATCATAATGATCAACCAGTAGAACAATTAGGTACATTAATTTTCAATTTATTATGCTTTTATAATCATTAAAAAGCAATTTTAAAAATATTACTTATAATGATTACGGTCCCTGATAAAAAATCTAAAAAAAGTCCCAAACTTCTATCTTCAAAAATACCAAAGTTGGTATTTCTACCAAAAACCATTTCCGATCGTTGATTTATATGGTAGCAACTCTTTACATGTATCCGTAATCAAAAATTTGAACCTATGTATGTATGTGTGACTGCTCGCACGACGGAGTAAAAATGTTTTGGTTTCCAAATTTTAATTTCATTTTCTCGTTTCTGTTTTCTATGCGCCGATGTGGTAGTTGGTAGAAAAAATTGTATTTTTAATCGCAGCAGATCGAGACAGGATGGTAGCCTAATGCTTAGAGTAGTTACTCTCTGTGTAATTTTTCTGTGTTCAAATCCTCGTAAGGACTTTGAACTTTATTTTTCTTTTATAATTATTATTTTTTTTTTTCTTTAATTGTAATATTTTTTATATTGAATTTTATATTATATTTATATTGAAATAACCGCCTGCTAATGAAATCGAACCCAGGACCCCATGAATAAGGACCGCGCGCGATCCATCTAGGCTACCCTCGAAGTTGATTTTGTGGTACTTAAGATTGGTGTTTAAGGAGGCGCTAGAATCCATATCAAAAACAGAGCTGACGAGTAAGGATAGTAAAAGATATTTCTCAAACTTAACTTGTCGCGTAATGGGATCCGCTCGTTCCAGCGGGTTCCACTGCTGGAACCCGCCATAGAAAATTTTTCTTTGTATGAGATGTCCCATCATTATAAAATTCGGAAGGTCGATTTAACTGACCAAAAATATAATCTGTACTAAGTTTGAGCTATTAAGTTATTTTCAAAAACACGAAAGTTGTGTCTTTTTCGATCGTTCAGTTATATGGCACCCATAGGATATAGTCGGCCGATCCCGTTCCGACTTATATACTGTGTGCAAAGGAATGAAGGGGGTGCGAAAAGTTTCAAGTCGATAACCTTAAAACTGAGGGACTAGAAACAAACAGACGCACAGACAGTCAGACAGACTGTCATATCAACAGATGCTCATATCAACTCAGGAGGTGATCCTGATCAAGAATATATATACTTTATAGGGTCGGATATTTCTTCTTCACTGCGTTGCACACTTTTGGACAAAATTATAAAACCGTCTGCAAGGGTATAAAAAGTCCAAGCTTCTATCTTCATAAATACCAAAGTTTGTATTTTGATCAAATACCAAATTCCATTTCCGATTTCCAAGTCAGACCATTCTGCGGGCTTGGAACATGCAATCGACGATGCACCTTCTAGCAAAGTAGAGTCCGCCGCCAAACTTGGTTTTCCTTGGTTCCTTGGTTTCATTAAAAGGTGGTCAAAAGAATTTAACGACCCATACATAACTAAAACCTTATTTATTCCTTTGGTGCGTTCGATTCTGGAGTACGGTTCATGTGTCTGGAGTCCCCAATATGGAGTACATCAGGACCGCTTGGAATCCGTACAAAAGAATTTATGAACTTTTTCACCTAGAGGTCTTAACTAGGATACAAATTTTCACCTTCCATTTTATAATAGTAAACTCTTACTAATAAACTAACCTAGCTTAACAAATCGTAAGACAACTCTTGGTATAGTTTTTCTGCATAACCTAATTAATGGAGATGTAGATAGCCAGCATTTTCTAACACGTTTAAATTTAAAGTCCTCTATTCCTTAGCCATTTTAGCTCGACATATGCACAGCACGACCCTTTTAGGGTCTTATGTCTAACTACAATGGTCTCTAAAGTATAGAGTATAAGTAAATTCTACTCTAAAGTATAGAATTTTAAATTTCCTTACTAACTCCTCCTAGCTCAATAAATTAAAAATACCTATATACTTATATATACTAATTAATCCTTTCTCGAGTGCCCCTCGGTCGTTTGGGCCTCTAAGCTTTATGATGAATAAAAGACTGCTACCTTATGCTCTAATTGTTACACAAACTATTTCAAAATTCTGAAAGACCGCAAAATAAAAAATAATAATAGAAACAAAGGAAGCGTTTGACCATCTCAGTTTCCAAAGTTGAAACAATGAAATTTGAGTGCCCAGTCGGGTAAATTCTTCCAAAACAAGAAAGGAAAGCTAACTTCGGGCGGAGCCGAAGTTGATATACACTTGCAGTTAAAAGCAAATATATATCGCAAACATCGGATAAAGTTGGCCGATCCTTATGAGAATATAATAATATAACCCAATTATTAATAAAATAAAAACTAAATAAAAGCCCCAAACTTCTATCTTCAAAAATACCAAAGTTGGTATTTTTACCAAAAAACATTTCCGATCGTTCAGTTATATGGCAGATGTAAGATATAGTCGTCCGATCGTTATGAAATTTGGTAGGTCGGATTAACTGACCAAAAATTCTATCTGCCCATTCTATCTAAAAATGGGCTGCCGATTTCCGCATGATTTTATTCTTCCAATTCATCATGAAAAACTGAAGATTTGGCGAGAGGATTTTTCCAAGGCCTCTGGTGGAGGGAGCCGCGAATCGCTATGCAAAACTTCAAGTAATACACGAGAATGCAACTCTTCCAATTTCAAATATATATTTACCAACAGTAAGTCTTAGCATAATTTTACATTTAAGTGTCTCAAAGAAAGGAAAAAAAAATTATTTTTAAAATTGATGCCGAAGTAACCGCACCAATTACACTTTATTTAAATTGAATACAAAATATCCAAAAATTTTATGGCTCAGATAAAAAGGATCGTGATTTTATAATCCAATTTGACGCATGCCATCTTTTCAAACAATCGGCGAGCAACCTAGAAATGTCCCATTTAACTATCGAAATTGCCAATCGACTACATGACCGCATCTTAACCCACTCTGACGGAAAATATACCACTGAAGAAGAAAACATAATTTCAATTAGAGTATATAGGGAAAATCTCCCCATCACAACTAAAACTTATATTTTTGACAGATGCAATCGTATAGGCTCGTTCAACATGGAAGTTATCCAACACGTAAATACAGGCCACTTATGGCTTTCCACTTATGGATTTTATAAACCATAAACAAATCAAAATTAAAAGTAAACATCAGCTTCCCTTCGAAGCCCTATCAATTGCGCCTTTTGCGTTTCAAGTATCCACCAAATTGCATCGATAAGCTTAATTGAATTTCACAATGAGATGCGACAGTTTCATCTTAAGCCTTTAATCTAAACACAACTCATGGCCGAGGTTCTTTGGATCAGACTTAGAATTAAGAGGGCAGTGCTATTTTGACCGAACGGTTGACAGAAAATATTTAATAAAATCGAAAGTGTCTTGTAATAATTGAGATTAATAAATACAAGTTTAACACCAAATTGTATAATTTAAAATAATAATTAATTTTTTAAATACACCGAACAACAACTAATTTAACTTGCATACCAAAACCAACAACAATCAAAGGAAAATCTTGGTAGTTCAAACAGACGAAATACAAATAGAATTAATTTCAATAACAGTTATTCCAC
Source organism: Drosophila bipectinata (assembly GCF_030179905.1). Lineage (NCBI taxonomy): Eukaryota > Metazoa > Arthropoda > Insecta > Diptera > Drosophilidae > Drosophila > Drosophila bipectinata. The sequence goes on along the minus strand of NC_091740.1, from coordinate 19,532,863 downwards.
TAATCCATTATTATATATTATAATATTACTTCAGAAGTACAATTCCAGCATGTAGCAAGCTTGAACCCTCAACATAATATTTATGTAGGTCAAATGTCCGCAGGACATATAAATTTAAATTTTAATTTAAGGGACCAGCAAGAGTACCCTACATTAAACTAGGAGCCTTTAAAAGAGAACACCACTTTGAATAATGTCAAATTTGAATTGCATACACAACGCCCAGATAGATTTACAAGTGCAATAGTGAAAATTAGCTGTATCCTGCGGTTAGAGCACCTAAATCCTTTTTTACAACAACTACTTACTCCCATTCTGAAATAATTCAAAGGTACATTCTATAAGGAGCGAGATAATTATCTCTATATTATTATAATTATAATTAAAATAATAATTTAACATTCACGAGTGAAGTAAAACACACAAAAATATATCTAGCCTATTCCTAAGTTTATAGGTACCTCGAAGCTCATGAAGAAGAATTAAATAAACTAATATCAGATATGCCAAAGCAAGAAATTATTAAAGATAATAAAATTAAATTCGCAAACAATCGAAGATCGATATCCACTTCCTAATATAGATGGAATATTTCATAAGCTTTGTGGGTGTAACATATTTTCTTCTTAAGACTTAGCAAAAGGTTTTCGAACAAATTGAAATGAGCGAGAGCGGTACCAGAAGGCAGCATTTTAAACTGCCAACGTGAACTACGAGCTCTTTCGAGTGCCATCCGGACTTCGAAATGCTCCCGGAACATTTCAACACCTTGTGAACCATTTGGGGCTTAGGGCTACACCATTTCGGTTTTCTACACATGAACTATATTCTAATTGTTTCGAAAACTGAGAAATGCGAATCTGTCAAATGCGAAGTAGTGCGAAAAAGTCAAAAGTCAAAGGCAGATGCTTTGAACCCGAGCTCAAACCAAGTTGAGGCGATCGATAGGATTAAATTGCCAACAACGCCAAGGTTTTCTGGGCATGACTTATAAGTCATGACTTAATAATTATTAATGCGATACATAAAAGACTGCTCCAAAATCGCAAAACATTTAATAAAATACAAAAAAAAAAAAATTCCAAAACTAATACAATAGAACTTAGAAATTATAGAATTTATAGTTCGAAAAGCCGAATATCTTAATTAAAAGCGACCCAATTTAAGTCTATCCCGCGGAAATCGTCGTCGCATGCAGAAGTTTATTTATTGTGCTCCGGGAAGAAGTATTCAATAAAATCATAAAACTGCTGTGACTGGTTTAATATATCTACAATAACGCGAAAATACGTGTTCTAGTTCTTTAATTAATATAAATCCTAACTCTTAAAACACTTATTAACTTATTATTATTATTAAGTCGCTTCCATCAATTTCTCTGCATCTCAAGAGCGCAGTAAATAGCACCGCAATTTCTTTAACAACGTCAACCTTAACAACAACAGAAACTGTTCAATGACATCTTAAGCTAGTTGAGCCCCCTCAATTCTCAACGCAAAATAACCCGTGGTAATGTTGGCCTAACAGAAATAGAAACGCCCATGAACTCAAACCGATTTTAAATCTTGGCCGACACCTATGAGGATGAGAAAAAAGTTCCAATGTTCTTTTCAACAAAATTGTTGAGCTTTTTGACAAGGATAACTTCTACATAAAACCCCTTGTAAATGGCAACATTCAGGAAACAAAAGTTCATATTAAGTCAAAAAAACCTACATAATTTTATTGAAATATCTTACGGAGAATAAAAAGAACGTTTACATGTACCAGCTAAAAAAAAGCAAGGGCATGCAAGTAATACTAAAGGGCATAGAATCCAACGCAACGGCTGCAGAGATAACAAAGGCGCTACAAAAGAAGGGATTTGACGCTAAAACAGTCTTCAATATCCTTTACAGGGATAGAAAGGCGCAGCCACTTTTTAAGATTGAGCTCGAAATACGAAGTTCACCCTTTATACAATATTCAGTTCCTGCTGCACGACAGAATTACGATTGAGGAACCACACAAACGCAATGGCCCGGTACAATTTGCAAACTGCCAAGAATATGGCCACACGGATCATACTGTAAACTGCGCCTGGCGAGTGTAGTTTGTGGAAACCTTCATGACTCCGCACACTGCCCAGTGAGCAAAGATAACTCCAACTTGAAAAGGTGCGGCAACTGCGGTGACAATCACATTGCTTACTTTAGAGGTTACCCAGTTTATAGGGAGCTGAAAAGTCGCATCCACCAGAGGGGAATTACTACCCGCACCCAAAATAAACAGTAGATAGCCTACGGATCAAACACTGAATTCTTCTTTTCGACTGGAGCAAGATTCTCACTAGGACCCATAAACTCTGACAAGAATTTGACATACGTAATCGCTTTAAAATCTAGCCACCCATGCCTCAAAAAGTTCATTTTTGCAATCAGCACACCAAGAACCGCACATGACTTAGCAGCATACAACGCCGGAGCAGCATAAAACTAATTTTGAACTCTATTGATTCAAATGCTGGTTTTACAACAATCGAAATAAAGACTTCCCTAGGGATATTTACGTGAAACGCTAACGCCGTTTCATATCGTCCTAAGGCTGTTTTCAGAAATACACCTTACAAATGAATGAAATTTACGAGGATATTTACGAGGAGCACATGGTAGGACTGGAATCCTAATCAGAAGTCGTATTAAGCACCAGTATCATAATAAATTTTCTAAAAACTGCTTACAGATTTGCCACAGCTATAAATATACAACTAAATACTGCCAACAAGCTTACACAAGCCGCGGTATACTCCTCCCTCACTTCACTAGAATATGAGTTCATGCAGATTTTTAACTCACTAGGAGACCACTTCATAGCGGAAACTACAATACCAAGAATAGACACGGGATCTCTTCTCGTGACTCAAAAAGAAAAGCAGCTCTATAAAGCAATGATCAAGACCAAGAAAAGCTCGACTATGTTTGTTGTGGCACACCAACAATTGGCCGGCAGACCCAAAGAAACTACACGACTTAATAGACTTGGCGATTACAAAACAAATTTTTAAAATATCTGATAAGCGCCGAATGCCTTTTGAATCTCTCATCTGATCATTCGCCTTGGGTAAGTACAGAAAGCATATTAGCTCACACCAAAGATTATAAAGTACATAGATGGGACATCTCATACAAAGAAATATTTTCTATGGCGGGTTCCAGCAGTGCACAGTAGGCCGGATTGCCAAATAAGTGGCATAAAATCGAAAATTGTATATATCGAGCAAAAACTTAGCATATTTTAAGAATACACCACTATAAATGTTTAAGCAATGTTTTTAGTAAGTTTGGCCACGCCTACCTTAACTGCCCATGGAAGACAACATAACGTATACGTGATCTGAAGTTAGATTTCGTTTTTTATACTTATATTTATTATTTTCTTACATATTATACTGATTTTTATTATTTATAATAAACATGGATTTCATATTTGCTTAAATAGGAATAAAAGGATATACATTAAGATTTTATGCTTACATATGTATACTAAGTGTTAAAACATTGTGCTTTGGCAAAGACGCGTTCCTCCTTCCTCATAAGATAGCTTTGGTCCCTTTGTTAAATTTGGAATATCCGCTTGGTTATCCAAAACTATTTTTAAAGACTTTGATAGCCACTCTGAATGTTTTTTTTTTTGAACGTCCGCATATTACGGCTACACTTTTGCAGATTTGATTTTATATAAATTTCAAAGCTTTTAATTTTTTTGTAAAGTTCGCCCTTCTGGTCGACTGTCAGTCTACCCTCATTAATCTGGCCAAATATCCATTCAGCAAGCGCATTAGAGTCGCGAGCGCTGTCAATTCATACGTCTAGCAAGGTTGCATGACAGAACTCATGCACATCTTGAAAATGTCATCATCGAAAAAGCCGCAAAAAGCCGCAAAAAGCCGCAAATGAGATTTTTTTTATATTTTTCTAAATAGTTTCTTCTTTTGTTAAAGATACATTACACATTGCAGAAATACGCAGAAGACTTTTTTTTTCTCCACAGAAGACGAACATAAAGGTTAAGTTTTTTCTTTTTGGACAACACAAAACAATACACATATAATACACATAAAATAATTTTACACAAAATGCTTTCATTTAACTCAATTTTCTTACCTCGAGGTTTAAAATTCATTTTAAATAATGTTAAATTCTTTTTTCGTGTGTGATTGCCAAGCGCACAAAGTCAACAAAAGTTTCCCGCCAACTTATTCACAAAAATCAGCTGTTCAATCACTTGACTTTGAAGCTAAATAAAAATTGAAAGGTTGCATTTCAACCAAAAATACTTTTTAATACTTATTATACAGGGAATTTAATATTGATAAGTTTAAAAAAAATTAAGATTTATTTAAATAAAATTTTCGATTTTATTCCGCTTATTTGGCAATCCGGCCTACTGTGCAGTGGAACCCGCTGGAACGAGCGGGTTCCATTGCGCGACAAGTTAAGTTTGAGAAATTTTTCGCGCGACAACGAATGAGGAATAGCCGAGTGGTAGAGTGCTTGGCTGGTGTGCAAAGTAAAACGAGTTCAAACCAAACTCGGGAAGTCAATTTTTTTTTAATTTTAAATCTATTTATATTATTGTTTTATTATTTTAATGTGTTTTCCTAAATTAATAATCCATTAAAAAAAAATACAAAATTGTAAAATCACCTTAACATCGTCTCAGTTCGTAGTGGAACCCTCTGTAAAAATGTCTATAAGTGCGGGTTGTACAGCATTTTAGCAGGCCGCGTCGTGGAACCCGCTCTCAAATGTTTTCATTTTTTCCGTCGTGGAACCCGCTGTAATAATGAAAACATTTGAGAGCGGGTTCCACGACAAACGGCTGGAAGATGAGAGAGGGAAAGAGAGAATTCTATTTTTATATCGTAACATCTTTGGAACGATGAAAGTTTGAAACGTTGTAATCGAACCAATGTAAGAGTAAAGAGATCAGAAATATCTTTTACTATCCTTACTCGTCAACTCTGTTTTTGGTATAGATTCTAGCGCCTCCTTTAACACCAATTTTAAGTATCGTAAAATCAACTTCGAGGGTAGCCTAGATAGATAGTGCGCGGTCCTTATTCATGGGGTCCTGGGTTCGATTTCATAAGCGTGCGGTTGTTTCAATTTTGATAAAGTTTTAGTTTTATGATTCTTTTTATATTTACTTTTATTTTTTTATTAATTTTTTTTTTTTTACTTTTAATTTTTACGGTATTTTTATTATTTTTAATTGCATTCTAATACAATTGTTGTAAACATAAGTGACGGACGTGTCGGATGACAAAATACCGGAAGGACTCCTGTCGGGTCAAGCAGCAGCACGGCGTTTAATGTTTATGTTTAAATAATGTTTATGTAATGTTTAGTGTAATTATTAGTGCAATGTTTATTTATTAGGCTTAAGTTTGTACAAAGGCTTTGTTGATCGCAAGCCGACTCTTTCTCGGCCGCTCGACTCAACAAGCTTTCTATAGAGAGTTTTAGCTCGCAGTGTCTAGGTCGGGCCGCCCTCTCCATTATTCGAGAGCTTTAGCTTCGCAGTGACCAGTCGGGCCGCCCTCTCTGTATTTACTTGAGTCCCTGCATGCACCATAAGCTGGTCTATCTGCGGATCATCCGGCTTCATCTGCATGCAGGAATAAACATTTTTTATAACGTTCAAAAGTAACAAATTCGTCTTTTTATTTACGGCATTGAAAACGCTCAATGACCAAACAACTCCCTTGAAATTTTATTAGCATTTTATTAGCGGGACATAATGAAGAATAAAACAATTTTACTATTGTAAAATTAAAGAAAAATATTACAATTAAAGAAAAAAACAAGAAAGGAAAGCAAACTTCGGGCGGAGCCGAAGTTGATATACCCTTGCAGTTAAAACCGGATATATATCGCAAACATCGGATATAGTTGGCCGATCCTTATGAAATTTAGTAGGTTGGATGAACTGACCAAAAATAGAATCTGTATCAAGTTCCAGCTTTCTATCTATAAAAACACATAAGTTGGGTCAATTCCGATCTTTCAGTTATATGGCAGCTATAGGATATAGTCGGCCGATCCTTATGAAATTTGGTAGGTTGGATCAACTAACCAAAAATAGAATCTGTATTAAATTCCAGCTTTCTATCTTCAAAAACGCGAAAGTTGGGTCATTTCCGATCGTTCAGTTATATGGCAGCTATAGGATATAGTCGGCCGATCCTTATGAAATTTGGCACGTCGTAATGTTTTGCCAAAAATAGCTCTCATGTCAAATTTGAACTCTGCAACTCTAAAAACATCGAAGCTATACCATTTCCGATCAATCAGTTATATGGGAGCTATAGGATATAGTCGACCGATCCCGACCGTTCCGACTTATATACTGCGTGCAAAGGAAAGAAGGGTGTGTGCAAAGTTTCAAGACGATAGCTTTAAAACTGAGAGACTAGTTCGCGTAGAAACAGACAGACGGACAGACAGACGGACAGACGGACAGACGGACATGCTCATATCAACTCAGGAGGTGATCCTGATCAATAATATATATACTTTATAGGGTCGGAGATGTCTCCTTCACTGCGTTGCACACTTTTGACCAAAATTATAATACCCTCTGCAAGGGTATAAAAATAATAATAATTATAAAAGAAAGAAAAAGTTCAAAGTCCTTACGAGGATTTGAACACAGAAAAATTACACATAGAGTAACTACTCTATGCATTACGCTACCATCCTGTCTCGATCTGCGGCGATCAAAAATACTATTTGTTCTACCAACTACCACATCGGCGTATCGAAAACAGAAACGAGAAATTGAAATTTGGAAGCCAAAACATTTTTACTCCGTCGAGCGAGCAGTCACACATACATACATAGGTTCACATTTTTGTTGACGGTTACATGTAAAGAGTTCTAAAAATAGAATCGTATGCATGTGCGTTCCCCCCTCACCAACAAGCTCGACGCAAAAAGTTGACCGTTTTGGGCCCTGATGTCCCATCTATGTACTTTATAATCTTTGCTCACACATTAAACATCATCTTGACAATGAAACTAACGTTGACAGCATTGTTAATTCAATGCTGGAATCTATACTCTTCTCTACTGCTCTAGGTATCAAACTACATTTAAACAATGGAACCAAAAGAAGAAAATCTTCATCTTAAACAGCTCGTCCATGAAATCGGCGCTTACGTCGAGAGTGGCAATTCCAGCAAAGCTTAGCAACGAAACAAACGAAATCATTTACATCACCAAAATTTATATGAATCCGAAAAAACCCCGGGCTGCAACCTCATCATCCCATATTGCGTCGTTTACACTTGGCGACTTTACAGTGAGATCGAAAAGTAAATTATTATAATGATAGCAACGCCGTGAAAAGAATACACCATTGCCACGTCGTATAGACCTATAAGCCTACTATCATGCTTATCTATACTCTTTGAAAAATGCGTATTGACTTGGATATACACATACCTAAGAATCCAGGAACGAATCCCGAAATGCAATTCATTTGAATTTTGTGAAAAGCACGGATCAATTGAGCAGGTCATCCGAATAATATCAGAAATTTGGAACGTGTTCGAAAAACGAGAGTACTGCCCTGCAATGTTTTTAGATGTCTCTCAAGTATTTGATGGAGTCTGACTAAAAGATGTAACATACAAGATCAATCTACTACGATACCCACAAGCTTTTAGAGTCTTACCTTTAACACTCTTACAGTCTGTAAGAGTCTTACACTCTACTTCCGCAAGCAATCGAAGTGACATATTAAGGAGTACACCTCGACAGAAGACTCATCAAAAAAACATAAAGCTAAAGCTAAAACCCAGCAGCCTTCATAAGCTTATTAATACCCAGTTTCCCGAGAACAAGTTCCCGAGAATGGAGCCTTCAGCCAAAGCACCATTATATATAAGTTCCCACCATTAGTATATAAGTTCCGACTTATATACTGCGTGCAAAGGAAAGAAGGGTGTGTGCAAAGTTTCAAGACGATAGCTTTAAGACTGAGAGACTAGTTCGCGTAGAAACAGACAGACGGACAGACGGACATGCTCATATCAACTCAGGAGGTGATCCTGATCAAGAATATATACTTTATAGGGTCGGAGATGTCTCCTTCACTGCGTTGCACACTTTTGGACAAAATTATAATACCCTCTGCAAGGGTATAACAACAAAGGTAAGCTAACTTCGGGCAGAGCCCAAGTTGATATACCCTTGCAGGTAAAACCGAATGTATTATACATAAAAAACTTCGGATAGTGGGTTGACCGTTATGAAAATATCATGATATAACCAATTTATAACAATAAAATATTAAAAAAAAAACGTCCCAAGCTTCTATCTTCCAAAATACCAAATTTTGTATTTCTACCAAATACCATTTCCGATCGTTCAGTTATATGGCAGCTATAAGATATAGTCGGCCGGTCGTTATGAAGTTTGGTAGTTCGGATCACCTGACTAAATATAGAATATGTACGAAGTTCCAACTTTCTGTCTTTAAAAACATAACAGTTGGGTCATTTCCGATCGATCCTTATGAAATTTGGTAAGTCGTATTATTTTGCCAAAAATAGCATTTGTACAGAATTTGAACTCTCTAAAAACACCAATGTTATAGCATTTCCGATCAATCAGTTATATGGCAGCTATAGGATATTGTCTGCCAATCCCGGCCGTTCTGACTTATATACTGTGTGCAAAGAAAGGGTGTGTGTGAAAGAGTGAAATAAGGTTATGAAAGAAGGGTGTGTGCAAAGTTTCAAGCCGATAGCTTTAAAACTGAACGACTAGACTGGGAGAATCAGACAGAAGGTCAGACGAACATGCTCATATCAACTCAGGAGGTGATCCTGATCAAGAATATATATACTTTATAAGAAGAGTGTCTCCTTATAGATGTCGGAGATGTCTCCTTCACAGCGTTGCACCCTTTTGGACAAAATTATAATACCCTCTGCAAAGGTATAAAAAGAATTTCGAGTTCCCAAAATCTAAACGAAAATATAAACGAAAACTAAGACACATTGTACACACAAGAGGAATAAATTCTACTATTTTAGAAATAATTAGTGAAATTTTGGAAAATCTAATTACGAGGGCTGACAATAAAGTAAGGTCTCCAATTTTTTTTTTTCATAAAGAATTACATTTATTTACAAAAAGCGATACACCGTTGGAAAGGCCAAGGTCTTGGCTACTTTTCTACATAATCGCCATTTTTCAACACCTTGCGCATCCGCACGATGAACTTGTCTCTGCCGGCAGAATACCGTTCTCCGTCCGCCTGTGAAAGTTGTTCACAAGGATATGACGGATTGTTTCGCTGCTACACACTCCTCCAAGCTTCTCTTCCAAGTCCCTAATTGTCGCATGGCGGTTTTTGAGCATTTCTGCCTCCATTGCTTGAACAATCGCATCCGACACCGACGGTCGGCCACTTCTCTCCTCGTCGTGAACATTAGTGCGCCCGGAATTGAACTCGCGGCTCCAATTACGCATGTTTTTTATGTCCATATGGTATGACGAATCATTTTGCCAATTCCTTGTATTATCAACTCGATCGATATCGGCTATGAAAATTGCTGACCAACAAATGTTACTTTAAGTCTATCAGAATCTCGTTCTGTGTTCTGATAAATATAAAGATTTATGTTGAACAGTTACGGTTTGCCATCAGGCCAGCAAAGCTTCGGTGAAAGTGGAACGACAATTTTTGAAATTAAAGGGAAGTAGCTCAAATAACGACAAATAGTTAACCCCGACCACTTCATTAAAGACGAGGGGCAAACGATTGACGATAAAATCTACAATTGTTTCGTTTTGAAGTTAGGCTTATTATACCCTTGCAGAGGGTATTATAATTTTGTCCAAAAGTGTGCAACGCAGTGAAGGAGACATCTCCGACCCTATAAAGTATATATATTCTTGATCAGGATCACCTCCTGAGTTGATATGAGCATGTCCGTCTGTCCGTCTGTCTGTCTGTCCGTTTCTACGCGAACTAGTATCTCAGTTTTAAAGCTATCCTCTTGAAACTTTGCACACACCCTTCTTTCCTTTGCACGCAGTATATAAGTCGGAACGGCCCGGATCGGCCGACTATATCTTATAGCTGCCATATAACTGATTGATCGGAAATGGTATAACTTTGGTGTTTTTAGAGTTAGAGAGTTCAAATTTGACACGAGAGCTATTTTTGGCAAAACATTACGACATGCCAAATTTCATAAGGATCGGCCGACTATATCCTATAGCTGCTATATAACTGAACGATCGGAAATGACCCAACTTTTATGTTTTTGAAGATAGAAGTTTGGGACATTTTTAGGTTTGGTTTTTATACCCTTGCAGAGGGTATTATAATTTTGTCCAAAAGTGTGCAACGCAGTGAAGGAGACATCTCCGACCCTATAAAGTATATATATTCTTGATCAGGATCACCTCCTGAGTTGATATGAGCATGTCCGTCTGTCCGTCTGTCCGTCTGTCCGTCTGTCTGTCTGTCTGTTTCTACGCGAACTAGTCTCACAGTTTTAAAGCTATCGACTTGAAACTTTGCACACACCCTTCTTTCCTTTGCACGCAGTATATAAGTCGGAACGGCCCGGATCGGCCGACTATATCCTATAGCTGCCATATAACTGATTGATCGGAAATGGTATAATTTGATATGAGAGCTATTTTTGGCAAAATAATATGACATGCCAAATTTCATAAGGATCGGCCGACTATATCCTATAGCTGCCATATAACTGAACGATCGGAAATGACCCAACTTTCGTGTTTTTGATGATAGAAAGCTGGCACTTGGTACACATTCTATTGTTGGTCAGTTAATCCGACCTACAAAGTTTCATTAGGATCGGTTGACTATATCTTATAGCTGACATATAACTGAACGATCGGAAATGGTATTTCATAAGGATCGGCCGACTATATCCTATAGCTGCCATATAACTGAACTGATCGGAAATGACCCAACTTTCGTGTTTTTGATGATAGAAAGCTGGCACTTGGTACACATTCTATTTTTGGTCAGTTAATCCGACCTACAAAGTTTCATTAGGATCGGTTGACTATATCTTATAGCTGACATATAACTGAACGATCGGAAATGGTATTTCATAAGGATCGGCCGACTATATCCTATAGCTGCCATATAACTGAACGATCGGAAATGACCCAACTTTCGTGTTTTTGATGATAGAAAGCTGGCACTTGGTACACATTCTATTTTTGGTCAGTTAATCCGACCTACAAAGTTTCATTAGGATCGGTTGACTATATCTTATAGCTGACATATAACTGAACGATCGGAAATGGTATTTGGTAGAAATATTAAATTTCGTATTTTTGAAGATAGAAGCTTGGGACTTTTTTTTAGATTTTTTATTGTAATTAATTGGTTTTATTATGATGTAATCATAAGGATCGGCCAACTATATCCGATGTTTGCGCTATATATTCGGTTTTAGCTGCAAGGGTATATCAACTTCGGCTCCGCCCGAAGTTAGCTTTCCTTTCTTGTTTTTACATACAATTTGTTAAACTCTCTTGGTAAGTCAATACGGACCTTTAAGCCTGCAATAAAGAAGTACTGAATAATACTACGACACAACTTAAGGTTTCGTCTGAGGCACACATGTGAAATAAATCACGAAAATGAAAATAAATGTGCTCGAAAATCACTTCGGTTTGAGCATCTCGAATGCACCGCCCCTTCACAGCGTCTCAAAACGGACCAGTGGAGCGTTCGCACAGCACTCTGGTGAAGCAAAGGTATCAGCGACACCGTGGTGTTCATCTTACTGACCACTGCCACACATAACAAGTCTATCCATTCGGTCATCGATGAAAGGCCTAACGACATGGTAATCACACAATCGAGTGATCCATAGTGCGAAATGCAGGATAGGATAAGACATTCCCAAAATAAGCTGAGAAGCAGGGAAATGTTGGCGTGTTCAATGTTGGCGACAAAGTCTTAGTGAAATCTCAGATTAGGCAACAAGCTTTCACCGTTACGCGAGGGGAAAACTGTAAAAGCGGTCATGGCGACCAAAGTCCCCATTAAGGGGAGGCTGTTCCACAAGGACACCCTTAGGTAGGCGAAGCATAACCATGTTGCCATTTGTCTGATAATTTTTTACTTTTTTTCATCCCAAGCCACTTGGCATAAGTTTTTGTCATTATCATGTTTTATTTAGTTGCACCAAAGGCTTTGAAACTAACGTATCGTTTTTATTGCGTGTTAAAAATGTTATCAAAAACAAACAAATATAAAAACCACGTTTATATACACTATCTCGCGGCCAATCGCGGACAAAATCAGCATGATGGACTGGCAAGACCCCCCGCTCCATCAAAACCAAGCCGCCTTCCAAAAAGAAGGCCTATGCTAATGTTCAAATAGACGAATCCAGCGACTCCGAGCCCGGAGAACTGAAGCGGAAACCTGCCAAAAAACCTATCATGGATGATGAACCAAGCGCCAGCGAAGCAGCCACAGCTGCGCTAAAGGCTAAACTGGAAGAAACTATTTCGCCCTCCTATCTGATGAAGACGATAAAGATAATAATGACGACATGGAAGAAGCCGATAACGATGAGGTATCTATCTCTACTAAGTCCCCCAAGAAGGACGACATAGTAGTCAAAGTACCCAAGGAGATCAAGCCACCACCGATTTTTATCCCGGACGCAATAAATATGAAGGCCCTCTCCAAAGCCATCTCTGGCGCCCTAGGCGACAAGGTTGAGATCACTTATAGGGTCGACAAGAACAACTCCATTCGAGTCATGACCCCGAACAAGCCCGCCTTTACCAAACTTAAGATGTTCCTTAGTGAAAATCAAAAGAGGTTCCACACTTTCCAACCCAGAGACGAACGCGCCTACCGGGTGGTCATCAAAGCCCTCCAGTACTCGACTGATCTGGAAGATATCAAAAAGGGACTCGGCCGGCTCGGGCACAAAGTCAAGGACGTACATAGCCCCACACAAAGGATTACCAAGAAACCCCTAAACATCTTTTTTGTTAACCTGGAGCCAGCCAATAACAATAAGGAGGCGTTCCAAATCAAGCGGTTATGCAGCTCAGTAGTGACGGTCGAGCCGCCAATAAAATTTAACGATGTCCCGCAATTCTACCGCTGCCAGGCATATAGGCATACCCAAAGATACTGCCAGCGTGAAAATCGTTGTGTAAAGTGTGCAGGTGAGCACCCAACGGCCGAATGTAAAAAGAACGCTAACGTACCGGCCCTCTGTCTCCATTGCGATGGCCCTCATGCGGCCTCTTACAAAGGCTGCGCATCCTACATATAAGAGAGCGAAAAACGTTTTTGGCCCCAAGCAGGCAGCTCAACCACAACGCTAGCAGGGTTAACCCCAATGTCACCTACGCTGATGCAGGAAGGAATGCTGCCCCACAACCGGAGACCAGCTCTAACGCCAACCCAACCCCTCCAGGCAATCCACTGGACGCGGTTATGCCCAGAATGGAGGCCATGTTCGAGAGAATGATGGAAAAAGTTATGGGTCAAATGACCCAAATGATCGCCACTGTCTGCAAGTCCTTATGCAAACGGGACTAGTCGTCACAATTTGGAACGCCAAGGTCCTGGTGAGAAGCAAGCCAGCAGTGGAGCTCTACTGCAAAACTGAAAAATCCGATATTCTCCTCTTATCGGAGACCCATTTTACAAACAGATCCTATCTAACCCTCAGAGGATACGACCTTATTGCAGTCAACCACCCAAACGGAAGAAAATATAAAATAAAATATAAATAAAAACTAAAAAAAAAAAAAAAATAAAAATTATAAAAAATATAAATAAGTAAAAACTGAAACAAAAATTAATGAAAAAAGAATATAACAATATTTAACAAATAATACATACATATATATAATATATTTATATAAAATATATATATATAAAATACATAAAGGCACTTTGTTTTTCCTAAAATATGGGTAACAAAGACGAGACGAGACGGTTAGTTTTGACCTAACCATAACAAAAGACAACAACTATAACAAAAGATCACAAACAAAGTGTTCCAGTGAACAAAGATACAAAAAAAAGGAAAATATATATATAAACCAGTGGGGGGCGAAACACACACCAAATTATCGATACAACACGAAACAAAAGATCACAAACAAATTGTTCAAGTGTTCAAGAACAAAGATACAAAAAAAGGAAAATATATATATAAATAAAGAAATACAACAAAATCAATAGGTCAACATTACTTAGCCCCTTACGCATCAGGTAACGGGCAAGGGACACTTTGAAAATAGGCGAGTAGTATAAATTTTGATACCTGTAAAACCCTCCCCACCTGTAACAATCCCTATCTCAATTTTAATAAACAATTTATACTTACCATGATAAAAGATAAGAAGGGTGATAGACGAGTATCCTATGCTAACAGATTGAAGGTATTCAAAAATCGAAAGGGAAATGCTAGCCCTCTATTGGGCTAATTTATATATCAAACCCCACCTATTCGGCCAGGAGTCAATTTTGATCAATACAGATCACAAGCACCTGATTTGGCTGGAAAGTTTGACGAAACGCCTAACAGCTATTTAGATGAAAACAAGCCTTGAAAGCATTCTCCATAAAGTTAACCCATCTAAAATGAAACTAAAACCTTGTGGCAGACGCTTTAAACAGAATCGAAATAGATTGAAATATGACACTGCGAAGAGATTCGACAAAATTTTCTTGCAAACAATCTTAAAATCAAATGAAACACCAACCGTTAAAAGGAACACCCCATTTTTCAATATTTATAGAAATACTGACAGAAATCCTAAAATCCCCCTAGACCCAATATTTGATATTAAACGACGAAGCACTACAAAATATATTCACAACAAAAACCCCAAACTACCACATGTACAAGCTAATACTCTATAAACCCCTATTATAAGATATCACGTCTTCCGCAAACACGCATTAAGGAATACCATGTAAAATCCAACCACAGGGAAACCGATTATTGAAATTAAATAATAATTAAATAACTATTAAATAACAATTCATTTAAAGAATGAATAATAATAATAAAGTAAATATAAAAGTAAAAATCTGCCAGACGTTTGTCGAGGAACCCGCTTTTTAATGATTTCATTTTTACAGCGAGTTCCAGTACGCAGCCTGTCAATATGCCGTAGAACCCGCATTCATAGAGATTTTTACAGCGGGTTCCACTACAAACTGATGCAATGTTAAGATGATTTTTAAATTTTATGTTTTTCTTAATTGGATTATAAATTTTGGAATCTAAAATATAATATAATATATATAAAATAATATAGAAAATAAATAAATATTATATATAAAATAAAAAATTGGATTATAAAAATTAAAATATTATGTAAACATATTTAAAATTACTAAACAGGGACGACCCTATAAAGACCCTATAAAGGAGAAACAAATTGACACCTAGGTTCTAGAAATACACAAGTCTAAGTAATATATCTCTTAATATATACAGGGTGACAATAAATAACCCGGACAAACTTTGAAGCAATCTATTATAAATGTGTTATGATGCAGCCTTTAAATAAATGCATTTATCGATAGCTTGTACTTTTCTGAAACAAATTGTTTGGTCATCGAGAGTTTTCGAGTTTTATAAGGCTCCAGTAAAATTTTACATTAGCATTTTCATTTGTTTTGCTACCAAAGCCGTCCACCTGGAGCTTGTAAGGGATCTGTCCACAATGTCTTTTTTGCAGGCTTGTCTTTTTTGAGTTTTCTTCCCTCTCTTTCTTTCAAGCGAACGGTCGTGTTTTTTTTGTGCGCGCTGCGTTTTATTAAAAATATTGGTAAACCGGTGTTTACATACTTGTGAATTAAATCTTGTGAATCTTAACCCTCTTAAAGCCTAAACCGTATCGCTTCGCGAGTGCTGTGGTATATTTGGAGTCGAATTAATAATTTGCCTAAATTCTATTCCAAGCATAGCTCAGCTCTGCTTCTTCGCCGCCTTATCTATATTTCTGCATTTCTCTTTTGCACTCTTTTAAAGCTCCCGCTTCGGCTTCTTGCTTGGCACAGTGGTTCAAGGTATTGTGTTTTTTAACTTTTTAAATATTAATATTTGTTTTATTAAATAAAAAAATAAAAATTATATCTCTGGCAACCCCAAGGGCTAGAACTGAGAAAAATTCGTCCGAATTTCTCAGGGATAATGAGCAATTGTCCGATATGTCCGCCATGGCATCCCTTCAAGTGATGCCACAGGTCCTAGGAAACCCCCATTAGAGTCACCCAAAAGGGTATTCCACAGTCCGGACCACCGGCACCGACTGATGCTGCAGTTCTTGTACCTGCGACACCAAAACCCTTACAGGTGATTCCTCCATCGAAACATATATTTGTTTCTCGGCTTGCCCCTCATACTTCAGAGATTGATATCTCGGCTTATATCAAAGCTAAAACAAAAGCCGATATAAAGGTGGAGGACATAACTGAATTTAAATATAATTATACACGGCGCACGTCTTCTTTCAAGATTCGTGTGCCCGCGCTGATGTTCAAGACGATTTGTTCTCCCAGTTTTTGGGCCAGAGAAACTTTTCGTCCAAGAACATCAGCCTAGTTCCGTGAAGAAAAAAGTTAAAAAACCAGTGGGAGTGAGACTTCCCAATATCGGAACCACCGACCAACCCTCCACCTTTTCTTTGGCTACTAACCCAAAAAACTAGTTTCCTCATTAACTCTTACCTATCAGAATACTAGGGGGCTACGTAGCAAACTCCCAAAGCTATATTCTGATAGTTCTTTCTTTGCATCCCATATAATAGCATTTACAGAAACTTGGTTAAATCCTGAGATGTTTAGCTCCGAAGTTTTTCCAAGTAAATACACCACTTTTAGACGGGATCGATCTCAGCGAAGAGGAGGTGGAGTCCTCATTTCGGTAGACTCTACTCTTGCTTCTGAAGAGGTGAAATCCCATGAGTTTAGTGACATAGAATTTATTTGCGTTAAAATCACTATGTCCGTTAAAGCTTTATACATCACATGTTCATATATACCTCCTATGTCTGAACCGCCTACATATTGGCAGCATTTGTCCGCCATTCGATACGTCTCTAATCTTATGACGGATCGTGACCAACTCGTAGCGGTGGGCGACTTTAATATCCCAGAATTAAAGTGGTCCAACGTCGATAACTCACCATCTTTGTCACTTATAACTTACCATGACTTCACCGCGGGCATGTTTGACATGTCCCTAGGTCAGATCAATCATGTTAGAAATTCGCTTGGTCGGCTTTTAGACTTGTGTTTTGTATCTGATCCTGATGGTACTGCTCTCTCCAGAGCTTTTCCCCTTTCATCCCAGAGGATCCATATCCCCCCACACTGGAGGTCTCAATCGAAACCACTCCTGGTATCGATCAGATGTCTCCGAGCGTGGTAAGTAAGATTCGCTGTTTCCGTAAAGCTGATTTTCAGAAACTTAATAGCCTTATTGATACATTTGACTGGTCTGATATTCTGGCGTGCACTGATCTTAATGTCACTTTAGAAAAATTTTATTTTACTTTAAATAAATTTTTTGACTCATGTGTGCCTTGGAAATATCCGTCCGCTTCAACAAATCCTCCTTGGTTTACAAGGTGCCTTACTAACTTAAAAAATAAAAAAAATAAGCTTTTACTTATATATAAAAAAACCTGCAGTAGTGTTGATTTCTCAAGATACCTACTAACTCGGTCGAATTTTACCGTGCATAACGCTGAATGTTATAGGAATTATATTGACCGCTGCCGGATTCAATTTACTCAGGATCCAAAGCAGTTTTATAATTTTGTAAACACTAAGCGTAAACACGTATCTTTTTCACCTCTGCTTACGTTTGAAAATTCCTCTGCGACTTCGGATCAGGCCATTGCCGATCTATTCGCAGAATTTTTTCAAACAACTTATTCTCCTCCTAAATTGACTGATCAGCCTTATGCATATAACATTCAAGCAGCAAATCTTATTTTCTGTCCGTCTTTTTCTGAGAACAACTTATTATCTGGTCTTTTAAGGGTAAAACCCATTTATTCGCCAGGCCCCGACGAAGTACCAGGCTGTGTGCTAAAATACTGCGCCAGGGCTCTGTGCAAACCTCTTCTAAGACTTTTCAACTTATCTTTGGAAACCTCGATTTTTCCCCTTAAGTGGAAGGAATCATTTATAATTCCCCTACATAAAAAGGGGAAAAAGTCCGAGGCTGCCAACCACAGAGGCATCTCTAAGTTGTCGGCAATTCCAAAGTTATTTGAAAAATTAATTACCCCTCATTTGCAACACCTTTGCTCTTCGATCATCACTCCTTGTCAGCATGGCTTTATTAAGCGTCGCTCCACCACCACAAACTTATTGGAGTTGACATCCTTTGTCATAGATGGCTTTTGTAAGGGATATCAAACCGATGTAATTTACACAGACTTCAGCAAAGCATTTGATTCAGTTAATCACTCACTCTTGTTGAGTAAACTGAATATGCTGGGTTTTCCTAAAGACCTCTTAACGTGGATCTCCAGCTACCTAGATGGAAGGACACAAAGAGTTTTATTTAAAAACATTCAGTCCCGTCTGGTCCGTGCTACATCCGGCGTCCCCCAAGGAAGTCATCTTGGCCCGTTATTATTTACGCTTTTTATAAACGACTTGCCCCCTGCTTTAACGAACTCTCTAGTTCTTATGTATGCAGATGATGTAAAGCTTTGTCTTCAATACAAATCCATCTCTGCCCAATGCAGTCTTCAGTCTGACCTTGATAACTTTCAAAAATGGTGTTTAGCTAATGATCTAATACTTAATGGATCTAAATGCAAACATATGTCTTTTTATCGTTCTTGCCCTCTGCAAGCTACTTATTCTATTAATGGGATTGCCTTAGAAAAATTAACCCAGGTTAATGATCTCGGCATCCTATTAGACATCAAACTTAAATTTGCCGACCATATTTCCTTAATGGTTAATAAGGCTAAAGGAGTCCTTGGTTTTATCAAAAGGTGGTCAAAAGAATTTAATGACCCCTATATAACCAAAACTTTATTCATTTCTTTGGTCCGTTCTATACTGGAGTACGGTTCATGTGTCTGGAGTCCCCAATATGGAGTACATCAGGACCGCATAGAATCCGTACAAAAGAATTTCCTAACTTTTTCACTTAGAGGTCTAAACTGGGATGCAAAGCTTCAACTTCCATCTTATAGTAGTAGACTCTTACTCATAAACTTACCTAGCTTAACAAATCGTAGGACAATGCTCGGTGTAGTTTTTCTGCATAACCTTATTAACGGGGATGTAGATAGCCAGCATTTACTAACACGCTTAAATTTTAACATTCCTAATAGAAGGACTCGAAACTTTAGTCCTCTGTTCCTTAGCCGTTGTAGTTCGACATATGCACTGCATGACCCTTTTAGGGTATTATGTTCGAACTACAATGGTCTCTACTCTATTACATCTCTTTCCCGTCCCTCTAACTTAAAATATAGAATTTTAAATTTCCTTACTAACTCCTCTTAGCTTAATAATTAACAAATAACTTAATATTCTAACAAATCGTTTCTTGAGCGCCCCTCGGTCGTCTGGGCCTCTAAGCTTTATGATGATTACAGGAATGCTAGCTGATGCTCTTATTGATGCACAAGCCATTTCCAAATTCTGAAAGACCGGTAAAAAAAAAAAAAAAAAAAAAAAAAAATAATAATATAGAAAATAAATATATATTATATATAAAATAAAAAATTGGATTATAAAAATTAAAATATAATGTAAACATATTTAAAATAACTAAACAGGGACGACCCTATAAAGACAAGTAAAGGAGACGTAGTTCTTAGAAAGGAAAATAGGAGAAACAAATTTACACCTAGGTTCTAGAAATACACAAGTCTAAGTAATATATCTCTTAATATATACAGGGTGACAATAAATAACCCGGACAAACTTTGAAGCAATCTATTATAAATGTGTTATGATGCAGCCTTTAAATAAATGCATTTATCGATAGCTTGTACTTTTCTGAAACAAATTGTTTGGTCATCGAGAGTTTTCGATGCCGTAAATAAAAAATCAGAATTTAATTAATTTCAACGTTATAAACTTTATTCAGGCCGCATATGAAATTAGGATTTATGAACAATATTTGAAATCCAATTTAGTATGCGAGCGCAGTAAGAAGACGAACGAGAGTGGCGCCAACCTTGCAGAATAGGCTGAGCGGATGCTCGCTAACTATAAACGCCGAAGTAGCAAAGCCGAGCGGCCGAAAGAGAGTCGGCTTGCGACCAGCAAAACATCAGTTACTAATTAATTGTTGTGTTTAAATTAGTTGCTTGCTGCTTGACCCGACATTCTCCCCCCTGTTGGGGCTTCTACTCCAACTTCATCCTTAAGGGGCAAAAGGCACAGCTTAGTCACTGCTCGCTTGGTAATTCCAGATGAGGTTTTTATCACCGCCACTCGAAAGATACCATCCCGACCAGGGATTAACTCCATTATTCTCGCAAGCGGCCATTTCATCGGAGGTAGATTCTCGTCCTTTACTAGCACCACATCGTTCGGGGCCAAGGCAGGACTGGAGGCGCGCCATTTGGAGCGCTGCTGGAGAAGACTTAGGTACTCCTCCTTCCATCGGGACCAGAAAGACTGCTGCAGGAAAGACACGCGCTGCCAGCTGTCCAACCGGTTGAAGTTCAGCTTTGTGACATCAGGCTCGATAAAGCTGACTGACGGACCACCAGTTAAAAAATGAGCCGGGGTCAGAACATCAAGGTCTGCAGGATTTTCTGAAAGAGACAATAAGGGTCGTGAATTTATAACAGCCCCAATATGGCACAGCAGCGTTCGCAGCTCCTCGAATCCCAGAACTGCAGATCCGACAGCTCGGTAAAAATGGTGCTTGGCGGTTTTAACAGCCGCTTCCCACAGACCACCGAAATGCGGAGATCGAGGAGGAATAAAATGCCATTCGATGGACTCCATAGAGCAAAACTCCAGCAGTGCCCCTTGATGCTCTTCGCTTAGAAATAATCGGCGCAGCTCCTTTAGCTCGTTTTTGGCTCCAACAAAGTTGGTTGCGTTGTCAGACCAAATATGTTGAGGCCTTCGGCGGGTGCATATAAACCGCTTCAAAGCCTGCAAAAAAGACATTGTGGACAGATCCCTTACAAGCTCCAGGTGGACGGCTTTGGTAGCAAAACAAATGAAAATGCTAATGTAACATTTTACTGGAGCCTTATTACGCACTTCCGGCTTATAATAGAACGGTCCACAAAAATCCACACCAGTGACTCCGAAGACCTGGGAGCCGCTAACTCTTTCCTCCGGGAGATCAGCCATAATGTGCTGCAACAGCCGAGGCTTAGTCCGGAAGCATCGGATGCATTTGTGTAATGCCTTCGTCACGGTTTTTCTCCCCCCAATTGGCCAATATTGGTACCGAATAATTGCCAACAGTGCGCGAGGTCCCGTATGTAAATTTCGCTCATGGAAGTCAACAGTTATAGCCTGCGTAACTGGATGGCTTCTTGGAAGTATAATTGGATGCTGACTATCAAAATCCAACGACGAATTTTTTAGCCGACCGTCTACGCGCAACAGTCCAAATTTGTCCAAAAACGGAGAGGATGAGGCAAGGGCACTGGATACCGCTATGTCTTTTCCATTTTGAAGAGCCTTTATTTCCTCCCAAAAATGCACACGTTGCACTAGCCGCAATAACAGCTGTGTTCCAGATTTTATATCGCTAGCCGTATCAACGTTGTGGTGAATTCGTTGAGAAAACTTGTATACGTAAGCGAATACCCTCTGCAGTGCTGGAAACGAATTAGCGTACTTAGAAACCGCTGTTATATCCACGTACGGAGACTGAATGAGCAGGACCCTTGCACGTAACTCCAGCGTTGATCTCTCAGATGGGACCGTGGTTGGCCACGTCTCTTGGGATCCAACGAGAAACGGAGGACCATGAGACCACAGCTTATAACCAATTCATTGGGAAGAGCACCACGCGACAGGATATCTGCTGGCTTCAAAGAAGTGGGAACATACCGCCACTCCATTTCTCTAGTTAGCTTCTGAATGGTCGAAACTCGATTGGCGACGAAAACATTAAACCGAGAGGGTTCTTCTCGAATCCAAGACAGAGCCACAGCAGAATCGCTCCAGCAAAAATACTTTCCAACGTAGACCTTCAACTGCTCTACTTCCGACATAAGTCGAGCCAACAACTCGGCTCCCGATAACTCCAGCTTCGGCACCGTAACAGTCTTTAACGGCGCAACTCGGGACTTCGAACAGAGTAAATAGCTTGCAGATCCTGCGCCCTTGGACACGACACAAACGCCTGCCCCATACGCCTCAATGCTGGCGTCACAGAATCTATGGACCTCCACCTCGGATTTCGATGTTAGCACCCATCTAGGGAATTCGGCGCGCTGCGTACTAAAAAAGCTGCTACAAATCATATTCCAGTCGCAGTGAAGAGCTTGAGGAAGTCTTTCATCCCAGGACAACTTCTCACGGCACAGCTTCTGGAGAAAGATCTTTGCCTTTGAAATTACAGGACCAACAAGGCCTAAGGGGTCATAAAGCCGAGCGACTGAAGAAAGCACAATGCGCCTAGTGGGCTTTGAGATTGACTGAATCCCTTCAAAAGAAAATAGCAAGCGGTCAATTGCAGGATCCCAAGCAAGACCCAGTGTCTTTGTGAAGTTGCTACCATCATCAAACTTTAGGAAAGACTCCCGATCTTCTTCAGGCACCTTATCCAGAACGTCAGCAACATTGGAGCACCACTTCCTTAGCCGAAAATGGCCTTTGGCAAGGATCGCGGATGTTTGCTGCATTATGTTAATAGCTTCATCTATAGAGTCGCCTCCGGAAAGCAGATCATCCACATAAAAGTCGCGACTCAGAATTTCGGCCCCCTTTGGAAACATTATTTGCTCATCATCTGCCAACTGATGCATTGTCCGAACTGCTAAAAATGAGGCAGGCTTCGTTCCGTAGGTGACCGTGTCCAGCTTAAAAACCTGTAACTCATCCTGGGTGGAATCCCGCCAAAGAATACACTGAAGATAGCTGTCCTCAGGAAAAACCCTGACGCAACGATACATTTTACAAATATCTCCAGTAATGGCCACCCGATGGCATCGGAACCTTAACAGAATATGCAGTAACTTTGGCTGAATAACTGGGCCAGACATCAACACGTCATTCAATGAATATCCAGAAGTTGTGACAGCAGATCCATCAAAGACAGCCCTGAGCTTGGTTGTTGAACTGTCCTCCTTTAAAACACAATGGTGTGGAAGAAAGTATTGACCAGTGACGCTCGCATCAGAAGGGACTGGAGACATGTGACCCAACTCCAGATACTCCTTTATGAAGGCAGCATATTGCTCCTTTAATTGAGGACGGCGACAGAGCTTCCTTTCGAGGGAAAGAAATCGTCGAACGGCTTGGGGGTACGACTCTCCCAGCAGCTTAGAGCCGCATTTTAACGGAAGCCGCACAGCGTAAGCGCCGGAATCCAGCCGAGCAACATGTTGCACGAAATGCGCATGGCAATCTAGCTCTTCCTTCGTCCGCTTCACAATAGGCTCGGAGCAGTCTTCGATTTCCCAAAACCGGCGGAGCAAAGAATCTAGCTGATCATCCAGCATTGTTGCGCTCTCCGGAACATCCTTGTGGGCAGTGGAAACGAGGGATCTTCTCTGGACATGTGAACCGCCTCCACACACGACCCATCCAAGTTGAGTTTTCTGCAGCAATGGCAGGCCGGCTGAGAGCTTAATTTGCCCAACACACAACAGCTCATAAAACAGACTGGCTCCGATAAGAAGGTCGATGCGCTGTGGGCGGAAAAATTCAGGATCAGCCAAAGAAAGATTGCCAGGAATATTCCAGCTGGAGACATCCAAACTGAAGCTAGGCTGCAGGTCCGTGATATTGGCGGCGATGACGGCGTTAACCAGGGCCGAGTACTCGGAACAGTGGGAACGTAGGAGAACATCAACAGAGAATTCATCTGTCGCAAAGCCGGTATCTCCAATACCAGACACCGCCATGAATGATTTGTACCTCCGGAGCTGCAGCTGACTTGCCAACCGGGAAGTGATCACGTGCACCTGAGATCCAGAATCCAACTAAGCTCGGCATGGAACAAGGGATCCAGCGCGACTACGAACAAAAATTTTCGTTGTAGCAAGCAACGATATATCGCCGCTGTGACCTTGAGCAACTAGTGCATTAGCAGTGGACGGCGAAGAGGCTGCAGGCTCGGCGACCTCGGCTATAGCTGACGTGGGAGGACCAACCAAAGGCTGGCCGCTAGATGCCGGCGGCTCCAGGAAATGCAGCAGGCTGTGATGCCTCCTTCCACAACTGCGACAACTAACAGCGAGGCACTCACGCATGTGATGGCCCGTTTGCAGACACTTCCGACAAAAACCGAGTCGTCTGGCCTCACCAAGGCGAATCTCAGGGGGCATTGATAGAAATCGGGGGCATGCAGACATTATATGGGACCATCCACCGCATAGAGCACAAGTAGAGGGAAGCGAATTAGTAACAATAAAGGATGATCTACCATTATTTGCACCTCGACGCCTTCCCACATGAGCGCCCGGGGCGTATGCAGCCATGGCCACGTCCATAGCCTCCAGCGTCCTACACCGCTGCTCCAAAAATTCGGCCACCGACTCCCAAGTAGGGATGGCGTCTGAACCTGAGGAGTTTTGACTCTCCTCCCACTTGGCCTGGGTAGCTGGGTCCAACCTTTGAAGCAGAACTTGGACGATGATGCAGCTGGCGATCTGAACTGAAGTACCCAAATTCTTTAAGGCTCGCATATGGGCATTAAATTTGTCCGAAAGACTTCGAAGAGCTGCTATTGAGCCACTTTCCAACAGACTGAGGCCCAGAATCTCGTTCACGTGTGCCTGAAATATTAAGCGACGGTTATTAAATCGTTTCTCCAATAAATTCAGCGCAACATCATAGTTCTCGTCGGAGACTTCCAAGGAACGAACTGCTTCGAAAGCGGATCTTGCCTTCTTGCCCGAAGGCATCGCAACCTTTGCAACTTTTCCACCTTACTAATACGAGGATTGCTGCCGACGATGGTAGAGAAGATCGAGTAAAATTCAGCCCATTCCGAGTATCCACCGCTGAACGTAGGGAGCGGCAAAGGAGGCAGCACTTGAAAACTTTGACCTAACCCTGGGTCAGCCTGCATGGTGGACATTCCGTTGGCAAGGGTGGAGTGGGCAGCAATTCGAGATGAGCGAAGGGTCGTCTCGTGCTCAATTTCCGCCTGCATCGTCGCTACGAGCTCCGAAACAGTCCATCGAAGGTCACTGCTGATCTGCAAAATGTCCAAATCCTCCCCGTGGATGGCCTTGAAGTCGCTGAACATGGTGGCTGTTCAGCGACTTCAAGGCCATCCACCATCCATCTGACCGTGTAGCATGGCATCATCCACCTTGGAAATAGGCTGAAGAGCTCCTTGGATCCTCTGTAAGTCCTGGAGACTACCCAGGGCCTTGCACTTTAAAATTGCACTCCGGGTTGGAGTGGGTGCTCCTGTGACGGCGCCGCTGGAGTTCATGATTTATTATATTGAGTTCCGAACAACCGAAATAAATTTTATTTGCTCGCGGCGAACACGATCTGTTTCACTGTGCGCTCAGAACCGTAGCGGAATTGTGGAATGTATATATATATGAAGCTATGTGCGAGCGAATGCACTTGCGTTGTGGATCGTAAATATGTATGTGTGCTTGTGAACTAACGTTTATGTTTATGCCTGTATGTATGTATAATATAATAATGATAATTTCACATAACACTGTTTACAAAATTGTTTTGTTTTTGTTTTAGCAATTTGTTTATGTGTATATAAATATATTAACGATCACGTCGGGGTTCACCAATGTTTGGTCATCGAGAGTTTTCGATGCCGTAAATAAAAAATCAGAATTTAATTAATTTCAACGTTATAAACTTTATTCAGGCCGCATATGAAATTAGGATTTATGAACAATATTTGAAATCCAATTTAGGATGCGAGCGCAGTAAGAAGACGAACGAGAGTGGCGCCAACCTTGCAGAATAGGCTGAGCGGATGCTCGCTAACTATAAACGCCGAAGTAGCAAAGCCGAGCGGCCGAAAGAGAGTTGGCTTGCGACCAGCATAACATCAGTTACTAATTAATTGTTGTGTTTAAATTAGTTCTTGCTGCTTGACCCGACACAAATATATTTACATTTTTGTAATTCCCATCAATTTGATATTTGTTTCGGGATGTCTAACAATCGTTGTGCAATTTTAAAACTGTTTCAACAAGGAAATCACCAATGCAACATTGTTCGTTTACTTGGCATACCAAAACAAACGGTCTCTGACGCTATCCGGCGATTTAATGAGCTTGGCCATGAAGGTGACCGTCTCGGACGAGGCAGACCATGCACCGCTAACACTTTCAGAGTTCGCCAGATCGTGAAAAAGCGGATCACTCGGAATTGCAGAGTCTCGGCCAGAAAAATAGCCCATGAAATCGGAGTGAATCGAGAAAGTGTTCGGTTGATTGCAAAAAATGAACTTAAGCCCTACAAGCTCCAAAAAATGCATCTTCTTACGGATGACAATAAGCGCGTGAGACTCCAAAGATGCCGTCAGCTAAAGCGTCGCGCCGCAGGTCAAAAATGGGAGCGTATTCTCTTCACGGACGAGAAGATATTCACCATCCAACAGGCGCACAATCACCAAAATGACAGAAGCTGGTCTGCTAAAGCTCCAGGTATCTCTGCAAAAATCGAGCGCCGTCAATGTGAGCAATTTTTAATGGTTTGGGGAGGAATATGCGCCACCGGCAAAACACCCCTTGTTTTTATCGATCAAGGGGTCAAAATCAATCAGGAAGTGTACCGCCTGGACATTTTGGAAACTGTTGTGCTTTCTTGGGCCCAGCAGCTCTTCGGTGATACGGAGGGGACGTTTCAACAGGATTCAGCGTCAGTCCATAGAGCCTACAAATACCAAATTGAAAGAAAAAACACCTTTGGCATAAATAGAGCTAGGAGTAACCAGAATAACAAGATCATTTAAATTTTAGACGATTGCGCAGGTAATATAAGAATGACAGAGATATCCCTTGATCAAAGAAAGAACATTCTCTAGGGAGACAATTAAAAGTTTTGAAACCAAGACCCATCAACAAAAAGAACGCTTAGATTCAATAGGTGTCCAACTTCCAAAGTTAGACAGAGAAGGGGAGTTATAAGCGGTTAAGGCTCAATGATCTAAATTATTTCGGGTAACATGGACGCGACGGACGAAGACAAAATTAGGTTAGAATTCAACAAAATAGAAAAGTTTGGCACCAAATAATATTTTGTTCAACAAAAAAACATACAACATACCTAAAAGAGACCAAGAGGAACGGATCTGGCAATCAGAAGGTAAATACTTCGTCATAATCAACGCTCGAAACACACAATTCCTGAACCCGTACCTGTAATATTAAGAATAAAAGACTGTCCCACTACTGTCAACGATATTATGTACGGAGGAAGTATTGGTGAATTCAACGAATACCTGAACGTAACAGTTCCCAAGTGAACAGACATCAGGTTAAGAACAATGTCAACACCACCAAACCTAAAGGAACTATACCTTCAGAATAAAGTACATTTTAACAAAATGAACGAAATCAGCGATCTCCTACTCTTAGTTACGAATAGCCACAATGGCAATAATCCTTATCCTGATTAGGAGAGAAGACAACCAAAAACCAATATTACCCAAAACCAACCCTGCAATTCGTGTCGACCATACTTTCACACTGACCAGTCATGTCACACCTACCCATTGCCACTGCCCATAGTCCATAGAGGCCAAAAATCAAAAAATGTGATGGCGTATTATTTAAAAAATGTATTATTTAAAAAAAAAATGTATACAAAATGTCTTTTAAAAATCCAAACTTCTCTTTGACAAACCGAATTTTACTTAAAATCTAACGTTACTTTCTAAAAATAGCTTTGCAATCGTGAACACGTGTTCAACGCAGCTGCTATTTCTCTCTTTCAAATCGCCTTTTTAAGGGATTAGACGTTAGCTGGAGTACTCCAAATTGAATTATTAAACGTGAATTTTGAAATTGAAGGTATTTACTTTAAATAAAGATATTAATAATTTAGTTTTCTGACAGTTTTTTCGTAAAACTTATTTGATCGAATAACCCATTTTTTATGTTTGGCGAAGGTGTATTTTGTATTTAGTTAAAGCTTAATTTGTGTTCCAAGAAAGTCTAAAAATTGGTATGTATGTCAGTGTGTTCGTCGTACTTTAAGGTTGTTATTTGTTTTAAAATTAGCAGCAGAAACTTGCAGACGTGTGTTTACTAGTAAAAATATCAAAGCAGTTAAAGGTGATTGTGCTGTTGCGTCTTTCTTTCGTGGTTTGTGTTTTTGCCAAAACGACCTCGTAAGTAAGCTTTTAAAAATAGATGAGTCCGCAGTTTCTGCTCTACGCGATTTTTATCAAAATCTAAATTTCCTGCCGGCAGATCCCATAAAGTTATTTCGCTTTTAACAAAACCTCGATGACAAAACACCAATATTTGCTGATAAGAAAATAAATAATAAATAGAAAATTTTTAAATATAAAAATATCCTTTGATTTTTTTGCAGTTTTACAAAGCTTAAAAAAAAATAAGATACCTTGATGATATTTATATAGACAAATTTGTACGGAACTAAAGAGCTTACTAAACAATACGGCATCCAGTATAATAGCACTTCAAACAACATCATTGAAACTATGACTGAAATTATTGTTACAAAATTAAACGTAATTGGAAAATGGTGCTTTGATGGAAGTACGGGGCATAGCGACTATAAGTAAAACATTTCAAACGGTGATTCGGACGACAGAAGCTTCTAAGAGAAAGTTCTCTAATAAGAAAGTTCCAATGAGTTCCTTTTGGAAACTATTATTATTTGGTACAATTCTCTTATAAGAAATATACATGAAAATCTTAAATCTATTTAAAACTACTTATCAACGCACGCACGCTGACCTGCTATGCGACCCTTTCTCAAGTGCGATAAGCGCATCACTTATGTATGTGTGTAAGGCTGCAGGGTATCGGTTTTAGACCATGCTGTTTTTCTCGTGTTTTATGACTCCCTTGAAACTCTATCTTAAGAATTTGTATATTCAATCGTGTTCAATGCTTGAGATTCTGGTAAGGACCACAAATAGAGGTGTAAATTTGATGTGTTTTTGATAAACCTTTTTTCTTTTTTTAATAAATTTGATGGTACTTTAATCTTTCCTTCGATAATAATTTTTAGTGGACCGTATGTATGTCTATTTTTATACCCTTGCAGAGGGTATTATAATTTTGTCCAAAAGTGTGCAACGCAGTGAAGGAGACATCTCCGACCCTATAAAGAATATATATTCTTGATCAGGATCACCTCCTGAGTTGATATGAGCATGTCCGTCTGTCCGTCTGTCCGTCTGTCTGTCCGTCTGTCTGTTTCTACGCAAACTAGTCTCTCAGTTTTAAAGCTATCGTCTTGAAACTTTGCACACACCCTTCTTTCCTTTGCACGCAGTATATAAGTCGGAACGGCCCGGATCGGCCGACTATATCCTATAGCTGCCATATAACTGATTGATTGGAAATGGTATAACTTTGACGTTTTTAAAGTTACAGAGTTCAAATTTGACATGAGCGCATTTTTTGGCAAAACATTACGACATGCCAAATTTCATAAGGATCGGCCGACTATATCCTATAGCTGCTATATAACTGAACGATCGGAAATGACCCAACTTTCGTGTTTTTGAAGATAGAAGTTTGGCACATTTTTAGGTTTGGTTTTTGTATTATAATAAATTGGGTTATATTATCATATTCTCATAAGGATCGGCCAACTATATCCGATGTTTGCGATATATATCCGGTTTTAACTGCAAGGGTATATAAACTTCGGCTCCGCCCGAAGTTAGCTTTCATTTCTTGTTGTTCTTGTATTTTGTTAATACATTTTTTTCACTTAATAATTAGTAAAAGTATTATTTAATTTGAATTTTAATATTTTAATTATTTTAAAATTGTATTTAATTATTATGTTCAAACTAATGTCTGAACATCGTACAAGGGGCCACAAAAGTGCCTTAGTATAAATTTTTCTTTTCATTTTAGAAGTACTTTAACAAATTAATTTTTACTTTAATTTTTAGTTAGACTGAGGTATTTTTTTTTTATTTTGAATGTTTTTTTATGAAATTTAATTGACAATTTTTACTCGTTTTATCGATTTTTTTTTAAATTTATTTTTAATTTGTATATTTTTTTTTTTTTTTACCATACCATACAGTTTTTTAAATTTTCTATTTAATGCCTGTTCTTCCTTAAGATGATAAAAAAGGATCCGCCCTTGATGCTGCTGATGGGGTAGCTGGTTGTTATTTCTGCCGCTGATGTTGTTCTACTAGCCGGTGGTGCTGCCGCAGACGTTGGTCCCACCGTATAAAAGCCAAAGACTTTATTTTTTTAAAAGTTAAATCTAATTTTTGATTTCCCACAACTGTGATCAGGATCTTTCTTTCCCTACACAAGTTGTGTTTTTAACTCCTTGCGCCGTATTGCTTTGGAGATGACTGAATTCCAGCCCAAAGATTTTTCAAAACCATTCCGAAACATGTAAGGCCTGTGCAAAACAAAAAACGCACTTATTGCTCGATGGCAATTCTCAATCTCTGTGTCTCTTACCACTTGGGGGGAAACAACAGAGGACTACGATTTTAAACTGAGCTCTTTTATGCCCAGTTCGCAGCCATCTTAGCTACCTTGGATTGAGTGTGTCAATGCACATCTAGCCACTATTTAGGTTATTTAGAGAATTTATATTTTTTCTGCAACCACTTATAGGTGCCAGTTTAAAACCTGGGTCTCTTACCATAGGGGGGAAAACTTCAGGGTGTCTCGAAGGACTAAATGTTAAGAGGAGCCCCAAATAAAGGTCTTACTCCAATGAGTTTCTTTTGGAAACTGTTTTTATTTTGTAAAATTCTCTTATAAGAAATATACTTGAAAATCCTAAATCTATTTAAAAACTACTTAAAACTACCTCGTATTTTATGGGTCCGATCCCTTGAAACTCTATCTTAAGAATTTGTATATACAATTGTGTTCAATGCTTGAACATTACGCATAGCTTGCATCTTACTATGGTTGATAGAAAGTTCTGATATGCAATCGGCGAA
Source organism: Drosophila bipectinata (assembly GCF_030179905.1). Taxonomy (NCBI): domain Eukaryota; kingdom Metazoa; phylum Arthropoda; class Insecta; order Diptera; family Drosophilidae; genus Drosophila; species Drosophila bipectinata. The sequence goes on along the minus strand of NC_091740.1, from coordinate 19,501,512 downwards.
TCATCCTGGGCAACGTGTTATATATGTGAAGCAAAGACAACAGAAAGGAAAAATATAAAAAAATGTTTGAGAAAAAAATGTTGGCCCAACTTCTAGTATTCGTTTCTTTGAATACATTTTTCTGCAGTTTTGAGCTCCGAAATAACAGGATTCCATGCATCTTCAATTCATAGATTTGCAACATTATTTTTACCCAAGCCATGGCAAGGGGCATGGCATTACGCGCTGGATTCAGCTAAATACACACCTTATAGCTGCATATCCATGGTATTATTTACCGGCTACCGTCCATAAATTATTTTTTCATGGTTCAGCTGTAACAGATCATGCATTTGTATTGATTGGAGAGCTTTCATAGAAGGCTGCAGAGTCCAATAAAAAGAAAATAAAACAAGAAAGGAAAACTAACTTCGGGCGGAGCCGAAGTTTATATACCCTTGCAGCTAAAACCGGTACCGCTAAAACCGCTAAATTTGGTACGTTAGATCAACTGACCAAAAATAGAATCTGTATTAAATTTCAGCTTTCTATCTTCAAAAAAACGAAAGTTGGGTCATTTCCGATCGTTCAGTTATATAGCAGCTATAGGATATAGTCGGCCGATCCTTATGAAATTTGGCATGTCGTAATGTTTTGCCAAAGATAGCTTTCGTATCAAATTTGAACTCTCTAACTCTAAAAACACCAAAGTTATACCATTTCCGATCAATCAGTTATATGGCAGCTATAGGATATAGTCGGCCGATCCGGGCCGTTCCGACTTATATACTGCGTGCAAAGGAAAGAAGAGTGTGTGCAAAGTTTCAAGACGATAGCTTTAAAACTGAGAGACTAGTTCGCGTAGAAACAGACAGACGGACAGACGGACAGACGGTCAGACGGACAGACGGACATGCTCATATCAACTCAGGAGGTGATCCTGATCAAGAATATATATACTTTATAGGGTCGGAGATGTCTCCTTCACTGCGTTGCACACTTTTGGACAAAATTATAATACCCTCTGCAAGGGTATAAAAATGGAGAATTCAGCACAGTCGGAAAGTGTCTTGTACTTTAACAAACACAGATGTCATAAACTACCTATTATTGGATTCAGGTCCATTTTTAACAGGACAGAGACAACTTCCTAAAAAAGATAGATCACATCTGTGTATGAACTACTTGACGATAATTTTCTTTATAATTATAAATTGCTTTATAATTTTCGTTTCATTAGCATTTTTTTCGTTTATTTTTACTTAAGTTTTTTTGATAATATGTATAAATATGAAAAATATCTTTCATTCTTTCTTAACATATTACTTTTATATATAGTAACATAACAACAAAATTTCTTTAAGTGTATATCAGTAAATTTTGTTAACCGAAGCTGAAGCCTTTTGTATTGAAATTCGTAACCTGCAAATAGACTCAGCCTCATTCCAATTTTTGTAAAACATAAACATTTATTTATTCCAATTCGGCTGAAAACAGTCTCATTTCAGATTTCCAATTTCTAAGAGTCACTTCAGATTGAAAACCAAAACAATATTTGGGTAAACAGAAATCCCAACTCAAATCTTTCACACTCCTTTTAAGTTAATTAAACTAAACAGCTCAAACCATTCTTAAATGGGAACCCACTTCACAGGAAATTTCACATTTTCTTGTCACCTCCATTAATTGACACCCAAAGCCATGTCAACTGACACCTTAAGTAAAAGGTTCCGACTCAATCTATTCTCTTCAGAAAACAAAGCCTCTCAGAGAGAAAAGCTTCTTTCGAGCTTTGATCTGCAAAAAGCTTCAGCAAGGGTAGCTATAAAAAGGACTTAGAGCCCCAAAGATAAGTTAGTTCTGAAATTCTAACATTATAAGCAGTTGTTCTGAAATTCTAAGCAGTTTTAAAGAATCACACTGTACCAAAACCGGAACTCAAATAAAAATATATTTTTCAAACACACAGTGCGACAGTGATTTGGAACTTTTGAAGAGACCTAATAGGAATTGTTCATTAGGTCGAATATAGTATGACACCGTGTTTGAAATTTTTCTAACACCCTCAAAATCTTGATTTATTTAGAAAAAACTGTTTTTCGGGACATTTTGGCTCTTAAAAATTCCTTAGAGCGTAATTTTAAACCAACGCCATTTTTTCGGTACAACTTCCAGAATATGGTCATCATTTTTGACACATATCAATATTGTCTCGTTAATTCTGAATAAAAAGAGACCAATTTTATTAGGAAATTATGAAAATTGTTCAAGTTATAACGCTTTTCCCAAAACAAGTCCGGCCAATTTTACTAGCGCTCCGGAATAAAAGTGTGTAAAAGAATAAGCGAAATGGAAGGGCACACTATTGCTCCGGACCGCTAGCAAGATTGGACAGGATTGTTTTGGGAAAAGCGTTATGTCAGTTTCTTGCGTAAAAATTGTATCCTTTTTGATGAAACAAATTAAAGATCTATTTTTTTTCAAAAGCTACAACATTTAACCATTGAAAAACGTAAACAAATTTTAAATCGGTTTAAAATTACGCGCTTAGGAATTTTTAAGAGCAAAAAAGACCCGAAAAACCGTTTTTCTAAATAAATCAAAATTTTGAGGGTGTTAGAAAAATTTCAAATTCGGTTTTATACTATATTCGACCTAATAAACAATTCCTACTAGGTCTCTTTAAAAGTTCCTCCAAATTTTTTTGTTTGCACTGTGCTATTTTTGAAGAAGATATTTAATTATATATAAATAAAAAAATCTTAATAAATTAGATTTAAAAAATATGTTTTTATGATTTTGTGTCGATTTTTCTTATTCGAGTTCTATGGAACTATGGATTGTTCCTATACATTCCATTTTTATTGTTCAAAAATTTTAGAGACAACTTCCTAAAAAATACATAACGATTTTTCTTACATCTGTGTAAGAATTACTTGACGATGCTTTATAATTTTCGTTTTATTAATATTTTGTTCGTTTAGAAGAGTGAAACCAACGTAGAGTTTGGTACAAATGAAAGCGAAACTTTTTCATTGTCCGTGGAGGCTACCTCCCCTTTAACTATCGAAAAGGAAAAAAAAAATCAGTTTAGTTAGGGATGAAACTTCTAATTTAATTATGAATTCTACGGAAGTTTTTGAGGTACAAAAAATATAATCCCATCAACCTCAAAGTATATTATCAATAAAAAAAAGTTTGGGGGAAGCCGAACGAAATAAATTAGATGTTTTTAAAAAAATTTCCAAGCCGCGAGCGCCACGTAAAGATGGAATAGAGACGTCGGCTGTACTTTTTGGTAAATTAACTAGCAATTCAATATTGAATCTACCGTCTAGAGCCACTATAACACCAACACCAATTCCAATTTCAACCAAACCACTAAATTTATGTAATATAGAAGTAACAAGTGGAATTGTCCCATGTTTTCAACCAAAATCAAACACCAAAAATGATAAAAAGAAAAACAAAACAAATTATCTGCATGAAGCGAATTAAGAAATGTGCGCCAAACCTATTATTGAGAAAGTATCTTTAAACGATGTTTCCGGCCAGTTAAAATCTACTATTCCCAAACCAGATCAATTTATTTCTGTTCCCAATACTTTACCGAGCATTCTAGTATATCCAGGTACCGAAACTGATACTGGAGTTGTGCCATTGTTGCCTCTTTTTACACTTTCCACCTCGCCCGGGTTTAATTCCATCAGAACCTGGACTGTATTCGGGTGCTGTTAGCCTGGTTGGTCTGAGTTTTAATAATAACAGGCTTACCATTCCCCCTTTTATACGTCACCCCCTTTTATACTTCACCGGATATATATCGCAAACATCGGATATAGTTGGCCGATCCTTATGACTACATCATAATAAAACCAATTAATTAAAATAAAAAATCTAAAAAAAAATACCAAGCTTCTATCTTCAAAAATACGAAAATTGATTTTTCTACCAAATACCAATTCCGATCGTTCAGTTATATGGCAGCTATAGGATATAGTCGGCCGATCCCGGTCGTTCCGACTTGCAAAGTTTCAAGTCGATAGCTTTTAAACTGAGAGACTAGTTCGCGTAGAAACAGACAGAAGGACAGACGGACATGCTCATATCAACTCAAGAGGTGATCCTGATCAAGAATATATATACTTCATTGGATCGGAGATGTCTCCTTCACTGCGTTGCACACTTTTGGACAAAATATAATACCCTCTGCAAGGGTATAAAAATTAGTTTAAATAAGATAGAAACATTAAAATTTAACTAAAATAAAGGTACATGTATATTCATAAGTTTTTTTTCCCACAGTTTTTGTTTTGTTGCGCGGCGCCCACTGCATACGTACAGCCCACCTCCCGTGCAACCGACCGAGGGACCCTGCCGCATGACATCGAGCATTGCTCGAATCGCGGTGATAGATCCAATAGTAGAGAACAGTTCAGAGAGTGTTGTGTAGGGAAGAGTGTTCAAGAGTGTTCTTCAGAAAAGGCGTTAAGAATATAAGTTTAAAAGTGATATTTAAAGCAAAGCAAAGTTATGTGTAAGAGATAATTTTGGTCGAAACATAATAACCTAAAGCAGTGGTGCCCACACAAATATGCCCATGCACATGTTAAACATGTGTTCGAGAATTGCTCCATAACACAGTGGTTGATTCCACAGGCCAAAAATAAAAAACGAATTCCGAAATTGGTCATTTTTTGTCTTTAAAATATTCCATATCAGAGCAATAAAACGAACAGAATTTGCACTTTTGTTATCTCTCTTTCCCTAGCTGTACGATTAGCGAGAGAAGAGAGACAAAGAAAACACGCAATTGTTGCAATGATCGCAGCTTGAAAATTATTATTATTTTTTTTTTTTTAAGCTTAGTTTGTTTTTATTGGATCTTCTTTTTATGATTCTAACAATAAGGTTGCAAATCTTAAAATAATACAATATCTAACAGTTAGTTTTGAACTGAATAGAGACTACGTGGTCCTAATAATTAGCGCTGGATTGGAAAGTCGTTGCGGCGAAGACGAGAACTGCTGGAAACTCGCGTGAGGGCTCTCGCGAGATGATTTGGATGTACTGATAGCCTGTTGTAGTACTTTGTTTTGATTTGTGCTATCTCTTCTGTGACGAGTGGAATGTGAAGGTCCCTGTGAATGTTTTCATTCCGAACGTACCCCGGTGCCCCGGATGGTTGTGAGAATTTTTGATTGAGTTCGTTGCATTATATCCACACTGCTGTTACTGGCATTCCCCCAAAACTGGGAACCGTAAATCCCGATTGGTTTCAAGACGGTGTTATATACGAGTACCTTGTAGTCCAAGCTAAGGGCCGAGCGGCTATTGATAAGCCAGTGGAGGCTGTTGGCTTTGAGCTTTAAATGCGTTCTTTTGACTTCAATGTGGCTGCGCCAGGTAAGCCGTCTATCGAGGTGTACGCCAAGATATGTTACTACATTTGCTATCGGAACCACTGTGTTGTTAAGAATAAGTGGAGGGCAGTCTTGCCTGTTAAGAGTGAACGTTACGTATTTGCATTTTTGTTCGTTAACTTTGATTCGCCAGTCGGATAGCCATTTCTCCACTGCCACCAGGTGTATAGCAAGTTGCGCCGTTGCTTGCTTGGGGCATCTCGAGCGGCTTAGGATCGCTGTGTCATCTGCAAAAGTGGATGTGATTAGATTCCTGCTCGTTGGGATGTCCGCAGTGTAGATAAGGTAGAGTGTTGGTCCAAGCACGCTGCCTTGAGGAACTCCGGCTCTAATGATGTAGACATCGGCCATGGCTGAATTACATCTTACTGAGAATTTCCTGTTTTATAGGTATGACTTCAGAAGTTTGTGAGTGTTGGTTGGGAGCAATTCTATAATTTTGTGCATCGGATTTCAGAGGTTATGCGGTTGACTTGCTCAATGGTTCCGTGTTTTTCTCGAAAACCGAATTGATGAATCGGGATTTTGTTGTGTGTTCTGAGATATGGGGTAACGTGTGCCAAGAAGCATTTTTCAAAGAGTTTTAATAGACACGTTATTAAACTAATTGGTCTATATGATGAAGCGATTGTGCGGTCTTTGCCAGGTTTTGGTATCATTAGACGTATCAAGACGATCATTAGTCTTTTTCCATCTCTCTGGAAAGTGTCTCGTGTCTCGTTATTGCATTGAAGAGCTGGCAAATAGCTCGAACAGCACAGAAAGGAAGTTCAATAATAATTTTTGGTGATATTAGGTCGCATCCTGGAGATTTTTTTGGGTTGAGTTGTTCGTTTATGATTTTGAGTAACTCATGTGGCCTAAATACAATAGGTTTATACGTTTATGTATCGATATCTGATGTTGCTGGCAATGAGATCCCGTTTGATGATGTGTTGGGCTGAAATACATTTTGAAGATGCTCTGCAAATCTGACGGCTCTTTCTTCGTCGCTTCGAGCCCAGTTGCCTGTGGATGTCCTTATTGGCATTGCAGATTCGATTGGTGCGCAGAGAGATGAGTGTGCTCTCCAAAGTGGGAACTTGGAGCTCATTGGGGATAACTGTTTTATATAATGTTTTTGGGACCTTTTTTCTTCATGACGAAGTGCAGCTGAGAGCCTTGCCATTCTCGCCGTGAGCGTCGCTTTGCTAGAACGAGCTGCTCTATTTCAACGTTCGAGTATCTATAGATAGATCTGATAAGGAGTTGGCACTTATCAGGTTGCGAGGAATGTTTTTTGTGACTGCAAAATCTATCAAGTCTGGCAGTTTTCTAGGATCTGTTGGCCAATATGTAGGTGTCCCAGGTGACACACAGTCTAGCTTGTTGCTTGCTTTTATTATTTCATTGTACAACTGCCTTCCCTTAGGAGTCACAAGTTGAGATCCCCAGTGCATATGCTTGGCATTGAAGTCTCCTGCTGCTATAAATTGTTCGCTCAGAGAGTTGAAATATTCCATGAATTGGAATTCTGATATTGTTAACCCGAGGAGGACAGTGTACGGCGGCAAGCTTTAAAGATCGGGAATCCATTTGCACATCTATTGATGTAGCTTGAATGAAGTTAGTGGCGAAACTATTGTGGAAGCAGTGCTTGATGCGATTTCAGAATCCCAGTGCCTCCATGAGCTTTCCCGTCTGGGTGATTCGTGTTGTAGAATAGATAGCCTCGAATTCGAAAATTATATTTATTTGTGAGATGAGTTTCTGCGAGTAGCATTACATCGATATGGTTATTATTAAGGAACTGTGTTAACTCTAGTTTGCACTGTGAGACGCCGTTGGCGTTCACTTCACTTCATATGCACTTCATTTTTTTTCAGAGGCTTGGATTTTGTTTCGGGTTCAAGTTCTACCTTGAAAAGAGGTTGAGGCTTTCTTTCTATATTCAAAATGTTAATAACATTTTTTACATTAAAACATTTCTCCATCAGTGCTGTAACGAACTGTCTTTTCTGCTTCCGCTCGCCACAATTTGCCGCGGCTAGCTCACAGAGTTTCGCGGATCCGTTCCACCAAATTTATAGATTCGACGTGATTGCCCAAGCCGAGAAAGTAATACAAATAGCTTGAAGTTTCCACACTCTTTATTTTGAGACCTCTTTACACTACAAAAGGCTTTCTTTCTCTTTTACTCGTTGCTACACCGGGACACCGGGTGCATACGCTTCGGCGCCAGGTTTGGAAGTTGCCGTGTGACGTCTCCGCTACACCGGGACACCGTGCATACGCTCCGGTGCCAGGTTTGGAAGCCGCCGTGTGCCTGATCGTATGTCGCGCTCCCGCTACACCGGGACACCGTGCATACGCACCGGCGGACCCGAGTTGGTAGTGGCGGGGCTGGTGACCAGGGTGTTCTCACTAGGTCTGTGACTTGGACGCGAGTTCTTGAGTCGGCCGATCCGTGTTTCGCAGGACCACGCCTGTTGGTTATGATTTCAGGAGTCGGTAAGGCATACGCCAGACTTATCCTTTCCTCACTTCCTTGCAAGGCTACCTGCCGTGTTCGGGAATGAGCCAACTCGACTACACGACCCTGGGTTTCCAGAGGAAGGTCCAGCAATGGATCCTTTCTTATTTTCTTATTCGCTCTCCTTGTGCTTGGCTGTCGGACTCTCCAAAGGCGGTCCTTCAACTCAAACAAAACCCGAATCCTTTTTAGAAACCCTCTAACACTTGAATGGCGGACTACCCACAGGCGGTCCTCCAACTCAACGCTACAAGCTTCCTAAAAAGACTCGTCCCGAGCCGCTCCAATGGGCCTCCTTTTATACTGACTGGAGCGCCCGTTAATCCTCCTGGATTCAGCTCCTGCCGTTAATCCTGCTTCCAGAATCACGCCACTTACCCGTTTGCAGGTCGCTGTCCGTGATCCCTTGTCTCCCCTGGCCACGGATCTCTGCTGCTGGTGCGTGGTGCACCGGTGGGCACACTTTCTAAGGCACGCCTGCGCATCGTGCTGATTCCCCCACTGGACTACTTTCCCAACGGTGCCCCGGGACCCGTTACGTTCCACGTCGATTTCTTCTTCCCCCGGGTGGCGCCGTTTACCCTTTCGCCTGCCACCGTTACGTTCCACGTAGATTCCGTCTTCCCACGGGTAGCCCTTCGCCGGAACCCACGGTAACTGGCTTTCACCTTTCCCCCCAACCCCCCGTACTGATCCTGGCGACGTACCCTTGGGCTGCCCGGGTTGATGACCGGTGGTTGACCCCCTTTTTCCGTCTCCTCGGCTCCCCCCTTTGCCCCCGGCTATCTGTCTTAGCGTGTGGGGAGACTAAATCTCCTCACACTTCCCCCCTTCTTCGGGAAACGACAGAGCCGTTTGGACATCGGTGTTGATGCGCTGTGCTGAACATGGGCCCCAAAAAAAAATGACATTCTCGGTTACCCTCTTATTTTGGTGTGGATACCCATCCACTTCCCCCCTCCTTCGGAAAATGACTGTGCGCTCCCCTGGGACCCTTTTAGAGCACCTTGCCTATGTACCCTATTGCATGTTTATTTTTTTTGTTTTGTTGTTTTTTTTTTCTTTTTTTTTAACTTTTAATAATAATTTTTTTTGTTTTTTTTTTTTATAATCTTTTATTTTTTATTTTATTTATTTTTTATTTCCTTATAAATATTTTTTCTTTATCTTTGTTTCCAGTTAGATTTTTATTTTATTTTATTATTAATTTATTTTGATATACTTTTTTTTCCCTTTTTTTTATCTATGTATATACTTTATGTATGTACTATGTACTTTATTTATGTATGTATATATTTTTTGTTGTGTACATATATGTATCGATATTTATTCTTTTCTATTTTAAATTTTTTTTTTTTTTTTTTTTGTTTATATACCCCCCTCATTTTTACCCTAAGCTTAATTTTTTTTTTTTTGTTTTTTTTGTTTTTATTTATAAATTTTAATTTAAAATTTAAATTTTTTCCTTGACTTTTACTTTTTAAACTTTCCTCAGTATCTTCACGCCGTTGTCTCCTCCTCGCACTCGGAAGCATATGGCTCCAACCTGCGCCATGACACACCACCTTCCGGTGCGTCCGCGCCCCCTCTCCACCTCCGCCGCCACCCTCACACAGAGCTCCGGCGGCCAGTCTGCTTCTGGGACCTCCTTGTCACCTCCATCCGACGCTGACCTCATCAGCACCGGCTTCCTCGGTGTCGGCCACACCCACGGCCCCTTCGTCCACGGCTCCTCCTCCTTGTCTTCCTTCCTTGGGTGTGGCGTAGGTGGTGCCGCAGGCCACGTTGACTCCTGCTGCCTCTTTCTGGCGGCCGTTGCCACCTCCCTCTCTCCGGTCGTTCCGATCGAGGGCGTGGTGTTGGTGGCACCGCGGGCCACCGCGTTGCTGGCCGGGTCCTCTTCGTGGCTTCCCTCCTTTTCGCGACCTCCACCAGCCGCCTTGCACGTCGCAGCCGCATCCTCCTTGACATCGCCCTCCTCATGGCCCTCTCCCGTCCATCTCTCTTGATGTCTCTCCACTCCCTGTCGATTTCCTCGCACATCTTCTGTGCTCTTTGGGCCCTCTTCCTCGCCATCTCCGAGATGGTGACCATCGCCTCCTTTCGCTGGCGGCACCTCTCGGATCTCCTTCTGTGCTCCAGCACCTCGCTCCGGCGCCGCTCCTCCACAGTGGCGCGACCGACTGGTATTTGCCTCCGTCCTCCTGCTGCCCGTTGTATCGCCCACTCTGTCCTCATCTTTCTTCCGTTCCAGGTGGGGTCGCCGACGATTTCCAGATCGCTCTCGTCAGACGAGACGATCATTGTTGCTTCGGACTTGTTGGACATGTTGCTCCGTTGATTAGAATTTTTTGAACAGACCGTGCTCCTCCCAGCCGCCGCCTTTTATAGCACATCCAACTCCCGCTACTGGATATGCCCCGTTACTGTTCCGTGACTGGACCTGTTAAGGCTCCCGTTACTGGACATGTCCCGTTTTCCACTGTGCAGTCCTCTTGTGCACTTGTGCAGGTTTAGTGTTGCCGTTCTATTCCTCCTTCGCCGGTGATCCCATGTCTTGGCACTTCAACTCACTCACGTGTGCCCTCTTCTCTTTGTTGGTTCTTCCGTGCCGTATGATGACAATTACCGGCGAAACGAAATTGACGACCGTGTAGGCCCCATCGTACCGCGGCGCTAGTTTGGCTGCAAATCCCTCTGCCGCCTTCGACAAATGGTGCTCTTTTGCCCACACTTTTTTGCCCACCTTTGGTTGGGGTCCACTTCCGTCTCCGTAAATTGTAATGCCTCGCCTGGTCCTGGGCCGCCCGCTCCATGTTCCTCCGCACTATTTCGAAGACTTCCTTCAACTTCGTCGCGTTCTCCGTGGGCGTTCCTTGCCGAACTCCTGTGCCTAAAGCGTTTTCGTCGAACAACGCTCTTGGCATCCTTGGTTCCCTGCCCTGCGTTACAAAGCAAGGCGAATACCCTGTCGACTCTGACACTGCCGAGTTCACTGCCAGCATGAGCTTTGGCCAGTGCTCGTCCCAAGTCCTCTGGTCCTCCCCAGTGAACTGGGCGATCATCGTTTTGATCGTTCTATTCGCCCTTTCTGTTGGATTTTCTTGGGGCGTATTTGCTGCCTCATTTGCCTGATCGCCCATACTATGGCTAGGCACTCCTTCTGCGTTGCCGAGTAATTTTTTTCAGCTCCAAACAGCGTTCGACTGGCGTATGCGATCACTCGTTCGCCCTCCTCGGTGTCCTGGGTCAGGACCGCTCCGACGCCGTAGTCGCTTGCGTCCGTTTGCAGCACGAACCTTTTCTCAAAGTCTGGGCACGCCAGTACTGGGTCTTCCGCCAGCCGTGGCTTTAGGGTCTCGAACGCCTCCTGGTGCTTGGGGGTCCATTCCCATTTCGTCCCCTTTCGTAGCAGATCGTTCAAGGGCTTCGCGATTCCTCCGAAATCTGGGACGAACCGCCGATACCATACCGCCATCCCTATGAACTGTCGTACTCCCTTGACGTTTGTCGGGGGTTGCAGCTCTGTAATGGCAGCGACCTTCCCCGGATCCATGCCGATCCCTTGGCTCGTTATTCTATGTCCCAAGTATAGCAGTTCCTGCCTGAAAAAATGACATTTTTCCGTGTTTATCCACAGGTTTGCTGCTTTCAACCTTCTGAACACTTCTCTTAGGTTCGCCATGTGTTCTTCCTTGGTGCGTCCGATCACGATGATATCGTCCTGATACGCAAAGGCATGTGGAGCCATGCCCGGCCCTATGACCTGGTCAAGGGCCCTTTGAAATGTTGTCCAGGCTGAGTGCAACCCGAACGGCATCACCTTCTATTGGTATAGACCCTTCCCTGGAACGGTAAAGGCGGTGTACTTTCTGCTTCCTTCCTACAGAGGGATCTGCCAATACCCGTCCTTCAAGTCGAGGCTGCTGAAGAATCTGGCCTCCCTTAGTTGCTCCAATATGAAATTTATTCGTGGCATTGGGTACGCATCTTTTACTGATTTTGCGTTGATTTGCCGGAAGTTCACGCACATTCTCCACTGACCCGTCTTTTTCTTCACCATTACAATGGGTGAGCTGTATGCGCTATTCGAGGGCTCAATGCATCCCTTTTCCAACAGCTCCTCCACTTTTGCGTTTATTTCCCCCTGTATTTTCGGGTTTTTGGGGTAATATCGCTGTTTTATGGGAATGTCGTCTTTCATGGTGATCCTGTGCTGAGTTATGTTCGAGCATCCTCTTTGGCCGGCGAACGCTTCTAGCTCACTCTCGATAAATCTCTTATTGCGTTCGTCTTCCCATACCTCTGGACATCCGGACACTGCTACGGACAGTATATCCTCCAGACATCCGCCCCATCTCTCCCTTTTGGGTATGGTGACGCGATGGCCTGCGCATGTCACCGTTGCGCCGAACTCGCTGAGGAAATCCCATCCCAGCACCAGACTATCCTCCATGCCTGGCATCACCAGAAGGTTCAGGGTCTTTGTCCTGTTGCCGAAGCTTATCCTAGCCTGTAATGCGGTGCGTGTTTCTGTATGGCTTCCATTGGTTAACTTTACCCGCCTTTTTATCGCGACTCGTTTCCCGGCTATTTCCTGGCTCTCTGCTAGGTCCTCTGATATAAAACTCGCCGTCGCTCCTGTATCCAGCAAGGCTTTCACCTCCGTGCCCTCGACCTCGATGGTTGCCGTCAACTGCTGCTCTTCTCCGGCTAGTCCTCCTATTAGTTTTGAGAGGCAGCACCGTGCGATCCCTGCTCTCCTCCCTGTTGCTGGGACCGCTGCGCATTTCCCGCCCTCTGGCAGCATTCTGTGCTTCTAACTCCTGTTGCGCCGCACATTTTGCAGAAAAGCAGTCTTGGGTTCCTGCACCCGCTGGCCCATGCCACCGCATCTGTTGCATGCCTGGGCTGGGTTCTCGACCGGACCCTGTCTTGGCCCTGCTGCCCACTGCTGATTAGGCTGTTGCGGAGCCGACCTATGCTGGGTCTCAGGCTGCCATCTCGGCATCCAACTTTGGTTCGTGCTGTTCTGTCGCTCCGGTGGGCCTTGGCGCGGTTCCTCTCTTTGCCACCTCGGTGCCCATTGTGTGTTTTGGACGGCCTGGTGGTGGAACTCGTCACGTTGCCCTTTCTGGGTCCATTGGTCCCTCTGGTACCTTGCCGCTTCACTATGCTGCGGTTCTTCTCTCTGCCACCTCTCGTTTACGGGCGGCTGACTGTGGCTCCACCTTTGTTCCGTGGCCACTTGCCTGTTAAAGGCCTTTTCCTCCTGCGCTAATTCCTCAAACTCCTCTGCTAGGCCCATCACCTCATCCTTTGCATGCAGTTTTCGACGAGCCTCTCGATTACTTTTTTCGTGGTTTTCCCTAATGGTTTTAATAGTGACTGAAGGTCCACCATGTACTCTTTTAAAGGCTCTCCGCGACGCTGCTTCCGTTGGCGAACTTTGTCCGCCAACTTTTCGAAGTATCCTTTCGGCTGGAAAAAATTCTCGAAGCTTGCCTTGAACCTCGCCCATGTTGGCCATTCTTCGTCGTTCATGATGAACCATCTTTGGGCCTGCCCTGCAGTAGTTCTGGCATGGCTCTCGGGATCGTGTTTATGTCTAATCCGTATGTCTTTGCGGACCACGTTACTCGGTCCAGGAACTCTAACGGGTCCCCTGTGCCATCGAAACGAAACGACCAGTCTCGCACCTGTCTGGCTACTTTGGCGTAATCCACCGGGGCCGGAACATACTTTCTTGATTGCGGCTCTATGCTCCTTCCCATTCTTGGATCTGGTACCGCCAGGCTCTCTATAAACTTCTCTGTTTCGCTGGCTGCTCTCTGCCTGGGGGTTGATCTTTGTCCAAACCTTTCCTTTAGGCCGTGCGTTAACGCCAGTACCTCCTCTTCCTTGGATTCGTCGACCCACCTCGCCACTGAGGATCTCATCGCTTCCACAGTCCCGTCTGTTGGTAGACCGAGCTCTCTATACACTTCACTCAGCTCCTCCTTTCTCAATATGTAGATCCAATTCTTTTTTACCATCTTTCTGCTATGTTATTTTCTAGGCTAAATGCAATCACGAAATTTGGGCGCCAGGTGTAACGAACTGTCTTTTCTGCTTCCGCTCGCCACAATTTGCCGCGGCTAGCTCCCAGAGTTTCGCGGATCCGTTCCACCGAATTTATAGATTCGACGTGATTGCCCAAGCCCAGAAAGTAATACAAATAGCTTGAAGTTTTTACACTCTTTATTTTGAGACCTCTTTACACTACAAAAGGCTTTCTTTCTCTTTTACTCGTTGCTCCTTCCGTTCCTGTTGGCCCCGTCGTCGGCGTCCTATGCGGGTTGTCAGGGATACGCCGCCGCTACTCCGCCGCCGCTGTTAGTCCGTCGCCGATGGTACTCCTGTCGCCGCGCTGCCAGCGATTCCGCTACCTTCTGCCCTTTGGCCTTGAGAAAACACCCCCTTGGGTCGACTACGACTGATCTGACGGTTGGCTGCGGTCGGTCGCCTCCGCTACACCGGGACACCGTGCATACGCTTCGGCGCCAGGTTTGGAAGTTGCCGTGTGACGTCTCCGCTACACCGGGACACCGTGCATACGCTCCGGTGCCAGGTTTGGAAGCCGCCGTGTGCCTGATCGTATGTCGCGCTCCCGCTACTAGGTGTTCTCACTAGGTCTGTGACTTGGACGCGAGTTCTTGAGTCGGCCGATCCATGTTTCGCAGGACCACGCCTGTTGGTTGCGATTCCAGGAGTCGGTAAGGCATACGCCAGACTTATCCTTTCTTCACTTCCTTGCAAGACTACCTGCCGTGTTCGGGACTGGCTCAACTCGACCCTGATGGCTCGGGCTCGTAGAGGAAACCGTCCAGCAACGGATCCTTGTCTCCCTTGTTCTGTACGTCTCGTGGTTACCGGGCGTGTAATCCCAAGTAGGCCTCCTTGTTTCGCAGGACCACGCCTGTTGGTTATGATTTCAGGAGTCGGTAAGGCATACGCCAGACTTTATCCTTTCCTCACTTCCTTGCAAGGCTACCTGCCGTGTTCGAGAATGAACCAACTTGTCTACACGACCCTGGGTTTCCGGAGGAAGGTCCAGCAATGGATCCTTTCCTTATTTTCTTATTCGCTCTTCTCGCGCTTGGCTGTCGGACTCTCCAAAGGCGGTCCTTCAACTCAAACAAAACCCGAATCCTTTTTAGAAACGCTCTAACACTTGAATGGCGGACTCTCCACAGGCGGTCCTCCAACTCAACGCTACAAGCTTCCTAAAAAGACTCGTCCCGAGCCGCTCCAATGGGCCTCCTTTTATACTGAATGGAGCGCCCGTTAATCCTCCTGGATTCTGCTCCTGCCGTTAATCCTGCTTCCAGAATCACGCCACTTTCCCGTTGGCGGGTCGCTGTCCGTGGCCCCTCGTCTCCCCCGGCCACGGATCTCTGCTGCTGGTGCGTGGTGCACCGGTGGGCTTCCAGGGCCAATTGCACTCTTCGTCGCAACCCCCCCTCTGCTCCTTGCCGCTCACCACGCCACACTTTCTAAAGCACGCCTGCGCATCGTGCTGATTCCCCCACTGGACTACTCTCCCAACGATGCCCCGGGACCCGTTACGTTCCACGTCGATTCCTTCTTCCCCCGGGTGGCGCCGTTTACCCTTTCGCCTGCCACCGTTACGTTCCACGTAGATTCCGTCCTCCCACGGGTAGCCCTTCGCCGGAACCCACGGTAACTGGCTTTCACCTTTTCCCCCAACCCCCCGTACTGATCCTGGCGACGTACCCTTGGGCTGCCCGGGTTGATGACCGGTGGTTGACCCCCTTTTTCCGTCTCCTCGGCTCCCCCCTTTGCCCCCGGCTATCTGTCTTAGCGTGTGGGGAGACTAAATCTCCTCACAGTGCTCTTGTAACTTCATCTGGTGTTACTTCCGGCTCGATACCTTTTAGTACTACTTGCTGGCCCTGACTGCTTTTTAATTGGTACGTTTAGAAGTTTTTATTATTGTCGTTTAAATACTTCGACAAAACTCTGTAGTTTACTTCCGTATTAGTCTAAACTTTAGTTTCCCTTTGTTAATGAAATTATGTGGAAATTGTCTGGTCCTATTAGATTCAGTATCGAGTTTACGAGAGCATTAGAACTTTTCTCTCGAATGTATATCGGCGGCGGCTTAGGCTTTTTTTTGTCCCCTACGATGTCTTCAAGAGGTATATCATCGGATTTATCTGCCAAAATAGCAAATCTGTTTGCTTCTATGGGCTTCTCTATTGTAGATTGTTTTGAGGTGCCACGAGTTTTTTTAGCAGAGTTACCAAGTCTAGAGTTCTGCGGGCTAAGCTTACGTTTTATTTGTATGTAGCGATCCATACCATTCTGTACGGCCGAAAGTTGTTTTGAAGATAGCACGCTGGTGTAAAGTGCTGCATTATTTGCTTGCACAGCAGTTTCCGTTATTACAGTAGATGGTATTGTGCGAGCAGTCGATACCATTGTAGTTGTTGTAATAGTTGCCGTTACCGTTGCTAATGACGTCACTGTACTGGTGACCGTGGCTGTGCAGGTAGGCATGAGGGAAGGGTATGGGGTTGTTCAAGCATTGAACACTATTTTTTATAGAAATTCTTAAGTTAGAGTTTCAAGGGATCGGACCCATGAAATACGAGTCAAACAGATGGTTTATAACCGATCCCTTGCAGCCTAACACAAACACATACATAAGTGGTGCGCTTATCGCACTTGAGAAAGGGTCACATAGCAGGTCAGCGTGCAGTGCGTTGACAAGTAGTTTTACATAGATTTAAGATTCTCATGTATCGTACTTATAAGAGAACTTTGACGAATAAAATCAGTTTCCATAAGGAGCTCATTGGAGTAAGACCTATTTATTTAGGGCTCCTCTTAACAGGGGTTTTATCCAACGAAAGCACAGGCGAGCAAGAACGCGCCCTGCCTTGCGATGTTGGATTAAGTTCATTACTCGGGCTTGGGGTTATTGATCGCTGTTGGTTATTTTTTGTTGGGTTTGCGGTCGCGTTTTCTTGCGTTGACAAGAATGAGTGGTATGCGTTTTTACGTAGCAAAGAGAGTCGACGCTCGTCTTGCTGACGTTGGAGCACCGTATGAGTGTCGAATTCACTCATAGCTTAATGTTTTTGATTTTCTCATTTTTATTTACACAAAAAGTACGAAGTTCATCGAACTAAGCGTCTTTTCGCCCACTGTGTATTTTTGTTTAGACCTTGCACTGCACTATGCTTTGTTATACCATTGCAGAGGGTATTATAATTTTGGCCAAAAGTGTGCAACGCAGTGAAGGAGACATCTCCGACACTATAATGTACACATATTCTTGATCAGGATCACCTCCTGAGTTGATACGAGCATGTCCGTCTGTCCGTCTGTCTGTCTGTCCGTCTGTCTGTTTCTACGCAAACTAGTTTCTCAGTTTTAAAGCTATCGTCTTGAAACTTTGCACACACCCTTCTTTCCGACTACACATAAGTCGAAACGACCGGGATAGGCCGACTTT
This sequence comes from Drosophila bipectinata, assembly GCF_030179905.1. Taxonomy (NCBI): domain Eukaryota; kingdom Metazoa; phylum Arthropoda; class Insecta; order Diptera; family Drosophilidae; genus Drosophila; species Drosophila bipectinata. Next base: position 19,484,075 of record NC_091740.1, on the reverse strand, counting down.
ATCCTATAGCTGCCATATACCTGATTGATCGGAAATGGTATAACATCGGTGTGTTTAGAGTTAGAGAATTTAAATTTAACATGAAAGCTATGCAGAGCTTACATGCAGGTAAAACCGGATATATATCGCAAACATCGGATATCGTTGGCCGATCCTTATGGGAATATGAAGATATAATCCATTTTATTACAATACAAAATCTAAAAAAGTCCCAAACTTCTATCTTCAAAAGTACCAAAGTTGGTATTTCTACCAAAAACCATTTCCGATCGTTCAGTTATATGGCAGCTATAAAATATAGTCAGCCGATTGTTATAAAATTTGATAGGTCGGATCAACTGACCAAAAATAGAATCTGTACTATGTTTCAGCTTTTTATCTTCAAAAACACGAAAGTTGGATCATATCCGATCGTTCAGTTATATAGCAGCTATAGGATATAGTCGGTCGATCCTTATGAAATTTGGAGAGTTTAAATTTTAAACGAGAGCAAATTTTGGCAAACTTATTCGACATGCCAAATTTCATAAAGATCGGTCGGCTATATCCTATAGCTGCCATATAACTGAGCGATTGGAAATGGTTTTTGGTAGAAATACCAACTTTGGTAGTTTTGAAGATAGAAGCTTGGGACTTTTTGTTAGATATTTTATTGAAATTAATTCGTTTTATTATGATATTCTTATAAGGACCGGCCAACTATATCCGGTGTTTACGATATATATCCGGTTTTAACTGCAAGGGTATATCAACTTCGGCTCCGCCCGAAGTTAGCTTTCCTTTCTTGTTGATTTATAAAATTAAGAACATCCCAAAAAGGGTAATAATTAATTATAAAAAACAAAAGGTTATTAATCCCGAAGAAGAAACTAAAAGTTCAGAAAATAAAGAACATGACCTACAGTTATATCCCAAACTAACCGCCTGAGGACAGGCTAAATTCTTAAGGATGGGGAAGTAACATATCAACAAAATTTCTTTAAGTGTATATCAGTAAATTTTGTAAACCGAAGCTGAAGCCTTTTGTATTGAAATTCGTAATCCAGCTGCAAATAGACTCATTCCAATTTTTGTAAAAACATAAACAATTAATTATTCCAATTCGGCTGAAAACAGTCTCATTTCAGATTTCCAATTTCTAAGAGTCACTTTAGATTGAAAACCAAAACAATATTTGGGTTAACAGGAATCCCGACTCAAATCTTTCACACTCCTTTTAAGTTAATTAAACTAAACAGCTCAAACCATTCTTAAATGGAAACCCACTTCACAGGAAATTTCACATTTTCTTGTCACCTCCATTAATTGACACCAAAAGCCATGTCAACTGACACCTTAAGTAAAAGGTTCCGACTCAATCTATTCTCTTCAGAAAACAAAGCCTCTCAGAGAGAAAAGCTTCTTTCGAGCTTTGATCTGCAAAAAGCTTCAGCAAGGGTAGCTATAACAATAAAGGAAAGCTATTTTCGGGCGGAGCCGAAGTGGATACACCCTTGCGTTTGAAAGCGGATATATATCGCAAACATCGGATAAAAGTTGCCGGTCCTTATGAGAATATCATCATAAAACCAATTAATTACAATAAAATATATAAAAAAAAATGTCCCAAGCTTCTATCTTCAAAAATATCAAAGTTGGTATTTCTACCAAAAACCATTTCCGATCATTCAGTTATATGTCAGCTTTGAGATATAGTCGACCGATCGTTCCAAGTTCCAGGAGCTGATCCTGATCAAGAATATATATACTTTATAGGGTCGGAGAATTCTCCTTCACTGCGTTGCACACTTTTTGGACAAAAATTATAATACCCTCTGCAAAGGTATGAAAAGGACTTAGGGCCCCAAAGATAAGTTGGTTCTGAAATTCTAACATTCTAAGCAGTTGTTCTGAAATTCTAAGCAGTTTTAAAGAATCACACTGTATCAAAACCGGAACTCAAATAAAAATATATTTTTTCAAACACATAGTGCGACAGTGATTTGGAACTTTTGAAGAGACCTAGTAGGAATTGTTCTTTAGGTCGAATATAGTATAAAACCGTATTTGAAATTTTTCTAACACCCTCAAAATCTTGATTTATTTAGAAAAAACGGTTTTTCGGGACTTTTTTGCTCTTAAAGATTCCTAAGAGCGTTATTTTAAACCGATTTAAAAATTGTAGCTTTTGAAAAAAAAAAAATAGATCTTTAATATATTTCAACAAAAAAGATAAAATTTTTACGTTGGAAGTTGGAACTTCGTACATATTCTATTTTTGGACAGTTGATCCAAACTACCAAATTTTAAAACGATCAACTAACTTTATCTTATAGTTGCCAAATAACTGAACGATCGGAAATGGTATTTGATAAAAATACCAATACCGTGATCGGTCGACTATACCCTATAGCTGCCATATAACTGAATAACCGGAAATGCTGTAACTTTGTTGTTTTTAGAGTTAGAGAGGATTTTGAATAAGTGCTATATTTGAAAAAATAATACGACCCATCAAATTTCATAAGGATCGGCCAACTATATATTCTGTAGGTGCCATATAACTGAACAATCGGAAATGACCCAACTTTCGTAATTTTGAAGATAGAAAGGTGAAACTTCGTTCAGATTCTATTTTTAGTTAGTCTTTCCGAAGAACCCCCGCCAGGATGCGAAGAAGCAGGACCAGGGTACCAGGGTAGGGTCAAGGTGATAGCCTGCCAAGACGCGCGATCTGTGGAGATGTACAAGCGAATGATAGTATCGCTTGGAGAGATCTACCCCGGAGCAAAACTAGTGGCGGTTGACTGGGCGGAGACGCCAAGTAAACCGAGACGCGAGTATGGCTAACAGAAAAGTCGGCCGACCCTAACACCATCCTGGCGATGCTGAGGATGTGCAACGGCGGACTGGAGAGTCGCTAAGGTAGAAGTGGCGGTAGGACTGCGAAGGCAGATTGTTTTCACTATGAACGAGGAGGCCGTGAAGATCCTGGAAGAATCGGAGCACCGGATCAAATACACATTCGAGCACGTATCGGTCCGTTTTTACAAGCCCGATGCCAAGAGCAAAGCACGAGCCAAGGAACTGGAGGCAGACTTGGAGGTGCCGATCAAAGAGGGGCACTAGGAAGGAATATTGGATGAAGAAGAGGATATCCTGGAAGGGTACACTTCAGAGGAGAGAGACTTGGCAAGGGCAGAGAATACTGTGATGGAGAATCTCAAAAATGTCTTTGACAATCTCTTAAATCCTAAAAATCCCTGGCATACCTCTTCAGTAGTAGGTATCTCAGTTGGGCGATAAACAGCTTCAAGCCTTTTAAATCTTCAAGCCCAGATGACATTATCCCTGCACAATTAATCAAAGCCGGATCCAATCTGAGGTCATGGCTTAGGATAGTACTCCTAGTAAGGGTAGTACTCCATGGGACCTCTCCACCCTTGAGGGACCTCTTGCCTGTGCGGTATCAGATGGAGCTCCAGAGGCTCAAGTGGATGAGGGGGTTCAGAGACTGGCACCACATCGCCGCCTCAACCGCCTAACCTAGTTGATCTAACCTACTAAATTTCATAACGATCGGCAAGCTATATCTTATAGGTGCCATATAACTAAACGATCGGAAATGGTATTTGGTAAAAATACCAACTTTGGTTATTTTAAAGATCGAAGCTTGGGACTTTTTTTTAGATTTATAGTCATAAATTGGTTATATAATAATATTCTCATAAGGATTGATGAATTATATCCGATGTTTTCGGATTTAACTGCAAGGGAATATCAACTTTGGCTCCGGCCGAAGTAAGCTTTCGTTTCTGGTTTTTATTTAAAATCTACTTATAACTTTAAAATTAGGGTACAAATTTTCCATAACAATAAACCAAAATTTTTAACTTACACGAGATTGAAGTTTTTGTATGGGAAATCCTTCGAAATAAAATGTTTCATTCCACCGTGGATTTAGTGTTCTTCTTTTAATTTTAGTTTCCAATCTATGCTTTTTATCTGGCAGTAAAGTGACTCGAACGTACGGATCGGAAGTTCCACTCAAATCTTTTGCTGGAAGTTCTTTTCCTTGTAGAACTTTTAATATTAAAGTTGTATTTTGAAAATCATATTCCAAAGAAAAATGAATTTGTCCAACATTTTCACTTGAATCCGTACTGTCAAGATACATATCCGTCAAGGAGATACTCTTGTTCTGAAATTAAAGTAGCAATTTAACTATTGTATTTTTTTAATAAAGTAAAAAGGATTTTATTAGAAACAAGAAGAACACGATAGCTTTTACCCCAATCGATAGCTCCTTCTTATAGAATAAATTTCTTTTTTCCACATTAGACTGTGTTAATGCAAATAATACGCGAATAACTCAATGAATATCTTTATAAAATTTGAAAAGATGCTTACTAAACCATTTTGCAGAGGTAATTATAATTTTGGTTAAACGCGTCTAACGAAGTGAACGACACATCTGCGACCTTATAAAGTATATATCGACTCATTTCCGAAAAAGGGTTTCCGACACTCCTAAGTCCCGTAAGCCTTTCACGTAAATCGAGCGCTATAATCTTTATTGACATATAAAATAAAAATTATACATTCAACCATGATACAATTATATAAGGTAGTCCATTCCACTGGCATATCGTTCGGGTTTGGTCCCTTAATTTTAAACTGTCAAACTGAAAGGTGATTTTTTTTTCAAAACTTTAACCTTTTATTGGCCAAGCAAAAAAAATGACTGTGACGCTTACTATGTTAAAATTAAAATAAGGGACTTAAGTCAACGAATGGACTACCTCATATAATTGTATCATGCGTTCAACACCAAATAAGTTCCCTTTTTAGTGTTGGGAAACTACATACATTCGAAATAACATTATACAGGCTTAATACCAAATTTATATGGGAACATATCTTTGTTACTTTCCCCATCTCGCAATTCTTCCTAGTATCTACGCCGAGAATTACCAACTCTCATGATGTCCAATTTATCCAACTTTACCGCAGGGCACTCCGTCCTTGGTACGATGAACATCTAGGGATTTATCGTACTTCTTATGGCGATTCAGCTTAATAGTTTCATCCATGACAAGAATTAGATCGCATTTGCAAGCAAAGTTCGTCCTTCTTGTTAGTGTGGATAGATATTCCTGGATCCATATTTTCCAATATCGATCTGCAAATGGCCCAGCGATTTAAAACTGCTTTGCTCATTCATGTCCGGTGCCTTCCATTATCCCGCGTTTACGCAGTCGACTTGAGTTTCCAATTAATAAATAATTCGATGTAAAGGCCGTGATTCCAAGGGAATATACGTCAACGATCTTGAATTCAACGTACATCAGAAAATGACACGCATAATATACAAAAAAAATTTCGTGATAGCATAAGGTACATAACTTGGTAGTGACATGGAAATATATAAATCTATTAAAATTTCGTCTTTGAATAATCAAATGAAATGAATGAATGATGATCTCGACACTGTTTTTTAGTCCGAGTGTTCTTTTTATTTCAGGTCGAGGTTAATTAACGTTAATTTTGAATTCCGTCTGTACCATATCGTTGTGACATAGCATTGGTTGGTTGCAGCGGTTCCGATCTGCGACGGCCATCTTGACTTGTCCTGCAGTGAAATTTCAGGACCAGTAAGCTATCTTATTAAGCTGATCATCTTCCATATGGACCATTGCCACGTTATGCTCCAAAAATATCCAACGCTAATCGACAATCTCCGGTTTTTCCAGGATTTCTCTAACTCGAAGGCTCGAAGTAACTTAAGTTACTTCCGAACATCCGACTTTATCCAAAACAGAACGACTTGAGAACCGAGTCCAAAATATGCGTCTTTCCAAACATTTTTTAAAGACACAGGCCCATAATGGCTATCATTAAATTCATTTATGGTATTCTTTCTTAGAAACCGATATTGGAGCATCTATGGAGCATTTGAGTTTATATAAGCATGTCCGTCTGTCTGATTTTACGCAAACCAATCTCTCAGTTTTGAAGCTATTGTCTTGAAACTCGCATTCACCCTTCTTTCCTTCGCACGCAGTATAAAAGTCGGAAAAGACGGGATCGGCCGACTATATCCTATAGATGCCATATAGCTGATTAATCGGTAATGCTGCAACTTTGTTGTTTTTTGAGTAAGAGAGGCACGAATTTAGCAAATTTCATAAGGATCGGCCGGCTATATCTAATAGCTGCCATATAACTGAACGATCGGAAATGACCCAACTTTCGTGTTTTTGAAGATGGAAAGCTGGAACTTACTACAGATAATATTTTTGGTCTGTTAATCCGACCTACCGAATTTCATAACGATCGGCCGACTATATCTTATAGTTGATATCGGAAAAGGTATTTGGTTAAACATACCAACTCTTGTATTTTTGAAGATGCTTGGGACTTTTTTTTTAGATATTTTATTTTAATTAATTGGTTTTATTATGATATTCTCATAAGGATCAGCCAACTATATCCGATGTTTGCGATATATTTCCGGTTTTAACTGCAAGGGTATATCAACTTCGGCTCCGCCCGAAGTTAGCTTTCCTTTCTTGTTTATTCTAATGTTCAGTTTAAGAGAATAACCGAAAAAATTGTTGACAATCTTTCTCTCTAAGAGCAGGTGACTTACTTTCTTTTGATTTTGGTTTTCGGTTGAGTGTTTAACGTTGAGAGATTCGTAGAATGCTCGCATGCTGAACATCGCTCACTGATAGATATGATTGACGTTCGCTTAGAGACTTTTTTTCGCTTTTTTTTTTTAAATCTTTTTTTTTCTTTTTAAATATTATTTAATTATTTAAAGCCTAGCAACTAATAAAAAGGTAAGGTTTTGGGTATTTATTGAACTCGATCGTGCGCTTAGAATAAAGGTAAGAATGCTCCCTCAACAGATACTTGAGTAGCCCGAATGGCCAAGTCTACATGTGCAAACGCAGTCAAGTTTGGCGTTTTTAGCATTACATTGCTAAAGAAAATAGTCGTTTAATGATAAATGACGATACATTTTGTCAAAGTTATAATTTTGTTTATTTCAAGTCTCATTTTTGTTTTAATTATTTTCTCTGAATATCCAAATGTCACAAAGGCAAATGAAACAAGACCCACTAACTTTCACATACACACATACATGCACAAATGACTTTTTGAATCGTCTCACAAAATCAAACGGCCCTGGAAAGAACAGAACAAATGGGATCAGAAAATATTGCCCCACATTTGAGAGAGAGCAAAATTTGTATACCAACAAAGCAAACGGTTCCTCTCCGACTTTTCGAACAAAGACTCATTGAGCAACACTTATTTATGATTTATTACAATAAAAAATCAAAAAAAGAAAGAAAAGCTAACTTCGGGCGGAGTCGAAGTTGATATACCCTTGCACATAAAACCGGAAACATCGGATATAGTTGGTCGATCCTTATGAGTCACATTATAACCAAAGCTAAAACAAAGTCCCTATAGCTGCCATATAACTGAACGATTGGAAATAGTATTTGGTGAAAATACCACCTTTTGTATTTTTAAAGATAGAAGCTTGAGGCTTTTTTTTAAGATTTTGTATTGTAATAAATTCGTTTTATTATTATATTCTCATAATGATCGGCCCACTAAATCCGATTTTTGCGATTTATATCCGGTTTTAATTGCAAGGGTATACCTTTCTTATTGTTTATTTAATTATTAAGAATGAGTTTTATAATGTTCCTAACAGTTGGATTTCCAACTAGAAACTGATTTTAATTTTTCAATATTCTTATAACTATAGCTTTGCTCAGTGACTGCGACGCTAGCAGCGGAAATTAACTTTAGTTTTATAATTTTGATTGGTCGGAATTTTATTCTGACATGCAGGTTCCCAGGAACCCAGAGTACTTGTTTATTAATTTGAAAACGGGGTTCGTTGTTTATTCCTACTATCGACGATAAAGGCGTGTGAATGGTTTACGTCTATTCTTATGTCTGGATGCCGATGGTAATAGCATGGTTAAGGTTCATTGTCTAACTGATTTGAAGTGGAAAAAAAATGATGTCTCGAGCCTGACTTGAACTTGTTTTTCTCTGCTTATCAGCACTAACCATACAGCAGGCCCCAGAGCGAGTTCTTACTCTGTTTCTTACGCTCATCGTTCGTTCATCTTACGCTCATATTCTCATTAAATGCTTTCTGTTTCTCAGTCTCTGACAGGAGCGTGATGAAGAAGGTTGGTCTGCGCTTGGATTGATATTTGTATGTATGCGTGTCACAGATTCACATACACGGCTGTATGTGTGCGTGCGATTTCGTTTCGAAGCCAGCGAACAAAATTTAGATTTTTCTAACTTTTCAGGCTGTCTGCCCAAACAAAATTCGGGTATTCGTTATTGCGTAAAATTTTAGAAAGCGCCAGTTCGTTAATGTTTTTGGAAAATGTTTTAATGCCAAACTGTTTCAATGGCTAATTTGCACCTACAAATCAAAATGCAGCCAAATCGGACAATTTATAGAGTTATAGACTTTTCAGACTTTTTAGTTTTGTGTTTTTTTTTTTTGTTTTTAAACAGAGCTTTAATTTTTTGAATCTTCTCTTTGCGAGACTAACAAGAGGTGTATTAAAAATTATATTTATAACTAAGATAACAGTCATATTGACTGATACAGAGTTAGACGTCCCTAAAAATCGATTGCTGGGTTGGGAGGTCGTTGCGTCTCAGGCGGGATACGCTAGAAACCCGAGTCAATCCCCGAGCGAGAAAATTTGGGTGCGAAGACAGTTTTTCTTGGTATGACTCTTTTTGCTTCTGGATTTCGCCTTTCACTGCAAGGATGCCCAGATCCCGGTGGATGTTGTTGTTGCGAACATACTAAGGTGCCCCAGTGATAGTTCTCAAGATTTTTGATTGTGCGCGCTGTATGATGTCTATGTTGCTGCAGCTCACGTTCCCCCACAGCTGGGAGCCATACGTACAGATTGGTTTCAGGACTGAACTGTACAGTAGTAACTTGTAGTCCAGGCACAGTGGCGATCGTGAGTTTATGATCCAGTGGAGGCTGCTGGCTTTCAGTTTTAGGTGCATCTTTTTGCATTCGATGTGCTTACGCCAGGTAAGTCGTCTATCAAGGTTAACGCCAAGGTACGTTACTTCGTTAGCTTGTGGGATCTGCATACCGTTTAGTAAAAGCAGGGGGCATGTTTGTCTATTAAGAGTAAACGTTATATGTTTACACTTTTGTTCTTTTATTTTAATGCTCCAGTCGGACAGTCACCTTTCAACTATTATGAGATGATTAGCCAGTTGGGTTGTGGCCTGCGTTCGGCATCTGGAGCGACTAAGGATAGCGGTATCATCGGCGAACGTTGGCGTTGTTAGTTGTGCGATCGTAGGAATATCCGCAGTATACAAAACATATAGACACGGGACGAGTGTGCTTCCTTGTGGAACTCCAGCTTCGATGCTGTAGTCGCCCGAAGTAGCTGCTTTGCATCTTACTGAGAAAACCCAATTGTAGAGGTATGATTCCACTAGCTTGTGGGTGTATGTTGGCAAATACGTTTTAATTTTGTGCATGAGTCCGATGAGCCAAACTCGGTCGAAAGCTTAAGATACGTCGAGGAAAATAGCGCTGCAGTATTCTCGCTGTTCGAAGGCTGATCGTATTTCGGATGTTAATCTGTTCACTTGTTCGATGATTCCGTGGTTTCATTGGAAGCCAAATTGGTGTGCCGGGATAATGTTGCTAGTTTCCAGATGTGGTATTATGCGAGTTAACAAGCGTTTTTCAAACAATTTAGACAAACAAGATAGAAGGCTTATTGGTCTGTATGAAAACGGAATTGTGTGGTCTTTTGTGCTATTGTGTGTGTGTGAATATAGCCAAGATTAATGATTCCATTAAATAGTTTACAGACGACCTCTATAGCGCATTTTGGAAGTTCGATCAGCATCTTTGGGGTCAATAGGTCACCACCGGGAGCCTTTTTTGGTTTTAGCCCTCTTATGACTTTTTCGATTTCTTTCGGACGGAATGAAGGTGCAGCTAGCTGCGGGGAGGACTCTGGCTGAATTACTGTCAGGAGGAATGAATTTGAGGCTGGGTTTGGCTGGAAGACACTTTGGAGATGTGTGGCGAATGATTCAACTCGGTCTTCGTCGCTGCGAGCCCAGAATCCCGAAAAGTTTCTTATCGGGGTGGCCGTCCAGTTTATTTTTCACATTTATAATTGCATTGTACAATTGCCTTCCTTTGGGAGTCACTAGATGTGATCCCCAGTGCGTATGTTTGGCGTTGTAGTCTCCTGGGGCTATAAAACGATCCCCAAGTGAATTGTCGAAGTCCATAAATTGTCCTTCCGAGATTGAGAAACGAGGAGGGCAGTAAACGGCACCGGCACCGGCATCCCGTTGCTTGACTGAATTTGTATCGATGTGGCCTGCAAAAAGTTTGTTGCATACCTTTTGTGAAAATGGTGTTTAATGCGTTCTCTGATTCTCTCTAGAACTCCAGTTGGCTTTTCCATCTGGATGATCTGTGCGGTAGATTGTGTAGCCTCTTATATGAAAGTTGTATTTGCTTGTAAGATGCGTTTCCACCAGTAGCATAACGTCAATATGGTTTTCGGTCAAGAATTGTGACAATTCTAGCTTATGCCGTGAGACACCATTGGCGATCCACATTGATATTCGTAGCGCCTGCATAGATTATTTAGACTGTTGTGCTACGAGCAGCTGTATCACCATGTTCTGGTTTTGAACAAGCGTTTGCATGGTCGTTTTCATGAATGACATAAGCTCCATCATACTTTGTTGGAGGGTAAGCATCATAGTTTTCGTTTTGCTGTGTGGCTGTTCTGGGGCCTGTTGAGCACTTTAAGAGTTAGGCTGAATTGGAATTTCCCTTCCAGATCGTTGAGCATCGGCATAGGAGAAGCCGTTGGTGGTGGTTAGTGGACCGAATGAGGATCTCGCAGCTTTGGCGAAGACGTCTGACGTAGTTTGTAACGCAATGTACGCATTCTGTGGATTTTGGTTGCGCGTTGCGGTCACTTGACGCATGCGACTCTTTAATCCTTATACACCGTACATCCTCTATAGTTTGCCGTTTGGTTGCCTCCGCAGTTTCCAGATTTCTTCACGGTACTGTCCTTGTTTGTAGTGCAGCAAGCGGACTTGTGGGCGTCCCCGCAGACTACACAGACAGCCCGAAGTGTGCAGTAAGACCTTGTGTGTCCATACTCTTGACAATTAGTGCATTGCACTGGACCGTTGCGTTTATGTGGCTCTTCAAGAGTGATTTTCAGACGCAAAAGATATTGCAGATTGTAGATTGAGTGGACTTCGTTCCTCTTTAGCAACCTGCTTCCTGGCTCGAGCTTGACCTTGAAGAGGGGTTGTGGCTTTTTATCTTTATTTTGAATGTTTATAACATTCTTGGCGGCGAAGCTTTGTTCTTTAAGGGCGGTTTTTATTTCCGCGGCGGTAACATCAGGTTCTATTCCCTTTACTGCCACTTGTAGGCCCTTACTGCTTTTCAGCTGGTACAAGTAATAGTTTTTCTGAACAATGCTTGCAAAGGTTTGCACCTTTGTTTCATGGATGTTCCCTTTGATAAGCGGAACAACATGAAAGTTGTCACCGTTCCCGATCAACGACGCAATTTTGTTGACCAGGGCACTCGACCTTTTCTCCCTAATATAGATTGGAGGGGGCTTGGGTTTTTTTTCGGTGTCTTGGGCTGGTTGGTTTTCCTCAACCTCCTCGATCTTCAGGACACGGTTAATTTTTGTTTTATTGCCTGCCGGATTACTCTGCGGGCTAAGCTTGCGCCCAATTTGGATGTAGCGATCCATTCCAGTCTGTGTGGCCGTGGCCGCTTTGGCACTTTCCGAAGTTATTGTTTTTGTACTCGCTGTATTCGTTGACGTCGCGGTACTTTGAGTTGCAGTGGTTGTCGCAGTGATTGCAGAAATTGTAACTGCGAGCAGAGTGAGCAGAGCGGGTGAGCAAGACCGTGCCCTTTGAGTTTCAGCGGTCAGTAAAGCCGGGTTGCTCTTAATCGCCGATTTTTCCACTTCGGTATCGCGGGATGAAAATTGGGAGTAGAAGCCGTTTCTTTGGTTCAATGAACTTCTACGCTCGTTCTTTTGATCGTTGCTCAATGAGCTCATTGCGTGGCACTTATTTTTTTTAAACAATGCACTTTTTTTGGTTTAGCACATCACAACTGTTATAAAAAGCTTGTCTATTGCTTTTAATAAATTGTAGTTCAGTACTTTGAGTTGCAGTGGTTGTCGCAGTGATTGCAGAAATTGTAACTGCGAGCAGAGTGAGCAGAGCGGGTGAGCAAGACCGTGCCCTTTGAGTTTCAGCGGTCAGTAAAGCCGGGTTGCTCTTAATCGCCGATTTTTCCACTTCGGTATCGCGGGATGAAAATTGGGAGTAGAAGCCGTTTCTTTGGTTCAATGAACTTCTACGCTCGTTCTTTTGATCGTTGCTCATTGCGTGGCACTTATTTTTTTTAAACAATGCACTTTTTTTGGTTTAGCACATCACAACTGTTATAAAAAGCTTGTCTATTGCTTTTAATAAATTGTAGTTCAGCGTCTTTTCGCTTATATTGGGTTACCCCAGTTTTTTGATTAGCTGTATTATGGTGCAGTTTTCCCGGAGCTCGGACAAAGCACGTCCGATCAGTTCGGTAGTTCAATGGTTATAACTTTTTAGTTAAGCGCAAACTTATGGAACAAAAACTTGTAGCTTATAATCCATACCCATATCCATATTGTTGGAAAATTCGAATTTAGCCGACTTTTCTTGTTATAATTACACTATGTTGATTGTTATACCCTTGCAGAGAGTATTATAATTTTGTCCAAAAGAGTGCAACGCAGTGAAGGAGACATCTCCGACCCTATACAGTATATATATTCTTGGTCAGGATCACCTCCTGAGTTGATATGAGCAAGTCCGTCTGTCTGTTTCTACGCAAACTACTCTCAGTTTTAAAGATATCGTCTTCATGCCATTGATACCGGGAGCCATACCGGGATCGGCCCACTATATTCTATAGCTGCCATATAACTGATTGATCGGAAATGGTATAATTTTGGTGTTGTTAGAGTTTGAGAGAGTCAAATTTTACATTAAAGCAATTTTAGGCAAAATAGTACGACATGACTTATTTCATAGGGATCATCTGACTATATCCTATAGCTGCCAGATAACTATAAATATTTTGAATAATAATAAATTATATAAAATAAAAATATAAATAAATTTTGAATAATAATAAATTGGGTTATATTAACATATTCTCATAAGTATCGGCCAACTATATCCGATGTTTGCGATATATATCCGGTTTTAACTGCAAGGGTATATCAACTTCGGCTCCGCCCGAAGTTAGCTTTCCTTTCTTGTTATACCCTTGCAGAGGGTCTTAGTTTGTATTTTGATTCTTATCTATGCTCTAATCGTACTTTCGCGACCCAAAACATAATTTTTTTTGTATTTGCTTCGCATTAAGTGAAAGCAGGTGGATAAAATTTCATGTGTTAAGCCATTTTAGTGATAACTATTGAAATTAAAAAAAAAATCACTACATTGTAGGAATATACAACACTTTGCTTTTTTTTTTTTTTTTTTGATAATTTCTTTATTAGTCTTGACTAGATCCGCTTCCGATCGCTGCTGGTGTTCGAGTGACTCCTCAACTCGTGATCAGCATCAACCCTCATTACTCGCTGAAAAAGCAATGAGAGCGATGAGATTGTGTGAGAGAGAGAGAGAGAGAGAGAGCCAGAACTGAAAACAAGCAACGACACCGACTTACACTAACAACAGTTTACAGTTATGCAATACACTTATAGCTAATATATATCTACCATAAGTAGCAATCCTGCTACAATTCGGCCGTCCTGACATTTAAAGATCCCCTGATCTTGCAATATTTTACAATGGTTTCTTACATATATTTGACTTATTTGCTTATTCTATTATTTAACTACAAAAGTTTACATAATATTTGAGTTTCATTTTCGTTTACCTATCCAATGTTTAATGTTCTGACTACTCCAAACACCTTGATATGGAATACGTGACAATTGAAAGCCTTTAACATCTTTAATTGAATACATATCATGTCCTAAAACTTTGTCTATTACGAATGGACCCTTATGTTTGGGTATTAAATTTCTTGCGACGCCAACAGTACAATCAAAATTCTAAACTACGATATAATCACCTACCTTGTATTTTGAGCTCGCTTTTTTTTCTCATTGTAATTTCTCTCATTGTCTTTCTGCAACTTTGTTTGACACTCTGTTCCTTTTTTCCTAATTTCGTCTAAATTCCTAACATTATCAGTATTATCTAATTCTTCTAACTTTTGCCTTAATTCATCCATAATTTTTCCTTTTTGTGCGATTCCAAATAACATTTTGCTCGGCATTTGCGCAATGCTTCTCTGCTTTGTATTGTTTAACGAAAACTCAATATCTTCAATAACTGTGTCCGAATGCAATCCCTTTTCTGAGTCTGCCAATTTCGCTATCATCGGTACTACTATTCGATTAATTCTTTCCACCTGACCATTAGCTTGAGTTAACCCTGTTGCTATTTTTACGTGCTTAACATTATATTCTTCGAGAAATTTCTGAAAATCCTCAGATGTAAAACAACTGCCCCTATCTGAGACGATACAAGTCGGTCAATTATACGATCTAAAATAATCTTTCAATGCTATAATAACTTCCTTTGTGTTTGTTGTTTTTGTTGCGTATAACCTAACATATTTTGTAAACCCGTCTATGACGACAAAAATATGTTTATTTGACCTTCCCTTATTCACTGGCCTGTAGTGATCAATATGTATGATCTCAAATGATGCATCCCCTTTTGGAATGCTGTGTAATAATCCTTCTTCTTTTCCTGACTTTGGTGAAAAGCTACACACCTCAAACAATTATCAATATGTCTAACAACTTTCTCTTTCATATTTGCAAACCAATACGTCCTAACAATTGCATCCATAATCTTAAATCTACCTATGTGACCTTACTCATTGTGATATTTATACAGTATCTTGTCTTCCATTTATTCAGGAACATAAAACAACAATTTTCCATCATTTGCTGTCCTATAAATTACTCCATTTCTCATCTCAAACATTTTGTCTTCTTTTACTAACCTCATTCTAATTTTCTTTAATTTTTCATCTTTCGCTTGACATATTACTAAATTATCTTCAAAACTCACCGTTTCCACTACACATATGTTAGTATTCCTACTTAAAGCATCTACATGTTGCATAAGCTTTCCCGACTTATTAACTAACTCAAAGTCATACTCGAGTAACTCTAACGCCCACCTCGCAATACGAGGGTTAAGTTCTATTCTGTTTAACTTCACGTTGAAGTGAACAATGAATGTTACAATGAATTACAATCAGTAACAATTCTAAACCGCCTACCTTGCACATAAATTCGGAACCTTCGTAGAGCATAAATAATGGCTAACGTTTCAAGTTCAAAGCTATGATATTTTGCTTAATCTTTCGTTGTAGCTTTCGAAAAATAAAATATAGGATGCAACTTCTTCTTATGTGTAGTTCTACCTCATCCTTATAATAATATAAACCTAGTACCGGTGCTTCTATGAGCTTCTTTTAAGCATTTCAAACGATCTAACTCTTTTTTTTTTAACACGAATTTGCAATCTTTTTTCAACAAATCATATCAATCAAATCAATTTTTTCCATCAAATCAGATTCTGCAATCCTCGAAAAAATTTTTATGAATCTTCTAAAATATGAACACAATCCTAAAAAGCTTCTGCACTTTATGGGGGACTGGAAAATCTCTGATGGCTTCAATTCCTTTATCGTTTCTTTGTATTCCTTTACTCGACACCAAAAACCCTAAGTACCGAACACTCGCTTGCAGAAACTCGCATTTATCCATTCTTAGTTCTAATTTGTTCCTTGCTAATCTTTCAAAAAATTCTTTAAGTACACTCAAATGTTCTTCAATTTCTTTACTTGCGATCATAATATCATCCATGTATATAACCACTTTTCCTTCTCTTATCATGTCTGCAAAAATCTTATTGATAAATCTTTGAAACACCGCCGGTGCGTTTTTTAGGCCCATTGGCATCCGCATAAATTCCAACTGCTCTAGCGGCGTCATATATATTTAATTGATTCGTTTTCCACAAACAAATAAAGGTATCCATGTTTAAGGTCTAATTTCGAAAAAATAGTCTTATTTACTAATGTGTCCAATAAATCATCAATTAAGGATAATGGATAATTATCTAATATGCTCTGTAACTTTTCTCTCTCTGTATAAGCTAACCGTCTCGGAGAACTGCTAAACGGTTTCAAGTCATCCAACCCCAGCTTGATTTCACATTTAACCTCTGGTTCCTTTGGTTTTTGTTTATTAACACAACAATTTTCTATGATTTTATTAAATTGCTGTCTAACCTTATAATCCACTTGTTCACCAATTTTGTATTCTACAGATTCATCTTCAATATTAATATTCATCAGTTCTTTTTCCACTACATTAATGTCAAATTTTGTTTCTTCTTGTAACCTAACTGCATTTCTAATCTTTTGTTTATTACTAACTATTACTTCCTTTATTTCTTTGCTTATTGTCCGATTTTTATCATTAACCTTACTAACATCACTAATTCTTCTCTGTTCAACATCAGCCTTACTAACTATTTGCTCTTTATCACTAACATCAATTATAGTAACGCGTGTTCTTGCTGTTCTTGTTCACTGCTGCCTCCTTTTTGTCACCATAAGACTTAGGCAACTTCACCTCCGCAAACGCACGTTTGGTATGTGCAACATTTTCAAAACATTGAATATGTGCTTGATTACGCAGCCCTTGATTAGGAATACCTTCAATGATGCAACTTAACATTTCTTCTGCATCTATGTTGATGCTCTGAGCCAGCATCGCTATATCGTTCACATAACTTCCAAAACTTTCACCGGAACTCCATTTCCGGTTCTCGAATTGACGCCTTACCTCTAACTTCGAAACTTTATCCGAAAACATTGAAATTAGTTCCGCGGTTAACTCCTCCAGCGGTAGCATGATGCGCTCCGGGTTTGCATGTAGCCGGACGTTTGCGTTTCCTTTTATTTTACTAATCATCAACATTTTAATGTATTGTCCACTTATTCCATAAATGGTTGCAATATTTTTCATTTGCGTCCAATCCATTTTCGTGCGCAAGTTTCGCCCGAAAAATCACTCACAACTTGTGTTGCCATACCCAACGAAAGGTCGATGCTTGAGTTGTGAAATTCCAAAAGCTCCGACTTCGCAACGTTGCCTTTTTTCACCTCTTCAGTGGCGCCTTCTTTTGCGCCGAGTGTCCCAAGTAGAACACCAACACTTTGCTTTTTATAATTCCTTTGTTAGTCTTGACTAGATCCGCTTCAGATCGCTGCTGGTGTTCGACTGACTCCGCTCTCATCCCGCGATCCGCATCAACCCTCATCACTCGCTGAAAGAGCAATGAGAGCGATGAGGGCACAAGAGAGAGAGAGAAAGCCAGAACCGACAACAAGCAATAACACCGACTTACACTAACAAAATTTTACAGTTAGTTAATATATATATATGTACATTAAGTAGCAATCCTGCTACACAAGGATGTGTGTATTCGTCAGAGTTGCATGTTGGCGATGTTGTTGTTGTTGCACTAGGCTTGTAGTTGCCGGGTCTGCGTTTTTTTATGTGGCCGGAGAGAGGGGCATGTTAACTCCAGCGCTCCCCAAGGAAAGCAGATTGGTACCTGGACAACGATTGGACACAGCAGCTATTGAACGCATACCTGGAAAACGATGGAGTACAATGGACTAAAGGCAGACTGAACTAAGTTGAGATAGCTGAAAATAGATTATTTTTGGATCAATTATACTAGCTCCAGGATGTCGCATACCCAACCTAATAGTGAAAAGATTCCACGAGAACTACTACCATCTCGCCTATTAGACTGTAGTAAACCACGTCAATGCTTCTGCAAGTACTGCATAAATGAGTTCGAAACATATGCCAACGATGCAAGATTAACAGAGCAGTTCCCAGACCATTCCAGATGGCACCGATTCCGAGGGCAAAAGTATTCCTACTCGAGAAACCGTTTATATACACCTTGATTTTTTGGCCCGTTATTAGTGAACGTCAGCAGGCGCAAAGAGAAAAAAAGGGTAGCTCTGTTCACCTGTATAACGTTGGGCGCGGTGCATTTTGGCGAAGTTTTTTAGCACACTGACACGATTTGAAGGTTAAAGTTTTGAAGTTTAAAAAAAAATATTGTATTAGCCACCTCCAACGATCCCAGCAAGTATGCGAAAAAATTGTTTGTAGCGTTTAACTACCTAGAACGAGTTTTTCAAAATTCCAAATTAAATCGGACTTAAAAGTCTTATTTTACTTTTTTTTATGATTCTTCCAACGACGCTAATTGCATTGTGCATTTTCAAATGCTATTCATCGACTCGAGTAATTCTTCTTGGCAATTTAGGCAGGCTGTTGAGGAGTTTAGGAATTAAACTAAATCCATTAGAATTAAATTAAATCCATCGAAGAGAGTTTTGAGAATGGGAGAATATGGTGGAGAATTGTTGTATTTGTACAACGGACAACAGTTCGAAAAAATGACTCACACAACATGTGATTCCGCTGGGGAACATGTGATTCAGCTAAAGGTAAGTTCTTTGGTATGTTCAATTTTTCATGCTGACGGACTGGCCTGTTTTTTTTTTGCTTTAATTAACCTTGCTCTTATTTCTTGTGTTTGTCTATTAAAAGTAAATGTTACATGTTAACACTTTTGTTTGTTTATTTTAATGCGCCAATCTGACAGCTACCTTTTAACTACTATTAGATGGTTAGCCAGTTGGTTTGCTGCTTGCTTTGGGCATCTGGAGCGACTGAAGATAGCGGTATCGTCGGCGAACTTTGACGTTGTTAGTTGTGTCCGCAATATATAAAATGTCCGCAATATATAAAACATATAAACACGGGCCGAGTGTGCTTCCTTGTCGAACTCCAGCTTCGATGATGTACTCGCCCTAAGTAGCTGTGTTGCTAGCTAACTGAGAATACCCTATTGTAGAGGTATGATTCCAGTAGCTTGTGGGAGTATGTTGGCAAATACGTTTTAATTTTGTGCATGAGTCCATTAAGCTAAACTCGGTTGAGAGCTTGAGATACGTCGTGGAAAATAGCGCTGCAGTATTCTCGCTGTTCGAAGGCTGATCGTATTTCGGATGTTAATCTGTTCACTTGTTCGATGGTTCCGTGGTTTCTTCGGAAGCCAAATTGGTGTGCCGGGATAATATTGCTAGCTTCCAGATGTGGTATTATGCGAGTTAACAAGCATTTTTCAAACAATATAGACAAAAAAGATAGAAGGCTTATTGGTCTGTAATATGACGGAATTGTGTGGTCTTTTGTGCTTTTGTGTGTGTGTGGAAATAGGCAAGATTAATGATTCCATGAACAAGTTTGCAGGCGACCTCTATAGCGCATTTTGGAAGTTCGATCAGCATCTTTGGGGTCAATAGGTCACCACCGGGAGCCTTTTTTGGTTTTAGCCCTCTTATGACTTTTTCGATTTCTTCCGGACGGAATGAAGGTGCAGCTAGCTGAGGGCGTACGTTCGCGACCGTATTTATGACGTACGTATAAAAAATAATAATATTATTAAAAAACAATTTTTTTTTTGTTTAAAAAGCTTAAAAATATTTGTAGATGGAAAAAAAAGTGACAATTGAAACTAAATTTAACAAAAAAAAAAAAAAGTGGTGAAACATGATTTTTTAAGAAAATATAAATTTATTCATAAAAACAAAGAGGTAAGCAAAAAACAAAAAAATAAATTTTTTTATGTGGAAAAATCGTACGTTTGCGACCCGTACTTAATTTAATTTAAAAAAAAAACTAATGGAGATATTTAATTGGAAATAGGCTCGATAGAAAGCTACATGTTTCTATTTTAAAAGTAAAGTTATTGCATTAAAATATTCCATTCCAATTCGCAGATTTATTGATTTTGATAGAGCAAGCCAAAACCGACTTCCATTTCGCGTACGTTCGCGACCTCATGTTTTTTGCCAATATTGTGAAAATGAAAAATCCATTAGAACCATAATTTACACTAAGAAAAGAACTCACCAAATGCTATCGGAAACGAAAAAAAAATTTTCAGAAAATGTTTTTTTCTTTAATTTTTTGGCACTAAATGCGTACGAACGTTCGCGACCCCTGGAAATGCCCATATTTAATTGTTTTTGCCAGTTGAGCTATTTTGAGAAAGGCTTAATTTTTTTTTATGTAAGCATTTTAAATTACGAAATTGAAATTTCGGACTATTTTTTTTGTCCCTTTCTACCTGTAATATTTTATTTTTCCCCAAAGGACACCACGATACATGACAGATTTTGTATTTTTGTCTCGAAGATTCCACATATTTTCCTCTTTCTTTATTCCAATCTTGGATTGTATTTACCAAGGATGTAGAAATAATTGTTTTTTAATGGGACTGGATGTTTTGCGACCTGATACCATCCATCCGAAAATCGTCATTTGTCCAAGAAGTAAACTTCTTTTTACTATCTTCGGCATAATAATTTGTGGATAAAAATCTGCATTAATTATTATATCAATTCGACCAGGTTTATTGAAATTGGGATCGGCTATAATAGCCTATAATAGCTATAAAAGCTAATAACTTTTTAACGCAATAAAATTTTACCATCTTGACCTTTTATTTGAACATAAGCGGTAGCCAACAACACTTGTTCAGATACGAGCAATACGAGCATTCTAACCAGCTATTGCACTTAGTATCTGAACTGTGCTTTAAACATAAGTGGCACCAGTTCCATTTTTTAACAAAATCTATTCTTTCCTGTGGACTTAATGTTTTAAATTTTTAGCAATAAAATAATTGATGCCCGGGCATTTGACACATCGAGCATGTTTGGTTAATAGTGTTATTTTTATTTACTTTCTTTGTGGGTAACTCATTTCCCACTGATGTCATCGAACTAAGCCGTTGATCTAAGAATTCAATGACATCCTTTAAATTTTGGATTTCATTAGATCTCTTAACTTGGCCCTCATATTGTTAGAGGGCCTCAATATTGAATTTGATTTTCGAATGATTTGAATGCAATCTGATTTTTGGTCAGATTTTCTTTTAGACGCATCTTATAAATTGATTCATTTATTGAATCAATTATATGTTTTAGATGCCTATATGAGTCTAAATTTATTTTTGGAAGCTCAATTAGGCGATTGAGCCTAATTGAGCCAAGCAATAAATGGGAAAGCACTTTTCGTGCTTCTCCTTTTAGAGCACTTTTAAAAAAGCTTAGGTTCAAGGATGGACTTAAATCCGTTCTTGAGTGCTCAATATTTCCAATCTTTGGAGTTTCCAAAGACATTGGGGACCTCAGTTCTTGGTAGACTAGGTAGTTCGTCCATTCTAGGGCTACCACCTTCTACCTTTTCAACTATATTTTCTTGGATTTTGGTATCCGTTAGCTCGAAGTGTATTTCAACTTATTGTTTAAAAAAAATAAGTGCCACGCAATGAGCAACGATCAAAAGAACGAGCGTAGAAGTTCATTGAACCAAAGAAACGGCTTCTACTCCCACTTTTCATCCCGCGATACCGAAGTGGAAAAATCGGCGATTAAGAGCAACCCGGCTTTACTGACCGCTGAAACTCAAAGGGCACGGTCTTGCTCACCCGCTCTGCTCACTCTGCTCGCAGTTACAATTTCTGCAATCACTGCGACAACCACTGCAACTCAAAGTACCGCGACGTCAACGAATACAGCGAGTACAAAAACAATAACTTCGGAAAGTGCCAAAGCGGCCACGGCCACACAGACTGGAATGGATCGCTACATCCAAATTGGGCGCAAGCTTAGCCCGCAGAGTAATCCGGCAGGCAATAAAACAAAAATTAACCGTGTCCTGAAGATCGAGGAGGTTGAGGAAAACCAACCAGCCCAAGACACCGAAAAAAAACCCAAGCCCCCTCCAATCTATATTAGGGAGAAAAGGTCGAGTGCCCTGGTCAACAAAATTGCGTCGTTGATCGGGAACGGTGACAACTTTCATGTTGTTCCGCTTATCAAAGGGAACATCCATGAAACAAAGGTGCAAACCTTTGCAAGCATTGTTCAGAAAAACTATTACTTGTACCAGCTGAAAAGCAGTAAGGGCCTACAAGTGGCAGTAAAGGGAATAGAACCTGATGTTACCGCCGCGGAAATAAAAACCGCCCTTAAAGAACAAAGCTTCGCCGCCAAGAATGTTATAAACATTCAAAATAAAGATAAAAAGCCACAACCCCTCTTCAAGGTCAAGCTCGAGCCAGGAAGCAGGTCGCTAAAGAGGAACGAAGTCCACTCAATCTACAATCTGCAATATCTTTTGCGTCTGAAAATCACTCTTGAAGAGCCACATAAACGCAACGGTCCAGTGCAATGCACTAATTGTCAAGAGTATGGACACACAAGGTCTTACTGCACACTTCGGGCTGTCTGTGTAGTCTGCGGGGACGCCCACAAGTCCGCTTGCTGCACTACAAACAAGGACAGTACCGTGAAGAAATCTGGAAACTGCGGAGGCAACCAAACGGCAAACTATAGAGGATGTACGGTGTATAAGGATTAAAGAGTCGCATGCGTCAAGTGACCGCAACGCGCAACCAAAATCCACAGAATGCGTACATTGCGTTACAAACTACGTCAGACGTCTTCGCCAAAGCTGCGAGATCCTCATTCGGTCCACTAACCACCACCAACGGCTTCTCCTATGCCGATGCTCAACGATCTGGAAGGGAAATTCCAATTCAGCCTAACTCTTAAAGTGCTCAACAGGCCCCAGAACAGCCACACAGCAAAACGAAAACTATGATGCTTACCCTCCAACAAAGTATGATGGAGCTTATGTCATTCATGAAAACGACCATGCAAACGCTTGTTCAAAACCAGAACATGGTGATACAGCTGCTCGTAGCACAACAGTCTAAATAATCTATGCAGGCGCTACGAATATCAATGTGGATCGCCAATGGTGTCTCACGGCATAAGCTAGAATTGTCACAATTCTTGACCGAAAACCATATTGACGTTATGCTACTGGTGGAAACGCATCTTACAAGCAAATACAACTTTCATATAAGAGGCTACACAATCTACCGCACAGATCATCCAGATGGAAAAGCCAACTGGAGTTCTAGAGAGAATCAGAGAACGCATTAAACACCATTTTCACAAAAGGTATGCAACAAACTTTTTGCAGGCCACATCGATACAAATTCAGTCAAGCAACGGGATGCCGGTGCCGGTGCCGTTTACTGCCCTCCTCGTTTCTCAATCTCGGAAGGACAATTTATGGACTTCGACAATTCACTTGGGGATCGTTTTATAGCCCCAGGAGACTACAACGCCAAACATACGCACTGGGGATCACATCTAGTGACTCCCAAAGGAAGGCAATTGTACAATGCAATTATAAATGTGAAAAATAAACTGGACGGCCCCCCCGATAAGAAACTTTTCGGGATTCTGGGCTCGCAGCGACGAAGACCGAGTTGAAACATTCGCCACACATCTCCAAAGTGTCTTCCAGCCAAACCCAGCCTCAAATTCATTCCTCCTGACAGTAATTCAGCCAGAGTCCTCCCCGCAGCTAGCTGCACCTTCATTCCGTCCGAAAGAAATCGAAAAAGTCATAAGAGGGCTAAAACCAAAAAAGGCTCCCGGTGGTGACCTATTGACCCCAAAGATGCTGATCGAACTTCCAAAATGCGCTATAGAGGTCGTCTGTAAACTATTTAATGGAATCATTAATCTTGGCTATATTCACACACACACAATAGCACAAAAGACCACACAATTCCGTTTTCATACAGACCAATAAGCCTTCTATCTTGTTTGTCTAAATTGTTTGAAAAACGCTTGTTAACTCGCATAATACCACATCTGGAAACTAGCAACATTATCCCGGCACACCAATTTGGCTTCCAATGAAACCACGGAATCATCGAACAAGTGAACAGATTAACATCCGAAATACGATCAGCCTTCGAACAGCGAGAATACTGCAGCGCTATTTTCCTCGACGTATCTTAAGCTTTCGACCGAGTTTGGCTCATCGGACTCATGCACAAAATTAAAACGTATTTGCCAACATACACCCACAAGCTAGTGGAATCATACCTCTACAATTGGGTTTTCTCAGTAAGATGCAAAGCAGCTACTTCGGGCGACTACAGCATCGAAGCTGGAGTTCCACAAGGAAGCACACTCGTCCCGTGTCTATATGTTTTGTATACTGCGGATATTCCTACGATCGCACAACTAACAACGCCAACGTTCGCCGATGATACCGCTATCCTTAGTCGCTCCAGATGCCGAACGCAGGCCACAACCCAACTGGCTAATCATCTCATAATAGTTGAAAGGTGACTGTCCGACTGGAGCATTAAAATAAAAGAACAAAAGTGTAAACATATAACGTTTACTCTTAATAGACAAACATGCCCCCTGCTTTTACTAAACGGTATGCAGATCCCACAAGCTAACGAAGTAACGTACCTTGGCGTTAACCTTGATAGACGACTTACCTGGCGTAAGCACATCGAATGCAAAAAGATGCACCTAAAACTGAAAGCCAGCAGCCTCCACTGGATCATAAACTTACTGTATGATTATGTCATGAGTTATCGAAAGGGTAAGCTCAGGTATTAGAAAATATAAGGTGCGCCGCGGCAATAGGAATCAAAGAATGCGTGCTGAAAGACAAGATGAAAACGAGCCCGCAGAAGTATCCGGATAACGTCGATTGTGCGTGCCAGCGGATAGGAGGCAGCAGGTCTTCAAAGAAAACCACGACGCACCAGCGGCAGGACAAGTAGGCGTGAGAAAGTCAATCGCCAAAGTGGCCGCCATGTATTTCTGGCCAGGGATACAGTGAGACATCCGGAAATATGTCAGAAGGTGCGGAACGTGCCAGAAGTACAAGGAAAAATGCTGACACATGTCCCGGAAGAGACATTGGCGACGGCATGCGTGGTGCGTTGCCCAGATTGAAACATCGAAATTCAATGTTGTTGGTCATGATTTTCGATCGGTTTTCGAAGTGAATGGAAACAGTGCCAATTCGAAAGGCAATGACCGAGGCGCTACAGAGATCGATCTGGGAAAGAATTTTCGCCCGGTATGAAGTACCAAAGGTAATGGTGACTAAGAACGTCCTGCAATTCACCAGCCGAAGCTTCAAAAAGTTCCTCGAGGAGCTCGGCGTGTACATCGAACCGAAAGAACCGCAGGAGAATCCCACGTAAAAGCGAACGATGGGACGAAGACGATGTTCGCCCAGTTCGATGGGAAGGATCAAAAGACGTGGGATGAGCACTGGCAAGAGTTAATGCTGGCAGTGAAGTCGGTAGTGTTGGAGTCCAGGGGATATTTGCCGTGTTTTGTAACACAGGGCAGGGAGCCAAGGATATCGCGAGCCCTGTTCGACGAAAACTCCTTAGAAACAGGAGCTGGACAAGGCACGCCATTCGAGAACGAAACGGAGCTGAAAGAGGTGTTCGAGATAGTGCGGAAGAACATGGAGCAAGCGGCCCTGGACCAAGCGGGGCACTACAACTTATTGAGGCGAAAGTGTGGCCCAAAAGGTCGGCGAGACAGTGTGGCCAAAGGAGTCCGACGAGAGCGACTTGGAGGTGGTCGGCGAACCACTGTGCAAGAGTGAGATTCTGGGCGCGTTGGAGCAGCACCGCAAGAGTGAGTTGCTGGGTGCAACCATTGAGGTAGGCCCCCTTGTAGGAGTATCGTGGTGGCTGTGGTTGATACCCATATCGCGGGTAGAGTCCTCGGTCTCGACGTGGAGTTGCGTTATACAACTCGGGTGCTGTCACCCATAGATCAGTAGAGGTGATAGATACACTTCGCCTCTTACCCAGAAGGAGTATGCTGCCCGGCAAGCAAATACTTGAAAGGTACTGGGCTGGTCGCTATGTACATAGCTATAGCTTCTAGTCTGGGGCGCTGGCAGGCGTACCATCCGTGCCCATGCACTATATACCTCTTGTGGGTATATTCGAGTGCCGTGGTCGTAATCCCTTCATTGTTGAACACGCCACGTAAAACAAGTTCGGAGAGATCCAAGACGCTCATTGTCGATCCGGTCCCTCAGGCTGCCATCTGGGCATTCATCCTTGTCCTGCAGTGCTCAGCTGCTCCGGCGGGCTTTGGCGCCTCTCCCAGGCCCCGAGGATCGTTTTTATGTCAAGTCCATATGTTTTGGCTGACTATGTCAGTCGGTCCAGGAACTCCAACGGGTCTCCCGTTCCGTCGAAACTCGAGCCGTCGAAAATCGAGCCACTTTTGCATAGTCCACCTGAACCGGGACTTTCTTGACTGTGGCTCATGTTCCTTTCTCTCTATGAGCATTTCGTACTCGCTGGTCGCTCTCTGTCTGGGGGTGAACCTTTGCATGAATTTGCGGAGTTCTCTGCACACTTCGCTCAGCTCTTCCTTTCTTAGCGTGAAATATCTACTTTTTGTGTGCTATTCTTTTTTTATTTTTATTGGTCAATGCATTGGAGTTTATCCATCAGTCGCACTCTACTCACTACAACTTTTCAATTTTTTCACACACCCTCGTGTCGTAACTGTTTATGAATTGTTTTTCTTCTCTTCTTTTTTGTGATTTGCGAAATAAAGACGAAAAAATTTGACAACTTTGTTTGAAAATATTTTTTTTTTTTTTTTTTTTTTTTTTGTAATAGCAGGGTAATGTTTATTTAAAACTGTCCATTAGGGACAACCATTAAATTTTATCACGTAAACTTCACGTATAGATATTTTTAAATATTAATATGGTAGAAAAAAAAAATTAGAGTAGTAAGGGGAGGTCCAGCGGGTGTGTCCTTTTAAGTCTTCTGGGTTGCTCGCTGCTGGGCAACTGGAGGTTAACTGGAGGGCAGTTGCCTTTGCAGAGAGAAAATGTGGAGGCAGTGGACTTCTCATTATTGACGGCAATGTTCCATCGCTTTTGCCAGTCGCTGAGCAAGTCAAGCTGCAATTGCATCGTATCGGCTGCCCCCAATGCGCTATCGGCGGTGGTAAGGAAGGCGGTGTCGTCTGCATAGGTTGCTGCGAGCAGGTCAGGCCTCTGAAGAACAGGGAGGTCGGCCGTGTAAGCATTGTACATCAACGGGCCAAGAACGCTGCCTTGGGGTACACCAGCGTGAGCTTCTCTAATACCGGAGATGGCCTCGCCACATCTAACAGCAAATTTACGGTCTTCCAAGAACGACTTTAGGAACTGGAAGTATGGTCGGGGTAGGCCAGTCTTTAATTTATATAGAAGACCGGGATGCCAGACTCGGTCAAACGCCTGCTTCACGTCCAGCATGACGGCCATGCAGTACTTCTTGGTTTCAAACGCGTCCAGGATGCACTGCACTACCCGATGGCACTGCTCTGGCGTACCGTGTCGCCGCCTGAAGCCAAACTGGTGGTCAGGGATCAGTCCAGCCTCGTCAAATACTGGCAGTGCTCTGCTTAAAAACACTCGTTCAAGTATTTTGGAGAGCGTTGGTAACAAACTTATTGGTCGGTAGGACGAAAGGTTTGCTTCGGGTTTCCCGGGCTTAGGTATCATAGTTACCTGGGCACGTTTCCATGTGGACGGGAAGTACCCTATCTCCAAGCATCTATTATAGATCCTCGTAATTAGCTGAATGCTTGGAGGTGGTAACATTTTTAATGCAATTGCATTGATACCATCATCGCCCGGGGCCTTGTTGTTGCTCATGATGGTTATAAGCTCAGCTGTTTCCTCCTCAGTCACTGGTGGTATTGGATCGGCGTCCCTAGAAGGCTCGGCTAGCAGACGGGCAGTTTCAGCAGCATCCTCCGGTGAGCAGCGATCGAAAGGCGTAAAGACACCTTCGAGGTGTTCGGCGAAAGCGTTGGCCCTGTCCATCTCCGATCTGCACCAGCTGCCGTCGGTTCTTTGTACAGGTGGGATCCTTTTCAGCGGCTGTCTGATAGATTTGGTGACTCGCCATAAGTTATGTTGAGGGTCGCCTGGCTCAAGTTGTTCGACGAACCCGTCAAAGGCCTGCTTCCTTAGTCTTGCCAGAGTTTCTGTCAGACATTTGGTCGCTCTATTGAAGGCGGTTTTGTCCAAAGGATTCCTTGAGAGCATCCACACTCTTCGGAGTCGTCGCTTTTCAAGTTTGAGTTCTTCGACTTCTGGGCTCCAAAAATGGATGTCCCTGTCAGTGGCTCTTGGGCGGTTGGAGGGCCTTGGTGCTGCTTCAGAAGCTGCCGCCTGAATATGGGCTGTTAACTCTTCTACAACGGTGTCGATGTCAACCGGGGAGTCAAGTGTCGGGCTGGGGTCGGTAACGTTGTTCAGGTAAGATTGGTACTTGTCAACGTCTGTTGTCTTGTAGATCAGCTTTTTGCGGGCTGACCTGAGCAAGGCTGGGGTGAAAAGTGACACGGCAAAGGCGCTGTGGTCCGAGAAGAGGTCTTCTACTTCTCTCGCTTGAATTCCGGCAGAATCCAGTCCTCCGGAGATGGCGAAGTCTAGCACATCAGGGATTTTGTGGGGATCCGTAGGCCAGTATGTGGGTGCACCGGTTGCGTGACAGCTCAAGATTCGGGACTGAATCTGCCTGTATAGGGCCGAGCCCTTTGGGTTCGTAATCCTGGAGCCCCACCAGGGGTGTTTAGCATTAAAGTCCCCTCCGATTATGAACTTGGGGCCGAGGCAATCCAGTAGCAAGCCGAATTCCTGTTCGTGGATGTTGTGCCTGGGGGGGCAATATGCTGCGGCGATTATTATGTCACCGTTGGTAGTGGAGATTTTAATTTGGGCACATTGTACCCAGTCTTCGCACATGGCTGGAAGTGCCTCATACTTGATGCAGCTGCGAATAAGGATGGCCGCGCCCCCGCGACCTCTACCGTTCGGGTGGTTAGCGGCAATGAGGTCGTATCCTCTAATAGTCAAGTATGATCTGTTGGTAAAATGCGTTTCTGATATGAGGAGAACGTCTGCTTGGAGGGTCTTGCAATATAGCTCGACCTCTGGCCTTCTTTTTACCAGGCCGTTAGCATTCCATATGGTTATATTTAATTGCGTATGCATAAGGATTTGCAAACGGTGGCCATCATTTGGGCTATTTGGCTCAAGACCTTCTCCATCATGCGCTCAAACATAGATTCCATCCTAGCCGTTAGGGCGTCCATTGGATTACTTGAAAGACTGGGATCGGGATTGGGGTTGGAGTCAAACTGTGGTGCTCCGTTTTTGACTGCGCTAGCATAGCTGATGTTAGGGTTAATTTTGCTGAATTGAGGTTGCTGGCGTCTTGGGGCAGCCTGCTTGGGGGCGAACGTGCTCTTTGCCTTTTTGTAGGCTGGACAGCCCTTGTAAGAGGCCGCATGTGATCCGTCGCAGTGGAGGCAGACTGCTGGTTCACTGGCAATTTTGGTGCATTCGGACGATGGGTGCCTATCTCCACACTTTACGCATCTGTACTCCAGATGGCAGTACCGTTTCGTGTGACCGAAGCCCTGGCAGCGATGGCATTGGGGCACATCGTCGAATTTTTTTGGTGGCTCAACCGTAACCACCGTGCTGCATAGCCGCTTGACTTGAAAGGCCTCCTTATTGTTTTTGGCTGGCTCGAGGTTAATAAAGAAAATGTTTAGTGGCTTCTTTGTACCTTTTTGCATAGGATTGTGTATATCCCTGACTTTGTGTCCATGGCTGCTGAAACCCACCTTAATATCCTCCGGGTCGGTGGAGAAGTGGAGGCCTTTAACGACGATCCGATAAGCGCGCTCGTCTCGGGGCTGGAATGTGTGGTATCGATGGTTATTTTCGCTCAGGAACTTTTTCAGAGTTGAGTAAGTATCCTTATCTGGAGTCATGACGCGAATTGTGTTGTTAGTGCTTGCTTTGTAGGTCACTTCAACATCCCCGCCTAAGAGGTGGGAAATGTCTTTGGAAAGGCCCTTGATGCTGGATACGTCCGGGATAAAAATTGGGGGCGGTTTGATGATTTTCGCCGTTTTTACCGCAGATTGCTTGGTTTTCTTATCATCTTTTTTCTTCATAACGTCAACCTCCATGTCGCTGACACGATCTTCATCGTCTAAATCAGAAAGAATTGCATAATAATTTTTTTCAATATTAGCTTTAAGTGCAGCTCTGGCTGCTTCGCTGGTGGTAGGTTCGTCTTCCATAATGGGTTTTTTAGCAGACTTCCGCTTCATTTCTCCATGCTCGGAGTCGCTGGAATCGACATCTTGAAAATTAGAATAGGCTTTCTTTTTCGAAGGCGGCTTGATTTTGATGGAACTGGGAGGGTTTTGCCAGCCCATTAAGTTGGTTTTGCCCGAGAATGGCCGCAAGATTAAGTAAATAAGAGTGGTTTTATATTTTTTTGGTGGTTGGAAAAAAAATTTAAATTTTTCTTTTTATTTTTTTAACAAACAATAAAACGATGCTTTCAGTTCAAAGCCTACCTCAGAATTGATCGTTTGAAAATATGGACACAAAAGATATTTTCAAAGCCCTGCTTTTACTAGAAGGAGCTTTTTAGAGAGGTAATGGGACCTTCTTTTGTGACAATACCAAGGAGTTCAACGGTTTCTTTAAACACACGCCACTCTGCCACCTCTGCCGTCACTTTAATACCCCATAACTTAAATGGTCTAGTGTTTATATTTCACCGCGAGCATGTTTGACTAAAATTCTTAAGGTCAGCTACTAGACTTGTTATACCCTTGCAGAGAATATTATAATTCTGGTCAAAAGTGTGCAACGCAGTGAAGGAGACATCTCCGACCCTATAAAGTATATATATTCTTGATCAGGATCACCTCCTGAGTTGATATGAGCATGTCCGTCTGTCCGTCTGTCTGTCTGTCTGTTTCTACGCGAACTAGTCTCTCAGTTTTAAAGCTATTGACATGAAACTTTGCACACACCCTTCTTTCCTTTGCACGCAGTATATAAGTCGGAACGGCCCGGATCGGCCGACTATATCCTATAGCTGCCATATAACTGATTGATCGGAAATGGTATAACTTTGGTGTTTTTAGAGTTAGAGAGTTCAAATTTTACACGAGCGCTATTTTTGGCAAAATAATACGACAAATTTCGTAAGGATCGGCCGACTATATCCTATAGCTGCCATATAACTGAACGATCGGAAATAACTCAACTTTCGTGTTTTTGAAGATAGAAAGCTGGAACTTGGTACAGATTATATTTTTGGTCAGTTGATCCAACCTACTAAATTTTAGGAGGAATTAAGGATCGGCCAACTATATCCGATGTTTGCGATATATATCCGGTTTTAGCTGCAAGGGTATATAAACTTCGGCTCCGCCCGAAGTTAGCATTCCTTTCTTGTTTTTAATTTAAGATCCAGATGGAATTACGCTTTCCAGAACGTTGCTATATGGCGAATACCATTCAGGCGTTTGCCGGTCTCTTTGCACAGTTTTTTTTTTATTTTTGATCGGAAGTGGTATAACTTTGGTGTTTTTAGAGTTAGAGCTAGAGAGTTTACATGAGAGCCATTTTTCTCAAAATAATACGACATGCCAAATTTCATAAGGATCGGCCGACTATCTGCTATAGCTGTTATATAGCTATAAATGTTTTTGAAGATAGATAGCTGGAACTTAGAACCGATTACATTTTTGGTCAGGTAATCCGACCTACCAAATATCATAATGATCGGACGACTATATCCTATAGCTGCCACATAACTAAAAGATCGGAAATGGTATTTGGTAGATTTCTTTGGTATGCCAAATACCAACTTTGGTATTTTTGAAGATAAAAGCTTGGGACTTTTTTTTAGATATCTGACACCCTGACATTGTAGTTGACACCCGGTACTTTATTGGTTTTGTTATAATATTATCATAAAGATCGGACAACTATATTCGATGTTTGCGATATATATCCGGTTTAACTGCAAGGGTATATCAAAAATTTTTAAAAAATTAATTACTCTACATTTGCAACACCTTTTTAGATTAAAACCTTTAAATAATTTCCTTTGCCAGCATGGTATCATGAAGCGTCGCTCCATTAATACCATCTTATTGATAGTCTTAAGAATGGCCTTAACGCCTCATCTGAGTAACACTCTTTCTCGTAATCTTTTACACTTTTTACACCTTGTTCTCGTAAAGTAGTCTATAAAAATTTGCGTACCGCCAAGTGTCCAAGCATCCGAAAACTTTAGGGTTTAACTGGATGGCATGGAGAACCACATGTTACAAATCAGCGCATCTGTCATGGAACGCACAAATTCGACAATACAATGCGTTAATTTTCCACAGTCCAACAAGTCTAATAAGTCTGAATTATGGTTTATACAACTGGAAAGTTCAACTGGAAGTATCAGGCACTGAAAAGTTTGTTTCTAACCCAGTTTGTCGAATTTCCGGAAGGTTAAATTCAGCGTCTTCTCTATGGTATTGACACAACAGGTTTGAAACCAACGAAGATAATGACCCCCATAAGACGACTTGCACCAGGTACTCGACAGCTAAATGACCACCAGCACAACGTCAACCTTCACACCCAATTCTTAAACCGATCTGTGGTTACACATACTCGAACAAAAATCAAAGATTGTTCTCTTGGTGAGCAATTGATCACCCATTATCGGAGCCGACTTTCTCCTATTCGTGATAGGAAATGCATTAGGTTCGGGCTGGACGGCCGCTAGGCATTGCTTCGAGCACCGCAATGTGGTCGTATCGAGTACGCCATCAGCTGACTCGTAACGGGAGCGCTCTCTCATGTGCGGTCCTTCAGCGGAGCTATCCCCGCAATGACAAGGATGTTCAAAAACCTTCCTGAAGCCGGTCGCTACTCTTACAGCTCCCAGCCTTTTCCGTCATCCATACTTCTTCTGTAGCTAGGCGTATTTATCGCCTCTGTCCAGAGCCACAGATGGGTGCGGCGTACAAAATTTGCACTGAGGGAACGCTCACGAGGAGCCTTCTTCTGTTCTGCCTCGACCCTCTAGAGTTCAGGAGAATTTTAGCGACGCCCCTGGTAGTGGCTCATACTCTGGACTACGGGAACGGTTGCTTAGCTGCAAGTGCACGAGCTGCCTCGTGGGCTCGGTTCCCTCGGTCGCCTTTGCTGACTCCCTATTGAGCACAGTATCGTCTCAAAAAAGCTGGCCGTAAAGCTGCTGAACAAGCGGGAGATTTGCAAACGTGAGGTCAATGATTGATCCTGTCCCACTTCTGCTGACGGTGGGACCGCTCCACTCGTTCAGTTGCAAGAGAGCTAGTGGACCAAAAATTTCTCTCATGACTCCTCCTCTTGTATTTGTTTTTGGGTTCTATGCTATCTCTATGCAATGCTATCTGCTTGGCATCTGGCGCACACTGGCTGATAGCGTTCGCGCATGCTCCCCCGGAACACTCCCAACAAGGAGTGAATGTCCTTCATACAGGTTATAAGGCTTCTTGTTTTGTTCTGTCACTCACAATAGCAGGTAGTTCACTATCGTGCCCAGCTGCTGGTCCCTTTTCCGGGCTGACCATCTCCCGAGGCCTCTTTGGCGTGTTCTTTGTACCAATTCTGGGCAGCCTGTGTCGGCTGAGCTGTCATCAAAATATCTGTCGGCCATCCAAAAAAAGCTGGACTAGCCCACCGCACATGGTTCCAAAACGCAATGGTAGATGCCGAGCTTTTGGTGATTCGAGCTCTCCAAACCAATACCAGACCGATATCCAGTGCCTCACGTGCAGGAATTCTTCGAGAAGTTGCACGGTAAATATTCACCACGCTCGATCTTGTATGCACATACCACTAGATGGCCGACGAGGTCATACAAAAAACTGCTGAATGCAAATCGTTTGGGCTTTGTGTTGTTTCTTGTGGTTTCTGTACATAGGACAGTAGGTCTTAAGAATGCAACCCAAATATTCCAGCGCCTTCATGCAACTTAAGTTTAAGAAATTTTTCGCGCAACAACGAATGAAGGATAGTCCAGTGGTAGTGCTTGACTGATGTGCAGAGTAAAAAAAGTTCAAATCAGGCTCGGGACATCCACTTTTTTTTATTTAAGATGAACTTATATTATGTCATATTTTTATTGTTTTCCAAAAATTTATAATCCAATCCTAAAAAATACTAAAATTTTAAAATCACCCTAACATCGCCCCTGTTCGTAGTGAAACCCGCTTTTAAAATCTCTATAAGTGCGGGATCTACGGCATATTGGTAGGACGCGTCGTGGAACCCGCTGTAAAAATGAAAACATTTGAGTGCGGGTTCCACGACGAACGGGTGGCAGATGAAAGAGGGAAAGAGAGAATTCTATTTTTAGAATGTAACATCTGTGGAACGATGAAAGTTAAAAACGTTCACATCCAACCAGTGTGAGAGCAAAGAGTTCTTTCAATCAGCTCTGGTTTTGCTATGGATGCTAGCTTTTACATCAATACTTCAATTGGAGGGTAGCCTAGATGAAAAGCGTGCGCTCCTTACCCTGGTTGTTTCAAAATTTTATCAAATTTGTAAAAAGTGAATTATGGTTTTACGATTATTTATATAATATTTACATTTTCTTTTACTTTTTATATTTATTTTATTATTATTATATTTAATTTCATTCTATTACTATTGTTGTAAAAATAATTATGTTTTTATTAATTTTATTATGAGAAATTATGGGAGTATGGGGAAAATAGTGTCGGATTACAATATGGCGGACGGACTGCCTTGGAATTTTATTTACCGGTCATAATTATACCCTTGCAGAGGGTATTATAATTTTGTCCAAAAGTGTGCAACGCAGTGAAGGAGACATCTCCGACCCTATAAAGTATATATATTCTTGATCAGGATCACCTCCTGAGTTGATATGAGCATGTCCGTCTGTCCGTCTGTCTGTCTGTCTGTTTCTACGCGAACTAGTCTCTCAGTTTAAAATCTATCGACTTGAAACTTTGCACACACCCTTCTTTCCTTTGCACGCAGTATATAAGTCGGAACGGCCGGGATCGGCCGACTATATCCTATAGCTGCCATATAACTGAAGGATCGAAACCCAACTTTTGTGAAACCCAACCCAACGAAACCCAAGAAAGTTTTGCTTTCTTGTTTTTAATTTTTTTTCTTGACAACTACAATAAAAGATAGAGCTTAAATTTAAAAAAAAAACAAGAAAGGAAAGCTAACTTCGGTCGGAGCCGAAGTTGATATACCCTTGCAGTTAAAACCGAATATATCGCAAACATCGGATATAGTTGGCGGATCCTAATGAAATTTGGTAGGTTAGATGAACTGACCAAAACTAGAATCTGTACCAAGTTCCAGCTTTCTATCTTCAAAACCACAAAAGTTGGGTTTCGATCCTTCAGTTATATGGCAGCTATAGGATATAGTCGGATGATCCTTATGAAATTTGGTAGGTTGGATCAACTGACCAAAAATAGAATCTGTAATAAATTCCAGCTTTCTATTTTTAAAAACACGAAAGTTGGGTCATTTCCGATCGTTCAGTTATATGGCAGCTATAGGATATAGTCGGCTGATCCTTATAAAATTTGGCACGTCGTAATGTTTTGCCAAAGATAGCTTTCATGTCAAATTTGAACTCTCCAACTTTAAAAACACCAAAGTTATACCATTTCCGATCAATCAGTTATATGGCAGCTATAGGATATAGTTGGCCGATTCTAATGAAATTTGGTAGGTTGGATTAACTGTCCACTCATGTAAAATGTGAACTCTCTTACTTTTAAAACACCAAAGTTATACCATTTCCGATCAATCAGTTATATGGCAGCTATAGGATATAGTCGACCGATCCCGGTCGTTCCAACTTATATACTGCGTGCAAAGGAAAGAAGGGTGTGTGCAAAGTTTCAAGTCGATAGATTTAAAACTGAGAAACTAGGTCGCGCAGAAACAGACAGACAGACAGACGGACAGACGGACATGCTCATATCAACTCAGGAGGTGATCCTGATCAAGAATATATATACTTTATAGGGTCGGAGATGTCTCCTTCACTGCGTTGCACACTTTTGGACAAAATTATAATACCCTCTGCAAGGGTATAAAAAGAAAAAGAAAAACATCGAAGTCATAAAAGGATTCGAGCCTACGAAAACCACTTCGTACCAAAACAACTCAACGATCCAACTCGTTTTAAGATTGATAAGTTATATGACTGCTATAGAATATAGTCGTATGCATCGGCGTATGCATATAGTCGTATGCAAAGTTTAAGTCGATAGCTTTAAAACTGAGAGACTATTTCGCGTAGAAACAGACAGACGGACGGACGGACGGTCAGACGGACAGACGGACATGATCATATCAACTCAGGAGGTGATCCTGATCAATAATATATATACTATATAGGGTCGGAGATGTCTCCTTCACTGCTATACTATAGGATATAGTTGGCCGATTCTAATGAAATTTGGTAGGTTGGATTAACTGTCCACTCATGTAAAATGTGAACTCTCTTACTTTTAAAACACCAAAGTTATACCATTTCCGATCAATCAGTTATATGGCAGCTATAGGATATAGTCGACCGATCCCGGTCGTTCCAACTTATATACTGCGTGCAAAGGAAAGAAGGGTGTGTGCAAAGTTTCAAGTCGATAGATTTAAAACTGAGAAACTAGGTCGCGCAGAAACAGACAGACAGACAGACGGACAGACGGACATGCTCATATCAACTCAGGAGGTGATCCTGATCAAGAATATATATACTTTATAGGGTCGGAGATGTCTCCTTCACTGCGTTGCACACTTTTGGACAAAATTATAATACCCTCTGCAAGGGTATAAAAAGAAAAAGAAAAACATCGAAGTCATAAAAGGATTCGAGCCTACGAAAACCACTTCGTACCAAAACAACTCAACGATCCAACTCGTTTTAAGATTGATAAGTTATATGACTGCTATAGAATATAGTCGTATGCATCGGCGTATGCATATAGTCGTATGCAAAGTTTAAGTCGATAGCTTTAAAACTGAGAGACTATTTCGCGTAGAAACAGACAGACGGACAGACAGACAGCCGGACAGACGGACATGCTCATATCAATTCAGGAGGTGATCCAGATCAAGAATTTATATACTTTATAGGGTCGAAGATGTCTCCTTTTTAAAATTCACAATGGGTATTATTGAATGTTTTTCATATTGGGATGTACATACTGTGGCATCCTTCGTAGTGCTATCACTCAAATTTCCAGCAGAAGAAATATTTTGTTGTTTTAAGGGATGCGCCGACGAGCCCCTTAAAAAAAAGCTTTTATAAAATTTTTTATTAAATAGTCAACTACATACCCAATTAAAGGTGTTCTGAGGTTTAAAAAACCATTTAACTTTTTGTTTATGTTGTTTTGTAGCGGATTTGTAGTAGCAGGAGTCACCGGAGTTTGTGGTTTATTTGGTGGATTACCGGAGTCAACAATATCCTGTGCAGCTCTGAAAATTTTAAAAATATAGCCAAATGAAAAAATTAATATAATAATTTAATTTAATGAATGATGTGAAATAGTGTTGCTTTATTTTGCAAATAGTGTTTGCGAAATAGTTTGCTTTACGTTTGTCGTTTGGTCGCAACATGTCAACACGCCAACTTTGAAAATTAAACTGTGTAATATTGACGTTTGAAGTTTTTTCTAATAGGTATCTTCATGTAAAACACGCTCACAACATTTTTGTTTGAAGAAATCGATCCCTTTTTTATACCCTTGCAAAGGGTATTATAATTTTGTCCAAAAGTGTGCAACGCAGTGAAGGAGACATCTCCGACCCTATATAGTATATATATTATTGATCAGGATCACCTCCTGAGTTGATATGATCATGTCCGTCTGTCCGTCTGACCGTCCGTCCGTCTGTCTGTCTGTTTCTACGCGAACTAGTCTCTCAGCTTTAAATCTATCGACTTGAAACTTTGCACACACCCTTCTTTCCTTTGCACGCAGTATATAAGTCGGAACGGCCGGGATCGACCGACTATATCCTATAGCTGCCATATAACTGATTGATCGGAAATGGTATAACTTTGGTGTTTTAAAAGTAAGAGAGTTCACATTTTACATGAGTGGACAGTTAATCCAACCTACCAAATTTCATTAGAATCGGCCAACTATATCCTATAGCTGCCATATAACTGAACGATCGGAAATGGTACTTGGTAGAAATATAAACTTTCGTATTTTTGAAACTTTTTTTTAGATTTTTTATTGAAATTAATTGGCTTTATTATGATGTAATCATAAGGATCGGCCAACTATATCCGATGTTTGCGATATATATCCGGTTTTAACTGCAAGGGTATATCAACTTCGGCTCCGCCCGAAGTTAGCTTTGCTTTCTTGTTTTTAAACTATAATCAAAATTCGCTCCCTCAATAAATTTATTACTGTAGATGGCACTCCACGGGTGACGAACCGCCAGCCTAAGCGTCCGCGTAAAGACACTATATATAGCCGAAGACTTTAAAATTTATACTGGGATATAATCCCAGTGCCCAATTGATATTTTTCTTAAGATATATAGCAAATAAGTGTTAATAAAAAAAAAAAAAAAACAAGAAAGGAAAGCTAACTTTGGGCGGAACCGAAGTTGTTATACCCTTGCAGTTAAAACCGAAGCTTTAACCGATTAAGCCAACCGATAGTTTGCCGGTCGTTATCTTTAAATTTGGTAGGTCGGATCAACTGACCAAAAATAGAAGTTCCAATTTTCTATTCTCAAAAACGTGGCGTGGAAAAAAGTGGCGTCATTTCCGATCGTTCAGTTATAGGGCAGCTTTAGGATATAGGTAGTCCGCCGATCCTTATGAAATTTGGTGGAAATTTATTTTGTTAAAAGTAGCATTCAGACAAAATTCGAACTCTTTAACTCTAAAAAGAAAGGAAAGCTAACTTCGGTCGGAGCCGAAGCTTATATACCTTTGCAGTTAAAACCGGATATATATCGCAAACATCGGATATAGTTAGCCGATGAGCCTTATGAGAATATGATAATATAACCCTATTTATTATAATAAAAAATCTAAAAAAGTCCCAAACTTCTATCTTCAAAAATACCAAAGTTGGTATTTTTACCAAAAAACATTTTCGATCGTTCAGTTATATGGCAGCTATAAGATATAGTCAGCCGATCGTTATAAAACTTGGTAGGTCGGATTAACTGACCAAAAATATAATCAGTACCAAGTTCCAACTTTCTATCTTCAAAAACACCAAAGTTGGGTCATTTCCGATCAATCAGATATATGGCAGCTATAGGATATAGTCGGCCGATCCCGGCCGTTCCGACTCATATACTGCGTGCAAAGGAAAGAAGGGTGTGTGCAAAGTTTCAAGACGATAGCTTTAAAACTGAGAGACTAGTTCGCGTAGAAACAGACAGACCGACGGACAGACGGACATGCTCATATCAACTCAGGAGGTGATCCTGATCAAGAATATATATACTTTATAGGGTCGGAGATGTCTCCTTCACTGCGTTGCACGCTTTTGACCAAAATTATAATACCCTCTGCAAGGGTATAAAAACGACCATGCAAACACATGTTCAAAACCAAAACATGGTAACACAGCTGCTCGTAGCAAAACAGTCTTAAGAATGTATGCAGACTCTATGAAAACAACAAAAACTACGATCACTCGACCAGGCCCTTCACAGACAGGAAGAAAATGCACAGCTGAGGTACATCCAGAATCTTTCGCCAACCACCCAAATCTTAGCGCCCCAATTGACACGACCACCCCGATAAGAAACTCTTCGGGATGCTGGGCTCGCAGTGACAAAGAACGAGCTGAAACATTCGCTTCCAGCCAATCCTGCCTCAAATTCATTCCTTCTTCCTTCTAGAGGACGTGTGCAAACTATTCAATGGGTTCATTAATCTTGGCTATTTCCCAAAAAAGTGGATGAAATCCATCATCATAAGAATACCAAAGCCTGGAAAAGACTACACAATTCCGAAATCGTACAGACCATCCTGTTTCTATCTTGTTTTTTTCTAAATTGCTTGAAATATGCTTGTTAACTCGCATAATACCACATCTGGAAGCTAGCAATATTATCCCGGCACACCAATTTGGCTTCCGAAGAAACCACGGAACCATCGAACAAGTGAACAGATTAACATCCGAAATACGATCAGCCTTCGAACAGCGAGAATACTGCAGCGCTACTTTCCACGACGTATCTCAAGCTTTCAACCGAGTTTAGCTTAAGGGACTCATGCACAAAATTAAAACGTATTTGCCAACATACACCCACAAGCTACTGGAATCATACCTCTACAATAGTGTATTCTCAGTAAGATGCAACACAGCTACTTAGGGCGAGTACACCATCGAAGCTGGAGTTCGACAAGGAAGCACACTCGGCCCGTGTCTATATGTTTTATATATTGTGGACATTTTATATATTGCGGACACAACTAACAACGTCAAAGTTCGCCGACGATACCGCTATCTTCAGTCGCTCCAGATGCCCAAAGCAAGCAGCAAACCAACTGGCTAACCATCTAATAGTAGTTAAAAGGTAGCTGTCAGATTGGCGCATTAAAATAAACAAACAAAAGTGTTAACATGTAACATTTACTCTTAATAGACAAACATAAGAAATAAGAGCAAGGTTAATTAAAGCAAAAAAAAAAACAGGCCAGTCCGTCAGCATGAAAAATTGAACATACCAAAGAACTTACCTTTAGCTGACCCAAATTATTACATACCCCAGCGGAATCACATGTTGTGTGAGTCATTTTTTCGAACTGTTGTCCGTTGTACAAATACAACAATTCTCCACCATATTCTCCCATTCTCAAAACTCTCTTCGATGGATTTTCTCGGGTAGATAACAGGCTAATTCCTAAACTCCTCAACAGCCTGCCTAAATTGCCAAGAAGAATTACTCGAGTCGATGAAATAGAGTAACATTTACTCTTAATAGACAAACATAAGAAATAAGAGCAAGGTTAATTAAAGCAAAAAAAAAAACAGGCCAGTCCGTCAGCATGAAAAATTGAACATACCAAAGAACTTACCTTTAGCTGACCCAAATTATTACATACCCCAGCGGAATCACATGTTGTGTGAGTCATTTTTTCGAACTGTTGTCCGTTGTACAAATACAACAATTCTCCACCATATTCTCCCATTCTCAAAACTCTCTTCGATGGATTTTCTCGGGTAGATAACAGGCTAATTCCTAAACTCCTTAACAGCCTGCCTAAATTGCCAAGAAGAATTACTCGAGTCGA
Source organism: Drosophila bipectinata (assembly GCF_030179905.1). NCBI lineage: Eukaryota > Metazoa > Arthropoda > Insecta > Diptera > Drosophilidae > Drosophila > Drosophila bipectinata. The sequence continues at coordinate 19,442,696 of NC_091740.1, read as the reverse complement.
TGAATAGCATTTGAAAATGCACAATGCAATTAGCGTCGTTGGAAGAATCATAAAAAAAAGTAAAATAAGAATTTTAAGTCCGATTTAATTTGGAATTTTGAAAAACTCGTTCTAGGTAGTTAAACGCTACAAACAATTTTTTCGCATACTTGCTGGGATCGTTGGAGGTGGCTAATGCAATATTTTTTTTTAAACTTCAAAACTTTAACCTTCAAATCGTGTCAGTGTGCTAAAAAACTTCGCCAAAATGCACCGCGCCCAACGTTATACAGGTGAACAGAGCTACCCTTTTTTTCTTTTTGCGGCTGCCGACGTTCACTAATAACGGGCCAAAAAATCAAGGTGTATATAAACGGTTTCTCGAGTAGGAATACTTTTGCCCTCGGAATCGGTGCCATCTGGAATGGTCTGGGAACTGCTCTGTTAATCTTGCATCGTTGGCATATGTTTCGAACTCATTTATGCAGTACTTGCAGAAGCATTGACGTGGTTTACTACAGTCTAATAGGCGAGATGGTAGTAGTTCTCGTGGAATCTCTTCACTATTAGGTTGGTTATGCGACATCCTGGAGCTAGTATAATTGATCCAAAAATACTCTATTTTCAGCTATGTCAACTTAGTTCAGTCTGCCTTTAGTCCATTGTACTCCATCGTTTTCCAGGAATGCGTTCAATTGCTGCTGTGCTGTCCAATCGTTGTCCAGGTACCAATCTGCTTTCCTTAAGGAGCGCTGGAGTTAACATGCCCCTCTCTCCGGCCACATAAAAAAAACGCAGACCCGGCAACTGCAAGCCTAGTGCAACAACAACAACATCGCCAAAATGAAACTCTGACGAATACACACATCCTTGTGTAGCAGGATTGCTACTTAATGTACATATTAACTAACTGTAAGCTGTTGTTAGTGTAAGTCGGTGTCGTTGCTTGTTGTCGGTTCTGGCTTTCTCTCTCTCTTGTGCTCTCATCGCTCTCTTTGCTCTTTCAGCGAGTGATGAGGGTTGATGCGGATCGCGGGATGAGAGCGGAGTCAGTCGAACACCAGCAGCGATCTGAAGCGGATCTAGTCAAGACTAACAAAGGAATTATAAAAAGCAAAGTGTTGGTGTTCTACTTGGGACATTTCTTATATCCCTACAAAATCCGAATTGGCCCGAACCTCGTGCCAAACAAACAATTCAAAATAATTAAGTAAAACAAAAATGGACATGAACAACGCATCAATTGGGCAATTAAAAAGGTGGTAAAGTGTGTTACGGCTACCAACAACGGGAGCCAAGCGCGAATTAATATATCCCTTGAATAAAAGTTCAGATCAATGAATATGGAATCGATTAGGAATTAAGACAAAGACGGTGAAGGAAATAACGCTGAAGCAAATATGAAGAAGATCTGGAATAAGAGAACAACGAAGATAACAACGATAATGGCGTCGAAAACGGAGGCAAAAACAACGACAAAGCCGGAGGCGAAGGAAACGGAAAAATCGGAGGTGAAACTGAAGGAAAATATGGCGATAAAAATGGGAGTAAAGTTGGCGGCGATCGAAGCGGAAAAGACGGAGGCAAAAAAAACAGCAAAGATGGAGACGAAAGCAGCATCGAAGACGGCGGCGAAAAAAACAACAACGACGGTGGCGAAGGAGAAGAAAAGGAGGAAAATTATGCACGCAATAACAGGAACGAAGTTAGCAGCAGCGGCGCAAAAGAAGGCGCCACTGAAGAGGTGAAAAAAGGCAACGTTGCGAAGTCGGAGCTTTTGGAATTTCACAACTCAAGCATCGACCTTACGTTGGGTATGACAACACAGGTTGTGAGTGATTTTTCGGGCGAAACTTGCGCACGAAAATGGATTGGACGCAAATGAAAAATATTGCAACCATTTATGGAATAAGTGGACAATACATTAAAATGTTGATGATTAGTAAAATAAAAGGAAACGCAAACGTCCGGCTACATGCAAACCCGGAGCGCATCATGCTACAGTTGGAGGAGTTAACCGCGGAACTAATTTCAATTACTAATTACTAATTTCAATCCGGTTCAACCCGGAAACTAGTTCAACAATTGAACTAATTTCAACCCGGAGTTCCGGTGAAAGTTTTGGAAGTTATGTGAACGATATAGCGATGCTGGCTCAGAGCATCAACATAGATGCAGAAGAAATGTTAAGTTGCATCATTGAAGGTATTCCTAATCAAGGGCTGCGTAATCAAGCACATATTCAATGCTTTGAAAATGTTGCACATACCAAACGTGCATTTGCGGAGGTGAAGTTGCCTAAGTCTTATGGTGACAAAAAGGAGGCAGCAGTGAACAAGGACAGCAAGAACACGCGTTGCTATAATTGATGTTAGTGATGAAGAGCAAATAGTTAGTAAGGCTGATGTTGAACAGAGAAGAATTAGTGATGTTAGTAAGGTTAATGATAAAAATCGGACAATAAGCAAAGAAATAAAGGAAGTAATAGTTAGTAATAAACAAAAGATTAGAAATGCAGTTAGGTTACAAGAAGAAACAAAATTTGACATTAATGTAGTGGAAAAAGAACTGATGAATATTAATATTGAAGATGAATCTGTAGAATACAAAATTGGTGAACAAGTGGATTATAAGGTTAGACAGCAATTTAATAAAATCATAGAAAATTGTTGTGTTAATAAACAAAAACCAAAGGAACCAGAGGTTAAATGTGAAATCAAGCTGGGGTTGGATGACTTGAAACCGTTTAGCAGTTCTCCGAGATGGTTAGCTTATACAGAGAGAGAAAAGTTACAGAGCATATTAGACGAGTATTTAAAAGAGGGAATTATTAGGCCAAGCGAATCAGAATATAGTGTTAGTGTTATTCAAGAACAAAACAGGTGATTTGCGATTATGTGTGGATTACAGGAAGCTTAATAAGACAATGATTAAAGATAATTATCCATTATCCTTAATTGATGATTTATTGGACACATTAGTAAATAAGACTATTTTTTCGAAATTAGACCTTAAACATGGATACCTTTATGTGTTTGTGGAAAACGAATCAATTAAATATATATGACGCCGCTAGGGCAGTTGGAATTTATGCGGATGCCAATGGGCCTAAAAAACGCACCGGCGGTGTTTCAAAGATTTATCAATAAGATTTTTGCAGACATGATAAGAGAAGGAAAAGTGGTTATATACATGGACGATATTATGATCGCAAGTAAAGAAATTGAAGAACATTTGAGTGTACTTAAAGAATTTTTTGAAAGATTAGCAAGGAACAAATTAGAACTAAAAATGGATTAATGCGAGTTTCTGCAAGCGAGTGTTCGGTACTTATGGTTTTTGGTGTCGAGTAAAGGAATACAAGCAAACGATAAAGGAATTGAAGCCATCAGAGATTTTCCAGTCCCCCATAAAGTGCAGAAGCTTTTTAGAATTGTGTTCATATTTTAGAAGATTCATAAAAATTTTTCGAGGATTGCAAAACCTGATTTGATGGAAAAAATTAATTTGATTGATATGATTTGTTGAAAAAAGATTGCAAATTCGTGTTAAAAAAAAAGAGTGTAGATTGTTTGAAATGCTTAAAAGAAGCTCAAAGAAGCACCGGTACTAGGTTTATATTATTATAAGGATGAGGTAGAACTACACACAGACGCAAGTGCACATAGTTTTGGCACTATTACAAAGGATAAGAAGTTGCATCCTAAATTTTATTTTTCGAAAGCTACAACGAAAGATTAAGCAAAATATCATAGCTTTGAACTTGAAACGTTAGCCATTATTTATGCTCTACGAAGGTTCCGAATTTATGTGCAAGGTAGGCGGTTTAGAATTGTTACTGATTGTAATTCATTGTAACATTCATTGTTCACTTCAACGTGAAGTTAAACAGAATAGAACTTAACCCTCGTATTGCGAGGTGGGCGTTAGAGTTACTCGAGTATGACTTTGAGTTAGTTAATAAGTCGGGAAAGCTTATACAACATGTAGATGCTTTAAGTAGAAATACTAACATATGTGTAGTGGAAACGGTGAGTTTTGAAGATAATTTAGTAATATGTCAAGCGAAAGATGAAAAGTTAAAGAAAATTAGAATGAGGTTAGAAAAAGAAGACAAAATGTTTGAGATGAGAAATGGAGTTTGTTTTTTTTTTTTTTAAAACAAGTTAAATTTTATTTTAGTCGCCGGAATCGTTCAAAACCATTTGAACATAACCGGGCGCTTAGAAGGTAGGGTGAATATGGTACATATGGGATATGGGCCTAGACTTTATACAATAATTTACAGTTATTTACATTAGTTTACAATATTATTGAACAACACGGGAAGACAGATCGCTGGGGTGAAATCTCTTTAAGCGCCTAAGAGTTTGCGGGTCGGCCAGCCTGCTAGCCAGTGGATTTGGGTGACTCGTTAGCCTCTCCGAGTACCGTCGGCTGTGTTGGTTTAGGAGGTCGCCCACCGGGACAAGGCGTAGTTCGTTTTGAGGGCACTCGTGTACATGGTGTATAGGAACGGACCAAGTACACTTCCTTGGGGCTCTCCTGCGTGAATGTGTGCCAAGCTGGATCGTGAGTCCCTTACTGCTACAACGAAGGTTCGGTCGGCAATGAAGGACCTCAGGATGGCAAAATAGTGCGTAGGGAGAAGTTCCTTGATTTTGTAAAGAAGGCCCTCGTGCCCCACCTTGTCAAAGGCTTGCTTTACGTCGAGAAAGACGCCTACAGTGTGCAGTTTATGCTCGAGTCCATGGGTGATGTGGTTGACCAGGCGATGGATTTGTTCTGGGCAGCCGTGGGATTTTCTGAAGCCAAACTGATGTTGAGGAATATGGCCTTCTACTTGTGGTAGCTCCAACAGTCGGCTGAGTAGAATCCGCTCGAACACTTTCGAGAAAGTGGATAACAGGCTGATTGGGCGGTAGGAGTCGATGCGAGATAGTGGCTTGCTTGGCTTCGGGATCATGATGATCCGGACTTGCTTCCACTGTCTTGGAAAATGTCCCAGGCTTAGCAAGGCGTTGAAAATTTTCACCAGCGCACTATGGGCGATTTTTCATAATGGGCGGCATAAAGTCATAAAATTTATGGTGAAATATTAAGGAAATGTTTTTTTTTATTAATAGTAAACAATTCAGTTAGCTGAAAAACAATTTTTTTTTTTTATCGGGTAGCAACTCTCTTTTTGTGGCAGCCCTTCAAAACCAGATGATCTGTTGATGCTCGAATTATATAAATTGGCACAAAAAATTTCATGCTGTTGAAAGTACCTAAATTATTATTGGCTTCGTTTAAATTAATAAGTGTAATATGGATAGCAAAGCTCAACGTATTTAGAATCTTTTATTTACGATAAATGTGTATAAATGTTCGTGGTGTTTTTAATTTCCAGTGTTATTGTTGATTGTATTTTTAGCAAAAATCTAACAATTTTAATTGTGTTCCGTGGAGTATTTCTTGAAAAGTGCATATCAAAACATCCAACTAAAAATGGCAAGTTACTAACGAAAGTGTCTAGTTTATTGTAGTAATCATGTTTTTTGCTCTTTTTTGTTCCTTTAAAAGAAAAATGCACTTGAACATCCAACATCAGAGCTGAGTTCATACAATTTTTTTAATGATGAAGACACCGAATCAGACAACGAAAGCGATGACAAACATGAGAATTCTTTTGTTTTAGATGAAGAAGATTATTAACTTTTTGTTTTTTTAGGTTTAGAATATTGTTAAAACATGGTAAAATATTATTTTTTCTATTTTTATGCTTTGCTTTATAATAAAAATTTAAATTTTTGTACAAGTGCCGGGGCTATAAAGGGGCGGAAAATAAAGGCATGGTCAAATTAAATAAAAAAAAAAAATCCGAAAACAAACTAAAATATTAGTAACCTTAAAAAAAAAATTAAGCTCCTAGCTCTATGTGTGGACTTTATGCCGCCAAAATCAACTAATCGCCCATAGTGCAGCGCTAGCACTCCTTTGGGTGGAAGAGCCTTGGCCGCTCGATTGTCGATGCCATCGGGTCCAGGAGTCTTTTTTAAATTGAGCGCCTTTAACTGCAGCGTGACTTCTTGCGGCGTGGTGTGTCTGATGGGGCGCGATGGCTGAGAGGGAGCGCGTAAGAAGTTTGCAACCTCATCGCGGTGTGAAGCGTCTGGAAGATGAAAAGGAGTGAAGGTGGCAGACAGATGTTCCGCAAAAGCGTTGGCTTTGTCGGAGTCGTTCTTAAGCCACCGGCCAGTGTGGCTTTTTATTGGGGATTGTACAAGTGGCTGTCTTTTAATTCCTCTTGTTAGCTTCCATATCTAAAAATCGCTGCAGTTGTCCGGGCCAGCTCCCTCCAGCAGGGTATCGATGTTCTTATGGCGGGTTTTCGCTAGCAACCTGCGCAGTCTATTAGTAATGCTAGATAGACGCTGCTTAGTTGCAGGATCGCCTGACGCAATGAATTGCCTTCTGAGGTGCCTTTTTAGATCCAGGAGTGCCCTTGCCTCCGGGGTTAGTATTGGTGCCCTTCTATTAGATGGGTGACCAGATTGGCGCTGAGGTGGCGTAGCTCTCTGGGCGGCTTCAGTAATTGTAGAGGTGAAGCTATCTACGTATGCGTCCAGATCGCTGCAGGTTGCTATTGGTGTGTTGAGCACGGTGTGAGCATCGATGTAAGACTTAAAAGTGGCAACGTTTGCATGCGCAGGTAGCATTTTGGGGACTCCTTTATGGAATTGAGCTTCTTCGTCTATTATGAAGAGCAACGGGAGGTGGTCGGAAGATAGCTCGGTGAGTGCTTTGACAGTGACCTGCTGTTGTCTGAAGCCTTTTGAGATGCCAAAGTCAATTGCACTGGGGGTGGCGTTTGCACGATAGGGGTAGCATGTGGCTTCTCCGGTTGCCAGGACAGAGCTGAGGGTCCGGCCTCTGGCACACATCCTGTAGTTGCCCCACCATCTGTGTTTGGCATTCCAGTCACCTGCAGCAAGAAACTTATCTCCGAGATTGGAGAGGAAAGTCGTGAAGTCTGCTTCCGTCCACCTGAAAGCAGGGGGGCAGTACACCGAAGCAACGTTAAACCTCCCTCTTCTTGTAGATATCTCGATGGAGACGGCTTGTATGTGCTCTTCCGAAAGAGTGAAAGAGAGTTGATGGGCTATGGCTGACTTGACGAAGATCGCTGCGCCCCCATGTCGCCGGTCATCCGGATGATCGGCTTTGTGCAAAGTGAATCCAGGGATCCTGAGGGTGGACCGCGAACAGAGACGGACTTCTGACAACAAAAGGATGTCTATTTCGTAAAGCTCTATGAAAGCAATGATCTCGTTTGCTTTCGAGCTTATCCCATTGGGGTTCCACCAGGCTATTTTTAGAGCTCCCATTGCGGAGGGTAGAGGAGGGTGGACGCGTCTGCAGGATTGCTTGCATTAGAGTCTCTACTAGGGACATCATCCTGTCGAGCCTCATGAAAAGCTGTTCCAGTTTGGCATTCAGAGCGGCGTTTTCGGTGGAATGTGTTGGAGGGGGAGTATTTTCCATCACTTTGTGAGGGATAGGTAGGTTTCTTCTGGCTACACTTGCAAATGATTCCTTACCAACGTTGGGTGAGAGATCGGTTGAAGGAAACGTATTCGATTCTGTGGCTGCTGTGAGCCTTGATTGAGCACTTTGCTTAAATGCGACTTGCAGATATTTGCGGCATCCTCTAAAGTTGGCCGCGTGAGAGCTGCCGCAGTGAAAGCAGCACCTAGGGTCGTCCTTCCCAAGCTTGCATTCCAGGGTAGGGTGGTTTTCACCGCATTCTCTGCAGATGTAATGCCGTGTGCAGTATGCTTTTGTATGTCCGTATTCCTGACATCTATGGCATTGTACGGGACCGGATTGCTTGCGTGGCTTCTCCCAGGTGACTACGTGTCTGCAAACAGCAGAGATGTTCTTAAGAAGCTTGTTGTTGTCAGCCTTCTTGATGTCCACAAACCTCATGTTAAGCGGAAGCTGTGTTACCTTATTGCGAGGGGTATAGATGCGCAGAACGCAGTGACCCTCTTCCTGCAGGCACTCAATAATATCCTCTGATGGGACATCATGGTGAATGTTCCTCATTACCATGCGAAAGGGTCGGTCTTCTGGCAGCTGGTGGTGGTGGAAAACAGTTCCTTTTTCGCGGAAGTGTCTGGCAACAAGCCTGTAGGCGTCGGAGGAGTTGCACTGAATGCCACAGTCACCTGAGTTCAGCGCTTTGATGGAGTAAGAGTCTCCAATAAGAGCATCCAGCTCTCTGCAGAAGGCAGAGTAGCTAACCACACCGGGAACCATAATCCTTGGAACCTTGGGAGATCGAGCTGCTTGCGGTGCTGCTGTTTGGGCTTGCCCAGAATTTTGGGATTTTGCCGGCCGCACAGTTGCGTCGCACTTCGTTGTGGCGCGGTTTATCGCGGCTTGCGAAGTAGAAGGCCCGACGTCCATTTCTTCCTTGTCGCTTAGGGTTATGAAGCGGTTTCCAGAATTAGCGGTATGGCTTGTCTTCTTGTGACTGACCTTGGGAGAGAGAGCGGTACCTGCTCTCTTCTTAGCTGCACCTTTGATTGGCTTAGCGGTGACTTGCTGCCAGCCTGGTGTGGGGTTGCATGATAGTGTGCTAATGGAAGCAGGATCATGCCTCGTACTGGATGCAGCGGAACACAAGCTGCCATTCGAGCTTGTTGTAAACGTCATTTGAGATGTGATCGAGGACGTTACAGTACAAGTTGTGATGCAGCTTGTGGGAGCCCATCTGGTTGTACTGCCACCGTTTAAGCAGCTGTCCGTTAGATCGTCTCGCAAACTAGCTCGTAGTTCCGCGGGAGTTGCTCCAACAGTGTTCCTCACTGTGTTTTTGATTAGATTTATCCATTTTTAGCTATTAGCAAAAACTTTTCCAGATAAAGTTAAGTAATTAACTAAGCTGGGACACAAACCGGTTGAAAGCTTAAAGCTTCAACAGTAGATCGTCTCGTGGAGATCAGTGGACCACCAGCAATTGCCGGGGCCCAGTGCTTGTGAAAAGAAAAACTGTGGAATCACCTATAGCTGATTCACTTGGGGATTGCTAACGTGAAGATAGGTAGGACAATTGCAGTCCTACAGTGAAGGAACTTCCCGAAAGCTTTGGGTTTTATGTTTAAATACACTTGATAAATCACCAATAACACGTCTTACTATTGAAAAAGCTCGACTCGACTCGGGAAATGGAGTAATTTATAGAACAGCAAATGATGGAAAATTGTTGTTTTATGTTCCAGAATAAATGGAAGACAAGATACTGTATAAATATCACAATAAGTTAGGTCACTTAGGTAGATTTAAGATTATGGATGCAATTGTTAGGACGTATTGGATTGCAAATATGAAAGAGAAAGTTGTTATAAAAGTTGAAAGTTGTCCGCTTTTTCACTATCTGACGAATTCCGGAAGTGTTAGCGGTACATGGTCTGCGTCGTCCTTCATGGCCAAGCTCAATAAATCGCCGGATAGCGTCAGAGACCGTTTGTTTTGGTATGCCAAGCAAACGAACAATGTCGCATTGGCGATTTCCTTGTTGAATAGAGGTCTGCATGAATACAGTCAAAGCAGCATTTGGCACTCTCACTCAAAGTTCTGACTGACTGAGTGAGACATTGAGTAAAACGGATTTGGCAAATGAGTTTTGTAACCGAGTACTCGGTTAGTTGTGCGTCGCATTTGTGACGTCAAATTTATTTTTTGTTTTTGTTTTTGTGTTGCTTTTCAATACAAGAAATAGAAAAATAGAAAGGCATGGATTAATTATTATATATACATATGTATGTATATATAATATGTATGACATATGTATGTCATTTATTTAATTTTTCATAACAGAATGCAAAAACATAATTTTTTTTATTGTATCTGCATTGTTAGCAATAATACATCGCTTTTCAGAAATTAAATTTCTAGCATCTGAAAAGGCTCTTTGCAGGTAGCTGCTTGCTAAAAAATTGTGCAACTAGTTTCAGCTTCTGCTCTAACTGCAATGAATGACGAGAATGCCAAAATTTTATCCGAGTACTCAAAGCATTTACTCTGCATTCACTCATTCTATCCATTCCGCTTCGGTTTAAATTTCACTCATTTCGCATACAACGAAAACAACCCTTACCAATCCGTTACTCACTTTGTTGACCGGTTTGGCACGCTCAATTGAGACTTAAACTTATTGTACTCAAATAACCGAAAATTTTGAGTGCAATCATGCAGACCTCTATTGTTGAAACAGTTTTAAAATTTCACAACGATTGTTAGACATCCCGAAAGAAATATCAAATTGATGGGAATCACAAAAATGTAAATATATTTGTTTCAAAAAAGTACAAGCTATCGATAAATGCATTTATTTAAGGGCTGCATCATAATACATTTATAATAGATTGCTTCAAAGTTTGTCCGGGTTATTTATTGTCACCCTGTATATATATTAACTAATTGTAAACTGTTGTTAGTGTAAGTCGGTGTCGTTGTTTGTTGTCGGTTCTGGCTCTCTCTCTCTCTCTTGTGCTCTCATTGCTCTTTCAGCGAGTGATGAGGGTTGATGCGGATCGCGGCATGAGAGCGGAGTCAGTCGAACACCAGCAGCGATCTGAAGCGGATCTAGTCAAGACTAACAAAGGAATTATAAAAAGCAAAGTGTTGGTGTTCTACTTGGGACACTCGGCGCAAAAGAAGGCGCCACTGAAGAGGTGAAAAAAGGCAACGTTGCGAAGTCGGAGCTTTTGGAATTTCACAACTCAAGCATCGACCTTACGTTGGGTATGACAACACAGGTTGTGAGTGATTTTTCGGGCGAAACTTGCGCACGAAAATGGATTGGACGCAAATGAAAAATATTGCAACCATTTATGGAATAAGTGGACAATACATTAAAATGTTGATGATTAGTAAAATAAAAGGAAACGCAAACGTCCGGCTACATGCAAACCCGGAGCGCATCATGCTACCGCTGGAGGAGTTAACCGCGGAACTAATTTCAATGTTTTCGGATAAAGTTTCGAAGTTAGAGGTAAGGCGTCAATTCGAGAACCGGAAATGGAGTTCCGGTGAAAGTTTTGGAAGTTATGTGAACGATATAGCGATGCTGGCTCAGAGCATCAACATAGATGCAGAAGAAATGTTAAGTTGCATCATTGAAGGTATTCCTAATCAAGGGCTGCGTAATCAAGCACATATTCAATGTTTTGAAAATGTTGCACATACCAAACGTGCGTTTGCGGAGGTGAAGTTGCCTAAGTCTTATGGTGACAAAAAGGAGGCAGCAGTGAACAAGAACAGCAAGAACACGCGTTACTATAATTGATGTTAGTGATAAAGAGCAAATAGTTAGTAAGGCTGATGTTGAACAGAGAAGAATTAGTGATGTTAGTAAGGTTAATGATAAAAATCGGACAATAAGCAAAGAAATAAAGGAAGTAATAGTTAGTAATAAACAAAAGATTAGAAATGCAGTTAGGTTACAAGAAGAAACAAAATTTGACATTAATGTAGTGGAAAAAGAACTGATGAATATTAATATTGAAGATGAATCTGTAGAATACAAAATTGGTGAACAAGTGGATTATAAGGTTAGACAGCAATTTAATAAAATCATAGAAAATTGTTGTGTTAATAAACAAAAACCAAAGGAACCAGAGGTTAAATGTGAAATCAAGCTGGGGTTGGATGACTTGAAACCGTTTAGCAGTTCTCCGAGACGGTTAGCTTATACAGAGAGAGAAAAGTTACAGAGCATATTAGACGAGTATTTAAAAGAGGGAATTATTAGGCCAAGCGAATCAGAATATAGTGTTAGTGTTATTCAAGAACAAAACAGGTGATTTGCGATTATGTGTGGATTACAGGAAGCTTAATAAGACAATGATTAAAGATAATTATCCATTATCCTTAATTGATGATTTATTGGACACATTAGTAAATAAGACTATTTTTTCGAAATTAGACCTTAAACATGGATACCTTTATGTGTTTGTGGAAAACGAATCAATTAAATATATATGACGCCGCTAGGGCAGTTGGAATTTATGCGGATGCCAATGGGCCTAAAAAACGCACCGGCGGTGTTTCAAAGATTTATCAATAAGATTTTTGCAGACATGATAAGAGAAGGAAAAGTGGTTATATACATGGACGATATTATGATCGCAAGTAAAGAAATTGAAGAACATTTGAGTGTACTTAAAGAATTTTTTGAAAGATTAGCAAGGAACAAATTAGAACTAAAAATGGATTAATGCGAGTTTCTGCAAGCGAGTGTTCGGTACTTATGGTTTTTGGTGTCGAGTAAAGGAATACAAGCAAACGATAAAGGAATTGAAGCCATCAGAGATTTTCCAGTCCCCCATAAAGTGCAGAAGCTTTTTAGAATTGTGTTCATATTTTAGAAGATTCATAAAAATTTTTCGAGGATTGCAAAACCTGATTTGATGGAAAAAATTAATTTGATTGATATGATTTGTTGAAAAAAGATTGCAAATTCGTGTTAAAAAAAAAAAGAGTGTAGATTGTTTGAAATGCTTAAAAGAAGCTCAAAGAAGCACCGGTACTAGGTTTATATTATTATAAGGATGAGGTAGAACTACACACAGACGCAAGTGCACATAGTTTTGGCACTATTACAAAGGATAAGAAGTTGCATCCTAAATTTTATTTTTCGAAAGCTACAACGAAAGATTAAGCAAAATATCATAGCTTTGAACTTGAAACGTTAGCCATTATTTATGCTCTACGAAGGTTCCGAATTTATGTGCAAGGTAGGCGGTTTAGAATTGTTACTGATTGTAATTCATTGTAACATTCATTGTTCACTTCAACGTGAAGTTAAACAGAATAGAACTTAACCCTCGTATTGCGAGGTGGGCGTTAGAGTTACTCGAGTATGACTTTGAGTTAGTTAATAAGTCGGGAAAGCTTATGCAACATGTAGATGCTTTAAGTAGGAATACTAACATATGTGTAGTGGAAACGGTGAGTTTTGAAGATAATTTAGTAATATGTCAAGCGAAAGATGAAAAATTAAAGAAAATTAGAATGAGGTTAGTAAAAGAAGACAAAATGTTTGAGATGAGAAATGGAGTAATTTATAGGACAGCAAATGATGGAAAATTGTTGTTTTATGTTCCTGAATAAATGGAAGACAAGATACTGTATAAATATCACAATGAGTAAGGTCACATAGGTAGATTTAAGATTATGGATGCAATTGTTAGGACGTATTGGTTTGCAAATATGAAAGAGAAAGTTGTTATACATATTGATAATTGTTTGAGGTGTGTAGCGTTTTCACCAAAGTCAGGAAAAGAAGAAGGATTATTACACAGCATTCCAAAAGGGGATGCATCATTTGAGATCATACATATTGATCACTACAGGCCAGTGAATAAGGGAAGGTCAAATAAACATATTTTTGTCGTCATAGACGGGTTTACAAAATATGTTAGGTTATACGCAACAGAAACAACAAACACAAAGGAAGTTATTATAGCATTGAAAGATTATTTTAGATCGTATAGTTGACCGACTTGTATCGTCTCGGATAGGGGCAGTTGTTTTACATCTGAGGATTTTCAGAAATTTCTCGAAGAATATAATGTTAAGCACGTAAAAATAGCAACAGGGTTAACTCAAGCTAATGGTCAGGTGGAAAGAATTAATCGAATAGTAGGACCGATGATAGCGAAATTGGCAGACTCAGAAAAGGGATTGCATTCGGACACAGGTATTGAAGATATTGAGTTTTCGTTAAACAATACAAAGCAGAGAAGCATTGCGCAAATGCCGAGCAAAATGTTATTTGGAATCGCACAAAAAGGAAAAATTATGGATGAATTAAGGCAAAAGTTAGAAGAATTAGATAATACTGATAATGTTAGGAATTTAGACGAAATTAGGAGAAAAGGAACAGAGTGTCAAACAAAGTTGCAGACAGACAATGAAAGAAATTTTCAATGAGAAAAAAAAAGCAAGCTCAAAATACAAGGTAGGTGATTATATCGTAGTTAAGAATTTTGATTGTACTCTTGGCGTCGCAAGAAATTTAAGGGGTTATATACAGTTGTGATATATGAAAAAATCGATTTTTTTTTTATTGCATATTCTTTAAGTATATTCTATTGGGAAAACTCTCACTAAAATTCATAACGATCGGAGCATTAGAACCGAAGCTGTAGCTATTTCTAAAGCACTATCTGCATATAAAACTTGAACAAACTTGAAACTTTAAACGCGATTATCTCAGAATCTTTTTTTTGGGAAATTACCTTTGCGGTGGACACGATTACTAAAAAACTACTAATCCGATCAACACCAAATTTTGACCACTTATTTATTATGATATTAGCTAGTCCGTGAACGAGGGATTTTCAATTTTTTTGAAAACTCCTTTTTTAAAGCACAAAAAACGATAATCTTATACGTTGAAAAAGTACATTTTTTGTTAAAAACGTCGCCATTTTTTTGTTAATCAAAATTTTTAAAAATCCCTCGTTCACGGACTAGACAATACAATATACTAACTAAACTTTTTTGAATTTTGGATTTCGGATGAACCGTTTTCGAGAAATCATGTCCACCGCAAGACACCATCGAAAAAAGACGATCCGGGAATCCGGCTATAACATTTTTGTTATGTAATATTTTTTTATGAAAAAATTTAATTAAGTACCCAGAAACATGTACTAAACAACGTCGGTAAAACATTTTTCATAAATATTTTCTATGGTGTCAAAAAAAAATCGATAAAAATCCATATTTTTGCGTGGTACAACTGTATATAACCCCTTAATACCCAAACATAAGGGTCCATTCGTAATAGACAAAGTTTTAGGACATGATATGTATTCAATTAAAGATGTTGAAGGCTTTCAATTGTCACGTATTCCATAACAAGGTGTTTGGAGTAGTCAGAACTTTAAACATTGGATAGGTAAACGAAAATGAAACTCAAATATTATGTAAACTTTTGGAGTTAAATAATAGAATAAGCCAATAAGTCAAATTTATGTAAGAAACCATTGTAAAATATTGCAAGATCAGGGGATCTTTAAATGTCAGGACGGCCGAATTGTAGCAGGATTGCTACTTATGGTAGATATATATTAGCTATAAGTGTATTGCATAACTGTAAACTGTTGTTAGTGTAAGTCGGTGTCGTTGCTTGTTTTCAGTTCTGGCTCTCTCTCTCTCTCTCTCTCACAATCTCATCGCTCTCATTGCTTTTTCAGCGAGTAATGAGGGTTGATGCTGATCACGAGTTGAGGAGTCACTCGAACACCAGCAGCGATCGGAAGCGGATCTAGTCAAGACTAATAAAGAAATTATCAAAAAAAAAAAACAAGAAAGCAAAGCTAATTTTGGGCGGAGCCGAAGTTGATATACCCTTGCAGCTAAAACCGGATATATATCGCAAACTTCGGATATAGTTGGCCGATCGTTATGGGAATATGAATATATAATCCAATTTATTACAATACAAAATCTAAAAAAAGTCTCAAGCTTCTATCTTCAAAAATACCAAAGTTGGTATTTCTACCAAAAAACCATTTCCGATCGTACAGTTATATGTCAGCTATAAGATATAGTCAACCGATCGTTATGAAATTTGGTAGATCGGATTAATTGACCAAAAATTTAATCTGTACCAAGTGCCAGCTTTCTATCATCAAAAACACGAAAGTTGGGTCATTTCCGATCGTTCAGTTATATGGCAGCTATAGGATATAGTCGGCCGATCCTTATAAAATTTGGCATGTCGTAATATTTTTCTAAAAATAGCTCTCATGTCAAATATATATATAGTATATATATTCTTGATCAGGATCACCTCCTGAGTTGATATGAGCTTGTCCGTCTGTCTGTCTGTCTATTTCTACGCGAACTTGTCTCTCAGTTTTAAAGCTATCGACTTGAAACTTTGCACACGCCCTTCTTTCCTTTGCACGCAGTATATAAGTCGGAACGGCCCGGATCGGCCGACTATATCCTATAGCTGCCATATAACTGATTGATCGGAAATGGTATAACTTCGGTGTTTTTAGAGTTAGAGAGTTCAAATTTTACACGAGCGCTATTTTTGGCAAAATAATACGACATGCCAAATTTTGTAAGGATCGGCCGACTATACCCTATAGCTGTCCTATAACTGAACGATCGGAAATGACCCAACTTTCGTGTTGTTAAAGATAGAAAGCTGGAACTTGGTACAGATTATATTCTTGGTCAGTTAATCCGATCTACCAAATTTCATAACGATCGGCCGACTATATCTTATAGCTGCCATATAACTGAACGATCGGAAATGGTTTTTGGTAGAAATACCAACTTTGGTATTTTTGAAGATAGAAGCTTGAGACTTTTTTTAGATTTTGTATTGTAATAAATTGGATTATATATTCATATTTCCATAAGGATCGGCCAACTATATCTGATGTTTGCGATATATATCCGGTTTAAACTGCAAGGGTATATAAACTTCGGCTCTGCCCGAAGTTAGCTTTCCTTTCTTGTTTTTATACCCTTGCAGAGGGTATTACAATTTTGGTCAAAAGTGTGCAACGCAGTGAAGGAGACATCTTCGACCCTATAAAGTATATATATTCTTTATCAGGATCACCTCCTGAGTTAATATGAGCATGTCCGTCTGTCCGTCTGTCCGTCTGTCTGTCCGTCTGTCTGTCCGTCTGTCTGTCCGTCTGTCTGTCCGTCTGTCTGTTTCTACGCGAACTAGTCTCTCAGTTTTAAAGCTATCGTCTTGAAACTTTGCACACACCCTTCTTTCCTTTGCACGCAGTATATAAGTCGGAACGGCCCGGATCGGCCGACTATATCCTATAGCTGCCATATAACTGATTGATCGGAAATTGTATAACTTTGATGTTTTTAGAGTTAGAGACTTCAAATTTGACATGTGAGATATTTTTGGCAAAACATTACGTCATGCCAAATTTCATAAGGATCGGCTGAATATATCTTATAGCTGCCATATAACTGAACGATCGGAAATGACCGAACTTTCGTGTTTTTGAAGATAGAAAGCTTGAATTTAATACAGATTCTACTTTTGGTCAGTTGATCCAACCTACCAAATTTCATCGGCCGACTATATCCCATAGCTGCCATATAACTGAAGGATCGGAAATGGTATTTGGTAGAAATATCAACTTTCGTATTTTTGAAGATAGAAGTTTGGGACTTTTTTTAGATTTTGTATTGTAATAAATTGGATTATATATTCATATTCCCATAAGGATCGGCCAACTATATCCGATGTTTGCGATATATATCCGGTTTTAACTGCAAGGGTATATAAACTTCGGCTCCGCCCGAAGTTAGCTTTCCTTTCTTGTTTTTAATTTCAATAGTTATCACTAAAATGGCTTAACACATGAAGTTTTATCCACCTGCTTTCACTTAATGCGAAGCAATTACAAAAAAAATTATGTTTTGGGTCGCGAAAGTACGATTAGAACATAGATAAGAATCAAAATACAAACTAAGAGGTAATTGAACATTTTTTTCCTCTCTTTGAATTTTTCTAAATAAATAAACATAAAAATGTCTTTAAAAGTAAATAGAAGGTAAAAACAAGAAAGGAAAGCTAACTTCGGGCGGAGCCGAAGTTGATATACCCTTGCAGTTAAAACCGGAATATAGAATAGAATCTGTACCAAGTTCCAGCTTTCTATCTTCAAAAATCTTCTATCTTCTATCTCGATCCTAATGAAATTTGGTAGGTTGGATCAACTGATCAAAAATAGAATCTTTACTAAGTTTCAGTTTTCTATCTTTAAAAAGACGGAAGTTGGGTCATTTTCGATCGTTTAGTTATATGGTAGCTATAGGATATAGTCGACCGATCCTTATGAAATTTGGCATGTCGCAATATTTTGCCAAAAATAGCTCTTGTGTCAATTTGAATTTCTCTAACTCTAAAAACACCAAAGTTATACCATTTCCGATCAATCAGTTATATGGCAGCTATAGGATATAGTCGGCCGATCCGGGTCTAATAATCCGGATTATAATCTTAATCTTTAATTTCATGTTCAACATAATGTTTGAACATCCTGCAAGGGGCCACAAAAGTGCCTTTGTTATTATACCCTTGCAGAGGTATTAACCTCTGCAACAAAAATTAACCGTGTCCTGAAGATCGAGGAGGTTGAGGAAAACCAACCAGCCCAAGACACCGAAAAAAAACCCAAGCCCCCTCCAATCTATATTAGGGAGAAAAGGTCGAGTGCCCTACACTTGTAAACTCATACATACACACACGTACATACTTTTTGTAATAAATACTCTGTCTTATTCTGTTCTCCTCTCAACAAAGTCGTAAGCTTCCTTCTATCATCTTCTAGAATCTTACTCGCATATGAGACCTTCTCTATTCCATCGATCACTGGACTGTAACTCTGGTCCCCCGTATAACCAAAGATTATAAAGTACATAGATGGGACATCTCATACAAAGAAAAATTTTCTGTGGCGGTTCCATTGGTTTCATTGCGCGACAAGTTAAGTTTGAGAAATTTTTCGCGCGACAACGCATGAGGAATAGCCGAGTGGTAGAGTGCTTGGCTGGTGTGCAATGTAAAACGAGTTCAAACCAGGCTCGGGAAGTCAATTTTTTTTTAATTTTAAATTTATTTATATTATTGTTTTATTATTTTAATATGTTTTCTAAATTAATAATCCATTAAAAAAAAATACAAAATTGTAAAATCATCTTAACATCGTCTCAGTTCGTAGTGGAACCCGCTGTAAAAATGTCTATAAGTGCGGGTTCTACGGCATTTTAGCAGGCCCGCTCGTGGAACCCGCTGTAATAATGAAAACATTTGAGAGCGGGTTCCACGACAAACGGCTGGCAGATGAGAGAGGGAAAGAGAGAATTCTATTTTTAGATCGTAACATCTTTGGAACGATGAAAGTTTGAAACGTTGTAATCGAACCAATGTAAGAGTAAAGAGATCAGAAATATCTTTTACTATCCTTACTCGTCAACTCTGTTTTTGGTATAGATTCTAGCGCCTCCTTTAACACCAATTTTAAGTATCATAAAATCAACTTCAAGTGTAGCCTAGATGGATAGTGCGTGGTCCTTATTCATGGGGTCCTGGGTTCGACTTCATTAGCGGGCGGTTGTTTCAATTTTGATAAATTTATAGTTTTATGATTCTTTTTATACCCTTGCATAGGGTATTATAATTTTGGTCAAAAGTGTGCAACGCAGTGAAGGAGACATCTCCGACCATAAAAAGTATATATATTCTTGATCAGGATCACCTCCTGAGTTGATATGAGCATGTCCGTCTGTCTGTCCGTCTGTCTGCTTCTACGCGAACTAGTCTCTCAGTTTTAAAGCTATCGTCTTGAAACTTTGCACACACCCTTATTTTCTTTGCACGCAGTATATAAGTCGGAACGGCCCGGATCGGCCGACTATATTCTATAGCTGCCATATAACTGATTGATCGGAAATGGTATAACTTTGGTGTTTTCAAAGTTAGAGAGTTCAAATTTTAGGTGAGAGCTATTTTTGGCAAAATAATACGACATGCTGAATTTCGTAAGGATCGGCCGACTATATCCTATAGCTGCCATATAACTGAACGATCGGAAATGACCCAACTTTGACCCAACTCGTGTCTTTGAAGATAGAAAGCTGGAACTTGGTACAGATTATATATTTGGTCAGTTGATCCGACCTACCAAATTTCATTAGGATCGGCCGACTATATCCTATAGCTGCCATATAACTGAACGATCGGAAATGGTACTTGGTAGATATATCAACTTTCGTATTTTTGAAGATAGAAGTTTGGGACTTTTTTTAAATTTTGTATTGTAAAAAATTGGATTATATATTCCTATTGCCATAAGGATCGGCCAACTATATCCGATGTTTGCGATATATATCCGGTTTTAACTGCAAGGGTATATAAACTTCGGCTCCGCCCGAAGTTAGCTTTCCTTTCTTGTTATATATACCTTTATTTATTTTTTTTTTTTTACTTTTAATTTTTACGTTATTTTTATTATTTTTAATTGCATTCTAATACAATTGTTGTAAAAATAAGTGACGGACGTGTCGTACACAAAATACCGGAAGGACTCCCTTGAAATTTTTTTAGCATTTTATTAGCGGGACATAATGAAGAATAAAACAATTTTACAATTGTAAAATTAAAGAAAAATATTACAATTAAAGAAAAAAAATAATAATAATTATAAAAGAAAGAAAAAGTTCAAGGTCCTTACGAGGATTTGAACACAGAAAAATTACACAGAGAGTAACTAGTCTAAGCATTACGGAACCATCCTGTCTCGATCTGCGGCGATCAAAAATACTATTTGTTCCACCAACTACCACATCGGCGCATCGAAAACAGAAACGGGAAATTGAAATTGAAATTTGGAAGCCAAAACATTTTTACTCCGTCGTGCGAGCAGTCACACATACACACATAGGTTCACATTTTTGTTGACGGGTACATGTAAAGAGTTCTAAAAATAGAATCGTATGCATGTGCGTTCCCTCCTCACCAACAAGCTCGACGCAAAAAGTTGACCGTTTTGGGCCCTGATGTCCCATCTATGTACTTTATAATCTTTGGTATAACGTTTTAAACTAAGATTACTTGTGTAGTAGCATCTTTGCCTTGCTTACTTGACTCATTTCGTGGTAATTAACATGTCGTGCCCGGCACATTTCGCTTGCAGCCGATCGATGAATAGGAGCATTGCGCCACTACTCGTATAAGCGCCGCTATATCCAGAATTAGGGCACATTGAACATAACCGCTGATCTCGTATGGGTCGTCATCACATGCTTCCGTATCGATGATGCTCTCCTGCTTCGTGGATGTTGGCCAATTTCTTGAATCGGTTTGTCCTGTGGTCTTGGTAGCCCTGTCGGCACTTGTAGAATTGTAGAATTTTGGCGACTCTGTGCAGAAATGATGAAAGTTGCGGGGGTCGATAGTTGGCCACTGTAATACTGTCTTTGAGTCCGACCAAGCCGCCATATGCGCTGGAGAAGTATTTTAAGCCCAATTATCTGGCATGATAAAAATCCTAATGGACCAAAGCTCGACATAAGAATATGTAGAACTTCTCGTTTGGTGGGAATTTCATTTTCTGGCAGAACGTCGCGCTTAAGCCTTGAACATCTGATGATAAGCTTGAACATATCATCATTTGAGTCCCAGAACACCAACTATCTTTTCGGTTAAACGAAAATCCCGAAACGAAAATCTTTTCGGTTGAACGAAATTGAACAAAACCCTTGGATCTCGAATCCTTTTGAATGGCGTGCATTTTGGATGGCGTTTAAGGCCAATGGGAAATCTTTTTGGGGGTGCAACATATCCCAAAGGACATAGGTCGCTTGACATAAGTGTCCCCTTTGTCACTGCTTCTGTCTTATCACAAAGACAAAGGATGTTTATCCTATGAGTGGGTTCAAGGAATCTGGACTCCCTGAGTTTTCTGATCCATGTTCTTTTGCGACTTCATCCCATACTAACCTTAACTTATTCGGGTTGTTTGGATTCAACGCTATGAATACCGGCAGATGCCATGTACGGCTGTTCTCATGGCGGTTGCTTCCTCAGATAGCTTAACCCCTTATCGTTTGTCTAAGAGGTTCCTATTTTGAGCGTCAATCTTCTCGTATAGATCCGGTTCCTGAAATACATTTTTCCTCATGGTAAGCAGCTAACGAGCGTAACGTCTTGGAGCGTCTTTGGAAGTTTGTCGGTACAATTTCATATTTTCCGGATTTATTTTAGCAAGTACTCTCTAATATTTTCAGTGGGGACATATCTTCAGCTGAGTATAGCTAACGTGCTACCGTGAGTATAGGTTCCTTGGTTCGATGCTATTGGTTCGTTTCAATTCCCGTCACGGATCTTCTGAAGGACTGCTAGCTTCCAAATTCTCGATTACCAATGTCGGCTGGGCAGAAATTAGCGGTACCACCACTTGTCACTGTCAAGGTGACCGCCACATTGTGCTGGACGGTGACTCATGTCGCAGTACGCTTCACACTTCAATTGATTTTGCTGCTGAGCTACTTCCGTATGGCTCGCGTTTGATTGTGTTTGTTCTCGTGATGGTCCAGACTCATCTGTCTGGATCTGAAGATGCTGCCTCTGTGATCTTATGCAGCCAGTCACTGAATGCTTTGACTGCTGCCACCCTATCGCCGCGGGGTTGTATTGCCCAGTTTATCTTATCATCCAACGATGAGAAGCTTATCTTCTAGCTCCTTTACTTGGACTGGCATGGGATTGCGCCTTCATTGGATTGCGCCTTCAGCCTCTATAGTCGCACAGAGGTTGCGAAGTGCCAGCGAGTGCCACTCTATTATCGTCCCCAATCTGTCTTTGGATGGTGCTAGTCTTCAGAACTTGTTCATTATTCTCTCGACGATATGTTTTGCGTCTATAACAAATATCTTGTTTAAAATATCTTCAAAGTACTGATGACATCTGGCACTAAATTAAGAATTAGGAGCTTAAGTCTAACCAGTTCACGAGCTTTTCCTTTAAGCGACTTTTGCAGACGTAGCATGTTTTCCACGTTGGTATTTTCAGCTGCTGTAGTGCCATGTTCAAACGTGCTGAAATAACGGCCAGTCCTTAGGATCCTCGCTGAATGTTGAAAAATCCTTGGGCACAGCTTGTAGGGTCGCTATTTGAACATTTTTAAAATTAGAATTTGTTTAAGAACATTTTTTTTTTGATACTCCAATGTTCCCTTTAGCCCAAATTGAATGAATCAAAATCTCTTTACTTTTGCTTGCTTGCTTCGTCACCCGTGGACTGCCCCTCAGCGTGATAAGAGACCTAAATGTAACACGTTCTCGTAAACTGTGTAAGCATGATTTCCGATAAAATAATCAGTGCAGATATCCATGGACTACGGGCTGCAGCGGGTAACATTACATTTAGATAAGTGTAAGGAATGAAGGGAAAACTCTGTATAAATCTTCCTACATAAGGTAACTGTCAATAATCCAGCTAATGGTCTTATAGATTTTACGCTCATCCGCATGCAACACGGAGTCATGACGAAAGCAAGAAAAGATGTCTTCGATAAAAATAACAAATAGAAGTAGCAATAGATAGATGAATGGCGTCAACCTGACATTGGCTCTTAAAGGCTTCAATGCTAAGACAAGCCCGCTAAATTAGTTTAGGTGGATCTCGCAGAAAATGAAACATTTTGGTTAAGGGATATAAAATAAAAAATAAAAAAGTGTTCATTTTTGAATATATATCCGCTCAAATATCTTAGCGATGTTGCAAATCAAGGCAATACAGTCGAGTCCCGATAATTCGAAATGGCAAGGGGATCACTTTTTTTACGAATTAGACGGGAATTCGATTTATCGAGATTTCTATTTAGCGGGGCAAAAAAATTAAAGAGTCGAATAAACGGGGTTTTTGCATTTCACATCATGTTTACATATGTATTTAACTTTATTAAAATTAAACAAACATAAGTATGTACATTCAGTTGTACGTTTTTTAAATTAAAGGAAACAATAACTTAAAATTATATTAAAAAAAAATTAAGCAATTAAGCAGAAACATTAAACTTTAAAAAACAAAATTTCAAGCTTTAAAATAATTTGAAGTTTTTGGTAACAATAATTGGTAACAGCAAACATAACGAAAACAGTGAGAGAAACACAAAATTCCTAATGCACAGCGACATAAAAGCGGCATAGCTGTCTGCAAAATCTAACGGTGCTTTAACTACAAATTCGCATCGCATTAAGATTTATAAGAGGGTTTGAAATAAAATTACGATTTATAAGTGGTTCAATATTTTTTGCGTTGCGCCAAATACTACAAATTAACGAGGGGACCAAAATGTAAGGAATTTTTACGAATTAACGAATTTTTTTCAGAGGGACAGAATTTTTTACAAATTATCGCGAATTTCGATTTAGCGGGGTACGAATTATCGGGATTCGACTGTATATCTAAAGATTATATCATCAGACCTACTGCCACCTTTGTGAACCAGATGACAGCGAAATCTTTGGGTATCGCAAAAGCGATAGCAAAATAATGGGGTAATACCAAGTCCAAGTCCACGGTGTGTGGCTCGTTAAAATGACCTGTGGCCTCCGCTAGGACACAGTCCAATATGTTAAGAATATCCGATGTTGCATTTTTCATAGGAGAAATGTAGGATTGGGATTGAATCGGAGCCAAGCTCCGAATGTATTGGTTGTAAAGAAACCGATTAGGGAATTTAATCCCGCTTAAATTGATGTGTCAGCTCACAAGCTCGAAGCTTATCCCTCATTTTATTAATGTTTTTCAACCTTTTGCATACCAAGGAATTAGTATCAATAATGTTAAAAGGAACAATTTATGATAATGTAAAAATGTAAAAAGTTATACTCTTTCAGATTTTAATATGAGATGGGTGAAGCAAAATGATTAAATTCAATTTAGGCAATTGTTCCAAAACATACAAGTGTATGCAACATATTGAAAATCTATACTTTTAAAGGTTAGTCAAAATAAAAATCGTTTATAAAAGAAGCGGTGTTGGCGGAAGAGAATAGTTCAGGGTATGATATAGAGGGCTTTTTCGGCTAGATCGGCATTTGGCACCAACGGCTTGAAAAAAAAAGTACATTGATCATGCTTGGGTCTTAAAAAATTTTTACTTGGGACTTGTAACTTAACAAAAATATTAATTTATTAAAAAAAAATATTTTAATTACATCATTTATGTCAAAAAATGACGGTCATGGGCCCTCTTTATTTATAAATAGTTTTACTGTGTTTTTTGTTTATATTTCGACATCGAACTCCAAATTGAACATTCGTTAACACGAATTTGTGAGCTTCTCAAAAAAAAACAATAACTTTTTGTAGATAATTGTTAGAGAAAGGAGATGGAGAAGCTTAGAGAAGGAGTAATGAAAAATTAAGCTTTAAACTTCTCGATTTATCTTAATAACACTAGACTATCTTTCCGACATAACGGCATGTAAGAAAATTTGTTTTTTTTTGAAATTTTTAAAACGAAAGCTTATTGGCCAAATTTTTTTTTAGTGGATACATTCTGTTGCCACTTCATTCATACTTTAGATGGTTATCAAAAAGCCAAGGATGGTTCCGAAAATATTTGAAAAATATTTTCATAACGGGGACGTTTTCGCCCAATGTACGGGGCAAGGAAAATGTGGTGGACATTCAGCAGTTAATTCTCTGAAAAGCGTCCTGCACCCGCACCTTTTTCAGCCAATTTGTTTTATTTCTGAAAGGATATTCACGTCGCGAACGGATCAGCCTCCAGGTTATATTGGTATATTGCAACACCCACGATGCCTCAGCTTCTTTCTAAGAAATCGATGTGTCTTGCAACATACACAGATTACCCTGCCTCTCTTTCCAGAATCATATTCGCATGTAATGGTACAGACTCTAACCAGTGGATCTCCTAGAACAGCTGTGAAACTGGGCGTGTAGTAGAATACCTCAATTGCTCAATAGATTAAGAAGCGACTGCTACGTCGGACTCTTCATCCACCGGATATTCAAAAATTTGGATGACTCCAATGATTTTTAAGTTTTTTTCAGCGCAACTTCTTGAGAAAGCAGTTATACCAGTATTTCGGTACGGAGGCAGCAAAGTCTCCCAATAAAATATAAAAGTCCGACAGATTCCACCATGCGAAAAATAACAGTTAATTTTCAAACTTTTCCGTTGAACTTTTCTATAATGAAGTTAAAAATTTGTAAATTGCTTTATCGAAAAACTCGAACAGAAATCTCGTACGTAGTTTTTGAGTAAAATAGTTGAATACGACATGGATATACTATAAGCTTCGCCTTTGGCAAAAACAAAAAGATTTTACTTCTAACTTTTTTAATATTTAAATTTTTAAAAGTGGAAAAAATTACATAATTAGTTTAAACTTACCTAAGACTGTAACTACTTGACTCCTCGTCTTCATTAGGCTCAATAAATTGCAACTGAGATCTTTTGTGCCGCCACCACAAATATCCTCCAGCCAGAAAAAGAGAAATTGCTATGATAAGACCCAATATAGCAAGACAAGCTATAAGAATTACACTAGCCATATCTGTAAAGTGTAAAGTATATTATATTGAGTCGATTTAAATTCTTATGCAATACTGCAAAAAGTATGACCATATTGAATTAATAACCTTATCAGTATAAGTTTTAAAACTTATTTAATAATATTAAAATTGGTTGGCTTACTTTATAGATTCTTATATTTCAGTTCTTTGACTGTAAATTTTCTGTCAATATTAAAATTTTTCTTTTTCCAATTTTTTTCTCCGCGCACAATATAAATTTTTGTCTCTAAAAAATCTAACATTTATTGACATATTATTACATTTTTATATTTTATGAAACATATACACATATTTCCGAAACTTTACAAAAAGTCACTTAAAAGTTTTTTTATTTACATTTTATTGGAAAACTTTATTGGATTAAAAAGTACGGAGAAATAAAACCAAGCACGCATTATTATTAACTAATATACAGCTTTAGGTAACGATTTTCTAAATGGTTATTAAGCTTTATTTTTACTTATTTTTCTTAATATATTACTTTTTTTTAAGTTTTTTGTTAAGTTTTTTTTTGTTTTTATGATAGTATCATTTTTATTTTAATCATTTTTTAACAAGTTTTTTGTATAAGTTACCGTGAAACTACTTATGCCACTGAAAACATATTGAATACATTTTTATATAAGAGTAGAAAAAGTTTATGTTCCCCAAAAGCTTCGTCCGTGCGCATGACAATTTCTCACCCTCAAACTTATTATTTTTTTTTTTTAAGTATAAGAGCCCCACCACCTTTTGAACAAAACTTAATTAACATATATATTGATAACACTCATATATTTATATACATATATTTATAAAACCTAACATTCATTTTTTTTAAATGTTTTAAAACTATATATTTGACAGAAGCAATCGATAAATGTGTCGATAACAAGTTCAACAAATCGAAATTCTAGCTGTACTATGGAACTATATTCTCAAAAAAGGTCAAAGGATTGTTACAAAACTATTATTTTTCGAAAAAAAAAATCAAATTTTTATTTTAAAATTTAAAAAATAAGTTTATAAGCCATAATCATAGCATTTCTTTTTTAATTTCTCAAAACAAATCTCTTCTTTTTTATTTACACGATTAAGAAATCTGTTCTGAACTAATTGAGACTTAATGGATCTTTTCTTTCAATAAGAAAAAAATAAACGTAGGTTTTTTAAAACCAAGATATATCGTATTCATGCGAATATACATATACGCATTCAATACCCTTGAAGAGGGTAATTTTCGTCAAAATGTGGAATGCAGTGAAGGAAACACAAAGTATACATATTCTGTATCAGGGTCCCCTCCTGAGTTGATAAGGCGTGTCCGTCTGTCTGTTACTACCTGTTTCTGTGTTTAAATCTATATAAGTCGGGACATATACTATAATTGCATATAACTGATTGATCGGAAATGCCATTACTTTATGGTTTTTAACGTCGGGAAGCTATTTTTTTATAAATTTTAGAGCCAATCAAGCCAACCTACAAAATTTCACATAACTGACTATATAACTGAAAAATCGGAAAGGAACCAATTTGACTCAACACTATATTAAGAAATAGTTTGGAGTTGATTTTTTTCATCGAAATTTTTAAATAACCCCCCAGTGCTGGCGCTACAAAAATACGAAACTCTTAGGAGCGGAAGAGGCGTGGCCAAAATTTGAAACGATCTTAAGCTGCGTGGGCAGTGTAATCCATGCCAATTCCTATCTTTTTTAGACTGAGATCCACGCGTTCTTTTGACTTTTGATGCTTATCAAAAATATGTATATATAGGCAGAATTTCAAGAATTTCACCGGATTGATCGGTGAGAGCTTTACCAATTAAGATTGGTTTTATAGAGGCTTGATAGCGAGAAGTAGCTTAAAGTCCTATAGAAAACCAGCTGTGAGAATTGTACCAATTGTTCAACTTTACCAAGAATTTATCCTTGTCCCTTATCCATATAGGACCCTTCCACCAAAATTGGAAGTAAATGTGCACGGATACTCCCAAGCCCCGGGATGCTAAATCTGCTGGGTTCGATTTTGAATCCATGCCGCCATAACAATGTCGTATCGACATCAAATGCGATTGTCCTTTCATTCCAATTATTTAAATATTGAACCTTAAAAAAAAATTTTGAAATATTCAAAAAGACAAAAGACGTTAGATGTAAAGATTTTATGTCCAAATGAACTAAAAATATTCCACAACCCTTTTGTTTGGTCATTGATATTTTTCATATAAAAAGACGAATTTTTTTTTAATATGAACGTTATAAAAAATGTTTATTTCTGCATGCAGATGAAGCCGGATGATCCGCAGATAGACCAGCTTATGGTGCATGCAGGGACTCAAGTAATATACAGAGAGGGCGACCGACAAGTCACCTCGAAGCTAAAGCTCTCGACAATGGAGAGGGCGGCCCGACCTAGATATTGCCGAGCTAAAACTCTCTAAAGAAAGTCCGTTGAGTCGAGCGGCCGAGAGAGAGTCGGCTTGCGATCAACTAGCTTTTGTATAAACTTAAGCCTAATAAATAAACATTACCAAACATTACGTTACCATTAAAATTACACCGGTGTGCTGCTGCCTGACCCGACATTCCCCCCTCCGTTGGGGCCTGTCCTCCAACTACATTCGTAAGGGGCGAGGTACAGCTTAATCCGCTCCCAGCGAAGCATTCCGACCCGAAAAGGAATCAGCTCCATAGCTCTGGCCAACGGCAACATCCATAGCCTCCAAAGTCCTGCATCGCTGCTCCAGAAACTCTGCCAGCGACTCCCAAGTAGGGATGGCGTCGGAACTTGAAGAATTTAGACTCTCCTCCTACTTAACCTGGGTAGCTGGATCCAAACGTTGAAGAAGCACCTGGACAATGATGCAGCCGGCTTTGTCGAATCTCATTTGTCGAACCCAAACTCTTCAAAGTTCTCATATGGGCATTGAATTTGTCGGATAACCCTCGAAGACCTGTTATTGAATCACCTCCCACTAGAGTGAGTCCAAGAATCTCGTTCACATGAGCCTTAAATATTAAACGACGGCTATTAAATCGTTTTTCCACCAAATTCAGTGCAATATCATAATTCTCATCGGAGACTTCCAAGGAGCGAACTGCTTCGAAAGCGGACTCCCGAAAGCATGGCAACCTTTGCAGCTTTTCCACCTTATTGATGCTCGGATTACCGCCGACGATTGTACAGAAAATCGAGTAAAACTGAGGTCATTCAGAGTATCCACCGCTGAAGGTAGAAAGAGGCAAGGGAGGCAAAGCTTGAAACCTTTGACCTGACTCTGAGTCAACCTGCATGGTGGACATTTCGTTAGCTAGGGTGGAGTGGGCCGCAATTCGGGAAGAGCGAAGGGGAAGAGCGTCTCGTGCGCAATTTCGGCCTGCATTGTCACTACGAGCTCCGAAACAGTTAATCGAAGCTCACTACTGATCTGCGAAATGTCCAAGTCCTCAAGCTCCCTATGGATGGCCTTGAAGTCGCTGAACATGGCGACTATCTGACCATGTCGCACGTTGAGCATTCTAAGGATCCAACCCGTTTATTCGCTAGGCCCCGGCTGTGTGCGGCTCTGTGCAAGCCTCTGCATAGACTTTTCAGCTTATCTTTGGAAACCTCGATTTTTCCCCTAAGTGGAAAGAATCTTTACAAAATTCCCTGACATAAAAAAAGGGAAAAAGTTCGATGCTGCCCACTACAGAGGCATTTCTAATTTTCCGGCAATTACAAAGTTATTTGAAAAATTAATCCACCTTGGAAACAGGCTAAAGAGCTCTCTGCAAGTTCTGGAGAATACCCAGGGCCTTGCACTTTAGAATAGCACTACGGGTTGGCGTGGGTGCTCCTGTGTCTGCGCCGCTGGAGTTCATGGTTAATTTATTAAGTTCCGACCAACCCGAAGTAAATAATTCCGGCGCCAAATTTTATCGCTCCAAATTTATTTGCTCGCGACGAACACGCCTTGTCCCACTGTCCGCTCAGAACCGTAGCGGAATTGTGGAACGTATATATATATGAAGTCTATGCGCGGGCGAAAGCACTTGCTTTGTGGAACGTAAATATGTGTGTGTGCCTATAATAAATAATTTAACGGGCCACAACCGAACTGCCATTAGGCTTATGTTTTATTCTTAATTTGAATTTGACTGACTGCTTATTAGCACCAAAATCGTTCATGTAATTTTTAATCTGCACCACATATGTTTTCGCGGGAATAGTTTGGTTAAGTTTTAGTTTCTATTTAGTTTAGCTTTAGTAAATTATAGTTAATAATTTAGTTAATTATATTAACTAGATCACGTCGGGGTCACCAATGTTTTGTTATAGATCATTTTCAATGCCGTAAATAAAAAGACGAATTTGTATTTAATATGAACGTTATAAAAAATGTTTATTTCTGCATGCAGATGAAGCCGGATGATCCGCAGATAGACCAGCTTATGGTGCATGTAGGGACTCAAGTAATATACAGAGAGGGCGGACCAACAAGTCACCTCGAAGCTAAAGCTCTCGACAATGGAGAGGCCGGCCCGACCTAGACATTGCCGAGCAAAAATTCTCTAAAGAAAGTCCGTTGAGTCGATCGGCCGAGAGAGAGTCGGCTTACGATCAACTAGCTTTTGTATAAACTTAAGCCTAATAAATAAACATTACCAAACATTACGTTAACATATTTAAACATTAAAATTACACCGGTGTGCTGCTGCCTGACCCGACACCTTTAATAAACAGCTTTGAAAAGGTGTAATATAATAAACAGTAATATAATAATATAATAAACTTTAATAAACAGTTTTTGTAAATTTAAACATATTCGGCCTTCAAAAACTAAGACTTAAAGATAATGAACCAGTTTACATAAAAAATATAGAAGTCCTCTTAGTAAATCAAAAAGGTAAGCTAACTTCGGGCGGAGCCAATGTTGATATACCCCTGCAGGTAAATCCAGATATACATCGCAAAAACCGGATGTAGTTGGCCGATCATTATGAGAATATCATAATATAACCCATTTATTACAATACAAAATCTAAAAAAAAAACCCAAACTTCTATCTTCAAAAATACAAAAGTAGGTATTTTTATTAAAAAAAATACCAGTTATACAAAATTCGAACTCTCTGGCTCTAGAAACACCGAAGTTATAGCATTTTCCGACAGCAATCACGGCCCTTCCGATTTATGTACTGCGTGCAAAGGAAAGAAGGGTGTGTGCACAGTTTTAAGTCAATAGCTGAAAAACTAATGGACTAGTTCGCGTGGAAACAGACAGGCAGATGGGCATACTCATATCCTGATGAAGAGGTGATCCTGATCAAGAATATATATGCTTTATAGGGTCGGAGATAGTTCCTTCACTGCGTTGCACACTTTTGGACAAAATTATAATACACTCTGCACTCTCCAAAAGTGTGCAACGCACTGAAGGAGACATCTCCGACCTTATAAAGTATATATATTCTTGATCAGGATCACCTCCGGAGTTGATATGAGCATGTCCGCATGTCTCTTTTTCTACGCGAACTAGTCTCTCAGTTTCAAAGCTATCGTCTTGAAACTTTGCACACACCCTTTTTTCCTTTGCACGCAATATATAAGTCAGAACGGCCGGGATCGGCCGACTATTGAACTATTGATCGGAAATGGTATAACTTTGGTGTTTTTAGAGTTAGATCAAATTTGACACAAGAGCTATTTTTAGCAAAACATTACGACATGCGAATTACGAATTTCATAAGGATCGGTCGACTATATCTTATAGCTGCCATATAACTGAACGATCGAAATGACCCAACTTTCGTGTTTTTGAAGATAGAAAGCTAAAACTTAATACAGATTCTCTTTTTGGTTGATCCAACCTACCAAATTTCATTAGGATCGGCCGACTAAATCCTATAGCAGCCATTTAACTGAACGATTCGAAATAGTATTTGGTAGAAATATCAACTTTCGTATATTTGAAGATAGAAGCTTGGGACTTTTTTTAGATTTATTATTTAAGTTAATTGGTTTCATTATGATCTAATCATAAGGATCGGCCAACTGTATCCGATGTTTGCGATATACATCCGGTTTTAACCGCAAGGGTATATCAACTTCGGCTCCGCCCGAAGTTAGCTTTTCTTTCTTGTTTTTTAATAAATTCGTAATTGATTTTTATTTTTTTTTGTTTTTATTTTATTTGTAAATATAGAGATGAAATGCATTGAAAACAGATAAAACTTTTTTATTTTACTGATCCTTTCCACAAAAATCGATATTGTTATATTAGCTCCCTTAGAAATAATTATTGGGACACTGTATAGAAAATAATTTTTAAAAAATTTATAATTGTAGAAAAAAAATGTATTTTCTCACCTAATAGGTAATAGGTATTGCCTGCGTGCTTTGAAATGACTTCAGCCAAGCGTTTAGACATTAAATTAGCCAAATCCTGCAATGTTTTTAGTCGATTTTGGCCTATTCTTCAACAAAACCCTTCTTGAGCTGTGCCAAATTTTCAAACTGTGTAAACATTGTTGCATACTCTATTTGAGAGTATACCCCACACATTCTAAATCGGGTTTAGGTCGGGACTACAAGCTGGCCAAAAAACTGCTTTGATACTTTGGATACGTGGATGGCGGCGTTATCCTGTCCTGAAATTAACTTTTTCTCAAAATAAGTTTCGCCAAACGGTATCAAAACGTCGTCCACTAGTCTTATGTACATCTGACAATTCATTTGTGTTAATAAAAAACATATACCAGGTAGAGGATCTTCCGGCGTGTCCAAATGCGGCCCATACCATCAGTGAAGCACCTCCGAAATTGCGAGTCTAGCAGGACTTGCGTTCACATTGGATATCTCTCCAGGACATAATTTTTCCGTCAGGACCATTCAAGTTGAAAGTACCTAAAAATGCATTATGTAACGAAAAGAAACGGCAATTAGCAATTTTTCAACAAGCAATGGCTCTTATCGCTTCTCGCGATTACCTTTAGGATTACAAATAGCGCCAAATTCATTTTAAAGAATGATGACTACTGCATTCTCTGGACTTGAATATTATGATTTAATTTGTAACGTCCTGGTTCTGATCGGGAGCACACACTGTCTGTTGCTGGCCTAGCTCAGGGCCAGCGGGAGGGTTCTTCTGCTTCCCCAAATCAGGGTTACCAAATAAAGTAAATCGTCGACAGTTCTAAAGGAAAGGGAGTGTCCAAAGTTGTGGGGGGAAGAGAGAATGAGAATACTAGCTTGGAGAACTCAGGTGTTATAGATCTCCTCTTTACCCACCCTTGTTGCACCATTATCCTTTGGCAACCCATGTTGCGTTAGCTTGTCTTTGGAAACCTCACGGAAATATTTAGACGCGATTTATTATAACTTCATTACTTCCATATATTCAATAGATGTTTCAGTGTTCGGTTCATTATTCCTAATGTAATAAATTCTAATCCTAATCCAACATTATTAATCAAAGTGATTAACCTAACCTTAACATAAAATGATTTAGGTTTAAATTTACGTTGATTTGAATTGAGAAAATTATGAAAATTACTCTACTTAAATGATTTCAGTTCGTCCCCAAATATTCATATACATATGTAAAACTCAGGATGTTGCGGCTATACCGTACTTACAGCTCGTCCCTCGAGGTCAGCAGGCCTGTCAACTTTTAGATATATATGTAGATATTAAAGGATGTAGTATGTAATTAGTTTAAAATAAAAAGTTAAAAATGGAGTCAAAGAATGATTTGAAAGTGAAGCTGGGCTTATTTTTGGTGAGAAATCAAACCTACTTGCACACGCAGGAAGCTTTAACGGGCTTAATTAACAGCATGGGAATGAAAGGGATGGCAAGCGTGCATTTTTGGAGACCACTGCAATCTGGACAATGGAACACAACCGAAATTGTTTGTCTTAAAATTTGATCGTGAAAATCACCCCCAAAAATTGTAATTGTTCCAAAAAACAATTGCTTAACCATTTAATTATTAGTTTTTAAATACAATTTAAAGTTATCATGAAAATGTTTATTTTTCATGCATGAAGTCACAGTTCAGGGACATAAATGCACAGACAAAGGAATCTTACCGGACGACACAAAGTTTGATGTCTTATTAAAACATCCAGTGCCTCATGACTTAGACAGCTCTAGACGACTTATTGCATTTTGTAATTATTACAGACATCATAATACATCAAAAAATTTTCCGAATATGCCAGGGTTATAACGAGGTTAAATAAAAAGAATTTTTCATATGAATGGACTGATGAATGTCAAAATGCATTTTAATATCTGAAAGCTCAACTAGTAAAACCAACTCTGTAAAAAAAAGTAAACAAAAGTAACAAAAGTACAAAGGAACAAGAGTTAACTGCCATTCATTGGGCAATCATTTATTTTATATCATATAATTTTCTAGTTTACAGTTTACAATTTAACAATTTCTAGATAAAACAGACTATAGATGTTCAAGCATTGAACACTATTTTTTATAGAAATTCTTAAGTTAGAGTTTCAAGGGATCGGACCCATGAAATACGAGTCAAACAGATGGTTTAAAACCGATCCCCTGCAGCCTAACACAAACACATACATAAGTGGTGCGCTTATCGCACTTGAGAAAGGGTCGCATAGCAGGTCAGCGTGCAGTGCGGTCACAAGTAGTTTTACATAGATTTAAGATTCTCATAGGGCTCCTCTTAACAATAGACCACTAACATTGTTGTTTTTAATGACAAACCCCAGCACCAAATTAACACATATGAGACTTAGAGGAATATGATTTAAGGGTTGAGTTAACTCTTAGCTCTAAACCTAAGAGGCTAGGACAGTTTCTTAGCAGACGCTTTATCACGGATAACGATATCCGAATTAAAAGAATTACATAATAAAGTCCATATAAACAAGGGTACAAGGTAGACAAAAATCTTCCGCAGTACCAAAGATTATAAAGTACATAGATGGGACAACATGGCCGTTCAACTTTTTTCATCAAGCTTATTGGTGAGGGGGGAACGCATCTATTTTTAGAACTCTTTACATGTATCCGTCAACAAAAATGTTGTTAATGTGAGGGGCGGTTAGGCCGCTGAACTGAAGAGCGCATCCACGCTAACGAGCGCACACGCGCTGAAGAGCTCATCCACGCTAAAGAGTGCATCTGCGCTCGCCCCTCTATGCACTCTCGCGCTCTCGTCGGGCAATCGATCGTCCTTTCTTTTTTAAGTTAAGTTTAATCGTCTGTAAGCAGCCAAATAAAGCTGAACGCGTTTTGAATTTAACCACGACGCCCTCGACTTCTTTCTTTCGTTTCACCAATTCTGGAATCTTTTGCGGCAACAACGCCCCTTCCAACAAATGTGAACCTATGTATGTATGTGTGACTGCTCGTACGACGGAGTAAAAATGTTTTGTCTTTCAAATTTCAATTTCAATTTCTCGTTTCTGTTTTCAATGCGCCGATGTGGAAGTTAGTAGAACAAATAGTATTTTTGATCGCTGCAGATCGAGACAGGATGGTAGCGTATTGCATAGAGTAGTTATTCTATGTGTAATTTTGCTGTGTTGCAATCATCGTAAGGACATTGAACTTTTTTTTCTTTATAATTATTATTTTTATACCCTTGCAGAGGGTATTATAATTTTGTCCAAAAGTGTGCAACGCAGTGAAGGAGACATCTCCGACCCTATAAAGTATATATATTCTTGATCAGGATCACCTCCTGAGTTGATATGAGCATGTCCGTCTGTCCGTCTGTCTGTCCGTCTGTCTGTCCGTCTGTCTGTCTGTTTCTACGCAAACTAGTCTCTTAGTTTTAAAGCTATCGTCTTGAAACTTTGCACACTCCCTTTTTTCCTTTGCACGCAGTATATAAGTCGGAACGGCTCGGATCGGCCGACTATATCCTATAGCTTCCATATAACTGAAAGATCGGAAATTACCCAACTTTCGTGTTTTGGAAGATAGAAAGCTGGAACTTGGTACACATTCTGTTTTTGGTCAGTTTATCCGATTAACCAAATTTCATAACGATCGGTCGATATCTTGTAGCAGACATATAACTGAATGATCGGAAATGGTTTTTGGTAGAAATACCAACTTTGGTATTTTTGAAGATAGAAGCTTGGGACTTTTTTTTATGTATTTTATTGTAATTAATTGGTTTTATGATGATGTTCTCATAAGGACCGGCAACCTTATCCGATGTTTGCGATATATATCCGCTGTTAACTGCAAGGGTATATCAATTTCGGCTCCGCCCGAAGTTAGCTTTCCCTTCTTGTTTTTTTTGTTTTTTTTTTTATGAATCTCTTTCTTGATTGTCAGACGCATTTTCCATCATGCTGTCTCTATCTTTGCGTATTAGCTGATTATTCGGCAAAGCTCTTAAGAATTCGTGCGCCGTCTTCCATATTTTGTTTGGCTTGTTTTCTTAGATTTCTAAGAAATCTGTCTCTGTCTATTTTGTCATCAATCTACCAACCTTGTGAGGTGGCATCTCTGGATTATCGGGTGAGAAAAGGGGGGTTGCACGCGGTTGCCTGCTAGGTCTCGTCGGCTAATGGGTGGGTCATATAGGACCCCCTCTCTCTCCCTGATGCCTGCCTCAAAGATCATAAATTTTATCATTAAATGAATGCGTGCACGGCCTCTCGAACTGCGAAGGCATAACATAGTCCTCTCAAAACAGATTTTATCTGGATCCTCGAGATCCTCGAGAACGCAAAAGTTGGGGGTGGTTCAGCGGCAAGGTGGTGGCGAATTATTTTTCTTTTATCTCATTATAAAATTCATTTTTATTGGACTAAAGTGTTCTTATACGTCTACTACATCCCCATCCCTATTTCCCCTTACTTCGCTAAAAATTCAGTTTTCTTTCTCGACTTATGTATCTACTAATTAGGTGGTAGGTTAAATAAATGAAAATGGGAAACATAAAATAGAAGTGCGGGCCCGAGGAACTCCAATTTGATACCACTTAAAACAAGCTTAAATTAGGGAATTATCGAACATTATTTCATTTCAATCATCTTTTTTTCCTTGCTCTTCGAATAAAAAAATTAAAAATTACACCCTAAGCTCTTTTACACCGCTCCGTGGTGAAAGGCTAACTGCGCCTGGCGCACACGGAATCGCGTGAATCGGAAAACTAGCTTAAATTAGGGAAAGATCGAACATTATTTCATTTCAATCATCTTTTTTTCCTTGCTCTTCGAATAAAAAAATTAAAAATTACACCCTAAGCTCTTTTACACCGCTCCGTAATGAAAGGCTAACTGCGCCTGGCGCACACGGAATCGTCACGTAACTGCGCGATCTTCTACATTGAACTCGGCTTGGCGATGCCCTTATTTCATCTCAGGATCGGGCTTTTGCTCAATCGGACCGCTCGCGGTTTTAAGGTGAAGACAATCATTTATTTGGTGGACCCCTTTCGGCCGGGAATCGGACGATGCGGTAGATTCACGAACGGAATATTCCGTGTCGCTTAAATTGGCTTTGTACAAAACTACTAGGATTTACTCACCCCTTTCATCCACAACGAGCTGGTCGAAGCGCTTTCACGTGCTCGAGGCTGGAAAGGAATAAAATTCCGGGAAAGCTCCCGGTCACAAAACAAAATAACTACTCAGCCAGCCAATAGAAGCCTTTATTTGGGACGGAACCCTCCGTCCACCAACTCCACACGTTTCTTCGTGGCACCACGAGGCCACCAGATGGACCGACTTCGCTCCCTTCTCTGTGGCGGAGCGTCCCTTATAAGCGCCGCTAAAGCGCGTCGTGGGCGGTTTCGCGCCGCACACCGTCTGGATTTGTGCCGTAGATCGAACCGCTGGGAACCTCGCTCGACTCCAACTTCTCTCTTTACGAACGACCTCCTTGTACCAGGCTCTCTGATCTAAAGAGCCAAAAGAACATGTCAGACCCAATCGACCCTGACCTAACCTCACACACTCACCGCCACTATGATTCGCGACCTGCCTCACTTAAGCGCCTGGTGATCTCCGAATGGGCTTGTTTTCCACCTTGCTTTTTTAAGGGATGAACTTCCTTGGACCGCGCCAGAAATGCAAAGAAAATGCTATTGCCACGCGGATTCCTATGATTAGCTTCCAGCTTCCAATAACGGTTTCACACCGATTGCCAGACCCCCGGACATTGGCAACGCCTAACTCCTTGCTACGGTCCTACTACGGCAAAAGGCTCCCAGATAGTTTGCCATCTCCCCTCCCCGGGGTTGCCACCTACGCCGATCTAACGCCGACGTTACAAAGTGCCCCCGTCGCAAGAGCTAGAACAGGGTCTCACACGACTATTGTTTTAAACCTTTGGCGTGGCCGTCAGCCAACGGGTACAACAGGGGGACCTACGCGCAAGCAATTGCGTGCCGTAACTGTGTACACCGCTGGTAGTGCGACTATACTCTCCACGTGAGGGCGGCTGGTAACAGGTCCCGGTAAGGTCATGTCTCTGCCGAGGATGCTGGCTAATGGTAGTCGGGCGGGGAGAAGAACATTCCCTTCCTTAAATTACCCCAATCCAAGGTGGAACAGCATATGCCGAAGGATGCGTGTCCGAGGGGGGGCTCGGACGCTAATATGCGAACTCTGGGGGACAGGCCGACCTCCCAGTTTTAACCAGGCTTATCGTGACAAGCGGGCTATGTCATGATGGACGAACCCCTTCCCGCCTACTCGTGGGACCAAAACATGAATAACACTCTACAAAATAAAAACCAAAGCGGAGAGCGGAACTCCCTAAAAAAGACCGAAAAAAGAACCCTAATTGGAGTCCTGGACAAGGGCTCCAAGGATGGGCTCATCCCCAAGGAACTCTGGCGACGAGTGGTAAACGAGTTGCATGGGCGCTTCGTGGAGGAAATGCTGCGAAGTGGAGGACCCCCACCAGAATGCGAAGACGCAGGATGGTACCAGGGTAGCGTCAAGGTGATTGCTTGCCAAGACGCGCGATCGGTGGAGACTTACAAGCGGATGATTGCATCGCTTGGAGAGGTCTACCCTGGAGCTAAGCTGGTGGCGGTTGACTGGGACGAGATCCCCAGCAAACCGAGGGCGCGAGTGTGGCTCACAGAAAAGCCAGCCGACCCTAAGACCATCCTGACAATGCTTAGGATGTGCAACCCGACGCTCCCCACGGCGGACTTGAGAGTCGCCAAGGTCGAGGAGGCGGTGGGATTGCGGAGGCAGGTCGTCCTCACACTAAACGAGGAGACCGTAAAAGCCCTGGAGAGGACGGAGCACCGGCTTAAATACGGATTCGAGCATGTCTCGGTCCGTATCTATAAATCTGATGCGAAGGCCAAGCCAGGAGGTATTGGTCTGGAGGCAGACACACAAGAGCCAGACTTGGAGGAGCCGACCGAAGAGGGGCACCCGGAGGAAATGTCGGATGAGGAGGAGGACATTCTAGAAGGGTACACCTCGGAAGAGAGCGACT
Organism: Drosophila bipectinata; assembly: GCF_030179905.1. NCBI lineage: Eukaryota > Metazoa > Arthropoda > Insecta > Diptera > Drosophilidae > Drosophila > Drosophila bipectinata. The sequence continues at coordinate 19,403,116 of NC_091740.1, read as the reverse complement.
TGGCAAGGGCGCTTGGTGGTGTCGGAATGGAGGACTCTCTGCTGGGCTCCGAGACGGAGGCAGAGATAACTGTGGTGGAGGTTTGTAAGGATGTCCCTGACGATCTTACAAATAAACCTCCACCACAGTAAAGCAGCGTTAGCTGCCCTCCTTCTCCACCTCGCCGAGAGTGGAGCAGATGTGGCCCTCATCCAGGAACCCTGGATCCTAGGAGACAGGATTCTTGGGTTGGGGCCGTCGGAGTTCAGGCTCTGCAAAGCCGATACAGCAGGTAAAAGGCGAGCCTGCATCCTCGCAAAAAAGAACCTTAACCTCTTTTTGCTTCCCAATTTCAGCAATGAAGACCACGTAGCCGCAGCCGTAGAGAGCCCAAATGGCCCTCTAAGGATATGTTCGGCGTATATGGGCCACGACCAGGAGGCCCTTCCCCCGCACCCGCTAATCAAACAGCTGGTGGAAGACAGCAGGAAGCACAAGATCGACCTGATCATAGGTTGTGATGCTAACGCCCATCATCATCAGTGGGGCAGCACTGACACAAACGAGAGGGGTGAGTCAATCTTCGATTTTATCCTAGGCTCCAATCTTTTGGTGGGTAACAGGGGTACAGAACCCACTTTCATAGTCAAGAACAGAAGAGAAGTACTTGACGTCACTCTTTACTCTGAATCCCTAGCAGACAGGATTGTTAGATGGGGAGTCCTAGAGAAACACTCATTCTCAGACCACCGATACATAGAATTAGTGGTCAATTTCGAGAACTTTAATCGACTAACGGTACGCAACCCGAGAAAAGCGAACTGGGAGTTATATAGAAAGAAGCTAGATAGTTCCTTGGGAAATCCTCCAACAGGGAATGTGGATAGTAGGGCAGCCCTGGATGCCATGGTGGATACGCTCACGGCAGCGTGCGCCAGGGCATTCAATAAAGCTTGTCCCAAAATCAGATCGGGCAAAAGCAAGTCAAAGAAACCACCATGGTGGTCGCAATCACTTGCGCCCTTTAAAACCAAGGCCCGCAAGGCCTTCAATTTTGCCAGAAAAACAAACTCGGAGACAGCCTGGGAGTCGTACAAAGCGGACCTTAGGCGATATAACAAAGAGCTTCGCAAGGCAAAAAGAAATGCCTGGGCCGAGTTCTGCACGAACATTCAGGAAACATCAGAGGCCTCTCGACTCAGGAAGGTCCTTGCAACTACTGCACCAAATGTAGGATACATTAAAACCTCAGAGGGCAACTGGACATCGTCCAGCAAAGAAACCCTAGAGGCTCTCATAGAGACACATTTCCCGGGATGCTCTCGAGAAGACGCAACCCTGGAAATGCAGACACAGGGGAATAGCCCACCCACCAACAATCCACTTGAATACCTATTGAATGATAGATATCTCAGCTGGGCAATAAATAGCTTCAAGCCCTTCAAATCCCCGGGTCCAGATGGCATTGTCCCGGCTCAACTAATTAAAGCCGGTCCCAACCTGAAATCATGGGTCAAGATAGCTTTCTCAGCAATCTTCAGGATGGGCATCGTACCCGCAATGTGGTTGCGGACGAAAGTCGTATTTATACCCAAGGCGGGAAAACCATCTCACTGCACCCCCAAGGACTTTAGACCAATAAGCCTGTCGTCCTTCCTTCTCAAGACAATGGAGAGACTAATCAGCCTCCATATTAATCTTACTATAAGCCCAGATGATATCTCGGGATCACAACATGCGTATAGGAAGGGCCGATCCACGGAAACGGCACTCCACGAAATCACTACTTTTGTCGAGAAGGCACTTAGTGATAAGGAATACGCACTCATTGCTTTTCTAGACATAGAAGGTGCGTTCAACAACATCCTACCAAGCTCGATAACCAATGCGCTGACAGGACTAGGAATAGATAATCAATCCGTAGGCCTTATTAAGCAGATCCTGGTAAACAGGACTGTTGAGGCGTCACTAGGAGGAGAATCTATTCATAGATACGTCAGAAGAGACACCCCGCAAGGAGGCGTACTCTCACCCTACTCTCGCCTACTGCGATCCCTTGAAGGGGGTGGTTGCAAAGTTATCGCTTACGCGGATGATGTCGCAATTGCCTTCTCAGGAAAATTTCCCCAGACTCTATGTGACCGCATGACGGACAAACTTAGGGTCCTCTCAACATGGGCAGCTCGAAATGGACTAGGTGTGAACCCATCCAAAACAGAGCTCGTCCTCTTCACCAGGAAGTACAAAATACCAAACTTAAGGCTTCCAAAACTATTAGGAGAAACACTATCTCTTAGCGATAGCGCCAAGTACCTAGGTATTACGATAGACAGGAAACTGGACTGGAAATCAAACACTATGGATAGAGCCAACAAAGCTACAATCGCGCTCTATACTTGCAGAAAAGCCATTGGTCTTAAATGGGGAATGTCACCAAAAATAGTAAGATGGCTTTATACAGCGGTCATAAGACCCATCCTCTTCTACGGGGTGGTGGTATGGTGGCCCGCTCTCACCAACTCCACAATCAGGGAGAAGCTTAGGAAAACTCAAAGGATGGCGGAGGTCTGTATCACGGGCAGCCTACGTACCACTCCTACGGACGCACTAGACTTCATACTCGACCTTTTACCAGTAGAGGTAGTGGGAGTCAAGATGGCCACGCTATCGGCAATTAGGCTACGAGAGACGGGCGCATGGAAAAGGACTGACTACGGACATACCAAGTTAGATCTGCACCACTGCACGCCAACGGGGTCTACAGACTACTGCGTACCTGTCGATAATCCCACCTTAAAATACAAGGTCTACATTCCAACAAGGGAGGAATGGGACACACAAATCCCGGGACCAGCCGGTTCCCTCCATATTTACACAGACGGTTCAAAATTGAATGGCCAGGTGGGAGGCGGTTTCCATTGCGAAAAGCTGTGTTTTAATGAGTCCTTCAGACTCCCAGACCACTGTAGTGTTTTCCAAGCAGAAGTAATAGCTATCGGAGAAGCACTCAGATCCCCAGCACTTATTGGTAATCAGGACACAATCTGTATCTTCTCAGACAGTCAAGCGGCACTCAAAGCCCTTGACGGTCTTTCATCCAACTCCAGGACAGTGAATGACTGTCGCAGATCTCTTAACGAGATGGCAGAGCAGCATAACATACACCTCATATGGGTGCCCGGGCATAGGGACCACGAGGGTAACTGCGCCGCCGACGAACTAGCAAGAGCAGGTACTACCAATCCTCTCCTACCGGAGAAGGAACCAGTAGGTATCCCCTTAGCTACGTGTAGGCTAAAATGCAGGGATCACTTTGACCGCGCATCACTGCGGAAATGGAGAAACCTCCAAAACTGCAGGAACTCCCGCATGATATGGCCAATCCGATCTAGGAAGAGGTCAATGATGCTCATCGCCCTGAATAGGCAGGACTGTAGTCTGGCGATCAAGGCCATTACGGGGCATTGGTTAATAGGAGCACACGCGGCTAGACTAGCGGTGCCTCATTATGACTACTGCAGGAGCTGTAGAGACGAAGAAGAGGAAGAGACAGTCGCACACCTCCTGTGTCAATGCCCTGCGCTGGGGCGCATCCGACTCAAATTCCTGGGCGCAGCAATACTTACAGACCTTACAGACCTCGCGGAGGTCGCTCCACACAGACTCGTAGCCTTCATCCGTAAATCCGGATGGGACCGCGAGCCTTCAAGAAGGATAGAGCACCCTTGGGCACATAAGTAGTGGGAAGGGAGAGGTCCTTTTGTAGGATCCTTGCCTGTGCGGTATCACAAGGAGCCCAAGCGGCTCAAGTGGATGGGGGTCAGAAACCGGCCCTCATCGCCGCCTCAACCTAACCTAACCTTGGCGTGGTAAGTGCCTATTGCTCTTCCCTGCATGTCCTCTAGCTCGTAGATTGAATTACCCGTTCTCTTACGAACTCTCGCCTTAACTTATCTTGGGCCAAGTTTGGCGTTGTAACCCGCCGCAAAGTTGCTTTGTTTGAAGTTCCTTCGGAAAATCTTTTGTCCTTCTCAATACGTCACCTCTTTGTACCGCCTTTCATTCTTCTCCGTTTGCTTTGCTAAAACCTTCTGAGCCTGGGCCCGTAGTAAATCCAACGAATCCAACGAAATCCCGGGAGGATTCCCGGGATAACCGAATCTCTCTTTCCTCCAAGAGCCCTAGCTCCCTCATGAGCTTGTACGATCCTCTTGTTCCCACAAACTGTTGCCCGAACACTAAATAATACGGGGTTGTGCCCGTACCGGAATGGATTGAAGTTCTTAAGGCGCAGCAGATCTCAATGCGGTGTTCATCCCAATTCCTTTGGTCTCCTCTCACGTAAGATCTTATAGCTGCGATGATGGACCTATTCACCCTTTCGGATGCATTAGCCTGCGGCGAATGGACCGCTTGTCCGAAGTTTTATACCTTATTGCTTCTATTTTTCTTAACGAATTCCAATACTGCCTCAACCTGTTAGTGTTTCTAGACCTAATCTTATCGTCTACCTTAACCTTACTATGCTCTTCTTCGCGATGCTCGTTGTCGCTCTCTTCCTTCTCTCCCACTTGTCCTTGTTTGAGCCTAACGGAATGCGCTGGGGTGAACGGTCCGGTGCATTCGCTTTCCTGTTTTTTTTGACTTTTCGGACAAGATGGCTTATCCACATTCGGTGACCCGCATCCAAAACAGAAGACCTTCAGCTTCCCTGCGCAGTCGTGATACCTGTGACCCTCCTTTCTGCAATTCCAGCAGATGAGAGCCACAGCCTCCACCTTGTCTGCTTCTTCGTCGGTGAACTCTTGGACCTCTTCCCATTCCAGATCACTGCCTAATTCCGCTATAGCTTTGCCGGACGCATAGCCCCTATGTGAGCATTTGTCTTCTCGTCTCTGGGTTTCCCCATATGCCTTCTTTATCCAACCCGGCTTTGACGCGCTGCTATCTCGACGCACTTTCTCTAAGAATCGTTCACGACGCCTGCAAACTTCTCGTAAGTGGCCTATCGAACGTATTGATACATTCAGCAACTCGTGGCGGATCTCGGACCTGACATTTCTTCTAACCATTTATACTAAGGTGGCGTCGCTCAAGGGAATACTCAACCCATCCATCAGTTGCTCTACCGCCTCGTAAAATGAATCAAAATCCTCTCTTTCGCGTTGGTTTCGGTCTCTTATCGCTTCGCGTATGTCCTCATCCATTCTATTGTCCCTGAAATGATTTCTAAGCGCGTCGCACATAACTCGCCCCATCTCATCCCTCTATTCAACTTATGGAAACACCAGTAAAATTCTCCCGCTTTACCGTCGAACAGCAAGCTCGCATTCCCGCACAGAGCTGATAAATTACTTTCCAGTGTTTGGTGGGTCAATGGTTCTATCCGATAGATGAAATTATCGACAGTCCTCCCCTATGGATGTCCGCTAAACCGAATCTTCCAATTGTTTATAATGTGGCCCACCTTATCTGGTCTGTACGCTAGTCTTTGTTCTGCTTGTTGCCTTATACCGTTCCTAAAACTGTAACTTTGATCTTGAATCGCCTCTTCATTATCGTTAATCCCACTGCGTTGTTCTTGGACTCCAGCTCTCACTTCTTCATTCCTTTCTGGACGCTCCCTTTGGTGGAATAGTCTGTCCACCTGGGTCGATAGCAGTTCCAATAATGTCGCCTGCATGGCGCTCACTGTTTGGGACACAATTGCTTGCAGCTCCGCTGTGCTTCCTAGAGATTCTGCCTGAGAGCCTGCTTGGCTAGTCCCGCAGGGTAAGTCTGGCCGGCGAGCCTGCTGGCTCGTACTCGCAGCGGTCGTGTCACTTGCCGCTTGGACATTCTCAAAGCACGTCGGGCATGACGACTTCGACCTGGCATGTGTTGTTATGCATGTCTTGTGAAACTCGTGCTCGCACTTGGTCCTGGCTCTGCCAGTTGCCATTTCTTTGTTGCATTTCATGTAGATGAGCATCCTTATGGGTGTCGCTGCCCCCTTCTCTGCCTCTCCCGGATTCATCCTTTCCTATTTTACTTTCTAAATCTGAAGATACACTAACAAATGCTCTCTCTTCGACTACCACAACTCTGATTACTATTAATATGAAACCAAACTTCGCCATCGTCTAACTTGCCTACCGCCAATACACGCTACCTTTTTTTTTTCTTCTTTCTGCTTTGCTCCTCATTCTGATCTGTTCGGGAGGTGGCTTGAGCAACTCGCCTCTACGGCTCTTCGTCGCCCGTCCCTGCTATTCCCAGGCACCGCGAGTCAACTACTATATCTCTTAAGACGTGGTCATTCGTAGCTCCTACGACTGAATTCCAAGCGTCCATCTTCTCTAATAGGGGACGACGGGTCCTAACTGCCAATCTCTAGGCGTGGTCAGACATCAGTTTGCTGACTGATCCTGCTCTCCAAGCGACTGTAGCGCCAGTTTTCCCGTCCCTTTGCTCTTGTGAACAACTCACCAGTCATAACTCGTGGTCAGGTTTGTCCTTTCCTTCCTGAAATCCTACGCGAGATACTGAACTGCTAAGCTCTACTCCAAACTATTGCGGCGACTGCTGTGGCACAGTGGACTACCCTTTCTCTAAGTGTAGAATTCCCTGCGGTACCCGCACCGCTGCTGAGGCTTTTGGTCTGGCTACTATTATGCTACTATAACCAGCCGAATAGATTTGATCGCAGAGCATGGCTGCGTTTAGCCATACTGAAAACATGGCCCCACGTTGGGCGCCAGAAAAATTTATGATAATTATTACTGTAACAAACAGTCAACCTTGTGAGGTGGCATCTCTGGATTATCGGGTGAAAAAAGGGGGGTTGCACGCGGTTGCCTGCTAGGTCTTGTCGGCTAATGGGTGGGTCATATAGGACCCCCTCTCTCTCCCTGATGCCTGCCTCAAAGATCATAAATTTTATCATTAAATGAATGCGTGCACGGCCTCTCTAACTGCGAAGGCATAACATAGTCCTCTCAAAACAGATTTTATCTGGATCCTCGAGATCCTCGAGAACGCAAAAGTTGGGGGGTGGTTCAGCGGCAAGGTGGTGGCGAATTATTTTTCTTTTATCTCATTATAAAATTCATTTTTATTGGACTAAAGTGTTCTTATACGTCTACTACATCCCCATCCCTATTTCCCCTTACTTCGCTAAAAATTCAGTTTTCTTTCTCGACTTATGTATCTACTAATTAGGTGGTAGGTTAAATAAATGAAAATGGGAAACATAAAATAGAAGTGCGGGCCCGAGGAACTCCAATTTGATACCACTTAAAACAAGCTTAAATTAGGGAATTATCGAACATTATTTCATTTCAATCATCTTTTTTTCCTTGCTCTTCGAATAAAAAAATTAAAAATATTCCGTGTCGCTTAAATTGGCTTTCCACGTGCTCGAGGCTGGAAAGGAATAAAATTCCGGGAAAGCTCCCTGTCGGGTCAAGCAGCAAGCAACTAATTTAAACACAACAATTAATAAGTAACTGATGTTTTGCTGGTCGCAAGCCGACTCTCTTTCGGCCGCTCGGCTTGGCTACTTCGGCGCTTATGGTTAGCGAGCATTCGCTCAGCCTATTCTGCAAGGTTGGCGCCACTCTCGTTCGTCTTCTTACTGCGCTCGCATCCTAAATTGGATTTCAAATATTGTACATAAATCCTAATTTCATATGCGGCCTGAATAAAGTTTATAACGTTGAAATTAATTAAATTCTGATTCTTTATTTACGGCATCGAAAACTCTCGATGACCAAACATTGGTGACCCCGAGGTGATCGTTAATATATTTATATACACATAAACAAATTACTAAAACAAAAACAAAACAATTTTGTAAACAGTGTTATGTGAAATTATCATTATCAAATTATCATACGTGTCTAATAAGTTTATTTAAAATAATAAACAAATTATAATATAGTATTATATTATACATACATACAGGCATAAACATAAACGTAAGTTCACAAGCACACATACATATTTACGATCCACAACGCGAGTGCATTCGCCCGCGCATAGACTTCATACAAACATACGATCCACAACGCAAGTGCATTCGCCCGCGCATAGACTTCTAGCTTCATATATATGTACATTCCACAATTCCGCTACGGTTCTGAGCGCACAGTGGCACAGATCGTGTTCGCCGCGAGCAAAAAAAATTTATTTCGGTTGTTCGGAACTCAATATAATAAATCATGAACTCCAGCGGCGCCGTCACAGGAGCACCCACTCCAACCCGGAGTGCAATTTTAAAGTGCAAGGCCCTGGGTATTCTCCAGGACTTACAGAGGATCCAAGGAGCTCTTCAGCCTATTTCCAAGGTGGACGATGCCATGCTACACGTGCGACATGGTCAGATAGCCACCATGTTCAGCGACTTCAAGGCCATCCACGGGGAGCTTGAGGATTTGGACATTTTGCAGATCAGCAGTGACCTTCGATGGACTGTTTCGGAGCTCGTAGCGACGATGCAGGCGGAAATTGAGCACGAGACGACCCTTCGCTCATCTCGAATTGCTGCCCACTCCACCCTTGCCAACGGAATGTCCACCATGCAGGCTGACCCAGGGCACTAACCATACAGCATATAGACAACCCATTTCATACAACGAAAATGGACGCAAAAATTTCTTGCGACAGGCCCCAGCAGGCCCCAGAGCGGATTTCTTACGCTCATCGTTCGTTCATCTTACGCTCATTCTCTCATTAAATTTTTTCTGTTTCTCAGTCTCTAAACGGAGCGCGATGAAGAAGGTTGGCCTGCGCTTCGGTTGATCTTTGTATGTATGCGTGTCACACTTTCACATACACGGGTGTTTGTGTGCGTACGATTTCGTTTCGAAGCCAGCGCACAAAATTTGGATTTTTCTTACTTTTCAGGCTTGCTACCCTAACAAAATTCGGGTATTCGTTATTTGATGAAATGACGAAAGAAATTTATTATTATTATACATTTATTATTTATTATACATTTTTAATTTATTTAGGAATTAGATTAAGTGTTAGTAGTAAAATGTTTTCTGTATATATATTTTTACGAATCATTAAAAATCAATATACTGAGAATGTGTCAGAGTATATTTCAGTCGGAGTCACTTAAAACGCCGATTGCTTTTAAGTTTTTGTTAACGACAATAATTTTATTAAATTAAATTTAATGTGAAATTTAATTAAATTATTGTCGTTAATTTAATAATTTCCTTATATATTTTGGAGCTTTAAAAAAGTTAAAAAATTGTTACAGATATATACATACCTGGTCGAAATAAATATTGGGACACTTTATTTTTTTTTAATAAATTCGTAAATGATTTTTAATTTTTTTTGTTTTTATTTTATTTGTAAATATAGAGAAGAAATGCATTGAAAACAGATAAAACTTTTTTATTTTACTGATCCTTTTCACGAAAATTTGTATTGTTATGTTAGCTCCCTTAGAAATAATTATTGGGACACTGTATAGAAAATAATTTTTAAAAAATTCATAATTGTAGAAAAAAAATGTATTTTCTCACCTAATAGTGGGTATTGCCTGCGTGCTTTGAAATGACTTCAGACAAGCGTTTAGACATTAAATTAGCCAAATCCTGCAATGTTTTTCGTCGATTTTGGCCTATTCTTCAACAAAACCCTTCTTGAGCTGTGCCAAATTTTCAAACTGTCGTCCATTGCTGTATACTCTATTTGAGAGTATACCCCACACATTCTAAATCGGGTTTAGGTCGGGACTACAAGCTGGCCACCCCAAAAGTTCAATTTTTTAATCCTCAAAAAACTGCTTTGACACTTTGGATACGTGGATGGCGGCGTTATCCTGTTGAAAAATTAACTTTTTCTCAAAATAAGTTTCGCCAAACGGTATCAAAACGTCGTCCATTAGTCTTATGTACATCTGACAATTCTTTCGTGTTAATAAAAAACACATAGAGGATCTTCCGGCGTGTCCAAATGCGGCCCATACCATCAGTGAAGCACCTCCGAAATTGCGAGTCTAGCAGGACTTGCGTTCACGGTGGATATCTCTCCAGGACATCATTTTTCCGTCAGGACCATTCAAGTTGAAGGGAAAAATGATGTCCTGGAGAGATATCCACCGTGAACGCAAGTCCTGCTAGACTCGCAATTTCGGAGGTGCTTCACTGAGACTCGCAATTTCGGAGGTGCTTCACTGACAATTATGAATTTTTTAAAAATTATTTTCTATACAGTGTCCCAATAATTATTTCTAAGGAAGCTAACATAACAATACAAATTTTCGTGAAAAGGATCAGTAAAATAAAAAAGTTTTATCTGTTTTCAATGCATTTCTTCTCTATATTTACAAATAAAATAAAAACAAAAAAAATTAAAAATCATTTACGAATTTATTAAAAAAAAATAAAGTGTCCCAATATTTATTTCGACCAGGTATATATATATAAATATACATTGGTTTTATGCTTTTATATGGATTCTTATTGTATGATCTGCAGTGTAATTTAAAATATATACATAAATATAAAAATGTCACTACCGTATTTACACACCGTCATTTCCATCTCACAATAACCCAAATTAATAACAAGTGCCTGAAAAATTGTAAACAAAAAAGGTAAACAAGGCCATCAGCTGTTTTCGTGTCTTCACCCTCCCCTAAAAATCATTCCATCGTTAGAGTAGGCATGCACAAGCCTCTTGCAGACCAACAAAAACTTAAAAGCTATCGGCGTTTTAAGTGACTCCGACTGAAATATACTCTGACACATTCTCTGTATATTGATTTTTAATGATTCGTAAAAATATATATGCAGAAAACATTTTACTACTAACACTTAATCTAATTCCTAAATAAATTAAAAATGTATAATAAATAATAAATGTATAATAATAATAAATTTCTTTCGTCATTTCATCAAATAACGAATACCCGAATTTTGTTAGGGTAGCAAGCCTGAAAAGTAAGAAAAATCCAAATTTTGTGCGCTGGCTTCGAAACGAAATCGTACGCAAACAAACACCCGTGTATGTGAATGTGTGACACGCATACATACAAAGATCAACCGAAGCGCAGGCCAACTGAGAAACAGAAAAAATTTAATGAGAGAATGAGCGTAAGATGAACGAACGATGAGCGTAAGAAATCCGCTCTGGGGCCTGCTGGGGCCTGTCGCAAGAAATTTTTGCGTCCATTTTCGTTGTATGAAATGGGTTGTCTATATGCTGTATGGTTAGTGCCCAGGGTTAGGTCAAAGTTTTCAAGTGCTGCCTCCTTTGCCGCTCCCTACGTTCAGCGGTGGATACTCGGAATGGGCTGAATTTTACTCGATCTTCTCTACCATAGTCGGCAGCAATCCTCGTATTAGTAAGGTGGAAAAGTTGCAAAGGTTGCGATCTTGCCTTCGGGAGTCCGCTTTCGAAGCAGTTCGTTCCTTGGAAGTCTCCCACGAGAACTATGATGTTGCGCTGAATTTATTGGAGAAACGATTTAATAACCGTCGCTTAATATTTCAGGCACACGTGAACGAGATTCTGGGCCTCAGTCTGTTGGAAAGTGGCTCAATAGCAGCACTTCGAAGTCTTTCGGACAAATTTAATGCCCATATGCGAGCCTTAAAGAATTTGGGTACTTCAGTTCAGATCGCCAGCTGCATCATCGTCCAAGTTCTGCTTCAAAGGTTGGACCCAGCTACCCAGGCCAAGTGGGAGGAGAGTCAAAACTCCTCAGGTTCAGACGCCATCCCTACTTGGGAGTCGATGGCCGAATTTTTGGAGCAGCGGTGTAGGACGCTGGAGGCTATGGACGTGGCCATGGCTGCATACGCCCCGGACGCTCATGTGGGAAGGCGTCGAGGTGCAAATAATGGTAGATCATCCTTTATTGTTACTAATTCGCTTCCCTCTACTTGTGCTCTATGCGGTGGATGGTCCCATATAATGTCTGCATGCCCCCGATTTCTATCAATGCCCCCTGAGATTCGCCTTGGTGAGGCCAGGCGACTCGGTCTTTGTCGGAAGTGTCTGCAAACGGGCCATCACATGCGTGAGTGCTAGTTGTCGCAGTTGTGGAAGGAGGCATCACAGCCTGCTGCATTTCCTGGAGCCGCCGACATCTAGCGGCCAGCCTTTGGTTGGTCCTCCCACGTCAGCCATAGCCGAGGTCGCCGAGCCTGCAGCCTCTTCGCCGTCCACTGCTAATGCACTAGTTGCTCAAGGTCACAGCGGCGATATATCGTTGCTTGCTACAGCGAACATTTTTGTTCGTAGTTGCGCTGGATCCCTTGTTCCATGCCGAGCTTTGTTGGATTCTGGATCTCAGGTGCACGTGATCACTTCCCGGCTGGCAAGTCAGCTGCAGCTCCGGAGGTACAAATCATTCATGGCGGTGTCTGGTATTGGAGATACCGGCTTTGCGACAGATGAATTCTCTGTTGATGTTCTCCTACGTTCCCACTGTTCCGAGTACTCGGCCCTGGTTAACGCCGTCATCGCCGCCAATATCACGGACCTGCAGCCTAGCTTCAGTTTGGATGTCTCCTTGGATGGAATGATTTTTAGGGGAGGGTGAAGACACGAAAACAGCTGATGGACTTGTTTACCTTTTTTGTTTACAATTTTTCAGGCACTTGTTATTAATTTGGGTTATTGTGAGATGGAAATGACGGTGTGTAAATACGGTAGTGACATTTTTATATTTATGTATATATTTTAAATTACACTGCAGATCATACAATAAGAATCCATATAAAAGCATAAAACCAATGTATATTTATATATATATACCTGGTCGAAATAAATATTGGGACACTTTATTTTTTTTTAATAAATTCGTAAATGATTTTTAATTTTTTTTGTTTTTATTTTATTTGTAAATATAGAGAAGAAATGCATTGAAAACAGATAAAACTTTTTTATTTTACTGATCCTTTTCACGAAAATTTGTATTGTTATGTTAGCTTCCTTAGAAATAATTATTGGGACACTGTATAGAAAATAATTTTTAAAAAATTCATAATTGTCAGTGAAGCACCTCCGAAATTGCGAGTCTCAGTGAAGCACCTCCGAAATTGCGAGTCTAGCAGGACTTGCGTTCACGGTGGATATCTCTCCAGGACATCATTTTTCCCTTCAACTTGAATGGTCCTGACGGAAAAATGATGTCCTGGAGAGATATCCACCGTGAACGCAAGTCCTGCTAGACTCGCAATTTCGGAGGTGCTTCACTGAGACTCGCAATTTCGGAGGTGCTTCACTGACAATTATGAATTTTTTAAAAATTATTTTCTATACAGTGTCCCAATAATTATTTCTAAGGAAGCTAACATAACAATACAAATTTTCGTGAAAAGGATCAGTAAAATAAAAAAGTTTTATCTGTTTTCAATGCATTTCTTCTCTATATTTACAAATAAAATAAAAACAAAAAAAATTAAAAATCATTTACGAATTTATTAAAAAAAAATAAAGTGTCCCAATATTTATTTCGACCAGGTATATATATATAAATATACATTGGTTTTATGCTTTTATATGGATTCTTATTGTATGATCTGCAGTGTAATTTAAAATATATACATAAATATAAAAATGTCACTACCGTATTTACACACCGTCATTTCCATCTCACAATAACCCAAATTAATAACAAGTGCCTGAAAAATTGTAAACAAAAAAGGTAAACAAGTCCATCAGCTGTTTTCGTGTCTTCACCCTCCCCTAAAAATCATTCCATCGTTAGAGTAGGCATGCACAAGCCTCTTGCAGACCAACAAAAACTTAAAAGCTATCGGCGTTTTAAGTGACTCCGACTGAAATATACTCTGACACATTCTCTGTATATTGATTTTTAATGATTCGTAAAAATATATATGCAGAAAACATTTTACTACTAACACTTAATCTAATTCCTAAATAAATTAAAAATGTATAATAAATAATAAATGTATAATAATAATAAATTTCTTTCGTCATTTCATCAAATAACGAATACCCGAATTTTGTTAGGGTAGCAAGCCTGAAAAGTAAGAAAAATCCAAATTTTGTGCGCTGGCTTCGAAACGAAATCGTACGCAAACAAACACCCGTGTATGTGAATGTGTGACACGCATACATACAAAGATCAACCGAAGCGCAGGCCAACCTTCTTCATCGCGCTCCGTTTAGAGACTGAGAAACAGAAAAAATTTAATGAGAGAATGAGCGTAAGATGAACGAACGATGAGCGTAAGAAATCCGCTCTGGGGCCTGCTGGGGCCTGTCGCAAGAAATTTTTGCGTCCATTTTCGTTGTATGAAATGGGTTGTCTATATGCTGTATGGTTAGTGCCCAGGGTTAGGTCAAAGTTTTCAAGTGCTGCCTCCTTTGCCGCTCCCTACGTTCAGCGGTGGATACTCGGAATGGGCTGAATTTTACTCGATCTTCTCTACCATAGTCGGCAGCAATCCTCGTATTAGTAAGGTGGAAAAGTTGCAAAGGTTGCGATCTTGCCTTCGGGAGTCCGCTTTCGAAGCAGTTCGTTCCTTGGAAGTCTCCCACGAGAACTATGATGTTGCGCTGAATTTATTGGAGAAACGATTTAATAACCGTCGCTTAATATTTCAGGCACACGTGAACGAGATTCTGGGCCTCAGTCTGTTGGAAAGTGGCTCAATAGCAGCACTTCGAAGTCTTTCGGACAAATTTAATGCCCATATGCGAGCCTTAAAGAATTTGGGTACTTCAGTTCAGATCGCCAGCTGCATCATCGTCCAAGTTCTGCTTCAAAGGTTGGACCCAGCTACCCAGGCCAAGTGGGAGGAGAGTCAAAACTCCTCAGGTTCAGACGCCATCCCTACTTGGGAGTCGATGGCCGAATTTTTGGAGCAGCGGTGTAGGACGCTGGAGGCTATGGACGTGGCCATGGCTGCATACGCCCCGGACGCTCATGTGGGAAGGCGTCGAGGTGCAAATAATGGTAGATCATCCTTTATTGTTACTAATTCGCTTCCCTCTACTTGTGCTCTATGCGGTGGATGGTCCCATATAATGTCTGCATGCCCCCGATTTCTATCAATGCCCCCTGAGATTCGCCTTGGTGAGGCCAGGCGACTCGGTCTTTGTCGGAAGTGTCTGCAAACGGGCCATCACATGCGTGAGTGCTAGTTGTCGCAGTTGTGGAAGGAGGCATCACAGCCTGCTGCATTTCCTGGAGCCGCCGACATCTAGCGGCCAGCCTTTGGTTGGTCCTCCCACGTCAGCCATAGCCGAGGTCGCCGAGCCTGCAGCCTCTTCGCCGTCCACTGCTAATGCACTAGTTGCTCAAGGTCACAGCGGCGATATATCGTTGCTTGCTACAGCGAACATTTTTGTTCGTAGTTGCGCTGGATCCCTTGTTCCATGCCGAGCTTTGTTGGATTCTGGATCTCAGGTGCACGTGATCACTTCCCGGCTGGCAAGTCAGCTGCAGCTCCGGAGGTACAAATCATTCATGGCGGTGTCTGGTATTGGAGATACCGGCTTTGCGACAGATGAATTCTCTGTTGATGTTCTCCTACGTTCCCACTGTTCCGAGTACTCGGCCCTGGTTAACGCCGTCATCGCCGCCAATATCACGGACCTGCAGCCTAGCTTCACTTTGGATGTCTCCAGCTGGAATATTCCTGGCAATCTTTCTTTGGCTGATCCTGAATTTTTCCGCCCGCAGCGCATCGACCTTCTTATCGGAGCCAGTCTGTTTTATGAGCTGTTGTGTGTTGGGCAAATTAAGCTCTCAGCCGGCCTGCCATTGCTGCAGAAAACTCAACTTGGATGGGTCGTGTGTGGAGGCGGTTCACATGTCCAGAGAAGATCCCTCGTTTCCACTGCCCACAAGGATGTTCCGGAGAGCGCAACAATGCTGGATGATCAGCTGGATTCTCTGCTCCGCCGGTTTTGGGAAATCGAAGACTGCTCCGAGCCTATTGTGAAGCGGACGAAGGAAGAGCTAGATTGCGATGCGCATTTCGTGCAACATGTTGCTCGGCTGGATTCCGGCGCTTACGCGGTGCGGCTTCCGTTAAAATGCGGCTCTAAGCTGCTGGGAGAGTCGTACCCCCAAGCCGTTCGACGATTTCTTTCCCTCGAAAGGAAGCTCTGTCGCCGTCCTCAATTAAAGGAGCAATATGCTGCCTTCATAAAGGAGTATCTGGAGTTGGGTCACATGTCTCCAGTCCCTTCTGATGCGAGCGTCACTGGCCAATACTTTCTTCCACACCATTGTGTTTTAAAGGAGGACAGTTCAACAACCAAGCTCAGGGTTGTCTTTGATGGATCTGCTGTCACAACGTCTGGATATTCATTGAATGACGTGTTGATGTCTGGCCCAGTTATTCAGCCAAAGTTACTGCATATTCTGTTAAGGTTCCGATGCCATCGGGTGGCCATTACTGGAGATATTTGTAAAATGTATCGTTGCGTCAGGGTTTTTCCTGAGGACAGCTATCTTCAGTGTATTCTTTGGCGGGATTCCACCCAGGATGAGTTACAGGTTTTTAAGCTGGACACGGTCACCTACGGAACGAAGCCTGCCTCATTTTTAGCAATTCGGACAATGCATCAGTTGGCAGATGATGAGCAAATAATGTTTCCAAAGGGGGCCGAAATTCTGCGTCGCGACTTTTATGTGGATGATCTGCTTTCCGGAGGCGACTCTATAGATGAAGCTTTTAGCATAATGCAGCAAACATCCGCGATCCTTGCCACAGGCCATTTTTGGTTAAGGAAGTGGTGCTCCAATGTTGCTGGCGTTCTGGATAAGGTGCCTGAAGAAGATCGGGAGTCTTCCCTAAAGTTTGATGATGGTAGCAACTTCACAAAGACACTGGGTCTTGCTTGGGATCCTGCAACTGACCGCTTGCTATTTTCTTTTGAAGGGATTCAGTCAATCTCAAAGCCCACTAGGCGCATTGTGCTTTCTTCAGTCGCTCGGCTTTATGACCCCTTAGGCCTTGTTGGTCCTGTAATTTCAAAGGCAAAGATCTTTCTTCAGAAGCTGTTCCGTGAGAAGTTGTCCTGGGATGAAAGTCTTCCTCAAGCTCTTCACTGCGACTGGAATATGATTTGTAGCAGCTTTGTTACTGCGCAGCGCGCCGAATTCCTTAGATGGGTGCTAACATCGATTCTGCTGTGGCTCTGTCTTGGATTCGAGAAGAACCCTCTCGGTTTAATGTTTTCGTCGCCAATCGAGTTTCGACCATTCAGAAGCTAACTAGAGAAATGGAGTGGCGGTATGTTCCCACTTCTTTGAACCCAGCAGATATCCTGTCGCGTGGTGCTCTTCCCAATGAATTGGTTGAGAATAAGCTGTGGTCTCATGGTCCTCCGTTTCTCGTTGGATCCCAAGAGACGTGGCCAACCACGGTCCCATCTGAGAGATCAACGCTGGAGTTACGTGCAAGGGTCCTGCTCATTCAGTCTCCGTACGTGGATATAACAGCGGTTTCTAAGTACGCTAATTCGTTTCCAGCACTGCAGAGGGTATTCGCTTACGTATACAAGTTTTCTCAACGAATTCACCACAACGTTGTTACGGCTAGCGATATAAAATCTGGAACACAGCTGTTATTGCGGCTAGTACAACGTGTGCATTTTTGGGAGGAAATAAAGGCTCTTCAAAATGGAAAAGACATAGCGGTATCCAGTGCCCTTGCCTCATCCTCTCCCTTCTTGGACAAATTTGGACTGTTGCGCGTAGACGGTCGGCTAAAAAATTCGTCGTTGGATTTTGATAGTCAGCATCCAATTATACTTCCAAGAAGCCATCCAGTTACGCAGGCTATAATTGTTGACTTCCATGAGCGAAATTTACATACTCGCGCACTGTTGGCAATTATTCGGTCCCAATATTGGCCAATTGGGGGGAGAAAAACCGTGACGAAGGCATTACACAAATGCATCCGATGCTTCCGGACTAAGCCTCGGCTGTTGCAGCACATTATGGCTGATCTCCCGGAGGAAAGAGCTAGCGGCTCCCAGGTCTTCGGAGTCACTGGTGTAGATTTTTGTGGACCGTTCTATTATAAGCCGGAAGTGCGTAATAAGGCTCCAGTAAAATGTTACATTAGCATTTTCATTTGTTTTGCTACCAAAGCCGTCCACCTGGAGCTTGTAAGGGATCTGTCCACAATGTCTTTTTTGCAGGCTTTGAAGCGGTTTATATGCACCCGCCGAAGTCCTCAACATATTTGGTCTGACAACGCAACCAACTTTGTTGGAGCCAAAAACGAGCTAAAGGAGCTGCGCCGATTATTTCTAAGCGAAGAGCACCAACGGTCACTGCTGGAGTTTTGCTCTATGGAGTCCATCGAATGGCATTTTATTCCTCCTCGATCTCCGCATTTCGGTGGTCTGTGGGAAGCGGCTGTTAAAACCGCCAAGCACCATTTTTACCGAGCTGTCGTATCTGCAGTTCTGGGATTCGAGGAGCTGCGAACGCTGCTGTGCCATATTGGGGCTGTTATAAATTCACGACCCTTATTGTCTCTTTCAGAAAATCCTGCAGACCTTGATGTTCTGACCCCGGCTCATTTTTTAACTGGTGGTCCGTCAGTCAGCTTTATCGAGCCTGATGTCACAAAGCTGAACTTCAACCGGTTGGACAGCTGGCAGCGCGTGTCTTTCCTGCAGCAGTCTTTCTGGTCCCGATGGAAGGAGGAGTACCTAAGTCTTCTCCAGCAGCGCTCCAAATGGCGCGCCTCCGGTCCTGCATTGGCCCCGAACGATGTGGTGCTAGTAAAGGACGAGAATCTACCTCCGATGAAATGGCCGCTTGCGAGAATAATGGAGTTAATCCCTGGTCGGGATGGTATCTTTCGAGTGGCGGTGATAAAAACCTCATCTGGAATTACCAAGCGAGCAGTGACTAAGCTGTGCCTTTTGCCCCTTAAGGATGAAGTTGGAGTAGAAGCCCCAACTGGGGGGAGAATGTCGGGTCAAGCAGCAAGCAACTAATTTAAACACAACAATTAATAAGTAACTGATGTTTTGCTGGTCGCAAGCCGACTCTCTTTCGGCCGCTCGGCT
The DNA here is from genome assembly GCF_030179905.1 of Drosophila bipectinata. Classification (NCBI taxonomy): domain Eukaryota; kingdom Metazoa; phylum Arthropoda; class Insecta; order Diptera; family Drosophilidae; genus Drosophila; species Drosophila bipectinata. The sequence continues at coordinate 19,384,117 of NC_091740.1, read as the reverse complement.
TTGCTACTTCGGCGCTTATGGTTAGCGAGCATCCGCTCAGCCTATTCTGCAAGGTTGGCGCCACTCTCGTTCGTCTTCTTACTGCGCTCGCATCCTAAATTGGATTTCAAATATTGTACATAAATCCTAATTTCATATGCGGCCTGAATAAAGTTTATAACGTTGAAATTAATTAAATTCTGATTCTTTATTTACGGCATCGAAAACTCTCGATGACCAAACACTCCCGGTCACAAAACAAAATAACTCTCAGCCAGCCAATAGAAGCCTTTATTTGGGACGGAACCACGAGGCCCTGGCCCAATCGACCCTGACCTAACCTCACACACTCACCGCCACTATGATTCGCGACCTGCCTCACTTAAGCGCCGACCCTTTGGCGCGTCTGCCAACAAGCTGCGGCTTTGGTTTCGCTGTTGTTCCCTGTCTTTGAAACCTGGTGATCTATGAATGGGCTTGTTTTCCACCTTGCTTGTGTGCTTTTTACGTAAACCTTTTTGCTTCTCTAAGGGATGAACTTCTTTGGACCGCTCCAGAAATGCAAAGAAAATGCTATTGCCACGCGGATTCCTATGATTAGCTTCCAGCTTCCAATAACGGTTTCGCACCGATTGCCAGACCCCCGGACATTGGCAACGCCTAACTCCTTGCTACGGTCCTACTACGGCAAAAGGCTCCCAGATAGTTTGCCATCTCCCCTCCCCGGGGTTGCCACCTACGCCAATCTTACGTCGACGTTACATAATTTTGTCCAAAAGTGTGCAACGCAGTGAAGGAGACATCTCCGACCCTATAAAGTATATATATTCTTGATCAGGATCACCTCCTGAGTTGATATGAGCACGTCCGTCTGTCCGTCTGCCCGTCTGTTTCTGCGCGACCTAGTTTCTCAGTTTTAAATCTATCGACTTGAAACTTTGCACCCACCCTTCTTTCCTTTGCAGTATATAAGTCGGAACGACCGGGATCGGCCGACTATATCCTAAAGCTGCCATATAACTGATTCATCGGAAATGGTATAACTTCGGTGTTTTTAGAGTAAGATAGTTAAAATTTTACACCAGAGCTATTTTGGCAAATTTATTCGACATGCCGACTACATCCTATAGCTGCCATATAACTGAACGATCGGAAATGACCCAACTTTTGTGGTTTTGGAGATAGAAAGCTGGAACTTGGTACAGATTCTATTTTTGGTTAGTTAATCCAACCTACCGAATTTCATAAGTCATATCGACCGACTATATCTTATAGCTGCCATATAACTGAGCCATCGGAAATGGTTAGATATTTTATTGTAATCAATTGGTTTTATTATGATATTCTCATAAGGACCGGCCAACTATATGCGATGTTTGCGATATATATCGAATTTTAACTGCAAGGGTATATCATCTTCGGCTCCGCCCGAAGGTAGCTTTCCTTTCTTGTTGTTTTATAAATTTGGAATTTGTCGGTGTCTATTGTTACTCCAAAGCCCTGGCTAAGGATTTCACGACCAACCAACACATCGTATTTCAGACACTTATCCATAATTACGTGTAACCAAATTTGAATGCAGTATTGTTCAATAGTTATATTACATAATAATTGCTGAGTACTGCAAATGGCATCATTACTTATACCGTTAAGTTTTAAAATGTTTTTATTCTTTTTCCCTGAAATTTATCCACGACGCTTTCCTTCACTTAGGAGCATTCAGCACCCGAATCAAAACAAAATGGAATAGACTCACCGGATCCCTTATTATTCCAGTCGGTGGAGCTACTGTGCAGATATCTACCCGCTTCTCATACGTTCGGCCTTTTGGACAAGCGGTTGCAAAATGTCCTATTTCGTCACACTTAAAGCACTTAACACTTGACCGAGTCACAGATACCGCTATTTCTTCCAAGTCCTTGGCTTCCCATTTTGACATAAGTATTCAGCGAAGCCCTCCTCCGGCTTTGGTCGACCATTCAAAACATTTAACAGCATGGCGGCAGAAGTCACAATTCCAACAAAGCGTTCTATAAACAGCTTCTTGAACTGCGCCCAAGTGATGCCGGAAAAGCAATTTTGGGAAAGCCACTGTGATGCGCAGCCTTCTAGTGCCTTGCTTAGGGCGATCACCAGGTTGCTACCCTCGAGCACGTTATCCGCAAAAATTAGATCAACTGTTGAACACCAAAAGGAAGCATCCGCTCCAGCACTGACAGGATTGAATTTTGGAAAAGTCGCATATGACGTTTTTCTATCAGTTGGCGGTGCCCTTGGTGTCTGCATGTTTTTGATGATCTCCAGTAGGTTACGGTTTTGCAGCTCCAACGCTGACAAATACGGATCGGTGGGACCATCAGTACGCAAAGCAGGTCCCACTTCTGATGTCGGAGATCCGTCAATAGTTTCCATTTTCCAGCACAATTGCACAGCAAGTTCTGTTCGTTGCTAGAGACGCTTCCCAACTGAACTGCGTAACACAGAGTTTTGTCTAATTTCATCATTCTTGTAAATTCTTTTGCTCTCTCTGTTTTTCTCATTCAGTCCGCGCTCTACGATCAGACCATGCTCAGCAGCAGAGTGTGTCTCTTTTTCTCAGCTGCTGTGCGTTTTAAAACTACTAGCGACAATGTGTCGCCACACCAAAGCTGTACGACGCACACGTACAATGGGCAAACTAGCCATTCTACGACATATATATATACCAGTTAAAATAACTTCATAATATTTCGTTATTTTTTAAAAGGAGGGACATGTAGTGTATGCAGTTGTTTATAGTCAGTGATCACTGTTGAATCCATTAATCCAATGATCACAGCCATTAATAACGAACTCCTTCGTTTATACAAGTAATATATATTGCCACAGCTCTGCCACTGCCCTCTGCAGCTACACAGCCTTTTTATGGAAAGTTTATGGTTTATAGGTTTACTTATAAATGTTTACTTATGATATAAGTAAAATTGTATAAGCAGAACACTTACGAAAAACGGAAAGCAGAGACACGACAAGTCGCCCCTTTTAAAATTAAGAAATTCATGAAAGAAACTAAAAAGTATCTATTAATTATATGGCAATCCTGCCAGGAGCATCTAAACATGACAAAACACCCATATCTGAGCTCTAGCTTAGCACACGACGTCAGTTGGACGAGTTCGTCCCGATTACGCCGCAGCTCATTATCACTATTGCAGTAGTTGGAAACTCCTTCTGCTGGTCAGCAGCCAGTTGCTCCAGTAATCGAACTGCTAGTAATGGTGCGGATGATGTTTCATACCTCACTGTGCAAAGTTGAAAGTGAAGTTGGAAGGTTTCGCTGAATACTGGATCCGATCGAGAGTGAGTCGTTTGGCTGGACCGACAGCTGGCCTTACATTTGGCGTTGCGATAAGAGCCGTCAAAAACTACTATGAGTTTCCGTCCCAATACAGAATAGTGTGGTAAGTGAAATTCCTCCCGTTGAGAATTTCGCTCGATGAGATTTCTCGCGTGTGTCCAAGATTTTGGTATTCACTCATGAAGCTTACGTAGCTGTTGATTTTTTGCCAATCAGTTTAATCGGCGTTGTAGCACTCCAAACATGTTCGCTGCCCAAAGTAATATCGATTGTCATTTGGAGATCTCTGGCGACTTATAGTGCAGACGCGTCGATGCTCTGCCTTTCCAATGGACTACTAGTTGATCATGTGAAATACGACACTGGATTCGTAGAGTGATTCATCCCCTTGTTGTGTCTGGTTTGATCTATGAAATTCCAGTGACGAAGATGCGGGATGACGTACGAATCACACGATCTAACATTGTCTGCACTTCAACGTCAATTCGCATTTTTTAAATTAATTAAATTTCTGTGTATTTGTCAAATTGGTTGTTAATTCTGCTCTCGTAAATATCTTTGGTGGTCACACCAAATAATTGCCAAATAATTGTTAAATTTGAATTTCGAGGCAATTCGCATTGAGCTGATGGTACCTTAATTTGCTGCACTGACGTCACTGACGACTGACGTGGCTCGATCTGACGCCAACTACTCGAACAATTGTTGTTTTTGTTGTAGCAAACTGATTCTTGCGTCGTTGTTGATTCGCAGCTGCCGTTCTCGCTGTTCACAATGGATGGACTAGGTGTCATACCAAAAAGTCGGCAAAAGTTATGCATGCGCACATAGATTTTTTCTCGTAGATAGCGCTGTCATACTCCGAATCCACATAGCCATCTATTTCGTCTAGAATAGCTATTTCAACACCAAATTGATTGAATAGTTTCCATGTCGTGTTGAGATGTTCCAGCTGCGAAGACACCTCCGCCGGTGTGACGTCCGATTGGTTCGCGTGCTCAGCCCAAGTCAAGCTCCGTGTGATATTAGCCTTGAGTCTGGCGCGTCCCATCACCAATGCTTTTAATTGCTCCATTAAAGAACAATTACCGTGAAAACCAATGCACAGAAAACATCCGACTCGAAGGACCAAACAATGATCCCAAATGCTTAGAGCCTTTTTGTAATGGACTGTATATTTTATTGTATTTTTGTCCTTTCCGCTGTCTAATTGGTACAGAATATATAAAGATGGCAATATGATTCATAACCTAAATATTAATCGATAGTTCCCGAACAGGGGGCAAATTTGTTTTTCAGATATATAGTGTGGGGGGCGTTGCAAACCTTTAAACACTCGTACTGCGGGGACATCGTAGGAGTCTCCATGCCAAGTCCAATAACTTTGTCTTTTATAGTCTTTGAGATCCACGCATTCATACGGACGGACGGTCAGACAAAAATGGCTATATCGACTCGCTTGTTGATGCTGATCAAGAATATATATATACTTTATCGGGTCAAAGATTATTCTTTCTCTTCGTTACATACATTCATACGACTACAATATACCCTTGTACTCTTAGAGTACCAGTTATAAAAAATGTATTTAGAACATTAAGGATATCCTTCTAAGGATATGTCTCCTGTAGTAATGATGTTTTTTCTACTTCAAACTATGTTATACCCATCTACCAAACTGCGGATCGTATTTTATGCGTCTTGTATGACATCTACAAAGAAGTTTAGATCTTCGGTTCCGGCTAAACGACTGCGAAGGACGAAGAAGTTCTCCACGGCCAACGCGAAAACTTTGGAGAAGGTCTACACTGTGCGGGCGGGCACCGTAGGGTGAATAGGTGATTAGGGACGGAAAGCCAAGAGTAACTATACGTGCGAAACCGTTGGGCAAGGTTAGCGAACGAGTTTGACGCCTTGGAGGATGAGAGGGAGGCACTATGGCGAGAGAAAAGAAACACTTTTAATGGTGCGGAACTGGAGCCAACACTACTGGAGCGGCGAAACGACGGGTACCGCAGATACCACAAGGCGGCACCACGCAATCCAAAACAACCACCAAAGGCGCGACAAAGAATAGTGTCGAACATCAGAAACACAACGAAGCCGGACCAGGGACTCCTAACCTGAACCAAGGGCGTGACAGTAAAAAGAAGAACAATAAAAACTAAACCATATAAAGTTGCTAACAAGCAACGATGGGCTACGGGCTTTCTACAGCTTTCTAAAAATTAAACGGATTTTTCGTGTAAAGGGCAAGGGCTAAAATTTTTGCCTAATGTGCCCAAAGCAGTGAAAGCAGGGTCCAAAAAAGACATATCCGACCTTTAGCAGTATATATATTCTTGACCACGACCATTTCCTGAGTTCATATAAGCATGTCCGTCTGTCTGTCTGTGTGTCCGTCTCTCTGTCCGACTGTCTCGGCCGACTACATCCTATAGATCAACAAGAAAGGAAAGCTAACTTCGGACAGAGCCGATGTTGATATACCCTTGCAGTTAAAACCGGAAATATGTCGCAAAACATGGGATATAGTTAGCCGATCTTTGTGAGAATATCATAATATAACCAATTAGTTACAATAAAAAATCTAAAACAAAGTCCCTATCTTTTATCTTTAAAAAACCAAGTTCGTATTTTTACCAAACACCATTTCCGATTGTTCAGTTGTATGGTAGCTAGATGACATAATCGGCCGATCGTTATGAAACTTTGTATGTTGGATCAATTGACCAAAAATAGAATGTGTACCAAGTGCCAGCTTTCTATCTTCAAAAACACAAAAGTTGGGTCATTTCCGATTGTTCAGTTATATGGCAGGATATAGTCGGCCGATCCCTATGAAATTAAATATGTCATATTATTTTGCCAAAAATAGCACTCATGCAAAAGCCGACTCATTACCTTTAAAAACATAAAAGTTATACCATTTCCGATCAATCAGTTATATGGCAGCTATAGGATATAGTCGGCCGATCCCGGCCGTTCCGACTTATACACTGCGTGCAAAGGAAATATGGATGTGTGCAAGTTAATTATATTAAGATGTAGTAGGGTGTAATTGCTTATCCCTCGCTGATGGCAATGACGTCACAGGTGCGGGAGGTGAGTGTTGTTCCTAGCGGTTGCCGGGGGGTTACTTCTCCTTGTAGGTAGTAAGCGATGATTGGGTTCCTGGCGGTTGCCGAGTGAGATTCCTTCTATGAAAGGAATTATGGCTGTCAAGAATATATATACTTTATAGGGTCGGAGATGTCTCCTTTACTTCGTTGCACACTTTTGACCAAAATTATAACACCCTCTGCAAGGGTATAATTATACGTTTTTTCGCTCAGTGAATTCTCTGCTCTCATTGTTTTTCTCTGCACACACTTAAATTTTAATCATGTGTTAGTTTTGCCCCCCATCGATATAAACGAACACTCGGAGTAGTTTTAGGTGAGAGGAATATCCCTTTATCACTTCCAATAAATGTGAGGTAGAGACGATTGCGGTTAATCCAACCGCATCCTTTTTTGCTTCCATCTGTAGAAGTTCTGGTGACAGATCAAACCGGGGGCCACTTATTATCCGGTTCCTTTAAAAATGATGGGCCTGTAAACCAGATCGATTTTACAGTCTCTTAACGTCTCCACCTCTGGACGACATATCTGCCGGGTTCTGTTTAGTTGGTACATGCCGCCACGTGCTATCATCCAACCACTCTTGAATTTCAGCTACTCTATTCGATACGAACGTTGACAACGACGATGGATGGGAACGAATCCAATGAAGAGTCACTTCTGAATCCGACCAAAATACACTTCGTTCGACCGGAACTTTTATTAGAGGCGTTATCTTGCGGCAGAGATGAGAAGGCGAAAAGGTGAGTGGCACATAACTCAAGACGGGGGAGCGTTATTGTCTTGAGCGGCGCTACTTTGGACTTTGCCGTCAACAATGAAACCTTCTGTAGATTCGCAACGAATATAGACGCAGGCTCTCATCGATGCGTCAGAAAAGGCATGAATTTGAATCGGTGACATCGGCTTGGTAAACACGAATCTCGGAATTGAGATGTCCTCTAATTGCGACAAGGCAATTTGTATTTTGTTTCACACTGATTTTTAGTGGCGTGGAATTAAATCACCCCAATTTAGCTTATTTAGCCAAAGTTCTTGCAATAAGATCTTTCTTTTTATAAGTTTAGGGCCAAGGGGCCCTATTAAGAAGCCAAGGGGGTTTAACAGTTTCGATTTCACCGAAAGAATGATCCGCTTGGTTGCCCTCTGACCCATGACTGAAGCATGAATTTTAAATTTAAATATATCTTCTTTAGGAACTCAAGCGATTCCTAATGCTTTAGTCAGTTCTGAGTCCGAAAGTGTTATTGGCTTAACCGTGCTCTCGGATGCAGTAACTTCAAGCGAGTTTGAAAACCAATTGCTCAATTCGAACCCAACGTTTTGAAGAACCTGAGTTACTTCAAACTTATTTGTCTTTAGCTCTTCAATGACCCCAGCGAATAGAGGGAATGTATTTTTCACAGATGAATTCAACCTTTTCAAACACCTTATGGCCAGGAATGGAGCTGCCGCAGTGCCATATGTAACGGTGTTGAGCTTGCATAGTTTCAAGGACCCTGATGGGTCTTTCCTCGGTGTTGAGCTTGGATAGTTTCAAGGACTCTGATGGGTCTTTCCTCCACACTATCAACTGGTATCGCCTATCGACGTCATTTACTATTACTTGGCGATACATCTTTTTTATGTCGGCTATCAGAGCGAATCTGTTCAGCCGGAACCTAAGAAGAATTGAATACAACTCTTCCTGGATGGTAGGACCAACCATCAACAGATCGTTAAGACACTTATGTGTTGATGTCTTACAAGACGCATCAAACACGACTCGTAATTTGGTCGATGTGCTTTGAGGCCGTAAGACACACTGATGGGGTATGACGTAGTGTGGAGTAGCAAGAACATCATTGCTTGTAGGGGACAAATGACCTAAGGATTCGTATTCTTCCATGAATTCCACATACATTTTCTTTAAATTCGGATCTCGAGATAATCTCGAGCGACAAAAAACGGCGTTTGGCTACCTCGAACGAGTTTCCCAAAACGCTTGGATCCGATTTAAATGGAAGCCTTACTTCAAATCGACCTGAAGGCAGTACAACTGTATTTTTCAGATAATGTTCCTCACAAACTATTCTTCAGGTGACAAAAACTTTTTAGAAGTTGGTACTTCTTCCAACGACCAGCATTTTTTCACATTGCAATCTATTGACTCAAGTAATTCTTCTTGGCAATTCAGGCTAGAGACAGGCTGTTGAGAAGTTGAGGTATTTGTCTTATATTTTCCCGATACTATCCATCCAAGGAGAGTTTTTTGGAAGATGGGATGGTTTGGACCTTGTTTTATTTCGCCAACGGACAACAGTTCGATAAATGACTCAGCTCCAATTAACATGTCTATCCGCTGAGGTTTATAAAAATATGGGTCTGCAAAAGGCTAGTTCTTTGGTAAGTCCCAATCTTTCACGTTCACTGACTGGTCAGGGTGATAACCCGAGATTGTTCTCAAAATCCAAAAGTCGAACGAAAACTCACTACCATTAATAATTGACTTCACCACAGTTTGTATCTTTTTATTAACCTGGGAATTAGCTTGACTAATTCCACTAACCATACAGCATATAGACAACCCATTTCATACAACGAAAATGGACGCGAAAATTTCTTGCGACAGGCCCCAGCTGGCCCCAGAGCGGATTTCTTACGCTCTCTTACGCTCATCGTTCGTTCATCTTACGCTCATTCTCTCATTAAATGTTTTCTGTTTCTCAGTCTCTAAACGGAGCGCGATGAAGAAGGTTGGTGTGCGCTTCGGTTGATCTTCGTATGTATGCGTGTCACACATTCACATACATGGGTGTATGTGTGCGTGCGATTTCGTTTCGAAGCCAGCGCACAAAATTTTGATTTTTCTTACTTTTCAGGCTTGCTACTCTAACAAAATTCGGGTATTCGTTATTTGATGAAATGAGGAAAGAAATTATATTATTTTTTATATTATATTTTTTGTTATTTCAGCATACATTTTTAATTTATTTAGGAATAAGATTAAGTGTTAGTAGTAAAATGTTTTCTGTATATATATTTTTACGAATCATTAAAAATCAATATACTGAGAAAGTGTCAGAGTATATTTCGGTCGGAGTCACTTAAAGCGCCGATTGCTTTTAAGTTTTTGTTGTTCTGCAAGAGGCTCTTCCATGCCTACTCTAACGATGGAATGATTTTTAGGGGAGAGTGAAGACACGAAAACAGCTGATGGAATTGTTTACCGTTTTTGTTTACAATTTTTCAGGCACTTGTTATTAATTTGGGTTATTGTGAGATTTAATTAAATTATTGTCGTTAATTTAATAATTTCCTTATATATTTTGGAACTTTAAAAAAGTCGCCGCTCGAATTTGTTACAGATATATATACATATATATATATACATTTACATTGGTTTTCTGATACCTCTTGCCCCCTTATATGGACACAGGTGGCATTATCCACACACAGCTGAGCCGAGCGATCATTTACAATTACTATCCCTTCATCAACGTAAGTAATGTGGTGTAAATCGCTTTGTTGGCTCTCGCAACGCGATATGCCTCCAGCGTGAAGCTCTTGGGCGCATGATCTTCTGCGAGCCAGCCGCCAAAATTTAGAGCCTGATGTCGGGGAGCTCTTTTCCACGGTGTGGATCTCACCGTCGCATTCGGCAATGACGTTGTCTTCCAGCCTGAGCATGGTGTCGTAATGTGACACTGGAAAAACGGTAATCTTGCTGCAGGCCGACTTTATCTTCGGAAACTTAATAATAAAGTGTAATATGTTATCGGACTGTAAGATCTTAACGGACTATACGGACAAAACATCTCTAATCGCGGTCTCGGTGGGCTCTTCCATCCACACACCTTCCAGGTCTGCATGATCTAGGATGCTGGGGCTAACAATATTAACTTTGGCAAGTGCCACTGCTAGCATCAACCCCTGCAGCTCCATTGCTAAAAATCATCTCGAATAGGTGCCCAGTATCAATTTGGGACTTTTTTGCTGACCTCAGAAGTTGGTTGACGGTAGCGGAAATTTTATTGATTTGAATTTGTACTTTGTTGTTAATATTAACCTGTCTATTGTTTGCATTCGTTAATTGGAATTCATTAAATTTAATTCTTTCAAAATCTTCTGCGTCCGGCGTTCCTGCCACTACTTTTAGCGCAGTCCCTAAGAAGTCTAAACTTCTTGCTACCCTATGATGGATGCTCAAAGAGTCGAGCAGGTCGCGCAGGTGGGCGACATCAACAACTAGGAGTTTCAGCATGTGAGATTGCGGGAACATGACTGTCATCCCATTAGTTTCTTCAATGACGCACCTATATTCCGAGAGATTCGCTGAGTGCTTTACAAAAGCGAATTCCTCCCATATCAGGATTCGACCATCAATGATGGGAATGTACTTGGCTTTGGAATAGTCCAAGACGCGTAGCGATGAATTACGTCGTCGTCAATTTCCTGAGCCGTGCGTGAAGCTGCAGCTGTATATTTCTCCCCGGTTCCGCCTGTGCTCTGCGCGACGTGGTTAAACCTCTGCTTGTTGTGTAGGCCCGATCGAACGGACACGGTTGGCTTCCTGTTTTGGTATTTTGCACAAATACCGACGGTTCTGCCTTGGGATCCTTTAATCCCGTTGCCACTTTCCTCGTGCAGTCAATGCAGGTACACGGCATGGAGCTCGCTAATGATCCTGGTAGCGACAATCCTTGGATTGGCGGCTTGAGGCGGTTTCACGACTCGGTGAATTTTTGGACTTTAAGTCGCACTTTACGGACGCGTCACAAGCAGCTCTTTGGTTTTGTTTGAATGCTTCTATTTTTGGCATTTGTTGTGTGTAATAACATAGTGTCACTGTCGCTTTATGTTCTATTTTTATACCCTTGCACTATGGGCGATTTTTAATAATGGGCGGCATAAAGTCGTAAAATTTATGGTGAAATATTAAGGAAATGTTTTTTTTTATTAATAGTAAACAATTCAGTTAGCTGAAAAAGAATTTTTTTTTTATCATGTAGCAACTCTCTTTTTGTGGCAGCCCTTCAAAACCAGATGATCTGTTGATGCTCGCAATTATATAAATTGGCACGAAAAATTTCATGCTGTTGAAAGTGCCTAAATTATTATTGGCTTCGTTTAAATTAATAAGTGTAATATGGATAGCAAAGCTCAAGATATTTATAATCTTTTTTTTACGATAAATGTGTATAAATGTTCGGGGTGTTTTTAATTTCCAGTGTTATTGTTGATTGTATTTTTAGCAAAAATCTAACAATTTTAATTGTGTTCCGTGGAGTATTTCTTGAAAAGTGCATATCAAAACATCCAACTAAAAATGGCATGTTACTAACGAAAGTGTCTAGTTTATTGTAGTAATCATGTTTTTTGTTCCTTTAAAAGAAAAATGCACTTGAACATCCAACGTCAGAGCTGAGTTCATACAATTTTTTTAATGACGAAGACACCGAGTCAGACAACGAAAGCGATGACAAACATGAGAATTCTTTTGTTTTAGATGAAGATTATTAACTTTATGGTAAAATATTATTTTTTCTATTTTTATACTTTGCTTTATAATAAAAATTTTAATTTTTGTACAAGTGCCGGGGCTATAAAGGGGCGGAAAATAAAGGCGTGGTCAAAGTGACTAAAAAAAAAATCCGAAAACAAACTAAAATATTAGTAACCTTAAAAAAAATTATGCTCCTAGCTCTATGTGTGGACTTTATGCCGCCAAAATCAACTAATCGCCCTTAGTGCCTTGCAGAGGGTATTATAATTTTGGTCAAAATTGTGCAACGCAGTGAAGGAGACATCTCCGACGCTATAAAGTATATATATTCTTGATCAGGATCACCTCCTGAGTTGATATAAGCATTTCCATCTGTCCTTCTGTCTGTTTCTACGCAAACTAGTCTCTCAGCTTTAAAGCTATCGACTTAAAACTTCGCACGCACCCTTCTTTCCTTTGCACGCAGTATATAAGTCGGAACGACCGGGGTCGGCCGACTATATCCTATAGCTGCCATTTAACTGATTACATTGTCAACCTGTAATAATTTTTTTTATGAACTAGATAAAACAAAGGATTGATGCTAGTTTCCGTGATAAATATTATTAATCCTCACATACTTAGCCCCCTCATCACGACAAGGTCTCAATCCACGAGAGGGAATATTATTATAACATAATTTATATTGCACATTATAAATAAACAATTTATTTCAATCCTTAAATAATATAATAATAATAATAATAAAAATCCCATCATGATGACTATAGGTAGTGTTGTATGTAAGAGCAACAGCATTCCTTAGCTCATTTTCAGCAAATATCCAATCAATTTGCGTTAAATGTTTTGTAGTTGCACAATTATTGATTGGAATTAGGTTATCATTTAGAGCTTCCTCCAGTCGATCAGTGGTTCTAGATCTGCATATATTAAAATCTCCTAAAATAACCAATTTGCTATTATTTTCCAAGCTGCGTATCCTTTCAACATCCGCCATAATTTCATCTCGAAATTGTGTTATAGGAAAAGCAGGGTTCCTATTAACAACAATAAAGGATGTATCGAGATATTTTAAGGCAATTGATTGGTATGTAGTTCTTGAGCTTAAAGACTTATATGTCTCAAACAAGAAAACTACATTTTCGGCAATATTTTGCTTGGCATAAATTATTATTCCATTTTTTCCAATACCACTCAATTGATTGCTATCGATTCTTCTTATAATGCGAAAGTCTTCGCTGGAAAGAGTTCAAGTTTCGACAAAGCAAGGAAAATTTGCAGAACAAATAATAGGTTCGTTGAAAATATATTCGCGATGGCCTCAAAGAGACTCAACATTTTGATAATATAGGGAGCTTTCTTCATTACTGCTGACCAAAATTTCATAATGCGTACTCAAGAACTTTTCCTCTCTTAACTTTTTAAAATCGTCTTGGACATTTGGGGCTCCAACTCTTGTTGGAGGAACAAAGTCGCCTAGAAGGCAAAGTCCTGATGCGCTAGTAGCCCTGCTGCATCCAACATATAGCGAAACTCATATGCAACATATATGTTGCCCCTGGCTTTTTTGGATGGTAATAGCCTCAGCAGGAAAAATTGGGAATTGCTTTCAGCCAACAGAAGCATGTTCGGATCTTCCACATTGAAAAACTCGAAAGGCTTTTAATATTGGAGTCCACTGTTCCGAACCTTTGATCTGGCGATAGCGCCAACCGTGGGTTAAAAAAATTTAATCCAAAGTCGAGTCACTAAATTTGAGCCATTCACTAAGCAATGGTCAATTTGCATCAGCTGACCAGTTGCTCTATTTACAATTCCGTCACTTGTGTTTATATTGACGGTTACCATATATTTAGTTGTTTTGAGATGAAGATTATATGGCAAACCCTGTGTTTCAGAGGTTTTCATATTTTGAGCATATCTTAACGTGTTTTCTCTGTTTCGTGCAGATATGTTCGCAGTTTTCACTGAATCAACAGCAATGGAAACCAACTTTTCCGTCCTTATTTGCGCTAGTTTTATGGAATTGTAATTGTTAACTTCTGTGTGAGAAGAAAATAAATGAATGGCATCATCAGGAATTCGCTAGGTGATACAACTCTTTGTTGAAGGAGCTCTACATCTGCAATTGTCATGCAAGCCTTAAGCAAAAGGCACAGCTTAGTTACTGCTCGCTTGGTAATTCCAGATGAGGTTTTTATCACCGCCACTCGAAAGATACCATCTCGACCAGGGATTAACTCCATTATTCTCGCAAGCGGCCATTACATCGGAGGTAGATACTCGTTCTTTACTAGCACCACATCATTCGGGGCCAAGGCAGGACCGGAGGCGCGCCATTTGGAGCGCTGCTGGAGAAGGCTTAGGTACTCCTCCTTCCATCGAGACCAGAAAGACTGCTGCAGGAAAGACACGCGCTGCCAGTTGTCCAACCGGTTGAAATCAGGCTCAATAAAGCTGATTGACGGACCACCAATTAAAAAATGAGCCGGGGTCAGACCATCAAGGTCTGCAGGATTTTCTGAAAGAGACAATAAGGGTCGTGAATTTATAACAGCCCCAATATGGCACAGCAGCGTTCGCAGCTCCTCGAATCCCAGAACTGCAGATCCGACAGCTCGGTAAAAATGGTGCTTGGCGGTTTTAACAGCCGCTTCCCATACACCACCGAAATGTGGAGATCAAGGAGGAATAAAATGCCATTCGATGGACTCCATAGAGCTAAACTCCAGCAGTGCCCGTTGATGCTCTTCGCTTAGAAATAATCGACGCAGCTCCTTTAGCTCGTTTTTGGCTCCAACAAAGTTGGTTGCGTTGTGAGACCAAATATGTTGAGGCCTTCGGCGGGTACATATAAAACGCTTCAAAGCCTGCAAAAAAGACATTGTGGACAGATCCCTTACAAGCTCCAGGTGGACCGCTTTGGTAGCAAAACAAATGAAAATGCTAACGTAACATTTTACTGGAGCCTTATTACGCACATCCGGCTTATACTATTATAACGGTCCACAAAAATCCACACCAGTGACTCCGAAGACCTGGGAGCCGCTAACTCTTTCCTCCGGGAGATCAGCCATAATGTGCTGCAACAGCCGAGGCTTAGTCCGGAAGCATCGGATGCATTTGTGTATTGCCTTCGTCACGGTTTTTCTCCCCCTAATTTGCCAATATTGGGACCGAATAATTGCCAACAGTGCGCGAGGTCCCGTATGTAAATTTCGCTCATGGAAGTCAACAATTATAGCCTGCGTAACTGGATGGCTTCTTGGAAGTATAATTGGATGCTGACTATCAAAATCCAACGACGAATTTTTCAGCCTACCGTCTACGCGCAACAGTCTAAATTTATCCAAGAAGGGAGAGGATGAGGCAAGGGCACTGGATACCGCTATCTCTCTTCCATTTTGAAGAGCCTTTATGTCCTCCCAAAAATGCACACGCTGCACTAGCCGCAGCAACAGCTGTGTTCCAGATTTAATATCGCTAGCCGTAACACCGTTGTGGTGAATTGGTTGAGAAAACTTGTATAAGTAAGCGAATACCCTCTGCAGTGCTGGAAACGAATTAGCGTACTTAGAAGCCGCTGTTATATCCACGTACGGAGACTGAATGAGCAGGACCCTTGCACGTAACTCCAGGGTTGATCTCTCAGATGGGACCGCGGTTGGCCACGCCTCTTGGGATCCAATGAGAAACGGAGGACCATGAGACCAAAGCTTGTTCTCAACCAGTTCATTGGGAAGAACACCACGCGACAGGATATCTGCTGGGTTCAAAGAAGTGGGAACATACAGCCACTCCATTTCTCTAGTTAGCTTCTGAATGGTCGAAACTCGATTGGCGACGAAAACATTAAACCGAGAGGGTTCTTCTCGAATCCAAGACAGAGCCACAGCAGAATCGCACCAGCAAAAATACTTTCCAACGTAGACCTTCAACTGCTCTACTTCCGACATAAGTCGAGCCAACAACTCGGCTCCCGATAACTCCAGCTTCGGCACCGTAACAGTCTTTAACGACGCAACTCGGGACTTCGAACAGAGTAAATAGCTTGCAGATCCTGCGCCCTTGGATACGACATAAACGCATGCCCCATACGCCTCAATGCTGGCGTCACAGAATCTATGGACCTCCACCTCGGATTTCGATGTTAGCACCCATCTAAGGAATTCGGCGCGCTGCGCAGTAACAAAGCTGCTACAAATCATATTCCAGTCGCAGTGAAAAGCTTGAGGAAGACTTTCATCCCAGGACAATTTCTCACGGCACAGTTTCTGGAGAAAGATCTTTGCCTTTGAAATTACAGGACCAACAAGGCCTAAGGGGTCATAAAGCCAAGCGACTGAAGAAAGCACAATGCGCCTAGTGGGCTTTGAGATTGACTGAATCCCTTCAAAAGAAAATAGCAAGCGGTCAGTTGCAGGATCCCAAGCAAGACCCAGTGTCTTTGTGAAGTTGCTACCATCATCAAACTTTAGGAAAGACTCCCGATCTTCTTCAGGCACCTTATCCAGAACGTCAGCAACATTGGAGCACCACTTCCTTAACCGAAAATGGCCTTTGGCAAGGATCGCGGATGTTTGCTGCATTATGCCAAAAGCTTCATCTATAGAGTCGCCTCCGGAAAGCAGATCATCCACATAAAAGTCACGACGCAGAATTTCGGCCCCCTTTGGAAACATTATTTGCTCATCATCTGCCAACTGATGCATTGTCCGAATTGCTAAAAATGAGGCAGGCTTCGTTCCGTAGGTGACCGTGTCCAGCTTAAAAACCTGTAACTCATCCTGGGTGGAATCCCGCCAAAGAATACACTGAAGATAGCTGTCCTCAGGAAAAACCCTGACGCAACGATACATTTTACAAATATCTCCAGTAATGGCCACCCGATGGCATCGGAACCTTAACAGAATATGCAGTAACTTTGGCTGAATAACTGGGCCAGACATCAACACGTCATTCAATGAATATCCAGACGTTGTGACAGCAGATCTATCAAAGACAACCGTGAAATTGGTTGTTGAACTGTCCTCCTTTAAAACACAATGGTGTGGAAGAAAGTATTGACCAGTGACGCTCGCATCAGAAGGGACTGGAGACATGTGACCCAAGTCCAAATACTCCTTTATGAAGGCAGCATATTGCTCCTTCAATTGAGGACGGCGACAGAGCTTTCTTTCGAGGGCGAGAAATCGTCGAACGGCTTGGAGGTAAGAATCTTCCAGCAACATAGAACCGCATTTTAACGGAAGCCTCACAGCGTAAGCGCCGGAATCCAGCCGAGCAACAAGTTGCACGAAATGCGCATCGCAATCTAGTTCCTCCTTCGTCCGCTTCACAATAGACTCGGAGCAGTCTTCGATTTCCCAAAACCGGCGGAGCAGAGAATCTAGCTGATCATCTAGCGTTGTTGCGCTTTCCGGAACATCCTTGTGGGCAGTGGAAACGAGTGATCTTCTCTGGACATGTGAACCGCCTCCACACACGACCATCCAAGTCGGGTTTTCTGCAGCAATGGCAGGCCGGCTGAGAGCTTAATTTGCCCAACACACAGCAGCTCATAAAACAGACTGGCTCCGTTAAGAAGGTCGGTACGCTATGGACGGAAAAATTCAGGATCAGCCAAAGAAAGATTGCCAGGAATATTCCAACTGGAGACATCCAAACTGAAGCTAGGCTGCAGGTCTGTGATATTGGCGGCGATGACAGCATTAACCAGGGCAGAGTATTCGGAACAGTGGGACCGTAGGAGAACATCAACAGCGAATCCATCTGTCGCAAAGCCGGCATCTCCAATACCAGACACCGCCATGAATGATTTGTACCTCCGGAGCTGCAGCTGACTTGCCAGCCGGGAAGTGATCACGTGCACCTGAGATCCAGAATCCAACAAAGCTCGGCATGGAACAAGGGATCCAGCGCAACTACGAACAAACATGTTCGCTGTAGCAAGCAACGATATATCGCCGCTGTGACCTTGAGCAACTAGTGCATTAGCAGTAGACGGCGAAAAGGCTACAGGCTCGGCGACCTCGGCTATGGCTGACGTGGGAGGACCAACCAAAGGCTGGCCGCTAGATGCCTGCGGCTCCAGGAAATGGAGCAGGCTGTGATGCCTCCTTCCACAACTGCGACAATTAGCAGCGAGGCACTCACGCATTTGATGGCCCGTTTGCAGACACTTCCGACAAAGACCGAGTCGCCTGGCCTCACCAAGGCGAATCTCAGGGGGCATTGATAGAAATCGGGGGCATGAAGACATTATATGGGACCATCCCCCGCATAGCGCACAGGTAGAAGGAACCGAATTAGTGACAATAAAGGATGATCTACTATTATTTGCACCTCGACGCCTTCCCACATGAGCGCCCGGGGCGTATGCAGCCATGGCCACCTCCATAGCCTCCAGCGTCCTACACCACTGCTCCAAAAATTCGGCCATCGACTCCCACGTAGGGATGGCGTCTGAACCTGAGGAGTTTTGACTCTCCTCCCACTTGGCCTGGGTAGCTGGGTCCAACCTTTGAAGCAGAACTTGGACGATGATGCAGCTGGCGATCTGAACTGATGTACCCAAATTCTGTAATGCTCGCATATGGGCATTGAATTTGTCCGAAAGACCTCGAAGAGCTGCTATTGAGCCACCAACAGACTGAGGCCCAAAATCTCGTTCACGTGTGCCTGAAATATTAAGCGACGGTTATTAAATCGTTTCGCCAATAAATTCAGCGCAACATCATAGTTCTCGTCGGAGACTTCTAAGGACCGAACTACTTCGAAAGCGCAAGGCAAGATCGCAACCTTTGCAACTTTTCCACCTTACTAATACGAGGATTGCTGCCGACGATTGTAGAGAAGATCGAGTAAAATTCAGCCTATTCCAAGTATCCACCGCTGAACGTAGGGAGCGGAAGAAGAGGCAGCACTTAAAAACTTTCACCTAACCCTGGGTCAGCCTGCATGGTGGACATTCTGTTTGCAAGGGTGGAGTGGGCATCAATTCGAGAAGAGCGAAGGGTCGTCTCGTGCTCAATTTCGGCCTGCATCGTCGCTACGAGCTCCGAAACAGTCCATCGAAGGTCACTGCTGATCTGCAAAATGTCCAAATCCTCAAGCTCCTCGTGGCTGGCCTTGAAGTCGCTGAACATGGTGGCAATCTGACCCTGTCGCACGTGCAGCATGGCATCATCCACCTTGGAAACAGGCTGAAGAGCTCCTTGAATCCTCTGTAAGTCCTGGAGAATACCCATGGCCTTGCACTTTAAAATAGCACTACGGGTTGGAGTGGGTGACTCCTGTGTTCCTGTTGACTTAATTATATTAAGTTCCGACAAACCCAAAGTACATAATTCCGGCGCCAAAATTTTATCTCTTAAATTGTATTTGCTCGCGGCGAACAAGATCTGTCCCACTGTCCGCTCAGAACCGTAGCGGGATTGTGAAACGTCTGCATGTATAAAGGTATGTGCGAGCGAATTCACTTGCGTTGTGGAACGTATGTTTGTATGAAGTCTATGCGCGGGCGAATGCACTGGCGTGGAACGTAAATATGTATGTGTGCTTGCGAACTACCGTTTATGTTTATGTTTATGTCTATATGTATGTATATTATATTATATATAATAATATCTTTATTATTATAAACAAACTGTTCTCTTATTCGCCACGTATGAAAACACTGTAAACACTGTTACAAAATTGTTTTGTTTTTGTTTTAGTAATTTGTTTATATGTATATAAATATATTAACGATCACGTCGGGGTTCACCAATGTTTGGTCATTGCGAGTTTTCAATGACGGTAAAATAAAAACCACACTGTATTAAATTATAAAACGTTAGTGCGTTATAAAACGTAGAACTCTTTCTAACTCCATATCATCCAACACATCATAGTTCCTTTTTTTGTCTTAATGGCTTCGTGGTTTGCTCGGAATGTGTTTTCAATGTCGTTGGAAAAAAGTTTAGCTTCTTCACTTCGCCAAGGATAAAAGAGAATGCTCTCGGAAATAATCGGAAGGTGAAGAGTTAATGCTAAAGCGAACCCACCTTAGAATCAAGGGATGCCTGCGTTTCTTAACGCAACCAGACCCATCCATCAGTGGATAGCTTTGCTCAGCAACTTCATCTTCGTCATCTACCTCCACATCATTTGCTTCATCATAGTCTTCCCTATGATCAGCGGCAGATCGTGCATTTCGCTTGAAAAATCTGTACCAAGCCGCGAAATCTGCTAAACAAACTCTTTCCAACTGCGCATGCCTTTGCACATATCGGCGCCACCCGGGGGAAGAAGGAATCGACGTGGAACGTAACGGGTCCCGGGGCAACGTTGGGAAAG
Source organism: Drosophila bipectinata (assembly GCF_030179905.1). Taxonomy (NCBI): domain Eukaryota; kingdom Metazoa; phylum Arthropoda; class Insecta; order Diptera; family Drosophilidae; genus Drosophila; species Drosophila bipectinata. Next base: position 19,363,854 of record NC_091740.1, on the reverse strand, counting down.
TAGTCCAGTGGGGGAATCAGCACGATGCGCAGGCGTGCCTTAGAAAGTGTGGCAGGGTGAGCGGCAAGGAGCAGAGGGGGGGGTTGCGACGAAGAGTGCAACGGGCCCTGGAAGCCCACCGGTGCTCCACGTACCAGCAGCAGAGATCCTTGGCCGGGGGAGGCGTATGGCCACGGACAGCGACCCGCCAACGGGAAAGTGGCGTGATTCTGGAAGTAGGATTAACGGCAGGAGCAGAATCCAGGAGGATTAACGGGCGCTCCAGTCAGTATAAAAGGAGGCCCATTGGAGCGGCTCGAGAGGAGTCTTTTTAGGAAGCTTGTAGCGTTGAGTTGGACCGCCTATGCAGAGTCCGCCATTCAAGTGTTAGAGCGTTTCTAAAAAGGATTCGGTTTTGTTTGAGTTGAAGGAACGCCTTTGGAGAGTCCGACAGCCAAGCGCAAGGAGAGCGAATAAGACAATATGGAAAGGATCCATTGCTGGACCTTCCTCTGGAAACCCAGGGTGGTGTAGTCGAGTTGGTTCATTCCCGAACACGGCAGGTAGCCTTGCAAGGAAGTGCGGGAAGGATAAGTCTGGCGCACGCCACTCTGACTCCTGACTCACAACCAACAGGCGTGGTCCTGCAACGGAAAGGACAGGCCAACTCCGGATCCCGAGCCCGGTTCGCTCCGGAGGACGAGAAGGGATCGGTGTCGGTTGGTTTCCTCGACAGCTACAGGGTATCAGAGTCAAGTTTGGGCTTCTCGTACCTGGATTCCGGCCGAGTCCAGTCCTCCTGTGATGGCGAAGTCCAAGACATCTGGGATCTTTGACGGATCTGTTGACCAGTAGGTCGGAGCGCCTGTAGCATGGCAGCAGAGATTACGAGCCCAGATTTGCCTAACTAGGGCCCCGTCTTTTGGGTTATTGACTCTGGAGCCCCACCAAGGGTGTTTGGCATTAAAGTCCCCAGTAGAGTCCAGTAGCATCCCGAAGTCAACGTCGCTGACATTGTGTCTGGGGGGGCAGTAGGCAGCAGCAATGGTAATGTCTCCATTGGTGGTAGCGCATTGCACACAGTCTTCTCTAATGGCTGACAGGGTCTCGTACTTGATGCTGCTGCGGATGAGGATGACCGCAAACCCGCGACCTCTTCCGTTTGGGTGGTTGACTGCAATAAGGTCGTATCCTCTGAGGGTAAGAAAGGATCTGCTTTTAAAATGGGTCTCCGATATGAGGAGAATATCGGATTTTTCAGTTTTGCAGTAGAGCTCCACTGCTGGCCTGCTTTTCACCAGGCCGTTGGCGATCCAAATTGTGACGTCTAGTCCCGTTTGCATAAGGACTTGCAGACAGTGGTGATCATTTGGGTCATTTGACCCAAAACTTTTTTCATCATTCTCTCGAACATGGCCTCAATTCTGGCCTCCAATCGCGTTGAAGTGGGGCGGCTGGTACCGTAGGACAGCTGCCTGCTTGGGGCCAAAAACGTTTTTCGCTCTCTTATAGGACAGAAGAGAGTTTTCTCTCTTAATTTCTTGATTTCCAACCGACACCGATCCCTTCTCGTCCTCCCGAGCCCGGTTCGCTCCGGAGGACGAGAAGGGATCGGTGTCGGTTGGTTTCCTCGACAGCTACAGGGTATCAGAGTCAAGTTTGGGCTATTCCCGGTCAAACCAGGTAGCCTTGCAAGGAAGTGAGGAAAGAACAAGTCTAGCGAACGCCACGCGGGTTCCTGACTCGCAACCAACAGGCGTCGTCCTGCAGGACACGGATAAGCCGACTCGGGAACTCGCGCCCGCTTAGGAACGCGATCGGGGTGGCACCGATCACCCACCGAGCAGCTCTTGACCCGGGCCCATTGGCGCGTACGCGCGGTGGTTACCCGGCCGAAAGGGAGGCGTGACATACGGTCCTGGACAGGCGACTTCCGACCCCGTCGGAACTGACAAGACTTCGGCGACTCCCAATCCAGGCACGCCGGTGCGAAAAGGCACGGCGTTTCCTGGCGTAGAGGAGCCGGCTGTAGACAGCAAACTCTGAACCGAGGCCGCTGGTGCGCATGCACAGCGGGTTACGGAGACGACCACCAGTAGCCATCTCCCAAACCGGACTCGCCGGTGCGAAAAGCACGGCGTTTTCCTGGCGTAGCGGAGCCTACTGTAGGCCGCACACTCCGAACTAGGTCCGCCGGTGCGCATGCACGGCATATCTCCCTGGTGGTGCAGAGGCGACAGTCAGTAGCTATCTCCCAAACCAGTGTCGCTGGCGCGCAGAGCACGGCGTTTATCCTGGTGTAGCGGATGCTACAGCCCGCCAACTCCCGAGCCCGGCAGTACAGCGCATAGGCGCGGTATCCCCGGCGACTTAGTGGAGGCTTTTCAGTGCGCAGCCGAAGGCCAGACCGGACCAGGTCAAAGAGGTGGAAGGCTTGACGACGGATCAACGAAGAGGAACCCCGGCAACGAGAGCAACAGCGGAAACACCAGCAACGGAGCAGATCACCAGGACGACCAAAGAAGACACCAAAAGTCACGAACATTAGGAGTGGGGCCCATTCTCGGGAACCCGCGTAAACCATCATTATAAGTAGAAAGAGCAGCGAATAAAGAGACTGCACAACGTAAAGCTATTTGTATTATTTCTGGGCTTGGGCAATCACGTCGAACTATAAATTCAGTGGAACTAACCCGAAGACTCTGTGAGCTAGCCGCGGCATACTGTGGCGAGCGGAAGCAAAGAAAACAGTTCGTTACAGCACAAAACAAACTCGTATCGTTACTTCGAGACAGAAATAACATAAACTTATCGAACTCAGCTACGAAAATGACGAAGACAGCGCGGATAACATGTAGGCGTTTAAGAAAGAGAAAAACGGGAATCCCCTGATCATAAACAAAACAACTGTCAATCTACTTGTAGTTTGAAACTAGAGATGTGCTATACATAATATTTTTAAAAAAGGTCGATGTCGTGTCGATAATGAATGATGAAATATTTACCGACGAGAATAAGATGTCAAAAAATATAAAAATCCCCGCATTTTCCCCACATAATTCCCAACCCCAATAAATCCCCAATCAACTTAAAATTCCCCGCACTTTGGGGAGTTCCCCACAAATTGGCAACGCTGCTATTCAGGTTGGTCTTGTCCCTCGGGTTTCTGGACAGCATCGAGAGTTTCGAGAGCATTGAGAGTCACGGCTCTCGATTTCAAAAATGGATATCCCTGTCAGTGGCTGCCTCTGCTGCTGCAGCTTGGATTTGCGCGGTCAGTTCCTCGACGGCCGCCTCAATCTGGTCGGGGGATTCCAGAGTTGTGTTAAGATCCGCGGCAGAGCACATTCAGGACTGGAGTTTCCCGATGTCCGTCGTCTTATAAATAAGCTTCTTCCGGGCCGACCTTAGGATGGCTGACGTGTATAGAGAGACGGCAAGAGCGCTGTGGTCAGAATGTGGTCGGCGACTTCTCGTACCTAGATTCCGGCCGAGTCCAGTCCTCCTGTGATGGCGAAGTCCAAGTCATCTGGGATCTTTAACGGATCTGTTGGCCAGTAGGTCGGAGCGCCTGTAGCATGGCAGCAGAGATTACGAGCCCAGATTTGCCTAACTAGGGCCCCGTCTTTTGGGTTATTGACTCTGGAGCCCCACCAAGGGTGTTTGGCATTAAAGTCCCCAGTAGAGTCCAGTAGCATCCCGAAGTCAACGTCGCTGACATTGTGTCTGGGGGGGCAGTAGGCAGCAGCAATGGTAATGTCTCCATTGGTGGTAGCGCATTGCACACAGTCTTCTCTAATGGCTGGCAGGGTCTCGTACTTGATGCTGCTGCGGATGAGGATGACCGCAAACCCGCGACCTCTTCCGTTTGGGTGGTTGACTGCAATAAGGTCGTATCCTCTGAGGGTAAGAAAGGATCTGCTTTTAAAATGGGTCTCCGATATGAGGAGAATATCGGATTTTTCAGTTTTGCAGTAGAGCTCCACTGCTGGCCTGCTTTTCACCAGGCCGTTGGCGATCCAAATTGTGACGTCAAGTCCCGTTTGCATAAGGACTTGCAGACAGTGGCGATCATTTGGGTCATTTGACCCAAAACTTTTTTCATCATTCTCTCGAACATGGCCTCAATTCTGGCCTCCAATCGCGTTGAAGTGGGGCGGCTGGTACCGTAGGACAGCTGCCTGCTTGGGGCCAAAAACGTTTTTCGCTCTCTTATAGGACAGAAGAGAGTTTTCTCTCTTAATTTCTTGCGACAGGCCCCAGCAGGCCCCAGAGCGAATTCTTACTCTCTTTCTTACGCTCATCGTTCGTTCATCTTACGCTCATACTCTCATTAAATGCTTTCTGTTGGTTGGCCAGCGTTTCGGTTGATCTTCGTATGTATGCGTGTCACACATTCACATACACGGGTGTATGTGTGCGTGCGATTTCGTTTCGATGCCAGCGCACAAAATGTCGATTGTGTCAATGTTATCAACGATTAAATTATTCAAAAAAGTTAAAGCTGCCAGTTTACGCCGATCCTCCAACGTGCAAACATTCAGAAGAAGGCAACGGCTTTGGTATGAAGGAACAGGATCCTGAAACCTTAGAGGCAGAAGTGCAAATTTTAAAAATTTTTTCTGTCGCTCAATTCTGTTGGAACGAACTTTACAATCCGGATTCCAAATGATTGAGGCATATTCCAGCCTCGACCGAATAAAAGCAGCATAGACGCTGAGGCTCGAGTATGGACTTTTGAACTGGTTCACGTGCCTCTTAACAAAGCCCAGCATAGCATACGCTTTAGGTAGAATATAGTCTAAGTGACCAGAAAATTTAAATTTTGCTGTCGAATAAGACACCAAGGTCTAACACCTCTTCTTTAGCTGCCAAATTATAATTACTGATGGAATAACCCGTAAAGATTTCAAGAGACCGCCTACTGTTACGGGTAAACATACACTTAGATAGGTTTAATGGAAGAAGATAGCGGGAGCACCATGAGTAAACTCTGGATACATCCTCCTGTAACAAGTAACTGTCACTAATGCAGCTAATCGCTTTATAGATTTTAAGGTCATCCGCATACATTAAAAAGTGCGAATGACGAAAGCATGACGAGATGTCATTAATGAAAATGATAAATAGAAGAGGTCCAAGAGAGCTGCCTTGTGGAAGACCAGAGGAGGTGACAAATGGACTTGAGACAGCGTCTCCAATAGTAACTTGGCAAGGTCGGTCAGCCAGATAAGACTCAAACCAACTTAAGGGGTTATACACCTTTTTTATTTTCAAAAAATCGAAAATTTTTGTATTGCTTTATCTTGAAGAAAAACTCTTCAAGAACATTTTCCCAAATTTTCATAGAGATTGGAGCAGTAGAAAAAAAGTTACAGCGCTCCTAACCGCGCGCCTCGTTGCGGCCTTGAACTGAACTTGAATCTTTAAACGCGAATATCTCGAAATGGTGTTTCTTGAAAAATGACTTTGCGGTGACATAGATTGGCGGAAAACTACTGAACCGATTTACTTCAAATTTTTTTTTTAATGTTCGTAATGAAATTCTTCTGTGCTTGAACAATCGACTTTTCACGCACAAACTTTTTTTTCGCCGAAATGAATTTTTTAGTGAAGTTTCTAGAGAACAAAAAGTTCATTTTTAGCATAAAACGTTCCCGTATGAATAAAATGAATACAAATTTAAAAATCGATCGTTCAAGCACAAGGAAATACACTAAACTAATGAAATTTTTTTACTTTTATGGTTTAAGTTGACCTGTTTGACCTGGGGAACTGTCACCGCAAGGCTCTAAAAAAAAAAAGCCTCTAAGGGAAACAGCCACCCCTTAAAAACTATTTAATATTTTTCCACCAAATTTTGCACAAACATTGTTAATAAAGTGTACTATCAAAAAATTAAAACATCCCTGTAATTAAATAATTGCTACATACCTAAAAAAAAATCTGAACTTTGCTCTTTTTCTTCGACAATGAAGGTATATAACCCCTTAATAGGCAGGAATGAATACCTAATTTATATAATTTGGCCAGAAGGGCAGCATGACACACTTTGTCGAAGGCTTTGGAGAAGTCGGTGTAAATGGCATCAACCTGAAATCGGTTTCCAAAAGCTTCAAAGCAGTGCTTAGACAAGACAGCTAAATTAGTGGTAGTGGACCTCCCAAGCAGAAAACCATGCTGGTTGGGGGATATGAAATTGCGAGCCAGAAAAGTCAATTTTTTAGTTACTATCCGCTCTAGTATCTTAGCGACGTTGCAAATTTTGGCTATAGGTCGATAGTTGGTAACATCACACCTACTGCCACCTTTGTGAATAGGCGTTATAGAAGTCATCTTCCACCGGTGGGGGAATCTACCAGATAAGAGCGAAAAGGAGAACAGCAGTTGAAGGGGAGTAGAAAGAGAAGCGATACTCCTCTTAAGAAAGAATGGGGAGATACCGTCCACGTCAGGTGTGAGCGACTCGGTCAAATGTCCAGTGGCTTCAACTAGGTCACCGTCCAAAACGTCCATGTTACTCACATTAAGAAAAGGATCAATGCTAAGAAGAGTTTCATGATCACTCCAAGGAACCTTCGGCTCCAAATTAGAGGCAAAGTATTTTGCAAAAAGATCGGAAACGCCCTGTTCCGAGTCGGCTGCTAAATTAACATAACATATGGATGAAGTGATGGTGGGCATGATTAACGTGTCAATTTTCATCTCCATCAAGTAAACTAAATTTTTTTTTAAAAATTGAAAAATTTTAAACAGAGTGACGTAGCCTTTTAAGAAAAAAAAAATTACGCAAATGAGAGCACTTCAAATATTGACTCAATTTTTTGGACAAAAAATTTCGTACTAAAAATTGCATAAAAAAATTTCTATCCATTGGATCGAAAAAATCCTACGCCACTCTGTGGAAAATCTACGTAAGAAGATTTGTTTCAATTTTCAAGTCAATCGGTTGAACAGTTTTTGAGTTATCATGCCCACCGTCTTGAAAAAAGTGGTTTCGAGAAAAACGCAAAAGAAGAAAAAGAAGTGTCTTAGGTGCCCTCCTGCCGTGCCGATTTCAAATAAACATAACTTCCATAATTATCAAGATATTGTCTTCGGGGACATCTTAAAATACGCGTAAGAATATAGTCTTTTAAATAAAGTAAATTTTACCTGCGAGAGTAAATTTCAGGGTGGCGTAACCCATTAAGGAAATCAAATGCCCGCTTTAATTGCCAGTACAGCTCTCCTGCTCGAGTCTCACCTGTCAATATAAATCGTTTGTAGTGCTTATCCCTTCTATTCTTTAAGTTTTTTAAACGTTTGTATACCAGGGAAGCCTATAGGATCTTCGTACCCTCACAGGGGCATAAGTATCAATAATATTAAAAAGGGCAACCAAGAACTTAGTATAACAATCATCGATTGAGCCATCCGAAAAAAGGGAAACCCAATCAAAACTCAATTTTAATTACCAACGGCTTGTGGTGCATATCACAAGGACTTAATGGTACATTGCATAATTCTACTTTACTATTAATCAAATTATTAAAAAATATAAGATCAAGAATTTTGGATAAATCATTAAAAATATTATTTACTTGGGAGAGGCCCAGACTAAAAATATCACCTAAAACATCAATTTCATGACTCTGGTGAACGTTGCTAGGTAGCATGCAGGGAGATTCCGGGTCCCAAGACCAGACAATGGAGCTCAGGTTGAAATCGCCAGCTACCATTAAAGCGGTAGGGTCCGACGTTCTAGCACAGACACTAGTGATGTTTTCCGGAGGAATGTATGATGCAATGATGACGAATGGGCCATGGACGCCCTGAATTGAAACCGCAAGTTGATCCAGTAAAGGGTCGGCCACCGGAAGGCGCAGTGGTGTAGCCTGAAGAGATCGACGGATAGCGATGATCACACCTCCACCTCGCACACACTGGGTACTGAATGCATCTCGGTCCTTTCGAAATACATGGTACAAATTAGGCTCGAAGAACTCAGAGGAGCTGAATTTGTCATTGAGCCACGTTTCCACAAGGATGATTTCATCAAAATCGCAGGCAGAAGAATTGAGGAATACCATCCGGGTCTTGGTTCTCATTCCCGATATATTTTGGTATAGAACTTTTAGGCTTTTATTAGGGTCCGAGGGTCCGTAACTACAGTCCAAACTGGGAATTGAACGGCAAGGTGGTGATGATGAAAGTGCACTCCGGGTACTGGTGCATGTGGAGGCATATCCAATACGCATAGCTTGCAAAATAGCCGACAAGGACACATAGAAATTTCCATTAGACTCATCAGTAGACCTGCGAGAGTCCAGTTGCAAGGCAGATCCAGTGCCAGGTGAAAACATTGAGCGTTCATAGTCAGGCACATCCACACTTCCAAAACGTAAATAAACATCTTCCATCGGCGAAAAGAAAGCACCAGCGAGTGGCCACCAGCGAAAAGAGATAAGATAAGCGATGCGCTGCCAATGTCTCGATTACCATCGTCTTGTTGCTGAGCATCCACAAGTGAAGATAAGAAATAAACAACTCGCCTTGAAAAAAGTTGTTGTTGTTGAAGAATATCGATCAGCAAACGAAGCCAATTATTGGAGGAATTGAAGACAGCGTCAACCGTTACCATGAACGCCCACGCCGATTGTTGTTGGTAACGCAGCAGAATGCAAACGGGGTGACGAATTGCAGCTTGAGAAGAATAAGAGGTAACGGCGCCAACGGCGCCGCTTACTGGGGGTAGACGTCGCGAATTTACCAACATGAAGGTATTTCAAGGTGGGAAGCACTTGAAGTTGAGCGCAACTGGGTGCTTGTCCCACAATGCGCCTATTAGGGTTGATCCGCTTCTTCTTCGGGACAGCCCCCTTAGATGCCGTTGGGGCCTGCGTAGCCTTTATGTTCCCAGTGCTGGTGGGCATAGCAGGGAGAGCAACAACATGCACCCCAGCCGAAGAGGCGCGTCCAGCGGGCACAGCCGCTCCATTTACCAGGGCAAGGTCAACTTTGGCATTAAGGCTTTCGAAGCGGGACTCCAGATCTAGAACTTGTAACGAACTGCCTTTTCTGCTTCCACTCGCCACAATTTGCCGCGGCTAGCTCACAGAGTTTCGCGGATCCGTTCCACCGAATTTAAAGATTCGACGTGATTTCCGCTACACCGGGACACCGTGCATACGCTCCGGTGCCAGGTTTGGGAGTTTGTTTGCTGACTGCCGCCTTCGCTACACCGGGACACCGTGCATACGCTCCGGCACCAGGTTTGGAAGTTGCCGTGTGACGTCTCCGCTACACCGGGACACCGTGCATACGCTCCGGTGCCAGGTTTGGAAGCCGCCGTGTGCCTGATCGTATTGTCGCGCTCCCACTACACCGGGACACCGTGCATACGCGCCGGCGGACCCGAGTTTGTAGTGGCGGGGCTGGTGACCAGGGTGTTCTCACTTGGTCTGTGACTTGGACACGAGTTCTTGAGTCGGCCGATCCGTATTTCGCAGGACCACGCCTGTTGGTTGCGATTTCAGGAGTCGGTAAGGCATACGCCAGACTTATCCTTTCTTCACTTCCTTGCAAGGCTACCTGCCGTGTTCGGGAATGGCACAACTCGACTCTGACGCTTCGCACTTGTAGAGGAAACCGTCCAGCAACGGATCCTTGTCTCCCTTGTTCTGTACGTCTCGTGGTTACCGGGCGTGTGATCCCCAGTAGGCCTCCTTGTTTCGCAGGACCACGCCTGTTGGTTATGATTTCAGGAGTCGGTAAGGCATACGCCAGACTTATCCTTTCCTCACTTCCTTGCAAGGCTACCTGCCGTGTTCGGGAATGAACCAACTCGACTACACCAACCTGGGTTTCCAGAGGAAGGTCCAGCAATGGATCCTTTCCATATTGTCTTATTCGCTCTCCTTGCGCTTGGCTGTCGGACTCTCCAAAGGCGGTCCTTCAACTCAAACAAAACCGAATCCTTTTTAGAAACGCTCTAACACTTGAATGGCGGACTCTCCACAGGCGGTCCTCCAACTCAACGCTACAAGCTTCCTAAAAAGACTCCTCTCGAGCCGCTCCAATGGGCCTCCTTTTATACTGACTGGAGCGACCATTAATCCTCCTGGATTCTGCTCCTGCCGTTAATCCTACTTCCAGAATCACGCCACTTTCCCGTTGGCGGGTCGCTGTCCGTGGCCCCTCGCCTCCCCCGGCCAAGGATCTCTGCTGCTGGTACGTGGTGCACCGGTGGGCTTCCAGGGCCCGTTGCACTCTTCGTCGCAACCCCCCCTCTGCTCCTTGACGCCACTCGCCACACTCTGCTCCTCCACTTCCCCCCTCCTTCGGAAAGCGATTGTGCGCTCCCCTGGGACCCTCTTAGATCACTTAGCCCATTTCATGTTTTTTCTTGTTTTCTTTTTTTTTTTTTTTTTTACTTAATAATTTTTTTTTTTTTTTTTTTTTTTTTTATTTTTTACCCTTCTCATTTTTAAGTTTTCTAAACTTAATGTTTTTTTTTGTCTGATTCTCGGACCTCCTCGACGCCTCCGTCCGACGCTGACCTCTTCAACACCGGCCTCGTTGGCCGCTCCTCCGGGCACGAATACTGCCGGCCCAGCGCCGGCTTCCTCGGTGTTGGCCACACCCACGGCCCCTTCGTCCACGGCTCCTCCACCATGTCCTCCTTCCTCGGGCGTGGCGTAGGTGGTGCCGCAGGCCACGTCGACTCCTGCTGCCTCTTCTCTTTCGTTGCCACCTCCCTTTCTTCCGGTCGTTCCGATCGAGGACGAGGTGTTGGTGGCACCGCGGGCCACCGCGTTGCTGGCCAGGTCCCCTTCGTGGCTTCCCTCCTTTTCGCGACCTCCACCATCCGCCTTGCCCGTCGCAGCCGCATCCTTCTTGACATCGCCCTCCTCATGGCTCTCTCCCGTCCATCTCTCCTGATGTCTCTCCACTCCCTGTCGATCTCCTTGCACATCTCCTGTGCTCTTTGGGCCCTCTTCCTCGCCATCTCCGAGATGGTGACCATCGCCTCCTTTCGCTGGCGGCACCTCTCGGATCTCCTTCGGTGCTCCAGCACCTCGCTCCGGCGCCGCTCCTCCACAGTGGCGCGACCGACAGGTATGTGCCTCCGTCCTCCTTCTTTCGTTCCAGGTGGGATCACCGACGACTTCCAGGTCGCTCTCGTCAGACGAGACGATCATTGTTGCTTCGGACTTGTTGGACATGTTGCTCCGCTGATTAGAATTTTTTGAATAGACCGTGCTCCTCCCAGCCGCCGCCTTTTATAGCACATCCAACTCCCGCTACTGGATATGCCCCGTTACTGTTCCGTGACTGGACCTGTTAAGGCTCCCGTTACTGGACATGTCCCGTTTTCCACTGTGCAGTCCTCTTGTACACTTGTGCGGGTTTAGTGTTGCCATTCTATTCCTCTGTAACGGTGATCCCATGTCTTGGCACTTTAGCTCACTCACGTGTGCCCTCTTCTCTTTGTTGGTTCTTCCGTATGATGACAATTACCGGCGAAACGAAATTGACGACCGTGTAGGGCCCATCGTACCGCGGCGCTAGTTTGGCTGCAAATCCCTCTGCCGCCTTCGACAAATGGTGCTCTTTTGCCCACATTTTTTTGCCCACCTTTGGTTGGGGTCCACTTCCGTCTCCGTAAATTGTAATGCTCCGCCTGGTCCTGGGCCGCCCGCTCCATGTTCCTCCGCACTATTTCGAAGACTTCCTTCAACTTCGTCGCGTTCTCCGTGGGCGTTCCTTGCCCAACTCCTGTGCCTAAAGCGTTTTTGTCGAACAACGCTCTTGGCATCCTTGGCTCCCTGCCCTGCGTTACAAAGCAAGGCGAATACCCTGTCGACTCTGACACTGCCGAGTTCACTGCCAGCATGAGCTCTGGCCAGTGCTCGTCCCAAGTCCTCTGGTCCTCCCCAGCGAACTGGGCGATCATCGTTTTGACCGTTCTATTCGCCCTTTCTGTTGGATTTTCTTGGGGCGTATATGGCGCGGTGAACTGGTGGCGCACGCCAAGCTCCCCGAGGAACTTCTTAAAGCTGCGGCTGGTGAATTGTACGCCGTTATCCGTTACCAGGCTTAGGGAAAATGTTCATTAGCTGCAGTAGCGCTGGTTTGAGGTCCTCTATAGTTCTATAGGGAACTGGTTGGACGACGGTAAATTTCGAGAATTTGTCGATGCATGTAAGGAAATACTTTCTTATCCGTGGAAAAAATGTCTATGTGCAGAATTTCTCCTACATGAGCTTTTGCTTCTTCGGATGTCTGTCGTATTTAGCCTTGGCGCAAGTCTTGCATGTAGCGACTATTTAGTTTGCTAACTTGGTCATTTTCGGGAAGTAGTACTCGGAGAGTGCCTGTTTCACGTTTTCTTGGGCAGATGTGAGAGCTCTGTTGTGCTCGACAGTGAGAATTTCTCGCCTCTCAGCAACTGCAAAAATGTCCGTTACTCGGTTTTTGCCAAAATTTTATGACAGGGAATTGCCGAACCAATTTGTCCTGTATCATTGCTAGCGCAATGAATGGCGTTTACGCCTTTAGGAACTATTATGCTTAAGCAATGCTTAAGGAGCTAGCCGTCGCGGTAAACTGTACCTGGATGTTTCTGGACCTGAATCTGCTGACATTTCCATGTTCGCTTTTTAAAATGTTCGAAATGGGCTTAGCTATTGTAAGGGTCTGCCTATTCTTCTATCGGGATTTTTTTATTTCGCCGGCTAGCACGCGTTAACAATATCTGCAGGGATGGGAGCACCCGGAAAACCCCAAATTGCAGTCTAACAAAAAAAAATAAATAAATAATTACTTCTAAACTTATTAAATTTATTAAACAGACCACAAAAAAAAAAAATAAATATATTCCAAACAAGCAAAAGTAAAAATTACTACGTTACACAATTTATCAATTCACCACAGAAAATACAGCTGACGAGAGAACTCTACTCTGGGCCCAGTGAAGGCTTGGTCCAAATCCTGGATCCTTGGGAACATCATCGGCCTTCCCTAAACTCCTCTTTACACCGAGCTGCACTCTCACATTTTGGTATTCCCCGTTTTCACTCCGACCCCTCCTTTTATATGTTCTCACTTATATTTCATTTTGATTGCTAATTTGATTTAATATTTATTGTTTCTTTTTTTTATCTTTTATCTTTTCAGTTTGCTACTACTCTTAAATATGAAACATGGATTAACCTAACACCTAACCAAGGCACCTTGGGACGAATACAGATAATTGATTCATTACAAAAAAAAATAAACAACAAATAAATAATTTAAATAAATAAATATATAATATTAATTACTACAAGGACAGGATTTCAGGTACTGTTTGGTCATTGAGCGTTTTCAATGCCGTAAATAAAAAGACGAGTTTGAATTTAGTATGAACGTTATAAATGATGTTTATTTCTGCATGCAGATGAAACTGGATGATTCGCAGATAGACCAGCTCATGGTGCATGCAGGGACGAAAGTAATATACAAAGAGAGGGCGGCACGACAAGTCACCTCGAGCTAAAGCTCTCGAAAGTGGAGAGGGCGGCCCGACCTAGACATTACCGAGCTAAAACTCTCTAAAGAAAGTCCGTTGAGTCGAGCGGCCGAGAGAGAGTCGGCTTGCGATCAACTAGCTTTTGTATAAACTTAAGCCTAATAAATAAACATTACCAAACATTACGCTAACATATTTAACATATGCCTGACCCGACATTCCCCCCTCCGTTGGGGCCTGTCCTTCAACTACATTCGTAAGGGGCAAGGTACAGCTTAATCCGCTCCACTCGAATCACTCCAAACTGAATAGGGATCAGCTCCATAGTTCTGGTCAGCGGCCACATCCATAGCCCCCAAAGTCCTGCATCGCTGCTCCAGAAAATCTGCCAGCGACTCCGAAGTAGGGATGGCGTCGGAACTTAAGGAATTTAGACTCTCCTCCCACTAAACCTGGGTAGCTGGGTCCAAATTCTTCAGAGTTCTCATATGGGCATTGAATTTGTCGGATAACCCTCGAAGACGTGTTATTGAATCGCCTCCCACTAAAGTGAGGCCAAGAATCTTGTTCACATGAGCCTTACTGATGCTCGGATTACCGCTGACGATTGTACAGAAAATCGAGTAAAACTCAGGCCATTCAGAGTATCCACCGCTGAAGGTAGGAAGAGGCAAGGGAGGCAAAGCTTGAAACCTTTGACCTGACCCTGAGTCAACCTGCATGGTGGACATTCCGTTAGCTACGGTGGAGTGGGCAGCAATTCAGGAAGAGCGAAGGGTCGTCTCGTGCTCAATTTCGGCCTGCATTGTCACTACCAGCTCCGAGACAGTCCATCGGAGCTCACTACTGATCTGCGAAATGCCCAAATCCTCAAGCTCCACGTGGATGGCCTCGAAGTCGCTGAACATGGCGACTATCTGACCATGACGCACGTTGAGCATGGCATCGTCCACCTTGGAAACAGGCTGAAGAGTTTTTTGGATCCTCTGCAAGTCCTGGAGAATACCCAGGGCCTTGCACTTAAGAATAGCACTACGGGTTGGAGTGGGTGAGCCTGTGTCTGCGCCGCTGAAGTTCATGGTTGATTTATTAAGTTCCGACGAACCCGAAGTAAATAATTCCGGCGCCAAATTTTATCGCTCCAAATTTATTTGCTCGCGACGAACACGACTTGTCCCACTGTGCGCTCAGAACCGTAGCGGAATTGTGGAACGTATATATATATGAAGTCTATGCGCGGGCGAATGCACTTGCTTTGTGGAACGTAAATATGTATGTGTGCCTATAATAAATAATTTATCTGGCCACAATTGAACTGCCGTTAGGTTTATGTTTAGTTCTTAATTTGAATTTGTTTATTATTTTATATAAACCTGATTGCTTATTAGCACCACAACCGTTCATGTAAATTTTGATCTGCACCACATATGTTTTCGCGGGAATAGTTTGGTTTAGTTTTAATTATATAGCTTTAGTAAATTATAGTTAATAATTTAGTTAATTATATTAACTAGATCACGTCGGGGTCACCAATGTTTGGTCATTGAGCGTTTTCAATGCCGTAAATAAAAAGACGAATTTGAATTTAGTATGAACGTTATAAATGATGTTTATTTCTGCATGCAGATGAAACTGGATGATCCGCAGATAGACCAGCTCATGGTGCATGCAGGGACGAAAGTAATATACAAAGAGAGGGCGGCCCGACAAGTCACCTCGAGCTAAAGCTCTCGAAAGTGGAGAGGGCGGCCCGACCTAGACATTACCGAGCTAAAACTCTCTAAAGAAAGTCCGTTGAGTCGAGCGGCCGAGAGAGAGTCGGCTTGCGATCACCTAGCTTTTGTATAAACTTAAGCCTAATAAATAAACATTACCAAACATTACGCTAACATATTTAAATATTAAAATTACACCGGTGGGCTGCTGCCTGACCCGTCAGATACTTTTCAAATTCTTAAACCAACTCTCAAAAAACCTGGGGGCCACCCAGGAAGGGTGACTTATTTCCTTTCGTGCAAAAATTTTCGCCTGCGGGTTGGCTCCAGTTGGTTGATGAGCTCCAAAGTGCAACCAGACACTCTTTCTCGGTCACACTGTAATTCCGCTGTTCGCCTTTTCCGAAAAGAAAGCGATCGGCCGTTCTGGAACAACACTGCGCCGATACCTACATGACTGGCATCACACAGAGTCCAGAAGTGTTTCCGGAAGTCCAGGTGCACAGGTCAGTGCTTGCTTCAGCCTCTGGAATGATATCTCCGCTTCTGGTGTCCTCTGTAGCCCTTTTCCTTTTTTCAGACAATCTGTTAAGGGAGCGCTTAGCTCGGAAAAATTTTGTATAAACCTTCTGTACCAATTCGCTGTGCCGAGAAAACTGCGCAACTGTCAGACGTTTATCGGGTCCTCAATTTCTTTATTGGCTGCAATTTTTTTTCAATGGCTGCGGGTTCTCAATTTTTTTAATGGCTGCGATTTTCCGTAGATCAGTCTTCAGAGCGCTATCTCCTAGAACATGCCCTAAATACCTCAAGTATTTAAAACCGATCTTTGATTTCTGCAACCCGATGGTCAAATTCGCCCTCCGTTAGCATCTTTCTACTTCTGGTAGCAACTCACAATGCTCCTCAAAGGTCTTCGAGATCATTAACAGGTCATCCAGGTATACAAACACTCGGTTTCTGAGTCTCTGTGGGATGACTCTATCCATCAGCCTGCACAGTCTTTGCGCCGCATTGCATAATTCAAAAGGCATCCTCCGGAGCGGCCTACCAGGTTTAGTGAAAGCCGTATACGGATGACTCTTTTCATTCAGTTCCATTTGTCAAAACGCATGTTTCAAATCGATGCTGCTGATGAAAATCGTGTCATCGACCCGGCTGACGATGGACTTTATATTTTGCAACGGGTAGGCATCAAAGCATTTAGCTTCCGTGCATCCAAGCACTGCATGTTCTTGCCGGGTTTTTGGACCAACGTCGTCCGGTTATTCCATGGACTCTCACTCAGCTCGATGACTCCGAGTCTCAACATTTCGTCCACTTCGAGTTGCTGATTGGCCGGGGACACTGAAAAAAAACCTTTCCTTGACTGGCACTGCCCCCTCTACGAGCTGTATGGCGTGCTGTTCCATTGCGGTGAGTCCTAGTCCTAAATGTATTTAGTATATATGTTATAATCGGAAAAAAATTAACTTAGGATTTATATCTCTATTACTCGGCATAAGAAATAATAAGTCGAATTAATATGAAATAATAATATATATGGCTATATAAAAATATATATAGATTAAGAGAATCTTGTCTTCCATAGTGGGTATTCTCTAAAATTATTTCCTTAATTTATTTCTTAAAATAAGTCGAATTAATATGAAATAATAATATATATGGCTATATAAAAATATATATAGATTAAGAGAATCTTGTCTTCCATAGTGGGTATTCTCTAAAATTATTTCCTTAATTTATTTCTTAAAATCTCTCAAAATTAACTTATTTATTTCCAATTTAAATTTGACAGCAAGGGATTTTGATTAACATTAGAAATGTTTTTAATTTTGGAACACAGCAAAAGCATTAAAAATAATATTCCAAGATTCCATTAATTTCTATTAAATTTTAATAAATTAATTTAATATCAAACATAAATTCATAAATGTCATTGCGGAAAGCCATAATTAAATATTGGGGAATATATAAAAAAGGAAAATATATATATAATCAATAAACTGTTGGCATTCACGCGCCAGAATTTTTTTCAACCATTGTTCTGTTTATTTTAATCGCAAACCGCAAGGTTCTATTTCACCGTTAGGGAAATAAAAATCTTTCACGTAAAGCTTTTGGTACACTGAGATAAATCGGGATAACCACAACAATTTATAATTTGGGGTAATGTGATTTTTTTTTCCTTTTAATTCACTTACATTGAGTTCATTTTTCCAGGTCCAAAACATCTTATGTCGGATTGAGCGATGAATCTATAATTTTGGGTTTAAAGGTTATTTTTAGGTATGTATGTATGTATATATATATTCCAAACTAATTAATATTTCCGAACCATTCATTTTTCGTATTTAAGTAATTAAATAAGGGAAATTAAGGGAATTGGAAACGTTATTTTCTTACATTATAAAACTCCAAGCTCAAAAAAAATAATTACTACCAAAATAAAAAAACTAAATCAAATTAATTATTTCAGAATCCAACATTGGACAGGCCAACATTAACTGTCTTGGGACGATGAGTGACGTCATTGGATGATGAAAATAATTCGGGTGCATATGCTGGCCATTGGCGGGTTTTAGTTAATGAGGGAACATTATTGGCACATGCACCTTATTTCCAAAGAAAATTTCATCTCTCACACCAATTATAATTAATCCATCTGATCCCGCGGTGTGGCGCCGCGAGCTCTTCTTAGAGGTAAAACTGGCTAGTTGGGGACTTATAAACTTATTCCCAATGTAAGAGCAATAAAAAATTGGTTCTTACTATTTGCCAATTCGACCTAAAAAAAATAAGTCGAATTGCAAAAAAAAGCACCCCCACCACTTAATTCTAACTTGGGGTGGAACAACACAAGGAAGATTCCCGCTTGATATCTACGCTAATGGCTTAAGATCTTTGGCATGGAAATTCCCGATCAGGCGGCCTTGTAGATCTTCTAGCTCATAATATACCTTCCCTAATTTCCTTCGCACCCGCGCTTTAAGGTAATTGGGAGCCAGCTTGGAGCTAAACCCTGTTGCGAAATTGCTTTGTTGGAAATTGCGTCGGAAAATTTCTTGACCTACTTTAAAGGAAACGTCCCTGGTTCGTGGGTTGTAGAACCCTTTATTCCGATTACGTTGGGCTATCATGGTTTTCTGGGCTTTGCTGCGCAAAATATCTAGGGAGTCTTCCTTATTAAATTGGAAACTTCGATCTTCTAGCATACCTAAATCTCGTGGTAGTTGAAACGTTTTGCCGTTCGTTACCATATGTTGACCAAACGTTAGCTTATACGGGTTCGTGTTTATGGCCAGATGAACTGCAGATCGTAGAGCGCAGTTAATGCTACGAAGGTTTTCGTCCCAGTTACTCTGATTTGGGTTTATGTAAGTCTTTATGGCTGAAAGAACTGATCAATTCACTCTTTCCGACGCATTTTCCTGTGGGGAATAAAATGCCGTATATGTATGTCTGATATTATATTTGTTTAACAAGCAATTAAAATTTTGCGATTTAAGCTGAACTCCATTATCAGAAACCACATATTCTGGAACCCCAAAACAATGAAAAAGACCTTCTTCCAAATATCGCCTAATTGAATCGGCGGTAAACTTGCTGACTGGTTTCAAAAAAGGAAACTTGGTAAGATGGTATAGCACCACAAATATACCTACATTTCCCGATTTACTGCGTGGATCAACAAATATCTTCTGAAAGAAACGCTAGGGTATTCCAGTGTTTCCCATAGGAGGTTTAAAATATCGATTAGGGTGTTTCGTGGCCTTAAAAATATCGCAATTATTGACAAAAGTTTTTACGTTGTTACCAATGTTAGGCCAGAAATAATATCGTCGGAGCCTTTCAATGGTTTTGTTTATACCCATGGGCATGTAATGGGTCTCCATGAGCAGTCTTAATGGCATTCGGTACGAGTGGGCGTGGAACCCAAAGTTTCCAGCATTGGTCATCGGAAATTTTGGTATCCTCTGCATGTTCGGAGCGTCGGTATATATGTTTACCTTGGATTTTGAGATACGGTAGGGAAGAGTTATTAAGTCGGATCTTACTCCTAAGCGAATCGTATTCGGTTGAATCAAATTTGGAGGATTTGACGTCAACTAAGGGGCTATCACAAGCAAGGGTTGACAAGTCTTCGGTAAAGATTCGCGAGAGAGCGTCTGGGACTACATTGTGAGTACCTTTCCGATGATGTATCTTGAATTGGAATCCTTGAAGCTTAAGAGATCAACGAGCGAGACGCTAGCTTAGATCTGCCTGGGTCATAAGCCATTTTAAGGAGGCATGATATGTGACTATTACAAAATCCTGTCCTTCGACATTTTTTTACGGCCAACACAGCAGCATAACACTTACCTTCTCGGTAACGGTGTATTGACGTTGACAACGATTTAGCTTCTTTGACATGAAAGCGATCGGCACCTCTGCACCATCTTTATTCACTTGCATTAAGACTGCACCTACTCCTGTGTGGCTTGCGTCGCAATGAAGAGCGAACGGGAGTGAAAAATTGGGGCTGTGCAGTACTGTGGCTGCACACATGCTTGCCTTTATGGACTCAAAAGCCCCCTGGGCTTCACTTGTCCACTTAAACTTCCGATTGATTTTCAAGGTGTCTGTCAACGGGGAAGTATTAGCGGAATAATCCTTAATGAACTTATGATACCATCCGGTCATACCAAAGGACTCTTCGAACCTGCTTAACCGAACGGGGTGTTGGGTAATCTCTGACTGCAGCTATTTTATCAGGATCGGTTCTAATAATACCATTACCTATCACGTGCCCTAAATACTTTACCTCTTTCCGACAGAATTTACTTTTTTCAACATTAATTGTAAGATTTGCACAAGCCAGGTTGGAAGCGACTACCGATAAGACTTCAAGATGTCGTTCGAAGGTATCGGAGACAATGAGTAAGTCGTCTAAATATATAAAAACCTCATTGCGTAAATAGGGTGGAACTATTTTATACGTAAGTCGCAACATGGACTGCGGGGCATTAGTGAGGCCAAATGGCATGACCACAAATTCATACAACGGACGTCCGTGTACGGAGAAAGCGAGGCTTGTAATGAATTCGGCTTTTGGTAATTTACTTAGGATACCATCGATTATCGGCATTGGATCTTTTACGGTGACGGAATTCACCTTCCTACTATCTACGCAGAGTCTTAATTTTCCTGGTTTCTTCACTAACACTACTGGAGATGACCAAGAGCTGTTAGATTCTTGAATAGCTCCTAATTCGAGCATTCGATCGAGCTCGTCATACATAAGTTTTCCAATTGCCGGCGACACGGCATAATGCCGCTGCTTAATCGGTTAAGCTTCTCCCACATCGATCGAGTGTGAAATTAACGATGTACGTCCTAGTCCCTAGTCGAAGTCTTCGACTAAAGTAGGAACTAAATAAAAAGACAGGTGTTTTGTATCTCCTCTGTAAGAAATGTCATTTGAAAATTTGCCGACTAAAGTTTGACTTTTCCGTCAGCAGTTTTGATTTTGGAGGTCATTAACTTGTATTTAAGGTTTTCTTGAAGTAGATCGTTTGCAAGCCTACCACCTATGCAACTTACAGAAGCACCAGTGTCCATTAACCCCAGGACCTGAGGACGTAAGTCAAGAGGATTATCTAATATGGATGAAAGGATTAATTTTTTTTCTATTTTACATTGTTTTTTAAAAGCTTCTTGACGACCAGTAGACCGTTTTCTCTTAACGTCTATATGAGTTATAGGGAATGATAAATATTTAGGTTGCGGTAGTGGGCCTACAGACGTGAGGTCGTCGGAAAGTGTTACTATGTATTGGTCGCTATGCTGATTAACTGTTTGCGTGGACTTTTCTGTGGTGCACGCCCTTGGTAGTTTTTTTGAGCGTTTGGGTTACAAGTCCGGCATGTAGTCGTTTTTTATTTATTTATTATTAACAATGAACTGTTATTTCTATATTATTATAACTAAGAGTAAGGATAAATTAAGTTAAAAGATATTCCATAATTTTGGATTTAATTACATCTAGGGATAGTTCAGGGGACATTAAATGGGATAACGAGTTATAATTTTTACAGTTAACGCGGAATGGATCGTGTTCCGCAAAATTAGATCTAGAAATCGGTAACCAAAGGGGTCGAAATGATCTAGTTACTCTATTAGGCACAGAAAACATTAATTTTTCAAGAAGTACTTGTGAGTCAACCTGTCCAAGAATAAGCACATGAAGCAGCATAACCCCAGCACAAGTACGGCGCTCTTTTAAAGGAGGTTGGTTTAGCAGTTTTAACCGGCAATTGTACGACGGGAGGGAAGTGGCAGTATCCCAGTTTAAGCCTTTTAACGCAAATAGCAGAAACTGCTTTTGGACTGATTCAATCCTCCTTTGGTGAACAAAGTTTTGCGGACTCCAAACGCTAGAACAGTATTCCAAGATAGGACGAACCAACGATACGTATAGAGTTTTAGTTGTGAAAGGATCATCAAATTCTTTAGACCAACGTTTGATAAAAGCTAGCACGCCTCTGGCTTTATTGACTGTTAGTGATATGTGGTCATTGAAGGACAACTTATTGTCAAAAATTACTCCAAGATCGTTAATTAGGAAAACACGATCTAAGACGTTATTCCCAAGAGAGTACGAAACGATGTGAGGCACACTGCGATTGAACGTCATAACCTTACACTTAGAGCAGTTAAGCAAAAGGAGATTGTTTGAGCACCACAAGAAGACTTCGTTAAGGTCTAGTTGCAAGTGTCTATGAAGGAAATGGTCTGAGAAAGAAAGACATAACTTGACATCATCAGCATACATAAATGTAGTAGCATAGTTTATAACACTAGGTAAATCGTTGACAAAAAGAACAAACAGAAGAGGTCCTAAGTGACTACCTTGTGGGACACCAGATGAAACATTTATAATCTGTGATGAACTGTTTTTAAACAAAACCCGCTGCGTGCGGTTCGATAGATAAGAGGTCAACCACTGTACTATATGAGGAGAAAACCCCAAAAGACACAGCTTATGAAGGAGGAGATGGTGGTTCACAGAGTCAAACGCTTTACTAAAGTCAGTGTACACCACATCAGTTTGCATGCGGCTCAGAAAACCTCTGTGGATAAACGAAGTGAATTCAAGAAGGTTAGTCGTGGTAGAGCGATGTTTGACAAAACCATGCTGTGAAGTGGAAATAATACTTTTAAAAAAATGTTGCAGTTGGAAAGTAACCAGTTTCTCAAGCAGTTTTGGGAATCGCAGATAGCTTAGCAATCCCCCGGTAGTTCTCAATAAGTGCTTAAGAGCCTTTCTTATGAAGCGGAATAATAAAAGATTCATTCCATCTCTTGGGGAGACATGCCAGCTCCAAGGATAAGTTGAATAAGATAGTGAGAGGAAAGCAAAGGATATCAGAACAGTACCTTAGAACACAGCTAGGAACATTGTCAGGACCAGCAGAGAATGATATATCTATTGTTGAAAGAGCTTCGAACAGATCCTGAATTCGAAATTTTGTAAAGTGAATGTTGTTTATATGTGGTAATTTATAAGGATAAGAAGAATTGTGGTTATATGAATCGGACGAATAGGTGGTTTGAAAAAATGACGCAAAGAGATTAGCAATATCTTGCTCAGAAGAATGTGAAATATTTTTATATGATAGGGAAGGAGGAAAAAGATTTGATTTACGTTTCATATTGACAAAAGAGTAGAAGGAGCTTGGATCATTTCGAAAGTTTACCTTACAATTCCTGATATACTGCTTATAGAGTAGATCGTTGAGAATTATAAACTGGTTGCGAACATAAAGAAAGTTTGACTGGTGGCACATCGATCCTGACTTAAGAAACTTTTTGTAAGCTCTGGATTTCCTGTTCTTAAGACGAGAAAGGTGTTTATTATACCAAGGTGGTTTTATAGACAATGATACAGGGACTTCCGGAACAAATTTGTTCAAGGCATTATGAATTATTTCGTAAAACGAATCCGTAGCTGCTTCAATTGTGTTTATAGATGAAAGAAAATTCCAATCGATTTCAGCTAAATGATTCCGAAGGGCAATAAAATCAGTCTTTCTGAAGCATTTGAAACGAGGTTTAGCATTAAAGCAAGCAACATTGTGAGGCACATCAATTAACACCGATGCTAATAGTGTAGGGTGGTGAAAGTCTTCAGGAAGCGATAGCGGCGGGGACCGAATGACTGTCACAGAGGATGACACATTAGAAAAAATAAGGTCCAGAAATCTGCCATGAGTGTTATGAATTGGATTAATTTGGAGCAGGGCAAGATAGGTTAAGCCATCGATAAAGTCGTTATGACAACTGGAAAGCAAGGAATTGTCTACCTCAGACGGGATCCAGGAAATGATGGGAAGGTTGAAATCTCCCATGATTAGGATTAAATCACGGTCCTTGGCCAACGAAGAGACAGACCTAATGGCATCAAGATGGTGAAAGTACACAATATCTTCAGCCATGGGAGGAATGTAGGAACAGGTCAGAAAAATATGAGACGAGCCAGTTAAAATTTTCACCGCAATGAACTCAATTCCGAACTCGTTCGTGAAAGGAATAATTTCAGAAGGGTACTTATTAGTAACAGCAATGAGGACACCACCTGCAAAAGTTGGACGATCCAATCAAAACACTATGAATTTGGAAACAAGAATTTCATTATCAGAGACAGAGGAGTTAAGCCAAGTTTCAGTAAGCACGACAGCATCAAAATCAAAAGAAGCACTCTTTGTAAAAAACTGGCTCAGCTTACCCAGAATACTTCTAACGTTTTGATAGCAGCAGGAAAATACTATGTTATTCAGTTTTTTGAAGCAGTTTCTGCAGGGATAGGATTCTGAGCGTCTTTTGCTAGGAATTCATGAACGATACTGTGCTCAGGCCAAGCTACAGGATCAAGTGCTTTTTCAAGGTAGGAATCAGGTTTAGAAATTGGAAAATCAGGTGTAAGAATTTTAAAAGAAGGTATAGAACGCTTATGCTTAAAGTTAAACTTAAAAACAGCTATTTCATGAGGAGCTACCTTAAGATGGTTTAACAGGTGACTCTTGACATCATCAACAGTAGCATCCGGCATAAGCCGAGAGACAAAAATGGCCTTACGAGGAGCAACCGCCCTCACCAAAAATGTTTGGTGTTGAAAATTCATCGACTTGTACAGCATGGGATGTAGGGGTATTCAATAATTTAGAAGTCAGCAGGTTGTTGTTCGGAATTTTTCGTCTGGGGGATTCACTTAACAACTTTAGCCCAAGGAATTGAGTTTCAAGAGCGAGGAATTGCTCATAAAGGGCCGAGAATTGCTTGCGGACATCTAGGAAACCATTTCTCGTCTGTTTCATAAAAGTCCGCATCTCTGAATCAATTTCTCTACAAGCTATGCAAGACCATGTCAGGCCAATTTTCTTGTTGATAAGGTCACTTATCCGTCCATTGTGTCCTCCTCCAGCACATTTAATATGTGAGCAGTTATTGCAGAGCCAACAAGACAGGTATGAGTCACCCGTGATGGTTCCACCAAATTCACATTTTTTTGCTGTGCAAGTAAGACTCATTTTTGGCTTCTTTTTGACGGAATGCAGACCACTGTAATAGCGTGTAAAGAATTTAGGCTCTCTGAAGCACTCTGTAGCCGAGAGTGGACGATCAGATCGGATGTAAGAGATGACGTTACAAAAGAGATGTGCAACGAAGGTTCGGCGTCGTGAAGAACAACAAACTCCACAGTAACTATGAATGTAACGGGTTACGTCCGGAGAGTACAGCTCGGAGAGACTTATGTTGGAGAATATAGTTAAAGCGCAACAGAGATAACTTTAACCGATTAAATGTATAAATTGGAAATAAATAGTCCAATGAACTTATTAAGTCGAATTTATTTTTAGGGATTAATTGTTATTATTCAACTTGTCGCAGAAGGAGAAAGCTTGAGTTCAACATCGAAAATAATTGCAAACTGGCAAGAGCGATCGAAGAAACACGTCCGGGTACGGCAAGTGAATATACAGAACTTTTGAAAGCCGTTTACGTATCGGCTTTCCCACAACCATAGCAAAATATTTTCCGATCGGCCGTACATTCTTGATATCTTTGACCTTTAGCGGCACAGTTCCAGCAGGAAACATCAAGCGCAGACAGCTCATATTCATCCTGACCTGAGTCCTCATCTGATGAAGGTGCCACCTCTGGGTTCTGAAGAGAATTGATTTGTCGCCTAGGATTGGGTCGAGAAGTCGATAGTGAATTCGGTTTTGAGACAGTTCTTAAGAACATTTCTCTTGTGCGGACCACTGTTCTTAACTCCTTGACAGTAGTTGTAGGGACGTACAATATTTCAAGTTGAATTTCCGGTAATAAATTATATCTTAATGTTTCCACTAGGGAAGCTTCAGATAGTGGGGTTGAAAGTTTGTCGGCTAGGGCCGCTTTGACATCATAGAAATCGTCAAACAGTTCATTATGACGTTGCTTGCGGTGTTCTTTTTTTGACCATTCTATTTATTTCTGTCACAGCCTCTACACGATAGATAAAGTCTTTAATTGACAAAGAAGATCTTCCAGTGAATCTGAGTTTCCAATTTTCCATTATGTGGCTTACCCGATCGGGTCGTAATTCATAATGATTTGGATGAGGCAACTGAGTTGGTAATCCTATGAAAGGTTCTGATCTTGTTTCCGGTGGATTCTGTAGTGGCAAACCCGATTGTGCCACCGTTGGCCTACTAGATGGAGATTCATTGGCTGATCCAGCAAAACTACTATCTCGAAGGCAACCTGAAAGTGCTTGGATAATCTTGTTATTCTGATCGGTTAAGCTCTAGCTCTAGCAGCCATAATAGAAAAAACTCAGATGATAGCTTAGAAGCTGCTTTTATTGCTTCGGCAAGAGTTGAAGGTACCGTTTCGGCCGTATTGGTGGTTTCTTGCAGTTGGTTGGTGATGGTCTGAGCCATATTGTTAGAGTCTAAATAAGGAACCTCTGACTGTTGTACGGCAGCCATACGTTTTGGGTGGAGTCGAGTCTGTAGAGATTGAGATGTTGAAGCCATGAGGGTGCTTGTAATAGATAATCGATCTGAACTAAGGTTTTCAACAGACGCTGAATTAGATTGGGTTAGTTCCTGCTTACAGACGGGACACCTTTTTGACTTTTTTACTTTGGAATTGTAACACGCACGGTGAAAGATATGTCTACAAGATGAAGTTAATAATTGCGCTTATTTAACTATTATTTCGGAGGAAACAAAACAATGTTCTCCTGTATCACTCGTATGAGACAAAATCTCCGTGGTATAGGATAACACCATTTCGGGGTTTCCTAAATATAATTTGGTTATTTAGTAATTTTAGAATTTAAGCTTACTACTATGTGGAATATACTGTCATCAACATCACAAGAATGAATTTATAAAAATAAAAATATAAGAATATATGAATTTAATAGTTAAAAAATTCAAAAAAATCTGGAAGTCATACATTCTGCTTCTGGCTGGTAGGAAATAATTTGTATTTTTGTCTTTATATGAACGAAAGTGTTGCAAGAAAACTTCGGCGGTCCATCTTTCGAATTATTGGACATCTTCCAGAAGAATTTTCAAGGCTTTGAATATAAGGATTGAGCCATGGCCATGAAGTATTCGGTTGGAAAAGTGTCTGCATCAGACAAAAGGTATAGTCCAAGTCCGTATACTCTTCGAACCACAACAGGGGAATTCTGTTCTGTAGAGAGGATATTCTGTTGGAAAGTCGCCTGTATCAGACAAAGATATTTTCCAAGCCAGATTTATCTTTCAACCACAACGGAGAACATCACAGGATGGAAATTTTAAGGGATGACTGCGGCTTGAAATCCACCAATTCAATTAAGCTTAAACTTTACCATCCCTGCCTAAACACCGGAACTAGGTTAGGCATAAACAACTTATATCCAATTAAAGATGTAACGCATCCAGGTAGTCGAAGCTTAATCACAGTATCTAGTTATCGGAGTTAAACACTTGGCCTTGAAGTCTATGAGAATTTCTTGGATCCGAAGTGGCATCCGAAACTAACTAATACGTACGAGGGTATATGTCGGATGGAATGACATAGGTATCTTAATTTTTGTAAATTTTATTTTCTTCGGCAGCCTTTAACGGCTGGCCCCACGTTGGGCGCCAGTTTAAATAATATTGTAACATGTAACCATGTAAGCGGGAAGATGGTAGTGTAGCTGCAAGGAGGTTGCCCGCGCTGGATTCTTGCATTGCTTTCGACATTTAAAGTAAGTAAGGCCGTTGTCACTGCGCTGGTGGAGCTGCAGCAGATGACGTAAAGCTGGGCAGATGTTTTGCCACAGCCGTTGCCCACCCTTCCATGATCACCAGTTCCGCCAAATAATTATTAATGATCCCAACGAAATCGGCTATCTAATTTCACCTGCCATCTTCATCCTGTATGACTCCCACAGATAATAGATTAAGCAATTCATTTTTAAACGTTATAAAATTTATTCATGGTTATAAGGTTGCATAAGGCAAAAAGAGGGAAATTTAAATTAGGTATATAATTAAATGTATTTAGTATATATGTTATAATCGGAAAAAAATTAAATTAAGATTTATATCTCTATTACTCGGCATAAGAAATAATAAGTAAAATTAATATGAAATATAATACATATTTTTAAATAAATGTTAAATGTATGCCTAAACATTAAAAAATGTAATACAACATATAATATTATTTCTTTCGTCATTTCACCAAAAACCGAATACCCGAACTTTCTTAAGAGAAAAAGCCTGAAAAGTTAGGAAAATCAAAATTTTGTGCGCTGGCTTCGAAACGAAATCGCATGCACACATGGCCCGGTGTATGTGAATGCGTGAGACGAATACATACAAAGAACAATCCAAGCGCAGACCAACCTTCTTCGTCACGCTCCTTTCAGTGACTGAGAAACAGAATGCATTCAATGAGAATATGAGCGTAAGATGAACGAACGGTGAGCGTAAGAAAGAGATAAAGATTTCGCTCTGGGGCCTGCTGGGGCCTGTCGCAAGAAATTTTTGCGTCCATTTTCGTTGTATGAAATGGGTTGTCTATATGCTGTATGGTAAGTGGTTCAATGCAATGCCTAGTTTTTTCTTTGTCTCTCTTCTCTCGAAGAGACTTTAGACTTTTTTTTTTTTTAATTTTGTCCAATGGAATCTGTCGGGTCAAGCAGCAAGCAACTAATTTAAACACAACAATTAATTAGTAACTGATGTTTGTTGGTCGCAAGCCGATTCTCATTCGGCCGCTGTTGCTTTAAAGTTAGCGAGCATCAGCTCAGCCTATTCTGGAAGGTTGGCGCCACTCTCGTTCATCTTCTTACTGCGCTCGCATCCTAAATTGGATTTCCCATATTTTTCATATATCCTCATAAATCCTAATTTCATATGCGGCCTGAATAAAGTTTATAACGTTAAACCTAATTAAATTCTGATTTTTTATTTACGGCATTGAAAACGCTCAATGACCCAACATTGGTGAACCCCGACGTGATCGTTAATATATTTATATACACATAAACAAATTACTAAAAAAAAAAACAAAACAATTTTGTAAACAGTGTTGTTTGTAGGGGGGCGTGGTTGCCGCAAAAGATTCCAGGAGTAGAAATGTTGAATTAACAAGTCGGGGGCGTCCTTCAGTGAATATAACGCGGTCAGCTTTATTGGGCTGCTTACAAGAGAATACTGAACTTAAAAACTAGTACAAAAAGTGACGATCGACGACAACCAACGAGCGAGAGAGAGGGCAAAGAGGGGCGAGTGTGGATGCGCTCTTCAGCGCGGGTGCGCTCTTTAGCGCGGGTGCGCTCTTCAGTGCGGATGCGCTCTTCAGCTGAGCGGCACAACGGCTCCTCACCTAAACATTCTCCCCCCCTTGCAATCGCTCGGGTTGCAACAGATCCCTCGTCGCTAGCTATGCGTCACTGCAGCTAGAGGGCGTACACGGGTCGATGAAGGCCCCCGTGTCGAAAATCCGGGTCCCGATGTTGACGCTGTTCCGGTTCAGCAGCGACGATAGGGTGGGCGCAGCGACCGCGTCCTGCGGGGGCCCTCGAGGAGAGGCGGAAAGTTGCCTAGGCGCGGATGACGCGGGCGGAAGAGCGGTGGACGGCACCCGATGAGTGTCAGGATCCGTCGGAGTTCTCGTGGGCCAGGCAGCTCGAGCAATACCGGTTCACGAGAACCGCTCGGAGCCGCTTCTCGGCACTTAGGCGTAGGAAGCGCCGACACTTCTTCAATGGATGGATCCCATTGCAGACTCGGCATCGGTAGGATTGCACACCTCGAGTACATCTGCTCTCCAGGGACTGGGCGTTGCGTGGGCGTGGCGACATAGTGCTGAATATGACCTTGGAATCCAATGAGTCACTGAGGCTGCGGGAAACTCGTGCGGAAAAAACAGACACGCTGCGGGTGTTGGCTGGAGATAAAGGGCCTCTCAGCACCCATCCAAAAATAATCTCCTGACCGAGAAGTGACCCGCAGATGGTAGCCTTGGAATTACCGAGGAGAATGGACGGAAGAATGTCAGCTCCTAATAACACATCGACTTGGGAGCTCTCAAAGAAGTTGGGGTCCGCCAGGGGAATGTCAGTCAGCCCCTTGAGAAGATCTCGCGAAATCGGATGTGATGGCAGATTTCCTGTTAACTGCGGAAGAACGTAAGCCGCAGTCTCTAATTGTAGCCCGGGTCTAGACGGCGACCGAATGGAGAAATGGCACAATTTAGTAGACTGCGCTGAAATGGTCTGATTAAGGCCGGAAACTTGGGCTTGAATCGTCTTGAAGGGAGGCTTGACGAGGTTGAACAGTAGTTCCGTTATGAAGGTCGCTTCGGACCCTGAGTCTATTAGTGCTCGTGCCTGGACGGTGCACCCCAAATGGCACACGTTGATAAGGGCCGTTCCCAGTAGGACGGCTCCTGACCCGGAAGCGAAACACACTTGCACATTCGACTGATCCTCTGAGCCGTTTGCTGGAGTAGGCGGACTTGGAGCGGTGGCGAACGGATTGCCGCGGTGCAGGAGGGTGTGGTGTCGGCTGTGGCATGTGAAGCAGGTATGGGCGCTCGTGCAGTCTCGCTGCTGGTGCCCTGGGCCAAAGCAGTTTAAACATAACTGCTTCCTCCTTATGTAGTCAGAGCGCCCATTTACGTCTATTTCCAGGAACCGCGGACATACCATAAGCGAATGGGGTGGTTCTCCCTCGAAAAGAGATCGCAACCCTTGGGGCCCGGAGCCACTCGAGTCTCGTATGAGTGGAGCCTTCGAGCAGGGGCAGTAGGAGTTCCCGACCTTGGCGGAAGTTGCCCGGAGCCACTAGGCCTGACGTCGTCGATTGCTTCCAGAGTGCGATGGCGCTCTGTCAGGAAGTTATCTAATTCCTTCCATGTTGGAATTTCGGCCTTATTATGGACAGATTGTCCCACATGGAAAGTGTGGCTTTGGGGAGCTTTGACGAAATCATAAACACCAGGAGGCAGTCCCAAGCCTCAACATTGATGGCAGACATTGCTAGGGCTGTCAGACAACTCTGAATGGTGGCTCGCAGCTCCTTCAGCGCGACCCCGGACTCTTGTGAAATAGCCTGGAGGTTGAAAAGGATCTTCAACTGGCTATTGACCAATAGCCGCCGGTTCTCAAAGCGGTCTGTGGGGCTTTGCCAAGCGACGACAAACCCCTCATGGGTAAGCGGAGCCTTAGAAACAATGGCGTGGGCGTCACCACTTGTTTTGGACAGTAAGTGGAACAACCTCTCTACCGGGGTGAGCCGCGAGTTTTGGATGTAAATGGCCGTAAACAAGTCTCTGAAGGTGGGCCACCGAAGATAATCACCCGCGAAACGAAACGATTTGTTAGAATATATTAAGTTATTTGTTAATTATTAAGCTAAGAGGAGTTAGTAAGGAAATTTAAAATTCTATATTTTAAATTAGAGGGACAGGAAAGAGATGTAATAGAGTAGAGACGATTGTAGTTCGAACATAATACCCTAAAAGGGTCATGCAGTGCATATGTCGAACTACAACGGCTAAGGAACAGAGGACTAAAGTTTCGAGTCCTTCTATTAGGAATGTTAAAATTTCAGCGTGTTAGTAAATGCTGGCTATCTACATCCCCGTTAATGAGGTTATGCAGGAAGACTACACCGAGCATTGTCCTACGATTTGTTAAGCTAGGTAAGTTTATGAGTAAGAGTCTACTATTATAAGATGGAAGTTGAAGATTTGCATCCCAGTTTAGACCTCTAAGTGAAAAAGTTAGGAAATTCTTTTGTACAGATTCTATGCGGTCCTGATGTACTCCATATTGGGGACTCCAGACACATGAACCGTACTCCAGTATAGAACGGACCAAAGAAATGAATAGTGTTTTGGTTATATAGGGGTCATTAAATTCTTTTGAACACCTTTTGATAAAACCAAGGACTCCTTTAGCCTTATTAACCATTAAGGAAATATGGTCGGCAAATTTAAGTTTGATGTCTAATAGGATGCCGAGATCATTAATTTGGGTTAATTTTTCTAAGGCAATCCCATTAATAGAATAAGTAGCTTGCAGAGGACAAGAACGATAAAAAGACATATGCTTGCATTTTGATCCATTAAGTATTAGATCATTAGCCAAACACCATTTTTGAAAGTTATTAAGGTCAGACTGAAGACTGCATTGGGCAGAGATGGATTTATACTGAAGACAAAGCTTTACATCATCTGCATACATAAGAACTAGAGAGTTCGTTAAAGCAGGGGGCAAGTCGTTTATAAAAAGCGTAAATAATAACGGGCCAAGATGACTTCCTTGAGGGACGCCGGATGTAGCACGGACCAGACGGGACTGTATGTTTTTAAATAAAGCTCTTTGTGTCCTTCCATCTAGGTAGCTGGAGATCCACGTTAAGAGGTCTTTAGGAAAACCCAGCATATTCAGTTTACTCAACAAGAGTGAGTGATTAACTGAATCAAATGCTTTGCTGAAGTCTGTGTAAATTACATCGGTTTGATATCCCTTACAAAAGCCGTCTATGACAAAGGATGTCAACTCCAATAAGTTTGTGGTGGTGGAGCGACGCATAATAAAGCCATGCTGACAAGGAGTGATAATCGAAGAGCAAAGGTAATTAATTGCAAATGAGGGGTAATTAATTTTTCAAATAACTTTGGAATTGCCAACTTAGAGATGCCTCTGTAGTTGGCAGCCTCAGACTTTTTCCCATTTTTATGTAGGGGAATTATGAATGATTCCTTCCACTTAAGGGGAAAAATCGAGGTTTCCAAAGATAAGTTGAAAAGTCTAAGTAGAGGTTTGCACAGAGCCCTGGCACAGTATTTTAGCACACAGCCTGGTACTTCATCGGGGCCTGGCGAATAAATGGGTTTGACCCTTAAAAGACCAGATAATAAGTTGTTCTCAGAAAAAAACGGACAGAAAATAAGATTTGCTGCTTGAATGTTATATGCGTAAGGCTGATCAGTCAATTTAGGAGGAGAATAAGTTGTTTGAAAAAATTCTGAAGTCGCAGAGGAATTTTCAAACGTAAGCAGAGGTGAAAAAGATATGTGTTTACGCTTAGTGTTTACAAAATTATAAAACTGCTTTGGATCCTGAGTAAATTGAATCCGGCAGCGGTCAATATAATTCCTATAACATTCAGCGTTATGCACGGTAAAATTCGACCGAGCTAGTAGGTATCTTGAGAAATCAACACTACTGCAGGTTTTTTTATATTTAAGTAAAAGCTTATTTTTTTTATTTTTTAAGTTAGTAAGGCACCTTGTAAACCAAGGAGGATTTGTTGAAGCGGACGGATATTTCCAAGGCACACATGAGTCAAAAAATTTATTTAAGGGGACCCCCCCCCCCCCATTCTCGATTTTAAATTTTGACGATTTTCAATGGGCTGGCAAATGAACATAAATTATTTTTTAGGGTTGTAACTGTGCTTACATATATTAAGACACAAAAAGGAAGAAAACCATTTTACAGAATTTTTTTTTTGTTTTTGTTGTTGTTTTTTGTGATCAAAGAAAAGACCTTCTTTTCGGCGGCGCATGTGATTTCCGCTCACTGGAACATCTGAATCCAAAAATTCCAACGGGATTAGAAAAAGTACATGTTTGGCTCTCGTATGAACTAGGATTATTAACTTCGCTCAAAAATTAACAAAATGGCGGACCTTTGAAATTTTTTTTTGAAAATTTTCATTTTTTTCAGCCACAAATCGAGTTAAAAAGTAAAGAAGATCTTCACCGATTCGATTTATCCTAGTTCATACGAGAGCTATATATGTATAGAATAACGTGTTAAAATTTAGAACCGATTGGACTAATAGTTTTTGAGTAACCTCATGCGCCAGTCGTAAAAACACTGTTTCGAGAAAAACGCGTTTAAAGTTTTGAGACGGCTCTCGCCGTCGCCTGAGGCTTCCATCATAAATCGGCTATATCTTCAAGAGTTTTTGAAATTTTTACTTGAAATTTTCAGGGAACATTCTTGAATAGTTATAAGTTCGAATTAAATTTAAAAAAAAAAATCGATTTTTTAAAACCGAGAATGGGGGGGGTCCCCTTAAAGTAAAATAAAATTTTTCTAAAGTGACATTAAGATCAATGCACGCCAGAATATCAGACCAGTCAAATGTATCGATAAGGGTATGAAGTTTCTGAAAATCAGCTTTACGGAAACAGCGAATCTTATTTACCACGCTCGGAGACATCTGATCGATATCAGGAGTGGTTTCGATTGAGACCTCCAGCGCACAGTGGTTGGGCTTGTATTGAGCCGCGGCCATAAGTACTTCTAGTTCAGATATTGTAACGAAATTTTCACCAAAATTCTAAAAAAATATTTGAAATGCATAGTAAAAAAATTTACCATATCGTATGACTATATCATATAGCTGCCATAGGAACAATAGGATAGAAATAAGTATATAGTATGAAAAAACTTTTTTGTTTTTCAAGATATGTAAACCAAACTTAAAAATTGTATGTTTGGACCAGTTTTATATATGCTTGCCAAATATAGTCCAAATCGGAAAACTATATCAAAAATTGTAAACAGAAATAAGTACGAGTTTCAAGTAATATTCAAATACTTTAATAATAATACACTTTTGTAAACAAATTAGGAGCCATATCAAATAAAATAAAAAAAACATATATTAAATAAAAAAACAAAGAAAACATAATAGTTAATCAAATTCTCCGTTTTCAAGTGATCCGTTTTCGCTATTTCAGCAATCCTTCGACGTTTCGCTCTATTCGAACAATCTAAAAATCATTTTTCGGCTGTCCAAGATTAACACTTTCTTGTGTTGGTTGAGACAACTCACGACCACAGGTCAACACAATTGTTTCTATTTTATTCAGCCAACTTGATTGATATTGCATAATTGCAGTTTTCTTCCGTTTGTATCTATCCCAAAAAGTAGCAATTCTTTTGCATATGCAATCAATTCGTTTTGGTAGTTGGCTTAGCTCGGGAATGTAACCGTTGTTTTCAATTTGCTCTTGCATAAATTCAACAATTTTTTTTTAATCTTTCAGCGTTGGTGCCACCTTCTGCACACCAAAGATCAAAAATATATAGTCGTGTAAATGCACACTTATGGGAATCTTCTAAAAAGTGAATTTCAATGAAATGAATAACTAAAAATATTTCAAACAAGAAAGGAAAGCTAACTTCGGGCGGAGCCGAAGTTGATATACCCTTGCAGTTAAAACCGGATATATATCGCAAACATCGGATTTAGTTGGCCGATCCTTATGATTACATTATAATAAAACCAATTAATTAAATTACAAAATCTAAAAAAAAGTCCCAAGCTTCTATCGTCAAAAAAAACAAAGTTGTTATTTTTACTAAACACCAAATACCATTTCTGATCGTTCAGTTATATGGCAGCTATAAGATATAGTCGGCCGATCCTTATGAAATTTGGTAGGTTGGATCAACTGACCAAAAATAGAATCTGTATGGAATTCCAGCATTCTATCTTCAAAAACACGAAAGTTGGGTCATTTCCGATCGTTCAGTTATATGACAGCTATAGGATATAGTCGGCCGATCCTTATGAAATTTGGCACGTCGTATTGTTTTGCCAAAAATAGCTCTCATGTTAAATTAGAACTTTCTAACTTTAAAAACACCAAAGTTATACCATTTCCGATCAATCAGTTATATGGCAGCTATAGGATATAGTCGACCGATCCCGGTCGTTCCGACTTATATACTGCGTGCAAAGGAAAGAAGGGTGTGTGCAAAGTTTCAAGTCGATAGCTTTAAAACTGAGAGACTAGTTCGCGTAGAAACGGACAGACAGACAGACAGACGGACAGACGGACAGACGGACAGACGGACAGACGGACAGACGGACATGCTCATATCAACTCAGGAGGTGATCCTGATCAAGAATATATATACTTTATAGGGTCGGAGATGTCTCCTTCACTGCGTTGCACACTTTTGGACAAAATTATAATACCCTCTGCAAGGGTATAAAAATATTACAAACACGAGCGACGAGAACAAAACAACAGCACAATAAGGAAAAACTTTCCCTTGGCAAACGCTAGATGGCATCAGTATTTTTCCGATTATATTAACAACTGCAAATGACTGCAGCTGATTTTAGGCATACAGTACCCCAAAAGTTAGACGAACACATTAACATACATACTATTTGTGGGATTTCGTGGGATCACAACTAAAACTTTAACTAAACATGAAAAAGACGTTCACAAAATAGACAAAAAAGGGTTATTCGATCTAAAATACACAAATAAAATTTAATTAGTCAGATAAATGTAATAAAACTAATTTAATAAAGTTAATACCTTCAACTTTAAAATGCATTTTAAATAATTAAATTTAGTGAATTTTTGCGAACGTCCGACCACTTTGAACTTCACTTTTGTTTTGACGAAAAGCTCTTTAACGAAGCTGCAGCAGCAAAATTGAACACGTGTTCACACTTTGCATTCTATTTTTAAAAAGTCCCGTTAGATTTCCGGAAAAAGCAAGGTTGCAATGAAAAAATGTGGTCAATTTAGAGACTAAATGTTAACATTTTGACTAATTATTTTCAAGTCGATTTTTCGATTTATGGCCTACGGGCGCAACCACTGTGCAGCGTGGGGTGATATGGATCCTCTGGGGTTGAAAGGGGAAAAGCTCTGGAGAGAGCAGTACCATCAGGATCAGATACAAAACATAAGTCTAAAAGCCGACCTAGCGAATTTCTAACATGATTGATCTGACCTAGGGACATGTCAAACATGCCCGCGGTGAAGTCATGGTAAGTTATAAGTGACAAAGATGGTGAGTTATCGACGTTGGACCACTTTAATTCTGGGATATTAAAGTCGCCCACCGCTACGAGTTGGTCACGATCCGTCATAAGATTAGAGACGTATCGAATGGCGGACAAATGCTGCCAATATGTAGGCGGTTCAGACATAGGAGGTATATAGTATATGTATATAGCTTTAACGGACATAGTGATTTTAACGCAAATAAATTCTATGTCACCAAACTCATGGGATTTCACCTCTTCAGAAGCAAGAGTAGAGTCTACCGAAATGAGGACTCCACCTCCTATTCGCTGAGATCGATCCCGTCTAAAAGTGGTGTACTTACTTGGAAAAACTTCGGAGCTAAAGATCTCCGGATTTAACCAAGTTTATGTAAATGCTATTATATGGGATGCAAAGAAAGAACTATCAGAATATAGCTTGGGGAGTTTGCTACATAGCCCCCTAGTATTCTGATAGGTAAGAGTTAATGAGGAAACTAGTTTATTGGGTTAGTAGCCAAAGAAGAGGTGGAGGGTTGGTCGGTGGTTCCGATATTGGGAAGTCTCACTCTAGTTCTAGCCCTTGCGGTGGCCAGAGATATAAGCGGCTGTATTAATGTCGGCTGAGCAGGCTGAGGCGGATCAGAAACAGCGGATTTCTTACGCTTAGGGGTCTCATTTAGCAGCTGAAGGCCATTAAACTGAGTGTGCAGCGCACAGAGCTGTTCATTGATTTTACGAAAACCAGTGATCAGCTCTTTAAATCCATTTTTGGTCTGTCTCATGAACGACCTCATTTCGCCTTGCACAGCACGACAATTTTCACAACAATAATGTATCCCAGACCTACGGGAAATGGCATCCGAAACTGATGCAGTGAAACCGGCACACTTGGCATGTACGACGTTCTCACATAGCCACCAACGGATGGCAGGCTGGGATAAGGAAATTGTCTTGTTACAAGACTTAATGGCACAGACAAGTTTAAATTCCATTTTATTTATTTTTTTTTTTTTTATTTAATAAAACAAAAATTAATATTTAAAAAGTTAAAAAACACAAAACCTTGAACCACTGTGCCAAACAAGAAGCCGAAGCGGGAGCTTTGAAAGAGTGCAAAAGAGAAATGCAGAAATATAGATAAGCCGATAAGCTTGGAATAGAATTTAGACAAATTATTAATTCGACTCCAAATATACCACAGCACTCGCGAAGCGATACGGTTTAGGCTTTAAGATTGTTAAGATTTACAAGATTTAATTCACAAGTATGTAAACACCGGTTTACCAATATTTATAATAAAACGCAGTGCGCACAAAAAAACACGACCGTTCGCTTAAGAGAAAGAGAGGGAAGTATCCACCGGAGGTAACCGGCAGCCTGTAGGCGCGGGCGTGTTGACATTGACGGAAGCCTGAGTGGATTGGGAAGCAATTTTCTCCCGAAGCTGGGAAATACATCCCGAATAGACGGAGTAACAGTAGCTGTACTTGGCTTCCAGCACTGTCGAGGCGGCCGCATTGTCGTCGGACACGGCTAGCAAATCGGAGCAGCTCTCATAGCTCTTCTCCACCTTCTCCCATAGTGCCCGAATTTGGTCCCGATGAACTTCGCACATGTATTGGGAGCCTACTTCCGTTTCTGGGGCGTCCGGAGTATTTATGTTAGCCTCAATTGGATAATTCGATCTGTTGTGGCGATGAACTTTTTCAACGCCACTTCGACCGCACTTGGAGCCATTTTTGCAACGGAGCGAGTCTGCCTCTGTGAAGGACCGGGACGGATATTGTATTGACGGATTCGTCACTCCTTGCCCTTGGACTGGCACTGGTAGCCTTAGGCTTCAAAAGAGGCGTCCGCGGAGATGCGGATTGAGATCTGTCCAAACGGATGGCTGGGATCGAACGCGGCTTTTTGTCGTCTCCCGTGGGCAATCTCAGAGTCCAATTCGCTGGTCAGCGCTTGTTGACTGACTTGCGCAACAGGTGCCTCGTACGAAGTGGTGGCCGGTCGCACTAATGTGATGAGAACGGTGAGATCGCGGATGAAAGGCAATTACAAGGAGCAAGTGCGAACTAGTGGCGCTGATGTGGAAAGGAAAGTCGTGTGCGGCACAATTCGAATGTGGAAAGAAAAACTTCAGGCACCAGTAAAAACCCAAAGGGAGACGAGGTTTGCTCGGATTGTAGGCGGATGTTGCCTGATGCGGAGTAGAAGCAGCGTTGGAGGCACGGAAAATGGAAAAAGTACCGGAAAATTCGTGCTTGTTCGGAAAAAAATGATGACGGTCTATATACATGTATGTATGTATATTTCGACTTGTGTGGTTCGTACTGAATTTAATATATACTGAGATATTAAATTCTTAACTATTTTCGAATTTGCGGAGCCGGAAGGTGGACTTAACTTTGGCTTGAATTTAACACACAAAATATTAATAATTAATTTTTGGCTAGCTGCCTCGGATTTAATTATGATGGAGCCAGACGGGAGGAGTTGAAAATCTTAATTTTTAATCAATTGAGGTTAATTATCACGAAGCTGGAACGGTGGAATTGATACTTAAATCTTTAACTAATTGAATTTAATTAACACGAAGCCGGGAAGATGGAATTAAAACCGCGGCTCTATTCGGACAGAAGGTGGATAATTAAATTAATTAATTATAATTTTTCGATAATTAAATTTTTGACTTTTATTATTGAGTGGCCGGAAAGGTGAATTAAAAAACCTGGCCCTTTGCTCGAACGGAAAATAAGAATTAAATAAGTTATCGTAGTTATAATTATAAATACATAAATATATAATTAATTTATTTTCTTTTTAATCTATTTTGTTTCGCATCCGGTTATGCCGTCGGCACCCTGTACGTGCCTCAAAGGGGAAAAAATAGAACCGAAAACCACAACACGGCTAGGTCGAGAATTTAAGCGACACAATCACGGATTTGTAGTGAAATGGCGGTTTATAATTGTTGGTTTTAGAAAATATAATTTTTTTTTTTTATTTTATCGGCTATATATTTCCTGAAATTAAAGGCGGAAAATATTTGGAAATATATGGACATGCCTGCAATTAGGGCCAGGGCATGTGGGGCATATGATGGCACAGTGGAACGTCGATAAGTGGACTGTATATTTTAAATTTTATCGGTTATATATTTCCTGGAATGGGAGGCAGAAACTATATGGACATGCATGCAGGTACGGATATATGTAAGGGCATGTGGGCATATGTTGGCACAGTGGAGCTTTGATAAGTGGACTGTATAATTGGGGGAACAGAAAAGTTATGTGGTGTAAAAAATGACACTGATTGAGGAAGATAAAAACAAATATTACGACAGCGGCGGACTGTTCGGTGAATTTGGAAATTCCGGAACTAATTCACACCGGTGGCCAATATTAATTATGGCTTCTTTTTGTCACCACACAATTTCACTGTTCACTTGCGAATTTTTCGCGGATTAATTGCACCAAAAAAATATGTATGTGCGTATGTATGTATGCGGATGCACATATGCCTCGACCGCTGGCAAGCGAATGGATAACGGAGAGGCCGAAAACGGCGAGGAGACGCTATAGGAGTGCTATGAATGCTATGGGCAGCACACAAAACGGAGACGGATGGAAAAATTTGCAGAATTTTAAGATTATTATAGATTATTAGAAAATCTCAACCTGCCGTTGTGTTGGAAAACTCGGACTTGGAGTTGACACGGAGGGAAAAACAATCTTGCAGCAGTATGAACGAAATTTAATGTTCGGATCACTGCTGAAGACCGGCAGAGAGATGGAGACGGAAAAATGTACTTATCTTTTGGCGGAACAATGCCGAGAACTGCTGGCAGAAGAAAATCCAGTAATTATCCGGCTCGAGGGACCAATGTTTGTAGGGGGGCGTGGTTGCCGCAAAAGATTCCAGGAGTAGAAATGTTGAATTAACAAGTCGGGGGCGTCCTTCAGTGAATATAACGCGGTCAGCTTTATTGGGCTGCTTACAAGAGAATACTAAACTTAAAAACTAGTACAAAAAGAGACGATCGACGACAACCAACGAGCTAGAGAGAGGGCACAGAGGGGCGAGTGTGGATGCGCTCTTCACCGCGGGTGCGCTCTTTAGTGCGGGTGCGCTCTTCAGCGCGGATGCGCTCTTCAGCTGAGCGGCACAACAGCCTCTCACCTAAACAAGTGTTATGTGAAAAATTATCATACGTGGCTAATAAGTTTTTTTACAATAATAAACAAATTATAATATATTATTATATTATACATACATACAGACATAAACATAAACGTTAGTTCACAAGTACACATACATATTTACGATCCACAACGCGAGTGCATTCGCCCGCGCATAGACTTCATACAAACATACGATCCACAACGCAAGTGCATTCGTTCGCACATAGCTTCATATATATATACATTCCACAATTCCGCTACGTTTCTGAGCGCACAGTGGGACAGATCGTGTTCGCCGCGAGCAAATAAAATTTATTTCGGGTTGTTCGGAACTCAATATAATAAATCATGAACTCCAGCGGCGCCGTCACAGCTCTTCAGCTCTTCAGCCTATTTCCAAGGTGGATGATGCCATGCTACACGTGCGACATAGTCAGATAGCCACCATGTTCAGCGACTTCGAGGCCATCCACGGGGAGCTTGAGGACTTGGACATTTTGCAGATCAGCTGTTTCGATGGACTCGATGGACTGTTTCGAAATTGAGCACGAGACGACCCTTCGCTCTTCTCGAATTGATGCCCACTCCACCCTTGCAAACAGAATGTCCACCATGCAGGCTGACCCAGGGTTAGGTGAAAGTTTTTAAGTGCTGCCTCTTCTTCCGCTCCCTACGTTCAGCGGTGGATACTTGGAATAGGCTGAATTTTACTCGTTCTTCTCTACAATCGTCGGCAGCAATCCTCGTATTAGTAAAGTGGAAAAGCTGCGAAGGTTGCGATCTTGCCTTCGGGAGTCCGCTTTCGAAGCAGTTCGTTCCTTGGAAGTCTCCGACGAGAACTATGATGTTGCGCTGAATTTATTGGAGAAACGATTTCATAACCGCCGCTTAATATTTCAGGCACACGTGAACGAGATTCTGGGCCTCAGTCTATTGGAAAGTGGCTCAATAGCAGCTCTTCGAGGTCTTTCGGACAAATTTAATGCCCATATGCGAGTCTTACAGAATTTGGGTACATCAGTTGAGATCACCAGCTGCATCATCGTCCAAGTTCTGCTTCAAAGGTTGGACCCAGCTACCCAGGCCAAGTGGGTGGAGAGTCAAAACTCCTGAGGTTCAGACGCCATCCCTACTTGGAAGTCGATGGCCGAAGTTTTGGAGCAGCGGTGTAGGACGCTGGAGGCTATGGACGTGGCCATGGCTGCATACGCCCCGGGCGCTCATGTGGGAAGGCGTTGAGGTGCAAATAGTAGTAGATCATCCTTTATTGTTATTAATTCGCTTCCCTCTACCTGTGCGCTATGCGGGGGATGGTCCCATATAATGTCTGCATGCCCCCGATTTCTATCAATGCCCCCTGAGATTCGCCTTGGTGAGGTCAGGCGACTCGGTCTTTGTCGGAAGTGTCTGCAAACGGGCCATCACATGCGTGAGTGCCTCGCTGCTAATTGTCGCAGTTGTGGAAGGAGGCATCACAGCCTGCTGCATTTCCTGGAGCCGCAGGCATCTAGCGGCCAGCCTTTGGTTGGTCCTCCCACCTCAGCCATAGCCGAGGTCGCCGAGCCTGTAGCCTCTTCGCCGTCCACTGCTAATGCACTAGTTGCTCAAGGTCGCAGCGGCGATATATCGTTGCTTGCTACAGCGAACATTTTTGTTCGTAGTCGCGCTGGATCCCTTGTTCCATGCCGAGCTTTGTTGGATTCTGGATCTCAGGTGCACGTTATCACTTCCCGGCTGGCAAGTCAGCTGCAGCTCCGGAGGTACAAATCATTCATGGCGGTGTCTGGTATTGGAGTATGGCTTTGCGACAGATGGATTCTTTGTTGATGTTCTCCTACGTTCCCACTGTTCCGAATACTCGGCCCTGGTTAACGCCGTCATCGCCGCCAATATCACGGACCTGCAGCCTAGCTTCAGTTTGGATGTCTCCAGTTGGAATATTCCTGGCAATCTTTCTTTGGCTGATCCTGAATTTTTCCGCCCACAGCGCATCGACCTTCTTATCGGAGCCAGTCTGTTTTATGAGCTGTTGTGTGTTGGGCAAATTAAGCTCTCAGCCGGCCTGCCATTGCTGCAGAAAACTCAACTTGGATGGGTCGTGTGTGGAGGCGGTTCACATGTCCAGAGAAGATCCCTCGTTTCCACTGCCCACAAGGATGTTCCGGAGAGCGCAACAATGCTGGATGATCAGCTGGATTCTCTGCTCCGCCGGTTTTGGGAAATCGAAGACTGCTCCGAGCCTATTGTGAAGCAGACGAAGGAAGAGCTAGCTTGCGATGCGCATTTCGTGCAACATGTTGCTCGGCTGGATTCCGGCGCTTACGCTGTGAGGCTTCATTTAAAATGCGGTTCTAAGTTGCTGGGGGAGTCTGACCCCCAAGCCGTTCGACGATTTCTTTCCATCGAAAGGAAGCTCTGTCGCCGTCCTCAATTGAAGGAGCAATATGCGGCCTTGATAAAGGAGTATTTGGAGTTGGGTCACATGTCTCCAGTCCCTGCTGATGCGAGCGTCACTGGTCAATACTTTCTTCCACACCATTGTGTTTTAAAGGAGGACAGTTCAACAACCAAGCTCAGGGTTGTTTTTGATGGATCTGCTGTCACCACTTCTGGATACTCATTGAATGACGTGTTGATGTGTGGCCCAGTTATTCAGCCAAAGTTACTGCATATTCTGTTAAGGTTCCGATGCCATCGGGTGGCCATTACTGGAGATATTTGTAAAATTTATCGTTGCGTCAGGGTTTTTCCTGAGGACAGCTATCTTCAGTGTATTCTTTGGTGGGATTCCACCCAGGATGAGTTACAGGTTTTTAAGCTGGAAACGGTCACCTATGGAACGAAGCCTGCCTCATTTTTAGCAGTTCGGACAATGCATCAGTTGGCAGATGATGAGCAAATAATGTTTCCAAAGGGGGCCGAAATTCTGCGTCGTGACTTTTATGTGGATGATCTGCTTTCCGGAGGCGACTCTATAGATGAAGCTTTTGGCATAATGCAGCAAACATCCGCGATCCTTGCCAAAGGCCATTTTCGGTTAAGGAAGTGGTGCTCCAATGTTGCTGACGTTCTGGATAAGGTGCCTGAAGAAGATCGGGAGTCTTTCCTAAAGTTTGATGATGGTAGCAACTTCACAAAGACACTGGGTCTTGCTTGGGATCCTGCAACTGACCGCTTGCTATTTTCTTTTGAAGGGATTCAGTCAATCTCAAAGCCCACTAGGCGCATTGTGCTTTCTTCAGTCGCTCGGCTTTATGACCCCTTAGGCCTTGTTGGTCCTGTAATTTCAAAGGTAAAGATCTTTCTTCAGAAACTGTGCCGTGAGAAGTTGTCCTGGGATGAAAGTCTTCCTCAAGCTCTTCACTGCGACTGGAATATGATTTGTAGCAGCTTTGTTAGTACGCAGCGCGCCGAATTCACTAGATGGGTGCTAACATCGAAATCCGAGGTGGAGGTCCATAGATTCTGTGACGCCAGCATTGAGGCGTATGGGGCAGGCGTTTATGTCGTGTCCAAGGGCGCAGGATGTGCAAGCTATTTACTCTGTTCGAAGTCCCGAGTTGCGCCGTTAAAGACTGTTACGGTGCCGAAGCTGGAGCTGTCGGGAGCCGAGTTGTTGGCTCGACTTATGTCGGAAGTAGAGCAGTTGAAGGTCTACGTTGGAAAGTATTTTTGCTGGTGCGATTCTGCTGTGGCTCTGTCTTGGATTCGAGAAGAACCCTCTCGGTTTAATGTTTTCGTCGCCAATCGAGTTTCGACCATTCAGAAGGTAACTAGAGAAATGGAGTGGCGGTATGTTCCCACTTCTTTGAACCCAGCAGATATCCTGTCGCGTGGTGCTCTTCCCAATGAATTGGTTGAGAATAAGCTGTGGTCTCACGGTTTTCCGTTTCTCATTGGATCCCAAAAGGAGTGGCCAACCGCGGTCCCATCTGAGAGATCAACCCTGGAGTTACGTGCAAGGGCCCTGCTTATTCAGTCTCCGTACGTGGATGTAACAGCGGT
This sequence comes from Drosophila bipectinata, assembly GCF_030179905.1. Taxonomy (NCBI): domain Eukaryota; kingdom Metazoa; phylum Arthropoda; class Insecta; order Diptera; family Drosophilidae; genus Drosophila; species Drosophila bipectinata. The sequence continues at coordinate 19,319,129 of NC_091740.1, read as the reverse complement.
TACTAAGTACGCTAATTCGTTTCCAGCACTGCAGAAGGTATTCGTTTACGTATACGCTTACGGTATTCGCTTACGTATACAAGTTTTCTCAACGAATTCACCACAACGGTGTTACGGCTAGCGATATAAAATCTGGAACACAGCTGTTATTGCGGCTAGTGCAACGTGTGCATTTTTGGGAGGACATAAAGGATCATCAAAATGGAAAAGACATAGCGGTATCCAGTGCCCTTGCCTCATCCTCTCCCTTCTTGGACAAATTTGGACTGTTGCGCGTAGAAGGTCGGCTAAAAAATTCGTCGTTTGTAACGAACGCGTACAGTAAGTCATAAAGTTAGGTACAGTAAACTGTCCCTAACACTGCACGGGTGGTCTCTTCCGCGCCCCTCTGTCTACTTGGGGGACGGCTTGGCTCAGTCGAACGGGGCGTGGGTATGGGCACGGCAAACTAGACTGTGTACGTTACGGAAATTTGTCGTAGACAGAGATAAGGAAGTGGGAAAAGGAAAGCGGTAGGAGTCGGCCGATCCTTGGGTGGTTTATACTACTGACCCTATTGAATGAAAGACTAGATGTTGTTGTCCTTCGTCTATACACTCCCTTCCATGTAGACTTTACACTAAACAGTGGGGTCTACCCATATTCAACTGCCATGTTTGATCCGAAGTGCTCTAAATAAAAGAATTTATCTCATGTTCATCATATATAATTAAGGATAATCAAAAATAAGGAAATATAATCCATAGAAAAATACAATTTATCAGAAAAATACAATTTATAAGGAAAATACAATTTAAACTAATATTCAAATGGAAAAGTAAAGAAAATGTCATGGATTTTCCCATTGTATTCGAATTCGGTAATTACTCGTTTACTCACTCAGCTTTTCCGACTCTGCATCGATCGTTGGGCCCAAGAAGATGAGGTGCTTTTTGCTGTTTACTTAATTAAAAAGAGAAGGAATACATTTGGGAAATACCTGACTAATATTTCGGATTCGGTCTGCTTATGAAACTACTTAAAATAAGGTCCTAGGCTAAATACTTCATACTCCTTGGAGTTTACATTTAGGAAATATATAGAAAATTAAGGATTTATAGAATTAAATTAAAGAAAATTATACATGATTTCAATTTGGGTGGGATTCGATACTAATTTGGCGCAGCTATCGAGGTTCGCCTTGGAATATTTTGTGCAATTAAATATTGCCGAAAGTGTTTACATACACATGCTCGCAGGCAAGGTTATGGTTTTTCGCACTGTGTAGTACTGATATGTGGTCTATTCAGGCTCACAAAAGAAAATTGTCCAAAATACAGAAACTGTCACTAACAACTGGCTGGCTGCTCGCTGAAGCACAAAAATAAACAAAACTGAACTGCAGCGGCAACTGTTATTTGTTGTTGTTGTTATTTCTCCTCTACATTCTGATCCTCCCTAATGCACGCTAACTTGGGGCTTCTCCTTCGGCGGGTTACGTCACTCTATCGGCGGTCCATGCGAAGATCACGAAGCTAAGGGTGTCCCATTTATTCCATGTTGGGGGGGTTACTGGGGGTTCTACTGGTTCAGCTCTGTCTTACGCCCGATCCAATGGCCAAATTCCAAATGCAAAGCCTATCAGGCTGCACCTGGACGGAATCGTAGTACACTGTGCCCCCTGACAAAGAATTGGTCATGTTGGATTTTTGGAATTATTTAAACACTTTCTCACCTTGTAAATTGTTTTTCCCGCAACACGATCAATAACTATTGTTTTTTTTATACCCTTGCAGAGGGTATTATAATTTTGGTCAAAAGTGTGCAACGCAGTGAAGGAGACATCTCCGACCCTATAAAGTATATATATTCTTTATCAGCATCACCTCCTGAGTTGATATGAGCATGTCCGTCTGTCCGTCTGTCCGTCTGTCTGTCCGTCTGTCTGTTTCTACGCGAACTAGTCTCTCAGTTTTAAAGCTATCGTCTTAAAACTTTGCACACACCCTTCTTTCCTTTGCACGCAGTATATAAGTCGGAACGGCCCGGATCGGCCGACTATATCCTATAGCTGCCATGTAACTGATTGATCGGAAAAGGTATAACTTTGGTGTTTTTATAGTTAGAGAGATTAAATTTGACACAAGAGCTATTTTTGGCAAACCATTACGACATGCCAAATTTCATAAGGATCGGCCGACTATATCTTATAGCTGCCATATAACTGAACGATCGGGAATGGTATCAACTTTCGTATTTTTGAAGATAGAAGTTTGGGACTTTTTTTAGATTTTGTATTGTAATAAATTGGATTATATATTCCTATTCCCATAAGGATCGGCCAACTATATCCGATGTTTGCGATATATATCCGGTTTTAAATGCAAGGGTATATAAACTTCGGCTCCGCCCGAAGTTAGTTTTCCTTTCTTGTTTTATTGTATTTTAGGCCGAATGCCTTCTTTGCACAAGGGTTTTCTTTCTATAATTGTTTATAGAACACGTGTTTGCCGAATTTCCTATCGCTTTTAAAATACGCTGATGGAAACTTCTTACTCGGCCAAAGATCAGGAAAGAATAAATGCTAAGAATTGCCAAGAGTTTCAGCATGCTTCCATAAAACTTCCCTGCCTAACGGAGTAATCGTATGATTTTCTACCTACTTTGGTCCGTTTATGCAAGTGTGGGTGGGAATTGCACATGCATATGCAATTCTGTTCCCATCTATTGGGTGGATACAGTCGAGCAACGAAATATTGGCCTATTGGATACCTATATATTTGTTTTGGTTTTGGAATGAGGTGCACACTACACACCCCTCCCCTACAGTTTGAATCGAGGGGAAACACCCTTGCATTAAAACTGGATAACACTAGGAGAGTGCACCATTACCAAATATCCTTGGCATGATATTTACCTATTTCCTTGCCTTTCATGTCCTCCAACAAGTAACAAGATTGGCCTAACTTCTTTTTGATTCGGGCTTTCATACCAACTGGAGCAAGCTTGGCGTTAAAATGATCAGCTGCTTTGCTTAATAAAAAGTTTCTTTTGGTAACAATTTGCCCTTCCTCAAAAGTTCGAGGTCGGCATCTCAGATCATAGCTACGCTTGTTTCGTTCGTAGGCTTTCGAAACATACTTTTCGATGCTCGATCTGATTTGCTGAAATTCGTCAGATCTGGGTAATCTAGCACTGCCTTCGGATAGGAGGTTTAGATTTCGCAATAATTTAAAATCATGGCCGTGACTAAGCATGTGCTGGCCGAAAACTGCAAAATAAGGTGAAATTCCTATTGATTGGTGGATGGAATTTCTAAGCGCGTTGTTTATGCTGCTCAAAAAAGTATCCCATTCGCGTTGGTCTGCCTTGATATATGCTCTAAGGGCTGCGTTTATTGACCTGTTTACGCGCTCTGCTGCGTTAGATTGTGGGGCGTATACACCTGTAAAGATTTGTTGCACACCATATTTAGAAAGGAAGTCAGCTAGTTCGCGACTCTTAAATTGAGTACCGTTATCGCTGACGATGCTTTCGGGTACTCCAAAACATGTAAATATGTCCTCTTTTAGGATGTCTATGACTACCCTTGATGTAAACTTTTTGACTGCTTTCAAAAATGTAAATTTTGAGAAGTGGTCAAGGATAATCAGTATTCCTATGTTACCTTTCTTTGTTCGTGGAAATGGTCCTATAAAATCTAAGTATAGACGTTGGAACGGTCGTTCAGATGTCACTTTAGCTCCCATTGGTGGTTTTAAAGGTCGATTCGGCACTTTAGTAGTTTGACACACTTGGCAATTTTTGATATAATTCCTAACGTCTGCTACCATATTGGGCCAATAGAATCTTCGCCGGATTTGGTCTAAGCATTTGGCGATGCCGCAATGAGCTGAAGCTGGCTGATCGTGTGCTGCATATATTACTCCGATTCGCAGTGAATTGGGAACTAAAAGTTTCCATCGATCATCAGCATGGCCGTTTTCCGAAAACTCCGTTCGATGATAAATATATCCATCAATAACCTGATAATCTGGCAAATCGGCGTTCTTGAATTTCTCTATTAATGAAGTATATTCGGATGACTTGAATGCTTCAAAGTCCAGGTCGATTTGTGGAAGAGTTTCATACTCCAGAGCGGAGATTGTATCTGCAGCTGAACTTTCAAAAGTTCGGGAAAGAGCGTCTGCCACAACATTCTCGCTTCCTTTGCGATGAACAATTGTGAAACCGTACCCTTGGAGTTTAATAGCCCATCTGGCCAATCGCCCATTCAAGTCGGATTGGTTCATGAGCCACTTTAGGCTTGCATGATCTGTGACTACCTCAAACACATGTCCTTCGATATACATTCGGAATTTCTGAATTGCTAAAACTACGGCTAGGCATTCTAGTTCTGTCACGGTGTAATTGCGCTGAGCTTTATTTAGTTTCCTTGACATATATGCTATGGGACGTTCGCATCCTAAGTCATCTTTTTGGGCTAGAACAGCTCCTACACCATATGAAGATGCGTCACACTGCACTATGAATGGCTTATCATAGTCTGGATGACTCAAAAATGGAGCAGAGCACAGCTGCTTTTTGATTTCTTCGAAAGCTGCTTGGGCCATGGGATTCCATTGCAATAGTTTTCCTCTTAGAAGTTCGGTCAAGGTGGAATAGTTTGGAATGAAACGTTGGTACCAACCAGTCATTCCAAGGAATCGCCTGAGTTGTCGCTGATTCTGTGGAATCGGGAATTCTTTAACAGCGGATATTTTGTCTGGGTTTACTCGTAAGCTACCTTCCCCAACTATATAACCCAGGTAGTCTACCTGTTTAAGACAAAACTGGCTTTTGTTTATGTTGATAGTGAGTCCTGCCTTACGTAATTGGGTGGCTACTTCGGATAAGTGCAGCAAGTGGGATTCAAAACTATCTGATAGGATCAACAGATCATCTAAATAAACTAATACGTTCTGCTTAAGATTGTACGGAATTACCAGATCCATTAACCTACACATTGTTTGAGGTGCGTTCGTCAATCCGAATGGCATCCGCTTAAATTGGTACAATGGTCTGTTCGGTATGGTGAAAGCTGTTTTTGCTCGAGAATCTTTGTCGAGGCATATTTGCCAAAAGGCGTCTTTAAGGTCAATCTTAGAGATGCAGTGAACCGGTGGGAGACGGCTGAGGAGTCCTTCCATAATAGGAATAGGATAGGCATCCCTCACGGTTACAGAGTTAAGTTTTCGAGCGTCCAAGCACAAACGTACTTTGCCTGGCTTGACGTGAAGCATAACTGGTGAAGACCATGGTGAACTTGGCGCTTCTTCAATTACGTCCATTTCAAGCATGCGATCTATTTCGTCACACAGCAATTTCTCTCTAGCGGGAGAAATTGGGTAGAATCGTTGTTTGATTGGTTTTGCGTCAGCGACTTCAATGTTGTGTTCGATCAAGGAGGTATATCCTAGTCCTTCTTTTTCAAACGACGGAAAAGAAGGGATAACTGTCTTTAGTTGTGCCTGCTGCTTGAGACTTAGAGGCGGTTGCAAGGAATCTTGTACGGAAATTTCATTTAGATTACTGGAATGTAAAATGGATATTCCAAAACGTTTCCAAAAATCTATTCCGCAGATCACGTCTTGCTTAATTGAAGGAACTACTAAAAATGTGAAATCGGCTGATATGGAGTTGTACGTTAAAGGAAGTTTAATGAGACCTGCTACGGACTGTGATTGTCCATCTGCGGTTCGAACTACACCTTTTGAATTACTAGGAAAAGGGTTTCGCGATAGAACTTGTTGTGCTAAGCTTCCTCCTATAACGCTTTTGTTAGCTCCGCTGTCTAGCAGGGCTAAAAATTCCTTTCCGAGAACGGTAAGTGTGGTAAATGTGGTCGTATGTCTTCCCCCTTTCGTACAATAGATAAAATGGTAAAGATTCGCAAACTCTTCTTTTGGTTCCAAAAATCGCGTATACGTTGAGATGATCTTGCTCTTCCTGCAGAAGAATATGGATTACTGAATATTTCCTTTCTACGTTGTTGGTATTCTTTGAGGCGGATATGGTAAGGCTTTTTTGGTCTTGAAACTGTAGAACTGATTTGTGAACTATTGACACTGGAATGAGTATCTATTGGGTCTGAGGCTATTGGCGGATATCCCCTCTCGGATTGCGGCGGACATCCCTGGCGGAGTTTTCCGAATTCGCGTTGCATTTCTGGCAGCTCGGCTTGTACGTATCAAGCAAACCGCAACCATAGCAGAAAATTCGCCGTGGCTTAAGGCAATCATGATACCGATGACCTAATTTCTCGCAATTCCAGCATTTTATTTTCTCAGGTGATCTAATGGCCAAAACCTCACCTGGAAATTCCTCTTCGATCTCGACGGAAATTTCTTCAGAGTCTTGTTGGACACTCACTGCTTCCACAAAATTCTTACGCATGACGGGTCGGGTCGTTGACCGCATTCGAAAGCTACGATAAAATTCTTTGTGCCTATGGCACTCCTTTCGCAGACTAGCTAAATCTGGGGTGTCTACATGTAGTAGTTCTAGTTTAAGGTCTGACCTTAGGTTGTTCCTAACTTCGATAGCGATGTCGCCATCTGACATTGGTTCGCGCAATAAATCGGATATTGATAAGATGGAGTCCAGGAATTCATCAAAACTCTCGTTCGCTCCTTGCTTTCTGCGTCTAATAGCATTTTTAATATCTCGGTCTGATCTCTGATCCTGGTATCTTTCCTGCAAGTGACTGCACAATTCGTACCAATTCATGTGTTCGGATGTTCTATGGATACGCCAATAGAATGAGAGTGCTGGTCCAGCAAATAGAAGATCAGCAAACTGACTTAGCAACGGAAAATTACCATTAAGACACTGAGAAGTTAAACAGTTGACTCGGTAAATAAAATCTTCGATTGGAAGGTCGTTGGTCGTACCACTGAACTTGATACGCCAATTGGAAATTACGTTAGAAATCCTATCTGGTTGATCTAGTGAAATATCACTTGACCTGCTATTTGGTGGTCGAACTCTTTGGCTGTTGTAGCGCGCATTGCTAGAATTACTGACTCGTGGTAATGGAGGTGCTAATTCGTTATCCCATTCAAGTTGGGGTTCCTCTCGCGGGTCTCGGGAGAATATATTCAAATTCCTAATCGCTGTAGTTATATGGTCTCCAATGGAGGCTGTAATACTTGATCTATAGCTTTCCATTGAGCTGGATATAATTTGCTGAATACGTTCCTCTTGCATAGAGTTTTGTTCCCTAGAAATCCTATCCTGTACGGTCTCGCGTCTGGGGTTCGAGCTACCTGCTCTTGTTCGCTGATTATTTGTAGTTGGGTTGTTAAAGAGCTGTGATCTAGTATTCATACGAGATCTTGGAATGGCTCCGGAATGATTTGGGTTAGATTCCTGGTCAGTCTGTAAGTTACTTGGCATTCTACGCTCAGAAGGAGTACATTGTCTATCTATCATAAAAGCTCGCGGACAGCTTTGCCTGCAATTTGAACAGGAATCGTTTCTTTCAAGCCATTCTAACAGACATGCTTTGTGAAACTTGTGCTTGCATGGGGTTTCCATAATACTATCACTAGGGTTCGTGTCATTACAAATGGTACACAGCACCTGACTCTCCAACGGAGTGGCTGCTATGTTTTCGGTACATCTCCTAACAGACATCTTCACGCAAGATATAAAAACGGAAATTGTTTAATAATCTTAATCAAGATTCAAGACGTAAATAATATGATCGATAATAAATTTTAGAGGCTTACCTTCGGTTCTCACATGGCATTGATTAGTAAGTTTTAGGGCAGTAGAGATTTATTTTAGACTAAGTGCAATACAAAAAATACGAGAAGTAGAGGAGGACTATTTCGATATGAACCAAATATAGACAATCTCACTCTTGTTTTCGCAAATGAAGAAGAAAAAGAAACTAGACTGACATGGTATAAAATCGAATTAGGCTCAATAATAAAAATCCTATGCCTGTCCCAGTCACCTTTTGATTTTGATTCGATTGGAATCCGTTTCCCTTGCGTACTGTATATCCACGGTCTGTGTCCGATATCCTCAGAGTCACAATAATCCACTGGTCTACATACACAAGCGCTGCTCTACTTTAAATATCAAATTTGGGAAGGGGCCAAAAGAAAGGAAAAGGGAAAATTGTCTGGGCATTCGCTTGGCATTATCCTGACGGATTCCTGCCTTTGTCCTGCCCCACGTTGGGCGCCATAAATAACTGTAACGAACGCTTACAGTAAGTCATAAAGTTAGGTACAGTAAACTGTCCCTAACACTGCACGGGTGGTCTCTTCCGCGCCCCTCTGTCTACTTGGGGGACGGCTTGGCTCAGTCGAACGGGGCGAGGGTATGGGCACGGCAAACTAGACTGTGTACGTTACGGAAATTTGTTGTAGACAGAGTTAAGGAAGTGGGAAAAGGAAAGCGGTAGGAGTCGGCCGATCCTTGGGTGGTTTATACTACTGACCCTATTGAATGAAAGACTAGATGTTGTTGTCCTTCGTCTATACCCTCCCTTCCATGTAGACTTTACACTAAACAGTGGGGTCTACCCATATTCAACTGCCATGTTTGATCCGAAGTGCTCTAAATAAAAGAATTTATCTCATGTTCATCATATATAATTAAGGATAATCAAAAATAAAGAAATATAATATAAGAAATAAATAAAATAGAAAAATACAATTTATCAGAAAAATACAATTTATAAGGGAAATACAATTTAAACTAATATTCAAATGGAAAAGTAAAGAAAATGTCATGGATTTTTCCATTGTATTCGAATTCGGTAATTACTCGTTTACTCACTCAGCTTTTCCGACTCTGCATCGATCGTTGGGCCCAAGAAGATGAGGTGCTTTTTGCTGTTTACTTAATTAAAAAGAGAAGGAATACATTTGGGAAATACCTGACTAATATTTCGGATTCGGTCTGCTTATGAAACTACTTAAAATAAGGTCCTAGGCTAAATACTTCATACTCCTTGGAGTTTACATTTAGGAAATATATAGAAAATTAACGATTTATAGAATTAAATTAAAGAAAACAAGAAAGCAAATCTAACTTCGGGCGGAGCCGAAGTTGATATACCCTTGCAGCTAAAACCGGATATATATCGCAAACATCGGATATAGTTGGCCGATCCTTATGAAATTTGGTAGGATGGATCAAAATTTAATCTGTACCAAGTTCCAGCTTTCTATCTTCAAAAACACGAAAGTTGGGTCATTTCCGATCGTTCAGTTATATGGCAGCTATAGGATATAGTCGGCCGATCCTTATGAAATTTGGTGCGTTGGATCAACTGACCAAAAATAGAATCTGTATTAAATTTCAGCTTTCTATCTTCAAAAAAACGAAAGTTGGGTCATTTCCGATCGTTCAGTTATATGGCAGCTATAAGATATAGTCTTATATATATATAATTTGGCATGTCGTAATGTTTTGCCAAAAATAGCGCTCATGTCAAATTTGAACTCTCTAACTCTAAAAACACCAAAGTTATACCATTTCCGATCAATCAGTTATATGGCAGCTATAGGATATAGTCGGCCGATCCCGGTCGTTCCGACTTATATACTGCGTGCAAAGGAAAGAAGGGTGTGTGCAAAGTTTCAAGACGATAGCTTTAAAACTGAGAGACTAGTTCGCGTAGAAACAGACAGACGGACAGACAGACGGACAGACGGACAGACGGACATGCTCTTATCAACTCAGGAGGTGATCCTGATCAAGAATATATATACTTTATAGGGTCGGAGATGTCTCCTTCACTGCGTTGCACACTTTTGGACAAAATTATAATACCCTCTGCAAGGGTATAATTATACATGATTTCAATTTGGGTGGGATTCGATACTAATTTGGCGCAGCTATCGAGGTTCGCCTTGGAATATTTTGTGCAATTAAATATTGCCGAAAGTGTTTACATACACATGCTCGCAGGCAAGGTTATGGGTTTTCGCACTGTGTAGTACTGATATGTGGTCTATTCAGGCTCACAAAAGAAAATTGTCCAAAATACAGAAACTGTCACTAACAACTGGCTGGCTGCTCGATGAAGCACAAAAATAAACAAAACTGAACTGCAGCGGCAACAGTTATTTGTTGTTGTTGTTATTTCTCCTCTACATTCTGATCCTCCCTAATGCACGCTAACTTGGGGCTTCTCCTTCGGCTGGTTACGTCACTCTATCGGCGGTCCATGCGAAGATCACGAAGCTAAGGGTGTCCCATTTATTCCATGTTGGGGGGGTTACTGGGGGTTCTACTGGTTCAGCTCTGTCTTACGCCCGATCCAATGGCCAAATTCCAAATGCAAAGCCTATCAGGCTGCACCTGGTCGGAATCGTAGTACACTGTGCCCCCTGACAAATAATTGGTCATGTTGGATTTTTGGAATTATTTAAACACTTTCTCTATTGTATTTTAGGCCGAATGCCTTCTTTGCACAAGGGTTTTCTTTCTGTTTACCGAATTTCCTATCGCTTTTAAAATACATTGATGGAAACTTCTTACTCGGCCAAAGATCAGGAAAGAATAAATGCTAAGAACTGCCAAGAGTTTCAGCATGCTTCCATAAAACTTCCCTGCCTAACGGAGTAATCGTATGATTTTCTACCTACTTTGGTCCGTTCATGCAAGTGTGGGTGGGAATTGCACATGCATATGCAATTCTGTTCCCATCTATTGGGTGGATACAGTCGAGCAACGAAATATTGGCCTATTGAGATACCTATATATTTGTTTTGGTTTTGGAATGAGGTGCACACTACACACCTGCTTAATATTGTACGGAATTACCAGATCCATTAACCTACACATTGTTTGAGGTGCGTTCGTCAATCCGAATGGCATCCGCTTAACTTGGTACAATGGTCTGTTCGGTATGGTGAAAGCTGTTTTTGCTCGAGAATCTTTGTCGAGGCATATTTGCCAAAAGGCGTCTTTAAGGTCAATCTTAGAGATGCAGTGAACCGGTGGGAGACGGCTGAGGAGTCCTTCCATAATAGGAATAGGATAGGCATCCCTCACGGTTACAGAGTTAAGTTTTCGAGCGTCCAAGCACAAACGTACTTTGCCTGGCTTGACGTGAAGCATAACTGGTGAAGACCATGGTGAACTTGGCGCTTCTTCAATCAAGCATGCGATCTATTTCGTCACACAGCAATTTCTCTCTAGCGGGAGAAATTGGGTAGAATCGTTGTTTGATTGGTTTTGCGATCAAGGAGGTATATCCTAGTCCTTCTTTTTCAAACGACGGAAAAGAAGGGATAACTGTCTTTAGTTGTGCCTGCTGCTTGAGACTTAGAGGCGGTTGCAAGGAATCTTGTACGGAAATTTCATTTAGATTACTGGAATGTAAAATGGATATTCCAAAACGTTTCCAAAAATCTATTCCGCAGATCACGTCTTGCTTAATTGAAGGAACTACTAAAAATGTGAAATCGGCTGATATGGAGTTGTACGTTAAAGGAAGTTTAATGAGACCTGCTACGGACTGTGATTGTCCATCTGCGGTTCGAACTACACCTTTTGAATTACTAGGAAAAGGGTTTCGCGATAGAACTTGTTGTGCTAAGCTTCCTCCTATAACGCTTTTGTTAGCTCCGCTGTCTAGCAGGGCTAAAAATTCCTTTCCGAGAACGGTAAGTGTGGTAAATGTGGTCGTATGTCTTCCCCCTTTCGTACAATAGATGAAATGGTAAAGATTCGCAAACTCTTCTTTTGGTTCCAAAAATCGCGTATACGTTGAGATGATCTTGCTCTTCCTGCAGAAGAATATGGATTACTGAATATTTCCTTTCTACGTTGTTGGTATTCTTTGAGGCGGATATGGTAAGGCTTTTTTGGTCTTGAAACTGTAGAACTGATTTGTGAACTATTGACACTGGAATGAGTATCTATTGGGTCCGAGGCTATTGGCGGATATCCCCTCTCGGATTGCGGCGGACATCCCTGGCGGAGTTTTCCGAATTCGCGTTGCATTTCTGGCAGCTCGGCTTGTACGTATCAAGCAAACCGCAACCATAGCAGAAAATTCGCCGTGGCTTAAGGCAATCATGATACCGATGACCTAATTTCTCGCAATTCCAGCATTTTATTTTCTCAGGTGATCTAATGGCCAAAACCTCACCTGGAAATTCCTCTTCGATCTCGACGGAAATTTCTTCAGAGTCTTGTTGGACACTCACTGCTTCCACAAAATTCTTACGCATGACGGGTCGGGTCGTTGACCGCATTCGAAAGCTACGATAAAATTCTTTGTGCCTATGGCACTCCTTTCGCAGACTAGCTAAATCTGGGGTGTCTACATGTAGTAGTTCTAGTTTAAGGTCTGACCTTAGGTTGTTCCTAACTTCGATAGCGATGTCGCCATCTGACATTGGTTCGCGCAATGAATCGGATATTGATAAGATGGAGTCCAGGAATTCATCAAAACTCTCGTTCGCTCCTTGCTTTCTGCGTCTAATAGCATTTTTAATATCTCGGTCTAATCTCTGATCCTGGTATCTTTCCTGCAAGTGACTGCACAATTCGTACCAATTAATGTGTTCGGATGTTCTATGGATACGCCAAAAGAATGAGAGTGCTGGTCCAGCAAATAGAAGATCAGCAAACTGACTTAGCAACGGAAAATTACCATTAAGACACTGAGAAGTTAAACAGTTGACTCGGTAAATAAAATCTTCGATTGGAAGGTCGTTGGTCGTACCACTGAACTTGATACGCCAATTGGAAATGACGTTAGAAATCCTATCTGGTTGATCTAGTGAAATATCACTTGACCTGCTATTTGGTGGTCGAACTCTTTGGCTGTTGTTGCGCGCATTGCTAGAATTACTGACTCGTGGTAATGGAGGTGCTAATTCGTTATCCCATTCAAGTTGGGGTTCCTCTCGCGGGTCTCGGGAGAATATATTCAAATTCCTAATCGCTGTAGTTATATGGTCTCCAATGGAGGCTGTAATACTTGATCTATAGCTTTCCATTGAGTTGGATATAATTTGCTGAATACGTTCCTCTTGCATAGAGTTTTGTTCCCTAGAAATCCTATCCTGTACGGTCTCGCGTCTGGGGTTCGAGCTACCTGCTCTTGTTCGCTGATTATTTGTAGTTGGGTTGTTAAAGAGCTGTGATCTAGTATTCATACGAGATCTTGGAATGGCTCCGGAATGATTTGGGTTAGATTCCTGGTCAGTAAGTAAGTTACTTGGCATTCTACGCTCAGAAGGAGTACATTGTCTATCTATCATAAAAGTTCGCGGACAGCTTTGCCTGCAATTTGAACAGGAATCGTTTGTTTCAAGCCATTCTAACAGACATGCTTTGTGAAACTTGTGCTTGCATGGGGTTTCCATAATACTATCACTAGGGTTCGTGTCATTACAAATGGTACACAGCACCTGACTCTCCAACGGAGTGGCTGCTATGTTTTCGGTACATCTCCTAACAGACATCTTCACGCAAGATATAAAAACGGAAATTGTTTAATAATCTTAATCAAGATTCAAGACGTAAATAATATGATCGATAATAAATTTTAGAGGCTTACCTTCGGTTCTCACATGGCATTGATTAGTAAGTTTTAGGGCAGTAGAGATTTATTTTAGACTAAGTGCAATACAAAAAATACGAGAAGTAGAGGAGGACTATTTCGATATGAACCAAATATAGACAATCTCACTCTTGTTTTCGCAAATGAAGAAGAAAAAGAAACTAGACTGACATGGTATAAAATCGAATTAGGCTCAATAATAAAAATCCTATGCCTGTCCCAGTCACCTTTTGATTTTGATTCGATTGGAATCCGTTTCCCTTGCGTACTGTATATCCACGGTCTGTGTCCGATATCCTCAGAGTCACAATAATCCACTGGTCTACATACACAAGCGCTGCTCTACTTTAAATATCAAATTTGGGAAGTGGCCAAAAGAAAGGAAAAGGGAAAATTGTCTGGGCATTCGCTTGGCATTATCCTGACGGATTCCTGCCTTTGTCCTGCCCCACGTTGGGCGCCATAAATAACTGTAACGAACGCTTACAGTAAGTCATAAAGTTAGGTACAGTAAACTGTCCCTAACACTGCACGGGTGGTCTCTTCCGCGCCCCTCTGTCTACTTGGGGGACGGCTTGGCTCAGTCGAACGGGGCGTGGGTATGGGCACGGCAAACTAGACTGTGTACGTTACGGAAATTTGTCGTAGACAGAGATAAGGAAGTGGGAAAAGGAAAGCGGTAGGAGTCGGCCGATCCTTGGGTGGTTTATACTACTGACCCTATTGAATGAAAGACTAGATGTTGTTGTCCTTCGTCTATACCCTCCCTTCCATGTAGACTTTACACTAAACAGTGGGGTCTACCCATATTCAACTGCCATGTTTGATCCGAAGTGCTCTAAATAAAAGAATTTATCTCATGTTCATCATATATAATTAAGGATAATCAAAAATAAGGAAATATAATCCATAGAAAAATACAATTTATCAGAAAAATACAATTTATAAGGAAAATACAATTTAAACTAATATTCAAATGGAAAAGTAAAGAAAATGTCATGGATTTTTCCATTGTATTCGAATTCGGTAATTACTCGTTTACTCACTCAGCTTTTCCGACTCTGCATCGATCGTTGGGCCCAAGAAGATGAGGTGCGTGGGTATGGGCACGGCAAACTAGACTGTGTACGTTACGGAAATTTGTCGTAGACAGAGATAAGGAAGTGGGAAAAGGAAAGCGGTAGGAGTCGGCCGATCCTTGGGTGATTTATACTACTGACCCTATTGAATGAAAGACTAGATGTTGTTGTCCTTCGTCTATACCCTCCCTTCCATGTAGACTTTACACTAAACAGTGGGGTCTACCCATATTCAACTGCCATGTTTGATCCGAAGTGCTCTAAATAAAAGAATTTATCTCATGTTCATCATATATAATTAAGGATAATCAAAAATAAGGAAATATAATCCATAGAAAAATACAATTTATCAGAAAAATACAATTTATAAGGAAAATACAATTTAAACTAATATTCAAATGGAAAAGTAAAGAAAATGTCATGGATTTTTCCATTGTATTCGAATTCGGTAATTACTCGTTTACTCACTCAGCTTTTCCGACTCTGCATCGATTGTTGGGCCCAAGAAGATGAGGTGCTTTTTGCTGTTTACTTAATTAAAAAGAGAAGGAATACATTTGGGAAATACCTGACTAATATTTCGGATTCGGTCTGCTTATGAAACTACTTAAAATAAGGTCCTAGGCTAAATACTTCATACTCCTTGGAGATTACATTTAGGAAATATATAGAAAATTAAGGATTTATAGAATTAAATTAAAGAAAATTATACATGATTTCAATTTGGGTGGGATTCGATACTAATTTGGCGCAGCTATCGAGGTTCGCCTTGGAATATTTTGTGCAATTAAATATTGCCGAAAGTGTTTACATACACATGCTCGCAGGCAAGGTTATGGTTTTTCGCACTGTGTAGTACTGATATGTGGTCTATTCAGGCTCACAAAAGAAAATTGTCCAAAATACAGAAACTGTCACTAACAACTGGCTGGCTGCTCGCTGAAGCACAAAAATAAACAAAACTGAACTGCAGCGGCAACAGTTATTTGTTGTTGTTGTTATTTCTCCTCTACATTCTGATCTTCTCTAATGCACGCTAACTTGGGGCTTCTCCTTCGGCTGGTTACGTCACTCTATCGGCGGTCCATGCGAAGATCACGAAGCTAAGGGTGTCCCATTTATTCCATGTTGGGGGGGTTACTGGGGGTTCTACTGGTTCAGCTCTGTCTTACGCCCGATCCAATGGCCAAATTCCAAATGCAAAGCCTATCAGGCTGCACCTGGTCGGAATCGTAGTACACTGTGCCCCCTGACAAAGAATTGGTCATGTTGGATTTTTGGAATTATTTAAACACTTTCTCACCTTGTAAATTGTTTTTCCCGCAACACGATCAATAACTATTGTTTTTTTTTTTATTGTATTTTAGGCCGAATGCCTTCTTTGCACAAGGGTTTTCTTTCTATAATTTTTTCTCCACACGTGTTTGCCGAATTTCCTATCGCTTTTAAAATACGCTGATGGAAACTTCTTACTCGGCCAAAGATCAGGAAAGAATAAATGCTAAGAATTGCCAAGAGTTTCAGCATGCTTCCATAAAACTTCCCTGCCTAACGGAGTAATCGTATGATTTTCTACCTACTTTGGTCCGTTTATGCAAGTGTGGGTGGGAATTGCACATGCATATGCAATTCTGTTCCCATCTATTGGGTGGATACAGTCGAGCAACGAAATATTGGCCTATTGGATACCTATATATTTGTTTTGGTTTTGGAATGAGGTGCACACTACACACCCCTCCCCTACAGTTTGAATCGAGGGGAAACACCCTTGCATTAAAACTGGATAACACTAGGAGAGTGCACCATTACCAAATATCCTTGGCATGATATTTACCTATTTCCTTGCCTTTCATGTCCTCCAACAAGTAACAAGATTGGCCTAACTTCTTTTTGATTCGGGCTTTCATACCAACTGGAGCAAGCTTGGCGTTAAAATGATCAGCTGCTTTGCTTAATAAAAAGTTTCTTTTGGTAACAATTTGCCCTTCCTCAAAAGTTCGAGGTCGGCATCTCAGATCATAGCTACGCTTGTTTCGTTCGTAGGCTTTCGAAACATACTTTTCGATGCTCGATCTGATTTGCTGAAATTCGTCAGATCTGGGTAATCTAGCACTGCCTTCGGATAGGAGGTTTAGATTTCGCAATAATTTAAAATCATGGCCGTGACTAAGCATGTGCTGGCCGAAAACTGCAAAATAAGGTGAAATTCCTATT
Source organism: Drosophila bipectinata (assembly GCF_030179905.1). Classification (NCBI taxonomy): domain Eukaryota; kingdom Metazoa; phylum Arthropoda; class Insecta; order Diptera; family Drosophilidae; genus Drosophila; species Drosophila bipectinata. Next base: position 19,302,272 of record NC_091740.1, on the reverse strand, counting down.
GATTGGTGGATGGAATTTCTAAGCGCGTTGTTTATGCTGCTCAAAAAAGTATCCCATTCGCGTTGGTCTGCCTTGATATATGCTCTAAGGGCTGCGTTTATTGACCTGTTTACGCGCTCTGCTGCGTTAGATTGTGGGGCGTATACACCTGTAAAGATTTGTTGCACACCATATTTAGAAAGGAAGTCAGCTAGTTCGCGACTCTTAAATTGAGTACCGTTATCGCTGACGATGCTTTCGGGTACTCCAAAACATGTAAATATGTCCTCTTTTAGGATGTCTATGACTACCCTTGATGTAAACTTTTTGACTGCTTTTAAAAATGTAAATTTTGAGAAGTGGTAAAGGATAATCAGTATTCCTATGTTACCTTTCTTTGTTCGTGGAAATGGTCCTATAAAATCTTAGTATAGACGTTGGAACGGTCGTTCAGATGTCACTTTAGCTCCCATTGGTGGTTTTAAAGGTCGATTCGGCACTTTAGTAGTTTGACACACCTGGCAATTTTTGATATAATTCCTAACGTCTGCTACCATATTGGGCCAATAGAATCTTCGCCGGATTTGGTCTAAGCATTTGGCGATGCCGCAATGAGCTGAAGCTGGCTGATCGTGTGCTGCATATATTACTCCGACTCGCAGTGAATTGGGAACTAAAAGTTTCCATCGATCATCAGCATGGCCGTTTTCCGAAAACTCCGTTCGATGATAAATATATCCATCAATAACCTGATAATCTGAATTTCTCTATTAATGAAGTATATTCGGATGACTTGAATGCTTCAGAGTCCAGGTCGATTTGTGGAAGCAAATCATTAACCTACACATTGTTTGAGGTGCGTTCGTCAATCCGAATGGCATCCGCTTAACTTGGTACAATGGTCTGTTCGGTATGGTGAAAGCTGTTTTTGCTCGAGAATCTTTGTCGAGGCATATTTGCCAAAAGGCGTCTTTAAGGTCAATCTTAGAGATGCAGTGAACCGGTGGGAGACGGCTGAGGAGTCCTTCCATAATAGGAATAGGATAGGCATCCCTCACGGTTACAGAGTTAAGTTTTCGAGCGTCCAAGCACAAACGTACTTTGCCTGGCTTGACGTGAAGCATAACTGGTGAAGACCATGGTGAACTTGGCGCTTCTTCAATTACGTCCATTTCAAGCATGCGATCTATTTCGTCTCACAGCAATTTCTCTCTAGCGGGAGAAATTGGGTAGAATCGTTGTTTGATTGGTTTTGCGTCAGCGACTTCAATGTTGTGTTCGATCAAGGAGGTATATCCTAGTCCTTCTTTTTCAAACGACGGAAAAGAAGGGATAACTGTCTTTAGTTGTGCCTGCTGCTTGAGACTTAGAGGCGGTTGCAAGGAATCTTGTACGGAAATTTCATTTAGATTACTGGAATGTAAAATGGATATTCCAAAACGTTTCCAAAAATCTATTCCGCAGATCACGTCTTGCTTAATTGAAGGAACTACTAAAAATGTGAAATCGGCTGATATGGAGTTGTACGTTAAAGGAAGTTTAATGAGACCTGCTACGGACTGTGATTGTCCATCTGCGGTTCGAACTACACCTTTTGAATTACTAGGAAAAGGGTTTCGCGATAGAACTTGTTGTGCTAAGCTTCCTCCTATAACGCTTTTGTTAGCTCCGCTGTCTAGCAGGGCTAAAAATTCCTTTCCGAGAACGGTAAGTGTGGTAAATGTGGTCGTATGTCTTCCCCCTTTCGTACAATAGATAAAATGGTAAAGATTCGCAAACTCTTCTTTTGGTTCCAAAAATCGCGTATACGTTGAGATGATCTTGCTCTTCCTGCAGAAGAATATGGATTACTGAATATTTCCTTTCTACGTTGTTGGTATTCTTTGAGGCGGATATGGTAAGGCTTTTTTGGTCTTGAAACTGTAGAACTGATTTGTGAACTATTGACACTGGAATGAGTATCTATTGGGTCTGAGGCTATTGGCGGATATCCCCTCTCGGATTGCGGCGGACATCCCTGGCGGAGTTTTCCGAATTCGCGTTGCATTTCTGGCAACAGTTGACTCGGTAAATAAAATCTTCGATTGGAAGGTCGTTGGTCGTACCACTGAACTTGATACGCCAATTGGAAATGACGTTAGAAATCCTATCTGGTTGATCTAGTGAAATATCACTTGACCTGCTATTTGGTGGTCGAACTCTTTGGCTGTTGTAGCGCGCATTGCTAGAATTACTGATTCGTTGTAATGGAGGTGCTAATTCGTTATCCCATTCAAGTTGGGGTTCCTCTCGCGGGTCTCGGGAGAATATATTCAAATTCCTAATCGCTGTAGTTATATGGTCTCCAATGGAGGCTGTAATACTTGATCTATAGCTTTCCATTGAGTTGGATATAATTTGCTGAATACGTTCCTCTTGCATAGAGTTTTGTTCCCTAGAAATCCTATCCTGTACGGTCTCGCGTCTGGGGTTCGAGCTACCTGCTCTTGTTCGCTGATTATTTGTAGTTGGGTTGTTAAAGAGCTGTGATCTAGTATTCATACGAGATCTTGGAATGGCTCCGGAATGATTTGGGTTAGATTCCTGGTCAGTCTGTAAGTTACTTGGCATTCTACGCTCAGAAGGAGTACATTGTCTATCTATCATAAAAGTTCGCGGACAGCTTTGCCTGCAATTTGAACAGGAATCGTTTGTTTCAAGCCATTCTAACAGACATGCTTTGTGAAACTTGTGCTTGCATGGGGTTTCCATAATACTATCACTAGGGTTCGTGTCATTACAAATGGTACACAGCACCTGACTCTCCAACGGAGTGGCTGCTATGTTTTCGGTACATCTCCTAACAGACATCTTCACGCAAGATATAAAAACGGAAATTGTTTAATAATCTTAATCAAGATTCAAGACGTAAATAATATGATCGATAATAAATTTTAGAGGCTTACCTTCGGTTCTCACATGGCATTGATTAGTAAGTTTTAGGGCAGTAGAGATTTATTTTAGACTAAGTGCAATACAAAAAATACGAGAAGTAGAGGAGGACTATTTCGATATGAACCAAATATAGACAATCTCACTCTTGTTTTCGCAAATGAAGAAGAAAAAGAAACTAGACTGACATGGTATAAAATCGAATTAGGCTCAATAATAAAAATCCTATGCCTGTCCCAGTCACCTTTTGATTTTGATTCGATTGGAATCCGTTTCCCTTGCGTACTGTATATCCACGGTCTGTGTCCGATATCCTCAGAGTCACAATAATCCACTGGTCTACATACACAAGCGCTGCTCTACTTTAAATATCAAATTTTGGAAGTGGCCAAAAGAAAGGAAAAGGGAAAATTGTCTGGGCATTCGCTTGGCATTATCCTGACGGATTCCTGCCTTTGTCCTGCCCCACGTTGGGCGCCATAAATAACTGTAACGAACGCTTACAGTAAGTCATAAAGTTAGGTACAGTAAACTGTCCCTAACACTGCACGGGTGGTCTCTTCCGCGCCCCTCTGTCTACTTGGGGGACGGCTTGGCTCAGTCGAACGGGGCGTGGGTATGGGCACGGCAAACTAGACTGGGAAGTGGGAAAAGGAAAGCGGTAGGAGTCGGCCGATCCTTGGGTGGTTTATACTACTGACCCTATTGAAATAAGGTCCTAGGCTAAATACTTCATACTCCTTGGAGTTTACATTTAGGAAATATATAGAAAATTAACGATTTATAGAATTAAATTAAAGAAAACAAGAAAGCAAATCTAACTTCGGGCGGAGCCGAAGTTGATATACCCTTGCAGCTAAAACCGGATATATATCGCAAACATCGGATATAGTTGGCCGATCCTTATGAAATTTGGTAGGATGGATCAAAATTTAATCTGTACCAAGTTCCAGCTTTCTATCTTCAAAAACACGAAAGTTGGGTCATTTCCGATCGTTCAGTTATATGGCAGCTATAGGATATAGTCGGCCGATCCTTATGAAATTTGGTGCGTTGGATCAACTGACCAAAAATAGAATCTGTATTAAATTTCAGCTTTCTATCTTCAAAAAAACGAAAGTTGGGTCATTTCCGATCGTTCAGTTATATGGCAGCTATAAGATATAGTCTTATATATATATAATTTGGCATGTCGTAATGTTTTGCCAAAAATAGCGCTCATGTCAAATTTGAACTCTCTAACTCTAAAAACACCAAAGTTATACCATTTCCGATCAATCAGTTATATGGCAGCTATAGGATATAGTCGGCCGATCCCGGTCGTTCCGACTTATATACTGCGTGCAAAGGAAAGAAGGGTGTGTGCAAAGTTTCAAGACGATAGCTTTAAAACTGAGAGACTAGTTCGCGTAGAAACAGACAGACGGACAGACAGACGGACAGACGGACAGACGGACATGCTCTTATCAACTCAGGAGGTGATCCTGATCAAGAATATATATACTTTATAGGGTCGGAGATGTCTCCTTCACTGCGTTGCACACTTTTGGACAAAATTATAATACCCTCTGCAAGGGTATAATTATACATGATTTCAATTTGGGTGGGATTCGATACTAATTTGGCGCAGCTATCGAGGTTCGCCTTGGAATATTTTGTGCAATTAAATATTGCCGAAAGTGTTTACATACACATGCTCGCAGGCAAGGTTATGGGTTTTCGCACTGTGTAGTACTGATATGTGGTCTATTCAGGCTCACAAAAGAAAATTGTCCAAAATACAGAAACTGTCACTAACAACTGGCTGGCTGCTCGATGAAGCACAAAAATAAACAAAACTGAACTGCAGCGGCAACAGTTATTTGTTGTTGTTGTTATTTCTCCTCTACATTCTGATCCTCCCTAATGCACGCTAACTTGGGGCTTCTCCTTCGGCTGGTTACGTCACTCTATCGGCGGTCCATGCGAAGATCACGAAGCTAAGGGTGTCCCATTTATTCCATGTTGGGGGGGTTACTGGGGGTTCTACTGGTTCAGCTCTGTCTTACGCCCGATCCAATGGCCAAATTCCAAATGCAAAGCCTATCAGGCTGCACCTGGTCGGAATCGTAGTACACTGTGCCCCCTGACAAATAATTGGTCATGTTGGATTTTTGGAATTATTTAAACACTTTCTCTATTGTATTTTAGGCCGAATGCCTTCTTTGCACAAGGGTTTTCTTTCTGTTTACCGAATTTCCTATCGCTTTTAAAATACGCTGATGGAAACTTCTTACTCGGCCAAAGATCAGGAAAGAATAAATGCTAAGAACTGCCAAGAGTTTCAGCATGCTTCCATAAAACTTCCCTGCCTAACGGAGTAATCGTATGATTTTCTACCTACTTTGGTCCGTTCATGCAAGTGTGGGTGGGAATTGCACATGCATATGCAATTCTGTTCCCATCTATTGGGTGGATACAGTCGAGCAACGAAATATTGGCCTATTGAGATACCTATATATTTGTTTTGGTTTTGGAATGAGGTGCACACTACACACCTGCTTAATATTGTACGGAATTACCAGATCCATTAACCTACACATTGTTTGAGGTGCGTTCGTCAATCCGAATGGCATCCGCTTAACTTGGTACAATGGTCTGTTCGGTATGGTGAAAGCTGTTTTTGCTCGAGAATCTTTGTCGAGGCATATTTGCCAAAAGGCGTCTTTAAGGTCAATCTTAGAGATGCAGTGAACCGGTGGGAGACGGCTGAGGAGTCCTTCCATAATAGGAATAGGATAGGCATCCCTCACGGTTACAGAGTTAAGTTTTCGAGCGTCCAAGCACAAACGTACTTTGCCTGGCTTGACGTGAAGCATAACTGGTGAAGACCATGGTGAACTTGGCGCTTCTTCAATCAAGCATGCGATCTATTTCGTCACACAGCAATTTCTCTCTAGCGGGAGAAATTGGGTAGAATCGTTGTTTGATTGGTTTTGCGATCAAGGAGGTATATCCTAGTCCTTCTTTTTCAAACGACGGAAAAGAAGGGATAACTGTCTTTAGTTGTGCCTGCTGCTTGAGACTTAGAGGCGGTTGCAAGGAATCTTGTACGGAAATTTCATTTAGATTACTGGAATGTAAAATGGATATTCCAAAACGTTTCCAAAAATCTATTCCGCAGATCACGTCTTGCTTAATTGAAGGAACTACTAAAAATGTGAAATCGGCTGATATGGAGTTGTACGTTAAAGGAAGTTTAATGAGACCTGCTACGGACTGTGATTGTCCATCTGCGGTTCGAACTACACCTTTTGAATTACTAGGAAAAGGGTTTCGCGATAGAACTTGTTGTGCTAAGCTTCCTCCTATAACGCTTTTGTTAGCTCCGCTGTCTAGCAGGGCTAAAAATTCCTTTCCGAGAACGGTAAGTGTGGTAAATGTGGTCGTATGTCTTCCCCCTTTCGTACAATAGATAAAATGGTAAAGATTCGCAAACTCTTCTTTTGGTTCCAAAAATCGCGTATACGTTGAGATGATCTTGCTCTTCCTGCAGAAGAATATGGATTACTGAATATTTCCTTTCTACGTTGTTGGTATTCTTTGAGGCGGATATGGTAAGGCTTTTTTGGTCTTGAAACTGTAGAACTGATTTGTGAACTATTGACACTGGAATGAGTATCTATTGGGTCCGAGGCTATTGGCGGATATCCCCTCTCGGATTGCGGCGGACATCCCTGGCGAAGTTTTCCGAATTCGCGTTGCATTTCTGGCAGCTCGGCTTGTACGTATCAAGCAAACCGCAACCATAGCAGAAAATTCGCCGTGGCTTAAGGCAATCATGATACCGATGACCTAATTTCTCGCAATTCCAGCATTTTATTTTCTCAGGTGATCTAATGGCCAAAACCTCACCTGGAAATTCCTCTTCGATCTCGACGGAAATTTCTTCAGAGTCTTGTTGGACACTCACTGCTTCCACAAAATTCTTACGCATGACGGGTCGGGTCGTTGACCGCATTCGAAAGCTACGATAAAATTCTTTGTGCCTATGGCACTCCTTTCGCAGACTAGCTAAATCTGGGGTGTCTACATGTAGTAGTTCTAGTTTAAGGTCTGACCTTAGGTTGTTCCTAACTTCGATAGCGATGTCGCCATCTGACATTGGTTCGCGCAATGAATCGGATATTGATAAGATGGAGTCCAGGAATTCATCAAAACTCTCGTTCGCTCCTTGCTTTCTGCGTCTAATAGCATTTTTAATATCTCGGTCTGATCTCTGATCCTGGTATCTTTCCTGCAAGTGACTGCACAATTCGTACCAATTAATGTGTTCGGATGTTCTATGGATACGCCAAAAGAATGAGAGTGCTGGTCCAGCAAATAGAAGATCAGCAAACTGACTTAGCAACGGAAAATTACCATTAAGACACTGAGAAGTTAAACAGTTGACTCGGTAAATAAAATCTTCGATTGGAAGGTCGTTGGTCGTACCACTGAACTTGATACGCCAATTGGAAATGACGTTAGAAATCCTATCTGGTTGATCTAGTGAAATATCACTTGACCTGCTATTTGGTGGTCGAACTCTTTGGCTGTTGTTGCGCGCATTGCTAGAATTACTGACTCGTGGTAATGGAGGTGCTAATTCGTTATCCCATTCAAGTTGGGGTTCCTCTCGCGGGTCTCGGGAGAATATATTCAAATTCCTAATCGCTGTAGTTATATGGTCTCCAATGGAGGCTGTAATACTTGATCTATAGCTTTCCATTGAGTTGGATATAATTTGCTGAATACGTTCCTCTTGCATAGAGTTTTGTTCCCTAGAAATCCTATCCTGTACGGTCTCGCGTCTGGGGTTCGAGCTACCTGCTCTTGTTCGCTGATTATTTGTAGTTGGGTTGTTAAAGAGCTGTGATCTAGTATTCATACGAGATCTTGGAATGGCTCCGGAATGATTTGGGTTAGATTCCTGGTCAGTCTGTAAGTTACTTGGCATTCTACGCTCAGAAGGAGTACATTGTCTATCTATCATAAAAGTTCGCGGACAGCTTTGCCTGCAATTTGAACAGGAATCGTTTGTTTCAAGCCATTCTAACAGACATGCTTTGTGAAACTTGTGCTTGCATGGGGTTTCCATAATACTATCACTAGGGTTCGTGTCATTACAAATGGTACACAGCACCTGACTCTCCAACGGAGTGGCTGCTATGTTTTCGGTACATCTCCTAACAGACATCTTCACGCAAGATATAAAAACGGAAATTGTTTAATAATCTTAATCAAGATTCAAGACGTAAATAATATGATCGATAATAAATTTTAGAGGCTTACCTTCGGTTCTCACATGGCATTGATTAGTAAGTTTTAGGGCAGTAGAGATTTATTTTAGACTAAGTGCAATACAAAAAATACGAGAAGTAGAGGAGGACTATTTCGATATGAACCAAATATAGACAATCTCACTCTTGTTTTCGCAAATGAAGAAGAAAAAGAAACTAGACTGACATGGTATAAAATCGAATTAGGCTCAATAATAAAAATCCTATGCCTGTCCCAGTCACCTTTTGATTTTGATTCGATTGGAATCCGTTTCCCTTGCGTACTGTATATCCACGGTCTGTGTCCGATATCCTCAGAGTCACAATAATCCACTGGTCTACATACACAAGCGCTGCTCTACTTTAAATATCAAATTTGGGAAGTGGCCAAAAGAAAGGAAAAGGGAAAATTGTCTGGGCATTTGCTTGGCATTATCCTGACGGATTCCTGCCTTTGTCCTGCCCCACGTTGGGCGCCATAAATAACTGTAACGAACGCTTACAGTAAGTCATAAAGTTAGGTACAGTAAACTGTCCCTAACACTGCACGGGTGGTCTCTTCCGCGCCCCTCTGTCTACTTGGGGGACGGCTTGGCTCAGTCGAACGGGGCGTGGGTATGGGCACGGCAAACTAGACTGTGTACGTTACGGAAATTTGTCGTAGACAGAGATAAGGAAGTGGGAAAAGGAAAGCGGTAGGAGTCGGCCGATCCTTGGGTGGTTTATACTACTGACCCTATTGAATGAAAGACTAGATGTTGTTGTCCTTCGTCTATACCCTCCCTTCCATGTAGACTTTACACTAAACAGTGGGGTCTACCCATATTCAACTGCCATGTTTGATCCGAAGTGCTCTAAATAAAAGAATTTACCTCATGTTCATCATATATAATTAAGGATAATCAAAAATAAGGAAATATAATCCATAGAAAAATACAATTTATCAGAAAAATACAATTTATAAGGAAAATACAATTTAAACTAATATTCAAATGGAAAAGTAAAGAAAATGTCATGGATTTTCCCATTGTATTCGAATTCGGTAATTACTCGTTTACTCACTCAGCTTTTCCGACTCTGCATCGATCGTTGGGCCCAAGAAGATGAGGTGCTTTCTGCTGTTTACTTAATTAAAAAGAGAAGGAATACATTTGGGAAATACCTGACTAATATTTCGGATTCGGTCTGCTTATGAAACTACTTAAAATAAGGTCCTAGGCTAAATACTTCATACTCCTTGGAGTTTACATTTAGGAAATATATAGAAAATTAAGGATTTATAGAATTAAATTAAAGAAAATTATACATGATTTCAATTTGGGTGGGATTCGATACTAATATGGCGCAGCTATCGAGGTTCGCCTTGGAATATTTTGTGCAATTAAATATTGCCGAAAGTGTTTACATACACATGCTCGCAGGCAAGGTTATGGGTTTTCGCACTGTGTAGTACTGATATGTGGTCTATTCAGGCTCACAAAAGAAAATTGTCCAAAATACAGAAACTGTCACTAACAACTGGCTGGCTGCTCGATGAAGCACAAAAATAAACAAAACTGAACTGCAGCGGCAACAGTTATTTGTTGTTGTTGTTATTTCTCCTCTTCATTCTGATCCTCCCTAATGCACGCTAACTTGGGGCTTCTCCTTCGGCTGGTTACGTCACTCTATCGGCGGTCCATGCGAAGATCACGAAGCTAAGGGTGTCCCATTTATTCCATGTTGGGGGGGTTACTGGGGGTTCTACTGGTTCAGCTCTGTCTTACGCCCGATCCAATAGCCAAATTCCAAATGCAAAGCCTATCAGGCTGCACCTGGTCGGAATCGTAGTACACTGTGCCCCCTGACAAAGAATTGGTCATGTTGGATTTTTGGAATTATTTAAACACTTTCTCACCTTGTAAATTGTTTTTCCCGCAACACGATCAATAACTATTGTTTTTTTTTTTATTGTATTTTAGGCTGAATGCCTTCTTTGCACAAGGGTTTTCTTTCTATAATTTATCTCCACACGTGTTTGCCGAATTTCCTATCGCTTTTAAAATACGCTGATGGAAACTTCTTACTCGGCCAAAGATCAGGAAAGAATAAATGCTAAGAATTGCCAAGAGTTTCAGCATGCTTCCATAAAACTTCCCTGCCTAACGGAGTAATCGTATGATTTTCTACCTACTTTGGTCCGTTTATGCAAGTGTGGGTGGGAATTGCACATGCATATGCAATTCTGTTCCCATCTATTGGGTGGATACAGTCGAGCAACGAAATATTGGCCTATTGGATACCTATATATTTGTTTTGGTTTTGGAATGAGGTGCACACTACACACCCCTCCCCTACAGTTTGAATCGAGGGGAAACACCCTTGCATTAAAACTGGATAACACTAGGAGAGTGCACCATTACCAAATATCCTTGGCATGATATTTACCTATTTCCTTGCCTTTCATGTCCTCCAACAAGTAACAAGATTGGCCTAACTTCTTTTTGATTCGGGCTTTCATACCAACTGGAGCAAGCTTGGCGTTAAAATGATCAGCTGCTTTGCTTAATAAAAAGTTTCTTTTGGTAACAATTTGCCCTTCCTCAAAAGTTCGAGGTCGGCATCTCAGATCATAGCTACGCTTGTTTCGTTCGTAGGCTTTCGAAACATACTTTTCGATGCTCGATCTGATTTGCTGAAATTCGTCAGATCTGGGTAATCTAGCACTGCCTTCGGATAGGAGGTTTAGATTTCGCAATAATTTAAAATCATGGCCGTGACTAAGCATGTGCTGGCCGAAAACTGCAAAATAAGGTGAAATTCCTATTGATTGGTGGATGGAATTTCTAAGCGCGTTGTTTATGCTGCTCAAAAAAGTATCCCATTCGCGTTGGTCTGCCTTGATATATGCTCTAAGGGCTGCGTTTATTGACCTGTTTACGCGCTCTGCTGCGTTAGATTGTGGGGCGTATACACCTGTAAAGATTTGTTGCACACCATATTTAGAAAGGAAGTCAGCTAGTTCGCGACTCTTAAATTGAGTACCGTTATCGCTGACGATGCTTTCGGGTACTCCAAAACATGTAAATATGTCCTCTTTTAGGATGTCTATGACTACCCTTGATGTAAACTTTTTGACTGCTTTCAAAAATGTAAATTTTGAGAAGTGGTCAAGGATAATCAGTATTCCTATGTTACCTTTCTTTGTTCGTGGAAATGGTCCTATAAAATCTAAGTATAGACGTTGGAACGGTCGTTCAGATGTCACTTTAGCTCCCATTGGTGGTTTTAAAGGTCGATTCGGCACTTTAGTAGTTTGACACACCTGGCAATTTTTGATATAATTCCTAACGTCTGCTACCATATTGGGCCAATAGAATCTTCGCCGGATTTGGTCTAAGCATTTGGCGATGCCGCAATGAGCTGAAGCTGGCTGATCGTGTGCTGCATATATTACTCCGACTCGCAGTGAATTGGGAACTAAAAGTTTCCATCGATCATCAGCATGGCCGTTTTCCGAAAACTCCGTTCGATGATAAATATATCCATCAATAACCTGATAATCTGGCAAATCGGCGTTCTTGAATTTCTCTATTAATGAAGTATATTCGGATGACTTGAATGCTTCAAAGTCCAGGTCGATTTGTGGAAGAGTTTCATACTCCAGAGCGGAGATTGTATCTGCAGCTGAACTTTCAAAAGTTCGGGAAAGAGCGTCTGCCACAACATTCTCGCTTCCTTTGCGATGAACAATTGTGAAACCGTACCCTTGGAGTTTAATAGCCCATCTGGCCAATCGCCCATTCAAGTCGGATTGGTTCATGAGCCACTTTAGGCTTGCATGATCTGTGACTACCTCAAACACATGTCCTTCGATATACATTCGGAATTTCTGAATTGCTAAAACTACGGCTAGGCATTCTAGTTCTGTCACGGTGTAATTGCGCTGAGCTTTATTTAGTTTCCTTGACACATATGCTATGGGAAAACATGGGACGTTCGCATCCTAAGTCATCTTTTTGGGCTAGAACAGCTCCTACACCATATGAAGATGCTTCACACTGCACTATGAATGGCTTATCATAGTCTGGAAGACTCACAAATGGAGCAGAGCACAGCTGCTTTTTGATTTCTTCAAAAGCTGCTTGGGCCAAGGGATTCCATTGCAATAGTTTTCCTCTTAGAAGTTCGGTCAAGGGAAATATGATTGTGGAATAGTTTGGAATGAAACGTTGGTACCAACCAGTCATTCCAAGGAATCGCCTGAGTTGTCGCTGATTCTGTGGAATCGGGAATTCTTTAACAGCGGATATTTTGTCTGGGTTTACTCGTAAGCTACCTTCCCCAACTATATAACCCAGGTAGTCTACCTGTTTAAGACAAAACTGGCTTTTGTTTATGTTGATAGTGAGTCCTGCCTTACGTAATTGGGTGGCTACTTCGGATAAGTGCAGCAAGTGGGATTCAAAACTATCTGATAGGATTAACAGATCATCTAAATAAACTAATACGTTCTGCTTAAGATTGTACGGAATTACCAGATCCATTAACCTACACATTGTTTGAGGTGCGTTCGTCAATCCGAATGGCATCCGCTTAAATTGGTACAATGGTCTGTTCGGCATGGTGAAAGCTGTTTTTGCTCGAGAATCTTTGTCGAGGCATATTTGCCAAAAGGCGTCTTTAAGGTCAATCTTAGAGATGCAGTGAACCGGTGGGAGACGGCTGAGGAGTCCTTCCATAATAGGAATAGGATAGGAATCCCTCACGGTTACAGAGTTAAGTTTTCGAGCGTCCAAGCACAAACGTACTTTGCCTGGCTTGACGTGAAGCATAACTGGTGAAGACCATGGTGAACTTGGCGCTTCTTCAATTACGTCCATTTCAAGCATGCGATCTATTTCGTCTCACAGCAATTTCTCTCTAGCGGGAGAAATTGGGTAGAATCGTTGTTTGATTGGTTTTGCGTCAGCGACTTCAATGTTGTGTTCGATCAAGGAGGTATATCCTAGTCCTTCTTTTTCAAACGACGGAAAAGAAGGGATAACTGTCTTTAGTTGTGCCTGCTGCTTGAGACTTAGAGGCGGTTGCAAGGAATCTTGTACGGAAATTTCATTTAGATTACTGGAATGTAAAATGGATATTCCAAAACGTTTCCAAAAATCTATTCCGCAGATCACGTCTTGCTTAATTGAAGGAACTACTAAAAATGTGAAATCGGCTGATATGGAGTTGTACGTTAAAGGAAGTTTAATGAGACCTGCTACGGACTGTGATTGTCCATCTGCGGTTCGAACTACACCTTTTGAATTACTAGGAAAAGGGTTTCGCGATAGAACTTGTTGTGCTAAGCTTCCTCCTATAACGCTTTTGTTAGCTCCGCTGTCTAGCAGGGCTAAAAATTCCTTTCCGAGAACGGTAAGTGTGGTAAATGTGGTCGTATGTCTTCCCCCTTTCGTACAATAGATAAAATGGTAAAGATTCGCAAACTCTTCTTTTGGTTCCAAAAATCGCGTATACGTTGAGATGATCTTGCTCTTCCTGCAGAAGAATATGGATTACTGAATATTTCCTTTCTACGTTGTTGGTATTCTTTGAGGCGGATATGGTAAGGCTTTTTTGGTCTTGAAACTGTAGAACTGATTTGTGAACTATTGACACTGGAATGAGTATCTATTGGGTCTGAGGCTATTGGCGGATATCCCCTCTCGGATTGCGGCGGACATCCCTGGCGGAGTTTTCCGAATTCGCGTTGCATTTCTGGCAGCTCGGCTTGTACGTATCAAGCAAACCGCAACCATAGCAGAAAATTCGCCGTGGCTTAAGGCAATCATGATACCGATGACCTAATTTCTCGCAATTCCAGCATTTTATTTTCTCAGGTGATCTAATGGCCAAAACCTCACCTGGAAATTCCTCTTCGATCTCGACGGAAATTTCTTCAGAGTCTTGTTGGACACTCACTGCTTCCACAAAATTCTTACGCATGACGGGTCGGGTCGTTGACCGCATTCGAAAGCTACGATAAAATTCTTTGTGCCTATGGCACTCCTTTCGCAGACTAGCTAAATCTGGGGTGTCTACATGTAGTAGTTCTAGTTTAAGGTCTGACCTTAGGTTGTTCCTAACTTCGATAGCGATGTCGCCATCTGACATTGGTTCGCGCAATGAATCGGATATTGATAAGATGGAGTCCAGGAATTCATCAAAACTCTCGTTCGCTCCTTGCTTTCTGCGTCTAATAGCATTTTTAATATCTCGGTCTGATCTCTGATCCTGGTATCTTTCCTGCAAGTGACTGCACAATTCGTACCAATTAATGTGTTCGGATGTTCTATGGATACGCCAAAAGAATGAGAGTGCTGGTCCAGCAAATAGAAGATCAGCAAACTGACTTAGCAACGGAAAATTACCATTAAGACACTGAGAAGTTAAACAGTTGACTCGGTAAATAAAATCTTCGATTGGAAGGTCGTTGGTCGTACCACTGAACTTGATACGCCAATTGGAAATGACGTTAGAAATCCTATCTGGTTGATCTAGTGAAATATCACTTGACCTGCTATTTGGTGGTCGAACTCTTTGGCTGTTGTTGCGCGCATTGCTAGAATTACTGACTCGTGGTAATGGAGGTGCTAATTCGTTATCCCATTCAAGTTGGGGTTCCTCTCGCGGGTCTCGGGAGAATATATTCAAATTCCTAATCGCTGTAGTTATATGGTCTCCAATGGAGGCTGTAATACTTGATCTATAGCTTTCCATTGAGCTGGATATAATTTTCTGAATACGTTCCTCTTGCATAGAGTTTTGTTCCCTAGAAATCCTATCCTGTACGGTCTCGCGTCTGGGGTTCGAGCTACCTGCTCTTGTTCGCTGATTATTTGTAGTTGGGTTGTTAAAGAGCTGTGATCTAGTATTCATACGAGATCTTGGAATGGCTCCGGAATGATTTGGGTTAGATTCCTGGTCAGTCTGTAAGTTACTTGGCATTCTACGCTCAGAAGGAGTACATTGTCTATCTATCATAAAAGCTCGCGGACAGCTTTGCCTGCAATTTGAACAGGAATCGTTTGTTTCAAGCCATTCTAACAGACATGCTTTGTGAAACTTGTGCTTGCATGGGGTTTCCATAATACTATCACTAGGGTTCGTGTCATTACAAATGGTACACAGCACCTGACTCTCCAACGGAGTGGCTGCTATGTTTTCGGTACATCTCCTAACAGACATCTTCACGCAAGATATAAAAACGGAAATTGTTTAATAATCTTAATCAAGATTCAAGACGTAAATAATATGATCGATAATAAATTTTAGAGGCTTACCTTCGGTTCTCACATGGCATTGATTAGTAAGTTTTAGGGCAGTAGAGATTTATTTTAGACTAAGTGCAATACAAAAAATACGAGAAGTAGAGGAGGACTATTTCGATATGAACCAAATATAGACAATCTCACTCTTGTTTTCGCAAATGAAGAAGAAAAAGAAACTAGACTGACATGGTATAAAATCGAATTAGGCTCAATAATAAAAATCCTATGCCTGTCCCAGTCACCTTTTGATTTTGATTCGATTGGAATCCGTTTCCCTTGCGTACTGTATATCCACGGTCTGTGTCCGATATCCTCAGAGTCACAATAATCCACTGGTCTACATACACAAGCGCTGCTCTACTTTAAATATCAAATTTGGGAAGTGGCCAAAAGAAAGGAAAAGGGAAAATTGTCTGGGCATTCGCTTGGCATTATCCTGACGGATTCCTGCCTTTGTCCTGCCCCACGTTGGGCGCCATAAATAACTGTAACGAACGCTTACAGTAAGTCATAAAGTTAGGTACAGTAAACTGTCCCTAACACTGCACGGGTGGTCTCTTCCGCGCCCCTCTGTCTACTTGGGGGACGGCTTGGCTCAGTCGAACGGGGCGTGGGTATGGGCACGGCAAACTAGACTGGGAAGTGGGAAATGGAAAGCGGTAGGAGTCGGCCGATCCTTGGGTGGTTTATACTACTGACCCTATTGAATGAAAGACTAGATGTTGTTGTCCTTCGTCTATACCCTCCCTTCCATGTAGACTTTACACTAAACAGTGGGGTCTACCCATATTCAAGTGCCATGTTTGATCTGAAGTGCTCTAAATAAAAGAATTTATCTCATGTTCATCATATATAATTAAGGATAATCAAAAATAAGGAAATATAATCCATAGAAAAATACAATTTATCAGAAAAATACAATTTATAAGGAAAATACAATTTAAACTAATATTCAAATGGAAAAGTAAAGAAAATGTCATGGATTTTCCCATTGTATTCGAATTCGGTAATTACTCGTTTACTCACTCAGCTTTTCCGACTCTGCATCGATCGTTGGGCCCAAGAAGATGAGGTGCTTTTTGCTGTTTACTTAATTAAAAAGAGAAGGAATACATTTGGGAAATACCTGACTAATATTTCGGATTCGGTCTGCTTATGAAACTACTTAAAATAAGGTCCTAGGCTAAATACTTCATACTCCTTGGAGTTTACATTTAGGAAATATATAGAAAATTAAGGATTTATAGAATTAAATTAAAAAAAATTATACATGATTTCAATTTGGGTGGGATTCGATACTAATTTGGCGCAGCTATCGAGGTTCGCCTTGGAATATTTTGTGCAATTAAATATTGCCGATAGTGTTTACATACACATGCTCGCAGGCAAGGTTATGGTTTTTCGCACTGTGTAGTACTGATATGTGGTCTATTCAGGCTCACAAAAGAAAATTGTCCAAAATACAGAAACTGTCACTAACAACTGGCTGGCTGCTCGCTGAAGCACAAAAATAAACAAAACTGAACTGCAGCGGCAACAGTTATTTGTTGTTGTTGTTGTTATTTCTCCTCTACATTCTGATCCTCCCTAATGCACGCTAACTTGGGGCTTCTCCTTCGGCTGGTTACGTCACTCTATCGGCGGTCCATGCGAAGATCACGAAGCTAAGGGTGTCCCATTTATTCCATGTTGGGGGGGTTACTGGGGGTTCTACTGGTTCAGCTCTGTCTTACGCCCGATCCAATGGCCAAATTCCAAATGCAAAGCCTATCAGGCTGCACCTGGTCGGAATCGTAGTACACTGTGCCCCCTGACAAAGAATTGGTCATGTTGGATTTTTGGAATTATTTAAACACTTTCTCACCTTGTAAATTGTTTTTCCCGCAACACGATCAATAACTATTGTTTTTTTTTTATTGTATTTTAGGCCGAATGCCTTCTTTGCACAAGGGTTTTCTTTCTATAATTTATCTCCACACGTGTTTGCCGAATTTCCTATCGCTTTTAAAATACGCTGATGGAAACTTCTTACTCGGCCAAAGGTCAGGAAAGAATAAATGCTAAGAACTGCCAAGAGTTTCAGCATGCTTCCATAAAACTTCCCTGCCTAACGGAGTAATCGTATGATTTTCTACCTACTTTGGTCCGTTCATGCAAGTGTGGGTGGGAATTGCACATGCATATGCAATTCTGTTCCCATCTATTGGGTGGATACAGTCGAGCAACGAAATATTGGCCTACCTATATATTTGTTTTGGTTTTGGAATGAGGTGCACACTACACGTTGGATTTTGATAGTCAACATCCAATTATACTTCCAAGAAGTCATCCAGTTACGCAGGCTATAATTGTTGACTTCCATGAGCGAAATTTACATACGGGACCTCGCGCACTGTTGGCAATTATTCGGTCCCAATATTGGCCAATTGGGGGGAGAAAAACCGTGACGAAGGCAACACACAAATGCATCCGATGCTTCCGGACTAAGCCTCGTTTGTTGGAGCACATTATGGCTGATCTCCCGGTCCCAGGTCTTTGGAGTCATTGGTGTGGATTTTTGTGGACCGTTCTATTATAAGCCGGAAGTGCGTAATAAGGCTCCAGTAAAAGGTTACATTAGCATTTTCATTTGTTTTGCTACCAAAGCCGTCCACCTGGAGCTTGTAAGGGATCTGTCCACAATGTCTTTTTTGCAGGCTTTGAAGCGGTTTATATGCACCCGCCGAAGGCCTCAACATATTTGGTCTGACAACGCAACCAACTTTGTTGGAGCCAAAAACGAGCTAAAGGAGCTGCGCCGATTATTTCTAAGCGAGGAGCATCAACGGGCACTGCTGGAGTTTCGCTCTATGGACTCCCTCGAATGGCATTTTATTCCTCCTCGATCTCCGCATTTCGGTGGTCTGTGGGAAGCGGCTGTTAAAACCGCCAAGCACCATTTTTACCGAGCTGTCGGATCTGCAGTTCTGGGATTCGAGGAGCTGCGAACGCTGCTGTGCCATATTGGGGCTGTTATAAATTCACGACCCTTATTGTCTCTTCCAGAAAATCCTGCAGACTTTGATGTTCTAACCCCGGCTCATTTTTTAACTGGTGGTCCGTCAGTCAGCTTTATCGAGCCCGATGTAACAAAGCTCAACTTCAACCGGTTGGACAGCTGGCAGCGCGTGTCTTTCCTGCAGCAGTCTTTCTGGTCCCGATGGAAGGAGGAGTCTAAGCCTTCTTCAGCAGCGCTACAAATGGCGCGCCTCCGGTCCGGCTTTGGCCCCGAACGATGTGGTGCTAGTAAAGGACGAGAATCTACCTCCGATGAAATGACCGCTTGCGAGAATAATGGAGTTAATCCCTGGTCGGGATGGTATCTTTCGAGTGGCGGTGATAGAAACCTCATCTGGAATTACCAAGCGAGCAGTGACTAAGCTGTGCCTTTTGCCCCTTAAGGATGAAGTTGGAGTAAAAGCCCCAACTGCAGGGAGAATGTCGGGTCAAGCAGCAAGCAACTAATTTAAACACAACCATTAATTAGTAACTGATGTTTATCGGTCGCAAGCCGACTCTCATTCGGCCGCTCGGCTTTGCTAATTCGGCGTATAAAAAGTTAGCGAGCATCCGCTCAGCCTGTTCTGGAAGGTTGGCGCCACTCTCGTTCATCTTCATCACTCTCGCTCAATGACCAAACAGAATCAATCACTGTGCATCGGAGACGTGAAGAAGAAGGAGTGAAGTATATATAAGTTAATTAAATTTAGGGTGTGATGGTGGTATTATGGTTTATTCCGGTATCCCTCGCTGATGGCGGTGACGTCACAGGCGTAGGAGATGAGTGTGGGCCATCGGGTTGCCGAGGGGTTACTTCCTTCTTAACAGGAATTAATGGTGGGCGTTACTTACTCCGTTGCTACTGCCCTTAAGGTACGGTAACCAATTTTAATAAATGAATTGACTTTAAGGGGTGTGGCGGAGTATGGAATTTAAGTCTTCTTTATTGAGTGAAGCCCGGATACAAACTGAAACATAAAGCTTACAAAACGTATTTCATAGCGGCCACGCAAACAGCTGGGCCGAGGTTCTTTGGGCCTGAGTGACTCACCCATAGGTCAAGCCGATGCAAATCGAAGCGCAGCATATTGCTCCTGATATGAACACCATCTGATATAATTTATGGTGGTTGATCATCTTTCCCAACTCCTTAATGTGTTCCATGTTACGTTTCACTCAACGGGTGACAGTAAGGAAGACTGAGAACGTTACGTACAATAGTGACGTTCAGGGAAGGCGAGCTGGCCACTCCTGGAGCCCTTTTCTGGACTTTGGGGCTTCTGATGATTGACCAATCGGGTTTCATTGACGATGGCACTTTCTGCAAAAGTGACGAGATATGTGCCCCTTATATGGACAAAGGTTATATGGATAATTACTATCCCATCATCAACGTAAGTGATGGGGTGTAAATCGCTTTGTTGGATCTCGCAATGCGCCGTGCCTCCAGCGTGGAGCTCTTGAGCGCATGCTCTTTTTCGCGCCAGCCGGCAGAATGTAGACGCTGATGTCGAGGAGCAGTTTTCTACAGTTTTGATGTCACCGTCGCATTCAGCAATCATGTTCTCTTCCAGTCTGAGTGTGACACCGGGAAAACGGTGATCTTGTTCAGGCCGACTTGATTTTTTGAAACTTAATAATAAAGTTTTAGATGTTATCGGATTGTACGATTTTAACGGACGATACAGACAAAACATCCCTAATCATCAATTGCAAAAATGTCCGTTACTCGGTTTTTGCAGTGCCAAAATTTGGTGGCAGGGAGTTGTCGAATCAATTTCTCTTGTATCACTGTTACCGTGTGCAAATCGCAATGAATGGCATTTACGCCTCGGAAAACTATTACGTCCGTGAGCTCCTTTCACTTTCTCGCAAGTGAAGTCAATATTATGCCGTCTCTTGTTTCCAAAGAGAAGGAAGCTGCGTTTTGAAGGAGAGCGTGCTTCTTCCAGAGTTATCTGGTTTTGAAAGCAATTGAGAGGCTTGTCCGTGGATTGGATGGTGTGGGTTAGCGACAGCTTACTGTGAATTGTGACCGCCGAGAATGTCTCTTCTTCTTCTACAACGTTGAGTTGTCGCCTTGAAAGGGCATCCGCAACGAGGTTGTTTTTGCCGGGCTTGTAAAAGACTTTGGCACCACACTCGTCGATGCGTTTTTTCCATTTTTTATTTTTGTGTTAGAGCCACGCACTCCATCATAACAAACATGGCGGCAAAAAAGAGCGATCAATCCATCAAGTGCTCCATATCATCCCGATTTAGGATTATCAGAAGTAGAATCACACCCAGTAGAGGGGGAGGGTCCTCCAGTGCGGCACCGATTGGATGAAAAAGCAAATGATCACAAAGACCAAGGCTACAACGGATACCGCGTAGGTAAGCGGTTTGTGGTCAGTATAGACGTTTATATCTTTGATCCCATATAGGTAGTGACGCAGCTTTTCTAGCGTCCAAACTATGGCTAACAGCTCCCTTTCGTTATTAGCGTAGTTAACCTCTCTGTCTTTTAAAGTTTTAGAGATTATACTGATGGGTCGTCCCTTTTGGGAAAGCACTTTTCGTCTTTTTCTTTCGGCTTTTTCGTCTTCTCAGATAACATTATCGACATAGACATAGCAAAATTTGCCAATCTGCTCTCGCAGTATGTCGTCGATGGTTCTTTGGAAGATGCTGGCAGCCAGAATGGCAGTCGTATTTTCCTCCACTATAATTTGGTGGTAGCAAGATTTCAAATAAAGTGTTGTGAAGTATTTGGCATTGCCTAAATTCCCTGGTATCATCGAGGTACTTGGCATGGGGTAGCGATCCGGTATTGTCCTCTCGTTTAACTTTTGGAAATCTAAAACCAGACGCATTTTACGGATGCTAGATTCGTCGGTGCCCTTTATGTCTACTACCCATATCGGGTTATTGTAGGGCGATCTCGACTTCTGGATTATGCCGCTTTTAGTAGGTGTTTCGCCATTTTGCCATTGACGAAATTGGCTGCCCCCATCGGGTACGGATATGGTCTGGCATAAATGGGCTCCTCATCAACTGTCCTAATGGTGGCCACCACGACGCGTTGTAAGGTAATGCCTCATTTGGGTTCGCGAACGCATTCTTCCTGTCGCTTAGCATTTTTAAAAATGCTCTTCTGACCAAAGGTGGTGCGAGCCGTCCACTTCAGTAAAAGTTACGTTGGATCATGACTGGTATTCTAGCTTTTTTACTTCGCACCCCCATTTGAGGTGGCCAAAAGCTAGACAAAGCGATGCCCCTGCCTGTTTTAACAGGTCAAGACAGATGATGGCATCAAAGGAAGACAAATCTGGTAAGATAAAGAACGTTGCCTTCTAGTTAAATAGGAATATGATGCATTTCTTTGTGATCGTGGTAACGCCATAGATAGAATGTATCGAACATGGCGAATCTCATGGGCGGACGCCGTTCAACGAAGGGTTCTTCGTATGGACGGATGCAATTTTTTGACGCGCCCGTTTATATTAAAAGCTTCATTTCTACCATCGCTACTCTTCGTCTGATGACGGGAAGCAGGCATTTTCCCGTAAAAAATTAATGACGTCCGAATCATAATTTTGAATGGCGTCGTCGTCAATTTCCTGAACCGCGCTTGAAGCTGCGGTTGTATATTTCTCCCCGGTTTCGCTTGCACTTTGCGCGACGTGGTTAACCCTCTGCCTTTTATGTGGGGCCGATCGATCGGACACGGCCGGCTTTTTGTTTTGGTAGGTCACACTAAACTTTTACCGCCGAGGCTTTATACGACATGGTAGCTTTGTTGGTGAGCAAGGTGAGTTTTTTCAGATTTTTCTGCCTAAAAGTACCCATTTCCTGCTCGATGACGTGAATCTGGCGCTTGTGACTGTATGTAAAGTCGAGTCGATTTGTAATCCCGTCAAAATTTAGCACAGTCTCAAACGAGGATAGCACGGTATCGGCAGGGCCTCTTATTTTACTCCTTAAAATAATAACTGCCTGATAATGGCGCGAGCTATTTACGTAATTCCTAAAAATATAATATGCGGCTACTGCCGCTTGCCGCCAAGAGACGTATGCGTCCTGTGCTCTCGTGAATTCGGGCAGGCACTTAACGGCATATAGGGGCTCGTCACATTTGAAATTATCCCTAATTTCTATGGGATCATAAACCTTGATTTGGAAAGCTTCCGCTTGGGCGAGAGCAATTCGTACTGCGTTGACCTGTTCGGTCAGCCTCTGTATAGCTATGCACAGTTCGTTTTCCCTACATTGTCTTTCGATACTGGCTTCTTAATCGGCATAATGAACGGCCGCCTGTATAGTGGCCGTCAATTGCTCTATGCTGAAAGCCATGCTCGCGGATGTGAAAGCGCTAGCGTTTGGTGTGGAAAATCTTGCCGGCCCTTCGGTGTCGGAATCAGAGTCGCTGGGCAATTGCCTCATATTCCTATACTGGTGGAAGGGATTGCTCATGTAGAGCTGTAGCTATAAAATCGCCCAAAAGAATTAATTCATGCTCGAATTGCATGCCCACAGAGGCAATTGGGCTGGTAAGGGGGCCGCGGGCGCTGAGCTGCCGCTCTAGCTATATCTGCCGCTATTGCCTTCCCAAGTAGAGACAAGGTGAGGGGATCTGAGCCTCCGCTATGACCAACAAAGAAAAATAAAAAAAACAAAGTGCCAAACACTGCATTCGTGGCACGAAAATAGAGTGGGGAGACAAAACGGAGAAGAAAAATAAATAACCAAGACTGCGCAGCTAATACCAGAATTCTTGTATAACACAAGAGACATATAAATGCTGTGAAACGAACTGTTATTTCTGCTTCCGCTCGCCACAATTTGCCGCGGCTAGCTCACAGAGTTTCGCGGATCCGTTCCACCGAATTTATAGATTCGACGTGATTGCCCAAGCCCAGAAAATAATACAAGTAGCTTTCCGTTGTGCAGTCTCTTTATTTTCTGCTCTCTCTGTTTACAATGGTGATTTATGCGGGTTCCCGGGAATGACCCTTGGTGCGTCCTTGGTGACCCTTGGTGTGTCCGTCCTGGAGATCTCCTCCGTTGCTGGTGTTTCCGCTGTTGCTCTCGTTGCCGGGGTTCCTCTTCGTTGATCCGTCGTCAAACCTTCCACCTCTTCGACTTGGTCTGGCCTTCGGCTATGTACTGAAAAGCCTCCACTACGCCGTCGGGGATACGCGCCTACGCGCTGTACCGCCGGGCTCGGGAGTTGGCGGGCTGTAGCCTCCGCTACACCAGGATGAACGCCGTGCTCTGCGCGCCGGCGACACTGGTTCGGGAGATAGCTACTGACTGTCGCCTCTGCACCACCAGGGAGATGCGCCGTGCATGCGCACCGGCGGACCTGGTTCGGGGTGTGCGGCCTGCAGTAGGCTCCGCTACGCCAGGAGCACGCCGTGCTTTTCGCACCGGCGAGTCCGGTTTGGGAGATGGCTACTGGTGGTCGTCCCCGCAACCCGCTGTGCATGCGCACCAGCGGCCCTGGTTCAGAGTTTGCTGTCTACAGCCGGCTCCGCTACGCCAGGAGACGCCGTGCCTTTTCGCACCGGCGGGCCTGGATTGGGAGTCGCCGAAGTCTTGTCAGTTTCCGACAGGGTCGGAAGTCGCCTGTCCCGGACCGTACGTCACACCTCTCTTTCGGCCGGGTGACCACCGCGCGTACGCGCCAATGGGCCCGGGTCAAGAGCTGCTCGGTGGGTGATCGGAGCCTCCCCGATCGCGTTCCAAAGCGGGCGTGAATTCCCGAGTTGGCTTATCCGCGTCCTGCAGGACCACGCCTGTTGGTTGCGAGTCAAGAACCCGCGTGGCGTACGCCAGACTTGTTCTTTCCTCACTTCCTTGCAAGGCTACCTGCCTTGACTTGGAATAGCCCACACTCGACTCTGTTACCCTGTAGCTTTCGAGGAAACCAACCGACGCCGATCCTCTCTCGTCCTGTCCTTTTCGTCCTCCGGAGCGAAACCGGGCTCGGGATCTTGAGTTGGCCTGTCTTTTCCGGTGCAGGACCACGCCTATTGGTTGTGAGTCAGGAGTCCGAGTGGCGTGCGCCAGACTTATCCTTTCTGCACTTCCTAGCAAGGCTACCTGCCGTGGCCAGGAACTGGTCCAACCCGTCTCCTGTCGCCTGTCGTTCCCCGTAACTGTCCTCGTACCGTTCTTTCCTTGTCTCGTTCGTTCTCCTTACGTTTGGCTGTCGGACTCTCCAAAGGCGGTCCTTCAACTCAAACAACCGAATCCTTTTTAGAAACGCTCTAACACTTGACTGGCGGACTCTCCACAGGCGGTCCTCCAACTCAACGCTACAAGCTTCCTAAAAAGACTCGTCTCGAGCCGCTCCAGTGGGCCTCCTTTTATACTGACTGGAGCGCCCGTTAATCCTCCTGGATTCTGCTCCTGCCGTTAATCCTGCTTCCAGAATCACGCCACTTTCCCGTTGGCGGGCTGCCGTTACTCCTGCTTCCAAGATCACGCCACTTTCCCGTTGGCGGGCTGCCATCCGTGCGGTCGTTGCCCCTTTCCGTTCGGCCGCTGACCCCTGCTGTTGCTATGCGACGTGCCGCTGGCCTCCTTCGCCTCTCCTGTTGCTCCTTGTTCCTTTGCTGCCCCCCAGTCTTGTCGCTCATCCTGAACTCCGCTGCGCGGCGGGCTCATAGTGCTCACCGTTGCCTCGGGCGCCGTTACGTTCCACGTTGACTCCGTCTTCCCACTCGATGATGGAGCTCTGCCCCTCACTGCCCTCGCTGCCTTTCCATTCGACCACTGGTGCTCCGGGAACCGTTACGTTCCACGTCGATTCTGTCTTCCCACTGGGCGATGTAACCATGCATTGCCATTTGTCTGCTGGTGCTCCGGGAACCGTTACGTTCCACGTTGATTCCGTCTTCCCACTGGGCGATGTAACCTGGTCTTCCCATTCGTCTGCTGCTGCTCCGGGAACCGTTACGTTCCACGTTGATTCCGTCTTCCCACTGGGCGATGTAACCAGGTCTTCCCATTCATCTGCTGCTGCTCCGGGAACCGTTACGTTCCACGTTGATTCCGTCTTCGTACTTGATGGTGAAACCCTACCACTCCGCGTTCGTATTGGTCCTCGGCCTATCTCCCGCGGCCCCCCCTAAACTGATTGGCCATTGCTGTCTTAGCGTGTGAGGAGGCTAATTCTCCTCACACTTTCCCCCTTCTTCGGGAACGACAGAGACACTTGCCAACGTAACGAAACTTCGTGGCCACTCTCAGCTCACCGAAAAAAAACTGTGACTGATCTCTTTGGTGTGGATGCCCATCCACTTCCCCCCTCCTTCGGAAGACGGCCGATGGCTTCCCCCTATCGCTGGCGTTGTTCGGTCGTTTTTGGTTTTTTTTTTTGTTTTTTTTTTTTCCCCTCTTTTTTTTTTGTTTCCTTAAATTTTTAATACTAACCCTATATTTATATATTATTATTTTTTTTTTTTCCCCCTAAATACTAACTATGCTAAACCTATATATTTTTTTTTTTTTTTTTTTTTTTTTTTAATACTAACTATGCTAAACCTATCTTTTTTCCAATTTTTTTTTTTTTTTTTTTTTTCCTTTATTCCTACCTTATTTATATTCATATTATTATATATTTTTTTTTTTTTTTTTTTTTTTTTTATTATTATTATTTTTTTTTTTTAATTACTAACTTTTTTTCTGTCTAAATACTAACTTTTGTTCCCCCCCTCTTTTTTCAATCCGATATATTTCTTGTTCATTTTTGTTTATTTATTTTTTATTTTTTTTTATTTTTATTAAACAATTTATTTATTTATTTTATTTCATTTTTTTTTTTTGTAAATACTAACTTGTTTTCTGTCTAATTTCTTTTTTTTTTTTCCCCCCCCCCCCCCTTTTTTTCAATCCGATATATTTCTTGTTCATTTTTGTTTATTTTATTTTATTTTTTTTTTCCTTCATTTTTTTATTTTTATTTATTTTTTTTTTTTCTTTTTTCAACTCCTCCTAACCACCCTTACTCCTCTGCCGCCTCCTCGCAACCGGAAGCATGTGGCACCCACCTGTGCCAGGATGCACGTCCTTCCGGGTTTGCCTCGCCGCTTCGTTAACTCCGCCTTCACTCTTGCGGCAAGCTCCGGCGGCCAACTTTCCTCCGGCACCTCTCGCCCGCCTCCGACCGATGCCTGCCGCTCCAGCACCGGCCTTGCCGGCCGTTTTTCTGGGCATGATATCTGCCGACCCAGCGCAGGCCTCCGCGGCTCCGGCCACACCCACGGCCCCTTCTCCAACGGCTGCTCCTCTCTCCGCTCCTGTGGACACGGTGTCGGGGGCACCGCGGGCCACGGCGTCGCCTCCCGGACCCTCCTCCAACTCGAGGCCGCCCTGCACGGCTTCTCCTCCGGCCTCTCCGGTCTGGGGCGTGGTGTCGGCGGTATCTTCGCCTTCCATTTTCTCGCCTGTCGCACCCTTCCGGCGGCGGCCCTTCTCCTCGCAGTCTCCACTATTTTCCGGGTCCGCCGCTGCCGTGCCGTTTTCGCTCTCGCCCTGACCATTGCCCTCATGCGTCCATCGATGCGCCGCTGCCTGGCCTCCTTCGTGCTCCTCCTTCGCATTTGGGCAATCACCTTGACGCGGGCCCTCGCCATGTCTTCCGTAGACTTCATCAGGGACAGCCGCCGGCTGTCCCACTCCACTCGCAGGTGCAGGCCCAGCTCCTCGCTCCATTAAATACACACAATTATACGAATTATTTTGGATTGGAAATTAAATTTTAAGCTAGCAATTCTTTTGCCCTGATTACGAATTTTTTAATTCCGCAACTTTTGTGTTGTTGTATAAAGATATTTATTTATTTATTCACACAAAAAAAAAAGAAACGCTAACAATGTTGGGAAGTAATTATCCCGAAAATGGTTTATAAAAAATTATACAAACATAAAATAGCCACATAAAATTTAAAGTGTTAATGCTAAACCGTCAACCAATTAATGGGAATTACTTTATGTGAAATTGTTAATAGGGCTGCAGATTTTATTTGCTAGTGTAAGGAACAAAATTTCACTACTTTCGTCTTGTTTTTTCCGTAACTTTCGTTAACTTAAACACAAGCCCCTGTTTAGTGCAGAAAAATAAAACCCCTGCCTACGATCGTTTTTCTTGTCTCGTTATTCCCAAAACAAAAACGAATAGCTAGGAAAGCCAATATATCGTTCCTTGACTATATCCACGCAACAGATGGGAACAGAATTGCATAGACCCATGCAATTTCCACCCACACCTGCATGAAAGAACCAAAGTAGGTAGAAAGTAGCTTTAGTAAAGCATGGGAAGGCTGAAGCTTTTAGCAGTTCTTAGCATCTAGTCTTTTCTGATCCGCGTCCGAGCAAAGAAGTTTCCACCAGCGTATTTTAAAAGTGATAGAAATTTCAGCCAAAACACGTTGAGTGAATAAAAAGGGAAAACCCCATACGGACAATTCGGCAGTTTAAAACAGAAATAAAGAAATAAAGTTTAAAACAAGAGTGATCGTGTTGAGGGAATAAATTTATAAGGTGAGACAAGGTTTGAATGGTTAAAATATCCAACATAACCAATCCCTTGTCAGTTGGCACAGCGTAACGACGATTCTGACCAGGTGCGGCCTGATTGGCTATCCGCTTGGAATTTGGCCCTCGCATCGGGCGTAGGACAAGGCCGAATCAGGAGAACCACCGTAGCAACCCCAACATGGAATCAATTGGGCACCCTTAGCTTCGAGTGACCCAACTTGATTTTCGCTTGAACCGCCGATAGAGTGACGTAACCCGCCGACAGAGAAGCCCCAAATTAAGCGTGCATCAGGATCACGATGTACAAGAGAATTAAGAACAGACACAACAACAAATAACTGTTGCCGCTGCAGTTCAGTTTTGTTATTTATTGTGCTCAAGTGAGCAGCCAGCCACTTATTAGGGCGAGAGTTTATATTTAGACTATTTTCTTTTGTGAGCCTGAGTAGGCCAAATATCAGTGCTACACCTTGAGAAAAATAACCCTTGCCTGCGAGCTTAATTGCACAATCTTCCAAGGCGAACCTCGATAGCTGCGCCAAATTCGTATCGACTCCGACCCTAAATGAAATTATTTATAATTTTCCTTTATTTAAAATCATAGATTCTTAATTTTCTTAACATTGCATAAATGTAAACTCTTTGGAGTATGAATTATTTAGCATAGGACCTTATCTTAAGTTTAGTTTCATAAGCAAACCAAATCAGAGATATTAGCCTCTTTTTATAAGTAAAAAGCGAAAATTACCTCATCCTCTTGGGCCCAACGATCGATGCAGAGTCGGAAAAGCTGAGTTAGTAAATCACCACGAGTAATTACTGAAATTGAGTACAATGGGAAATTCGTGACATGTTTAACTTTCCTTTTTGAATATTAGGTTAAATTGTATTTTTCTTATGAACTGTATTTTCTAATGGATTGTATTTTCTTATTTTTGACTATCTTTAATTATATAAAATGAACTTGAGATAAATTCTTTTATTTAGAGCACTTCGGATCATAACATGGCACTTGAATATGGGTAGACCCCATGGGTCGGTGTTTTTCGTGTGTACTCGAGTGCGAGTGGCATGCTGCCGTTCTCTAATTCGGACCTTGTTTTTTTTCGGTCTACGGAAACAGTTCTAAACATGACTCAGCTGTAATTAACATGTCTATCCGCTAAGTCTTACGAAAAAATCTTTCTAAAAAAAAAATAAGAATATATTTATATAAATATTATTCACGTTCACTGACTGGTCAGTGTGATAACCCAAAATTGTTCCAAAAATCCAAAAGTTGAACGGAAACTCACTACTATTAATTCTTAACTTCAGCATCTTGTCAATTAGCTCGACCAATTACAAGCAAGTTTATGCACGATTCCTACCTATGGATCTGCACGCGTTGAGCAAGATCTTCCGTAATGAAGTTCATTTGTGAGCCAGTGTCAAGTAATGCTCAGGACAATATCAACGTCGCAGATAAAACAGCTTCTAGGGATAACGCATGCAAAGTGCGATGATCAAAGAATGTGATGATCCTGGAACCAGGATTTGTTTAAACACAAGTCGTGAGCATCCTTTTTTGATTTTTTTTATACCCTTGCAGAAGGTATTATAATTTTGACAAAAAATGTGCAACGCAGTGAAGTAGACATTTCCGATTTTATAAAAATTATAGCTCGATAGCTTTAAATCTGAGAAACCTGTTGGCGTAAAAACAGAAAAATCGACAGACTAAAATATATAGCTCGATAGCTTTAAATCTGAGAGACCTGCTGGCGTAGAAACACAAATTGACAGTCTATATAACTTGATCAGGACCATTTGTGTTGACCTTGAATATTTGTCTGTTTCTACAAAAACTAGTCCCTCAGTTTTAAAAATGTCCCTCAGTCCCTCAAAATGTTTATCGAGATAATTTTTTTCTGTCACAAAAAATAAATAAAAACAAAAAAGGAAAGCTAACTAAAGGAAAGCCAAAGTTGATATGTATACCCTTGCAGTTAAAACCGGATATATTATATCCAATTAATTACAATAAAATATCTTAAAAAGTCCCAAGTTTCTTCTTTAAAAATATCAAGGCGGTATTTCTACCAAAAGCCATTTCCGATCGTTCAGTTATATACCATATGTATAAGTTAACACGGTCTCCCGGCAAAACGGAAGGTCCCAGGCTGATAATGCTTAACAGAATAAAATAATGCAAGGCTAGCGACATCTGCGGACGTTGCACAACGACGTTGCCAAAATCCCAGGCATCGGTCAGCGCAATCAGCGGGCAATGCACTCCGATGCAACGGCGGCTACCCAACACCATGCAACTTAAATTGTTTGTAGTTCGGTGAATTAAAAAAATGTAAATTTTATTTTTTAATTATACAACTTGGTACTAAACCTTTATTTATTAAACTTAATTATTACAAGACACTTTTTATTCTTAATTATTTTCCGTTAACCGTTCGCGGTCTCGGTCAAAAAGGGACTGGCTTCTTAATTCTAAATCTGATCCAAAGAACCTCGGCCGTCAGTTGTGTTTAGATTAGAGGCTTAAGATGAAACTGTCGCATCTTATTGTGAAATTCGATTAGGCTGATCGATGCAATTTGGTGGGTACTTGAAACGCAAAAGGCGTAATTGATTGGGCTTCGGAGGGAAGCTGATGTTTACTTTTGATTTTGATTTGTTTATAGGGAACCGAGATCGGACCTCAGAGCCAAAGACAAAGCCAAAGGCAAATGCAGAGATTGAAAATATTGTTTATAAAAGCCATAAGTGGCCTGTATTTACGGGTTGGATAGTCTCCCCCTTCTAAAATGGATCGTCCCGATTCAATATGAAATTCGTTAAAATGATCTCTTAATTCTGTTAAAAAATTTTTTTGGTTAATAGATTTTTCTGGTTCAGGCCAATGTTTTTTGGTTACAAATAATATAGCATTTTTGTATTTTATAATAAGTGATATATATAATATATATATATAGTGATATATATAAATCAAATATATAATGATAAAAATTAATAATATAAAGGTAAGGTGATATTTTAGTATTCTTAATTTTAACGAAAGGGTTTAAAATGTTTATATTATCTAAAGAAAGATCAGAGTTATTTGATAATATGTAATCGGATATTTCATAATTTTTGAAGTGGTTTGTAGTTACGTATTCAAGAATTTTATTTTCCAAATTGGTATATAAGATATTATTAATTTTAGTTGTACCATTAAATTTTTTTAAAAAACGAACCGTTTAAATGGGAGTTGTTAAACATTATGAGTAGGGAGTAAATAGGCAATCGGCTGATTTCTTGCGTCATATCCGTGTATGCATGTATATGTTGGTGGGAACGTAAATCCACAATCCAATATACACTCATATATATATATAATCCTAAATAAAAAATACATATTGACCTTTCATCCGATCCTGACATAAATATGTCTCCTGCAAGAAAGTGATAAAAAGGGATCGCAGCAGGTCAATTGGTTCCTTTTTTTTTTTTCTTGACCCTTCAGGGTGGATTTTCACTTTTCTACGAAAAGTTTTTCTTGTGATATACTTACTCCTTGTAAAATTCTGTATTATATTTTATATTATAAAATTAAATTTCTTTATATAAGTCCGAGTTAATTTAAAATTAATTAAAAAAGAATTGGAGTAAAAAATCCTTTTAAATGATATGCAACACCATAATAAAATTTTGGATATTTTTTTTTTAAATAATTATTTGTTCTTCATCATTAATTTTAAATTAATTACAAAATAATTATAATAAAATACATTTTTAAATGAACTGCAGCACCATGAATATAATTTTTGTAAATAAGCATTTTATTTTTTGTTAATCAATTTTATTTATTTTTTCACGATCCTGAATCTTATTTATTTTTTCACGATCCTGAATCTTAGACAGGTATCTTAAGTGGACAGTTGAATTTGTAGGGAATTAGGCAAACGGCGTATAAGCGCCAGAAAAATTTTAGTAGTATGTAATTAGGCAAACGGCGTACGACGCAAATTTAGTGGCGCCATCTATGGGTAAAGCTTGTGTAAAATTGGGCAGCGCCATCTACCGTAATATTTTATACGCCCTCTATTGGCATAAAAGCAAACGATCATGTCAAAAAAATATACTTGCCAGGATCATCGCCGTCTATGTTTTCTACATTTTCTGATATCTTGCATTGGGTCCCATTAAGGGAAATATGCATGTAAAGAAAAGATCATGTAAAAATGAAACTTGCCAGGATCATCGTTTGCCTAATTACATACTACTGATAAGATGCAAGAAGAAACAAAACATTTCTCAACAAACTATAAAGCAATTTACGTCAGCTCATATAACGACGTCGAATACATTTTAAATGACGATAACGAAATGTTAATTGCAAAAGCCGATGAATTCCAGGAGAGGGATTCTGGATGGGCTATTAACCATTTTACATTTTATGAAATAAAAATATTAAAGCTAGAGCACCTTCCTGGTTCAGGATATGTTGAAGCACCTAAGAGCATAAGAAAAAGAAATGCTCTCATAAATGTTAAAAATAATGACATTTATTGTTTTAAGTGGTGCATTTTGGCTCACATATCATATATGAACCACATACAAATCAATTTTGATACATCAGCGCAAAAAAAATCAGCTCGCGAAAAACTGCCCAGAACTTCATTTTATGGAATTTTGGATATTAACCAACCCATTATAAAATATTATCAAAAAAGATTAATCTTTTCGGGAATAGAGTTTCCCATTACAAAGGATGGAATAAAGCTGTTTGAGAAAAATAACTCAAATTACAGCATAAATGTATATGAAATTTATAACGGTCGCATAGAAGGTCCTACAATTAGGACTAAGGAAGTTAAAAGCAATCATATTGATATATTGGGTATAGAAAATCCTAAAGAAAATTGTTTGCATTATGCGTACATTACAAGCATAAAAACATTGTGTAAATCACAAGTGAACAACTCAAATTCGGAGAGATATTTTTGTAGAAATTGCCTACAATTTTATTGCAGCACTAACAAGACCCTTAATATAAAGGAGTGCGGTCAAGTGGCTTCACTATACCCACAACCAAACACTAAAACCAAATTTGAAAATTGGATAATGTCAATAATATTGTACGTATTTTTAAAAATATTAAATAAGAGACAAAAAAAAAATAAAAAATAAAAAAAATAAAATAAATAAAAATAAATAATAATAATAATAATAAAAATTAAAAATGTATATATGTATGTATAATTTGTATAAATAAATTCCATTTTGTAAAATTTTATTTTAATAAATCTGTTTTATTTATCCATGAGTTATGTGTTTCATCAAAACCTAACCATTTTACAAAAATTTGGTCTTTTTTTCTTTTTATTACTTTTTCAACTAGGAATGCACTTTTGTCTTTAACTTTTTGAATTTCAGCTTCATAAAATGTACCTTTTATAGGGTCACCCTTATAATTAATGAGCTCGTAAGTAACTGGGAATGTAGTCTTAATTTTTGAAATTGTATATATTTCAGTTGTCCAGTTAGGTTCATATCCTTTAACAAATACACACTTGTATTTGCTTATTCTAACATGGTCTCCTACTACATATTTATGCCTTGGAAATACCTTAACAATGTTATAACATGTTTTCAAAATTACCTCTTCATTCTGTTTACAAACATCGATTGGACTCATTTTTATAGTTCTGTGGTAAGAATGGTTGTAGTCTTCTACAACCGAATTCAAATGGGTAATCCATCGATAATTTCCATTAAAACTAAACATTTTCCACATCCTATTTTTTAAAGTTCTGTTAAATCGTTCACAAATCGATGCCTTAAGGTGTGTAAATGTATGATAATGGTTTATATTATTTTTCTTCATAAGTTCTTTAAAGAGTTGATTAAAAAATTCTTTTCCTTGATCGGAGTGTATATTTTTTGGCTTGTATTTGGAATCTTTCAATATAGATTTCATAACAGTTGCAACATCCATTGCCGATTTTGATTTTACAGGCTTAGCAAAAGCATATTTTGAAAATGTATCAATAACCGTTAGTAAATATTTATATCCATTATTCTGATTGGAATATGGGATCATTTCAACCAAATCAATTTGCCAAGTATCATGCAACCCTTTTTGAACAAACTTTCGACCTAAAAAATTTTTTCTACAAGTTTTATGTATTTCATCAACAACTTGTTGCTTACTCATTTTTATTAAAAAAAAAACTTATTTTTTATTGTTAATGTCTGAGGTCTTAGAGATTAATGATTTCTTATAATGAATTACATCTTCTTTTATTTCTTTTGTCATTTTTTTAGATATTTCGAAACATAAACGTGTTAAATCTATTTGAACATTTTTATCATAGTTACCATCTAAATCGGATAATTGAATATCGAATTTTTGTAAAGAGACACACTTCGGAATGATATGATTATAGTACAGATAGGATATTTGCTGTTTTAATATAGTGTTCCAACATAAAAATGTAGTTAAAAATATAGCTAGGCGAATTAATGATCTCCAAGTGTCACTATCTATTTCAATTTTATTACCGAATTGATTTAGTATCAGAACATATTGTTTATCTGATTTTCTAAATCTAAAATTACATTTAATAGTTGATAAAAAAGGATGATCCAAAATTGTATCAGACATTAGGAAGTCATACTGATCAATCTTTAATTGTATAAATTCCTTGTATGTAAGCAGTTGCATCCATTCTTCTTTATCAAATCCAATATAATTGTTTTTGTGCTGCTGCATCCAAATCATTGGAGTAAATTTTCTAGATGTCGAAAATCCACATTTTATTTTCAAATTTTGAGCCACAAAATATTCAAAACCAAATATAACTTCATGGTTCTGTTTTTTTCTTATGGCTCTATCTCTTTTAGCTTGGAGTGTATCCATTGAATCTGAATGTTATTAACAAACTGAAATTAGTTACTAAAATGTGTGGCTTATAAAGGGCTTAGTATGCCGTATATACATATATATATATATTATACATTATGTATTACATAATGAAATGAAATATATATCCATATATACAAACTCCTAAGATATGAGGGCAACTTTTATATTATATATTACATAATGCATGTATTATATAATAAAATGAATGGTATATAAAGACCTAAAATGTAGACACCAAAGTCAGTTTACATTTAAAACTCATTCTAAAATGACTAAATTTGATAGATCAAATTTCGTTATAGTAGATTTTCAATATGTTGTTGGAAATAACAATCAAATTTTTGTTAAGGAATTGGCCTTCATGCCTGGAGGAACTGTAATACCAAACTTCTTTCACTTCAAACCTCCATACAACATTAAGGAGTTGAATTATGATACATTACAACAACATAATATTCATCGAAAAAACATTAACGGATTGGACTGGAAGGAAGGAGAAATACCCTATAAGGAGAAGGAGAAGGAAGGATGGAAGGATAAATACCCTATAACTGCTTAAGCGATGTACTTTCTCCACTTAATAAATTTTCCAATATAATTGTACGTGGCGAAGTAAAAAAGGAATTTTTATCCAAGTTTCTATCGAATAATATTATCGATATAGATATAGGAAAGAGCCTGACGTGTTATCCTAATTTTTTTACCAACTGTAAAATTCACAAAAAACTTAAGCTTAGATGTGCTCTAAATAATTTATTTAAGCTTTTTGTAATTTTAGAAAACTGTAATTACGATATATACTATAACGGAGAATCATATGTATAAATTACTTCAATAAACAGTATGATTTTAGTACTTTAATTGAGTAGTTGTTTTAGCAAAATGGATCGCATCTTTGGAAAAGATCCTCGTAAAAAAGGATACAGTCAACTTATATACTGCAACTATTGTGGTTCTGATACCCATTTTGAAAAGGACTGCGCTAAAAAACGGGACCAGGAAAAAAAGCATTAGAAATATTTATTTTTGATAATTAGCATTGAATAAACAAAAAAACTTTTATCAAAATGTTTACACAATTTGTTCATCCTTTTACGATGCTTATTTGTGGCCCCTCAGGATCGGGTAAAACAACATTTTTGAAAAATTTAATAAATGGAAGAAAGGACTTAATAAGTACTTCAATAGATAGAATAATATGGTGTTACGGTGAAGAGCAAGCGAAACCAAATTTTACCAATATTGAATATTACCATGGGGTACCTGACTCCATTGAAAATGAAAATAATGAACCTATACTTTTGGTATTAGATGATTTGATGATGGGAGCATTTAATAAAAATGTATGTGAACTTTTTACCAAAGGATCTCATCATCGAAATTTATCTGTAATTGTTGTAACACAAAATATATTTCATAAATCTACTCACACCCGAGACATATCACTAAATACCAAATACATTGTGGCATTTAAAAATCCTAGAGATAAATTACAATTTCAATGTTTAGCTAGACAGATATATCCTGAAAACCCTAAAGAACTTTTTAGAATATATAAAGAAGTCACGAATGAACCTCATGGTTATTTACTTATTGATCTTACGCAAGGAATAAATGATCTTTTAAGATTTAGAACAGAGATTTTTAATCCATTATATTCAATTTGCTATTCAGATGAAAATGGTTTGCAAAAAGAGCATAAGGCGA
Source organism: Drosophila bipectinata (assembly GCF_030179905.1). Taxonomy (NCBI): domain Eukaryota; kingdom Metazoa; phylum Arthropoda; class Insecta; order Diptera; family Drosophilidae; genus Drosophila; species Drosophila bipectinata. The sequence continues at coordinate 19,265,590 of NC_091740.1, read as the reverse complement.
TTGAAAGCGAACAAACATTTATTGTATGTGCTCAAAAAAGCAAATAATAAACTTCGAAAAGCGATTATTCGCAATAGTGATAGCGAGTTAGTAAAAACATTGTCGGAGATAGTGATAAATACTTTAAAAGGAAACCATAAAATATCAAAAAATATCTTAAATTCATTAAAAAAGTATAAAAATGTATTACGACATATTTCCAGCTCAAAACAATCTTTAAATTCTAAGAGAAGAGTTCTTATTCAAAAAGGCGGATTTTTACCAATTTTAATAAGTTCATTGCTTTCTGGGATTTTTGGAAAAATTTTGAATCATGATTAAAAGTAAGCATCAGCTAAATAAAGTAATCTTAATGCATCCAAATGCATACCATAAACTTTTAGTAAATGATCGAGGAAATGATCTTAAAAATTTAAAATTTTTACCAATTTTAAACAATAAAAAAAATAGTGATTATGATAAATGGATTAAAATTCAACAAGAATTATGTGCATTCCAAAATAAAAAGAGAAACAAAGCTGTTTTGCATCAATCGGTATCGAAATCCCCGTTTTCATTAAATCAAAATGTAGAAACCCAAACATATATAGATGATTGGAAAGATTCTATTGCCAGTACTTCTAAAGAATACAAGAACGAGTCATCATTTAAAAGAGAGGATTTACCCGATTTAGCCATTTTACCCAGCGATGAAGAAGAACAATCATCTGAGAAATCTGTTTCAATTCCAATTAATAATAAACGATCACTCGCAGATACTTCTTGCACTGATGATAAGATTTTAAAAAAATCATTAGTTGAGAAAACAAGAATTATAAAAGGAAATTCTACTGAAAAGAAACTGAAACTGAGAAATAAGGTTAAAAAGAATAGAGATTCCCCCTATCCACTAAGAAATCTTAAGTATATAAGTGATTTAGAAAAATTGCAAAGGGCAAACCGCAAAGAAAACAATATCCAAATTGGTAAAAATAAATTAAATTGGATCTCATATTCTTAACTGCAGAGCTTAAAATGTTTTTTCAAAACGAGTTTTATATTACATTGCTCAGCAATGACTCCTTAAATGTGTTTCCTGATAATGTAAAATGCGCTTTTACAAATATTGTAAACCTTCCTGAAACAATGTCTGAGGAATGGGAAGTCGGTATAACTGATATATATTTAAATAATTCTTTTCGAAAAAATCCTAAAAAAAAGGAGAGAAACAATGAAAATGAATCAGAAGAATCAAGCTCTAATTCAACAGAATTTATAAGTTTAGTAAATTCTGAAACATTTCGATACAAATCGGCACCAATGAAAGCGGATGAGATGGAATGCGGTGCAATATTTATTTACACGGACATTATAAAGCCTCGTTGTGTAGGAAGCCAAAGACCACGTTGCTTAAGAGTTTTATTTACAAATGGAAAAGAAAAATTTATGCAGTTTAGAAATGTTAAATATTATCCTATTGAAAATTTTTCACCAAACGAAATTTCAATATTAATTACTGATTCAAGTGGATATAAAATCCCCTTTGAAACTTCATCAGTTCCAATTTTTCTAACTATGCATTTTAGAAAAAGAAGAAAAAATCTATAAATAATAATGTTAAGGGAAACTAACATTTAGAATTGATTTACCAACCATGGCGAAATGTTATCATCAATATTATTTAAATCAGTGCGGTGGAAGCTTAAGTAACATAGGTAGTCTCTATGTTTCCCCAAGAATTGTTCAGCATGGTCGTGGTATTGGAAATTTCTTTAGTGGACTTTTTAATTACATTAAGCCGCTTTTTCTGTCAGGGATAAATGCACTTAAAAATCAAGCTGCTGAAACCGGAAAGGCTGTTATAAATGATTTGGGTCGAAAACCTCTACGAAATATCATTCAAGAACAAAGTAAAATCGCATTACACAATCTATCTGACAAAGCAATTCATAAAATTACTAAATTACAAAGTGGTAAAGGAAAAAGGCATAAAAAGAGGAGACCAAGAAAAAATCGCAATCATTTAACAACTAAACAACGTCGTAAACATACGCGTTCAAAAAAGTCAAGAAAAAAAGCATCTAAAAAATTTAAAATTAGTGACATATTTTCCAAATCAAAATGAGTAATCACATTGAATGCATGAAAAGCGAATTGGATCTTTTTGAGCCTCATCCAACGCAAAGCTGTATTTTGAAAACCGAAGAAGTTTCATACAACCCTATTGCTTCTTTGGATAGTGCTTCATCAATTGAATTCGTTGGTTTAGGAAATTGAGAAACCTACAGAGATCTTACAAGTTTTTACTTAAAACTTGTGGTTCAACTTAAAAAAATTGATAATAGTAGTATTGAAGGAAATGCTGTTGGTGTAGCAAATAATATATTGCATTCTATATTTAGAAGCTCTTCTGTATATTTAAATAATACTTTGGTTTCCCAAAGCGACAATAATTATCATTATAGATCATATTTGCAAACAATTTTAAACTATGGTTGTGATGCAAGTGAAAGTCATTTAGCAACACAAGGACATTTCCCAAATTATGGTACCCAAACACCATTTAAAAGTGATGGCAGTCAAATTCTTAAAAACATGTTTCAAAATAGTAATTAAGTAGAATTATTTGGAAAAGTGCATGGAGATATTTTCAACCAACCAAAACTGCTTGTAAATAATGTTGATTTGCGCATTACTTTTAATATTAAAAAAACAGCATTTTATTTATTGGAAACCGAAACTGAATCGAATCTAAAGATCTTGGAAGCCAAGCTGTGCTTCCAACTGGACTTATATAAAGAAATTTAATTTTATAATATAAACTATAATACAGAATTTTACAAGGAGTAAGTATATCACAAGAAAACCTTTTCGTAGAAAAGTGAAAATCCACCCTGACGGGTCAAGAAAAAAAAAGGAACCAATTGACCTGCTGCGATCCTTTTTTATCACTTTCTTGCAGGAGACATATTTATGTCAGGGTCGGATGAAAGGTCAATATGTATTTTTTATTTAGGATTATATATATATGTGAGTGTATATTGGATTGTGGATTTACGTTCCCACCAACATATACATGCATACACGGATATGACGCAAGAAATCAGCCGATTGCCTATTTACTCCCTACTTTAGGCTCTAGGCTCTAAGCGTTATCTTTTCTTTCGAGTCTTCTGATTGGTTTTCCCGATTCATTAACCGGAAAAATGTGGGGAAAATTGGGGTGGTTTTCATGCGTTAACTCATGTACATGTATTGATGATACCAATACATTCAAACACAAGTAACTGTTTTCCGTTTTCGAGGATCAATAGGTTTTGAGGTTTATGCTAAGAATCAAATTTTTAGTATAAATCCAAAGCCTAAAGAAAGAGTTTGAAGTTAAAATATAAAGAAAAAATATGAGCGAGCTGGAAATTATATTCGAGGATACCCAACCAGCACTTAGTGATATTTGTGTATCAAACGGTGCACTTTTATCATTAATTGGTATTGGGAAAAATACACAAGAAGAGCTATTTAATAATCTACAGGATGATTCTCTGACATCCATGTACGATTTGCTAACGCCAACATGGGATTACGAATTAACTATCATCGAGGATAAAATGTATATCCCGGACACTCAAGAAAATATATTTGAGGATTTCGACGACGACATACCTGCTTCTCCGTGCTTTATTCCGGAGACCCCAGAACTAGTGGAAATATCATCAAAACCAGAGTTTACTTTCCCGGATGATGACCACATATTTTTGGAAATTAATGAGGGAAAAGATAATTATGAAAGTTTAATGGATGAGGAATTCGACAACATTTTAATCGATTGGCTTATAAATAATGAATAAATTAAAAACTATGTTATTTTATTATTGTGTAATTATTTTTAATTCATGAAAAATAAATAATTATTCAAACAAAATTATTTTTGAAATCTTTCTTTTTATCAAAGTTTATTTAAAATGAACTTAAAAATTAAAATACATTATAAATTTAAAATAGTTGATTGAAATTAAATTAAAACCAAGATTTAAAATTTAAAAGAAATATTTTGAAGTTTGTGTACAGTTAATTATTTCAATTAATATCGTTGGATGATCCATCAAGAAATGGGTGTATAATTCACTTCGGAGCCAGTACTTTTTCACTTCAGGACAGAAGTAGCAGTTATAGTATGAGGATCTGGCTTTTGTATTGCTGAAGTTGTGTTTTTTTTAGAATGTGACGTTTTAATCCATAGCGATATTTAAAGGAAGGACTTTCTATACAGAGATCACAAACGAACGTTTTCATTTCGAAGATTTGAAAATAAACTGATAAAAAGCAACACTAGAACTTGTTTTTATATTATATTTTTAAGATTGAATCTGTGCTATGGTATATAATTGACCTATATATTTTAAAATTAAATGACCATGCAGTCATCTCTTTCATTCCTAATAATAATTACCATATCCCTAGCTATAAATTCTTTATATACACAAATACATTTATAAAAGTGGTATGATGTCATCCCTTTCATTTAAATAAAAGTATATTATTCGTATTAATATACTTATATATATATATATATATATATATATATATGTATATATATGTATATATATATATATGTATATGTATGTATATGTATATATGTAACCACAAAGAAGAGTGAATTTATTATTGAAAGTTATAAAAGAGTGTAACGTCGGCGTTAGATCGGTGTAGGTGGCAACCCCGGGGAGGGGAGATGGCAACCGATCTGGGAGCCTTTTGGCGTAGTAGGACCGTAGCAAGGAGTTAGGCGTTTCCAATGTCCGGAGGTCTGGCAACCGGTGTGAAACCGTTATTGGAAGCTGGAAGCTAGAAGCAGAAATCCGAGCGGGTAAAGAACTTTCTTTTTCATTTCTGGCGTGACCCAAAGAAGTTCATCCAAGAAGTTTTCTGGCGTGACCCAAAGAAGTTCAACGCACAAGCAAGGTGGAGAACAAGCACCTTCGGAAGTCACCAGCAGATCACAGCAGCAAAATAGAAGCGCAGCTTGTGAGCAGACGCGCCCGAAAGGTCGGCGCTAAAGTGAGGCAGGTCACGGATCGTAGAGTCGGTGAGTGGTGAGTTTAGGTCAGGGTCGATCAGGTCCGAGGTATAATTTTGGCTTTTTAGAACGGAGGGCCTGGTACAAGGAGTACGAGGCGGTCGTGAGGAGAGACGGTGGAGTCGTGCGAGGTTCCCAGTGGAGCAGTCGACGGCGCATATTGAGACGGAGCGCGGCGCGAAACCGCCCACGAGGCGCGGCCGCGAAAGGACTGGGTTCCCATCGGAGAGCACGGTCGGAGCAGTCGCCGGAGGAGCTGGAGCTGATTGTGGTCCGGGGCGAGAGAGCCCGGGAGCCAGGCTCGGAGCGTTTGCGGCGATTTTAAGGAACGCTCCGCCGCAAGAAAAGGGGGAGCGTAATCGATCCAACTGGTGGCCTCGTGGTGCCACAAAGAACTGTGCGGAGTTGGTGAGCGGAGGGTTCCGCTCCGAATAAAGATTTCGATTGGCTAACTAAGTGAAGATCTTGTTTGTGTGAACGGGTTAGCGAAAGCTTTCCCGAGATATTTCCTTTCCAGCTTCGAGCACGTGGAAGCGCTTCAACCAGCTCGTCGCGGACAAAGGGGTGAGTGAGTACGAGTAGTTTTACATAAAGCCAATCGAAGCGACGCGGAACATTCCGGTCGTCAAGCTACCGCATCGTCCGATTCCCGGCCGAAGGGGGTCCACCAAGTGGACGGTTGCCTTCGCCATAGACACCGCGAGTGATCCGATAAAGAGCCCGATCCTAAAATGTAACCAGGGCATAGCCGAACCGTTCGTATGTAATGCTAGCTCGCGGAAAAAGACGGCTGAGTCCATTATAGCAAAGCGCGCAGATACGCAGCGAATCCACATACGCCAGGCGCAGTAAGCCTTTCACCACGAAGCGGTGCAGAAGAGCTGAGGGTGTAATTTTTATTTTATTATTCGGAGAGTAGAGAAAGATACATGAAGAGAGATACATGAAATGAAATATTATTCGTTAATTCCCTAATTTAAGCTAACTCTAAGACACATTACATTGGAATACATTGCCCCCGCGCTACTAGTTTAAGTTTTTTCATTTTCGATCGTTTAACCTAGCATCTAGTTGGTAGATACGTAAGCCAAGAAGGAAAATTGAATTTTTAGCAAAGTAAGGGGAAACAGGGATGGGGAAAAAGTAAATGTATAAAATTACCTTAGCCTAATAAACATGAATTTTATAAGGAGATAAAGGAAAAATAATTCGCCTCGCTTAATTCGCCACCGCCTTGCCGCTGAACCACCCCCAACTTTTGCGTTCTCGAGGATCTTGAGGATCCAAATGTAATCTGTTTTGAGAGGACTATGTTTGGCCTCCGCAGTTCGAGAGGCCGTGCACGCAATCGATTAACGATAGAATTTATGATCTCCGAGGTAAGCATCAGGGAGAGAGAAAGGGCCCTATATGACCCACCCATTAGCCGACGAGGCCTAGCTGGCAACCGCGTGCAACCCTTTCTCTCAGCCGTTGATCAAAAGATGCCACCTCACAAGGTTGACTGTTCGTTACAAGAGCGGGATCATTAAATAAATTGATTAGTACCTAACAGTAACCTTTTTGAAGCGAATCCAGGAGTACGTGAGTTATAAATGATGGTATGTTTACAAATTCTCACAACCAATCAAAAAATATCCTTATGTTTATGTATATGTTTATGTTTATGGAATAACGCATCTTGTATATAAAGGAAAAGAGATGACTAGATATAGTCTTTCTTAGATACTTTGAATGATCAAAAGTCTGTTATTGGCTACACAAAGACTGAAGACCTATGTATTAATTTATAATACATAGATCGAATATAGAATACATAGATTCGTACATAGATATACGAATACAAGATCATTGGCTGTAAGATAAAGAAAACCACATATGGGACGAAAATAGCCCTTTATTTGACTGATAAGGACAACGAACCACTCTGGATATTTTTACCAAAGAGCTACGTGAATAAATTTTCAACTAAAACACCATTTAAGAAATTGAAGGAAAATGGAATAACGCATCTTGTATATAAAGGAAAAGAGATGACTAGATATAGCTCAGCCTGTTTACAATTTATCTCAAAGGAGTAACTGTATAAAACAGTCGATTTCTTATAATGTTTTATCAGTTTCATTTTTTCCCTTAAATCAAAAACAACTCCTCTCTCAAGCCTCTCGATGTACGCGCATCAAATAAAATTATTTTTACTTCAATTTGGAGATATGCTTTTCGAGGAGCACCTTAAAAAACTTCAATTTTTAAAAACAACTTTAGAGGATTTGGAAGAAAAGGAAATGCTGTACTCGAAATATGGATTCCACTACAAAATATGTCCCTGGAGTGATGATGAAGCAACCGAAGGTCCAGACACTTGTAACTGCAACAAACTTCCTCTATATATAAAGGAAGCTACGGATATTATGATAAGATACTATAAAATAACTAAAAGAATGTATCCAAATCCATGAAAATAAAAAAGTTTTTTTTATAGATATTATAAATAATATTGTTTATTTTTCATATTGGGTTAAAAAAAAAAAAAAAAATTTTTAAATCATTTAAAACATTTACTAAACATTTTTGAAATTAACTTATCATTATAGGTGAAATCTTTTATCTTAAAATTCTGTGTAAAACTCTTTAAAGTTTTTCGATTGCTTTTGTAAAGACCAAAAAGCATGCAGTAATGTCCACAGGTATTTGAAAAGTATCCTTGCAATTGTTGCTTGTTTTAAGTATATTTTGATGCATTTCTTTTTAAAAATGCAATAAATTCTTTTTTCTGAGGATATTGTCCATAAGAATCGAAAAATTCTGCTGACTTTTTGTTATAGAAGTAAAATGCAACCCAATGCATTCCTGGTTGGTATGAATAATCAGTGTTAGCTACAATCAATGCTGGATATTCACGAATTTCTTTTGGTAGTTTATCGGCCGAAAAAACCCCTTTAAATATTTTTTTAGTTTGAGGATGCTTGGAGAGCCAGTCCATGATTTGTATTGTATTCATTTTTACAAAAGTACTCGAATATTTCGATGCTTATCAATATCAATCATAGAGTCGTATTCACAATAAACAATGCAAGTAACAGCCTCAGCCAGGGGCTCAGAGAATCTTCCTTCTATTCTGATCGTTCCTTGAGAAATCAGGTTAGCGCAAACACTAGAATTGGAGTGATCAGCAGTTAAATCAAACGCTAATATAAAATTATTTTTGTCAAACATATCCTTGGAAATTTGGAGACCACGATCATAATGCTTAATTCCACATGCTTTAAATAGTAAATTATATGCTCTTGAACTTTGGGTATTGGTAGGATTTGAGAAATCAAATTCAAGTGCCTGAGAAGGTACCTGTACTCCATTAACTAGCAGATTGAATCGTTGTATTTTAAAGTTTTCAAAATTAAAAGGATCTAATCCTCGATTTCCTGAGTATGCTCTGTTTTTATACCCTTGCAGAGGGTATTATAATTTTGTCCAAAAGTGTGCAACGCAGTGAAGGAGACATCTCCGACCCTATAAAGTATATATATTCTTGATCAGGATCACCTCCTGAGTTGATATGAGCATGTCCGTCTGTCCGTCTGTCCGTCTGACCGTCTGTCCGTCTGTCCGTCTGTCTGTTTCTACGCAAACTAGTCTCTCAGTTTTAAAGCTATCGACTTGAAACTTTGCACACACCCTTCTTTCCTTTGCACGCAGTATATAAGTCGGAACGGCCCGGATCGGCCGACTATATCCTATAGCTGCCATATAACTGATTGATCGGAAATGGTATAACTTCGGTGTTTTTAAAGTTAGAGAGTTCAAATTTGACATGAGAGCTATTTTTGGCAAAATAATACGACATGCCAAATTTCATAAGGATCGGCCGACTATATCCTATAGCTGCCATATAACTCAACGATCGGAAATGACCCAACTTTCGTGTTTTTGAAGATAGAAAGCTGGAATTTAGTACAGACTCTATTTTTGGTTAGTTGATCCAACCTACCAAATTTCATTAGGATCGGCCGACTATATCCTATAGCTGCCATATAACTGAACGATCGGAAATGACCCAACTTTTGTGTTTTTGAAGATAGAAAGCTGGAACTTGGTACAGATTATACTTTGATCCATCCTACCAAATTTCATAAGGATCGGCCAACTATATCCGATGTTTGCGATATATATCCGGTTTTAGCTGCAAGGGTATATAAACTTCGGCTCCGTCCGAAGTTAGCTTTCCTTTCTTGTTTACCATACAAAAGGCCAAAAAATTTGGAATTTGACCAATAACTGCGTTATCGATGGATAATGTATTATTTCCTGGGTATATTGTGAATGATTTTACTTCAACTTTATTGTATGGGTATATTGCATTTTTTGATTGTAAAACGTGATGATGAGCTAATAAAATGCTGGGGTTGACTACTACATGATTCATGAACAGCTGGGCTTCCAAGATCTTTAGATTCGATTCAGTTTCGGTTTCCAATAAATAAAATGCTGTTTTTTTAATATTAAAAGTAATGCGCAAATCAACATTATTTACAAGCAGTTTTGGTTGGTTGAAAATATCTCCATGCACTTTTCCAAATAATTCTACTTTATTACTATTTTGAAACATGTTTTTAAGAATTTGACTGCCATCACTTTTAAATGGTGTTTGGGTACCATAATTTGGGAAATATCCTTGTGTTGCTAAATGACTTTCACTTGCATCACAACCATAGTTTAAAATTGTTTGCAAATATGATCTATAATGATAATTATTGTCGCTTTGGGAAACCAAAGTATTATTTAAATATACAGATGAGCTTCTAAATATAGAATGCAATATATTATTTGCTACACCAACAGCATTTCCTTCAATACTACTATTATCAATTTTTTTAAGTTGAACCACAAGTTTTAAGTAAACACTTGAAAGATCTCTGTAGGTTTCTCCATTTCCTAAACAAACGAATTCAATTGATGAAGCACTATCCAAAGAAGCAATAGGGTTGCATGAAACTTCTTCGGTTTTCAAAATACAGCTTTGCGTTGGATGAGGCTCAAAAAGATCCAATTCGCTTTTCATGCATTCAATGTGATTACTCATTTTGATTTGGAAAATATGTCACTAATTTTAAAATTTTTAGATGCTTTTTTTCTTGACTTTTTTGAACGCGTATGTTTACGACGTTGTTTAGTTGTTAAATGATTGCGATTTTTTCTTGGTCTCCTCTTTTTATGCCTTTTTCCTTTACCACTTTGTAATTTAGTAATTTTATGAATTGCTTTGTCAGATAGATTGTGTAATGCGATTTTACTTTGTTCTTGAATGATATTTCGTAGAGGTTTTCGACCCAAATCATTTATAACAGCCTTTCCGGTTTCAGCAGCTTGATTTTTAAGTGCATTTATCCCTGACAGAAAAAGCGGCTTAATGTAATTAAAAAGTCCACTAAAGAAATTTCCAATACCACGACCATGCTGAACAATTCTTGGGGAAACATAGAGACTACCTATGTTACTTAAGCTTCCACCGCACTGATTTAAATAATATTGATGATAACATTTCGCCATGGTTGGTAAATCAATTCTAAATGTTAGTTTCCCTTAACATTATTATTTATAGATTTTTTCTTCTTTTTCTAAAATGCATAGTTAGAAAAATTGGAACTGATGAAGTTTCAAAGGGGATTTTATATCCACTTGAATCAGTAATTAATATTAAAATTTCGTTTGGTGAAAAATTTTCAATAGGATAATATTCAACATTTCTAAACTGCATAAATTTTTCTTTTCCATTTGTAAATAAAACTCTTAAGCAACGTGGTCTTTTGCTTCCTACACAACGAGGCTTTATAATGTCCGTGTAAATAAATATTGCACCGCATTCCATCTCATCCGCTTTCATTGGTGCCGATTTGTATCGAAATGTTTCAGAATTTACTAAACTTATAAATTCTGTTGAATTAGAGCTTGATTCTTCTGATTCATTTTCTTTTGTTTCTCTCCTTTTTTTAAGATTTTTTCGAAAAGAATTATTTAAATATATATCAGTTATACCGACTTCCCATTCCTCAGACATTGTTTCAGGAAGGTTTACAATATTTGTAAAAGCGCATTTTACATTATCAGGAAACACATTTAAGGAGTTATTGCTGAGCAATGTAATATAAAACTCGTTTTGAAAAAACATTTTAAGCTCTGCAGTTAAGAATATGAGATCCAATTTAATTTATTTTTACCAATTTGGATATTGTTTTCTTTGCGGTTTGCCCTTTGCAATTTTTCTAAATCACTTATATACTTAAGATTTCTTAGTGGATAGGGGGAATCTCTATTCTTTTTAACCTTATTTCTCAGTTTCAGTTTCTTTTCAGTAGAATTTCCTTTTATAATTCTTGTTTTCTCAACTAATGATTTTTTTAAAATCTTATCATCAGTGCAAGAAGTATCTGCGAGTGATCGTTTATTATTAATTGGAATTGAAACAGATTTCTCAGATGATTGTTCTTCTTCATCGCTGGGTAAAATGGCTAAATCGGGTAAATCCTCTCTTTTAAATGATGACTCGTTCTTGTATTCTTTAGAAGTACTGGCAATAGAATCTTTCCAATCATCTATATATGTTTGGGTTTCTACATTTTGATTTAATGAAAACGGGGATTTCGATACCGATTGATGCAAAACAGCTTTGTTTCTCTTTTTATTTTGGAATGCACATAATTCTTGTTGAATTTTAATCCATTTATCATAATCACTATTTTTTTTATTGTTTAAAATTGGTAAAAATTTTAAATTTTTAAGATCATTTCCTCGATCATTTACTAAAAGTTTATGGTATGCATTTGGATGCATTAAGATTACTTTATTTAGCTGATGCTTACTTTTAATCATGATTCAAAATTTTTCCAAAAATCCCAGAAAGCAATGAACTTATTAAAATTGGTAAAAATCCGCCTTTTTGAATAAGAACTCTTCTCTTAGAATTTAAAGATTGTTTTGAGCTGGAAATATGTCGTAATACATTTTTATACTTTTTTAATGAATTTAAGATATTTTTTGATATTTTATGGTTTCCTTTTAAAGTATTTATCACTATCTCCGACAATGTTTTTACTAACTCGCTATCACTATTGCGAATAATCGCTTTTCGAAGTTTATTATTTGCTTTTTTGAGCACATACAATAAATGTTTGTTCGCTTTCAATCGCCTTATGCTCTTTTTGCAAACCATTTTCATCTGAATAGCAAATTGAATATAATGGATTAAAAATCTCTGTTCTAAATCTTAAAAGATCATTTATTCCTTGCGTAAGATCAATAAGTAAATAACCATGAGGTTCATTCGTGACTTCTTTATATATTCTAAAAAGTTCTTTAGGGTTTTCAGGATATATCTGTCTAGCTAAACATTGAAATTGTAATTTATCTCTAGGATTTTTAAATGCCACAATGTATTTGGTATTTAGTGATATGTCTCGGGTGTGAGTAGATTTATGAAATATATTTTGTGTTACAACAATTACAGATAAATTTCGATGATGAGATCCTTTGGTAAAAAGTTCACATACATTTTTATTAAATGCTCCCATCATCAAATCATCTAATACCAAAAGTATAGGTTCATTATTTTCATTTTCAATGGAGTCAGGTACCCCATGGTAATATTCAATATTGGTAAAATTTGGTTTCGCTTGCTCTTCACCGTAACACCATATTATTCTATCTATTGAAGTACTTATTAAGTCCTTTCTTCCATTTATTAAATTTTTCAAAAATGTTGTTTTACCCGATCCTGAGGGGCCACAAATAAGCATCGTAAAAGGATGAACAAATTGTGTAAACATTTTGATAAAAGTTTTTTTGTTTATTCAATGCTAATTATCAAAAATAAATATTTCTAATGCTTTTTTTCCTGGTCCCGTTTTTTAGCGCAGTCCTTTTCAAAATGGGTATCAGAACCACAATAGTTGCAGTATATAAGTTGACTGTATCCTTTTTTACGAGGATCTTTTCCAAAGATGCGATCCATTTTGCAAAAACAACTACTCAATTAAAGTACTAAAATCATACTGTTTATTGAAGTAATTTATACATATGATTCTCCGTTATAGTATATATCGTAATTACAGTTTTCTAAAATTACAAAAAGCTTAAATAAATTATTTAGAGCACATCTAAGCTTAAGTTTTTTGTGAATTTTACAGTTGGTAAAAAAATTAGGATAACACGTCAGGCTCTTTCCTATATCTATATCGATAATATTATTCGATAGAAACTTGGATAAAAATTCCTTTTTTACTTCGCCACGTACAATTATATTGGAAAATTTATTAAGTGGAGAAAGTACATCGCTTAAGCAGTTATAGGGTATTTATCCTTCCATCCTTCCTTCTCCTTCTCCTTATAGGGTATTTCTCCTTCCTTCCAGTCCAATCCGTTAATGTTTTTTCGATGAATATTATGTTGTTGTAATGTATCATAATTCAACTCCTTAATGTTGTATGGAGGTTTGAAGTGAAAGAAGTTTGGTATTACAGTTCCTCCAGGCATGAAGGCCAATTCCTTAACAAAAATTTGATTGTTATTTCCAACAACATATTGAAAATCTACTATAACGAAATTTGATCTATCAAATTTAGTCATTTTAGAATGAGTTTTAAATGTAAACTGACTTTGGTGTCTACATTTTAGGTCTTTATATACCATTCATTTTATTATATAATACATGCATTATGTAATATATAATATAAAAGTTGCCCTCATATCTTAGGAGTTTGTATATATGGATATATATTTCATTTCATTATGTAATACATAATGTATAATATATATATATATATATGTATATACGGCATACTAAGCCCTTTATAAGCCACACATTTTAGTAACTAATTTCAGTTTGTTAATAACATTCAGATTCAATGGATACACTCCAAGCTAAAAGAGATAGAGCCATAAGAAAAAAACAGAACCATGAAGTTATATTTGGTTTTGAATATTTTGTGGCTCAAAATTTGAAAATAAAATGTGGATTTTCGACATCTAGAAAATTTACTCCAATGATTTGGATGCAGCAGCACAAAAACAATTATATTGGATTTGATAAAGAAGAATGGATGCAACTGCTTACATACAAGGAATTTATACAATTAAAGATTGATCAGTATGACTTCCTAATGTCTGATACAATTTTGGATCATCCTTTTTTATCAACTATTAAATGTAATTTTAGATTTAGAAAATCAGATAAACAATATGTTCTGATACTAAATCAATTCGGTAATAAAATTGAAATAGATAGTGACACTTGGAGATCATTAATTCGCCTAGCTATATTTTTAACTACATTTTTATGTTGGAACACTATATTAAAACAGCAAATATCCTATCTGTACTATAATCATATCATTCCGAAGTGTGTCTCTTTACAAAAATTCGATATTCAATTATCCGATTTAGATGGTAACTATGATAAAAATGTTCAAATAGATTTAACAGGTTTATGTTTCGAAATATCTAAAAAAATGACAAAAGAAATAAAAGAAGATGTAATTCATTATAAGAAATCATTAATCTCTAAGACCTCAGACATTAACAATAAAAAATAAGTTTTTTTTTTAATAAAAATGAGTAAGCAACAAGTTGTTGATGAAATACATAAAACTTGTAGAAAAAATTTTTTACGTCGAAAGTTTGTTCAAAAAGGGTTGCATGATACTTGGCAAATTGATTTGGTTGAAATGATCCCATATTCCAATCAGAATAATGGATATAAATATTTACTAACGGTTATTGATACATTTTCAAAATATGCTTTTGCTAAGCCTGTAAAATCAAAATCGGCAATGGATGTTGCAACTGTTATGAAATCTATATTGAAAGATTCCAAATACAAGCCAAAAAATATACACTCCGATCAAGGAAAAGAATTTTTTAATCAACTCTTTAAAGAACTTATGAAGAAAAATAATATAAACCATTATCATACATTTACACACCTTAAGGCATCGATTTGTGAACGATTTAACAGAACTTTAAAAAATAGGATGTGGAAAATGTTTAGTTTTAATGGAAATTATCGATGGATTACCCATTTGAATTCGGTTGTAGAAGACTACAACCATTCTTACCACAGAACTATAAAAATGAGTCCAATCGATGTTTGTAAACAGAATGAAGAGTTAATTTTGAAAACATGTTATAACATTGTTAAGGTATTTCCAAGGCATAAATATGTAGTAGGAGACCATGTTAGAATAAGCAAATACAAGTGTGTATTTGTTAAAGGATATGAACCTAACTGGACAACTGAAATATATACAATTTCAAAAATTAAGACTACATTCCCAGTTACTTACGAGCTCATTAATTATAAGGGTGACCCTATAAAAGGTACATTTTATGAAGCTGAAATTCAAAAAGTTAAAGACAAAAGTGCATTCCTAGTTGAAAAAGTAATAAAAAGAAAAAAAGACCAAATTTTTGTAAAATGGTTAGGTTTTGATGAAACACATAACTCATGGATAAATAAAACAGATTTATTAAAATAAAATTTTACAAAATGGAATTTATTTATACAAATTATACATACATATATACATTTTTAATTTTTATTATTATTATTATTATTTATTTTATTTATTTTTTATTTTTATTTTTTATTTTTTTTGTGTCTTATTTAATATTTTTAAAAATACGTACAATATTATTGACATTATCCAATTTTCAAATTTGGTTTTAGTGTTTGGTTGTGGGTATAGTGAAGCCACTTGACCGCACTCCTTTATATTAAGGGTCTTGTTAGTGCTGCAATAAAATTGTAGGCAATTTCTACAAAAATATCTCTCCGAATTTGAGTTGTTCACTTGTGATTTACACAATGTTTTTATGCTTGTAATGTACGCATAATGCAAACAATTTTCTTTAGGATTTTCTATACCCAATATATCAATATGATTGCTTTTAACTTCCTTAGTCCTAATTGTAGGACCTTCTATGCGACCGTTATAAATTTCATATACATTTATTTGTAATTTGAGTTATTTTTCTCAAACAGCTTTATTCCATCCTTTGTAATGGGAAACTCTATTCCCGAAAAGTTTAATCTTTTTTGATAATATTTTATAATGGGTTGGTTAATATCCAAAATTCCATAAAATGAAGTTCTGGGCAGTTTTTCGCGAGCTGATTTTTTTTGCGCTGATGTATCAAAATTGATTTGTATGTGGTTCATATATGATATGTGAGCCAAAATGCACCACTTAAAACAATAAATGTCATTATTTTTAACATTTATGAGAGCATTTCTTTTTCTTATGCTCTTAGGTGCTTCAACATATCCTGAACCAGGAAGGTGCTCTAGCTTTAATATTTGTATTTCATAAAATGTAAAATGGTTAATAGCCCATCCAGAATCCCTCTCCTGGAATTCATTTCCTCCTTTTGCAATTAACATTTCGTTATCGTCATTTAAAATGTATTCGACGTCGTTATATGAGCTGACGTAAATTGCTTTATAGTTTGTTGAGAAATGTTTTGTTTCTTCTTGCATCTTATCAGTTTCTTCAGTTGGTTTTACATATTTTCCATGAACTGATAGACGCACTTTTATAGCTCTTAATTCGCTAAGTGCATATTTTATAATGTTTAAAAGATTATTTTTACATCCAATGTAAAATTCTTTTAAATCTAGATCGCGCACTCCGAATACTTTATACTTTTTTGTGTAAAAAGTATCACTTTGGGTTATAGGAAAAATGTTAGCATTTTGCCACACAAGTTTCCTTAATGCTGCTCTATGATTTGGAGAATGTAAATGAATTCTTTCCTCAACGAAAGCACAATTTTGCTTACAATCGGGACAAATATTCTTCTCAGCAATTGTGCGGTCTAGTCTAGCTCTTTTTGATGTTGATGGCTGTTCTTCAAAATCCATGGGTTGCCCCTCTTGACGGATAGTTTCCTTGGGCACACCAGCCTTCCGTTTTACAGCTGATGATACGTTGAATATACTATGTTTCGCAGCAGTTCCTTGGTTCCTGATTCCTTGGATTTTTGGTTGTTGATTTTCATCCTGTTTTTTGGACACCGTTGTTCGCGAACGATACAAAACTTTCGCCAAACCGTTGGCCTGAGATTTCTTGTTCATCTCCGAGAAGGCATTTCGCGGTCCTTCACATCGCTCATAATGAGTTATAAACTCATTCACACTAATAACTTTAGAGCACAAGTCACATGCAACTTTCGACTCCATTTTTATGTTTTTAGGTTTTTGTTTTTTATTTTTTGTGAAAAAGAAAAAGCGTAAAAATTGCTTTAGCCGGCAAGGCAAGATTTATACTAAATATTTGATTCTTAGCATAAACCTCAAAACCTATTGATCCTCGAAAACGGAAAACAGGTACTTGTGTTTGAATGTATTGGTATCATCAATACATGTACATGAGTTAACGCATGAAAACCACCCCAATTTTCCCCACATTTTTCCGGTTAATGAATCGGGAAAACCAATCAGAAGACTCGAAAGAAAAGATAACGCTTAGAGCCTAGAGCCTACAGTAGGGAGTAAATAGGCAATCGGCTGAATTACATACTACTAAAATTTTTCTGGCGCTTATACGCCGTTTGCCTAATTCCCTACAAATTCAACTGTCCACTTAAGATACCTGTCTAAGATTCAGGATCGTGAAAAAATAAATAAAATTGATTAACAAAAAATAAAATGCTTATTTACAAAAATTATATTCATGGTGCTGCAGTTCATTTAAAATGTATTTTATTATAATTATTTTGTAATTAATTTAAAATTAATGATGAAGAACAAATAATTATTTAAAAAAAAAAATATCCAAAATTTTATTATGGTGTTGCATATCATTTAAAAGGATTTTTTACTCCAATTCTTTTTTAATTAATTTTAAATTAACTCGGACTTATATAAAGAAATTTAATTTTATAATATAAAATATAATACAGAATTTTACAAGGAGTAAGTATATCACAAGAAAACCTTTTCGTAGAAAAGTGAAAATCCACCCTGAAGGGTCAAGAAAAAAAAAGGAACCAATTGACCTGCTGCGATCCCTTTTTATCACTTTCTTGCAGGAGACATATTTATGTCAGGGTCGGATGAAAGGTCAATATGTATTTTTTATTTATGATTATATATACATATATATGCATATACACATATTATGTATATGTGAGTGTATATTGGATTGTGGATTTACGTTCCCACCAACATATACATGCATACACGGATATGACGCAAGAAATCAGCCGATTGCCTATTTACTCCCTACTCCTACCAATACCCAAAGTTCAAGAGCATATAATTTACTATTTAAAGCATGTGGAATTAAGCATTATGATCGTGGTCTCCAAATTTCCAAGGATATGTTTGACAAAAATAATTTTATATTAGCGTTTGATTTAACTGCTGATCACTCCAATTCTAGTGTTTGCGCTAACCTGATTTCTCAAGGAACGATCAGAATAGAAGGAAGATTCTCTGAGCCCCTGGCTGAGGCTGTTACTTGCATTGTTTATTGTGAATACGACTCTATGATTGATATTGATAAGCATCGAAATATTCGAGTACTTTTGTAAAAATGAATACAATACAAATCATGGACTGGCTCTCCAAGCATCCTCAAACTAAAAAAATATTTAAAGGGGTTTTTTCGGCCGATAAACTACCAAAAGAAATTCGTGAATATCCAGCACTGATTGTAGCTAACACTGATTATTCATACCAACCAGGAATGCATTGGGTTGCATTTTACTTCTATAACAAAAAGTCAGCAGAATTTTTCGATTCTTATGGACAATATCCTCAGAAAAAAGAATTTATTGCATTTTTAAAAAGAAATGCATCAAAATATACTTAAAACAAGCAACAATTGCAAGGATACTTTTCAAATACCTGTGGACATTACTGCATGCTTTTTGGTCTTTACAAAAGCAATCGAAAAACTTTAAAGAGTTTTACACAGAATTTTAAGATAAAAGATTTCACCTATAATGATAAGTTAATTTCAAAAATGTTTAGTAAATGTTTTAAATGATTTAAAAATTTTTTTTTTTTTTTTTAACCCAATATGAAAAATAAACAATATTATTTATAATATCTATAAAAAAAACTTTTTTATTTTCATGGATTTGGATACATTCTTTTAGTTATTTTATAGTATCTTATCATAATATCCGTAGCTTCCTTTATATATAGAGGAAGTTTGTTGCAGTTACAAGTGTCTGGACCTTCGGTTGCTTCATCATCACTCCAGGGACATATTTTGTAGTGGAATCCATATTTCGAGTACAGCATTTCCTTTTCTTCCAAATCCTCTAAAGTTGTTTTTAAAAATTGAAGTTTTTTAAGGTGCTCCTCGAAAAGCATATCTTCAAATTGAAGTAAAAACAAGAAAGGAAAGCTAACTTCGGGCGGAACCGAAGTTTATATACCCTTGCAGTTAAAACCGGATATATATCGCAAACATCGGATATAGTTGGCCGATCCTTATGGGAATAGGAATATATAATCCAATTTATTACAATACAAAATCTAAAAAAAAAGTCCCAAACTTCTATCTTCCAAAATACGAAAGTTGATATTTCTACCAAATACCATTTCCGATCGTTCAGTTATATGGCAGCTATGAGATATAGTCGGCCGATCCTAATGAAATTTGGTAGGTTGGATTAACTGACCAAAAATAGAATCTGTATTAAATTCCAGCTTTCTATCTTCAAAAACACGAAAGTTGGGTCATTTCCGATCGTTCAGTTATATGGCAGCTATAGGATATAGTCGGCCGATCCTTATGAAATTTGGCATGACGTAATGTTTTGCCAAAAATAGCTCTCATGTCAAATTTGAACTCTCTAACTCTAAAAAACCAAAGTTATACCATTTCCGATCAATCAGTTATATGGCAGCTATAGGATATAGTCGGCCGATCCGGGCCGTTCCGACTTATATACTGCGTGCAAAGGAAAGAAGGGTGTGTGCAAAGTTTCAAGACGATAGCTTTAAAACTGAGAGACAAGTTTGCGTAGAAACAGACAGACGGACAGACAGACGGACAGACGGACAGACGGACATGCTCATATCAACTCAGGAGGTGATCCTGATCAAGAATATATATACTTTATAGGGTCGGAGATGTCTCCTTCACTGCGTTGCACACTTTTGACCAAAATTATAATACCCTCTGCAAGGGTATAATAATTGTATTTGATGCGCGTACATCGAGAGGCTTGAGAGAGGAGTTGTTTTTGATTTAATGGAAAAAATGAAACTGATAAAACATTATAAGGAATCGACTCTTTTATACAGTTACTCCTTTGAGATAAATTGTAAACAGGCTGAGCTATATCTAGTCATCTCTTTTCCTTTATATACAAGATGCGTTATTCCATTTTCCTTCAATTTTTTAAATGGTGTTTTAGTTGAAAATTTATTCACGTAGCTCTTTGGTAAAAATA
Source organism: Drosophila bipectinata (assembly GCF_030179905.1). Taxonomy (NCBI): domain Eukaryota; kingdom Metazoa; phylum Arthropoda; class Insecta; order Diptera; family Drosophilidae; genus Drosophila; species Drosophila bipectinata. The sequence continues at coordinate 19,245,072 of NC_091740.1, read as the reverse complement.
TCCAGAGTGGTTCGTCGTCCTTATCAGTCAAATAAAGGGCTATTTTCGTCCCATATGTCGTTTTCTTTATCTTACAGCCAATGATCTTGTATTCGAAATTAATACATAGGTCTTCAGTCTTTGTGTAGCCAATAACAGGCTTTTGATCATTCAAAGTATCTAAGAAAGACTATGATATACATAAACATAAGGATATTTTTTGATTGGTTGTGAGAATTTGTAAACATACCATCATTTATAACTCACGTACTCCTGGATTCGCTTCAAAAAGGTTACTGTTAGGTACTAATCAATTTGTTTAATGATCCCGCTCTTTTATACCTTTCAATAATAAATTCACTCTTCTTTGTGGTTACATATATACATATACATACATATTTATGTATATATATATATATATCTATATAAGTATATTAATACGAATAATATACTTTTATTTAAATGAAAGGGATGACATCATACCACTTTTATAAATGTATTTGTGTATATAAAGAATTTATAGCTAGGGATATGGTAATTATTATTAGGAATGAAAGAGATGACTGCATGGTCATTTAATTTTAAAATATATAGGTCAATTATATACCATAGCACAGATTTAATCTTAAAAATATAATATAAAAACAAGTTCTAGTGTTGCTTTCTATCAGTTTATTTTCAAATCTTCGAAATGAAAACGTTCGTTTGTGATCTCTGTATAGAAAGTCCTTCCTTTAAATATCGCTATGGTTTAAAACGTCATATTCTAAAAAAACACAACTTCAGCAATACAAAAGCCAGATCCTCATACTATAACTGCTACTTCTGTCCTGAAGTGAAAAAGTACTGGCTCCGAAGTGAATTATACACCCATTTCTTGATGGATCATCCAACGATATTAATTGAAATAATTAACTGTACACAAAGTTCAAAATATTTCTTTTAAATTTTAAATCTTGGTTTTAATTTAATTTCAATCAACTATTTTAAATTTATAATGTATTTTAATATTTAAGTTCATTTTAAATAAACTTTGATAAAAAGAAAGATTTCAAAAATAATTTTGTTTGAATAATTATTTATTTTTCATGAATTAAAAATAATTACACAATAATAAAATAACATAGTTTTTAATTTATTCATTATTTATAAGCCAATCGATTAAAATGTTGTCGAATTCCTCATCCATTAAACTTTCATAATTATCTTTTCCCTCATTAATTTCCAAAAATATGTGGTCATCATCCGGGAAAGTAAACTCTGGTTTTGATGATATTTCCACTAGTTCTGGGGTCTCCGGAATAAAGCACGGAGAAGCAGGTATGTCGTCGTCGAAATCCTCAAATATATTTTCTTGAGTGTCCGGGACATACATTTTATCCTCGATGATAGTTAATTCGTAATCCCATGTTGGCGTTAGCAAATCGTACATGGATGTCAGAGAATCATCCTGTAGATTATTAAATAGCTCTTCTTGTGTATTTTTCCCAATACCAATTAATGATAAAAGTGCACCGTTTGATACACAAATATCACTAAGTGCTGGTTGGGTATCCTCGAATATAATTTCCAGCTCGCTCATATTTTTCTTTATATTTTAACTTCAAACTCTTTGTTTAGGATTTGGATTTATACTAAAAATTTGATTCTTAGCATAAACCTCAAAACCTATTGATCCTCGAAAACCGAAAACAGTTACTTGTGTTTGAATGTATTGGTATCATCAATACATGTACATGAGTTAACGCATGAAAACCACCCCAATTTTCCCCACATTTTTCCGGTTAATGAATCGGGAAAACCAATCAGAAGACTCGAAAGAAAAGATAACGCTTAGAGCCTAGAGCCTACAGGAGTAGGGAGTAAATAGGCAATCGGCTGATTTCTTGCGTCATATCCGTGTATGCATGTATATGTTGGTGGGAACGTAAATCCACAATCCAATATACACTCACATATATATACAATCCTAAATAAAAAATACATATTGACCTTTCATCCGACCCTGACATAAATATGTCTCCTGCAAGAAAGTGATAAAAAGGGATCGCAGCAGGTCAATTGGTTCCTTTTTTTTTTTTCTTGACCCTTCAGGGTGGATTTTCACTTTTCTACGAAAAGTTTTTCTTGTGATATACTTACTCCTTGTAAAATTCTGTATTATATTTTATATTATAAAATTAAATTTCTTTATATAAGTCCGAGTTAATTTAAAATTAATTAAAAAAGAATTGGAGTAAAAAATCCTTTTAAATGATATGCAACACCATAATAAAATTTTGGATATTTTTTTTTTTAAATAATTATTTGTTCTTCATCATTAATTTTAAATTAATTACAAAATAATTATAATAAAATACATTTTTAAATAAACTGCAGCACCATGAATATAATTTTTGTAAATAAGCATTTTATTTTTTGTTAATCAATTTTATTTATTTTTTCACGATCCTGAATCTTATTTATTTTTTCACGATCCTGAATCTTAGACAGGTATCTTAAGTGGACAGTTGAATTTGTAGGGAATTAGGCAAACGGCGTATAAGCGCCAGAAAAATTTTAGTAGTATGTAATTAGGCAAACGGCGTACGACGTAAATTTAGTGGCGCCATCTGTGGGTCAAGTTTGTGTAAAATTGGGCAGCGCCCAATATGACGCAAGAAATCAGCCGATTGCCTATTTACTCCCTACTATTATGGTTCCCATTTATAAGAATGGCACCATCTTGTATGATGTCTATTTTTTTATTTTTTTCTCTTATTTTTTTACAGGTTGATTTCTCACCATTTAATAATCGGGTAAAACAAGTTTTTTTGTTACTTAAAGTGCAATAATAATTAAAAAGTTCGTTCTTAAAATTAGACATTTCGTAAAAAACATTTTCGCATTTTGCGATTTGATTGATTAATACTAGTTTTCCATCGATTTGGGAAATCGCTCTAGCGTGATATATTTCACAGTTGTTTTTTATTATTGGGTATTTTATATACATTATTAAAAGTTCTTTATGCAATGCGATTTTAAAAGAAGAGATGTCCATTAAATCAGCTATAATTACTGGTTTTTGTTCATGTTTAAGTATTTCCAAGATGTCATCATTGCTTAAAATTTTTGTATTAAAAACGTCTATTTTTGCTAGGGTGATTGTGTCAATTAAATTTTGCAGATCAAATGTTAATAATCGCAAGCGATGTTTTCGAAGTGGTAGATCTTGATCAATAAATACTTTTTTAAAATCATCGGAAAGAGATTCTATTTCTTTGAATAATCGGGAATTGATAATTGACTGCTTATTATTGTTTTCAAATAATTCATTAATTTTATTCTGAACTGTAATAAAATAATCACGGTCCGAAGTTCCAGCTAACCATTTCCATACGGTGCCTAACTTATGTATCCCTCTTTTTGATCTAGTTGATATTAATTTTGTATACCTTTTTTAACAAAATTGTATATGTTGGGGTCACTTATTAAATCTAATTCTACTTTAGTATACTTCAGCATAGCATCCCATGAAATAGAGGGGGCTGAAACATAATTAACAGGGTCTAATTTATAAATTTTTGAGCATATATTACGGAAGTTTTCAAAAACGTCTGCTAAAATTAGTACGTCACTCTCCAAATACAATTTCATATAGTCTTTTAGAGTTCTGCACTGAAACGAACTCCAAATTTCTTTAGCGAAATTGTATTCGCTAATACTACACTCTTCGTCTTTCAACGAATTATAAAAATATTCCCTAGGAGGAAGTTCGGTTTCATTGAATTTTTCAAAACTATCCAAATAATCATAGGGAAATACTCCCTTTCTTCTCATTTGCCTAAACTTCTCTCCACTAAATTTTGATTTTAATATTTTAAAATCTTTATCTTCCATGTTGTAAGCTAATTTTTCTAAACTAGAATTTAAAAACCTATTGGAATCTATGTACTTTATAGTATAATTAGTCTTTCCCTTTTCAAAAATTGTCTGATTTAGAGCAATATATAACTCTTTAGTAGAGGGTATTGGTTTCAATTTACCCCCTAGGGCATTAATAAAGAGGTGGATATCGTATCTTGATAAATTATGAAAAACTACAGGGAAATAAGCTTTTAACTTAAAACTATCTTTACAACTTCTATGGATAGGGCCTTGGTATTTACCCGTGAACTGGTTAAAATATTGTACGCGTTCATCCGTACTGATGGCCTCTTCACACGCATAGCAGTTCCCATGCTCCTGGTAGTCCTCATCGCAGATGTCAAAGTTATATATAGGTTTTTTTGATCCCTTCCAGTATTTGCTATATAAGGCCATTGTCTCCTCTTCCAAAGTTTTAACAAAAACCTTCATACAGTCATGTCCTGTAATTTGTAAAAAAGAAAAATTTATTAACTTTTAAACTTTTCATTTATTTTAAAATAATTTATTTACCTTCATAGGTCTATAATTTATTCAGCTGAGGGTTGTATTTATGGGCAACATAAAACGAAACAGCACATGCTGTATGTTTCTGCACAGGCTTGGTATAGGATTCGTTTGGATTATTTGAGGCTGTTTGGTAATGTTCCAAAACTGCCTCAATGTCCGCATAAATTACCACGGGTGGTGCCAGTTTTTTTGAAAAATTTTCAAATTTGGTTTTAGTGTTTGGTTGTGGGTATAGTGAAGCCACTTGACCGCACTCCTTTATATTAAGGGTCTTGTTAGTGCTGCAATAAAATTGTAGGCAATTTCTACAAAAATATCTCTCCGAATTTGAGTTGTTCACTTGTGATTTACACAATGTTTTTATGCTTGTAATGTACGCATAATGCAAACAATTTTCTTTAGGATTTTCTATACCCAATATATCAATATGATTGCTTTTAACTTCCTTAGTCCTAATTGTAGGACCTTCTATGCGACCGTTATAAATTTCATATACATTTATTTGTAATTTGAGTTATTTTTCTCAAACAGCTTTATTCCATCCTTTGTAATGGGAAACTCTATTCCCGAAAAGTTTAATCTTTTTTGATAATATTTTATAATGGGTTGGTTAATATCCAAAATTCCATAAAATGAAGTTCTGGGCAGTTTTTCGCGAGCTGATTTTTTTTGCGCTGATGTATCAAAATTGATTTGTATGTGGTTCATATATGATATGTGAGCCAAAATGCACCACTTAAAACAATAAATGTCATTATTTTTAACATTTATGAGAGCATTTCTTTTTCTTATGCTCTTAGGTGCTTCAACATATCCTGAACCAGGAAGGTGCTCTAGCTTTAATATTTGTATTTCATAAAATGTAAAATGGTTAATAGCCCATCCAGAATCCCTCTCCTGGAATTCATTTCCTCCTTTTGCAATTAACATTTCGTTATCGTCATTTAAAATGTATTCGACGTCGTTATATGAGCTGACGTAAATTGCTTTATAGTTTGTTGAGAAATGTTTTGTTTCTTCTTGCATCTTATCAGTTTCTTCAGTTGGTTTTACATATTTTCCATGAACTGATAGACGCACTTTTATAGCTCTTAATTCGCTAAGTGCATATTTTATAATGTTTAAAAGATTATTTTTACATCCAATGTAAAATTCTTTTAAATCTAGATCGCGCACTCCGAATACTTTATACTTTTTTGTGTAAAAAGTATCACTTTGGGTTATAGGAAAAATGTTAGCATTTTGCCACACAAGTTTCCTTAATGCTGCTCTATGATTTGGAGAATGTAAATGAATTCTTTCCTCAACGAAAGCACAATTTTGCTTACAATCGGGACAAATATTCTTCTCAGCAATTGTGCGGTCTAGTCTAGCTCTTTTTGATGTTGATGGCTGTTCTTCAAAATCCATGGGTTGCCCCTCTTGACGGATAGTTTCCTTGGGCACACCAGCCTTCCGTTTTACAGCTGATGATACGTTGAATATACTATGTTTCGCAGCAGTTCCTTGGTTCCTGATTCCTTGGATTTTTGGTTGTTGATTTTCATCCTGTTTTTTGGACACCGTTGTTCGCGAACGATACAAAACTTTCGCCAAACCGTTGGCCTGAGATTTCTTGTTCATCTCCGAGAAGGCATTTCGCGGTCCTTCACATCGCTCATAATGAGTTATAAACTCATTCACACTAATAACTTTAGAGCACAAGTCACATGCAACTTTCGACTCCATTTTTATGTTTTTAGGTTTTTGTTTTTTATTTTTTGTGAAAAAGAAAAAGCGTAAAAATTGCTTTAGCCGGCAAGGCAAGATTTATACTAAATATTTGATTCTTAGCATAAACCTCAAAACCTATTGATCCTCGAAAACGGAAAACAGGTACTTGTGTTTGAATGTATTGGTATCATCAATACATGTACATGAGTTAACGCATGAAAACCACCCCAATTTTCCCCACATTTTTCCGGTTAATGAATCGGGAAAACCAATCAGAAGACTCGAAAGAAAAGATAACGCTTAGAGCCTAGAGCCTACAGTAGGGAGTAAACAGGCAATCGGCTGAATTACATACTACTAAAATTTTTCTGGCGCTTATACGCCGTTTGCCTAATTCCCTACAAATTCAACTGTCCACTTAAGATACCTGTCTAAGATTCAGGATCGTGAAAAAATAAATAAAATTGATTAACAAAAAATAAAATGCTTATTTACAAAAATTATATTCATGGTGCTGCAGTTCATTTAAAATGTATTTTATTATAATTATTTTGTAATTAATTTAAAATTAATGATGAAGAACAAATAATTATTTAAAAAAAAAAATATCCAAAATTTTATTATGGTGTTGCATATCATTTAAAAGGATTTTTTACTCCAATTCTTTTTTAATTAATTTTAAATTAACTCGGACTTATATAAAGAAATTTAATTTTATAATATAAAATATAATACAGAATTTTACAAGGAGTAAGTATATCACAAGAAAACCTTTTCGTAGAAAAGTGAAAATCCACCCTGAAGGGTCAAGAAAAAAAAAGGAACCAATTGACCTGCTGCGATCCCTTTTTATCACTTTCTTGCAGGAGACATATTTATGTCAGGGTCGGATGAAAGGTCAATATGTATTTTTTATTTATGATTATATATACATATATATGCATATACACATATTATGTATATGTGAGTGTATATTGGATTGTGGATTTACGTTCCCACCAACATATACATGCATACACGGATATGACGCAAGAAATCAGCCGATTGCCTATTTACTCCCTACTCCTACCAATACCCAAAGTTCAAGAGCATATAATTTACTATTTAAAGCATGTGGAATTAAGCATTATGATCGTGGTCTCCAAATTTCCAAGGATATGTTTGACAAAAATAATTTTATATTAGCGTTTGATTTAACTGCTGATCACTCCAATTCTAGTGTTTGCGCTAACCTGATTTCTCAAGGAACGATCAGAATAGAAGGAAGATTCTCTGAGCCCCTGGCTGAGGCTGTTACTTGCATTGTTTATTGTGAATACGACTCTATGATTGATATTGATAAGCATCGAAATATTCGAGTACTTTTGTAAAAATGAATACAATACAAATCATGGACTGGCTCTCCAAGCATCCTCAAACTAAAAAAATATTTAAAGGGGTTTTTTCGGCCGATAAACTACCAAAAGAAATTCGTGAATATCCAGCATTGATTGTAGCTAACACTGATTATTCATACCAACCAGGAATGCATTGGGTTGCATTTTACTTCTATAACAAAAAGTCAGCAGAATTTTTCGATTCTTATGGACAATATCCTCAGAAAAAAGAATTTATTGCATTTTTAAAAAGAAATGCATCAAAATATACTTAAAACAAGCAACAATTGCAAGGATACTTTTCAAATACCTGTGGACATTACTGCATGCTTTTTGGTCTTTACAAAAGCAATCGAAAAACTTTAAAGAGTTTTACACAGAATTTTAAGATAAAAGATTTCACCTATAATGATAAGTTAATTTCAAAAATGTTTAGTAAATGTTTTAAATGATTTAAAAATTTTTTTTTTTTTTTTTAACCCAATATGAAAAATAAACAATATTATTTATAATATCTATAAAAAATACTTTTTTATTTTCATGGATTTGGATACATTCTTTTAGTTATTTTATAGTATCTTATCATAATATCCGTAGCTTCCTTTATATATAGAGGAAGTTTGTTGCAGTTACAAGTGTCTGGACCTTCGGTTGCTTCATCATCACTCCAGGGACATATTTTGTAGTGGAATCCATATTTCGAGTACAGCATTTCCTTTTCTTCCAAATCCTCTAAAGTTGTTTTTAAAAATTGAAGTTTTTTAAGGTGCTCCTCGAAAAGCATATCTTCAAATTGAAGTAAAAACAAGAAAGGAAAGCTAACTTCGGGCGGAACCGAAGTTTATATACCCTTGCAGTTAAAACCGGATATATATCGCAAACATCGGATATAGTTGGCCGATCCTTATGGGAATAGGAATATATAATCCAATTTATTACAATACAAAATCTAAAAAAAAAGTCCCAAACTTCTATCTTCCAAAATACGAAAGTTGATATTTCTACCAAATACCATTTCCGATCGTTCAGTTATATGGCAGCTATGAGATATTGTCGGCCGATCCTAATGAAATTTGGTAGGTTGGATTAACTGACCAAAAATAGAATCTGTATTAAATTCCAGCTTTCTATCTTCAAAAACACGAAAGTTGGGTCATTTCCGATCGTTCAGTTATATGGCAGCTATAGGATATAGTCGGCCGATCCTTATGAAATTTGGCATGACGTAATGTTTTGCCAAAAATAGCTCTCATGTCAAATTTGAACTCTCTAACTCTAAAAAACCAAAGTTATACCATTTCCGATCAATCAGTTATATGGCAGCTATAGGATATAGTCGGCCGATCCGGGCCGTTCCGACTTATATACTGCGTGCAAAGGAAAGAAGGGTGTGTGCAAAGTTTCAAGACGATAGCTTTAAAACTGAGAGACAAGTTTGCGTAGAAACAGACAGACGGACAGACAGACGGACAGACGGACAGACGGACATGCTCATATCAACTCAGGAGGTGATCCTGATCAAGAATATATATACTTTATAGGGTCGGAGATGTCTCCTTCACTGCGTTGCACACTTTTGACCAAAATTATAATACCCTCTGCAAGGGTATAATAATTGTATTTGATGCGCGTACATCGAGAGGCTTGAGAGAGGAGTTGTTTTTGATTTAATGGAAAAAATGAAACTGATAAAACATTATAAGGAATCGACTCTTTTATACAGTTACTCCTTTGAGATAAATTGTAAACAGGCTGAGCTATATCTAGTCATCTCTTTTCCTTTATATACAAGATGCGTTATTCCATTTTCCTTCAATTTTTTAAATGGTGTTTTAGTTGAAAATTTATTCACGTAGCTCTTTGGTAAAAATATCCAGAGTGGTTCGTCGTCCTTATCAGTCAAATAAAGGGCTATTTTCGTCCCATATGTCGTTTTCTTTATCTTACAGCCAATGATCTTGTATTCGAAATTAATACATAGGTCTTCAGTCTTTGTGTAGCCAATAACAGGCTTTTGATCATTCAAAGTATCTAAGAAAGACTATGATATACATAAACATAAGGATATTTTTTGATTGGTTGTGAGAATTTGTAAACATACCATCATTTATAACTCACGTACTCCTGGATTCGCTTCAAAAAGGTTACTGTTAGGTACTAATCAATTTGTTTAATGATCCCGCTCTTTTATACCTTTCAATAATAAATTCACTCTTCTTTGTGGTTACATATATACATATACATACATATTTATGTATATATATATATATATCTATATAAGTATATTAATACGAATAATATACTTTTATTTAAATGAAAGGGATGACATCATACCACTTTTATAAATGTATTTGTGTATATAAAGAATTTATAGCTAGGGATATGGTAATTATTATTAGGAATGAAAGAGATGACTGCATGGTCATTTAATTTTAAAATATATAGGTCAATTATATACCATAGCACAGATTTAATCTTAAAAATATAATATAAAAACAAGTTCTAGTGTTGCTTTCTATCAGTTTATTTTCAAATCTTCGAAATGAAAACGTTCGTTTGTGATCTCTGTATAGAAAGTCCTTCCTTTAAATATCGCTATGGTTTAAAACGTCATATTCTAAAAAAACACAACTTCAGCAATACAAAAGCCAGATCCTCATACTATAACTGCTACTTCTGTCCTGAAGTGAAAAAGTACTGGCTCCGAAGTGAATTATACACCCATTTCTTGATGGATCATCCAACGATATTAATTGAAATAATTAACTGTACACAAAGTTCAAAATATTTCTTTTAAATTTTAAATCTTGGTTTTAATTTAATTTCAATCAACTATTTTAAATTTATAATGTATTTTAATATTTAAGTTCATTTTAAATAAACTTTGATAAAAAGAAAGATTTCAAAAATAATTTTGTTTGAATAATTATTTATTTTTCATGAATTAAAAATAATTACACAATAATAAAATAACATAGTTTTTAATTTATTCATTATTTATAAGCCAATCGATTAAAATGTTGTCGAATTCCTCATCCATTAAACTTTCATAATTATCTTTTCCCTCATTAATTTCCAAAAATATGTGGTCATCATCCGGGAAAGTAAACTCTGGTTTTGATGATATTTCCACTAGTTCTGGGGTCTCCGGAATAAAGCACGGAGAAGCAGGTATGTCGTCGTCGAAATCCTCAAATATATTTTCTTGAGTGTCCGGGACATACATTTTATCCTCGATGATAGTTAATTCGTAATCCCATGTTGGCGTTAGCAAATCGTACATGGATGTCAGAGAATCATCCTGTAGATTATTAAATAGCTCTTCTTGTGTATTTTTCCCAATACCAATTAATGATAAAAGTGCACCGTTTGATACACAAATATCACTAAGTGCTGGTTGGGTATCCTCGAATATAATTTCCAGCTCGCTCATATTTTTCTTTATATTTTAACTTCAAACTCTTTGTTTAGGATTTGGATTTATACTAAAAATTTGATTCTTAGCATAAACCTCAAAACCTATTGATCCTCGAAAACCGAAAACAGTTACTTGTGTTTGAATGTATTGGTATCATCAATACATGTACATGAGTTAACGCATGAAAACCACCCCAATTTTCCCCACATTTTTCCGGTTAATGAATCGGGAAAACCAATCAGAAGACTCGAAAGAAAAGATAACGCTTAGAGCCTAGAGCCTAAAGTAGGGAGTAAATAGGCAATCGGCTGATTTCTTGCGTCATATCCGTGTATGCATGTATATGTTGGTGGGAACGTAAATCCACAATCCAATATACACTCACATATATATACAATCCTAAATAAAAAATACATATTGACCTTTCATCCGACCCTGACATAAATATGTCTCCTGCAAGAAAGTGATAAAAAGGGATCGCAGCAGGTCAATTGGTTCCTTTTTTTTTTTTCTTGACCCTTCAGGGTGGATTTTCACTTTTCTACGAAAAGTTTTTCTTGTGATATACTTACTCCTTGTAAAATTCTGTATTATATTTTATATTATAAAATTAAATTTCTTTATATAAGTCCGAGTTAATTTAAAATTAATTAAAAAAGAATTGGAGTAAAAAATCCTTTTAAATGATATGCAACACCATAATAAAATTTTGGATATTTTTTTTTTTAAATAATTATTTGTTCTTCATCATTAATTTTAAATTAATTACAAAATAATTATAATAAAATACATTTTTAAATAAACTGCAGCACCATGAATATAATTTTTGTAAATAAGCATTTTATTTTTTGTTAATCAATTTTATTTATTTTTTCACGATCCTGAATCTTATTTATTTTTTCACGATCCTGAATCTTAGACAGGTATCTTAAGTGGACAGTTGAATTTGTAGGGAATTAGGCAAACGGCGTATAAGCGCCAGAAAAATTTTAGTAGTATGTAATTAGGCAAACGGCGTACGACGTAAACTTAGTGGCGCCATCTGTGGGTCAAGTTTGTGTAAAATTGGGCAGCGCCCAATATGACGCAAGAAATCAGCCGATTGCCTATTTACTCCCTACTATTATGGTTCCCATTTATAAGAATGGCACCATCTTGTATGATGTCTATTTTTTTATTTTTTTCTCTTATTTTTTTACAGGTTGATTTCTCACCATTTAATAATCGGGTAAAACAAGTTTTTTTGTTACTTAAAGTGCAATAATAATTAAAAAGTTCGTTCTTAAAATTAGACATTTCGTAAAAAACATTTTCGCATTTTGCGATTTGATTGATTAATACTAGTTTTCCATCGATTTGGGAAATCGCTCTAGCGTGATATATTTCACAGTTGTTTTTTATTATTGGGTATTTTATATACATTATTAAAAGTTCTTTATGCAATGCGATTTTAAAAGAAGAGATGTCCATTAAATCAGCTATAATTACTGGTTTTTGTTCATGTTTAAGTATTTCCAAGATGTCATCATTGCTTAAAATTTTTGTATTAAAAACGTCTATTTTTGCTAGGGTGATTGTGTCAATTAAATTTTGCAGATCAAATGTTAATAATCGCAAGCGATGTTTTCGAAGTGGTAGATCTTGATCAATAAATACTTTTTTAAAATCATCGGAAAGAGATTCTATTTCTTTGAATAATCGGGAATTGATAATTGACTGCTTATTATTGTTTTCAAATAATTCATTAATTTTATTCTGAACTGTAATAAAATAATCACGGTCCGAAGTTCCAGCTAACCATTTCCATACGGTGCCTAACTTATGTATCCCTCTTTTTGATCTAGTTGATATTAATTTTGATAAAATTAGTTCTATTACTTTTATGTCATATTTAATTTTCCATTGTGACCTTTTATTAGTATCCCTTTTAATATTATCTGATTCCAAATTTATTATTTCTTTATAAAAGCTTAAGTTAGTTACATGGAATAAATCTGCGTATGAATCGTACGTCAATACGTCTTTATTGTTTTTAAATAGAAGTCAACTATTTCTGATTTTGTTAATAAAATAAGGTGTAGTATGAGCACCTGATAAAACATTTTCTGGGAAAGGAAAGAAAAAAAGGATGATATATAAATACTTAGAATTTTATATTATCTTTGTGAATAATTCTATTTCTATTGTTGATTATTATTTTGTTTTGTAAATTTTCTTAAACTATTTGTTTTTTATATCTGGTTTTAAGTTTATTTCTTTCTCCGTGTTTCTTTTCATAGATATTCTTTTTCTTTTCGGTTTTCGTTATGTATTTCCAAAATTTTCTCTTGAGTATTTTTCAAAAGTTCAGGAATGTTATCGTGCCCTATTTTATTATATAGTACGTCAAAAGATTTTTGGTCTGTTGTAGAATGAATGCTCTGATTATATTCTTGAGCGGCTCTTATTACTGTTTCGGAAAAGTCAGTAAAATTAAATTATTCTTTAATGCATCGAGCTAATTCTGTTAATGTAGAATGTGCCCTTTCAACTTGTCCGTTTGATGTGCTGTGCCTCGGGTCTGCGTAATGTAAAGTTAAATTGCACCTTTGTGCGAAAGATCTAAATTGGGCCGAGGTAAAGCTCGGTTCATTATCGGCCATTATTAATTTTGCTTGTGGAAAATGTTGAAGAAGTTCCATTACTTTATTTTCGATATTTAATTTATTTTGGTTTATATTTACTACTACAAATTTTGAGTAAGCGTCAATACAAGTTATGAAAGTAAGACCTTGCGCGAAAAATATATGTCAATGTATGTATATGTAAATTTTCTCCTTCTTTACTTGGAATTGGAGTTTCCCCAATTGGAATTTTTATTGGGTGCCTGTTATATTTATTTTCGTTACAAATCACACAATTTTTAATATATTCTTTTAATTTTTTAAAACAGTTTGGCCAATAATATAATTTACTGATCTGTTTGTAATTCTCTTCTAGCCCCCTATGAGCACGGCTGTGTGTTTCTTCTATTATTATAGCTTTATATTCCTCGTTTTCCACGTCTTGTAGAAAGATTCTTGTAAAAAGGAAAGTGTTTGTGCAATTATTTTTTAATGGTAATTGAATTTGAAATAAGTCCTCTAAGGTACAATGAATTCCTACCGTAATGTTAGGTGGAAGATACTCTCTTAATATAGTTATTACATTTTCTGGTGTGTCATTTTCAATTAAATGTCGTGTCCTGTCAAAGATTTTCAGTGACTCATGTGTTGTATACCTCCCCGTTGTTAATAACAGTTGTTGTTTGAATTGATTTAACGGTTTACGGGTCTCTTGTATGACATTTTCAAAACTACTTTCAGCTGAATGCTGTGTGTTCTGATCTGAGTCTGACTGGTCTGTTTGTTCTATATCGCTGTTAGTAATATTATTTATCTGAATTCGAGATAATGCGTCTGCAAGTACATTTGTTGTACCGGGCTTAAATTTTATTTTCGGTGTAAAACTTTGTATGAAAGAATACCATCCTTTCATATCTACATACATTGGGATTTTTATCCGAAATTGAGTAAGATAAATGTTATACATTGTCAATTTCACATCTGTTTTGTACTCCTCCATTCTATACACTAATACACCTATGTAGTACTTTAAGAATCTGGTAACTCTATAAGCTTCGCATACAATAAAGTCAGTCTGAAATAGAACTCAACAAGAACACATCATATTGGCGACGAGAAAAAGTCAAGTTTTTAGTCGAAAGATAATAACAGTAAAATCGCGTAAATCGTGTCGAGTAGTCGTTGATTTTCATCAAGATGCCGGCAGATGAGGATTTGATCCAATCGATACTTGCTCAACAGCAAGCATTTACAAGAGACATTATGGAACAGCCATTATGGATGCAAGCATTGATGGATAGAAACGCTTCTCCAGGGCAGGGTGATTCAAGCCACACGGGTGAATTATCTGCGTGTCCCCCATTCCACAAGTTCGACAAAGACAATCAAAACTGAAAGTCTTACCTTGAACAGTTAACCCAGCATTTTAACGCGTATTCGGTTAGTGCAGAAATAAAGCAAAAGGCTTATTTTCTTTCGAGGTGTGGCATAAACATATTCGAACTATTGAAAAACTAGCAGTACCCTGCCACGTTTCGCTGTGGCATATTGTTGTTGCACGCATAAAAAATAAGTCAAACAAAAAAGAATAATTTTCAAATTAATTAAATTCTGTAATACTTGTGGGTATACAATATTCTTTGTTTCTCCTCCTTAATCATTCATTATTATTTCTGTATTTTAGTACATAGGTTGCTCTTCACTTAAGCACCTTGTGATACACGACATTTTTTGTTTTATTATCAGGCGCAAAAACAAACAACGCAGATGGTCTTCCGACCCGTGAACATGCCACGTATAATTGACCATGGGAAAAACATGAATGTTCTTGATTTAAACCACAAACTTTTAAGGATTGGCCTTGTGATTTGTTGATTGTCATGGCAAATGCAAGACGTATCGGAAATTGAAGTCTTTTAAATTCAAACGGCATATCGGTTGGGATCATCGGGATCCTCGGAATGAGAACTTCCTCACCTTTGAATTTTCCTATCATTATCGTAGCGTAAATTACATTGTTCATCAATTTACTAACCACCAAACGCGTACCGTTGCACAGTTTTGGTTGGTTTATGTTTCGAAGCATGATTACTACGGAGCCAACCTTTAGGCGTAAATTGTGCGGTGGTAAGCCAGGCACGTCCAAAGAGTTTAAAAATTCAATTGGATAGTTGGTGGCTTCATCTTCATTTGTGACGCAGTCAATAGATTTGAATGAATGCATTGTTCCAATGATCTTATTTTGAATTATGTAGTTCAGGTCATCTACATCTTTATTCTTAGCCGCTAAAATTGCTCGCTCACTCAACCATTCATTATTTTTTTAGTTAGAAATAATATTTGGAAATACATTGTTGATAAGTTCGTCTTTTGATGAGACAAAATTACAGAAATTATTTGGAAACTAGCAGTACCCTGCCACGTTTCGCTGTGGCATATTGTTGTTGCACGCATAAAAAATAAGTCAAACAAAAAAGAATAATTTTCAAATTAATTAAATTCTGTAATACTTGTGGGTATACAATATTCTTTGTTTCTCCTCCTTAATCATTCATTATTATTTCTGTATTTTAGTACATAGGTTGCTCTTCACTTAAGCACCTTGTGATACACGACATTTTTTGTTTTATTATAAGGCGCAAAAACAAACAACGCAGATGGTCTTCCGACCCGTGAACATGCCACGTATAATTGACCATGGGAAAAACATGAATGTTCTAGATTTAAACCACAAACTTTTAAGGATTGGCCTTGTGATTTGTTGATTGTCATGGCAAATGCAAGACGTATCGGAAATTGAAGTCTTTTAAATTCAAACGGCATATCGGTTGGGATCATCGGGATCCTCGGAATGAGAACTTCCTCACCTTTGAATTTTCCTATCATTATCGTAGCGTAAATTACATTGTTCATCAATTTACTAACCACCAAACGCGTACCGTTGCACAGTTTTGGTTGGTTTATGTTTCGAAGCATGATTACTACGGAGCCAACCTTTAGGCGTAAATTGTGCGGTGGTAAGCCAGGCACGTCCAAAGAGTTTAAAAATTCAATTGGATAGTTGGTGGCTTCATCTTCATTTGTGACGCAGTCAATAGATTTGAATGAATGCATTGTTCCAATGATCTTATTTTGAATTATGTAGTTCAGGTCATCTACATCTTTATTCTTAGCCGCTAAAATTGCTCGCTCACTCAACCATTCATTATTTTTGTAGTTAGAAATAATATTTGGAAATACATTGTTGATAAGTTCGTCTTTTGATGAGACAAAATTACAGAAATTATTTGGAAATGATATTAAACCGCTCGATTCATCGACAGGTACTTGACCATTACCGATAGTCAGCAATTGCTCCGAGAAATCTTCAGCAGATGTATCATTAAGCAATGTAACTCTCATGTTTGTTGTCAGCTGCAGTTTCTTCACATAGCGCCATAGATTTGACGATTTGAGGCAAGCGTTTATTTCGTCTGCAGCCGTAGATCTTGGAATTACTGGCAGTATTTGGCGGAAATCGCCAGACAGTAAAATCATTGCTCCTCCAAAACATCTCGAGTCATTGCGTAAATCTTTTAATGTTCGGTTAAGTGCTTCTAATGCACGTTTATGCGCCATTGTGCATTCGTCCCAGATGATGATTTTCGATGTCGCTAAAACTTTGGCCATTGCTGAGTGTTTTGCAATATTACACGTTGGTTCTTCAATAGTTTGAAGATTTAACGGTAATTTGAATGCTGAATGAGCCGTACGGCATCCTTTTAACAATGTGGCTGCTATTCCAGAAGAAGCAACTGCAACCGCTATGTTGGATCTCGCCCGAACAGTTGCTAAAACTAATGACATAAGGAATGTCTTGCCAGTTCCACCAGGGGCATCTAGGAAATATAAACCACCATTTTCATCAGCGATTGCCTTCATTAAAGTATCATAAACTTCCTTTTGTTGGTAATTCAAAAGGGGTACATTCCTTTGAACTACTAAATCTAATTCCTGGTGATCATATTCACGTTCCCGTTCCAATTCTCGATTAAATGCGTCATTCATTTCACGATTTGGCGCTGGCATTCCTAACCTGATTAACAAATTACCGCACATGAGGTAACACATATCTTCGATCAAGAGTAAAGCACGATTATGTATCTCCTCATTCATCTCAATATCGTGATTTCTGGAACTAACACGTCTTTGATGTAAAATATCTTCTGACATACTATCCTTGTATTTGTGCCACAGGTTACATGGGTTTGATGGAAAACATGTCGAAATTATGATAGCGAATAATGTGCGTATCTGACTTGGAGATTCAGAGATAATGGCTTCAGCGATTGTCGTATCCCAATGGGTATCGTTTTCTAATAAGTTCAATTCTTCACATGCAGCACGATATGTTGGGAATATTACACCATTAACAGTTCGTAGTGTCTCAAATGAAGTTGGCCCACGCACATTTACCAGCAACAACCGCAAATAGAAACATTCATCATTCTTTGGATGAACTGTATACATACGACCAAGAGCTTCAGTAGAACGCACATCTGGATACCCAGAAACCGCATCACCTCGCTTCCGTCTTTGAAAATTCTTGGATGAAGCATTCCAAGTATAATAACGTGGCATCTCCGAGTAAAGCAAAGTTCGTGCAAACTGATCGCTTTGGCAGATTGCAAAAAAACTGGTCAATGTAGTTGCTGGAGGTGTTTCAGCACGTTGCATAGCATTCGAAGCCGTGAAATATACTCGTTGACCATTCTCTAGATGCACCGCCAAATGTGTAACAGTAGGATGACGTTCGTGAATGGGAAATCCGAATATACGCCAAATCGCTTCATTACAGTTCACATAACGACCAACTTGATAGCGTGAAATTTCATCGTTGGTATTCGAGGATTGCAATCCAAAAACCGCCATATCACTGCCTTTCGTGACATATTTGCAAATATATTTTATGGACTTAACTGAATTGCAGTATTCAACGTTGCAATGTGTCTTGAACGTTTTAGAAATAAGTGGCGAATATGGAACAATCCAACTGTTGTCGACAACGAAATCCATTCTTTTCACTTTCGTTGTGACAGTTCGACCGTTGTCATCTGGTGATCGACGCCGATACAGCGGATACCCATCGTTGCCAGTGATAGTCTCCGCCGTTAATTTCCGTGGATATCGTTTAGAGCACTTTCCATCGACCATGCAAGGTGATTGGGGGTTGATGGCACCACACGGTCCATGAATCATATTAGTAGTAACAACATCATGTAGGTCTGGATCGACTTCATGATCAGGAATCTCGGCACATATGATATCATCTATTTGGTCAGGCTGAATTCTTTCCACTAACCAAATAAGAATGTGTGCGTGCGGCAGGCCTCGCTTTTGCCATTCGATTGAATACATCCAGCATCGAGTATCTCCAAAGACGCGTTGTTTAACAATAAAGGTCATCAGGGACCGAATTTTTTGCCTGAATATACGTGCTGTGATGTCGTGTCTATCATTCGATGTTTGTCCGGGAAGCAGCAATTGAGTAATTTCTATCCATTTTGGATTACAGGTAAAAGTAATAAAGAGATCTGGCCGGCCGTAATGACGAACATATGTCATTGCATCTTGTGCATATTCATGCATATGACGTGGGCTACCAATGTACGTCGCCGGCAGAATAGTTAATCGACCAATATTAGCTGCATTTCCTTCAGTACTAACTGCATCGCGTAAATGGATGTACTCCTCAGAACGCAGTTTGGCTTGGTTCAACCTAATAAATGTTAAACGTTCCGTTTCTATTTTTACATACATGTCAACGCAATACTGCTGAAACAATCGACGAAACCGCAGCAAATAGTTGTCAGCATTTTGACGAATCATCAAACGATATGCATAATAATTCATTGAGCTAACTTTCTTTGTAGTTTCTTCACCTGAAATTAAAAATTTGATAATTAACCATTTCAAAGGCAAATAATACAGTTTACTTTACCATTCAATGGATTTATCATTTTAATATTAAAATAATATCCATCTTCTCCTTTCCAAAACATCAGTGGGTATTGCAATGCGTCATATGATCGATGAGTTTCCGATATTTGTTGCAGTTGCCCAGTATCGCGACGTGTAAGCACAATATCGCGTTTTTCAAATTGTTCACCAACAATCAGGATGGCAACTTCGTCTACTGTTGGAGCATTAAATGTGCGTTCGTGTGTTCCAGATGGTCGTTTATCTGCTTTGATGACAACTTTATAGTCATCATTTGGCATGCGCTCTAAAGCACTTTTAAACAACCTGACCAACGCATGATGTTCATGAAGCAGACACTGCAAGTCTTGAAGAATTGCTCGCTTTATTCCTGCATTGATCCCTAGGCACGATCAAGTTGTTCTTCCATGTTGCCCATGAAATATATTTGTAAAAATTTATTCTGTGTATCTTCGAAAGGTAGTAATGATCCAATTCGATGGTGAATCTGTCCTTGTATCTACAAAATAAAAACCAGATTCTTTAACTACATTCTATGTAAGTACAAAAATAAATACCTTAAATGTCGGATTAAAACCTCCTTCTTCGATAATGTCTGCCCCAAATGACGTCATTTGGAAACAACTATTGTATTTTCGAGTATTTGCAAGAAAGTGGCGTGATTCTTGTGTTTCGCCGCAAAGCAATGAATACAATGGCTCTTGTGGCGGAGTCAACACTGGCAATTTCACTTTACCATTAACGCAGCATAATCCAGGCGTTTCTCCGGAAAACTTTAATGCACCACAATACTCGCAAACAACGTCCATTTGCCCAATGCAAACGCTAGGATGCAAGCTGTAATCATTGCTGCAATCGTATCGAAACGCAGCTCGATTCAAATCAGCTAAATATCTGCGTCGCAAATTAAAATCTATTTGAGAAGCACGAAGTCGATATTTTGTATTCTTCTTGCATTACGGCTTTGTCGGGAAAGATTCGACCGTCTTGGTCGCGGCATTATTAATTAAACTTCACTTCACTTCAATCCACTTGTTAATTATTTATTTAATAGAAATAGTTTTAATATTGATTTCAGCGCAACACAATCTTTTTGGTTCGTTGTTAAATTTGAGAGCCTGACTATGAATTTGACTTCGTTTGTAACTGACATTTTGACATTTGACATTTTCTTCTTAGCTGTCTGCCTAAATAAAAAAGTATGGGCCAGGGAGGAACGCTGTCGAACGGGACAAAAAGTATCCTATGTCCTTCTCCTGGCTCTAAGCTACCTCCCTACCAATTTTCACTCAAATCTGTTCTTCCGTTCTTGATTTATAAGTGGTGTAACATAAAACACGTTGTTCTTTTATATATATAGATGATATTAAACCGCTCGATTCATCGACAGGTACTTGACCATTACCGATAGTCAGCAATTGCTCCGAGAAATCTTCAGCAGATGTATCATTAAGCAATGTAACTCTCATGTTTGTTGTCAGCTGCAGTTTCTTCACATAGCGCCATAGATTTGACGATTTGAGGCAAGCGTTTATTTCGTCTGCAGCCGTAGATCTTGGAATTACTGGCAGTATTTGGCGGAAATCGCCAGACAGTAAAATCATTGCTCCTCCAAAACATCTCGAGTCATTGCGTAAATCTTTTAATGTTCGGTTAAGTGCTTCTAATGCACGTTTATGCGCCATTGTGCATTCGTCCCAGATGATGATTTTCGATGTCGCTAAAACTTTGGCCATTGCTGAGTGTTTTGCAATATTACACGTTGGTTCTTCAATAGTTTGAAGATTTAACGGTAATTTGAATGCTGAATGAGCCGTACGGCATCCTTCTAACAATGTGGCTGCTATTCCAGAAGAAGCAACTGCAACCGCTATGTTGGATCTCGCCCGAACAGTTGCTAAAACTAATGACATAAGGAATGTCTTGCCAGTTCCACCAGGGGCATCTAGGAAATATAAACCACCATTTTCATCAGCGATTGCCTTCATTAAAGTATCATAAACTTCCTTTTGTTGGTAATTCAAAAGGGGTACATTCCTTTGAACTACTAAATCTAATTCCTGGTGATCATATTCACGTTCCCGTTCCAATTCTCGATTAAATGCGTCATTCATTTCACGATTTGGCGCTGGCATTCCTAACCTGATTAACAAATTACCGCACATGAGGTAACACATATCTTCGATCAAGAGTAAAGCACGATTATGTATCTCCTCATTCATCTCAATATCGTGATTTCTGGAACTAACACGTCTTTGATGTAAAATATCTTCTGACATACTATCCTTGTATTTGTGCCACAGGTTACATGGGTTTGATGGAAAACATGTCGAAATTATGATAGCGAATAATGTGCGTATCTGACTTGGAGATTCAGAGATAATGGCTTCAGCGATTGTCGTATCCCAATGGGTATCGTTTTCTAATAAGTTCAATTCTTCACATGCAGCACGATATGTTGGGAATATTACACCATTAACAGTTCGTAGTGTCTCAAATGAAGTTGGCCCACGCACATTTACCAGCAACAACCGCAAATAGAAACATTCATCATTCTTTGGATGAACTGTATACATACGACCAAGAGCTTCAGTAGAACGCACATCTGGATACCCAGAAACCGCATCACCTCGCTTCCGTCTTTGAAAATTCTTGGATGAAGCATTCCAAGTATAATAACGTGGCATCTCCGAGTAAAGCAAAGTTCGTGCAAACTGATCGCTTTGGCAGATTGCAAAAAAACTGGTCAATGTAGTTGCTGGAGGTGTTTCAGCACGTTGCATAGCATTCGAAGCCGTGAAATATACTCGTTGACCATTCTCTAGATGCACCGCCAAATGTGTAACAGTAGGATGACGTTCGTGAATGGGAAATCCGAATATACGCCAAATCGCTTCATTACAGTTCACATAACGACCAACTTGATAGCGTGAAATTTCATCGTTGGTATTCGAGGATTGCAATCCAAAAACCGCCATATCACTGCCTTTCGTGACATATTTGCAAATATATTTTATGGACTTAACTGAATTGCAGTATTCAACGTTGCAATGTGTCTTGAACGTTTTAGAAATAAGTGGCGAATATGGAACAATCCAACTGTTGTCGACAACGAAATCCATTCTTTTCACTTTCGTTGTGACAGTTCGACCGTTGTCATCTGGTGATCGACGCCGATACAGCGGATACCCATCGTTGCCAGTGATAGTCTCCGCCGTTAATTTCCGTGGATATCGTTTAGAGCACTTTCCATCGACCATGCAAGGTGATTGGGGGTTGATGGCACCACACGGTCCATGAATCATATTAGTAGTAACAACATCATGTAGGTCTGGATCGACTTCATGATCAGGAATCTCGGCACATATGATATCATCTATTTGGTCAGGCTGAATTCTTTCCACTAACCAAATAAGAATGTGTGCGTGCGGCAGGCCTCGCTTTTGCCATTCGATTGAATACATCCAGCATCGAGTATCTCCAAAGACGCGTTGTTTAACAATAAAGTTCATCAGGGACCGAATTTTTTGCCTGAATATACGTGCTGTGATGTCGTGTCTATCATTCGATGTTTGTCCGGGAAGCAGCAATTGAGTAATTTCTATCCATTTTGGATTACAGGTAAAAGTAATAAAGAGATCTGGCCGGCCGTAATGACGAACATATGTCATTGCATCTTGTGCATATTCATGCATATGACGTGGGCTACCAATGTACGTCGCCGGCAGAATAGTTAATCGACCAATATTAGCTGCATTTCCTTCAGTACTAACTGCATCGCGTAAATGGATGTACTCCTCAGAACGCAGTTTGGCTTGGTTCAACCTAATAAATGTTAAACGTTCCGTTTCTATTTTTACATACATGTCAACGCAATACTGCTGAAACAATCGACGAAACCGCAGCAAATAGTTGTCAGCATTTTGACGAATCATCAAACGATATGCATAATAATTCATTGAGCTAACTTTCTTTGTAGTTTCTTCACCTGAAATTAAAAATTTGATAATTAACCATTTCAAAGGCAAATAATACAGTTTACTTTACCATTCAATGGATTTATCATTTTAATATTAAAATAATATCCATCTTCTCCTTTCCAAAACATCAGTGGGTATTGCAATGCGTCATATGATCGATGAGTTTCCGATATTTGTTGCAGTTGCCCAGTATCGCGACGTGTAAGCACAATATCGCGTTTTTCAAATTGTTCACCAACAATCAGGATGGCAACTTCGTCTACTGTTGGAGCATTAAATGTGCGTTCGTGTGTTCCAGATGGTCGTTTATCTGCTTTGATGACAACTTTATAGTCATCATTTGGCATGCGCTCTAAAGCACTCTTAAACAACCTGACCAACGCATGATGTTCATGAAGCAGACACTGCAAGTCTTGAAGAATTGCTCGCTTTATTCCTGCATTGATCCCTAGGCGTCGATCAAGTTGTTCTTCCATGTTGCCCATGAAATATATTTGTAAAAATTTATTCTGTGTATCTTCGAAAGGTAGTAATGATCCAATTCGATGGTGAATCTGTCCTTGTATCTACAAAATAAAAACCAGATTCTTTAACTACATTCTATGTAAGTACAAAAATAAATACCTTAAATGTCGGATTAAAACCTCCTTCTTCGATAATGTCTGCCCCAAATGACGTCATTTGGAAACAACTATTGTATTTTCGAGTATTTGCAAGAAAGTGGCGTGATTCTTGTGTTTCGCCGCAAAGCAATGAATACAATGGCTCTTGTGGCGGAGTCAACACTGGCAATTTCACTTTACCATTAACGCAGCATAATCCAGGCGTTTCTCCGGAAAACTTTAATGCACCACAATACTCGCAAACAACGTCCATTTGCCCAATGCAAACGCTAGGATGCAAGCTGTAATCATTGCTGCAATCGTATCGAAACGCAGCTCGATTCAAATCAGCTAAATATCTGCGTCGCAAATTAAAATCTATTTGAGAAGCACGAAGTCGAGCCATACTATTGCGGCGCTGTTCACGTGCAATTTCTCGTTCTTCTTCAGTACTTTCATATGCAATATTTTGTATTCTTCTTGCATTACGGCTTTGTCGGGAAAGATTCGACCGTCTTGGTCGCGGCATTATTAATTAAACTTCACTTCACTTCAATCCACTTGTTAATTATTTATTTAATAGAAATAGTTTTAATATTGATTTCAGCGCAACACAATCTTTTTGGTTCGTTGTTAAATTTGAGAGCCTGACTATGAATTTGACTTCGTTTGTAACTGACATTTTGACATTTGACATTTTCTTCTTAGCTGTCTGCCTAAATAAAAAAGTATGGGCCAGGGAGGAACGCTGTCGAACGGGACAAAAAGTATCCTATGTCCTTCTCCTGGCTCTAAGCTACCTCCCTACCAATTTTCACTCAAATCTGTTCTTCCGTTCTTGATTTATAAGTGGTGTAACATAAAACACGTTGTTCTTTTATATATATAGATGATATTAAACCGCTCGATTCATCGACAGGTACTTGACCATTACCGATAGTCAGCAATTGCTCCGAGAAATCTTCAGCAGATGTATCATTAAGCAATGTAACTCTCATGTTTGTTGTCAGCTGCAGTTTCTTCACATAGCGCCATAGATTTGACGATTTGAGGCAAGCGTTTATTTCGTCTGCAGCCGTAGATCTTGGAATTACTGGCAGTATTTGGCGGAAATCGCCAGACAGTAAAATCATTGCTCCTCCAAAACATCTCGAGTCATTGCGTAAATCTTTTAATGTTCGGTTAAGTGCTTCTAATGCACGTTTATGCGCCATTGTGCATTCGTCCCAGATGATGATTTTCGATGTCGCTAAAACTTTGGCCATTGCTGAGTGTTTTGCAATATTACACGTTGGTTCTTCAATAGTTTGAAGATTTAACGGTAATTTGAATGCTGAATGAGCCGTACGGCATCCTTCTAACAATGTGGCTGCTATTCCAGAAGAAGCAACTGCAACCGCTATACTATCCTTGTATTTGTGCCACAGGTTACATGGGTTTGATGGAAAACATGTCGAAATTATGATAGCGAATAATGTGCGTATCTGACTTGGAGATGCAGAGATAATGGCTTCAGCGATTGTCGTATCCCAATGGGTATCGTTTTCTAATAAGTTCAATTCTTCACATGCAGCACGATATGTTGGGAATATTACACCATTAACAGTTCGTAGTGTCTCAAATGAAGTTGGCCCACGCACATTTACCAGCAACAACCGCAAATAGAAACATTCATCATTCTTTGGATGAACTGTATACATACGACCAAGAGCTTCAGTAGAACGCACATCTGGATACCCAGAAACCGCATCACCTCGCTTCCGTCTTTGAAAATTCTTGGATGAAGCATTCCAAGTATAATAACGTGGCATCTCCGAGTAAAGCAAAGTTCGTGCAAACTGATCGCTTTGGCAGATTGCAAAAAAACTGGTCAATGTAGTTGCTGGAGGTGTTTCAGCACGTTGCATAGCATTCGAAGCCGTGAAATATACTCGTTGACCATTCTCTAGATGCACCGCCAAATGTGTAACAGTAGGATGACGTTCGTGAATGGGAAATCCGAATATACGCCAAATCGCTTCATTACAGTTCACATAACGACCAACTTGATAGCGTGAAATTTCATCGTTGGTATTCGAGGATTGCAATCCAAAAACCGCCATATCACTGCCTTTCGTGACATATTTGCAAATATATTTTATGGACTTAACTGAATTGCAGTATTCAACGTTGCAATGTGTCTTGAACGTTTTAGAAATAAGTGGCGAATATGGAACAATCCAACTGTTGTCGACAACGAAATCCATTCTTTTCACTTTCGTTGTGACAGTTCGACCGTTGTCATCTGGTGATCGACGCCGATACAGCGGATACCCATCGTTGCCAGTGATAGTCTCCGCCGTTAATTTCCGTGGATATCGTTTAGAGCACTTTCCATCGACCATGCAAGGTGATTGGGGGTTGATGGCACCACACGGTCCATGAATCATATTAGTAGTAACAACATCATGTAGGTCTGGATCGACTTCATGATCAGGAATCTCGGCACATATGATATCATCTATTTGGTCAGGCTGAATTCTTTCCACTAACCAAATAAGAATGTGTGCGTGCGGCAGGCCTCGCTTTTGCCATTCGATTGAATACATCCAGCATCGAGTATCTCCAAAGACGCGTTGTTTAACAATAAAGTTCATCAGGGACCGAATTTTTTGCCTGAATATACGTGCTGTGATGTCGTGTCTATCATTCGATGTTTGTCCGGGAAGCAGCAATTGAGTAATTTCTATCCATTTTGGATTACAGGTAAAAGTAATAAAGAGATCTGGCCGGCCGTAATGACGAACATATGTCATTGCATCTTGTGCATATTCATGCATATGACGTGGGCTACCAATGTACGTCGCCGGCAGAATAGTTAATCGACCAATATTAGCTGCATTTCCTTCAGTACTAACTGCATCGCGTAAATGGATGTACTCCTCAGAACGCAGTTTGGCTTGGTTCAACCTAATAAATGTTAAACGTTCCGTTTCTATTTTTACATACATGTCAACGCAATACTGCTGAAACAATCGACGAAACCGCAGCAAATAGTTGTCAGCATTTTGACGAATCATCAAACGATATGCATAATAATTCATTGAGCTAACTTTCTTTGTAGTTTCTTCACCTGAAATTAAAAATTTACAGTTTACTTTACCATTCAATGGATTTATCATTTTAATATTAAAATAATATCCATCTTCTCCTTTCCAAAACATCAGTGGGTATTGCAATGCGTCATATGATCGATGAGTTTCCGATATTTGTTGCAGTTGCCCAGTATCGCGACGTGTAAGCACAATATCGCGTTTTTCAAATTGTTCACCAACAATCAGGATGGCAACTTCGTCTACTGTTGGAGCATTAAATGTGCGTTCGTGTGTTCCAGATGGTCGTTTATCTGCTTTGATGACAACTTTATAGTCATCATTTGGCATGCGCTCTAAAGCACTCTTAAACAACCTGACCAACGCATGATGTTCATGAAGCAGACACTGCAAGTCTTGAAGAATTGCTCGCTTTATTCCTGCATTGATCCCTAGGCGTCGATCAAGTTGTTCTTCCATGTTGCCCATGAAATATATTTGTAAAAATTTATTCTGTGTATCTTCGAAAGGTAGTAATGATCCAATTCGATGGTGAATCTGTCCTTGTATCTACAAAATAAAAACCAGATTCTTTAACTACATTCTATGTAAGTACAAAAATAAATACCTTAAATGTCGGATTAAAACCTCCTTCTTCGATAATGTCTGCCCCAAATGACGTCATTTGGAAACAACTATTGTATTTTCGAGTATTTGCAAGAAAGTGGCGTGATTCTTGTGTTTCGCCGCAAAGCAATGAATACAATGGCTCTTGTGGCGGAGTCAACACTGGCAATTTCACTTTACCATTAACGCAGCATAATCCAGGCGTTTCTCCGGAAAACTTTAATGCACCACAATACTCGCAAACAACGTCCATTTGCCCAATGCAAACGCTAGGATGCAAGCTGTAATCATTGCTGCAATCGTATCGAAACGCAGCTCGATTCAAATCAGCTAAATATCTGCGTCGCAAATTAAAATCTATTTGAGAAGCACGAAGTCGAGCCATACTATTGCGGCGCTGTTCACGTGCAATTTCTCGTTCTTCTTCAGTACTTTCATATGCAATATTTTGTATTCTTCTTGCATTACGGCTTTGTCGGGAAAGATTCGACCGTCTTGGTCGCGGCATTATTAATTAAACTTCACTTCACTTCAATCCACTTGTTAATTATTTATTTAATAGAAATAGTTTTAATATTGATTTCAGCGCAACACAATCTTTTTGGTTCGTTGTTAAATTTGAGAGCCTGACTATGAATTTGACTTCGTTTGTAACTGACATTTTGACATTTGACATTTTCTTCTTAGCTGTCTGCCTAAATAAAAAAGTATGGGCCAGGGAGGAACGCTGTCGAACGGGACAAAAAGTATCCTATGTCCTTCTCCTGGCTCTAAGCTACCTCCCTACCAATTTTCACTCAAATCTGTTCTTCCGTTCTTGATTTATAAGTGGTGTAACATAAAACACGTTGTTCTTTTATATATATAGATCTGTTCGGGAGCAACAATTTGAACACGTATACATACAAGAAACTCACAGACAAGTTAACGGAACATTTTACAACAAAACGACACGTTGTTGCTGCTCGCTATGAGTTTTTTAAAAGGGAGATGAAGCATTCACAAACAGAGAGTGGGTAGCCGACTTGCGCGGGATCGCTCTGGAATGCCAATTCGTCTGTAATGCCAACGGTTGTTCTTCTAACTATGTAAATGAAATGATTCGAGATCAGATCATAGTACATACACCATACGATGCCGTCCGTGCATCTTCTCTTCAGAAGTCCCAGCCAACTCTTGAAGATGTGCTTATAGTTGCAGAAACCTATGAGACAAAAACAAAAACCGTGGCAGCCCTCAAAGAAACAGTATCAAAGCAAGACCCAATAAACGCAGTTCACACCTATACAAAGAAACCATTCCTTGGTGGTGGTGAAAGTGATGCCAAATCAAACAAAAGTTCGCTAAAATCATGCTCTGGTTGTGGCACAATCATGCCAGAGAGAAATGCAAGTTTCGCGATGCCATATGTCACAAGTGCGGTAGAAAAGGATATATAGCTGTTGTATGCATGTCGAAGCAAGACAAAAGTAAATGGCAAATGCAAAAAAGTCGCAAATCTGAAGCAAACGAAATCGAAACGATTGAAGCTGTAAACAGATTTACAGGTCAAGTCAAGTGTCAGCAGAACAAGATTATTATAGATCTTGAAATACACGGCAAAGTTATATCATTTCAAATGGATTCCGGAGCAACAGCGTCCGTGATCAACGCCACTACATACGCGCTGTTGAATAAACCTAAATTACGCAATTGTTCCCGAGTATTACATGGGTTTGGTCATACACCAATACCATTGCTTGGGGAGCTGCACACAATTGCAAAGTGCGGTGAAAAAAAGAAGCAAGTAGTTATTATCGTTGCATCACCAATTGTACTAACACCAAAACCAGGTGGCGCTATTCGCATATGTGGCGATTTCAAGCAAGCAGTCAACCCGCAGATCGATGTTGAACAGTACCCGTTACCGACAAAAGAGTCTCTGCTTCACATAATATGTCACGGCAAGCAATTCAGCAAAATAGATTTAAAGGATGCCTATCTTCAAATGGAACTGGATGAGGATTTAAAAACTATCATGGTCGTCAACACACCCCTTGGCCTATTTCAATACCAGCGCCTTCCCTACGGAATTGCCAGTGCACCAGCGATCTTCCAAAGGTATTTGGAACAGCTTCTAAAAGGAGTAGGAGGATGTGGAAACTACTTAGATGACATCATTATCTCAGCACCTACAAGCGAGCAACATCTAAAGCGAATCGACCAAGTTCTCAGTATTCTTCGTGAGAATGGCATTAGATGCAAAAAGGAGAAATGCTTCTTTTTCAAGGACGAAATTGAGAACTTAGGACGAAGAATCAGCGCTCAAGGGATTCTTCCAGACAGCTCAGGCTTGGAGGCTGTTAAACTGTTGCGTCCACCTTCTAATCTGCAGCAATTAGAAGAATTCTTGGGTAAAGTTAATTACTATTGCAACTTCATTCCGAACTATTCTCAGTTGGCCGCTCCATTAAACCAACTTCGTAGAAAAAATGTAGCATACCTTTTCGGGCCGCAACAACAACAAGCTTTTATAGCGCTGAAGTCCCATATTATCAACGCGACTCAGCTAGCTCATTTCGACGAAAATCTACCACTAGTCCTAGCGACTGATGCATCATCTTTTGGTATTGGTGTAGTCCTTTCACATATCCAACATGATGGCAAGGAGTCCCCTATTGTTTTCGCATCCAAAACGCTTGACAAGCATCAGGTTCAGTACAGCCAAATCGAAAAAGAGGGACTTTCTATAATATTCGGAGTGAAACGTTTTCACCAATATTTGTACGGCCGAAAGTTTACCCTTATAACGGATCACAAGCCACTAGTAACGATTTTCAATTCAGGCAAGCATCGGCTTTTAATGACGTCAAACAGGCTACAGCGCTGGGCCATCATTTTCATGGCCTATATTTTTGAGATTCAGTATCGCTCTACATCTGGTCATGGCAACGCAGATGCCCTATCACGCCTTCCCGTGGGCATGGATCCGGATTTCGACAGAGAAGAAGAAGCCTGCCACATCGAAATGGAACTGTTACCACCGGTCAATTCTGAGACCATTCGCAACCACATCGAAAAAAACAATCTTCTCAAACAAGTCTTACGGTATGTTACTGTAGGATGGCCAGAAAAACTTCAGCAAGGCGAGGAAGCATTATCACCATACTTTAATCGAAAATTTGCCCTCACAATCAATAAAAAATTGCTTTGCCTACACACAGATGCCAGTCGTGTAGTAATTCCAGTAACTCTTCAAGCGCGTGTCCTGAATGTGTTACACGAAGAACATTGGGGCATTGTTCGAATGAAGCAGCTAGCGAGAAAACATGTTTGGTGGCCTACAATCGACGCAGACATTCAACGCCTTACTCAGTCATGCAGCATCTGCAAGTGCAACAATCCTGCTCTTCCAAAAGAGTACCAAAGTTGGCCTGCAGCTATAACAGCGTGGGAGCGAATCCATATCGACTTCGCCGGCCCAATATTCGATTCCATGTGGCTAATCTGTGTAGACGCTTACTCACAGTTCCCATTTGTAGTTCAAATGTCGTCCAATACTACCGCTAACACGATCGCTGCACTATCATCGATATTCGCCATCGAAGGATATCCAAAAACCATGGTCAGCGACAACGGTCGCTGCTTACGGCTGACGCCTTTGAGGAATTCTGCAAACGTCATGGAATAAAATACATTACCACAGCACCGTTCCATTCAGCATCCAATGGATTAGCAGAGCGTTTCGTTCAGACGTTTAAATTCTCTGTCAAGAAAAACCTCAAGGACCGTATACCATACCAGTCCGAGCAGCAGTTACTAAATACCTTGCTTCCTACAGGTTCACTCCAAATTCCAACGGAAAATCTCCCGCCGAGTTAATCCATGGTCGTCCAGTCCGTACTGTACTAAGTCAACTTTTCGAGCAGCCTGTCGAAGCCAAGCTATCAGTTACCAAGAACGTCCCAAATCAAATGGTCTACGCTCGTAATTATGCAAGGGGAGAAAAGTGGATTGAAGGCTCTATTGACCGTCCAATTGGAAAAATGGTTTTCTTGGTTCGCACCACAAATGGTTATATCAAGCGCCATTTCAACCAGCTAAAACCGAAGTTCTCAGCAAGCAGCCCCATCGAAAAACCTCTATAGTTTTATTGGATCCCGGATATTCCGCCCTCTTCAAATCATTCACTACAACAACAAGAAGATGAACCAGTAACTCCGTCAACCGTTCAGCAACGTCATTCTGAACCTGAACCACCCGAGAGCTCCACGTCATCAAACCAACAACAAAAGCAAAAACAACCAGCACGACTTTCATCCGACATACCAGTTCGCCAAAGTAGTCGTGTTCGCCATGCAGTAGATCGTTTTAAGCCCAAGGATTTCCGAAAACGTAAAAATCCTATTCGTTCTTAATTAAGGGAGGAGATGTGTTATATATTGTCAATTTCACATCTGTTTTGTACTCCTCCATTCTATACACTAATACACCTATGTAGTACTTTAAGAATCTGGTAACTCTATAAGCTTCGCATACAATAAAGTCAGTCTGAAATAGAACTCAACAAGAACACAACACAACACAAGAACACAACAATAAAGTTTGATGGTCGGTTTGAATTTCAATTCCAATAACTCCGTATAAGTAATTTCTTAGATTTTTAAGAGCCCATACTATCGCTAAAAGTTCCTTCTTATTAGTAGCATAAGCTTGTTCTGTTTTAGACAAGGTTTTTGAAATAAAAGTAATTGGTTTTCCTTCTTGAGATAAAACTGCACCAATTACGACGTCTGAAGCGTCGGTGGTCAAGGTAAATTTTTATACCCTT
Organism: Drosophila bipectinata; assembly: GCF_030179905.1. Taxonomy (NCBI): domain Eukaryota; kingdom Metazoa; phylum Arthropoda; class Insecta; order Diptera; family Drosophilidae; genus Drosophila; species Drosophila bipectinata. The sequence continues at coordinate 19,212,498 of NC_091740.1, read as the reverse complement.
GCAGAGGGTATTATAATTTTGTCCAAAAGTGTGCAACGCAGTGAAGGAGACATCTCCGACCCTATAAAGTATATATATTCTTGATCAGGATCACCTCCTGAGTTGATATGAGCATGTCCGTCTGTCCGTCTGTCCGTCTGTCTGTCTGTCTGTCCGTTTCTTTGCGAACTAGTCTCTCAGTTTTGAAGCTATCGTCTTGAAACTTTGCACACACCCTTCTTTCCTTTGCACGCAGTATATAAGTCGGAACGCCCTATCACGCCTTCCCGTGGGCATGGATCCGGATTTCGACAGAGAAGAAGAAGCCTGCCACATCGAAATGGAACTGTTACCACCGGTCAATTCTGAGACCATTCGCAACCACATCGAAAAAAACAATCTTCTCAAACAAGTCTTACGGTATGTTACTGTAGGATGGCCAGAAAAACTTCAGCAAGGCGAGGAAGCATTATCACCATACTTTAATCGAAAATTTGCCCTCACAATCAATAAAAAATTGCTTTGCCTACACACAGATGCCAGTCGTGTAGTAATTCCAGTAACTCTTCAAGCGCGTGTCCTGAATGTGTTACACGAAGAACATTGGGGCATTGTTCGAATGAAGCAGCTAGCGAGACAACATGTTTGGTGGCCTACAATCGACGCAGACATTCAACGCCTTACTCAGTCATGCAGCATCTGCAAGTGCAACAATCCTGCTCTTCCAAAAGAGTACCAAAGTTGGCCTGCAGCTATAACAGCGTGGGAGCGAATCCATATCGACTTCGCCGGCCCAATATTCGATTCCATGTGGCTAATCTGTGTAGACGCTTACTCACAGTTCCCATTTGTAGTTCAAATGTCGTCCACTACTACCGCTAACACGATCGCTGCACTATCATCGATATTCGCCATCGAAGGATATCCAAAAACCATGGTCAGCGACAACGGTCGCTGCTTACGGCTGACGCCTTTGAGGAATTCTGCAAACGTCATGGAATAAAATACATTACCACAGCACCGTTCCATTCAGCATCCAATGGATTAGCAGAGCGTTTCGTTCAGACGTTTAAATTCTCTGTCAAGAAAAACCTCAAGGACGGTATACCATACCAGTCCGAGCAGCAGTTACTAAATACCTTGCTTCCTACAGGTTCACTCCAAATTCCAACGGAAAATCTCCCGCCGAGTTAATCCATGGTCGTCCAGTCCGTACTGTACTAAGTCAACTTTTCGAGCAGCCTGTCGAAGCCAAGCTATCAGTTACCAAGAACGTCCCAAATCAAATGGTCTACGCTCGTAATTATGCAAGGGGAGAAAAGTGGATTGAAGGCTCTATTGACCGTCCAATTGGAAAAATGGTTTTCTTGGTTCGCACCACAAATGGTTATATCAAGCGCCATTTCAACCAGCTAAAACCGAAGTTCTCAGCAAGCAGCCCCATCGAAAAACCTCTATAGTTTTATTGGATCCCGGATATTCCGCCCTCTTCAAATCATTCACTACAACAACAAGAAGATGAACCAGTAACTCCGTCAACCGTTCAGCAACGTCATTCTGAACCTGAACCACCCGAGAGCTCCACGTCATCAAACCAACAACAAAAGCAAAAACAACCAGCACGACTTTCATCCGACATACCAGTTCGCCAAAGTAGTCGTGTTCGCCATGCAGTAGATCGTTTTAAGCCCAAGGATTTCCGAAAACGTAAAAATCCTATTCGTTCTTAATTAAGGGAGGAGATGTGTTATATATTGTCAATTTCACATCTGTTTTGTACTCCTCCATTCTATACACTAATACACCTATGTAGTACTTTAAGAATCTGGTAACTCTATAAGCTTCGCATACAATAAAGTCAGTCTGAAATAGAACTCAACAAGAACACAACACAACACAAGAACACAACAATAAAGTTTGATGGTCGGTTTGAATTTCAATTCCAATAACTCCGTATAAGTAATTTCTTAGATTTTTAAGAGCCCATACTATCGCTAAAAGTTCCTTCTTATTAGTAGCATAAGCTTGTTCTGTTTTAGACAAGGTTTTTGAAATAAAAGTAATTGGTTTTCCTTCTTGAGATAAAACTGCACCAATTACGACGTCTGAAGCGTCGGTGGTCAAGGTAAATTTTTATACCCTTGCAGAGGGTATTATAATTTTGTCCAAAAGTGTGCAACGCAGTGAAGGAGACATCTCCGACCCTATAAAGTATATATATTCTTGATCAGGATCACCTCCTGAGTTGATATGAGCATGTCCGTCTGTCCGTCTGTCCGTCTGTCTGTCTGTCTGTCCGTTTCTTTGCGAACTAGTCTCTCAGTTTTGAAGCTATCGTCTTGAAACTTTGCACACACCCTTCTTTCCTTTGCACGCAGTATATAAGTCGGAACGGCCCGGATCGGCCGACTATATCCTGTAGCTGCCATATAACTGATTGATCGGAAATGGTATTTGGTAGAAATATCAACTTTTGTATTTTTGAAGATAGAAGCTTGGGACTTTTTTTAGATTTTTTATTTTAATTAATTGGTTTTATTATGATGTAATCATAAGGATCGGCCAACTGTATCCGATTTTGCGATATATATCCGGCTTTACCTGCAAGGGTATATCAACTTCGGCTCCGCCCGAAGTTAGATTTCCTTTCTTGTTTATTATAGTCCGGTTAAACTAGTTCTACTTGAGCAATGAGATTTTCTTTCAGCTCGTTAAAAGCTTTAATTGCTGGTTCATTCAGCTGAATTAACATTTTTGTTGACGTTCTTTTTGAGATTTTGCCATTATGACCTCCAAGATATTTTGTTACAGGTTTGGCTATGTAGGCCCGAAAAACCTAGGAAACTTCTTAGAAAAAACTTAGATTTTTCTAAAGAGATTTTCATGTTTGCATTCAATAATATATTTATAATTTTGTCAGTCTTCAATAAGCTCTTGTCGTGTGAGGTTGTCTTTAACGAGGTTGTCTGTAACACAATGTTACAACTGTCAATTATTTGGTCACGGTTCAAAAAATTGTTCAGTTTAAACTTCATGTGCCCACTGTGCCGGACCTCACCCTACGGTTTCTTGTGAGAACCCAAGTAACAATAAATGTGCCAACTGTAAGGGCAATCATCCATCCACTGATAAGACCTGCCCATGCCGTTTGTCTTATCTCAGTTTGATCTCCAAGCGTTCGGCGAAACGCATAAGAAAAACCAATATTGAACCAGAAAATCCAATACGGAGTAATCGCGATTCTCTCTTAAATCCAGAACTTTGAAGTCAGCGCTCTTCAACAAATAATAATATAGGATTTTCTCAACACACCTTCGGCAGTTATAGAGATGCGCTCAAAGGCAAGGCAACTTTACCAAATGCAACTGAAACTGGCCTCTTTACGCCAGAAGAAGTAAACTCTTTATTAATAGACTTAATAAATAATCTCAGCACATGCTCCAATAAAGGAGAACAATTCCAAGATATATCAAATTTAGCCATTAAATATGTGTATTCAAACAAGTAACTCTCCTGATACTTTAAATATTATGGCGTGGAACGCCCGCTCTATAAAGCATAAGCGTGTAGAATTTATTAAGTTTTTACAAAATTATTAAGTTTTTTATCGCCTGTGGTGATTATAACTCATGTCATAGAACATGGAACTGCGACCGAGCAAATTGCTGGGGTAAAATTTTAAATGAAATATCAGATTTAGGCAAATTTAACGTGCTTTTTCCCTTCCATCCAACTTACATTCCTAGATGTCATAAGGCTAAGGCATCCACAATAGATCTTTGCATTACCAAAACTCCAAATCAAGTTTCAAATCCAACAGTCTTACAGAACCTATCCTCCGATCACTTGCCTATAATCTTAAAATATTCAATAAATTTCTTACAAAGTGAGAAACACCAACCGATAATTAGTGAAGCAAACTAGACTAAGTTTAAGGAATTTATCAATGACAGATTGCTAGATATAGGAATAAGTAAATATAAATCTTGTTGTTCGATCTCAGACATTGACTTCCTGGTCAACTCGTTCACAAATATTGTCAACGATGGTTTTCGTGAAGCAGTTCCCAATAAAAGACAAACATTTACAAATTACAAGATACCTCATCATATACGCGAGTTATTTAAAATTAGAAACACAATTCAAAGACAATGGATTAGGTCAAGACAGCCGATACTTAAAGCTAGATGTGATCATCTTAACTATGTTATTAAACAAAAGTTATTTGCTCATAATAACACAGAGTGGAACAGTAAACTGCAACAGATAGGAAAATGTAGTAAGCCCTTTTGGAAGATAACAAAAGCTTTAAAAAAGAGAAAACAATTTATACCCTGTCTCTGCCTTGGCGACTCAAGCTATGAGACTGGAACGGAAAAAGCAAACGTACTCGCAGACATTTTTTAACAGAAACATATGGTAAATTAACCACTTCCTTCTCAAATCCAGAAACTGTTAACCTAGTTCAATATTCTATTCAGTCCATTGCAAATTATGATATTAATCAATGATGTGAATGATATCAATGAATGATATTAATGAGGTTATCAAGTATTAAAAACTACAAACTCTGAAATTGCCAGCATAATCGAAGCACTAGTAACACGTAAATCACCTGTAACACCGTAAATTTCTAGCACAAATCTTTAATCATTGTTTTTTTGTTGGATATTTTCCAAATGCATGGAAAACAGCCAAAATAATACCGATTGTTAAACCAGGCAAACTAGCCAGCAGACCTGATAGTTACAGACCGATTAGCTTATTATGTAGCATATCCAAAATATTTGAAAAGATAACCAAAACTCGAATAGTTAGTTATTTAGATACACACGAAATACTGCCTTCCATACAATACGGATTCAGGACCAAACTAAACTGCACAGTTCCTTCCGTAAAACTCACAAATTACATAAAAGAAAATATGCAAAATAAAAAATCTGTTGGACTGGTTACTTTAGATATTGAAGCGGCTTTTGACACAGTATGGCACGATGGCTTGGTGCACAAGTTAAAGAATATGAAATTGCCCACACACCTTATAAAAATTGTACAAAGTTTTATAACACAAAGAAGTTTTTATATATCCTTTAATGGAGAGAAGGCCACTCAACGTTCCATATTAGCTGGGGTACCTCAGGGATCGGTGTTAGGACCAGTGTTGTTTATTATATACACGCATGACATTCCCCAGATGACAAATTGTAAGTTATCATTATTTGCTGATGATGCAGCTATTTACACTTCTGGCGTATTATACAATGATATAAAAAACATCATTCAAAATTATCTCTACAAACTAGAAGAATATTACCACAAATGGAAGATAAAAATTAATCCTAATAAGACACAAGCCATTTTTTTCACGAAAAAAAGAAAATCTTGTTATTTACCAAATGATTGTCTAGAACTATGTAACACACCAATTGAGTGGGTTAATAATATTCGCTATTTAGGAATATATTTTGATAAAAGGTCACGGGGGCGCGGCCATCCTTATTCGCAGCTGCATCAAGTATGAGGCCCTTCCAGCCATGTGCGAAGACTGGGTGCAATGTGCCCAAATTAAAATCTCCACTACCAACGGTGACATAACAATCGCTGCAGCATATTGCCCCCCCAGGCACAACATCCACGAACAGGCAACCGGTGCACCCACATACTGGCCTACGGATCCCCACAAAATCCCAGATGTCCTAGACTTCGCCATCTCCGGAGGACTGGATTCTGCCGGAATTCAAGCGAGAGAAGTAGAAGACCTCTTCTCGGACCACAGCGCCTTTGCCGTGTCACTTTTCACCCCAGCCTTGCTCAGGTCAGCCCGCAAAAAGCTGATCTACAAGACAACAGACGTTGACAAGTACCAATCTTACCTGTACAACGTTACCGACCCCAGCCCGACACTTGACTCCCCGGTTGACATCGACACCGTTGTCAAAGAGTTAACAGCCCATATTCAGGCGGCAGCTTCTAAAGCAGCACCAAGACCCTCCAACCGCCCAAGAGCCACTGACAGGGATATCCATTTTTGGAGCCCAGAAGTCGAAGAACTCAAACTTGAAAAGCGACGACTCCGAAGAGTGTGGATACTCTCGAGGAATCCTTTGGACAAAACCGCCTTCAATAGAGCGACCAAATGTCTGACAGAAACGCTGGCAAGACTAAGAAAGCAGGCCTTTGACGGGTTCGTCGAACAACTTGAGCCAGGCGACCCTCAACATAGCTTATGGCGAGTCACCAAATCTATCAGACAGCCGCTGAAAAGGATCCCACCTGTACAAAGAACCGATGGCAGCTGGTGCAGATCGGAGATGGACAGGGCCAACGCTTTCGCCGAACACTTTGAAGGTGTCTTTACGCCTTTCGATCGCTGCTCACCGGAGGATGCTGCTGAAACTGCCCGTCTGCTAGCCGAGCCTTCCAGGGACTCCGATCCAATACCACCAGTGACTGAGGAGGAAACAGCTGAGCTCATAACCATCATGAGCAACAACAAATTAAAAATGTTACCACCTCCAAGCATTCAGCTAATTACGAGGATCTATAATAGATGCTTGGAGATAGGGTACTTTCCGTCCACATGGAAACGTGCCCAGGTAACTATGATACCTAAGCCCGGGAAACCCGAAGCAAACCTTTCGTCCTACCGACCAATAAGTTTGTTACCAATGCTCTCTAAAATACTTGAACGAGTGTTTTTAAGCAGAGCACTGCCAGTATTTGATGAGGCTGGACTGATCCCTGACCACCAGTTTGGCTTCAGGCGGCGACGCGGTACGCCAGAGCAGTGCCATCGGGTAGTGCAGTGCATCCTGGACGCGTTTGAAACCAAGAAGTACTGCATGGCCGTCATGCTGGACGTGAAGCAGGCGTTTGACCGAGTCTGGCATCCCGGTCTTCTATATAAATTAAAGACTGGCCTACCCCGACCATACTTCCAGTTCCTAAAGTCGTTCTTGGAAGACCGTAAATTTGCTGTTAGATGTGGCGAGGCCATCTCCGGTATTAGAGAAGCTCACGCTGGTGTACCCCAAGGCAGCGTTCTTGGCCCGTTGATGTACAATGCTTACACGGCCGACCTCCCTGTTCTTCAGAGGCCTGACCTGCTCGCAGCAACCTATGCAGACGACACCGCCTTCCTTACCACCGCCGATAGCGCATTGGGGGCAGCCGAAACGCAATGCAATTGCGAAATGCAATTGCAGCTTGACTTGCTCAGCGACTGGCAAAAGCGTTGGAACATTACCGTCAATAATGAGAAGTCCACTGGCTCCACATTTTCTCTCTGCAAAGGCAATTGCCCTCCAGTTTACCTTAACGGCTCTCCAATCCCACAGGTAGACAATCCCAAGTACCTGGGATTCACCCTAGACAGGAGGCTCACCTGGAAGCCCCATCTGATTAAGAAGAGGAAACAGGCTAATTAAAGACTTCGATCCTTCTACTGGCTTATGGGTAGGAGATCGAAGCTGAGAACTTCCACTAAACTCCTCATTTACAAGGCAATAATACGCCCAATCTGGACGTACGGCATACAGCTCTGGGGCACTGCGAGCAAGACGAATGTCCGAACAATACAAGCTTTCGAAAATAGAGCCCTTCGAATCGCCACTGGGGCCCACGTCTATCATGACAATCGCATCATCCACGAGGTTCTCAATTTCCCTTGGGTCAAGGACGAGATACAAAGAAGCAGCGCACGTTACATGCAGAGGCTTCATAATCACCCGAACCGGTTGGCCAGCTCCCTGCTGGACAACAGCGAGCAGCCCAGAAGGCTAAAAAGGACACACCCGCTGGACCTCCCCTTACTACTCTAATTTATTTCTACCATATTAATATTTAAAATTATCTATAAGTGAAGTTTATGTGATAACATTTAATGGTTGTCCCTAATGGACAGTTTTAAATAAACGTTACCCTGCTATTACACAAAAAAAAAAAAAAAAAAATTTGATAAAAAACTCACTTTTAGTACACATGTTGGGGTCACAATAGATAAAATAAACCAAACAATACGAATATTATACCCTATAATCAATAGAAAATCGAAATTATCAATTGAAAACAAGTTAATAATTTTTAAGGTAATATTCAGGCCAGCCTTGATGTAAGGACACTCCATTTGGGGAAAATGTGCACAAACACATATTAAAACAAGAAAGGAAAGCTAACTTCGGGCGGAGCCGAAGTTTATATACCCTTGCAGTTTAAACCAGATATATATCGCAAACATCGGATATAGTTGGCCGATCCTTATGGGAATATGAATATAAAATCCAATTTATTACAATACAAAATCAAAAAAAAAGTCCCAAACTTCTATCTTCAAACATACCAAAGTTGGTATTTCTACCAAAAACCATTTCCGATCGTTCAGTTATATGGCAGCTATAAGATATAGTCGGCCAATCGTTATGAAATTCGGTAGGTCGGATAAACTGACCAAAAATATAATCTGTACCAAGTTCCAAGTTCCTTTCTATCTTAAAAAACACGAAAGTTGGGTCATTTCCGATCGTTCAGTTATATGGCAGCAATAGGATATAGTCGGCCGATCCTTATGAAATTTGGCATGTCGTATTATTTTGCCAAAAATTGCGCTCGTGTAAAATTTGAAAATTTGTAAAACCATTTCCGATCAATCAGTTATATTCCGACTATATACTGCGTGCAAAGGAAGGAATATAACTATATCAATCAGTTATATTCCGGGCCGTTCCGACTTATATACTGCGTGCAAAGGAAAGAAGGGTGTGTGCAAAGTTTCAAGACGATAGCTTCAAAACTGAGAGACTAGTTCGCGTTCGCAGACAGACGGACAGACGGGCAGACGGACATGCTCATATCAACTCAGGAGGTGACCCTGATCAAGAATATATATACTTTATATGGTCGGAGATGTCTCTTTCACTGCGTTGCACACTTTTGGACAAAATTATAATAACCTCTGCAAGGGTATAATAATAGACTTAAATAGCATTAACCTTAAAAGCCGAAGGCCTCGCTGCCAGCGCTTTACCAACTAAGTTAGTCTAGTTTTGCAAACTTCTCTATCTTTAACAATAAATAAATAAATAAATAAATATGTCTAAGACCTATGCTATGTGTTTCACATGCTCGTGCATATTTTGCGAAAAAAAAATTACGTCGTTGACGTAAACATAGCGTGATTTCCTTATTTGTTCCCTGAGAACATCGTCGATGGCTCTCTGAAAAATGCTTCGTGCATTTTTCAATCCAAAGGTTATTCTACAGAACTCATAGTTCCCATTTCCTACTGAGAAGACCGTTTTTTCTCTGTCGCTCTTGGCGAGTAGTATCTGGTGAAAACCAGACTTTAAATCTAATGTGGTAAAGTATTTTGCCTTTCCTAATTTTGCCAAGATAAAAACTACGTTCGGGATAGGGTATTTGTCATCTATTGTCTTCAAATTAAGCTTTCTGAAGCTTATTACTAGGCGTTTTTTTGTGTTCCCCTGTTTATCGGTAATTTTTTTATCTACAACCCAAACGGGGTAGTTATATGTAGACAGAGATGGTCGAATTATGCCGTCTCGTAACATCGCTTGTCTTTCTGTGTTTACAAAGTCGGACACGCCCATCGGGTATGGATACAACTTTGAATATATCGGATCTTCATTCTCTGTCCGGATAGTTCCAACAATGTTAGTATTGTACGGCAGCGCTTGGTTTGGCTCTGTAAATACACCCGTACGGTTTCCTAACATTTCCTGGAATTTTTCCAATATTTCTTGTGGGACCAATATATTCTTAACTTTTGTAAAATTTACATCTTCACACTTCGAAAATTTAATTTCCTCCGAACTGCTGTTAGTAATTAACTTTTTTTCTTTTAGATCAAGTACGACGTCAGTCTATTTTAGTAGGTCCAGTCCAGTAATTCCATCAAACGTTGTTATTAAAAATGTGCATTATACTGTAGTATGCCTGTTAAATTGTTTGTAGTTCGGTGAACTAAAAAAGTGTAAATTTTATTTTTTAATTATACAACTTGGTGTTAAACCTTTATTTATTAAACTTAAGGGGACCCCCCCCATTCTCGATTTTAAATTTTGACGATTTTCAATGGGCTGGCAAATGAACATAAATTATTTTTTAGGGTTGTAGCTGTGCTTACATATATTAAGACACAAAAAGGAAGAAAATCATTTCACAGAATTTTTTTTTGTTTTGTTTTTGTTGTTGTTTTTTGTGATCAAAGAAAAGTCCTTCTTTTCGGCGGCGCATGTGATTTCCGCTCACTGGAACATCTGAATCCAAAAATTCCAACGGGATTAGAAAAAGTACATTTTTGGCTCTCGTATGAACTAGGATTATTAACTTCGCTCAAAAATTAACAAAATGGTGGACCTTTGAAATTTTTTTTTGGAAATTTCCATTTTTTTCAGCCACAAATCGAGTTGAAAAGTAAGGAAGATCTTCACCGATTCGATTTATCCTAGTTCATACGAGAGCTATATATGTATAGAATAACGTGTTAAAATTTGGAACCGATTGGATTAATAGTTTTTGAGTAACCTCATGCGCCAGTCGTAAAAACACTGTTTGGAGAAAAACGCGTTTAAAGTTTTGAGATGGCTCTCGCCGTCGCCTAAGGCTTCCACCATAAATCGGCTATATCTTTAAGAGTTTTTGAAATTTTTACTTGAAATTTTCAGGGAACATTCTTGAATAGTTACAAGTTCGAATTAAATTAAAAAAAAAAAATCGATTTTTTAAAACCGAGAATGGGGGGGGTCCCCTTAAAGATTACAAGACACTTTTTATTCTTAATTATTTTCCGTTAACCGTTCGCGGTCTCGGTCAAAAAGGGACTGTCTTCTTAATTCTAAATCTGATCCAAAGAACCTCGGCCGTCAGTTGTGTTTAGATTAGAGGCTTAAGATGAAACTGTCGCATCTTATTGTGAAATTCGATTAAGCTGATCGATGCAATTTGGTGGGTACTTGAAACGCAAAAGGCGTAATTGATTGGGCTTCGGAGGAAAGCTGATGTTTACTTTTGATTTTGATTTGTTTATGGGGAACCGAGATCGGACCTCAGAGCCAAAGACAAAGCCAAAGGCAAATGCAGAAATTGAAAATATTGTTTATAAAAGCCATAAGGGGCTTGTATTTACGGGTTGCATAGTCTCCCCCTTCTAAAATGGATCGTATCGATTCAATATGCAATTCGTTAAAATGATCTCTTAATTCTGTTAAAAAATTTTCTTGGTTAATAGATTTTTCTGGTTCAGGCCAATGTTTTTTGGTTACAAATAATATAGCATTTTTGTATTTTATAATAAGTGATATATATAATATATATATATATAGTGATATATATAAATCAAATATATAATGATTAAAATTAATAATATAAAGGTAAGGTGATATTTTAGTATTCTTAATTTTAACGAAAGGGTTTAAAATGTTTATATTATCTAAAGAAAGATCAGAGTTATTTGATAATATGTAATCGGATATTTCATAATTTTTGAAGTGGTTTGTAGTTACGTATTCAAGAATTTTATTTTCCAAATTGGTATATGAGATATTATTAATTTTAGTTGTACCATTAAATGTTATTAAAAACGAACCGTTTAAATAGGAGTTGTTAACAATAATGTTCCCATTTATAAGAATGGCACCATCTTGTATGATGTCTTTTTTTTTATTTTTTTCTCTTATTTTTTTACTGGTGGATTTCTCACCATTTAATAATCGGGAAAAACAAGTTTTTTTGTTACTTAAAGTGCAATAATTTTTAAAAAGTTCGTTCTTAAAATTAGACATTTCGTAAAAAACATTTTCGCATTTTGCGATTTAATTGTTTAATACTAGTTTTCCATCGATTTGGGAAATCGCTCTAGCGTGAGATATTTCACATCTGTTTTTTATTATTGGGTATTTTATATAAGTTTGTAGGGGGCGTGGTTGCCGCAAAAAGACTCCAGAATGGGGGTTGAAAATAACAAGTCGGGGGCGTCTTCAGTTCAAGTAAAAAACGCGTTCAGCTTTATTGGCTGCGTACATCGAATTAAAAACTTAACTTAGAAAGAAAACAGGCAACGGTAATAGAAAAGAATACGATCAACGACGACCAACGAAGGAGCGAGAGCGCAAAGAGGGGCGAGCGCGGATGCGCTCTTCAGCGCGGGTGCGCTCTTCAGTTCTGGCGCGCTCTTCAGCGCGGGTGCGCTCTTAAAGATGCGGCACAACGGCCCCTCACGTAAACATCCTCCCCCCCTTGCAATCGCTCGGGTTGCAACAGATCCCTCGTCGCTAGTTATGCGTCACTGCAGATAGAGGGCGTACACGGGTCGATGAAGGCCCCCGTGTCGAAGATCCGGGTCCCGGTGTTGTTGCTGTTCCGGTTCAGCAGCGACGATAGGGTGGGCGCAGCGACCGCGTCCTGCGAGGGGCCTCGAGGAGAGGCGGAAAAATGCCTAAGCGCGGATGACGCGGGCGGACGGGTGGTGGACGGCACCCAATGGGTGGCGGACGAATGCAGTGGAGCACTTGACGGCTGCCGAGAGAGCGAGACACCCCGTGTACTGTCTCCCGCGGGCGGTGACCGGTGCTCCTTGGTCACGGGGTGCAGCAGCGTGTGGTGATCCTGACCACACGTCATACAGCCGTCCCCACGCCGACAGGATCCGTCGGAGTGCTCGTGGGCCAGGCAGCTCGAGCAGTAGCGGTTCACGAGAACCGCTCGGAGCCGCTCCTCGGCACTAAGGCGTAGAAAGCGCCGACACTTCTTCAAGGGATGGATCTCATTGCAGACTCGGCATCGGTAGGATTGTGTACCTCGAGTACATCTGCTCTCCAGTGACTGGGCGTTGCGTGGGCGTGGCGACATCGTGCTGAATATGACCTTGGAATCCAGAATTTGGCCCGGATCAGTCTGATCATCAGCTGATTGCCACCGTGCAGCGTGATGCGATGTGTAAATAGAAGAAGGAGTCGAGACAGAATTGTGCTCGCATCCTGAATCGAAACCCTGAACCAGTGAGTCCCCGAGGCTGCGGGCAACTCGTGCGGAAAAAGTTGATAAGGGCCGTGCCCAGTAGGACGGCTCCTGACCCGGAAGCGAAACACACCTGCACATTCCACTGATCCTCTGAGCCGTTTGTTGACGTAGGCGGTCTTGGAGCGGTAAGCTGCGTAGGCGGACTTGGAGCGGTAAGCTGCGTAGGCGGACTTGGAGCGGTTGCGAATGGATTGCCGCAGTGCAAGAGGGTGTGGTGTCGGGCGCTCGGGCAGTCTCGTTGCTGGTGGCCTCGGGCAAAACAGTTTAAACATAACTGCTTCCTCCTTATGTAGTCAGAGCGCTCATTTACATCCATTTCTAGGAAACGCAGACATAAGCGAATTGGGTGGTCCTCCCTCGAACAGAGATCGCAGCCCTTTTGGCCCGGAACCACTCGAGTCTCGTAGGAAGTGAGCCTCCGAGCAGGGGCAGTAGGAAGTCCCGACCTTGGCGGAAATTGCACGGAGCCACTAGGCCTGACGTCGTCGATGGCCTCCAGAGTGCGATGGCGCTCTGTCAGGAAGTTATCTAATTCCTTCCATGTTGGAATCTCGGCCTTATTATGTACGGATTGCTCCCACATAGAAAGTATGACTTTGGGGAGCTTTGACGAAATCATAAATACCAGGAGACAGTCCCAAGCCTCAACATTAACGGAGGACATTTTTACGGCTGTCAAACAACTCTGAATGGTGGCTTGCAGCTCCTTCAGCGCGACCCCGGACTCTTGTGAAATAGCCTGGAGGTTGAAAAGGATTTTCAACTGGCTATTGACCAATAGCCGCCGGTTCTCAAAGCGGTCTGTGAGGCTTTGCCAAGCGACGACAAACCCCTCATGGGTAAGCGGAGCCTTAGAAACAATGGCGTGGGCGTCACCACTTTTTTTGGACAGTAAGTGGAACAACCTCTCTACCGGGGTGAGCCGCGAGTTTTGGATGTAAATGGCCGTAAACAAGTCTCTGAAGGTGGGCCACCGAAGATAATCACCCGCGAAGACCTCGGTATCCACCGGAGGTAACCGGCAGCCTGTAGGCGCGGGCGTGTGGACATTGACGGGAGCCTGAGTCGATTGGGAAGCAATTTTCTCCCGAAGCTGGGCAATACACCTCGAATAGACGGAGTAACAGTAGCTGTACTTCGCTTCCAGCACTGTCGAGGCGGCCGCATTGTCGTCGGACACGGCTAGCAAATCGGAGCAGCTCTCATAGCTCTTCTCCACCTTCTCCCATAGTGCCCGACCAAATGGTCGTGATGGACTTCGCACATGTATTGGGAGCCTATTTCCGTTTCTGGGGCGCCCGGAGTACTTATGTTAGCCTCAAATTGGCTAATTCGATCTGTTGCGGCGATGAACTTTTTCATCGGCAGAACGGAGCGAGTCTGCCTCTGTGAAGGACCGGGGGTTGTATTGACGGATTCGTCACTCCTTGCCCTTGGACTGGCACTGGTAGCCTTAGGCTTCAAAAGAGGCGTCCGCGGAGATGCGGATTGAGATCTGTCCAAACGGATGGCTGGGATCGAACGCGGCTTTTTGTCGTCTCCCGTAGGCATTCTCAGAGTCCGATTCGCTGGTCAGCGCTTGTCGACTGACTTGCGCAACAGGTGCCTCGTACGAAGTGGTGGCCGGTCGCACTAATGTGATGAGAACGGTGAGATCGCGGATGAAAGGCAATTAAAAGGAGCGAGTGCCAACTAGTGGCGCCGATGTGGAAAGGAAAGTCGTTTGCGGCACAATTCGAATGTGGAAAGAAAAACTTCAGGCACCAGAAAAAACCCAAAAGGAGACGAGGTTTGCTCGGATTGTAGGCGGATGTTGCCAGATGCGGAGTAGAAGTAGCGTTAGGAAAATGACGGAACGGAAAATGGACAAGGACCGGAAAATTCGTGATCGTTCGGAAAAATAATTGATTACTGTCTATAAATGTATGTATGTTTCGACCAGTATGGCTCGTACGTAAATATTTAATTCCTAACTAAGTTCGAATTTGCGGAGCCGGAAAGGTGGACTAGACCTTAATTTGGATTGAACACAGAGAAAAAAAAAATTAATTAATTTTTGCCTAATTGTCGGATTTAATTATTATGAAAACAGACGGGTGGAGTTGAAAATTTCAATTTTTAATCAATGGAGGTTAGGTAACCCGAAGCTGGAACGGTGGAATTGAAACCGCGGCTTGGTTCAGAAAGAAGCTCGACAATTAAATTATTTAATTATAATTTTTTTCGATAATTAAATTTTCGACTTTAATTATTGAGTGGCCGGAAAGGTGAATTAAAAACCCTGGCCCTTTGCTCGGACGGAAAATACGAATTAATTAAATTTTTGTAGTTATAATTACAAATAAATAAATTTATAATTTATTGATTTTTTTAAATTTGTTTGGTTATATATTTCCTGAAATTGGAGGCAGAAAACATTGAGAAATATATGGGCATGCATGCAAGTAGGGCAAGGGCATGTGGGGCATATGATGGCACAGTGGAACGTCGATAAGTGGACTGTATAGGTTAAATTTTGTCGGTTATATATTTCCTGAAATCGGAGGCAGAAAATATATGGACATGCATGCAGGTACGGATATATATAAGGGCATTTGGGCATATGTTGGCACAGTGGAGCTTTGATAAGTGGACTGTATAATTGGAGGAACAGAAAAGTTATGTGGTGTAAAAAATGACACTGATTGAGGAAGATAAAAAACAAATATTACGACAGCGGCGGACTGTTCGGTGAATTTGGAAATTCCGAAACTAATTAACACCGGTGGCCAATATTAATTATGCCTTCTTTTTGTCACCACACAATTTCACTGTTCACTTGCGAGTTTTTCGCGGATTAATTGCACCAAAAAAAAATATGTATGTGCGTATGTATGTATGTGGATGCACATATGCCTCGACCGTTGGCAAGCGAATGGATAACGGAGAGGCCGAAAACGGCGAGGAGACGCTATAGGAGTGCTATGAGTGCTATGGGCAGCACACAAAACGGAGACGGATGGAAAAATTTAGGGGGGCGTGGTTGCCGCAAAAAGACTCCAGAATGGGGGTTGAAAATAACAAGTCGGGGGCGTCTTCAGTTCAAGTAAAAAACGCGTTCAGCTTATTTGGCTGCGTACATCGAATTAAAAACTTAACTTAGAAAGAAAACAGGCAACGGTAATAGAAAAGAATACGATCAACGACGACCCACGAAGGAGCGAGAGCGCAAAGAGGGGCGAGCGCGGATGCGCTCTTCAGCGCAGGAGCGCTCTTCAGTGCTGGCGCGCTCTTCAGCGCGGGTGCGCTCTTCAGCGCGGGTGCGCTCTTCAGTGCTGGCGCGCTCTTCAGCGCGGGTGCGCTCTTAGACTTGCGGCACAACGGCCCCTCACGTAAGCAATATAAATTATTAAAAGTTATTTATGCAATGCGATTTTAAAAGAAGAGATGTCCATTAAATCAGCTATAATTACTGGTTTTTGTTCATGTTTAAGTATTTCCAAGATGTCATCATTGTTTAAAATTTTTGTATTAAAAACGTTTTTTTTTGCTAGGGTGATTGTGTCAATTAAATTTTGCAGATCAAATGTTAATAATCGCAAGCGATGTTTTCGAAGTGGTAGATCTTGATCAATAAATACTTTTTTAAAATCATCGGAAAGAGATTCTATTTCTTTGAATAATCGGGAATTGATAATTGACTGCTTATTATTGTTTTCAAATAATTCATTAATTTTATTCTGAACTGTAATAAAATAATCACGGTCCGAAGTTCCAGCTAACCATTTCCACACGGTGCCTAACTCATGTATCCCTCTTTTTGATCTAGTTGATATTAATTGTGATAAAATTAGTTCTATTACTTTTATGTCATATTTAATTTCCCATTGTGACCTTTTATTAGTATCCCTTTTAATATTATCTGATTCCAAATTTATTATTTCTTTATAAAAGCTTAAGTTAGTTATATGGAATAAATCTGCGTATGAATCGTACGTCAATACGTCTTTATTTTTTTAAATAGAAGTCAATTATTTCTGATTTTGTTAATAAAATAAGGTGTAGTATGAGCACCTGATAAAACATTTTCTGGCAAAGGAAAGAAAAAAAGGATGATATATAAATACTTAGAATTTTATATTATCTTTGTGAATAATTCTATTTCTATTGTTGATTATTATTTTGTTGGGTAAATTTTCTTAAACTATTTGTTTTTTATATCTGGTTTTAAGATATAAAAAAGATATATAAAAGGCAACCTTAGGGCTGCCAGGGTTTTGCCCCAGTCCGCCGTGAGCCAGTCGGCATTCACGGCGTTGATCTACTGGAGGATCACGTATGAGGATGGTGATGTGCAGGTTCGTGTGTGCAATGATGAAGTGCGCATCGAGACGAACGATGACTAGTCCACGGTTTGAGCTGCAGGTAGCATTTCTAGGAGCAAGATACCGCTATCCGAAAAACCACGGAGGGCCCATTGGAGAAGTCGTGTTATGGACAGACCCAAAGACAGTGCTGAGTTAGATTATCAGCACGTACAGGCCCTACAAGAAGTTCGTAGGGAACAGAGTAGCTAAGATTCTGGAGATGGCTACCATCCGCCAACAACGTGGTGGATGATGCAATTCGTTCCTAATGCCTAAGGCCTAAGGCGGAGAACCGAAGGCAGCTGGCCAGGATCTCCCCCCGGCGACGAAGCGAAAGCAGATGATGAAGAAAAGATGTCAAGTGAGTTTGTTCTCGTCGAAGCAAGTGATACGTTTATATCGTTGCAGAGGTTCTCAAGTTACAGGCAAATGGTGAGGTCTGCGGCCTGGGTCCTAAGCTTGAGTACTACGGCCTTACTGATTGAGTGTGAGGCAGCAGAGAATTTTTTGGACCACAAAGCACAATGTGAGATGTTCCCAGTTGAGATGCGGCCCACAGAGAACCAACTACAAGTCACTAAAAAAAGTGACATATGTGGGCTGGCGCCATACAAAGATGACAATGGAGTCTTGCGAGCAGGATTGATGCGGTGTTGTGTAGACCGTACAGCGCAAAGAGGGCCTAAATAAAATGGGATAATATTATTCATTTCCGTCCGCTCACTCACTTGCCGGTGAATGCAGACCAGAAAGCCCCTCTTGCGCCGAATGATCTTGCAAGGGAGCAGCTGTTCTGCGGGATTTTCCCGGCACATCGCGAGGATGCTGAAGGACCGTTTCTGGAAATGGTGGGTCTTGTAGTAACTTCCTACACTGACACGGAAAGATAAATGGTGCCGCAGAGAGAAGAAAAGGAGGAGAAACTTTGTCGAGCAGACATTGTCGTCGTTTGTGGCCCAGCTGTACCTCGTCGAGACTGACGGAATGGCGTCGTGGAGGAAGCCTTTGCTGGAGGGGATGTCGAAATCAGGCCAGCCAACGTGCGAATCATGGATGAGATCGGTCTAGCTGGATAATGCATCGCGCTTCAAAGTTGGCGGTTTTGGATTTGATTGAAGATGTTCTTCACGGAGATATGTCACAGTTCAAATGCGATACCGAAAGTTTAGCTTAGTATTTTCTTATCGTTTGGTATTGTGCCCCTATGGAGTAATCGGGCTCACTTATATAAGGTTGGCGCGTGTGATTAGTTTGTTATCAAGAGTCATGTAGTGTGGAAAGTTAAACTACAGTGAGGCGTTTCCTAGACTAAGTTTGCACTATTAATGAATTTGTAACCCCCCCCCCACGGAATAAAATATAAATTATACGTTATTCGTTGAATATAAAACTCGACAGTGTTGTCAATTGCGCGTGTTACGATAGATACTAAAACTGCTCCTTCGCCATTTAGCAACGCCAAAGTTGCAGAACCGATAGTTTAAGCGGGTGTGAATCTCTGTTAAGTCAGCCTGTAACCATGTGCCTAAGCTTTCTTTTCTTCTTTTACACTCGAGGGAAGCGGATGAAAAGGTAAAGCATACTAATATTAATCTACTAGGAATTTAAAGTGCTTATCGCTGCTTGGAGTGTTTATCCGTAGTTACCGACTTTTATCCTTTGCTGCCCTTGCCTTTACCGGCTTGTCTGCTAGAAATGAAGAAAACATATAAACGATTATCAGCATCTACCCGAGCATCTTAACATTTCTTTAAATTCTTTTCTGATGTATTCTTGGAGAATACTTGAATCAGAGTGCGAAATCAACATGGAGATGCTTACTGGATCCGGTGGAGAGTTGCAAAGTGCACCCTGAAGAATCACTATGTAGACGACATGCTGGACAGCGTTCAGCATGTACTAAGCGCACTCGGCGAAGGAGCACCCACGTTTGTGAGACTAGACGAAGCAACGGATGGACAGACCGAGAAGGGGCTGCGAATGTGATGGGACACGAAAGAAGATCTCATCCGCTACCGTGTATCGCCACGATATCGTCATAGAGAACTTCTTGATGGAAGCGAACGACCCACCAAACGAGAGTTTCTCAGTATGTTGATGTCTATTTATGATCCATTAGGGGATCTGGAAGATAGAATCTATATATGATCCTTTCTGTCTACGTGATGTAGGCAAAAATAATCTTTCAGGAAATAATAAGGAATGTGAGGCAGAATGGATCAAATGGAAAGGATGTCTTCGGTATATTCCGAACGTTGAGAAAATGACCATCCCAAGATGCCACATTATGAGTTCAAAAGTGGAGATGCACATCGAGAATGGATCGAGAATGGATTTGCCACCGTGAGTTATTTAAGATTTCAAAACGAGGCCGTCTACTGGGTAGCAAAACCAAGGTAGCCCCTCAAAGACCGTCATCCATACGAAGGCTTGAGATATACGATTAATTTCTGCACCGAAGCATTGCTTGGAGCGAGGTTAGCTCAAACTCTGGAGCTCTAACTTGGCGCGAAGCTGAGCACTCGGACATTCTGGGCCAACTCGAAGACCGTTTTGTGTTGGCTGCGATCGGACCCGAGGAAGTGCAAACAATTTGTAGCATTCCGCGTGAACGAGACTTAAGACGGTTTTAGCGTCGAAGACTGGCGCTGGGTACCTTCCTCCGAGAACGTGCCGGATAACGCCACTAAGTGAAATAAAGGACCCGATTTCAACCGAAAAAGTCGTTGGTTGAACGGGCCTACATTTTTTTGGCAAGGGATTAAATTTTGGCCGCTGAAAGAGGTGGTAGAAGGAGACGAAGGAGAGGCATGTACCCTCATAGACTTCGAGCGATTCTCATCCTGGACCTATCTGCTATGAGTACCGCGAGAACGGTATGGTGTAGAACGGTTGAACCTCAGGCAGAGTAGTACCAGATGGAGACTAGACTAATTTTAAAAGGAAAACCATTGGAGAAGAATAACCTACTATACAAGCTCGGGCCGTACATGGATTCAGATGGAGTGTTAAAGCTGGATAAACATGCTAAGATGATCAAGGGAAACCTCCGCGTTGTTCCCTTGCGGCAGCCTTTATCATAAAAGAATTTCACCGAAGATTTCTGCCCGATAACCACGAGACGGTGGTCAATGAATTGCGACAAAAATATCGGATACCGAAGCTGAGATCCACCCGTGCTCAGATACGACGCTCCTGCCAACAAGAACAAACAGGTGGCCCCCAAACCGCCGCGCATGGCGAAACTTCCCTATCCAAGGGTAGTAGCCTTTCATAGACCCTTTAGCTATACGGGTGTGGACTACTTTGGGCCTCTGATGGTGCTGGTCAGAGGCAGTCCAGATCAGAACGAAAATGCGTGCTTTTCACCTGTCTCTCGTCAAAGGCAATAAATCTTAAGGTAGCGTATTCATTAGCCACTGACTCTTGTTTTTGTCGCAGATTGCTTTGAATATTTAAATTATAACGATTATTTGTTGGTACACTCTTGTTTTACTTCTTATTGCACCTCCGTTCTTTCATGCGAGACGGATACGCTAGTCAACGTAATCTGGGCGTGGGCGTGAAGGAGCAAATAGTGTGCGTCATATTTCACCACACTGTGCATGTGTGTTTGCGGGTGAAGGGGAATTAAAAAGGAACTGACATGAGTTTAAGGGTCAGACCAGAAAACGTTTCGCCGAAAGTCCAGTTGAGGACCTGAATAATGAATCTTCGTCATCAGAAGTGGGATTACCTCCGTATTCAGCCAATGATGATGAAAAAAACCTGCAGTAGTGTTGATTTTTCAAGATACCTACTAGCTCGTTCGAATTTTACCGTGCATACCGCGGAATGTTATAGGAATTATATTGACCGCTGCCGGATACAATTTACTCAGGATCCAAAGCAGTTTTATAATTTTGTAAACACTAAGCGTAAACACGTATCTTTTTCACCCCTGCTTACGTTTGAAAATTCCTCTGCGACTTCTGATCAGGCCATTGCCGATCTATTCGCAGAATTTTTTCAAACAACTTATTCTCCTCCAAAATTGACTGATCAGCCTTACGCATATAACATTGAAGCAGCAAATCTTATTTCCTGTCCGTTTTTTTCTGAGAACAACTTATTATCTGGTCTTTTAAGGGTCAAACCCATTTATTCGCCAGGCCCCGATGGAGTACCAGGCTGTGTGCTACAATACTGTGCCAGGGCTCTGTGCAAACCTCTACTTAGACTTTTCAACTTATCTTTGGAAACCTCGATTTTCCCCTTAAGTGGAAGGAATCATTTATAATTCCCCTACATAAAAAAGGGAAAAAGTCTGAGGCTGCCAACTACAGAGGCATCTCTAAGTTGTCGGCAATTCCAAAGTTATTTGAAAAATTAATTACCCCTTATTTGCAACACCTTTGCTCTTCGATTATCACTCCTTGTCAGCATGGCTTTATTATGCGTCACTCCACCACCACAAACGGCTTTTGTAAGGGATATCAAACCGATGTAATTTACACAGACCTCAGCAAAGCATTTGTTTCAGTTAATCTTTAATCACTCTTGTTGAGTAAACTGAACATGCTGGGTTTTCCTAAAGACCTCTTAACGTGGATCTCCAGCTACCTAGATGGAAGGACACAAAGAGTCTTATTTAAAAACAGTACCGTGTGGTCCGTGCTACATCTGGCGTCCCTCAAGGAAGTCATCTTGGCCCGTTATTATTTACGCTTTTTATAAAAGACTTGCCCCCTGCTTTAACGAACTCTCTAGTTCTTATGTATGCAGATGATGTAAAGCTTTGTCTTCAGTACAAATCCATCTCAGTCTGACCTTGATAACTTTCAAAAATTGTGTTTAGCTAATGATCTAATACTTAATGGATCAAAATGCCAAACATATGTCTTTTTATCGTTCTTGCCCTCTGCAAGCTACTTATTCTATTAATGGGATTGCCTTAGAAAAATTAACCCAGGTTAATGATCTCGGCATCCTATAAGACATCAAACTTAAATTTGCCGACCATATTTCCTTAATGGTTAATAAGGCTAAAGGAGTCCTTGGTTTTATTAAAAGGTGGTGAAAAGAATTTAATGACCCCTATATAACCAAAACACTATTCATTTCTTTGGTCCGTCCTATACTGGAGTACGGTCCATGTGTCTGAAGTCCCCAATATGGAGTACATAAAGACCGCATAGAATCTGTACAAAAGAACTTTTTAATATTTGCACTTAGAGGTCTATACTGGGATGCAAACCTTCAGCTTCCATCCTACAATAGCAGAATTTTACTGTTAAACTTACCTAGCTTAACAAATCGTAGGACAATGCTCGGTGTAGGACAATGTAGGGATGTAGATAGCTAGCATTTACTAACACATTTATAATGTAACATTCCTAATAGAAGGACTCGAAACTTTAGTCCTCTGTTCCTTAGCCATTGTAGTTCGGCACTGCATGACCCTTTTAGGGTATTATATTATTATATTATATTATTACTCTATTACATATCTTTCCTGTCCCTCTAATTTAAAATATAGAATTTTAAATTATCTTACTAACTCCTCTTAGCTTAACAAATTTCAAATAGCATGTACTAACAAATCGTTTCTCGAGAGCCCTTCGGTCGTCTGGGCCTCTAAGCTTTATGATGAATACAGGAATGCTAGCTGGTGCTCTTATTGATGCACAAGCCATTTCCAAATGTAACCAAGTGCAGTGCTCTCAAAATGAGCCGAAAGATATAAAGACCGTGCAGGATCAGACGCGCTGTCCTGGTGTTCGACAGTCGACTACATTTTGCCTGAAAATCAGTTCATGGGTAGCGCTCTTGTAATGGCGCTGTGCAAATCACTGGAAGGCACTGCATCTCACTTGCTCTCGCAGACATGTTTTCCCGGCATAACATGAACGCAGTTCCGATAATTATTGTTGCAATATTTTTCTGAGACGGAGACTTTGGCCGACACCGTTATGAATTTTCTAAATGGACGCCCATATGAAGGAGAGTGTTTTTCGTTGTTTGGGAGCAGAATGGTCACTTCCCTTATGGCCCGCTGGAAGTCGCTCAGGGTCGTGTAGATTGCAGTATCCGTTACGTTGGCACATGCAGCTGGCATAGATAAACGATTGCACCGTTTTGTTTTTACCACGGATATCCAAACCAGAAACGAGCTGCATCAGGAACTCAAAGCCTTTTCGTTCGTCGCTAGACAGAACAAGCTGGGAGACAACGTACCAGTACCACTAGGAGAAAGAATCAGGGCTGTGCCTAGCGTCACGTGTCACAGCTGTGGCAAGCCCGTCCACAAGAAGGCGGAATGTCGTTTAACAAAGAAACAACTCCGCGTCAGCATCCTCGTAATCAACAGTCTGGATATACTGGAGGAAGAGATCGATCATCCGTCATCTGTTACAAATGTGGAAAAGCTGGACATGTATCTACTATCTGCCCGGATTGTCAGGAGCATCCGCCAATCAAAAGAAACAACATCAAAGATGTGAACATATGCACCATACTTGAGCCCTTAGGACTTTACTACAGTCTAGTGAGTCGTTCCAATTTTACTTCAACTCCGAAGCCGAATGCTCACTCATCAAAGAGACTGCATCGCTGAGATTATCAGGCACTAGAATAAACAACATAGTGACATTAAGGGGTATAGGTGGTAACTCCGTTTGTAGTGAGCGTTCACTTGAAATCTTATTTCACGTAGCTATCATATTAAATATGAAGCTTTGATTGGTCGTAAAATTTTGAGCCAGGGCATCGGCGTGAAAATTAAATCAAGCGCGCTTACTTTGTTTAGTAAAAAGTCTATATTACCTGGCC
This sequence comes from Drosophila bipectinata, assembly GCF_030179905.1. Taxonomy (NCBI): domain Eukaryota; kingdom Metazoa; phylum Arthropoda; class Insecta; order Diptera; family Drosophilidae; genus Drosophila; species Drosophila bipectinata. Next base: position 19,188,328 of record NC_091740.1, on the reverse strand, counting down.
GATGTTGACACCGATTTGCATAGACCAGATAAAGATAGACTGCTATCAATATTACAAAAATTCTCAAATTCGTTCATTAACGGCTCTGTGGAATCCGCGTGACTACGGGACAGCCAGAAATTCGCTTGATTGATCAAAACAAGACGGTTCAGAGGCGCCCTTATCGTTTGAGTGTGGAGGAAAAAGAAAAGGTTAGACATTCTATTCAAGAGCTGTTAGATGCGAACATTATAAGACCCAGTTCCTCTCCTTTTGCGAGTCCGATGTTACTTGTCCGAAAGAAAAATGGTACAGACCGTCTCTGTTTTGACTATCGGGAGCTTAATGCTAACACTGTTTCCGACAAGTATCTGTTGCCACTTATATCTGACCAGATAGCTAGGTTGGGTGGGGCTAGGTTTTTCACGCCACAGAAGGACAGTACGAATACTTGGCTAAGCCTTTTGGGCTTAAAAATGCGCCTTCCATATTCCAAAGGGCTTAGGTGATCAGGCTTATAAATATGCCATTGTTTATATAGACGATGAAATGATAGTCGCACGTACAAATGAAGAAGTATTTGAGAGATTACAAATCACCAGGCAAACACTAGCCGAAGCAAAATTTTCTTTCATCTTAAAAAAATGTTTCTTTCTAAAATCTTGTGTCGAATACTTAGGTTTTGAATCCTGGGTAAATACGAGCTCTAGGAAAGTACGAGCCCCGCAATCAGTCACTCAACTGAGACAATTTATTGGACTGGTCTCGTATTTTCGTCAGTTTGTACCTAAGTTTTCGCAGTTGCCAAACCCCCTCTATGTTCTTATTTCAAAAAGTATGACATTTTTATGGAAATAAGAGCATGAGCAGATACGACAGGAAGTGACTCGTATCCTGACTAGTGAACCTGTTCTGACTATCTTCGATCCCCAATTCCCTATTGAACTTCATACAGATGCGAGTGCTGATAGCCATCATAGCCACAATTTTATTGCATAAAATCGAACACAAGCCTCGAGTTATCGAATACTTTAGTAAACGGACCTCGCCAGCGGAATCGCGGAATCATTTATACGAACTGGAAACACTTGCAGCTTACAATGCTATTAAGCATTTTCGCCATTACCTACAGGGTCGACATTTCGTCATGTTTACTGACTGCAATTCGTTCAAAGTCTCTCACACAAAAGCAGAAATAACTCCGAGAGTCCATACGTGGTGTTCATACATGCAATCTTTTGAGTTTGATATTCAGTATAGGCCCGGTGAAAAAATAGCTTATGTAGATTTTCTGTCCCGAAATCTTATATGAAAAGATCGTATTAAGTCAAAAGGTACAGTGGAAAAACATAAATTTGACACAGATCACTGACAATTCGTTGTTAGCTGAACGCGTTGAGGAAACGACGTCTTTTGTTTCTAAATTGCGTAATGATGATCTTGCTAAGGATTTGGAGGATTCAGGAACACTGTATAGGAAAATCCAAACGAATGGGAAAACTCGTTGCCTCCCTATCATTACAAAGCCGTTTAGGGGTCGGCCGTAAATAATGTGCACTAGTCCATTATGCACCTTGGGTGGGAAAAATCCCACCCAATAAGAGTATTATTGGTTCGAAAGGGTATCCAAGTACGTTCGAAAATTTGTTGACAACATGCAGACTGTCAAAATCCCCATCTGGCAAGGCACAAGCCGAATTGCATCCTTTATTCCATCCCGTGGCATACAGTCCATATGGACCTTACAGGGAAGCTTAGTGGTAAAAGTGATCAGAAGGAATATATAATCGTGTTAATGAGCGCGTTCACGAACTTTGTCCCATACAGTGAGGCTGGATACAGAAAGTTGTATTAAGGCTTTAAAGTCGATAATATCATTGTTCGGTGTCCCTTCTCGTTTGATTGCAGATAAGGGACGTAGTTTTTCTAGTACAGCATTCCGTAATTTCTGCCCTGTCACAGGGCAGAAAACAGATTTACATTTGATCGCCATGGGCGCTAGTCGGGACAATGGCCAAGTAGAGGGAGTTATGAGTACTCTAAAATCTATGCTAACGGCGGTTGAGACAGATCAGGGATCATGGCAGGATGCTCTTTGTGAAATTCAACTGGCTCTTATTTGTACGCCCAATAGAGTGACTAAGGTTAGCCCCTTAGAAATGCTTATTGGCAAAGAACCAAGGAAATGGCAAAGCAAAACATGGAAATGAATGCCTATTACGATAAAGCTAGATTTGAAAAAGCTAAGGCTACTTTTATTTATTTATTTATTTATTTATTTATTTCGCCAACGGACAAATCCTTACATGGCTACATAACATAACAACTTACTCCTAATAAATAAAACTACAAAATTAACAAAAACTTAATAAATGCCTTAATAACTTGCGTTTTAACACACCCTTATAAGAGCCCCACTCAATTCGGAGGCTAGCCGGCAAAGAATTAAAATAAGAAAGAGCCCGCTCTATCGGCTCATTTAAAAGATAATTGGCCCTATGACACTTCACCCGAAAGGGGGCAAAGGTACGAAGATCCCTTTGAGGAACATTAAAATTAACGAGTCCCAACAAAAAAGGACAATCAATGTTATCGACGATTAAATTATTTAAAAAAGTTAACGCTGCCAGTTTACGCCGATCCTCCAACGTGCAAACGTTCAGAAGAAGGCAACGGCTCTGGTATGAAGGAACAGGATCCTGGAACCTTAGAGGCAGAAGTGCAAATTTTAAAAATTTTTTCTGGAGTCGCTCAATTCTGTTGGAACGAACTTTACACTCCGGGTTCCAAATGATTGAGGCATATTCCAGCCTCGACCGAATGAATGCAGCATAGACGCTGAGGCTCGAGTATGGACTTTTGAACTGGTTCACGTGCCTCTTAACAAAGCCCAGCATAGCATACGCTTTAGGTAAAATATAGTCTAAGTGAGCCGAAAATTTAAATTTGCTGTCGAATAAGACACCAAGGTCTAACACCTCTTCTTTAGCTGCCAAATTATAATTATTGATGGAATAACCCGTACAGATTTCAAGAGACCGCCTACTGTAACGGGTAAACATACACTTAGATAAGTTTAATGGAAGAAGATTGCGGGAGCACTCTGGATATATCCTCCTGTAACAAGTAACTATCACTAATGCAGCTAATCTCTTTATAGATTTTAAGGTCATCCGCATACATTAAAAAGTACGAATGACGAAAGCATGACGAGATGTCATTAATGAAAATGATAAATAGAAGAGGTCCAAGAGAGCTGCATTGTGGAAGACCAGAGGAGGTGACAAAGGGACTTGAGATAGCGTTTCCAACTTAATAGGCAGGAATGAATACCTAACTTATATAATTTGGCCAGAAGGGCAGCATGACAGACTTTGTCGAAGGCTTTGGAGAAGTCGGTGTAAATGGCATCAACCTGAAATCGGTTTTCAAAAGCTTCAAAGCAGTGCTTAGAGAAGACCGCTAAGTTAGTGGTAGTGGACCTCCCAGGCAAAAAACCATGCTGGTTGGGGGATATAAAATTGCGAGCCAGAAAAGTCAATTTTTTAGTTACTATCCGCTCCAGTATCTTAGCGACGTGCAAATTTTGGCTATAGTACGATAGTTGGTAACATCACACCTACTGCCACCTTTGTGAATAGGCGTTATAGAAGTAATCTTCCACCGGTGGGGGAATCTACCAGAAGAGAGCGAAAAGGAGAACAGCAGTTGAAGGGGAGTAGAGAGAGAAGCGATACTCCTCTTAAGAAAGAATGGGGAGATACCGTCCACGTCAGGTGTGAGCGACTCGGTCAGATGTCCAGTGGCTTCAACTAGGTCACCGTCCAAAACGTCCATGTTACTCACATTAAGAAAAGGCTCAATGCTAAGAAGAGTTTCATGATCACTCCAAGGAACCTTCGGCTCCAAGTTAGAGGCAAAGTATTTTGCAAAAAGATCAGAAACGCCCTGATCCGAGTCGGCTGCTAAATTACCATAACATATGGAAGAAGGTATGTCCGATTTTGACTTTTTGCTGTTAACAAACCGCCAAAAAGCTTTAGGATTCGATCGAAGGCTAGCTTCGACATCGGATATAAACTGATTGTAAAGGAACTTATTAAGGAAATCAAATTCTCGCTTAAATTGCCGGTACAGCTCTCCTGCTCGAGTCTCACCTGTCAATATAAATCGTTTGTAGTGCTTATCCCTTCTATTCTTTAAGTTTTTTAAACCTTTTGTATACCAGGGAAGCCTATAGGATCTTCGTACCCTCACAGGGGCATAAGTATCAATAATATTAAAAAGGGCAACCAAGAACTTAGTATAACAATCATCGATTGAGCCATCCGAAAAAAGGGAAACCCAATCAAAGGCTGAAATAGAGGCGTTAATAAGTGACAAGTTAGTATCATTTAGATGACAATATGGAATGGGGGAAGCAGAAGGCAAAAAACTATAAAACTCAATTTTAATTACCAACGGCTTGTGGTGCATATCACAAGGACTTAATGGTACATTGCATAACTCTACTTTACTATTAATCAAATTATTTAAAAATATAAGATCAAGAATTTTGGATAAATCATTAAAAATATTATTTACTTGGGAGAGGCCCAGACTAAAAATATCATCTAAAACTACAATTTCATGACTCTGGTGAACGTTGCTAGGTAGCATGCAGGGAGATTCCGGGTCCCAAGACCAGACAATGGAGCTCAGGTTGAAATCGCCAGCTACCATCAAAGCGGTAGGGTCCGACGTTCTAGCACAGACACTAGTGATGTTTTCCATATGCGCATGATATATACTAAATGCGCTGTTCGGAGGGATGTATGATGCAATGATGACGAACGGGCCATGGAAGCCCTGGATTGAAACAGCAAGCTGATCCAGTATAGGGTCGGCCACCGGAAGGCGCAGTGGTGTAGCCTGAAGAGATCGACGGATAGCGATGATCACACCTCCACCTCGCTCACACTGGGTACTGAATGCATCTCGGTCCTTTCGAAATACATGGTACAAATTAGGCTCGAAGAACTCAGAGGAGCTGAATTTGTCATTGAGCCAGGTTTCCACAAGGATGATTACATCAAAATCGCAGGCAGAAGAATTGAGGAATACCATCCGGGTCTTGGTTCTCATTCCCGATATATTTTGGAATAGAACTTTTAGGCTTTTATTAGGGTCCAAGGACGACGAGTAGCTACAGTCCAAACTGGGAATTGGACGGCAAGGCGGTGATGGTGAAAGTGCACTCCTGGTACTGGTGCATGTGGAGGCATATCCAATACGCATAGCTTGCAAAATAGCCGACAAGGACACATAGAAATTTTCATTAGACTCATCAGTAGACCTGCGAGAGTCCAGTAGCAAGGCAGATTCCGTGCAGGTGAAAACATTGAGCGTTCATAGTCAGGCACATCCAAACGCAGCAAAGATCCACCCACGGGTCCAAAACGTAAATAAACATCTTCCATCGGCGAAAAGAAAGCACCAGCGAGTGGCCCAGCGAAAAGAGATAAGATAAGCGATGCGCTGCCAACGTCTCGATTACCATCGTCTTGTTGTTGCTGGGCATCCACAAGTGAAGATAAGAAATAAACAACTCGCCTTGAAAAAAGTTGTTGTTGTTGAAGAATATCGATCAGCAAACGAAGCCAATTATTGGAGGAATTGAAGACAGCGTCAACCGTTACCATGAACGCCCACGCCGATTGTTGTTGGTAGCGCAGGAGAGAGCAATCGGGGTGACGAACTGCAGCTTGAGAAGAATAAGATGTAACGGCGACAGCGGCGCCGCTTACTGAGGTTTTTTGAAGATTGCAAATGCGGTAAAGGTAGAATCGCCGGGAGGTCAATAACCTTAGCCGGCTCTCTATGAACAAACCGGCTGACTTTTACCGACATAGGCCAAAAATCGTCATTAAAGACTGTTGGGAAATTTTGCTCCGGAACTCCCAATTTAAAATTAACGAACTTGAGGGCGTTAATTTCAGCATCCTTTTTGATCAGCCTAGCACAGACTAAATCATTGGGCTCCACGTTCAGCTTATCTGCGACAAATTTGCACAGTGCATCCGGTTGGGTAGACGTCGCGAATTTACCCACATGAAGGTGGGAAGCATTTCAAGGTGGGAAGCACTTGAAGTTAGGCGCAACTGGGAGCTTGTCCCACAATGCGCCTATTAGGGTTGATCCGCTTCTTCTTCGGGACAGCTCCCTTAGATGCCGTTGGGGCCTGCCCCAGAGTAGCCTTTATGCTCCCAGTGCTGGTGGGCATAGCAGAGGGAGCAACAACTTGCACCCCAGCCGAGGAGGCGCGTCCAGCGGACACAGCCGCTCCATTTACCAGGGCTAGGTCAACTTTGGCATTAAGGCTTTCGAAGCGGGACTCCAGATCTAGAACTTTATGATTTAGCTCATCAATTTTGGAATGCGAATCATTTCCAATGACGCAGCTATCACATTGCCACATTAAGTTCGGAATGTTAATAAGTAGTTTTATAGCCTCCGAGGGCAAATCAACACAAGCGGTGTGATAGGCACGCCGGCAGATCGACGCGCACCGAACGGCCTCACACCCACGAAGTTGGGTAGCAGTAACTTCTGCACTGCACTCGGTGCAAACAAGAGGCGACATGAGCGAAAAAGTAGACGTCCGAACTCAAAGAAAGATAGATAAAGACTTGCAGATTTGAAGATTATAAGACAGAAGGTCGGTGACTACGTATTGCTTAAGAAAGAAGAGCGTCATTTTTAAAATGATCGGTGAATTGTTATTCATGAATCAAACGGCTTATGAATCAAACTGTGAGCTATTTATGATGGCCGGTTTGCCTAGATACAAGCTGTGGGCTAAATGAACACACTTATTGACTGGCCAGTTTTTCTTATGGATGATTGTGTGCTAATTGATGGCATGGTTTTTGTAAACTAATGAAGAACATGATCGCTATATGGAAGAAAAAAATGAATAATTGAAATTGTTTGAGTTTAAGTCTTCAATAAGAAAAAAAATGTGAAACCATCTTAAACTTTACTTTGGTTGGAAAATAAGAGAATATATTTTGTTAACCTTTATATTGTACACTCACGAGGACGTGAGATAGGTCTGGAAGGCCGTGTCGCAGATTGTTTTGAATATTCAAATTATAACGATTGTTGGTACACTCTGGTTTTACTTCTTGTTGCATTTCCGTTCTTTCGTGCGAGATGGATACGCAATTCCGTCAACTTAGTCTAGGCGTGGGCGTGAGTGTGACAAATAGTGTTCGTCATAACTCACCACACTAGGCATGTGTAGTTGAGGGTGAAGGGGAATTAAAAGGAACTGACATGAGTTTGAGGATCAGACTGAAAAATAAGTTGGAGATCCTGCCACAAGCCAGAAAAAGTTTCGCTGAAAGTCCAGTTGAGGACTTTCATAATTAATCTTCGTCATATTCTAGCAGTGCGCAGCTTTATGGCTCGACGAGGGGCCCAGTGGAACTCTGGAGCCACAACGGCACAAATTTTCAAGGAGCCAGAACGGAGTTGCGTAGGACGTTTGATGATGTGGACAAGGATCTACTCTCTCGCGAGCTCACTAGGCCCCAGATGTCATGGAAGTTCATTCCACCCGCATCTCCCCACATGGGTTGGCCATGGGAACGCTTGGTGCGTTCCGTGAAGACGGCGTGCGAATCCATTCTCCTGGACAAACGACCATCGGATGAGCGCTGAAAGCCGCCTTAATGGAGGCGGAGGCGATCGTCAACTCGCGACCCCATACATTCCATGGCATACGTTCCAGTGGGAGACGAAAACGAAGAATCACTGACACCGAATCATTTCCGGATTGAAAGCTCAACTGGAAGAGGACAGACGACAGCCTACCCGAAGGAGTGCAGCTCAAAAAGAGCTGGATGGAATCACAATAACTGGTGGACTCGTTCTGGAAGCGGTGACAGAATACCTGGCAGTGATCACTAGGCGAACCAAATGGTGCGAAAAGAGTAAGCCTCTTGCAATGAGGGATATTGTGTATGTGTCCCATCCCGGACAGCCGCGTAGCCAGTAGCCGAAAAGAAGGATCCTGAAGGTGAACATTTGCCCGGAAAGACAAGTGAGGAGTGCCGCATTTATACAAGACCCGCGACGAAGCTGGCAGTGCTGTCTATCGAGAGTAGTTTGGTAGATCCCTGGCCGTATATAAAAGTGAGAAGTGTTACGATAGATAGTAAAACTGCTCCCGCGGCATCCGGCAACGCCGAAGTTGCAAAACCGATAGTTTGAGCGGGTCTGAATCTCTGTTAAGTCAGCCGGTAATCATGTGCCTAAGCTTTCTTTTCTACTTTGACATTTGATGGAAGCGGACGAAAAGTGAGAACATAGAATTAAGATTTGATTATGAATTGTACAATTATTAATCTACTTTAATTTAAAGAGCTTATCACTGCTTGGAGTTCTAAACAGTGTCAACAACCGGCTTGTCTGTTACAAATGAAGAAAACAAATAAAGGATTATCAGCATTTACACGGGCGTCTTCACCCCAGCGCCAACTACCGCGGCGCTACAAACTTCGAAGACCCGCAACACCGTGTGTTGTCAGTATTGTAGCCTGTAAGAGCGACGACAAGACGGGATCGGCCGACCATATAACTGATATATCGGAAATGCCATAACTTTTGTGTTTTTAGAGTAAGAAAGTTGGAATTTTTTATAAATTTATTTTTCAAACCCACCAAATTCTATCAGTTTGTTCCGTCTACGTTCTTTAGATGTCATATAACTGAACGATCGGAATTGATATTTAAAAAACTTTCCAACTTTGGTATATTAGCAGATAGAAGCTTGAGACTTTTTTAAAATTTTTTTTTGTTACGAAATTAACGGAGTATTAACTTTGACTCCGCCCGAAGTCAGTTTTCTTTTCTTATTTTTAGTACATATCATTTTTGAAATTTATGTTTACCTCCTCAAATTAAAAAATGCCATCTAGCAGTTACCATTTCTTTGAAAGACTCATCCAAAGTTTAAATATCCATTTTTACCACATTTGTTTTTGTGCTTCGATGATTTTTCCCCGAACATTTTCTTTTGTAAGAATTTCTTGTTATAATTGAAATCAGTAGATTATAACATTAGATTTAATTTTTTACTTAGGAAAAAACTTGAAATAATTTTATTGAATTTATTAAAGCTAGGTAAGCAATATTTTCTTTAATAAAATGGCAGTTTACATTCTCTTTTTTTAAATGCCATGGCTTCCTGAGACCCATTGACAACTTTGTAACAAAATATCATTAAGGCTTAGTAGCTTTTAGGTAGCTTTAAGTTCTAGGAAGCCAACATAAAGAAGCTTGGTCTGCGCTTCGATTGATCTTCGTATGTATGCGTGTTCATACATTGGCATGCACGGGTGCTTGGTTGTTAGCGTGCTTCCTTGAGATGTGCGACCCTGCCGAAGATCCTTGGGGATCGGCCTACCGGACCGGAGCTAGAGGTCCTGTCGGCTCAAAGCCGGCGCTAGAAATAGGCGCACAGGAAATTGTGGAAGTCACTAAGGCCACCCAGGCGTAAAAGCTCCCGGTCCAGATGGGATCCCAGACAGCACGATAGAACTGGCGATGATTACGTGCCCGGATCTCTGCCCATTGCAATACGGTTGATGCAATTTCCCTGATAAGGCACCACCTGATGTGGGTGGAAGCCAGGTGGGACGTCATAGTCGAGGCGCTGCACAATCTCGGAGTGCCGACTAGCATTGTGGAGGTTACAAGGTCGTACCTTAGCGATAGTAATATCAGGTACAAGACGACCACAGTCATTTAAGAGCATGCGGTCACCTGCTGTGTCCCTCAAGGCTCCGTCTTAGGCCCAGACCTTTGAAACGTCAACTATGACAGAGTCCCGGACCGAACAAACCTAGTCGGATTCGCGGACGGCATTTCAGTAATGGTTGTCGCCAAGACAATCCAGGAAATATAGGAATCTAGGCAGGGCTAAGCCTAGCTCACCACAAGACGGAGGCTGTCCTGATCTCATTATTTCTTATTTATTATATTATATTTTGTAATCGGACTTGGTTTCGTAGAAATTTCCGGTTAGGGGTGCATGACCTTTATTGAATTTAAAATCAATCCATTCTTCACGAAACCTACTTACTGATGTATGTGTTTCTCGGTAAGCGTGTCATTTCGTCTTCAGATTCGGTGATTTAAAGCCAATCGTCCACGAAAGTATTTCGTAATATAGCATTCGCGGCTTCTGGAAACAAATTTATTGGCGCTCTTGTCCCGGAAAAATGTCGCCGCTGCTGATGGTGATAACGGTCATAACGTATAGGTCTGGTTGTCTCCGTATCTCCATTGGAATTGTTCTTTTAATCGTACCTTCACTTGGTGGCAAATCTTTCTTATGCCTCCACTGATTCCTATACGCCTCTCTCGGAACAAAAGTGACATCATTGTCACTAATGATGACAATTGATGTGGTCCTTTTAGTAAAGCTGTGTTAAGATATATGAGTTTTACCTTGGCTGCTGCGTCCCATACGAGTTTCGAATCGCCTTTATTTGGATTAATAACAGCAAATATTGGCAAATACCAAGAACGTGTCTCGTCTGTTATCTCATTCTCCTCTAGCTTACCAGTTATCCAGTTTCTTTGTATCTTTTCAGTTGCTGGCTAACGAAGTGTTTAAGTTCTTGGTCTGGCTCCATGCGCGTAGCCACGTATTTAAGTCGTCGCATCGCCACTTGCAGGAAAGACCGGAACTCCATCTTGTCGTATCGCCATTGCTCGTTCATATTTATTTGATCTAAGCGTTTTGTTGCTTGCGCATATCCCTATAGAGTCTAACGAATAGCTCTCCTTCAGCTGTCTAGCCGTAGGCTGTAGTTTTTGATTGGCAGACATGCCTTAATCCGTTTTCCTTCCATCGCGGCGTATCGATAATCTTCTTCAGTGCTGATGATTTTAAATAACTGGCTCATCTAGTGCTTTTTCCGGTAGATCTAGGTTCTTTACAGTTTTTTATTGCGTATCTCGGACTTGCTCGAGAATTTCTCAGTTGATAAGATGGTCAAACCTATTCTGGTGCAGTACATTTTGGACACTTTTGAAATTTGCCTGGCTGTCATGTTGGATGTGAAGAAAGCCTTCGAAAAGAGAAGCAGCGTACTGGCTTCGCCGCTATATAAAGCCTATACGGCCAACCTCCCAGTCCTGCAAACCAAAATCTATTAATACAAATGCTGGTTTTACAACAATCCAAATAATGACTTCCCTACGAATATCTACGTGGAACGCTAACGGCGTTTCGCAGGATAAACTCGAGTTAGCGCAATTCCTACTAGACAATCAAATCGACGTAATGCTGCTTTCAGAAACACATCTTACGAACAGATACAATTTCCAACTACGAGCACATTCATTCTATGGAAAAAATCATCCAGTTGGTAAAGCACACGGCGGGACTGGGATTTTAATCAGAAGCCGTATTAAGCACCATTATCATACGAAATTTGCAAAAAACTACCTTTAGGCCACATCAATACATATACACCTAAATATTGGCAAGCAATTAACTCTAGCTGCCGTATACTGCCCCCCACGCTTCACCATAGCTGAAGATGAGTTTATGCAGTTTTTCAACTCACTCGGAGACCACTTCATAGCAGCAGGAGACTACAATGCCAAGCACACACACTTGGGATCTCGACTCGTGACCCCAAAAGGAAAGCAGCTCTATAATGCAATTATCAAAGCTAAGAACAAGCTAGACTATGTTTTTTCTAGCACACCAACATACTGGCCGGCAGACCCAAATAAACTTTAATTGACTTTGCGATTACCAAAAACATTCCTAAAAATCTGATAAGCGCAGAATGCCTATCGGATCTTTCATCTGATCACTTGTCTGTCCTTTTTACTCTACTCCAACACCCAGCAACATGGGATCAATCATCAAAACTGACCTCACATAAAACCAATTGGGTTAAGTACAGGAAGTACATCAGCTCACACATTGAGCTGAGTCCTCACCTCAGCGACAAAGCCAACGTAGACAGTTTTGTTAATTCGCTGGAGTCTGTACTCTGCAGCTCGAGTTTCAACAACTCAAACTATAAACACACAATGCATTCAAAAGAAGACAAATCTACAAATCGAACAGCTTATCCTCGAAAAGCGACGCTTACGTCGAGAATGGCAATGTCACAGATCTGCTAAGCAACGCTTCAAACATGCCTCACGTCAACTTGATCAAGCTCTACAGCAAGAAGAAACGTATGTCCACCGGCGCTACATAGAGTAATTGTCAACTAACAGTACAAAACACTTACTATGGAGAGCTCACCTAACTCTGAGCTCACCGAAAGAAACCGTGATGCCTATTAGAAATTCCACAGGCCGGTGGACGCGCAGCGACGCAGACAGAGCCAGCACGTTTGCCAAACACCTTAAAAATGTCTTCCAACGAAATCCTGCCACCAATGCGTTTACTTTGCCGACTCTATCAGATGAGCCCCAGCCTCAACATGAGCCGATTGAATTTCGCCCAAACGAAATCACTCACGGAAGAAATGGTTAACATCATCAAACGACAACTGAATCCGAAAAAATCCCCTGGCTGCAACCTCATAACTCCCAAAATGATCATTGAGCTCTCATACTGCGCCGTTTGCACTCTCACCCAGCTATTTAATGCCATCGCAAAACTAAGCCACTTTTCAGTGAGATGGAAAAAGTCAATTATAATAGTGATAGCAAAGCCGGGGAAAAACCACACTATCCCCACGTCGTATAGACCTCAAGCATTCGATAGAGTCTGGCTAGAAGGTCTAATGTACAAGATCAAGACAATGCTCCCCTACAGCACCCACAAGATTTTAGAGTCTTACCTTTACGACAGAAAATTTGTCGTGAGGTGCAACACCGCTATATCCGATGATTACACTGTTGGAGCTGGAGTTCCTCAAGGCAGCGTGCTAGGGCCAATATTATATGTCCTCTACACAGCAGATATTCCGATAAGCACACGTCTAACAACATCCACGTTTGCCGATGACATAGCTATTCTTAGCCGCTCAAAATGCCAGATTCAAGCAACTGCGCAGCTAGCTCTTCATATGGTCGATGTCGAAAAATGGCTGTCAGATTGGCGAATTAAAATAAACGAACTAAAATGTAAGCATGTTAAGTTCACTCTGAACAGGCAAAACTTCCCGCCGATAACATTAAACAACACTCTACTCCCACAAGCAAACGAAGTAACATACCTAGGAGTACATCTCGACAGAAGACTCACATGGCGCCGGCACATTGAAGCCAAAAGAACACACCTAAAGCTAAAAGCCAGTGGCCTTCATTGGCTTATCAACGCTCGGTCACCTCTTAGCCTTGAATATAAAGTCCTGCTGTACAACTCGGTACTAAAACCTATATGGATGTACGGCTCCCAGTTATGGGGGAACGCCAGCAATAGCAACATTGACATAGTTCAAAGGGTTCAGTCGAAGATCTTGAGAACAATCACCGGGGCACCGTGGTACGTTCGCAACGAAAACATACACCGCGACTTAAACATTCTACCAGTCAAAGAAGCGATCGCAGAACAGAAGGTAAAGTACTTCTGTAAAAGTAAAGTAACCAAGCTATCGGTGCACCCTAACCACCTGGCGAGAGGCTGAGCAACCAATCAGTCTTAGTATACTGTTCGTCAACTTATTGTTAGTCTCAAAATTAAGAGTAGATTCAATAAATAAAAGCAAAACTATAATAAAAAAAAAAAAATTTTGTGCTTGCCAAGGTATCTCAAGCAAAGCTTTTTTCGTTTACCAAGCTCCTATTGTTTGTCAAGCTGACGTGTACTGACTTTTCGTAAGCCTCGGTTTGTATGTTACGTTGATGGGGTAGAACTAGAAATGACACTGTTTACCGACCCTGTAGCTTTTGGGCCCTGCAGTATGTTGGCCCCTTGTGTCGGAGATTATGCTTTAAGCTTTACGTTAGTCATCATAGGTAGTATGTTCGAGGTGCTGTGCACAAGTTATATACACGTATAAACGGTAAAATTCAGAACGCCTCCAATTAGTTACTGTCCTAGATATGTCGGTATCGCTCTCACTTCTGTGCCCTCTTCAATATACAAGGGTATTACGTGTGTACTCTGTTGCGCTTGAATTTCTAGATTCAAGCTTGGTTTTTTGTTTCTTAACGGGTGATATTTCTTGACCGATGATTTTTATACCGCTGCCGTGTGCTGCATCTCTTTCTCTCTCAAACAACGAACGAACCCATAGGTTCCAACCCAAACCACTTAGGATTCTTATCGACACAGTAGCCTCTTTTTTATTGATTGACTCAGCCCTTATCCCATCGAAACTAAAAATGAATTAACAAACACTAATTCCTATCAAAACCGCCTTCAAGACAAATTTAAAACTGTTCCAGGAATGTTCGCATTTTGTGCAAATTTTCCAAACTTATTTTATAATGATTATTTATTATGATTATTCATTACGAATGTCATGAAACATTCTTTAAAAACCACATTCTAATATGCACCTGACTTTTTAGACAAAGAATAATTGATTCACAGGAAATTAAGAGGCAGACAGACGGCCAAATTTTTATCCAACAGTACACAGTCCTTGGGAGGCTAAAATATTTCTTGTGTCTGAAAAAGTAGTTGGCAAACTGTCATTTTCCATAGCACGCGTGTATAGAATCGGCGCACTGACAGTGTTAGCATGCATTTTTTTTAAACTGTCTCATTTGGTCTCAGTTCGCCTCACTTGTCAGCCCAAGCTTTGCAAAAAAAAGGTTTTCACTGAGCAAAATGTTCTCAAAAATACGGGTGGAATAAATTTTCTCCATAAAAAATATAGAAAGGAAAGCGTAGTTTTGTTTAAGAACTGTTTCAAAGAAAGTTTTCTTTAATATAAAAAGGTACTATTTTAGTGCTCATTCAAACTTTTCGAAAAACAAAAATAAAATCAAAGTTTTATATGCCACTCAATGCCGTTCTCTTAAATTTTTTGGCTGCATATTCACGCACACTAAATACTAAATATGTGAGGTTTTTGCCTACACTTGTCTAAAAAGACAGACGGTTCAAACAAGAAAAAATGAAAACTTGTGATAGATTATATAAAACTCAAGAAAAAGCTTATGACGTATTGGGCCGAATTAACAGGTTAAAAATTATTTTACAACACATCTCAGATAGAGATGGAAATTAAAGACGTTGAAAAGACATTTTCATACGGCAGCAGCAGTCAGAAATTCGACATGAGGCCTGCATTCAGGAAATTCATTAGGGTCTTTGCCAACATCATTGTCCACGGATACGCCGTATTGCTAAGTTTTTTAAATTTATTTCAATTGAATTTATATTGAATTTGTTAGTTATCTCTAGATCTGTAATCGCTAACTTAGTATGAGATAGCTTAGAGCGGAATGGGAGCGAAAATTCACATTCGCTCTTGTGCGAATTCGCTCCGCTTCACCGCAATAAATAAATTAGGCTAAAGATTAGAGAAAAATAGGTGAGATAGATTTATAACGTTGAAATGGCAGCATCTTTCGTTCTTATTACTTGTTTAATATTTAGCAGCCACCTAATTATTATAACTTTGCAGAGGGTATTATAATTTTTCCCAAAAGTGTGCAAGGGAGTGAAGGAGACATCTCTGACCCCATAAAGTATATATATTCTCGATCAGGATCACCTCCAGGATCAGGATCAGGTGATATGAGCATGTCCGTTTCTACGTCTGTTTCTACAGACATGTTTGCATGTCTGTATCTACGCAAACTAGTCTCTCAGTTTTAAAGCTATTAACTTGACCAGCCCACACCCTTCTTTCCTTTGCACGCAGTATATAAGTCAGAATGACCGGGATCGGCCGACTTTATCCTATAGCTGCCATATAACTGATTCATCGGAAATGGTATAACTTTGATGTTTTTAGAGTTAGTGAGCTTGACTTCAAATTTGACACGAGAGCTATTTTTGGCAAAATAATACGACATGCCAAATTTCATACAGCTGCCATATAACTGATTGATCGGAATGGTATAACATTGATGTTTTTAGAGTTATGGAGTAAGAGTTCAAATTTTACACGAGAGGTTTTTTTTGACAAAATAATAACCCATGCCAAATTTTATAAGGATCGGCCGACTATATCCAATAGCTGCCATATAACTGAACGACCGGAAATGACCCAACTTTCGTGTTTTTGAAGAGAGCAATCCGGAATTTAGTACGGATTTTATTTTTGGTCAGTTAATCCGAATCCATAACGATCGGCGCACTATATTTTATAGCTGCCATATAACTGAACCATCGAGTACCATTGAGTAACCCAAAAAAAACTGGGGTAACCCCATATAAGCGAAAAGATGCTGAACCATAATTTATTAAGAGCAATAAACAAGCTTCTTATAACAGTTGTGATGTGCTAACCCAAAACAACTGCATTGTTTTAAATTAATAAGTGCCAAGCAATGAGCTCATTGAGCAACGATCAAAAGAACGAGCGTAAAAGTTCAGTGAACCAAAGAAATGGCTTTTACTCTTACTTTTCAACCCCCGATACCGCATTGGATAAATTTGCGTTGAAGAGCAAGCCGGCTCTACTGATCGCTGAAACCCAAAGGCACGGTCTTGCTCACCCGCTCTGCTCACTCCGACTCCCGCGTAAGTTCGCAGTGTAAAACCCCCCCCTTCAATATCGAAAAAAAATTTCGCACCAACAACAAGCAGTGCTACAATTTCTGCAAACACAGCGACAACCACTGCAATTCAAGCTACCACGACGTCAACGACTACAGCGAGTACAAAAGCAACAACTTCAGAAAGTGCCAATGCAGCCAAGGCCACACGGACTGGAATGGATCCCTACATCCAAATTAAGCGCAAGCTTAGCCCGCAGAGTAATCCGTTAATCAAAAATTAACCACGTTTAGAAAATCGACGAAGAACCTGGCAGATCCAGCAGTAACAGATTTGCCCTACTGGCGGAGGTTGAGGAAAACCAACCAGCCCAAGACACCGCAAAAAAACCCAAGCCCCCTCCAATCAGGGAGAAAAGCTCGTGTGCTCTGGTCAACCGAATTGCGGCGTTGATCGGGAACGGTGACAACTTTCATGTTATCCCGCTTATCAAATGGAACATCTATGAAACAAAGGTGCAAACCAAGACTAAAGAGCACTTCCGTATCGTGGCCAAATATCTGGACACTGTACAGGAAAACTATTATACGTATCAGCTGAAAAGAGTAAGGGCCTATAAGTAGGCATCGGGGAATCTAACCCGATGTTACCGCTGCGGAAATAAAAACTGCCTTTTAAGAAAAGGGCTTCGCCGCTAAAAATGTTATTAACATAAAGATAAAGATAAAAAGCCACAACCTCTCTTGAAGGTCTAGCTCGAGCCAGAAAGCAGGTCGCTGAAGAAGAACGAAGTCCACCCAATCTACAAGCTGCAGTATCTTTTTCATCGAAGAATCACTGTTAAAGAGCCAGTTAAACGCAAGGGTCCAGTGCAATGCACTAATTGCAAAGAGTATGGACACACCAGGTCATACTGCACACTTCGGGCTGTCTGTGTAGTCTGCGGGGACGCCCACAACTCCGCTCACTGCACTACACCGTTAAGCCGTTAAGAAATGTGGAAACTTCGGAGGCAAACATACGGCAAACTATAGAGGAAGAGTTGAAGAGTCGCATGCGTCAAACGACCGCAACGCGCAACTAAAATCCACAAAATTTGTACATTGCGTCAAAAACTACTCCAGACGTCTTCTTCGCCAAAGCTGCGAGGTCCTCATTCGGTTCACTATACACTACTAACGGCTTCTCCTATGCCGATGCTCTACGATCTGGAATGGAAATTCCAATTCAGCCTAATTCATAAAGCGCTCAGCAGGCCCAAGAATAACCACATAGCAAAACGGAAACTATGATAATTTCCCTCCAACAAAGTATGATGGAGCTTATGTGATTCATCAAAACGACCATGCAAATACTTATTTAAAAGCAGAACATGGTGATACAGCTATGCATATTCTACGAATATTATTGTGAAATGTCAATGGTGTCTCACGGCATAATCTAGAATTGTCACAATTCTTGACTGAAAACTATTTTGACGTTATGCTACTGAAAAAACTTTTTACAAGCAAATACAACATTCCAATGAGAGGCTACACAAACTATTGCACAGATCATCCAGATGGGAAAGCCCACGGCGGAACTGAAGATCTAATCTGAGAACGCATGAAACACCATTTTCACAAAAGGTTTGCAACAAACTTCTTGCAGGCCACATCGATACAAATTCAGTCAAGTTTCATTGCCACTGCCGTTTACTGCCCTCCTCGTTTCTCAATCTCGGAAAGATAATTTATGAACTTCTACAATTCACTTGGGGATCGTTTTATAGACGCTAAAGACTACAACGCCAAACATCCGCAATGGGGCTCACTTGATCTGGAAGTCCCACAAACTGGCCAACCGACTCACTGATTTCTGCAAAATAGCAGTTTACCAGCTTCAAAACAACGCCTTAAGGAAGCAACTCGATCACTCGACCAGGCTCTCCATCAACAGGAAGAAAATGCACAGCTTAGGTACATCCAGAATGTTTCGCCAACAAGCACAAAGTACCCCCTGTAGAGGACCCACCCAAATCTTAGCGCCCCAATTGAAACGACCACCCCGATAAGAAACTCTTCGGGATGCTGGGTTCGCAGCGACGAATACCGAGCTTAAACATTCGCTACACATCTCCAGAATGTCTTCCAGCTAAACCCAGCCTCAAATTCAATCCTCCTGCCAGTAATTCAGCCAGAGGCTACCGGTGGTCCCTTATTGATGCCAAAAATGCTGATCGAACTTCCAAAATGCGCTGTAGAGGTCGTTTGCAAACTATTTAATGGGACATTTATCTTGGAAATTTCCCAAAAAAATGGAAGAAATCCGAATGATACCGAAAAATTATACAATGATACCGAACCCTGGAAAATAACACACAATTCAGTCATCATACAGACCAATAAGCCTTCTATCTTGTTTGTATAAATTGTTTTAAAAATTCTTGTTGACTCGCATAATACCACATTTGGAAGCTTGAAATATTATCCGGGCACACCAACTTGGCTTCCGAAGAAACCACGGAACCATCGAGCAAGTGAACAGATTAACATCCAAAATACGCTTCGAACAGCGAGAATACTGCAGCGCTATTTTCCTCGACGTATCTCAAGCTTTCGACCGAGTTTGCCTCATTGGACATGTACAAAATTAAAACGTTTTTGCCAACATACACCAACATGCTACTGGAATCATACCTCTACAATAAGGTATTCTCAGTGAGATGCAACGCAGCTACTTCGGGCGACTACATCATCGAAGCTGGAGTTCCACAAGGAAGCGCACTCGGCCCGTGTCCATATGTTTTGTATACTGCGGAAATTCATACGAACGCACCACTAACAACCTCAACGTTCGCCGACGATACCGCTTCCTTAGTCGCTCCAGATGCCCAACGCCAAAAACATCCCAACTGGCTAATCTTCTTATAGTAGTGGAAAGGTGGCTGTCTGACTGGGGCATTAAAATAAATGAACAAAGGTGTAAACATATAACGTTTACTCTTAATAGACAAGCATGCCAATCGCTTTTACTAAACGGTATGCAGATCCCTCAAGCTAACGAAGTAACGTACCTTGGCATCCACCTTGATAGACGACTTACCTGGCGTAAGCACATCGAATGCAAAAAGATGCACCTAAAACTGAAAGCCAGCAGCCTCCATTGGATCATCAACTCACGATCGCCACTGTCATTGTACGATCGCCACTACTGTACAATTTAGTCCTTAAGGGGTTATATACAGTTGTACCGGGCAAAAATATGAATTTTTATCGATTTTTTTTTGACACCATAGAAAATATTTATGAAAAATGTTTTAACGACGTTGTTTAGTACATGTTTCTGGGTACTTAATTAAATTTTTTCATAAACAAATATTACATAACAAAAATGTTATAGCCGAATTCCCGGATCGTCTTTTTTCGATGGTGTCTTGCGGTGGACATGATTTCTCGAAAACGGTTCATCCGAATTCCAAAATTCAAAAAAGTTTAGTTAGTATATTGTATTGTCTAGTCCGTGGACGAGTGATTTTTAAAAATTTTGATTTAAAAAAAAAATGGCGACGTTTTTAACAAAAAATGTACTTTTTCAACGTATAAGATTTTTGTTTTTTGTCCTTTAAAAAAGGAGTTTTCAAAAAAATTGAAAATCCCTCGTTCACGGACTAGCTAACATCATAATAAATAAGTGGTCAAAATTGGTGTTGATCGGATTAGTAGTTTTTTAGTAATCGTGTCCACCGCAAAGGTAATTTCCAAAAAAAAAGGTTCTGAGATAATCGCGTTTAAAGTTTCAAGTTTGTTCAAGTTTGTCTCGGGTTTCTAGCGGATTCCATCTGCGACGCAATGACCTCCCAACCCAGCAATCGATTTTTAGGGCGGTCTATCTCTGTATCAGTCAATATGACTGTTAGTTAAGTTAAAAATATAAGATTTGATACACCTCTTCTTAGTCTCGCAAAGAGAAGATCCAAGAAAAACAGCAACGCTACAAAAAAACAAGAAAGGAAAGCTAACTTCGGGCGAAGCCGAAGTTTATATACCCTTGCAGCTAAAACCGGATATATATCGCTAACATCGGATATAGTTGGCCGATGCTTATGAAATAGGTAGGTGGGATCAACTGACCAAAAATAGAATCTGTATTAAATTCCAGCTTTCTATCTTCAAAAACACGAAAGTTGGGTCATTTCCGATCGTTCAGTTATATGGCAGCTATAGGATATAGTCGGCCGATCCTTACGAAAATTAAGCATGTCGTATTATTTTGCCAAAAATAGCGCTCGTGTAAAATTTGAACTCTCTAACTCTAAAAACACCGAAGGTTTACCATTTCCGATCAATCAGTTATATGGCAGCTATAGGCAGGATATAGTTGGCCGATTCCGGTCGTTCCGACTTCTATACTGCGTGCGAAGGAAAGAAGGGTGTGTGCAAAATTTTCAAATCGATAGCTTCAAAACTGAGAGACTAGTTCGCGTAGAAACAGACAGACAGACGGACAGACGGACATGCTTATATCAACTCAGGAGGTGATCCTGATCAAGAATATATATACTTTATAGGGTCGGAGATGTCTCCTTCACTGCGTTGCACACTTTTGACCAAAATTATAATACCCTCGGCAAGGGTATAAAAACGAACTATCATAAATTTTTTTTGCTTATAATCATTGCTGTTATACAATGTGCAAGTTGTTTTTGAAAGTTATAGAAACTGCACAATAAATGCTTAAAGAAAACGATTATGAGCCAGGCAAAGTTTAATTAATTTAATTACAATACCCTTCAATAAAATAGCTAAAATAAAAATAAACGATTAAAAATAAATAAAATGATTTAAAAAAAGGATCACATGTCTACATTAAAAGCAATCAGACTATTGTATAATAGGGATGTTTACTTTAAGGAAAGAAAGAAGAACCCGCTATATGCGTCTAACGTATCAGTTATATATATTTAATATATTGCACACAAGCACAAAATGTATTTTTATTCACCACCATTGCAAGTGTACAGTTGAGATCGGCCATTGACAAACACCCGACATTAGGCAGAGCATTACTAACATAACTAAGAACATCTTTAGAAAAAATGCATATTCATATTATACTATAATAAAATGAAAAGAATTTAAAAAAAGGCGGAAACAAGAATGGAAAGCTAACTTCGGAATTAAACTTCGATATAAGCAAGATTGCTACCTCGTCGTGCTAATACAATCGAAGGCAAGAAGCATGTTGTGACCGTTTCTGTGAAATTAGCCAAACTGCAGAATGATTTACACAAACAACATGTTGACGTACAATTTACATCTTCACCATTTGGAAGAACTAGCTTCTACACTGGGACCTCATGAAGTTGCTTTCATTTTTCAAGACGATAAGTTTTGGGTACCCATAGGTATCACAGGTAATATTTACCCTTGTGTGAATTGTAAAATTTTATTTGATTTTTAAGAGTGTCGGGTCAGGCAGCAGCGGTGTAATTTTAATGTTTAAATATGTTAACGTAATGTTTGGTAATGTTTATTTATTAGGCTTAAGTTTATACAAAAGCTTAGTTGATCGCAAGCCGACTCTCTCTCGGCCGCTCGATTCAACGGGCTTTCTATAGAGAGTTTTAGCTCGCAGTGTCTAGGTCGGGCCGCCCTCTCCATTATTCGAGAGCTTTAGCTTCGCAGTGACCAGTCGGGCCGCCCTCTCTGTATTTACTTTAGTCTCTGCATGTACCATAAGCTGGTCTATCAGATGATCATCCGGCTACATCTGCAGGCAGAAATAAACATTTTTTATAACGTTCATACTAAATTCAAATTCGTCTTTCATTTCCCGGCATTGAAAAATATCAATGACCAAACATTGGTGACCCCGACTTGATATAGTTAATATAATTAACTAAATTATTAACTATAATTTACTAAAGCTATATAATTAAAACTAAACCAAACTATTCCCGCGAAAACAAATGTGGTGCAGATCAAAATTTACATGAACGGTTGTGGTGCTAATAAGCAATCAGGTTTATATAAAATAATAAACAAATTCAAACTAAGAACTAAACATAAACCTAACGGCAGTTCAATTGTGGCCAGATAAATTATTTATTATAGGCACACATACATATTTACGTTCCACAAAGCAAGTGCATTCGCCCGCGCATAGACTTCATATATATATACGTTCCACAATTCCGCTACGGTTCTGAGCGCACAGTGGGACAAGTCGTGTTCGTCGCGGGCAAATAAATTTGGAGCAATAAAATTTGGTGCCGGAATTATTTACTTCGGGTTCGTCGGAACTTAATAAATCAACCATGAACTTCAGCGGCGCAGACACAGGAGCACCCACTCCAACCCGTAGTGCTATTCTTAAGTGCAAGGCCCTGGGTATTCTCCAGGACTTGCAGAGGATCCAAGTCTTGCAGGCTCTTCAGCCTGTTTCCAAGGTGGACGATGCCATGCTCAACGTGCGACATGGTCAGAGACTTCAAGGCCATCCATGGGGAGCTTGAGGAATTGTACATTTCGCAGATCAGTAGTGAGCTCCGATGGACTGTCTCGGAGCTGGTAGTGACAATGCAGGCCGAAATTGAGCACGAGACGACCCTTCGCTCTTCCCGAATGGCTGCCCACTCCACCCTAGCTAACGGAATGTCCACCATGCAGGTTGACTCAGGGTCAGGTCAAAGGTTTCAAGCTTTGCCTCCCTTGCCTCTTCCTACCTTCAGCGGTGGATACTCTGAATGGCCTGAGTTTTACTCGATTTTCTGTACAATCGTCAGCGGTAATCCGAGCATCAGTAAGGTGGAAAAGCTGCAAAGGTTGCGATCTTGCCTTCGGGAGTCCGCTTTCGAAGCAGTTCGCTCCTTGGAAGTCTCCGATGAGAATTATGATGTCGCGCTGAATTTGTTGGAGAAACGATTTAATAGCCGTCGTTTATTATTTCAGGCTCATGTGAACGAGATTCTTGGCCTCACTCTAGTGGAAGGTGATTCAATAACAGGTCTTCGAGGGTTATCCGACAAATTCAATGCCCATATGAAAACTTTGAAGAATTTGGGTTCGACGAATGAGATAGCCGGCTGCATCATTATCCAGGTTAAGTGGGAGGAGAGTCTAAATTCTTCAAGTTCCGACGCCATCCCTACTTGGGAGTCGCTGGCAGAGTTTCTGGAGCAGCGATGCAGGACTTTGGAGGCTATGGATGTGGCCGCTGGGCAGAGCTATGGAGCGGATCCCTCTTCGGGTTGAAGTGCTTCGCTGGGAGCTGATTAAGCTGTACCTCGCCCCTTACGAATATAGTTGGATGACAGGCCCCAACGGAGGGGGGAATGTCGGGTCAGGCAGCAGCGGTGTAATTTTAATGTTTAAATATGTTAACTTAATGTTTGGTAATGTTTATTTAATAGGCTTAAGTTTATACAAAAGCTTAGTTGATCGCAAGCGGACTCTCTCTCGGCCGCTCGATTCAACGGGCCTTCTATAGAGAGTTTTAGCTCGCAGTGTCTAGGTCGGGCCGCCCTCTCCATTATTCGAGAGCTTTAGCTTCGCAGTGACCAGTCGGGCCGCCCTCTCTGTATTTACTTTAGTCTCTGCTTGCACCATAAGCTGGTCTATCAGATGATCATCCGGCTTCATCTGCAGGCAGAAATAAACATTTTTTATAACGTTCATACTAAATTCAAATTCGTCTTTCATTTCCCAATGGGACTAAACGTTCATACTAAATTCAAATTCGTCTTTCATTTCCCAATGAGTATCAATGAGAGATAGATTGTAGATAGATAGATCAAATAGAAATAAGTAAATGGTACATGGTAAAATGTTCGACAAAGAGATGAATTCAATAAAATCTACAAAAATAATACTTTCTATGTTAAAATAGTGAAAATTACTTAATGTTGCTATATTTTCCATCAACTTGCAATATTATTATTTCAGCGGCTCAAAAACAAGGCCAACTTTTGATGAATATGGAGTACCGAGTCAGACTTCCGGATCATGATTGGGTCGTTGCTCTCGCGCATAAACTGATACCTTCAGTTTATGCAGGTATTGTGATCAAAGAGAACGGTTTTGGAACTTCAGATGCTGTTACTTATTCGGGACCAACCTACATTGCCATACGATCGGGGAAGCACTCATCTTCAACTGCTTGGTCTCACGTTTTGGATATAGACAAACTTTTTGATATTTCGGAATTCAATCTGATTACTAAGGATCATTTTGGTAATACGAAACCAGTTATGATTTTTAACGTCGATGGGGGGCCTGATAAGAATCCGCGATACAATAAAGTTATTCTTGCGGGGATACATTATTTTGTATGAGAAGCGTCACGCAATTATAGGGGGGGGGGTCTAACCCCCTCAATTATAGGGGGGTTAGAAATATTCCAAACACGGTTTTAGGTCTCTTTAAGTTCCTCCAATATTTTTTTTTGTCGCACTGTGATATATAAATTAACAAGATGTCCTTTTTATACCCTTGCAGAGGGTATTATAATTTTGGTCAAAAGTGTGCAACGCAGTGAAGGAGACATCTCCGACCCTATAAAGTATATATATTCTTGATCAGGATCACCTCCTGAGTTGATATGAGCATGTCCGTCTGTCCGTCTGTCCGTCTGTCTGTCCGTCTGTCTGTTTTTACGCGAACTAGTCTCTCAGTTTTAAAGCTATCGTCTTGAAACTTTGCACACACCCTTCTTTCCTTTGCACGCAGTATATAAGTCGGAACGGCCCGGATCGGCCGACTATATCCTATAGCTGCCATATAACTGAACGATCGGAAATGACCCAACTTTCGTGTTTTTGTAGATAGAAAGCTGGAACTTAGTACAGATTTAATTCTTGGTCAGTTGATCCAACCTACCAAATTTCATTAGGATCGGCCGACTATATCCCATAGCTGCCATATAACTGAACGATCGGAAATGGTATTTGGTAGAAATATCAACTTTCGTATTTTTGAAGATAGAAGTTTGGGACTTTTTTTAGATTTTGTATTGTAATAAATTGGATTATATATTCCTATTCCCATAAGGATCGGCCAACTATATCCGATGTTTGCGATATATATCCGGTTTTAACTGCAAGGGTATATAAACTTCGGCTCCGCCCGAAGTTAGCTTTCCTTTCTTGTTAGGATTTATTTAAGACGCGATTTTATTCTGCGAATGAGAAGACTTTGTAATTGCGAGGTTTGACCGTCACCGTTTATTTCCAAAGTTCAACTAACTGCTAAGTAGATTAATTCTTATAACGAAAGCTAGCCCTATGCCGTAAAAGTGCTCCCCCGGCTGCCCATGCATGGTGTTGGGTAGCCGCCGTTGCATCGGAGTGCATTGCCCGCTGATTGCGCTGACCGAAGCCTGGGATTTTAGCAACGTCGTTGTGCAACGTCCGCAGATGTCGCTAGCCTTGCATTATTTTATTCTGTTAAGCATTATCAGCCTGGGAACTTCCGTTTTGCTGGGAGACCGTGTTAACTCCTCCCTTACTTGGATGAAGGACGTCCTCGGACTTCTTGAAGCTGTCAATGATAGCTTAAAGGTCACGCTGACGTTGGTCTCGCTGGCATTTCTGATAGAGCTTGTAAATAGTAAAGCAGATGACCAAGAAGGCGATCGCCGCCACTCCAGATATTATAGACCGTGTTTCCAGTGCCTTTTCTATTTTGCCAATTTAACGTAGGTTCTTCATATTTAATTTTTGTAAGTATGGTAAGCTCAGTATTCCTTGATGGTCCGTAATGTTAAGGACTGTTAATGCAGCGGGGGTTGGTGATTTTTTAACGTAGCTCTTCAAGTTTTGGTATATGGTGTTATTTATTTTTACCTCGTCGTCGAATGTAACGAGGAACGTTCCGGTTACCAGTTGTCCATTGATCGTAGCTATTCCGTCATTGAGAATGATGACGCCATCATCGATGATTGTTAGGGGTTCAAGGTGGCTGGTGCGAGTCGAGCAGTGTGCATTGCCCCCTGAGGGAAGTTGCTGGGCGCAGGTTGTGTAGGGCATTTCTCACAGCCAGCTATAGTATTATCTTCACCAAAATTAAGAATAGTGCCGTTTTTTTCAACGGGTGCAAGATTATCTTCTTACAAGCTACGTACGGCTTAGGATATTTTAATATAAAGTGCAAAAAATTATTATAAAACTTTAATTTGAGCAACTTCCACTAGATCAGTAACAGTAACATTTGTAGAATGTTCATTGATTAAATTTTTTAAATCAATTGAATCTAAAATTGCGAAGTTGATTATTCCAATTTTTGCAAGTGTAACTGACAACAAAATAATTATAATATAATAATTATCTATTAAATAATAATATTTAATAATTATTCTATTTCTTGATAGCAATTTTTCATACAAATTTCCTGTATTTATCTGTTCTACTTTAGCATTTTTTACTAAAATGTTTACTGTGTTTGTTAGGATATTTATTTGTTCCGGGGTCTTTGTGTCGAAGTCATTGAAATCTGGAGGACCGTCCAAATTCTGAGGTGTTGAAAATAAAAGAACAGAAAAAATAAACTTTATTATAATCACCTCAAATTGTCCTTATGGACCACCCTCCCTTTTATTAAGACTGTGGTCCCCAAGTCTGCTTCAATAGTTTCCTCGGTGTAAAAATTTGAAAGTTTGTTTCCCAACCACTTATTTGTTTTTACGAAAACCTTGTCTCCTACTTGAAAATTTCTGCCTTATCTAGTTTTATTTAATCTTTGTAGTTGGATGTTCTATGCATTTGAGACTTTATCTCTAATTTCTGCGTTAACTTTATAGTTGATGAGTGAATTATGTGAGTTATGATGAATTATGTCGATGGGTCGTTTATTTGTTACAGAGTGAATAGTTTTATTTTATTCTATAGACGCGAGTAGTATTAATTCAGCCTTGTCCTCAATACCTCTTTCGATTTTTAAACACCGTGCAATTGAAGTCAAAAAAATAATGAAGAGACAGAAAACCAACAATAACACCAACACCAACAACTACAGCAACACCATCAGCAACAAAAACACCAACAACAACAACAACAACAACCCCAACAACAACAACAACCTAATAGAAACCGGACTCATAATAATTACATTCGAAACCCATCAACTCCCTAAAATACTGCGAGTCGGCTATGAAACTGTTCGCGTACGCAACTATATCCCTCTGCCACTCCGTTGCAGAAAGTGCCTCCGCTAAAAACCACCGATAAAGTCGATCATAAAACTGCTCTGAGTATCTACTTTGAGCGACACGGATACAAAACAAGAAACTCTTATGCAAACACATTTACAAACACCACAACCACAATAAGAACTCGATCTCCAAATACGCTCACATCAACATCTTCAAATGCACAAACTACATCCACATCCTGCGATCACAGCCAATCAAACACACCTTCAACCTCATCTGCATCAACCAAAACAACACCGGCACCGGAAAAAATACTCCAAAAACACAACCAACACGACCAGGACGACACCGAAGCCATGGAAACGGACAACATGAACCCCACCAGAATAACAACCTCATACGGATCTCAACTCACAAAGGACCTTAAACTAAAAATTTTCCCTAAAGATAAGTCAAACCCTTTGTGTACTTACTTCAAACCACCTAAATCAAAAGCCAAATCCTCTAACAAAAACAAACATTCCACTAACAGCGACAGCGAATCGGTTTAAAAGCCACTGATCTCCTATACTTTAAGGTTTAACCCTAGAACTTTTCACACTACCAGTATGTCACTAATTTTAATTCAATGGAACATTCAAGGATATACAAATAACTATAATAATCTCCTTATCCTGATTAAAAAATACTCTCCGCATATCATTACACTTCAAGAAACTCACATACAATATACTAAAAATATACCAACTCCAATAAATTACACTCTACTAACAAACATAGCCACCAATAGATTTGGCGATGTAGCGCTATTAGTCCAAAAGTCAATTCAATATTCCATAGTAAACATTCCAAACGACCTTGAAGCTCTAGCAATACACATTAAATCCAAAAAGATCATGCACATAAAGACAACATACATTGCCCCAAACAGAACTGTCACAAACAAAATGCTTGAAGACACTTTGTATAATAACCAAAAACCATCACTAATTCTAGGAGACTTTAACGGATTGCACCCTGCCTGGGGTTCCCCGAAAGCATACTCTCGAGGAAAAACAATACAACAATTTATTGACAACACACAGCTAACCTTACTAAATGTTGTACATAACGTAACCTTACTAACCTTACACATACACGCATATCGACCTTTCACTTTGCTCAGCAACACTAGCCCCGCACACCAAGTGGGAAATACTTAATGATCTCCATGGCAGCGACCATTTTCCGTTAGTTATCTCTTTATTCCCTCCAAACACTATAAACAAATTCTCAAAACCATTTTTTATATTAAAAAAAGCCAACTGGGAGCAATACGAGACTCTCACACACAAAAATAACGAAATTTTCCCCACTTCACTAAACATCAACAAAGAAGCCGCACAAATTAACAAAATTATATTACATAGCGCAAACATTTCCATCCCACAAACCTCAGCAAATACAAAGCCCTACAAGGTTCCCTGGTGGAACAAAAAACTGGCACAGCTAAAAAAAGAAAAACAATTAGCTTGGAAAGCACTTAATCGCAACATCAACCTTACAAATGTTATAAACTACAGACGCTTAAACGCCAAGTAAAAGTTCGAAATCAAAAAAAGTAAAATCGAAGCTTCCAGATCCTTTACATCCACCATACAACCAGAAACCCCTTCATCCAAAATATGGAGCAACATAAGACGTTTCTGCGGTCTTAACCCAAGCAAACAAATCCACGACATACATAATCCCAAAAACAACACTACAACAACAGATACTCTCGAAATAGCCAACTCTCTCTCGCAACACTTCTCAGAGCTCTCAAGCGACCTAAACTTCTCAGACGAATTCCGAAATAACAAATATAAAGTCAACACAACCAATTATACACCGACCTCAACAGCCAAAACTATCGAGGAAAACATAAGTCACCTTGAATTAATTGCAGCACTACAAACACTTAAAGGATCCACTCCAGGATTAAACAGAATTTCGTACGAAATGATACGCAACAGCTCCCTTACCACTAAAAACAGAATTAAAAACCTCTTTAATCAAATTTTCGACAGCCACATACCTCAAGCCTACAAAATAAGCTTAATCATACCAATACTTAAACCAAAAACTGACAAAACAAACATCTCCTCGTACAGACCCATTTCCCTCAATTGCTGCTTAGCAAAAACACTGGACAAAATCATAGCGAAAAGACTTTGGTGGTTTGTGACCCACAACAAACTTTTAAACACAAACCAATTCGGCTTCAAAAAAGTCAAATCGACTTCGGATAGTCTCCTATACATAGACCATCTCATAACGAAGTCGAAAAGGCACACCTCCCTCGTCACTCTTGACTTTTCAAGAGCCTTTGATCGAGTAGGTGTGCACACTATAATTGATCAACTCCAGGAATGGAAAACAGGCCCTAAAATAATCAATTATGTCAAAAATCTTATGCTCAAACGTAAAATAATAGTCAGAGTCGGTCCGCACATGTCAAATTCACTCCCATTATCCAACGGTATCCCACAAGGATCACCTATATCGGTAATCATCGGTTCTCACCGCATACAATAAACTCTCAAACGTAATATCTCTACACAAAGAGATTAAATTTAACGCTTACGCCGATGATTTTTTCCTTATTATAAACTTCAGAAACAAGAAACACCTTAATTTTAACCTAGACAACCTTTTACATGATATAAGCAACTGGTGCTCATATTCAGGGGCATCTCTATCCTTAGCTAAATGCCAACACCTCCATATATGCCAAAAACACAATTGCACTAGCACCATAAGCTGTAGTAATATACCAATAAAACAAGTAACAGCACTCAAAATCTTAGGGATAACCATAAATAGTAAATACAAATGGGACACACACATAAAATCACTTCTTCCATCAATACACCAAAAATTGAATATCATAAAATGCCTTTCCAACCTCAAATTCAATTGCAACACTCAAACACTACTCCACGGGAAAGCAACAGTCATAGCAAAAATCGAATATGGCCTGTTTCTATACGGACAGGCTCCGAAAAGCGTGCTTAACAAATTAAAAACCCCATTTAACACCGCAATTCGTCTAGCCCTTGGCGCCTACCGAACCACACCCATAAATAACTTGCTATACGAAGCCAACATCCTCCCATTGGGAGCAAAAACGAGACCTTCAAACAGCCAAACTCACAAAAAACCTTATATTTTCCAAAGATACACCAATACACAAACTTGTCAAACAAAGTAAATCAAAAAAGAATACATCAGCCATAGACCGCACAATAAACCTCTGCCAAGCACTAAACCTACCCTACGAACCAGTTAAACTACACAAATACCAGCCACCTTGGGATCTCCCAAACCTCATAGACACAAAATTTAGAGCGCATAAGAAACAAACCACAACACCAGATACATACATGAAACTATACGAACATACCAAAGACAGCCATAAAACACACAAATTCATATTCACGGATGGATCAAAAATGAACTCCACTATATCAAATGCTATCACAACAGATACTTATATTATTAAATATGGTATCCTACCACCCCACTCATCAGTACTCTCCGCAGAAATAATAGCCATATTAGTAGCGATCGACCAAGTCAAAAGCACAAGAGGAAAGCTCATGATCTGCTCTGACTCTCTCTCAGCAATTGACGCCATAAGAAACACAAATAACAACAATTTGTACCCCAACAAAATTAGATCACTCCTTACAAAACTAGCCCCAAAAATTAAAATATTGTGCATCCCTGGTCATGTAGGCATAGCAGGCAACGAGCTAGCCGACCAAACAGCAAAATCGACATGCAGCATGCCCCTTATTTACACCCCAAACATAAATTTAACAGACATAAACAGACACTTAAAACTAGAATTCCTAACAAGAAATAAACTAAACATAGAACACTGCAATCAATGGTATAAAAACATTAACAAAGACAATTCAAACATCGACAATTATTGCAGATCCTACCATCCCAAATCGAGCAGACTCGATCAAATTAAAATAATACGCCTTAGACTAGGCCACACAAAACTTACACACGAGCACAACTTCAATCAAAACCAAACCTCACCCTGCCCCTTCTGCCAATGCGACAATACCTTACCCAAACTATTAAATTCATGCCCATCACTCCTTCTTACTAAACTATCTATCTTCAAAAACACAAACCAATTAAATCTCCTTAACGAACTCAACACTGATAATTTAAAAAAAATCTTAATTTTCTTAAAAACTTCAAACCTATACCACAAAATTTAATAATAACTTCGGGCGGAGCCGAAGTTGATATGCCCTTGCAGTTAAAACCGGATATATATCGCAAACATCGGATATAGTTGGCCGATTCTTATGATTACATCATAATAAAACCAATTAAATAAAATAAAAAATCTAAAAAAATGTCCCAAGCTTCTATCTTCAAAAATACAAAAGTTGATATTTCTACCAAATACCATTTCCGATCAATCAGTTATATGGCAGCTATAGGATATAGTCGGCCGATCCGGGCCGTTCCGACTTATATACTGCGTGCAAAGGAAAGAAGGATGTGTGAGTTTCAAGACGATAGCTTTTAAAGTGAGAGACCGCGTAGAAACGGACAGAAGACAGACGGACAGACAGACGGACATACTCGTATCAACTCAGGAGGTGATCCTGATCAAGAATATATATACTTTATAGGGTCGGAGATGTCTCACTGCGTTGCACACTTTTGGACAAAATTATAATACCCTCTGCAAGGGTATAAAAATTAAAAGAATATATTAAAAATTGTGTGATTTGTAACGAAAATAAATATAACAGGCACCCAATAAAAATTCCAATTGGGGAAACCCCAATTGACATACATTGACATATATTACGCGCAAGGTCTTACTTTCATAACTTGAATTGACGCTTACTCAAAATTTCTAGTAGTAAATATAAACCAAAATAAATTAAATATCGAAAATAAAGTAATGGAACTTCTTCAACATTTTCCACAAGCAAAATTAATAATGGCCGATAATGAACCGAGCTTTACCTCGGCCCAATTTAGATCTTTCGCACAAAGGTGCAATTTAACTTTACATTACGCAGACCCGAGGCACAGCACGTCAAACGGACAAGTTGAAAGGTCACATTCTACATTAACAGAATTAGCTCGATGCATTAAAGAATAATTTAATTTAACTGACTTTTCCGAAACAGTAATAAGAGCCGCTCAATAATATAATCAGAGCATTCATTCTACAACGGACCAAAAATCTTTTGACGTACTATATAATAAAATAGGGCACGATAACATTCCTGAACTTTTGAAAAATACTCAAGAGAAAATGTTGGAAATACATAACGAAAACCGAAAAGAAAAAGAATATCATGTAGGTAGTCTATGAAAAGAAACACGGGGAAAGAAATAAACTTAAAACCAGATATAAAAAACAAATAGTTTAAGAAAATTTACCCAACAAAATAATAATCAACAATAGAAATAGAATTATTCACAAAGATAATATAAAATTCTAAGTATGTATATATCAACCTTTTTTTCTTTCCTTTCCCAGAAAATGTTTTATCAGGGGCTCATACTACACCTTATTTTATTAACAAAATCAGAAATAATTGACTATACAAGTCACGAATATCTTCTATTTATGGACAATACGCAGATTTATTCCATGTAACTAACTTAAGCTTTTATAAAGAAATAATAAATTTGGAATCAGATAATATTAAAAGGGATACTAATAAAAGGTCACAATGGAAAATTAAATATGACATAAAAGTAATAGAACTAATTTTATCGCAATTAATATCAACTAGATCAAAAAGAAGGATAAATGAGTTAGGCACCGTGTGGAAATGGTTAGCTGGAACTCCGGACCATGATCATTTTATTACAGTTCAGATTAAAATAATGAATTATTTGAAAACAATAATAAGCAGTCTATTATTAATTCCCGATTATTCAAAGAAATAGAATCTCTTTCCGATGATTTTAAAAAGTATTTATTGATCAAGATCTACCACTTCGAAAACATCGCTTGCGATTATTAACATTTGATCTGCAAAATTTAATTGACACAATCACTCTAGGAAAAATAGACGTTTTTAATACCAAAATTTTAAACAATGATGACATCTTGGAAATACTAAAACATGAACAAAAACCAGTAATTATACCTGATTTAATGGACATCTCTTCTTTTAAAATCGCATTGCATAAATAACTTTTAATAACTTATATTGCTTACGTGAGGGGCCGTTGTGCCGCAACTTTAAGAGCGCACCCGCGCTGAAGAGCGCGCCAGCACTGAAGAGCGCACCCGCGCTGAAGAGCGCGCCAGCACTGAAGAGCGCACCCGCGCTGAAGAGCGCGCCAGCACTGAAGAGCGCGCCAGCACTGAAGAGCGCTCCCGCGCTGAAGAGCGCATCCGCGCTCGCCCCTCTTTGCGCTCTCGCTCCTTCGTTGGTCGTGGTTAATCGTATTCTTTTCTATTACCGTTGCCTGTTTTCTTTCTAAGTTAAGTTTTTAATTCGATGTACGCAGCCAATAAAGCTGAACGCGTTTTTTACTTGAACTGAAGACGCCCCCGACTTGTTATTTTCAACCCCCATTCTGGAGTCTTTTTGCGGCAACCACGCCCCCCTACAAACATTGGTCCTTCGAGTCGGATATTTACTGGATTTTCTTCTGCCAGCATTTTAAAATTCTGCATACATACATACGCACATACATATTTTTTTTTGGTGCAATTAATCCGCGAAAAACTCGCAAGTGAACAGTGAAATTGTGTGGTGACAAAAAGAAGGCATAATTAATATTGGCCACCGGTGTGAATTAGTTCCAGAATTTCCAAATTCACCGAACAGTCCGCCGCTGTCGTAATATTTGTTTTTTATCTTCCTCAATCAATCCTCCAATTATACAGTCCACTTATCAAAGCTCCACTGTGCCAACATATGCCCACATGCCCTTACATATATCCGTACCTGCATGCATGTCCATATATTTTCTGCCTCCGATTTCAGGAAATATATAACCGACAAAATTTAACCTATACAGTCCACTTATCGACGTTCTACTGTGCCATCATATGCCCCACATGCCCTTGCCCTACTTGCATGCATGCCCATATATTTCTCAATATTTTCTGCCTCCAATTTCAGGAAATATATAACCAAACAAATTAAAAAAAAAAATCAATAAATTATAAATTTATTTATTTGTAATTATAACTACAAAAATTTATTTAACTCGTATTTTCCATCCGAGCAAAGGGCCAGGGTTTTTAATTCACCTTTCCGGCCACTCAATAATTAAAGTCGAAAATTTAATAATCGAAAAAAAATTATAATTAAATAATTTAATTGTCGAGCTTCTTTCTGAATCTAGCCGCGGTTTCAATTCCACCGTTCCAGTTTCGGGTTACTTAACCTCCATTGATTAAAAATTGAAATTTTCAACTCCACCCGTCTGTTTTCATAATAATTAAATCCGACAATTAGGCAAAAATTAATTAATTTTTTTTTCTCTGTGTTCAATCCAAAACAAAGTCTAGTTCACCTTTCCGGCTCCGCAAATTCGAATATAGTTAGGAATTAAATATTTACGTACGAGCCATACTGGTCGAACCATACATACATATATAGACAGTAATCAATTATTTTTCCGAACGATCACGAATTTTCCGGTCCTTGTCCATTTTCCGTTCCGTCATTTTCCTAACGCTACTTCTACTCCTCATCTGGCAACATCCGCCTACAATCCGAGCAAACCTCGTCTCCTTTTGGGTTTTTTCTGGTGCCTGAATTTTTTCTTTCCATATTCGAATTGTGCCGCAAACGACTTTCCTTTCCACATCGGCGCCACTAGTTCGCACTCGCTCCTTTTAATTGCCTTTCATCCGCGATCTCACCGTTCTCATCACATTAGTGCGACCGCCCACCTCTTCGTACGAGGCACCTGTTGCGCGAGTCAGTCGACAAGCGCTGACCAGCGAATTGGACTCTGAGAATGCCCACGGGAGACGACAAAAAGCCGCGTTCGATCCCAGCCATCCGTTTGGACAGATCTCAATCCGCATCTCCGCGGACGCCTCTTTTGAAGCCTAAGGCTACCAGTGCCAGTCCAAGGGCAAGGAGTGACGAATCCGTCAATACAACCCCCGGTCCTTCACAGAGGCAGACTCGCTCCGTTGCAAAAATGGCTTCAAGTGCGGTCGAAGTGGCGTTGAAAAAGTTCATCGCCACAACAGATCGAATTAGCCAATTTGAGGCTAACATAAGTACTCCGGGCGCCCCAGAAACGGAAATAGGCTCCCAATACATGTGCGAAGTCCATCACGACCAAATTCGGGCACTATGGGAGAAGGTGGAGAAGAGCTATGAGAGCTGCTCCGATTTGCTAGCCGTGTCCGACGACAATGCGGCCGCCTCGACAGTGCTGGAAGCGAAGTACAGCTACTGTTACTCCGTCTATTCGAGGTGTATTGCCCAGCTTCGGGAGAAAATTGCCTCCCAATCCACTCAGACTTCCGTCAATATACACACGCCCGCGTCTACAGGTTGCCGGTTACCTCCGGTGGATACTGAGGTCTTCGCGGGGGACTATCTTCGGTGGCCCACCTTCCGAGACTTGTTTACGGCCATTTACATCCAAAACTCGCGGCTCACCCCGGTAGAGAGGTTGTTCCACTTGCTGTCCAAAACAAGTGGTGACGCCCACGCCATTGTTTCCAAGGCTCCGCTTACCCATGAGGGGTTTGTCGTCGCTTGGCAAAGCCTCACAGACCGCTTTGAGAACCGGCGGCTACTGGTCAATAGCCAGTTGAAAATCCTTTTCAACCTCCAGGCTATTTCGCAAGAGTCCGGGGTCGCGCTGAAGGAGCTCCAAGCCACCATTCAGAGTTGTCTGACAGCCCTAGCAATGTCCGCCATCAATGTTGAAGCTTGGGACTGCCTCCTGGTGTTTATGATTTCGTCAAAGCTCCCCAAAGTCACACTTTCCATGTGGGAGCAATCCGTTCATAACAAGGCCGAAATTCCAACATGGAAGGAATTAGATAACTTCCTGACAGAGCGCCATCGCACTCTAGAGGCAATCGACGACGTCAGGCCTAGTGGCTCCGGGGAACTTCCGCCAAGGTCGGGTATCCCTATTGCCCCTGCTCGGAGGCTCAATTCACACGAGACTCGAGTGGTTCCGGGCCAAAAGGGCTGCGATCTCTGTTCGAGGGAGGACCACCCCATTCGCTTATGTCCGCGGTTCCTAAATATGGATGTAAATGGGCGCTTTGACTACATTACAAGGAAGCAGTTATGTTTAAACTGTTTTGGCCGAGGGCACCAGCAGCGAGACTGCACAAGCGCCCGTACATGTTTCACATGCCACAGCCGACACCACACCCTCCTGCACCGCGGCAATCCGTTCGCCACCGCTCCAAGTCCGCTTATGCCGCCTACCGCTCCAAGTCCGCCTACACCAGCAAACGGCTCAGAGGATCAGTCGAATGTGCAGGTGTGTTTCGCTTCCGGGTCAGGAGCAGTCCTACTGAGAACGGCCCTTATCAACGTGTGCCATTTGGGGTGCACCGTCCAGACACGAGCACTAATAGACTCAGGGTCCGAAGCGACGTTCATAACGGAACTACTGTTCAACCTCGTCAAGCCTCCCTTCAAGACGATTCAAGCCCAAGTTTCCGGCCTTAATCAAACCATTTCCGCGCAGTCTACTAAATTGTGCCATTTCTCTATTCGGTCGCCGTCAAGACCCGGGCTACAATTAGAGACTGCGGCTTACGTTCTTCCGCAGTTGGCAGGAAATCTGCCATCATATCCGATTTCGCGAGATCGTCTCAAGGGGCTGCCCAATATTACCCTGGCGGACCCCAACTTCTTTGAGAGCTCCCAAATCGATGTGTTATTAGGAGCTAACATTCTTCCGTCCATTCTCCTCGGTAATTCCAAGGCTAACATCTGCGGATCGCTTCTCGGTCAGGAGACCATTTTTGGATGGGTGCTGACAGGCCGATTGTCTCCAGGTAACCCCCGCAGCGTGTCTGTTTTTTCCGCACGAGTTGCCCGCAGCCTCGGTGACTCACTGGTTCAGGGTTTCGATTCAGGATGCGAGCACAATTCTGTCTCGACTCCTTCTTCGATTTACACATCGCATCACGCTGCACGGTGGCAATCAGCTGATGATCAGACTGATCCGGGCCAAATTCTGGATTCCAAGGTCATATTCGCCACGCCACACGCGATGTCGCCACGCCCACGCAACGCCCAGTCACTGGAGAGCAGATGTACTCGAGGTACACAATCCTACCGATGCCGAGTCTGCAATGGGATCCATCCCTTGAAGAAGTGTCGGCGCTTTCTACGCCTTAGTCCCGAGGAGCGGCTCCGAGCGGTTCTCGTGAACCGCTACTGCTCGAGCTGCCTGGCCCACGAGCACTCCGACGGATCCTGTCGGCGTGGGGACGGCTGTATGACGTGTGGTCAGGATCACCACACGCTGCTGCACCCCGTGACCAAGGAGCACCGGTCACCGCCCGCGGGAGACAGTACACGGGGTGTCTCGCTCTCTCGGCAGCCGTCAAGTGCTCCACTGCATTCGTCCGCCACCCATTGGGTGCCGTCCGCCCGCGCCATCCGCGCCTAGGTCATTTTCCGCCTCTCCTCGAGGGCCCTCGCAGGACGCGGTCGCTGCGCCCACCCTATCGTCGCTGCTGAACCGTGTGAGGAGATTTAGTCTCCCCACACGCGAAGACAGATAGCCGGGGGCCGAGGAGGCGGAAAAAGGGGGTCAACCACCGGTCAACCACCGGTCAACAACCCGGGCAGCCCAAGGGAACGTCGCCAGGATCAGTACGGGGGGTTGGGGGGAAAGGTGAAAGCCAGTTACCGTGGGTTCTGGCGAAGGGCTACCCGTGGGAGGACGGAATCTACGTGGAACGTAACGGTGGCAGGTGAAAGGGTAAACGGCGCCACCCGGGGGAAGAAGGAATCGACGTGGAACGTAACGGGTCCTGGGGCAACGTTGGGAAAGTAGTCCAGTGGGGAATCAGCACGATGTGCAGGCGTGCCTTAGAAAGTGTGGCGGGGTGAGCGGCAAGGAGCAGAGGGGGGAGGGGTTTCGACGAAGAGTGCAACGGGCCCTGGAAGCCCACCGGTGCACCACGCACCAGCAGCAGAGATCCGTGGCCGGGGGAGACGAGGGGCCACGGACAGCGACCCGCCAACGGGAAAGTGGCGTGATTCTGGAAGCAGGATTAACGGCAGGAGCAGAATCCAGGAGGATTAACGGGCGCTCCAGTCAGTATAAAAGGAGGCCCATTGGAGCGGCTCGGGACGAGTCTTTTTAGGAAGCTTGTAGCGTTGAGTTGGAGGACCGCCTGTGGTGAGTCCGCCATTCAAGTGTTAGAGCGTTTCTAAAAAGGATTCGGGTTTTGTTTGAGTTGAAGGACCGCCTTTGGAGAGTCCGACAGCCAAGAGCGAGAAGAGCGAATAAGAAAATAAGGAAAGGATCCATTGCTGGACCTTCCTCCGGAAACCCAGGGTCGTGTAGACAAGTTGGTTCATTCCCGAACACGGCAGGTAGCCTTGCATGGAAGTGAAGAAAGGATAAACCATGCCAGATGCAAGCAGCAGGACAAATGCTGACACAGGTCACGGAAGAGCCCTGGGCAAAGCTGTGTGCGGACTTCGTGGGTCCATTGCCAAGATCTAAACACGGGAATACAATGGTTTTGGTAATGATGGACCGGTTTTCGAAGTGGACGGAGATAGTTCCACTGCGGAAAGCAACTACCGAGGCACTGCAAAAGGCAATCAGAGAAAGGATTGTCGCTCGGTATGGAGTTCCGAAGGTGATGGTAACGGATAACGGCGTACAATTCACCAGCCGCAGCTTTAAGAAGTTCCTCGGGGAGCTTGGCGTGCGCCACCAGTTCACCGCACCATATACGCCCCAAGAAAACCCAACAGAAAGGGCGAATAGAACGATCAAAACGATGATCCCCCAGTTCGCTGGGGAGGACTAGAGGACTTGGGACGAGCACTGGCCAGAGCTCATGCTGGCAGTGAACTCGGCAGTGTCAGAGTCGACAGGAAATTCGCCTTGCTTTGTAACGCAGGGCAGGAAGCCCAGGATGCCAAGAGCGTTGTTCGACGAAAACGCGTTAGGCACCGGAGTTGGGCAAGGAACGCCCACGGAGAACGCGAAGAAGTTGAAGGAAGTCTTCGAAATAGTGCAGAGGAACATGGAGCGGGCGGCCCAGGACCAGGCGAGGCATTACAACTTACCATTTATCGAAGGCGGCAGAGGGATTCGCAGCAAAACTAGCGCCGCGGTACGATGGGCCCTACACGGTCGTCAACTTCGTGTCGCCGGTAATTGTCATCATACGGCACGGAAGAACCAACAAAGAGAAGAGGGCACACGTGAGTGAGCTGAAGTGCCAAGACATGGGATCACCGGCGAAGGAGGAATAGAACGGCAACACTAAACCTGCACAAGTGCACAAGAGGACTGCACATTGGAAAACGGGACATGTCCAGTAACGGGAGCTTTAACAGGTCCAGTCACGGAACAGTAACGGGGCATATCCAGTAGCGGGAGTTGGATGTGCTATAAAAGGCGGCGGCTGGGAGGAGCACGGTCTATTCAAAAAAATCGAATCAACGAAGCAACATGAGCAACAGGTCAGAAGCAACGATGATCGTCTCGTCTGACGAGAGCGACTTGGAAATAGTCGGCGTTCCCACATGGAGCGGAAGAAGGATGAGGACGGTGTACGGTCATTTTCGTTGTCGTAATGTTCATTACGTTGTTAGGGCATACCACAACCCTACAATCGATACCTGATTGGTGGCTATCGATCTCGAGACCCCGTCCCTTTGGAAAGCGGGACGTCTCTAGTTTCTTCCTTACGACTTCTAAGCTTACGACTGAACACACACATTTTTTGTTACATTTACCCATTACACATTACACATTTTGTTATATCTAAAATCAATTCAAATTAAATTCAGTGACATATCCAACCCTGTGTTTTTATAAAACGGCAACAGCAAAGTCCCCATAGCAGACTTCTGCTAATCATTGACTCCCGTCTATCGGCGCAGTCACAACATTTTTGGTGGCCCATGAGGGGAACCTGTTGTTAAATGTGCCAATGAATGGAATTTGAATTGATTTGGAACTAACAATTGGGCTCAAATTAATCTGAAACAAACGGCTATTAACCTATGCCACGTGGAACCACGCTGCGAGACGAATAACGGACAAAGGAAGGAGAGATTGCTGCGAGACTAATAACGGACCAAAGGAACGACGAATTGAAACTGGAAACTGCTACACAGACTGACTGGAAGCCGGTGAGTGTTTGTATGTGAGGGCTGTGATTTCAAGCGTGCTGTTGTAAATTCAATAAAACTATGGGTATCGACGATGAAAAGACAGGCACACAAGCCAATCCTTCCCCATCCGACCAGTTTGCTGGTTTGCACGCGAGACAGAAGGATTTATGGAACAGGTTGACGCAACTCGAGCGTAACTTCAAGAAGGATAGTCAATCCCGAAAATCCAAACATTATTTTCTTCAGCGACTTAGCACGTTAAAGGATTTATCCACCCTGTTTGATGCGAATCACCAACAATTGGTCGATCAGCTGTGTCCCAGTCAACATGTATATTTCTCAGACAACCTATACGAGCGGTTTGTTGAAGAGCACCAGCACATCTTCTGCAACATCTCGGAAGAATACGACAACAAGTTCTCAGTGATAGCCCAAGGTTCCCCACCAATCGAGTCCGTCACTCCAATTTTATCATCCAACATTCCGCTTCCGAAGCTTCCAGTTCCACGCTTTTCGGGAAGCTTTACGGATTGGCCCTCGTTTTACGATGGTTTCCTACAACTCATCCATGACAACAACACTCTCTCTAACATCCAGAAGTTTCACTTTCTCAAGCAGGCCTTGCCCAAAGGACGGGACCAGGATGTCAGTCACATGGCATTAACGGATTCTGGGTATACGGTAGCCTGGGATCTCCTCGTCAAGCGCTACAACAATCCACGTCTCCACTTTATGCACACCATGGCGGCGCTGTATGGGCTTGAGTCGGTTCCCAAGGAAGCTTCAGAAGGTATCAGGCGCGTGCTAACCCTGGCTAATGTTTGCATTAGTGATCTTCGACGTTTAAAAATAAACATTGATTCCTGCGATCACTGGCTAGTGCATCATCTGTTAACCAAACTACCAAGCAGCACTACGCAAGCGTGGGAGCACTCATTGGGGAGCTCCACCGAGATTCCAACCTTTTCGATGTTGGAGACTTTCCTGCTGGAGCGCTTAGTTAGCATCGACCTAATCGAAAATCGAAATCAACCACTTGGAACTCGTTCAGCACCAGGACAATCTTCCCATCCACGTGCGCCTAACCGATCCAACTTCAATTCCACTAACCGCCACAGTTTTCATGTGACTACGGAAATGGGAGCACCCCAGTGCACTCTCTGCCAAAGAAACCATGTTCTCCGGAGATGCCCCAGTTTTCTCGCGAAGGATTGCTTTGCTCGTAAGACGATCGTCGATCGCATAAAAGCATGCCTCAATTGTCTCAGCACAGGCCACGCGCTAAGTCACTGCGGCAGCACTCGTAATTGCTTACAGTGCGGCCAACGCCACCATACGCTACTGCATTTTCCGAACGTAGCAACCCAGCCTACCAACTCTGCCCTATCGCGACAGCCAACGAACGGTGTCCATAGCGCGCAGGGCACCCAACAGAGCGTAGCATCCCGCTCATCTGTTTTGTCTCAACAGCACAGCCTAGCCCCCGGCTTAACTGCTTCGAACG
The DNA here is from genome assembly GCF_030179905.1 of Drosophila bipectinata. Lineage (NCBI taxonomy): Eukaryota > Metazoa > Arthropoda > Insecta > Diptera > Drosophilidae > Drosophila > Drosophila bipectinata. The sequence goes on along the minus strand of NC_091740.1, from coordinate 19,145,721 downwards.
AGACGCAACTCCTCAGCGCAGTTGCCACCTATCAAAATCCATCCACCACGATTCTCGCCACGGCCCTAATCCGAATTGTCAACGACCAAACGGGACAATCTGTTTTAGCCAGAGCGTTGATTGACCATGGCTCGGAAGGAACACTTATCACCGAAAGCTTAGTACAGACGCTGGGTCTCTCACGCACCCCTATATCTGCGGAAATAACAGGGATCGGCGACTCCTCTCACAATCGTTGTCGACATAGTACCAATTTTGTCCTAAGCTCGATTTCAGGTTCCCAGTTCACATCTTTTGTATCCACTGCATTTATTCTCCGTACACTTACAGGGCACCTTCCAAAATCGGATGTCGACCCTCGCTCATTCCAACACCTTAAAGGATTGCAACTCGCCGATCCCAATTTTGCCCGCTCTGGTCGTATTGACGTGCTTGTGGGCGTTGATCTTATTCCACAATTGATGCTCCCAGAAATTCGACGAGGAACTCATGAGGAACCAATCGCACAAAACACTCTTCTTGGTTGGATTGTTTTTGGACCGGTGAGGAAATCCATGACACACTCCATCACTGTCCGTTGTAACACCACGACGCTTGATCATCTGGTGCAAAGGTTCTTCGAACTAGATAGCGTGCCGTCTGAACGCCAACTCACCACAGAGGAACGATGGTGTGAAGAACGCTTTCGTCAAACCCATGTTCGACAGCCCAACGGGAAATACATGGTTCGCTTACCACTGAAAACCTTGTTCGACCCGTCACAAGTTCTAGGCCGATCAAAACATATAGCCTTAAATCGTTTCTACACACTAGAGCGAAAATTGCAGCAGCGCGATAAGCTTCATCAACAATATCTCCAAGCAATCGAGGAATATTTTGACTTACAGCAAATACAAGAAGTCACTACAAGCGAAGACAGTCACTCTCATATCAACACAAATGGGAAGCTCGGCGTCTTCTGCAGCACGATTCCACACCCTGCAGTCCTGAAGGAGGACAGCCTGACGACTAAACTCAGGGTAGTCTACGACGCCTCTTGTAAGAGCTCCAACGGGAAATCACTGAATGACATTTTATGTACTGGCCCAGCTCTACAGAACCATTTGGGAGGAGTGATACTAAATTGGCGTTGTTATCGCTATGTTTTCGTGGCGGACATCCAAAGGATGTACCGATGTATCGAAATGCATCCAGAGGACTCTCAATTCCAGCGCATTTGGTGGCGTGACAAAACCGGAAAGTTAAAAGAGTTCTCTCTCACCACAGTTACCTTCGGAACAGCATCAGCGCCATACACAGCGATTCGGGTGATCCACCAAATAGCTCAGGACGAACGAGAAAATTATCCGCTAACAGAAAAGGTACTGAAAAGGGAGATTTATGTTGATGACGTACAAAGCGGCCATGAGACCACGGACGGTGCCATTCGAGTGCGAAACGAGGTCATAGCAGCCCTCCGCTCGGCTGGTATGCATCTTCGAAAATGGGCAGCGAACCACCCGGCGTTGCTTAGTGATATTCCTAAAGTAGACCTCTGCAACCACTCAATCTTCGAAATGGACAATAAAGACAGCATTAAAACGCTTGGACTGTACTGGCAGCCAAACCAGGACGTCTACGGATTCAAAATCCATTTCTCGATCAATCGAAATCCATTTCACTTTCGAAAAGGGAAAACAGTGGCGCGGCTCTTCGATCCATTAGGATTTTTAGCACCCTTGATAGTCATGTCAAAAATTCTCCTCAAGGACGTATGGAGCTTCCGTATGCAGCAAACTGATGGCACTTACCGTGCACTCGATTGGGACGACATGCTACCAGAGTCTTTGGCAGCGCGTTGGCAGCGATATCTCGAACATCTTCCAGAAGTTCAACACATTCGCATACCACGCTGGTTCGGTTGCGATTTCAGCAATGTGATATCTCTTCAATTGCACATGTTCTCCGATGGGTCGTCCCTCGCGTATGCAGCGTGTGCCTACCTTCGAGTACTCGACACTGCTGGAATGATACATACACACTTAGTCGCAGCTCGCACTAGGGTTACACCAACAAAGCCTCTCACCATACCGCGAGTGGAGCTTTCCGGAGCAGTTCTAGCTACCAAACTCGCCACATGGATCCAGCAGCAACTTCACGTGCCTCAGATGCGGGTCACAGTGTACTACTGGTCAGACGCCATGATCGTGCTTCACTGGATATATGGAGATCCATGCAGGTGGAAGACTTTTGTAGCCAATCGAATTGGCAGCATCCAAGAGGTCAGCTCTGCTTCCCAGTGGGGTCATGTGTCTATGCAGGACAACCCTGCGGATTGTGCAACGCACGGTTTAACCCGACTACAGCTCGCGCAGGATAAGCTCTGGTGGAGCGGCCCAGACTGGTTGCAGGAACCCGAAGATCATTGGCCCAAGGTAACTCTTACTTCTCCAGATCCGAGCACAATCTGCGAGGAACAGGCAGCAAAGGTTATCCACGCTCACACCTGTGCATCCACTGATTCCTTTGTTGAGTCATTTTCGTCATACAGTCGGCTTGTATTTTCCACAGCATTCATTAATCGCTTTATCCATAATACTCGCTGCAAAAGGGAGGCTCGGCTTTCCGGACCAATTAGCGTAAAGGAGTTTTCCAAGGCAATGTATACTCTGGTTCGCGTTGTCCAACAGGAAGCATTCTCTCACGAACTGTCCAAGTTGCGAGCAAACAAATCGCTCTCAAAATCTAACAAGCTTAGCCAACTGTCGCCATTCATAGATGCCCAAGGGATCCTCAGAGTGCGGGGCAGACTTCGAAACGCTTTGCAGCTCACCACTCAACAACGCACGCCCATCATCCTACCGAAGTCACATCATTTTACGGACCTCGTCATAAAAAACGCCCATCTGAACACCATGCATGGGGGTGTGCAACTGACCCGTGCGATCATCCATCAGCAGTTTTGGATCATTAATGGCAAACAAACGGTAAAAGGAGTTCTCCGACAGTGTGTGGCTTGCTTTCAGCATCGCCCTAAACCCTCTCGACAATTAATGGGTGATCTTCCATACCATCGTGTTAATCCGCCGAAAAGAGCGTTCGAAGCTACAGGTGTGGATTACACAGGATCCATCGATGTCAAGGCCTCGAGGTTCAGAGGACACACTACATACAAGGCCTATATTGCAGTATTCATTTGCCTCGCCAGTAAAGCTATCCATTTGGAGCTGGTGACAGGACTCACAGCACAACATTTTCTCTGGGCTCTCCAACGGTTCATTGGACGCCGCGGTTTTGTGCGGCACATGTACAGTGACTGCGGCACAAATTTTATAGCAGCAGATAAATCCCTACAGTTGTGGTCTAACGAGTTCCGGCAGGAAATCAACCAGACAGTCGTCCCAGAACTCACAAAGCGCTATATTCAGTGGCACTTTAACCCCCCACACAGCCCAAACTTCGGAGGACTTTGGGAGGCTAACGTCAAAGCCGTAAAGTATCATCTTCATCGTTCCTTCAAAGGATACCCAATGACTTATGAACAATTATCAACCGTTCTTATCCAGATAGAGGCCTGTCTTAACTCTCGGCCATTATGCCCGTTAACCGCGGATATTAACGATCTGCAAGTATTGACTCCAGCTCATTTTCTCATCGGAGACTCCATGCAATCGCTTCCTACCCCCAGTGACAAGGACAAGTCGCTCAACACACAGTTCATGGAGGGACAACGGATCCTACGCCAGTTCTGGAAAAGGTGGAGCTCAGATTGGTTGTCCCACCTTCAGGCACGCCCTAAGTGGAGACAAGAGGAAGAAAACCTGCAGGTCAATGACCTAGTTATTATCAAGGACGACAGGACAGGTCCAACCGATTGGAAACTAGGTCGTGTTACAGAATTACACCCTGGAGCCGATGGGATGGTACGAGTTGCAACAATCTATACAGGTTCGGGTACATATAAGCGATCAGTATCCAAGATCTGCAGATTACCCATCCCGAATTACACGGAAGCTAAAGTCGAGGAAGCTAATCTTGAACAATAGTGATACACGCATTTGATCTCACATCCATACCACAGCAAACATTTCACCTGTTTCTTTCAGTTACCATTAGAAAGATGTCTTAATGCTGGACCCAGCATTGCGGGGCGGCATGTACGGTCATTTTCGTTGTCGTAATGTTCATTACGTTGTTAGGGCATACCACAACCCTACAATCGATACCTGATTGGTGGCTATCGATCTCGAGACCCCGTCCCTTTGGAAAGCGGGACGTCTCTAGTTTCTTCCTTACGACTTCTAAGCTTACGACTGAACACACACATTTTTTGTTACATTTACCCATTACACATTACACATTTTGTTATATCTAAAATCAATTCAAATTAAATTCAGTGACATATCCAACCCTGTGTTTTTATAAAACGGCAACAGCAAAGTCCCCATAGCAGACTTCTGCTAATCATTGACTCCCGTCTATCGGCGCAGTCACAACAGACGGAGTGGGCGATCCAACGGGCAGCAGGAGGACGGAAACACATAGCGGTCGTTCGTGCCACTGTGGAGGAGCGGCGCCGGAGCGAGGCGCTGGAGCACAGGAGGAGATCGGAGAGGTGCCGCCAGCGGAAGGAGGCGATAGTCACCATCTCGAACATGGCGAGGAAGAGGGCCCAAAGAGCCCAGGAGATGTGCGAGGAGATCGACCGGGAGTGGAGAGACGTCAGGAGGGATAGATGGGAGAGAGCAATGAGGAGGGCGATGTCAAGGAGGATGCGGCTGCGACGGGCGAGGCGGCTGGTGGAGGCCGCGAAAAGGAGGAAAGCCACGAAGAGGACCCGGCCAGCGACGCGGTGGCCCGCGGTGCCACCAACACCACGCCCTTGATCGGAACGACCGGGGGAAAGGGAGGTGGCAACGGCCGCCAGAAAGAGGCAGCAGGAGTCAACGTGGTCTGCGGCACCACCTACGCCACGCCCAAGGAAGGAGGACAAGGAGGAGGAGCCGTGGACGAAGGGGCCGTGGGTGTGGCCAACACCACGGAAGCCGGCGCTGGGCCGGCAGCACTCGTGCCCGGAGCAGCGGCCAACGAGGCCGGTGCTGATGAGGTCAGCGTCGGATGGAGGCGACAAGGAGGTCCCAGAAGCAGACTGGCCGCCGGAGCTCTGTGTGAGGGTGGCGGCGGAGGTGGAGAGGAGACGCGGACGCACCGGAAGGTGGTGTGTCATGGCGCAGGTTGGAGCCGTATGCTTCCGAGTGCGAGGAGGAGCCAACGGCGTGAAGATATTGAGGAAGGTTTAAAAAGTAAAAGTCAAGAAAAAATTTATAAATAAAAAAAAAAAAAAAAAAAAAAAACCAATTAATTAAAAAAAAAAAAAAAAACAAAGGGAAAAAAAGAGGGGAGTAAAAAAAAAAAAAAAACAAAAAAAAAAAAAAAAAAACCCAAAAAAAAAAAAAAATTAAAATAGAAAAGAATAAATATAGATACATATATGTACACAAAAAAATATAATATAGGAAAAAAGGACAAAAAAAAAAAAAAAAGGTTTATATATAAAAAAAAAAAAAAAAAAAAAAAATTAAAATAAAATAAAACTATAACTGGAAACAAAGATAAAGAAAAAATAATTATAAGGAAAGGAAAAAACAATATAAAAAAAAAAAATATATAAATAAAAGATTATTAAAAGAAATAAATATATAAAAAAAATTAATTTTAAAGAAAAAAAAAAAAAACAAAAAAACACACGGTGGCTTCCAAACCTGGCGCCGGAGCGTATGCACGGTGTCCCGGTGTAGCGAAGGCGGCAGTCAGCAAACAAACTCCCAAACCTGGCACCGGAGCGTATGCACGGTGTCCCGGTGTAGCGGAGGCGACCGACCGCAGCCAACCGGCAGATCAGTCGTAGTCGACCCAAGGGGGTGTTTTCTTAAGGCCAAAGGGCAGAAGGTAGCGGAATCGCTGGCAGCGCGGCGACAGGAGTACCATCGGCGACGGAGTAACGGCGGCGACGGAACAGCGGCGGCGTATCCCGGACAACCCGCATAGGACGCCGACGACGGAGCCAACAGGAACGGAAGGAGCAACGAGTAAAAGAGAAAGAAAGCCTTTTGTAGTATAAAGAGGTCTCAAAATAAAGAGTGTGGAAACTTCAAGCTATTTGTATTACTTTCTGGGCTTGGGCAATCACGTCGAATCTATAAATTCGGTGGAACGGATCCGCGAAACTCTGTGAGCTAGCCGCGGCAAATTGTGGCGATCGGCAGCAGAAAGACAGTTCGTTACAACCGGAACAGCGACAACACCGGGACCCGGATCTTCGACACGGGGGCCTTCATCGACCCGTGTACGCCCTCTAGCTGCAGTGACGCATAGCTAGCGACGAGGGATCTGTTGCAACCCGAGCGATTGCAAGGGGGGGAGGATGTTTACGTGAGGGGCCGTTGTGCCGCATCTTTAAGAGCGCACCCGCGCTGAAGAGAGCGCCAGAACTGAAGAGCGCACCCGCGCTGAAGAGCGCATCCGCGCTCGCCCCTCTTTGCGCTCTCGCTCCTTCGTTGGTCGTCGTTGATCGTATTCTTTTCTATTACCGTTGCCTGTTTTCTTTCTAAGTTAAGTTTTTAATTCGATGTACGCAGCCAATAAAGCTGAACGCGTTTTTTACTTGAACTGAAGACGCCCCCGACTTGTTATTTTCAACCCCCATTCTGGAGTCTTTTTGCGGCAACCACGCCCCCTACAAACTTATATAAAATACCCAATAATAAAAAACAGATGTGAAATATCTCACGCTAGAGCGATTTCCCAAATCGATGGAAAACTAGTATTAAACAATTAAATCGCAAAATGCGAAAATGTTTTTTACAAAATGTCTAATTTTAAGAACGAACTTTTTAATAATTATTGCACTTTAAGTAACAAAAAAACTTGTTTTACCCGATTATTAAATGGTGAGAAATCCACCAGTAAAAAAATAAGAGAAAAAAATAAAAAAATAGACATCATACAAGATGGTGCCATTCTTATAAATGGGAACAATATTGTTAACAACTCCTATTTAAACGGTTCGTTTTTAATAACATTTAATGGTACAACTAAAATTAATAATATCTCATATACCAATTTGGAAAATAAAATTCTTGAATACGTAACTACAAACCACTTCAAAAATTATGAAATATCCGATTACATATTATCAAATAACACTTATCTTTATTTAGATAATATAAACATTTTAAACCCTTTCGTTAAAATTAAGAATACTAAAATATCACTTACCTTTATATTATTAATTTTAATCATTATATATTTGATTTATATATACATATATCACTATATATATATATATTATATATATCACTTATTATAAAATACAAAAATGCTATATTATTTGTAACCAAAAAACATTGGCCTGAACCAGAAAAATCTATAACCCAAGAAAATTTTTTAACAGAATTAAGAGATCATTTTAACGAATTGCATATTGAATCGATACGATCCATTTTAGAAGGGGGAGACTATGCAACCCGTAAATACAAGCCCCTTATGGCTTTTATAAACAATATTTTCAATTTCTGCATTTGCCTTTGGCTTTGTCTTTGGCTCTGAGGTCCGATCTCGGTTCCCCATAAACAAATCAAAATCAAAAGTAAACATCAGCTTTCCTCCGAAGCCCAATCAATTACGCCTTTTGCGTTTCAAGTACCCACCAAATTGCATCGATCAGCTTAATCGAATTTCACAATAAGATGCGACAGTTTCATCTTAAGCCTCTAATCTAAACACAACTGACGGCCGAGGTTCTTTGGATCAGATTTAGAATTAAGAAGCCACTCCCTTTTTGACCGAGACCGCGAACGGTTAACGGAAAATAATTAAGAATAAAAAGTGTCTTGTAATCATTAAGTTTAATAAATAAAGGTTTAACACCAAGTTGTATAATTAAAAAATAAAATTTACATTTTTTTAGTTCACCGAACTACAAACAATTTAACAGGCATACTACAGTATAATGCACATTTTTAATAACAACGTTTGATGGAATTACTGGACTAGACCTACTAAAATAGACTGACGTCGTACTTGATCTAAAAGAAAAAAAGTTAATTACTAACAGCAGTTCGGAGGAAATTAAATTTTTGAAGTGTGAAGATGTAAATTTTACAAAAGTTAAGGATATATTGGTCCCACAAGAAATATTGGAAAAATTCCAGAAAATGTTAGGAAACTGTACGGGTTTATTTGCAGAGCCAAACCAAGCGCTGCCGTACAATACTAACATTGTTGGAACTATCCGGACAGAGAATGAAGATCCGATATATTCAAAGTTGTATCCATACCCGATGGGCGTGTCCGACTTTGTAAACACAGAAAGACAAGCGATGTTACGAGACGGCATAATTCGACCATCTCTGTCTACATATAACTACCCCGTTTGGGTTGTAGATAAAAAAATTACCGATAAACAGGGGAACACAAAAAACGCCTAGTAATAAGCTTCAGAAAGCTTAATTTAAAGACAATAGATGACAAATACCCTATCCCGAACGTAGTTTTTATCTTTGCAAAATTAGGAAAGGCAAAATACTTTACCACATTAGATTTAAAGTCTGGTTTTCACCAGATACTACTCGCCAAGAGCGACAGAGAAAAAACGGTCTTCTCAGTAGAAAATGGGAACTATGAGTTCTGTAGAATAACCTTTGGATTGAAAAATGCACGAAGCATTTTTCAGAGAGCCATCGACGATGTGCTCAGGGAACAAATAAGGAAATCACGCTATGTTTACGTCAACGACGTAATTTTTTTTTCGCAAAATATGCACGAGCATGTGAATGCTATATGCTATGTGATAGGTCTTAGACAAATTTATTTATTTATTTATTTATTGTTAAAGATAGAGAAGTTTGCAAAACTAGACTAACTTAGTTGGTAAAGCGCTGGCAGCGAGGCCTTCGGCTTTTAAGGTTAATGCTATTTAAGTCTATTATTATACCCTTGCAGAGGTTATTATAATTTTGTCCAAAAGTGTGCAACGCAGTGAAGGCGACATCTCCGACCATATAAAGTATATATATTCTGGATCAGGGTCACCTCCTGAGTTGATATGAGCATGTCCGTCTGTCCGTCTGTCTGTCCGTCTGTCTGTCTGTTTCTACGCGAACAAGTCTCTCAGTTTTGAAGCTATCGTCTTGAAACTTTGCACACACCCTTCCCATAGCTGCCATACAACTGATTGATCGGAAATGGTATAACTTTGATGTTTTTAGAGTTAGAGAGTTCAAATTTGACATGTGAGCTATTTTTGGCAAAACATTACGTCATGCCAAATTTCATAAGGATCGGCCGACTATATCCCATAGCTGCCATATAACTGAACGATCGGAAATGGTATTTGGTAGAAATATCAACTTTTGTATTTTTGAAGATAGAAGCTTGGGACATTTTTTTAGATTTTTTATTTTATTTAATTGGTTTTATTATGATGTAATCATAAGAATCGGCCAACTATATCCGATGTTTGCGATATATATATAAGACTGCTTATTATTGTTTTCAAATAATTCATTATTTTAATCTGAACTGTAATAAAATGATCATGGTCCGGAGTTCCAGCTAACCATTTCCACACGGTGCCTAACTCATTTATCCTTCTTTTTGATCTAGTTGATATTAATTGCGATAAAATTAGTTCTATTACTTTTATGTCATATTTAATTTTCCATTGTGACCTTTTATTAGTATCCCTTTTAATATTATCTGATTCCAAATTTATTATTTCTTTATAAAAGCTTAAGTTAGTTACATGGAATAAATCTGCGTATTGTCCATAAATAGAAGATATTCGTGACTTGTATAGTCAATTATTTCTGATTTTGTTAATAAAATAAGGTGTAGTATGAGCCCCTGATAAAACATTTTCTGGGAAAGGAAAGAAAAAAAGGTTGATATATACATACTTAGAATTTTATATTATCTTTGTGAATAATTCTATTTCTATTGTTGATTATTATTTTGTTGGGTAAATTTTCTTAAACTATTTGTTTTTTATATCTGGTTTTAAGTTTATTTCTTTCCCCGTGTTTCTTTTCATAGACTACCTACATGATATTCTTTTTCTTTTCGGTTTTCGTTATGTATTTCCAACATTTTCTCTTGAGTATTTTTCAAAAGTTCAGGAATGTTATCGTGCCCTATTTTATTATATAGTACGTCAAAAGATTTTTGGTCCGTTGTAGAATGAATGCTCTGATTATATTATTGAGCGGCTCTTATTACTGTTTCGGAAAAGTCAGTTAAATTAAATTATTCTTTAATGCATCGAGCTAATTCTGTTAATGTAGAATGTGACCTTTCAACTTGTCCGTTTGACGTGCTGTGCCTCGGGTCTGCGTAATGTAAAGTTAAATTGCACCTTTGTGCGAAAGATCTAAATTGGGCCGAGGTAAAGCTCGGTTCATTATCGGCCATTATTAATTTTGCTTGTGGAAAATGTTGAAGAAGTTCCATTACTTTATTTTCGATATTTAATTTATTTTGGTTTATATTTACTACTAGAAATTTTGAGTAAGCGTCAATTCAAGTTATGAAAGTAAGACCTTGCGCGTAATATATGTCAATGTATGTCAATTGGGGTTTCCCCAATTGGAATTTTTATTGGGTGCCTGTTATATTTATTTTCGTTACAAATCACACAATTTTTAATATATTCTTTTAATTTTTATACCCTTGCAGAGTGTATTATAATTTTGTCCAAAAGTGTGCAACGCAGTGAGACATCTCCGACCCTATAAAGTATATATATTCTTGATCAGGATCACCTCCTGAGTTGATACGAGTATGTCCGTCTGTCTGTCCGTCTGTCTTCTGTCCGTTTCTACGCGGTCTCTCACTTTAAAAGCTATCGTCTTGAAACTCACACATCCTTCTTTCCTTTGCACGCAGTATATAAGTCGGAACGGCCCGGATCGGCCGACTATATCCTATAGCTGCCATATAACTGATTGATCGGAAATGGTATTTGGTAGAAATATCAACTTTTGTATTTTTGAAGATAGAAGCTTGGGACATTTTTTTAGATTTTTTATTTTATTTAATTGGTTTTATTATGATGTAATCATAAGAATCGGCCAACTATATCCGATGTTTGCGATATATATCCGGTTTTAACTGCAAGGGCATATCAACTTCGGCTCCGCCCGAAGTTATTATTAAATTTTGTGCTATAGGTTTGAAGTTTTTAAGAAAATTAAGATTTTTTTTAAATTATCAGTGTTGAGTTCGTTAAGGAGATTTAATTGGTTTGTGTTTTTGAAGATAGATAGTTTAGTAAGAAGGAGTGATGGGCATGAATTTAATAGTTTGGGTAAGGTATTGTCGCATTGGCAGAAGGGGCAGGGTGAGGTTTGGTTTTGATTGAAGTTGTGCTCGTGTGTAAGTTTTGTGTGGCCTAGTCTAAGGCGTATTATTTTAATTTGATCGAGTCTGCTCGATTTGGGATGGTAGGATCTGCAATAATTGTCGATGTTTGAATTGTCTTTGTTAATGTTTTTATACCATTGATTGCAGTGTTCTATGTTTAGTTTATTTCTTGTTAGGAATTCTAGTTTTAAGTGTCTGTTTATGTCTGTTAAATTTATGTTTGGGGTGTAAATAAGGGGCATGCTGCATGTCGATTTTGCTGTTTGGTCGGCTAGCTCGTTGCCTGCTATGCCTACATGACCAGGGATGCACAATATTTTAATTTTTGGGGCTAGTTTTGTAAGGAGTGATCTAATTTTGTTGGGGTACAAATTGTTGTTATTTGTGTTTCTTATGGCGTCAATTGCTGAGAGAGAGTCAGAGCAGATCATGAGCTTTCCTCTTGTGCTTTTGACTTGGTCGATCGCTACTAATATGGCTATTATTTCTGCGGAGAGTACTGATGAGTGGGGTGGTAGGATACCATATTTAATAATATAAGTATCTGTTGTGATAGCATTTGATATAGTGGAGTTCATTTTTGATCCATCCGTGAATATGAATTTGTGTGTTTTATGGCTGTCTTTGGTATGTTCGTATAGTTTCATGTATGTATCTGGTGTTGTGGTTTGTTTCTTATGCGCTCTAAATTTTGTGTCTATGAGGTTTGGGAGATCCCAAGGTGGCTGGTATTTGTGTAGTTTAACTGGTTCGTAGGGTAGGTTTAGTGCTTGGCAGAGGTTTATTGTGCGGTCTATGGCTGATGTATTCTTTTTTGATTTACTTTGTTTGACAAGTTTGTGTATTGGTGTATCTTTGGAAAATATAAGGTTTTTTGTGAGTTTGGCTGTTTGAAGGTCTCGTTTTTGCTCCCAATGGGAGGATGTTGGCTTCGTATAGCAAGTTATTTATGGGTGTGGTTCGGTAGGCGCCAAGGGCTAGACGAATTGCGGTGTTAAATGGGGTTTTTAATTTGTTAAGCACGCTTTTCGGAGCCTGTCCGTATAGAAACAGGCCATATTCGATTTTTGCTATGACTGTTGCTTTCCCGTGGAGTAGTGTTTGAGTGTTGCAATTGAATTTGAGGTTGGAAAGGCATTTTATGATATTCAATTTTTGGTGTATTGATGGAAGAAGTGATTTTATGTGTGTGTCCCATTTGTATTTACTATTTATGGTTATCCCTAAGATTTTGAGTGCTGTTACTTGTATTATTGGTATATTACTACAGCTTATGGTGCTAGTGCAATTGTGTTTTTGGCATATATGGAGGTGTTGGCATTTAGCTAAGGATAGAGATGCCCCTGAATATGAGCACCAGTTGCTTATATCATGTAAAAGGTTGTCTAGGTTAAAATTAAGGTGTTTCTTGTTTCTGAAGTTTATAATAAGGAAAAAATCATCGGCGTAAGCGTTAAATTTAATCTCTTTGTGTAGAGATATTACGTTTGAGAGTTTATTGTATGCGGTGAGAACCGATGATTACCGATATAGGTGATCCTTGTGGGATACCGTTGGATAATGGGAGTGAATTTGACATGTGCGGACCGACTCTGACTATTATTTTACGTTTGAGCATAAGATTTTTGACATAATTGATTATTTTAGGGCCTGTTTTCCATTCCTGGAGTTGATCAATTATAGTGTGCACACCTACTCGATCAAAGGCTCTTGAAAAGTCAAGAGTGACGAGGGAGGTGTGCCTTTTCGACTTCGTTATGAGATGGTCTATGTATAGGAGACTATCCGAAGTCGATTTGACTTTTTTGAAGCCGAATTGGTTTGTGTTTAAAAGTTTGTTGTGGGTCACAAACCACCAAAGTCTTTTCGCTATGATTTTGTCCAGTGTTTTTGCTAAGCAGCAATTGGGTCTGTACGAGGAGATGTTTGTTTTGTCAGTTTTTGGTTTAAGTATTGGTATGATTAAGCTTATTTTGTAGGCTTGAGGTATGTGGCTGTCGAAAATTTGATTAAAGAGGTTTTTAATTCTGTTTTTAGTGGTAAGGGAGCTGTTGCGTATCATTTCGTACGAAATTCTGTTTAATCCTGGAGTGGATCCTTTAAGTGTTTGTAGTGCTGCAATTAATTCAAGGTGACTTATGTTTTCCTCGATAGTTTTGGCTGTTGAGGTCGGTGTATAATTGGTTGTGTTGACTTTATATTTGTTATTTCGGAATTCGTCTGAGAAGTTTAGGTCTCTTGAGAGCTCTGAGAAGTGTTGCGAGAGAGAGTTGGCTATTTCGAGAGTATCTGTTGTTGTAGTGTTGTTTTTGGGATTATGTATGTCGTGGATTTGTTTGCTTGGGTTAAGACCGCAGAAACGTCTTATGTTGCTCCATATTTTGGATGAAGGGGTTTCTGGTTGTATGGTGGATGTAAAGGATCTGGAAGCTTCGATTTTACTTTTTTTGATTTCGAACTTGTACTTGGCGTTTAAGCGTCTGTAGTTTATAACATTTGTAAGGTTGATGTTGCGATTAAGTGCTTTCCAAGCTAATTGTTTTTCTTTTTTTAGCTGTGCCAGTTTTTTGTTCCACCAGGGAACCTTGTAGGGCTTTGTATTTGCTGAGGTTTGTGGGATGGAAATGTTTGCGCTATGTAATATAATTTTGTTAATTTGTGCGGCTTCTTTGTTGATGTTTAGTGAAGTGGGGAAAATTTCGTTATTTTTGTGTGTGAGAGTCTCGTATTGCTCCCAGTTGGCTTTTTTTAATATAAAAAATGGTTTTGAGAATTTGTTATAGTGTTTGGAGGGAATAAAGAGATAACTAACGGAAAATGGTCGCTGCCATGGAGATCATTAAGTATTTCCCACTTGGTGTGCGGGGCTAGTGTTGCTGAGCAAAGTGAAAGGTCGATATGCGTGTATGTGTAAGGTTAGTAAGGTTACGTTATGTACAACATTTAGTAAGGTTAGCTGTGTGTTGTCAATAAACACGGTCTATAATATCTGGAGTGGCGGCGATCGCCTTCTTGGTCATCTGCCAGCGAGACCAACGTCAGCGTGACCTTTAAGCTATCATTGACAGCTTCAAGAAGTCCGAGGACGTCCTTCATCCAAGTAAGGGAGGAGTTAACACGGTCTCCCAGCAAAACGGAAGTTCCCAGGCTGATAATGCTTAACAGAATAAAATAATGCAAGGCTAGCGACATCTGCGGACGTTGCACAACGACGTTGCTAAAATCCCAGGCTTCGGTCAGCGCAATCCGCGGGCAATGCACTCCGATGCAACGGCGGCTACCCAACACCATGCATGGGCAGCCGGGGGAGCACTTTTACGGCATAGGGCTAGCTTTCGTTATAAGAATTAATGTACTTAGCAGTTAGTTGAACTTTGGAAATAAACGGTGACGGTCAAACCTCGCAATTACAAAGTCTTCTCATTCGCAGAATAAAATCGCGTCTTAAATAAATAAATCCTAAAAAGGACATCTTGTTAATTTATATATCACAGTGCGACAAAAAAAAATATTGGAGGAACTTTTAAAGAGACCTAGAACCGTGTTTGGAATATTTTTAACCCCCTCAAAATCGTGATTTATTTAGAAAAAACGGGTTCCCGGGACATTTTTGCTCTTAAAAATTCCTTAACGGATGATTTTAAGCAGATTTTAAAATTTCAAACGTTTTTGTGCGTAGTGTGCCCTTTGGGGCCTTCCATATACTGCGTGACGCGAATTTCAGACTTTTTTGACCCCCCAGGGGGGCCCTGCGTGACAAACCATGAGGCGAGGTTAGACCCCCCCCTATAATTGCGTGACGCTTCTCATACAAAATAATGTATCTCCGCAAGAATAACTTTATTGTATCGCGGATTCTTATCAGGCCCCCCATCGACGTTAAAAATCATAACTGGTTTCGTATTACCAAAATGATCCTTAGTAATCAGATTGAATTCCGAAATATCAAAAAGTTTGTCTATATCCAAAACGTGAGACCAAGCAGTTGAAGATGAGTGCTTCCCCGATCGTATGGCAATGTAGGTTGGTCCCGAATAAGTAACAGCATCTGAAGTTCCAAAACCGTTCTCTTTGATCACAATACCTGCATAAACTGAAGGTATCAGTTTATGCGCGGGAGCAACGACCCAATCATGATCCGGAAGTCTGACTCGGTACTCCATATTCATCAAAAGTTGGCCTTGTTTTTGAGCCGCTGAAATAATAATATTGCAAGTTGATGGAAAATATAGCAACATTAAGTAATTTTCACTATTTTAACATAGAAAGTATTATTTTTGTAGATTTTATTGAATTCATCTCTTTGTCGAACATTTTACCATGTACCATTTACTTATTTCTATTTGATCTATCTATCTACAATCTATCTCTCATTGATACTCTTTGTTTGGTAATTGAGAGTTTTCAATGCCGGGAAATGAAAGACGAATTTGAATTTAGTATGAACGTTATAAAAAATGTTTATTTCTGCCTGCAGATGAAGCCGGATGATCATCTTATAGACCAGCTTATGGTGCATGCAGAGACTAAAGTAAATACAGAGAGGGCGGCCCGACTGGTCACTGCGAAGCTAAAGCTCTCGAATAATGGAGAGGGTGGCCCGACCTAGACACTGCGAGCTAAAACTCTCTATAGAAAGCCCGTTGAATCGAGCGGCCGAGAGAGAGTCGGCTTGCGATCAACTAAGCTTTTGTATAAACTTAAGCCTAATAAATAAACATTACCAAACATTACGTTAACATATTTAAACATTAAAATTACACCGCTGCTGTCTGACCCGACACTCTTAAAAATCAAATAAAATTTTACAATTCACACAAGGGTAAATATTACCTGTGATACCTATGGGTACCCAAAACTTATCGTCTTGAAAAATGAAAGCAACTTCATGAGGTCCCAGTGTAGAAGCTAGTTCTTCCAAATGGTGAAGATGTAAATTGTACATCAACATGTTGTTTGTGTAAATCATTCTGCAGTTTGGCTAATTTCACAGACGCGGTCACAACATGCTTCTTGCCTTCGATTGTATTAGCACGACGAGGTAGCAATCTTGCTTATATCGAAGTTTAATTCCGAAGTTAGCTTTCCATTCTTGTTTCCGCCTTTTTTTAAATTCTTTTCATTTTATTATAGTATAATATGAATATGCATTTTTTCTAAAGATGTTCTTAGTTATGTTAGTAATGCTCTGCCTAATGTCGGGTGTTTGTCAATGGCCGATCTCAACTGTACACTTGCAATGGTGGTTAATAAAAATACATTTTGTGCTTGTGTGCAATATATTAAATATATATAACTGATACGTTAGACGCATATAGCGGGTATTTCTTTCTTTCCTTAAAGTAAGCATCCCTATTATACAATAGTCTGATTGCTTTTAATGTAGACATGTGATCCTTTTTTTAAATCATTTTATTTATTTTTAATCGTTTATTTTTATTTTAGCTATTTTATTGAAAGGTGTTTAGGTGAGGGGCCGTTGTGCCGCTCACCTGAAGAGCGCATCCGCGCTGAAGAGCGCACCCGCGCTGAAGAGCGCATCCACACTCGCCCCTCTGTGCCCTCTCTTCTCGCTCGTTGGTTGTCGTCGATCTCTTTTTGTACTAGTTTTTAAGTCAGTATTCTCATGTAAGAAGCAAAATAAAGCTGACCGCGTTATATCCACTGGAAGACGCCCCCGACTTTTTCTTCAACATTTCTACTCCTGGAATCTTTTGCGGCAACCACGCCCCCCTACAAACATTTGGTCCTTCGAGCCGGATAATCTGGATATTCAGGATATTTTGGATATTAGGATATCGTCCACCAGCAGTTCTCGGCATTGTTCCGCCAAAAGATAAGTACATTTTTTTCTGTCTCCGTCTCTCTGCCGGTCTTCAGCAGTGATCCGAACATTGAATTTCGTTCACACTGCTGCAAGATTGTTTTTTCCCTCCGTGTCAACTCCAAGTCCGAGTTTTCCGACACAACGGCAGTTTGAGATTTTCTACTCTTCGTCTGCAAATTCTGCAAATTTTTCCATTCGTCTCTGTTTTGTGTGCTGCCCATATTCCTCGCCGTTTTCGGCCTCTCCGTTACCCATTCGCTTGCCAACGGTCGAGGCATACGTGCACCCACATACATATACACACATACATATTTTGTTTTTGTGCAATTAATCCGCGAAAAATTCGCAAGTGAACAGTGAAATTGTGTGGTGACAAAACGAAGGCATAATTAATATTAGCCAGCTGGTGTGAATTATTTCCGGAAATTTCCAAATTCACCGAACAGTCCGCCGCTGTCGTAATATTTGTTTCTTTTCTTCCCCAATCAGTGTAATTTTTTACACCACATAACTTCTCTGTTCCTCCATTTATACAGTCCACTTATCAACGCTCCACTGTGCCAATATATGCCCACATGCCCTTACATATATCCGTACCTGCATGCATGTCCATATATTTCCAAATGTTTTCTGACTCCAGTTTCAGGAAATATATAACCGATAAAAATTAATTTAAACAGTCCACTTATCGACGTTCCACTGTGCCATCATATGCCCTACATGCCCTTGCCCTACTTGCATGCATGCCCATATATTTCTAAATATTTTCTGCCTCCAATTTCAGGAAATATATAACCAAATAAATTAAAAAAAAAAAAAAAACATCAATTAATTATAAATTCATGTATTTATAATTATAACTACGAAAATTTATTAACGTCTTATTTTCCGTTCGAGCAAAGAGCCAGTGGTTTTTAATTCACCTTTCCGGCCACTCGTCGAAAATTTAATTATCAAAAAAATTATAAATAAATAATTTATTTGTCGATCTTCTGTCAGAATCGAGCCGCGGTTTCCATTCCACCGTTCCAACTTCGGGATAATTAACCTCAATTGATTAAAACTTGAGATTTTCATCCCCACCCGTCTGTCTCCATAATAACTAAATCCGACAATTAGGCAAAAATTAATTATTTATTTTCTCTCTGTGTTAAATTCAAGCCAAGGTCAAGTCCACCTTTCCGGCTCCGCCAATTCGAAAATAGTTAGGAATTAAATATTTCCATACGTACGAGCCATACTGGTCGAAATATACATATATAGACAGTCATCAATTATTTTTCCGAACGAGCACGAATTTTCCGGTCCCTGTCCATTTTCCGTTCCGTCATTTTTTCCTAACGCTGCTTCTATTCCGCATCTGGCAACTTCCGCCTAGAATCTCGACAAGCCTTGGCCCATCTGGTTTTCTGGCTTCCTGAAGTTTCTCCCACATCCGAATTGTGCCGCATCCGACGTTCCTCTCGACATCGGCGCTACTAATTCCCACTTGGCCTTGCAATCGCATTTCGTCCGAGATCTCACCGGTCTCATCACATTAGTGACCGGCTACCGCTTCGTACGAGCCACCTATTGCGCAAGTCAGTCGGCAAGCGCTGACCAGCGAATTGGTGTCTGAGAATGCCCACGGGAGACGACCAAAAGCCACGTCCGATCCCAACCATCCGTTTGGAGAGATCTCAATCCGCTTCTCCGCGGACGCCTCTTTTAAAGCCTAAGGCGTACAGTGCCATTCCAAGGGCGAAGAGTGACGAATCCGTCAACACGATCTCCGGTCCTTCACAGAGGCAGACTCGTTCCGTTGCAAAAATGGCTCAAAGTGCGGTCGACGTGGCGCTGAAGAAGTTCATCGCCACTTCAGATCGAGTTAGCCAATTTGAGGCCAACATAAATACTCCGGCCGCCAGAGAAACGGAAGTGGGCTCCCAATACATGTGCGAAGTCCATCGGGACCAAATTCGGGCATTGTGGGAGAAGGTGGAGAAAAGCTATGAGAGCTGCTCCGATTTGCTAGCCGAGTCCGACGACAATGCGGCCATCTCGACAGTGCTGGAATCGAAGTACAGCTACTGTTACTCCGTCTATTCGAGGTGTATTGCCCAGCTTCGGGAGAAAATTGCCTCCCAATCCACTCAGACTTCCGTCAATATACACACGCCCGCGTCTACAGGTTGCCGGTTACCTCCGGTGGATACTGAGGTCTTCGCGGGGGACTATCTTCGGTGGCCCACCTTCCGAGACTTGTTTACGGCCATTTACATCCAAAACTCGCGGCTCACCCCGGTAGAGAGGTTGTTCCACTTGCTGTCCAAAACAAGTGGTGACGCCCACGCCATTGTTTCCAAGGCTCCGCTTACCCATGAGGGGTTTGTCGTCGCTTGGCAAAGCCTCACAGACCGCTTTGAGAACCGGCGGCTACTGGTCAATAGCCAGTTGAAAATCCTTTTCAACCTCCAGGCTATTTCGCAAGAGTCCGGGGTCGCGCTGAAGGAGCTCCAAGCCACCATTCAGAGTTGTCTGACAGCCCTAGCAATGTCCGCCATCAATGTTGAAGCTTGGGACTGCCTCCTGGTGTTTATGATTTCGTCAAAGCTCCCCAAAGTCACACTTTCCATGTGGGAGCAATCCGTTCATAACAAGGCCGAAATTCCAACATGGAAGGAATTTGATAACTTCCTGACAGAGCGCCATCGCACTCTAGAGGCAATCGACGACGTCAGGCCTAGTGGCTCCGGGGAACTTCCGCCAAGGTCGGGTATCCCTATTGCCCCTGCTCGGAGGCTCAATTCACACGAGACTCGAGTGGTTCCGGGCCAAAAGGGCTGCGATCTCTGTTCGAGGGAGGACCACCCCATTCGCTTATGTCCGCGGTTCCTAAATATGGATGTAAATGGGCGCTTTGACTACATTACAAGGAAGCAGTTATGTTTAAACTGTTTTGGCCGAGGGCACCAGCAGCGAGACTGCACAAGCGCCCGTACATGTTTCACATTCCACAGCCGACACCACACCCTCCTGCACCGCGGCAATCCGTTCGCCACCGCTCCAAGTCCGCCTATGCCGTCTACCGCTCCAAGTCCGCCTACGCCAGCAAACGGCTCAGAGGATCAGTCGAATGTGCAGGTGTGTTTCGCTTCCGGGTCAGGAGCAGTCCTACTGGGAACGACCCTTATCAACGTGTGCCATTTGGGATGCACCGTCCAGACACGAGCACTAATAGACTCAGGGTCCGAAGCGACGTTCATAACGGAACGACTGTTCAACCTCGTCAAGCCTCCCTTCAAGACGATTCAAGCCCAAGTTTCCGGCCTTAATCAAACCATTTCCGCGCAGTCTACTAAATTGTGCCATTTCTCTATTCGGTCGCCGTCAAGACCCGGGCTACAATTAGAGACTGCGGCTTACGTTCTTCCGCAGTTGGCAGGAAATCTGCCATCATATCCGATTTCGCGAGATCGTCTCAAGGGGCTGCCCAATATTACCCTGGCGGACCCCAAATTCTTTGAGAGCTCCCAAGTCGATGTGTTATTAGGAGCTGACATTCTTCCGTCCATTCTCCTCGGTAATTCCAGGGCTAACATCTGCGGGTCGCTTCTCGGTCAGGAGACCATTTTCGGATGGGTGCTGACAGGCCCATTATCTCCAGCCAACCCCCGCAGTGTGTCTGTTTTTTCCGCACGAGTTGCCCGCAGCCTCGGTGACTCACTGGTTCAGGGTTTCGATTCAGGATGCGATCATAATTCTGTTACGACTCCTTCTTCGATTTACACATCGCATCACGCTGCACGGTGGCAATCAGCTGATGATCCGACTGATCCGGGCCTAATTCTAGATTCCAAGGTCATATTCAGCACGATGTCGCCACGCCCACGCAACGCCCAGTCACTGGAGAGCAGATGTACTCGAGGTACACTATCCTACCGATGCCGAGTCTGCAATGGGATCCATCCGTTGAAGAAGTGTCGGCGCTTCCTACGCCTTAGTGCCGAGGAGCGGCTCCGAGCGGTTCTCGTGAACCGCTATTGCTCGAGCTGCCTGGCCCACGAGCACTCCGACGGATCCTGTCGGCGTGGGGACGGCTGTAAGACGTGTGGTCAGGATCACCACACGCTGCTGCACCCCGGGACCAAGGAGCACCGGCCACCGCCCACGGGAGACAGTACACGGGGTGTCTCGCTCTCTCGTCGGCCGTCATCCGCCAACTCCCGGCACGGTTCGGGTGCTTCTTGCCCTGCGTCCGCCATTTTCCGGCACTCACAAGCCGATCCACGGCCATCGACTTCCCGGCGCTCGCCGGCAACTCCTCGGCATTCTTCCGCATTTGACTGGCAGTCGTCAAGCGCTCCACTGCTTTCGTCCGCCACTCATCGGGTGCCGTCCACCGCTCTTCCGCCCGCGTCATCCGCGCCTAGGCAACTTTCCGCCTTTCCTCGAGGGCCCCCGCAGGACGCGCTCGCTGCGCCTACCCTATCGTCGCTACTGAGACGGAACAGCTTTAACATCGGGACCCAGATTTTTGACACGGGGGCCTTCATCGACCCGTGTACGCCCTCTAGCTGCAGTGACGCATAGCTAGCGACGAGGGATCTGTTGCAACCCGAGCGATTGCAAGGGGGGGGAGAATGTTTAGGTGAGGGGCCGTTGTGCCGCTCACCTGAAGAGCGCACCCGCGCTAAAGAGCGCACCCGCGCTAAAGAGCGCACCCGCGCTGAAGAGCGCATCCACACTCGCCCCTCTGTGCCCTCTCTTCTCGCTCGTTGGTTGTCGTCGATCTCTTTTTGTACTAGTTTTTAAGTCAGTATTCTCATGTAAGCAGCAAAATAAAGCTGACCGCGTTATATCCACTGGAAGACGCCCCCGACTTTTTCTTCAACATTTCTACTCCTGGAATCTTTTGCGGCAACCATGCCCCCCTACAAACAAAGGGTATTGTAATTAAATTAACTAAACTTTGCCTGGCTCATAATCGTTTTCTTTAAGGGGTTATATACCTTTTTTATTTTCAAAAAAACGAAAATTTTTTTAGTGGTTTATCTTGAAGAACAACTCCTTGAGAACATTCTCCCAAATTTTCATAAAGATTGGAGCAGTAGAAAAAAAAGTTACAGCGCTCCTTATCGCACGCCTCGTTGCGGCCTTGAACTGAACTTGAAACTTTAAACGCGAATATCTCGAAATGGTGTTTCTTGAAAAATGACTTTGCGGTGACATGGATTGGCGGAAAACTACTGAACCGATTTACTTCAAATTTTTTTTAAAATGTTCGTAATGAAATTCTCTTGTGCTTGAACGATCGACTTTTCACGCGCAAACTTTTTTTCGGCGAAATAAATTTTTTAGTGAAATTTCTAGAGACCAAAACGTTCATTTTTAGCATAAAACGCTGCCATATCCAAACAAAAACAACAAATTTTAAAATCGATCGTTCAAGCACAAGAGATTACTCTAAACTAATGAAATATTTTTACTTTTATGGTTTAAGTTGACCTGTTTGACCTGGGGAACTGTCACCGCAAGGCTCTAAAAAAAAAAGGCCTCTAAGGGAAACAGCCACCCCTTAAAAACTATTAAATATTTTTCCACCAAATTTTGCACAAACATTGTTAATAAAGTGTACTATCAAAAAATTAAAACATCCGTGTAATTAAATAATTGCTACATACCTAAAAAAAAATCCGAACTTTGCTCATTTTCTTCGACAAAGAAGGTATATAACCCCTTAAGCATTTATTGTGCAGTTTCTATAACTTTCAAAAACAACTTGCACATTGTATAACAGCAATGATTATAAGCAAAAAAAATTTATGATAGTTCGTTTTTATACCCTTGCCGAGGGTATTATAATTTTGGTCAAAAGTGTGCAACGCAGTGAAGGAGACATCTCCGACCCTATAAAGTATATATATTCTTGATCAGGATCACCTCCTGAGTTGATATAAGCATGTCCGTCTGTCCGTCTGTCTGTCTGTCTCTACGCGAACTAGTCTCTCAGTTTTGAAGCTATCGATTTGAAACTTTGCACACACCCTTCTTTCCTTTGCACGCAGTATATAAGTCGGAACGACCGGAATCGGCCGACTATATCCTATAGCTGCCATATAACTGATTGATCGGAAATGGTAAACCTTCGGTGTTTTTAGAGTTAGAGAGTTCAAATTTTACACGAGCGCTATTTTTGGCAAAATAATACGACATGCTTAATTTTCGTAAGGATCGGCCGACTATATCCTATAGCTGCCATATAACTGAACGATCGGAAATTACCCAACTTTCGTGTTTTTGAAGATAGATAGATAGCTGGAATTTAATACAGATTCTATTTTTGGTCAGTTGATCACACCTACCAAATTCCATAAGCATCGGCCAACTATATCCGATGTTAGCGATATATATCCGGTTTTAGCTGCAAGGGTATATAAACTTCGGCTTCGCCCGAAGTTAGCTTTCCTTTCTTGTTTTTTTGTAGCGTTGCTGTTTTTCTTGGATCTTCTCTTTGCGAGACTAACAAGAGGTGTATCAAATCTTATATTTTTAACTTAACTAACAGTCATATTGACTGATACAGAGATAGACCGCCCTAAAAATCGATTGCTGGGTTGGGAGGTCATTGCGTCGCAGATGGAATCCGCTAGAAACCCGAGACAAACTTGAACAAACTTGAAACTTTAAACGCGATTATCTCAGAATCTTTTTTTTGGGAAATTACCTTTGCGGTGGACACGATTACTAAAAAACTACTAATCCGATCAACACCAATTTTGACCACTTATTTATTATGATGTTAGCTAGTCCGTGAACGAGGGATTTTCAATTTTTTTGAAAACTCCTTTTTTAAAGCACAAAAAACAAAAATCTTATACGTTGAAAAAGTACATTTTTTGTTAAAAACGTCGCCATTTTTTTTTTTAATCAAAATTTTTAGAAATTCCTCGTTCACGGACTAGACAATACAATATACTAACTAAACTTTTTTGAATTTTGGAATTCGGATGAACCGTTTTCGAGAAATCATGTCCACCGCAAGACACCATCGAAAAAAGACGATCCGGGAATTCGGCTATAACATTTTTGTTATGTAATATTTGTTTATGAAAAAATTTAATTAAGTACCCAGAAACATGTACTAAACAACGTCGTTAAAACATTTTTCATAAATATTTTCTATGGTGTCAAAAAAAAATCGATAAAAATCCATATTTTTGCGCGGTACAACTGTATATAACCCCTTAAGGACTAAATTGTACAGTAGTGGCGATCGTACAATGACAGTGGCGATCGTGAGTTGATGATCCATTGGAGGCTGCTGGCTTTCAGTTTTAGGTGCATCTTTTTGCATTCGATGTGCTTACGCCAGGTAAGTCGTCTATCAAGGTGGATGCCAAGGTACGTTACTTCGTTAGCTTGAGGGATCTACATACCGTTTAGTAAAAGCGATTGGCATGCTTGTCTATTAAGAGTAAACGTTATATGTTTACACCTTTGTTCATTTATTTTAATGCCCCAGTCAGACAGCCACCTTTCCACTACTATAAGAAGATTAGCCAGTTGGGATGTTTTTGGCGTTGGGCATCTGGAGCGACTAAGGAAGCGGTATCGTCGGCGAACGTTGAGGTTGTTAGTTGTGCGTTCGTATGAATTTCCGCAGTATACAAAACATATGGACACGGGCCGAGTGCGCTTCCTTGTGGAACTCCAGCTTCGATGATGTAGTCGCCCGAAGTAGCTGCGTTGCATCTCACTGAGAATACCTTATTGTAGAGGTATGATTCCAGTAGCATGTTGGTGTATGTTGGCAAAAACGTTTTAATTTTGTACATGTCCAATGAGGCAAACTCGGTCGAAAGCTTGAGATACGTCGAGGAAAATAGCGCTGCAGTATTCTCGCTGTTCGAAGCGTATTTTGGATGTTAATCTGTTCACTTGCTCGATGGTTCCGTGGTTTCTTCGGAAGCCAAGTTGGTGTGCCCGGATAATATTTCAAGCTTCCAAATGTGGTATTATGCGAGTCAACAAGAATTTTTAAAACAATTTATACAAACAAGATAGAAGGCTTATTGGTCTGTATGATGACTGAATTGTGTGTTATTTTCCAGGGTTCGGTATCATTGTATAATTTTTCGGTATCATTCGGATTTCTTCCATTTTTTTGGGAAATTTCCAAGATAAATGTCCCATTAAATAGTTTGCAAACGACCTCTACAGCGCATTTTGGAAGTTCGATCAGCATTTTTGGCATCAATAAGGGACCACCGGTAGCCTCTGGCTGAATTACTGGCAGGAGGATTGAATTTGAGGCTGGGTTTAGCTGGAAGACATTCTGGAGATGTGTAGCGAATGTTTAAGCTCGGTATTCGTCGCTGCGAGCCCAGCATCCGGAAGAGTTTCTTATCGGGGTGGTCGTTTCAATTGGGGCGCTAAGATTTGGGTGGGTCCTCTACAGGGGGTACTTTGTGCTTGTTGGCGAAACATTCTGGATGTACCTAAGCTGTGCATTTTCTTCCTGTTGATGGAGAGCCTGGTCGAGTGATCGAGTTGCTTCCTTAAGGCGTTGTTTTGAAGCTGGTAAACTGCTATTTTGCAGAAATCAGTGAGTCGGTTGGCCAATTTGTGGGACTTCCAGATCAAGTGAGCCCCATTGCGGATGTTTGGCGTTGTAGTCTTTAGCGTCTATAAAACGATCCCCAAGTGAATTGTAAACGGCAGTGGCAATGAAATTTGACTGAATTTGTATCGATGTGGCCTGCAAGAAGTTTGTTGCAAACCTTTTGTGAAAATGGTGTTTCATGCGTTCTCAGATTAGATCTTCAGTTCCGCCGTGGGCTTTCCCATCTGGATGATCTGTGCAATAGTTTGTGTAGCCTCTCATTTGAATGTTGTATTTGCTTGTAAAAAGTTTTTTCAGTAGCATAACGTCAAAATATTTTTCAGTCAAGAATTGTGACAATTCTAGATTATGCCGTGAGACACCATTGACATTTCACAATAATATTCGTAGAATATGCATAGCTGTATCACCATGTTCTGCTTTTAAATAAGTGTTTGCATGGTCGTTTTGATGAATCACATAAGCTCCATCATACTTTGTTGGAGGGAAATTATCATAGTTTCCGTTTTGCTATGTGGTTATTCTTGGGCCTGCTGAGCGCTTTATGAATTAGGCTGAATTGGAATTTTCATTCCAGATCGTAAAGCATCGGCATAGGAGAAGCCGTTAGTAGTGTATAGTGAACCGAATGAGGACCTCGCAGCTTTGGCGAAGAAGACGTCTGGAGTAGTTTTTGACGCAATGTACACATTCTGTGGATTTTAGTTGCGCGTTGCGGTCGTTTGACGCATGCGACTCTTCAACTCTTCCTCTATAGTTTGCCGTATGTTTGCCTCCGAAGTTTCCACATTTCTTAACGGCTTAACGGTGTAGTGCAGTGAGCGGAGTTGTGGGCGTCCCCGCAGACTACACAGACAGCCCGAAGTGTGCAGTATGACCTGGTGTGTCCATACTCTTTGCAATTAGTGCATTGCACTGGACCCTTGCGTTTAACTGGCTCTTTAACAGTGATTCTTCGATGAAAAAGATACTGCAGCTTGTAGATTGGGTGGACTTCGTTCTTCTTCAGCGACCTGCTTTCTGGCTCGAGCTAGACCTTCAAGAGAGGTTGTGGCTTTTTATCTTTATCTTTATGTTAATAACATTTTTGGCGGCGAAGCCCTTTTCTTAAAAGGCAGTTTTTATTTCCGCAGCGGTAACATCGGGTTAGATTCCCCGATGCCTACTTGTAGGCCCTTACTCTTTTCAGCTGATACGTATAATAGTTTTCCTGTACAGTGTCCAGATATTTGGCCACGATACGGAAGTGCTCTTTAGTCTTGGTTTGCACCTTTGTTTCATAGATGTTCCATTTGATAAGCGGGATAACATGAAAGTTGTCACCGTTCCCGATCAACGCCGCAATTCGGTTGACCAGAGCACACGAGCTTTTCTCCCTGATTGGAGGGGGCTTGGGTTTTTTTGCGGTGTCTTGGGCTGGTTGGTTTTCCTCAACCTCCGTCAGTAGGGCAAATCTGTTACTGCTGGATCTGCCAGGTTCTTCGTCGATTTTCTAAACGTGGTTAATTTTTGATTAACGGATTACTCTGCGGGCTAAGCTTGCGCTTAATTTGGATGTAGGGATCCATTCCAGTCCGTGTGGCCTTGGCTGCATTGACACTTTCTGAAGTTGTTGCTTTTGTACTCGCTGTAGTCGTTGACGTCGTGGTAGCTTGAATTGCAGTGGTTGTCGCTGTGTTTGCAGAAATTGTAGCACTGCTTGTTGTTGGTGCGAAATTTTTTTTCGATATTGAAGGGGGGGTTTTACACTGCGAACTTACGCGGGAGTCGGAGTGAGCAGAGCGGGTGAGCAAGACCGTGCCTTTGGGTTTCAGCGGTCAGTAGAGCCGGCTTGCTCTTCAACGCAAATTTATCCATTGCGGTATCGGGGGTTGAAAAGTAAGAGTAGAAGCCATTTCTTTGGTTCACTGAACTTTTACGCTCGTTCTTTTGATCGTTGCTCAATGAGCTCATTGCTTGGCACTTATTAATTTAAAACAATGCAGTTGTTTTGGGTTAGCACATCACAACTGTTATAAGAAGCTTGTTTATTGCTCTTAATAAATTATGGTTCAGCATCTTTTTGCTTATATGGGGTTACCCCAGTTTTTTTTGGTTTACTCAATGGTACTCGATGGTTCAGTTATATGGCAGCTATAAAATATAGTGCACCGATCGTTATGGATTCGGATTAACTGACCAAAAATAAAATCCGTACTAAATTCCGGCTTGCTCTCTTCAAAAACACGAAAGTTGGGTCATTTCCGGTCGTTCAGTTATATGGCAGCTATTGGATATAGTCGGCCGATCCTTATAAAATTTGGCATGGGTTATTATTTTGTCAAAAAAAACCTCTCGTGTAAAATTTGAACTCTTACTCCATAACTCTAAAAACATCAATGTTATACCATTCCGATCAATCAGTTATATGGCAGCTATATGAAATTTGGCATGTCGTATTATTTTGCCAAAAATAGCGCTCGTGTAAAATTTGAACTCTCTAACTCTAAAAACACCGAAGGTTTACCATTTCCGATCAATCAGTTATATGGCAGCTATAGGATATAGTCGGCCGATTCCGGTCGTTCCGACTTATATACTGCGTGCAAAGGAAAGAAGGGTGTGTGCAAAGTTTCAAATCGATAGCTTCAAAACTGAGAGACTAGTTTGCGTAGATACAGACATGCAAATATGTCTGTAGAAACAGACGTAGAAACGGACATGCTCATATCACCTGATCCTGATCCTGGAGGTGATCCTGATCGAGAATATATATACTTTATGGGGTCAGAGATGTCTCCTTCACTCCCTTGCACACTTTTGGGAAAAATTATAATACCCTCTGCAAAGTTATAATAATTAAGTGGCTGCTAAATATTAAACAAGTAATAAGAACGAAAGATGCTGCCATTTCAACGTTATAAATCTATCTCACCTATTTTTCTCTAATCTTTAGCCTAATTTATTTATTGCGGTGAAGCGGAGCAAATTCGCACAAGAGCGAATGTGAATTTTCGCTCCCATTCCGCTCTAAGCTATCTCATACTAAGTTAGCGATTACAGATCTAGAGATAACTAACAAATTCAATATAAATTCAATTGAAATAAATTTAAAAAACTTAGCAATACGGCGTATCCGTGGACAATGATGTTGGCAAAGACCCTAATGAATTTCCTGAATGCAGGCCTCATGTCGAATTTCTGACTGCTGCTGCCCTATGAAAATGTCTTTTCAACGTCTTTAATTTCCATCTCTATCTGAGATGTGTTGTAAAATAATTTTTAACCTGTTAATTCGGCCCAATACGTCATAAGCTTTTTCTTGAGTTTTATATAATCTATCACAAGTTTTCATTTTTTCTTGTTTGAACCGTCTGTCTTTTTAGACAAGTGTAGGCAAAAACCTCACATATTTAGTATTTAGTGTGCGTGAATATGCAGCCAAAAAATTTAAGAGAACGGCATTGAGTGGCATATAAAACTTTGATTTTATTTTTGTTTTTCGAAAAGTTTGAATGAGCACTAAAATAGTACCTTTTTATATTAAAGAAAACTTGCTTAGAAACAGTTCTTAAACAAAACTACGCTTTCCTTTCTATATTTTTTATGGAGAAAATTTATTCCACCCGTATTTTTGAGAACATTTTGCTCAGTGAAAACCTTTTTTTTGCAAAGCTTGGGCTGACAAGTGAGGCGAACTGAGACCAAATGAGACAGTTTAAAAAAATGCATGCTAACACTGTCAGTGCGCCGATTCTATACACGCGTGCTATGGAAAATGACAGTTTGCCAACTACTTTTTCAGACACAAGAAATATTTTAGCCTTCCAAGGACTGTGGTACTGTTGGATAAAAATTTGGCCGTCTGTCTGCCTCTTAATTTCCTGTGAATCAATTATTCTTTGTCTAAAAAGTCAGGTGCATATTAGAATGTGGTTTTTAAAGAATGTTTCATGACATTCGTAAAGAATAATCATAATAAATAATCATTATAAAATAAGTTTGCAAAATTTGCACAAAATGCGAACATTCCTGGAATAGTTTTAAATTTGTCTTGAAGGCGGTTTTGATAGGAATTAGTGTTTGTTAATTTATTTTTAGTTTCGATGGGATAAGGGCTGAGTCAATCAATAAAAAAGAGGCTTCTGTGTCGATAAGAAACCTAAGTGGTTTGGGTTGGAACCTATGGGTTCGTTCGTTGTTCGAGAGAGAAAGAGATGCAGCACACGGCAGCGGTATAAAAATCATCGGTCAAGAAATATCACCCGTAAAGAAACAAAAAACCAAGCTTGAATCTAGAAATTCAAGCGCAACAGAGTACACACGTAATACCCTTGTATATTGAAGAGGGCACAGAAGTGAGAGCGATACCGACATATCTAGGACAGTAACTAATTGGAGGCGTTCTGAATTTTACCGTTTATACGTGTATATAACTTGTGCACAGCACCTCGAACATACTACCTATGATGACTAACGTAAAGCTTAAAGCATAATCTCCGACACAAGGGGCCAACATACTGCAGGGCCCAAAAGCTACAGGGTCGGTAAACAGTGTCATTTCTAGTTCTACCCCATCAACGTAACATACAAACCGAGGCTTACGAAAAGTCAGTACACGTCAGCTTGACAAACAATAGGAGCTTGGTAAACGAAACAAGCTTTGCTTGAGATACCTTGGCAAGCACAAAATTTTTTTTTTTTTTATTATAGTTTTGCTTTTATTTATTGAATCTACTCTTAATTTTGAGACTAACAATAAGTTGACGAACAGTATACTAAGACTGATTGGTTGCTCAGCCTCTCGCCAGGTGGTTAGGGTGCACCGATAGCTTGGTTACTTTACTTTTACAGAAGTACTTTACCTTCTGTTCTGCGATCGCTTCTTTGACTGGTAGAATGTTTAAGTCGCGGTGTATGTTTTCGTTGCGAACGTACCACGGTGCCCCGGTGATTGTTCTCAAGATCTTCGACTGAACCCTTTGAACTATGTCAATGTTGCTATTGCTGGCGTTCCCCCATAACTGTGAGCCGTACATCCGTATAGGTTTTAGTACCGAGTTGTACAGCAGGTCTTTATATTCAAGGCTAAGAGGTGACCGAGCGTTGATAAGCCAATGAAGGCCGCTGGCTTTTAGCTTTAGGTGTGTTCTTTTGGCTTCAATGTGCCGGCGCCATGTGAGTCTTCTGTCGAGATGTACTCCTAGGTATGTTACTTCGTTTGCTTGTGGGAGTAGAGTGTTGTTTAATGTTATCGGTGGGAAGTTTTGCCTGTTCAGAGTGAACGTAACATGCTTGCATTTTAGTTCGTTTATTTTAATTCGCCAATCTGACAGCCATTTTTCGACATCGACCATATGAAGAGCTAGCTGCGCAGTTGCTTGAATCTGGCATTTTGAGCGGCTAAGAATAGCTATGTCATCGGCAAACGTGGATGTTGTTAGACGTGTGCTTATCGGAATATCTGCTGTGTAGAGGACATATAATATTGGCCCTAGCACGCTGCCTTGAGCAACTCCAGCTCCAACAGTGTAATCATCGGATATAGCGGTGTTGCACCTCACGACAAATTTTCTGTCGTAAAGGTAAGACTCTAAAATCTTGTGGGTGCTGTAGGGGAGCATTGTCTTGATCTTGTACATTAGACCTTCTAGCCAGACTCTATCGAATGCTTGAGAGACATCTAAAAATATGGCAGTACAGTACTCTCGTTTTTCGAACGCGTTCCGAATTTCGGATTTTATCCGGTTGACCTGCTCAATTGTTCCATGCTTTTCACGAAATCCAAATTGGTGTGACGGGATTCCTTCCTGGATTCTCAGGTATGTGTGTATCCGAGTCATTAGGCATTTTTCAAAGAGTTTAGATAGGCAAGAGAGTAGGCTTATAGGTCTATACGACGTGGGGATAGTGTGGTTTTTCCCCGGCTTTGCTATCACTATTATAATTGACTTTTTCCATCTCACTGAAAAGTGGCTAAGTTATGCGATGGCATTAAATAGCTGGGTGAGAGTGCAAACGGCGCAGTATGAGAGCTCAATGATCATTTTGGGAGTTATGAGGTTGCAGCCAGGGGATTTTTTCGGATTCAGTTGTCGTTTGATGATGTTAACCATTTCTTCCGTGAGTGATTTCGTTTGGGCGAAATTCAATCGGCTCATGTTGAGGCTGGGGCTCATCTGATAGAGTCGGCAAAGTAAACGCATTGGTGGCAGGATTTCGTTGGAAGACATTTTTAAGGTGTTTGGCAAACGTGCTGGCTCTGTCTGCGTCGCTGCGCGTCCACCGGCCTGTGGAATTTCTAATAGGCATCACGGTTTCTTTCGGTGAGCTCAGAGTTAGGTGAGCTCTCCATAGTAAGTGTTTTGTACTGTTAGTTGACAATTACTCTATGTAGCGCCGGTGGACATACGTTTCTTCTTGCTGTAGAGCTTGATCAAGTTGACGTGAGGCATGTTTGAAGCGTTGCTTAGCAGATCTGTGACATTGCCATTCTCGACGTAAGCGTCGCTTTTCGAGGATAAGCTGTTCGATTTGTAGATTTGTCTTCTTTTGAATGCATTGTGTGTTTATAGTTTGAGTTGTTGAAACTCGAGCTGCAGAGTACAGACTCCAGCGAATTAACAAAACTGTCTACGTTGGCTTTGTCGCTGAGGTGAGGACTCAGCTCAATGTGTGAGCTGATGTACTTCCTGTACTTAACCCAATTGGTTTTATGTGAGGTCAGTTTTGATGATTGATCCCATGTTGCTGGGTGTTGGAGTAGAGTAAAAAGGACAGACAAGTGATCAGATGAAAGATCCGAAAGGCATTCTGCGCTTATCAGATTTTTAGGAATGTTTTTGGTAATCGCAAAGTCAATTAAAGTTTATTTGGGTCTGCCGGCCAGTATGTTGGTATGCTAGAAAAAACATAGTCTAGCTTGTTCTTAGCTTTGATAATTGCATTATAGAGCTGCTTTCCTTTTGGGGTCACGAGTCGAGATCCCAAGTGTGTGTGCTTGGCATTGTAGTCTCCTGCTGCTATGAAGTGGTCTCCGAGTGAGTTGAAAAACTGCATAAACTCATCTTCAGCTATGGTGAAGCGTGGGGGGCAGTATACGGCAGCTAGAGTTAATTGCTTGCCAATATTTAGGTGTATATGTATTGATGTGGCCTAAAGGTAGTTTTTTGCAAATTTCGTATGATAATGGTGCTTAATACGGCTTCTGATTAAAATCCCAGTCCCGCCGTGTGCTTTACCAACTGGATGATTTTTTCCATAGAATGAATGTCCTCGTAGTTGGAAATTGTATCTGTTCGTAAGATGTGTTTCTGAAAGCAGCATTACGTCGATTTGATTGTCTAGTAGGAATTGCGCTAACTCGAGTTTATCCTGCGAAACGCCGTTAGCGTTCCACGTAGATATTCGTAGGGAAGTCATTATTTGGATTGTTGTAAAACCAGCATTTGTATTAATAGATTTTGGTTTCGCATTAGATCTTGCATTCTTGTACGCATAAACGACATGAACTCTGTAAGGCTTTGTTGTAGACTGCATATCATAGCTTCAAAGTTACTTTTTGGCTGCTCCGGCGGTTGATGCTGCTGAGCCGTGTTCGGTTCTTGGTGTGTGATTGCGGCAGTGAGCTTATTGATTTATTGATATTATTATTCGCAGCTTGGATTTTCTCTAATATGCCAATAGAACGCCTATTGTCGCACTGCTTTTTCTTCTTACTTAGATGTGGTGTTCAAGTAAGCCTCCTGTCAAGGGTGAAACCTAGGTATTTTTGGCTGTCTACCTGTGGAACCTGTTGTATTCTATTGTTGTAATATTCTTTCTACTGTGCCAATCGCTGAGCAGGTCCAGCGCTTTCAGAGGCGCTCAATAAGACGGTGTCATCCGCGTAAGTGGCTGCCATTAGGTTCGGGCTCTGCAGGACTGGGAGGTTGGCCGTATAGGCTTTATATAGCGGCGAAGCCAGTACGCTGCTTCTCTTTTCGAAGGCTTTCTTCACATCCAACATGACAGCCAGGCAAATTTCAAAAGTGTCCAGAATGTACTGCACCAGAATAGGTTTGACCATCTTATCAACTGAGAAATTCTCGAGCAAGTCCGAGATACGCAATAAAAAACTGTAAAGAACCTAGATCTACCGGAAAAAGCACTAGATGAGCCAGTTATTTAAAATCATCAGCACTGAAGAAGATTATCGATACGCCGCGATGGAAGGAAAACGGATTAAGGCATGTCTGCCAATCAAAAACTACAGCCTACGGCTAGACAGCTGAAGGAGAGCTATTCGTTAGACTCTATAGGGATATGCGCAAGCAACAAAACGCTTAGATCAAATAAATATGAACGAGCAATGGCGATACGACAAGATGGAGTTCCGGTCTTTCCTGCAAGTGGCGATGCGACGACTTAAATACGTGGCTACGCGCATGGAGCCAGACCAAGAACTTAAACACTTCGTTAGCCAGCAACTGAAAAGATACAAAGAAACTGGATAACTGGTAAGCTAGAGGAGAATGAGATAACAGACGAGACACGTTCTTGGTATTTGCCAATATTTGCTGTTATTAATCCAAATAAAGGCGATTCGAAACTCGTATGGGACGCAGCAGCCAAGGTAAAACTCATATATCTTAACACAGCTTTACTAAAAGGACCACATCAATTGTCATCATTAGTGACAATGATGTCACTTTTGTTCCGAGAGAGGCGTATAGGAATCAGTGGAGGCATAAGAAAGATTTGCCACCAAGTGAAGGTACGATTAAAAGAACAATTCCAATGGAGATACGGAGACAACCAGACCTATACGTTATGACCGTTATCACCATCAGCAGCGGCGACATTTTTCCGGGACAAGAGCGCCAATAAATTTGTTTCCAGAAGCCGCGAATGCTATATTACGAAATACTTTCGTGGACGATTGGCTTTAAATCACCGAATCTGAAGACGAAATGACACGCTTACCGAGAAACACATACATCAGTAAGTAGGTTTCGTGAAGAATGGATTGATTTTAAATTCAATAAAGGTCATGCACCCCTAACCGGAAATTTCTACGAAACCAAGTCCGATTACAAAATATAATATAATAAATAATACGATTTCTTTAATAATTACCCCCAACAATGAATATCCCAATTTTCTTAGGGTAAAAACCTGAAAAGTTACAAAGTCCAAAATTGTGTCCTGGCTTCGGAACGAAATCGCACTCACAAATGCGACCGTTTTTTTTTTAAGTCGTGTCTTTATTTACTTAACCTTAAAACTAACAATAGAGCCTTCTTAAGTCCATGTCGCTTGCGGGAATGCCGATAGGCTTTGCTTCGCAGGGCCAGGGCTTCAAGCTGTCTCAAACTGTTTGGATACTCGTTGCTCTTGAGTTCAATATTAGCCGCAGGGGTGTCGCTGCCGGAGCTTCTCCGCTTAGCGCTACTAGAGCCTGATAAACTTTTTTTCGCTTTGCAGCGAGAAGGTCGAGATAGTGCGGACGCCCGAGTAAGCCCTTAGGTCCCACAATCTGTATGTGCTGCTTATAGCCTTGGTGTACGACCTTGTTTTGGCTGCTTTCGTCAACACGGTCTGGAGACGTTCTGCAGACGGTCTGGAGCAGTATTTTGCCTGACGATGGGTACTTGATGGGACAGGTTGATGTAACCACGTGTCCGCTTACATTTTTCAGGGCCGTCTACAACCGCTTCCAGCTTGAGATCAGGACAGCCTCCGTCTTGTGGTGAGCTAGGCTTAGCCCTGCCTAGATTCCTATACTTCCTAGATTGTATTGGCGACGACCATTACTGAAATGCCGTCCGCGAATCCGACTAGGTGTGTTCGGTCCGGGACTCTGTCGTAGTTGACGTTGCAAAGGGCTGGGCCTAAGACGGAGCCTTGAGGGACACAGCAGGTGACCGCATGCTGTTAAATGACTGTGGTCGTCTTGTACCTGATAGTACTATCGCTAAGGTACGACCTTGTAACCTCCACAATGCTAGTCGGCACTCCGAGATTGTGCAGCGCCTCAACTATGACGTCCCACCTGGCTTCCACCCACATCAGGTGGTGCCTTATCAGGGAAATTGCATCAACCGTATTGCAATGGGCAGAGATCCGGGCACGTAATCATCGCCAGTTGACTTCCACAATTTCCTGTGCGCCTATTTCTAGCGCCGGCTTTGAGCCGACAGGACCTCTAGCTCCGGTCCGGTAGGCCGATCCCCAAGGATCTTCGGCAGGGTCGCACATCTCAAGGAAGCACGCTAACAACCAAGCACCCGTGCATGCCAATGTATGAACACGCATACATACGAAGATCAATCGAAGCACAGACCAAGCTTCTTTATGTTGGCTTCCTAGAACTTTAAGCTACCTAAAAGCTACTAAGCCTTAATGATATTTTGTTACAAAGTTGTCAATGGGTCTCAGGAAGCCATGGCATTTAAAAAAAGAGAATGTAAACTGCCATTTTATTAAAGAAAATATTGCTTACCTAGCTTTAATAAATTCAATAAAATTATTTCAAGTTTTTTCCTAAGTAAAAAATTAAATCTAATGTTATAATCTACTGATTTCAATTATAACAAGAAATTCTTACAAAAGAAAATGTTCGGGGAAAAATCATCGAAGCACAAAAACAAATGTGGTAAAAATGGATATTTAAACTTTGGATGAGTCTTTCAAAGAAATGGTAACTGCTAGATGGCATTTTTTAATTTGAGGAGGTAAACATAAATTTCAAAAATGATATGTACTAAAAACAAGAAAGCAAAGCTAACTTCGGGCGGAGCCGAAGTTTATATACCCTTGCAGCTAAAACCGGATATATATCGCAAACATCGGATATAGTTGGCCGATCCTTATGATTACATCATATTAAAACTAATTAACTAAAATAAAAAATCTAAAAAAAGTCCCAAACTTCTATCTTCAAAAATACGAAAGTTGATATTTCTACCAAGTACCATTTACGATCGTTCAGTTATATGGCAGCTATAGGATATAGTCGGCCGATCCTAATGAAATTTGGTAGGTTGGATCAACTGGCCAAAATTAGAATCTGTATTAAGTTTCAACTCAATCGTAATCGAACTACCGAACTGAGCGGACGTGCTTTGTCCGAGCTCCGGGAAAACTTCACTTTGCTTATATTTTCGCCAATATAAGCGAAAAGACACTGAAATACAATTTATTAAAAGCGACAGACAAGCTTTTTTTTTTTTGTAACAGTTGTAATGTGCTAAACCAAAACTAGTGCATTGTTGAAAAAAAAAAAATACGTACCACGCAATGAGCTCATTGAGCAACGACCAAAAGAACGAGCGTAGAAATTCAGTGAACCAAAGAAACGGCTTCTACTCTTACTTTTCAACCCGCGATACCGAAGTGGAAAAATCGGCGCTTAAAAGCTACCCGGCTTTACTGACCGCTGAAACCCAAAGGGCACGGTCTTGCTCACCCGCTCTGCTCACTCCGACTCCCGCGTCATGGAGTTCGCAGTGTAAAACCCCCCCTCCAATATCGGAAACAAATTTCGCACCAACAACAAGCAGCGCTACAACTTCTGCAACAACAGCGAAAACCCCTGCAACTCAAAGTACCACGACGTCAACGACTACAGCGAGTACAAAAACAACAACCTCGGAAAGTGCCAAAGCGGCAACGGCCACACAGACTGGAATGGATCGCTACATCCAAATTAAGCGCAAGCTTAGCCCGCAGAGTAATCCGGCAGGCAACAAAACAAAAATTAACCGTGTCCTGAATAACGATAATGAACCAGACAGATCCACTACTAACAGATTTGCCCTACTGGCGGAGGCTGAGGAAAACCAACCAGCCCAAGACACCGCAAAAAAACCCAAGCCCCCTCCAATCTATATTAGGG
The DNA here is from genome assembly GCF_030179905.1 of Drosophila bipectinata. Lineage (NCBI taxonomy): Eukaryota > Metazoa > Arthropoda > Insecta > Diptera > Drosophilidae > Drosophila > Drosophila bipectinata. Next base: position 19,108,032 of record NC_091740.1, on the reverse strand, counting down.
AAAAAAGCTCGAGTGCCCTGGTTAACAAAATTGCGTCGTTGATCGGGAACGGTGAAAACTTTCATGTTGTTCCGCTTATCAAAGGGAACATCCATGAAACAAAGGTGCAAACCAAGACTGAAGAGCACTTCCGAATAGTGTCAAAATATCTGGACACTGTACAGAAAAACTATTACACGTACCAGCTGAAAAGCAGTAAGGGCCTACAAGTGGTAGTAAAGGAAATAGAACCCGATGTTACCGCCGAGGAAATAAAAACCGCCCTTAAAGAAAAGGGCTTCGCCGCCAAGAATGTTATTAACATTCTAAATAAAGATAAAAAGCCACAACCCCTCTTCAAGGTCGAGCTCGAGCCTGAAAGCAGGTCGCTGAAGAAGAACGAAGTCCACCCAATCTACAACCTGCAATATCTTTTGCATCGGAAAATCACTGTTGAAGAGCCACATAAACGTAACGGTCCAGTGCAATGCACTAATTGTCAAGAGTATGGACACACAAGGTCTTACTGCACACTTCGGGCTGTCTGTGTAGTCTGCGGGGACGCCCACAAGTCCGCTTGCTGCACTACAAACAAGGACAGTACCGTGAAGAAATGTGGAAACTGCGGAGGCAGCCATACGGCAAACTATAGAGGATGTATTGTGTATAAGGAGTTAAAGAGTCGCATGCGTCAAGCGACCGCAACGCGCAACCAAAATCCACAGAATGCGTACGTTTCGTCAAAAACCACGCCAGACGTCTTCTTCGCCAAAGCTGCGAGATCCTCATTCGGTCCACTAAACACCACCAACGGCTTCTCCTATGCCGATGCTCTACGATCTGGAAGGGAAATTCCAATTCAGCCTAACTCTCAAAGCGCTCAACAGGCCCCAGAACAGCCACACAGCAAAATGGAAACTATGATGCTTACCCTCCAACAAAGTATGATGGAGCTTATGTCATTCATGAAAACGACCATGCAAACGCTTGTTCAAAACCAGAACATGGTGATACAGCTGCTCGTAGCACAACAGTCCAAATAATCTATGCAGGCGCTACGAATATCAATGTGGAACGCCAATGGTGTCTCACGGCATAAACTAGAATTGTCACAATTCTTGACCGAAAACCATATTGACGTTATGCTACTGGTGGAAACGCATCTTACAAGCAAATACAACTTTCATATAAGAGGCTACACAATCTACCGCACAGATCATCCAGATGGGAAAGCCCACGGCGGAACTGGAGTTCTAATCAGAGAACGAATTAAACACCATTTTCACAAAAGGTTTGCAACAAACTTCTTGCAGGCCACATCGATACAAATTCAGTCAAGCAACGGAATCCTTTCAATTGCTGCCGTTTACTGCCCTCCTCGCTTCTCAATCTCGGAAGGACAATTTATGGACTTCTACAATTCACTTGGGGATCGATTTATAGCCGCAGGAGACTAAAACGCCAAACATACGCACTGGGGATTACGTCAAGTGACTCCCGAAGGAAGACAATTGTACAATGCAATTGTAAATGTGAAAAATAAACTGGACTACGTTTCCCCTGGAAGTCACACATACTGGCCTACAGTCTCACGCAAGCTCCCAGACCTTATTGATGTTGCGGTGACAAAAAACATACCTCGCAATTTAACAAGTGCCAAAGCAGTCTCGGACTGTGGTCTCGACATCAGACCACTCGCCTGTGCTTTTAACGCTTCTTCAATGCCCAGAAATAACCGAACACCCCTTCAGCCTGACGACGCCAAAAACGAACTGGCTAAAATACAAAAAGTACGTGAGTTCCCACATACAACTCGCCCCGGAGTTTAACATGGAATCGGACATCGACTACACTACGAGCGCCCTGGAAGAAGTACTCGTTGCGGCAGCTAAATTCTCTACTCCTCATGGGAAAGAAGTAGACCGAATACTTTAAATCTAATCAGCAAATCGACCAGCTCGCGCGAGAAAAGAGGCGCACGCGTCGTGATTGGCAAAACAGCAGATCACCAGCTTCAAAACAACGCCTTAAGGAAGCAACCCGATCACTCGACCAGGCTCTTCACCAACAGGAAGAAAATGCACAGCTGAGGTACATCCAGAATCTCTCGCCAACAAGCACAAAGTACCCCCTGTGGAGGGCCCACCCAAATCTTAGTGCCCCAATTGAAACGACCACCCCGATAAGAAACTCTTCGGGATGCTGGGCTCGCAGCAACGAAGACCGAGCTGAAACATTCGCCACACATCTCCAAAGTGTCTTCCAGCCAAACCCAGCCTCAAATTCATTCCTCCTGCCAGTAATTCAGCCAGAGTCCTCCCCTCAGCCAGCCGCACCTCCATTCCGGCCGAACGAAATCGAAAAAGTCATAAGAGGGCTAAAACCAAAAAAGGCTCCCGGTGGTGACCTATTGACCCCAAAGATGCTGATCGAACTTCCAAAATGCGCTATAGAGGTCGTCTGCAAACTATTTAATGGAATCATTAATCTTGGCTATTTCCCAAAAAAGTGGAAGAAATCCATTATTATAATGATACCGAAGCCTGGAAAAGACCACACAATTCCGTCATCATACAGACCAATAAGCCTTCTATCTTGTTTGTCTAAACTGTTTGAAAAATGCTTGTTAACTCGCATAATACCACATCTGGAAGCTTGCAATATCATCCCGGCACACCAATTTGGCTTTCGAAGAAACCATGGAACCATCGAACAAGTGAACAGATTAACATCCGAAATACGCTCAGCTTTCGAACAACGAGAATACTGCAGCGCTATTTTCCTCGACGTATCTCAAGCTTTCGACCGAGTTTGGCTCATCGGACTCATGCACAAAATTAAAATGTATTTGCCAACATACACCCACAAGCTACTGGAATCATACCTCTTCAATAGGGTATTCTCAGTGAGATGCAACGCAGCTACTTCGGGCGACTACACCATCGAAGCTGGAGTTCCACAGGGAAGCGCACTCGGGCCGTGTCTATATGTTTTGTATACTGCGGATATTCCTACGAGCGCACAACTAACAACGTCAACGTTCGCCGATGATACCGCTATTCTTAGTCGCACCAGATGCCCAACGCAGGCAACAACCCAACTGGCTAATCATCTCACAATAGTGGAAAGGTGGCTGTCCGACTGGCGCATTAAAATAAACGAACAAAAGTGTAAACATCTAACGTTTACTCTTAATAGACAAACATGCCCTCCGCTTTTACTAAACGGTATGCAGATCCCTCAAGCTAACGACGTAACGTACCTTGGCGTTCACCTTGATAGACGACTTACCTGGCGTAAGCACATCGAATGCAAAAAGATGCATCTAAAACTGAAAGCCAGCAGCCTCCACTGGATCATAAACTCACGATCGCCACTGTGCCTGGACTACAAGCTACTACTGTACAATTCAGTCCTAAAGCCAATCTGGACGTATGGCTCCCAGCTGTGGGGGAACGCGAGCAGCAGCAACATAGACATCATACAGCGCGCACAATCAAAAATCCTGAGAACTATCACAGGGGCACCTTGGTATGTTCGCAACGAAAACATCCACCGGGATCTGGGCATCCTCGCAGTGAAAGACGAAATCCAGAAGCAAAAAGAGTCATACAAAGAAAAACTGTCTTCGCACCCAAATTTTCTCGCTCGGGGATTGACTCGGGTTTCTAGCGTATCCCGCCTTAGACGCAACGACCTCCCAACCCAGCAATCGATTTTTAGGGCCGTCTAACTCCGTATCAGTCAATATGACTGTTAGTTAAGTTAAAAATATAAGATTTGATACACCTCTTGTTAGTCTCGCAAAGAGAAGATTCAAGAAATAAAAGCAACGTTAAAAAAAAAAAAAAAAAAAAGTTTCAACTTTCTATCTTAAAAAACACGAAAGTTGGGTCATTTCCGATCGTTCAGTTATATGGCAGCTATAATATATAGTCGGCCGATCCTTATAAAATTTGGCATGTCGTAATGGTTTGCCAAAAATAGCTCTCGTGTCAAATTTGAACTCTCTAACTCTAAAAACGTCAAAGTTATACCATTTCCGATCAATCAGTTATATGGCAGCTATAGGATATAGTCGGCCGATACGGGCCGTTCCGACTTATATACTGCGTGCAAAGGATAGAAGGATGTGTGCAAAGTTTCACGACGATAGCTTCAAAACTGAGAGACTAGTTTGCGTAGAAACAGACAGACAGACGGACAGACAGACGGACAGACAGACGGACAGACAGACGGACAGACAGACGGACAGACGGACATGCTCATATCAACTCAGGAGGTGATCCTGATCAAGAATATATATACTTAATAGGGTCGGAGATGTCTCCTTCACTGCGTTGCACACTTTTGGACAAAATTATAATACCCTCTGCAAGGGTATAATAAGAAAAGAAAACTGACTTCGGGCGGAGTCCAAGTTAATACTCCAAAGTTAATTGCGTTATAAAAAAAATTTTTAAAAAAGTCTCAAGCTTCTATCTGCTAATATACCAAAGTTGGAAAGCTTTTCAAATATCAATTCCGATCGTTCAGTTATATGACATCTAAAGAACGTAGACGGAACAAACTGATAGAATTTGGTGGGTTTGAAAAATAAATTTATAAAAAATTCCAACTTTCTTACTCTAAAAACACAAAAGTTATGGCATTTCCGATATATCAGTTATATGGTCGGCCGATCCCGTCTTGTCGTCGCTCTTAAAGGCTACAATACTGACAACACACGGTGTTGCGGGTCTTCGAAGTTTGTAGCGCCGCGGTAGTTGGCGATGGGGTGAAGACGCCCGTGTAAATGCTGATAATCCTTTATTTGTTTTCTTCATTTGTAACAGACACTGTTGTTGACACTGTTTAGAACTCCAAGCAGTGATAAGCTCTTTAAATTAAAGTAGATTAATAATTGTACAATTCATAATCAAATCTTAATTCTATGTTCTCACTTTTCGTCCGCTTCCATCAAATGTCAAAGTAGAAAAGAAAGCTTAGGAACATGATTACCGGCTGACTTAACAGAGATTCAGACCCGCTCAAACTATCGGTTTTGCAACTTCGGCGTTGCCGGATGCCGCGGGAGCAGTTTTACTATCTATCGTAACACTTCTCACTTTTATATACGGCCAGGGATCTACCAAACTACTCTCGATAGACAGCGCTGCCAGCTTCGTCGCGGGTCTTGTATAAATGCGGCACTCCTCACTTGTCTTTCCGGGCAAATGTTCACCTTCAGGATCCTTCTTTTCGGCTACTGGCTACGCGGCTGTCCGGGATGGGACACATACACAATATCCCTCATTGCAAGAGGCTTACTCTTTTCGCACCATTTGGTTCGCCTAGTGATCACTGCCAGGTATTCTGTCACCGCTTCCAGAACGAGTCCACCAGTTATTGTGATTCCATCCAGCTCTTTTTGAGCTGCACTCCTTCGGGTAGGCTGTCGTCTGTCCTCTTCCAGTTGAGCTTTCAATCCGGAAATGATTCGGTGTCAGTGATTCTTCGTTTTCGTCTCCCACTGGAACGTATGCCATGGAATGTATGGGGTCGCGAGTTGACGATCGCCTCCGCCTCCATTAAGGCGGCTTTCAGCAGCTCATCCGATGGTCGTTTGTCCAGGAGAATGGATTCGCACGCCGTCTTCACGGAACGCACCAAGCGTTCCCATGGCCAACCCATGTGGGGAGATGCGGGTGAAATGAACTTCCATGACATCTGGGGCCTAGTGAGCTCGCAAGAGAGTAGATCCTTGTCCACATCATCAAACGTCCTACGCAACTCCGTTCTGGCTCCTTGAAAATTTGTGCCGTTGTGGCTCCAGAGTTCCACTGGGCCCCTCGTCGAGCCATAAAGCTGCGCACTGCTAGAATATGACGAAGATTAATTATGAAAGTCCTCAACTGGACTTTCGGCGAAACGTTTTCTGGCTTGTGGCAGGATCTCCAACTTCTTTTTCAGTCTGATCCTCAAACTCATGTCAGTTCCTTTTAATTCCCCTTCACCCTCAACTACACATGCCTAGTGTGGTGAGTTATGACGAACACTATTTGTCACACTCACGCCCACGCCTAGACTAAGTTGACGGAATTGCGTATCCATCTCGCACGAAAGAACGGAAATGCAATAAGAAGTAAAACCAGAGTGTACCAACAATCGTTATAATTTGAATATTCAAAACAATCTGCGACACGGCCTTCCAGACCTATCTCACGTCCTCGTGAGTGTACAATATAAAGGTTAACAAAATATATTCTCTTATTTTCCAACCAAAGTAAAGTTTAAGATGGTTTCACATTTTTTTTCTTATTGAAGACTTAAACTCAAACAATTTTAATTATTCATTTTTTTCTTCCATATAGCGATCATGTTCTTCATTAGTTTACAAAAACCATGCCATCAATTAGCACACAATCATCCATAAGAAAAACTGGCCAGTCAATAAGTGTGTTAATTTAGCACACAGCTTGTATCTAGGCAAACCAGCCATCATAAATAGCTCACAGTTTGATTCATAAGCCGTTTGATTCATGAATAACAATTAACCGATCATTTTAAAAATGACGCTCTTCTTTCTTAAGCAATACGTAGTCACCGACCTTCTGCCTTATAATAGTAGCCTTAGCTTTTTCAAATCTAGCTTTATCGTAATAGGCATTCATTTTTATGTTTTGCTTGCCATTTCCTTGGTTCTTTGCCAATAAGCATTTCTAAGGGGCTAACCTTAGTCACTCTATTGGGCGTACAAATAAGAGCCAGTTGAATTTCACAAAGAGCATCCTGCCATGATCCCTGACCTGTCTCAACCGCCGTTAGCATAGATTTTAGAGTACTCATAACTCGCTCTACTTGGTCTCGCTCTCTACGTAATGTCCATATGGAATGTATTCCACGGGATGGAATATAGGATGCAATTCGGCTTGTGCCTTGCCAGATGGGGATTTTGACAGTCTGCATGTAATACAGTTGTCAACAAATTTTCGAACGTACTTGGATATCCTTTCGAACCAATAATACTCTTATTGGGTGGGATTTTTCCCACCTCTGTATTTGATCTCTGTCAAATTAATGTACCTTTAGGTACCTTTGGTACCTTTGTACCACTGTACCTTTTGACTTAATACGATCTTTTCATATAGGATTTCGGGACAGAAAATCTACAGAAGCTAATTTTTCACCTGGCCTATACTGAATATCAAACTCAAAAGATTGCATGTATGAACACCACGTATGGACTCTCGGAGTTATTTCTGCTTTTGTGTGAGAGGCTTTGAACGAATTGCAGTCAGTAAACACGACGAAATGTCGACCCTGTAGGTAATGGCGAAAATGCTTAATAGCATTGTAAGCTGCAAGTGTTTCCAGTTCGTATAAATGATACCGCGATTCCGCTGGCGAGGTCCGTTTACTAAAGTATTCTATAACTCGAGGCTTGTGTTCGATTTTATGCAATAAAATTGTGCCATTGCCATCAGCACTCGCATCTGTATGAAGTTCAATAGGGAATTGGGGATCGAACAGAACAGAACAGTCAGAACAGTTTCACTAGTCAGGATACGAGTCACTTCCTGTCGTATCTGCTCATGCTCTTATTTCCATAAAAATATCATACTTTTTGAAATAAGAACATAGAGGGGTTTTGGCAACTGCGAAAACTTAGGTACAAACTGACAAAAATACGAGACCAGTCCAATAAATTGTCTCAGTTGAGTGACTGATTGCGGGGCTCGTACTTTCCTAGAGCTCGTATTTACCCAGGATTCAAAACCTAAGTATTCGACACAAGATTTTAGAAAGAAACATTTTTTTAAGATGAAAGAAAATTTTGCTTCGGCTAGTGTTTGCCTGGTGATTTGTAATCTCTCAAATACTTCTTCATTTGTACGTGCGACTATCATTTCATCGTCTATATAAACAATGGCATATTTATAAGCCTGTTAGATCACCTAAGCCCTTTGGAATATGGAAGGCGCATTTTTAAGCCCAAAAGGCATAGCCAAGTATTCGTACTGTCCTTCTGTGGTGTGAAAAACCTAGCCCCACCCAACCTAGCTATCTGGTCAGATATAAGTGGCAACAGATACTTGTCGGAAACAGTGTTAGCATTAAGCTCCCGATAGTCAAAACAGAGACGGTCTGTACCATTTTTCTTTCGGACAAGTAACATCGGACTCGCAAAAGGAGAGGAACTGGGTCTTATAATGTTCGCATCTAACAGCTCTTGAATATAATGTCTAACCATTTCTTTTTCCTCCACACTCAAACGATAAGGGCGCCTCTGAACCGTCTTGTTTTGATCAATCAAGCGAATTTCTGGCTGTCCCGTAGTCACGCGGATTCCACAGAGCCGTTAATGAACGAATTTGAGAATTTTTGTAATATTGATAGCAGTCTATCTTTATCTGGTCCATGCAAATCGGTGTCAACATCGGCCAGGTAATATAGACTTTTTACTAAACAAAGTAAGCGCGCTTGATTTAATTTTCACGCCGATGCCCTGGCTCAAAATTTCACGACCAAAGCTTCATATTTAATATTCATATTTAAAGCTTCATATTTAATATGATAGCTACGTGAAATAAGATTTCAAGTGAACGCTCACTACAAACGGAGTTACCACCTATACCCCTTAATGTCACTATGTTGTTTATTCTAGTGCCTGATAATCTCAGCGATGCAGTCTCTTTGATGAGTGAGCATTCGGCTTCGGAGTCGAAGTAAAATTGGAACGACTCACTAGACTGTAGTAAAGTCCTAAGGGCTCAAGTATGGTGCATATGTTCACATCTTTGATGTTGTTTCTTTTGATTGGCGGACGCTCCTGACAATCCGGGCAGATAGTAGATACATGTTCAGCTTTTCCACATTTGTAACAGATGACGGATGATCGATCTCTTCCTCCAGTATATCCAGATTGTTGATTACGAGGATGCTGACGCGGAGTTGTTTCTTTCTTAAACGACATTCCGCCTTCTTGTGGACGGGCTTGCCACAGCTGTGACACGTGACGCTAGGCACAGCCCTGATTCTTTCTCCTAGTGGTACTGGTACGTTGTCTCCCAGCTTGTTCTGTCTGGCGACGAACGAAAAGGCTTTGAGTTCCTGATGCAGCTCGATTCTGGTTTGGATATCCGTGGTAAAAACAAAACGTTGGAATCGTTTATCTATGCCAGCTGCATGTGCCAACGTAACGGATACTGCAATCTACACGACCCTGAGCGACTTCCACCGGGCCATAAGGGAAGTGACCATTCTGCTCCCAAACAACGAAAAACACTCTCCTTCATATGGGCGTCCATTTAGAAAATTCATAACGGTGTCGGCCAAAGCCTCCGTCTCAGAAAAATATTGCAACAATAATAATCGGAACTGCGTTCATGTTATGCCGGGAAAACATGTCTGCGAGAGCAAGTGAGATGCAGTGCCTTCCAGTGATTTGCACAGCGCCATTACAAGAGCGCTACCCATGAACTGATTTTCAGGCAAAATGTAGTCGACTGTCAAACACCAGGACAGCGCGTCTGATCCTGCACGGTCAGAGTTGAACTTTGGCAGTGTAATGGTTTTGATATCTTTCGGCTCATTTTGAGAGCACTGCACTTGGATACATTTGGAAATGGCTTGTGCATCAATAAGAGCACCAGCTAGCATTCTTGTATTCATCATAAAGCTTAGAGGCCCAGACGACCGAAGGGCGCTCGAAAAACGATTTGTTAGTACATATTATGCTATTTGAAATTTGTTAAGCTAAGAGGAGTTAGTAAGGAAATTTAAAATTCTATATTTTAAATTAGAGGGACAGGAAAGAGATGTAATAGAGTAGAGACCATTGTAGTTCGAACATAATACCCTAAAAGGGTCATGCAGTGCATATGTCGAACTATAACGGCTAAGGAACAGAGGACTAAAGTTTCGAGTCCTTCTATTAGGAATGTTAAAATTTCAGCGTGTTAGTAAATGCTAGCTATCTACATCCCCGTTAATAAGGTTATGCAGAAAAACTACACCGAGCATTGTCCTACGATTTGTTAAGCTAGGTGAGTTTATAAGTAAAAGTCTACTACTATAAGATGGAAGCTGAAGATTTGCATCCCAGTATAGACCTCAAAGTGCAAATATTAAAAAGTTCTTTTGTACGGATTCTATGCGGTCCTTATGTACTCCATATTGGGGACTCCAGACACATGGACCGTACTCCAGTATAGGACGGACCAAAGAAATGAATAGTGTTTTGGTTATATAGGGGTCATTAAATTCTTTTCACCACCTTTTAATAAAACCAAGGACTCCTTTAGCCTTATTAACCATTAAGGAAATATGGTCGGCAAATTTAAGTTTGATGTCTTAAAGGATGCCGAGATCATTAACCTGGGTTAAGGCAATCCCAATAATAGAATAAGTAGCTTGCAGAGGGCAAGAACGATAAAAAGACATGTTTGGCATTTTGATCCATTAAGTATTAGATCATTAGCTAAACACCATTTTTGAAAGTTATCATGGTCAGACTGAGATGGATTTGTACTGAAGACAAAGCTTTACATCATCTGCATACATAAGAACTAGAGAGTTCGTTAAAGCAGGGGGCAAGTCTTTTATAAAAAGCGTAAATAATAACGGGCCAAGATGACTTCCTGGAGGGACGCCAGATGTAGCACGGACCACACGGTACTGTTTTTAAATAAGACTCTTTGTGTCCTTCCATCTAGGTAGCTGGAGATCCACGTTAAGGGGTCTGAGTGAGTGATTAACTGAATCAAATGCTTTGCTGAGGTCTGTGTAAATTACATCGGTTTGATATCCCTTACAAAAGCCATCTATGACAAAGGATGTCAACTCCAATAACTCCAATAAGTTTGTGGTGGTGGAGCGACGCTTAATAAAGCCATGCTGACAAGGTGTGATAATCGAAGAGCAAAGGTGTTGCAAATGTAATTAATTTTTCAAATAACTTTGGAATTGCCGACCACTTAGAGATGCCTCTGTAGTTGGCAGCCTCGGACTTTTTCCCATTTTTATTTAGGGGAATTATGAATGATTCCTTCCACTTAAGGGGAAAAATCGAGGTTTCCAAAAAGAAAAGTTGAAAAGTCTTAGAAGAGGTTTGCACATAGCCCTGGCACAGTATTTTAGCACAAAGCCTGGTACTCCGTCGGGGCCTGGCGAATAAATGGGTTTTACCCATAAAAGAACAGATAATAAGTTGTTCTCAGAAAAAAACGGTCAGAAAATAAGATTTGCTGCTTGAATGTTATATTCGTAAGGGTTATCAGTCAATTTAGGAGGAGAATAAGTTGTTTGAAAAAATTCTGCGAATAGATCGGCAATGGCCTGATCAGAGGTCGCAGAGGAATTTTCAAACGTAAGCAGGGGTGAAAAAGATACGTGTTTACGCTTAGTGTTTACAAAATTATAAAACTGCTTTGGATCCTGAGTAAATTGTATTCGGCAGCGGTCAATATAATTCCTATAACATTCCGCGGTATGCACGGTAAAATTCGAACGAGCTAGTAGGTATCTTGAAAAATCAACACTACTGCAGGTTTTTTTCATCATCATTGGCTGAATACGGAGGTAATCCCACTTCTGATGACGAAGATTCATTATTCAGGTCCTCAACTGGACTTTCGGCGAAACGTTTTCTGGCGCGTGGCATGATCTCCAACTACTTTTTCAGTCTGACCCTTAAACTCATGTCAGTTCCTTTTTAATTCCCCTTCACCCGCAAATACACATGCACAGTGTGGTGAAATATGACGCACACTATTTGCTCCTTCACGCCCACGCCCAGATTACGTTGACTAGCGTATCCGTCTCGCATGAAAGAACGGAGGTGCAATAAGAAGTAAAACAAGAGTGTACCAACAAATAATCGTTATAATTTAAATATTCAAAGCAATCTGCGACAAAAACAAGAGTCAGTGGCTAATGAATACGCTACCTTAAGATTTATTGCCTTTGAAGAGTGACAGGTGAAAAGCACGCCATTTCGTTCTGATCTGGACTGCCTCTGACCAGCACCATCAGAGGCCCAAAGAAGTCCACACCCGTATAGCTAAAGGGTCTATGAAAGGCTACTACCCTTGGATAGGAAAGTTTTCGCCATGCGCGGCGGTTTGGGGGCCACCTGTTTGTTCTTGCATTGTTGGCAGGAGCGTCGTATCTGAGCACGGGTGGATCTCAGCTGCGGTATCCGATATTTTTGTCGCAATTCATTGACCACCGTCTCGTGGTTATCGGGCAGAAATCTTCGGTGAAATTCTTTTATGATAAAGGCTGCCGCAGGGGAGAACAACGCGGAGGTTTCCCTTGATCATCTTAGCATGTTTATCCAGCTTTAACACTCCATCTGAATCCATGTACGGCCCGAGCTTGTATAGTAGGTTATTCTTCTCCAATGGTTTTCCTTTTAAAATTAGTCTAGTCTCCATCTGGTACTACTCTGCCAGAGGCTCAACCGTTCTACACAATACCGTTCTCGCGGTACTCATAGAAGATAGGTCCAGGATGAGAACCGCTCGAAGTCTATGAGGGTACATGCTTCTCCTTCGTCTCCTTCTACCACCTCTTTCAGCGGCCAAAATTGAATCCCTTGCCAAAAAAATGTAGGCCCGTTCAACCAACGACTTTTTCGGTTGAAATCGGGTCCTTTATTTCACTTAGTGGCGTTATCCGGCACGTTCTCGGAGGAAGGTACCCAGCGCCAGTCTTCGACGCTAAAACCGTCTTAAGTCTCGTTCACGCGGAATGCTACAAATTGTTTGCACTTCCTCGGGTCCGATCGCAGCCAACTCGTATGGATGACGGTCTTTGAGGGGCTACCTTGGTTTTGCTACCCAGTAGACGGCCTCGTTTTGAAATCTTATATAACTCACGGTGGCAAATCCATTCTCGATCCATTCTCGGTGTGCATCTCCACTTTTGAACTCATCATGTGGCATCTTGGGATGGTCATTTTCTCAACGTTCGGAATATACCGAAGACATCCTTTCCATTTGATCCATTCTGCCTCATATTCCTTATTATTTCCTGAAAGATTATTTTTGCCTACATCACGTAGACAGAAAGGATCTATCTATCTTCCAGATCCCCTAATGGATCATAAATAGACATCAACATACTGAGAAACTCTCGTTTGGTGGGTCGTTCGCTTCCATCAAGAAGTTCTCTATGACGATATCGTGGCGATACACGGTAGCGGATGAGATCTTCTTTCGTGTCCCATCACATTCGCAGCACCTTCTCGGTCTGTCCATCCGTTGCTTCGTCTAGTCTCACAAACGTGGGTGCTCCTTCGCCGAGTGCGCTTAGTATATGCTGAACGCTGTCCAGCATGTCGTCTACATAGTGATTCTCCAGGGTGCACTTTGCAACGCGTGGGTATTGCTTCTTGAAGGACTCTGCATTTCTGTTCTTTACCTACTGGGCACAGCTGGGGGAGCTACTAGCCAAAAAATTCATTACCTGGCATGGCGTAGTTCTTTCTCCGTTGTGTGTATGGGTCTATAAATACAAGGCGTTGATACCAAAGCGATCGCAATACGATTCTCTCTAAGCCTGTCGGGTATTGGTACCAACTCCGCTAGTGGGTCAGGTCCCTTAAACAGCATTGTGTTCAGCGAGATTCTTTCCGTTTTTGCGGCTGCATCATAGACTACGCGAAGCTTTCCTGGCTTGTTTACGTTTAGCACGGGAAAGATAGGTAGATATCAACATGGCTTTTCCTGAGCTTTTTCCGACGTAATGGGCCGTGCATAGCCTTTATTCACGTACTCATCTAGCTGTCGGCGTATTTCCTTCGCAAGCTCCGGCTGAAATTTTCACCCACACTGTTGGAGTCTCTTCCTTTATTGCCCACCCCAGACAGGTCTTTTCAGCGATAGGTTCTTCTGTTGTGCATTTCTTGGTGCGAAGCACGCGCCCTAGCCTGCAATTATTGATACCTATTAGGAGCCTGGGCTGTGCTGAATCATATCCGGACAGTGGTAGATGTCAAAGGCGTCTGTGCTGTGCTTCCAGGTGGGTTATATTCAACGGCTGTGACGGGTGAATGTCGCGGAGATCATATAGCTTCGTTTGGCCAATGCCGGAGATCCTTAAGTCGATTATGACCGAGGTGTCCTCATACCGGTGCACGCCAGCAGTCCACTGCATACATAGAGGCTGCGGTTGTCCTTTCACTCAAGGTCTTCTAGCATTGGGGCGTCGATCAAAGTTAGAGATGACCCGTCGTCGATGAAGGCATAGGTAGTGGTAGTGGTCTAACGTGGAGGCTTTCATCGTAGCGCATTTAAAGCTTGTTCTGCCTCACTTGGGGAAATCGTTTAATCCTTGCAATCCAGCAACAAATCGATGATAAATTCGGGTCGCCCGAGTCGCATTCTCGTGGCGATTATCTGCGGAACACATTTCGCATGCAGCATTTTACTTTGAACTGCGTTCTTGGCTGGTCCTTCCAACGCTGGGACGGCTGGTCAGCTTTTCTGTCTACTTCTAGACCAGCACGCTTAGGATGGCACATGCTCACGCAGTCGGCGCCGTTACACGTGCTCGTCCTCCACTTCACAGAGGAGGCATGTCACCACCAATCTTTCCTCTCCACCGGATCCAGTAAGCATCTCCATGTTGACTTCGCACTCTGATTCAAGTATTCTCCAAGAATACACCAGAAAAGAATTTAAAGAAATGTTAAGATGCTCGGGTAGATGCTGATAATCGTTTATTTGTTTTCTTCATTTCTAGCAAACAAGCCGGTAAAGGCAAGGGCAGCAAAGGCTAAAAGTCGGTAACCACGGATAAACACTCCAAGCAGCGATAAGCACTTTAAATTCCTAGTAGATTAATATTAGTATGCTTTCACTTTTCGTCCGCTTCCCTCGAGTGTAAAAGAAGAAAAGAAAGCTTGGGCACATGGTTACAGGCTGACTTAACAGAGATTCACACCCGCTTAAACTATCGGTTCTGCAACTTTGGCGTTGCTAAATGCCGAAGGAGCAGTTTTAGTATCTATCGTAACACGCGCAATTGACAACACTGTCGAGTTTTATATTCAACGAGTAACGTATAATTTATATTTTATTCCGTGGGGGGGGGGGGGGGTTACAAATTCATTAATAGTGCAAACTTAGTCTTGGAAACGCCTCACTGTAGTTTAACTTTCCACACTACATGACTCTTGATAACAAACTAACCCCACGCGCCAACCTTATATAAGTGAGCCTGATTACTCCATAGGGGCACAATACCAAACGATAAGAAAATACTAAGCTAAACTTTCGGTATCGCATTTGAACTGTGAAATCTCTCCGTGAAGAACATCTTCAATCAAATCCAAAACCGCCAACTTTGAAGCGCGATGCATTATCCAGCTTTTCTCCTCCTTTTCTTCTCTCTGCGGCACCATTTATCTTTCCGTGTCAGTGTAGGAAGTTACTACAAGACCCACCATTTCCAGAAACGGTCCTTCAGCATCCTCGCGATGTGCCGGGAAAATCCCGCAGAACAGCTGCTCCCTTGCAAGATCATTCGGCGTAAGAGGGGCTTTCTGGTCTGCATTCACCGGCAAGTGAGTGAGCGGACGGAAATGAATAATATTATCCCATTTTATTTAGGCCCTCTTTGCGCTGTACGGTCTACACAACACCGCATCAATCCTGCTCGCAAGACTCCATTGTCATCTTTGTATGGCGCCAGCCCACATATGTCACTTTTTTTAGTGACTTGCAGTTGGTTCTCTGTGGGCACATCTCACATTGTGCTTTGCGGTCCAAAAAATTCTCTGCTGCCTCACACTCAATCAGTAAGGCCGTAGTACTCAAGCTTAGGACCCAGGCCGCAGCCCGCACCATTTGCCTGTAACTTGAGAACCTCTGCAACGATATAAACGTATCACTTGCTTCGACGAGAACAAACTCACTTGACATCTTTTCTTCATCATCTGCTTTCGCTTCGTCGCCGGGGGGAGATCCTGGCCAGCTGCCTTCGGATCTCCGCCTTAGGCCTTAGGCATTAGGAACGAGTTGCATCATCCACCACGTTGTTGGCGGATGGTAGCCATCTCCAGAATCTTAGCTACTCTGTTCCCTACGAACTTCTTGTAGGGCCTGTACGTGCTGCTAATCTAACTCAGCACTGTCTTTGGGTCTGTCCATAACACGACTTCTCCAATGGGCCACCCGTGGTTTTTCCTAGCGGTAGATATGCTCCTAGATATGCTACCTGCAGCTCAAACCGTGGACTAGTCATCGTTCGTCTCGATGCGCACTTCATCATTGCACACACGAACCTGCACATCACCATCCTCATACGTGATCCTCCAGTAGATCAACGCCGTGAATGCCGACTGGCTCACGGCGGACTGGGGCAAAACCCTGGCAGCCCTAAGGTAGCTCAACGTTCCCAGTGCCATAATAAACGTTGTCAGAGTGCTACTTTTCGACACGGTCTTGGGCACGGAGACCAATGATCGATCCTAGGACCGCTGCTGTGGAACGTCATGTATAACGGCATCCTGAGGCTGCAGCTACCAGCCAGATGCAACGTCATCGGCTTCGCAGATGTCATAGCGTTGGTGGTTGTGGCCAAGCATAGGAAAAAAGTGGAGAGAGCGGCAAACAAGGCAATAAAGGCAACGGAGCAGTGGCTCCAAAATGAAGCTGTGCAAGTCAGAAGACACTCGGTCCTGCTTCCGTTATGAGGGAGCTGTTTGGTAGCTTTAGCCTTAGAAGTCCTAAGCCTAGCTTTAGAAATTGGGTGCCTCGAAGTCACGAGCAGATTAACCTTACTAAGGTCCTGAGTGGGCATGGATGGAGGAGGACGACGAGGAGGACTTATGCCCGAAGTGAGCGTCAGGCGGGCCGCTCAGTCATTCGGGGAACCCTTAGGAGGTCATGCTGAAAAATCAAAAGCTTTGGGACGAGGGGTCTACCACCTCTTCCAGCTCTATCACCGTTACAGGGTACCGGCTTACTCCAAAATGGCGGTCTACACTTGTTGGGTTAGTTACGCTCCACCACATTGCAAATGGCGGCTGATAGCGGCATTGCAAATCAACATCACTCAGGGGGATCAGGCTGCGTGTTAAGGCTGCGAACGCGCTCCAAATACATCTCCAGCTCGGCAATCCTCTCCAAGGTCGGTTTAGTTTTCTGGTGTCCCCAGTATTTGCTGACTGGGCGGATGACGCCGAGGCTTTACTTCCTCGGCCGCCATCATTGTGCGTTCCCACACTTGGCTGCGGGCCATCATATTGCGGAGTAACTATCTCCTGTAAGTCGTTCAGACGTGGGCTCCTTCTGAGCGAACGCTGCATCACTTTTCTAGGCACAGAAAGCAGCACCTGTTGCTTTCAGTAAACTTTGCGCAGTCCGCTCCACAAATACTACCCTCTTGCAAGGGTGCGATTCCACTCCGCCGGGTGATTACTGGAACATCGCTAGAGCCGCTCCAAGCGGTGTTCAACGCCTACGGCATGTTCCGGCAACGCCAGTCACCAGTGCAGTCCATCAGTCTGCCAATATCGCTCAGACGTGTTCCTGAAACTCTCTATCTAAGGGCCGCCAATGCCAAAGACATTAGCGCAAGTCACCAGTATCCTTACTGGAAGTTTGAGCTTCTGTCGTCGCGGGAGTTGCCTACAATACACGCAGACGCGCAATTGATAACACTTTCGAGTAGAATATTTAATGTAAAACGTATATTTTATTCCGTGGTGGGTTACAAATTCAAAAATAGTTCATACTTAGTCTAGGAAATGCCTTTCCGCAGCTTAACCTCCAACACTCCATGATTTCATGACGACAAACTCACCACGCGCGCCAGCTTAATATTATATTATATAATATATTTTATAAGGTCGGAGAAGTCTTCTACAATGCGTTGCACACTTTTGGACAAAATTATAATAGCCTTTGCAACGTATTGGCCCAAGCATAACTTGATTCTGGGTCACAAATGAACTTCATTACTGCTCAACACTTACAGATCCGTAGCGAGGAATCAAACATAAACTTGCTTTTAATTGAAAGGAACATACCTTTACCAGACCTATATTTTTATAAGCCTCAGCGGATAGATTTGTTAATTAGAGCTTAGACATTTTTTGAACTGCACCAATTTCCAAAAAAATTGCCTTGGATGGATAGTATAAGGAAAATGTAAGGCTTATTCCTGAAATCCTCAACAGCTTGTCTGAAGTCGATAGGCAATAACAGTTGATAGTGTGGAGGAAAGACCCATTAGAGTCTTTGAATCTGTACAAACTTAACATCATTACATACGGCACTGCGCCAGCCCCATTTCTGGCCTAGGGTATTTGAAGAGGTTGATTGAACCCGTAAAAAATACATTCCCTCGAGTTTCCGAAGTTATTACCTTGACCACATGTTAGCAGGTGCTGGTTGCATTGAGGAGCTTTAGACAATTAGGTTTGAAGTAACTCAAGTTTTCCAAACGCTGAATTTGAATTGAACCAGTGGTTTTCAAACTTGACTGAAGTAACTTTATCTGAGAGCACGGTTAAGCCAATAACACTTTCGGACCCAATAACACTTTCAAAGGGCGACCAAGCGGAACATTCTTTTGGTGACATCGAAGCTGTTTGACTCTTATATGTATAGTTATATGTATGTATGACCGGTAATCTCATCCATTGTCCTTTAAGTTTTTATATAATTGATCCGGCAGCACAGCGAGTTCCGCTCACGTTCGCTACCCAAGCTAGATTGAATTTACTCTCCTCGATCTTTACGCGCAACCCTGCTTTCGCAGCATTCTCTCTCTCTCGAGTTGAGCCTATATCGTCATCTCTTTTCCTCTCACGACTTTCGGTAACTCGTCAATGGACCTCACTCACCAGCAGAGACTATCACCGTCTCTGCTGCTATGCCTTTTGCATTCTGTACTTCCCTGAACTTTCTGTTTCCGGACACGGCTTTCCTGACCTATCACACGTCCCTGTGTGTTGAATTTCTAAATTGCCAAACTAATAAGGAAAACATCGGTTATATTGGTTTTCAAATTTTAAGCCTTCAATTTAATTTATTCATTGATTCGTTTCATCATTATTCTCCTACGCAGTTTCAGACTATATGAGTCGCTTTCCACAGACAATTCCAACAATATTTATATGTCCGCTTATTGACTAATGATTTCAGTTTATATCTATCTCCATCTAACACTCTGACCACTTGAAACGGACCCTTGAACTTGGGATTAAGTTTTGTCAGAAATCGCTCTTCAGCTTTCAGTAAAACATGATCCCCTACGTTATGCGCAATAACTTTCGCCTTGTTTTTGTCAAATCTTTCTTTATCGTACCGTGCATTACTGTCCATGTTTTCTTTAGCTTCTATTCTAGCTATTATTCTATTATTCTATTATTTTCAGCATACCAAAAGGCCAAGCCTCTTTCCCTATTAGCAACTCTAGAGCACTAGATTTTGTAACTCTATTTGTAGAGCAATTCATGAATAACTGAATATCATGCAATGCATCCTGCCAAAAACGCTCACTAGTTACTACAGCAGTTAGCATAGCTTTTAGCGTGCTCATAACACGTTCTACCTGTCCATTGGCAAGGCTTATTAAATGCAAGTCAATTTTACTCGTTGAGCAAAATTAACGAAATTTACTACTTGAAAAGCTCCTATGCTATATATGCTCGAACCAGAGTTGTTCATAGACCTTGTCTAGAGTCTTCTGCCACCCTAAATGCATCATTGTCTCGTGTACGTGGTTTATGATAGACCACCTAAACGCCTTAGGAATCACTGGTAAACAATTATTACGTTGTTTACGTTGCCATTACGTTGTATTTTACGATATAATTTCTAATATATCCAGTTCTAATTTCATAAGTTTTCATTACATCTGTCTCTATATCTTCGCTATTTAACTGGTCCATGATTTTCATTATGCTATCATCGCGTTGCTGTTCGGCTATCAGCCAATTATTTGTTATTGCTGCTAGATCTACACGAACCCCTGCTCGACGGATGACAGTTGAAACTACAGGAATTGGATTGCGCGAAAAAAAGTCCACATGTGCCATTTGGCTACCCTTTCTACACTCAATAACAAATTCAAAAGCCTGTAAATACCCCCACCAACGGTGTACTCTTGGGGTCAATTCAGCTTTCTTTTGAGACGCTTTTAGTGAATTGCAATCGGTGTACACAGTGAATTTTCTACCATACAGATAATATCTTAAGTGTTTCACTGCATTCTAAACAGCTAAGGTTTCTGGCTCATATGAGTGATATTTAGCTTCGGATACTGTCGTGCGTTTGCTAAAATATTCAACTATTCTTTGTTTACCATCTATTTTGTGTATTAGCATTGCGCCATACCCATCAGCTCTGGCATCTGTATGAAATTCGATTTGAAGCTCAGGGTCAAAAATTGTCAATACAGGGTCGTCAGTACCTTGATAATCTTTTGTCGGATCTGCTCATGTTTCTCTTTCCAATCAAAAGTTTGAAGTTTAGAGGTCAACTCATAGAGCGGCTTCATCTGCTCTGAGAACCGCGGGACAAATTGTCTCAAGTACGATGCCACGCCTATGAATTGCCTTAACTGCGTTACAGTTGATGGTGGCGACAGAGCAGTCAGGGCTTCTATCTTACTTGGATTCGGTTTTATTTCACTGTCTTTAATATAGAATCTCAGGTACTCTATTTCTGTGTGAAGAAAAGCGCACTTCTTTATATAAAATGTAAAACCTGCCTCAGACAAAACTCTCAGCACTATGCCTAACCTTTCATATGCCTTCTCCTTTGTTTCTGCTACAATCAGCACGTCGTATATGTAAATTACTACGTAGGTATATACTAAGTCAACCAGGGCTCGCACTATGACACGTTGAAAAACAGAAGATGCATTTTTTAGCCCAAACGGCATCACCAGAAATTCATACTAACCCTCTGGGGTAACGAATGCTGTTCTTTCTATGGAGTTAGGGTGAATCGGTATTTGATAAAATCCGCTGGCCATATCTAAAATGGAAAAATATTTTCCGCCTCGCAAGCGATCTATCTGATCAGAAATCAAAGGCAATGGGAATTTATCTGAGATAGTGTTTGAATTTAGATCACGAAAATCAATGCACAGTTTGTCGCTGCCATCCTTCTTTTTAACTAATAGAATTGGACTTGCAAATGGCGAATTGCTTGGACGGATCACAATGGATTTAATCATTTGGTCTATTTTTTCCTTAACTAATAGCTTTTTTATCTGCACTGAGTCGATATGGGGGCCTTTAAACAGTTTTATTCTCGTCTATCAAACGAATTTCTAATGCCCCTGTGGTTAGGCGTTTAGTTGGGATTCAATTTATAAAATTGCCAGAGTATTTTTGCAATACGTTTTTTAGTTTACATTTATCAACTTCACTTAATTCTATGTTGGTATCAAGTAAAATTTCAAAATTGGATGTATCTTCATGTATAGCATTAACAATCTTAGTCTTGTAAATATTTAATTTGTCTGTTTCGATCATAACACCAAACCAAGCTGGAATATATCTTGTCCAATCATTATGTCATGCTTTAAATAGTCGTCTAATACGACATGGAACAAAATTTGTAAATAAAATTGGGATATTTGAATCGTAGACAAAATCTGCAAATGGCTCTTAACAATATTGTTGCCAATTCCTCTTAGTACAATTAAATTATTAAATCTTTTTCCAGCAATTTTGTTACTTAGTTTTTCTTTTATCAAGGAACACTCGGCCCCCGAGTCAAAAAAAAATGGAAAGGTCTCACCCATTTGATAGAATAAACCTTTGGGCTGAATTACTTGACATAAGTTCACGCGCTTCTCCTTGTATTCGCCGTGTCCACTGGTATTGCCTTTGGGGCATACAGAAGCAATGTGTCCGATCTCACCGCACTTGTAGCATCTTATGTGTGAACGCTCCTTTATTCCGGATACACTGCTTCCACTGTGATTCTTTCCTTTGGTGAAGGATGGGCTCTCCATGCGAGCACGGCATTGGGCGAATTTGTGGCGAATTTTTCCACAATAAGCCTGCAGCTGCCACTGTAGTTCATTACGCGTCCTACATTTGTCGTAAAAGCCCAACCCAGCACATTATTGTCAATCTGTGCCATGTGGGCTAACGCTATTGACACCGCAATCTCCTCCAGCTCTGTCGATTTCCACTTGGATAGTAATAGCGTAACTATGCGACTGCCATATTCCGCAAAGCTTTCTCCAGATCTGAGATGTCCGTTTAAAACTTTAGTCAGTACGGCAGCCGATGTCTCAATGCCCACGAATCGCTGGATGAGCAGTTACTTGAATTGGGTGATGCCAGCAAAACATACCTGGGAGTACATTATCTGCGAAGATTTATTCGACCGTAGTGCACCATGCTGATGCATCTGTTCCAACGCCATCGGGATTAAATTTGGGCAGTGTCACATGGGTGGTTTCCCATCTGACGCCGAGGCTCTTGGCGCCTGCATGGCTTTTATAATTTCCATGAGATTTTTGTTTTGCTCTTCCAGCGCTACCATATATTGAGCGGAGCTGTGCTTTTGTGGCGAAGGCGATCCCACTTCTGATGACGGATGACCGGTAGTCTCATCCATTTTCCGATAAGTTTTTATTGTCCTTTTAGCTTTTATAATTGATCCGGCAGCACAGCGAGTTCCGCTCACGTTCGTTACCCAAGCTAGATTGAATTTACTCTCCTCGATCTTTACGCGCAACCCTGCTTTCGCAGCATTCTCTCTCTCTCGAGTTGAGCCTATATCGTCATCTCTTTTCCTCTCACGACTTTCGGTAACTCGTCAATGGACATCACTCACCAGCAGAGATTATCACCGTCTCTGCTGCTGTGCCTTTCGCATTCTGTACTTCCCTGAATTTACTGTTTCCCTACATATAATTATAAAAGGAAAGATCTTATTGAAGGGACTTTGGCTAAATAAGCTAGATTGGGATGAGTCAATTTCACTGCACTTAGAAACAGTGTTTGGTCATTGAGATTTTTCAATGCATTAAATAAAAGATGAATTTATATTTTAGAACGTTACAAATGTTTATTCCTGCATGCAGATGAAGCCGGATGATTAGCAGATAGACCAGCTTATCTGCATGCAGGGACTCAAGTTAATGGCGGACACAGAGGGCGGCCCGACTAGTCACTGCGAAGATTAAGCTCTCGATAATGGAGAGGGCGGTCCGACCTAGACATTCGCGGAGCTAAAACTCTCTAAAGGAAGGTAGTGAATCGAGCGGCCGAGAGAGAGTCGGCTTGCGATCTACTAACCTACTTGTACATACTTAAGCCTAAAAAATAAACATTACACTAAACCTTACATTAACATTTATTAAAAATCAACATTAAGCTCCGTACTGCTGCCTGACCCGACAAAAACCTTGGAACAAAATACAAATTGCCATGTCGCAATTAGAGGACATTTCAAGTCCGAGATTCGTGTTTACCGAGCCAAAGTAATGCCTTTTCTGACGCATCGATGAGATAATGGAGAGGGCGGTCCGACCTAGACATTCGCGGAGCTAAAACTCTCTAAAGGAAGGTAGTGAATCGAGCGGCCGAGAGAGAGTCGGCTTGCGATCTACTAACCTACTTGTACATACTTAAGCCTAAAAAATAAACATTACACTAAACCTTACATTAACATTTATTAAAAATCAACATTAAGCTCCGTACTGCTGCCTGACCCGACAAAAACCTTGGAACAAAATACAAATTGCCATGTCGCAATTAGAGGACATTTCAAGTCCGAGATTCGTGTTTACCGAGCCAAAGTAATGCCTTTTCTGACGCATCGATGAGATAATGGAGAGGGCGGTCCGACCTAGACATTCGCGGAGCTAAAACTCTCTAAAGGAAGGTAGTGAATCGAGCGGCCGAGAGAGAGTCGGCTTGCGATCTACTAACCTACTTGTACATACTTAAGCCTAAAAAATAAACATTACACTAAACCTTACATTAACATTTATTAAAAATCAACATTAAGCTCCGTACTGCTGCCTGACCCGACAAAAACCTTGGAACAAAATACAAATTGCCATGTCGCAATTAGAGGACATTTCAAGTCCGAGATTCGTGTTTACCGAGCCAAAGTAATGCCTTTTCTGACGCATCGATGAGATGCGTGGAGCCTATGGAGCCTGCGTCTATATTCGTCGCGAATCTGCAGAAGGTAGTAAAGTTTAGTTATTACCTGCAAAGTCTAAAGTAGCGGCGCTCAAGAAAAAGACGCACCCCCGTCTTGAGTTATGTGCCGCTCACCTTCTTGCAGATCTCTGCCGCAAGATAAAGCCTTTAATAAAAGTTCCGATCGATCGAAGTGTTTTTTGGTCGGATTCAGAACTAACTCTTCATTGGATTCCTTCCTATTTATCGTCGTTGTCAACGTTCGTATTAAATAGAGGTGCTGATATTCAATAGTAGTCACATGACAGCAGGTGGCGGCATGTACAACCTAAACAGATTCCAAAAGATATGGTGGCCAGAAGTAGAGATGAAAAAGAGACTGTAAAATCAATGTGGTTTACAGGTCCATCAATTTTAAAGGAACAAGAAAATAAGCGTCTCGCCCCGGTTGAAACTGTCACCAGAAATTATACAGATAAAAGCAAAAAAAAAAAGGCGACCGAATTAACAATAATGGTTATTTATTGGAAGTGATAGAAGGATTTTTTCTCACCTAAAACGGTTACGACTGTTCGTCTTTATGTTTTGCTTTTTAAGGAAATCCAAGAGATTAATAGTGAATTCTGATATTGTTTCACCTGGTGTTGTGGTGCTGGTTTTTGTGGCCCTATAGGCTACCCAATAAATCCTACATTGGCCTATTTGTTTTTTTGTTTCCGACCTTTCAACCTGCAAGGTCTAAAGTAGCGGCGTTCGTTGGGCGCCAAAGATGTCCGTAGATCGTGCACTGCGGCAACTTGCACGAGTCGAATTTTCATGTGGGTTATGTGGAAATTTTCATGCATATGGATCTGCATACGCTACTTTAAATGCAAGCCTCGTCTGATGACTCAAAGAATAGGGGATTTACCCTTAGACAGAATTCGTGCTCTCTGTCCATTCTCCAAATGTGGTGTTGATTTTTGTGGTCCTACATTGTAATTTTGTGATTTTATAAGTCCTTCATTGTCTTATTTGTTTGTTTTGCGTGCAGAACAGTTAATTTAGTTTTCTACATTTCAACTGATCCCTTTATTTGATTTTCAATTTTCGTGGGCACCAAGGATGCCTTCAGATCGTCGCGACGAACTTCGCCGGAGCGAGTCGCCACTTCGCGGAGCTCTATCTGAGAATCGAGGACGAGGTCGACGCGGTAACGCAAAACAGAACAAAAAGCGACTGTGTATTTGCGTTCATACCGAGGCAGGTGTGAAGACTGTCAAGCACCGGCTTCTTCGAGCGGACGGCATCGCGAAGCGATAGCGGCTTGTCTCGTCAATCAAGCAAATGTTTTGGCAGCGATGGTCCCGGGAGTACGTCTTGGACTTACAGGCGCGGTCAAAGTTTAAGTTTAACTACCGAACTGAGCGGACGTGCTTTGTCCGAGCTCCGGGAAAACTGCACCATAATACAGCTAATCAAAAAACTGGGGTAACCCAATATAAGCGAAAAGACGCTGAACTACAATTTATTAAAAGCGAAAGACAAGCTTTTTATAACAGTTGTGATGTGCTAAACCAAAACTAGTGAATTGTTCAAAAAAAAAAATAAGAGTCACGCAATGAGCTCATTGAGCAACGACCAAAAGAACGAGCGTAGAAGTTCAGTGAACCAAAGAAACGGCTTCTACTCTTACTTTTCAACCCGCGATACCGAAGTGGAAAAATCGGCGATTATAAGCAACCCGGCTTTACTGACCTTTGAAACCCAAAGGGCACGGTCTTGCTCACCCGCTCTGCTCACTCCGACTCCCGCGTCATGGAGTTCGCAGTGTTAAACCCCCCCTCCAATATCGGAAACAAATTTCGCACCAACAACTAGCAGCGCTACAACTTCTGCAACAACAGCGAAAACCTCTGCAACTCAAAGTACCGCGACGTCAACGACTACAGCGAGTACAAAAACAACAACCTCGGAAAGTGCCAAAGCAGCAACGGCCACACAGACTGGAATGGATCGCTACATCCAAATTAAGCGCAAGCTTAGCCCGCAGAGTAATCCGGCAGGCAACAAAACAAAAATTAACCGTGTCCAGAATATCGATAAAGAACCAGACAGATCCACTACTAACAGATTTGCCCTACTGGCGGAGGTTGAGGAAAACCAACCAGCCCAAGACACCGCAAAAAAACCCAAGCCCCCTCCAATCTATATTAGGGAAAAAAGCTCGAGTGCCCTGGTCAACAAAATTGCGTCGTTGATCAGGAATGGTGACAACTTTCGTGTTGTTCCGCTTATCAAAGGGAGCATACATGAAACAAAGGTGCAAACCAAGACGGAAGAGCACTTCCGAATCGTGTCCACATATCAGGACACTGTACAGAAAAACTATTACATGTACCAGCTGAAAAGCAGTAAGGGCCTACAAGTGGTAGTAAAGGGAATAGAACCTGATGTTACCGCCGCGAAAATAAAAACCGCCCTTAAAGAAAAGGGCTTCAACGTCAAGAATGTTATTAACATTCTAAATAAAGATAAAAAGCCAAGGTCGAGCTCGAGCCAGAAAGCAGGTCAATGAAGAAGAACGAAGTCCACCCAATCTACAACCTGCAATATCTTTTGCATCGGAAAATCACTGTTGAAGAGCCACATAAGCGCAACGGTCCAGTGCAATGCACTAACTGTCAAGAGTATGGACACACAAGGTCTTACTGCACACTTCGGGCTGTCTGTGTAGTCTGCGGGGACGCCCACAAGTCCGCTTGCTGCACTACAAACAAGGACAGAACCGTGAAGAAATGTGGAAACTGCGGATGCAGCCATACAGCAAACTATAGAGGATGTATGGTGTATAAGGAGTTAAAGAGTCGCATGCGTCAAGCGACCGCAACGCGCTACCAAAATCCACAGAATGCGTACATTGCGTCAAAAACTACGCCAGACGTCTTCTTCGCCAAAGCTGCGAGATCCTCATTCGGTCCACTAAACACCACCAACGGCTTCTCCTATGCCGATGCTCTACGATCTGGAAGGGA
This sequence comes from Drosophila bipectinata, assembly GCF_030179905.1. Classification (NCBI taxonomy): domain Eukaryota; kingdom Metazoa; phylum Arthropoda; class Insecta; order Diptera; family Drosophilidae; genus Drosophila; species Drosophila bipectinata. Next base: position 19,080,918 of record NC_091740.1, on the reverse strand, counting down.
AATTCCAATTCAGCCTAACTCTCAAAGCGCTCAACAGGCCCCAGAACAGCCACACAGCAAAATGGAAACTATGATGCTTACCCTCCAACAAAGTATGATGGAGCTTATGTCATTCATGAAAACGACCATGCAAACGCTTGTTCAAAACCAGAACATGGTGATACAGCTGCTCGTAGCACAACAGTCCAAATAATCTATGCAGGCGCTACGAATATCAATGTGGAACGCCAATGGTGTCTCACGGCATAAACTAGAATTGTCACAATTCTTGACCGAAAACCATATTGACGTTATGCTACTGGTGGAAACGCATCTTACAAGCAAATACAACTTTCATATAAGAGGCTACACAATCTACCGCACAGATCATCCAGATGGGAAAGCCCACGGCGGAACTGGAGTTCGAATCAGAGAACGCATTAAACACCATTTTCACAAAAGGAATGCAACAAACTTCTTGCAGGCCACATCGATACAAATCCAGTCGAGCAACGGAATCCTTTCAATCGCTACCGTTTACTGCCCTCCTCGTTTCTCAATCTCGGAAGGACAATTTATGGACTTCTACAATTCACTTGGTGACCGATTTATAGCCGCAGGAGACTACAACGCCAAACATACGCACTGGGGATCACGTCTAGTGACTCCCAAAGGAAGACAATTGTACAATGCAATTATAAATGTGAAAAATAAACTGGACTTCGCTTCCCCTGGAAGTCCCACATACTGGCCAACAGACTCACGAAAGCTCCCAGCCCTTATTGATTTTGCAGTGACAAAAAACATACCTCGCAATCTAATAAGTGCCAAAGCAGTCTCAGACTTATCATCAGACCACTCGCCTGTGCTTCTAACGCTTCTTCAAAGCCCAGAAATAACACCCCATCAGCCTGACGACGCCAAAAACGAACTGGCTAAAATACAAAAAGTACGTGAGTGCCCATATAGAACTCGCCCCAGAATTTAACATGGAATCGGGCATCGACTACACTACGAGCGCCCTGGAAGAGGTACTTGTTGCGGCAGCTAAAATCTCTACTCCTCATAGGAAAGAAGTAGACCGAAACAAACACTTCAAATCTAATCAGCAAATCGAACAGCTCGTGCGAGAAAAGAGGCGCACGCGTCGTGATTGGCAAAACAGCAGATCACCAGCTTCAAAACAACGCCTTAAGGAAGCAACCCGATCACTCGACCAGGCTCTTCACCAACAGAAAGAAAATGCACAGCTGAGGTACATCCAGAATCTTGCGCCAACAAGCACAAAGTACCCCCTGTGGAGGGCCCACCAAAATCTTAGCGCCCCAATTGAAACGACCACCCTGATAAGAAACTCTTCGGGATGCTGGGCTCGCAGCGACGAAGACCGAGCTGAAACATTCGCCACACATCTCCAGAGTGTCTTCCAGCCAAACCCAGCCTCAAATTCATTCCTCCTGCCAGAAATTCAGCCAGAGTCCTCCCCTCAGCCAGCCGCACCTTCATTCCGGCCGAACGAAATCGAAAAAGTCATAAGAGGGCTAAAACCAAAAAGGGCTCCCGGTGGTGACCTTTTGACCCCAAAGATGCTGATCGAACTTCCAAAATGCGCTATAGAGGTCGTCTGCAAACTATTTAATGGAATCATTAATCTTAGCTATTTCCCAAGAAAGTGGAAGAAATCCATCATTATAATGATACCGAAGCCTGGAAAAGACCACACAATTCCGTCATCATACAGACCAATAAGCCTTCTATCTTGTTTGTCTAAATTGTTTGAAAAATGCTTGTTAACTCGCATAATACCACATCTGGAAGCTTGCAATATCATCCCGGCACACCAATTTGGCTTTCGAAGAAACCATGGAACCATCGAACAAGTGAACAGATTAACATCCGAAATACGCTCAGCCTTCGAACAGCGAGAATACTGCAGCGCTATTTTCCTCGACGTATCTCAAGCTTTCGACCGAGTTTGGCTCATCGGACTCATGCACAAAATTAAAATGTATTTGCCAACATACACCCACAAGCTACTGGAATCATACCTCTTCAATAGGGTATTCTCAGTGAGATGCAACGCAGCTACTTCGGGCGACTACACCATCGAAGCTGGAGTTCCACAGGGAAGCGCACTCGGGCCGTGTCTATATGTTTTGTATACTGCGGATATTCCTACGAGCGCACAACTAACAACGTCAACGTTCGCCGATGATACCGCTATTCTTAGTCGCACCAGATGCCCAACGCAGGCCACAACCCAACTGGCTAATCATCTCACAATAGTGGAAAGGTGGCTGTCCGACTGGCGCATTAAAATAAACGAACAAAAGTGTAAACATCTAACGTTTACTCTTAATAGACAAACATGCCCTCCGCTTTTACTAAACGGTATGCAGATCCCTCAAGCTAACGACGTAACGTACCTTGGCGTTCACCTTGATAGACGACTTACCTGGCGTAAGCACATCGAATGCAAAAAGATGCATCTAAAACTGAAAGCCAGCAGCCTCCACTGGATCATAAACTCACGATCGCCACTGTGCCTGGACTACAAGCTACTACTGTACAATTCAGTCCTAAAGCCAATCTGGACGTATGGCTCCCAGCTGTGGGGGAACGCGAGCAGCAGCAACATAGACATCATACAGCGCGCACAATCAAAAATCCTGAGAACTATCACAGGGGCACCTTGGTATGTTCGCAACGAAAACATCCACCGGGATCTGGGCATCCTCGCAGTGAAAGACGAAATCCAGAAGCAAAAAGAGTCATACAAAGAAAAACTGTCTTCGCACCCAAATTTTCTCGCTCGGGGATTGACTCGGGTTTCTAGCGTATCCCGCCTTAGACGCAACGACCTCCCAACCCAGCAATCGATTTTTAGGGCCGTCTAACTCCGTATCAGTCAATATGACTGTTAGTTAAGTTAAAAATATAAGATTTGGTACACCTCTTGTTAGTCTCGCAAAGAGAAGATTCAAGAAATCTTGAAGAAAAAAAAAAAAAGGCGCGGTCAAAGTGGCAGTACCAACAGTAGGACATCAGGACAGGCGAGCTGGTCCAGGTCGCGGACGATCACCAGCCGCCACAACAGAGGCTCACTGGAAGACTCGGAGCAACGCACGCCTGTTCGGAGGGAAGGGACAGGGTCGCCGTCATCAGGACTAGCTCAGGAGCGGAGTTTAAGAGAGTAGTCCGCAAGCTGGCGTGGCTGCTACTTAGTAAAAGCCGGATAGAGGCCTTCAACGGGGCCCGTATCAATGGATACACCATGTTTATAAACTTGTGGAGTTGCTTAAATTTTAATGGTTTTAGTTCAAAATTTTGTTATAATTAAATTGTTAGTTATCTAAATCTAGTATAAAATAGCTTAGTGCGGAGACGGAGCTAAAGCTCATATTCGTTCTTGAACTTCTTCAGCATGTTACGTTCTTGTTTCTCGTTTAACATTTAGTAGCCACCAAATTATTATTTATTTTTATGTAATGTTTATGAGAGATAATATAATCGTAATAAACAGGTGTAACAACGATATTCAACGAAATTCTACCTCCTACATTATTCAATACGAGTATATGACAAAATTCGATAAATTTCTTCTTTTTGGGTTGTGTCGGGTCAAGCAGCAGCACGGCGTTTAATGTTTATGTTTAAATAATGTTTAAATAATGTTTATGTAATGTTTTGTGTAATTATTAGTGTAATGTTTATTTATTAGGCTTAAGTTTGTACAAAGGCTTTGTTGATCGCAAGCCGACTCTTTCTCGGCCGCTCGACTCAACAAGCTTTCCATAGAGAGTTTTAGCTCGGCAATGTCTAGGTCGGGCCGCCCTCTCCACTTTCGAGAGCTTTAGCTCGAGGTGACTTGTCGGGCCGCCCTCTCTCTGTATTTTACTTGAGTCCCTGCATGCACCATAAGCTGGTCTATCTCCGGATCATCCGGCTTTATCTGCATGCAGGAATAAACATTTGTAATGTTTTAAATTAAATATAAATTCGTCTTTTTATTTACGGCATTGAAAAAGCTCAATGACCAAACAGGTTGTTTCAGACTTTGGTTCAATGGAGCTTAAAAGGCTTTTGTTAAGAGGAGCCTTAATAATTAATAGGTGTTACATACAATTCTTTATAAAGAAAAATACATGAAAATCTTTAACCTACTTAAAACTACTTATTAAAGCACTGCACGCTGACATGCTATGCTACCCTTTCTTAAGTGCTATAAGAGCACTACATATGTATTTTTGTTACGCTGCAGGAGATCGGTTGAATAAAAACAATTGAATAAAAACTATTTTTTTTAAGTAAATTTAAAATGAAAACAAAACAAGAAAGGAAAGCTAACTTCGGACGGAGCCGAAGTGGATATACCCTTGCAGTTAAAACCGCAACATATATATATCCGATATATATCGCAAACATCGAATATAGTTGTCCGATCATGATGAGAATATCATAATAAAAACAATTAATTACAATAAAATATCTAAAAAAAAGTCCCAAGATTCTATCTTCAAAAATACCAATGTTGGTGTTTAGTCGTAACTTGTTTAAAAAATAATAGGTAAGGGAAATACGTAGAACTCGCAACTTGGGCTACTTAGCTATGAGACGGGGCATAGCAAGCTACGAGCAAATAAAATAACCCCCAACGAGCACGAGCTGCAAGATCTCTACGTGTGTTCCTTACTCCCATACTTATGAGAAATATTTGAATTGTACCGCCTAAAAATGTTATCACTCTGTTAAGTAGTAAGTAGTACTCGCTGCGTCGCAGTTTCGAAGAAAAGAATAGAAGGAGCAGTTAGGAAACGGTAATAAAAGAACTTCCATTGAATTCGGTTGATGCGTTTTACTGGGACCATAGTTGCTGGCCTGAAACAGGCATTTTCGCAGTTTGCCAATTTGGAGCAAACATTTTTTGGCGCCCCCGGGTGGACCCAGAAGGACGTATCATCATATATACATAGCAGATCAGCTATACATTCACCGTGGAATCTCAGTTCGGGCTTGTACTCAACACGCCGCTGGAATTCACCGTTCATATAGCAGATCAGCTTTACAAATATACATTCACCGTGGAATCTCAGTTTGGGCTTGTACTGGACACGCCGCTGGATTTCCTTAATCGCTAAGTAACAAATTGATAGAATTTCGGTAAATGACCTACATACATAAGCCTGCAAAAATCAGCCAAGGCGTAAGTTTTGAGGCAAACACGTGTCAAGATTACAGGTTGGTTCTTTAGTTGCTTGGTGCCGTTCTTTCTCTCTTCACATGCACATACCATCGCACACATCACACACACATACATACAGCAAAAATACAGTTCATCGATCAGAGGGAGCTTTGGAAATCGTTGCAGCACCTTAATTGCGCTTAGCCCGAGTTTAGTGGATTCGAGTTGTTCAATTTGTCTCTCTGCTGTATTTGTCTTCAGCTCACATACATTTCGGGTACAGTTATAACAAAGTTCCAAAGTTAAAATAAGTTCAATCAATAACCTATCGTAACACTAGATAACTGTGCTTTCTACTTGAGAATTCAATTTAAATTAAATCAGTGGCTGGCAAAGATTCACTTATATTGACATTTTAGCGTAAAATTGCATCATGGCTCCAAAGCGACGTTTAAGTCGTCAACAAAGTTCAAGTGCACATGATGTCAATGATGGCAACGATCGTGCTAACTCATTACTCTCGCGTCTTGAAAGTGTTAAGGGTGACATAGACCGCATGGGAAAGTTTATGCAACAACAAATCGTTTCCATTCGAGGCAGTGAATTAGAGTGCAGATTAGACATTTTAAACAATTACATAAATCGTGCATTTAACCTTCAAGATGAAATTGAGTCCATTAATCCGGCATTGTCCTCGCGAGCTGAGCTTGAGGATAAGTGTGTAGCCACAAAATCTCTTTATATGTCAGCTAGTGGACAGAATCAAAGACCACCATTACTTAACTCGACCCTTAATACCACAAGCTCCCACAATAAAAATTTACCTCGAATGAATTTACCCAAGTTTTCTGGATGCTACTCAGAGTATAAGAACTTTATTGGTTTATTCACTAGTCTCATAGATAGCGATCCAACTCTTAGCGACGTCGAAAAATTTAATCACCTGTTGTCATGTCTGGAGAAAGAAGCATTGGGGACCGTGAAGGCATATCAAATAACTGAGACCAATTACCCAAAGGCACTAGCCGCCTTAAATCGGGTGTACGACAATCAGTGTTTAATTTTTTTTGATTGTATCTCACGCCTCTTCGACATTCCCTCAATGCAGGGTCCGTCCGCCTTATCACTACGTCACATAATAGATACTGTCACAGCTATCTACGAATCTTTGCTTTCACTAGGCAGTGACAAAGTAATAGCAAATGCAATGCTCATACACATCGTCATGACCAAAGTGGACGCAAAAACTAAGTCTAAATGGGAAGAAAGTTTAGACTTTCAAAACATCCCCCTTTGGCAGGACTGCCAAGATGCACTCAATAAACGCTACCAACATTTAGCAGCAGATGAAGCTACGTCAAGCACGCAAAGGTCTCGTAAGCTGGGGCGGCCAAATTCTGTAAAGAACTTTAGTAAAACTTCCTTGTCCGTTGCCAATACTACTCGAACCCAGGATCCAAAATGCTATTATTGCAAAGCTGGGGATCACTACATTCACGCGTGCAGTTCGTTTGTGGCCGCAACGGTCGCTACACGATTCAAATTCGCTAAGACATTCCCATTGTGCATAAACTGCCTCAGGAAAGGGCATTCCGTTCTTACGTGTCAATCCTCTAAGTGCCGCGTGTGTTCGAAGCCACATCATTCACTACTTCATAGATACAGCTCCGATTCTTCACCGTCAGAGCTAGCTTCCACTCAAGAGCCGTTGGTGACACAACCTTTGACCACCTCTGCCGTCCACCACGAGATGACAGCCGACTCAAATCAAATTGTATTAGCTACAGCCCTTGTTAACATTACAGGTAGCAATGGTCAAATGCACATTGCTCGTGTGCTTTTAGATTCCGGGTCACAGGTGAACTTTATAACAGAGGAGTTATCCAAAATTCTAAAACTTAAGCGCGATCGAAAAGACACAAACCTTCTTGGAATAGGTCAATCAGCTGTATCAGCTCGCCATGTAGTTCAAGCAACTATTCACTCCAGAACACAGGCATTTCAATTGGAAGCTGAACTTATTGTTCTGAAGTCAATATCATCGTCCCAACCAGAGAGGGCAGTTCAAGTGTTAGACTGGAACCTCCCTGACAACATATCCGCTGATCCGCTGTTCCCCAAACCTCAGAGAATTGACAATTGCTTGGTGCTGACACATTCTTCGAGTTGTTAAAGGAAGGGAAATTCAAGCAGGAAACATATGGTCCAATCCTACAAAATTCCGTTTTTGGATGGATCGTATCAGGTCGGTGCAAGTCATCAAAAACAAATGTCAAACAGGCTACCTCAATGTTGAGCGCGGTTCAAGATCATTGCAGTGTCGACATGTTGATTCGAAAATTCTGGGAAATAGAAAGTCTCCCGAGCGATGCACAGAACTTTACACTCCGGAGCAAATTATGTGCGAAAAGGCATTCATCGAGAGTATTGTTCGGTTACCCTCCGGTCGACTTCAAGTTTCATTGCCATTTAAGTCCAGCCCTACTTGTCTCGGCTCGTCATTTGAAATCGCAAAAAGGCGGTTCTTAGCACTAGAAAGGAGAATGTCCAATAACCCAGAAATAAATTCCATGTACGTTGCTTTTATGAAGGAGTACATTTCCTTAGGGCACATGACGTTGGTCAATAATGAAATTCCTACTGAGCCTCATTTCTTCATTCCTTATCAATGTGTGCTCAGGCCGCAAAGTTCAAGCACTAAACTTAGAGTGGTTTTCGATGCATCGAGAAAGACAAGCTCTCAAGTGTCATTGAACGAATTGCTGATGATCGGACCAACTATACAGCCGTGTCTATACGCGACATTGCTAAGGTTTCGTTTTCGCAAATACGCTATTACAGCAGATATCGTCAAAATGTATAGACAAGTCGAAATAACTGAATCCCATCGTAATTTTCAACTAATAGTATGGAGACAGTGTAAGGATGAAAAATTACAAGTCTATCGTTTGAATACCATTACATACGGCACGGCCTGCGCATCGTTCTTAGCTATCCGCTGCCTCAAGTATCTTAGTGAGATATATTCAGTTTCCCACCCTCTAGGATCCTTAGTCTTATCGAATAGCTTCTATGTTGACGATCTTTTGTCAGGCGCGGATACAATCGAAGAACTTACGTCGATGCGAAACGAAGTAGTTGAAATCTTAGGCTTGGCCGGGCTTGTTCTTTCGAAGTGGGCAACCAACTGTGAGCAGTTAATAGATCTTAATCAGTCTACAGATGTATCTGTTGGGGAGCACGAAGATACAAAGGCGTTAGGCCTCGTTTGGAACCCAAAACATGACATCTTTAAGTTTTCTTCGCGAGATATGTGTACAAGCCATGCGCCAACAAAAAGATCTATGTTGTCCCTTACTGCTCGCCTATATGATCCTCTCGGGCTTATCTGTCCCGAAGGTCTTTGTGGTCACAAAGGCCAAAATTCTCATCCAACAGATTTGGCTGCTCAAGATAGAGTGGGATGATCCAATTCCTGAAAGCCTTCAGCAGAAATGGCAATCGATCACAATTGGTTTGGAAGAGTTGGATATATTGACAATTCCAAGGCATGTCGGTACGACAAAAAATACCGTATGTCAAATACAGTTGAGGCTTTGCGGATGCCTCAACTGAGGCATACGGATGTTGCTTGTACATCCGTGTCGAACATCCACATGGTGTGGAAGTTAAATTGCTTACTGCAAAATCAAGAGTGGCCCCTCTGAAAACAAAGTCGGTACCACGACTGGAGCTTTGCGCGGCGCACTTGCTAGCCAACTTGTGGGAAGAAGTTCGTCCATTGATCGACTCTCCAGTTGAACGAGTTGTAATGTGGTCCGATTCAGAAATCGTCTTGTATTGGCTGCAAACACATCCTTCAAAACTAAAAACCTTTGTTGCCAACCGCGTCAGTGAGATTCAAGAGATGACCTCATCGGCTAGTTGGCGCCATGTACCCACTGACAGCAATCCAGCAGACTTTCCATCTCGGGGTTGTACAGTTAATGAATTAAAAAATTCATTTTGGTTTGATGGTCCCCACTTCTTGACTCAAGATCAAAGGCGTTGGCCTCAAAATACAAAAATTCAGCAAATCAACACTAATGGAGAGTTAGAGATTCGGAATATAACTACTAGCCACGTTACAACACAACTCGAGCCGAATCCGATAGAAAAAATTGTCGAAAATTCATCTTCATTTCTTAAAGTAATGCGCATTGTTGCGTACTTCCTACGATTTGTTAACGCATCAAAATCTCGCTCGTGGTATTCGCTAAATCCTACCTCGGTTGAGCTCGGCTCGGCCTTCTTACTTGTTATAAGCGTCATCCAGCAAAATGCATATAAAAGTGAACTCATAAAATTACAAAAATCAGTTAAATTGCCAGACTCACTTCAAAAATTAAGTCCATTCGTTGTGACGGAATCAATCGGAAAGCTCGAGGTGTCTTTGTTGCGAGTAGGAGGTCGATTGTTCAATGCACAGTTAAGCTACAGCGTAAAGTTTCCGCTTCTTATGCCAAAGGGCAACAGATTCGTAAGTTTATACATTCAACATCTGCATAGAACAAACTGTCATGCAGGACCCAGAGCATTGGTTGGTCTAATTCGCCAAACAATATGGCTCATAAATGCTAGGCTCGAATGTAGCGCGGTCGTACGACAATGTGTACATTGCTTTCGATACAAGCCAAAATTAGCTTCACAAATAATGGGTAACTTACCAGCCGACCGTTTGATAGGAACAAGGCCGTTTGCAATTAGTGGAGTTGACTTATTTGGGCCGATTCGAGTATCGCTAGGAATTCGTGGCAAGCCTCCAATCAAGATGTATGTATCGATATTCATTTGCTTCCTGTCAAAAGCCGTTCATCTTGAACTTGTAAAAGATCTCACCGCTAATACATTCATTATGTGCTTATCTAGATTTGTCGGAAGACGTGGACCCATCGAAAAATTGTATTGCGATAACGCCACGAATTTCTCGGGCTCGTCTCGCATCATACATGACCAAATGAGCAAATTGGAAACCCATAAGGACGCAATGACAGTATTCGGAGCACCTCGCCGATTCGAATTTATCTTCATCCCTCCCAGAGCACACATTTTGGAGGGCTTTGGGAGGCGGCCGTTAAATCGGCTAAACACTTGTTCTCCGAGCTGTGGGTAACGCGTTACTAAAGGAAGACGAGCTCCAGACGGTGATCGTAGAAGTTGAAGCAGTGCTGAATTCGCGGCCGATTATCGCGGACGGCTCAAGCCCAAACGATGGTGAAGCTATAACCCCTGGGCACCTCCTCGTCGGGACCAGTTTGGCGACCTTGCCTCCAGCATCCGCTCAGGCAAATGTGGAACCGAATTTATCGTTTCTTCAGCGCTGGCATTTGGTGTCTGCGATAAAACAACGCTTTTGGAAGGATTGGTCACGAGAATACTTGTTGAGCTTACAACAACGCGTGAAATGGAATAAGGAGTCGCCAAATGTAACTGCTGGAACCGTTGTCGCAATTCAGGAGGACAATCTGCCACCTCAGACATGGCTTCTGGGCATCATCACTGAAACGATTACAGGTGCTGATGGAAGGGTCCGAGTGGCCATCGTAAAAACTAAAAATGGAATCTACAAACGTGCTATCCATAGACTAGCACCATTACCTATCAATTGAAGCCCTTCGGCCATTCAACGCGGCCGATGTTTAGTCGTAACTTGTTTAAAAAATAATAGGTAAGGGAAATACGTAGAACTCGCAACTTGGGCTACTTAGCTATGAGACGGGGCATAGCAAGCTACGAGCAAATAAAATAACCCCCAACGAGCACGAGCTGCAAGATCTCTACGTGTGTTCCTTACTCCCATACTTATGAGAAATATTTGAATTGTACCGCCTAAAAATGTTATCACTCTGTTAAGTAGTAAGTAGTACTCGCTCTTGTTACTCGCTGCGTCGCAATTTCGAAGAAAAGAATAGAAGGAGCAGTTAGGAAACGGTAATAAAAGAACTTCCATTGAATTCGGTTGATGCGTTTTACTGGGACCATAGTTGCTGGCCTGAAACAGGCATTTTCGCAGTTTGCCAATTTGGAGCAAACAGTTGGTATTTCTACCAAATAAAAATAGCTCTCGTGTAAAATTTAAACTCTATAACTCAAAGTTTTACCATTTCGGATCAATCAGTTATATGGCAGCTATAAGATATAGTCGGCCGATCCCGGCCGTTCCGACTTATATACTGCGTGCAAAGGAAAGAAGGGTGTGTGCAAAGTTTCAATGGCTTTAAAACTGAGAGACTAGTTTGCGTAGAAACAGACAGACGGACAGACGTACATTCTCATATCAACTCAGGAGGTGATCCTGATCAAGAATATATATACTTTATAGGGTCGGGGATGTCTTCTTCACTGCGTTGCACACTTTTGGACAAAATTATAATACCCTCTGCAAGGGTATAAAAAACTACGTTTTTTTCACTCAGTGAATGCTCTGCTCTCATTGTTTTTCACTGCTACGCATACACTCAAATTTTAAACCTGTATTCGTTTTGGCTCCCACTGCCTTAAAACCATAGCCTTTTTGCAAATAAAACCTATTTGCAGGTTAGGTTAGGTTGAGGCAAAGATGCGGTCACTGACTACCCCATCCACTTGAGCCGCTAGGGCTCCTTGTGGTACCGCGCAGGCAGACGTCTTACCTGGGGACCTCCTATCCGCTAATGTGCCCAAGATTATGATATCTTTCCTGCGGCAGTTCGAGGTCCCATCCTGATTTACGAATGAAGCAGCGTGGAGCAGTGAATGAATGAAGTTTGCGAAGTCTACGAGGCTGCGTGGAGCGATCTCCGCGAAGTCTGTTAGGTCCGTGAGTGCTGCTGCGCCCAAGAATTTGAGCCGGCTGCGCCCCAGCGCAGGGCATTGACACTGTCTCTTTCTCTTCTACATCCATACAGCTCCTGCAGTAGTCATAAGGTGGCACCGCTAATCTAGCCGCGTGTGCTCCTATTAACCAACGTCCCGTGATGGCTTTAACTGCCAGACTGCAGTCCTGCCTATTGAGGGCGGTAAGCATCATTGATCTCTTCCAAGAGGGAATAGCTCATATCATGCGTACAATCCGTACGCTTTATAAAGCAGATCTCGGTAAACAGGACTGTTGAGGCGTCATTAAGAGGAGAATCTATTTAAGGGGTTATAAACAGATGTGATAGATGAAAAAATCGATTTTTTTTATTGGATATTCGTTAAGTATATACTGTTGAGAACCCTCTCACAAAAGAGTGAACAAATACAAATTCAAAACGACCGGAGCATTAGAACCGAAGTTGTAGCTACTTAAAGCGCACTACCTGCACATCAATCTTGAACAAACTTGAAACTTTAAACGCGATTATCTCAGAATCTTGTTTTTTCGAAATTACCTTTGCGGTGGACACGATTACTAAAAAACTGTTTATCCGATCAACACCAAATTTTGACCACTAATTTATTATGATAATAGCTAGTCCGTGAAGGAAAGATTTTAAATTTTTTGGAAAACTCCTTTTTTAGAGCATAAAAATCGAAAATCTTATACCTTAAAAAAGTACATTTTTTGTTAAAACCGTAGCCATTTTTTTTAATCAATATTTTTACAAATCCTTCGTTTACGAGCTAGGCAATACAATATACTATCGAATTTTTTTTGACTTTTTGATTTCGGATGAACCGTTTTCGGGATATGATGTGCACCGCAAGATACCATCGAAAAAAGACGATCTTGGAATTCTGCTATAACATTTTTATTATTTAATATTTTTTTATGAAAAAAAAAGTAAGTTTAATAATAAGTTTAAATAAGTACCCAAAAACATGTACTAAACAACGTCGGTAAAATATTTTTTATAAATATTTTCTATGGTGTCAAAAAAAAAATTTTTTTAAATTTCATTTGTTTGTGCGGTACAACTGCATATAACCCCTTATAGATAAGAGGCACTACGCATGGATGCGTACTCTTACCCATACTGTGGAACGTGGCGGTTAATAGCCTATTCCTAGTCTCGTCACCGCATTGATTATAATCAATAATTAATCAATAATTATTGAGCATGGCAGGATTTTGTTGAACGCACCTTGTATGCCTAGAAAAGCAATGAGTGCGTATTTCTTGTCACAAAGTGCCTTTTCGACGAACGTAGTGATCTCGTGGAGTGCCGTCTCCGAGGATCGGCCCTTCCCATACGAGATCCCGAGATATCATCTGGGTTGATGGTAAGATTAATGTATAGGCTGATTAGTCGTACAAGCTTATAGGTCGGAAGTCCTTAGGGGTGCAGTGCGATAGTTTTCACGCTTTGGGTATGAATACGACCTTCGTCCTGCCTATTTTGAAAATTGCAAAAATTGAGAAAGCTTTCCTGACCCATGACCTCAGATTGTTTTCGGCTTTAATTAGTTGAGCCGGGACAATGCCATCTGGGCCTGGGGATTTGAAAGGCTTGAAGATGTTTATCGCCCAGCTAATATACCTATCACTCAATAGGTATTCGAGTTGGCTTGGGAAGGAGGGGTTTTCCCCTTGTTTCTGCGTTTCCAGGGTTGTTTCTTCTTGAGAGCATCCCGTGAAATGTGCCTTTGTGAGATCCAGGATTCCTTTGCTGGACGTGGTCCAGTTACATTTCGAGGTTTTAATGTATCCTACATTTGGTGCAGTTGTTGCGAGGATCTTCCTTAGTCGGGAGACCTCCGATGTCTGTTGAATGTTCGTGCAGAACTTGGTCCAGACATTCCTTTTTGCCCTACGCAGTTCTTTGTTGTACGAGTACTGCCTAAGGTTCGCTGTGTACGTCTCCCAGGCTGTCTCCGTGTTTGCCTTACTGGTGAAATTAAAGGCCCTAGCCTTAAAGCGCGCAAGTGTTTGCGACCACCATGGTGGTTTCTTTGACTTGCAACTGCCCGATCTGCTTTTGGGACAAGCTTTTTTGAAAGCCCTGTCGCACGCCGCCGTTAGCGTGTCCACCATGGCATCCAGGACTTCCCTTCTGTCAACGTCCCTTGCTGGAGGTTTACAATACAACTTATACAACTTACAATCTTATACAATACTTATACTTATACAATCTTATACATTGTATTGAAGTATAATATACAACTTCCAGTTCGCTTTTCTCGGGTTGCGTACGAGTGGATTAATGTTCTCAAAATTGACCACTTATTCTATGTATCGATGGTCCGAGAATGAGTGTTTCTCTAGGACTCCCCATCTAACAATCTTGTCAGCTAGGGAGTCAGAGTAAAGAGTAATGTCAAGTACTTCCATTCGGTTCTTGACTATGAAGGTGGTTCTGTACCCCTGTTACCCACCAGAAGATTGGAGCCTAGGATAAAATCGAATATTGACTCACCCCTCTCGTTCGTGTCAGTGCTTCTCCACTGATGATGATAGGCGTTAGCATCGCAACCTATGATCAGGTCGATCTTGTGCTTCCTGCTGTTTTCCAGCAGCTGTTTGAGTAGCGGGTGCGGGGGGAAGGCCTCCCGGTCGTAGCCCATACACGCCGAACACACCCTTAGAGGGCCATTTGGGCTCTCTATGACTGCAGCTACGTGGTCTTCATTGCTGAAATTGGGTAGCAACAAGAAGTTAAGGTTCTTTTTTGCGAGAATGCAGGCTCACCTTTTACCTGTTGTATCGGCTTTGCAGAGCCTATACTCCGACGCCCCCAACCCAAGAATCCTGTCTCCAAGAAGGTCTCCGTGAGCTTAGAAAAATTTTATTGTACTTTAAATAAATTGTTTGACTTATGTGTGCCATGGAAATATCCGCTTCAACAAATATTCCTTGGTTTACAAAATGCCTCACTAACCCAAAAAATACTTAAAATAAGCTTTTACTTAAACATAAAAAATGATTTTTCAAGATATCTACTAACTCGGTCAAATTTTACCGTGCATAACGCTGAATGTTACAGGAATTACATACGCCGCTGCCGGATACAATTTACTCAGGATCCAAAGCAGTTTTATAATTTTGTAAACACTAAGCGTAACCTTTTTCACGATACGTAAACGAATCTTTTTCGCCCCTGCTTACGTTCGAAAATTCCTCTGCGACCTCTGATCAGGCCATTGCCGATCTATTCGCAGAATTTTTTCAAACAACTTATTCTCCGCCTAAATTGACAGATAAGCCCTACGCATATAAGCAGGAAATCTTATTTTCTGTCCGTTTTTCTCTGAGAACAACTTATTATCTGATCTTCTAATGGTCAAACCCATTTATTCGCCAGGCCCCGATGGAGCACCTCTGTGCAACTTTTTTAAAACTTTTTAACTTATCTTTGGAAGCCTCGATTTTTCCCTTAAGTGGAAGGAATCATTCATAATTCCCCTACATAAAAAAGGGAAAAAGTCCGATGCTGCCAACTACAGAGGCATATCTAAGTTGTCGGCAATTCCAAAGTTATTTGAAAAATTAATTACCCCTCATTTGCAACACCTTTGCTATTCGATTATCTCTCCCTGTCAGCACGGTTTTATTAAGCATCGCTCCACCAACACAAATTTAATGGAGTTGATAGTTTGTCATAGATGGCTTTTGTAAGGCATATCAAACCGATGTAATTTACACAGACTTCAGCAAAGCATTTGATTCAGTTAATCACTCACTCTTGTTAAGTGAACTTAATATGCTGGGTTTTCCTATAGACCTCTTAACGTGGATCTTCAGCTACTTAAATGGAAGGACACAAAGAGTCTTATTCAAAAACATACAGTCCCGTCTGTCATTTTATCGTGCTTGCCCTCTACAAGGGCAAGAACTATTAATGGGCAAGAACTCTACAAGGGCAAGTATTCTATTAATAGGATTGCTTTAGAGAAATTAACTCAGGTTAATGATCTCGGGGTCGTATTAGACATTAAACTTAAATTTTCCGACCATATTTCCTTAATATTCGCACTTAGAGGTCTATACTGGGATGCAAATCTTCAGCTTCCATCCTACAGTAGCAGACTTTTACTTATAAACTTACCTAGTTTAAAAAATCGTAGGACAATGCTCGTTGTAGTCTTTCTACATAACCTCATTAGCGAGGATGTAAATAGACAGCATTTAATAACTCGCTTAAAATTTAACATTCCTAATAGAAGGACTCAAAACTTTAGTCCTCTGTTCCTTAGGCATTGTAGTTCGACATATGCACTGCATGGCCCTTTTAGGGTATTATGTTTGAACTACAATGGTCTCTACTCTATAATATCTCTTTCTTGTACCTCATATTTAAAATATAGACTTTTTACCTTACTTACTCCTCCTAGGTTAAAAAATTACAAATAGCGTAATATGCACAAAAAAATAGTTTCTCGAGCACCCCTCGGCCGTCTAGGCCTCTAAGCATGCCTCTTATGATGAATACAGGAATGCTAGCTGATGCTCGTCTTGATGCACAAGCCATTTCCAAATTCTGAAAGACCGCGAAAAAAAAAAAAAGTATTTTATTAAATGGAAACTTTGCCTGGCTCATAATCGTTTCCTTTAATCATTTATTGTGCAGTTTATATAACTTTCAAAAACAATTGGCACACTGTATAACAGAAATGATTATAAGCAAAAAAAAAGTATGATAGGTCGTGTTTTTTTTGTAGCGTTGCTGTTTTTATTGGATTATCTCTTTGCGAGACTAACAAGAGGTGTATCTTATTTTATATTTTTAACTTAACTAACAGTCATATTGACTGATACACAGTTAGACCGCCCTTAAAATTGCTGGGTTGGGTGTATGTTGGCAAATACGTTTTAATTTTGTGCATGACCCCATTAAGCCAGAGTCGGTCAAAAGCTTGAGATATGTCGAGAAAAATAGCTCTACAGTATTCTCGCTGTTCGAAGGCTGAGCGTGTTTTGGATGTTAATATAATCACTAGCGGTTCACTTCGATGGTTCTGTGGTTTCTTCGGAAGCCTATCTGCTGTGCCGGAATAAGGTTGCAAGCTTCCAGATGTGGTATTATGCGAGTTAACAAGCATTTTTTAAACAATTTAGACAAACAAAATAGAAGGCTTTATGGTCTGTACGATGACGGAATTTTGTGGTCTATTCCAGGCTTCGGTATCCCTAAAATGATGGATTTCTTCCACTTTTTTAGGAAATAGCCAAGATTAAAGATCCCATTAAATAGTTTGCAGACTACCTTTATAGCGCATTTTGAAGGTCACCACCGTGAGCCTTTTTTGGTTTAACCCTCTTATGACTTTTTCGATTTCCTTCGGCCGGAAAGAAAGGTGCAGTTGGCCTCTAGCTGAATTACTGGCAGGAGGAATGAATTTGAGGCTGGGTTTGGCTGGAAGACACTCTGGAGATGTGTTCCGCATGTTTTAGCTCGGTCTTCGTCGCTGCGAGCCCAGCATCCCGAAGAGTTTCTTATCGGGGTGGTCGTTTCAATTGGGGCGCTAAGATTTGGGTGGGCCCTCTACCGGGGGTACTTTGTGCTTGTTGGCGCAAGATTCTGGATGTACCTCAGCTGTGCATTTTCTTTCTGTTGGTGAAGAGCCGGGTCGAGTAATCGGGTTGCTTCCTTAAGGCGTTGTTTTGAAGCTGGTGATCTGCTGTTTTGCCAATCACAACGCGTGCGCCTCTTTTGTCACACGAGCTGTTCGATTTGCTGACTAGATTTGTAGTATTTGTTTCGGTCTACTTCTTTCTCACGAGGAGTAGAGATTTTAGGTGCCGCAACGAGAACTTCTTCCAGGCGCTCGAGGTAAAGTCGATGTCCGATTCCATGTTAAGCTCAGGGGCGAGTTTTATGTAGGCACTTACGTACATTTTATACCCTTTTATTATAATTTTGTCTAAAAGTGTGCAACACAGTGAAGGAGACATCTCCGACCCTATAAAGTATGAATATTCTTGACAAGGATCACCTCCTGAGTTAATATGAGCATGTCCGTCTGTCCGTCTGTCTGTCTGTTTCTGCGCGAACTAGTCTCTCAGTTTTAAAGCTGTCCTCTTGAAAAGTTGCACACACCCTTCATTCCTTTGCACGCAGTATATAAGTCGAAACGGATCGGCCGACTATATCCTATAGCTGCTATATAACTGATTGATCGGAAATGCTATATCGCAGGTGTTTTTAGAATCAAAGAGTTCGGATTTGGTACGAATATAAAATAATACGACCCACCAAATTTTATAAGGATCGGCCGACTATATCTTACAGCTGTTTGTGAAGATATAAAGCTGGAACTTAGTACAGAGTATATTTTTGTTCAGTTTATCAAACCTACCAAATTTCAAACGATTGGTCGACTATATCTTCTAGTTCCATATAACTGATCGATCGGAAATGGTATTTGGTAGAATACCAACCTTGGTATTTTTGTATATAGAAGCTTGGGACTTTTTTTTAGGTGTTTTATTGGAATTAATTGGTTTTATTATGAAACTCTCATAAGGATTGGCCAACTATATCCGATGTTTGCGATATATATCCTGTTTTAACTGCAATGGTATATCAACTTCGGCTCCGCCCGAAGTTAGCTTTCCTTTCTTGTTTTTAGATTTTTTATTTTAAATTATTGGTTTTATTATGATGTAATCATAAGGATGTTTGGATATATATCCGGTTTTAGCTGCAAGAGTATATAAACTTCGGCTCTGCCCGAATTTAGCTTTCCTTTCTTGTTTTTTTATTATTTTAATAGTTATTTCATCTGAGCATATTATCATATTGACTCCGAAACATTCACATCTTTGTGTAAGAATACTTTTAATTTATATATGAAACTGTATTCTTGGTACCCAATGTCCCCAACCGTACATAAAATATTGGTACATGGGTGTTATCCAACTCATAAATTGCCTCACCAAGTAGGCAATGTAAACATTATTTGCAAAACGCAGTAGCCCCTGTTGAATGCGTCATGCCAATTCTTATCTTGTCTCCTAATTTCCCCTCAATCGTTTTTGAGGATCCCCAAAAGATTATCCAGTCTAAACATCAATCTCTATTTGGAAACTTTCCCATAAATTTTCCATGACATAAGCCAGACATAAGCATTAGAGCCGACTCGCCATCACCAGCCCGAATTTGATCGATCTTCCGATCTTATCACTCCTTCACCAATGACTCAATTGTTGCGTCAGCAATTTGTTCCTTTCTCTTAAAATCTCTTAGGGCGATTGTACCAATTGTCTCCAAGTACCCTTTTGGGTTATTTCTCTTTAGCCGAGGTTTGTTGGTTATCTGGCAATTAAAAATTGGCTTATTATTCTTATTGACTTATTCCGGGAGCAAGCCTTTCATCTACAATCGGTCTAGCCTTAATCGATTAAACGTAGTTTGTGAAACAAATAAGAAATAATAATAAAGTTTTTTTAAAATAAAAATTAAAAATTATTGTTTTAGTTTAGTAGTTTTAGTTTTAGTAGTTTATTGTTACAATTGGTGTCCTTGGAGAAGCGAGAAACAAATAATATAAGAGCGATTGAAAGTCTCATGCCAGAAAATGCAGCCAATTAGCAAATATTGAAGACGTCTTTTGAGCACTGGACTCTTCCGACCCATATCTTTCTACAATTTCTTTAAAAGAAAGGGAGAACAAAAACCAAAAGAGATCCCTCCCAAAAAGAATTAATCGATCTACTCGAAGTTACTGATCCAGAACTATATACGATCAGACGATTTTTTTTGCTTAGATAATATTATTTTGCATACAGAAATTGAAAATGAAAATTAGTTTCGGGCCGTCTATTAAAAAAGTATAATTTTTTTATTTGTGTTGGTTTATAAGACGACTTTACTATTTGTTAAACTTTGTACTCATAAAACAATAAATTTCTCATAAAAAAGAAAAATACACTTTAAAAAAAAGATTGCAACGAGAAGCCAGAAATTAAGCTTCAGGAAATCAAAAATTTGTTTATAATAATATTTATAACAATAAATTTTTGAGTTCAAATATTTTAAAACATACATATTTGTAAATTTGGTCTTTTGGACCATAGTGCAGTGGGGAAGCACTGACACAAACGGAGAGGCCACTTCCGGTCTCAGGGAGGTCCGCGCCGGAGTCCCCCAGGGCAGCGTGCTGCCACGACATAATGGCAGCCACCTATGCGGACGATACCGCCTTCCTGACCGCTGCTGACAACGCTACAGAGGCAGCTGCTGTCATGCAGGCGCAACTAGATCTTCTCGCCATTTGGCAGAGAAGGTGGAATATTCAAGTGAATAACGATAAATCCACCACCACCACATTTTCTTCCCGTCCAGGAAATTGCCCACTGGTCCACCTCAATAGCTCCCCCATCCCACAGGTAGAAAACCCAAGATACCTGGGCTTCACACTAGACAGGAGTCTTACGTCTTGTCAAAAAGCAAAAGCAGTGTGAAGTAAGATTAAAGGCGTACTATTGGCTGATGGCATGCAGATCTCCGCCCTTAATTGTGTTGAGGTGGGGACGTGCAAATGCATAAGCTCATATCGAAGTGATGGCTTGGCGTGTCTGATAAGAAGCTTTACCAATAACTCTTCTGTATTCGGGGTATTTAATCGGGCTACGAGCTTCTCTACTTGAAATTGGAATTCTTCGAAAGGTTATTTTTCTGCCTTTCGTCTGCTGTTAATCAACTCCCAGATATCCATATCCGAATCACTGTCTCTGAAATTATTCCTAAATTCTCTGCAAAAGTCTTTCCACTCGAAATGTTGGTAGGAACGATGAAAATTCCAGAACCATTTCCCCACTTTGCCTATAAAGAATAGGTGTAATTGACCAAACAAAAGCTGTTTATCTCCGCTAAGATTCTGCTTAGTTAATGCTTCAACTCGATAAGGAAATTCTTCGGCTTGCAATCCCTCCTTCGTACCGTCGAACTTAACGTGTCAACTCTGGATGATGCTTGATACTTTCGCGGGCTGGAATGCCGAAAAGGATCTGCCTAATTGTGGACCGTATTGGTGGCTGTTCTGTGTTCACTGCCGACCTGAGTTTATCCCCCAGACCTGTGTCTGCTGATATTTGAGGGTTGGTTCCCTATTTGCATATTTTCAAATTGCAACTGAATAAATTTCATGAGGTCTTTCTTAAGTAGCTGCTGCTGTGCTTCCATGGCAGCTTGAACTATTTTGCTTATTTCTTCAATACATTTTGATCTCGACGTATTTACAGCTGACTCCGTGCCAAGGCTCTGCTCCAGGCATTCCGTCTCGTTTTGTTGTCGGCTCCACCTAAGCGTCATACCTGTGCGCTGTTTAGCTCCTCTTCTTGGTACTACTGGTCTGCCTCTACGTGACCTTGTCCTAGCATGATCTCTGCTTGGATTTAGATCTACCTCTACCACAATGTTGTTACTGCCTGATGGTGCCGTATCGACTACGCATTCTGCAGCTGATAGCTTTGCCAAAAAATTGTTGCAGGACAAAGAAAGTTTTTTAGCCGTGCATGGCTCGTTTGAGTCAAGCATTCTCGTATGCACTGATTATGGAACGTATGACCGCACCGCGTAGTTGCTTTAAGCTCCTTTTCTATTATGGGCCTCTTACATACCCCACACTCCGTCATATCTTCGTCTTTAGGGACAGAGAAACTATCGTTTGATCAGGGTGGCTAAGGTGTCGTTCGCTCCCCTTTCTTTATCCTCCCTACCTTGATACCTCGATATGGATCTATTTATCGCTACAATGTTCTCTACAGATTCTTCGGAGGTAACTGAAAACCGCATCACAAAAGCAACAGACCCAAATAATAACCGTCTATTCCATTATAGTACGTTCTCTCTTTAATATTAAATTCAAAATAAACTCCATACGCCTTTACGCCTATAACAGAATATCGAAATAACAAATCAAATCACAAATTAAAACAAAAAGCAAAATTTCAAAATTGTATCAGCTTCATCTTACGTTGTCTTAGCCTATCTGCCACACCGACAGTCACCGTATTCACTTATAAATATATAGAGTTAAAAATTAACGTTTCTTTTTTTTACCGGCGATGCAGGTTTGTTGGGCCCATCGAAGATGCAGATTCCTGTAAAAAGGTCGCTTCTCATGTTACAAGTGAAGGCATGAGGTGGCTGTTTGGTGCATGTGCAGTTACTTTTTGTAGGGATATAATGAAGTCCCTGGAGTAAAACACCAACACTTTGCTTATTCTAGATTATTTATTTTTTCTGACTAGATCCGCTTCGGATCGCTGCTGGTGTTCGACTGACTCCGCTCTCAACTCGTGATCAGCATCAACCCTCATTACTCGCTGAAAGAGCAATGAGAGCGATGGGAGCACAAGAGAGAGAGAGCCAGAACCGACAACAGGCAACGACACCAACTGACACTATCAACAGTTTACAGTTATGCAATACACTTATAGCTAATATATATATATACCCTAAGTAGCAATCCTGCTACAATTCGGCCGTCCTGACATTTAAAGATCCCCTGATCTTGTGATATTTTACAATTGATTCTTACAACTATTTGACTTAGATTCTACTAATTATTTATTTACAAAAGTTTACATAATATTTGAGCTTCATCTTCGTTTACCTATCCAATGTTTAATGTTCTGACTACTCCAAACACCTTGATATGGAATCCGTGACAATTGAAAACCTTCAACATCTTTAACTAAATACCTATAATTTCCTAAGATTTTTTCTATTACAATTGGACCCTTATGTTTGGGTATTAACTTTCTTGCAACGCCAACAGTACAATCAAAATTCTTAACCACGATATATCTCCTACCTTGTATTTTGAACTCGCTTTCTTTTTCTCATTGAAAATTTCTTTCATTGTCTTCCTGCAACTTTGTTTGACACTCTGTTCCTTTTTTCCTAATTACGTATAAATTCCTAACACTATCAGTATTATCTAATTCTTCTAACTTTTGCCTTAATTCATCTATAATTTTTCCTTTTTGTGCAATTCCAAATAAAATTTTGCTCGGCATTTGCGCAATGCTTCTCTGCTTTGTATTGTTCAACGAAAACTCAACATCCTTAATAACTGTATCCCAATGCAATCCCTTTTCTGAGTCTGCCAATTTCGCTATCATCAGTCCTAATATTCGATTAATTTTTTCCACCTGCCCATTAGCTTGAGGTGACCCTGTTGCTATTTTTACGTTCTTAACATTATATTCTTCGAGAAATTTCTAAAAATCCTCAGATGTGAAACTACTGCCCTTATCCGAGACGATACACGTCGTTCTACTATATGATCTAAAATAATCTTTCAATGCTATAATAACTTCCTTTGTATTTTTTGTTTTTGTTGCATATAACCTAACATATTTTGTAAACCCATCTATGACGACAAACAGATGTTTATTTGACCTTCCCTTATCCACTGGCCCGTAGTGATCAATATGTATGATCTCAAATGGTACATTCCCTCTCGGAATGCTGTGTAAAAATCCTTCTCCTTTTCCTGACTTTGGTGAAAACGCTACACACCTCAAACAATTATCAATATGCCTAACAACTTTCTCTTTCATATTTGCAAACCAATACGTCCTAACAATTGCATCCATAACCTTATCTCTACCCAAGTGACCTAACTCATTGTTATATTTATACAGTATCTTGTCTTCCATTTCTTCTGGTACATAAAACAACAATTTTTCATAATTTGCTTTCCTATAAATTACTCCATTTCTCAACTCAAACATTTTGTCTTCTTTTTCTAACCTCATTCTTATTTTCTTTAACTTTTCATCTTTCGCTTGACATATAACTAAATTGTCTTCAAAATTCACCGTTTCTACTACACATATGTTCGTATTCCTACTTAAGGCATCCACATGTTGCATAAGCTTTCCCGACTTATGAACTAACTCAAAATCATACTCGAGTAACTCTAACGCCCACCTCGCAATACGAGGGTTAAGTTCTATTCTGTTTAACGTCAACGTCAATGAATTACAATCAGTAACAATTCTAAACCGCCTTCCTTGCACATAAATTCGGAACCTTCGAAGAGAATAAATAATAGCTAACGTTTCAAGTTCAAATCTATGATATTTTGCTTCATCCTTCGTTGTAGTTTTCGAAAAATAAAATATAGGATGCAATTTTTTATCCTCTTTCCTCTGTAATTGTACTGCACCAAAACCATGTGCACTTGCGTCTGTGTGTAGTTCTACCTCATCCTTATAATAATATAAACCTAGTACCGGTGCTTCTATGAGCTTCTTTTAAGCATTTCAAACAATCTACACTCTTTTTTTTTTTAACACGAATTTGCAATCTTTTTTCAACAAATCATATCAATCAAATTAATTTTTTCCATCAAATCAGGTTTTGCAATCCTCGAAAAATTTTTATGAATCTTCTAAAATATGAACACAATTCTAAAAAGCTTCTGCACTTTATGGGGGACTGGAAAATCTCTGATGGCTTCAATTCCTTTATCGTTTGCTTGTATTCCTTTACTCGACACCAAAAACCATAAGTACCGAACACTCGCTTGCAGAAACTCGCATTAATCCATTTTTAGTTCTAATTTGTTCCTTGCTAATCTTTCAAAAAATTCTTTAAGTACACTCAAATGCTCTTCAATTTCTTTACTTGCGATCATAATATCGTCCATGTATATAACCACTTTTCCTTCTCTTATCGTGTCTGCAAAAATCTTATTGATAAATTTTTGAAACACCGCCGGTGCGTTTTTTAGGCCCATTTGCATAAATTCGAACTGTCCTAGCGGCGTCTTAAATGAAGTATATTTAATTGATTCGTTCTCAACAAACACATGAAAGTATCCATGTTTAAGGTCTAATTTCGAAAATATAGTCTTATTTACTAACGTGTCCAATAAATCATCAATTAAGGGTAATGGATAATTATCTTTAATCATTGTCTTATTAAGCTTCCTGTAATCCACACATAATCGCAAGTCACCTGTTTTTTTCTTGACTAACACTATTGGAGATGCATATTCTGATTCGCTCGGCCTAATAATTCCCTCTTTTAAATACTCGTCTAATATGCTCTGTAACTTTTCTCTCTCTGTATAAGCTAACCTCCTCGGAGAACTACTAAAAGGTTTCGAGTAATACAACCTCAACTTTATTTCACACTTAACTTCTGGTTCCCTTGGCCTTTGTTTATTAACATAAAAATTTTCTATAAATTTAATAAATTTCTGTCTAAACTTATACTCAATTTGTTCACCAATTTTGTATTCTACAGATTCATCTTCAATATTAATGTTCATCAGTTCCTTTTCCACTACATTTATGCCAAATTTCGTTGCTTCTTGTGACCTAACTGCATTTCTTATCTTTTGTTTATTACTAACTATTACTTCTTTTACCTCCTTGCTTATTATCCGATTTTCATCATTAACCTTACTAACATCACTAATTCTTCTCTGTTCAACATCAGCATCACTAACTATTTGCTCTTTATCACTAACATCATAACTGTCTTTAACATTTTCTAAATTTTCTACCGTAACCATCTTCAAGGTGTCAAGGTTCAGATTTAAATCACATGCTTCCATAAAATCTCTTCTCAGAACTACATCATGACTCATAGATTTGTTTGCCACAACAACTAAATGAAAATGTACTTTGTTAATTTTTTTCTTTATATAACATAATATTCTGCCATAAGTTGCCAAAAAACTTTCATTTATTCCATGATATGAATTTAAAACTGGCATTTTACAAACATTTTTGGTTACTGTAGAAATTTTAATAAACGAAATTGGGCTCCCTGTATCTATGAGGCATTCTGTAATTAACCTAGTACTAGTATTATTCTTAAAGTAAATTTCAAAATACCTTACATAATTGTTCCTGACCTCACTCTTAATTTTGTTTTTCAGGCACTTCGCCACAAAGTGTCCCATTTCGCCACATGCATAGCACGATCCTTTCTCTCGCCTTGGCTTCCTGCACTCCTTCGCCCAATGTCCTTTAGCATTGCAATTATAGCAACGCGTGTCCTTGCTGTCCTTCTCGTCTTTGTTCGCTGCTGCCTTCTTTTCGTCACCATAAGATTTAGGCAACTTCACTTCCGCAAATGCACCTTTGATGTGTGCCACATTTTCGAAGCATTGAATATGTGCGTGATTATGCAGCCCTTGATTAGGAATTCCTTCAATGATGCGACTTATCATCTCTTCTGCATCTATGTTGATTTATTGACCAAGCATCACTTTATCGTTCACGTAACTTCCTTCCGGAACTCCATTTCCGGTTATCGAATTTATGTCTTGCCTCTAACCTCGAAACTTTGTCCGAAAACATTGAAATTAACTCACCGGTTAACTCCTCCAGCGGTAGCATGATGCGCTCAGGGTTCGCATGTAGCCACACGTTTGCCTTTCCTTTGATTTTACTGATCATCAATATCTTAACGTATTGTCCACTAATTCCATAAATAGTTGCAATATTATTCATTTGCTTAATCCAGTGCGCAAGTTTCTGTTCTCGCCTCCATCTTTGCTGTTCCTTCTGTCTCCGTCTTTTCCGCATTGATCGCCGCCAACTTTACTCTTATTTATATCGCCATCTTTTCCTTTAGTTCCACCTCCGTGTTTGTCGTTTCCTTCGCCTCTGACTTTTTCGTTTTCTTGGACTCCAGCTTTGTCGTTGTTGTTGCCTCCGTCTTCGTCGCCATTATCGTTGTCATTTTCTTGGCTTTCTAATTCCAGATCCTCTTCATATTCGTCTTCATCGTTGTTTCCATCGCCGTCTTCGTCTTGATTCCTAATTGCTTCCAGATAATTACGCGTTTCCGTTGACATTTTATCTAAACGTAATATTAATTCGCGCTTCGTTCCCGTTGTTGGTAGCCGTAACGCACATAACCACTGTTGAGAAATAGTTCGTCTTCATTTTGTATTTAAATAGTATTACATTTGCTTCTTTACTTGTTAATTAATTTCTTATTATCGTACCTATTTTTGCGCACATCATTGTCTTGTTTACCATTTGTGAGCTTTAAGCTCACACGCACAGCCGAAATTGCAGTGCAATGCGTTAGTATTACAACATCACGCGATCGTTTTTCAGTTCTTTTAATGCACGTTTTGCAAGCCGGCTGCATTCTCTTGTTGACATTAACCGCAACCGCTCGCTGATAGCAACCCCGCTTAAAACCATTGTAAACCCGCTAAATACCATAATACCATAATTATTAATTATTACCATAATACCAAACCATAATACAGTCCACTATTCATAAACATAACAAATTTTGGTCCGTTCGAGCCGGATACCCGCGTTTATTTGTGCATTTACTTTTGTGAACATTAGAGACAAATTTACCGCTTTTTCGTCATGAACGCGATAATGCATAGAACGATTCAACAACGTGGTGCCTGCAAGGGGCAAATAACGCGCACCCTCAACAGTGCTGTGGAGTTTTCACAAAGATGTGAAAATGTGGAAACATTGCAATTCAAGCTGGAGCGTTTGGTCGCCACTTTCAACCACTTTATGGAGCTCTCAGATGAGTTAGTGGAATTTCACTTGGAGGAGGGATATGAAGACCCTGGATTGGACATACCCGAATACGAAGACAAGTTTTACGCCGCGCATGCTATTTTTAGAAACGCCATAAGGACATGGAAGGTCAAAATCATGGACAGGACCAGTCGAACATTTTACTTTCAAGTACAGTGGAACGCCTATTTGAGGGACAAAACAACCTTTTGGAGAAAATTCATACTTCATCGGGAACTGCTGATTTAAGGTTTGAGAAAATTCGGATTCCCACATTTTCTGGCAAATATGAGGATTGGAGCCAGTTTAGTGATCTGTTCTTAAGCTCAGTAAATAGTAGCGAAAAGCTTTCCAAGTGCCAAAAGTTTCATTATCTCAAATCATATCTGGAGGGAGAAGCACTGTCCCTAATTAAACATATTGCCGTCTGTAATGATAATTACCAAGACGCATGGGAAAAATTAGAAAATCGTTATAATAAAAGGTCGCTCATCGCTCGATCGTTTGTTCAGAATTTTTTATCCAACCGCTCCAACCGGTTGCCAACCGCTAACAATTCGAATATTGCAGAATTACGCAAGGTAATTGACTCGGCCGACGAATGCATTCGAGGCTTACATGCGCTGAACTGTGACAGCCGCGATGTATGGCTCATTCATATTTTGCTGTCAAAGTTAGGTTCAGAAATTAAACAAGCTTGGGCCAACTGCAGTTTATCGGCCACTGTAAACGTCACCATAGAGGAGCTGTTCGCCTTTCTTTTTGCTCATTGTGATACTTTGGAGTCTTGTCAGGATTTACCCGCAACGCAACCCTCAAGACCAGCCCAGAGTAGACGCCGCCAAGCCGCCTTTCATGCCAGTGGATCAACTCAGTCGTCTTGCGAATGTATATATTGCCAAGGACAGCATTCTATATATTCATGCAATGAATTCAAGGCACTGGATGTAGTCAGCCGCCGCACCTTCGCCAAGGATACAAAATTATGCTTCAACTGCTTGAGTCGATCGCATCAAGTCAGGGATTGTAATTTATCGAACACTTGCCGTCAGTGCAACGCTAAGCATCACACGTTAGTACACCCGATTGAAGCAAGATCGGTTCCTTTGGCACCTGCGCACTCGACTGCCGCTGATACGAATACTGCCGCTGTTAGCCATCATATTTTGGAGAGGGCCAACAATCCAGCCCTACTGCCAACTGTTGTCGCCAATGTAATTGACACATGGGGAAACGAGACCTCATGTAGGTTATTGCTCGATACTGGATCAACAATAACCATGGTATCTGAGTCATTTATCCAAAGGATCGGAATTCCTCGCACGCATGCCCGCATTTCGGTAGTTGGTTTAGGTGCTAACCCGGCTGGTGTTAGCCGAGGTCGCGCTAGCTTCACCTTACTCTCAAGAACCACGACTGCATCATTGGAAGTCTCTTGTCTAATTATGAGTTCTCTAACTTCTACGATTCCAGCTCAGCAGGTCAAATCAAATGCAACTATTTGGACCAAGATTCGCAGCCTACCGCTAGCTGACCCGACGTTTGGATCTCCGGGCAAAATCGACGCTATCTTAGGCGCTGATCAGCTGTGGAACTTGTATACTGGACATCGCCGAGAGTTTGGACATTTATGGACATTTATTTATGATCCCGCCGAACAACATTTTCTGAAAACACATGCTCGTAGAGAAGATGGTGTTTATATTGTTCAATACCCATTCAAGGAGCCCCGCACGCCAATTGGCTCCTCTTTGCCACAGGCTTTAAACCGCTTCGCCGCTTTGGAAAGGAAATTTAGAAGATTCCCCGCACTCAAACAACAATATGTGGATTTCATGGATGATTATTTAAATGGAGGACATATGGAATTGATTCCGGCTGCTGCAGGCGGTGAGGATCCCGCACGCTACAACTATTTGGCACACCATGCAGTTTTTAAGCCAGATAGTACTACCACACGTTGCCGAGTGGTATTTGACGGCTCTGGTCTTTCTCTTAATTCGCGACTGCGTATAGGACCACCTATTCACCTATTGGAGTATGCCTTCGATTTCGTCAGCATCGTTATGTATTTTGTGCAGACATCGAGAAGATGTTTAGAGGCATTTTGGTGTCGGACGAACATACACAGTACCAACGCATAGTTTGGAGGAAGGATGAAAACGCTACGCTGGATCATTATCGACTGTTGACAGTAACATATGGATTAGCTTTATCGCCGTTTATTGCAGTTCGAGTTCTTAAATAGCTCTCGAATGACTATGCCGAATTGTATCCCACCGCTGCTGTCGTGCTCAACAGAGACGCGTACGTTGATGATATTCCTACTGGATGCGACAACATCAAGAATCTCATTGCACTCAAAGATGAATTGATTCTGCTTCTTAGCGAAGCTCAATTCAAATTGCGAAAGTGGAGCTCAAACTGTTACGCCCTTTTAAAGTCGTTGCCTAAGGAGATTTGTGAGTATCCACCAGAGGATTTAGAGGAAGACCGCTCATTTCGATTTGTTAAAGTCCTGGGATTGTGTTGGGAACCAAAACCGGACTATATTTTCTTCAAATTAGAAACCCCCGCATTTACGACTGCTCTTACTAAACGCATATTGCTTTCAGAACTAGCCAAGATCTACGACCCGCTGGGTTTGCTTTCGCCAACTGTTGTTTATCTGAAGATCCTGTTTCAAGATAGTTGGCTAAGTTCTGTCGATTGGAATGAAGTACTACCGCAGCAATAATGTACACGATGGCAACAGTTTGTATCGGAAATGCATTTATTGGAAACTTGTCGAGTTCCTCGCTACATATCTGCACCACATCAAGAAATGGAACTGCACGGATTTGCTGATGCATCATCTCAAGCGTATGCTGCCGTCATCTATAGCCTCGTCGAAGTCAACAATGGATATGCTGCCAAACTGATTATGGCTAAAACTCGCGTAGCCCCTATTAAGCCTATCTCTATTCCGCGACTAGAGTTAAACGCAGCTCATTTACTCTCTAAACTGATTTATCTGGTCAAGCAATCATTAACTATTCTATTCCAGAATCCTATTCCAGAATCAATTGTTGGTCAGACTCTGAAATAGTCCTGCATTGGCTATCTTCTCCGCCTAGGACTTGGAACACCTATGTTTGCAACCGCACTGCTGAATTTCTAGAGGTTTGCCCACGCAGCTGCTGGCAACATATTCGAAGTGGTGATAATCCCGCAGACTGCGCATCGCGAGGAGTACTGCCAAAGGACCTCGTGGATCATCAAATATGGTGGAATGGACCACCTTGGCTATCTCAGTCACGTTCAGCTTGGCCACCTGCTAAAGCTAAGTTTGTTCTGTCGACAGAAGAAGAGGCCTGCCTAGAGATGAAGGCTGAAACGAAAGTTAATCTACACATTTCCGACGACGGAAATTCGCTATCTTGTATGATCAACAAATCCTCCTCATGGTCCCGTTTATTAAGGATAGTCAGCTACTGCCATCGCTTCGTTCATCGTCTTCGTGAGAGGAATCGACTTTCACCATTCCTATCGGCGTGGGAGCTACAACATGCACGAGCTAAGATCTTTACGCACGCTTAAGAGGAGTTCTTCAACGTGGAGTACAAGCAGTTAACTACCGGACAGCCATTGTCGAAGAAATCGAAGTTGATTCGCTACACACCTTTTTTAGACGACCAACATGCGTGTTGGTGGTCGCATCGATAATTCTATAGCTACTTATGACGCAAAGCATCCCATTCTCCTTCCTAAGGAATCTCCAATAGCTGGTCTGCTAGTTCGCTATCAACATGCTGCATTGTTACACGCTGGAGTCGAATACACGTTTCATAGTCTACGCCAAAGGTATTGGATTCTAGGAGCTCGGAACCTCGTCCGCAAAACTGTATTCAATTGCAGAACTTGCTTTCTGCAGCGAAGACACACGAGTTCTCAACTTATGGCTGATTTACCGGAGTTTCGAGTTCAACCCGCCCGTTGTTTCCTGCACACTGGATTGGATTATGCTGGACCTGTGTCAATCAAAACATCGACAGGCCGGACACCAAGATTTGGCAAAGCTTGGTTTGCGATCTTTGTCTGCCTATCTACAAAAGCGATTCACATAGAATTGGTCAGCGATTTGACGACATCCGCCTTTATAGCCGCTTTCAAACGCATTTGGTCTCGACGTGGACCTATATCGGATTTATACTCGGACAATGGAACGACTTTCCATGGAGCCAAAAGAGATTTAGCTGAAATGCAACAAATGGCAATAGCTCAAAGTCGAGATGAAGAAATTTCAAGCTTCATGGCCAGCCACGAGATTAATTGGCATTTCATTCCGCCATCTGCTCCCCATTTCGGAGGTATTTGGGAGACTGGTGTGAGATCCATAAAGCTGCACTTAAAACGAGTCATTGGCAGCAGTGCCTTGACATTCGAGGAGTATTCGATCCTGTTAATTCAGATTGAAGGGCTTAACCCGCTAACTCCTTCTCATTTTCTAACAGGTCAGCCTCTCACTTCGGTACCAGAACCATCTTTCCTGGATGTAAACATCAACAGACTGCAGCGCTGGAGACAACTACAGGCCAAGGTTCAAGGTTTCTGGAAACGTTGGAATCTCGAGTATCTCAGCCCGCTTCAACCTCGCACGAAATGGCATCAAGATGCTCCAAATGTTGCCGTGGACACACTGGTTGTGCTGAAGGAGCCCAATCAACCGCCAAGCAAGTGGATGCTAGGACGAGTCACCGAAGTTCATCCTGGCCAGGATCAGAGGGTCCGGGTGGTCACCGTTAAAACCGCCAAGGGAATCTACAAGCGCCCTATTACGAAAATTGCTGTGCTTCCTTTGAACTGAACCGTCGTTCAGGGGGGCCGGTATGTTGAGAAATAGTTCGTCTTTATTTTGCATTTAAATAGTATTACATTTGCTTCTTTACTTGTTAATTAATTTCTTATTATCGTACCTATTTTTGCGCACATCATTGTTTTGTTTACCATTTGTGAGCTTTAAGCTCACAGGTATAGCCGAAATTGCAGTGCAATGCGTTAGTATTAGAGCATCACGCGATCGTTTTTCAGTTCTTTTAATGCACGTTTTGCAAGCCGGCCGCATTCTCTTGTTGACATTAACAGCAACCGCTCGCTGATAGCAACCCCGCTTAAAACCATTGTAAACCCGCTAAAAAGTGAAAATAAATGCATAAAACTAAATAAAAACCATAATACAGTCCACTATTCATAAACAACCACCTTTTTAATTGCGCAATTGATGCGTTGCTAACATCCATTTTCATTATAATTAATTGTCATTAATTGTTTATTTGGCACGAGATCGGCCCACTTCTGATTTTGTAGGGATATAATGATGTCCCTGGAGTAAAACACCAACACTTTGCTTATTCTAGATTATTTATTTTTTCTGACTAGATCCGCTTCGGATCGCTGCTGGTGTTCGACTGACTCCGCTCTCAACTCGTGATCAGCATCAACCCTCATTACTCGCTGAAAGAGCAATGAGAGCGATGAGAGCACAAGAGAGAGAGAGAGCCAGAACCGACAACAGGCAACGACACCAACTTACACTATCAACAGTTTACAGGGATGCAATACACTTATAGCTAATATATATATATACCCTAAGTAGCAATCCTGCTATATTTTAGATACTAAATAAAAATATAAATAAATCTAGATAAATGTCTCTTCTAAATTCTAAATGTGTGAGGTTGAAAAAATCGATTTTTTTTTTTTTAATATTTTGATAGTATTGTTTATTATAACTGTACTGTTAAAGTTTCAAATAAAAATATCAAATAATGACAGAGATACAGCCCATAATCGAGAGCGCGCCTACACCGAAAAGTATGAGTTTCTCGGTAGCGTCTAAACTTTAAACGCGTTTTTCTCGGAACGACATTTTTGTGTGCGGCGCAGGTGATTCACAAAATTCTATGGTACCGATCAAGCTGAAATTTGGATATGTTGTTCTTAAAAGTAACACCTCTGTCCCGTACTAGAATCATTTATTTTTAATGATATGTTTTTTTAATCATTAATTTAAGATAAATTTTTTTAATTTTTTTTTAATTTTTTGTTTTGTGAGTTCGCCATTTTGTTTTTTATTGATAAAAATATTTCATTCTAGTACGGGACAGAGCCATAAGCTTACAAAACAATAATCTATTCTAATTTTTTGCTTCGGATGTCTCTAGCAGTCGAAATCACCTGCGCCAGAGACCTACCACTTTTTTTATTTGCATATTTTGGCATGCTATAAGGTGTATTAAACTACACAAGAATAAATTAAACAAAATATTTTCAAATAGTTTATGATGCCTATAAAAACATATGTGAAAGTTGAAACGATCGCATTATTTTTTATTA
Organism: Drosophila bipectinata; assembly: GCF_030179905.1. Lineage (NCBI taxonomy): Eukaryota > Metazoa > Arthropoda > Insecta > Diptera > Drosophilidae > Drosophila > Drosophila bipectinata. Next base: position 19,046,968 of record NC_091740.1, on the reverse strand, counting down.
CAAAAAAAAATTTTTGAAATAACCTCTAAAAAGTAGGCCGGAACATGAGACTACATCCTTAAACCATTCTTAAGTGGGCACTCACTTCATAAGAAATGTCACATTTCACAGAAAACCTGTCACCTTGATTAGTTAAGGCCCAAAGCATTCCACGTCAACTGACACCTCAAGTAATAGGTTTCGACTCCCTTCAAAGAACAAAGCCTCTCAGAGAGAAAAGCTTCATTCAAGCTTTGATCTGCAAAAAGCTTCATCAAGGGTACCTAAAAAAAGGACTTTGAGTCCCCACATTAAATAAGTTCTAAAATTCTAAAGTTCTAAGAAGTTTAAAAGAAGTTAATACAAAAAAGGAAAGCTAACTTCGGGCGGAGCCGAAGTTGATATACCCTTGCAGCTAAAACCGGATATATATCGCAAGCATCGGATATAGTTGGCCGTTCCTTATGAGAATATTATAATGTAACCCAATTTATTATAATACAAAATCTAAAAAAGTCCCAAACTTCTTTCTTTAAAAATACCAAAGTTGGTATTTCTACCAAAAACCATTTACGATCGTTCAGTTATATGGCAGCTATAAGATATAGTCTGCCGATCGTTTTGAAATTTGGCATGTCGTATTATATTGTCAAAGATAGCGCTCTTGTAAAATTTGAACTCTCTAACTTCAAAAACACCAAAAACAAAAACAAAAACACCCCGAAGGTCATTCCTTCATCGAAACATGTATTTGCTTCACGTCTTTCCTCTGATACGACGGAGATAAATATCTCGGCTTAAGGATGTAGTCTCATGTGTGAGGTTGAAAAAATCGATTTTTTTCGATAGTATTGTTTATTAAGAATGTACTGCTAAAGTTTCAAATAAAAATATCAAATAATGACAGAGATACAGCCCATAATCGAGAGCGCGCCTACACCGAAAAGTATGAGTTACTCGGAGGCGTCTGAACTTTAAACGCGTTTTTCTCGGAACGACATTTTTGTGTGCGGCGCAGGTGATTCACAAAATTCTATGGTACCGATCAAGCTGAAATTTGGATATGTTGTTCTTAAAAGTAACACCTCTGTCCCGTACTAGAATCATTTATTTTTAATGATATGTTTTTTTATCATTAATTTAAGATAAATTTTTTAAATTAAAAAAAAATTTTTTTTTTGTGTGTTCGCCATTTTGTTGTTTAATAATGAAAATATTTCATTCTAGTACGGGACAGAGCCATAAGCTTACAAAACAATAATCTATTCTAATTTTTTGTTTCGGATGACTCTAGCACCTGCGCCGGGGACCTACCTTTTTTTTATATGCATACTTTGGCATGCTATAAAGTGTATTAAACTACACAAGAATAAATTAAACAAAATATTTTCAAATAGTTTATGATGCTTATAAAAACATATGTAAAAATTGAAACGATCGCATTATTTTTTATTACAAAAAAAATTTTTTGACTTAACTCTAAAGGCCAATTAATTAAACGTGTTAAACTTCTCTTACCCTAGTGATAATTCGCTGGGCCAGTGCTGGGATCAGAGCTGGATGTGAGCCATTGTGGAAAATGTGTAATAGTGGTACCACGGCGTGGTTTAGCAGTTTGGGTTACGTCGATACACACGGATGAGCCAGTTTATGTTTGGCTGTTTCGCTTGGCGTCTATTGCAATTGGTGTTAGTTTGCATGTGTGCTCGGTTCTTCTCTAACTAGATCTCTATCTCTATATCCTTCTTCAATTCCTCCTTATGCCGCTTCCTTCTACCGACCGATTGCTTTTGTATTTTGCCAGTGACCACCTTGACCAAGAACTATTCATTATCTATCCCTTATCGGGTGGTTAAATTTCAAAGGCCGATGTTAATTTTGAATAAAACACAAACTATTTAGTAAATTATTGTAATTTTTTTTCGGCCAAATAGGCGACGCGACCACGGCGGCACACCTCCATTCGATGACTCTGAGGCATGATGGAGGTTCTATGCCGTTAATATGCGAAATTATCTCATCCTTTAGCTCTTGAATTGTTGCTGGCTTACCGACGTACAAATTTTCTTTAAATAACCAAAAAATCACATGATCTTAGCGCCCAATTGATATCGCCATTACGTGAGATATCGCCATTCCCACCATTCTGCCAATTCATGTCGCTTGAAATGGTCAAAAGGCTTTAGTTCTTGAGCCGATTGCACCTTGTTAGCTCGTCAACGTCGAGCGGGAGAGGTGACATTGTTGGGAACGACGACGAGTTAAGGTGGACGGCTCTTCAGCCACACTATCGCGAACAGCAGCTATATTTTCCACAGTAGGAGCTGTACGAGCATGCACTGGTGTTCTCACATCTTCAATAGACCTGGTTCGCTCAAATTTTTTAACGATTTTTGAGATTGTACGCACATTTTGGCGATAAAATTGACCAAAAAAAACATGAAGTGCACGTTATAAATTTTGATTTGAAGGCCCATTTTCATAATAAGTCTGGATAACTTTAACACGTTGGATTGTGTATCTCTCCATGGTTCAAATTGAGTAAGTCTGAAAAACAGAAATGTTAAATAATTTTCGGAAAAAAAACTTGGCGGTTAGTTGTTGTTCATATTCAACATCGGCCCTTACAATTTAACCACCCTTTATTTACCTTTTACCTATTTGTTCACTTCTTCTGGTCTTCGCTCAATAACTATAGACTAATACGCCAACTACTTAGGCACGTGGCTGCTGTTTCTTTAAAATTTTTCACAGATTATTCAACTGATTTAGATGCGTCTGTTCCCTTTCGATCGCAAATTCAAATGGATGACACGTTCTAGGCTAAAATTCGCTGCTACGTGACCGTGAAAATCTCCAAAACTTCCAGTAAAGGAACTTTTCCTGATCTTCTATATATCTGGCTCTCAGTGCTCTCACATTGAGCACGCCAAAAAGAGAGAGTTCGCGCTCCCTGTTACTGAAGACCGTTTCAGAAACTTTACATCGATTTGCTATGACCTTACCCTAGGTCTAAGAAGGGAAATATAGGATTGTTGATGATATTGGGTCAAAATACAAAATTTCATTTCCTACAGCCCTTGCGGAAGTTTACCTCCGATAGGTACTGCCGTTGCGACTCGTCGAAGGACGCGTTAGCTGAAAAAGGGTCCTGTAGGTTGCTATCTGCCTTATTATATTTTATATTTTGATATCTTTCAAATGGTAACCGACTAGGGGTTTCTCCATGTCGCTAACTAATTCGTAATAAATCGGGCTTATCTTCTTCTTAATCGTTGCTTTGATAAGCACTGGTGGTAGCTTACTGCCGAACTTCTTCGCAGCATTGCTTTGCGTCAAGCTAAGAGAATAAACTTTATTCAACTTTATGGAGGCCCTGCGTTAATTGTAAATTTTGGCATTTGCTTCATGACACTGATTGATTCTTTATTTCGAGCCAACAATAATAAGTCCGGTGTTTTTAACCCTACTTCGTCCGTTAAAGCATTTAATTTCCTGAGTAACTGGTAATCTCATCCGTCTACAATCATGTTCTCACCTAAACATAGGAAATACGGCGAAAAGCCCGTACTCCGAACAGAATCCCAATTTGTATATCGCTATCTTTGTACGCCCTAATTGCTGCTAGTATAGATCGGATTACACGTTTGCTCGCGTTAGCTTGTGGTGAATAGATTTCTGTGCAAATGTGTTTGACTCCAAACCGAGTTAAAAATGCTTTAAATTGACCTGACTAGAAATGGGATCCGTTATCTGTTAAAATTGACTCCAGAACACCAATTGTTTAAAACACTTGTCTTTCTAGGTAGTCACAGATCCTATCGGAGGTAAACTTCCGCAAAAATGAAATTTCGTATTATGATCCAATTTGATCAACCATCCTATATTTTCCTTCTAAGACCTAGGGTAAGGTCCTAGCAAATCGATGCAATGTTTCTGGAACGTTCTTTCCGATACTGTGAGCTTCCCTAACGGTGGGGTCAGTATGGTGTGGTCGGAAACGCCTTAACCCAAAGGTAGGCTATCGAGTTCAGTAATAGGGAGCGCGCACTCTCTCTTTCTGGCGTGCTCAATGTTAGAGCACTGAGAGCCAGATATAGAGAAGATCAGGAAAAGTTTCATTACTGGAAGTTTTAAAGATTTTCACGGTCACGTAGCAGCGAATGTTAGCCTATAACGTGTTGTTCATTTGTATTTGCGATCGAAAGGGAACAGACGCATCGAAAACTGTGGAATAATCTGTGAAAAATTATAAAGAAACATGAGGCACGTGCCCAAGTAGTTGGCGTTTTGGTCTATAGTTATTGAGCAAAGACCAGAAGAAGTGAACATAAAGATAAAAGGTAAATACAAGGGATAGATAGTGAACAGTTCGGTGAGACATATTTGCGTTACAGTGGGGACCAGTCGAGTGAACACCACCGCCCGGTAAGCCTCGCGCAAGTCGCGTTTGCGCTTTCTCCATATTTGCAACGCTGTGGCCAGTGGTCACTGGCAAAATACAAAAGCAATCGGTCGGTAGAAGGAAGCGGCATAAGGTGGAATCGGAGAAGGATAAAGAGATAGAGATCTCGTGAGAGAAGAACCGAGCACACGTGCAAATTAGCCCCAATCGCATGACGCAATAGGCGCTAAGCGAAACAGCCAAACTTAAACTGGCTCATCGGCGTAACCCAAACTGCTAAACCACGCCGTGGTACCAGTATAACACATTTTCCACAATGGCTCACATCCAGCTCTAATCCCAGCACTGGTCCAGCGAATTATCACTAGGGTAAGAGAAGTTTAACAAGTTTAATTAATTTGCCGTTAGAATTAAGAATTTAGAAGAGACATTTATCTAGATTTGTTTATATTTTTATTTAGTATCTAAAAGTAACTGCACCTGCACCACACAGCCGACGAGCTTCGACGTCGGAGGTTCGACGTTCCGACGAGCTTAGAACCGAGCAACGCTAGAAGTGCACAACACCGAAATCTTTTATACACCGTGGGTAAATACTACCGTCGATCCCAGGGTGAACGCCCACAGTAAGACCATTCGCAGCCAGGCTTCCTTCATAAATATGGTAAAGCGGAAGAAAAGGACAGTGAAGGTTTTTAAGGCCCCATTCTGCCTGCTTCCTTCCTCGAGAGGGATCTGCCAATACACGTCCTTTAAGTTGAGGCTGCTGAAGAATCTTACCTCCTTAAGCTGATTCAAAATGAACTTAATCCGTGGCATCGGGCTTGCATCCTTTATCGTTTATGCGGTTATCTCTCAACAGTCCACGCACATTATCCATTGACCCGTTTTCCTCTTCATTATTACAATGGGTTAACTGTACGCGCTATTTAAGAGCTTGATGCATCCTTTCTCCAGCAGCTCTTCCACCTTGTCGTTTATATCCCCCTGTATTTTTGGGTTTTTGGGATAATACCTCTGCTTTATGGGAATGAGGTCCTTAATAATGATGACCGGTTGGTGGTTGGTGGAACTCTTCCACATCATTGTGGTAACTTGTTGACTCGACATGCTGCGGTTCCTCTCTCTGTCACCTTTCATCTACGGCTGGTTGGTTGTGGCACCATCGTGGTTCTGTGGTGACTTTCCTCCCCTATGCCTTCGTACGTCCTTATGAACATTTCATGCGTGGAATGCAGTTTTCCACGCGCCGCTCGATCACCTCTTTCGAGGTTTTCCCTACTGATTCCAAGTGAAACGAACTGTTTTTTTTGCTTTCCGCTCGCAAAAATTGTCGCGGCAAGCTCACATCACAGTTTGTGGGTCTGTCCCACCGAATGTGTGGTGTTTCCCTGGTGTGGCTCGGACATTCATGTCGAATTATAGACATGAATGTCCGAGCCACACCAGGGAAACACCACACATACGCGTTAGTTAGCCTGGATTGGAAGTTGGTCGTGGACTTTCGCACCTCCGCTACTCCAGGGATCCACCGCGCATACGCGCAAGCGGGTCTGGATTGGGAGTTGCCAGTGGTTGTCGCGCCCCCACTACACCTGGGAACACCGCGCATACGCGCTAGCGAGTCCAGATTTGGGAGATGCGTGGCTAGTGACCGGGGTGTTCTCGATTTGTCCTAACTGGGCGTGAGTTTTCGAGTCGGCCTATCCTTGTTTTGCAGGACTTCGCCTGTTGGTCGTGATTCAGGAGTCGGTAAGGCGTACGCGAGATTTGTCCTTTCTCACTTCGTTGCAAAACTACCTGCCGTGGTCGGGAATGGCCAAACTCGACTCCGATACCCTTTGCTTTTAGACGAACCATCGTGCAACGGATCCTTTCCTAGCTCGTTCTTTACGTTCTCCTCTCTTTGGACTGTTAGACTCTCCAAAGGCGGTCCTCCAACTTAACGCTACAAGCTTCCTAATAATTCTCGTCACGATTCGCTCCAATGGGCCTCCTTATATACTAATTGGAGCACACGTTAATTCTCCTGGATTCTGTTCCTGCCTTTAATTCGGCTTTCAGAATCACGCCACCTTCCCGATGGCGACGGCCACAGACTTCTGCTGTTGCTAAGCGGTTCACCGGCGGATTTCCAGGACCCGCTACACTTTATGTCACCCCACTACTCCTTACTCCTCCGCTGCTCCTAAAGCAGTCGCACTTCCTAAACACGCTGCTTCTTTTGCCTTGCGGCTAGGCTTCTCGTCTTTACTCCCAATCCCACTTCCTTGACGTTGCCCAACACCTCCTTTCTTGGAGTGTGGGGAGACTAAATCTTCTCACACTTCTTCCTTCTTCGGAAAACGAAAGATATGGTTGTTGGACAATGTTCCACAGGACTCATCGTAACCGTATTCCAGATGCGTTTCCAAAAATTTTTTTATGCTCAAATTTTGTTCTCCTTGCTTGGGGTGGATAAACCTATCCACTTCCCCTCTCCTTCAGAAAAGGACTGAGCGTTACCCTCGGCCACTGTCGCAACTTTTTCTTATACATCATTTTTCTGTTGGTTCTTTGGTTTTTTTTGGTTGAGGCCGTCAGCCAACAGGTACAACAGGGGAAGCAGTGTAGTACAACAGTATATAGAACAACGGTGTAGTCGCACTTCCAACGATGTACGCAGTAACGGTACGCGTGTAAACTGTGTACTAATACTCTCCACGTGAGGGCGGCTGCTAACAGGTCCCGGTAAGGTCATGTCTCTGCCAAAGATGATGGCTAATTGTAGTCTCCATTAGAGAACTAGAGGAACACTCCATTAGAAGAACTAGCGGGGAGTAGAACACTCCCATCCTTAAGTTAGCCCTTTCCAAGGTGGAACATCATCTGCCGAAGGACGCGTGTCCGAGGGGGGGCTCGGACGCAAATATGCGGACTCTGGGGGACCGGCCGAACTTCCAGTTTGAACCAGGCTTTTTATGAAAAGCGGGCTATGTCGAAAAGTGGTATTATGGAAAGCGGGCTATGGACGAACCCCTTCCCGCCTTCTAGTGGGTCCAATAAATAAGCACTTCAAACTTAACAAAAAAACATAGCAGAGAACTCCCTTATAAAGTCCGGAGATGGGGTCCTCGACCCATCAAACTCCAAGGCCGTCAAAAGCCAAGGAGTTGCTGGGATAGAGAAGCTCCCTACAGAGTGGGGAAACATCCGGTGCGGAGGAGGGTGCCAAGGCATCTTCTTTTAAAGCGGGGCTAGCCATGGGACCACCAAACGGCGTGGAGGTTCATATATGTATACGTTCCACAATTCCTCTACGGTTCTGAGCGCACAGTGGGACAAGTCGTGTTCGTCGCGAGCAAATAAATTTGGAGCGATAAAATTTGGCGCTGGATGTATTTACATCGGGTTGGTCAGAACTTAATAAATCAACCATGAACTTCAGCGGCGCAGACACAGGAGCACCCACTCCAACCCGTAGTGCTATTCTTAAGTGCAAGGCCCTGGGTATTCTCCAGGACTTGCAGAGGATCCAAGTCTTGCAGGCTCTTCAGCCTGTTTCCAAGGTGGACGATGCCATGCTCAACGTGCGACATGGTCAGATAGTCGCCATTTTCAGCGACTTCAAGGCCATCCACGGGGAGCTTGAGGATTTGGACATTTCGCAGATCAGTAGTGAGCTCCGAAGGACTGTTTCAGAGCTCGTAGTGACAATGCAGGCGAAATTGAGCACGATACGACCCTTCGCTCTTCCCGAATGGCTGCCCACTCCACCCTAGCTAACGGAATGTCCACCATGCAGGTTGACTCAGGGTCAGGTCAAAGGTTTCAAGCTTTGCCTCCCTTGCCTCTTCCTACCTTCAGCGGTGGATACTCTGAATGGAGACTCTCTGAGTTTTACTCGATTTTCTGTACAATCGTCGGCGGTAATCCGAGCAACAGTATGGTGGAACAGCTGCAAAGGTTGCACTCTTGCCTTTGGGAGTCCGCTTTCGAAGCAGTTCGCTCCTTGGAAGTCTCCGATGAGAATTATGATGTCGCCCTGAATTTGTTAGAGAAACGATTTAATAGCCGTCGTTTAATATTTCAGGCTCATGTACACGAGATTCTTGGCCTCACTCTAGTGGGAGGGGATTCAATAACAGGTCTTCGAGGGTTATCCGACAAATTCAATGCCTATATGAGAACTCTGAAGAATTTGGGTTCGACAAATGAGATAGCCAGCTGCATCATTGTCCAGGTGCTTCTTCAACGGTTGGACCCAGGTTAAGTGGGAGGAGAGTCTAAATTCTTCAAGTTCCGGCGCCATCCCTACTTGGGAGTCGCTGGCAGAGTTTCTGGAGCAGCGATGCAGGGCTTTGGAGGCTATGGATGTGGCCGCTGGCCAGAGCTATGGAGCTGATCCCTCTTCGGGTTGGAGTGCTTCGCTGGGAGCGGATTAAGCTGTACCTCGCCCCTTACGAATGTAGTTGGAGGACAGGCCCCAACGGAGGGGGGAATGTCGGGTCGGGCAGCAGCACATCGGTGTAATTTTAATGTTATCGAGAGCTTTAGCTTCGAGGTGACGTGTCGGGCCGCCCTCTCTGTATATTTCTTTAGTCCCTGCATGCACCGTCTATCTGCGGATCATCCGGCTTTATCTGCATGCAGAAATATTTTTTTTTTTTAACGTTCATATTTAATACAAATTCGTCTTTTTATTTACGACATTGAAAATTATCAATGACCAAACATATTGGCTCAAGGGTTTTTAGTAGAAGTTGTAAATATTTGTAAAACCATTCAGCCTACTAATTTTGATAAAATTGAAACGGAAATGGTCGAAAATAAAAAAGAAAAAGTAATATCATTGCTAAAGCAACATACTCTATCTATTACCGAAGGCACACCGCAAAGTCGTGTGAATACTGAAGAATTGCATATTCGTTTAAGGGGAGGGTAAGGTCAAATCATGCGAAAAAAGCCATGTTTTTGTGATTTTTTTCCTGACGACACAGTTAAAATTTATTTATTCAACCAACGGTATATTAAAGTATGACATTAGAAGAATGTTTAATAAAATTTTTACAAAAAAATATTTAAAAATATGGCAATGGTAGCAGTTGTCCGGACGTGTCGCCAAAAAAAGTTGAATTGCGGTGCCCCTCATAACTCGGTGCTGGATCATTTGTAATCAAAAAATGAAAATTCATTCGTTAGATAATAGTTCGCCCCAGGTAACGCTGTAAAGGTTTTTTGAAAATTGCAATTTTTTAATTTTTTCGAAGACTTTGAAGTGAAAAACTCAATTTTTTGGGAAAAAATCGGTTAATTTGTCATTGCAAAATCAAAACTATGAACAAAAAAAAAAAAAACTCGACAGCGTTACCTCGTAAAATATGTACAGAAATAGTGTTTAAAATTTCAAAAGGATCGGTGCAGTAGTTTTGAAGTTATGATTGGCACCGACTTTGAAAACGTGAGTTGTGGGAATAACGCTTTAAAGTTTTAAACAAAACAAAATCCAGTGTAAAACGTTTGCAAGCAACTTCGTCAATAACTAATAACTTCGTCAATTTTGCTTTAATTGACTTGAAATTTTGACACAATATTCTTCAGATATTATGCATTCAGTTTAAAAAATAAAAAAAAATGTGAAAAAAAAAAAATTTAATACCTTACCCTCCCCTTAATTGACTCGACTAAGACTGTGCAAAGGCGACCATACAGATTTAGCCCAAGCGAACGGGAGTTAGTACGTGCTAAAATTAAAGAATTGATCGAATATAAAGTTATCAGACCTAGTAACTCACCATTTGCGACACCTGTATTGTTAGTAAAGAAGAAAGACGGTTCAGCAAGACTTTGCGTCGATTACAGGGAATTAAATAGAAATACCGTAGCTGAAAAGTTTCCATTACCTTTAATATCAGATCAAATAGCTAGACTTAGGAAGCCAAATATTTCAATGCATTGATATTTCAATGCATCCTGAATTAATCGAATATACTGCTTTTGTTACCCCTGATGGACAAAACGAATTTCTTGCGATGCCTTGGATTAAAGAACGCACCTTCAGTGTTTCAGAGAGCTAGGCGCTTGGCAGTCTTGCTCATTCGTTTGTAATTGTTTATATGGATGATTTATTAATTGTGAAACTTGTATTAGACGTTTTAGTTAATGCACGATTTTCTTTTTACATTTTAAAGTGCTTTTTCATGAGAACTACAGTGCGCTATCTGGGCTATGAGATAAAAGCAGGGGAGATACGTCCAAATTCTAACAAAATAGAATCACTAGTGGCATTGCCCCCCCCAAAGTCAGTCGCTTCTTTAAGACAGTTCATTGGGTTAGCGTCATATTTTCGTCAATTCATTCCGGGGTTTTCTCAGCTGATGAAGCCTTTATATTTTCTCACATCTGAAAAGACTAGTTTTGATTGGCAAACGCAACACGAAGAAATTCGCAGTTAAATCATAAGTGTATTAACAAATAAGCCTGTCTTGATTATTTTTGACCCTCAATTTCCCATAGAACTGCATACCGACGCCAGCTCTATCGGGTATGGTGCTATACTTCTGCCTATTGGAAACGTTGGCTGTCGTGAATGCTGTAAAACATTTTCGTCACTATCTGCATGGGAGAATATTCGTAATTTTTACTGACTGTAACTCAATAAAATCTTCTCGAAAAAAAGTTTTCACCTACGATTTATCGTTGGTGGGAGTCTCTACAAACATTTGAATTCGAAATTGAATACAGGGAAGGTAAAAGTATGGCACACGTCGACTTTCTATCTAGGAACCCAGTGTGTCGTAAGAATAAGTTAGTATCATATAAAATAGAAGAAAAACGAATTGACTTAACAGAAATATCGGAGAACTAGATAATGGTAGAACAACAAAAGGATCCAAAAATATCAGAAATCCTAACTAAGTTGAAAAATGACGATTTACCACTGGCATTAGTTGCCACTAATAAAATAAGATCAAATATCTTGTATAGAAAGATTCAAAGGAATTCAAAAACTCGTTGTTTACCTGTAGTTCCTCGTAGTTTTCGCTGGTCAGTTATAAATCAGGTACATGGGTCTATCATGCATCTAGGTTGAAAGAAAACACTGGATAAAGTGTACGATCATTACTGGTGGAGATTCGTGGAGAACTGCATTACATGTAGAGTTTCTAAGGGTACGTCAGGAAAACCCCAAATGGGGTGAATATATCATTGTTCAAATAGACGCTTTTACAAAATACGTTTATCTATTTCACACCTTTTCCTTGGATGCTAATACATGTATAAATGCAATGAAATCTTCGATTGCCATTTTTGGCGTGCCAACACGTTTAATTGCCGATCAGGGGTGCAGCTTCACGGGCACAAAGTTTGTGCAATTTCGTTCTAGCCAAAAAATACAATTAAATCTAATTAGAAGGGGCGCAAGTCGAGCCAATGCACTGTGGTTCCGCCATAGGCCAAAAGTCAAAAAATCTGATTTAAAAATATTTAAACTTAATTTACACAGTTTGATTTTAAAATGACCAATCTTCAAGTTAGCAAACCGGTTTTCGCTGGAAACCTAATGTTATATTCTAGAAAAACCATTAAAAGCAAGAAAACGTGTTCATTTCTGCAGCGCATCGGAGCTCTTGAAAAATATTTCGATGCAAACGCTCACTTCAAATCGGTGAGGCAACTGTTCAAGTGCGTATATTAAAATAATTAAAAAAGAATTTTGAAGCTCAATTTTATTTTATTTTAAATTATGATATTAATAAAAACAAACTAGATTTATGTATTTTGTGAAATAAATATTTTGTGAAACATATTTCTTTGTACCTTTTTTGTGTGTCTTAAATTTCTTTACCTAAAGTTTTAATTATGTTCCCCCACGATTCCTCCATTGAATTATAGTTTTTTTATCTTTGTCAGAGTTTTTAGAATCTTAAATTGTTAAAGTTAGGTGTGGAAAGTTGCGGTGGTGTTTGTAATCGTTAATATACTAACATGACTTCTTATTTTTTTCAAGGCCAAATTATACCAGCGGAGCCCCTTTTTCGTCTTTTGTGTATCTAATGCGTCTTTGTGTTCGTCATTTGTGATTGTCTACACTTTATATTAATTTTTTTCAATCAGTTATAATAATTTTTTCGCTTTTATTTTAAATTTTTGTTTTCATTTTCAAAGGCGATTCTTATTATGTCGACTGGTTCATAGCTGTGAAATAAATATGTTTATAATAATCTTGTATTGTTTAATTTATTATTTTTTTGATAAGATGAATGATGAGCAGAGTTTGAAAAGTATACAATTTCAACATAAAAGACAAGAAAGGAAAGCTAACTTCGGGCGGAGCCGAAGTTTATATACCCTTGCAGTTAAAACCGGATATATATCGCAAACATCGGATATAGTTGGCCGATCCTTATGGGAATAGGAATATATAATCGAATTTATTACAATACAAAATCTAAAAAAAGTCCCAAACTTCCATCTTCAAAAATACGAAAGTTGATATTTCTACCAAAAACCATTTCCGATCGTTCAGTTATATGGCAGCTATGGGATATAGTCGGCCGATCCTAATGAAATTTGATAGGTTGGATCAACTGACCAAAAATAGAATCTGTATTAAATTCCAGCTTTCTATCTTCAAAAACACGAAAGTTGGGTCATTTCCGATCGTTCAGTTATATGGCAGCTATAAGATATAGTCAGCCGATCCTTATGAAATTTGGCATGACGTAATGTTTTGCCAAAAGTAGCTCTCTTGTTAAATTTGAACTCTCTAACTCTAAAAACACCAAAGTTATACCATTTCCGATCAATCAGTTATATGGCAGCTATAGGATATAGTCGGCCGATCCGGGCCGTTCCGACTTATATACTGCGTGCAAAGGAAAGAAGGGTGTGTGCAAAGTTTCAAGACGATAGCTTTAAAAGTGAGAGACTAGTTCGCGTAGAAACAGACAGACGGACAGACAGACGGACAGACAGACGAACAGACGGACAGACGGACATGCTCATATCAACTCAGGAGGTGATCCTGATGAAGAATATATATACTTTATAGGGTCGGAGATGTCTCCTTCACTGCGTTGCACACTTTTGACCAAAATTATAATACCCTCTGCAAGGGTATAAAAAAGTTATCAATACTAAATGATTTGTTCTAACTTAGTGTTTCTATGGCTGCTATATGCAATCGTTGTCAGATTTGTATAAAATTTGGTAAGTATGGATGTGCAGTTAGCTCTTAACTGTACAGTTAATCGTAGCACTAAGTGTAGTCCTTAAGAACTTTTGATTGGTAAAGTTGGGCGACCACTGGGTTGATACCTACAGGGTGACAATAAATAACTCGGACAAACATTTTTAATTATAACTTCTTTAGGAACTGTATTTGAGAAAAAATGCAGATACACAACTTTTAAATAGGTATTGTGTTAACATATATTCAGCCGGTTTCAAAGTGGCTTCCTTGGGCTGCGATGCAGAGCCCTAAACGTTTCTGGAAATTTAGCGCAATGGGCCGCAGGTCTTCTTCCGATAATCGATCCCATTCCCGGAGCAATGATTGCTTCAGCGCCTCCAAACTTATGTGGCGTTTAGCACATGCCCTGGAATCCAAAATAGACGACACACTGTAGTGCATCGGATTAAGATCTAGCGAAAAAAGGTGGTCATTCACTGGATGTGATAAAGTGCAAAAATTGGCTTTGCACCAGTCCTGAGTCAATTTGGCTCTATGGGCTGGCGCTGATTCCTGTTGAAACGTCCAGTCCGTATCACAGAAGTGCTGCTGGGCCCAAGGAAGCACAACAGTTTCCAAAATGTCCCGGCGGCACACTTCCTGATTGATTTTGACCGATGAAAACGATGAAATGATCGATGAAAACAAGGGGTGTTTTACCGGTGGCGCATATTCCTCCCCAAACCATTAAAGACTGCTCACATTGACGGCTCTGGATTATTGCAGAGGTATCTGTAGCTTCAACCTTTGGTATGCCAAGCAAACGAACAATGTCGCATTGGCGATTTCCTTGTTAAAACAGTTTTAAAATTGCACAACGATTGTTCCGAAACAAATATCAAATTGAAAGGAATCACAAAAATGTAAATATATTTGTTTCTGAAAAGTACAAGCTATTGATAAATGAATTTATTTAAGGGCTGCATCATAACACATTTATAATAGATTGCTTCAAAGTTTGTCCGGGTTATTTATTGTCACCCTGTATTAGTGATACCGAAGATGAAATTGACAAGATACAATCAAGGGAGTTCGCTCGTAAAAACATGGAGGAGGCCGCTAGATATGAGAAGGCAAAATTTGATAAAAATGTGGCTAAAGTAATAAGGTTCTATGTGGGGGACTATGTGCTGCTTAAAAACAGCGAGAGACAACAAACAAAACTAGATCCTAAGTTCAGAGGACCCTTTTTGGTGGTCGAGGTATTGAAGGGAGATCGATACTTTTTAAAGTCTACACAGAACAATAGGCGTTACAAGTACCCACAAGAAAGTTTGCGAAAGTTACCGGATGTGCAAATTCCAGAAGAGCTTGATATAAATTACAAAGAACAAAGTCAGTTGGAAAAGCCTGTTGAAAAAGAGAATTCGTGAAGCCATGTGATTGGCGATGAACGAGAGTTGCTTTAGAAATGTGTTTGATGAATTCGTGAAGCCAAGTGTTGGGCGATGGAAGAGTGATGTGTTTGATGTCTTCGTGAAGCCAAGATATGGACGAGTAATATGATTAATGAATTTTAAAAGCCATGTGTTTGGCGAAGAATTTAAAAGTTGGCTTGTAATATGATTAATGAATTTTTAAAGCCATCTATTTGGCGAAGAATTTAAAAGTTGGCTTAAGTTAAGTTGGTTAAGTTAAGTTAAGGAATATCATACGAATTTGAGATTATGTGGTTAAGTTTTTGAAAGCAAATAAAAATTATAAAGTGGAATGAAATGCAGATGTTTATTATAGACACGAGGACGTGTATATGTCAGGATGGCAAGTCAGTCTCTCCCTTGACCGACACTATGGTGTGACCATAGGTCGTGGTAGAATATACCAGTTCTGGTATGATGGGGACTCAGTTTGCGAACTGAGGCCGTTTGTGGCTTCGTTGTGTTGCTGGATCTGGTCTCTTTTTTTCACTCGTTACTTCTATTCGTCCCGAGCTTTAGCGAGGCGATTTGTTTAAGCGTGGTGTTATGTTGAGGACTGTTGAGTAAGTGGCGGCTATGAGCAACAAAGGCAACGAAGACTCGCAACACCATCCAGGACTTGAAATGGAGGAGCAGCAAGCTAGCGATCAAGCGACTTCAATTCTCCGACATAAATTCTCGGGTCGGAGTGACTCCTTCACTGCGTTGCACACTTTTGGACAAAACTATAATACCCTCTGCAAGGGTATAAAAATGGTATAAAAAATATATATTTTTAAGGTATAAAAATGTAAACAAAATTCAAACAAAAAAACTTTTAGGAATTCTCATAAAAATTTGACTTAAAATCAAAATGTAAGGAAACTAACAAAATGAAAGTAATACATAATTCATGAATAAACTTACGTAGCATCTGCATCGCGAGAATGAAAAAACTTCTATTCGTTGGATCAAAGAAATCGCTTACACATATTCTTACCCATAGAGCTATGAAAGCAGCTGATCTATGCGTAGACACCCCAGTGCAAAGGCTATAAAGGGGTATGAAGGTTATGAAGGCAGTCTTTGCTCTCTAGAGTCTCTCTCTAGAGAGTCTCTACACGTCTTGCCAAGCTATCGGCTTAATGTAAGGTATGTGTAAAAAAAAATATTTAATAAAATTTAATATTCGGCTATAATTCGACCAATCTTTTTATATAGGGTCGTGATGGCCTGGCTGACAACTTTATCTATAAGGAAACGCTAAGAAAGACCCAATGCATGGCAAAGATCTCCACATCACTACGCGCAGCGACTAAAAAACTTAAAATAATTATAACAATAGAACAGATTAAATTTGGTTGTTAGTTTATAATTAGTTAATTTATTCAATCTAATAATTTTTTTCTGTTTTCTGCAACTATTTCTAAATTAATTTTGTAAACTCATGGTCTAAGAGCAGCTACAACCCTCTACAGACATATTAGGTATAACACTTAACACTAGATTATGATTGTCGTCAAAATACAACAAGCTTAAGGAACTCATTTTAGTCGGAGAACAACACGGCGTAGCTGAAGTCGTCAAGGCGGCCAAGTGTGTGTGCGGATAGTGTTCTAGGTATCCAACTCTGCAATCACCGCTACAAAAGTATGCATCAAATGACGTTGGTGCCACTACAAAATGCCACCCAAAACTTGTAAAATTTACTTTCAGTGGATATCTACAGCATCGCAGATCATGGTCATTCTCGGTGCAGTCCATATAGACGCTGCGCTTTCTTCTATGTTTTTTTATTGATCCGATTTCTATGTGAACTGTCTGAAATAGAAATAGTTTCTTTACTATAAGAATTAAAAAAATAAAAATAAAATTAAAAAACCAGAAAGGAAAGCTAACTTCGGGCGGAGCCGAAGTTAATACACCCTTTCAGTCAAAACAGGAAACATCGGATATAGTTAATCTATCCTTATGAGAATATCATAACAAAACCAATTTATTACAATAAAGCTACTGTTTAGTCGTAACTTGTTTATAAAAATAATATATGAGGGAAATACGTAGAACTCGCAACTTGGGCTACTTAGCTATGAGACGGGGCATAGCAAGCTACGAGCAAATAAAATAGCCCCTAACGAGCCCGAGCTGCATGATATCTACGTGTGTTCCTTACGCCCATGCTTATGAGAAATATTTGAATTGTACCGCCTAAAGATTTTATTTTTTTCGCGGTCTTTCAGAATTTGGAAATGGCTTGTGCATCAATAAGAGTATCAGCTAGCATTCCTGTATTCATCATAAAACTTAGAGGCCCAGACGACCGAGGGGCGCTCGAGAAACGATTTGTTAGTACATATTAAGCTATTTGAAATTTGTTAAGCTAAGAGGAGTTAGTAAGGCAATTTAAAATTCTATATTTTAAATTAGAGGGACAGGAAAGAGATGTAATAAGGTACAGCCCATTGTAGTTGGAACATAATACCCTAAAAGGGTCATGCAGTGCATATGTCAAACTACAATGGTTAAGGAACAGAGGACTAAAGTTTCGAGTCCTTCTATTAGGAATGTTAAATTTTAAGCGTGTTAGTAAATTCTGGCTATCTACATCCCCGTTGATAAGGATATGCATAAAAACAACACCGAGTGTTGTTTAAGTCTGCTACTGTAGGATGGAAGCTGAAGATTTGCATCCCAGTATAGACCTCTAAGTGCGAATATTAAAAAGTTCTTTTGTACGGATTCTATGCGGTCCTTATGTACTCCACATTGGGGACTCCAGACACATGAACCGTACTCCAGTATAGGTTTCCGAGGATTCGGAAAAATCGAGGTATCGAGGTTTCCAAAGATAAAATGGTTTTCAAAATCGAGGTTTCCAAAGATAAGTTAAAAAGTCTTAGAAGAGGTTTGCACAGAGCCCTGGCGCAGTATTTAGCACACAGCTTGGTACTCCGTCGGGGCCTGGCGAATAAATGGGTTTTACCTTTATAAGACCAGATAATAAAATGTTCTCAGAAAAAAACGGACAGAAAATAAGATTTGCTGCTTGAATGTTATATGCGTAAGGCTGATCTGTCAAATTAGGCGGAGAATAAGTTGTTTGAAAAAATTCTGCGAATAGATCGGCAATGGCCTGATCAGAGGTCGCAGAGAAATTTTCAAACGTAAGCAGGGGTGAAAGAGATACGTGTTTACGCTTAGTGTTTACAAAATTATAAAACTGCTTTGGATCCTGAGTAAATTGTATCCGGCAGCGGTCAATATAATTCCTATAACATTCAGCGTTATGCACGGTAAAATTCGACCGAGCTAGTAGGTATCTTGAAAAATCAACAATACTGCAGGATTTTTTATATTTAAGTAAGAGCCTATTTTTAATATTTTTTAGGTTAGTGAGGCACCTTTTCTACCAAGGAGGATTTTTTGAAGCGGACGGATATTTTCATGGCACACAGGAGTCAAAAAATGTATTTAAAGAAAAGTAAAATTTTGACGTGACGTTAAGATCAGTGCATGCCAGAATATCGGACCAATCGTATATATCGATTAGGCTATAAAGCAGAGGTTGGCACGGCCTTATCTCGGGGGCATAGGAAATTTCTCTGCCCGAGCTCTGCCACACACACACAGTATACATGTGTGAAACGTCATGCTCACAGCCTACTTTCGGCTATTCGTTACTAACACTAATGCGGTAAAATCATATCAATGCATTGGGGTGCCGACCACTGCTATAAAGTCTCTGAAAATCAGCTTTACGGAAGCAGCGAATCTTATTTACCACGCATAGAGACATCTGATCGATACCAGGAATAGTTTCGATAGAGACCTCCAGCGTGGGGTGATATGGATCCTCTGGGGTTGAAAGGGGAAAAGCTCTGGAGAGAGCGGTACCATCAGGATCAGATACAAATTACGAATGAATTTCTAACATGGTGAATCTGACCTAGGGACATGTCAAGCGTGCCCGCGGTGAAGTCATGGTGAGTGATAAGTGACAAAGATGGTGAACTCACGGCGTGATCGACGTTGGACCACTTTAATTCTGGGATATTAAAGTCGCCCACCGCTACGAGTTGGTCACGATCAATCTTTATAAGATTAAAGACGTACCGAATAGCGGACAAATGCTGCCAATATGTGGGCGGTTCAGACATAGGCGGTATATACGAACATAGTGATTTTAACGAAAATAAATACTATGTCACCAAACTCTTGGGATTTTCTTGGGAACTTCGGAGCTAAAGATCTCCGGCTTTAATCAAGTTTCTGTAAAGGCTATAACATGGGATGCAAAGGAAGAACTATCAGAATTTAGTTTATGGAGTTTGCTACGGAGCCCCCTAGTGTTCTGATAGGTAAGTGTTAGAGACGATACTAGTTTTTTGGGTTAGTGGACAAGGAAAAGGTGGAAGGTTGGTCAGTGGTTCCGATATGGGGAAGTCTCACTCCCACTGGTTTTTTAACTTTTTTCTTTACGGAACTCGGCTTATGTTCTTGGACGAAAATATTCTCTGGCCAAAAACTGGAAGAACAAATCGTCTTGAACATCAGCGCAGGCACACGAATCTTGAAAGAAGACGTGCGTCTTACATAATTATATTTTAATTTAGCTATATCCTCCACCATTATATCGGCTTTAGTTTTGGCTTTGATATAAGCCGAGATATCAATCTCTGAAGTGTCAGGGGCAAGCCGAGAAACAAATATATGTTTCGATGGAGGACTCACCTGTAAGGGCTTTGGTGTCGCAGGTACGAGAACTGCAGCATCAGTCGGTGCCGGTGGTCCGGACTTTGGAATACCCTTTTGACTCTGAGTGACTCTGACGGGGGTTTCATTTACTAAGACCTTTGGTATCACTTGAAGTGATTTGCTCACATTTGCTCAGACAATTGCTCATTTTCCTTGAGAAATTCGGACGGCAAATTGTTCTCAGTTCTAGCCCTTGGGGTGGCCAAAGACATGAGCGGCTGCGTTAATGCCGGCTGAGTAGACTGAGGCGGATCACAAACAGCGCATTTCTTACGCTTAGGAGACTGCGTTAGTAGCTGAAGGCTGCTAAACTGAGCGTCAAGCGCACAGAGTTGGTCATTGATTTTACGAAAACCAGTGATCAGCTCATTAAATCCATTCTTGGTCTGTCTCATGAACGACCTCATTTCGCCTTGGACAGCACGACAATTTTCACAACAATAATGAATACCAGACCTACGGAATATGGCATCCGAGATTGAGGCAGTGAACCCGGCACACTTGGCGTGTACTACGTTTTCACATAGCCAGCAATATATGGTAGGCTGGGATAAGGAAATTGTCTTGTTACAAGACTTCATAGTGCAGACAAGTTTAAATTCCATATTTTTTAATAAATTAAACAAAATTAATATATAAGAAGTTAAAAAACACTATACCTTGAACCACTGTTTAAAATAGGAAGCTGAAGCGGGAGCTTTTGAGAAAGCAAAAGAAAAATGCAGAAATAGATATTAGACGGGAAAGAAGCAGAGCTGAGCTATTCTTGGAATTAAAATTATACAAATTATTAATTCGACTCCAAATATACCACAGCACTTGCGAAGCGATACGGTTTAATAAGATTCTTAAGATTCTCAATATATTCAATTCACAAGTAAGTAAACACCGGTTTACCAATATTTATCATAAACGCAGAGGGCACAAAAAAACACGACCGTTCGATTCAGAGAAAGAGAGGGAGAATGATGATGATTATCGCTCTGTTAAGTACTCGTTCTTGTTACTCGCTGTGTCGCAGTTTCGAATAAAAGAAGAGAAGGAGCAGATAGAAACTAGTAATAAATGAACTTCCATTGAATTCAGTTGATGCGTTTCTACTTGCACCATAGTTGCTGGCCTGAAACAGGCATTTTCGCAGTTTGCCAATTTAGACATATCATCATATATACATAGCAGATCAGCTATACGTACATCCGCAATCTCAGTTTGGGCTTGTACTCGACACGCCGATGGAATTCATCGTTTATATAGCAGATCAGCTTTAGATGTATACATTAACCATGGAATCTCAGTTTGGGCTTATACTGGACACGCCGCTGGATTTCGCTAATCGCTAAGTAACAAATTCATAGCATTTCAGTAAATGAAACACATACATAAGCCTGCAAAAAATTTAATTACCTGTTGTCATGTCTGGAGAAAGAAGCGTTGGGGACCGTGAAAGCATACCAGATAACTGAGACCAATTACCCAAAGGCACTGGCCGCCTTAAATCGGGTGAATGACAATCAGTGTTTGATTTTTTTTTATTGTATTTCACGCCTCTTTGACATTCCCTCAATGCAGGGTCCGTCCTCAATGCTTGTCACTGCTTCACATGATACATACTGTCACAGCTATCTACGTATCCTTGCTTTCACTAAGCAGTGACAAAGTAATAGCAAATGCAATGCTCATACACATCGTCATGACCAAAGTGGACGCAAAAACTAAGTCTAGATGGGAAGAAAGCTTACACTTTCAAAACATCCCAGTTTGGCAGGACTGCCAAGATGCACTCAATAAACGCTACCATCATTTAGCAGCAGATAAAGCTACGTCAAGCACGCAAAAGTCTCGTAAGCTGGGACGGCCGAATTCTTTAAAGACCTTTAGTAAAACTTCCTTGTCCGTTGCCAATACCACTCGAACCCAAGATCCAAAATGCTATTATTGCAAAGCTGTGGATCACTACATTCAAGCGTGCAGTTCGTTTGTGGCCGCATCAGTCGCTACATGATTTAAATTCGCTAAGACATTCCCATTGTGCATAAACTGCCTAAGGAAAGGTCATTCCGTTCTTTCGTGGCAATCCTCTAAGTGCCGCGTGTGTTCGAAACCACATCATTCACTGCTTCATAGATACAGCTCGGACTCTTTACCGTCCGAGATAGCTTCCACTCAAGAGCCGATTTTGACAAATCGGCTTTGATCTTGAGGCCCTCTGACGACCTCTGCCGTCCACCATGCGATGACAGCCGACTCAAATCAAATTGTATTAGCTACAGCCTTTGTTAATATTACAGGTAGCAATGGTCAAATGCATATTGCTCGTGTGCTTTTAGATTCCGGGTCACAGGTAACTTTATAAAAGAGGAGTTATCCAAAATTCCAATTTTTAAGCGCGATCAAAAAGACACAAATCAGAGAATTGACACATTGCTTGGTGCTGACGCATTTTTCGAGTTTTTAAAGGAAGGGAAATTTAAGCAGGGACACATATGGTCCAGTCCTACAAAATTCCGTTTTTGGATGGATCGTATCAGGTCGGTGCAAGTCATCAAAAACAAATTTTGGTGACAAACGCGAGAGATGTGTACAAACCATGCGCCAACAAAAAGATCTATGCTGTCCCTTACTGCTCGCCTATATGATCCACTCGGGCATATCTGTCCGTTTGTCACAAAGGTGGGATGATTCAAGATAGAGTGGGATGATCCAATTCCTGACAACCTTCAGCAGAAATGGCAATCGATCACAATTGGTTTGGAAGAGTTGGATATATTGACAATTCCAAGGCATATAGGTACGAAAAAAAATACCGTATTTCAAATTCATGGCTTTGCGGATGCCTTAACTAAGGCATACGGATGTTGCCTGTACATCAGTGTCGAACTTCCACATGGTGTGGAAGTTAAATTGCTTACTGCAAAATCAAGAGTGGCCCCTCTGAAAACAAAGTCGGTACCACGACTGGAGATTTGCGCGGCGCACTTGCTAGCCAACTTGTGGGAAGAAGTTCGTCCACTGATCGACTCTCCAGTTGAACGAGTTGTAATGTGGTCCGATTCAGAAATCGTCTTGTATTGGCTGCAAACACATCCTTCAAAACTAAAAACCTTTGTTGCCAACTGCGTCAGTGAAATTCAAGAGATAACCTCATCGGCTAGTTGGCGCCATGTACCCACTGACAGCAATCCAGCAGACTTTCCATCTTGGGGTTGTACAGTTAATAAATTAAAAAATTCATTTTGGTTAGATGGTCCCCACTTCTTGACTCAAGATCAAAGGCGTTGGTCTCAAAATACAAAAATTCAGCAAATCAACACTAACGAAGAATTAGAGATTCGGAATATAACTACTAGCCACGTTACAACACAACTCGAGCCGAATTCGATAGAAAAAATTGTCGAAAATTCATCTTCATTTCTTAAAGTAATACGCATTGTTGCGTACTTTCTACGATTCGTTAACGCAACAAAATCTCGCTCGTGGTATTCGCTAAATCCTACCTCGGTTGAGCTCGGCTCGGCCTTCTTACTTGTTGTAAGCGTCATCCAGCAAAATGCATATAAAAGTGAACTCATAAAATTACAAAAATCAGTTAAATTGGCAGACTCACTTCAAAAATGAAGTCCATTCGTTGTGACTGAATCAATCGGAAAGCTTGAGGTGTCTTTGTTGCGAGTGTCTTTGTTGCGAGGAGGTCGATTGTTTAATGCACAGTTAAGCTACAGCGTAAAGTTTCCGCTTCTTAAGCCAAAGGGCAACAGATTCGTGAGTTTATACATTCAACATCTGCATAGAACAAACTGTCATGCAGGACCCAGAGCATTGGTTGGTCTAATTCGCCAAACAATATGGCTCATAAATGCTAGGCTCGAATGTAGCGCGGTCGTACGACAATGTGTACATTGCTTTCGATACAAGCTAAAATTAGCTTCACAAATAATGGGTAACTTACCAGCCGACCGTTTGATAGGAACAAGGCCGTTTGCAATTAGCGGAGTTGACTTATTTGGGCCTATTCGAGTATCGCTAGAAATTCGAGGCAAGCCTCCAATCAAGATGTATGTATCGACATTCATTTGCTTTCTGGCAAAAGCCGTTCATCTTGAACTTGTAAAAGATCTCACCGCTAATACATTCATTATGTGCTTATCTAGATTTGTCGCAAGACGTGGACCCATCGAGAAATTGTATTTCGATAATGCCACGAATATCTCGGGCTCGTCTCGCATCATACATGACCTAATGAGCAAATTGGAATAAGGACGCTATGACAGCATTTGGAGCACCTCGTCGATTCGAATTTATCTTTATCCCTCCCAGAGCCCTCCAAAGCTTTGGGAGGCGGCCGTTAAATCGGCTAAACACTTGTTTCTCCGAGATGTGGGTAACGCGTTACTAAAAGAAGACGAGCTCCAGACGGTGATCGTAGAAGTTGAAGCAGTGCTGAATTCGCGGCCGAGTATCGCTGACGGCTCAAGCCCAAACGATGGTAAAGCTATAACCCCTGGGCACCTCCTCGTTGGGACCAGCTTGGCAACCTTGCCTCCAGCATCCGCTCAGTCAAATGTGGAACCGAATTTATCGTTTCTTCAGCGCTGGCATCTGGTGTCTGCGATAAAACAACGCTTTTGGCAGGATTGATCACGAGACTACTTGTTGAGTTTACAACAACGCGTGAAATGGAATAAGGAGTCGCCAAATGTAACTGCTGTAACCGTTGTCGCAATTCTGGAGGACAATCTGCCACCTCAGACATGGCTTTTGGGTATCATCAATGAAACGATTACAGGTGCTAATGGAAGGGTCCAAGTTGCCATCGTAAAAACTAAAAATGGAATCTACAAACGGGCTGTCCATCGACTAGCACCATTACCTATCAATTGAAGCCCTTCGGCCATTCAACGCGGCCGATGTTTAGTCGTAACTTGTTTATAAAAATAATATATGAGGGAAATACGTAGAACTTGCAACTTGGGCTACTTAACTAGCTAGTCGTTACTTGTTTATAAAAATAATATATGAGGGAAATACGTAGAACTCGCAACTTGGGCTACTTAGCTATGAGACGGGACATAGCAAGCTACGAGAAATTAAAATAACCCGCAACGAGCCCGAGCTGCAAGATATCTACGTGTGTTCCTTACGCCCATGCTTATGAGAAATATTTGAATTGTACCGCCTAAAGATATTATCGCTCTGTTAAGTACTCGTTCTTGTCACTCGCTGCGTCGCATATTCGAATGAAAGAAGAGAAGGATCAGATAGAAACTAGTAATAAATGAACTTCTATTGAATTCGGTTGATGCGTTTCTACTGGGACCTTAGTTGCTGGCCTGAAACAAGCATTTTCGCAGTTTGCCATTTTGGAGCAGACAGTGTTGATCTGAAAGACTATAAGAAATAGAGCTATATGATTTGGTATGGAGACTCCTACAACCCCACGCAGTTCAATTTTGTTTAAAAATTTTGTATTATATACCCTCTATAGCCGTTCTTTCTTGTTTTTTATTATAATGCTATTTTTTTTAGCCTCTTGTAAATGTTACTCTAATTTTTTTAAGGGTCCTACAAGAGGACCCTTCCTATCTACTGATGTGCCCAAGAGTGTTCTATCCTTCCTGCGGCGGCTCGCGGTCTCATCCAGATTGACGGATGAAAGCTACGAGTCTGCGTGGAGCGATCTCCGCGAGGTCTGTTAGATCTGTGTAATTTGAGTCGGCTGCGCCCCAGGGCAGGGCAATGTACCGAGATAAATTGCAAAAAAATTCTCTCACCAATGTATTGGGGATTTTTATACCCTTGCAGAGGGTATTATAATTTAATATTTAATATTAATATTATAATTTTATAATTTAATAGTGAAGAAGACATCTCCGACCCTATAATGTATATATATTCTTCATCAGGATCACCTCTTGAATTGATATAGGCATGTCCGTCTGTCTGTCCGTCTGTCTTTCCGTCTGTCTGTCCGTCTGTCTGACCGTCTTTCTGTCCGTCTGTCTGTTTCTACGCAAACTAGTCTCTCAGTTTAGATAGAAATCTTAAACTTCGTAAAACCACTACTTTTGGTCAGATAATCCGACCTACCAAATTTCATAAGGATCGGCCGACTATATCCCATAGCTGCCATATAACTGAACGATCGGAAATGGTTTTTGGTAGAAATACCAACTTTGGTATTTTTGCAGATAGAAGTTTGGGACTTTTTTTTAGATTAGATTTTTAGATATATTTTTCATTATAATAAATTGGGTTATATTATCATATTCTCATAAGGATCGGCCAACTATATCCGATGTTTGCGATATATATCCAGTTTTAAATGCAAGGGTATATCCTTTCCTTTCTTGTCACAAAATGACTCAGTGCTACAAAAAAAAAAAAGAAGTGGAAGTACTTTTAAACTGATACACAAGGAATTGTTAATCATGTCGAATATGGCACAAAACCATGTTTGAAGTATTTTTAGGACCCTCAAATTTTTTATTTATCTACAAAGAAACATTTTTTGGGACTTTTTTGCAGTTAAAAATTCCTAAACGCTAAATCGAGATCACCGAATTGAAAAACAATGTTTTGAGAAAAACGGTGTTCAAAGTTATTCGGTTCTCTTTATGACACACCCGTTCACGGGTCGAAGGGACAAAGCAAGCAAGCCTTAGCGTGCGCGTGAAGACACTATATATAGCCAAATGAATGATATGCCATGGAAAGGTATTGCTTAAGGATGTAGTCTCATGTTCCGGCCTACTTTTTAGAGGTTATTTCAAAAAATTTTTTTTGTAATAAAAAATAATGCGATCGTTCTAATTTTCACATATGTTTTTATAGGCATCATAAACTATTTGAAAATATTTTGTTTAATTTATTCTTGTGTAGTTTAATACACTTTATAGCATGCCAAAGTATGCATATAAAAAAAAAAGGTAGGTCCCTGGCGCAGGTGATTTCGACTGCTAGAGTCATCCGAAACAAAAAATTAGAATAGATTATTGTTTTGTAAGCTTACGGCTCTGTCCCGTACTAGAATGAAATATTTTCATCAATAAACAACAAAATGGCAAACTCACAAAAAAAAAAATTTTAAAAAATTTAAAAAATTTATCTTAAATTAATGATAAAAAAAAAACTAATCATTAAAAATAAATGATTCTAGTACGGGACAGAGGTGTTACTTTTTAGAACAACATATCCAAATTTCAGCTAGATCGGTACAATAGAATTTTGTGAATCACCTGCGCCGCACACAAAAATGTCGTTCCGAGAAAAACGAGTTTAAAGTATAGACGCTACCGAGAAACTCATACTTTTCGGTGTAGGCGCGCTCTCGATTATGGGCTGTATCTCTGTCATTATTTGATATTTTTATTTAAAACTTTAACAGTACATTCTTAATAAACAATACTATCAAAATGTGTGAAAAAAAAAATCGATTTTTTCAACCTCACACATGAGACTACATCCTTAAATCATTTGCAAAAAGTTTTTGTAAAGGTTTGCGCAGAACGCTGGCACAGTATTTTAGTACATGGCCTGGTACTCCCTCGGGGCCTGCGAATAATAAGGTTTAACCCTTTGAGGATCCAATAATAATAAACTATTTTCGGAGAGACATGCAGCACATAAGATTGCCTGATTGAATGTTATATGCGTAACGCTCATTTGACTTTTTAGGCGGAGAAAAAGTTATTTGAAACAAGAAAGAAAAGCTAACTTCGGGCGAAGCCGAAATTGATATGCCCTTGCAGTTAAAACCGGATATATATCGCAAACATCGGAAATAGTTGGCTGATCCTTATGAGAATATCATAATATAACCCAATTTATTATAATACAAAATCTTAAAAAAAAAGTCCCAAACTTCTTTCTTCAAAAATACCAAAGTTGGTATTTCTACCAAAAACCATTTCCGATCGGTCAGTTATATTGCTGCTCTAAAATATAGTCGGCAAATCGTTATGAAATTTGTTAGGTTGGATTAACTGACAAAAAATATAATCTGTACCAAGTTTCAGCTTTCTATCTTCAAAAACACGAAAGTTGGATCAGTCCGATCGTTCAGTTATATGGTAGCTATAGTATATAGTCCGCCTATCCTTATGAAATTTGGCTCTAACTCTAAAGCTCTAGCTCGAGCTCTAACTCTAAAACAGTGGTCGGCACCCCAATGCATTGATATGATTTTACCGCATTAGTGTTAGTAACGAATAGCAGAAAGTAGGCTGTGAGCATGACGTTTCACACATTTATACTGTGTGTGTGTGGCAGAGCTCGGGCAGAGAAATTTCCTATGCCCCCGAGAAAGGGCCGTGCCGACCTCTGCTCTAAAAGCACCAAAGGTGTACCATATCCGATCAATCAGTTATATGGCAGTTATAGGATATAGTCGGCCGATCCCGGCCGTTCCAATTTATATACTGCGTGCAAAGGATAGAAGGGTGTGTGCAAAGTTTTAAGGCGATAGATTTAAAACTGAGAGACAAGTTCGCGTAGAAACAGACAGACAGCTCCATGCTCATGCTCATATCAAATCAGGAGGTGATCCTGATCATGAATATATATACTTTATAGGGTCGGAGATGTCTCCTTCACTGCGTTGCACACTTTTGGACAAAATTATAATGCCCTCTGCAAGGGTATAAAAAGTCCCCAAGCTTCTATCTTCAAAAATACCAAAGTTGGTATTTCTACCAAATACCATTTCCGATCGTTCAGTTACATGGCAGCTATAAGATATAGTCGACCGATCGTTATGAAATTTGGTAGGTTGGATTAACTGACCAAAAATATAATCCGTTCTAAGGTCCAGCTTTTTATCTTCAAAAACACGAAAGTTGGGTCATTTCCGACCGTTCAGTTATATGGCAGCAAAGATTATAGTACAAAGATGGAACATCTCATACAAAGAAAAAAAAATTAAGTCTTAGAAGCGCTTACATTTACAGTAGTACCATTAGATTTTAAGTATCAATTACAATTTTAAGTATCATTAGATCAACTTCAAGGGTAGCCTAGATGGATAGTGCACGCTCCTTTATTCTTGGGGTCCTGGGTTCGATTTCATTAGTGGACGGTTGTTTCAATTTTTAGAAAGTTTTAGTTTTGGGATTAGTTTTGGGATTTTTATATTTAGTTTTATTTTTTCATTTATATTTTTTTTTTTACTTTTCATATTTACTTTATTACTATTATTTTTAATTGCATTCTATAACAATTGTTGTAAAAATAAGTGACGGACGTGTCGGATGACAAAATGCCGGACGGACTACCTTGAAATTTTATTAGCCGAACATAATGAAAAATTAAACAATTCAAAAATTGTAAAATTGAAGAAAAATATTAAAATTAAAAAAAATAAATAAAAAAATAAGAAATATTATACAAAAGAAAAAAATGTTCAAAGTCCTAATACCTAACAGAGAAATTATACATAGAGTAACTACTCTATACATTACGCTACCACCCTGCCTGGAACTGGAACGATTAAAAATATTATATGTTCTACTAACTACCACATCGGCGCATTGGAAACAGAATCGAGCAATGGAAATTCTTATGAGAATATCAAAATAAAACCAATTAATTACAATAAAACATCTAAAAAAAAGTCTCAAGCTTCTATCTTCAAAAATACCAAAGTTGGTATTTCTACCAAATACCATTTGCGATCGTTTAGTTATATGGCAGCTATAATAAATAATCGACCGATCATTATAAAATTTGGTAGGTTGGATCAACTGGTTCTACTGGTACTAAGTTCGAGCTTTCTATCTTTAAAAACACGAAAGTATGGTCATTTCCGATCGTTCAGTTATATGGCAGCTATAGAATAGATCGTATTATTTTGCCGAAAATAGCACTCATGCTAAATTCGAACTCTCTTCGATACGTCGTTATAAAAATTAGGATTCGTACAAAACTCTCCAAATTTGAAAACACCAAACATAAACCATTTCCAATCAATCAGTTACATGGATATAGGATATTGTCGGCCGATCCCGTCCATTCCGACTTATAACTGCGTACAAAGGAAGAAATGGTGTGTGCAAAGTTTCCACTTCAGCCACTAGAGCTCCTTGTGATACCGCAAGTGTGATTCTGCAATTTCTCCATCTCCTTAGTGCTACCAGGTCTAAGTATTCCCTGCATTTCAGCTTACAAGTAGCTAAGGAAGTCTACCTGTAATGCAGACCTTTGCCATTCAATGAGTTTTCCTAAACGTTTCTGTACATGGGGAGTTTGTTAGCGCAAGCTTCCCAGACCACTACCCGTAGAATAGTATAGATCTAATATGGTATAGACCGCCGTGTAGAGTCATCTTACCAGTTTTGGAAATACATCCCATTGAACTCCAATCTCGTTATGGAAGGTATAGAGTTCGATAGCCGCTTTGTTTGCTTTATCAAGGTTTAGCTTAATAATTTAGCTTAATTCCTAAGTTCTTGGCGTTACCATTAAGAGTAAGAGATTCCTCTAATGGCTTTGGAAGTCTTAGACTTGGTAGCTTATACTTCTTAGTGAATCCAAGTTCGTCCGTTGCACAGCGTTTGTGGAAATTGTCCAGTGAAGGCAATTTAACATTATCTGCCTAAAAAAACTTTGCGGCCACCATCCTTCAAGAATTGTTGTAGGTTATTTAACGCCACGTTCCAAACATGGGTGGTAGCAAACCTCTTCGGAGTGCCTGTCCTGAAGAATCTCTGAGGAAACGCTCGTTCCTGCTTTGATCCCGAAGTACCATTTGGGTTGATGATGGGGACTAGATAAATGTGGAGGCTAATGACGAACGAAGGGAAGGACGATGGACTTATTGGTCTAAATTCCATAGGGGAGAAGTGCGAGAGATTTCCTGTTTTGGGTATGAAGATAATCTTCGTGCGCAGCCACGCCTCTAGCACAATACCTGATCTGAAGATTGTTGTGAAGATTTATCCAAAGTCTTAGATTAGCCCAGCCGTTGGTTAATTGGGCCAGAAAGATTAAAAGGTTCCAGCGCTGGACCGTGCGGGTTCCACAGCGCGACAAGAAATTTTTCGCGCGACAACGAACAAACGAGGGATAGCCGAGTGGTAGAATGCTTGGCTGATGGGCAAAGTAAAACGAGTTCAAACTAGGCTCGGAACATCAATTTTTTTTTAATTTAAAATCTATTTATATTTTTTATTTATTCTCTTAATGTGTTTTCCCAAATTTTTAATCCAATAAAAAAAATAACAAAATTTTAAAATCACCTTAACATTGTCTCAGTTGGTAGTGGAACCCGCTGTAAAAATGTCTATAAGTGCGGGTTCTACGGCATTTCGGCAGGCCGCGTCGTGGAACCCGCTCTCAAATGTTTTCATTTTTTCCGTCGTGGAACCCGCATGTCGTGGTTTTACCAAAAATAGCTCTCGTGTCAAATTTGAACTCTCTAACTCTAAAAACACCAAAGTTATAGCATTTCCGATCAATCAGTTATATGGCAGCTATAGGATATAGTCGGGCGATCCCGGTCGTTCCGACTTATATACTGCGTGCAAAAAAAAGAAGGGTTTGTGCAAAGTTTCAAGACAATAGCTTTTAAACTGAGAGACTAGTTTGCGTAGAAACAGACAGACAGACGGACATGCTCGTATCAACTCAGGAGGTGATCCTGATCAAGAATAAATATACTTTATAGGATCGGAGATGTCTCCTCCACTGCGTTGCACACTTTTGGAGAAAATTATAATACCCTCTGCAAGGGTATAAAAATGGACGGGATCAACGAAACAGCGATCGAAGACCGCCTTTTTACCTAAGCTTGGTTTGGAATAGCTACAATGGCAATAATCATAATCCTAATCAGGAAAAGATGACAGTCAACAACAATCCAAAAAGATCAGATGAATATATATATAATTATATACCTTCTTCAAAATAGTTTGCAAAAATATATTTTTATTTGAGTTTCGGTTTTCTCTCTGAGAGGCTATGTTTTCTGAAGAGAATAGATTGAGTCGGAACCTTTTACTTGAGGTTTCAGTTGACATGGAAGGCTTTGGGTCTCAATTAATCGAGGTGACAAGAAAATGTGAAGTGGGTTTCCATTTAAGAATGTTTTGATCTGTTTAGTTTTAATTCACTTAAAAGGAGTGAGAAAGATTTGAGTCGGGATTTCTGTTTACCCAAATATTTTTTTGGTTTTCAATCTGAAGTAACTCTTAGAAATTGGAAATCTGAAATGAGGCTGTTTTCAGCCGAATTAAATGTTTATGTTTTTACAAAAATTGGAATGAGGCTATTTGCAGCTGGGTTACGAATTTTAATACAAAAGGCATCAGCTTCGGTTTACAAAGTTTACTGATATACACTTAAAGAAATTTTGTTGATATGTTACTTCCCCATCCTTAAGAATTTAGCCTGTCCTCAGGCGGTTAGTTTGAGGTATAACTGTAGGTCATGTCCTTTATTTTCTGAACTTTTAGTTTCTTCTTCGGGACTAATAACCTTTTGTTTTTTTATAATAATTATTATCCTTTTTGGGATGTTCTTAAATTTATAAATCAAAAATATGATTATAATAATAATTATTATTGATAGTTGTATTAATAAAATTGTTTGGGTTGTAAAATATTGTTTTGAATGGTTTTGGAATATTTCTTTGGCTACAATATAGGATAAAGGATCGAGTTTAGTTATGTTGTTGTTTACATAAATAGTTCGGGTGTAATCAAGCATAGTATTTGTTATTATAACATCTTCTATTTGTATAGAACAGTTGCGTGCTTTTATTATATTGTTTCCTTCTGCAATTAAATTTTTATTTATACAATTCTGATTTAGCAACGTTTTTGGCAAATTCCATGTTATTATAATGTTGGGTTCAATATAATTTAATTCGAAGTTCTTGTACATTTTTGTATATCTACATTCTGTATTTGTTTGTCTTAAGAGACCTATTATACATTTATTATTTAATATTTCTTTTGTTATACCCTTGCAGAGGGTATTATAATTTTGTCCAAAAGTGTGCACCGCAGTGAAGGAGACATCACCGACCCTATAAAGTATATACATATATTCTTGATCAGGATCACCTCCTGAGTTGATATGAGCATGTCCGTCTGTCCGTCTGTCCGTCTGTCTGTCTGTCTGTTTCTACGCGAACTAGTCTCTCAGTTTTAAAGCGATCGACTTGAAACTCTGCACACATCCTTCTTTCCTTTGCACGCAGTATATAAGTCGGAACGGCCCGGATCGGCCGACTATATCCTATAGCTGCCAAATAACTGATTGATCGGGAATGGTATAACTTTGGTATTTTTGAAGATAGAAGCTTGGGGACTTTTTATACCCTTGCAGAGGGCATTATAATTTTGTCCAAAAGTGTGCAACGCAGTGAAGGAGACATCTCCGACCCTATAAAGTATATATATTCTTGATCAGGATCACCTCCTGATTTGATATGAGCATGAGCATGGAGCTGTCTGTCTGTTTCTACGCGAACTTGTCACTCAGTTTTAAATCTATCGCCTTGAAACTTTGCACACACCCTTCTTTCCTTTGCACGCAGTATATAAGTCGGAACGGCCCGGATCGGCCGACTATACCCTATAGCTGCCATATAACTGATTGATCGGGAATGGTATAACTTTGGTATTTTTGAAGATAGAAGCTTGGGGACTTTTTATACCCTTGCAGAGGGCATTATAATTTTGTCCAAAAGTGTGCAACGCAGTGAAGAAGACATCTCCGACCCTATAAAGTATATATATTCTTGATCAGGATCACCTCCTGATTTGATATGAGCATGAGCATGGAGCTGTCTGTCTGTTTCTACGCGAATTTGTCACTCAGTTTTAAATCTATCGCCTTGAAACTTTGCACACACCCTTCTTTCCTTTGCACGCAGTATATAAGTCGGAACGACCGGGATCGGTCGACTATATCCTATAGCTGCCATATAACTGATTGATCGGAAATGGTATAACTTTGGTGTTTTTAGAGTTAGAGAATTAAAATTTGACATGAAAGCTATCTTTGGCAAAACATTACGACGTGTGAAATTTCATAAGGATCAGCCGACTATATCCAATAGCTGCCATATAACTGAACGATCGGAAATGACCCGACTTTCGTGTTTTAAAAAATAGAAAGCTGGAATTTAATACAGATTCTACTTTTGTCAGTTGATCCAACCTACCAAATTTCATAAGGATCGGCCGACTATATCCTATAGCTGCCATATAACTGAAGGATCGAAATTGACCCAACTTTTGTGTTTTTGTAGATACAAAGCTGGAACATGGTACAGATTCTAGTTTTGGTCGATTTATCTAACCTACCAAATTTCATTAGGATCGGCCAACTATATCCGATGTTTGCGATATATATCCGGTTTTAACTGCAAGGGTATATCAACTTCGGCTCCGACCGAAGTTAGCTTTCCTTTCTTGTTTTTACTTTAAAGACTTGCTGATTTTTTATGTAATATTCATCATGCAATGTTTCGGTTATTATATTCTGATTCTGATCCGGATACGGTAAAATTTTATAAATGGGGGTTTTAATAATAGTACGAGGAATATGAGAAATTATCAATATTTCGTTAGTATTAACTTGTAACCAAGTAGATGTTTTGATATTTAACAATTTTTCTGAATTAATATGTTTAAGCGGGTCATGTTTTAGGAGCTTTGGGTTGAATATGCCTAATCTTGTAAATTGCATTCCTGATTTAATGTCTTCTACGTATTCTATAAATTCTTGTAAATTGAATATAAGGATTGCTAACCTTTGGTTTTCGTTTTGGTTTTATATTTAAACGATTGACTGTTTCTATTCCTTTATGTAATAATTCTACGTGAGCTTTAAGGACAATTTCCTTGAATTCGGCGAATGTTTTGACATCTGTTAATATTGTACTGGTTTTCATAACTTTGGTTAAGTTATTTGTGCAGATAATCTCTATAAAAGCATTTTGAAATGGTATAAAGTCCATTTCACAAGGAAAATAGATAACACTTTTTTTGGAGCATAAATGTTCTTTAATTAATTCTTTTGCATATTCATGGGTCATTTCTTTATACATTATTTTAAGGTTGGTTTTATGAAAGCATTGAGTCAATTTAACTTCATTTGAATTTCCTTTATGAAATTCAATTTGTCTATTGTAATAGTTTAAAGGTCTTTCCGCTATTTCTATATAATTCTGATTGTCTTCTTGTGCACTATGTATTGTTGCTATTGTGGGTAATGATGGGGTACTATCCGGTGATTCTCCTAAAAAATTTTTATCTAGCTTTACTCTTGACAGAGCATTAGCTACCTGGTTTTCCTTTCCCGGCAAATATTTAATAGAGAAGTCAAACTCGTTTAATTTTATTCTCCATCTTTGTAATTTCATATTTGGTTCTTTTATATTATGAAGCCAAACTAATGGTCTATGATCGCTAAGAATTTCGAGTTTTCTACCAAAGAGATAAGACCTAAAATATTTAGTGGCCCAGACTATAGCCAGAAGCTCTTTTTCTATTGCTGAATAATTAATTTCATGTTCATTAAGAGTTCTACTAGCATAACAAATAGGTTTATGATTTTGTGATAATACTGCGCCTAGGGCGACATTGCTAACATCTGTTGTTAGAGAAAATAGTTTTTCAAAGTTAGGGTAAATTAAAATTGGGATTGATGTAATGAGAAGTTTTAATTTTTCAAATGCTTCTAAATATTCTTTATCTGTTGAATTTATAGTTGAACCCTTCTTTAAGTTTAATGTCATGGGTTTTGCAATTTTAGCAAAATCAGGTATGAATTTTCTATAAAATCCACAGAGACCTAAAAATGATTTTATTTCTTTTTGTGTTTTTGGTATTGGAAATTTTTGTATTGCCTCAATTTTTTTGGGGTTTGGCTTTATTCCTTTTGTTGTTATTATACATATGTCCAAGGAATTCGGTTTCCTTTTTCATAAATTCACATTTGTCAAGTTGAAGTTTAAGATTAGCTTCTCGAAGTTTTGAAAACACCTTTTTTATAGACAATATGTGTTCCTCTAATCAAGTAAAAAATATAATTATGTCATCCATATAAACAAGGCAATGCTGGTACATTAAATCTTCTAATAAATTGTTCATGCAACGTTGGAAAGTTGCAGGTGCATTTTTCAGACCAACTGGCATTCGTGTGTATTCGTAATGTCCATTTTTAGTTGAAAAAGCTGTTTTTGAAATAGAATTTTCATCCATTTGAATTGGATGAAAACCCTTGGCAAGGTCAATTGTTGTAAAATATTGACACTTTCCAAGTTTGTCAAGTATTACATTCATAACTGGTATCGGATACTTATCATCAATAGTTATTTCATTAAGACTTCGATAGTCTATTACTATTCGAAATTTCTTTTTCCCTGATGCATCCTCTTTCTTTGGGACTATCCATATTGGAGAACAATAAGGCGATTTCGATTTACGTATTATTCCCTGATTTATCATTTCTTTAATTTTGACTTTGACTTCTTGATCATGAGCTTGGGGGTATTTATAAGGTTTTTTGTAAATAGGATCTTCATGTTTGGTTTGGATTGAATGTTTTATAGCACTGGTAAAGGTTCACCTTCCCTGTACTGGATATCACTAAATTCAAATAAAATGTTATTTAATTTAGTTCTTTCTTCTTCATTAAGATGATTTATTCGAAATTTATTATTTTCTTCCAAGTCATTATTAATTGCAAAAGATATATCCTCAGATGAAGGTGGACTGAGATAATCTTCCAATGTTTCCATTTCGGAATTCCTGAAATCTTCGTGGTTATATATCATAGAAAAAACAAATCCGCTCAAAGTGACTGTTTCCTGTTTATAATTAAGTATTGCTTCACATGCTTCTAAATACTCTCTTCCTATCAATATATCATATTCTTGGAAAAAATTGTGAACCCAAAATGGTTGGTCGATCGGACAAAGTTTACTTGATTTGAAATTTACGGACTTATTTAATTTAATTACACCATTAATTGTGTGCACTTCTGACGTTTTTAATGTATGTGGGAAATTAAAATAATTTTATTTTATTAGGTTGATTGAACTTCCTGTATCTATTACACATTTAAATGGGCGATTGTTAATAATTATTCTGATGTAAGGATTTCTATTTCTTCTATTGGACCGAGGCTATTTGATGAAAATTTTCGATTTCCATTTTAGATTGATCGCTTGAATATTCACGCTGTCTTTTCTTTTTTTTTTTTTTTTTTTTTTTTACCGGTCTTTCAGAATTTGGAAATGGTTTGTGCATCAATAAGAGCATCAGCTAGCATTCCTGTATTCATCATTAAGCTTAGAGGCCCAGACGACCGAGGGGCACTCAAGAAACGATTTGTTAGAATATATTAAGTTATTTGTTAATTATTAAGCTAAGAGGAGTTAGTAAGGAAATTCAAAATTCTATATTTTAAGTTAGAGGGACAGGAAAGAGATGTAATAGAGTAGAGACCATTGTAGTTCGAACATAATACCCTAAAAGGGTCATGCAGTGCATATGTCGAACTACAACGGCTAAGGAACAGAGGACTAAAGTTTCGAGTCCTTCTATTAGGAATGTTAAAATTTAAGCATGTTAGTAAAGGCTGGCTATCTACATCCCCGTTAATAAGGTTATGCAGAAAAACTACACCGAGCATTGTCCTACGATTTGTTAAGCTAGGTAAGTTTATGAGTAAGAGTCTACTACTATAAGATGGAAGTTGAAAATTTGCATCCCAGTTTAGACCTCTAAGTGAAAAAGTTAGGAAATTCTTTTTTACGGATTCTATGCGGTCCTGATGTACTCCATATTGGGGACTCCAGACACATGAACCGTACTCCAGTATAGGACGGACCAAAGAAATGAATAGTGTTTTGGTTATATAGGGGTCATTAAATTCTTTTGACCACCTTTTGATAAAACCAAGGACTCCTTTAGCCTTATTAACCATTAAGGAAATATGGTCGGAAAATTTAAGTTTGATGTCTAATAGGATGCCGAGATCATTAACCTGGGTTAATTTTTCTAAGGCAATCCCATTAATAGAATAAGTAGCTTGCAGAGGGCAAGAACGATAAAAAGACATATGTTTGCATTTAGATCCATTAAGTATTAGATCATTAGCTAAACACCATTTTTGAAAGTTATCAAGAGTCTGAAGACTGCATTGGGCAGAGATGGATTTGTACTGAAGACAAAGCTTTACATCATCTGAATACATAAGAACTAGAGAGTTCGTTAAAGCAGGGGGCAAGTCGTTTATAAAAAGCGTAAATAATAACGGGCCAAGATGACTTCCTTGAGGGACGCCGGATGTAGCACGGACCAGACGGAACTGAATGTTTTTAAATAAAACTCTTTGTGTCCTTCCATCTAGGTAGCTGGAGATCCACGTTAAGAGGTCTTTAGGAAAACCCAGCATATTCAGGTTACTCAACAAGAGTGAGTGATTAACTGAATCAAATGCTTTGCTGAAGTCTGTGTAAATTACATCTGTTTGATATCCCTTACAAAAGCCATCTATGACAAAGGATGTCAACTCCAATAAGTTTGTGGTGGTGGAGCGACGCTTAATAAAGCCATGCTGACAAGGAGTGATAATCGAAGAGCAAAGGTGTTGCAAATGAGGGGTAATTAATTTTTCAAATAACTTTGGAATTGCCGACAACTTAGAGATGCCTCTGTAGTTGGCAGCCTCAGACTTTTTCCCTTTTTTATGTAGGGGAATTATAAATGATTCCTTCCACTTAAGGGGAAAAATCGAGGTTTCCAAAGATAAGTTGAAAAGTCTAAGTAGAGGTTTGCACAGAGCCCTGGCACAGTATTGTAGCACACAGCCTGGTACTCCATCGGGGCCTGGCGAATAAATGGGTTTGACCCTTAAAAGACCAGATAATAAGTTGTTCTCAGGAAAAAACGGACAGAAAATAAGATTTGCTGCTTGAATGTTATATGCGTAAGGCTGATCAGTCAATTTTGGAGGAGAATAAGTTGTTTGAAAAAATTCTGCGAATAGATCGGCAATGGCCTGATCAGAAGTCGCAGAGGAATTTTCAAACGTAAGCAGGGGTGAAAAAAATACGTGTTTACGCTTTGTGTTTACAAAATTATAAAACTGCTTTGGATCCTGAGTAAATTGAATCCGGCAGCGGTCAATATAATTCCTGTAACATTCAGCGTTATGCACGGTAAAATTCGACCGAGCTAGTAGGTATCTTGAGAAATCAACACTACTGCAGGTTTTTTTATATTTAAGTAAAAGCTTATTTTTTGTTATATTTTAAGTTAGCGAGGCACCTTGTAAACCAAGAAAGATTTGTTGAAGCGGACGGATATTTCCAAGGCACACATGAGTCAAAAAATGTATTTAAAGTAAAATAAAATTTTTCTAAAGTGACATTAAGATCAGTGCACGCCAGAATATCAGACCAGTCAAATGTATCAATAAGGCTATTAAGTTTCTGAAAATCAGCTTTACGGAAACAGCGAATCTTATTT
The DNA here is from genome assembly GCF_030179905.1 of Drosophila bipectinata. Taxonomy (NCBI): domain Eukaryota; kingdom Metazoa; phylum Arthropoda; class Insecta; order Diptera; family Drosophilidae; genus Drosophila; species Drosophila bipectinata. The sequence continues at coordinate 19,007,737 of NC_091740.1, read as the reverse complement.
ACCACGCTCGGAGACTTCTGATCGATACCTCCAGATCGATCGAGACCTCCAGTGTGGGGTGATATGGATCCTCTGGGGATGAAAGGGGAAAAGCTCTGGAGAGAGCAGTACCATCAGGATCAGATACAAAACATAAGTCTAAAAGCCGACCTAGCGAATTTCTAACATGATTGATCTGACCTAGGGACATGTCAAACATGTTTTAATGATTTAACTTTTCACTGGTTTGTTAGAATTAGTACCTTATAAAGAAGATGTTGGCTGTTGATAGTTCATAGGATTCTGAGCTCTACCTTGATTTAAGTTTTGCTGCAAATCCTGTCGAAATTGTTGTTGATTAAAATTATTTGGTTGTCTATAGTTACTTTGCTGATTATAACTTTGTTGATTATTATTATTATAAAAGGAATTATTTCTTGGGAAATTATTATTTTTTTGATAATTTCTCCTATCTTGTTCGTTTTGATTTGAATTATGTTGTGATTTAACTTTATCAGAACTAGAATCATAACAACCTTCTTGTTGTGCTACTTTATTAAGTTTACTGACTGTTGTTATGTCGTGCCTTGCTAATGTCATGAATAACCTGTCAGGAAGTTTTCTCATTATTACATCTTTTACAGTATTATTCATGGCATTATTATAAATCATTGTATTTAAATTATTGTTTTCTAACGACAATTTGTTTGTTATGACAAATATTTTATATTCTAGATCCTCGACGAACTTACGAATGCTACCATTGAAGGGGGTATTGTAGAGTCGTCTTAGTAATTCCTCGCATATATATATATTCCTCGGGTTTTATATTCATCGATGAGAGCACTCCTTAGATCAGGCCAATTGGTTGCTGCTGATAGCTGGGACACTCGCTGTGCATCTCCTTATAATTGCATCTCAATTGCACTGAAGAATACAGCTATTTGACGCAGATCAGTTGATGGATACAAATTTAAAATGTATTCCATCCGTCTGATGAATGCACTTAATTGCTTCCATTAAAATTGGGAACTTGCCTAATCTGGCTTAAAGCCTGATTAAGGTGTAGCTCGGAGTGTAACTGGATTTGTGCCACTGGTTCAGCCATTGTAATGTTTGTATTTCTTATTAATTTCGGTAGTGGTCACACTAAGAAAGCGGGCTATTAATTTATTTTAAGTTTTTGTGTTTGTATATTTTCGGTAGCAGTCACAATTCGAAAAGTGGGCTACAAATTTATTTTAAGTTTTTGTGTGTTGTATATTTTCGGTAGCAGTCACACTTCGGCTACAAATTTATTTTAAGTTTTTGTGTGTTGTATATTTTCGGTAGCAGTCACACTTCGAAAAGCGGGCTACAAATTGAAATTAACACGTATGTTCTTTTGCGGATGTGAATAGCGATTAACACTCGCGATTAGTACAATAGCTGCAGTTGCATTAGCATAAAATACTTCAACGATGTTCTATGATCTCGATTGATCACTGGTCACTTTTGCACATCCTACCGACTGCGCCAATTATATATCTTCTTCAAAATAGTTTGAAAAAATATATTTTTATTTAAGTTTCGGTTTTGATACAGTGTGATTCTTTCAAATTGCTTAGAATTTCAGAACAACTGCTTAGGATGTTAGAATTTTAGAACTAACTTATCTTTAGCGCTCTAGGTCCTTTTTATAGCTACCCTTGCTAAAGCTTTTTGCAAATCAAAGCTCGAAAGAAGCTTTTCTCTCTGAGAGGCTTTGTTTTCTGAAGAGAATAGATTGAGTCGGAACCTTTTACTTGAGGTGTCAGTTGACATGGAAGGCTTTGGGTCTCAATTAATCGAGGTGACAAGAAAATGTGAAGTGGTTCCCATTTAAGAATGTTTTGATCTGTTTAGTTTTAATTCACTTAAAAGGAGGGAGAAAGATTTGAGTCGGGATTTCTGTTTACCCAAATATTGTTTTGGTTTTCAATCTGAAGTGACTCTTAGAAATTGGAAATCTGAAATGCAGCTGCGTTACGAATTTCAATACAAAAGGCTTCAGCTTCGGTTTACAAAATTTACTGATATACACTTAAAGAAATTTTGTTGATATGTTACTATATATATATATATTTATACCCTTGCAGAGGGTATTATAATTTTGTCCAAAAGTGTGCAACGCAGTTAAGGAGACATCTCCGACCCTATAAAGTATATATATTCTTGATCAGGATCACCTCCTGAGTTGATATGAGCATGTCCGTCTGTCCGTCTGTCCGTCTGTCTGTCTGTCTGTTTCTACGCGAACTAGTCTCTCAGTTTTAAAGCTATCGACTTGAAACTTTGCACACACCCTTCTTTTCTTTGCACGCAGTATATAAGTCGGAACGACCGGGATCGGTCGACTATATTTTATAGCTGCCATATAACTGATTGATCGGAAATGGTATAACTTTGGTATTTTTAGAGTTAGAAAGTTCTAATTAAACATGAGAGCTATTTTTGGCAAAACAATACGACGTGCCAAATTTCATAAGGATCGGCCGACTATATCCTATAGCTGGCATATAACTGAACGATCGGAAATGACCCAACTTTCGTGTTTTTGAAGATAGAAAGCTGAAACTTAGTACATGGATGTACTTAGTACATTGGTCAGCTAATCCAACCTGCCAAATTTCATTGGAATCGGCCAACTATATCCTATAGCTGCCATAGAACTGAACGATCGGAAATGGTTTTTGGTAGAAATACCAACTTTCGTACTTTTTAAGATAGAAGTTTTGGACTTTTTTTAGATTTTGTATTGTAATAAATTGGATTACATGTTCCTATTCCCATAAGGATCCTATTCCCATAAGGATATCCGATGTTTGCGATATATATCCGGTTTTAACTGCAAGGGTATATAAACTTCGGCTCCGCCCGAAGTTAGCTTTCCTTTCTTGTTTATATATATATAGTGACATATCCATAGCATTATACATAAACTATGTAAATGTCCACACACCCACACACTCACACATTAAGTATTTGTCAGAACTTACCCTTGAAACTTAGATTCAAATAGGCAAATGCACCGAACATGATCCTAGCCCAAATCAGACCTAAACCTAAACAAAATCCTCAGACTAAACAGACCGAGGGATACATGCATTCAGCACGTTCCCATAATTCAGATCCCCAAACCCAATCGTAAAACTCAAATTTCGGGACCAAAGACAAAAACAAATTCAAAAGCAAGAATCCAAAGTCCAATCGGGAAAGTTCTCAGCCTAAACAATAAAACACACTCAATTAGAATAAACACACTCAAGTAAAGCTCGAAAGCTCCAAAACCGAGGTATGATCGTAAAAGAAGTCAGAGTTAGGAGTTCAGTTTAAGATCTACAAGTAGTAGGTTGGTGTTCTTCAAATAAAAATATTTGTAACCAGTGGGACATAAGAAATAAAGATAATATTTTTTTATTGAAAACTTATGGTACAAACATTGGCGCAGTCGGTAGGATTTCTAAAAAGGTCCTTACACCAAGTTATCGGTACTGATCAACAAAGAAGGATAATACTATACGACTAGTTTATCCTGATCAGCGAAAGTGACTAAAAGAAATCCGCAAAAGAATTTATGTGCAGTGCGACTGTATATAAAGACAATTAATTAAAAATCCAATTCGGTCAATAACTCCACGAATTTTCGTGCGACAATATTGCAATACAAAAACTTCAAAAGCGACAAAAATGGCGACACCACAGTTATCCGAGATCCATCTCAATCAATTGATTGGACAAATCAAGGAACTGCCTTATTTCGACGGCAACCCAATAGAACTCAGCCGATTCATTACACGGGTCGAGTATCTGTTGCAGTTATACCCAACACATGATGTGAGGCAAAACCATATCATCTACGGGGCCATCGAGAGGACCATTGTTGACTCAGCACAAGCAGTCAACGCAGAAGAAAAAACCGCAACATGGATGCAGACGAAACTGGCCCTGATCAAAGCATTTAAGGACCATAGGCCATACGAGGATGTTATCCGCCACGTACATCAAACACCTTATCCGGGAAGCATCAGTAAGTTCATAAACGAACTTAAAATCAGGTCATCCGTAGTTTTAAATAAGTTAGATTTAGAAATGGATCAGACAGATAAAACAATTTATACAAGTTCATTGAACAAAACAATCAGGGATTGCATTGAAAAGAAACTTCCGGATAGATTGTATAATTTACTATAGAAAAGAGATATTACAACTATTACTAACTTAAAAGAGGCAGCCATGACTCTAGGCCATTGGGATTCAGTATGATCAACGTAGGAATTTGGGAAATTCAAGACAGAATCAAAATTATTCGAGAAATAATTCAAATCATTATCCCCGACATAACTCAAATAATTATTTGAATTATAATCCAGGATCAAACAATCCAACAAATATTCCGAATTCACCTGCCAGAAACCAAAACCAAGGCAACTATCATGAACTTAGAAGGAATTTAAATCAAGGTAGAGCTCAGAACCCCATGAATTATCAGGCATCAACTTCTAATAATTCTCCAAATGCACCTGTTAAGAGACAGAGAGAAAGTGAAAGCGCCCAAAGTAGAATGGACGTAAATTTTCAGCAAATAGCCTCGGAAAACGAAAACAGTATCCTTATATCAGAGTAGTAGTCAAAGGTAAAACTCTCAAAGCAATAATCGATACAGGATCTTCCATTAACATCGTGAGAGAAAACTCAGGAAATTTTGCAGAAACTAACGAAAATCAGAAAGTCTATACAATAAATGGACCAATTAACTTACTTAAAAGCATTACATTAAATCCCAGTAAAATTTGCCCAGTAAAACAAAAATTTTTCTTACACAAATTCTCAGAGAATTATGACATACTTATAGGCAGAGATTTTTTGAAAGAAAGTAAAGCTAAGATAGATTATGAAGATGAATCAATTACATTAGGAGACAAAAAACTTTTCATTGAATATGGTAAAGATGATAAAGGGGGCAAGACCGCACTGAAATGCCTTAGCTCAAAATCATCCGAACAAGAAATTAAAAAGGGCAAGACCGCACCAAAATGCCTTAGCCCAAAGTCAATCGAAAAGAAAGAGGAAAAGGATGAGACCGCACAAGATTGCCTTAATCCACCTCTATCAGAAGATGACTCATTTAATTTTTCCATAAACAACGAACTTAGAGAATGCCATGAATTTCGTCTCGAACATTTAAATGAAGAGGAAAAGAAAGATTTAAAAAGGGTTTTGTTTCAATTCAAAGATATTCAGTACAAGGAAGGTGAAAATTTGACTTTTACTAGTACAATAAAACATTCAATACAAACAAAACACGAAGACCCGATATATAAAAAGCCATACAAATATGCGCAAGCTTTTGATGAAGAAGTTAATACACAAATTACTGAGATGATTAAACAAGGAATAATTCGAAAGTCGAAATCTCCTTATTGTTCACCAATCTGGATAGTCCCAAAGAAAAGCGATGCTTCAGGAAAGAAAAAATTCAGATTAGTAATAGATTATAGGATTTTAAATGAAATCACAATAAATGATAAATTTCCGATCCCTAGAATGGATGAAATTCTAGACAAATTAGGAAAATGCCAATATTTTACAACACTCGATTTAGCCAAAGGCTTCCACCAAATTCAAATGGATGAAAATTCCATAGCAAAAACTGCATTTTCAACTAAACATGGCCACTATGATATACCCGTATGCCATTTGGTCTCAAAAACGCCCCTGCAACTTTTCAAAGATGTATGAACAATCTCTTAGAAGATTTAATCTATAAAGATTGTTTAGTATACTTGGATGACATCATTATTTTCTCCACTTCATTGGAAGAACATATTTTGTCTCTTAAGAAAGTTTTTGGAAAATTAAGGAACGCCAATTTGAAATTACAATTGGATAAATGTGAATTCATGAAAAAGGAAATAGAATTTTTAGGTCATATCGTAACTACAAGTGGTATCAAACCTAATCCTAATAAAACCAATGCTATAACTAACTTTCCAATACCTAATACCCCAAAACAAATAAAGTCATTTTTAGGACTATGCGGCTTCTATCGCAAATTCATTCCTAATTTCGCTAATATTGTAATACCAATGACAGTTAAATTAAAAAAAGAAGCAGTAATTGATATAAAGTGTAAAAATTACATAGAAGCATTCGAAAAATTAAAAGTACTTATTACTTCAGATCCAATACTTATTTATCCTGATTTCAGTAAAACATTTTCCTTAACAACTGATGCAAGTAATATAGCAATCGGTGCAGTATTATCACAAAACCATAAACCCGTATGTTATGCAAGCAGAACTTTAAACGAGCATGAAATTAATTATGCCACGATAGAAAAAGAATTGTTAGCGATCGTTTGGGCAACGAAATATTTCAGATCTTACTTATTCGGAAGACGTTTTGAAATACTCAGTGATCATAAACCTCTTGTTTGGCTGAATAATATCAAAGAACCAAACATGAAGTTACAGAGATGGAAAATAAAATTAAATGAATTTGATTACGAAATTAAATATCTACCTGGAAAAGAAAATTATGTAGCTGACGCATTATCCCGAACCAAAATAGAAGAAAACATGTTAGGAGAAGTAGCCGAAAGTGTAGGCGCAACCGTACATAGTGCACAGGAAGACAACCAAAATTACATACCAATAACGGAACGACCATTCAATTATTTCCCTAGACAAATCGAATTAATAAAAGGAAATGAAGACCAAACGAACGTAGAGCATTATTTTCATAAAATCAAAATCAAAATAACTTATAAAGAAATGACTGAAGAATTGGCAAAAGAAATAATTAAAGAATATTTATGTACAAAGAAAAGCGCTATTTACATGCACAATGACTCAGATTTCCCAACATTCCAGAAAGTTTTCGTAGAAATAATCAATTCCAATCATTTAACAAAATTAGTAAGATGCACAACTAAATTAGAAGATATCTTGACATACGCAGAATTTATGGAGAAAATATTGGGAAGACATAAAGAACTATTACATCCAGGAATAGAAAAAACAATTAATTGGTTCAAAGAAAACTACTATATCCCTGACCATCAAAACTTAATCCAGAACATTATTAACGAGTGCGATATTTGTAAAATATCTAAAACAGAACATAGAAACACAAAACTTTCTTTCGAAACCACTCCAGAAATACAAAACATCCGTGAAAAATACGTAATGGATTTTTATATAGTGGGTAATCAACAATTTTTATCTTGTATTGACGTGTATTCAAATTTTGCCTCATTAGTAGAAATTACAAGTAAAGATTGGCTAGAAGCGAAAAGAGCAATAATGAAAATATTTAATGAAATGGGAAAACCACAAGAAATTAAAGCAGATAAGGATTCAGCATTTATGTGTGTAGCTTTACACAACTGGTTAGATTCGGAAGGAGTAAAAATTCAGGTAACAACAAGTAAGAATGGTATATCAGACGTAGAAAGATTCCATAAGACAGTTAATGAAAAACTACGAATCATTGGAAGTGAGACAAATATTGAAAATAGACAAACAGAAGAAACCTAATGGATTCAACAACCTCTATAAAATTATTATGTTTATGATTATATTAACTACTTCAATTCAAATGACGAATGGACAAAACATCGAAATAAATCCGATAAAAGCCCAAAATGGATACTTAATGTTTAAAACAGGCACGATAGACATTCCAACTAATTATGAGAATCACTTTATAAGCGTAAATATTACGAAAACAGAACAAATCTTTGAGAAATTAGTAGAAGAAGCATGTGAATTCAAAGGAACATTGCAGATAGAATATTTAGTGGGAAAACTTCAACGAGAAATTAATGGTATTAAAATCGCAAAACGTAGCAAAAGAGGGTTGCTAAACATTGTAGGAACAACTTACAAATACTTATTTGGAACATTGGATCAGGATGATAAAGAAGAGTTAGAACAGAAAATCGATACACTAACTGAGAATAGTATTCAAAGTAATGATTTGAATAAGATTATTGATGTCGTAAACAATGGATTAGATTTAATCAACAAATTTAGAGACGAGGAAGAGAAAGAACAACAGGCTAACGTCCTAATATTTAATTTACAACACTTTACAGAATACATAGAAGACATTGAGTTAGGAATGCAACTAACCAGACTTGGAATTTTTAACCCCAAACTTTTAAAACATGATAATTTAAAACAGGTGAATTCCGAGAAATTGCTTAAAATCAAAACTTCCACTTGGCTAAAAACTAATACAAATGAAATTCTGATTATGTCCCACATTCCTACTGAAATATTTAAAGCCCCTGTTTTCGAAATTATTCCCTACCCTGATGAAGACAATAACATACTAACAGAGAACACGATCAATAAGTATTTCCTACATGATGAAAAAGTATTTGATAAAGAAACAGGAAAGATTGTATTTGACGAATGTATAAATGGAATAATTACAAGAAAACACAGGTTGTAAATACACTAAAACTCATTAAAATTTCCAAATTGATTATATTGAACCAAATATTTTATTGACATGGAACATCCCTAAAACATTTTTAAATCAAAATTGCATTAATAAAGAAATCTCTATAAGCGGAAGTAACCTTATCAAAATCCTTAATTGTTCGGTTCAATTGAATGAATTTATCCTTTCAAATACAATGGCAGATTACACCCAAACAGTTTATGTCAGTAATAATGTAACAAAACTAGAACCGCTAGCATATATCCAAACAAAAGAAATTGTAAAAACACACACAAAATATTATAATGTATTCCAAATAATAACTACAACTACTTTTATAATTACAATTATAAGTTTATCTTTGTATCTATTCTATAAGTTTAAAAGTTTACCGAAGAAACTAATTGTAAAATATGTAAAACCAAAGGAAGAAACACCAAAGATTCCAGAAATTGTAAACGATCAACCTAATATGAACATAGGAGAGCATCTCATGTTATACCCAAACTTATCGTCCTGAGGACAGGCCAAATTCAAAGGTTGGGGGAGTGACATATCCATAGCATTATACATAAACTATGTAAATGTCCACAGACCCACACACTCACACATTAAGTATTTGTCAGAACTTACCCTTGAGACTTAGATTCAAATTGGCAAATGCACCGAACATGATCCTAGCCCAAATCAGACCTAAACATAATTGAGGATGGAAAAGTACTTATAAACAAAATCCTCAGACTAAACAGACCGAGGGAAACATGCATTCAGCACGTTCCCATAATTCAGATCCCCAAACTTAATCGTAAAACTCAAATTTCGGGACCAAAGACAAAAACAAATTTAAAAGCAAGAATCCAAAGTCCAATCGGGAAAGTTCTTAGCCTAAACAATAAAACACACTCAATTAGAATAAACACACTCAAGTAAAGCTCGAAAGCTCCAAAACCGTGGTATGATCGTAAAAGAAGTCAGAGTTAGGAGTTCAGTTTAAGATCTACAAGTAGTAGGTTGGTGTTCTTCAAATAAAAATATTTGTAACCAGTTGGACATAAGAAATAAAGATAATTTTTTTTTATTGAAAACTTATGGTACAAACATTTAATTATATATATTATATATATATTATATATTAAAATGTTTGATTGAAACATATAAATCTCCTAATTCTTATTGGTAACTCGGGAGTATTCGGAGGGGACCACTGTAGTTCGCACATATATTGAATACCCACTGTACCAAAAGTACTCAAAGTCCCGGTCATAAACCCTAAGTGGCCGATATATGAAACGATCGCTATTGCTTAGCCCGCACACAGTAAGTGCTAGCGTCGGCATAATTGTAACAAGCGGTCAGCATATACATACATACCCCTCGCTCCTCCACTTGAGAGTGCATAACAACGTATATTAGTATATTCCTTTAAACATAGGTACATAGCCGTCTCTCTGCCGCCGCCTGCGAGCAGCGCAGCTACGAGACTTATTCTTACTTAGACTTAAAAAAAAAAGAGACATTTCGATCGTTGGATCGGCACCATTGCTGCTCCATCTAAATAAAAAACCCGAAATATAATCAATACACGGAAAGACTGGATTATTATATGACAGCACTGGCCACTCCGAAAGACATCACCGCGGCTATTGCTAAACAGGAAACGGTTGCGAAATGCCTACCATAAGTGCCTAGCACATTGCAAGCACTTGCAAGAGCTCCAAGGACAGTAGGGCGGCTAAGTGTAAAAGGGCCCCCGATGCTTCTTATGCAAAGACAAGGGCCGGAAGGATGTGAGCATCCAACTTCTGAAAGCAGAAGTTGCCCCATGTCAGTGAAAGGAGATGGACCAAGGATGCTAGGATGCTAGTGCTTCAGCCTGACCTGAACCTGAACCACTGCAAGGGCCGGAACGATGTGAGCATCAGACTGAGAGCAGAAGTTGCCCCATGTCGTTGAAAGGGGGTGGACCAAGGATGCTAGGATGCTAGTGCTTCAGCTGCACCTGAACCACTGCAGGGTGACATGAGATGTGTTGCGGAACTGTGCGGGAGGAGAATGCGGACATAGCGACCCTAAGCAAGCCCCATAGGAGTGGCGCAGACAACCCCTGGGCAGTATACGCAAAAGTCACGACAATGCACTCAGTCCACAGGGCGGAGGGATACGTCAGGGCTCGGATCGGCGGCACATGGCTTTACAGCTGCTACCTGGCACCTAGGCTAACCAGAAGTATATTCGAGCGCATTGTGGACAGCCTGGGGAATGGCATCCGAGGCCGTTCCGATGTCCTTGAAGCTGGGGAGGACAATCAGCAAACCTTCAGAAAAGCTGGGGCAGGATTAATAATAGACCTCATGTTCGTAAGTCCCCCGCTAGCGGCTGGCGTTAACTGACGCTAAAGCAACAGCTTTATGGCCAGCGACCATGAAGCGATACTCAACTCAATCGGGAGCCAGCTAGAGCGTCCGAGGGAACCGAACCCACGAAGTTACAAAATAAGTGCCACCAAGCGGAGCCAACGAAATGGCTGACACCCTTGAACCTAAACGCGAGGTGGCATGCATGATGAGCATACTACAGGAAAGAGGTAGATGCAGCACAGACTGGGAGCTTTAAGTGTAGTGTCCGTAGTCAGGACGGTCCCCGACGACGTCATCCTGGTCATTGGGGGGATGGCCAGGCTAAAAGAGCGCGCTCGAGAACTTAACGCTGGCGGCTTCCTCGATACAACCACAAGGGAAGAGGCCAAGGAAAGGTTCCTCACAGTCTGGAGCAGCAGGAGTGCTGGGTCACGTAGACGAAGGAACGCTGGACGTATACCCTCATTCCCAACCTTAGGAAGTGGGTGCTTCTTAGCCACGGACAGGTGACTTTTACCTATCCCAGGTCCTGAGTGGGCATGGCAGCATCCGAAAATATATAAAACGTTGCGGACACGAGGAGGAGGACTGGTGCCCGGAGTGTGGAAGCTTTAAGCTCTGCCATCGATGAGGTAAAGCAGGTAGTCTTTGAGTTCCCCCGGCTTGCACGTGAGCGTCACCGACTGGAGACGACGGCGGGCCAAACAGTCAACCCAGGAAGCCTTGTGAAAGTTATGCTTGAGAATCAGAGGCTTTGGGACGGTGTAGCATCCCTTGCTGCAGCGATCATGCAGAGACTCAGGAGCATCGAGCAGGAGAAATGGTAGGGTGGAGAGTTGTGACCAGCGGCCGGCGAAACAATACCTAGCGGACGTCCAGCCTACCCAAGACCTAAAAGATCCATCAATAACCCCACTACAAACAGTGGGGGGTTTCCAATAGGCTTGCAGTTAAAACCGGAAACATCGGGTATCGTTGGTCGATCCTTATGAGAATATACTAATATAACGAATTTATTACAATAAAGCTAACAAAGTGTCATAGCAGCTATACGATAAAGTCGACCGATCGAATTAATTGAACAAAAGTATAATGTGTACGAAGTTCCAACTTTCCATCTTCAAAAACACGAAAGTTGGATCATTTTCGATTGTTCAGTTATATGGCAGCTATAAGATATAGTTAACCGATCCTTATGAAATTTCGTATGTCGAATTATTTTGCCAAAAATAGAATTCATAGAAAATAGAATACAAAATTTTAACTCTCTAACTCTAAAAACACCAAAGTGTTTTTTCCAAAAAATCAGTTATATGGCAGCTGTAGGATATACGGCCGTTTTAACTGTATACTGAGTGTAAAGAAAAGAAGAATGTGTGCAAAGTTTCAAGTAAATAGCTTTAAAACTGATAGACTAGTTTGAGTAAAAACAGACAGACGGACAGACAGACAGACGGACATGCTCAAGAATATATATACTTTCTAGTGTCGGAGATGTCTCCTTCACTACGTTGCACACTTTTGGCCAAAAGCTCATGCTCATATCAACTCAGAAGGTGATCCTGATCAAGAATAGGAAGTGTGGGAGTCTGTACCTCCGGTGATCTCTGAGAGCGAGAGAGCGACCCATTATGACTCTCAATAAGGCCATACTTTGACTCTTGTCAATTCTTGTAATCTAATCTTATTCTTACAGCCGGAGTGAACAGACCACCGCGCATAAATACATATTTGAATATAATTAACAATAGTTTCTATTATTGGTATGGTTACCGGGTAATACATTGGCGACGAGGTAAATAATACTTAATAATGAAACTAAAAGGAAATAAAATATAAATAGAAAAAAAATAAACACAGAAAAAAAAGAAGATTCGCAATTTTCAATTGCACTATCCTTTTGGCACGCCGTTCGTCATGTAGACATAGAACTGGCGTTGACACACCGGCATACATACGTGTAAACGTGTATGCATGTTGCACACGATACATGTATGTACATGTGCAAGTTATCCAACCCCTAAATACAGGCCACATATGGCTTTTATAAACAATATTTTTAATCTCTGCATTTGCCCTTGGCTTGATCTTTGGCTCAATTATCCAACCCATAAATCCAGGCCACTTATGGCTTTCCACTTATGAATTTTATAAACAATATTTTCAAACTCTGCATTTGCCTTCGGCTTTGTCTTTGGCTCTGAGGCGCGATCTCGGTTCCCCATAAACAAATCAAAATCAAAAGTAAACATCAGCTTCCCTCCGAAGCCCAATCAATTACGCCTTTTGCGTTTCAAGTACCCACCAAATTGCATCGATCAGCTTAATCGAATTTCACAATAAGATGCGACAGTTTCATCTTAAGCCTCTAATCTAAACACAACTGATGGCCGAGGTTCTTTGGATCAGATTTAGAATTAAGAAGGCAGTCCTTTTTTGACCGAGACCGCGAACGGTTGACAAAAGTATTTAAGAAAAAACCAAAAGTGTCTTGTAATTTTTGCGTTTAATAAATAAAGGTTTAACACCAAGTTGTGAAATCAAAAAATAAAATTTTCATTTTTTTAATTCACCGAACTACAAACAATTTAACTGGCGCCCAACTCAAGGGGCCGCGTCACATAAAGCTCCAAAAAATAGTTTAATGAAAAATAAGTTAAACATAAACGGAACTCGCGCGGTCAACAACTCAACATTTTTAGTGGAAAAATTAAAACATCCACCAAACGACACTACCAAGTGACAGTGATCGTTAACAATAAAGTAAATGGAAATTAATTAATGAAATAATCCATAAAGAGTGAATTAAAACAAAGGTGGACCGAAATTTTAAACCGAACAATTACAAGAACACAAAAACTAAAAAAAAAATCAACGCACAAAAAAAAAACAAACAAGAACAACAAAAACAAATAAAACGACAACTCCAACAAGAAAAACCAGGAAAGGAAGGCAGGACATTCTCAAATAAAAACGACAACTCGCTCCAACAAAAAAACCCAAGGAAGGAAGACAGGACATTCTCTATCAACAACCAACCACACAGAAGGAAGACCCCAACGAGACAATATCGTGAGGAATTAATTTAAAATAAAAAAATTAAAGACTAAAATTTAAGACCTGTAAATTCGAGAAAAAATAATATAAGATTTATATATTGCAAAAAGTAAGATTCGCGATTTAACAAAAAAATATAAAGAATAATTCTGGAAGATTTGATAAATAGCTTTTGTGAACTAAATCTAACAATGGCAACCGGAGGTTCAGCACCAAATTTTTCTGCAGGCAGTGTAGCCACAGCCGGCAGTTTAACAGTAGAATTGATAAACAGATTAATAAACGCTCAATTGAATGAAGTTAGCAGGAAAGTAGAATGTTAAGAAGGAAGGCTAGCCACAGATGCAAACACTGTGGAAGATTATAAAGTACAAACAATTGACCCAGCTATAAAATGCGATACAACACTTGAAGTGGTAAAATCCTTACCAAATTTCACAGGGGAAGCAACACAATATGTAGGTTGGAGGGAAGCTGCAGAAACTGCAATGAGTCTCTATAAAATTGAAAGTGAACAATATTTTATCGCCCTAACAATTTTACGAAATAAAATTATGGGAGCTGCCCATGATGCTCTTACCAATCATGGCACAGTTTTAAACTTTAAAGCAATCTTATCCCGATTGGACTTTATATATAGTGACAAACGACCAATACATGTTCTCGAGTCAGAACTAAGTATCCTCAGGCCAGGGCCGTAGCTAGAGCCTCGGGGGCCCTGGGGCAACAAGTAAATTTGGGGCCCCCTATACGGAAGTCTTTTGCCCCGGCGGGGCCCTTTCCCTTCGGGGGCCCTGGGGCACCGCCCCACCTGCCCCATGCTAGCTACGGCCCTGCCTCAGGCAAGGACGAATGACAATTACTGAGTACTATAACGAAGTCAATAAAAAAATGACCTTACTAATAAACAAAACCATAATGACATACGGAAAGGACAGTGTAATTACCAAAGAAACAAACAATTCAATAAGGGGAAATGCTGTACGAGTATTTATATCCGGACTTAATGGATCTATTTCAGAAACTCTTTTCTCATTAAATCCACCAGATTTGCTCAATGCTTTGGCAAAGGTCCAAGAATTAGAATCAAACAACTTCCGTGCTCAATTCGCAAATAGGTTTAATGGATTTAAAAATGAAAGTAAATATCGGGGAAACAACTTACGATTTGATCAAATACGGCAAAATAATAATACCACTAAAATGGGAAATAATTTTAATCATAACCAAAATTACAATTGGCCACAAAAGGGAAATTTTTGGCAAAATAATAATCAAAATAATAATCATAAGCAACAAGCTATCGAGCCAATGGATGTTGATCCACCGATTCAACTCCAGAATAAATCTAATAACAATCGGCAGCCGAGCCAAAATTGGCAGCCAAATAATAACCAGGGAAGATATAATAATTGGCAGGCAAACGATAATCAAGGTAGATATAATAATAATTATCATCAAAATAAGAATCGTTCAAATTTTTATAACACAAATCAAAATAGAGAGCAAACTCAACTCAAAAAAGGGAATCAGATGGAACAGAAAGTCAGCCAGCTAATAAAGTAACCAGATTAAATAATATTAATGAAGACCATTTTTAAGACCAGACCCCTACAGAGGAATGCCTTATTTAAATAGGATAGATCGAAAAACCAAGAAGCAGCTAAAAGTTTTAATAGATACAGGAGCCACTGCTTGCTACATAAAAAGGGGAATTTTTGAAAATAAAAACGAGCTACCAATATACAAAAAGGTAACAACAGTTCATGGCTACTCAATTATTAGGTATTACCATATTATAAATATATTTGAAACAAAACAATTATTTTATGAAATCGAAGGTTTAGAATCTGATATTCTAATTGGATTCAATCTATTAAGAAAAATTGGAGCTATAATAAATATAGATAAGGGAATCTTGGAATATAATGGGAAACCGGAGAAGTTAAAATATTATGATAATGAGGAGAAAAACGAAAGACGTTTAATTGAAGAAAATAATATTCTTCCGTTAAAAGAATTTATTATAAAAAAGTATTTTGATGATAATGGTAGCAAAAACCCAGATTCATTATTTGTTGAAAATAGTGAGAAAAGCTTGGGAGTTAAAAATCCCGAGAACGCCGACGTAGAAATATCCGTCAACAAAAATACAAATATCTTGGGAACAAAAAATCCCGAGAACGCCGACGTAGAAATATCCGTCAACAAAAATACAAATGTCTTGGGAACAAAAAATCCTGAGAACGCCGACGTAGAAATATCCGTCAATAAAAATAAAAATATCTTGGGAATTAAAAATTCTGAGAACGCCGACGTGGAAATATCCGTCAATAAAAATAAAAATATCTCGGGAATTAAAAATCCTGAGAGTGTCGACGAAGTAAATACCGTCAAAAATCAAATAAATAATATAGGTACCGACCAATTAGGCGGACTGAGGGAAAAGATAGTTCACTATATTGAAAAGGAGCATTCAAAGATAAATATGCAAATTCCTTTTAGAACAGACATAAAGGGGGAAATAAATCTAATCCATGATAGGCCAATATACGGGAAGCAATATCCGTATGCTCTATCTGTCAACGATTTCGTGAATAGCGAAATCAAAAGAATGTTATCAGAGAAAATAATGAGGCCTAGCAGAGCCCTTACAATTCACCACTTCTGGTAGTCCCAAAGAAAGGAGAGAATCAAGACGGAAGCCGTAAATTAAGACTCGTCATTGATTACAAAAAATTGAATGAAAGTACTATACCTGACAGGTACCCAATGCAAGACCCATCAGTAATTCTATCAAATTTGGGAAAAGCAAGATATTTTTCAACAATAGATTTAGAGTCAGGATTTCATCAGATACTAATGAAAGAATCTGATGTCGAAAAAACAGCCTTTTCGATAAATAATGGAAAATACGAATTTTTAAGAATGCCATTCGGATTAACAAATGCACCAAGAATCTTTCAGAGAGCAATGGACGATATTCTAAGAGAACAAATAGGGAAAACGTGTCATGTCTATATGGACGACATTATAATATTCTCAAACTCAATCGAACAACACTATACAGATTTAAACAAAATTATAAATATATTATTGAGGGCAAACATGAAAATCTCTTTAGAAAAATCTAAGTTTTTCAAACGCGAAACCCGTTTTCTAGAATACATGGTATCCTATAACGTCATCAAGACAGACCCAGAGAAAATTGAAACCATTAGAAAATATCCGCTTCCAGAAAATATTCGGGAACTAAGAAGTTTCCTAGGTTTTACGGGCTATTATAGAAAATTTGTTTCAAACTACGCCTACATAGCCAAACCTCTAACAAAATATCTTGGAGGTCATAATGGCAAAATCTCGAAAAGAATGTCAACAAAAATATTGATTCAGCTGGATGAACCAGCAATTAAAGCTTTTAACGAGCTAAAAGAAAATCTCATTGCTCAGGTAGAACTAGTTCAACCGGACTATAATAAAAAATTTACCTTGACCACCGACGCTTCAGACGTCGCAATTGGTGCAGTTTTATCTCAAGAAGGAAAACCAATTACTTTTATTTCAAAAACCTTGTCTAAAACAGAACAAGCTTATGCGACTAATAAGAAGGAACTTTTAGCGATAGTATGGGCTCTTAAAAATCTAAGAAATTACTTATACGGAGTAATTGGAATTGAAATTCAAACCGACCATCAAACTTTATCTTACACAATTTCGGATAAAAATCCCAATGTAGATATGAAAGGATGGTATTCTTTCATTCAAAGTTTTACACCGAAAATAACATTTAAGCCCGGTACAACAAATGTAGTTGCAGACGCATTATCTCGAATTCAAATAAATAATATTACAGACAGCGATATAGAACAAACAGACCAGTCAGACTCAGATCAGAACACACAGCATTCAGCTGAAAGTAGTTTTGAAAATGTAATACAAGAGACCCGTAAACCGTTAAATCAATTTAAACAACAACTGTTATTAACAACGGGGAGGTATACAATACATGAGTCACTGAAAATTTTTGACAGGACACGACATTTAATTGAATATGACACACCAGAAAATTTAATAACTATATTAAGAGAGTATCTTCCACCTAACATTACGGTAGGAATTCATTGTACCTTAGAGGACTTATTTAAAATTCAATTACCTTTAAAAAATAATTTCACAAACACATTCCTTTTTACAAGAATCTTTCTACAAGACGTGGAAAACGAGGAAGATAAAGCTATAATAATAAAAGAAACGCACAGCCGTGCTCATAGGGGGCTAGAAGAGAATTACAAACAGATCAATAAATTATATTATTGGCCAAACTGTTTTAAAAAATTAAAAGAGTATATTAAAAATTGCGTGATTTGTAACGAAAATAAATATAACAGGCACCCAATAAAAATTCCAATTGGGGAAGCCCCAATTCCAAGTAAAGAAGGAGAAAATTTACACATTGATATATATTACGCGCAAGGTCTTACTTTCATAACTTGTATTGACGCTTACTCAAAATTTCTAGTAGTAAAAGAAATCCAAAATAAATTAAATATCGAAAATAAAGTAATGGAACTTCTTCAGCATTTTCCACAAGCAAAAGTAATAATGACCGATAATGAACCGAGCTTTACCTCGGCCCAATTTAAATCTTTCGCACAAAGGTGCAATTTAACTTTACATTACGCAGATCCGAGGCACAGCACGTCAAACGGACAGGTTGAAAGGGCACATTCTACATTAACAGAATTAGCTCGATGCATTAAAGAAGAATTTAATTTAACTGACTTTTCCGAAATAATAATAAGAGCCGCTCAAGAATATAATCAGAGCATTCATTCTACAACGAACCAAAAACCTTTTGACGTATTATATAATAAAATAGAGCACGATAACATTCCTGAACTTTTGAAAAATACTCAAGAGAAAATGTTGGAAACACATAATGAAAACAGAAAAGAAAAAGAATATCATGTGAGACAGGTAGTCTATGAAAAGAAACACGGGGAAAGAAATAAACTTAAAACCAGATATAAAAAACAAATAGTTAAGGAAAATTTACCCAACAAAATAATAATCAACAATAGAAATAGAATTATTCACAAAGATAATATAAAATTCTAAGTATTTATATATTATCCTTTTTTCTTTCCTTTCCCAGAAAATGTTTTATCAGGTGCTCATACTACACCTTATTTTATTAACAAAATCAGAAATAATTGACTATACAAGTCACGAATATCTTCTATTTAAGGACAATAAAGACGTATTGACGTACGATTCATACGCAGATTTATTCCATGTAACTAACTTAAGCTTTTATAAAGAAATAATAAATTTGGAATCAGATAATATTAAAAGGGATACTAATAAAAGGTCACAATGGGAAATTAAATATGACATAAAAGTAATCGAACTAATTTTATCGCACTTAGTATCAACTAGATCAAGAAGAGGGATAAATGAGTTAGGCACCGTGTGGAAATGGTTAGCTGGAACTCCGGACCATGATGGTTTTATTACAGTTCAGAATAAAATTAATGAATTAATTGAAAACAATAATAAGCAGTCTATTATCAATTCCCGATTATTCAAAGAAATAGAATCTCTTTCCGATGATTTTAAAAAAGTATTTATTGATCAAGATCTACCACTTCGAAAACATCGCTTGCGATTATTAACATTTGATCTGCAAAATTTAATTGACACAATCACTCTAGCAAAAATAGACGTTTTTAATACCAAAATTTTAAACAATGATGACATCTTGGAAATATTAAAACATGAACAAAATCCAGTAATTATAGCTGATTTAATGGACATCTCTTCTTTTAAAATCGCATTGCATAAAGAACTTTTAATAATTTATATAAAATACCCAATAATAAAAAACAGATGTGAAATATATCACGCTAGAGCGATTTCCCAAATCTATGGAAAACTAGTATTAAGCGATCAAGTCGCAAAATGCGAAAATATTTTTTACGAAATGTCTAATTTTAAGAACGAACTTTTTAATAATTATTGCACTCTAAGTAACCAAAAAACGTGTTTTACCCGATTATTAAATGGTGAGAAATCAACCTGTAAAAAAATAAGAGAAAAAAATAAAAAAATAGACATCATACAAGATGGTGCCATCCTTATAAATGGGAACAATATTGTTAACAACTCTCATTTAAACGGTTCGTTTTTAATAACATTTAATGGTACAACTAAAATTAATAATATCTCATATACCAATTTGCAAAATAAAATTCTTGAATACGTAACTACGAACCACTTTAAAAATTATGAAATATCCGATTACATATTATCAAATAACTCTGATCTTTCTTTAGATAATATAAACATTTTAAACCCATTCGTTAAAATTAAGAATACTAAAATATCACTTACCTTTATATTATTAATTTTAATCATTATATTTTTGATTCTTTCACTTATTATAAAATACAAAAATGCTATATTATTTGTAACCAAAAAACATCGGCCTGAACCAGAAAAATCTATTAACCAAGAAATTTTTTTAACAGAATTAAGAGATCATTTAAACGAGTTTCATATTGAATCGGGACGATCCATTTTTGAAGGGGGAGAGTTATCCAACCCCTAAATACAGGCCACATATGGCTTTTATAAACAATATTTTCAATCTCTGCATTTGCCTTTGGCTTGATCTTTGGCTCAATTATCCAACCCATAAATCCAGGCCACTTATGGCTTTCCACTTATGAATTTTATAAACAATATTTTCAAACTCTGCATTTGCCTTCGGCTTTGTCTTTGGCTCTGAGGCGCGATCTCGGTTCCCCATAAACAAATCAAAATCAAAAGTAAACATCAGCTTCCCTCCGAAGCCCAATCAATTACGCCTTTTGCGTTTCAAGTACCCACCAAATTGCATCGATCAGCTTAATCGAATTTCACAATAAGATGCGACAGTTTCATCTTAAGCCTCTAATCTAAGCACAACTGATGGCCGAGGTTCTTTGGATCAGATTTAGAATTAAGAAGGCAGTCCTATTTTGACCGAGACCGCGAACGGTTGACAAAAGTATTTAAGAAAAAACCAAAAGTGTCTTGTAATTTTTGCGTTTAATAAATAAAGGTTTAACACCAAGTTGTGAAATCAAAAAATAAAATTTTCATTTTTTTAATTCACCGAACTACAAACAATTTAACTTGCATGCAAATTGAAATAAATAAAACAAGAAAATGTGCGAAAGCGAGAGATTATCTGACAAAGATCAGAGGCAGTTAGGCCCGAACTAAGCTGACAAAGGTCAGAGACAGTAATTATAATAATAATAATAAAAAACAAGAAAGGAAAGCTTACTTCGGGCGGAGCCGAAGTTGATATACCCTTGCAGTTAAAACCGGAATATAGAATAGAATCTGTACCAAGTTCCAGCTTTCTATCTTCAAAAACACGAAAGTTGGGTCATTTCCGATCGTTCAGTTATATGGCAGCTATAGGATATAGTCGGCCGATCCTAATGAAATTTGGTAGGTTGGATCAACTGACCAAAAATAGAGTCTGTACTAAATTCCAGCTTTCTATCTTTAAAAACACGAAAGTTGGGTCATTTCCGATCGTTCAGTTATATGACAGCTATAGGATATAGTCGGCCGATCCTTACGAAATTCAGCATGTCGTATTATTTTGCCAAATATCAAAGTTACCAAAGTTATACCATTTCCGATCAATCAGTTATATGGCAGCTATAGGATATAGTCGGCCGATCCGGGCCGTTCCGACTTATATACTGCGTGCAAAGAAAAGAAGGGTGTGTGCAAAGTTTCAAGACGATAGCTTTAAAACTGAGAGACTAGTTTGCGTAGAAACAGACAGACGGACAGACAGACAGACGGACAGACGGACAGACGGACATGCTCATATCAACTCAGGAGGTGATCCTGATCAAGAATATATATACTTTATAGGGTCGGAGATGTCTCCTTCACTGCGTTGCACACTTTTGGACAAAATTATAATACCCTCTGCAAGGGTATAAAAAAAGAAAAGGAGTTATCTGAAAAGGAGTTTTCAGAGGCAGTTAGCCATACATGTATGTACATACATATGTACTAAGCTGACAAAGGTCAGGGACAGTAAGACTGACAAAGAGGAAAAAAAAGAAAGAAAAAAAAAACATGCATATGTTTAGTAAAGTAGGTACAGTTAGATACGAACTAACTGGAGTCAGTGACAGAATGAAGCGAAACTCAGTTTCATTAAGGGGTCACGCCACCCTGAAATTTTCAAAAAATCGATTTTTTTTTTTTACTTAATTTAAAAGACTATATTCTTACGCGTATTTTAAGACGTCCCCGAAGACAATATCTTGATAATTATGGAAGTTATGTTTATTTGAAGGCGGCACTGCAGGAGGGCACCTAAGACACTTGTTTTTCTTCTTTTGCGTTTTTCTCGAAACTACTTTTTTCAAGACGGTGGGCATGATAACTCAAAAACTGTTCAACCGATTGACTTGAAAATTGAAACACATCTTCTTACATAGATTTTCCACAGAGTGACGTAGGATTTTTTTGATCCAATGGATAGAAATTTTTTTATGCAATTTTTAGTACGAAATTTTTTGCCCAAAACATTGAGTCAAGTTTTGAAGTGCTCTCATTTGCGTAATTTTTCTTCTTTTCTAAAACGGCTACGTCACTCTGTTCCAAATTTATCACTTTTTAAAAAAAAATGTTGTTTACTTTTTTCTGATGAAAATTGACACGTGAATCATGCCCACCATCAAGGAGCACTCCGGAAAAACCCATGATCGCCGATGTTCATATCTCCGCCATTTTGAATTGAAAACAAATTTTTTTTTAGAATTTATAAAGCTCATTAGTTGTATTAAATAGAAATAAAAGTGGAAAAATCCTATCTCAACTAGTTTAGTCACAAGAAATTCCTGAAAAACCGTCCCGTTTCCACGCGGTCAGGGTGGCGTAACCCCTTAAATAAATTATATATATATATATACATATGTGTATAGAGATATCCAAATTTTTACAGATGAACGCGGAATTACCCATTAAACCATTCTTTTGCGAAAGCATTGACAAAGCACTGCTTCGTTTGGAATGGGAGAAATGGCTGAGAGCATTTAAGATCTATGCTGAATCAGAGGAGATCATTGCGTGCAAGCAAAAGAGGACCAAACTACTCCATTTAGGTGGAATACAGCTGTAATCAGTAGCGTATTCATTACCAGATGCTGTAATCGATTTCGACGAAGAGGAACAAAATGATGTATTTCAGGTGTTGGTGGACAAATTGACGGCGTTCTTCTCACCCAAACAAAACTCGTCGTTCGAAAGACACATGTTCAGGAGTTTGATTCCATCTGGCGACGAAAGTTTTGCCAAATTTGTTTTGCGCCTAAGACAACAAATTAAGAGGTGCGATTTTGGATCAACGAAAGCTGACATCGAAGAGATTTGTCTTAAAGATAAGGTAATCGACGCTTGGGCATCAGGAGATTTAAAAAGAAAATTATAAGAAAAAGAACATTCACTGGATGAAATACTCGAGGCATGCCAAGTTGACGAAGAAATAAGAAAAGAATCAGCAATGATGACAAAGGATACAGAGGAGCCGGTAAACAGAGTCGTGACAAGTAAACCGAAAGGAAATATACGGAACTTCGAATGCGAGAGATGTGGACGTACTGGCCACAAAGATGACTGTCCTACTTGTCCAGCTCGACAGTCGAAATGTAATCGGTGCGGTCGGCTGGGCCATTTTGGACGGAAGTGCAGGACGAATTTTAAAAGACAGAACTCCCAATGGAGATCTACTAACCCAGGTGAAACGGGCTCCTACACTAAAAAGCCGAAAACGGAGGATTGTTTCAAAATAAATTGTGATGAGCAAGAAGAATGCCTCAAATGCAAAGTCGGGGGGGCAGACATATCTCTGATCATTGATTCGGGGTCTCGCTATAATCTCATCTGCCAAGACGACTGGTCCACTCTAAAAAGGAATAAAGCCACAGTGTTCAATGTTCGTCCTAACTCACAGAACCAGTTCAATGGATATGCTTCGGACCAAATTTTAAATGTAATTTGCGTATTTGAGGCACCAATTTCTGTCGGTAAACAGGCTGAAATGATTGCCTCCTTTTTCGTCATTGAAAAAGGACAACAGTCATTGCTGGGACGAGAAACTGCAATTAAGTTGGATGTGCTACGGCTGGGTCTGCAGATAAATCATATTGAGGAGGTATCGGTTTTTCCGAAGTGGAAGGGCGACAGTGTCAAGTTGGCAATAAATCAGGACATAAAACCAGTACAACAGCCCATGCGAAGGATACCAATTGCATTAGAAGGAAAGGTGCGCGAAAAGATTCAGGATGCTCTAAAGCGTGATATTATTGAACCTGTAAGTGGCCCAAGTGCCTGGATCTCACCAATGGTTTTAGTTTTCAAAGAAAATGGAGACATTCGACTATGCCTGGATATGCGGCGAGCAAATCAAGCCATTTTAAGGGAAAACTATCCTTTACCGACGTTTGAGGCGTTCATGACTCAACTCAGGGATGCTAGATACTTCTCCAGGTTAGATCTCAAGGATGCATACCACCAACACGAGCTACATGAACAAAGCCGAGCAATAACAACGTTTATAACTCCGTTAGGATTATTTCGTTACAAGCGAATAATGTTTGGAGTCAACTCGGCACCAGAGATTTTCCAAAGGAGGCTTGAGCAATTATTGTCGGGTTCCTCAAATGTCCTAAATTACATAGATGACATCATTGTTTTTGGAAAAACTGAGGACGAGCACGATGAAGCATTGAAAAGAGTTCGGGGCATTCTAAAAGAAAACAACTGAAAAGTTGTTCAAAAAACTTTCATTATTAAATGAAAAGAAATGTGTCTACAAAGCTTCTAAATTACATTTTTTGGGTCACATTTTATCGAATCATGGCATCGAGGCCGATCCGGAAAAAATTAACACCATCACATCTTTTCGACCTCCAAAGAACAAGGAGGAGACTCGCAGTTTTTTGGGCCTTGTAACATATGTAGGAAAATTCATTCCAGAGTTAGCAAATAAAACTGACCCATTGCGACGACTGCTCAAAAAGGACGAAAAGTTCACCTGGGGTGCTCCGGAACAGGATGCGTTTGATAAACTGAAATCGTGTCTGGCGAAAATTTCTAACTTGCAGTATTTCAATCCAAAGCACAAAACACAGTTAATTGCAGACGCCAGTCCGGTTGCATTAGGAGCTGTATTGCTGCAATTCCATGGAGACGATGAACCGAAAATAATATCTTTTGCTAGTCGAAGCCTGACAGATGTCGAAAAGCGCTATTCGCAGACCGAGAAGGAGAGCTTATCATTAGTTTGGGCAGTGGAAAAATTCTTCTATTATCTAGCTGGATTAGAGTTCGAACTAATAACCGATCATAAACCACTAGAAACCATTTTTAAACCATCTTCGAAGCCTCCAGCGAGAATCGAAAGATGGATCCTCCGCCTCCAAGCTTTCAAATTCATTGTTAAATATAAAACCGGAAAGGAGAATATTGCGGATACTTTTTCTCGTCTATGCAAATTAAACCCAGGATATTGTTACGACATGAAAGGCGAACATAGCATTCTCCACGTAATCGAAAACGTGACTCCGTCGTCCATGACGATCACTGAAATTGCAGAGAAAAGCATTAACGACGAGGAGATTGTAGATGCAATGTCGTGCCTGCAGGACGAATCGTGGAACGCTTCATCGTCAAACAGTCTGTTTCCGTTCAAACATGAGCTCTCACTTATTGGATTCATCATGATGCGAGGAACCCGCATAGTTATTCCAAAAGCGTTAAGACAGGCGATTCTAACGTTGGCACACGAAGGTCATCCGGGAGAGTCAGCGATGAAGCGACGATTAAGGTCCAAGGTATGGTGGCCGCAAATAGATCGAGACGCGGAGAAATTCGTCAAATCATGCAGAGATTGTATAATGGTATCGCAAGCATTAAACCCCACTGCTATGCAACGAACCACATTTCCAGAAAGACCGTGGATTTTTGTGGCTACAGACCTTTTGGGACCGTTACCTAACAACGAGCACATCCTAGTTTTTATCGACTACTATTCAAGATACATGGAATATAAATTTCTAAAATCGATCTCATCAACGTCATTGATCAGTACCATGAAAGAAATTTTCACCAGATTAGGCTACCCTAAAAAGCTGAAAACTGACAACGGAAGACAATACGTGAGTGCAGAATTTAAGGAATATTGTAAGCAATGCGGAATCGAGCAAGTAACATCGCCACCTTATTGGCCTCAAGCCAATGGGGAAGTTGAGAATATGAATCGATCGTTAGTAAAAAGGCTAAAAATTGCATACACCAACAAGACAAATTTCTAGGAAGTAATACAATCATTTGTTATGATGTATAATGTGACTCCCCATGGAACCACAGGGTCTGCACCAACGGAATTAATGTTCAATCGCGTAATAAGGAACAAGATTCCGGGGTGCAGGATTTAATGGGAGAATACAGTGACTCAGTAGAAAGAGAACGTGATTTAGTAAACAAACAGAAAGGCAAAGAATATGCCGACAAGAGGAGAGGAGCCAAAGAAATTAATTTTGAAGTGGGAGACAAGGTTTTTCTTAAAAACGTAATCTTTCCCCACAAGCTTACACCAAATTTTGACACCACCGAATACGTCGTAAAAGGAAGAGAGGGAGACATTATAAGAATAACAGGCGGGGGAAAAACTTTAACAAGGAATGTGAGCCATGTGAAAAAGATTCCACAAACACAACCTCCAGCTGAGACCGAAGATCACTCTCCACTCTCCCGAAGCACAGGTGACGTTCTGCAGCCTTTAAATTTCAGGACACTGGATGAATCAAAACAGATGGAATCGACGTCTGAGACGACATCGGCACCCGGAGAAGGATTGAAGCTGAAGCTCATCAATAAGGGAGGGATGTGGGAGTCTGTACCTCCGGTGATCTCTGAGAGCGAGAGAGCGACCCATTATGACTCTCAATAAGGCCATACTTTGACTCTTGTCAATTCTTGTAATCTAATCTTATTCTTACAGCCGGAGTGAACAGACCACCGCGCATAAATACATATTTGAATATAATTAACAATAGTTTCTATTATTGGTATGGTTACCGGGTAATACAGGAAGTATATATTCTAGTGTCGGAGATGTCTCCTTCACTACGTTGCACACTTTTGGTCAAAATTATAATACCATCTGCAAGGGTATAATGAGGAAAATTATATTAAAATTCATTGACCGATCTCACCTTACAATTTTAAACGATAAATAACCCACCAATTTTTATAGGATCTAGGTGGCCGATCTCGGCCGTTGCGACTTTTATCGCAAATTTTTTTTTTTTTTTGCGTAGGAACAGACAGACGGAAATGCTTATAAATGCTCAACTAAGTAGGTGATCCTGATAAAGAATATATTTACTCTATAGGGTCGGAGATGTCTCCTTCCCTGTGTTCCACACTTTTACATTCAGACCAATATCTTTAAACTGCTGTTTAGCAATAATTGAAGATAATATTATACAAAAAATACTGTTAGAACGTAACCACCAAAGAACTATTACATTCTTATCATCCTATTATATTTTCTAAAAAATATTTTATTTTGAGATATTTTAATAACAAAATCCCTTTAAACAAAAAAACACATACAAGGTGTGTTCAAAAAGTAAGATGAATTTTCAAGTTAATGTTCTGATTAAAAAAAATGTTTACAAGCGGACCGCTTGAAGCGGTACAAACTCTTCCAAGATGACCGAAAAAAGCACGGAAAGTCCGATCAAATGTCAAAGTTTTGATCACTGTTTTCTTCGAATACCATGGCATGGTGCATCAGCAGTTCTGACCATATGGTCGTACGGTCAATAAACAGTATTATCTGGAATTTATGCGCCGTTTGCGAGAAGCAATACGAAAGAAACGTCCAGAATTTTTGATCCAACCTACAAAATTTCATAAGTATCGGCCGCCTATATCCTTTAGCTGCCATATATTTGAACAATCGGTTATATTTTTTTTCGTATTTTTAAAGATAGGAGCTTGGGACTTTTTTTTTTAGATTTTTTATCGTAATTTATTGGTTTTATTATGATGTAATCATAAGAATCGGCCAACTATATCCGATGTTTGCGATATATATCCGGTTTTAACTGCAAGGGTATATCAACTTCGGCTCCGCCCGAAGTTAGCTTTCCTTTCTTGTTTTAGGACACTTATACATAAAGTTTTGGCCTCATTAAAAACATGGGGCAATTTATTTATAATATTTATTTCTTTATATTATATTTATTTCTCATACCCTTGCGTCTACTCGAATTGTTGCTTAAAATAAAAGCCTTTCTCATTATACCCTTGCAGAGGGTATTATAATTTTTTCCAAAAATGTGCAACGCAGTGAAGGAGACATCAACGACCCTACGAGTCAACGAGTTGATATGATCATGCCCGTCTGTCTGTCTGTCTGTTTCTACGCGACCTAGTCTCTCTGTTTTAAAGCTATCGTATTGATAGTACCGTATATCGTACCTTTGCACACACCCTTCTATCCTTTGCACGCAGTATATAAGACGGAACGACTATAAGTCGACTATATACTATAGCTGCCATATAACTGATTGATCGGAAATGGTGTAACTTTGATGGTTTTAGAGTTAGAAAGTTCAAATTTTACATGAGAGCTTATTTTGCAAAACGTATAGCAGAACAATACGACGTGCCAAATTTCATATGGATCGGCCGACTATATCTTATAACTGACATATAAGTGAACGAAAGGAAAATACACAACTTTCGTGTTTTTGAAGATAGAAAGCTGAAACTTGGAACAGATTATATTTTTTAGTTTATTTATCAGTTAATCCGACCTACCAAGTTTCATAACGATCGGTCGACTATATCCTATAGCTGCCATGTAACTGAACGATCGGAAATGGTATTTGGTAGAAATATCAACTTTCGTATTTTTGAAGATAGAAACTTGGAACTTTGTTTTAGATTTTTTATTGAAATTAATTGGTTTTATTATGATGTAATCATAACTATATCCGATGTTTGCGATATATATCCGGTTTTAACTGCAAGGGTATATCAACTTCGGCTCCGCCCGAAGTTAGCTTTGCTTTCTTGTTTTTATTGCATTTTTCATTAATTCAAAAGCTGGAATGGGCACTAAAATTGAGTATTTTTTTTAAAAAAAAACTACGCTTCCCTATCTATATTCTCCATGAAGAAAACTTTTTCCAACACAATTTCTGAGAAAATTTTTATCAGTGGAAAAATTTTGATTTTTAGTTTTGGCTGTCAAATGAATCACAGTAAGAGCAAATGAGATAGCATCTAAAAAAAATTTGAGAGTTCTCACACTGTCAGTGTACCGGCAGCGCTGCGGCAGAATTTCCTACCCTATACACGCGTGCTATATAAAATGAGAGTTGGCCCACCACTGGTTTAATTCCTCAAAAAGGAATTGCTCCACCAAAAAGGAAAAGGAAAAAAGTATCGATGTGGAAATCGATTTTTTAGCAGCTCAATTTTAAAGGTTCGTTGAAGTGTGGGTGGAAGAGATGGGTACCAGGTATAATATAGTCGGGAAACTCACATACAGCCGTCCTTTCTAGTTTTTTAGAGACACTCTGCAAGGGTATAAACAGAAAGGAAATGTTACTTCGGGCGGATATAAAGATGATCAAAACCAAAAATTTAGTTCAAGAAACATCTCATAATTCTTATTCCTGTAAAACCTCTCATTTTCTTCCCTCTTCTGACAATTGGACTGCGGCGCATCTGGAGTTTCTAAATTGAAAGGGCTCATATCTACCCAATTTAAAAACTCTGTACTGCTGAGACGCAATAGTGAATTGTCACATAAATTTAAAGTGGGTACGGCTCTGCTTCTAAGCCTACTTTTCCCAATTTATTTACTTTCAAAATATCTATTACAAATTCGCGCAGTTCGTCTATCAAAAGTGTCATCCATTCTTAACCCTCTAGTGCCCAAATTTTCTTTTCCAAGAAAAAAATTATTTTTGGATTCAGTATGTATCAAAAGTGAATGTTTGTTTTAGAAAAATTTTTATTTTTGCTTGGATCGAGTTTTATTTGACTTTATCCTTGGACCGCTTAGAGGCGGCTTTGGGAAGATAGGCCAACAAAAAATTAGGTAATTTGCTTACATGTTCGTCCTCCAATTCTTCTTCTCCATCCGTATCAATGTCAAAATCAATAACATTTCATAATTTTTCAATCTCCACGTCGGAAAGAGCCGTTCCATGTCTACTGAAGCAATTATTTGTACTTAAATAATTCGTAGGTTCAAACTGAACTTATCAATTTTTTTCGCGAATTGTCCCAAGACCGCCTCTAGACGGGATACTTTATAAAAGCAATAAAAAGCTAACGAAAACTTATTTTTAGTGTGGGTTTCGTTTTTTGCGTCCTTTAGTATATCAGCAACACGGTAAACTTTTTTTTTTCAGCATCAAACTATTAATAATATTTTTTAAAAATATTTACATTTTGCACTTCTTACAAAATAATTATTTCGTCCGAGTTGCACAAATTTGCTGCTTCAAATGAATACAGCAGCTTGCGCAAGCTCTAGTATGTATTCCAAACGCAACCAACTTATTTTTAGGACTTCCCCAAATTAGAAAATATGCAAAAAAGAATCAAAAGGAATGAAAAGAATAAAATAACGGTATTTTTAACATTACCCGTCTAGAGGCGGTCGTGGGCACTAGAGGGTTAAGATTCCTATCATCCGAAGGAAAAGAAAACAACCTTATTGGAATGGAGTGTGATGAATTCCTTTAACTCCCCTGGCAGGAAGCAATAATGCAACTGCGTCCATTTTTTCTAACATTAAGCCTATTCATTTCAAAAATATTAAAACCGAATATTTAAATAAATTATTAGAAAGTTTACGTTTAGTAAAAATATTTTCAAAAATTATCTAATAGCACCTTAAAAACACCAATACTAATGACTTTCAAATCTCTTATTTTTCTTCACTTCTAATCACTATCGAAAATCAGCTCTTTAGTAGGTCCTCACGAAAAACGCTCCTCACAGAACAAAATTATAATGCCGATTAAAACATTTCCCACTTCTTCTTCAAATGGCAATATTTTAGGCGGTAAATTTACAAGAATCAAAACAAACCAGAAATAATAGTTTGGCGCGCAACAAATATGTCGGTAACAAATTCGAGCGGCGACTTTTTTAGGAACCAACATTTTAAAGGAAATTTAAATTAAAGACAATAATTTCGATCTCACAAAAAACCAAAATAATAAGTACCTAAAAAATTGGAAACGAAAAAGGTAAACAAGTCAATCAGCTTATAAACTTTTTAAATTTAATTAATCTTCATTAGTTGGCTGACGGTTTAGCATTAACATTTTTTATCTATTATAAAATGTATAAACCATTTTTTTTGTAAACCAATTATTGTCCCAATATTGTTTGCATTTCTGTATAACACAAAAAGTGCGGAATAAAAATTCATAACCAAAACCAAAAAATCGCTGGCAGAAAATTTTAAATTTCAATCGGAAATAATTTATATAATCGCATGTATTTATTTCAGCTTTTATATGTCTTTTTTGTTACACAAGAATTCTTGGTATTAGCCGCGCAGTTTTGGTTATTTATTTTTCTTTTCCGTTTTGTTTCCCCACCGTTTTGTTTGTTTTTTTTTTATTTTTTTTTCTCTGTTGATCATAAGCGGAGGCTCAGTCCCCGCGCACCCCTGACACAGCAATAGCGCAACTTGTCGAGCCCGCACACATAACTAAAGCGGCAGCTTAGCCCCCGCGGCCCCTTTACCAGCCCAATCGCTTTTATCGGCATATAATTCATACATAAATATTTTTTTTCCTTTCGGGCGACTTTATAGCCGCAGCTCCACATGAGCAATTCGTTTCAACAATATAGAAACACAAGACAACTCTCTAGTGATTCGGAGTCCGAGACCGAAGGGCCGGCAAGATTTTCCACCCCTAAAAGCGCTAACGCTAGCGCTCCCATACTCGCGAATATGGCTTTCAACATGGAACAGATGACAGCCACCATACAGGCGGCCGTTCAACATGCTGTTCAAGATGCCAATATCGATCACCAGCGTAGACAAAACGAAATGCGTCTGGCTCTTCAAGAAGCCAATACTGAAAACCAGACAATACGCCTGGCATTACACCGTCTGACCAAACGGGTCGACGCAAAAGGAACCGCCCCCGCCCAAACGGAGACTCCCCAAATAAAAAAATATGAACCTATAGAGATTAGGAACGACGTCAAGTGTGACGAGCCCCTAGACGCCGTCAAATCCCTGCCCTGACGCATACGTCCCTGGAGACAAGCGGCAGTAGCCGCGTATTATATTTTTAGAAATTACGAAAATAGCTCGCGCCATTATCAGGTGGTTATTATTATTAGGAATAAAATAAGGGGCCCTGCTGATGCCGTACTGTCTTCGTTTGCCACTGAACTAAATTTCGACGCGATTATAAATCGACTCGATTTTACGCACAATGATAAGCGGCAGATGCACGTTATCGAGCAGGAAATGGGTACTCTTATGCAGGGAAATATGGCCCTTCTACAGTACTATGACGAGGTCAAGAAAATACTCACCTTGCTTACCAACAAGGCCACTATGTCGTACGAAGCCTTGGCGGCAAAGGTCTTATGTGACAAATTTCGGGATGACGCACTCCGAGTATTTATCTCGGGGCTTAAGCGCAGCCTCACGGATGTCCTTTTTTCGGCAAAGCCGAAAGATATGCCATCAGCTCTCGCTTTGGCACAAGAAGTGGAATCTAACCACGAAAGATATTCCTTCGCGGCTTCAATTGCCAAAAGCCAAGAGGACAAGGATAAAAAACAGCACCCAAAAGCGCAAGAATACCGAGAGGCTCCTGCGCAAGCAAATGCACAAACGCTGGAAAAAATCCGTACTACGTCAAACAACACAAGGCGCAAGTACATAGACATCGACCCATCGCTGTCCAAGATACTTAGGCCATCCTAAGCCCCGGCAAACCAAAACAGGAAGCCGGCTGAGTCCGATCGATCTGCCCCACACAAAAGGCAGAGGGTTAATCACGTCGAGCAGGGCGCGAGCGAAACCGGGAGCAAATATACCGCCGCAGCTTCAAGCGCGGCTCAGGAAATTGACGACGACGCTATTAATGATTACAATTCGGACGTCATCAATTTTTAGGGGAAAATCCCTGCTACCCGTCATCAGACGAAGAGTAGCAGGTGTAGAAATGAAGCTTTTAATAGACACGGGCGCGTCAAAAAATTTCATCCGTCCATACGAAGGGTTGAAAGGCGTCCGCCCAGTAGATTCGCCATTCTCGGTACATTCCATCCATGGCGTTACCACGATAACAAAAAAATGCTTCGTATCCCTGTTCAACTTGAAGGCTACGTTCTTTATCCTACCAGATTTGTCCTCCTTTGATGCCATCATCGGCCTTGACCTGCTGAAACAAGCAGGAGCATCACTTAACTTAGCTTCCGGTCACCTCAGATGGGGCTCTGAGACGGAAAAGCTAGAGTTCCAATCATGTCCCAATGTAAATTTCACTGAGGTGGACTGCTCCAGCGCACCACCTTTGGTCAGAAGAGCATTTTCAAAAATTCTAAGCGACAGGAAAAACGCCTTCGCAAGCCCAAATAAGGCGTTACCTTACAACACGTCTGTGGTAGCCACCATCAGGACAGTTGATGAGGAGCCCATTTATGCCCATTTTTCGTCAATGACGAAATCCAAGACCTACTAAAAAACGGCATAATCCAGAAGTCGAGATCCCCCTACAATAACCCAATATGGGTAGTAGACAAAAAGGGTACCGACGAATCTGGAAACCGTAAAATGCGGCTAGTATAAGACTTTCAAAAATTAAACGAGAGGACAATACCGGATCGCTACCCTATGTCAATTATCCTTATGATACTAGGGAATTTAGGCAAAGCCAAATACTTTACAACGCTCGATTTGAAGTCTGGCTACCACCAAATTATTCTGGCAGAACGTGACCGTGAGAAAACTTCCTTTTCCGTAAACGGGGGAAAATACGAGTTTCGCCGACTGCCATTCGGGTTAAGGAATGCTGCCGGCATCTTCCAAAAAACCATCGACGACGTACTACGAGAACAGATTGGCAAATTTTGCTACGTCTATGTCGATGATGTTATCGTCTTCTCAGAGGACGAAAACGCACACATCCGACACGTGGATTGGGTTCTAAAGAGCCTACACGACGCTAACATGAGAGTGTCAGCGCAGAAATCGGTCTTCTTCAAAAAAAGCGTTAAATTTTTGGGGTTTGTAGTCACCAACGAGGGGACCACGACAGACCCGGATAAGGTCAGGGCCATTAAAGAATTCCCTGAGCCCAAAAACGTTTTCGAAGTAAGATCATTCATGGGCTTGGCTGGCTATTATAGGTGCTTTATTAAAGATTTTGCATCAACAGCTAAGCCCATTTCGAGCATTATAAAAGGAGAGCTTGGAAATGTCAGCAGACACAGATCCAAAAGCATCCAGGTACAGTTTACCGAGCCGCAACGGCAAGCTTTTGAAAAGCTGCGTAACATCCTGGCCTCTGAGGATGTCATCCTCAGGTACCCCGACTATAAAAAGGCGTTTGATCTAACGACAGATGCCTCAGCTTATGGCATTGGCGCGGTGCTTTCACAAGAGGGGCGTCCCATCACTGTGATCTCTAGGACCTTAAAGGACAGAGAAGTTAACTACGCTACCAACGAAAGGACAGCGCTAGAGAACCTGCGCCACTACCTTTATGTGGTCAAAGATTTAAATATCTACCTGACCACCAACCGCTGACCTACGCGGTATCGGATTCCAATCCGAATACAAAAATTAAAAGATGGAAGGAACGCATCGACGAGTGTGGTGCCAAAGTCCATTACATGCCTGGCAAGGCCAACCTAGTTGCGGATGCCCTCTCGAGGCAACAACTCAACGTTGTAGAAGAAGAAGAGGCATTCTCAAGATCGGCCAAAATTCACAGTGAGCTGTCGCTAACCCACACAATCTAATCCACGGACAAGCCCCTCAATTGCTTTCAAAACCAGATAATTCTGGAGGAAGCACGCTGTGCGTCAAAGCGGAGCTTCTTGCTCTTTGGAAACAAAGACGGCATATCATTGACTTCACTTGCGAGGAGTCATTGCTGGAAGAGCTCGCAACCATAATAGTTCCTAAAGGCGTAAACGCCATTCATTGCGATCTGCATACGCTAGCAGTGATACAGGACAAACTAATTCGACAATTCCCTGCCACCAAATTCTGGCATTGCAAAAACCGAGTAACGGACATTTTTGTAGTTGGCGAAAGGCGGGAAATTCTTACTGTCGAGCACAACAGAGCTCACAGATCTGCACAAGAGAACGTGAAGCAGGTACTCTCCAAGTACTACTTCCCGAAAATGGCCAAGCTAGCGAACGAAATAGTCATTTCGGGCAAGACTTGCGCCAAGGCTAAATACGACAGACATCCGAAGAAACAAGAGCTTGGTGAAACTCCAATCCCATCTCAAGTAGGAGAAATGCTACACATATACATCTTCTCCACGGATAAAAAGTATTTCCTTACGAGCATCGACAAATTCTCGAAATTTGCCGTAGTGCAACCAGTTCCCTCTAGAACTTTAGAGGATCTCAAACCAGCGCTACTTCAGCTGATGAATATTTTCCCCATGGCCAAGGTCGTATATTGCGACAACGAACCATCGTTGAACTCGCACACCATCGTGACCATGCTGGAAAACCAATTCGGCGTTAGAATCTCAAATGCTCCGCCCCTACACAGTGTCTCCAACGGACAAGTGGAGCGATTCCACAGCACTTTGGTAGAGCTTGCTAGATGTCTTAAGATCGATAAAGGCATCAGCGATACCGGAGAGCTGATACTTCTGGCCACGGCCAGATATAACAAGTCTATCCACTCGGTCATCGACAAGAGGCCGGCTGACGTGGTGCAGGCACAATCAGATGAGCCACAATATGAAATACAAGATGTTCATTGAGATTGTTTTATCTCAAACCAAAAAAAAAGGGTGGCTGCTAATATTTAAAAAAAACTGGGCGAAAACGAAAACGAAAGGTCTTGCCTCTTCAACGTTATAAATTCGAGTATATTTTCTAATCTTTCTCTAATCTTAAGCCTAACTTATCTATTGCGGCGAAGCGGGGCGAATTCGCAAAAGAGCGAATATGAGCTTTCGCTCCCGCTCCGCCCTAAGCTATCTAAGAGTAAATTTACAGACTAACAACTAACAAATACAATTCAGCTATAACTATAATTCAAATTTTTCGACTTCAATAAAATACAAATTTTCGACTTTAATAAATACAAATCAATTTACACCGGCCCCGTTGAAGGCCTCCATCAGGCTTCAACTAACTAGCAGCCGCGCCAGCTTGTGGACCGCTCTCCTATATTCCGCTCCAGAGCTAGTTCGGACGACGGCGACCCTGACCCTTCCGTCCGCGCCGGCGTGTGTTGCTCCTACTCGTCCCGTGAGCCACTGTTGTGGCGGCTGGTGATCCTCTGCGATCAGGACCAGCTCGCCCGTCCGGATGTCGTCCTCCTGGTGCTGCCACTTCGACCGCGCCTGTAGGCCCATGACGTACTCCCGGGACCATCGCTGCCAAAACATTTGCTTGATTGACGAGACAAGCCGGCATTGCCGCAAGCACGTTAGACCCTGCTGGTCCGTATGATGCGTATTTGATGCGTATTGCGTGACCGCGTCGACCTCGTCCTCGATTCTCCGACGAAGGTCTGCGAAGTGGCGACTTGCTCCGACGAAGTTCGTCGCGTTGTCGCAGTGCACGATCTGCGGACATCCTCGGCGCCCAACGAACCTTTGAAAAGCCAATAAAAAGGAATCAGTTGAAAGGTCGGAAACTACTTATAAATGAACTGCCTTGGACGCAAAACAAACAAATAAGGCAATGTAGGACTTATAGGGTGGCCTACCACGAATTTTCAATGTCGTATCTATAGGGCCACAAAAATCAACACCACAAATGGAGAATGGGCGGAGAGCACGAATTCTATCTAAGGGTAAATCACCCATGATTTGAGTCATCAGACGAGGCTTGCATTTAAAGCAGCGTATGCATGACCGTACTGTCTGACTGCAGACTTCCTGCGCATTTACGATCCATATGCGCTGTCGCAAAAGACTCACAAGTGCTCGTGGACCCACATGAAAATTCGACTCGTGCAAGTATCGGACGTAGCTCTGAACAAATTGAGAGCGTTTTGTCAACAATACTGGAAACTTGGCATCGTACGATATAGGAGCATTAGCTAGTCGCCCCCCAACCCGCAACAACGAAAAGGTAAGCCCAGCCTCTGAAGATTCGTGTAGAAAGGGATTAAGCTTTTGTAGGCTAGGGCTAACACTTAAATTTTTTCGGATCTTTTCTATTTCATCTTGATACTCGTGCTCTTGGACTATTTCGACTATTTTCTTAAAAGCTTCATTATATTCGACAGGTGAGGGAACAATATCCGAATTCACTAATAATTTATTCGATTTCCTTATAAAGCGGAACATATAAACGAACACTCGCAGCAGTTTTAGGTGAGAGGAATAACCTTCTATCACTTCCAACAAATCTGAGGTAGATACGATTGCGGTTAATCCGACAGCATTCTTTTTCGCTTCCATCTGTAGAAGTTCTGGTGACGGATCAAACCGGGAGCTCGTCGGCCACTTATCTTCCGGTTCCTTTAAAAACGATGGACCTGTAAACCAGATCGATTCTACAGTCTCCTTTACGTCTCCACCTCTGGACACTATATCTGCCGGGTTCTGTTTAGTTGGTACATGCCGCCACGTGCTATCCTCTGACCACTCTTGAATTTCAGCTACTCTATTCGATACGAACGTTGACAACGACGATGGATGGGAACGAATCCAATGAAGAGTTACTTCTGAATCCGACCAAAATACACTTGTTCGATCGGAACTTTTATTAGAGGCTTTATCTTGCGGCAGAGATCTGCGAGAAGGTGAGCGGCACATAACTCAAGACGGGGGAGCGTCTTTGTCTTGAGCGGCGCTACTTTGGACTTTGCCGTCAACAATGAAACTTTAATACCTTCTGCAGATTTGCAACGAATATAGGCGCAGGCTTCATAGGCTCTCATCAATGCGTCAGAAAAGGCATGAATTTGAATCGGTGACATCGGCTCAGTAAACACGAATCTCGGAATTGAGATGTCCTCTAATTGCGACAGGGCAACTTGTATTTTGTTCCACGCTGTTTCTAAGTGCAGTGGAATTGACTCATCCCAATCTAGCTTATTTAGCCAAAGTTCCTGCAATAGGATCTTTCCTTTTATAAGTATAGGGCTTAATAGGCCAAGGGGGTCAAACAACTTCGATGTCACCGAAAGGATGTTCCGCTTGGTCGCCCTTTGACCCATGACTGAAGCATCAATTTCAAATTTAAATACATCTTCTTTAGGAACCCAAGCGATTCCTTATGCTTTAGTCAGTTCTGATTCCGAAAGTGTTATTGGCTTAACCGTGCTCTCGGATGCAGTAACTTCAGGCGAGTTTGAAAACCACTTGCTCAATTCAAACCCAGCGTTTTGAAGAACCTGAGTTACTTCAGACTTAATTGTCTTTAGCTCCTCAATGCAACCAGCACCCGTTAACATGTCGTCGACGTAAAAGTCGGACCCAATAACTTCGGCAGCTCGAGGGAATGTATTTTTCACAGATTCACTCAACCTCTTCAAACACCTTATGGCCAGGAATGGGGCTGGCGCAGTGCCATATGTAACGGTGTTGAGCTTGCACAGTTTCAAGGACTCTGATGGGTCTTTCCTCCACACTATCAACTGGTATCGCCTATCGGCTTCATTTACCATTACTTGGCGATACATCTTTTTTATGTCGGCTATCAGAGCGAATCTGTTCAGCCGGAACCTAAGAAGAATTGAATACAACTCTTCCTGGATGGTAGGACCAACCATCAACAGATCGTTAAGACACTTATGTGTTGATGTCTTACAAGACGCATCAAACACGACTCGTAATTTGGTCGATGTGCTTTGAGGCCGTAAGACACACTGATGGGGTATGACGTAGTGTGGAGTAGCAAGAACATCATTGCTTGTAGGGGACATATGACCTAAGGATTCGTATTCTTCCATGAATTCCACATACATTTTCTTTAAATTCGGATCTCGAGATAATCTTCTCTCGAGCGACAAAAAACGGCGTTTGGCTACCTCGAACGAGTTTCCCAAAACGCTTGGATCCGATTTAAATGGAAGCCTGACTTCAAGTCGACCTGAAGGCAGCACAACTGTATTTTTCTGATAATGTTCCTCACATAACTCTTGTTCAGGTGACAAAAGCTTTTTGGAAGTTGGTACGTCTGCCAACGATCAGAATTATTTCAAATTGTCATCTATCGACTCGAGTAGTTCTTCTTGGCAATTGAGGCTAGAGACAGGCTGTTAAGGAGTTTAGGTATTCGCCTTATATTTTCCCGATACTATCCATCAAAGGAGAGTTTTTTGGACGATGGCTTGGCTCTTGTTTTATTCGGCCAACGGACAACAGTTCGAAAAATGACTCAGATCCAATTAACATGTCTATCCGCAGAGGTTTATAAAAATATGGGTCTGCTAAGGGTAAGTTCTTTGGTAGGTCCCAATCTTTCACGTTCATTGCCTGGTCAGGGTGATAACCCGAGATAGTTCTCAAAATCCAAAAGTCGAACGGAAACTCACTACCATTAATTGTTGACTTCACCACAGTGTGTATCTTTTTCTTAACCTGGGAATTAGATTGCCAATGCTCAGGCCAATATGTGCTCGCCATGTTTACGATCGACGTCGCTAACAAAACCCTTTCTAGAGATGACGCATGCAAAGCATCTGACGTAGAAGGGCCATCAAGATCTAGCGCTGGAGGAGGATGTTCATTTGGTGGTGGTAACGCCAAGTTATTTTCGGTCACAGTTAATCGGTGCAGAAGTTTGTGGTGCGATCTTGCACAAATTTGACACCTAGCCGATTTACACTTCGCAACCGTGTGACCTTTTCGCAGACAATTTAAACATAATGAGGCTGACTTGACAAACTCAAACCGTTGCATTACAGCAAGGTGAGCGAACGGACTACACTGGGCAAGACTATGGTCTTGTGCGTTGCAATAACTGCAAGCTTGTTTATTGGAAGCGGAGCAAGCCAACGAACTCCTATTGTGCTGCTTCCCGAACCCAATTTTCTCCTGTTTTGGCTTGCCAGTCTCTTCAGCGGACAGGTGCTGGTACCTACGGTTTAATATTTTTTCGAAATCGGACCACAACGGCAATTCCTCATAATCCAGTGACTCTTCCCATTTTTCTCTGGTCACTGGATCTACTCTACTCAAAACTAAATGAATGATCTTTGAGTTTGCAATTTTAGTGTCATCTCCTATGGATAAGAGTGACCCATAGATCGATGACACTGTGTCGATGAGACCTCTCAACGACGACGCAGACGGCTGGGAAACTTTCGGAAGGCTGAATAATTTGCTTATTTGGTTCGCAAAGATGAGACATTCGTTATCGTAAACTCTTTTTAGACTAGCAATAGTTACTAGTCATAATAGTCATAATTACTCTCGGTGCCTTGGAATGCCTTGATAGTTCCTAAGGCTTCACCAGAGAGGCAAGAAATTAAATGGTTAAATTTCTCGATAACAGGAATGTTCACATCCTTGTCTACTAATGTCTCAAAGAGACTTATGAAATTTTTAAACTCCGAATAGTTTCCACTGAATTTTGGCAATGCCAAACTGGGAAGTCGAGCTCGAGTTGGGGCTGCAGAAATTGCAGTAGCTGGTGGGGACTCTTCAGCTAACGTGAAGGCATTTAATAAAGACATCACCCTTGCCTTAGTTGTTATCTCTAATTCTTCCAACTCGGCTCCAAATTCATCTTCCTCATCTAATTGCTCGATCTGGTCTTGCAACTCGTTTGCCTTAAAACCTGAAGCCTGCACTCTAGCTCGGTCTTCACTAAAGGAACTGACCCAGCTTCCAAACGTTCCTCTAACCGGCGAATGCTTTTTACTCTGACATTTAATCTTCTTCTTAATTCATCAAGAGTCGTGGATTTTACTTTCTGTTTATTACTTTCCATTTTAAAATTTATTTATTTATTTTTAATAAACAGACGACGATAAAAAATTTAAAAGTTTTTGTTTTTATTTTTAAATAAAATTTTTTTTTTTTTTTTTAATTTATTTGTGAATTAGCAAAAATAATTAGCAAAAATTGACTAATATAAAAAAAATTTTTTTATTTTAATTATTTAATTAATAAATTAAATTCAAAAAACGAAAACGAACGAAAAAAGATATTTAATTTAATATCTAGCGAAAACGAAAAATAATTAATTAATATGGCAAAAAAAGATAAAATAATTCATTAATTATTTGATAGTCGAATAATGTTGATAGTCGACGCACTGAGTATCCAAAAAAATAGTTGGTTGCCAATGACACCGAAAAAGGTGTATACCCCACAATTATAGGGTAGCGCGTAATTGGCGTTCCGGTAAAATAAAATGCGCCAAACCAATGCATATACATACATACATATATAGCAGCGGAAAACGGTTGGAGCGAAAAAGAAAATTTTTACCGCTGCATATATTTGTATGTACGCCAAATTATTTATGCACGTAAATATGTATTATATTTGTACATATATTTGTAAATAAATAAATGTTTGGCTGCACTAAATTTAACTATTTTGTTTGGCGAAAACGAACGAGGGGTAAAGGGGAGGGCGACAGTGATGTGGATATGTATTTATGTTTTTGTCAATTTCAGCCACAGGCAGTTTGTTAATAATTTAACTAACTACTCAAATTTTTAAGCTCTACTAATTTCAAGTACGTATGCGCCAAGAATTGAAAGGAGGGTGCAATATTTCAGCACAAGATGAAGATTTAATTTGTCTCTTCTCAACTTTCAATTTTTCGCACAAATACCTGGGGTTCTGCCTTGGGATCCTTTAATCCCGCTGCCACTTTCCTGTTGCAGTCGATGCAGGTGCACGGCATGGACGTAGATAGGTATCGATGAGTGGCGAAGATCCTGCGGTGATGATCCTGGAGGCTGGAGGCTTGAGGGTTTCACGACGCGGTGATTTTTGGTTTTTATTTTCCAATTCACGGACGCGTCGCGAGCAGCTCTTTAAATTGGAGGTATTTTTTTTGTTTTTATGTGTAAATACACAGTGTTACTGTCACTTTGTTTTTGTTTATTTATTAAATATCTCGCACTTAGTCCACCCGGGGGCGCCAAAATGTTCACTGAGATTGTTTTATCTCAAACCAAAAAAAAAGGGTGGCTGCTAATATTTAAAAAAAACTGGGCGAAAACGAAAACGAAAGGTCTTGCCTCTTCAACGTTATAAATTCGAGTATGTTTTCTAATCTTTCTCTAATCTTAAGCCTAACTTATCTATTGCGGCGAAGCGGGGCGAATTCGCACAAGAGCGAATATGAGCTTTCGCTCCCGCTCCGCCCTAAGCTATCTAAGAGTAAATTTACAGACTAATAACTAACAAATACAATTCAGCTATAACTATAATTCAAATTTTTCGACTTCAATAAAATACAAATTTTCGACTTTAATAAATACAAATCAATTTACACAAGATAAAATTAAACTCGCCCAAGACAAGCTCCGGGACAGGGAAAACACTTCCCGCCAAAATAGAGTACTCGAGGTTGGCGAAAAAGTCCTAGTGAAGTCCAACAGACGCCTGGGCAACAAACTCTCACCGTTATGTGAAGAGAAAACCGTTGAGGCGGACATGGGGACCACAGTCCTCATTAAGGGGAGGGTGGTCCACAAAGACAACCTAAGGTAGGCCGAGCGCGACCATGTTATCGCTCGCCTAATAATTTCTCTTTTTATTATCTTTTTCCTTGCCACTTGGCATATGTTTTGCGCCCTTTATTATTTTCATCATGCTTTGGTGGTGGGCTACCCAACTTCAACAAAATTCATAACACATCCAAATAACAGGTTTTCAGCCATATCCCTGATTTTCCTTTTGGCCAAAACATCAGCACGCGTCACGGACTATTCCAAAGCCAAATACATTCCCATCGTTGATGGTCGAATCCTGATATGGGAGGAATTTGATTTTGTAAAGCACTCAGCAATTCTCTCGGAATATAGGCGCGTCATCGAAGAAACTAATGGGATGACCGTCTAGTTCCCGCAATTCCACATGCAGAAACTCCTAGTTGTTGATGTCGCCCGCGACATGCTCGACTCTTTGAGCATCCATCATAGGGTAGCATGAAGTTTAGACTTCTTAGGGACTGCGCTAAAAGTAGTGGCAGGAACGTCGGACGCAGAAGATTTTGAAAGAATTAAATTTAACAAATTCCAATTAACAAATGCAAACAATAGGCAGGTTAATATTAACAACAAAGAACAAATTCAAATCAATAAAATTTCCGCTACCGTCAACCAACTTCTGAGGTCAGCAAAAAAGTCCCAAATTGATACTGGGCACCTATTCGAGATGCTTTTAACTCGAAATAGGATGATAGCAATGGAGCTACAGGGTTTAATGCTAGCAGTGGCACTTGCCAAAGTTAATTTTTTTAGCCCCAGCATCCTAGATCATACAGACCTGGAAGGTGTGTGAATGGAAGAGCTCACCGAGACCGCGATTAGAGATGTTTCGCACTTGAGAAAGGGCTATGCTCGCATAGCATGTCAGCGTGCAGGCGTTGATAAGTAGTTTTAAATAGACTTAAGATTTTCATGTATCTTACTTATAAGAGAATTGTACAGAATAAAAACAGTTTCTAAACGGAATTCAATGGAGTACGACCTTATTTTGGGGCTCCTCTTAACATTAATTTAACCTTTCCTTTGATTAGAATTTTTAGTGGACTGTATATATATATATTTTTGTTCTTATATTTTGTAAATACATTTTTTTTTTAAATAATTATTGAAAGTATTATTTAATTTTAATATTTTAAATTAAGCGTCTATTCGCTTATATTAGGTTATCCCAGTTTTTTTTTGTTTGGTTAACGGTTTTATGTTAATAAAATCCGGTAAAATAAAATGCGCCAAACCAATGCATATACATACATACATATATAGCAGCGGAAAACGGTTGGAGCGAAAAAGAAAATTTTTACCGCTGCATATATTTGTATGTACGCCAAATTATTTATGCACGTAAATATGTATTATATTTGTACATATATTTGTAAATAAATAAATGTTTGGCTGCACTAAATTTAACTATTTTGTTTGGCGAAAACGAACGAGGGGTAAAGGGGAGGGCGACAGTGATGTGGATATGTATTTATGTTTTTGTCAATTTCAGCCACAGGCAGTTTGTTAATAATTTAACTAACTACTCAAATTTTTAAGCTCTACTAATTTCAAGTACGTATGCGCCAAGAATTGAAAGGAGGGTGCAATATTTCAGCACAAGATGAAGATTTAATTTGTCTCTTCTCAACTTTCAATTTTTCGCACAAATACCTGGGGTTCTGCCTTGGGATCCTTTAATCCCGCTGCCACTTTCCTGTTGCAGTCGATGCAGGTGCACGGCATGGACGTAGATAGGTATCGATGAGTGGCGAAGATCCTGCGGTGATGATCCTGGAGGCTGGAGGCTTGAGGGTTTCACGACGCGGTGATTTTTGGTTTTTATTTTCCAATTCACGGACGCGTCGCGAGCAGCTCTTTAAATTGGAGGTATTTTTTTTGTTTTTATGTGTAATTACACAGTGTTACTGTCACTTTGTTTTTGTTTATTTATT
The DNA here is from genome assembly GCF_030179905.1 of Drosophila bipectinata. Lineage (NCBI taxonomy): Eukaryota > Metazoa > Arthropoda > Insecta > Diptera > Drosophilidae > Drosophila > Drosophila bipectinata. Next base: position 18,962,951 of record NC_091740.1, on the reverse strand, counting down.
AAATATCTCGCACTTAGTCCACCCGGGGGCGCCAAAATGTTCACTGAGATTGTTTTATCTCAAACCAAAAAAAAAGGGTGGCTGCTAATATTTAAAAAAAACTGGGCGAAAACGAAAACGAAAGGTCTTGCCTCTTCAACGTTATAAATTCGAGTATGTTTTCTAATCTTTCTCTAATCTTAAGCCTAACTTATCTATTGCGGCGAAGCGGGGCGAATTCGCACAAGAGCGAATATGAGCTTTCGCTCCCGCTCCGCCCTAAGCTATCTAAGAGTAAATTTACAGACTAATAACTAACAAATACAATTCAGCTATAACTATAATTCAAATTTTTCGACTTCAATAAAATACAAATTTTCGACTTTAATAAATACAAATCAATTTACACAAGATAAAATTAAACTCGCCCAAGACAAGCTCCGGGACAGGGAAAACACTTCCCGCCAAAATAGAGTACTCGAGGTTGGCGAAAAAGTCCTAGTGAAGTCCAACAGACGCCTGGGCAACAAACTCTCACCGTTATGTGAAGAGAAAACCGTTGAGGCGGACATGGGGACCACAGTCCTCATTAAGGGGAGGGTGGTCCACAAAGACAACCTAAGGTAGGCCGAGCGCGACCATGTTATCGCTCGCCTAATAATTTCTCTTTTTATTATCTTTTTCCTTGCCACTTGGCATATGTTTTGCGCCCTTTATTATTTTCATCATGCTTTGGTGGTGGGCTACCCAACTTCAACAAAATTCATAACACATCCAAATAACAGGTTTTCAGCCATATCCCTGATTTTCCTTTTGGCCAAAACATCAGCACGCGTCACGGACTATTCCAAAGCCAAATACATTCCCATCGTTGATGGTCGAATCCTGATATGGGAGGAATTTGATTTTGTAAAGCACTCAGCAATTCTCTCGGAATATAGGCGCGTCATCGAAGAAACTAATGGGATGACCGTCTAGTTCCCGCAATTCCACATGCAGAAACTCCTAGTTGTTGATGTCGCCCGCGACATGCTCGACTCTTTGAGCATCCATCATAGGGCAGCATGAAGTTTAGACTTCTTAGGGACTGCGCTAAAAGTAGTGGCAGGAACGCCGGACGCAGAAGATTTTGAAAGAATTAAATTTAACAAATTCCAATTAACAAATGCAAACAATAGGCAGGTTAATATTAACAACAAAGAACAAATTCAAATCAATAAAATTTCCGCTACCGTCAACCAACTTCTGAGGTCAGCAAAAAAGTCCCAAATTGATACTGGGCACCTATTCGAGATGCTTTTAACTCGAAATAGGATGATAGCAATGGAGCTACAGGGTTTAATGCTAGCAGTGGCACTTGCCAAAGTTAATTTTTTTAGCCCCAGCATCCTAGATCATACAGACCTGGAAGGTGTGTGAATGGAAGAGCTCACCGAGACCGCGATTAGAGATGTTTCGCACTTGAGAAAGGGCTATGCTCGCATAGCATGTCAGCGTGCAGGCGTTGATAAGTAGTTTTAAATAGACTTAAGATTTTCATGTATCTTACTTATAAGAGAATTGTACAGAATAAAAACAGTTTCTAAACGGAATTCAATGGAGTACGACCTTATTTTGGGGCTCCTCTTAACATTAATTTAACCTTTCCTTTGATTAGAATTTTTAGTGGACTGTATATATATATATTTTTGTTCTTATATTTTGTAAATACATTTTTTTTTTAAATAATTAGTGAAAGTATTATTTAATTTTAATATTTTAAATATTTCAAAATTATTTAATCTTTTATTTGTTATGTTCAACCTAATGTTTGAACACTATTTGAAGTCACTTTTGACCGATGAGGTGGCAAACCTTATTGCACATTTACCAATTACAGCAGTGCTATAGTTTTGCAAACAATGCACTAGTTTTGGTTTAGCACATCACAACTATTATAAAAAACTTGTCTACTGATTTTAATAAATTAAGCGTCTATTCGCTTATATTAGGTTATCCCAGTTTTTTTTTGTTTGGTTAACGGTTTTATGTTGCAGTTTTCCAGAGCTCGGGCAAACACGTCAGCTCTTTTTTTTTTTTTTTTTTTTGAAGACTGGTATTATTTTCCAAATTCCAATTAAATTTATTACGGATGATTTAAAAGAATTTATTTCAACCCCAGTCCCCATTCACGAAATTATTAGAATCAATAAGAAAAATAAAAACAAAGAATTTTTCCCCACGTCCAGGGTTAAGATTATTTTTGAATTCCAGATTCTAGAGGATATTAACTTCCTTTATACAAAGGTTAAAGTTAAAGTTTATGTTCCTTTTAGTCAATATTTTAGGTGCTTCAGATTTGGGCATTTTGCTCAGCACTTTTAGCAGACTTAAGAGAAGTTTTGCAATTTTTCCCATACTCATCCAAGAGAAGAGACATGCACGACACACGAGACATGCAGTCTAAAAACTGCAACTTCATAAATGTGCGAAAAGAGCGTTTGCCAAACAGAAGTGTATGATATCGCAGAATCTATCTAGAGTAGAAGTTAAATTAGATATCTGGCTCTTTTTAATAAACTAGCTCCCTCCACTCCTAAGCTTTTTAATACCAACAAATTCCCTCTACTACTAAAAAATTACTATTTTTTATATTCCCTTAAAATTCTGCAATTGCGGTGGGCAGGATAACATTGAATTAGCTGCTGAATCTCTTCACAAATATCTACTCCACAACAAAATAGCTAAAAATTATTCAAACAAATCAATCGAAGGTAGAAAGTCGCAAGAGACGATGTCCAACTGGAAACCAATTATTAAAGATCACGATCTGAGGACAGATTTGTTCCCCTTCAAGGGTATCCTCTTTCCAACCAACCGGCTGATTCAGGCTCTTCCATCCCACCTTCAGCCAGTTCTTATCAGAACTCAGCCTTGGAAACAGCTGAGAACAGTCTAATCAACATTTCTTCGGAGATTGCCTCCTTCCTTTTAATGAACGATCCGAACAATCCCTAGTGGATATTATATCCAAAGCCAACTCCGAAATCGATATTAAAAAATGAAATCTTTAATCTTTTAATCTTTTACCATGATTAAGCCTATAAAAATACTTCAATATAATATTCAAAGCTTAACTTCTCAAAATAACAAACAGCTGTTGGAAATTTTTTTTGTTAATAATAATATTGACATTGCCATTCTTTCTGAAATTTGGGTAGTAGATAATGCCATGAGTAGTCTAGCAAACTATAATTTCATTTGCAAGCCTCGTGAGGATAGTTACGGGGGTGTAGGAATTTACGTGAAAAAGAATATAAACATTAAAATCTTAAGTCTTAACTCAAAAATCGAGTCTATCGGTATGTCAACTAAAACCCTTAGGCACAACTTTAACATATTCAGCGTCTATGCCCCACCTAATATGAGCATAAATGATTTTAAGGGGTTATATAGTATATGGGCATTTCCTGGGGTCGCGAACGTTCGCACGCAATAAGTGCCAAAAAATTAAAGAAAAAAACATTTTCTGATACTTTTTTTTTGTTTCCGATAGCATTTGGTGAGTTCTTTTCTTAGTGTAAATTATGGTTCTAATGGATTTTTCATTTTCATAATATTGGCAAAAAACATGAGGTCGCGAACGTACGCGAAATGTACTTCTTATACCTTAAAAAAAGTATATTTTTTTGTTAAAACCGTCGCCATTTTTTTTTTAATCGAAATTTTGGAAAATTTATCGTCCAGGGACTAGGCAATACAATATACTAACGGAATTTTTGAATTTTTGATTTCGGATGAACCGATCTCGGGATATGATGTCCACCGCAAGCGAGCAGCTAGGCTTGAGCGAACACGATTGAGAGTTAGGCAGTCGCGTTCTGCAGCGATCGATTTGATTCGGTCTCAAAATAATGAACGCGACAGGGCAAGGGTAGCTGAAGCGCGTTTACAGCTTGCAACAGATCGAAACCTGCAATACAATCGTCTTGCATTCCGATATAATCCAACTGTTGATTATAGCTAGAACCGCAATGTCGTTATTGGCCGGATGAATCAGGTCTGCACACACTGTCAGACTCTCAAATTCAACAACGAACCAAAGGATTATGTTGCGCTTCCGGGAAAGTGAAATTGCCTCAACTTGAAGCACCACCAGAGCCTCTGCACTCTCTATTAGCTGGATCTTCTGCTGAATCGAAGCATTTCCTGTCGAACATTAGAAAATACAACTCTTGCTTCCAAATGATGTCATTTGGTGCGGAAATTATAACTACGCAATTCATGCCAACTTTTAAAATCAAAGGACAAATCTATCACAAAGCCAGTTCCCTGCTTCCGTTCTCAGACAGCGAACACAAATTTCTTCAAATGTACTTCATTGGTGATGATGGAGCTGAAGTCGATGCACGTTATGTAATCAATACCTCGCTGAAGAAGCCCATTATTTCGCAGCTACAGAAGCTTTTTCACGAACGGAACCATTTGGTGCGTTTGTTCAAAACAGCAATCGATATGATGCCTTCGGATACCCATAAAATTGTCATTCATGCAGACAAAACGTCTGCTGGAGAACATATCAGGAGATACAATGCTCCAACCATAGACGAAGTGGCAATTGTCATAGTCGGGGATCAGTTCCAACCTCGAGATATTGTTCTCCATCGACGAAACGATCAATTGGTAAACGTCGCAGAAACTCACCGTTGTTACGATGCTTTGCAGTATCCACTCATCTTCTGGGATGGTGCCGATGGATATCATTTCAATGTGAGGATGGTAGATCCAGTCAATGGTGTAGAAACGAATAAAAAGTGCAGCGCGATGAACTTTTACTCATACCGATTAATGATTCGGAGGACCGATGACAATCATATATTGAAATTTCGTCAGTTGTTTCATCAGTACATTGTCGATATGTATGCAAAAATTAAAACAGAACGTTTGCTGTCAGACGATTGAATCAGACGAAACTTCGGTCCGAGGAATATATACATTTGCGGGATGCTGTGATGAATGACCGTAATACAACCAACGTTGGAAAGCTCATGATTTTGCCATCCTCATACATAGGTAGTCCACGCCACATGCAAGAATATGCTCAAGATGCCATGGCATATGTTCGTTGCTACGACCGTCCAGACTTATTTATCACTTTCACATGCAATTCAGCTTGGGACGAGATAGTGCAGCTGTTATTTCCTGGACAATCGTCTACGGATAGGCATACATCACAGCCCGCGTTTTCAGACAAAAGCTCAAGTAACTGATGGATTTCATTGTGAAACATGGAGTTTTTGGATCTGTGCGGTGCTGGATGTATTCAGTAGAATGGCAGAAGAGAGGATTGCCGCATGCACACATACTGATCTGGCTGTATGATAAAATTACTCCAGACGAAATCGACGATGTGATATGCGCTGAGATTCCACGGGCCGAGGTTAATACGGATTTGCATGCAGTTGTCATCATGAACATGATCCATGGCCCATGTGGTACCCTCAATCCAAGTTCACCATGCATGGTAGACGGGAAGTGTTCCAAGCGATATCCTCGAGCATAGGAAGTTAAGCAGTTAATTACCCTACGGAGTTTCTACACTTACTTGATCTGCCTAAAATGCCTCCACACATATTGAAATTAAATATAAGTGTGCCGATTATCATGCTCCGGAATATGAATCAGCCGAAACTCTACAACGGTACGCGACTCGCAGTCACGAAATTGATGAATAACGTTGTAGAAGCAACGATCATAAGTGGTCCTTTTAAAGGTGAAGATGTCCCCATTCCTAGGATTCCTATGTTCCCGACTGATACACCGTTCCAGTTCAAGAGATTGCAGTTTTCCATTCGTTTGGCGTTCGCAATGACCATAAATAAAGCTCAAGGTCAATCTCTGGAGTTTTGTGGTTTGGATTTGGATGAAGATTGTTTTTTCCCGTGTCGGAAAACCAAATAATCTTTACATTTATGCGGAGAATGGGGAAACAAAGAATATTGTATACCCACAAGTATTACAGAATTAAATTAATTTGAAAATTATTCTTTTTTGTTTGACTTATATCTTATGCGTGCAACCACAATATGCCACAGCGAAACGTGGCAGGGTACTGCTAGTTATAATATAAAATCTAAAAAAAAGTCCCAAGCTTCTATCTTCAAAAATACGAAAGTTGATATTTCTACCATATACCATTTCCGATCGTTCAGTTATATGGCAGCTATAGGATATAGTCGGCCGATCCTTATGAAATTAAGTAGGTCGGATAAACTGATCAAATATTTATTCTTTACTAAGTTCCAGCTTTCTATCTTTAAAAAAAAGGAAAGTTGGGTCATTTCCGATCGTTCAGTTATATGGCAGCTATAAGATATAGTCGTCCGATCCTTATTTAGCATGTCGTAATGTTTTGCCAAAAATAGCTCTCGTGTCAAATTTGAACTCTCTAACTCTAAAAACACCAAAGTTATACCATTTCCGATCAATCAGTTATATGGCAGCTTTAGGATATAGTTGGCCGATCCCGGCCGTTCCGACTTATATACTGCGTGCAAAAGAAAGAAGGGTGTGTGCAAAGTTTCAGTCGATAGCTTTGAAACTGAGAGACTAGTTCGCGTAGAAACAGACAGACGGACAGACAGACGGACAGACGGACATGGTCATATCAACTCGTGAGGTGATCCTGATCAAGAATATACATAAAATAATAGAATTGATATATACTTTATAGGGTCGGAGATGTCTCCTTCACTGCGTTGCACACTTTTGGCCAAAATTATAATACCCTCTACAAGGGTATAAAAACCTTGGAAAATCGTACAGAGACCAACTACTCTATGCATTGGGCTCGGGCGGCAGCAAACAAAAGTGCTATTTGTTCTACTACCACATCGACGCATTGTAAACAGAAACGATGAAAAACTGAAATTGAAATTTAAAAGCCAAAACATTTTTACGCCGTCGTACACGTACATACGAAGGCACATATTTTTTTTAACGTATACACGTAAAGTCCCCCCTCACCTACAAGCTCGACGAAAAAAGTTGACCGGTCTTGAAGTCCCATCTATGTATGTATGTACTTTATAATCTTTGATGTTATGTACGTTACGTTACATTACATGTGTGAATAACCGCAATATATAGTACAAATTAAAATGTCCAAGTATCCAAGTCCAAGTTTGTAAAACTTCAGATGCAATGTTATACTCGTCCGATGCTGCTGAGTCATAATTATGCCTCAAGAGTTAAAGCCTTTAACGATATGATGGAAGACGACAACTTGGGGTTCGGCAACAATCGGGTTCCGATTTAGTGTTTTTAGCGCGAATAAAAGAAACGGCTTTACACAGACAAGGAATTCATATGTGTGTTTTTCACATCGTTCGTATACATAAATGTTGAGGCATAATTTATGACGTTCGGAAAATTATTAACAAAAATAATAAAAAAAACGGACCCAGGTGACTAACCTAAGAAACACCTGTTGTAACCTCGATTATATGGGATTTGATGTTTCTAAACAACATTTCCTGCGTGTGGTGTGCTTGGTAACACCCAATCTACTTTAATATGTGGGAAGAATAATCCAGCAATGACAGTTCCCTTTGGAGAGGCCTGTTATTTTCGGAGTCAAAAGGTTTGCTAAAATTTATGAAAATTACATCAGTTTGAAGATGGTTCTATCAAATTAGTAGTTGTGGAACGATGTATTATAAAGTTTATTGTTCGGGTATTTATTTATCACTATATTGTATATACTTAAAACTAGAAAAATGATCAAGAAGCGAATTATCAAAAACGTAAAAGCTGCGGCGGACCTACCTGTCAAAGTCGCTTGGCGAAAGTGTGTATGTGCTGGAGATATACTCTCGCAATATCGATACTTGCGTGATTTATCGAGTTCTGACGTGCTAAAGAAATCTGATGAGAGTGGCCACGAAAACTATGCCGAGATGGCAAAATAACGTATGCGGAATGAAATACGAACAACTGTTGCAATACAAATATAAAAAACACTATAAGTCCGACTAACTTAAATTTGTTATGTTTTTTATTAGACTATAAGATATTTTTACAAAAAATATTCATGACCATTGCGATCAGCCTTCCTTATATTTTTGGGTATTTTTCGCATAGCCTCCTGAATTCCATTTGTATCGATTTTAGCAAGCTCTCTTTTTATTTTTAATATTAAACAGTCAATGTTTTTTCGGCTTATATCCCTTGCTGTAAACATTTTTTTTCAAATTGGCCCAAAAGTTTTCGATTGGCCTTAACTGAGGCACATTTGGAGGGTTTTGCAGCTTAGGAACGAATTCAATGTTCATCTGGTTAGGAGCCTCCAGAGTTGTTCTGGCATAATGGGCAGACGCTAAGTCGAGCCAAAAACCCGTATTATCACTTGCATGATACTTATCTATAAAATTCTTAAGCGCCGGAAGACAATTGTCCTTGTAAATTTTGGAATTGACAGCCAGTCCTCCCCTAAAAAAGACAGGTGCGCTAATTCGACGCTCGCTTATGGCGAGCCACAGTAAAACCTTCATAGGAAACTTTGTTTCTGTAATCTGGGTTACATTTTCAGGTGGTTGAGTACCAGGAAGCTTAAAGTAATGTTTTGAAGTCCATTCATTACCCTCCACTGTGAAATACGTCTCATCATCCATTATGCAAACTTTCGAGCTGCTTGCAGAAAACAAATTTCTAGAGAGCGCACGCAGCCGAACTTTTATTGTCTCTCTCTGTTCTTCTGTGACTTTAGGAACGGTTTTTTTGCAACATTTGATCACTCCCACGTCTTTTACATACTTTTTAATAGTTTTGTCGCTCACATTGTATTTTTTAGCAAGCGCACGATACGATTTGGCTAAGTGACCCACAATTTCAGTCTTTAATTGGGCTCTTACATGAGACTGCTGTAATGGACATTTTTTTCCGGATCCACGGGCTCTTTCTATTTTTTTCCCATTATCCGAATATCCGAAATTACTTTATAAATAAAAGTTTTTTTTAAATCCCATAGCAGAAAAGTTATGGAAAATTTCATTTTTCGGCTGAGATGGTGTATGTTTGCAATATGTGCAAATCAATTTTCGACGTTCTGCTGTGTTTAGAGACATCACCGCAACTACGCATTAACTAGAAAGCTAATTTTTATTGCTGTGCTGGCTGGAATAGTACCGTTATGAATTGCATTTTTTGTTTTGCTCTGTCAGTTATTGGAATTTTTTCTAGCGCCTTCAATTTTGTTCGTATTTCATTCCGCATACCTTATTCTTTATGCAGAAATATTGAAAATGCGAGGTAATTAATTTCTGCAGAAGTTTTGGTGGAACGGAATTTTATGAAATTATGAATTTTCAATTGATGATAGAGCAACCAACACATCATTACAATCCTATATACAGATACATGTTGTTAATATGTGCTAAGACTTACTGATAATTAAAAGATAAATTGTAATTATCATCAGAATATGTAGATTGGAAGAACGAGGCAAACAGATTAGCAAACACAGATACAGAAGCTCGAGATCCCGCAATGCAAAACAAACGAAGAAAATTGATTAAGTCCGAACGTCAACAATGATATAATTCCATAAACGTAAAAATCCAATAAGCTCGCAAAATCTAATTAGACCGAATTATGTAAACATAAACAAAAAAGTGGCGATCGCATCATCCACTTGCTATTTCGTCACCTAATGCACTAACAGTAAATTCTAAGATGCAAACCGAGGTTTCATTCTAACCAATTCTGTAACATAAAATTAGTCTTTTTCCAACGCTCTAAAAAAAAAAACCAACGGATATAAAATAAATCTGATTTTTTTTATTCGGGCAAAGAACGACTCATGTAAATGGCGCAGTCGGTAGGATTTCTTTAAAAAATATCCTTGCGATAAAACAAAGTCGGGAGCTTACTGATCAATTAAAAGGATATTTCTAAACTACTAGAATATCCAGATCAGCGTGTGGAATTGCCTTCAAGTAAGCAATTTATTCGACTAGCTCGAAAGTGCAACTAAGAGATCCGCAAAAGAACCTAAGGGCAAATTAAAGGCACTGAACAAATATTGTAATGCATTAAAGTTCAATCGACTACTGAATAAATCCAATTCGGTCAGTAATAAAGTTGAGTGGAATTTAATTAAACACAACAAAATGGACCAACAACCACCAGCTAAAGGGCAACCACAAATTGGAGTGGCACCCAACCCATTGACGGAGCAAAACTTAAATCAACTTTTGTCCCAGATCAGGAATATTCCAACGTTTGAAGGAGATCCATCTACCCTAGGAACCTTTGTCAGAAGACTTAATTACCTTTTGCTTCTGTATCCTACAACCAATGATCGACAGACAAGCGTTATATTTGGAGCAATTGAACTTCAAATCACCGGTGATGCCCAAAGGATTCTGCAAGTTCTACAAGTCAAAAACTGGCCAGATCTTAGAGCAGCCCTAATTGACGAGTACAAAACGTAAACACCTGTGGAGGAACTGTTAAGGCGATTATGCAATACTAATTTTCAAGGTAATCTAAGAAAATTTTGTAACGAGATCGAGCTTAAGCAGTTAGTTATAAGCAACAAATTAGAACTTGAGGGAAATCCAAATGAATTAATATTATACACAGAAGCAATGTTTAAGATGTTTAATTTCCTGACAGAATTTTTATGACATTAGCAAGAAGCGATATTTCAAAAGTACTTAAACTGAAACAAGCGGCTCAGCAAGAAGGGCTATACGAAGAAAATGAAAATTTTAAACATTAAAACATCAATGTTAATAAAATTTAAAAGCATCAACAAACAAATTATACACGTAACCCCTACCCTGACACTAATTTGTACAACACCCAACAATTTAATTCTAGCCCAGCTCTTTCAATTTAACCACACCACAACCAACCCCAAAGAATGGTTTCACAAAATTATAGGTTCCAATCGAATAACGAAAATAATACTATTGACCAAAATAGGGGAAGTTACCAAGAGTTTCGAAGAAATTTAATTCAGGGACAGCAAAATAATACAATGAATCAAAGCCAACAGCCAGGTGGACGATCGGGTTCAGTACCCAACCAACCACAAAAGAGAGTCAGAGAAAGTAATAGTGGACAATCAAGAATGCAAGTAGAAGAAAATTATCAACAAAATGAGGAGTACAATGAAGATGTTTATAATGAAATTGAAAATTTTCCAATGCAAGCCTCGGACATACATAGAAATAACTATAAATAATCATAATTATCGTTGCCTCGTCGATACCGGTTCATCAATAAACTTAATGAAAAAGAACTTTCTCAACTGGAGCATACATAATGATCCGACAATTATACGCACTATTACAGATCATTATGAACTAAATCAATTTTTATAAGTTGCACCTAATAGTTTATTTACTCAAGAACAAATATTTTATATTCACGACTTTTCTTCCAATTATGACATTCTATTGGGACGAAAGTTACTAGAGGCAAACCAGTAAAATATTGATTATTTAAATAATCGCACTACTATTATTGGGCACACTTTTTTACACAAAAGCATTAGTTTGAAAAATCCAACACAAATAAATGATTTTGAGGCATTGCTAAAATCTAAAAATTATACTGATGAAATAAATTATGCTGTTCGAAATAAATTAGCAAAGGAAAAAAGTTATCGCTTAGAACACTTAAATGAAGAAGAAAAAGTTAATGCATTCAATATCGTTATGATGAAAATTTGACCTTTACGAATGTTGTTAAGCATGAAATAAAAACTCATTATGAAAATCCAATTTATTAAAAACAGTATGGGTATCCATTTTTTATTTGAAAAAGAAGTTGAGTCTCAAATACAGGATATGTTAAAGCAAGGAATAATAAGGCACAGCCAATCACCTTATTGCAGTCCATTGTGGATAGTACCAAAAAAGAAAGATGCTTCAGGCAAACAAACAAGACTTGTAGTAGACTATAGGGGCTTAAAAGAGATCACTATTTGGAATGCCATTTGGATTAAAAAATGAACCTGCAACTTTTCAGCGATGCATGAACAATGCATCGTGAATTAAGGGGTTATATACAGTTGTGATATATGAAAAAATCGATTTTTTTTTTATTGCATATTCTTTAAGTATGTTCTATTGGGAATACTCTCACAAAAATTCATAACGATCGGAGCATTAGAACCGAAGCTGTAGCTATTTATAGCGCACTATCTGCATATTGAACAAACTTGAAACTTTAAACGCGATTATCTCAGAATCTTTTTTTTGGGAAATTACCTTTGCGGTGGACACGATTACTAAAAAACTACTCATCCGATCAACACCAAATTTTGACCACTTATTTATTTTGATATTAGCTAGTCCGTGAACGAGGGATTTTCAATTTTTTTGAAGCACAAAAAACGAAAATCTTATACGTTGAAAAAGTACATTTTTTGTTAAAAACGACGCCATTTTGTTTTTAATCAAAATTTTTAAAAATCCCTCGTTCACGGACTAGACAATACAATATACTAACAAAACTTTTTTGAATTTTGGATTTCGGATGAACCGTTTTCGAGAAATCATGTCCACCGCAAGACACCATCGAAAAAAGACGATCCGGGAATTCGGCTATAACATTTTTGTTATGTAATATTTTTTTATGAAAAAATTTAATTAAGTACCCAGAAACATGTACTAAACAACGTCGGTAAAACATTTTTCATAAATATTTTCTATGGTGTCAAAAAAAAATCGATAAAAATCCATATTTTTGCGCGGTACAACTGTATATAACCCCTTAATAAACAAGCATTGCCTTGTATACTTGGACGATATAATTGTTTTCTCTACGTCCCTTGACGAACACCTTACTTCATTAAAAATGGTTTTTGAAAAACTTAAAAACGCTAATCTAAAAATACAACTAGATAAATGTAAATTTTAAAAAAAAAAAAACAGAGTTTTTGGGACAATCGATGAATTTCCAATTCTCAAAACCCAAAAAGAAATAAAATCATTTTTTGGTCTTTGCGGTTATTACAGAAAATTCATTCCAAATTTCGCAGACATTTCAAAACCTTTAACTAAATGTTTAAAAGCTGGTTCTAAAGTGACATTCAAAGATGATACATTTATTGCATCATTCAATAAATTAAAACAACTTATCATAAACGATCCCATACTGATTTGTCAAGATTTTGGAAAAAGGTTTCAATTAACTACTGATGCTAGCCACTTTGCATTAGGAGCAGTTCTTTCTCAGGATAACAAACCAATCAGTTACATTGGTAGGACTCTAAATGAACATGAATAAAACTATAGTAAATTGAAAAAAAATTATTAGCTATAGTATGGGCAACAAAAACTTTAAGACCATATTTATTCGGAAGATGATTTGAAATATTAAGTGACCATAAACCGTTAGTCTGGCTAAACAATATCAAAGAACCTAATATAAAATTGCAAAGATGGAAGATAAGGTTAGAAGAATATGACTTCGAAATAAAATATTTAGATGGAAAGCAAAATCACGTAGCCGATGCATTGTCAAGAATCAAAATTAACGAAGTATACTATGGCAGTAACAAAGTTGCTGCTTCCGTAAAGCTGATTTTCAGAAACTTAATAGCCTTATTGATACATATGATTGGTCTGATATTCTGGCATGCACTGATCTTAACGTCACGTTAGAAAAATTTTATTTTACTTTAAATACATTTTTTGACTCATGTGTGCCTTGGAAATATCCGTCCGCTTCAACAAATCCTCCTTGGTTTACAAGGTGACTCACTAACCTAAAAAATAAAAAAAATAAGCTTTTACTTATATATAAAAAAAACCTGCAGTAGTGTTGATTTCTCAAGATACCTACTAGCTCGGTCGAATTTTACCGTGCATAACGCGGAATGTTATAGGAATTATATTGACCGCTGCCGGATACAATTTACTCAGGATCCAGAGCAGTTTTATAATTTTGTAAACACTAAGCGTAAACAAGTATCTTTTTCATCCCTGCTTACGTTTGAAAATTCCTCTGCGACCTCTGATCAGGCCATTGCCGATCTATTCGCAGCATTTTTTCAAACAACTTATTCTCCTCCAAAATTGACTGATCAGCCTTACGCATATAACATTCAAGCAGCAAATCTTATTTTCTGTCCGTTTTTTTTTGAGAACAACTTATTATCTGGTCTTTTAAGGGTAAAACCCATTTATTCGCCAGGCTCCGACGGAGTACCAGGCTTTGTGCTAAAATACTGCGTCAGGGCTCTGTGCAAACCTCTTCTAAGACTTTTCAACTTTTTTTTGGAAACCTCGATTTTTCCCCTTAAGTGGAAGGAATCATTTATAATTCCCCTACATAAAAAAGGGAAAAAGTCCGAGGCTGCCAACTACAGAGGCATCTCTAAGTTGTCGGCAATTCCAAAGTTATTTGAAAAATTAATTACCCCTCATTTGCAACACCTTTGCTCTTCGATTATCACTCCTTGTCAGCATGGCTTTATTAAGCGTCGCTCCCCCACCACAAACTTATTGGAGTTGACATCCTTTGTCATAGATGGCTTTTGTAAGGGATATCAAACCAATGTAATTTACACAGACTTCAGCAAAGCATTTGATTCAGTTAATCACTCACTTTGGTTGAGTAAACTGAATATGCTGGGATTTCCTATAGACCTCTTAACGTGGATCTCCAGATATTTAGATGGAATGACGCAAAGAGTCTTATTTAAAAACATACAGTCCCGTCTGGTCCGTGCTACATCTGGCGTCCCTCAAGGAAGTCATCTTGGCCCGCTATTATTCACGCTTTTTATTAATGACTTGCCCCCTGCTTTAACAAACTCTCTAGTTCTTATGTATGCAGATGATGTAAAGCTTTGTGTTCAGTACAAATCCATCTCTGCCCAATGCAGTCTTCAGTCTGACCTTGATAACTTTCAAAAATGGTGTTTGGCTAATTATCTAATACTTAATGGATCCAAATGCAAGCATATGTCTTTTTATCGTTCTTTCCCTTTGCAAGCTACGTATTCTATTAATGGGATTGCCTTAGAAAATTTAACCCAGGTTAATGATCTCGGCCTCCTATTAGACATCACTTAAATCACAAACTAAAATTTGCCGACCATATTTCCTTACTGGTTAATAAGGCTAAAGGAGTCCTTGGTTTTATTAAAAGGTGGTCAAAAGAATTTAATGACCCCTATATAACCAAAACTTTATTTATTTTCTTGGTCCGTCCTATACTAAAGTACGGTTCATGTGTCTGGAGTCCCCAATATGGAGTACATAAGGACCGCATAGAATCCGTACAAAAGAACTTTTTAATATTTGCACTTAGAGGTCTATACTGGGATGCAAATCTTCAGCTTCCATCCTACAGTAGAAGACTTTTACTTATAAACTTACCTAGCTTAACAAATCGTAGGACAATGCTCGGTGTAGTTTTTCTGCATAACCTGATTAACGGGGATTTAGATAGCCAGCATTTACTAACACGCTTAAATTTTAACATTCCTAATAGAATGACTCGAAACTTTAGTCCTCTGTTCCTTAGCCGTTGTAGTTCGACATATGCACTGCATGACCCTCTTAGGGTATTATGTTCGAACTACAATGGTCTCTACCTTATTACATCTCTTTCCTGTCCCTCTAATTTAAAATATAGAATTTTAAATTTCCTTACTAACTCCTCTTAGCTTAACAAATTTCAATTAGCTTAATTTTTACTAACAAATCGTTTCTAGAGCGCCCCTCGGTCGTCTGGGCCTCTAAGCTTTATGATGAATACAGGAATGCTAGCTGATGCTCTTATTGATGCACAAGCCATTTCCAAATTCTGAAAGACCGCGAAAAAAAAAAGCAACAGCACATAGCGCTGAAGAAGATAATGAAAATTTAATAACAATTACTGAAAAACCAATCAATCACTTCGCAAGACAGGTAGAAATGATTCGAACAATGAAGAAGGTGAAGAAAGTGAAACTTATTTTAAGAAAGTCAAGATTAAAATAATGTTTAATGAATTAAACATCGAAAAAGCTAAGCAAATATTAATAAAACACTTTTGTACCAAGTCAAGTGCACTTTACATCGAACACGACTCTGATTTTGAAATTATTCAAGAAGCTTTTAAACAGGTTATGAACACTACTACAAAAATTGTAAGAGCAGTAATTAAATTACAGGACATAAAAACTTACGCTGAATTTAAGGAAATTATTTTAATTTAAGGAAACCACGAAAAACTATTGAACCCAGGAAATGAAAAAATGGTAAGGCTTTTCAAAGAAATCTATTATTATCCCGACTACCAGAATTTAATTCAGAATTTAATTAATGAGTGTAATTTTTGTAACCAAGCAAAAACCAAACATAGAAATACATCGCTTTTATTAAAAACAACTTCAGAAACAGAATTTTGTAGGGAAATTTACGTCGCAGATATTTACACGATTAAAAATCAAAATTACCTAACTTGTATTGATTTATACTCAAAATTTGGAAGCGCGATTGAATTAAACGGAAAGGACTGGATGGAAGTCAAAAGAGGTTTTTTTCGAATATTCAATTCAATGGGAAAACCCAGAACCTTGAAAACAGATAGGGTTAGTGCTTTTATGAGTATAGCGGTTAAAAATTGGCTGGACACAGAAAACGTATATATTTAGATAACAAAAAGTAAAAATGGAGTATCTGACTAGAAAGATTACACAAAACAATTAACGAAAAAATACGTGGGATCGAGACCAGCGACAATCCGGAAAATAAACTTATGAAATTGGAAGTAATACTGTATACTTACAATCAAAATACAAAATATAATCAAATTACAAACAAAATAAAACACAATGAAACAGGTAGAACCCCAGCTGATATTTTCATTTATGCAGGTACCCCTGCATATGATAGCCAAATTTTAAAAGAAGCTAAAATAGAACAACTTTATAAAAAACGACAACATTTCGAGGTAAATACCAAATTTAGAAATGCTCCCATAATTCACGGGAAATTACTCAATCCTTATAAAAAGACAGGAAATATAGTACAAATTGATAATGATCATTTTGAGGAAACTAACAGAGGTCGAAAAATAAAACATTACAAAACAAACTTCCAGAGGCAAAAGAAAGTTAATAAAAGTAAATATTTTCAGGAGGACCCAGATCAAGACCCAGTGCTTTTACTTTCATATTTCTGATATCAACGTTAATAATAATGATGCCAATGGGTAACAGCCAATTTATAGAAATTAGCCCCATAAAATCATAAAATGGCTATTTGTTATTTATGACCGACACAATCAACATCCCAGATAGTTTTGAATACCATTGTCTCACAATTAATATTACAAAAAGCGTTTGGCTTTAAGGAAATAGTACAGATTAAATATTTAATTGAAAAACTACAAAGAGCAATGAATGGGTTAAAAATTGTTAAGAGAATCAAAAGAGAATTAGCTAATTTTGTAGGAACAGCTTACAAATATCTTTTTGGAACATTAGATAATAATGATAAAGAAGAATTAGAAGAAAAAATCAATGTAATCGCTCAAAACAGTGTACAGGTAAACGAACTAAAAAATATAATCGATACAGTTGACAAAGGCATCGATATAATAAACAAGCAACTCGAATACAACAAAAACGAAAAAATTCTTGAATTATTGATTTTTAATTTAGAACATTTCGCAGAATACATTGAAGACCTGGAAATGGGAATGCAGTTAGCAAGATTAGGAATATTCAATCCAAAGTTATTAAAACACGACTACTTGACAAACATTAATTCTGAGATACTTCTGAACATAAAAACCTCAACTTGGCTTATGTCAGATTCAAACGAAATTTTAATCATATCCCACCTACCCAGAGAAATAATGAACCTTCCCGTATACGAAATATTACCTTATCCAGATGAAAATAATAAAATATTACAAGATAACACCCAAAACAAATATTACGTATACAGAAATAGTTTGTATAACAAAGAAACAAATAAACCTGTTACCAACACATGTCTTTTAGGCCTCATTAATCAAACAGATACATGGAATTTGCCAAAAACTATACTAAATCAAAATTGTATTAAGAATGAAATTGTAATTGAAGGAAACAATATGATCAAAATACAAAGGCAAAAAATTTGTTTGTACAAAGGCTTTGTTGATCGCAAGCCGACTCTTTCTCGGCCGCTCGACTCAACAAGCTTTCCATAGAGAGTTTTAGCTCGCAGTGTCTAGGTCGGGCCGCCCTCTCCATTATTCGAGAGCTTTAGCTTCGCAGTGACCAGTCGGGCCGCCCTCTCTGTACTTTTACTTGAGTCCCTGCATGCACCATAGCCGGTCTATCTGCGGATCATCCGGCTTCATCTGCATGCAGGAATAAACATTTTTTATAACGTCCAAAAGTAACAAATTCGTCTTTTTATTTACGGCATTGAAAACGCTCAATGACCAAACAATCATACATACAAGCAAAAGAAATATTTTTTGAACACAATAAAGAAAACCAGATTTACAAGTAATTGTAATTGTAACACTGGGTCTCTTAATATTAAGTATATCACTGTACCTACTTTATAAATTTAAGGAAATACCTAAAAGAATACTTATAAAATACAATAACACAAAAGGTGACGACCCAACAATAGACTCACAAGAGTTACAAGAAATACCAAAAATATACCCCAAAATCACATAAATAACCATACGATTTTGTCTAAGTGATGAGGGAGTGACGTGTCTGCACTGCGGTTTCTCAACGGCCACCAGTTCAAAGAACGAAACCGTTCACAAATAAACAGAATCGCCAATTTCGGCTTTGATTAAAAACGATACAGAAGCTCGAGATCCCGCAATGCAAACAAACGAAGAAAATTGATTAGGTCCGCACGTCAACAATGACATAATTCCATAAACGTAAAAATCCAATAAGATCGCAAAATCTAATTAGACCGAATTATGTAAACATAAACAAAGAAGTGGCGATCGCATCATCCACTTGCTATTGCGTCACCTAATGCACTAACAGTAAATTCTAAGACGCAAACCGAGGTTTCATTATAACCAATTCTGTAATTCATTCTGTAACCAATTTTTCCAACGCTTTAATAAAGAATAACCGACGGATATAAAATAAATCTGATTTTTTTTATTCGGGCAAAGAACGACTCATGTAAATATGTTATATTAATTTAGAAGATTAGATACAATATTTTGAAAGGGAACGAGGAATATTTTTATTTTTTTTTCGCAGTCTTTCAGAATTTTGGAAATGGCTAATGCATCAATCAATGCATCAGCTAGCATGCCTGCATTTACCATTAAGCTTAGAGGCCCAGACGACCGAGGGACGCTCGAAAAACGATTTGCTAGTATTTATTAAGCTA
The DNA here is from genome assembly GCF_030179905.1 of Drosophila bipectinata. Lineage (NCBI taxonomy): Eukaryota > Metazoa > Arthropoda > Insecta > Diptera > Drosophilidae > Drosophila > Drosophila bipectinata. Next base: position 18,943,611 of record NC_091740.1, on the reverse strand, counting down.
TTTGTTATTTTTTAAGCTAAGAGGAGTTAATTAGAAAATTTAAAATACTAAATTTAAATTTAAAGGACAAGAAAAAGATTTTATAGAGTAGAGACCATTGTAGTTCGAACATAATACCCTAAAAGGGTCGTGCTGTGCATATGTCGAACTATAATGACTAAAAAAATAGGAATACATTTTCTAGTACTTCAATTCGGAATATAAAAATTTAAGCGTGTTAGTTAGTGCTGGCTTTAAATGCTACCACAGCACACGCGAAGCGATACGGCTTAAGTTTAAACTGAAGATTCTCAAAACTCGATTCTCAAGTAATATTAAAAAATATAATATATAATCTATATATATCTATATATATACCATATATGTATATAAAAGAAAGTCTTGCTATGTTACACCACTTATAAATCAAGAACGGCAGAAGAGATTTAAGTTAAAATTGACAGGGAGGTAGCTTAGAGCCAGGAGAAGGACATAGAATACTTTTTGTATACTCCACTTATAGTAATGAAAAACAGTAAGTAGGCTGTGAGCGCAACGTATCATACATTTATGTACGATTTTATGTATTCTAAAGGCAGCATCTAAAGGCTGCAATGCAAGACGATCGAAATTCGAGACTTCTGCATGAATATACTCATTTGTGACATAACAGATCTGTACAGTAGTGTAGTGATTTTAAAAACACTGCACTCATTCTGTATTGTACAGCGTACTCCATACAGTTGCGGAACAAAGTAGCACAACATTTTCAGTGTACTCACTTCGAGTTAGTACAATATATCGTTGTACTTTTCGTTAGTGAGTACTAAATTTGTGCCTTTTCCAATACACTGTACAGTTTGTGTGTGGATGGGTACAACTATTTGACGTGTACAAATATTTTTTCATAAATTCATAAATATGGATTTTAAGGAGAACGATGCTCGTGCAATGAACTCACAAGATAGCGTAAGTTTTTGTCCAAATATGTATGTTTTGTAACAAAGTCTATGTGTTGTTTTATATTTTTGTGATTGTCTTTGATGTTTGTGACTATTTAGTGCCAGAGAACCAGGTTTTAACACATGTATCAAAACCAAATTATTTGCTATCAAACACTGGACAAAACAATGGAATCGTCTTTTAAAGAGTACGCTGCCACGCTAAAAATCCAAATTATTAGCTGGTGAGCATAAGCCTATTGATTCACGTGGTCGGAGCAAAGTGTGGGACACATTTTCTAGACTGGTCAATACAAACGGCATAGTGGCGACTCATGCATTAGTGTGCAACATATGCAAAAACATTTATAAATATGAAAAAAGCACATCAAATTTAGTTAAACACAAATGCTACATTGCGGCCAATAGCCAAAAGCGCAGTCATCCTGTCGTTGATGTACCCACAGACACAAAAAAGAAGTGCACCAATCTGGCATCGGAGTGGACAATAAAGAATGGTCGACCATTTAATTTAATTTCGGTCTCTGGATTAAAAAACTTGTCACAGATTTTTATTTTGTCGGTGCGAAACTAGGAGAATACGTCAATATTGACTCAATATTGATTTTCACTTTAATGAATTAAAAATCGAAATTAACGAGCATAAACAATACGGATATAGCATTACTTCGGATATCTGGACGGCTGATTTCTTTAAGGAATCTTACATTTCAGTAACTATGCATTATGTCAAAGAAGGCACTCTTAAAACCGCCTGCTAGCAGTAAAAGCAATGGGTAGTGCCTCTTGTACCGGTAAGAAGTATAACATTGGAAAATATAATAAAAAACAAGAAAGCAAAGCTAACTTCGGGCGGAGCCGAAGTTGATATACCCTTGCAGTTAAAACCGGATATATATCGCAAACATCGGATATAGTTGGCCGATCCTTATAATTACATCATAATAAAACCAATTAATTACAATAAAAAATCTAACAAGAAAGGAAAGCTAACTTCGGGCGGAGCCGAAGTTGATATACCCTTGCAGTTAAAACCGGATATATATCGCAAACCGATTCTTATGATTAAATCATAATAAAACCAATAAACTACAATAAAAAATCTAAAAAAAAGTCCCAAACTTCTATCTTCAAAAGTACCAAAGTTGGTATTTCTACCAAAAACCATTTCCGATCGTTCAGTTCTATGACAGCTATAGGATATAGTCGGCCGATTCTAATGAAATTTGGCAGGTTGGATTAGCTGACCAAAAATAGTAATGTACTTAGTTTCAGCTTTCTATCTTCAAAAACACCAAAGTTATACCATTCCCGATCAATCAGTTATATGGCAGCTATAGGATATAGTCGGCCGATCCGGGCCGTTCCGACTTATATACTGCGTGCAAAGGAAAGAAGGATGTGTGCAGAGTTTCAAGACGATAGCTTTTAAACTGAGAGACTAGTTCGCGTAGAAACGGACAGACAGACAGACGGACAGACGGACATGCTCATATCAACTCAGGAGGTGATCCTGATCAAGAATATATATACTTTATAGGGTCGGAGATGTCTCCTTCACTGCGTTGCACACTTTTGGACAAAATTATAATACCCTCTGCAAGGGTATAAAAATATATATGTGTATGTATATATGCATACATTCTAAAATATGCAAATTTCTTAGGTAATTAAATAAAAAACAAAATAGTGCGAATCTTACGTGACTTTGGATGTCATTTGATGATGGACCGACCGAGGAGCTAATATGAATGCAGCATTCAACGGACTGAGCACAATGTGCAAATCACTTGATCCACAATTTGATATGCAAACTTGTGAACAAATTTTGAAAAGTCTGGACAAAACTGGAACTTAACATGCACCCTAAAAAGCTACTGTTCAACTCGTTGGAATACTATATTTAACCTCTTGAAGTCGGTTGAGCTAAAATGAATGGAAATTTCGCATATTTTGGTAGATAAAAATTAAATTTCAAAAATCCAAGATATAAATTTAAATAATATTAGCGGAATGGTCAAGCTTCTTGCACCGTTTGAAATTTGCTCCAAAAAGCTGGAGGTTAGCAATTATCTAACATTTCACTTGACTGTTCCACACATCAATAACTTAAAAAAAATGTCTTCACCAATACAAAATGATTTAGAAATAGTTAAAACATGCAAACTAAAGCTTTTAGAGTACACAGATTCAATAGTTATACAAAATCTTAAGAAATTGCACAACATTGCCCTGTTTCTACCCAAAAATTTCAAAACATTGCCCTGTTTCCACCCACCAATAAATTAGCTAAATTTTCTTAATTAGAAAAGGACCAAACTTTTAAACACTTAGAAGAAATGATGATAACAATAATATTCATTTAAATAGCCAAAAGATGACATTGAAAAATGTATTCAACCTACACAAGTCATAGACAACATATTTGAAGAGCTTCAAACTTATAATAATGATAATGATAATAATAATGATATAGAAAAGATTTTAATGTTCTGCAGTGGTGGTCAATAAATAAAGACCGTTTTCCGCTGCTTTATCAAATTAGTTGCAAGATACTAGCAGCTCCCGCGAGCAGTGCAGCATCGGAAAGGGCATTTTCTGTTGCCAAAATTTAATTTGCAAAAACGGGCAAAAATTGCCACTACTGAAAACATGGTAAATAAAATAATGTTCCTTCATTACAACATAAATAATTTAAATATAGATAATTTAATTACATAAAATAATTATTGTAATAAGTTTTAATTTTAATATTAAAAATTTGTAAATACACTTTTTTACAATAAATACATTTGAAACGAAAATACAAATAAATTTTTTAATCGGACATACATACTGTAACAGTAAGTCAACTGAACACCAAAACACTGTACAGTGAGTTGATTACGACACACCAATTTACCAGTACTCAGAAACAGCTGTACAACTATGGAATGAGTGACAAAACTCATTCACACCCAAATATACTGTGTTGAAAAAAGAGTGTGCCCACTTTTAGAATAAGTGATTCATTTGTCGTTTTGGATCAGAGGTCGGCACGGCCCTATATCGGGGGCATAAGAAATTTGTCTGCCCGAGCTCTGCCACACACACACAGTATACATGTGTGAAACGTCATGTTCACAGCCTACTTTCTGCTATTCGTTACTAACACTAATGCGGTAAAATCATATCAATGTATTGGGGTGCCGACCACTGTTTTGGATACATTCATGCAGAACATCGAATCTTTCCCAACACTGTAATGCAAGAAGAATTCGAAGTACTCGACTTCGTGCCACACGAGAATCGAACAACAGAGATGAACAAATATTTAATTTGCTACGCAGAACAAGATATTTATCAAGTGCTGATTTCAATCGAGCAGTGTTTCGATACGATTGCAGCAAGGATTACTGCTTGCATTCTAGCGTTTGCATTGGGCAAATGGACGTTGTTTGTGAGTATTGTGGTGCATTAAAGTTTTCCGGAGAAACGGCTAGATTATGCTGCCCTAATGGTAAAGTGAAATTTTTGTTGACTCCGCCACAGGAGCCATTGAATTCATTGCTTTGTGGTGAAACACAAGAAGATGCCACGTTATTATAATTGGAATGCTTCATCGAGGAATTTTCAAAGATGGAAGCAAGGCGATACGATTCCTGAGTATCCAGATGTGCGTTCTACAGACGCTCTTGGTCGAATGTATACAGTTCATGTATAAAATGAAAAAAAAAAATTAAGAATGTTTCTATTTACGGTTGTTGCTGGTAAATGTGCGTGGGCCTAACTACGAACTAATAATTTAATATTCCCAACATATCGTGCTGCATGTGAGGACGATACCCATTGGGATAAGATAATCGCTGAAGCCCCTCAAGCGAAGAAGAGGAAGGCCCAGCCGCAGCCGTCCAAACACTCGTTCGCCGAGGTAAAAAAGGGAAGTACCCTAATTGGAGTCCTGAACAAGGGATCCAAGGATGGGCTCATCCCCAAGGACCATTGATGACGGGTGGTAAAAGAGTTGCATGGGCGCTTCATGGAAGAGATACTGAAGAGCGGGAGCCTCCATCCTCGCAAAAAAGAACCTTAACCTCTTCTGGTTACCTAATTTCAGCAATGAAGATCACGTAGCCGCAGCAATAGAGAGCCTAAAGGGTCCTCTAAGGGTATACTCGGCGTATATGGGCCAAGACCAGGATGAACTAATCAAACCTCTCGCTACTCAAACAGCTGGTGAAAGACAGTGCGAAGCAAAAGTTCGACCTATTCATAGGCTGCGATGCCAACGCCCATCATTATCAGAAGGGGAGCACTGACACAAGCGAGAGGGGTGAGTCTATATTCGATCTCATCCTAAGCTCAAATCTTCTGGTGGGTAAAAAAGGTACAGAATTCACCTTCATAGTCAAGAATAGAGGGAAGTACTTGACATTACTCTACATTCTGACTACCTAGCAGACAGGATTGTTAGATGGGGAATCCTAAAGAAGCACTCCTTCTCGGACCATCGATACATAGTGTTTGGTCATTGAGCGTTTTCAACGCCGTAAATAAAAAGACGAATTTGTTACTTTTGAACGTTATAAAAAATGTTTATTCCTGCATGCAGATGAAGCCGGATGATCCGCAGATAGACCAGCTTATGGTGCATGCAGGGACTCAAGTAATAGTACAGAGAGGGCGGCCCGACTGGTCACTGCGAAGCTAAAGCTCTCGAATAATGGAGAGGGCGGCCCGACCTAGACACTGCGAGCTAAAACTCTCTATAGAAAGCTTGTTGAGTCGAGCGGCCGAGAAAGAGTCGGCTTGCGATCAACAAAGCCTTTGTACAAACTTAAGCCTAATAAATAAACATTACACTAATAATTACACTAAACATTACATAAACATTATTTAAACATTATTTAAACATAAACATTAAACGCCGTGCTGCTGCTTGACCCGACACATAGAATAAATGGTCAATTTCGAGAACTTTAATCGACTAACAACACGGAAACATAGGAAAACAAACTAGGAGCTATACAAGAAAAAAATTAGAAAGATCCTTGGGGAAATCTCCAACAAGGGACGATGAGAGCAGGGAAGATCTAGACGCCATGGTGGGCACGCTAATGGTGGCATGCGCTGAATAAGGTCTGCCCCAAAAGTAGATCGGGCAGTAGCAAGTCAAAGAAAACACCATGGTGGTCGCAAACACTTCCGCCTTTTAAGACCAGGGCCCGCAAAGCCTTAAATCTCCAAACTCAGATGGCATTTTTTCTGCACAATTAATCAAAACCGGATCCAATCTGAGGTCGTGGGCTAGGAAAGTTATCACAGCAATTTTTAGAATAGGCATCGTGCCCGCGACGTGGTTGCGGACAAAGGTTATATTCATACCCAAAGCGGGAAAACCATCACATTGCTCCCCTTAGGATTCTAGACCTATAAGCCTGTCGTCCTTCCTCCTCAGGACAATGGAGAGACTAATATGCCTCCACATTAATCGTAGCATTAACCCAGATGATATTACGGGATAACAGCACGCGTATAGGAAGGGCCGATCCACGGATACGGCACTCCACGAGATCCCCATGTTTAATAATCAGTGCACGGACGAGACTAGGGGTAGACTCTATGCGATATACGATGCAGTACAGGCATCCTTCGTACCACACGAATGGACGCCCTAGAATTCATACTCGACCTATTACCTGACCTATTACGCTATCTGCAATTACGCTTCGTTAGGTGGGTCTATGGAAAAAGACTTACTATGGACACAACCAGTTTAAGCTTACACCCTTTCACGCCTATGGGCACAGACTACTGCATACCTTTCGATCATACCACCTCAAAATATAAGGTCTCCATTCCATCGAAGGAGGATTGGGCCACACAAATCCCGGTTCCAGCCGGTTCCCTTCATATTTACAGAGACGGTTCAAAGTTGAATGGCCAGGCGGTTTTCACTGCGAACGGCTGTGTCTTAATGAGTCCTTCAGACTCCCCGACCACTGTAGTGTGTTCCAAGCAGAAGTAATAGCTATCGGGGAAGCACTTAGATCTCCAGCACTTACTGAAAATCAAGAAACCATTTTTATCTTCTCAGATATTTAAGCGGCACCCAGAGGCCTCTAGGGCTAAATTTGTCGTATTATTTTGCCAAAAATAGCATTCATACAACATCTGAACTCTCTTACTCTAAAAACACTTAAGATATATAATAACATTAACAATAAAACCATTTAAATTTATGGAAGGTCTCTGCTTGACTTATTTTAGACAAGATTTTAAAAATTACGTTTTATAAACAAATTTTGCTTTCATTCGGGGCCACATATAAGGTTTCAACATTTGATGCAACATTGAAGCAACATATGTTTATGAACATATAATTAGAAATTATTTAGTAATTTTTCTCTTTCGGCGGCAATGCTTTTCCCGCGTTCCAAATTCGCAAAAATTTGGGTTGTGCTGGTCAGTGATGCGGGTCGCAGAACCAGCTGATCGCAGCTAACCGGCAGTGGGACCAGCCCCGCCAAAATCGGTAGAACCTGAAGAGGTATTGTCGCTGCTAACGCCACCTGCAGAGAGCGGCACCAGGAGAAATTCCCATAGCGCTCTTATGAGAGCGGGCGAAATCCTAGGAGCAGTGCACAAGGTCATGGATCCGACCATTGTCCAACCGCTCCGCCGCGGTGGCGCACTATTCTAAGAGAGCTCTGGCAACCGAGCAGGGGCGGTATATCCCCCATTGTAGCTCCGATGGACGACGCCCACTCTCCCCTCCTTCCCACCCCAAATCCTCGTAGCGTCTGTCCCATAATGGGCGGCTACGGGGTCTGCGTCTGAGCCACGGTGGCCGGTAGCGAACCCCGAACCTGGCAGAAGGTATAAAATGCAAACCTGGCTGTAGGTATAGAAAGCAAAACCTAAGGGATGATGTTCAATAACTTGAATACTCCAGATGGCAACCACTCAAGTGGAAATCCACCCGTGGGGAAACCCACGGTCGGGGCACGGATTCTGAAGGCACCAAACAACATCCAACCCACGACTGACGAGGCGGTGACTAGCTTGGCTGCCCCGGCAGTAATAGCGGCAAGCCAACAAAATGCGGAGCAATCCCCAGCTTTTCTGAGCAGCTCTAAGATCCTGCGGTCACCCATTCTGCAGGAAACACGGAGCACAGCGATGCCAATAGGCGGTGTTCCCGCAGGTTAAGATAAGGAAACCCCAAAAAGGACGTGGGAACAAACTAGTCAATCGGAACCCCAGAGATCGACTCCAGCCAAGAGGACGAGAGCGACAACCGATCAGCCTTGCTCCAGCATGCTGGCGGAGTTAGAGGCGTTGCTGGAGGACATTATCCAGCAAACGCATGAAAAACAAGTAATTCAATCTTAAAATGAAGAAGATGTTCTGCAGGATGAAGAAACTGCAGGAAGGCCTTAGCGGACTCCAACCCCAGCGATGCAGGGTCGACAGCGGCAGTGGCGGAGGTCGTCTGTTCGAGGTGCGGTCGGGCAGATACTGCGAAGACCTCCCAACGCGGCGCAGGGAATCGGCAGTCTAGACTGATCCGTGGCGATGGCTTAGCCTGGACAGCGCGGCTCCACCACCAAGAGGCACGCCACTGGCCTCAGCGAAGGCCCCGAAAATCCGGGCAAGAGAAGGGCCCTCCCAGCGGACTTCAAGCCATCCGGACGCCAGGACCGCGGGAGTAGAGGGCCAGAGCATGGCCGCAAAGACCGCAGCGCCAGGACGAGGATGGGAAACAGCAACACGGACGAAGCCAAGGACGCCCACCCGACCCGACGCGCTAGTCGTGGAAGCCAAGGGAATGAAGTATAGCGAGGTGCTTGCCTTGGTCACCAAACGGCAGGACGGCCAGCTGACAGCTCTTCTCGAGCTGTCAAAACGCCGTGTGGATTGCACGGACGCTATGAGGGAGAACCTCGAAAAGGTGCTACAAGGAGCTGCCGAACTGCGAGCACTGTCCGAGGACAGCAATATGAGGTATCTGGCGATTAGAGACCTCGACCCGCTAGCGACTGAAGTGGACATTCGGCTTGGTCTGGCCGAGCAGCTCGAAGTGGATGGAAAGTCGGTTACGATAAGGAGACTTCGCGCAAGATCCAGGGACACGCAGACCGCTGTTATCGGTCTGCCCAGTAAAATCGTGACCGCAGTTGCGAGCAAAGGGAAAGTGAGGATCGGATGGATTGTGTGTCGGATTCGGGTGAGGCAGAGTCAACCGAGGTGCTACCGGTGTCTAGAAGTTGGCCACATTGCAAGCAAGTGTCGAAGCCCCACCAATAGGAGAGGATGCTGCATCCGCTGTGGCAAAAGCGGCCATAAAATCGCCAATTGCCCAAACGAGAGTACCTGCTACGTTTGCGCGTCAAAAGGCGAGACGGAGGCAAAACACCAAGCAGGAAGTTGACCGTGTCCGCATTCCAATGAAGCAGTTAAAGATAGGGCAGGATGCAAGTGATCCAGCTTAATCTGCGCAGAGCGGCGCAGGACCTTCTGCGACAGACCGTTGGCGAAGTGAATGCCGATATAGCTGTTCTTAACGAGCCGTACAGCGTCCGTCCAGGCGAGGAGTGGGTAACCAGCAAACAGGGCAAGGCGGTAATTGGGATCTGCAAGAGTGCAAGACTTCTGCTCCGCGGAAGGGCCAAGTCAAATTAGAAAAGCTGCAGGGTTCGTGAGAACCCAATGGGGAGGTACATGGGTGTATAGTTGCTACCTCTCCCACGATGCGTACTACATGGCTCTAGAAGAGCTAGCAGTAGATGCCAGAGGCAAACACCCAGTGCTAATAGCGGGCAACTTTAACGCGTGGGCACTGGAGTGGGGGAGTTCCACCACAAATGTCAGAGGCAGAGCCTTGCTGGAGATCCTAGCACCCCTGGACCTGGCTCTTTTCAATGAGGGCAACCAGGAAACATACAATAGAGCAGGCGCCGGTTGCATTATCGACCTTACCTTCGTCAGCGGAAGTTTGGGTCAGACCGCAAAGTGGAAAATCTCCAATATCTACACGGCTAGCGACCACGAGGCCATACTTTGCTCGCTCGGAATCAGCATTTCCCCCTGTGGCAAGACACGCTGGACGTCCAACAATTGGAAACCCATGTGCGAACGGCGCAGCTTGATCTCCACGCTACAGCAAACCAATCTGCGGCGGCGCTTGCTATGGTCCTTGATGCGGCCTGCAAGGTAAGCATGACGGCGCGCACGACCTTTTCCCGGCATCACAAGCCGGCTCCGTGGTGGACAAGCCAAATCTCGTATCTCCGCAAAGAGTGTCTGAGGTCTAGAAAATCCCTGCAGCGAGCTCGAGGCACCGACGCGCAGCAGCAAAGGCACCTTGAATTCAAGGGAGCAAGGAAAGCGCTGAAAACGGCCATATGGGACAGTAAGCGAGAAATGTTTCTCAAGCTATGCGATGAAGCTGAACACGACCCATGGGGACAGGCGTACAGGATAGTATCAAAAAAGGTCAGGGTGGGGAGCCAGCCCCCCTCCGACCCGGTAGCACTGAGGGCGATAATAGATGTCCTGTTCCCAAGCAGTCGAGCGGAGGGAATCCGCCCGGCTAATGAGAATTTCGAAACCTAGCCTCTAACAAAGCTGCCGGCCCGGCAGAAAAGGTAGCAGCCATTTATAATCAGTGCTTGCTGGAAGGATCCTTCCCGAAGGTGTGGAAGATGCTCCATCTGCAAATGAAGGTAAGCCACCCGGCGAGGCCGCATCTTACCGACCCATCTGCCTTCTAGACACGGTAGGCAAGGTACTGGAGAATATCCTGGCCACGAGACTCCGGGCGGCGATAAGCAGGGAGGGTGGACTTGCAGAGGAGCAGTACGGGTTCCGGAAAGGAAAGTCAACGGTGGATGCCATTATGAGGGTAAAGAACCTGGCAGCAAGCGCTATCCAAGGAACCAGATGGAATGAGGGAGCCAAGCAATACTGCCTGGTTACCCCCCTGGACGTGAAGAACGCCTTCAAAACGGCGAACTGGTCGCGTGAAGAACGCCTTCAAAACGGCGAACTGGTCGCGTACTCTCAAAGCCCTGAAGGAGCTGAGGATCCCGGTACACCTGCTAAAGATGGTGGACAGCTATCTGAGCGAATCGTACTTCTGTACGACACGCGGGAAGGGCAGAAGGAACGAGTGGTCTCCGCGAAAGTGCCCCAGGGATCTGGGCTGCGGCCGCTCTTGTGGAACACTATGTAAGATAGAGTCCTCCGATTACCTATGGAGGAGGGTACTACCATCGTAGGATTCGCCGACGATATAGCCCTAGTGGTGGTGGTGAAGACAGTTCGCAGGGTGGAAACCCTAAGAAACTCCGCGGTGGCGAAAGTGGAGGGATGGATGTCTAGCGCTGGCCTTCACCTCGCCCCACAAAAGACGGAAGCCGATTCACTAGTGTGGTGAGCTTCCAATTTTTCTACGCTGCCCCATTGTGGGCCGAGGCGATGGGAGTAAGGTCTTACGCACGAGTAATCGAGGCAGACCACCGCCACTGCGCGCTACGGACGGTGTCGGACGACGCGGCTCTCGTGATCGCAGGGCTGATACCCATCCAAGAGCTGGTCCGAGAAAGGAAGGAGCTGGCCAACATGGCTCAGGAAAGCCTTTTCTTTGGCGTCGGTCAGGAAGAGGGATGTGAGAGCCACAATTTTGACAAACTGGCAACGGCGATGGGAGGAATCATCCAAGGGACGCTGGACGTTTCGGCTCATTCCGGACGTGGGGGAGTGGACCGGAAGGAAGCATGGTCACTTAGACTTCTACCTCACGCAGGCTCTTAGCGGCCATGGGTGCTTCCGAAGCTACCTAAAGCGCTTTGGTCACGGAAGCGAGGAAGTCACAGAGGACCCTCCACACGTCCTCTTCGAATGCAGGCAATTTGTGGAGGATCGCCTAACTCTGGAGGAGATCTTGGAAAAGCCCTTTACACCCAGCAGTATGATGCCTCAAATGCTCCTCAAATGCGTTTTTGTGGCCAAGACTATGATGGAGCATAGGGCCCTGGAGAGGGCACGCAACGGGCGGGAGGAGTAGGGCGCCAGAGTTGTGCGAAGCATTGCTTCACGGCCGCACCGCACACATTATGTCCAAGCTCTCGCAGCCCGGTCAGGGATCAAAAATATACAGTTGGCCTAAGATAGTCTGTAAGGAACAAATAAAGACGAACACAAAAAAAAAAAAAAACGCACGCTTGAAAGCACACTTGTGCGGGCGAAGCAATGCCTAGCAGTCCCACCCGTACTCAAGTCCTTTACATTACCAACCTCACCACAACACCCCACCTTCTACCTTCCGAGCTCGAGTTGTGTTCTTTTCTGTGTTGTGTGTGCACCGAAGACATAAGATCCTGCATAATGCTCATCCTTCCGCTGCCCAACGCGTAATCGCTGACATCGTACCCTGTTGCATCCTTGTAAGCAATTATCCAGCACTGCTTCCGATCCTGATTCCAGTGGATCCTGCCACTGTGGCTGGTGTTGCGACCTCTCAGGCTCCGGCAGCTAACGCGTTTGAAACACACGATCGGCACGCTGAAATAGTGTTATTGTCAACCGCCAACATTCTAGTCCATAGCCGATAAGGAGCCTTCCTTCCCTACCGAGCGCTACTTGATTTCGGATCAAAAGTTTTCTCATCACATTACGGTTGGCCAGCCAAATTCTACTTCATCGGCCCGAATGCTTTGTAGCGTTGAATGGCCTTGGAAACCCTGGAATTTACTACGGATGGAGTTAATGTTTGCCTGCAGTCTCTCCTATTCATTGGATGCTGATTGGAGCCAGCCTGTAGTTTTACCTGCTTTAAGTAAGGCAAATTCAACAAGGAGACCTTCATTTTACCTTCATTTAAGGTGATTTCTCCTGACTCTTCAACCAATTTGGGGGTACTGAAAACTTGCACTGATCCGATCGTTCAGGGAACTTAGGAGGAGCTCGATTGCGATGCCCACTTCGCCACGTCCGTCTTTTATCGGTTATTGGTGCTTATTCGGTTCGTCTTCCAATTTTCCTTGCATTGTTTTCATTCCATTTCCATATGTCTTTGCTGCCACAGGAATTGCGAGGTAAGTGCCAGTATTTTCTTCCCCTTCACTGCGTTCTGAAGGAAAACAGCTTCATTTCAAAGCTGAGGGTTAGGTTGACGTTTCGTCTGCAACATCCTCTTGATATTTCGTCAATGATGTCCTGATGTGAGGCCAACCCAAGCTCTTTCATACCTTGCTTCGGTTAAGGTCTCACTTAGTGACTCTAACAGGAGTCGCGTAAGAATTGCTTCAGATTATAGCTTTCTACAGTACATCGTATGGCGAGATTCTATCCACTATGATGTAAAGGTTTTCAAGCTCAACAACGTTACGTATGGTACAAAGCCAGCGACTTTTCTTAGTTAGTTTTAGTTAAGGAATTGGAGCTCCAATATTCCAGAAGCTTTAAAAGGAGTGCCCGAGGGTGACAAGAAGTCGACGATGGCACCCCGCTTACAAAGACTATTGGATTAGCTTTGGTCCCTACTGCTGACCTTCTGCTGTTCCTTTGGAGCCCTTCAGCCCACCATCAAACCAACCTGGAAATCTATCTTATCTTCCGTCGCTCGGTTTTATGATCCGTTCAGCTTGGTAGGTCCCCCTCACCAAGGAAAACATTTTATTGCAGAAGCAAAAGCTGTGCAGGGAGAATTTGTCTTGGGATGGAAGTTTCCCCAAATCCCTTTTCTCTGAGTGGCTTGCAATTCATTATTCGAACTGCAATTCGTTACCAGTTTTGGTCAAGCTCACCGAATGAAGTTTCCTCGATTAGTCATTCACTAAGGAAAGCCGGATATCTACGGATTCTGTGACGACAGATTGGATGCTTCTGGAGCTGGGTGTTAATGTCTTGTCAGGATCTAACTTTAAACTGTTATGCTAAAAGAGTCGAGTGGCACTCATAAAGAACCAGCCTATACCGAAGCTGGAGCTATATGGGGAGAAGTTACTAGCAAGGATGATGGCTGAAGTTTCTGATCTTGTGACCTTTAAAGAGAGGTTATTATTGTTGGTGTGCCTCCTTGGTTGCCCCATCCTGGATCTAAGAAAAACCAACCCGATTGTACCCGATAAATATCTTTTTTTTCAATTCTGAAATGGTTCCTATAACAGAAATGGCGTTATGTCCCAACTGCATTCAACCCATCCGATCTAGTCTCTAGAGGTGCCCTTTCTACTGAGCTTTTGGGCCCAGCTTTGGTCCCTTGGGCCTCAATTTTTTCGTAAAGCCAAGGATAATTGGCCTATCACTATTGTGGCTGAAAGGGCAACCATCGAACTTCGCACCAAAGCCTTATTGACTTTGGCTCCCCTCAGCGACATTGCATCATTGTCAAAGTTTCCCGCCTTACATAGAGTATTGGCCTATGTTAAGAATATTTTCCACCCCATCCGTCACGAAGGCATTTCCGTCTAGCATATCCAGGAAGAAACCATTTGGTGTTGCGCGTCGTCCAGCAAACTGAATTTAAGGTAGAGATATGCTTAATACAATAGCGCAAATTGGTACCACCCCTAAGTCCACTTGCCTTACTTTCTCAGCTTGTAGATTATGCTGGCTGGCTTTGCCATCCTATCCCGATAGCCATCCCATCACCTCGGCTATACGGACTCACTTTAATGAGAAGAACCTGCATTCTGGGCCTCGGGCGCTAATTGCAAAGATCCGTTCCCCATACTGGCCCTTTGTGGGCAGAAAGACCATTCCAAGGGTTTTACGCTGTTCTCGCACTAAGTCTCGTCTTCTGAAGCATATCATGGCAGATCATTTAAGTGAGAGAGTTGAAGATACCAAGAATTTTGGGTGCCAAGAATGAGCTGGTCGAGTTGAAGCGAAGATTTATCAGCCAGGATCACCAGACGTCTCTTCATGAGTTTTGCTTTTTGAAACTATCAAGTGGCGGGGATGATAGTCGCCAGAATGGGGGACCAAAAACCTTACTTTCGTCAACTTTAACCGTCTGAATGGATGACAGAGAGTCTCCTTTTTGCCACAAGTGGTCGCGTTGGAAGGAGGAATGTCTCACTCTATTGCAGCAGCGTTCCAAATGACGCACCGTTGGCGCCGAAGTGTCTGTTGATGACATAGTCCTGGTGAAGGATGTGTTCCAAGCAGAAGTAATAGCTATCGGGGAAGCACTTAGATCTCCAGCTCTTACTGGAAATCAGGAAACCATTTTTATACCCTTGCAGAGGGTATTAAAATTGTGTCCAAATGTGTGCAATGCAGTGAAGGAGACATCTCCGGATCAATAAAGTATATATATTCTTGATCAGGATCACCTCCTGGGTTGATATGAGCATGTCCGTCTGTCCGTCTGTCTGTCTGTTTCTACGCGAACTAGTCTCTCAGTTTTAAAGCTATCGGCTTGTAGCAGTGCACACCCTTCTTTCCTTTGCACGCAGTATATAAGTCGGAACGACCGGGATCAGCCAACTATATCCTATAGCTGCCGTATAACTGATTGATCGGAAATGGTATAACCTTGGTGTTTTTAGAATAAGAAAGTTTAAATTTGACATGAGAGCTTTTTTTGGCATTACGAAACAAAACATTACGACATGCCAAATTTCATAGGGATCGGCCGACTCTATCCTATAGCTGCCATATAACTGATTGATCGGAAATGACCCAACTTTCGTGTTTTTGATGATAGAAAGCAGGAACTTTGTACAGATTATATTTTTGGTCAGTTAATCCGACCTACCAGAATTTATAACGATCGGCTGACTATATCTTATAGCTGCCATATAACTGAACGATCGGAAATGGTTTTTGGTAGATATACAAACTTTGGTATTTTTGAAGATAGAAGTTTGGGTTTTTGTTTTAGATTTTATATTTTTATAAGTTGGGTTATATTATCATATTCTCATAAGGATCGGCCAACTATATCCGATGTTTGCGATATATATCCGGTTGTGTAGGGGGGCGTGGTTTCGCAAAAGATTCCAGAAAAATTAGAAGTGTTGAATTGAAAACCGGGGGCGTCTTTTTGTAGGTATAACGCGGTCAGCTTTATTCGACTGCTTACATGAGATTAACTTAAAAAGTAGTACAAACAGAGATCGACGACAACCAACGAGCGAGAAGAGAGGGCACAGAGGGGCGAGTGTGGATGCGCTCTTCAGCGCGGGTGCGCTCTTTAGCGCGGGTGCGCTCTTCAGCGCGGATGCGCTCTTCAGGTGAGCGGCACAACGGCCCCTCACCTAAACACCGGTTTTAACTGCAAGGGTATATCAACTTCGGCTCCGCCCGAAGATAGCTTTCCTTTCTTGTTATCTTTTCGGATATTTAAGCGGCACTCAGAGCCCTCTAGGGCTAAATATGCCGTAATATAAGGTTTCAACATTTGATGGTCACAAACAACATATGTTTGTGAACATATAATTAGAAATTATTTAGTAATTTTTCATAAAATTTCCTTTTTTGGTGCAGTAAAATTTTTGTGTATGTTGTGACTATTCGGGTCCATGCCCTTGACCGGTAACAAAAATTGTTCCCACTTGACCGGTTCAAAAAGACGAATGAGCAGCGAGAGCTTAATCATCAGTTTCTATTTCGTTTTATTTCTCACAGTTTTGTATGCGTCTTGCAAGTATTTGTAGCGCATTAGAAGGTCAAAGATGCGAGGCGGACCGAGAACTCAACCATTATGGGCCTCGAGTCAGTGGAGAAGCGTCTGCGAGATCCATTAACCACGCATCAGAAGGAATTGGACGAAATGTATTGGGATGTATTGAAATTTTGGAAGTTCAGGTGGATGTAGCCAAGCGCTACTTGAGAGTTGCTGCCGTTCTACGCTTTTGTGTGGTACTAGTGCTGATATATTTGCGTATTCATACTTTTCTTTCTCTTTTAGGCACCTTCTCGTTGGTCGCTGTTTTTCTTCTGCTTATATCGTGTCACTGTCTCGGTTTCTTTACGTGAAACACTTCCGAAAACACTCCGTCTAGATTCCCAACCTCATCCATGTGGTTTCCAATTGGCCTTCGGATTCTTTATTTCGCGAACTTCCGTACGAATGTGGCATAAAAGCTATTCCCAAATTCGCTTAGAACAAAATTCCTCCGAAAGACTTCCTGACCAGGTCGAAAACGAACCATCTGCGTCTTCCTTATCTTGGCTTTTCTGGCAATGATTTTATGCGCCCCACGCAAGATCATCCTGTTTCGCATTGTCCAAATGAATAGTCTTAGGTTCTTCAAAAGTCTGAAACACCTGTCCCACCAAAAACATCACCACCTCTTCCGTCGTTGATTCCTTCAGAAATTCCTTTCAGGAACACAAACTTGGAAAAGAACACAAAGGTTTCTTGGATCTCCTCCTAAGCCTCGTAAGCCCAACCAGGCATGTCTCGGATCTCTTCGAACTGGTTTAAAGTGGATTACACCCACGGCAGCCAAATATACCAATGAGAGTCATACAGTGCATAGGCACGGATGGTATGCCTGCCAGCACCCCACACAAGAAGCTATAGCTATATTTATAGAGACCAGCCTGACCAGAAGGTTTCTCCTCAAACTCTGCAGTGCTCCGTTCTTAACTAAGTTCTTATTCACACGTAGCCGTTTATAGTCCTAATATTCAGGAACCTCTCTTTCTCCGCCTCGAGAAACTGCTTTAACTTCCCGTACTCTGCGGCTTCAAATTTGACCGTAAACGTTCTACCATACATCGGCGCTTAAACATTCACACGGTGTTGTTAAGCTGTGCTGGGTTCAGTTTTGTGAAAAGGTGGTTGTTGGGCGCTCTTTTTAAAGCATCGCACTGTACATAAAAAATCTTTTTAGCATCGAGATGTCTTTAAAATGGCAATGTAATGCCTAAAATGGAGTGCCTCCTTCGGCGTCTTCAACATCATCCATCATGACAAATTTGCCTTTTTTAGCCCAGGATATTCTTGATTCGTATCCGTATTTGGCGCCGTCAGCTCTGCGAAATAACGTATGAACCTTTGGTACCATCCCGCCCATGCTATGTAAAATGAGAGTTTGCCCACCACTACTCTACAACATGGATATAGATACTCACTAATCAAATATATTAATATATAAATATATTAATTTTATAAAACTTTTCCCAAAATAAAGCTTTTTTTACGAAAGCTTTGTATGAACACCATTTCCTATAATTACAAATTGTACGAATACACGCACGAATTTGGCAAAATATTAGTATTAACAAAAAGTACAAGCCTGGAGCATGAAACCGATTTTAAAATTTTTTCGTTTTTCCATAGTTAAATGTTGGAGCTTTTGAAAAAAAATAGATCTTTAAAAAATCAAGATTTTGAGGGTGTTTAAAAAATTTCAAACATGGTTTTATACTATACTCGACCTAATGAACAATTCCTACTAGGTCTCTTCAAAAGTTCCTCCAATTTTTTTTTTTTGTCGCACTGTGTAATCAATCTGTTAATGTTCCTAAAAAAAGCTCGTCACCCTGAATCAGATCAACAGCTTAGATCAGAACCATTGGTAACAGTTGCAAATTTTCAGACAAAAGGTCGGAAGAAACACAACAGCATTAAAAATAACAAGATAGGAAAGTTAGCTTCGGGCGGAGCCGAAGTTGATGTACCCTCGCAGTTAAAAGCGTTGGTTGGTCGGCCATTATGGGAATACAATAATATAACCAATTCATTACAATAAAAAATCTTAAAAAAAAAGTCCCAAACTTCTATCTTCAAAAATACCAAAGTTGGTATGTCTACCAAATACCATTTTCGATCGATCAGTTATATGGCAGCTATAAGATATAGTCGGCCGATCGTTATGAATTTTGGTGGGTGGAATCAACTGAAAAATGGAATGTATGCGAAGTTCCAACTCTGTCTTTAAAAATACGTAAGTTCCGTCATTTCCGATGGTTCAGTTATATAGCAGCTATAGGTTATAGTCGGCCGATTCTGGCCGAAAGTTTCAAGCCGATAGCTCTACAACTGATAGTTTATTTTGCGTAGAAACAGACGGACGGACAGACGGACATGCTCATATCAACTCAGGAGGTGATCCTGATCAAAAGTATGAATCAAGATTTTTAATTTATACGCTTTATACGCTGTCTAGCGTGCCCGATTATATTAAATTATATTATTTAATATTAATATATTCTAATGATTATATTAATTATATAATGATTATCCACTAATATTCGATCTGTGTGTGGAAAGGGAAACCTATCATCAATAGTTAATTCATTGAGTTCTCTGATATCAAAAGCCATACAAAATTTTGGAATGCCCGATGGATCCATTTTCTTGGGTTCTTTTACAATAGGACTACAATAAGGGGATTCTGATTTGTGCTCAACACCCTGTTTGATCATATCTTCTATTTTATTTTCGACTTCTTTATCGTAATTAGTATAAGTTTATAGTCTTCTATAAATGGGATAGATAGAGATATATAAATCTTCTGTGCGACCTTCATGTTTAGTTTTTAAAGCATGTTTGATTTCATAAGTGAAGGTCAAATGGTCACCTTTATGAAACTGAATATCATTATATTTTGGTATTATAAATAGAGTTAACTGGATGGAAATTTATAACTACATTTTAGTTTTTGATTGCAGTTCATATATATTTTTTTCATCTTTTAACATGTTTGTATAATTCTTTTTAGATTCTTTTATTATATTGACCACAGGGAATTCGTAAGTTCTTAATTTTACTGTATTTTTTCCAAAATCTTTGCAATGGAAAAAAAGTAATAAGAACTGTATTAAAATTATAAATAGAAGAAATTCAAAAATCCGATGTCAACCATTCTGTTTCAGATCTCAACCAAAAGTGCTATAAAGTAATAATAAGTTAAAACAATCACCCGACGCAAAATGTAGTTGATATACAATTTGATAATATAATAACATAAAATATTTGGACATATAGTCGTAAGACCCGACCGCAATAGACATGGGTAGTAATAAGGCAAGCTTTAGAGATAAGATCATTTCGGTACTTTGTTTTCGTTAGTAGATTTGGCATTAAAGATAAGAACATTTTCTGTATTTAAGTCCGTGCATTTTTGGATATCACATGCGCCGGTCATCACCGTGCACGCCTCCTAATAAAAATCTCAACTCACAAAAACCAATTTTGTATGGCTTTTGATATCAGAGAACTCAATGAATTAACTATTGATGATAGGTTTCCCTTTCCACACACAGATCGAATCAGTGATGAAAGTTCATGTAAGTTCATGAAAAGATAATTTTTACATCATATAACTACTACTGAAATTTACTGTATTCAGATTACAGAGAGACCTACCTCAAGGAAAGTCCCAAGGTTTTATCTTTAATAATACCAAAGTTGGTATTTTTACCGAATACCATTTCCGATTTTTATACCCTTGCAGAGGGTATTATAATTTTGGTCAAAAGTGTGCAACGCAGTGAAGGAGACATCTCCGACCCTATAAAGTATTCTTGATCAGGATCACCTCCTGAGTTGATATGAGCATGTCCGTCTGTCCGTCTGTCTGTCTGTTTCTACGCAAACTAGTCTCTCAGTTTTAAAGCTATCGACTTGAAACTTTGCACACACCCTTCTTTCCTATGAAAATATATAAGTCGGAACGACCGGAATCGGCCGACTATATCCTATAGCTGCCATATAACTGATTGATCGGAAATGGTATAACTTCGGTGTTTTTAGAGTTAGAGAGTTCAAATTTGACATGAGAGCTATTTTTGGCAAAACAACATGCCAAATTTCATAAGGATCAAATTTCAACTACATCCTATAGCTGCCATATAACTGAACGATCGGAAATGTTTTTTGGTAGAAATACCAACTTTGGTATTTTTGAAGATAGAAGCTTGGGACTTTTTTTTAGATTTTATATTATAGTAAATTGGGCTATATTATTATATTCTCATAAGGATCGGCCAACTATATCCGATGATTGCGACATATATTCGGTTTTAACTGCAAGGGTATATCAACTTCGGCTCCGCCCGAAGTTAGCTTTCCTTTTTTCTTAGTTATATGGCAGCTATAGGATAAAGTCGTCTGCTCGTTATTTAATTTGATAGGTCAGCTAAACTGGCCAAAAAAAGAATCTTTACGAAGTTCCAACTTGCTGTCTTCAAAACTAGAAAGGAAAGCTAACTTTCAGGTAAAACCGAAAACATCGGATGCAGTTGGTCGATCCTTATAAGAATATTATAATATAATCAATTTATTACAATAAATCTAAAAAAAAGTCCCAAGCTTCTATCTTCAAAAATACAAAAGTTGGTATTTTTACAAAATACCAGTTCCGATCGTTTAGTTGGCAGCTTTAAGATAAAGGCAGCTATAAGATATAGTCGGCCAATTGTTGTGAAATTTGGTAGGTCGGATGAACTGACTAAAAATAGAATCTGAACGAAGTTCCAGCTTTCTATCTTCAAAAAACACTAAAGTTGGGTCCTTTCCGATCGTTCAGTTATATGGAAGCTATAGTCGGCCGATCCTTATGAAATTTGGTGGGTCGTATTATTTTGCCAAATATGGCACTCGTTACCCGAATGCTCGAGGGAGGCGGCGGACAGTTGCACCCCGAATGCGTGGTCAGCACTTTTATCATTTC
This sequence comes from Drosophila bipectinata, assembly GCF_030179905.1. Lineage (NCBI taxonomy): Eukaryota > Metazoa > Arthropoda > Insecta > Diptera > Drosophilidae > Drosophila > Drosophila bipectinata. The sequence continues at coordinate 18,922,049 of NC_091740.1, read as the reverse complement.
GCGTCGACCCTTCTGATCTGAAGCACAATTTGGCAATTTTCCCAATTTTCTTCATCCCGGCGATCCAATCGTTTCACATCATTTTTGGCCTGTGATTTGATGTGGCGACTGGCCTTCAGTTAATGGTGACCAAACCACATAATGGAGCATAGAAAAAGGGCGGTCAGTAGAAAAAGATACATGCTTAGGAGGAATCACGATGACCGTTTTTCTCGGAGGGGCCCAATGTGGTGACGGCTATTCAGGAGAAACTCATGGGGAAACGGGAGACTGAGCCGGTTCTGGTGAGCCGTGATGTTTCTTACGGTCATAGCTGATACGGCAGGTTTCTTCTGCGAGCTTCCAAGTCTATCAATTTTTGGTATTTTTAAAGATAGAAACTTGGGACTTTTTTCTTTTTAATTTTCTATTATAATAAATGAATTTTTTAATGATATTTTCATAAGGATAGGCTATATATAACTATATCCGACGTTTGCGATAAATGTCCGGTTTTAACTGCAAAAGTATATTAACGTCGGCCCCGCCCGACGTTAGCTTTGCTTTCTTGTTTTTTTTTTGTGCCAAAAGCAGTAAGTTGACAAGTCGTAAAAACCATGATAATTTCGAACATTTCGGATGTGACAAAATTAGACAGCAGTGATTTTGTTACACTCGCATGCGGAAGTATGTCAAGGACTACATTTCGTCATGTATGTTTATCTTACAATATAAAATTATTTCCGTAGCCGCACAATATATGTTTGCCCTGATTAATATCTTTCAATAATAGTTCGTCTTCCACAATGAACGGTTAGGCTGCTCCAACAAATTCGTGAATTATATTCTTGCGACAAAATACGATGTTGTGAGACTCTTATCTTTTTGTAAAATAACTTGCAAATAAATGCTCTAGTACTAACGAGGTAAATAAACGCTACCGTGATGTTACCGTTGACTAAAATTAGTTTACAAATTTCCGAAACGGCCATTAACTCTATTTTGTTTATTTCAGGCCTGCATTTTCGGGGCGAGCAATGGGTACATCTAATCTTAAGTTGTCGTTCGGGGCACTTTGACGATGATGACCGACTTTTTGACAGTTAAAACACTTGCTTTGGCGCTTGATAAAACTTCGTAAAGCTTTTGTAATTATGTAATTATTTGTATCGTTGACTTTAACGTTTCCATTGGTATGTATGTCTGATATTCGGTCTAGCGTATCATTGAGTCCAGCCATCGTCAGTTTTCTTTCCTGAAATTCCAAAATGGGTCGATGGATGCAGATGGGAGAATGATTAAACCGAATTCTGATGTACACTGAGATATATGCGTGTGGCTATGATTTAAACATATTTTTATGGGTGGAGGCGAAATTTTCAATTGGTAAGCTGTGATGTTACCAGCTTACAATTTATTATTTCAATTGAGTAAATTTGATGGCTAGACTGAGACTAAGTATGACTAAGACGTTGTCACTTTTGCTACTTTTTCAGGCTTCTTTATCTTAACCCAAATCGTTGGAGCGTACATTTTTGAGTGCTTGTATAGCACTCAAATGGCTTGTATATGAAATGGTCGTTCGCGCTAAAATTACGATTTTCTCCAACTGTCGAATTCTATTTCGCGTCATTGTATTTTCAGCACTAATGTATTCTTTATCGTTGGGATCGAGACTTTCTAAACTTCTTTTTAGGATCGAACTTTCTAAGCTGGATGGTCTTATTCGTATTCTTAGATTTCGTGCCTATGTTCTAATAACTTTAACTTTGATACGAATTATAAATGTTGGTCGTTGGAACCATATTCATGGATCGTTGTTACTAGCGTCACGCCTCTCGTTGACTTTTTTGCTGGTCACAAATTTTTACTGGTGAAAAATACTTTGTAGGTTTTTTAAAATTGTTTACTTCTAAAAAATACTTTAAAATCTTTCAATAAGTTGCTTAAACCTTTCGGCTAAGCAAGCAATAAAATAAAAAAAAAATAAAATTAAATAAGAAAGGAAAGCTTACTTCGGCTGATCCTTATGAGAATTTTATAATAAAAACAAATTATTAGAATAACAAATTAAAAAAAAAATCCTAAGCTGCTATTTACAAAAATCTGTTTACCAAATATCATATCCGACTTACATTTTTCTTTCAAAGGGAAGCAGGGTGTGTGCAAAGTTTGAAGTGGGTGGCTTTAACACTGAGAGACTACTTTGCGTAGAAACAGACAGGGTACAAGAATATACATTAAACATATTATGTGATGGAGTCCAATGAACCACGAATCGCCGTCAGCAAACGGCGCCTTCTCTTGTCTTCTCGGTGGTCGTGGACGAGGCTAAGTATTAGAGGTCTGCAGGACTTCATTCTTATTGCCTCAGCCATAGAATACATCAGAATGGAATAGAATGAATGAGTACAAAAGGCACAACGATCTGAGTGAGAGGAAGTGAGAGAGTAAGAGAGCATTCTAATTCATGCGCATTCTCTTCCTTTGAAACCGAGTGAGTTAGGGTGGGAAGCAGTGGTGTCACTTTTTTCTGAGCAAAAAAAGCTGGATCAACGAAAAAAAAAGCTAAAAAAAGCGGAATACCAGAGAAAAAAAGTTAAGAAAAAAACTGATTTTTATAAGGCATTGTACTGCATGTTATTCACTAATAAGACCTCAGTTCCACTTAACATAAAATATATGGGTAATTCTCTAACGGATATCATTACAAAGAAACCAAAAAAAAACAATAATGTACAAAAATAAAGATCTATATTATATTTAAGATGTCGTCAATATTATCATTGTCGGGTCAAGCAGCAAGCAACTAATTTAAACACAACAATAAATAAGTAACTGATGTTTTGCTGGTCGCAAGCCGACTCTCTTTCGGCCGCTCGGCTTCGCTACTTCGGCGCTTATAGTTAGCGAGCATCCGCTCAGCCTATTCTGCAAGGTTGGCGCCACTCTCGTTCGTCTTCTTACTGCGCTCGCATCCTAAATTGGATTTGAAATATTGTACATAAATCCTAATTTCATATGCGGCCTGAATAAAGTTTTATAACGTTGAAATTAATTAAATTCTGATTTTTTATTTACGGCATCGAAAACTCTCGATGACCAAACATTGGTGAACCCCGACGTGATCGTTAATATACACATAAACAAATTGCTAAAACAAAAACAAAACAATTTTGTAAACAGTGTTATGTGAAATTATCATTATCGAATTATCATACTTGTCTAATAAGTTTATTTACAATAATAAACAAATTATAATATATTATTATATTATACATACATACAGGCATAAACATAACGTTAGTTCACAAGCACACATACATATTTACGATCCACAACGCAAGTGCATTCGCCCGCGCATAGACTTCATACAAACATACGATCCACAACGCAAGTGCATTCGCTCGCACATAGCTTCATATATATATACATTCCACAATTCCGCTACGGTTCTGAACGCACAGTGGGACAGATCGTGTTCGCCGCGAGCAAATAAAATTTATTTCGGTTGTTCGGAACTCAATATAATAAATCATGAACTCCAGCGGCGCCGTCACAGGAGCACCCACTCCAACCCGGAGTGCAATTTTAAAGTGCAAGACCCTGGGTATTTTCCAGGACTTACAGAGGATCCAAGGAGCTCTTCAGCCTATTTCCAAGGTGGACGATGCCATGCTACACGTGCGACATGGTCAGATAGCCACCATGTTCAGCGACTTCAAGGCCATCCACGGGGAGCTTGAGGATTTGGACATTTTGCAGATCAGCAGTGACCTTCGATGGACTGTTTCGGAGCTCGTAGCGACGATGCAGGCGGAAATTGAGCACGAGACGACCCTTCGCTCATCTCGAATTGCTGCCCACTCCACCCTTTCCAACGGAATGTCCACCATGCAGGCTGACCCAGGTTTAGGTCAAAGTTTTCAGGTGCTGCCTCCTTTGCCGCTCCTTACGTTCAGCGGTGGATACTCGGAATGGGCTGAATTTTACTCGATCTTCTCTACCATCGTCGGCAGCAATCCTCGTATTAGTAAGGTGGAAAAGTTGCAAAGGTTGCGATCTTGCCTTCGGGAGTCCGCTTTCGAAGCAGTGCGTTCCTTGGAAGTCTCCGACGAGAACTATGATGTTGCGCTGAATTTATTGGAGAAACGATTTAATAACCGTCGCTTAATATTTCAGGCACACGTGAACGAGATTCTGGGCCTCAGTCTGTTGGAAAGTGGCTCAATAGCAGCACTTCGAAGTCTTTCGGACAAATTTAATGCCCATATGCGAGCCTTAAAGAATTTGGGTACTTCAGTTCAGATCGCCAGCTGCATCATCGTCCAAGTTCTGCTTCAAAGGTTGGACCCAGCTACCCAGGCCAAGTGGGAGGAGAGTCAAAACTCCTCAGGTTCAGACGCCATCCCTACTTGGGAGTCGATGGCCGAATTTTTGGAGCAGCGGTGTAGGACGCTGGAGGCTATGGACGTGGCCATGGCTGCATACGCCCCGGGCGCTCATGTGGGAAGGCGTCGAGGTGCAAATAATGATAGATCATCCTTTATTGTTACTAATTCGCTTCCCTCTACCTGTGCTCTATGCGGTGGATGGTCCCATATAATGTCTGCATGCCCCCGATTTCTATCAATGCCCCCTGAGATTCGCCTTGGTGAGGCCAGGCGACTCGGTCTTTGTCGGAAGTGTCTGCAAACGGGCCATCACATGCGTGAGTGCCTCGCTGCTAGTTGTCGCAGTTGTGGAAGGAGGCATCACAGCCTGCTGCATTTCCTGGAGCCGCCGGCATCTAGCGGCCAGACTTTGGTTGGTCCTCCCACGTCAGCCATAGCCGAGGTCGCCGAGCCTGCAGCCTTTTCGCCGTCCACTGCTAATGCACTAGTTGCTCAAGGTCGCAGCGGCGATATATCGTTGCTTGCTACAGCGAACATTTTTGTTCGTAGTCGCAATGGATCCCTTGTTCCATGCCGAGCTCTGTTCGATTCGGGATCTCAGGTGCACGTGATCACTTCCCGGCTGGCAAGTCAGCTGCAGCTCCGGAGGTACAAATCATTCATGGCGGTGTCTGGTATTGGAGATGCCGGCTTTGCGACAGATGGATTCGCTGTTGATGTTCTCCTACGTTCCCACTGTTCCGAGTACTCGGCCCTGGTTAACGCCGTCATCGCTGCCAATATCACGGACCTGCAGCCTAGCTTCAGTTTGGATGTCTCCAGCTGGAATATTCCTGGCAATCTTTCTTTGGCTGATCCTGAATTTTTCCGCCCACAGCGCATCGACCTTCTTATCGGAGCCAGTCTGTTTTATGAGCTGTTGTGTGTTGGGCAAATTAAGCTCTCAGCCGGCCTGCCATTGCTGCAGAAAACTCAACTTGGATGGGTCGTGTGTGGAGGCGGTTCACAGGTCCAGAGAAGATCACTCGTTTCCACTGCCCACAAGGATGTTCCGGAGAGCGCAACAATGCTGGATGATCAGCTGGATTCTTTGCTCCGCCGGTTTTGGGAAATCGAAGACTGCTCCGAGCCTATTGTGAAGCGGACGAAGGAAGAGCTAGATTGCGATGCGCATTTCGTGCAACATGTTGCTCGGCTGGATTCCGGCGCTTACGCTGTGCGGCTTCCGTTAAAATGCGGCTCTAAGCTGCTGGGAGAGTCGTACCCCCAAGCTGTTCGACGATTTCTTTCCCTCGAAAGGAAGCTCTGTCGCCGTCCTCAATTAAAGGAGCAATATGCTGCCTTCATAAAGGAGTATCTGGAGTTGGGTCACATGTCTCCAGTCCCTTCTGATGCGAGCGTCACTGGCCAATACTTTCTTCCACACCATTGTGTTTTAAAGGAGGACAGTTCAACAACCAAGCTCAGGGTTGTCTTTGATGGATCTGCTGTCACAACTTCTGGGTATTCATTGAATGACGTGTTGATGTCTGGCCCAGTTATTCAGCCAAAGTTACTGCATATTCTGTTAAGGTTCCGATGCCATCGGGTGGCCATTACTGGAGATATTTGTAAAATGTATCGTTGCGTCAGGGTTTTTCCTGAGGACAGCTATCTTCAGTGTATTCTTTGGCGGGATTCCACCCAGGATGAGTTACAGGTTTTTAAGCTGGACACGGTCACCTACGGAACGAAGCCTGCCTCATTTTTAGCAGTTCGGACAATGCATCAGTTGGCAGATGATGAGCAAATAATGTTTCCAAAGGGGGCCGAAATTCTGCGTCGCGACTTTTATGTGGATGATCTGCTTTCCGGAGGCGACTCTATAGATGAAGCTATTAGCATAATGCAGCAAACATCCGCGATCCTTGCCAAAGGCCATTTTCGGTTAAGGAAGTGGTGCTCCAATGTTGCTGACGTTCTGGATAAGGTGCCTGAAGAAGATCGGGAGTCTTTCCTAAAGTTTGATGATGGTAGCAACTTCACAAAGACACTGGGTCTTGCTTGGGATCCTGCAACTGACCGCTTGCTATTTTCTTTTGAAGGGATTCAGTCAATCTCAAAGCCCACTAGGCGCATTGTGCTTTCTTCAGTCGCTCGGCTTTATGACCCCTTAGGCCTTGTTGGTCCTGTAATTTCAAAGGCAAAGATCTTTCTTCAGAAGCTGTGCCGTGAGAAGTTGTCCTGGGATGAAAGTCTTCCTCAAGCTCTTCACTGCGACTGGAATATGATTTGTAGCAGCTTTGGTAGTACGCAGCGCGCCGAATTCCCTAGATGGGTGCTAACATCGAAATCCGAGGTGGAGGTCCATGGATTCTGTGATGCCAGCATTGAGGCGTATGGGGCATGCGTTTATGTCGTGTCCAAGGGCGCAGGATCTGCAAGCTATTTACTCTGTTCGAAGTCCCGAGTTGCGCCGTTAAAGACTGTTACGGTGCCTAAGCTGGAGTTATCGGGAGCCGAGTTGTTGGCTCGACTTATGTCGGAAGTAGAGCAGTTGAAGGTCTACGTTGGAAAGTATTTTTGCTGGTGCGATTCTGCTGTGGCTCTGTCTTGGATTCGAGAAGAACCCTCTCGGTTTAATGTTTTCGTCGCCAATCGAGTTTCGACCATTCAGAAGCTAACTAGAGAAATGGAGTGGCGGTATGTTCCCACTTCTTTGAACCCAGCAGATATCCTGTCGCGTGGTGCTCTTCCCAATGAATTGGTTGAGAATAAGCTGTGGTCTCATGGTCCTCCGTTTCTCGTTGGATCCCAAGAGACGTGGCCAACCGCGGTCCCATCTGAGAGATCAACCCTGGAGTTGCGTGCAAGGGTCCTGCTCATTCAGTCTCCGTACGTGGATATAACAGCGGTTTCTAAGTACGCTAATTCGTTTCCAGCACTGCAGAGGGTATTCGCTTACGTATACAAGTTTTCTCAACGAATTCACCACAACGGTGTTACGGCTAGCGATATAAAATCTGGAACACAGCTGTTATTGCGGCTAGTGCAACGTGTGCATTTTTGGGAGGAAATAAAGGCTCTTCAAAATGGAAAAGACATAGCGGTATCCAGTGCCCTTGCCTCATCCTCTCCCTTCTTGGACAAATTTGGACTGTTGCGCGTAGACGGCCGGCTAAAAAATTCGTCGTTGGATTTTGATAGTCAGCATCCAATTATACTTCCAAGAAGCCATCCAGTTACGCGGGCTATAATTGTTGACCTCCATGAGCGAAATTTACATACGGGACCTCGCGCACTGTTGGCAATTATTCGGTCCCAATATTGGCCAATTGGGGGGAGAAAAACCGTGACGAAGGCATTACACAAATGCATCCGATGCTTCCGGACTAAGCCTCGGCTGTTGCAGCACATTATGGCTGATCTCCCGGAGGAAAGAGTTAGCGGCTCCCAGGTCTTCGGAGTCACTGGTGTGGATTTTTGTGGACCGTTCTATTATAAGCCGGAAGTGCGTAATAAGGCTCCAGTAAAATGTTACATTAGCATTTTCATTTGTTTTGCTACGAAAGCCGTCCACCTGGAGCTTGTAAGGGATCTGTCCACAATGTCTTTTTTGCAGGCTTTGAAGCGGTTTATATGCACCCGCCGAAGTCCTCAACATATTTGGTCTGACAACGCAACCAACTTTGTTGGAGCCAAAAACGAGCTAAAGGAGCTGCGCCAATTATTTCTAAGCGAAGAGCATCAACGGTCACTGCTGGAGTTTTGCTCTATGGAGTCCATCGAATGGCATTTTATTCCTCCTCGATCTCCGCCTTTCGGTGGTCTGTGGGAAGCGGCTGTTAAAACCGCCAAGCACCATTTTTACCGAGCTGTCGGATCTGCAGTTCTGGGATTCGAGGAGCTGCGAACGCTACTGTGCCATATTGGGGCTGTTATAAATTCACGACCCTTATTGTCTCTTTCAGAAAATCCTGCAGACCTTGATGTTCTGACCCCGGCTCATTTTTTAACTGGTGGTCCGTCAGTCAGCTTTATCGAGCCTGATGTCACAAAGCTGAACTTCAACCGGTTGGACAGCTGGCAGCGCGTGTCTTTCCTGCAGCAGTCTTTCTGGTCCCGATGGAAGGAGGAGTACCTAAGTCTTCTCCAGCAGCGCTCCAAATGGCGCGCCTCTGGTCCTGCCTTGGCCCCGAACGATGTGGTGCTAGTAAAGGACGAGAATCTACCTCCGATGAAATGGCCGCTTGCGAGAATAATGGAGTTAATCCCTGGTCGGGATGGCATCTTTCGAGTGGCGGTGATAAAAACCTCATCTGGAATTACCAAGCGAGCAGTGACTAAGCTGTGCCTTTTGCCCCTTAAAGATGAAGTTGGAGTAGAAGCCCCAACTGGGGGGAGAATGTCGGGTCAAGCAGCAAGCAACTAATTTAAACACAACAATTAATAAGTAACTGATGTTTTGCTGGTCGCAAGCCGACTCTCTTTCGGCCGCTCGGCTTCGCTACTTCGGCGCTTATAGTTAGCGAGCATCCGCTCAGCCTATTCTGCAAGGTTGGCGCCACTCTCGTTCGTCTTCTTACTGCGCTCGCATCCTAAATTGGATTTGAAATATTGTACATAAATCCTAATTTCATATGCGGCCTGAATAAAGTTTTATAACGTTGAAATTAATTAAATTCTGATTTTTTATTTACGGCATCGAAAACTCTCGATGACCAAACAATCATCATCATCAGTTGGATACAATTTCTTGTCTTCAATTGTAGATAGGCAGCTGGGTGGTATATTATAGTTAAAACAGCACATATTGTGTCGACGCAGCCCGTACCTCAAATTTTAAGTAAATTAATTTATAATTTTAAGATACAAATTAAAATATGGACCTTATACTCAGTATAGCGTTTAACGTTTCAACGCTCATGTTATTTCGAATTTTCGTTTTTATTAAATGTACTTGGCTGAATAACCGCTCGACGTCGGCATTCGACCAAGGCAGGACTGCATTTCCAGAGCAACTGAAGCCAATTCCTGAAAACGGCAGTTTCCGCCAGAATCCCGATATTTAAGAACTTCAGCCCAGAACTTAACAGTATCATCGACATTTTCCCACTCTACCATGGTTATGTCGTTGTACAGTCGTTAAATTTTATCTATATTAGGAGTACCAAAATACTCAAGGATTGGAGAGATTTGTTTCTTTTTGATTTTTAAAATATTTTCAACAGAGAATGCATCAAAAAGTAAACAAAAAAAAAAAAAGCTGCGTAAATTTGCTCAAAAAGCCAGAATTCCCGCTGCCCGCTGTTTTCATATTTTTCCCGCAATCACGCTTCAAAAAAACCCAGATCTGACGGGAAAAAAGCGGAAATGACACCACTGGTGGGAAGTAAGAAGAGTGCTTTTGGAATGAGCAATGTAGCCGAATGTCTCGAATGGTTTTTAACACACTCTTTGCATTAATTTATTATTTTCTCAGGCCGAAGGACTTAACATTAAATACTATTATTAAATTTGGTATTTAATACTAGATACTAAATATGTTAAAATAAAAAAAAAAAAAAATAAATAAATAAAATTATATTTCCTTTTTGAGCAAAACGCTTTTTTATACGTCTTCAGTTTTTCAGTGATAAGATTTTACCGACAGATTGTAGGAGTTATGTTTGTAAAATTAGAACTGAAACTTAAAGTTTAATGAAATAATCATAGCAGCCACTCCAATAGGTAGTGAGTGCCAGCTATGCATGAGCATCCGGACAGAGGCTGTGTCAGCAATTTCGCCGGAGCGAGCTTTCGGACGATCGTTCAGAATAGTCGATCGGTCATTGCCGTCGCCCGTTTAAATTAGTACTATATAGTGGAAAGCTCTTCTTCTGCAAGGGTAAAAATGCGAGTGTAATAAACGTTTCTGTAGCCGTTAGGATACAACATAAAATTTTCAACATTTTTGATTTTCTTCCGAGCAAAGTTCGAAAGAAATGTAAGTATAATATTCCTGTGAGCACAAGCTTTTATGGTTTGAGCAATTACAAAAAAAAATAGCTCTGTGAGGATAGGGTTGGGCACCCATTAGATATAGCATATATAGATACATATATATAAAAAACAAAACCGTATTGTCAACTAAGCCGTTGAGGTTACATTGTTGGACTCTTTTTAAAAAGTGTCTTGATTTATTTTTGGAGTCAGGTTTTTCTAATGCTCCTATCAAAAATGGGTTAATGGGAAGAAATGCTCCTAATACCTGCGGAATGAGTTCCACATAATAAAACATCATTCTTATTAAAAATGGGGTAAGTCTGGAACCATTACTTTTCATACTGTTCTTTAATGATTTACGACTTGCATTAGCTACCTCACTGGTAGTTATGTAATCTGATGACGTAAAGCTTTGCCTTTAGATTGTGCGATTCTTCACGGAATCGTCACGTTACATTGCTGCACTTTCGACCGGCGCCCTCAATCCCTTTCTCGCCCTTCAATCGATCGGCGCCCTGCACTCGCCGTCTTAATCGGGACCGTCTCTCTCGTTGCCGCACCTCAGAATCTATGTGACGCGTTGAGCCACGCTCGCATTCATTCGCCATCCCCTCAGATTCTGTATCGTTCGGGACAGATTTTTTACCGTCGCTTGTATATAAAATAAACATAAATAATTAAAATATTGGGCTTATTCTTGGAAGGGAATTTTTAAAACATTATTTTCCAGTTACGAAAAATGCTCGGTAACTTAACAGTTTCATTTTTGTACACATCTTTTTAAAGGGTAATGTAGATAGCCAGCATCTACTAACATGCTCAAAATTTGAAGTTCCTATTAAAAAGACTAAAAACCTATACAACAGTGTTCTGTTATCCTTAGCAGGCTTCCTTTAGGGTATTATGCTCGGACTACAACGGTCTCAATTTTCTTAAGTGAATTTCATCCACTAATGAACTCTTTAAGCCCTTGACCTTGAATCCAGTCATTGACACCATCACAAATATAGCAACAATAGTGGTGACCAGACATAAGCTGAGTGGGTATAAGCTTATCTTTGAAGAAAGCGATTGGAGAAGGAACCAATCCAGTTTCTGCAAAAAAAAAACGGCAGAAATAGTGGTAAGAATCAGAAAAAGAAGTGCAGAGCTATACTTAGAATATAATTTTAATACGTTTAAATTATGCGATTACGTTTATTCTCTCGTCTTAAAATAACTGGCAACCGCGCCAGCTTAAGGACTACTCTCCTAAACTCTGCTCCTACGCTAGTCGTGACAACGAAGAGTCTGCCCTTTTGTCCGTGCTGGCGTGCGTTGCGACCATTTTTCAAGTGAGCCACTGTTGTAGAGGCTGACGATCTCCTCACGAATTCTATCTAAGGGTAAATCTCCCACTGGTTGAGTCATCAGACGAGTAAGTCATCAGTAACTTATCGCGAGTTTGAAAACCACTTGCTCAATTCGACCCCAGTGTTTTAAAGAACCTAAGTTACTTCAGACTTAATTTTTTTTTGCTGCTCAATGCAACCAGCACCCGTTAATATATTGTCGACGTAAAAGTCAGACCGAAAAAGTGTTTATAACTCCTTCTGGATTGCAGGACAAACCATCAATAAGTCGTTTGTGCTTCTGTGTATATGTCTAACAAGACGCGTCAAAAACGACTCGTAGTTTGATCGATGTGCGTTTGAGGCCGTAAGACACACTGATGGGGTATGACATAGCAGTGCTTTTAAGGGAAATATGACCGAAGGATTCGTATTCTTCCATATATTCTTAATATCAGGCATGCTCCGGTTTTCACTTTCGGTTTTCGTTTTCGTTTTGAAAACGTTGTCGTTCTTTTAAGATCTCTAGAAGATCAATTAGGCTTGTAATTATTTTTAAAACAAGTAATTTCTGACCCCACCTCAAATTTGGAAATCAAATTTTGCCGTCGGCAACAACAATTTTCGTTGTGGTGAGCGACCGATAAGTCCGACACCATGGGTTATCGCCTAAGCTGCCATACTTTTGATAGAATGAAAAAGCAAGTTAAAAATACTTTTATAATCAAACGGATGGCGATAAATTTGTTAAAATTGGGTAAAATATGTTTTTTTTAAATTAATTAATTTAATTTAATTAGTTATGTGCTAAAAGTGTATAAAAAAAATTGTTGAAAACACCGGAATGAAATGAAAATGAAATCCATTGAAAAGGTGGCATCCCCTTAACTTGGCTTTTCTGGCTTTACCCCTTAATTCTTTTGGCTTCGAAAGATGCAATTGAAAATAAAAAAGGCATTTTTTCGCGTTGTTTGCTGCTGACCAAACTTCAAATCAGATGTTTTGGCAGCAAGAAATGATGAGAAATGAAACGTTTCGATAGCAAAATGATAACTAAAAACTTGTGAAAACCGGAGCACCTAAAAACGAAAATCTCGGTTTTGGTCCCAAAACGAAAACGAAAACCGAAAGTGAAAACCGGAGCATGCCTGTATATATTGTTTTTCAATAGGATCTCGGGATGGCTTGTTTTATTTGGCCAACGGACAACCGTTCGAAAAAGTGATCCAGCTCCAGTTAACACGTCAATCTGCTGAGGTTCATAAACAAATGGGTCTGCTAAAGGTAAGTTCTTTGGACCGAACGGAAACTCATTACCATTAATTGATTTTTCTTAACCTTTGAATCAGCTTGAGCAATTCCAAGAGTATCCAAACAATTTGATACACGATGCCTGCCTACGGATCTGTAAGCGTTGAACAAGATCTTCAGTAATGAAGTTCATTTCAGTTCAGTTCCCTGCATGCAATATGAGCGTTTTCGGAGCGTTTTTTGAACCTTTCTTTTGGCTAAAAACACCCATAAAGTGTTCCGAAAAGATACCGGAAAGAGCGTTTTTCCCCTTGAAAATGGTCCGTCATAAGGATGGTAATTTGAGAGTCCGATAAGTGTCCTTTTTTGACTCCTAAAAAGGTGCTTTCACCCTCCGAATGAAGCAGTGAAAGCCCTCATAAAACGCACATAAAAGTAGCCTTTCCAGACACCTAAATCACCCCTTAAAAATACTTTTAGGAGCGTTTTAAACAGCACAAAAAGATACTTTTAGGTGCGTTTTAAACAGCACAAAAAGATACTTTTAGGTGCGTTTTTCAGGCACTTAAATCTCCCCAAAAAGTTACTTTTTTTACTCATTTGGATTTCATTTTTATTCATTTACTTATTTATTATTTAAATTGTAAAAATTAAACATTATAGTATTCAATATAAACTTAAACATCAAACATACTTTATAAATTTTTTCGATTATATTAATTTTTGTTTCATTTTCAGTTGTTTATCTTATTTTTATACAAAATTTACTAGTTATTTACTTTATTTACTGACTTATTATAATATTTAACTCTATCCGAAGCATTCTGGAACCACTTGCCGCATATTGTTGGAAATATTTTATCATCGACCGAAAATTTTTGATTGAAACCTCCTGGAATAAAAGAAAAACAAATATTAATTAAAATGGTTAATGAAAGGTATTTAAAATACAATAATTACCTTTAATTGTTGCTGTTAATGTCATATTAAAAGAAACTGCCCAGCTCGATAATTCACGGAAAGATTTTTTATTACACTCATTATAACCGTCGCTAGTTAAATAGTCATCATCACTTTCTATAGAATTTTGGTTAATGTAATTATCTGGATGTTTGTTAATGTTTATTATGTTTATATGTTTATTTCCTTCGCTGAGCATCACTGACGGTGGAGACTCACTGCGGCGTCGCTTAGCTCTAAGAGCATTAATTATTTTTTTCGACTCATTTCGGCTTGATCATCGATCACTCATTTTTATTATTTATATGTCAATATATTTATATATTTATAAAGATATTTTTTTAGAATTTCAATTTAACTTGCACTTTACGTGTTAAACCGTCCGACTTTCAGTTTCGTAATGAGCAAACTGAAAATTTTCTAGCATTTTCTTGTCGCAAGAATCTGCAGTCCGTTATTCTAATCGAGCCCTTTACTTTGTGTTTACTTTCCATTATCTCCCAAAACGCACCGAAATCGCTCTAAAATATGTGTTAACTCAAAAAACGATCCTAAATCGCTCTGAAATATGTGTTTACTCCGAAAACGCTCCTAAATCGCTCTGAAATATGTGTTTACTCCAAAAACGCTTCGAAGCAGGTCTTTTCAGACACCTAATTTGGAGCGCTCCTAACTTTGCATGCTGGGTTATCGTAAACTCTTTTTAGACTACCGATTGTCAAAATTTTTTTTTTTTTTTGTAATAGCAGGGTAATGTTTATTTAAAACTGTCCATTAGGGACAACCATTAAATTTTATCACGTAAACTTCACGTATAGATATTTTTAAAAATTAATATGGTAGAAAAAAAAAATTAGAGTAGTAAGGGATAGGATACATAGGATACATACTGACATAGGATACTTTTCATCCCGTTCGACAACGGGAATTATACTCCCCCGAAATGGCTGCTTTTATAGTAATGAATAACAATAAGTAGGCTGAGAGCGTAACGTATTGTACATTTATGTGTGTGTCATATGCCCCTGAAATAGGGGTCCGCCGATTACTTATCTACAGTCACCAATGCCAAGAAAACGCAATTGGGCCAATTTTAGTCATCAAACAGTCCATTCTAGAGCTGCGCGAGATAGAAGAATGCGAGATCAGGAGAACAAATTTATAAAGGTAATGAAAAGGCGCGTGTAAGCAAGGCGCAGTTACGTGAATCACAATCGAAAGATGCACGAGATGAACATAATCAACAAAGACCACTTTTCAAAGAAGAGAAGCGCACAGATTAATAGTTAGAAGAAGAATTAACTAACAACGGCAACAGGTTTATCGAGGATTCACATCTGGGCAATTTCTTCGACTAGCATTCCAGTAAGAGCCTGTTGAAAATTCTGCTTATTCCAAAGTGATTATTGTGAACATTCAAAGTGAAAGTTCCAAAGTGAACATTCCTTATTTCGCTTCTTCCTGCCGAGTTGGCCATTGCATCTTCTGGCGTTGCAGCAACCTTATTAGATGGAGGCATAACAGCTCATTCAGCACTTAAGCTGTCATTGAACATTCAAAATAATCCAGATGCAGTGTGCAGCATAAAAACAATCGTCTATGGGCATAGTGCCCATATTTTGGATGAATGCACTATAGGACGTAAAAATTCGCTTGGGGAATTGGATTGGTCATTAGGGATATAAGGAACAATGATAAACTATTTTACGGCCCTTTGTTACTCCTTTCAGGTGTTCACGGTTAATGTACGCTGATGAATTCAATGCTTGCTTAAAATCATCGCAACTGTGGCGTAATGTTGAAAAAGAACTGACCAAGAATATGCGCGATCAAATGCTTCAGGATCCATCCTTTCTCTAAACAACTGTTAGATATTGGCGAGGGGAATTTTGCTGTACGTGAAAATACTGGATGTACTTGAAATACTGAAAAACATTTATTAACCAAAATAAATGAAGAAAAAACAGCTAGCCCTTATAAAAAACAAAAAAGGGCAAAACAACGTTTGACGGGGTCGCTAGTATTATATATAATATTTTGAGGGTATTATAATTTTGGCCAAAAGTGTGCAACGCAGTTAGGGAGACATCTGCCACCCTGTAAAGTATATATATTATTGATCTGGAACACATCCCGAAAATTTAATTTTTAAGTGCTGGCATATTTATAAAATGGCATATTTATTTTAATCCTTAAATAACCAACTTATTAAATGTAAATAACTAATTTTAGCAACAAACCCTTGTATTAATAAATCACCTGTCATCATCAGAATTTAGAGAATGAAATCATCATCATTAATTGAATGAAAATTGAAAAAAATGAAGAAAATATCGGCAGATAATGAAAACAGAACTGTGACTATGATTAATCAAGGTTTATCCATGCGTGCTATTGCATCCATCCTAAGCTTCCACGGAATTCCAAAAAATGTAAGTCGTGGACTCGTGGAATGGAGTCGTGGAATGGAGTCGTGGAATGTAATTCCAAAAAAGAAGGACTCTTCAAAAAATGGCAGCAAGGCAATTCTTTTCCCATAAAGAAGAAGAAACCATCAGTTTTAAATAAATATGCAAAGGCTTCAACCAAGTTTGCACGGAAGCATAAAAATTGGACCACAGAAGAGTGGAAACGCGTGATTTGGCACGACGAATCCAAATGCAACCGGATGCAATCAGACTGGAAAGAATATGGCTGGTTTAAACCAGAAGAAAGGCTTAAGGGGTTATATACAGTTGTGATAGATAAAAAAATCGATTTTTTTAATTGCATATTCTATACACTTTTGGGAATACTCTCACAAAAATTCCGAAAATAGAACCGAAGTTGTAGCTATTAAAACTTTAAACGGGGTGGACACGATTGCTAAAAAACTATTGATCATCACCAAATTTTGACCCCTTATTTATTATGATATTAGCTAGTCCGTGAACGAGAGATTTTCATTTTTTTTTTTAAACTCCTTTTTTGAAGCATAAAAATCAAAAATCTTATACCTTGAAAAAGTACACTTTTTGTTAAAACCGTCGCCATTTTTTTATTATTAAAAATTTTTAAAAATCCCTCGTTCACGGACTAGACAATACAATATACTCACTAAATTTTTTTGAATTTTGGATTTCAGATGAACCGTTTTTGGGATATCATGTCCACTGCAAGACATAATCGAAAAAAGATGATCCGGGAATTCGGCTATAACATTTTTATTATGTAATATTTTTTATGAAAAAATTTAATTAAATACCCAGAAACATGTACTAAACAACGTCGGTAAAACTTTTTTTTATAAATATTTTCTATGGTGTCAAAAAAAAATCGATAAAATTCCATTTTTTAGCGCGGTACAACTGTATATAACCCCTTAATAGATCCCATACTAAAAAAACGGTTCATGGTGAAAATAATAATGGGGAAATATAATAGTTTGGGGGTTGACGCCAATTTAAGTCCCGGGAGTTGCCTCTAACAATTGGCACTTCACCAATACAAGAAAGTACCATATCTTGTAGTGTAACCAACAATGCGCGTTGATGTGTGTGTGTGTTTTATTCTGTTGGGGAAATATAACTTAGATTTTCCAGATGAGAAAATACTGCCAAAATTGTAATAGAACGTCTAAAAAATTAAAATTTTACATTTATGGATTGGCTTTCACAAAATCCTAACCCCAATCCAATAGAAAATTCATGGGAAGTTATGATTGTCATGCGAAGAATATTGTAAGAAAATTACAAGAGGCATTATTAAAGAACAAGAACGAAAAACTAACTTCGGGCGGAGCCGAAGTTAATATACCCTTGCAGTTACAACCGGATATATATCGCAAAATCGAATATAGTTGGCCGATAATTATTTAGAATATCATAATATAACTGTTTGTAGGGGGTTGCTGGTTCCGCAAAAGACTCCAGAAATGGGGATGAAATGAAAAGTCGGGGGCGTCTTCAATAATTTACAAAAGAAGCGCGTTCAGCTTTATTGGCTGCGTACATCGAATTAAAACTTAACTTAGAAAAGAAACAAGGCAAAAGTAATAGAAAAAATACGATCGACGACGGCCGACGAAGGAGCGAGAGCGCAAAGAGGGGCGAGCGCGGATGCGCTCTTCAGCGCGGGTGCGCTCTTCAGGCTGGTGCGCTCTTCAGCGCGGGTGCGCTCTTAAAGTTGCGGCACAACGGCCCCTCACGTAAACATCCTCCCCCCCTTGCAATCGCTCGGGTTGCAACAGATCCCTCGTCGCTAGCTATGCGTCACTGCAGCTAAAGGGGCGTACACGGGTCGATGAAGGCCCCCGTGTCGAAGATCCGGGTCCCGGTGTTGTCGCTGTTCCGGTTCAGCAGCGACGATAGGGTGGGCGCGTCCTGCGAGGGCCCTTGAGGAGAGGCGGAAAATTGCCTAGGCGCGGATGACGCGGGCGGACGAGCGGTGGACGGCACCTTATGGGTGGCGGACGAATGCAGTGGAGCACTTGACGGCTGCCGGCCAGTGGCGGAAGAATGCCGAGGAGTTATCGAAGAGTGCCGGGAAGTCGGCGGCCGTGGATCGGTTTGGGGAATGCCGGAAAATGGCGGACGCAGGGCGAGAAGCACCCGAACCGCGCCGGGAGTTGGCGGATGACGGCCGACGAGAGAGCGAGACACCCCGTGTACTGTCTCCCGCGGGCGGTGACCGGTGCTCCTTGGTCACGGGGTGCAGCAGCGTGTGGTGATCCTGACCACACGTCTTACAGCCGTCCCCACGCCGACAGGATCCGTCGGAGTGCTCGTGGGCCAGGAAGCTCGAGCAATAGCGGTTCACGAGAACCGCTCGGAGCCGCTCCTCGGCACTAAGGCGTTGGAAGCGCCGACACTTCTTCAATGGATGGATCCCATTGCAGACTCCAGTGAGTCACCGAGGCTGCGGGCAACTCGTGCGGAAAAAACAGACACGCTGCGGGGGTTAGCTGGAGAGAATGGGCCTGTCAGCACCCATCCAAAAATGGTCTCCTGACCGAGAAGCGACCCGCAGATGTTAGCCTTGGAATTACCGAGGAGAATGGACGGAAGAATGTCAGCTCCTAATAACACATCGATTTGGGAGCTCTCAAAGAAGTTGGGGTCCGCCAGGGGAATGTCGGGGAGGCCCTTGAGAAGATCTCGCGAAAACGGATATGATGGCAGATTTCCTGCCAACTGCGGAAGAACGTAAGCCGCAGTCTCTAATTGTAGCCCGGGTCTAGACGGCGACCGAATGGAGAAATGGCACAATTTAGTAGACTGCGCGGAAATGGTCTGATTGAGGCCGGAAACTTGGGCTTGAATCGTCTTGAAGGGAGGCTTGACGAGGTTGAACAGTTGTTCCGTTATGAAAGTCGCTTCGGAGCCTGAGTCTATCAGTGCTCGTGCCTGGACGGTGCACCCCAAATGGCACACGTTGATAAGGGCCTTGCCCAGTAGGACGGCTCCTGACCCGGAAGCGAAACACACCTGCACATTCGACTGATCCTCTGAGCCGTTTGTTGACGTAGGCGGACTTGGAGCGGTAAGCTGCGTAGGCGGACTTGGAGCGGTTGCGAATGGATTGCCGCGCTGCAAGAAGGTGTGGTGTCTGCTGTGGCATGTGAAGCAGGTATGGGCGCTCGGGCAGTCTCGTTGCTGGTGGCCTCGGGCAAAACAGTGTAAACATAACTGCTTCCTCCTTATGTAGTCAGAGCGCCCATTTACATCCATTTCTAGGAAACGCGGACATAAGCGAATGGGGTGGTCCTCCCTCGAACAGAGATCGCAGCCCTTTTGGCCCGGAACCACTCGAGTCTCGTAGGAAGTGAGCCTCCTAGCAGGGGCAGAAGGAAGTCCCGACCTTGGCGGAAATTGCACGGAGGCACTAGGCCTGACGTCGTCGATGGCCTCCAGAGTGCGATGGCTCTCTGTCAGGAAGTTATCTAATTCCTTCCATGTTGGAATTTCGGCCTTGTTATGAACGGATTGCTCCCACATGGAAAGTGTGACTTTGGGGAGCTTTGACGAAATTATAAATACAAGGAGACAGTCCCAAGCCTCAACATTAACGGAGGACATTTCTAGGACTGTCAGACAACTCTGAATGGTAGCTTGCAGCTCTTTCAGCGCGACCCCGGACTCTTGAGAAATAGCCTGGATGTTGAAAAGGAATTTCAACTGGCTGTTGACCAATAGCCGCCGGTTCTCAAAGCGGTCTGTGAGGCTTTGCCATGCGGCGACAAATCCCTCATGGGTAAGCGGAGCCTTGGAAACAATGGCGTGGGCGTCACCACTTGTTTTGGACAGTAAGTGGAACAACCTCTCTACCGGGGTGAGCCGCGAGTTTTGGATGTAAATGGCCGTAAACAAGTCTCTGAAGGTGGGCCACCGAAGATAATCACCCGCGAAGACCTCGGTATCCACCGGAGGTAACCGGCAGCCTGTAGGCGCGGGCGTGTGGACATTGACGGGAGCCTGAGTGGATTGGGAGGCAATTTTCTCCCGAAGCTGGGCAATACATCTCGAATAGACGGACTAACAGTAGCTGTACTTCGCTTCCAGCACTGTCGAGGCGGCCGCATTGTCGTCGGACACGGCTAGCAAATCGGAGCAGCTCTCATAGCTCTTCTCCACCTTCTCCCATAGTGCCCGAATTTGGTCCCGATGAACTTCGCACATGATTTGGGAGCCTATTTCCGTTTCTGGGGCGCCCGGAGTACTTATGTTAGCCTCAAATTGGATAATTCGATCTGTTGTGGCGATGAACTTTTTCAACGCCACTTCTACCGCACTTGGAGCCATTTTTGCAACGGAGTGAGTCTGCCTCTGTGAAGGACCGGGGGTTGTATTGACGGATTCGTCACTCCTTGCCCTTGGACTGGCACTGGTAGCCTTAGGCTTCAAAAGCTGGGCAGAGATGCGGATTGAGATCTGTCCAAACGGATGGCTGGGATCGAACGCGACTTTTTGTCGTCTCCCGTGGGCATTCTCAGAGTCCAATTCGCTGGTCAGCGCTTGTCGACTGACTTGCGCAACAGGTGCCTCGTACGAAGTGGTGGCCGGTCGCACTAATGTGATGAGAACGGTGAGATCGCGGATGAAAGGCAATTAAAAGCAGCGAGTGCGAACTAGTGGCGCCAATGTGGAAAGGAAAGTCGTTTGCGGCACAATTCGAATGTGGAAAGAAAAACTTCAGGCACCAGAAAAAACCCAAAAGAAGACGAGGTTTGCTCGGATTGTAGGCGGATGTTGCCAGATGCGGAGTAGAAGCAGCGTTAGGAAAATGACGAAACGGAAAATGGACAAGGACCGGAAAATTCGTGATCGTTCGGAAAAATAATTGATGACTGTCTATATATGAATGTATATTTCGACCAGTATGGCTCGTACGTAAATATTTAATTCCTAACTATGTTCGAATTTGCGGAGCCGGAAAGGTGGACTTAACCTTTGCTTGGATTGAACACAGAGAAAAAAAATAAATAATTAATTTTCGCCTAATTGTCGGATTTAATTATTATGGAAACAGACGGGTGGAGTTGAAAATTTCAATTTTTAATCAATGGAGGTTAAGTAACCCGAAGCTGGAACGGTGGAATGGAAACCGCGGCTAGGTTCAGAAAGAAGATCGACAATTAAATTATTTAATTATAATTTTTTTCGATAATTAAATTTTCGACTTTAATTATTGAGTGGCCGGAAAGGTAAATTAAAAAAGCCTGGCTCTTTGCTCGGACGGAAAATACGAATTGAATAAATTTTTGTAGTTGTAATTATAAACTATTTTTTTTTTAATTTGTTTGGTTATATATTTCCTGAAATTGGAGGCAGAAAATATTGAGAAATATATGGGCATGCATGCAAGTAGGGCAAGGGCATGTGGGGCATATGATGGCACAGTGGAACGTCGATAAGTGGACTGAATAGGTTAAATTTTATCGGTTATATATTTCCTGAAATTGGAGGCAGAAAATATATGGACATGCATGCAGGTACGGATATATGTAAGGGCATGTGGGCATATGTTGGCACAATGGAGCTTTGATAAGTGGACTGTATAATTGGAGGAACAGAAAAGTTATGTGGTGTAAAAAATGACACTGATTGAGGAAGTTAAAAAACAAATATTACGACAGCGGCGGACTGTTCGGTGAATTTGGAAATTCCGGAACTAATTCACACCGGTGGCCAATTAAATTATGCCTTCTTTTTGTCACCACACAATTTCACTGTTCACTTGCGAATTTTTCGCGGATTAATTGCACCAAAAAAATATGTATGTGCGTATGTATGTACGCACATATGGATGCACATATGCCTCGACCGTTGGCAATCGAATGGATAACGGAGAGGCCGAAAACGGCGAGGAATATGGGAAGCACACAAAACGGAGACGGATGGAAAAAATTTTCAGAATATTAAGATTATTATAGATTATTAGAAAATCTCAACCTGCCGTTGTGTCGGAAAACTCGGACTTGGAGTTGACACGGAGGGAAAAACAATCTTGCAGCAGTGTGAACGAAATTTAATGTTCGGATCACTGCTGAAGACCGGCAGAGAGATGGAGACGGAAAAATTTACTTATCTTTGTTCATAAGTTTTGAGCTTTAACAACAAAAATAAGATAAATAAACTTTAATAGATATACTTCATGGGTTTAACCTAAGCCTGAACCCTATCCTTCACTATGTTAGTTTGATCAAATTTATAAAACCCACGAAATTAAAGGGCATAATAAAAATATTAATTTATTTCGGTAGTTTTATATTATCTTCAAGCAACTCATACCAAACGATTTTTTGATGCCGTATCAGTGGTCACAATTAATGGGTTCATCCAAGATTTAAGGCCGCTTATTTGCAGTTCCTGAGTCTTAATTGACAAATCATCGCCAAAAAGGGGCTTCACATCTATGTTTACCCATTCTCCCTGGCCCAATGGTATACTTTGGCGAAATTCAAACATCTTCATTTTGTGGGTACAATTTGCCGCTTTTCTTTCAGCACGGTGAATAGAAACAATAATATCTTTGTTCTGCTGATTTTTTATTTCTTCGATAAGTTCCGGCTTTTGTACCCATATCCAGTCCCATCCTCGTACATATATATGAAGAGTTGCGTAGGACAATTCAGAGTAGTCGTTTGCAATTTTAAATCGAAGCACTTCAATTTTAAGATTACTTTCAGTATAATGATGAATTTCTAAAATAGAAAACAGCGAATAAAAAATTAATATATAGTTACACATAATTTAATTATAATAAAAAAGAAAAGCTTACTTCGGGCGGAGTTAAAGTTGATACACCCTTGCAGTTAAAACAGGATTAATATCGGTAACATCCGATATAGTTGGTCGATCCTTATCAGAATATCATAATATAACCAATTTATTACAATAAACAAGAAAAAAAGGTAACTTCGGGCGGATACGAAGTTGATATACACTTGCAGTTAAAATCGGATATAATTGGTCGATCCTTATGAGAATATCCCACATAATTTAACCACTTTATTACAATAAAAAATAAAAAAAAATAAACCACCAAGCTTTTATCTTCAAAGACAGTAAAGTTGGTATTTTTACCAAATACCATTTCCGAAGTCGGATCAACTGACTAAAAATGGAATCTGTACTAAGTTCCAACTTTCTATCTTCAAAAACACGAAATTTGGGTCATTTCCGATCGTTCAGTTATGGCCGATCCCGGCCGTTCCGACTTATATTATGCGTGCAAAGAAAAAAAGGGTGTGTGCACTGCTACAAGCCGATAGCTTTAAAACTGAGGACAGACGGACATGATCATATCAACTCAGGAGGTGATCCTGATCAAGAATATGTATACTTTATGGGGTCGGAGACGTCTCCTTCACTTCGTTACACACTTTTAGACAAAATACCCTCTGCAAGGGTATAAAAAAGTTTGAAGATTCTATCTTCAAAACATCAAAGTTGGTTTTATTCTGATCGTTTAGGTATATGGCAGCTATAAGAATCGGTACAAAGTCCCAAACTTCCAACTTTAAAATGTACTATTTGGCTCTTTTTAGTTCAGTTAATAATAAGTAATAATTTTGATGAAAAGGCAGTTATCCTAAACAAGTAAATAGGGTCGAGGATTTCTCCTCCAATGCGTTACTCATACATGGCCAAAACTATAATACCCTTTGAAAAGGCATTAAAATATCAAATAACAAGAACTTCAAATGATGATGAAAGATGATAATAGATATTAATTTCGATTATTGCAGGTAATACCAGATTTTATGGGACTTTAATATTTTTAAGTTTTAGAAAATGGTACGAAATTTATCATCCCAAAAATTTGATTTTTTGATTAACAATATACTACAATATACAATATACTATAGTACAACAGATATAGTGAAAAATCCCTGTTTCGGGTGAAAAATAAGTTCAAATTACTTTAAAACTTTCATAACCAAAATATAGCTACGGAACTTCAGGTAATTAAATGGTACCCAATAATCACCTTCAAGTCGCCAGAATGTTAAATTAAATTTGTCGGATTAATAACGGTAAAAAATAAGGATGTGGTCGGCCGACCCCTATACAATTTGTCAGATCCGATAAGTCAACATGAGTATAAAATTTTAAACTTAAAATTGTATAAGTATGTACCAATGTTATAGCTGTTCCAATCAATCAGTTATGTATGTGGCAAAGAATATCAGTAGGGAGTAAATAATCGTCTGATTTCATATCCGTGTCGAAAACGGCGTCATATCCGTGTATGCATGTATATCCATATGGCAAAATAATCGTCTGATTTCATATCCGTGTCGAAAACGGTGTCATATCCGTGTATGGATTTCCACCATATGCATGTATATATGGATATACATGCATACATGCATATGGTGGAAATCCATAATTAAATATACTATACATTCATACATATATACCATATTCCCATACAAAAAATACATACTGACCTTTCACCCGACCTTGTCATAAATATGTCACCTGCAAGAAAATGATTAAAAGGGATCGAGCAGGTCAATTGTTTTTTTTTTTTTTAACCTTCAGGGCGGATTTTTTCTTCGAAAATGTTTTCATATGATATACAAAATCATAAAAAAAAAAAAATGAAAAAATTTAAAAAAATATGTAAAATTTTTTATTTATTTTTTCTTCTTCTCTTTCTTAAGAATTTCTTTTCTTTAATTATTCTTTATTTATTTATTTATTTTTATTCTTTTTTTATATTATAAACAAAATTTGTAAATATGTAAGTATGTAATTACACCCTTTCAGAGGGTTATACAATTTTGGTCAAAAGTGTGCAACGCTGTGAAGGAGACATCTCCGACCCCATAAAGTATATATATTCTTGATCATGATCACCTCCTGAGTTTATACAGGGTGTGCCATCTAGACAGGACCTGATGAAATGTTGAATAAGTCACCCAGAATACAGAATATAATTCACCCGCTGGCGTCGTTACTTCTTCCACTTCACAAGTTTCTATTTATCACTCCGATTGCTCTCTGCTGCGCTTCCAACAACAAGCGGCGCCGGCGTCAATGGTAACGCTTGACGCTTTCCTTGCTGAATGATAAGCTCCAACAATAACCACTTTTTATACCCTTGCAGAGGGCATTATAATTTTGGTCAAAAGTGTGCAACGCAGTGAAGGAGACATCTCGGACCCTATAAAGTATATATATTCTTGATCAGGATCACCTCCTGATTTGATATGAGCATGTCCGTCTGTCTGTCCGTCTGTCTGTTTCTACGCAAACTAGTCTCTCAGTTTTAAAGCTATCGTCTTGAAACTTTGCACACACCCTTCTATCCGTTACATGCAGTATATAAGTCGGAACGGCCCGGATCGGCCGACCATATCCTATAGCTGCCATATCGGAAATGGTTTTTGGTAGAAATACCAACTTTGGTATTTTTGAAGAATGAAGCTTGGGACTCTTTTAGATTTTGTATTATAACAAATTGGGTTATATTATCATATTCTCATAAGGATCGGCCAACTTTATCCGGTGTTTGCGATATATATCCGGTTTTAACTGGAAGGGGTAATGATAACCTCGGCTCCGCCCGAAGTTAGCTTTCGTTTCTTGTTTTTTTTCAAGTCGAGTTGTTTCCATCTTCTCTTCACTTTGTGATGCCCAGCAACAATAAGAGGATGCGACTCGAGTCTTTGGCAGCGCATCGCTGCTCATATTCTTATCTCTTTTCGTTTGGCCACCAGATGTTGCTTATTTACATCTCATTGTTTTATTGCTTAGAAGATATTTATTTACCTTTGGGACGAGAGTGTGGATCACAGCTGCGCCTGAATGTTCTTGATTATGATTTCTGTATGTTTTGTTTACATGGCACTGCATTTTCCTTGGAACTGGATACTCGCACGTCTACTGTTGAGTCTAGTGGAAGATTTTATGAGTCCTCGACGACTATCTTGCAAGCTATGCGTATTGGATATGCCTCAAAATGCACCAGTATCAGGAGTCTACTTTTATCATTATCGCCTAGCTGCCCAGTGTGAACCGTGGCTATAAATCGTCCTCGCACTCCAATAAAAGCATGAAAGTTCTATTTCAAAATATATCGGGAATGAGGACTAAGTCCCAGATGGTATTCCTGAATTTTTCTGACTGTGATGTTATCCTTGTGAAAACAAGGGCCCTTTTCCGCCTACTCTTGTTACTCCACCAAAGTGGAGGATGGAACTCCCTAAAAAAGTCCGGAAATGGGGTCATTGACTCGTCAAACTCCAAGGCCCTCAAAAGCCAAGGAGTTGCTGAGATGGAGAAGCCTTCCACAGAGAGGCATCATTTGAAGGCGGAACGTGCCGGTGGAAGAGGATGCCAAGGCATCTTCTTCAAAAGCGGGGCTAGCTATGGGGCTACCAAACGGCGTGGAGAGGAAGAACACAGGGTCCACCTCTAAACCAACCGGCGGGGCCCCTAAGGCGAACCCTTTTCCGGGAGCGTCTTATTCGACGCAGCGGAAGGGCTCTTATAAAGAGAGGAGGAGAGCAGCCTTCATTTTAATGAGGGCGGACCCAGCCGAAGCCAACCAGGACCAGGCCGAGATTATTAGGTTTGCAAGGGAGGTCCTGCCCGACTTCAAACTGGAAAAGGCGGGTGTGAGGCTAAAGCCAAAAAAACTCGCTGGGTCAGATCCTGCCAAGGAGATCGCGCAAAGCGCGAAAAGGAAGATTTCTAAGGAGGGAGGAGCCTAACATGCCAAAAAAAGGAAAGCCCAGCCGCAGACGAAGGAAAAAACCCTTATTGGACGACCTTTGGCGACGAGTGGTTAACGAGTTGCATGGGTGCTTCGTGGAGGAGATGCTACAGAGCGGAGGACCCCCACCAGAATGTGAAGACGCAGGATGGTATCAAGGTAGTGTCAAGGTAATTGCCTTCCAAGACGCGCGATCTGTAGAAACCTACAAGCGAATGGTAGCATCGCTTGGAGAGATCTACCCCAGGGCAAAGCTGGTGGCGGTCGACTGGGAAGAGATCCCAAGTAAACCAAGGGCGCGAGTATGGCTCACCGAAAAGCCAGCCGACCCTAAAACTATCCTGACGATGCATAGGATGTGCAATCCGACGCTTCCCACGGCGGACTGGAGAGTCGCCAAGGTCGAGGAGGTGGTAGGACTGCGGAGGCAGGTCGTCCTCACGCTCAACGAGGAGACCGTGAAAGCCCTGGAAAGGTCCAAAAAGCGGATTAAGTACGGATTCGAGCATGTGATGGTCCTTATCAACAAATCTGATGGGAAGAGCAAACCAGGAGGTTTAGACCTGGAGGCAGATGCGCAAGAGCCAGACTTGGAGGAGCCGACCAGAGAGGGGCATCCGAAAGGAATGTCAGATGAGGAGCAGGGTATCCTGGAAGGGTACACCTCAGAGGAGAGCGACTTAGCAAGGGCACTTAAAGACGTCGAAATGGAGGAGGATTCTCTGATGAGCTCCGAGACGGAGGCAGAAGTTACTGTGGTGGAGAATTGTAAGAATGTCCCTGACAATCTTGCAGATAAACCTCCGCCACAGTAAAGCGGCGTCAGCTGCCCTCCTACTCCACCTTGCCGAGAGTGGAGCTGATGTGGCCCTCATTCAGGAACCCTGGAACCTTGGTGACAGGATTTTTGGGTTGGAGGCGTCGAAGTATAGGATCTGCAAAGCCGATACAACAAGTAAAAGGCCAGCCTGCATCCTCGCAAAAAATAACATTTTGCTACCCAATTTTAGTAATGAAGACCACGTAGCCGCAGCCATAGAGGGAGGGTTCGGCGTATATGGTGCTGGTGGCTCAAAAAGCTGGTGGAAGGCAGCAGGAAGCATAAAATCGACCTGATCACTGGTTGCCATGCCAACGCCCAGGCTCCTAAGCTCCTTTTATCCAAGGCTCCAATCTTCAGGTAGGTAATAGGGGTACAGAACCCACCTTCATAGTCAAGAACTCTCTTTACTCTGACTCCCTAGCTGACATCTTAGATGGGTAGTCCTAGAGAAACACTCTTTCTCGGACCATCGGTACATAGAATTAGTGGTCAATTTTGAGAACTTTAGTCGAATAACAAAAACGCAACCCGAGAAAAGCGAACTGGGAGTTACACAAGAAAAAACTAGAAAGATCCTTGAGAAAACCTCCAGCAAGGGACGTGGACATAAAGCTTGTCCCAAAAGCAGATTGGGCAGTAGTAAGTCAGAGAAGCCACCATGGTGGTCGCAAACACTGGCGCCCTTTAAGACGAGGGCCCGCAAAGCTTTTAATATCGCTAGTAAGGCAAACACGGAGACTGCCTAGGAGGCGTACCAAGCGAACCTCAGGCGTACAACAAAGAACTGCGTAGGTCAAAGAGGAAAGCCTGGACCAAGTTCTGCACGAACATTCAACAGACATCGGAGACTCAGTTAGGTCCTCGCAGTTGTTGCACCAAATGTAGGATACATCAAAGCCTCGAAAGGTAGCTGGACCACGTCCAGCAAAGAAACCCTGGAGGCTCTCACAAATTCACATTTCCCAAATTGCTCTCAAGGTAAAACAACCCCGAAAACGCAGAAACAGGGGGACAGCCCCTCCCACCCAAAACAAATCGAACACCTTTTGAGTAATAGGTAGCTGGGTGATAAACAGATTCAAGGCTTTCAAATACCCAGGCCCAGATGGCATTGTCCCGGCGCAACTAATCAAAGCCGGACCCAATCTGAGGCTATGGGTCAGGAATGCTTTCTCAGCAATTTTCAGAATACGCATCGTACCCGCAATGTGGTTGAGGACGAAGGTCGTATTCATACCCAAAGCGGGAAAACCATCGCACTGCACCCCTAAGGAATTTATACCTATTAGCCTTTGGTCCTTCCTCCTCAAGACAATGGAGAGACTAATTAGCATCCACATTAATCTTACCATCAACCCAGATGATATCTCGGGATCATAGCATGCGTATAGGAAGGGCCGATCTACGGAGACGGCATTCCACGAGATCACTACTTTCGTCGAAAAGGCACTTAGTGAGAAGGAATACGCACTTATTGCTTTTCTAAACATAGAAGGTGCGTTCAACAATATCCTGCCATGCTCGATAATCAATGCGCTGACGAGACTAGGAATAGACGATCAATCCGTACTCTTTATAAAGCAGATATTGGTAAACAGGACTGTTGAGGCGTCATTAGGAGGAGAATCTATTTAAAGATACGTCAGAAAAGGCACTCCGCAAGGATGCGTACTCTCACCCCTACTGTGGAACGTGGCGGTTCAAGCATACTACGATCCCTAGAATGTGGTGGTGGCAAGGTTATCGCTTGTGCGGATGATGTGGCAATTGCCTTCACTAGAAAATATCCCTAGACTCTATGCGACCGCATGACGGACAAAATTAGGGTTCTCTCCACATGGGCAGTTAGGAATGGACTAGGTGTAAGCCCATTCAAAACCGAGCTTGTCCTTTTAACTAGGAAGTTCAAAATACCAAATTTAAGGCTTCCAAAAACATCAGGCAAAACACTCTCCCTCAGCGGTATCGTCAAGTACCTAGAGATTACGCTAGACAGGAAACTGAACTGGAAGTCAAACACTATGGATAGAGCTAACAAGGCAACGCTCTATACATGCCGAAAAGCCATTGGCCTTAAATGGGGAATGTCCCCAAAGATAGTCAGATGGCTTTTCACAGCAGTCATAGGACCCATCCATTTCTACGGGGTGGTGGTCTGGTGGCCTGCTCTCACAAACTCCACATATAGAGAGAAATTTAGGAAAACGCAAAGGATTGCGGAGGTCTGCATTACAGACGCCCTAGACTTCATACTCGACCTATTACCTGTAGAGATAATGGGGGCCAAAGTAACCACGCTATCGGCAATTAGGCTACGCGAGACGGGTCTATGGAAAAGGACCGACTATGGACATACCAAGTTGGACCTACACCACTTCACGCCAACAGGGGCTACAGACTTATGTATCATCCTGTTGATCATCCCACTGTAAAATATAAGGTATCCATTCCAACGAGGGAGGAATGAACCACACAAGTCCCGGGTCCAGCCCGGGACCTTCATATCTATGCAGACGGTTCCAATTTTGAATGGCCAGGTGGGAGGCCGTTTTTACTGCAAGCTGCTGTGTCTAAATGAGTCCTTCAAACTTTCTGACCTCTGTAGTGTGTTCCAATCAGAAATAACAGCTATCGGGGTAGCACTTAGATCCTTAGCACTAACTGGCAATCAAGGAACAATCTGTATCTTTTCAGACAGTCAAGCGGCACTCAGAGCCCCTGACGAATTTTCATCCAACTCCAAGACAGCGAATGACTGTCACAGATCTCTTAACGAGATGGCAGAACAGTATGACATCCACCATATATGGGTGCCCGGACTTAGGGACCACGAGGGAAATTGCGCCGCTGACGAATTAGCAAGAGCAGGTAGTACCAATGCTCTCCTCCCGGAAAGGGAGCCAGTAGGAATTCCCTTAGCTACGTGTAGGCTAAAATGCAGGGATCACTTTGACCGCGTAGCACTGGAATTTCCCCAAATCTCCAAAACGGCAGGAACTCACGCACGATATGGCCTATCCGCTCTAGGAAAAGATCAATGATGCTTATCGCCCTTAATAGGCAAGACTGCAGTCTGGCAGTCAAGGCCATCACGGGCCACTGGTTAATAGGAGCATACGTGGCTAGATTAGCGGTGCCACCCTATTATTACTGCAGGAGCTGTGGGGATGTAGAAGAGGAAGAGACAGTCGCACACCTCCTGTGTCATTGCCCTGCGCTGTAATACGGACTGTGACCTAGTTGAAGCCAGAGGAGAATTTACCGAGTCACACACACCTGACTTGGATGGTATCTCCCCATTCTTTCAGAAGAAGAGTATCGCCTTCCTTTCTACTACCCTTCAACTGCTGTTCTCCTTGTCGCTTGCATCTGGTAGATTCCCCTATCGGTGAAAGTTTACTTCTACCATGTCTATAGCTAAATTTGCAACGTCGTAAGATACTGGTGGATACCCCTATTCACAAAGGTGAAAGTAGGTTACCTTTGATGATGCTACCAACTATCGACCTAAAGCTACAATTTAAAAACCTCGTTAAGATACTAACGGATAGTTACTAAAAAATTGACGTTTCTGACTGGTCATTTTATATTCCCCAACACCCAATTTCGGCCAACACCAAATTAGAGCGGATCCAGAAGAAATTTGCTTTTCTGCCTCTAAGGTTTCATGATCATCTACCCTCGTACCAGAGCCGCTGCCTTCTACCTAATGTTTGCACGTTAAAGGATCGGCGAGCACTGACAGCTTTGACTTTTGTCGACAATATAGTCGCTGACAACATTAATTGCCCCTTTTTACTGGGACTTACTAATTTTAATGTGCTCCAGAGGATCTTCGTACCTTTGCGCCCTTTCGGATCAAGAACCGCAGGGCCAATTATCTTTTAAACGAGGCAATTGTGCGGGCTCTTTAAAATTTTAACTCTTTGCCCCCTAGCCTGCGAGTTAAGTGGGGCTCTGATAAGGGTGATTTTAGAGACTTGACCATCATGCATTTATTATGTAGTGTGTACATTTTTTGTAGCCATGTAAGCCAAGTGGCGAAAAAAAAAAAAATCAATAACTAAATTCAATTTACTACATGCGGCATCTGTTTCAATTCAGAATCAATACCTGTGTAAGATTCAGGATCGTGAAAAATAAATGAAATCGATTAAGAAAAATGATTTCATATACATACATAGTATGTATGTGTTCCGTTCCATTTTCATTATTCCTTTCTTTTACACACTATTACTCCGGAACGCTAGCAAGATTGGACTGACTTTTTTTGGGAAAATCGATATAACTTAACCAATTTTCATAATTTCCTCATGAAATTGATCTGGTTTTATGCAGAATCAACGAGACAATATTGATATGTGTCGAAAATGATACCATTTCTTGGAAGTTGTACCGAAAAAATGGCGTCCGAAAGTCCAAAGTCCAAAGTCTGTCCCAAGTCCGAAAAACCAGAAAAAAAATTGTATCTTTTTTGTTGAAATAAATTAAAGATCTATTTTTTTTTCAAAAGCTCCAACATTTAACTATTGAAAAACGAAAAAAATTTTAAAATCGGTTTAAAATTACGCGTTTAGGAATTTTTAAGATCAAAAAAGTCCTGAAAAAACCGTTTTTTCCAAATAAATCAAGATTTGTAAGGTGTTTGAAAAATTTCAAACATGGTTTTATACTATACTCGACCTAATGAACAATTCCTACTAGGTCTCTTCAAAAGTTCCTCAACATTTTTTTTTTGTCGCACTGTGATATTGATATCGATATTGTTATAAGTCAAGAGCTTATTTTCCTTTAGTTTTTCATAAATTATCTAGGTATAATATCAACCTATTCATTAATGCCCTAGAGGATAAACTGAAACCAACTGAGCTTATTACACTATATTAAGTAATTATATTAAGCGATTATATTAATTAATTATCTTAATTATTATTAATTAAATATTAATATTAATATATTAATTATATTATATTTGGCCGATCCTTATGAGAATATGATAATATAATCCAATTTATTACAATATAAAATCTAAAAAAAGTCCCAAACTTTTATCTTCAAAAATACCAAAGTTGGTATTTCTTCCAAAAACCATTTCCGATCGTTATGGCAGCTATAAGATATAGTCAGCCGGTCGTTATAAAATTTGATAGGTCGGATTAACTGACCAAAAATATAATCTGTACTAAATTCCAACTTTCTATCTTCAAAAACACGAAAGTTGGGTCAATTCCGATCGTTCAGTTATATGGCAGCTGTAGGATATGGTCGGCCGATCCTAATGAAATTTGGTAGGTTGGATCAACTGGCCAAAAATAGAATCTGTACTAAATTCCAACTTTCTATCTTCAAAAACACGAAAGTTGGGTCATATCCGATCGTTCAGTTATATGGCAGCTATAGGATATAGTCGGCCGATCCCGGTCGTTCCGACTTATATACTGCGTACAAAGGAAAGAAGGGTGTGTGCAAAGTTTCAAGTTGATAGCTTTAAAACTGAGAGACAAGTTTGCGTAGAAACAGACAGACAGACGGACATGCTCATATCAACTCAGGAGGTGATCCTGATCAAGAATATATGTACTTTATAGGGTCGGAGATGTCTCCTTCACTGCGTTGCACACTTTTGGACAAAATTATAATACCCTCTGCAAGGGTATAAAAATAAGCTTCCAACATAGAAGATATATTAAATGTTAAAATCAAAAATAGTGAAGGGAAATTTACTCAAATGAGTTGGAGAGGAGAATTTCCCTATGATTTTTTAGATAGTTTCAAAAAATTTAATAGCACCGAACTTTATCCTAGAGAATCTTTTTAAAATTCATTGATAGACAAAGAGTGTACCGTTGGCAAATACAATTTTGCCAAAGAAATTTTGAGATCGTTTCAGTGTAGGACTCTAAAAGACTACATGAAACTGTATTTGAATAGTGACGTTGTAATTTTAGCAGATGTTTTAGAAAAATCCGCAGTACATGCTTAAAAATGAACAATATAAATCCAGTGTTTCAGATCTTTTTCATGGGATGCTTTGCTGAAAAACACTAAAGTAGAATAAGAGTTGATAAGTGATCCTTACAAATACAATTTTGTAAAAAGAGGTATACGTGGAGGTCTGTCGTAAATGTATGTGCATGGTTGGGCTATGAGCCAAAAACTTCCATTTTAAATTTTTAAGCGAAAATGAATTAAAGTAGATTTAGAATATGAAATTCATGACAAACATAACAGATTTGTCCTGAAAACTAGCCATTTTGTCCTGAAAACAAGATTCTCCCAAGAGGAAAGCCGGAAAACACACGGAATCGTATCTTCATTCCGAATTCAATCATACTGGCTAAAGCCCTATATTGATTTAAATAATTTGAAAAACAATGTGGTACACGTCAAAATTGAAAACGTAGAAAAGCTACTTTATTTGAAAATATAAATATTGAAGTAAGTCGTTATGAGTCTCTACAATACTCTCCTGGGCTTAGCCAACAAAAAGTTGCAATGAATAAGTATCATAGTCATTTTCGTTCAGATATATGTACATATATATTTTTTTTAGTAACCTTTCTTTTATTTGTTGAATCTTTTTGCGAGATCATTGCTTTTTACGAGACTAACCAGAGGTGTATTAAATCTTATATTTTTAACTTAACTAAAACACATATTGAGTTATACAGAGTTAGACCGCCCTAAAAATCGATGCTGGGTTGGGAGGTCGTCGCGTCGCAAGCGGGATGTAGGACTTTGTAAGACTTCTTGTGCTTCTGGATTTCGTCTTTCACTGCAAGGATGCCCAGATCTCGGTGGATGTTTCCGTTGCGGACAGTGATAGTTTTCAAGATTTTTGATTGTGCGCGCTGTATGTGCTGGTGCTCGCACAAAACAGCTACAGTATTCTCGCTGTTTGAAGGCTGAGCGTATTTCGAAAGTTAATCTGTTCACTTGCTCGATGGTTCCGTGGTTTTTTCGAAAGCCAAATTGGTGAGCCGTGATAATATTCCAAGCTTCCAGATGTGGTATTATGCGAGTTAATATGCATTTTTTCAACAATTAAGACAAAAAAGATAGAAGGTTCTTGGTCTGTATGATGACGGATGTGTGGTCTTTTCCAGGATTCGGTATCATTATAATGACGGATTTCTTCCACTTTTTGGGAAAAAGCTAAGATTAATGATCTCATTAAATAGTTTGCAGACGACCTCTATAGCGCATTTTGTAAGTTTGATCACCATCTTTGGCGTCAGTAGGGCACCACCAAGACCCTTTTTTGTTTGAGACTTCTTATGACTTTTTCGATTTCGTTCGGCCGGAGTAAAGGTGCAGTTGGCTGAGTGGTAGACTCTGGCTGAAGATGTGAGATGTGTAGCGAATGTTTCAGCTCGGTCATCGTCGCTGCAAGCTCACCATCCCGAACAGTTTCTTATCGGGGTGGTCGTTTTAACTGGGGCGCTAAGATTTGGATGGGCCCTCCACAGGAGGTACTTTGTGGTTGTTGGCGGAAGATTCTGGATGTACTTCAGCTGTGCATTTTCTTCCTGTTGGTGAAGAGCCTGGCCAAGTGATCGGGTTGCTTCCTTAAGGCACAAAGCGTGCGCCTTTTTTTCTCGCACAAGATGTTCGATTCGCTGATTGGATTTGTCGTATTTGTTTTGGTCTTTTTCCTTCCCTTGAGGAGTAGAGATTTTAACTGCCGCAACGACTACTTCTTCCAGGGTGCTCGTAGTGTAGTCGATGTCCGATTCCATGTTAAATTCCGGGGCGAGTTCTATGTGGGCACTCACGTACTTTTTTTATTTAAGCTAGTTTGCCTGGCGGCGTCAGGCTGAAGGGGTGCTCGGTTATTTCTGGGCTTTAAAAAAGCGTTAAAAGCACAGGCGAGTGGTCTTATGATAGGTCCGTATGGTCCGCGACGTATGGTTTTTGTCACCTAAAAATCAATAAGGTCTGGGAGCTTGCGTGGGTCAGTTGGGCAATATGTGGGACTTCCAGGGCAAACATAGTCAAGTTTATTTCTCACATATATAATTGCATTGTGCATTGCCTTCCTTTGGGAGTCACTAGACGTGATCCCCAGTGCGTATGTTCAGAATTGTAATCTTTGCGGCTATAAAACGATCCCCAAGTGAATTGTAGAAGTCCATAAATTGTCCTTCCGATATTGAGAAGCGAGGAGCACGGTAAACGGCAGCGATTGAAAAGCTTCCGTTACTTGACTGAATTTGTAACGATGTGGCCTGCAAGAGGTTTTGTGAAAATGGTGTTTTATGCGTTCTCTGATTAGAACTCCAGATGATCTATGCGGTAGATTTTATAGCCTTGTATTTGAATGTTGTATTTGCTTGTTAAATGCGTTTTCACCAAAAGCATAAAGTCAATATGGTTTTCGTTCAAGAATTGTGGCAATTCTAGTATGTATGAGCTGTGAGACACCATTGGCGTTCCACTTTGATATTCGTAAAGTTTGCATCGACTATTTTAATTGTTGTGCTACGAGCAGCAGTGTTTCACGAGATTATTTTATCTCTCACAAAACGATAAAAAAATTAAAAAATAATCTACTGGCTGCTAATTGTTAAACAAGAAATAAGAACAAAATGAAAGATGTGTCCTCTTCAACGTTATTCATCGATCTATATTTTTTGCTGTAATCTTACACCAAACTTATCGATTGCGGCGAAGCGGGGCGAATTCGCGACAATAGCGAATGTGAGCTTTACCTACCGTTTCCCATATTTGATACTAGATTAAGATAACTAATTAAACAAATTCAATTTCATAAAAAAATCAAATAATATAAAAACGGAGTATCCGTTGACACTGGCCGCGTTGCAGGCCGGCTTCAACTAACTGGTAGCCGTGCCGGACTGCTATCCACTCCTGAGGTAGTCCTTACGATGGCGACCACGCCCTTCCATCGACGCTGGCGTGCGTTTCTGTGACCCTTCCAGTGAGCCACTGTTGTGGCGGCTGGTGATCCTGTGTCCTCATGTTGGTGCTGCCACTTTGACCGCGCCTGTAAGCCCAAGACGTACTCCCGGGACCATCGCTGCCAAAACATTTGCTTGATTAACGAGACAAGCCGCCATCGCCGCAAGCACGTTAGATCTTGCTGGTAAGGAGTCCGCGGTGCTAGTGGGGCGATGAGCGGCCCGCCTGTCAACAGATGCCCGAAAGTAAGCGCCTCGTCGTCGCTTGGGTCCAAATTCAGAGCGCCCAGGGGACGTGAGTCTTGGACGGCCTCGAAAGAGGACGGTCTGCAGATCCGCCGTGTTCAGCTGTGCGTTGCCTACCGCTCGTAGGAGTCGGTGCTTGGCAGACTTTCCCCTTGCCTCCCATTATCCGCCCAAGTGCGGAGCCCGCGGCAGTATGAACGCAATTAGGCATCCGTTTCTTTATGCGTAATGTGTGACCGCGTCCTCAATTCTCCTACGGAGCTTAACGAAGTAGCGACTCGCTTCGACGAAGTTCGTTGTGTTGTCGCAGTGCACGATTTGCGGACTTCCTCGGTGCCCAACGAACCTTTGGAAAGCCAACAAAAAGGAATCAGTTGAAAGGTCGGAAACTACTCCTAAATGAACAAATGTAAAACAAATAAAGCAATGTAGCCCTAATAGGGTGGCCTACCACGAATTTTCAATGGTGTATCAATAGGGCCTCAAAAATCAACACCACATATGGGCGGCACACCACAGCACGAATTCTGTCTAAGTGTAAATATCCCATTATTTGAGTCATCAGACGAGGCTTGCATTTAAAGCAGCTTATGCATGATCGTACTGTATGACTGCAGATTTCCTTCGCATTTACGATCCTTCTGCGCTGTCGCAAAAGATTTACATGTGCTCGTATATTTCCATGAAAATTCGACTCGTGCAAGTATCGGACGTAACTCTGAATAAATTGAGAGCGTTTTGTCAACAATACTGAAAACTTGGCATCGTACGTTACCTAGTCGTCCCCCAACCCGCAACAACAAAAAGGTTAACCCAGCCTCAGAAGATTCATGTAAAAATGGATTATGCTTTTGTAGACTAAGAAAAATAATGTAACTTTTAATGGGGGAGCGTTTTTCTCTGGAGCGCCGCTACCTAAGACTTTGCAGTCAACAACGAAACATTAATACCTTGTGCAAATTCTCAACGAATATAGACGCAGGCTCCATAGGCTCTTATCGATGCGTCGGAAAAGGCATGAGGTGGACCTTCAGTCACTAATGAAACCATTAGGAAAAACCACGAAAGAAGTAATCGAGAGGCTCGTCGAAAACTGCTTGCCAAGGATGAAGATGTTTATAAGACCACACGCCTGAGCGTCTTTAGAGGAGGTGATGGGCCTGGCAGAGGAGTTTGAGGAATTAGCGCAGGAGGTAGAGGCCTTTAACAGGCAAGTCGCCACGGAACAAAGGTGGAGCCACAGTCAGCCGGCCGTAAACGAGGGGTGGCAGAGAAAAGAACCGCAGCATAGTGAAGCGGCAAGGTACCAGAGGGACCAATGGACCTTGAAAGGGCAACGGGACGAGTTCCACCACCAGGCCGTCCAAAACACACAATGGGCACCAAGGTGGTAAAGAGAAGAACCGCGCCAAGGCCCGCCGGAGCGGCAGAACATCACGAGTAAAAGTTGGATGCCAAGATGGCAGCCTAAGACCACTAACCATACAGCATATAGACAACCCATTTTATACAACGAAAATGGACGCAAAAATT
Source organism: Drosophila bipectinata (assembly GCF_030179905.1). Classification (NCBI taxonomy): domain Eukaryota; kingdom Metazoa; phylum Arthropoda; class Insecta; order Diptera; family Drosophilidae; genus Drosophila; species Drosophila bipectinata. The sequence goes on along the minus strand of NC_091740.1, from coordinate 18,883,441 downwards.
TCTTGCGACAGGCCCCAGCAGGCCCCAGAGCGAATTTCTTACGCTCTCTTACGTTCATAGTTCGTTCATCTTACGCTCATTCTCTCATTAAATGTTTTCTGTTTCTCAGTCTCTAACCGGAGCGCGATGAAGAAGATTGGCCTGCGCTTCGGTTGATCTTTGTATGTATGCGCGTCACACATTGTTTTCTGTATATATATTTTTACGAATCATTAAAAATCAATATACTGAGTCAGAGTCAGAGTATACTTCAGTCGGAGTCACTTAAAACGCCGATTGCTTTTAAGTTTTTGTTGTTCTGCAAGAGGCTTGTGCATGCCTACTCTAACGATGGAATGATTTTTAGGGGAGGGTGAAAACACGAAAACAGCTGATGGACTTGTTTACCTTTTTTGTTTACAATTTTTCAGGCACTTGTTATTATTTTGGGTTATTGTGAGATTTAATTAAATTATTTTCGTTAATTTAATAATTTCCTTAAATATTTTGGAACTTTAAAAAATCGCCGCTCGAATTTGTTACAGATATATATACATATATATACACACCGATACTAATCACTTTGTTCACAAAAATCAGCACTTAATTAGGTCCTCACGAAAAACGCTCCTCACAGAACAAAAATAGAATGCCGATTAAACCATTGTCTTCTTCTTCATCAAATGGCAATATTTTAGGCGGGTAAATTAGGCGGGTGGGTAAGCCAAGTGGCAACTAAAAATTACAAGAATCGAAACAAACCAAAAAAAAAATAGTTTTGGCGCGCTAGTTAACACTTTTATTGCCAAGAACTCCAAAGGCATACCACAGGGAAATGACGGTGTGTAAATACGGTAGTGACATTTTTATATTCATGTATATATTTTAAAGGGTTATATACAGTTGTGATAGATGAAAAAATAATTTTTTTTTATTACATATTCTTTAAGTATATACTGTTAAGAATACTGTCACAAATTCATAACGATCGGAGCATTAGAACCGAAGTTGTAGCTATTTATAGCGCACTACCTGCACATAAACCTTGAACAAACGTGAAACTTTAAACGCCATTATCTGAGAATCTTGATTTTTCGAAATTACCTTTGCGGTGGACACGATTACTAAAAAACTACTCATCCGATCAACACCAAATTTTGACCACTTATTTATTATGATATTAGCTAGTCCGTGAACGAGGGATTTTCCATTGCCATTAATTTGAAAACTCCTTTTTTAAAGCGTAAAAATTGAACATCTTATACCTTGAAAAAATACATTTTTTGTTAAAACCGTCGCCATTTTTTTTTTAATCAAAATTTTTAAAAATCCCTTGTTCACGGACTAGACAATACAATATACTAACTAAATTTTTTTGAAGTTAGGATTTCAGATGAACCGTTTTTGGGATATCATGTCCACCGCAAGACACCATCGAAAAAAGACGATCCGGGAATTCGGCTACAACATTTTTATTATGTAATATTTTTTTATGAAAAAATTTAATTAAGTACACAGAAATATGTACAAGCAACGTCGGTAACACATTTTTCATAAATATGGTGTCAAAAAAAAATCGATAAAATTCCATTTTTTTGCGCGGTACAACTGTATATTACCCCTTAAATTACCCTGCAGATCATACAATAAGATATGCACTATAGATCATAAAACCATATTAGAATCCATATAAAAGCATAAAACCAATGTAAATATATATATATATGTATATATGTATATATATATGTATATATGTAGTTAGTAATCATTAAAAATCAATATACTGAGAAAGTGTCAGAGTATATTTCAGTCGGAGTCACTTAAAACGCCGAATGCTTTTAAGTTTTTGTTGTTCTGCAAGAGGCTTGTGCATGCCTACTCTAACGATGGAATGATTTTTAGGGGAGGGTGAAGACACGAAAACAGCTGATGGAATTGTTTACCTTTTTTGTTTACAATTTTTCAGGCACTTGTTATTAATTTGGGTTATTGTGAGATTTAATTAAATTATTGTCGTTAATTTAATAATTTCCTTATATATTTTGGAACTTTAAAAAAGTCGCCGCTCGAATTTGTTACAGATATATATACATATATTTATATATTTACATTGGTTTTCTGATACCTCTTGCAGAACAACAAAAACTTAAAAGCATTCGGCGTTTTAAGTGACTCCGACTGAAATATACTCTGACACATTCTCAGTATATTGATTTTTAATGATTCGTAAAAATATATATACAGAAAACATTTTACTACTAACACTTAATCTAATTCCTAAATAGATTAAAAATGTATGCTGAAATAATAAAAAAATATAATATAAAAAATAATATAATTTCTTTCGTCATTTCATCAAATAACGAATACCCGAATTTTGTTAGGGTAGCAAGCCTGAAAAGTAAGAAAAATCCAAATTTTGTGGGCTGGCTTCGAAACGAAATCGTACGCACACAAACACCCGTGTATGTGAATGTGTGACACGCATACATACGAAGATCAACCGAAGCGCAGGCCAACCTTCTTCATCGCGCTCCGTTTAGAGACTGAGAAACAGAAAACATTTAATGCGAGAATGAGCGTAAGATGAACGAACGATGAGCGTAAGAGAGCGTAAGAAATCCGCTCTGGGGCCTGCTGGGGCCTGTCGCAAGAAATTTTCGCGTCCATTTTCGTTGTATGAAATGGGTTGTCTATATGCTGTATGGTTAGTGCTACTACTAACACTAAATCTTATTCCTAAATAAATTAAAAATGTATACTGAAATAATAAAAAATATAATATAAAAAATAATATAATTTCTTTCGTCATTTCATCAAACCCCGAATACCCGAATTTTGTTAGGGTAGCAAGCCTCAAAAGTAAGAAAAATTAAAATTTTGTGCGCTGGCTTCGAAACGAAATCACACGCACACATACACCCGTGTATGTGAATGTGTGACACGCATATATACAAAGATCAACCGAAGCGCAGGCCAATCTTCTTCATCGCGCTCCGGTTAGAGACTGAGAAACAGAAAACATTTAATGAGAGAATGAGCGTAAGATAAACGAACTATGAGCGTAAGAGAGCGTAAGAAATTCGCTCTGGGGCCTGTCGCAAGAAATTTTTGCGTCCATTTTCGTTGTATAAGATGAAGATGAAATATATGCATGGAGTGATTCAACTATAACGCTAGCTTGGATTAAGAATGGGTTAAATAAGATAAAATTTATTAGACGTAGGACGATATTCGGGAATTAAAAAATACTGAATGGCATCATATAAGATCTGAGGATAATCCAGCAGACCTAACGACAAGAGGGTTAGACAAAATCAATTGGTGAATTGCGCTCTTTGGTGGAGAGGGACAAAATGGTTGACAGAGCCAAAAAGCCAATGACCACAGCCGCCAATCATTGAGGAATCCTTAACACTAAATAAATTGATAAAAACCAAAGATGACACAATTTGCGAATAGATGCAAAAGTTCTTTTGTATGCATAAACTAACACGAGTAAAAGATTACGTAATACGATTTTTGAAGATAAAAACCAGAAAAAATTCTAACCCAACATTTTTAACATCCCAATACCTAATAAATACCTAAGAAACAATAAAGAGATTGAAATTAGCAGTAAAATAATAGGTCTGAAACCGTTTTTGGATACTAATGGAATACTTCGGGTAGGTGGAAGACTACAAAATTCTAAAGCGCCATTTGATGTTAAACATCCTATAATTTAAGACAAAGGTCACATTTCGACTTTGATAATAAGGGATAAAAACACGCTTCATGGAGGTATAAATTTAAGCCCCCTAGCTGGTGTAAATGATCAAGAAGACGCAGATGCATGTCCAAATAGATCCAACCCGCCCAGAGCGAGAAGTAGTTCTAGATTGTCTAAGCTGCTAGATTGTCACCGAAAATAAGAGATTCAAAATATGGTATTGAACAAATTTTCAAATCCTCGTTCATATATTTAGATCCGATGGGAGTCATAGAATTGGTCTCATCCTCATGGAATTTGGTGATATTCTACAATATGGAAGCATATTTCGAGATGATTTATAAAGGGAAGAACATAATCACCAAAATGAGATTAGTTTGTGAAAAACTTCATGGGTTTGAGGATCAGTGCTACCTTATTTTGGACAATACATAAACTAAAAAGTGTATAAAATGAAATCCTAGCTCGCGCCGTCAAGCTTAAAGATTTCACTATGAGGTACACAGGTTATTTCGAGGTATTTAAGGCATTTTAATGCCTTAAAAAACATAGACATTTTCCAATTACGTAGGAGTCAAATCTGATTCATCTTTTTACAAAAAATGTTATACATTTTTTTTAAATTTATTTAACTTATAATTTTTTGAGCCTCATAAAAGAAAGTAGGAGAAATGCGTCTGTAACTTTTTAACGAAGTAAGGTATCGGTCTGAAAATTGAAATATATATTCAAAGGCATTTTAAGCATATAAATAAAAGTAGTCGTGGCATGATAAAAGGGGGAATTTAATTTTACTTTTTAATATAAAGTTTATTTGCTTTCCAACAAGTAGGTAATTTTTGCATTTTGTTTACTTGTAATATAACGTCATCTTATTAGAATCTCAAGTCTTTCTTTTGGAAATTTGGAACGACTTTCTAAAGTCAATAAGTCTTAAGTCAATCGACTTCTGTATATTCACTTGCCGTACCCGGACGTGTTTCTTCGATCGCTCTTGCCAGTTTGCAATTATTTTCGATCTTGAACTCAAGCCTTCTCCTTCTGCGACAAGTGGAAATATAAGGATTAATCTCTAAAAATAAATTCGACTTAATTAGTTCATTGCACTATTTATTACCTATTTATATATTTAATCGTTTAAAGTTATCTCTGTTGTGCTTCAACTATATTCTCCAACATAAGTCTCTCCGAACTATACTCTCTGGACGTAACCCGTTACATCATAGTTACTGTGGAGTTTGTTGTTCTTCACGACGCCAAGCCTTCGTTGCACATCTCTTTTGTAACGTCGTCTCTTACATCCGATCTGATCGTCCACTCTCGGCTACAGAGTGCTTCAGAGAGTCTAAATTCTTTACACGCTACTACAGTGGTCTGCAATCCGTCAAAAATGAGTCTTATTTGCACAGCAAAAAAATGTGAATTTGGTGGAACCATCACGGGTGACTCATACCTGTCTTGTTGGCTCTGCAACAACTGCTCACATAATAAATGAGCTAGAGGAGGACACAATGGACGGATAAGTGACCTTATCAACAAGAAAATTGGCCTGACGTGGTCTTGCATCGCTTGTAGAGAAATTGAGTCAGAGATGCGGACTTTTATGAAACAGACGAGAAATGGTTTCCTAGATGTTCGCAAGCAATTCTCGGCCCTTAATGAGCATTTCCTCGCTCTTGAAACTCAATTCCTTGGGGTAAAGTTGTTAAGCGAATCCCCCAAACGAAAAATTCCGAACAACAACCTGCTGACTGCTAAATTATTGAATAACCCTAAATCCCATGCTGTACAAGTCGATGAATTTTCAACACCAAACATTTTACCGTCGCCTACTTGTCTACCTACTGATGCTGTTCCACTACCAAGGGACTTGATGAGCCTTCCTTCAGGGCATTCTAATATTTATCCCTTGCAAAAAGCGATCAGAGTACCGAGTACAAATCTCGAGCCTTCTATCATCTTGGAGCCTCCATTGTTGGACATCGTTGGACAACCCCCATCGTTGGACAACCTACCCTCTCCTCTTGCTGTGATGTCTCCAAGGCCTCTGAACGGTGTGGCGCCTGAAGTTAGATCTTCTGGACTTACGCTGAGAGCGGTTGCTCCTCGTAAGGCCATATTTGTCTCTCGGCTTATGCCGGTTGCTACTGTTGATGATGTCAGGAGTCACATGTTAAACCATCTTAAGGTAGCTCCTAATAAAATAGCTGTTTTTATGTTTAACTTTAAGCATAAGCGTTCTATTTCTTCTTTTAAAATAGTCCTACCTGATTCCTACCTTGAAAAAGCACTTGATCCTGTAGCTTGGCCTGAGCACAGTATCATTCATGAATTCCTAGCAAAAGACGCTCAGAATCCAAGCCCTGCAGAAACTGCTTCAAAAAACTGAATAACATAGTATTTTCCTGCTGCTATCTAACGTTTTAGAAGTATTCTGGGTAAGCTGAGCCAATTTTTTACAAAGAGGGCTTCTTTTGATTTTGATGCTATCGTGCTTACTGAAACTTGGCTTAACTCCTCTGTCTCTGATTATGAAATTCTTGTTTCCAAATTCATAGTGTTTCGATTGGATCGTCCAACTTTTGCAGGTGGTGTCCTTATTGCTGTTAGTAATGAGTACTCTAGTGAACTTATACCTTTCCCGAATGAGTTCGGAATTGAGTTCATTACGGTGAAAATTTTAACTGGCTCGTCTCATATTTTCCTGACCTGTTCCTGCATTCCTGTATACATTCATCATCTTGATGCCATTAAGTCTGTTTTTTCGTTGGTCAAGGACCGTGATTTAATCCTAATCATGGGAGATTTCAACCTTCCCATCATTTCCTGGATCCCGTCTGAGGTAGACAATTCCCTGCTTTCCAGTTGTCATAACGACTTTATCGATGGCTTAACTGATCTTGCCCTGCTTCAAATTAATCAAATTCATAACACTCATGGGAGGTTTCTGGACCTTATTTTGGACCATCCATCTGGACCATTCTCTGTGGCTGTCATTCGGTCCCCGCCGCTATCGTTTCCTGAAGATTTTCACCATCCTACACTATTAGCATCGGTGTTAATTGATGTGCCTCACAATGAAGTTGGCTTTAATGTTCAACCTCGTTTCAAATGCTTCAGAAGGACTGATTTTATGGCCCTTCGGAATCATTTGGCTGAAATCGATTGGAATGTTCTTTCGTCTATAAACACAATTGAAGCAGCTACGGAGTCTTTTTACGAAATAATTCATAATGCCTTGAATAAATTTGTTCCGGAAGTCCCAGTATCATTGTCTACAAAACCACCTTGGTATAATAAACACCTTTCTCGTCTTAAGAACAGGAAATTTAGAGCTTACAAAAAGTTTCTTAAGTCAGGATCGATGTGCCATCAGTCAAACTTTCTTTATGTTCATAACCAGTTTATTATTCCCAACGATTAACTTTATAAGCAGTATATCATAAATTGTAAGGTAAACTTTCGTAATGATCCAAGCTCCTTCTATTCTTTTGTCAATATGAAACGTAAATCAAATCGTTTTCCTCCTTCCCTATCATATAAAAATATTTCACATCCTTCTGAGCTAGGTATTGCTAATCTCTTTGCGTCATTTTTTCAAACCACTTATTCGTCCGATTCATATAACTCCATTTCTTCTTATCCTTATAAATTACCACATATAAACAACATTTATTTTTCAAAATTTCGAATTCTGGATGTGTTCGAAGCTCTTTTAACAATAGATATCTCATTCTCTGCTGGTCCTGACAATGTTCCTAGCTGTGTTCTAAGGTACTGTTCTGATATCCTTTGCTATCCTCTCATTATCTTATTCAACTTATCCTTGGAGCTGGCATGTCTTCCCAAGAGATGGAATGAATTATTTATTATTCCGCTTCATAAGAAAGGCTCTAAAGCACTTATTGAGAACTACTGGGGGATTGCTAAGCTATCTGCGATTCCCAAACTGCTTGAGAAACTGAGAAAAAGCATTATTTCCACTTCACAGCATGGTTTTGTCAAGCATCGCTCTACCACAACTAACCTTCTTGAATTCACTTCGTTTATCCACAGAGGTTTTCTGAGCCGCATGCAAACTGATGTGGTATACACTGACTTTAGCAAAGCGTTTGATTCTGTGAACCACCATCTCCTCCTGCATAAGCTGTGTCTTTTGGGGTTTTCTCCACATATAGTACAGTGGTTGACCTCCTATCTATCGAACCGCACGCAGCGTGTTTTGTTTAAAAACAGTGCATCACAGATTATAAACGTTTCATCTGGTGCCCACAAGGTAGTCACTTAGGACCTCTTCTGCTTGTTCTTTTTGTCAACGATTTACCTAGTGTTGTAATTTATGTCTTTTTTTCAAACCAAATCCTTCATAGACACCTGAAATTAGGCCTTAATGAAGTCTTCTTTTGGTGCTCAAACAACCTCCTTTTACTTAACTGTTCTAAGTGTAACCAAAGATTATAAAGTACATAGATGGCACATCAGGGCCCAAAACGGTCAACTTTTTTCGTCGAACTTGTTGGTAAGGGGGGAACGCACATGCATACGATACTATTTTTGGAACTCAACAAAAATGAGAACCTATGTATGTAAGTGTGACTGCTCGCACGACGGAGTAAAAATGTTTTGGCTTCCAAATTTCAATTTCAATTTATCGTTTCTGTTTTCGATGCGCCGATGTGGTAGTTGGTAGAACAAATAGTATTTTTGATCGCCGCAGATCGAGACAGGATGGTAGCGTAATGCATAGAGTAGTTACTCTATGTGTAATTTTTCTGTGTTCAAATCTTCGTAAGAACTTTGAACTTTTTCTTTCTTTTATAATTATTTTTTTTTTTTTTTATTTTTCTTTAATTGTAATATTTTTCTTTAATTTTACAATTGTAAAATTGTTTTTGTCTTCCTTATGTCCCGCTAATTAAATGCTAATAAAATTTCAAGGTAGTCCTCCCGGCATTTTGTCACTCCGTCACTTATTTTTACAATAATTGCAATTAAAAATAATAATAATAACGTAAAAATTAAAAGTAAAACAAGTAAAAGTAAATATGTATAAAAAGAATCATAAAACTAAAACTTAATCAAAATTGAAAAAACCGCCCGCTAATGAAATCGAACCCAGGACCCCATGAATAAGGACCGCGCACTATCCATCTAGGCTGCCCTCGAAATTGATTTTATGATACTTAAAATTGGTATTAAAGGAAGCGCGAGAATCCATACCAAAAACAGACTTAACGAGTAAGGATAGTAAAAGATATTTCTAATCTCTTTACTCTCACATTGGTTCGATTACAACGTTTCAAACTTTCTTCGTTCCATAGATGTTACGATCTAAAAATATAATTCGTTGGTTTTCATTATTACAACGGGTTCCACGACGGAAAAAATTAAAACATTTGAGAGTTCCACGACGCGGCCTGACAAAATGCCGTAGAACCCGCACTTATAGACATTTTTACAGCGAATTCCACTACGAACTGATACGATGTTAAGATGATTTAACAATTTTGAATTTTTATACCCTTGCAGAGGGTATTATAATTTTGGTCAAAAGTGTGCAACACAGTGAAGGAGACATCTCCGACCCTATAAAGTATATATATTCTTGATCAGGATCACCTCCTGAGTTGATATGAGCATGAGCGAACTAGTCTCTCAGTTTTAAAGCTATCGACTTGAAACTTTGCACACACCCTTCTTTCCTTTGCACGCAGTATATAAGTCGGAACGGCCCGGATCGGCCGACTATATATAACTTCGGTGTTTTTAAAGTTAGAGAGTTCAAATTTTACACGAGCGCTATTTTTGGCAAAATAATACGACATGCCAAATTTCGTAAGGATCGGCCGACTATATCCTATAGCTGTCATATAACTGAACGATCGGAAATGACCCAACTTTCGTGTTTTTAAAGATAGAAAGCTGGAACTTTGTACAGATTATATTCTTGGTCAGTTAATCCGATCTACCAAAATTCATAACGATCGGCCGACTATATCTTATAGCTGCCATATAACTGAACGATCGGAAATGGTTTTTGGTAGTAATACCAACTTTGGTATTTTTGAAGATAGAAGCTTGAGACTTTTTTTAGATTTTGTATTGTAATAAATTGGATTATATATTCATATTTCCATAAGGATCGGCCAACTACATCCGATGTTTGCGATATATATCCGGTTTAAACTGCAAGGGTATATAAACTTCGGCTCCGCCCGAAGTTAGCTTTCCTTTCTTGTTTTTTACTGGATTATAAATTTAGGAAAAAATATTAAAAGAACAAAAATATAATATAAATAGATTTAAAATTTTAAAAAAATGCATGTCCCCAGCCTGGCTTGAACTCGTTTTACTTTACACACCAGCCAAGCACTCTACCACTCGGCTATTCCTCATTCGTTGTCGCGCGAAAAATTTCTCAAACTTAACTTGTCGCGCAATGGAACCCGCTCGTTCCAGCGGGTTCCACTGTTGGAACCCGCCATAGAAAATTTTTCTTTGTATGAGATGTCCCATCTATGTACTTTATAATCTTTGGTGTAAGGTTATGACGTTCAATCGCTGTGCCTCACATCGTTTCGTACTCTCTTGGGAATAACGTCTTAGATCGTGTTTCCCTAATTAACGATCTTGGAGTCCTTTTTGACAGTAAGTTGTCGTTCAACGAACACATGTCACTAACAGTTAATAAAGCCAGAGGTGTGCTAGCTTTTATCAAATGTTGGTCTAAAAAATTTGATGATCCTTTCACAACTAAAACTCTATATGTATCCTTGGTTCGTCCTATCGTGGAATTCTGTTCTAGTGCTTGGAGTCCGCAATACTTTGTTCACTAAATGAGGATTGAATCTGTCCAAAAGCAGTTTCTGCTATTTGCATTAAAAAGCTTGAACTGGGATACTGCTACTTGCCTCCCGTCGTATCATTGCCGGTTAAAACTATTAAACCTACCTCCTTTAAAAGAGCCCCGTACTTGTGCTGGGATTATGCTACTTCATGTGCTTATTCTTGGACAGGTTGACTCACAAGTACTTCTTGAAAAATTAATGTTTTCTTTTCCTAATAGAGTAACTAGATCCTTCCGACCCCTTTGGTTAACGATTTCTAGGTCTAATTTTGCTCCATTCACGTTACGATCCATTTCGCGTTATTTGTAAAAATTATAACTCATTGTCTCATTTATTATCCCCTGAACTATCCCTAGATGTAATTAAATCCAAAATTATGGAATATCTTTTATCCTTATTTATCCTTACTTTAAGTAATAATATATTAATAATAATAATAATAATAATAAATAAATAAATAAATAACATAACAGCATCTCGATTCTGTGGCATAACTCGTCGTGAGACATGTGTTAACAACTGCACACATCGTTCGGTGCCCTGAATGTGCGATGGAATTGCCGGATCTGGCAGTGGTATTTCAGCAGAATTTATGTATTCCAACAAGTGATGTGTGGGATGTTTGCAGTAAATGGAGGTTCAAATAAGATGTCGTCATTATCCAAGTCAACTAAACGCATATAATCGGTGCAATCAAAATTAATGCGATTCTTTTTATAAGAAATAAGTTTTGTTTTGTCATATAATATCTCGCGATAATACATAATTTTATTAATCGCACTTTCGCGAACTGTTTTTCTTTCATCGAAAAGCATTGTTAACAAAATATTTTCTGTATGGGCGGAGAATGCATTGTTTTGGATTGCTTTGTTTACAATTTCTCTCAGATTTTGATCTCTCCGCCTTTTGTCATACCAAGCCCATTTTTATTTAGTTGCTTAAAATGCCTTTGAATATACATTTCAATTTTCAGACCGATACCTTACTTCGTTAAAAAGTAACAGACGCATTGCTCCTACTTTCTTATATAATATGGGCTTCTTATTGAATATGAAAATAAAAAAAAATTATAAGTTAAATAAATTTAAAAAAAAATTATAAGATTTTTTGTAAAAAGATGAGTCAGAATTGAAATTTTAAGGAATCCGATCTGGACAATGACCAGAAGAACCAAATAAAAATGCCAACAGCCACAACAAAGTAAAAACGTCAACGCAGCACTTGCGAGTTACTAGGAAAATAATCACGCCACTGGACTCCGCCGCTGCTGCAGCTCAGCTGGCAGCTCTGCCGAGAAGTCTTAGCTAGCTCAGGGTAGAATTAATTTAAGTTTTTCAGTTTCCAAATTACCATCAATGAAAAAAGACAGAAAACAAATTTGTCAAATCTTTTTTTGTTAATAAATATAAATTTAACTGGCGCCCGAGCAGGGACCATCGCGAATACAATAGGGCAAAACCGTCATTACGTACGCGAATTTACGCGATAGAGCAAAACGGTTACTAAGTGTAAAAACAATCTCACGACTCGACAGAGCAAAAAGTTTACTAAGAGCGCGTGAAAATTTTGCTGCGAAGAAACTCATCACTTAATCAGTGATTCGCGCGAAATAAATAAAAACTTTGCAAGTGTAGCTGCAAAACCGTCATTACGTCCGCGAATTTTGTCATTTTTTTACACGACAGAGCAAAACGGTTACTAAGTGTAAAAACAATCTCACGACTCGACAGAGCAAAAAGTTTACTAAGAAAGCGTGAAAATTTGGCTGCGAAGAAACTTATCACTTAATCAGTGATTCGCGCGAAATAAATAAAAACTTTGCAAGTGTAGCTGCAAAACCGTCATTACGTCCGCGAATTTTGTCATTTTTTTACACGACAGAGCAAAACGGTTACTAAGTGTAAAAACAATCTCACGACTCGAAAGAGCAAAAAGTTTACTAAGAAAGCGTAAAAATTTGGCTGCGAAGAAACTTATCACTTAATCAGTGATTCGCGCGAAATAAATAAAAACTTTGCAAGTGTAGCTGCAAAACCGTCATTACGTCCGCGAATTTTGTCATTTTTTTACACGACAGAGCAAAACGGTTACTAAGTGTAAAAACAATCTCACGACTCGACAGAGCAAAAAGTTTACTAAGAAAGCGTGAAAATTTGGCTGCGAAGAAACTTATCACTTAATCAGTGATTCGCGCGAAATAAATAAAAACTTTGCAAGTGTAGCTGCAAAACCGTCATTACGTCCGCGAATTTTGTCATTTTTTTACACGACAGAGCAAAACGGTTACTAAGTGTAAAAACAATCTCACGACTCGAAAGAGCAAAAAGTTTACTAAGAAAGCGTGAAAATTTGGCTGCGAAGAAACTTATCACTTAATCAGTGATTCGCGCGAAATAAATAAAAACTTTGCAAGTGTAGCTGCAAAACCGTCATTACGTCCGCGAATTTTGTCATTTTTTTACACGACAGAGCAAAACGGTTACTAAGTGTAAAAACAATCTCACGACTCGAAAGAGCAAAAAGTTTACTAAGAAAGCGTAAAAATTTGGCTGCGAAGAAACTTATCACTTAATCAGTGATTCGCGCGAAATAAATAAAAACTTTGCAAGTGTAGCTGCAAAACCGTCATTACGTCCGCGAATTTTGTCATTTTTTTACACGACAGAGCAAAACGGTTACTAAGTGTAAAAACAATCTCACGACTCGACAGAGCAAAAAGTTTACTAAGAAAGCGTGAAAATTTGGCTGCGAAGAAACTTATCACTTAATCAGTGATTCGCGCGAAATAAATAAAAACTTTGCAAGTGTAGCTGCAAAACCGTCATTACGTCCGCGAATTTTGTCATTTTTTTACACGACAGAGCAAAACGGTTACTAAGTGTAAAAACAATCTCACGACTCGAAAGAGCAAAAAGTTTACTAAGAAAGCGTGAAAATTTGGCTGCGAAGAAACTTATCCCTTAATCAGTGATTCGCGCGAAATAAATAAAAACTTTGCAAGTGTAGCTGCAAAACGTCAAAGCAAATTCTGTACGATACGTTTACAGAACTTCACAACAGGGTATGGACCGCGGAACCCTAGTAGGTCTACCAAAAATGAGAAATTCTGCACCATCGGTGGAGCCGGCGACGATAATATTCATGTATAAATAATACTAAGATTAATTAAGTGAAAAAAAGAATAAAAATGAAAATTAAGTAGAGGAAAAAAATAATGTTATAATAAAATAACAGGTAAATATTAAGAAACGTAGTTACGTAAAAACAGAGCAAAAAAAAATAAAAAATAAAAAAAAATAAAAAAATAAGGTAAAAATAAAGTAAACCAAACAAGTTAATTGCAAGAGGAATTTGCAATGGTGCAGCGAAATTTAATATCTTGTGCCAACGAGAAGCAAGTGTAAAATAATAAAATGAAACAAAAACATATATTTAAATTAATAATTGGTTCGAGTACGAGTGAGCTCAGCTTTTCAGCTATTTTTCAAATACAATATTAACAATTAGTGGTGAAAGTGTAATAACCTGATACTTGTACATAATTTTTTCTACAAAATTAATATATTAAAAACGTCCCAATATTAATAATTCATATAATGGCAAATAATAACAATTTAATTAGACCACCAGTTTAAGAAACAGTATCACAGCCACAAACATCCACAGGCAGTAGGCAAACACAGGAGTTTTTAGCTAGCAGAAATATGGAGGGGGCACAGTTGGAAGCACATATTGAGCGGAGAATCAACGAAAAGCTATCAACATTATTAACTCAATTGAATGTAGGTGGTGCACCGACCGATTTCGCAGAAGCAGTTCCCTGCACTATAAGTTCAAGTCAGGCAAGAAATATAGACGAATAAGATCGGGTACCCGATATAGTGAAGTGCATGAGATAATTTTCGGAAGAGCCTACAGAATTAACCATCTAAGCCCCCAAGAGTGCCTTGAGGCACTCATTACAGTGGATAGGCAGTGGAAAGTGGCATTAGAGGGTTAAGTTCATGGAAGAGAACTGTGGATCGAGTGCTAGAATCTTACGAGAGCAAAAAGGGCACCCCTAAATATTTTGCAATTTTGCAGACTATTCGCAATAAGGTCACTAATCACGCTGATCAGATGTTAGATTCATACAATATTCCCCTAAATTGGGAAGCAATTGCTAGATGCCTGACATTGAATTTTGCCGATAAATGTGATTTGAGTACTCTAGAATATTAACTGACTACAATGATACAACGCGGAAATAAGAAAGTCGAGGAATTTTATCCGAACGTTTACAAAAATTTATCCCTTATCCTGAACAAAGTAAGTTGCATGAATCTGGACGGTCCGTCCATAGTAATGACTGAAATAGTAATGACCAAATCATATAGGGATAGGGCTCTGGACACTTTTGTGAGAGGACTACAAGGTGATCTGTCACGTTTGCTTGGCATTAAAGAGCCAACTTCTTCAGGCTTTTCACTTATGTCTGAAATTAGAAAACCAAACTTACAGAACTCATTATGCCAATAGCAGGAATACCGCCGGTAACTTCAGAAATACCGACCAAAAAAATTTGAATAAACCAATAGCAACACCCTTTTGCTCCACCACTTCCAAACGTGGCAAAACCCCAACCCAGGCCCGAACGCATGGATGTCGACCGTAGTTTGCAATCAAGAAATTTCAACTACATGAATAGTCCGAACATCGAGGTCGGAAAAAGACCTCCCTTCCAAATAGATCAAACGGGAAAACGCCCAAGGCTTTTTAACATTCATGGATAGGAGATCTTCCTAGCAGAATTAGAGGACGCTGCCAACAGACGATCAGAGCCAGGAGGAATACCTAGAACAGGCAGTGCAGAATCCAGAAGACTATGACGGAGACACAGATCAATACAATAACACAGAACTGAATTTTTTAGGGTAAAAACCTCCACACTGCTTTATTTCGAATGTAGAGTGGGGGATCAAACCATCAAAATTCTTATAGATACAGGCTCTAACAAAAATTACATTAAACCAAACCTAGTTACTGGCCAATGAGAAGCCCTTTAAAGCCATAACTTTAGGTGGAAGCATACCCATCACACATCATAAAATAGCCTATCTATTCAAAAGTCCCGACTTAACCGTAAAATCTTTCTTGCTTCCAACACTTACAACTTTCGACGCAATATTGGGAAACGATAGCCTACGCGAATTAAGCGCAGTAATAGACACAGCACGAGGGATAATGACTGTAAAAAAGACAATTAAAGTTAAAATAAAAAAGAAAAAATGCGATTCGGTAAACGCTATTACACCTCGGACAAATCACATGACAGAATCACAGAAGACGGAATTCGAACAACTATTAGGTAATTATCCAAAACTATTTTCAAAACCGAGCTAAAGATTGACGTATGCAACCAAGGTGCAAGCAGAGATAAGAACAACTAACGAATCCCCAATTTGGTCCAAATTCTATCAATACCCAATGTCATTAAAGGACGAAATTGACAGACAAATCAAAGAACTCCTAGAGGATGGCATAATCCGACCATCTCGTTCTCCATACAATTCGCCAGCATGGATTGTCCCTAAAAAAAACGCCTCCGAAAAAAGAAAGTTCAGGATGGTCATTGACTATCGAAAGCTTAACAAAGTAACAATCGCGGATAAATACCCTATCCCGGAGATAAACAAAATCCTGGCACAATTTGGAGATAACAAAATATTTTCTGTCCTCGACCTAAAGAGTGGATTTCACCAAAAACCTCTAAAACCATTCGATATACCCAAGACTGCTTTCTCCGTCAACAACGGAAAGATTTCCATTCACACACTAAAAATCTAGAATCCATATTCCAAACTTATCAAGAAGCCAATATGAAATGTACTGTAGAAGGATCAATAATATATGCACGTCTGTGCTCTTTGAATACTATTTTGTTTCTGATTTTAATTCAAAATATGAAGAATCCTCTAAGTCTAATTACATAAGTTTGGCGCGCGCTGCGCTGCCAGTTCAGCCGGCAGCGGAGCGGCTACATTACATACTTCTTATATACATATACTTAGGTGGTATGTTGTTGGGCGAGCATGTCACATGAGCATGCACGCTTAGTTTATGTAAATGTAGAGAGTGAGTCTTATGCACATGCGGCCAGCGTGGGAGCCTAACTCATAACTGGGCGGTCATGTTTCGCGAACTTGAATTGGTTTATTTATTTGTTATATGCATGCAGGGTACAGTGTTACCTCGCTACATGTTTCTACATATGTGCATATTAAATCTCCCTCCTTTTGAAAAATAACGTAATATAATGGAGTTATTTTCTAGTATACATTTTACAACGTTAAGACTTGATATTATTTATAGCAATAAGATTACATTTTTTTTTGTGTCTTCTTTTTTTTTTGTTTTAGTTTTAATATTTTTTTTTTTGTTTTGTCTTAGGTATGTATGTTTATTTTATGTATGCTTATTTTTTTTGTGTTTCCTTATATTTATATGTTTACTTATTTTTATATGTATCTTTATATAATTTTTATATATACATATATGTATGTGTATGTGTATATGTATGTCCATACGTGATATATTTATGAAATTAAAATTGATTATGAAATAAATAGTTTTAATCTATCTTTGTGTACTAGTTGTTTTTTATTCTTATTATTTGATATTGTTATGTTATCTCTATCTCCTATTTGTTCTACCTTATAAAGACCTGTGTATTTAAAATCTAGTTTATGTCCTGTTTCATTTTTCAATAAAACATGATCTCCTATTTTTAAATCAAAATCCAAACTAGTTTTGTCGTAAATAATTTTTTGTTTTAGCTTATGAGTCTAGCTCTCTTAAATGCCTGCTCTAATCTAAATTTTGATTCCTTAGCGTAATCTTCTATATTGTAAAGGGGTTCTACTATATCTACGCTATTAAAATGTTTTGATAGATTTGACGTTTTACCAAAAACTAATTCATATGGACAATAGTCATGTGCCATAGAGGGTGTTGTATTAAAACAATAGGCGAAGTATTGTAGCCATACATCCCAATACGTTTTGTCAACTGAGATGTATGAACGGATAAACTCATTGAGTGTTCTTTGGCTTCGCTCCACGGTTCCTACAGTCTGGAGATGATGTGCAGTCGAAGTTATGTTTTCAATATTTAAATTTTTACATAAATTCCCAATAATTGAATTTTTATATTCCGTTCCCATGTCCGTAATGAACGTCTTCATTGGACTTAAATATAGCTTTTGCTACTGTATTTGCACTTTTATCTGGTATTGGTATTGCTACTAAGTATTTAGTTAAATCGCAGATGAGTGTTACTGCGTATTCGTTTCCATTATCAGATTTGGGTAGTGGACCAATCGTATCCACAATTACTCTATCGAAAGCTCTTTGCGGAGTTTCGGTTATGGTTAATGGG
Organism: Drosophila bipectinata; assembly: GCF_030179905.1. Taxonomy (NCBI): domain Eukaryota; kingdom Metazoa; phylum Arthropoda; class Insecta; order Diptera; family Drosophilidae; genus Drosophila; species Drosophila bipectinata. The sequence continues at coordinate 18,865,486 of NC_091740.1, read as the reverse complement.
GTCTTAGGGGCCGTCCATATATTGCGTGACGCGAATTTCAGACTTCTTTGACCAACTCCCCCCCCCCCTCCCCCTGCGTGACAAACCATGACACGAGGTAAGACCCCCGTGACCCCAAACCGTGACGTTAACCCGGACCCTCTCTTTATTTTCATTATTTTTATTACGGTCACCGGGTTGAGTAGCGCTACTCTTAATGATTTCAGTATATAATTGCTCATATTTTTAAAATTATCAAATGAAACATGTTCAAAGATATTTTCCCACGGTGCCACTTTTAGTTGGCTGATTTTGTGAATACCGGCCTGCTTTTCAAGCCTTTGGAAGAACTGACCTAAGTCAAGGGTTCCATTAGTATACAAATCGCTAAAATTATATCTTGCTGTAATTTTCCTTCCGTGCTTAAATAAACACATATTGTCATTTACATGCAAGGTCACTACTTTACGTACTTCATCATTATTAATGACTTCATATACGTTGGGCTTTGAAGCTTTTTCTATGGATTGCTTATGCAATTCTATTTTTCCTTTTCCTGCGCAGGATTTTTGTCTACTTTGGTTTCTGGTAGAGACTTTCAGAATATTTAATTGTATGTTTTTTAAGTCTGTGATTGTTATTCTGGAGAGCGCATCGGCTACATAATTATCTTTGCCCTTTAGGTACTCTACCGTAAAATTATATTCCTCTAATTCAAGTCTCATTCTTGTTAGTTTGGAACTGGGATTTACCATTGAAAATAAGTAAATAAGTGCTCTGTGGTCTGTTTTGACAGTGAAATGTCTACCATAAATATATGATCTGAAGTGTATTATTGCCCAATGAATAGCTGCTAGTTCTTGTTCTGTAGTGCTCTTGTTGCTTTCACCTTTCGTAAAGGATCTTGATGCGTATGCAACCGGAAGCTGAAGTCCATTTTTGTTTTGAGTTAGGACTGCTCCACAAGCGTATTTGCTAGCATCTGTGATTATGCAAAATTCTTTGCTAAAATCTGGGTATTGCAACAGAGTTGGGTTTATTAATGCTGATTTTAGATGTTCGAAAGCGTTTTGACATTCTGTTGTCCATTCGAATTTTACATTTTTCTTACATAATCTTGTTATGTGACGGGAATATTCTGCAAAATTCTTTATGAAACGTCTGTAATAATTGCAAAATGCGACGAATCTTCTAGCGCTGTCCACATCATGTGGGACTGGGTAATTTTGAATGACGTCGTATTTTTTGTCGTCGGGCAAGATTCCTTTATTTGTGCATTTATGTCCTAGGAAGGTGACTTCATGCATAAAAAATGAACATTTTTCTGGATGTAACTTTAGGTTGTGTTTCCTACATTTCTCGAAAACATCAGTTAAGTTTTTGAGCATGTGTTTTTCAGAGCAACCTATGACTATTAAGTCATCCATATAAAGGAATGCTTGCGAAGGTTCTAATCCAGAGAAAGCTATAGTCATCATTCTCTGAAAAGAGTTTGGCGCTATTTTTAAACCGAATGGTAATCGCGTGAAGCGATATGAACCATTGTTTGTTGAAAAGGATGTAATATCCCGTGAACTTTTTTCGAGTTCGATTTGGTGAAAACCCGACATTAAGTCAAGGCATGAGAAATATTTTGCTTTACCTAGTTGATCCAAAATATCGTCGATTCTAGGGAGCGGAACTTTATCAGACAAGAGTTTTTTATTAATTTGACGATAGTCAATTACTAATCGCCATTTTTTATTTTCCGAATTTGGAAGTGACTTTTTTGGTACTAACAATAGTGGGCTATTATATGGTGATACAGAGGCTTCCACTATTTTATCTTTAATGAGTTTTTGGACATGCTTTTGAATTTCATCTTGTTGACTATGAGGATTTCTATAATTTTTTATATATACGGGTTCATCATCAGTTAATCTCAGTTTTTGTTTATAGAAATTATTGGTAGAGATTGATTCGGTTTCTAGTCCGAACACATCACTATACTGGGTGCATAATGTTGTGAGTTGTTTGTTGAATTGAGGAGGGAAGTTTTTGGAAAGTTGGGATAATACAATTTTTTCTCGGGTTTCTAAGTCAGTTTGTACTACTTCGTAGTTTGAAAGTGGTTCAAGCAGAATATTTTTAATATAAACTACTTGATCCTTATCTGTGGTATTTAATAGTCTTATATATGCATTCTGGGTTGTTGCTATGGTATTTGCTATATAGATACCATGCTGAACTTCTTGATTCGGAATTAATACACTGTCATTTTCTGAATTCATTTCAATTTTTCGGACGACTTGGGATCTTGCTGGCAGAATTAGAGAGTTATTGCCAGAGCTATATGTTATTGGAACATAAATAGGATATTGGAGGTTATTTGGTCTTATTATAAGCCAGTCTTCAGACGGCTTGAAGTCTAATTGACAGTTGTATCTTTTAATAAAATCGATTCCTAGTATTCCATCGCATGGAATAGCGAACTGCAAATTTACGATATGGAAATCATGTGGAATTATGTATTTTGAAGTTTGAATTTCAATAGAAGTTAAACCTTTTGATTTGGTAACTTCTTGACTTATACCCTGTATGTTTATTATTTGATTATTTTTGATGTTTTGAAAAGCATCAGAATTTTCCTTTAATATGGATATTTCTGCACCTGTATCTAATAGAAAAACTAATTCTTTTCCTGTTGCTACGTTTGTGAAACTAACAAATGTACTTTGACTGAGATTTATAGTGTGAACTTTGGTGTTTCTTACTGTTGTGTACCTAAAGGCGTCTGGGAGTTTTCAGAATCTGTATGGACTACCCTGACGTTATTGTTATGGTTGTTATTGCCATGGTTGTGGCTATTATTGCCATTATTATTATGGTTTCCACCACGGCCGTGTCCGCCGCGATTGTTTCCACCGCGGCTGTTATTGTTCATGTAGTTATTGTTATTATAGTTATTGTTTCCGTAGTAACCGTTATTTTGGTAATATCCGTTATTGTTATATCTACCTCGATATTACCTCTACCGCGATAATTGTTTTTGTAATTATTACCGCGATAGTTTCCTCGATAGGCAGTGGCGGATTTAACAGGTGGGCAAAGGCGCCCTTGCACACTGGGCCCCCCCGACGAAAGGCTTTCAGGGCCCCTCTTGCTGAAAGTTACACCTTCGATTTATTTTTTATATTTTTTTGTGGAAAAAAGGTTTCGGTGGACAGCAAAAGTTCAATTTTCAAAAGCGTATTTTCGGCAATTTTTGGTATTTTCGGCCAAATTTGGAATTGATCGAAAGGGGAAAGCCTGAGCTAACGACGTAGACCCCAAAAAACCGATAGCGATCATTCCTTACCTTGTAATTTACGGTTATTTCCGGCAATGGGGGGGGTAATTTTTTCCCATATTACGGCGTCGATATTAAACGTGACAGGGGGTGACAGGGGGGCCCAGAAAAAATTTTGCCCACTGGGTTTTTTCCTTAAATCCGCCACTGTCGATAGGCGTATAATATGGAATTTGCATTGCCTGTCATTTCAGTACTGCATTGTATGTACTTCGTGACGGCTTCATTCATTGTTGCAAAGTTACTTGCTTCCAATATTGTTTTAAGTCGGCCATGCTCACAATTTTTAACCATTGTGGAGATGGCTTCCTTGATGCTGAATTTGTCAGCGTGCTCGGCCGGTAGACCTTCATCAATATACGAAGCTTCTAGAAGCTGCCGTAGGTTGTCTATCTCTGTTGTAAACTTTTCTGCCTTTTTTCCTTTCTGGCCGGTTTTTGCCATTTTGGCTTTAACCACGTCAGATGTTTCTCCGACTATAGTATCTTGCAGTTATTTAAAAATTGCTTCTATAGTCGTTGCGCTTTGGACTCAGTAAAAAGTGGATCCAACTATTTTGGATTTAATAACTTCTACAGCCAAAGCTTCGAATGTGCCTTTCGTTAGGTTGACTAACCTTAAAGCTGTTATGAATCTTTGCAGGTGTAACCTTTGCCCGTTAAATTCTGGGATGGCACTCGATATTTCCCTAAGGTATGCCCTTTGGGCAATTGTTTCGTCAGTCATTGTGGTAGGTTTTACTTCCAAAATGCTGTTGTCTAAATCTGAGTCTGTGTAGTCCTGGTCTGATAGTTCAGATTGAATAAGGACTGCCGGAATTGTAAGATTGTTTATATCTTTTTCCTCAATTTCGGGTTCCGTGGAGATAGGGTAATCAGTTTCAGCTTGTACCTGTGATGATAAATGTGAATATTCTGACTCTTTACCAGTTTCTATTGTCAGGGGTGTGTTCAGGATCGTTGGTACTAAAATTGTTAGGACGTACCTTTGCTTTATAAATATTATTTTTTTTTTTTGTTTTTTGTAATAGCAGGGTAACGTTTATTTAAAACTGTCCATTAGGGACAACCATTAAATGTTATCACATAAACTTCACTTATAGATAATTTTAAATATTAATATGGTAGAAATAAATTAGAGTAGTAAGGGGAGGTCCAGCGGGTGTGTCCTTTTTAGTCTTCTGGGCTGCTCGCTGTTGTCCAGCAGGGAGCTAGCCAACCGGTTCGGGTGATTATGAAGCCTCTGCATGTAACGTGCGCTGCTTCTTTGTATATCGTCCTTGACCCAAGGGAAATTGAGAACCTCGTGGATGGTGTGATTGTCATGAAAGACGTGGGGCCCAGTGGCGATTCGAAGGGCTCTATTTTCGAAAGCTTGTATTGTTCGGACATTCGTCTTGCTCGCAGTGCGCCCAGAGCTGTATGCCGTACGTCCAGATTGGGCGTATTATTGCCTTGTAAATGAGAAGTTTAGTGGAAGTTCTCAGCTTCGATCTCCTACCCATAAGCCAGTAGAAGGATCGAAGTCTTTGATTAGCCTGTTTCCCCTTCTTAATCAGATGGGGCTTCCAGGTGAGCCTCCTGTCTAGGGTGAATCCCAGGTACTTGGGGTTGTCTACCTGTGGAATTGGAGAGCCGTTAAGGTTAACTGGAGGGCAGTTGCCTTTGCAGAGAGAAAATGTAGAGGCAGTGGACTTCTCATTATTGACGGCAATGTTCCATCGTTTTTGCCAGTCGCTGAGCAAGTCAAGCTGCAATTGCATCGTTTCGGCTGCCCCCAATGCGCTATCGGCGGTGGAAAGGAAGGCGGTGTCGTCTGCATAGGTTGCTGCGAGCAGGTCAGGCCTCTGAAGAACAGGGGGGTCGGCCTCGTAAGCATTGTACATCAACGGGCCAAGAACGCTGCCTTGGGGTACACCAGCGTGAGCTTCTCTTATACCGGAGATGGCCTCGCCACATCTAACAGCAAATTTACGGTCTTCCAAGAACGACTTTAGGAACTGGAAGTATGGTCGGGGTAGGCCAGTCTTTAATTTATATAGAAAACCGGGATGCCAGACTCGGTCAAACGCCTGCTTCACGTCCAGCATGACGGCCATGCAGTACTTCTTGGTTTCAAACGCGTCCAGGATGCACTGCACTACCCGATGGCACTGCTCTGGCGTACCGTGTCGCCGCCTGAAGCCAAACTGGTGGTCAGGGATCAGTCCAGCCTCGTCAAATACTGGCAGTGCTCTGCTTAAAAACACTCGTTCAAGTATTTTAGAGAGCATTGGTAACAAACTTGTTGGTCGGTAGGACGAAAGGTTTGCTTCGGGTTTCCCGGGCTTAGGTATCATAGTTACCTGGGCACGTTTCCATGTGGACGGAAAGTACCCTATCTCCAAGCATCTATTATAGATTCTCGTAATTAGCTGAATGCTTGGAGGTGGTAACATTTTTAATGCAATTTCATTGATACCATCATCGCCCGGGGCCTTGTTGTTGCTCATGATGGTTATGAGCTCAGCTGTTTCCTCCTCAGTCACTGGTGGTATTGGATCGGCGTCCCTGGAAGGCTCGGCAAGCAGACGGGCAGTTTCAGCAGCATCCTCCGGTGAGCAGCGATCGAAAGGCGTAAAGACACCTTCGAGGTGTTGTTCGACGAACCCGTCAAAGGCCTGTTTTCTTAGTCTTGCCAGTGTTTCTGTCAGACATTTGGTCGCTCTATTGAAGGCGGTTTTGTCCAAAGGATTCCTCGAGAGCATCCACACTCTTCGGAGTCGTCGCTTTTCAAGTTTGAGTTCTTCGACTTGTGGGCTCCAAAAATGGATGTCCCTGTCAGTGGCTCTTGGGCGGTTGGAGGGTCTTGGTGCTGCTTCAGAAGCTGCCGCCTGAATATGGGCTGTTAACTCTTCGACAACGGTGTCGATGTCAACCGGGGAGTCAAGTGTTGGGCTGGGGTCGGTAACGTTGTACAGGTAAGATTGGTACTTGTCAACGTCTGTTGTCTTGTAGATCAGCTTTTTGCGGGCTGACCTGAGCAAGGCTGGGGTGAAAAGTGACACGGCAAAGGCGCTGTGGTCCGAGAAGAGGTCTTCTACTTCTCTCGCTTGAATTCCGGCAGAGTCCAGTCCTCCGGAGATGGCGAAGTCTAGGACATCTGGGATTTTGTGGGGATCCGTAGGCCAGTATGTGGGTGCACCGGTTGCGTGACAGCTCAAGTTTCGGGACTGAATCTGCCTGTATAGGGCCGAGCCCATTGGGTTCGTAATCCTGGAGCCCCACCAGGGGTGTTTAGCATTAAAGTCCCCTCCGATTATGAACTTGTGGCCGAGGCAATCCAGTAGCAAGCCTAATTCCTGTTCGTGGATGTTGTGCCTGGGGGGGCAATATGCTGCAGCGATTGTTATGTCACCGTTGGTAGTGGAGATTTTAATTTGGGCACATTGCACCCAGTCTTCGCACATGGCAGGAAGTGCCTCATACTTGATGCAGCTGCGAATAAGGATGGCCGCGCCCCCGCGACCTCTACCGTTCGGGTGGTTAGCGGCAATGAGGTCGTATCCTCTAATAGTCAAGTATGATCTGTTGGTAGAATGCGTTTCTGATATGAGGAGAACGTCTGCTTGGTGGGTCTTGCAATATAGCTCGACCTTTGGCCTTCTTTTTACCAGGCCGTTAGCATTCCATATGGTTATATCTAATTGCGTATGCATAAGGATTTGCAAACGGTAGCCATCATTTGGGCTATTTGGCTCAAGTCCTTATCCATCATGCGCTCAAACATAGATTCCATCCTAGCCATTAAGACGTCCATTGGATTACTTGGAAGACTGGGATCGGGATTGGGGTCAAACTGTGGTGCTCCGTTTTTGACCTCGCTAGCATAGCTGATGTTAGGGTTAATTTTGCTGAATTGAGGTTGCTGGCGTCTTGGGGCAGTCTGCTTGGGGGCGAACGTGCTCTTTGCCTTTTTGTAGGCTGGACAGCCCTTGTAAGAGGCCGCGTGTGATCCGTCGCAGTGGAGGCAGACGGCTGGTTCACTGGCGATTTTGGTGCATTCGGACGATGGGTGCCTATCTCCACACTTTACGCATCTGTACTCCAGATGGCAGTACCGTTTCGTGTGACCGAAGCCCTGGCAGCGATGGCATTGGGGCACATCGTCGAATTTTTTTGGTGGCTCAACCGTAACCACCGTGCTGCATAGCCGCTTGACTTGAAAGGCCTCCTTGTTGTTTTTGGTTGGCTCGAGGTTAATAAAGAAAATGTTTGGTGGCTTCTTTGTACCTTTTTGCGTAGGATTGTGTATATCCCTGACTTTGTGTCCATGGCTGCTGAAACCCACCTTAATATCCTCCGGGTCAGTGGAGAAGTGGAGCCCTTTAACGACGATCCGATAAGCGCGCTCGTCTCGGGGCTGGAATGTGTGGTATCGATGGTTATTTTCGCTCAGGAACTTTTTCAGAGTTGAGTAAGTATCCTTGTCTGGAGTCATGACGCGAATTGTGTTGTTAGTGCTTGCCTTGTAGGTCACTTCAACATCCCCGCCTAAGAGGTGGGAAATGTCTTTGGAAAGGCCCTTGATGCTGGATACGTCCGGGATAAAAATTGGGGGCGGTTTGATGATTTTCGCCGTTTTACCGCAGATTGCTTGGTCTTCTTGTCATCTTTTTTCTTCATACCGTCAACCTCCATGTCGCTGACACGATCTTCATCGTCTAAATCAGATAGAATTGCATAATAATTTTTTTCAATATTAGCTTTAAGTGCAGCTCTGGCTGCTTCGCTGGTGGTAGGTTCGTCTTCCATAATGGGTTTTTTAGCAGACTTCCGCTTCATTTCTCCATGCTCGCAGTCGCTGGAATCGTCATCTTGAAAATTAGAATAGGCTTTCTTTTTTGCAGGCGGCTTGATTTTGATGGAACTGGGAGGGTCTTGCCAGCCCATTGAGTTGGTTTTTCCCGAGAATGCCCGCAAGATTAAAATTTTAAATTTTTCTTTTTTATTTTTTTTTAACAAACAATAAAACGATGCTTTAGGTTCAAAGCCTACCGGATCCTCTGATATTGTGATCGCTTTATAAATATGAGATTGTCTCTAAATTTATTCAGATATTTTGACACCTGAGACCAATGGGCTTTGTCTAGCCTGTCTCTTTGGTCATGTATCAGTGTACGCGCTGTATTGAAGCGGTTTACTAATATTTCTGCATGCTTATTCACAGTGTTTATCTGTGCTGGCCTAGATCTTGATAATGACTTATAAGATTTGTCAAAATAAATTTTTATACCATGCAATCTTTCATAAATTTCCTTCCATTCCATTATCTAATGGACTACGGATATAATATTATCGGGATATTTTCTTGGACAGGGTTATATTCAATTATTTTTGTTTCATTTCTATTTTATTAGACATAAAAAGAAGTACATAAGTACTTCATACTTTATAAAAATATATTCTGTACTTCAATATAGCATCCTAAAAATAGTATATCTCCATATGGATATACATATTATAGGTGTTGTAGATGATTTATTTATTAACGGAACATCTTTTTAATAATTATTGTAGGCATTATTAGGCATTATTATTAATTATTGTGGGCGCTTTCTGTTTTTTTTTTTTTTTTTTTTTTTTTTTTGTAATATTTATATTTTGTCCAGATAATTAGCCTGGCTTCTGTTTATGGCTCTTTTTTATTATATTTATTTTATTTGTATATAAGCCGTATACAAGATATATGCGCTCATAATTAATACAATAACACAGCCACACAAAAAAAAAAAAGTGTCCGGGTTGGGAGATCAGAGTACCCTACCCCCATGTATTTTGGACCGCTGAACACGAATCTGAAGTCCGTTTTGGTCCTGCACGTGTACGTTTCTTCCTAACCTCAAAAAAAGTTTTACATTTTTGGAGGTATGCGACTTTATTTTTAATTTATTGGATTTTTATGAAACTGGGTACCCAGGGGTTTTTGGGGTCGCTGATTACGAATTTGAAGTCAGATTTTCAAAATTCAATATGGCGGACGAATTTTCAAAAAATTCGTGGATTTTCATTGTTGAAAATTCGTCCGCCATATTGAATCCGCCATATTGAATTTAGGAAATCTGACTTTAGATTCGTAATCAGCGACCCCAAAAACCCCTAAGTACCCAGTTTCATGAAAATCCAAAAATTGTTCAAAAATTCGTCTGCCATATTGGATCCGCCATATTGAATTTTAAAAACTGACTTCAAATTCGTAATCAGCGACCCCAAAAACCCCTGGGTACCCAGTTTCATGAAAATCCAATAAATTAAAAATAAAGTCGCATACCTCCAAAAATGTAAAACTTTTTTTGAGGTTAGGAAGAAACGTACACGTGCAGGACCAAAACGGGCTTCAGATTCGTGTTCAGCGGTCCAAAATACATGGGGATAAGGTACTCTGATCTCCCAACCCGGACACTTTTTTTTTTTTGTGTGGCTGTGTAATATATCATATAAAAACGTAGATAATAAAATATTAGAATACAGCCCGAAATTATTATAATTTTGAAATATCCGAATATATAATATCCAACAATTCGGAACTATCATTTGATTTAAAAAAACCGATTATCATTTGAATATCAAAAAAAATGTTTTCTTCATAATTGTAGCAGAATTAACAGCTCAATTAAATTCCATGAAAATAAATAATTTTTTTTTTTAAAGTGAACTTTGGTGGTAATTTAATTGGCGCCCAACGCGAGGCATGTAAAAAAGTTGATTTTAAAACATAATTAATAAGAACAAAAACAAATTAATTTAAAAGAAAGTACCAGCGTGGCTGGTACCCAAAATCCCAAAATAATCGCGATAAAAAGGCAAAGAAGAGAAATTGGCAAATGTTCCAATAAAAAAAAATAAATAAAAAAGAAATATATATATAAATAATGAAAAAACTTTATAATAATAATACAAAAATTAGTGCTTAAAAATAAAATAATACAAACTGTGGTCACTGAAAAACAAATTAATAAAATATAATCAAACAAGAAAGGAAAGCTAACTTCGGGCGTAGCCGAAGTTTATATACCCTTGCAGTTAAAACCGGATATATATCGCAAACATCGGATATAGTTTGCCGATTCTTATGGGAAAAGGAATATATAATCCAATTTATTACAATACAAAATCTAAAAAAAGTCCCAAACTTATATTTTCAAAAATACGAAAGTTGATATTTCTACCAAATACCATTTCCGATCGTTCAGTTATATGGCAGCTATAGGATATAGTCAGCCGATCCTTATGAAATTTGGTAGGTCGAATCAACTGACCAAAAATATAATCTGTACCAATTTCCAGCTTTCTATCTTCAAAAAAACGAAAGTTGGGTTATTTCCGATCGTTCAGTTATATGGCAGCTATAGGATATAGTCGGCAAATCCTTACGAAATTTGGCATGTCGTATTATTTTGCCAAAAAAAGATCTCACCTGAAATTTTAACTCTCTAACTTTAAAAACAACAAAGTTATGCCATTTCCGATTAATCAGTTATATGGCAGCTATAGGATATAGTCGGCCGATCCAAGCCGTTCCGACTTATATACTGCGTGCAAAGGAAAGAAGGGTGTGTGCATAGTTTTAAGACGATAGCTTTAAAAATGAGAGACTAGTTAGCGTAGAAAAAGACAGACAGACGGACAGACGGACATGCTCATATCAACTCAGGAGGTGATCCTGATCAAGAATATATATACTTTATAGGGTCGGAGATGTCTCCTTCACTGCGTTGCACACTTTTGGACAAAATTATAATACCCTCTGCAAGGGTATAAAAATTATACGAACCATCTAACAATCTAACCATACAGGTTATTTTAAAGAAAAAGGAAAAAAATACAATAAAAACAAGAAAGTAAAGCTAACTTCGGGCGGAGCCGAAGTTTATATACCCTTGCAGCTAAAACCGGATATATATCGCAAACATCGGATATAGTTGGCCGATCCTTATGAAATTTGGTAGGATGGATCAAAATATAATCTGTACCAAGTTCCAGCTTTCTATCTTCAAAAACACGAAAGTTGGGTCATTTCCGATCGTTGAGTTATATGGCAGCTATAGGATATAGTCGGCCGATCCTTATGAAATTTGGCATGTCGTATTATTTTGCCAAAAATAGCTCTCATGTCAAATTTGAACTCTCTAACTCTAAAAACACCAAAGTTATACCATTTCCGATCAATCAGTTATATGGCAGCTATAGGATATAGTCGGCCGATTCCGGCCGTTCCGACTTATATACTTCGTGCAAAGGAAAGAAGGGTGTGTGCAAAGTTTCAAGACGATAGCTTTAAAACTGAGAGACTAGTTTGCGTAGAAACAGACAGACGGACAGACGGACATGCTCATATCAACTCAGGAGGTGATCCTGATCAAGAATATATATACTTTATAGGGTCGGAGATGTCTCCTTCACTGCGTTGCACACTTTTGGACAAAATTATAATACCCTCTGCAAGGGTATAACAAAAAGTTTAATAAAATAAAAAATAAAAAAAGTTAAAGAACAACAACAAAAAATTGGTTATATAAGTTTAACACTTGGGTTTATTATTTTTAAAAGAATATAATTTTGTTGAACACTTGGTATTTATTAGTACAAAAATTGGAACTAAATTATGTTTACACAAATTGGCATACTTATACCCAATAGCTTTGTCGCTGCCTTTGCCAACGTTGGAGCTTTGCCGTTGTCTTCGCTGCAGCGCGAAGTGGACCAGACGAAGACCGAAGCCAACTTCGGAAGGAAGACCCCTAACTAAACTAGGGGAGGACAGGATATAGATAGCAACATCATCGTGAGAATAAAAAAAAAAACATATCCTAAGTTTTACATTACATTTAAAAAAATACTAACATTAAAATTTTATAAAATTAAGTGACACCTCTTCAAAAATTAAAAACTTAACGATTAAACAATCTGGAAGATATAATAAATAATTTTCAAAAATTAAACATGGAAACCGGTGGTGGACGAAACATGTTAGGTAGTGGAATTGGATCCAGTTTTATTACAACAGTATTAATAAATAGATTGATAAACGTCCAGTTAAATGAATTGACAAAATTAGAAGTAAGGATAAAACGGTAGAAGATTATAAACTTCAGACAATTGATCCTAATATAAGTTTTGATACAACATTAGAAGTAATTAAAGCTCTGCCAAAATTTAATGGGAAACAAACTCAGTATGTTGGCTGGCGAGAGGCTGCAGAGTAGGGTTGTTGGTTTTTGAAAAAATATCGTATTGATGATATTTGCTGTGAAAAAAATATCAATCGATAATATTCAGAAATATCACCAAAAAAATCGATATATCGAGTATTTTCGATATTTTTTATAGTCAGCTAAATTTGAAAAAAGGTTATTTTTAAATTTAAAAAAAGGTTTTAATATGTGTTTTCATCCGCCATGAACTGCAAATAAGACATATTTTTTTATTTAAAAAGTGAATTGAAAAAACAACAAATATTTATACCCACTTATTTATACCCAAAGTTGCTTGAGACTTTTATTTAAGTTCTTTGAAATAAAAAATAACAAAATTATTAAGGACATTGTATTCAAATTTATTTATAAAAAAAACTTAATACAAAAAAAAAAGTTTCATGGAATTCATGGAATATGTACTTAATAATGCTAATTACTTAATTATCTTATTTTATGCTCTTAATTACAAAATAAATCTTTCTTCAATGATTTAAAAAAAACTCTTTCGGTTATATGCTGGTATGTCATTCGACTACGGGAGTCACAGCCAACACATTTAATGGCAGAAGCCAACCGTTCAGATGGAACCGAACTTCCAGGCGTGATAAGAAAACTTAAAGCAACCTTCGCTAGCATCGGCATCGTTGAAATTTGTGAGTTCCAGAATTCCAACGGATTTGTCTCCCAACTACAAAATGGCATACTCAAGTAAACCTGCATTTCCTTTCTTTCGCAACTAATATCGGAGAACACCAACTCAAAAATATTATTATCGACTATTTTTGCCCAAAAAATATCACGATAATAATATTTTTTTAAGAGAAAATATATCGATATATCGATATTTTGATATATTTCCGACATCCCTACTGCAGAGATAGCAATGAGCTTATATAAAATAAATAGTGAGCAATACTTTATAGCATAAACCCTACTTCGAAACAAAATCATGGGAGCGGAATATGACGACCTGACCAACCATGGAACAGTTCTTAATTTCAATGCTATTTTATCTAGATGATTTTATCTATAATAGATTTTATCTAATTTTAGATTTGATCTATAATGTCGGAGACCAATCCACGTTCTAAAAGCTGAACTAAGTATTCTTACGTTTTCTTAAGTAAGTATTCTATTAAGTATTCTATTCTTAAGTCTATTACGGAGTTCCATAACGAGGTAAATAAAAAAATGACTCTAATGATCAATAACAAGAAGCAATGCTCTGAGAATCTTTATTTCAGGTCTAAACGGATCAATAGCAGAAACGCTTTTCTCGCTAAATCCACCTGACCTTCCAAACACCTTAAAAAGTGGAAGAACTAGAATCATTTTAGAGCACAATTCGCCAATAGATATTACGGCTTTCAAAATGAAAACCGAAGCCAAAATAAATACCTAAGGTTTAATTCGGTCCAACCAACACAGAATTTTAATAAACCTAAAAATCAATGGGGAAACGGTTAAAAGCGAAATTTGCCCCAACAGACTAATTTCGGCCATAATAACGTTCAGGGACAGCCAAGCGCGGAACCACTGGAAGTCGATCCTTCCATACAGTTTTTAAACCGGCCAAAATGGTAATCTAATAATTATCGACAGGGATATAACCAAATTTTAGCACAAGCCAAAAACAAAATCGACCGCATTCAAGTCGACAAAATTTTATCGACAAAATTATAGCCGTCCTTCTAAAAAAAATTCACAAAATAATAATCCATAAATAATTATCCAAAATAATTTGCAAATCAAGCAGCTAGCCCCAGTAATTTTCCGGTAAAGCGACAGCATGAGAATACGAGGGCTGCTATAACATATATATATATCGTGGCCGACGCTCGCTCGAAGACGAAAGTCGTCCAAAAAAACAGTCGTTGTTCCAGAGAACATTGACGCCGTGCATGAACTGATAATGCAAGATCGTTATGTGACATACCGTGAAATAGAGGCATCCTTGGGCATTTCTTCCACTTGCATACATTCGATATAGCATGAGCACTTGGTCGTAAAAAAAATTTGTTCTCGTTGGATCCCGCACAACTTGACAATCGCTCAAAAAAAAAGACTCGTGTGGATTGGTTCAAAAAAAATTTGAAAAAATACAATCGCGGTGTTTTAAAAGATCGTTACAGGTGACGAATCATGGATCTATGATCTTATGAGCCCGAAATAAAACAGCAATCGACCGTGTGAGTTTTCGAAGACGAGCCAAATCCAACGAAAGTTGTTCGTGGAAGAAGCTCTTCGAAGCAAATCATGGCCAGTTTCTTCGGTAAAACAGGACATGTGGCGACTGTTCCGCTTGAGCAACGTAGGACGGCCAATTCGGAGTGGTACACCATAATTTGTTTGCCTGAAATCTTCGGAGAAATTCGAAAAACGAACAAGAGAAGACGGATCATTCTGCACCATGACAATCCGAGCTCTCCCACATTAGCTCAAACTAGCGCCTTTTTGACCGGCCAAAATGACAAATTGATGAGTCATCTGCCATCAAAAACCATGTTTTGGAGGTGTCTCAATCGGTGTGGATAAAGGGCTTCGACAATTGGTTTGAGCGCATTCAAAAGTGTATAAGTCTTGCTGGAGAATTCTTTGAAAAACACAAAACCCATTTTTAATCATAAATATTCGCATTTTCATTATTAGGCCAGAAATATATATAGCAACCCTCGTACAATAAATCAACCAACAAAATAGAAACAATGAAAATTAATAATATTCAGGAGGACCATTTTTTGGGGGAAGGGCAAGAGTAAGATTATTCGATAATAAAATATTATCACATGATAACAATTTTCAATATTAAATATATCTTTTATGAAATCGAGGGTTTAGAAACTAACTTGTTAGTCGGGTATAATCTACTTAAAAAAAATTGGGGCTATAATCGACACAAAAAAGGGAGTTATACAATATCATGGGAAAGAGGGAAAATTACTTTTTCATAATAAAGTGTGTAAAGAAAATCTATGCCATTCCGAGGAACAATGTAGTCACCCTGTAAACGAATTCTTAATAAACAAATATTTTAACCAGTTGAAACAAGTTAATTCATATTCAGTCTGCGTCGAAACAAGCGACTATGACTACAGCTCCGAATAAGAGTGTTCCAAGGATTTCAGTTCAATAAAATCCTTTCAATCCAAAAATGAGGATCTAAGGTCAATAACCTCACAAACTACTTCAGGCAAAAAAAAAAAAAAAAAAAAAAAAAAAAAAAACTGCTTGAACAACATAAAATTGAAATCAGAAAATGATATGAAAAAATTAAGAAATATAATAATAAGCCATATCAAAGATGAGCACTCTTAAATAAATATGCAAATTCCTTTCCGCAATGATATTCGAGGTATTAAACTAGTATTACTCTTAGATCATATTAATATTAGAAGAAATATTAACTTAGTACTAAACCTTTTTTTTTTTTTTTTTTAACGTTGCTTTTATTTCTTGAATATTCTCTTTGCGAGACTAACAAGAGGTGTATCAAATCTTATATTTTTAACTTATCTAACAGTCATATTGACTGATACGGGGTTAGACGGCCCTAAAAATCGATTGCTGGGTTGGGAGGTCGTTGCGTCTAAGGCAGGATACGCTAGAAACCCGAGTCAATTCCCGAGCGAGAAAATTTGGATGCGAAGACAGTTTTTCTTTGTATGACTCTTTTTGCTTCTGGATTTCGTCTTTCACTGCGAGGATGCCCAGATCCCGGTGGATGATTTCGTTGCGAACATACCAAGGTGCCCCTGTGATAGTTCTCAAGATTTTTGATTGTGCGCGCTGTATGATGTCTATGTTGCTGCTGCTCGCGTTCCCCCACAGCTGGGAGCCATACGTCCAGATTGGCTTTAGGACTGAATTGTACAGTAGTAGCTTGTAGTCCAGGCACAGTGGCGATCGTGAGTTTATGATCCAGTGGAGGCTGCTGGCTTTCAGTTTTAGGTGCATCTTTTTGCATTCGATGTGCTTACGCCAGGTAAGTCGTCTATCAAGGTGAACGCCAAGGTACGTTACGTCGTTAACTTGAGGGATCTGCATACCGTTTAGTAAAAGCGGAGGGCATGTTTGTCTATTAAGAGTAAACGTTATATGTTTACACTTTTGTTCGTTTATTTTAATGCGCCAGTCGGACAGCCACCTTTCCACTATTGTGAGATGATTAGCCAGTTGGGTTGTTGCCTGCGTTGGGCATCTGGAGCGACTAAGGATAGCGGTATCGTCGGCGAACGTTGAGGTTGTTAGTTGTGCGCTCGTAGGAATATCCGCAGTATACAAAACATATAGACACGGTCCGAGTGCGCTTCCTTGTGGAACTCCAGCTTCGATGGTGTAGTCGCCAGAAGTAGCTGCGTTGCATCTCACTGAGAATACCCTATTGTAGAGGTATGATTCCAGTAGCTTGTGGGTGTATGTTGGCAAATACGTTTTAATTTTGTGCATGAGTCCGATGAGCCAAACTCGGTCGAAAGCTTGAGATACGTCGAGGAAAATAGCGCTGCAGTATTCTCGCTGTTCGAAGGCTGAGCGTATTTCGGATGGTAATCTGTTCACTTGTTCGATGGTTCCATGGTTTCTTCGAAAGCCAAATTGGTGTGCCGGGATAATATTGCAAGCTTCCAGATGTGGTATTATGCGAGTTAACAAGCTTTTTGCAAACAATTTAGACAAACAAGATAGAAGGCTTATTGCTCTGTATGATGACGGAATTGTGTGGTCTTTTACTGGCTTCGGTATCATCATAATGATGGATTTCTTCCACTTTTTTGGGAAATAGCCAAGATTAATGATTCCATTAAATAGTTTGCAGACGACCTCTATAGCGCATTTTGGAAGTTCGATCAGCATCTTTGGGGTCAAAAGGTCACCACCGGGAGCCTTTTTTGGTTTTAGCCCTCTTATGACTTTTTCGATTTCGTTCGGCCGGAATGAAGGTGCGGCTGGCTGAGGGGAGGACTCTGGCTGAATTTCTGGCAGGAGGAATGAATTTGAGGCTGGGTTTGGCTGGAAGACACTTTGGAGATGTGTGGCGAATGTTTCAGCTCGGTCTTCGTCGCTGCGAGCCCAGCATCCCGAAGAGTTTCTAATCGGGGTGGTCGTTTCAATTGGGGCGCTAAGATTTGGGTGGGCCCTCCACAGGGGGTACTTTGAGCTTGTTGGCGAGAGATTCTGATTGTACCTCAGCTGTGCATTTTCTTCCTGTTGGTGAAGAGCCTGGTCGAGTGATCGGGTTGCTTCCTTAAGGCGTTGTTTTGAAGCTGGTGATCTGCTGTTTTGCCAATCACGACGCGTGCGCCTCTTTTCTCGCACGAGCTGTTCGATTTGCTGATTAGATTTGAAGTGTTTGTTTCGGTCTACATCTTTCCTATGAGGAGTAGAGATTTTAGCTGCCGCAACGAGTACTTCTTCCAGGGCGCTCGTAGTGTAGTCGATGTCCGATTCCATGTTAAATTCCGGGGCGAGTTCTATGTGGGCACTCACGTACTTTTTGTATTTTAGCCAGTTTGTTTTTGGCGTCGTCAGGCTGAAGGGGTGTTCGGTTATTTCTGGGCTTTGAAGAAGCGTTAAAAGCACAGGCGAGTGGTCTGATGATAAGTCCGAGACTGCTTTGGCACTTATTAGATTGCGAGGTATGTTTTTTGACATGCAAAATCAATAAGGTCTGGGAGCTTTCGTGAGTCTGTTGGCCAGTATGTGGGACTTCCAGGGGAAACCTAGTCCAGTTTATTTTTCACATTTATAATTGCATTGTACAATTGTCTTCCTTTGGGAGTCACTAGACGTGATCTCCAGTGCGTATGTTTGGCGTTGTAGTCTCCTGCGGCTATAAATCGATCCCCAAGTGAATTGTAGAAGTCCATTAATTGTCCTTCCGAGATTGAGAAACGAGGAGGGTAGTAAACGGCAGCGATTGAAAGGATTCCGTTGCTTGACTGAATTTGTATAGATGTGGCCTGCAAGAAGTTTGTTGCAAACCTTTTGTGAAAGTGGTGTTTAATGCGTTCTCTGATTGGAACTCCAGTTCCGCTGTGGGCTTTCCCGTCTGGATGATCTGTGCGGTAGATTGTGTAGCCTCTTATTTGAAAGTTGTATTTGCTTGTAAGATGCGTTTCCACCAGTAGCATAACGTCAATATAGTTTTCGGTCAAGAATTGTGACAGTTCTAGTTTATGCCGTGAGACACCATTGGCGTTCCACATTGATATTAGTAGCGCCTGCATAGATTATTTAGACTGTGGTGCTACGAGCAGCTGTATCACCATGTTCTGGTTTTGAACAAGCGTTTGCATGGTCGTTTTCATGAATGACATAAGCTCCATCATACTTTGTTGGAGGGTAAGCATCACAGTTTCCATTTTGCTGTGTGGCTGTTCTGGGGCCTGATGAGCGCTTTGAGAGTTAGGCTGAATTGGAATTTCCCTTCCAGATCGTAGAGCATCGGCGTAGGAGAAGCCGTTGGTGGTGTTTAGTGGACCGAATGAGGATCTCGCAGCTTTGGCGAAGAAGACGTCTGGCGTAGTTTTTGATGCAATGTACGCATTCTGTGGATTTTGGTTGCGCGTTGCGGTCGCTTGACGCATGCGACTCTTCAACTCCGTGTACTTGGCTCCGCAGTTTCCACATTTCTTCACGGTACTTTTCTTATTTTAGTGCAGTAAGCGGAGTTGTGGGCGTCCCCGCAGACTACACAGACAGCCCGAAGTGTGCAGTAAGACCTTGTGTGTCCATACTCTTGACAGTTAGTGCATTGCACTGGACCGTTGCGCTTATGTGGCTCTTCAACAGTGATTTTCCGATGCAAAAGATATTGCAGATTGTAGATTGGGTGGACTTCGTTCTTCTTCAGCGACCTGCTTTCTGGCTCGAGCTCGACCTTGGCTTTTTATCTTTATTTAGAATGTTAATAACATTCTTGACGTTGAAGCCCTTTTCTTTAAGGGCGGTTTTTATTTCCTCGGCGGTAACATCAGGTTCTATATCCTTTACTAGCACTTGTAGGCCCTTACTGCTTTTCAGCTGGTACGTGTAATAGTTTTTCTGTACAGTGTCTTGATATGTGGACACGATTCGGAAGTGCTCTTCCGTCTTGGTTTGCACCTTTGTTTCATGGATGCTCCCTTTGATAAGCGGAACAACATGAAAGTTGTCACCATTCCTGATCAACGACGCAATTTTGTTGACCAGGGCACTCGAGCTTTTTTCCCTAATATGGATTGGAGGGGGCTTGGGTTTTTTTTGCGGTGTCTTGGGCTGGTTGGTTTTCCTCAACCTCCGCCAGTAGGGCAAATCTGTTAGTAGTGGATCTGTCTGGTTCTTTATCGATATTCAGGACACGATTAATTTTTGTTTTATTGCCTGCCGGATTACTCTGCGGGCTAAGCTTGCGCTTAATTTGGATGTAGCGGTCCATTCCGGTCTGTGTGGCCGTTGCCGCTTTGGCACTTTCCGAGGTTGTTGTTTTTGTACTCGCTGTAGTCGTTGACGTCGCGGTACTTTGAGTTGCAGAGGTTTTCGCTGTTGTTGCAGAAGTTGTAGCGCTGCTTGTTGTTGGTGCGAAATTTGTTTCCGATATTGGAGGGGGGGTTTTACACTGCGAACTCCATGACGCGGGAGTCGGAGCGAGCAGAGCGGGTGAGCAAGACCGTGCCCTTTGGGTTTCAACGGTCAGTAAAGCCGGGTTGCTTATAATCGCCGATTTTTCCACTTCGGTATCGCGGGTTGAAAAGTAAGAGTAGAAGCCATTTCTTTGGTTCACTGAACTTCTACGCTCGTTCTTTTGATCGTTGCTCAATGAGCTCATTGCGTGGCTCTTACTTTTTTTTGAACAATGCACTAGTTTTGGTTTAGCACATAACAACTGTTATAAAAAGCTTGTCTTTTGCTTTTAGTAAATTGTAGTTCAGAGTCTTTTCGCTTATATTGGGTTACCGCAGTTTTTCGATTAGCTGTATTATGGTGCAGTTTTCCCGGAGCTCGGACAAAGCACGTCCGCTCAGTTCGGTAGTTCGTATACGAATCGTATACGAAGTATTAACCTTAAAGAATATAAAAGAATGTTGTCTGAAAAAAGAATACAACTTAGCAGGAGTCCTTATAATTCTCCAGTTATTATGGTTCCGAAAAAAGGATAAAACAGGAAAGGAAAGGTAATCAGGAATTAGCAGCTCAGGAATCCAATCGGGTGAAACGTGGACATGACCAGGCTTAGGAACGCCCTCTTGGTAGGGAGGCGTTCCCTTATCATCACGCTTTTCGGGACTCATTGATATTTGACGCCGAACTTGAATTCGTCTGTAGCCGGCTACCTTCTCCTTAGCTTCGGACCATTTGACGCTAGTAATGGATTTAAGTGGGTTCAACGCTGCCGATCACCAGCCACACTCGCAGAGCTGGCCGAGGTGCCAGTTGCTGTGGCCGTGGTGGTCGTAGTAGCGGGAACACCCAAGGCTTCCAGCCTCCAGGTGGGCTTGCACCAGGTTTCCAGGTGGGGCTCCACCGGGGCGAATGCTTCGTGGGCATCATCTTGCAGAGTGCGAATAAAAGATAATGTCGCCGCTTGGCCGATCACGGGGAATGCCTTTAAACAAACGCTGGACAATATTTGGAGTTTGGTTCGTTTGTATGTTGGTTTGTTTTATTCTGAAAGAATTCCAATAGCTACTTAGCTCTTACATTTACTTAATTGGCCTACAGCAGTTTCTCTTCCATCTCTTTTTTATGGCGCAAATCGGTCTAAATCATAGATGGGCAAGCCCATGGCTCCTCGGGCTCTCCAGGCTCCCCCCGTTATTTGTAATTTTTGGCGCCAGCAAATCGAGGCAGAAGATCGAGTCGCGCGGTCAAAACAAAAACAATGCTACACAAATTCCGAGGCAGGTAGCGGGCTCGACCCCGTGGTCCCGAGTTTGAAACATGAAAAAATAAGGGTGGGTTTGCGCACAAGCAACTTAAAACAAAAACAATTTTAAAGCGAACTGCGCAGTTGTCGCCGACTTCTGCACAGCCAAAAAAGTTTGGAAGTCATTCTGTGCAGTTAAGACTTTGAAAGGAAATATTATTTCACAAAAAACCATAACATTGGAATGATGCAGTGTTTAATTTGTGGGACTATTGTTGGACTAAAAAAGGGATACAATATTCGTCGACATTACAACTCACAGCATGGATCTTCGTACGGCATGATAAAGGACACTGAACGGCTGCAGCTTATTGCTAGATTGAAAGATTCACTTTCCACTCAGTTAACAAAAGCAGAACCAGACGTAGACAACTAGAAAAACATTCTTTTACCATCTTTTGTTGTAAGCTACAAGTTGGGCAAATCGCAAAAAAGTTTCTTGGATGGCGAATTTTTTAAATCAACTTACATATCTATTCTGCAGGGTCTTGATGAAAAGGGCGTACAAATGAGTGAAGTTGTCCAAAAAATACCACTTTCTCCATGTCCATATAAATTCAAATATTTTCTGCTTCCAATTTCAGGAAATATATAACCGATAAAATTAAAAAAAAAAAATGTAATTTTCCAAAACCAACAATTATGTACCGCCATTTCACTACAAATCCGTGATTGTGTCGCTTAATTTCTCGAACTAGCCGCTGTCGAAGCCGTATTGTGTTTTTTTGGTGCTATTTTGTTTTCCGTACGTACAGGGGTACGTACAGGGTGCCGACGGCATAACCGGCTGCTCTGTACTAAGTTCCAGCTTTCTATCTTAAAAAAACACGAAAGTTGGGTCATTTCCGATCGTTCAGTTATATGGCAGCTATAGGATATAGTCGGCCGATCCTTATAAAATTTGGCATGTCGTAATGTTTTGCCAAAAATAGCTCTCTCGAACTCTCTAACTCTAAAAACACCAACGTTATTCCATTTCCGATTATTCAGTTTTATGGCATCTTTAGGATATAGTCAGCCGATCCCAGTCGTTTCGACTTATATACTGCGTGCAAAGAAATGTCCACGATGTCCACGAATTAATAAATATTTTTAATAATATTACACATATTATTGAGTATGATAATCCGAAAAATTTAATTACGATACTAAAAGAATATATTTCACCAAATATACCCAAAGGCCTGCTCTGTACTCTTCAAGACCTTTACATATTGCAAAAACCACTAATAGAAAATTCGGAAACAAATTCCTATTTTAAAATTCCTATTCCTAGAAAATGAGGAACAAGAGGCAATTATTATTGACGAGACTCATTTTCGCGCCCATAGGGGATTAGACGAAAATTACAAACAAATATCTAGACTTTATTATTGGCCAAATTTTTTTTTTTTATAATTTAAAAGAATATATAAAAAATCGGACCATTTGTAACCAAAATAAATATTACAGACAGCCAGTAAAAATTCCGATAGGTGAAGCACCAATTCCAATTAGTGAAGGTGAAAATCTTAATAATGATATATTTTACGCAGATAAAAAACAATGAACCAAGTTTCACATTCCCGCATTTTTATTAATTTATTAGTATGTATGTAGAAGTGAACTCACAATACACTTCGCAGCTTCAAGACATAGCTCTTCCAATGATCAAATGGAAAGGGCACATTCAACACTTGTTTAGAGGAGCCCTAAATAAATATGTGTTACTCCAATAAGTTCCGTTTTGAAACTGTTTTTATTTTGTACAATTACATTATAAGAAAGATACATGAAAATCCTAAATCTATTTAAAACTACTTATAAACACACTGCACGCTGACTAGCTATGCGACCCTTTCTCAAGTGCGATAAGCGCACCATTTATATATTTGTGTTAGGCTGCAGGGACTCGGTTTTAACCCATGCTCTTTATCTCGTATTTTCATGGGATCATTCAATCCCTTGAAAATTTTTATTTTTTTTATATTAAGTATTAAGTTAAGCATATATTATTTTTATATTAAGTAACTTCATGTAGTGGAAGAATTATTTGGCCTTCCCGTTTGAACGGGTTAACGCCACAGCCAATATATGAAATCTTATTTCAGATCTAAAAATTGGGCTTGTTTTAAAGACAATAATTTTTCATATAATCATTTTGGCTTGCTTTAAGATCAACGTTATCTACATATATGTAGCTTTCGATCGGTTCATTTGCAAAGAAGCGATAAATCTCATTATATTTGAAAAGTGTTGGAAAATGGCGGAGAATGTTTGAGTATTTTGATCAATTTAAAATAAGATTTGAAATATTTTCCCCTGCATTGCATGTGTTGCAAATAGCATTGTCATTAACATTCATTTTCGATAGAGTGTACTTATCGAACGCATGTCCGCTAAGGATTCTATTCAATCGTTTCGTGTCTATACGGTCGAAAATATCCGTTTTATAAAACCAGGGTTTCTTGGTGATGAAAGTCCTTAAGGGGTTACGCCTCCCTGAAATTTTCAAAAAATTTCAAATTTTTTTTTTACTTAATTTAAAAGACTATATTCTTACGCGTATTTTAAGACGAAGACAATATCTTGATAATTATGGAAGTTATGTTTATTTGAAGTCGGCACGGCAGGAGGGCACCTAAGACACTTCTTTTTCTTCTTTTGCGTTTTTCTCGAAACCACTTTTTTCAAGACGGTGGGCATGATAACTCAAAAACTGTTCTACCGATTGATTTGAAAATTGAAACACATCTTCTTACATAGATTTTCCACAGAGTGACGTAGGATTTTTTCGATCCATTGGATAGAAATTTTTTTATGCAATTTTTAGTACGAAATTTTTGGCCAAAAAAATTGAGTCAATTTTTGAAGTGCTCTCATTTGCGTAATTTTTTTTTTTTCTTAAACGGCTACGTCACTCTGTTCCAAATTTATCACTTTTTAAAAAAAATGTTGTTCACTTGATTGGGATGAAAATTGACACGTGAATCATGCCCACCATCAAGGAGCACTCCGGAAAACCCGATGATCGCCGATGTTCATATCTCCGCCATTTTGCATTGAAAACAAGTTGTTTTTTAGAATTTATAAAGCTTATTAGTTGTATTGAATAGAAATAAAAGTGGAAAAATCCTATCTCAACTAGATTAGTCACAAGAAATTCCTGAAAAACCGTCCCGTTTCCACGCGGTCAGGGTGGCGTAACCCCTTAAGTTTGAATAGCCTTTATTACGTTCCATAGAGAATACGTTATAGTCTCTATCCCAATCATCTTGAAACTTATTTTTTTTTTTTTTTGAATATTTAGTTACTTTCCAGCTCAAAAGAAGGGGAAGAATTCCTTGGCCGTCCCGTGAAGACGGGTAAACGCCAACGCCTATGTGTGAAATTAAAAATTTCAAGATACCTATGACAATGCGAACAAATTATTTATAATAATATGACTTGAGGCTTGATGATGTTGATGGAAAATAAACGATAATGAAGTGTTTATGTGAGGGGCCGTTGGGCCCCTGAACTTAAGAGCGCATCCGCGCTGAAGAGCTCATCCGCGCTAAAGAGTGCATCCGCGCTCGCCCCTCTATGCACTCTCGCGCTCTTGTCGGCCGTCATCGATCGTCCGTTCTTTTCTAAGTTAGGTTTAATCTCCTGTTAGCAGCGAAATAAAGCTGAACGCGTTTTTTGAAATCAACCAGGACGCCCCCGACTTCTTTTTTTTTTTACTACTTCTGGAATCTTTTGCGGCAGCAACGCCCCCCTACAACACTTTGGTCCTTCGAGCCGGATAATTCCGGGATTTTCTTCTACCAGCAGTTTTCGGCATTATTCCGCCAAAAGATAAGTACATTTTTCCGTCTCCTTCTCTCTGCCGGTTTTCAGCAGTGGTCCGAACATTAAATTTCGTTCACACTGCTGCAAGATTGTTTTTCCCTCCGTGTCAACTCCAAGTCCGAGTTTTCCGACACAACGGCAGGTTGAGATTTTCTAATAATCTATAACAATCTTAAAATTCTGCAAATTTTTCCATCCGTCTCCGTTTTGTGTGCTGCCCATAGCACTCATAGCACTCCCATAGCGTCTTCTCGCCGGTTCCGGCCTCTCCGTTATCCATTCGCTTGCCAACGGTTGAAGCATATGTGCATCCACATACATACATACACACATACATATATTTTTGGTGCAATAAATCCGCGAAAAATTCGCAAGTGAACAGTGAAATTGTGTGGTGACAAAAAGAAGGCATAATTAATATTGGCCAGCCGGTGTGAATTAGTTCCGGAATTTCCAAATTCACCGAACAGTCCGCCGCTATCGTAATATTTGTTTTTTATCTTCCCCAATCAGTGTCATTTTTTACACCACATAACTTTTCTGTTCCCCCAATTATACAGTCCACTTATCGACGCTCCACTGTACCAACATGTGCCCACATGCCCTTACATATATCCGTACTTGCATGCATGTCCATATAAATTCAAATATTTTCTGCTTCCAATTTCAGGAAATATATAACCGATAAAATTAAAAAAAAAAAATTGTAATTTTCCAAAACCAACAATTATATACCGCCATTTCACTACAAATCTGTGATTGTGTCGCTTAATTTCTCGAACTAGCCGCTGTCGAAGCCGTGTTGTGTTTTTTTGGTGCTATTTTGTTTTCCGTACGTACAGGGGTACGTACAGGGTGCCGACGGCATAACCGGCTGCTCTTTACTAAGTTCCAGCTTTCTATCTTAAAAAAACACGAAAGTTGGGTCATTTCCGATCGTTCAGTTATATGGCAGCTATAGGATATAGTCGGCCGATCCTTATAAAATTTGGCATGTCGTAATGTTTTGCCAAAAATAGCTCTCTCGAACTCTCTAACTCTAAAAACACCAACGTTATTCCATTTCCGATTATTCAGTTTTATGGCATCTTTAGGATATAGTCAGCCGATCCCAGTCGTTTCGACTTATATACTGCGTGCAAAGAAATGTCTACGATGTCCACGAATTAATAAATATTTTTAATAATATTAAACATATTATTGAGTATGATAATCCGAAAAATTTAATTACGATACTAAAAGAATATATTTCACCAAATATAACCAAAGGCCTGCTCTGTACTCTTCAAGACCTTTACATATTGCAAAAACCACTAATAGAAAATTCGGAAACAAATTCCTATTTTAAAATTCCTATTCCTAGAAAATGAGGAACAAGAGGCAATTATTATTGACGAGACTCATTTTCGCGCCCATAGAGGATTAGACGAACAAACAATTACAAACAAATATCTAGACTTTATTATTGGCCAAATTTTTTTTTTTTTTTATTTAAAAGAATATATAAAAAATCGGACCATTTGTAACCAAAATAAATATTACAGACAGCCAGTAAAAATTCCGATAGGTGAAGCACCAATTCCAATTAGTGAAGGTGAAAATCTTAATAATGATATATTTTACGCAGATAAAAAACAATGAACCAAGTTTCACATTCCCGCATTTTTATTAATTTATTAGTATGTATGTAGAAGTGAACTCACAATACACTTCGCAGCTTCAAGACATAGCTCTTCCAATGATCAAATGGAAAGGGCACATTCAACACTTGTTTAGAGGAGCCCTAAATAAATATGTGTTACTCCAATAAGTTCCGTTTTGAAACTGTTTTTATTTTGTACAATTACATTATAAGAAAGATACATGAAAATCCTAAATCTATTTAAAACTACTTATAAACACACTGCACGCTGACTAGCTATGCGACCCTTTCTCAAGTGCGATAAGCGCACCACTTATATATTTGTGTTAGGCTGCAGGGACTCGGTTTTAACCCATGCTCTTTATCTCGTATTTTCATGGGATCATTCAATCCCTTGAAAATTTTTATTTTTTTTATATTAAGTATTAAGTTAAGCATATATTATTTTTATATTAAGTAACTTCATGTAGTGGAAGAATTATTTGGCCTTCCCGTTTGAACGGGTTAACGCCACAGCCAATATATGAAATCTTATTTCAGATCTAAAAATTGGGCTTGTTTTAAAGACAATAATTTTTCATATAATCATTTTGGCTTGCTTTAAGATCAACGTTATCTACATATATGTAGCTTTCGATCGGTTCATTTGCAAAGAAGCGATAAATCTCATTATATTTGAAAAGTGTTGGAAAATGGCGGAGAATGTTTGAGTATTTTGATCAATTTAAAATAAGATTTGAAATATTTTCCCCTGCATTGCATGTGTTGCAAATAGCATTGTCATTAACATTCATTTTCGATAGAGTGTACTTATCGAACGCATGTCCGCTAAGGATTCTATTCAATCGTTTCGTGTCTATACGGTCGAAAATATCCGTTTTATAAAACCAGGGTTTCTTGGTGATGAAAGTCCTTAAGGGGTTACGCCTCCCTGAAATTTTCAAAAAATTTCAAATTTTTTGTTTACTTAATTTAAAAGACTATATTCTTACGCGTATTTTAAGACGAAGACAATATCTTGATAATTATGGAAGTTATGTTTATTTGAAGTCGGCACGGCAGGAGGGCACCTAAGACACTTCTTTTTCTTCTTTTGCGTTTTTCTCGAAACCACTTTTTTCAAGACGGTGGGCATGATAACTCAAAAACTGTTCTACCGATTGATTTGAAAATTGAAACACATCTTCTTACATAGATTTTCCACAGAGTGACGTAGGATTTTTTCGATCCATTGGATAGAAATTTTTTTATGCAATTTTTAGTACGAAATTTTTGGCCAAAAAAATTGAGTCAATTTTTGAAGTGCTCTCATTTGCGTAATTTTTTTTTTTTTCTTAAACGGCTACGTCACTCTGTTCCAAATTTATCACTTTTTAAAAAAAATTTTGTTCACTTGATTGGGATGAAAATTGACACGTGAATCATGCCCACCATCAAGGAGCACTCCGGAAAAACCGAGGATCGCCGATGTTCATATCTCCGCCATTTTGCATTGAAAACAAGTTGTTTTTTAGAATTTATAAAGCTTATTAGTTGTATTGAATAGAAATAAAAGTGGAAAAATCCTATCTCAACTAGATTAGTCACAAGAAATTCCTGAAAAACCGTCCCGTTTCCACGCGGTCAGGGTGGCGTAACCCCTTAAGTTTGAATAGCCTTTATTACGTTCCATAGAGAATACGTTATAGTCTCTTTCCCAATCATCTTGAAACTTATTTATTTTTTTGTTTTGAATATTTAGTTACTTTCCAGCTCAAAAGAAGGGGAAGAATTCCTTGGCCGTCCCGTGAAGACGGGTAAACGCCAACGCCTATGTGTGAAATTTAAAATTTCAAGATACCTATGACAATGCGAACAAATTATTTATAATAATATGACTTGAGGCTTGATGATGTTGATGGAAAATAAACAATAATGAAGTGTTTATGTGAGGGGCCGTTGGGCCCCTGAACTTAAGAGCGCATCCGCGCTGAAGAGCGCATCCGCGCTGAAGAGCTCATCCGCGCTAAAGAGTGCATCCGCGCTCGCCCCTTTATGCACTCTCGCGCTCTCGTCGGCCGTCATCGATCGTCCGTTCTTTTCTAAGTTAGGTTTAATCTCCTGTTAGCAGCGAAATAAAGCTGAACGCGTTTTTTGAAATCAACCAGGACGCCCCCGACTTCTTTTTTTTTTTACTACTTCTGGAATCTTTTGCGGCAGCAACGCCCCCCTACAACACTTTGGTCCTTCGAGCCGGATAATTCCGGGATTTTCTTCTACCAGCAGTTTTTGGCATTATTCCGCCAAGAGATAAGTACATTTTTCTGTCTCCTTCTCTCTGCCGGTTTTCAGCAGTGGTCCGAACATTAAATTTCGTTCACACTGCTGCAAGATTGTTTTTCCCTCCGTGTCAACTCCAAGTCCGAGTTTTCCGACACAACGGCAGGTTGAGATTTTCTAATAATCTATAATAATCTTAAAATTCTGCAAATTTTTCCATCCGTCTCCGTTTTGTGTGCTGCCCATAGCACTCATAGCACTCCCATAGCGTCTTCTCGCCGGTTCCGGCCTCTCCGTTATCCATTCGCTTGCCAACGGTTGAAGCATATGTGCATCCACATACATACATACACACATACATATTTTTTTGGTGCAATTAATCCGCGAAAAATTCGCAAGTGAACAGTGAAATTGTGTGGTGACAAAAAGAAGGCATAATTAATATTGGCCAGCCGGTGTGAATTAGTTCCGGAATTTCCAAATTCACCGAACAGTCCGCCGCTATCGTAATATTTGTTTTTTATTTTCCCCAATCAGTGTCATTTTTTACACCACATAACTTTTCTGTTCCCCCAATTATACAGTCCACTTATCGACGCTCCACTGTACCAACATGTGCCCACATGCCCTTACATATATCCGTACTTGCATGCATGTCCATATAAATTCAAATATTTTCTGCTTCCAATTTCAGGAAATATATAACCGATAAAATTAAAAAAAAAAAAAATGTAATTTTCCAAAACCAACAATTATATACCGCCATTTCACTACAAATCCGTGATTGTGTCGCTTAATTTCTCGAACTAGCCGCTGTCGAAGCCGTGTTGTGTTTTTTTTGGTGCTATTTTGTTTTCCGTACGTACAGGGGTACGTACAGGGTGCCGACGGCATAACCGGCTGCTCTTTACTAAGTTCCAGCTTTCTATCTTAAAAAAACACGAAAGTTGGGTCATTTCCGATCGTTCAGTTATATGGCAGCTATAGGATATAGTCGGCCGATCCTTATAAAATTTGGCATGTCGTAATGTTTTGCCAAAAATAGCTCTCTCGAACTCTCTAACTCTAAAAACACCAACGTTATTCCATTTCCGATTATTCAGTTTTATGGCATCTTTAGGATATAGTCAGCCGATCCCAGTCGTTTCGACTTATATACTGCGTGCAAAGAAATGTCTACGATGTCCACGAATTAATAAATATTTTTAATAATATTAAACATATTATTGAGTATGATAATCCGAAAAATTTAATTACGATACTAAAAGAATATATTTCACCAAACATAACCAAAGGCCTGCTCTGTACTCTTCAAGACCTTTACATATTGCAAAAACCACTAATAGAAAATTCGGAAACAAATTCCTATTTTAAAATTCCTATTCCTAGAAAATGAGAAACAAGAGGCAATTATTATTGACGAGACTCATTTTCGCGCCCATAGAGGATTAGACGAACAAACAATTACAAACAAATATCTAGACTTTATTATTGGCCAAATTTTTTTTTTTTTTTATTTAAAAGAATATATAAAAAATCGGACCATTTGTAACCAAAATAAATATTACAGACAGCCAGTAAAAATTCCGATAGGTGAAGCACCAATTCCAATTAGTGAAGGTGAAAATCTTAATAATGATATATTTTACGCAGATAAAAAACAATGAACCAAGTTTCACATTCCCGCATTACACTTCGCAGCTTCAAGACATAGCTCTTCCAATGATCAAATGGAAAGGGCACATTCAACACTTGTTTAGAGGAGCCCTTAATAAATATGTGTTACTCCAATAAGTTCCGTTTTGAAACTGTTTTTATTTTGTACAATTACATTATAAGAAAGATACATGAAAATCCTAAATCTATTTAAAACTACTTATAAACACACTGCACGCTGACTAGCTATGCGACCCTTTCTCAAGTGCGATAAGCGCACCACTTATATATTTGTGTTAGGCTGCAGGGACTCGGTTTTAACCCATGCTCTTTATCTCGTATTTTCATGGGATCATTCAATCCCTTGAAAATTTTTATTTTTTTTATATTAAGTATTAAGTTAAGCATATATTATTTTTATATTAAGTAACTTCATGTAGTGGAAGAATTATTTGGCCTTCCCGTTTGAACGGGTTAACGCCACAGCCAATATATGAAATCTTATTTCAGATCTAAAAATTGGGCTTGTTTTAAAGACAATAATTTTTCATATAATCATTTTGGCTTGCTTTAAGATCAACGTTATCTACATATATGTAGCTTTCGATCGGTTCATTTGCAAAGAAGCGATAAATCTCATTATATTTGAAAAGTGTTGGAAAATGGCGGAGAATGTTTGAGTATTTTGATCAATTTAAAATAAGATTTGAAATATTTTCCCCTGCATTGCATGTGTTGCAAATAGCATTGTCATTAACATTCATTTTCGATAGAGTGTACTTATCGAACGCATGTCCGCTAAGGATTCTATTCAATCGTTTCGTGTCTATACGGTCGAAAATATCCGTTTTATAAAACCAGGGTTTCTTGGTGATGAAAGTCCTTAAGGGGTTACGCCTCCCTGAAATTTTCAAAAAATTTCAAATTTTTTTTTTACTTAATTTAAAAGACTATATTCTTACGCGTATTTTAAGACGAAGACAATATCTTGATAATTATGGAAGTTATGTTTATTTGAAGTCGGCACGGCAGGAGGGCACCTAAGACACTTCTTTTTCTTCTTTTGCGTTTTTCTCGAAACCACTTTTTTCAAGACGGTGGGCATGATAACTCAAAAACTGTTCTACCGATTGATTTGAAAATTGAAACACATCTTCTTACATAGATTTTCCACAGAGTGACGTAGGATTTTTTCGATCCATTGGATAGAAATTTTTTTATGCAATTTTTAGTACGAAATTTTTGGCCAAAAAAAATTGAGTCAATTTTTGAAGTGCTCTCATTTGCGTAATTTTTTCGTCACTCTGTTCCAAATTTATCACTTTTTAAAAAAAATTTTGTTCACTTGATTGGGATAAAAATTGACACGTGAATCATGCCCACCATCAAGGAGCACTCCGGAAAAACCGATGATCGCCGATGTTCATATCTCCGCCATTTTGCATTGAAAACAAGTTGTTTTTTAGAATTTATAAAGCTTATTAGTTGTATTGAATAGAAATAAAAGTGGAAAAATCCTATCTCAACTAGATTAGTCACAAGAAATTCCTGAAAAACCGTCCCGTTTCCACGCGGTCAGGGTGGCGTAACCCCTTAAGTTTGAATAGCCTTTATTACGTTCCATAGAGAATACGTTATAGTCTCTTTCCCAATCATCTTGAAACTTATTTTTTTTTTTTTTTGAATATTTAGTTACTTTCCAGCTCAAAAGAAGGGGAAGAATTCCTTGGCCGTCCCGTGAAGACGGGTAAACGCCAACGCCTATGTGTGAAATTAAAATTTTAAGATACCTATGACAATGCGAACAAATTATTTATAATAATATGACTTGAGGCTTGATGATGTTGATGGAAAATAAACGATAATGAAGTGTTTATGTGAGGGGCCGTTGGGCCCCTGAACTTAAGAGCGCATCCGCGCTGAAGAGCGCATCCGCGCTGAAGAGCTCATCCGCGCTAAAGAGTGCATCCGCGCTCGCCCCTCTATGCACTCTCGCGCTCTCGTCGGCCGTCATCGATCGTCCGTTCTTTTCTAAGTTAGGTTTAATCTCCTGTTAGCAGCGAAATAAAGCTGAACGCGTTTTTTGAAATCAACCAGGACGCCCCCGACTTCTTTTTTTTTTTACTACTTCTGGAATCTTTTGCGGCAGCAACGCCCCCCTACAACACTTTGGTCCTTCGAGCCGGATAATTCCGGGATTTTCTTCTACCAGCAGTTTTTGGCATTATTCCGCCAAGAGATAAGTACATTTTTCTGTCTCCTTCTCTCTGCCGGTTTTCAGCAGTGGTCCGAACATTAAATTTCGTTCACACTGCTGCAAGATTGTTTTTCCCTCCGTGTCAACTCCAAGTCCGAGTTTTCCGACACAACGGCAGGTTGAGATTTTCTAATAATCTATAATAATCTTAAAATTCTGCAAATTTTTCCATCCGTCTCCGTTTTGTGTGCTGCCCATAGCACTCATAGCACTCCCATAGCGTCTTCTCGCCGGTTCCGGCCTCTCCGTTATCCATTCGCTTGCCAACGGTTGAAGCATATGTGCATCCACATACATACATACACACATACATATTTTTTTGGTGCAATTAATCCGCGAAAAATTCGCAAGTGAACAGTGAAATTGTGTGGTGACAAAAAGAAGGCATAATTAATATTGGCCAGCCGGTGTGAATTAGTTCCGGAATTTCCAAATTCACCGAACAGTCCGCCGCTATCGTAATATTTGTTTTTTATCTTCCCCAATCAGTGTCATTTTTTACACCACATAACTTTTCTGTTCCCCCAATTATACAGTCCATTTATCGACGCTCCACTGTACCAACATGTGCCCACATGCCCTTACATATATCCGTACTTGCATGCATGTCCATATAAATTCAAATATTTTCTGCTTCCAATTTCAGGAAATATATAACCGATAAAATTTAAAAAAAAAAAATGTAATTTTCCAAAACCAACAATTATATACCGCCATTTCACTACAAATCCGTGATTGTGTCGCTTAATTTCTCGAACTAGCCGCTGTCGAAGCCGTGTTGTGTTTTTTTGGTGCTATTTTGTTTTCCGTACGTACAGGGGTACGTACAGGGTGCCGACGGCATAACCGGCTGCTCTTTACTAAGTTCCAGCTTTCTATCTTAAAAAAACACGAAAGTTGGGTCATTTCCGATCGTTCAGTTATATGGCAGCTATAGGATATAGTCGGCCGATCCTTATAAAATTTGGCATGTCGTAATGTTTTGCCAAAAATAGCTCTCTCGAACTCTCTAACTCTAAAAACACCAACGTTATTCCATTTCCGATTATTCAGTTTTATGGCATCTTTAGGATATAGTCAGCCGATCCCAGTCGTTTCGACTTATATACTGCGTGCAAAGAAATGTCTACGATGTCCACGAATTAATAAATATTTTTAATAATATTAAACATATTATTGAGTATGATAATCCGAAAAATTTAATTACGATACTAAAAGAATATATTTCACCAAATATAACCAAAGGCCTGCTCTGTACTCTTCAAGACCTTTACATATTGCAAAAACCACTAATAGAAAATTCGGAAACAAATTCCTATTTTAAAATTCCTATTCCTAGAAAATGAGGAACAAGAGGCAATTATTATTGACGAGACTCATTTTCGCGCCCATAGAGGATTAGACGAAAATTACAAACAAATATCTAGACTTTATTATTGGCCAAATGTTTTTTTTTTTTATTTAAAAGAATATATAAAAATCGGACCATTTGTAACCAAAATAAATATTACAGACAGCCAGTAAAAATTCCGATAGGTGAAGCACCAATTCCAATTAGTGAAGGTGAAAATCTTAATAATGATATATTTTACGCAGATAAAAAACAATGAACCAAGTTTCACATTCCCGCATTTTTATTAATTTATGGGTATGTATGTAGAAGTGAAGTCACAATACACTTCGCAGCTTCAAGACATAGCTCTTCCAATGATCAAATGGAAAGGGCACATTCAACACTTGTTTAGAGGAGCCCTAAATAAATATGTGTTACTCCAATAAGTTCCGTTTTGAAACTATTTTTATTTTGTACAATTACATTATAAGAAAGATACATGAAAATCCTAAATCTATTTAAAACTACTTATAAACACACTGCACGCTGACTAGCTATGCGACCCTTTCTCAAGTGCGATAAGCGCACCACTTATATATTTGTGTTAGGCTGCAGGGACTCGGTTTTAACCCATGCTCTTTATCTCGTATTTTCATGGGATCATTCAATCCCTTGAAAATTTTTATTTTTTTTATATTAAGTATTAAGTTAAGCATATATTATTTTTATATTAAGTAACTTCATGTAGTGGATGAATTATTTGGCCTTCCCGTTTGAACGGGTTAAAGCCACAGCCAATATATGAAATCTTATTTCAGATCTAAAAATTGGGCTTGTTTTAAAGACAATAATTTTTCATATAATCATTTTGGCTTGCTTTAAGATCAACGTTATCTACATATATGTAGCTTTCGATTGGTTCATTTGCAAAGAAGCGATAAATCTCATTATATTTAAAAAGTGTTGGAAAATGGCGGAGAATGTTTGAGTATTTTGAACAATTTAAAATAAGATTTGAAATATTTTCCCCTGCATTGCATGTGTCGCAAATAGCATTGTCATTAACATTCATTTTCGATAGAGTGTACTTATCGAACGCATGTCCGCTAAGGATTCTATTCAATCGTTTCGTGTCTATACGGTCGAAAATATCCGTTTTATAAAACCAGGGTTTCTTGGTGGTGAAAGTCCTTAAGTTTGAATAGCCTTTATTACGTTCCATAGAGAATACGTTATAGTCTCTTTCCCAATCATCTTGAAACTTATTTTTTTTTTTTTTGAATATTTAGTTACTTTCCAGCTCAAAAGAGGGGGAAGAATTCCTTGGCCGTCCCGTGAAGACGGGTAAACGCCAACGCCTATGTGTGAAATTAAAAATTTCAAGATACCTATGACAATGCGAACAAATTATTTATAATAATATGACTTGAGGCTTGATGATGTTGATGGAAAATAAACAATAATGAAGTGTTTATGTGAGGGGCCGTTGGGCCCCTGAACTTAAGAGCGCATCCGCGCTGAAGAGCGCATCCGCGCTGAAGAGCTCATCCGCGCTAAAGAGTGCATCCGCGCTCGCCCCTTTATGCACTCTCGCGCTCTCGTCGGCCGTCATCGATCGTCCGTTCTTTTCTAAGTTAGGTTTAATCTCCTGTTAGCAGCGAAATAAAGCTGAACGCGTTTTTTGAAATCAACCAGGACGCCCCCGACTTCTTTTTTTTTTACTACTTCTGGAATCTTTTGCGGCAGCAACGCCCCCCTACAACACTTTGGTCCTTCGAGCCGGATAATTCCGGGATTTTCTTCTACCAGCAGTTTTCGGCATTATTCCGCCAAAAGATAAGTACATTTTTCCGTCTCCTTCTCTCTGCCGGTTTTCAGCAGTGGTCCGAACATTAAATTTCGTTCACACTGCTGCAAGATTGTTTTTCCCTCCGTGTCAACTCCAAGTCCGAGTTTTCCGACACAACGGCAGGTTGAGATTTTCTAATAATCTATAATAATCTTAAAATTCTGCAAATTTTTCCATCCGTCTCCGTTTTGTGTGCTGCCCATAGCACTCATAGCACTCCCATAGCGTCTTCTCGCCGGTTCCGGCCTCTCCGTTATCCATTCGCTTGCCAACGGTTGAAGCATATGTGCATCCACATACATACATACACACATACATATTTTTTTGGTGCAATTAATCCGCGAAAAATTCGCAAGTGAACAGTGAAATTGTGTGGTGACAAAAAGAAGGCATAATTAATATTGGCCAGCCGGTGTGAATTAGTTCCGGAATTTCCAAATTCACCGAACAGTCCGCCGCTATCGTAATATTTGTTTTTTATCTTCCCCAATCAGTGTCATTTTTTACACCACATAACTTTTCTGTTCCCCCAATTATACAGTCCACTTATCGACGCTCCACTGTACCAACATGTGCCCACATGCCCTTACATATATCCGTACTTGCATGCATGTCCATATAAATTCAAATATTTTCTGCTTCCAATTTCAGGAAATATATAACCGATAAAATTAAAAAAAAAAAAATGTAATTTTCCAAAACCAACAATTATATACCGCCATTTCACTACAAATCCGTGATTGTGTCGCTTAATTTCTCGAACTAGCCGCTGTCGAAGCCGTGTTGTGTTTTTTTGGTGCTATTTTGTTTTCCGTACGTACAGGGGTACGTACAGGGTGCCGACGGCATAACCGGCTGCTCTTTACTAAGTTCCAGCTTTCTATCTTAAAAAAACACGAAAGTTGGGTCATTTCCGATCGTTCAGTTATATGGCAGCTATAGGATATAGTCGGCCGATCCTTATAAAATTTGGCATGTCGTAATGTTTTGCCAAAAATAGCTCTCTCGAACTCTCTAACTCTAAAAAAACCAACGTTATTCCATTTCCGATTATTCAGTTTTATGGCATCTTTAGGATACAGTCAGCCGATCCCAGTCGTTTCGACTTATATACTGCGTGCAAAGAAATGTCTACGATGTCCACGAATTAATAAATATTTTTAATAATATTAAACATATTATTGAGTATGATAATCCGAAAAATTTAATTACGATACTAAAAGAATATATTTCACCAAATATAACCAAAGGCCTGCTCTGTACTCTTCAAGACCTTTACATATTGCAAAAACCACTAATAGAAAATTCGGAAACAAATTCCTATTTTAAAATTCCTATTCCTAGAAAATGAGGAACAAGAGGCAATTATTATTGACGAGACTCATTTTCGCGCCCATAGAGGATTAGACGAAAATTACAAACAAATATCTAGACTTTATTATTGGCCAAATTTTTTTTTTTTTTATTTAAAAGAATATATAAAAAATCGGACCATTTGTAACCAAAATAAATATTACAGACAGCCAGTAAAAATTCCGATAGGTGAAGCACCAATTCCAATTAGTGAAGGTGAAAATCTTAATAATGATATATTTTACGCAGATAAAAAACAATGAACCAAGTTTCACATTCCCGCATTTTTATTAATTTATTAGTATGTATGTAGAAGTGAACTCACAATACACTTCGCAGCTTCAAGACATAGCTCTTCCAATGATCAAATGGAAAGGGCACATTCAACACTTGTTTAGAGGAGCCCTAAATAAATATGTGTTACTCCAATAAGTTCCGTTTTGAAACTGTTTTTATTTTGTACAATTACATTATAAGAAAGATACATGAAAATCCTAAATCTATTTAAAACTACTTATAAACACACTGCACGCTGACTAGCTATGCGACCCTTTCTCAAGTGCGATAAGCGCACCACTTATATATTTGTGTTAGGCTGCAGGGACTCGGTTTTAACCCATGCTCTTTATCTCGTATTTTCATGGGATCATTCAATCCCTTGAAAATTTTTATTTTTTTTATATTAAGTATTAAGTTAAGCATATATTATTTTTATATTAAGTAACTTCATGTAGTGGAAGAATTTTTTGGCCTTCCCGTTTGAACGGGTTAACGCCACAGCCAATATATGAAATCTTATTTCAGATCTAAAAATTGGGCTTGTTTTAAAGACAATAATTTTTCATATAATCATTTTGGCTTGCTTTAAGATCAACGTTATCTACATATATGTAGCTTTCGATTGGTTCATTTGCAAAGAAGCGATAAATCTCATTATATTTAAAAAGTGTTGGAAAATGGCGGAGAATGTTTGAGTATTTTGAACAATTTAAAATAAGATTTGAAATATTTTCCCCTGCATTGCATGTGTCGCAAATAGCATTGTCATTAACATTCATTTTCGATAGAGTGTACTTATCGAACGCATGTCCGCTAAGGATTCTATTCAATCGTTTCGTGTCTATACGGTCGAAAATATCCGTTTTATAAAACCAGGGTTTCTTGGTGATGAAAGTCCTTAAGTTTGAATAGCCTTTATTACGTTCCATAGAGAATACGTTATAGTCTCTTTCCCAATCATCTTGAAACTTATTTTTTTTTTTTTTTGAATATTTAGTTACTTTCCAGCTCAAAAGAGGGGGAAGAATTCCTTGGCCGTCCCGTGAAGACGGGTAAACGCCAACGCCTATGTGTGAAATTAAAAATTTCAAGATACCTATGACAATGCGAACAAATTATTTATAATAATATGACTTGAGGCTTGATGATGTTGATGGAAAATAAACAATAATGAAGTGTTTATGTGAGGGGCCGTTGGGCCCCTGAACTTAAGAGCGCATCCGCGCTGAAGAGCGCATCCGCGCTGAAGAGCTCATCCGCGCTAAAGAGTGCATCCGCGCTCGCCCCTCTATGCACTCTCGCGCTCTCGTCGGCCGTCATCGATCGTCCGTTCTTTTCTAAGTTAGGTTTAATCTCCTGTTAGCAGCGAAATAAAGCTGAACGCGTTTTTTGAAATCAACCAGGACGCCCCCGACTTCTTTTTTTTTTTACTACTTCTGGAATCTTTTGCGGCAGCAACGCCCCCCTACAACACTTTGGTCCTTCGAGCCGGATAATTCCGGGATTTTCTTCTACCAGCAGTTTTCGGCATTATTCCGCCAAAAGATAAGTACATTTTTCCGTCTCCTTCTCTCTGCCGGTTTTCAGCAGTGGTCCGAACATTAAATTTCGTTCACACTGCTGCAAGATTGTTTTTCCCTCCGTGTCAACTCCAAGTCCGAGTTTTCCGACACAACGGCAGGTTGAGATTTTCTAATAATCTATAATAATCTTAAAATTCTGCAAATTTTTCCATCCGTCTCCGTTTTGTGTGCTGCCCATAGCACTCATAGCACTCCCATAGCGTCTCCTCGCCGGTTTCGGCCTCTCCGTTATCCATTCGCTTGCCAACGGTTGAAGCATATGTGCATCCACATACATACATACACACATACATATTTTTTTGGTGCAATTAATCCGCGAAAAATTCGCAAGTGAACAGTGAAATTGTGTGGTGACAAAAAGAAGGCATAATTAATATTGGCCAGCCGGTGTGAATTAGTTCCGGAATTTCCAAATTCACCGAACAGTCCGCCGCTATCGTAATATTTGTTTTTTATCTTCCCCAATCAGTGTCATTTTTTACACCACATAACTTTTCTGTTCCCCCAATTATACAGTCCACTTATCGACGCTCCACTGTACCAACATGTGCCCACATGCCCTTACATATATCCGTACTTGCATGCATGTCCATATAAATTCAAATATTTTCTGCTTCCAATTTCAGGAAACATATACCCGATAAAATTAAAAAAAAAAAAATGTAATTTTCCAAAACCAACAATTATGTACCGCCATTTCACTACAAATCCGTGATTGTGTCGCTTAATTTCTCGCCATTTCACTACAAATCCGTGATTGTGTCGCTTAATTTCTCGAACTATCCGCTGTCGAAGCCGTGTTATGTTTTTTTGGTGCTATTTTGTTTTCCGTACGTACAGGGGTACGTACAGGGTGCCGACGGCATAACCGGCTGCTCTGTACTAAGTTCCAGCTTTCTATCTTAAAAAAACACGAAAGTTGGGTCATTTCCGATCGTTCAGTTATATGGCAGCTATAGGATATAGTCGGCCGATCCTTATAAAATTTGGCATGTCGTAATGTTTTGCCAAAAATAGCTCTCTCGAACTCTCTAACTCTAAAAACACCAACGTTATTCCATTTCCGATTATTCAGTTTTATGGCATCTTTAGGATATAGTCAGCCGATCCCAGTCGTTTCGACTTATATACTGCGTGCAAAGAAATGTCTACGATGTCCACGAATTAATAAATATTTTTAATAATATTAAACATATTATTGAGTATGATAATCCGAAAAACTTAATTACGATACTAAAAGAATATATTTCACCAAATATAACCAAAGGCCTGCTCTGTACTCTTCAAGACCTTTACATATTGCAAAAACCACTAATAGAAAATTCGGAAACAAATTCCTATTTTAAAATTCCTATTCCTAGAAAATGAGGAACAAGAGGCAATTATTATTGACGAGACTTATTTTCGCGCCCATAGAGGATTAGACGAAAATTACAAACAAATATCTAGACTTTATTATTGGCCAAATTTTTTTTTTTTTTATTTAAAAGAATATATAAAAATCGGACCATTTGTAACCAAAATAAATATTACAGACAGCCAGTAAAAATTCCGATAGGTGAAGCACCAATTCCAATTAGTGAAGGTGAAAATCTTAATAATGATATATTTTACGCAGATAAAAAACAATGAACCAAGTTTCACATTCCCGCATTTTTATTAATTTATTGGTATGTATGTAGAAGTGAAGTCACAATACACTTCGCAGCTTCAAGACATAGCTCTTCCAATGATCAAATGGAAAGGGCACATTCAACACTTGTTTAGAGGAGCCCTAAATAAATATGTGTTACTCCAATAAGTTCCGTTTTGAAACTATTTTTATTTTGTACAATTACATTATAAGAAAGATACATGAAAATCCTAAATCTATTTAAAACTACTTATAAACACACTGCACGCTGACTAGCTATGCGACCCTTTCTCAAGTGCGATAAGCGCACCACTTATATATTTGTGTTAGGCTGCAGGGACTCGGTTTTAACCCATGCTCTTTATCTCGTATTTTCATGGGATCATTCAATCCCTTGAAAATTTTTATTTTTTTTATATTAAGTATTAAGTTAAGCATATATTATTTTTATATTAAGTAACTTCATGTAGTGGAAGAATTATTTGGCCTTCCCGTTTGAACGGGTTAACGCCACAGCCAATATATGAAATCTTATTTCAGATCTAAAAATTGGGCTTGTTTTAAAGACAATAATTTTTCATATAATCATTTTGGCTTGCTTTAAGATCAACGTTATCTACATATATGTAGCTTTCGATCGGTTCATTTGCAAAGAAGCGATAAATCTAATTATATTTAAAAAGTGTTGGAAAATGGCGGAGAATGTTTGAGTATTTTGAACAATTTAAAATAAGATTTGAAATATTTTCCCCTGCATTGCATGTGTCGCAAATAGCATTGTCATTAACATTCATTTTCGATAGAGTGTACTTATCGAACGTATGTCCGCTAAGGATTCTATTCAATCGTTTCGTGTCTATACGGTCGAAAATATCCGTTTTATAAAACCAGGGTTTCTTGGTGATGAAAGTCCTTAAGTTTGAATAGCTTTTATTACGTTCCATAGAGAATACGTTATAGTCTTTTCCCCAATCATCTTGAAACTTTTTTTTTTTTTTTTTGAATATTTAGTTACTTTCCAGCTCAAAAGAGGGGGAAGAATTCCTTGGCCGTCCCGTGAAGATGGGTAAACGCCAACGCCTATGTATGAAATTAAAAATTTCAAGATACCTATGACAATGCGAACAAATTATTTATAATAATATGACTTGAGAGAATGGGGAGAATGGGGGAAAGCATACAGGTCAAAGTGTCTGATTGCATTCAACTTGGTGAATGCCAGCATGATTCCTGTCACTGCTTTCTTCAAGCCGACGCACTACCTCTACGTGGTTCTCCCTGGATTGTCGCTCGACAGCCGTTGAGTGGCAAACTAAAGCGCGCGATGAGAGTCCTAACTCTATAAACTAGGTTGTGGCGTAGGACTTGAAATCCACCCATGTAAAACACAATTTCGGTGAAGGAAGCAAGAGAAGCCTCGGAAAGGAACCGATCTAACGTTGACAAGCGTATAGCAAGCGTAAAAAGGACAATAATTTGAGAGTATGCACCTGGAACGTACGAACATTGTACAGACCTGGTGCTGCTCAACAACTAGCAGATACCCTCAACAAATGTAGGGCTGACATCACTGCTATCCAGGAAATGCGATGGATAGGACAAGGCTGCATAAAGAAGAAGAACTGTGACATTTACTACAGCTGCCATCCAGAACGGCATGAATTTGGTTGTGGTTTCGTTGTAGGTGCCAGGCTGCGGCGCCGAGTCTCTCACTTTCGGCCAACAAACGAGAGAATTGCAACGATCCGAATTACTGCCAAATTCTTTAACATCAGCCTGATATGCGCACATGCCCCAACGGAGGAAAAGGATGATGCCACCAAGGACGCTTTCTATGCGGAGCTCGACCGAGCTTATGGCCGCTGTCCTTCCCATGACATTAAAATTCTCCTCGGGAATTTTAATGCCAAGGTAGGACGAGAAGACATCTTTGGTGCCACCGTCGGGCGATTTAGCCTACATGAGACCACCTCGAGCAATGGTCTCAGATTAATAGGCTTTGCAGCTGCGCATAATATGGTAGTTCGTAGTACTGGATTCCGTCATTTGGACATCCATAAAGCATCTTGGCTCTCTCCCGATCGACTGACCAGAAATCAGATCGATCATGTTGTGATCGATGCAAGGCACGCATCTAATATACTCGACGTGCGATCCTGTCGGGGTCCCAACATCGACTCCGACCATTATCTTGTTGCAGCTAAGATTCGCACACGGCTATGTGTGGCGAAGATTGCACGTCGAAGTGCGTTAAGAAGGCTGGACATCGGAAAGCTGCAATCACAACAGGCGAAGAATGCATTCTCCACTCACGTCTCGGGGCTATTAAGCCGAGCACCTTCAATACCTAAAGGCATAAGCGATATGTGGACGCTCATATCTCACTCCCTGCGAGCTTCGGCAGAAGAAGTGCTTGGATTCCAGCGTCCTCTATCAAGGAATCCATGGTACGATCAGGAGTGTCATGACGCAACAGCTGCAAAGGATGCCGCCTACGGAAGAACACTACAAGCTGGGGCGACACGAGCGATTGTGGATGTCTACAGGTCGAGACGAAGAGACGAAAAACGCCTTTTTAGACGCAAGAAGAAAGAGCAGGAAAGGCGAGAGTGTGAGAGCACAGAGAGCAGCAGATGCAGAAATGAAGCACGTAACTTCTACCAGAGGGTCAAGCGTCTGACCCAAGGATTTAAGACTGGTACAGTGGCGTGCAGGGACAA
Source organism: Drosophila bipectinata (assembly GCF_030179905.1). Classification (NCBI taxonomy): domain Eukaryota; kingdom Metazoa; phylum Arthropoda; class Insecta; order Diptera; family Drosophilidae; genus Drosophila; species Drosophila bipectinata. The sequence goes on along the minus strand of NC_091740.1, from coordinate 18,821,665 downwards.
TGATGGAAATCTTGTCACAGAAACAGAGGTCGTGCTGAGGTTATGGAGGGATCACTTCTCGAGTTTGTTATCTGGCTCAAGCACAGACTCTGAAGACTATGATCCACGAACCCCAATCTATGGCACTGATATTGAAGTGCCAATCCCAAGTCATATCGAAGTCAAGGATGCAATCCAACGGCTTAAAAACAACAAGTCTGCAGGTGCTGACGGCCTGCCGGCAGAATTGTTTAAGGCAGCTGGTGATATGTTGGTAGGGAGCATGCACCAACTAATCAGTAAGATATGGCTCACGGAAAGCATGCCCGAAGACTGGAACCTCAGCATGATCTGACCCATCCTGAAGAAGGGTGATGCTACGGTGCGCACCAACTACCGCGGAATTAGTCTTCTTCCAGTTGCATACAAGGTCCTAACGAGCGTATTGTGTGAAAGACTTAAACCCCATGCTGAAGCACTGATTGGACCTTATCAGTGCGGGTTCAGGCCTGGCAAGTCCACTGTTGACCAGGTTTTCACCTTGCGCCATATCCTGGAGAAGTCTTACGAAAACCAGATCGACACGTACCATCTCTTCGTCGACTACAAAGCTGCATTTGATAGCCCCCGGCGAGATCGCCTATATGCCGCCATGTATATATGCAGCTTGGTATACCAGCAAAGCTGACTAGACTTTGCAGAATGACATTGAGCAACACCATCAGCTCTGTCAAGGTAGGAAGTGGCCAATCCGAAACCTTTATTACCAAGTGTGGCCTCAGACAAGGTGACTCGCTGTCTTGTATACTCTTCAATATTTTAATGGAGAGTATTATAAGAAAGGCTGGTGTACATCGGTCGGGCACGATATTAACCAACAGATGTGTCCAGCTCCTTGGTTACGCTGATGATATTGATATCATTGGCCGTACCAAGCGTGATGTCACAGGAGCCTTCGGGGCTATTGAAAAGGAATCAGCAAAAGTAGGACTAGCAGTGAATATGGAGAAAACAAAGTTTATGGTGTGCTCTAGCAGAGAATCGCGGCGCCTTGATTCTCAGCTGACTGCAGAAAACTATAGCTTTGGGTCCGTCAAGGAGTTTATCTATCTAGGCACTGCTATAACAAGCACAAATGATGTCAGTCTGGAGATTAAGCGGAGAATAACACTTGCCAACAGGTGTTACTTTGGGCTCAGTAGGCAGTTTAATAGTAGAGCTCTCTCTCGACGCACAAAAATCACACTCTACAAGACGCTCATTCTTCCAGTACTCCTATATGGTGCGGAGTGCTGGACAGTGACGCAATCAGATGCAGCTGCTCTTGGAGTGTTCGAGAGGAAAATTCTTCGTAAAGTCTTTGGCCCAATCTGCGTGGACGATGTTTATCGCATCAGATACAACCACGAGCTGTATGAGCTGTACGGTGATGTTGACGTAGCCAGTCGAGTGAAATCTCAAAGACTTCGCTGGCTGGGCCACGTTGCCCGTATGGATGAAGACGCTCCGGCCCGTAAGGTGTTTGATGCGGTGATTGTTGGGACACGAAGGAGAGGACGACCCCGAACGCGATGGCAAGACCAGGTGATGGAAACCCTGTCCACACTTGGTGTTACCAACTGGCGAAGGCGCGCCCAGGATAGAGTCGCGTGGAGGCACATTGCGCTTCAGGCCGAGACCCGATAAAAGGGTTGTCATGGCCATATAATAAATATAATAAATAAATATGACTTGAGGCTTGATGATGTTGATGGAAAATAAACGATAATGAAGTGTTTATGTGAGGGGCCGTTGGGCCCCTGAATTTAAGAGCGCATCCGCGCTGAAGAGCGCATCCGCGCTGAAGAGCTCATCCGCGCTAAAGAGTGCATCCGCGCTCGCCCCTCTATGCACTCTCGCGCTCTCGTCGGCCGTCATCGGTCGTCCGTTCTTTTCTAAGTTAGGTTTAATCTCTTGTTAGCAGCGAAATAAAGCTGAACGCGTTTTTTAAAATCAACCAGGACGCCCCCGACTTCTTTTTTTTTTTACTACTTCTGGAATCTTTTGCGGCAGCAACGCCCCCCTACAACACTTTGGTCCTTCGAGCCGGATAATTCCGGGATTTTCTTCTACCAGCAGTTTTCGGCATTATTCCGCCACAAGATAAGTACATTTTTCCGTCTCCTTCACTCTGCCGGTTTTCAGCAGTGGTCCGAACATTAAATTTCGTTCACACTGCTGCAAGATTGTTTTTCCCTCCGTGTCAACTCCAAGTCCGAGTTTTCCGACATAACGGCAGGTTGAGATTTTCTAATAATCTATAATAATCTTAAAATTCTGCAAATTTTTCCATCCGTCTCCGTTTTGTGTGCTGCCCATAGCACTCATAGCACTCCCATAGCGTCTCCTCGCCGGTTTCGGCCTCTCCGTTATCCATTCGCTTGCCAACGGTTGAAGCATATGTGCATCCACATACATACATACACACATACATATTTTTTTGGTGCAATTAATCCGCGAAAAATTCGCAAGTGAACAGTGAAATTGTGTGGTGACAAAAAGAAGGCATAATTAATATTGGCCAGCCGGTGTGAATTAGTTCCGGAATTTCCAAATTCACCGAACAGTCCGCCGCTATCGTAATATTTGTTTTTTATCTTCCCCAATCAGTGTCATTTTTTACACCACATAACTTTTCTGTTCCCCCAATTATACAGTCCACTTATCGACGCTCCACTGTACCAACATGTGCCCACATGCCCTTACATATATCCGTACTTGCATGCATGTCCATATAAATTCAAATATTTTCTGCTTCCAATTTCAGGAAACATATACCCGATAAAATTAAAAAAAAAAAAATGTAATTTTCCAAAACCAACAATTATGTACCGCCATTTCACTACAAATCCGTGATTGTGTCGCTTAATTTCTCGCCATTTCACTACAAATCCGTGATTGTGTCGCTTAATTTCTCGAACTATCCGCTGTCGAAGCCGTGTTATGTTTTTTTGGTGCTATTTTGTTTTCCGTACGTACAGGGGTACGTACAGGGTGCCGACGGCATAACCGGCTGCTCTGTACTAAGTTCCAGCTTTCTATCTTAAAAAAACACGAAAGTTGGGTCATTTCCGATCGTTCAGTTATATGGCAGCTATAGGATATAGTCGGCCGATCCTTATAAAATTTGGCATGTCGTAATGTTTTGCCAAAAATAGCTCTCTCGAACTCTCTAACTCTAAAAACACCAACGTTATTCCATTTCCGATTATTCAGTTTTATGGCATCTTTAGGATATAGTCAGCCGATCCCAGTCGTTTCGACTTATATACTGCGTGCAAAGAAATGTCTACGATGTCCACGAATTAATAAATATTTTTAATAATATTAAACATATTATTGAGTATGATAATCCGAAAAACTTAATTACGATACTAAAAGAATATATTTCACCAAATATAACCAAAGGCCTGCTCTGTACTCTTCAAGACCTTTACATATTGCAAAAACCACTAATAGAAAATTCGGAAACAAATTCCTATTTTAAAATTCCTATTCCTAGAAAATGAGGAACAAGAGGCAATTATTATTGACGAGACTTATTTTCGCGCCCATAGAGGATTAGACGAAAATTACAAACAAATATCTAGACTTTATTATTGGCCAAATTTTTTTTTTTTTTTATTTAAAAGAATATATAAAAAATCGGACCATTTGTAACCAAAATAAATATTACAGACAGCCAGTAAAAATTCCGATAGGTGAAGCACCAATTCCAATTAGTGAAGGTGAAAATCTTAATAATGATATATTTTACGCAGATAAAAAACAATGAACCAAGTTTCACATTCCCGCATTTTTATTAATTTATTAGTATGTATGTAGAAGTGAAGTCACAATACACTTCGCAGCTTCAAGACATAGCTCTTCCAATGATCAAATGGAAAGGGCACATTCAACACTTGTTTAGAGGAGCCCTAAATAAATATGTGTTACTCCAATAAGTTCCGTTTTGAAACTATTTTTATTTTGTACAATTACATTATAAGAAAGATACATGAAAGATACATAAACACACTGCACGCTGACTAGCTATGCGACCCTTTCTCAAGTGCGATAAGCGCACCACTTATATATTTGTGTTAGGCTGCAGGGACTCGGTTTTAACCCATGCTCTTTATCTCGTATTTTCATGGGATCATTCAATCCCTTGAAAATTTTTATTTTTTTTATATTAAGTATTAAGTTAAGCATATATTATTTTTATATTAAGTAACTTCATGTAGTGGAAGAATTATTTGGCCTTCCCGTTTGAACGGGTTAACGCCACAGCCAATATATGAAATCTTATTTCAGATCTAAAAATTGGGCTTGTTTTAAAGACAATAATTTTTCATATAATCATTTTGGCTTGCTTTAAGATCAACGTTATCTACATATATGTAGCTTTCGATTGGTTCATTTGCAAAGAAGCGATAAATCTCATTATATTTGAAAAGTGTTGGAAAATGGCGGAGAATGTTTGAGTATTTTGAACAATTTAAAATAAGATTTGAAATATTTACCCCTGCATTGCATGTGTCGCAAATAGCATTGTCATTAACATTCATTTTCGATAGAGTGTACTTATCGAACGCATGTCCGCTAAGGATTCTATTCAATCGTTTCGTGTCTATACGATCGAAAATATCCGTTTTATAAAACCAGGGTTTCTTGGTGATGAAAGTCCTTAAGTTTGAATAGCTTTTATTACGTTCCATAGAGAATACGTTATAGTCTCTTTCCCAATCATCTTGAAACTTATTTTTTTTTTTTTTTTGAATATTTAGTTACTTTCCAGCTCAAAAGAGGGGGAAGAATTCCTTGGCCGTCCCGTGAAGACGGGTAAACGCCAACGCCTATGTGTGAAATTAAAAATTTCAAGATACCTATGACAATGCGAACAAATTATTTATAATAATATGGCTTGAGGCTTGATGATGTTGATGGAAAATAAACGATAATGAAGTGTTTATGTGAGGGGCCGTTGGGCCCCTGAACTTAAGAGCGCATCCGCGCTGAAGAGCGCATCCGCGCTGAAGAGCTCATCCGCGCTAAAGAGTGCATCCGCGCTCGCCCCTCTATGCACTCTCGCGCTCTCGTCGGCCGTCATCGATCGTCCGTTCTTTTCTAAGTTAGGTTTAATCTCTTGTTAGCAGCGAAATAAAGCTGAACGCGTTTTTTGAAATCAACCAGGACGCCCCCGACTTCTTTTTTATACCCTTGCAGAGGGTATTATAATTTTGTCCAAAAGTGTGCAACGCAGTGAAGGAGACATCTCCGACCCTATAAAGTATATATATTCTTGATCAGGATCACCTCCTGAGTTGATATGAGCATGTCCGTCTGTCCGTCTGTCCGTCTGTCTGTCTGTCTGTTTCTACGCGAACTAGTCTCTCAGTTTTAAAGCTATCGACTTGAAACTTTGCACACACCTTTCTTTCCTTTGCACGCAAAATATAAGTCGGAACGGCCCGGATCGGCCGACTATATCCTATAGCTGCCATATAACTGATTGATCGGAAATGGTATAACTTCGGTGTTTTTAGAGTTAGAGAGTTCAAATTTGATATGAGAGCTATTTTTGGCAAAATAATATGACATGCCATATTTCATAAGGATTGGCCGACTATATCCTATAGCTGCCATATAACTGAACGATCGGAAATGACCCAACTTTCGTGTTTTTGATGATAGAAAGCTGGCACTTGGTACACATTCTATTTTTGGTCAGTTAATCCGACCTACATTAGGATCGGTTGACTATATCTTATAGCTGACATAAAACTGAACGATCGGAAATGGTATTTGGTAGAAATATTAAATTTCGTATTTTTGAAGATAGAAGCTTGGGACTTTTTTTTAGATTTTTTATTGTAATTAATTGGTTTTATTATGATGTAATCATAAGGATCGGCCAACTATATCCGATGTTTGCGCTATATATTCGGTTTTAGCTGCAAGGGTATATCAACTTCGGCTCCGCCCGAAGTTAGCTTTGCTTTCTTGTTTTTTTACTACTTCTGGAATCTTTTGCGGCAGCAACGCCCCCCTACAACACTTTGGTCCTTCGAGCCGGATAATTCCGGGATTTTCTTCTACCAGCAGTTTTCGGCATTATTCCGCCAAAAGATAAGTACATTTTTCCGTCTCCTTCTCTCTGCCGGTTTTCAGCAGTGGGCCGAACATTAAATTTCGTTCACACTGCTGCAAGATTGTTTTTCCCTCCGTGTCAACTCCAAGTCCGAGTTTTCCGACACAACGGCAGTTTGAGATTTTCTACTCTTCTTCGTCTTCAAATTCTGCAAATTTTTCCATCCGTCTCCGTTGCGTGTGCTGCCCATATTCCTCGCTGTTTTCCGCCTCTCCGTTATCCATTCGCTTGCCAACGGTCGAGGCATATGTGCATCCACATACATACATACACACATACATATTTTTTTGGTGCAATTAATACGCGAAAAATTCGCAAGTGAACAGTGAAATTGTGTGGTGACAAAAAGAAGGCATAATTAACATTGGCCAGCCGGTGTGAATTAGTTCCGGAATTTCCAAATTCACCGAACAGTCCGCCGCTATCGTAATATTTGTTTTTTATCTTCCCCAATCAGTGTCATTTTTTACACCACATAACTTTTCTGTTCCCCCAATTATACAGTCCACTTATCGACGCTCCACTGTACCAACATGTGCCCACATGCCCTTACATATATCCGTACTTGCATGCATGTCCATATAAATTCAAATATTTTCTGCTTCAAATTTCAGGAAATATATAACCGATAAAATTAAAAAAAAAAAAATGTAATTTTCCAAAACCAACAATTATATACCGCCATTTCACTACAAATCCGTGATTGTGTCGCTTAATTTCTCGAACTAGCCGCTGTCGAAGCCGTGTTGTGTTTTTTTGGTGCTATTTTGTTTTCCGTACGTACAGGGGTACGTACAGGGTGCCGACGGCATAACCGGCTGCGTAACGACTACCTTCAAAAAAATCTATTAATTATAAAGTTATATATTTATAATTATAACCCCCACAATTTATTATTGCCATGGGTTAATTATTACTTCCCCTCGAGCGAAGGGACAGGTTTGTTTTAAGTCACCGTTCCGGCCACTCAACCGTTAAAATTATTAAAAAAAATTAATATTCGAAAATTATTAATAATTTAATTATCAACCTTCTGTCCGAATAGAGCCGCGGTTTCAATTCCATCTTTCCGGCTTCGGGATAAATAAATCCAATTAATTAAAGATTAACGTTTCAACTCCACTCTTCCATAATAATTAAATACGACAATTAGTCAAAATTATTTATAATTAATTATTTATTTTCTTTTTTTTGCGTGTTAAATCCAAGCCAAGGTCAAGTCCACCTTTCCGGCTCCGCAAATTCGAAAATAGTTAAGAATTCAATATTTACGTACGAGCCACACTGGTCGAAATATACATATATAGACCGTCATCGATTTTTTTCCGAACGAGCACGAATTTTCCGGTACTTGTCCGTCCCTCTAACGCTGTTTCTACTCCGCATCAGGCAACATCCGCCTAGAATCTCAGCAAACCTCGTCCCCTTTGGTTTTTTTTGGGTTCCTGAAGATTTCTTCCACCTTCGAATTGTGCCGCTTATGTTCCTTTCGACATCGGCGCTACTAATTCCCACTTGTGCCTTGTAATCGCATTTCATCCGCGATCTCACCGTTCTAATCACATTAGTGTGACCGGCCACCACTTCGTACGAGGCACCTACGGCGCAAGTCAGTCGACAAGCGCTGACCAGCGAATTGAATTCTGAGAATGCTTACGGGAGACGACAAAAAGCCGCGTCCGATCCCAACCATCCGTTTGGACGCGGACGCCTATGTTGAAGCCTAAGGCGACTAGTGCCATTCCAAGGGCAAAGAGTGGCGAATCCGTCGATACAATCCCCGGGCCTTCACCGAGGCAGACTCGCTCCTTTGCGAAAATGGCTCCAAGTGCGGTCGAAGTGGCGCTGAAAAAGTTCATCGCCACAACAGATCGAATTATCCAATTTGAGGCTAACATAAACACTCCGGGCGCCATAGAAACGGAAATAGGCTCCCAATACATGCGCGAAGTCCATCGGGACCAAATTCGGTCACTGTGAGAGAAGGTGGAGGAGAGCTATGAGAGCTGCTCCGATTTTCTAGCCGTGTCAGATGACAATGCGGCCACCTCGACAGTGCTGGAATCGAAATACAGAAAATTGCCGCCCAATCCACGCAGGCTTCCGTCAATGTACACACGCCCACGTCTACAGACTGCCGGTTACCTCCGGTGGATACCGAGGTCTTTGCGGGTGATTATTTTAGGTGGCCTACCTTCAGAGACTTGTTTACGGCCATTTACATCCAAAACTCGCGGCTCACCCCAGTAGAGAAGTTGTTCCACTTACTATCCAAAACAAGTGTTGACGCCCACGCCCACGCCATTGTTTCTAAGGCTCCATTTACCCATGAGGGATTTGTCGCCGCGTGGCAAAGCCTCACAGACCGCTTTGAGAACCGGCTGCTATTGGTCAATAGCCAGTTGAAAATCCTTTTCAACCTCCAGGCTATTTCTCAAGAGTCTGGGGTCGCGCTGTAGGAGCTGCAAGCCACCATTCAGAGTTCTCTGACAGCCCTAGAAATGTCCTGCATTAATGTTGAGGCTTGGGACTGTCTCCTGGTATTTATGATTTCGTCAAAGCTCCCCAAAGTCACACTTCCTATGTGGGAGCTATCCGTACATAATAAGGGCGAGATTCCAACATGGAAGGAATAAGATAACTTCCTGACAGAGCGAAATCGCACTCTGGAGGCCATCGACGACGTCAGGCCTAGTAGCGCCTAGGTTCCGGGTTAAAAGGGCTGCGATCTCTGTTCGAGAGAGGAAAACCCCATTCGCTTATGTCCGCGTTTCCTGGAAATGGATGTAAATGGGCGCTCTGACTACATAAGGAGGAAGCAGTTATGTTTAAACTGTTTTGCCCGAGGCCACCAGCAACGAGACTGCCCGAGCGCCCATACCTGCTTCACATGCCACAGCAGACACCACACCCTCTTGCACCGCGGCAATCCATTCGCAACCGCTCCAAGTCCGCCTACGCAGCTTAGCGCTCCAAGTCCGCCTACGTCAACAAACGGCTCAGAGGATCAGTCGAATGTGCAGGTGTGTTTCGCTTCCGGGTCAGTAGCCGTCCTACTGGGCAAGGCCCTTATCAACGTGTGCCATTTGGGGTGCACCGTCCAGGCACGATCACTGATAGACTCAGGCTCCGAAGCGACTTTCATAACGGAACAACTGTTCAACCTCGTCCAGCCTCCCTTCAAGGCGATTCAAGCCCAAGTTTCCGGCCTCAATCAGACCATTTCCGCGCAGTCTACTAAATTGTGCCATTTCTCCATTCGGTCGCCGTCTAGACCCGGGCTACAATTAGAGACTGCGGCTTACGTTCTTCCGCAGTTGGCAGGAATGAATATCAATCTCAACTATCACCCTTGCTCAGAAATATCAGTCATAACAGTGAGACATCGGTTGGAAACTCTAGAGCTTCGAGTATCGCTCCTGAAAAAGTCGCAAGCATTATACATGATTCGACGGTGCTCGAAAAGGCATGCAAGTCGAAGACTTTTTATATCGTATTCGTTCCCTTACAGCACAAAACTTAGGAGGCGACTATCAACTTTTGTGTGATCATTTGTACTTGTTGTTCGCGGGAAAGGCGAATGAAAGATTTTGGAAGTTTCATCGTTCTTGTGAAAATTTCACTTGGAAAACCTTCCAGCAAGAATTCCGAGAAAAGTTCCTGGAAGTAGACTCCGACATGGACATTTGGGACTTGATCAATGCTAGACGGTAATCAGAACAGGAACCATTCGAAGAATACCAGTTCGCTGTAGAAACTTTGTTAGGAAGATTCAAGGTTCCCATTTCCGAACAATCCACTATACGAATTCTTATTCGACATGCAAAGAACTCGTTACGTTACGAATTGATGCATTTAGGTATTAATACTCTTGCTAGATTACGCGAAGAGATCCGTACTCACGAGCAATTTCAGAAGCACGTCAAGACGCAGTCTATGAAACCGAAATCGTTCCGTTCTATGAGATATCAAATCGTTCCGTTTCGGAATTATTTTCCATGTCAGCAGATCAAGTAGATATGGAAGAAATTCATAGGAGGAAGGAAGGAGGAAGATGGTTTGCTGGAATTGTCAGAAGCCAGGACATAGGTTCGACGATTGTATGGAAGTCCGATCAGTATTTTGTTATGGTTGCGGAGCTAAAGATATTTATAAACCAAAATGCTCTCGTTGTAACCCGACGGAAAACCGCCAGAGGGATGCGCAGAACACCACCAATCTGGCGCACCCTTACAACCCAGACCACTAGTTAATGAGGCTTCTTCTCAAACGGAATACTATACACCTATTCCAGAGAATAGTGACGTTAAAGAAGCGCAAGAGCAACTGAACGCAGTTACCCAGCGAAACCCATTCGCACCACTACACATTAGATGGAATAGGTATAATGCAGCAAAGTGTCGCATATTCGGATACGAAAATTCGACGCACAAACGAAAACCCAGACGCTCGACCGTTCGGTTGAAATCATTTTGGAGAAATATTACTAATACTAGGAGAAAGTAAGTTTCCTCTATATTTTGTAACTCTCATGATAGGCTATATACAGACATCATTATAGGAGAGAAAAATTATGTTGCATTGCTAGATTCGGGAGCATCCGTAAGTTGTTTAGGTGGAAACGCGGCTACCGAAATTATGAGCAATCAAAAACTTAAAAAATGTTCGGGTAATATTCGAACGGCTAATAATAATAAATGTTCCGTGGTAGGAAAATATGTGACTAACATTTCTTACCGTGGCGAAACAAAGCCCATTGAATTCTACGTTATCCCAACATTAAGCCAGGACGTTTATTTAGGAAAAGATTTCTGGAAATCCTTTAACTGGGTCCACAGCCTGATCAGTCCTAAGATTTCCGAAATAAATATTGATAAGGATTAACAAAAGGAAAAAAAGAAGATGCACCTTTTGTCATCCGAACAACAAGGCAACCTCGATAAGGTCATTCAAAGATTCCCATCATTTGATAGAGAAGGCTTGGGCCGCACTCATCTCATTGAGCACGCTATCGATGTAGGCGACGCAAAGCCCGTAAAACAAAGACATTGGCCAATATCACCCGCGGTTGAGAAATTGATGTTTGAGGAAGTAGATAGGATGTTGGATTTGGGTATCATAAAGGAATCGAAAAGCCCGTGGAGTAGTAATAGTGTTATTGTAAAACGTGGAGAAAAGATTCGACTATGCCTCGATTCCAGAGTGGTCAACAAAGTAACTATAAAAGACGCGTATCCTCTACCACATATTGATGGCATTCTAAGCCGCTTACCACCAGCACGTTATATAACCGGCATAGATATGAAACACGATTTTTGGCAGATCCCACTGGAACTAAATTTTCGTCAGTATACCGCGTTCACAGTTCCGAACAGGCCCTTATATCAATATAAAGTCATGCCATTTGGCCTGTGCAATGCACCCCAGACACTTTGTAGATTAATGGACTATGTGATTCCAGCTCATTTGCGTACCTATCTATATCTCTTTATCCTATCTGAAGATTTTGAGTCGCATATGCAGCTTCTTCAAGAAGTAGCTCTATGTCTAAGGAAAGCCAATTTGACAATAAACGTTGCAAAGTCAAACTTTTGCATGCGCGAAATAAAATATTTAGGATTCATTATCGGATACGGTCAGCTTAAGACAGACACCGACAAAATAAGAGCTATAAATGAATTTCCAGTACCCACTTCCGTCAAACAGCTTCGACGTTTCTTAGGTTTAACAGGATGGTACAGACGCTTTGTAGACAATTATGCAACTATTAGTTTTCCGTTAACTCAGTTGTCACGGAAAAATAGACCATTAGAATGGAACCAAGAAGCAGACACAGCATTCGCGGACTTTAAAGACAAGTTGATATCTGCACCGATATTGAACACTCCCGATTTTTCCAGACCCTTTATATTACTACGCGATGCCAGTATATATGAAGTGGGATGTGTGTTGGCACAAGCCAACGCTAGTGGCGACGAAATGCCGATTGCCTATATGTCCGAGACTCTGTCGAAAGCGCAGCGCAATTACACGGTGACCGAACTAGAGTGCTTGGCAGTAGTCAAAGGTGTGAAGAAATTTAGAGCGTATATTGAAGGTTTAGAGTTTACCGTAGTCACTGACCATGCGTCACTGAAGTGGCTTATGGAACAGAAAGATTTGACAGGTCGCGTTGGACGATGGGCGGTCAAGTTACAGCCTTTTGTCAAGTACATGAAGATTGAACATAGGCGTGGTACTCTCAATGTAGAAGCCGACACTCTTTCCCGTCAGCACGAACCAGCAGTATTTGAAATCACCGACTTCGGACCGATGATAGATTTGACTTCAGTCGAATTCAAATCAGCAGAATACACCGATCTGATTGGATATATCCAGCGAAATCAGTCCAGGTTACCGGATCTAAAGATCGTAGACAATTTTGTTTATAAAAGAGTAGAGCAGGCAAAAGGTGACGTTGTTCAAGAAATGAATTCATGGAAACTATGGGTACCTTCAAAACTAAGATCAGGTATTTTATACAGGGCACATGTTCCCCCGGATGCAGCTCACTGCGGAATCGGAAAAATGATAGGAAATCTTAAAAGATTTTTCTTTTGGCCAGGAATGAAAAGCCCAAATGCGGTGCTGAAACCTCCAATGGGAAAGCCGATGACATCAGATAGACCCTTTTAAAAATTGCACATGGATTTATTAGGCCCATATCCAAGATCCAAAAGAAGAAATATCGGCATACTAGTCATAGTCGATCATTATACTAAGTTCCACTTTTTGCATCCGATCAAAAAGTTCACTTCGAGCAGAATCTGTGAATTTCTCGAAACTTCAGTATTTTATACATTTGGAGTTCCCGAGACAATATTAACTGATAATGGCTCGCAGTTCCGATCGTCCGAATTTAAATCCTTTTTGACCCGGTTTGGAACAAAGCATATTTGTACAGCTATATATTCGCCACAGGCTAACGCCAGCGACCGCCTTAACCGATTCGTTCTCTCCGCGATACGCGCATATATAGGTTCAGATCATTCCAATTGGGATAGACATCTGCCGGAGATAAGCGCAGCGCTTAGAGCCAGTATCCATCAAAGCACTAGATTTTCGCCTTATTTTATGACCTTCGGTCAGAATATGGTTCTTCACGGAAAAGACTACGAACTGAAAGAAATTTAAACCTCTTAAAAGATAATGCGGAAATACAGCGTTCCGATGCTTTGCAGTGTATTCGCAATAAAGCTAAGAATAATATATCTTTGGCATATGAAACAAACGCCAAAATTTATAATTTAAGAAGTAGATCAATAGAATTTAAAAGCTGTGATGAAGTCTTTGCTCGCAATTTCGCGCAAAGTAACGCCAGCAAGAAGTTTAACGCTAAGTTAGCACCTCTTTTTATAAAAGCCAAAGTAAAGAAGAAAGTAGGACGTTCTTATTATGAATTGGTAAATGAGGTAGGAAAAATATTAGGAACTTATCATTTAAAGGACATAAAAGTAGTAATATAAAAATAGTTTTTTTTTAGGTTGATATTAGTAATTTCAGTTAATGACCCCTTCGAATAAGATTTATGTGGCATTAACTGTGGTGTAGTGTGTGGATTTCCAATAGGGCATCCATATCACAGAAAACATAGAATTTAAGATCTTTTTAAAAGCTCAAAGTATTGTATCTATTATTCTCCGGTCACCATAAGGCTGCATTATTAAGCCTAAATTAAGAAAAGTAAACTCGTTTTCAATATAATTAAATATATGGAAGAAGTTATGAAACCCCAGCGGAGTAGCCAGTGGTTTTAAGCCAGTGCCACGTGCCAGTGCGGCTAGTCCGAGATGACGTAATCGGCTAGTACCGAGTTATGCAATCGGCTAGTACGAGGTTACACAATGGACTAGGGCGATATTATGTAATCGTCTAGTTTCATTAAGGATTTAAGGAAGCGGAGCTAAAATATTATATATATTAGCAGTGAAATTTTATGAACATTGGCCTGCTTAATTATTAAAGAAAGCTTTGCAGTTTATTATTTTGTTCAGTTTATTATGGAGTTTTTCACGGAAGAAAACTTCCCTCGCACCTTTTTATTTTTGATTATAGTTTTTCAAATACATTTTCTTGTTATTTTAATATAAATAAGTATAAATTTATATATATATAAGTCACGATGAATTTAAAAGAGTAATATTTGGAATTTAATTGAAGTACGAACTTTGCGATAATATTCGAGCATGGCCAAACAAATTGTATTGTAATATTTTTATTAATTATTATTATAAAAATCCTTAGCATTCCTGTCCTTGAGCTCAACGACGGCGAACTTCGGTAAGTGGATACCACTGAAAGAAATTACTCATACTTTTGATTTATACAGTAAATTTTGTACGTCATGAGTCTTGAATAATTTAAATTTATATCCTCGCAAACTTATTAATTTTTAATTTTAAAATGAAGCCAAATTTAATTCTTTAACTTAACGTAATAGTTTTAATTCTTCTTAAATATAATATAATATAAATAATATAAATAATATAAATATATATTATAAAACATGAATGATAACGAAATGAAATGTTATAGATGTTAAGGAAATATCACTTTATTTAAATAGAAATCTTTAATTGGTAAAATGAATCAATTTTATAAGACTATTTATTTGAGTATTTTGGAATTTATGAAGGCTTAAGGCTCTAACCGTTCCGCCACCGAACCTCTAAATAGCCATGCTGGAACGTCGTAGATCTCGCCAAGGTCGGGTGGGTTAAGACTAGGGTATAATGAACATCTAATTACCCTACAACTGATCGAAATCACTCTCTCTCTTCTGAAGCTATTTGTATTTTAGGGGATTTGTTTCTTGTTTTCGGATTTGATTATAAAGTAAAATCATCCGGGTTTCTTCTTGAATTTTCGAGCAAGTGCACTTAATTTATTTTGATGATGTGTAGTATGGATACGTGAAAAAGAACCTCCCCCATCCGTCGAGCTAAGTCTAAGACCACAAGAAGTGCACGCCCTTCACTCCCATCCATACGTCCCTAAGGTATATCTTCTGGACCTTGAAGAACACCTTGCATCTTGGTTCTGTTTGGAACTTATACAAGACCCACACGTTACAACTGGCAATACCCTGAATAGCATTTCGACACCTTCTTGTCGGTCTGCATGGCACCTGGCTTGGACGGGAGCCGTGCTGCCGCGATGCAACAGGGGATGATGGCGTTCTAGGCATCCATCTATTCCGCAAGGATTGGGGACGCCGCATCTTTCCACCTTGTGGCTCTGGAAACATCTCCAGCACAAGCCACACCGTCGAGTAGCCTTCCAGCGATCGCGGGTCGTCATTTCCAGGAATGCTGGACACTCCTGCAGGGTTCTGCAATTGCGGGTGCACAGCCGACACCTTGGCGCACAGTGTGTGTATGTACCGTACCCCATCTCTCCGTTCTTGACGACGAGCTTTGGACTATCACATGGCTCGCTCCTTCTGCCATCTGCGATAGCCACGTACTAAACTCTGCCAACGTACACACTGTTAAAGAGGCTTTGTGCGTTCCCTAAAACGTCTGCACCATCGATGGCAACTTGCTCACTAGCTCCTGCGTGAGCGCTGGGTTGTTTAAGCACTGGTCCAAATTGGAGGCTTTCATCGTAGCGCAAATATTTTGCACCTCCACCGAGAAGTCAACCAGCATTTCAAGCTTATTCTCCCTCACTTGAGGAAATTGTTTAATTTTTGTTTAAACAAGTCAATGATAATTTCGGGTCGCCAAAATCGCATTTTTAGCGTGGCGATTATCTGCGGAACACAGTCCGCATGCAGCATTAGACTTTGTACTGCGTTCTTGGCTGGTCCTTCCAACGCATGCCGAGGCCGCATTAGTTTCTCGGCATCCGTGAATCCGCATAGCTCCGTCGTCTGTTCATACGTTGCGATGAATAAGGGCCAGTCCTCCGGCCTTCCGGAAAACTTCTTCAACTCAGCCACGCTAGTCTTCCTCGCTGTCAATTGTTCGTAAGATGGTCTGCCCACAGGTTTAGTGACCCAAGCAGCTGAGTTGTCTTCCCCACTGGTAGAAAAGAGCCATGGGGGCCCAGCGTGGGCTCTCTGCGTACTGCCGTTTCCTTCCACAACGGCACCTTCACCAATTGTATCCGTACCAGCATTCTGGTACCGTGTACTAGATGCTCCAGGCATCTTTTTTGCGTGGCCAGTCTCCGATAGCCTATGTAGAAGTTGTTGTCGCAACTGCAGCAACCTGCGCTTCTTTTGAGGCCTCGTTGACGTAATTAGTTCCGATCCTCATTTGGTCGCCACCTGAGTTACTTTGGCAGTTGTCCCCAGCAGCACACTTAGGATGGCACATGCTCACGCAGCCGGCGCCGATACAGCCAACTGTCACGTGCTCGTCCTCCACTTCACAGAGGAAGCATGTCGCCACCAATCTTGCCTCTCCACCGGATCCAGTAGGCATCTTTTTTTTTTTTTTTTTTTTTTTTTTTTTTTTCGCGGTCTTTCAGAATTTGGAAATGGCTTGTGCATCAATAAGAGCATCAGCTAGCATTCCTGTATTCATCATAAAGCTTAGAGGCCCAGACGACCGAGGGGCGCTCAAGAAACGATTTGTTAGAGTATATTAAGTTATTTGTTAATTATTAAGCTAAGAGGAGTTAGTAAGGAAATTTAAAATTCTATATTTTAAATTAGAAGGACAGGAAAGAGATGTAATAGAGTAGAGACCATTGTAGTTCGAACATAATACCCTAAAAGGGTCATGCAGTGCATATGTCGAACTACAACGGCTAAGGAACAGAGGACTAAAGTTTCGAGTCCTTCTATTAGGAATGTTGAAATTTAAGCGTGTTAGTAAATGCTGGCTATCTACATCCCCGTTGATAAGGTTTTGCAGAAAAACTACACCGAGCATTGTCCTACGATTTGTTAAGCTAGGTAAGTTAATAAGTAAAAGTCTGCTACTGTAGGATGGAAGCTGAAGATTTGCATCCCAGTATAGACCTCTAAGTGCAAATATTAAAAAGTTCTTTTGTACGGATTCTATGCGGTCCTTATGTACTCCATATTGGGGACTCCAGACACATGAACCGTACTCTAGTATCGGACGGACCAAAGAAATGAATAAAGTTTTGGTTATATAGGGGTCATTAAATTCTTTTGACCACCTTTTAATAAAACCAAGGACTCCTTTAGCCTTATTAACCATTAAGGAAATATGGTCGGCAAATTTAAGTTTTATGTCTAATAGGATGCCGAGATCATTAACCTGGGTTAATTTTTCTAAGGCAATCCCATTAATGGAATACGTAGCTTGCAGAGGGCAAGAACGATAAAAAGACATATGCTTGCATTTTGATCCATTAAGTATTAGATCATTAGCCAAACACCATTTTTGAAAGTTATCAAGGTCAGACTGAAGACTGCATTGGGCAGAGATGGATTTATACTGAAGACAAAGCTTTACATCATCTGCATACATAAGAACTAGAGAGTTCGTTAAAGCAGGGGGCAAGTCGTTTATAAAAAGCGTAAATAATAACGGGCCAAGATGACTTCCTTGAGGGACGCCGGATGTAGCACGGACCAGACGGGACTGTATGTTTTTAAATAAGACTCTTTGTGTCCTTCCATCTAGGTAGCTGGAGATCCACGTTAAGAGGTCTTTAGGAAAACCCAGCATATTCAGTTTACTCAACAAAAGTGAGTGATTAACTGAATCAAATGCTTTGCTGAAGTCTGTGTAAATTACATCGGTTTGATATCCCTTACAAAAGCCGTCTATGACAAAGGATGTCAACTCCAATAAGTTTGTGGTGGTGGAGCGACGCTTAATAAAGCCATGCTGACAAGGAGTGATGATCGAAGAGCAAAGGTGTTGCAAATGAGGGGTAATTAATTTTTCAAATAACTTTGGAATTGCCGACAACTTAGAGATGCCTCTGTAGTTGGCAGCCTCGGACTTTTTCCCCTTTTTATGTAGGGGAATTATAAATGATTCCTTCCACTTAAGGGGAAAAATCGAGGTTTCCAAAGATAAGTTGAAAAGTCTTAGAAGAGGTTTGCACAGAGCCCTGGCGCAGTATTTTAGCACACAGCCTGGTACTCCGTCGGGGCCTGGCGAATAAATGGGTTTTACCCTTAAAAGACCAGATAATAAGTTGCTCTCAGAAAAAGACGGACAGAAAATAAGATTTGCTGCTTGAATGTTATATGCATAAGGCTGATCAGTCAATTTAGGAGGAGAATAAGTTGTTTGAAAAAATTCTGCGAATAGATCGGCAATGGCCTGATCCGAAGTCGCAGAGGAATTTTCAAACATAAGCAGAGGTGAAAAAGATACGTGTTTACGCTTAGTGTTTACAAAATTATAAAACTGCTTTGGATCCTGAGTAAATTGAATCCGGCAGCGGTCAATATAATTCCTATAACATTCAGCGTTATGCACGGTAAAATTCGACCGAGCTAGTAGGTATCTTGAGAAATCAACACTACTGCAGGTTTTTTTATATTTAAGTAAAAGCTTATTTTTTTTATTTTTTAGGTTAGTGAGGGACCTTGTATACCAAGGAGGATTTGTTGAAGCGGACGGATGTTTCCAAGGCACACATGAGTCAAAAAATGTATTTAAAGTAAAATAAAATTTTTCTAAAGTGACATTAAGATCAGTGCACGCCAGAATATCAGACCAGTCAAATGTATCGATAAGGCTATTAAGTTTTTGAAAATCAGCTTTACGGAAACAGCGAATCTTATTTACCACGCTCGGAGACATCTGATCGATACCAGGAGTGGTTTCGATTGAGACCTCCAGCGTGGGGTGATATGGATCCTCTGGGGCTGAAAGGGGAAAAGCTCTGGAGAGAGCGGTACCATCTGGATCAGATACAAAACATAAGTCTAAGAGCCGACCTAGCGAATTTCTGACATGATTGATCTGACCTAGGGACATGTCAAACATGCCCGCGGTGAAGTCATGGTAAGTTATAAGTGACAAAGATGGTGAGTTATCAACGTTGGACCACTTTAATTCTGGGATATTAAAGTCGCCCACCGCTACGAGTTGGTCACGATCCGTCATAAGATTAGAGACGTATCGAATAGCGGACAAATGCTGCCAATATGTGGGCGGTTCAGACATAGGAGGTATATATGAACATGTAATGTATAAAGCTTTCACGGACATAGTGATTTTAACGCAAATAAATTCTATGTCACCAAACTCTTGGGATTTCACCTCTTCAGAAGCAAAAGTAGAGTCTACCGAAATGAGGACTCCACCTCCTCTTCGCTGAGATCGATCCCGTCTAAAAGTGGTGTACTTACTTGGAAAAACTTCGGAGCTAAAGATCTCCGGATTTAACCAAGTTTCTGTAAATGCTATTATATGGGATGCAAAGAAAGAACTATCAGAATATAGCTTGGGGAGTTTGCTACGTAGCCCCCTAGTATTCTGATAGGTAAGAGTTAGTGAGGAAATTAGTTTTTTGGGTTAGAGGCCAAAGAAGAGGTGGAGGGTTGGTCAGTGGTTCCGATATTGGGAAGTCTCACTCCCACTGGTTTATTAACTTTTTTTTTAACGGAACTAGGCTGATGTTCTTGGACGAAAAGATTCTCTGGCCAAAAACTGGGAGAACAAATCGTCTTGAACATCAGCGCGGGCACACGAATCTTGAAAGAAGACGTGCGCCTTGTATAATTGTATTTAAATTTTTGTATGTCCTCCACCTTTATATCGGCTTTAGTTTTGGCTTTGATATAAGCCGAGATATCAATCTCTGAAGTATCAGGGGCAAGCCGAGAAACAAATATATGTTTCGATGGAGGAATCACCTGTAAGGGTTTTGGTGTCGCAGGTACAAGAACTGCAGCATCAGTCGGTGCCGGTGGTCCGGACTGTGGAATACCCTTTTGGGTGACCCTAATGGGGGTTTCGTTCCCTAGGACCTGTGGCATCACTTGAAGGGATGCCATGGCGGACATATCGGACAATTGCTCATTATCCCTGAGAAATTCTGACGAATTTTTCTCAGTTAAGGCCCTTGGGGTGGCCAGAGTTATGAGCGGCTGCATTAATGTCGGCTGAGCAGGCTGAGGCGGATCAGAAACAGCGGATTTCTTACGCTTAGGGGACTCATTTAGCAGCTGAAGGCCACTAAATTGAGTGTCAAGCGCACAGAGCTGGTCATTGATTTTACGAAAACCAGTGATCAGCTCTTTAAATCCATTTTTGGTCTGTCTCATGAACGACCTCATTTCGCCTTGCACAGCACGACAATTTTCGCAACAATAATGTATCCCAGACCTACGGGAAATGGCATCCGAAACTGATGCAGTGAAACCGGCACACTTGGCGTGCACGACGTTTTCACATAACCAGCAATGGATACTAGGCTGGGATGTGGAAATCGTCTTGTTGCAAGACTTAATGGCACAGACCAGTTTAAATTCCATTTTGTTTATTATTATTATTTTTTTTTTTTTAATTTAATAAGACAAAAATTAATATTTAAAAAGTTAAAAAACACAATACCTTGAACCACTGTGCCAAACAAGAAGCCGAAGCGGGAGCTTTGAAAGAGTGCACAAGAGAAATGCAGAAAATATAGATAAGCCGGGGAAGAAGCAGAGCTGAGCTATGCTTGGAATAGAATTTAGACAAATTGTTAATTCGATTCCAAATATACCAAAGCACTCGCGAAGCGATACGGTTTAGGCTTTAAGATTGTTATGATTCACAAGATTAATTCACAAAGTATGTAAACACCGGTTTACCAATATTTATCAAAAACGCAGTGCGCACAAAAAAACACGACCGTTCGCTTGAAAGAAAGAGAGGGAATCTCCATGTTGATTTCGCTCTCTGACTCAAGTATTCTCCAAGAATACACCAGAAAAGAATTTAAAGAAATGTTGCGGGAACTCGAAGTTTTTTAGCGTCGCCCGAGTAAAGACGCCCGTGTAGATAATTGTTTATTGTTTTCTTCATTTATAAGGGGGCAGCAAGGGCTAACAGTGGTACAGTCGGTAACCACTCTGCGATAGCAGCACTTTAAATTCCTAAGAAATTAATAGTTGTACAATTCATAATGAAAACTTAATTCTATCTCCTCACTTTTCGTACGCTTCCCTCGAGTGTCAAATAAAAAAGAAAAGCTAAGGCACATGGTTACCGGCTGAGTTAACAGAAATTTAACACCCGCTTAAACTATCGGTTCCGCAACTTCGGCGTTGCCGGATGCCGCGGGAGCAGTTTTGCTATCTATCGTCACAATATCTATATCGATAATATTATTCGTTAGAAACTTAGATAAAATTATGAAAGCAATTCTCCAGGAAAAATTGACTTATTTAACAAAAACTTAATAGTTATTTCGAACAACAAGTTGAAAATCTATTGTAACGGTCGAATAAATTTTAGTCATTTTAGACTGAGTTTTAAATGTGTAAATATATAATACATATGTTATTTAATATTTATTTCCGACAACGGATAAATCCTTATATTGCTACAAAGTAACAACTTTCATCATAATAGGTGCCTGGTTATCAAGGCTTTTTTAGAGCGCCACTTGATTTGGAGGCTAGGCGGCAAAGATGTAAAATATGAATGAGCCCGCTATCGGCTCATTTAAAAGATAAATGGCCCTGTGATACTCGATCCGAAAGGAGGTAAAGGTACGAATATCCCTTTGAGGAAAATCAAAGTTAATAGGTCCCAGTAAAAAAGGTCAATAAGTTTTGTCAGCGTTTATATTATTGAAAAAAGTCAAATTGCCAGTTGCCAGATAAGACTCTAACCAACTTAATAAGAAGGAACAAACACATAATTCATATAATTTAGCCAGAAGGGCAGAATGGGAAACTTTTTGAAAGGGTTGGGAGAAGTAAGTGTAAATGGCAACAACCCGAAATTGGTTTTCAAAAGTTTTAATGCAGTGCTTAGAGAAACTAAATTAGTTGAAGTGGACCACACAGGCAAGAAACCAAGCTGGCTGGGAAATATAAAATTACGAGTCAGAAACGTGAATTTCTTAGTAACTATCCGCTTTAGTATCTTAGCGAAGTTGCAAATAGAAGTAATAGAAGAAGTAAGATGTAAACCTGATAGAAGTAAACTTCCACCGATAGGGGAATTTACCAGATAAGAGCGTTAAGGAGAACAGTAGTTGAAGCGTAGTAGAAAGGGAAGCGATACTCTTCTTCAGAAAGAATGGGGAGATACCATCCATGTCTGGGGTGTGTGGCTCGGTAAAATGTCCTCTTGCTTCAACTAGGTCACAGTCCAATATGTCCATATTAATTGTAACCTACACATAAATACAAGATTAGAGATAAGATCCACTGTAATTAGACTTTAAGCTTTTTCTGATCGCTGCTAAGAGGTAGTTGAATTTAGACCGTACAAGAGTTCGGACGTAATAATAAAGTCATACCGAGAGTCTAGCAAACTTCTCTTTGTCTAATACGTGAAACTCAACTAGCAATTGAGCCATCTAAACATTAACTCATTTATTATCGACTTCGGACCCGGCTGAAATAGCTCCTGGTTCTAAAAGACACGGAGATCGAAGAAGATCTGGCACGTGTGGGACTTCTACTAAACTGAGTCCAAACATCGAAGTAACTATATTAAAAAGGGCAATCACAAAATTTAGCATAACAATCATCAATTGAGCCTGATGAGCCATGCGCCGTACAGCACTCCTAGAAGTAGCCCAGGAAAAACATCAGCTGGGACACGATAGAGGCCCTAAGCTCCCGAGAGGAGTAATAAGGGGAAAAAAAACAAAAAATCAATTGAGCCATCCAAAACAAGGTGAAACACAAAAAAAAACCGCAATAATAAATAACAAGTTATTATTCAGATGATAATATGGGATGGGGTGAGGTAGAAGGCAAAAATCTATAAAACTCAATATGAATTAATAATAGCTTGTGGTGAAAGTCACATGGACCTAATGGTACATTGCATAATTCTACTTAACTAACCACGTTATAAAAAAATATAAGATCAAGAATTAAACCCTTAATCCATTCTTTAACCACTGCACTATGGGCAAAAAATCGATTTTTTTGGCATCAATTCTAATTTTGAAGATAGAGGCTTGAAACTTTGCAGATATGTCTTAACAATTATGACTGATTTCGGATTTTTTTTTTTTTTTGTAGTTTGACCACGCCTTCCGTTCCGCCCTTTTAAAGCTATGGGCAAACAGTCTTTGATTTTCAGGCATAAAGTCTGATTCCTAGAATATTTAAAATAGACGATTAAAACTTTCAACATTTTAATCCATCAAAATGGATTATTCGATTTTGACCCATCAACTCCATAGCTGGCAATTAGTTTACACTGCGTAATGTGTAATTGAGAAATTACTTCTTCTTGAATTTCCAATATGCGGTATGATTTAACAAATCTTGAAGCGACACTTCTGCCTTTGTTTCGGAATAACAAATTTGTTTGGGTCTATATTTTAATTTTATTTGAGTAAGCGCAGAATACGGTGGATAGATATCGCATCCATGCTGCTTAGATATGGCTTTAAAGTAGATGTATTGCTGTTTTGTTAGCCCATTTTCTACTAAAAAGGCGAAGGCCTTATCAGGACTTATTTTTATAACAGCATTCTGCTTAGGGTTCTTTACATTTCCGCTTATATTTTCGTTTCGTAGCAAAAGTGCACTATCGATTAGTTTGGTTTTTTTTGCCGAGACTGAAGCCGCATGCAACAATAATGGCACGGAATTTTCGTTTTCTTTGGCCAGTTCAGATGCTAATTTCCGTATCAGTCTTGGTCCTGCCTCAGCATACGTCAAGGATTTACGACCACGTTTATCATGGGTCGCGTCCTTTTCCATTACACCAAATTTTAAACTTGACGCGAGCCACTGCGAATGTTTTGATTTGAAGCGATCTAGATTTCTGTTGCATTTCGCCAATTTCTGATTAAGAAAACCAAAAAACTGCTTCAGTTTTTGCTTAATCAATTTGCACTGAGCATCGTTTAAATCGATTTCGCCAATATTTTCCATTATAAAGTTATATACTGGAGCTTGTTGCCAATTATTGTCATTCCATACATCAAGCAACGTTGAATGGCAAAACTCAAGTGCAACTGCATCATATCAAATTATTGCCAAATGGAACAAAAAGGAGCAAAAGAGCTTTATGTTATTGGGTTAGTTTCAACTTTCACCTTGCGTTAACCCTCGTCAACTTGTTAGTTTCATTCCATGAAACACACATCAACATTTTTCAGTTGGGACATAAAAGCACAGCAACAACACATTGAAATATTGGACAACACAACACATATAACAAAAATTTCGAGCTCATAACTTTTTTGACTTACCATGACCTTTTAATTCCATATTCAACTGATTTTATTTGATTCACAATTATTAAGTTATGAAACTGCAAAGATCGACAACTTTTGCGCGCTTTTTCTTTAAAGTGAGACCAGATCTCAAACTTTCGACTTCGTTTAAAAAAAAGGACTACAAAATAGCATTTAAAAATGTTTAAAAATTATATTTGGGATCCTGATGGTTTTCTTAATCAGGTGAAATAGTTTGTTCTTTAATACAAAACAAAAAAAAAATTATAAAAATGCCAAAATTTTGGACTTTTTGCCCATAGTGCACTGTACATTGCTGTATAAATAGTAGCGTTATCTTTATGGTAAGACCATTTAAAAACTGTATTATAGATTTTAAGGTTTCTGCACTCATTTTGGAAGTAACAAATTGCAGGTCGCAAGTGCCAAAGACTGATACCGACCCACAAACCATTACGCCTCCACAAGCCATTACGCCTAGTAATATGTAATTGTATCCTTTGGGGCCACCCAAATTAAATTTATTTTTCGTCGGAAAAAACCACTTTCGCTCGCTCCAGCTCATGTGCTCGCGCGAAAAGAGCAGTCGTGAAGCTTTACGTGCATCATTTACCGGTGTTTTTTTTTTTAAGTTTCATTCGTTTAAGATGATTAGCCGCGAAATCACTCCTTCAACTGTTGTCACACTGGCTTTAACCCCGCAAATTTCTGTAATTTTGGGTGCTGAGAGATTTGATAGGCTTCAATTTGGCCTATTTCATACTCGGATAATTCTTCTTCGCGTCCCATTCTTCAATGAATTAAAAGAAAATATATGAAATTAAAAATTTGCATCAAAAATGTGTCACTAAGCCGCCGAGTTTAATTGCAAACTAAAAATCTTTCGGCTGAACTAAAAAATTGCGCAGAAATGAGCGAAAAAAATAGCAAAACAGAATATGCAAAGTAAAAAAGTGTATATACGGTCCAAATAGGTATGGGACGGCTAGGCGATAATGATGAAATTACCCTCCTGGTACTGGTGCATGTGGAGGCGTATCCAATACGCATAGCTTGCAAGATAGCCGACGAGGACTCATCGATTTTTTCATTAGACTCAACAGTAGTCCTGCGCTAACTTGCACAGTGCATTCGGTTGCGTAGACGTCACAAATTTACCAATATGAAGGTAAATTCTTCTTTTTCGGGACAGCCACCTTTGATGCCATTGGGGTCTGTTCCAGTGTAGCCTTTTTACTCCCAGTGTTGGTAGGAAAATAAAAGTGAGTAACAATATGCACCTCGGCCCCATTGGGTGCAGCCGAATTGGCCAGGCCGTGATCCACTTTGGCCTTAAAGATTTCGAAAAGCGATTCTAGATCTAGAACCTTATGATTTAGCTCGTCTTTTTTGGAATGTGCATCATTTCCAATGACGCAGCTATCGCATTGCCACATTAAGTTCGGAATGTTTATAAACAATTTTATAGCCTTCGAAGGAAAATCCACACAGGCGGTATGGTAAACACGCCGGCAGATCGTCGCGCACCGAACAGATACTGTCCAAACGAAACGCGACATGGGCGAAATAGTAAACGTCCGAATGGAAAGAAAACCAGATGCAAGATTTTTGGCAAAATATTACAACACACCAAATTTCATAAGGATTGGCCGACAACATCCTATAGCGGCCACAAAATGGAACAATCGGAAATGTCCCAACTTTCGTATTTTTGAATATAGAAAGTTGAAAGATATCGACTGACTATATATCGATATTTGGTATTTGATATTTGGTAAAAACAAGAAAGCAAAGCTAACTTCGGGCGGAGCCGAAGTTTATATACCCTTGCAGTTAAAACCGGATATATATCGCAAACATCAGATATAGTTGGCCGATCCTTATGATTACATCATAATAAAACTAATTAACTAAAATAAAAAATCTAAAAAAAGTCCCAAACTTCTATCTTCAAAAATACGAAAGTTGATATTTCTACCAAATACCATTTCCGATCGTTCAGTTATATGGCAGCTATAAGATATAGTCGGCCGATCCTAATGAAATTTGGTAGGTTGGATCAACTGGCCAAAAATAGAATCTGTATTAAGTTTCAGCTTTTTATCTTCAAAAACACGAAAGTTGGGTCATTTCCGATCGTTCAGTTATATGGCAGCTATAAGATATAGTCGGCCGATCCTTATGAAATTTGGCATGTCGTATTATTTTGCCAAAAATAGCTCTCATGTCAAATTTGAACTCTCTAACTCTAAAAACACCAAAGTTATACCATTTCCGATCAATCAGTTATATGGCAGCTATAAGATATAGTCGGCCGATCCCGGCCGTTCCGACTTATATACTGCGTGCAAAGGAAAGAAGGGTGTGTGCAAAGTTTCAAGACGATAGCTTTAAAACTGAGAGACTAGTTTGCGTAGAAACAGACAGACGGACAGACAGACAGACGGACAGACGGACAGACGGACAGACGGACAGACGGACATGCTCATATCAACTCAGGAGGTGATCCTGATCAAGAATATATATACTTTATAGGGTCGGAGATGTCTCCTTCACTGCGTTGCACACTTTTGGACAAAATTATAATACCCTCTGCAAGGGTATAAAAAAACAATTTTGGTATTTTTGAAGATGGAAGCTTGGGAATTTTTTTTAGATTTTGAATTGTAATAAATTGGTTATATTTTGATATTCTCTTAAGGATCGGCCAACTATATCCGATGCTTAAAATTATATCCGGCCCAAAGTGCAGGGGTATATCAATTGCGGCTCCGCTCGGAGTAAGCTTTAAGGGGAGGGTAAGGTCAAATCATGCGAAAAAAGCCATGTTTTTGTGATTTTTTTCCTGACGACACAGTTAAAATTTAAATATTCAACCAACAGTATATTAAAGTATGACATTAGAAGAATGTTTAATACAATTTTTACAAAAAAATATTTAAAAATATGGCAATGGTAGCAATTGTCCGGACGTGTCGCCCAAAAAAGTTGAATTGCGGTGCCCCTCATAACTCGGTGCTGGATCATTTGTAATCAAAAAATGAAAATTCATTCGTTAGATAATAGTTTGTTCCAGGTAACGCTGTAAAGGTTTTTTTAAAATTGCAATTTTTTAATTTTTTCGAAGACTTTGAAGTGAAAAACTCAATTTTTTGGGAAAAAATCGTTTAATTTGTCATTGCAAAATCAAAATTATGAACAAAAAAAAAAACTCGACAGCGTTACCTCGTAAAATATGTACAGAAATAGTGTTTAAAATTTCAAAAGGATCGGTGCAGTAGTTTTGAAATTATGACGGGCACCGACTTTGAAAACGTGAGTTGTGGGAAAAGCTTTAAAGTTTTAAACACAAAAAAATCCAGTGTAAAACGTTTATAAGCAACTTCGTCAATAACTAATAACTTCGTCAATTTTGCTTTAATTGACTTGAAATTTTGACACAATATTCTTTAGATATTATGCATTCAATTTAAAAAATAAAATAAAAAATGAAAAAAAAAAAATGTAATACCTTCTGCTCCCCTTAACTGCTTTCACTGTTTTAACTGCTGATCACTCAAATACTAGTAGTATTTGCACTAACTTGATTTGTCAAGGAACAATCAAAATAGAAGGAATTTTCCGAGCCCCTTGCTGAGGTTGTAACTTGCATAGTTTTTTGTGAATACGACTCTGATTGATATTTACTGTGTTTATGTGATGGAAATCAAAAATTCTTGAAAGCGTGATATAGAAATAAACCCTGCCTTTGCGACACATATCATTTCGTGATTTGATTTATGTAGAGATACCAACCGTGAAAAATAAGGTATTTGAGTTTATATTTTAGACCAGTGTTGCCCATTCATCGCTTCAGGTCGACCATTTTCGCAGAAACAAAAACAAGAATGAATGTTTGGCAGTGAAAAGTTTTCGGCACTCCAACCACAAAACGCATTCGGATTAGCCCGATTGAGGAGAATAGGGAAAACACGAAAAATTAATATTGTAATTGGTTTTGCTTATGCTGAGACTAACGAAGTTTATGGCGTGAGCAACGGAACCTTATGGCGTGAGCAGTAACACACAACTCCATATGCATGAGCATATGCAAAAACAAATGAGCAGCGAGAGCAATAGGATGAGCAACACTTTTTAAGACTATCACAAAAAGAAAAAAAACCAAGCAACGCCATCGCGTTTTATCCATCGATAAAAATAAATTTTTCATTTACGATCGGCAAAAAAGGACCGGAAAATTAATTTCCATCGAAATATTTGTGTACTTTTACAGAAATTAACCAAAATTTTTTTGATTCTAAGGCCAATATCCTCACAAAAAAGAATTTATTCCATTGTTTTAAATAAATGAATCAAAATATACTTATAAGCAGCAACAATTAAAAGGATACTTTTCAAAAACTTGTTTAAAATACTGCATGCTTTTTGGTCTTTAAAAAAGCAATCAAAAAATTTAAGAGTTTCACACAGAATTTTAAAATAAAAGATTTCACCATTTTCACCAGTGTTAGTCCATATTTTAAATTTTGTTTTAGTTAAAAATTTATGTGCATAACACTTTCGTAAATATATATAGAGTAGTTCGTCGTCTTTGTCATTTTTCTAAATATCTATCTTCGTCCCGTGTGTGGTTTTCTAAGCCAATGATCTTGTATTTGAAGTTACCAACGACTTCAGTCTTTGTATTGCAGCCTTTTGAATAACAGACATTCAGACTTGTAACAGACATTCTGATCGTTTCAGGTACAACCCGAGGTGCAGCTCGAGACGCACCTCCGTACGATCCACGATAGATCCTCAATGGGTAGGCACAACCACTGGGTTTCTTCTCCAAGAAATTCACACCGACGCAAAAGAAGTACAGCACCTATGATAGAGAGCTGGCTTCTATCTATCAGGCCATTTTGCACTGGAGTGCAAGACTTAAAATTTTTACCGACCACAAGCCGCTGATGTACGCCATTAGTCAAAAAAGCGAGAAATTATCACTTCGGCGCGCTCGTCAACTGGATTTTATCAGCCAATTCAGCACCGATATCCGGCAAATCTTTGGAGAAGAATACAACGTGGCTGATCTTCTCTCCCGCATCGACGCCATCAAACTCATCGTTTTCGACGTTATGGCCCTGAAACAGAAAAACGATGATGTACTACAATCGATACTCAATTCTGACGCAGAAAATACCATTTGACTAACAAAATTGTCTTTTTCGGGCTCAAGCAAGCAATTGTACTGAGACGTCGCCAATAAGCGGATACGCCCGATCGTGCCCAGATTCCTCCGACAATCCGTGGTTAAAGCCCTGCATTGCAACACTTGCAACACTACGTTTGGCACCGCATGACGAAGGATGTGGCTGAAATCGGATGGCTTTTACATCTAGTGTTTAAAAGCCAAAATTCAACGTCACACCAAATCGCCTCTGAGGAAATATGCCGCAAGGGACGCACATTTTTAACACATTATCCTTCATCGAACGGAAACCGAAACTGCTTTATGTGTATCGATCGTTTCTCAATATGGCCCGCAGCTATTCCCTTAGTCGACATCACAGCACAATCTGTAGCCAACGCGTTGATTTCGATCTGGTTCTCTCAGTACGGAATCGCTTTTCACATCACAATGGATTTACGGCTGAACTCACGCAAGTATCGATATTGTGAGAGTCTATCTCCAGTACAAACTCAAATTCGCCTAACGACTTCTACAGCTCCGACCTCCGCTACTGCTACTGTCTTTGCCTCATTCGCTTCTTGATCATTTTCTTGTTTTAAGTATATGTATACGAGTTTAGTGATAAATAAATACTCAAAAAATAAAGTAATAATAAATATTAACAATATAATATACAATATTAATAATAATGTACAATAATAATTTTACGTCCTTATATTAATACTATCTATCTTGTTTTTAAATATATAGATAGAAAGGGATGACATCATGACTCTTTTTCAAATCTATGTGTGTATAATTTAACTAAGCTATCCAAGCAACGGCGATCGACCAAGAGCTCGCTTCGACCATTTGCGTGGCCGTTATAAAGTCGAATTTTTTTTAGCTTTAACTCTGTTGCTGAACTTCGTTAAATAAAGAACTATTATATCAATACTGAGGCATAGCCGTTAAACTCAAATCATTTTATTAAATTGGTTATTGTGCCTTAAGGGCCGTAGCAACGGAGTTAATAACTCACAACATAGCTTCCCAACAATCCAACAATCTTATACGAACTACCGAACTGAGCGGACGTGCTTTGTCCGAGCTCCGGGAAAACTGCACCATAATACAGCTAATCGAAAAACTGCGGTAACCCAATATAAGCGAAAAGACTCTGAACTACAATTTACTAAAAGCAAAAGACAAGCTTTTTATAACAGTTGTTATGTGCTAAACCAAAACTAGTGCATTGTTCAAAAAAAAGTAAGAGCCACGCAATGAGCTCATTGAGCAACGATCAAAAGAACGAGCGTAGAAGTTCAGTGAACCAAAGAAATGGCTTCTACTCTTACTTTTCAACCCGCGATACCGAAGTGGAAAAATCGGCGATTATAAGCAACCCGGCTTTACTGACCGTTGAAACCCAAAGGGCACGGTCTTGCTCACCCGCTCTGCTCGCTCCGACTCCCGCGTCATGGAGTTCGCAGTGTAAAACCCCCCCTCCAATATCGGAAACAAATTTCGCACCAACAACTAGCAGCGCTACAACTTCTGCAACAACAGCAAGAACCTCTGCAACTCAAAGTACCGCGACGTCAACGACTACAGCGAGTACAAAAACAACAACCTCGGAAAGTGCCAAAGCGGCAACGGCCACACAGACTGGAATGGATCGCTACATCCAAATTAAGCGCAAGCTTAGCCCGCAGAGTAATCCAACAGGCAATAAAACGAAAATTAACCGTGTCCTGAATATCGATAAAGAACCAGACAGATCCACTACTAACAGATTTGCCCTACTGGCGGAGGTTGAGGAAAACCAACCAGCCCAAGACACCGCAAAAAAACCCAAGCCCCCTCCAATCTATATTAGGGAAAAAAGCTCGAGTGCCCTGGTCAACAAAATTGCGTCGTTGATCAGGAATGGTGACAACTTTCATGTTGTTCCGCTTATCAAAGGGAGCATCCATGAAACAAAGGTGCAAACCAAGACGGAAGAGCACTTCCGAATCGTGTCCACATATCAGGACACTGTACAGAAAAACTATTACACGTACCAGCTGAAAAGCAGTAAGGGCCTACAAGTGGTAGTAAAGGGAATAGATCCTAATGTTACCGCCGCGGAAATAAAAACCGCCCTTAAAGAAAAGGGCTTCAACGTCAAGAATGTTATTAACATTCTAAATAAAGATAAAAAGCCAAGGTACCAGCTTACACGTACCAGCTGAAAAGCAGTAAGGGCCTACAAGTGGTAGTAAAGGGAATAGATCCTAATGTTACCGCCGCGGAAATAAAAACCGCCCTTAAAGAAAAGGGCTTCAACGTCAAGAATGTTATTAACATTCTAAATAAAGATAAAAAGCCAAGGTCGAGCTCGAGCCAGAAAGCAGGTTGCTGAAGAAGAACGAAGTCCACCCAATCTACAACCTGCAATATCTTTTGCATCGGAAAATCACTGTTGAAGAGCCACATAAGCGCAACGGTCCAGTGCAATGCACTAACTGTCAAGAGTATGGACACACAAGGTCTTACTGCACACTTCGGGCTGTCTGTGTAGTCTGCAGGGACGCCCACAACTCCGCTTACAGCACTACAATAAGAAAAGTACCGTGAAGAAATGTGGAAACTGCGGAGGCAAGTACACGGAGTTGAAGAGTCGCATGCGTCAAGCGACCGCAACGTGCAATCAAAATCCACAAAATGTGTACCTTGCGTCAAAAACTACGCCAGACGTCTTCTTCGCCAAAGCTGCGAGATCCTCATTCGGTCCACTAAACACCACCAACGGCTTCTCCTATGCCGATGCTCTACAATCTGGAAGGGAAATTGCAATTCAGCCTAAATCTCCAAGCGCTCAACAGGCCCCAGAACAGCCACACAGCAAAACGGAAACTATGATGTTTACCCTCCAACAAAGTATGATGGAGCTTATGTCATTCATGAAAACGACCATGCAAACGCTTGTTCAAAACCAGAACATGGTGATACAGCTGCTCGTAGCACAACAGTCTAAATAATCTATGCAGGCGCTACTAATATCAATGTGGAACGCCAATGGTGTCTCACGGCATAAACTGGAATAGTCACAATTCTTGACCGAAAACCATATTGACGTTATGCTACTGGTGGAAACGCATCTTACAAGCAACTTTTACAACAACTTTCAAATAAGAGGCTACACAATCTACCGCACAGATCATCCAGACGGGAAAGCCCACGGCGGAACTGGAGTTCTAATCAGAGAACGCATTAAACACCACTTTCACAAAAGGTTTGCAACAAACTTCTTGCAGGCCACATCGATACAAATTCAGTCAAGCAACGGAATCCTTTCAATCGCTGCCGTTTACTGCCCTCCTCGTTTCTCAATCTCGGAAGGACAATTAATGGACTTCTACAATTCACTTGGGGATTGATTTATAGCCGCAGGAGACTACAACGCCAAACATACGCACTGGGGATCATGTCTAGTGACTCCCAAAGGAAGACAATTGTACAATGCAATTAAAAATGTGAAAAATAAACTGGACTACGTTTCCCCTGGAAGTCCCACATACTGGCCAACAGACTCACGAAAGCTGCCAGACCTTATTGATTTTGCAGTGACAAAAAACATACCTCGCAATCTAATAAGTGCCAAAGCAGTCTCGGACTTATCATCAGACCACTCGCCTGTGCTTCTAACGCTTCTTTAAACTGGCTAAAATACAACTGGCTAAAATACAAAAAGTACGTGAGTGCCCACATAGAACTCGCCCCGGAATTTAACATGGAATCGGACATCGACTACACTACGAGCGCCCTGGAAGAAGTACTCGTTGCGGCAGCTAAAATCTCTACTCCTCATAGGAAAGATGTAGACCGAAACAAACACTTCAAATCTAATCAGCAAATCGAACAGCTCGTTCGAGAAAAGAGGAGCACGCGTCGTGATTGGCAAAACAGCAGATCACCAGCTTCAAAACAACGCCTTAAGGAAGCAACCCGATCACTCGACCAGGCTCTTCACCAACAGGAAGAAAATGCACAGCTGAGGTACATCCAGAATCTCTCGCCAACAAGCACAAAGTACCTTCTGTGGAGGGCCCACCCAAATCTTAGCGCCCCAATTGAAACGACCACCCCGATAAGAAACTCTTTGGGATGCTGGGCTCGCAGCGATGAAGACCGAGCTGAAACATTCGCCACACATCTCCAAAGTGTCTTCCAGCCAAACCCAGCCTCAAATTCATTCCTCCTGCCAGAAATTCAGCCAGAGTCCTCCTCTCAGCCAGCCGCACCTTCATTCCGGCCGAACGAAATCGAAAAAGTCATAAGAGGGCTAAACCAAAAAAAAGGTGACCTATTGACCCCAAAGATGCTGATCGAACTTCCAAAATGCGCAACAGAGGTCGTCTGCAAATTATTTAATGGAATCATTAATCTTGGCTATTTCCCAAAAAAGTGGAAGAAATCCATCATTATAATGATACCGAAGCCTGGAAAAGACCACACAATTCCGTCATCATACAGACCAATAAGCCTTCTATCTTGTTTGTCTAAATTGTTTGAAAAATGCTTGTTAAATCGCATAATACCACATCTGGAAGCTTGCAATATTATTCCGGCACACCAATTTGGCTTCCGAAGAAACCACGGAACCATCGAACAAGTGAACACCCAAACATCAGAAATACGCTCAGCCTTCGAATAACGAGAATACTGTAGCGCTATTTTCCTCGACGTATCTCAAGCTTTCGACCAAGTTTTGCTCATGCACAAAATTAAAACGTATTTGCCAACATACACCCACAAGCTACTGGAATCATACCTCTACAATAGGGTATTCTCAGTGAGATGCAACGCAGCTACTTCGGGCGACTACATCATCGAAGCTGGAGTTCCCCAAGGAAGCGCACTCGGCCCGTGTCCATAAGTTTTGTATACTGCGGAAATTCCTACGAACGCACAACTAACAACGTTTACGTTCGCCGACGATACCGCTTCCTTAGTCGCTCCAGATTCCCAACGCCAAAAACATCCAAACTGGCTAATCATCTCACAATTGTGGAAAGGTGGCTGTCCGACTGGCGCATTAAAATAAACGAACGAAAGTGTAAACATATAACGTTTACTCTTAATAGACAAACATGCCCTCCGCTTTTACTTAACGATATGCAGATCCCTCAAGCTAACGACGTAACGTACCTTGGCGTTCACCTTGATAGACGACTTACCTGGCGTAAGCACATCGAATGTAAAAAGATGCACCTAAAACTGAAAGCCAGCAGCCTCCACTGGATCATAAACTCACGATCGCCAATGTGCCTGGACTACAAGTTACTACTGTACAATTCAGTCCTAAAGCCAATCTGGACGTATGGCTCCCAGCTGTGGGAAAACGCGAGCAGCAACATAGACATCATACAGCGCGCACAATCAAAAATCTTGAGAACTATCACAGGGGCACCTTGACATGTTCGCAACGAAAACATCCACCGGGATCTGGGCATCCTCGCAGTGAAAGACGAAATACAGAAGCAAAAAGAGTCATACAAAGAAAAACTGTCTTCGCACCCAAATTTTCTCGCTTTGGGATTGACTCGGGTTTCCAGCGTATCCCGCCTTAGACGCAACGACCTCCCAACCCAGCAATCGATTTTTAGGGCCGTCTAACTCCGTATCAGTCAATATGACTGTTAGTTAAGTTAAAAATATAAGATTTGATACACCTCTTGTTAGTCTCGCAAAGAAAAGATTCAAGAAATAAAAGCAACGTTAAAAAAAAAAAAACATAGCTTCCCAGCGAGAAGGAAGAATTGCCGGGGCCACAGCCAGGCATCCCGCTGATCTCTTTTCAGGTGTGACGTCACACTCTCCCGACCACAGCGCGGGAGTACCAAATTATATATTTTGTTTGGTCATTGAAGGTTTTCAATGCCATTAAAATAAAGCGAATTTATATTTAATTTATTAATTTTTATTCCTGCATGCAGATGAAGCCGGATGAACCGCAGATAGACCAGCTTATGGTGCATGCAGGGACTCAAGTAAATACAGAGACAGGGCGGCCCGACAAGCTAATCGAGCTAAAGGTTTCAAAAGTGGAGAGGGCGGCCCGACCTAGACATTGCCGAGCTAAAACTCTCTTTAGAAACCCTGTTGAGTCGAGCGGCCGAGAGAGAGTCGGCTTGCGATCAACAAAGCTTTTGTACAAACTTAAGCCTAATAAAAAAACATTACACTAACCATTACACTAAACATTATATAAACATTATTTAAACATAAACATTAAACGCCGTGCTGCTGCCTGACCCGACATAATTTATATAAGGAATTTATAATTAGGCAGATGTTAATTGTTAGAAGAATTGTTAGATGCATAAACTAGAATTGTCACAATTCTTGGGCGAAAACCATATTGACGTTATGCTACTGGTGGAAACGAATCTTACAAGCAAATAAAACTTTCAAATAAGCGGCTAAACAAAATACCACAATGATCATCTGGATGGTAAAACCTACGGCGGAACCGGAGTTCTAATCAGAACGCATCAAACACCATGATGCGTCTAGTGACTCCCAAAGGAAGGCAATTGTACAATGCAATTAAAAATGTGAAAAACAAACAGGACTATGTTTGCCCTGGAAGTCCCACATACTGGCCAACAGATTCACGCAAGCTCCCAGACCTTATTGATTTTTCGGTGACGAAAAACATACCTCACAATCTAATAAGTGCCAAAGCAGTCTCGGACTTATCATCAGACCACTCGCCTGTGCTTTTAACGCTTCTTCAAAGCCCAGAAATAACCGAACAAACACATAGTGCCCACATACTTGGCCCGGAGCCTAATATGGAATCGGACATCGACTACACTACGATCGCCTTACAAGAAGTACTCGTTGAGGCAGCTCAAATCTATACTCCATAAGGGAAGGAAGTAGACCGAACCAAATACTACAAATCCAATCAGCAAATCGAATATGGAAGGAAGGA
This sequence comes from Drosophila bipectinata, assembly GCF_030179905.1. Lineage (NCBI taxonomy): Eukaryota > Metazoa > Arthropoda > Insecta > Diptera > Drosophilidae > Drosophila > Drosophila bipectinata. The sequence continues at coordinate 18,785,026 of NC_091740.1, read as the reverse complement.
GCGAGGAAGATGGAGGAACCGGATCACTCGACCATGCTCTTCACCAACAGAAAGAAAATGCACAGCTTAGGTACATTCAGAATCTTTCGCGAAAAAGTACAAAGTATCCCCTTTGGAAGGGCCACCAAAATCTTAGCGCCCCAATTGAAACGACCACCCCGGTAAGAAACTTTTCGGGATGCTGTGCTCACAGGGACGAAGACAGAGCTGAAATATTCGCTTTTTTAAATTTGACTTCGATCCCCGTCTTTTTTAACTCGTGATTGATGGCAAGAACTGCAACAAAAACAAAAAAAGAAAGGAAAGTTAACTTCGGGCGGAGCCGAAGTTAATATACCCTTGCAGTTAATAGCGGATATCCTTATCCTTAAGAGAATATCATAATATAACCAGTTCATTCCAATACAAAATAAAAAAAAACAGTTCCAAGATTCCATCTTGAAAAAACCAAATTTTTATATATACCAAATACCATTTCCGGTCGTTCATTTATATGGCAGATATAGGATATAGTCGGGCGATTCCGGCCGTCCCGACTTATAATGGAAAAGAAGGGTGTGTGCAAAGTTTCAAGTCGATGGCTTTATTACTGAGAAACTTGTTTTCGTAGAAACAAGAAAGGAAAGCTAACTTCGGGCGGTTGATATACCGATATAGCCGATGTTGATATACCCTTGCAGGTATAACCGGATATACGGGTATATCACAAACATCGGATATAGTTAGTTGATCCTTAAGAGAATATCATAATATACACCAGTGTTGCTCATCCCATTGCTCTCGCTGCCCATTTGTTTTTGTAAATTTTCATGCATACGGAGTTGTGTGTGACTGCTAACGCCATAAGGTTCCGCAACGAACTGAGGCAATGTTAAGATGATTTTAAAATTTTGTATTTTTATACCCTTGCAGAGGGTATTATAATTTTGTCCAAAAGTGTGCAACGCAGTGAAGGAGACATCTCCGACCCTATAAAGTATATATATTCTTGATCAGGATCACCTCCTGAGTTGATATGAGCATGTCCGTCTGTCCGTCTGTCCGTCTGTCCGTCTGTCTGTCTGTCTGTTTCTACGCGAACTAGTCTCTCAGTTTTAAAGCTATCGTCTTGAAACTTTGCACACACCCTTCTTTCCTTTGCACGCAGTATATAAGTCGGAACGACCGAAGTCGGGATCGGCCGACTATATCCTATAGCTGCCATATAACTGATTGATCGGAAATGATATAACTTTGGTGTTTTTAGAGTTAGAGAGTTCAAATTTGACATGAGTGCTATTTTTGGCAAAACATTACGACATGCTAAATTTCATAAGGATCGGCCGACTATATCTTATAGCTGCCATATAACTGAATGATCGGAAATGACCCAACTTTCGTGTTTTTGAAGATAGAAAGCTGAAATTTAATACAGATTATATTTTTGGTCAGTTAATCCAACCTACCAAATTTCATAAGGATCGGCCGACTATATCCTATAGCTGCCATATAACTGAACGATCGGAAATGACCCAACTTTCGTGTTTTTGAAGATAGAAAGCTGGAACTTGGTACAGATTCTATTCTATATTCCGGTTTTAACTGCAAGGGTGTATCAACTTCGGCTCCGCCCGAAGTTAGCTTTCCTTTCTTGTTTTTATTGGATTATAAATGTCGGGTCAAGCAGCAAGCAACTAATTTAAACACAACAATTAATAAGTAACTGATGTTTTGCTGGTCGCAAGCCGACTCTCTTTCGGCCGCTCGGCTTCGCTACTTCGGCGCTTATAGTTAGCGAGCATCCGCTCAGCCTATTCTGCAAGGTTGGCGCCACTCTCGTTCGTCTTCTTACTGCGCTCGCATCCTAAATTGGATTTGAAATATTGTACATAAATCCTAATTTCATATGCGGCCTGAATAAAGTTTTATAACGTTGAAATTAATTAAATTCTGATTTTTATTTACGGCATCGAAAACTCTCGATGACCAAACATTGGTGAACCCCGACGTGATCGTTAATATACACATAAACAAATTGCTAAAACAAAAACAAAACAATTTTGTAAACAGTGTTATGTGAAATTATCATTATCGAATTATCATACGTCTCTAATAAGTTTATTTACAATAATAAACAACTTATAATATATTATTATATTATACATACATACAGGCATAAACATAACGTTAGTTCACAAGCACACATACATATTTACGATCCACAACGCAAGTGCATTCGCTCGCACACAGCTTCATATATATATACATTCCACAATTCCGCTACGGTTCTGAGCGCACAGTGGGACAGATCGTGTTCGCCGCGAGCAAATAAAATTTATTTCGGTTGTTCGGAACTCAATATAATAAATCATGAACTCCAGCGGCGCCGTCACAGGAGCACCCACTCCAACCCGGAGTGCAATTTTAAAGTGCAAGACCCTGGGTATTTTCCAGGACTTACAGAGGATCCAAGGAGCTCTTCAGCCTATTTCCAAGGTGGACGATGCCATGCTACACGTGCGACATGGTCAGATAGCCACCATGTTCAGCGACTTCAAGGCCATCCACGGGGAGCTTGAGGATTTGGACATTTTGCAGCAGTGACCTTCGATGGACTGTTTCGGAGCTCGTAGCGACGATGCAGGCGGAAATTGAGCACGAGACGACCCTTCGCTCATCTCGAATTGCTGCCCACTCCACCCTTTCCAACGGAATGTCCACCATGCAGGCTGACCCAGGTTTAGGTCAAAGTTTTCAAGTGCTGCCTCCTTTGCCGCTCCCTACGTTCAGCGGTGGATACTCGGAATGGGCTGAATTTTACTCGATCTTCTCTACCATCGTCGGCAGCAATCCTCGTATTAGTAAGGTGGAAAAGTTGCAAAGGTTGCGATCTTGCCTTCGGGAGTCCGCTTTCGAAGCAGTGCGTTCCTTGGAAGTCTCCGACGAGAACTATGATGTTGCGCTGAATTTATTGGAGAAACGATTTAATAACCGTCGCTTAATATTTCAGGCACACGTGAACGAGATTCTGGGCCTCAGTCTGTTGGAAAGTGGCTCAATAGCAGCGCTTCGAAGTCTTTCGGACAAATTTAATGCCCATATGCGAGCCTTAAAGAATTTGGGTACTTCAGTTCAGATCGCCAGCTGCATCATCGTCCAAGTTCTGCTTCAAAGGTTGGACCCAGCTACCCAGGCCAAGTGGGAGGAGAGTCAAAACTCCTCAGGTTCAGACGCCATCCCTACTTGGGAGTCGATGGCCGAATTTTTGGAGCAGCGGTGTAGGACGCTGGAGGCTATGGACGTGGCCATGGCTGCATACGCCCCGGGCGCTCATGTGGGAAGGCGTCGAGGTGCAAATAATGGTAGATCATCCTTTATTGTTACTAATTCGCTTCCCTCTACCTGTGCTCTATGCGGTGGATGGTCCCATATAATGTCTGCATGCCCCCGATTTCTATCAATGCCCCCTGAGATTCGCCTTGGTGAGGCCAGGCGACTCGGTCTTTGTCGGAAGTGTCTGCAAACGGGCCATCACATGCGTGAGTGCCTCGCTGCTAGTTGTCGCAGTTGTGGAAGGAGGCATCACAGCCTGCTGCATTTCCTGGAGCCGCCGGCATCTAGCGGCCAGACTTTGGCTGGTCCTCCCACGTCAGCCATAGCCGAGGTCGCCGAGCCTGCAGCCTTTTCGCCGTCCACTGCTAATGCACTAGTTGCTCAAGGTCACAGCGGCGATATATCGTTGCTTGCTACAGCGAACATTTTTGTTCGTAGTCGCGCTGGATCCCTTGTTCCATGCCGAGCTTTGTTGGATTCTGGATCTCAGGTGCACGTGATCACTTCCCGGTTGGCAAGTCAGCTGCAGCTCCGGAGGTACAAATCATTCATGGCGGTGTCTGGTATTGGAGATGCCGGCTTTGCGACAGATGGATTCGCTGTTGATGTTCTCCTACGTTCCCACTGTTCCGAATACTCGGCCCTGGTTAACGCCGTCATCGCTGCCAATATCACGGACCTGCAGCCTAGCTTCAGTTTGGATTCCAGCTGGAGGAATATTCCTGGCAATCTTTCTTTGGCTGATCCTGAATTTTTCCGCCCACAGCGCATCGACCTTCTTATCGGAGCCAGTCTGTTTTACGAGCTGTTGTGTGTTGGGCAAATTAAGCTCTCAGCCGGCCTGCCATTGCTGCAGAAAACTCAACTTGGATGGGTCGTGTGTGGAGTTGGTTCACAGGTCCAGAAAAGATCACTCGTTTCCACTGCCCACAAGGATGTTCCGGAGAGCGCAACAATGCTGGATGATCAGCTGGATTCCTTGCTCCGCCGGTTTTGGGAAATCGAAGACTGCTCCGAGCCTATTGTGAAGCGGACGAAGGAAGAGCTAGATTGCGATGCGCATTTCGTGCAACATGTTGCTCGGCTGGATTCCGGCGCTTACGCTGTGCGGCTTCCGTTAAAATGTGGCTCTAAGCTGCTGGGAGAGTCGTACCCCCAAGCCGTTCGACGATTTCTTTCCCTCGAAAGGAAGCTCTGTCGCCGTCCTCAATTAAAGGAGCAATATGCTGCCTTCATAAAGGAGTATCTGGAGTTGGGTCACATGTCTCCAGTCCCTTCTGATGCGAGCGTCACTGGCCAATACTTTCTTCCACACCATTGTGTTTTAAAGGAGGACAGTTCAACAACCAAGCTCAGGGTTGTCTTTGATGGATCTGCTGTCACAACTTCTGGGTATTCATTGAATGACGTGTTGATGTCTGGCCCAGTTATTCAGCCAAAGTTACTGCATATTCTGTTAAGGTTCCGATGCCATCGGGTGGCCATTACTGGAGATATTTGTAAAATGTATCGTTGCGTCAGGGTTTTTCCTGAGGACAGCTATCTTCAGTGTATTCTTTGGCGGGATTCCACCCAGGATGAGTTACAGGTTTTTAAGCTGGACACGGTCACCTACGGAACGAAGCCTGCCTCATTTTTAGCAGTTCGGACAATGCATCAGTTGGCAGATGATGAGCAAATAATGTTTCCAAAGGGGGCCGAAATTCTGCGTCGCGACTTTTATGTGGATGATCTGCTTTCCGGAGGCGACTCTATAGATGAAGCTATTAGCATAATGCAGCAAACATCCGCGATCCTTGCCAAAGGCCATTTTCGGTTACGGAAGTGGTGCTCCAATGTTGCTGACGTTCTGGATAAGGTGCCTGAAGAAGATCGGGAGTCTTTCCTAAAGTTTGATGATGGCAGAAACTTCACAAAGACACTGGGTCTTGCTTGGGATCCTGCAACTGACCGCTTGCTATTTTCTTTTGAAGGGATTCAGTCAATCTCAAAGCCCACTAGGCGCATTGTGCTTTCTTCAGTCGCTCGGCTTTATGACCCCTTAGGCCTTGTTGGTCCTGTAATTTCAAAGGCAAAGATCTTTCTTCAGAAGCTGTGCCGTGAGAAGTTGTCCTGGGATGAAAGTCTTCCTCAAGCTCTTCACTGCGACTGGAATATGATTTGTAGCAGCTTTGGTAGTACGCAGCGCGCCGAATTCCCTAGAAGGGTGCTAACATCGAAATCCGAGGTGGAGGTCCATGGATTCTGTGATGCCAGCATTGAGGCGTATGGGGCATGCGTTTATGTCGTGCCCAAGGGCGCAGGATCTGCAAGCTATTTACTCTGTTCGAAGTCCCGAGTTGCGCCGTTAAAGACTGTTACGGTGCCTAAGCTGGAGTTATCGGGAGCCGAGTTGTTGGCTCGACTTATGTCGGAAGTAGAGCAGTTGAAGGTCTACGTTGGAAAGTATTTTTGCTGGTGCGATTCTGCTGTGGCTCTGTCTTGGATTCGAGAAGAACCCTCTCGGTTTAATGTTTTCGTCGCCAATCGAGTTTCGACCATTCAGAAGATAACTAGAGAAATGGAGTGGCGGTATGTTCCCACTTCTTTGAACCCAGCAGATATCCTGTCGCGTGGTGCTCTTCCCAATGAATTGGTTGAGAATAAGCTGTGGTCTCATGGTCCTCCGTTTCTCGTTGGATCCCAAGAGACGTGGCCAACCGCGGTCCCATCTGAGAGATCAACCCTGGAGTTGCGTGCAAGGGTCCTGCTCATTCAGTCTCCGTACGTGGATATAACAGCGGTTTCTAAGTACGCTAATTCGTTTCCAGCACTGCAGAGGGTATTCGCTTACGTATACAAGTTTTCTCAACGAATTCACCACAACGGTGTTACGGCTAGCGATATAAAATCTGGAACACAGCTGTTATTGCGGCTAGTGCAACGTGTGCATTTTTGGGAGGAAATAAAGGCTCTTCAAAATGGAAAAGACATAGCGGAATCCAGTGCCCTTGCCTCATCCTCTCCCTTCTTGGACAAATTTGGACTGTTGCGCGTAGACGGTCGGCTAAAAAATTCGTCGTTGGATTTTGATAGTCAGCATCCAATTATACTTCCAAGAAGCCATCCAGTTACGCGGGCGATAATTGTTGACCTCCATGAGCGAAATTTACATACGGGACCTCGCGCACTGTTGGCAATTATTCGGTCCCAATATTGGCCAATTGGAGGGAGAAAAACCGTGACGAAGGCATTACACAAATGCATCCGATGCTTCCGGACTAAGCCTCGGCTGTTGCAGCACATTATGGCTGATCTCCCGGAGGAAAGAGTTAGCGGCTCCCAGGTCTTCGGAGTCACTGGTGTGGATTTTTGTGGACCGTTCTATTATAAGCCGGAAGTGCGTAATAAGGCTCCAGTAAAATGTTACATTAGCATTTTCATTTGTTTTGCTACCAAAGCCGTCACCCTGGAGCTTGTAAGGGATCTGTCCACAATGTCTTTTTTGCAGGCTTTGAAGCGGTTTATATGCACCCGCCGAAGTCCTCAACATATTTGGTCTGACAACGCAACCAACTTTGTTGGAGCCAAAAACGAGCTAAAGGAGCTGCGCCGATTATTTCTAAGCGAAGAGCATCAACGGTCACTGCTGGAGTTTTGCTCTATGGAGTCCATCGAATGGCATTTTATTCCTCCTCGATCTCCGCATTTCGGTGGTCTGTGGGAAGCGGCTGTTAAAACCGCCAAGCACCATTTTTACCGAGCTGTCGGATCTGCAGTTCTGGGATTCGAGGAGCTGCGAACGCTGCTGTGCCATATTGGGGCTGTTATAAATTCACGACCCTTATTGTCTCTTTCAGAAAATCCTGCAGACCTTGATGTTCTGACCCCGGCTCATTTTTTAACTGGTGGTCCGTCAGTCAGCTTTATCGAGCCTGATGTCACAAAGCTGAACTTCAACCGGTTGGACAGCTGGCAGCGCGTGTCTTTCCTGCAGCAGTCTTTCTGGTCCCGATGGAAGGAGGAGTACCTAAGTCTTCCCCAGCAGCGCTCCAAATGGCGCGCCTCTGGTCCTGCCTTGGCCCCGAACGATGTGGTGCTAGTAAAGGACGAGAATCTACCTCCGATGAAATGGCCGCTTGCGAGAATAATGGAGTTAATCCCTGGTCGGGATGGCATCTTTCGAGTGGCGGTGATAAAAACCTCATCTGGAATTACCAAGCGAGCAGTGACTAAGCTGTGCCTTTTGCCCCTTAAGGATGAAGTTGGAGTAGAAGCCCCAACTGGGGGGAGAATGTCGGGTCAAGCAGCAAGCAACTAATTTAAACACAACAATTAATAAGTAACTGATGTTTTGCTGGTCGCAAGCCGACTCTCTTTCGGCCGCTCGGCTTCGCTACTTCGGCGCTTATAGTTAGCGAGCATCCGCTCAGCCTATTCTGCAAGGTTGGCGCCACTCTCGTTCGTCTTCTTACTGCGCTCGCATCCTAAATTGGATTTGAAATATTGTACATAAATCCTAATTTCATATGCGGCCTGAATAAAGTTTTATAACGTTGAAATTAATTAAATTCTGATTTTTATTTACGGCATCGAAAACTCTCGATGACCAAACAATAAATTTAGGGAAACACATTAAAAGACAAATAATAATATACATAGAATATATGTATATATGTTTAAATAAATATAATATAAATAGACTTAAAATAAACAAAATGGATGTCCCGAGCCTAGTTTTAACTCTTTTTACTTTGCACATCAGCCAAGCACTCTACCAATCGGCTATCCCTCATTTGATGTCGCGCGAAAAATTTCTCAGAAATTACTTGTCGCGCTGTGGAACCCGCTCGTTCCAGATGTCCCATCTATGTACTTTATAATCTTTGGTTATACTAAGGGCTTTTTTTATACCCTTGCAGAGGGTATTATAATTTTGTCCAAAAGTGTGCAACGCAGTGAAGGAGACATCTCCGACCCTATAAAGTATATATATTCTTGATCAGGATCACCTCCTGAGTTAATATGAGCATGTCCGTCTGTCCGTCTGTCTGTCCGTCTGTCTGTCTGTTTCTACGGGAACTAGTCTCTCAGTTTTAAAGCTATCAACTTGAAACTTTGCACACACCCTTCTTTTTTTTGCAATCAGTATATAAGTTGGAAAGACCGGGATCGGCCGACTATATCCTATAGCTGCCATATAACTGATTGATCGGAATTGGTATAACTTTGGTGTTTTTACAGTTAGAAAGTTCTTATTTGACATGAGAGCTATTTTTGGCAAAAAATTATGACGTGCCAAATTTCATAAGGATCGGCCGACTATATCTTATAGCTGCCATATAACTGAACGATCAAAAATGACCCAACTTTCGTGTTTTTCAAGATAGAAAGCTGGAATTCAGTACAGATTCTATTTTTGGCCAGTTGATCTAACCTACCAAATTTCATTAGGATCAGCCACCTATTTCCTATAGCTGCCATATAACTGAACGATCGGAAATGGTATTTGGTAGAAATATCAACTTTCGTATTTTTGAAGATGAAAGTTTGGGACTTTTTTTAGATTTTTTATTTTAGTTAATTGGTTTTATTATGATGTAATCATAAGGATCGGCCAACTATATCCGATGTTTGCGATATATATCCGGTTTCAACTGCAAGGGTATATCAACTTCGGCTCCGCCCAAAGTTAGCTTTCCTTTCTTGTTTTAAATAAATATAATTTGTTCTCCTTTAGTAAAAGTCTCCCGTGGGCAGATAAAAAAATGAAGATACCATCTATTCCTCTGTGTTCTAATGCGTCTGACTTATGAGTTTAAAATTTTAGTATAAGTAACTCACTTAGCTCCGCCTCCTGCGAGTGGGTTCTCTTATATCCCTATTCTGCCGCTGCGGCTTGGAAGACGGAATTAAAAACATTATACAAATTCATTCGACAATACTAAAAGTAAACATAATCAAAACGGAACTCTAAATAAATCTTTAAATATCAATATAAATTTTCTCTTATATCTACGGATAAAAATATAGTTGAAAATTAAACTAAAATTAATGTAACATTAAAGGCTTTTAGGGCGGCAAGGATTATTAAAAAATTTTTAAGAGAGGGAAAAAAAACTAAATTTCGTACTTTTCATAGAAATGAATATCTTATGGCATTTTTGTTTTTTTTCTTATGTTTCTGATAAACATTTTTCTTCTTGATAAATTTTTTTTCGTTACATAAGCGTGGCTTTAGCAGCACCACTGCCTTTATAGTAACTAATAGACATGGGTAATCATCGTTCCTTCGATCGTTCTTTTTTTTTTATGACTGAACTAGGTAGTCCTTTTTTTGTAAATTCAAAAAATATTAAAAATTAATACTTAAAAAATTTAATATATATATATTTAATATATTTAATAATTTAATATTAAAAATTTTAAAAAATTAAAAAAAAAATTAAAAATAATTAAAATTTTTCACAATTTTGAAGTGTTTCCATATTTTACTGCGTTTTCTTTTTAGATACATTTCGCTGTTGTCCACTCAAAAGTATTTACACAAAATTTTCAATTACAGGGATGCATAATAAGGGTGTAAGAAAAATGACTAGGGATTGAGAAAAGGGAATGTGAAAAATTATCAGGGAATAAGAACAAGGAACAAAGATCAAAGAAGGAAGACCAAAAAACAAGAGCAAAGACCAAAGAACAAAGACCCATAAACAAGGAACAAGGAACAAAGACCAAGGAACAAGGAACAAGGAACAATGACCGATGAACGATGTGAACTAGTTCAGATCGGTATTTTGAGTGACCGGGTCTTTTTCGTTCGTTCGTTCAGGAACAACCCAACTCTACATCACAAAGACCATTTATGCAAAGCTTAAGAAACTTATCTGTCCCTAAGAAGCGAGCTATTAAGTTATAAAGCGGTTTTTCCCTTATGGCGTTATGGGCTGCAAGTTTGCGGCATAGCAGAAAAACCAGAATTAGATAAAACGCTAGGAATAATATGCAAAAATCTCATTGACCAAATTATTCATAGAACAGCTGTTGTTGCCAGCTACTAATCTAGGTCCTAGGTCCTCGCGAATCCTATTGTTACGTATTTATAAGTCTAATTTCACCAAACACGATTTTTTCGTGTCATTTGATACAAAAAATACAACCATTAATTTTTTGCGGTTTTTAGAATTGGAGGAATGCTAGAATTTATGCATTCAACAAGCTTGGAGGCCCAACCAACCGAGAGGGCGCTGCCGCATAAGGTGCGGCTCGAAAAGCGGGGGCCGAGTTATTAGGTATATAGATAAATTAGAAAGATAACGAGTAAGAATCGCTAGAAGGAGAGGAAAGTGAGATAAGAGGCCATTGTAGTTCAAACATAATAACGAGGGTCGTGTTATGCAATGGCTAAGAAATATTGGACTAAAGTTTTTATTCCTTCTGTTAGGACTGTTGAAATGTAATCTGTAAATGCTGGGTGTCTACATAATAATTATTAAAGTTGTGTAGAAAGTGACAAGCAGTGTAGTTCTACCACGATTAAAAATCATTCATTGTGACCAGCTTGAAGCTCTGGGTTACAATAATATTCCTGAACTTAAATGGACGACTGTTGCTGGACGATCTTTATCACACACATTTTTTAGGACCAAAAATTCGGTAGGTCGGCTTTTAGACTTATGTTTTGTATCTGATCCTATTGGTTAGTCTTACTAGAGCCCCCGTGGATACCCCAGAGGATCCACGCTTGAGGTTTCAACTTAAACCATTTCTAGTGTCAATTAGAAGTGTTCCTGCGTGGCAAACAGATTCGATATTTCTTTAAGGCTTACTTTATGTTAGACTTTTGCTTATTTTCTTTAAATTACTTTTTAAACGATTATGACTCTAACTATAATGTTGCCCTTTATATTTTTCACAACCATTTTAGTAATCGATGGTTGTGAATTATATAATAATCGATTAATATTTCAGGCTCACATCAATGAGATCCTGCAGCTAAGGGTAGTCGAGCTGGAATTCGTTGCAACTTTTCGAGAGTTATGCGACCGATCCAATGGTCATATGCGGGCTCTCCAGGAAGGTTGCCTCCTCATCCAGATTGTCTTCCAAAATCTGAACTCTGTCACGCTTCATGCATTCAACTTAGGACTTAGGATTCTATGGCGTGGTTTCGCCCTACCCTTGGGACTTTCGATTTGGCCTTAGCTCCGCGTCTACCAGCGAATCAGGACCAATAACCCAGCACTTTTTTAGTTCCCGCTTCCGGCTTGGGTCCTGCCAATGAGGCTGGGGTTGCGACGTCTCAGGATCTGCCAGCTAACGCGTTTGTAACTCAGAATTGCATGCTGAAGTCGTGTTCTTGCCAACCGCCAACATTCTCGTCCGCGGCCGCTAACTAGCCTTTTTTCCCTGCCGAGGACTACTTCATTTCGGCTCACAAGTTCATCTCATCAACTCACAGCTGGCCAGCCAAATTCATCTTCATTGTTCCAAATGCTATGTAGCGGTGATTGGCCTTGGAGACGCTGAATTTTCTAGGAATGGAGCATGGGCAAATGTTTGCCAGAAGTCTCCTATTTATTATTCTGTATACATTGTGGCAGTTGTGAAGACGCGTGCAGAAGACTCGTTTTTAATGGGTAGTTTGTGGAGGTGGTGGCACCCCAGGCACAGGACCATCGTCTCTGTGGAAGCCGGCAATGAGCGGCGATGTCATGCAGAAGAGCAGCGATACAGTCAAGGAGGGCGCGAGCGGAGTGACGGAGAAGAATGAGAGTTAGTTTTAATTGACCGAGCAGATGTGCAGAGCAGATGCGACGCAATTATTGCTTAAATAAACAAATTAAATTGTCTTTGAAAAGTGGAAAAAATTTGTCCTTATTGAGAGGGACATACGGGTTTTTACAGACAATTATCGTCACTGCCAATTCTGGCAATTGGAAGCCTGCACTGATGCCCACTTCGCCATACACCATGTCTGTTCAGGGTTGTGTTCGATGGTTCGACTGCTATACTATTTGGATATTTCCTTTATGATGTCCTGATGTCAGGCCCCTTGATTCAAGCAAAGCTCTCCATACCTTGTTTCGGCTGAGGTCTCACCTAGTCGCTTTAACGGGAGACATTTGCAAGATGTACCGCCGCGTAAGAGTCCCCAGAGGATAGCTAGCTGCAATGCATCCTACGAATCTCGCCAGAGGCTCTTGCCATCTCTTCTAACCACAATGATGTGAAGGTCAATGCACCAGCTGGCTAAGGATGATGGTGCCGGTATTCCCATTGACTCTCATATTGTTCTCCAAGATTTTCATATGGGGGACCTAATATCTAGTGCCCCAATAAAGACTGAAGCTGTTCAGATAATACCCCAGACATCGGGATTTTTGAAGAAGGTTCTTCTTAAATTAAGGAAGTGGTGCTTCAACATTCCGGAGAGGTTGGAAGGAGTGCCCGAGGCTGACAAGGAATCATACTTAGAATTCGGCGATGGCAGCCCTTTTACAGAGAATTTTGGATTAGCCTCGGACCCTTCTGCTGACCTTCTGCTGTTTTTTTTTAAAGCCCTTCACCCCACCATCAAACCAACCTAAAGATCTATTCTATATTCCGTCACTCGGTTTTATGACTCGGGCTTGGTAGGTCCTGTCGTCACCATGGCATGGAAAATTTGTGTTGGGGTGAAAGCCATCCCTATCCCTTTTGTCCGAGTTGCTTCCATTCTGTTACAGTTCTGGTCTGGCTTATCACTACAGGGTGACAATAAATAACCCGGACAAACTTTGAAGCAATCTATTATAAATGTGTTATGATGCAGCCCTTAAATGCCTTTATCGATAGCTTGTACTTTTCTGAAAAATGTATATTTACATTTTTGTGATTTCCATCAATTTGATACTTGTTTCGGGATGTCTAACAATCGTTGTGCAATTTTAAAACTGTTTCAACAAGGAAATCGCCAATGCGACATTGTTCGTTTACTTGGCATACCAAAACAAACGGTCTCTGACGCTATCCGCCGATTTAATGAGCTTGGCCATGAAGGTGACCGTCCCGGACGAGGCAGACCATGCACCGCTAACACTTCCAGAGTTCGCCAGATCGTGAAAAAGCGGATCACTCGGAATTGCAGAGTCTCGGCCAGAAAAATAGCCCGTGAAATCAGAGTGAATCGAGAAAGTGTTCGGTTGATTGCAAAAAATGAAATTAATCTCAAGCCCTACAAGCTCCAAAAAATGCATCTTCTTACGGATGACAATAAGCGCGTGAGACTCCAAAGATGCCGTCAGCTAAAGCGTCGCGCCGCAGGTCAAAAATGGGAGCGTATTCTCTTTACGGATGAGAAGATATTCACCATCCAACAGGCGCACAATCACCAAAATGACAGAAGCTGGTCTGCTAAAGCTCCAGGTACCTCTGCAAAAATTGAGCGCCGTCAATGTGAGCAATCTTTAATGGTTTGGGGAGGAATATGCGCCACCGGCAAAACACTCCTTGTTTTCATCGATCATTTCATCGCTTTCATCGGTCAAAACCAATCAGGAAGTGTACCGACTGGACATTTTGGACACTGTTGTGCTTTCTTGGGCCCAGCAGAACTTCGGTGATACGGAGTGGACGTTTCAACAGGATTCAGCGTCACCCCATAGAGCCAAATTGACTCAGGACTGGTGCAAAGCCAATTTTTCGGACTTTATCACATCCAGTGTATGGGCACCTTACTCGCCAGATCTTAATCCGATGAACTACAGTGTGTGGTCTATCTTGGTGTCCAGGGCATGTGCTTAACGCCACATAAGTTTGGAGGCGCTTAAGCAATCATTGCTCCGAGAATGGGATCGATTATCGGTAGAAGACCTGCGGCCCATTGCGCTAAATTTTCAGAAACGTTTAGGGCTCTGCATCGCAGTCCAAGGAAGCCACTTCGAAACCGGCTGAATATATGTTACCACAATACCTATTTAATAGTTGTTTATCTGCATTTTTTATCTGAAAGGCCAACCATCGAACTTTGCGCCAGAACCTTTATGGCTACGGCTCCGCCCAGGTACATTGCATCATTGTCAAAGTTTCCCGCCATACAGAGAGTGAACGCCCCGCTTGCCTTACTTGCTTAGTTTATAGATGATGCTGGTTTGCTTCGTGTTGACCGACGAATTCGGAACTCTGCATTGGATTTTGATGGACGCTATCCGATTATTCTTCCAAGAGGCCAGCCACTTCGGCTATAATGATTCACTTTCATGAGAAGGATCAAAACTCTGGCCCTCGGGTGCTAAATGCGAAGATCCGGCCCATTGGGAGAGGAAGACCATTTCAATGATTTAATAAAGTGCATACTGCTTTCGCACTAAGCCTCGTCATGGCTTATCTACCGACCAAGATAGTTGAAGGTTTCCAAGTCTTTAATGTAACATGTGGATATTTGCAGATCCTTTTTCTACAAGACAGAGTCTTGGAATAAAGAGAGTTTTCGAATCAAATCTTACGTGAGCGTATTCTTCTGCTTCAGTTCGAAGGCGATCTAAAACCTATTCAAAGTTTCGTTAAAACTATTATTTGTACGCGACGTAAGCCCAGGCAGAAATGATCGAATAATGGTTTCAATTTTGTAGGTGCCAAGAATGAGCTGAGTTGAAGTTGAAGCGAAGATTCGTCAGCCAGGATAACCTGACGTGATTGTCTATATGAAATGTCAAAAAAACTCGTATTGTCTTTTATCTCCAAAGAAAGAAAAGATGAGTGCTATTTTCAGCTAAATAATACTACCGACCAAATTTCATAAGGATCGACCGATTATATCCTATAGCTGCCATATGACTGAACTATCGGAAATGCCAACTTTCGAGTTTTTAAAAATAGAAAGTTTTGTGTTTCTAAAACAAAACGCACAATTTAAGTGTATGCGGAGCAGCAAAAAACAATGAGAGCAGAGCATTCACTGAGCGAAAAAAACTAAGTTTTTTATTACATTATTCTTTAAATTATAAGTTTGAATGAGCGCTAAAATGGTATATTTTATTTTGAGGAAAGCTTTGTTAGCAACAGCTCCTAAAAAAACTAAAATCTACGCTTCCCTGTCTATATGTATTTTTAAGGAAGAAAACTTGTTCTTACCAAATTTCTAAGAAATTTGTTCTCAATGAAAACACTTAGATTTTTAAGTTTGGGCTGTCAAATGGAGCAAAATGGGAGCAAATGAGAGAGGTTTTTAAAAAAATTTGAGAGTGTTCACACTGTCAGTGTGCCGGCATTGTTGCCATTTTAGCTTATTTCAAGCTAGATTTAGCATATTTTAAAATGAAATAGCTTGAAAAATACTTGAAATGGCTTATTTCAAATTTAATTTAGCTAATTTCGGCTTAAGAAAATTTATAACACAACATGTTTTGTTTTTCGATTGTATTATAATTTTTGGTAATTTTTATCGATAATTTGGACAAAAGTCATTCCTTATAACATTAAAGTTCTACAAATAAAGTTGATATTTTTGCCGTTGGCGATATGCTACATGCAAATAAAACGCCAGATAAAATTATTTTGTTGTTGGGACATATTTATGAAATCGTATCCCAATTTGGAAAAATACAACTAATAATTTGGGGAAAAAAGGAACAGACTATAGAGTTTTGTTGAACAAGGATGCTGGCCAAAACAAAGCTTTCGAGCAACTGGCGTTATTTGCTTTGCATATACTTTCACTGTGATGGTCGAACGCTGCGGTTGAGAGGGTACTCAGCCAAATTAACATCGTAAAAACAAAGTTGCGCAACAAAATGTGTTTAATAAGCTTGAACGAAATATTAAGAATAAGGTTTGTTTTTGGAATTTTAAATTATTTAAAATATACTAAGCATTTTTTTTTTAATGTTATAGATATGGACTGCGACGTCATGGCAAATGTTGCCATTCGACGTCATGACCAACTACCAACGAAATACCTCGCTTTGGTTCAATCATCCGCCAAATATATGGAATCTAATGATGAAGTTGATGAAATTATTTCTTTACTATAATAGTTATATAAATATCATATCAATATCCTATTAATAAAAGTAAAAAGTCAACTCTATTAATGTTTTCCATGGTTAGTTTATTTTTAGCTTATTCTAGATTTTTTTTTCTTCAATCTAGCTTATTTTATCTCTCAAAATCTGGCAGCACTGGTGCACAGTGGTCCGGCTTGTATGAAGAGAGCGGCCAAAAATACTTCTAGTTGAAGTAGGGACTCGAAACTTGGCACAAAATATTTATATTCTTATTCTAAAATAATATGTTAAAATCAGCCAGATCGGGCAACTATATCATATAGCTGCCATGCTATATGCTGCCGAATGCTATATTTGACAAAATAACACGACCTACCAAATTTCATAAGGATCAGCCGACTATATCTAATAGCTGCCATATAACTGATTGATCGGAAATGATATAACTTCGGTGTTTTTAAAGCTAGAGAATTCTGATTTGGTACGAGCGCTATTTTTGGCAAAATAATACGACATGCTGAATTTCGTAAGGATCCGCCGACTATATCCTATAGCTGCCATATAACTGAACGATCGGAAATGACCCAACTTTCGTGTTTTTGAAGATAGAAAGCTGGAATTGAATGCAGATTCTATTTTTGGTCAGTTGATCCAACCTACCAAATTTCATTAGGATCGGCCGACTTTATCCTATAGCTGCCATATAACTGAACGATCGGAAATGACCCAACTTTCGTGTTTTTGAAAATGCTCATATCAACTCAGGATATGTTCAAATTTTACACGAGCACTATTTTTGGCCAAATAATACGACATGCTAAATTTCGTAAGGATCCGCCGACTATATCCTATAGCTGCCATATAACTGAACGATCGGAAATGACCCAACTTTCGTGTTTTTGAAGATAGAAAGCTGGAACTTGGTACAGATTATATTTTTGGTCAGTTGATCCAACCTACCAAATTTCATAAGGATCGGCCAACTATATCCGATGTTTGCTATATATATCCGGTTTTAGCTGCAAGGGTATATAAACTTCGGCTTCGCCCGAAGTTAGCTTTCCTTTCTTGTTTATCTTTAATTTAGAATAAATTTGTTTTCATTTTTATTGTTTTTATTGATGAAAATATTTCATTCTAGTACGGGACAGAGCCATAAGCTTACAAAACAATAATCTATTCTAATTTTTTGCTTCGGATGTCTCTAGCAGTCGAAATCACCTGCGCCAGGGACCTACCACTTTTTTTATTTGCATACTTTGGCATTAAACTACACAAAAATACATTAAACATAATATTTTCAATGATGCCTATAAAAACATATTTGAAAATTGAAACGATCGCATTATTTTTTCAAACAAAAAAATTTTTTTGAAATAACCTCTAAAAAGTAGCCCGGAAATGAGACTACATCCTTAACTAAGCCCCAAATGATCGAGCGGAAAACATTCCTAGTCCACACTTATCTCGACGCTGTTTTTCTCGAACGCCCCTAAAGACTATGGAAAGGTTTAAACTCTATAGTGCTTGACAAAAAAAAAAATGACAAAGGTGAAATTTCGACGCAAGTTCACGCCCACCTTTCAAAAGTCGACTTGCCTTCGAATAAGGGAATTTACGATGTAGAATAAGATTATACTTCCACAGCGATGGTTTAAACGCCCGTAGCCACACCGACAGCAACGGATAAGTCGCTCGCATCCTGATCCATCCCATTCGAGTCACAATGGACCAATCTAAAAGCCCGCAGGAAGCGAGCTAAGAATGTCCACACACTCAACCATAACAGCATTTTAGGCCGTTTATCTCTCTCTCGCTTCACATTCCCCGATACAGAAAAAAGAAAAGAAGTTTTTTACCGATCTAAGGGGGGAAATTACGCTTTACTAACGATGGGAATCCGATGATATAGGTATTGTCGCAAGAACGAACTCCAGAATTCCAGAATACAAAGAATTTGAATTGGACAGAAACGCCATACCGGCCATTCAAGAAAGCTTCACGACGGATTCTACTTAACATAAGACACGCATATCGAATTCGGTCGCCTCTTAAGCCACACCGCCCATGCCGGTAGCATGCCGGTCGTGAACTGCGACTCATGAGAATTATAGTCCCTTATTTTAATTTCAAGCGTTGAATAGTGTGAGTGAAACGGCTATACAGTACTTCGATTAACCCGCACACTGGGCATGGGGTTAAAAGTTTTTCTTAGTTATGACAAGAGTTGTAGTGTTTATAATTTTACTTGAATTAGTTTTGAATTTGAAATAATTCTTTATTTTTGTTTTTGGACAGCCATTCTCTTTTTTAAGTTCTTAATTCTAAAGTATATACTTATCTTAAAAATAAATTTTTTTTGAATTTACACCAATATCGACCTGCGCAGCGGCGTTTAACAATGTCTGTTTTAAATTTTTAGTTAAAAAAAAACTAAAAAAAACAAACTTTACGCCCAGCATGTGCTTGCGACAAGAACTGCAAAAAATCATTTTTTTGCTTGGCCACTTAAAGGTTAAAGTTTAAAAAAAAAATAACCTTTTAGTTTGACAGTTTGAAATTAAGGGACCCAAACCCGAACGGTTTGTCAGCCGAATGGACTACCTTGTATAATTGTATCATGGTTTACGCCAGTTCCATCGCCAGCGCCAAGGTTACGCACCATTGCTATCGCTTCATTACACACCCCGCAACCACATTGATATGCGTACGATAGCTATTGGCAGTGTTAAAAACGACCCCTTGCATGGGCTCGTAAAAGCAAAGTTTCAAAGACTGATTTGGAGCTGGGTCTCTTTTGCTGACGGCAGTAGATTTAATCGGATGGGCACCTGTTGCTGCCGAGAGAATGCAGCGACGAAGTACACCAGCCATTTTAAAGAAGCATGGTTAGGGAACATTCTCAATGCTTGCCCTCCTACGTATGCTTTAAAACAGTGTTGCGCTAAACACACGAGGTTGAAAATTTCTCTGCCCGGCCTCTGCCTTCATACCGATTATTAACATTGTAAATCGACTGTAAAAGTAAGTGTTCACTCTGCAAAACATTCTTACTCCTTCCCCGTACAATAACATTGAGTTATAGTTATTTTGTTTGATATAAATGCAATTTGACGTCCGTCTCCTTCAATCAAAATTTGTACAAGTGAAGCCACTACTTCAGTTTTTCTGGCGTCGACTCGTGCAAATAGCTCTGAACAAATCGAGAGCGTTTAGTCAATAATACTGGAAACTAGGCATCATACGATATAGGAACATTAGCTAGTCGCCCCCCAACCTGTAACAACGAAAAGGAAAGCCCAGCCTCAGATGATTCGTGTAGAAAGGGCTCTTGTAGACTAGGGCTAACAATTACATTTTTCCATATCTTTTCTATTTGAGGGACAGGTGACAGGTGAGGGAACAATATCAGAATTCACTACTAATTTCTTCAATTTTCTTATAAAGCGGAACATATTAACTAACACTCGCAGCAGTTTTAGGTGAGAGGAATATCCTTCTATCACTTCTAATAAATGTGAGGTAGATCCGATTGCGGTTAATCCGACCGCATTCTTTTTTGCTTTCATCTGTAGAAGTTCTGGTGACAGATCAAACCGGGGGCTCGTCGGCCACTTATCTTCCGATTCCTTTAAAAACGATGGACCTGTAAACCAGATCGATTCTACAGTCTCTTCTACGTCTCCACCTCTGGACACTATATCTGAATTTTTTTTAGTTGGTACGTGCCGCCACATGCTATCATCTGACCACTCTTGAAGTTAGCAACTCTATTCGATACGAACGTTAACAACGAATCCAACGAAAAGTGAATCCGACCAAAATACACTTCGTTCGATCGGAACTTTTATTATAGGCCTTATCTTGCGGCAGAGATCTGCGAGAAGCTAAGCGGCTCATAGCTCAACACAAGGAAGCGTCTTAATCTTGAGCGGCTGTACCTTAGACTTTGCAGTCAATAACGAAATTTTAATAACTTCTGCCGATTCGCAACGAATAAGATGCAGGCTCCATAGGCTCTCATCGATGCGTCAGAAAAGGCATGAATTTGAATATCGACTCGGTGACATCGGCTCGGTGAACAAGAATCTCTGAATTGCGATGTCCTCTTATTGCGACAAGGCAATCTGTATTTTGTTCCACTCAATTTTGCATTTCAATTTCACTGGAATTGTTTCATACCAATCTAGCCTATTTAACCTAACTTCCTGCAATTGGATCTTTTCTTTTAAAAGTATAGGGTTTAATAAGCCAAGGGGGTCAAGCAGCTTCGATGTCACAGAAAGAATGTTCCGCTTAGCCACCCTTTGACCCATGACTGAAACATTAATTTCAAATTTAAATATATCATCTATACCCAAGCGATTCCTTGCGATTATTGGCTTAACCGTGCTCTGGGATGAAGTAGCTTGAGGTGAGTTTGAAAACAACTTGGTCAATTCAAACCTACTTTCTTCTTTGTGAACCTGAGTTACTTCAGACTTAACTGTCTTTAGATCCTCAACTCAACCAGCACCCGTTAATATGTCGTCGACGTAAAAATTTAACCTCTTAAAACATCTTATGACCAGGAATGGGGCTGGCGCAGTGTCATATGTAACAGTGTTGAGCTTGCACAGTTTCAAGGACTCTGATGGGTCTTTCCTTTACACTATTAACTGGTATCGCCTATCGGCTTCATTATTTGGAGATACATCTTTTTTATATTGGCTATAGAGCGAATCTGTTTAGCCGGAACCGAAGAAGAGTTGAATATTTTTTCACAAATTCCAAACACATTTTCTTTAAATTCGGATCTCGAAATAATCTTCTCTGGAGCGACAAAAATCGGCGTTTAGCTACCTCAAACAAGTTTTCCAAAACGCTTGGATCGGATTTAAATGAAAGTCTGACTTCGAATCAACCTGAAGTCAGTACAAAGGTCGTCACTTCACCACAGTGTGTATCTTTTTCTTAACCTGTGAATAAGCTTGACCAATTCCAAGCAAGTTGATACCCGATCGCTGCCTACGGATCTGTAGGAGTTTAACAAGATCTTCAGTAATGAAGTTAATTTGTGACCCAGAGTCAAGTAATGCTCGGGCCAATATGTGCTCGCCATTTTCAGTTCGAACGCGTGGGATCGACGTCGGTAGCAAAACTCTTTCTAAGGATGCAATGCATTGAAAGACCGTGGCGTTGAAAGACCATCGAGATGTAGCGCTGGAGGAGGATTTTCATTCTATGACATCGGAGACATTGTGTCGATGAGACGCAGACGGCTGGAAAGCTTTCGGAAGGGTGAATAATTGGCTTATTTGGTTCGCAAGAATGAGACATTCGTTATCGTAAACTCTTTTTAGACTAGCAATAGCTTTGTCATAATGACTCTCCGTAATTCGGAATGCCTTGATAGATCCTATGGCTTTACCAGAGAGGCAAGAAATTAAATGATTAAATATTTTGATAACAGGAATGTTCACATCTTTGTCTAGAAATTGCAGTAGCTGGCGGGGAATCTTCAGCTAAAGTGAAGGCATTTAATAAAGACATCAACTCGGCTCCAAATTCATGTTCCCCATCTAATTGCTTAATCTGGTCTTGCAACTCATTTTCCTTAAGAATTGTCTGCAGAAAAGCCTGCACTCTAGATGGGTCTTTACTAAAGGAACTGACCCAGCCAAACGTTCTTCTAACCGGCGAACGCTTTTTACTCTGACATTTAATTTTCTTCATAAGTCATCAAGAGTCGTGGATTTAAGTTTCTGTTTATTATTATCCATTTCCTTATTTTATTTCTTTTTAACAAACAGACAACGAAAAAAGTTTTAGAATTTAAATTTTATTTTTAAATTAAATTTTTTTATTTTATTTTATTAATTGATTCTAAACAAAATTTTTAAATTAAAAGTTTTTTCAATATATTAAATTCAGTAAAAATGGCGAAAAAAGACATTTAATTTAATATCTAACGAAAACGAAAAAAAAAATAATTAATTAATATCTAGCAAAAAAATGAAAATAAATAATTAATTAATTAGCAGTCGAATAATGTTGTAGTCGAGGCACTGAGTATCCAAATAAATAATTGGTTTCCAATGACACCGAAAAAGAAGTATACCCAACCAATTTGTAGGGTAGCGCGTCACTTGGCGTTCCGTTAAAATAAAATTCGCCAAACTGCGTGTTATGCGTGTTATATGCGTGCAAAGGAAAGAAGTTTCAAGTCGATAGCTTTAAAACTGAGAGACTAGTTCGCGTAGAAACAGATAGACGGACAGACAGACGGACATGCTTATATCAACTTTATAGGGTCGGAGATGTCCCACTGCGTTGCACACTTTTGAACAAAATTATAATGCCCTCTGCAAGGGAATAAAAAAAGAAAGATGTGGCCTTTTCATCGTTATAATTCGATCTACATTATGTTTCTCAAGTCTTAATTCTAACATATCTATTGCGGCGAAACGGGGCGAATTCGCACAAGAGCGAATATGAGCTTTCGCTCCCGCACCGCCTTATGCTTTCTTATACAAGATTTAGATGACTAACAATTCAACTTAAAAATACAATTCAATTAAACAAAAAATTCAAATTAACAAATCCAATTTAAAACGACGAATCCGTAAACAATTACATTAATTACACAGTGCGACAGTGAATTGGAACTTTTGAAGAGACCTAGTGCGAATTGTTTATTAGGTCGAATATAACAAAAAAACGTATTTGAAATATTTTTAACACCCTCAATCTTGATTTGTTTAGAAAAAACGGTTTTCGGGACTTTATTGCTCTTAAAAATTCCTTAACACGTAATTTTACGCCGATTAAAAAATTTCCGACGTTTTTTAATAGTTGAATGTTGTAGCTTTAAAAAAAAAAATATATATCTTTAATTAATTAAAACAAAAAGGATAAAAATTTTGCAAAAGAAACTGTCATTTTTTCGGTACTTCTTCCAAGAAATGGTATCATTTTTGCATATGTTAATGTTGTTTTATTAATCCAAAATTAAAATTTTATAATTTTTGTTTAAAAAAATGTAAGATATATATATATATTTTTTTTTAAAGCTACAACATTGATCCATTTAAAAACGTCGGAAACGTCACTCTATGTTATTTCACTCAGGCACCGTGATTATTATAACTTTTAAAATAAAAATTATAAAATAAAAATTAATTGTTGATTTTTATGACAAAAATTGAAATATAACTTTTATTTTCAATTTTTATAAAAAAAAATAAGAATAAAAATTATGATTAAATTTTTATTATAAAAATTGAAAATAAGAGTTATATTTCAATTTTTATTATACAAATTGAAAATAAAAATTGTGTGCGAATAACTTCTGAACCGAGTCGACTATTAAAAAACGGTTAACATATTTATGATCTGTGGCGCAGTACCTTTCAAATGACCGAACGACCTAAAGGACATAATCAAGGATTCCTCAATTATTTAATAAATAACAGTGTTCAATACAAAAGGAAGACTCAATACTTACAATAGCTTTCAAACTGAGAGGCGCTTAAACCTGCAGTTTATGACGCTCTGAACAGCAAAGAGAAGACGACAACAACATTGATTTATTGTAGTTCTTCAGACGACGGCAGCGACAGCGATCCCAGCCACAGCGTTGCACTTTTCATTATTGCTTCCAAAATAAGTAGATGAAAACCTCGTGTCTAAGAGTTGTAAAAGTAACCTTATCCATTTCAGTACAAAAATTAGTACAAGTACAATAGCTTAGGGCTACCGAAGGTCTCGCAGGTTGCATGGGTTGAGTTGCTTATTCTGTAGCAGTTTTCAATTTGACAGACCGAACCATACCGTCAGATCCAAGGTACGTTGCGATAAGATTTGCCAGTGCCCAGGAAGCTGGTGGAATAATCGAATCCTCGAGGAGGATGATGGTTCCCGATTCCACATTCGGTAACGGTATTTTCCATTTAAGCTTACGTGATGCCTGGTATGTCGTGGCAACGTTTCCAGAAATTTCGAAGTGCGATTTGCGACGAAGGTTTTCATCTTCGATGGTGGATATGATAGCCAGGATAAAACAATTCATAGTTTAATCGAACCATGCAATAACCTGAATTTTCTTGTGTCGTAGTCCTTCCTTGATTGATCGTACCAGGCGACTAAACAGCAGCTCCACACCGCTCCAGTCGAGGTAAAGATTGTTGTTTCAGTGGTGCTACCCTAGTTTTGGCAGCCACCAACGAAACCGAATATTTTCCGTCCTTGTTTCGAAACCTGCAGTAAACAGCAGCAGCCTATGCCTTGGTCAATGAATTGGAAAAGGCGTGTAGTTCACTCGAGTCCCCTCTTGCTAAGGACAAATCGTTGTATTTGCAACTTTCGTAGCGTGTCGAGATCTACTCTGCAGTTAAGCCATGATTCGGCAATGTTTGGTGGAAGCTCCGAGTCCCAATCGAGATCCAATGGCCATAGCCTTTGGAACATGATTTTGAATTGTGACACAATTGGCGATAGTAGGCCAAGTGGGTCAAAGATACGTTCAACATCTGAGAGGATTTGCCTTTTAGTGCAGTTCGGATTTGATGCCAAGCCGGTTTGGTACATCATCATGTCGTCGGTTGGATTCCAATAAATTCCAAGAACCTTTATTAAAACTTGTACTCGTTCGTTTCTAGAGCTGATAGGGTCTCTGTATTCGGGCTTACATATTCGTGATGAATTCGATACCCCCTTGTCGAGGTCCAATTTGGCGTGTGATATCAGTTGTAATAGCTCATTCTTGTTTGCTAGTAGCTCATCTTCGAGGTTCACTCCATTGAAGACATCGTCGACGTAGAAGTCCTCTAGACGAATTCTTGATGCAGTTGGATATTCGTCTCTGTGATCCTGTGCCAGCTGCTCTAATACCCTTACAGCCAAATAGGGCGCACAAGCTGTTCCATAAGATACAGTGTGTAGCTGGTAGTGCTTAAAAGGCGCAATTGGATGCTCTCTCCATAGGATTCTTTGGTAGTTTTGGTGATCGGTGCTTACCCAAACTTGGCGAAACATTTTGACAATGTCTGCGGTGTATAGGGTGATGGGGGAGATAGAAGAGCTTACCTGAATCGTTGCTCAATGCTTTAACTTCGTTCATATGACCAAGAATGATGTATTCCTGCATGCATTTTACGTACTTCACTCGTAGATCCGGATTGCGCTGTAGCCGTTTTTCTACAGCCATGAAGCGAAATTGTGCTCCTTGGAGTGTATCTGCAAACTTCGGATTTGCCGTCTTAAATGGTAGCTCAACGATATACTTTCCATCGTCGTAGCTTTTGTTCGTCTCGAAGAAACGTTTCTCGACCGTGTCTTCGTGTGGATCCTTGTGAGCGTAGCTGCTGACTTCTATCTCCCTAAATCGTTGTAGTGTACTGTTAATGTTGCATGTGAAGAATAGCGTTGTAGTTGTTGGAAACTCCAACGGATGTGATGACCCATCCAAATATCGAGGATAAGGCAATAAAATTGCTCATGTTGTCGTACATCTTTTGGCCCGATACCAGTATCCGATATGATGAAAGTGCAAGTCCAAGTATGTTAATGCAACGTTCCGAAATGTATGACAACTCAGAACCACTGTCCAATAGTAGCCGGCAGCGTGTTCCATTTGTATGTGTTCCATTTACGTTCTCAACATACACCAAGGCAGTCGGTAGCGTGTTTTGGCGACGCTCCTTTTTGTGTGATATTTCTGCAAGGCCTTGTGCATATGCAGCCGATTGTGAGCCATGTGCTCGTGATATGTGACTTATTGTCACCAATGTAGTTTGAGAAGCGTCCTGATTACGCTGGTCCTCTCTTCTTGTTGCCACTTCCTGTACCGTAGCCCGCGCAGAGTCCGCAGAGCCTGCTATGTGGTGCTCGTTCATAGTGCTCGCCAACATGGCAAGCATAGGTCTTTTTGACTTTTCCTGCTGCTTAGTTTGGCCATCCCATCGCGGCTGTCCTCGATCCATTTACGGCGTGTTTCGGCATCCATTTTTTTTGCAAAATCAACAAGATGATCCAGCAATCCCGTGTGTTTTCTCCGATTGCGTCTAACGCTCGAATTATCTCGTTTGCTCCATCAGTTACTTTACGTAGGACTGATACATCAATCTTTGTGGTCTCCGGTAGCTTCGTGAATTTCTCCGCTTTCTGTATGTGGTATATGGGCAATAAGGTTTGCCGCCTCATCTGTCAACAGTGACTTCAAATAGTGAAACTTCTGAGTCTTTGATAGATGTCATTTCTTATGAATGGTACTGTCATATATGTCTCGAAATGGCCATTCCTTTTAGTTCGCACCAAAATGTTTTATCTGAATTTTCGATAATTCATTGTGCATTGGTTCTGCGTCCATGACCATGAGTCGCAAAAAAAGGAAAACGGTGAGAAAAGAAAAGGTGGACAGCACAAGCCGATTAAATTCCGGCGGCTGCACTAAGAGAGTCTGTTCCTAAGAGAACGAGAGCAAAATAAGAGCGAACGCAATACGTAATTTTCGAATTAAGAGAATCTTTTCCAAATGGAACGAGATTAAGCAGCGTTAGCCGATTAAACTCCGGCTGCTGCATTAAAGGAGTCGGTTCCAAAGGGAATGCGATCCAGAGAAAAAAGAGCAGCGCCAGCGGAGTAAATTTTTGCTATTGCATTAAGAGAGCCGGTTCCAAAGTGAATGCAGAGAGAAAAAAATAAGAAGAGCGAAACATAATTTGAGATGTTCGCATAATGAGTCTATTTAAAATGGAATGAGACCAATAACACAAAAAAATAAGGGATTGCTAATGGCCATCTAATTTTAAGTACCTTTCAGGTTATACTAAACATGACGGAGTTAAAACCATTCCTGTGCCAGGGAATGGATAAAGCGCTATGGAGGACAGAGTGGGAGGTGTGGTTGCGCGCGTTTAATATATATATTGACACGGAGGAGATCACAGCTCTAGGCTGTAGTCTACAGCATTCGGGGAGCATTAATTTCTTTTGTCGAAGAGGAGCCAAATGATGTCTAAACACCTCTTATTACCAAATTGAACGAGTATTTTTCACCGCAGCGCAACTCGGCTTTTGAGAGACATTTGTTTCGATTGATGACCCCAATAGAGGGAGAATGTTTCACAGAGTTTTTGATGAGGCTTCGCCGCCAAATAGTTAAATGTTCATTTGGAGAGACCAAAGAACAGATAAAGGATATCTGTCTAAGACAGAGGTCGGCACGGCCCTATCTCGGGGGCATAGGAAATTTCTCTGCCCGAGCTCTGCCACACACACACAGTATAAATGTGTGAAACGTCATGCTCACAGCCTACTTTCTGCTATTCGTTACTAACACTAATGCGGTAAAATCATATCAATGTATTGGGGTGCCGACCACTGGTCTAAAAGATAGGATCATCGATGCTGGGATTCGTTCGAGCTAAAAAAGAAGCTATTGGAAAATTTATTCACTTTGGAGGAGGTCATAAAAACATGTAATATCGACGAACAAGTTAATAAACAAACGCAATCTATTGGCATAGGATAACTCCAGGGGTTAAGTTTTAGTTGGATTTTTATTTGGAAGGAGCAGCTGAGGTGCCGCTCCAACGATCAAAATGTCTCTGTTCTTTTACAATATTTTTTAAGTCTAACTAAGGCTAAGTCTCGTAGCTGCGCTGCTCGCAGGCGGCGGCAGAGAGACGGCTATGTACTTATGTATAAAGGAATATAATAATATACGTTGTTATGCACTCCCAAGTGGAGGCGCGAGGGGTATGCATATGCTGACCGTTTGTTACGATTATGCCGACACTAGCACTTTCTGTGTGTGGGCTAAGCCATAACGATCGGTTCATATTTCGGCCACTTAGGGTTTATGACCGGGACTTTGGGTTATGTAAACACTGCAACAAAGTGTTACAGTGCGCACCCTTTAAGTACTCTCGGTACAGTGGGTATTCAATATATGTGCATACTACACTATGATCCCGCAATCGAATGCAAATAGCGTCAACAAAATAGTTCAGCGCAGCGCGAGTTCCGAATGTGGCAGATGTGGCCAAAAAGGGCGAAATGCAGGAAATGCGAAAAGATTGGAAATTTTTATCGGAAATGCCGTACAAGGAAAAGGAAGCCATACGACAAATGGGAAGGACCTGATAGAAAGCGACGACATCGTGATCGTTCTATAATCAAGTCCATATATAGTGGCTCGAAAAGTTACTCGGATAGTCCAAACGACGCGTAATTATTCAGAGTGGAACATGGATCATCACGAGAAGAAGAAATTCCATGTAAAATAGGGAGCGATGCATTCACTATGATAATTGATTCGGGCTCGAAGTACAATCTAATAAGTCAGTCGGATTGGCGAAAATTGTGCGAGAAAAGGGCAGTAATGTTTAACTCGCGCGCGAAATCAGCCAACCAGTTCCGCGCATATGCTTCTGATCATCTGCTTAAAGTGCTACAAGTTTTTGAAGCCCCGATTTCGGTGCTAAGCGATCCTGAACTAATTGCTACTTTTTTACGTCATTGAAAATAGTAGACAATCGCTGTTGGGACGTGACACAGCAATCAGCATTAAATTTAGCATTAAGTTTGGACATCATCGAACCAGTATTAAGCCCGAGCGCTTGGATATCGCCAGTCGTGATTGCGTTTAAGGACATGAGACGCGCAAACAAGGCAATACAACGAGAAAACTACCCGTTGCCAATGTTTGAAACGTTTGTGAAGGTGCCAAGTATTTTTCGCGACTCGAAGTTGACCCCGAGAAAGTGAAGGTGATTACAACGTTTAGAGCGCCCAAAAATAAAGAAGAGGTACGCAGTTTCCTCGGTTTAGTCACATATATTGGGAAATTTGTATCTGATCTGGCGGATAATACAGAGCCTTTGAGGAAATTACTGAAAAGCCATGAAACGTTCTGTTGGGGCAAGCCACAGGAAGTAGCATTCCAAAATCTCAAAGCTAAGATTTCCACAGTTCCAATGCTGTCATATTTTAACCTGCAGGATAACGTTTTTAATCGCAGATGTCAGCCCAGTGGCGTTGGGAGCAGTGTTAAAGCAATTTGATAAATCGAATACTGCACGCATAATATCGTTTGCTAGTAAGAGTTGGTCGTCGGTGGAAAAAAGATATTCACAAACAGAAAAAGAAAGCCTGGCATTGGTTTGGGCGGTGGAAAAATTTTATTATTATTTAGCGGGATTAAAGTTTGATCTGATAAACCAACTTCGCGACCCCCGGCCAGGATTGAAAGGTGGTTGCTGCGATTACAATCTTACCGATTCCGTGTGGTATATAAGGCAGGAAAGGAGAATATTGCCGACTCACTATCAAGACTTTGCGAAGTAACCGATGACTGGGCTAGTGAGGAACACCTATTTCGCGTGGTGTCAACCTCAATTCCTAGATCGGTCTCCATATCGAAGGTCACAGAGATGAGCACCCAGGATGAGGAAATAATAGACGTGATGACATGCCTTGGTCAGGATTCATGGAACTTAAATATAATATGTATATTCTATTGCGCGGCACAAGACTAGTAATTCCGCGAAAGTTACGTGGACCAGTACTTGAACTCGCTCATAAAGGGCATCCCGGGATAAGCGCTATGAAACGGAGGCTTCGTTCCAAAGTTTAGTGGCCGTGTATGGACAAGGACACAGAACAGTATGTTAAGGAGTGCCGCGATTGCCTGTTAGTATCAATGCCATTAAATCCGGCCCCCATGAAAAGACATCCGTTTCCGAATGGACCCTGGAGATGCGTAGCGACCGATCTTTTGGGCCCTTTACCAAAAGGTGAGAATGTACTCGTATTAATAGACTATTACCTGCGGTATATGGAATTCAAACTCATCAAGTCGATATCATCGAAAACCATCATTAAGGAAATGGAAGAGATCTTTTCCAGATTGGGATTCCCGGAAACATTAACAACTGATAATGGGAGGCAATTTGTCAGCGTCGAATTTAAAAATTTTTGTGAAAGCAGCGGCATTTGGCTAATGCCAACTCCCCCATACTCGCCCCAGGCCAACGGCGAAGTAGAAAACATTAACAGATCTCTGGTGAAACGCCTAAAGATAGCTCATGCCAATAACGACAATTACAAAAAAGAAATTCAAAAATTTGTATTAATGTATAACGTCACTCTACACGGGACCACGGGCGCACCACCAACAGAGCTAATGTTTAACAGAGTCATAAGGGACAAAATTCCTGGCATACAGGACCTCGTGGGCGAAACGGTTGATTCAGAAGAGAGAGACAGGGACGTTTGGAACTGTTTTTTAAATTGGGGATTTAAAGTCGTTACAGGTACCTTCCTTCGTATTCTGTCGAAGGAAGGCAGGTTGTTGCCGGCTGGATCTGCGTACCCATCGACCTCATCATGAACTGATAATGCGTCTCCAAGCTTTGCGAATTCGCTCCATGCAAAATCGAATCGTTCCAGCAAATCTTCGATTCCATCCCTTGATTGTGTTGCAGGTAAACGCTCAGCTAAGGACACGATCCTCGTGATCGTACCCTTCAGTCTGCGGCAGCCCGCAACCAGTAGTTTGTATTCCTCCGTTTAAGGCTATACCTGGCGATGTATTTATTCAGTCAATCCGGGTCTGAAGTTTTCTATGACGAGAAATGTAATGCGTACTTGATTTTCCCAAAATAGTTTATTTGAGTGGACTGTATACAAGCTGCGTGTTCTCGGATTCATTGCTAAAGAATAACTGACTTATTAACTAAATGTGACGCAGCGCCCTAATGCGTATACAGAAGTTAAAAGTTAATCCCCCTTTAAGGTTTAAAGCAGTGTTCGGCTGGGCCCTATTCCAGATCATGGCCAAATTTCCTTTATTAAACTTTATTTTCTTTTATTAACTTTCTAAACTTCTCTTTCCGTCAAGTTGCGCCTATTTTTATCTTTTGTAAAATATAGATCATTGTGCCTACCTTAGCGCCATGTAAACCGTTTTTGCCTGTTCTCCCCAAAATTTTTTAATTTAAAGAACGTTCAAGATAAGTCTTGCCATTAACGCTCCTCGAAGTTTGGGAGGAGAGCAATCGAAAAGACTACGCTGTTAGAGATTTAAATAAAATTAAATAACTAATAACTAATAATAACTAAGTAAGTAAAAATGGAAACATTTCTCAATGTTGATGTAGGCGGTGGGGATAGGCGTGGTCAAGGTTAAAAATCAGCAAAATTCGAAACTCGACAAAATTAGTTGAAGCATATATGCAAAATTTCTTATATTATTTTGTGGTGTATTCTTGAATAATACTTTATTCAGAGTGAGGAATCAGCATGAAAATGCCTAAAGAATCCGGTGGAGAGGAAAGATTAATGGCGACATGCTTCCTCTGTGAAGCGGAAGACGAACACTTTAGGGTTGACTGTATCGGCGCCGACTGCGTGAGCATGTCCCATCCCAAGGGTGGTGCTCTAGATAATGGCGGCGTAGGATAAACCTGGGCAGAGTGTGACGTAGACGTCCATGCACAGAACACGACGTTTATTAGAACAGAAAAGCTGACTAGCCTGACGGCTGGGGACAACTACCAGAGTTACTTAGGTGACGATCAGAAGAGGATCGGAACGAATGACGTCAACGAGGCTTCGAGGGAAGTGCAGGACCTGCAGACGGAGCTAAGGTTGTTAGAGGAAGAAGATCAGTTGTTGCAGTTGCGACAAAAACTTATACGAAAGGCGAAAGGCGCTCTTGTGTAAGCTCATAAGGGAGGGGAGACTGGCCTCACAGAAAAGATGGCTGTAGCACAGTACTGCTGGTAGGATACAATTTGTGAAGTTCCCTTTCCATTTGGAAGGGAATGGCAGCACGCAGAGAGCCCACAGTGGACTTCTTGGTGGAGTAGCCAATTGTTTGCGCTACGATGAAAGCCACCAAGTTAGACCAATACTTAAACAACCCAGCGCTCACACAGAAGCTCACGCATATATATATATATTATATATACTTTGGCAGAGTTTAGTACTTGGCTATCGCAAATGGCAGAAGAAGCAAGCCATGTGATAGTTCTCAGCCCGTTGTCAAAGACGGAGAGAAGGGCCATGGAACATACACACACTGTGGGCTGTGCCGGCTGTGCACCCGCAATTGCAGAACCTTGGAAAGGATGACCCGCGATCGCTAGAATACTACTCGACGGAGTGGCTTGTGGTGGAGATGTTTTCAGAGCTACAAGGTGGAAAGATGCGGCGTCCCCAATCCTTGCCCCCAATCCCCAACAATCCCCCCAATAGATGGCTGCCTAGAACGCCATCATCTCCTGTTGCATCGCGGCAGCCGGGATCCCGTCCAAGCCAGGTGCCATGCACACAGACAAGAGGGTGTAGCAATGCTATTCAGGGTATTGGCAGTGACTTTATATGGATATTGTCGACAATTCAACACGTATGCCTTTATTGATGACGGGTCATTTTGAACATTTATCGATGCCCCATTGCTAGAAGACCTTGGAGTGTTCGAACAACCTCAGCCCTTTAGTATGCATTGGACTGCCGGAATGCACCGGTATGAGGACACATCGGTCAGACTAGACTTAAGGATCTCCGGCATTGGCCAAACGAAGCTATATGATCTTTGCGACGTTTACTCGGTCAAGTCTCTTGATCTCCTGACACAGTCGTTGGATATAACCCACCTGAAAGTACAGAACAGACAGCGTCGACATCTACCACTGTCCGGATATGACTCAGCGCAGCTGAGTTCTCATAGGTCTGAATAATTGTAAACTAGGGCACGTGCTTCGCATCAAGAAAAGTACAACAGAAGAACCGATCGCTAATAAAACCCGTCGGGGGTGGACGATTATCGAATGAACCTCCAACAGTATGGGTGAAAGCATAACCTCAATCTACCACGTGTTTCACATATGTGCATGTGAAGTTGAAGGGAACAAGGAGATCTTGCGCCTGCTTGAGCCTTTCTTCGCCCTGGACAGGAGAAGAAAAGCTACTCAAGGGACCGGACCAACTAGAGCAGTTGGTACCAATACTTCACAGGCTTAGAGAGAAACGTATTGCGATTCGCGGCGATATCGCAGAGGTGTTTCATCAGGCCAGGATACACAACGAAGATCAGAGATACCAACGCTTTTTATTTATAGATCCATACACACAACGGAGAGAGATCTACGCCATGCAGGTAATGATTTTTGGGCTAGTTATTCTCCCAGCTAAGCCCAGTACGGGAAGTACGTGAATAATCTCGCTTTGTACAGTGCATCCTGGAGAATCATTATGCAGACGTCAAGGGAGGATGAGGGATGAGAGAAGATTCCTCATTCGAAACTGGGTATCGAATTCCAGAGAAGTACTAAGCGCACTCGGCGAAAGAGCATCCTCGTTAGAGAGACTAGATGTATTGTATTTTAGCCGCGTGCAGCTTTATGGCCCAAGTTCATGGGGCCTTCCATGACATGGAAGTTCATTCCACACACATCTTCCTACATCGGTGGGGCATGGGAGCATTTAATGCGATCCGTGAAGACGGCGTTGAAATCAATCCTCCTGGAAAAACGACCATCGAATGAGTTGCTGAGAGCCGCCCTAAAGAAGGCGGAGGCGATAGCCAACTCGCCAAGAGAACCGACGATGGAGCCCCTTTCTGAAGGAGAGCAGCTCAGGAAGAGCTAGATGGAATTTCAAGGTGGCGTGATAAGGTGGCGGACCAAATGGGGCGAGAAGAGTAAGCCTCTTGTAAAAGGGGATATCGTGCTAGGACCCAATCTGGTGTTTATACAAGGCCCGCGACGAAGCTGGCAGTCCTATCTACAGAAAGTAATTTGGTAGATCCCTGGCGGAACATACAAGTGGGGAGTGTTGCGATAGTTAGTAGAACTGTTCCAGCGGAATCTGGTAACGCCGAAGTTACAGAACCGATATACTAAGCGGGTATTGAATATCTGTTAAGTCAGCCGGTAACCATGTGCCTAAGCATTTTTTTCGACATTGACATTCGACGGGAAGCGGACGAAAAGTGAGATGATACAATTAAGATTTAATTATGAATTTTCCGACTTTTAATTTCCTAGGAATTCAAAGTGCTTATCAGTGGCTACCGACTGTACCAATATTAGCCCTTGCTGCCCTTGCCTTTCCTTGGCTTATGTCTGTGGTTATCAAAGAAAACAAATAAACTATCAACAGCAACTGGGGTGGCGCTACAAAATTCAAAGATCAGCAACAGTGGACTTTGAATTATAAAAACCAGCGAGTAATGACAAAAATCTTCTAAAATGTCCAAAATAGAAACCAAAAATAATTCTCAATATATTTCTAAATAAACGCTTGTTTTCGAGTCAGTTTCCGAACATTTTCTGACTTACTAAATATTAGGAGATTCCAAAGACATCTCTTGGAAGTGTTTTTATACCTTTGCAGAGGGTATTGCAATTTTGTTCAAAAGTGTGCAACGCAGTGAAGGAGGCATCTTTGACCCTATAAAGTATATATGTATATTTTTGATCAAGATCACCTATATTTATATAGCTGCCACATAACAGAACGATCGGAAATGGTTTTTGGTAGTAATACCAACTTTGGTATTATTAAAGATAGAAGTTTGGGACTTGTTTTAAATGTTGTATTATTATAAATTGGGTTATATTATCATATTCTCATAAGGATCGGCCAACTATACCCGATGCTTGCGATATATATCCAGTTTTAACTGCAAGGGTATATCAACTTCGGCTCCGCCTGAAGTTAGCTTTCCTTTCTTGTTTTTTTTTTATATTTAAAAAAAAAGACTTTTATTAAATTTTTCGTATTCCAAAGAAAAGGGGAAGAAATATAATTATTACTTATATTATACAAGAAGCAAATAACAAACATATAGATTATATAAAAAAAAATTTAAAATAAAATTATTATACTGAATCTTGACTTTTAGAGTTGGACAAATCCGTTCCAAGATTCTCTGCTGAAAGTAAGTTCTTTACGTCTTTGTCGATAATACTACTATAATAAAACTACTACTTTTTGAGGATATAATTAATAATATTCTACATTGTGTTATTTAATAAACTTTATTTCTAATCTTTATTTCTTGCTTCAAGCGCTTCCTCGGACATCATTCCAATTGGAAGACAAAAACTGTTTATGGTGTCTGCTCCATGAATTAAAATTCTGTGAACGATGGCATGTAAAACCAAGGGTATTTATCAGCAAAAATTTCTGCAGTTTCCATAGCTTACGATCCAAATGCATCCGTGTTTAAGTAAGTAATAAGTAATTAGGTAAACGCCAAATCGGAACATTCTAACAAAGGGCGAAATTGCCATGAACAGGCTGTCAAACTTCTTTAAATGATCTATGATCTATACAAATATATCTCAAATTAAATAAACTTTCTTTTTTGCATGCAATATATATGTAAGTCGGAACGGTCAGATCGACAGACTATATACTAAAACTCCCATAAAACACGTTAATTGTAAACGGCATAGAGTTAGAGAATCAGGATTTTCTATGGATTCTATCTTTGGCTAATTTATGACATACCAGATTTTTTAAGGATCGCTTGGCTATAAGTTAACAACAGTCAACTGACTATTTCATTTTTTCGGACTCCCTATAGCGGAGTAATACCAAATCGATTGGTATTCGTAGGTGCCACTCTTATTGAAAGAGTATCAACACTACGAATCCAACGTTAGTCGACTAGCGGATAGTTTAACCACAAACGGTTTAACCGCAAACGGTAAGCGGAATGGAGTAAAGGAGAATACGAAGAACTTAGGCGTGGACTTAGGGTACAGTAGGACAGGCTAAGTTAGTCTAAGATCTGCAGTCGATTGTCACGCAGCAATAAATTGGAAAAAAGAAAACTGCGTAGTCTCTGTCTCACTGGTTAACCTAATAGCACACGTGGCACCAATCCCAACTGGCCAAGACTCTATCGAGCTTCAGCCAGAGGCACATAAATAGCTGCAGGCCTTCGCCGCCGCTTACGCCAAAGGGGTGAAACCGAGATTCTGCATGGTGTCTAGCTAGCGTAGATGTTGTTGACACTAGTGTACCTGTTGAAGGAAGCAAAAAGAGGTTGATGCGGAAAACACAACGAAGTCGACATATGTATATAGTGACAGCCAAGCGGCTTTAAATCGATCAGCTCGACCCCAGTAAATCGAAAATGGTCTCAGCCGTAAATATCCCTTCACAAGATTACCCATCAATTGGGCATTAGTCTCATTGGGTTCCTGGTCACAGGTATATAATTGACAACTGCATAACAGAAAAATTTACATGTATTAGTACCACCAAACGGGTCCAAGGTGATATGGAGGGTATTGGTATACCACTAGACTCAACTAAAAAGAACTCAACTTTTGAAAATAAAATCCCAATCCTTTAAGATAGAAAGGACCCACAGCTATAACAGCAATTACTGGGCAATGGCCCCGTGACTACTGCCAAAGCTTAAAAAAAGGAAAAATCAGTCAAGTATCTTTTATGTTACTGCCCTCCCGTCTCTCACACTATCAAATGTATGTGATATATTCCTAACCAACAATTTGGAGGTGTCAGAAATAGATCCACATAAGATACCCAAGGCGCTGGTTTGGAAAATCGTCCGGTTTTACTTAAAAAAACTGAAAGTTCTCCCAGCAGGCACTAACGTATAAGTCAAAATCCAAGTGGAAACAAAAAAAAATCACAAAAATGTTGCTATGCTATTGCTATTGCTCTCACTTTGATGACAGCCGGAACAGAGCTAAAATAAAAGGAGTTCAAATTTGAAAGCAAGATGAAGCAATTGAAGTTACTCATTGTGTGTTAGTTGTTCTCTATTACTTAATCTTAAACCTCTTACCTCTTACCTAATCTTAGACATTTATAGAAATTGCTATAGCTCTGCTCCAGGTGTCATCAAATTGAGAGCAGTATAATAAAGCTGTCAACGATTCTACTTTTGGGGAATCGATTCTGTTCAACTAAAATCTGAAAAAAAAACATAAAATCGATTTTAAAATCGAATTCATTACAGCTGTACAGTAAAAATAACAAAACCAATTACTACTGCAGTAGCATAGCCCTTGGTTTTATGATGCTCGCTGCACACTCCACTCTTCTTGATGACACCGGTAGTGTCAGTGCTCCACCATTGCTAAAAAAGCCTACTCCCTCTTTTCAATTGTTGAAGATGCCACCTTTGAGAGGAGGGCCAAGTGGCCGAATTTCTGCTCCCTGTTTCAAACAACTATTGACAGCTATCCTCACCCAATTATATGGAGAAGCTCAGGCTCATTATTTGTATTTGGGATTCAAGACTGGAGACCATGAGAGCGTTGCAAATAAATGACGTCAATTATGATGTGGCCTTTTGAAATTGCTTAATAATCTACGTTTAATCTTTCATGCTTGTATTATCAAGCTTTCGCTAATACGCTTAGGGAAATTATTTAAACGATTCAACGATTATATGCAGCCAGAAGCTACTACAAACGCTTAGTGAAATAATTCTTTTGAATTCATTGTGGGAGTCCATGGCTCAATTCTTGTTGCAATGGCTCAAAAGTGTGAACATGGCTTTGAATACGAATCCACTATATAATCAAAAGGGTGAATGCAGATCGTATAAAAACCAATCATTGTGAATGTACATTATTGCTCATCCTGCTCCCTGCGCTCGGTGCGCTTAAAACTAAGGCATCATGCCCTGGGGCATCCTCACGAGCAGTATAGTGCTACCATATGTTAATGGACTAATGTTTGGAGTTGGCAACTTAAATTTGGTCAGCCTTAGCTTTCACAGGTGCGTGTGATTTCAAGACGTGTTCGACTACCATGGATTGCTTTCTTCTAGAAGTCCATATGTGTCGCCTTCTCCTTATATTAACTAGGAGGCTGGACGATGGCAAAATGATGACCTGGTACCAGTGGCGGATCGCCAGTAAAATCTATAAAAGAATAGTCATAATAGACGCATAGTTCTAGTTGTATTCATCTCGCCATGTTGTACTATATTTTGTTGATAACGTCTTTTTACGCTTTCGTTGTATGATTCAGTCGCCCGTGAGCTATAGCGTCGCAAACATGGAGCAAAATAAATAGAAAATCTGGTATATTTTACAATACCGCTACGTCAAAGGCATCTCAATCTGCCAATAAAATGTGTGCAGTTTGGGGTCCCGTTTCTATTTCAACCGCACATCGATGGTTTAAAGGTTTTTGTGCTGGGGTAGAGGTGATCAAAGTGAAAATTGCGAAAAAATCGCTGAATTGGTCGTGGGAGACCGGCATAGTTGCAGCCGTAGCATCGACCAAAAGCGATCCGTTTTTGGCGATTGGTACCTCGTCGAGTACCTCGCACCAAAGTTGGAAGTCGAAAGTTGGCCACAAAAAAACACTGTGAAAATTGTCTCTCCAAGTTTTTTGGAATTATGAAGGTGTCATCTCATTAGGAACAAGTTATCGAACAAAACTGCGCATATTTTACTTGAATTGCATGATTGAAACTAACTTAAATAAAAATTTCAAAATCAATACAAATTTCACTTTTATGAAACCGTATATATGTGTTCTAATATGTAGAATTCTCCCATAAGCACA
The DNA here is from genome assembly GCF_030179905.1 of Drosophila bipectinata. NCBI lineage: Eukaryota > Metazoa > Arthropoda > Insecta > Diptera > Drosophilidae > Drosophila > Drosophila bipectinata. Next base: position 18,746,195 of record NC_091740.1, on the reverse strand, counting down.
CGGCCTTTCATAGTCGTTTTACGAAGGTAGTCCAATAAATACTTAGCCTTCAAAAGAAAAACAAAAATTTTGGAAAAGAGGCGATTTAGTCCTTAACATAAGCTCCTTTTAGCTCGATACACTTGACCCAGCGATGCTCAAACTTCTTTAACCCTTCTGAAAAATACGTTTCCCGAGGTCTGCAAAATAAAGATCTTTGGCGGCGACGCTTCATTGCTTCATTTGAAGCAAATTTCTGTCCAGCGAGTGACTTTTTTAAGTTTGGAAACAAAAAGAAGTCACACAGAGGGGGCCAAAGTCACAGAAGGGGCCAAATCTAGAGAATATAGTAGAGGGTTACCAGTTCCTAGTCTTATTCGACCAATTTGGTTCACGATGGAAGAGCACTTTTTTCTTCGTCAAATGGGGCCGTATTTTCCGCAATTTGGCGGCAAATCGTCCCAATAATTCGGCATAGTATAGCCCTGTGACCGTTTTGCCCTTCTCCAGGTATTCGATGTAGATCACACCATGTGAATCTCAAAAAACGGTGGCCACCACCTTTCCGGCCGATGAGACAGTCTTCCTCTTCTTCGAAGCAGGTTTTCCGGGTGAAGTTCACTGTTGCAACTTCCTTGTTTTCTGGTGAATTGCGGATTGCGCTTAATTAGCGTCAAACACTGCTCTGAAACACTGCACTGAGAAAACGCGGCACCCATTGCGCCGATAGCTTTCTCATGCCCAAAATTGTATGCAGGATATTACCCATGCGGTCTATTAAGATTTATACTAGAGAGAGCTGAGAGAGCTATCTCGCGCATCTTCAATCGGCGGTCTGCCAATACGAGATCGCGGATTTCTGTCACGTTATCCTCCGTGGTAGCCGTTTTTGGGACACCTGGGTGTGTCCCATCAAAAATCGACGTGCGACGTTGAAACTTGTTGAACCAATTTTTGACGGTCGTCATCGAAGGAGAAGAGTCACCGTACACAGAATCCAAAAACAAGAATCGAATCACAGAACGATATTGCTCTTTCTCCATTTTTCTGAAATTTGCGAACATTTCCGATTCAACACGCATTCAAAACAAAAATACGATTCCGATTCGGCTGAAATTTCGACATGCTAGAATATACTACACGATAGTTAGGCTAAGAACTTTTCGGACTGCCCTCGTACAGTACTTACAGTGTTGGTGTGCAGGCAAAGCCTGGGTAGAGATATTTCCAACCAAATGTGATAGGGTTTTGGTCACCGTCGGTTTAAGTTAACTTAACGGTGCTTACAGAAAACGGTAACTGAGTAAATTGAAAGTATGTATATGAAAATGTATATTTTTATGCAGGGCTACAGTGTCGGACTGGATTATTGTACGTCTTAGCTATATACAAAGAGTTATGGTAAGTGGTGCGATCTGTAGAAAATGTTTATTTTAAAAGTTTTTTCAGGGACCATAATCATTATGAGTTTTATTTTAAAAATCACAAAAAAATCAGAATTCTCCGAGCGAAAAATAAAAATCTGAAAAAGTCATTATTCTATTGAAAAATAAAATTCACAAAATAATCATTATTCTCTGATCGAAAAATAAAAATCACGAATAATCATTGTTTTTGATTTTTATACCCTTGCAGAGGGTATTATAATTTTGTCCAAAAGTGTGCAACGCAGTGAAGGAGACATCTCCGACCCTATAAAGTATATATATTCTTGATCAGGATCACCTCCTGAGTTGATATGAGCATGTCCGTCTGTCCGTCTGTCCGTCTGTCTGTTTCTACGCAAACTAGTCTCTCAGTTTTGAAGCTATCGACTTGAAACTTTGCACACACCCTTCTTTCCTTTGCACGCAGTATATAAGTCGGAACGGCCGGGATCGGCCGACTATATCCTATAGCTGCCATATAACTGATTGATCGGAAATGGTATAACTTTGGTGTTTTTAGAGTTAGAGAGTTCAAATTTGACATGAGAGCTATTTTTGGCAAAATATTACGACATGCCAAATTTCATAAGGATCGGCTGACTATATCCTATAGCTGCCATATAACTGAACGATCGGAAATGACCCAACTTTCGTGTTTTTGAAGATAGAAAGCTGGAACTTGGTACAGATTATATTTTTATACCAAAGTTCATAACGATCGGAGGACTATATCTAATAGCTGCCATATAACTGAACGATCGGAAATGGTATTTGGTAGAAATACCAACTTTGGTATGTTTGAAGATAGAAGTTTGCGACTTTTTTTAGATTTTGTATTGTAATAAATTGGATTATATATTCATATTCCCATAAGGAGCGGCCAACTATATCCGATGTTTGCGATATATATCCGGTTTTAGCTGCAAGGGTATATCAACTTCGGCTCCGCCCGAAGTTAGCTTTCCTTTCTTCTTTATTTAGGTCATTGTTCGTAGCTTATAAATGGGCATTTTAAAGAATGTAGAAAAAAAGAATATTTTAATGTATATATAATTTATATTCTTATATACTTTGACAATAGTTTGCTTACTTACGTTCGGGAAAGATATAAATGTTGGTGATATGTGAAAGAATACCTTCATAATCATCATTTATACTATATATTTGAATTTTTCTTTTAGTGTCTAAATTTTCGTTGGATTCTCTTTTATAAATATTTGGGAACTGATTTGCAGTATAAGCATCATCCCCTTGCATCTGAGAAGATTCGTTATCTTTAATATCGTCGGTGTTTGCACTGCGAATCTGGCTAGCATTTTGTGACAAAATTTCTGATGCTTTTCGTCGCACATCTGAATTTAATGCACGGTTTGATAAAACACTTTTAGTAGATAAATTGTAATCTTTATAAAAGTTATCTATTATATTTTGCGGTACTGGTATTGGTTTTGTTATATTTGGAAGTTGTTTAAGGTTTAATCGCATAAGTATGTGCATTTTGATAGACTCTAAACTGTCCAACCTGGCTTTTTCTCGTAATTGTCGTTGTAGCATATTATCAAAATTCAGGAAAACGTTACGGTTTATTGAAACGCTTTGAGCGCTTGTTTTAATATTTCTATTCACTTCATTTTGCAATTTGAATTCATTTAAAGGCGGGCTATTATCAATCCGATCTTTTTCGGAAATGGCAGTTATGTTATAATTTGAGCTTATCATGTTTAATTGAGGTCTTCCACTGGTATTTAAAAACTTTCTGTAGCTTTCAGCATTCTCTTGACCATACACAAATTCAGCAGATAGAAAAAGAAGAAATATGGCAAGAAACAAGTTTTTTTTTGCAATTTTCAATGACGAAACTGAAGTGAACTTTGAGCACTTATTTATTATTTTTAATCTTGGTGTATGGAAAATAAGTCGAAGAAGAGGAGAAAACCACGCAGTATTGGTTTCAAATAATTTATTTTCAAAATTCTGTTGGGTTTCATTTGAACAAATTTTTATTTTAGCAATATATCCTAGATATTGTCCTCGAAATTTATATTTTTCCCAACCGGTATAATTACTGGTCGTCATGATTCTAACAAGATCGTTTTTAGATGCTACAAAATAAAAATAATCATAAATTAGGGTTTATTTAAATATTTCGTTTAATTTTTATAAACAAAGCATTACATATCATAAGCTTAGAAAGTAAAGTCAAATAAGATAGGGACAAAATAAAAAACCTGCGACAAAGCCGCAGCCACGCCCAGCCATTTTTGTGACGAAAAAATTTAATATAGGTGTATAGAACTACACAACATAAAGTATTATTAATGTCTGTATGTTATTTATTATTTCTTAGACGTGTCAAATAAATCAAATTATCACTTCCACCCCATATTAACCATTTTTTAAATTTAATTGACAAATAGTATAGACTCTTAACAAAAACAAAAAATATTTTTTTTTTTTATAAAAATACAGAAACAGAGTAAAAGTTCTATAATTTTTTATAAAATTTTCCGAATGAGCTGAACCAAACTGATAAAAAAACCTAACATTATCTACTTAGAGCAACACCTTCGTTTGATATATGACTCATTCTGAATCATTCATTCTCAGACGCAATTAGAAAAATTTTAACTCTGAAGAGTTAAATTTTAGCTCTTAAAATACTAGTAATATATATAATAATAATATAATATAATATAATATATAATATAATAATATATATAGTATTTTCACGGTTTTCCACCTTCGTGCACAGTCATGTTACCTACATATGTACATACCTGCTTCGGCCGAACCGCCCACATACTTGCACCATTTTTCTGCTATTCAATCCGTTTTTAATATTATGTCCAGCTGGTTGTAAGTCACCCGACTTTAATATCCCAGAAATAAAATGATCTAGTGTTAATAATTTACCATCCCTATCACGATGGTAGCATGTCCGTCTGTCTGTTTCTACGCAAACTAGACTCTCAGTTTTGAAGCTATCGACTTGAAACTTTGCACACACCCTTCTTTCCTTTGCACGCAGTATATAAGTCAAAACGGCGGACTTTATCCTATAGCTTCTATATAACTGATTGATCGGAAATGGTATAACTTTGGTGTTTTTTGAGTTGGGGAGTTCAAATTATACATGAGAGCAATTTGTGGCAATATTACGACATGCCAAATTTCATAAGGATCGGCCGACTATATCCTTTAGCTACCATAATACTGAACGATCGGAAATAACCCAACTTTCGTGTTTTTGAAGATAGAAAACTGAAACTTAGTAGAGATTATATTTTTGGTCAGATAATCCGACCTACCAAATTTTATAACGATCGGCTGACTATATCTTAAAGCTGCCATATAACTGAACGATCAAAAATGGTTTTTGGTAGAAATACCAACATTTTTTTTTTTTTGAAGATAGAAGTTTGGGATTTTTTTTAGATATTTTATTGTATTTAAATGATTTTATTTTGATATTCTCATAAGGATCGGCCAACTATATCCGATGTTTGCGATAATATCCGGTTTTAGCTGCAAGGGTATATCAACTTCGGCTCCGCTCAAAGTTAGCTTTTCTTTCTTGTTTAAACTAAATAAGTTTATTATTGAATTTGATTGGTCCGAAATACTGGCATGTCCAGATATATATATCGGCTTACAATTTATTACACTTGAAATTTATTCGTTGACTCCTGCGTGCCATGGAAATATCCATTCGATTGAACACATCCACATTGCTATACAAAGCATCTTTCAAATAGAATAGCAAATGGAATTTTAAATAGAAATAAATGGCTAAATGACTCAACATGTCTTTTCCTGTCGCTGCTTACTTTGGAAAACTCATCGGCAAATACTGATAAGGGAACTGCTGATCTTTTGGCACAAACAACGGATCACTTGGATTACTAAAGTAAGTAACATAAACGTAATAGTACGCGGCACCTGTGTGCAGAATATCTCTTTTCTTTGACCCAGATGTTAAGAAGGATAATTTATTTTGAATCTAAACAGTCAATAAGAAATGCGCTGCAGATCTGAGAGTTATCTACCTGGCTTATCCAGTGTTGAAAACTTTTGTAAAGTGTATAATTTTTAAAAAGATACCTATCATTTTTTAGTCTAAGTGCCAAATAAAATGTGAGCAGAAGAGAATTTAATAAGCACACACATCTCCACTAATTAAATTTATTGTTAGTGGGGCCTTGCATCGCCGAGGCTATTCAATTTTCTTTTAAAGTATTCAAAAAATTTTATAAATGGCCGCTATCCAAAATTTGTATTTAACTAAGAAAGTTGCTCGAGAAAGTTGGAATCGTTTAATTCGTAATAGAAGACAAGGCCTTTGAACGCTTCGAACAGGCTTCTGCTTTATTAGGGGAACTGAAAGTCAACGAGAACGACTTAACCACGCTGATGGAGATGGGCTTCGAGCTAAGCGAGTTCCGGCTGGCTCTCCGGTCCTGTTTCGGTGCCCGTGATGTCGGCCAGGCTATTCAGTTCATCCAGCAGCGTCGGCAGCAGCTAAACAATGCCCGGAAACAATCCAAATCAGAGGAAGAACAATAGATCCAAGAAAACGGACTGCGATTGGATGAATCCCAGGAGCATCTGCACACTCACCGAAATGGGTTTCGATCGTCGGTTGGCCAAATTGGCGCTGCAAAGAAGCAACAACGATGTGCCACAAGCGGTGGAACTCCTGCAGACCCAGTTCGATGATCTGGTGTCTGCCTTGCCCATAACCAGTGTCTCTGCGATCATGACGTGATGAGCTGATGACGATCAGCTGAAGCATCTCCTCCGTTTTGGCTTTGAAGAGACCGCCGTACGGGCAGCCCTCGAAAGCCCCGACAATGATGTGGAGAAAGCCATTGAATTTTTGCTACGCTCCTTCCAAACTGAAGAGGAGCTCAAGGAAACCATGGATCGAATCCGAAATCTATCAATGCAAGAGAATGAGCCCTCCAGCTCAAGCTTACGTTCAATGTCGCCGCTATTATCGCCAATTATGAACTCAGTTCTACTTCGAGCTCAAGAAGAGATAGATACCATGCAGGCCTATCAGAGTTTCAACTCGGACATTAACCAGAATGATCAGGACTATTTGGATTTGCCATTGGTTCTGGAAGAACAACTCCTGGCAGAATATCGTCACCTTCTAGAGCAGTAAGGTTCATCCAATTCTTTGTAAATAAACCGGTTTCCTATGGAAAGATAACTGTAATCATGACTTGTATATTGCAAATCGTTGTTTTATAATGGCACTTAAGTGGCATTCATTCAACTACATAGCCCCTTCCCCTTTTTCTCGTATCTGCAAGATTCATAAGTACGAGTTCTATTGACAACTAGAAAAAATGTGATTAGCAGCTGCCTATTCCCTTCTTTTTTTATTTTTGCTCTTCTTGATACCCTACATTTGAGGTTTTTGGATTTCATTAATATTATTTGAAAGGTTAAAACTTAAATTATCTTTTAGTTTATGCATATATATTTCTAAAGGTTTAGTTTTCAATCATTTTTGCCCTTTTTCTAACATTGTCCGCTAAGTTGTCCGCATGTCCGCTAACTTTTCAGCTTCTAACTCTTAAAAATCTAAAGCTAGGCTCAAACTTAATAAAAATTAGTATTTAAAGCCACTTCGACTTAAATAGTATTGTCTTACTATATCCTTTTATTTTTTTTATCCTTTAAACTGGACATTCAGTTTTCGTTTCGATCCAAACATTCATTTCTTTATTTTATATTTTCTATCTATATTTCTAAACAAACTTGCTAGCTTTATTCTTTGGCAATTATTTATTTTTAATTTTTTGTCGCTTGACTTTCGACCCGGCTTTAACGGTGGCTTTTTTTGTTGTATTTCGACGGCCAACAGAAAGCTGAAAAGCGGCGCTTGATTGGATTGAAGGCGTGACCTTGTTGTGGTTAAAAGAGCAATCGTAAAAATTAGAAAAATTGAATATTTTCCAAATCAGTTTTATTTTGAATTGGAATAAAGTTTCCCCAAGGGCTGATTATAGCTTTTTCACAAAAAAAGGGATATACATTATGAAAGACTTTGGATTTTTTTATTAATATTGGATTTTTTTTTTGATTTAAAACTATTTACATATTTTTTCAATTTTTTTTTTTTTTTTCATAACAAACAAAAAAAATGGTTTCTAACTTTTATGGTTACCTTTTCTGTTTTATAAAGTTTTCTGTTTTTGTTTTTGGTTTTTAAAATTTATAATTTATCCAACCACATTATATTTTTTGAGTTGATATTAAAATCACATTTTGTTTTACATTTTCTTCAGTTTTAACAAAAGTGGTTGATGGTTTTTGATTCCTAAAAAAAAATATTTAGTTTTTTTTCTACTTTTTTATACTTTGGTTACTTTTGGGAATTTTTCAAAAATCCAATTTTCTGATTTTTATAAAAGTCTTCCAAGGGACATTGTCACAAAATATAGTTAAGCCAAATATTGTGAAATTCTAATGTAAAAAAAATTGTTTATTAAGAATAAAAAGGTTTCTGAATAAAAAAGCAAATATGGAACATTTTGGAAGTTGGATAGATCAAATCGCGAATTATGTATCTCAAGCTACGTTGTTAAGCATGCCAAGTAAAGCCCATGGTTGATTAGAAATAGGTCAGATCCGAGAGCGATCATGAAGGCAAAAAAGAAATTAAAAAGGGTTTAAAAGTGAAATGTTATCAATCTAAGCGTTCAGTATAAACGTTGTGTTTATACAACAGTATAAACGTTCCTACCGGGTGATCATCAAGGGCCTCCATTACTCGACTGATCTGGAAGATATCAAAGAGGGACTCGGGCACTCGGGCCTCGGGCACAAAGTCAGGGACGTACATAACTCCACACAAAGGAGTACCAAAAAACCCCTAAACATATTTTTCGTTAGCCTGGAGCCAGCCAAAAACACTAAGGAAGCGTTCCAAATCAAGCGGTTATGCACCTCAATAAAGACGGTCGAGCCGCCAAATAAATTTAACTACGTCCCGCAATGCTACTGCTAATACCAAAGATACTGCTAGCGTGAATATCGTTGTGTAAAGTGTGCAGGTGAGCACTGAAAAGAACGCAGAACGATGTAAAATAAACGCAAGCAAACCGGCCCTCTGTCTCTATTGCGATGACCCTCATGGCCTCTTACGAAGGCTGCGCTGCCTATAAGAGAGCGAAAAACTTTTTGGCCCCAAGCAGCAGCTGTCCCACGGTACCAGCCGCCCCACTTCAACAGGATCGACCCCAACGCTAGCAGGGTTGACCTGCTAGCCACCAATGTCAGCTACGCTGAAGCAGCAAGAAGTGCTGCCCCACAAGTGGAGACCAGCTCCAACGCCAACTCAATCCCGCCAGACAATCCACTGGACGCGGTTATGTCCACAATGGAGGCCATGTTCGAGGGAATGATGGAAAAAGTTATGGGTCGAATGACCCAAATAATCGCCACTATCTGCCACGTCACAATTTGGAACGCCAACGGCCTGGTGAAAAGCAGGCCAGCAGTGGAGCTCTACTGCAAATCTGAAAAAACCGATATTCTCAACCACCCAAAAGAAGAGGTCGCGAGGGTGCGGCCATCCTCATCCGCACAATCAAGTACAATGTCAGCGGCGTTGACTTCGGGATGCTCCTGAACTCCTTCGGGCCCAAGTTCTTCATTGGAGGGGATATTAATGCCAAACATCCTTGGTGGGGCTCCAGAGTCAATGGTCCTACTTAGGCAAATCTGGGCTCGCCATACTACAGGCGCTCCGACCTAATGGCTAACAGATCCGTCGAAGATCCCAGATGTCCTAGACTTTGCCATCACAGGAGGACAGGACTCGGCCGGAATCCAGGTACGAGAAGTATCTGACGGGAGTATATCGGGAAATTCCAGTCCTGGATGTGCTCTGCCACGGATCCTAACACAACTCTGGAATCCCCCGATCAGATTAAGGCGTCCGTCGAGGAACTGACGGCACAGCTCCAAGGCTTTCTAACCGCCCGAGAGCCACTGACAGGACTATCCATTTTTGGAATCTAGACGTCACGGCTTTCAAGCTGGAAAAGCAGCGACTCAGGCGGGTCTGGATACTGTCCAGAAACCCGAGGAATATGACCAACCTGAATTAAGTCTCCAAGTGGCTCTCTAAACTCTTGGCGGATTTGAGGAAGGAAGCGTTCGATGGGTTCCTTGAACAGTTGGAACCGGGTGACCCACTTAACAATCTGTGGCACGTCACGAAAAGCATACGACGTCCTTTTAAGAGGATCCCACCTGTACAGCGGTCCGATGGCAGTTGGTGCAGGTCAGAGACGGACCGAGCCAACGCGTTCGCCGAACACCTGGAAAGCGTATTCACCCCTTTCTACCGCTGCTCGCCAGAAGAGGCAGCAGAAACGGCACGACTCTAAGTAGAGCCCGCACGAAGTGACGACAGAATACCACCTGGGACGAAAGAGGAGACAGCCGTCCAGATTTCAGTGTCGAGCAACGACAAAGCCCCGGCGATGATGGCATCAATGCAACTGCATTAAAACTGCTGCCACCTACAAGCATCAAGCTACTGACGAAAATTTACAATAGATGCTTAGAGATTGGGTACTTTCCGACCATCTGGAAACATGGGAGTAGAGTATTGCCAGTAGTGGACGAGGCTGGTCTGATCCCCAATCACCAGTTTGGCTTCAGGCGGTCCCACGGAACCCCGGAACAATGCTACAGAGTGGTGCAGTATATCCTGGACGCCTTCGAAACCAAGAAGTACTGCCTGGCTGTAATGCTGGACGACAAACACTCTCTGGCACTCCGGTCTCCTGCCTAAATTGAAGTCTAACCTGCCCAGACCTTACTACCTCTTCCTGGAGTCGTTCCTGAAGGACCGCAAATTTGCGGTTATATGCGAGAGGCCGGACTCAGGGAGGTCCGCGCCGGAGTCCCCAAGGGACTGGGTCCTGGGTCCTTTATTATACAATGTCTGCACGGCCAATCTCCCAGTCTTGCGGAGCCTCAACATAATGGCAGCCACGGACTGTATGCGGACGATACCGCCTTCCTGACCGCTGCTGACAACGCTACAGAGGCATCTGCTGTCATGCAGGAGCAACGAGATCTTCTCGGCAATTGGCAGAAAAGGTGGAATATTCAAGTGAATAACGATAAATCCACCGCCACCACATTTTCTCTCCGTCCAGGAAATTTCACACCAGTCCACCTCAACAGCTATCTCATCCCGCAGGTAGAAAACAAGATACCTTGGCATCACGCTAGACAGGAGGCTTACTTGGAAGCCTCACCTAGTCAAAAAGCGAAAGCAGTGTGAAGTAAAATTAAAGGCGTACTATTAGCTGATGGGTAGGAGGACGAAGTTGAGGACCTCTTCGAAAGTTGACTGACATCCTAATCTATAAAATTTGCTCTCCGAAAGTTCTATCAAAGGCCACAATTCTTTTTGGGGTCAGATTTTGAAACAGTCTAAGCTTTGGCTTGATCGAATCATAATCATGATCAGTAATTACCAGCTTACAAAAGTGGTTTACTCTAGTCAAATCAATGTAGATTTGAAATTCTTGTACTAATTTGCCACGAAAACGTTAGGAGAAGAGGTTGCAAAAGGGTATCATAAGCGATAAACCTAAAGCTAAAGATGCTCATGTACGTATCGTTGAGGTTCAGATATCAAACGGTACACTTAAAGAATATCCAATAAAAAAAATCGATTTTTTCATTTATCACAACTGTATATAACCCCTTAAACGACCCATATCAAAAATGGCCATACTTGATATATCAAGTAAAATTGCTTAAGCGTTCAACGGAAAGGGGGATTTTATGAAAGAGAAATTATTTCCAATCTAAGCAGTCAATACGAACTGCGTTACAGATTTAAACGGCTTACAAATGGGCCGGCTTATCAATAATTTTATCAGATACATACTCATTTTTTAGTCTTAGTGCCAAATATAATGTGAACAGACTACAATTTAAACAAGACCGGAAAGCAAACTTCGGGTGGAGCCGAAGTTGATACACCCTTGCAGTTAAAACCATTTATATATCGCAAAAATCGGATATAGTTGGCCGATCCTTATGGGAATATTATCATATATATAACTAATTCATTACAAATGAATTCCTTATGAAATTTGGCATGTAGTTATGATTTGCCAAAAATAGCTCTCGTGTCAAATTTAAAACACCAAAGTTATACCATTTCCGATCAATCAGTTATATGGCAGCTATAGTCGGCCGATCCGGGCTGTTCCGACTTATATACTGCGTGCAAAGGAAAAAAGGGTGTGTGCAAAGTTTAAAGTTGATGGCTTTAAAACTGAGAGACTAGTTCGCGTAGAAACAGACAGACGGACAGACGGACATGCTCATATCAACTCAATAGGTGATCCTGATAAAGAATATATATACTTTATAGGGTCGGAGATGTCTCCTTCACTGCGTAGCACACTTTTGACCAAAATTTTAATACCCTCTGCAAGGGTATAAAAATACACTCACACATATTGACAAATACAATTAGACACAAGCGAAATAATAAGGCGAAGACTTATTTTTGGAAACTCGGCCAGCCATAGGCTATTGAATATTCTACTAAAGTATTCAAAACCTTTCATAAATACACCAGGTTAAAAGCATTTCTGGAGCACAAAAGGGAAAAGAAAGAAAAATTAAGGAGTCGAATGAAAAAGAGAGACTGAGAGTCGAAGAGATTTCTGAAAATAGTGAATTGCCAATACAGCTTGGAGTTGTTGAATACACTATGGAATCTGGTAGGACAACAACAAGAGCACATGGAAATTGCAGATAAAAGAAGATTGTGCAAAGCCCTTTGCTGCTCACATTCCTGGATTTATGGAGGCCATTGACGATATCGGCTCTTTGAATCAAACTCCTGAAACAAGCACTAAGCTGCAAGTTCTCGTAACATAAAAGAAATTTTTTGAATTTACTGCTGAAGCTTTCATTTGGTTCAAAGTTCTGACAGCTATAAACTATCTGAATCTTTTTCTCTAGGGAATGAATGCAACAAAAAAACAAGAAAGCAAAGCTAACTTCGGGCGGAGCCGAAGTTGATATACCCTTGCAGCTAAAACCAGATATATATCGCAAACATCGGATATAGTAGGCCGATCCTTATGATTACATCATAATAAAACCAATTAATTACAATAAAAAATCTAAAAAAAAAGTCCCAAGCTTCTATCTTCAAAAATACGAAAGTTGATATTTCTACCAAAAACCATTTCCGATCGTACAGTTATATGTCAGCTATAAGATATAGTCAACCGATCGTTATGAAATTTGGTAGATCGGATTAACTGACCAAAAATAAAATGTGTACCAAGTTCCAGCTTTCTATCTTCAAAAACAAGAAAGTTGGGTCATTTCCGATCGTTCAGTTATATGGCAGCTATAGGATATAGTCGGCCGATCCTAATGAAATTTTGTAAGTCGGATTAACTGATCAAAAATATAATCTGCACCAAGTTCCAGCTTTCTATCTTTAAAAACACCAAAGTTATACTATTTCCGATCAATCAGTTATATGGCAGCTATAGGATATAGTCGGCCGATCCCGGTCGTTCCTACTTATATACTGCGTACAAAAGAAAGAAGGGTGTGTGCAAAGTTTCAAGTTGATGGCTTTAAAACTGAGAGACTAGTTTGCGTAGAAACAGACAGACGGACAGACGGACATGCTCATATCAACTCAGGAGGTGATCCTGATCAAGAATATATATACTTTATAGGGTCGGAGATGTCTCCTTCACTGCGTTGCACACTTTTGGACAAAATTATAATACCCTCTGCAAGGGTATAATTAAAGAGTGGGAACATTCGAAGTCTTTTTAGTGAACTTAAAGAGTTAAGGGCGTAATGGCCAGTCACTCTTCTGGAATGTCAAATTGTTGCTGCCAGTGATGCGTATAACACACATTTCAAGAGGAGATACGTCTAATAAGAATTTTTCAAGATTTAAAAGCCTTTAAGAAGTCCAGAGATTCAAATCAAGCAAGGAGTATTTTTGGGTTTTTGGATTCCTTGATAGGCAACATGACCAGATGTTTCGATGATTTTAATGAATTTTTCTGAAAATATCGATGACTTAACCAGGAGGTCTCAAAAGTCAGACCAGATTATTTTGTGATACAATGTAGATGTCTGTATCTATTTCATCGAAAAGTTATCCATCTGAAAGCTATCCAAGAAGCGAATTGGTGACCTGATATTCTTCCACCTTTACAGCTAGAGAATTAACTTCATAAAGTGAAGATGGAAGTTCTGTTCCTTAACATCTCGTATCTCGCATCTGTATTTCAGCTCGAATGAAACATTTTTTGCGTTTTACCATGAGTTAAAAGTGTTTGGCAACATCAGCTCTGGAATCAGGACTTTCCCGTTATTTCGATTTCAACACAATTATTTCGATGTTAGGTTAATATTGGAATAATAAATATTTAAAATGGATAAATAATAACTATTGGAACAATAACACTTAGAAGATTTTGCTAGTAAAATTCTCGCAATACTGTTGACATCGATATCAGTCTTGTAAAAAAACTTTGGTTTTGTGACTAAACTTGTGGAGCCTCTTAAATATATAACAATTCAATATAATTTAAACAAGGATCGAAAAAAAACCCGTGATAAAGCCAAGTCCCGGGGCTCGATATGGTTCTCAACGGCTATGAATTCCCTCATGTGGAAGGAATTTTATATTATTTCTCTGAATAAAAAGGGGAAAAAATCAGAACGTGACAATTATAGTGGCATTTGAATCTTTTAACCAGTACCTTCTTTTAAGTAAACTCAAGTCTTTTGGTCTTTCCAAATGATCCCCTTACTTGGACTTCGATCTACTTAGAAGAAGAAGAACCCAAGGTTTCTCTTTTAAAGACGTATCCTCGCTCCTAGTTCGTGTTACTTCTGGTGTACATATCTGACCTATAAAGTGTATATATTCATTATCAGGATCACCTTCTGAGTTGATATAAACATGTCCGTCTGTCTGTTTCTACGCAAACTAGTCTCTCAGTTTTGAAGCTATCGTCTTGAAACTTTGCAAGACGATATCCTATAGCTGCTATATAACTGAACGATCGGAAATAACCCAACTTCCGTGTTTTTGAAGATAGAAAACTGGAACTTAGAACGGATTAAATTTTGGGTCTGTGGATCCAACCTACCAAATTTCACATGGGTCGGCCGACTATATCCTATAGCTGTCATATAACTGCATGATCGGAAATGACCCAACTTTCGTATTTTTGAAGATAGAAAGCTGGAACTTAGTACAGATTATACTTTTGGTCAGTTAAGCTGCCATATAAATAGAAATTTGGTAGAAATATCAACTTGGTAACCGTAACCGGCTTCAATTTACGCAGAATCCGAAGCAGTTTTATAACATGGTAAGTGTTTGAAAATTCATCTCCGACCTCTGATCAGGCCATTGCCGATCTATTCGCAAGCTTTTTTTCAAACAAATAACTTTCCAGCTAAAACGGCAGATCAGCCTTACGAATATAACATTCAATCATCTAATCTTATTTTCTGTCCGTTTTTCTCCGACAATAGCTCATTATCTTGTCTTCAAATGGTCAAACCCATTTATTCGCCAGGCCCTGGTGGAGTACCAGGCTGTGTGCTAAAATACTGTGCCAGGGCTCTCTGCAAACCCCTTCTCAGACCTTTCAACTTATCTTTGGAAACCTTGATTTTTCCCCTTAAGTGGAAGAAATCTTTCATAATTCCCTTACATATAAAGGGGAAAATGTCCGATGTCGCCAACTACAGAGGCATCTCTAAATTGTCGGCAATTCCAAAGTTATTTGAAAAATTAATTACCCCTCATTTGCAACATCTTTGCTCTTCGATTATCTCTCCTTTTCAGCATGGCTTTATTAAGCGTCGCTCCACCACCACAAACTTATTGGAGGGGACATCCTTTGTCATAGATGGCTTTTGTAAGGGATATCAAACCGATGTAATGTAACACAGACTTCAGCAAAGCATTTGATTCAGTTAATCACTCACTCTTGTTAAGTAAACTGAATATGCTGGGTTTTCCTATAGAATTCTTAATGTGGATCTCCAGCTACTTAGATGGAAGGACACAAAGAGTCTTATTTAAAAACATACAGTCCCGTCTGGTTCGTGCTACATCTGGCGACCCTCAAGGAAGTCATCTTGGCCCGTTACTGTTAACTCTTTTTATAACGAACTCTCTAGTTCTCATATAAGTTATACAACCCATGAAACCAGGCCTCTTACGGCATTTAATAAAAATGTTCCAAATTCAATCCCAGCGATCTTCGCTTTAGCCTTTGCCATTGCCTATGCCTTTGGCTTTGAGGTCCGCTCTTGGATCCCTAACCGAAATAAACAAATCAAACTTAAAGTAAACATCACCTTTCGTTAGAAGCCCGATCAATTGCGCCTTCCCTATTCCAAGCCACAAATATACTGCATTGGTGAGCATAACTTCATTTCACAATAGGATGCGACACTTATATCATAAGATTATATTTTAAACAAATAGAAACTTCTTGAAGTTCGAGAAAAGCTTTTGGCCGATGTTCTTTGGATCAGATTTATGATTTGGCAGTCAGTCATATTTTGACCGGAGCCGAGATCAGTGACGGAAATAAAAGTTAAGATTAATCTTGTTTAAAGAATATTTCTAATTAAGGTTAATCACCAAAAAATTTTGAAAATAATAATATATAATATATTTTTTTTTTCAAAAAGTTTTCGGTAAATAATTAACTGGCGCCCAACGTGGGGTGGTGTTATAAAAATGTCGTTATAAAATTAAAGAAAACCAGTTAATTAAAACACAACGCAACTCGCGCCGCCAAAAACCCAAACAATTTTTAATGGAAAAAAAGTTAAAAAACCAATCGACGATACATTGTGAAAGTGATCGCAAAATTTAAATGGAAATCTATTAATGACCGAAAGAAATATTAATTTGACACAATATTATAAAATAACAAGAAAGGAAAGCTTATTTCGGTCGGAGCCGAAGTTTATATACCCTTGCAGTTAAAACCGGATATATATCGCAAACTTCGGATATAGTTGGCCGATCCTTATAAGAATATGATAATATAAACCAATTTATTATAATAAAACACTAGGGCACACTATTTATCCGGAACGCTAGCAAGATTGGACTGAATAGTTTTGGGAAAAGCCTTATAACTTCAACAATTTTCATAATTTCCCAATGAAATTGGTCTCGTTTAATTCAGGATTATTGACAATATTGATATGTGTCAAAAATGATACCATTTCTTTGAAGTTGTACCGAAAAAAAGGCGTCAAAGTCCGAAAAACACGACAAAAATTCAAAAATGTCAGTATCTTGCGTAAAAATTGTATCATTTTTGTTGAAATAAATTAAAGATTTATTTTTATTTTTTTTTTGTTTATTCTATTTTTATTTTATTTTTTTCAAAAGCTTTTTTCAAATTTTAAAATGGGCTTAAAATTACGCGCTTAGGAATTTTGAAGAGCAAAAAAGTCCCGAAAAACAGTTTTTTCTAAATAAATCAAGATTTTGAGGGTGTTAAAAACACGGTTTCATACTATATTCGACCTAATAAACAATTCCTACTAGGTCCCTTCAGAAGTTCCAAATCACTGTCGCACTGTGTTATCTGTGGAATCAAAGACAAAAAAATAATAAACAATGGGGACAAAGGAAAAATAACCAGTGAGTACAAAACAATAACAATTAGTGGGGGGAAAAATATAATTGTAAGCCCAATAATAATGAGGTACAGCAAGCTCCTGTACCAATGGGAATAGATGAATCAATCTAATATCACAATCGTCCGGATAACAATTTTTATAAAGGTATCAATAAAAAACAAAATTATAATAATTATTATCCCAGAAATTATTATAATCAAAACCAAACTTAACAAGTAAATACAAACGCCGGTCAGAACAAACAGTCTGAACCACATCCACCATTAAAGCGAGAACCATTAGGTTCAGCAAATCCACCCGTTTCAAAAGTAATGAGATTAAATAATATAGAAGAGGATCATTTTTTAGGTCAGAGCCCGGAGTGGGATTACCCTACTTGAAAATAATAGATAAATAAGGGAATTAAAAGTTTTAATTGATAAATGTGCAACATCCTGTAACATAAAAAACTCCCTTTTTTATTTCAAAATAAAAATGAGCTTCCGTTTTACAAAAGAGTTTCAACCATTAATGGGTTTACTATAATTATATATAGTATTACCAAATTATAACAGTATTTAATATAAGACAAGTTTTTACGAAATAGATGGATTAGAAATTCTAATTTAGAATCCGACTTACTAATAGGTTTTAATCTCAAAAAAAAATAGGAGCTGTAATTTATATTTAAAAAGGAAGCCTTAATTATAACGGCAAAGAAGAAAAATTATTTTACGATGAAGATAATTCATTAAATCAATTGTCGTTAACTAAGGAAAAAAAAAATCTTTCTATTAAAAGAGTATATAATAAAAAAATACTTTGATGAGGAAAAAGAAATCCAACCAGAATCTGTGGTTGAAAAACAGTTTATTAAGCTTGGGATCTACAAATCCTGAGCACGCCGACGAAAAATTATCCGTCAACAAAAAAGTAAAAGGTTTGGGATCAAGAAATCGCAAACGCGCCGTCGACGATTTATCTGTCATAAATTTTAAGAAAAATAAAATAAATAACTTTAAAATTTTAAACTCAAATCAATTTGAAGATTTGATGAAAAATATAATTGACATAATTTAAAAAGAACATTCAAAAATTAACTTACAAATTCCATTTAGAACTGATATTCGATGAGAAATAAACACCAATATAGACAGGCCAATTTACAGTAAAAAATAACCCTATGCCTTTTCAGTTTCAGATTTCGTTAAGAGTGAAATTAACAGAATGCGAAATGATAATATTATAAGGCCCAGTAGATGTCCTTAAAATTCACCCGTATTAGTGGTACCCAAAAAAGGTCAGAACGAAGATGGTAGCCCAAAAAATAGGCTTGTAATAGACCATAAAAAAAATAAATGGAACACAATACCGGATAGATAGATACCCGATGAAAGACCCGTCTGTAATATTAGCCAACTTAGGGAAAGCTAAATTCTTTTCAACAATTGACTTGGAATCAGGATTCCATCAAATTTTAATGAAGGACTCAGATTTTAAAAAAAAACATCCTTTTCCATTAACAATGGATAATTTGAATATTTACGCATGCCATTCGGTTTAACAAAAGCACCCAGAATGGGATGATGTTCTAAGAGAACAAGTAGGAAAAACATGTCACGTCTACATGGATGATATTATAATTTTCTCAAACACAATCGAGAAACTTTACTCGGATTTGATTAAAATAATAAGTATTTTACAGAGAGAAAAGATGAAAATTTCTCTCGAAAAATTTAATTTATTAAATTGAAAACCCATTTCATGGTTACATGGTATCTCATAATGTAATTAAAAAAGATCCGGAAAAAAATTTCCATTATTTCAAAATATCCAATACCACAAAATATTAGACAACTTCGAACTTTTCTAGGCCTAACTGGATATTACCGAAAATTAACCGAAATTATGCTAAAATAGCAAAACCTCTAAATAAATATTTAGGAGGGGAAAATGGAAATGTTTTTAAAAGAATGTCTTCAAAATTTTTAACACAGTTGGACGGTTCAGCTGTACAAGCTTTTAACGAGCTAACGAGCAGCTATACGTTACAAACAAAAAAAAATTGTTTGCCATAGTATAGGCGCTATAAAATTTAGGAAACTATTTGTACGGAGTTATTGGTATAGAAATACAAACCTACCATCAATCTTTATCTTACACAATTTTGGATAAAAATCCATCGTAGATATGAAAGGATGGTATTCTTTCATAGAAAGCTTTACACCGAAAATAATATAAAAGCCCGGTACAACAAATGTTGTAGCCGACGCCGTATCTCGAATTCAGAAAAATAATATTACCAACAGCGATATAGAACAAACAGACCAATCAGACTCAGATCAAAACACACAGCATTTCGCTGAAAGTAGCTTTGAAAATGTAATACGTTCAGTATATTCACTTGCCGTACCCGGACGTGTTTCTTCGATCGCTCTTGCCAGTTTGCAATTATTTCCGATCTTGAACTCAAGCTTTCTCCTTCTGCGACAAGTGGAAATATAACGATTAATCCCTAAAAATAAATTCGACTTAATAAGTTCATTGAACTATTTATTTCCAATTTATACATTTAATCGGTTAAAGTTATCTCTGTTGCGCTTTAACTATATTCTCCAACATAAGTCTCTCCGAGCTGTACTCTCCGGACGTAACACGTTACATCATAGTTACTGTGGAGTTTTTTGTTCTTCACGACGCCGAACCTTCGTTGTACAGTTTTTTTGTAACGTTATCTCTTACATCCGATCTGATCGTCCACTCTCGGCTACAGAGTGCTTCAGAGAGCCTAAATTCTTTACACGCTATTACAGTGGTCTGCATTCCGTCAAAAAAGAAGTCAAAAATAAATCTTACTTGCACAGCAAAAAAATGTGAATTTGGGTGACTCATACCTGTCTTGTTGGCTCTGCAATAACTTCTCACATATTAAATGTGCTGGTGGAGGACACAATGGACGGATAAGTGACCTTATCAACAAGAAAATTGGCCTGACGTGGTCTTGCATCGCTTGTAGAGAAATTGAGTCAGAGAAGCGGACTTTTATGAAACAGACGAGAAATGGTTTCATAGATGTTCGCAAGCAATTCTCGGCCCTTAATGAGCATTTCCTCGCTCTTGAAACTCAATTCCTTGGGGTAAAGTTGTTAAGCGAATCCCCCAAACGAAAAATTCCGAACAACAACCTGCTGACTGCTAAATTACTGAATACCCCTACATCCCATGCTGTACAAGTCGATGAATTTTCAACACCAAACATTTTACCGTCACCTACTTGTCTACCTACTGATGCTGTTCCAGTACCAAGGGACTTGATGCGCCTTCCTTCAGCGTACCAAGTACAAATCTCGAGCCACCTCTCATCTTGGAGCCTCCATCGTTGGACATCGTTGGACAACCCCCATCGTTGGACAACCTACCCTCTGCTCTAGCTGTGATGTCTCCAAGGCCTCTGGTTGGTGTGGCGCCTGAAGTTAGATCTTCTGGGCTTACGCTGAGCGTGGTTGCTCCTCGTAAGGCCATATTTGTCTCTCGGCTTATGCCGGATGCTACTGTTGATGATGTCAGGAGTCACCTGTTAAACCATCTTAAGGTAGCTCCTAATGAAATAATGATTTCAACCTTCCAATCATTTCCTGGATCCCGTCTGAGCTAGACATTCCCTTGCTTTCCAGTTGTCATAATGACTTTATCGATGGCTTAACCGATCTTGCCCTGCTCCAAATTAATCCAATTCATAACACTCATGGCAGATTTCTGGACCTTATCTTTTCCAATGTGTCATCCTCTGTGACAGTCATTCGGTACCCGCCGCTATCGCTTCCTGAAGACTTTCACCACCCTACACTATTAGCATCGGTGTTAATTGATGTGCCTCACAATGATGCTTGCTTTAATGCTAAACCTCGTTTCAAATGCTTCAGAAAGACTGATTTTATTGCCCTTCGGAATCATTTAGCTGAAATCGATTGAAATTTTCTTTCATCTATAAACACAATTGAAGCAGCTACGGATTCGTTTTATGAAATAATTCATAATGCCTTGAAAAAATTTGTTCCGGAAGTCCCTGTATCATTGTCTATAAAACCACCTTGGTATAATAAACACCTTTCTCGTCTTAAGAACAGGAAATCCAGAGCTTACAAAAAGTTTCTTAAGTCAGGATCGATGTGCCACCAGTCAAACTTTCTTTATGTTCGCAACCAGTTTATTATTCTCAACGATCAACTCTATAAGCAATATATCAGGAATTGTAAGGTAAACTTTCGAAATGATCCAAGCTCCTTCTACTCTTTTGTCAATATGAAACGTAAATCAAATCTTTTTCCTTCTTCCCTATCATATAAAAATGTTTCACATTCTTCTGAGCTAGGTATTGCTAATCTCTTTGCGTCATTTTTTCAAACCACCTATTCGTACGTTTCATATAACCACAATTCTTCTTATCCTTATAAATTACCACATATAAACAACATTTACTTTTCAAAATTTCGAATTCAGGATCTGTTCGAAGCTCTTCCAACAATAGATATATCATTCTCTGCTGGTCCTGACAATGTTCCTAGTTGTGTTCTAAGGTACTGTTCTGATATCCTTTGCTATCCTCTCACTATCTTATTCAACTTATCCTTGGAGCTGGCATGTCTTCCCAAGAGATGGAACGAATCTTTTATTATTCCGCTTCACAAGAAAGGCTTTAAAGCACTTATTGAGAACTACCGGGGGATTGCTAAGCTTTCTGCGATTTCAAAACTGCTTGAGAAACTGGTTACTTTCCAACTGCAACATTTTTGTAAAAGCATTATTTCCACTTCACAGCATGGTTTTGTCAAGCATCGCTCTACCACAACTAACCTTCTTGAATTCACTTCATTTATCCACAGAGGATTTCTGAGCCGCATGCAAACTGATGTGGTACACACTGACTTTAGTGAAGCGTTTGACCCTGTGAACCACCATCTTCTCCTTCATAAGCTGTGTCTTATGGGGTTTTCTCCACATATAGTACAGTGGTTGACCTCTTATCTATCGAACCGCACGCAGCGTGTTTTGTTTAAAAACAGTTCATCACAGATTATAAACGTTATAAACCTTGTGGTGTCCCACAAGGTAGTCACTTAGGACCTCTTCTGTTTGTTCTTTTTGTCAACGGTTTACCTAGTGTTGTAAACTTTGCTACTACATTTATGTATGCTGATGATGTTAAGTTATGTCTTTCTTTCTCAGACCATTTCCTTCATAGGCACCTGCAACTAGACCTTAACGAAGTCTTCTTGTGGTGCTCAAACAATCTCCTTTTGCTTAACTGCTCTAAGTGTAAAGTTATGACGTTCAATCGCAGTGTGCCTCACATCGTTTCGTAATCTCTTGGGAATAACGTCTTAGATCGTGTTTCCCTAATTAACGATCTTGGAGTCACTTTTGACAACAAGTTGTCCTTCAACGAACACATATCACTAACAGTTAATAAGGCCAGAGGTGTGCTAGCTTTTATCAAACGTTGGTCTAAAAAATTTGATGATCCTTTCACAACTAAAACTCTATACGTATCGTTGGTTCGTCCTATCTTGGAATACTGTTCTAGCGTTTGGAGTCCGCAAAACTTTGTTCACCAAAGGAGGATTGAATCTGTCCAAAAGCAGTTTCTGCTATTTGCGTTAAAAAGCTTAAACTGGGATACTGCCACTTCCCTCCCGTCGTATAATTGCCGGTTAAAACTACTAAACCTACCTCCTTTAAAAGAGCGCCGTACTTGTGCTGAGGTTATTCTACTTCATGTGCTTATTCTTGGACAGGTTGACTCACAAGTACTTCTTGAAAAATTAATGTTTTCTGTGCCTAATAGAGTAACTAGATCCTTCCGACCCCTTTGGTTACCGATTTATAGGTCTAATTTTGCGGAACACGATCCATTTCGCGTTATTTGTAAAAATTATAACTCATTGTCCCATTTATTATACCCTGAACTATCCCTAGATTTAATTAAATCCAAAATTATGGAATATCTTTTAACTTAATTTATCCTTACATTTAGTTATAATATTATAGAAATAACAGATGATAGTTAATAATAATAAATAAAATAAAAAAATACAGACCCGTAAACCGTTAAATCAGTTTAAACAACAAGTGTTAATAACAACGGGGAGGTTTACAATACAATACAGTCACTGACATTCTTTGACAGGACACGACATTTAATTGAATATGACACACCAGAAAATGTAATGCCATGCCAGATATACTGCATCATCAAGATAAATGAAGGCCCAAAACCAATGACTGCCGACCTCTAGCTTATCCAGCTCATCGTGGACCACCTCAAACTCAGTGCGCAATTTGGCCCCAAATCTTCATATGGGCTACTGTATAACTTTCTTTTTGCAGCTATTTAAGTTGGTAGTCCGCTATATCGACCGTTCATCCCAGAAGCTCCAGCTTGTCCATGTCGATTGTCAAGAATCTGCTCCGACGACGAAGAAGAGTGCCAATAGTGCCGGACAAAACAAAAAGCGGGACAGCAAAGTGCAAACTCAAAAAAACACAAGCGGGAATTCAAGCAACCTGACTTCAAACCTGAAAAGGAACATGATGATAATTTCGCGAAATGCGCGAAAAAGAACAAATGTGTATGTGTTCGTACGGCAACATTTCGTTGTGCCCACTGAAAAAACGCGCAAACGGAAAAAAACAATAACGGAGCCTTTCAAGAATGTTGAGGCTTTTGAAGGTATGTTTAATTCCTTTGGTTGTTTTGTAAACCAATAAAATCGAAGGAAAAAGACAGTGGCGTTTGATGCCTTAATTTGCCATAAACATATTTACTTTTTCCAGATAACAACAATGATTGAGGAGAAATGCAGACACTGCGTTTGACGAGTCAATAAGATGTTTATTAATGTGGAGAACGTGGCGTTCACCTGCTATAATGTTACTGTATCTAACTCGAGTCGCTTCTTTCTCAAAATCGCAGTCGAATGTGTCATCATAGTCATAGTGTGTATCAAGAGTCACTGAATTCTATATGCTTAACATCTACGAGAATGAATCAGGTTAGTTAGAATGTAATTAATTATATTTAACATGTGTTTTGTCGTCCATTGTTTATCAGGTTTGTCTTGTTCTTTGTCGATACGTGACTTGTTTCTTATTTAATAAGCAAAATCTACGTGAAACATATTTTCTACGTTCAAGTTAGTCGCATACCAGTGAGTATGTAGTCTCTTTGTTGAAAGAGTTTCGCAGAGTTTCCAATTGACCGTGTCACGTGAACCACTCTCCCTACGGAGGCTCTCAAAACACCAAGGCTCTCAAAAGCCAAGGGGTGGCTGAAATGAAGAAGCTCCCAACAAAGGGGCAACATCCGCAGGCGGGACACGCCAGTGTGGAGGAGGACGCCAAGGCATCTTCATCCAAAGCGGAGCTAGCCATGGGACCACCGAATGGCGTAGAGGGGAAGACCCCAGGGTCAACCTCTTAGCCAACCGGCGGGGCCCCTAAGGCAAGCCCTGGTCCATCATCATCTCTCTCGACGCAGCGAAAAAGCTCCTACATAGACACTAGAAGAGCAGGCTTCATTCTCATGAGGGTGGACCCATCGGAAGAATGGGTCAACCCGGACCAGGCTAAGATCATTAGTTGTGGATGAAAGTTCCTGCCCGACTTCCAACCGGCAAAGGCGGGAGTGAGGCTGGAGCCGAGGAAGCTGGCTGGAGTAGACTCTACCAAGGAGATTGCGCGAGTGCGAAAAAGCAGAGGACATAAAAAGAAGAACGCAAATTGGAGTCCTGGACAGGGGACGAAAGGATGGGCTTATCTCCAAGGACCTTTAGCAAAACGTTGTAAACGAGTTGCATTGGCGCTTCATGGAAAAGATGCTGAAGAGCGAAGGACCCCACCAGAATGTGAAGACGCAGGCTGGTGTCAGGGTAGCGTCAAAGTGATAGCATGCCAACCCGCGCGTTTAGTAGAACTGTACAAGCGTATGATAGCGTCGCTTGGAGAAGTCTACCCTAGGGCAAAGCAGGTGGAGGTTGACTGGGCTGAGATCCAAAGCAAGGGTGGGAGTATGGATCACCGAAAAGCCGGGCGACCCTAACACCATCATAGCGATGCTAACGATGTGCAACATGATGCTTCCCACGGCGGACCGGAGAGTCGAAATCCATCCTGAAAGGGAGGATGCTCGGAGGAGAGCGACTTGGCAAGAGAGGTGTTGGGATGGAGGAGGATTCTCTGTTGAGCTCCGAGACGGAAGCAGATGTTACTGACAATCTTGCAGATAAACCTCCACACTTCCCTCTCTTTCTTTCAAGCGAACGGTCGTGTTTTTTTTGTGCGCAATGCGTTTATGACAAATATTGGTAAACCGGTGTTTACATACTTTGTGAATTAAATCTTGTGAATCTTAACAATCTTAAAGCCTAAACCGTATCGCTTCGCGAGTGCTGTGGTATATTTGGAGTCGAATTAATAATTTGTCTAAATTCTATTCCAAGCATAGCTCAGCTCTGCTTCTTCCCCGGCTTATCTCTATTTCTGCATTTCTCTTTTGCTCTATTCAAACCTCTCGCTTCGGCTTCCTATTTGGCACAGTGGTTCAAGGTATTGTGTTTTTTAACTTTTTAAATATTAATTTTTGTTTTATTACATAAAAAAAAAAAATAAATAAAATGGAATTTAAACTTGTCTGTGCCATTAAGTCTTGTAACACGACAATTTCCACATCCCAGCCTAGCATCCATTGCTGGTTATGTGAAAACGTCGTGCACGCCAAGTGTGCCGGTTTCGCTGCATCAGTTTCGGAAGCCATTTCCCGTAGGTCTGGGATACATTATTGTTGTGAAAATTGTCGTGCTGTGCAAGGCGAAATGAGGTCGTTCATGAGACAGACCAAAAATGGATTTAAAGAGCTGATCACTGGTTTTCGTAAAATCAATGACCAGCTCTGTGCGCTTGACACTCAATTTAGTGGCCTTCAGCTGCTAAATGAGTCCCCTAAGCGTAAGAAATCCGCTGTTTCTGATCCGCCTCAGCCTGCTCAGCCGACATTAATGCAGCTGCTTATATCTCTGGCCACCCCAAGGGCTAGAACTGAGAAAAATTCGTCCGAATTTCTCAGGAATAATGAGCAATTGTCTCTTCAAGTGATGCCACAGGTCCTAGGGAACCAAACCCCCATTAAAAAACGCGCAAACGGAAAAAAACAATAACGGAGCCTTTCAAGAATGTTGAGGCTTTTGAAGGTATGTTTAATTCCTTTGGTTGTTTTGTAAACCAATAAAATCGAAGGAAAAAGACAGTAACGTTTGATGCCTTAATTTGCCATAAACATATTTACTTTTTCCAGATAACAACAATGATTGAGGAGAAATGCAGACACTGCGTTTGACGAGTCAATAAGATGTTTATTAATGTGGAGAACGTGGCGTTCACCTGCTATAATGTTACTGTATCTAACTCGAGTCGCTTCTTTCTCAAAATCGCAGTCGAATGTGTCATCATAGTCATAGTGTGTATCAAGAGTCACTGAATTCTATATGCTTAACATCTACGAGAATGAATCAGGTTAGTTAGAATGTAATTAATTATATTTAACATGTGTTTTGTCGTCCATTGTTTATCAGGTTTGTCTTGTTCTTTGTCGATACGTGACTTGTTTCTTATTTAATAAGCAAAATCTACGTGAAACATATTTTCTACGTTCAAGTTAGTCGCATACCAGTGAGTATGTAGTCTCTTTGTTGAAAGAGTTTCGCAGAGTTTCCAATTGACCGTGTCACGTGAACCACTCTCCCTACGGAGGCTCTCAAAACACCAAGGCTCTCAAAAGCCAAGGGGTGGCTGAAATGAAGAAGCTCCCAACAAAGGGGCAACATCCGCAGGCGGGACACGCCAGTGTGGAGGAGGACGCCAAGGCATCTTCATCCAAAGCGGAGCTAGCCATGGGACCACCGAATGGCGTAGAGGGGAAGACCCCAGGGTCAACCTCTTAGCCAACCAGCGGGGCCCCTAAGGCAAGCCCTGGTCCATCATCATCTCTCTCGACGCAGCGAAAAAGCTCCTACATAGACACTAGAAGAGCAGGCTTCATTCTCATGAGGGTGGACCCATCGGAAGAATGGGTCAACCCGGACCAGGCTAAGATCATTAGTTGTGGATGAAAGTTCCTGCCCGACTTCCAACCGGCAAAGGCGGGAGTGAGGCTGGAGCCGAGGAAGCTGGCTGGAGTAGACTCTACCAAGGAGATTGCGCGAGTGCGAAAAAGCAGAGGACATAAAAAGAAGAACGTAAATTGGAGTCCTGGACAGGGGACGAAAGGATGGGCTTATCTCCAAGGACCTTTAGCAAAACGTTGTAAACGAGTTGCATTGGCGCTTCATGGAAAAGATGCTGAAGAGCGAAGGACCCCACCAGAATGTGAAGACGCAGGCTGGTGTCAGGGTAGCGTCAAAGTGATAGCATGCCAACCCGCGCGTTTAGTAGAACTGTACAAGCGTATGATAGCGTCGCTTGGAGAAGTCTACCCTAGGGCAAAGCAGGTGGAGGTTGACTGGGCTGAGATCCAAAGCAAGGGTGGGAGTATGGATCACCGAAAAGCCGGGCGACCCTAACACCATCATAGCGATGCTAACGATGTGCAACATGATGCTTCCCACGGCGGACCGGAGAGTCGAAATCCATCCTGAAAGGGAGGATGCTCGGAGGAGAGCGACTTGGCAAGAGAGGTGTTGGGATGGAGGAGGATTCTCTGTTGAGCTCCGAGACGGAAGCAGATGTTACTGACAATCTTGCAGATAAACCTCCACACTTCCCTCTCTTTCTTTCAAGCGAACGGTCGTGTTTTTTTTGTGCGCAATGCGTTTATGACAAATATTGGTAAACCGGTGTTTACATACTTTGTGAATTAAATCTTGTGAATCTTAACAATCTTAAAGCCTAAACCGTATCGCTTCGCGAGTGCTGTGGTATATTTGGAGTCGAATTAATAATTTGTCTAAATTCTATTCCAAGCATAGCTCAGCTCTGCTTCTTCCCCGGCTTATCTCTATTTCTGCATTTCTCTTTTGCTCTATTCAAACCTCTCGCTTCGGCTTCCTATTTGGCACAGTGGTTCAAGGTATTGTGTTTTTTAACTTTTTAAATATTAATTTTTGTTTTATTACATAAAAAAAAAAAAATAAATAAAATGGAATTTAAACTTGTCTGTGCCATTAAGTCTTGTAACACGACAATTTCCACATCCCAGCCTAGCATCCATTGCTGGTTATGTGAAAACGTCGTGCACGCCAAGTGTGCCGGTTTCGCTGCATCAGTTTCGGAAGCCATTTCCCGTAGGTCTGGGATACATTATTGTTGTGAAAATTGTCGTGCTGTGCAAGGCGAAATGAGGTCGTTCATGAGACAGACCAAAAATGGATTTAAAGAGCTGATCACTGGTTTTCGTAAAATCAATGACCAGCTCTGTGCGCTTGACACTCAATTTAGTGGCCTTCAGCTGCTAAATGAGTCCCCTAAGCGTAAGAAATCCGCTGTTTCTGATCCGCCTCAGCCTGCTCAGCCGACATTAATGCAGCTGCTTATATCTCTGGCCACCCCAAGGGCTAGAACTGAGAAAAATTCGTCCGAATTTCTCAGGAATAATGAGCAATTGTCTCTTCAAGTGATGCCACAGGTCCTAGGGAACCAAACCCCCATTAAAAAACGCGCAAACGGAAAAAAACAATAACGGAGCCTTTCAAGAATGTTGAGGCTTTTGAAGGTATGTTTAATTCCTTTGGTTGTTTTGTAAACCAATAAAATCGAAGGAAAAACACAGTAACGTTTGATGCCTTAATTTGCCATAAACATATTTACTTTTTCCAGATAACAACAATGATTGAGGAGAAATGCAGACACTGCGTTTGACGAGTCAATAAGATGTTTATTAATGTGGAGAACGTGGCGTTCACCTGCTATAATGTTACTGTATCTAACTCGAGTCGCTTCTTTCTCAAAATCGCAGTCGAATGTGTCATCATAGTCATAGTGTGTATCAAGAGTCACTGAATTCTATATGCTTAACATCTACGAGAATGAATCAGGTTAGTTAGAATGTAATTAATTATATTTAACATGTGTTTTGTCGTCCATTGTTTATCAGGTTTGTCTTGTTCTTTGTCGATACGTGACTTGTTTCTTATTTAATAAGCAAAATCTACGTGAAACATATTTTCTACGTTCAAGTTAGTCGCATACCAGTGAGTATGTAGTCTCTTTGTTGAAAGAGTTTCGCAGAGTTTCCAATTGACCGTGTCACGTGAACCACTCTCCCTACGGAGGCTCTCAAAACACCAAGGCTCTCAAAAGCCAAGGGGTGGCTGAAATGAAGAAGCTCCCAACAAAGGGGCAACATCCGCAGGCGGGACACGCCAGTGTGGAGGAGGACGCCAAGGCATCTTCATCCAAAGCGGAGCTAGCCATGGGACCACCGAATGGCGTAGAGGGGAAGACCCCAGGGTCAACCTCTTAGCCAACCAGCGGGGCCCCTAAGGCAAGCCCTGGTCCATCATCATCTCTCTCGACGCAGCGAAAAAGCTCCTACATAGACACTAGAAGAGCAGGCTTCATTCTCATGAGGGTGGACCCATCGGAAGAATGGGTCAACCCGGACCAGGCTAAGATCATTAGTTGTGGATGAAAGTTCCTGCCCGACTTCCAACCGGCAAAGGCGGGAGTGAGGCTGGAGCCGAGGAAGCTGGCTGGAGTAGACTCTACCAAGGAGATTGCGCGAGTGCGAAAAAGCAGAGGACATAAAAAGAAGAACGTAAATTGGAGTCCTGGACAGGGGACGAAAGGATGGGCTTATCTCCAAGGACCTTTAGCAAAACGTTGTAAACGAGTTGCATTGGCGCTTCATGGAAAAGATGCTGAAGAGCGAAGGACCCCACCAGAATGCGAAGACGCAGGCTGGTGTCAGGGTAGCGTCAAAGTGATAGCATGCCAACCCGCGCGTTTAGTAGAACTGTACAAGCGTATGATAGCGTCGCTTGGAGAAGTCTACCCTAGGGCAAAGCAGGTGGAGGTTGACTGGGCTGAGATCCAAAGCAAGGGTGGGAGTATGGATCACCGAAAAGCCGGGCGACCCTAACACCATCATAGCGATGCTAACGATGTGCAACATGATGCTTCCCACGGCGGACCGGAGAGTCGAAATCCATCCTGAAAGGGAGGATGCTCGGAGGAGAGCGACTTGGCAAGAGAGGTGTTGGGATGGAGGAGGATTCTCTGTTGAGCTCCGAGACGGAAGCAGATGTTACTGACAATTTTGCAGATAAACCTCCACACTTCCCTCTCTTTCTTTCAAGCGAACGGTCGTGTTTTTTTTGTGCGCAATGCGTTTATGACAAATATTGGTAAACCGGTGTTTACATACTTTGTGAATTAAATCTTGTGAATCTTAACAATCTTAAAGCCTAAACCGTATCGCTTCGCGAGTGCTGTGGTATATTTGGAGTCGAATTAATAATTTGTCTAAATTCTATTCCAAGCATAGCTCAGCTCTGCTTCTTCCCCGGCTTATCTCTATTTCTGCATTTCTCTTTTGCTCTATTCAAACCTCTCGCTTCGGCTTCCTATTTGGCACAGTGGTTCAAGGTATTGTGTTTTTTAACTTTTTATACCCTTGCAGAGGGTATTATAATTTTGGTCAAAAGTGTGCAACGCAGTGAAGGAGACATCTCCGACCCTATAAAGTATATATATTCTTGATCAGGATCACCTCCTGAGTTGATATGAGCATTTCCGTCTGTCCGTCTGTCCGTCTGTCCGTCTGTCTGTCCGTCTGTCTGTTTCTACGCGAACTAGTCTCTCAGTTTTAAAGCTATCGTCTTGAAACTTTGCACACACCCTTCTTTCCTTTGCACGCAGTATATAAGTCGGAACGGCCCGGATCGGCCGACTATATCCTATAGCTGCCATATAACTGAACGATCGGAAATGACCCAACTTTCGTGTTTTTGAAGATAGAAAGCTGGAACTTAGTACAGATTTAATTCTTGGTCAGTTGATCCAACCTACCAAATTTCATTAGGATCGGCCGACTATATCCTATAGCTGCCATATAACTGAACGATCGGAAATGGTATTTGGTAGAAATATCAACTTTCGTATTTTTGAAGATAGAAGTTTGGGACTTTTTATACCCTTGCAGAGGGTATTATAATTTTGGTCAAAAGTGTGCAACGCAGTGAAGGAGACATCTCCGACCCTATAAAGTATATATATTCTTTATCAGGATCACCTCCTGAGTTGATATGAGCATGTCCGTCTGTCCGTCTGTCCGTCTGTCCGTCTGTCTGTCCGTCTGTCTGTTTCTACGCGAACTAGTCTCTCAGTTTTAAAGCTATCGTCTTGAAACTTTGCACACACCCTTCTTTCCTTTGCACGCAGTATATAAGTCGGAACGGCCCGGATCGGCCGACTATATCCTATAGCTGCCATATAACTGATTGATCGGAAATGGTATAACTTTGGTGTTTTTAGAGTTAGAGAGCAAATTTGACATGTGAGCTATTTTTGGCAAAACATTACGTCATGCCAAATTTCATAAGGATCGGCCGACTATATCCTATAGCTGCCATATAACTGAACGATCGGAAATGACCCAACTTTCGTGTTTTTGAAGATAGAAAGCTGGAACTTAGTACAGATTTAATTCTTGGTCAGTTGATCCAACCTACCAAATTTCATTAGGATCGGCCGACTATATCCCATAGCTGCCATATAACTGAACGATCGGAAATGGTATTTGGTAGAAATATCAACTTTCGTATTTTTGAAGATAGAAGTTTGGGACTTTTTTTAGATTTTGTATTGTAATAAATTGGATTATATATTCCTATTCTTATAAGGATCGGCCAACTATATCCGATGTTTGCGATATATATCCGGTTTTAACTGCAAGGGTATATAAACTTCGGCTCCGCCCGAAGTTAGCTTTCCTTTCTTGTTAAATATTAATTTTTGTTTTATTACATAAAAAAAAAAAAAAATAAATAAAATGGAATTTAAACTTGTCTGTGCCATTAAGTCTTGTAACACGACAATTTCCACATCCCAGCCTAGCATCCATTGCTGGTTATGTGAAAACGTCGTGCACGCCAAGTGTGCCGGTTTCGCTGCATCAGTTTCGGAAGCCATTTCCCGTAGGTCTGGGATACATTATTGTTGTGAAAATTGTCGTGCTGTGCAAGGCGAAATGAGGTCGTTCATGAGACAGACCAAAAATGGATTTAAAGAGCTGATCACTGGTTTTCGTAAAATCAATGACCAGCTCTGTGCGCTTGACACTCAATTTAGTGGCCTTCAGCTGCTAAATGAGTCCCCTAAGCGTAAGAAATCCGCTGTTTCTGATCCGCCTCAGCCTGCTCAGCCGACATTAATGCAGCTGCTTATATCTCTGGCCACCCCAAGGGCTAGAACTGAGAAAAATTCGTCCGAATTTCTCAGGAATAATGAGCAATTGTCTCTTCAAGTGATGCCACAGGTCCTAGGGAACGAAACCCCCATTAGAGTCACCCAAAAGGGTATTCCACAGTCCGGACCACCGGCACCGACTGATGCTGCAGTTCTCGTAACTGCGACACCAAAACCCTTACAGGTGATTAATCCATCGAAACATATATTTGTTTCTCGGCTAGCCCCAGATACTTCAGAGATTGATATCTCGGCTTATATCAAAGCCAAAACAAAAGCCGATATAAAGGTGGAGGACATAACTAAATTTAAATATAGTTATACACGGCGCACGTCTTCTTTCAAGATTCGTGTGCCCGCGCTGATGTTCAAGACGATTTGTTCTTCCAGTTTTTGGCCAGAGAATCTTTTCGTCCAAGAACATCAGCCTAGTTCCGTGAAAAAAAAATTTAAAAAACCAGTGGGAGTGAGATTTCCCAATATCGGAACCACTGACCAACCCTCCACCTCTACTTTGGCCACTAACCCAAAAAACTAATTTCCTCACTAACTCTTACCTATCAGAATACTAGGGGGCTACGAAGCAAACTCCCCAAGCTATATTCTGATAGTTCTTTCTTTGCATCCCATATAATAGCATTTACAGAAACATGGTTAAATCCTGAGATGTTTAGCTCCGAAGTTTTTCCAAGTAAGTACACCACTTTTAGACGGGATCGATCTCAGCGAAGAGGAGGTGGAGTTCTCATTTCGGTAGACTCCACTATTGCTTCTGAAGAGGTGAAATCCCAAATTCCATGTTCATATATGTATACCTCCTATGTCTGAACCGCCCACATATTGGCAGAATTTGTTCGCTATTCGATACGTCTCTCTAACCTAAAAAATAAAAAAAATAAGCTTTTACTTATATATAAAAAAACCTGCAGTAGTGTTGATTTCTCAAGATACCTACTAGCTCGGTCGAATTTTACCGTGCATAACGCTGAATGTTATAGGAATCATATTGACCGCTGCCGGATTCAATTTACTCAGGATCCAAAGCAGTTTTATAATTTTGTAAACACTAAGCGTAAACACGTATCTTTTTCACCCCTGCTTACGTTTGAAAATTTCTCTGCGACTTCGAATCCGGCCATTGCCGATCTATTCGCAGAATTTTTTCAAACATCTTATTCTTCTCCTAAATTGACTGATCAGCCTTATGCATATAACATTCAAGCAGCAAATCTTATTTTCTGTCCGTTTTTTTCTGAGAACAACTTATTATCTGGTCTTTTAAGGGTAAAACCCATTTATTCGCCAGGACCCGACGGAGTACCAGGCTGTGTGTTAAAATACTGCGCCAGGGCTCTGTGCAAAGCTCTTCTAAGACTTTTCAACTTATCTTTGGAAACCTCGATTTTTCCCCTTAAGTGGAAGGAATCATTTGTAATTCCCCTACATAAAAAAGAGAAAAAGTCCGAGGCTGCCAACTACAGAGGCATCTCTAAGTTGTCGGCAATTCCAAAGTTATTTGAAAAATTAATTACCCCTCATTTTCAACACCTTTGCTCTTCGATTATCACTCCTTGTCAGCATGGCTTTATTAAGCGTCGCTCCACCACCACAAACTTATTGGAGTTGACATTTACACAGACTTCAGCAAAGCATTTGATTCAGTTAATCACTCACTCTTGTTAAGTAAACTGAATATGCTGGGTTTTCCTAAAGACCTCTTAACGTGGATCTCCAGCTACCTAGATGGAAGGACACAAAGAGTCTTATTTAAAAACATACAGTCCCGTGTGGTCCGTGCTACATCCGGCGTCCCTCAAGGAAGTCATCTTGGTCCGTTATTATTTACGCTTTTTATAAAAGACTTGCCCCCTGCTTTAACGAACTCTCTAGTTCTTATGTATGCAGATGATGTAAAGCTTTGTCTTCAGTACAAATCCATATCTGCCCAATGCAGTCTTCAGTCTAACCTTGATAACTTTCAAAAATGGTTTTTGGCTAATGATCTAATACTTAATGGATCAAAATGCAATCATATGTCTTTTTATCGTTCTTGCCCTCTGCAAGCTACGTATTCCATTAATGAGATTGCCTTAGAAAAATGAACCCAGGTTAAAGATATCGGCATCCTATTAGACATAAAACTTAAATTTGCCGACCATATTTCCTTAATGGTTAATAAGACTAAAGGAGTCCTTGGTTTTATTAAAAGGTGGTCAAAAGAATTTAATGACCCCTATATAACCAAAACTTTATTCATTTCTTTGGTCCGTCCTATACTGGAGTACGGTTCATGTGTCTGGAGTCCCCAATATGGAGTACATAAGGACCGCGTAGAATCCGTACAAAAGAACTTTTTAATATTTGCACTTAGAGGTCTATACTGGGATGCAAATCTTCAGCTTCCATCCTACAGTAGCAGACTTTTACTTATAAACTTACCTAGCTTAACAAATCGTAGGACAATGCTCGGTGTAGTTTTTCTGCATAACCTTATTAACGGGGATGTAGATAGCCAGCATTTACTAACACGCTTAAATTTTAACATTCCTAATAGAAAGACTCGAAACTTTAGTCCTCTGTTCCTTAGCCGTTGTTGTTCGACTGCATACCCCTTTTAGGGTATTATGTTTGAACTACAATGGTCTCTACTCTATTACATCTCTTTCCTGTCCCTCTAATTTAAAATATAGAATTTTAAATTTCCTTACTAACTCCTCTTAGCTTAACAAATTTCAAATAGCTTAATATGTACTAACAAATCGTTTCTCGAGCGCCCCTCGGTCGTCTGGGCCTGTAAGCTTTATGATGAATACAGGAATGCTAGCTGATGCTTCTTATCTTATTGATCTTATTGATGCACAAGCCATTTCCAAATTCTGAAAAACCGCGAAAAAAAAAAAAAATAAATAAATAAATAAAATAGAAAGGCAGCGTTAAGGCTTTGTGATACAGCACAGACAAGAGGTCCCGCAAGGGGACCCCACCCCATCCTATCTACTAAAGTGCCAAGGAATTCTACCCTTCCTGGAGGCTCGCGGTCCCATCCAGCTTTCCGGATGAAGCTTAGAACTGAATATTGTTCATAACATTAAAATATTTAAAATATTACCATTTTTTTATAAAACAAATATTATCAATCATAAAAAGGTATCTTTTAATCACAGAAATTGTTTTCCTCAGACAATTTAAATTCGCTAGCTTCGGTCGGAACATCAGGTTCATATAACTTTAAGATAGGATCAATGATTATAAAGTACATAGATGGGACATCTCATACAAAGAAAAATTTTCTATGGCGGGTTCCAGCAGTGGAAGTTTGAGAAATTTTTCGCGCGACAACGAATGAGGAATAGCCGAGTGGTAGAGTGCTTGGCTGGTGTGCAAAGTAAAACGAGTTCAAACCAGGCTCGGGAAGTTCATTTTTTTTGTAATTTTAAATCTATTTATATTATTGTTTTATTATTTTAATGTGTTTTCCTAAATTTATAATCCAATAAAAAAAAATACAAAATTGTAAAATAACCTAAACATCGTCTCAGTTCGTAGTGGAACCCGCTGTAAAAATTTTGGAACCCGCTTCTACGGCATTTTGGTAGGCCGCGTCATGGAACCCGCTCTCAAATGTTTTCATTTTTTCCGTCGTGGAACCCGCTGTAATAATGTAAACATTTGAGAGCGGGTTCCACGACAAACGGCTGGCAGATGAGATAGGGAGAGAGAGATTTCTATTTTTAGATCGTAACATCTTTGGAACGATGAAAGTTTGAAACGTTGTAATCGAAAATGTAAGAGTAAAGAGATCAGAAATATCTTTTACTATCCTTACTCGTCAACTCTGTTTTTGGTATAGATTCTAGCGCCTCTTTTAACACCAATTTTAAGTATCATAAAATCAACTTCGAGGGTAGCCTAGATGGATAGTGCGTGGTCCTTATTCATGGGGTCCTGGGTTCGACTTCAGTAGCGGGCGGTTGCTTCAATTTTGAAAAAGTTTTGGTTTTATGATTCTTATATTTACTCCTTGTCTTATATATTATTTATATTTACTTTTATTTTTTTATTTTTTTTTTACTTTTAATTTTTACGTTATTATTATTATTTTTAATTGCATTCTATAACAATTAAAGTAAAAATAGCCGGACATAATGAAGAACAAAACAATTTTACAATTGTAAAATTAAAAAAAAATATTATAATTAAGAAAAAACAAAAAAAAAATATAATTATAAAAGAACGAAGAAGTTCAGTCCTTACGAGGATTTGAACACAGAAAAATTACACATAGAGTAA
This sequence comes from Drosophila bipectinata, assembly GCF_030179905.1. Taxonomy (NCBI): domain Eukaryota; kingdom Metazoa; phylum Arthropoda; class Insecta; order Diptera; family Drosophilidae; genus Drosophila; species Drosophila bipectinata. The sequence goes on along the minus strand of NC_091740.1, from coordinate 18,709,335 downwards.
CTACTCTATGCATTACGCTACCATCCTGTCTCGATCTGCGGCGATCAAAAATACTATTTGTTCTACCAACTACCACATCGGCGCATCGAAAACAGAAACGAGAAATTGAAATTGAAATTTGGAAGCCAAAACATTTTTACTCCGTCGTGCGAGCAGTCACACATACACACATAGATTCACATTTTTGTTGACAGGTACATGTAAAGAGTTCTAAAAATAGAATCGTATGCATGTGCGTTTCCCCCCTCCCCAACAAGCTCGACGCAAAAAGTATAACTATAAGAGATAGAACTATCCGATTTGGAAATTGAGCTCGTATGGTATTCGCCCAAAACAAGTTTGGGTTAAAATTATGCCATGTGCACTCCCGCCCCCAAAACAGAAATGGTGTTAACGACAGTACGTTAATGTTTTTGGAAAATGTTGTGATGCCAAACTGTTCCAATGGCTAAACTAATAAAACATCAGCCAAATTTGAACATTTTTAGAGGAGTTATAGATATTTAGTTATATTATATAGTTGATAATCATGAGTTGATAATAAAATTATTTAGTTGATAATTTTATGAAAAAAATTCACCAAAAAATACTTCTTTTTTTTTCAAAAATGGGAATTCGGGAGACGATTCAAAAAGTCAAATTTACATGTACTTGTGTGAGTATGTGAAAGTTAGAGGCTTTTGATTCATATGCCTTTGTGACATTTGGATGGCCAGGCAAATTTATGTGCAAATTAATATGCGCTCTGTGCGAGCGTCAATCATATCGCTTAGTGAGCGATGTTCAGGTCGACCAATTTGGCAGAAACTAAAACAAGTATAAGGTTCTTGCCTTGAAAGTTTTCGGCACTCCAACAACAAAATGCATTCGAACTAGCACGATTAAGGAGAATAGGGAAAACACTAAAAATGGTTGTTGTCATTTCCTTTTGCCTATGCTGGGAGTCACACACTTACATGTACATGACTTGCATTTCCCGTAGGAGAGAGCATTTCCAACAACAAAGGAAAAACGAGAGCTATGGGAGTGATTTAGAGGTTGGTGATTTTAGAGACTTGCCTAATGACAAAGTTGAGCACAGCTCTGCTCGAGGGACGCGAAGCCCATCCCCACTATTGCTAGATTTGCAGGTCAGTTCATTCTTAACGCCATTTCGGAAAAATCTTTAACCAGTGGGAACCAGTCTGGGCTCGTTGCAAGAATTATATCAGTAACATTTACCCCTTCAAAACAAACGTTAACGGACTTGTCAGAAAGAAAAGACTTCGTGGGTGCCAATAAATAGGTGGTCCTATTATATTTATTCCTAATAGGTATTTCCTAATAGGTGGTCCTATTAGGAAATATCCGAAAGTAAGTTGTTACAGTTCGTTTGAACTGTAAAGAAGTTAGTTCACTTTGATTTACGGAAGTTCCGTTTGAAGTTAGCTTTCCTTTCTTCATTTAATTAATGTTTACAAAAAAAAAAAAATTTAAAGCTAAAATATGATTGCAGCATTAGCTGTCGTCAGTGCGTGAAAAACAGGCACTTATATATTGGCGAACATTTCAATCGCTATTTTGATTTGCTGTTTACCATGCATTCACCCTGTTATACAGTGTTTTTGAAGATAGAAAGCTGGAACTTAGTACAGATTCTATTTTTGGTCAGTTCATCTGACCTACCAAATTTCATAACGATCGGTCGACTATATCTTATAGCTGCCATATTACTGAACAATCAGAAATGGTATTTGGAAAATATACCAACTTTGGTATTTTTGAAGATAGAAACTTGGGAGTTTTTTTTTAGATATTTTCCAACTTTATCCGATGTTTGCGATATAAACCCGGTTTTAACTGCAAGGGTATATCAACTTCGGCTCCGCCCGAAGTTAGCTTTCTTTTCTTGTTATTATACCTTTTTTTCTTGCGCGAACGGTCGTGTTTTTTATTTGCGCACTGCGTTTTTGAGGGAATTTTTTTGTTAACCGGTTAACCTGTGATATATTTGGAGGCGAAACAATACATTTTTTTTTTACTCCAAGCAAAGCTCGGCAATGCTTCTTCCCTTTTTTGTGTTGCAACTGTATTTCTCTATCTTTCTAATCTCTATTTCTGAATTTTCCTCTTCTTACTCCAATCGCACTCTTCAAAGCTCCCGATTTGTCTCTATTAGGAACAGTGGTTTTTATATTTTTGTTACTTTTGATATTAAAATTGGTCTACTCAATGAAGTTTTGTAATAAGACAACCTACCAGCCATCATTTTTTATTTTTTTTTTCACGGTCTTTCAGAATTTGAAATGGCTGCATTAGAATTTCGCTCATGAAAGTCAACAATTATAGCCTGCGTAACTGGATGACTTCTTGGAAGTATAATTGCATGCTGACTATCAAAATCCAACGACGAATTTTTTAGTCGACCGTCTACGCGCAACAGTCTAAATGTATCCAAGAAAGGAGAGGATGAGGCAAGGGCATTGGATACCGCTATGTCTTTTCCATTTTGAAGAGCCTTTATGTTCTCCCAAAAATGCACACGCTGCACTAGCCGCAATAAAAGCTGTGTTCCAGATTTTATGTCGCTAGCCGTAACACCGTTGTGTTGAATTCGTTGAGAAAACTTGTATACGTAAGCGAATACCCTCTGCAGTGCTGGAAACGAATTAGCGTACTTAGAAACCGCTGTTATATCAACATACGGAGACTGAATAAGCAGGACCCTTGCACGTAACTCTAGGGTGGGAGTTCTCTCCCTCATCTCCCCCATCCAGGATGGGGTCCTCTCAGATGAGACCGCGGTTGGCCACGCCTCTTGGGATCCAATGAGAAACGGAGGACCGTGAGACCACAGCTTATTCTCAACCAATTCATTGGGAAGAGCACCACGCGACAGGATATCTGCTGGGTTCAAAGAAGTGTGAACATATCGCCACTCCATTTCTCTAGTTAGCTTCTGAATGGTCGAAACTGGCGACGAAAACATTAAACCTAGAGGGTTCTTCTCGAATCCAAGACAGAGCCACAGCAGAATCGCTCCAGCAAAAATACTTTCCAACGTAGACCTTCAACTGCTCTACTTCCGACATAAGTCGAGCCAACAACTCGGCTCCCGATAACTCCAGCTTCGGCACCGTAACAGTCTTTAACGGCGCAACTCGGGACTTCGAACAGAGTAAATAGCTTGCAGATCCTGCGCCCTTGGACACGACACAAACGCCTGCCCCATACGCCTCAATGCTGGCGTCACAGAATCTATGGACCTCCACCTCGGATTTCGAAGTTAGCACCCATCTAGGGAATTCGGCGCGCTGCGTACTAAAAAAGCTGCTACAAATCATATTCCAGTCGCAGTGAAGAGCTTGAGGAAGTCTTTCATCCCAGGACAACTTCTCACGGCACAGTTTCTGAAGAAAGATCTTTGCCTTTGAAATTACAGGACCAACAAGGCCTAAGGGGTCATAAAGCCGAGCGACTGAAGAAAGCACAAGGCGCCTAGTGGGCTTTGAGATTGACTGAATCCCTTTAAAAGAAAATAGCAAGCGGTCAGATGCAGGATCCCAAGCAAGACCCAGTGTCTTTGTGAAGTTTCTGCCATCATCAAACCTTAGGAAAGACTCCCGATCTTCTTCAGGCACCTTATTCAGCACGTCAGCAAGAGTGGAGCACCACTTCCTTAACTGAAAATGGCCTTTGGCAAGGATCGCGGATGTTTGCTGCATTATGTTAATAGCTTCTTGTATAAAGACGCCTCCGGAAAGCAGATCATCCACATAAAAGTCGCGACGCAGAATTTCGGCCCCCTTGGGAAACATTAACTGCTCATCATCTGCCAACGGATGCATTGTCCGAACTGCTAAAAATGAGGCAGGCTTCGTTCCATAGGTGACCGTTTCCAGCTTAAAAACCTGTAACTCATCCTGGGTGGAATCCCACCAAAGAATACACTGAAGATAGCTGTCCTCAGGAAAAACCCTGACGCTACATTTTACAAATATCTCCAGTAATGGCCACCCGATGGCATCGGAACCTTAACAGAATATGCAGTAACTTTGGCTGAATAACTGGGCCAGACATCAACACGTCATTCAATGAGTATCCAGAAGTGGTGACAGCAGATCCATCAAAAACAACCCTGAGCTTGGTTGTTGAACTGTCCTCCTTTAAAACACAATGGTGTGGAAGAAAGTATTGACCAGTGACGCTCGCATCAGCAGGGACTGGAGACATGTGACCCAACTCCAAATACTCCTTTATCAAGGCCGCATATTGCTCCTTCAATTGAGGACGGCGACAGAGCTTCTTTTCGATGGAAAGAAATCGTCGAACGGCTTGGGGGTCAGACTCCCCCAGCAACTTAGAACCGCATTTTAAATGAAGCCTCACAGCGTAAGCGCCGGAATCCAGCCGAGCAACATGTTGCACGAAATGCGCATCGCAATCTAGCTCTTCCTTCGTCTGCTTCACAATAGGCTCGGAGCAGTCTTCGATTTCCCAAAACCAGCGGAGCAGAGAATCCAGCTGATCATCCAGCATTGTTGCGCTCTCCGGAACATCCTTGTGGGCAGTGGAAACGAGTGATCTTCTCTGGACATGTGAACCGCCTCCATACACGACCCATCCAAGTCGAGTTTTCTGCAGCAATGGCAGGCCGGCTGAGAGCTTAATTTGCCCAACACACAACAGCTCTTAAAACAGACTGGCTCTGATAAGAAGGTCGATGCGCTGTGGGCGGAAAAATTCAGGATCAGCCAAAGAAAGATTGCCAGGAATATTCCAACTGGAGACATCCAAACTGAAGCTAGGCTGCAGGTCCGTGATATTGGCGGCGATGACGGCGTTAACCAGGGCCGAGTATTCGGAACAGTGGGAACGTAGGAGAACATCAACAGAGAATCCATCTGTCGCAAAGCCGGTATCTCCAATACCAGACACCGCCATGAATGATTTTTATCTCCGGAGCTGCAGCTGACTTGCCAGCCGGGAAGTGATCACGTGCACCTGAGATCCTGAATCCAACAGAGCTCGGCATGGAACAAGGGATCCAGCGCGACTACGAACAAAAATGTTCGCTGTAGCAAGCAACGATATATCGCCGCTGCGACCTTGAGCAACTAGTGCATTAACAGTGGACGGCGAAGAGGCTACAGGCTCGGCGACCTCGGCTATGACTGATGTGGGAGGACCAACCAAAGGCTGGCCGCTAGATGCCTGCGGCTCCAGGAAATGCAGCAGGCTGTGATGCCTCCTTCCACAAGTGCGACAATTAGCAGCGAGGCACTCACGCATGTGATGGCCCGTTTGCAGACACTTCCGACAAAGACCGAGTCGCCTGACCTCACCAAGGCGAATCTCAGGGGGCATTGATAGAAATCGGCGGCATGCAGACATTATATGGGACCACCCCCCGCATAGCGCACAGGTAGAGGGAAGCGAATTAGTAACAATAAAGGATGATATACTATTATTTGCACCTCGACGCCTTCCCACATGAGCGCCCGGGGCGTATGCAACCATGGCCACGTCCACAGCCTCCAGCGTCCTACACCGCTGCTCCAGAAATTCGGCCATCGACTCCCAAGTAGGGATGGCGTCCTGAGGATTTTTGACTCTCCTCCCACTTGGCCTGGGTAGCTGGGTCCAACCTTTGAAGCAGAACTTGGACGATGATGCAGCTGGCGATCTGAACTGATGTACCCAAATTCTGTAAGACTCGCATATGGGCATTGAATTTGTCCGAAAGACCTCGAAGAGCTGCTATTGAGCCACTTTCCAACAGACTGAGGCCTAGAATCTCGTTCACGTGTGTCTGAAATACTAAGCGACGGTTATTAAATCGTTTCTCCAATAAATTCAGCGCAACATCATAGTTCTCGTCGGAGACTTCCAAGGAACGAACTGCTTCGAAAGCGGACTCCCGAAGGCAAGATCGCAACCTTTGCAAGTTTTCCACCTTACTAATACGAGGATTGCTGCCGACGATTGTCGAGAAGATCGAGTAAAATTCAGCCCATTCCGAGAATCCACCGCTGAACGTAGGGAGCGGCAAAGGAGGCAGCACTTGAAAACTTTGACCTAACCCTAGGTCAGCCTGCATGGTGGACATTCCGTTGGCAAGGGTGGAGTGGGCAGCAATTCGAGATGAGCGAAGGGTCGTCTCGAGCTCAATTTCGAAACAGTCCATCGAGTCCATCGAAACAGCTGATCTGCAAAATGTCCAAGTCCTCAAGCTCCCCGTGGATGGCCTCGAAGTCGCTGAACATGGTGGCTATCTGACTATGTCGCACGTGTAGCATGGCATCATCCACCTTGGAAATAGGCTGAAGAGCTGTGACGGCGCCGCTGGAGTTCATGATTTATTATATTGAGTTCCGAACAACCCGAAATAAATTTTATTTGCTCGCGGCGAACACGATCTGTCCCACTGTGCGCTCAGAACCGTAGCGGAATTGTGGAATGTATATATATGAAGCTATGTGCGAGCGAATGCACTTGCGTTGTGGATCGTATGTTTGTATGAAGTCTATGCGCGGGCGAATGCACTTGCGTTGTGGATCGTAAATATGAATGTGTACTTGTGAACTAACGTTTATGTTTATGCCTGTATGTATGTATAATATAATAATATATTATAATTTGTTTATTATTGTAAACAAACGTATTAGCCACGTATGATAATTTTTCACATAACACTGTTTACAAAATTGTTTTGTTTTTGTTTTAGTAATTTGTTTATGTGTATATAGATATATTAACGATCACGTCGGGGTTCACCAATATTTGGTCATTGATGATTTTCAATACTAGTAAATAAAAAATCAGAATTTAATTAAGTTCAACGTTATAAACTTTATTCAGGCCGCATATGAAATTAGGATTTATGAACAATATGGGAAATCCAATTTAGGATGCGAGCCCAGTAAGAAGACGAACGAGAGTGGCGCCAACCTTCCAGAATACGCTGAGCGGATGCTCGCTAACTTTAAACGCCGAATAAGCAAAGCCGAGCGGCCGAAAGATAGTCGGCTTGCGACCAACAAAACATCAGTTACTAATTAATTATTATGTTTAAATTAGTTGCTTGCTGCTTAACCTGACATTTAGCCTTATTAACCATTAAGGAAATATTGTCGAAAAATTTAAGTTTAACGTCTAATAGGACGCCGAGATCATTAACCTGAGTTCATTTTTCTAAGGCAATCCCATTAATAGAATACGCAGCTTGCAGAGGGCAAGTATTTAATTGTTAGCTGAACACCTTTTTTGAAAGTTATCAAGGTCAGGCTGAAGACTGCATTGGGCAGAGGTGGATTTGTACTGAAGACAAAGCTTTACATCATCTGCATACATAAGAACTAGAGAGTTTGTTAAAGCAGGGGGCAAGTCATTTATAAAAACTGTAAATTATAACGGGCCAAGATGACTTCCTTGAGGGACGCCAGATGTAGCACGAACCAGACGGGACTGTATGTTTTTAAATAAGACTCTTTGTGTCCTTCCATCTAGGTAGCTGGAGATCCACGTTAAGAGGTCTTTAGGAAAACCCAGCATATTCAGTTTACTTAACAAGAGTGAGTGATTAACTGAATCAAATGCTTTGCTGAAGTCTGTGTAAATTACATTGGTTTCATATCCCTTACAAAAGCCATCTATGACAAAGGATGTCCCCTCCAATAAGCTTGTGGTGGTGGAGCGACGCTTAATAAAGCCATGCTGAAAAGGAGAGATAATCGAAGAGCAAAGGTGTTGCAAATGAGGGGTAATTAATTTTTCAAATAACTTTGGAATTGCCGACAACTTAGAGATGCCTCTGTAGTTGGCAGCCTCGGACTTTTTCCCCTTTTTATGTAGGGGAATTATAAATGATTCCTTCCACTTAAGGGGAAAAATCGAGGTTTCCAAAGATAAGTTGAAAAGTCTTAGAAGAGGTTTGCACAGAGCCCTGGCGCAGTATTTTAGCACACAGCCTGGTACTCCGTCGGGGCCTGGCGAATAAATGGGTTTTACCCTTAAAAGACCAGATAATAAGTTGTTCTCAGAAAAAGACGGACAGAAAATAAGATTTGCTGCTTGAATGTTATATGCATAAGGCTGATCAGTCAATTTAGGAGGAGAATAAGTTGTTTGAAAAAATTCTGCGAATAGATCGGCAATGGCCTGATCCGAAGTCGCAGAGGAATTTTCAAACGTAAGCAGAGGTGAAAAAGATACGTGTTTACGCTTAGTGTTTACAAAATTATAAAACTGCTTTGGATCCTGAGTAAATTGAATCCGGCAGCGGTCAATATAATTCCTATAACATTCAGCGTTATGCACGGTAAAATTCGACCGAGCTAGTAGGTATCTTGAGAAATCAATTCTACTGCAGGTTTTTTTATATTTTAGTAAGAGCCTATTTTTAGTATTTTTTAGGTTAGTGAGGCTACAGGTAAATCAAGGAGGATTTGTTGAAGCAGACGGATATTTCCATGGCACACAGGGGTCAAAAAATGTATTTAAGTATATTAAAATTTTTTCTAAAGTGACATTAAGATCGGTGCATGCCAGAATGTCGGACCAATCATATGTATCGATAAGCCTATTAAGTTTGTGAAAATCAGTTTTACGGAAACAGCGAATCTTATTCACCACGCGTGGAGACATCTGATCGATACTAGGAATGTTTTCGAATGAGACCTCCAGCGTGAGGTGATATGGATCCTCTGGGGTTGAAAGGGGAAAAGCTCTGGAGAGAGCGGTACCATCGGGATCAGATACAACGCATAAGTCTAAAAGCCGACTTAACGAACTTCTAACATGGATAATTTGACCTAGGGACATGTCAAACATGTCCGCGGTGAAGTCATGGTGAGTGATAAGTGACAAAGATGGTGAGCTATCGACGTTGGACCACTTTAATTCTGGGATATTAAAGTCGCCCACAGCAACGAGCTGGTCACGATTAGTCATAAGATTAAGAACTAATTTCAGTTTACTCATAATCCGAAGCAGTTTTATAACTATGATAACACTAAGCGTAAGCATCTACCTTTCCTCCGCTGCTTAAGTTTGAAAATTCATCTGCGACCTTTGATCAGGCCATTGCCGAAAAACTTACTCAACTTTCTATTCAAGCAACTTATCCTGTGCCTAAAATGGCAGATCAGAATGAGACAAGAACATTCAATCATACAATCTTAATTTCTGTCCGTCTTTTACCGATAATAGCTTATTATTAGATTTTTAAGGGATTAAACGCGTAGTTCCCCTTAAACCAGGCGTTGTGTTAAAATACTGAGTCAGCGCTCAGTGCAAACCTCTACATAAATTTTTTAATTTATCTTTGGAAACCTCGATTTTTCGAGGTCGACTTCTCGAATTAAGGGGTGGAAAGGACCTTTAGAGGCTGCCAACTAAAGAGCATCGCTAAGTTGTCGGCAATTCCAAAGTTATTTGAAAAATTTGCAACACCTCTCATTTGCAACACCTTTGCTCTTGGATTTTCTCTCCCTGTCAGCATGGCTTTATTATGCATCGCTCCACCAACACAAGTTGGAGTTGATAGTTTGTCATAGATGGCTTTTGTAAGGGATATCAACCCGATGTAATTTACACAGACTTCAGCAAAGCATTTGATTTAGTTAATCACTCACTCTTGTTGAGTAAACCGAATATGCTGGGGCTTTCTATAGACCTCTTAACGTGGATCTCCAGCTACCTAGATGGAAGGAAACAAAGAGTCTTATTTAAAAACATACAGTCCCGTCTGGTTCGTGCTACATCTGGCGTCCCTCAAGGAAGTCATCTTAGCCCGTTATAATTTACGCTTTTTATAAATGAATTGCCCCCTGCTTTAACGAACTCTCTAGTTCTTATGTACGCAGATGATGTAAAGCTTCGTCTTCATTATTTAAGGAAAGTTAATCTAGTTAGTCCATGCCTTTTCAGTAAAGGAAAGTCTTGCATAATTACAATCGATATCGATAAGGTCTAATTCACAATAGCTTATTATAGTCTTATATACTTTACGGAATATCTTATTTACACTAGTTTAAATATAAGTTCTTCTAGATTATTATATTTATACAATTGAACACGCCTCCTTAAATTTATAATCTAGAATACTTTTTTATTTCAATTGTACTTCATTTGTTTACCATTAACTTTGTACAGTTTGACAGTTTCTATCAACACAATCTCCTGCGAAATCTGAATCTACCATACAGTCTAGAATATCATTATTTAAATTATCACAATAAGTCAGTTTTAAGTCTTTTGTCCTATATAAATATTTAATGCTCTTAAAGCATATTTAAAATGAGTTTCGTTTTAGCGGTTTTGGAATCTGCTGAGATAATTCACACTATATCTTATATCCGGTCTTGTGCCTATACTTATGTATAGGAATTCTCCTATTAAGTTTTTAAATTTTATTTGTTCGGTTGATTAATTAGCTTGTTCTACCTTTAAATTTGTTTCCATGGGTGTATCGTATAATCTTAAATTTCTAACATGCATTTTTCCGCTAAAGATTCTATATATTTCGTTTGACGTAATGTCATTTTACTTCTTTCATTATTTTAGTCTACATCTATGCCAATATAGCTTGTAATTTTACCTAAATCTTTCATATGTAGACAAAATTTTCTTTAAACTATCTTTTACTTCTTCGATTTTGCTCAAGTCTTCGCAACAAATTAACAAGTCATATACAAAAACTAGTAAGTGAATTGGATCCTTTTTTGCAGTATCTACATATAAACAATAATCGTACTTACTTCTTATAAAACCTAGACCTGTTAAGAATTCATTAATCGTATCATACCAAACTCTTGGGCATTCTCTAAGACTCATATACTTATATATTCTAAGACTCTAAGACTTCATATACTTTGTCTTCATTTATTTCATACCCTGACGGCATGTTTATATAGACTTCGGTTTTACTTTGCCATTTAGGAAAGCTGTTTCTACGTCCATTTGTTCTATATATAAATTATTTACACAGCTGTATGATAAAAGTGTTTTTAAAGTTTTCATTTTTCCTACTGGTGAATATACATTTTCAATATCCTCTTTTTGTTGAAAACCTCTAACAACTAGTCTAGCCTTGAAAGTGCCATCACCTTTTCTTTTAAAAACCAACTTCAGATCAATGACTTTTTTATTTTTAGGCCTATCGACAGCTATCCAAGTTTCGTTCTTAATCCGACTTTTAATTTCACAATCCATTGCTCTGAACATTCGCATCGATATGAATTACATATATGTAATGATTTGTTGGACTACCATATCTACCTACCGGAATTTTTTTCCTACTTGATTTTCTCAATGTTTGAATATTATCTACGTAATTGTATTGACTCTGAATCAAATTTTTATTTTCTACCTTTGCTTCTTTTTTAGATTTCTCATCTTCACATATTTCAGATTCTGTCTCACTAAGAAAATTATCTTTACCATTGTTATATACTTCCTCTTATTCATCTTAGCAGATTAATTCCGTATTGTCTTCTATTATATCGACATGTCTAATATTAATAGCTTTATTGTTCATAAGTACTCGATAACCGTTTCCATTGTAACCTACAAGTACTCCGACCTTAGCTTTGTCATCCCATTTGCTTTTTCTTAAAACTTCTGGTATTCTAGCAAATTCTCTGCTGCCGTAGATTTTTAAATTCTTAACACTTGGCTTAATACTAAAAAATATTTCGAAAGGTGTTTTGTTTTCTTGTGTGTTGGCTATTGATCTGTTCTTTAAATAGGCTACTGCTTTCATAATTTCGGACCTGTACTGCCTATTTACTTTAGCTTCCCGCATAAGACATCTGCCCATGTCCATATCTGACCTGTTATATCTTTCTGCTACTCCATTTAGTTCATGTACATATGGAGGACAAGTTAGTATCTCTATTCCTTTATCCCGTATGAAAGTGTAAATGTCTTTGTTTAAGGATGTAGTCTCATGTGTGAGGTTGAAAAAATCAATTTTTTTTTTTTTTATATTTTGATAGTATTGTTTATTATGAATGTACTGTTAAAGTTTCAAATAAAAATATCAAATAATGACAGAGATACAGCCCATAATCGAGAGCGCGCCGACACCGAAAAGTATGAGTTTCTCGGTAGCGTCTAAACTTTAAACGCGTTTTTCTCGAAACGACATTTTTGTGTGCGGCGCAGGTGATTCACAAAATTCTATGGTACCGATCAAGCTGAAATTTGGATATGTTGTTCTAAAAAGTAACACCTCTGTCCCGTACTAGAATCATTTATTTTTAATGATTAGTTTTTTTTTATCATCAATTTAAGATAAATTTTTTTAATTTTTTTTAATTTTTTGTTTTGTGAGTTCGCCATTTTGTTGTTTATTGATGAAAATATTTCATTCTAGTACGGGACAGAGCCATTAGCTTACAAAACAATAATCTATTCTAATTTTTTGTTTCGGATGACTCTAGCAGTCGAAATCACCTGCGCCAGGGACCTATCTTTTTTTTTTATATGCATACTTTGGCATGCTATAAAGTGTATTAAACTACACAAGAATAAATTAAACAAAATATTTTCAAATAGTTTATGATGCTTATAAAAACATATTTGAAAATTGAAACGATCGCATTATTTTTTATTACAAAAATTTTTACAAATATTTTTTATTACATTTTTTTGAAATAACCTCTAAAAAGTAGGCCGGCACATGAAACTACATCCTTAAATACTCCTTTCCGTTATCACACTGTAATTTTTTCACACATTTGTTAAATTTATTTTCTACGAAGTTAATATAATCTTTGAAATAATTTACCGTGTCTGATTTATTTTTGATACAACCTAGCCTAGTACACTTACTATAATCATCTACGAATGTTAGAAAATATTTTTCTATTTTTCTCATTTAAGTCTGTTTAAGTCATATATGAATTGTTTCGAGAATTTCTTAAGATTTTATTCTATTATTTTCAAATGGCTTATTGGACATTTTAGATTATAAGCAGTTCGCACACTTCTTCTTAGTTTTATCTAGCTTATCTGGCAAACCTTCCAATAATTTTTCCGAAACTACTTTATCTAAATATTAAAAGTTTATATGGCCAAGTTCCTTATGCCACTTTTCTTTATTTGTAAAATTTAACACATTTGTATAGACTTCTTTAATACTCTTATTTTTTTTTCAATACCTTTTATCACATACAAGTTGTTTACTTTATAAGCTACGACTACTAATTAATTATTTTGATCATACCATATTTTTATACCCTTGCAGAAGGTATAATAATTTTGTCCAAAAGTGTGCAATGCAATGAAGGAGTCATCTCCGACCATATAAAGTATATATATTCTTTATCAGGATCACTTCCTAAGTTGATATAACCATGTCCGTCTGTCTGTTTCTACTGTCTGAATTTAGCTTTCCTTTCCTTTCCTTTCCTTGTTTGGATTACTGTTTTTTTGCAACAATGATATTGTTTTTCGTTATTCTTGATACGCTTAATAAATTCTCCTCAATTCCATTTACATAGTGTTCAAGCATTGAACACTATTATATATACCAATTCTTAAGTTAGAGTTTCAAGGGATCGGACCCATGCAATAAGAGACAAACAGCATGGTCTAAAACCGATCCCCTGCAGCCTAACACAAACACAAACATAAGTGGTGCGCTTATTGCACTTGAGAAAGGGTCGCATAGGCTGACCTGCTAGTGCGTTGATCAGTAGTTTTGAATAGATTTAACATTTTAATCTATCTTTCTTATAAGATAATTTTACAAAATAAAATCAGTTTCCAAAAGGAACTCATTGGAGTAAGACCCTTTATTTGGGGCTCCTCTTCACACATAGTAAACATTTTTTTCCTCTACAGTTTTATTTTTATACCCTTGCAGAGGGTATTATATATTGGTCAAAAGTGTGCAACGCATTGAAGGAGACATCTCCGTCCCTATAAAGTATATATATTCCTAATCAGGATCACCTCCAGAGTTGATATGAGCATGTCCGTCTGTCTATCTGTCCGTCTGTCTGTTGTTACGCAAACTAGTCTCTCAGTTTTAAAGCTATCGACTTGAAACTTTGCACACACCCTTCTTTCCTTTGCACGCAGTATATAAGTCAAAACGGCGGACTTTATCCTATAGCTTTCATATAACTGATTGATCGGAAATGGTATAACCTTGGTGTTTTTAGAGTTAGGCAGTTCAAATTTTACATGAGAGCTATTTTTGGCAAAATAATACGACATGCCAAATTTCATAAGGATCAGCCAACTATATCCTATAGCTGTCATATAACTGAATGATCGGAAATGACCCAACTTTTGTGTTTTGAAGATAGAAATCTGGAACTTAGTACAGATTCTATTTTTGGTCAGTTGATCCAACCAATCAAATTACATAAGGATCGGCCAACTATATCGGATAAACTTCGGCTCCGCCCGAAGATGCTTTCCTTTCTTTTTTTTTTTTGCTAATCAAGCGTTTTTTTTGGGAAAATTTATAGCAACACTGGTTTTGTATGCTTTTGACTAAAAACTTTAGTTTGGTTCTGTGTTTTTATTCTGAGTTTTATTCAGTTTTTATTATTTTTTACGGGTTGCACCTGTTGATGCCGTTGTTGTAGTAATACTATTATTCATAATAAATATGTTGAAATTTCATGTATTCATGCGCGTCTTTAAACCTCCAATCGACAATAGAAATTTTTGTTTGCTGTTCGATGGACTTAGTGGTTTGGTAACTGAAAAGTTAGTATTTTTGGATGCGGAGATGCTGTAGTTGTGGTTAATGGTATGTATTTGCTTTCAAATTATGTGACAGCTTAGAAAACAGCAGTTGACTTAGATGCAGCTTAGAAAACAGTTGACGTTTTCTTTCCGCTTCTTCGCAGTATTCTCCGGTTTCTGTTGTACGCTGTGTCTCAGAAGCTCCCCAAAAGTTTGTAATTCGGTGTAGATGTAATATTGGTCATAAGATTGGTAGACATAGTTTAAAAAATCATATATGCCTGGTTAAAAAAGTACTTTAAAATTGTTTTGACCACTAAACATGCAACATATGATGTATGTTGGACGCAAACATTTCTTGCGACAGGCCCCAGAGGGCATCTTACTCTTACTTAAGTATGTTTATCTTACGCTCATATTCTTATTGAATGTTTTACGTTTTTCAGTCTCGGAAAGCAGCACCATGAATAAGGTTGGTCTGCGCTTCGGTTGATCTGTGTATGTATGCCCCAGCATGCAATATGAGCGTTTTCGGAGCGTTTTTTGAACCTTTCTTTTGGGTAAAAACACCCATAAAGTGTTCCGAAAAGATACCGGAAAGAGCGTTTTTCCCCTTGAAAATGGTCCGTCATAAGGATGGTAATTTGAGAGTCCGATAAGTGGTCTTTTTTGACTCCTAAATAGGTGCTTTCACCCTCCGAATGAAGCAGTGAAAGCCCTCATAAAACGCACATAAAAGTAGCCTTTCCAGACACCTAAATCACCCCTTAAAAATACTTTTAGGAGCGTTTTAAACAGCACAAAAAGATACTTTTAGGTGCGTTTTAAACAGCACAAAAAGATACTTTTAGGTGCGTTTTTTTGGCACTTAAATCTCTCCAAAAAGTTACTTTTTTACTCATTTGGATTTCATTTTTATTCATTTACTTATTTATTATTTAAATTGTAAAAATTAAACATTATAGTATTCAATATAAACTTAAACATCAAACATACTTTATAAATTTTTTCGATTATATTAATTTTTGTTTCATTTTCAGTTGTTTATCTTATTTTTATACAAAATTTACTAGTTATTTACTTTATTTACTGACTTATTATAATATTTAACTCTATCCGAAGCATTCTGGAACCACTTGCCGCATATTGTTGGAAATATTTTATCATCGACCGAAAATTTTTGATTGAAACCTCCTGGAATAAAAGAAAAACAAATATTAATTAAAATGGTTAATGAAAGGCATTTAAAATACAATAATTACCTTTAATTGTTGCTGTTAATGTCATATTAAAAGAAACTGCCCAGCTCGATAATTCACGGAAAGATTTTTTATTACACTCATTATAACCGTCGCTAGTTAAATAGTCATCATCACTTTCTATAGAATTTTGGTTAATGTAATTATCTGGATGTTTGTTAATGTTTATTATGTTTATATGTTTATTTCCTTCGCTGAGCATCACTGACGGTGGAGACTCACTGCGGCGTCGCTTAGCTCTAAGAGCATTAATTATTTTTTTCGACTCATTTCGGCTTGATCATCGATCACTCATTTTTATTATTTATATGTCAATATATTTATATATTTATAAAGATATTTTTTTAGAATTTCAATTTAACTTGCACTTTACGTGTTAAACCGTCCGACTTTCAGTTTCGTAATGAGCAAACTGAAAATTTTCTAGCATTTTCTTGTCGCAAGAATCTGCAGTCCGTTATTCTAATCGAGCCCTTTACTTTGTGTTTACTTTCCATTATCTCCCAAAACGCACCGAAATCGCTCTAAAATACGTGTTAACTCAAAAAACGATCCTAAATCGCTCTGAAATATGTGTTTACTCCGAAAACGCTCCTAAATCGCTCTGAAATATGTGTTTACTCCAAAAACGCTTCGAAGCAGGTCTTTTCAGACACCTAATTTAGAGCGCTCCTAACTTTGCATGCTGGGTATATATTTGCTATATTATATTGCTATATTATATTTTATAATATTTCAGCATATGTTTTATATTTGTTTAAGAATACGATCAAGTGGTAGCAGCAGAATTTTTTTTATATGTATTTTTATGAATCAATCAAAAACAAGAAAGGAAAGCTAACTTCGGGCGAAGCCGAAGTTGATATACCCTTGCAGTTAAAACCGGATATATATCGCAACCATCGGCCTAGTTGGCCGATCCTTATGAAATTTGGTAGGTTGGATGAAATGACCAAAAATAGAATCTGTACCAAGTTCCAGCTTTCTATCTTCAAAAACACAAAAGTTGGGTCAATTTCGATCTTTCAGTTATATGGCAGCTATAGGATATAGTCGGCCGATCCTTATGAAATTTGGTAGGTTGGCTCAACTGACCAAAAATAGAATCTGTATTAAATTCCAGCATTCTATCTTCAAAAACACGAAAGTTGGGTCATTTCCGATCGTTCAGTTATATGACAGCTATAGGATATAGTCGGCCGATCCTTATGAAATTTGGCACGTCGTATTGTTTTGCCAAAAATAGCCAAAATTCAGCCAAAATTTGCCAAATTTCATGTGAAATTTGAACTCTCTAACATTAAAAACACCAAAGTTATACCATTTCCGATCAATCAGTTATATGGCAGCTATAGGATATAGTCGGCCGATCCCGGTCGTTCCGACTTATATACTGCGTGCAAAGGAAAGAAGGGTGTGTGCAAAGTTTCAAGTCGATAGCTTTAAAACTGAGAGACTAGTTCGCGTAGAAACGGACAGACAGACAGACAGACAGACGGACAGACGGACAGACGGACAGACGGACATGCTCATATCAACTCAGGAGGTGATCCTGATCAAGAATATATATACTTTATAGGGTCGGAGATGTCTCCTTCACTGCGTTGCACACTTTTGGACAAAATTATAATACCCTCTGCAAGGGTATAAAAAATGTCAGGGTAAATTTTAGTCGACATCACTTGAAATCCCAACATCACTTGTATACAAGGGGTTTTCAGAAAAAAACCTAAGTAAAACATTGCAGTTAACGGAATCAAATTGGGAGGAAACTAAATTCCTGTTGGCGGCACCAGAACCGATTTTTATATTATATTATATTTCGGCGATTTTTATAAGCTTTTGCTTAAAACAAAGTTATCCATTAAGTCTATAGAGAGCACACACTCTAAGAACCTTGCCGAATGCTTAGAGAACCGAGCAAAAATCTTACCGAAAATAAATTGTTCTGTCCGAAATTTATTTGAATTCTCGGATTCGACGGGTTTTAATTAAAAATCCAAGTCAGCTGGTATGTGCTAAAAAATAATTTAGCGGCATTAATGCGAAAAATACTAACCCTAAATAAAAAGGTAATCGCGTTTTGTAAAAGTAATGTAATAATTATTCTAAAATAATTTATATTTATTTTTAGGACAGAATAGTAAAAAAAGAAGTGGAAGTTTCATCTGAAAGCCAAAGTCATGTCTTTAGCTCGATTGAGGTGAACCCGGAAAATGAGAAATCCGATGACGATGATGATCCTGAGTTCAAGTTGGCTATGACGGAGATCAACACATACTCTCCTACGCAAATTGGACTGCATGAATATATTGGAATACTGGAAAATGAAAAAGTGCACGTATCCTAGTCTCTACCTCGTCTTAGGTAGCTAAGATGGCTGGACCAACGTCAATGGCAGGACCACCGGCTAGTGGAACAACATCAGCGGCAGAAAAAACAACCAGCTACACCATCAGCAGCATTAAGGACGGATCCTTCAGAAGGCACACGCATCAACAAAGAAAATTTACAAAAAATGGTATGGTATAAATTAAAAAAAAAATATTTACAATTTAAAAAATAATAATTTAAAAAAAAAAATCGAAAAAAAAGGTAATAATTATCAATTAAATTTTATAAAAACAAGAAAGGAAAGCTAACTTCCGGCGGAGCCGAAGTTAATATACCCTTGCAGTTAAAACCGGATATATATCGCAAACATCGGATATAGTTGGCCGATCCTTATGATTACATCATAATAAAACCAATTAATTACAATAAAAAATCTAAAAAAAAGTCCCAAGCTTCTATCTTCAAAAATACGAAAGTTGATATTTCTACCAAATACAATTTCCGATCGTTCAGTTATATGGCAGCTATAGGATATAGTCGGCCGATCCTAATGAAATTTCTTTGGTCGGATTAACTGACCAAAAATATAATCTGTACCAAATTCCAGTTTTTATACCCTTGCAGAGGGTATTATAATTTTGGTCAAAAGTGTGCAACGCAGTGAAGGAGACATCTCCGACCCTATAAAGTATATATATTCTTGATCAGGATCACCTCCTGAGTTGATATGAGCATGTCCGTCTGTCCGTCGGTCCGTCTGTCCGTCTGTCTATCTGTTTCTACGCGAACTAGTCTCTCAGTTTAAAAGCTATCGACTTGAAACTTTGCACACACCCTTCTTTCCTTTGCACGCAGTATATAAGACGGAACGGCCCGGATCGGCCGAATATATCTGCCATATAACTGATTGATCGGAAATGGTATAACTTCGGTGTTTTTAGAGTTAGAGAGTTCAAATTTCACATGAGATGTATATATACATATATACATATATAATAATTTTCTAATACTGAAGAAATGAAATATAAGTTAACTGAAGTTAACCAAGCAGTGGCAATGTCCGATTATTTAAGAGCTCGCTCTGGCCAAACTGCTGACATAGCGTCTGGCCGGAAGCCCATGCATAGCGGCAAGCACTGCACATTTGCGTGGCCGCTATGAAATACTTTTTGTTCGCTTTAAGTTTCAGTTTGTGTCAGAGTCTCATACAATAAAGAGCACCATAAAACCAATCTCCGGCACTGCCGTTAACTTGTAAATTCATTTGTTGAATTGGTCACCGCGCCTCAAGGGCCGTGACAACGGGGCAAGTGCTCCTATCATAACTCCCGTCACAGAACGGATCTTCCCTCGGCAACCGCCAGGGATCTCAACCACTACCTACAAGGAGTAGCAACACCCCCCGGCAACCGCCAGGGGTAATTATCTTACAACATATCTCCAGCGTCTGCAGCATCACCGACTGCAGCGAGGGATAACCAACAACATCATATATCAAACATTATTACACAACCCAATTTATATTATTTATTTATTTATTTATTTCGCCAATGGACAAATCCTTACATGGCTACATAACATAACAACTTACACCTAATAAATAAAACTACAAAATTAACAAAAACTTAATAAATGCCTTAATAACTTGTGTTTTAACACACCCTTATCAGAGCCCCACTCAGTTCGGAGGCTAGGCGGCAAAGAATTAAAATAAGAAAGAGCCCGCTTTATCGGCTCATTTAAAAAATAATTGGCCCTATGACATTTGACCCGAAAGGGGGCAAAGGTACGAAGATCCCTTTGAGGAACATTAAAATTAACGAGTCCCAACAAGAAAGGACAATCAATGTTATTAACGATTAAATTATTTTTACGTGCCTCTTAACAAAGCCCAGCATAGCATACGCTTTAGGTAAAATGTAGTCTAAGTGACCCGAAAATTTAAATTTGCTGTCGAATAAGACACCAAGGTCTAACACCTCTTCTTTAGCTGCCAAATTATAATTATTGATGGAATAACCCGTACAGATTTCAAGAGACCGCCTACTGTAACGGGTAAACAAACACTTAGATAAGTTTAATGGAAGAAGATTGCGGGAGCACCATGAGTAAACTCTGGATATATCCTCCTGTAATAAGTAACTGTCACTAATGCAGCTAATCTCTTTATAGATTTTAAGGTCATCCGCATACATTAAAAAGTGCGAATGACGAAAGCATGACGAGATGTCATTAATGAAAATTATAAATAGAAGAGGTCCAAGAGAGCTGCCTTGTGGAAGACCAGAGGAGGTGACAAATGGACTTGAGATAGCGTCTCCAACAGTAACGTGGCAAGGTCGGTCAGCCAGATAAGACTCGAACCAACTTAATAGGCAGGAATGAATACCTAATTTATATAATTTGGCCAGAAGGGCAGCATGACACACTTTGTCGAAGGCTTTGGAGAAGTCGGTGTAAATGGCATCAACCCGAAATCGGTTTTCAAAAGCTTCAAAGCAGTGAAAAGAAAAGACAGCTAAATTAGTGGTAGTGGACCTCCCAGGCAGAAAACCATGCTGGTTGGGGGATATGAAATTGCGAGCCAGAAAAGTCAATTTTTTAGTTACTATCCGCTCCAGTATCTTAGCGACGTTGCAAATTTTGGCTATAGGTCGATAGTTAGTAACATCACACCTACTGCCACCTTTGTGAATAGGCGTTATAGAAGTAATCTTCCACCGGTGGGGGAATCTACCAGAAGAGAGCGAAAAGGAGAACAGCAGTTGAAGGGGAGTAGAAAGAGAAGCGATACTCCTCTTAAGAAAGAACTCGGTCAGATGTCCAGTGGCTTCAAGTAGGTCACCGTCCAAAACGTCCATGTTACTCACATTAAGAAAAGGCTCAATGCTAAGAAGAGTTTCATGATCACTCCAAGGAACCTTCGGCTCCAAGTTAGAGGCAAAGTATTTTGCAAAAAAATCAGAAACGCCCTGATCCGAGTCGGCTGCTAAATTACCATAACATATGGATGAAGGTATGTCCGATTTTGACTTTTTGCTGTTAACAAACCGCCAAAAAGCTTTAGGATTGGATCGAAGGCTAGCTTCGACATCGGATATATACTGATTGTAGAGGAACTTATTAAGGAAATCAAATTCCCGCTTAAATTGCCGGTACAGCTCTCCTGCTCGAGTCTCACCTGTCATTATAAATCGTTTATAGTGCTTATCCCTTCTATTCTTTAAGTTTTTTAAACCTTTTGTGTACCAGGGAAGCCTATAGGATCTTCGTACCCTCACAGGGGCATAAGTATCAATAATATTAAAAAGGGCAACCAAGAACTTAGTATAACAATCATCGATTGAGGCATCCGAAAAAAGGGAAACCCAATCAAAGGCTGAAATAGAGGCGTTAATAAGTGACAAGTTAGTATCATTCAGATGATAATATGGAATGGGGGAAGCAGAAGGCAAAAAACTATAAAACTCAATATTAATTACCAACGGCTTGTGGTGCATATCACAAGGACTTAATGGTACATTGCATAATTCTACTTTACTATTAATCAAATTATTTAAAAATATAAGATCAAGAATTTTGGATAAATCATTAAATATATTATTTACTTGGGAGAGGCCCAGACTAAAAATATCATCTAAAACTACAATTTCATGACTCTGGTGAACGTTGCTAGGTAGCATGCAAGGAGAATCCGGGTCCCAAGACCAGACAATGGAGCTCAGGTTGAAATCGCCAGCTAAAATGCGCTGTTCGGAGGGATGTATGATGCAATGATGACGAACGGGCCATGGACGCCCTGGATTGAAACCGCAAGCTGATCCAGTAAAGGGTCGGCCACCGGAAGGCGCAGTGGTGTAGCCTGAAGAGATCGACGGATAGCGATGATCACACCTCCACCTCGCTCACACTGGGTACTGAATGCATCTCGGTCCTTTCGAAATACATGGTACAAATTAGGCTCGAAGAACTCAGAAGAGCTGAATTTGTCATTGAGCCACGTTTCCACAAGGATGATTACATCAAAATCGCAGGCAGAAGAATTGAGGAATACCATCCGGGTCTTGGTTCTCATTCCCGATATATTTTGGAATAGAACTTTTAGGCTTTTATTAGGGTCCAAGGACGACGAGTAGCTACAGCCCAAACTGGGAATTGGACGGCAAGGCGGTGATGGTGAAAGTGCACTCCTGGTACTGGTGCATGTGGAGGCATATCCAATACGCATAGCTTGCAATTTGGCGCCCATCGTAAAAAACCATGTAAGTGAGCACTTTTATTTACACAGTTTTTCTAAGTCTGCATGAATTTTTCTTTGTGTATTAAAAAATAAAAAAAAAAAAAGAAAGATAGACAAGAATAGTAAAATATTTTGCCTTACGCTAATAAAAAACTGCAGCCCCATAAAATTTTTAAAATTTAAATAATCTTTATTAGTTGGCTGACGGTTTAACATTAATATTTTTTACCTATTATAAAATATTTAAACCATTTTCTGTTTTCTGCATTTCTGTTTTGTGAATAAATAAATAAATATTTCTATATAACACAAAAAGTGCGGAACAAAAATTCCTAACCAAAACCAAAAAATCGCTGGCAGAAAATTTTAATTTTCAATCGGAAATAATTTATATAATCGCGTGTATTTAATTCAGCTTTTATATGTCTGTTTTGTTACACAAGAATTCTTGGTATTAGCCGCGCAGTTTTGGTAACTTATTTTTCTTTTCCGTTTTGTTTCCCCACTCCATTTTCGAGAACAAGATACGGCCGCACATGCAGTGTGTGGCAATTTGTTGTCTTAATTTTTTTTTCTTAGTTTATAATAAGCGGAGGCTCAGTCCCCGCGCACCCCTCACCTTGTCTCTACTTGGCAAGGCAACAGCGCAGTTCGACGAGCTCGCACACGGCGGCTCAGCCCCCGCGAAACCCCCACAAGCCCAAATGTCTCTATAGACATGCAATTCGAGCATGCATTAATTCTTTTGGGCGATATTATGGGTACAGCTCCACATGAGCAGCCCTTTTCACCACTAAAGGAGTATAAGACAATTCTCCAGCGACTCTGAGTCCGAGGCCGCAAATATGGCATTCAGCATGGAACAAATGACGGCCACTATACAGGCGGCCGTTAACCATGCCTTTCGGGAAGCCAATACTGAAAGCCAGCGTAGACAAAATGAGCTACGTCTAGCTATACAACAACTCGACCGAACGGGTCGACGCAACACAAATCGCTCTCGCCCAAGCGAAAGCTCCCCAAATCAAAGTCTATAAACCTATAAAAATTAGGGACGACGTCAAATGTGACGAGCTCCTAGATGTCGTCAACTGCCTGCCCGAATTTACGGGAGCAGAGGACGCATACGTCTCCTGGAGACAAGCGGCAGTAGCCGCATACTATATTTTCAGGAATTATGTAAATAGCTCGCGCCATTATCAGGCAGTTATTATTATTAGGAATAAAATAAGGGGCCCTGCCGATGCCGTGCTGTCTTCGTTTGGCACTGTACTAAATTTCGACGCGATTATAAATCGACTCGACTTTACGTACAGTGATAAGCGTCAGATTCACGTTATCGAGCAAGAAATGGGTACTCTCAGGCAGGGAAATCTAACCATCCTGCAATACTACGACGAGGTCGAGAAAAAAACTCACCTTGCTCACAAACAAAGCTACCATGTCATACGAAGCCTCGGCGGCAAAAGTTTTGTGTGACAAATTCCGGGATGACGCACTCCGAGTATTTATCTCGGGGCTTAAGCGCAGCCTCACGGATGTCCTTTTCTCGGCGAAGCCGAAAGATATGCCTTCAGCTCTCGCTTTGACACAAGAAGTGGAATCTAACCACGAGAGGTACTCCTTCGCGGCTTCATTTGCCAAAAGCCCGGAGGACAAAGACAAAAATCCGTACTACGCCAAACACCACAAGGCGCAGGTACACTCTGCTCCACGCAGTGCAAATACCCATGGACCCATGGACATCGACCCATCGCGGTCCAAGTTTCTTAACCCATCTCAGGCCCCTTTATACCAAAACAGGGAGCCAACCGTGTCCGATCGATCGGGCCTACACAACAAGCAGAAGGTTAACCACGTCGCGCAGAGCGCAGGCGGAACCGGGAAGAAATATACAGCCGCAGCTTCAAGCACGGCTCAGAAAATTGACGACGACGTTATTCAAGATTATGATTCGGACGTCATTAATTTTTTAAGGGAATATCCCTGCTACACGTCGGCCAACGACAAGAGGCCAGCCGACGCGGTTCAAACGGAATCGAATGACCCACAATACGCAAAACAGGATACGATCAAACACGCCCAGAATAAGTTCCGCGACAGGAAAAATGCTTCCCGGCAAAACAGGGTTTTCGAAGTTGGCGAAAAGATCCTAGTATAGTCTAGCAGGCGACTGAGCAACAAACTGTCACCTTTGTTCGAGAAAGAATTCGTAGAAGCGGACATGGGGACCACAGTCCTCATTAAGGGGAGGGTGGTCCACAAAGACCTTAGGTAGGCCGAGCGTGACCATACTATCGCCCGCCAAATAATTTTTTTTATTTTTTTTTTGTCTTTTTCCTAGCCACTTGGCTTAAGCTTTTGCTTCCATTATTATTTTAATCATGCTTTAATGGTGGGCTACCCAGTTTCAATTGAATTCACAGCACATCCAAATTACAGGTTTTCAACCATAACCCTGATTTTCCGTTTGGCCGCAACATCGGCACGCGTCTTGGACTATTCCAAAGTCAAATACATTCCCATCATTGATGGTCGAATCCTGATATGGGGGGAATTCGCTTTTATAAAGCACTCAGCGAATCTCTCGGGATATAGGCGCGTCATCGAAGAAACTAATGGGATGACCGTCATGTTCCCGCAATCCCACATGCTGAAACTCCTAATTGTTGAAGTCGCCCACCTACGCGACATGCTCGACTCTTTGAGCATCCATCATAGGGTAGCATGAAGTTTAGACTTCTTAGGGACTGCGCTAAAAGTAGTGGCAGGAACGCCGGACGCAGAAGATTTTGAAAGAATTAAATTTAACAAATTCCAATTAACAAATGCAAACAATAGGCAGGTTAATATTAACAACAAAGTACAAATTCAAATCAATAAAATTGCCGCTACCGTCAACCAACTTCTGAGGTCAGCAAAAAAGTCCCAAATTGATACTGGGCACCTATTCGAGATGCTTTTAACTCGAAATAGGATAATAGCAATGGAGCTACAGGGTTTGATGCTAGCAGTGGCACTTGCCAAAGTTAATTTTGTTAGCCCCAGCATCCTAGATCATGCAGACCTGGAAGGTGTGTGGATGGAAGAGCCAACCGAGACCGCGATTAGAGATGTTTTGTCCGTATCGTCCGTTAAGATCTTACAGTCCGATAACATATTACATTTTATTATTAAGTTTCCAAAGATAAAGTCGGCCTGCAGCAAGATCACCGTTTTCCCAGTGTCACATCACGACACCATGCTCAGGCTGGAAGATAACGTCATTGCCGAATGCGACAGTGAGATCCACACCGTGGAAAAGTGCTCCCCGACATCAGGAGCTACATTTTGCCGATTGGCTCGCAGAAGATCATGCGCCCAAGAGCTTCACGCTGGAGGCACGGCGCATTGCGAGATCCAGCAAAGCGATTTACACCCCATCACTTATTTTGATGAAGGAATAATAATTGTAAATGATCGCTCGGCTCACGTGTGTGTGGCCAATGGCACCTGTGTCCATATAAAAGGCACATATCTCATCACGTTTGAAAAGAGTGCCATGGTCAACGAAACCCGATTGGTCAATCATGACACAGCCCAGAAGAGGGCTCCAGGAGTGGCCAGCTCACCTTCCCTGAACGTCACCATGGAACGTGACGTTCTTAGCCTTCCTTACCTTCACCGACTGAGTGAACGTAATCTGGAGCACATCAAAGAGTTCGGGAAGGAGATTAACCACCATCGGCTACATCAGTTGGTGTTCATAGCGGGAGCAATATGCTGCGCTTTAATTTGCATCGGCTTGACCTATCGGCGAGTCACTCAGGCCCGAAAAACCGCGGCCCAGCTGAAGGAGATGATTGCCCAAATAGGGTCGGCCGAGGGCGGCCTCATTCTTGAAGGGGGAGTAGTTAACTAAAGTTAACCAAGCAGCGGCAATGTCCGATTATTTAAGAGCTCGCTCTGGCCAAACTGCTGACATAGCGTCTGGCCGGAAGCCCATGCATAGCGGCAAGCACTGCACATTTGCGTGGCCGCTATGAAATACTTTTTGTTAGCTTTAAGTTTCAGTTTGTGTCAGAGTCTCATACAATAAAGAGCACCATAAAACCAATCTCCGGCACTGCCGTTAACTTGTAAATTCATTTGTTGAATTGGTCACCTCGCCTCAAGGGCCGTGACAACGGGGCAAGAGCTCCCATCATAACTCCCGTCACAGAACGGATCTTCCCTCGGCAACCGCCAGGGATCTCAACCACTACCTACAAGGAGTAGCAACACCCCCCGGCAACCGCCAGGGGTAATTATCTTACAACATATCTCCAGCGTCTGCAGCATCACCGACTGCAGCGAGGGATAACCAACAACATCATATATCAAACATTATTACACAACCCAATTTATATTATTTTATATAAATTTAATACAAAATCAAAAATACACATACTATACATCAGAGGTCGGCACGGCCGTATCCCGAGGGCATAGGAAATTTCTCTGCCCGAGCTCTGCCACACACACACAGTATAAATGTGTCAAACGTCATGCTCACAGCCTACTTTCTGCTATTCGTTACTAACACTAATGCGTTTAAATCAGAGGTCGGCACGGCCCTATCTCGGGGGCATAGGAAATTTCTCTGCCCGAGCTCTGCCACACACACACAGTATAAATGTGTGAAACGTCATGCTCAAAGCCTACTTTCTGCTATACGTTACTAACACTAATGCGGTAAAATCATATCAATGTATTGGGGTTCCGACCACTGCTATACATGCATTATATGTTAAAAGATATAAAGTAAAGAGATTGATGATGTTAAATAATAAGTTAATTTAAAACAAAATACACCTTTTTGTGGCCCTTTCCAGAATGTTCAAGCAGCTTTGTCTAAAGCCGATCCCCTGCAGCCTAACACAAATACATACATAAGTGGTGCGCTTATTGCACTTAAGAAAGGGTCGCATAGCAGGTCAGCGTGCAGTGCGTCGATCAGTAGTTTAAAATAGATTTAAGATTATCATGTCTATTTCTTATAAGTCAATTTTACAAAATAAAAACAGTTTCCAAAAGGAACTGATTGGAGTTAGACCTATTGTTTGGGGCTCCTCTTAATACCTACCGATGGATGATTGTATTAAGAATTCGTATGTTGATCGTATTCTTAAACAAAAATAAATTATATGATAAAACATAAAAAATTTAATATATGAAATAACATAATTTCTCTTATCATTAAACCAATATGAATAAGAAAATGAGCGTAAGATGAATTTATTATAAGCGTTAGAAAGAGAATAAGATGCTCTCTGGAGCCTGCTGGGGCCTGTCGCAAGAAATTTTTACATATTCTACTTCTTTTTCGACTACAAGTTTTACATATTTGCGATTTTGAAAGTTTATTAGCAAAAAGACGGACAAGCTTATAGAAAAGTAATAAGTATCGAAAAACTAATAATAGTTTTTTTTTTTTATAGATTTTTTATTTTGGTTTACTTTGTATATTTAACGCTTTCAACAATTTTTCTAATTATTTATGAACCTTACCTCTACATCATAGTTGAATGAAGGATACATCATAGTTGAATTTACCTATATTCTACTTTTTGGTTTGAATTTAGCTTTTTTTTTGGGAACTTTAATTTTTATTAAGCCTTTGTATATATGAATTTTCCTGCTAGTTACGTTGGTATTTTGCGCCTTTTTTTTTTGGAGCTCGTTTCTTGTTATATGTTTCATATTTTGATTAACATGGTCTGAGAATCTGATGGTACGTCTAGAGCTGTTTATTACTAATATGGTGTTGCTAGATTCTTTTTGCAGTTGGTTAAAGCTGGAGATCTGTACCTCTTATCGTGGGTTTTCCGACAAGGTACACCTCTTTTAGACGTGATCGACACTTGCGAAGGACAGAAGGAATCCTCACTTCTGAGGAAATGTTTTGAAACCATTTGGCTAGAATTGCATTAAAACCCTCTTTTCCGATCGATTTTCATATGTCACCTGTTTATTCAAATCAATTTCATCTTATGAACTCAAAAAAAAGGTTTGCCCACATACTGTCATTAATTTTCCACTATTTTAGATTAGAAACAATCTGTTTCTGATCTTATGTCCAAATGTGACCCACCAAAGCACAGTGGTCCGGCTTGTATGGGGAGAGCGGCCAAAAATACTTCTAGTTGAGGTAGGGACTGGAAACTTAGCACAAAATATTTATATTTTTATTCTAAAATAATATGTTAAAATCAGACAGATCGGGCACCTATATCATATATCTGTCATATAACTGATTGATCGAAAATGCTATAACTTTGGTGTTTTTACAGTTAGAAAGTTCAGTTTTTGTACGAGTGCTATATTTGACAAAATAATACCAAATTTCACAAGGATCAGCCGACTATATCCTATAGCTGCCATATAAATGTTTGATCGGAAATGACCCAACTTTTGTGCTTTTTAAGATAGATAGTTGAAACTTCGTACAGATTCTATTTTTGGTCAGTTGATCCAACCTACCAAATTTCATAGGGATCGGCCGACTATATCTTATAGCTGTCAGTTATATGACATGATGAATGATCGGAAATTGTTTTGGTCGAAATACCAACTTCGGTGTTTTTGAAGATAGAAGTTTAGGATTTTTTTTTAGATTTTGTATTGTAATAGATTGGTTCAATTATGATATTTTCATAAGGATCGGCGAACTATATCTGATTCTTGCGATATATATCCGTTTTTTTCAAATTGAGGTTAGGTTACCTTTTTGTAATTTGTAAGCCGCACGGCACTTTACGGTACTTGAACTAAACTTTCTTATATTCTTAAAATGCTTAAGAATATTATACAAAACAAGAAAGGAAAGCTAACTTCGGGCGGAGCCGAAGTTTATATACCCTTGCAGTTAAAACCGGATATATATCGCAAACATCGGATATAGTTGGCCGATCCTTATGGGAATAGGAATATATACTCCAATTTATTACAATACAAAATCTAAAAAAAGTCCCA
The DNA here is from genome assembly GCF_030179905.1 of Drosophila bipectinata. Classification (NCBI taxonomy): domain Eukaryota; kingdom Metazoa; phylum Arthropoda; class Insecta; order Diptera; family Drosophilidae; genus Drosophila; species Drosophila bipectinata. Next base: position 18,679,821 of record NC_091740.1, on the reverse strand, counting down.
AGCTTCTATCTTCAAAAATACGAAAGTTGATATTTCTATTAAATACCATTTCCGATCGTTCAGTTATATGGCAGCTATAGGATATAGTCGGCCGATCCTAAAGAAATTTGGTAGGTTGGATCAACTGACCAAAAATAGAGTCTGTACTAAATTCCAGCTTTCTATCTTCAAAAACACGAAAGTTGGGTCATTTCCGATCGTTCAGTTATATGACAGCTATAGGATATAGTCGGCCGATCCTTATGAAATTTGGCATGTCGTATTATTTTGCCAAAAATAGCTCTCACCTAAAATTTAAACTCTCTAACTCTAAAAATACCAAAGTTATACCATTTCCGATCAATCAGTTATATGGCAGCTATAGGATATAGTCGGCCGATCCGGGCCGTTCCGACTTATATACTGCGTGCAAAGGAAAGAAGGGTGTGTGCAAAGTTTCAAGACGATAGCTTTAAAACTGAGAGACTAGTTTGCGTAGAAACAGACAGACGGACAGACAGACAGACGGACAGACGGACAGACGGACAGACGGACATGCTCATATCAACTCAGGAGGTGATCCTGATCAAGAATATATATACTTTATAGGGTCGGAGATGTCTCCTTCACTGCGTTGCACACTTTTGGACAAAATTATAATACCCTCTGCAAGGGTATAAAGATTTGTGAATACCAAAGTGTGCCATCACAACTAAAACTCTAACCAAACACAGAAAAGACAAACTAAGAACGTTTACAATTATGTACTAAATACAACAATGATTTACACAAAACACAACAAATACTACATATACTTTTTATTGTAAAAAGAAAGTTAATACCTTTCTTTAAAATATTAATAACTTCCATGGAACAAACACTTGTTTTAAAAATGTTTAATAGGCTTTTTGCGGAGAGCTTCACTTGCACGTTGCTTACGCTGCAATACACAATGAATATCATGCTATCACTTTCGATGCTATTCTTGAAGCGGACAGACAGATTAAAACAAAAAGATGAATAAATTCAAATAGCTAGACCAATTATAAATAAGAATGGGTACATTTAAAGTCAAAATTTGGACTTTGGTTTTTTTATTTTTGGCCTACGGGCTGGACCACTGTGCAAAGGTGGGTTATTTTGCACAATAAACCTAATAAGAAATTCTTTAGCTCGGCTGCTGGAGTTCTGTTCAATTTAAAATTTTGACGGAACTACTCTTTCTAAAGATTTGCCCATCCCTCCATTCTCCTCCGGTTTCTAAATATAAATAAATCTACATATAAATATCCCCTTATGATTTAGCATGCTGTAAGTATTATTTATTTCCAAACTTAAAAAAATGGCTTGGGGGTAAAAAATTTCAGTAAAATGAACTGGTAATCTGTGAAACAAACGCCTATTTTGAGGACCTGAAAAAGAAAAACAAAAAGTTGAGGAAAAATCCTATATTATGGAAGGTATTGGGAAACTGGAGGATCGGTGGTCCAAGTGCATACGTTTAAAAGGAGATTATGTTGAGAAATAAAAAAGCAAAATTAAAAAAAAAACGTATTTTCTTTGTAAGGCCGACTTTTTATTAGGCTACCCTCGTACATAAGATTTATTACACATTAAATTGATTCTTTGACTTCTTCCGGGGAAATATCCGTCAGTTTCAACCAAAGCTTGCAAATAACGTTTAACCGTCAACATACTGAAAGTTTTTAAAAGACCGAAAAAATAAAATAACGATTTCAAACGGTCAATTGTGTTTTGACTCAAAAAAAAAAACTTTCCGTCAACTCAACTTTCAAAAATATTTATAAAACAAGAAAGCAAAGCTAACTTCGGGCGGAGCCGACGTTGATATACATAAATATCGCAAACATCGGATATAGATCCTTATGATTACATCATAATAAAACAAATTAATTACAATAAAAAATCTGAAAAAAAGTCCCAAGCTTCTATCTTCAAAAATACGAAAGTTGATATTTCTACCAAATACCATTTGCGATCGTTCAGTTATATGGCAGCTATAGGACATAGTCGGCCAATCCTTATGAACTTTAGTAGGTCAAATAAACTGACCAAATATTTATCCAAATCTTTACTAAGTTCCAGCTTTCTATCTTTAAAAACACGAAAGTTGGGTCATTTCCGATTGTTAAGTTATATGGCAGCTATAGGATATAGCTATAGTCGGCCGATCCTTATGAAATTCGTAATGTAATGTAATGGCATGTCGTAATGTTTTGTAATGTTAATGAAGGAGATGTAGCCTTCACTGCGCTGCACACTTTTGGACAAAATTATAATACCCTCTGCAAGGGTATAAAAATGCAATCTGCAATGCAATAAATGCAATAAAAATGTAATCTTGTTGCTATAAATAATATCATGTCTTAACGTTGTAAAATTTATACTAGAAAATAACTCCATTATATTACGTTATTTTTCAAAGGGAGGGATATGTAATATCAAAGATTATACAGTACATAGATGGGACATCTCATACAAAGAAAAATTTTCTATGGCGGGTTCCAGCAGTGGAACCCGCTGGAACGAGCGGGTTCCATTGTGCGACAAGTTAAGTTTGAGAAATTTTTCGCGCGACAAAGAATGAGGAATAGCCGAGTGGTAGAGTGCTTGGCTGGTGTGCAAATAAACCGAGTTCAAACCAGGCTCGGGAAGTCAATTTTTTTTAAATTTTTAATCTATTTATATTATTGTTTTATTATTTTAATGTGTTTTTCTAAATTTTTAATCCAATAAAAAAAAATACAAAATTGTAAAATCACCTTAACATCGTCTCAGTTCGTAGTGGAACCCGCTGTAAAAATGGTCTATAAGTGCGGGTTCTACGGCATTTTGGTAGGCCGTGTCATGGAACCCGCTTTCAAATGTTTTCATTATTACAGCGGGTTCCACGACGGAAAAAATGAAAACATTTGAGAGCGGGTTCGTAGTGGCAGATGAGATAGGGAGAGAGAGAATTCTATATTTAGATCGTAACATCTTTGGAACGATGAAAGTTTGAAACGTTGTAATCGAACCAATGTAAGAGTAAAGAGATCAGAAATATCTTCTACTATCCTTACTCGTCAGCTCTGTTTTTGGTATAGTTTCTAGCGCCTCCTTTAACACCAGTATCATAAATTCAACTTCGAGGGTAGCCTAGATGGATAGTGCGTGGTCCTTATTCATGGGGTCCTGGGTTCGATTCCATTAGCGGGAGTTTGTTTCAACTTTGATAAAGTTATAGTTTTATGATTATTTTTATATTTACTTTTATTTTTTTATTATTATTTTTTTTAATTGCATTATATTACAGTTGTTGTAAAAATAAGTGACGGACGTGTCGGATGCCAAAATACCGGAAGGACTTTCTTGAAATTTTATTAGCATTTTTATTAGCGGGACATAATGAAGAATAAAACACTTGTAAAATTAAAGAAAAATAAAGAAAAAAAATTATATTTATACAAGAAAGAAAAAGTTCAAAGTCCTTACGAGGATTTGAACACAGAAAAATGACACATAGAGTAACTACTTTATGCATTACGCTACCATCCTGTCTCGATCTGCGGCGATCAAAATACTATTTGTTCTACCAACTACCACATCGGCGCATCGAAAACAGAAACGAGAAATTGAAATTGAAATTTGGAAGCCAAAACCTTTTTACTCCGTCGTGCGAGCAGTCACACATACATACAAAGGCTCACATTGTTGTTGACGGATACATGTAAAGAGTTCTAAAAATAGAATCGTATGCATGTGCGTTCCCCCCTCACCAACAAGCTCGACGCAAATAGTTGACCGTTTTGGGCCCTGATGTCCCATCTATGTACTTTATAATCTTTGGTAATATGCACACATATAGAAATACATATATCGACCCCCCACTGTACCAAGAGTACTTAAAGAGCACACACTGTAGTACTTTGTCGCAGTGTTTATGAAATTTGAAGCCTAGGTCATAAACCTTAAGTGACAGAATTTCCAAACGCTCGCTGTGCCTTAGCCGCACGCCGAAACAGCATATGCAGCATAAATGTAATACGAGCAAACCACCTATATGTACATAAACCTCCGCTTAAGCGATCATAGCTATATATTTAAGAATATATATATTAGGGAGCTTGGAGCGGCAACAACGGCTGCTTCAATTTCAAAGATGGAATAATAAAGAACCAAGGAATATTAATCAAAATCCGTTCTATTACCACTGGACGGGATCTGGATTTATTTAGTTTTTAACGGTAATTGTAAAGTGCCATAATTATTGTAGAACAGATGTCAGAAAAATACTAATGATCTATTCCAAAATTTCCCTGTTTAGCACAGGTACATTATCATTAGCATTTTACGCTTTCCAGCGTCAAATGATAATGGAAAAACGGCTGATTCAATCTACCCTTTCGAATCAGACCCATGCACAGTGGTCTATTCGGTCTCGCTAGCGGCATTAAATTAATAACTTCTGAAATATTATTGTTACTCAATTTTGTATTATGTGGACAAAAATGAAATGTATAGTGTTTTTTTTAAATTTTTTTTTATATTTAAAAAAAAGACTTTTATTAAATTTTTTTGTATTCTAAGGAAAAAGAGTACGAAATAGAATTATAACTTATATTATATTTGGAAAAAATTTTCGTGCAGTGTTTCCATTGTTAGTACTTTCAGTACCGGTCGTACTTCCAGTTCTTATAATATCCCCCGTAAGCTCCTCGTCAGCATTCAGCTTCGACACAATTCTTGATGTATTTCCGTCCTTATACAAGCGGCTACGTGCAGCCAACAACAATGCATCAATGCAATAATGCATCAATGCAACAATGCATTGTTGATTTGAGTTATTCTGCATCACTCTGAAATACTTTTCTCTGGGCGTCCAACATTTCTAAATGATGATCTTTCCATCAACCCCTGAGGCGTGTCTAGCCATTCTTTATTCCTTTTTTCAAAAGCTGCCTTATTTATATTGCCTATTTTTTCCCAATTTTGCAAAACTCCTTTTCGTTACAATCATATTTGATTTGCCGTGCCATACTAAGAAAAGTGCGCGCTTCGACACTGACATTCTTCCTAAAAAGTGAAATAACTAATGAAAGGAAGATACGCAGGACTAAGCACTTCATTTTTGACATTTCGGACAGATAATAATTCAGACTTTAACAAACAATTGCAACTAGAGTGAATGCAGGTGAATTTGTTAAGTTCTACTTCACGAAAGACTGGTGTGCGCTCTATTCCGCACATTGTTAATACACTCCAAATCCACTACAATTTATAAGTAACACATATACTGCACACGTCACAAGCACAGATTTTCTATGTAGCACATACCTTAATAGTTGTTAAAAACCAAACTTGCACTAGAATAATCGTAAATTGCACTATTTGTTCAAATATGCAACCAATAAGTAAAAGGGCGCCAAAATTGTAAATATCAACTGCTGAAACATATGTTAACTTTGACAGTTCACAGCTGATCGTCAGCTTATTGATGAGCTTAGAAAACATCAATTAGCATCTAATCAAGGTGTATACTGTCGATAGGTAAACTTAAATTAACGTTTATTTAAATTTGAAAATCATAATTAAATGCCGCTTGCCAGGCCAAATCGACCACTGTGCCATGCTCAGGAGGCTCCTGAGGACCTTATCTTCAACGCCCAAGGTGGGAGACGACCCCTAAAACCTAACCCTTGCTTCGAACTCCCACCACAGCCATAGCGCTCGGTGTCTTTTATTTGACGGCGTCCTCAAATATCGCAAGTACCTTCTAAACCGTTCAGATGCCTGATTCATACTTTTTCCTATTGTGTCGCTGTCTCAGGTCCGTTGGGTGAAATACTCCCACCGTCTTTCCGTCCAGATTCTCAACCTCATACATGTGGATAAGCTTTCGGATTGGGCATCCCACGAACTTTCGTGGAATTTCTGCATTGAAGTTTTTCCCAAAATCGCTAAGGACAAAATTCCTCCGTAAGACTTCTGAGCCTGGTCAAAAGTTCACCATGCGCGTCTTTCTATTAAAATTCCTTGTACTGGTTTCATGTGCCAAACTTTTGTGCAAATTCTTTCTTACCGCGTCCTTGATCTACGCGATTCTTTTTGACAAGGGCAGACAAAAGGAATCATTGTGCTCCAGCGCTCTTATCTTCCTGGCTACTTGATAGTGCTTACCATCCGTCAACATGTGTGGTCCAAATAGGGCAAAACGTGTCGTTACTCGCGTTGTCGTATGCACCGACTCTCTTAATGCCGACTCAATTTACATCTGATTATGGATAAGGTATTGGTCCTGGTCCAGATACGCTCTTATTGCATTCCATACCGACTGGTGCGCTGCATTCGACTGAGGGGAATACACCACTGCTGTGACATGGCGGACGTGAAATTCTTCCGTCCTCTCCTTGAATCGCTATGCCATGAATTGTTTCCCGTTGTCCAAATGGATGGTCTTGGGAACTCCAAAAGTTTGAAATACCTCTTCTACCAAGAAATTCCCCTTCAATTCCCCGTTCGCTTGAACACGTAGTCGTCCAAAATCTTAATATCCGGGAACCTCTACTTCTCCGACTCGAGCAACTGTTTCAACATCACGTACTCTGGGTATTCAAATTCTGTATTTTGGAATTCAAGCATGCAGTTCTCTTCCGGCTCCTCGACGTCTTTCCCGGATGGTGATAGTGTATCTGCCAACGAATTCTTAGTCCCTTCAAAGTGCTCGATTGCCATCTGGTATGGTTGCAGCTTGAATGACCACATCGCCAACCTTCGCGCCAAGTTCTTCACGGACATGATCCATCATGATCCGTGCAGTGTTTCCATTGTTAGTACTTTCAGAACCGGTGGTACTTCCAGTTCTTATAATATCCCCCGTAAGCTCCTCGTCAGCATTCAGCTTGATGTCTTGATGTATTCTTGATGTATTTCCGTCCTTATACAAGCGGCTACGTGCAGCCAACAACAATGCATCAATGCAACAATGCATTGTTGATTTGAGTTATTCTGCATCACTCTGAAATACTTTTCTCTGGGCGTCCAACATTTCTAAATGATGATCTTTCCATCAACCCCTGAGGCGTGTCTAGCCATTCTTTATTCCTTTTTTCAAAAGCTGCCTTATTTATATTGCCTAATTTTTCCCAATTTTGCAAAACTCCTTTTCGTTACAATCATATTTGAGTGTAACGGCTTCGCCGTGCCATACTAAGAAAAGTGCGCGCTTCGACACTGACATTCTTCCTAAAAAGTGAAATAACTAATGAAAGGAAGATACGGAAGGAAGGTGCGCTGCATTCGACTGAGGGGAATACACGACTGCTGTGACGTGGCGGATGTGAAATTCTTCCGTCCTCTCCTTGAATCGCTATGCCATGAATTGTTTCCCGTTGTCCAAATGGATGGTCTTGGGAACTCCAAAAGTTTGAAATACCTCTTCTACCAAGAAATTCCCCTTCAATTCCCCGTTCGCTTGAACACGTAGTCGTCCAAAATCTTAATATCCGGGAACCTCTACTTCTCCGACTCGAGCAACTGTTTCAACATCACGTACTCTGGGTATTCAAATTCTGTATTTTGGAATTCAAGCATGCAGTTCTCTTCCGGCTCCTCGACGTCTTTCCCGGATGGTGATAGTGTACCTGCCAACAAATTCTTAGTCCCTTCGAAGTGCTCGATTGCCATCTGGCATGGTTGCAGCTTGAATGACCACATCGCCAACCTTCGCGCCAAATTCTTCACGGACATGATCCATTGCAGGCTCGAATGAAACGTGAGCAGCTTACATGGCATCAGTTCTATACGGCCGAAAACTTACGCTGTAGTTATGCTGGGTTCAGAGAAAAGAAAGCTTTGGTGGACTGTAAATGCGATTTTGTTGAATCCCATCCTCATGCATAGGTCGATCTATTGATCAACCAACTGGCTGAGATCTATCCTTAGCTGATCTTAAGACGTTTGAGGGCTTGAATCTCCTGGCGATTAAAACATGCATAGGCCTCCGCGTTTTCAATGCTGTACAGCTCCTGAATGGGATCTAATTGACATAAAAACACAGCCGTCGGATTTCAACCCTTTTAATTATATTATATTTTTATATTTTAATTTTTCAGTCGTCGACTCATCGTGACACTCATCGTGAGCAGACGTCAGTTCCTAATCAAATATCAGTGATTTCGATCCTCTTTTCGCTCTTGCTTTCGTTTGCAAAAACAAATAAAGTTCTCTGTCCTATGTTCTTCGACCACGAAGTGTTTCTAACATAAGACTAGCCCAGTCTTAGAAAGACAAACATGGGGGTCCTGGGCCACCCAATTTGGGGAGCACTCGGTTCGCTGCTCTAGCTTCGAAAGTCACCCCCCCCACCAAGGAAACGAAAACAGCCACGAAAACTCTACTCTGACTTCCCAGAACTTCCAAAAAAAATACAACGAACCCAAAATATATTATCATCTCCGCCAAGAAGACTGACAATCCTATTTCGGAATACAATTGCTTTTCGCCTAATTTTGCCTCAATTTCTAACTTCAAAGACGGAAATTTGTTAATGCTGGTGAACACTAAAACAGATGCAAACAAGTTTATTAAAACAACGTAACTGCCTGGTTTATGCGAAATTGAGTGCAAGCTTCACGGGTCTTTGAATTCCATCAAAGGAACAATCTACGCACCATATTTTAACGGTATCCCGGACGACGAAATCGTTGAGAATCCTAGCCCACAAAAAGTCACTTTAGTGTACAAATTCCTGAAGCAAACTGAAAAAGCAAACTGCTTACATTTGATTTATTTAATCTCCCTTCTACAATTAGTATCATAATGGCATAATGTTATAGTCTCGGAATTTATCACTTATCCAATGAGGTGCAAGTTTTGAAAAAACTAGGCCACACACAAAAAAATTGCAAAAATGAGGCAGCATGCGGTGGAACCCCCACTCCGGTAACTGTACCCCCAAATGCGTTAATTGTTCCGAAGCTCACGCCGCCTCTGATAAGAAATGCAACAGCAAAAAGAAATACTAAAAATAAAAACAACAAAAAAATGTATAATGCGCGAAGCGAAAAACTTCTTTAGAGCTTCTTTACGCAAAACTTCCAGCCCAAGCAGCTATGCAGGCGTTGTTGCGTTAAAGCAGCACGAAAATAAAACGAAAACAGAGATAAAACGAAATAACCTCTTGGTTGACACTATTTTTTCTTATGCTGACGATCGCCACGTTTCTAGCGACTCTTCTTTCCCTTCCCCTTCCTCTCCCCAAATCTCTAAATTATATCACAATAACTCTACAAACAAATCAGCTGCTCCAGTTGAACTCTTCTTTTACTTTCACTTCCTCTACACTAAACAACAAAACCTCAAAAATATTAACTCGGACATTGGCTCCCGGGAGTTGATGACTAACAAAACGAAATACATCTCTGATATTGACTCCGACGGGTCAATGTCAGAATTATACATAAATAATTAAACCACAATTATAAAAATAATAAGCCCCTTTTGACATATAACTTAAATTATTTAACACTTATCCATGCAAATTAAAATTATACAATGGAACTTAAATGGCTATATGAACAAATACGATGAATTAAAAATCTTAATAGCTAATAAAAGCCCAGATATTATATGAGTTCAGAAAACCCACTTACCATACAATTCAAAAAATATAATCTGCTCAAAACAATATATTGGTTACTTTACTAATTTGCCACTAATCTTAAATTCGAAGCAAGGAGTGGGTATTCTTGTTAGAAGGCACCTTGTTAGAAGGCGCCCAAAACTCTAATATCTTGCCATCGCTATCCAATTATATTTTGGACAAAAAATAAAAATCTTACATTCCACCCGCACCAAATTTTTCTGCCAACGAGCTGTCCCTAATCATTAAACATATAAACCAGTGGTCGGCACGGCCCTATCCCGAGGGCATAGGAAATTTCTCTGCCCGAGCTCTGCCACACACACACAGTATAAATGTGTGAAACGTCATTCTCACAGCTTACTTTCTGCTATTCGTTACTAATACTAATACGTTAAAATCATATAAATGTATTTGAGTGCCGACCACTGATATAAACCATCTTTTAATACTTTTGGGAAATTTTAACGCCTGGAGCTATGCCTGGGGATCATGTTCAACAAAATACCAGAGGCGGTAAGGTAATCGAGCCAGTCGCTCAGAGCCATTTAGTACTGCAAAATGATGGCTCAGTTACACATTTTAACACACACAAGACTTTCACAAATGTTGATCTCACTTTAACCTCGCCAGTCATCTACCCCTTCTGTAAAAAGTCGTCCCTTTCTGACCTTTACAGAAGCGATCACTTCCCGATTCTCACAAATTTAACCCAACAACATAATTTCGCAAAAATAAATTTTAATAAATAAATTAAAAAAGGTGGAGGTGGATTTGTTGGTGAAACAAAGAGCTTCAAAAGTTACAGAAAATAAAAACACATTTTTGGCATGTATAAAAACATCAAATGAACGACGCAAACCTTATTTCTTAAAAAAAAAAGCCAACGCACATTTTAAAAGAGCCGTTAAAAGAGCCGTTAAAAAGGAAATCGTTTAAAGCTTTTACTTCCAACATAACCCCACTGGCTTCAACAAAGAAGGTTTGGGCTGACATTAAAAAACTTGTAGAAGCCCCATTTCAACAAATTAAATATATCCAAGTGAATAAAAATTTCAACACCGAATATACCCGACAAAAATAACCAAAACTAAACGTCTAAGTCCGAACCAAGCCGGTTTTAAGCCGCAGCACAGCACCATGGATTCCCTGCTGCTCCTGCAGCACCTTGCGTCGGATGCTCTTTCAACAAAAAATCCCGTCACCCTGTTGGCGATTAATTTTGAAAAAGCTTTCGATCGCGTGGGTGTCCATACGGTTCTTCAACAGCTTGCAACATGGGGGGTGGGTAGGAAAGTCTTTAGTTTAGCAAAGACTTTCATGACTCAGCGCTCATTTCGCGCTAAGATTAATAATGTCCTCTCTTCCTACTTCAAACTTCACAACGGAACGGATCCCCGTTATCTGTTGTTCTGTTTATAAAAGCCTTCGAACAAATTAATAACATCATAGAAAAGCGTAAACAAATGAATAATGTATGAAGATGACGCTATTATTGTAAGCAAAATCAACGACCTAGTACAATTAAATAACATTCTAATAACTATACTAGATTTTTTTTTTTTTTTTTTTGTAATAGCAGGGTAATGTTTATTTAAAACTGTCCATTAGGGACAACCATTAAATTTTATCACGTAAACTTCACGTATAGATATTTTTAAATATTAATATGGTAGAAAAAAAAAATTAGAGTAGTAAGGGGAGGTCCAGCGGGTGTGTCCTTTTAAGTCTTCTGGGTTGCTCGCTGCTGTCCAGCAGGGAGCTGGCCAACCGGTTCGGGTGATTATGAAGCCTCTGCATGTAACGTGCGCTGCTTCTTTGTATCTCGTCCTTGACCCAAGGGAAATTGAGAACCTCGTGGATGGTGCGATTGTCATGATAGACGTGGGCCCCAGTGGCGATTCGAAGGGCTCTATTTTCGAAAGCTTGCATAGTTCGGACATTCGTCTTGCTCGCAGTTCCCCAGAGCTGTATGCCGTACGTCCAGATAAGGCGTATTATTGCCTTGTAGATGAGGAGTTTAGTGGAAGTTCTCAGCTTCGATCTCCTACCCATAAGCCAGTAGAAGGATCGAAGTCTTTGAATAGCCTGTTTCCTCTTCTTAATCAGATGGGGCTTCCAGGTGAGCCTCCTGTCTAGGGTGAATCCCAGGTACCTGGGATTGTCTACCTGTGGGATTGGAGAGCCGTTAAGGTTAACTGGAGGGCAGTTGCCTTTGCAGAGAGAAAATGTGGAGGCAGTGGACTTCTCATTATTGACGGCAATGTTCCATCGCTTTTGCCAGTCGCTGAGCAAGTCAAGCTGCAATTGCATCGTATCGGCTGCCCCCAATGCGCTATCGGCGGTGGTAAGGAAGGCGGTGTCGTCTGCATAGGTTGCTGCGAGCAAGTCAGGCCTCTGAAGAACAGGGAGGTCGGCCGTGTAAGCATTGTACATCAACGGGCCAAGAACGCTGCCTTGGGGTTCACCAGCGTGAGCTTCTCTAATACCGGAGATGGCCTCGCCACATCTAACAGCAAATTTACGGTCTTCCAAGAACGACTTTAGGAACTGGAAGTATGGTCGGGGTAGGCCAGTCTTTAATTTATATAGAAGACCGGGATGCCAGACTCGGTCAAACGCCTGCTTCACGTCCAGCATGACGGCCATGCAGTACTTCTTGGTTTCAAACGCGTCCAGGATGCACTGCACTACCCGATGGCACTGCTCTGGCGTACCGTGTCGCCGCCTGAAGCCAAACTGGTGGTCAGGGATCAGTCCAGCCTCGTCAAATACTGGCAGTGCTCTGCTTAAAAACACTCGTTCAAGTATTTTGGAGAGCGTTGGTAACAAACTTATTGGTCGGTAGGACGAAAGGTTTGCTTCGGGTTTCCCGGGCTTAGGTATCATAGTTACCTGGGCACGTTTCCATGTGGACGGGAAGTACCCTATCTCCAAGCATCTATTATAGATCCTCGTAATTAGCTGAATGCTTGGAGGTGGTAACATTTTTAATGCAATTGCATTGATACCATCATCGCCCGGGGCCTTGTTGTTGCTCATGATGGTTATAAGCTCAGCTGTTTCCTCCTCAGTCACTGGTGGTATTGAATCGGCGTCCCTAGAAGGCTCGGCTAGCAGACGGGCAGTTTCAGCAGCATCCTCCGGTGAGCAGCGATCGAAAGGCGTAAAGACACCTTCGAGGTGTTCGGCGAAAGCGTTGGCCCTGTCCATCTCCGATCTGCACCAGCTGCCGTCGGTTCTTTGTACAGGTGGGATCCTTTTCAGCGGCTGTCTGATAGATTTGGTGACTCGCCATAAGTTATGTTGAGGGTCGCCTGGCTCAAGTTGTTCGACGAACCCGTCAAAGGCCTGCTTCCTTAGTCTTGCCAGAGTTTCTGTCAGACATTTGGTCGCTCTATTGAAGGCGGTTTTGTCCAAAGGATTCCTTGAGAGCATCCACACTCTTCGGAGTCGTCGCTTTTCAAGTTTGAGTTCTTCGACTTCTGGGCTCCAAAAATGGATGTCCCTGTCAGTGGCTCTTGGGCGGTTGGAGGGCCTTGGTGCTGCTTCAGAAGCTGCCGCCTGAATATGGGCTGTTAACTCTTCTACAACGGTGTCGATGTCAACCGGGGAGTCAAGTGTCGGGCTGGGGTCGGTAACGTTGTTCAGGTAGGATTGGTACTTGTCAACGTCTGTTGTCTTGTAGATCAGCTTTTTGCGGGCTGACCTGAGCAAGGCTGGGGTGAAAAGTGACACGGCAAAGGCGCTGTGGTCCGAGAAGAGGTCTTCTACTTCTCTCGCTTGAATTCCGGCAGAATCCATTCCTCCGGAGATGGCGAAGTCTAGCACATCAGGGATTTTGTGGGGATCCGTAGGCCAGTATGTGGGTGCACCGGTTGCGTGACAGTTCAAGATTCGGGACTGAATCTGCCTGTATAGGGCCGAGCCCTTTGGGTTCGTAATCCTGGAGCCCCACCAGGGGTGTTTAGCATTAAAGTCCCCTCCGATTATGAACTTGGGGCCGAGGCAATCCAGTAGCAAGCCGAATTCCTGTTCGTGGATGTTGTGGCTGGGGGGGCAATATGCTGCGGCGATTGTTATGTCACCGTTGGTAGTGGAGATTTTAATTTGGGCACATTGTACCCAGTCTTCGCACATGGCTGGAAGTGCCTCATACTTGATGCAGCTGCGAATAAGGATGGCCGCGCCCCCGCGACCTCTACCGTTCGGGTGGTTAGCGGCAATGAGGTCGTATCCTCTAATAGTCAAGTATGATCTGTTGGTAAAATGCGTTTCTGATATGAGGAGAACGTCTGCTTGGAGGGTCTTGCAATATAGCTCGACCTCTGGCCTTCTTTTTACCAGGCCGTTAGCATTCCATATGGTTATATTTAATTGCGTATGCATAAGGATTTGCAAACGGTGCCCATCATTTGGGCTATTTGGCTCAAGACCTTCTCCATCATGCGCTCAAACATAGATTCCATCCTAGCCGTTAGGGCGTCCATTGGATTACTTGAAAGACTGGGATCGGGATTGGGGTTGGAGTCAAACTGTGGTGCTCCGTTTTTGACTGCGCTAGCATAGCTGATGTTAGGGTTAATTTTGCTGAATTGAGGTTGCTGGCGTCTTGGGGCAGCCTGCTTGGGGGCGAACGTGCTCTTTGCCTTTTTGTAGGCTGGACAGCCCTTGTAAGAGGCCGCGTGTGATCCGTCGCAGTGGAGGCAGACTGCTGGTTCACTGGCGATTTTGGTGCATTCGGACGATGGGTGCCTATCTCCACACTTTACGCATCTGTACTCCAGATGGCAGTACCGTTTCGTGTGACCGAAGCCCTGGCAGCGATGGCATTGGGGCACATCGTCGAATTTTTTTGGTGGCTCAACCGTAACCACCGTGCTGCATAGCCGCTTGACTTGAAAGGCCTCCTTGTTGTTTTTGGCTGGCTCGAGGTTAATAAAGAAAATGTTTAGTGGCTTCTTTGTACCTTTTTGCATAGGATTGTGTATATCCCTGACTTTGTGTCCATGGCTGCTAAAACCCACCTTAATATCCTCCGGGTCGGTGGAGAAGTGGAGGCCTTTAACGACGATCCGATAAGCGCGCTCGTCTCGGGGCTGGAATGTGTGGTATCGATGGTTATTTTCGCTCAGGAACTTTTTCAGAGTTGAGTAAGTATCCTTATCTGGAGTCATGACGCGAATTGTGTTGTTAGTGCTTGCTTTGCAGGTCACTTCAACATCCCCGCCTAAGAGGTGGGAAATGTCTTTGGAAAGGCCCTTGATGCTGGATACGTCCGGGATAAAAATTGGGGGCGGTTTGATGATTTTCGCCGTTTTTACCGCAGATTGCTTGGTTTTCTTATCATCTTTTTTCTTCATAACGTCAACCTCCATGTCGCTGACACGATCTTCATCGTCTAAATCAGAAAGAATTGCATAATAATTTTTTTCAATATTAGCTTTAAGTGCAGCTCTGGCTGCTTCGCTGGTGGTAGGTTCGTCTTCCATAATGGGTTTTTTAGCAGACTTCCGCTTCATTTCTCCATGCTCGGAGTCGCTGGAATCGACATCTTGAAAATTAGAATAGGCTTTCTTTTTCGAAGGCGGCTTGATTTTGATGGAACTGGGAGGGTTTTGCCAGCCCATTAAGTTGGTTTTGCCCGAGAATGGCCGCAAGATTAAGTAAATAAGAGTGATTTTATATTTTTTTGGTGGTTGGAAAAAAAATTTAAATTTTTCTTTTTATTTTTTTAACAAACAATAAAACGATGCTTTCAGTTCGACTATACTAGATGAAATTTATAACTGGGGGCTGGGTTTTGTTGCGACACTTTCCCCAAACAAATTGTAAAATATTGCACATATGTAAAAAGCACATGTACTACTAGCTTACCTACCAGCTTAAAGCACTACCTAGCTTACCCTTTTATACATTTTCAATTGAATGCGTTGATAATTAAAAAATACTATGTGTATATTTCGAAAAGAAAGTTACTTATAAAAAGCAATTAAAAGCTCTAAGAGACAGCCTTGAGAAAAGGATAATGTCATTTAATACCTAGCATCGAAGCACTCTCTTATCCATATAAAATCCCTAATTCAAGATAGCATACAAGACTACTTAGACCTGGCTATCACACTGCTGTTAGACGTAGCATCAATGCATTTTCGACATCACTATTGAAATTAACTTAGCTGAAGCCGGGCTTCCGTCTATTAAAAATCTGGTATCCCACTCTACAACAAAACTCATCCCAAAACTGCAAAGCGAATTGCTAAAAATTGTTAAGCAACGCAGAAAATTTAAATGCATCTCCACCCTTCGGCGTTTCATTACACTTGCCAAGCATTTAAACATCCACCTGCCGCCCACCATGCATAAACTTCCTTCACTACCTTGACCACGGGACTCCGCCATTCAGACTGGACTTTAAAAACTTCCCAAGGACATCACCCCTGGAGAGTCCTACCGTAAAGTTTTTGCCGAAGAATCGAGCAAGCCGATATTTAAAAACCGAACGTGGCTATTCACCGATGGGTCAAAAAGCGAACACAACACCTCATTCGCATATGTAAGTCAGAATGGACATCATTGCTGCCAGCCAACTACCAGACTACTACTTAATATTCTCAGCAGAGGCAGTAGCCATACATTCAGCCATAACCTACACGCAAATGAGACGCGGAAGATTCGTGATTTGCAGCGATATTTATCATCGCTAGAAGCAGTTCGAAATATTGAAAATAGAAATACAACGATCTGTAACATCAGAGATTCATTAATACAGAGGCCCGCGAAGCTGGTGCTGTTCTGGGTGCCCAGCCACAAGGGTAGAAAAGGCAACGAGCTCGCGGACGCTGCAGCTAAGTTAACAACAATATCTCCAACCAAACCAAACTACAAGGACACAAGGAGAGCCCTTTCCATCTACCTAAATACCCTTCAGTACCAAAATTCCTTACCCCGACGTTTCCTGGCGACATGTTCGAAAAACAAAAACCAATTGCATGGGCTTCGTTTACTCAAGTCCGAAACGAAAGGGGAAACGAAACTTCTACCTGCTTTCGGTTTTCGACGATGATTCTCGAAGCTTTTACGTCATAGTTTCGGAGCAGAGGCACGCGACAGAGACAATTAGAGAGATGTAGATAGAGGGAAGGGAGAGAAAAAAAATCGGTGTCGAAAACCAAATGAATGGAAGCGACGTCAGAATACCCTTTTTAAAATATGTTGAAATATTTATATATATTTAAGATTATATTTAATAAATTTTTCTTATCTAATCAAATGGTATATTGAAATGTATTAATAATTGGCTTTAGGCAAAGCCAAAATGTTCATGTTTGATTATTTTCCTTGTGCGATTCTAATTACAAGGCATTGTGTTGGTCGACTATACCCTGGCACGCGCCAGAATTATCGGTTGTCAATTTTCGGTTTCGTCTTGCCTCTCCCCTTCTCTTTGCATTTGATGTTCAATTTGCATAAAAGTTACACGCGTGTTTGTTGCATTTAAAATTAAATTTTTTTAAAAACATTTAAGTGATAATACCTGGTGATAATAACTAATTCTGGTGAGTAGTGCATATAATAAACTTATTTATTAAGTTCCAAGCGGCCGTTCAATATATGTAAACATGTACATATATTTATTAAACGGCATTAGCCTTTCGGAAAAGTGTTAAATATTTATATATGTACATATGTATGTGAAATTCGGATTAAGGATTAAATCCTTACGGATTTCTCACGGTATACCCCAGGGATTCCTTGGGGTATTTCCTCAACGATTCCTCAGAGTATACCTCAGGGATTCCCTGGGGTATTTAGTTCGAAATGCTCTTCGAATAACTGCAGGAATCCTGCCGTATTCCTTGAGTTGTTCGAATTCCTCGATGTGAGGAACTCTTCTATGGAAATTCCTTGATGGTTTGTATGAAACATACCTAGAGGATTCCTCGGGTGGCAATACTAGTACCTAGACGATTCCTTGAGTAATCCTTAAGGTATGGTACTGAAGGGTAACATCAGGATCGATGGCTGGGCATCCTTTCACCACGGGTACAAAAAAATCCTATCCACCACCCACTTATTAGACACCTGCACAAGATTGGCAAGTATTAGGAAACGCCATTTCCCAAATTCCCTTTTATCATCCCATCTCGAAATATCCATTCCCAATATTAATAAAATCTATAAATTTACCAAAGAATGAAACTATTTAATTTCAAATTTAAAATGTAAAAAAGAAAACAGAGCTGAAGGCCTTGTTGCTAGTGTTTGCCGCGATAATTAGTTTAAATATTATTTTGTATTATTATTAATTTTGTAAATAAATAAATAGATAATAATTTTAATCCTTAACTTAATATTATCTATTTATCACAGTAATTATCAAAGTTTTATTTTTTGGAAATTTGTTGTGCGCAAATACAAAAAATTTTTTGCTTTTTTTTTTAAATCAAAAACGAAAACAAAATAATAGATTTGCCAGGACAATTAAGGCTTATCCGGTTATATGGGAGTGAAATCAATTAGCCATGGGTCTTCTTCCTGGACCGACCTCTTGCCTTTAGAATCGCCGATTCTGTTTCCCGTCCTGCTCTCCCAAATATTTCTCTTTTATTTTCTAAATTTTTTTCACTTCCACATTTTATTCCTTACGGAGAATGCGCTTTGGATCTTATTTATTTATTTTTTTTTTGTGTAAGTCTATGCGCCCGCCCTACTTGATTCTTGTCGTTTGATTAACCTTCCTTTTCTCAATCCAAAATTTGCCTTAGGTGGCAATTTGCCTTAGAATCTTAGGGCCTTCCATCTCCATCGGATAGCATAGCCTTGCCCGAAGTTTCAAAGGATTTTTCTTCAGAAACTAGAGACCCTCCCAGCTCTGGACCTCTAGTTTCTTTTTAGTTAGATGGCACATTTGTAGTTAGTTATTTTTAGTGTTAGAGTGCCCCCCAGTTTTAACAAGAAAACTCAGTTTTCAGCGGAGTGTTTGTTTTAGTAAGGTAGTTATTGCCGAACCTCCAACTTCCAAGCCCAATGAAGCCCTACCTTGTTAATACCCTACCTGAAAGCAAAAGAGACAAGAAAAAATGGTGTCTATAATTGGCCCAATAATAATGCATAACGCCGGCAAAGCCTGTGTTTTTTTTTCATATCGTTACATATAGATATATATATAGATATATAAATATATCGTTAACAAAAAAAGTATTTTTTTTTTTCATAATATGAATTTCATATCTGTTTATCTACAAGGATTAGTTTAAGAAAAGGGTGCCGATTGCCAATTGTTGCCGTGCTTGCAACAGAAGTTAAACGTGGAGAAAGAAATGAGTTTCTTGAGAAAAAGTTTGTCTGAGACTGATTTTTTTAATATAAAACTGCAATATTTATACATGAGTATTTCTTAGGTGGTAAATTATTGGAAATATAGCACAAAATAAAAACAAGAAAGGAAAGCTAACTTCGGGCGGAGCCGAAGTTTATATACCCTTGCAGTTAAAACCTGATATATATCGCAAACATCGGATATAGTTGGCCGATCCTTATGATTACATCATAATAAAACCAATTAATTACAATAAAAAATCTAAAAAAAAGTCCCAAGCTTCTATCTTCAAAAATACGAAAGTTGATATTTCTACCAAATACAATTTCCGATCGTTCAGTTATATGACAGCTATAGGATATAGTCGGCCGACCCTAATGAAATTTCGTTGGTCGGATTAACTGACCAAAAATATAATCTGTACCAAATTCCAGTTTTTTATCTTCAAAAACACGAAAGTTGGGTCATTTCCGATCGTTCAGTTATATGGCAGCTATAAGATATAGTCGGCCGATCCTTATGAAATTTGGCATGTCGTTTGGCAATTTGTTGTCAACAATAGCTCTCATGTCAAATTTGAAGTCTCTAACTCTAAAAACACCAAAGTTATACCATTTCCGATCAATCAGTTATATGGCAGCTATAGGGTATAGTCGGCCGATCCGGGCCGTTCCGACTTATATACTGAGTGCAAAGGAAAGAAGGGTGTGTGCAAAGTTTCAAGACGATAGCTTTAAAACTGAGAGACTAGTTTGCGTAGAAACAGACAGACGGACAGACAGACGGACAGACGGACATGCTTAAATCAACTCAGGAGGTGATCCTGATCAAGAATATATATAGGGACGGAGATGTCTCCTTCACTGCGTTGCACACTTTTGACCAAAATTATAATACCCTCTGCAAGGGTATAATAAAAAAATTAACAATTTAATCAATCGGAAACAATCCTAAAAGTCGGAATGTGTAAGCAGCATTTTGTGGTGTAGTTCATGACCTAATATTTGGTTTATTGTTTATAATATTTTGTAATTTAATATTAAATGCCTTGACTCTTCCGGCCGTTGAACTGGCGCTCAACCGTCGTACATGGCTGTGAAATTCCTTAGGGTACGTTCCGGAGAGGTTCTTCTTTTGGTAATATTAATTGTTGGAGTCCACAACGATCGTTTGTATCGCAACATGTAGATACATATCAGAAGCAGTATAACTATTGAAATGGTCAAAGCTGCGTACGAAATGGTTGTCTACTGTTCTAGTTGATTCGGTGAAGTTTTTCATCTCATCACGGCTAGTCGATGTTGCAGAACCTCTAACTTTGCGTCATCCATATCTTGGATATAGATTCTGATGTTGTGTCTATGGGCACAGAGATGTTTCCAAATCGATTGAATGAAGTTTGTATCTTAGTAGTCATAGTGCCAAAAGGCGGAAGCGGCGGAAGGCGGTCAGAAAAGCATCTGTGGTGAGATTACTCACCAACTATAAATGAACCCCCTTTGTAGAGAAACAACAGAAGCCTGCGATGTAAGCCTCGTCCAATCGTTTGCTTCGAAGCTTCTAATGAATCCATTAGGAATACAGTAGTCTATTCCAGTGATGAAGAGTGTCTATCCGGCTGGCAGTGTCAGTGTGTTTCGGCTGGCAGATTTCCCAAGATTTGGCACATTAAGGAATATAGCAATACAGGATTTTGCATCATAAGCTAGATTAGAACGCTCCAATCTGTCTCCTACCCGGATTAGCCCATCGGATCCGAATATGGGGGCTAGCAAAACAAGACTCTAGAAAGATAACTCTTGTATTTGCCTTTTGCGTTAAATTCGATCTGCTGAATTGTACGCAGGTTATTGTGCGTGCTTGACTCAATTCGCCTAGGCATAGAGCTTTCGTTGATGCTCTGTTGGATTTGTAGCAGATTTTCATGGAACATGTTGCGGTGCCGGCAGTTGTATAATTCTCCACCGGATGAGTGATTTTGCGAGCAAACTGATTGAAATGGTGGTTGGCATGTTACCCCAGTTCTCAGAAACGACGGATAAGTCTGTCCAAAAGTAGCCAGCCACTTTGGTCCAAGGACAAGCCAAATGGTCCAAATAACCCTAGAGCTGCTGCGCACATACTGGGGAGTGATTTCGTTTCTGTAGATGCCACTCTGGATTTAAAACACAACGAGAGCTTGTCGTCTCAGGTCATTTTGAATTCCCAATAGTGTTGCATGAAGATTTTTGCCTTCACTACAGAGCAGACCACTAGTTTTATTATAACAAGGGTATCGTTTTTTTGTGTTCTTCCATTAATTTAATTGTATAACTTAAATGCCATTTGGCATAGGCTGTGCCAATGGTATACAAAATTCATTATTTTGATTTCCTTTGTCTTGACTTGGAGACGCCGATTGCATTGCCGGCTGGCACGCCGATACAGCCGCCTGCCATATCACTGCTACCGGTTGCATTGCAGCCGGCTGGACCGCCGCTGTCGGTTGCATTGAAGCTGGTTGGATCGCCACTGTCGGTTTCATTGCGGACGGCTGCTTTACTGCTGCTGATTGCCACATTACCGGCTCAAGACTATGCCTGCACCACCGCTGCTGGTTGGAAAATCATGTCTGTTGCACCATGCCTTTGCATTGAGGCCTCCTCTTCTAGCGTCCATTGAGCTTCGATTTTTGGGGCTTGACAACCCACCCGCGCAGCATTGCGTCTTCCTCTTGTGGCTGACACATGTACCATTGTGGTGCGCCTCCTTGGGGTCCACCTCATTGGCCAATGACTCCTCTAGTGGGCAATGGGGTATTACTTAAACCCAACGCTAAATGGGAAAAAATCGAAACAAAAATGCATTAGCTTAGAGTGTGAAAAAAATTTTCTTAAAATTTCGAGTTCATGACAAAAACCGGTTTTTACGTATTGCCTGTCCATTTTGATTTTGAGATATATTTCGAGTGTTACCGTTTGGCTTCAATGGAGAAAAAAAATCGATTGTCAAAAAGAAATGTGTATTGAATATTCATTATTTGTTGCTTTTAAAGAGTATAAGACATCAGGATCTCTTAAATCTCTGGATATCCATTAACGGAATGGATAAAATGTTATTTATGGTAGTATAAATTTGAAATTTCCTCAATGGTTTTATGTATAAATAAAAAAAAAAACTTCAGAAAAGTTTAAATTCAAACTAAAGTTACTTCAAACTGTCCCTTTTTGTTCCAACCGAAAATTACAAGGAAACAAGGAATATCGATTAAACATAAACATCAAATTGGAACTATCGATAATATTTTTCTTTATAATATTCAAACGTAACACTGAAAATATATTTCAAATTCGAAATGGACCGGCAAAACGTTAGTACATATTTTTTTCTTAACTTTAAATTTTAAGAAAATTTTTCTCAAATTATAGGCTCATTAGAAACAAAGAGACCTAGAAAGTTAGTATTTTGGGACGACATCTGGTATTGGTGGAAATCTCAAAGAAAGAAATGGACCAAATTACATGCCACAGATGACATGGGATTGGTCCTGTATATATGCGGCAACGTGTTAGCAGATAACCTCACTTGCATTAACTGCGGTCATGATCACGCAGCCTGATACAGAGAGTGTCGAGCTAATAATAATTGGAAGCTAGGAGAAACGGAAGCCATAAATCAACATTTTAGCTTATTTTCGACGCTCAGATCTCAGAGAAGATCAATGCTTCCCCGATGCTCTTGTAAGTGCATACTCTGCTATGCTTAAATTTTCACACTGGGAACCCCCAATAATACCTTAGACACATAAATACACAAAAAAAGAAATGCTGCGCAAACCATAATTGAAAACAATTACTTTTGCAGATGACTAAATGACTAACAACAAAGGAAAGCTTACTTCGGGTGGAGCTTAGTTCTATCAACCCAGGAGGTAATCCAGCTCAAGAATATATATGCATTATATAATATATACATATAATATACATTATAAGCCCATAAAGATGTTTCCTTCACGGCGTTGCACACTTTTGACCAACAAAAATAAGGCTATGTATAATCAATTTTCCGACTTTATTATACCCTGTAATCATCTCTTCCAACTACGTTTCAACCAACCTTTAAAATTTAAGGGTATGGATTAAATAAAATTAAATTAATAAAATTATTAATAAAATTATTATAAATAATATTAATTAAATTAAAATTAAATTAATTAACTCACGCTTCAACGGTATACCCGTTGTTGGAAAGGGAGGAGGTATGGCAAAATTTTGACACTAACTTTATCTGCGAGGAGTTCCAAGTTCCAAATCGGATATTGTTATCTCTTATAATCTTCAAGTTCCACGCGTTCAAAATTTTATTTTATTGGTAATGTTTTATACATTGGACTTTAAAAATCCGTCAATTTGGATGTCCGTCCGTCAAAATTTGTTTTTATACAAATATAAATAAATCTATATCGTATAAATCTTAACCCGTGTGTATGGGAAATTATATATAAATTGTATACTTATAAATTTACTAGCAGTACCCTGCCACGTTTCGCAGTGGCATATTGTGGTTGCACGCATAAGAAATAAGTCAAACAAAAAAGAATAATTTTCGTGGACTACCTATGTATGAGGATGGCAAAATCGTAAGCTTTCGTTGGTTGTATTACGGTCATTCATCACAGCATCCCGCAAATGGATATATTCCTCGGACCGAAGTTTCGTCTGATTCGATCGGAGGAACAGCAAACGTTCTGTTTCAATTTTTGCATACATATCGACAATGTACTGATGAAACAACTGACGACATTTCAATATATGACTGTCATCGGTCCTCCGAACCATTAATCGGTATGAGTAAAAGTTCATCGCGCTGCACTTTTTATTCGTTTCTACACCATTGACTGGATATTCCATCCTCACATTGATGAGATATCCATCGGCACCGTCCCAGAAGATGAGTGGATACTGCAAAGCATCGTAACAACGGTGAGTTTCTGCGACGTTTACCAATCGATCGTTTCGTCGATGGAGAACAATATCTCGAGGTTTGAACTGATCCCCGACTATGACAATTGCCACTTCGTCTATAGTTGCAGCATTGTATGTTCTCCAGCAGGCGTTTTGTCTGCATGAATGACAATTTTATGGGTATCCGAAGGCATCATATCGATTGCTGTTTTGAACAAACGCACCAAATGGTTCCGTTCGTGAAAAAGCTTCTGTAGCTGCGAAATAATGGGCTTCTTCACCGAGGTATTGATTCCATAACGTGCATCGACTTCAGCTCCATCATCACCAATGAAGTACATTTGAAGAAATTTGTGTTCGCTGTCTGAGAACGGAAGCAGGGAACCGGCTTTGTGATAGATTTGTCCTTTGATTTTGGCATGAATAGCGTAGTTATAATTTCCGCACCAAATGACGTCATTTGAAAGCAAGAGTTGTATTTCCTAATGTTTGACAGGAAATGCTTCGATTCAGCAGTAAATCCAGCTAATAGAGAGTGCAGAGGCTCTGGTGGTGCATCAAGTTAAGGCAATTTGAGAGCCTGACAGTGTGTGCAGACCTGATTCAGCTGGCCAATAACGACATTGCGATTCAAGCTATAATCAACAGTTGGATTAGATCGGAATGCAAGACGATTGTATTGGACGTTTCGATCTGTTGCAAGCTGTAAACGCGCTTCAGCTACCCTTGCCCTGTCGCGTTCATTATTTTAAGACCGAATCAAATCGATTGCTGCAGAACGCGACTGCCTAACTCTCAATCGTGTTCGCTCAAGCCCAGCTGCTCGCGTTTCTGCTGATTCCGCGTTGTGCATCCGCATTGCTCTCAGCCGCTCAGTCTCTCGAATGGAGGCCCGCTCTTCGTCAGTCATGTTCGAAATGTTACGTCTTTTTGCTTTTGTATTGCGAGTAAGACGACCAAAATTCGACTTCTTGGGTGGCATGACTTCGTTTCTAATGACTTTGTTTCTAACTGACATTTTCACGGTTCAGGGGACGGGGAAACGCGAAAAAACTGATATATTCGCAAACGCAGATAAGCTATCAACATCAAAAGTAGACAAAAACCGAGCTGGAACCTCAACGCATGTTGTGTAAAAATTTGGGCTTAAACGGTTCAGAACTTTTCAAGTCTATAAAGGAGGTAGATACGAACAGAGCATTTTTATATATATAGATATGGGTATCTCCTAAAAATCGTCCGATTTGGATGAAATTTGTTTTTTAGATTTATATTAATTATAAAAATAGTTTGATACATTCATTCAAACAAGTACAATACACTCTTATATTATCTAAATACCGGGAATAACAAGGAACGACGGCTATAGTCAAGTTTCCCGACTATACATAACTGGACTTTGGTATGGACTTTAAGCTTTGTACACATCCTTCTTTTCTTTGCACAAAACATAAAAGTAGGACAGCCGGGAATCGGTCGACTATATCCTACCATTGCATTTACAATCGTATGTATATCTTTACATGCAAACATCTGTATATACATCTAGCGACATTGGAAATTAATATTTGGGTTCTTATTTGCCGATTGTAAATTAAATCAATTTTTATCCATCGAGTTTCTTGGTTTGTTTACTTTTTGTGAAAATCTGACCAGATTTAAATACCCAATTTTATAAAGCTGGCATCTCTACTAAAATTAAGAATAATTTAAGAATTTAAGAATACGTGATTGCCATCGCATTACCAAGAATACAATACCCTTGTACAGGGAACAACAAGAAAGGAAAGCTGACTTTGGGTGGAGCCGAACAATAAAAAATCTAGAAAACAGCCCAAGATTTTAACAACAACAATATTTTCAACAATACCAAAGTTGGTATTTTTACCAAATAAAATTTTTGATCCTTTACCATTTCCAGTTATATGGCAGCTATAAGATGTAGTCGGTCGATCCTTATGAATTTGGTAGTTGGGATCAACTGACCAAAAATAGTATTTTTACGAAGTTTTAACTTTCTGTCTTTAAAAACACGAAAATTGTGTAATTTCCGATTGTTCAGTTATATGGCAGCTATAGGATATAGTAGAAACAGACAGATGAACAGACGAACATGCTTATAGCAACTCAGGAGGTGATCCTTATCAAGAATGTATATACTTTACAATTTTATAATTTTGCTCCAAAGTGTTGAATGCAGTGAAGGAGACATCTCCGACCCACTCGTTTCAGTGGGTTCCAGCGCTGGAAGCGCTGGACCAGCCATAGGAACACTTTTGTTTTTATGATATGTCTCATCTAAGTGCTGTATAATCTTTGGTAGTAGTAATAACTTACTGAAAGCTTCAGTGGAATAGAATTATTGTAATCCGCTTTGAGTTGGAGGACCAGGTCTAATACCAGGTACCAGGTCTTCCACCACTACCAGGTCTTTCAGGGTAGGCCCTTCAGGGTAAACGAGTCGAGTAGTGCCATTGTCAAACCACAGCACGTAGCCTTGTCACGACGCGTACTAACTGACCGGTCAGGCGCACCGAAGGCGCCGAGGCGCCTTAGCGAATCTTATCCGCAATGAACCGGTGTGATCCTGCAAAGTATCATTCATTTCCAGAGATCGCACGGTCTCCAGGCCTAAATACCGTAGGCAAGAAACAAGCCATCTAAGCTTCTTAATTTTATTCAAGTGACGATGGGTGTCAATGGTTGTTTAGAACAAGGAGCAGAAGTCCTGACACTCGTAATAGCAGCACTAGCATTGGTGCCGTCGAGAAGAATGGAGTGCAGACTTTTGCCTTATAGAGCGTTTGGCCTTATACACATGTAGCCCCGCTCCTCAGTCAATTCTTCTAACTCCTCCTGGGGTTGATTAATCTATCACGCAATTGATTTTCCACAGATTTCAGAGTGAAATTCTCCATTCGCACTGTAGTCTTGACTTTGATATGGAAGGCTTCACTCTCCATGATAGAGCTTCTGCTCTTCTCTGGCGACAACAGATGCAATAGTTTGACATCCAGACTTCATTAGTATGCACCTCGGAAAGGTTGCAGGAATACGTTAAAGCAACCACAAATAAGCATCAGTGCAATAAGTTTAATAAAAAATATATGTACGTGTGTGACTACCAGCATAGGCAAAGGGCAAAAAAAAATAACCATTTTTCGTGGTTCCCTATTTTCCTTCATCGTGTTAATCCGAACACAGTTTTTTGTTGCAGCTAAAAACTTTTCACTGCGACAAATTCATTCTTGTTTTTGCTTCTGCCAAAATGGACGACCTCAAGTGATGAGTTTCTTCTGTACAAGCAAAGCGCTGCTTCCTGCTACTGTGTCTTGAAACATATAGTATGAAAACTTAGTTTTTGAGATTGAGCAATTAAGCCCATTGCTAACACGTGCTTGTTCGCTGCCGCATGTTGCCTTATTACAACAATTTTTTCTGAAATTGTAGACTTACAACACCAGCAATATTCTTTGGTTCCATCTTCTGGCAGTAAGCGTAACCAAGCCTTACGCTATTTTGGAGCCAAGCATCGCAAAAAATTTGTTTTTAAGCCACTTCATTTTAGCAAGCACTTTCTTTAATTTCATAACTTCAATTGGTTAGGGGTAATACTTCAGCTTAAATAAGATCTTAAATAAGAGCTTAAAATAAGATCTTCAATGACACTATCGATGAGAAATAAATTTACGTTCATAGGAAATGCACATAACCATCGGCAAAGCAGAACAAGCTACGATATTGTCATGCCATAAGGCATATTTTTTTACAAAACAAACCGTCAATGTCGCAAAAACATTAAAAGCTGGAATAGGAAAAATAAATTTTAAAATAAGCCATATTTCAATTGACTGCGCTTAATCCGCGCTTCAAAAGAGAAGTACGCGTTAACGTTGTGTGCAAACGTCGGTTAGGCTCATTGTAGACTTGAGGTTCAGTGATTTTGAGTTTTAAGTATTCAATAATCTATCAATATATAATCTATTTACTAATCAATATAATCAGTAATGAATATTAAAATGGTCGATTTCATCTCAGAAAGCGTCTTTTCGCGTAATTGAAGATTTATTAAACCAGTCATTACACTTATATGATTTTATTGTATACATTTTTCCGGAGCACAATAAATACACGTATGCAAGTTATCCAACCCATGAAACCAGATCACTTATGGCATTTATAAACAATTTTTCAAATTTCCAATTTTCTCAGCGATCTTTGCATTAGCCTTTGCCATTGCCTATGCCTTTGGCTTTAAGGTCCGCTCTTGGATCCCTAACCGAAATAAACAAATCAAACTTAAAGTAAACATCAGCTTCCGTTTGAAGCCCAATCAATTGCACCTTCCCCAGCAAATGCGCTTTCCCTATTCCAAGCCCCAAAAAAAACTGCATTGGTCAGCATAATTGAATTTCACAATAGGATGCGACTCATACATCATGAGCCTATATTTTAAACAAATAGAAACTTCTTGAAGTTCAAGAAAAGCTTTTGGCCGATGTTCTTTGGATCAGATTTAAGATTTGGCAGTCAGTCATTTTTTGGCCAGAGCCGAAATCGGTGACGGAAATAATTAATTCGTTTTTAGGCCGATTTTTAATCCGGCGGGTTCAAATCATTTTGGGTTGTAGCTTTTGAAATATAGATCTTCAATTATTTAAAAAAAAGGGCAACAATTTGACGCAAGAATTTAAATTGTTGCAATTTATTCGTGTTTTTCGGATTTTGATGCCTTTTTTCCGATGCAACTTAAAAATATATATGTGCGTATATATATTATATATATATATATTATATAAATATATATTATATATATTATATATATATATATTAAATATATATATATTTTATATATTATACATTATATATATTATATTAGCTCTATATTCTAACTGGAAGTATTTATGTCCGCCTTTTTTATACCCTTGCAGAGGGTATTGTAATTTTGTCCAAAAGTGTGCAACGCAGTGAAGGAGATATCTACGACCCTATAAAGTATATATATTCTTGATCAGGATCACCTCCTGAGTTGATATGAGCATGTCCGTCTCTCAGTTTTAAAGCTCTCGGAACTTTGCACACACCCTTCTATCCTTGTATTATATAATAGCTCCCATATAACTGAGCGATCGGAAATGGTTTTTGGTAGAAATATTAACTTTGGTATTTTTGAAGAAAGAAGCTTAGGACTTTTTTTAGATTTTGTATTATAATAAATTGGATTATATTATAATATTCTCATAAGGATCGGCCAACTATATCCGATGTTTGTGGTATATATCCAGTTTTAACTGCAAGGGTATATTAACTTCGGCTCCGCTCGAAGTTAGCTTTCCTTTCTTGTTTGCATATATTTTTATCCGCATAAATTCAAAATTTTAATTCGGACTTAAAATTCTTCAATTTAATACATCAAACATAAACAAAACTAACAAAATAATATTTAAATGATTTTTGGGAATGCGAATTGGCGGCAAATTGCTGTTTCCTATTTTGCGTAAAAATAAATAATCTTTGAACAAATTGTATATAGTAATGGAAATTGTAAATAAAGGTATTTATTTTTAATTGAATATAGTCTGTTTGTTTGTAGTCTTAGTGTTTGTGTTTTGTTTAATGTTCAATTTATGTGTATAGAAAATTAATAGTTATATATATAGAAATTTATTTATAGAAAATTTATTTAAAATTTAACAATTTATAGAAAATTAAAATGAGTCCCTTGTGTTTCGTGGAATAAAACTAACGACCTGACCTTGACGTGTGCCTCTATTTTACATATTTGGTTCAGCAATAATCGCAAATCATTATTTGTGTCAGATTGTATTTATAAAAACATTGGCCTTTACCACGTCCAAGATTGTGACCAAAAATAGAATCTGTACGAATTTTCTACTTTCTATCTTCACAAAAAACACGAAAATTAAGTCATTTTCAATCGTTCAGTTATAAGGCAGCTGTAGGATATAGTCGGCCGATCCTCATGGAAATTGGCATTAGTTTGCCCAAAATAGCTCTGATGTAAAATTTGAACTCTCTAACTCTAAAAACATTAAATTTATACCATTTCCGATCAATCAGTTATATGGAAGCTATAGGATGTAATCGGCCGATCCCGGTCGATCCGACTTATATACTGCCTGCAAAGGAAAGAAGGGCGTGTGCAAAGTTTCATGTCGATAGCTTTAAAACTGAGAGACTAGTTCGCATAGAAACAGACAGACAGACGGACATGCTCATATTAACTCAGGAGGTGATCCTGGGCTAATACTCATCTCCTACGCCTGTGACGTCACCGCCATCAGCGAGGGATACCCGAATACACCATAATACCACCAATATACCCTTAATTTAATTTCATTCAATAAAAAAAAAAACAAGAAAGGAAAGCTAACTTCGGGCGGAGCCTAAGTTGATATACCCTTGCAATTAAAACCGCAAGGGTTCTATCTTCAAAAATACCAATGTTTTTATTTATACCAAATAACATTTCAGATCGTTCAGTTATATGGCAGCTATAATATATAGTCGACCGATCGTTATGAAATTTGATAGGTCGAATAAACTGACCAAAAATATAATCTGTACTAAGTTCCAGCTTTCTATCTTTCCGATTCATTTCCGATCGTTCGGAATTGAAATTCTTACGAGATTGGAATTCTCTAGCTATAAAAGCACCAAAGTAATAGCACTCAATTAGTTTTATGGCAGCTATAAGATATATTCGGCCGATCCTTATAAAATTTGGCATGTCACAATATTAGAATAGCTTTCGTGTAAAATTTTAGCTCTCCAATTTTGAAAACAACAAAGTTATGCTATTTCCGATCAAAAAGTTATATGGCAGCTATAGGATATAGTCGGCCGATCCCGGCCGTTCTGGCTTATATACTGCGTGCAAAGGATAGAAGGGTGTGTGCAAAGTTTCAAGACGATAGCTTTAAAACTGAGAGACTAGTTTGCCTAGAAACAGACAGACGGTCAGACGGATAGACGGACATGCTCATATCAACTCAGGAGGTGATCCTGATCAAGAATGTGTATACTTTATAGGGTCGGAGATGTCTTCTTCACTGCGTGGCACACTTTTGACCAAAATTATAATACCCTCTGCAAGGGTATAAATATATATATCAATATATCTTTTTATAAAAACACAATGTGCATAGTTTAAGGTAGGTAACTATATTTTTAGAATTTACATATGCCCGAAAAATCGAATTCTGGACCATAGTGCACTGTGCGATGAGACAATTGCGATCTTTTTATAATTATGCGACCCTTACGTTCGCTACCGGACCTTACTTCAATTGACAAACAAGAAAGTAACGCTTACTTCGGGCGGAGCCGAAATCGATATAATCTTAGAGTTAAGACCGGATATATTATATATCGAAAACATTGGATATAGTTGGCCGATCCTTATTTGAATATCATAATAAAACTTTAATGTTCTTATATTTATTACTCACTATACACATATATTTAATACTAGAAAGATGATTAAGAGACAAATGCGGAAAAGGCTCAGCAGTGGCGGCGGAAGAAGCTGTTGGGCGAGAGAGAGTGTGTGTTGGAGATGTACTGCCGCCATATCGATACTCGCGTGAGTTATCGAGTTTGGAATTGCTAACGAGAACTAAAGAGGGCTGCCACAGTACCGCCTCCTAGAGTTCCAGTTGAAAGATACTTTGCTGGGAACCTTATTCGTCGTCCTGATCTTGACACTTGCTCGGGTGTCTGGGTAGTTTGCGCTGTAGTCTGCTCCTGCGTCGAAGGCGTTTCGTCTTTGAAGCTGGTTTAAGTCGATTGATGGAAACCTTATTGTCCTTTGTGTGGCCTTTGAGCGTAAAATATTCGTCGTGTTTTGTTACCACTTCGAAAGGACCCTCGTAGTTTGCTGCCAACGGGGTTTTTACTCGATCCACTCGGACGAAGACGTGGGTACAATGGTTTAGATCCACAAATTCTTGCGGTGTATGATGGTGCACTGGCTTAGAGGTTGGCAGTTGATTTTGGAAGAGCCTCGGTGAACTCGGACTCGGTGTGTTTTTGTATGCTCGGTGCAAAAAATCTGCGTGGCAGCCGTAGTGTGCAGCCGTAATAATTTATTATTTTATTTAATTTAATAATTTATAATTTACATCGGGCTGAGCCCAGCTAAAATGGTTTATTACTAATAAACCATTTTAGCTGGGCTCAGCCCGATGTCGCTTTTGATTGTTGTGCGTAGGCCTAGTAGGATTAGATGTAGGAAACTGCTCCAGTTGATTTGAGCGACGCATTTTAAAGCAGCTTTTAACGTTCTGTGCCAGCGTTCGATCATACCATTGGCTTGCGGGTGGTACTGAGCGAACCAGCCCAATATCAGTGCGTTGGCTACAGATTGTACTGTGATGTCGACTAAGCGAATTGCTGCGGGCCATTTTGAGAAACGATCGATACACATGAGGCAGTATTGGTATCCGTTGGATGAAGGCTGTGGACCAACTATGTCGATATTTATGTGTTCGAAACGGGCGTCTACTCTCCTACCTCTTAACGGGGTGTACTCTCCTAGTGGCGATTCGGTGTGACGTTGGATTTTGGCTTACTGGCACGGGATGCAAGATCGTACGATTTTAGCGACATCCTTCGCCATACGGGGCCTAATGTAGTGTTTGATTCAACCACGGTTTGGTGTAGGCATCTGGGCACAAACGGACGTATATGGTTATTGGTGACGTGGAAGTACAATTGCTTGTTTGACCCTGAAAGAGACAATTTTGTAAGTGAGATGGTATTTCCGGCTTCAGAATTGAGTAGCGATTGTAGTTCTCCATCGTTTTCCTGTTCCAGTCTCGTCGAATCTTTCGATCTCGTCTATGTTTATGTGTTTGCTTGCGTCGATGCGTAAGAAAAGATCAGCCACATTGTTTTCTTCTCCAGAGATGTGCCGGATATCGGTGCTGAATTGTCTGATAAAATTCAGTTGTCGAGCGCGTCGAGGTGATGCTTTCTCGCTATTTTGATTGAAGGCGTACATAAGCGGCTTGTGGTCGGTGAAAATTACGAAGTTTCTGCCCTTCAGTGCGTACTTAAAGTGCAAATGGCCTGATAGATGGTAGTCAGTTCTCTATCGTAGGTGCTGTACTTTTTTGCGTCGATGTGAGTTTCTTGGAGAAGAAACCCAGTGGTTGTGTCTGCCCGTTGATGATCTGATGTACTACGGCACCCATGGCGTCGTCGGATGCATCGGTGGTTAGCGTTAATTGCGAGTTTGGTGCCATGTAGTTCAACGTTTGCGTAGCGTTTGCAAGCTCCTTCTTCTGTAGACCAAAGTATCGGGTTTTGTCGTTCTTTTTATTGTCTTGGATCAGCGTATGAAGTATGTGTTGATTCTTGGCTGCTCGTGGGATAAACGGCCAATAGAAATTAATCATACCCAGAAACTTTTTCAGGTCTTTATCGATATTGGCACTTCTTAAAGTTTACGGTGAGATGTACCTTTCGAAGGCGGTCGAGGATCGTGCGGAGGTGCGTGTCATGCTGGGCCTCGGATTCTTAAGCGATCAGAATGTCGTCGATTTGTGCAAAAACGAATTCGAGGCCCTGTATGACGTCGTTTATGTGACGT
Organism: Drosophila bipectinata; assembly: GCF_030179905.1. Lineage (NCBI taxonomy): Eukaryota > Metazoa > Arthropoda > Insecta > Diptera > Drosophilidae > Drosophila > Drosophila bipectinata. Next base: position 18,646,318 of record NC_091740.1, on the reverse strand, counting down.
TGAAAAGTTTGCGCTGCGTTTCGCCGACCGAACGTCATGAACAAAAATTTGAAATTGGAAATATCTTGTGGTTCGACAGGAATCTGGTAATATGCTTTTTGCAGGTCGATTTTCGAAAATATCTTCTTACCGTATAAGATGCTCGTTACATCCAGTATGTTTGGAATAGGATATCGATCCGGCACTGTTACGTTGTTCAATACTCGGTAGTCGCCGCGCGGTCGCAACTCTCCATTTGCTTTTTTTACCAGGTGCAATGGGCTGGACCAGTTGCTATTTGAGAGACGGCATATTCCTTTCTCGATGAGGTTGGAGAATTCGGATTGTGCAGCTTTGAGTTTGTCGGGCGCTAGTCGTCGGGCGCGGGCGTGAGTAGGTGAGCCATTGGTCGAGATGAAGTGAGTTACTTCGGACTTTGCTGGCAGCAGGTTCGAGTTGATCGTTGCGATTCAAGACATTTTGATTCGAGAAGCGTAGCTCGATCGTCGTTTCATATCGACGAGTAAGTCGAATGTTAAAGAAAATCGGATCCGATGGTATCGCATTTGACGTTTCGTGATAGCCACGAAGGTCCAAACGAAGTTTCGTCGCAATACCAGTGAGAATGCTATGCGTTTTTCTCCATAGGTTTGTATTTTCGTGCCATTGGCTGCGAAAAGAAGCTTTGGAGTGAGAATAGTTTTTGCGTTTTTGTATGGTGGCATCACTGAAATGTCGGCGCCGGTGTCGATGAGAAACTGCGTTTTGGAGAAATTGTCGTTGATGGCGAGGCGGGCAATTATGTCTTCTTCGAATTTGTCCGCCAAATCCGAAGACTATTTTAGTTTTTTGGTTCGGATGAAAAAGAGCATGGTTGGCGACATATCTTTGCGGCGTTGTCAAATTTGCTGTGGTACCAACATATGTCTGCTGGTATGACGGCGTTGCGATCCGTTCGCAAGCTGTTCTTGCGAGAACGGTTTTTGAACAGCGCGTTGATTTGTTGTTCGATGTGGTCTAGACGACCGTCTAAAATGGCGCTGCTGGTTGGCACCGACTTGGCATTTAAGTTTGCTAGGCTGGCGTCCGATGCTTGCAAGATCGCTTGCACTTGTGTTGGTTAGCGCTGCAGCCACAGTGATTCCAAAAAAAGATTCGTGAACTTTGTTTGCGGCGAGTGCCGAGTAACTCGTTGAGCAGTCGGTCGGTCTCCGATATTAAATTCGGGATTTTCTTTTGTTAGCTTTCGCAGAAGCGTTCTAGAATGCACGATTTCAAATTTTCGTAACTGCCTGTGCGCGGTTGGTTGACGATGGCGTCGTCAATTCGGGCCAGCACCGGTGCTTCGATTGACGCTAGGATTAAATTTCGTTTCGTCCGAGGTTATTCCCACCAGAACGAATTGGGCTTCAATTTGCGATAGCCATAATTCTGGGTTTTCGGGCCAAAACGGCGGTATTTTAACTGCTACGCGGTTGATAACTGCGTCAAAACTCGCGTGTATATAGTGATCACGTATGGGTCACCAATTTAATGTTCTTATATATATATGTGTATAGTGAGTAACACATATATTTAAAACTAGAAAGATGATTAAGAGACGAATGCGGTAAAGGCTCAGCAGTGGCGGCGGAAGAAGCTGTTGAGCGATTGAGAGTGTGTGTTGAAGATGTACTGCCGCAATATCGATACTCGCGTGTGTTATCGAGATTGGTCGTGCTAACGAGAACTAAATAGGGTTGCCTCAAAACCATATTATTACAATACAAAATCTAAACAAAATCAAAATCTTTTATCTTCAAAAATACCAAAGTTGGTATTTTTATCAAATACAATTTCTAATTGTTCAGTTATATGGCTGCTATAAGATATAGTCGGCCGATCGTTATGAAGTTTTTTAGGTGGGATCAACTGACCAAAAATTGAATCTGTACGACGTTCCAACTTGGCAGCTATGGGAAACATGGGGTTGGGTTTATATGGCAGCTATGGGAAACATTCGGACGGTCCTTGTGAAATTTGGAATGTCGTATTATTTTGCCAAAAATAGCAATAATGCAAAATCCGAATTTTTTTACTACAAAAACACCGAATTTATAGTATTTTCCATCAAAAAGTTACTGGCAGCAATATAATATAGTCGTCCGATGCTGGCCGTTCCGACTTTTATACTGCGTGCAAAAAAAAAGATGTGTGTAAAGTTCCACGTCGATAGCTTTAAAACTGAGAGACTAGTTCACGTAGAAACAGACAGACAGACAGACGGACATGCTTATATAAACTCAGGAGGTGATCCTGATCAAGAATGTATATACTTGATAGGGTCGGAGATGTCTCCTAAAAAAGTTTATAAAAAAGTGTCTTTTGACATTTTTTTTTTTAAATTAAATTTACGATTAAATAAAATGTACTCGTTGGAGGCACAGGAAATAAAATAAAATGTTTTTATTTCTTTCTAAAGTTTGAGTCGAAGTCGATGTGCTAGTGAACTAGATTGATTAGATAGTGAACTGGAATCAGGTAATTTTTCTATTTTTAATATTGTAAAATTTCAGACAAATTTAAAATTTACAAATAGGTCAAAAATTAAAATCTCCTAAATATACAGAAATAGTTAAAAAAGTAGCAGTTTTTTGAAGAAATTTAATGATTTAAAATAAATCCAAACTTACATTGAGTTTGTAGTGTGTGAATTTCCAACAGGGCATTCATATCACAGGAAAACATAGAAATTAAGATCTTTTTAAAAAGCTTAAAATGGTTGTATCTATTATTCTCCGGTCACCTTGGATAAGTGAACGAAAATATCACGCGATCTTATCTATTGGGTTTTTGGGTATATCAAGATAATAGTGCAGCAGCAGTTAGTTGAAAGCTTTTTTTTAAGCTTTTAATGCTAGCATAGCTAGGGCTAGATTTGCATAGATAAGCTTAGACACTAACTAGCATACGCTGAACAGATAAGGCTGCATTATTAAGCCTGAACTTATAAAAGTAAACTCGTATTTTATTAAAACAAATCTATGGAGTAATTTATAAAATCCCAGCGGAACTAGCTGTGGAAATAGGTGAATTAGTGATTTTAGTTATTTAATGCCAGGTATGTTTCTGAGTTAGTGTAGTGCAGTTTTTTTTTTCAAAGAATTATTTTCCCCAGTGCCACGTGCCAGTGCGGCTAGTACCGAGTTACGTAATCGGCTAGCTTAGTGAAGGAGGTAAAAGGCAGCAATATTAGACCTGGATTAATTCCGACAGAATCGGATAGAATCAGTCTGATCAATTTTGGAGTCGAAAGGCGGCTGCAGCTTTCCGGGGATATATTGGACACCTTTATTTCGCTACGCTAAACTCCTGCGAATATGTGGTTACGGTCGTATCAATCAGCAGTGAATTTTTATATATATTGGCCTGCGTAAATATTCAAAGCTATGCAGTTTATATTTTGCTTATTTTGTTATGGAGTTTTCACGGAAGAAAATTTCCCTCCCACTTATTATTTTTAATTTTAATTTTGCAAATTATTTAATGATTTAAATTCAAACGATTAGTATATAAATTTTCTTGATTAACTTGATTATTTTAGTATAAATAAATATACATTTTTATATATATATAAGTTACGATTAATTTTAAAGAGAAAGAGTTGAAATTTAATTGAAATTGAAGTACGAACTTTGCAATAGTATTTGAGCATGGCCAAGCAAATTTATTGTATTATTTATTATTAATTATTATTATAAACACCTATAGCATTCCTGTCCTTAAGCTCAACGGCGGTGAACTCCGGTAAGTGAACACCACTAAAAGAAATGAAACATACTTTGACCTAAACAGTAAATTTTTGAGCCATGAATCTTAAATAACTTGACTTTATATCATTGCAAATTTCCTAATATTTAACATTAAAATATAATTATAATTTAATTCTTTAACTTAATCCAATAATATTAATTCTTTTCTTATATATATATATCTAAATTTAAACATGAATGAGAACGAAATGAATTGTTATAGATTTTAAGGATATATTACTTATCTAAATAGAAAACCCTAATTGTTAAAATGAATCCATTTTCTGTAAATATTTCTTTGGTCATTTTGGAAAATATGAAAGCTTAAGGCTCTAACCGTTCCGCCGCCGAACCCCTAAATAGCCATGCTGGAACCGCAATAGGTATCATATAGGATAATGAAATGGGGCGAATAAAAACGTCGTAGATCTCGCCAAGGTTGGGTAGGTTAAGACAAGGGTAAAATGACCATCCAATTACCCTACAACTGATAAACTCACTCTCTCTCTCCTCTGAAGCTATTTGCATTTTAGGGGATTATTTGTTCTTTGTTTTCGGATTGGTTTGTAAAGTAGAATCATCCGGGTTTTCTTATAAATGAGCTAGTGCACTTAATTTATTTTGACGATGATGGTATAACTTTGGTGTTTTTAGATTTAGAGAGTTGACAAAATAATACGACCCACCAAATTTTATAAGGATCGGCCGACTATATCCTATAGCTGCCATATAACTGAACGATCGGAAATTACGCAACTTTCGTTTTTTTTTGAAGATATAAAGCTGAAACTTAGTACAGATTCTATTTTTGGTCAATTGATCCTATAACTATATCTTATAGCTGGCATATAGGCTATTCCGGCGGATGGTCAACCAGGACCGAAAAAATAAATGACCATATTCCTCGATTCTTTTTTTGTATTTTCATAAATAAATATCCAAATTTTTATAATATATTGGATTCATAGCATATCTCAGCTTCTTTTTAAAAAAAGACCGAAAAGTCAAAAAATGTAATTTTCACCTTTTTTTACTTTTAACGACCTCTTTATGTTTATTTATTTCTCAAGAAAAACATATGATGTGTTTTCTCTTTTTGTACTAAATCTCTTAATAAAAATCTAATAAAACGAGAAAAATTCAAAGAGAGCGAAAAAATGTTCAATTACCTCTTTATTTGTATTTTGATTCTTATCTATGTTCTAATCGTACGTTCGCGACCCAAAACATAATTTTATTGTAATTGCTTCGCGTAAGTGAAAGCAGGTACTAGATAAAACTTCATGTGTTAAGTCATTTTAGTGTAAACTATTGAAATTAAAAAAAAAATCCCGACTTTTTCAAGAAAATTTTTTTATATTCAATTTTAAAGTGGCGTACGTTTGCGACCGTATGTATGACGTACGTGTAAAAAATAATATTATTTAAAAAAAAATTTTTTGGGTTTAACAAATTTTAATTATATTTGTAGATGGATAAAAGAAGCGACAATTAAAATTAAACTAAATTAACAGTAAAAATAAAATTTAAATTTAATTTTTAATTAAAAAAAAAAAAAAATTTGGTGCAACATGATTTTTTAAGAAAATATAAATTTATTTATAAAAACAAAGAGGTAAACAAACAAAAAAAAAATTTATATGTGGAAAAATCGTACGTTCGCGACCCGTACGTTCGCTACCCGTACTTAATTTAATTTAAAAAAAACTAATGGAGATATTTAATTGGGAATAGACTCGATAGAAAGCTAGATGCCTCTATTTTAAAAGTAAAGTTATTGCATTAAAATATTCCATTCCAATTCGCAGATTTTTTGATTTTGCTTTGCTTTTGCAAGCCAAAACCGACTTCCATTTCGCGTACGTTTGCGACCTCATGTTTTTTGCCAATATTATGAAAATGAAAAATTCATTAGAATCATAAATTACACTAAAAAAAGAACTCACCAAATGCTATCGGAAACAAAAAAAAAAGTATCAGAAAATGTTTTTTTATATAATTTTTTGGCACTAATTGCGTACGAACGTACGTTCGCGACCCCAGAATATGCCCATATTCATAACTGAACGATCGGAAATGGTAGTTGGTGAAAATGCAAACATTTGTATTTTTAAAGATACATCGAAGTTTTAGGCTTCTTTTTAATTTTGTATTGTAATAAATTGGTTATATTATTATATTCTTATAATAATCGGCCCACTCAATCCGATTTTTGCGATATATATCCGGTTTTAACTGCAAGGGTATATCAACTTCGGCTCCGCCCGGAGTTAGCTTTCTTTTTTTGTTTTATTTTATTGGTCTTGTTGTTCCTTGTCTTTGTTCCTTGTTCTTTGGTCTTTGTTCTTTCTTTGGTCTTTGTTTTTTTGGTCTTTGTTCCTTGTTATTATTCCCTGATAATTTTTCACATTCCTGGTATTTTTTCTCAATCCCTGGTCATTTTTCTTACACCCTTATGCATCCCTGTAACTCAGTGCTGCCAGAATTTCATGGACTCAAATAGCTAAAATGATAAAAAAAATATTCTAGAAATAGCTAAAACAAAAAATGCTAAAAAAAAATTGCTAAGTTATAGCAATTTTTGTGTTATTTTTAAATTGTTTTTATTAAAATAATGCAGAATTGTTGTCAATATCAATGGCGGCCTCGACCAAATATTTATATTTATTTTGATACAATTTTTAAATATTTTGTTGGTAATGTGTAGTTAAAACAACACATCCCAATTCTTTTTAGTCCATATATGTAAATAAACATTCATTTTATAAGAATTTTAGTTATTAATGTAGCCTACCTTATGGCTAAAATAGCATTTAAGTTTTCTAATGCATTCTATTTCTCATTTTATTTTTGACTATCTGCACTTGTATAATTACGCGTTCTACCTCTGCGTTCGACCAAGGAAGACTGTATTGACTGCTCCGGTATCGGTTCCTATTTACCTATGTATATCTATCGGTACTATTTTAAAAGTGCCAAAAGAAACCAAATCATTAAAAAGAATGCTAGATTTCTAGCTAATAGCATTTCACAAAATCTTATAGCTTTCGCCGTTTCAAATTAGCTAGATCTAGCAATAAAATAGCTAAAATGGCAACACTGCTGTAACTGAAAATTTTGTGTAAACAAACTTTTGAGTGGACAACAGCGAAATGTATCCAAAAAGAAAACAGTAAAATATGAAAACACTTCAAAATTGTGGAAAATTTTAATGTTTTTTTTAAATTTTTTTTTAAATTTTGAAATTTTTAATGTTAAATTTTTTAAATATTAATTTTTAAGTTGGGGGAGTTAGGGCAGTAGGCAGCAGAAATGGTGATGTCTCCATTAGTGGTGGCGACTTGAATTTGAGCGCATTGCACCCAGTCCTCTCTAATGGCTGGCAGGTTCTCGTACTTAATGCTGCTGCGGATGAGGATGGCCGCGCCCCCGCGACCTCTTGTGTGGTTGGCGACGATGATATCGTATCCTCTTAGGGTGAGGGAGGACCTGTTGGTAAAGTGTGTTTCCGTTATGAGGAGAATATCGGCCTGCTCGGTCCTAGAGTAGAGCTCCACCACTGGCCTGCTTTTTACCAGGCCGTTAGCGTTCCATATCATAATGTCTAGTCCCGTTTGCATAGAGACTTGCAAATGGTGTCAATCATTTGGGTCATTTGACCCATGATTTTCTCCATCATGCATTCGAACATTGCCTCCATTCTGGCCATTACCGGGATTAGTTAGCGTAGTTGGTCTCGGGTTGTAGAGCAGCATTCCTTGCTGCATCGGCATAGCTGACATTGGGGTCAATCCTGCTAACGTTGGGGTCGATCCTGTAAAAGTGAGTTGGTTGCTAACGTAGGGCTGCCTTCTTGGGGGCAAAAACATTCTTCTTGTAGGCTGAGGGTCAATGGAGACAAAGGGCCGTTGTTTTACATTTGGCCGTGCAATGCTCGCCTGCACACTTCACACAACGATATACACGCTGGAAGTAACTTTGTGTGTGCCCGTAGGCTTGGCAGCGGTAGCATTACGGGAAATGTAATTGCCGGCTCAACTGCCCTGACCTTGTGCCCGTAGCGGCCGAGTCCCTCTTCGATATTTTTCAAATCGGTCGAATAGTGGAGGCCCTTAATATTTACCCGATATGCGCGTTCGTCTCGGGGTTGAAAGGTGTGCAACCTCTTTTGGTTATCACTTAAGAACGTCTTTAGCTTAATAAAAGCGTCGTTTTTCGGGGTCATGATTCGTATTGTGTTATTCTGGCCGGCTTTTATAATTTTTGATTTTAACACACAATATAAATAATAAGTTAAGTTCAAATCATATTTCGTACAGTCTAAAAAATATTTGATAAACGAAATATCCCACAAAAATTTTTCTCTCCGTGAATGTCTTTCTCTCTTTGTTTTTTGCTGCCTATGTACTGGCGTCTGATGCCTAAATTCAATTTTTATCTTTGAAAAAGGCGCACATAAGGCACGTCTTCTTTCAAGATACGTGTGCCTGCGCTGATGTTCAAGACCATTTGTTCACCCAGTTTTTGGCCAGAGAACATTTTCGTCCAAGAACATTAGCTTAGTTCCTCAAAGAAAAAAGTTTTAAAACCAGTGTGAGTGAACCTTCCACATATTAGAACCACTGACCAACCTTCCACCTCTTCTTCGTCCACTAACCCAAAAAACTAGTATCGTCACTAACACTTACCTATCAGGATACTAGGGGGCTATGGGGCTTCTACTAGGGGGCTTCATTTTTTGCATCCCATATTATTGCCCTTACAGAAACTTGGTTAAAGCCGGAGATCTTTAGCTTTGAAGTTTTTCCAAGTTAGTACACACCTTTTAGACGGGATCGACCTCAGCGAAGGTCATCATTTCGGTAGACTCTACTCTTGCTTCTGAAGAGGCGAAATCCAAAGAGTTTGGTGACTTAGAATTTATTTGCGTTAAAATCACTTTTTCCGTGAAATCTTTATACGTTACATGTTCATATATACCTCCTATGTCTGAACCGCCCACATATTGGCAGCATTTGTCCGCTATTCGATACGTCGACTTTAATATCCCAGAATTAAAGTGGTCCAACGTCAAGAACTCACCATCTTTGTCACTTATCACTCACCATGACTTCACCGAGGGCATGTTTGACATGTCCCTAGGTCAAATTAACCATGTTAGAAGTTCGTTAGGTCGGCTTTTAGACTTATGCGTTGTATCTGATCCCGATAGTACCGGATCCCGATCTGATCTCCAGAGCTTTTCCCCTTTCAACCCCAGAGGATCCATATCACCCCACGCTGGAGGTCTCATTCGAAAACATTCCTAGTATCAATCAGATGTCTCCACGCGTGGTAAATAAGATTCGCTGTTTCCGTAAAGCTGATTTTCAGAAACTTAATAGCCTTATCGATACATACGATTGGTCCGATATTCTGGCATGCACTGATCTTAACGTCATTTTAGAAAAATTTTACTATACTTTAAATAAATTTTTGACTCCTGTGTGCCATGGAAATATCCGTCCGCATCAACAAATCCTCCTTGGTATACAAGGTGCCTCACTAACCTAAAAAATATTAAAAATAGGCTCTTACTAAAATATAAAAAAACCTGCAGTAGAATTGATTTCTCAAGATATCTACTAGCTCGTCAAATTTTACCGTGCATAACGCTGAATGTTATAGGAATTATATTGACCGCTGCCGGATACAATTTACTCAGGATCCAAAGCAGTTTTATAATTTTGTAAGCACTAAGCGTAAACACATATCTTTTTCACCCCTGCTTACGTTTGAAAATTCCTCTGCGACCTCTGATCTATTCGCAGAATTTTTTCAAACAACTTATTCTCCGCCTAAATTGACTCCGCCCAAAATTGTGCAAACCTCTTCTAAGACTTTTCAACTTATCTTTGGAAACCTCGAAACTTTTTCCCCTTAAGTGGAGGGAATCATTCAGAGACTACAGAGGCATCTCTAAGTTGTCGGCAATTCCAAAGTTATTTGAAAAATAAATTACCCCTCATATGAAACACCTTTGCTCTTCGATTATCACTCCTTTTCAGCATGGCTTTATTAAGCGTCGCTCCACCACCACAAACTTATTGGAGGGGACATCCTTTGTCATAGATGGCTATTGTAAGGGATATCAAACCGATGTAATTTACACAGACTTCAGCAAAGCATTTGATTCAGTTAATCACTCACTCTTGTTAACTGAATATGCTGGGTTTTCCTAAAGACCTCTTAACGTGGATCTCCAGCTACCTAGATGGAAGGACACAAAGAATCTTATTTAAATACAGTACCGTCTGGTCCGTGCTACATCTGGCGTCCCTCAAGGAAGTCATCTTGGCCCGTTATTATTTACGCTTTTTATAAAAGACTTGCCCACTGCTTTAACGAACTCTCTAGTTCTTATGTATGCAGATGATGTAAAGCTTTGTCTTCAGTACAAATCCATCTCTGCCCAATGCAGTCTTCAGACTAACCTTGATAACTGTCAAAAATGGTTTTTGGCTAATGATCTAATACTTAATGGATCAAAATGCAATCATATGTCTTTTTATCGTTCTTGCCCTCTGCAAGCTACTTATTCCATTAATGGGATTGCCTTAGAAAAAGTAACCCAGGTTAATGATATCCTATTTGATAAAAAACTTAAATTTGCCGACCAAATTTCCTTAATGGTTAATAAGGCTAAAGGAGTCCTTGGTTTTATTAAAAGGTGGTCAAAAGAATTTAATGACCCCTATATAACCAAAACTTTATTCATTTCTTTGGTCCGTCCTATACTGGAGTACGGTTCATGTGTCTGGAGTCCGTACAAAAGAACTTTTTAATATTTGCACTTAGAGGTCTATACTGGGATGCAAATCTTCAGCTTCCATCCTACAGTAGCAGACTTTAACTTATAAACTTACCCAGCTTAGCAAATCGTAGGAAAATGCTCGGTGTAGTTTTTCTGCATAACCTTATTAACGGGGATGAAGATAGCTAGCATTTACTAACACGTTTAAAATTTAACATTCCTAATAGAAGGACTCGAAACTTTAGTCCTCAGTCCTTAGCCATTGTAGTTCGACATATGCACTGCATGACCCTTTTAGGGTATTATTTTCGAACAACAATGGTCTCTACTGTATTACATCTCTTTCCTGTCCCTCTAATTTAATATATAGAATTTGAAACTTCCCTACTAACTCCTCTTAGCTTAACAAATTTCAAATAGCATAATATGTACTATCAAATCGTTTCTCGAGCGCTCCACGGTCGTCTGGGCCTCTAAGCTTCATGATGAATACAGGAATGCTAGCTGATGCTCTTATTGATGCAAAAGCCATTTCCGAATTCTGAAAGACCGCGAAAAAAAAAAAAAAATCTTGTTCTTGATTTTCTGCGCGGAATTTTTGACTATTTTGATATCTAGTAGTGACTTTTAATTATTTCTAGTTATATTTTGTAGATCTTTGATGGTTATCCTTGATCAGCTACATGATTATCTTTTCCCATTAAATATTCAACTGTAAAGTCGCATTCTTCTAGTTCGAGACTCATACGAGTCAGTTTAGAACTGGGATTGGTCATTGAGAAAAGGTATATTAAGGGTCTATGGTCTGTTCTTATTAAGAAATGTGTTCCATATATATATATTCTGAAATGTTATATCGCCCAGTGAATTGTAGCTAATTCCGGCTCAGTAGTACATTTGTTACTTTCAACCTTTTGTAAATGCTCTTGATGCGTATGCAATGGGAAGTTGGATACCGTTATGGTTTTGAGTTAAAACCGCCCCACATGCTTGCTTACTTGCATCTGTTATTATGCAGAATTCTTTAGTGAAATCTGGATATTGTAGTAAGGTAGGTTCCATAAGTTTGGTTTTTAAGTATTGGAATGCATTTTCGCACTCATCCGTCCCTTTAAAAGGAACATTTTTTTTACAACATCTTGTTATGTGGCGTGAATAATCGGCGAAATTTTTTCTAAAACGTCTTTAATAGTTACAGAATGCTACGAAACGTCTAGCACTGTCCGCGTCGTGCGGAACTGGGTAGTTCATAATGACATCGTATTTCTTGTCATCTGGAAGTATTCCTTTATCAGTGCATTTATGACCTAGAAAAGTCACTTCATGCATAAAAAATGAACATTTTTCTGGATGTAGCTTTAGGTTGTATTTCCTACATTTCTCAAAAACATCTGTTATGTTCTTAAGCATATGTTTTTCGGAACAACCGCTTACTATTAAGTCATCCATATTAAGAAATGCTTGAGAAGGTTCTAGACCAGAGAACGCAATAGTCATCATTCTCTGAAACGAATTAGGAGCTATTTTTAATCCGAAGGGTAATCGCGTGAAGCAATATGAGCCGTTGCTCGTTGAAAAAGACGTTTTATCTCTTGAACCTTTTTCTAGTTCAATTTGATGGAATCCTGACATTAAGTCAAGACATGAAAAGTATTTTTCTCGACCTAGTTGATCTATAATATCATCAATTCTAGGTAATGGGAATTTATCAGATAGTAATTTTTTATTAATCTGGCGGTAGTCAATTACTAATCGCCATTTCTTTACATTTGATCCGGGGGATGATTTCTCGACAATCCCGTCTGAGAATAATTTTTCTACTTGCTTTTGTATTTCGTTCACCTGGCTATGTGGGCTTCGATAGTTCTTTGTATAAACTGGTTCATCATCTTTTAATCTCAGTTTCTGTGTATAAAAATTATTTGTGGTTATTGATTCGGTTTCCAATCCGAATATATCGCTATACTGGGTGTATAGGCTGGTAAGCTGAGACTTGAACTGTGTAGGGAAGTTTTTTGATAGTTGTGATAGTACGGATTTTTCTCTATTGTCTGAATTTGTGTTGACTACATCGTAGTTCGAAAGTGATTCATATGTTAGGTTATCTGTACTGACTACTTGGTCGGTATTTGTTGTGTTTAATAGTCTTATGAAGGCATTATTGGATGTTGCTATGCTATTTGCAACGTAAATATCATGTTGAATTTCCTGATTTGGAATTAATACACTGTCTGCTTTTGAATTAAGTTAAATTTTCCGAAATCTTGGGATCTTGCTGGCAGAAGTATTGAATTATTGCCAGAACTATGAGCTATTGGTACTTTAATTGGAAATTTTAAATTATTGGGTCTAATTATAAGCCAATCTTCAGATGGCTTGAAGTCTAATTGACAGTTGTATTTTTTGATAAAGTCGATGCCTATTATTCCATCGCATGGAATTGGGAAATGTGAATTTAGGATATGAAAATCGTGTGGAATTATGTATTTAGTTGTCTGTATCGCTATAGAAACTAAACCTTTGGATTTTATTATTTCTTGACTTATGCCTTATGTCTATGATGTAATCATCTTGGATGTTTTGTAAGTTATCCGAAGTTTCTTTTAAAATGGAAATGTCTGCACCTGTGTCTATTAAAAAGATAAGTTCTTTCCCAGTAGCTACATTATAAAATGAAACGAATATATTTTGGCTGAGATTAATGGTGTGAACTCTGACTTCTATTATTGTTAAGTATTTAATGGGTTTTGGGAGTTTTCCGATGTGTTTTGGTTATTATTTTGGGTCATTCTTACATTGCCTTGGTTATTGCTATTGTGGCCTCGGTTCGAGTTACCACCGCCTCTATAGTTTCCTCTATATGGGCCTCGCCCTCTATTGTTATTTTGATAATTGTTGTTATAATTATCGTTGTTGTAGTTATTGTGGTTGTAGTTATTGTGATTACCACGAAAACTACCTCTATAACTTCCACGTTCGCGATTTGAGTCCCGATGTGGATGATTCTTATAATATAGGACGGTGTTTGACTGCCCAGTTGCTTCAGTGCAACTATTGACAAATTTGGAAACGGCTTCGTTCATGGTAATAAATGTGCCAGCTTGCATGATAATTTTTACCTTATCGATTGTGCAATTTTTAGTCATTGCTTTGACTGCATGCTGCATGGAATAACTCCTGGCTAGCTCTAAAGGTAAGCCATCTGATATATATGCACCTTCTAAGGCATTCGTCATCTACTCAATTTCATGTGTGTATTGGTTAGCAGTTTTATTGCGCTGCTGTGGGTTCATCCGCTTCGCTGATAATACCTCAACAGTTTCGCCTTTGACGTTGCTTCTTAGTCTGGAAATCACCTCAGTAATTGTTGTTTCATTACCGATTAGATTCCTGGCGACACCTTTTAGCTTTTTTTTAATAATGGAGACAGCTAATTCTTCGTGCTCGCCTTTTATTGATTGTATTATTTGTAAAGCATCAATGAAACTTGTTAAATTTTCAGCCTTACCATCAAAAACTGGTATAAGCTTAGATGCTGTATTAATAAAATCAATATTTGATTGTGCCATTGTGATGGAGTTACTTATTTGGTTTTCTATTACACCCGAAGTATCTGAATCTGTAAAATTATCCAGATCAGTGTGTACCGCCGGAATATTGAGATTATTCAAATCTTCATCTTCTATTTTGGGGTTTACTTTGGGAAGCTCTTCTGACTCAGATACGTTCGTTTCTGTTGATTCCGAGTCAGGTGCAGTGTCAACTGCTATTGGAGTGTGTAGAACGGTTGGTAACGATATTTCTAAACTGAACTTTTGTTTAACAAATATTAAATTAGATCGTAGCCGTATCAAAAGTTTTGATACCTGTGACCAATGATCTTGATTTAATCTTTCCCTATGATCATGTATTAGCATTCGCGCTTCATTAAAGCACTCTACTAATATTTTAACATGCTTCCTAACCGTGTTCTTTTGAATAGGTCTATTCTGAGTTAGCGACTTGTACGATCTGTCAAAATTAGTTTTAATGTTTGATAACCCCTCGTACAATTTGTTCCATTCCATGCCTTTAGTTTAGCCATACTTTGTAAGAAGAATTACGTAATATATTTTTATATATTTCTGTTATTTCATTTTCCTAGACTTTAGGTGTTGACATTTATGTGTAATAATTTTTGTTTGTGCTGGGTTTTTTTTATTAGATTTTGTCCAGGTCATTTTCTTGACTCTGGAATTTTTTCTTCAAACATTTGTTGTGTAATTTATACAATTTTAGTAATACGCTTGCTAACATTATAATAACGATTATCATTAAAAATATTGTGATTGTTTGAAGATCGATTTTTTCGGATTCAATTTTATTACCGACATTTGCCGTGGAATTCACAACTTTTATATCTACCAAACCCATTTTAGAATTGTATCTATTTTTCTTTTTTCAATTTCTATTTTATTTTTCTTTGTGTCATATTTTGTAATGTCATATAATGTTTCGAGGAAGTAATAGTCAGAATCATTTATTCGATCTGTTTTACTTATGCTCGGTTCATTTCAAATTTTCAGCTCGGTTGGTTTCCTTTCTTCCTTCTACGTCAGCTGGTCGTCGTCGATTTGGCTACGCTGACGCTCCCTCGGTGGCATAGGAGGTGGCGTATTCCCGCACTCTATTTGCTGCTGCTGCTGTCCGGGGCCTGTTGAGCTCAGGCGTTACCGGTGCCGGTCCTCGCACAGGTATGGTTGCAGTGGGGGCTGTCCAGTGGTCCAGGGCAATCCTTCGGGCATGTCTTTTTAAGTTTTGGTAAAGGCTTGGGTGATGGAGGTTTTGTTGTTATTAATTTTTCATTAATTTTTCTTATTGGCACTGAGCGAGTGGCGGCAATTTTTGGACGTTTATTACTCATTAATTTGTCTTGCAGAAAATCAAGTTCTGTTTGAAGGTTTTGGGCCGTAGCCCACGCGGGTGGTGGAGTATTTACGTAGAGTAGCCACTTTAGGTGGGCTACCCTTTTTTTAATCTTTTTCGCAACTCCTCCGCGATTGCCCATTGCTTTCACTCTGCTCACTCAGATTTTTTCGTCAATGTGTCTATTTCGCATTTTGCAGTTTAAGTTTTTGTAGTTTTTTTTTTTTTATCTTCCTGGGTATATCCTTCTCGGTGTATCCTTCTAATCCCTCGATGTCCTTCCATCACATCACGGTCGCCATGTCATAGAATAACTCAGTTGTTCCGTGGTTTGATTATTTTTCGGTTTTTTATTTAGAAGGAGCAGCTGAGGTGCCGCTCCAACGATCAAAATGTCTCTGTTATTTTACAATATTTTTTAAGTCTAAGTAAGGCTAAGTTTCGTAGCTGCGCTGCTCGCAGGCGGCGGCATAGAGACGGCTATGTACTTATGTATAAGGGAATATAATAATATACCATACGTTGTTATGCACTCTCAAGTGGAGGCGCGAGGGATATGCATATGCTGACCGTTTGTTACGATTATGCCGACACTAGCACTTTCTGTGTGTGGGCTAAGCCATAACGATCGGTTCATATTTCGGCCATATTTCGGCCATATTTGCATACTACACTTAAACATTACATGTTCGTATATACCGCCCGCTATTCAACCCGTTTTTAATCTTACGACTGATCGTGACCAGCTCGTCGCCGTGGGCGACTTTAATATCCCAGAATTAAAGTGGTCCAACGTCGTTAACTCACCATCTTTGACACTTACCACTCACCATGACTTCACCGAGGGCATGTTTGACATGTCCCTAGGTCAAATTAACCATGTTAGAAGTTCGTTAGGTCGGCTTTTAGACTTATGCGTTGTATCTGATCCCGATAGTACCGGATCCCGATCTGATCTCCAGAGCTTTTCCCCTTTCAACCCCAGAGGATCCATATCACCCCACGCTGGAGGTCTCAATCGAAACCACTCCTGGTATCGATCAGATGTCTCCGAGCGTGGTAAATAAGATTCGCTGTTTCCGTAAAGCTGATTTTCAGAAACTTAATAGCCTTATCGATACATTTGACTGGTCTGATATTCTGGCGTGCACTGATCTTAATGTCACTTTAGAAAAATTTTATTTTACTTTAAATACATTTTTGACTCCTGTGTGCCATGGAAATATCCGTCCGCATCAACAAATCCTCCTTGGTATACAAGGTGCCTCACTAACCTAAAAAATATTAAAAATAGGCTCTTACTAAAATATAAAAAAACCTGCAGTAGAATTGATTTCTCAAGATATCTACTAGCTCGTCAAATTTTACCGTGCATAACGCTGAATGTTATAGGAATTATATTGACCGCTGCCGGATACAATTTACTCAGGATCCAAAGCAGTTTTATAATTTTGTAAGCACTAAGCGTAAACACATATCTTTTTCACCCCTGCTTACGTTTGAAAATTCCTCTGCGACCTCTGATCAGGTCATTGCCGATCTATTCGCAGAATTTTTTCAAACAACTTATTCTCCGCCTAAATTGACTCCGCCCAAAATTGTGCAAACCTCTTCTAAGACTTTTCAACTTATCTTTGGAAACTTCGAAACTTTTCCCCTTAAGTGGAGGGAATCATTCAGAGACTACAGAGGCATCTCTAAGTTGTCGGCAATTCCAAAGTCATTTGAAAAATGAATTACCCCTCATTTGAAACACCTTTGCTCTTCGATTATCACTCCTTTTCAGCATGGCTTTATTAAGCGTCGCTCCACCACCACAAACTTATTGGAGGGGACATCCTTTGTCATAGATGGCTATTGTAAGGGATATCAAACCGATGTAATTTACACAGACTTCAGCAAAGCATTTGATTCAGTTAATCACTCACTCTTGTTGAATAAACTGAATATGCTGGGTTTTCCTAAAGACCTCTTAACGTGGATCTCCAGCTACCTAGATGGAAGGACACAAAGAGTCTTATTTAAAAACAGTACCGTCTGGTCCGTGCTACATCTGGCGTCCCTCAAGGAAGTCATCTTGGCCCGTTATTATTTACGCTTTTTATAAAAGACTTGCCCACTGCTTTAACGAACTCTCTAGTTCTTATGTATGCAGATGATGTAAAGCTTTGTCTTCAGTACAAATCCATCTCTGCCCAATGCAGTCTTCAGTCTGACCTTGATAACTTTCAAAAATGGTGTTTAGCTAATGATCTAATACTTAATGGATCAAAATGAAAGCATTTGTCTTTTTATCGTTCTTGCCCTCTGCAAGCTACGTATTCTATTAATGGGATTGCCTTAGACAAATTAGCTCAGGTTAATGATTTCGGCGTCCTATTAGACATTAAACTTAAGTTTGCCGATAATATTTTCCTAATGAATAATTAGTCTGAAGGAGTCCTTGGTTTTATTCAAAGAATTTAATGACCCATATATAACCAAAACATTATTCATTTCTTTGGTCCGTCCGATACCAATATGAAGTACATTAGGACCGCATAGAATCCGTACAAAAGAATTTCTTAACTTTTTCTCTTAGCTTTTCTCTTAACTTTTTCTTTGCATAACCTAATGGGGATGTAGATAGCCAGCATTTACTACTTAAATTTAAACATTCCTAATAGAAGGACTAGAAACTTCAATTCCTTAGCCGTTGTACCTTTTAAGGGTCTGATGTTCGAACTAAAATGGTCTCTACTCTATAAATTCTCTCTCCTGTCCTTCAAATTTAAAGTATAGAATTTATAATTTCCTTACTAACTCCTCCTAGCTTAATATATTACAACTAGCGTAATATTTACTAATTACACAGTGCGACAAAAAATAAAATTTAGAGGAACTTTTGAAGAGACCTAGTAGGAATCGTTTGTTAGGTCGAATATAGTATAAAACCGTATTTAAGATTTTTCTAACACCCTCAATATCTTGATTTATTTAGAAAAAACGGTTTTTCGGGACTTTTTCGCTCTTAAATATTAAAAATTTTAAAATTTTTCATTTTTATGACACATATATCATAAAATCATTTTTGACACATATCAATATTGTCTTGTTAATCCTGAATAAAACAAGACCAATTTCATTAGGAAATTATGAAAATTGTTGAAGTAAATTGTTGAAATGAATAAGTTCATTAGAAAATATTTTAAAAGAAAAGCCTAAGAATTTACATTTAGCTTAGCCTTAAACTATATTGCCTAATCTTATTGCCTTTAAATTACCCATATTACCTCATCTTATACATTTTTATATTATATTTACTATTTATTGTAATTACTTTTATTTACTATTTTTACTATTGTCGCCATTAGAAACTTGTTCCAAAATAATTGAATTGAAGATAATGTTTACTTTAAAAAGACTAAAATGTCATTGTCAAATGTTAAAAGACTAATGTGTCATTAAGGAATGAAAATTTAATTAAATGAATTGTTAATAATTTGAAACTACACCAGCTGATGTTTTTTCGGAAGTAGGCTGTAAAAGGGATCATCAGAGTCATGCTTCAGCGGAATTGATCATAGATAGGGTAGGGCTTCTAGCGAACACAACACTAGTGTCTCGTAAACTTTAATTTCTTGCTTCTCGCTTTGACATCTTGTGGTTATTATAGCTCTTTGAAGATTTTCACAAATTTTTTAAATAAAATTTGTTGTTGTCGCAAGCACTAAATCGATTCTTGTTAATACATATTAATGTGTGGCTAATGTTAGGTTCCACATATCCGCAAGACCACCACCACCAAAGCCGACGACCTAGAGGCCGATAATAAAGCGTGCCCCGCAAATGTAGAATCTAGATATACGTCCGATCACTGCTACCCGCTTACACGCTAGACCTACGCACACACTAAAATAGTATTAAACATGTTAGTTTTGCCAACCAATGCACAGTGACGAATTTGCCGGTTTTTGTGGAATTAATTGATGAATGATAAAATTTAAAATAAATGATTAATTGAATTGACACTACAGTATTGAGTTGACATTAACATTTTTTAATTTGGTTTTTAAAATTAAATTAATATTAAAAAAGTTAATATATTTAAAAAAATGGGCGTGGCTTCGCATTTTTTTTATTGATTTTTTATTTATTTTTATGGTAAAATTGAATCACAGGGGGAATTTGCTCTGTGGCATTCATTAATAACTTTCAAACGCGGCAAGATATTTGTATGGGTTTTTTTTTCTAGTGTTAAACATGCCATGACAGCTTTTTAAAGCAAAGTAGGTGTGTCCCACCCCAGCCCAAAATTTTTTTTTGGCCCTACACTTCCAGCAGCAGCGCAATGATGATTGTAACCGTCCCTCCAAAAAGGCTCAATTGAGCTTAGATGTTCTGTATTAAGAGTTTATTGCTCTCATCCCGTTGCTCTCGCTGCTCATTTGTTTTTGCAAATTCTCATGCATACGGAGTGGTGTGAGACTGTTCAAGCCACAAGGCACGTTGCTCATAGCATAGGCATAGGCAATTACAATAACTATTTTTCCTGTTTTCCATATTCTCTTCAATAGTGCTAATCCGAATGCATTTTGTTGTTGGAGTGCCTAAAACTTTTCAGTGCAAGAAATTTATTCTTGTTTTTGTTTCTGCCAAAATGGTCGACTTGACAAAGACAAGATTTTGTCTCTCCAGACAAAATATTTTTTATATTGATACTTTTAATTTTTCAAAAGTTGATTAATTAAATCCGATTAATTAAATCCGTCCGCTTCAACAAATCTTCCTTGGTTTACAAGGTGCCTTTAAGGCACTGCCCTACTAACTTAAAAAATAAAAAAAATAAGCTTTTACTTATATATAAAAAAACCTGCAGTAGTGTTGATTTCTCAAGATACCTACTAGCTCGGTCGAATTTTACCGTGCATAACGCTGAATGTTATAGGAATTATATTGACCGCTGCCGGATACAATTTCTCAGGATCCAAAGCAGTTTTATAATTTTGAAACACTAAGCGTAAACACGTATCTTTTTCACACCAGCTTACGTTTGAAAATTCCTCGAAGAGAAACCTAATTCTCTGCCTAATTTGACAGATCAGCCTTACGCATATAACATTCAAGCAGCAAATCTTATTTTCTGACAGTTTTTTTCTGAGAACTACTTATTATCTGGTCTTTTAAGGGTAAAACCCATTTATTCGCCAGGCCCCGACGGAGTACCAGGCTGTGTGCTAAAATACTGCGCCAGGGCTCTGTGCAAACCTCTACTTAGACTTTTCAACTTATCTTTGGAAACCTCGATTTTTCCCCTTAAGTGGAAGAAATCTTTCATAATTCCCCTACATAAAAAAGGGAAAAAGTCCGAGGCTGCCAACTACAGAGGCATCTCTAAGTTGTCGGCAATTCCAAAGTTATTTGAAAAATTAATTACCCCTCATTTGCAACACCTTTGCTCTTCGATCATCACTCCTTGTCAGCATGGCTTTATTAAGCGTCGCTCCACCACCACAAACTTATTGGAGTTGACATCCTTTGTCATAGATGGCTTTTGTAAGGGATATCAAACCGATGTAATTTACACAGACTTCAGCAAAGCATTTGATTCACAAAGCACAAACAGTTTTATTTAAAAACATTCAGTCCCGTCTGGTCCGTGCTACATCCGGCGTCCCTCAAGGAAGTCATATTGGCCCGTTATTATTTACGCTTTTTATAAACGACTTGCCCCCTGCTTTAACGAACTCTCTAGTTCTTATGTATGCAGATGATGTAAAGCTTTGTCTTCAGTACAAATCCATCTCTGCCCAATGCAGTCTTCAGTCTGACCTTGATAACTTTCAAAAATGGTGTTTAGCTAATGATCTAATACTTAATGGATCTAAATGCAAACATATGTCTTTTTATCGTTCTTGCCCTCTGCAAGCTACTTATTCTATTAATGGGATTGCCTTAGAAAAATTAACCCAGGTTAATGATCTCGGCATCCTATTAGACATCAAACTTAAATTTGCCGACCATATTTCCTTAATGGTTAATAAGGCTAAAGGAGGCCTTGGTTTTATCAAAAGGTGGTCAAAAGAATTTAATGACCCCTATATAACCAAAACACTATTCATTTCTTTGGTCCGTCCTATACTGGAGTACGGTTCATGTGTCTGGAGTCCCCAATATGGAGTACATCAGGACCGCATAGAATCCGTAAAAAAGAATTTCCTAACTTTTTCACTTAGAGGTCTAAACTGGGATGCAAATTTTCAACTTCCATCTTATAGTAGTAGACTCTTACTCATAAACTTACCTAGCTTAACAAATCGTAGGACAATGCTCGGTGTAGTTTTTCTGCATAACCTTATTAACGGGGATGTAGATAGCCAGCATTTACTAACACGCTTAAATTTTAACATTCCTAATAGAAGGACTCGAAACTTTAGTCCTCTGTTCCTTAGCCGTTGTAGTTCGACATATGCACTGCATGACCCTTTTAGGGTATTATGTTCGAACTACAATGGTCTCTACTCTATTACATCTCTTTCCTGTCCCTCTAACTTAAAATATAGAATTTTAAATTTCCTTACTAACTCCTCTTAGCTTAATAATTAACAAATAACTTAATATTCTAACAAATCGTTTCTTAAGCGCCCCTCGGTCGTCTGGGCCTCTAAGCTTTATGATGAATACAGGAATGCTAGCTGATGCTCTTATTGATGCACAAGCCATTTCCAAATTCTGAAAGACCGGTAAAAAAAACAAAAAAAAAAAATCAAATTAATAAATTAAAAAAAATACTGGGCTGAAAAATTAAAAAAAATACAGCCCAGTAGGTATTGCAGCTTTACCGGATATGACTTTTACCGAGCTGACTATCGGAGCCTCGGATCATCTTCTCAACACTATCATCAGTGCCCCATTTGATGGAGGCATCTTCAAATGGACCGAACAGTCTTGCCTACTGCTCTGGGTGAGACAAACTTTTCCGCAGCTTATCACCCACCAGCCCTTTCCTGGACTACTGAAGGTTTTTGTACGCTGTTGGATCAGGATCGGGCAGGAGAAAACTTTCTTGTTGGTGGAAATTTTAACGCAAGAAACCGCTTTTGGGTCAGCTTTGCAGCGGATAGAAGGGCATCGTACTGAGGCTTTAAGCCTAAGAACTTCTTTCTCTGACAGTATTTCTGCGGCACCATCACGCCTTGACTTTTCTCTTTGCAATAATACTAATAAAAGAGTGTCCATTTCGGATAGCCTTTGCTGAGGATCTTAAAAAACGCTGCCTTTTTCTGGAAGAAACCTTTTAGACTTCTTCACCAAGAAGAAGTGAGATCTTCACATACTAGCTTTTTACTAACAATCATACTACTACTAGCTTCTCCCAAGATCTTAGATAGGTCGATTCCTTCACGGAATACCTGGACATTACCTTTGATAGGCCCTCTGAAACAAAGTTACAATTTGTAAAATTCTTCTGGCGCCGATCTGGAAATATTGACTGGCAATATTCGGTGTAGCTGCAAAAGCACACTTAACAAGAAAGTTAAAGCCGGATGTATATGGCCAGAATTGGATATAGTTGGCAGATTATTATGAGAATATCATAATATAACCAATTTATTACAATACAAAATCTAAAAAAAAGACCCAAGCTTCTATCTTCACAAATACAAAAGTTGGTATTTTTACTAAACAGCAAATACCATTTATGATCGTTAAGTTAAAGGGCAGCTATAAGATTAAGTCACCCGATCGTTAAGTGGGATCCCCTGACCAAAAATAGAACCTGTACGAATTTTCAACTTTCTATCTTAACAATAAACACGAAAATTGGGTCATTTTCGATCGTTAATATCGTAGTCGGCCGATCCTCATGAAAATTGGCATTAGTTTGCCCAAAATTTGAAAATTGAACTCTCTAACTCTAAAAACACCAAAGTTTTAGCATTTCCGATCAATCAGTTATATGGCAGCTATAGGATATAGTCGGACGTAGAAACAGACAGACGGACAGACGGACACGCTCATATGAACTCAGGAGGTGATCCTGATCAAGAATATATATACTTTATAGGGTCGGAGATGTCTCCTTCACTGGGTTGCATACTTTTGACCAAAATTATAATACCCTCTGCGAGGGTATAAAAACAAGAATAGTGAAATATAGTTCCCTAAACTGACAGCTAAAAAAACTGCAGCGCCACTAACTTTTTCACTATAAGGGGTTATATACAGTTGTACCGCGCAAAATAATGAAATTTTATCGATTTTTTTTTGACACTATAGAAAATATTTATTAAAAATGTTTTACTGACGTTGTTTAGTACATGTTTCTGGGTACCTATTTAAATTTTTTCAAAAAAAATATAAAATAATAAAAAATGGTTTAGCCGAATTTCAAGATCGTCTTTTTTTGATGGTGTTTTGCGGACATCATATCCCAAGAACGGTTCATCCGAAATCAAAAATTCAAAAATATTTCGCTAGTATATTGTATTGCCTAGTCCGTGAACGAAGGATTTGTACAAATATTGATTTAAAAAAAAAATTACGACGGTTTTAACAAAAAATGTACTTTTTCAAGGTATTGTAGTATTCAAATATATTGAATACCCACTGTACCGAGAGTACTTAAAGGGTGTGCACTGTAACACTCTGTTGCAGTGTTTACATAATCCAAAGTCCCGGTCATAAACCCTAAGTGGGCGAAATATGAACCGATCGTTATGGCTTAACAAACGTTCAGCATATGCATACCCCTCGCGCCTCCACTTGAGAGTGCATAACAACGTACATTATTATATACAGGGTGACAATAAATAACCCGGACAAACTTTGAAGCAATCTATTATAAATGTGTTATGATGCAGCCCTTAAATAAATGCATTAAAAATAGCTTGTACTTTTCTGAAAAATGTATATTTACATTTTTGTGATTCCCATCAATTTTATATTTGTTTCGGGATGTCTAACAGTCGTTGTGCAATTTTAAAACTGTTTCAACAAGGAAATCGCCAATGCGACATTGTTCGTTTGCTTGGCATACCAAAACAAACGGTCTCTGACGCTATCCGGGGATTTAATGAGCTTGGCCATGAAGTCGACCGTCCCAGACGAGGCAGACCATGCACCGCTAACACTTTTAGAGTTCGCCAGATCGTGAAAAAGCGGATCACTCGGAATTGCAGAGTCTCGTCAGAAAAATAGCCCGTGAAATTGCAGTGAATCGAGAAAGTGTTTGGTTGATTGCAAAAAATGAACTTAATCTCAAGCACTACAAGCTAAAAAAAGTGCATCTTCTTACGGATGACAATAAGCTCGTGAGACTCCAAAGATGCAGTCAGCTAAAGCGTTGGGCCGCTGGTCAAAAATGGGAGCGTAT
Organism: Drosophila bipectinata; assembly: GCF_030179905.1. NCBI lineage: Eukaryota > Metazoa > Arthropoda > Insecta > Diptera > Drosophilidae > Drosophila > Drosophila bipectinata. The sequence goes on along the minus strand of NC_091740.1, from coordinate 18,621,495 downwards.
TTTCTTCACGGACGAGAAGATTTTCACCATCCAACAGGCGCACAATCACCCAAATGACAGAAGCTGGTCGATTAAAGCTACAGGTACCTCTGCAATAATCGAGCGCCGTCAATGTGAGCAGTCTTTAATGGTTTGGGGAGGAATATGCGCCACCAGTAAAACACCCCTTGTTTTCATCGATCATTTCATCGCTTTCATCGGTCAAAACCAATCAGGAAGTGTACCGCCGGGACATTTTGGAAACTGTTGTGCTTCCTTGGGTCCAGCAGCACTTCGGTGATGCGGAGTGGACGTTTCAACAGGATTCAGCGCCAGCCCATAGAGCCAAATTGACTTAGGACTGGTGCAAAGCCAATTTTCCACACTTTATCACATCCAGTGAATGGCCACCTTACTCGCCAGATTCTAATCCGATGCACTACAGTGTGTCGTCTATTTTGGAGTCCAGGGCATGTGCTAAACGCCACATAAGTTTGGAGGCGCTGGAGCAATCATTGCTCCGAGAATGAGATCGATTATCGGAAGAAGACCTGCGGCCCATTACGCTAAATTTCCAGAAAAGTTTAAGGCTCTGCATCGCAGCCCAAGGAAGCCACTTTGAATCCGGCTGAATATATGTAAACACAATACCTATTTAATAGTTGTGTATCTGCATTTTTTCTCAAATACAGTTCCTTAAAAAGGTATAATCAAAAATGTTTTTCCGGGTTATTTATTCTCACCCTGTATTATTATATATATGTATATTATTATATTCCTTTATACAAAAATACATAGCCGTCTCTCTGCCGCCGCCTGCGAGCAGCGCAGCTACGAGACTTAGCCTTACTTAGACTTAAAAAATATTGTAAAATAACAGAGACATTTTGATCATTAAATCTAAACACGTCTAAATTAAAACACGAAAAATAATTAAACCATGGAACAACTGAGCTATTCTATGACATGGCGACCGTGACAGTGATGGAAGGACATCGAGGGATTAGAAGGATACACCGAGAAGGATATACCCAGAAGGATAAAAAAAAAAAACTACAAAAACTTAAACTGGAAAATGCAAAATAGATACATTGACGAAAAAACCTGAGTGAGTAGAGTGAAAGCAATGTGCAATCGCGGAGGAGTTGAGAAAAAGATTAAAAAAAGGGTAGCCCACCTAAAGTGGCTACTCTACGAAAATAATCCACCTCCCGCGTGGGCTACGGCCCAAAAACTTCAAACAGAACTTGATTTTCTGCAAGACAAATTAATGAGTAATAAACGCCCAAAAATTGCCGCCACTCACTCAGTGCCAATAAGAAAAATTAATGAAAAACTAATAACAAAAAAACCTCTATCACCCAAGCCTTTACCAAAACTTAAAAAGACATGCCCGAAGGATTGCCCTGTACCACTGGACAGCCCCCACTGCAACCACCCCTGTGCGAGGACCGGCACCGGTAACGCCTGAGCCCAACAGGCCCCGGACAGCAGCAGCAGCAAATAGAGTGCGGGAATACGCCACTTCCTGCGCCACCGAGGGAGCGTCAGCGTAGCCAAATCAGCGACGACCAGCTGACGTAGATGGAAGAAAGGAAACCAACCGAGCTGAATATTTGAAATGAACCGAGCATAAGTAAAACAGATCGAATAAATGATTCTGACTATTACTTCCTAGAAGCATTATATGACTTTACAAAATATGACACAAAAAAAAAATAAAATAGAAATTGAAAAAAGAAAAACAGATACAATATCTAAAATGGGTTTGGTAGATATAAAAGTTGTGGATTCCACGGCAAATGTCGGTAATAAAATTGAATCCAAAAAATCGATATTCAAACAATCACAATATTGTTAATGATAATCGTTATTATAATGTTAGCAAGCGTATTACTAAAATTGTATAAATTACACAACAAATGTTTGAAGAAAAAATTCCAGAGTCAAGAAAATGACCTGGACAAAATCTAATAAAAAAAACCCAGCACAAACAAAAATTATTACACATAAATGTCAACACCTAAAGTCTAGGAAAATGAAATAACAGAAATATATAAAAATATATTACGTAATTCTTCTTACAAAGTATGGCTAAACTAAAGGCATGGAATGGAACAAATTGTACGAGGGGTTATCAAACATTAAAACTAATTTTGACAGATCGTACAAGTCGCTAACTCAGAATAGACCTATTCAAAAGAACACGGTTAGAAAGCATGTTAAAATATTAGTAGAGTGCTTTAATGAAGCGCGAATGCTAATACATGATCATAGGGAAAGATTAAATCAAGATCATTGGTCACAGGTATCAAAACTTTTGATACGGCTACGATCTAATTTAATATTTGTTAAACAAAAGTTCAGTTTAGAAATATCGTTACCAACCGTTCTACACACTCCAATAGCAGTTGACACTGCACCTGACTCGGAATCAACAGAAACGAACGTATCTGAGTCAGAAGAGCTTCCCAAAGTAAACCCCAAAATAGAAGATGAAGATTTGAATAATCTCAATATTCCGGCGGTACACACTGATCTGGATAATTTTACAGATTCAGATACTTCGGGTGTAATAGAAAACCAAATAAGTAACTCCATCACAATGGCACAATCAAATATTGATTTTATTAATACAGCATCTAAGCTTATACCAGTTTTTGATGGTAAGGCTGAAAATTTAACAAGTTTCATTGATGCTTTACAAATAATACAATCAATAAAAGGCGAGCACGAAGAATTAGCTGTCTCCATTATTAAAAAAAAGCTAAAAGGTGTCGCCAGGAATCTAATCGGTAATGAAACAACAATTACTGAGGTGATTTCCAGACTAAGAAGCAACGTCAAAGGCGAAACTGTTGAGGTATTATCAGCGAAGCGGATGAACCCACAGCAGCGCAATAAAACTGCTAACCAATACACACATGAAATTGAGTAGATGACGAATGCCTTAGAAGGTGCATATATATCAGATGGCTTACCTTTAGAGCTAGCCAGGAGTTATTCCATGCAGCATGCAGTCAAAGCAATGACTAAAAATTGCACAATCGATAAGGTAAAAATTATCATGCAAGCTGGCACATTTATTACCATGAACGAAGCCGTTTCCAAATTTGTCAATAGTTGCACTGAAGCAACTGGGCAGTCAAACACCGTCCTATATTATAAGAATCATCCACATCGGGACTCAAATCGCGAACGTGGAAGTTATAGAGGTAGTTTTCGTGGTAATCACAATAACTACAACCACAATAACTACAACAACGATAATTATAACAACAATTATCAAAATAACAATAGAGGGCGAGGCCCATATAGAGGAAACTATAGAGGCGGTGGTAACTCGAACCGAGGCCACAATAGCAATAACCAAGGCAATGTAAGAATGACCCAAAATAATAACCAAAACACATCGGAAAACTCCCAAAACCCATTAAATACTTAACAATAATAGAAGTCAGAGTTCACACCATTAATCTCAGCCAAAATATATTCGTTTCATTTTATAATGTAGCTACTGGGAAAGAACTTATCTTTTTAATAGACACAGGTGCAGACATTTCCATTTTAAAAGAAACTTCGGATAACTTACAAAACATCCAAGATGATTACATCATAGACATAAGGCATAAGTCAAGAAATAATAAAATCCAAAGGTTTAGTTTCTATAGCGATACAGACAACTAAATACATAATTCCACACGATTTTCATATCCTAAATTCACATTTCCCAATTCCATGCGATGGAATAATAGGCATCGACTTTATCAAAAAATACAACTGTCAATTAGACTTCAAGCCATCTGAAGATTGGCTTATAATTAGACCCAATAATTTAAAATTTCCAATTAAAGTACCAATAGCTCATAGTTCTGGCAATAATTCAATACTTCTGCCAGCAAGATCCCAAGATTTCGGAAAATTTAACTTAATTCAAAAGCAGACAGTGTATTAATTCCAAATCAGGAAATTCAACATGATATTTACGTTGCAAATAGCATAGCAACATCCAATAATGCCTTCATAAGACTATTAAACACAACAAATACCGACCAAGTAGTCAGTACAGATAACCTAACATATGAATCACTTTCGAACTACGATGTAGTCAACACAAATTCAGACAATAGAGAAAAATCCGTACTATCACAACTATCAAAAAACTTCCCTACACAGTTCAAGTCTCAGCTTACCAGCCTATACACCCAGTATAGCGATATATTCGGATTGGAAACCGAATCAATAACCACAAATAATTTTTATACACAGAAACTGAGATTAAAAGATGATGAACCAGTTTATACAAAGAACTATCGAAGCCCACATAGCCAGGTGAACGAAATACAAAAGCAAGTAGAAAAATTATTCTCAGACGGGATTGTCGAGAAATCATCCCCCGGATCAAATGTAAAGAAATGGCGATTAGTAATTGACTACCGCCAGATTAATAAAAAATTACTATCTGATAAATTCCCATTACCTAGAATTGATGATATTATAGATCAACTAGGTCGAGAAAAATACTTTTCATGTCTTGACTTAATGTCAGGATTCCATCAAATTGAACTAGAAAAAGGTTCAAGAGATAAAACGTCTTTTTCAACGAGCAACGGCTCATATTGCTTCACGCGATTACCCTTCGGATTAAAAATAGCTCCTAATTCGTTTCAGAGAATGATGACTTTGCGTTCTCTGGTCTAGAACCTTCTCAAGCATTTCTTAATATGGATGACTTAATAGTAAGCGGTTGTTCCGAAAAACATATGCTTAAGAACATAACAGATGTTTTTGAGAAATGTAGGAAATACAACCTAAAGCTACATCCAGAAAAATGTTCATTTTTTATGCATGAAGTGACTTTTCTAGGTCATAAATGCACTGATAAAGGAATACTTCCAGATGACAAGAAATACGATGTCATTATGAACTACCCAGTTCCGCACGACGCGGACAGTGCTAGACGTTTCGTAGCATTCTGTAACTATTAAAGACGTTTTAGAAAAAATTTCGCCGATTATTCACGCCACATAACAAGATGTTGTAAAAAAAATGTTCCTTTTAAAGGGACGGATGAGTGCGAAAATGCATTCCAATACTTAAAAACCAAACTTATGGAACCTACCTTACTACAATATCCAGATTTCACTAAAGAATTCTGCATAATAACAGATGCAAGTAAGCAAGCATATGGGGCGGTTTGAACTCAAAACCATAACGGTATCCAACTTCCCATTGCATACGCATCAAGAGCATTTACAAAAGGTTGAAAGTAACAAATGTACTACTGAGCCGGAATTAGCTACAATTCACTGGGCGATATAACATTTCAGAATATATATATATGGAACACATTTCTTAATAAGAACAGACCATAGACGTTTAATATACCTTTTCTCAATGACCAATCCCAGTTCTAAACTAACACGTATGAGGATCGAACTAGAAGAATACGACTTTACAGTTGAATATTTAAAGGAAAAAGATAATCATGTAGCTGATGCGTTATCAAGGATAACCATCAAAGATCTACAAAATATAACTAGAAATATATTAAAAGTCACTACTAGATATCAAAGTAGACAAAAATTCCGCGCGGAAAATCAAGAACAAGTATTGCCAAGACAATCTTTAAATAAAGCTTCTAAGCCCAACGTATACGACGTCATAAACAATGATGAAGTATGTAAAGTAGTGACCTTGCAGATAAAAAATATGTTATGTTTATTTGAACAAGGCAGAAAAATTATTGCAAGATATGATGTTAGCGATTTATATACTAATGGAGTTATTGATTTAGATCAATTTTTTAAATTAATGGGCAATAAAATATTGAAAACATTAAGAGTAGCGCTACTCAACCCGGGGACCCAAATAACAAATTTAAAAGAAAAAGAAGCAATTTTGTCTACATTTCATGATGATCCAATTCAAGGAGGTCATACTGGCATATCAACAACTTTGGCCAAAGTAAAAAGACACTATTACTGGAAAAGCATGTTTTAAGATATAACTGAGTACGTAAGAATAAATGTCAAAAATGCCAGAAATCCAAAATAACTAAACACACAAAGACCCCTTTAACAATTACAGACACACCAAAGGGCAATGAGTATGCAGTCACTTTAATATGTGATTTAACTAAGTATTTAATTCCCATACCTGTTCCGAATAAAAATGCCAATACTGTCGCTAAAGGGGCGCATCCACAGGCGAGCATGTTCGGCGAACATGTTGTGCTCGACGAAATTTTTCCTGTGGATGGTAGTGTTCGTTGTCAAATTTTGTGTTCGTCAAAATGTTCGAATGGAATTGAAATATTTCTATTTTGACAACGTTTGCAACAACATGCTCGCCAATGGATGGCAATGTTGGCTCGAACGTCAGTTTGAAAAAACGTTTTGGTAGAGAAAAATGAATAAAAAGTGCAATATTATTTTGCAATATTATTTATGGCAAATACTTATTGCCATAAGTGCAATTAGAGTGCCGCTATAGTTGTCCGTTGACATATTGATAGTTTGAAAATTTATCGAAAAATGATGTTCGCACGAATGTTGGCTCTAGTTAGTGGGGAAAATGAAATTCAAGTAGGCGAGCATGTTGACGAACCTGCTCGCCTGTGGATGGGCCCCTTTAAGCAATATTTAAATCTTTTATCTTGAAGTACGGTCCAATGAAGACGTTCATTACGGACATGGGAACAGAATATAAGATTCAATTATAGACGATTTGTGCAAATATTTAAATATTGAAAATATTAAATCCACAGCACACCACCACCAGACAGTTGGAACAATAGAAAGAAGTCATAGAACTTTCAATGAGTACATACGATCTTACATATCGGTTGATAAAACTGATTGGGACGTATGGCTTCAATATTTTCTCTTCTGTTTCAACACGACCCCCTCTATGGCACATACTTATTGTCCATATGAGCTAGTATTCGGTAAAACAAGTAATTTGCCAAAACATTTTAATAGCATTGATAGTGTAGAAGAACTATATAATATAAATGACTATGCTAAGGAAAGTATAGATTATATATAGATTAGAAGTAGTAAGAGTAGAGTAGAAGTAAAAATAGAAATAAACTTCTATACGATCATAAAGTAAGGGATATAGATATAACAGTAGATGACAAAGTTTTATTAAAAAACGAGACAGGTCATAAGTTGGATCCTAAATATACAGGACCGTATATAGTAACGGAAATAGGAGATAGAGATAACATAGTAATAACAAATAATAAACATAAAAACAAACAGTTCATAAGGATAGAATAAAAATCTTTATTTCATAAATTGCACTTAGTATGGCCATACAAACCCACAAATACATAGATAAATAAATACACATATTCTTTTAATAATTTCATTTTCTTTGATTCTAATGAAATAAAACAACACAAAAATAATAAAAAAAAAAGGATGTACTAATTAGAAATTTTTATTATAAAAATAACTTCATTATATTACGTTATTTTTCAAAAGGAGGGAGATGTAGTATGCACATATATTGAATACCCACTGTACTGAGAGTACTTAAAGGGTGCGCACTGTAACACTTTGTTGCAGTGTTTACATAATCCAAAGTCCTGGTCATAAACCCTAAGTGGCCGAAATATGAACCGATCGTTATGGCTTAGCCCACACACAGAAAGTGCTAGTGTCGGCATAAACAAACGGTCAGCATATGCATACCCCTCGCGCCTCCACTTGAGAGTGCATAACAACGTATATTATTATATTCCTTTATACATAAGTATATAGCCGTCTCTCTGCCGTCGCCTGCGAGGAGCGCAGCTACGAGACTTAGCTTTACTTAGACTTAAAAAATATTGTAAAAGAACAGAGAAATTTTGATCGTTGGATCGGCACCTCAGCTGCTCCTTCTAAATAAAAATCTATCAATAACACAGCCACACAAAAAAAATATTTTTTCGGGTCTGGAGACTCTAGAATGTCAGGGTTACGTCATAACCTTAAAAAACCTCATACAAAATTGTATTTGAGTCCGGTTGAAAACATATTATAAACATCGTCTGACCCCCGGACTCGAATATAATTTTGTATCGAGTCTATTCCAAATTAAATATCTCCATTAGTTTTTTTTAAATTAAATTAAGTACGGGTCGCGATGTACGATTAAAACATAGATAAGAATCAAAATACAAATTAAGATGTAATTGAAACTTTTTTCGCTCTCTTTGAATTTTTCTTGTCTTATTAGATTGTTATTAAGAGATTTAGTACAAAAAGAGCAAACACATCATATGTTTTTCTTGAGAAATAAATAAACATAAAAAGGTCTTTAAAAGTAAAAAAAAGGTGAAAATTACATTTTTTGACTTTTTGGGCTTATTTAAAAAAAAAAAGAAAAGCTGAGATATGCTATGCATCCAATAGATCATGAAAATTTGAATATTTATTTATGAAAATACAAAAAAAGAATCGAGGAATATGGACAGTTTTTTTCGGTCCTGGTTGACCATCCGCCGGAATAGCCGATATGCAATAAAAAAATCTTTTTCATCTATTACAACTGTATATAACCCCTTAATTAATTTCCATAAATTGGCTGACGGTTTAGCGTTAACACATTTTATTATATCCTCTCAGAGGGTATTATAATTTTGACCCTATAACCAATGTATATACCGACCTATACCTATACCTATAACCTATATATACCCTATTGACCCTATAACTCTGTCCGTCTGTCTGTTTTTGCGCAAAAAAGTCTCTCAGTTTTTAACCTATCGTTTTGAAACTTTGCACACACCATTCTTTCCTTTGCACGCAGTACATAAGTCGGAACGACCGGCATCGGCCGACTATATCCTATAGCTACCATATAACTGATTGATCGGAAATGATATAACTTTGGTGTTTTTAGAGTTAGAAAGTTTAAAATTTGGCAAAATATTACGACATGCCAAGATTCATGAGGATCGGCTGAGTATATCCTATAGCTGCCATATAACTGCACGACCGGAAATGACCCAACTTTCGTGTTTTTAAAGATAGAAAGCTGGAACTTGGTACAGATTATATTTTTGGTCAGTTTATCCGATTTACCAAATTTCATAATGATCAGTCGACTATATCTTATAGCTGAAAAAAACTAAACGATCGGAAATGGTTTTTGGTAGAAATACCCAACCTTGGTATTTTTGAAGACAGAATAGGTTGGGACTTTTTTTTAGATGTTTGATTGTAATTAATTGCTTTTAATTTGATATTCTTATAAGGATCGGCCAACTATATCCGATGTTTGCGATATAAATCCGGTTTTAACTGCAAGGGTATATCAACTTCGGCTCCGCATGAAGTCAGCTTTCTTTTCTTGTTTGTGTGAATAAATAAATAAATAAAAAAAATCAAATAAATATCTTTATATAACAACACAAAAAGTGCGGAATAAAAAATTCTTAACCAGGGAAAAAGCTCAAAATCGCCAGCTCAAAATTTAGTTTCCAATCCAGAATATTTCATATAATTGTGTGTATTTAATTCAGCTTTTTTATGTCTCTTTTGTTACAAAACAATTCTTGGTATTAGCTGGGCAGTCTTGGTTATTTATTTTTCTTTTCGTTTTGTTTCCCCATTCCATTTTCGAGAATAGGATACGGCCGCGCATGCAGTGTGCGGCACTTTGTTGTTTTTATTTTTCTTTGTTTGTCAAGGAGGCTCAGTCCCCGCGCACCTCTCACCTTGTCTACTTGGCAAAGCAATAGCGCAGTTCGACGAGCCCGCACACAGAACTTAAGGCTCAGCCCCCGGGGCCCCTTCACCATCCCAGTCGCCTCTGTAGCCATACAATTCGAGCATGAATTAATTTTTTTCGGGCGATTTTATAGCGACAGCTCCACATTAGCAATTCCTTCCAAAGGTATAGGAACACAAGACAATTCTCCATTGATTCTGAGTCCGAGACCGATGGGCCGGCCAGATTTTCCACCCCAAAAAGCGCAAACTCACATCCGCGAACATGGCTTTCAGCATGGAACAAATGACGGCCACTATACAGGCGGCCGTTCAACATGCCGTTCAAGAAGCCAATATTGAAAGCCAACGTAGGCTAAACGAACTGCGCCTGGCTATACACCGGCTGACCGAACAGGTCAACGCAGCACAAATCGCTCCCGCCCAAGCGGAAGCTTCCCAAATCAAAGCCTATGAACCTATAGAAATTAGGGACGACGTCAAATATGACGAGCCCCTAGATGCCTAGATGCCGACGGGAGCACAGGACGCATACGTTTCCTGACGGCAAGTGGCAGTAGCCGCATATTATATTTTTAGAAGTTCGCGTTATTATCAGGCAGTTATCATTATTAGAAGTGCGATAAGAGGCCCTGCCGATGCTGTGCTATCCTCGTTCGGCACTGTGCTAAATTTCGACGCGATAATATATCGATTCGCCTTTACGTACAGTGACAAGCGCCAGATTCACATCATCGAGCAGGAGATGCGTTCTCTCAGGCAGGGAAATATGACCCTCCTACAATACTATGATGAGGTCGAGAAAAAACTCACCTTGCTAACCAACAAAACCACCATGTCGTACAAAGTTTCGGCGGCAAAGGTTTTTACGACAAATTCCGGGATAACGCACTCCGAGTATTTATCTCGGGACTCAAGCGCAGCTTTACGGATGTCCTTTTTTCGGCAAAGCCGAAAGATATGCCTTCAGCTCTCGCTTTGGCGCAAGAAGTGGAAAACAACCTCGAAAGATACTCCTTCGCGGCTGCATTTGCCAGAAACCAGGAGGACAAGTATAAAAAACAATATCCAAAGGCGCAAGAACATTGACAGGCTTCTGCGTAGGAAAATGTCGAGACAAGCACTGGCAAAAGTCCATACTATATACTGCCCCACAAAGGATGCAATCCCGAGCCCATGGACATTGACCCATCACTGTCCAAGATGCATAAGCCCCTGCATACCAAAACAGAAAGCCGGCCGAGTCCGATCATTCGGGCCCATACAAAAGGCAGAGGGCTAACCATGTCGCGCAGGGCGCAGGCAAAACCGGTGTGAAATATACCGCCGCAGCTTCAAACGCGTTTCAAGAAATTGATAACGTCGCCATTCCGGACACCTCAAAGGGGACTCCGAGGTAGAGGGCTAGAATTCCAATCATGCCACAACGTAAATTTTACTGAAATAGACTGCTCCAGCGCAGCACCTTTAGTCAGAAAAGCGTTTTCAAAAATGCTAAGCCTACTAAAGCCTACACCTACTAAAAAAGGCATAATCCAGAAGTCGAGATCCCCCTACAATAACCCGATATGGGTAGTAGACATAAAGGGCATCGACGAATCTGGCATCCGTAAAATGCGGCTGGTTTTAGACTTCAGAAAGTTAAACTCGATGTATCTCGATGATACTAGGGAATTTAGGCAAGGCCAAATACTTCACAACACTCTATTTAAATTCTCGCTATTACCAAATTATACTGGCAGAACGTGACCGTGACAGAGAGGTTAACTACGCTTATAACGAAAGGGAGCTGTTAGCCATAGTTTCGGCGCTAGAAAAGCTGCGTCACTACCTATATGGATCAAAGATATAAACGTCTACACCGCTGACCTACGCGGTATCGGATTCTAATCCGAGCACAAAAATAAAAAATGGAAAGAACGCATCGACGAGTGCGGTGCCAAAGTCTTTTACAAGCCTGGCAATGACAACCTCGTTGCGGATGCCCTCCCAAGGCAACAACTCAACGTTGTAGAAGAGGAAAAGGCATTTTCAAGCGCGGCCACAATTCACAATGAGCTGTCGCTAACCCATACCATCCAATCCACGGACAAGCATCTCAATTGCTTTCAAAACCAGATAACTCTGGAAGAAGCCGTCTCTTGTTTTCTCTTTGGAAACAAGCACAAAGTGTCAATGAAACCCGATTGGACAATCATCAGAAGCCCAAAAGCCCAGAAGAGGGCTCCAGGAGTGGCCAGCTTGCCTTCCCTGAACGTCACTATGGAACGTAACGTTCTCAGTCTTCCTTACCGTAACCCGTTGAGTGAGACGTTACCTCGAACACATTAAGGAGTTGGGGAAGAAGTTCAACCACCATCAATTATATCAGATGGTGTTCATATCAGGAGCAACATGCTGCGCTTTGATTTGCATCGGCTTGACCTATCGGCGAGTCACTTAGGCCCGAAAAACCGCGGCCCAGCTGAAGGAGATGATTGCTCTAATAGGGTCGGCCGAGGGCGGCCTCATTCTTTAAGGGGGCGTAGTTAACTGAAGTTAACCGCGCAACGCTAATGTCCGATTATTTAAGAGCTGCTGACACAGCGTCTTGCTGGATGCCCATACATAGCCGGCAACACTGCACATTTGCAGCATTCACTCAATAAAGAAGACTTAAATTCAATACTCCGGCACAGTCGTTAAAGTCAATTTATGTATTAAAATTGGTTACCTTAAGGTACGGTACGTTGCAGTAGCAACGGAGTTATTAACGCCCACCATAACTTCCTGTTAAGAAGGAAGAAACCCCTCGTCAGCCGCAACCGAAATCGCACGCACACCTGCCCCCGTGTATGTGAATGTGTGACACGCATACATACAAAGAACAATTCAAGCGCAGACCAACCTTCTTCGTCGCGCTCCTTTCAGCTACTGAGAAACAGAATGCATTCAATGAGAATATGAGCGTAAGGTGAACGAACGGTAAGCGTAAGAAAGAGATTAAGATTTCGCTCTGGGGCCTGCTGGGGCCTGTCGCAAGACATTTTTGCGTCCATTTTGGTTTTATGAAATGGGTTGTCTATATGCTGTATGGTTAGTGATTGAACATAGCTTGAAAATTAACTATGAAATTGAGTCAAATCATTATCAAATAAAATGAATTATGAAAATTAAAGTATGTATAATACTATGAAACTAAGTAATTTTTATGTTATTATATGTGTAATGTGTGGGTACTGTGAGTTCAAAAACAGAACCAAGATGCAAGGTGTTCTGCAAGGTCCATAGGATATACCTTAGGGACGTATGGATGGGAGTGAAGGGCGTGCACTTCTTGTGGTCTTAGACTTAGCTCGACGGATGGGGGAGGTTCTTTTTCACGTATCCATACTACACATCATCAAAATAAATTAAGTGCACTAGCTCAAAAAAAATTCAAGAAGAAACCCGGATGATTTTACTTTATAATCAAATCCGAAAACAAGAAACAAATCCCCTAAAATACAAATAGCTTCAGAAGAGAGAGAGAGTGATTTCGATCAGTTTTAGGGTAATTAGATGTCCATTATACCCTAGTCTTAACCCACCCGACCTTGGCGAGATCTACGACGTTTGATCCGCCCCATTTCACTATCCTATAGGATACTTATTGTGGTTCCAGCATGGCTATTTAGGGGTTCGGCGGCGGAACGGTTAGAGCCTTAAGCCCTCATAAAGTTCAAAATATTCAAATAAATAGTCTTATAAAATTGATTCATTTTACAAATTAGGGTTTCTATTTAAATAAAATAATATCGCCTTAAAATCTATAACAATTCATTTCGTTATCATTCATGTTTAAATTTAGATATATATATATATAAGAAAAATTAATATTATTGGATTAAGTTAAAGAGTTAAATTTAGCTACATTTAGCTACAATTAAAATATTAAGAAATAATAAATTTGCGAGGATATATATTCAAATGATTCAAGATTCATGGCTCATAAATTTAAGGTTTAAATCAAAAGACTGAGTAATATCTTTCAGTGGTATCCACTTACCGAAGTTCACCGCCGTTGAGCTCAAGGACAGGAATGCTATAGGTGTTTATAATAATAATTAATAATAAATAATACAATAAATTTGCTTGGCCATGCTCGAATATTATCGCAAAATTCGTATTTCAATTATATTCCAAATATTACTCTTTTAAATTCATCGTGACTTATATATATATAAATTTATATTTATTTATATTAAAATAAGCAAGAAAATGTAAATACTAATAAATTTGAATTTTTAACATTAAATTATTTGCAAAAGTATAATGCAAAATAAAAAGGTTCGAGAGAGATTTTCTTTCGTAAAAACTCCATAATATAAAATAATCAAAATATAAACTGCAAAGCTTTGAATATTTAAGCAGGCCAATATATATATAAAATTCACTGCTGCTGATACGACCGTAACCACATATTCGCTGGAGTTTTCTCTCCGTGTAGTCATCCAAAATTTAATGGAAATAATTCCATCCGATTTGATCGGAATTAATTCCGGTCGAATGTCGCTGAATTCCTTAATTAAACTAGACGATTACATAATGTCGTACTAGTCAATTATGTAACTCCTTGCTAGCCGATTGCATAACTCGGTACTAGCCGATTGCATAACTCGGTACTAGCCGCACTGGCACGTGGCACTGGGGAAAATAATACTTTAAAGAAACTGCACTGTACTAACTTAAAAACATACCTGGCTTAAAATCACTAATTCACTATTTCACTTAATCCACAGCAACTTCCGTTGGGGCTTAATAATTTTTCCCATACATTTAATTATAATAAAAACGAGTTTAAATATAGGCTTAATAATACAGCCTTATCGCTTAAGCGTATGCAAGTTAGTGTCTAAGCTTCCCTATGCAAATCTAGCCCTAACTATGCTAGAATAAAAAGCTCTAAAAAGCTTTCACATAACTGATGCTGCACTATTATCTCGATATGCAGAAAACCCAATAGATAAGATCGCGTGATATTTTCGTTCGCTTATCCAAGGTGACCGGAGAATAATAGCTACAACACACTAAGCTTTTCAAAATATCTTAATTTCTATGTTTTCTGTATTATGGATGCCCAATTGGAAATCCACACACTACACCACAGTTAATGCCACAAAAATCTTATTCGCAGGGGTCATTAACTGAAATTACTAATATTAACCAAAAAAAACTATTTTTATTTTACTACTTGTATGTCCTTTAAATGATAAGTTCCTAATATTTTTCCTGCTTCATTTACCAATTCATAATAAGGGACTGAAAATCTTGGGACTGCTCAGGCTAGGGACCAACTTAAAAGATTTCCAGAAATCAATTCCTAAATAAACATCCTGGGTTAATGTTGGGATAACATAGAATTCAATTGACTTTGTTTCGCCACGATAAGAAATGTTAGTCATATATTTTCCTACCACGGAACATTTATTATTATTAGCCGTTCGAATATTTCCCGAACATTTTTTAAGTTTGTGATTGCTCATAATTTCGGTAGCCGCGTTTCCACCTAGACAACTTACGGATGCTCCCGAATCTAGCAATGCAACATAATTCTTCTCTCCTACAATGATGTCTGTATATAGCCTATCATCAGAGTTACCAAGTATCGAGGAAACTAACTTTCTCCTGGTATTAGTTATATTTCTCCAAAATGATTTTAAACGAGCGGTCGAGCGTTTTTGTTTTCGTTTGGGCGTCGAATTTTCGTAACCGAATATGCGACACTTTGCTGCATTGTACCTATTCCATCTAATGTGTAGAGGTGCGAATGGGTCTCGCTCGGTAGCTGCGTTCAGTTTCTCTTGCGCTTCTTCAACGTTATTATTCTTGGGAATAGGTGTTGAGTATTCCGTTTGAGAATAAGCTTCTTTAACTAGTAGTTTGGATTGTAAGGATGCGTCAGATTGGTGGTATTCTGCGCATCCCTCTGGCGGTTTTCCGTCGGGTTACAACGAGAGCATTTTGGTTTATAAATATCTTTAGCTCCGCAACCATAACAAAATACTGATCGGACTTCCATACAATCGTCGAACCTATGTCCTGACTTCTGACAATTCCAGCAAACCATCTTCCTCCTATGAATTTCGTCTACTTCCATTTCTACTTGCTCTTCTGACAGGGAATATAATTCCGAAACGGAACGATTTGATAACTTCGGTTTCATTGACTGCGGGTTGACATGCTTCTGAAATTGCTCGTGAGTACGGATCTCCTCGCGTAATCTAGCAAGAGTATTAATACCTAAATGCATCAATTCGTAACGTAACGAGTTCTTAGCATTTCGAATAAGAATTCGTATGGTGGATTGTTCCGAAATGGGAACCTTGAGTCTTCCTAACAAAGTTTCTACAGCGAACTGGTATTCTTCGAATGGTTCCTGTTCTAATTGCCGTCTAGCATTGATCATGTCCCAAATGTCCATGTCGGAGTCTACTTCCTGGAACTTTTCTCTAAATTCTTGCTGGAAGGTTTTCCAAGTGAAATTTTCACAAGAACGATGAAACTTCCAAAACCATTCATTCGCCTTTCCCGCGAACAACAAGTACAAATGATCACACAAAAGTTGATAATCGCCTCCTAAGTTTTGTGATGTAAGGGAGCGAATACGATATAAAAAGTCTTCGACTTGCATGCCGTTTCGAGCACCGTCGAATTTAATGCGCCAGCCTTGCATAATGCTTGCGACTTTTTCAGGAGAGATACTCGAAGCTCTAGAGTTTCCAACAGATGTCTCACTGATATGACTGATATTCCTGCGCATGGGTGGTAGTTGAGATTGGTATTCATTAAAGCATTGGGGAACGCTGGGTGACCTTGTGTCCTGATCCCTTGACTCGATATTAAGAGAAGTCATTTTGACTTTTAAAGCTTGCTCTATTGATGCGTTTATAATCTGGGAAATATTCTGTAACATGCTGTTTTGTTGAGCTTGTATACAAGATTGTACTAGATCGGTTATTTCGTTTCTGCCTAACACTTCTCGATCGTTATCAACCTCAAGGAGTTGTCCTTTACGTTGCATTGACCTTGTCTGTACCCCTCTTTTTGGTATAGCACCTTTCCCTCTGGTACTGGGATTACCTCTGGATGGTTCAACGCTAGGATCTATAGTTTCTCCTACGGTCTCTGCCTCGTTCAATTCAATCATTAAATTATTGTTTGCAAGAGAAAGCCGGTTAACCGAGCAACTACTATTGCAAACTGGACAAATTGACTTTGCTTGTAAAAGTGGCATTAAACAGCTGTAATGGAATTTATGATTACAAGGAGTAGTTGCCAACATCTCATTTAATGTCACAGGTTCGCAACAAATGGAACAAATAGTTTCCTGCTCTCCTACGCTTTCAGCTGGATTTTCTAAACTGTGTCTCACTGCCATTATGAAATACTATATTATCTCTCCGATACACAAATGATTAAATAAAAAAAAATATAGAATTATAAATATAATAATAAAAAATATCAAAAATCAACAAAAATCAAAATCAATAAATCAAAATCAATAAATCAAAAAAAATAAATTAAATCCAAAATAAAAAAAAACAAATTAAATCCGCCACCAAAACTCCTATATAGCTCTTCGGGAATCCGAAGTGTGCTGGAACAAAAAAACTGATCAAATAAAATCTCTCTTTCTCTGATTCAATTTGGGGATACACTATTAAATTACTGACTCGTATACTTCCGATAAAATGTACATCCGGTTGGTCAAGAGCTAAAATTCCTCCAGCGTCTTGCAGTTCCTAACCAGGATTTATTATATGGACCTGATACGTCTGAAATTATAAAGCATGGTGAGGTCTGGTTATGCACAGCAGTCGCTCTGGTCGATCAGTCCAATCTGCTGAACTGCAATCGCAATTCCGAGAGACGAACCGCTTATGGATTCCATTACTCTCCAAGTTAAACAGACTTCATAGGTATTACGAGAAAAAAAAAATACTATTTCGATACATCATTGTCTGACGGGTCAAGATGCCAAAAAAAAACTCTAGCTTCTTGCAGTTCCACGAAAGATGATAAAAAAAAATAAAAGGAATCTGACTAGTTAATAACCTTCTAAAGCTAAAACTCTAATCAGGCCCCACGTTGGGCGCCAATTTTGTAATGTGTGGGTACTGTGAGTTCAAAAACAGAACCAAGATGCAAGGTGTTCTGCAAGGTCCATAGGATATACCTTAGGGACGTATGGATGGGAGTGAAGGGCGTGCACTTCTTGTGGTCTTAGACTTAGCTCGACGGATGGGGGAGGTTCTTTTTCACGTATCCATACTACACATCATCAAAATAAATTAAGTGCACTAGCTCAAAAAAAATTCAAGAAGAAACCCGGATGATTTTACTTTATAATCAAATCCGAAAACAAGAAACAAATCCCCTAAAATACAAATAGCTTCAGAAGAGAGAGAGAGTGATTTCGATCAGTTTTAGGGTAATTAGATGTCCATTATACCCTAGTCTTAACCCACCCGACCTTGGCGAGATCTACGACGTTTGATCCGCCCCATTTCACTATCCTATAGGATACTTATTGTGGTTCCAGCATGGCTATTTAGGGGTTCGGCGGCGGAACGGTTAGAGCCTTAAGCCCTCATAAAGTTCAAAATATTCAAATAAATAGTCTTATAAAATTGATTCATTTTACAAATTAGGGTTTCTATTTAAATAAAATAATATCGCCTTAAAATCTATAACAATTCATTTCGTTATCATTCATGTTTAAATTTAGATATATATATATATAAGAAAAATTAATATTATTGGATTAAGTTAAAGAGTTAAATTTAGCTACATTTAGCTACAATTAAAATATTAAGAAATAATAAATTTGCGAGGATATATATTCAAATGATTCAAGATTCATGGCTCATAAATTTAAGGTTTAAATCAAAAGACTGAGTAATATCTTTCAGTGGTATCCACTTACCGAAGTTCACCGCCGTTGAGCTCAAGGACAGGAATGCTATAGGTGTTTATAATAATAATTAATAATAAATAATACAATAAATTTGCTTGGCCATGCTCGAATATTATCGCAAAATTCGTATTTCAATTATATTCCAAATATTACTCTTTTAAATTCATCGTGACTTATATATATATAAATTTATATTTATTTATATTAAAATAAGCAAGAAAATGTAAATACTAATAAATTTGAATTTTTAACATTAAATTATTTGCAAAAGTATAATGCAAAATAAAAAGGTTCGAGAGAGATTTTCTTTCGTAAAAACTCCATAATATAAAATAATCAAAATATAAACTGCAAAGCTTTGAATATTTAAGCAGGCCAATATATATATAAAATTCACTGCTGCTGATACGACCGTAACCACATATTCGCTGGAGTTTTCTCTCCGTGTAGTCATCCAAAATTTAATGGAAATAATTCCATCCGATTTGATCGGAATTAATTCCGGTCGAATGTCGCTGAATTCCTTAATTAAACTAGACGATTACATAATGTCGTACTAGTCAATTATGTAACTCCTTGCTAGCCGATTGCATAACTCGGTACTAGCCGATTGCATAACTCGGTACTAGCCGCACTGGCACGTGGCACTGGGGAAAATAATACTTTAAAGAAACTGCACTGTACTAACTTAAAAACATACCTGGCTTAAAATCACTAATTCACTATTTCACTTAATCCACAGCAACTTCCGTTGGGGCTTAATAATTTTTCCCATACATTTAATTATAATAAAAACGAGTTTAAATATAGGCTTAATAATACAGCCTTATCGCTTAAGCGTATGCAAGTTAGTGTCTAAGCTTCCCTATGCAAATCTAGCCCTAACTATGCTAGAATAAAAAGCTCTAAAAAGCTTTCACATAACTGATGCTGCACTATTATCTCGATATGCAGAAAACCCAATAGATAAGATCGCGTGATATTTTCGTTCGCTTATCCAAGGTGACCGGAGAATAATAGCTACAACACACTAAGCTTTTCAAAATATCTTAATTTCTATGTTTTCTGTATTATGGATGCCCAATTGGAAATCCACACACTACATATGTTGTGCTATTGTTTTAAAGTTTTTATTGTTTTTTATTTTTATACCCTTGCAGAGGGTATTATAATTTTGGTCAAAAGTGTGCAACGCAGTGAAGGAGACATCTCCGACCCTATAAAGTATATTTATTCTTGATCAGGATCACCTCCTGAGTTGATATGAGCATGTGCGTCTGTCCGTCAGTCCGTCTGTCCGTCTGTCTGTCCGTCTGTCTGTCCGTCTGTCTGTTTCTACGCAAACTAGTCTCTCAGTTTTAAAACTATCGACTTGAAACTTTGCACACACCCTTCTTTCCTTTGCACGCAGTATATAAGTCGGAACGGCCCGGGCGACTATATTTTATAGCTGCCATATAACTGATTGATCGGAAATGGTATAACTTCGGTGTTTTTAGAGTGAGAGAGTTCAAAATTTTACATGAGCGCTATTTTTGGCAAAATAATATGACATGCCAAATTTCGTAAGGATCGGCCGACTATATCCTATAGCTGCAATGTAACTGAACGATCGGAAATGACTCAACTTTCGTGTTTTTGAAGATATAAAGCTGGAACTTGGTACAGATTATATTTTTGGTCAGTTGATCCGTCCTACCAAATTTCATAACGATCGGCCGACTATATCTTATTGGCAGCTATATATAACTAAACGATCGGAAATGGTTTTTGGTAGAAATACCAACTTTGGTATTGTTAAAGATAGAAGTTTGGGACTTGTTTTAAATTTTGTATTTTAGTTAATTGGTTTTATTATGATGTAATCATAAGGATCGGCCAACTATATCCGATGTTTGCGATATATATATATATATACAATTTTTACGCAGAAAACTGACATTTTTGATTTTTTGTCGTGTTTTTCGGACTTTGACGCCATTTTTTCGGTACAACTTCCAAGAAATGGTATCAGTTTTGACACATATCAATATAGTCTCGTTAATTCTGAATAAAAAGCTTTATAACTTCACCAATTTTGATAATTTCCTAATGAAATTGGTCTTGTTTTATTCAGAATTAACGAGACAATGATACCATTTTTTTGGAAGTTGCACCAAAAAAATGGCGTCAAAGTCCGAAAAACACGACAAAAAATCAAAAATGTCAGTTTTCTGCGTAAAAATTGTATCCTTTTTGTTGAAATAAATTAAAGATCTATTTTTTTCAAAAGCTACAACATTTAACTATTAAAAAACGTCAAAAATTTTAAAATTGGTTTAAAATTACGCGCTTAGAAATTTTTAAGAGCAAAAAAGTCCCGAAAAACCGTTTATTCTAAATAAATCTAGATTTTGAGGGTGTTCGAAAAATTTCAAACACGGTTTTATACTATATTCGACCTAATGAACAATTCCTACTAGGTCTCTTCAAAAGTTCCAAATCACTGTCGCACTGTGTTATGGAACGACGATAGTTTTTCTACATATCCTTATTAATGCTAATGTAGAAAGCTAGCCTCTCCTAAAACACTACCCCAAATGCACTTCATCGGTTGAAGAGAAGGACTAAAATTTGAGTCTTTTATCTGAGTCTATCTGACCATTTCGACTTTGGTTGGCGCTTTAGATTGGACCAATCATTCACCACACGATCTTAAAATTCTTATTATCTCAGCAAATAAATACATTTGCATCGATAAAATCTTATGCATTTGCATAAGATAAAAGAAAATATAAGGTAATGAAAACCTGTATCAAGTACAAAAGTTTTACTTTGAAAAACACCAAAGATATGAAATTTTCCAAAAGCCTTTTTACCAGGGGTACTACACAGAACATTTTCACAAAAATTTCGCTATAGTTTCTCTTTAGGGTGCCACACATACATTTTTGAGTGATTTCAAAAATACCGAAATACCGAATCTTGCTACTCTTTTTGCTAACATTCTTAATAAAATTCACTTTTATGTAAAATTACAGTTAAAAACAAGAAAGGAAAGCTAACTTCGGGCGGAGCCGAAGTTTATATACCCTTGCAGTTAAAACCGGATATATATCGCAAGCATCGGATATAGTTGGCCGATCCTTATGATTACATCATAATAAAACTAATTAACTAAAATAAAAAATCTAAAAAAAAGTCCCAAACTTCTATCTTCAAAAATACGAAAGTTGATATATCTACCAAATACCATTTCCGATCGTTCAGTTACATATATGGCAGCTATAGGATATAGTCGGCCGATCCTAATGAAATTTGGTAGGTTGGATCAACTGACCAAAAATAGAATCTGTATTAAGTTTCAGATTTCTATCTTCAAAAACACGAAAGTTGGGTCATTTCCGATCGTGCAGTTATATGGCAGCTATAAGATATAGTCGGCCGATTCTTATGAAATTTGGCATGTCGTAATGGTTTGCCAAAAATAGCTCTCGTGTCAAATTTGACTCTAACTTTAAAAAAACCAAAGTTATACCAATTCCGATCAATCAGTTATATGGCAGCTATAGGATATAGTCGGCCGATCCGGGCCGTTCCGACTTATATACTGCGTGCAAAGGAAGGAAGAGTGTGTGCAAAGTTTCAAGACGATAGCTTCAAAACTGAGAGACTAGTTCGCGTAGAAACGGACAGACAGCGGACATGCTCATATCAACTCAGGAGGTGATCCTATAGGAGGTGATATATATACTTTTAGGGTCGGAGATGTCTCCTTCACTGCGTTGCACACTTTTGGACAAAATTATAATACCCTCTGCAAGGGTATAAAAAATGGACGAACTTTTAAAGTGAAATAGTAGGAATTATTTGTTAGGCCGTGTTTGAAATATTTTTAACACCCTCAAAATCTTGATTTATTTAGAAAAAATCGTTTTCGGAACTTTTTTGATCTTATAAATTCCTAAACGAGAAATTTAAAACCATTTTTCCATGGCTGTAATTGGTAAAATCAAGCCCTTTTTAAAACTTTTGTACAATTCCTTTTCATACAGTAGGCTAAATAATTTAAGATTAAGGTGATTTTAATTTACGGTTATGCCACGATTTAAGTCCTTAGCTTAAGGGGACCCCCCCCATTCTCGGTTTTAAAAAATCGATTTTTTTTTTTTTAATTTAATTCGAAATTGTAACTATTCAAGAATGTTCCCTGATTTTCAAGTAAAAATTTCAAGTAAAAATTTCAAAAACTCTTGAAGATATAGCCGATTTATGGAAGTGGAAGTGGAAGTCTCAGGCGACGGCGAGAGCTGTCTCAAAACTTAAAACGCGTTTTTCTCGAAACAGTGTTTTTACGACTGGCGCATAAGGTTACTCAAAAACTATTAATCTAATCGGTTCCAAATTTTAACACGTTATTCTATACATATATAGCTCTCGTATGAACTAGGATAAATCGAATCGGTGAAGATCTTCCTTACTTTTCAACTCGATTTGTGGCTGAAAAAAATGGAAATTTCCAAAAAAAAATTTCAAAGGTCCACCATTTTGTTAATTTTTGAGCGAAGTTAATAATCCTAGTTCATACGAGAGCCAAACATGTACTTTTTCCAATCCCGTTGGAATTTTTGGATTCAGATGTTCCAGTGAGCGGAAATCAAATGCGCCGCCGAAAAGAAGGGCTTTTCTTTGATCACAAAAAACAACAACAAAAACAAAACAAAAAAAAATTCTGTGAAATGATTTTCTTCCTTTTTGTGTCTTAATATATGTAAGCACAGTTACAACCCTAAAAAATAATTTATGTTCATTTGCCAGCCCATTGAAAATCGTCAAAATTTAAAATCGAGAATGGGGGGGTCCCCTTAAGCTTAAAAATAAAATTTATTGAATGTTAACCTTTTTTTATATTTTATTGACACTTGCAGAGGGTATTATAATTTTTGTTGCCATGTAACTGATTGATCGGAAATGCTATAACTTTAGTGTTTTTAGAGTAAGAAAGATCAGATTTTGTATGAATGCAATTTTTGGAAAATAATACGTAATAATACGATCGGCCTACTATATCCTATAACTGCCATATAACTGAACAATCGGAACGATCGGTAATTTTGAAGATAGAAGCTTGGGATTTTTTTTTTTTAATTTTTTATTGTAAAAAATTTGTTTTATTATATTATCATATTCCCGTAAATTAAAATTGCCCTACTATATCCGATGTTTTCGATTGTAGTATATCCTGCTTTAACTGCAAGGGTATATAAATTTCAGCTCCACCCGAAGTTAGCTTTCCTTTCTTGATTCTTTTATTACTAAATTTATTTTTTAAATTATCGTTTTAATTTTTATTGGATTGCATCTTATCAAATTTCTTCACTATTAATTACTACAAATTAATAAAAATCAAAAACTAAAATTTTGTTTTTGTAATCTGGTAGGTGTTACAACTAACACTACAAGGGTTTTGGTCCAGCCCAAGCCACTACAAATTGTGTGTCAGGCCAAAGACAATTCAGTTATTTGAAGCTTGACATTTCACCAAATCAATCGTGTTTTCTGTGGCACCCCCGTATAACTAGAAACCCAAAACACCCGAGCCTCTCGGGCTTTTAATGATTTTTAATTTGAATAAATAGAATAACTTTATGAAATTTTTAATAACAAAAAAAAGCAAACATTCAATTAATATATTAACCATTTTTCACATTAAGATTTTACGAGCGATAATAGTTTTATAATTCTTTTTAAATTCTTAAAAAAGTTGTGTACAAAACAAGAAAGGAAAGCTAGCTTTGGGCGGAGCCGAAGTTAATATACCCTTGATCCTTATTTATCCTTATGAGAATTTCAAATTAACCGCAATTTATTAGAGTGCGAAATTTACCAAATTGGGTCATTTGGTTCATATAGTCGGCCGGCCCTTATAAATTGGGTACGTCGTATTATTTTCCCAAAAAAAGAATTCACCTCTGCCAACTCTAACTCTAGAACACAACGCCCTTACTCTAAAAACACCAAATTTTGTCAATGAGTTATATAGTAGCTAAAGGATATAGCCGGGAGAAGGGAGTGTGCAAAGTTTTAAGTCGATAGCTTTATAACTGAGTCTGGTTCGCAAAAAAAAAAGATAGATAGACGGATAAACCGACATGCTTGTATTAACTTAGAAGGTGATCCTTAAAAATAATATGTATACATTAAAGGGTCACAGATGTCTCCTTCTGAAGGAATAAAAAATTTGACATTTGAATTAAATTATACTAAAGCGTATTAAAAGATCCGGCATTTTAAGGGTATGATGCAGATATGCATCACCTCCATGTAAAGACGTAAAAATAAATATAGAATAAATATATATAAATTGGAACCTCTGGCCGTTTGATGTATTCGCTTGCCTGTTTATATAACTTGCTTAACTCTTATTCTTTGAGACGACAGAATATAGAGAACTGTACATTTTGGAATTCTGTGAACACATAGGGACTGAAATACGTCAACGAAAACCACCACCCTAATATACACAGAAATACATACATATAGGTATTTATATATTCATATATAGCGCTGTATACAATATGTTAGTGCATGAGCTCATATGAGCTTGATTAACACTATTGTAATCAATTAAAATCATTTACGTACATTATAAATTTATGTGCTTCTGAGGTTTAGTTAATGTACAAATATGCAGAATTCCTTTATATTGCGAAATTTATAACTTGAATAAAATATAAATCACATTTGTGGATATATGCATAGCACATTTATATACATATATAAAACTCATAAACTCATTTATTCATAATTTTTTAAGAAACCCAGAAATGTAAACTTTCAAAATTGATTTTTTTGAAATAAGTACTTATGCAGACATTATTTGGGAATAGTTTAATTTACAATTCTAGATCTTTAAAATATACATACATGTGCGAATATTATTATTAGCTGCTATTACTTGATACTTTCACATCTTAGAGCTGAACCACTTTTATTATTTACTAAAGTCAAGAATATAAGAATTAATTTAAATAATCGATGTTTCAAACTCTTAAAATTGAAAGAAATAATTCAAAATAATGTCAAACGATTGAAAATATTTAAAATCCAGAGAATTTATGGCTGTTTGACACGACGGCGATATTGAACTGAGCAGCTGATCGGAATAGGAACGTATGAACATATTGTCGCTGCATCTACATATATAAATGTTTAACAACAAATTTGCATAATAAATTATTTTTTTGTTCCTAAATTTTATTGTAAGCATTTGCAAATTAAAGTAATACTCAAAGTTGCACAAAAATTTGAAAGGGACGAAGCCAATCTTTTTATCTTACTTTAAAATGAATACGATATATTAAGCACATTCTTGGGTAGTTTCAAGAAAAGACTACATAAAAAATGGTCTTTAAAAATGGTACAAAAAAAATGTATCAATTCTTAAATTTGTTCAGGGTCAATGTTGATTTATTTGTGCCAAAGGCAATTTTTTTTTTAAATCACCCTTGCAGAGGATATTATAAATTTTTCCAAAAGTGTCCAACGCAGTGAAGGAGACATCTCCGACCCTATAAAGTACATATATTATTGATCAGGATCACCTCCTGAGTTGATATGAGCATGTCCGTCTGTCCATCTGTCTGTTTCTACGCGAACTAGTCTCTCAGTTTTAAAGCTATCAACTTGAAACTTTGCACACACACTTCCTTTTTTGCATGCAGTATATAAGTCGGAACGGCCGGGTTGGGCCCACTATATCGTATAGCTGCCATATAACTGAACGATCGGAAATGGTTTTTGGTAGAAATACCAACATTGGTATTTTTGAAGATAGAAGATTGGTAATTTTTTTTAGATATTTTATTGTAATTAATTGGTTTTTTTATGATATTCTCATATGGATCGGCCAACTGTATCCGATGTTTGTGATATATATATATATCCGGTTTTAACTGCAAGGGTATATCAAGCTTTTCTTAGCTTTATGGCTTTTCTTTCTTGTTTTTGATAAGGATGCAAACAAAATTGAGTCTGTACGACCACGCCCTCTTTTGCCTCCCATACAAACCAATTCTTGGTATGCTTAGTGCAAATTTAATTGAAACTTTGAACAAAATTTGAACAAAACTTTTAAATATGAACAAAAATTACTGATTTTTTGTCTATTTCCTACATTTTTATAATTTTAGGAATATTATAGTCCCAATTATTTTGGGATTATACTTTATAATTATTATTATTGAATTTATTATATAGTAGTTAGTATATATTAGTTTAACAATGTTTTCGTCAATTAAATTGGAGTTCTTAATCTCATTTTTATACCCTTGCAGAGGGTATTGTAATTTTGATCGAAAGTGTGCAACGCAGTGAAGGTTTCTACGCAAACTAGTCTCTCAGTTTTAAAGCTACCGGCTTGAAACTTTGCACACACCCTTCTTTCCTTTGCACGCACTATATAAGTCGGAACGGATTGGCCGGAACGGGATTGATCGAAAATTGTATAACTTTATACAATTTATAAGTGTTTTTAGAGTTAGAGAGTTCGGATGCATGAATGCTGGATTTGGTAAAATAATACGACATACCAAATTTCATAAGTACCACCCGACTATATCCTTTAGGTGCCATGTAACTGAAAAATCGGAAATGAAGCTAATTTCGTGTTTTTAAAGATAGAACTTAGAGTTGTAACTTAAGGTAAAGATTCTATTTTTGATTCGTTGATCCCACCTATCAAACTGTCATTTTCCATAGCACGCGTGCATGGGGTCGTAAATTTTGCCGTATCGGTGCCGGCACACTGAAAGTGTGAGTACTCTCAAGTTGTTTAAGAAGCTCTCTTATTTGCTCCCATTTTGCCTCATTTGACAGCTCAAACTTAAAAAATAAAATATTTCCTTTGGGAAGAATTTTCTCAGAAATTGGATTGGAAAAAGTTTTCTCCATAGAATGAACAGATAGGAAAGCGTAGTTTTTCATTTGTTTCAAAACTTTTGCTAGAAAAGCTTTCTTTAAAATAAAATACACTATTTTGGTGCCCATTCCAACTTTTGAATTACCGAAAAATGAAATAAAAAACCAGAAAGGAAAGCTAACTTCGGGCGGAGCCGAAGTTGATACACCCTTGCAGTTAAAACCGGATATATATCGCAAACATCGGATATAGTTGGCCGATCCTTATGATTACATCATAATAAAACCAATTAACTAAAATACAAAATTTAAAACAAGTCCCAAACTTCTATCTTTAACAATACCAAAGTTGGTATTTCTACCAAAAACCATTTCCGATCGTTTAGTTATATGGCAGCTATAGGATATAGTCGGCCGATCCTAATTAAATTTGGTAGGTTGGATCAACTGACCAAAAATAGAATATGTACTAAGTTTCAGCTTTCTATCTTCATAAAGACGAAAGTTGGGTCATTTTTGATCGTTCAGTTGTATGGCAGCTATAGGATATAGTCGACCGATCCTTATAAAATTTGGCATGTCGAAATATTTTGCTAAAAATAGCTCTCTTGTCAAATTTGAACTCTCTAACTCTAAAAACACCGAAGTTATACCATTTCCGATGAATCAGTTATATGGCAGCTATAGGATATAGTTGGCCGATCCGGGCCGTTCCGACTTATATACTGCGTGCAAAGGAAAGAAGGGTGTGTGCAAAGTTTCAAGACGATAGCTTTAAAACTGAGAGACTAGTTTGCGTAGAAACAGACAGACGGACAGACAGACGGACATGCTCATATCAACTCAGGAGGTGATCCTGATCAAGAATGTATATACTTTATAGGGTCTGAGATGTCTCCTTCACTGCGTTGCACACTTTTGACCAAAATTATAATACCCTCTGCAAGGGTATAATTACGTTCCAGGCTATCACTGGGCTAGAATGACAGATCAGCATTTTTGAGAATCGCATATTATTGGATCTTTTAAGAATTAAACCTGTTTATTTTCCAGTCCCTGATTGAGTACCAGGTTGTATGCTTAAATAGTGTGCCAGGGCTCTGTGCAAACCTCTACAACTTATCTTTGGAAACGTCGATTTTAGCATGACGTCATTAAGCATCGCTCTCCACCACTAATTTATTGCATTTGACAAAATTTTTATTTGCAACAATATGTTTGATATAGGACGCAGAAATGGAGGAATAGCCCTTGAAACCGTGTCCTCCTTTTCTATCTAAGATATTGCGAAAAACTAGTAGTAGTATGATTACTAGTAAAAAGTTAGTATATGTAGATCTCACTTCTTCGTGGTAAAGAAGTCTAAAAGGCTTCTTCCAGAAAAAGGCAGCGTTTTTTGAGATCCTCAGCAAAGGCTATCCGCAATGGACACTCTTAAGTATTATTGCAAAGAGAAAAGTCAAGGCGTGATGGTGCCCCTTTTTTTTGCGTTAAAATTTCCACCAACAAGAAAGTTTTCTCTTGCCTGATACAACAGCGTACAAGAACCTTCAGTAGTCCAGGAAATGGCTGGTGGGTGATAAGCTGCGGAAAAGTTTATCTCACCAAGAGGAAAAGGCAAGACTGTTCTGGCCATTTGAAGATGCCTCCATCAAATGGGGCAGTGATGAAAGTGTTGAAAAGAGGATCCGAGGCTCCGAAAGTCAGCTCGGTAGAAGTCATATCCGGTAAAGCTGCAATACCTACTGCAATTTTTTTTAATTTTACGAATTATCGTAAAAATTAGTAGTTATTTAAACTACCTACTACAATTAATAGTTTTTAAAAAACATTGTAGAATCAAAAATTTAAAAACAAATTAAATGTAACAATATGAAATAGGCTTTCCCATTCTTCAGTTGCTAATTTTTTGTCTGTGTTGCTACAAATTTTCTTTTTATTTCATGACTGTAATTGCGCAGTCAACATCACACAATTTTCTTTGAAACGGTCCAATTTGATAAGGAAATTATTCTCATTTTGTCTTACATACCAAAAATGATATTTTTCCAGTCAGGTATTTAAATAACAGCAATTAAATTCAGCTGTTTCGTGTTTGCATTTGCCTTTATTTTGTAGTGTAAATCAAACTAATATTTCTTGAATGTCGAAGCACAAATCCGTCAGGGCGTCAGCCAACGGGTACAACAGGGGGACCTACACGCAAGCAATTACGTGCCGTAACTGTGTACACCGATGCCCTGTGGGCAAAAATCCCGTTTTTGGTGCATAAACTCTAGTTTATAAGATATTGACTTGAAACTTGTTGTATGTTATTATTTGAACTAAAACAAAGTTTTAGTTTTTGTTTTTTTTTTTTAATTTTCGTACCGCACAGTGGTTAAAAATGCACTGTTATTCAAGAAATTATTAAAAATTATAATTTGAATCACATTTGGTATTACATTATAGAAAAATAAAATTAAAATCTGTTGCGTATTTCAAATCCATTGTTAAATTTTACGAACACTGAAAAAAATTGGATTAAATTTTTTTAATAACTCAAAAATTGTAACTTACTCGATTCCTTGTATTTTAGTTTTCAATATCGTCTGGTACCTCTTCCTCTAATTCGATTTCAAAAGTGTCACTTCGATCATCGTTGCCATTTTCTTCATCTGTGTCTTCTACGCACGAGTTTTGGCGAATCCAAAAGATCGACAACCTCTGCTGGCAGAGGCATCCTGTTAGTTTTTGTGAACCAAGAACTAGACAAAGGATCAGACGAATCCATAGCTCTGTGAAAGACATCTGACATATTGTCAATCCGGCTACATTTTCTGGCATGATTTTTTCGGTCAGCCTTGAAAAGTTTGTGTCTTGCTTCTTATGCACTTTCTTCTAAGGAGCCAACAGGAACAATTGATTTTTCAATGATTATGTATCCATGTACTAAAATTTTGAGTACTGTTGGCGACATGGGGTACCAAAAGTAATTGGTCCTATATATAGTAAAAGTTTCAAAACAGAATAATTTAAATTTTTCTAAATGTATAGGGTAATGACAATTTATGGCTATCAAAATTACATGTAGGCGCTGAATCAAATTGTGATCTATTCCTAATATAGAGGACAATAATTTTGGGTTGGAGAATGCCCGCCTCACCATATTTCCGTCATTTGTATTGCCACTGCCATTTTGTCTCGGCTTGTCTATATGAAGCCCCATATCTTTCCAAAACGCTGCTTGAACTTTATATTTTCGTGCCTCCAATTCGATTTTGTCATTTCCCTTAACATGCCACTTTCTAAGCTCAATTCTGTATGATATTTTAAGCAAAAATTCAAAAAAGCGAATCCATGCATGAAGGGAACTTAATCCATACTGATCCGTATGTGGCTTCATGTCAATAAAAATCACTTATAGTAAGAAGCTGGGTGGGCTTTGCCCCACACATTGGACACGACTGGAAGGATTTTGTTCCTGTTAATATGTTTAACACCTTGCCGTCTATAAGTGTCAGGTGCCCATCGAATTTTACAAAAATTGCATTCGATTGAATCCAGGTTTTTAATCTGATTGTCCAAGTTTTCTTTTTCTTCTAATATAAGAGACGTTGTTTTCTTTAAGTATGCTATTTTTAGAGGACGACAAAATCGTATGGACTGAGGCGATTTATTTAACCAAATGACTCTTTGTTTTTGATCTATATTTTTTATTGGAATAATTGATGTAACAAATAGAGAATCATCCAAAGATTGAGACTCTGCGATGACATTTTTGTTTGTATAAACTGTGACCAGTAGGCCCATCAAACCCATAGCTAAAAATAAGAGTACACTGAGTAACATCTGAAAGTATTTTACAAACTTCCTTTTGCATCTGTAATATTCTTGAAGCGGTATGGTTCAATAGGTTTTTCAAGGAAACTTTTGCTTCATTTTCGGTGCATGAAATTCCAGCAGGTCTACATTTTAATTTCTTCTCGGCTATTTTTTAATAAGAGGGGTAAATATCGCAGCCATGTTGTTTTAAATTTATGTATTGCTGCTTAGTAAACCCATTTTCCATAAAAAAAGCGAATGCATTTTCAGAAGTTATTGGACTCGGAGCCAGCAATCCAGTTCTATCAGTTTTTTTTATACCTTCATTTTCAGTTGATTTTCTGGCAGAAATGTTAGCAGCGTATAGTAACAAAGGGGTTGAATTTTTTATTTTCTATCACAAGTTCAGATGCCAGCTTTATTTTGAGTCATTTACCAGCAGCTTCATATGCCAATTTCGGAAGACCACCTTTCTTCTGTGGGGATTCATTTACATCAAAAAGTCCTATAGTCATATTGCCGGCTAGCCACATGGCGTGTTTTTGTCTAAATCGCTTTATGTTTCGGCAGCATCGTGGCCAATGTTTATTAATGTAATTAATAAAGTTAGTAATTTTATTTGATATCGTTTGGTTTATTGTTTCGATTTGATGATCGCCATTCAATTTGTCGAATATGTAAGTCTCCAAGGCTACTCGCGAGCGTTTGTTGCTTTGCCAAATTGCAAGAAGAGCGCCGTGACCAAACACATATGTGCCTGGATAAACGCAAGTTTAGCAAAAAGGAGCAAAAATGAGCAAAAATGGTTAATTGTATGACAACAAAGACACTTTTTTAGTTAATTTCTCGTTCTTACTATTTTGCAAGGCTGTGCCATTAATAAGTTATTCACCACAAAACACAAACACAATTTTTAGTTCAAATCTATAAAGATACACATATAAAACAGTTCACAGTAGGACAAGATACATAATTAAAAATGTTTAAGCTAATTTGCATTAATAATTACCTTTGCAAGGAATTTCCATTTTTAGATTTTTCAAACTTTTTTTTCACACAAAGCAGCAAGCACGCAAAGTTTACCTGTTTTTCGCGCCAATTTAACAACATTGCAGGGTCTCTCAAGTAGGTGACTTTGTTTGAGTGGCAACACTACAGGGTTGCCACCAAAAATGTTTTAAAAGCGGTTTTTTTCAAATGACGATATCTAGATTCGATTAGTATGGGCCATTCATAAAAATTAATTAAGAAAAAAAATAGGTTTATGCACCAAAATCGGATTTTTTACCCATTGTGCGCTGGTAGTGTGACTATACTCTCCACGTGAGGGCGGCTGGAAACAGATCCCTGGCTGGAAGCTGGCTAATTAAAGTCGGGAGGGGAGAAAAACACTCCCTTTCTTAAATCACCCCAATCCAAGGTGAAACAGCATATGCCGAAGGAAGCGTGTCCGAGGGTTCGACCTTCCAGGCCGACTGCCATGGGGCCACCGAACTGCGTGGAGAGGAAGACCCCAGGGTCAACTTCTAGACCCTAGGTCAACCCTGGTCCGGTAGCGACTCACTTGAAGCAGCAGAAAGGCTCCTTTAAAAATGGAAGGAGAGCAGCCTTCATTCTAATAAGGGCGGACGCATCGGCCGAAGCCAACCCGGACCAGGCCGAGATTATAAAGTGGGCAAGGGAGGTCCTGGGTTCAAACCGGAAAAGGCGGTTTTGAGGCTAGAGCCGAAGAAACTTGCTGGCTCAGATCCTGCCAGGGGGATCGCGCAAAGCGCGAAAAAGCAGAGATCTACGAAGGGAGGAGCCCCCCAAGCTGCCCAGTCGCAGCCGACCAACCGCTCGTTCGCCGATGTGACGAAGGGAAGAACCGTTATTTGAGTCCTGGACAAGGGATCCAAAGATGGGCTCATTCCCAAGGACCGTTGGCGACGAGTGGTGGACGAGTGGTGGACTGGGGAGTCGCCAAGGTCGAGGAGGCGTTAGGACTACGGAGGCAGGTCATCCTCACGCTCAACGAGGAGACCGTGAAAACCCTGGAAAGGTCGGAGCACCGAATTAAGTATGGATTCGAGCATGTGACGGTCCGTATTTCTAAATCTGATGCGAAGAGCAAGCCAGTTGAAATCGAGCTGGAAGCAGACAACACCTTTGCTCTTCGATTATCTCTCCCTGTCAGCATGGCTTTATTAAGCATCGCTCCACCAACACAATTTGGAGTTGATAGTTTGTCATAGATGGCTTTTGTAAGGGATATCAAACCGATGTAATTTACACAGACTTCAGCAAAGCATTTGATTCAGTTAATCACTCACTCTTGTTAAGTAAACTGAATATGCTGGGTTTTCCTATAGACCTCTTAACGTGGATCTCCAGCTACTTAGATGGAAGGACACAAAGAGTCTTATTTAAAAACATACAGTCCCGTCTGGTCCGTGCTACATCTGGCGTCCCTCAAGGAAGTCATCTTGTCCCGTTATTATTTACACTTTTTATAAAAGACTTGCCCCCTGCTTTAACGAACTCTCTAGTTCTTATGTATGCAGATGATGTAAAGCTTTGTCTTCAGTACAAATCCATCTCTGCCCAATGCAGTCTTCAGTCTGACCTTGATAACTTTCAAAAATGGTGTTTAGCTAATGATCTAATACTTAATGGATCAAAATGAAAGCATATGTCTTTTTATCGTTCTTGCCATCTGCAAGCTACGTATTCTATTAATGGGATTGCCTTAGAGAAATTAACTCAGGTTAATGATCTCGGCGTACTATTAGACATTTAACTTAAATTTTCCGACCGTATTTCCTTAATGGTTAATAAGGCAAAAGGAGTCCTTGGTTTTATTAAAAGGTGGTCAAAAGAATTTGCTGACCCATACATAACCAAAACATTATTTATTTTTTTGGTCCGCCCGATACTGATGTACGGTTCATGTGTCTGGAGTCCCCAATATAGCGTACAAAAGGACCACATAGAATCCGTACAATATAATTTTTTAATATTCGCATTTAGAGGTACTGGGTATACTGGGATGCAAATCTTCAGCTTCCATCATACAATAGAAGACTCTTACTTATAAACTTACCTAGCTTAACAAATCGTAGGACAAAGCTCGGTGTAGTCTTTCTGCATAACCTTAGTAACGGGGATGTAGATAGCCAGCATTTAACCAGACATATGCACTGCATGACCCTTTTAGAGTATTGTGTTCGAACAACAATGGTATCTACTCTATAACATCTCTTTCCTGTCCCTCTAATTTAAAATATAGAATTTTAAATTTCCTTACTAACTCCTCCTAGCTTAACAAATTACAAATAGCTTAATATATACTAACAAATCGTTTCTCGAGCGCCCCTCGGTCGTCTGGGCCTCTAAGATTTATGATGAATACAGGAATGCTAGTTGATGCTCTTATTGATGCACAAGCCACAAGCCAAATTCTGAAAGACCGCGAAAAAAACAAAAAAAAAATGATTACAATAAAAAGTCTAAAAAAGACGCAAGCTTCTATCGTCAAAAATATAAAAGTTGGTATTTTAACTAGAC
This sequence comes from Drosophila bipectinata, assembly GCF_030179905.1. Classification (NCBI taxonomy): domain Eukaryota; kingdom Metazoa; phylum Arthropoda; class Insecta; order Diptera; family Drosophilidae; genus Drosophila; species Drosophila bipectinata. Next base: position 18,586,602 of record NC_091740.1, on the reverse strand, counting down.
ACCAAATACCATTTCCGATCGTGTAGTTATATGACAGCTATGATATATAGTCGGCCGATGAAATTTGGTAGGTGAGCTCCCCTGACCAAAAAATAGAATCTGTACGAATTTGCAACTTTCTATCTTCAAAAATACGAACGTTGCGTAATTTTCGATCGTTCAGTTGTATGGCAGCTATAGGATATACTCGGCCGATCCCGTTCCGACTTATATACTGCGTGCAAAGAAAAGAAGGGTGTGTGCAAAGTTTCGAGTCGATAGCTTTAAAACTGAGAGACTAGTTCGTGCTCATATTAACTCGGGAGGTGATCCTGATCAAGAATATATATACTTTATAGGGTCGAGATGTCTCCTTTACTGCGTTGCACACTTTTGGACAAAATTGTAATACCCTCTGCAAGGGTATAATGATGATAGCTTATCACCTTTTTCTATTTCCTATAGGCTTCCCTGGTGTATAAAAGGTTTAAAAAACTTAAAGGGATAAAAATTACAAACGATTTCTAAAGACAGGGGAGCCTCGAGCAGGAGAGCTATGCAGCCAATTTAAGCGGGAATTTGAATTCCTTAATAAGTTTCTTTACAATATATATAAATCCGATGTCAAAGCTAGCCTTCGATCCAATCCTAAAGCTTTTTGGCGGTTTGTTCACAGCAAAAAATCAATATCGGACATACATACCTTCATCCATATGTTGTCAGATCGATTTTTATTGCCCCTGGTTCATGAAAACTAGGAATATAGAAAGAGATCTGAAAATCCTAAAGATAGGCGATGTAATACGAACACATTCAGAAAAATATCATGAACGCCTTGGCTCTCATCCTAGCTCCGAAGAGGCTAACATGGAGACCTATAAAAAGAAGATTAAAAAGATACCATCCGCATGACCTTAAGATTCATATAGCCGTTGTAGTTAAAAAAAATTTAAAATTAAAATAATATAGAATTATATATAGAAACAAGAAAGGAAAGCTAAATTCGGGCGGAGCCGAAGTTTATATACCCTTGCAGTTAAAACCGGATATTTATCGCAAACATCGGATATAGTTGGCCGATCCTTATGGGAATATGAATATATAATCCAATTTATTACAATACAAAATCTAAAAAAAGTCGCAAACTTCTATCTTCAAACATACCAAAGTTGGTATATCTACCAAAAACTATTTCCGATTGTTCAGTTATATGGCAGCTATAAGATATAGTTGGTCGATCGTAATGAAATTTGGTAGCGCGGATTAACTGACCAAAAATAAAATCTGTACCAAGTTCCAGCTTTCTTTCTTCAAAAATACGAAAGTTGGGTCATTTCCGATCGTTCAGTTATATGGCAGCTATAGAATATAGTCGGCCGATCCTTACGAAATTTGGCATGTCGTATTATTTTGTCCTTGGAGAAAGGGTTCTGTGCTTGTGACGTGTCAGTATATGTGTTACTTATAAATTGTAGTGGATTTCGAGTGTATTAACAATGCGCGGAATAGAGGGTACACCAGTCTTTCGTGAAGTAAAACTTAACATATTCACCTGGATTCACTCTGGTTGTAATTGTTTGTTAAAGTGTGAATCATTGTCTGTCCGAAATGTCAAAAAGTGCGTATTCCTGCATATCTACAAATTATTTTACTTTTTAAGAAGAATGTCTGTGTCGAAGCGCGCACTTTTCTTAGTATGGCACTGCGAAGCATCCCCACTAAAAAGTTCTTCGTAATGGAAAGCTTCGCATTAGGAGAAGCTTGTAGCAAATATTATTGTAACGAAAAGGAGCTTTGCCAATTTGGGAAAAATAGTAGTTTTAATAGTAGGCTTGTCCAGTAGTGGAAGAAATGCGATATAAATAAAGCAGCTTTTGAAAAAAGGAATAAAGAATGGCTAGACACGCCTTAGGTGTTGATGGAAAGATCATCATTTAGAAATGTTGGACGCCCAGAGAAAAGTATTTCAGAGTGATGCAGAATAACTCAAATCAACAAACTACCAGGCATTTCGGAGAAAGTCTTGACGGATGCATTGTTGTTGGCTGCAAGTAGCCGCTTGTATAAGGACAGAAATACATCAAGAATTGTTTCGATGCTGAATGCTGACGAGGAGCTTACCGGGGATATTATAAGAACTGGAAGTACGGCCGGTACTGGAAGTACTAACAATGGAAATACTGCACGAAGATTTTTTCCAAATTTAGCTGCGCGCATTCCGATTTAGCGTTGTCCTGCGAGCATTGTCCTGTGGACATTACTTAAACACCAATGCATTCGGATCGTACGCTATGGAAACTGCCGAAATTTTTTTTTAATAAATACCCTTGGTTTGACTTGCCATCGTCTGTTCACAGAATTTTAATTATTTTGTATATAATGTATATTAAATTTTTGTATATAATGTATATGTTTATTTGCTTCTTGCATAATATTAGTTCTAATTCTATTTCTTACTCTTTTTTTAGAATAAAAAAAATTTAATAAAAGGCTTTTTTTAAATATAAAAAAAAAAATATAAAAAAAAAACACTATAAATTTCATTTTTGTCCACATTATGCAAAATTGAGTAACAAACCGAAAAAAAAACCGATTGAAGATATCTCTAATATTTCAGAAGTTATTAATTAAATGCCGCTAGCGAGGCTGAATCGACCACTGTGCGTCGGAGTATAGGCTCTGTAAAGCCGATACAACAGCTAAAAGGCGAGCCTGCATCCTCGCAAAAAAGAACCTTAACCTTTTCTTGCTACCAAATTTTCGGAATGAAGACCAAGTAGCCGCAGCCATAGAGAGCCCAAAGGGCCCTCTAATGGTGTGTTCGGCGTATATGGGCCACGACCAGGAGGACCTCCCCCCGCACTCGCTTCTCAAACAGCTAGTGGAAGACAGCAGGAAGCACAAGATCGACCTGATTATAAGTTGCTGATCGGAAATGGTATAACTTTGGTGTTTTTAGAGTTAGAGAGTTTAAATTTCACATGAGAGCTATTTTTGGCAAAATAAAACAACATGCCAAATTTCGTAAGGATCGGCCGACTATATCCTATAGCTGCCATATAACTGAACAATCGGAAATGACCCAACTTTCGTGTTTTTGAAGATAGAAAGCTGGAACTTGGTACAGATTATATTTTTATACCAAATTTCATAACGATCGGAGGACTATATCTAATAGCTGCCATATAACTGAACGATCGGAAATGGTATTTGGTAGAAATACCAACTTTGGTATGTTTGAAGATAGAAGTTTGCGACTTTTTTTAGATTTTGTATTGTAATAAATTGGATTATATATTCATATTCCCATAAGGAGCGGCCAACTATATCCGATGTTTACGATATATATCCGGTTTTAACTGCAAGGGTATATTCACTTCGGCTCCGCCCGAAGTTAGCTTTCCTTTCTTGTTAAGAATAAATTAAGATCTTTCTAAAGAAAGATCAGAGTTATTTGATAATATGTAATCGGATATTTAATAATTTTTTAAGTGGTTCGTAGTTACGTATTCAAGAATTTTATTTTCCAAATTGGTATATGAGACATTATCAATTTTAGTTGTATCATTAAATGTTGTTAAAAACGAACCGTTTAAATGGGAGTTATTAACAATATTGTTCCCATTTATAAGAATGACACCTCTTGTATGATGTCTATTTTTATACCCTTGCAGAGGGTATTATAATTTTGTCCAAAAGTGTGCAACGCAGTGAAGGAGACATCTCCGACCCTATAAAGTATATATATATATTTTTTTTTTTTTTTTTTTTTTTTTTTTTCGCGGTCTTTCAGAATTTGGAAATGGCTTGTGCATCAATAAGAGCATCAGGCATTTCTGTATTCATCATAAAGCTTAGAGGCCCAGACGACCGAGGGGCGCTCAAGAAACGATTTGTTAGAGTATATTAAGTTATTGGTTAATTATTAAGCTAAGAGGAGTTAGTAAGGAAATTTAAAATTCTATATTTTAAATTAGAGGGACAGGAAAGAGATGTAATAGAGTAGAGACCATTGTAGTTCGAACATAATACCCTAAAAGGGTCATGCAGTGCATATGTCGAACTACAACGGCTAAGGAACAGAGGACTAAAGTTTCGAGTCCTTCTATTAGGAATGTTGAAATTTAAGCGTGTTAGTAAATGCTGGCTATCTACATCCCCGTTAATTAGGTTATGCAGAAAAACTACACCGAGCATTGTCGTACGATTTGTTAAGCTAGGTAAGTTAATAAGTAAAAGTCTGCTACTGTAGGATGGAAGCTGAAGATTTGCATCCCAGTATAGACCTCTAAGTGCAAATATTAAAAAGTTCTTTTGTACGGATTCTATGCGGTCCTTATGTACTCCATATTTGGGACTCCAGACACATGAACCGTACTCCAGTATAGGACGGACCAAAGAAATGAATAGTGCTTTGGTTATATAGGGGTCACATAATTCTTTTGACCACCTTTTAATAAAACGTAGGTCGGCAAATTTAAGTTTGATGTCTAATAGGATGCCGAGATCATTAACCTGGGTTAATTTTTTCTAAGACAATCCCATTAATAGAATACGTAGCTTGCAGAGGGCAAGAACGATAAAAAGACATATGCTTCCATTTTGATCCGTTAAGTATTAGATCATTAGCTAAACACCATTTTTGAAAGTTATCAAGGTCAGACTGAAGACTGCATTGGGCAGAGATGGATTTGTACTGAAGACAAAGCTTTACATCATCTGCATACATAAGAACTAGAGAGTTCGTTAAAGCAGGGGGCAAGTCTTTTATAAAAAGCGTAAATAATAACGGGCCAAGATGACTTCCTTGAGGGACGCCGGATGTAGCACAGACCAGACGGGACTGTATGTTTTTAAATAAGACTCTTTGTGTCCTTCCATCTAGGTAGCTAGAGATCCACGTTAAGAGGTCTTTAGGAAAACCCATCATGTTCAGTTTACTCAACAAGAGTGAGTGAATAACTGAATCAAATGCTTTGCTGAAGTCTGTGTAAATTACATCTGTTTGATATCCATTACAAAAGCCATCTATGACAAAGGATGTCAACTCCAATAAGTTTGTGGTGGTGGAGCGACGCTTAATAAAGCCATGCTGACAAGGAGTGATAATCGAAGGTCAAAGGTGTTGCAAATGAGGGGTAATTAATTTTTCAAATAACTTTTGAATTGCCGACAACTTAGAGATGCCTCTGTAGTTGGCAGCCTCAGACTTTTTCCCTTTTTTATGTAGGGGAATTATGAAAGATTTCTTCCACTTAAGGGGAAAAATCGAGGTTTCCAAAGATAAGTTGAAAAGTCTAAGTAGAGGTTTGCACAGAGCCCTGGCGCAGTATTTTAGCACACAGCCTGGTACTCCGTCGGGGCCTGGCGAATAAATGGGTTTTACCCTTAAAAGACCAGATAATAAGTAGTTCTCAGAAAAAAACTGTCAGAAAATAAGATTTGCTGCTTGAATGTTATATGCGTAAGGCTGATCTGTCAAATTAGGCAGAGAATTAGGTTTCTCTTCGAGGAATTTTCAAACGTAAGCTGGTGTGAAAAAGATACGTGTTTACGCTTAGTGTTTCAAAATTATAAAACTGCTTTGGATCCTGAGTAAATTGTATCCGGCAGCGGTCAATATAACTCCTATAACATTCCGCGTAATGCACGGTAAAATTCGACCGAGCTAGTAGGTATCTTGAAAAATCAACACTACTACAGGTTTTTTTGTATTTTAGTAAGAGCCTATTTTTAATATTTTTTAGGTTAGTGAGGCACCTTGTATACCAAGGAGGATTTGTTGCTGCGGACGGATATTTCCATGGCACACAGGAGTCAAAAAATGTATTTAAAGTATAGTAAAATTTTTCTAAAGTGACGTTAAGATCAGTTCATGCCAGAATATCGGACCAATCGTATGTATCAATAAGGCTATTAAGTTTCTGAAAATCAGCTTTATGGAAGCAGCGAATCTTATTTGCCACGCATAGAGACATCTGATCGATAGCAAGAATAATTTCGATCGAGACCTCCAGCGTGGGGTGATAAGGATCCTCTAGGGTTGAAAGGGGAAAAGCTCTGGAGAGAGCGGTACCATCAGGATCAGATACAAAGCATAAGTCTAAAAGCCGACCTAACGAATTTCTAACATGGTTAATCTGACCTAGGGACATGTCAAACATCATGGAAGTCATGGTGAGTGATAAGTGACAAAAATGGTGAGTTATCGACGTTGGACCACTTTAATTCTGGGATATTAAAGTCGCCCACCGCTACAAGTTGGTCACGATCTGTCATAAGATTAAAGACGTGTCGAATAGCGGACAAATGCTGCCAATATGTGGGCGGTTCAGACATAGGCGGTATATATGAACATGTAACGTATAAAGATTTCACGGACAAAGTGATTTTAACGCAAATAAATTCTAAGTCACCAAACTCTTTGGATTTCGCCTCTTCAGAAGCAAGAGTAGAGTCTACCGAAATGAGGACTCCACCCACCCTTCGCTGAGGTCGATCCCGTCTAAAAGTGGTGTACTTACTTGGAAAAACTTCGGAGCTAAAGATCTCCGGCTTTAACCAAGTTTCTGTAAAGGCTAAATGTGGGATGCAAAGGAAGAACTATCAGAATATAGTTTAGGGAGCTTGCTACAGAGCCCCGTAGTAGAGGGCCAAAGAAGAGGTGGAGGGTTGGTCAGTGGTTCCGATATTGGGAAGTCTCACTCCCACTGGTTTATTAACTTTTTTCTTTACGGAACTAGGCTGACGTTCTTGGACGAAAAGATTCTCTGGCCAAAAACTGGAAGAACAAATCATCTTGAACATCAGCGCGGGCACACGAATCTTGAAAGAAAACGTGCGCCGTGTATAATTATATTTTAATTTAGTTATGTCCTCCACCTTTATATCGGCTTTAGTTTTGGCTTTGATATAAGCCGAGATATCAATCTCTGAAGTATCTGGGGCTAGCCGAGAAACAAATATATGTTTCGATGGAGGAATCACCTGTAAGGGTTTTGGTGTCACAGGTACGAGAACTGCAGCCGGTGCCGGTGGTCCGGACTGTGGAATACCCTTTTGGGTGACTCTAATGGGGGTTTCGTTCCCTAGGACCTGTGGCATCACTTGAAGAGACAATTGCTCATTATCCCTGAGAAATTCGGCTGAGCAGGCTGAGGCGGATTAGAAACAGCGGATTTCTTACGCTTAGGGGACTCATTTAGCAGCTGAAGGCCTCTAAACTGAGTGTCAAGCGCACAGAGTTGGTCATTGACTTTACGAAAACCAGTGATCAACTCTTTAAATCAATTTTTGGTCTGTCTCATGAATGACCTCATTTCGCCTTGAACAGCACGATAATTTTCACAACAATGGTGTATACCCGACCTACGGAAAATGGCATCCGAAACTGAGGCAGTGAATCCGGCACACTTGGCGTGCACGACGTTTTCACATAACCTGCAATGGATGGTAGGCTGGGATGCGGAAATTGTCTTGTTACAAGACTTTATAGCGCAGGCAAGTTTAAATTCCATTTTTTTTAAATTAATAAAACAAAAATTAATATATAAAAAGTTAAAGAACACAATACCTTGAACCACTGTGCCAAATAGGAAGCCGAAGCGGGAGCTTTGAATAGTGCAAAAGAGAAATAGAGATAGCGATAAGCCGGGGAAGAAGCAGAGCTGAGCTATGCTTGGAATTGAAATTATTCAATTTATTAATTCGACTCCAAATATACCACAGCACTCGCGAAGCGATACGGATTAAGCTTAAGATTCACAATATATGTATGCAATTGATTAAGTGAGTAAACACCGGTTTACCAATATTTATAATTAAACGCAGTGCGCACAAAAAAAACACGACCGTTCGCTTAAGAGAAAGAGAGGGAATTGAGGGAAGTGTTTCCAACATTTTATCTTGAGTATTTTTCAGGAATATGTATTTGTATTTTTGAGGAATGTTATCGTGTTCTATTTTATTATATAGTACGTCAAAAGGTTTTTGGTTCGTTGAAGAATGAATGCTCTGATTATATTCTAGAGCGGCACTTATTACTATTTCGGAAAAGTCAGTTAAATTAAATTCTTCTTTAATGCATCGAGCTAATTCGGTTAATGTACAATGTGCGTTTCAACTTGTCCGTTTCAGGTGCTGTGCCTCGGGTCTGCGTAATGTAAAGTTATATTGCACCTTTGTGCAAAAGATTTAAATTGAGCCTAGGTAAAGCTCGGTTCATTATCGGTCATTATTACTTTTGCTTGTGGAAAATGTTGTTGAAGTTCCATTACTATTTTTTCGATATTTAATTTACTTTGGATTTCTTTTACTACTAAAAATTTTGAGTAAGAATCAATACAAGTTATGAAAGTAAGACCTTGCGCGTAATATATGTCAATGTGTAAATTTTCTCCTTCTTTACTTGGGGCTTCCCCAATTGGAATTTTTATTGGGTGCCTGTTATATATATTTTTGTTACAAATCACGCAATTTTTAATATATTCTTTTAATTTTTTAAAACAGTTTGGCCAATAATGTAATTTACTGATCTGTTTGTAATTCTCTTCTAACCCCCTATGAGCACGGCTGTGTGTTTCTTCTTTTATTATAGCTTTATCTTCCTCGTTTTCCACGTCTTGTAGAAAGATTCTTGTAAAAAGGAATGTGTTTGTGAAATTATTTTTTAATGGTAATTGAATTTGAAATAAGTCCTCTAAGGTACAATGAATTCCTTCCATAATGTTAGGTGGAAGATACTCTCTTAATATAGTTATTAAATTTTCTGGTGTGTCATATTCAATTAAATGTCGTGTCCTGTCAAAGATTTTCAGTGACTCATGTATTGTATACCTCCCCGTTGTTAATAACAGTTGTTGTTTAAATTGATTTAACGGTTTACGGGTCTCTTGTATTACATTTTCAAAACTACTTTCAGCTGAATGCTGTGTGTTCTGATCTAAGTCTGACTGGTCTGTTTGTTCTATGTCGCTGTTAGTAATATTATTTATCTGAATTCGAGATAATGCGTCTGCAACTACATTTGTTTGTACCGGGCTTAAATGTTATTTTCGGTGTAAAACTTTGTATGAAAGAATACCATCCTTTCATATCTACATTGGGATTTTTATCCAAAATTGTGTAAGATAAAGTTTGATGGTCGGTTTGAATTTCAATTCCAATAACTTCGTTTAAGTAATTTCTTAGATTTTTAAGAGCCCATACTATCGCTAAAAGTTCCTTCTTATTAGTAGCATAAGCTTGTTCTGTTTTAGACAAGGCTTTTGAAATGAAAGTAATTGGTTTTCCTTCTTGAGACACAACTGCACCAATTGCGACGTCTGAAGCGTCGGTGGTCAAGGTAAATTTTTTATTATAGTCCGGTTGAACGGGTTTCGCGTTTGAAAAACTTAGATTTTTCTAAAGAGATTTTCATGTTTTTTTTTTTTTTTCTTTAGATCTGATTTTTTTTAGATCTGTATAGTGTTGTTCAATTGAGTTTGACACGTTTTCCCTGTTTGTTCTCTTAGAATATCGTCCATTGCGCTCTGAAAGATTCTTGGTGCATTTGTTAATCCGAATGGCATTCTAAAAAATTCGTATTTTCCATTATTTATTGAAAAGGCTGTTTTTTCGACATCAGATTCTTTCATTAGTATCTGATGAAATCCTGACTCTAAATCTATTGCTGAAAAATATCTTGCTTTTCCCAAATTTGATAGAATTACTGATGGGTCTTGCATTGGGTACCTGTCAGGTATAGTACTTTCATTAAATTTTTTTATAATCAATGACGAGTCTTAATTTACGGCTTCCGTCTTGATTCTCTCCTTTCTTTGGGACTACCAGAAGTGGTGAATTGTAAGGGCTTCTGCTAGGCCTTATTATTTTTTCTGATAACATTCTTTTGATTTCGCTATTCACGAAGTCGTTGATAGATAGAGCATACGGATATTGCTTCCCGTATATTGGCCTATCGTGGATAAGATTTATTTCCCCCTTTATGTCTGTTCTAAAAGGAATTTGCATATTTATCTTTGAATGCTCCTTTTCAATATAGTGAACTATCTTTTCCCTCAATCCGCCTAATTGGTCGGTACCTATATTATTTATTTGATTTTTGACTGTATTTACTTCGTCGGCACTCTCAGGATTTTTAATTCCCAAGATATTTTTATTTTTATTGACGGATATTTCTACGTCGGCGTTCTCAGGATTTTTAATTCCCAAGATATTTTTATTTTTATTAACGGATATTTCTACGTCGGCGTTCTCAGGATTTTTTGTTCCCAAGACATTTGTATTTTTGTTGACGGATATTTCTACGTCGGCGCTCTCGGGATTTTTTGTTCCCAAGATATTTGTATTTTTGTTGACGGATATTTCTACGTCGGCGTTCTCGGGATTTTTTGTTCCCAAGATATTTGTATTTTTGTTGACGGATATTTCTACGTCGTCGTTCTCGGGATTTTTAGTTCCCAAGCTTTTCTCACTGTTTTCAACAAATAATGAATCTGTGTTTTCGCTACCATTATCATCAAAATACTTTTTTATAATAAATTCTTTTAACGGAAGAATATTATTTGCTTCAATTAAACGTCTTTCGTTTTTCTCCTCATTATCATAATATTTTAACTTCTCCTGTTTCCCATTATATTCCAAGATTCCCTTATCTATATTTATTATAGCTCCAATTTTTCTTAATAAATTGAATCCAATTAGAATATCAGATTCTAAACCTTCGATTTCATAAAATAATTGTTTTGTTTCAAATATATTTATAATATTGTAATACCTAATAATTGAGTAGCCATGAACTGTTGTTACCTTTTTGTATATTGGTAGCTCGTTTTTATTTGGAAAATTCCCCTTTTTATGTAACAAGCAGTTGCTCCTGTATCTATTAAAACTTTTAGCTGCTTCTTGGTTTTTCGATCTATCCTATTTAAATAAGGCATTCCTCTGTAGGGGTCTGGTCTAAAAAATGGTCTTCATTAATATTATTTAATCTGGTTACTTTATTAGCTGGCTGACTTTCTGTTCCATCTGATTCCTTTTTTTGAGCTTGAGTTTGCTCTCTATTTTGATTTGTGTTATAGAAATTTGAACGATTTTTATTTTGATGATAATTATTATTATATCTTCTTTGATTATCGTTTGCCTGCCAATTATTATATCTTCCTTGGTTACTATTTGCCTGCCAATTTTGGCTCGGCTGCCGATTGTTATTAGATTTATTCTGGATTTATTCGATCAAATCGTTAGTTGTTTCCCCGATATTTACTTTCATTTTTAAGTCCATTAAACCTATTTGCGAATTGAGCACGGAAGTTGTTTGATTCTAATTCTTGGACCTTTGCCAAAGCATTGGGCAAATCTGGTGGATTTAATGAGAAAAGAGTTTCTGAAATAGATCCATTAAGACCGGATATAAATACTCGTAGAGCATTTCCCCTTATTGAATTGTTTGTTTCTTTGGTAATTACACTGTCCTTTCCGTATGTCATTATGGTTTTTATGGCAGTTTCTGCAGCTTCCCTCCAACCTACATATTGTGTTGGTTCCCCTGTGAAATTTGGTAAGCATTTTACCACTTCAAATGTTGTATCGCATTTTATAGTTCATTGGGTCATTGGGCATATAGGGTCAATTGTTTGTGTTTAATAATCTTCCAAAGTTTTTGCATCTGTAGCTAACCTTGCTTTTAAACATTTTACTTTCCTGCTAAGTTCATTCAATTGAGCGTTTATTAATCTGTTTATTAATTCCACTGTTAAGCAGCCGGCTGTTGCTACACTGCCTGCAGAAAAATTGCCATTGTTTAATTTAATTCACCAAAGCTATTTTTCAAGTCTTCTAGTTTATTCTTTATATTAGTTATTAAATTGCGAATCTTAATTTTTTGCAATATATAAATCTGATATTATTTTTCTTAAATTCCCTGATCTTAATTTATAATCTTTAGTTTTGTATTATTGTAAATTAATTCCCCACGATACTTTCCCGTTGGGGTCTATCTTCTGTGTGGTTGGTGGTTGAACTTCCTTCCTGTATTCAGTAAATTAATGGATAGAGAATGACCTGCCTTCTTTCCTTGGCTTTTCTTGTTGGACCGAGTTGCCGTTTTATTTGTTTTTGTTGTTCTTGTTTGTTTTTTGTGCGATGATTTATTATTTTGTGTTCTTGTAATTTTGTTGTTTAAAACTTCGGTCTACCTTACTTTTATTTCACTCTTTATGGATAAATTTATGAATTATTAATTAACTTTTATAAATTAATTTCCAGTTACTTTGTTGTAAACGATCACAGTCACTTTGTAGTGTCGTTTGAGGGATTTTTTATATTTTGCACTAAAAATATTAAGTTGTTGGCCGCGCGAGTTCCGTTTATGTTTAACTTATTATTTTTTTTATTAAACATTTTTTTTTGAACTTTATGTGACGCGGCCCCACGTTGGGCGCCAATTAAACTTGTTGTTTGTCGGTGAAATACAAAAATATATTTTTTATTTTAAATTATAAAACTTGATTGTTAACAGTTATTTATTAAACTCAATTATTACAAGACACTTTCCGTTCGCAGTATCGATTAAAATAGGACTTCCCTTTTATACCCTTGCAGAGGGTATTATAATTTTGGTCAAAAGTGTACAACGCAGTGAAGGAGACATCTCCGACCCTATAAAGTTCTTGATCAGGATCACCTCCTGAGTTGATATGGGCATGTCCGTCTGTCTGTCTGTCTGTTTCTACGCGAACTAGTCTCTCAGTTTTAAAGCTATCAACTTGAAACTTTGCATACACCTTTCTTTCCTTTGCACGCAGTATATAAGTTGGAACGACCGGGATCGGGATCCTATAGCTGACATATTGGAAGACAGGAAGCTGGAACTTAGCACAGATTATATTTTTGGTCAGTTAATCCGACCTACCAAATTTCATAACGATCGGTCGACTATATATTCTTGATCAGGATCACCTCCTGAGTTGATATGAGCATGTCCGTCTGTCCGTCCGTCTGTCTGTCCGTCTGCCTGTTTCTACGCGAACTAGTCTCTCAGCTTCAAAGCTATCGTCTTGATTGCACACACCCTTTGCACGCAGTATATAAGTCGGAACGGCTGGGATCGGCCGACTATATTCTATAGCTGTCATATAACTGATTGATCCGAAATGGTATAACTTTGGTGTTTTTAAAGTTTAATTTGACACGAGGGCTATTTTTGGCAAAACATTACGATATGCCAAATTTCATAAGGATCGGCCGACTATATCCTATAGCTGCCATATAACTGAACGATCGAAAATGACCCAACTTTCGTGTTTTTGAAGATAGAAAGCTGGAATTTAGTACAGATTCTATTTTTGGTCAGTTGATCCAACCTATCAAATTTCATTTGGATCGGCCGACTATATCTTATAGCTGCCATATAACTGAACGATCGGAAATGGTATTTGGGAGAAATATCAAATTTTGTATTTTTTAAGATAGAAGCTTGGGACATTTTTTTAAGATGTTTTATTGTAATTAATTTGTTTTATCATGATGTAATCATAGGGATCGACCAACTATATCCGATGTTTGCGATGTATATCCGGTTTTAACTACAATGGTAATGGTACCGAAGTTAGCTTTGCTTTCTTGTTTTATATTGTGTTGTAATGTCGAGGGACTGTAAAAATAATTATAATTTAAAAAAAGTCAATGCCGTCAATGCATTTTGTAAAAGGCTAATTCGATTGTATGTTGTTTGGTCGAAGCGATCGTGATCGTAGCTTTCCAAGCTTGTGGTTAGAACTTTGGCGAAATTAAGTCCGAAGGTAAGGTAAAGGTGGACAAAGAGGAACCTGTGTATCATGATTATTTAGGATGTTTTTGTTTGTTTTTGTTTTTGTCGTTGTTGGTTAGATAAAAACTCATTTATTTATGTACGTAGTTATAGGAGTTATAAAATTTTGTCTACCTCTACTGAACTTTTTACAGCCCGTACAACATCAAGTAAGCTGAGTTTAGAATTGACTTCTTTTTCTTTGTCCGATTTCTCCAAAAACTCAAAGTTATTTTTCATATAAGTAGGACCAACAGCAAATAACTCTCTTTGCTTTACATCCCTTTCATTTTTTTTAATTCCTTGCTATACTCGTTATTTTCTCCGTTAATCCGTCCTCCTTCCCCCCTTCTTTTATTATCCTAAAGGCATCAGCATGTTCAGTATCAAATAAGTTAGCAAGGTCTATTTGAAAATAATTTTCTCGGTCCTTAAAAGTGACCCAAGTTTTCATTCGATTTTTTGCAGTTGCTTCCAAAAATGATATAATTTAACTACTATATTCACGCTGTTAAGAAAAGCCCTTGCTTTTCCTTAAAATAATAAGCACTCTGTAGTCACATAATTTGCACCTTCACAGAGAGTCAGTCAAATATTATAAAAAAAAGACGGAGAGAACCTGGCTATTTGTTGCACTAGGTATTTTTTTTGTTTTGTTTGTTATTATGAAAGGGAGAATTTATTTAAAACTGTCCAACAAGGACAACCATTAAATATTGTGACAGAAAACTTGGCTTATGTGTAACTTAAGTTAGAGGTGGAACAATATCTATGAGTTATTCCGGATGAGGTCCAGCGGGTGAGTTCTGCGCAGCCTCCGCATCTGTTCGCTGTTGTCAAGGAGAGTGGTTGCCAACTCGTTGAGGTGGTTGTGTAGCCTTTGGATACTATTTATTTGATGGTTGGTAGCCCGATAAGAAAATATGTACTACTTGCCAGCAATGTCTTGCCAGTACCACTAGGTGCATCTAGAAAATATTAAACACCATTTTCATTACCGATTGCCTTCATTAAAGTATCGTAAGATTCCTTTTGTTGGTAATTCAAAAGGGGTACATTCGTTTGAACTACTCAATCTAAAGCTTGGTGACCACATTGACGTTACCGTTCCAATTCTCGATTAAATGCGATTAAATCGTAACACATATTTTCGATCAAGAATAGAGCACGATTATGTATCTCCTCATTCATCTTAATATCGTGGTTTCTGGAACTGACACGAATTTGATGTAAAATAACCTCTGATATATTATCCTTTGTAGGAATATAATGAATGTCCCTGCAGTAAAACACCAACACACTGCTTTGTACAATTCCTTTATTAATTATGACTAGATCCGCTTCAGATTGCTGCTGGTGTTCGACTGACTCCGCTCTCATCCCGCGATCCTTTCTTTTAGCATTCCTTAAGCTTTCCTTGTCAAATCGTAAGTTTTTTTATTTTTATGCTTAAAGGTTTCTAGCATACGTGGTGTGTTCAAAAAGTAAGGCGACTTTGTATTTTCAAGAAAAACTATTAATTTATTTATCAATATTTATGTTGTCCCCTTCAAAGTAATCCCCCTCATATACAATACATTTATGCCAACGGTTTTTCCAATCCCTAAAGCACCTCTTCCTCTTACCAAATCCTCTTCCAGCGATACAGTCTTTATCTCTTCAATCGTTGCAAATCTTCATCCTTTCATAGGTCTCTTTACTTTTGGGAACAAGAAAAAGTCACATGGGGCCATATCCAGTGAATATGGTGGCTGAAGCATTATTGTGGTGATGTTTTTGACCAAAAAATCTCTCACAAGCAAAGATGAGTGAGCAGGGGCATTATCGCTATGCAAAAGCCATGAATTCTTTTTCCTTTTTGCAAACGCCGCATAACTTTTAGCTAATGCTGTTTATTGACCGTACGAGCATATGGTAACAACTCCTGATGCACCACGCCATGGTAATCGAAGAAAACAGTGATTAAAACTTTAACATTTGATCGAACTTGGCGAGCTTTTTTCGGTCTTGGTGAGGTGAGGCCTCTCCTCACGTCTTCAGGAACGTCTTCATTTTTACTGTACTTTAAAATAAAGGATTCAAATATTGCAGTTGCTACAGTTGCTGAACTTTTGTTTGCAATTGGTGTAGCAACTTAATATTTCGTCAAATCACATACGAGCGTGACTGCCTATTCATATCCTCTTTTAGATTTAGGTAATGGACCAATTGTATCCACTAACATTCTCTTGAAACCCTTAAGAGGGGTTTCAGTAATGGTTAGAGGGGTCTTATTATTTATTGTTATTTTGGCTTATGGGCATTTTTAGCATTTTTGGATTTACTCAGTTATATCAGGAGTCATACATTTCCAATAATATTGTCTTTTGACCTTGGCCAAGGTTTTTGTAATGCCAGTGTGTCCTCCTTGTATTGGATCATCATGTAATGTCGAATGGTATAGCTTTTTTCTCTTTAAAAGTTGTTATGGTAGTTACCGGGTTGAGTAGCGGTACTCCTAATGTTTTCAATAATTTACTCCCCATCATTTTAAAATTATCTAGTTACATTTTTTCAAAGATATTTTTAAAATATCGGCTTCTTTTTCAAGCCCTGAATAGTTGTGCTGTAATTTTCTTACCATGTTTAAAGAAACATAGTATATCTTTTAAATGCAAGGTCACTACTTTACGTATTTCGTCATTTTTAATGACTTCGTTTAATACAAAAGTTATGGGCGTGAGGCGATAAGAGCCATTGCTTGTTAAAAAAGGAGTAATATCTCTAGCTCTATATGATGCAATCCTGATCGCTTTTTCTGATCGAGAAATACTTGGCTCTTCCCAATTGATCTAAGATATTATCGATCCTAAAACGCGGAAATTTATTAGAAAATATTTTTTTATTAATTTGACGATAGTCAATTATTCATCGTCATTTTTTTTCGTTATTTAATGACTCTTTAAGTACTAGTAATAATGGACTATTGTACTCTGATACTGATGGTTCTAATATTTTGATTTTAATTAATTTATCAACTTGAGCAATCGAACGAGCAATCGAGCAATCATCAGCAATCGAACTACCGAACTGAGCGGACGTGCTTTGTCCGAGCTCCGGGAAAACTTCACTTCGCTTATATTTTCGCCAATATAAGCGAAAAGACACTGAAATACAATTTATTAAAAGCGACAGACAAGCTTTTTTTTTATAACAGTTGTAATGTGCTAAACCAAAACTAGTGCATTGTTGAAAAAAAAAAATACGTACCACGCAATGAGCTCATTGAGCAACGACCAAAAGAACGAGCGTAGAAGTTCAGTGAACCAAAGAAACGGCTTCTACTCTTACTTTTCAACCCGCGATACCGAAGTGGAAAAATCGGCGCTTAAAAGCAACCCGGCTTTACTGACCGCTGAAACCCAAAGGGCACGGTCTTGCTCACCCGCTCTGCTCACTCCGACTCCCGCGTCATGGAGTTCGCAGTGTAAAACCCCCCCTCCAATATCGGAAACAAATTTCGCACCAACAACAAGCAGCGCTACAACTTCTGCAACAACAGCGAAAACCCCTGCAACTCAAAGTACCACGACGTCAACGACTACAGCGAGTACAAAAACAACAACCTCGGAAAGTGCCAAAGCGGCAACGGCCACACAGACTGGAATGGATCGCTACATCCAAATTAAGCGCAAGCTTAGCCCGCAGAGTAATCCGGCAGGCAACAAAACAAAAATTAACCGTGTCCTGAATAACGATAATGAACCAGACAGATCCACTACTAACAGATTTGCCCTACTGGCGGAGGCTGAGGAAAACCAACCAGCCCAAGACACCGCAAAAAAACCCAAGCCCCCTCCAATCTATATTAGGGAAAAAAGCTCGAGTGCCCTGGTCAACAAAATTGCGTCGTTGATCGGGAACGGTGAAAACTTTCATGTTGTTCCGCTTATCAAAGGGAACATCCATGAAACAAAGGTGCAAACCAAGACTGAAGAGCACTTCCCAATAGTGTCAAAATATCTGGACACTGTACAGAAAAACTATTACACGTACCAGCTGAAAAGCAGTAAGGGCCTACAAGTGGTAGTAAAGGGAATAGAACCTGATGTTACCGCCGCGGAAATAAAAACCGCCCTTAAAGAAAAGGGCTTCGCCGCCAAGAATGTTATTAACATTCTAAATAAAGATAAAAAGCCACAACCCCTCTTCAAGGTCGAGCTCGAGCCTGAAAGCAGGTCGCTGAAGAAGAACGAAGTCCACCCAATCTACAACCTGCAATATCTTTTGCATCGGAAAATCAATGTTGAAGAGCCACATAAACGTAACGGTCCAGTGCAATGCACTAATTGTCAAGAGTATGGACACACAAGGTCTTACTGCACACTTCGGGCTGTCTGTGTAGTCTGCGGGGACGCCCACAAGTCCGCTTGCTGCACTACAAACAAGGACAGTACCGTGAAGAAATGTGGAAACTGCGGAGGCAGCCATACGGCAAACTATAGAGGATGTATTGTGTATAAGGAGTTAAAGAGTCGCATGCGTCAAGCGACCGCAACGCGCAACCAAAATCCACAAAATGCGTACGTTTCGTCAAAAACCACGCCAGACGTGTTCTTCGCCAAAGCTGCGAGATCCTCATTCGGTCCACTAAACACCACCAACGGCTTCTCCTATGCCGATGCTCTACGATCTGGAAGGGAAATTCCAATTCAGCCTAACTCTCAAAGCGCTCAACAGGCCCCAGAACAGCCACACAGCAAAACGGAAACTATGATGCTTACCCTCCAACAAAGTATGATGGAGCTTATGTCATTCATGAAAACGACCATGCAAACGCTTGTTCAAAACCAGAACATGGTGATACAGCAGCTCGTAGCACAACAGTCCAAATAATCTATGCAGGCGCTACGAATATCAATGTGGAACGCCAATGGTGTCTCACGGCATAAACTAGAATTGTCACAATTCTTGACCGAAAACCATATTGACGTTATGCTACTGGTGGAAACGCATCTTACAAGCAAATACAACTTTCATATAAGAGGCTACACAATCTACCGCACAGATCATCCAGATGGGAAAGCCCACGGCAGAACTGGAGTTCTAATCAGAGAACGAATTAAACACCATTTTCACAAAAGGTTTGCAACAAACTTCTTGCAGGCCACATCGATACAAATTCAGTCAAGCAACGGAATCCTTTCAATTGCTGCCGTTTACTGCCCTCCTCGCTTCTCAATCTCGGAAGGACAATTTATGGACTTCTACAATTCACTTGGGGATCGATTTATAGCCGCAGGAGACTACAACGCCAAACATACGCACTGGGGATCACGTCTAGTGACTCCCAAAGGAAGACAATTGTACAATGCAATTATAAATGTGAAAAATAAACTGGACTACGTTTCCCCTGGAAGTCCCACATACTGGCCAACAGACTCACGAAAGCTCCCAGACCTTATTGATTTTGCAGTGACAAAAAACATACCTCGCAATCTAATAAGTGCCAAAGCAGTCTCGGACTTATCATCAGACCACTCGCCTGTGCTTCTAACGCTTCTTCAAAGCCCAGAAATAACCGAACACCCCTTCAGTCTGACGACGACAAAAACAAACTGGCTAAAATAAAAAAAAGTACGTGAGTGCCCACATAGAACTCGCCCCGGATTTTAACATGGAATCGGACATCGACTACACTACGAGCGCCCTGGAAGAAGTACTCGTTGCGGCAGCTAAAATCTCTACTCCTCATAGGAAAGAAGTAGACCGAAACAAACACTTCAAATCTAATCAGCAAATCGAACAGCTCGTGCGAGAAAAGAGGCGCACGCGTCGTGATTGGCAAAACAGCAGATCACCAGCTTCAAAACAACGCCTTAAGGAAGCAACCCGATCACTCGACCAGGCTCTTCACCAACAGGAAGAAAATGCACAGCTGAGGTACATCCAGAATCTCTCGCCAACAAGCACAAAGTACCCCCTGTGGAGGGCCCACCCAAATCTTAGTGCCCCAATTGAAACGACCACCCCGATAAGAAACTCTTCGGGATGCTGGGCTCGCAGCAACGAAGACCGAGCTGAAACATTCGCCACACATCTCCAAAGTGTCTTCCAGCCAAACCCAGCCTCAAATTCATTCCTCCTGCCAGTAATTCAGCCAGAGTCCTCCCCTCAGCCAGCCGCACCTCCATTCCGGCCGAACGAAATCGAAAAAGTCATAAGAGGGCTAAAACCAAAAAAGGCTCCCGGTGGTGACCTATTGACCCCAAAGATGCTGATCGAACTTCCAAAATGCGCTATAGAGGTCGTCTGCAAACTATTTAATGGAATCATTAATCTTGGCTATTTCCCAAAAAAGTGGAAGAAATCCATTATTATAATGATACCGAAGCCTGGAAAAGACCACACAATTCCGTCATCATACAGACCAATAAGCCTTCTATCTTGTTTGTCTAAACTGTTTGAAAAATGCTTGTTAACTCGCATAATACCACATTTGGAAGCTTGCAATATCATCCCGGCACACCAATTTGGCTTTCGAAGAAACCATGGAACCATCGAACAAGTGAACAGATTAACATCCGAAATACGCTCAGCCTTCGAACAACGAGAATACTGCAGCGCTATTTTCCTCGACGTATCTCAAGCTTTCGACCGAGTTTGGCTCATCGGACTCATGCACAAAATTAAAACGTATTTGCCAACATACACCCACAAGCTACTGGAATCATACCTCTTCAATAGGTTATTCTCAGTGAGATGCAACGCAGCTACTTCGGGCGACTACACCATCGAAGCTGGAGTTCCACAGGGAAGCGCACTCGGGCCGTGTCTATATGTTTTGTATACTGCGGATATTCCTACGAGCGCACAACTAACAACGTCAACGTTCGCCGATGATACCGCTATTCTTAGTCGCTCCAGATGCCCAACGCAGGCAACAACCCAACTGGCTAATCATCTCACAATAGTGGAAAGGTGGCTGTCCGACTGGCGCATTAAAATAAACGAACAAAAGTGTAAACATATAACGTTTACTCTTAATAGACAAACATGCCCTCCGCTTTTACTAAACGGTATGCAGATCCCTCAAGCTAACGACGTAACGTACCTTGGCGTTCACCTTGATAGACGACTTACCTGGCGTAAGCACATCGAATGCAAAAAGATGCATCTAAAACTGAAAGCCAGCAGCCTCCACTGGATCATAAACTCACGATCGCCACTGTGCCTAGACTACAAGTTACTACTGTACAATTCAGTCCTAAAGCCAATCTGGACGTATGGCTCCCAGCTGTGGGGGAACGCGAGCAGCAGCAACATAGACATCATACAGCGCGCACAATCAAAAATCCTGAGAACTATCACAGGGGCACCTTGGTATGTTCGCAACGAAAACATCCACCGGGATCTGGGCATCCTCGCAGTGAAAGACGAAATCCAGAAGCAAAAAGAGTCATACAAAGAAAAACTGTCTTCGCACCCAAATTTTCTCGCTCGGGGATTGACTCGGGTTTCTAGCGTATCCCGCCTTAGACGCAACGACCTCCCAACCCAGCAATCGATTTTTAGGGCCGTCTAACTCCGTATCAGTCAATATGACTGTTAGTTAAGTTAAAAATATAAGATTTGATACACCTCTTGTTAGTCTCGCAAAGAGAAGATTCAAGAAATAAAAGCAACGTTAAAATAAAAAAAAAAAAAAAAAATCAACTTGAGCCTAAGTTCGTCTTTTTGACATCAAAAAGCGAATGTGGCGGCGAATCAGCTGTGGCGGCGAACGTGTGTTGGAGATTTACTCCCGCGCTATTGATACTCGCGTGAGTTATCGAGTTTGGTCGTGCTTACTGATGAGTGTTCCAGTTGGGAAAGATAATTGGCTGCCAATCTGACTCGTCGTCCTGATCTTGATACTTGCTCGGTTGTCTTGGCAGTTTCGCCTTTGTAGATGTATGCTGGTTTGAGTCGATCGATGGAAATTTTGTTGTCCTTTGTGTGGCCTTTGAGCATAAAATATTTGTCGTGTTTTCGAACGGACCCTTTTAGTTTGCTTCCAACGGGGTTTTGACTCGATCCATTTTGGTGACAAAGACGTCGGTACAATGGTTTACATACAGGCCAAAGTGAATTCTTGCGGTGTATGATTGTGCACTGGCTTAGTGGTTGGCCACTGAGATATGGTTTTCGAAGAGCCTCGGAGAACTCGGACTCGGTGTGTTTTTTTGTGCTCGGTGTAAAAATGTCGCTTTTGATTGTTATACGGAGACCTTAAATGGATTAAATGCAGAAAACTTCTCCAGTTGATTGGTTCGGAACATTTTATGGCAGCTTTTGGTGGGTGATACGCCGTTGTACGCAGGTACGCCGTTTAAAACCACAAATTTTGGCGACTTTTTAGAATAATGTAGATTTAAATTTCGTTAAAAGCCTTTCGTTAAAATTAAGAATACTAAAATATCACTTACCTTTATATTATTAATTTTATTCATTATATATTTGATTCTTTCACTTATTATAAAATACAAAAATGCTATATTATAGCGTTTGCAAGATCGTTCTTTAAGGCGGTGAATGCGTGATCGGCTTCTGTAGACCAGAGTGTTTTGTCGTTTTTTATTTCCTTGTGGGATTGTGAGATAAACGGCCGATAGAAGTTGATCATACCCAAACACTTTTTCAGGTCTTTAGCAATAAGTAATTTATCAAAGTTCCGAATGGCTTACACTTTGGCTTCGGTTAGTATCCACTCACGAAGAATAGCTATCACGAAGGTTCAAACAAAGTTTGTATTTTTATTGGCGGCGAAATGAAGCTTTGGAGTGAGCATAGTTTTTGCGTTTTCGCAGGGTGGCATCATTAAAATGTCGGCGCTGGTGTCGATGAGGAACTGCGTTTTGAAGAAATTGTGGAGATCTTAGAATTTAGAAAAAGAATTAGAATTTAGAATTAGAAAAAGAGCATGGTTCGCGACATTCCTTGGCGGCGTTGCCAAGTTTGCTGTGGTACCAATACATGTCTGAAGTTGTGATGCTGTTGCGATCCGTTAATGTGGACGAATTGTTCTTGAAAAAAGAGTTTAAGAAAAGAGCGATGAATTGGGCTTCGATTTGCGATAGACATAGTTCTGGGTTTTCGGGCCAGAAGGGCGGTATTTTAACATCTACGCGGTTAATAACTGTGTCGAAATCGCGGGTAACGGTGGGGTGTCCTTGTTTGCCATTGTTAGCACAAGTGATCGGGTGTACAAGTTAATTTGTTTATTAGATGGTGAATGAAAAAAATATAATTTTTATTTTTAATTATACAACTTAATGTTAAACCTTTATTTATTACAAGACACTTTCGATTTTCTTAAATATTTTCCGTCAACCGTTTGCGGTCTCGGTTGAAATAGGACTGCCTTCTCTCTAAATCTTATCCAACGAACTTCGGCCATGAGTTGTGTTAAGGTTAAAAACTTAAGATGAAACTGTCGCATCTCATTGTTACATACGATTAAGCTGATCGATGCAATTTAGTGGGTACTTAAAACGCAAAAGGCGCAATTGATTGGGCTTCGGAGGGAAGCTGATGTTTACTTTTAATTTTGATTTGTTTGTGGGGAACCGAGATCGGACCTCAGAGCCAAAGACAACGCCGAAGGAAAATATTGTTTATAAAATTTATAAGTGGAAAGCCATAAGTGGCCTGGATTTATGGGTTGGATAATTGAGCCAAAGATCAAGCCAAAGGCAAATGCAGAGATTGAAAATATTGTTTATAAAAGCCATAAGTGGCCTGTATTGAGGGGTTGGATAACTCTCCCCCTTCTAAAATGGATCGTCCCGATTCAATGTGAAATTCGTTTAAATGATCTCTTAATTCTGTTAATAAATTTTCTTGGTTTATAGATTTTTCTGGTTCAGGCCGATGTTTTTTGGTTACAAATAATATAGCATTTTTGTATTTTATAATAAGTGAAAGAATCAAATATATAATGAATAAAATTAATAATATAAAGGTAAGTGATATTTTAGTATTCTTAATTTTAACGAAAGGGTTTAAAATGTTTATAGTATTATCTAAAGAAAGATCAGAGTTATTTGATAATATGTAATCGAATATTTCATAATTTTTAAAGTGGTTCGTAGTTACGTATTCCAGAATTTTATTTTCCAAATTGGTATATGAGACATTATCAATTTTAAATGTACCATTAAATGTTATTAAAAACGAACCGTTTAAATAGGAGTTATTAACAATATTGTTCCCATTTGCACCATCTTGTATGATGTCAATTTTTTTAATTTTTTCTCTTAATTTTTTTTTCTTACCATTAATAATCGGGTAAAACAAGTTTTTTTGTTACTTAGAGTGCAATAATTATTAAAAAGTTCGTTCTTAAAATTAGACATTTCGTAAAAAATATTTTCGCATTTTGCGACTTGATTGCTTAATACTAGTTTTCATCGATTTGGGAAATCGCTCTAGCGTGATATATTTCACATCTGTTTTTTATTATTGGGTATATATACTTTTATATAAATTATTAAAAGTTCTTTATGCAATGCGATTTTAAAAGAAGAGATGTTAAATTAAACATCTAATTAAATCAGCTTTAATTACTGGTTTTTGTTCATGTTTAAATATTTCCAAGATGTCATCATTGTTTAAAATTTTGGTATTAAAAACGTCAATTTTTTGCTAGAGTGATTGTGTCAATTAAATTTTGCAGATCAAATGTTAATAAACGCAAGCGATGTTTTCGAAGTGGTAGATAAAAGTGGTAGAAAAAGGGGGTCAACCACCGGTCATCAACCTGGCAGCCCAAGGAAATGTCGCCAGGATCAGTACGGGGGGTTGGGGGAAATGTGAAAGCCAGTTACCGTGGGTTCCGGCGAACGGCTACCCGTGGGAGGACGAAATCCACTTGGAACGTAACGGTGGCCGGTGAAAGGGTAAACGACGCCACCCGGGGGAAGAAGGAAGCGACGTGGAACAAAACGGATCCCGGGGTAACGTTGGGAAAGTTGTCCAGTGGGGGAATCAGCACGATGCGCAGGCGTGCCTTAGAAAGTGTGGCGGGGTGAGCGGAAAGGAGCAAGGGGGGGTTGCGACGCAGAGTGCAGCGGGCCCTGGAAGCCCACCGGTGCACCACATACCAGCAGCAGAGATCCGTGGCCGGGGGAAATGAGGGGCCACGGACAGCGACCCGCCAACGGAAAAGTGCGGTGATGCTGGAAGCAGGATTAACGGCAGGAGCAGAATCCAGGAGGATTAACGGGCGCTCCAGTCAGTATAAACGGAGGCCCATTGGAGCGGCTCGAGACGAGTCTTTTTAGGAAGCTAGTAGCGTTGAGTTGGAGGACCGCCTGTGGAGAGTCCGCCATTCAAGTGTTAGAGCGTTACTAAAAAGGATCCGGTTTGTTTGAGTTGAAGGACCGCCTTTGAAGAGTCCGACAACCAAGCGCAGGGAAAGCGAATAAACAATAAGGAAAGGATCCATTGCTGGAATTTCCTCTGAAAACCCAGGGTCGTGTAGTCGAGTTGGTTCATTCCCGAACACGGCAGGTAGCCTTGCAAGGGAGTGAGGAAAGGATACGTCTGGCGTACGCCTTACCGACTCTTGAAATCGCAACCAACAGGCGTGGTTCTGCGAAACAAGGATAGACCGACTCGGGATCACACGCCCGAGACATACAGGACAAGGGAGACAAGGACCCGTTGCTGGAAAGTTTCCTCTACGAGTCCGGGGTGTCAGAGTCGAGTGGGGCCATTCCCGAACACGCCAGGTAGCCTTGCAAGGAAGTGAAGAAAGGATAAGTCTTGCGTACGCCTTACCGATTCCTGGAATCGCAACCAACAGGCGTGGTCGTGCGAAACAAGGATCGGCCGACTCGAGAACTCGCGCCCAAGTCACAGACCGAGTGAGAACACCCTGGTCACCAGCCCCGCCACTACAAACTCGGGTTCGCCGGCGCGTATACACGGTGTCCCGGTGTAGCGGGAGCGCGACATACGGTCAGCCACACGGCGGCTTCCAAACCTGGCACCGGAGCGTATGCACGGTGTCCCGGTGTAGCGGAGACGTCACACGGCAACTTCCAAACCTGGCGCCGGAGCGTCTGCGCGGTGTCCCGGTGTAGCGAAGGCGACACGCTTAGGCAACTTCCAAACCTGGCATCGGAGCGTATGCACGGTGTCCCGGTGTAGCGGAGGCGGCAGTCAGCAAACAAACTCCCAAACCTGGCACCGGAGCGTATGGACGGTGTCCCGGTGTAGTGAAGGCGACAGACCGCAGCCAACCTTTAATCCTGGCCCGACGGCGCGTATGCACGGAGGTTCTCGGGAGTAGGGGGGCGAAAGATCACTGCCAATCGTCTGACCAGTCGTAGTCGACCCAAGGGGGTGTTTCTCAAGGCAAAAGGGCGGAGGGTAGCGGAATCGCTAGCAGCGCGGCAACAGGAGTACCATCGGCGACGGAGTAGCGGCGGCGTATCCTGAACAACCCGCAGAGGACGCCGACGTCAGAGCCAGCAGAAACTGAACGTGCCAACGAGGAAAAGAGAAAGAAAGCCTTCTGTAGTGAAAAGAGGTATCAAAATAAAGAGTGTGGAAACTTCAAGCTATTCGCATTACACTCTGGGCTTGGGCAATCACGTCGAATCTATAAATGCGGTGGAACGGATCCGCGAAACTCTGTGAGCTAGCCGCGGAAAATTGTGGCGAGCGGAAGCAGAAAAGACAGTTCGTTACACCTGGCGCCCAAACTTCGTGATTGCATTTAGCCTAAAAAATAACATAGCAGAAAGATGGGAAAAAAGAATTGGATCTACACATTGAGAAAGGAGGAGCTGAGCGAAGAGTGTAGAGAGCTCGGTCTACCAGCAGACGGGACTGTGGAAACGATGAGATCCTCAGTGGCGAGGTGGGTCGACGAATCAAAGGAAGAGGAAGTACTGGCGTTAACGCACGGCCTAGAGAAGAGGTTTGGACAAAGATCAACCCCCAGGCAAAGATCAGCCAGGGAAACCGAGAAGTTTATAGAGATCCTGGCGGTACCAGATCAAAAATGGGAAGGAGCATAGAGCCGCAATCAAGAAAGTATATTCCGGCCCCGGTGAATTATGCCAAAGTGGCCAGACAGGTGCGAGACTGTTCGTTTCGTTTTGACGGCACAGGGGACCCGTTAGAGTTCCTGGACCGAATGACGTGGTCCGCAAAGACATATGGATTGGACATAAACACGATCCCCAGAGCCATGCCAGAACTACTGCAGGGCAGGGCCCAAAGATGGTTCATCATGAACGACGAAGAATGGCCAACATGGACAAGGTTCAAGGCAAGCTTCGAGAATTTTTTCCTGCCAAAAGGATACTTCGAAAAGTTGGCGGACCAAGTTCGCCAACGGAAGCAGCATCGCGGAAAGCCCTTCAAAGAGTACATGGTGGACCTTCAGTCGCTAATGAAACCATTAGGGAAAACCGTGAAAGAAGTAATCGAGAGGCTCGTCGAAAACTGCATGCCAAGGATGAAGATGTTCATAAGACCATACGCCTGCGCGTCTTTAGAGGAGGTGATGGGCCTGGCAGAGGAGTTTGAGGAATTAGCGCAGGAGGTAGAGGCCTTTAACAGGCAAGTCGCCACGGAACAAAGGTGGAGCCACAGTCAGCCGGCCGTAAACGAGGGGTGGCAGAGAGAAGAACCGCAGCATAGTGAAGCGGCAAGGTACCAGAGGGACCAATGGACCTTGAAAGGGCAACGGGACGAGTTCCACCAGGCCGTCCAAAACACACAATGGGCACCAAGGTGGCAAAGAGAAGAACCGCGCTAAGGCCCGCCGGAGCGGCAGAACATCACGAGTCAAAGTTGGATGCCAAGATGGCAGCCTAAGACCCAGCATAGGTCGGCTCCGCATCAACCTAATAAGCAGTGGACAGCAGGGCCAAGGCAGGGTCCTGTCGAGAACCCAGCACAAGCGTGCAACAGATGCGGTGGAATGGCCTGAAAACGAGTCGCGATACGGAGATGGGTGAAGTTAGCCAATGGAAGCCATACGGAAACACGCGCCGCATTACAGGCTCAAATAAGCTTCGGCAACCGGACAAAGACCTGCTGGTGATGCCGGTCATGGAAGACAGTCTGGTACTGGGATGGGATTTCTTCAGCGAGTTTGGCGCAACAGTGACATGCGCAGGCCACCGCGTTACCATACCCAAAAGGGAGAGATGGGGTGGCTGTTTGGAGGACAGACTGTCCGTAGCAGTGGCCGGAGGCCCAGAGGTATGGGAAGACGAACGCAATAAGAGGTTTATCGAGAGAGAGCTAGAAGCGTTCGCCGGCCAAAGAGGATCCTCGAACATAACGCAGCAAAGAATCAAAATGAAGGACGACATTTCCATAAAACAGCGATATTACCCCAAAAACCCGAAAATACAGGGGGAAATAAACGCAAAAGTGGAGAAGCTGTTGGAAAAGGGATGCATTGAGCCCTCAAATAGCGCATACAGCTCACCCATTGTAATGGTGAAGAAAAAGACGGGTCAATGGAGAATGTGCGTGGACTTCCGGCAAATCAACGCAAAATCAGTAAAAGAAGCGTAGCGTACCCCATGCCACGAATAAATTTCATATTGGAGCAACTGAGGGAGGCCAGATTCTTCAGCAGCCTCGACTTGAAGGACGGATATTAACAGATCCCTCTGGAGGAAGGAAGCAGAAAGTACACCGTTTTCACCGTTCCAGGGAAGGGTCTGTACCAATGGAAGGTGATGCCGTTCGGGTTGCACTTAGCCTCGGCAACATTTCAAAGGGCCCTTGACCAGGTCATAGGGCCGGACATGGCTCCACATGCCTTTGCATATCAGGACGATATCATCGTGATCGGTCGCAAGAAGGAAGAACACATGGCGAGCCTAAAAGAGGTGTTCAGAAGGTTGAAAGCATAAAAAAATAAACACGGATAAATGTAATTTTAACAGGCAGGCACTGCTATACCTGGGACATAGAATAACGAGCCAAGGGATCGGCATGGATCCGGTGAAGGTCGCTGCCATTACAGAGCTGCAACCCCCGACAAACGTCAAGGGAGTACGCCAGTTCATAGGGATGGCGTCATGGTATTTGCGATTCGTCCCAGATTGCGCGGGAATCGCAAAGCCCTTGAACGATCTGCTACGGAAAGGAATAAAATGGGAGTGGACACCCAAGCACCAGGAGGCGTTCGAAACACTAAAATCACGGCTTGCCGAGGATCCAGTGCTGGCGTGTCCAGACTTCAACAACAAATTTGTACTGCAAACGGACGCCAGCGACTACGGCGTCGGGGCGGTCCTGACCCAGGACACCGAGGAGGGCGAAAAAGTGATCGCGTACGCCAGTCGGACGTTGATTGGGGCTGAGAAGAATTACTCGGCAACGAAGAAGGAGTGCCTAGCCATAGTATGGGCGATCAGGCAAATGAGGCCCTACCTGGAAGGATATCAGTTCGACGTAATTACGGACCATATGGCACTGAAGTGGCTCAACAACCTCGAGAGCCCGCTTGGAAGAATAGCGAGGTGGGTGTGCGAGTTGCAGCAGTATGACTACGTCATCAGCTACAGGAAGGGTAAGCTGAACGTGGTCACCGACGCGCTATCTCGCCAGCCGGTGTTGGAGCAGTTAAGAAGAACCGTGGATCTGGAAGTCCAAGAGTGCGTGTGGATAAGCGCGTTAAAGGAAAAAATGAAGGTAGGCCCGCGAAAATTCCCGGACTACGTCGAAGAGGGCGGCTTGATGTACCGCCACGTTCCGCATAGAGCAGGAAGCGAGGAAGTGGCGTCATGGAAGTTGTGCGTGCCCACGGAGTCAAGGCAGCAGGTCCTCAGAGAGAACCATGACGCACCGGCGGCAGGACACCTAGGCGTGAGGAAGACGATAGCCAAAGTGGCCGCCAGGTACTTCTGGCCAGGGATGCAAAGGGACATCCGTAAGTACGTTAGGAAGTGCGAAACCTGTTTACACAGGACACAGGTCCCGGAAGAGCCATGAGCAACAGTGTGTGCGGATTTCGTGGGTCCATTGCCAAGATCGAAACACGGGAATACAATGGTTTTGGTAATGATGGACCGGTTTTCGAAGTGGACGGAGATAGCGCCGCTATGGAAAGCAACTACCGAGGCACTGCAAATGGCAATCAGAGAAAGGATTGTCGCTCGGTATGAAGTGCCGAAGATAATGGTAACGGATAACGGCGTACAATTCACCAGCCGCAGCTTTAAGAAGTTCCTCGGGGAGCTCGGCGTGCGCCACCAGTTCACCGCACCATATACGCCGCAAGAAAATCTAACAGAAATGGCGAATAGAACAATCAAAACGATGATCGCCCAGTTCGCTGGGGAGGAGCAGAGGACTTGGGTCGAGCACTGACCAGAGCTCATGCTGGCAGTGAACTCGGCAGTGTCAGAGTCGACAGGATATTCGCCATGCTTTGTAACGCAAGGCAGGGAGCCAAGGATGCCAAGAGCGTTGTTCGACGAAAACGCTTTAGGCACAGGAGTTGGGCAAGGAACGCCCACGGAGAACGCGACGAAGTTGAAGGAAGTCTTCGAAATAGTGCGAAGGAACATGGAGTGGGCGGCCCAGGACCAGGCGAGGCATTACAATTTACGGAGACGGAAGTGGAGCCCAAAGGTCGGCGAAACAGTGTGGGCTAAGGAGCACCATTTGTCAAAGGCGGCAGAGGGATTCGCAGCAAAACTAGCACCACTGTACGATGGGCCCTACACGGTCATCAATTTCGTTTCGCCGGTAATTGTCATCATACGGAAGAACCAACAAAGAGAAGAGGGCGGACGTGAGTGAGCTGAAGTGCCAAGACATGGGATCACCGGCGAAAGAAGAGTGGAAGGAGATTATGAGAGATGGACGGGAGAGAGCCATGAGGAGGGCGATGACAAAGAGGATGCGGCTGGGCAAGGCGGCTGGTGGAAGTCGCAAAGAGGAGGGTGGCCGCAAAGAGGATCCGGCCAGCAACGCGGTGGCCCGTGGCCCACGCCCACGATCGGAACGCCCGGAGAAAAAACGAGGTGGCAACGGCAGCCAGTAAGAGGCAGCAGGAGACGACGTGGCCTGGGGCGCTACCTAGGCCACGCCCAAGGAAGGAGGACAAGGAGGAGGAGCCGTGGACCAAGGGGCCGTGGGTGTGTCCAGAAACGAGGAGGCCGGCGCTGGGCCGGCAGTACTCGTGCCCGGAGAAGCGGCCAATGAGGCCGGTGTTAATGCGGTCGGCGTCGGATGGAGGCGTCGAGGAGGTCCCAGAGTCAGAGTGGCCGCCGGAGCTCTGCGTGAGGGTGGCGGCGGAGGTAGAGAGACGGCGCGGACGAACCGGACGGTGGTGTGTGATGGCGCAGGTTGGAGCCATATGCTTTCGGGTACGAGGAGGTGGCAACGGCGTGAAGGTGACGAGGAAAGTTTAGAAAAAGAAATATGAATCAAAAAAAAATTTTAAATAAAAAAAAAAAAATAATGAACATAAAGTTTAGAAAACATTTGAGTAAAAATGAGGAGGGTATAAAAAACAAAAAAAAAAAAAGGACAAAAAACAAAATATTTAAATGGAACAAATTTTAACTGAAAACATGAAAGGAAAGCTAACTTCGGGCGGAGCCGAAGTTTATATACCCTTGCAGTTAAAACCGGATATATATCGCAAACATCGGACATAGTTGGCCGATCCTTATGAGAATATCATAATAAAACCAATTAATTACAATACAAAATCTAAAAAAAAAAAAAACCCCAAGCTTCTAACTTCAAAAATACCAAAGTTGGTATTTCTACCAAAACCGATTTGCGATCGTTCAGTTATATGGCAGCTTTTATATATAGTCAACCGATCGTTATGAAATTTGGTAGGTCGGATTAACTGACCAAAAATATAATCTGTGCTAAGTTCCAGCTTTCTGTCTTCAAATATGTCAGCTATAGGTAATGCTATATGTCAGCAAAGGAAAGAAGGGTAAGTCCAAAGTTTCAAGACGATAGCGTTAAAACTGAGAGACTAGTTTGCGTAGAAACAGACAGACGGACAGACAGACATGCTCATATCAACTCAGGAGGTGATCCTGATCCTGAGAATATATATACTTTACAGGGTCGGAGATGTCTCCTTCACTGCGTTGCACACTTTTGACCAAAATTATAATACCCTCTGCAAGGGTATAAAAAAAATTTATACATAAATTTATACATAAATTTATACATACATATATTTACATATATGTATATCAGTGGTGGGCAAACTCTCATTTTACATAGCACGCGAGTATAGGGTAGGAAATTCTGCCGCAGCGCTGCCGGCACACTGACAGTGTGAGCACTCTCAAATTTTTTTTAGAAGCTCTCTCATTTGCTCTCATTTTGATTCATTTGACAGCCCAAACTAAAAATTAAAATTTTTCCACTGAGAAAAATTTTTTCAGAAATTGGGTTGGAAAACGTTTTTTTCATGAAGAATATAGATAGGGAAGCGTAGTTTTTTATTTATTTAAGAAATGTTGCTAGCAAAGCTTATTTTAAAATAAAATACTCAATTTTAGTGCCCATTACAGCTTTTTAATTAACGAAAAATGAAATAAAAAAAAAAAGTTTTTTTCGCTCAGTGAATTCTTTGCTCCCATTGTTTTTCTCTGCTACGCACACACTCAAATTTTAAACATGTGTTAGTTTTGCCCCCCACTGATGTATATACACAAAAAAAATAAAATAAAATAAAAAAATTTACAAAAAAAAAAAGTACACATAAAAAAAAAAAAGGAATAAATGAAAAATTTTTAAGAAAGAATGTTATAAAAAAAAGGGTTATTTAAAAAAAAAAAAAAAAAAAAAGAAAAAAAAAGAGAAAAATTATTAGGAAAGAAAAAGAGTATTAAAATAAAAAAAAAAAATTATTATGAAGTAAAAAACAATAAAAAAAATTTTATTGAAAAAAAAAAAAAAAAAAAACATGGCATGGGGTACATAGGCTAGGTGCTCTACGAGGCTCCCAGGGGAGCGCTCAATCGCTTTCCGAAGGAGGGAGGAAGTGGATGGGCATCCATACTTAAACTATGGTGCTATGTAAAATGTCTACACACCCACACACTCACACATACACATTAAGTATTTGTCAAAACTTACCCTTGAGACTTAGATTCAAATAGGCAAATGCACCGAACACGATCAATAACCAAATTAAACCTAAACATAATTGAGGATGGAAAAGCACTTATAAACAAAATCCTCAGACTAAACAGACCGAGGGAAACATGCATTCAACACGTTCCCATAATTCAGATCCCCAAACTTAATCGTAAAACTCAAATTTCGGGACCAAAGACAAAAACAAATTTAAAAGCAAGAATCCAAAGTCCAATCGGGAAAGTTCTTAGCCTAAACAATAAAACACACTCAATTAGAATAAACACACTCAAGTAAAGCTCGAAAGCTCCAAAACCGTGGTATGATCGTAAAAGAAGTCAGAGTTAGGAGTTCAGTTTAAGATCTACAAGTAGTAGGTTGGTGTTCTTCAAATAAAAATATTTGTAACCAGTTGGACATAAGAAATAAAGATAATTTTTTTTTTTATTGAAAACTTATGGTACAAACATTTAATTATATATATTATATATATATTATATATTTAAATGTTTGATTGAAACATATAAATCTCCTAATTCTTATTGGTAACTCGGGAGTATTCGGAGGGGACCACTGTAGTTCGCACATATATTGAATACCCACTGTACCAAAAGTACTCAAAGTCCCGGTCATAAACCCTAAGTGGCCGATATATGAAACGATTGCTATTGCTTAGCCCGCACACAGAAAGTGCTAGCGTCGGCATAATTGTAACAAGCGGTCAGCATATACATACATACCCCTCGCTCCTCCACTTGAGAGTGCATAACAACGTATATTAGTATATTCCTTTAAACATAGGTACATAGCCGTCTCTCTGCCGCCGCCTGCGAGCAGCGCAGCTACGAGACTTATTCTTACTTAGACTTAAAAAAAAAAGAGACATTTCGATCGTTGGAGCGGCACCATTGCTGCTCCATCTAAATAAAAAACCCGAAATATAATCAATACACGGAAAGACTGGATTATTATATGACAGCACTGGCCACTCCGAAAGACATCACCGCGGCTATTGCTAAACAGGAAACGGTTGCGAAATGCCTACCATAAGTGCCTAGCACATTGCAAGCACTTGCAAGAGCTCCAAGGACAGTAGGGCGGCTAAGTGTAAAAGGGCCCCCGATGCTTCTTATGCAAAGACAAGGGCCGGAAGGATGTGAGCATCCAACTTCTGAAAGCAGAAGTTGCCCCATGTCAGTGAAAGGAGATGGACCAAGGATGCTAGGATGCTAGTGCTTCAGCCTGACCTGAACCTGAACCACTGCAAGGGCCGGAACGATGTGAGCATCAGACTGAGAGCAGAAGTTGCCCCATATCGTTGAAAGGGGGTGGACCAAGGATGCTAGGATGCTAGTGCTTCAGCTGCACCTGAACCACTGCAGGGTGACATGAGATGTGTTGCGGAACTGTGCGGGAGGAGAATGCGGACATAGCGACCCTAAGCAAGCCCCATAGGAGTGGCGCAGACAACCCCTGGGCAGTATACGCAAAAGTCACGACAATGCACTCAGTCCACAGGGCGGAGGGATACGTCAGGGCTCGGATCGGCGGCACATGGCTTTACAGCTGCTACCTGGCACCTAGGCTAACCAGAAGTATATTCGAGCGCATTGTGGACAGCCTGGGGAATGGCATCCGAGGCCGTTCCGATGTCCTTGAAGCTGGGGAGGACAATCAGCAAACCTTCAGAAAAGCTGGGGCAGGATTAATAATAGACCTCATGTTCGTAAGTCCCCCGCTAGCGGCTGGCGTTAACTGACGCTAAAGCAACAGCTTTATGGCCAGCGACCATGAAGCGATACTCAACTCAATCGGGAGCCAGCTAGAGCGTCCGAGGGAACCGAACCCACGAAGTTACAAAATAAGTGCCACCAAGCGGAGCCAACGAAATGGCTGACACCCTTGAACCTAAACGCGAGGTGGCATGCATGATGAGCATACTACAGGAAAGAGGTAGATGCAGCACAGGCTGGGAGCTTTAAGTGTAGTGTCCGGAGTCAGGACGGTCCCCGACGACGTCATCCTGGTCATTGGGGGGATGGCCAGGCTAAAAGAGCGCGCTCGAGAACTTAACGCTGGCGGCTTCCTCGATACAACCACAAGGGAAGAGGCCAAGGAAAGGTTCCTCACAGTCTGGAGCAGCAGGAGTGCTGGGTCACGTAGACGAAGGAACGCTGGACGTATACCCTCATTCCCAACCTTAGGAAGTGGGTGCTTCTTAGCCACGGACAGGTGACTTTTACCTATCCCAGGTCCTGAGTGGGCATGGCAGCATCCGAAAATATATAAAACGTTGCGGACACGAGGAGGAGGACTGGTGCCCGGAGTGTGGAAGCTTTAAGCTCTGCCATCGATGAGGTAAAGCAGGTAGTCTTTGAGTTCCCCCGGCTTGCACGTGAGCGTCACCGACTGGAGACGACGGCGGGCCAAACAGTCAACCCAGGAAGCCTTGTGAAAGTTATGCTTGAGAATCAGAGGCTTTGGGACGGTGTAGCATCCCTTGCTGCAGCGATCATGCAGAGACTCAGGAGCATCGAGCAGGAGAAATGGTAGGGTGGAGAGTTGTGACCAGCGGCCGGCGAAACAATACCTAGCGGACGTCCAGCCTACCCAAGACCTAAAAGATCCATCAATAACCCCACTACAAACAGTGGGGGGTTTCCAATAGGCTTGCAGTTAAAACCGGAAACATCGGGTATCGTTGGTCGATCCTTATGAGAATATACTAATATAACGAATTTATTACAATAAAGCTAACAAAGTGTCATAGCAGCTATACGATAAAGTCGACCGATCGAATTAATTGAACAAAAGTATAATGTGTACGAAGTTCCAACTTTCCATCTTCAAAAACACGAAAGTTGGATCATTTTCGATTGTTCAGTTATATGGCAGCTATAAGATATAGTTAACCGATCCTTATGAAATTTCGTATGTCGAATTATTTTGCCAAAAATAGAATTCATAGAAAATAGAATACAAAATTTTAACTCTCTAACTCTAAAAACACCAAAGTGTTTTTTCCAAAAAATCAGTTATATGGCAGCTGTAGGATATACGGCCGTTTTAACTGTATACTGAGTGTAAAGAAAAGAAGAATGTGTGCAAAGTTTCAAGTAAATAGCTTTAAAACTGATAGACTAGTTTGAGTAAAAACAGACAGACGGACAGACAGACAGACGGACATGCTCAAGAATATATATACTTTCTAGTGTCGGAGATGTCTCCTTCACTACGTTGCACACTTTTGGCCAAAAGCTCATGCTCATATCAACTCAGAAGGTGATCCTGATCAAGAATAGGAAGTGTGGGAGTCTGTACCTCCGGTGATCTCTGAGAACGAGAGAGCGACCCATTATGACTCTCAATAAGGCCATACTTTGACTCTTGTCAATTCTTGTAATCTAATCTTATTCTTACAGCCGGAGTGAACAGACCACCGCGCATAAATACATATTTGAATATAATTAACAATAGTTTCTATTATTGGTATGGTTACCGGGTAATACATTGGCGACGAGGTAAATAATACTTAATAATGAAACTAAAAGGAAATAAAATATAAATAGAAAAAAAATAAACACAGAAAAAAAAGAAGATTCGCAATTTTCAATTGCACTATCCTTTTGGCACGCCGTTCGTCATGTAGACATAGAACTGGCGTTGACACACCGGCATACATACGTGTAAACGTGTATGCATGTTGCACACGATACATGTATGTACATGTGCAAGTTATCCAACCCCTAAATACAGGCCACATATGGCTTTTATAAACAATATTTTCAATCTCTGCATTTGCCTTTGGCTTGATCTTTGGCTCAATTATCCAACCCATAAATCCAGGCCACTTATGGCTTTCCACTTATGAATTTTATAAACAATATTTTCAAACTCTGCATTTGCCTTCGGCTTTGTCTTTGGCTCTGAGGCGCGATCTCGGTTCCCCATAAACAAATCAAAATCAAAAGTAAACATCAGCTTCCCTCCGAAGCCCAATCAATTACGCCTTTTGCGTTTCAAGTACCCACCAAATTGCATCGATCAGCTTAATCGAATTTCACAATAAGATGCGACAGTTTCATCTTAAGCCTCTAATCTAAACACAACTGATGGCCGAGGTTCTTTGGATCAGATTTAGAATTAAGAAGGCAGTCCTATTTTGACCGAGACCGCGAACGGTTGACAAAAGTATTTAAGAAAAAACCAAAAGTGTCTTGTAATTTTTGCGTTTAATAAATAAAGGTTTAACACCAAGTTGTGAAATCAAAAAATAAAATTTTCATTTTTTTAATTCACCGAACTACAAACAATTTAACTGGCGCCCAACTCAAGGGGCCGCGTCACATAAAGCTCCAAAAAATAGTTTAATGAAAAATAAGTTAAACATAAACGGAACTCGCGCGGTCAACAACTCAACATTTTTAGTGGAAAAATTAAAACATCCACCAAACGACACTACCAAGTGACAGTGATCGTTAACAATAAAGTAAATGGAAATTAATTAATGAAATAATCCATAAAGAGTGAATTAAAACAAAGGTGGACCGAAATTTTAAACCAAACAATTACAAGAACACAAAAACTAAAAAAAAAATCAACGCACAAAAAAAAAACAAACAAGAACAACAAAAACAAATAAAACGACAACTCCAACAAGAAAAACCAGGAAAGGAAGGCAGGACATTCTCAAATAAAAACGACAACTCGCTCCAACAAAAAAACCCAAGGAAGAAAGACAGGACATTCTCTATCAACCACCAACCACACAGAAGGAAGACCCCAACGGGACAATATCGTGAGGAATTAATTTAAAATAAAAAAATTAAAGACTAAAATTTAAGACCTGTAAATTCGAGAAAAATAATATAAGATTTATATATTGCAAAAAGTAAGATTCGCAATTTAACAAAAAAATAAAAAGAATAAATCTGGAAGATTTGATAAATAGCTTTTGTGAACTAAATCTAACAATGGCAACCGGAGGTTCAGTACCAAATTTTTCTGCAGGCAGTGTAGCCACAGCCGGCAGTTTAACAGTAGAATTGATAAACAGATTAATAAACGCTCAATTGAATGAAGTTAGCAGGAAAGTAGAATGTTTAGAAGGAAGGCTAGCCACAGACGCAAAAACTGTGGAAGATTATAAAGTACAAACAATTGACCCAGCTATAAAATGCGATACAACACTTGAAGTGGTAAAATCCTTACCAAATTACACAGGGGAACCAACACAATATGTAGGTTGGAGGGAAGCTGCAGAAACTGCAATGAGTCTCTATAAAATTGAAAGTGAACAATATTTTATCGCCCTAACAATTTTACGAAATAAAATTATGGGAGCTGCCCATGATGCTCTTACCAATCATAGCACAGTTTTAAACTTTAAAGCAATCTTATCCCGATTGGACTTTATTTATAGTGACAAACGACCAATACATGTTCTCGAGTCAGAACTAAGTATCCTCAGGCAAGGACGAATGACAGTTACTGAGTACTATAACGAAGTCAATAAAAAAATGACCTTACTAATAAACAAAACCATAATGACATACGGAAAGGACAGTGTAATTACCAAAGAAACAAACAATTCAATAAGGGGAAATGCTCTACGAGTATTTATATTCGGACTTAATGGATCTATTTCAGAAACTCTTTTCTCATTAAATCCACCAGATTTGCCCAATGCTTTGGCAAAGGTCCAAGAATTAGAATCAAACAACTTCCGTGCTCAATTCGCAAATAGGTTTAATGGATTTAAAAATGAAAGTAAATATCGGGGAAACAACTTACGATTTGATCAAATACGGCAAAATAATAATACCACTAAAATGGGAAATAATTTTAATCATAACCAAAATTACAATTGGTCACGAAAGGGAAATTTTTGGCAAAATAATAATCATAAGCAACAAGCTATCGAGCCAATGGATGTTGATCCACCGATTCAACTCCAGAATAAATCTAATAACAATCGGCAGCCGAGCCAAAATTGGCAGGCAAATAGTAACCAAGGAAGATATAATAATTGGCAGGCAAACGATAATCAAGATAGATATAATAATAATTATCATCAAAATAAAAATCGTTCAAATTTTTATTACACAAATCAAAATAGAGAGCAAACTCAAGCTCAAAAAAGGGAATCAGATGGAACAGAAAGTCAGCCAGCTAATAAAGTAACCAGATTAAATAATATTAATGAAGACCATTTTTTAGACCAGACCCCTACAGAGGAATGCCTTATTTAAATAGGATAGATCGAAAAACCAAGAAGCAGCTAAAAGTTTTAATAGATACAGGAGCAACTGCTTGTTACATAAAAAGGGAAATTTTTGAAAATAAAAACGAGCTACCAATATACAAAAAGGTAACAACAGTTCATGGCTACTCAATTATTAGGTATTACCATATTATAAATATATTTGAAAAAAAAAAACAATTATTTTATGAAATCGAAGGTTTAGAATCTGATATTCTAATTGGATTCAATTTATTAAGAAAAATTTGAGCTATAATAAATATAGATAAGGGAATCTTGGAATATAATGGGAAACAGGAGAAGTTAAAATATTATGATAATGAGGAGAAAAACGAAAGACGTTTAATTGAAGCAAATAATATTCTTCCGTTAAAAGAATTTATTATAAAAAAGTATTTTGATGATAATGGTAGCGAAAACACAGATTCATTATTTGTTGAAAACAGTGAGAAAAGCTTGGGAGTTAAAAATCCCGAGAACGCCGACGTAGAAATATCCGTCAACAAAAATAAAAATATCTTGGGCATTAAAAATCCTGAGAACGCCGAGGTAGAAATATCCGTCAATTAAAATAAAAATATCTTGGGAATTAAAAATCCTGAGAGTGCCGACGAAGTAAATACCGTCAAAAATCAAATAAATAATATAGGTACTGACCAATTAGGCGGATTGAGGGAAAAGATAGTTCACTATATTGAAAAGGAGCATTCAAAGATAAATATTCAAATTCCTTTTATAACAGACATAAAGGGGGAAATAAATCTTATCCACGATAGGCCAATATACGGGAAGCAGTATCCGTATGCTCTATCTGTCAACGACTTCGTGAATAGCGAAATCAAAAGAATGTTACCAGAAAAAATAATAAGGCCTAGCAGAAGCCCTTACAATTCACCACTTCTGGTAGTCCCGAAGAAGGGAGAGAATCAAGACGGAAGCCGTAAATTAAGACTCGTCATTGATTATAAAAAATTAAATGAAAGTACTATACCTGACAGGTACCCAATGCAAGACCCATCAGTAATTCTATCAAATTTGGGAAAAGCAAGATATTTTTCAGCAATAGATTTAGAGTCTGGATTTCATCAGATACTAATGAAAGAATCTGATGTCGAAAAAACAGCCTTTTCAATAAATAATGGAAAATACGAATTTTTTAGAATGCCATTCGGATTAACAAATGCACCAAGAATCTTTCAGAGAGCAATGGACGATATTCTAAGAGAACAAATAGGGAAAACGTGTCATGTCTATATGGACGACATTATAATATTCTCAAACTCAATTGAACAACACTATACAGATCTACACAAAATTATAAATATATTATTGAGGGCAAACATGAAAATCTCTTTAGAAAAATCTAAGTTTTTCAAACGCGAAACCCGTTTTCTAGGATACATGGTATCCTATAACGTCATCAAGACAGACCCAGAGAAAATTGAAACCATTAGAAAATATCCGCTTCCAGAAAATATTCGGGAACTAAGAAGTTTCCTAGGTTTTACGGGCTATTATAGAAAATTTGTTTCAAACTACGCCTACATAGCCAAACCTCTAACAAAATATCTTGGAGGTCATAATGGCAAAATCTCAAAAAGAATGTCAACAAAAATGTTAATTAAGCTGGATGAACCAGCAATTAAAGCTTTTAACGAGCTGAAAGAAAATCTCATTGCTCAAGTAGAACTAGTTCAACCGGACTATAATAAAAAATTTACCTTGACCACCGACGCTTCAGACGTCGCAATTGGTGCAGTTTTGTCTCAAGAAGGAAAACCAATTACTTTCATTTCAAAAACCTTGTCTAAAACAGAACAAGCTTATGCTACTAATAAGAAGGAATTTTTAGCGATAGTATGGGCTCTTAAAAATCTAAGATATTACTTAAACGGAGTTATTGGAATTGAAATTCAAACCGACCATCAAACTTTATCTTACACAATTTCGGATAAAAAATCCCAATGTAGATATGAATTGGCATTCATTGAAAGGATGGCATTCTTTCATACAAAGTTTTACAAAATAACATTTAAGCCCGGTACAACAAATGTAGTTGCAGACGCATTATCTCGAATTCAGATAAATAATATTACTAACAGCGACATAGAACAAACAGACCAGTCAGACTTAGATCAGAACACACAGCATTCAGCTGAAAGTAGTTTTGAAAATGTAATACAAGAGACCAGGCACCCAATAAAAATTCCAATTGGGGAAGCCCCAATTCCAAGTAAAGAAGGAGAAAATTTACACATTGACATATATTACGCGCAAGGTCTTACTTTCATAACTTGTATTGACGCTTACTCAAAATTTCTAGTAGTAAATCCAATTAAATTAAATATCGAAAATAAAGTAATGGAACTTCTTCAACATTTTCCACAAGCAAAAGTAATAATGACCGATAATGAACCGAGCTTTACCTAGGCCCAATTTAAATCCTTCGCACAAAGGTGCAATTTAACTTTACATTACGCAGACCCGAGGCACAGCACGTCAAACGGACAGGTTGAAAGGGCACATTCTACATTAACATAATTAGCTCGATGCATTAAAGAAGAATTTAATTTAACTGACTTTTCCGAAATAGCATATAATCAGAGCATTCATTCTACAACGAACCAAAAACCTTTTGACGTACTAAATAATAAAATAGAGCACGATAACATTCCTGAACTTCCAGAAAATACTCAAGAGAAAATGTTGGAAACACATAATGAAACCGAAAAGAAAAAGAATACCATGTAGGACAGGTAGTCTATGAAAAGAGACACGGGGAAAGAAATAAACTTAAAACCAGATATAAAAAACAAATAGTTAAAGAAAATTTACCCAACAAAATAATAATCAACAATAGAAATATAATTATTCACAAAGATAATATAAAATTCTAAGTATTTATATATTGTCCTTTTTTTCTTTCCATTCCCAGAAAATGTTTTATCAGGTGCTCATACTACACCTTATTTTATTAACAAAATCAGAAATAATTGACAATACAAGTCACGAATATCTTCTATTTAAGGACAATAAAGACGTATTGACGTACGATTCATAGTATGAATTTCATACGCAGATTTACTCCATATAACTAACTTAAGCTTTTATAAAGTAATAATAAAGTTGGAATCAGATAATATTAAAAGGGATACTAATAAAAGGACACAATGGGAAATTAAATGTGTCATAAAAGTAATTGAACTAATTTTATCACAATTAATATCAACTAGATCAAAAAGAGGGATAAATGAGTTAGGCACCGTGTGGAAATGGTTAGCTGGAACTCCGGACCATGATGATTTTATTCATTATGGTCCGGAGTTCAGAATAAAGTTAATGAATTGAAAACAATAATAAGCAGTCTATTATCAATTCCCGATTATTCAAAGTAATAGAATCTCTTTCCGATGATTTTAAAAAAGTATTTATTGATCAAGATCTACCACTTCGAAAACATCGCTTGCGATTATTAACATTTGATCTGCAAAATTTAATTGACATAATCACTCTAGCAGAAATAGACGTTTTTAATACCAAAATTTTAAACAATGCACTATGGGCGATTTTTCATAGTGGGCGGCATAAAGTCATAAAATTTATGGTGAAATATTAAGGAAATGTTTTTTTTTATTGATAGTAAACAATTCAGTTAGCTGAAAAACAATTTTTTTTTTTATCGGATGGCAACTCTCTTTTTGTGGCAGCCCTTCAAAATCATTGCAATGATGACATCTTGGAAATATTAAAACATGAACAAAAACCAGTAATTATAGCTGATTTAATGGACATCTCTTCTTTTAAAATCGCATTGCATAAAGAACTTTTAATAATTTATATAAAAGTATATATACCCAAAAATAAAAAACAGATGTGAAATATATCACGCTAGAGCGATTTCCCAAATCGATGAAAACTAGTATTAAGCAATCAAGTCGCAAAATGCGAAAATATTTTTTACGAAATGTCTAATTTTAAGAACGAACTTTTTAATAATTATTGCACTCTAAGTAACAAAAAAACTTGTTTTACCCGATTATTAATGGTGAGAAATCAACCTGTAAAAAATTAAGAGAAAAAAATAAAACAAGAAAGCAAAGCTAACTTCGGGCGGAGCCGAAGTTTATATACCCTTGCTGTTAAAACCGGATATATGTTGCAAGCATCGTATATAGTTGGCCGTCCTTATGGGAATATGAATGTATAAGCCAATTTATTTCAATACAAAATCTAAAAAAAGTCCCAAACTTCTATCTTCAAAAATACCAAATTTGGTATTTCTACCAAAAACCATTTCCGATCAAACAGTCAGCTATAAGATATAGTCAACCGATCGTTATGAAATTTGGTAGGTCGGATTAACTGACCAAAAATATGTACTAAATTCCAGCTTTCTATCTTCTAAAACACGGAAGTTGGGTCATTTCCGATCGTTCAGTTATATGGCAGCTATAGGATATAGTCGGCCGATCCCGGCCGTTCCGACTTATATACTGCGTGCAAAGGAAAGAAGGGTGTGTGCAAAGTTTCAAGACGATAGCTTTAAAACTGAGAGACTAGTTCGCGTAGAAACAGACAGACAGACAGACGGACAGACGGACAGACGGACATGCTCATATCAACTCAGGAGGTGATCCTGATCAAGAATATCCCCTTCCCTCTCTTTCTTTCAAGCGAACGGTCGTGTTTTTTTTGTGCGCACTGCGTTTTTGATAAATATTGGTAAACCGGTGTTTACATTCTTTGTGAATTAAATCTTGTGAATCATAACAATCTTAAAGCCTAAACCGTATCGCTTCGCGAGTGCTTTGGTATATTTGGAATCGAATTAATAATTTGTCTAAATTCTATTCCAAGCATAGCTCAGCTCTGCTTCTTCCCCGGCTTATCTATATTTTCTGCATTTCTCTTGTGCACTCTTTCAAAGCTCCCGCTTCGGCTTCTTGTTTGGCACAGTGGTTCAAGGTATTGTGTTTTTTAACTTTTTAAATATTAATTTTTGTCTTATTAAATTAAAAAAAAAAATAATAATAAATAAAATGGAATTTAAACTGGTCTGTGCCATTAAGTCTTGCAACAAGACAATTTCCACATCCCAGCCTAGTATCCATTGCTGGTTATGTGAAAACGTCGTGCACGCCAAGTGTGCCGGTTTCACTGCATCAGTTTCGGATGCCATTTCCCGTAGGTCTGGGATACATTATTGTTGCGAAAATTGTCGTGCTGTGCAAGGCGAAATGAGGTCGTTCATGAGACAGACCAAAAATGGATTTAAAGAGCTGATCACTGGTTTTCGTAAAATCAATGACCATCTCTGTGCGCTTGACACTCAATTTAGTGGCCTTCAGCTGCTAAATGAGTCCCCT
The DNA here is from genome assembly GCF_030179905.1 of Drosophila bipectinata. Taxonomy (NCBI): domain Eukaryota; kingdom Metazoa; phylum Arthropoda; class Insecta; order Diptera; family Drosophilidae; genus Drosophila; species Drosophila bipectinata. Next base: position 18,542,063 of record NC_091740.1, on the reverse strand, counting down.
AAGCGTAAGAAATCCGCTGTTTCTGATCCGCCTCAGCCTGCTCAGCCGACATTAATGCAGCCGCTTATATCTCTGGCCACCCCAAGGGCCTTAACTGAGAAAAATTCGTCAGAATTTCTCAGGGATAATGAGCAATTGTCCGATATGTCCGCCATGGCATCCCTTCAAGTGATGCCACAGGTCCTAGGGAACGAAACCCCCATTAGGGTCACCCAAAAGGGTATTCCACAGTCCGGACCACCGGCACCGACTGATGCTGCAGTTCTTGTACCTGCGACACCAAAACCCTTACAGGTGATTCCTCCATCGAAACATATATTTGTTTCTCGGCTTGCCCCTGATACTTCAGAGATTGATATCTCGGCTTATATCAAAGCCAAAACTAAAGCCGATATAAAGGTGGAGGACATACAAAAATTTAAATACAATTATACAAGGCGCACGTCTTCTTTCAAGATTCGTGTGCCCGCGCTGATGTTCAAGACGATTTGTTCTCACAGTTTTTGGCCAGAGAATCTTTTCGTCCAAGAACATCAGCCTAATTCCGTAAAAAAAAAAAGTTAAACCAGTGGGAGTGAGACTTCCCAATATCGGAACCACTGACCAACCCTCCACCTCTTCTTTGGCCCTCTACTACGGGGCTCTGTAGCAAGCTCCCTAAACTATATTCTGATAGTTCTTCCTTTGCATCCCACATTTAGCCTTTACAGAAACTTGGTTAAAGCCGGAGATCTTTAGCTCCGAAGTTTTTCCAAGTAAGTACACCACTTTTAGACGGGATCGACCTCAGCGAAGGGTGGGTGGAGTCCTCATTTCGGTAGACTCTACTCTTGCTTCTGAAGAGGCGAAATCCAAAGAGTTTGGTGACTTAGAATTTATTTGCGTTAAAATCACTTTGTCCGTGAAATCTTTATACGTTACATGTTCATATATACCGCCTATGTCTGAACCGCCCACATATTGGCAGCATTTGTCCGCTATTCGACACGTCTTTAATCTTATGACAGATCGTGACCAACTTGTAGCGGTGGGCGACTTTAATATCCCAGAATTAAAGTTGTCCAACGTCGATAACTCACCATCTTTGTCACTTTTAACTTACCATGACTTCACCGCGGGCATGTTTGACATGTCCCTAGGTCAGATCAATCATGTTAGAAATTCGCTAGGTCGGCTCTTAGACTTATGTTTTGTATCTGATCCGGATGGCACCGCTCTCTCCAGAGCTTTTCCCCTTTCAGCCCCAGAGGATCCATATCACCCCACGCTGGAGGTCTCAATCGAAACCACTCCTGGTATCGATCAGATGTCTCCGAGCGTGGTAAATAAGATTCGCTGTTTCCGTAAAGCTGATTTTCAGAAACTTAATAGCCTTATCGATACATTTGACTGGTCTGATATTCTGGCGTGCACTGATCTTAATGTCACTTTAGAAAAATTTTATTTTACTTTAAATACATTTTTTGACTCATGTGTGCCTTGGAAACATCCGTCCGCTTCAACAAATCCTCCTTGGTTTACAAGGTGCTTCGCTAACTTAAAAAATAAAAAAAATAAGCTTTTACTTAAATATAAAAAAACCTGCAGTAGTGTTGATTTCTGAAGATACCTACTAGCTCGGTCGAATTTTACCGTGCATAACGCTGAATGTTATAGGAATCATATTGACCGCTGCCGGATTCAATTTACTCAGGATCCAAAGCAGTTTTATAATTTTGTAAACACTAAGCGTAAACACGTATCTTTTTCACCTCTGCTTACGTTTGAAAATTCCTCTGCGACTTCGGATCAGGCCATTGCCGATCTATTCGCAGAATTTTTTCAAACAACTTATTCTCCTCCTAAATTGACTGATCAGCCTTACGCATATAACATTCAAGCAGCAAGTCTTATTATCTGTCCGTTTTTTTCTGAGAACAACTTATTATCTGGTCTTTTAAGGGTAAAACCCATTTATTCGCCAGGCCCCGACGGAGTACCAGGCTGTGTGCTAAAATACTGCGCCAGGGCTCTGTGCAAACCTCTTCTAAGACTTTTCAACTTATCTTTGGAAACCTCGATTTTTCCCCTTAAGTGGAAGGAATCATTTATAATTCCCCTACATAAAAAAGGGAAAAAGTCCGAGGCTGCTAACTACAGAGGCATCTCTAAGTTATCGGCAATTCCAAAGTTATTTGAAAAATTAATTACCCCTCATTTGCAACACCTTTGCTCTTCGATTATCACTCCTTGTCAGCATGGCTTTATTAAGCGTCGCTCCACCACCACAAACTTATTGGAGTTGACATCCTTTGTCATAGACGGCTTTTGTAAGGGATATCAAACCGATGTAATTTACACAGACTTCAGCAAAGCATTTGATTCAGTTAATCACTCACTTTTGTTGAGTAAACTGAATATGCTGGGTTTTCCTAAAGACCTCTTAACGTGGATCTCCAGCTACCTAGATGGAAGGACACAAAGAGTCTTATTTAAAAACATACAGTCCCGTCTGGTCTGTGCTACATCCGGCGTCCCTCAAGGAAGTCATCTTGGCCCGTTATTATTTACGCTTTTTATAAACGACTTGCCCCCTGCTTTAACGAACTCTCTAGTTCTTATGTATGCAGATGATGTAAAGCTTTGTCTTCAGTATAAATCCATCTCTGCCCAATGCAGTCTTCAGTCTGACCTTGATAACTTTCAAAAATGGTGTTTAGCTAATGATCTAATACTTAACGGATCAAAATGGAAGCATATGTCTTTTTATCGTTCTTGCCCTCTGCAAGCTACGTATTCTATTAATGAGATTGCCTTAGAAAAATTAACCCAGGTTAATGATCTCGGCATCCTATTAGACATAAAACTTAAATTTGCCGACCATATTTCCTTAATGGTTAATAAGGCTAAAGGAGTCCTTGGTTTTATTAAAAGGTGGTCAAAAGAATTTAATGACCCCTATATAACAAAAACTTTATTTATTTCTTTGGTCCGTCCGATACTAGAGTACGGTTCATGTGTCTGGAGTCCCCAATATGGAGTACATAAGGACCGCATAGAATCCGTACAAAAGAACTTTTTAATATTTGCACTTAGAGGTCTATACTGGGATGCAAATCTTCAGCTTCCATCCTACAGTAGCAGACTTTTACTTATTAACTTACCTAGCTTAACAAATCGTAGGACAATGCTCGGTGTAGTTTTTCTGCATAACCTAATTAACGGGGATGTAGATAGCCAGCATTTACTAACACGCTTAAATTTCAACATTCCTAATAGAAGGACTCGAAACTTTAGTCCTCTGTTCCTTAGCCGTTGTAGTTCGACATATGCACTGCATGACCCTTTTAGGGTATTATGTTCGAACAACAATGGTCTCTACTCTATTACATCTCTTTCCTGTCCCTCTAATTTAAAATATAGAATTTTAAATTTCCTTACTAACTCCTCTTAGCTTAATAATTAACCAATAACTTAATATACTCTAACAAATCGTTTCTTGAGCGCCCCTCGGCCGTCTGGGCCTCTAAGCTTTATGATGAATACAGAAATGCTAGCTGATGCTCTTATTGATGCACAAGCCATTTCCAAATTCTGAAAGACCGCGAAAAAAAAAAAAAAAAAAAAAAAAAAAAAAAATATATATACTTTATAGGGTCGGAGATGTCTCCTTCACTGCGTTGCACACTTTTGGACAAAATTATAATACCCTCTGCAAGGGTATAAAAATAGACATCATACAAGATGGTGCCATTCTTATAAATGGGAACAATATTGTTAATAACTCCCATTTAAACGGTTCGTTTTTAACAACATTTAATGGTACAACTAAAATTGATAATGTCTCATATACCAATTTGGAAAATAAAATTCTTGAATACGTAACTACGAACCACTTAAAAAATTATGAAATATCCGATTACATATTATCAAATAACTCTGATCTTTCTTTAGAAAGATCTTAATTTATTCTTAACAAGAAAGGAAAGCTAACTTCGGGCGGAGCCGAAGTGAATATACCCTTGCAGTTAAAACCGGATATATATCGTAAACATCGGATATAGTTGGCCGCTCCTTATGGGAATATGAATATATAATCCAATTTATTACAATACAAAATCTAAAAAAAGTCGCAAACTTCTATCTTCAAAAATACCAAAGTGCAGTTATATGGCAGCTATAAGATATAGTCGGCTGATCGTTATGAAATTTTGTAGGTCGGATTAACTGACCAAAAATATAATCTGTACCAAGTTCCAGATTTCTATCTTCAAAAACACGAAAACACACGTTGGGCCATTTCCGATCGTATAGTTATATGGCAGCTATAGGATATAGTCGGCCGATCCTTACGAAATTTGGCATGTCGAATTATTTTGCTCTTATGTAAAATTTTTCATTCGTAATCGAACTACCGAACTGAGCGGACGTGCTTTGTCCGAGCTCCGGGAAAACTTCACTTCGCTTATATTTTCGCCAATATAAGCGAAAAGACACTGAAATACAATTTATTAAAAGCGACAGACAAGCTTTTTTTTTTTATAACAGTTGTAATGTGCTAAACCAAAACTAGTGCATTGTTGAAAAAAAAAAATACGTACCACGCAATGAGCTCATTGAGCAACGACCAAAAGAACGAGCGTAGAAGTTCAGTGAACCAAAGAAACGGCTTCTACTCTTACTTTTCAACCCGCGATACCGAAGTGGAAAAATCGGCGCTTAAAAGCAACCCGGCTTTACTGACCGCTGAAACCCAAAGGGCACGGTCTTGCTCACCCGCTCTGCTCACTCCGACTCCCGCGTCATGGAGTTCGCAGTGTAAAACCCCCCCTCCAATATCGGAAACAAATTTCGCACCAACAACAAGCAGCGCTACAACTTCTGCAACAACAGCGAAAACCCCTGCGACTCAAAGTACCACGACGTCAACGACTACAGCGAGTACAAAAACAACAACCTCGGAAAGTGCCAAAGCGGCAACGGCCACACAGACTGGAATGGATCGCTACATCCAAATTAAGGAAAGCTTAGCCCGCAGAGTAATCCGGCAGGCAACAAAACAAAAATTAACCGTGTCCTGAATAACGATAATGAACCAGACAGATCCACTACTAACAGATTTGCCCTACTGGCGGAGGCTGAGGAAAACCAACCAGCCCAAGACACCGCAAAAAAACCCAAGCCCCCTCCAATCTATATTAGGGAAAAAAGCTCGAGTGCCCTGGTCAACAAAATTGCGTCGTTGATCGGGAACGGTGATAATTTTCATGTTGTTCCGCTTATCAAAGGGAACATCCATGAAACAAAGGTGCAAACCAAGACTGAAGAGCACTTCCGAATAGTGTCAAAATATCTGGACACTGTACAGAAAAACTATTACACGTACCAGCTGAAAAGCAGTAAGGGCCTACAAGTGGTAGTAAAGGGAATAGAACCTGATGTTACCGCCGAGGAAATAAAAACCGCCCTTAAAGAAAAGGGCTTCGCCGCCAAGAATGTTATTAACATTCTAAATAAAGATAAAAAGCCACAACCCCTCTTCAAGGTCGAGCTCGAGCCTGAAAGCAGGTCGCTGAAGAAGAACGAAGTCCACCCAATCTACAACCTGCAATATCTTTTGCATCGGAAAATCACTGTTGAAGAGCCACATAAACGTAACGGTCCAGTGCAATGCACTAATTGTCAAGAGTATGGACACACAAGGTCTTACTGCACACTTCGGGCTGTCTGTGTAGTCTGCGGGGACGCCCACAAGTCCGCTTGCTGCACTACAAACAAGGACAGTACCGTGAAGAAATGTGGAAACTGCGGAGGCAGCCATACGGCAAACTATAGAGGATGTATTGTGTATAAGGAGTTAAAGAGTCGCATGCGTCAAGCGACCGCAACGCGCAACCAAAATCCACAGAATGCGTACGTTTCGTCAAAAACCACGCCAGACGTCTTCTTCGCCAAAGCTGCGAGATCCTCATTCGGTCCACTAAACACCACCAACGGCTTCTCCTATGCCGATGCTCTACGATCTGGAAGGGAAATTCCAATTCAGCCTAACTCTCAAAGCGCTCAACAGGCCCCAGAACAGCCACACAGCAAAACGGAAACTATGATGCTTACCCTCCAACAAAGTATGATGGAGCTTATGTCATTCATGAAAACGACCATGCAAACGCTTGTTCAAAACCAGAACATGGTGATACAGCTGCTCGTAGCACAACAGTCCAAATAATCTATGCAGGCGCTACGAATATCAATGTGGAACGCCAATGGTGTCTCACGGCATAAACTAGAATTGTCACAATTCTTGACCGAAAACCATATTGACGTTATGCTACTGGTGGAAACGCATCTTACAAGCAAATACAACATTCATATAAGAGGCTACACAATCTACCGCACAGATCATCCAGATGGGAAAGCCCACGGCGGAACTGGAGTTCTAATCAGAGAACGAATTAAACACCATTTTCACAAAAGGTTTGCAACAAACTTCTTGCAGGCCACATCGATACAAATTCAGTCAAGCAACGGAATCCTTTCAATTGCTGCCGTTTACTGCCCTCCTCGCTTCTCAATCTCGGAAGGACAATTTATGGACTTCTACAATTCACTTGGGGATCGATTTATAGCCGCAGGAGACTACAACGCCAAACATACGCACTGGGGATCACGTCTAGTGACTCCCAAAGGAAGACAATTGTACAATGCAATTATAAATGTGAAAAATAAACTGGACTACGTTTCCCCTGGAAGTCCCACATACTGGCCAACAGACTCACGAAAGCTCCCAGACCTTATTGATTTTGCAGTGACAAAAAACATACCTCGCAATCTAATAAGTGCCAAAGCAGTCTCGGACTTATCATCAGACCACTCGCCTGTGCTTCTAACGCTTCTTCAAAGCCCAGAAATAACCGAACACCCCTTCAGTCTGACGACGACAAAAACAAACTGGCTAAAATACAAAAAGTACGTGAGTGCCCACATAGAACTCGCCCCGGATTTTAACATGGAATCGGACATCGACTACACTACGAGCGCCCTGGAAGAAGTACTCGTTGCGGCAGCTAAAATCTCTACTCCTCATAGGAAAGAAGTAGACCGAAACAAACACTTCAAATCTAATCAGCAAATCGAACAGCTCGTGCGAGAAAAGAGGCGCACGCGTCGTGATTGGCAAAACAGCAGATCACCAGCTTCAAAACAACGCCTTAAGGAAGCAACCCGATCACTCGACCAGGCTCTTCACCAACAGGAAGAAAATGCACAGCTGAGGTACATCCAGAATCTCTCGCCAACAAGCACAAAGTACCCCCTGTGGAGGGCCCACCCAAATCTTAGTGCCCCAATTGAAACGACCACCCCGATAAGAAACTCTTCGGGATGCTGGGCTCGCAGCAACGAAGACCGAGCTGAAACATTCGCCACACATCTCCAAAGTGTCTTCCAGCCAAACCCAGCCTCAAATTCATTCCTCCTGCCAGTAATTCAGCCAGAGTCCTCCCCTCAGCCAGCCGCACCTCCATTCCGGCCGAACGAAATCGAAAAAGTCATAAGAGGGCTAAAACCAAAAAAGGCTCCCGGTGGTGACCTATTGACCCCAAAGATGCTGATCGAACTTCCAAAATGCGCTATAGAGGTCGTCTGCAAACTATTTAATGGAATCATTAATCTTGGATATTTCCCAAAAAAGTGGAAGAAATCCATTATTATAATGATACCGAAGCCTGGAAAAGACCACACAATTCCGTCATCATACAGACCAATAAGCCTTCTATCTTGTTTGTCTAAACTGTTTGAAAAATGCTTGTTAACTCGCATAATACCACATTTGGAAGCTTGCAATATCATCCCGGCACACCAATTTGGCTTTCGAAGAAACCATGGAACCATCGAACAAGTGAACAGATTAACATCCGAAATACGCTCAGCCTTCGAACAACGAGAATACTGCAGCGCTATTTTCCTCGACGTATCTCAAGCTTTCGACCGAGTTTGGCTCATCGGACTCATGCACAAAATTAAAACGTATTTGCCAACATACACCCACAAGCTACTGGAATCATACCTCTTCAATAGGGTATTCTCAGTGAGATGCAACGCAGCTACTTCGGGCGACTACACCATCGAAGCTGGAGTTCCACAGGGAAGCGCACTCGGGCCGTGTCTATATGTTTTGTATACTGCGGATATTCCTACGAGCGCACAACTAACAACGTCAACGTTCGCCGATGATACCGGCCGATTCTTAGTCGCTCCAGATGCCCAACGCAGGCAACAACCCAACTGGCTAATCATCTCACAATAGTGGAAAGGTGGCTGTCCGACTGGCGCATTAAAATAAACGAACAAAAGTGTAAACATATAACGTTTACTCTTAATAGACAAACATGCCCTCCGCTTTTACTAAACGGTATGCAGATCCCTCAAGCTAACGACGTAACGTACCTTGGCGTTCACCTTGATAGACGACTTACCTGGCGTAAGCACATCGAATGCAAAAAGATGCATCTAAAACTGAAAGCCAGCAGCCTCCACTGGATCATAAACTCACGATCGCCACTGTGCCTAGACTACAAGTTACTACTGTACAATTCAGTCCTAAAGCCAATCTGGACGTATGGCTCCCAGCTGTGGGGGAACGCGAGCAGCAGCAACATAGACATCATACAGCGCGCACAATCAAAAATCCTGAGAACTATCACAGGGGCACCTTGGTATGTTCGCAACGAAAACATCCACCGGGATCTGGGCATCCTCGCAGTGAAAGACGAAATCCAGAAGCAAAAAGAGTCATACAAAGAAAAACTGTCTTCGCACCCAAATTTTCTCGCTCGGGGATTGACTCGGGTTTCTAGCGTATCCCGCCTTAGACGCAACGACCTCCCAACCCAGCAATCGATTTTTAGGGCCGTCTAACTCCGTATCAGTCAATATGACTGTTAGTTAAGTTAAAAATATAAGATTTGATACACCTCTTGTTAGTCTCGCAAAGAGAAGATTCAAGAAATAAAAGCAACGTTAAAAAAAAAAAAAAAAAAAAAAAAATGTAAAATTTGAACTCTCTCACTCTAAAAACACCGAAGTTATACCATTTCCGATCAATCAGTTATATGGCAGCTATAGGATATAGTCGGCCGAGTCGGGCCGTTCCGACTTATATACTGCGTGCAAAGGAAAGAAGGGTGTGTGCAAAGTTTCAAGACGATAGCTTTAAAACTGAGAGACAAGTTTGCGTAGAAACAGACAGACGGACAGACAGACGGACATGCTTATATCAACTCAGGAGGTGATCCTGATCAAGAATATATACACTTTATAGGGTCGGAGATGTCTCCATTACTGCGTTGCACACTTTTGACCAACATTATAATACCCTCTGCAAGGGTATAACAAATAGTTAAAGAGAATTGACCAAATTATAATCAACAATAGAAACAGAATTATTCACAAAGATAATATAAAATTCGGAATAATTATATACCATCCTTTTTTCTTTCCTTTCCCAGAAAATGTTTTATCAGGTGCTCATACTACACCTTATTTTATTAACAAAATCAGAAATAATTGACTATACAAGTCACGAGTTTTTTTTATCAAAGATTATAAAGAACATAGATGGGAAATCTCATACAAAGAAAAATTTTCTATTGCTGGATCGAGCGGGTTCCATTGCGCGACAAGTTAAGTTTGAGGAATTTTTCGGGCGACAACGAATGAGGAATAGCCGAGTGGTAGAGTGCTTGGCTGGTGTGCAAAGTAAAACGAGTTTAAACCAGGCTCGGGACATCCATTTTTTTTTAATTTTAAATCTATTTATATTATATTTTTATTCTTTTAATATTTTTTCCTAAATTTATAATCCAATAAAAACAAATAAAAAATTGTAAAATCACCTTCACATCGTCTCAGTTCGTATTGGAACCCGCAGTAAAAATGTCTATGAGTGCGGGTTCTACGACATTTTGGCAGGCCGCGACTGAAAGCGGGTTCCACGACAAACGGCTGGCAGATGAGATAGGGAGAGAGAGAATTCTATTTTTAGATCGTAACATCTTTGGAACGATGAAAGTTTGAAACGTTGTAATCGAACCAATGTAAGAGTAAAGAGATCAGAAAAATCTTTTACTATCCTTACTCGTCAACTCTGTTTTTGGTATGGATTCTAGCGCCTCCTTTAACACCAATTTTAAGTATCATATAATGAACTTCGAGGGTAGCCAAGGTGGATAGTGCGCGGTTCTTATTCATGGGGTCCTGGGTTCGATTTCATTAGCGGGCGGTTGTTTCCATTTTGATAAAGTTTTAGTTTTATGATTCTTTTTATATTTAGTTTTATTTTTTTATTATTTTTGTTTCTACTTTTAATTTTTACGTTATTATTATTATTTTTAATTGCATTCTATTAAAATTGTTGTAAAAAGAAGTGACGGACGTGTCGGATGGCATAATGCAGGAAGGACTCCCTTGAAATTTTATTAGCGGGACATAATGAAGAATAAAACAATTTTACAATTGTAAAATTAAAGAAAAATATAACAATTAAAGAGAAATAAAAAAAAAAAAAAATAATTATAAAAGACGAAAAAGTTCAAAGTCCTTACGAGGATTTAAACACAGAAAATTACACATAGAGTAACTACTCTATGCATTACGCTACCATCCTGTCTCGATCTGCGGCGATAAAAAATACTATTTTTCTACCAACTACCACATCGGCGCATCGAAAACAGAAACAAGAAATTGAAATTTGGAAGCCAAAACATTTTTACGCCGTCGTGCGAGCAGTCACACATACACAGTGTGTATTACACACATAGGTTCACATTTTTGTTGACGGATACATGTTCTACAAATAGAATCGTATGCATGTGCGTTCCCCCCTCACCAACAAGCTCGAAGAAAAAAGTTGACCGTTTTGGGCCCTGATGTCCCATCTTCGTACTTTATAATCTTTGATTTTATTTAAGGACAATAAAGACGTATTGACGTATGATTCATATGCAGATTTATTTATTATTATTTTACTAATAAAAGGTCACAATGGGAAATTAAATATGACATAGAAGTAATAAAAATAATTTTATCACAATTAATATCAGCTAGATCAAAGAGGGGGATTAATGAGTTAGGCACCGTTTGGAAATGGTTAGCTGGAACTCCGGACCATGATGATTTTGTTACAGTTCAGAATAAAATTAATGAATTAATAGAAATCAATAATTAGCCGTCTATTATCAATTCCCGATTATTCACAGAAATAGAATCTTTTTCCGATGATTTTAAAAATGTATTTATTGATCAAGATTTACCACTTTTAAACATTTGATCTGCAAAATTTAATTGACACAATCACTCTAGCAAAAAATTGACTTTTTTAATACCAAAATTTTAAACAATGATGACATCTTGGAAATATTTAAACATGAACAAAAACCAGTAATTATAGCTGACTTAATGGAAATTTTAAAATTTTATATTTTTTTTTTCAAGTCGCATTGCATAAAGAACTTTTAATAATTTATATAAAATACCCAATAAAAAAAAAAAGATGTGAAATATATCACGCTAGAGCGATTTCCCAAATTCATGGAAAACTATTACCAAGCAATCAAGTCGCAAAATGCGAAAATATTTTTTTAAGAAATGTCTAATTTTAAGAACGAACTTTTTAATAATTATTGCACTTTAAGTAACAAAAAAACTTGTTTTACCCGATTATTGAGAAATCAACTTCTAAAAAAAAAGAAGGAAAAAGTAAAACAGAAGACACCATACAAGATGGAGCCATTGTTACAAATAAGAACAATATTGTTAAAAACTCCCATTTAAACGGTTCGTTTTTAATAACATTTAATGGTACAACTAAAATTAATAATGTCTCATATACCATTTTGGAAAATAAAATTCTTGAATATGGAACGAACCACTTCAAAAATTATGAAATATACGATTACATATTATCAAAAAACTCGGATCTTTCTTTAGATAATATAATCATTTTAAACCAGTGGTCGGCACCCCAATACATTGATATGATTTTACCGCATTAGTGTTAGTAACGAATAGCAGAAAGTAGGCTGTGAGCATGACGTTTCACACATTTATACTGTGTGTGTGTGGCAGAGCTCGGGCAGAGAAATTTCCTATGCCCCCGAGATAGGGCCGTCCCGACCTCTGTTTCAAACCCTTTCGTTATATGTATATAATAATACTAAAATATCACTTACCTTTATATTATTCATTTTAATCATTATATATTTGATTTTTTCACTTTCACCAGAAAAATCTTTTAACCAAGAAAATTTTTTAACAGAATTAAGAGATCATTCAAACGAATTTCATTTTGAATTGGGATGATAAATTTTAGAAGGGGAGTTATCCAACCCGTAAATCCACGCCCCTTATGGCTTTTATAAACAATATTTTCAAACTCTGCCATATCTTTTTATGGCGTAAAGCAACATATACGAGGTGTGTTCAAAAAGTAAGGTGACTTTGTATTTTCAAGAAAAACTATTAATTTATTTATCAATATTTATGTTGTCCCCTTCAAAGTAATCCCCCTCAGATACAATACACTTATGCCAACGGTTTTTCCAATCCTCAAAGCACTTCCCATAAGCACTTTTCGGTATAGCCTTGAGCTCTTGCAGCGATGCAGTCTTTATCTCTTCAATCGTTGCAAATCTCCGTCCTTTCATAGGTCTCTTCAGTTTTGGGAACAAGAAAAAGTCACATGGGGCCAAATCCGGTGAATATGGTGGCTGAGGCATTATTGTGGTGTTGTTTTTGGCCAAAAAATCTTTTGGCTCTTTTGGTCAAAATTCAGCAATTTCGGAACAAACTTCGCTGACACACGACTCATACCCAAAACGTTTGAAAAAATTTCATGGCACGAGCCAAGCGATATACCGACATCTTCAGCAACTTCTCTGATAGTGATTCGACGATTTTCCAAAACAATTTTCCTCACTGCTTGAACGTTTTCATCAGTTGTAGACGTGCTTGGGCGTCCAGAGCGAGGCTGGTCATTGGCATCTTCCCGGCCATCTTGGAAGAGTTTGTACCACTTGTACACATTTTTTTTACTCAGAACAGTTTCACCGTATGCCACTGTCAACATTTCAAGTGTTTCAGAGCACTTAATTTTATTTTTTACACAAAATTTGATGCAAATCCTTTGATCCATATTTTTCGATAGCAAAAAATCGCCGAGCTCGCAAAATAACTTGTAACTTTACGCCTCTCACAACCAAACAAAAGAGGATGTTCCATTGAAACTTGGTACAGATGTTAGGGAAGAGTGTACCAATATAACAAAACAAAAAAATCGATAATCGAAAATATGTTGCCCGAGAAATTTGAAAAGTCACCTTACTTTTTGAACACACCTCGTATAGCACTGTGAAAAACTGGTATAATGAATTCAATCGTGGCTAACGCTCGCTCGAAGACGAAGGTCGTGAAGGTCGTCCAAAAACAGTCGTTTTACCAAAGGGCATTGACGCCGTGCATGAATTTATAATGCAAGATCGTCATGTGACAGTGAGATATAGGCATCCTTGGGCATTTCTTCCACCAGCATACATTCCATATTGCATAAAGACCGGGACGTAAAAAAAAAAATTTGGTCTTGTTTGATCCCGCACAGTTTGACAATCGCTCAAAAAAAAACTCGTATGGATTGGTTCAAAAAAATTTGAAAAAACACAATGGCGGTGTTTCAAAAGACGTTTATAAGATCGTCACAGGTGACGAATCATGGACCTATGCTTATGATCCCGAAACAAAACAGCAATCGACCGTGTGGGTCTTCGAAGACGAGCCAAATCCAAGAGACAAGAAGCTCTTCTAAGTAAATGGTGGCCTATTTCTTCGGTAAAACAGATCATGTGGCGACTGTTCCGCTTGAACAACGTAGCACTGTCAGTTCTGAGTGGTACACAACAATTTGTTTGCCTGAAGACTTCGGAGAAATTCGAAAAACGAACCAGAGAAGACGGATCATTGTGCATCATGACAATGCAAGCACACACACATCAGCTGAAACCAACGCCTTTTTGACCAAAACGTCAAATTGATAAGTCATCCACCATAAAACCCTGACTTAGCACCCAATGACTTTTTTTTATTCCCGCACATCAAGAGAAAATACGTGGTCAATGATTTTTGACTCCAGAAGATGCTCTTGAAGCCTCCAAAACTCATGTTTTGGAGGTGTCTCAATTGGTTTGAGCGCATGCAAAAGTGTATAAATCTTGCTGGAGAATACTTTGAAAAGCAATAAATCCATTTTTTTTCATAAATATTTGCAGAAATATATATACCAACCCTCAAAATAGGCTGCTTGTCTTTAATTTCGCCAATGTCGGAGCTATGTAAAATTGCCGGACTTTAAATATTTAATTTTGCTAGGGTTAAGCCCATTAGAATGGGCTTAAGAAGAATTAGATTCGACGCAAAGTGTAACGGGCCTTGGAAGCCCACCGGTGCACCACAGAGCAGCAGCAGAGATCCGTGGCTGGGAGAAGCGAGGGGGCACGGGTGGCGACCCGCCAACGGAAAAGTGGCGTGATTCTGGAAGCAGGACTAACGGCAGGAGCAGAATCCAGGAGGATTATTATAATTATTATAAAAGGAGGCCCATTGGAGCGAATCGGTACGAGGCGTTTTAGGAAGCTTGTATCGTTGAGTTGAAAGACCGCCTTTGGAGAGCCTGACATTCAAGTGTTAAAGCGTTACTAAAAAGGATTTGGTTGTTTGAGTTGAAAGACCGCCTTTGGAGAGTCCAACAGCCAAACGCAAGGAGAACGCAAAGAAAAAATAAGAAAAGGATCGGTTGCAGGACGGTTCCTTTACAAGCCCAGGGTATCAGAGTCGAGTTGGGCCATTCCCGACCACGGCAGGTAGCCTTGCAAGGAAGAGAAGAAAGACTCCTGAAATCGCAACCAACAGGCGTGATCCTGCCAAACAAGGATAGGCCGACTCGTGAACTCACGCACAAATCAGAGACAAATTGAGAGCACCCCGGTCACAAGCCCGGCAAAAGTGGAAAAAAGCCCCGCAACTCCCAACTCCGGACTCGCTAGCGCGTATGTGCGATGTGTGTCCGGTATAGCAAGAATGCGACAAACGATCAGTAAACGGCTACTTCTAATCCTGTCTCACTAGCACGTATGCGCGGAGACAAGCAAGCACAGGCAACTCCCAATCTTAGCACTAGCGCGTATGCGCGGTGTCCCGTTGTAGCGGAGGCGGCAGTTTGCATCCAAACTCCCAATCCTGGAGCTAGGGCGTATGCGCGGTATTCAGGTGTTGCGGGGACGACAGTCCGCAGGCAACTTCCAATCCCGACCCTGGAGTAGTAGAGCGGAAGAGCGTTGCCAATCTTTTGATCAGTCGCAAACGACCCAAAGGGGTGTTCCCAAGAGGTAAGAAGGCCCGCGTATGGCCAGCGAAAGTGCGACGCCCCTAGTCGAAGGCAACGCAGCACGAGGAGTATCAGCGGGGACGGAGCAGCGGCGGCGACACCCGAAACAACCCACAGTGAACGACGGAGCCGGCAGAACCAGGAGGAGCAGCGAAAATACGGAGAGGTATTAGGAGCAAACCTTTGTATTTTGGAAAAAGTCTCTAAATAAAGAGGGTGGAAAGTTCTAGGGTGGAAGATCTACAAATTTGGTGGAACAGACCCGCAAACTCTGTGAGCTAGCCGCGGCAAATTGTTGCAAGAGGGAAGCGAAAAACAGTTCGTTACACCTGGCGCCCAAACTACGTTATTGCATTGAGTCTAGAAGCAACAAAGCATAGAAATTGGGAGAAAGAACAGGATATACACTCTTTGAAAGGAGGAGTTGATCGAAGTTTGCAGAGTACTCGGCCTTCCAGCTGACTGGACCGTGGAAACCATCCCTGGTGGGGAAGTTGGTCGCCGAGGCCAAAGACGATGAAGTGCTGGAGTTGACGTGCGGGTTTAAGAAGAGGTTCATGCAAAGGTCCACCCCCAGGCAGAGAGCGACCAGTGAGGCTCACAGAGAGCTTGGCGGTATCAGAGCCGAAAGGAGGAAGAAGCATGGAGCCACAGTCAAGGAAGTATGCCCCGGTTCAGGTGGACTACGCAAAATTGACTAGGCAGGTGCGGGACCGGTCGTTTCGGTTCGACATAAACACAATTTTGAGGGCCATGCCAGAGTAACTGCAGGGCAGGACTCAAAGATAGTTCATAATGAACAACGAGGAGTGGCCAACGTGGGGAAAATTCAAGGCAAGCTTAGAAAACTTTTTCCTGCCGAATAGCGTGCAGCGGGAATTCTGTTGTTTTTTTTACTTATATGCGTTTTTTGTGGATTTTTTTTTCTATATGACCAAAAATATGGAACAATATTAGCCGAAGCTGTTCTGACAAGAACTGAGCGGAACTCTGAGCGGATCAAATGTTCAATGACAAACACTACGCATAATTACTATTTAGTCCTTTAGTTTACTATTTATTATTGTCGAAGTTGCAAAGAGTAAATAAGTGTTTTCAAAGCAGCAACAAAAATGGCACGAAATTATTAAATGATTTGACGTTGGCCATTCAATCATTGAAAAAGGGTATAGTTCCACCACGAGGATATCGAAAGATATGTCCACGATGATCTTGCGCGAGGAAATGAGTTTGAGAAACCAATGAAGATGATGATGAGATTATTTTAGTTGAGCTTATTAAGCAACTTAAGCAGAGGTAACTAGCCTTCATTTGACACCGTATAATTAAAACAATTTATATTATTTAGTCGGTGGCTGTCCGACTGGCGCATTAAAATAAACGAACAAAAGTGTAAACATATAACGTTTACTCTTAATAGACAAACATGCCCTCCGCTTTTACTAAACGGTATGCAGATCCCTCAAGCTAACGACGTAACGTACCTTGGCGTTCACCTTGATAGACGACTTACCTGGCGTAAGCACATCGAATGCAAAAAGATGCATCTAAAACTGAAAGCCAGCAGCCTCCACTGGATCATAAACTCACGATCGCCACTGTGCCTAGACTACAAGTTACTACTGTACAATTCAGTCCTAAAGCCAATCTGGACGTATGGCTCCCAGCTGTGGGGGAACGCGAGCAGCAGCAACATAGACATCATACAGCGCGCACAATCAAAAATCCTGAGAACTATCACAGGGGCACCTTGGTATGTTCGCAACGAAAACATCCACCGGGATCTGGGCATCCTCGCAGTGAAAGACGAAATCCAGAAGCAAAAAGAGTCATACAAAGAAAAACTGTCTTCGCACCCAAATTTTCTCGCTCGGGGATTGACTCGGGTTTCTAGCGTATCCCGCCTTAGACGCAACGACCTCCCAACCCAGCAATCGATTTTTAGGGCCGTCTAACTCCGTATCAGTCAATATGACTGTTAGTTAAGTTAAAAATATAAGATTTGATACACCTCTTGTTAGTCTCGCAAAGAGAAGATTCAAGAAATAAAAGCAACGTTAAAAAAAAAAAAAAAAAAAAAAAAATGTAAAATTTGAACTCTCTCACTCTAAAAACACCGAAGTTATACCATTTCCGATCAATCAGTTATATGGCAGCTATAGGATATAGTCGGCCGAGTCGGGCCGTTCCGACTTATATACTGCGTGCAAAGGAAAGAAGGGTGTGTCACGAGTTTTTTTTATCAAAGATTATAAAGTACATAGATGGGAAATCTCATACAAAGAAAAATTTTCTATTGCTGGATCGAGCGGGTTCCATTGCGCGACAAGTTAAGTTTGAGAAATTTTTCGGGCGACAACGAATGAGGAATAGCCGAGTGGTAGAGTGCTTGGCTGGTGTTCAAAGTAAAACGAGTTTAAACCAGGCTCGGGACATCCATTTTTTTTTAATTTTAAATCTATTTATATTATATTTTTATTCTTTTAATATTTTTTCCTAAATTTATAATCCAATAAAAACAAATAAAAAATTGTAAAATCACCTTCACATCGTCTCAGTTCGTATTGGAACCCGCAGTAAAAATGTCTATGAGTGCGGGTTCTACGACATTTTGGCAGGCCGCGACTGAAAGCGGGTTCCACGACAAACGGCTGGCAGATGAGATAGGGAGAGAGAGAATTCTATTTTTAGATCGTAACATCTTTGGAACGATGAAAGTTTGAAACGTTGTAATCGAACCAATGTAAGAGTAAAGAGATCAGAAAAATCTTTTACTATCCTTACTCGTCAACTCTGTTTTTGGTATGGATTCTAGCGCCTCCTTTAACACCAATTTTAAGTATCATATAATGAACTTCGAGGGTAGCCAAGGTGGATAGTGCGCGGTTCTTATTCATGGGGTCCTGGGTTCGATTTCATTAGCGGGCGGTTGTTTCCATTTTGATAAAGTTTTAGTTTTATGATTCTTTTTATATTTAGTTTTATTTTTTTATTATTTTTGTTTCTACTTTTAATTTTTACGTTATTATTATTATTTTTAATTGCATTCTATTAAAATTGTTGTAAAAAGAAGTGACGGACGTGTCGGATGGCATAATGCAGGAAGGACTCCCTTGAAATTTTATTAGCGGGACATAATGAAGAATAAAACAATTTTACAATTGTAAAATTAAAGAAAAATATAACAATTAAAGAGAAATAAAAAAAAAAAAATAATTATAAAAGACGAAAAAGTTCAAAGTCCTTACGAGGATTTAAACACAGAAAATTACACATAGAGTAACTACTCTATGCATTACGCTACCATCCTGTCTCGATCTGCGGCGATAAAAAATACTATTTTTCTACCAACTACCACATCGGCGCATCGAAAACAGAAACAAGAAATTGAAATTTGGAAGCCAAAACATTTTTACGCCGTCGTGCGAGCAGTCACACATACACAGTGTGTATTACACACATAGGTTCACATTTTTGTTGACGGATACATGTTCTACAAATAGAATCGTATGCATGTGCGTTCCCCCCTCACCAACAAGCTCGAAGAAAAAAGTTGACCGTTTTGGGCCCTGATGTCCCATCTTCGTACTTTATAATCTTTGATTTTATTTAAGGACAATAAAGACGTATTGACGTATGATTCATATGCAGATTTATTTATTATTATTTTACTAATAAAAGGTCACAATGGGAAATTAAATATGACATAGAAGTAATAAAAATAATTTTATCACAATTAATATCAGCTAGATCAAAGAGGGGGATTAATGAGTTAGGCACCGTTTGGAAATGGTTAGCTGGAACTCCGGACCATGATGATTTTGTTACAGTTCAGAATAAAATTAATGAATTAATAGAAATCAATAATTAGCCGTCTATTATCAATTCCCGATTATTCACAGAAATAGAATCTTTTTCCGATGATTTTAAAAATGTATTTATTGATCAAGATTTACCACTTTTAAACATTTGATCTGCAAAATTTAATTGACACAATCACTCTAGCAAAAAATTGACTTTTTTAATACCAAAATTTTAAACAATGATGACATCTTGGAAATATTTAAACATGAACAAAAACCAGTAATTATAGCTGACTTAATGGAAATTTTAAAATTTTATATTTTTTTTTTCAAGTCGCATTGCATAAAGAACTTTTAATAATTTATATAAAATACCCAATAAAAAAAAAAAAGATGTGAAATATATCACGCTAGAGCGATTTCCCAAATTCATGGAAAACTATTACCAAGCAATCAAGTCGCAAAATGCGAAAATATTTTTTTAAGAAATGTCTAATTTTAAGAACGAACTTTTTAATAATTATTGCACTTTAAGTAACAAAAAAACTTGTTTTACCCGATTATTGAGAAATCAACTTCTAAAAAAAAAGAAGGAAAAAGTAAAACAGAAGACACCATACAAGATGGAGCCATTGTTACAAATAAGAACAATATTGTTAAAAACTCCCATTTAAACGGTTCGTTTTTAATAACATTTAATGGTACAACTAAAATTAATAATGTCTCATATACCATTTTGGAAAATAAAATTCTTGAATATGGAACGAACCACTTCAAAAATTATGAAATATACGATTACATATTATCAAAAAACTCGGATCTTTCTTTAGATAATATAATCATTTTAAACCAGTGGTCGGCACCCCAATACATTGATATGATTTTACCGCATTAGTGTTAGTAACGAATAGCAGAAAGTAGGCTGTGAGCATGACGTTTCACACATTTATACTGTGTGTGTGTGGCAGAGCTCGGGCAGAGAAATTTCCTATGCCCCCGAGATAGGGCCGTCCCGACCTCTGTTTCAAACCCTTTCGTTATATGTATATAATAATACTAAAATATTACTTACCTTTATATTATTCATTTTAATCATTATATATTTGATTTTTTCACTTTCACCAGAAAAATCTTTTAACCAAGAAAATTTTTTAACAGAATTAAGAGATCATTCAAACGAATTTCATTTTGAATTGGGATGATAAATTTTAGAAGGGGAGTTATCCAACCCGTAAATCCACGCCCCTTATGGCTTTTATAAACAATATTTTCAAACTCTGCCATATCTTTTTATGGCGTAAAGCAACATATACGAGGTGTGTTCAAAAAGTAAGGTGACTTTGTATTTTCAAGAAAAACTATTAATTTATTTATCAATATTTATGTTGTCCCCTTCAAAGTAATCCCCCTCAGATACAATACACTTATGCCAACGGTTTTTCCAATCCTCAAAGCACTTCCCATAAGCACTTTTCGGTATAGCCTTGAGCTCTTGCAGCGATGCAGTCTTTATCTCTTCAATCGTTGCAAATCTCCGTCCTTTCATAGGTCTCTTCAGTTTTGGGAACAAGAAAAAGTCACATGGGGCCAAATCCGGTGAATATGGTGGCTGAGGCATTATTGTGGTGTTGTTTTTGGCCAAAAAATCTTTTGGCTCTTTTGGTCAAAATTCAGCAATTTCGGAACAAACTTCGCTGACACACGACTCATACCCAAAACGTTTGAAAAAATTTCATGGCACGAGCCAAGCGATATACCGACATCTTCAGCAACTTCTCTGATAGTGATTCGACGATTTTCCAAAACAATTTTCCTCACTGCTTGAACGTTTTCATCAGTTGTAGACGTGCTTGGGCGTCCAGAGCGAGGCTGGTCATTGGCATCTTCCCGGCCATCTTGGAAGAGTTTGTACCACTTGTACACATTTTTTTTACTCAGAACAGTTTCACCGTATGCCACTGTCAACATTTCAAGTGTTTCAGAGCACTTAATTTTATTTTTTACACAAAATTTGATGCAAATCCTTTGATCCATATTTTTCGATAGCAAAAAATCGCCGAGCTCGCAAAATAACTTGTAACTTTACGCCTCTCACAACCAAACAAAAGAGGATGTTCCATTGAAACTTGGTACAGATGTTAGGGAAGAGTGTACCAATATAACAAAACAAAAAAATCGATAATCGAAAATATGTTGCCCGAGAAATTTGAAAAGTCACCTTACTTTTTGAACACACCTCGTATAGCACTGTGAAAAACTGGTATAATGAATTCAATCGTGGCTAACGCTCGCTCGAAGACGAAGGTCGTGAAGGTCGTCCAAAAACAGTCGTTTTACCAAAGGGCATTGACGCCGTGCATGAATTTATAATGCAAGATCGTCATGTGACAGTGAGATATAGGCATCCTTGGGCATTTCTTCCACCAGCATACATTCCATATTGCATAAAGACCGGGACGTAAAAAAAAAAATTTGGTCTTGTTTGATCCCGCACAGTTTGACAATCGCTCAAAAAAAAACTCGTATGGATTGGTTCAAAAAAATTTGAAAAAACACAATGGCGGTGTTTCAAAAGACGTTTATAAGATCGTCACAGGTGACGAATCATGGACCTATGCTTATGATCCCGAAACAAAACAGCAATCGACCGTGTGGGTCTTCGAAGACGAGCCAAATCCAAGAGACAAGAAGCTCTTCTAAGTAAATGGTGGCCTATTTCTTCGGTAAAACAGATCATGTGGCGACTGTTCCGCTTGAACAACGTAGCACGGTCAGTTCTGAGTGGTACACAACAATTTGTTTGCCTGAAGACTTCGGAGAAATTCGAAAAACGAACCAGAGAAGACGGATCATTGTGCATCATGACAATGCAAGCACACACACATCAGCTGAAACCAACGCCTTTTTGACCAAAACGTCAAATTGATAAGTCATCCACCATAAAACCCTGACTTAGCACCCAATGACTTTTTTTTATTCCCGCACATCAAGAGAAAATACGTGGTCAATGATTTTTGACTCCAGAAGATGCTCTTGAAGCCTCCAAAACTCATGTTTTGGAGGTGTCTCAATTGGTTTGAGCGCATGCAAAAGTGTATAAATCTTGCTGGAGAATACTTTGAAAAGCAATAAATCCATTTTTTTTCATAAATATTTGCAGAAATATATATACCAACCCTCAAAATAGGCTGCTTGTCTTTAATTTCGCCAATGTCGGAGCTATGTAAAATTGCCGGACTTTAAATATTTAATTTTGCTAGGGTTAAGCCCATTAGAATGGGCTTAAGAAGAATTAGATTCGACGCAAAGTGTAACGGGCCTTGGAAGCCCACCGGTGCACCACAGAGCAGCAGCAGAGATCCGTGGCTGGGAGAAGCGAGGGGGCACGGGTGGCGACCCGCCAACGGAAAAGTGGCGTGATTCTGGAAGCAGGACTAACGGCAGGAGCAGAATCCAGGAGGATTATTATAATTATTATAAAAGGAGGCCCATTGGAGCGAATCGGTACGAGGCGTTTTAGGAAGCTTGTATCGTTGAGTTGAAAGACCGCCTTTGGAGAGCCTGACATTCAAGTGTTAAAGCGTTACTAAAAAGGATTTGGTTGTTTGAGTTGAAAGACCGCCTTTGGAGAGTCCAACAGCCAAACGCAAGGAGAACGCAAAGAAAAAATAAGAAAAGGATCGGTTGCAGGACGGTTCCTTTACAAGCCCAGGGTATCAGAGTCGAGTTGGGCCATTCCCGACCACGGCAGGTAGCCTTGCAAGGAAGAGAAGAAAGACTCCTGAAATCGCAACCAACAGGCGTGATCCTGCCAAACAAGGATAGGCCGACTCGTGAACTCACGCACAAATCAGAGACAAATTGAGAGCACCCCGGTCACAAGCCCGGCAAAAGTGGAAAAAAGCCCCGCAACTCCCAACTCCGGACTCGCTAGCGCGTATGTGCGATGTGTGTCCGGTATAGCAAGAATGCGACAAACGATCAGTAAACGGCTACTTCTAATCCTGTCTCACTAGCACGTATGCGCGGAGACAAGCAAGCACAGGCAACTCCCAATCTTAGCACTAGCG
The DNA here is from genome assembly GCF_030179905.1 of Drosophila bipectinata. Lineage (NCBI taxonomy): Eukaryota > Metazoa > Arthropoda > Insecta > Diptera > Drosophilidae > Drosophila > Drosophila bipectinata. The sequence continues at coordinate 18,518,781 of NC_091740.1, read as the reverse complement.
CGTATGCGCGGTGTCCCGTTGTAGCGGAGGCGGCAGTTTGCATCCAAACTCCCAATCCTGGAGCTAGGGCGTATGCGCGGTATTCAGGTGTTGCGGGGACGACAGTCCGCAGGCAACTTCCAATCCCGACCCTGGAGTAGTAGAGCGGAAGAGCGTTGCCAATCTTTTGATCAGTCGCAAACGACCCAAAGGGGTGTTCCCAAGAGGTAAGAAGGCCCGCGTATGGCCAGCGAAAGTGCGACGCCCCTAGTCGAAGGCAACGCAGCACGAGGAGTATCAGCGGGGACGGAGCAGCGGCGGCGACACCCGAAACAACCCACAGTGAACGACGGAGCCGGCAGAACCAGGAGGAGCAGCGAAAATACGGAGAGGTATTAGGAGCAAACCTTTGTATTTTGGAAAAAGTCTCTAAATAAAGAGGGTGGAAAGTTCTAGGGTGGAAGATCTACAAATTTGGTGGAACAGACCCGCAAACTCTGTGAGCCGCGGCAAATTGTTGCAAGAGGGAAGCGAAAAACAGTTCGTTACACCTGGCGCCCAAACTACGTTATTGCATTGAGTCTAGAAGCAACAAAGCATAGAAATTGGGAGAAAGAACAGGATATACACTCTTTGAAAGGAGGAGTTGATCGAAGTTTGCAGAGTACTCGGCCTTCCAGCTGACTGGACCGTGGAAACCATCCCTGGTGGGGAAGTTGGTCGCCGAGGCCAAAGACGATGAAGTGCTGGAGTTGACGTGCGGGTTTAAGAAGAGGTTCATGCAAAGGTCCACCCCCAGGCAGAGAGCGACCAGTGAGGCTCACAGAGAGCTTGGCGGTATCAGAGCCGAAAGGAGGAAGAAGCATGGAGCCACAGTCAAGGAAGTATGCCCCGGTTCAGGTGGACTACGCAAAATTGACTAGGCAGGTGCGGGACCGGTCGTTTCGGTTCGACATAAACACAATTTTGAGGGCCATGCCAGAGTAACTGCAGGGCAGGACTCAAAGATAGTTCATAATGAACAACGAGGAGTGGCCAACGTGGGGAAAATTCAAGGCAAGCTTAGAAAACTTTTTCCTGCCGAATAGCGTGCAGCGGGAATTCTGTTGTTTTTTTTACTTATATGCGTTTTTTGTGGATTTTTTTTTCTATATGACCAAAAATATGGAACAATATTAGCCGAAGCTGTTCTGACAAGAACTGAGCGGAACTCTGAGCGGATCAAATGTTCAATGACAAACACTACGCATAATTACTATTTAGTCCTTTAGTTTACTATTTATTATTGTCGAAGTTGCAAAGAGTAAATAAGTGTTTTCAAAGCAGCAACAAAAATGGCACGAAATTATTAAATGATTTGACGTTGGCCATTCAATCATTGAAAAAGGGTATAGTTCCACCACGAGGATATCGAAAGATATGTCCACGATGATCTTGCGCGAGGAAATGAGTTTGAGAAACCAATGAAGATGATGATGAGATTATTTTAGTTGAGCTTATTAAGCAACTTAAGCAGAGGTAACTAGCCTTCATTTGACACCGTATAATTAAAACAAATATATTATTTAAGGCTTCCAGAAAACTATAAGATATTGAAGTAGATTGATATTTCTTCTGTGAACAATATTTTGCGCCACAACAAAAAGGACATTATTCCATTATTGGAAGGTCTTAGTTGCCAAAATATAGAAGGTAACCTTCACGGAAGGTAATTTTTTTTAATGGTTTCCTCTTATAATGATAATAAATTATATTCTAAATTATGCATTTACAGATATGGCTTGCGCAGACTTAACAAATGGTATACGTATAAGCTGCCTAATAAATTCCTAAAAATGATAGGAACCGCATTAACGTATTAAGGGGTTATATACAGTTGTGATATATGAAAAAATCGATTTTTTTTTATTGCATATTCTTTAAGTATATTCTATTGGGAATACTCTCACAAATATTCATAACGATCGGAGCATTAGAACCGAAGCTGTAGCTATTTATATCGCACTATCTGCATATAAAACTTGAACAAACTTGAAACTTTAAACGCGATTATCTCAGAATCTTTTTTTTGGGAAATTACCTTTGCGGTGGACACGATTACTAAAAAACTACTAATCCGATCAACACCAAATTTTGACCACTTATTTATTATGATATTAGCTAGTCCGTGAACGAGGGATTTTCAATTTTTTTGAAAACTCCTTTTTTAAAGCACAAAAAACGAAAATCTTATACGTTGAAAAATTACATTTTTTGTTAAAAACGTCGCCATTTTTTTTTTAATCAAAATTTTTAAAAATCCCTCGTTCACGGACTAGACAATACAATGTACTAACTAAACTTTTTTGAATTTTGGATTTCGGATGAACCGTATTCGAGAAATCTTGTCCACCGCAAGACACCATCGAAAAAAGACGATCCGGGAATTCGGCTATAACATTTTTGTTATGTAATATTTTTTTATGAAAAAATTTAATTAAGTACCCAGAAACATGTACTAAACAACGTCGGTAAAACATTTTTCATAAATATTTTCTATGGTGTCAAAAAAAAATCGATAAAAATCCATATTTTTGCGCGGTACAACTGTATATAACCCCTTAACGTAGAATAAAAATGAGGAGAATGAGGACTGTATTGACGAAATTTTGAAAATATTGTAAAGATCAGAGCAGCTGCTGTTCTAATTCTACATGAAATGTTATAATAAACTGACTTCGTGTGCTCAACCTCTGCCTACCAGAAAAATATAAGGAATATAATGAATTGAAAAACCAGCTTTTTTTATAACTTTTTTTTATAATTTTTCAGCTTTTTTGCAACATTTTTCCCGACAAAAACAGCTATTTTTCTCAACAAACTTTGGCAACACTGCCTAGGGTACAGAGACTCCACTATTTTCCTTAGTAGGCTACGGTATTCTTGCCCTTTAATTCTTCTAATGACGACCTTGTAGGCTGTTCCCCATGGGTTCAACTCCGCCCCATCGCAGATTTTTCTGAAACATTCGCGTTTGCTGGCTTTTATAGGCAGTTTCAAGGCCCTCTTAGATGCCTTAAACTCCTCCGGTCTGGTGGTCAGTTCCTCTTCCCTTTTGGAAGCGTCTTCTTGCACGCAGGTAGGAGTCCTTAATCGGTATACTGATGCTCCTCTTCTAATGGGTTTCCTCCTAGGCTGGCACTGTTGCAGGTATCGGCTAATGATCCTCCGCTGCTCCCTCCTGGGAGGATGATGAGGTCCGGTCCAGCGGAGAGTTCTTCTCGATCCAAACGCGTGTCCTTCCATTTCGGTCCTGTCACCTTGGGATTCCGTTTCCTACTTACACCCCCAAGGGTGAAGTGTATGGCATGGTGGTCGCTGAAAGTAAACGCATCACTGACCTCCCAGTTGCACCTTCTAATTATTGCGCTGCTAACGAAGGTGATCCACGCCCTGCCTTGCCATAAGTTAGCTATTGGCCAAGACCACGTCTAGTGTCGCAAAGTGTTTCAGGAGGCTGGTGCCCTTCTCGTTCGATGCTCGGTTTCCACACTTCGGAAGCCAGTCGTTGAGATCTCCTCCAAAGACAACCGGCGATCGGCCTCTTGCATCCGCAACCAAACTTCCTAGCATCCTTAGGTAGCGCAGGGCGTAACAGCTGTTAAATATAACACAATTTGGTGTCACCGTTTTGGCCCGGACAAAACCTTCGCTGGATGTCCTAAAGCTCTGAGGAGCCGTCTCCTGCGACCACAGAGCCGCTCCCTTATACCTACTTGCCAGCCATCTGTTTCCTGGGATACTTCTATACGGTTCCGAGATGAGGACTACCTGTGTCTGCTCGGCTCTGACCGCCTGACTCGCAATGGTGAAAGTTAAGCTGGGTGCAGTTTTTCCTTGTGAGAGGGCGAGGTAGGACATTTCCCATTCCCACTTCCAGGTTCGTGTCCCGCTTCCTTCCCGGCGTTGCTGAAGAACGCACACTTTGGTTCCTCCGCGCAGTTTTTTGCCATATGGCCGTCCTTGCCACATATCTGGCACATTCGTGAGCGGTTGATGGCCGCTTTGCCATGTGCCCGAATTCGAGGCATTTGAAGCACTTAATGACGCTGATCCTTTCCTTGAGTCTGCATCGCACCCACCCTACCTTTAGCCAGCCTATTTTCAGTGCTTTCTGAGCACACCCTGCAGGCAGTCTAATTATGGCTATCTACGCCTGGCCAAACATCTTTTTAAAAAGGATATCGGCTACTGGCACCCCTGGAGATTCACCAACTTTCCAGTGGCTTCCGAAACCTACTTCTTTGTGGTGATCTCGTGCAGATCCCTGCACTCGATCTTTATCTTGTGGAACAAAGGGGGCACTTCCACCTAGACCCTTCCGATTCAGAGACCAGAGACCTCTCTTCCGGAGGTTTTTTTGGAGACTGGCCAAATTTTAGCGGTTCTGAGTAGCTTTTTCCATACTTCCCAGCCCTGTCAGTCACCTCTTTCGACAAACCAGAGCTTGTCTCTGTATTATTCTAGGTCCCCGCTGCCGGGCGGGAGGGTGATTTGTGGTTTAGTGGTTTTGGGATGATTAGCGGAAATTTCCCTGTGGGTCGACGTGGTTGGTGAGCTGTTTATACCTGTATGGGGAATAAGCGCTAGCGCCATCGATTTGGTGGCATCGGATGGACCCGGATTAGGGTGTTCCCTTACACCTGTAACCTTCGCACACCTGATGGGCACCTTTATTGATCACTGTGTTCCGCGCAGGTACTATATGCGGCTTGCGCTTCGCGCAGCGCCACAATACACGTCTGTTCGCTCGGCCCTCGACCACCTGCGTTATTACGACCCAAGGGTGTCCTCCGAAAGAAAGGAATGCATGGGGCCACCGAAAGGGCGATATTTGGGGGAACCAACGGCAAAGAAGCCAGAGGTACAGCAGCAGGACGGAGCGGCAGCAGCGACCATGACGACAAGAACAGCCAACAGAAAGCTTCGATGACGGAGCCGGGCGGAGCAGCAAGGAGCCGGAGCGGAACCCATTTTGGAAATAAGGAATGATTTACATATATTATGTTTGGAAAGGTTCCTTTGAATAAGGGGTTTATAAAGTTTTATTAAATCTGTATTATTTCTATTATTTTTTATTTATTTATAAATTTGGTGGAACAGACCCACAAACTCTGTGAGCTATCCGCGGCAAATTGTTGCGAGCTGGAAGCAGAACAGTTCGTTAAAAGGGGTCGTGATGTTAACATATAAAAAAGTAGCTTGTTAAACTCAGAGAGTAAAGCCATGGATTGACTTCATGGTGAAGAGTTTCTCCGCTGCCACAATGCCCCGGAATTCGAGTAATATAATTTTTAGAAGTGTCTAAAAATAAATGTAGAGAAAGACTTCCGTTGACTTCATTAAATTATTAGACACGATTAATTCTTTGATCAGTAAAGTTTTTGATAGAGTTTAGTTTACTTAGTTAGTTTACAGTTTTCTTAGTTTAACATTTTGACATACTTACCGCCACCTTCCTCTGCTGATGCTCAATCTCTACTACTTTTAATTTTTCACGCTTAACACTAAAGAAAAGTGTTATGGAACAGAACAACTTATCGATTATAAAATAGGACTGCCAATCCTACGTTTGGCTATTCCGGCAATTCATTCGACCCGACCACAACTTTATATATTCGGCGACAGTGTTTGTTTTATTTGGACCTTCATCATCTCCTACTTTTTCGACAAGGTATTGACCATGTCTCAACTTACGGGTCACGGCGTACGGCCCTAAGTACTTCTTCCTCAACTTCAACCCTGCACCAAACTGCGTTTTTTTTATAGCTACTAAATCTCCGAGTTTGTACTCACCCTTTGGCTTTCTTGATCTGTTGAATGACTTGCGATTCTCGTCCTGAATCTTTGCGATGAATCTTTCTTCTTAGCTTCCTTTCGAATCATCTTCTTCTCTTCCTGTAACTCCTTTAGGAAATGCTCCTCTAATAGCTTTTCTAACTCTTTATCGTACTTGGTCTTCATATTGATCCCAGTAAGAATCTTGAATAGAGCTATCTTGGTACTACTAGGTGGGGAGGAATTAATAAACTGTTGAACCTTGCCTACATGCTTGTACGAAGCTTTCGGGTCTTCCGCACAAAGTTTTGTCAATAAAGTGATGACAATCCTATTGATACCCTCTACTTGACCGTTGCCACGTGGCATTCCTGTGGCTACCAACAAATGCTGAATATTGTGATCCTTACAGTATTTCTGAAAAACATTGGCTGTGAATGCCGTTCCACGATCCGTGATTATACGACTTGGGTTACCGAAAACTTCAGCCTGCCTTTCCATTCTATCCACTACTTCGTCAGCGCCAGTACTCTTAGTGAGCTGTGTTAGTACTTGTACTCTTAGTGCCAGTACTCTTAGTACTTTTCGGTGAGCTGTGTTGATTATTTCGTTCTCCATGACTGAAGGGATCACTATGAGCTCTTTTATAGAATCCTTGTGGAGAACTTCGTGCTTCAGATAGAAGTCATCGTAGGTATTTGTTTCCAGGACCTTACAAATGGCTTTTATCCATTCATTCTGACGTTGAGCCTGCTGAATCCGATGTCTGACTGAATCTTGAAGCAACAAAGTATGTATTCGGCTTAAGGCGTCAGCATGTTTCATCCTTGTGCCTGGACGGTGCTCTATTATGTACTCAATGTCTTGTAAAAACATGGCCCAACGAGATACTTTTACTGGGACATCATTCTTCTGCATGGTCATAGCACACGCATTTCAGTCAGTGACGATCTTAATCTTTCTCCCCAGCAAGTAGATTCTCCACTTCTTTAGATCTTGTACTATAGCGAGTACTTCTAGCTCATAAGAAGGATATTTCTCGTCGGCATCTGTTGTCTTGAATCCTTTTGAAGCAGGACTGCTCCATATCCGTACATGCTTGCATCACAATGAACTTCTGTTGCACTCTTTTGATTGAATAACTTCAGTACAGGCGAACTTGTCAGGGATACTTTTAATTGCTTAAACGATGCTAACTCTTCCTCACCCATCTTAAAGGAAGTGCCCTTTCTAAGCAAGTTCGACAATGGTCTGGCAATAATAGCGAAGTCTTTCACAAACCTTAGGAAATAGGATGTTAAGCCAAGATATCGTTGAACTCCTTTTTTGTCTCGCAGGACTGGGAAGTTTTCGACTGCACCAGTCTTCTCTGCGGATGGTTGGATAGTTGCGTTTTCGACTATATAGCCCAGGAATTGGACCCTCTTCTTTAAAACCTGACACTTTTCCCCCATTAATACGCAGACCTGAACGCATTGCGATATCTAAAACTGTCTTTAATTTCTCCAAACCTTCTTGTTCGTCTTTTGATGGAATAATCAAATCATCCATGTACAGGATTAGGGTACCGTCTTCAATCAATGGCCTGAGCACTGCAAAAATGTATCGCATAAACACCGCATGGGAATTGGAAATTCCGAATGGTACGAAGCAGAATTCGTATTGACCGCTTTGGGTGACGAATGCGGTGTATTTGCGAGAGATTTCCTGCACGGGAACATAGAAAAATCTGTTTTATAAGTCTAACGTTGTAAATATATTTCCCTTCCCTTGATCGTCAATCAAGGCTATAGGGAAATTATCACAAATAATCTTCTGATTCAATTTGCGGTAGTCGCAACAGAGTATTTTGGTGCCATTCTTTTTTGCAACCAAACTATGGGTGAAGCGTGACAAATGATTTCTTCCTTCAGCCCATCGGTACGGTACGGTAAGCGCCTAGGTCTCTTATAGACTGGGATTTCATCTGTGAGGAGCAATTTCATTTCTACTGGGCTTGACTCTGGCTTTAATGGCTTGTAATTTTGAACTAATCCAACCACTGCTGATCTTATGTCGGTGCTCAAGTGAAGCAGATCTAAATCTGGAACAATGTCTTAATGTGAATGAGCAACTGTGAATGAGCCTAGAGTGTATAACTTCTTACCACCAATTCCCATAAGCTCCTTAATATCAGTTTGAGAATATCAGGATAAATGCGAGCTTACGCTGTCTCGGAAATGGTACACATATCGCTGCCAGAATCGAGTTTTCCTCTTGGTCGATATTTTCCCCCTCAAAGTAGGAGATGAGTCTTTCCTGTAATACGGCTTTGAGGCCTGAACTTGGTAATCCTAATTCTTTTAGTTTTTCTCTCAGCCCCGCAAAAGGAAATCGTGTGATCTCTTCAACATTCATATCTTCTACACTTACATAACTTGTTTTATAATACTTTTCTCTCAGATTAATACTTAGATTAGTAATACTTTCTCTTAGATTAATACAAATGAACAATTTAACGGGGAATAAAATATTTTTTACGTTACAATAAATTGTTTTGTTTAACCTCAAATTCGTGGTATCAACTAAATAATGTTGGTATGGATTTATACTTGCGAACCGCCTGCTGTCTCTCGTCTTTTTTGTTGCTCATCTCTGATATTTGCCACTGCTTTTCAAATGCGTCTCGTTGAACTAAAAGCTGCCACCGTTGTCCCCTCTGATGACTGCTTCTCGGGCTGCTTTTCGAACTGCTTATCAACTTCGTCTTCACTCGTGCCTTCAATATCGCCTTCAACTCCAGTGACGTCATTTTGCCGCCTCGTCTCAATACTCCTCTTTGGATCTCTGCTCCGTCGTAATCTCCTCCAGATTTTACGTTTCCAAGTTCTCCTCCTGGTCAACTTGACGCTTTAGCCATTATTGTCGCTCTCTGCGACAACGGATCGTATAAAACCCTTTCGTCGTCTTTCGTTAGGAATTTACTTGTCGCCACAGAACCAATTTTGCTCTCACTCTCGCAAACTTCGTAGTTTTGTAGTTTGTAGTTTTGTAGTTGCAGAATTTCACAGTACTTTGCAAAACTTGGCGGAATTGCGCCATATGAAAACTCTCAGCTCTTCTGGATGGTTTTTTGTCTCTTAATCTCTTTAGTTTTATAACTTTTATTTTCTCCGTTTAGTTTTAATTATTAAACTGCGATCGATGGATTCTTAGCACAAAAACTTGATGGTTGTTTGGCCGCGTGACACACTCAAATTGGCACGTTTTTGGATTGCATCCCTGTTGAGCCCCGAAAATTGTAGAGAAAAGCTTCCGTTGACTAAATTAAATTATTAGACACGATTTATTCTTCGATGAATATAGTTTTTGATACAGTTTAGTTTACTTAGTTAGTTTACAGTTTGCTTAGTTTAACATTTTGATATACTGGAGATACACGCGACCTTCCTCTGCTGATGCTGATGATCTCTACTACTTTTCATTTTTCACGCTTTTTAACACAAAAGAAAAGTGGGATGGAACAGAACAACTTATCGATTATAAAATAGGACTGCCAATCCTACATTAATTATATCCTTTTCTGCTACCGTTCGGGTAATATACTGGAGCAGGTATTTTATCCAAAAAAATTACAGGAATCTTCTTCGTAATAATCTTTGTCGTCAAATTTTTGTTCTGACATGAAGTTTTTTTTTTGTTTCCGTGTTGACTGCCCTTTTTGCTATGTTGTGGGCTGTCTAAACACCCTGGAGGAGGAGGTGTCAACCATTGGCAGTAGTGCTGGTAATTTCCTGTGTTTGTGTGGGGTCTTTGACTATGTCTTGAAGAACCTTAAAGATTCCGGTTGTTGGCTCCTTTTTGAGTCCTAACGAAGTGAGGGGTTTTTTTTAAATACCGTTGGGTTTTTGTAATGGATCTGACAAATTTTCCAATCTGCTTGACGCTGATTGATTGGCTTTTACACTTTCTTTTCGTTTTGTCGGGCGAAACTAGCCGCAAAAACGCTTCGTTCGTGAATTGATTCAGCTTCTTGTGCTGAAGCTAATTTTGATGACGAGCTCTGTGGATGTGCCGGAAAAACAGGTGTTTTTAGAGATTTTTTCAATCCAGATATGAAAGCATGTAAAGGGTAATTTCTGTGCTGCTCACTAAAAATAGCCGATGCGGATTCGTTATATGAATTCTGGGACCGAATTGATCATATAAAGGGCTTGGTTATACTGTATTTCTGGTTTTAATTCAATTTCTTGAAATGTCTTAGTTTGGGGGGTGCTATATTTAGTTTTAAGTGAGTTTTACTCATCCCTAACCAGGGACCGTAATTGTTATAATTTTTATTTTAAAAATTATAACTAAAAATTATTATTATTTTTATTTTAAATATTAAAATTATTTGTTGATTTTTATGACAAAAATTGAAATATAACTCTTATTTTAAATTTTTATAATAATAATTAAAAACAAGAAAGCAAAGCTAACTTCGGGCGGAGCTGAAGTTGATATACCCTTGCAGTTAAAACCGGATATATATCGATATAACATCGGATATAGTTGGCCGATCCAAACTTCTATCTTCAAAAATACGAAAGTTGATATTTCTACCACATACCATTTCGGATCGTTCAGTTATATGGCAGCTATAGGATATAGTCGGCCGATCCTAATGAAATTTCGTAGGTCGGATTAACTGACTAAAAATATAATCTGTACCAAGTTCCAGCTTTCTATCTTCAAAAACACAAAAGTTGGGTCATTTTCGATCGTTCAGTTATATGGCAGCTATAAGATATAGTCGGCCGATCTTTATGAAATTTGGCACGTCGTAATGTGTTGCCAAAAATAGCATGTGAAATTTGAACTCTCTAACTTTAAAAACACTAAAGTTATACCATTTCCGATCAATCAGTTATATGACAGCTATAGGATATAGTCGGTTGATCCAAGCCGTTCCGACTTATATACTGCGTGAAAAGGAAAGAAGGGTGTGTGCAAAGTTTCAAGTCGATAGCTTTAAAACTGAGAGACTAGTTCGCGTAGAAACAGACAGACAGACGGACGGACAGACGGACAGACAGACGGACAGACGGACATGCTCATATCAACTCAACAGGTGATCCTGATCATGAATATATATAGTTTGTAGGGTCGGATATGTAGGTCACTGCGTTACACACTTTTGGACAAAATTATAATACCCTCCGCAAGGGTATAATTATGGATACATCCCCAACCTCTACTGGATGTGCCAACAAGGTGGATCTCAACGTACACTATGTTGAAAAACGTATGCGTATACAAGAAGTTTTCAAAAGAAAACCTAAGTGAAACATTGCAGTTAACGGATTAAAATTGGAGGAAATTAACTTGCTGTTGGCGGCACTAGAACCTGTTTTTATAGCCACTCAAAAATTGCAAAGCGAACAATTATATTTCTGCGATTTTTATAAGCTTTGGCTTGAAACGAAGTTAATACAACAAATATTTTAATATAATCGAAATAATTTTAAGAAACTCGGTGTGTACTTTTACATGGTTGGCCCACACTTGAAAATTTCTAGTAGAAATATAACTAAATAAATTGAATAATTGAGGAATCCTTGATTAAAACATTTATAGGACCTACTTTTTTAATAAAGAGTAATATTGTCGTTGCAGATGCTATTATTAAAAAATTTGTCTTCACATAATTCACATAATCAAGTCTTCCTTTTGTAATGAACACTATTATTTATGGAATTATTAAGGAATTCTTTATTATGTCCTTTAAGGACATTCGAAACATCATTTGAAAGGTACTGCGCCACAGATCATAAAAATGTAAGCGGTTTCTTAATAGTCCACTCGGTTCAGAAGTTATTCGCATTCAATTTCTATTTTTAATTTTTATAACAAAAATTATATCGTAACACTTCTTTTCAATTTTTTTAATAAAAATTTAATCATAATTTTTATACCCTTGCAGAGGGTATTATAATTTTGTCCAAAAGTGTGCAACGCAGTGAAGGAGACATCTCCGACCCTATAAAGTATATATATTCTTGATCAGGATCACCTCCTGAGTTGATATGAGCATGTCCGTCTGTCCGTCTGTCCGTCTGACCATCTGTCCGTCTGTCCGTCTGTCTGTTTCTACGCGAACTAGTCTCTCAGTTTTAAAGCTATCGTCTTGAAACTTTGCACACACCCTTCTTTCCTTTGCACGCAGTATATAAGTCGGAACGGCCCGGATCGGCCGACTATATCCTATAGCTGCCATATAACTGAACGATCGGAAATGACCCAACTTTCGTTTTTTTGAAGATAGAAAGCTGAAATTTAATACAGATTCTAGTTTTGGTCAGTTGATCCAACGTACCAAATTTCATAAGGATCGGCCGACTATATCCTATAGCTGCCATATAACTGAACGATCGGATATGACCCAACTTTCGTTTTTTTGAAGATAGAAAGCTGAAATTTAATACAGATTCTATTTTTGGTCAGTTGATCTAACGTACCAAATTTCATAAGAATCGGCTAACTATATCCGATGTTTGCGATATATATCCGGTTTTAGCTGCAAGGGTATATAAACTTCGGCTCCGCCCGAAGTTAGTTTTCCTTTCTTGTTATTTTTATTTTTATACCCTTGCAGAGGGTATTATAATTTTGTCCAAAAGTGTGCAACGCAGTGAAGGAGACATCTCCGACCCCATAAAGTATATGTCGGCGAATGTATGTGTGTGTGTGTGCGAATACACATTTTCGTGTCCCAGAGTCCTCCAGGTTGCCAGGCAACCGTTGCTAGGATGTTGTCGCTTTGTAGCGAGGCGACAGCGTTGTGTCGCTGTCGCCGATCGAGGTCCGGTAGTATGCACAGGAGGTAGAGAATTAGACGCTGGCAGTTGCGTACCAGAACTCCAAGTGTGCACAAGGCTGGAACTCGTTGCGCCGCAATGGAAAACAAGAACAACAACATCGAACATGATTTGACATCAGAAGTGGGATCTGGCCACCAGCCTTCAACACTAGATGGACCATGGCGTACCCTGATGGAATTGCAAAATAAAAATTTAATTGAACTAGTGAGAGCCATAAAAACCACTGTACCTGATGCAGGGCAGAAAAAAACTGTGCATCTACCCAAATTCAACCCAGACAAACCAGGAGCCAACGCATCATCGTGGTGCACAACGGTGGAAATAATTTTACAAGAAAACACATTGAGAAGCAGTGCGTTAGTTATGGCTTTGAGTTCGGCTTTAGAAGGAAGTGCTTCGCAATGGCTTTCGCAAGTGTGCTATGCTGAAATTACTTGGCCTGAGTTTAAAGAATTGTTTATACAACGCTTCGACACTATAGAAACACCAGCCGCTATGTTTCTTAATATGCTATCAAATCGACCGACTGATGGCGAGAGTTTGGCTGTTCATGCAAGTCGCATGGTTACCGAACTAACGACGAAATGGCGTCAAATGGATAACGAAGAGATTGCTGTGTCTGTGACCCTTGCGCTGCTGGCAAGCTTCGATCACCGATTGCAGCGTTTAAGTTTTACATCAAATGTTCGAACCAGAGGCGATCTACAGTCCGAATTAAAAGCATTCACTTTTATTAAAAGGAAAAGCGGCGCTATGGAGCATCAGTCTGAAACTTATTCTAAACGGCAAAAACAATCACCGATAGAGTGCCATTTCTGCGGAAAAGTGGGCCATAAAATGTCTGAATGCAGATTCAAGAAACAACAAAATCAATTCGCGACTGATAAAACCCAACATGGCAGGCATGATGTTCATCACCGTGGAAAATCAAATTTAACTTGCTACAAGTGCGGAGAATTGGGTCACATATCCACCCAATGTACAAAAAAGGAAGCTGACAGGAACAAGGCATTCAATCGGGAGAAGCGAGTGGAACAGTGCAGCGTTGCAGTACCAAAGGGATGCCTGAACCATAGAGGCCAAATTTTCGAAATCACCTTCGATTCGGGATCGGAATGTTCGTTGATAAAAGAAAAGCTAAGTACCAAATTTTCTGGTAAAAGATTCAATAATATTGTTATGTTAAGAGGTATCGGCAGCAATGGAATATGTAGTACTTTACAAATATTAAGCAATGTAAAAATTGATGATTATTGTATCGAAATTTTGTTTCATGTAATAGGCGATGATGATGTACAAAACGACATTGTAATTGGTCGTGAGATATTAAATCAGGGTCTTGATATTGCCATTTCATCAAACCAATTTAGGATCTCAAAGACCAAAGTAGTTAATTTGTGTACCGGCAATGAGCCAGCCGATATTGATACTGAGCTTGAGGGACAAGATAAAATAAAACTACACTCACTGTTGGCAAAGTACTCAAATTCATTTATAACTGGGATCCCAAGTACTAAAGTCAGAATTGGCGAAATGAAAATTAGGTTGATTGATCCAACAAAAACCGTACAGAGAAGGCCATATCGTTTAAGTCCATGCGAGCGAGATTTGGTTAGGGACAAAATTAATGAACTGCTAAAATGCAATATAATTAGGCCAAGCTGCTCACCTTATGCAAGCCCTATGTTATTAGTGAAGAAAAAAAATGGTACGGACAGACTTTGTGTTGACTTTAGAGAGCTGAATTCAAATACGGTCGCTGATAAATACCCTTTACCACTTATACAAGATCAAATCAATAGGCTTGGGGGAGTTAATTACTTTACATGTCTAGACATGGCCAGCGGATATTACCAAATTCCTTTACATTCAGATTCTATCGAGTACACGGCGTTTGTGACTCCGGATGGTCAATACGAGTTCCTGTCCATGCCATTTGGGCTCAAAAACGCACCTTCCGTTTTTCAACGATTAGTAATACAGGCGCTAGGGGATCTAGCAAATTCCTTTGTCATCGTCTATATGGATGATATCATGATAGCCGCCTCAACAAAATGCGAGGCGCTAGAAAGATTACAGATCGTTCTAGATGTTTTGACAAAGGCTGGGTTTTCATTCAATCTTACAAAGTGCTCATTCATGAAAACATCGGTTCAATATTTGGGTTACAGTATAAGTGCGGGTGAGATTCGTCCAAACCCACAGAAAGTTGTAGCGTTGACTGCTCTTCCGCCTCCACAGTCAGTCACTTCACTTAGACAATTCATTGGGCTAGCATCCTATTTCCGACAGTTTATTAAGGGATTTTCACAATTAATGAAACCGTTATATTTCTTAACTGCAGATAAAAACAAATTTATTTGGAAAACAGAGCATGAACAGATACGGAAAAAGGTCATTGCCACTCTTACCGACAAACCAGTCCTTGTTATTTTTGACCCTTATTATCCAATCGAATTACACACAGACGCCAGTTGCAGTGGCTACGGTGCAATTTTATTACACAAAATTAATAACAAACCCCAGGTAATAGAATACTATAGCAAAACTACTTCACCGGCAGAATCAAGATATCACTCGTACGAGTTGGAAACCTTAGCTGTCGTGAACGCCATTAAGCATTTTCGACATTATTTGCTGGGCAGGAATTTTGTAGTTTATACTGACTGCAACTCGCTTAAGGCGTCGAGAAATAAACGAGATTTAACCACTAGAGTTCAGCGTTGGTGGGGTTATTTGCAGGCATTCACATTCGATATTCAGTATAGAGAAGGGAAAAGGATGGCACACGTTGACTTTTTATCAAGAAATCCCCTTTCACAAAAGTCTACTACAACCGCAAAAATAGTCGAAGAAAAAAGAGTAAATTTAGCTGAAATTTCAAGCAACTGGCTTATTGCTGAACAACGTCGAGATTTGGACATAGTCGAAATTGTTAAAAATTTTAAAAACTTTTCTCTGCCTGAAGATATTGCGAAAACCTATGAATTAAGGGCAGAAGTTCTTCATAGAAAGATACAAAGAAATGGGAGAACACGTTGCTTACCAGTGGTGCCACGAGCTTTCAGATGGTCTGTCATAAATCAAGTGCATGAGTCCATAATGCATTTAGGTTTCGAAAAGACATTAGATAAAACTTACGATTTCTACTGGTTTGACAATATGTCAAAATACGTAAAAAAATTTGTCGACAACTGCATCACTTGTAAAATGTCAAAATCCACTTCAGGAAAAATACAGGCGGAATTACATCCAATACCAAAAGTCACTATTCCTTGGCACACTATCCACATCGATATCACAGGAAAATTAAGTGGCAAGAGTGATCAGAAGGAGTATGTCATTGTTCAGATAGACGCGTTTACCAAATATGTCTATCTTAGTCATAGTCTTAAATTGGACAGTGAGAGTTGTATAAGGGCCGTTCAATCTGCCGTTTCATTGTTTGGAGTACCAAACCGAATAATAGCTGACCAGGGGAGGTGTTTTACAGGCGCAAAGTTCAATCAATTTTGTTCAGATCAAAAAATAAACTTGCATTTGATAGCCACTGGTGCAAGTCGAGCTAATGGTCAAGTGGAGCGAACTATGAGCACGTTGAAGAATATGTTAACGGCGGTTGAAACGGGAACACAGTCTTGGCAGGATGTGTTGGGAGAGGTGCAGTTGGCAATTAATTGTACAACCAATCGCACTACGAAAGCAAGTCCTTTAGAAATGTTATTGGGAAAGGTAGCACGCCCATTGGGATTACTTCCACCTAGTGATATAGAAAATGTTATTGATTTGCCAAACGTAAGAGCGCAAGCTGCAAAGAATGTATTAGCCAGTGCAGCTTATGATAAAGAACGATTTGATAGGAATAAGGCAAAAGTAAAAAGGCACAAAATAGGAGATTTCGTATTACTTAAGAGCGAAGAAAGACACCAGACTAAGCTAAGTCCAAAATTTAGGGGGCCTTTTGAAATAGTAAAAGTTCTGGAAGGTGACAGGTACATTTTAAAGTCTTTAACTAATAAAAGAAATTATAAATATGCACATGAGGATTTAAGAAAATTACCAGAGGGGCAAGTGCCCGAAGAGCTAAATGTGTACGATGATTATAATAATTTAGATGTAAGAAACGTAAACGCTACAGAAGAGAGTGAAAATGAAAATATTGATAATATTGAGAGTATTGAAGAAAAGAGTGAAAATGAAAATATTGAGAGTATTGAAGAAAAGCGTGAAAATGAAAATACTGAGAGTATTGAAGAAGAAAATGAAGTACACCAATAAGGGTGACAAAGTTGTACTGCTGGCCGATGAAAATGGCAGAGTACTGAGTCCATAAAATATAATGCAAGCACAAGTGCAAAACATATTGTTTGTTTTGATCATGGCGTGTGGGGTATTTGATTATGCGACTATAAGAGTGAATAATGAGGAAGAATGGATTATATAAAAGAAGAAGAAAAACAAAGAAATGTAAAGAAAGAAAGAAAATTGAATTGAATTGATGAAAAAAAATTATAGTTATGGAACTGAATACTGTTTTGTGAAACTGTCAATATGATAATTTGTTATGAATTAAGATAAGAAAATTGGATTTTGTTATGAAACTATTTAATGTTCAGTCTAATAATTAAAAGAAAGAAAGAAAATTCGAATGTTGCTATTTTCTACACGAGGTCGTGTTAGGGTCAGGATGGCCGTGTCGGCGAATGTATGTGTGTGTGTGTGCGAATACACATTTTCGTGTCCCAGAGTCCTCCAGGTTGCCAGGCAACCGTTGCTAGGATGTTGTCGCTTTGTAGCGAGGCGACAGCGTTGTGTCGCTGTCGCCGATCGAGGTCCGGTAGTATGCACAGGAGGTAGAGAATTAGACGCTGGCAGTTGCGTACCAGAACTCCAAGTGTGCACAAGGCTGGAACTCGTTGCGCCGCAATGGAAAACAAGAACAACAACATCGAACATGATTTGACATATATATATTCTTGGTCAGGATCACCTCCTGAGTTGATATGAGCATGTCCGTCTGCCTGTCCGTCTGTCTGTTTCTACGCGAACTAGTCTCTCAGTTTTAAAGCTATCGTCTTGAAACTTTGCACACACCCTTCTTTCCTTTGCACGCAGTATATAAGTCGGAACGGCCCGGATCGGCCGACTATATCCTATATGCCATATAACTGAAGGATCGGAATTGACCCAACTTTTGTGTTTTTGAAGATAGAAAGCTGGAACTTGGTACAGATTCTAGTTTTGGTTTGGTCAGTTCGTCTAACCTACCAAATGTCATTAGGATCGGCCAACTATATCCGATGTTTGCGATATATATCCGGTTTTAACTGCGAGGGTATATCAACTTCGGCTCCGACCGAAGTTAGCTTTCCTTTCTTGTTATACCAAATTTCATACCGATCGGAGGACTATATCTAATAGCTGCCATATAACTGAACGATCGGAAATGGTATTTGGTAGAAATACCAACTTTGGTATGTTTGAAGATAGAAGTTTGCGACTTTTTTCAGATTTTGTATTGTAATAAATTGGATTATATATTCATATTCTCATAAGGAGCGGCCAACTATATCCGATGTTTGCGATATATATCCGGTTTTAACTGCAAGGGTATATTCACTTCGGCTCCGCCCGAAGTTAGCTTTCCTTTCTTGTTTTTATAAAAATTTTTTTAAAAATTGAAAAATAATTCTTTTTCTTAATTATTATTATAAAAATTGAAAATAAGAGTGATAATTCAATTTTACCAATAGAAATTGAAATAAAAGTTTATTGTGTTTCTGGATTCACCGTTAAAAAATGGGATGTGTCCTTTTCCCACTCCTTACAAAGGCTTTTTGTCGTTCAAAATTTTTTTAAAAAGCTCAAAAAGTTCCGGAGTGCGCCGGCTATGGCAGCCTCCATGCTCGCATTTGTTCCATTTGTTCTGCCTGCATTTTATGTGGCTGTTGCTTGGTTTCTGATGGCGTTAAGAGCACTAGATCGAATAAATGCCCCCTACTGCTAGATGGTTGGGAATGTGGCTCAGGTTTTTAGTCTTGCTGAGCTTTCTGTCTTTCTACTTTGGTTTATAAAAGCTTCCTTTTGGAATTAATAATATTCTTAGGGAATTAATAATATTCCCACGGTTAACTAGCGGCGATATTTGTTCTTTTTATTTTCTTTATTTTTTGGTGGGGAATTCAGAAAAAGAGCCTACTCACATTTTTTATATTTATTTGTTGTTATCGCTGCGTATTTTATTTCCCATTTTGGTGCACTGCACACTGCATTTTAAAAATATGAAACAATCCTGAGGAAAAGCAGATTTTTTGTTTTGAAGAGATAATTAGCCCTGTTTTGAAAAGATAATTGCAATAAAAATTTTTTAAAGAGTTTCAAAGAGAGTCGAAGATAGACGGAATATGATTCGTTGTCTCTATTACATACTGAGGAGTACATACTCGAGGAGGACCTGGTATATCAAGTACTTTCTGTTACCGGATAACGCAAAGAATACCCACACGCCTTATTTAAGCCAGAAAGAAGACCAAAAAAAAACAAACATTGCTTAAAATTTGATTTAGGTACATTTAATTCAACTTTATTTTGATATTACTTTCACAAAACTCTTAAAATATAAAATATGTAATGTTTCCGAACAACATTGAAGATAATCCTTTACTTGATGTGGCTCTATATATAGGTATCTTAAACTTAAAAGCTAAATATAAGAACTGCGAGTGTGTAGTCAGAGCAACTCCAACTAAAATGTAGGACCTTTTCGCATTTTTAGTTAATCTCACAAACCAAAAATGTTATTGACTTTTTATTCATGTTATATATGTTGTATGTGTCATGTTATATCGTCCAGGTTATTCGTTTATTTTAGTTTTTTTCCTTTTCGCGTTATTAAAATGACATCTAATTTGTATTACTTAACATGTAATTATAACTATTTAATTATTACTATTTTTGCAACCATAAATCTTTGGGACATTCAACGGGTTTCTATTTAACGCATTTGTTTAAGTTATAATTTGCTATGCATTTAATCGTACTTTGTAAGATTCATTAATCTAGGTGATCACATTGAAATTTGGTTTTAAAAACGCTTGTAAGAGTTATATACTTTATAATATTTTTCATAAGTCTAGAATCTGCATATTTGAAACTAGGAAATTTGTTAAAAAATTTTAAATAGTCTTTAAAAATGTTTTAAAACAATTCATAAATTCGTGAAATGTTTTTATACTGTGACTTGAACTAAATTGTATTATTATAATCTTTGTACAAAAAAGCGTCAAAGGTGGAAAATAGTATTACAGAAACGAGAGTAATACTATTAATACGTTCGAAATCCAATAAATATACCAAGGTTAACGTAATGGTACGCATTTACACGGTATGATATACTCATATACTAAATATTTGTAAAGAGTAATATTTTTACATAAGAACAATCGAAGCAGTAATAATTAATACATATAATAGACAAATTGAATGGTCAATGTATATTTTCTCAAATGCTACTTTATTTTATTTAATGAATATCTTGTTAGGCTTTATTTTTCCCAATATTTTGGGGTTTTAAATTGTTATTGCAACAGTACAATTTAGCTGGTCATTTGCTAAAGGCTCTTGCTTAGAGCTAGACTTGTCTGATTTTACATTCTGTTCTCCTTTTTATTTTTCCCATTTATTTAAGACTATTTGAGGTCGTCGGTAAATTAATATCGGCAGTATTAGAGTCGGATTTTTTTATTTTGTCACAATAATCGTTAAAAATATCTCGAAAGCGAATCCAGCACTTTTCCGGTATAGTTATCGAAGTTCGAAAATTATTTTTTACCTAAAAAGTTAAACGAATCGCAATATATTTTAGTGAATATATTAAGTCACTTACTTCACTTATTCTCATATATACTCCTCTGTTATTTTGTCCGATGTCAAAATAAAAATTTTTATTATCCACTTTCATATGCCGCTCTTCTGGTAAGTCCCCTTTGAATCTGATCAAGAAATGTAGCTTTGATAAGTTATGTATATGATTATAGTAAAAAAGTATACATATATGACGCTTAAAAATTTAAAGACACATGTGTTCTTAAAATCTAAAATTTAAGAACATGCATTTGTTGTTTTCAAATTTTTATAATTTTTTTGGGTTTTTTTTTGTTTTGTTTTTTATATACAATAAATTTATTAAGTCTAATTTTAGTTTCTGAATTAACGAAAGCGGACATGTGGACATGACAAATTTAAGTTTTCGTTTTGAATTTGTTTCACTTTTTGAATAAAATTTTTTTGAATTTTAATGAAATGTAGTCTATGTTTCATTTAAAAATCACAAAATAATCATTTATCTCATTTATTTCTATCCTATCTATGGTATTAAAATCGTTAAAATGTAAGCATTTTAGAAATGATTTTTAGGGGAATTTGAAAACACGAAAACAGCTGATTGTTGTTTACATTTTTTGTTTAAATTTTTTCAGACACTTGTTATTAATTTGGATTTATGATCTTTAGTTGATTTCTTATTGTATGACCTGTAGTGTAATTTAAAATATATAAATTTATAAATGTCACTACTGTATTTGGACTCCGTCATTTCTCTTTGATTTGTCTTTGGAGTCGCTTTTCTTGGCAATGCAAGTGCTAACTTGCGCGCCAAAAAAAAATTTTTTTTCTGGTTTGTTTGGATTCTTGTAGTTTTTGGTTGTATGTATAAAAATACCATAAAAATCATTACATTGCTAGAGTGTGCATCCACAAGCTTCTTGCAGAACAACAAAAACTGAAAAGCTAACGGCATTTTAAATGACTCCGACTGGAATATACCCTGTTCCTACATATCTCAATATATTGATTTTTATTGATTCGTATCTTATTTCTAAATGAATATAAATTTTATGCTGAAATATTAAAAAATATAATACATATAACAAATAATATCATTTCTTTCGTCATTTCACCCACTAACGAATACCCGAATTTTCTTAGGAAGCCATGGCTTCGCACGCACACATTCATCCGTGTATGTGAATGTGACACGCATACATACAAAGATCAATCGAAGCGCAGACCAACTTTCCTTATGGTGGTCCTTTCAGAGATTGAAAAACAAAAAACATTTAATGAGAAGATGAATGAGCGTAAGATGAACGAAAGATGAGCTTAAGAAAGAGAACAAAATCTTTCTTAGGGGCTTGCTGGGGCCTGTCGCAAGAAATTTTTGAGTCCGTTTTCGTTGTATGAAATGGGTAGACTATATATGTATATGCTGTATGGTTAGTGATAATGTTTAGTGTACTACCGTGTCTTTTCTTTCCGTTCACATGTAATCCAAAGTGGCAAGAAATGACATCATTGCTATTGCCAGGACAAAATGCACTAAATCGCCATGACATTACAGCACGTGTTACCGAGAATATGAACGTAAGATGAACGAATAATGAGTGTAAGAAAGATCCACATAGGATCTCTCGAGTGGATATTCTTCCGCATGAAATTTTTGTTGATTCTCGGCCGCGTCTAATCTTCAAATTATAAAAATAAAAATAATAATTGAAGGTTTATTCTTTAATAAAACTGTTTTGTCATTGAGGGTTTTCAGTGACGTTAATTCCCAAAAATCCTCCAGAATAAGAGTTTGAATTTAATAAGTGCACTTTATAATTTATTTATTTTCCAGGCAGATGATCAAAAAATTGTGATAGACCAGTTTTAATGCTAAGCAGTGACTTATTGTAATGTACAGAGAGTGCGGCCCGACTAGACATAGCGAAGCTAAAGTTCTCGATAGCGGAGAGGGCGGCCCAGATGTAAATGCTCGTAGAGCTTCTTGGCGTTGTTGGTCAATTTTTCTACGTCTACGTTTTTCTAGATGTTCCCCTTGCGATTGTGATCTTCTGATCTTTGTACTCTTCTATATTTTAGAACTGTAGGATTGATAATTCGATTATTCAAATTGGCTCATTTGTATATTTTTGGCATTGCTGACTGTAAATCAGTTGTCACAGGGCCCTATTCCAAAGGTATATGAAATTTCTCTGCCGCACTTAAACACACACTAGAAATGTGCTAAATGTTACGCTCACAGCCTACACTCTTTTATTTGTTACTTTAAGTGGATCCACTTTGTAGAAGTATAATAAGATTAATTGATTTGGGCGTATTTTGCGGGCCAAGAATTTTTTTTTATTTGATATCAGCTGTTTTTATACCCTTGCAGAGGGTATTATAATTTGGTCCAAAAGTGTGCAACGCAGTGAAGGAGACCCAGGGTTTCCGGTTTCCGATAAAGTATATATATTCTTGATCAGGATCACCTCCTGTCAGAATAAGTCAGAATTTAATCAAGGTACTTATGCTTCGATGTTATTTATCAAATATTATTCACTGAACCTTCCATTTCTTGATGTTCTAAAAATATATTTCTACTATTTTGAATTAGGCGTAGAATACACAAAAACGAAGCTTTTTAGTTGAAATTTTAGACAGCCTTTCAATCGAAGTTAGTACTCGTTTTGCTAGCTTGAGAGTGCTGAATGAGCGCTTCGGATTTTCCTTTAACTTCAAAGAATATCTTGATGACGATAAACAAGTTTTGAATAGAAAACTATTGGAAGTTAACGATAAATGCTAATCATTAGCAGAAATGTATTCTAATGATTTAAATCAGAGGTCGGCACGGCCCTATCCCGAGGGCACAGGAAATTTCTCTGCCCGAGCTCTGCCACACACACACAGTGTAAATGTGTAAAACGTCATGCTCACAGCCTACTTTCTGCTATTCGGAACTAACACTAATGCGTTAAAATCATATCAATGTATTGGGGTGCCGACCACTGATTTAAATGGTACGGAATTGTTTCACGATATCAAAGATGTAATTTTTCTTCTGAAATGTAATTTTTCTTCTGGCCGATAAAAAGGGAGAAAGTCTTGATCTCACTCACAAAAGAAATACTATTGTATATTTTATCGTTGGGGTTAGAGGCTTACAAAACACTTGTGACGGCATTGAAAATTTTTTTGACTCTACCATTGTCCGTGGCTTCGTGTGATCGATCATTCAGTAAACTGAAATTGATAAAATCTTATCTCCGCACAACCATGAACCAAGACATTCTGTCAAATTTAGCTATACTATCTATCGAAAATGAAGTAGCAGCCTCACTCGACTACAATGATATTATTGCTGAATTTGCGGCAATCAAGGCCAAAAAAGTTATATTTTAAAAGTAATATTTTTTTGTCTTGCAAAAACACAAATAATGTTTTTTTCCGTTGTAACTGACAAACGAATCGATATGAAATACAATTCTTCAAACATATAAGCTTTTCATAATTAATAACCTATTTACCAGAGACCGTAATAGTAGGGAGTAAATAGGCAATCGGCTGATTTCTTGCGTCATATCCGTGTATGCATGTATATGTTGGTGGGAACGTAAATCCACAATCCAATATACACTCACATATATATATAATCCTAAATAAAAAATACATATTGACCTTTCATCCGACCCTGACATAAATATGTCTCCTGCAAGAAAGTGATAAAAAGGGATCGCAGCAGGTCAATTGGTTCCTTTTTTTTCTTGACCCTTCAGGGTGGATTTTCACTTTTCTACGAAAAGGTTTTCTTGTGATATACTTACTCCTTGTAAAATTCTGTATTATATTTTATATTATAAAATTAAATTTCTGTACATAAGTCCGAGTTAATTTAAAATTAATTAAAAAAGAATTGGAGTAAAAAATCCTTTTAAATGATATGCAACACCATAATAAAATTTTGGATATTTTTTTTTTAAATAATTATTTGTTCTTCATCATTAATTTTAAATTAATTACAAAATAATTATAATAAAATACATTTTTAAATGAACTGCAGCACCATGAATATAATTTTTGTAAATAAGCATTTTATTTTTTGTTAATCAATTTTATTTATTTTTTCACGATCCTGAATCTTATTTATTTTTTCACGATCCTGAATCTTAGACAGGTATCTTAAGTGGACAGTTGAATTTGTAGGGAATTAGGCAAACGGCGTATAAGCACCAGAAAAATTTTAGTAGTATGTAATTAGGCAAACGGCGTACGACGTAAATTTAGTGGCGCCATCTATGGGTCAAGTTTGTGTAAAATTGGGCAGCGCCATCTACCGTAATATTTTATACGCCCTCTATTGGCATAAAAGCAAACGATCATGCCAAAAAATTATACTTGCCAGGATCATCGCCGTCTATGTTTTCTATATTTTCTGATATCTTGTCTATGTTTTCTATATTTTCTGATATCTTGCATTGGGTCCCATTAAGGGAAATATGCATGTAAAGAAAAGATCATGTAAAAATGAAACTTGCTAGGATCATCGTTTGCCTAATTACATACTACTAAAATTTTTCTGGTGCTTATACGCCGTTTGCCTAATTCCCTACAAATTCAACTGTCCACTTAAGATACCTGTCTAAGATTCAGGATCGTGAAAAAATAAATAAGATTCAGGATCGTGAAAAAATAAATAAAATTGATTAACAAAAAATAAAATGCTTATTTACAAAAATTATATTCATGGTGCTGCAGTTCATTTAAAAATGTATTTTATTATAATTATTTTGTAATTAATTTAAAATTAATGATGAAGAACAAATAATTATTTAAAAAAAAAATATCCAAAATTTTATTATGGTGTTGCATATCATTTAAAAGGATTTTTTACTCCAATTCTTTTTTAATTAATTTTAAATTAACTCGGACTTATGTACAGAAATTTAATTTTATAATATAAAATATAATACAGAATTTTACAAGGAGTAAGTATATCACAAGAAAACCTTTTCGTAGAAAAGTGAAAATCCACCCTGAAGGGTCAAGAAAAAAAAGGAACCAATTGACCTGCTGCGATCCCTTTTTATCACTTTCTTGCAGGAGACATATTTATGTCAGGGTCGGATGAAAGGTCAATATGTATTTTTTATTTAGGATTATATATATATGTGAGTGTATATTGGATTGTGGATTTACGTTCCCACCAACATATACATGCATACACGGATATGACGCAAGAAATCAGCCGATTGCCTATTTACTCCCTACTGTAGGCTCTAGGCTCTAAGCGTTATCTTTTCTTTCGAGTCTTCTGATTGGTTTTCCCGATTCATTAACCGGAAAAATGTGGGGAAAATTGGGGTGGTTTTCATGCGTTAACTCATGTACATGTATTGATGATACCAATACATTCAAACACAAGTACCTGTTTTCCGTTTTCGAGGATCAATAGGTTTTGAGGTTTATGCTAAGAATCAAATTTTTAGTATAAATCTTGCCTTGCCGGTTAAAGCAATTTTTACGCTTTTTCTTTATACAAAAAAATAATAACAAAAACCTAAAACATAAAAATGGAGTCGAAAGTTGCGTGTGACTTGTGCTCTAAAGTTATTAGTGTGAATGAGTTTATAACTCATTATGATCGATGTGAAGGACCTCGAAATGCCTTCTCGGAGATGAAGAAGAAATCTCAGGCCAACGGTTTGGCGAAAGCTTTGTATCGTTCGCGAACAACGGTGACCAAAAAGCAGGAGGAAAATCAACAACAAAAAATTCAAGGAATCAGGAACCAAGGAACTACATCAAAACATAGTATTTTCAACGTATCATCAGCGGTCAAACGGAAGGCTGGTGTGTCCAAGGAAACTAGCCCTCAAGAGGGGCAAGCCATGGATATTGAAGAACAGCCATCAACATCAAAAAGGGCTAGACTAGACCGCATAATTGCTGAGAAGAATATTTGTCCCGATTGTAAGCAAAATTGTGCTTTCGTTGAGGAAAGAATTCATTTACATTCTCCAAATCATAGAGCAGCATTAAGGAAACTTGTGTGGCAAAATGCTAACATTTTTCCTATAACCCAAAGTGATACTTTTTACACAAAAAAGTATAAAGTATTCGGAGTGCGCGATCTAGATTTAAAAGAATTTTACATTGGATGTAAAAATAATCTTATAAACATTATAAAATATGCACTTAGCGAATTAAGAGCTATAAAAGTGCGTCTATCAGTTCATGGAAAATATGTAAAACCGACTGAAGAAACTGATAAGATGCAAGAGGAAACAAAACATTTCTCGACAAACTATAAAGCAATTTACGTCAGCTCATATAATGACGTCGAATACATTTTAAATGACGATAACGAAATGTTAATTGCAAAAGCCGATGAATTCCAGGAGAGGGATTCTGGATGGGCTATTAAGCATTTTACATTTTATGAAATACAAATATTAAAGCTAGAGCACCTTCCTGGATCAGGATATGTTGAAGCACCTAAGAGCATAAGAAAAAGAAATGCTCTCATAAATGTTAAAAATAATGACATTTATTGTTTTAAGTGGTGTATTTTGGCTCACATAGCATATATGAAACACATTCAAATAAATTTTGGTACATCAGCGCAAAAAAAATCAGCTCGCGAAAAACTGCCCAGAACTTCATTTTATGGAATTTTTGATATTAGCCAACCAATTATAACATATGAACAACAAATATTAAACTTTTCGGGAATAGAGTTTCCCATTACAAAGAATGGAATAAAGCTGTTCGAGAAAAATAACTCAAATTACAGCATAAATGTATATGAAATTTATGATGGTCGCATAGAAGGTCCTACAATTAGAACTAAAGAAGTAAAAATCCATCATATCGATATATTGGGAATAGAAAATCCTAAAAAAAATTGTTTGCATTATGCATACATTACAAGCATAAAAACATTGTGTAAATCACAAGTGAACAACTCAAATTCGGAGAGATATTTTTGTAGAAATTGCCTACAATTTTATTGCAGCACTAACAAGACCCACAATCTAAAGGAGTGCGGTCAAGTGGCTTCACTATACCCACAACCAAACACTAAAACCAAATTTGAAAATTTTTCAAAAAAACTGGCACCACCCGTGGTAATTTATGCGGACATTGAGGCAGTTTTGGAACATTACCAAACAGCCTCAAATAATCCAAACGAATCCTATACCAAGCCTGTGCAGAAACATACAGCATGTGCTGTTTCGTTTTATGTTGCCCATAAATACAACCCTCAGCTGAATAAATTATGGACCTATGAAGGTAAATAAATTATTTTAAAATAAATGAAAAGTTTTAAAGTTAATAAATTTTTCCTTTTTACAAATTACAGGACATGACTGTATGAAGGTTTTTGTTAAAACTTTGGAAGAGGAGACAATGGCCTTATATAGCAAATACTGGAAGGGATCAAAAAAACCTATATATAACTTTGACATCTGCGATGAGGACTACCAGGAGCATGGGAACTGCTATGCGTGTGAAGAGGTCATCAGTACGGATGAACGCGTACAATATTTTAACCAGTTCACGGGTAAATACCAAGGTCCTATCCATAGAAGTTGTAAAGATAGTTTTAAGTTAAAAGCTTATTTCCCTGTAGTTTTTCATAATTTATCAAGATACGATATCCACCTCTTTATTAATGCCCTAGGGGGTAAATTGAAACCAATACCCTCTACTAAAGAGTTATATATTGCTCTAAATCAGACAATTTTTGAAAAGGGAAAGACTAATTATACTATAAAGTACATAGATTCCAATAGGTTTTTAAATTCTAGTTTAGAAAAATTAGCTTACAACATGGAAGATAAAGATTTTAAAATATTAAAATCAAAATTTAGTGGAGAGAAGTTTAGGCAAATGAGAAGAAAGGGAGTATTTCCCTATGATTATTTGGATAGTTTTGAAAAATTCAATGAAACCGAACTTCCTCCTAGGGAATATTTTTATAATTCGTTGAAAGACGAAGAGTGTAGTATTAGCGAATACAATTTCGCTAAAGAAATTTGGAGTTCGTTTCAGTGCAGAACTCTAAAAGACTATATGAAATTGTATTTGGAGAGTGACGTACTAATTTTAGCAGACGTTTTTGAAAACTTCCGTAATATATGCTCAAAAATTTATAAATTAGACCCTGTTAATTATGTTTCAGCCCCATCTATTTCATGGGATGCTATGCTGAAGTATACTAAAGTAGAATTAGATTTAATAAGTGACCCCAACATTTACAATTTTGTTAAAAGAGGTATACGGGGCGGTCTGACTCAATGTACTCAAAGAATTTCAAAAGCAAATAATGAGTACATGAGAAATTATGATAAAACAAAACCAAAAAATTATTTGTCGTATATTGACGCAAATAATTTATATGGTTGGGCTATGAGCCAAAAACTCCCATTTTCAAATTTTCAATTTTTAAGCGAAAATGAAACCAATTTATTTGATGTAGAAAATGCTGATTCCTCAGGAGACACAGGATATATTTTAGAAGTAGATTTAGAATATCCTGATGAAATTCATGACAAACATAACAGTCTACCATTTTGTCCTGAAAACAAGGTTCCCCCAGGAGGAAAACAACCAAAATTAATAGCTGATTTAAATTCTAAAGAGTTTTATATTATTCATTTAAAACAGCTTCAATTGTGTCTTAAACAGGGATTAAAATTAAAGAAAATTCATAGAATTTTATCTTTTAATCAGTCATACTGGTTAAAGCCCTATATAGATTTAAATACCCAACATAGAAAAATAGCAAAAAATGAATTTGAAAAAAATTTTTATAAATTAATGAATAATGCCGTATACGGCAAAACCATGGAAAACGTAGAAAAGCGTCGAGAAATAACACTAGTAACTCGTTATGAATCGGCGCAAAACTCTCCAGGGTTTAGACAACTAGTTGCAAGGAATAATTTTCATAGTTTAGAAATTTTTGGAGAAAATTTAGCTGCAATTGAGACTACAAAGACTTCAATTTTGTATGATAAGCCTATTTATATTGGATTTACTGTTCTCGATTTGTCCAAATGGCTAATGTATGATTACTATTATAACTTTTTATTAGTAGAGTGTCCCTCAGCAAAAATAATATATATGGATACAGACTCTTTTATAGTTTCCTGTGAAGAGGATATATACAAAATAATAAAAAAAAATTCTAGCCGTTTTGACACATCAAATTATGAGACAGGAAACCGATTCAACATTATTCAAGCTAACAACAAAGAATTGGGCTTATTCAAAGATGAAAATGCTGGAAAAATTATGACCTCTTTCGCGGGTCTAAAAGCTAAAGCATATTCATTTTTAGTAGAAAACAATGACGAATATATAGATACAAAGAAAGTTAAGGGTGTTAAGCAATCAGTAATCAAAAAACTGTGTCATTTAGATTATATTGAATGTATTAGACATATGAAAACGTACTATGGAGAACAAAGATGTATAAGAAGTAGGGGCCATCAGTTATATACTGATGTAGTTAATAAAGTAAGTCTTAGCCCTAGAGATGATAAAAGATGGGTATTAGCTTGTAATATTAATACTTTAGCATATGGTCATTATAAATTAAGATCTTTATTAAATACAAATGGATAATGTCAATAATATTGTACGTATTTTTAAAAATATTAAATAAGCGACAAAAAAAAAAAAACAAATAAATAAAAATAAAAATAAAAAAAAAAAAAAAAACAAAAAAAATAAAATAAAAATAAATAATAATAATAAAAATTAAAAATGTATATAAATAATAATAATAATTAAAAATGTATATATGTATGTATAATTTGTATAAATAAATTCCAAATTGTAAAATTTTATTTTAATAAATCTGTTTTATTTATCCATGAGTTATGTGTTTCATCAAAACCTAGCCATTTTACAAAAATTTGGTCTTTTTTTCTTTTTATTACTTTTTCAACTAGGAATGCACTTTTGTCTTTAACTTTTTGAATTTCAGCTTCATAAAATGTACCTTTTATAGGGTCACCCTTATAATCAATGAGCTCGTAAGTAACTGGGAATGTAGTCCTTATTTTTGAAATTGTAAATATTTCAGTGGTCCAGTTAGGTTCATATCCTTTAACAAATACACCCTTGTATTTGCTTATTCTAACATGGTCGCCTACTACATATTTATGCCTTGGAAATACCTTAACAATGTTATAACATTTTTTCAAAATAAACTCTTCATTCTGTTTACAAACATCGATTGGCCTCATTTTTATAGTTCTGTGGTAAGAATGGTTGTAGTCTTCTACAAGCGAATTCAAATGGGTAATCCATCGATAATTTCCATTAAAACTAAACATTTTCCACATCCTATTTTTTAAAGTTCTGTTAAATCGTTCACAAATCGAAGCCTTAAGGTGTGTAAATGTATGATAATGATTTATATTATTTTTCTTCATAAGTTCTTTAAAGAGTTGATTAAAAAATTCTTTGCCTTGATCGGAATGTATATTTTTTGGCTTGTATTTGGAATCTTTCAATATAGATTTCATAACAGTTGCAACATCCATTGCCGATTTTGATTTTACAGGCTTAGCAAAAGCATATTTTGAAAATGTATCAATAACCGTTAGTAAATATTTATATCCATTATTCTGATTGGAATAGGGGATCATTTCAACCAAATCAATTTGCCAAGTATCATGAAACCCTTTTTGAACGAACTTTCGACGTAAAAAATTTTTTCTACAAGTTTTATGTATTTCATCAACAACTTGTTGCTTACTCATTTTTATTTAAAAAAAAAACTTATTTTTTATTGTTAATGTCTGAGGTCTTAGAGATTAATGATTTCTTATAATGAATTACATCTTCTTTTATTTCTTTTGTCATTTTTTTAGATATTTCGAAACATAAACGTGTTAAATCTATTTGAACATTTTTATCATAGTTACCATCTAAATCAGATAATTGAATATCGAATTTTTGTAAAGAGACACACTTCGGAATGATATGATTATAGTACAGATAGGATATTTGCTGTTTTAATATAGTGTTCCAACATAAAAATGTAGTTAAAAATATAGCTAGGCGAATTAATGATCTCCAAGTTTCACTATCTATTTCAATTTTATTACCGAATTGATTTAGTATCAGAACATATTGTTTATCTGATTTTCTAAATCTAAAATTACATTTAATAGTTGATAAAATAGGGTGATCCAAAACTGTATCAGACATTAGGAAGTCATATTGATCAATCTTTAATTGTATAAATTCCTTGTATGTAAGCAGTTGCATCCATTCTTCTTTATCAAATCCAATATAATTGTTTTTGTGCTGCTGCATCCAAATCATTGGAGTAAATTTTCTAGATGTCGAAAATCCACATTTTATTTTCAAATTTTGAGCCACAAAATATTCAAAACCAAATATAACTTCATGGTTCTGTTTTTTTCTTATGGCTCTTTCTCTTTTAGCTTGGAGTGTATCCATTGAATCTGAATGTTATTAACAAACTGAAATTAGTTACTAAAATGTGTGGTTTATAAAGGGCTTAGTATGCCGTATATACATATATATATATATATTATACATTATGTATTACATAATGAAATGAAATATATATCCATATATACAAACTCCTAAGATGTGAGAGCAACTTTTATATTATATATTACATAATGCATGTATTATATAATAAAATGAATGGTATATAAAGACCTAAAATGTAGACACCAAAGTCAGTTTACATTTAAAACTCATTCTAAAATGACTAAATTTGATAGATCAAATTCCGTTATAGTAGATTTTCAATATGTTGTTGGAAATAACAATCAAATTTTTGTTAAGGAATTGGCCTTCATGCCTGGTGGAACTGTAATACCAAACTTCTTTCACTTCAAACCTCCATACAACATTAAGGAGTTGAATTATGATACATTACAACAACATAATATTCATCGAAAAAACATAAACGGGTTGGACTGGATGGAAGGAGAAATACCCTATAACTGCTTAAGCGATGTACTTTCTCCACTAAATAAGTTTTCCAATATAATTGTACGTGGCGAAGTAAAAAAGGAATTTTTATCCAAGTTTCTATCGAATAATATTATCGATATAGACATAGGAAAGAGCCTGACATGTTATCCTAATTTTTTTACCAACTGTAAAATTCACAAAAAACTTAAGCTTAGATGTGCTCTAAATAATTTATTTAAGCTTTTTGTAATTTTAGAAAACTGTAATTACGATATATACTATAACGGAGAATCATATGTATAAATTACTTTAATAAACAGTATGATTTTAGTACTTTAATTGAGAAGTTGTTTTAGCAAAATGGATCGCATCTTTGGAAAAGATCCTCGTAAAAAAGGATACAGTCAACTTATATACTGCAACTATTGTGGTTCTGATACTCATTTTGAAAAGGACTGCGCTAAAAAACGGGACCAGGAAAAAAATCATTAGAATAATTTTTTTTTTGATAATTAGCATTGAATAAACAAAAAACTTTTATCAAAATGTTTACACAATTTGTTCATCCTTTTACGATGCTTATTTGTGGCCCCTCAGGATCGGGTAAAACAACATTTTTGAAAAATTTAATAAATGGAAGGAAGGACTTAATAAGTACTTCAATAGATAGAATAATATGGTGTTACGGTGAAGAGCAAGCGAAACCAAATTTTACCAATATTGAATATTACCATGGGGTACCTGACTCCATTGAAAATGAAAATAATGAACCTATACTTTTGGTATTAGATGATTTAATGATGGGAGCATTTAATAAAAATGTCTGTGAACTTTTTACCAAAGGATCTCATCATCGAAATTTATCTGTAATTGTTGTGACACAAAATATATTTCATAAATCTACTCACACCCGAGACATATCACTAAATACAAAATACATTGTGGCATTTAAAAATCCTAGAGACAAATTACAATTTCAATGTTTAGCTAGA
Source organism: Drosophila bipectinata (assembly GCF_030179905.1). Taxonomy (NCBI): domain Eukaryota; kingdom Metazoa; phylum Arthropoda; class Insecta; order Diptera; family Drosophilidae; genus Drosophila; species Drosophila bipectinata. Next base: position 18,485,354 of record NC_091740.1, on the reverse strand, counting down.
CAGATATATCCTGAAAACCCTAAAGAACTTTTTAGAATATATAAAGAAGTCACGAATGAACCTCATGGTTATTTACTTATCGATCTTACGCAAGGAATAAATGATCTTTTAAGATTTAGAACAGAGATTTTTAATCCATTATATTCAATTTGCTATTCAGATGAAAATGGTTTGCAAAAAGAGCATAGGGCGATTGAAAGCGAACAAACATTTATTGTATGTGCTCAAAAAAGCAAATAATAAACTTCGAAAAGCGATTATTTGCAATAGTGATAGCGAGTTAGTAAAAACATTGTCGGAGATAGTGATAAATACTTTAAAAGGAAACCATAAAATATCAAAAAATATCTTAAATTCATTAAAAAAGTATAAAAATGTATTACGCCATATTTCCAGCTCAAAACAATCTTTAAATTCTAAGAGAAGAGTTCTTATTCAAAAAGGCGGATTTTTACCAATTTTAATAAGTTCATTACTTTCTGGGATTTTTGGAAAAATTTTGAATCATGATTAAAAGTAAGCATCAGCTAAATAAAGTAATCTTAATGCATCCAAATGCATACCATAAACTTTTAGTAAATGAGCGAGGAAATGATCTTATAAATTTAAAATTTTTACCAATTTTAAACAATAAAAAAATTAGTGATTATGATAAATGGATTAAAATTCAACAAGAATTATGTGCATTCCAAAATAAAAAGAGAAACAAAGCTGTTTTGCATCAATCGGTATCGAAATCCCCGTTTTCATTAAATCAAAATGTAGAAACCCAAACATATATAGATGATTGGAAAGATCCTATTGCCAGTACTTCTAAAGAATACAAGAACGAGTCATCATTTAAAAGAGAGGATTTACCCGATTTAGCCATTTTACCCAGCGATGAAGAAGAACAATCATCTGAGAAATCTGTTTCAATTCCAATTAATAATAAACGATCACTCGCAGATACTTCTTTCACTGATGATAAGATTTTAAAAAAATCATTAGTTGAGAAAACAAGAATTATAAAAGGAAATTCTACTGAAAAGAAACTGAAACTGAGAAATAAGGTTAAAAAGAATAGAGATTCCCCCTATCCACTAAGAAATCTTAAGTATATAAGTGATTTAGAAAAATTGCAAAGGGCAAACCGCAAAGAAAACAATATCCAAATTGGTAAAAATAAATTAAATTGGATCTCATATTCTTAACTGCAGAGCTTAAAATGTTTTTTCAAAACGAGTTTTATATTACATTGCTCAGCAATGACTCCTTAAATGTGTTTCCTGATAATGTAAAATGCGCTTTTACAAATATTGTAAACCTTCCTGAAACAATGTCTGAGGAATGGGAAGTCGGTATAACTGATATATATTTAAATAATTCTTTTCGAAAAAATCCTAAAAAAAGGAGAGAAACAAAAGAAAATGAATCAGAAGAATCAAGTTCTAATTCAACAGAATTTATAAGTTTAGTAAATTCTGAAACATTTCGATACAAATCGGAACCAATGAAAGCGGATGAGATGGAATGCGGTGCAATATTTATTTATACGGACATTATAAAGCCTCGTTGTGTAGGAAGCAAAAGACCACGTTGCTTAAGAGTTTTATTTACAAATGGAAAAGAAAAATTTATGCAGTTTAGAAATGTTGAATATTATCCTATTGAAAATTTTTCACCAAACGAAATTTCAATATTAATTACTGATTCAAGTGGATATAAAATCCCCTTTGAAACTTCATCAGTTCCAATTTTTCTAACTCTGCATTTTAGAAAAAGAAGAAAAAATCTATAAATAATAATGTTAAGGGAAACTAACATTTAGAATTGATTTACCAACCATGGCGAAATGTTATCATCAATATTATTTAAATCAGTGCGGTGGAAGCTTAAGTAACATAGGTAGTCTCTATGTTTCCCCAAGAATTGTTCAGCATGGTCGTGGTATTGGAAATTTCTTTAGTGGACTTTTTAATTACATTAAGCCGCTTTTTCTGTCAGGGATAAATGCACTTAAAAATCAAGCTGCTGAAACCGGAAAGGCTGTTATAAATGATTTGGGTCGAAAACCTCTACGAAATATCATTCAAGAACAAAGTAAAATCGCATTACATAATCTATCTGACAAAGCAATTCATAAAATTACTAAATTACAAAGTGGTAAAGGAAAAAGGCATAAAAAGAGGAGACCAAGAAAAAATCGCAATCATTTAACAACTAAACAACGTCGTAAACATACGCGTTCAAAAAAGTCAAGAAAAAAAGCATCTAAAAAATTTAAAATTAGTGACATATTTTCCAAATCAAAATGAGTAATCACATTGAATGCATGAAAAGCGAATTGGATCTTTTTGAGCCTCATCCAACGCAAAGCTGTATTTTGAAAACCGAAGAAGTTTCATACAATCCTATTGCTTCTTTGGATAGTGCTTCATCAATTGAATTCGTTTGTTTAGGAAATGGAGAAACCTACAGAGATCTTTCAAGTGTTTACTTAAAACTTGTGGTTCAACTTAAAAAAATTGATAATAGTAGTATTGAAGGAAATGCTGTTGGTGTAGCAAATAATATATTGCATTCTATATTTAGAAGCTCATCTGTATATTTAAATAATACTTTGGTTTCCCAAAGCGACAATAATTATCATTATAGATCATATTTGCAAACAATTTTAAACTATGGTTGTGATGCAAGTGAAAGTCATTTAGCAACACAAGGATATTTCCCAAATTATGGTACCCAAACACCATTTAAAAGTGATGGCAGTCAAATTCTTAAAAACATGTTTCAAAATAGTAATAAAGTAGAATTATTTGGAAAAGTGCATGGAGATATTTTCAACCAACCAAAACTGCTTGTAAATAATGTTGATTTGCGCATTACTTTTAATATTGAAAAAACAGCATTTTATTTATTGGAAACCGAAACTGAATCGAATCTAAAGATCTTGGAAGCCCAGCTGTTCATGAATCATGTAGTAGTCAACCCCAGCATTTTATTAGCTCATCATCACGTTTTACAATCAAAAAATGCAATATACCCATACAATAAAGTTGAAGTAAAATCATTCACAATATACCCAGGAAATAATACATTATCCATCGATAACGCAGTTATTGGTCAAATTCCAAATTTTTTGGCCTTTTGTATGGTAAAAAACAGAGCATACTCAGGAAATCGAGGATTAGATCCTTTTAATTTTGAAAACTTTAAAATACAACGATTCAATCTGCTAGTTAATGGAGTACAGGTACCTTCTCAGGCACTTGAATTTGATTTCTCAAATCCTAGCAATACCCAAAGTTCAAGAGCATATAATTTACTATTTAAAGCTTGTGGAATTAAGCATTATGATCGTGGTCTCCAAATTTCCAAGGATATGTTTGACAAAAATAATTTTATATTAGCGTTTGATTTAACTGCTGATCACTCCAATTCTAGTGTTTGCGCTAACCTGATTTCTCAAGGAACGATCAGAATAGAAGGAAGATTCTCTGAGCCTCTGGCTGAGGCTGTTACTTGCATTGTTTATTGTGAATACGACTCTATGATTGATATTGATAAGCATCGAAATATTCGAGTACTTTTGTAAAAATGAATACAATACAAATCATGGACTTGCTCTCCAAGCATCCTCAAACTAAAAAAATATTTAAAGGGGTTTTTTCGGCCGATAAACTACCAAAAGAAATTCGTGAATATCCAGCATTGATTGTAGCTAACACTGATTATTCATACCAACCAGGAATGCATTGGGTTGCATTTTACTTCTATAACAAAAAGTCAGCAGAATTTTTCGATTCTTATGGACAATATCCTCAGAAAAAAGAATTTATTGCATTTTTAAAAAGAAATGCATCAAAATATACTTATAACAAGCAACAATTGCAAGGATACTTTTCAAATACCTGTGGACATTACTGCATGCTTTTTGGTCTTTACAAAAGCAATCGAAAAACTTTAAAGAGTTTTACACAGAATTTTAAGATAAAAGATTTCACCTATAATGATAAGTTAATTTCAAAAATGTTTAGTAAATGTTTTAAATGATTTAAAAAAAATTTTTTTTTTTTTTTTTTTTAACCCAATATGAAAAATAAACAATATTATTTATAATATCTATAAAAAAACTTTTTTATTTTCATGGATTTGGATACATTCTTTTAGTTATTTTATAGTATCTTATCATAATATCCGTAGCTTCCTTTATATATAGAGGAAGTTTGCTGCAGTTACAAGTGTCTGGACCTTCGGTTGCTTCATCATCACTCCAGGGACATATTTTGTAGTGGAATCCATATTTCGAGTACAGCATTTCCTTTTCTTCCAAATCCTCTAAAGTTGTTTTTAAAAATTGAAGTTTTTTAAGGTGCTCCTCGAAAAGCATATCTTCAAATTGAAGTAAAAATAATTTTATTTGATGCGCGTACATCGAGAGGCTTGAGAGAGGAGTTGTTTTTGATTTAAGGGAAAAAATGAAACTGATAAAACATTATAAGGAATCGACTCTTTTATACAGTTACTCCTTTGAGATAAATTGTAAACAGGCTGAGCTATATCTAGTCATCTCTTTTCCTTTATATACAAGATGCGTTATTCCATTTTCCTTCAATTTCTTAAATGGTGTTTTAGTTGAAAATTTATTCACGTAGCTCTTTGGTAAAAATATCCAGAGTGGTTCGTCGTCCTTATCAGTCAAATAAAGGGCTATTTTCGTCCCATATGTGGTTTTCTTTACCTTACATCCAATGATCTTGTATTCGAAATTAATACATAGGTCTTCAGTCTTTGTGTAGCCAATAACAGGCTTTTGATCATTCAAAGTATCTAAGAAAGACTATGATATACATAAACATAAGGATATTTTTTGATTGGCTGTGAGAATTTGTAAACATACCATCATTTATAACTCACGTACTCCTGGATTCGCTTCAAAAAGGTTACTGTTAGGTACTAATCAATTTATTTAATGATCCCGCTCTTTTATACCTTTCAATAATAAATTCACTCTTCTTTGTGGTTACATATATACATATACATACATATTTACTTATATATATATATAAGTATATTAATACGAATAATATACTTTTATTTAAATGAAAGGGATGACATCATACCACTTTTATAAATGTATTTGTGTATATAAAGAATTTATAGCTAGGTATATGGTAATTATTATTAGGAATGAAAGAGATGACTGCATGGTCATTTAACTTTAAAATATATAGGTCAATTATATACCATAGCACAGATTCAATCTTAAAAATATAATATAAAAACAAGTTCTAGTGTTGCTTTTTATCAGTTTATTTTCAAATCTTCGAAATGAAAACGTTCGTTTGTGATCTCTGTATAGAAAGTCCTTCCTTTAAATATCGCTATGGATTAAAACGTCACATTCTAAAAAAACACAACTTCAGCAATACAAAAGCCAGATCCTCATACTATAACTGCTACTTCTGTCCTGAAGTGAAAAAGTACTGGCTCCGAAGTGAATTATACACCCATTTCTTGATGGATCATCCAACGATATTAATTGAAATAATTAACTTAACACAAACTTCAAAATATTTCTTTTAAATTTTAAATCTTGGTGTTAATTTAATTTCAATCAACTATTTTAAATATTAATGTATTTTAATTTTTAAGTTCATTTTAACTAAACTTTGATAAAAAGAAAGATTTCAAAAATAATTTTGTTTGAATAATTATTTATTTTTCATGAATTAAAAATAATTACACAATAATAAAATAACATAGTTTTTAATTTATTCATTATTTATAAGCCAATCGATTAAAATTTTGTCGAATTCCTCATCCATTAAACTTTCATAATTATCTTTTCCCTCATTAACTTCCAAAAATATGTGGTCATCATCCGGGAAAGTAAACTCTGGTTTTGATGATATTTCCATTAGTTCTGGGGTCTCCGGAATAAAGCACGGAGAAGCAGGTATGTCGTCGTCGAAATCCTCAAATATATTTTCTTGAGTGTCCGGGACATACATTTTATCCTCGATGATAGTTAATTCGTAATCCCATGTTGGAGTTAGCAAATCGTACATGGATGTCAGAGAATCATCCTGTAGATTATTAAATAGCTCTTCTTGTGTATTTTTCCCAATACCAATTAATGATAAAAGTGCACCGTTTGATACACAAATATCACTAAGTGCTGGTTGGGTATCCTCGAATATAATTTCCAGCTCGCTCATTTTTTTTTTTTCTTTATATTTTAACTTCAAACTCTTTCTTTAGGATTTGGATTTATACTAAAAATTTGATTCTTAGCATAAACCTCAAAACCTATTGATCCTCGAAAACGGAAAACAGGTACTTGTGTTTGAATGTATTGGTATCATCAATACATGTACATGAGTTAACGCATGAAAACCACCCCAATTTTCCCCACATTTTTCCGGTTAATGAATCGGGAAAACCAATCAGAAGACTCGAAAGAAAAGATAACGCTTAGAGCCTAGAGCCTACAGTAGGGAGTAAATAGGCAATCGGCTGATTTCTTGCGTCATATCCGTGTATGCATGTATATGTTGGTGGGAACGTAAATCCACAATCCAATATACACTCACATATATATATAATCCTAAATAAAAAATACATATTGACCTTTCATCCGACCCTGACATAAATATGTCTCCTGCAAGAAAGTGATAAAAAGGGATCGCAGCAGGTCAATTGGTTCCTTTTTTTTCTTGACCCTTCAGGGTGGATTTTCACTTTTCTACGAAAAGGTTTTCTTGTGATATACTTACTCCTTGTAAAATTCTGTATTATATTTTATATTATAAAATTAAATTTCTGTACATAAGTCCGAGTTAATTTAAAATTAATTAAAAAAGAATTGGAGTAAAAAATCCTTTTAAATGATATGCAACACCATAATAAAATTTTGGATATTTTTTTTTTAAATAATTATTTGTTCTTCATCATTAATTTTAAATTAATTACAAAATAATTATAATAAAATACATTTTTAAATGAACTGCAGCACCATGAATATAATTTTTGTAAATAAGCATTTTATTTTTTGTTAATCAATTTTATTTATTTTTTCACGATCCTGAATCTTATTTATTTTTTCACGATCCTGAATCTTAGACAGGTATCTTAAGTGGACAGTTGAATTTGTAGGGAATTAGGCAAACGGCGTATAAGCACCAGAAAAATTTTAGTAGTATGTAATTAGGCAAACGATGATCCTAGCAAGTTTCATTTTTACATGATCTTTTCTTTACATGCATATTTCCCTTAATGGGACCCAATGCAAGATATCAGAAAATATAGAAAACATAGACAAGATATCAGAAAATATAGAAAACATAGACGGCGATGATCCTGGCAAGTATAATTTTTTGGCATGATCGTTTGCTTTTATGCCAATAGAGGGCGTATAAAATATTACGGTAGATGGCGCTGCCCAATTTTACACAAACTTGACCCATAGATGGCGCCACTAAATTTACGTCGTACGCCGTTTGCCTAATTACATACTACTAAAATTTTTCTGGTGCTTATACGCCGTTTGCCTAATTCCCTACAAATTCAACTGTCCACTTAAGATACCTGTCTAAGATTCAGGATCGTGAAAAAATAAATAAGATTCAGGATCGTGAAAAAATAAATAAAATTGATTAACAAAAAATAAAATGCTTATTTACAAAAATTATATTCATGGTGCTGCAGTTCATTTAAAAATGTATTTTATTATAATTATTTTGTAATTAATTTAAAATTAATGATGAAGAACAAATAATTATTTAAAAAAAAAATATCCAAAATTTTATTATGGTGTTGCATATCATTTAAAAGGATTTTTTACTCCAATTCTTTTTTAATTAATTTTAAATTAACTCGGACTTATGTACAGAAATTTAATTTTATAATATAAAATATAATACAGAATTTTACAAGGAGTAAGTATATCACAAGAAAACCTTTTCGTAGAAAAGTGAAAATCCACCCTGAAGGGTCAAGAAAAAAAAGGAACCAATTGACCTGCTGCGATCCCTTTTTATCACTTTCTTGCAGGAGACATATTTATGTCAGGGTCGGATGAAAGGTCAATATGTATTTTTTATTTAGGATTATATATATATGTGAGTGTATATTGGATTGTGGATTTACGTTCCCACCAACATATACATGCATACACGGATATGACGCAAGAAATCAGCCGATTGCCTATTTACTCCCTACTCGTAATCATTATAAGTAATACCATATATTTAAAATTACTTTGTAATGATTACTCAACGATTTTTAATTTTTTTAAATCAAGACTAATAATTATTTTTGATCGAAAAAAATAAAAATCACAAATAATCATTAAGCTTGAACAAAAAAAATAAAACTCAAAAATAATGAATATTCATGATTTTTATTTTTTTTGATCAAAAATAAAACTCACCAAGCAATAACTTTTGATCCTTTAGGGATATTTCCAATATTGTCCTTATAAAGGGACCCTAGAGCAATAATTGACAACAACAACAACAACAAAAAAATGCTTTATTTTTTTGTGTTTGTTGCAATTATTTAATATAAGGTCAACTGTTACATACAGAGCAGCAGCAGCAGATATACACAATTACCAAAACAATGATAATAATGATAATGATAATCATCATAATGATGAACCAGTAAAACAATTAGGTACATTAATTTTCAATTTATTATGCATTTATGACATTCATATTAATGAATTTTATGTATTTTTATAATTTTTATTTAAATTTTAGGAATAACAATTTTGACAGCGACTCGCTCGACAAGTTGCACCTTTGGTCGGTTAGCATTATTTAAAGCGCAGAAAAGGCGCGCTCTACGCTAAGTTGGTAGCTGGAACCGCGAGCACCACCTTAGCAAGATGATATAAATTCGGGTACTGAAATTGCTTCTCACTCCAGTACTGCATTATATCAGCGCCTAGGAGCTTCGGGCTGTAACTATCAATTTCAGCATATCCTTTTAATAATTCCTGCTGCCCATCATCGTCGGCTTCCTCTTCAGCATCGACCTCAATGCTACTTAAAAGCTCGGTCAAGAGCGAGGTTGAGGTAAAGGTTGAGCAGGCATCATCTGTATCAATCTAAAAATATGTTGACTTGCGAAATTCTCTTGGAAATTCTCGTTTTTGCATTGCATTGTCACTGGAAATGCAATGTGGATCTATTTTCAAAACCCAAAATGAAAAAAATCATATATTATCCCAGCCCAGCCGGCCCAATCCCAATCTCGGCCAAACCGTTTCGGCCGCAAAGCCATGCTGAGCGTTTTCCGGGATCAGGCCGGAATCGTTTGGTATGAGCTCCTAAATCCGAGTGTAACCGTTGATGGCAAATGCTACCAGCAACAACTGGAAGAATTGAAAGAATTTCTGCTCCAAAAACGCCCGCAAAAATGCCCAGAATTGGGAAACGCCGTCTCATATGCATAGACCTGGTAGACTAAGATAGCGCTACTAAAAATAGATCTAAGCGCGTGCGCTTCCGCTGTCTTCTTTTGTTTTCTCTTCTCGTACGCTTTCGGCCTAAGTTAAGTTTTATCACATTGATCATTATGATGATTATCATTATTATCATTGTGTTGGTAATTGTGTATATCTGCTGCTGCTGGTAAAATGCATTTTTGTTGTTGTTGTTGTCAATTATTGCTCTAGGGTCCCTTTATAAGGACATGGGACAATATTGGCCATATCATTAAAGGATCAAAAGTTATTGCTTGGTGAGTTTTATTTTTGATCAAAAAAAAATAAAAATTACGAATATTCATTATTTTTGAGTTTTATTTTTTTTGTTCAAGCTTAATGATTATTTGTGATTTTTATTTTTTTCGATCAAAAATAATGTTTAACCATAGAAGAGTAAATATAACAATTAAAAATTAAAAATCATCAAGGATATTCATAGTGTATCCTTAAAGGATAAAAACGTGCTAGTCAAGCATTGTTCTATGTTGATTGGAAGTGATTGATTTATTCAATTAAAAATAGCGTCAATAATCATTATTTACGGTCCCTGCTATTTACACTTAAAATACTCCTAATTTTATTCGTAAAGCAAATAGGGAGGGGCGGAATTTTTCGCTTTGCCCCGGGCGCCAGCAACCCTAGATCCGCCACTGAGTAAGAGAGTTCAAATTTAGCAAAAGAGCAATTGGTGGCAATATTACGACATGCCAAATTTCATAAGGATCGGCCGACTATATCCTATAGCTGCCATATAACTGAACGATCGGAAGTAACCCAACTTTTGTGTTTTTGAAGATAGAAAGCTGGAACTTACAGATTATATTTTTGGTCAGTTAATGCGACCTACCAAATTTCATAACGATCGGTCGACTATATCTTATACCTGCCATATAACTGAACGATCGGAAATGGTTTTTGGTAAAAATACCAACTTTGGTATTTTTAAAGAAACAAGCGTGGGACTGATTTTATAGATATTTTATTGTAATTAATTGGTTTTATTATAATATTCTCATAAGGATCGGCCAACTATATCCGATGTTTGCGAGATAAACCCGGGTTTAACTGCAAGGGTATATCAACTTAGGTCCGCCCGAAGTTATCTTTCCTTTCTGGTTTTGGCTTATTTAGCTTCTCCGGGTCAGGCAGCAAACAACTGTTGTGTTTAAATATTTATTTAGAAAGCTTGCGACCAACAATGCGTAAATTAATTGTTGGTTGCAAGTCGACTCCTTTTCGGCTGCTCGGCTTCAATTAATTCGGCATCTAAAGCTAGCGAGCATCAGCTCAGCCTATTATCAAAGGTTGGTGCACTCTCGTTGGTTATCTTGTTGCGTTCGCTCCCTAAATTGGCTTTCCTTTATAAAATCCCAATTTTTTTAAGTGCCCAAATAAGATTTTAATAACGTTTTTAAATTACTAAAACCAAAACAAAACAATTTCATTAACAGTGTTTTATGAACAATTTTCATATGCGGCTTATCAGCACATCAGTGCTGATTGCTAATAAGCAAACAGCTAATAAGCAAACAGTTTGTTTATAATAATAAGTTTATAAGTGCATCCACAACGTTCCACAACGCAAGTGCATAGACTGTATACATACATACGTTTCACAACGAGCGGTTGGTCGGAATATAATCCTATATGAACTCTAGCAGCGCAGTCACAGGAGCACCCACTCCACCCGTAGAGCTATTTTGAAGTGAAAGGCCCTGGGTATTCTCCAGGACTTACAGAGGATCCAAAGAGTTCTTCTGTCTGTTTCCAAGGTGGATAATGACATGCTTCACGGGCGACATGGCCAGATAGTCGCAATGTTCAGCAACTTCAAGGCCATCCACGAGGATTTTAAGGATTTGGACATTTCGCAGATCAGTAGTAACCTAGTAGCTGGATGATCAGTTAGATTCTCTCGACAGCCGGTTTTGGGAGTAAGATTGCGATGCTCATTTTGGGCAACATGTTGCTCGCCTGCATTCCGGCGCTTATGCTTTTAGACTTCCGTTGAAATGCAGTTCTAGGTTGCTGGGAGAATCTTACTCCCAGGCCGTTCGACGATTTCTCTCCCTCGAAAGGAAGCTCTTCCGCCAGCCTCAATTAAAAGAGCAATATGCTGCCTTCATAAAGGAGTATTTGAGTTTAGGTCATATGTCTCTGTTGATGCTAGCGGCTCTAGCCAGTACTTCTTGCCATACTATTGTGTTTTGAAGGAGGACAGTTCAACAAACAAGCTCAGGGTTGTTTTTGATGGATCTGCTGTCACGACTTCTGGATATTTGTTGAATGACGTGTTGATGTCTGGCCCAGTTATTCAGCCAAAGTTGCTGCATATTCTGTTAATGTTCCGATGCCATCGGGTAGCCATTACTGGAGATATTTTCAAAATGTATTGTTGCGTCAGAGTTTTTCCTGAGCACAGCTAGCTGCAGTGCATTATATCGCAGGGTTGCACAAAGGATAAGTTGCAGGTTTTGAAGATTGATACTGTCACCTATAGAACGAAGCCTGCCTCATTTTTATCAGTTTGGGCAATGCATCAGTTGGCAGAGGAGGAGCAATTAATGTTTCAAAAAGGGTCATCTAGGGATGATCTACTTTCCGGAGGCGATTCTATAGATTAGCTAATTGGATCCTGCAGCAAACATCTGGGATCCTATTAGCTAATCTATAGCTAATCGCTATTAGCTAATTGTTCTGTCTCCAGTCGCTTGGCTGTATGAATTATTAGGCCTTATTATTGCAAAGGCGAAGATTTTTTCCAAGAAGCTGTGCCATGAGAAGTTGTCGTGGGATAAAAGTCTTCCTTAAACTTTTTACTCCGACAGGAATATGATTTGTAGCAGCTTTGCAAGTGCGCAGCTCGCCGAATTCCCTAGATGGGCGCTAACATCGAAATACGAGGAGGACATCCTTGAATTCTGTAACGCCACCATTAAGGCGTATGTGGTGTGAGGAGAATTAGTCTCCTCACACGCTAAGACAGCACCGGCCAATCATTGGGTGGCCGCTGGAGATAGGCCAAGGACCAATACGAACGGGGAGGGGTAGGGTTCCACCATCGAGTGCAAAGGCGGAATCAACGTGGAACGTAACGGCAGCAGACAAATGGAAAGGCAAGGTTTCATCGCCCAGTGGGAAGACGGAATCAACATGGAACGTAACGGTTCCCGGAGCACCAGTGGACGAATGGAAAGGCAGTGAGGGCGGTGAGGGGCAGAGCTCCATTATCGAGTAGGAAGACGGAGTCAACGTGGAACGTAACGGCTCCCGAGGCAACGGTGAGGACATGAGCCCACCGCGCAGCGGTGTTCAGAATGTGCGACAAGACTTGTAGCAGCAAAGAAGCAAGAAGCGACGGGGGAGGCGAGCGAAAGAAAAGGGCAACGGCCGCACGGACGGCCACCTGCCAGCGGGAAAGTGGCGTGAGATTGGAAGCAGGAGTAACGGCCGCCGGCCAGCGGGAAACTGGCGTGATATTGGAAGCAGGAGTAACGGCAGCCCGCCAACGGGAAAGTGGCGTAATCTGTGGAGCAGAATCCAGGAGGATTAACGGGCGCTCCAGAGGGTATATAAAGAGGCTCATTGGAGCGGCTCGGGAGGAGTCTTTTTAGGAAGCTTGTAGCGTTGAGTTGGAGGACCGCCTGTGGAGAGTCCGCCATTCAAGTGTTAGAGCGTTTCTAAAAAGGATTCGGTTTTGTTTGAGTTGAAGGACCGCCTTTGGAGAGTCCAACAGCCAAACGTAAGGAGAACGAACGAGACAAGAAAGGATCAGTACAGGGACAGTTCCTTGGGAAGTCCTAGGCGACAGGAGACGAGTTGGACTGGTTCCTGGCCCCGGCAGGTAGCCTTGCAAGGAAGTGCGGGAAGGATAACTCTGGCGCACGCCACTCTGACTCCTGAGTCAGAACCAACAGGCGTGGTCCTGCAGGGCACGGATAAGCCAAATCGGGAACTCGCGCCCGCTTAGAAACGGTGAGGCACCGATCACCCACCGAGCAGCTCTTGACCCGGGCCCATTGACGCGTACGCGCGGTGGTCACCCGGCCGAAGGGAAGCGTGACATACGGTCCTGGACAGGCGACTTCCGACCCCGTCGGGACTGACAAGTCTTCGGCGACTCCCAATCCAGGTCCGCCGGTGCGAAAAGCACGGCGTTTCCTGGCATAGAGGAGCCGGCTGTAGGCAGCAAACTCAGAACCGGGGCCGCTGGTGCGCATGCACAGCGTGTTTTCCTGGCGTTGCGGAGGCGACCATCAGTAGCCATCTCCCAAACCGGACCCGCCGGTGCGAAAAGCACGGCGTTTTCCTGGCGTAGCGGAGCCTACTGTAGGCCGCACACTCCGAACCAGGTCCGCCGGTGCGCATGCACGGCGTGTCTCCCTGGTGTTGCAGAGGCGACAGTCAGTAGCTATCTCCCAAACCAGAGTCGCTGGCGCGCAAAGCACGGCGTTTCTCCTGGTGTAGCGGAGGCTACAGCCCGCCAACTCCCGAGCCGAGTACAGCGCGTAGGCGCGGTATCCCCGGCGACTTAGTGGAGGCTTTTCAGTGCGCAGCCGAAGTCCAGACCGGGCCAAGTCAAAGAGGTGGAAGGCTTGACGACAGAACAACAAAGAGGAACCCCCGGCAACGAGAGCAACAGCGGAAACACCAGCATCGGAGCAGACCACCAGGACGGCCAAAGGAGGCACCAAGGGTCACGAATATTCGGAGTGGGGCCCGTTCTCGGGAACCCAGTTAAACCATCATTGTAAGCAGAAGGAGTAGCGAATAAAAGGGCTGCATAAAATAAAGCTATTTGTATTATTTCTGGGCTCGGGCAATCACGTCAAACTATAAATTCGGTGGAACTAACTCGCAGACTCTGTGAGCTATCCGCGGCATACTGTGGCGAGCGGAAGCAAAGAAAACAGTTCGTTACAGTGGCTTGCGTTTATGTCGTGTCCAAGGGCACAAGATCTGGAAGCTATTTACTATGCTCAAAGTCCCGAGTTGCGCCTTTAAAGACTTTTAGGGTGCCTTTAGCTTAAGTTATCGGGAGCCGAGTTGTTGGCTCGACTTAAGTCGGAATTAGCACAGTCGAAGGTCTACGTTGGAAAGTATTTTTCCTGACGCGATTCTGCTGTGGCTCTGTCTAGGATTCGAGAAGAACCCTCTCGGTTAAATAGATTCGTCGCCAATAGGGTTTCGACAATTAAGAAGCTTACTATCCTGCCTTTCCTGTCGCGTGCTGCTCTTCTCAATGAATTGATTGAGAATAAGCTGTGGTCTCACGATCCCCCGTTTCTCCTTGGAGCTCAAGAGGAGTAGCCAACCTCCCATCTGAGAGATCGACCCTGGAGTTACGTGCAAGGGTCCTGCTCATTCAGTCCGAGGGTTTTCGCTTACGTATACAAGTTTTCTCAATGAATTTGCCACAAAGGTGTCACGGCTAGCGATATCAAGTCTGGAAAACAGCTTTTATTGCAACTTGCGCAACGTGCGCATCTTCGGAAGGACATAAAGGCGCTTCAAAATGAAAAGAAGCTAGCTGTATACTGTGCATTTTCCTCATCCTCATTCTCGTTCGCCTTAAAAATTTGTCATTGGATTTTTATAGTCAGTCCAATTATACCTTCTAGAATTCATTCAGTTACACTGGCTATAATTGTTGATTTCCATGAATGGAATTTACATACGGGACCTCCCGCGCTGTTGGCAATCATTACGTCCTAATATTGGCCAAGTGGGGGAAAATGGTGACGAAGGCACTAATCAAAAGCATCCGGTGCTTCCGGACTAAGCCTCGGTTGCTGGAGCACATTATAGCTCATCTCCCGTAGCAAAAAGCTAACAGGCTCCTAGGTCTTTGGAGTCACTGGTGTGAATTTTTGTGGGCCTTTTTATTATAAGCCAGAAATGCGTAATAAGGTTCCAGAAAAATGTTACGTCAGTGTTTTCATTTGTTTTCCACCAAAGCCGTCCACCTAGAGCTTGTAAGGGATTTATCCACAATTTTTTTTCTGCTGGCCATGAAGCGATTTATATGCACCCGCCGAGGGTGACCTCTGAACATATTTGGTCTGACACGCAACCAACTTTGTTGGAGCCAAAAACCAGTTAAGGAGCTAAAGGAAATATATTTTGACTTTTTATTTACAGTCAAAAATATCAATGACCAAACAAGATTTTTTTCGTGAGGGTTGTCCTTATTATAAAAAATATATTTTTGATAAAAAAAAAATTGAAATATGTTTCCGCTTCTATCTTCAAAAACAGCAAAGATGGGTCATACCTGACCGTTTAGTTATATGGTAGCTACAGGACTTAGTCGTCTGATCTTTATGAAATTTTGTAGGAAATATTATTTTTCAGAAGAATCACCTTCTAATTGTTATAAGAATGTACGTTTGCTTGACTACGTGAACTAGTCTCTCAGTTTTAAAGCTACCGACATACAATTTTGCACACAACTTTCTTTATGGGCATGAAGAGTTCATATAGCCATTTTCGTCTTTCCGTATTAATGCGTGGATATTCTCAGAGACTAAGAGATATAGCTATAGAGATATAAACACACACAGTTTAAGTATGTTTCAAATTGTAGAGCCAGTACACGCATTTTTATACCCTTGCAGAGGGTATTATAATTTTGGTCAAAAGTGTGCAACGCATTGAAGGATATTCTTGATCAGGATCACCTCCTGAGTTGATATGAGCATGACCGTCTGTCTGTCTGTTTCCACGTCTCTCAGTTTTAAAGCGATCGTCTTGAAACTTCGCACCCACCCTTCTTTCCTTTGCACGCAGTATATATATATATATATATTTGCACGCAGTCGGGATCGGCCGACTATATCCTATACCTGCCATGGTAGATCGGAATTTCTACAACTCCGATGTATAAGAGTTAAAGAGTTCGGCTTTTGTACGAATGCTATTTTTCAGGGACCGTAATTATTATACCCTTGCTGAGGGTATTATAATTTTGTCCAAAAGTGTGCAACGCAGTGAAGGAGACATCTCCGACCCTATAAAGTATATATATTCTTGATCAGGATCACCTCCTGAGTTGATATGAGCATGTCCGTCTGTCCGTCTGTCTGTCCGCCTGTCTGTCCGTTTCTACGCGAACTAGTCTCTCAGTTTTGAAGCTATCGTCTTGAAACTTTGCACACACCCTTCTTTCCTTTGCACGCAGTATATAAGTCGGAACGGCCGGGATCGGCCGGGATCGGCCGACTATATCCTATAGCTGCCATATAACTGATTGATCGGAAATGGTATAACTTTGGTGTTTTTAGAGTTAGAGAGTTCAAATTTGACACGAGAGCTATTTTTGGCAAAACATTACGACATGCTAAATAAGGATCGGACGACTATATCCTATAGCTGCCATATAACTGAACGATCGGAAATGATCCAACTTTCGTGTTTTTGAAGATAGAAAGCTGAAACTTAATACAGATTCTATTTTTGGCCAGTTGATCTAACCTACCAAATTTCATTAGGATCGGCCGACTATATCCTATAGCTGCCATATAACTGAACGATCGGAAATGGTACTTGGTAGAAATATCAACTTTCGTATTTTTGAAGATAGAAGTTTGGGACTTTTTTTAGATGTTTTATTTTAGTTAATTAGTTTTATTATGATGTAATCATAAGGATCGGCCAACTATATCCGATGTTTGCGATATATATCCGGTTTTAACTGCAAGGGTATATAAACTTCGGATCCGCCCGAAGTTAGCTTTCCTTTCTTGTTTTTTTTTTATAATTTTTATTTTAAAAATTATAAAATAAAAATTATTTGTTTATTTGTATGACAAAAATGGAAATATAACTATTATTTTCAATTTTTATAATAATAATTAAGAATAAGAATTATTTTTAACTTTTTGTAAAAAACAAGAAAGGAAAGCTAACTTCGTGCGGAGCCGAAGTTGATATACCCTTGCAGTTAAAAGCGGATATAAATCGCAAACATCGGATAAAGGTTGCCGGTTCTTATGAGAATATCATCATAAAACCAATTAATTACAATAAAATATATAAAAAAAAGTCCCAAGCTTCTATCTTCAAAAATATCAAAGTTGGTATTTCTACCAAATACCGTTTCCGATCATTCAGTTATATGTCAGCTATAAGATATAGTCAACCGATCGTTATGAAATTTGGTAGATTAACTGACTAAAAATAGAATGTGTCCCAAGTTCTAGCTTTCTATCTTCAAAAACACGAAAGTTGGGTCATTTCCGATCGTTCAGTTAAATGGCATCCTATAGACATCCTATAGTCGGCCGATCCTTATGAAATTTGGTAGGTTGGATCAACTGAACAAAACTAAAATATGTACCAAGTTCCAGCTTCAAAAATACGAAAGTTGGGTCACTTCCGATTGTTCAGTTATATGGCAGCTATAGGATATAGTCGGCCGATCCTTATGATCCTCTCGTGTAAAATTTGAACTATCTTGCTCTAAAAACACTCAAGACATACCATTTCCGATCAATCAGTTATATGGCAGCTATAGGATATAGTCGGCCGATCCCGGCCGTTCCGACTTATATACTGCGTGCAAAGGAAAGAAGGGTGTGTGCAAAGCTTCAATGGCTTTAAAACTGAGAGACTAGTTTGCGTAGAAACAGACAGATGGACATGCTCATATCAACTCAGGAGGTGATCCTGATCAAGAATATATATACTTTATAGGGTCGGAGATGTTTCCTTCACTGCGTTTCACACTTTTGGACAAAATTATATTAACCTCTGCAAGCGTATAAAAATAAAAATAAAAATTATGATTTCTTAATTCAATTTTTTGTATAAAACTATTAAAAATTTAACTATAAAAAACGGTTAACATATTGATGATCTGTGGCGCAGTCAAATGATATATCGAATGTCCTTAAAAGACATATTACAGGATTCCTTAATAATTCAATAAATAACAGTGTTCATTACAAAAGGAAGCTTCGATTATGTGAATTATGTGAAGAAAAATGTTTTTAACTGGCATCTGCAATGACAACAAACAGTAAACAGGTCCTAAAAATGTTTTTGAAATAATTAACATATCTTATAATTACTCGTTAATGATTTATCAATTTGTCATGTTTAAGATCACTGTAGTGGGAGAGATAAAAAATATGTATTGTTTATGAGGTCTGGCACGGTACCTTCTGCTGCTGCATCTTGTTTGCCAATAATACCGCAACATAATATTTTTAGCAGAAAACAATAAATAAATTGAATAATTAGGGAATCGTTGATTATGTCCTTAGGAACATAAATACGTTAACCGTTTTTAATAGTCCACTCGGTTCAGAAGTTATTTGAATTCAATTTTTATTTTCAATTTTTATAATAATAATTAAAATTCAACTCTTATTTTCAATTTTTATAATAAAAATTGATTCATAATTTTTATTTTTATTTTTTTCATAACGATTGAAAAATAATTCTTATTCTTAATTTATTTATTTATTATTAAAGATAGAGAAGTTTGCAAAACTAGACTAACTTAGTTGGTAAAGCGCTGGCAGCGAGGCTTTCGGCTTTTAAGGTTACTGCTATTTAAGTCTATTATTTTATTTACATATTGTTCGTTGTAATTAGGCTACTTAGTTGGTAAATTTTGTTTATGTACATTTTGGGTGTTATTAAATTTTGTGGTACAGGTTTGAAGTTTTTAAGAAAATTAAGATTTTTTCTAAATTATCAGTGTTAAGTTCGTTAAGGAGATTTAATGGGTTTGTATTTTTGAAGATAGATAGTTTAATAGGAAGGAGTGATGGGCATGAGTTTAATAGGTGGGGTAAGGTATTGTCGCCTTGGCAGAAGGGGCAGGGTGAGATTTGGTTTTGATTGAAGTAGTGCTCGTGTGTAAGTTTTGTGTGGCCTAGTCTTAGGCGTATTATTTTAATTTGATCGAGTCTGCTCGATTTGGGATGGAAGGATCTGCAGTAATTGTCGATGTTTGAATTGTTTTTGTTAATGTTTTTATACCATTGATTGCAGTGTTCTATGTTTAGTTTATTTCTTGTTAGGAATTCTAGTTTTAAGTGTCTGTTTATGTCTGTTAAATTTATGTTTGGGGTGTAAATAAGGGGCATGCTGCATGTTGATTTTGCTGTTTGGTCGGCTAGCTCATTGCCTGCTATGCCTATATGACCAGGGATCCACAATATTTTAATTTTTGGGGCTAGTTTTTTAAGGAGTGATCTAATTTTGTTGGGGTAAAAATTGTTGTTATTTGTGTTTCTTATGGCGTCAATTGCTGAGAGAGAGTCAGAGCAGATCATGAACTTTCCCCTTGTGCATTTGACTTGGTCGATCGCTACTAATATGGCTATTATTTCTGCGGAGAGTACTGATGAGTGGGGGGGTAGGATACCATATTTAATAATATAAGTATCTGTTGTGATAGCATATGATATAGTGGAGTTCATTTTTGATCCATCCGTAAATATGAATTTGTGTGTTTTATGGCTGTCTTTGGTATGTTCGTATAGTTTCATGTATGTATCTGGTGTTGTGGTTTGTTTCTTGAGCGCTTTAATGTGGTGTCTATGAGGTTTGGGAGATCCCAAGGTGGCTGGTATTTGTGTAGTTTAACTGGTTCGTAAGGTAGGTTTACAGAGGAAGAGGTTTATTGTGCGGTCTATGGTTGATGTATTCTTTTTTGATTTTCTTTGTTTGACAAGTTTGTGTATTGGTGTATCTTTGGAAAATATAAGGTTTTTGTGAGTTTGGCTGTTTGAAGGTCTCGTTTTTGCTCCCAATGGGAGGATGTTGGCTTCGTATAGCAAGTTATTTATGGGTGTGGTTCGGTAGGCGCCAAGGGCTAGACGGATTGCGGTGTTAAAGGGGGTTTTTAATTTGTTAAGCACGCTTTTCGGAGCCTGTCCGTATAGAAACAGGCCATATTCGATTTTTGCTATGACTGTTGCTTTCGCGACGTGGAGTAGTGTTTGAGTGTTGCAATTGAATTTGAGGTTGGAAAGGCATTTTATGATTTTCAATTTTTGATGTAGTGATGGAAGAAGTGATTTTATGTGTGTGTCCCATTTGTATTTACTATTTATGGTTATCCCTAAGATTTTGAGTGCTGTTACTTGTTTTATTGGTGTATTGCTACAGCTTATGGTGCTAGTGCAATTTTGTTTTTGGCATATATGGAGGTGTTGGCATTTAGCTAAGGATAGAGATGCCCCTGAATATGAGCACCAGCTGCTTATGTCATGTAAAAGGTTGTCTAGGTTAAAATTAAGGTGTTTGTTGTTTCTGAAGTTTATAATAAGGAAAAAGTCGTCGGAGTAAGCGTTAAATTTAATTTCTTTGTGTAGAGATATTACGTTTGAGAGTTTATTGTATGCGATGAGAAATAGGATTACCGATATAGGTGATCCTTGTGGGATACCGTTGGATAATGGGAGTGAATTTGACAAGTGCGGACCGACTCTGACTATTATTTTACGTTTGAGCATAAAATTTTTGACATAATTGATTATTATAGGGCCTGTTTTTCATTCCTGGAGTTGATCAATTATAGTGTGCACACCTACTCGATCAAAGGCTCTTGAAAAGTCAAGAGTGACGAGGGAGGTGTGCCTTTTCGACTTCGTTATGAGGTCTACGTATAGGAGACTATCCGAAGTCGATTTGCCTTTTTTGAAGCCGAATTGGTTTGTATTTAAAAGTTTGTTGTGGGTCACAAACTACCAAAGTCTTTTCGCTATGATTTTGTCCAGTGTTTTTGCTAAACAGCATTTGAGGGAAATGGGTCTGTACGAGGAGATGTTTGTTTTGTCGGTTTTTGGTTTAAGTATTGGTATGATTAAGCTTATTTTGTAGGCTTGAGGTATGTGGCTGTCGAAAATTTGATTAAAGAGGTTTTTAATTCTGTTTTTGGTGGTAAGGGAGCTGTTGCGTTTCATTTCGTACGAAATTCTGTTAAATCCTGGAGTCTTTAAGTGTTTGTAGTGCTGCAATTAATTCAAGGTGACTTATGTTTTCCTCCATAGTTTTGGCTATTGAGGTCGGTGTATAACTGGTTGTGTTGATTTTATATTTGTTATTTCGGAATTCTTCTGAGAAGTTTAGGTCGCTTGAGAGCTCTGAGAAGTGTTGCGAGAGATAGTTGGCTATTTCGAGAGTATCTGTTGTTGTAGTGTTGTTTTTGGGATTATGTATGTCGTGGATTTGTTTGCTTGGGTTAAGACCGCAGAAACGTCTTATGTTGCTCCATATTTTGGATGAAGGGGTTTCTGGTTGTATGGTGGATGTAAAGGATCTGGAAGCTTCGATTTTACTTTTTTTGATTTCGAACTTGTACTTGGCGTTTAAGCGTCTGTAGTTTATAATATTTGTAAGGTTTATGTTGCGATTAAGTGCTTTCCAAGCTAATTGTTTTTCTTTTTTTAGCTGTGCCAGTTTTTTGTTCCACCAGGGAACCTTGTAGGGCTTTGTATTTACTGAGGTTTGTGGGATGGAAATGTTTGCGCTATGAAATATAATTTTGTTAATTTGTGCGGCTTCTTTGTTGACGTTTGGTGAAGTGGGGAAAATTTCGTTATTTTTGTGTGTGAGAGTCTCGTATTGCTCCCAGTTTGCTTTTTTTAATATAAACAAGAAAGCAAAGCTAACTTCGGGCGGAGCCGAAGTTGATATACCCTTGCAGCTAAAACCGGATATATATCGCAAACATCGGATATAGTTGGCCGATCCTTATGATTACATCATAATAAAACCAATTAATTACAATAAAAAATCTAAAAAAAAGTCGCAAGCTTCTATCTTCAAAAATACGAAAGTTGATATTTCTACCAAATACCATTTCCGATCGTTCAGTTATATGTCAGCTATAAGATATAGTCAACCGATCGTTATGAAATTTGGTAGATCGGATTAACTGACCAAAAATAGAATGTGTACCAAGTGCCAGCTTTCTATCATCAAAAACACGAAAGTTGGGTCATTTCCGATCGTTCAGTTATATGGCAGCTATAGAATATCTTTACGAGCTGATCCTTACGAAATTTTGCAATTCGTATTATTGACATAAGTCTACAAACTAACTCCCCAAAATATAATGAATTTTCCAATTAAGCATACTCTGGATAAAATTAAACTGTTTCCAAAAAATGTTTAAAAGCTGCAATTTGAATTTCCCGCGCAAACAAAGTCAGCGGATTGATTTGATTGATTTCTCAAAATGGAACCGTGAAAATTTATAAACATTGCATCTATGTTGTGGCTTTTTCGTAAAAGTAAAAACAATTTGTAAATATGGAAAAAAATCGTACAGGTATGTAGATTAAACTTTGCGCGGTAGTTTATAGATGTTCTATGTATTTTGTTGTGTCTGTTCAATTGTTGTTGGTGTATTTTTATAACTAAAATTTAACAATTGTAGCTGTGTTCTGTGGAGTGTAACTTTTTTACCGCGCGCTCCTGCGAGCAACTAAAACTGGTATGTTCTTCTTAAAAATATATAGATTAAGGCGTTAATAATTTCCTTTGCCCCTTTTTGCCCTTTTCCGAAAAAACACTACATGTTGCAGGTGTTTAGAGTTCTATCATGCAGCGATCCTGCATGTGTTTATTTGTGTTTATGAGTTCTATCATGCAGCGATCCTCGAAGTTTGGGGGGAGAGCCACTGGAAAGACGACGCTGTTAGAGGTTTAAATTAAATATTATAACTAATAGAACCATATTTAGTTTCCGCCTGAAGTGGTCGTGGTCAAATTTAAAAAACAAAAAAATTCGAAATTCGACAAAAATAGTTTAAGCGTATGTGAAAAATTTGAGGCCAGTATCTCTAAAACTGGAGATTCTGCCAAAAAAACGTCGTTTCGGCCCATAGTGCACCGGTCCGCCTCAATAGCTCCCCCATCCCACAGGTAGACAACCCCCTTCCCACAGACAGCAGTGCGACATGAGGCTTTGACATGAAAATTAAAGCTACGGACTTCTTCGTAACTCCTCATTTACAAAGCCATCATACGGCCAATATGGAAGTATGGAATTCAGCTGTGGGCCACTGCCAGTAAGACGAACGTTAAAACGATTCAGATGTTTGAAATGAGCTACCATCTACGAGGTCCTCAATTTCCCATGGGTGGAGACGAGATTCAAAGCCGAACCAGTTGGCCGCCTCTCTTTTAGATAACAGCGAGCAGACGAGAAGGCTGTTCAGGACCCACCCGCAGGACCTACCATGGACTAATCCAGTGGTGGTCAAACTCAATTTCCATAACACGCGTAGATAGGGCTTAAAACTCTGCCACAGCGTTGCCGTAAAACTGATAGTGTGAGCATTCTCAAATTTCGAAATCTCTCTTCGAGTGCGGACGTCGTTGTATTCCGAACTATCAGTGGTTTCTTGCAATTTGCTTCTTTCACTCTCTCGCCTATTTTTCGGCCTACGATCTTCCCTTCGCGCACGTCGTTCTAGCAACTTTTTTTCAAGTGCACACCAAAAATAATTACCATGGCCCCCGGGCCACCAAATCTTGGTGATAACCGCTTTGCCAGCCTTAGCGCTAGCCCCAAAGCAAAAAAAAAAAAGACCATATCAAAAACTTCCCGTCGAGTCGTTGCATCCAAATTCACTAAACCGCTATCCGAATTCTCTTGTTTCGCAGTCCACCGCTCTCTTAAGCTTAGAAGCAAAGAAATCTCCTCTATATCAACCTTACGTGATCTGCTTCTCCTGGTTAACTCCCGTGAAGTCGCCGATAAGTTTACCAAAGTTTCTGCTTTGCCTGGTATAACTGATGTTGAAATCAAACTTCACCAATCTCTTAATTATGTTAAAGGCACAATTTATGCCCCTTGCTTGATCAATGTTCCCGAAACAGAAATTGTCGAAGAGCTGAAGTCGCAAAATGTTCACAGCGTTTACAAATTTACGAAAATGATTGACGGCAAACCCAAACCCTTCGGCAAAATACTTGTCACATTTGACTCGTACAAGTTACCGAGCAAGCTTGACGTCTCTTGGCATACCGTAAAGGTTAGGGAATACTTTCCTAATCTAATGAGGTGCAAGTCTTGTCAACTACTGGGACACACAATGAAACACTGCAAAAACACCTCAACTTTCTTGCAATCTCCCTCCTCATCTTCCAGTGCCCTGCACTCGCATTTTCTGCGCGAACTGTAGTGGCGATCATCCCGCCTCCTCTCCAACATGCCCAAAATATCAATACCAGAGAGAACTTCTCTGCATAAAAACAAGCAAGAAATGCAGCTTCCGTGAAGCCCGTATTATTCTACAACAACAAACCAATAAGAACAACGCATCGACTACCTTCGCTTCTGTCGCCAGCTCAGAAAGCTCGTCTACTGTACAACTGCCCGAACCCCGAACATGATAACCACGAAAACCGACAAAAGTACCACAACTCCGAAGCCTGATAGTGAGATCAACACGATCTCTCTTACTAACATGCCAACCTCTTCTAATTCAAACTCATACAAGCCTTCTCTCTTTACTATACCCAATACTCAAAACCCGAGCTCTTTTATCCGCTCGCACTCCAATGTTATTAAAGCTCTTACTGAAGAAGCAAACAATATAATTGTACCTAAATCCCCAACTATATCTACGTCCCAAGTATCTTATCCGATTTCTGATTCTGATTCTATGGAGTCACTGGATTCATAGTTCAGTTTTTTTCCTTTACATTAATCATCACCACTATAATACTAATTTTAGTATTATTTTATTTTTTAAATTTAATCTATGCCAATTAAAATCTTGCAATGGAATATAAACGGAATATTTTACAACTACCACGAACTTTCTATTCTAATAAAAGAACAATCGCCCGACATTTTATGTTTACAAGGAACAAACCTGCCATTTAACTTTATAAATTTTTCTGTCCCAAAGGCTACGTCGGTTATTTCCACAATTTACCGCAGAATATCAGTGCTAAGCAAGGTATCGGTATTCTTATTAATCAAAACCTCCCCCACAAACACCGCAACATTAACTCCAACATCCTCTGCTCTGTTTTGGAGCTCAATGTAAGCATTGACATACAGATCGTCAATGTTTACATTCCTCCTAATCAAAACTTTTCTACATTCGACGTATCTGCTATTCTTGACACAGTTAGACAACCATACATCGCTTTAGGGGACTTTAACTCGTGGTCTCCTCTTTGGGGCTCTCCTCAATCAAACACCAGAGGCAAAAAAATCGAAAAACTAATAGCGGAACAAGATCTAATTGTCCTAAACGATGGATCTCCCACACATTTATCCACCAATAACACCATGTAGACCCACCTAACCCATGTAGACCTTTCCTTGATCACCCCGCAAATAGCACATAGGTGCACATAGGCAAAAAAATCGAAAAACTAATAGCGGAACAAGATCTAATTGTCCTAAACGATGGATCTCCCACACATTTATCCACCAATAACACCATGTAGACCCACCTAACCTATGTAGACCTTTCTTTGATCACCCCGCAAATAGCACATAGGTGCAGTTGGTCGACCTTGGCCAACCTTTTCGGAAGTGATCATTTCCCCATATCAATTATTTTTTCCATCAATTTCAGTCCTGACCACACCCCTCCCCTACCTAAATATAAAATAGATTTAGCTAATTGGGATGTATATAGATCAAAGTGCGAACAGACAGCAACTAGTTGGAAGACCGGTTGCTTAAGCCACCAAGTTGCCCAATTAACCAAAGGCATTAGGTCTGCAGCTAACTGCAGTATCACTCAAACCAAACGTGTCGTGCGTAAGGCAGCAGTTTCGTGGTGGAATTATACACTTCAGAAGCTTCAAAATGAAAAGCAACATTTGTTCGCGGTTTACAAGGCCAGTATGTCAGACACCAATCTAAAAAATTATAAAAGAGCCAATGCAGTTTTTAAAAAATCTGTACTTGTGGCTAAACGGAAATGTCTAGAAAATTTCACCTCCAGGATATCCCCTCTTTCTTCTTCAAAAAAAGTTTGGTCCGACGTAAAGAGGCCGGTGTGCCACCACAACCATTTCGATTCTTGAAGTGTCATTCAGGTGTCGTAACAGATTCTCAGGTTATCGCCGAAGAGTTCGGGCATCTCTGGTCTAACTACTCGGCAGATAGTAACTTTTCAGACGAATACATACACCAAAAAGATGCCTATTTATCCCTGACCTATCTTCCGACAACACTGACACCCCCTGCCAAAACATTAGATAAACGCTTTACTCTAGGTGAAATTGATAATGCCTTAGCAGGGTCAAAGGGTAAAACCCCTGGTGCAGACAGGATTTCCTATCCTATGCTAAGAGAAATGCCACATTCCCTCAAAATTAGACTTTTAGAAATATATAATCAAATCCTAAACTCCGGAACATACCCACACAGTTGGAGATCAGCCACTGTCATCCCAATACCCAAACCCAATAAACCTCCTGCCGAAATTAACAGCTACCGCCCCATCACCCTCCTATCCTGTTTAGGTAAAACAATAGATAAAATTATAGCCCGCAGACTTATGTGGTTCATCACCCGCAATAACCTAATCTCACATAACCAAGTAGCATTCAAACAAAAACACAGTACTATGGACGCCTTATTGCATATTCAACACTTCGCGTCGAACGCCCTTTCCACAAAAAATCACGTCTCTATATTGGCGACGGATTTCGAAAGAGCCTTCGATCGTGTAGGGATTCATGCCGTACCAGTCAGCTTGAGCGCTGGGGTGTGTATAAAGGCCTTCATGACCAATAGATCCTTCAGAGTTCGCGTTAACAACAACACCTCTAACACCCACAGCCTCTATAACGGCATCCCGCAAGGCTCCCCTCTTTCAGTTGTTCTTTTTATTATTGCTTTCGAAAAACTTAATTGTATAATACGTACATATAAGGATTTTCAAGTCTCAATATATGCAGATGACGCAATTCTGTTTACCAAACTTAAAAATGTAAATACTGTTAAAGATAAATTTGTAGATATATTAAGAGACATAGATTCCTGGGGAGCCATTTCGGGTGCCTCCCTAGCCATAGAAAAATGTAAAATACTTCATATTTGCCGTAAGCACAGATGTTCTCTCTCTGAAATTAACTTTAAAAACAAAATAATTGAAAATGTAAAAAGTTTAACCATTTTGGGCTTAACCTTCGATACCAAACTCCTTTTTGATCAACACTGTATTAAATTAAGAAAACAGCTCGAGACTAGATTGAATATTATAAATTTTTTGTCATTCAAATATACTAACATCCACATCAATACACTGTTAGGGATTACTCGTGCAAGCTGCAGGCTCCATACCACGGTGCAATTCGACGTGCTCTTAACGCGTATCCTACCTCTCCTACCGCATGCATCTTGGCTGAATCCGGTCTTCCGAGCATTCAGGCCCGCAGAGAAGAAACGACCATGCAGCTCATTCCCAAATTGCATTTAACAAAAAATGCTCTTTTAAGGAAGGATTTTTCTGCTTTGTTTAAGCAAAAACGAATATACAAAATCATATCCACCCTTAGGCGATGTGCCAACTACACAACGCAGCTTGGCCTACCACCTCCCAAACTAAAGTACACAAAGCCCCCAGCCTACTGGAACAATACAAAAACTAATGCGAACCTGGATATGTATAACGCCTCAAAAAAGAATACCACGAGATCAGAATTCCAGACCCGCTTCCGATCGTTACAAGAAAAACTTGGCTCAAAATCATGGCTCTACACCGATGGATCTAAAACAGACGAATCAACTACCTTTGCTGTTGTCGACAGCGAAGGCAAAATAATCTCAGGAGGAATGCTACCTCAGTACAACTCCATCTTAACAGCTGAAGCCTTCGCCATACTACAAGCCTGCCTCTTCGCCAAGAAACACTTTGGACAATTTGTTATCTGTACCGATAGCCTCTCCACCTTATCTTCTTTAAGGAACTGGGGGCACACCGATCCCACAATCGAGGAGATAAGAAAGCTTTCCACCACCAACAAGATAACTCTCTTATGGACCCCCAGCCACCAAGGAATCGTTGGCAATGAACTAGCAGATCAGGCTGCTCAGGACATGAGACTAAAACCGTCTCCTCTGTTCAGTCCGTTCAACAGCAAGGACATAAGTAACCTAATCCGTCATCACCTTAAGGACAAACAAATTGGAGAATGGGAACTTTATAACCACCGATATTTTTCCATCATCAATACTTTTACAAAAATTTCTCTGCCTGCCTACCTTGGAAAGCGGGTATACTCAACTTTCATTCGCCTTCGCATCGGACACACTCGTGCAACACACGAACATATTCTTACAGGAACACCACGTCCCTCTTGCCTTTGTGGCGAACGCCTTGAAATAGACCATCTTCTTAACTCATGCCGTCTTCTAGAGAGCGTCAGGGCTCACATTTTCAAACAACATAAGCCATCCGAAAGTTTAAATGTAGTTTATCAAGAAAACATAACAAACCTTTATACATTTGTAATCAAATCCAACCTTAATATTTAAGTATTGTAAATAATTAACTAAGTCTCGAGTCGTAGGCCATAGCAGCTAGTACTCTTTTAAGAAACTCATTAGATTTAGTATTATATACTAGATTTAATTTTGTTAAATCTATATATATAAAAATCAATTGCTGTTCGTTAGTCTCGCTAAAACTCGAGAATGGCTGAACGGATTTATCTTATCTTGGTCTTGAATTATTCGTGGAGGTCTAGGGAAGGTTTAAAAGGTGAGAAAAATTCGAATAATTGCCGGGAAAATCCTCAAAACAGTATTTTTCTATTTCCCATACAAACGTTTTCTAAATAAAATGGAGAGTCAATTTGTAATTTATTACCGCTGTATAAAGTATAAATTCGCATGCGCGTTGGAGGATCTAATATCGCGTTCCGAAACTCAACAAAAGTGAAAGTGAATCGCGAACGCGACAAAATTGCATAGTCTCACAGCTTCATATAGCTTCGAGAAAATTAATTTTAGCTAACTTCAGTTGTTAATCTGTCCGATTATTTTTTTAATAAGACTATATAGAAATCGAAAGATAAATCTTAAGTTTTGTCACAAACGTTAAATTATAAATCTTAAGTTAAATTTCTGAACGCAATCATAATATTTGACATTAGATTTGACGCAGTGGCGCAGTTACGTGAATCACAATCGAAAGATGCACAAGAAAATGTCAAATGAAAATGTCAAAATGTCAGCAGCTAGGCTTGAGCGAACACGATTGAGAGTTAGGCAAACGCGTTCTGCAGCAATCGATTTGATTCGGATGTTTAATTAATAATGCCGCGACCAAGACGATCGAATCTTTCCCGACAAAGCCGTAATGCAAGAAGAATACAAAATACTGCAAATGAAAGGACTGAAGAAGAACAAGAAATTGCACGTGAACAGCGCCGCAATAGTATGGCTCGACTTCGTGCTTCTCAATCACGAGAGTAAAGTGAAGCAGCCCGTGAAACAGCTCGGTTGGCAATGCAGAATCGTCGAGCGAACAACAGAAGTCAACAAATAGATAATTTGCGACGCAGAACAAGATATTTAGCTGATTTGAATTGAGCTGCGTTTCGATACAATTGCAGCAATGATTACAGCTTGCATCCTAGCGTTTGCATTGGGCAAATGGACGTTGTTTGCGAGTATTGTGGTGCATTAAAGTTTTCCGGAGAAACGCCTGGATTATGCTGCGTTAATGGTAAAGTGAAATTGCCAGTGTTGACTCCGCCACATAGTCCTACAAAAAAAAAACTGTCTTCGCACTGTCCTTCCAACTGTCCAATTTTTAGGGCCGTCTAACTCTGAATCAGTCAATATGACTGTTAGTTAAGTTAAATATATAAGATTTGATACACCTCTTAATAGTCTCGCAAAAAAATTTTAAAAATTAAAAGATTTAAAAAAAAGAAAAATTAAAAAAAAAAAAAGTATTTTTTCGGCGCTACGATACCTTACATTTTTATGGTATTTACTTACATTTAAGGGTACATTTAAGGGCAGCGCTTGTGCGAACAATAGGTTAAAACCAAACCTTCTCTCGATTGAGATAACACGTCATCCTCAATTCTTCAAAGTCGAATCGAACTCTGTGGAGCAGTGTTGGCTATTGTGGACGCAGTTCGAAAAGCACAGCTACGAAATAATTTCACAAAATTGTAACGATGGCACAAAATGAAACCTTTCATCTAGGTATGAGTCGAGTCGACACAAAACAAGTAAGAAAATAAAACTTTGGGCGAAGCCGCAGTTAATAAACCTTTGAAGTAAAGTGCCAATTTTTATTATTAGATGTATATCGGATCGCAATAAAATTGCACCAATGTTAAGGCAAGTTGCTTATCGTATCCAAAAAATTTAAACTTGCATTTCAAATAAACTGCATAAAAAAAGCTAGCAAAGCTTTCTTTAAAATAAAATACACAATTTTAGAGCCCATTCCGACTTTTTAATTAAAGAAAAATGAGATAAAAAAACTATGTTTTTTTCGCTCAGCCATTGCTCTGCTCATTGTTTTTCTCTGCTCCGCACACACTCAAATTTTAAATATGTGTGCGTTTTGCCCCCCCCTGAATCAAAACAAAACTTTCCAATTTTTTATAATATAATGCTTAAATAAAATATTTCAGTTTTCATTTGCCATCATACAACCATAAGCTACTGGAATCATACCTCTACAATAGTGAGTATTCTCAGTGAGATGCAACGCAGCTACTTCGGACGACTACATCATCGAAGCTAGAGTTCCGACATGAAGCACACTCGGTTTTGAATTTTAACGGTTTTGAAAAATATAACGCACAACTAACAACGCCAACGTTCGCCGACGATACCGTTATCCTTAGTCGCTCCAGATGACTAACCCAAGGAACAAACAAACTCATTCGCAACGAAAACATCCACCGGGATCTGGGCATACTCGCAGTGAAAGACGAAATCCACAAACAAAAAGAGTCCTACAAAAAAAAAAACTGTCTTCGCACTGTCCTTCCAACCCTGCAATTAATTTTTAGGACTAGCAGTACCCTGCCACGTTTCGCAGTGGCATATTGTGGTTGCACGCATAAGAAATAAGTCAAACAAAAAAGAATAATTTTCGTGGACTACCTATGTATGAGGATGGCAAAATCGTGAGTTTTCCAACGTTGGTTGTATTACGGTCATTCATCACAGCATCCCGCAAGTGGCTATATTCCTCGGACCGAAGTTTCGTCTGATTCAATCGGAGGAACAGAAAACGTTCTGTTTCAATTTTTGCATACATATCAACAATGTACTGATGAAACAACTGACGACATTTCAATATATGATTGTCATCGGTCCTCCGAACCATTAATCGGTATAAGTAAAAGTTCATCGCGCTGGACTTTTTATTCGTTTCTACACCATTGACTGGATCCACCATCCTGACATTGAAATGATATCCATCGGCACCATCCCAGAAGATGAGTGGATACTGCAAAGCATCGTAACAACGGTGAGTTTCTGCGACGTTCACCAATCGATCGTTTCGTCGTCAGCAGGCGTTTTGTCTGCATGAATGACAATTTTGTGGGTATCCGAAGGCATCGTATCGATTGTTGTTTTGAACAAACGCGCCAAATGGTTCCGTTCTTGAAAAAGCTTCTGTAGCTGCGAAATAATGGGCTTCTTCACCGAGGTATTGATTCCATAACGTGCATCAACTTCATCTCCATCATCACCAATGAAGTACATTTGAAGAAATTTGTGTTCGCTGTCAGAGAACGGAAGCAGGGAACCGGCTTTGTGATAGATTTGTCCTTTGATTTTAAAAGTTGGCATGAATTGCGCACTTATAATTTCCGCACCAAATGACGTCATTTGGAAGCAAGAGTTGTATTTCCTAATGTTCGACAGGAAATGCTTCGATTCAGCAGTAGTTCCAGATAATAGAGAGTGCTGAGGCTGTGGTGGTGCTTCAAGTTGAGGCAATTTCACTTTCACGGAAGCGCAACATAATCCTTTGGTTCGTTGTTGAATTTGAGAGCCTGACAGTGTGTGCAGACCTGATTCATCCGGCCAATAACGACATTGCGGTTCGAGCTATAATCAACAGTTTTATTATATCGGAATGCAAGACGATTGTATTGCAGGTTTCGATCTGTTGCAAGCTGTAAACGCGCTTCAGCTACCCTTGCCCTGTCGCGTTCATTATTTTGAGACCGAATCAAATCGATTGCTGCAGAACGCGACTGCCTAACTCTTAATCGTTCGCTCAAGCCTAGCTGCTCGCGTTTCTGCTGATTCCGCGTTGTGCATCCGCATTGCTCTCAGCCGCTCATTCTCTCGGATGGAGGCCCGCTCTTCGTCAGTCATATTCGAAATGTTACGTTTTTATGCTTCTGTGTTTCGAGTATGACGACCCAAATTCGACTTTTTGGGTGGCATGACTTCGTTTCTAATGACTTCGTTTCTAACTGACATTTTGACATTTTCTTCTTAGCTGGCTGCCTAAATAGAAAAGTAGGGGCACGGGGAAACGCGAAAAAATCTGATATATTCGCAAACGCAGATAAGCTATCAACATCAAAAGTAAACAATAACCGAGCTGGAACCTCAACGCATGTTGTGTTAAAATTTGGGCTTAAACGGTTCACAAACTTTTCAAGTCTATAAAGGAAGTAGATACGAACAGAGCATTTTAATATATATAATATAATTGCCTTTTGTAAAAATATGAAAATTTTTAATATTAAAAGTGAGAGGCTTGAAAGGGAAATATTATGTTTAACTCTTAAATGTTCATAACTTATGATAGGTTTGCAAACCTTTTTTTTTACCTAATTTACCTAATAAAATTTATTTTGCCTCAAAACAGCAGAATTTGTTAAGAAATTACAAAAAAAATTTTATTTTAATAGTAATTTAATTTGTATTTATTATCTATATAAAGTGGTAGCACTGTCCAAGTCTTAATTTTACGAACGTAGTGTTGTGAAAATCCTTAGCGAGGGTACTGAGCTCATATTAACAACAATCCGGCCAACGTTCTGGATAGTTTATGGAAAACACGTTGTAATTATAATTCTTAAAGATTCGCCAATCTCCCCCTTCAAAGTTATTGGGGACCTGCCTCTACATCGCCTTAACCCCCATACGGACATCGCACTGGAAATCGCCCCTTTTCTGTTAAAAGGAGTATTATTAGCAGCCCCAGAGTCTCTCTAAGCAAAAGTAGAGTCTACCGTAATGAGGACTCCACCTCCTCTTGCTGAGATCGATCCCGTCTAAAAGTGGTGTACTTACTTGGAAAAACTTCGGAGCTAAAGATCTCCGGATTTAACCAAGTTTCTGTAAATGCTATTATATGGGATGCAAAGAAAGAACTATCAGAATATAGCTTGGGGAGTTTGCTACGTAGCCCCCTAGTATTCTGATAGGTAAGAGTTAGTGAGGAAATTAGTTTTTTGGGTTAGTGGCCAAAGAAGAGGTGGAGGGTTGGTCAGTGGTTCCGATATTGGGAAGTCTCACTCCCACTGGTTTGTTAACTTTTTTTTTTGTACGGAACTAGGCTGATGTTCTTGGACGAAAAGATTCTCTGGCCAAAAACTGGGAGAACAAATCGTCTTGAACATCAGCGCGGGCACACGAATCTTGAAAGAAGACGTGCGCCTTGTATAATTGTATTTAAATTTTTTTATGTCCTCCACCTTTATATCGGCTTTAGTTTTGGCTTTGATATAAGCCGAGATATCAATCTCTGAAGTATCAGGGGCAAGCCGAGAAACAAATATATGTTTCGATGGAGGAATCACCTGTAAGGGTTTTGGTGTCGCAGGTACAAGAACTGCAGCATCAGTCGGTGCCGGTGGTCCGGACTGTGGAATACCCTTTTGGGTGACCCTAATGGGGGTTTCGTTCCCTAGGACCTGTGGCATCACTTGAAGGGATGCCATGGCGGACATATCGGACATATGCTCATTATCCCTGAGAAATTCTGACGAATTTTTCTCAGTTAAGGCCCTTGGGGTGGCCAGAGATATAAGCGGCTGCATTAAAGTCGGCTGAGCAGGCTGAGGCGGATCAAAAACAGCGGATTTCTTACGCTTAGGGGACTCATTTAACAGCTGAAGGCCACTAAGTTGAGTGTCAAGCGCACAGAGCTGGTCATTGATTTTACGAAAACCAGTGATCAGCTCTTTAAATCCATTTTTAGTCTGTCTCATGAACGACCTCATTTCGCCTTGCACAGCACGACAATTTTCGCAACAATAATGTATCCCAGACCTACGGGAAATGGCATCCGAAACTGATGCAGTGAAACCGGCACACTTGGCGTGCACGACGTTTTCACATAACCAGCAATGGATACTAGGCTGGGATGTGGAAATTGTCTTGTTGCAAGACTTAATGGCACAGACCAGTTTAAATTCCATTTTATTTATTATTTTTTTTTATTTAATAAGCGATACGGTTTAGGCTTTAAGATTGTTATGATTCACAAGATTTAATTCACAAAGTATGTAAACACCGGTTTACCAATATTTGTCAAAAACGCAGTGCGCACAAAAAAAACACGACCGTTCGCTTGAAAGAAAGAGAGGGAAGTGAGGGAAGGATAAATTTCACTGAGACAATTCTGATGGATGGAGAATGGAGGTTAGACTGGCTGTCACATCTACAAGCACGTAGAAGACAACCTGTACAAGAAGATACAAGAAGAAACAACCTGTAAGTCGATGAAGCATGATAATCAGGAATGACCAGCTCACCCGAAACGAAAGGAAGGTGGTTCACATAATTTTTTACACCCTGGAAAAATGCTGCCTATTTAAGAACATCTCTAGAACCTAAAAAGTTAAGAGTCTTAAACCTTAATGAAGTGAGTATTCCTAGAAGAGTTTACGTCCAAGTGCAGCGTTGGAAGCATTGGAAAGTTTTGTGTTGTACGAACTGCGAGGTATTCTAACTGACCCATTTTTGCGGTTACCCACAAAAATCTAGGTTAATCTAGGTTACTCATTATAACCTAGACAAAAGAAACAAAAAACGAAGTTCTTTTTTAAATATATAAATAAAACGGGCTTGTCGAGATGATTTTTTT
The DNA here is from genome assembly GCF_030179905.1 of Drosophila bipectinata. Classification (NCBI taxonomy): domain Eukaryota; kingdom Metazoa; phylum Arthropoda; class Insecta; order Diptera; family Drosophilidae; genus Drosophila; species Drosophila bipectinata. Next base: position 18,449,837 of record NC_091740.1, on the reverse strand, counting down.
AAAGAATTTCTTTTAAATGAGAGTTTATTTTTTTTTTACTGTACCCGCCATCGTTAGCTCCAAATTCCTCCAACAAATCTGTCAGTGCATCTCGAAACTCGATCATGCCCTGTGCTGGTAAGGCTATTTGAGACCTAGGTCCTCCTCTAGTTATAGTTTGAGAGACCTGAAATTTATATTATAAGGTAAATTTAATCATGGTATAAAAATAAACAGTTTACCCGAAGAAAACGTCCGCGGGCATTTTCTTTTAAGTCCAAATAATATCTTCTATAATCCTTTATCATCATCTCAGATTTTAGTTTACCATCTTCAGGTAAATTGTCAGTGTTCGGAGGGCCTGCTTTTACCAGGTTTGTATTAATAAATAAATCACAAATTAAATATGTATATGTAGCTAAATTATCAACATAGTTTCATTAATAATATTTCTATGAGGGACGTATTTACTAACATATTAAGTTGCATATTCTAAATGAATAAAGTTATATCTTTTATACATTTATTTCTCTTGAAATTTTTTCATAACTCTCATAACGAATTGCAACACAGTAAGCCATCTTTTTGAGAGTTTTTTAGTTTTATAAAGTAAAACGAAATCAAAAAGCGATTGTTTTAATAAAAATGTATTTAAAAAAAAAAAAACTAAATATAAAATAAAATTTCACGGCATGGTATGTCTTTTTTGCATTTTTTTGGTATCAAAAAATGGTAAAAATGGTATCAGTTATTTGTGGCGAGGCATGGGTGTTTGTCGTCGTTGTTTAAAATAGTCAAGAGAACTTTTTGTTTAATATAATTTATATTCTTATATACAAAGATTATAATCTAATTAATAATTATAAAACATAAAATTTAATATTTTTGATAAAGATTCTAAAACCAATATATACAAGCAAGACTTTCATTATAAAGACTTAGTAATTTTATATAATAAAATAAAAAAAAAGGTACTTATTGGTGATGCTAAGGCTAATAAACCCTTCCAGTTAAGTAAAAGTAGTAGGTATACATTGGATCTTACATATTTCCAAATATCGGTTAAATTTGGCCGACCAAACCAATTTCATCTACCGATTCCGTATCGTCTTATACACTGCGTGCAAAAGAGAGAAAGATGTGTGGCAAGTTTGAAGTCGATAGCATTAATACAGAGTCTGTATTACAGACATATGTGTATCTATAAAAAAATAAGTCGTTTTTTTCCTGACGCTATAACTCCAGAACGCCCGACTCAAAGAATATTCAGGAAAAATTGCAACAGAAAAGTGGGCAAATATTTTTTTTTACATACAGCGCCAATACCTAGCTTGTACCATAAACCAATATTTTAATTAGGCGCCGGGGCGTAATACATTGTTTGACATTGCTGTACATTGTTTGACAGTTACTGATTGTTCTCTGCTCAGTTAATTTCATGTGACAAACCGGTATTGTGTTCACTGTAAAATTGTTAAAAAAGTTAATCAAAAACCGTTAGTTTTAAAAAAACTGGAACCGTTATCGATAAATAAGTCACAGGGAACGATGGATATCCAGTTTATCGTCGGCGTTCAAAAGTTAACGGATATTGTGAATGTTATATGATGCCTTACTTAAGGGCTCTTACCAAATTAATAAACAACTTTGAGCCAAGAGCTAATTTCCAGACAGCTCGGATATACCCGTAATAAATCCGTGGTCAGCTATTTCTGCCAAGTACGCCTCCAAAGTATTCCTACCCAGATCAGTTCACACTAGAGTTGGGTTGTTCCTGAACGAAAGAACAAGATAGACCCGGTCACTCAAAAGACCTATCTGAACTAGTTCACATCGTTCATCGGTTATTGTTCCTTGTTCCTTTGTCTTTGTTTCTTGGTCTTTGGTATTTGTTCCAAGTTCTTTGGTCTGTGTTCCTTGGTCTTTGTTCTTGTTCTTTGGTCTTTGTTCTTGTTCTTTGGTCTTTGTTCTTGTTCTTTGGTCTTTGTTCTTGTTCTTTGGTCTTTGTTCTTTGATCTTTGTTCCTTGTTTTCATTCCCTAATAATTTTTCACATTCCCAGGTATTTTTTTTCAATCTCTGGTCATTTTTCTTACACCCTTATTGTGCATCCCTGTAACTTAAAATTTTGTGTAAACCAACTTGAACAACAGCGAAATGTATCTAAAAAAAAATAAGTTGATATACCCTTGCAGTTAAAACCGGATATATATCGCAAACTTCGGATATAGTTGGCCGATCCTTATGAGAATGTAATAATATAACCCAATTTATTATAATATAAAATCTAAAAAAAAGTCCCAAACTTCAATCTTCAAAAATACCAAAGTTGGTATTTCTACCAAAAAACATTTCAGATCGTTCAGTTATATGGCAGCTATAAGATATAGTCAGCCGATCGTTATAAAACTAAGTAGGTCGGATTAACTGACCAAAAATATAATCTGTACCAAGTTCCAGCTTTCTATCTTCAAAAACACGAAAGTTGGGTCATTTTCGATCGTTCAGTTATATGGCAGCTATAGGATATAGTTGACCGATCCTTATGAAATTTGGCATGTCGTATTATTTTGCCAAAAAAAACTCTCACGTCAAATTTGAACTCTCTATCTTTAAAAACACCAAAGTTATACCATTTCCGATCTTTCAGTATATGGCAGCTATAGGATATAGTCGGCCGATCCCGGCCGTTCCGACTTATATACTGCGTGCAAAGGAAAGAAGGGTGTGTGCAAAGTTTCAAGACGATAGCTTTAAAACTGAGAGACTAGTTCGCGTAGAAACAGACAGACAGACGGACAGACAGACGGACAGACGGACATGCTCATATCAACTCAGGAGGTGATCCTGATCATGAATATATATACTTTATTGGGTCGGAGATGTCTCTTTCACTGCGTTGCACACTTTTGACCAAAATTATAATACCCTCTATATTCTTGATCAGGATCACCTCCTGAGTTGATATGAGCATGTCCGTCTGTCCGTCTGTCTGTCTGTCTGTTTCTACGCGAACTAGTCTCTCAGTTTTAAAGCTATCGTCTTGAAACTTTGCACACACCCTTCTTTCCTTTGCACGCAGTATATAAGTCGGAACGGCCGAGATCGGCCGACTATATCCTATAGCTGCCATATAACTGATTGATCGGAAATGGTATAACTTTGGTGTTTTTAGAGTTAGAGAGTTCAAATTTGACCTGAGAGCTATTTTTGGCAAAGCATTACGACATGCCAAATTTCATAAGGATCGGCCGACTATATCCTATAGCTGCCATATAACTGAACGATCGGAAATGACCCAACTTTCGTGTTTTTGAAGATAGAAAGCTGGAACTTGGTACAGATTATATTTTTGGTCAGTTAATCCGACCTACAAAATTTCATAAGGATCGGCCGACTATATCCTATAGCTGCCATATAACTGAACGATCGGAAATAGTATTTGGTAGAAATATCAATTTTCGTATTTTTGAAGATAGAAGCTTGGGACTTTTTTTTAGATTTTTTATTGTAATTAATTGGTTTTATTATGATGTAATCATAAGGATCGGCCAACTATATCCGATGTTTGCGATATTTATCTGGTTTTAGCTGCAAGGGTATATCAACTTCGGCTCCGCCCGAAGTTAGCTTTGCTTTCTTGTTTTTATTTAATTTCAATAACAGGCATTTGTTTTTAAGCTGGTAAGTTGAATTGTGTAAATTGTGTGGATCGTAAATTTGAGGTTAATTTAATGAACCGCCGTACTAGACATGCAAGCCAGCAACAAGGGTATTCACAGAACTTAAACGAAGAAAGACAAAATATAAATTCCCGATTGAAGCAACGCGTGAGCACACGAAGATCATTGGCATCATAAAATCGCTTGCCATTCCAATATGATCCCACTGCGATCCACCCTTGCAGTTAAAACCGGATATATATCGCAAACATCGGATATAATTTTCCGATCCTTATGAGAATATGATAATAACCCAATTTATGATAATGAAAAATCTAAAACTTCAATCTTCAAAAATACCAAAGTTGGTATTTCTACCAAAAACCATTCGTTATGAAATCTTTATGAAATTTGGAAGGTCGGATTAACTGACCAAAAATATAATCTGTACTAAGTTTTAGCTTTCTATCTTCAACTCAGGAAGTGATCCTGATCGAGAATATATATACTTTATAGTGTCGGAGATGTCTCCTTCACTGCGTTGAACACTTTTGGACAAAATTATAATACCCTCTTCAAAGGTATAAAAATTAAGGTATTGGACCAGTGACGACTGCGCAATGGAAAAAGTTAAGCTGTATCCATTATTTACACAACTGCAGCCACTGAAACCCTTGTTCGATGGAAGTGATCCCGATTCCAGCCATTTTCTTCAACACATACTTGATTACAATCAAGTCGGCTTTTAGACTTATGTTTTGTATCTGATCCTGATGGTAACGCTCTCTCCAGAGCTTTTCCTCTTTCAACCCCAGAGGATCCATATCACCCCACGCTGAAGGTCTCTATCGAAACTATTCCTGGTATCGATAAGATGTCTTTATGCGTGGCAAATAAGATTCGCTGCTTCCGTAAAGCTGACTTACAGAAACTTAATAGCCTTATCGATACATATGATTGGCGCGATATTTTACTGTACTTTAAATAAATTTTTTGACTCCTTTGTGCCATGGAAATATCCGTCCGCTTTAACAAATCCTCCTTTGTATACAAGGTGCCTCACTAACCTAAAAAATATTGAAAATAGGCTCTTACTAAAATATAAAAAAACCTGCAGTAGTGTTGATTTTTCAAGATACCTCTAGCTCAGTTGAATTTTACCATGCATAATGCGGAATGTCATAGGAATTGACCGCTGCCGGATACAATTTACTCAGGATCCAAAGCAGTTTTATAATTTTGTAAACACTAAGCGTAAACAAGTATCTTTTTCACCCCTGCTTACGTTTGAAAATTCCTCTGCGACCTCTGATCAAGCCATTGCCGATCTATTCGCTGAATTTTTTCAAACAACTTCTTCTCCGCCTTAATTGACAGATCAGGCTTACGCATATAACATTCAAGCTGCAAATCTTATTTTCTGTCCGTTTTTTTCTGAGAACAACTTATTATGTGGTCTTTTAAGGGTAAAACCCATTTATTCACAAGGCCCCGACGGAGTACCAGGCTGTGTGGTAAAATACTGCGCCAGGGCTCTGTGCAAACCTCTTCTAAGACCTTTCAACTTATCTTTGGAAACTCCGATTTTTCCCCTTAAGTGGAAGGAATCATTTATAATTCCCATACATAAAACATGGAAAAAGTCCGAGGCTTCCAACTACAGAGGCATCTCTAAGTTGTCGGCAATTCCAAAGTTATTTGAAAAATTAATTACCCCTCATTTGCAACACCTTTGCTCTTCGATCATCTCGCCTTGGCAGCATGGCTTTATTAAGTGTCGCTCCACCCCCACGAACTTATTGGAGTTGACATCCATTGCCATAGATGGCTTTTGTAAGGGATATCAAACCGATGTAATTAACACAGACTTCAGCAAAGCATTTGATTCAGTTAATCACTTACTCTTGTTGAGTAAACTGAATATGCTGGGTTTTCCTAAAGACCTCTTAACGTGGATCTCCAGCTACCTAGATGGAAGGACACAAAGAGTCTTATTTAAAAACATACAGTCCCGTCTGGTCCGTGCTACATCCGGCGTCCCTCAAGGAAGTCATCTTGGCCCGTTATTATTTACGCTTTTTATAAAAGTCTTGCCCCCTGCTTTAACGAACTCTCTAGTTCTTATGTAAGCAGATGATGTAAAGCTTTGTCTTCAGTACAAATCCATCTCTGCCCAATGTCTGACCTTGATAACTTTCAAAAATGGTGTTTGGCTAATGATCTAATACTTAATGGATCAAAATGAAAGCATATGTCTTTTTATCGTTCTGGCCTTCTGCAAGCTACTTATTCTATTAATGGGATAGCCTTAGAAAAATTAAACCAGGTAAATGATCTTGGCATCCTATTAGACATCAAACTTAATTTGCCGACCATATTTCCTTAAAGGTTAATAAGGCTAAAGGAGTTCTTGGTTTTATTAAAAAGTGGTCAAAAGAATTTAATGACCCCTATATAACCAAAACACTATTCAGTCCTATACTTGGTCACTTCACTTCCAACACTTGGTCAGTCCTATACTGGCGCACGGTTCATGTGTCTGGATTCCTCAATATGGAGTACATAAGGACCGCATAGAATCCGTACAAAAGAACTTTTTAATATTTGCACTTAGAGGTCTATACTGGGATGCAAATCTTCAGCTTCCATCCTACAGTAGCAGACTTTTACTTATAAACTTACCTAGCTTAACAAATCGTAGGACAATGCTCGGTGTAGTTTTTCTGCATAACCTTATTAACGGGGATGTAGATAGCCAGCATTTACTAACACATTTAAAATTTAACATTCCTAATAGAAGGACTCGAAACTTTAGTCCTCTGTTCCTTAGCCATTGTAGTTCGACATATGGACTGCATGACCCTTTTAGGGTATTATGTTCGAACTACAATGGTCTCTACTCTATTACATCTCTTTCCTATCCCTCTAATTTAAAATATAGAATTTTAAACTATCTTACTACTTCTCTTAGCTTAACAAATTTCAAATAGCATAATATGTACTAACAAATCATTTCTCGATGAATGATGAATATGATGAATACATGATGCATATGCTTTATGATGAATACAGGAATGGTAGCTGATGCTCTTATTGATGCACAAGCCATTTCCAAATTCTAAAAACCCGCAAAAAAAAATACAAAAATCAAGAAAGGAAAGCTAACTTCGGGCGAAGCCGAAATATATACTATATAATATAATATATTTATAGAAATATATATATAATATAAATATATATAACCTTGCAGTTAAAACCGAATATATATCGCAAACATCGGATAAAGTTGGCCGATCCTTATGAGAATATGATACTATAACCCAATTTATTATAATACAAAATCTAAAACAAGTCCCAAACTTTTATCATCACACATACCAAAGTTGGTATTTCTACCAAAAACCATTTCCGATCGTTCAGTTATATGGCAGCTATAGGATATAGTCGGCCGATCCCGGTCGTTCCGACTTATATACTGCGTGCAAAGGAAAGAAGGGTGGGTTCAAAGTTTCAAGTCGATAGCTTTAAAACTGATAGACTAGTTCGCGTAGAAACAGACAGACAGACGGACAGACGGACATGCTCATATCAACTCAGGAGGTGATCCTGATCAAGAATATATATACTTTATAGGGTCGGAGATGTCTCCTTCATTGCGTTGCACACTTTTGGACAAAATTATAATACCCTATGCAAGGGTATAAAAATAAGTGATATCCCTTGGATCTAATGTCATTCGTTATTCGAGGCGGCTTCATGCCGACTTGCAAGGTAAAAGATGCAACACACATAACACAGTGCGACAGTGATTTGGAACTTTTGAAGAGACCTGTAGGAATTGTTTATTAGGTCAAATATATTATAAAACCGTGTTTGAAATATTTCTAACAACCTCAAAACCTTGATTTATTTAGAAGAAACGGTTTTTCGGGACTTTTTTGCTCTTAAAAATTCCCTAACTCATAATTTTATGTGGATCTTAAAATTTCTTACGTTTCTGACCTTTTGAAAAAAAATATATCTTAGATTTTTTTAAACAAAAAGGATTACATTTTTACACAAGAAACTGGCATTTTTGAATTTTGATCGTGTTTTTCGGACTTTGATTCCTTTTTTCGGAAATGGTATCATTCCAAGAATCCAATTCCAAAAAATGGTATCATTTTTGACACATATCAATATTGTCTCATTAATCTTGAATAAAACGAGACCAATTTCATTACAAAATTATGAAAATTGTATATGTTATATTTGTATGAAATATTGTTGTAATGAAATTGGTCCTACTAGGCCGTACTACTGGAAATTCCTACTAGGTCTCTTTAAAAGTTCCTCCAATTTTTTTTTTTTTCGCACTGTGTAATTAATCACTCACAACAACACAATGCATTGTTTATGCAACTTATAACACATTAAAACTACATTTACACCACACACTACACCATCATAAGATTAGAACAGTGATCGGCACCCCAATACATTGATATGATTTTAACGCATTAGTGTTAGTAACGAATAGCAGAAAGTAGGCTGTGAGCATGACGTTTCACACAGGTATACTGTGTGTGTGTGGCAGAGCTCGGGCAGAGAAATTTCCTATGCCCTCGGGATAGGGTCGTGCCGACCTCTGATGTATAGAATGTGTATTTTTGATTTTGTATTAAATTTATATAAAATAATATAAATTGGGTTGTGTAATAATGTTTGATATATGATGTTGTTGGTTATCCCTCGCTGCAGTCGGTGATGCTGCAGACGAGGCCCTAAGAACTTTAACTGGAGCTCATCCGTTCCACGACAATGCGACAATCCACGCCCAACTGAGAGTCCCATATGTGAGCGAAGAAGTTCAGCGATTCGCCAATAGGTACGTGGTAAGGCTGGACCGACATCCTAACCCTGAGGCCATCAATCTTCTGGACAACAGCTACACCACAAGGAGGCTGAAACGGACCCACCCAATGGACCTCTGCCACTCGGGCGAACGGGACTGAGCTGCAGTTGTAAAACTAACAAGGCCCACTAAAGGGCCCGGCAATAATTAACTTGAATTCTATCGCTAAGGTCTACTGTTAAAATTAGTTTCCTAGGATAAGCAAACATTGTACTACTCAATATTTCATTAAGTTAAGGTCCCATTATACAATTTAATTATTGTCCATAACTTCGGACAGATTTTAAATATAACTATTGATTGATTGATAATAAAAAAAAAAAAAAGTGTTAGTAACGAATAGCAGAAAGTAGGCTGTGAGCATGACGTTTCACACAGTTATACTGTAGTATGCACATATATTGAATACCCACTGTACCGAGAGTACCGAAAGGGTGCGCACTGTAACACTTTGTTGCAGTGTTTACATAATCCAAAGTCCCGGTTATAAACCCTAAGTGGCCGAAATATGAACCGATCGTTATGGCTTAGCCCGCACACAGAAATTGCTAGTGTCAGCATAATCGTAACAAACGGTCAGCATATGCATACCCCTCGCGCCTCCACTTGAGAGCGCATAACAACGTATATTATTATATTCCTTTATACATAAGTACATAGCCGTCTCTCTGCCGCCGCCTGCGAGCAGCGCTGCTACGAGACTTAGCCTTACCTAGACTTAAGAAATATTGTAAAAGAACAGAGACACTTTGATCGTTGGAGCGGCACCTCAGCTGCTCCTTCTAAATAAAAATCCAACTAAAACTTAACCCCTGGAGTCTCTATGTGTGTGGCAGAGCTCGGGCAGAGAAGTGTGTGACTGAGCTAAAAATGCTTATGGGTCGACGCGACGCCAGCAACAAGGGTATTCACAGATTTTAAGCGAAGAAAGACAAAATATAAATTCCTGATTGAAGCACGTGTGAACACACCAAGATCATTGGCATCATAAAATCGCTTACCATTCCAATATGATCCCACTGCGAACTACAGTGATAATATAAACAAAAAAGAAAAGCTAACTTCGGGCGGAGCCGAAGATGATATACCCTTGCAGTTAAAACCGGATATATATCGCAAACATCGGAAATAATTGTCCGATCCTTATGAATTAATGACGTCTCGTCATGCTTTCGTCATTCCTACTGTTTAATGTATGCGGATGACCTTAAAATCTATAAAGCCATTAGCTGCATTAGTGACAGTTACTTGTTACAGGAGGATTACGGTGCTCCCGTAATCTTCTTCCATTAAACTTATCTAGGTGTATGTTTACCCGTTACAGTAGGCGGTCTCTTGAAATCTGAACGGGTTATTCATCAGTAATTATAATTTTCCAGCTAAAGAGGAGGTGTTAGACCTTGATGTCTTATTCTACAGCAAATTTAAATTTTCTGGTTACAAACATTTTCTTGGCAAAATAATACGACATGCTAAATTTCATAAGCCTTGGCCGAGTATATCCTTTAGCTCCCATATAACTGAACGATCGGAAGCGATCTAACTTTCATGTTTTTGAAGATAGAATCCGTAAACTTGGTACAGATTCTATTTTGGTCAGTTAACTTAGACTATATTCTGCCTAAAGCGTATGCTACGCTGGGCTTTTTTAAGAGGCACGTGAACCAATTCAAAAGTCCATACTCGAGCCTCAGCGTCTATGCTGCATTTACTCGGTCACAGGGTGTCACAGGGCCAATTATCTTTTAAATGAGCCGATTGAGCGGGCTCTTTCTTATTTTAATTCTTTGCCGCCTAGCCTCCAAATTGAGTGGGGCTCTGATAAGGGTGTGTTTAAACGGTTGTTAATCAGGCACTTATTAAGTTTTTATTAGTATTGTAGTATTATTTATAAGTTTGTTAGTTGTTAATATGTAAGCCTTATGTTAGCCATGTAAGGATTTTTCCGTTGGCGAAATAAATAAATAAATTATTTATTATAATTTTGGTCAAAACTGTGCAACGCAGTAAAGGAGTCATCTCCGACCCTATAAAGTATATATATTCTTTATCAGGATCACTTCCTGAGTTATAAGCATGTCCATCTGTCTGTTTCTACGCAAACTAGTCTCTCAGTTTTAAAGCTATCGACTTGAAACTTTGCACCCACCCTTCTTTTCTATGCACGCAGTATATAAGTCGGAACGGCTGGGCCGGTGTTTGGTGTTTTAACTTTGGTGTTTTTAGAGTTTGAGAGTTCAAATTTTTTTCAACATGAGAGCTATTTTTGGCAAAATAATACGACATGCTAAATTTCATAAGGCTTGGCCGAGTATATCCTTTAGCTCCTATATAACTGAACTATCGGAAGCGACCCAACTTTCATGTTTTTGAAGATAGAATCCTTAATTTTGGTACAGATTCTATTTTGGTCAGTTAACTCAACCTACTAAATTTTATAAGGATCGGCCGACTAGTTTTTATGTCTCTTCAGGGTTTTTTTTAAATTTTCTTTGTTTGTTCTTATACCCTTGCATAGGGTATTACAATTTGAGTTAAAAGTTTGCAACGCAGTGAAGGGCACATCTCCGAACCTATAAAGTATATGTATATATATTCATGATCAGGATCACACCCTCAGTTGATATGACCATGTCCATCTGTCCGTCCGTCCGCCTGTCTATTTCGACGCAAACTAGTTACTCAGGTTCAAAGCTATTGACTTGACACTTTGCACACATTCTTCTTTCCTTTGCACGCAGAACACAAATGTGAACGGGCGGGATCGGCTGAAGTAATTCTAAAGCTGCCAAATAAGTGAACAATCGGAAATGACCCAATATTCTGTTTTTGAAGATAGTACTTTTGAACTTTCTACAGATTCTATTATTTGCCAATTGATTGGACCTACCGAATTTGATTAGGATTAGCTGTCTATGACCTCTAGGTCCCATATAACTGCTAAATTTCTGTTATTTGCTAGAAATACCAACTTTGGTTTGAAGATGGAAGCTTGGGACTTTTTATTTAATTTTTTTATTTTTTTTTATTATTTGTTGTATTATTATTTTTGTTTTAATTTAAATTTTATTAATTATTTAATTTAATTTGTATTATAGTAAATTGGTTTTAAAATAAAGTTCTTATAATCATCAATCAACTTTATCCATTATACATATGTGACTTATATCCGATCTTAACTGCAAGGCTATATCAACTTCGGCTCCTTTAAAATAAACTTTCCTTGTTTTTATGTAATCTAACCCATAAATTACCTCATCTAATTGGTAATGTAAACATTATTGCCAAATGCCTTAGGCCCTGTTAAATGCGTCATGCCATATCATATCTTGCCTCCTAATTTCCCCTCACTCGATCATGAGGATCACCAAACGAATATCCAGACTAAACATCAAGCTCCACTTGTAAACATTCTTATAAATTGTCCATGGCCAAACCCAGTCATAAGCATAAGAGCCGACTCGCCATCAACAGTCCGAATTTTATCTATCAGTTTTCACCAATTGTTGCCTGTCCCTTTCTCTTAGAAATTATTAAGGCAATTGTTTATTCTCTCCAAGTACCCTTTTGGGTTATTTCTCTGAAGCCGAGGTTTGTTAGTTATCTGTTAATTAAAAATGGGCAGTCTTATTCCTGGATCAAGCCAGTAGGCTTCAATCGATCTAGCTTAAATTCATTAAACAAAGTTTGTGAAATAGATAAAAAATAATAATAAAGTTTTTTGAAATAAAAAATTTTTCCCTGGGGATGGGGCAGATGGTACCTCAAAATTCGCTGGCATCGAGCATCAGCCAGCGTGAGAAAATCCGCTAATCGGGGAAATAAACACTCAGCTAATGTAGGGAATGGTGTGTGGCTCGATATATATATTTAGCTATACTGGGTCAGATGTTTTAAAAATAGCATATGTTTTACCTTATAATGGTAATGAAGAAGATTATGCAGCCAAAGCAATAGAGAGCCCAATGGGGGCCTCTAAAGGTATGCTCTGCCTACATGGGTCACGGCCAAGATACCTTTCCCCGCATACGCTTTTCAAGTAGCTGGTGGACGACAGCGAGAAGCAAAAGATTGACCTGATTAAAGGGTGTGACGCCAACGCCCATCATCATCAGTGGGGAAGCACTGACACTTACGAGAGGGGTAAGTAAATATTTAATTTTATCCGGTGGATAACAGGGGCACAGAACCCACCTTCATGATTGATTGGGTGGTGATTGCCATTACTCTTTACTCAGAATCCCTACCAGACAGGGTTGTTAGATGGGGAGTCCTAGAGAAGCACTCCTTCTCAGACCATCGAAACATATAATTAGTCGTCAATTTCGAGAACTTCACTCGGCTGGCAGTACGCAATCCTACAATGGCAAACTGGGAGGTATACAAGAAAAAGCTCCTTGGATAATAAATCCTTGGAGGAACCTCCAACAAGGGACGTTAATAGCAGGGAAGACCTAGTCGTTATGGTGGGCACGCTAACGGCGGCTTGCGCCAGGACATTTAATAAGGCCTGCCCCAAAGCAAGTCGGGCAAAAGCAAATTAAAAAAAACCACCATGGTGGTTGCAACCACTTGCGCCCTTTAAGACCAAGGCCTATAAAACCTTAGACTTCACTTGTTAAGCAAACACAGAAGTGGCCTGGGAGGCGTATAAGCCGGACCTCAAGCAGTACAACAAGGAACAGCGTATAGCAAAGAGGAAAGCCTGGATCAAGTTTTTCACGACCATTCAAGACACAACGTAGGCTTCCGACTTAGGAAGGTCCTCTCAACCACTGCACTTATTGTAAAACCCCCCACATTAAACATTTATTAAACATTACATTAAACCCCCTTTGACCTGGTCTGGTCTGGACTTCGGCTTCGGACTGAAAGGCCTCCACTAAGTTGCCGGGGATACCGCGCCTACGCGCTGTACCGCCGGGCTCGGGAGTTGTAGCCTCCGCTACACCAGGAGAACGCCGTGCTTTGCGCGCCAGCGACTCTGGTTTAGGAGATAGCTACTGACTGTCGCCTCTGCAACACCAGGGAGACATGCCGTGCATGCGCACTGGCGGACCTGGTTCGGAGTTTGCGGCCTACAGTCGGCTCCGCTACGCCAGGAAAACGCCGTGCTTTTCACACCGGCGAGTCCGGTTTGGGAGATGGCTACTGATGGTCGCCTCCGCAACGCCAGGAAGACACGCCGTGCATGCGCACCAGCGGCCCCGGTTCTGAGTTTGCTGCCTACAGCCGGCTCCTCTACGCCAGGAAAAACGCCGTGCTTTTCGCACCGGCGGGCCTGGATTGGGAGTCGCCGAAGTCTTGTCAGTCCCGACGGGGTCGGAAGTCGCCTGTCCAGGACCGTATGTCACGCCTCCCTTCGGCCGGGTGACCACCGCGCGTACGCGTCAATGGGCCCGGGTCAAGAGCTGCTCGGTGGGTGATCGGTGCCTCCCCGATCGCGTTCCTAAGCGGGCGCGAGTTCCCGACTCGGCTTATCCGTGCCCTGCAGGACCACGCCTGTTGGTTGTGAGTCAGGAATCCGTGTGGCGTGCGCCAGACTTATTCTTTCCTCACTTCCTTGCAAGGCTACCTGCTTTGACCGGGAATGGCCCAACTCGACTCTGATACCCTGTAGCTGTCGAGGAAACCAACCGACACCGATTCTTTCTCGTTCTGTCCTTCTGGAGCAAACCGTCTTCTGGAGCAAACCGGGCTCGGGATCCTGAGTTGGCCTGTCTTTTCCGTTGCAGGACCACGCCTGTTGGTTGTAAGTCAGGAGTCAGAGTGGCGTGCGCCAGACTTATCCTTCCCGCACTTCCTTGCAAGGCTACCTGCCGGGGCCAGGAACCGGTCCAACTCGTCTCCTGTCGCCTAGAACTTTCCAAGGAACTGTCCCTGTACTGATCCTTTCTTGTCTCGTTCGTTCTCCTTACGTTTGGCTGTTGGACTCTCCAATGGCGGTCCTTCAACTCAAACAAAACCGAATCCTTTTTAGAAACGCTCTAACACTTGAATGGCGGACTCTCCACAGGCGGTCCTCCAACTCAACGCTACAAGCTTCCTAAAAAGACTTGTCTCGAGCCGCTCCAATGCACAGTGGTCGATTTGGCCTCGCTAGCGGCATTTAATTATGATTTTCAAATTTAAATAAACGTTAATTTAAGTTTACCTATCGATAGTATACACCTTGATTAGATGCTAATTTATGTTTTATAAGCTCATCAATAAGCTAATGATTAGCTGTGAACTGTCAAAGTCAACATATGTTTCAGCAGTTGATATTTACAATTATGGCACCCTTTTACTTATTGGTTGCATATTTGAATAAATAGTGCAATTTACGATTATTCTAGTGCAAGTTTGGTTTTTAACAACTATTAAGGTATGTGCTACATAGAAAATCTGTGCTTGTGACGTGTCAGTATATGTGTTACTTATAAATTGTAGTGGATTTGGAGTGTATTAACACACCAGTCTTTCGTGAAGTAAAACTTAACAAATTCACCTGCATTCACTCTGGTTGCAATTATTTGTTAAAGTGTGAATTATTATCTGTCCGAAATATCAAAAATGAAGTGCATAGTCCTGCGTATCTACAAGTAATTTCACTTTTTATGAAGAATGTCAGTGTCGAAGCGCGCACTTTTCTTAGTATGGCACGGCGAAGCCGTTACAATCAAATATGATTGTAACGAAAAGGAGTTTTGCAAAATTAAGGAAAAATAGTAGTTTTAATAGTGGGCTTGTCCAGTAGTGGAAGAAATGCGATATAAATAAGGCAGCTTTTGAAAAAAGGAATAAAGAATGGCTAGACACGCCTCAGGTGTTGATGGAAAGATCATCATTTAGAAATGTTGGACGCCCAGAGAAAAGTATTTCAGAGTGATGCAGAATAACTCAAATCAACAAACTATCAGGCATTTCGGAGAAAGTCTCGACGGATGTATTGTTGTTGGCTGCAAGTAGCAGCCTATATAAGGACGGAAATACATCAAGAATTGTGTTGAAGCTGAATTCTGACGAGTAGCTTACCGGGGATATTATAAGAACTGGAAGTACGGCCGGTACTGAAAGTACTAACAATGGAAACACTGCACGAAGATTTTTTGCAAATTTAGCTGCGCGCATAAAAAGAGTAACCAAATTTTAATATTCCGATTTAGCATTGTCCTGCGAGCATTGTCCTGTGGACATTACTTAAACACCAATGCATTCGGATCGTACGCTATGGAAACTGCCGAAATTTTCGTTAATAAATACCCTTGGTTTGACATTCCATCGCCTGTTCACAGAATTTTAATTTTTTTGTGTATGATGTATATAAAATTTTTGTATACAATGTATATGTTTCTTATTTTCTTCTTGCATAATATAAGTTATAATTCTATTTCTTACTCTTTTTCTTTAGAATACAAAAAATGTAATAAAAGTCTTTTTTTAAATATAAAAAAAAAATTTTTTTAAAAAAACTATAAATTTAATTTTTGTCCACATAATGCAAAATTGAGTAACAAACCGAAAATAAAAAACCGATTGAAGATATCTCTAATATTTCAGAAGTTATTAATTTAATGCCGCTAGTGAGACCGAATCGACCACTGTGCAATGGGCCTCTTTTTATACCCTCTGAAGCGCCCGTTAATTCTCCTGGATTCTGCTCCACAGATCACGCCACTTTCCCGTTGGCGGGCTGCCGTTACTCCGGCTTCCAATATCACGCCAGTTTCCCGCTGGCCGGCGGACGTTACTCCTGCTTCCAATCTCACGCCACTTTCCCGCTGGCAGGTGGCCGTCCGTGCGGCCGTTGCCCCTTCCTTTCGGCCGCTGACCCCTGCTGTTGCTATGCGATGTGCCGCTAGCCTCCTTCGTCTCCCCCGTCGCTCCTTGCTCCTTTGCTGCTACAAGTCTTGTCGCACATTCTGAACACAGCTGCGCGGTGGGCTCATGTCCTCACCGTTGCCTCGGGAACCGTTACGTTCCACGTTGACTCCGTCTTCCAACTCGATGATGGAGCTCTGCCCCTCACCGCCCTCACTGCCTTTCCATTCGTCCACTGGTGCTCCGGGAACCGTTACGATCCACGTTGATTCCGTCTTTGCACTCAATGGTGGAACCCTACGCCTCCCCGCTCGTATTGGTCCTTGGCCTATCTCCTGCGGCCACCTAATGATTGGCCGGTGCTGCTCACGCCCTGTCGCCGCTCTCGCGCCTCCTCGGCCCTTCTTGGCCCCCCCCCCCGGTTATGTGTCTTAACGTGTGAGGAGACTAATTTTCCTCACAGAATTAACAAACAAAGCGGCTATCGCGCTTCGTACACGCCGCAGGTCCATTGGGCTTAAATGGGGTATGTCTCCAAAAATAGTAAGATGGTTTTACACGGCGGTTGTGAGACTTATCCTGTTTTACGGGGTAGTGGTCTGGTGTCCTGAGCAGACAAACCCCATATGTAGGAAAAGGTTTAGGAAATCGCAAAGAATGGCGGGTATTTGCATTATAGGCAGACTTCATATTGATTTACTGCCTGTTGAGATATTGGGGATAAAGTTAGCTACTCTATCGGCAGTAAAGAAGGTCTATGGAAAATGACAAACTATAGACACACCAAGTTGGACCTACACTGTTTCACGCCTACGGGGCTACAGACTACTGAATACCCGTCGATTATCACACCGTAAACTATATTTCCCCATTCCATCGAGGCGATCCCATTCCTTTCATAATTACACAGAAGGTTCAAAGTTGAACGACAAGTTGAGGGGCGATTTCCACTGCGAGCGGCTGTGTCTAAATGAGTCCGCCGACCACTGTTGTGAAGAAACTATTTGCATTTTCTTAGATAATTAAGCGGCTCTCAGAGCCCTTGACGAATTTTCATCCAGCTCTAGGACAGCGAATGACTGTCCCAGATCTCTAAACGAGATGGTGGAGCAGTAAGACTGCCCGGGAAATTATGACGAAGTAAAAAAGCCAAGCGTGTATGTCTACACGCTATATACAACAGTTTTGCCTGTTATAGAGGAAGCAGGTTTGTTAGCCACGACATATGCAGACAATATAGCATTCCTAGCCTCGGTAAGCTTGCCTCAGGATGCCTCCGACTGTCTCCAGCATCAGCTCGATCCCCTCCATCTTTGGCTTCAAAGGTGGAACATTGTGATTAATCACGAAAAGTCCGCCCAAACAACATTCGCCTTGAGAAGAGGCCACTGTCCACAAGTCAGTATTGGAGGCACTGCCATACCACCAAACTCAACCCCAAAATACCAGGGAATGACGTTGGACAGGCTTCTTACATGGACAACCTACCTTCTACGCAAACGTAAACAAGTGCAGGAGAAGCTGCGGCAGCTTGACTGGCTGATTTGACGTAGATCACGCCTGAAGCTGAGGGTTAAGTTACTTATTTATAAGGGCATAGTGAAGCCAGCTTGGACGTATGGCATCCAACTGTGGGGCACAGCGAGCTCAAGCCATGGGAAAGTCATCCAGCTGGCACAAAACAGAACCGTTAGGACGCTGTCCACGCTCAATTGGGGATCCCTATGGTCAGCGCCGAAGTTAAAAGATTCGCCGCTAAATACAAGGACAGGTTGTAAAAACATCCCAACATGTATGCCCCTCATTTGCTGGATAACAGCACCACCACCAGAAGACTTAAGAGGAAGCATCCACTGGATATACCAAATTATTTTTTCTTAGGATTATAACTTGCATTTCTTAAATTCTTTTTGTCAAGGCTTTAATTATTATTACACATTATTAATTATTAAAACACACAAAATTTAATTATTTTCGTTTCTTGTGGACAAATTTTAAATAAAACTCTCAAATGTTTAAAAAAAAAAACAAAAAGAAAAGAAAAGGCAGGTGCTATCAACTCTCCCTGAGGAACAACAAGTAGGCATTCCCTTAGCAACGTGTAAGTTGAAATAATTCGACCTGGTAGCACTGGGAAAATGGAGGAACCTCCAGATCTGCAGGAGCTAGTGAATGATATGGCCCATCCGCTCTAGGAAAAGATCTATGAAACTTATCTCCCTTAATAGGCAGGACCGCAGTCTGGCTGTCAAGGCCATCACGGGACACTGGCATTTGACATAGGCACGCACGCGGCTAGACTATCGGAACCACACTTAGACTACTGTAGGAACTGCAGGAATGTAAAGGAAGAGGAGACTGTCACGAACCTCCTGCGCAACTGCCCTGCGCTTGGGTGAAACTCCTGCGTTACGGAGGCTATTTCTCAGGAAGGTCGACCTTTTGGGTACATTATTAGATATGAAGGGGATGGGGGGGTCCCCTTGCAGGAAACCTTGCCGTGCAGAATTTGGAGTATTGCTGGAGGAGGGTTACGTCCTCCTTCTTTAAAGGTTTCAGAAAGACTATTGAAGGAGACAAACACTTCCAGCTGTCCATCTGGCTCATAAGATATATGATGAAAGGCACGAAAGTTGTGGCCTCACTCTGCCAAATCAGATCGCTCTCGCCAGATTCTATATATCTTCGATCTCCCCTTATGCCGGACGCCACTGTTGATGATGTCAGGAGTCACCTTTTAAACCATCTAAAGGTAACTCCCAATAAAATAGCTATTTTTAAGTTTAACTTAAAAAATAGACGTTCTATATCTTCTTTAAAAATAGTCCTACCTGATTCCTACCTCGAAAAACCCTTGATCCTGTTGCCTGACCTAAGCACAGTATCTTTCATGAATTCCCAGCCACAGACGCTCAGAATCCTAGCCCTGCAAAAGCTGCAAGAAACTTTTCTCAAATGAGTTCGAAATAGAGTTCATTGCGGTGATTATAATTGGCTCGTCTCATATTTACATGACCTGTTCCTTCATTCCTCCCATGGTATATCGTATATTTTTATCACCTTGAGGCCATTAAGCTTATTTTTTCGTTGGTCAATGACTCTGATTTAATCCTAATCTAGGGAGATTTCAACCGTCCGCATCAACCATAATGACTTTATCGATGGCTTATCTGATTTTTCACTCCAACTATAAGTGCTACATCCTCTGTGACAGTCATTCGGTCGTCGCCGCTATCTCTTCCTGAACACTTTCAGCATCCTACACTTTGAGCATCGGTGTTAATCGATGTTCCCCATAATGATGCTGGCTTTAAGGTTCAACTACGTTTCAATTTCTTTAGAAAGACAGATGTTATTGCCCTTCTCAATCGTTTGGCCCAATATCGATTGGATTTTTCTGTCATCTTAAAACAAAATTGAAGTTGCTGGATTCGTTCGACAAAATATCTCACAATGCGTTGAAAAACAAAACCACCTTAGTATAATTTAACGAACAGTCAACCTGGTGAGGTGGCATCCTTGGATCAACGGCTGAGAGAAGGGGTTGCACGCGGTTGCCAGCTAGGCCTCGTCGGCTAATGGGTGGGTCATATAGGGCCCTTTCTCTCTCCCTGATGCTTACCTCGAAGATCATAAATTCTATCGTTAATCGGATGCGTGCCCATTTTTCCCCATCCCTGCTTCCCCTTACTTCGCTAAAAAACTCAGTTTTCCTTCTTGGCTTACGTATCTACCAACTAGATAGGTTAAATGATCGAAATTGAAAAACTTAAAATAGTAGCGCGGGGGCAATGAATTCCAATGTAATATATCTTAGAGTTAGCTTAAATTAGGGAATTAACAAATATTGTTTCATTTCATGTAACTCTTTCTTTGCTCTCCAAATAATAAAATAAAAATTACACCCTTAAGCTCTTCTGCACCGCTTCGTGGTGAAAGGCTTACTGCGCCTGGCGTATGTGGATTCGCTGCGTATCTGCGCGTTTTTCTATAATGGACTCAGCCGTCTTTTTCCGCGAGCTAGCATTACATAGGAACGGTTCGGCGATGCGCTTGTTACTTTTCAGGATCGGGCTCTTTATCGGATCGCTCGCGGTGTCTATGGCGAAGGTAACCGTCCACTTGGTGGACCCCCTTCGGCCGGGAATCGGACGATGCGGTAGTTTGACGACCGGAATGTTCCGCGTCGCTTCGTTTGGCTTTATGTAAAACTACTCGTACTCACTCACCCCTTTGTCCGCGACGAGCTGGTTGAAGCGCTTCCACGTGCTCGAAGCTGGAAAGGAAATATTTCGGGAAAGCTTTCGCTAACCCGTTCACACAAAAAAAATATGCTAAGTGAATATCCAATCGAAGCTAATCGCCAATCGAAGTCTTTATCTGGAGCGGAACCCTCCGTCCGTAAACTCCGCACAGTTCCTTGTGGCACCACGAGGCCACCAGTTGGATCGATTACGCCCCCCTTTTTTTTTGCGGCGGAGCGTTCCTCAAAAACGCCGCAAACGCTCCGAGCCTGGCTCCCGAGCTCGCTCGCCTCGGACCACAATCAGCTCTAGCTCCTCCGGCGACGGCTCCGACCGTGCTCTCCGGTAGGAACCCAGTCCTTTCGCGGCCGCGCCTCGTTGGCGGTTTCGCGCCGCGCACCGTCTTAATATGCGCCGTCGACTGCTCCACTGGGAACCTCGCACGATTCCACCGTCTCTCCTTACGACCGCCTCGTACTCCTTGTACCAGGCTCTCCGTTCTAAAAAGCCAAAATTATACATCAGACCCGATCGACCCTGACCTAACCTAACCACTCACCGCCACTACGATCCGTGACCTGCCTCACTTTAGCGCCGACCCTTTGGCGCGTCTGCCAACAAGCTGCGCTTCGGTTTTGCTGCTGTAATTTGCTGGTGACTTCCAAAGGTGCTTATTCTCCACCTTGCTTGTGCGTTTCCTACGTAAATTTTTCGGCTTCTTTAATTGGATGAAAAAGAAAGTGCTGTACCCGCTCGGATTTCTGCTTCTAGCTTCCAGCATCCAATAACGGTTTCACACCGGTTGCCAGACCTCCGGACATTGGAAACGCCTAACTCCTTGCTACGGTCCTACTACGGCAAAAGGTTCCCAGATCGGTTGCCATTACCCCTCCCCGGGGTTGCCACCTACACTGATCTAACGCCGACGTTACAATAATAAACACCTTTCTCGTCTTAAGAACAGGAAATCGAAAGCGTTCAAAAAGTTTCTTAAGTCAGGATCCATGTTTCAACAGTCAAATTTTCTATATATTCTTAACCAGTTTATAATTCTCAACAATGCACTGTATAAGCGGTATATTATGAATTGTAAGGTAAACTTTCGTAATGATCCAAGCTCCTTCTATTCTTTTGTCAATATGAAACGTAAATCAAACGTCTTTCCTCCTTCCCTATCATATAAAAATATTAAAGATTCTTGTGAGCTAGGTATTGCTAATCTCTATGCGTCATTTTTTTTAAACAACTGATTTGTCCGATTCATATAACGTCAATTCTACTTATCCCTATAAATTACCACCCATGGAAAACAAAACAACCCTGCCTGCAACCATTTTGAAGTTGGGAATTAACCAGATTCTTTAGCAGTTTGGGAATCGCAGATAGCTTAGCAATTCCGAGGAAGTTCTCAGCAAGTGCTTTTGAGCATGTGCTCCTTTCGTATGAAGCGGAATAATATGAAAGTTCCAAGAATAAATTTCATAAGATAGTAAGAAGATACCAAGGGATATTAGAGCAGTGCCTTATAACACATCTAGGGTCATTATCAGAATCAGCAGAGAATGAGATATCTTTTGTTGAGAGAACTTGGAACACGTCATGATATTGAAATTTTGACAAATAAATGTTCTGTGTACCATTATCTTCTCCTTCATAAGCTGTACCTTATGTATCTTATCTATTGAATCGCACGCAGCGGTTTTCGTTACTTCTGGGGTCCCACAAGGTAGTCAATTAGGACCACTATTTTTTGTTCCTTTTGTTTAAGATTTACCTAGTGGTATAAACTAATGTCAAGTTATATAAACATAGACAAGTTATATGATAATGTCAAGTTATGTTTTTCATTTTCAGACCATTTTAAACATTAACGAAATATTATTGAAGCGTTCAAACAACTTTCTCTTACCTCACTGCTCAAGGTGTAAGGTTATGACGTTCAATCGCAGCGTACCTCACATCGTCTCGTACTCACATGGGGATAACGTCCTAGATCGTGTTTGCTTAATTAACGATCTGGGATTCCTTTTTGACAATAAGCTCTCGTTTAATAAACATAGACAATGAACATTGACTGTTAATAAAGACAGGGATTGATAGGTTTTATCAAACGTTGGTCATTTTATCAAACAATTTGATGATCCTTTCACAACTAAGGCTCAATTGAAGTTTCTACGGATTCGTTTAACGAAATAATTTATATTATTGAATATAATATGATATTATTGAAATAATACTTTAAAAATCAAAAAGTTTTTAGTCTTTTTGGTTTGTTGTATCTTGGAATACTAATTTCGAGCTTTCGGCTTATCCACAAAAAAAAATATCCCAGTCTCCAATGTCTTGGTAGCTGTTGCCTCTTTGCTTTGGGAGATCAGCCATAGCTTGCTCTAGGAACCAAAAACAATGCAATGCCAAAGACAATGAAACGAAGGACCATCATACCGCAAATTTTCGTTGATCAACTCATTGGGAAGTTCACCAAAGGAAAACATTTCCCCAGGGTCAGAATATCAAAACAAGCGAGTTCCTCTTGAATCTAGAAAATCCACTCATCGGAATCGAACTAGCTGAAATACGACCCATCGTAATCCTTAAACTGCTGTGCACCAAACCTTTACACCAAAGCATCCAAGATAAAGTATGCGAACAAACCGGAGTCTGGTCGCCAGCAGACTTTAAATTCAAAATGTGAATGGCTGTGATTTAATTCAATTGATAAGGAAGTCGAAGATATATCCGACAAAGTTATATCCGAGTCGTCTACAGCTTTTTCTTCTTGAGTCACTTTTTGGGGCCACCCACCGCGTATACAGGTAGAGAAAATACTCAGTAGAGAGTTAGGCTTTATTACAGGTTTTTATTATTAAAGGTTTTATTACATTATAATTATCCTTGGAAATTTTGAAGGGTCGAATTGCCTCTAAAGCTACTCGGTAGCGGTCCATCGAAAGTCGCTGCAGATCTCCGAAATGTAAATTTCTTCAAGCTCCCCGTGAAAGGCCTTAAAGGCCTCCCTGGAACTCACCGGCCAGCTTGGCATCTTTTACCTTTGACATTGCCTCAAGGTCTCTTTGAACCCTCTTAAAGTTCTGAGGGAAACCATTGGTCTTTGATTTTAAAATAGCAATCCGAGATAGAGGTTATGACATTTCCGATTAATCTGATATATGCCAGCTATACGATATAGTTGGCAGATCTCGGCTGTTCCAGCTTATACACTGCGTGCAAAGGAAAGAAGGGTGTGTGCAAAGTTTCAATATGATAGCTTTAAAACTGAGAGACTAGTTGGCGTAGAAACAGATGGACAGACGGACATGCTTATATCAACCCAGAAGGTAATCCTGATCAAGAATAAATATACTTTATAGCGTCAAAATCTACTAGGGTCTAGGTTCTACTTCACTGCGTTGCACACTTTTGACCAAAATTATAATACCCTCTGCAAGGGTATAATAAAAGCGGTTCAAGGAGCTGTCTTGTTAAAGGTTAGTGAATACGATGAATTGTAAAATTCTACTTTAGTATTAACCCCTTTTTAGGTGAGGGGCCGTTGTGCCGCTCAGATGAACTTAAGAGCGCATCCGCGCTGAAAAGCGCACCCGCGCTTTAAAGCTCATCCGTGCTGAAGAGCGCATCCGCGCTCGCCCCTCTATGCATTCTTCCTCTCTCGTCGGTCGTCGTCGATCGTCCGCGCTGGTTTATATTTACGTTTAGCGTTTATGCTTTTTAAGTTAAGTTCAGTATTCTTTGTAAGCAGCCCAATAAAGCTGACCGCGCTACATTCACTGGAAGACGCCCCCGACTTTTTTAATTCAACATTTCTACTCCTGGAATCTTTTGCGGCAACTACGCCCCTCTACAAACATTTGGTCCTTCGAGCCGGATAATTCCTGGATTTTCTTCTGCCAGCAGTTCCCGGCATTGTTCCGCCAAAAGATAAGTACATTTTTCCGATTTCTTCTCTCTGCCGGTCGTCAGCAGTGGTCCGAACATTAAATTTTGTTCACACTGCTGCAAGATTGTTTTTCCTTCCGTGTCAACTCCAAGTAAGAGTTTTCCGAAACAACGGCAGTTTTTCTTCAGATTCTTCAAAGTTTGCCATCCGTCTCCGTTTTGTATGCTGCCCATATTTCTCGCCGTTTCCGGCCTCTCCGTTATCCATTCGCTAGCCAACGGTCGAGGCATATGTGCATTCACAAACATACACACATACATATTTTTTTGGTGCAATTAATCCGTGAAAAATGCGCAAGTGAACAGTGAAAATTTGTGGTGACAAAAAGAAGGCATAATTAATATTGGCCAGCCGGTGTGAATTAGTTCCGGCTGTCGTAATATTTGTTTTTATCTTCCCCAATCAGTGTCATTTTTTACACCACATAACTTTTCTGTTCCCCCAACTAAACAGTCCACTTATCAACGCTCCACTGTGCCAACATATGCCCACATGCCCTTACATATATCCGTACCTGCATGCATGTCCATATATTTTCTGCCTCCAATTTCAGGAAATATATAACCGATAAAATTTAACATATACAGTCCACTTATCGACGCTCCACTGTGCCAACATAAGCCCCACATGCCCTTACATACATATATCCGTACTTCCATGCATGTCCATATATTTCCAAATATTTTCTGCCCCCAATTTCAGGAAATATGTACCCGATAAAATTAAAAAAAAAAAAAAAAAAAATTTAAATTTTCTAAAACCAACAATTATATCCGCCATCTCACTACAAATCCGTGATTGTCTCGCTTAAATTCTGTAATCCTCGACCTAGCCGTGTTGTGTTTTTTGGTGCTGTTTTTTTATCTTTGGGGTAAGTACAGGGTGCTGCTCTTGTTATAAGTCTCCTTTCCGGCCACTCAATAATTAAAATTATTTAAAAAAAAATTAATAATCGAAAATTATTAATAATTTAATTATCAACCTTCTGTCCAAATAGAGCCGCGGTTTCACTTCCACCTTTTCGGCTTCGGGATAACTAAATCCAATTAATTAAAGATTGAGGTTTCAAATCCACCCTTTCATAATAATTAAATGCGACAATTAGCCAAAAATTAATTATTATTGATTATTTATTTTTTTGTGTTTAATACAAGCCAAGGTCAAGTCCACCTTTCCGATTCCGCAAGTTCGAAGAGAGTTAAGGATTCAATATCTACGTAGGAACCACACTTGTATACATATACATATACACATAAATAGTTCGTCTTTAAAATGTTTTTCGAACGAGCACGTATTTTTCCATTTTCCGCTGCTTCTATTCCGCATCAGGCAACATCCGCCTACAATCTGAGCAAACCTCGTCTCCTTTTGGGTTTTTCTGGTGCCTGAAGATTTTCTTTCCACATTCAAATTGTGCCGCACACGACTTTCCTTTCGACATCGGCGCCACTATTTCGCACTTGCTCCTTGTAATTGCCTTTCATCCGCGATCTCACCGTTCTCATCACATTAGTGCGACCGGCCACCCCTTCGTACGAGGCACCTGTTGCGCAAGTCAGTCGACAAGCGCTGACCAGCGAATTGGACTCTGAGAATGCCCACGGGAGACAACAAAAAGCCGCGTTCGATCCCAGCCATCCGTTTGGACAGATCTCAATCCGCATCTCCGCGGACGCCTCTTTTGAAGCCTAAGGCTACCAGTGCCAGTCCAAGGGCAAAGAGTGACGAATCCGTCAATACAACCCCCGGTCCTTCACAGAGGCAGACTCGCTCCGTTGCAAAAATGGCTCCAAGTGCGGTCGAAGTGGCGCTGAAAAAGTTCATCGCCACAACAGATCGAATTAGCCAATTTGAGGCTAACATGAATACTCCGGGTGCCCCAGAAACGGAAATAGGCTCCCAATACATGTGCGAAGTCCATCGGGACCAAATTCGGGCACTATGGGAGAAGGTGGAGAAGAGCTATGAGAGCTGCTCCGATTTGCTAGCCGTGTCCGACGACAATGCGGCCGCCTCGACAGTGCTGGAAGCGAAGTACAGCTACTGTTACTCCGTCTATTCGAGATGCATTGCCCAGCTTCGGGAGAAAATTGCTTCCCAATCCACTCATTCTCCCGTCAATCTCCCGTTGGCCACACGCCCGCGCCTACAGGCTGCCGGTTACCTCCGGTGGATACCGAGGTCTTTGCGGGTGATTATCTTCTGTGGCCCACCTTCAGAGACTTGTTTACGGCCATTTACATCCAAAACTCGCGGCTCACCCCGGTAGCGAGGTTGTTCCACTTACTGTCCAAAACAAGTGGTGACGCCCACGCCATTGTTTCTAAGGCTCCGCTTACCCATGAGGGGTTTGTCGTCGCTTGGTAAAGCCTCACAGACCGCTTTGGGAACCGGCGGCTATTGGTCAATAGCCAGTTGAAAATCCTTTTCAACCTCCAGGCTATTTCACAAGAGTCCGGGGTCGCGCTGAAGGAGCTGCAAGCCACCATTCAGAGTTGTCTGACAGCCCTAGCAATGTCCGCCATCAATGTTGAGGCTTGGGACTGCCTCCTGGTGTTTATGATTTCGTCAAAGCTCCCCAAAGTCACACTTTCCATGTGGGAGCAATCCGTCCATAATCAGACCGAAATTCCAACATGGAAAGAATTAGACAACTTCCTGACAGAGCGCCATCGCACTCTGGAAGCAATCGACGACGTCGGGCCTAGTGGCTTCGGGCAACTTCCGCCAAGGTCGGGAACTCCTACTGCTCGAGTGGTTCCGGGCCCCAAGGGTTGCGATCTCTGTTCGAGGGAGAACCACCCCATTCGCTTATGTCCGCGGTTCCTGGAAATATACGTAAATGGGCGCTCTGACTACATAAGGAGGAAGCAGTTTCAACTTTTTTGCCCGAGAGCACCAGCAGCGAGACTGCACGAGCGCCCATACCTGCTTCACATGCCACAGCCGCCAATCCGTTCGCCACCGCTCCAAGTCCGCTTACGCCAGCAAACGGCTCAGAGGATCAGTCGAATGTGCAGGTGTGTTTCGCTTCCGGGTCAGGAGCAGTCCTACTGGGCACGGCCCTTATCAACGTGTGCCATTTGGTGTGCACCGTCCAGGCACGAGCACTAATAGACTCAGGGTCCGAAGCGACTTTTATAACGGAACGACTGTTCAACCTTGTCAAGTTCCCCTTCAAGACGATTCACGCACAAGTTTCCGGCCTTAATCAGACCATTTCCGCGCAGTCTACTAAATTGTGCCATTTCTCCATTCGGTCGCCGTCTAGACCCGGGCTACAATTAGAGACTGCGGCTTACGTTCTTCCGCAGTTGGCAGGAAATCTGCCATCATATCCGATTTCGCGAGATCGTCTCAAGGGGCTGCCCGACATTCCCCTGGCGGACCCCAACTTCTTTGAGAGCTCCCAAGTCGATGTGTTATTAGGAGCTGACATTCTTCCGTCCATTCTCCTCGGTAATTCCAAGGCTAACATCTGCGGGTCGCTTCTCGGTCAGGAGACCATTTTCGGATGGGTGCTGACAGGCCCATTATCTCCAGCCAACCCCCGCAGCGTGTCTGTTTTTTCCGCACTAGTTGCCCGCAGCCTCGGTGACTCACTGGATCAGGGAGAGGTGCCCACACGGATCAGTTCGGAATCGGACTCAGGTTGCGAGCACAATTCTGTCTCGACTCCTGTTTTAATTTAAGCATCGCATCACGCTGCACGGTGGCAATCAGCTGATAATCCGTCTGATCCGGGCCAAATTCTGGATTCCAAGATCATATTCAGCACGATGTCGCCACGCCCACGCAACGCCCAGTCACTGGAGAGCAGATGTACTCGAGGTACACTATCCTACCGATGCCGAGTCTGCAATGGGATCCATCCATTGAAGAAGTGTCGGCGCTTCCTACGCCTTAGTGCCGAGGAGCGGCTCCGAGCGGTTCTCGTGAACCGCTATTGCTCAAGCTGCCTGGCCCACGAGCACTCCGACGGATCCTGTCGGCGTGGGGACGGCTGTAAGACGTGTGGTCAGGATCACCACACGCTGCTGCACCCCGTGACCAAGGAGCACCGGTCACCGCCCGCGGGAGACAGTACACGGGGTGTCTCGCTCTCTCGTCGGCCGTCATCCGCCAATTCCCGGCGCGGTTCGGGTGCTTCTCGCCCTGCGTCCGCCATTTTCCGGCATTCCCAATTCGATCCACGGCCGCCGACTTCCCGACTTCTTCGATAACTCCTCGGCATTCTTCCGCTACTGGCCGGCAGCCGCCAAGTGCTCCACTGCATTCGTCCGCCACCCATCGAGTGCCGTCGACCGCTCGTCCGCCGGCGTCATCCGTGCCTAGGCAATTTTCCGCCTCTCCTCGAGGGCCCTCGCAGGACGCGGTCGCTGCGCCCACCCTATCGTCGCTGCTGAACCGGAACAGCGTCAACACCGGGACCCGGATCTTCGACACGGGGGCCTTTATCGACCCGTGTACGCTGCAGTGACGCATAGCTAGCGACGAGGAATCTGTTGCAACCCGAGCGATTGCAAGGGGGAGAGAATGCTTAGGTGTGCCGCTCAGCTGAACTTAAGAGCGGATCCGCGCTGAAAAGCGCGTTGTGTGTGTTAAGTGTGTTAAAAAGCAAAAAGTAAGTAAGACTTTGTATTTTCGAGTAAAAACGATTAATTTGTTTATCAATATTTATTTTGTCCCCTTCAAAGTAATCCCCTTCAGATACAATACACTTATTCCAACGGTGTTTCCAATCCTCAAAGCACTTCCCATTTCTGTATAGCCTTGAGCTCTTCCCGCGATGCAGTCTTTTTTCGGTCTTGGCTAACCTGGGCTCTTCCATTGGGACGATTGGGCTTTGGTTTCGAAATCTTAACCATACAGCCACGATTCGTCAACAGCTATAATCCTTTTGACGTCATTTAACAGCTCACGAGTGATGCTCATGCGACGGTTCTTTGGTCAAAATTCTGCAATTTCGGAACAAACTTTGCTGACACACGACTCATTCCCAAAACGTTTGAAAAAATTGCAAGGCACGAGCCAAGCGATATACCGAAATCTTCAGCAACTTCTCTGATAGTGATTCGACGATTTTCCAAAACCGTTTTCTTCACTGCTTGAACGTTTTCATCAATTGTTGCCGTTCTTGGGCGTCCAGAGCGAGGCTCGTCGTTGGCATCTTCCCGGCCATCTTGGAAGAGCTTGTACCACTTGTAAAAATTTTTTTTACTTAGAACAGTATCACCGTATGCCACAGTCAACATTTCAAGTGTTTTGGAGCACCTAATTTAATTTTTTTTACCAAAATTTGATGAAAATCCTTTGATCCATATTTTTTGATAGCAAACAAGAAAGGAAAGCTAACATCGGGCGGAGCCGAAGTTTATATACCCTTGCAGTTAAAACCGGATATATATCGCAAACATTGGATATAGTTGGCCGATCCTTATGGGAAAAGGAATATATAATCCAATTTATTACAATACAAAATCTAAAAAAGTCCCAAACTTCTATTTTCAAAAATACGAAAGTTGATATTTCTACCAAATACCATTTCCGATCGTTCAGTTATATGGCAGCTATAGGATATAGTCGGCCGATCCTAATGAAATTTGGTAGGTCGGATCAACTGACCAAATATATAATCTGTACCAAGTTCCAGCTTTCTATCTTCAAAAACACGAAAGTTGGGCCATTTCCGATCGTTCAGTTATATGGCAGCTATAAGATATAGTCGGCCGATCCTTACGAAATTTGGCATGTCGAAAAAAAAAAATTTGAAACAAATATTTTGCCAAAAATAGCTCTTATGCCAAATTTGAACTCTCTAACTTTAAAAACACCAAAGTTATACCATTTCCGATCAATCAGTTATATGGCAGCTATAGGATATAGTCGGCCGATCCGGGCCGTTCCGACTTATATACTGCGTGCAAAGGAAAGAAGGGTGTGTGCAAAGTTTCAAGACGATAGCTTTAAAACTGAGAGACTAGTTTGCGTAGAAACAGACAGACGGACAGACAGACAGGCGGACAGACGGACATGCTCATATCAACTCAGGAGGTAATCCTGATCAAGAATATATATACTTTATAGGGTCTGAGATGTCTCCTTCACTGCGTTGCACACTTTTGACCAATATTATAATACCCTCTGCAAGGGTATAATAAGGCTGCGATCTGGGTAAAAAAGAGCCCAGTTTGAAAACCGTAGTCCTCTGTTGTTTCCCCCCAATAGGTAAGGGACACAGAGAATAATGCCAATGAGCATAAAATAAAAAAAAAATAATAAAAATGAGTCAAAAAAAAGGCTCAAGGAGTATTCTCAACCGTATTTTGGGGCTCCTATTAAAATTGACGCATAAATAGTGGCTAGATGTGCATTGACACACTCAGTTCAAAGAGCTAAGTTTAAAATCGTAGTCCTCTGTTTTTTCCCCCCAAGTGGTAAGGGACACAGATTGAGAATTGCCATAGAGAATAAAAGTGCGTTTATTGTTTAGCTCAGCACTGTCCGAGGCCTTACATCGGAATATTTATAAAAAAATCTTTGGGCTGGAATTCAACGATACGGCGCAAGGAGTTCAAAACAAATCTTTTGTAGGGAAAGATCCTGATCACAGTTGTGGGAAACCAAAAAAAAGATTTTAATTTACAAAAAAAATAAGTTTTTCCGGAACAACGCCGGAAATTCATAAATATTGAAAATAATATACGGCGTGTTCGAGGCCAAATATGAGGAAAATATAAAAAGTCGGGTTCCTGGAACAACAACAAAACTCTATGATATGGTAAAATAAAAAAAAAAAACAAGAAAGGAAAGCTTACTTCGGGCGGAGCCGAAGTTGATATACCCTTGCAGTTAAAACCGGATATATATCGCAAACATCGGATATAGTTGGCCGATCCTTATGAAATTTGGTAGGATGGATCAAAATATAATCTGTACCAAGTTCCAGCTTTCTATCTTCAAAAACACAAAAGTTGGGTCATTTCCGATCGTTCAGTTATATGGCAGCTATAGGATATAGTCGGCCGATCCTAATGAAATTTGGTAGGTTGGATCAACTAACCAAAAATAGAGTCTGTATTAAATTCCAGCTTTCTATCTTCAAAAACACGAAAGTTGGGTCATTTCCGATCGTTGAGTTATATGGCAGCTATAGGATATAGTCGGCCGATCCTTATGAAATTTGGCATGTTGTATTATTTTGCCAAAAATAGCTCTCATGTCAAATTTGAACTCTCTAACTTTAAAAACACCCAAGTTATACCATTTCCGATCAATCAGTTATATGGCAGCTATAGGATATAGTCGGCCGATCCCGGCCGTTCCGACTTATATACTGCGTGCAAAGGAAAGAAGGGTGTGTGCAAAGTTTCAAGACGATAGCTTTAAAACTGAGAGACTAGTTCGCGTAGAAACAGACAGACGGACAGACGGACAGACGGACATGCTCATATCAACTCAGGAGGTGATCCTGATCAAGAATATATATACTTTATAGGGTCGGAGATGTCTCCTTCACTGCGTTGCACACTTTTGGACAAAATTATAATACCCTCTGCAAGGGTATAAATATATTTACAATTCAAACAAGAAAGGAATCCTAACTTCGGACGGAACCAAAGTTTATATACCCTTGCAGTTAAAACCGGATATATATCGCAAACATCGGATGAAGTTGGCCGATCCTTATGATTACATCATAATAAAACCAATTAATTAAAATTAAAAATGTAAAAAAGTCCCAAGCTTCTATCTTCAAAAATACGAAAGTTGATATTTCTACCAAATACCATTTCCGATCGTTCAGTTATATGGCAGCTTTAGGATAAAGTCGGCCGATCCTAATGAAATTTGGTAGGTAAGATCAACTGACCAAAAATAGAATCTGTACCAAGTTTTCTATCTTCAAAAACACGAAAGTTAAGTCATTTTCGATCGTTCAGTCATATTGCAGCTATAAGATATAGTCGACCGATCCTTATGAAATTCGGCATGTCGTAATGTTTTGCCAAAAATAGCTCTCGCGTCAAATTTAAACTCTTTAACTCAAAAAACACTAAAGTTATACCATTTCCGATCAATCAGTTATATAGCAGCTATAGGATATAGTCGGCCGATCCGAGCCTTATATACTGCGTCCAAAAAAAAGAAGGGTGTGTGCAAAGTTTCAAGACGATAGCTTTAAAACTGAGAGACTAGTTCAGACAGACAGACGAAAAGACGGAGCGATAATGGTAAAGAGAACATCAATAGCGCATTCGAAAACTTCCTGGTAAGCAATGGGATTAAGAGGCAGCTCACCGTTCCCCATACTCCATAGCAAAAGGGCGTGGCTGAGCGTGCCAATCGGACGCTAGTGGAAATGGCAAGGAGCATGATGGTTCACGCTAATGCGAACGAGTACCTGTGAGGGGAAGCGATAATGACTGCGATGTATTTGCGGAACCGATCAGAAACGTCTACATTGCCAGACATGACTCCATACGAAGCATGGTTTGGTAAAAAGCCCAGCGCATCCCATCTTAAGGTGTTTGGTACAAAGGCAATTGTGCTAGACAAGACAATGAAAAAAAAATTTTCTCCGAAAGGAATATAGCTTATCCTGATTGGGTATTCAGAAACTGCCAAAGCGTATAGACCCTTCAATCCTGATACGTAAACTATCAAGGAAGCCAGAGATTTGGTGTTCCTTGAGCACGATATAACAAAAACCGAGGATATTTCGACCGTAGAATTGGCAGAAAACGGAAGCGTTTTTGGTGAGGAGAAAAATGGCGGTCGCGATGGAAATGACGGAGATCATGCAAGGGACGGACAGTCGGGAACCGAAGATGGTGAAGACGAGTTGGTTGATAGCGTCGACAGAGTTTAGCGAGGCCCAGGTAGGCCTTACATAATTCGTACTGGAAGGCTAGGACGACCACGTAAGGAGTACAATATGCTTAAAGCTTTTGGAGTTACCGACGTCCAAGTACCGAGTGGAGTCAAGGAGGCTTTGAGCTCGACACAGGCTAAAGAATGGAAGGTTGCGATGCAGAAGGAGTATTCTCAACTACAGTCCACCAATACATGGAGTCTTGTAAATCTTCCTCCTGGCGAGAGAACTATTGAATGCAAATGGGTGTTTGCGGTTAAAGGAGACCAGTACGGCAACGTGGAACGGTTCAAGGCTCGCTTAGTCGCAAAAGGTTGTGGACAGGAGTATGGCATAAACTACACAGAAACATTTTCCCCAGTGGCTCGGTATTCTTCCATCCGATTGGTGATTGCACTGGCTGTCGGGAACAAAATGTTTATGCATCAAATGGACGTCTCAGCTGCGTATCTCAATAGCGACCTACAAGATGTAGTCTACATGCGGCAACCGGAAGGGTTCGTGGACACAGCGTATCCAAAAATGGTGTTGAAGTTACACAAGTCTTTATACGGTCTGAAGCAGAGTAGGCGCGAAAGGAACCAGAAATTGGACTGTACTCTTCAGCGTATTGCTTTTGTACAATGTCCCAATGAGCCATGCCTTTATACCAAGAACAACGGCGAAAAATTTAACTTAATTGTTGTATATGTCGATGATCTGATTATTGCTTGTTCCAGAAAAGAAGACCTTGTCGACATAAAACTTCAAATCGCACGGGAATTTGAAGTAGTAGATGGCGGAGAGCTGAATCATTTTTTTTTAGGCATGGAGATCGAGCGGGATGGAGAGACGGAAAGTGTGGCAATTGGCCACAAGCAGTATATCGACGGGCTGTTACGAGATTATGGCATGGAAGGCTGCAGGCCAAATGCAACGCTTTTGGAGGTTGGTTATCAGAACCTTTGGAAAACTGTCCACGAGCCAACCAGAAGCAGTATCAATCGCTTATTGGATCACTGCTGTACCTAGCAATGACTACGAGACCGGACATTGTTCATTGTGTGGCAAAGTTGGCTCAGAGGTGCAGTGACCCCCATAAGGAACATGAGGTGGCCGCTAAACGCGTCCTTCGTTACCTAAAAGGAACTTTGGGCTTGAAGTTGCACTTTGTTCGAACTGGTGTGCTTTGTTCACTGCTTTGTGGATGCAGACTGGGCCGGTGACTGTACTGGCCGCAAATCGTTTAGTGGTTGGGCGTTCTTAATGGCTGGAGCAGCGTTTTCGTGGGAGTCGAAAAAGCAGAGCATCATAGTCAGTAGCACGGAGGCTGAGTATGTGGCACTTTCAACAGCTGCTGAGGAGGCTGCTTACGTGCAGAAGCTGATATCTGAGATGGGTTTCGAGACGGCGCCAACATTGATGATCTACAGTGACAAAATGTAGTCTTGTTTAGCGAAGAATGCAAGTTTTCATGCTATAAGTAAACATATAGATATCAAGTATCATTTCATAAGAGATTTATATAAGAAGAAAGTTATTGATATTGAATATGTTCCAACCGAAAATATGATTTCAGATGTTCTTACTAAAGCTCTATGTAAAGTTAAGCACACAGAATGTATTACTTCACTAGGGCTAAACTAAAATAGTTCTTTTGAATTAGATATACCGCGGTGAGAAGGAGTGTTGAAAATATTTGCATATGCACCACTGTATATCTTATTCCTCTTATGTTATACACTAAAGTAACGAGTAACGAATTATCTTTCTTCTTTAAGTTCTGGTTCTGTCTGCGTGCAGCATTTTTTAGTCTCTAATCAATCGTCAAACCGTATAAGTATAAAAATAATCTTAATAACACAGTTGTACACAATAACACAGATATAGTTGGAGTCGATATACGCTTGCAGTTTAGATCAGATTTATATTGAAAAAAAAACACATTGAGGGCCGATCCTTATTATACCCTAGCAGATGGTATTATAATTTTGGTCGAAAGTGTGCAACGCAGTGAAGGAGACATCTTCGACCCTATAAAGTTAATAAATTCTTGATCAGGATCACCTCCTTAGTTGATATGAGCATGTCCGTCTGTTTGTCTGTCGGTTTCTATGCGAACTAGTCTCAGTTTTAAAGCTATCGACTTGAAACTTTGCACACACCCTTTTTTTTTTTAACACACCCAGTCGGAACAGCCGGGATCGGTGGACTATATCCTGCAACTCCCATAACACTGATTGATCGGAAATTCTATAACTCCAGTATTTTTAGAGTTAGAGAGTTCGGATTTTGTACGAATGCTTTTTTTGATAATACGACCCACCAAATTTTATGAGGATCGGCCGACTTTATCCTTTAGGTACCATAAAAGTTTTATGTTTAGTTTTATTAAAACTGAAACATCGGAAATGACACCACTTTCGTGTTTTTGAAGACGGTTGAAAGTTGAAACTTCGTACAGATTTTACTTTGGTCGGCCGACCATATCTTACGGGTGCCATATAAATGAACGATCGGAAATGGTTTTTAGTAGAAATACCATCTTTGGTATATTTGAAGATTGAGGCTTGTTTTTTTTTTTTAGATTTTTTTATTGAAATTTATTGGTTTTATTGTGATATTCTCATAAGGATCGGACAACTATATCCGATGTTTGCGATTTTTAACTTCTGTGGTTTTTAACTTCGGGCAGAGCCGAAGTTAGCTTTCCTTTCTTGTTTTTAATTGTTTCATATTTTTTTTCACCGAGCAAAAATTCTAATTAATTCATTCTACCAAACTTCATAAGGATCGGTCGAATATCCTTATGAGAATATGATAATATAGCCCAATTTATTATAATATAAAATCTAAAAAAAAATCGTTCAGTTATATGGCAGCTATGGGATAAAGTTGGCCGATCCTTATGAAATTTGGTAGGTCGGATTATCTGACCTTTTTTTTTTTTTTTTTAAAACAAGTTAAATTTTATTTTAGTTGCCGGAATCGTTCAAAACCATTTGAACATAACCGGGCGCTTAGAAGGTAGGGTGAATATGGTACATATGGGATATGGGCCTAGACTCAGACTATTATCTGACCAAAAATATAATCTGTACTAACTTCAGGCTTTCTATCTTCCCTGATCCAGTTCCCCTGTCTAATTTGAAATCAAATCCGCATTTGAATCAAATCATCGCTAATTACTCTTCCATCGTCGTACAGTTTTTGTTCTTACTAATAATGGTTACCGATGCTAAATTACCTTGTGTCAAAGTTTCTTGCATTACGGCGACTGATCTGCACCTGCATTTGGATTCTCTTCTTTTCGGGCCCCTCTACTCCAGAAAATTCCAAATGTATGTGATCTATTCAAGGCTCATTAATTTCCCCTTGGTCACGTCGATATATTCAACTGGCTTGAGAGGCTGAGAGACATTTATTGGGATTTAGGCGTCTCTTTCATGTTGAGCAACGCTGCCGCCGGGGTCTCGTTGCCCTCGTATGTAACCCATGTGGGTCAGCTACTGCGCTGCACTACCGAGTAACAATTTCTTGAGCATCATCACCAAGTTTCTACTTACTCACTGATGTCCATATTGTATTATGTTTGTCAATTTGCACTATCGAGCAGCATCTATTCTCGGAATTGTCTTTTAGGGGTCGCCACCCCACTTCAAATATCGGCGAAGTATTTTTTTTGCGCAGCAAGTCACCATGATTTTCATGTCCGTTCATTATGGAGGATACCGCTTGTCCGCTCAGAATTTCTCGATCATTTTTTTTGAATTCATAACTTTTATTTGTCGTGCCTTCTATAACTACTAATAGTTTAAGGGGTTATATACAGTTGTGATTGATTAAAAAATCAACAGTATATACTGTTGAGAATACTTGCACAAAAATTCATAACGATCGGAGCATTAGAACCGAAGTTGTAGCTATTTTTAGCGCACTACCTGCATATAAAACTTGAACAAACTTGAAACTTTAAACGCGATTATCTCAGAATCTTTTTTTTTGGGAAATTACCTTTGCGGTGGACACGATAACTAAAAAACTACTAATCCGATCAACACCAAATTTTGACCACTTATTTATTATGAAACTCCTTTTTTAAAGCACAAAAAACGAAAATCTTATACCTTGAAAAAGTACATTTTTTGTTAAAAACGTAGCCATTTTTTTTTTAATCAAAATTTTTAAAAATCCCTCGTTTACGGACTAGACAATACAATATACTAACTAAACTTTTTTGAATTTTGGATTTCGGATGAACTGTTTTCGGGATATCATGTCCACTGCAAGACACCATCGAAAAAAGACGATCCGGGAATTCGGCTATAACATTTTTATTATGTAATATTTTTTTATGAAAAAATTTAAATAAGTACCCAGAAACATGTACTAAACAACGTCGGTAAAACATTTTTCATAAATATTTCTATGGTGTCAAAAAAAAAACGATAAAATTCCATTTTTTTGTGTGGTAAAACTGTATATAACCCCTTATTTTATAAAAGGTTGTCAAAAAAGTCTTGAAGTATTTCCGCTAGGTGTCTTTGCAACTGCGTCGTTTTAGTTTTATTCGTCTCATCGGTTCACGCTATAGCTTTTTGGAAAGCTCTTTTCACGCGTTTGATGTGTGATTTATTATTGTTTGTTTTTAGTCGTTCGTGAGTTATAGAGGCGTTGCAAACATGAAGCAAAATAAAGGGAAAATATGGAATATTTTACAGTGATACTACGATAATATCAAAAATGCATCTCATGCTGCCAATAAAATTTGCAGTTGATAGACCCGATACAGATGCCATTTCCACCACACAACGATGGTTTCAACGTTTTCGTTCTGGTGCAAAGGTGGTCGAAGATGCGCGAAGGAAAATTGCGACAAAATCGCTGAATTGGTCGCGAGAGACCGGCATAGTAGCAGCTGTAGTATCGGCCAAGAGCTGGGCATGAGTCATGAAACCGTTAAAAACCATTTGAAGAAACTTGGATTCAAAAATAATCTCAACTATACGAACTACCGAACTGAGCGGACGTGCTTTGTCCGAGCTTCGGGAAAACTGCACCATAATACAGCTAATCAAAAAACTGGGGTAACCCAATATAAGCGAAAAGACGCTGAACTACAATTTACTAAAAGCGACAGACAAGATTTTTATAACAGTTGTGATGTGCTAAACCAAAACTAGTGCATTGTTAAAAAAAAACAATAAGAGCCACGCAATGAGCTCATTGAGCAACGATCAAAAGAACGAGCGTAGAAGTTCAGTGAACCAAAGAAACGGCTTCTACTCTTACTTTTCAACCCGCGATACCGAAGTGGAAAAATCGGCGATTATAAGCAGCCCGGCTTTACTGACCGCTGAAACCCAAAGGGCACGGTCTTGCTCACCCGCTCTGCTCACTCCGACTCCCGCGTCATGGAGTTCGCAGTGTAAAACCTCCCCTCCAATATCGGAAATAAATTTCGCACCAACAACTGGCAGCGCTACAACTTCTGCAACAACAGCAACTCAAAACCTCTGCAACTCAAAGTACCGCGACGTCAACGACTACAGCGAGTACAAAAACAACAACCTCGGAAAGTGCCAAAGCGGCAACGGCCACACAGACCGGAATGGACCGCTACATCCAAATTAAGGAAAGCTTAGCCCGCAGAGTAATCCGGCAGGCAATAAAACAAAAATTAATCGTGTCCTAAATATCGATAAAGAACCAGACAGATCCACTACTAACAGATTTGCCCTACTGGCGGAGGTTGAGGAAAACCAACCAGCCCAAGACACCGCAAAAAAAACCCAAGCCCCCTCCAATCCATATTAGGGAAAAAAGCT
Organism: Drosophila bipectinata; assembly: GCF_030179905.1. Lineage (NCBI taxonomy): Eukaryota > Metazoa > Arthropoda > Insecta > Diptera > Drosophilidae > Drosophila > Drosophila bipectinata. The sequence continues at coordinate 18,410,616 of NC_091740.1, read as the reverse complement.
CGAGTGCCCTGGTCAACAAAATTGCGTCGTTGATCGGAAACGGTGATAATTTTCATGTTGTTCCGCTTATCAAAGGGAACATCCATGAAACAAAGGTGCAAACCAAGACTGAAGAGCACTTCCGAATCGTGTCGAATGTTCAAAATGGATGTTCAAAAATTAGGTTGAACATGAAATTAAAAACGTACACAATTTTAAAATATTTAAAATATTCAAATTCAAATTAAATAATTCTTTCACAGATAATTAAAAGAATAAAATTTATTAACAAAGTACAAGAACAAAAATAGATTTAATACAGTCCACTAAAAATTATAATCGAAGAAAAGGTTAAAGAAACATCAAATTTATTCAAAAACAAGAAAGGAAAGCTAACTTCGGTCGGTGCCGAAGTCGGCCGATCCTTATGAAATTCGACATATTGTATTATTTTGCCAAAAATAGCTACCACCTAAAATTTGAATTCTCTAACTTTAAAAACACCAATTGTGCTTATATTATAAACACAATACCATTTGTTTATACCATTTCCGATCAATCAGTTATATGGCAGATATAGGATATAGTCGGCTGATGGATTTCTTCCACTTTTTGAGAAAAAGCCAAGATTAATGATTCCATTAAATAGTTTACAGACGACCTCTATAGCGCATTTTGAAGTTCGATCAGTTTCTTTGGGGTCAATAGGCCACCACCGGGAGCCTTTTTTGGTTTGGCCCTCTTATGACTTTTTCGATTTCGTTCGGCCGGAATGAAGGTGCGGCTGGCTGAGGGGAGGACTCTGGCTGAATTACTGGCAGGAGAAATGAATTTGAGGCTGGGTTTGGCTGGAAGACACTTTGAAGATGTAAGGCGAATGTTTCAGCTCGGTCTTCGTCGCTGCGAGCCCAGCATCCCGAAGAGTTTCCTATCGGGGTGGTCGTTTCAATTGGGGCGCTAAGATTTGGCTGGGCCCTCCACAGGGGGTACTTTGTGCTTGTTGGTGAGAGATTCTGGATGTACCTCAGCTGTGCATTTTCTTCCTGTTGGTGAAGAGCCTGGTCGAGTGATCGGGTTGCTTCCTTAAGGCGTTGTTTTGAAGCTGGTGATCTGCTGTTTTGCCAATCACGACGCGTGCGCCTCTTTTCTCGCACGAGCTGTTCGATTTGCTGATTAGATTTGAAGTGTTTGTTTCGGTCTACTTCTTTCCTATGAGGAGTAGAGATTTTAGCTGCCGTAACGAGTACTTCTTCCAGGGCGCTCGTAGTGTAGTCGATGTCCGATTCCATGTTAAATTCCGGGGCGAGTTCTATGTGGGCACTCACGTACTTTTTGTATTTTAGCCAGTTCGTTTTTGGCGTCGTCAGGCTGAAGGGGTGTTCGGTTATTTCTGGGCTTTGAAGAAGCGTTAGAAGCACAGGCGAGTGGTCTGATGATAAGTCCGAGACTGCTTTGGCACTTATTAGATTGCGAGGTATGTTTTTTGTCACTGCAAAATCAATAAGGTCTGGTAGCTTTCGTGAGTCTGTTGGCCAGTATGTGGGACTTCCAGGGGAAACGTAGTCTAGTTTATTTTTCACATTTATAATTGCATTGTACAATTGTCTTCCTTTGGGAGTCACTAGACATGATCCCCAGTGCGTATGTTTGGCGTTGTAGTCTCCTGCGGCTATAAATCGATCCCCAAGTGAATTGTAGAAGTCCATAAATTGTCCTTCCGAAATTGAGAAACGAGGAGGGCAGTAAACGGCAGCGATTGAAAGGATTCCGTTGCTTGACTGAATTTGTATCGATGTGGCCTGCAAGAAGTTTGTTGCAAACCTTTTGTAATAATGGTGTTTAATGCGTTCTCTGATTAGAACTCCAGTTACGACGTGGGCTTTCCCATCTGGATGATCTGTGCGGTAGATTGTGTAGCCTCTTATATGAAAGTTGTATTTGCTTGTAAGATGGGGTTCCACCAGTAGCATAACGTCAATATGGTTTTCGGTCAAGAATTGTGACAATTCTAGTTTATGCCGTGAGACACCATTGGCGTTCCACATTGATATTAGTAGCGCCTGCATAGATTATTTAGACTGTTGTGCTAAGAGCAGCTGTATCACCATGTTCTGGTTTTGAACAACCGTTTGCATGGTCGTTTTCATGAATGACATAAGCTCCATCATACTTTGTTGGAGGGTAAGCATCATAGTTTCCGATTTGCTGTGTGGTTGTTCTGGGGCCTGTTGAGCGCTTTGAGAGTTAGGCTGAATTGGAATTTCCCTTCCAGATCGTAGAGCATCGGCATAGGAGAAGCCGTTGGTGGTGTTTAATGGACCAAATGAGGATCACGCAGCTCTGGCGAAGAAGACGTCTGGCGTAGTTTTTGACGCAATGTACGCATTCTGTGGATTTTGGTTGCGCGTTGCGGTCGCTTGACGTATGCGACTCTTTAACTCCTTATACACCATACATCCTCTATAGTTTGCCGTATGGCTACCTCCGCAGTTTCCACATTTCTTCACGGTTCTGTCCTTGTTTGTAGTGCAGCAAGCTGACTTGTGGGCGTCCCCGCAGACTACACAGAAGTGTGCAGAAGACCTTGTGTGTCCATACTCTTGACAGTTAGTGCATTGCACTGGACCGTTGCGTTTATGTGGCTCTTCAACAGTGATTTTCCGATGCAAAAGATATTGCAGGTTGTAGATTGGGTGGATTTCGTTCTTCTTCAGCGACCTGCTTTCTGGCTCGAGCTCGACCTTGAAGAGCGGTTGTGGCTTTTTATCTTTATTTAGAATGTTAATAACATTCTTAGCGGCGAAGCCCTTTTCTTTAAGGGCGGTTTTTATTTTTGCGGCGGTAACATCAGGTTCTATTCCCTTTACTACCACTTGTAGGCCCTTACTGCTTTTCAGCTGGTACGTGTAATAGTTTTTCTGTACAGTGTCCAGATATTTCGACACGATTCGGAAGTGCTCTTCAGTCTTGGTTTGCACCTTTGTTTCATGGATGTTCCCTTTGATAAGCGGAACAACATGAAAATTATCACCGTTCCCGATCAACGACGCAATTTTGTTGACCAGGGCACTCGAGCTTTTTTCCCTAATATGGATTGGAGGGGGCTTGGGTTTTTTTTGCGGTGTCTTGGGCTGGTTGGTTTTCCTCAACCTCCGCCAGTAGGGCAAATCTGTTAGTAGTGGATCTGTCTGGTTCTTTATCGATATTCAGGACACGATTAATTTTTGTTTTATTGCCTGCCGGATTACTCTGCGGGCTAAGCTTGCGCTTAATTTGGATGTAGCGGTCCATTCCGGTCTGTGTGGCCGTTGCCGCTTTGGCACTTTCCGAGGTTGTTGTTTTTGTACTCGCTGTAGTCGTTGACGTCGCGGTACTTTGAGTTGCTGTTGTTGCAGAAGTTGTAGCGCTGCTTGTTGTTGGTGCGAAATTTATTTCCGATATTGGAGGGGAGGTTTTACACTGCCGTTTCTTTGGTTCACTGAACTTCTACGCTCGTTCTTTTGATCGTTGCTCAATGAGCTCATTGCGTGGCTCTTATTTTTTTTTTTAACAATGCACTAGTTTTGGTTTAGCACATCACAACTGTTATAAAAATCTTGTCTGTCGCTTTTAGTAAATTGTAGTTCAGCGTCTTTTCGCTTATATTGGGTTACCCCAGTTTTTTGATTAGCTGTATTATGGTGCAGTTTTCCCGGAGCTCGGACAAAGCACGTCCGCTCAGTTCGGTAGTTCGTATAGTTGAGATTATTTTTGAATCCAAGTTTCTTCAAATGGTTTTTAACGGTTTCATGACTCATGCCCAGCTCTTGGCCTATACTACAGCTGCTACTATGCCGGTCTCTCGCGACCAATTCAGCGATTTTGTCGCAATTTTCCTTCGCGCATCTTCGACCACCTTTGCACCAGAACGAAAACGTTGAAACCATCGTTGTGTGGTGGAAATGGCATCTGTATCGGATCTATCAACTGCAAATTTTATTGGCAGCATGAGATGCATTTTTGATATTATCGTAGTATCACTGTAAAATATTCCATATTTTCCCTTTATTTTGCTTCATGTTTGCAACGCCTCTATAACTCACGAACGACTAAAAACAAACAATAATAAATCACACATCAAACGCGTGAAAAGAGCTTTCCAAAAAGCTATAGCGTGAACCGATGAGACGAATAAAACTAAAACGACGCAGTTGCAAAGACACCTAGCGGAAATACTTCAAGACTTTTTTGACAACCTTTTATAAAATAAGGGGTTATATACAGTTTTACCACACAAAAAAATGGAATTTTATCGTTTTTTTTTTGACACCATAGAAATATTTATGAAAAATGTTTTACCGACGTTGTTTAGTACATGTTTCTGGGTACTTATTTAAATTTTTTCATAAATAATATTGCATAATAAAAATGTTATAGCCGAATTCCCGGATCGTCTTTTTTCGATGGTGTCTTGCAGTGGACATGATATCCCGAAAACGGTTCATCCGAAATCCAAAATTCAAAAAAGTTTAGTTAGTATATTGTATTGTCTAGTCCGTAAACGAGGGATTTTTAAAAATTTTGATTAACAAAAAAAAAGGCTACGTTTTTAACAAAAAATGTACTTTTTCAAGGTATAAGATTTTCGTTTTTTGTGCTTTAAAAAAGGAGTTTCAAAATAAATAAGTGGTCAAAATTTGGTGTTGATCGGATTAGTAGTTTTTTAGTTATCGTGTCCACCGCAAAGGTAATTTCCCAAAAAAAAAGATTCTGAGATAATCGCGTTTAAAGTTTCTGAGATAATCGCGTTTAAAGTTTCAAGTTTGTTCAAGTTTTATATGCAGGTAGTGCGCTAAAAATAGCTACAACTTCGGTTCTAATGCTCCGATCGTTATGAATTTTTGTGCAAGTATTCTCAACAGTATATACTGTTGATTTTTTAATCAATCACAACTGTATATAACCCCTTAAACTATTAGTAGTTATAGAAGGCACGACAAATAAAAGTTATGAATTCAAAAAAAATGATCGAGAAATTCTGAGCGGACAAGCGGTATCCTCCATAATGAACGGACATGAAAATCATTGTGACTTGCTGCGCAAAAAAAATACTTCGCCGATATTTGAAGTGGGGTGGCGACCCCTAAAAGACAATTCCGAGAATAGGGGTCGCCACCCCACTTCAATGTCAATTTGCACTATCGAGCAGCAGATAGTGCAAATTGACAAACATAATACAATATGGACATCAGTGAGTAAGTAGAAACTTGGTGATGATGCTCAAGATATTGTTACTCGGTAGTGCAGCGCAGTAGCTGACCCACATGGGTTACATACGAGGGCAACGAGACCCCGGCGGCAGCGTTGCTCAACATGAAAGAGACGCCTAAATCCCAATAAATGTCTCTCAGCCTCTCAAGCCAGTTGAATATATCGACGTGACCAAGGGGAAATTAATGAGCCTTGAATAGATCACATACATTTGGAATTTTCTGGAGTAGAGGGGCCCGAAAAGAAGAGAATCCAAATGCAGGTGCAGATCAGTCGCCGTAATGCAAGAAACTTTGACACAAGGTAATTTAGCATCGGTAACCATTATTAGTAAGAACAAAAACTGTACGACGATGGAAGAGTAATTAGCGATGATTTGATTCAAATGCGGATTTGATTTCAAATCAGACAGGGGAACTGGATCAGGGAAGATAGAAAGCTGGAAGTTAGTACAGATTATATTTTTGGTCAGATAATAGTCTCAGTCTAGGCCCATATCCCATATGTACCATATTCACCCTACCTTCTAAGCGCCCGGTTATGTTCAAATGGTTTTGAACGATTCCGGCGACTAAAATAAAATTTAACTTGTTTTAAAAAAAAAAAAAAAAAGGTCAGATAATCCGACCTACCAAATTTCATAAGGATCGGCAACTTTATCCCATAGCTGCCACATAACTGAACGATTTTTTTTTAGATTTTATATTATAATAAATTGGGCTATATTATCATATTCTCATAAGGATATTCGACCGATCCTTATGAAGTTTGGTAGAATGAATTAATTAGAATTTTTGCTCGGTGAAAAAAAATATGAAACAATTAAAAACAAGAAAGGAAAGCTAACTTCGGCTCTGCCCGAAGTTAAAAACCGGTTAAAATCCGGCTTGCAGTTAAAACCGGTTATATATCGCAAACATCGGATACAGTTGTCCGATCCCTATGTGTCGGGTCAAGCAGCAAGCAACTAATTTAAACACAACAATTAATTAGTAACTGATGTTTTGCTGGTCGCAAGCCGACTCTCTTTCGGCCGCTCGGCTTTGCTACTTCGGCGTTTATAGTTAGCGAGCATCCGCTCAGCCTATTCTGCAAGGTTGGCGCCACTCTCGTTCGTCTTCTTACTGCGCTCGCATCCTAAATTGGATTTGAAATATTGTACATAAATCCTAATTTCATATGCGGCCTGAATAAAGTTTATAACGTTGAAATTAATTAAATTCTGATTTTTTATTTACGGCATCGAAAACTCTCGAGTTAGTTAGTTCAAGTTAGTTCACAAGCACACATACATATTTACGATCCACAACGCAAGTGCATTCGCTCGCACATAGCTTCATATATATATACATTCCACAATTCCGCTACGGTTTTGAGCGCACAGTGGGACGGATCGTGTTCGCCGCGAGCAAATAAAATTTATTTCGGTTGTTCGGAACTCAATATAATAAATCATGAACTCCAGCGGCGCCGTCACAGGAGCACCCACTCCAACCCCACTCCAACCCAACCAATTTTAAAGTCCAAGGCCCTGGGTATTCTCCAGGACTTACAGAGGATCCAAGGAGCTCTTCAGCCTATTTCCAAAGTGGATGATGCCATGCTACACGTGCGACATGGTCAGATAGCCACCATGTTCAGCGACTTCAAGGCCATCCACGGGGAGCTTGAGGATTTGGACATTTTGCAGATCAGCAGTGACCTTCGATGGACTGTTTCGGAGCTCGTAGCGACGATGCAGGCGGAAATTGAGCACGAGACGACCCTTCGCTCATCTCGAATTGCTGCCCACTCCACCCTTGCCAACGGAATGTCCACCATGCAGCCTGACCCAGGGTTAGGTCAAAGTTTTCAAGTGCTGCCTCCTTTGCCGCTCCCTACGTTCAGCGGTGGATACTCGGAATGGGCTGAATTTTACTCGATCTTCTCTACCATCGTCGGCAGCAATCCTCGTATTAGTAAGGTGGAAAAGTTGCAAAGGTTGCGATCTTGCCTTCGGGAGTCCGCTTTCGATGCAGTTCGTTCCTTGGAAGTCTCCGACGAGAACTATGATGTTGCGCTGAATTTATTGGAGAAACGATTTAATAACCGTCGCTATATATTTCGCTTATTTGAGTACCAATCGAACTACCGATCTGAGCGGACGTGCTTTGTCCGAGCTCCGGGAAAACTTCACTTTGCTTATATTTTCGCCAATATAAGCGAAAAGACACTGAAATACAATTTATTAAAAGCGACAGACAAGCTTTTTTTTTTGTAACAGTTGTAATGTGCTAAACCAAAACTAGTGCATTGTTGAAAAAAAAAAAATACGTACCACGCAATGAGCTCATTGAGCAACGACCAAAAGAACGAGCGTAGAAGTTCAGTGAACCAAAGAAACGGCTTCTACTCTTACTTTTCAACCCGCGATACCGAAGTGGAAAAATCGGCGCTTAAAAGCAACCCGGCTTTACTGACCGCTGAAACCCAAAGGGCACGGTCTTGCTCACCCGCTCTGCTCACTCCGACTCCCGCGTCATGGAGTTCGCAGTGTAAAACCCCCCCTCCAATATCGGAAACAAATTTCGCACCAACAACAAGCAGCGCTACAACTTCTGCAACAACAGCGAAAACCCCTGCAACTCAAAGTACCACGACGTCAACGACTACAGCGAGTACAAAAACAACAACCTCGGAAAGTGCCAAAGCGGCAACGGCCACACAGACTGGAATGGATCGCTACATCCAAATTAAGCGCAAGCTTAGCCCGCAGAGTAATCCGGCAGGCAACAAAACAAAAATTAACCGTGTCCTGAATAACGATAATGAACCAGACAGATCCACTACTAACAGATTTGCCCTACTGGCGGAGCCTGAGGAAAACCAACCAGCCCAAGACACCGCAAAAAACCCAAGCCCCCTCCAATCTATATTAGGGAAAAAAGCTCGAGTGCCCTGGTCAACAAAATTGCGTCGTTGATCGGGAACGGTGAAAACTTTCATGTTGTTCCGCTTATCAAAGGGAACATCCATGAAACAAAGGTGCAAACCAAGACTGAAGAGCACTTCCGAATAGTGTCAAAATATCTGGACACTGTACAGAAAAACTATTACACGTACCAGCTGAAAAGCAGTAAGGGCCTACAAGTGGTAGTAAAGGGAATAGAACCTGATGTTACCGCCGCAAAAATAAAAACCGCCCTTAAAGAAAAGGGCTTCGCCGCTAAGAATGTTATTAACATTCTAAATAAAGATAAAAAGCCACAACCGCTCTTCAAGGTCGAGCTCGAGCCAGAAAGCAGGTCGCTGAAGAAGAACGAAATCCACCCAATCTACAACCTGCAATATCTTTTGCATCGGAAAATCACTGTTGAAGAGCCACATAAACGCAACGGTCCAGTGCAATGCACTAACTGTCAAGAGTATGGACACACAAGGTCTTCTGCACACTTCTGTGTAGTCTGCGGGGACGCCCACAAGTCAGCTTGCTGCACTACAAACAAGGACAGAACCGTGAAGAAATGTGGAAACTGCGGAGGTAGCCATACGGCAAACTATAGAGGATGTATGGTGTATAAGGAGTTAAAGAGTCGCATACGTCAAGCGACCGCAACGCGCAACCAAAATCCACAGAATGCGTACATTGCGTCAAAAACTACGCCAGACGTCTTCTTCGCCAGAGCTGCGTGATCCTCATTTGGTCCATTAAACACCACCAACGGCTTCTCCTATGCCGATGCTCTACGATCTGGAAGGGAAATTCCAATTCAGCCTAACTCTCAAAGCGCTCAACAGGCCCCAGAACAGCCACACAGCAAAACGGAAACTATGATGCTTACCCTCCAACAAAGTATGATGGAGCTTATGTCATCCATGAAAACGACCATGCAAACGCTTGTTCAAAACCAGAACATGGTGATACAGCTGCTCGTAGCACAACAGTCCAAATAATCTATGCAGGCGCTACGAATATCAATGTGGAACGCCAATGGTGTCTCACGGCATAAACTAGAATTGTCACAATTCTTGACCGAAAACCATATTGACGTTATGCTACTGGTGGAAACGCATCTTACAAGCAAATACAACTTTCATATAAGAGGCTACACAATCTACCGCACAGATCATCCAGATGGGAAAGCCCACGGCGGAACTGGAGTTCTAATCAGAGAACGAATTAAACACCATTTTCACAAAAGGTTTGCAACAAACTTCTTGCAGGCCACATCGATACAAATTCAGTCAAGCAACGGAATCCTTTCAATTGCTGCCGTTTACTGCCCTCCTCGCTTCTCAATCTCGGAAGGACAATTTATGGAGTTCTACAATTCACTTGGGGATCGATTTATAGCCGCAGGAGACTACAACGCCAAACATACGCACTGGGGATCACGTCTAGTGACTCCCAAAGGAAGACAATTGTACAATGCAATTATAAATGTGAAAAATAAACTGGACTACGTTTCCCCAGGAAGTCCCACATACTGGCCAACAGACTCACGAAAGCTCCCAGACCTTATTGATTTTGCAGTGACAAAAAACATACCTCGCAATCTAATAAGTGCCAAAGCAGTCTCGGACTTATCATCAGACCACTCGCCTGTGCTTCTAACGCTTCTTCAAAGCCCAGAAATAACCGAACACCCCTTCAGCCTGACGACGCCAAAAACGAACTGGCTAAAATACAAAAAGTACGTGAGTGCCCACATAGAACTCGCCCCGGATTTTAACATGGAATCGGACATCGACTACACTACGAGCGCCCTGGAAGAAGTACTCGTTGCGGCAGCTAAAATCTCTACTCCTCATAGGAAAGAAGTAGACCGAAACAAACACTTCAAATCTAATCAGCAAATCGAACAGCTCGTGCGAGAAAAGAGGCGCACGCGTCGTGATTGGCAAAACAGCAGATCACCAGCTTCAAAACAACGCCTTAAGGATGCAACCCGATCACTCGACCAGGCTCTTCACCAACAGGAAGAAAATGCACAGCTGAGGTACATCCAGAATCTCTCGCCAACAAGCACAAAGTACCCCCTGTGGAGGGCCCACCCAAATCTTAGTGCCCCAATTGAAACGACCACCCCGATAAGAAACTCTTCGGGATGCTGGGCTCGCAGCAACGAAGACCGAGCTGAAACATTCGCCACACATCTCCAAAGTGTCTTCCAGCCAAACCCAGCCTCAAATTCATTCCTCCTGCCAGTAATTCAGCCAGAGACCTCCCCTCAGCCAGCCGCACCTCCATTCCGGCCGAACGAAATCGAAAAAGTCATAAGAGGGCTAAAACCAAAAACGGCTCCCGGTGGTGACCTATTGACCCCAAATATGCTGATCGAACTTCCAAAATGCGCTATAGAGGTCGTCTGCAAACTATTTAATGGAATCATTAATCTTGGCTATTTCCCAAAAAAGTGGAAGAAATCCATTATTATAATGATACCGAAGCCTGGAAAAGACCACACAATTCCGTCATCATACAGACCAATAAGCCTTCTATCTTGTTTGTCTAAACTGTTTGAAAAATGCTTGTTAACTCGCATAATACCACATCTGGAAGCTTGCAATATCATCCCGGCACACCAATTTGGCTTTCGAAGAAACCATGGAACCATCGAACAAGTGAACAGATTAACATCCGAAATACGCTCAGCCTTCGAACAACGAGAATACTGCAGCGCTATTTTCCTCGACGTATCTCAAGCTTTCGACCGAGTTTGGCTCATCGGACTCATGCACAAAATTAAAACGTATTTGCCAACATACACCCACAAGCTACTGGAATCATACCTCTTCAATAGGGTATTCTCAGTGAGATGCAACGCAGCTACTTCGGGCGACTACCCCATCGAAGCTGGAGTTCCACAGGGAAGCGCACTCGGGCCGTGTCTATATGTTTTGTATACTGCGGATATTCCTACGAGCGCACAACTAACAACGTCAACATTCGCCGATGATACCGCTATTCTTAGTCGCTCCAGATGCCCAACGCAGGCAACAACCCAACTGGCTAATCATCTCACAATAGTGGAAAGGTGGCTGTCCGACTGGCGCATTAAAATAAACGAACAAAAGTGTAAACATATAACGTTTACTCTTAATAGACAAACATGCCCTCCGCTTTTACTAAACGGTATGCAGATCCCTCAAGCTAACGACGTAACGTACCTTGGCGTTCACCTTGATAGACGACTTACCTGGCGTAAGCACATCGAATGCAAAAAGATGCATCTAAAACTGAAAGCCAGCAGCCTCCACTGGATCATAAACTCACGATCGCCACTGTGCCTGGACTACAAGCTACTACTGTACAATTCAGTCCTAAAGCCAATCTGGACGTATGGCTCCCAGCTGTGGGGGAACGCGAGCAGCAGCAACATAGACATCATACAGCGCGCACAATCAAAAATCCTGAGAACTATCACAGGGGCACCTTGGTATGTTCGCAACGAAAACATCCACCGGGATCTGGGCATCCTCGCAGTGAAAGACGAAATCCAGAAGCAAAAAGAGTCATACAAAGAAAAACTGTCTTCGCACCCAAATTTTCTCGCTCGGGGATTGACTCGGGTTTCTAGCGTATCCCGCCTTAGACGCAACGACCTCCCAACCCAGCAATCGATTTTTAGGGCCGTCTAACTCCGTATCAGTCAATATGACTGTTAGTTAAGTTAAAAATATAAGATTTGATACACCTCTTGTTAGTCTCGCAAAGAGAAGATTCAAGAAATAAAAGCAACGTTAAAAAAAAAAAAAAAAAAAAAAATATTTCAGACACACGTGAACGAGATTCTGGGCCTCAGTCTGTTGGAAAGTGGCTCAATAGCAGCACTTCGAAGTCTTTCGGACAAATTTAATGCCCATATGCGAGCCTTAAAGAATTTGGGTACTTCAGTTCAGATCGCCAGCTGCATCATCGTCCAAGTTCTGCTTCAAAGGTTGGACCCAGCTACCCAGGCCAAGTGGGAGGAGAGTCAAAACTCCTCAGGTTCAGACGCCATCCCTACTTGGGAGTCGGTGGCCGAATTTTTGGAGCAGCGGTGTAGGACGCTGGAGGCTATGGACGTGGCCATGGCTGCATACGCCCCGGGCGCTCATGTGGGAAGGCGTCGAGGTGCAAATAATGGTAGATCATCCTTTATTGTTACTAATTCGCTTCCCTCTACCTGTGCTCTATGCGGTGGATGGTCCCATATAATGTCTGCATGCCCCCGATTTCTATCAATGCCCCCTGAGATTCGCCTTGGTGAGGCCAGGCGACTCGGTCTTTGTCGGAAGTGTCTGCAAACGGGCCATCACATGCGTGAGTGCCTCGCTGCTAGTTGTCGCAGTTGTGGAAGGAGGCATCACAGCCTGCTGCATTTCCTGGAGCCGCCGGCATCTAGCGGCCAGCCTTTGGTTGGTCCTCCCACGTCAGCCATAGCCGAGGTCGCCGAGCCTGCAGCCTCTTCGCCGTCCACTGCTAATGCACTAGTTGCTCAAGGTCACAGCGGCGATATATCGTTGCTTGCTACAGCGAACATTTTTGTTCGTAGTCGCGCTGGATCCCTTGTTCCATGCCGAGCTTTGTTGGATTCTGGATCTCAGGTGCACGTTATCACTTCCATGGCGGTGTCTGGTATTGGAGATACCGGCTTTGCGACAGATGGATTCTCTGTTGATGTTCTCCTACGTTCCCACTGTTCCGAGTACTCGGCCCTGGTTAACGCCGTCATCGCCGCCAATATCACGGACCTGCAGCCTAGCTTCAGTTTGGATGTCTCCAGCTGGAATATTCCTGGCAATCTTTCTTTGGCTGATCCTGAATTTTTCCGCCCACAGCGCATCGACCTTCTTATCGGAGCCAGTCTGTTTTATGAGCTGTTGTGTGTTGGGCAAATTAAGCTCTCAGCCGGCCTGCCATTGCTGCAGAAAACTCAACTTGGATGGGTCGTGTGTGGAGGCGGTTCACATGTCCAGAGAAGATCACTCGTTTCCACTGCCCACAAGGATGTTCCGGAGAGCGCAACAATGCTGGATGATCAGCTGGATTCTTTGCTCCGCCGGTTTTGGGAAATCGAAGACTGCTCCGAGCCTATTGTGAAGCAGACGAAGGAAGAGCTAGATTGCGATGCGCATTTCGTGCAACATGTTGCTCGGCTGGATTCCGGCGCTTACGCTGTGAGGCTTCATTTAAAATGCGGTTCTAAGTTGCTGGGGGAGTCTGACCCCCAAGCCGTTCGACGATTTCTTTCCATCGAAAAGAAGCTCTGTCGCCGTCCTCAATTGAAGGAGCAATATGCGGCCTTGATAAAGGAGTATTTGGAGTTGGGTCACATGTCTCCAGTCCCTGCTGATGCGAGCGTCACTGGTCAATACTTTCTTCCACACCATTGTGTTTTAAAGGAGGACAGTTCAACAACCAAGCTCAGGGTTGTTTTTGATGGATCTGCTGTCACAACTTCTGGATATTCATTGAATGACGTGTTGATGTCTGGCCCAGTTATTCAGCCAAAGTTACTGCATATTCTGTTAAAGTTCCGATGCCATCGGGTGGCCATTACTGGAGATATTTGTAAAATGTATCGTTGCGTCAGGGTTTTTCCTGAGGACAGCTATCTTCAGTGTATTCTTTGGCGGGATTCCACCCAGGATGAGTTACAGGTTTTTAAGCTGGACACGGTCACTTACGGAACGAAGCCTGCCTCATTTTTAGCAGTTCGGACAATGCATCAGTTGGCAGATGATGAGCAAATAATGTTTCCAAAGGGGGCCGAAATTCTGCGTCGCGACTTTTATGTGGATGATCTGCTTTCCGGAGGCGACTCTATAGATGAAGCTTTTAGCATAATGCAGCAAACATCCGCGATTCTTGCCAAAGGCCATTTTCGGTTAAGGAAGTGGTGGAAGGGGTTAAGGAATGTTGCTGACGTTCTGGATAAGGTGCCTGAAGAAGATCAGGAGTCTTTCCTAAAGTTTGATGATGGTAGCAACTTCACAAAGACACTGGGTCTCGCTTGGGATCCTGCAACTGACCGCTTGCTATTTTCTTTTGAAGGGATTCAGTCAATCTCAAAGCCCACTAGGCGCATTGTGCTTCAGTCGCTCGGCTTTATGACCCCTTAGGCCTTGTTGGTCCTGTAATTTCAAAGGCAAAGATCTTTCTCCAGAAGCTGTGCCGTGAGAAGTTGTCCTGGGATGAAAGTCTTCCTCAAGCCCTTCACTGCGACTGGAATATGATTTGTAGCAGCTTTGGTAGTACGCAGCGCGCCGAATTCCCTAGATGGGTGCTAACATCGAAATCCGAGGTGGAGGTCCATGGATTCTGTGATTGATTGAGCGTATTGAGGCGTATGGGGCATGCGTTTATGTCGTGTCCAAGCGCGCAGGATCTGCAAGCTATTTACTCTGTTCGAAGTCAGGAGTTGCCCCGTTAAAGACTGTTACGGTTCCTAAGCTGGAGTTATCAGGAGCCGAGTTGTTGGCTCGGAAGTAGAGCAGTTGAAGGTCTACGTTGGAAAGTATTTTTGCTGGTGCGATTCTGCTGTGGCTCTGTCTTAGATTCGAGAAGAACCCTCTCGGTTTAATGTTTTCGTCGCCAATCGAGTTTCGACCATTCAGAAGCTAACTAGAGAAATGGAGTGGCGGTATGTTCCCACTTCTTTGAACCCAGCAGATATCCTGTCGCGCGGGGCTCTTCCCAATGAATTGGTTGAGAATAAGCTGTGGTCTCATGGTCCTCCGTTTTTCGTTGGATCCCAAGAGACGTGGCCAACCGCGGTCCCATCTGAGAGATCAACCCTGGAGTTACGTGCAAGGGTCCTGCTCATTCAGTCTCCGTACGTGGATATAACAGCGGTTTCTAAGTACGCTAATTCGTTTCCAGCACTGCAGAGGGTATTCGCTTACGTATACAAGTTTTCTCAACGAATTCACCACAACGGTGTTACGGCTAGCGATATAAAATCTGGAACACAGCTGTTATTGCGGCTAGTGCAACGTGTGCATTTTTGGGAGGAAATAAAGGCTCTTCAAAATGGAAAAGACGTAGCGGTATCCAGTGCCCTTGCCTCATCCTCTCCCTTCTTGGACAAATTTGGACTGTTGCGCGTAGACGGTCGGCTAAAAAATTCGTCGTTGGATTTTGATAGTCAGCATCCAATTATACTTCCAAGAAGCCATCCAGTTACGCGGGCTATAATTGTTGACTTCCATAAGCGAAATTTACATACGGGACCTCGCGCACTGTTGGCAATTATTCGGTTCCAATATTGGCCAATTGGGGGGAGAAAAACCGTGACGAAGGCATTACACAAATGCATCCGATGCTTCCGGACTAAGCCTCGGCTGTTGCAGCACATTATGGCTGATCTCCCGGAGGAAAGAGTTAGCGGCTCCCAGGTCTTCGGAGTCACTGGTGTGGATTTTTGTGGACCGTTCCATTATAAGCCGGAAGTGCGTAATAAGGCTCCAGTAAAATGTTACATTAGCATTTTCATTTGTTTTGCTACCAAAGCCGTCCACCTGGAGCTTGTAAGGGATCTGTCCACAATGTCTTTTTTGCAGGCTTTGAAGCGTTTTATATGCACCCGCCGAAGTCCTCAACATATTTGGTCTGACAACGCAACCAACTTTGTTGGAGCCAAAAACGAGCTAAAGGAGCTGCGCCGATTATTGAGCAAAGAGCAATGAGCGAAGAGCATCAACGGTCACTGCTGAAGTTTTGCTCTATGGAGTCCATCGAATGGCATTTTATTCCTCCTCGATCTCCGCATTTCGGTGGTCTGTGGGAAGCGGCTGTTAAAACCGCCAAGCACCATTTTTACCGAGCTGTCGGATCTGCAGTTCTGGGATTCGAGGAGCTGCGAACGCTGCTGTGCCATATTGGGGCTGTTATAAATTCACGACCCTTATTGTCTCTTTCAGAAAATCCTGCAGACCTTGATGTTCTGACCCCGGCTCGTTTTTTAACTGGTGGTCCGTCAGTCAGCTTTATCGAGCCTGATGTCACAAAGCTGAACTTCAACCGGTTGGACAGCTGGTAGCGCGTCTCTTTCCTGCAGCAGTCTTTCTGGTCCCGATGGAAGGAGGAGTATCTAAGTCTTCTCCAGCAGCGCTCCAAATGGCGCGCCTCCGGTCCTGCCTTGGCCCCGAACGATGTGGTGCTAGTAAAGGACGAGAAAATACCTCCGATGAAATGGCCGCTTGCGAGAATAATGGAGTTAATCCCTGGTCGGGATGGTATCTTTCGAGTGGCGGTGATAAAAACCTCATCTGGAATTACCAAGCGAGCAGTGACTAAGCTGTGCCTTTTGCCCCTTAAGGATGAAGTTGGAGTAGAAGCCCCAACTGGGGGGAGAATGTCGGGTCAAGCAGCAAGCAACTAATTTAAACACAACAATTAATTAGTTACTGATGTTTTGCTGGTCGCAAGCCGACTCTCTTTCGGCCGCTCGGCTTTGCTACTTCGGCGTTTATAGTTAGCGAGCATCCGCTCAGCCTATTCTGCAAGGTTGGCGCCACTCTCGTTCGTCTTCTTACTGCGCTCGCATCCTAAATTGGATTTAAAATATTGTACATAAATCCTAATTTCATATGCGGCCTGAATAAAGTTTATAACGTTGAAATTAATTAAATTCTGATTTTTTATTTACGGCATCGAAAACTCTCGATGACCAAACACTATGAGAATATCACAATAAAACCAATTAATTTCAATAAAAAAATCTAAAAAAAAAAAACAAGCCTCTATCTTCAAATATACCAAAGATGGTATTTCTACTAAAAACCATTTCCGATCGTTCATTTATATGGCACCTGTAAGATATGGTCGGCCGACCAAAGTAAAATCTGTACGAAGTTTCAACTTTCAACCGTCTTCAAAAACACGAAAGTGGTGTCATTTCCGATGTTTCAGTTTTAATAAAACTAAACATAAAACTTTTATGGTACCTAAAGGATAAAGTCGGCCGATCCTCATAAAATTTGGTGGGTCGTATTATCAAAAAAAGCATTCGTACAAAATCCGAACTCTCTAACTCTAAAAATACTGGAGTTATAGCATTTCCGATCAATCAGTGTTATGGGAGCTGCAGGATATACTCCACCGATCCCGGCTGTTCCGACTGGGAGTGTTAAAAAAAAATAAGGGTGTGTGCAAAGTTTTAAGTCGATAGCTTTAAAACTGAGACTAGTTCGCATAGAAACCGACAGACAAACAGACGGACATGCTCATATCAACTAAGGAGGTGATCCTGATCAAGAATTTATTAACTTTATAGGGTCGAAGATGTCTCCTTCACTGCGTTGCACACTTTCGACCAAAATTATAATACCATCTGCTAGGGTATAATAAGGATCGGCCCTCAATGTGTTTTTTTTTCAATATAAATCTGATCTAAACTGCAAGCGTATATCGACTCCAACTATATCTGTGTTATTGTGTACAACTGTGTTATTAAGATTATTTTTATACTTATACGGTTTGACGATTGATAAGAGACTAAAAAATGCTGCACGCAGACAGAACCAGAACTTAAAGAAGAAAGATAATTCGTTACTCGTTACTTTAGTGTATAACATAAGAGGAATAAGATATACAGTGGTGCATATGCAAATATTTTCAACACTCCTTCTCACCGCGGTATATCTAATTCAAAAGATTCTATTTTAGTTTAGCCCTAGTGAAGTAATACATTCTGTGTGCTTAACTTTACATAGAGCTTTAGTTAGAACATCTGAAATCATATTTTCGGTTGGAACATATTCAATATCAATAACTTTCTTCTTATATAAATCTCTTATGAAATGATACTTGATATCTATATGTTTACTTATAGCATGAAAACTTGCATTCTTCGCTAAACAAGACTACATCTTGTCACTGTAGATCATCAATGTTGTATAAATCTTCTTATATAAATCTCTTATGAAATGATACTTGATATCTATATGTTTACTTATAGATTGAAAACTTGCATTCTTCGCTAAACAAGACTACATCTTGTCACTGTAGATCATCAATGTTGGCGCCGTCTCGAAACCCATCTCAGATATCAGCTTCTGCACGTAAGCAGCCTCCTCAGCAGCTGTTGAAAGTGCCACATACTCAGCCTCCGTGCTACTGACTATGATGCTCTGCTTTTTCGACTCCCACGAAAACGCTGCTCCAGCCATTAAGAACGCCCAACCACTAAACGATTTGCGGTCAGTACAGTCACCGGCCCAGTCTGCATCCACAAAGCAGTGAACAAAGCACACCAGTTCGAACAAAGTGCAACTTCAAGCCCAAAGTTCCTTTTAGGTAACGAAGGACGCGTTTAGCGGCCACCTCATGTTCCTTATGGGGGTCACTGCACCTCTGAGCCAACTTTGCCACACAATGAACAATGTCCGGTCTCGTAGTCATTGCAAGGTACAGCAGTGATCCAATAAGCGATTGATACTGCTTCTGGTTGGCTCGTGGACAGTCTTCCAAAGTCTTCCTGATAACCAACCTCCAAAAGCGTTGCATTTGGCCTGCAGCCTTCCATGCCATAATCTCGTAACAGCCCGTCGATATACTGCTTGTGGCCAATTGCCACACTTTCCGTCTCTCCATCCCGCTCGATCTCCATGCCTAAAAAATGATTCAGCTCTCCGCCATCTACTACTTCAAATTCCCGTGCGATTTAAAGTTTTATGTCGACAAGGTCTTCTTTTCTGGAACAAGCAATAATCAGATCATCGACATATACAACAATTAAGTTAAATTTTTCGCCGTTGTTCTTGGTATAAAAGCATGGCTCACTGGGACATTGTACAAAGCCAATACGCTGAAGAGTGCAGTCCAATTTCTGGTTCCATTCACGCCCACTCTGCCCACTTTAGACCGTATAAAGACTTGTGTAACTTCAACACTATTTTTGGATACGCTGTGTCCACGAACCCTTCCGGTTGCCGCATGAAGACTACATCTTGTAGGTCGCTATTGAGATACGCAGCTGAGATGTCCATTTGATGCATAAACATTTTGTTCCCACAGCCAGTGCAATCACCAATCGGATGGAAGAATACCGAGCCACTGGGGAAAATTTTTCTGTGTAGTTTATGCCGTACTCCTGTCCACAACCTTTTGCGACTAAGCGAGCCTTGAACCGTTCCACGTTGCCGTACTGGTCTCCTTTAACCGCAAACACCCATTTGCATTCAATAGTTCTCTCGCCAGGAGGAAGATTTACTCCATGTATCCATGTATCCAGACTCCATGTATTGGTGGACTGTAGTTGAGAATACTCCTTCTGCATCGCAACTTTCCATTCTTCAGCCTGTGTCGAGCTCAAAGCCTCCTTGACTCCACTCGGTACTTGGACGTCGGCAACTCCAAAAGCGTTAAGCATATTGTACTTCTTACGTGGTCGTCCTGGCCTTTCAGTACGAATTATGTTAGGCCTACCTGGGCCTCGCTGAACTCTGTCAACGCTATTAACCAACTCGTCTTCACCATCTTCGGTTCCCGACTGTCCGTCCCTTGCATGATCTCCGTCATTTCCATCGCGACTGCCATTTTTCTCCCCACCAAAAATTCTGCCAATTCTACGGTCGAAATATCCTCGGTTTTTGTTATATCGTGCTCAAGGAACACCAAATCTCTGGCTTCCTTGATAGTTTGCGTATCAGGATTGAAGGATAGTTTGCGTATCAGGATTGTCTATACGCTTTGGCAGTTTCTGAATATCCAGGATATGCTCTATTCCTTTCGGAGAAAATTTTTTTTTCATTGTCTTGTCTAGCACAATTGCCTTTGTACCAAACACCTTAAGATGGGATGCGCTGGGCTTTTTCCCAAACCATGCTTCGTATGGAGTCATATCTGGCAATGTAGACGTTTCTGATCGGTTCCGCAAATACATAGCAGTCATTAACGCTTCCCCCCACAGGTACTCGTTCGCATTAGCGTGAACCATCATGCTCCTTGCCATTTCCACTAGCGTCCGATTGGCACGCTCAGCCACGCCCTTTTGCTATGGAGTATGGGGAACGGTGAGCTGCCTCTTAATCCCATTGCTTACCAGGAAGTTTTCGAATGCGCCATTAATGCTCTCTCTACCATTATCGGTCCGTATAGCTTTAATCTCCTGCCCAGTTTGCTTCTCAGCCAACAACATAAATTCTTTGAATTTCACAAAAACTTTTTCTTTTGTTTTAAGCATATACTCCGATACATAACGCGTCTTGTCGTCTATGAATGTAGAAAAATAACGCGCTCCACCTTTGGAAACTGTACTCATAGGACCGCACACGTCCGTATGGATCAGCCCCAACACTTTGTTCGAACGATTTTCCGCCACTTTTGGAAATTGTTTCACGCATATCTTGCTTTTCGCACAAGTCTCGCAAACAAAGTCATTCGTGCTACCGGTTACTCCACGTAGACCATACACCAGTTCTTTTCGAATCATGGATTTTAAACTTTCGAAATTTAAATGTCCGAATCTATTGTGCCACGTTATTACTTGATTTGTTTTCCCTTTTGCAGCAAAAGCCATTTTGATCTTATTTTCGAAAATAAACAAGTCATTCTTTTTGTTCGCTTTTATTACCTTTTCGCCGGTCTTATTCTTGACACTAGCACTATTTTTCGAAAAACTTATTTCGAACCCGTTATTAGTTGCTCTCGACACCGAAATAAAATTACACTGAAGGTTTTGTACGAATAATACATCAACCAATTCATTAATGTGTTCTTGCCAAAACAGTTTTACTGTTCCAATGCCATCAGCCTCAATGTAATTTTCTCCAACCAGTATTATTTTTCCTTATGCTTATGAACTGAAACAAATAACGATTTTTTTGCACATAAATGGGCTGTTGCCCCACTGTCAATGCACCAAATATTCTTCGTTAGTCCACTTTGGCTCGCTGCGGCAGCGAAAACAGAGAACGACTTCTTGTTCTCTTCGCGTTTGCTCACACTATTGGTATCCTTTTCTGATCTTGCGTTTTTCTGTTTTGAGTAGCACTTTGCCGAAACATGTCCGTAACGACCGCAGTTCCAACATTCCACATTTTTCATGTCTTTCTTATGCTTGGGCTTTTCCTTTTCGGCACGCGACGAGTACATTTTCTGTTCCGCTTTATTTCCCATTTTGTCTCCCACTTTTTGTCGTTCTCCCTCTTCCAGTAACTTAATTTTTAGAGAAATCAAGGAAGGCAAAGAAGCACGCGTCTCCATAGCAATTACGAAATTTTCCTACGAATCAGATAGGCTGGACAAAAAAATTATTACAATAATTTCTTCTGGAACTGATTGATCGATCTCTTGTAATTTCTCGATGACGTCATTGAAATTACTCAAATGCACTGTGACACTGTCTGACTCTGACATCTTCATATACAGCAACTGTTTAAACAACTGTACTTTACGCGCTGGTCCACTAGGCATGTGAACACTAGCCAGCTTTTTCCAAGCTTCCATTGATGATTCGCAGTGTTTAACATAATTAATCTGGGACGGCTTTATACACAACAAAATACTCGCGAGGGCCTTTTCATCCTTGTTATCAAAGTTTGCCTGCTCTGCAACCGTTCCACTTTCGTTTTTAATTTCACGACCACACACAATTGACCAAAGTTCTGAGTGTACCAGCAGACTTTTCATTTGCACTGCCCACGAACTATAATTGTCACTATCAAGTTTTTCTATTGAGTATTGCGAACTCATCTTGTTCGTCTTGTTCATTAAACACCACCGAATCTCTAATTATCGTATAATCTTTTCGACTATTACGCAGTAGTTTTCTTGCTGGTCTGGGCCCATAACCTATTCGGTTTGACGATTTATTAGAGACTAAAAAATGCTGCACGCAGACAGAAACAGAACTTAAAGAAGAAAGATAATTCGTTACTCGTTACTTTAGTGTATAACATAAGAGGAATAAGATATACAGTGGAGCATATGCAAATATTTTCAACAATACTATTAATACTAACGATATTTTTTGTAAAATGTAATAAGATTTTTATTATATACTAGTTGTACTAAGCCAATCTAGTTTTCTAAACATTTCCAAATATGATTTTGCAAAAAACGGATACGATAAAATTTGGTTGGTCAAATTAAAAATAGCAAAAAAACAGATGAACAGAATTATTCAATTTCTTAATCTAACACATCAGAAAAATTGTATCAAAGTCTCTTCTTTCTCAGAAGAATAATTACAATTGAAGGACCTAGCAGCTAGCATTGCATACTTTGTTTGGTTAGTCTTAGTTTTAAAATCATGGTATCATCTAAATAAAAATAAAGTAAAGTAAAGTAAAATAAACTAGGGAAATTTCTAATAAACTAATAGGAAATTTCTCTGCCCGAACTATGCCCCACACACACAGTGTAAATGTGTGAAACGTCAAGCTCACAGCGTACTTTCTGCTATTCGTAACTAACACTAATGCGTTAAAATCATATCAATGTATTGAGGTGCCGACCACTGCACTATGGGAAATATGACCACTTTTCCTGGCCAAAAATAATATCTCAAGAACGAAACAAGATATTTAAGTTCTGATTTTTGATTTGAGTTCACATGGTCAATAGATTTAAGATTTTACTTTTTAAAAAGCACATTCCAACTCAAAAACTAAGCAAGATATTTAAATTTTGATTTTTGATTTGAGTTTATATGGTCAAAAGAACTCAGATTTGAAAAAGTTGTGGGCGGGGCACCGCGCCCTATTTAAAAATAACATGCTAACTGTAGAACTAAGCAAGATATTTCAATTTGGTTCTTTGTTAGTGTTTTATAAAGCCATAGTCATTTTGAAAAAGTAGGTGTGGTTTTTTTTTTATTAATTAAAAATTTTTTTATTTTTTTTAAATTTAAATCGGTTTTGCACTAGTCTCACAGCTAACAGATTCACATTCAAGGTTTTGAGGTTGCCTCCTTAAATTATGAATTTTTTCAAAAGCGCATAAAAGGACATATTCATATTTCACTCATATGAAGAAAATTAAACCATCTACAACATGGACTAAATTACAATGTCCGACTCGGTTTGACTTAGTTTAAATCTCTTTTTAAAAATGTGATTTATTTCTAAAAATTTATTTTGCTAGACTACTTACATTTTCACTTTATTAAGGGGGGACATCTGAGTAACAGGCCAAAAAAAAGCGAATTTTCTCGAATTCTCGAATTTTTTTTGGCCAAATCAAAAAAGCTAATCGAAAATTTGTAAATGGGGTTTTATTATATTATATTTAAACTACACAAACAAATTTTTTTTTAATAAATCGAAAACAAAATGGCGGCCCTGCAGCTATTATTCGTAGGCCCTATTTTTTTAAAGGCTGAACACCTAACGTCCTTAATTTTTGATCTAGAACAAAAAATCAAGTTTTGTTAGTTTCTTTATCTCAACGGCTATCGACACACGTAGGATTTTTTCGATATATTGATTTTTTCCAAAATGGCAAGTGGTTGAACAAAATTTTCCATTTTCACTAACAAAAAACGTCACAAAATTGTTGATAAAAAAAAAGTAAGCAAAATAAAAAAAAAATCCTACGTGTGTCGATAGACATAGGTATTCTGAGTATACTGTCAAAATTTTAGGTTATAGGTTATAGGATCGATAGGTTAAGAGTTGTTCGAGTTAGGTGTTCGGCCAACCCAAAAAAAGTGGTTTCGAGAAAAACGCGTTTAAAGTTTTAAGTACTGTGGGATATACCTGTGAGGCATCGCCGCAGAATGAAAAATTTCGGCACTTAGACACTTTTGCGGGACTCTATCTTTTGATATCTTTTGATTTTTTTAAAATTCTACTCAGATGTCCCCCCTTAAAAGGACAACACAAGTTTTTCGGACACTTCAAATACACAAACACATAATACAAGCAACATTGAAAAATATCCATTTCAAAACTTTTGATTTTGTCCATAAAATTTTCAGTATTCGCGTTTTTAAAATGGCACCAAAAAATCGTAAATTCTAAGCTCATGTAAATGTTAACATCAACAGCTGTTTTTAACAGCTAATTTCTTCGCAGTGGCGCCATCTATGAAAATTTCTGGTATGCATCATTAAAAATTAATCTATTGTGAATGATATGCAGTTAAAATTATTTAAATCCTTTAACTTTCAAAAAATGGTTTTTGGCCAGAAAAAGTGGTCAAATTTCCTATAGTGCACTGTTCTAATCTTGTGATGGTGTAGTGTGTGGTGTAAAAGTAGTTTTAATGTGTTATGTGTTGCTTAAACAATGCATTGTGTTGTTGTGAGTGATTACACAGTGCGACAAAAAAAAATTGGAGGAACTTTTAAAGAGACCTAGTAGGAATTTCCAGTAGTAGGACCTAGTAGGACCAATTTCATTACAATATACAATATTTCATATTTCACTGGACAAAAGTGTGCAACGCATTGAAGGAGACATCTCCGACCCTATAAAGTATATATATTCTTGATCAGGATCACCTCCTGAGTTGATATGAGCATGTCCGTCTGTCCGTCTGTCCGTCTGTTTCTACGCGAACTAGTCTCTCAGTTTTAAAGCTATCAACTTGAAACTTTGCACACACCCTTCTTTCCTTTGCACGCAGTATATAAGTCGGAACGGCCCGGATCGGCCGACTAAATCCTATAGCTGCCATATAACTGATTGATCGGAAATGGTATAACTTTGGTGTTTTTAAAGTTAGAGAGTTCAAATTTTAGGTGAGAGCTATTTTTGGCAAAATAATACGACATGACAAATTTTGTAAGGATCGGCCGACTATAGGATATGCTGCCATATAACTGAACGATCGGAAATGACCCAACTCGTGTTTTTGAAGATAGAAAGCTGGAACTTGGTACAGATTATATATTTGGTCAGTTGATCCGACCTACCAAATTTCATAAGGATAGGCCGACTATATCCTATAGCTGCCATATAACTGAACGATCGGAAATGGTACTTGGTAGAAATATCAACTTTCGTATTTATGAAGATAGAAGTTTGGGACTTTCTTTTAGATTTTTTATTGTAAAAAATTGGATTATATATTCCTATTCCCATAAGGATCGGCCAACTTTATCCGATGTTTGCGATATATATCCGGTTTTAACTGCAAGGGTATATAAACTTCGGCTCCGCCTGAAGTTAGCTTTCCTTTCTTGTTTGTTGATTTATTATTGTGATAAACTGATTATATTATGATATTCTCATAAGGATCGGCCAACTAAACAAATTTGAACTGCGTGGGTATTACAGGAGTCTCCATGCCAAATCTTCTAGTCTCTGAGTTTTATGCATTCCTGGCTATATACATGGCTATATAGACTCAGCTGTTGATGTTGATCAAGCATACATATTAAATATGCATTTACATATCTAGCATAGCTATTGAACGAAATGCCGGAACGAGATTATAATGCATTATAGTGGAATTAAATAAAAGTCATGAATCAGAAAATAAACAAATACTTTTTCTGGTTTATTTTCTGGTTTCTGATTTTATCGAATTTAGTGAGTCAAAATCATTTCAGCCCTTCTACTACCGACCGCCGAGCTACCGAGCTGCTTGTGGCATGTTAAAAATACCATCTTCGATATATTATTTAATTCAATTTCATAAACTATTTTATTATACATTTTTATAAAGATCTGCAAATTATATTCGATTTTAGCGATATAAATCCCATCTTAACTGCAAGAATATATCACGTTTGGCCGCCCCCAAAGTTTCTTTGCTTGCTAAATTTTTAAATTGTAATGTATTAACTAACTTATAGTATCATTAAAAATTAATCAAAAGAAGTTTAAAATACCTAGAGAAGCATAGTAATCACTAAATGATGATAAATGATCTCGAAACTCAGCTGCAGTTGAAAGTGCCAAATAAATTTGACTTCGTCTGCCATCTGCACCTATCTGAAAAAAAGAAAATTCAGCAATCATTAGAAATTTAAGACGCACTATAAGTTATAAAAAAAGGATTGATAGAAACAAATGTGGTTATTTTTATACCCTTGCAGAGGGTATTATAATTTTGTGCAAAAGTGTGCAACGCAGTGAAGGAGACATCTCCAACCCTATAAAGTATATATATTCTTGATCAGGATCACCTCCTGAGTTGATATGAGCATGTCCGTCTGTCCGTCTGTCCGTCGGTGCGTCTGTCCGTCTGTCTGTCCGTTTCTACGCGAACTAGTCTCTCAGTTTTTAAGCTATCGTCTTGAAACTTTGCACACATCCTTCTTTCCTTTGCACGCAGTATATAAGTCGGAACGACTGGAATCGGCCGACTATATCTTATAGCTGCCATATAACTGAACGATCGGAAATGGTTTTAGGTAGAAATACCAACTTTGGTATGTTTGATGATAAAAGTTTGGGACTTTTTTAGATTTTGTATTGTAATAAATTGGATTATATATTCATATTCCCATAAGTATCGGCCAACTGTATCCGATGTTTGCGATTTATATCCGGTTTTTACTGCAAGGGTATATAAACTTCGGCTCCGCGCGAAGTTAGCTTTCCTTTCTTGTTTTTTTTAACATACACTTTACAATCACTTACAATCAGGCAACTTTTTAAAACTAACGAACTAACACAAGATTTCTATTTGGGAAAAATTTTGACTCAATCCTGATCTGCTTAGATACCACACGAGTCCAAGTCGGATAGTTTTATCTCTTTTTGACAAAGTAGTTACAAAAGTCGGATAGTTTTATCTCTTATAGTCTTCGACACGCGTTTAAAATTTTCGCCCATTGGTAGAGTGTATATACCGTATATATGTATATATCTCCTCTTAAATTGGTCGATTTAGATTTAGTTGGTTTTTCAGACATGAATTAACTATAACAATAAAGGAAAGCTAACTTCGGGCGGAGCCAAAGTTGAATACCCTTGCAGTTAAAACCGGATATATATCGCAAACATCGGATATAGTTGGCCGATATGCCTTTTCAGTTTCA
Source organism: Drosophila bipectinata (assembly GCF_030179905.1). Taxonomy (NCBI): domain Eukaryota; kingdom Metazoa; phylum Arthropoda; class Insecta; order Diptera; family Drosophilidae; genus Drosophila; species Drosophila bipectinata. Next base: position 18,383,482 of record NC_091740.1, on the reverse strand, counting down.
GATTTCGTTAAGAGTGAAATTAAAAGAATGCGAAGTAATAATATTAAAAGGCCCAGTAGAAGTACAAGGCCCTTACAATTCACCAGTATTGGTGCTACCCAAAAAAGGTCAGAACGCAGATTGTAGCCCAAAAATAGGCTTGTAATAGACCATATAAAATTAAATGAAAACACAACACCGAATAGATACCCGATGCAAACCCCTCTGTAATATTAGACAACATAGGGAAGGCTTAATTCTTTTCAACAATTGGCATGGAATCAGGATTCCATCAAATTTTAATGAAGGACACAGATATTGAAAAAACATACATTTGCATTAAGGGGGGACATCTGAGTAGCATTTTGAAAAAATCAAATTTTTTTTTTTTCGCTTAAAAAATTCTTTAGGGTCTTAAAAATGACATATCAAAAGATAGAGTCCGGCAAAAGTGTCTAAGTGTCGAAATTTTTCATTCTGCGGCGATGCCTCACAGGTATATCCCACAGTACTTAAAACTTTAAACGCGTTTTTCTCGAAACCGCTTTTTTTGAGTTGGCCGAACACATAACTCGAATAACTCTCAACCTATCGATCTAATTTTGACAGTATACTCAGAATACCTATGTCTATCGGCACACGTAGGATTTTTTTTTTATTTTGCTTACTTTTTTTTATCAACAATTTTGAGACTTTTTTTGTTCGTGAAAGTTGAAAATTTTGTTTAATCACTCACTATTTTGCAAAATATCAATATATCAAAAAAATCCTACGTGTGTCGATAGCCGTTGAGATACAGAAACTAACCAAACTTGATTTTTTGTTTTAGATCAAAAATTAAGGACGTTAGGTGTTCGGCCATGGACCCCCTTTAAAAAAATAGGGCCTATGAATGAAGGCTGCAGAGCCGCCATTTTGTTTTCGATTTATTAAAATTTTTATTTGTATTTGTAAATTTTATTATGTACTTTAAATATAATATAATAAAACCTCATTTACAAATTTTCGATTAGCTGTTTTGATTTGGCCAAAAAAAAATTCCAGAAGATCCGCTTTTTTTTTTGGCCTGTTACTCAGATGTCCCCCCTTAACAATGGAAAATTTGACTTTCTTTCTGAATTCGGCTTACCAAATGCACCCAGAATTTTCCAAAAAGCAATGGATGACATACTTAGAAAACAAGTAGAAAAAATATTTCACGTCTACATGGATGATATTATAATTTTCTCAAACACAATCGAGCAACATTACTCGGATTTAATTCAAATAATAAGCATTTTACAGAGAGCCAATATGAAAATTTCTCTCGAAAAATCTAGATGTTGTAAATTGGAAACCTCTTTCCTTGGTTATATTGTACCTCATAATGTAATTAAAACAGATCCGGACAAAACTTCCACAACTTAAAAATATCCGTTACCACAAAATATTAGAGAACTTCGAAGTTTTCTAGGCCTAAATGGATATTACCGAAAATTTGTCCGAAATTATGGTAAAGTAGCAAAACCTCTAAATAAATATTTAGGAGGGGAAAATGTAAATGTTTCTAAAAGAATGTCTTCAAAAGTTTTAATACAGTTGGTCGATTCAGCTGTAGAAGCTTTTAACGAGTTATAAAAAAATTTATAAGGACAAGTTGAATTAGTTCAACCAGTTTATGGGAAAAAATTCACTTTAACAACAGACGCATCAGACGTAGCTATTGGGGTGGTATTATCACAAGATAATACTTTTATTTCTAAAACACTTAATGTTGTGGTCTCGTTGAGTTCTATTTTAGATTGCTTTATTGTATGCGAAGCTTACAGAGTGGCCAGATTCTTAAAGTACTACATAGAAGGTGTATAGAATGGAGGAATACAAAACAGATGTGAGATTGACAATATGTAACTCATCTCCTCCTTCAATTAAGAACAAATGGGATTCGGAAATCCTTGGGCTTAAAACGATATACTTCTTGGCGAACACGACTACTTTGGCGAACTGTTATGCATGATGAAAGTCGTGGTGGTTGTTTTTGCCTTGGTTGTTGGTTCTTTGACGTGGAGCATTCTCGGGTGGCTCAGGTACATAATTACGTTGCTGAACGGTTGACGGAGTTACCGGTATATCTTCTTGTTGTTGTAGTGGTTGATTTGAAGGCGGCGGAATATCCGGGATCCAAAAGAACTCTTGAGGTTTTTCGATGGAGCTGCTTGCTGGGAACTTCGGTTTTCGCTGGTTGAAGTGGCGCTTGATATCACCATTTATGGTGCGAACCATGAAAAGCATTTTTCCAATTGGATGGTCAATAGAGCCTTGAATCCACTTTTCTCCCCTTGCATAATTATGAGCGTAGACCATTTTAGTTGGGACGTACTTGGTAACCGATTGCTTGGCTTCGACAGGCTGCTCGAAAAGTTTACTTAGTACGGTACGACCATAAATTAACTCGCCGGGAGATTTTTCGTAGGAATATGGAATGAACTTGTAAGTAGCAAGGTATTTAGTAACTGCTGCTCGGATTGTTATACCGTATTTGAGGTTTTTCTTGACTGAGAATTTGAACGTCTGAACGAAACGCTCTGCTAATCCATTGGATGTTGGATGGAACGGTGCTGTGGTTATGTGTTTTATTCCATAACGTTGGCATAATTCCTCAAAGGCGTCAGCCGTAAGCTGCGGACCGTTGTCGCTGACCATGGTTTTTGGATACCCTTCGATGGCGAATATCGATGATAGTGCGGCGATCGTGTTAGCGGTTGTAGTGGACGACATTTGAACTACAAATGGGAACCGCGAGTAAGCGTCTACACAGTAAGCGAATCGAATATTGAGCCGGCGAAGTCGATAAGGATTTTCTCCCACGCTGTTGTTGCTGCTTGCCAACTTTGGTATTCTTTTGGAGGAGCAGGATTGTTGCTGCATGACTGATCAAGGCTTTTAATGTCTGCGTCGATTGAAGGCTACCAAACATGTTGTCTAGCTAGCTGCTTCATTCGAACAATGCCCCAATGTCCTTCTTGTAACAGATTCAGGATACGCGCCTGAAGAGTTACTGGGATTACTTCACGACTGGCATCTGTGTGAAGGCTAAGCATTTTTTTGTTGATTGTGAAGCAAATTTTCGATTAAAGTATGGTGATAATGCTTCCTCGCCTTGCTGAAGTTTTTCTGGCCATCCTACAGTAACATACCGTAAGACTTGTTTGAGAAGTTTGTCCTTTTCGATGTGGTTGCGAATGGTCTCAGAATTGACCGGTGGTGACAGTTCCATTTCGATGTGGCAGGCTTCTTCTTCTCTGTCGAAATCCGGATCCATGCCCACGGGAAGGCGTGATAGGGCATCTGCGTTGCCATGAGCAGATGTAGAGCGATACTGAATCTCAAAAATATAGACCATGAGAATGATGGCCCAGCGCTGTAGCCTGTTTGATGTCATTAAAGGCAGATGCTTGCCTGGATTAAAAATAGCTGCTAGTGGCTTGTGATCCGTTATAAGGGTAAACTTTCGGCCGTACAAATATTGGTAAAAACGTTTTACTCCGAATGTTATAGAAAGTCCCTCTTTTTCGATTTGGCTGTACTTAACCTGATGCTTGTCAAGCGTTTTGGATGCGAAAACAATAGGCCTCTCCTTGCCATCTTGTTGGATATGTGAAAGGACTACACCAATTCCAAACGATGATGCATCCGTCGCTAGGACAAGTGGTAGATTTTCATCGAAATGAGCTAGCTGAGTCGCATTGATAATATGGGACTTCAGGGCTGTAAAAGCTTGTTGTTATTGCGGCCCGAAGAGGTATGCTACATTTTTTCTACGAAGTTGGTTTCAAGGAGCGGCCAACTGAGAATAGTTCAGTATAAAGTTGAAATTGTAATTAACTTTACCCATGAATGCTTCTAATTGCTGCAGATTAGAAGGCGGACGCAACATTTTAACAGCCTCCAAGCCTGAGCTGTCTGGAAAAATCCGTTGAGCGCTGATTCTTCGTCCTAAGTTCTCAATTTCGTCCTTGAAAATGAAGCATTTCTCTTTTTTCATCTAATACCGTTCTCACGAAGAATACTGAGAACTTGGTCGATTCGCTTTAGATGTTGCTCGCTTGTAGGTGCTGAGATAATGATGTCATCTAAGTAGTTTCCACATCCTTCTACTCCTTTTAGAAGTTGTTCGAAATACCTTTGGAAGATCGCTGGTGCACTGGCAATTCCGTAGGGAAGGCGCTGGTATTGAAATAGGCCAAGGGGTGTGTTGACGACCATGATAGTTTTTGAATCCTCATCCAGTTCCATTTGAAGATAGGCATCCTTTAAATCTATTTTGCTGAATTGTTTGTCGAGACGTATTATGTGAACGGAGACTCTTTTGTCGGTAACGGGTACTGTTCAACATCGATCTGCGCGTTGACTGCTTGCTTGAAATCGCCACATATGCGAATAGCGCCACCTGGTTTTGGTGCTAGTACAATTGGTGATGCCAAATTACTGAATTTGATTGGCTTCCAAATTCCGGCTTGTGTAAATCTGTCTGCTTCAGCTCTGAATTTGTCCATCTGTGCGAATGGAATTTGACGGCTCTTGAAAAACTTTGGTGTTGCTGACGGCTTTAAAAAGACACTTGCTTTGAAGTCTTTTATGACCCCCATGGCTGGTTCGAACACTTCTTTGTACTTGTTGCAAAGGTCACGTAATTCGTCTTCGTACACCTCTTGAACGTTTGATACTTGCATGATATCAAAGCCGAAAATTTTGAATAAATCCATACCAAATAGATTGTTTGCCGTCTCAATGTTCGCAACGATTATGACTACTTGCTTCTCTTTTTCACCGCACTTTGCAATTGTGTGCAGCTCCCCAAGCAATGGTATTGGTGTATGACCAAACGCATGTAATACTCGGGAACAATTGCGTAATTTAGGCTTATTCAACATCGCGTATGTAGTGGCGTTTATCACGGACGCTCCGGAATCCATTTGAAATGATATAACTTTGCCGTGTATTTCAAGATCTATAAGAATCTTGTTCTGCTGACACTTGACTTGACCTGTAACACTGTTTACAGCTGCAATCGTTTCGATTTCGTTTGCTTCGGATTTGCAACTTTTTTGCATTTGCCATTTACTTTTGTCTTGCTTCGACATGCATATAACACCTATATGTCCCTTTCTACCGCACTTGTGACATACGGCATCGCGAAACTTGCACTTCTCTCTGTCATGATTGTGTCCACAACCAGATCATGATTTTAGCGAACTTTTGTTTGATTTGGCATCACTTTCACCACCACCAAGGAATGGTTTTTTTGTATAGGTGTGAACTGCGTTTATTGGGTCTTTCTTTGATACTGTTTTTTTTTTAAGGCTGCCACGGTTTTTGTTGTTGTTTCTCATAGGTTTCTGCAACTACCATATAAGCACATCTTCAAGAGTTGGTTGGGACTTCTGAAGAGCAGATGCACGGACGGCATCGTATGGTGTATGTACTGTGATCTGATCCCGAATCATTTCATTCATAGTTATAGTTAGAAGAACAACCATTGGCATTACAGACGAATTGGCATTCCCGAGCGATCCCGCGCAAGTCGGCTACCCACTCTCTGTGTGTTTGTGAATGTTTCGTCTTCTTTTTAAAAAACTCATAGCGAGCAGCAACAACGTGTCGTTTTGTTGTGAAATGTTCCGTTAACTTGTCTGTGAGTTCCTTGTATGTTTCAGATCTTTCAATAGTTCGATTATGTTTATGCGACACCACGAAAGAAAATAAGCCTTTTGCCTTATTTCTGCACTAACCGAATACGCGTTAAAATGCTGGGTTCAAGGTAAGACTCCCAGTTTTGATTATCTTTGTCGAATTTGTGGAATGGGGGACACGCAGATAATTCACCCGTGTGGCTTGAATCACCCTGCCCTGGAGAAGCGTTTCTATCCATCATTGCTTGCATCCATTTTTGTTGCTGTTCCATAGTGTCTCTCGTAAATGCTTGCTGTTGAGCAAGTATCGATTAGATCAAATCCTCATCCGCCGGCATCTTGATGAAAATCAACGACTACTCGACACGATTTACGCGATTTTACTGTTTTTATTTTTCGACTAAAAACATCACTTTTTTCCTCGTCGCTAATATGTTGTGTTCCCGTTGAGTTCTATTTTAGACTGCTTTATTGTATGCGAAGCTTACAGAGTTGCAGGATTCTTAAAGTACTACATAGAAGGTGTATAGAATGGAGGAGTACAAACCAGATGTGAGATTGACAATATATAACACTTAATAAAACCGAGCAGCTGTACGCTACAAACAAAAAAGAATTGCTTGCCATAGTATGTTGTATGTACTATTTGTACGTAGTTATTGGTATAGAAATCCAAATCCACTATCAACCTTTATCTCACACAATTTCGGATAAAAATCGCAACGAAAATATGAAAGGATGGTACTATTTCATAGAAAGCTTTACACCGAAAATAATATATAAGTCCGGTACAACAAATGTTGTAGCCGACGCATTATCTCGAATTCAGAAAAAAATTATTACCAACAGAGATATAGAACAAACAGACCAGTCAGACTCAAAACACACAGCATTCAGCTGAAAGTAGTTTTGAAAATGTAATACAAGAGACCCGTAAACCGTTAAATCAGTTAAAACAATAACTGTTTTTAACAACGGGGAGGTATACAATCAGTGAAATTCTTTGATAGGACACGACATTTAATTGAATATGACACACTAGAAAATTTAATAACTACATATATTAAGAGAGTATCTTCCACCTAACATTACGGTAGGAATTCATTGTACCTTAACGGACTTATTTCATATTCAATTACCTTTAAAAAATAATTTCACAAACACATTCCTTTTTACAAGAATCTTTCTACAAGACGTGGAAAACGAAAAAGATGAAGCTATAATAATAGAAGAAACACACAGTCGAGCTCATGAAGGCTAGAAGAACATTACAAACAAATCAGTAGATTATATTATTGGCCAAACTGTTTTAAAAAATTAAAAGAATATAGATTTGTAACAAAAATAAATATAACAGGCACACAATAAAAATTCCAATTGGGGAGCCCTTGTTCCAAATAAAGAGGGAATTTACATATAAATATATATTACGCACAAAATTTAACATTTCTAACTTGTACAGACGCCTATTTAAAATACCTTGTAGTAAAAGAAATCCAAACTGAGTTAAACATTGAAAACAAAGTAATGGAACTACTTCAGCAATTTTCCCAAGCTAAAGTAATTATGACAGATATCCAACCGAGTTTTACCTCGGCCCAATTTAATTCGTTTGTACAAAGGTGTGGAATAAGTTAACGTTACGCAGACCCAAGTTTAGAGAGCACACTCGACATTAACGGAAATATCTCGCTGCACTAACTGACTATTCTGAAATAGTTATTAGAGCCGCTCAAAAATATTATATAATCAGACCATTCACTCCAAAACAAACCAAGAATCTTTTGATATCCTTTATAATAAAGTTGAGCACGAAAATATTCCCCTTATGTTAAAAAATACACAGTCAAAAATGTCGGAAAAACATAACGAAAACATGTGAGAAAAAACATGGGGAACGAAACATGTTTAATTCCAGATATAAAAAACTGGTAGTTAATTCAATAATAGAAATAGGACTATTCATAAAGATAATATTAGATTCTTTTTGCAAAAAAATAAATAATTTTCCTTTTTTCAGAAAATTGTTTTCAAGGCTACTTAAATTGAACTTAATACTTTTAACAAGTTCCGAAATACTTCATTACACAAGTCGCGATTATTTATTATTTAAAGACAACAAAGACGTATTGACGTACGATTCATGCGCAGACTTATTTCATGTAACTAATTTAAGTTTGTATGAAGAAATAATTAACACGGTTCTACACCTTTAGTGTAGAAGAAAAATCAAAGGACTGGTTAGGGTATGTTGGGGAAAGCTCGGAAAAGCCCCACGTTGGGCGCCATTTATTCTGTGACGAACACGGTGAAATGGATACCGATTGGTAGCGTACTCTGCCTACGGGACCGGCCTAGCTCAGTGAAGAGTCCAGGAGGTTGTGTTACTTTCTAATCAGGATCACCGCCACACAATACAATTTTGTAGACAGAGTTGGAAAGGATTAGGAGGGGATATAAGTCATTTCGGGTGGACTTGAATATGAGACAAACAGCCTTTTTTATGGAAGAACTGAGGTGGAATAGTTCTTCTGCTTGGCCCGCCCTTCCTGTAAAGACTTACTAATTATTTCTGCCTTTACCCATATGAAGAAAAATCGTTTAGCTCAGGTGCCCATAAAAAAATTTAATTTACTTCATTTTAACCGTTCTTCAGTTCACAATCCAATATTTAATTACTCTAGTTTTCATCTTTCTTTCTCCTTACAATCTACTTAGCCTAAATCTTTACTCCTACTGTTTTTCTTTAATCCTAATCAATTGAAATTAATTTGTCTTAACCACTAAATCTTTAATAAAGTTTGAATACGAAGACTAAAATTAAATAGGGGTAGATTAAGAAAGAATTTTTTGGAATCTTACATCAAGTTAGATTAATAGTTTTTTTTAGATTAATTTGTCATACGCTTTCTTGTATAATAGCATAGTTAGGCAATCAAGATTAAGGGGACCATTCGCGATTTTAAATTTTGACGATTTTCAATGGGCTGGCAAATGAACATGAATTATTTTTTAGGGTTGTAACTGTGCATACATATATTAACAAATAAAAAGGAAGAAACCCATTTAAAAAAATTTTTTTTTATAATTTTGTTGTTGTTGTTTTTTGCAATCAAAAAAGCCTTTCTTTTTGGTGTCGCATGTGATTTCCGCTCATTAGAACATCTGAAACCAAAAATTCCAACGGGATTGGAAAGAGTACATGTTTGGCTCTCGTATGAACTAGGATTATTAACTTTGCTCAAAAATTAATAAAATGGCGGACCTTTAAAAATTATTTAAATTATTTAAGCCACAAATCAAGCTGAAAAGTAAAGAAGATCTTCACCGATTTGATTTATCCTAGTTCATACCAGAGCTATATATGTATAGAATAACGTTTTAACTGATTTGGAACTGATTGGATTAATAGTTTTTGAGTAACCTCATGCGCCAGTCGTAAAAACCCTGTTTCGAGAAAAGCGCGTTTAAAGTTTTGAGGCGGCTCTCGCCGTCGCCTGAGGCTACCACCATAAAGCGGCTATATCTTCAAGAGTTTTTGAGATTTTCACTTGAAATTTTCAGGGAACATTCTTGAACAGTTCATAGTTCGAACAAAAAAAAAAATCGGGGGGGGGGTCCCCTTAAATGGGTACTCACAAACCAATCCCTCGACGTCTGCAGGCCTGTAGACTGGAGCGCTGTATGCAGTGGCGGATTTAACAGGTGGGCAAAGGCGCGCTTGCCCACTGGGCCCCCCCGACGAAAGGCTTTCAGGGCCCCTCTTGCTGAAAGCTACACCGATTTTTTTTTTTATTTTTTTTGTTGAAAAAATGTTTTGGTGAGTCTCTTGTGGACAGCACAAGTTCAATTTTCATTCAGGGGTCCTCTGTTATCAGAATAATTGCAATGCTTGATAACTATCGTAAATTGAATATAAAATCAAATAACTTTTGGGTGCAATCCTAGAAAAGGGGCCCCCTAGCGTTTTTTGCGGCAATTTTTGGTATTTTCGGCCAAATTTGGAGTTGATCGAAAGGGGAAAGCTTCAGGTAATGACGTAGACCCAAAAAAACCGATTGCGATCATTCCTTACCTTGTAATTTACGGTTATTTCCGGCAATGGGGGGGGGGGGGGGGGGGGGGGGGTAATTTGTTCCCATATTACGGCGTCGATATTAAACGACGGGGGTAGGGGGTGACAGGGGGGCCCTTTAAAAATTTTGCCCACTGGGCCTTTTTCCTTAAATCCGCCACTGGCTGTATGGCTTGATGAATGGAGATAAATTCAAATTAAAATTATGGGGTCTCGCTAACCATGATGCCAACCAACGAATTATGCTCTATAGAAAAAGGGTATGAGTACAGGTCTGATTCAACAAGAATTATTTAAGCAAAAAAAAATATATAAAATAAAAAAAAACATGAGGTTCCATTTTAGGTTCTCATTTTGCAAGGTTTCAACCCTTCTCCTGATCCTATGCTGCCCCAATCACGCACACTTCCCGGAAGCTGCAGGAGCTTTTCGCCGACGCGGCTCTATCCTGATCAGGTTCTGTGCACGTTTAGGGGCTGATCGAGGTATGTTCGCACTTGACCACTTGGCGTGGTTGTTCTTCGCTTGTGACTTCTGGATCGCCGAGGGTACTTTTCGCTCGCCGGTGGCTTTCCCTGGCACTACCCGTCCGAGTTCTACCTAAAAGGCTTTTGTTAGTCCTAGCGTTTGGATATTTTCCCTGCTCACCTGTAGGTTTTCCCACCCACGTTCAGTTGCCGAAATCTGCGCTCAACACGGCCAATTCTGTGTTGCTGTTGCGCCACTGATTTGACTGCGTTGTCACCTTACTTTGGGGTTTATTATTTTCCCCGGTTTTACTTTGAGGTAAACTCTTATAATTTGCGTCTTTTCTCTTCAGAAGTTTAAATGCAAGAGAACATTTGTATCCGGCGCATCTTAAAATGGCAGTGAGGGAGGTTGCCGTACCTTATTTTGAGAGGCGATCGAGGTGCCAGAAATTTCGCGCTTTACAGCTCTTATTTGGATAACAGTGCAGCTGTTATCGACTTATATTATCAACTTAATATTAGATAAAATGTGTTATTACCACTTCAGGTCCGACGGTCCGACTATCGGCATGCAAAAGAACATTTGTATCCGGCGCATCTTAAAATGGCAGTGAGAGAGGTTGCCGTACCTCATTTTGAGAGGCGATCGAGGTGCCAGAAAGTTCGCGCTTTACTGCTCTTATTTGGATACCCGTGCAGCTGTTATCCACTTATATTATTAACTTAATATTTGATAAAATATATTATTACCACTTCTGGTCCGACGGTCCGCCTATCGGCATGGGTCTGGCTCCGGCTAGCTCATCCAGGGCCGTGGCTTCCCTGACCCTTCCCATCCGACCGTTAACAATAAATTAATCCTAAAAAACACAAAGTTCTATCGGACATTACTTAACACTGAAACTATAACAACATTCAAATTCAAGACTCCTAATACTAACACACGTAACATTTATTCTTACCCTATCGAATCACAGATTTTTAATACTCCTGTTGACTTGAAGTTTCGTGGCCTTCCCTCCCGTCCTTAGCGGAACGCTGACCTTTTCTCGCGTCCGCCCCTAAGTCCAACACCCGATCCCCCCTCTACTTTCTCATTATCCCTTCCTCATGCCCCCCTGCCGTACAGCTCTACTCAATATTCATTTTTTCTCAATTACTTTTTTTTATTTTTAAGCTAATATTTAAACATTCGGAATCCGTTCTGGAGCTTTTGCTTTGCTTTTAGGCGCTTTCCCTTTTCTAATTTTTATCCCACCACGCGGGGAATTACGTTTCAAATTTTCCCTACCTAGGAGAGCTCTCTTGGGATTTGGGACAACCATACATTGGAGAGAATTTAGATCTTCCAGCTTCCACAGCCGCTACCGGAACTCACAAATTTGATAGAAAATAAATAAAAATTAACCAGGACTTATAATTAGGTACAAACAATATAAATAAAAATAAAAAAAAATGTAACACAAAAAAAATAATTAACAAACACATACACAATAAAATAAATACTACTATATAAAAAAAAAACAAAAAAATAATAATCGGGGAGTCGATGGCAGTCGTCGAAATGATTAGATGTGAGGGATTCTCCTGAAGGGATGTCCTCGTTCAGGAGTTCTGGCCTCCTTAGTTTGATTTTCAGATTTTTGATTTTCAGGCGGGCCGCGCATACGCAGTTGATGGCCCCTCCCTACTTATTAGCCAGTACCATTCGGATGCTTCCTCGGTCAGCAAGAAGTCCCGTAGCAGCTCAATCCATGGCATCGCATACTGCTTTTGTAGGTGCTCTACTCGGAATACGAAATCCTCCGCTCTCATCGTTCCTGGACGCCCGGAAAACTGACAACCCCACTTATCTACGGGTACATATTGCCGGCTTCTTTGCTGCGATTCCTGTCCCGGTGGTAAACGATACGCCCCTCCTGCTTTTTCATTCCTAGGCCCGTCTCTTTGCGACCCAAGGAAATTTTTTATTAAGGCTTGAACTGCGGGGTCTCCATTCAGTCGGCGGTGCCCAATTTCGGTTCCCTTTCGCCCTTTGATTTCTTTCCGCCATCACCCGGCTAAGGAAGGCGTTCAGATCATTCGGTCTCGGCGCATCTTCCTGTCTCCAGTTGCTTCCCGCATCTGAGCTCGGTGGTGCTAGTGAAATTGTCGTCTTTTCCGCCTTTCGTTTGTCCTCCTGACGCATTCCTGTACTTGAAGAACCGTCTGCTGACCCTGCCGGCTGATTATTCTCCACCTGCGTCGTCATTGAGGACTCGGCTGATCTAGAGGACGGGATTTTTTCCCTGCTTTGCTCTATCTTCCGGATAATCTGCTCGAATCCTGTCCTCATGCACGCGTCTATCCTTCGATCTACCAACTGGCTGAGATCCACCCTTAGCTGCTCTTGGGATGTGTGTATGAGGGCTTGAACCTCCCGACGATTAAACGATGCGTAGGCCTCTGCGTTTTTCATGCTGGTCCATGTATTGGTCCTGTATGGGGTCTAATTGAACATGGGAATAGGTCCGATATAGAGTGGATGCTTGGTCCAGGCTGAGGTTTCTCGGGATCGCCCCCCTTTGTTGTGCGCTAAGGCGGCCGGTCTCTCTAGTATCTGTACCGCCCTGTGCGCCCCCTTCCATGTCCAAATCTATTTCCCTTTCTTCGAGCATTGAAAGACTCGGACCGCCCATGGAAGTGTGATTCGGAGGTTTTCTTTCGGATTTCGGAGTATCTACCAGGAGAACTGCCTTAACTCGCCTAATAAATTTATACTCAACTGAATAAATAAAGGATAAACACTCGGGGAATACTATCACCAATATCAATAAATAAATATATCAATAACAAGAATAATTAAATAAATAAATATATCAATAACAAAAATAATTAAATAAATAAATATATCAATAACAAAAATGAATAAATATCTAAAAAATAAATAAATATATATAAAAAACAAGAAAGGAAAGCTAACTTCGGGCGGAGCCGAAGTTGATATACCCTTGCAGGTAAAACCGGATATATATCGCAAACATCGGATATAGTTGGCCGATCCTTATGGGAATTTGAATATATAATCAAATTTTTTACAATACAAAATCTAAAAAAAGTCTCAAGCTACTATCTTCAAAAATACCAAAGTTGGTATTTCAACCAAAAACCATTTCCGATCGTTCAGTTATATGGCAGCTATAAGATATAGTCGGCCGATCGGTATGAAATTTGGTAGGTCGGATTAACTGACCAAGAATATAATCTGTACCAAAACACGAAAGTTGGGTCATTTCCGATCGTTCAGTTATATGGCAGCTATAGGATATCCCTTTTCATGGCAATAACTCCAATTTTCTTGATTTTTTTTTGTTCGGTAGATAAGTAAAAATAAAAAATACACTTCTTTTTATTTTTTTTTTAAGGTTGGTTTCTCTTAATTTTTTTTACAAAAAGCAAAAAAAATATAATTTTTTAAACTAAGCGAAATTAATGATTTAATTGTATAATAATGCAATAAACACAAAAACTCAATAATATAAAACTAAATATAATATTAACCTGTTTTTAAACATTAATTGAATCAACAATACAATTTTTTTTGATTTTTTATATTTTGTACCAGAAACTGCACAACCAATTCAGATTACCACATTCACCAAATTGGTTGGAAAAGTAATCACCTGTTGAGTATTGGACAGAATTCTGAGTGATCAACACTTTTTATATAAAAAACGAAAGTTTCTGAACTGCATAAAAAAGTTTTTATACAGTTTTGTAACGCAGTTTGATAAATAATTGAATTTAAACGGTATGATGCAGATCTGCATCACCACCATGTAAAGGGATATAGTCGGCCGATTCTTACAAAATTTTGCATGTCGTATCGTTTTGCCAAAAATAGCTCTCATGTAAAATTTGAAGTTATACCGAAGTTATACCATTTCCGATCAATCAGTTATATGGCAGCTATAGGATATAGTCGGCCGATCCCGGTCGTTCCGACTTATATACTGCGTGCAAAGGAAAGAAGAGTGTGTGCAAAGTTTCAAGACGATAGCTTTAAAACTGAGAGACTAGTTTGCGTAGAAACAGACTGACAGACGGATGTGCTCATATCAACTCAGGAGGTGATCCTGATCAAGAATATATATACTTTATAGGGTCGGAGATGTCTCCTTCACTGAGTTGCACACTTTTGGACAAAATTATAATACCCTCTGCAAGGGTATAGAAAAAAAACGATTTCTAAGATGTTGAAAATCCATTCCACTCAAAATTCCCAGAAGGGATTTGTGTATTGGAAGTAAGTGAAATTGATAACTTTAAAGAAAAAAAATAATTAGTAGCCTAAACAATCGTTTTTAGAAATTGTATTACAAAGAAGGGGATCAATTAACCAATAAAAATGCAGTACACGGACCGTATACCATATATATAATGAAAGATTTTAATATACAATGATGGTAGAGCCTTGAAAACATCGAATTTTGCAAACATCGATGCTGTTAACTTCGATGTATTCCATGTTTTAAACCACAATACATCGATACATCGAAGCATAAAGGAACATTTTACCCGACTATTTTAAAAGCCATATTTAAAAGTTTTAAAACAAAATAACGTATTTTATTGAAAATGAATTATTCAATATTGAGATCGCAGTTACGATTTAAAAATAATAACTAGTCTACAGCAGGTGGTTTTGAAGAACAGAGCTTCAATAAAGTTAAAAATGAACATACCCTTTAGGCTTCTTTTTTGCGCGTATTCTTTGTGAAGGTAAAACAACTATATTTGAAAGAAAAACATCGATACATCGATGTTTTATTTATTTTCTAAAACATCGATGTATCGATGTAATGCCAAGGCTCTATTAGATGGGACATGAGGGCCCAAAACGGTCAACTTTTTTCGTCGAGCTTGTTACTGAGGGGGGAACGAACATGCATACGATTCTATTTTTAGAACTTTTTAAATGCACAAAAAAAATGTGTGGCTTTGTATGTATGTGTCACTGCTCGCACGATGGCGTAAGTATGTTTTGGGTTCCAAATTTCAATTTCAATTCTATTTTCTCGTTTCTGTTTTCAATGCGCCAATGTTGAATTATTGAACAAATAGTATTTTGAATCGGTGCAGATCGAGACAGGGTGGTAATTTAATGCATAGAGTAGTTACTCTATGTACAATTTTTCTGTGTTCAATTCCTCGTAAGGACTTTGCAATTTTTTTTCTTTGATAATTATTATTTTTTTTTCACCAAATTCACCAAACAGTCCGCCGCTGTCGTAATATTTGTTTTTTTTCTTCCCCAATCAGTGTCAATTTTTACATCTCATAACTTTTAACTAAAATTTTCCTAAAACCGATAATTATAAAACGCCATTTCACTACAAATCAGTGATTGTGTGATTGCTTAAATTCTCAACCTAGCCGCCGCAGTAGCCGTGTTATGTTTTTTTGGTGCTGTTTTTTTTTCCTTTGGGGTGAACTACGTACAGGATGCCGACGGCATACAAATAAATTTTAAAAAAATCAATTATAAATTTATATATGTAGTTATAATTATAACTACTACAATTTATTTAATTATTATTTTCCGCTAGAGCGAAGGGCCAGTTTTTTTTAATTCAACTTTCCGGCCACTCAATAACTACAGTCGAAAATTATTAATAATTTAATTATCAACCTTCTGTCCGAATAGAGCCGCGGTTTCAATTCCATTTTTCCGGCTTCGTGATAATTAAATCCAATTAATTAAAAATTAAGGTTTCAACTCCACCTTTCCGGCTCAATAATAATTAAATCCGACAATTAGTCAAAAATTAATTATTACACAGTGCGACAAAAAAATAAAAATTGAAGGAACTTTTGAAGAGACCTAGCAGGAATTTTTCATTAGGTCGAGTATAGTATAAAACCGTGTTGAAATTTTTCTAACACCGGATTGCGTAGGCAATAAGGCCGAAATTCCAACCTGAAAGGAATAAGATAACTTCCTGACACTCTGGACACTCTGACTCTGACACTTCGCACTCTGGAGGCCATCGACGACGTCAGGCCTAGTGGCTCCGGGCAATTTCCGCCAAGGTCGGGACTTCCTACTGCCCCTGCTCGGAGGCTCAATTCATACAAAACTCGAGTGGTTCCGGGCCAAAAGGGCTGCGATCTCTGTTCAAGGGAGAACCACCCCATTCGCTTATGTCCGCGTTTCCTAGAAATGGACGTAAATGGGCGCTCTGACTACATTAAGAGGAAGCAGTTATGTTTAAACTGTTTTGCCCGAGGGCACCAGCAGCGAGACTGCACGAGCGCCCATACCTGCTTCACATGCCACAGCCGACACCACACCCTCCTGCACCGCGGCAATCAGGTCGTCCCCGCTCCAAGTCCGCCTACGCCAGCAAGGGCTCGACCCGCACAGACTGCCAGAAACACAAACGGCTCAGAGAATCAGTCGGATGCGCAGGGCTGTTTCGCTTCCGGGTCAGGAGCCATACTACTGGGCACGGCCCTTATCAACGTGTGCCATTTGAGGTGAAGCTTCCAGGCACGAGCACTGATGGACTCAGGGTCCGAAGCGAATTTCATAACGGAACGACTTTTCAACCTTGTCAAGCTTCCCTTCAAGACGATTCAAGCCAAGTTTCCGACATTAATCAGACCATTTCCTCAGTGACTCACTGAATCAGCTCCTCACAAAATTCTGGGAGGTGGATGATGTGCCCACACAGATCAGTTCGGAATCGGATTCAGTTTGCGAGCACAATTTTGTCCACACGACGAGAAGAGACGAGTGTGGCAAGTACGTTGTGACGCTCCTCTTACTCGATCCCGAGCAGTAGGGTTCCGAGCTAGCGGCTTCACGGTCCTTTGCTCTTGCTCAGTTCCTGCGTAATGAGCAGCGCCTGAGCAAGATCCCTGAAGAGGGATCCGCCCCTTAAGCCCCGCTATGACTCGGTAAGCAGTTCTGCTACCTACTATCTTCCACATCATACCGTCTTCAAGCCCGAAAGCACGACCACAAAGTTCCGGGTGGTCTTTAATGCTTTGAGTCCGTCCGTAAACGGGACCAGTCTGAACGACATTCTTCATGCGGGCCCGGTCTTACGATCCGACTTGACGATTTAAATGCTAAAGTGGCGATACTTTAGTTTTGACTTCAACCCCGATATCGAAAGATGTATCGGCAAATTTGGGTAGACCCAAGACCACAGGTATACTCCGCTCCAACGTATTGTGTTTCGCAATCCCGATGGGGATATCCGCGACTACGAATTAAAAACGGTCACCTTCGGTGTCAATTGTGCCCCGTTTTTAGCGATCCGTGTCCTGCAACGACAAAGAGTCGAAGTATCCGCAGGAAAGTCAAATTATCCGGCATTTTATGTACGTTGATGACGTTCTCGCGGGGGCAGACTCCAACACTGAAGCCCAAGCTGCGATTCGGGAGCTGAAGGGGGCCCTAGAGTCGGCAGGGTTCCCACTTAGGAAATGGACTTCGAATAGCAAGGCGATCCTGGCCAACATTCCGAGTGACCACCTCCTTCGTGCTGATTTCCTCGACATCGATGCAGAGAGCACGGCCAAGACACTCGGCGTGCGGTGAAAAGCGACGACTGATGAGTTCTTTTTTGTTCCGCCAGAAAGACAAGCCTTTCACGAAGCGCCAAGTCCTCTCCCAAATTGCCAAATTTTTCAATTCAGCAGGTTGGCTCGCTCCTTTCATTGTAAGGTGGGACGACGCCCTCCCTCAAGATTTCTGTCAGCGATGGGTTGACTTCCTAAAGAATTACTCGGTACTCGATCAGATTTGTACGGCGCAGCAATTTACGCCCGCGTCGAGGTTGGGTCTACGGTAATAGTGAACCTGCTGACTCCAAAGACTCGATTGGCCCCAGTTAAAACGGTGTCGCTCCCTCGGCTAGAGCCTTGTTGTTATATGAGATGGCCACCGCCGTTCTTCCAAAGATGCCTGAGGCCGCGTCGGCCCTGTACTGTTGGACGGACTCGACTATTGTGCTCACGTGGCTGCAGAAGCCAACCGGGTGACCAGATTACCCAGTTCACCGACGTGCAGAAATGGGCACATGTCCGCTTCGAGCACAACCCTGCGGATCTCGCTAGCCGGGGCGTAGCTCTCCAAGATCTTGCGGGCAACCAGTTGTGGTGGCACGGTCCTGACTGGCTGCCAAGGCCTCGCAGCGATTGGCCAAGGCAATGATGGCAATGATGCCCCCGTGACTGAACTCGAGAAGCGAGCAGGTCCATGTCGCAAAGGCGCCCCCCGAAGATCTTCTTGAACGTTTTTCAACGTTTTTGGTTTTTTTATATTTTTTTTTTTTGCTCGACAAGGCATAACGAGTCCTTGCCTATGTTTACCGCTTCATCCAGCGAAGATTCGATCTCCGTTCAAAGAGCACCTGACAACTAATGAGGTTACGTCGGCTGAACGTCTTCTAGTTTCCGTCACTCAGCGCAGACACTTCGTCTTTGAGATGGACTGCTTAAGCGAAAATCGTCCAGTATCAGCATTCAGTCCGATTCAAAATCTGAACCCCTTCGTGGATTCGCAAGGCCTTATGAGAGCCTGCGGCCGGGTCACGTCTTCTGAACTTCTTCAATATGACAAACGGCTGCCATCTGTCTCGACTCCTTGTTCAATTTACGCATCGCATCACGCAATCAGCTAATGATCCGTCTGATCCGGGCCGAATTCTGGATTCCAAGGGTGAGGAATTTGGTTAAGTCCGTCGTCTATTCTTGTAAAGTATGTGTCATCCACAAGAAGAAGTTGCAGACGCAACTCATGGGAGAACTACCTAAGGAACGGACGTCCTTCTCGCGCCCATTCACATACACCGGTGTGGATTATGCCAGTCCTTTCGAGATAAAAAACTACCGTGGGTTCCAAAAACGGATGATAGCGTTCGGCTGCTAGTCATCTTTAAGATCGAGCCTCACGTGCGCGTTTGTACGCCGTCCCGAGAGCCGAGCGAGGTGGTGCGTGCCCACTACCGAGGCGTGACATTAGCGGATGAGCGGTTCTATCTTCCAGCGACGATCTCCGTTGTCCTGGGCGCAGATATGTACCCGCGTATTATGCAGCCGGGCTTCCTAAAGATCTAGGAGAGGCTGCCAGTGGCCCAGAGCGCCGTTTTTTCGTGTCCGGAGCCTGCCACCAGCTCCGGATCTGTTGCAACGCGAGTGATTGCAAGGGGGACGGGATGTTTAGGTGAGCCGTTGTGCCGCCGCTCAGCTAAGCTTAAGAGAGCATCCGCGCTGAAGAGCGCCCCTGCGCTGAAGAGCGCATCCGGGCTCGCCCCTCTATGCACTCTCTTTCTCTCGCCGGCCGTCCGCTCTGGCTGTAGCGTTTATTTTTCTAAGTAAAGTTTAGTCCCAAGTAAGCAGCAAAATAAAGCTGATGTGAATGCGCCTAGAATATAAGCCCACGACGCCCCCAACTTCTTTCTTTTTCGAGCCTCTAGATATTTGTTCCCATATTACGGCGTCGATATTAAACGACGGGGGTATGGGGTGACAGGGGGGCCCTTTAAAAATTTTGCCCACTGGGCCTTTTTCCTTAAATCCGCCACTGGCTGTATGGCTTGATGAATGGAGATAAATTCAAATTAAAATTATGGGGTCTCGCTAACCATGATGCCAACCAACGAATTATGCTCTATAGAAAAAGGGTATGAGTACAGGTCTGATTCAACAAGAATTATTTAAGCAAAAAAAAATATATAAAATAAAAAAAAACATGAGGTTCCATTTTAGGTTCTCATTTTGCAAGGTTTCAACCCTTCTCCTGATCCTATGCTGCCCCAATCACGCACACTTCCCGGAAGCTGCAGGAGCTTTTCGCCGACGCGGCTCTATCCTGATCAGGTTCTGTGCACGTTTAGGGGCTGATCGAGGTATGTTCGCACTTGACCACTTGGCGTGGTTGTTCTTCGCTTGTGACTTCTGGATCGCCGAGGGTACTTTTCGCTCGCCGGTGGCTTTCCCTGGCACTACCCGTCCGAGTTCTACCTAAAAGGCTTTTGTTAGTCCTAGCGTTTGGATATTTTCCCTGCTCACCTGTAGGTTTTCCCACCCACGTTCAGTTGCCGAAATCTGCGCTCAACACGGCCAATTCTGTGTTGCTGTTGCGCCACTGATTTGACTGCGTTGTCACCTTACTTTGGGGTTTATTATTTTCCCGGGTTTTACTTTGAGGTAAACTCTTATAATTTGCGTCTTTTCTCTTCAGAAGTTTAAATGCAAGAGAACATTTGTATCCGGCGCATCTTAAAATGGCAGTGAGGGAGGTTGCCGTACCTTATTTTGAGAGGCGATCGAGGTGCCAGAAATTTCGCGCTTTACAGCTCTTATTTGGATAACAGTGCAGCTGTTATCGACTTATATTATCAACTTAATATTAGATAAAATGTGTTATTACCACTTCAGGTCCGACGGTCCGACTATCGGCATGCAAAAGAACATTTGTATCCGGCGCATCTTAAAATGGCAGTGAGAGAGGTTGCCGTACCTCATTTTGAGAGGCGATCGAGGTGCCAGAAAGTTCGCGCTTTACTGCTCTTATTTGGATACCCGTGCAGCTGTTATCCACTTATATTATTAACTTAATATTTGATAAAATATATTATTACCACTTCTGGTCCGACGGTCCGCCTATCGGCATGGGTCTGGCTCCGGCTAGCTCATCCAGGGCCGTGGCTTCCCTGACCCTTCCCATCCGACCGTTAACAATAAATTAATCCTAAAAAACACAAAGTTCTATCGGACATTACTTAACACTGAAACTATAACAACATTCAAATTCAAGACTCCTAATACTAACACACGTAACATTTATTCTTACCCTATCGAATCACAGATTTTTAATACTCCTGTTGACTTGAAGTTTCGTGGCCTTCCCTCCCGTCCTTAGCGGAACGCTGACCTTTTCTCGCGTCCGCCCCTAAGTCCAACACCCGATCCCCCCTCTACTTTCTCATTATCCCTTCCTCATGCCCCCCTGCCGTACAGCTCTACTCAATATTCATTTTTTCTCAATTACTTTTTTTTATTTTTAAGCTAATATTTAAACATTCGGAATCCGTTCTGGAGCTTTTGCTTTGCTTTTAGGCGCTTTCCCTTTTCTAATTTTTATCCCACCACGCGGGGAATTACGTTTCAAATTTTCCCTACCTAGGAGAGCTCTCTTGGGATTTGGGACAACCATACATTGGAGAGAATTTAGATCTTCCAGCTTCCACAGCCGCTACCGGAACTCACAAATTTGATAGAAAATAAATAAAAATTAACCAGGACTTATAATTAGGTACAAACAATATAAATAAAAATAAAAAAAAATGTAACACAAAAAAAATAATTAACAAACACATACACAATAAAATAAATACTACTATATAAAAAAAAAACAAAAAAATAATAATCGGGGAGTCGATGGCAGTCGTCGAAATGATTAGATGTGAGGGATTCTCCTGAAGGGATGTCCTCGTTCAGGAGTTCTGGCCTCCTTAGTTTGATTTTCAGATTTTTGATTTTCAGGCGGGCCGCGCATACGCAGTTGATGGCCCCTCCCTACTTATTAGCCAGTACCATTCGGATGCTTCCTCGGTCAGCAAGAAGTCCCGTAGCAGCTCAATCCATGGCATCGCATACTGCTTTTGTAGGTGCTCTACTCGGAATACGAAATCCTCCGCTCTCATCGTTCCTGGACGCCCGGAAAACTGACAACCCCACTTATCTACGGGTACATATTGCCGGCTTCTTTGCTGCGATTCCTGTCCCGGTGGTAAACGATACGCCCCTCCTGCTTTTTCATTCCTAGGCCCGTCTCTTTGCGACCCAAGGAAATTTTTTATTAAGGCTTGAACTGCGGGGTCTCCATTCAGTCGGCGGTGCCCAATTTCGGTTCCCTTTCGCCCTTTGATTTCTTTCCGCCATCACCCGGCTAAGGAAGGCGTTCAGATCATTCGGTCTCGGCGCATCTTCCTGTCTCCAGTTGCTTCCCGCATCTGAGCTCGGTGGTGCTAGTGAAATTGTCGTCTTTTCCGCCTTTCGTTTGTCCTCCTGACGCATTCCTGTACTTGAAGAACCGTCTGCTGACCCTGCCGGCTGATTATTCTCCACCTGCGTCGTCATTGAGGACTCGGCTGATCTAGAGGACGGGATTTTTTCCCTGCTTTGCTCTATCTTCCGGATAATCTGCTCGAATCCTGTCCTCATGCACGCGTCTATCCTTCGATCTACCAACTGGCTGAGATCCACCCTTAGCTGCTCTTGGGATGTGTGTATGAGGGCTTGAACCTCCCGACGATTAAACGATGCGTAGGCCTCTGCGTTTTTCATGCTGGTCCATGTATTGGTCCTGTATGGGGTCTAATTGAACATGGGAATAGGTCCGATATAGAGTGGATGCTTGGTCCAGGCTGAGGTTTCTCGGGATCGCCCCCCTTTGTTGTGCGCTAAGGCGGCCGGTCTCTCTAGTATCTGTACCGCCCTGTGCGCCCCCTTCCATGTCCAAATCTATTTCCCTTTCTTCGAGCATTGAAAGACTCGGACCGCCCATGGAAGTGTGATTCGGAGGTTTTCTTTCGGATTTCGGAGTATCTACCAGGAGAACTGCCTTAACTCGCCTAATAAATTTATACTCAACTGAATAAATAAAGGATAAACACTCGGGGAATACTATCACCAATATCAATAAATAAATATATCAATAACAAGAATAATTAAATAAATAAATATATCAATAACAAAAATAATTAAATAAATAAATATATCAATAACAAAAATGAATAAATATCTAAAAAATAAATAAATATATATAAAAAACAAGAAAGGAAAGCTAACTTCGGGCGGAGCCGAAGTTGATATACCCTTGCAGGTAAAACCGGATATATATCGCAAACATCGGATATAGTTGGCCGATCCTTATGGGAATTTGAATATATAATCAAATTTTTTACAATACAAAATCTAAAAAAAGTCTCAAGCTACTATCTTCAAAAATACCAAAGTTGGTATTTCAACCAAAAACCATTTCCGATCGTTCAGTTATATGGCAGCTATAAGATATAGTCGGCCGATCGGTATGAAATTTGGTAGGTCGGATTAACTGACCAAGAATATAATCTGTACCAAAACACGAAAGTTGGGTCATTTCCGATCGTTCAGTTATATGGCAGCTATAGGATATCCCTTTTCATGGCAATAACTCCAATTTTCTTGATTTTTTTTTGTTCGGTAGATAAGTAAAAATAAAAAATACACTTCTTTTTATTTTTTTTTTAAGGTTGGTTTCTCTTAATTTTTTTTACAAAAAGCAAAAAAAATATAATTTTTTAAACTAAGCGAAATTAATGATTTAATTGTATAATAATGCAATAAACACAAAAACTCAATAATATAAAACTAAATATAATATTAACCTGTTTTTAAACATTAATTGAATCAACAATACAATTTTTTTTGATTTTTTATATTTTGTACCAGAAACTGCACAACCAATTCAGATTACCACATTCACCAAATTGGTTGGAAAAGTAATCACCTGTTGAGTATTGGACAGAATTCTGAGTGATCAACACTTTTTATATAAAAAACGAAAGTTTCTGAACTGCATAAAAAAGTTTTTATACAGTTTTGTAACGCAGTTTGATAAATAATTGAATTTAAACGGTATGATGCAGATCTGCATCACCACCATGTAAAGGGATATAGTCGGCCGATTCTTACAAAATTTTGCATGTCGTATCGTTTTGCCAAAAATAGCTCTCATGTAAAATTTGAAGTTATACCGAAGTTATACCATTTCCGATCAATCAGTTATATGGCAGCTATAGGATATAGTCGGCCGATCCCGGTCGTTCCGACTTATATACTGCGTGCAAAGGAAAGAAGAGTGTGTGCAAAGTTTCAAGACGATAGCTTTAAAACTGAGAGACTAGTTTGCGTAGAAACAGACTGACAGACGGATGTGCTCATATCAACTCAGGAGGTGATCCTGATCAAGAATATATATACTTTATAGGGTCGGAGATGTCTCCTTCACTGAGTTGCACACTTTTGGACAAAATTATAATACCCTCTGCAAGGGTATAGAAAAAAAACGATTTCTAAGATGTTGAAAATCCATTCCACTCAAAATTCCCAGAAGGGATTTGTGTATTGGAAGTAAGTGAAATTGATAACTTTAAAGAAAAAAAATAATTAGTAGCCTAAACAATCGTTTTTAGAAATTGTATTACAAAGAAGGGGATCAATTAACCAATAAAAATGCAGTACACGGACCGTATACCATATATATAATGAAAGATTTTAATATACAATGATGGTAGAGCCTTGAAAACATCGAATTTTGCAAACATCGATGCTGTTAACTTCGATGTATTCCATGTTTTAAACCACAATACATCGATACATCGAAGCATAAAGGAACATTTTACCCGACTATTTTAAAAGCCATATTTAAAAGTTTTAAAACAAAATAACGTATTTTATTGAAAATGAATTATTCAATATTGAGATCGCAGTTACGATTTAAAAATAATAACTAGTCTACAGCAGGTGGTTTTGAAGAACAGAGCTTCAATAAAGTTAAAAATGAACATACCCTTTAGGCTTCTTTTTTGCGCGTATTCTTTGTGAAGGTAAAACAACTATATTTGAAAGAAAAACATCGATACATCGATGTTTTATTTATTTTCTAAAACATCGATGTATCGATGTAATGCCAAGGCTCTATTAGATGGGACATGAGGGCCCAAAACGGTCAACTTTTTTCGTCGAGCTTGTTACTGAGGGGGGAACGAACATGCATACGATTCTATTTTTAGAACTTTTTAAATGCACAAAAAAAATGTGTGGCTTTGTATGTATGTGTCACTGCTCGCACGATGGCGTAAGTATGTTTTGGGTTCCAAATTTCAATTTCAATTCTATTTTCTCGTTTCTGTTTTCAATGCGCCAATGTTGAATTATTGAACAAATAGTATTTTGAATCGGTGCAGATCGAGACAGGGTGGTAATTTAATGCATAGAGTAGTTACTCTATGTACAATTTTTCTGTGTTCAATTCCTCGTAAGGACTTTGCAATTTTTTTTCTTTGATAATTATTATTTTTTTTTCACCAAATTCACCAAACAGTCCGCCGCTGTCGTAATATTTGTTTTTTTTCTTCCCCAATCAGTGTCAATTTTTACATCTCATAACTTTTAACTAAAATTTTCCTAAAACCGATAATTATAAAACGCCATTTCACTACAAATCAGTGATTGTGTGATTGCTTAAATTCTCAACCTAGCCGCCGCAGTAGCCGTGTTATGTTTTTTTGGTGCTGTTTTTTTTTCCTTTGGGGTGAACTACGTACAGGATGCCGACGGCATACAAATAAATTTTAAAAAAATCAATTATAAATTTATATATGTAGTTATAATTATAACTACTACAATTTATTTAATTATTATTTTCCGCTAGAGCGAAGGGCCAGTTTTTTTTAATTCAACTTTCCGGCCACTCAATAACTACAGTCGAAAATTATTAATAATTTAATTATCAACCTTCTGTCCGAATAGAGCCGCGGTTTCAATTCCATTTTTCCGGCTTCGTGATAATTAAATCCAATTAATTAAAAATTAAGGTTTCAACTCCACCTTTCCGGCTCAATAATAATTAAATCCGACAATTAGTCAAAAATTAATTATTACACAGTGCGACAAAAAAATAAAAATTGAAGGAACTTTTGAAGAGACCTAGCAGGAATTTTTCATTAGGTCGAGTATAGTATAAAACCGTGTTGAAATTTTTCTAACACCGGATTGCGTAGGCAATAAGGCCGAAATTCCAACCTGAAAGGAATAAGATAACTTCCTGACACTCTGGACACTCTGACTCTGACACTTCGCACTCTGGAGGCCATCGACGACGTCAGGCCTAGTGGCTCCGGGCAATTTCCGCCAAGGTCGGGACTTCCTACTGCCCCTGCTCGGAGGCTCAATTCATACAAAACTCGAGTGGTTCCGGGCCAAAAGGGCTGCGATCTCTGTTCAAGGGAGAACCACCCCATTCGCTTATGTCCGCGTTTCCTAGAAATGGACGTAAATGGGCGCTCTGACTACATTAAGAGGAAGCAGTTATGTTTAAACTGTTTTGCCCGAGGGCACCAGCAGCGAGACTGCACGAGCGCCCATACCTGCTTCACATGCCACAGCCGACACCACACCCTCCTGCACCGCGGCAATCAGGTCGTCCCCGCTCCAAGTCCGCCTACGCCAGCAAGGGCTCGACCCGCACAGACTGCCAGAAACACAAACGGCTCAGAGAATCAGTCGGATGCGCAGGGCTGTTTCGCTTCCGGGTCAGGAGCCATACTACTGGGCACGGCCCTTATCAACGTGTGCCATTTGAGGTGAAGCTTCCAGGCACGAGCACTGATGGACTCAGGGTCCGAAGCGAATTTCATAACGGAACGACTTTTCAACCTTGTCAAGCTTCCCTTCAAGACGATTCAAGCCAAGTTTCCGACATTAATCAGACCATTTCCTCAGTGACTCACTGAATCAGCTCCTCACAAAATTCTGGGAGGTGGATGATGTGCCCACACAGATCAGTTCGGAATCGGATTCAGTTTGCGAGCACAATTTTGTCCACACGACGAGAAGAGACGAGTGTGGCAAGTACGTTGTGACGCTCCTCTTACTCGATCCCGAGCAGTAGGGTTCCGAGCTAGCGGCTTCACGGTCCTTTGCTCTTGCTCAGTTCCTGCGTAATGAGCAGCGCCTGAGCAAGATCCCTGAAGAGGGATCCGCCCCTTAAGCCCCGCTATGACTCGGTAAGCAGTTCTGCTACCTACTATCTTCCACATCATACCGTCTTCAAGCCCGAAAGCACGACCACAAAGTTCCGGGTGGTCTTTAATGCTTTGAGTCCGTCCGTAAACGGGACCAGTCTGAACGACATTCTTCATGCGGGCCCGGTCTTACGATCCGACTTGACGATTTAAATGCTAAAGTGGCGATACTTTAGTTTTGACTTCAACCCCGATATCGAAAGATGTATCGGCAAATTTGGGTAGACCCAAGACCACAGGTATACTCCGCTCCAACGTATTGTGTTTCGCAATCCCGATGGGGATATCCGCGACTACGAATTAAAAACGGTCACCTTCGGTGTCAATTGTGCCCCGTTTTTAGCGATCCGTGTCCTGCAACGACAAAGAGTCGAAGTATCCGCAGGAAAGTCAAATTATCCGGCATTTTATGTACGTTGATGACGTTCTCGCGGGGGCAGACTCCAACACTGAAGCCCAAGCTGCGATTCGGGAGCTGAAGGGGGCCCTAGAGTCGGCAGGGTTCCCACTTAGGAAATGGACTTCGAATAGCAAGGCGATCCTGGCCAACATTCCGAGTGACCACCTCCTTCGTGCTGATTTCCTCGACATCGATGCAGAGAGCACGGCCAAGACACTCGGCGTGCGGTGAAAAGCGACGACTGATGAGTTCTTTTTTGTTCCGCCAGAAAGACAAGCCTTTCACGAAGCGCCAAGTCCTCTCCCAAATTGCCAAATTTTTCAATTCAGCAGGTTGGCTCGCTCCTTTCATTGTAAGGTGGGACGACGCCCTCCCTCAAGATTTCTGTCAGCGATGGGTTGACTTCCTAAAGAATTACTCGGTACTCGATCAGATTTGTACGGCGCAGCAATTTACGCCCGCGTCGAGGTTGGGTCTACGGTAATAGTGAACCTGCTGACTCCAAAGACTCGATTGGCCCCAGTTAAAACGGTGTCGCTCCCTCGGCTAGAGCCTTGTTGTTATATGAGATGGCCACCGCCGTTCTTCCAAAGATGCCTGAGGCCGCGTCGGCCCTGTACTGTTGGACGGACTCGACTATTGTGCTCACGTGGCTGCAGAAGCCAACCGGGTGACCAGATTACCCAGTTCACCGACGTGCAGAAATGGGCACATGTCCGCTTCGAGCACAACCCTGCGGATCTCGCTAGCCGGGGCGTAGCTCTCCAAGATCTTGCGGGCAACCAGTTGTGGTGGCACGGTCCTGACTGGCTGCCAAGGCCTCGCAGCGATTGGCCAAGGCAATGATGGCAATGATGCCCCCGTGACTGAACTCGAGAAGCGAGCAGGTCCATGTCGCAAAGGCGCCCCCCGAAGATCTTCTTGAACGTTTTTCAACGTTTTTGGTTTTTTTATATTTTTTTTTTTTGCTCGACAAGGCATAACGAGTCCTTGCCTATGTTTACCGCTTCATCCAGCGCGCGCGGAAGATTCGATCTCCGTTCAAAGAGCACCTGACAACTAATGAGGTTACGTCGGCTGAACGTCTTCTAGTTTCCGTCACTCAGCGCAGACACTTCGTCTTTGAGATGGACTGCTTAAGCGAAAATCGTCCAGTATCAGCATTCAGTCCGATTCAAAATCTGAACCCCTTCGTGGATTCGCAAGGCCTTATGAGAGCCTGCGGCCGGGTCACGTCTTCTGAACTTCTTCAATATGACAAACGGCTGCCATCTGTCTCGACTCCTTGTTCAATTTACGCATCGCATCACGCAATCAGCTAATGATCCGTCTGATCCGGGCCGAATTCTGGATTCCAAGGGTGAGGAATTTGGTTAAGTCCGTCGTCTATTCTTGTAAAGTATGTGTCATCCACAAGAAGAAGTTGCAGACGCAACTCATGGGAGAACTACCTAAGGAACGGACGTCCTTCTCGCGCCCATTCACATACACCGGTGTGGATTATGCCAGTCCTTTCGAGATAAAAAACTACCGTGGGTTCCAAAAACGGATGATAGCGTTCGGCTGCTAGTCATCTTTAAGATCGAGCCTCACGTGCGCGTTTGTACGCCGTCCCGAGAGCCGAGCGAGGTGGTGCGTGCCCACTACCGAGGCGTGACATTAGCGGATGAGCGGTTCTATCTTCCAGCGACGATCTCCGTTGTCCTGGGCGCAGATATGTACCCGCGTATTATGCAGCCGGGCTTCCTAAAGATCTAGGAGAGGCTGCCAGTGGCCCAGAGCGCCGTTTTTTCGTGTCCGGAGCCTGCCACCAGCTCCGGATCTGTTGCAACGCGAGTGATTGCAAGGGGGACGGGATGTTTAGGTGAGCCGTTGTGCCGCCGCTCAGCTAAGCTTAAGAGAGCATCCGCGCTGAAGAGCGCCCCTGCGCTGAAGAGCGCATCCGGGCTCGCCCCTCTATGCACTCTCTTTCTCTCGCCGGCCGTCCGCTCTGGCTGTAGCGTTTATTTTTCTAAGTAAAGTTTAGTCCCAAGTAAGCAGCAAAATAAAGCTGATGTGAATGCACCAGGAATATAAACCCACGACGCCCCCAACTTCTTTCTTTTTCGAGCCTCTAGAATCTTTTTGCGGCAGCATCGTTTCACTCTGCACATCAGCCAAGCACCCTACCACTCGGCTATCCCACATTTTGTGTCGCGCGAAAAATCTCTCAAGCTTAACTTGTCGCGCTGTGGAATCCGCTCGTTCCAGCGGGTTCCAGCGCTGGAACACGGCATAGAACATTTTTCTTTTTATGAGATGTCCCATCTATGCACTTTATAATCTTTGATATAATATATAAAAGGACCGATGTCGCGAAAGTATGAATTCAAAAGTTTTGATTATTTGTAGACTATCGCCTTTTTAATTAAGTAACGATACCATTTAAATACCCTTTACCTCTTATGGACTCAATTTTAGACAAACTTGGCAGGGCACAATATTTTAGTACATTAGACCTAGCAAAAGGCTACCACCAAATTTTGATGGCGGAAAAAACAGCATTTGTTACACCAATGCACTATGGGGTTTTTGACCACTTTATGTGGCATTTAATAATTTTTTAAAAGTTCTCTGATTTAAATAAAATTAGTGGGAATGCATTAGCAAAACATCAAACTGTTATGTTTCATACTCAAAATATTAATTATTAGCACCATATGTTACTTACACAACTGCAAAGTCAGCTGTTACATCCGAAAGCACGTGCGCTAAGTTTGTAATTTTCGTGTAAAACATTATTTGAAAAAGAACAAATTCAACGATTCCAGCTTGTTTTTTTTTTTAGATTATATTAATATATTATAGAAAACAAGAAAGGAAAGCTAACTTCGGGCGGAGCCGATGTTTACATACCCTTGCAGTTAAAACCGGATATATATCGCAAACAGCGGATATTTGGCTGATCCTTATGATTACATCATAATAAAACTAATTAACTAAAATAAAAAATCTAAAAAAAGTCCCAAACTTCTATCTTCAAAAATACGAAAGTTGATATATCTACCAAGTACCATTTCCGATCGTTCAGTTATATGGCAGCTATAGGATATAGTCGGCCGATCCTAATGAAATTTGGTAGGTTGGATCAACTGGCCAAAAATAGAATCTGTATTAAGTTTCAGCTTTTTATCTTCAAAAACACGAAAGTTGGGTCATTTCCGATCGTTCAGTTATATGGCAGCTATAAGATATAGTCGGCCGATTCTCATGAAATTTAGCATGTCGTAATGGTTTGCCAAAAATAGCACTCGTGTCAAATTTGATCTCTCTAACTCTAAAAACACCGAAGTTATACTATTTCCGATCAATCAGTTATATGGCAGCTATAGGATATAGTCGGCCGATCCGGGCCGTTCCGACTTATATACTGCGTGCAAAGGAAAGAAGGGTGTGTGCAAAGTTTCAAGTCGATAGCTTTAAAACTGAGAGACTAGTTTGCGTAGAAACAGACAGACGGACAGACAGACAGACGGACAGACGGACCGACGGACCGACGGACAGACGGACATGCTCATATCAACTCAGGAGGTGATCCTGATCAAGAATATATATACTTTATAGGGTCGGAGATGTCTCCTTCACTGCGTTGCACACTTTTGACCAAAATTATAATACCCTCTGCAAGGGTATAATGAAATAAATGAATAATAAGATTAATACTACTCTATGAAGGAATTTTTCATTTTCAACTTTTATATGCATTTGTATGGAAAAACACTGAAATCAGGTATTTTAAACTGATTCCCAGGGAAAGCGTTATTCGATTTGGTCCATTTCTATATCGTATTAAATTAGCAACAAATATCAGCTCAATATATTTCATTTATTTATCTTTACTTTTACCCGATCGTTCTTATGGGAGCTATAGGATACAGTTTCCTGATCCGAACGATTTTCATACTATATGTGCCTAGGATCAAATAATAACGATTCATGTCAATATATCCAAAACTAACCGAGTTATTAATTAATGGCACAAAAACATGGCAAAAACCCCATAGTGCAATGGGACTTTACGAATATATGTTATTCTAGCAACCCCACAGTGGTAGATTCGGCCTTACTAGCGGCATTTAATAACTTCTAAAATATTAGAGATATCTTCAATCGGTTTTTTATTTTCGGTTTGTTACTCAATTTTGCAGTATGTGGACAAAAATAAAATTTATTTTTTTTTATTTAAAAAAAAGACTTTTATAAAATTTTTTGTATTCAAAAAAAAAGAGTAGGAAATATAATTATAACTTATATTATACAAGAAGCAACCATATACATTACATATACCTTACAACATATACAGAACATATACATTATATACAATAATTTTATAAAAAATTTATATTCTGAATCTTGACTTTCAGAGTCGTAAAAATCGGTTCCAAAATTCTCGGCTGAAAGCAAGCTCTTAACGTCTTTGTCCATAATAATATTTTTCAATGACAATATTAATGAGCCATTTGACATTGAGGATATTAGAGGATCAGAAAAAACAAAAAGCGTATTCATTATATCCTCCATTATGTTTTTTCTTGAATTTTTCCTTGTACTGTTCTCGCGTATGTGTCGATAATCTTTATTTCTTGCTTTAAGCGCTTCCTCTGCACAAAAAGCACAAAAACTGTTTATGATGTCTGCTAAATGAATCAAAATTCTGTGAACAGACGATGGGATGTAAAACCAAGGGTATTTATTAACAAAAATGTCTGCAGTTTCCATAGCGTACGATCCGAATGCGTCCGTGTTTAAGTAATGTCCACAGGCCAATGCTCGCAGGACAACGCTAAATCGAAATATTAACAATAAGTGTACTCCTGTTATGCGCGCAGCTAAATTTGGTTACTGAAAAAATCTTCGTGCAGTGTTTGCATTGTTAGTACTTCCAGTACTTATAATATCCCCGGTAAGCTCCTCGTCATCATTCAGCTTCGACACAATTCTTTATGTATTGCGCCTTCCGTCTATATACAAGCTGCTACTTGCAGCCAACAACAATGCATCCGTCAAGACTTTCTCCGAAATGCCTGATAGTTTTTTGTTTTGAGTTTTTCTGCAACACTCTTAAATACCTTTCTCTGGGCGTCCAACATTTCTAAATGATGATATTTCCATCAACGCCTGAGGCGGGTCTAGCCATTCTTTATTACTTTTTTCAAAAGCTGCCCTATTTCTATCGCATTTCTTCCATTTCTGGACAAGCCTACTATTGAAATTGCGCAGCTTTTTCCCAATTTCGGAAAGCTCCTTTTTGTCACAATCATATTTGTTACAAACTTCTCCTAATGCAAAGCTTTCCATTACGAAGAAATTTTTCAGTTCTAAAGCTATCGACTTGAAACTTTGCACACACCCTTCTTTCCTTTGCACGCAGTATATAAGTCGGAACGAATCGGTCGACTATATCCTACAGCTGCCATATAACTGATTGATCGGAAATGGTATAACTTTGGTGTTTTTAGAGTTAAAGAGTTCAAATTTTACATGAGCGCTATTTTTAGCAAAATAAAACGGCCAAATTTCGTAAGGATCGGCCGACTATACCCTATAGCTGCCATATAACTGAACGATCGGAAATGACCCAACTTTCGTGTTTTTGAAGATAGAAAGGAACTGGAACTTGGTACAGATTATATTCTTGGTCAGTTAATCCGACCTACCAAATTTCATACCGATCGGCCGACTATATCTTATAGCTGCCATATAACTGAACGATCGGAAATGGTTTTTGGTTGAAATACCAAATTTGGTATTTTTAAAGATAGAAGCTTGAGACTTTTTTTAGATTTTTTATGTAATAAATTGGATTATATATTCATATTCCCATAAGGATCGGCCAACTATATCCGATGTTTGCGATATATATCCGGTTTTAACTGCAAGGGTATATAAACTTCGGCTCCGCCCGAAGTTAGCTTTCCTTTCTTGTTTTTAATTTAAAATAAAATTTTAATTTTATTTTTAATTTTAATTTATTTTAATTTCAATTTTCACTTCTTTTATCCATCTACAAATATTAATAAGCTTGTTAAACAAAAGCAAAATTTTTTTTAAATAATATTTTTTATACGTACGTCATACATACGGTCGCAAACGTACGCCACTTTAAAATTCAATATAAAAAAATTCTTGAAAAAGTCGTGATTTTATTTTTAATTTCAATAGTTTACACTAAAATGACTTAACACATGAAATTTTATCCACCTGCTTTCACTTAATGCGAAGCAATTACAATAAAGTTATGTTTTGGGTCGCGAACGTACGATTAGAATATAGATACGAATCAAAATACAAATTAAGAGGTAATTGAAAATTTTTTCGCACTCTTTGAATTTTTCTCGTCTTATTAGATTGTTATTAAGAGATTTAGTACAATAAGACCAAACACATCATATGTTTTTCTTGAGAAATAAATAAACATAAAAAGGTTTTTAAACGTAAAAAATAGGTCAAAATTAGATTTTTTGACTTTTTGGGCTTTTTTTTTTTTTAAGAAGCTGTGAATCCAATAGATTATGAAAATTTGGATATTTATTTATGAAAATACAAAAAAAGAATCGAGGAATATGGACATTTATTTTTTCGGAATAGCCGATATACTTTATAGAGTCGGAGATGTCTCCTTCACTGCGTTGCACACTTTTGGACAAAATTATAATACCCTCTGCAAGGGTATAAAAAAGGCCCAATTTGTATGTTTTCAAAAGAGAGCCAAAATGAGTATGCAGAACGAAAGCTGTATTAATTCGGCTTTAATTCTGACCTTCTTATCTCTGGTTGCATCTTGCATTTTCAAGTAGCGGTAACAAAAGCTCAAAAGCTCCGTTTTTGATATGCCTGCTGGGCTTCCTAAATTTGGGGAGCCTTTAATGCGTCGGGAACGCTTGATCTCTGCTTCACAAGCTGCAGGATGATTAGTGGAGACTATAAGAGAGTATTGGAAGAGCGTCTTCTGCCATATTTGGAAACATATATGGACAGAAACCTTGTTTTCATGCAGGATAACGCATCAATTCACAGGAGCAAAGAGACGCTGGGCTTCCTAAATGTTCATAATGTAAATGTTTTGGATTGGTCAGCGTGCTCTCCGGATCTTAACCCCATTGAAAACATATGGGGACTCTTAGCCAGGCGAACACCCAGTTTGAGGGCGTTGAAAGCATTAAAGCAGAAATTTTGGCTCAATGGGCGCTTTAGATACAAATTTATTAGAAAATTTGATAAATTCAATGCCTAAAAGGCTTTTCGAGGTTGGAAGGGCTCATGGTGGCCAAATTAATTATTAAATATCAGTTTCAACATTAAAACATTACTTAAATCAAACAAAACATTACTTAAACCGTTTTGTGGTCAAGAGCGAATTCGTCGAGGTAAGGAAGGGCGACGGGTCAGTTTGGAGTTCTTGGTAATTTTTGCTCTTGCGTGATTAGGGTCGGCAACAAGGCAAACAACTACCGGAGGAAAATTCGGAAGCCCACGGAAGCCACGGAATTTCGGAAGAGTTCCAGTTGGGTCCAGAACATCCCCAAGACCGAAAAGCGAAGGGAGGAAGAACTAAGAAAAAGACTCGGTCAGCGGGTTTGAGTTCTGCTCGATAGGGCCCACCATCGAACCTTTGGCTCGAGCGGGCAGTTGAGTTCCAACCGCGCTTGGCAGAGCATATTCCCTCGCCGATTTCATCTTTGTGAAATCGAGAAAAACTACCAATTTTCCGCACCAGCGGTGCGGTGAACCGGAGCACTTTCACCCGGAAAAATCAGTACCGCCGAATCCACGTGGGATTTCGACATGTAGTTAGGTGTTAGTTTAAGATGTTTTAGTGCTGTTAGTAACAAGAAAGCAAAGCTAACTTCTGGCGGAGCCGAAGTTGATATACCCTTGCAGTTAAAACCGGATATATATCGCAAACATCGGATAAAGTTGGTCGATTCTTATGATAACATCATAATAAAACCAATTAATTACAATAAAAAATCTAAAAAAAAGTCCCAAGCTTCTATCTTCAAAAATACGAAAGTTGATATTTCTACCAAATACCATTTCCGATCGTTCAGTTATATGTCAGCTATAATATATAGTCAACCGATCGTTATGAAATTTGGTAGATCGGATTAACTGACCAAAAATAGAATGTGTACCAAGTGCCAGCTTTCTATCATTAAAAACACGAAAGTTGGGTCATTTCCGATCGTTCAGTTATATGGCAGCTATAGGATGTAGTCGGCCGATCCTAATGAAATTTTGTAGGTCGGATTAACTGACCAAAAATACAAATTGTACCAAGTTCCAGCTTTCTATCTTCAAAAACACGAAAGTTGGGTCATTTCCGATCGTTCAGTTATATGGCAGCTATAAGATATAGTCGGCCGATCCTTATGAAATTTAGCATGTCATATTATTTTGCCAAAAATAGCTCTCATATCAAATTTGAACTCTCTAACTCTAAAAACACCAAAGTTATACCATTTCCGATCAATCAGTTATATGGCAGCTATAGGATATAGTCGGCCGATCCGGGCCGTTCCGACTTATATACTGCGTGCAAAGGAAAGAAGGGTGTGTGCAAAGTTTCAAGTCGATAGCTTTAAAACTGAGAGACTAGTTTGCGTAGAAACAGACAGACGGACAGACGGACAGACGGACATGCTCATATCAACTCAGGAGGGGATCCTGATCCAGAATATATATACTTTATAGGGTCGGAGATGTCTCCTTCACTGCGTTGCACACTTTTGGACAAAATTATAATACCCTCTGCAAGGGTATAATAAGTTATATGTTTTGTGGTGGCTTATGGCCAAACAGATTTCGAGCAGGAAAAGACACATGATATAAAAAGAGGAAAACTGGCCAAGCGAGGTTCGATGTGTTAGTGGAATCATACCTGAAAAAAAAAACAAGAAAGGAAAGCTAACTTCGGGCGAAGCCGAAGTTTATATACCCTTGCAGTTAAAACCGGATATATATCGCAAACATCGGATATAGTTGGCCGATCCTTATGGGAATAGGAATATATAATCCAATTTATTACAATACAAAATCTAAAAAAAGTCCCAAACTTCTATCTTCAAAAATACGAAAGTTGATATTTCTACCATATACCATTTCCGATCGTTCAGTTATATGGCAGCTATGGGATATAGTCGGCCGATCCTAATGAAATTTGGTAGGTTGGATCAACTGACCAAAAATAGAATCTGTACTAAATTCCACCTTTCTATCTTCAAAAAGTTGGGTCATTTCCGATCGTTCAGTTATATGGCAGCTATAGGATATAGTCGGCCGATCCTTATGAAATTTGGCATGTCGTAATGTTTTGCCAAAAAATGCTTTCATGTCGAATTTGAACTCTCTAACTTTAAAAACGTCAAAGTTATACCATTTCCGATCAATCAGTTATATGGCAACTATAGGATATAGTCGGCCGATCCTTATGAAATTTGGCATGTCGTATCGTTTTGCCAAAGATAGCTTTCATGTAAAATTTTAATTCTCTAACTCTAAAAACACCAAAGTTATACCATTTCCGATCAATCAGTTATATGGCAGCTATAGGATATAGTCGGCCGATCCCGGCCGTTCTGACTTATATACTGCGTGCAAAGGAAAGAAGGGTTTGTGCAAAGTTTCAAGACGATAGCTTTAAAACTGAGAGACTAGTTCGCGTAGAAACAGACAGACGGACAGACAGACGGACAGACAGACGGACAGATGGACAGACGGACAGACGGACATGCTCATATCAACTCAGGAGGTGATCCTGATCAAGAATATATATACTTTATAGGGTCGGAGATGTCTCCTTCACTGCGTTGCACACTTTTGACCAAAATTATAATACCCTCTGCAAGGGTATGTTTTTTTGTTAGTTTTACCAATGCTGGGGTGAGTGTGAAGATACTTATATAAAACTTAATTTTAATCAAAAAAAAAAAAAAAGAATAAGAGAGATAAGACAAACACATAATAACACAAGGAATTTTCCTAAGCATAATGGCCGGTTTAAATTCTTAAATACAAAAAATACAAAAAAAAAAAAAAAAAGAATTCTTAGAATAAATCGTTAGTCCGCCAGCCCAACCCAATCGAACCATTTCGCTGGCGAATTTACACTCAAGTTCGAGCGCATGTTCGTTTACATTTTCGATGTGATCGCCATGTAATTTTATTGTTTTTATATGAAAGTCTTACTCGTATCTGATTTGTTTTTATTATTTTTGAAAAGCCAATTCATATAATCTTTTAGTTTAAGTTTTTTAATTTTCTTTTTGCCACTCATGAATATTTCGGTTATTATTATTAGGTTTACTTTAGATTTTACCCCATAGATTAAGATACTAGGGGACATGTAAGTTAAATTGTTTGTAGTTCGGTGAATTAAAAAAATGTAAATTTTATTTTTTAATTACACAACTTGGTGTTAAACCTTTATTTATTAAACGTAACAATTACAAGACACTTTTGATTTCTCTTAAATATTTTTGTCAACCGTTCGCGGTCTCGGTCAAAATAGGACTGACTTCTTAATTCTAAATCTGATTCAAAGAACCTCGGCCATCAGTTGTGTTTAGATTAGAGGCGTAAGATGAAACTGTCGCATCTTATTGTGAAATTCGATTAAGCTGATCGATGCAATTTGGTGGGTACTTGAAACGCAAAAGGCGTAATTGATTGGGCTTCGGAGGGAAGCTGATGTTTACTTTTGATTTTGATTTGTTTATGGGGAACCGAGATCGGACCTCAGAGCCAAAGACAAAGCCGAAGGCAAATGCAGAGTTTGAAAATATTGTTTATAAAAGCCATAAGTAGCCTGTATTTAGGGGTTGGATAACTCTCCCCCTTCTAAAATGGATCGTCCCGATTCAATATGAAATTCGTTTAAATGATCTCTTAATTCTGTTAAAAAAATTTCTTGGTTAATAGATTTTTCTGGTTCAGGCCGATGTTTTTTGGTTACAAATAATATAGCATTTTTGTATTTTATAATAAGTGAAAGAATCAAATATATAATGATTAAAATTAATAATATAAAGGTAAGTGATATTTTAGTATTCTTAATTTTAACGAATGGGTTTAAAATGTTTATATTATCTAAAGAAAGATCAGAGTTATTTGATAATATGTAATCGGATATTTCATAATTTTTAAAGTGGTTCGTAGTTACGTATTCAAGAATTTTATTTTCCAAATTGGTATATGAGATATTATTAATTTTAGTTGTACCATTAAATGTTATTAAAAACGAACCGTTTAAATAGGAGTTGTTAACAATATTGTTCCCATTTATAAGAATGGCACCATCTTGTATGATGTCTATTTTTTTCTCTTATTTTTTTACAGGTTGATTTCTCACCATTTAATAATCGGGTAAAACAAGTTTTTTTGTTACTTAGAGTGCAATAATTATTAAAAAGTTCGTTCTTAAAATTAGACATTTCGTAAAAATAATTTCGCATTTTGCGACTTGATTGCTTAATACTAGTTTTCCATCGATTTGGGAAATCGCTCTAGCGTGATATATTTCACATCTGTTTTTTATTATTGGGTATTTTATATAAATTATTAAAAGTTCTTTATGCAATGCGATTTTAAAAGAAGAGATGTCCATTAAATCAGCTATAATTACTGGTTTTTGTTCATGTTTTAATATTTCCAAGATGTCATCATTGTTTAAAATTTTGGTATTAAAAACGTCTATTTTTGCTAGAGTGATTGTGTCAATTAAATTTTGCAGATCAAATGTTAATAATCGCAAGCGATGTTTTCGAAGTGGTAGATCTTGATCAATAAATACTTTTTTAAAATCATCGGAAAGAGATTCTATTTCTTTGAATAATCGGGAATTGATAATAGACTGCTTATTATTGTTTTCAATTAATTCATTAATTTTATTCTGAACTGTAATAAAATCATCATGGTCCGGAGTTCCAGCTAACCATTTCCACACGGTGCCTAACTCATTTATCCCTCTTTTTGATCTAGTTGATATTAATTGTGATAAAATAAGTTCGATTACTTTTATATCATATTTAATTTCCCATTGTGACCTTTTATTAGTATCCCTTTTAATATTATCTGATTCCAAATTTATTATTTCTTTATAAAAGCTTAAGTTAGTTACATGGAATAAATCTGCGTATGAATCGTACGTCAATACGTCTTTATTGTCCGTAAATAGAAAATATTCGTGACTTGTATAGTCAATTATTTCGGATTTTGTTTATAAAATAAGGTGTAGTATGAGCACCTGATAAAACATTTTCTGGGAAAGGAAAGAAAAAAAGGACGATATATAAATACTTAGAATTTTATATTATCTTTGTGAATAATTATATTTCTATTGTTGATTATTATTTTGTTGGGTAAATTTTCTTTAACTATTTGTTTTTTATATCTGGTTTTAAGTTTATTTCTTTCCCCGTGTCTCTTTTCATAGACTACCTGTCCTACATGATATTCTTTTTCTTTTCGGTTTCATTATGTGTTTCCAACATTTTCTCTTGAGTATTTTCTGGAAGTTTAGGAATGTTATCGTGCTCTATTTTATTATTTAGTACGTCAAAAGGTTTTTGGTTCGTTGTAGAATGAATGCTCTGATTATATGCTATTTCGGAAAAGTCAGTTAAATTAAATTCTTCTTTAATGCATCGAGCTAATTATGTTAATGTAGAATGTGCCCTTTCAACCTGTCCGTTTGACGTGCTGTGCCTCGGGTCTGCGTAATGTAAAGTTAAATTGCACCTTTGTGCGAAAGATTTAAATTGGGCCGAGGTAAAGCTCGGTTCATTATCGGTCATTATTACTTTTGCTTGTGGAAAATGCTGAAGAAGTTCCATTACTTTATTTTCGATATTTAATTTATTTTGTATTTCTTTTACTACTAGAAATTTTGAGTAAGCGTCAATACAAGTTATGAAAGTAAGACCTTGCGCGTAATATATATCAATGTGTAAATTTTCTTCTTCTTTACTTAGAATTGGGGCTTCCCCAATTGGAATTTTTATTGGGTGCCTGTCATTTTTATTTTTGTTACAAATCACGCAATTTTTAATATATTCTTTTAATTTTTTAAAACAGTTTGGCCAATAATGTAATTTACTGATCTGTTTGTAATTCTCTTCTAACCCCCTAT
The DNA here is from genome assembly GCF_030179905.1 of Drosophila bipectinata. NCBI lineage: Eukaryota > Metazoa > Arthropoda > Insecta > Diptera > Drosophilidae > Drosophila > Drosophila bipectinata. The sequence continues at coordinate 18,342,871 of NC_091740.1, read as the reverse complement.
GAGCACGGCTGTGTGTTTCTTCTATTATTATAGCTTTATCTTCCTCGTTTTCCACGTCTTGTAGAAAGATTCTTGTAAAAAGGAATGTGTTTGTGTAATTATTTTTTAATGGTAATTGAATTTGAAATAAGTCCTCTAAGGTACAATGAATTCCTTCCATAATGTTAGGTGGAAGATACTCTCTTAATATAGTTATTAAATTTTCTGGTGTGTCATATTCAATTAAATGTCGTGTCCTGTCAAAGATTTTCAGTGACTCATGTATTGTATACCTCCCCGTTGTTAATAACAGTTGTTGTTTAAATTGATTTAACGGTTTTCGGGTCTCTTGTATTACATTTTCAAAACTACTTTCAGCTGAATGCTGTGTGTTCTGATCTGAGTCTGACTGGTCTGTTTGTTCTATATCGCTGTCAGTAATATTATTTATCTGAATTCGAGATAATGCGTCTGCAACTACGTTTGTTGTACCGGGCTTAAATGTTATTTTCGGTGTAAAACTTTGTATGAAAGAATACCATCCTTTCATATCTACATTGGGATTTTTATCCGAAATTGTGTAAGATAAAGTTTGATGGTCGGTTTGAATTTCAATTCCAATTACTCCGTATAAGTAATTTCTTAGATTTTTAAGAGCCCATACTATCGCTAAAAGTTCCTTCTTATTAGTCGCATAAGCTTGTTCTGTTTTAGACAAGGTTTTTAAATAAAAGTAATTGGTTTTCCTTCTTGAGATAAAACTGCACCAATTGCGACGTCTGAAGCGTCGGTGGTCAAGGTAAATTTTTTATAATAGTCCGGTTGAACTAGTTCTACTTGAGCAATGAGATTTTCTTTCAGCTCGTTAAAAGCTTTAATTGCTGGTTCATCCAGCTGAATCAATATTTTTGTTGACATTCTTTTTGAGATTTCGCCATTATGACCTCCAAGATATTTTGTTAGAGGTTTGGCTATTTTCTGTAAATTTTCTGTAATAGCCCGTAAAACCTTTGGAAGGTTTTGGAAGTGGTTTTTTTGGAAGTGGATATTTTCTAATGGTTTCAATTTTCTCTGGGTCTGTCTTGATGACGTTATAGGATACCATGTATCCTAGATTCGCGTTTGAAAAATTTAGATTTTTCTAAAGAGATTTTCATGTTTGCCCTCAATAATATATTTATAATTTTGTTTAGATCTGTATAGTGTTGTTCAATTGAGTTTGAGAATATTATAATATCGTCCATATAGACATGACACGTTTTCCCTATTTGTTCTCTTAGAATATCGTCCATTGCTCTCTGAAAGATTCTTGGTGCATTTGTTAATCCGAATGGCATTCTTAAAAATTCGTATTTTCCATTATTTATTGAAAAGGCTGTTTTTTCGACATCAGATTCTTTTATTAGTATCTGATGAAACCCTGACTCTAAATCTATTGTTGAAAAATATCTTGCTTTTCCCAAATTTGATAGAATTACTGATGGGTCTTGCATTGGGTACCTGTCAGGTATAGTACTTTCATTTAATTTTTTATAATGAATGACGAGTCTTAATTTACGGCTTCCGTCTTGATTCTCTCCCTTCTTTGGGACTACCAGAAGTGGTGAATTGTAAGGCTTCTGCTAGGCCTTATTATTTTTTCTGGTAACATTCTTTTGATTTCGCTATTCACGAAGTCTTTGACAGATAGAGCATACGGATACTGCTTCCCGTATATTGGCCTATCGTGGATAAGATTTATTTCCCCCTTTATGTCTGTTATAAAAGGAATTTGAATATTTATCTTTGAATGCTCCTTTTCAATATAGTGAACTATCTTTTCCCTCAATCCGCCTAATTGGTCAGTACCTATATTATTTATTTGATTTTTGACGGTATTTACTTCGTCGGCACTCTCAGGATTTTTAATTCCCAAGATATTTTTATTTTAATTGACGGATATTTCTACCTCGGCGTTCTCAGGATTTTTAATGCCCAAGATATTTTTATTTTTGTTGACGGATATTTCTACGTCGGCGTTCTCGGGATTTTTAACTCCCAAGCTTTTCTCACTGTTTTCAACAAATAATGAATCTGTGTTTTCGCTACCATTATCATCAAAATACTTTTTTATAATAAATTCTTTTAACGGAAGAATATTATTTGCTTCAATTAAACGTCTTTCGTTTTTCTCCTCATTATCATAATATTTTAACTTCTCCTGTTTCCCATTATATTCCAAGATTCCCTTATCTATATTTATTATAGCTCCAATTTTTCTTAATAAATTGAATCCAATTAGAATATCAGATTCTAAACCTTCGATTTCATAAAATAATTGTTTTGTTTCAAATATATTTATAATATTGTAATACCTAATAATTGAGTAGCCATGAACTGTTGTTACCTTTTTGTATATTGGTAGCTCGTTTTTATTTTCAAAAATTTCCCTTTTTATGTAACAAGCAGTGGCTCCTGTATCTATTTAAACTTTTAGCTGCTTCTTGGTTTTTCGATCTATCCTATTTAAATAAGGCATTCCTCTGTAGGGGTCTGGTCTAAAAAATGGTCTTCATTAATATTATTTAATCTGGTTACTTTATTAGCTGGCTGACTTTCTGTTCCATCTGATTCCCTTTTTTGAGCTTGAGTTTGCTCTCTATTTTGATTTGTGTTATAAAAATTTGAACGATTTTTATTTTGATGATAATTATTATTATATCTACCTTGATTATCGTTTGCCTGCCAATTATTATATCTTCCCTGGTTACTATTTGACTTGCCAATTTTGGCTCGGCTGCCGATTGTTATTAGATTTATTCTGGAGTTGAATCGGTGGATCAACATCCATTGGCTCGATAGCTTGTTGCTTATGACGATTATTTTGATTATTATTTTGCCAAAAATTTCCCTTTTGTGGCCAATTGTAATTTTGGTTATGATTAAAATTATTTCCCATTTTAGTGGTATTATTATTTTGCCGTATTTGATCAAATCGTAAGTTGTTTCCCCGATATTTACTTTCATTTTTAAATCCATTAAACCTATTTGCGAATTGAGCACGGAAGTTGTTTGATTCTAATTCTTGGACCTTTGCCAAAGCATTGAGCAAATCTGGTGGATTTAATGAGAAAAGAGTTTCTGAAATAGATCCATTAAGTCCGGATATAAATACTCGTAGAGCATTTCTCCTTATTGAATTGTTTGTTTCTTTGGTAATTACACTGTCCTTTCCGTATGTCATTATGGTTTTGTTTATTAGTAAGGTCATTTTTTTATTGACTTCGTTATAGTACTCAGTAACTGTCATTCGTCCTTGCCTGAGGATACTTAGTTCTGACTCGAGAACATGTATTGGTCGTTTGTCACTATATATAAAGTCCAATCGGGATAAGATTGCTTTAAAGTTTAAAACTGTGCTATGATTGGTAAGAGCATCATGGGCAGCTCCCATAATTTTATTTCGTAAAATTGTTAGGGCGATAAAATATTGTTCTCTTTCAATTTTATAGAGACTCATTGCAGTTTCTGCAGCTTCCCTCCAACCTACATATTGTGTTGTTTCCCCTGTGAAATTTGGTAAGGATTTTACCACTTCAAGTGTTGTATCATTCGTAATCGAACTACCGAACTGAGCGGACGTGCTTTGTCCGAGCTCCGGGAAAACTTCACTTCGCTTATATTTTCGCTAATATAAACGAAAAGACACTGAAATACAATTTATTAAAAGCGACAGACAAGCTTTTTTTTTTTATAACAGTTGTAATGTGCTAAACCAAAACTAGTGCATTGTTGAAAAAAAAAAAATACGTACCACGCAATGAGCTCATTGAGCAACGACCCAAAGAACGAGCGTAGAAGTTCAGTGAACCAAAGAAACGGCTTCTACTCTTACTTTTCAACCCGCGATACCGAAGTGGAAAAATCGGCGCTTAAAAGCAACCCGGCTTTACTGACCGCTGAAACCCAAAGGGCACGGTCTTGCTCACCCGCTCTGCTCACTCCGACTCCCGCGTCATGGAGTTCGCAGTGTAAAACCCCCCCTCCAATATCGGAAACAAATTTCGCACCAACAACAAGCAGCGCTACAACTTCTGCAACAACAGCGAAAACCCCTGCAACTCAAAGTACCACGACGTCAACGACTACAGCGAGTACAAAAACAACAACCTCGGAAAGTGCCAAAGCGGCAACGGCCACACAGACTGGAATGGATCGCTACATCCAAATTAAGGAAAGCTTAGCCCGCAGAGTAATCCGGCAGGCAACAAAACAAAAATTAACCGTGTCCTGAATAACGATAATGAACCAGACAGATCCACTACTAACAGATTTGCCCTACTGGCGGAGCCTGAGGAAAACCAACCAGCCCAAGACACCGCAAAAAAACCCAAGCCCCCTCCAATCTATATTATGGGAAAAAGCTCGAGTGCCCTGGTCAACAAAATTGCGTCGTTGATCGGGAACGGTGACAACTTCATGTTGTTCCGCTTATCAAAGGGAACATCCATGAAACAAAGGTGCAAACAAAGACTGAAGAGCACTTCCGAATCGTGTCGAAATATCTGGACACTGTACAGAAAAACTATTACACGTACCAGCTGAAAAGCAGTAAGGGCCTACAAGTGGTAGTAAAGGGAATAGAACCTGATGTTACCGCCGAGGAAATAAAAACCGCCCTTAAAGAAAAGGGCTTCGCCGCCAAGAATGTTATTAACATTCTAAATAAAGATAAAAAGCCACAACCCCTCTTCAAGGTCGAGCTCGAGCCTGAAAGCAGGTCGCTGAAGAAGAACGAAATCCACCCAATCTACAACCTGCAATATCTTTTGCATCGGAAAATCACTGTTGAAGAGCCACATAAACGTAACGGTCCAGTGCAATGCACTAATTGTCAAGAGTATGGACACACAAGGTCTTACTGCACACTTCGGGCTGTCTGTGTAGTCTGCGGGGACGCCCACAAGTCCGCTTGCTGCACTACAAACAAGGACAGTACCGTGAAGAAATGTGGAAACTGCGGAGGCAGCCATACGGCAAACTATAGAGGATGTATTGTGTATAAGGAGTTAAAGAGTCGCATGCGTCAAGCGACCGCAACGCGCAACCAAAATCCACAGAATGCGTACGTTTCGTCAAAAACCACGCCAGACGTCTTCTTCGCCAAAGCTGCGAGATCCTCATTCGGTCCACTAAACACCACCAACGGCTTCTCCTATGCCGATGCTCTACGATCTGGAAGGGAAATTCCAATTCAGCCTAACTCTCAAAGCGCTCAACAGGCCCCAGAACAGCCACACAGCAAAACGGAAACTATGATGCTTACCCTCCAACAAAGTATGATGGAGCTTATGTCATTCATGAAAACGACCATGCAAACGCTTGTTCAAAACCAGAACATGGTGATACAGCTGCTCGTAGCACAACAGTCCAAATAAGCTATGCAGGCGCTACGAATATCAATGTGGAACGCCAATGGTGTCTCACGGCATAAACTAGAATTGTCACAATTCTTGACCGAAAACCATATTGACGTTATGCTACTGGTGGAAACGCATCTTACAAGCAAATACAACTTTCATATAAGAGGCTACACAATCTACCGCACAGATCATCCAGATGGGAAAGCCCACGGCGGAACTGGAGTTCTAATCAGAGAACGAATTAAACACCACTTTGCAACAAACTTCTTGCAGGCCACATCGATACAAATTCAGTCAAGCAACGGAATCCTTTCAATTGCTGCCGTTTACTGCCCTCCTCGCTTCTCAATCTCGGAAGGACAATTTATGGACTTCTACAATTCACTTGGGGATCGATTTATAGCCGCAGGAGACTACAACGCCAAACATACGCACTGGGGATCACGTCTAGTGACTCCCAAAGGAAGACAATTGTACAATGCAATTATAAATGTGAAAAATAAACTGGACTACGTTTCCCCTGGAAGTCCCACATACTGGCCAACAGACTCACGAAAGCTCCCAGACCTTATTGATTTTGCAGTGAGAAAAAACATACCTCGCAATCTAATAAGTGCCAAAGCAGTCTCGGACTTATCATCAGACCACTCGCCTGTGCTTCTAACGCTTCTTCAAAGCCCAGAAATAACCGAACACCCCTTCAGTCTGACGACGACAAAAACAAACTGGCTAAAATACAAAAAGTACGTGAGTGCCCACATAGAACTCGCCCCGGATTTTAACATGGAATCGGACATCGACTACACTACGAGCGCCCTGGAAGAAGTACTCGTTGCGGCAGCTAAAATCTCTACTCCTCATAGGAAAGAAGTAACCCGAAACAAACACTTCAAATCTAATCAGCAAATCGAACAGCTCGTGCGAGAAAAGAGGCGCACGCGTCGTGATTGGCAAAACAGCAGATCACCAGCTTCAAAACAACGCCTTAAGGAAGCAACCCGATCACTCGACCAGGCTCTTCACCAACAGGAAGAAAATGCACAGCTGAGGTACATCCAGAATCTCTCGCCAACAAGCACAAAGTACCCCCTGTGGAGGGCCCACCCAAATCTTAGTGCCCCAATTGAAACGACCACCCCGATAAGAAACTCTTCGGGATGCTGGGCTCGCAGCAACGAAGACCGAGCTGAAACATTCACCACACATCTCCAAAGTGTCTTCCAGCCAAACCCAGCCTCAAATTCATTCCTCCTGCCAGTAATTCAGCCAGAGTCCTCCCCTCAGCCAGCCGCACCTCCATTCCGGCCGAACGAAATCGAAAAAGTCATAAGAGGGCTAAAACCAAAAAAGGCTCCCGGTGGTGACCTATTGACCCCAAAGATGCTGATCGAACTTCCAAAATGCGCTATAGAGGTCGTCTGCAAACTATTTAATGGAATCATTAATCTTGGCTATTTCCCAAAAAAGTGGAAGAAATCCATTATTATAATGATACCGAAGCCTGGAAAAGACCACACAATTCCGTCATCATACAGACCAATAAGCCTTCTATCTTGTTTGTCTAAACTGTTTGAAAAATGCTTGTTAACTCGCATAATACCACATTTGGAAGCTTGCAATATCATCCCGGCACACCAATTTGGCTTTCGAAGAAACCATGGAACCATCGAACAAGTGAACAGATTAACATCCGAAATACGCTCAGCCTTCGAACAACGAGAATACTGCAGCGCTATTTTCCTCGACGTATCTCAAGCTTTCGACCGAGTTTGGCTCATCGGACTCATGCACAAAATTAAAACGTATTTGCCAACATACACCCACAAGCTACTGGAATCATACCTCTTCAATAGGGTATTCTCAGTGAGATGCAACGCAGCTACTTCGGGCGACTACACCATCGAAGCTGGAGTTCCACAGGGAAGCGCACTCGGGCCGTGTCTATATGTTTTGTATACTGCGGATATTCCTACGAGCGCACAACTAACAACGTCAACGTTCGCCGATGATACCGCTATTCTTAGTCGCTCCAGATGCCCAACGCAGGCAACAACCCAACTGGCTAATCATCTCACAATAGTGGAAAGGTGGCTGTCCGACTGGCGCATTAAAATAAACGAACAAAAGTGTAAACATATAACGTTTACTCTTAATAGACAAACATGCCCTCCGCTTTTACTAAACGGTATGCAGATCCCTCAAGCTAACGACGTAACGTACCTTGGCGTTCACCTTGATAGACGACTTACCTGGCGTAAGCACATCGAATGCAAAAAGATGCATCTAAAACTGAAAGCCAGCAGCCTCCACTGGATCATAAACTCACGATCGCCACTGTGCCTAGACTACAAGTTACTACTGTACAATTCAGTCCTAAAGCCAATCTGGACGTATGGCTCCCAGCTGTGGGGGAACGCGAGCAGCAGCAACATAGACATCATACAGCGCGCACAATCAAAAATCCTGAGAACTATCACAGGGGCACCTTGGTATGTTCGCAACGAAAACATCCACCGGGATCTGGGCATCCTCGCAGTGAAAGACGAAATCCAGAAGCAAAAAGAGTCATACAAAGAAAAACTGTCTTCGCACCCAAATTTTCTCGCTCGGGGATTGACTCGGGTTTCTAGCGTATCCCGCCTTAGACGCAACGACCTCCCAACCCAGCAATCGATTTTTAGGGCCGTCTAACTCCGTATCAGTCAATATGACTGTTAGTTAAGTTAAAAATATAAGATTTGATACACCTCTTGTTAGTCTCGCAAAGAGAAGATTCAAGAAATAAAAGCAACGTTAAAATAAAAAAAAAAAAAAAAAGTGTTGTATCGCATTTTATAGCTGGGTCAATTGTTTGTACTTTATAATCTTCCACAGTGTTTGCATCTGTGGCTAGCCTTCCTTCTAAACATTCTACTTTCCTGCTAACTTCATTCAATTGAGCGTTTATTAATCTGTTTATCAATTCTACTGTTAAACTGCCGGCTGTGGCTACACTGTCTGCAGAAAAATTTGGTGCTGAACCTCCGGTTGCCATTGTTAGATTTAGTTCACAAAAGCTATTTATCAAATCTTCCAGAATTATTCTTTATATTTTTTTTTGTTAAATCGCGAATCTTACTTTTTGCAATATATAAATCTTATATTATTTTTCTCAAATTTACAGATCTTAAATTATAGTCTTTAATTTTTTTATTATTTTAAATTAATTCCTCACGATATTGTCCCGTTGGGGTCTTCCTTCTGTGTGGTTGGTGGTTGATAGTTGATAAATGGATAGAGAATGTCCTGTCTTCCTTCCTTGGTTTTTTTTGTTGGAGCGAGTTGTCGCTTTTATTTGAGAATGTCCTGCCTTCCTTCCCTGGTTTTTCTTGTTGGAGTTGTCGTTTTATTTGTTTTTGTTGTTCTTGTTTGTTTTTTTTGTGCGTTGATTTTTTTTAGTTTTTGTGTTTTTGTAATTGTTTGGTTTAAAATTTCGGTCCACCTTTGTTTTAATTCACTCTTTATGGATTATTTCATTAATTAATTTCCATTTACTGTATTGTTAACGATCACTGTCACTTGGTAGTGTCGTTTGGTGGATGTTTTAATTTTTCCACTAAAAATGTTGAGTTGTTGACCGCGCGAGTTCCGTTTATGTTTAACTTATTTTTCATTAAACTATTTTTTGGAGCTTTATGTGACGCGGCCCCTTGAGTTGGGCGCCACTTAAATTGTTTGTCGTTCGGTGAATTAAAAAAATGTAAATTTTATTTTTTAATTACACAACTTGGTGTTAAACCTTTATTTATTAAACGTAACAATTACAAGACACTTTTGATTTCTCTTAAATATTTTTGTCAACCGTTCGCGGTCTCGGTCAAAATAGGACTGACTTCTTAATTCTAAATCTGATCCAAAGAACCTCGGCCATCAGTTGTATTTAGATTAGAGGCTTAAGATGAAACTGTCGCATCTTATTGTGAAATTCGATTAAGCTGATCGATGCAATTTGGTGGGTACTTGAAACGCAAAAGGCGTAATTGATTGGGCTTCGGAGGGAAGCTGATGTTTACTTTTGATTTTGATTTGTTTATGGGGAACCGAGATCGGACCTCAGAGCCAAAGACAAAGCCGAAGGCAAATATATTGAAATAAATATATTTAAATATATTTCAATATTGAAAATATTGTTTATAAAAGCCATAAGTGGCCTGTATTTAGGGGTTGGATAACTTGTACGTTTTAGGTCCAAAGCAAATTTATATTATATTTCTTAGTGCTTCAATAAATTTTATATAGTGCTAAAAACACCTGTTTTGACCCGACTTAACAGTCCCCCTTGAGACCGTCGAAGCAGGGGCTATCACGGACAGAATGGGTTTTGACCCCAGAATTTGGATAGCCAAAAGTAGGGTGGGCAAACCAAGTCTCGCAACATCGGAGGCTTAGGTGCTCGACGGAAGGACTGATGCGGAGGAACCCCTTTCTTTTTCTATGTAGATTCCCGGAAGTATTTCACTCGATGGCCGAGATGAGTAGCCGATCTCTTAGCAGAGAAGCTTGCCCCATGCACGCCAATTCTTTATGGGATAATTAGTAAAAGGCACCTTGGGGAGCGTGGTAAGAACACCACTCCATTAGCTGGCGAGCCAGAGCCGGAAAAATTTGATTATTGCACACCTCCCAAAAATGACACCTCGCCTAGAGCTGGAATTTCGTATTCTATTCGATCTGCCAGTAGCCGAATCATTATTGTTATAAGATCAAAAGATGAAATAAATAAATTTGAAAAAGATTTCTTTAAAATCAAATTGATAAGAATGGCTATTTTGAAATACAAAAATGGTGCAATTGTTATTGCAATTAAGTAGCCAATAAATTATGTTAAAGTAGATATTAAATTAATCACCCCCGTACCAATTGTTAAACATTTTGAAATTGATCAAGAAAATGTACTTACTACACAAATAAATAATAAAACTTATGAATATAACGAAAATGTAATTTTAAAAGAACTAAAGTTAAGCTAAAGCTGTACTCAAACAAACCCAGCGTAGAACAAATAGATGAAGAAAAAATAGTTGTGAGGAACGAAAGAAACGAAAAACTAAAACCAAATTGCGACCAAAGAGAAATAACACTTAACGAAAATTACTAAGTACAATTTTTAAATTGCCACAGATTTAAAATTGTATCAGAAACCTTTTCATATGAACAGATAGAATTCTATGGTAGATTTTTCTATCCAACAAACTTATTGAACCAGTCATACAAAAACATTATTAACTTTAAACATTTATCACTAGAAAACTGAAAATTTAGAAGAAATAACAGAATTAAAGTTCCAACAAAAGTTGGCTACGGTATTTTTATTTCCATTACTTTGATAATTATAACAGTAATACATTATTTAAAATTAAGAAACAAAAATATTATAAAACACAGAAAACCAATTACGAATATGCAGAGTCAATCAGAAAATTTAAACACTCCTCACTTAGAACCCAAAACCATACTCTGCGCTCTAAAATCAGGTCACGCCTAGCGCTTAGATCTTAAAACCAAACAAAAAGACGACATATAAGACACCGATTGTATAGTTTTAATTTCAGTTGTTGTACCAACCTCTAAATGGAATTATTCACCAATAAATAAAGATAAAATACTAACTTGTGCTGTATTTGACTAGTTTGACTAACTCAGTGGTGCATATGCAAATATTTTCAACACTCCTTCTCACCGCGGTATATCTAATTCAATAGATTCTTTTTTAGTTTAACCCTAGTGAAGTAATACATTTTGTGTGCTGAACTTTACATAGAGCTTTAGTTAGAACATCTGAAATCATATTTTCGTCTGGAACATATTCAATATCAATAACTTTCTTCTTATATAAATCTCTTATGAAATGATACTTGATATCTATATGTTTACTTCTAACATGAAAACTAGCATTCTTCGCTAAACATTGGGCGCTCTGGTTGTCACTGTAGATCATCAATGTTGACGCCGTCTCGAAACCCATCTCAGATACCAGCTTCAGCACGTAAGCTGCCTCCTTAGCTGCTGTTGAAAGCGCCACATACTCAGCCTCCGTGCTACTGAGTGCTATGATGCTCTGCTTTTTCGACTCCCACGAAAACGCTGCTCCAGCCATAAAGAACGCCCAACCACTAAACGATTTGCGGTCAGTACAGTCACCTGCCCAGTCTGCATCCACAAAGCAGTGAACAGGCACACCAGTTCGAACAAAGCCCAAAGTTCCTCTTAGGTAACGAAGGACGCGTTTAGCGGCCACCTCATGTTCCTTATGGGGGTCACTGCACCTCTGAGCCAACTTTGCGACACAATGAACAATGTCCGGCCGCGTAGACATTGCTAGGTACAGCAGTGATCCCATAAGCGATTGATACTGCTTCTGGTTGGCTCGTGGACAGTCTTCCAAAATACATAGGTTCTGATAACAAACCTCCAAAGGCGTTGCATTCGGGTCTTAGAGTCTTCCATGCCATAATCTCGTAACATCTCGTTCTGCTTGTGGCCAATTGCCACACTGCCCGTCTCTCCATCCCGCTCGATCTCCATGCCTAAAAAATGATTCAGCTCTTCGCCATCTACTACTTCAAATTCCCGTGCGATTTGAAGTTTTATGTCGACAAGGTCTTCATTTCTGGAACAAGCAATAATCAGATCACCGACATATACAACAATTAAGTTAAATTTTTCGCCGTTGTTCTTGGTATAAAGGCATGGCTCACTGGGACATTGTACAAAGCCAATACGCTGAAGAGTACATTCCAATTTCTGGTTCCATTCACGCCCACTCTGCTTCAGACCGTATAAAGACTTGTGTAACCTCAACACCCTTTTTGGATACGCTGTGTCCACGAACCCTTCCGGTTGCCGCATGAAGACTACATCTTGTAGGTCGCTATTGAGATACGCAGCTGAGACGTCCATTTGATGCATAAACATTTTGTTCCCGACAGCCAGTGCAATCACCAATCGGATGGAAGAATACCGAGCCACTGGGGAAAATGTTTCTGTGTAGTTTATGCCATACTCCTGTCCACAACCTTTTGCGACTAAGCGAGCCTTGAACCGTTCCACGTTGCCGTACTGGTCTCCTTTAACCGCAAACATCCATTTTCATTCAATAGTTCCCTCGCCAGGAGGAAGATTTACAAGACTCCATGTATTGGTGGACTGTAGTTGAGAAAACTCCTTCTGCATCGCAATCTTCCATTCTTCAGCCTGTGTCGAGCTCAAAGCCTCCTTGGCTCCACTCGGTACTTGGACGTCGGCAACTCCAAAAGCGTTAAGCATATTGTACTCCTTACGTGGTCGTCCTGGCCTTCCAGTACGAATTAGGCCTACCTGGGCCTCGCTAAACTCTGTCGACGCTATCAACCAACTCGTCTTCACCGTTTTCGGTTCCCGACTGTCCGTCCCTTGCATGATCTCCGTCATTTCCATCGCGACCGCCATTTTTTTCCTCACCAAAAACGGTCGATTTATCCTCGATTTTTGTTATATCGTGCTCAAGGAACACCACATCTCTGGCTTCCTTGATAGTTTGCGTATCAGGATTGAAGAGTCTATACGCTTTGGCAGTTTCTGAATACCCAATCAGGATATGCTCTATTCCTTTCTGAGAAAATTTTCTTTTCATTGTCTTGTCTAGCACAATTGCCTTTGTACCAAACACCTTAAGATGGGATACGCTGGGCTTTTTCCCAAACTGTGCTTCGTATGGAGTCATGTCTGGCAATGTAGACGTTTCTGATCGGTTCCTCAAATACATAGCAGTCATTATCGCTTCCCCCCACAGGTACGCGTTCGCATTAGCGTGAACCATCATGCTCCTTGCCATTTCCACTAGCGTCCAAATGGCACGCTCAGCCACGCCGTTTCGCTGTGGAGTATGGGGAACGGTGAGCTGCCTTTTAATCCCATTGCTTACCAGGAAGTTTTCGAATGCGCCATTAATGTACTCTCTACCATTTTCGCTCCGTATAGCTTTAATCTGCTGCCCAGTTTGCTTCTCAGCCAACATTATAAATTCTTTGAATTTCTCAAAAACTTGGTCTTTTGTTTTAAGGATATACACCGAAACATATCGCGTCTTGTCGTCTATGAATGTAGCAAAATAACGCGCTCCACCTTTGGAAACTGTATTCATAGGACCGCACACGTCCGTCAGCCACAACACTTTGTTCGAACAATTTACCGCCACTTTTAGAAATTGTTTCACGCATATCTTGCTTTTCGCACAAGCCTCGCAAACAAAGTCATTCGTGCTACCGGTTTTCCACGTAGACCATACACCAGTTCTTTTCGAATCATGGATTTTAAACTTTCGAAATTTAAATGTCCGAATCTATTGTGCCACGTTATTACTTGATTTGTTTTCCCTTTTGCAGCAAAAGCCGTTTTGATCTTATTTTCGAAAATAAACAAGTCATTCTTTTTGTTCGCTTTTATTACCGTTTCGCCGGTCTTATTCTTGACACTAGCACTATTTTTCGAAAAACTTATTTCGAACCCGTTATTAGTTGCTCTCGACACCGAAATAAAATTACACTGAAGGTTTTGTACGAATAATACATCAGCCAATTCAATAATGTTTTCTTGCCAAAACAGTTTTACTGTTCCAATGCCTTCAGCCTCAATGTAATTTTCTCCAACCAGTATTATTTTTCCTTATGCTTATGAACTGAAACAAATAACGAAACAAATTTTTGCACATAAATGGGCTGTTGCCCCACTGTCAATGCACCAAATATTCTTCGTTAGTCCACTTTGGCTCGCTGCGGCAGCGAAAACAGAGAACGACTTCTTGTTCTCTTCGCGTTTGCTCACACTATTGGTATCCTTTTCTGATCTTGCGTTTTTCTGTTTTGAGTAGCACTTTGCCGAAACATGTCCGTAACGACCGCAGTTCCAACATTCCACATTTTTCATGTCTTTCTTATGCTTGGGCTTTTCCTATTCGAGTACATTTTCTGTTCCGCTTTATTTTCCATTTTGTCTCCCACTTTTTGTCGTTCTCCCTCTTCCATTAACTTAATTCTTAGAGAAATCAAGGAAGGCAAAGAAGCACGCGTCTCCATAGCAATTACGAAATTTTCCTACGAATCAGATAGGCTGGACAAAAAAATTATTACAATAATTTCTTCTGGAACTGATTAATCGATCTCTTATAATTTCTCGATGACGTCATTGAAATTACTCAAATGCACTGTGACACTGTCTGACTCTGACATCTTCATATACAGCAACTGTTTAAACAACTGTACTTTACGCGCTGGTCCACTAGGCATGTGAACACTAGCCAGCTTTTTCCAAGCTTCCATTGATGATTCGCAGTGTTTAACATAATTAATCTGGGACGGCTTTATACACAACAAAATACTCGCGAGGGCCTTTTCATTCTGGTTATCAAAGTTTGCCTGCTCTGCAACCGTTCCACTTTCGTTTTTAATTTCACGACCACACACAATTGACCAAAAGTTCTGAGTGTACCAGCAGACTTTTCATTTGCACTGCCCACGAACTATAATTGTCACTATCAAGTTTTTCTATTGAGTATTGCGAACTCATCTTGTTCGTCTTGTTCATTAAACTGCACCGAATCTCTAATTATCGTATAATCTTTTCGACTATTACGCAGTAGTTTTCTTGCTGGTCTGGGCCCATAACCTATTCGGTTTGACGATTTATTAGAGACTAAAAAATGCTGCACCCAGACAGAAACAGAACTTAAAGAAGAAAGATAATTCGTTACTCGTTACTTTAGTGTATAACATAAGAGGAATACAGTGGTGCATATGCAAATATTTTCAACATATTTAAACTTTGAAACGTCGGTCTTTTTTTTTAACCCGCCGTTTAGGAAGCCTAATTTTTGAGACAGAAACTGAAAGAAATGACACTTAAGCCCTAAAAAAAGAATTTCGGCTAATAAAGCCTAGGAGTTTTTTGATTTTAGAGATTTAACCTGATCCCTAATGTGTAGAGCCTTTTTGCAGTGGACTGTATATTTTATTTTTCTTAATTGTTTTGCTGTCTAATCGGTACAGAAGAAAATTTGCAATGTTGCCTTATGTGGTACTTACCCAATATAAAGATGGCAATATGAGCCAAAACTAAATACTAAGCGATAGTTTCCGACTAAAACCAATGCTAAAATGGTTAAATTGGAGCGCAGCGTTGTCGACATTGAAATAGATAACTATTATAAATGCGGCAAAGCTAATGAAAACAAGAAAGGAAAGCTAACTTCGGGCGGAGCCGAAGTTTTTATACCCTTGCAGTTAAAACCGGATATATATCGCAAACATCGGATATAGTTGGCCGATCCTTATGGGAATAGGAATATATAATCCAATTTATTACAATACAAAATCTAAAAAAAGTCCCAAACTTCTATCTTCAAAAATACGAAAGTTGATATTTCTACCAAGTACCATTTCCGATCGTTCAGTTATATGGCAGCTATGGGATATAGTCGGCCGATCCTAATGAAATTTGGTAGGTTGGATCAACTGACCAAGAATTAAATCTGTACTAAGTTCCAGCTTTCTATCTTCAAAAACACGAAAGTTGGGTCATTTCCGATCGTTCAGTTATATGGCAGCTATAGGATATAGTCGGCCGATCCTTATGAAATTTGGCATGTCGTATTATTTTGCCAAAAATAGCTCTCATGTCAAATTTGAACTCTCTAACTCTAAAAACACCAAAGTTATACCATTTCCGATCAATCAGTTATATGGCAGCTATAGGATATAGTCGGCCGATCCGGGCCGTTCCGACTTATATACTGCGTGCAAAGGAAAGAAGGGTTTGTGCAAAGTTTCAAGACGATAGCTTCAAAACTGAGAGACTAGTTCGCGTAGAAACAGACAGACGGACAGACAGACGGACAGACAGACGGACAGACAGACGGACAGACGGACATGCTCATATCAACTCAGGAGGTGATCCTGATCAAGAATATATATACTTTATAGGGTCGGAGATGTCTCCTTCACTGCGTTGCACACTTTTGACCAAAATTATAATACCCTCTGCAAGGGTATAATAATGCTTTAAAGTTTTGGAGAAATGCTAATAACCTGAAGTGTTTTCAAAGGGTTTTGCGCAAGTGCAAGTTTGCTCAGCAGAAATTTGGATAAACTGGTTTTTTTTATACAAAAATATTAATTAATGTTATCTCTATTTAACATAGCCTAGTGGGTAGTGTAGCTGCATGCTAAGCGTTGGGTCGTGGGTTCGAACCCCACTCATGACAATCATGACCTCCAAAGTTTTTCGGCTTCATTATGCTAAGTGGACTCTTTCCGATGCTACTAAACATGTGAGGTCGAAACAACGGTATTCCCAGGTATATATCGACAGGTGGCAGCCCCATCTCTGGGATTGGTTGCACCTGGCTAATCACCGGATCAACTGAAAGACAATTGATTAACAAAACTAATACAAGAAGAGAAGAAACCAACCACCCCCCCAACCCGTCGACGACCATTCGCATATCGAAACGGACACGAATTGGACAATGGAACGTGAGGACTTTAATGGAACCAACCAGACTGGCGCATTTTGAAGGAGAAATGGAGAAAATGCAGATAACAATCGCAGGCATCAGTGAGATGAGATGGAGAGGTAACAGGACAACAATAACATGAAGTCGCAATCTAGTGATGCACAGCGGGACCAATGATGGAGGCAGAAGCGGAGTCGGGATATATGTGTCCAAGCAGTACAAACAGGCACGCATTTCCTAGAGCCCAGTATCCGACAGAATCATCATTGCCAGATTCCGATGCAATGCTAGACACGTCACCATCGTGCAGTGCTATGCCCCAACAGAAGACGCCAGCGATGACATCAAAGACGACTTCTACAACGCCCTCACATCCTCACTCACTAGGATCCAAAGAGGTGACATAAAAATTCGAATGGGAGACTTCAATGCGAAAATCGGCCCCAACAACAACGGATTGGAAACAATCATGGCCCGACATGGTGTTGGCACACGCAGCAATAATGGTGACAGGCTAATCAACTTATGTCAGACCTTCCAACTGGTTATTGGTGGAAATGTATTCCCCCACAAGGAAATCCATAAATACACATGGACCTCTCCAAACGGACACACTCGCAACCAAATCGACCACATCTGCATGAGTAGGAAATGGAGACGCTCGATAATGGATGTTAGGAATAGGAGAAGTGCGTCTATCGACAGTGACCACGAGCTGATAATCGGGGAGCTTTTAATCAAGCTCAGACGAAATAGCAACACTGTCAAAGGGACCACAAGAAGACCGCCTCCCCTTAACGTACAACGGCTGAGTGACTCCAACCTATCCACCAGAATGGCCACAACGTTGCGTGAACAGATGACAGCACAATCACTCACGGAGAATCACTCATGGGAACAAACATGCAGTATACTGAGGAGCACCGCGGAAGAGATGCTTGTCACCCGACAACGGAGGCGCACGGAATGGATATCAGCGCACACTTGGGAACTTATCAGCAAACGGAACAGCCTAAAGTCGAAAGCAGATCATGACTGCAGAGCTCGCGACGAACACAAACAGCTCTTTGTAAACAGCAAGACTCGAACAACATGCGCTCACTGTACCAGATAATTAGTCAACTGACCAGAAGCTGCCATAGGCGAACCCAACCAGTGCGGGACCCAGATGGAAGACTCCTTACTGATGATGAGGCACAACTCCAGAGATGGCGACAGCACTTTAGGGAGATCAGCTGCACAGAACAACCGAGCAGCACGCAAGATAACTTCAGGATAGATAGATAAGATAACATAACATAACTAATGCGCCATTAATGTACTCTCTACCATTTTCGCTCCGTATAGCTTTAATCTGCTGCCCAGTTTGCTTCTCAGCCAACATTATAAATTCTTTGAATTTCTCAAAAACTTGGTCTTTTGTTTTAAGGATATACACCGAAACATATCGCGTCTTGTCGTCTATGAATGTAGCAAAATAACGCGCTCCACCTTTGGAAACTGTATTCATAGGACCGCACACGTCCGTCAGCCACAACACTTTGTTCGAACAATTTACCGCCACTTTTAGAAATTGTTTCACGCATATCTTGCTTTTCGCACAAGTCTCGCAAACAAAGTCATTCGTGCTACCGGTTACTCCACGTAGACCATACACCAGTTCTTTTCGAATCATGGATTTTAAACTTTCGAAATTTAAATGTCCGAATCTATTGTGCCACGTTATTACTTGATTTGTTTTCCCTTTTGCAGCAAAAGCCGTTTTGATCTTATTTTCGAAAATAAACAAGTCATTCTTTTTGTTCGCTTTTATTACCGTTTCGCCGGTCTTATTCTTGACACTAGCACTATTTTTCGAAAAACTTATTTCGAACCCGTTATTAGTTGCTCTCGACACCGAAATAAAATTACACTGAAGGTTTTGTACGAATAATACATCAACCAATTCAATAATGTTTTCTTGCCAAAACAGTTTTACTGTTCCAATGCCTTCAGCCTCAATGTAATTTTCTCCAACCAGTATTATTTTTCCTTATGCTTATGAACTGAAACAAATAACGAAACAAATTTTTGCACATAAATGGGCTGTTGCCCCACTGTCAATGCACCAAATATTCTTCGTTAGTCCACTTTGGCTCGCTGCGGCAGCGAAAACAGAGAACGACTTCTTGTTCTCTTCGCGTTTGCTCACACTATTGGTATCCTTTTCTGATCTTGCGTTTTTCTGTTTTGAGTAGCACTTTGCCGAAACATGTCCGTAACGACCGCAGTTCCAACATTCCACATTTTTCATGTCTTTCTTATGCTTGGGCTTTTCCTATTCGAGTACATTTTCTGTTCCGCTTTATTTTCCATTTTGTCTCCCACTTTTTGTCGTTCTCCCTCTTCCATTAACTTAATTCTTAGAGAAATCAAGGAAGGCAAAGAAGCACGCGTCTCCATAGCAATTACGAAATTTTCCTACGAATCAGATAGGCTGGACAAAAAAATTATTACAATAATTTCTTCTGGAACTGATTAATCGATCTCTTATAATTTCTCGATGACGTCATTGAAATTACTCAAATGCACTGTGACACTGTCTGACTCTGACATCTTCATATACAGCAACTGTTTAAACAACTGTACTTTACGCGCTGGTCCACTAGGCATGTGAACACTAGCCAGCTTTTTCCAAGCTTCCATTGATGATTCGCAGTGTTTAACATAATTAATCTGGGACGGCTTTATACACAACAAAATACTCGCGAGGGCCTTTTCATCCTTGTTATCAAAGTTTGCCTGCTCTGCAACCGTTCCACTTTCGTTTTTAATTTCACGACCACACACAATTGACCAAAAGTTCTGAGTGTACCAGCAGACTTTTCATTTGCACTGCCCACGAACTATAATTGTCACTATCAAGTTTTTCTATTGAGTATTGCGAACTCATCTTGTTCGTCTTGTTCATTAAACTGCACCGAATCTCTAATTATCGTATAATCTTTTCGACTATTACGCAGTAGTTTTCTTGCTGGTCTGGGCCCATAACCTATTCGGTTTGACGATTTATTAGAGACTAAAAAATGCTGCACCCAGACAGAAACAGAACTTAAAGAAGAAAGATAATTCGTTACTCGTTACTTTAGTGTATAACATAAGAGGAATACAGTGGTGCATATGCAAATATTTTCAACATATTTAAACTTTGAAACGTCGGTCTTTTTTTTTAACCCGCCGTTTAGGAAGCCTAATTTTTGAGACAGAAACTGAAAGAAATGACACTTAAGCCCTAAAAAAAGAATTTCGGCTAATAAAGCCTAGGAGTTTTTTGATTTTAGAGATTTAACCTGATCCCTAATGTGTAGAGCCTTTTTGCAGTGGACTGTATATTTTATTTTTCTTAATTGTTTTGCTGTCTAATCGGTACAGAAGAAAATTTGCAATGTTGCCTTATGTGGTACTTACCCAATATAAAGATGGCAATATGAGCCAAAACTAAATACTAAGCGATAGTTTCCGACTAAAACCAATGCTAAAATGGTTAAATTGGAGCGCAGCGTTGTCGACATTGAAATAGATAACTATTATAAATGCGGCAAAGCTAATGAAAACAAGAAAGGAAAGCTAACTTCGGGCGGAGCCGAAGTTTTTATACCCTTGCAGTTAAAACCGGATATATATCGCAAACATCGGATATAGTTGGCCGATCCTTATGGGAATAGGAATATATAATCCAATTTATTACAATACAAAATCTAAAAAAAGTCCCAAACTTCTATCTTCAAAAATACGAAAGTTGATATTTCTACCAAGTACCATTTCCGATCGTTCAGTTATATGGCAGCTATGGGATATAGTCGGCCGATCCTAATGAAATTTGGTAGGTTGGATCAACTGACCAAGAATTAAATCTGTACTAAGTTCCAGCTTTCTATCTTCAAAAACACGAAAGTTGGGTCATTTCCGATCGTTCAGTTATATGGCAGCTATAGGATATAGTCGGCCGATCCTTATGAAATTTGGCATGTCGTATTATTTTGCCAAAAATAGCTCTCATGTCAAATTTGAACTCTCTAACTCTAAAAACACCAAAGTTATACCATTTCCGATCAATCAGTTATATGGCAGCTATAGGATATAGTCGGCCGATCCGGGCCGTTCCGACTTATATACTGCGTGCAAAGGAAAGAAGGGTTTGTGCAAAGTTTCAAGACGATAGCTTCAAAACTGAGAGACTAGTTCGCGTAGAAACAGACAGACGGACAGACAGACGGACAGACAGACGGGCAGACAGACGGACAGACAGACGGACAGACGGACATGCTCATATCAACTCAGGAGGTGATCCTGATCAAGAATATATATACTTTATAGGGTCGGAGATGTCTCCTTCACTGCGTTGCACACTTTTGACCAAAATTATAATACCCTCTGCAAGGGTATAATAATGCTTTAAAGTTTTGGAGAAATGCTAATAACCTGAAGTGTTTTCAAAGGGTTTTGCGCAAGTGCAAGTTTGCTCAGCAGAAATTTGGATAAACTGGTTTTTTTTATACAAAAATATTAATTAATGTTATCTCTATTTAACATAGCCTAGTGGGTAGTGTAGCTGCATGCTAAGCGTTGGGTCGTGGGTTCGAACCCCACTCATGACAATCATGACCTCCAAAGTTTTTCGGCTTCATTATGCTAAGTGGACTCTTTCCGATGCTACTAAACATGTGAGGTCGAAACAACGGTATTCCCAGGTATATATCGACAGGTGGCAGCCCCATCTCTGGGATTGGTTGCACCTGGCTAATCACCGGATCAACTGAAAGACAATTGATTAACAAAACTAATACAAGAAGAGAAGAAACCAACCACCCCCCCAACCCGTCGACGACCATTCGCATATCGAAACGGACACGAATTGGACAATGGAACGTGAGGACTTTAATGGAACCAACCAGACTGGCGCATTTTGAAGGAGAAATGGAGAAAATGCAGATAACAAATGCAGATAACAATAATAATAACAACAGGACAACAATAACATGAAGTCGCAATCTAGTGATGCACAGCGGGACCAATGATGGAGGCAGAAGCGGAGTCGGGATATATGTGTCCAAGCAGTACAAACAGGCACGCATTTCCTAGAGCCCAGTATCCGACAGAATCATCATTGCCAGATTCCGATGCAATGCTAGACACATCATCATCGTGCAGTGCTATGCCCCAACAGAAGACGCCAGCGATGACATCAAAGACGACTTCTACAACGCCCTCACATCCTCACTCACTAGGATCCAAAGAGGTGACATAAAAATTCGAATGGGAGACTTCAATGCGAAAATCGGCCCCAACAACAACGGATTGGAAACAATCATGGCCCGACATGGTGTTGGCACACGCAGCAATAATGGTGACAGGCTAATCAACTTATGTCAGACCTTCCAACTGGTTATTGGTGGAAATGTATTCCCCCACAAGGAAATCCATAAATACACATGGACCTCTCCAAACGGACACACTCGCAACCAAATCGACCACATCTGCATGAGTAGGAAATGGAGACGCTCGATAATGGATGTTAGGAATAGGAGAAGTGCGTCTATCGACAGTGACCACGAGCTGATAATCGGGGAGCTTTTAATCAAGCTCAGACGAAATAGCAACACTGTCAAAGGGACCACAAGAAGACCGCCTCCCCTTAACGTACAACGGCTGAGTGACTCCAACCTATCCACCAGAATGGCCACAACGTTGCGTGAACAGATGACAGCACAATCACTCACGGAGAATCACTCATGGGAACAAACATGCAGTATACTGAGGAGCACCGCGGAAGAGATGCTTGTCACCCGACAACGGAGGCGCACGGAATGGATATCAGCGCACACTTGGGAACTTATCAGCAAACGGAACAGCCTAAAGTCGAAAGCAGATCATGACTGCAGAGCTCGCGACGAACACAAACAGCTCTTTGTAAGCAGCAAGACTCGAACAACATGCGCTCACTGTACCAGATAATTAGTCAACTGACCAGAAGCTGCCATAGACGAACCCAACCAGTGCGGGACCCAGATGGAAGACTCCTTACTGATGATGAGGCACAACTCCAGAGATGGCGACAGCACTTTAGGGAGATCAGCTGCACAGAACAACCGAGCAGCACGCAAGATAACTTCAGGAGTATTGTACCGAGCAATAACCTCAGAATATCACCCACGGCACCATCAATTAGAGAAATAAAGGATGCAATCAGGAAATTAAAACGCAACAAAGCGGCTGGAGATGACGGCATACCGGCCGAACTTCTCCAGATTAACACGCAACTAATGGCCGAAACACTGCATCCACATTTCAATAATATATGGGAAAGTGAGCGGACCCCAACATCCTGGAAAAAAGGAATCATCATTAAGCTACCGAAGAAAGGAGACGTCAGTGACTGCAACAACTGGCGAGGCATTACCCTGTTGAACACAAGTTACAAGGTAGTAGCCACTCTACTAAACGAACGTCTTCAGGAAAAAATAGAGCCAACAATACGAGATGAACAAGGATGTTTCAGGCCACACAGGAGCTGCTTAGACCAGGCAAACACACTACGCGCAATAACCGAACAAAATGTGGAATGGCGCTCGCCGCTGTACCTCCTGTTCATAGATTTCCAGAAGGCATTCGATTCGGTAGACAGAGCAGCGATATGGAGGGCTCTTGCAAGAAAGGGAGGGAAAATCATAAACATAGTGAAAGCTATGTATGATGATGCTGAGCTGGCGGTACTGCACAACGGGAAAATTAGTGCACCCTTCCAGACGAACACAGGCGTCAAGCAAGGATGTCCTCTATTACCACTTCTGTTCAACTTGGTAGTCGACGAAATTATGAGAGAAGTATGCATGAACAGACGCGGAATCACCTGGAACTTCACCCGACATCTAGAAGACTTGGATAACGCGGATGACATATGTCTCTTGGCTCACAAATTCGAAGACATTCAAGCCAAAGCTAGGGACCTCGAGATCCGAGCCATCGCAGTATGCTTAAAGATCAACGCATCTAAAACGAAAGCTATGCGGATCAACAACTCCAACACAAACAACATCACAATCGGAGATAATACCATCGACTTCGTCGACAGCTTCACCTACCTCGGTACTATCATAACATCAAATGGTGGAGTGGAAAGTGATGTGGAGAACCGACTGCGCAAAGCGAGGTCTGCATTTGGAAGACTACACCGAGTATGGAGAAACCAGAAGATAAATAGAAAAACAAAGCTGCGCATATTCAAATCGTGTGTAAAATCCATACTGCTATACGGATCGGAGACGTGGCTGACCACTCAAACGATATTGATGAAGCTGCAGGTTTACATATGGCACTGCACAGGAGAGGTCCCAATCCAGGAGCAAATAAAGAAACGGAAATGGATTGGCCACGCTCTGAGGAAGGAACCAGGAAGCATCGTAAGAATGGCTCTGGAATGGAACCCACAAGGAAGCAGAAGAGTGGGTCGCCCAAAGATGACCTGGCGCCGTACAGCACTCCTAGAAATATCCCGGAAGAACATCAGCTGGGAAACAATAAAGCAAAAAGCAGCAAATAAAGTTAGGTGGAGAGCCCTTATAGAGGCCCTAAGCCTCTTAAAAAAAAAAAAAAAAAAAAGTAACATACATTGGTTTTTTTTCTGATAACTTTTGCCATGCGAGTTTACCTTTACGGTAATAAAAAATTAAAAAGTACCATTTATTTTAATAGAAAATTTAGTGCGTCTTTTTATACCCTTGCAGAGGGTATTATAATTTTGGTCAAAAGTGTGCAACGAAGTGAAGGAGACAGCTCCGACCCTATAAAGTATATATATTCTTGATCAGGATCACCTCCTGAGTTGATATGATATGTCTGTTTCTACCCAAACTAGTCTCTCAGTTTTAAAGCTAGCGACTTGAAACTTTTCACTCACCCTTCTTTCCTTTGCACGCAGTAAACAAGTCGGAACGACCGGTATCGGCCGACTATATTTTATAGCTGCCATAAACTGATTGGCTTTCACCTAAAATTTGAACTCTCTAACTCTAAAAACACCAAAGTTATACCATTTCCGATCAATCAGTTATATGGCAGCTATAGGATATAGTCGACCGATCCGGGCCGTTCCAACTTATATACTGCGTGCAAAGGAAAAAAGGGTGTGTGCAAAGTTTCAAGACGATAGCTTTAAAACTGAGAGACTAGTTTACGTAGAAACAGACAGACGGACAGACAGACGGACAGACAGACGGACAGACGGACATGCTCATATCAACTCAGGAGGTGATCCTGATCAAGAATATATATACTTTATAGGGTCGGAGATGTCTCCTTCACTGCGTTGCACACTTTTGACCAAAATTATAATACCCTCTGCAAGGGTATAAAAATAATAAATAACAAAAATAAATACAAAATAAATTTTTTCGTGTTCGTGCTGTGTCGTGTTGAAAATTTTAGATTTAGGATCTATGATTCCTCAACGCTAATTGAGAGCGCTTCGGCTTGGGCTGCAATATTTCTGAAGTGCCTTTACTTATTAATATATTTAGAAATTGAAGCAATGAGTTTAAATAGAAAGTAACGGACAGTCTAGCAGTTTTCCAAGGTAGCCTTGCCTTTTCCAAAGTCAACTTTCGTATTTGTTCAATATGGATAACATTTTCAGAACATAACAAAAATTGCATAAATATTGTGATTAAAGTTAACTAAGTTAACCGGCCGACGGCAATAACCAATCGTCCGAAATTGCTCCGGTCAAATTGCTGACGCAGCGTCTGGCCGGAAGCTCGTGCATAGCCGGCAAGCACTACCCATTGCAGTAGCCGCTATGAGTTTCATTTACATTAGCTTTAAGTTTCATTTAAAGAATAAAGAGCCACTGCTCATCTAAATATAGCTCGGATAATCTGTCATTAAAATCCTATTACTGACATACTGTCTGAGTCCCTAGAATAGCAGGTAAAGATGGGCAGTCACCCTTCCAATATAAACTTCATAGTTCATCTTTGGAAACTCTTCGGTTAGACGGCGAGCATCCAGAAGTGGACTAGTCTGCCACCCCCATCGAGTTGTCTTCAACTGCGAGGGACCACCTAAGAAGAGAAAAGAAACCACTGTTTGCCGACGGCAATTCGCAGTTCTTCGGACTTCATTACTTAATTAATTTGCAAAAAAAAATGGCCCTTAAATAAAAATTATAAATAATTTTAATTTTCTTTATATATGGGTGTGGAAAGAGACATGGCGAAGTTCAAAGCTTAGATTAATTTGACGGCAATAGAAACGCTAGCTGCTGGTAAGTCTAGCTCTTAAAATGCCAGTAATTCCAATTTTTTCCATTTTATCCGGCATTCGAAAACTTGTTTTGGTTCACTTGTAATATAAAATTCCAGAAAAAGGGTTAAAGCATAGTGAAAAGTCAAGAATATGCACCTGAGATCTGAGATCTTGGACTTTTGAATCAAATAATGTGAGATAATAATGTTTCCAGTTCTCCTAATTTTTGTATTTTTTAATTTAACTATGTAAAATACTACAATAAAAATTAATTGTTTGGCAATATTAATAAGTTTTGGTGAAAATGTGCATACAATAATTTTGTGGTTAGACCGAATTTTATTCAGTGTACTAAAAGCTTTATATGAAAGATACGCTTTCTTAAAGGTGAAATGGAACCATGCAGCTTGCAATTAAAGTAGAAAATACATTACACTGATAAATATTTCTGGCCCAGGAATACTAACAAAAAAAAAGGAACAATCATTTTCATTAATTACTAGCTGACCCCGCAAACGTTGTTTTGCCACCAGATGACTTTATAATTTCTGTACAAAATTTACTCAGTTCTAGACTTATCACTATATATGTATATAAAATTTTCGTGTGGAATTTTTGTGTTATTATACTTGTATACATATTTTCCTTTTGGAATATAAGTTAACAATGCAACGGTGATCTAAGATAAGGACACGAAGACGGACGACGCATATGGTCTTAAAGCGGGCGTTGGCCGACGGCTGTGATCTGTGCGAGTTAGGGTAACGACTAATTTCTTCTTATCTTAAGTTAGTCAGTTCTGAGCTGACAGCCGAAGAATAAAGGCACCTCTACCAAGTCTTATGTTTTATTCCTAATCACCGTTGGATGCATAACTGTAGCCACGACCCGGCTACCAGTTTACAAGAAGAGGATCAGCAGCATCATCGTCACTGATCGTGGCCACCACCTGGTCTTGATCGATGCCCTGCATGATTACAGAAGTGCAGAGACATCTACAAAGTGTCCGGCCGTTGTGGGCAGCAACTTGCCGCATCGGTTTCGTCAGAGCCCACTATTCCGTGAGCAGCAGGTGCCACGGTGGAACTCTCCTGCAAGAGCTGTGCTGGTGGAGAATGTTGTAGGCAAACACGCTGCCAACTAAAGAAAACCTTATCTGGCAAAACTACTAAACTAAACAAACTAAACTAAACACTAAACAAAACCTTATCTGGCGCCCAACCAAGTCGAAGACCCCGACGAAATCTCCAAGCCTCGAAAACACGAGGAAAAAAATCATCATCTTAAAACTGGTAACGTGGTCTGGACCACACAGAAGACTGCGAAAAGGAAGGAAAACTTTCATAGATTCATGTAAGTGAAACCCTTTTGTGAATTGCCAGGAAAAATTAAAAGAATCGCTAATAAAATAACATAATTAGATTTGTGTTATTCCTTATAAAACATTTCTTTTTGATAACAGTGGCGGCATTTAAGTCAAGAAATGAGAGTATTAATTTCTCTCTGTGTTGCGATATTTTTCTTTTCTCAAATCAGTAAAATCAATTCGCGGAGAAGAGTACGGTAAATAGATAAGCGCTTAGTTTAGCGCCTAGCTTGGCGACGGTCCAATATTTTTTTGAGACGATTGTATGAGCGATTCAGAGTCGGCTTGTTCGGCTAAATAACCTCGCGTTATCAAAAGAGGCCGCCGAACGTATAGTACAGAAAAAACAAAGTATGGATCCACAACAACTACAGGCAATCATAAATGCTGCGGTTTCGGCCGCATTACATTTAGATTTGGGATCTATGATTCCTCAACGCTAATTGAGAGCGCTTGGGCTTGGGCTGCAATATTTCTGAAGTGCCTTTACTTATTAATATATTTAGAAATTGAAGCAATGAGTTTAAATAGAAAGTAACGGACAGTCTAGCAGTTTTCCAAGGTAGCCTTGCCTTTTCCAAAGTCAACTTTCGTGTTTGTTCAATATGGATAACATTTTCAGAATATAACAAAAATTGCATAAATAATGTGATTAAAAATAACTAAGTTAACCGGGCGACGGCAATAACCAATCGTCCGAAATTGCTCCGGTCAAATTGCTGACACAGCGTCTGGCCGGAAGCTCGTGCATAGCCGGCAAGCACTACCCATTGCAGCAGCCGCTATGAGTTTCATTTACATTAGCTTTAAGTTTCATTTAAAGAATAAAGAGCCACTGCTCATCTAAATATAGCTCGGATAATCTGTCATTAAAATCCTATTACTGACATACTGTCTGAGTCCCTAGAATAGCAGGTAAAGATGGGCAGTCACCCTTCCAATATAAACTTCATAGTTCATCTTTGGAAACTCTTCGGTTAGACGGCGAGCATCCAGAAGTGGACTAGTCTGCCACCCCCATCGAGTTGTCTTCAACTGCGAGGGACCACCTAAGAAGAGAAAAGAAACCACTGTTTGCCGACGGCAATTCGCAGTTCTTCGGACTTCATTACTTAATTAATTTGCAAAAAAAAATGGCCCTTATATAAAAATTATAAATAATTTTAATTTTCTTTATATATGGGTGTGGAAAGAGACATGGCGAAGTTCAAAGCTTAGATTAATTTGACGGCAATAGAAACGCTAGCTGCTGGTAAGTCTAGCTCTTAAAATGCCAGTAATTCCAATTTTTTCCATTTTATCCGGCATTCGAAAACTTGTTTTGGTTCACTTGTAATATAAAATTCCAGAAAAAAGGGTTAAAGCATAGTGAAAAGTCAAGAATATGCACCTGAGATCTGAGATCTTGGACTTTTGAATCAAATAATGTGAGATAATAATGTTTCCAGTTCTCCTAATTTTTGTATTTTTTAATTTAACTATGTAAAATACTACAATAAAAATTAATTGTTTGGCAATATTAATAAGTTTTGGTGAAAATGTGCATACAATAATTTTGTGGTTAGACCGAATTTTATTCAGTGTACTAAAAGCTTTATATGAAAGATACGCTTTCTTAAAGGTGAAATGGAACCATGCAGCTTGCAATTAAAGTAGAAAATACATTACACTGATAAATATTTCTGGCCCAGGAATACTAACAAAAAAAAAGGAACAATCATTTTCATTAATTACTAGCTGACCCCGCAAACGTTGTTTTGCCACCAGATGACTTTATAATTTCTGTACAAAATTTACTCAGTTCTAGACTTATCACTATATATGTATATAAAATTTTCGTGTGGAATTTTTGTGTTATTATACTTGTATACATATTTTCCTTTTGGAATATAAGTTAACAATGCAACGGTGATCTAAGATAAGGACACGAAGACGGACGACGCATATGGTCTTAAAGCGGGCGTTGGCCGACGGCTGTGATCTGTGCGAGTTAGGGTAACGACTAATTTCTTCTTATCTTAAGTTAGTCAGTTCTGAGCTGACAGCCGAAGAATAAAGGCACCTCTACCAAGTCTTATGTTTTATTCCTAATCACCGTTGGATGCATAACTGTAGCCACGACCCGGCTACCAGTTTACAAGAAGAGGATCAGCAGCATCATCGTCACTGATCGTGGCCACCACCTGGTCTTGATCGATGCCCTGCATGATTACAGAAGTGCAGAGACATCTACAAAGTGTCCGGCCGTTGTGGGCAGCAACTTGCCGCATCGGTTTCGTCAGAGCCCACTATTCCGTGAGCAGCAGGTGCCACGGTGGAACTCTCCTGCAAGAGCTGTGCAGGTGGAGAATGTTGTAGGCAAACACGCTGCCAACTAAAGAAAACCTTATCTGGCAAAACTACTAAACTAAACAAACTAAACTAAACACTAAACAAAACCTTATCTGGCGCCCAACCAAGTCGAAGACCCCGACGAAATCTCCAAGCCTCGAAAACACGAGGAAAAAAATCATCATCTTAAAACTGGTAACGTGGTCTGGACCACACAGAAGACTGCGAAAAGGAAGGAAAACTTTCATAGATTCATGTAAGTGAAACCCTTTTGTGAATTGCCAGGAAAAATTAAAAGAATCGCTAATAAAATAACATAATTAGATTTGTGTTATTCCTTATAAAACATTTCTTTTTGATAACAGTGGCGGCATTTAAGTCAAGAAATGAGAGTATTAATTTCTCTCTGTGTTGCGATATTTTTCTTTTCTCAAATCAGTAAAATCAATTCGCGGAGAAGAGTACGGTAAATAGATAAGCGCTTAGTTTAGCGCCTAGCTTGGCGACGGTCCAATATTTTTTTGAGACGATTGTATGAGCGATTCAGAGTCGGCTTGTTCGGCTAAATAACCTCGCGTTATCAAAAGAGGCCGCCGAACGTATAGTACAGAAAAAACAAAGTATGGATCCACAACAACTACAGGCAATCATAAATGCTGCGGTTTCGGCCGCATTACATTTAGATTTGGGATCTATGATTCCTCAACGCTAATTGAGAGCGCTTGGGCTTGGGCTGCAATATTTCTGAAGTGCCTTTACTTATTAATATATTTAGAAATTGAAGCAATGAGTTTAAATAGAAAGTAACGGACAGTCTAGCAGTTTTCCAAGGTAGCCTTGCCTTTTCCAAAGTCAACTTTCGTGTTTGTTCAATATGGATAACATTTTCAGAATATAACAAAAATTGCATAAATAATGTGATTAAAAATAACTAAGTTAACCGGGCGACGGCAATAACCAATCGTCCGAAATTGCTCCGGTCAAATTGCTGACACAGCGTCTGGCCGGAAGCTCGTGCATAGCCGGCAAGCACTACCCATTGCAGCAGCCGCTATGAGTTTCATTTACATTAGCTTTAAGTTTCATTTAAAGAATAAAGAGCCACTGCTCATCTAAATATAGCTCGGATAATCTGTCATTAAAATCCTATTACTGACATACTGTCTGAGTCCCTAGAATAGCAGGTAAAGATGGGCAGTCACCCTTCCAATATAAACTTCATAGTTCATCTTTGGAAACTCTTCGGTTAGACGGCGAGCATCCAGAAGTGGACTAGTCTGCCACCCCCATCGAGTTGTCTTCAACTGCGAGGGACCACCTAAGAAGAGAAAAGAAACCACTGTTTGCCGACGGCAATTCGCAGTTCTTCGGACTTCATTACTTAATTAATTTGCAAAAAAAAATGGCCCTTATATAAAAATTATAAATAATTTTAATTTTCTTTATATATGGGTGTGGAAAGAGACATGGCGAAGTTCAAAGCTTAGATTAATTTGACGGCAATAGAAACGCTAGCTGCTGGTAAGTCTAGCTCTTAAAATGCCAGTAATTCCAATTTTTTCCATTTTATCCGGCATTCGAAAACTTGTTTTGGTTCACTTGTAATATAAAATTCCAGAAAAAGGGTTAAAGCATAGTGAAAAGTCAAGAATATGCACCTGAGATCTGAGATCTTGGACTTTTGAATCAAATAATGTGAGATAATAATGTTTCCAGTTCTCCTAATTTTTGTATTTTTTAATTTAACTATGTAAAATACTACAATAAAAATTAATTGTTTGGCAATATTAATAAGTTTTGGTGAAAATGTGCATACAATAATTTTGTGGTTAGACCGAATTTTATTCAGTGTACTAAAAGCTTTATATGAAAGATACGCTTTCTTAAAGGTGAAATGGAACCATGCAGCTTGCAATTAAAGTAGAAAATACATTACACTGATATATATTTCTGGCCCAGGAATACTAACAAAAAAAGGAACAATCATTTTCATTAATTACTAGCTGACCCCGCAAACGTTGTTTTGCCACCAGATGTTATAATTTCTGTACAAAATTTACTCAGTTCTAGACTTATCACTATATATGTATATAAAATTTTCGTGTGGAAAGTTTTTGTTATCATACTTGTATACATATTTTCCTTTTGGAATATAAGTTAACAATGCAACGGTGATCTAAGATAAGGACACGAAGACGGACGACGCATATGGTCTTACGACGGGCGTTGGCCGACGGCTGTGATCTGTGCGAGTTAGGGTAACGACTAATTTCTTCTTATCTTAAGTTAGTCAGTTCTGAGCTGACAGCCGAAGAATAAAGGCACCTCTACCAAGTCTTATGTTTTATTCCTAATCACCGTTGGATGCATAACTGTAGCCACGACCCGGCTACCAGTTTACAAGAAGAGGATCAGCAGCATCATCGTCACTGATCGTGGCCACCACCTGGTCTTGATCGATGCCCTGCATCATTACAGAAGTGCAGAGACATCTACAAAGTGTCCGGCCGTTGTGGGCAGCAACTTGCCGCATCGGTTTCGTCAGAGCCCACTATTCCGTGAGCAGCAGGTGCCACGGTGGAACTCTCCTGCAAGAGCTGTGCAGTTGGAGAATGTTGTAGGCAAACACGCTGCCAACTAAAGAAAAATTTATCTGGCTAAACTACTAAACTAAACAAACTAAACTAAACAACTAAACAAAACCTTATCTGGCGCCCAACCAAGTCGAAGACCCCGACGAAATCTCCAAGCCTCGAAAACACGAGGAAAAAATCATCATCTTAAAACTGGTAACGTGGTCTGGACCACACAGAAGACTGCGAAAAGGAAGGAAAACTTTCATAAATTCATGTAAGTGAAACCCTTTTGTGAATTGCCAGGAAAAATTAAAAGAATCGCTAATAAAATAACATAATTAGATTTGTGTTATTCCCTATAAAACATTTCTTTTTGAAAACAGTGGCGGCATTTAAGTCAAGAAATGAGAGTATTAATTTCTCTCTGTGTTGCGATATTTTTCTTTTCTCAAATCAGTAAAATCAATTCGCGGAGAAGAGTACGGTAAATAGATAAGCGCTTAGTTTAGCGCCTAGCTTGGCGACGGTCCAATATTTTTTTGAGACGATTGTATGAGCGATTCAGAGTCTGGAAGCTTGATTGTTCGGCTAAATAACCTCGCGTTATCAAAAGAGGCCGCCGAACGTATAGTACAGAAAAAACAAAGTATGGATCCACAACAACTACAGGCAATCATAAATGCTGCGGTTTCGGCCGCATTACAGGTGCAGAAACAAGAGTTTGAAGAGAAATTACAAAAAGTCACTGATAGGTTTAGCGCTGCGACACTAACTGCTCCTGATATTGCGGTATACTCGCCAGTTGCTGTAACTGGTAATATGCCTTGTGACGAAGGCCTTGAGGCGGTAAAATCATTCCCAGAGTTTGATGGCTCACAGGGAAAATATGTTTCTTGGCCACAGGCAGCACTAGCATCATATGAGTTGTTCAGACGTTTTGACGGGAGTTCTAAGCATTATCAGGCTGTTCTTATAATCCGTAACATGATTAGGGGATCTGCTGATTCTATCCTTTCATCCTTTAATACTATTCTTAATTTTGAGGCTATTATAAGCCGCCTTGACTTTACCTATTCTGATAAGCGTCCATTGTATTTGCTCGAGCAAGAGCTCACAATACTAAGGCAGGGGCAGATGTCTATTACACAGTTTTATGAGGAGGTTGAGAAGAAGCTGACACTCCTAACAAATAAGACAACTATGACATATGAGACTGACCATGCTCGATATATGAATGAAAAGTATAGGGCTGATGCCAGTGCCGTAGCTAGAGCCTCGGGGTCCCTGGGGCAACAAGTAAATTTGGGGCCCCCTATACGGAAGTCTTTTGACCCGGCGGGGCCCCTTCCCTTCGGGGGCCCTAGGGCACCGCCCCACCTGCCCCATGCTAGCTACGGCCCTGGCTGATGCCCTACGTGTATTTGTTTCCGGTCTGAAGAGAAACTTAACAGACGTGCTCTTTGCTGCTCAGCCTAGGGACTTGCCATCAGCCTTGGCAATGGCTCAGGAAATAGAGGCAAACCACGAGAGGCATGCCTTTGCCACACAGTATGCCAGGTCCATAGAGGAGAAACATCTTAGGCAGGTCCAGGGTAATCCGTTACAAGGGACACCCGATTCCAACTACAAACAGATACTTAAAAAGGGGTGGAAAAATCCATATTTTACCAGGGATCAAGGTCAACGAACCGTTGGTGATAATACACCATTAGAGAAAATGGACGTAGATCCAACATCGTCTAAATTCCGTCAAGCGACAAACTTTCAGCGCTTTCAGGGTTCTTCCGCACTGCAGGCACTGGATGCACAGCCACAAAATTTACACAAGAGACCGATGAACTCTCAAAGGTTGTCTGACTTTAGGCGTCAAATCATCTGTTTGAAGAAGAAAAAGGTGGTCAAACCGAGGATTATTATAATCAGCTTGCTACTGATGCGGTAGATGACATAGATGATGAAGAAAAAACGGGCTATGAAAGTGATGCCGTGCATTTTTTAGGGGGATCGTTCCTACTTCCATTCGTCCAACGAACAGTAGCGGGGGAACCACGAAAGTTTCTAGTTGACACGGGGGCCTCTAAAAGTGCGACCATTGATCTTAAAAGCAATTATATTAGATTTAATGGGGGACGTGAGGATCTGCACTTTCAAAAATGCGCTCAGGTTAACTTTACGAATATTGAGGATATTGTCGTGCCCCCAACAGTGCAAGGAGCTTTTCAGCAGATGATGTCTAAATACTCAGGGGCCTTTGCTGACCCAAATAAGAAGTTGCCGTTCAACACAAATGTTGTAGCGACTATTCGGACAGAGGATAATGAGCCGGTTTATTCAAAACTGTACCCGTTTCCGATGGGTGCTGCCGATTTTGTCAATCAAGAGATTAAAGACTTATTAAAAAATGACATTATTCGACCATCTCGGTCTCCCTACAATAACCCCATATGGGTTGTCGGTAAATAGGGCTCAGACGCTTCGGGATCGCCCAATAAACGCTTAGTAGTCGATTTCAGAAAATTAAATTTGAAAACTATTGCCGATAAAAAATACCCCATGCCGAGTATAAATATGATACTGTCGAATCTGGGAAGGGCCAAATTGTTCACTACCCTCGACCTTAAGTCCGTATACCACCAAATAGAGCTTGCGGAGAAAACTTCTTTTTCGGTCAATGGAGGCAAGTACGAGTTCTCCCGGCTTCCCTTCGGACTAAAGAATGCCTCAAGCATTTTTCAAAGGGCA
This sequence comes from Drosophila bipectinata, assembly GCF_030179905.1. Taxonomy (NCBI): domain Eukaryota; kingdom Metazoa; phylum Arthropoda; class Insecta; order Diptera; family Drosophilidae; genus Drosophila; species Drosophila bipectinata. The sequence goes on along the minus strand of NC_091740.1, from coordinate 18,307,666 downwards.
ATAGACGATGTCCTCCGGGAGAAAATAGGAAGGATCTGTTACGTCTATGTTGATGACGTTATTGTCTTTTCAGAAACTGAAGAATCTCATGTTGACCATACTGCGGATATTTTAAAGTGCCTTCAGGACGCCAACATGCGAGTGTCCAAGCAAATGTCACACTTTTTTAAAGAAAGTGTCGACTTCCTCGGTTTTATTGTGACAAAGGAGGGTACTAGGACAAGCCAGGACAAGGTAAAAGCCATCAAGGATTTTAAGCAGCCAAGTAATTTGTTCGAGCTTAGATCGTTCTTGGGCTCAGCGAGTTACTATCGATGCTTCATCAAAGATTTCGCATCAATAGCGAGACCTTTGACAGAGTTACTGAAGGGTGAAGGCGGCAGGGTCAGCAAATACCGTTCAAAAGGCATTTCGGTGAGCTTTGATGAGTCCCAGTTAAGCGCATTTGACAAGCTTAGAAATATTCTTGCTTCAGAGGACGTTATCCTCCATTACCCAGATTTTACGCGACCATTTGATTTGACAACTGATGCTTCATCCTTTGGCATAGGTGCAGTTTTGTCTCAGGGAAATAGGCCTATAACAATGATATCCAGAACGTTGAAGGATAGGGAATTAAATTATGCCACGAATGAAAAGGAACTACTAGCAATTGTATGGGCCTTGGATAGTCTTCGTCACTATCTTTATGGAAAAAGTGACATAAACATATTTACGGACCATCAGTCCCTCATATTTGCGGTTTCTGATAAGAATCCTAATTCAAAACTCAAGCGCTGGAAAGCCCGCATTGAAGAAAGTGGTGCAAAGCTCATGTATGAGCCAGGAAAGGAAAACTGTGTGGCGGACGCTTTGTCGCGACAGCGTATTCACACTTTGCAAAGTTCAGCGGAGTCGGATCGAGTCACTATTCACAGTGAAGAGTCATCAACACTTGTTATTGAGGCCACGGAAAAGCCAGTTAACTGTTTTCAAAACCAAATCATATTGCAGGAGGCGTCCACGTCAAATAAGCGACTATTTATTGTGTTTGGTACTAAGACTCGACATCAAATTGATTTTTCTGATTGGGAGACATTGGTGGACTTAGTGAAAGACGTAGTAAAGCCCAACGTCGTGAACGCCATACATTGTAAGCTTCCAATTTTGGCCCGAATTCAAGATAGTCTGGTTCGGCTCTTCCCGGCCACTAGATTTTGGTATTGTAACTATTGGGTGTCGGACGTTATCAGACCGGACGAGCAAAAAGAAATACTAGTTGTGGAGCATAACAGGGCTCACAGAGCTGCCCAGGAAAATATTAAAGAAGTGCTGCTTGACTATTATTTTCCAAAAATGGGCAAAATAGCAACTGAAATCGTTCTAAACTGCAGGATTTGTCAGAAAGCAAAATATAATAGGCACCCATTAAAGCAGGAATTAGGAATTTCGCCAATACCATCGCGGGTGGAAGAGATGTTACACATGGACATCTTCTCAACAGGGGGAAAGTACTTTCTCAATGCTGTCGATAAATTCAGCAAGTTTGCGGTGGTCCAGCCAATAGCACCGCGCGCCATTTTAGATGTGAAAATTCCAATCCTTCAACTGGTGAATCTCTTCTCTAATGTTCGATCGATTTATTGCGATAATGAGGCATCGTTTAACTCCGAAACTATACGATCCATGCTGAAAAATCATTACGATATCGATATAGCAACTGCCCCACCTTTACACAGCACATCAAATGGACAGGTGGAAAGATTCCACAGTACTCTTGTATGGTAGAAATGGCCAGGTGTCTAAAATTGGAGAGGAAAATGAACGATGTCACGCAATTATTCCTTCAGGCAACTTTAGAGTACAATAGGTCATTTCACTCTGTCATTAATAAAGAACCTATTGAGATCATCCATGCTAGTGCTGACTCTGCCCCGGACATAACTATGAACCTTAAAAAGGCACAGCAGGAGCACTTAAATCGTGACAATCCAACTCGACAGAATAGGGTATTTAACGTAGGTGAGAGAGTTTTAGTAAAAACCAACAAGAGACTGGGAGATAAGCTTACTCCTTTGTATGTCGAGAACAGGGTCGAAGCTGATACTGGGACAACGGTTCTAATTAATGGGAGAGTGGTCCACAAGGACAATATTCGATAAGGGCCTCCAAAAAAATATTGTTTCCAGGCTTAATGTACCAAATTGTGTTAGGTACCCTAAACTCTGAAAACTTGCAGAGGTAGAGTCTTACCATCGATGTCGAATTTCTGGCTCAGAAGAACGCTCACACAACCGTAGTCAAAAGCTTAAATTGAAAATAACGTATCTGTTCTCACTCTTTCAAAAGTAAATGTTGTAAATCATTTATATTAACACTAATGTCCTAAAGGCGATTCTGAAAGAAGGTTTCACAAAGGCTAACTTGCTGCTTAAGGTGGCTAAGATAAAAAAAAAAAAAATTGTTGAATTTTGTAGAATTAATATTTAGTTTGTATGAAAATACTAGATAGTAAGAAATTGTTGAATTTTGCAAAATTAATACAGGGTTGCCCATATTCGACGACCCATGTTTTTTTTGAAAAAAACAAAGAAAAAAATAAAAATTTGGCGGTTGGCAATCTTAATCATTTAATTTGTTCCAAGTAGATTTGTTTACATCAATTTTTATACCCTTGCAGAGGGTATTATAATTTTGGTCAAAAGTGTGCAACGCAGTGAAGGAGACATCTCCGACCCTATAAAGTATATATATTCTTGATCAGGATCACCTCCTGAGTTGATATGAGCTTGTCCGTCTGTCCGTCTGTCCGTCTGTCCGTCTGTCTGTCCGTCTGTCTGTTTCTACGCAAACTAGTCTCTCAGTTTTAAAGCTATCGTCTTGAAACTTTGCACACACACTTCTTTCCCTTGCACGCAGTATATAAGTCGGAACGGCCCGGTTCGGCCGACTATATCCTATAGCTCCCATATAACTGATTGATCGGAAATGGTATAACTTTGGTGTTTTTAGAGTTAGAGAGTTCAAATTTGACATGAGAGCTATTTTTGGCAAAATATTACGACAGGCCAAATTTCGTAAGGATCGGCTGACTATATCCTATAGCTGCCATATAACTGAACGATCGGAAATGACCCAACTTTGACCCAACTCGTGTTTTTGATGATAGAAAGCTGGAACTTGGTACAGATTATATATTTGGTCAGTTGATCCGACCTACCAAATTTCATTAGGATCGGCCGACTATATCCTATAGCTGCCATATAACTGAACGATCGGAAATGGTACTTGGTAGAAATATCAACTTTCGTATTTTTGAAGATAGAAGTTTGGAATTTTTTTTAGATTTTGTATTGTAAAAAATTGGATTATATATTCCTATTGCCATAAGGATCGGCCAACTATATCCGATGTTTGCGATATATATCCGGTTTTAACTGCAAGGGTATATAAACTTCGGCTCCGCCCGAAGTTAGCTTTCCTTTCTTGTTGAATATGATATCTTTCAAATGGCCGCCTCTGGCGTTGATGGCGTATTGTGCCCTTTTTGCAGCATTTTCCATCGTTTTCGCCAACATTTCGGCCGGAATAGCGGCTATTTCTTCACGAATGTTGTCCTTGAGCTCTTCTAGGGTCCTTGGCTTGTTAACGTAAACCTTTGACTTCAAATATCCCCACAAGAAGAAGTCAGGCGGCGTCAAATCGGGCAAACGCGGTGGCCAGTCCAAATCACCACTTTTCGACATCAAACGGCCCAATGACCGTTTTCGAACTAATGCCGCACCAAACTGTGACTTTTTCGTCGTGAAGAGGCACTTCTTGAATCTTCTCAGGATTTTCAGTGGCGTAAATACGGCAATTTTGCTTATTTACGGTCCCATTCAATGTGAAATGGGCTTCATCGGACATGATAATTTTGATAATGCAAAAAGGGCACAATACGCGATCAACGCCAGAGGCGGCCATTTGAAAGATATCATATTCAAAAATTTATGTAAACAAATCTACTTGGAACAAATTAAATGATTAAGATTGCCAACCGCCAAATTTTTATTTTTTTCTTTGATTTTTAAAAAAAAAACATGGGTCCGTCGAATATGGGCAACCCTGTATTTATTTTGTATTAATATTTAGATGAAAATACTAGCTAGTAAGAAATTGTTGAATTTTGTAGAATCAGTATTTAGTTTTTATGGTAAATACCATAGATACCATATGTATCTTTTCCGATCGCACACATACCGTACGCCAGATATCACACGCTTTCACGTCATAGGCTACGACTTACCATTCGCAGCGATTCAAGGATAACCCATACAGGCTCGCCACCGCAACGAAGTGCTCTCAGACTCCATTCCCCTTTAAGCCTGTCCTTTTTTCACTAAACGAAAAAAGCCCGCAGCATATAACGGAGCTGCAATTGCCTACAACAAAATGCCAGCTGCAGCAGCGCTTAACTGCTTCGCGTTTTGCGTATCGATAAAGATAAAGATTTATCAGACGGCGAAGCAGAGCCTCGATAGTGGTGACTCAAATCCTTGCTAACATGGATATGGCCGAGGACGTCCATGTTTTAAAAAAGGAGAGTAGTTAACAACGGTGATCTGAGATAAGGACACGAAGACGGACGACGCATATGGTCTTACGACGGGCGTTGGCCGACGGCTGTGATCTGTGCGAGTTAGGGTAACGACTAATTTCTTCTTATCTTAAGTTAGTCAGTTCTGAGCTGACAGCGGAAGAATAAAGGCACCTCTTCCAAGTCTTATGTTTTATTCCTAATCGCCGTTGGAGGCATTACTGTAGCCACGACCCGGCTACCAGTTTACAAGAAGAGGATCAGCAGCATCATCGTCACTGATCGTGGCCACCACCTGGTCTTGATCGATGACCTGCATCATTACAGAAGTGCAGAGACATCTACAAAGTGTCCGTCCGTTGTGGGCAGCAACTTGCCGCATCGGTTTCGTCAGAACCCACTATTCCGTGAGCAGCACGTGCCACGGTGGAACTCTCCTGCAAGAGCTGTGCAGGTGGAGAATGTTGTAGGCAAACACGCTGCCACAACTAAACCAAACCTTATCTTATATATAACAATATAACAGGCCCCGTTATACCACGCAAAGTGTCGATACAACTAATAGTACATGCACGTCGCGGCATCAAGCTCGACACCAGTAATTGATGACAACGCCATCTGCAAGTATGACTCGGATGCCAGTAATTTTTTAGGGAAAAATCCCTGCGTCCCTGCCCGTCTTTAGACAAAAAGTATCGGGGATCGACATGAGACTTCTCATAGACACGGGTACGGCCAAAAATTTCATCCGACCATACGAAGAATAAAAACGCGTCCGTCCGGTAAAACCCCCGTTTAAACTTCATTCCATTCATGGGGTCACAACTATAATGAAGAAATGCTTCATATCAATTTTTAATTTAAGGGCTACATTCTTAATTTTACCTAATACATACGTCCTCTTTTGATGCAATCATCGGTGTCGGCCTGTTAAAACAGGTGGGTGCAACACTTTGCCTGACTTCCGGCCACCGCAAATGGAGCACCAAGAATCTTACTAAAGTGGACTGCTCGGGTGCACCAGTTTTAGTAAAAAAAGCCTTTTCGAAAATGCCAAGCAACAGGAAAAAAGCCTTCGCAGACCCAAATGAGGCCCTAAAAAAAGGAATAATCCAGAAGTCGAGAATCCCCTACAATAATCCCCTAACTAATAGATAAAAAGGGCACCGACAAAACTGGAAGGCGGAAACTTCCTTTTCCGTTAACGAGATTCGCAAATTGTCATTCTGATTCAAAAATGCAGCCAGCATTTTCCAAAGAATAATTGACGATGTACTGCGAGAGCAGATCGGAAAATTTTTCTATGTCTATGTTGATGATGGTATCGTCTTCTCAGAGGACGGAAACTCCCACATCCGGCAAGTAGATTACCAATGAGTAATATTTATTAAAGAAAAATGTGCTTTTTAGGGTTCATAGTTACCAACAACGGGACTACTACAGAACCGAAAAGTCAAAGCCATCCAGGAAAAAGCGGAAACTAAGTGACAAACCTGTAAAGAACTAATTTTCTGCTTTCCGCTCACAACAATTTGCCGCGGCTAGCTCGCAGAGTTTGTGGGTCTGTTCCACCGAATTTATAGTTCGACGTGATTTCTCGAGCCCAGAATTTAGAGGTTTTTCCCAAATACAATATGAGTTCTTCCTTGATCTCAACAACAGGCTCCGCTCCATATCCTTACTGCTCCTCCTAGTTTCGCACGGCTCCGTCGTCGGGTCTTCCTGTTGGCCATTCCTGGTGTCACGGTCGCTGCCGCTGCCTCTAGCTATATTGCCGAAGGTTTCCCTAACCGTCCCCCTTTCGCTGGCCACACGCAGGCCTTCCTATCTTTCAGAACACCCCCTTGGGTCGTCTGCGACTGGTCAAAGACTCGGCAGCGCTCTTCCCCTCCGCTACACCAAGGCAACACGCGCATACACGCTAGCGAGTCCGAGGTGGGGGTTTGTTAACTGGGGGCTTGCTCCTCTACACTCCTTGCTCCACCGTTGATGCTAACCCCGCCACACTGTCTAAACACGTCTGCGCTGGCGTCCCGAGAACCGTTACGTTCCACGTCGTTTCTGCTTTCTCCCGGCTGCCCCCCTCAATTCTCCTTCATCTTTACTTTTCCCCCATCCCCCGGACTGCATGTGTGAAATAGTCCCAGCGCCTTCGCACCCCCTCAACCCCCCTTCCTTGACATTGCCCCATGCCACCTGTCTTGGCGTGTGGGGAGACTAAATCACATTTCCCCTTTTTTCGGCAAACGAAAGAAATGGTTTTTTTTTTATATATTTCTTATATACTACTATTAGTAGTATATATACTACTATTACTACTACTATTATATAGTACTATTTTTTCCCATATTAGTATTATTTTATATATTGTTTATTGTATATATTTTTATACCTGTGCAATTTTAAAACAATATATTTTTATATTGTTTTTTATATTATTTTTTTTATAATTTTGTCCAAAATTGTTCAACGCTGTGAAGGAGAAATCTTATTTTATAACAATAAAGCAAAGCTAACTTCGGGCGGAGCCGAAGTTGATATACCCTTGCAGCTAAAACCGGATATATATCGCAAACATCGGATATAGTTGGCCGATCCTTATGATTACATCATAATAAAACCAATTTATTACAATACAAAATCTAAAAAAAGTCCCAAACTTCTATCTTCAAAAATACGAAAGTTGATATTTCTACCAAATACCATTTCCGATCGTTCAGTTATATGTCAGCTATAAGATATAGTCAACCGATCCTAATGAAATTTTGTAGGTCGGATTAACTGACCAAAAATGGAATGTGTACCAAGTGCCAGCTTTCTATCTTCAAAAACACGAAAGTTGGGTCATTTCCGATCGTTCAGTTATATGGCAGCTATAGGATATAGTCAGCCGATCCTTATGAAATTTGGCATGTCATATTATTTTGCCAAAAATAGCTCTCATATTAAATTTGAACTCTCTAACTCTAAAAACACCAAAGTTATACCATTTCCGATCAATCAGTTATATGGCAGCTATAGGATATAGTCGGCCGATCCGAGCCGTTCCGACTTATATACTGCGTGCAAAGAAAAGAAGGGTGTGTGCAAAGTTTCAAGTCGATAGCTTTAAAACTGAGAGACTAGTTTGCGTAGAAACAGACAGACGGACAGACGGACATGCTCATATCAACTCAGGAGGTGATCCTGATCAAGAATATATATACTTTATAGGGTCGGAGATGTCTCCTTCACTGCGTTGCACACTTTTGGACAAAATTATAATACCCTCTGCAAGGGTATAAAAAGCTTTGCTAGCAACAGTTCTTAAACAAATGAAAAACTTCTCTTCCCTATCTTTATTTTCTATGGAGAAAACTTTTTTCCAAACCAATTTCTGAAAAAATTTTTCTCAGTGGAAACATTTTCGCTTGGGCAAAACAACAACAACGACCCTTTAAACTCCTTTAAAAATTATCAAATTTGGCTGCTTTTTATTTGTAGGTGTAGATTAGCCATTGGAACCGTTTGGCATCAAATAATTTTCCAAAAACATTAACGAAATTTTCCAAAAACACTAACGATTAGCGATAACATAGTCTCTCAGATCCACGCTATATGGCTATATCGACTCGGCTGTTGGTGCTGATCAAGATTTTACAAATTTTATGGGGTCGGAGATGATTTCTTCTCTATGTTACATGCATTTACACGACTACAATATACCCTTATACTCTTGTAACCTGCGAGTCCACAGGCCGCAGTATACAAACAGAGAATTAATATATATATTATTTCAAATACTCTGATTGTAGTTTTAAAATACTAGTAGTATTAAAAAAAAACACAAGTTCTTACCTCGGCAACCTTTATAAAACGTCCTCTTCGATTTTGTTTAACATCAAGATAAAACCGCTTTGATTGTATTTGAAGCATTTTAGTAGCCAGTTCTTGCTCCACTCCAGTGCCAACTAAAATTGTTGATAAAATTTTATGACATGTTAAATAAAACAACGCCAGTTTACCTTTGCACGTAGTGTCGAATTCGTTTCTAGTCGAACCTTCCAAATTTCCCATATTGTACTCTAAAATATAGAAATGCATTTTGATTGGGTCATAATTAATTACTTACGTTAGTAACTTACTTGATCCTGAGATTCCTTCATCTCCGCTTTCTAAATCTGACATTATTTATTATTATCTTGATTTAATGTAATAAAACTGTACTGATTTTTTGAATTTTTTATTCTTGAGTTTATCCTTTTATGAAATAGTTTTCTGGTTCTTCGGATTATTTCCAAGGAATAAAATTGTAATTGTACGTATTGTAGGTTTTTCTTCCGTTAAAAGACTTTTTGTTCATGCAAAAGAAGTTAAAGGATTTATATATTCAATTGAGTTATAAAATAAAAATATTGAATTTTGTAATAGCACATTGAGATATCAATGATTATCCTTAGTTTATTCCAAATATTCAAGAGATTAATTACACAGCCACACAAAAAAAAATATTTTTTCGGGTCTGGAGGTCAGACCATGTTTACTATATGTTTTCGGGGTCGCTGAATCTGAATCCGAGGTCCAAAAACCCCTAGCACGTTAGAGTTCTGACATAACCTCAAAAAAACTCATACAAAATTATATTCGAGTCCGGGGGTCAGACCATGTTTACTTTATGTTTTCGGGGTCGCTGAATTCGAATCCGAATCCGCTGAATTCGAGTCTTAAAAACTCCAGAATGTCAGGGTTACGATATATTCTCAAAAAACCTCATAAAAAATTATATTCGAGTCCGGGTGTCAGACGATGTTTATAATATGTTTTCAACCGGACTCAAATATAATTTTGTATGAGGTTTTTTAAGGTTATGACGTAACCCTGACATTCTAGAGTTTTTTAGACCTTTGATTCGGATTCAGCGATCCCAAAAACATATAATAAACATGGTCTGACCCCCGGACTCGAATATAATTTTGTATGAGGTTTTTTAAGTTATGTCAGAACCCTAACGTGCTAGGGTTTTTTGGACCTCAGATTTAGATTCAGCGACAACGAAAACATATAGTAAACATGGTCTGACCTCCAGACACAAAAAAAATATTTTTTTTTGTGTGGCTGTGTAATTAATGCGTTAAATGCATATAAGATTTGCATGCATATGAAGTTAATTAAAAATATATTTTTTGTGCGAGTGCAAGGGTAGGTTTAAATGGCATGAAATTATATGCCATTTAAATCTGCCGTCGACCAATGCCAATACCAATGTAGGGCCAGAGATACCTTTTGTAAGTAAAAGAAGTTACGTTCTTCATCTTCCATCTGCTCGACAAGCAGGATTATGGACCTCCAGTTAAACATTAAAGTCGGCTGGATCTTTTGGAAGAGAAAATAATGGTGAATGTATAACAACACCAATGTGACACAGAGTAGTGCACTTCCTCAAATGAAAGCACTGGGGATCCCAGAGATCAGCCAAAATGATTCTTGGCGGTTTTTACCCCTTTTCCCAGAATGCACCGACATGCGGACATCGGGGCGGAATACATGAACTTATTCGAACAACCCTCCACGCCAGTAAATCCAAAAATTTGGCAGCCGTAAACTGGCAGGGTGGCTGGATGGCTTCTAGCCTCTATAGACGCTCTATGCCTGTATAATCGAATAAGTCTATTAAGTTTATAGTCTATTATATTTAATAGTATATTAAAATTTAACGGCGCCGGCGTAAAATTTCTGATACGACCGTCTACACACAGATGACCAAGCTTGTCTAAGCAAGAAGAAGAAGATGCAAGTACGCTCATCGACAACACCACCGAGAGATCATCATTCATCAGCTCACTTGGAAGAGCACTACAGGAGAGGATGTCCGCCGGGCTCATGGGCCTGAGAAAATGCATGCACTCCGTCGTTCCGTTTAACTCCTGGATCAATGAAACTCAGTTGGCAATGAAAAAATAAACTCATGTGAATTCCTCTCTAATCAGTGCTCTTAGAAATGAGTTGCAACCAATCTAAGAAATGCAGAATATAATTCTGACGCTACACGACCAGTCGCATTATGTCAATTATTCGTATGTTTGTTTAAGGGGTTATATACAGTTGTGATATATGAAAAAATCGATTTTTTTTTTATTGCATATTCTTTAAGTATATTCTATTGGGAATACTCTCACAAAAATATCATAACGATCGGAGCATTAGAACCGAAGCTGTAGCTATTTATAGCGCACTATCTGCATATAAAACTTGAACAAACTTGAAACTTTAAACGCGATTATCTCAGAATCTTTTTTTTGGGAAATTACCTTTGCGGTGGACATGAACTAAAAAACTACTAATCCGATCAACACCAAATTTTAACCACTTATTTATTATGAAACTCCTTTTAAAGCACAAAAAACGAAAATCTTATACCTTGAAAAAGTAAATTTTTTGTTTCAAACGTCGCCATTTTTTTTTTATTCAAAATTTTAAAAAATCCCTCGTTCACGGACTAGATAATACAATATACTAACTAAACTTTTTTGAATTTTGGATTTCGGATGAACCGTTTTCGAGAAATCATGTCCACCGCAAGACACCATCGAAAAAAGACGATTCGGGAATTCGGCTATAACATTTTTGTTATGTAATATCTTTTTATGAAAAAATTTAATTAAGTACCCAGAAACATGTACTAAACAACGTCGGTAAAACATTTTTCATAAATATTTTCTATGGTGTCAAAAAAAAATCGATAAAAATCCATATTTTTGCGCGGTACAACTGTATATAACCCCTTAAGGGGTTACTTACTTAATTTACTTTTTCAAGGTATAAGATTTTCGTTTTTTGTGCTTTAAAAAGGGAGTTTTCAAAAAAATGGAAAATCCCTCGTTCACGGACTAGCTAATATCATAATAAATATGTGGTCAAAATTTGGTGTTGATCGGATTAGTAGTTTTTTAGTAATCGTGTCCACCGCAAAGGTAATTGCCCAAAAAAAAGATTATGAGATAATCGCGTTTAAAGTTTCAAGTTTGTTCAAGTTTTATATGCAGATAGTGTGCTATAAATAGCTACAGCTTCGGATCTAATGCTCCGATCGTTATCAATTTTTGTGGGAGTACACCCAATAGAATATACTTAAAGAATATGCAATAAAAAAAAAATCGATTTTTTCATATATCACAACTGTATATAACCCCTTAAGCATGGTTCGAACTAAGCCATATATATGGGCACCAAAACCATGCAAGCATATTGTGGCATAGCGACATATCTCCGCGCGATATATCTCCGCCGGGCCCATAGCGACACAATCATCGTTGAAGCTATGAGAATTCTATAAATAAAATCCTATCTCTATTAGGTATTTATTTTTGCCTGTATGTTCTAGAAAAACGAAAAAAAAAATAAAAGTACAAGGCCACATATCATACATATGCATGTATATACCTTTTTTTTCATTGCTAAATTCATTGCTGAAAGGTTTCATGATTACATGATTACAATACATGATTACAACGCTGCTAAACTGACAGCCCAATTCCCCCTAATCTACACCCCTAACCTAAACCCAAAAGATTAAGATTACTACTACAAGAAAAACATACACAACTACGAACGTCTGACTGGTATTATGAAACTTATGAAACATCAACATCAATGCAGCCCTTTATAAAATCTTCCCTTAGCAAAAGAGAACGAATCATCATTCCACGACTCAGACTTGGCAATCTCAGAACGAAAAGCAATCTATGCCCATTGTGCAACGATGCACAGGTGAACATCCGACATACAAACCGGCCCCGGCCTAACCATACAACGTTCCGTACTCCCCCACAACTCTATTACCACAATAGACAACTCCACAATTAAAAACCCAGGACACAAGTTCCTTGACAGCTGCCAAATCACTTACAAAATATTAATGCTTACAAATGTACATAGTTAATATCTACTATATATTATCTAGTAATAATAAACACTCAAAAAGTTATTGTAAAGCTCTATCCTTTGCAAATTATGCTTAAAACATTTAAGTAAAATGTATAAGCCGAGAACTTCTCAATTGAGACGAACTACTAGACGAAGGCCTTAGCTGCTATGACTCTTAGCCATAAGTTACCTCTTAGTTTAGAACTATTTGTTAGCTTTAGATAAATAAATAAATAAATGACAAGAAAGGAAAGCTAACTTCGGGCGGAGCCAAAGTTGTAATACCCTTGCAGTTAAAACCGGATATACATATATCGCAAACATCGGATATAGTTGTCCGATCCTTATGAGCATATCATAATTAAACCAATTAATTACAATAAAATATAAAAAAATACCAAAGTTGGTATTTCTACCAAAAAACGTTCAGTTAAGATATAAGATATAAGAAATATAAGATTATATAAGATTCTTATGAAATAGTTGGATCAACTGAGCGAAAATAGAATCTGTACTAAGTTTCAGCTTTCTATCTTCAAAAACACGAAAGTTGGGTCATTTCCGATCGGCCGATCCTTACGAAATTTAGCACGTCGTATTATTTTGCCAAAATTATTTTGCTAAAAATGCTCTCATGTAAAATTTTAACTCTCTAACTTTAAAAACACCAAAGTTATACCATTTCCGATCAATCAGTTATATGGCAGCTATAGTCGGCCGATCCCAGTCGTTCCGCATATATGTATATATGTAACCCGGAAAGGCCGGGATCGGCCTACTATATCCTAGAGCTGCCATATATTGATCGGAAGTGGTATACATTTGTTGTTTTTTAGAGTTAGAGCGTTCGGATTGTTTTGGCAAAATAATACTCTACTCTACTCTACCCACCACCCACTACTACACTCCTGTCCAAAATTATACACCTTTAAATTTTTTGTTTCGGCGCTCGCAGCAAAATGCGAAGACGAAAACGATCAAAACAAAGTATGAGGAATGATAGCACAATGTTTAATGCACAAAATGAGATATTTTTGACTTTGTTTGCATCTCCCGTTTTCGAGTAACGGTAAAAAAAGGACACACGCTTCAATTTTGACTACGCTGCACGTGTATCAAAACTATACGACACATTTAGATTTTAGCTGCTGGCGCGAAAGATTTGGTGCGTATTTGTTTTATTTAAAGTTCTGCTAAACATTTAATTAGTTTTATTTAGTTGCTTATTAAGAGAAGAAGAAAAGGGAAGAATAAGAGCTTACAACGATGCCGGATTCAATATTAGCAAAATATCGCGGATAATGGGTCGAACACGCTGTGTTATCACTAAATTTTGAAACGATCCGGATGGATATGGTCTTAAACGTAGGTCCAACAGAAAACCCTAGCTGTCCAATCGTTATAAACGAAGCATATTGAAGAAAGCACTTCTTTTTTATCATGCGCCTCACTTGCAGCGTCTTGCAGTCATCCTGTGTCTCGAATGACTATCTGGCGAACGTTGCAAGCCTCTGAATTTATTGTAAGGGGAGTTTTAAAAAAGGTTTCATTCCTAAAGCCCCAACACAAAGAAGCACGCCTTCAGTTTGCTGAAAAAAATTTGGAAACCTACTGGGCCTCGTCATGGAATTTCAACTTAATTTTGTTTATAGAAATTTTATCAATATTTCTCTCTTAGATAATTTTTTCTGATGAGAAAAAATTTAATCTGGATGGCCCAGATGGGTTTCGTCATTATTGGCGAGATTTGCGTAAGGATCCTAATGGAAATATAATTGGCAGGACTATCCGATATATATCGCAAGCATTGTAATTCTATAAGTATCTCCTCTAAGGCCTCTATTCTGTTCTATCACCTCTATCGCCAACAACGTGTAAAATCTGATTTCTATTAAACATCCTAAAATAAAACTATTACTCAACCTAAAAATACAACACAGCACAGCATGGGTTATGGTTATGGGCACAGCACTCTTCCACTGCGCCAGAGAATAGTTCAAAGAAGGATAGTGAACAAATAGTGTGTTCAAATGGCAAAATTCAATTTGTGGTGAAATTGCCGACACACACATATATACATCACGTGTGCATGTAAAAGTCTGAGACTTCTGGGGACGCAAAAGAAGGCGTCTTGTTGGCAACAGAGGAAAGAAGCATATTCGTTGCTTGTTTAGCTTCGTGAAATGTTAGCTTCTGTAGCATAACTAAACGCAGATCAAAAAGCAAAATGACTATTGCTAGTATACGCATAGAACTTTTAGGCAAGGACAATTTCGACACCTGGAAAATACAAATGCAAGCCCTTATTATAAAAAATGACTCGTGGAAATATGTCAACGGGGCTCTTTTAAAACCCGAAGATGATTTCGCACACTGGATAAACGAAGATGCAAAGGCTAAGTCCGATCTCATTTTGGCCATGTCAACATTGGAACTTAGGCATACGAAGAACTGCGAAACTGCAAATGATATATGGGTAAAGCTGCACAACACTTATCATCTACGGGGCCAGCCCGTAAAGCCGCACTGTTGAAATCGCATGTTCTTACTGAAAATGAATGCTGGCGGAGATATGAGAAGCCACATAGATAAGTTTTCCGATTTAGTTGACAAAATAAACGAAGTAAATCTGCTGAATATTGACGATCTGTTAACCATCTTGCTACTATACACTATACCAGAGGAGTACGAACAGTTTCGAATTGCGATTGAAACTCAGGAAAGCTTAATATCAACAGAAGCACTAAGAATTAAGTTACTAGACGAATACGAGGCAAGAAACATAAATCCAAGCGAGTCGACGACTGGAGCATTATTGGTGCACAAGAAGTATAATCCCAGCAAGCCGAAACAACTAAGCACCAATCAAAAATTTAAGTTTAAATGTTACAGCTGTGGAAAAGTCGGTCACCGTGCAGCTGAGTGCAGATCAAATCCAATGAAGAACCAGAGCGAAAGCATGTACATCAATATAGCTAATTATACAAACAGTGATTGCAGTAACTGGTGTCTAGATTCCGGAGCAACGTCACACATGTGCCACAGAAAAATATGTTCGAGACCCTGGAGCCAGCTGAAGGCCCGAAGCTCAGACTGGCAAACGATGAGGCCACAGATATAAAAGGATGTGAATCCGTGCAGTTCTCCCCAAACAACAAGTTCACTGCCAGCCTGAAAAGCCCGGATGTAAGAACCAATCTCTTATCGGTCTCAAAAAGATGTGATCCGATTGTCATGATAGACGTGGGCCCCAGTGGCGATTCGAAGGGCTCTATTTTCGAAAGCTTGTATAGTTCGGACATTCGTCTTGCTCGTAGTGCCGCAGAGCTGTATGCCGTACGTCCAGATTGGGCGTATTATTGCCTTGTAAATGAGGAGTTTAGTGGAAGTTCTCAGCTTCGATCTCCTACCCATAAGCCAGTAGAAGGATCGAAGTCTTTGATTAGCCTGTTTCCTCTTCTTAATCAGATGGGGCTTCCAGGTGAGCCTCCTGTCTAGGGTGAATCCCAGGTACTTGGGATTGTCTACCTGTGGGATTGGAGAGCCATTAAGGTTAACTGGAGGGCAGTTGCCTTTGCAGAGAGAAAATGTAGAGGCAGTGGACTTCTCGTTATTGACGGCAATGTTCCATCGCTTTTGCCAGTCGCTGAGCAAGTCAAGCTGCAATTGCATCGTTTCGGCTGCCACCAATGCACTATCGGCGGTGGTAAGGAAGGCGGTGTCGTCTGCATAGGTTGCTGCGAGCAGGTCAGCCTCTGAAGAACAGGGAGGTCGGCCGTGTAAGCATTGTACATCAACGGGCCAAGAACGCTGCCTTGGGGTACACCAGCGTGAGCTGGCCTCGTTACATCTAACAGCAAATTTACGGTTTTCCAAGAACGACTTTAGGAACTGGAAGTTTGGTCGGGGTAGGCCAGTCTTTAATTTATATAGAAGACCGGGATGCCAGACTCGGTCAAACGCCTGCTTCACGTCCAGCATGACGGCCATGCAGTACTTCTTGGTTTCAAACGCGTCCAGGATGCACTGCACTACCCGATGGCACTGCTCTGGCGTACCGTGTCGCCGCCTGAAGCCAAACTGGTGGTCAGGGATCAGTCCAGCCTCGTCAAATACTGGCAGTGCTCTGCTTAAAAACACTCGTTCAAGTATTTTGGAGAGCATTGGTAACAAACTTATTGGTCGGTAGGACGAAAGGTTTGCTTCGGGTTTCCCGGGCTTAGGTATCATAGTTACCTGGGCACGTTTCCATGTGGACGGAAAGTACCCTATCTCCAAGCATCTATTATAGATCCTCGTAATTAGCTGAATGCTTGGAGGTGGTAACATTTTTAATGCAATTGCATTGATACCATCATCGCCCGGGGCCTTGTTGTTGCTCATGATGGTTATGAGCTCAGCTGTTTCCTCCTCAGTCACTGGTGGTATTGGATCGGCGTCCCTGGAAGGCTCGGCTAGCAGACGGGCAGTTTCAGCAGCATCCTCCGGTGAGCAGCGATCGAAAGGCGTAAAGACACCTTCGAGGTGTTCGGTGAAAGCGTTGGCCCTGTCCATCTCCGATCTGCACCAGCTGCCGTCGGTTCTTTGTACAGGTGGGATCCTTTTCAGCGGCTGTCTGATAGATTTGGTGACTCGCCATAAGTTATGTTGAGGGTCGCCTGGCTCAAGTTGTTCGACGAACCCGTCAAAGGCCTGCTTTCTTAGTCTTGCCAGAGTTTCTGTCAGACATTTGGTCGCTCTATTGAAGGTGGATTTGTCCAAAGGACTCCTTGAGAGCATCCACACTCTTCGGAGTCGTCGCTTTTCAAGTTTGAGTTCTTCGACTTCTGGGCTCCAAAAGTGGATGTCCCTGTCAGTGGCTCTTGGGCGGTTGAAGGGCCTTGGTGCTGCTTCAGAAGCTGCCGCCTGAATATGGGCTGTTAACTCTTCTACAACGGTGTCGATGTCAACCGGGGAGTCAAGTGTCGGGCTGGGGTCGGTAACGTTGTTCAGGTAAGATTGGTACTTGTTGTCTTGTTGTCTTGTAGATCAGCTTTTTGCGGGCTGACCTGAGCAAGGCTGGGGTGAAAAGTGACACGGCAAAGGCGCTGTGGTCCGAGAAGAGGTCTTCTACTTCTCTCGCTTGAATTCCGGCACAATCCAGTCCTCCGGAGATGGCAAAGTCTAGGACATCAGGGATTTTGTGGGGATCCGTAGGCCAGTATGTGGGTGCACCGGTTGCGTGACAGCTCAAGTTTCGGGACTGAATCTGCCTGTATAGGGCCGAGCCCTTTGGGTTCGTAACCCTGGAGCCCCACCAGGGGTGTTTAGCATTAAAGTCCCCTCCGATTATGAACTTGGGGCCGAGGCAATCCAGTAGCAAGCCGAATTCCTGTTCGTGGATGTTGTGCCTGGGGGGGCAATATGCTGCAGCGATTGTTATGTCACCGTTGGTAGTGGAGATTTTAATTTGGGCACATTGCACCCAGTCTTCGCACATGGCTGGAAGTGCCTCATACTTGATGCAGCTGCGAATAAGGATGGCCGCGCCCCCGCGACCTCTACCGTTCGCGTGGTTAGCGGCAATGAGGTCGTATCCTCTAATAGTCAAGTATGATCTGTTGGTAAAATGCGTTTCTGATATGAGGAGAACGTCTGCTTGGTGGGTCTTGCAATATAGCTCGACCTTTGGCCTTCTTTTTACCAGGCCGTTAGCATTCCATAAGGTTATATTTAATTGCGTATGCATAAGGATTTACAAATGGTGGCCATCATTTGGGCTATTTGGCTCAAGACCTTCTCCATCATGCGCTCAAACATAGATTCCATCCTAGCCGTTAGGGCGTCCATTGGATTACTTGAAAGACTGATATCGGGATTGGGGTTGGACTCAAACTGTGGTGCTCCGTTTTTGACTGCGCTAGCATAGCTGATGTTAGGGTTAATTTTGCTGAATTGAGGTTGCTGGCGTCTTGGGGCAGTCTGCTTGGGGGCGAACGTGCTCTTTGCCTTTTTGTAGGCTGGACAGCCCTTGTAAGAGGCCGCGTGTGATCCGTCGCAGTGGAGGCAGACGGCTGGTTCACTGGCGATTTTGGTGCATTCGGAAGATGGGTGCCTATCTCCACACTTTACGCATCTGTAATCCAGATGGCAGTACCGTTTCGTGTGACCGAAGCCCAGGCAGCGATGGCATTGGGGCACATCGTCGAATTTTTTTGGTGGCTCAACCGTAACCACCGTGCTGCATAGCCGCTTGACTTGAAAGGCCTCCTTGTTGTTTTTGGTTGGCTCGAGGTTAATAAAGAAAATGTTTGGTGGCTTCTTTGTACCTTTTTGCGTAGGATTGTGTATATCCCTGACTTTGTGTCCATGGCTCTGAAACCCACCTTAATATCCTCCGGGTCGGTGGAGAAGTGGAGGCCTTTAACGACGATCCGATAAGCGCGCTCGTCTCGGGGCTGCAATGTGTGGTATCGATGGTTATTTTCGCGCAGGAACTTTTTCAGAGTTGAGTAAGTATCCTTGTCTGGAGTTATAACGCGAATTGTGTTGTAAGTGCTTGCCTTGTAGGTCACTTCAACATCCTAAGAGGTGGGAAATGTCTTTGGAAAGGCCCTAGATGCTGGATACGTCCGGGATAAAAATTGGGGGCGGTTTGATGATTTTCGCCGTTTTTACCGCAGATTGCTTGGTCTTCTTGACATCTTTTTTCTTCATACCGTCAACCTCCATGTCGCTGACACGATCTTCATCGTCTAAATCAGATATAATTGCATAATAATTTTTTTCAATATTAGCTTTAAGTGCAGCTCTGGCTGCTTCGCTGGTGGTAGGTTCGTCTTCCATAATAGGTTTTTTAGTAGCATTCGCAGTGAGTGCACTAAGCCAATATACCACAAATTATGGGAAACAGCACTGGTTGGCTGCAAAAAGGGTATTACGCTACTTAAAAGGAACCCAAAACCGTGGCTTGCTTTATAAACGAAGTGGCCAAAACCTAGTAGGCTACGCAGATGCTGACTGGACCGCCAACATACCATAGACGATCACAGATCTTTCACAGGTTTTGCCTTCAAGTTCGCAAGTGCAGCCATATCCTAGGAAAGTAGAAAGCAACGGACGGTTGCATTGTCAAGCTCAGAGGCGGAGTACCTGGCCCTATCAGACTCCTCAAAAGAAACGGTTCACCTTAGAAGTTTCCTTACCAAAATTTTGGGGCAACTAAAGACAACTGTCATTCACAACGACAATCAAAGAGCCGGTCAACTTGCTTACAACCCCGTATTTCACAAACGCACCAAGCATGTTGACATCCGCCCCCATTTCATCCGAGAGCTAGTTGAAGAGGGAACTTTATCCGTGAATTACATCTCAACGACCGAGATGCCAGCGGACATATTAACAAAAGGAATTGGGGCCTCAAAACACAACACCTGTAAGACATTCTTGGGTGTATGTCCAGTCGATTAGCAGCTTACCAAATGAAGGGAATTATTGAAAATACAATTGGCAGCACTACCCGATATATATCGGGAGCATTGTTATTCTATAAGTATCTCATCTAAGGCCTCTCTTCTGTTCTGTCACCTTTATCGCCAACAACGTGTAAAATCTGATTTCTATTAAACATCCTTAAATAAAACTATTACTCAACCTAAAAATACAACAGACAACCTTTACAACCAAATACAACCTTTCATGCGTCAGGAACTCTTAATCTGGGCTTTACGAGCTCTCGCATGAATAGCACAGACTACAAAAAAGGATTAGAGGATCGCCTTCTGCCATTTTTAAACCAAATTGAGGAAAGAAATTATGTTTTTATGCAGCATAATGCATTAATCCATAAAAGCAAAGAAACGCAACGGGTTTTAAGCGAGCATTCCGTAAATGTTTTGGATTAGCCAGCTTGCTCTCCTGACCTTAATCCTATAGAGAACCTATGGGGTATCCTAGCCAGGCGAGTTTACGCAAACAACAATAATTTTGACACCGTAAATTGTCTCAAACAGAAAATTGGCACAATGGTGCCAATTTTAGACCAAAATATGGTAAAAACTAGACCAAAATATACTAAAAACATTAATAAAAACAAAGACTAAAAGAATGTTGAGGTTGGAAAAGCTCAAGGAGGTGTTATTAACTATTAATCTTTCATAAATAATCACAAACAAAATAAAATATTCATTGTATCTATAAATATTGAAATGTGTCGTAAAGTTTTGATACACGTGCAGCGTAGCTAAAATTGAAGCGTTTTTCCTTTTTTTACCGTTACTCGAAAACGGGAGATGTAAACATATCTCAAAAATATCTCATTTTGTGCATTAAACATTTTGCTATCATCCCTCATACTTTGTTTTGATCGTTTTCGATTTCGCATTCTGCTACGAGCGCCAAAGCGAAACATTTAAAGGGTCGTACAATTTTGAGCAGGAGTGTTTAACATATAACTGAACGATCGGTAATTACCCAAATTTTGTGTTTTTTAAGATAGAAAGTTGGAACTTCCTACAGATTATATTTATACCCTTGCAGAGGGTATTATAATTTTGGTCAAAAGTGTGCAACGCAGTGAAGGAGACATCTCCGACCCTACAAAGTATATATATTCTTGATCAGGATCACCTCCTGAGTTGATATGAGCATGTCCGTCTGTCTGTTTCTACGCAAACTAGTCTCTCAGTTTTAAAGCTATCGTCTTGAAACTTTGCACACACCCTTCTTTTTTTGCACGCAGTATATAAGTCGGAACGACCGGAATCGGTCGACTATATCCTATAGCTGCCATATAACTGATAGATCGGAAATGGTATAACTTCGGTGGTTTTAGAGTTAAAGAGTTCAAATTTTACATGAGCGCCACTTTTACCAAAATAATACGACATGGCAAATTTCGTAAGGATCGGCCGACTATATTCTATAGCTGCCATATAACTGAACGATCGGAAATGGCCCAACGTGTGTTTTCGTGTTTTTGAAGATAGAAATCTGGAACTTGGTACAGATTATATTTTTGGTCAGTTAATCCGACCTACCAAATTTAATAACGATCGGCCGACTATATCCCATAGCTGCCATATAACTGAACGATCGGAAATGATTTTTGTTACAAATACGAACTTTGGTAGAAGATAGAAGTTTGGGATTTTTTTTAGATTTTGTATTGTAATAAATTGGATTATATATTCATATTCCCATAACGATCGGCCAACTATATCCGATGTTTGCAATATATATCCGGTTTTAGCTGCAAGGGTATATAAACTTCGGGTTCGCCCGAAGTTAGCTTTCCTTTCTTGTTTTTTGTATTTTTATTTTAACATTTTAAATCTAGTATTAAATACTAATCTTAGTGTTAATAAGGCGCTAGATGCTAAGTCCTTCGGCCCGGTATGTTGATATTTAGCATTGAATTTCTAAATTCGGAGGTGTATTTTTCTAGAGAAGGTGTACAATTTTGGTATATTTGGTGTTCTAGGAAAAGGACGGAAGGTGGGAGGATGGTTGCTCCAAAAATTGAGTTACGTGCGGGCCCTAATACCGGACAAGAGTCTAGCAGATGATCGATGGAGAGGTTTCCTGGATTTGTCCTATGCGTAGACGGGTGTATAGTGTGCACTCGTGTTTGTTGAGTTCAGGAGGAAGTGAGGTTTTTTCGCAGGACGGATTTATGGATTTGTATCTGTGGTTATAGACACTCCAATCCATTAGTTGCTTTTGTTTAGTAACAAATTGTATAAATATTTTGATATCTTTGGTGTTAGTGAGGGAAAAAAAAATATATAAAAATATAGTTAGTGCAGTGTTCATCGGTCAGCCACGTCGGCGTGTTCCTTTTTTTTCTGTATTTCGCATGTTGTTGGGTCTGATTGCCTGTGGTTCTCCAGAGCAGAAATAGTAGAAAGGCTATCCGAGCAAATAGCAAATTTCCCTTTGGAGTTGGAAGCGAATCGGCAGGCCTGTAAAACGGCAAACGCCTTGATGGTAAAAATGGAGTTAGAGCTCGGAAGGGTCCTGCCGGATGAAATTTCGTTGTCACTATTTACAACAGCGAATGATGACGATCGTGTTGATTTAGAGCCGTCGGAATAAAGCCAGTTTCTATAGCCCAATTGACTTCTCAAAATTGTATGATTGTGATTGGAAGACTTCGTTTTGTGTGTCGCTTTAAGTGTAGTAATGTAGCTGCTTGTTTATTTCAGAATATATGTGTTTCCAAGGTGGAAGGTGTTTGTGTTTTGTTTGGGCGGTGGGAAGCCCAGCAGTAACGAGAAGTTGGAGCATCTATGAAGATGAAGTAATCCTGTTTCAGCCACTGCACTATAGGAAATTTGACCACTTTTTCTGGCCAAAAACCTTTTTTTGAAAGTTAAAGGATTTAAATAATTTTAACTGCATATCATTCACAATAGATACATTTTTTATGTTGCATACCAGAAATTTTTATAGATGGAGCCACTGCGAAGAACTGAGCTGTTAAAAACAGCTGTTGATGTTAACATTTACATGAGCTTAGAATTTACGATTTTTTGGTGCCATTTTAAAAACGCGAATTCAAGCTTCATACTTGAAGCTTGCTTTGAACCTAACGTATCATTTTTATCTGTCGTTTTTTATCAAAAATTTTTTTTTAAAAACCAAACATATATAAAACCACTGTTATTTACTTAATCTTGCGGCCATTCTCGGGCAAAACCAACACGATGGACTGGCAAGACGCCCCCCACTCCATCAAAATCAAGCCGCCTTCTAAAAAGAAGCCCTATTCTAACCTTCAAGATGTCGACTCCAGCGACTCCGAGCATGGAGAAATAAAACGGAAGTCGGCTAAAAAACCCGTCAGGGATGACGAACCAACCACCAGCAAAGCAGCAAGAGCGGCATTGAAGGCTAATATTGAAAGTAATTATTATGCTATTCTATCTGATCTTGATGATGAAGAGGTACTTATGTCTTCTAAGTCCCCCAAGAAGAAGGAAATCAAGCCACCACCAATTTTTATCCCAGATGTCTCTAACATTGCTGCTCTAATTTCCTGCATCGAGGACATCGTTGGCAAAAAGAAGGACTTCTCCTACAAAGCCGCCAGAGACAATCAGTTGAGGATTATGATGCCGGATAAGGAGTCGTACTCTGCCCTCAAATCCCACCTCGATAGTGCCGGGAAAAGGTACTATACGTTCCAGCACAAGGAAGATAGAGCCTATCGAGTTGTTGTGAAAGGTCTGCATCATACCACTGACATCGATGACATTAAAGCGGACTTCCGGCGACAAGGACACGTGGTCCGAGATGTGCGCAATGCCGTAGGGCACATCTCCAAAACACCGATGTCGATCTTCTTTGTCAATCTGGAGCCGTCCAGCAACAATAAGGAGATCATCTTCAATGTCAAGAGAGTCTGCCACTCTGTGGTCACTGTCGAACCTCCACGCAATTTCCATGATGTGCCGCAATGCTACCGGTGCCAAGGATTTGGGCACAGTCAGCGATACTGCAAGCTGCAGCATCGCTGTGTTAAATGCAGCGATCATCACAGCACAAGCGAGTGTAAGAAGACACGTGAGGAAGCGGCTAAATGCGTGCACTGTCACGGGGCCCATCCTGCGTCGTACAAAGGATGTCCGGCTTACAAGAAAGCCAAGGCCTGCATGGCTCCTAAGGAACCACGACCACCTCAACCACGCCGCTTAGCGTACCCACACCCTCAGCCATATCCATATGGGGTTCGAGAGTGAGTAATCCCAAAGGTACTGCATTATTCAAATGCATACAGCGCAGAGCCTATAACTGCCATTCAACTGGAGAGCCCACGTATTGGCCCACAGACCCCCAACAACTGCCGGACCTTCTCGACTTCGCCATCTCCCATGGAATCCATCCGGACTCCATAGCCTGCTCGGCAAATAAAGATCTCTTCTCCGATCACGGTGCGGTGGAACTTCACATTAACACCCCTGTAGAGAAGAAAGTCACCCGACTCAGGATGATCAGACCTCGCACCAGCATAGAGAACTACTCCGAGTGGATGGAGAACGCCCTAGAGAGCGCGCAGCCAGACCTTAGCACGGGTGCTGGTCTCAAGAAGCTGCTGCAGAGGTTGCGGACTTGCGCATTCGAAGAGTACCTGCGCCAGGTCGAGCCTGGGGACCCCCAACATAACTTGTGGAACTTAACCCGTCATTTAAAGCGTCCCAAGAAAAGGGTCGCCCAAATACGAAAATCCGACGGTGGATGGTGTCGTTCGGATCAGGAAAGGGCCGATGCTTTTGCTGCTCACCTCGAAGCAGCCTTCAAGTCATTCAACATGTGCACGGAAGAGGACAGAGCAGAAACGGAGTTCGTACTGGCCCTACCACCCACGGACCTTAGCCAGATGGAGCCCGTATCGGAGGAAGAGGTCAAGGAGGAGGTGTCAGGCCTCAACGCCAAAAAATCTCCGGGTGCAGATGGGATAGAGGCACTCGCGGTCAAGCTTCTCCCACCTTCAGGAATAAGGAGGCTCACAAGGATCTATAATGCGTGCCTAGAGAGTGGACACTTCCCCACTGGTTGGAAACAGGCGGAGGTCATCCTGATCCCTAAGCCTGGAAAGCCTGAAACTAATCTCGCCTCATATAGGCCGATTAGTTTACTGTCTGTAATCTCCAAAATACTCGAGAGAGTATTTTTGCGCAGATTGCAGACAGTACTGGACGATGCTGGTTTGATCCCAGATCACCAGTTTGGTTTCAGGCACTCCCACTCCACCCCCGAGCAATGCCACAGGATCGTGGCAAAAATCCTGGACAGCCTCGAAAGAAAACATTATTGCTGTGCTGTTTTCCTGGATGTCAAGCAGGCGTTTGACAGGGTCTGGTCTAAAAGCGAAGCTCAAGAGGAACCTGCCACAACAGTATTACGATTTTCTTAGCTCGTACTTGACCGACAGGAAGTTTAGGGTCAGAAGCGGAAATGCGACATCGGAGTACAGGCCCATTGAAGCTGGAGTTCCGCAGGGCAGTGTACTTGGTCCCATCCTGTACACCATGTACACAGCCGACATGCCTGTCGCTGAAGAGAAGGGCCTTCTAGTAGCTACTTATGCCGACGACACGGCATTTTTGGCCTCTTCAATCTTGCCAGAGGAGGCTTCTGCAAGACTCCAACGCCAGCTGGACATCCTCGACCCGTGGCTTCGAAGGTGGAACATCGCCGTCAACCATGAGAAGTCAGGCCAAACGACGTTTACAATGAGGAGAGGCGACTGTCCTGGAATCAGTCTCGGAGGCACCCCAATTCCAGTCAGCCCTACACCCAAATATCTGGGTATGACCCTGTATAGAAGGCTCACCTGGAAAACTCACTTACTGCGCAAACGGACGCAAATCCGGATCAAGCTACGTCAGCTCAACTGGCTCATTGGAAGGAGGTCCAGACTGAAGCAAAGAACCAAGCTCCTTATATATAAGGCCATTGTAAAGCCAGTCTGGACCTATGGTATCCAGCTATGGGGGACGGCGTGCCTAAGCAACCGAAGGATCATCCAGATCGCCCAAAACAAGGCCCTAAGAACTTTAACTGGAGCTCATCCGTTCCACGACAATGAGACAATCCACGCCCAACTGAGAGTCCCATATGTGAGCGAAGAAGTTCAGCGATTCGCCAATAGGTACGTGGAAAGGCTGGACCGACATCCTAACCCTGAGGCCATCAATCTTTTGGACAACAGCTACACCACAAGGAGGCTGAAACGGACCCACCCACTGGACCTCTGCCACTCGGGCGAACGGGACTGAGCTGCAGTTGTAAAACCAACAAGGCCCACTAAAGGGCCCGACAATAAATAACTTGAATTATATCGCAAAGGTTTACTGTTAAAATTAGTTTCCTAGGATAAGCAAACATTGTACTACTCAATATTTCATTAAGTTAAGGTCCCATTATAAAATGTAATTATTGTCCATAACTCCGGACAGATTTTAAATATAACTATTGATTGATTGATAATAAAAAAAAAAAAAAAAAAAAAAAAAAAGCTGTTGATGTTAAATGTTAGTAGTAAAAATGTTAGTAGTCTAGCAAAATAAAATTTTAGAAATAAATCGAATTTTTAAAAAGAGATTTGAACTAAGTCAAACCGAATTTTTTTCTTATGAGTGAAATATGAAAATGCACTTCTACGCGCTTTCGAAGAAATTCATAATTTGAGGAGGCAACTTCAAAACCTTGCGAGATTCGTGTAAAACCGATTTAAGCTAAAAAAAAATAAAAGATTTTACATTAAAAAAAAAAAACAACACCTACACCTATGGCTTTATAAAACACAAAAAAAAATTAAATTGAAATATCTTGCTTAGTTCTACAGTTAGCATGTTATTTTTAAATAGGGCGCGGTGCCATGCCCTCCATTTTTTCAAATCTGAGTTCTTTTGACCATATTAACTCAAATCAAAAATGTAAATCTAAAAAATGTAATCTAATCTAATCTAAGCAACATATGCTTAGTTTTTGAGTTAGAATGTGTTTTTTTTTTTAAGTGGGCACCACATTTTTTTAAATCTTAAATCTATTGACCATGTGAACTCAAGTCAAAAATCAGAACTTAAATATCTTTTTTCGTTCTTGAGATATTATTTTTGGCCAGAAAAAGTGCTCATATTTCCTATAGTGCACTGTTTTGGTGATGTTGGGAAGGCATTGATTGAACGACGAGCTGATGAGTGATATGGAGGTTGGATTTTCTTCATGTTGGATGTAGCGCACCAACCGTAAATACGGAGGCCGTAATCAATTTTGGAAAGGATGAGGGTACGGGTTAAGTTGGTTATAGTATTAGAGTGGATATAAGAGAATTTGGAGCTAAGAAACTTGATTACGTTAGCTTGGGTTTCAAGTTGTTTTCTTAACAAGATACAGTCATCCTTAAGCTAAACCTGGAATCAAAAGTGATTCCGAGTATTTTTAGGTTTGGAACAGGATGGATAGACTTGTTTTTGAATTCCAAAGTTGGGAAGCAACAGTGGATTTTACGGCAAATGTAAAGTGTTGCATTTTTCACAGGAAACCGAAGGACCAGAATGTAGACCCCAGGCTCCTTAATCTTGAAGAACTTTAATGAATGTTTTTTTTTTAATTATTTAAATTCTTAGCTCTGGTATAGATTATGGCATCGTCTGCATATAAAAATATTTTTATTTACTTGTATCTAGCTAGAGTGTTGTTGATTTTGTCAAAGTCAATGATGAAGAGGAGGTGATAGAGGTGACCTTGAGGGACTCCGTTTGACAAGTTAGCAGCTCCGGAGGTTTTGTCGTTGACTCTGACTTTTAATAGGATGGGAGTGACCGTGGAGGATCTCCAAGTGTGAGGGTAACTGCCTGTGTAGAGCATGGAGTTTTAGATATACGGGATTTGTAATTTAAAGCTTTTAGGGGTGTGTCTTAACATGGGATGGGAGTTTCTATCGGAACCGGGAGTTTTAAATACGGCTGCGTGAAGAGCCGTTTCGAATTCTATCATGTTAAAAGAAGATGATTCGAAAGAGGGCGAAGGTACGTAGATCCCTTTGAGGAACATTAAAATTAATGAGTCCCAACAAAAAAGGACAATCAATGTTAGCACCGCCTACATTGATGAGAAAATTTAAAGCTGCCAATTAAAGCCGATCCTCCAACGTGCAAACATTGAGAAGAAGGCAGGTTCACGTGCCTCTTAACAAAGCCCAGCATAGCATACGCTTTAGGCAGAATATAGTCTAAGTGACCAGAAAATTTAAAATTGCTGTCAAATAAGACACCAAGGTCTAACACCTCCTCTTTAGCTGGAAAATTATAATTACTTATAGAATAACCCGTGCAGTTTTCAAGAGACCGCTTACTGTAACGGGTAAACAGATACTTTGATAAGTTTAATGGATGAAGATTACGGGAGCACCATGAGTAAACTCTGGATATATCCTCCTGTAACAAGTAACTGTCACTAATGCAACTAATGGCTTTATATATTTTAAGGTCATTTAGGATACATTAAGAAGTAGGAATGACGAAAGCAT
Source organism: Drosophila bipectinata (assembly GCF_030179905.1). Lineage (NCBI taxonomy): Eukaryota > Metazoa > Arthropoda > Insecta > Diptera > Drosophilidae > Drosophila > Drosophila bipectinata. Next base: position 18,279,191 of record NC_091740.1, on the reverse strand, counting down.
GAAGAGATGTCATTATTGAAAATGATTAATAGAAGAGGTCCAAGAGAGCTGCCTTGCGGAAGACCAGAGGAGGTGACAAATGGACTTGAGATAGCTTGAGAAGAAGAAGTAACGGCGCCAGCGGCGCCGCTTACTGGGGGTTTTTTTAAGATCGTGGTTGTGTTAAAGTTAGAGTCGCCAGGAGGTCAATAACCTTAGCAGGCTCTCTATGGATAAACAAAGTTAGCCTTTTACCGACATAGGCCAAAAATCATCATTGAACACTGAAGGGAAATGTTGCTCCGGAACTTTCAATTTAAAGTTGACGAACTTGAGCGCGTTAATGTGGGCATCTTTTTTATCAGCCTAGCACAGGCTAAATCGCTCGGCTCCACGTTCAGCTGATCTGCGACAAACTTGCACAGTGCATCTGGTTGGGAAGACGTCGCAAATTTACCAACATGAAGGTATTTTAAGGTGGCAAGCACTTGAAGCTGAGCGCAACTAGGTGCTTGTCCCACAATGCGAGTATTAGGGTTCATCCGCTTCTTCCTCGGGACAGCCCCCTTAGATGCCGTTGGGGCCTGGCCCAGTGTAGCCTTTTTGCTCCCAGTGCTGGTAGGTATAGAAGGAGAAGCAAAAACATGCTCCCCACCCGAAAAGACGCGTCTAGCGGGTCCAGCCGCTCCATTTACCAGGGCATGATCCACTTTGTCATTAAGGTTTTCGAAAAGGGATTCTAAATCCAGAACCTTATGATTAGGCTCATCAATTTTTGAATGCAAATCATTTCCAATGATAAGAATGACGAAGCTATCACATTGCCTTATTAAGTTCGGAATGTTAATAAGTAGTTTTAAAGCATTCGAGGGAAAATCCACACAAGCGGTGTGGTAGGCACGCCGGCAGATCGAAGTTGGGTAGCAGTAACTTCTGCACTGCACTCGATGCAAACGAGAGGCGACATGAGGGAAAAAATAATCGTCCGAATTTAAAGAAAGCTAGATGCAGACTGATTGTAGAATGAGGTCAGGTAAGAATCTTTACGAGCTTTGTATTCCTGGCTGAAATTATCATCCGCACCATATTTGGAACAGACTTCACTGAATTTTTCGGCAATACTTTTAGTTAAAGAGTCTGTCAATAAACTGCCGTCTGATTTAATGCATTAGATGATCACTGGGGGGATCCTTAGGGACGTTTAATGTCTGACCATATCTTTTTACAGGAGGAGGCTGGGAAGATTCGGGCTTTACGCTTTACGAGAATCATTGTCTTCTTGAAGAGGGCATTTGCTCTTTTGTAATTTAAGAGGTTAGAAGTGGTCATTTGAGATTTGAAGATATGGAAAAGTTTTTGTTTTGAGTCTCTAAGCTGCAGTAGCAGCGGAATTTTTTTTTTGTGTGGGATTCGCTTTGTTTGAAGAATGGAGGTGTTGGCAGAAGCTATGATACTTTTGGAGAGAAGAGCGACCTGGTGATTTAAGCAACCGGGAGCCCATCTTGCCTCAAGATCAGCGCAGATTTGGCCATTCGCAGTTGGCTAGGTTGGTTCTGTATTTGGGAACTGGTAGGTTTTCATCAAGGCAAAATGGCATGGCAAGAAAGATAAAAATGGAAAAATGGTTGCTTCCGTGCAATTGGTCAATAAGGGACCAACTACAGCGGAGCGCTATAGTGGGGGATACTAATGATATGTCTACATGAGTCTGAGAATTGTGAGTGGAAAGGTGAGTTCCAGTGCCATTGTTGAGCACAACAAGGTTGGTGTGTTTGTGTTAGTTGAACCCCACATAATGGTCCAGGAGCTAAAGTCTCCTAGCAGAAAAGGTGGACCAGTAGTTTTGTTTAGCGAGTGGAATAAATCGTTGCTATACCTTGAAAAATAGAAAAACCTTTACACGGAGGAATGTACATGTTTCAGATTGAAATTGGGTTTGATACCATTGCAAAGGAGGTCTGAGTTTATGTTGATTTCTGAGTGTGGAATATGTTCTTTTATGAGTATAGCTTCTTATTTTTTTGCGTACGTGTTTTGGGGGAAGTTCAAGCACTCTTTAAAGCCCTTTGGACACTTAAAATTTGTAAAGCTAAGTGGCAGGTGAGTCTTCTGAAGGCATAGAATATCAGGAGAAAATTCGGCTATGAGTAATTTTAGTTCGTGGTTATTTTTAAGTGTTCCATTTATGTTCTATCCAATATCTTATATTAAAATTATATTAGCGAAATTGTTTTTTTTATGGTTAGAGGGAGTCAATGTGAGCTAGACATGCGTAATCATCGTTCCTTTTAGGGAATAAGTTCGTTCGCTCTTTTTTTTAGGACTGAACTAGGTAGTTCTTTTTGTTCTTTTCGTAAATTCTAACAATATTAAAAATTAATATTTAAAAAATTTAAAATTAAAAATTTAAAAAATTATAAAAAAAATTTTAACAAGAAAGGAAAGCTAACTTCGGGCGGAGCCGAAGTTTATATACCCTTGCAGTTAAAACCGGATATATATCGCAAACATCGGATATAGTTGGCCGATCCTTATGGCAATAGGAATATATAATCCAATTTTTTACAATACAAAATCTAAAAAAAATCCCAAACTTCTATCTTCAAAAATACGAAAGTTGATATTTCTACCAAGTACCATTTCCGATCGTTCAGTTATATGGCAGCTATAGGATATAGTCGGCCGATCCTAATGAAATTTGGTAGGTCGGATCAACTGACCAAATATATAATCTGTACCAAGTTCCAGCTTTCTATCATCAAAAACACGAGTTGGGTCAAAGTTGGGTCATTTCCGATCGTTCAGTTATATGGCAGCTATAGGATATAGTCAGCCGATCCTTACGAAATTTGGCATGTCGTATTATTTTGCCAAAAATAGCTCTCATGTCAAATTTGAACTCTCTAACTCTAAAAACACCAAAGTTATACCATTTCCGATCAATCAGTTATATGGGAGCTATAGGATATAGTCGGCCGATCCGGGCCGTTCCGACTTATATACTGCGTGCAAAGGAAAGAAGGGTGTGTGCAAAGTTTCAAGACGATAGCTTTAAAACTGAGAGACTAGTTTGCGTAGAAACAGACAGACGGACAGACAGACGGACAGACGGACAGACGGACATGCTCATATCAACTCAGGAGGTGATCCTGATCAAGAATATATATACTTTATAGGGTCGGAGATGTCTCCTTCACTGCGTTGCACACTTTTGACCAAAATTATAATACCCTCTGCAAGGGTATAAAAATTAAAATTTGTTACACTTTTGAAGTGTTTTCATATTTCACTGTGTTTTCTTTTTAGATACATTTCGCTGTTGTCCACTCAAAAGTTTTTTTACATAAAATTTTCAGTTACAGGGATGCATAATAAGCGTGTAAGAAAAATGACCAGGGATTGAGAAAAAAAAACCAGGGAATGTGCAAAATTATCAGGGAATAAGAACAAGGAACAAAGATCAAAGAACAAAGACCAAAGAACAAGAACAAAGACCAAAGAACAAGAACAAAGATCAAGGACAAAGACCTAAGAACAAAGACCAAAGAACAAGGAACAAAGACCAAGGAAAAAAGACCAAAGAACAAGGAACAATGACCAATGAACGATGTGAACTAGTTCAGATCGGTCCTTTGGGTGACCGGCTCTTTTTTGTTCGTTCGTTTAGGAACAACCCAACTCTAATGTGAGCTGACTCGGGGCCAGCAGCCCCCATAGAAGCATCAGAGTCAGAGAGGTGTCTGTGGCGGAGACGGATTTCATGTCATTTATTAGCTTATCCGCTTCATCGCTCAGAGCGGTGCTATATTCTATGCTTGAAGTGAGCTTACGCTGGGAACACTAGATATCAAGAGAATAGATGGAGAGCGAGTGAGTGTTATGCTATCTTTCATTGCATTGGAGGTGTTTATCATGCTTGAGGAAGGTGTATATGAGAGAGGTTGTTGCTGAGACCTGACTGGGCAGCCTCTTGGGAGTGGCTGGCGATGTTGGCAATAAGTTTGATAAGTTTGGTAATTATAAGTTTGGTTGTAATGATAAACTTTGGATTTTCCTTTTTTGAGATCCTTTTTTTTTTTATTTGGGGCTATCGCTAAGCAATGCGTAGTATCCCTCTAGTTATCTCTCTATCCCTCGATCTAAGTTTGGGAGCCCAGGGGGCATGTTTTTAATATTTTGAGACTGTTAAGCTTGGGCTTGAACACTTTATTGAAGATAAATAATAAAGAACCGTTTTTAGCGGATAAGCGAGTGGAACGAGGCCACGAAAAAAACGGGATTAAACGAGGGATGAGGCACTGACGTCTTCGCTCGACGAGAGTAAGTCGGTGACTGAGATTCTATTTTTAGTCAGCGGATCCGACCTACCAAAATTTCATAACGGTTGCTTGGTCATTAAGCGTTTTCAATGCCGTAAATAAAAAGACGAAATGTTGAAGAAAAAATGTTTATTCTTGCATGCAGATGAAGCCGGATGATCCGCAGATAGACCAGCTTATGGTGCATGCAGGGACTCAAGTAAATACAGAGAGAGGGCGGCCCGACAAGTCACCTCGAGCTAAAGCTCTCGAAAGTGGAGAGGGCGGCCCGACCTAGACATTGCCGAGCTAAAACTCTCTAAAGAAAGCCCGTTGAGTCGAGCGGCCGAGAGAGAGTCGGCTTGCCATCAACAAAGCTTTTGTACAAACTTAAGCCTAATAAATAAACATTACTCTAATCATTACACTTAACATTACATAAACATTATTTAAACATTATTTAAACATAAACATTAAACGCCGTGCTGCTGCTTGACCCGACAACGTTTTTTTCATAAAAATACCAATTTCGGGTCAGGCAGCAGCCGTTTGTTTAGTGCTGTTTGGAAACTATCGCTTAGTAATTAAGTTTTGCCATCTCTATATTTAAGAATTAAGATCAAAACAATGGGTACACACTTCTTTTAGACATAAGCAGCACCTATGGTAACATTACCAATTTTTCTTCAAGTACCAATAAGACAGCGAAACAAGCAAGAACTATAAAACATACAGTCCACTACAAAAAAGGCTCTAAGCATTTAGGATCATTGTTTGGTCCTTCGAGCCGGATGTTTTTGTTGTTTTTTGTGCATTGGTTCTCACGGTAATTGTTCTTCAATGGAGCAATTAAAAGCATTGGTGAAAGGACGCGCCAAACTCAAGGCCAATATCACACGGAGCTTGGCTTGGGCTGAGGACGCGCACCAATCAGACGCCACACCGGCGGAGGTGTCTTCGCGGCTGGAGCATCTCAACACAACATGGAAGGAATTCATTCGATTTGGTCACAAAATAGCTGTTCTAGACGAGGTAGACGTCTATGTGGATCCGGAGCCAGACAACGCGTTCTACGAGGGAAAGTATCTACGGGCGCATTCATTACTTTTGGCGATGGCAGGTACAAGACCTAGCCCATCGACTGTGAGTAGCGAGAACGGCAACAACGGGCTGCAAATCAATAACGACGCAATAATCAGTTTGCTACAACAACAACAATTGTTCGAGCAGTTGGCGGCAGATCGAGCCACTGCACAATTGCCAAGACATACAAGAGGTAACGTCAGTGCGGCGAATCCAGGTACCACACAAATCGTAGAGGCATCAGCTCAAAGCGAATTGCCTAAAATTCAAATAAAACAGTTTTCTGGCAACTATTCTGAGTGGCCAGCTTTCAAAGACATTTACGAGAGCACAATTCACAACAAGGCGAATTTGGCAAATACGCACAAATTTCATCATCTGAAATCCCGCGACATTTAAATATTACGGATGCAGCTTACAACACAGCGTGGGAGCGACTTATACGAAAGATATAATCGTCCACGGCACATCGTGAATTCATTTATGGGCCAGTTTATGAAGCTGCCAACAACAACAAAGTCTGATGCAGCAACCTTGCGGAAAGTGTCAGACGGCGCAAACGAAATCGTGCGTGGTTTGGATGCCATTGAGGAAACAGGACGAGACTGTTGGATCATCTACCTGGCGTTGGAAAAACTGGACGCAGATACTCGACGTAGGTGGATCGAGCGCAGTGTGGAGTCAGACTCACCCACACTAGAGAAATTCTTCAAATTCTTGGATGCGCGTTGCGAGGAGCTAGAGCTAAGCAAACGCGAAACAACTGGAGGGAAAACGACAGCCTCTGTTGGTGACAAAAAAAGGAAGGTCACACATTCGTTGGTAGCGCTTGATGGAAACAAGTGCAGCAAATGATATTCCACAGAACATCGTCTGTATGGATGTCCACATTTTTTTGGTATGTCTGCAGGACAGAGAATCTCGTTTGCCAAGGAGAAATCTCTATGCTACAATTGTCTGAAACCTGGTCATGGGGTCAGAAGATGCAAATCAACGTTCAACTGCAGACACTGTAAAGCTCAGCACCATACACTATTGCATCTGCAGGGTACGCAACACGCAATTGGCACAATCGCTAAAATTGGTGAGGATCAGGATGATCCCAACGCGCACATCTCACCGGTGACTATTAGTCACATAGCACAAACAGAAGGCTCCGCAGCAATTGTATGTGCACAAGGCACTGCAAGTGCAACGCAATCAAATGGATGGAACAGAAGCACCCTGCCCACGGCTATGGCCAACGTTCAAAACGCTAACGGGGATTTGGTAACATGCCGACTCCTTTTGGACACAGGCTCAGAACTGTCATATGTATCTGAACGCTGTATACAAGTTAACAATGGTTATCTAAGATAAGGACACGAAGACGGACGACGCATATGGTCTTACGACGGGCGTTGGCCGACGGCTGTGGTCTGTGCGAGTTAGGGTTACGACTAAGCTCTCCTTATCTTAAGTCTGACAGCCGAAGAATAAAGGCACCTCTTCCAAGTCTTATGTTTTATTCCTAATCACCGTTGGAGGAATAACTGTAGCCACGACCCGGCTACCTGTTTACAAGAAGAGGATCAGTTGTGGGCAGCAACTTGCCGCATCGGTTTCGTCAGAACCCACTATTCCGTGAGCAGCACGTGCCACGGTGGAACCCTCCTGCAAGAGCTGTGCAGGTGGATATTGTTGTAGGCAAACACGCTGCCACAACTAAACCAAACCTTATCTTACACGCACTTGGTTTGGCTCGTACGCCATCCCGCATATTAGTCACTGGAATTTCATCGATTAAAGCAGACATAACAAGGGGATGCAGCACCCTACGCATCCCATCCCGTAAATCAGAGGATCAACTGGTAGTCCAGGCTCATGTGCTTGGAAAGATCACCCCATCATTGGAAAGGCAGAGCATCGACGCGTCTGCACGACAAGTCTTCAACGATCTACAACTAGCAGATTCACAATTCAGTACAAGTGGCCCAGTCGATATTCTTTTGGGCAGCAAGCATGTTTGGAGTGCTATTACTGGGAGAAAGATATTTGACAACAAAGACAAGCTAATCGCTATTTCATCCATTTTTGGATGGGTGATCAGATCACTGTTTGCACCACGAGCGAACAACACTATGGCTCTCGCAACAACAGTCGACATTGACGCCACTCTCAGACGATTCTGGGAGTTGGAAAGCATTCATCGCAAGGCAGAAGTTCAACCTGAGGACAAAGAGGTCGAGGAGCACTTTCTCAACACACACACTCGAGACGATAATGGCAAATACATCGTTGAGCTTCCTTTTACATCCTCAGATCCTGAATTTGCAGACACCCTTCAAGGAGCTTTGCAGCGGTTCAAATCGGTTAAACGTCGTTTAGCACAAAATCATCAGCTACGTAAAGATTACTTAAACTTCATGAGGGTATATCAGAGTCTAGGACACATGCGAGAAATCTCACCGAGCGAAATTCCCAACGAAAGGAGTTTCTATCTACCTCATCATCCTGTATTGGGTCGGAAACTCAGAGTAGTCTTCGACGGCTCATACCGGGACGCCAAAGGCAAGGCGTTAAACGACACACTCTCGATCGGACCCAGTATTAAGCGAGACCTGTTTGCTGTGTGCCTGCGGTTCCGTATGCACAAATACGTATTTTCAGCGGACATAGTCAAAATGTTCCGTCAAATCTGCGTGAGCGAAAAACATAGAAACTTTCAGAGAATCGTATGGCGAGAAGATCCATCAGATCCCATCAAGCACTTCAAACTTTGTACGGTGACGTATGGAACATCATGCGCACCATTCCTAGCAGTTCGAGTACTGGAACAACTGGCTGCTGACCACCAGAAGGAGTTTCCAACTGCGGCAAAAATCTTGATGGAAGACTTCTATGTGGATGACGTTTTCACTGGATCCAATAGTGAGGATGAGCTGCGACGCAATCGGGACGAACTCGTCCAACTGATGTCCTGTGCTAAGCTAGAGCTCGGGAAATGGGTATCGAATAACAAATACATTGTATCGGAGGATAAAACGGATTCCTCACCCTCATCAGTAAAGGTTCTAAGGCTGCATTGGCACCCTAAGAAGGACACATTGTCGTACAATGTGAATCTAGCAAAGAGGCCAAGCTGCACCAAGAGGCAAGTGCTGTCGGATGTGTCACGCATATTCGACCCTCTCGGTCTATTAGCACCAACCGTAGTTCAATTCAAAATACTATTTCAAAGACTCTGACTGTTGAATTTGAATTGGGACGACGAACTACCGAAAAAGTTAGCCGACAAGCGGCTCAAATGGCGAGCAGATTTAGAAAACCTACCACAATTCCTGATACCACGCTTGGTCGAGAGCGACACCGACAAGATCGAATTGCACGGATTTTCAGACGCATCCACGAAAGCATACTCAGCCGTAGTGTACAGCCGAATGGTTAAGGACGATGGAACCATTTTGGTAGCCATACTTTCAGCAAAAACAAGGGTGGCACCTTTAAAGCAACAATCTCTGCCACGCCTGGAACTGTGCGGTGCACTTCTTCTAAGCCAACTTTTGCAATCCATCAAGGCTGGATTAAAATAGAAGGATTTGACTATCTACGCATCGAGCGACTCCACAATAGTCCTATCATGGCTAGCGTACTCACCAGCACAACTAAAGACGTTTGTTGGGAACCGCACCGCCGAGATCTTGGAAACCATACCTAGGCATGCATGGCGGCATGTGGACTCAATCGAACCCAGCGGATTGTGCATCCCGGGGCTTGGGAGTATCCGAGCTCATTGACTTCCAATTGTGGTGGAAGGGTCCGTCATGGCTGAGGGACCAGGATCAATTTTTGGTAAAGTTGAACAATTCTCACAACTGTTCTTAACTTTCAGACAAACGCATACAAAGTGAGATCAAAGCTAACTGCCTTGCTGCGCAGGTAATTGTCACAACGGACAATCCTTTGGATAAGCTTCTAAATCGCAACTCATCTTGGCTGAAGCTTATACACACGCTCGGATATGTTTGCGAGTCATTCATCGCATGAAACACCCGTCTTCAAAACGAACATCAACTGCTCTCACCTTTGACGAGATCAAGTCGGCCAGAATTCGATGGCTGCAACACGCTTAAGCTGGTTTTCAACAGGACTTCCAGCTACTACTCGCTAACAAGCCTCTAAGAAACCAATCAAAATTGTTAATCTCTCACCGTTCATCGACAAGGACAATCTGCTCAGAGTGGGAGGACGAATCCAACAGTTGTCGGCAGAGGCAAAACATCCCACTTTGCTTCCAAACGCTATCGGATCACTTTTCTAATAATAGAACATGAGCACCGAATCAACCTGCATCCTGGAGTCTCAACTCTCTTCGTCATTGTCCGGCAACGATATTGGATTTTCGGCGCACGGAACCTGATACGCAAAATCACACACAACTGTTTGGCGTGCTTTCAACAGAGACAACATACAATGCATCAACGTATGGCAGATCTACCCAGCGTACGTATATCGCAAGCACTGCCATTCGTAAACACTAGATGCGACTATGCAGGACCAATTCTTCTGAAGGACGCTAAGGTGCGCAAGCCGCGCATCAGCAAGGGATACATATACCTATTTGTATGTATGGTTACATCGGCGATCCATCTAGAACTCGCCACCGACTTATCCACGGAAACATTTCTGGCGGCATTGAGACGATTTTTCTCAATACGAGGCAAATGTACACGCATGTACAGCGACAACGGAACAAATTTCATCGGAGCCAGGCGATCCCTGGATGAAGTGCAGCAGCTACTGAACTCAACACAGCACAAGGATCACGTAGCGAACTCACTAGCAGACGAAGGTATCCAAAGGACCTTCATCCTACCTCGTGCTCCACGTTGGGGAGGAAAGTGGGAATCAGCAGTTCGATGTGTTAAACTGCATCTTCGACGAGTCATTGGAAGCAGCACACTAACACATGAGCAAATGCGCACCTTGCTGGCGCAGGTCAGTGCGGTGGTCAACTCACGACCCTTATGCTACACGTCGGATACAGATAGCAACTATCTGTCACCAGCCCATTTCCTGATCGGGCGACCATTTACGACGATCCCGGAAGCGGATCTTTGCCACATTCCTGTGGGCCGTTTGGGATACTGGCAGAGTATCCAATCGATGTACCAAGGCTTCTGGAAACAACGGCACCAGGAGTACCTGACTAGTCTTCAGCAGCGACCAAAGTGGACCAAGGAAACCCCCAACATCAAGATCGGCAGCGTTGTGCTCGTCAAGGAGTCCAACACACCACCAGCATCATGGCACCTGGCGAGGGTGATCGAAACCTACCCAGGAAAGGACAACGTCGTGCGAGCAGTAAGGCTCAAGATGGCAACAGGAGAATTGACCCGGCCAATAACGAAAATTGCAGAACTACCTCATTCAGAAACCGTGCTTCAGGAAAGGGCCGGGATGTTTGGAAACTATCGCTTAGTAATTAAGTTTTGCCATCTCTATATTTAAGAATTAAGATCAAAACAATGTGTACACACTACTTTTAGACATAAGCAGCACCTATGGTAACATTGCCAATTTTTCTTCAAGTACCAATAAGACAGCGAAACTAGCAAGAACAATAAAACATACAGTCCACTACAAAAAAGGCTCTACGCATTTAGGATCAAGTGCAATATTTATTTATTAGGCTTAAGTATGTACAAATCGCTCAGTTGGTCGCAAGCCGACTCTCTCTCGGCCGCTCGATATCAACGGGCCTTTCTTTAGAGAGTTTGAGCTCGCAATGGCTAGTTGGGCCGCCCTCTCTGTAAATAACATTGTGTCCCTGCATGCACCATAAGCTGGTCTATCTGTTGATCATCCGGCTTCATCTGCATGCAGAATAAACATTTATATCGTTTCAAAACTAAACTAATTCGTCTTTGTATTTTGGTGCGGATTAAGGTCATCTCAATGACCAAACAACCAACTTTGTTTTTTTTAAGATAGAAGTTTGGGACTTTTTTTTAGATTTTTTATTTGAATAAATTTAAAATAATATATTATGATATTCTCATAAGGGTCGACCAACTATGGTATATCCGAGGTTTGAGATGTTACCTCCGGTTTTAACTGCAAGCGTATATCAACTTCGGCTCCGCCCGAAGTAAGCTTACCTTTCTTGTTTTGTTTCCCTTTATATGTTATCAAAGCTACTTTCAGCTGAGTGTTGAGTGCCTGAAGCACTGGGTTCCTAATCATCTTCTGAAATATTATTTATTTATATTCTTGAATAAGCATCTGCTACAACATTGGTAGTAGAAAATTTTGGTCTTAAGATTTCTATGTAATTAAACCATCTTCTTAGCTCCACATTTGGATTTTCATAAGAAAGTGATTGATGGTCCAGACACTGCTCATAAATAGTTTCTTTGGGTTTTTAGCGCCCACAATATTTCTTAAAGTACTTTTTTGTTCGTCGCGGTATTTCTTTGCGTATTATTGAGTGTGAGTAAATATAAAAGTAGTCAGATTTTCTTCTTGGGAAAGTACTGCTCCCTATCGCTAAATCGGAGGCATCGGTCTTCAATATAAACTGTTTTGTATGAACTGTTTTGATCAATCAGAAAAATCTGATTGAACTTGATGGTCTGGTGATCTTAAGGATCATTAAAGGCCTGTATTGCAGTCTCGTCCAGAGTAATTGGTAATTTTTTGACATTCTTTTAGAAACTGTTCTGTTAGAAACTACTAAAATTCTAGTTATTGGTTTGGCAATTGTAGCGTATTTTTTTTAAAATTTCCTATAATATCCTGTTCGGCCTAGAAAACCACACAATGGTATTCTCTGATATTTTTTGGTGGTGGATATTTTGAAATTTTCTAAACGCAGGTTTTAATAAGGTTTTGTGCTTCAACATAACCGAGAAATTATATTTCTAGTTTAAAAAATTGGGATTTTTCGAATGATATTTTTATATGTATTTAAATTCCGAAAGGATTGTTCAAGCAAGTGTAAAAAATATAATAATGTCATCCATGTAAAAATGGAAAATTTTCCAACATGTTCCCTAAGTATTGGAACATGTCGTATATCGTCCATTTTCTCTTGGAAAACTCGAGGGGCGTTTGTTAGACCAATTGGCATTCTAAGGATTTCGTACTTTCCATTGTTTATGGAAAAAGAAGTTTTTTCTACGTCTGATTCCTTCTAAAGGTTTGGTGGAATCTTGATGCGATGTGCTAAAGTACTTAGCTTTTCATACGTTGAATAAAATAACTGATGTGTCCTGCATTGTCCTGAATCTTGATGCGATGTGCTAAAGTACTTAGCTTTTCATACGTTGAATAAAATAACTGACGCGTCCTGCATTGGATATCTATCTGGAATATCTATCTTTGCTAATTGTGCTTGGGTGTGCCATCTTCATTGATACCTTTTTTTGATACTACAATCATTGGATTGGATTGGATAAAAGGGCTTTTACTGGGTTTAATAATGCCTTCGTCAAGCAAGCGACTTATTTCTAGGTTTACAAAATCTTTTACTACTTGTGGCGTTGTTGTCTGCTGCGGATATAAAACAATCCCCAAGTGAGTTGTAGAAGTCCATAAATTGTCTATCCGAGATTGGGAAGCGAAGAGGGCAGCTAACGGCCGCGATTAAAAGGCTTCCGTTGCTTGACTGAATTTTTATCGATGTGGGCTTTCCCATCCGGATAATCTAAAATATAAAATGTAAAATGTGCAGTAAAATGTATAGCCTCTTATTTGAAAGTTTTATTTGCTTGTAAGATGCTTTTCCACCAGTAGCATAACGTCAATTTCGTTCAAAAATTGTGACAATTCTAGTTTATGCCGTGAGACACCATTGGCGTTCCACATTAATATTCGTAAAGCTTGCATAGATTATTTAGACTGTTGTGCTACGAGCAGCTGTATCACCATGTTCTGCTTTTGAATAAGTGTTTGCATGGTCGTTTTTATGAACGACATAAGCTCCATCATACTTTGTTTGAGGGAAAGCATCATAGTTTCCGTTTTGGTATGTGGCTGTTCTTGGGCCTGCTGAGCGCTTTATGAATTAGGCTGAACTGGAATTTTCATTCCAGATCGTAGAATATATTTAGAATATAATATTATAAAAATATATATATAAAAAATAGAAAATATTTATAAAAAATATATTAATAACAAATATATACTTTTAATACAGTGCAACATGATTTTTCTCAACGAAACATGTTTTTTTTTAAACTTTAGTGAAATTTTGTTGCAAATTACCGTTTGAATCTTATCGGTTCGAAACCGGTATTTAACCTTGTCAATTAAGTGTCACAGTCTAAAATGGAGTATTATTATTTTGTCAAAAGTACAACGCGGAGAAGACGATGTTGTTATCCTTTAAAACAGTGGTTTGCAAGAAGATAGCTAAACAAAAGTGAGAATGTATTGGTCAGAGAGTTGAACTTCTGCACTGAGCAAATCGTAGAGCCCCCTGCTTATGAAATTATTTTAGACCTAAATACATTTTATAGGTTGCGGAAGTGCCACCAGTCTGGAAAACATTTTTAATTTTCATTCCCTAATTTTCAGCAAGTTTTCTAATGTTTGCAGTACATACGCTGAATGTAGAGAGCAACCAACTCTCATTTGTCGAATTAAGCCAAAAATTAAAAAAAAAATTTGTTGGCCACATGCTCAGGTCTGCGTTAAAGTATAAATATTTTTATACCCTTGCAGATGGTATTATAATTTTGTTGAAAAGTGTGCAACGCAGTGAAGGAGACATCTCCAATCCTATAAAGTATATTTATTCTCGATCAGGATCACCTCCTGAGTTGATATACGCATGTCCGTCTGTCTGTCTGTTTCTACGCAAACTAGTATCTCAGTTTTAAAGCTAGCGACTTGAAACTTTGCACACATCCTTCTTTCCTTTGCACGCAGTATATAAGTCGGAACGGCCTGGATCGGCCGACTAGATCCTATAGCTGCCATATAACTGATTGATCGAAAATGGTATAACTTTGGTGTTTATAAAGTTATAAAAATTAAATTTGACACAAGAGCTATTTTTGGCAAAACATTACGACATACCTCATAAGGATCGGCCGACTGTATCCTATAGCTGCCATATAACTGAACGATCGTAAATGACCCAACTTTCATGTTTTTGAAGATAGAAAGCTGGAACTTAATACAGAGTATATTTTTAAATCAGTTAATCCGACCTGCCGAATTTCATAACGATCGGTCGACTACATCTTATAGCTGCCATATAACTGAACGATCGGAAATGGTGTTTGGTAGAAATACCAAAGTTGGTATTTTTGAAGATAGAAGCTTGGGACTTTTTTTTAGATGTTTTATTGTAATTAATTGGTTTTATTATTCTTATAAGGATCGGACAACTATATCCGATATTTTCGATTCTTATCAGGTTTTAACTGCAAGGGTATATCAACTTCGGCTCCACCCAAAGTTAGCTTTTCTTTCTTGTTTATCAGTGAAATGACTCGCCAGTTTATCTTGGTTTAGCGACACCTGATTGGATGCCGGTGACACACATTAATCTGGAAAACCTTGTCGTCCACCTTGTTCTCGGCTTTTCTATTTTCTTGTGGCCTATAAATAATGTGATACAATAGAACAGTGGTCGGCAAGGTCCTATACCAGGGGCATAGGCAATTTCTTTGCCAATTTCTTTGATGTTTTCCTATTAGGAGTAATTAAAAACTTAAATTACCATTACCATCTTAAACCATTATAGGGTTATTTTCCGGTACCATGAGGCTAGGTATGCTGATGCGGGGAGCGCGGGCTCTCGGGATGACGGAATAGGAGATGCTCCCTAGTCTCTGGCCTGGGACCCTTCCCGGTGACCCGGGTGTCCGGTGATAGCCGCAATAAAACTTTAAGCTTAAAACACAATAAGTACTCTGGAAATAATAAGTAAATGATTTTAACATTTATCTTAAAACTTTCAGCGGAATAAGCACAAAAAAAAATCATGCAGGCTCGCCAACGGACTCCGATTAGGCTGTCTCTTTCGTAATTCTCTTTTCGATCGCGTTCAACTTTTTGCGCCACGGCGCAAGAACCTAAATTGTATATACATACATACAAAAAAAAACCGAGACCTCTGAATGTTCGGAAACTTACGGGATTAATTTAAAAAAAAATCAGTGGGATGTCGTGTTAAAACGTGGATTATACACTTTTTCTCCCGGAGTGTTAACTTAAAGCGCGTCTGCACTGCAGGACAGTTTCGAACAAAACGAATGAGAACATATGAGCGTGCATTTCGTTTCGGTTACAAAAAATTATTGCCTAGTAATACAAAATGGGCAACATAGTACGGCTTAAAAACTCCCACATTATAAATATTGATTATGGTACCTAACAGATAAAAAAAGCTTGGGTATAAAGCTCCTCCCCCAAAACATTCAGACTAGGTTATTCTCTTCCTGGTACCCTAGACTGATACCGACTGAAGAGGTGCTATTTGATGACCTTTGTGATATCCAAGTTTTATCCTAGGTGATATCATTTGCTTAATAGGTGCCTATCAATTCTTCCTTGCAAATTTTCGAAATCGTATTATGCGCTTCCCAATTTCTTTCAAACCCTGGATTTCCCTAATGACGGTCCAAATTTAGCGTTGTAGCCAGACTGGAAACAGCTCTGCTTTACATTTAGTTGATACACTTTTTGTTCTTCCGTAAAAGTTACATTTCAAGACCGAAGATTATAGCTCTTCTCGATTTAATCGTGCATTTTCAGCATTAGTTGGCACTTATTTTCTCTCGCAATTTCTACGTTAGGAACAATTCCTCAGAAAATCGTATTTGGAAAAATGATCGAAACAGAGAAAAATAGCCGCATTGCCGCTTCTGGATCCGGGATAAGGCCAGAAAATATCTATAAACAAACGTTGGAAAAATTGTTGGCTTTCAAGCGCTTTTCCTAATGGCGGTCATAAAACGCAATTGGGCAACTTTGTGGTCCTGCACACCTAGCAAGCATTGACAAAAGCAGATGTACCTGTTGTCGTTGTTGGTCGTTTGTTCTGCGTCTATTGACTGTGAAACGGCGTGATTGTCGTTGTTCTAATCTTCTTGCATTATTCTAACACGTACATCAGTATTATGTTGCTGGATTTGTTCTTCGGTTCTTTCGGATCTTCTATTTTGCATGTTTCGAGATCTACTTGTATCCAGGCACAAAACCCCCTTTGCTTTTTCTTGGCATTGCTCACTGTACAAAACATAATTTAATTAAGGTATATACTTAATACGTATACGTATATACTTGTACGTACCTTACCTTATGAGGTATATACGTCAGGCCAAAAATAACTACGACTTACTCTCTCGATGGTCTTATGAGTACCCCCATGACACGACAAGAGACTATCATGAGCTTTCGCTAGTATTTCAGGTACTAGTTTCTTGGGAACCTATAAATTCCACGCGAATTCATCATGCATGCGATCTCCTGTTAGGTGCTCAGTCTTAAAGTCAAATTAGTTTGATTCGCCCTCACATTATCCACTAACTCGGTGCGTTCCCCTGACCTAAAATATGGCCAACTCAAATGCACATGTAGTCCGTCTCGCAAGTCCATCGAGGCATGATCCATGATAATCGTAAAGTTCCGACTTTCGACATATGCCCTAAAATTCTTTAGTGCTACTATTGCAGCCAAGCATTATTGTGTAATTATTTCGTTACCGTGTAATTGCTTTGTGCCTTATTCTCGGCCGTTTCTTAAGCCAGGCACTTCATCGGTCGAAATTGGGGCTCCACAAAACTGGTGCTTCGCTAAGACATCGCTTTAAGTTTTTGAAGGCTTTCAGCGCTTCATTGGTAAAACTGAACTTACGTTTAGTTGTCATTAAATCAGTCAGTGATGCGGTAAGAGTCGCAAAATTGGACGCAACTTTGCGAAACCAGCCTCGTAATCTCATAAAGAAAAAGGTCTTCCCGGCACTGTGAACGCCGTATTGTCTCGAGAACAGACATCTAATGGCGCTTGCCAATAGGCGTCTTTCAATTCGAGGCTTGATATATATGGCGCGTTCGACAAACGACTTAAAATTCCATTCAATTTAGGATTAGGCATCCTTTCCTGTTAAACTACCGACCTTTCTATAGTCAAGACAAATTCAAGACTTTCCCTGGTATCATGGTATCATGTATCATTCTGTCAATTTTGGTGTACATGGCCTTCTCCACCGCGGGTGAAACCGGAATGGTTGGTTAAAGGGTTTTGCCGTACCCACCTCGATTGAATGAGTTACTTAATATGTCCTATCCAGCCCCTCTTGGACCGAAAACAATTGTTGGCGTTCATAAATATATAGAAGTAGATAAGGCCAAGTTACCTTATCTACTTCTGACAATATATGTTGATCAAAGTTATTTTTTGGGTTCATTTCAGTTGATCCCAGCTCCGATATATTTAACTTCCTCGGTAATTGTGAACGGATTCGTCATGGTTGATCGGATTTGATATTAATTTGAAGTTGTTTTCAATTTGAATTGTATTTTGTAGTTGAATTGTTAGGATCTAAATATAGCCTAAGATAGCTGAGGACGGAGCGGGATCGAAAGCTCATATTCGCTCTTGTGCGAATTCGCCCCGCTTGGCCGCAATAGATAAGATAGGCTTAAGATTAGAGAAACTATAGATCGAATTACAACATTGACGAAGCAACATCTTTTACCTTTCGCTTTCGCTTTTTTTTTAAATAGTTAGCAGCCACCCTTTTTTTTATTTTTTAAGTTTTATTGTGAGAGATAAACTAATGTCATTCAACATTTTGGCGCCCCGGGTGGACCTTGTGTTAATTATTTAAAAAATTTGGCCTAAAAAAAAAAGAAACATAAAGTGAAGTTTGAATAGTTTGATTAAAATAATTAACAAACTGCCTGTGTGTACTGCTTCACTGCTTAAAACTGCCTTCACTATAGCTGAAGAGTCCCCACCAGCTACTGCAATTTCTGCAGCCCCAACTCGAGCTCGACTTCCCAGTTTGGCATTACCAAAATTCAGTGAAAACTATTAGGTGTTTAAAAATTTTATGAGTCTCTTTGAGTCTAGTTACTAGAGGTAAGATGTGAACAGATTATAAACAGATTATTATTATTATTAAGATTATCTAGGCTCAAGTAGATAAGGATGTGAACATTTCTGTTATCAATAAATTTAATCATTCAATTTCTTGCCTCTCTGGGGAAGCCTTAGGAACTATCAAGGCATTCCAAGTCACCGAGAGTAATTATGACAAAGCTATTGCTAGTCTGAAAAGACCCAAATAATCTTTGCGAACCAAATATGCAAATTATTCAGCCTTCCGAGAGTTTCCCAGCCGTCTGCGTCGTCGTTGAGAAGTCTCATTGACACAGTGTCATCGATATACGGGTCACTATTATCCATAGGAGATGACATTAAAATTGCAAGCTCAATGATCATTCATTTAGTTTTGAGTAGAGTAGATCCAGTGACTTCTGCACCGATTAACTGTGACCGAAAATAACTTGGCGTTACCACCACCAAATGAACATCCTCCTCCAGCGCTACATCTTGATGGCCCTTCTACGTCACACGCTTTGCATCTCTCTAGAAAGGGTTTTGTTAGCGACGTCGATTGTAAGGGTTAGAACTAAACATGGCGAGCACATATTGGCCTGAGCATTACTTGACTCAGGGTCACAAATTAACTTCATTAATAAAGATCGTGCTCAACGCTTACAGATCCGTAGAGAGGAATCGTGTATCAACTTGCTTGGAATTGGTCAATCTAATTCACAGGTTAAGAAAAAGATACACTCTGTGGTGAAGTCAACAATTAATGGTAGTGAGTTTCCGTTCGACTTTTGGATTTTTGGATTTTGAGAACTATCTCGGGTTATCACCCTGACCAGTCAGTGAACGTGAAAAATTGGGACCTACCAAAGAACTTGCCGTTAGCAGACCCATATTTTCATAAACCTCAGCGGATAGACATGATAATTGGAGCTGAGTCATTTTTCGAACTGTTATCCGTTGGCCAAATAAAACAAGGTCCAAACCATCCCATCCTCCAAAAAACTCTCCTTGGATGGATAGTATCGGGAAAATATAAGGCTAATACCTCAACTCCTCAACAATTACTCGAGTCAATAGATGGCAATTTGAAAAAATTCTGGTCGTTGGAAGAAGTATCAACTTTTAAAAAGCTTTTGTCACCTGAACAACAGTTATGTGGGGAACATTTTCTGAAAAATACAGTTGTACTGCCTTTAGGTCGATTTGGAGTCAGGCTTCTATTTAAATCGAATCCAAGTGTTTTGGGAAACTCGTTTGAGGTAGCCAAACGCCGTTTTTTGTCGCTCGAGAGAAGATATTTTTCGAGATTGGAATTTTTAAGAAAATGTATGTTGAATTTATGGAAAAATACGAATCCTTAGGTCATATGTCCCCTACAAGCAATGATGTTCTTGCTACTCCACACTACGTCATACCCCATCAGTATGTCTTACGACCTCAAAGCACATCGACCAAATTACGAGTCGTGTTTTATGCGTCTTGTAAGACATCAACACAGAAGTGCCTTAACGAACTGTTGATGGTTGGTCCTACAATCCAGGAAGAGTTGTATTCAACTCTTCTTCGGTTCCGGCTGAACAGATTCGCTCTGATAGCCGACATAAAAAAGATGTATCGCCAAGTAATGGTAAATGAAGCCGATAGGCGATACCAGTTGATAGTGTGGAGGAAAGACCCATCAGAGTCATCTGACCCATCAGAGATGGGTCTCAATCTTGAAACTGTGAAAGCTCAACACCGTTACATATGGCATTGCGCCAGCCCCATTCCTGGCCATAAGGTGTTTGAAGAGGTTGAGTGAATCATTCCCTTGAGCTGCCAAAGTTATTTGGTCCGAATTTTACGTCGAGGATGTGTTAATGGGTGCTGGTTGCATTAGGCAGCTAAAGACAATTAAATCTGAAGTAACTCTGGTTCTTCAAAACGCTGGGCTTGAATTGAGCAAGTGGTTTTCAAACTCGCCTAAATTTACGGCATCCGAGAGCACGGTTAAGCTAACACTTTCGGACTCAGAAGTGACTAAAGCATTAGGATTCGCTTGGGTTCCTAAAGAAGATATATTTATATTTGAAATTGATGCTTCAGTCATGGGTCAAAGGGCGACCAAGCGGAACATTCTTTCGGTGACATCGAAGCTGTTTGACCCCCTTGGCTCATTAGGCTCTATACATATAAAAGGAAAGATCCTATTGCAGGAACTTTGGCTAAATAAGCTAGATTGGGATGAGTCAATTCTACTGCACTTAGAAACAGCGTGGAACAAAATACAAATTGCCTTGTCGCAATAAGAGGACATCTCAATTCCGAGATTCGTGTTTACCGTGCCAATGTCACCGATTCAAATTCATGCCTTTTCTGACGCATCGATGAGAGCCTATGGAGCCTGCGTCTATATTCGTTGTGAATCTGCAGAAGGTATTAAAGTTTCATTGTTGAGGGCAAATTTTAAAGTAGCGACGATTAAGACAAAGTTTTTCCCCGTCTTGAGTTATGTGCCGCTTACCTTCTCGCAGATCTCTGCCTTAAGATAAAGCCTCTAATAAAAGTTTCGATCGAACGATCTTTATTTTGGTCAGATTCAGAAGTAACTCTTTATTGGATTCGTTCCCATCCATCGTCGTTATCAACGTTCGGGTCGAATAGAGTAGCTAAAATTCAAGATGATAGCACGTAGCGTCATGTACCAGCTAAACAGAATCCGGCATAGGTGCAGACGTAAAAGAGACTGTAGAATCGATCTGGTTTACAGGCCCATCATTTCTAAAGGAACCGGTAGATTAGTGGCCGAGCCCCCGGTTTGATATGTCACCAAAACTTCTACAGATGAAAGCAAAAAAGAATGTGGTTGGATTAACCGCAATCGTCTCTACCTCACATTTATTGGATGTGATAGAGGGATATTCCTCTCACCTAAAACTGCTGCGAGTGTTCGTTTATATGTTTCGCTTTATAACGAAATCGAAGAAATTAGTAGTGACATTGAAATTCTGATATTGTTCCCTCACCTATATAATATAAAGGAAAAAGTCGAAATAGTCCAAGAGCACGAGGATTAAGATGATATAGAAAAGATCCCGAAAAATTTAAGTATTAGCCCCAGTCTAAAAAGCTAAATCCCTTTTTACACGAGTCATTAGAGACTGAGCTTACCGTTTTGTTGTTGCGGATTGGGGGGCGACTAGCTAATGCTCTTATATCATATGATGCCAAGTTTCCTGTATTGTTTACAAAACGCTCTCAAGTTATTCAGAGCTACGTCCGATACTTGCACGAGTCGAACAGGTGAGTCCACGAGCACTTGTGAGTCTTTTGCGACAGCGTATATGGAATGAATGCGCAGGAAGTCTGCAGTCAGTCTGCGGTCATGCATACGTTGCTTTAAATGCAATCCTAGTCTGATGCTCCTTATATATAAGGCCATTGTAAAGCCAGTCTGGACCTATGGTATCCAGCTATGGGGGACGGCGTGTCTAAGCAACCGAAGGATCATCCAGATCGCCCAAAACAAGGCCCTAAGAACTTTAACTGGAGCTCATCCGTTCCACGACAATGCGACAATCCACGCCCAACTGAGAGTCCCATATGTGAGCGAAGAAGTTCAGCAATTCGCCAATAGGTACGTGGAAAGGCTGGACCGACATCCTAACCCTTAGGCCATCAATCTTTTGGACAACAGCTACACCACAAGGAGGCTGAAACGGACCCACCCACTGGACCTCTGCCACTCGGGCGAACGGGACTGAGCTGCAGTTGTAAAACCAACAAGGCCCACTAAAGGGCCCAACAATAAATAACTTGAATTATATCGCTAAGGTTTACTGTTAAAATTAGTTTCCTAGGATAAGCAAACATTGTACTACTCAATATTTCATTAAGTTAAGGTCCCATTATAAAATGTAATTATTGTCCATAACTCCGGACAGATTTTAAATATAACTATTGATTGATTGATAATAAAAAAAAAAAAAAAAAAAAAAAAAAAGCTGTTGATGTTAACATTTACATGAGCTTCGAATTTACGATTTTTTGTATTTTAATAAAGTAAAAATGTTAGTAGTCTAGCAAAATAAAATTTTAGAAATAAATCGAATTTTTAAAAAGAGATTTGAACTAAGTCAAACCGAATTTTTTTCTTATGAGTGAAATATGAAAATGCACTTCTATGCGCTTTCGAAGAAATTCATAATTTGAGGAGGCTACTTTAAAACCTTGCGAGACTCGTGTAAAACCGATTTAAGCTAAAAAAAAATAAAAGATTTTTCATTAAAAAAAAAAAACAACACCTACTTTTCCAAAAGAAGACTATGGCTTTATAAAACACAAAAAAAAATTAAATTGAAATATCTTGCTTAGTTCTACAGTTAGCATGTTATTTTTAAATAGGGCGCGGTGCCATGCCCTCAATTTTTTCAAATCTGAGTTCTTTTGACCATATTAACTCAAATCAAAAATGTAAATCTAAAAAATGTAATCTAATCTAATCTAAGCAACATATGCTTAGTTTTTGAGTTAGAATGTGTGTTTTTTTTTTTAAGTGGGCACCACATTTTTTCAAATCTTAAATCTATTGACCATTTGAACTCAAGTCAAAAATCAGAACTTAAATATCTTTTTTCGTTCTTGAGATATTATTTTTGGCCAGAAAAAGTGCTCATATTTCCTATAGTGCACTGTTTTGGTGATGTTGGGAAGGCATTGATTGAACGACGAGCTGATGAGTGATATGGAGGTTGGATTTTCTTCATGTTGGATGTAGAGCACCAACCGTAAATACGGAGGACCAGAATGTAGACCCCAGGCTCCTTAATCTTGAAGAACTTTAATGAATGTTTTTTTTTTAATTATTTAAATTCTTAGCTCTGGTATAGATTATGGCATCGTCTGCATATAAAAATATTTTTATTTACTTGTATCTAGCTAGGATGTTGTTGATTTTGTCAAAGTCAATGATGAAGAGGAGGTGATAGAGGTGACCTTGAGGGACTCCGTTTGACAAGTTAGCAGCTCCGGAGGTTTTGTCGTTGACTCTGACTTTTAATAGGATGGGAGTGACCGTGGAGGATCTCCAAGTGTGGGGGTAACTGCCTGTGTAGAGCATGGAGTTTTAGATATACGGGATTCGTAATTTAAAGCTTTTAGGGGTGTGTTTTAACATGGGATGGGAATTTCTATCGGAACCGGGAGTTTTAAATACGGCTGCGTGAAGAGCCGTTTCGAATTCTATCATGTTAAAAGAAGATGATTCGAAAGAGGGCGAAGGTACGTAGATCCCTTTAAGGAACATTAAAATTAATGAGTCCCAACAAAAAAGGACAATCAATGTTAGCAGCGCCTACATTGATGAGAAAATTTAAAGCTGCCAATTAAAGCCGATCCGATGGTTGGGAAGACGTGGCAAATTTACCAACATGAAGGTATTTTAAGGTGGCAAGCACTTGAAGCTGAGCGCAACTAGGTGCTTGTCCCACAATGCGAGTATTAGGGTTCATCCGCTTCTTCCTCGGGACAGCCCCCTTAGATGCCGTTGGGGCCTGGCCCAGTGTAGCCTCTTTGCTCCCAGTGCTGGTAGGTATAGAAGGAGGAGCAAAAACATGCTCCCCACCCGAAGAGACGCGTCTAGCGGGTCCGGCCGCTCCATTTACCAGGGCATGATCCACTTTGTCATTAAGGCTTTCGAAAAGGGATTCTAAATCCAGAACCTTATGATTAGGCTCATCAATTTTTGAATGCAAATCATTTCCAATGATAAGAATGACGAAGCTATCACATTGCCTTATTAAGTTCGGAATGTTAATAAGTAGTTTTAAAGCATTCGAGGGAAAATCCACACAAGCGGTGTGGTAGGCACGCCGGCAGATCGAAGTTGGGTAGCAGTAACTTCTGCACTGCACTCGATGCAAACGAGAGGCGACATGAGGGAAAAAATAATCGTCCGAATTTAAAGAAAGCTAGATGCAGACTGATTGTAGAATGAGGTAAGGTAAGAATCTTTACGAGCTTTGTATTCCTGGCTGAAATTATCATCCGCACCATATTTGGAACAGACTTCACTGAATTTTTCGGCAATACTTGTAGTTAAAGAGTCTGTCAATAAACTGCCGTCTGATTTAATGCATTAGATGATCACTGGGGGGATCCTTAGGGACGTTTAATGTCTGACCATATCTTTTTACAGGAGGAGGCTGGGAAGATTCGGGCTTTACGCTTTACGAGAATCATTGTCTTCTTGAAGAGGGCATTTGCTCTTTTGTAATTTAAGAGGTTAGAAGTGGTCATTTGAGATTTGAAGATATGGAAAAGTTTTTGTTTTGAGTCTCTAAGCTGCAGTAGCAGCGGAATTTTTTCTTTGTGTGGGATGCGCTTTGTTTGAAGAATGGAGGTGTTGGCAGAAGCTATTGTTGAGCACAACAAGGTTGGTGTGTTTGTGTTAGTTGAACCCCACATAATGGTCTAGGAGCTAAAGTCTCCTAGCAGAAAAGGTGGACCAGTAGTTTTGTTTAGCGAGTGGAATAAATCGTTGCTATACCTTGAAAAATAGAAAAACCTTTACACGGAGGAATGTACATGTTTCAGATTGAAATTGGGTTTGATACCATTGCAAAGGAGGTCTTAGCTTATGTTGATTTCTGAGTGTGGAATATGTTCTTTTATGAGTATAGCTTCTTCTTTTTTTGCGTACGTGTTTTGGGGGAAGTTCAAGCACTCTTTAAAGCCCTGTGGACACTTAAAATTTGTAAAGCTAAGTGGCAGGTGAGTCTTCTGAAGGCATAGAATATCAGGAGAAAATTCGGCTATGAGTAATTTTAGTTCGTGGTTATTTTTAAGTGTTCCATTTATGTTCCATCCAATATCTTATATTAAAATTATATTAGCGAAATTGTTTTTTTTATGGTTAGAGGGAGTCAATGTGAGCTAGACATGCGTAATCATCGTTCCTTTTAGGGAATAAGTTCGTTCGCTCTTTTTTTTAGGACTGAACTAGGTAGTTCTTTTTGTTCTTTTCGTAAATTCTAACAATATTAAAAATTAATATTTAAAAGATTTAATATTAAAAATTTAAAAAATTATAAAAAAAATTTTAAAAATTAAAATTTGTTACACTTTTGAAGTGTTTTCATATTTCACTGTGTTTTCTTTTTAGATACATTTCGCTGTTGTCCACTCAAAAGTTTTTTTACATAAAATTTTCAGTTACAGGGATGCATAATAAGCGTGTAAGAAAAATGACCAGGGATTGAGAAAAAAAAACCAGGGAATGTGCAAAATTATCAGGGAATAAGAACAAGGAACAAAGATCAAAGAACAAAGACCAAAGAACAAGAACAAAGACCAAAGAACAAGAACAAAGATCAAGGACAAAGACCTAAGAACAAAGACCAAAGAACAAGGAAAAAAGACCAAAGAACAAGGAACATTGACCAATGAACGATGTGAACTAGTTCAGATCGGTCCTTTGGGTGACCGGCTCTTTTTTGTTCGTTCGTTTAGGAACAACCCAACTCTAATGTGAGCTGACTCGGGGCCAGCAGCCCCCATAGAAGCATCAGAGTCAGAGAGGTGTCTGTGGCGGAGACGGATTTCATGTCATTTATTAGCTTATCCGCTTCATCGCTCAGAGCGGTGCTATATTCTATGCTTGAAGTGAGCTTACGCTGGGAACACTAGATATCAAGAGAATAGATGGAGAGCGAGTGAGTGTTATGCTATCTTTCATTGCATTGGAGGTGTTTATCATGCTTGAGGAAGGTGTATATGAGAGAGGTTGTTGCTGAGACCTGACTGGGCAGCCTCTTGGGAGTGGCTGGCGATGTTGGCAATAAGTTTGATAAGTTTGGTAATTATAAGTTTGGTTGTAATGATAAACTTTGGATTTTCCTTTTTTGAGATCCTTTTTTTTTTTATTTGGGGCTATCGCTAAGCAATGCGTAGTATCCCTCTAGTTATCTCTCTATCCCTCGATCTAAGTTTGGGAGCCCAGGGGGCATGTTTTTAATATTTTGAGACTGTTAAGCTTGGGCTTGAACACTTTATTGAAGATAAATAATAAAGAACCGTTTTTAGCGGATAAGCGAGTGGAACGAGGCCACGAAAAAAACGGGATTAAACGAGGGATGAGGCACTGACGTCTTCGCTCGACGAGAGTAAGTCGGTGACTGAGATTCTATTTTTAGTCAGCGGATCCGACCTACCAAAATTTCATAACGGTTGCTTGGTCATTAAGCGTTTTCAATGCCGTAAATAAAAAGACGAAATGTTGAAGAAAAAATGTTTATTCTTGCATGCAGATGAAGCCGGATGATCCGCAGATAGACCAGCTTATGGTGCATGCAGGGACTCAAGTAAATACAGAGAGAGGGCGGCCCGACAAGTCACCTCGAGCTAAAGCTCTCGAAAGTGGAGAGGGCGGCCCGACCTAGACATTGCCGAGCTAAAACTCTCTAAAGAAAGCCCGTTGAGTCGAGCGGCCGAGAGAGAGTCGGCTTGCCATCAACAAAGCTTTTGTACAAACTTAAGCCTAATAAATAAACATTACTCTAATCATTACACTTAACATTACATAAACATTATTTAAACATAAACATTAAACGCCGTGCTGCTGCTTGACCCGACAACGTTTTTTTCATAAAAATACCAATTTCGGGTCAGGCAGCAGCCGTTTGTTTAGTGCTGTTTGGAAACTATCGCTTAGTAATTAAGTTTTGCCATCTCTATATTTAAGAATTAAGATCAAAACAATGGGTACACACTTCTTTTAGACATAAACAGCACCTATGGTAACATTACCAATTTTTCTTCAAGTACCAATAAGACAGCGAAACAAGCAAGAACAATAAAACATACAGTCCACTACAAAATAGGCTCTACGCATTTAGGATCATTGTTTGGTCCTTCGAGCCGGATGTTTTTGTTTTTTTTTGTGCATTGGTTCTCACGGTAATTGTTCTTCAATGGAGCAATTAAAAGCATTGGTGAAGGGACGCGCCAGACTCAAGGCAAATATCACACGGAGCTTGGCTTGGGCTGAGGACGCGCACCAATCAGACGCCACACCGGCGGAGGTGTCTTCGCGGCTGGAGCATCTCAACACAACATGGAAGGAATTCATTCGATTTGGTCACAAAATAGCTGTTCTAGACGAGGTAGACGTCTATGTGGATCCGGAGCCAGACAACGCGTTCTACGAGGGAAAGTATCTACGGGCGCATTCATTACTTTTGGCGATGGCAGGTACAAGACCTAGCCCATCGACTGTGAGTAGCGAGAACGGCAACAACGGGCTGCAAATCAATAACGACGCAATAATCAGTTTGCTACAACAACAACAATTGTTCGAGCAGTTGGCGGCAGATCGAGCCACTGCACAATTGCCAAGACATACAAGAGGTAACGTCAGTGCGGCGAATCCAGGTACCACACAAATCGTAGAGGCATCAGCTCAAAGCAAATTGCCTAAAATTCAAATAAAACGGTTTTCTGGCAACTATTCTGAGTGGCCAGCTTTCAAAGACATTTACGAGAGCACAATTCACAACAAGGCGAATTTGGCAAATACGCACAAATTTCATCATCTGAAATCCCGCGACATTTAAATATTACGGATGCAGCTTACAACACAGCGTGGGAGCGACTTATACGAAAGATATAATCGTCCACGGCACATCGTGAATTCATTTATGGGCCAGTTTATGAAGCTGCCAACAACAACAAAGTCTGATGCAGCAACCTTGCGGAAAGTGTCAGACGGCGCAAACGAAATCGTGCGTGGTTTGGATGCCATTGAGGAAACAGGACGAGACTGTTGGATCATCTACCTGGCGTTGGAAAAACTGGACGCAGATACTCGACGTAGGTGGATCGAGCGCAGTGTGGAGTCAGACTCACCCACACTAGAGAAATTCTTCAAATTCTTGGATGCGCGTTGCGAGGAGCTAGAGCTAAGCAAACGCGAAACAACTGGAGGGAAAACGACAGCCTCTGTTGGTGACAAAAAAAGGAAGGTCACACATTCGTTGGTAGCGCTTGATGGAAACAAGTGCAGCAAATGATATTCCACAGAACATCGTCTGTATGGATGTCCACATTTTTTTGGTATGTCTGCAGGATGTCTGCAGGAAACAAGCAGCAAATGATATTCCACAGAACATCGTCTGTATGGATGTCCACATTTTTTTGGTATGTCTGCAGGACAGAGAATCTCGTTTGCCAAGGAGAAATCTCTATGCTACAATTGTCTGAAACCTGGTCATGGGGTCAGAAGATGCAAATCAACGTTCAACTGCAGACACTGTAAAGCTCAGCACCATACACTATTGCATCTGCAGGGTACGCAACACGCAATTGGCACAATCGCTAAAATTGGTGAGGATCAGGATGATCCCAACGCGCACATCTCACCGGTGACTATTAGTCACATAGCACAAACAGAAGGCTCCGCAGCAATTGTATGTGCACAAGGCACTGCAAGTGCAACGCAATCAAATGGATGGAACAGAAGCACCCTGCCCACGGCTATGGCCAACGTTCAAAACGCTAACGGGGATTTGGTAACATGCCGACTCCTTTTGGACACAGGCTCAGAACTGTCATATGTATCTGAACGCTGTATACAAGTTAACAATGGTTATCTAAGATAAGGACACGAAGACGGACGACGCATATGGTCTTACGACGGGCGTTGGCCGACGGCTGTGGTCTGTGCGAGTTAGGGTTACGACTAAGCTCTCCTTATCTTAAGTCTGACAGCCGAAGAATAAAGGCACCTCTTCCAAGTCTTATGTTTTATTCCTAATCACCGTTGGAGGAATAACTGTAGCCACGACCCGGCTACCTGTTTACAAGAAGAGGATCAGTTGTGGGCAGCAACTTGCCGCATCGGTTTCGTCAGAACCCACTATTCCGTGAGCAGCACGTGCCACGGTGGAACCCTCCTGCAAGAGCTGTGCAGGTGGATATTGTTGTAGGCAAACACGCTGCCACAACTAAACCAAACCTTATCTTACACGCACTTGGTTTGGCTCGTACGCCATCCCGCATATTAGTCACTGGAATTTCATCGATTAAAGCAGACATAACAAGGGGATGCAGCACCCTACGCATCCCATCCCGTAAATCAGAGGATCAACTGGTAGTCCAGGCTCATGTGCTTGGAAAGATCACCCCATCATTGGAAAGGCAGAGCATCGACGCGTCTGCACTACAAGTCTTCAACGATCTACAACTAGCAGATTCACAATTCAGTACAAGTGGCCCAGTCGATATTCTTTTGGGCAGCAAGCATGTTTGGAGTGCTATTACTGGGAGAAAGATATTTGACAACAAAGACAAGCTAATCGCTATTTCATCCATTTTTGGATGGGTGATCAGATCACTGTTTGCACCACGAGCGAACAACACTATGGCTCTCGCAACAACAGTCGACATTGACACCACTCTCAGACGATTCTGGGAGTTGGAAAGCATTCATCGCAAGGCAGAAGTTCAACCTGAGGACAAAGAGGTCGAGGAGCACTTTCTCAACACACACACTCGAGACGATAATGGCAAATACATCGTTGAGCTTCCTTTTACATCCTCAGATCCTGAATTTGCAGACACCCTTCAAGGAGCTTTGCAGCGGTTCAAATCGGTTAAACGTCGTTTAGCACAAAATCATCAGCTACGTAAAGATTACTTAAACTTCATGAGGGTATATCAGAGTCTAGGACACATGCGAGAAATCTCACCGAGCGAAATTCCCAACGAAAGGAGTTTCTATCTACCTCATCATCCTGTATTGGGTCGGAAACTCAGAGTAGTCTTCGACGGCTCATACCGGGACGCCAAAGGCAAGGCGTTAAACGACACACTCTCGATCGGACCCAGTATTAAGCGAGACCTGTTTGCTGTGTGCCTGCGGTTCCGTATGCACAAATACGTATTTTCAGCGGACATAGTCAAAATGTTCCGTCAAATCTGCGTGAGCGAAAAACATAGAAACTTTCAGAGAATCGTATGGCGAGAAGATCCATCAGATCCCATCAAGCACTTCAAACTTTGTACGGTGACGTATGGAACATCATGCGCACCATTCCTAGCAGTTCGAGTACTGGAACAACTGGCTGCTGACCACCAGAAGGAGTTTCCAACTGCGGCAAAAATCTTGATGGAAGACTTCTATGTGGATGACGTTTTCACTGGATCCAATAGTGAGGATGAGCTGCGACGCAATCGGGACGAACTCGTCCAACTGATGTCCTGTGCTAAGCTAGAGCTCGGGAAATGGTTATCGAATAACAAATACATTGTATCGGAGGATAAAACGGATTCCTCACCCTCATCAGTAAAGGTTCTAAGGCTGCATTGGCACCCTAAGAAGGACACATTGTCGTACAATGTGAATCTAGCAAAGAGGCCAAGCTGCACCAAGAGGCAAGTGCTGTCGGATGTGTCACGCATATTCGACCCTCTCGGTCTATTAGCACCAACCGTAGTTCAATTCAAAATACTATTTCAAAGACTCTGACTGTTGAATTTGAATTGGGATGACGAACTGCCGAAAAAGTTAGCCGACAAGCGGCTCAAATGGCGAGCAGATTTAGAAAACCTACCACAATTCCAGATACCACGCTTGGTCGAGAGCGACACCGACAAGATCGAATTGCACGGATTTTCAGACGCATCCACGAAAGCATACTCAGCCGTAGTGTACAGCCGAATGGTTAAGGACGATGGAACCATTTTGGTAGCCATACTTTCAGCAAAAACAAGGGTGGCACCTTTAAAGCAACAATCTCTGCCACGCCTGGAACTGTGCGGTGCACTTCTTCTAAGCCAACTTTTGCAATCCATCAAGGCTGGATTAAAATAGAAGGATTTGACTATCTATGCATCGAGCGACTCCACAATAGTCCTATCATGGCTAGCATACTCACCAGCACAACTAAAGACGTTTGTTGGGAACCGCACCGCCGAGATCTTGGAAACCATACCTAGGCATGCATGGCGGCATGTAGACTCAATCGAACCCAGCGGATTGTGCATCCCGGGGCTTGGGAGTATCCGAGCTCATTGACTTCCAATTGTGGTGGAAGGGTCCGTCATGGCTGAGGGACCAGGATCAATTTTTGGTAAAGTTGAACAATTCTCACAACTGTTCTTAACTTTCAGACAAACGCATACAAAGTGAGATCAAAGCTAACTGCCTTGCTGCGCAGGTAATTGTCACAACGGACAATCCTTTGGATAAGCTTCT
This sequence comes from Drosophila bipectinata, assembly GCF_030179905.1. Lineage (NCBI taxonomy): Eukaryota > Metazoa > Arthropoda > Insecta > Diptera > Drosophilidae > Drosophila > Drosophila bipectinata. Next base: position 18,247,541 of record NC_091740.1, on the reverse strand, counting down.
AAATCGCAACTCATCTTGGCTGAAGCTTATACACACGCTCGGATATGTTTGCGATGTTTGTATGTTTCATTCATCGCATGAAACACCCGTCTTCAAAACGAACATCAACTGCTCTCACCTTTGACGAGATCAAGTCGGCCAGAATTCGATGGCTGCAACACGCTTAAGCTGGTTTTCAACAGGACTTCCAGCTACTACTCGCTAACAAGCCTCTAAGAAACCAATCAAAATTGTTAATCTCTCACCGTTCATCGACAAGGAAAATCTTCTCAGAGTGGGAGGACGAATCCAACAGTTGTCGGCAGAGGCAAAACATCCCACTTTGCTTCCTATCTGTCACCAGCCCATTTCCTGATCGGGCGACCATTTACGACGATCCCGGAAGCGGATCTTTGCCACATTCCTGTGGGCCGTTTGGGATACTGGCAGAGTATCCAATCGATGTACCAAGGCTTCTGGAAACAACGGCACCAGGAGTACCTGACTAGTCTTCAGCAGCGACCAAAGTGGACCAAGGAAACCCCCAACATCAAGATCGGCAGCGTTGTGCTCGTCAAGGAGTCCAACACACCACCAGCATCATGGCACCTGGCGAGGGTGATCGAAACCTACCCAGGAAAGGACAACGTCGTGCGAGCAGTAAGGCTCAAGATGGCAACAGGAGAATTGACCCGGCCAATAACGAAAATTGCAGAACTACCTCATTCAGAAACCGTGCTTCAGGGTGGGCCGGGATGTTTGGAAACTATCGCTTAGTAATTAAGTTTTGCCATCTCTATATTTAAGAATTAAGATCAAAACAATGTGTACACACTACTTTTAGACATAAGCAGCACCTATGGTAACATTGCCAATTTTTCTTCAAGTACCAATAAGACAGCGAAACTAGCAAGAACAATAAAACATACAGTCCACTACAAAAAAGGCTCTACGCATTTAGGATCAAGTGCAATATTTATTTATTAGGCTTAAGTATGTACAAATCGCTCAGTTGGTCGCAAGCCGACTCTCTCTCGGCCGCTCGATATCAACGGGCCTTTCTTTAGAGAGTTTGAGCTCGCAATGGCTAGTTGGGCCGCCCTCTCTGTAAATAACATTGTGTCCCTGCATGCACCATAAGCTGGTCTATCTGTTGATCATCCGGCTTCATCTGCATGCAGAATAAACATTTATATCGTTTCAAAACTAAACTAATTCGTCTTTGTATTTTGGTGCGGATTAAGGTCATCTCAATGACCAAACAACCAACTTTGTTTTTTTTAAGATAGAAGTTTGGGACTTTTTTTTAGATTTTTTATTTGAATAAATTTAAAATAATATATTATGATATTCTCATAAGGGTCGACCAACTATGGTATATCCGAGGTTTGAGATGTTACCTCCGGTTTTAACTGCAAGCGTATATCAACTTCGGCTCCGCCCGAAGTAAGCTTACCTTTCTTGTTTTGTTTCCCTTTATATGTTATCAAAGCTACTTTTAGCTGAGTGTTGAGTGCCTGAAGCACTGGGTTCCTAATCATCTTCTGAAATATTATTTATTTATATTCTTGAATAAGCATCTGCTACAACATTGGTAGTAGAAAATTTTGGTCTTAAGATTTCTATGTAATTAAACCATCTTCTTAGCTCCACATTTGGATTTTCATAAGAAAGTGATTGATGGTCCAGACACTGCTCATAAATAGTTTCTTTGGGTTTTTAGCGCCCACAATATTTCTTAAAGTACTTTTTTGTTCGTCGCGGTATTTCTTTGCGTATTATTGAGTGTGAGTAAATATAAAAGTAGTCAGATTTTCTTCTTGGGAAAGTACTGCTCCCTATCGCTAAATCGGAGGCATCGGTCTTCAATATAAACTGTTTTGTATGAACTGTTTTGATCAATCAGAAAAATCTGATTGAACTTGATGGTCTGGTGATCTTTAGGATCATTAAAGGCCTGTATTGCAGTATCGTCCAGAGTAATTGGTAATTTTTTGACATTCTTTTAGAAACTGATCTGTTAGAAACTACTAAAATTCTAGTTATTGGTTTGGCAATTGTAGCGTATTTTTTTTTAAATTTCCTATAATATCCTGTTCGGCCTAGAAAACCACACAATGGTATTCTCTGATATTTTTTGGTGGTGGATATTTTGAAATTTTCTAAACGCAGGTTTTAATAAGGTTTTGTGCTTCAACATAACCGAGAAATTATATTTCTAGTTTAAAAAATTGGGATTTTTCGAATGATATTTTTATATGTATTTAAATTCCGAAAGGATTGTTCAAGCAAGTGTAAAAAATATAATAATGTCATCCATGTAAAAATGGAAAATTTTCCAACATGTTCCCTAAGTATTGGAACATGTCGTATATCGTCCATTTTCTCTTGGAAAACTCGAGGGGCGTTTGTTAGACCAATTGGCATTCTAAGGATTTCGTACTTTCCATTGTTTATGGAAAAAGAAGTTTTTTCTACGTCTGATTCCTTCTAAAGGTTTGGTGGAATCTTGATGCGATGTGCTAAAGTACTTAGCTTTTCATACGTTGAATAAAATAACTGATGTGTCCTGCATTGTCCTGAATCTTGATGCTATGTGCTAAAGTACTTAGCTTTTCATACGTTGAATAAAATAACTGACGTGTCCTGCATTGGATATCTATCTGGAATATCTATCTTTGCTAATTGTGCTTGGGTGTGCCATCTTCATTGATACCTTTTTTTGATACTACAATCATTGGATTGGATTGGATAAAAGGGCTTTTACTGGGTTTAATAATGCCTTCGTCAAGCAAGCGACTTATTTCTAGGTTTACAAAATCTTTTACTACTTGTGGCGTTGTTGTCTGCTGCGGATATAAAACAATCCCCAAGTGAGTTGTAGAAGTCCATAAATTGTCTATCCGAGATTGGGAAGCGAAGAGGGCAGCTAACGGCCGCGATTAAAAGGCTTCCGTTGCTTGAATGAATTTTTATCGATGTGGGCTTTCCCATCCGGATAATCTAAGATATAAAATGTAAAATGTGCAGTAAAATGTATAGCCTATTATTTGAAAGTTTTATTTGCTTGTAAGATGCTTTTCCACCAGTAGCATAACGTCAATTTCGTTCAAAAATTGTGACAATTCTAGTTTATGCCGTGAGACACCATTGGCGTTCCACATTAATATTCGTAAAGCTTGCATAGATTATTTAGACTGTTGTGCTACGAGCAGCTGTATCACCATGTTCTGCTTTTGAATAAGTGTTTGCATGGTCGTTTTAATGAACGACATAAGCTCCATCATACTTTGTTTGAGGGAAAGCATCATAGTTTCCGTTTTGGTATGTGGCTGTTCTTGGGCCTGCTGAGCGCTTTATGAATTAGGCTGAACTGGAATTTTCATTCCAGATCGTAGAATATAATTAGAATATAATATTATAAAAATATATATATAAAAAATAGAAAATATTTATAAAAAATATATTAATAACAAATATATACTTTTAATACAGTGTAACATGATTTTTCTCAACGAAACATGTTTTTTTTAAACTTTAGTGAAATTTTGTTGCAAATTACCGTTTGATTCATATCGGTTCGAAACCGGTATTTAACCTTGTCAATTAAGTGTCACAGTCTAAAATGGAGTATTATTATTTTGTCAAAAGTACAACGCGGAGAAGACGATGTTGTTATCCTTTAAAACAGTGGTTTGCAAGAAGATAGCTAAACAAAAGTGAGAATGTATTGGTCAGAGAGTTGAACTTCTGCACTGAGCAAATCGTAGAGCCCCCTGCTCATGAAATTATTTAAGACCTAAATACATTTTATAGGTTGCGGAAGCGCCACCAGTCTGGAAAACATTTTTAATTTTCATTCCATAATTTTCAGCAAGTTTTCCAATGTTTGCAGTACATACGCTGAATGTAGAGATCAACCAACTCTCATTTGTCGAATTAAGCCAAAAATTAAAAAAAAAAATTTGTTGGCCACATGCTCAGGTCTGCGTTAAAGTATAAATATTTTTATACCCTTGCAGATGGTATTATAATTTTGTTGAAAAGTGTGCAACGCAGTGAAGGAGACATCTCCAATCCTATAAAGTATATTTATTCTCGATCAGGATCACCTCCTGAGTTGATATACGCATGTCCGTCTGTCTGTCTGTTTCTACGCAAACTAGTATCTCAGTTTTAAAGCTAGCGACTTGAAACTTTGCACACATCCTTCTTTCCTTTGCACGCAGTATATAAGTCGGAACGGCCTGGATCGGCCGACTAGATCCTATAGCTGCCATATAACTGATTGATCGAAAATGGTATAACTTTGGTGTTTATAAAGTTATAAAAATTAAATTTGACACAAGAGCTATTTTTGGCAAAACATTACGACATACCTCATAAGGATCGGCCGACTGTATCCTATAGCTGCCATATAACTGAACGATCGTAAATGACCCAACTTTCATGTTTTTGAAGATAGAAAGCTGGAACTTAATACAGAGTATATTTATACCCTTGCAGAGGGTATTATAATTTTGGTCAAAAGTGTGCAACGCAGTGAAGGAGACATATCCGACCCTATAAAGTATATATATTCTTGATCAGGATCACCTCCTGAGTTGATATGAGCATGTCCGTCTGTCCGTCTGTCCGTCTGTCTGTCCGTCTGTCTGTCCGTCTGTCTGTCCGTCTGTCTGTTTCTACGCAAACTAGTCTCTCAGTTTTAAAGCTATCGTCTTGAAACTTTGCACACACCCTTCTTTCCTTTGCACGCAGTATATAAGTCGGAACGGCCCGGATCGGCAGACTAGATCCTATAGCTGCCATATAACTGATTGATCGGAAAAGGTATAACTTTGGTGTTTTTAAAGTTAGAGAGTTAAAATTTGATATGAGAGCTATTTTTGGCAAAACATTACGTCATGCCGATTTTCATAAGGATCGGCCGACTATATCCTATAGCTGCCATATAACTGAACGATCGGAAATGACTTAACTTTCGTGTTTTTGAAGATAGAAAGCTGGAATTTAATACAGATTCTATTTTTGGTCAGTTAATCCAACCTACCAAATTTCATTAGGATCGGCCGACTATATCTCATAGCTGCCATATAACTGAACGATCGGAAATGTTTTTTGGTAGAAATACCAACTTTGGTATTTTCGAAGATAGAAGTTTGGGACTTTTTTTAGATTTTGTATTGTAATAAATTGGGTTATATATTCCTATTCCCATAAGGATCGGCCAACTATATCCGATGTTTGCGATATATATCCGGTTTTAACTGCAAGGGTATATAAACTTCGGCTCCGCCCGAAGTTAGCTTTCCTTTCTTGTTTTAAATCAGTTAATCCGACCTTCCGAATTTCATAACGATCGGTCGACTACATCTTATAGCTGCCATATAACTGAACGATCGGAAATGGTGTTTGGTAGAAATACCAAAGTTGGTATTTTTGAAGATAGAAGCTTGGGACTTTTTTTTAGATGTTTTATTGTAATTGATTGGTTTTATTATTCTTATAAGGATCGGACAACTATATCCGATATTTTCGATTCTTATCAGGTTTTAACTGCAAGGGTATATCAACTTCGGCTCCACCCAAAGTTAGCTTTTCTTTCTTGTTTATCAGTGAAATGACTCGCCAGTTTATCTTGATTTAGCGACACCTGATTGGATGCCGGTGACACACATTAATCTGGAAAACATTGTCGTCCACCTTGTTCTCGGCTTTTCTATTTTCTTGTGGCCTATAAATAATGTGATACAATAGAACAGTGGTCGTTTGTTCTGCGTCTATTGACTGTGAAACGGCGTGATTGTCGTTGTTCTAATCTTCTTGCATTATTCTAACACGTACATCAGTATTATGTTGCTGGATTTGTTCTTCGGTTCTTTCGGATCTTCTATTTTGCATGTTTCGAGATCTACTTGTATCCAGGCACAAAACCCCCTTTGCTTTTTCTTGGCATTGCTCACTGTACAAAACATAATTTAATTAAGGTATATACTTAATACGTATACGTATATACTTGTACGTACCTTACCTTATGAGGTATATACGTCAGGCCAAAAATAACTACGACTTACTCTCTCGATGGTCTTATGAGTACCCCCATGACACGACAAGAGACTATCATGAGCTTTCGCTAGTATTTCAGGTACTAGTTTCTTGGGAACCTATAAATTCCACGCGAATTCATCATGCATGCGATCTCCTGTTAGGTGCTCAGTCTTAAAGTCAAATTAGTTTGATTCGCCCTCACATTATCCACTAACTCGGTGCGTTCCCCTGACCTAAAATATGGCCAACTCAAATGCACATGTAGTCCGTCTCGCAAGTCCATCGAGGCATGATCCATGATAATCGTAAAGTTCCGACTTTCGACATATGCCCTAAAATTCTTTAGTGCTACTATTGCAGCCAAGCATTATTGTGTAATTATTTCGTTACCGTGTAATTGCTTTGTGCCTTATTCTCGGCCGTTTCTTAAGCCAGGCACTTCATCGGTCGAAATTGGGGCTCCACAAAACTGGTGCTTCGCTAAGACATCGCTTTAAGTTTTTGAAGGCTTTCAGCGCTTCATTGGTAAAACTGAACTTACGTTTAGTTGTCATTAAATCAGTCAGTGATGCGGTAAGAGTCGCAAAATTGGACGCAACTTTGCGAAACCAGCCTCGTAATCTCATAAAGAAAAAGGTCTTCCCGGCACTGTGAACGCCGTATTGTCTCGAGAACAGACATCTAATGGCGCTTGCCAATAGGCGTCTTTCAATTCGAGGCTTGATATATATGGCGCGTTCGACAAACGACTTAAAATTCCATTCAATTTAGGATTAGGCATCCTTTCCTGTTAAACTACCGACCTTTCTATAGTCAAGACAAATTCAAGACTTTCCCTGGTATCATGGTATCATGTATCATTCTGTCAATTTTGGTGTACATGGCCTTCTCCACCGCGGGTGAAACCGGAATGGTTGGTTAAAGGGTTTTGCCGTACCCACCTCGATTGAATGAGTTACTTAATATGTCCTATCCAGCCCCTCTTGGACCGAAAACAATTGTTGGCGTTCATAAATATATAGAAGTAGATAAGGCCAAGTTACCTTATCTACTTCTGACAATATATGTTGATCAAAGTTATTTTTTGGGTTCATTTCAGTTGATCCCAGCTCCGATATATTTAACTTCCTCGGTAATTGTGAACGGATTCGTCATGGTTGATCGGATTTGATATTAATTTGAAGTTGTTTTCAATTTGAATTGTATTTTGTAGTTGAATTGTTAGGATCTAAATATAGCCTAAGATAGCTGAGGACGGAGCGGGATCGAAAGCTCATATTCGCTCTTGTGCGAATTCGCCCCGCTTGGCCGCAATAGATAAGATAGGCTTAAGATTAGAGAAACTATAGATCGAATTACAACATTGACGAAGCAACATCTTTTACCTTTCGCTTTCGCTTTTTTTTTAAATAGTTAGCAGCCACCCTTTTTTTTATTTTTTAAGTTTTATTGTGAGAGATAAACTAATGTCATTCAACATTTTGGCGCCCCGGGTGGACCTTGTGTTAATTATTTAAAAAATTTGGCCTAAAAAAAAAAGAAACATAAAGTGAAGTTTGAATAGTTTGATTAAAATAATTAACAAACTGCCTGTGTGTACTGCTTCACTGCTTAAAACTGCCTTCACTATAGCTGAAGAGTCCCCACCAGCTACTGCAATTTCTGCAGCCCCAACTCGAGCTCGACTTCCCAGTTTGGCATTACCAAAATTCAGTGAAAACTATTAGGAGTTTAAAAATTTTATGAGTCTCTTTGAGTCTAGTTACTAGAGGTAAGATGTGAACAGATTATAAACAGATTATTATTATTATTAAGATTATCTAGGCTCAAGTAGATAAGGATGTGAACATTTCTGTTATCAATAAATTTAATCATTCAATTTCTTGCCTCTCTGGGGAAGCCTTAGGAACTATCAAGGCATTCCAAGTCACCGAGAGTAATTATGACAAAGCTATTGCTAGTCTGAAAAGACCCAAATAATCTTTGCGAACCAAATATGCAAATTATTCAGCCTTCCGAGAGTTTCCCAGCCGTCTGCGTCGTCGTTGAGAAGTCTCATTGACACAGTGTCATCGATATACGGGTCACTATTATCCATAGGAGATGACATTAAAATTGCAAGCTCAATGATCATTCATTTAGTTTTGAGTAGAGTAGATCCAGTGACTTCTGCACCGATTAACTGTGACCGAAAATAACTTGGCGTTACCACCACCAAATGAACATCCTCCTCCAGCGCTACATCTTGATGGCCCTTCTACGTCACACGCTTTGCATCTCTCTATAAAGGGTTTTGTTAGCGACGTCGATTGTAAGCGTTAGAACTAAACATGGCGAGCACATATTGGCCTGAGCATTACTTGACTCAGGGTCACAAATTAACTTCATTAATAAAGATCGTGCTCAACGCTTACAGATCCGTAGAGAGGAATCGTGTATCAACTTGCTTGGAATTGGTCAATCTAATTCACAGGTTAAGAAAAAGATACACTCTGTGGTGAAGTCAACAATTAATGGTAGTGAGTTTCCGTTCGACTTTTGGATTTTTGGATTTTGAGAACTATCTCGGGTTATCACCCTGACCAGTCAGTGAACGTGAAAAATTGGGACCTACCAAAGAACTTGCCGTTAGCAGACCCATATTTTCATAAACCTCAGCGGATAGACATGATAATTGGAGCTGAGTCATTTTTCGAACTGTTATCCGTTGGCCAAATAAAACAAGGTCCAAACCATCCCATCCTCCAAAAAACTCTCCTTGGATGGATAGTATCGGGAAAATATAAGGCTAATACCTCAACTCCTCAACAATTACTCGAGTCAATAGATGGCAATTTGAAAAAATTCTGGTCGTTGGAAGAAGTATCAACTTTTAAAAAGCTTTTGTCACCTGAACAACAGTTATGTGGGGAACATTTTCTGAAAAATACAGTTGTACTGCCTTTAGGTCGATTTGGAGTCAGGCTTCTATTTAAATCGAATCCAAGTGTTTTGGGAAACTCGTTTGAGGTAGCCAAACGCCGTTTTTTGTCGCTCGAGAGAAGATATTTTTCGAGATTGGAATTTTTAAGAAAATGTATGTTGAATTTATGGAAAAATACGAATCCTTAGGTCATATGTCCCTTACAAGCAATGATGTTCTTGCTACTCCACACTACGTCATACCCCATCAGTATGTCTTACGACCTCAAAGCACATCGACCAAATTACGAGTCGTGTTTTATGCGTCTTGTAAGACATCAACACAGAAGTGCCTTAACGAACTGTTGATGGTTGGTCCTACAATCCAGGAAGAGTTGTATTCAACTCTTCTTCGGTTCCGGCTGAACAGATTCGCTCTGATAGCCGACATAAAAAAGATGTATCGCCAAGTAATGGTAAATGAAGCCGATAGGCGATACCAGTTGATAGTGTGGAGGAAAGACCCATCAGAGTCATCTGACCCATCAGAGATGGGTCTCAATCTTGAAACTGTGAAAGCTCAACACCGTTACATATGGCATTGCGCCAGCCCCATTCCTGGCCATAAGGTGTTTGAAGAGGTTGAGTGAATCATTCCCTTGAGCTGCCAAAGTTATTTGGTCCGACTTTTACGTCGAGGATGTGTTAATGGGTGCTGGTTGCATTAGGCAGCTAAAGACAATTAAATCTGAAGTAACTCTGGTTCTTCAAAACGCTGGGCTTGAATTGAGCAAGTGGTTTTCAAACTCGCCTAAATTTACGGCATCCGAGAGCACGGTTAAGCTAACACTTTCGGACTCAGAAGTGACTAAAGCATTAGGATTCGCTTGGGTTCCTAAAGAAGATATATTTATATTTGAAATTGATGCTTCAGTCATGGGTCAAAGGGCGACCAAGCGGAACATTCCGATCGAACGATCTTTATTTTGGTCAGATTCAGAAGTAACTCTTCATTGGATTCGTTCCCATCCATCGTCGTTATCAACGTTCGGGTCGAATAGAGTAGCTAAAATTCAAGATGATAGCACGTAGCGTCATGTACCAGCTAAACAGAATCCGGCATAGGTGCAGACGTAAAAGAGACTGTAGAATCGATCTGGTTTACAGGCCCATCATTTCTAAAGGAACCGGAAGATTAGTGGCCGAGCCCCCGATTTGATCTGTCACCAAAACTTCTACAGATGGAAGCAAAAAAGAATGTGGTTGGATTAACCGCAATCGTCTCTACCTCACATTTATTGGATGTGATAGAGGGATATTCCTCTCACCTAAAACTGCTGCGAGTGTTCGTTTATATGTTTCGCTTTATAAGGAAATCGAAGAAATTAGTAGTGACATTGAAATTCTGATATTGTTCCCTCACCTATATAATATAAAGGAAAAAGTCGAAATAGTCCAAGAGCACGAGGATTAAGATGATATAGAAAAGATCCCGAAAAATTTAAGTATTAGCCCCAGTCTAAAAAGCTAAATCCCTTTTTACACGAGTCATTAGAGACTGAGCTTACCGTTTTGTTGTTGCGGATTGGGGGGCGACTAGCTAATGCTCCTATATCATATGATGCCAAGTTTCCTGTATTGTTTACAAAACGCTCTCAAGTTATTCAGAGCTACGTCCGATACTTGCACGAGTCGAACAGGTGAGTCCACGAGCACTTGTGAGTCTTTTGCGACAGCGTATATGGAATGAATGCGCAGGAAGTCTGCAGTCAGTCTGCGGTCATGCATACGTTGCTTTAAATGCAATCCTAGTCTGATGCTCCTTATATATAAGGCCATTGTAAAGCCAGTCTGGACCTATGGTATCCAGCTATGGGGGACGGCGTGTCTAAGCAACCGAAGGATCATCCAGATCGCCCAAAACAAGGCCCTAAGAACTTTAACTGGAGCTCATCCGTTCCACGACAATGCGACAATCCACGCCCAACTGAGAGTCCCATATGTGAGCGAAGAAGTTCAGCAATTCGCCAATAGGTACGTGGAAAGGCTGGACCGACATCCTAACCCTTAGGCCATCAATCTTTTGGACAACAGCTACACCACAAGGAGGCTGAAACGGACCCACCCAATGGACCTCTGCCACTCGGGCGAACGGGACTGAGCTGCAGTTGTAAAACTAACAAGGCCCACTAAAGGGCCCGGCAATAATTAACTTGAATTCTATCGCTAAGGTCTACTGTTAAAATTAGTTTCCTAGGATAAGCAAACATTGTACTACTCAATATTTCATTAAGTTAAGGTCCCATTATAAAATGTAATTATTGTCCATAACTCCGGACAGATTTTAAATATAACTATTGATTGATTGATAATAAAAAAAAAAAAAAAAAAAAAAAAAAGCTGTTGATGTTAACATTTACATGAGCTTCGAATTTACGATTTTTTGTATTTTAATAAAGTAAAAATGTTAGTAGTCTAGCAAAATAAAATTTTAGAAATAAATCGAATTTTTAAAAAGAGATTTGAACTAAGTCAAACCGAATTTTTTTCTTATGAGTGAAATATGAAAATGCACTTCTATGCGCTTTCGAAGAAATTCATAATTTGAGGAGGCTACTTTAAAACCTTGCGAGACTCGTGTAAAACCGATTTAAGCTAAAAAAAAATAAAAGATTTTTCATTAAAAAAAAAAAACAACACCTACTTTTCCAAAAGAAGACTATGGCTTTATAAAACACAAAAAAAAATTAAATTGAAATATCTTGCTTAGTTCTACAGTTAGCATGTTATTTTTAAATAGGGCGCGGTGCCATGCCCTCAATTTTTTCAAATCTGAGTTCTTTTGACCATATTAACTCAAATCAAAAATGTAAATCTAAAAAATGTAATCTAATCTAATCTAAGCAACATATGCTTAGTTTTTGAGTTAGAATGTGTGTTTTTTTTTTTAAGTGGGCACCACATTTTTTCAAATCTTAAATCTATTGACCATTTGAACTCAAGTCAAAAATCAGAACTTAAATATCTTTTTTCGTTCTTGAGATATTATTTTTGGCCAGAAAAAGTGCTCATATTTCCTATAGTGCACTGTTTTGGTGATGTTGGGAAGGCATTGATTGAACGACGAGCTGATGAGTGATATGGAGGTTGGATTTTCTTCATGTTGGATGTAGAGCACCAACCGTAAATACGGAGGACCAGAATGTAGACCCCAGGCTCCTTAATCTTGAAGAACTTTAATGAATGTTTTTTTTTTTAATTATTTAAATTCTTAGCTCTGGTATAGATTATGGCATCGTCTGCATATAAAAATATTTTTATTTACTTGTATCTAGCTAGGATGTTGTTGATTTTGTCAAAGTCAATGATGAAGAGGAGGTGATAGAGGTGACCTTGAGGGACTCCGTTTGACAAGTTAGCAGCTCCGGAGGTTTTGTCGTTGACTCTGACTTTTAATAGGATGGGAGTGACCGTGGAGGATCTCCAAGTGTGGGGGTAACTGCCTGTGTAGAGCATGGAGTTTTAGATATACGGGATTCGTAATTTAAAGCTTTTAGGGGTGTGTTTTAACATGGGATGGGAATTTCTATCGGAACCGGGAGTTTTAAATACGGCTGCGTGAAGAGCCGTTTCGAATTCTATCATGTTAAAAGAAGATGATTCGAAAGAGGGCGAAGGTACGTAGATCCCTTTGAGGAACATTAAAATTAATGAGTCCCAACAAAAAAGGGCAATCAATGTTAGCAGCGCCTACATTGATGAGAAAATTTAAAGCTGCCAATTAAAGCCGATCCTCCAACGTGCAAACATTGAGAAGAAGGCAGGTTCACGTGCCTCTTAACAAAGCCCAGCATAGCATACGCTTTAGGCAGAATATAGTCTAAGTGACCAGAAAATTTAAATTTGCTGTCAAATAAGACACCAAGGTCTAACACCTCCTCTTTAGCTGGAAAATTATAATTACTTATGGAATAACCCGTGCAGTGTTAAAGAGACCGCTTACTGTAACGGGTAAACAGATACTTTGATAAGTTTAATGGATGAAGATTACGGGAGCACCATGAGTAAACTCTGGATATATCCTCCTGTAACAAGTAACTGTCACTAATGCAACTAATGGCTTTATATATTTTAAGGTCATTTAGGATACATTAAGAAGTAGGAATGACGAAAGCATGAAGAGATGTCATTATTGAAAATGATTAATAGAAGAGGTCCAAGAGAGCTGCCGTTCGGAAGACCAGAGGAGGTGACAAATGGACTTGAGATAGCTTGAGAAGAAGAAGTAACGGCGCCAGCGGCGCCGCTTACTGGGGGTTTTTTTAAGATCGTGGTTGTGGTAAAGTTAGAGTCGCCAGGAGGTCAATAACCTTAGCAGGCTCTCTATGGATAAACAAAGTTAGCCTTTTACCGACATAGGCCAAAAATCATCATTGAACACTGAAGGGAAATGTTGCTCCGGAACTTTCAATTTAAAGTTGACGAACTTGAGCGCGTTGATGTCGGCATCTTTTTTATCAGCCTAGCACAGGCTAAATCGCTCGGCTCCTCGTTCAGCTGATCTGCGACAAACTTGCACAGTGCATCTGGTTGGGAAGACGTCGCAAATTTACCAACATGAAGGTATTTTAAGGTGGCAAGCACTTGAAGCTGAGCGCAACTAGGTGCTTGTCCCACAATGCGAGTATTAGGGTTCATCCGCTTCTTCCTCGGGACAGCCCCCTTAGATGCCGTTGGGGCCTGGCCCAGTGTAGCCTTTTTGCTCCCAGTGCTGGTAGGTATAAAAGGAGGAGCAAAAACATGCTCCCCACCCGAAGAGACGCGTCTAGCGGGTCCAGCCGCTCCATTTACCAGGGCATGATCCACTTTGTCATTAAGGCTTTCGAAAAGGGATTCTAAATCCAGAACCTTATGATTAGGCTCATCAATTTTTGAATGCAAATCATTTCCAATGATAAGAATGACGAAGCTATCACATTGCCTTATTAAGTTCGGAATGTTAATAAGTAGTTTTAAAGCATTCGAGGGAAAATCCACACAAGCGGTGTGGTAGGCACGCCGGCAGATCGAAGTTGGGTAGCAGTAACTTCTGCACTGCACTCGATGCAAACGAGAGGCGACAGGGAGGCGATGAGGGAAAAAAGAATCGTCCGAATTTAAAGAAAGCTAGATGCAGACTGATTGTAGAATGAGGTCAGGTAAGAATCTTTACGAGCTTTGTATTCCTGGCTGAAATTATCATCCGCACCATATTTGGAACAGACTTCACTGAATTTTTCGGCAATACTTTTATTTAAAGAGTCTGTCAATAAACTGCCGTCTGATTTAATGCATTAGATGATCACTGGGGGGATCCTTAGGGACGTTTAATGTCTGACCATATCTTTTTACAGGAGGAGGCTGGGAAGATTCGGGCTTTACGCTTTACGAGAATCATTGTCTTCTTGAAGAGGGCATTTGCTCTTTTGTAATTTAAGAGGTTAGAAGTGGTCATTTGAGATTTGAAGATATGGAAAAGTTTTTGTTTTGAGTCTCTAAGCTGCAGTAGCAGCGGAATTTTTTCTTTGTGTGGGATGCGCTTTGTTTGAAGAATGGAGGTGTTGGCAGAAGCTATGATACTTTTGAAGAGAAGAGCGACCTGGTGATTTAAGCAACCGGGAGCCCATCTTGCCTCAAGATCAGCGCAGATTTGGCCAATCGCAGTTGGCTAGGTTGGTTCTGTATTTGGGAACTGGTAGGTTTTCATCAAGGCAAAATGGCATGGCAAGAGAGATAAAAATGGAAAAATGGTTGCTTCCGTGCAATTGGTCAATAAGGGACCAACTACAGCGGAGCGCTATAGTGGGGGATACTAATGATATGTCTACATGAGTCTGAGAATTGTGAGTGGAAAGGTGAGTTCCAGCGCCATTGTTGAGCACAACAAGGTTGGTGTGTTTGTGTTAGTTGAACCCCACATAATGGTCCAGGAGCTAAAGTCTCCTAGCAGAAAAGGTGGACCAGTAGTTTTGTTTAGCGAGTGGAATAAATCGTTGCTATACCTTGAAAAATAGAAAAACCTTTACACGGAGGAATGTACATGTTTCAGATTGAAATTGGGTTTGATACCATTGCAAAGGAGGTCTGAGTTTATGTTGATTTCTGAGTGTGGAATATGTTCTTTTATGAGTATAGCTTCTTCTTTTTTTGCGTACGTGTTTTGGGGGAAGTTCAAGCACTCTTTAAAGCCCTTTGGACACTTAAAATTTGTAAAGCTAAGTGGCAGGTGAGTCTTCTGAAGGCATAGAATATCAGGAGAAAATTCGGCTATGAGTAATTTTAGTTCGTGGTTATTTTTAAGTGTTCCATTTATGTTCCATCCAATATCTTATATTAAAATTATATTAGCGAAATGGTTTTTTTTATGGTTAGAGGGAGTCAATGTGAGCTAGACATGCGTAATCATCGTTCCTTTTAGGGAATAAGTTCGTTCGCTCTTTTTTTTAGGACTGAACTAGGTAGTTCTTTTTGTTCTTTTCGTAAATTCTAACAATATTAAAAATTAATATTTAAAAAATTTAAAATTAAAAATTTAAAAAATTATAAAAAAAATTTTAAAAATTAAAATTTGTTACACTTTTGAAGTGTTTTCATATTTCACTGTGTTTTCTTTTTAGATACATTTCGCTGTTGTCCACTCAAAAGTTTGTTTACATAAAATTTTCAGTTACAGGGATGCATAATAAGCGTGTAAGAAAAATGACCAGGGATTGAGAAAAAAAAACCAGGGAATGTGCAAAATTATCAGGGAATAAGAACAAGGAACAAAGATCAAAGAACAAAGACCAAAGAACAAGAACAAAGATCAAGGACAAAGACCTTAGAACAAAGACCAAAGAACAAGGAAAAAAGACCAAAGAACAAGGAACAATGACCAATGAACGATTGGAACTAGTTCAGATCGGTCCTTTGGGTGACCGGCTCTTTTTTGTTCGTTCGTTTAGGAACAACCCAACTCTAATGTGAGCTGACTCGGGGCCAGCAGCCCCCATAGAAGCATCAGAGTCAGAGAGGTGTCTGTGGCGGAGACGGATTTCATGTCATTTATTAGCTTATCCGCTTCATCGCTCAGAGCGGTGCTATATTCTATGCTTGAAGTGAGCTTACGCTGGGAACACTAGATATCAAGAGAATAGATGGAGAGCGAGTGAGTGTTATGCTATCTTTCATTGCATTGGAGGTGTTTATCATGCTTGAGGAAGGTGTATATGAGAGAGGTTGTTGCTGAGACCTGACTGGGCAGCCTCTTGGGAGTGGCTGGCGATGTTGGCAATAAGTTTGATAAGTTTGGTAATTATAAGTTTGGTTGTAATGATAAACTTTGGATTTTCCTTTTTTGAGATCCTTTTTTTTTTTATTTGGGGCTATCGCTAAGCAATGCGTAGTATCCCTCTAGTTATCTCTCTATCCCTCGATCTAAGTTTGGGAGCCCAGGGGGCATGTTTTTAATATTTTGAGACTGTTAAGCTTGGGCTTGAACACTTTATTGAAGATAAATAATAAAGAACCGTTTTTAGCGGATAAGCGAGTGGAACGAGGCCGCGAAAAAAACGGGATTAAACGAGGGATGAGGCACTGACGTCTTCGCTCGACGAGAGTAAGTCGGTGACTAAGATTCTATTTTTAGTCAGCTGATCCGACCTACCAAAATTTCATAACGGTTGTTTGGTCATTAAGCGTTTTCAATGCCGTAAATAAAAAGACGAAATGTTGAAGAAAAAATGTTTATTCCTGCATGCAGATGAAGCCGGATGATCCGCAGATAGACCAGCTTATGGTGCATGCAAGGACTCAAGTAAAATACAGAAAGAGGGCAGCCCGACAAGTCACCTCGAGCTAAAGCTCTCGAAAGTGGAGAGGGCGGCCCGACTTAGACATTGCCGAGCTAAAACTCTCTATGGAAAGCTTGTTGAGTCGAGCGGCCGAGAGAGAGTCGGCTTGCGATCAACCAAGCCTTTGTACAAACTTAAGCCTAATAAATAAACATTACATAAACATTATTTAAACATAAACATTAAACGCCGTGCTGCTGCTTGACCCGACAGTGCACAGTCCAAAACCGTCAATTTTTTTCGTCGAGCTTGTAGGTGAAGGGGGAACGCACATGCATACGATTCTATTTTTAGAACTCATTACATGTTTGCGTAAAAAAAAATGTATGTCTTTTTATGTTTGTGTCACTGCACGCACGACGGCGTAAAAATTTTTCGGCTTCCAAATTTCTATTTCAATTTTTCGTTTCTGTTTTTAATGCGCCAATGTGGTAGTTAGTAGAACAATAGATCGAGACAGGGTGGTAATGTAATGACTCAGTGGCGGATCCAGAGACGATTCTTGGGGGGGGGGGAAATTGAACTTATGCTTCGATTTGGGGTTCAAACTTTTTATTGCGAGAGAAATACAGTACAAATTATAAAACAAAAATTATCCATCGCAATTTTTAGGTAAACAAAGTGGTTATATTTGAAAAGTCATGCATGCATTACAGAGTGGCTAATTTTATTCGAAATTCAAACAGAAAAATGCTTTTACATAGCGTGTTTCATAATGCGAAACGATGGCTGCCTAGTTTTGCGAATCTTTCGATGACTTCTTCGGCGGTGATTTCGATGTCATGATGCGTATGAAGCAACGCTAATCCAACTAGTCTTTCTTGAAGCATGGTCGTCCTAAGCCATGTTTTGATGCGGCGAAGACAAGAGAAAGAACGTTCAGAGCTCGCATTTGTTATGGGAAGTGAACAGAATACTCGGAGATAGGTGTGGATTGTTGGGAATATGTCGACATCACATTTTCTTAGTGTTTCCAGTGCAGAAGTTGGAATTTCATTGCCTTCAGTTTTTTGTTTCTGCTGCCAGTGACATTGCCAGTAACTCAATTCACCTTTCAATTTTTTTACGCTCTTGTCATCATCCAGAAGATTCCCGAATCTTTCTATCAAGCATCCGATTAGATCATCCATTTCGTTGTCTTTTAAAAGACTCACTTTTTCTGGGAGCAACACACTCAATTGGTAACCATCCAAAACTTCTTTTGAAAAACGAGCTTCCAAATCTTCTTTGATGGTATCCAGCAGAGGTATGTAGACAGAGACCCTGTAGTAATCTTCGCAAGTTTTCACGTCGTAATTTTCGCGTTTCGTTTGTCGACCACATGTCCTCGGGTTTGCTTCATCAATATCGAGTTTTTCCGCCATTTTCTTGGCATCTGAATAAATCAGTCGGATTATATCATCAACTTTTTCCCTCTTATTTTTCAACGTGGCAAGCAACGTCCCAATTATTTTTGATGCCTTCGCCAAATCAATTGCTTCCTTCTGAAGAACTACGCTGAGTGGATGGGTGAGGGATAGAATGTCGCTGAGACAGAAGAGCCCGACGATGAATTCAAACTTGCACAAAGCCGATAGGAGAATTGTTGCTTTACCTGCTGTTTCTCTGTTCTTCCACTCACTGATTTTTGACAGAGCTTCGATTATCAACGGTAACTTCGCAACAAATTGAAGGACAGCATCGTGTCTCTCTACCCATCTTGTTTCACACAACTGGACAATTTTTTCACCAAGTATCTTTGCTAATACAGTCACACGTTTTGGAAATGAGTTCTTGAAGAATTTGTCCACTTCTCGTATGGCACTGGCAACGTTTTCGATTGATCGTACTTTCACTGACTTTAAATCTCTGGAGTATACGATATTCGCAAGCGGCATCATGTCCATATGTTTTTTTGTGGTTCTTCGTGTCAACTGACGCTGGTGTCACTGTTGTATTTTTATTTTTTTATTGCAGAGAATATTTTTCTAGCAAACAAGTAAAATTTTCAGGTTCTGTGGTTCCATGGGGGGGGGGAAATTTCCCTAATTTCCCCCCCCGTGGATCCGCCACTGAATGACTAGAGTAGTTACTCTATGTGCAATTTTTCTGTTCAAATCCTCGTAAGGACTTTAAACTTTTTCTTTCTTTTATAATTATTTTTTTTTTATTTTTCTTTAAATGTAGTAGTAAAGAAAAAAAATTAAACATTATGTCCGGCTAATAAAATTTCAAGGGACTCCGTCCGGCATTTTGTCATCCGTCCGTCACTTATTTTAACAACAATTGTAATATAATGCAATTTAATAAATTAATAATAAAGTAAATATGAATAGTAAAAAAAAATATTAAATAATTTTAATATTATTAATTACTATAGAAAAATAAAAGTAAAACCAAAAAATAATTATAAAAATTTAAGTTAATATAAAAATAATCATAAAACTAAAACTTCCTAAAAATTAAAACTGCCGCCCAATAATGAAATCGAACCCAGGACATCAATAATAAGAAGCGCGAACTTTCCATCTAGGCTACCCTCCAAATTGATTTATTGATACTTAAAATTGGTTTTAAAGTAAACTCGAGAATCCATACCAAAAACAGAGCTGAAGTGTAAAGATAGTAGAAGATATTTCTGATCTCTTTGCTCTCACACTGCAGTGTAAACCAGTGCACTAGTTCGATTTGAACGTTTCCAACTTTCATCGTTCCATAGATGTTACGTTCTAAAAATCGAATTCTCTTTTTCCCTCTCTCTACTACCAGCCGTTTATTGTGAAACCCGCTCTCAAATGTTTTCATTTTAACAGCGGGTTCCACGACTCAGCCTCCCAAAATCCAGTGGAACTCGCACTTATAGACATTTTTGCAATGGGTTCCCCTACGAATTGAGGCAATGTTAAGGTGACTTAAAAATTTTATAATTTTTATTGATTGGATTATGAATTTTGGAAAACACTTTAAAACAAAAAAATATATAATATAAATTGATATGTGCCAATAAAAAAAAATTGAATGTGTCGAGCTCGATTTGAACTCGTTTTACTTTGCACATCAGCCACGCACTCTACAACTCGGGTATCCCTCATTCGTTTTCACGCGAAAAATTTCTTAAACTTAACTTGTCGCGCTGGAACCCTATGTCCCATCTTTGTACTTTATAATCTTTGGTATTACTTTGTGAAAGTCATCGGGGCGGCTCAACAAATCTGACGTATTGCTTCTCTGTGAATTTTGTGAACCCGGACTAAATTTGGGTTCTCACACAGGTATCCTGGAATTTTTATTGGAATTTTTATCCTGGCTCCTTCTTGTTTTGTTTTACTTTATATGTGAAAGCTACTTTCAGTTTTTAGTGCCCAC
This sequence comes from Drosophila bipectinata, assembly GCF_030179905.1. Taxonomy (NCBI): domain Eukaryota; kingdom Metazoa; phylum Arthropoda; class Insecta; order Diptera; family Drosophilidae; genus Drosophila; species Drosophila bipectinata. The sequence continues at coordinate 18,227,394 of NC_091740.1, read as the reverse complement.
ACTATTGCTTAAAGTACTTTTTGGTTCGTTGCGGTATTTCTTTCCGTATTATTGAGTGTGAGTAAATATAAAAGTAGTCAGATTTCCTTCTTGGGAAAGTACTGCTCCTATCGCTAAATCGGAGGCATCGGTCTTCAATATAAACTGTTTTGTATGAACTGTTTTGAATAATCTGATTGAACTTGATGGTCTGGTGATCTTTAAGATCATTAAAGGCCTGTATTGCAGTCTCGTCCAGAGTAATTGATAATTTTTTGACATTCTTTTAGAAAGTGTACTGTAAGAGCCTTCTAAAATTCTAGTTATTGGTTTGGCAATTGTAGCGTATTTTTTTAAAAATTTCCTATAATATCCTGTTAGGCCTAGAAAATTACACAATGATATTTTCTAATATTTTTTGATGGTGGATATTTTGAAATGGATTCTATTTTCTTAGGGCAGGTTTTAATATTTTGTGCTACAACATAAACGAAAAATGGTGATTCAAGTTTAAAAAATTGGGATTTTTCGAATGTTATTTTCATATGGGCTTTATGTAGAATGTTAATGACGGTATTTAGATTCCGAAGGCGTTGTTCAAGCGAGTGTTTAAGTTTTTTCTACGTCTGATTCCATCATAAAGATTTGGGGAAGGCCTGATTCGAAGTGCTAAAGTATTTAGCTTTTCCTACGTTGGATAAAACAACTGACGTGTCCTGCATTGGGTATCTATCTGGAACTTTGCTAACTGTGCACAGTGGATCCGCTTGTATGGAAGAGCGGCCAAAAATACTAATAATGGTCATAACGTGCTGAAATTTATAACAATAATTTAGCAAATTTGTCTAAACATATAGCAACAAAAATCGGACTTATCGATCGGCTATATCCTATAGCTCCCATAGGAACAATCGATACCGAATTATAAAAACATATTTGTTTAATCTAATTTATTACGATTTTGGTATGGAAGATATTTTTCGTAGTTATACATATTCTTAAAAAAATAAAATAAAAATCAACAAACAAAATATAAATGAAACAAAAATTATAAAACATCATCAAATAATTCGTAGACAGATGTAAGCAAACTCGACCTATCTTTTTTAGGAAGTTGTCTCTGTCCTGTTAAAAATGGATCTGAACGCAATAATAAATAGTTCATGACATCTGTGTTTGTTAAAGTACGAGATACTTTCCGACTGTGTTGAAGTCTACATTTTTTTAGTTCCTTGTTATTGGACTCTCTGCTTCCTCTGAAAGCTCTCCTTTCGACACTAATGCATACTCTATTACAGCTGAACCATGAATTAAGACCTTATGGACGGTAGCCGGTAAATAGTACCATGGATATGCAGCTATAAGATATTTGGCTGTATCCAGCGCGTAATTTTCAAATTTCTCCACATTAATTTTGAATCCCGTTGCCATGGCTTGCAATAATGTTGCACATCTGTGAATCAAAGATGCATCGATTCCTGTTATTTCGGAGCTCAAATCTGCATTACAAAAGAATTTCCTAACGATATTTCCGTCGTTAAAAGATCCTCTACCTCCATCTCTATGTTTTTCCACTAGTATTGGTGGTAATAACAACTTTTTTATTAGAGACGCTTAATTCTTTTGGCTTTAATTGTTTAATTTTTGCGTCAAAATATTCTGCTTCGTCTTTCGACACATTCGCGGTCTCTTTCTTAAATTGAAATCTTATTGGTCGACAGTAACGAGTCGATGATGGCCGGGGGTTTTTCCAAATTATTGTGTTATCTATTTGAGTAACCAGTTGGAGAGGTACACAGGATGTTACAAATAAGCTTCTGTCGTCCAAATCACCGTTTGAAAACTTTTGCTTATACTCGCTATGCCCTGTACTTCTTTTGTATTAAGCCATCCAGATTGATATTTAATAACTGCAGATTTTGTCCGTTTGTAATTTTTCCAAAAAGTTACAATTGTTTTGCAGAGGTTCTCAATTTTATTGGATATTTCGCTCAACTCTGGAATAATGTAGCCTTTGTTTTCAATATCCGCTTGCACATCGGAAATCAATTTCCTCATTTTTTCGGCATTGGTTCCATTACCTGTGCACCACATATTAAAAATATGCAGACGTGGAAAAACACATTTTTGCGATGCACCTATCAAAATCCAAAATCAAAATTTAAATAATAATTTACAAATTAATATTTTTGCAATAACACAAACCACTAAAGACGAAGACAAAGCAACAGCGCAAAAGCGCAACAGCACAATAAGCAAAGACTCACCTTTAACTGCTTTTCGGCAGCTAATTTTAAAATATTTAGTAACCTAAAATAAGACGATCACAAAAATATACAAACCAAGTTCTGGGTTTTCTTGGAACATAACTTAAAGTCTAACTAAACATAAAATATACTTTAAAAAAATACACAAAAAAGGGTTATTCGATGAAATTAGTTTTACGAAAAAACTTTTTCAGGAAAGTTTATTATTAATATCTCAATTTAAAGTAAATACCTTCAATTTCATAATTCATGTTAAATTATTCAAATCGGAGCACTGCAGCGTACGTCTGATCACTTTAAAGGGCGAATTGAAAGAGAGAAATAACTTCCAAAGCGCAGCTGCGTTGCCAAAATGAACACGTGTTCACGATTGCAAATCTATTTTTAGAAAGTACCGTTAGATTTCTAGTAAAATCCGGTATGCCAAAGAGAAGTTTGGACTTTTAAGAGACAATTTTGATACATTTTGCTTAAAAAGTATGTCATCAAATTTTTTGATTTTTGGCCTCTGACGGAACCACTGTGCTGTGCTTGGGTGTGCCATCTTCATTGGAACCTTTTTTATACCCTTGCAGAGGGTATTATTATTTTTTCCAAAAGTGTGCAACGCAGTGAAGGGGACATCTCCGACCCTATAAAGTATATATATTCTTGATCAGGATCACCTTTTTAGTTGACATGAGCATGTCCGTCTGTCCGTCTGTCTGGCCGTCTGTCTGTCTGTTTCTACGCGTTTCTTGAAACTTTGCCCTTCTTTCCTTTGCACGCATTATATAAGTCGGAACGACCGGAATCGGCCGACTATATCCTATAGCTGCCATATAACTGATTCATCGGATGGTATAACTTTGTGTTTTTAGAGTTAGAAAGTTCAAATTCGACATGCTGCCATGCTGCTATAGCTGCCATATAACTGAACGATCGGAAATGACCCAACTTTCGTGTTTTTGAAGATAGAAAGCTCGAACTTGGTACAGATTATAGTATTGGTTAGTTAATCCGATCTCCGAAATTTCATAGCGATCGGCTGACTATATCTTATAGCTGCCATATTACTGAACGATCGGAAATGGTATTTGGTAGAAATACCAACTTCGGTATTTTTGAAGATAGAAGTTTGGGAATTGTCTTAGATTTCATATTAAGTGGAGCCGCGAGTTCAATTTCGGGCGCACTAATGTTCACGACGAGGAGAGAAGTGGCCGACCGTCGGTCTGGGATGCGTCGATCACCCTCCCTATAGTCCCGACGTGGCCCCAAGTGACTACCATATGTTCCCCGCCCTGAAAAAACATCTCGGAGGGAATAAGTTTGATAGTTTGATAGAAAGAGGTCAACACCTGGCTGCGCGAGGCGGACGGAGAGTGGTATTCTGCCGGCATAGACAAGTTCATCGTGCGGATGCGCAAGGTGTTAGAAAAAATGGCGATTAGGTGAAAAAGTAGCCAAGACCTTGGCCTTTCCAACAATGTATCGCTTTTGTAAATAAATGTCATTTTCTATGAAAAAAAAAATTGGAGACCTTACTTTATTGTCAGCCCTCGTACTACAATCATTGGATTGCACAGTGGTCGCTGCCTAGGCCAAAAATAAAAAAATTGATTTTGAGCTATTCAAGAGAAATTCGGTCTTACTATCAGCTGATTGTCCAAAATTTACCGAGCAATACGCTCTGCTTGGCATGTCTAACGGAACTTTCTAAAAATATAATGGCAAAAGCGTACTCATATTTCAATTGTCCGCAGTGGAGTGCACACACAAAATACAAAAATCTTAAATATATTAAAAAAAGCCTTTTAAACCAAAAAAGATTGGAATAGATATATTTTTTTTTTCGCGGTCTTTCAGAATTTGGAAATGGCTTGTGCATCAATAAGAGCATCAGCTATCATTCCTGTATTCATCATAAAGCTTAGAGGCCCAGACGACCGAGGGGCACTCGAGAAACGATTTTTTAGTACATATTAAGCTATTTTAAATTTGTTAAGCTCAGAGGAGTTAGTAAGGACAATAAAATTCTATATTTTAAATTAGAGGGACAGGAAGGAGATGTAATAGAGTAGAGACCATTGTAGTTCAAACATAATACCCTAAGAGGGTCATGTAATGCATATGTCGAACTACAATGGCTAAGGAACAGAGGACTAAAGTTTCGAGTCCTTCTATTAGGAATGTTAAAATTTAAGCGTGTTAGTAAATGCTGGCTATCTACATCCCCGTTACTAAGGTTATGCAGAAAGACTACGCCGAGCATTGTCCTACGATTTGTTAATCTAGGTAAGTTTATAAGTAAAAGTCTGCTACTGTAGGATGGAAGCTGAAGATTTGCATCCCAGTATAGACCTCTAAGTGCAAATATTAAAAAGTTCTTTTGTACGGATTCTATGCGGTCCTTATGTACTCCATATTGGGGACTCCAGACACATGAACCGTACTTCAGTATAGGACGGACCAAAGAAATGAATAATGTTTTGGTTATATAGGGGTCATTAAATTCTTTTGACCACCTTTTGATAAAACCAAGGGTTCTTTAGCCTTATTAACCATCAAGGAAATATGGTCGGAAAATTTAAGTTTGATGTCTAATAGGATGCCAAGATTATTAACCTGGGTTAATTTTTCTAAGGCAATCCAATTAATCGAATACGCGTAAATAATAACGGGCCAAGATGACTTCCTTGAGGGACGCCGGATGTAGCACGGACCAGACGGGACTGTATGTTTTTAAATAAGACTCATTGTGTCCTTCCATCTAGGTAGCTAGAGATCCACGTTAAGAGGTCTTTAGGAAAACCCAGCGTATTCAGTTTACTTAACAAGAGTGAGTGATTAACTGAATCAAATGCTTTGCTGAAGTCTGTGTAAATTACATCGTTTTGATATCCCAAAAACATTATTTTGATGAATAATGTTTTGGTTATATAGGGGTCATTAAATTCTTTTGACCACCTTTTGATAAAACCAAGGACTCCTTGAGCCTTATTAACCATCAAGGAAATATGGTCGGAAAATTTAAGTTTGATGTCTAATAGGATGCCAAGATTATTAACCTGGGTTAATTTTTCTAAGGCAATCCAATTAATCGAATACGTAGCTTGCAGAGGGCAAGAACGATAAAAAGACATATGCTTACATTTTGTTCCATTAAGTATTAGATCATTAGCTAAACACCATTTTTTGAAAGTTATCAAGGTCAGACTGAAGACTGCATTGGGCAGAGATGGATTTGTACTAAAGACAAAGCTTTACATCATCTGCATACATAGGAACTAGAGAGTTCGTTAAAGCAGGGGGCAAGTCGTTTATAAAAAGCGTAAATAATAACGGGCCAAGATGACTTCCTTGAGGGACGCCGGATGTAGCACGGACCAGACGGGACTGTATGTTTTTAAATAAGACTCATTGTGTCCTTCCATCTAGGTAGCTAGAGATCCACGTTAAGAGGTCTTTAGGAAAACCCAGCGTATTCAGTTTACTTAACAAGAGTGAGTGATTAACTGAATCAAATGCTTTGCTGAAGTCTGTGTAAATTACATCGTTTTGATATCCCAAAAACATTATTTTGATGAATAATGTTTTGGTTATATAGGGGTCATTAAATTCTTTTGACCACCTTTTGATAAAACCAAGGACTCCTTGAGCCTTATTAACCATCAAGGAAATATGGTCGGAAAATTTAAGTTTGATGTCTAATAGGATGCCAAGATTATTAACCTGGGTTAATTTTTCTAAGGCAATCCAATTAATCGAATACGTAGCTTGCAGAGGGCAAGAACGATAAAAAGACATATGCTTACATTTTGTTCCATTAAGTATTAGATCATTAGCTAAACACCATTTTTTGAAAGTTATCAAGGTCAGACTGAAGACTGCATTGGGCAGAGATGGATTTGTACTAAAGACAAAGCTTTACATCATCTGCATACATAGGAACTAGAGAGTTCGTTAAAGCAGGGGGCAAGTCGTTTATAAAAAGCGTAAATAATAACGGGCCAAGATGACTTCCTTGAGGGACGCCGGATGTAGCACGGACCAGACGGGACTGTATGTTTTTAAATAAGACTCATTGTGTCCTTCCATCTAGGTAGCTAGAGATCCACGTTAAGAGGTCTTTAGGAAAACCCAGCGTATTCAGTTTACTTAACAAGAGTGAGTGATTAACTGAATCAAATGCTTTGCTGAAGTCTGTGTAAATTACATCGTTTTGATATCCCAAAAACATTATTTTGATGAATAATGTTTTGGTTATATAGGGGTCATTAAATTCTTTTGACCACCTTTTGATAAAACCAAGGACTCCTTGAGCCTTATTAACCATCAAGGAAATATGGTCGGAAAATTTAAGTTTGATGTCTAATAGGATGCCAAGATTATTAACCTGGGTTAATTTTTCTAAGGCAATCCAATTAATCGAATACGTAGCTTGCAGAGGGCAAGAACGATAAAAAGACATATGCTTACATTTTGTTCCATTAAGTATTAGATCATTAGCTAAACACCATTTTTTGAAAGTTATCAAGGTCAGACTGAAGACTGCATTGGGCAGAGATGGATTTGTACTAAAGACAAAGCTTTACATCATCTGCAAACATAGGAACTAGAGAGTTCGTTAAAGCAGGGGGCAAGTCGTTTATAAAAAGCGTAAATAATAACGGGCCAAGATGACTTCCTTGAGGGACGCCGGATGTAGCACGGACCAGACGGGACTGTATGTTTTTAAATAAGACTCATTGTGTCCTTCCATCTAGGTAGCTGGAGATCCACGTTAAGAGGTCTTTAGGAAAACCCAGCGTATTCAGTTTACTTAACAAGAGTGAGTGATTAACTGAATCAAATGCTTTGCTGAAGTCTGTGTAAATTACATCGTTTTGATATCCCTTACAAAAGCCATCTATGTCAAAGGATGGAGGATGTCAGCTCCAATAAGTTTGTGGTGGTGGAGCGACGCTTAATAAAGCCATGCTGACAAAGAGTGATAATCGAAGAGCAAAGGTGTTGCAAATGAGGGGTAATTAATTTTTCAAATAACTTTGGAATTGCCGACAACTTAAAGATACCTCTGTAGTTTGCAGCCTCGGACTTTTTCCCATTTTTATGTAGGGGAATTATGAATAATTCAGGTTTCCAGGTTTCCAAGGATAAGTTGAAAAGTCTTAGAAGAGGTTTGCACAGAGCCCAGGCGCAGTATTTTAGCACACAGCCTGGTACTCCGTCGGGGCCTGGCGAATAAATGGGTTTTACCCTTAAAAGACCAGATCATAAGTTGTTCTCAGAAAAAAACGGACAGAAAATAAGATTTGCTGCTTGAATGTTATATGCGTAAGGCTGATTTGTCAAATTAGGCAGAGAATAAGTTGTTTGAAAAAGTCTGCGAATAGATCAGCAATGGCCTGATCAGAGGTCGCAGAGGAATTTTCAAACACTACTGCAGGTTTTTTTATAATTTAGTAGGAGCCTATTTTTAATATTTTTTAGGTAAGTGAGGCACCTTGTATACCAAGGAGGATTTGTTGAAGCGAACGGATATTTCCATGGCACACAGGAAATAAAATATTTATTTAAAGTACAGTAAAATGTATCTAAAGTGACGTTAAGATCAGTGCATGCCAGAATATCGGACCAATCTTATGTATCGATAAAGCTATTAAGTTTTTAAAAATCAGCTTTACGGAATCAGCGAATCTTATTTGCCACGCATCGAGACATCTGATCGGTACCAGGAATAGTTTCGATAGATACGTCTAATGTGGGGTGATAAGGATCCTCTGGGGTTGAAAGGGGAAAAGCTCTGGAGAGAGCGGTACCATCCGGATCAGATACAAAACATAAGTCTAAGAGCCGACCTAGCGAATTTCTAACATGGTTAATCTGACCTAGGGACATGTCAAACATGGCCGCGGTGAAGTCATGGTGAGTGATAAGTGACAAAGATGGTGAGTTATCGACGTTGGACCACTTTAATTCTGGGATATTAAAATCGCCCACCGCTAAGAGCTGGTCACGATCAGTCATAAGATTAAAAACGTACCGAATAGCGGACAAATGCTGCCAATATGTGGGCGGTTCGGACGAAGGCGGTATATACGAACATGTAATGTATAAAGAATTTACGGACAGAGTGATTTTAACGCAAATAAATTCTATGTGACCAAAATGTTGTGACCAAATTCTATGTCACCTCTTCAGAAGCAAGAGTAGAGTCTACCGAAATGAGGACTCCACCCCCCCCCTTTCGCTGAGGTCAATCCCGTCTAAAAGTGGTGTACTTACTTGGAAAAACTTCGGAGCTAAAGATCTCCGGCTTTAACCAAGCTTCTGTAAAGGCTATAATATGGGATGCAAAGGAAGAACTATCAGAATATAGTTTAGGGAGTTTGCTACGGAGCTCCTAGTGTTCTGATAGGTAAGTGTTAGAACGATACTGGTTTTTTAGGTTAGTGGACAAAGAAAAGGTAGAAGGTTGGTCAGTGGTTCCGATATTGGAAAGTCTCACTCCCACTGGTTTTATAACTTTTTTACGGAACTAGGCTGACGTTCTTGGACGAAAAGATTCTCTGGCCAAAAACTGGAAGAACAAATCGTCTTGAACATCAGCGCGGGCACACGAATCTTAAAAGAAGACGTGCGCCATGTATAATTATATTTAAATTTAGTTATGTCTTCCACCTTTGTATCGGCTTTTGTTTTGGCTTTGATATAAGCCGAGATATCAATCTCTGAAGTATCAGGGGCAAGCCGAGAAACAAATATATGTTTCAATGGAGGAATCACCTGTAAGGGTGAATACCCTTTTTGATGACCCTGACGGGGGTTTCATTTACTAGGACCTGTGGGTGCCTTGGGGTGGCCTGCAAAAACCAGTGATCAACTCTTTAAATCCATTTTGGGTCTGCCTCATGAACGACCTCATTTCACCTTGGACAGCACGACAATTTTCACAACAATAGTGTATACCAGACCTACGGGAAATGGCATCCGAAACTGAGGCAGTGAACCCGGCACACTTGGCGTGTACGACGTTTTCACATAGCCAGCAATGGATGGTAGGCTGGGATGTGGAAATTGTCTTGTTACAAGACTTAATAGCGCAGACAAGTTTCAATTCCATATTTTTTAATAAATAAAACAAAATTAATATATAAAAAGTTAAAAAACACTATATCTTGAACCACTGTGCCAAACAGGAAGACAAAAGCGGGAGCTTTTGAGAGTGCAAAAGAAAAATGCAGAAATAGAGATAAGCCGGTGAAGAAGCAGAGCTGAGCTATGCTTGGAATTGAAATTATACAAATTATTTATTCGACTCCAAATATACCACACCACTCGCTAAAGATTATAAAAATGTTAAAAAATTAATATTGAACATTCTTTGCAACTTACCATGGTTGATGGTAAAGTTGGTAATGCATTAAGTGAAACAACATCCCCAAAATGCTTCATATGTAATGCCAAGCTAACAGAAATGAACAAACTAGAATTTTTTTTTTAAAAAAGGAGCAATCCCTTTTTCATGAGGAGCGATTTGAGTTTGGACTGTCACAGCTTCATGCGTATATTCGATTTTTATTCCAATATTCATTGGACGCAAAAGTATGTCAAATTGAATTGAATTGATAAGAATTTAATAATTAGAGTCGCAACTTTGTTGCAAACGCTAGCTTTGGGCTACAAAATAAATTCATCAAAATTTGGCGGCTATGCTCTAAAAACCGAAAAGCAGCTGATTGATAACTATCCCTGGTTTTAACTCCCCACATCGGTTCATAAAATTTTACTTCATGCTCCAGATATTATAAAAAATTCTTCTTTATCGATTGGAGAGCTTTCTAAAGAAGCCGCTGGGGCGAAAATTAAAGATATTAAAAAATTCCGATTGCAACATACGCGCAAAATTTCACGAATCGCCTCAAATAGTTGCTTTTAACCTCTGACCCATTTATTAGTGGGAAAAGAAAAATTACTTATATCCAAAATCACCATTTCTTTATTAAATGAAACAATTTACAATTTATGTACATGATTTTGTAATATGGTTCGTATTCTTCTTAAATATGTATATTAAACTATTTTTTTGGTGTCATACCTTTTTTGAGGAGGTTGGAGTTAAGCACTAACTCCAATATTTTTTAATTTAGTATTATGTTTGTAAATAACTTACAGTAGAAATAGTAAAATATTTCTGCTCTCTCATGAAAGCGCCATCACTGATGCAATCGTTCTTATGGAAGCTATAGGATTTTTTTATCATATATTTATAATATTTTTCTAGATTTTTGGTGAAAGTTTCATAGCGATAGCACATCTACAAGTATTTATTTATTTATTTATTTTATTTTTCTACATCTATTTATGGCGCGGTTCCATACAAACTCGACCACTGTGGATTGGATAAGATAAAAGGTCTTTTACTGGGTCTAATAATGCCTTCGTCAAGCAAGTGACTTATTTCTAAGCTTACAAAATCTTTTACTACTTGTGGCGTTGTAGTCTCCTGCGGCTATAAAACGATCCCCAAGTGAATTGTCCATAAATTGTCCTTCCGAGATTGAGAAACGAGGAGGGCAGTAAACGGCAGCGATTGAAAGAATTTCGTTGCTTGACTGAATTTGTATCGATGTGGCCTGCAAGAAGTTTGTTGCAAACCTTTTGTGAAAATGGTGTTTGAAGCGTTCTTTGATTAGAACTCCAGTTCCGCCGTGGGTTTTCCCATCTGGATGATCTGTGCGGTAGATTGTATAGCATCTGATTTGAAAGTTTTATTTGCTTGTAAGATGTGTTTCCACCAGTAGCATAAACTCAATATGGTTTTCGGTCAAGAATTGTGACAATTCTAGTTTATGCCGTGAGACACCATTGGCGTTCTACATTGATATTCGTAAAGCCTGCATAGATTATTTAGACTGTTGTGCTACGAACAGCTGTATCACCATGTTCTGCTTTTGAATAAGTGATTGCATGGTCGTTTTCATGAATGACATCATAGTTTCCGTTTTGCTATGTGGCTGTTCTTGGGCCTGCTGAGCGTTTTATGAATTAGGCTGAACTGGAATTTCCATTCCAGATCGTAGAGCATCGGTATAGGAGAAGCCGTTGGTAGTGTTTAGGGGACCGAATGAGGACCTCGCTTTAGCGAAGATGACGTCTGTCGTAGTTTTTGACGCAATATACACATTCTGTGGATTTTCGTTGCGCGTTGCGACTCTTCAACTCCTTGTACACCATACATCCTCTATAGTTTTCTGTATGCAGGGCAGCTTTTATTTCTGCGGCGGTGACATCGGGTACGATTCCAATGACTATAACTTGTAGGCCAGCTGGCTTACTGCTTTTCAGCTGGCCCGTGTAATAGTTTTTATGAACATTGTCCAGATATTTAGACACGATTCGGAATTGCTCTTCAGTCTTGGCTTGCACCTTTGTTTTATGGATGTTTCCTTTCATAAGCGGGACAACATAAAAGTGGTCACCGTTCCCCAAATGTTTCTCGAGAAATCTGAAATTTTGCGTTTCATTCTCTATAGCAGCACTGCTTGTGATCGGACGGCCCCTGAAAACTTGTCCCTTAATGTGGAGGAAGCTTTCCTTATCCCCAAATCTTTTCCTTGATTTACACAAAACTAAGTAATTGCTATACTTTTTACTTCCTTTCAGGGAACTCACTCTTTTATGACTTTTAACATATCTTCTTACTTGAATTTTAAGGGGGTTTAACTGGAAACCTCCAACCAGTTTTTTTTAAAGATGTTATTGCGACTAGTTCGCGATTCATCTTTGTGCCTAAAGGAAGTCATCTTGGACCCATGCTTTTTACACTGCGGGACGATGCTTAGGGACGTTGCGAATACTGCTTGGGGATTCAATAGTTTGATCAAGAAAAGAGAGTTATTTTTGATTTCAGTGAACTTACGTCCGTTTATTTCAACTATGAAACAGAATGAATATATGAAAAATATATGAAAGCGGCAGGAAGTACGGAATTTTGGTATTTGGAACTGATAATCACGGAACTCGAGCATTTTTTATTACACATTGAAACGCTTGGATGCGAACATGCCCTCCCGCAGGCGAAAATACCGCATATGCCTACACATCATTGCAGCTAGCTGCAATTCACAGACAGCAGACACCCCATTCGGGAATCGTGTGCCATTGTGAGTCCTGGGGGTCCTTCGGTTGCTCGTTAAATGGAACAGTGTGCCCACCAGTGTGACAACTGCCCTTGCTCCGACATGAGTCGCCGGTGTGATCATCGGCTAAGCAGCTCTCCCCGCAGCCGCTTGATTGGAGCCAAGTGCGGGAACCATCAGCACTTCCGGAGGGTTTCCGTGGCACCGGTAGGACTCCGGTTCTGGGTTATTTTGCTTCAGCGGTTCCTGGAATGCACGATGTGGATGATGTGATAAGCATGAGGTGATTCATTGTGCGCATAAGAATAAATGGAAATAGGAACATGTTTAGTTAAGAATCTCCGAAGGTGCCCTCTCATGGTGCACACATCCTTTACTCTGACCCTGCCTTAATTTTTTTGTCCTCTTTTTTATTTTATTTATTTTTTTGTTTATTGCGTTCTAAAAGTCATTTGTTTGTCCTCCTTCACGACCACCGTGTCACCTAACCTAAGATTGGCATAAGAAGCTGTCATTACAGATGTTTCTGAATTTTCTTAGTGTACTCTTCTTTATGCCAGCTAAGGCAAAATTTCTGCTGAGAGCCTTAAGACGAAACCACCGATTTACTATGGAGTTGAAGTATTTTTGGATTGTGGATTCGATTATGAAGAGAATAAATCTTCCGGAAACGACTTGGGAAAGCAGCAACGTGGAACGTTACAGTTCTCGGAGCGGCAGCGCAGTCGTTTTTAGCAAGCCCGATAAGGGAGAATCGACGTGGAACATAAGGGTCCTTGGAGGGGCAACGCGGCTGGGTCAATGAGTCAAGCCAAGAGTGGCGAGAGAGCAGTAGCGGAGCACGACCAGCAACAACAATAACGGGAGAAGTGCTTCTTGGCGACCAACTCAGAACGGCGACTGGTGAGTGACGGCCAGACGAGAACCTAGCGGAAGTCAAGAAGAAGCAGTGAAGATCCGGAGCGGAGTCCGTCGGGAGCTGCAATTTATTTGTAAACAACCAAAGGCTTTTAGAATTTTAGCTAATTTCATCATTTCTGGACTTTTGCAATAACATTGAACTATAAATTCCGTGTAACAAGCCCACAAACTAGCCGCGGCATTTATAACGATCAAAAAAGGCAAGATAAAAGTTCGTTACACGATTTTCACGATCAGGGTGCCGCCTGTTAGGAAGTGCCCCGAAGTAAGTGCCACTGACAGATGGATCTTCTGACATAGCGGACAATCCCCTGCAATTAAGACACGTTTAAATTATCTTTTACGTGTGCATGTTAACCAACTCATAAATTGCCTCACCAAAAAGGCAATGTAAACATTATTTGCAAAACGCAGTAGCCCCTGCTGAATGCGTCATGCCATTTCTTATCGTGTCTCCTTATTTCCCCTCACTCCTTTGTGATGATCCCCAAAAGATTATCCAGACTAAACATCAATCTCCACATGTAAACATTCCCACAAAATTTGCGTCATGCCATTTCTTATCTTGTCTCCTCATTTCCCCCCACTCGTTTTTGATGATCCCCAAAAGATTATCCAGACTAAACATCAAGCTCCACTTGTAAACATTCCCACACAATTTTCCATGGCCCAAGCCAGACATAAACATTAGAGCCGACTCGCCGTCACCAGTCCGAATTGGATCGATCTTCCGATCTTATCACTCTTCACGAATGACTCAACTGCTGCATCAGCAAATTGTCCCTTTCTCTTATAATCTCTTAGGGCAATTTTTTATTCTCTCCAAGTACCCTTTTGGGTTACTTCTCTTAAGCCGAGGTTTGTTGGTTATCTGGCAATTAAAAATTGGCAGTCTTATTCCGGGAGCAAGCCTTTCACATACAATCCGTCTAGCCTAAGCGTTTAAATAAAGTTTGTGAACCAAATAAGAAATAATAAATAAAGTTTTTTAAAAATAAAAAATTAAAAATTATTTTTTTAAAAAGTGAACTTCGGGATTAATTTAATTGGCGCCCAACGTGGGGCCATGCAAATAAAGGTGATTCTCAAAAATAATTAATTAAAACAAGAAGGGAAAGCTAACTTCGGACGGAGCCGAAGTTTATGTACCCTTGCAGTTAAATCCGGATATATATCACAAACATCGGATATAGTTGGCCGATCCTTATGATTACATCATAATAAAACCAATTAACTAAAATACAAAATCTAAAAAAAGTCCCAAACTTCTATCTTCAAAAATAAGAAAGTTGATATTTCTACCAAATACCATTTCCGATCGTTCAGTTATATGGCAGCTATAGGATATAGTCGGCCGATCCTAATGAAATTTGGTAGGTTGGATCAACTGACCAAAAATAGAATCTGTATTAAGTTTCAGCTTTCTATCTTCAAAAACACGAAAGTTGGGTCATTTCCGATCGTTCAGTTATATGGCAGCTATAGGATATAGTCGGCCGATCCTTATGAAATTTGGCATGTCGTATTATTTTGCCAAAAATAGCTCTCATGTCAAATCTCATGTCAAATCTCTAACTCTAGAAACACCAAAGTTATACCTTTTCCGATCAATCAGTTATATGGCAGCTATAGGATATAGTCTGCCGATCCGGGCCGTTCCGACTTATATACTGCGTGCAAAGGAAAGAAGGGTGTGTGCAAAGTTTCAAGACGATAGCTTTAAAACTGAGAGACTAGTTTGCGTAGAAACAGACAGACGGACAGACAGACGGACAGACAGACGGACAGACAGACGGACAGACGGACAGACGGACATGCTCATATCAACTCAGGAGGTGATCCTGATCAAGAATATATATACTTTATAGGGTCGGATATGTCTCCTTCACTGCGTTGCACACTTTTGACCAAAATTATAATACCCTCTGCAAGGGTATAAAAAAATAAGTAAATTCAATTAAATACAAAAGCTGATTAATTAATCCAATGAAAGAAAGAAGGAAGAAATCCAACAGAACATCTTACCAAGGAGAAAAGGATACAGATAGCAGGAAGGAAGAAACCAAACAGGACATCTAACTAAGGAGGAAAGGATACAACATCATCGTGAGAAATTAAAGAAAAACTTATCGTTAGTTACACATTAAATTTACATTACATTTAAAAAATACTAACAAAAAATTTTATAAAATTAAGTCAAATCTTTAAAAAAATTAATTACTTAACGATTAAACAATCTGGAAGATATAATAAATAATTTTCAAAAATTAAACATGGCAACCGGTGGTGGACCAAACATGTTAGGTAGTGGAATTGGATACAGTTCAATTACAACAGAATTAATAAATAGATTCATAAACGTCCAGATAAATGAATTGACTACAAAAATTAATGAATTATCGGCAAAAGTAGAAAGTAAGGAAAAAACGGTTGTAGATTATAAAATTCAGACAATTGATCCAAATATAAGTTGTGATACAACATTGGAAGTTATTAAAGCTCTGCCAAAATTTAACGGGGAGCAAACTCAGTATGTAGGCTGGAGGAAGGCTGCAGAGACAGCAATGAGTTTATATAAAATAAACAGTGAGCAATATTTTATAGCGTTAACCATACTTCGTAACAAAATAATGGGAGCGGCCCTGACCAACCATGGAACAGTTCTTAATTTAAATACAATTTTGTCTAGATTGGATTTTATCTATAGTGATAGAAGACCAATCCACGCTCTAAAAGCTGAACTAAGTATTCTTAGACAGGGTAAATTGTCTATTACGGAGTTCTATAACGAGGTAAAAAAAAAGATGACCCTACTGATCAATAAGACCATAATGACATATGGTAAAGAAACGGAGAGTAAAGAATCTAAACGGAGAAACGGCCAAAACCAAAGTTGGCCCCAACAGACTAATTTCGACCAGAATAAACCCCAGAACCAATGGAAGTCGATCCTTCCATACAGTTCGTAAGCCGACCAAGAGGGCAATCTAATAATTATCTTCAGGGATATACCCAAAGTTTAGCACAAACCAAAACCAAGATCGTCCGTATTCAGGTTGACCAAACTACTATCAACATAATTATAGCCGTCCTTCAGCTAGCCCAAGTCATTTTCCAGTAAAGCGAGAGCTTGAGAGTACAGAAAATCAACCACAAAATAAAACCATGAAAATTAATAATATTCAGGAGGACCATTTTTTAGGGGAAGAGCTAGAGTAAGATTACCTTACTTAATACGATTTGACAAAAAAGAAAATACAAATTTTAAAGTACTAATTGATACAGTCGCAACCACTTGTTACATTAAAAATATTTAAATAAAAATGAACTCCCTATTTATAAAAGGGTTTCATCAGTAAAGGGATATTCGATAATAGAATATTATCACATGATAAAAATTTTCAATATTAAACATATCTTTTGTGAAATCGAGGATTTAGAAACTGACTTGTTAGTCGGTTATAATCTACTTAAAAAAATTGGTGCTATAATCGACACCAAAAAGGGAGTTATACAATATCACGGGAAAGAGGAAAAATTACTTTTTCACAATAAAGTGTGTAAAGAAAATCTATGCCACACCGAGGAAAAATGTTTTCACCCTCTGAACGAATTCTTAATAAACAAATGTTTTAAGCAGTTAAAACAAGTTAAATCAAATTAATCCTGTGTCGAAACAAGCGACTAGGACTACAGCTCCGAATCAGAGCATTCAAAGGATTTTAGTTCAATAAAATCCTTCCAATCCAAAAATGAGGATCTAAGGTCAATAACCTCACAATCTACTTCAGGAAACTAAAAAAGTAAAAAACATTGCCTAAACAACATAAAATTGAAATCAGAAAATGATATGGAAGAATTAAGAAATATCATAATAAACCATATCAAAGATGATCACTCTAAAATAAATATGCAAATTCCTTTCCGCACTGATATTATATATGGAGACCCATATTTGGAAAATAATACCCATATGCCCAATCCGTAGCAAAATTTGTTAATAAAGAAATTAAAAGAATGTTGTCCGAAAAAATCATACAACCTAGCAGGAGTCCGTATAATTCTCCAGTTCTTGTAGTTCCGAAAAAAGGATACAATGAAGATGGCAGTCCAAAACTAAGACTTGTCATTGATTTTAAAAAATTAAATGAAAACACAATTCCCGATAGATACCTTATGCAGGATCCATCTGTTATATTAGCTAATCTGGGAAAAGCAAAATCTACAAATCTAGCAAAATTTTCTACAATTGACTTGGAATCCGGTTTTCATCAAATATTAATGAGTGAATCCGACATTCAAAAAACATCTTTTTCTATAAATAACGGTAAATACGAATTTTTGAGAACGCCTTTTGGCTTGACAAACGCTCCAAGAATCTTCCAACGAGCAATGGATGACATTTTACGAGATCAAGTTGGAAAAACTTGCCACGTCTATATGGACGATATAATAATTTTCTTAAATTCAGTAGAAGAACATTTTAATGATTTAATTAGAATAATAAATATCCTTTTAGAAGAAAATATAAAAATTTCTTTAGAAAAATCCAAATTCTTTTCGCAAGAAACCAACATGCTTGGATACGTAGTCTCTTATAATGCAATCAAAACAGACCCAGTTAAAATCGAAGCCATACAAAATGAGCACTGCCAGTATTTGACGAAGCCGGACTGATCCCTGACCACCAGTTTGGCTTCGCCACCTGAAGGTACCACACGGTACGCCAGAGCAGTGCCATCGGGTAGTGCAGTGCATCCTGGACGCGTTTGAAACCAAGAAGTACTGCATGGCCGTCATGCTGGACGTGAAGCAGGCGTTTGACCGCGTCTGGCATCCCGGTCTTCTATATAAATTAAAGACTGGCCTACCCCGACCATACTTCCAGTTCCTAAAGTCGTTCTTGGAAAACCGTAAATTTGCTATTAGATGTGGCGATGTCCGAGCTCCGGGAAAACTGCACCATACAGCTAATCAAAAAAAACAAGAAAGGAAAGCTAACTTCGGGCGGAGCCGAAGTGTATATACCCTTGCAGCTAAAACCGGATATATATCGCAAACATCGGATATAGTTGGCCGCTCCTTATGGGAATATGAATATATAATCCAACTTATTACAATACAAACTCTAAAAAAAACTCCCAAACTTCTATCTTCAAACATACCAAAGTTGGTATTTCTACCAAAAACCATTTCCAATCGTTCAGTTATATGACAGCTATAAGATATAGTCGGCCGATCGTTATGAAATTCAGTAGGTCGGATAAACTGACCAAAAATATAATATGTACCAAGTTCCAGCTTTCTTTCTTCAAAAACACGAAAGATGGGTCATTTCCGATCGTTCAGTTATATGGCAGCTAGAGGATATAGTCGTCCGATCCTTACGAAATTTGGCATGTTGTATTGTATTTTTTTGCCAAAAATAGCGCTCATGTAAAATTTGAACTCTCTAACTCTAAAAACACCGAAGTTATACCATTTCCGATCAATCAGTTATATGGCAGCTATAGGATATAGTCGGCCGATCCGGGCCGTTCCGACATATATACTGCGTGCAAAGGAAAGAAGGGTGTGTGCAAAGTTTCAAGTCGATAGCTTTAAAACTGAGAGACTAGTTTGCGTAGAAACAGACAGACGGACAGACAGACAGACGGACAGACGGACATGCTCATATCAACTCAGGAGGTGATCCTGACTAAGAATATATATACTTTATAGGGTCGGAGATGTCTCCTTCACTGCGTTGCACACTTTTGACCAAAATTATAATACCCTCTGCAAGGGTATAAAAACTGGGATAACCCAATATAAGCGAAAAGACGCTGAACTACAATTTACTAAAAGCGACAGACAAGCTTTTTATAACAGTTGCGATGTGCTAAACCAAAACTAGCGCATTGTTCAAAAAAAAATAAGAGCCACGCAATGAGCTCATTGAGCAACGATCAAAAGAACGAGCGTAGAAGTTCAGTGAACCAAAGAAACGGCTTCTACTCTTACTTTTCAACCCGCGATACCGAAGTGGAAAAATCGGCGATTATAAGCAACCCGGCTTTACTGACCGTTGAAACCCAAAGGGCACGGTCTTGCTCACCCGCACTGCTCACTCCGACTCCCGCGTCATGGAGTTCGCAGTGTAAAACCCCCCCTCCAATATCGGAAACAAATTTCGCACCAACAACTAGCAGCGCTACAACTTCTGCAACAACAGAGAAAACCTCTGCAACTCAAAGTACCGCGACGTCAACGACTACAGCGAGTACAAAAACAACAACCTCGGAAAGTGCCAAAGCGGTAACGGCCACACAGACTGGAATGGATCGCTACATCCAAATTAAGCGCAAGCTTAGCCCACAGAGTAATCCGGCAGGCAACAAAACAAAAATTAACCGTGTCCTGAATATCGATAAAGAACCGGACAGATCCACTACTAACAGATTTGCCCTACTGGCGGAGCCTGAGGAAAACCAACCAGCCCAAGACACCGCAAAAAAACCCAAGCCCCCTCCAATCTATATTATGGGAAAAAGCTCGAGTGCCCTGGTCAACAAAATTGCGTCGTTGATCGGGAACGGTGACAACTTCATGTTGTTCCGCTTATCAAAGGGAACATCCATGAAACAAAGGTGCAAACAAAGACTGAAGAGCACTTCCGAATCGTGTCGAAATATCTGGACACTGTACAGAAAAACTATTACACGTACCAGCTGAAAAGCAGTAAGGGCCTACAAGTGGTAGTAAAGGGAATAGAACCTGATGTTACCGCGGCGAAAATAAAAACCGCCCTTAAAGAAAAGGGCTTCGCCGCCAAGAATGTTATTAACATTCTAAACAAAGATAAAAAGCCACAACCCCTCTTAAAGGTCGAGCTCGAGCCAGATAGCAGGTCGCTGAAGAAGAACGAAGTCCACCCAATTTACAACCTGCAATATCTTTTGCATCGGAAAATCACTATTGAAGAGCCACATAAACGCAACGGTCCAGTGCAATGCACTAACTGTCAAGAGTATGGACACACAAGGTCTTACTGCACACTTCGGGCTGTTTGTGTAGTCTTCGGGGACGCCCACAAGTCCGCTTGCTGCACTACAAACAAGGACAGAACCGTGAAGAAATGTGGAAACTGCGGAGGCAGCCATACAGCAAACTATAGAGGATGTATGGTGTATAAGGAGTTAAAGAGTCGCATGCGTCAAGCAACCGCAACGCGCAACCAAAATCCACAGAATGCGAACATTGCGTCAAAAACTACGCCAGACGTCTTCTTCGCCAAAGCTGCGAGATCCTCATTTGGTCCACTAAACACCACCAACGGCTTCTCCTATGCCGATGCTCTACGATCTGGAAGGGAAATTCCAATTAAGCCTAACTCTCAAAGCGCTCAACAGGCCCCAGAACAGCCACACAGCAATATGGAAACTATGATGCTTACCCTCCAACAAAGTATGATGGAGCTTATGTCATTCATGAAAACAACCATGCAAACGCTTGTTCAAAACCAGAACATGGTGATACAGCTGCTCGTAGCACAACAGTCTAAATAATCTATGCAGGCTTTACGAATATCAATGTGGAACGCCAATGGTGTCTCATGGCATAAACTAGAATTATCACAATTCTTAACCGAAAACCATATTGACGTTATGCTACTGGTGGAAACGCATCTTACAAGCAAATACAACTTTCTTATAAGAGGCTACACAATCTACCGCACAGATCATCCAGATGGGAAAGCCCACGGCGGAACTGGAGTTCTAATCAGAGAACGCATTAAACACCACTTTCACAAAAGGTTTGCAACAAACTTCTTGCAGGCCACATCCATACAAATTCAGTCAAGCAACGGAATCCTTTCAATCGCTGCCGTTTACTGCCCTCCTCGTTTCTCAATCTCGGAAGGACAATTTATGGACTTCTACAATTCACTTGGGGACCGATTTATAGCCGCAGGAGACTACAACGCCAAACATACGCACTGGGGATCACGTCTAGTGACTCCCAAAGGAAGACAATTGTACAATGCAATTATAAATGTGAAAAATAAACTGGACTACGTTTCCCCTGGAAGTCCCGCAAACTGGCCAACAGACTCACGAAAGCTACCAGACCTTATTGATTTTGCAGTGACAAAAAACATACCTCGCAATCTAATAAGTGCCAAAGCAGTCTCGGACTTATCATCAGACCACTCGCCTGTGCTTCTAACGCTTCTTCAAAGCCCAGAAATAACCGAATACCCCTTCAGCCTGACGACGCCAAAAACGAACTTGCTAAAATACAAAAAGTACGTGAGTGCCCACATAGAACTCGCCCCGGAATTTAACATGGAATCGGACATCGACTACACTACGAGCGCCCTGGAAGAAGTACTCGTTGCGGCAGCTAAAATCTCTACTCCTCATAGAAAAGATGTAGACCGAAACAAACACTTCAAATCTAATCAGCAAATCGAACAGCTCGTGCGAGAAAAGAGGCGCACGCGTCGTGATTGGCAAAACAGCAGATCACCAGCTTCAAAACAACGCCTTAAGGAAGCAACCCGATCACTCGACCAGGCTCTTCACCAACAGGAAGAAAACGCACAGCTAAGGTACATCCAGAATCTCTCGCCAACAAGCACAAAGTACCCCCTGTGGAGGGCCCATCCAAATCTTAGCGCCCCAATTGAAACGACCACCCCAATAAGAAACTCTTCGGGATGCTGGGCTCGCAGCGACGAAGACCGAGCTGAAACATTCGCCACACATCTCCAAAGTGTCTTCCAGCCAAACCCAGCCTCAAATTCATTCCTCCTGCCAGAAATTCAGCCAGAGTCCTCCCCTCAGCCAGCCGCACCTTCATTCCGGCCGAACAAAATCAAAAAAGTCATAAGAGGGCTAAAACCAAAAAAGGCTCCCTATTGACCCCCCTATTGGTGACCTATTGACCCCAAAGATGCTGATCAAACTTCCAAAATGCGCTATAGAGGTCGTCTGCATACTATTTAATGGAATCATTAATCTTGGCTATTTCCCAAAAAAGTGGAAGAAATCCATCATTATAATGATACCGAAGCCAGTAAAAGACCACACAATTCCGTCATCATACAGACCAATAAGCCTTCTATCTTGTTTGTCTAAATTGTTTGAAAAATGCTTGTTAACTCGCATAATACCACATCTGGAAGCTTGCAATATTATCCCGGCACACCAATTTGGCTTTCGAAGAAACCATGGAACCATCGAACAACCATCCGAAATACGCTCAGCCTTCGAACAGCGAGAATACTGCAGCGCTATTTTCCTCGACGTATCTCAAGCTTTCGACCGAGTTTGGCTCATCGGACTCATGCACAAAATTAAGACGTATTTACCAACATACACCCACAAGCTACTGGAATCATACCTCTACAATAGGGTATTCTCAGTGAGATGCAACGCAGCTACTTCGGGCGACTACACCATCGACACGTCGCTCCAGATGCCCAACGCAGGCAACAACCCAACTGGCTAATCATCTCACAATAGTGGAAAGGTGGCTGTCCGACTGGCGCATTAAAATAAACGGACAAAAGTGTAAACATATAACGTTCACTCTTAATAGACAAACATGCCTTTCGCTTTTACTAAACGGTATGCAGATCCCTCAAGCTAACGACGTAACGTACCTTGGCGTTCACCTTGATAGACGACTTACCTGGCGCAAGCACATCGAATGCAAAAAGATGCACCTAAAACTGAAAGCCAGCAGCCTCCACTGGATCATAAACTCACGATCGCCACTGTGCCTGGACTACAAGTTACTACTGTACAATTCAGTCCTAAAGACAATCTGGACGTATGGCTCCCAGCTGTGGGGTACGCGAGCAGCAGCAACATAGACATCATAGAGCGCGCACAATCAAAAATCTTGAGAACTATCACAGGGGCACCTTGGTATGTTCGCAACGAAAACATCCACCGGGATCAGGGCATCCTCGCAGTGAAAGACGAAATCCAGAAGCAAAAAGAGTCATACGAAGAAAAACTGTCTTCGCACCCAAATTTTCTCGCTCGGGGATTGACTCGGGTTTCTAGCGTATCCCGCCTTAGACGCAACGACCTCCCAACCCAGCCATCGATTTTTAGGGCCGTCTTACCCCGTATCAGTCAATATGACTGTTAGTTAAGTTAAAAATATAAGATTTGATACACCTCTTGCTAGTCTCGCAAAGAGAAGATTCAAGAAATAAAAGCAACGTTGAAAACAAAAAAAAAAAAAAAAAAAGATATGGCGAGGCCATCTCCGGTATTAGAGAAGCTCACGCTGGTGTACCCCAAGGCAGCGTTCTTGGCCCTTTGATGTACAATGCTTACACGGCCGACCTCCCTGTTCATCAGAGGCCTGACCTGCTCGCAGCAACCTATGCAGACGACACCGCCTTCCTTACCACCGCCGATAGCGCATTGGGGGCAGCCGAAACGATGCAATTGCAGCTTGACTTGCTCAGCGACTGGCAAAAGCGATGGAACATTGCCGTCAATAACGAGAAGTCCACTGCCTCTACATTTTCTCTCTGCAAAGGCAACTGCCCTCCAGTTAACCTTAATGGCTCTCCAATCCCACAGGTAGACAATCCCAAGTACCTGGGATTCACCCTAGACAGGAGGCTCACCTGGAAGCCCCATCTGATTAAGAAGAGGAAACAGGCTAATCAAAGACTTCGATCCTTCTACTGGCTTATGGGTAGGAGATCGAAGCTGAGAACTTCCACTAAACTCCTCATTTACAAGGCAATAATACGCACAATCTGGACGTACGGCATACAGCTCTGCAGCAGTGCGAGCAAGACGAATGTTCGAACTATACAAGCTTTCGAAAATAGAGCCCTTCGAATCGCCGTTGGGGCCCACGTCTATCATGACAATCGCACCATCCACGAGGTTCTCAATTTCCCTTGGGTCAAGGACGAGATACAAAGGAGCAGCGCACGTTACATGCAGAGGCTTCATAATCACCCGAACCGGTTGGCCAGCTCCCTGCTCGACAACAGCGAGCAGCCCAGAAGACTAAAAAGGACACACCCGCTGGACCTCCCCTTACTACCCTAATTTATTTCTACCATTTTAATATTTAAAATTATCTATATTATCTTATCTAAAATTATCTTTAATTATCTATATCTATATTATAATGGTTGTCCCTAATGGACAGTTTTAAATAAACGTTACCCTGCTATTACAAAAAAAAAAAAAAAATGTCAAATTGGAACTCTCTTACTCTAAAAATACCAAAGTTATACCATTTCCATGTATAGTCGTCCGATCCCGGTCGTTCCGACTTATATACTGCGGGCAAAGGAAAGAAGGGCAAAGTTTCAAGTGGATAGCTTTAAAACTGAGAGACTAGTTCGCGTAGAAACAGACAGACAGACGGACATGCTCATATCAACTCAGGAGGTGATCTTGATCAAGAATATATATACTTCATTGGGTCGGAGATGTCTCCTTCACTGCGTTGCACACTTTTGGACAAAATTATAATACCCTCTGCAAGGGTATAAAAATAGATGCGATACTTATTACGCAAGAGCTATTTCTCATAATGATGGAAAATTACTGTTATGTAATCAGGTAGCAAAATGCGACAACATTTATTATGAAATAAATAATTTCAAAAAAGAACTATTTAATAATTATTGTGTTCTTAGCACAGAAAAATCATGTTTCACTCGCTTATTGAACGGTGAAAAATCAATATGTAATAAAATAAGAGAAAAAAATAAACAAGTAGATATAATTCAGGAAGGTGCTATTTTAGTAAATGGAAATAATATTGTAAATGACACTTGCCTAATAGGGTCTTATTTAATAACATTCAATGGCACCACAATAATTAATAATATATCATATTCAAACGTAGATAATAAAATATTAGAATACATTTCAGCCCACAATTATAATAATTTTGAAATATCCCAAAATATATTATCCAACAATTTGGAACTATCATTTGATAACATAAATACCCTATATCCTTTTATTCAAATTAAACAAACCAGAATACCACTAACATTAGTTGTAATCACATTAATTTCAACATATATAATTTGGTTATGTATTTATAATTTAAGAAAATATTGTAAAACCATTAAACCACGGCTTAGCAATATTTTAAAAACAAATATGGTAATTTGTCCGATCAAGAAATCCCGCATGAAGAAATAATAGAATTTACAGAAATTATTCTGTTTATTCGTAGCAGAATTAACAGCTCAAATAAACTCCATGGCTGCACCATCGTTTGAATCGGGACGCTTCAATTTAGAAGGGGGTGTGTCTACCAACTCATAAATTTCCTCACCAAAAAGGCAATGTAAACATTATTTGCAAAACGCAGTAGCCCCTGCTGAATGCGTCATGCCATTTCTTATCTTGTCTCCTTATTTCCCCTCACTCGTTTGTGATGATCCCCAAAAGATTATCCAGACTAAACATCAATCTCCACATGTAAACATTCCCACAAAATTTTCGTCATGCCATTTCTTATCTTGTCTCCTCATTTCCCCCCACTCGTTTCTGATGATCCCCAAAAGATTATCCAGACTAAACATCAAGCTCCACTTGTAAACATTCCCACAAAATTTTCCATGGCCCAAGCCAGACATAAACATTAGAGCCGACTCGCCGTCACCAGTCCGAATCACTCTTCACGAATGACTCAACTGCTGCATCAGCAAATTGTCCCTTTCTCTTATAATCTCTTAGGCCAATTTTTTATTCTCTCCAAGTACCCTTTTGGGTTATTTCTCTTAAGCCGAGGTTTGTTGGTTATCTGGCAATTAAAAATTGGCAGTCTTATTCCGGGAGCAAGCCTTTCACATACAATCCGTCTAGCCTAAGCGTTTAAATAAAGTTTGTGAACCAAATAAGAAATAATAAATAAAGTTTTTTAAAAATAAAAAATAAAATAAAAGTGAACTTCGGGATTAATTTAATTTGCACATAATAAAAAAAGAAAGGTGGCTGCTTAATATTTAAAGAAATGGGCGAAAACGAAAACGAAAGAAATGGTCTTGCCTCTTCAACGTTATAAATTCGATTACATTTTTCTCTAATCTTAAGCCTAACTTATCTATTGCGGCGAAGCGGGGCGAATTCGCACAAGAGCGAATATGAGCTTTCGCTCCCGCTCCGCCCTAAGCTATCTAAGAGTAAATTTACAGACTAACAACTAACAAATACAATTCAGCTATAACTATAATTCACAATTTTTCGACTTCCATAAAATACAGATCAATTTACACCGGCCCCGTTGAAGGCCTCCATCAGGCTTCAACTAACTGGCAGCCGCGCCAGCTTGTGGACCGCTCTCCTATATTCCGCTCCAGAGCTAGTTCGGACGACGGCGACCCTGACCCTTCCGTCCGCGCCGGCGTGTGTTGCTCCTACTCGTCCCGTGAGCCACTGTTGTGGCGGCTGGTGATCCTCTGCGATCAGGACCAGCTCTCCCGTCCGGATGTCGTCCCCTGGTGCTGCCACTTCGACCGCGCCTGTAGGCCCAAGACGTACTCCCGGGACCATCGCTGCCAAAACATTTGCTTGATTGACGAGACAAGCCGCCATCGCCGCAAGCACGTTAGACCCTGCTGGTCCGGGGTCCGCGGTGCTGGTGGGGCGATGAGCGGCCCACCTGTCAACAGGTGCCCGGGAGTAAGCGCCTCGCCGTCGCTTGGGTCCTGACTCAGAGCCCCCAGGGGTCGTGAGTTCAGGACGGCCTTGACTCCAACGAGGACGATCTGCAGCTCCTCCGCGGTCAGTCTGGCGTTCCCTACCGCTCGTAGGAGTAGGTGTTTTGCAGTCTTCACACCTGCCTCCCATAGTCCGTCCATGTGCGGAGCCCGCGGCGGTATGAACAAATACACAAACGCATCCGCTTTTTGATGCGTATTGAGTGACCGCGTCGACCTCGTCCTCGATTCTCCGACGAAGGTCTGCGAAGTGGCGACTCGCTCCGACGAAGTTCGTCGCGTTGTCGCAGTGCACGATCTGCGGACATCCTCGGCGCCCAACGAACCTTTGAAAAGCCAATAAAAAGGAATCAGTTGAAAGGTCGGAAACTACTTCTAAATGAACTGCCTTGGACGCAAAACAAACAAATAAGGCAATGTAGGACTTATAGGGTGGCCTACCACGAATTTTCAATGTCGTATCAATAGGGCCACAAAAATCAACACCACATATGGAGAATGGGCGGAGAGCACGAATTCTATCTAAGGGTAAATCACCCATGATTTGAGTCATCAGACGAGGCTTGCATTTAAAGCAGCGTATGCATGACCGTACTGTCTGACTGCAGACTTCCTGCGCATTTACGATCCATATGCGCTGTCGCAAAAGACTCACAAGTGCTCGAGGACCCACATGAAAATTCGACTCGTGCAAGTATCGGACGTAGCTCTGAACAAATTGAGAGCGTTTTGTCAACAATACTGGAAACTTGGCATCGTACGATATAGGAGCATTAGCTAGTCGCCCCCCAACCCGCAACAACGAAAAGGTAAGCCCAGCCTCTGAAGATTCGTGTAGAAAGGGATTTAGCTTTTGTAGGCTAGGGCTAACACTTAAATTTTTTCGGATCTTTTCTATTTCGCTACATCCAAATTAAGCGCAAGCTTAGCCCGCAGAGTAATCCGGCAGGCAACAAAACAAAAATTAACCGTGTCCTGAATATCGATAAAGAACCGGACAGATCCACTACTAACAGATTTGCCCTACTGGCGGAGCCTGAGGAAAACCAACCAGCCCAAGACACCGCAAAAAAACCCAAGCCCCCTCCAATCTATATTATGGGAAAAAGCTCGAGTGCCCTGGTCAACAAAATTGCGTCGTTGATCGGGAACGGTGACAACTTCATGTTGTTCCGCTTATCAAAGGGAACATCCATGAAACAAAGGTGCAAACAAAGACTGAAGAGCACTTCCGAATCGTGTCGAAATATCTGGACACTGTACAGAAAAACTATTACACGTACCAGCTGAAAAGCAGTAAGGGCCTACAAGTGGTAGTAAAGGGAATAGAACCTGATGTTACCGCGGCGAAAATAAAAACCGCCCTTAAAGAAAAGGGCTTCGCCGCCAAGAATGTTATTAACATTCTAAACAAAGATAAAAAGCCACAACCCCTCTTAAAGGTCGAGCTCGAGCCAGATAGCAGGTCGCTGAAGAAGAACGAAGTCCACCCAATTTACAACCTGCAATATCTTTTGCATCGGAAAATCACTATTGAAGAGCCACATAAACGCAACGGTCCAGTGCAATGCACTAACTGTCAAGAGTATGGACACACAAGGTCTTACTGCACACTTCGGGCTGTTTGTGTAGTCTTCGGGGACGCCCACAAGTCCGCTTGCTGCACTACAAACAAGGACAGAACCGTGAAGAAATGTGGAAACTGCGGAGGCAGCCATACAGCAAACTATAGAGGATGTATGGTGTATAAGGAGTTAAAGAGTCGCATGCGTCAAGCGACCGCAACGCGCAACCAAAATCCACAGAATGCGAACATTGCGTCAAAAACTACGCCAGACGTCTTCTTCGCCAAAGCTGCGAGATCCTCATTTGGTCCACTAAACACCACCAACGGCTTCTCCTATGCCGATGCTCTACGATCTGGAAGGGAAATTCCAATTAAGCCTAACTCTCAAAGCGCTCAACAGGCCCCAGAACAGCCACACAGCAATATGGAAACTATGATGCTTACCCTCCAACAAAGTATGATGGAGCTTATGTCATTCATGAAAACAACCATGCAAACGCTTGTTCAAAACCAGAACATGGTGATACAGCTGCTCGTAGCACAACAGTCTAAATAATCTATGCAGGCTTTACGAATATCAATGTGGAACGCCAATGGTGTCTCATGGCATAAACTAGAATTATCACAATTCTTAACCGAAAACCATATTGACGTTATGCTACTGGTGGAAACGCATCTTACAAGCAAATACAACTTTCTTATAAGAGGCTACACAATCTACCGCACAGATCATCCAGATGGGAAAGCCCACGGCGGAACTGGAGTTCTAATCAGAGAACGCATTAAACACCACTTTCACAAAAGGTTTGCAACAAACTTCTTGCAGGCCACATCCATACAAATTCAGTCAAGCAACGGAATCCTTTCAATCGCTGCCGTTTACTGCCCTCCTCGTTTCTCAATCTCGGAAGGACAATTTATGGACTTCTACAATTCACTTGGGGACCGATTTATAGCCGCAGGAGACTACAACGCCAAACATACGCACTGGGGATCACGTCTAGTGACTCCCAAAGGAAGACAATTGTACAATGCAATTATAAATGTGAAAAATAAACTGGACTACGTTTCCCCTGGAAGTCCCGCAAACTGGCCAACAGACTCACGAAAGCTACCAGACCTTATTGATTTTGCAGTGACAAAAAACATACCTCGCAATCTAATAAGTGCCAAAGCAGTCTCGGACTTATCATCAGACCACTCGCCTGTGCTTCTAACGCTTCTTCAAAGCCCAGAAATAACCGAATACCCCTTCAGCCTGACGACGCCAAAAACGAACTTGCTAAAATACAAAAAGTACGTGAGTGCCCACATAGAACTCGCCCCGGAATTTAACATGGAATCGGACATCGACTACACTACGAGCGCCCTGGAAGAAGTACTCGTTGCGGCAGCTAAAATCTCTACTCCTCATAGAAAAGATGTAGACCGAAACAAACACTTCAAATCTAATCAGCAAATCGAACAGCTCGTGCGAGAAAAGAGGCGCACGCGTCGTGATTGGCAAAACAGCAGATCACCAGCTTCAAAACAACGCCTTAAGGAAGCAACCCGATCACTCAACCAGGCTCTTCACCAACAGGAAGAAAACGCACAGCTAAGGTACATCCAGAATCTCTCGCCAACAAGCACAAAGTACCCCCTGTGGAGGGCCCATCCAAATCTTAGCGCCCCAATTGAAACGACCACCCCAATAAGAAACTCTTCGGGATGCTGGGCTCGCAGCGACGAAGACCGAGCTGAAACATTCGCCACACATCTCCAAAGTGTCTTCCAGCCAAACCCAGCCTCAAATTCATTCCTCCTGCCAGAAATTCAGCCAGAGTCCTCCCCTCAGCCAGCCGCACCTTCATTCCGGCCGAACAAAATCAAAAAAGTCATAAGAGGGCTAAAACCAAAAAAGGCTCCCTATTGACCCCCCTATTGGTGACCTATTGACCCCAAAGATGCTGATCAAACTTCCAAAATGCGCTATAGAGGTCGTCTGCATACTATTTAATGGAATCTGTAGTAACCCGTAAGTTCCCCCTCAATAAGGACAGGTTATTTCCAATTTAGATTATAGAACAATTGATTTATTTAAGTAATAATCGTGTCGCGTCTGCTCCGCACGCTCGGTCAATTACAACTAACTCTCCCCCTGCTCTGTCACTCCGCTCGCGCTCTCCTTGCCATTCTCGCCGCTCTCCTGCATGACATCGCCGCTCATTGCCGGCTCCCACATCCCTCCTTTATTGACAAGTTTTAGCTTCAAGGATGGGGCAGCCAAAGGAGCCAAATCTTCTGGGGACTGTCTAAGCCGATGACCTATTCCTGCTTCGACGTCTTGGTGATCCTGAGTAGATGTCATCTTCGGTTGAGGGCTGCTTAACGATGAGGGTCCAGATGTATCCAGGTGACTTGCGTTGATTGGTATTTTCTTGAGGTGCGATACATTCCTCGTGAGAGTCCTACCCCCTGCCCTAATTTTAACTATGTTTCTGTCTTTTTCAACAACCTCGAATTCCGTATCCTTAAAATTCGGAGTCAACTTACTAGGAAACACTACATTTTTCAAGAGTACTTTATCCCCTACGTTTATCACGGCTTCCCGTGCTCCCCTCTTCTTATCTGCCTCTTCCTTTCCTTTTTCTTTTAACATACAATCCCTGTCCCTTTCGGCCGAGTCTGAAACCTCTTCATCAATATCACCTATACATGGAACCTTGTCGCGGATAACCCTATTAAACATCAGTTGGGTGGGGGCTACTCCTGTTGTGCCATGTGGAGTAACGTTGTGCATGAGTACAAATTTCTGGATTTCTTCCCTGTAATTTTTTGAATTAGAGTGTGCTATCTTTAACCGTTTGACCAAAGACCGATTCATGTTTTCCACTTCCCCATTAGCCTGGGGCCAATAGGGTGGAGTCTTCACCTGTTCTATACCGCAAGTTTTGCAGTATTCCTCGAATTCTTGACTTATATACTGCCGTCCATTGTCAGTTTTTAAGTATTTTGGGTAGCCTAATCTACAGAATATTTCCTTCATTACTTCAATTAAGCTTTTTGTGGAAATTGAACGTAAAAATTTGAACTCCATATAGCGGGAATAGTAGTCAATAAACACTATAACAAACTCGATGTTTGGTAGGGGCCCCAATATGTCTGATGCTACCCAAATCCATGGACCTGTTGGAAATGGGTTCCTATCCATTGGTGCTGGCCTAGGGCATTGGGAGACCAGAAGACAATCTCTGCAGCGTTTGACATAGTTCTCTGCATCACGATCAATTAGAGGCCACCATACCTTGGATCGCAGACGCCTTTTCATAGCTGACTCTCCCGGGTCTCCTTCGTGAGCCAGCTCAAGCACTTGGTTCCGAAGTGATTGAGGAATAACAATTCGGTTACCTCGCAAAAGAAGGGGTCCTATTGCTGATAACTCAAATCGAAATGGGTACAGCAGTTTTAGGGATCCTGGTTTCCATGAGTCGCACTCCAGACAGGCCTTTGCATCGATAATTTCTTCGTCCTTTACCGAATGCTTTGCAATTTCCGAGATAGTCATTGATTGGGGAATGCTGTTCTCGATCACTTGTAATATGCTACAATCCATTTCTTTTTCACCAGAGTCGGATGCTGATAACGGACAAAGTCGGGATAGAGCGTCGGAGATGTTCTCTTTCCCCGCTTTGTAGACTACTTTAAAATCAAAGGACTGTAGCCGTAGCAACCATCTTTCTATGCGCGCAGGAGGCCTCGATGTCGGTTTAAAAATGGCCTCCAACGGTTTGTGATCTGTCACTAGCTCGAAATGAAGTCCTGCTAAGTAAAAGTAAAATTTCTCAACAGCCCAGACTAGAGCTAGACTTTCTTTCTCCGTTTGAGAATAACGTCTCTCAACGTCCGACAAAGCTTTACTAGCGAATGAAATAATTAAGGGGTCCGCATTTACAGAGAACTGCAACAGCACCGCTCCCAGTGCTACAGGACTGGCATCTGCTATTAGGCGAGTTCGATTTAGCGGGTTGAAGTATGCAAGGTTTGGTACTTTTTCCAGTCGATCCTTTAAGTTCCGAAAAGCATCTCTTTCTGTTTCGCCCCAGCTGAATTTCGAGTCCTTCCTCAGTAATTTTCTCAGCGGATCCGTGTAATCTGCCAGGTCTGGGATAAATTTTCCCACGTATGTCACCAAACCTAGGAAACTCCGAGTCTCTTCCTTGTTAAGTGGTTCTCGAAACATTCTAATCACATTAATTTTATCCGGGTCCACTTCGATTCCCTCGTCAGAAATAATATGACCAAGGAACTTGAGTTTGTTTGTTTTCCAGATGCACTTCTGATCGTTTAGTAAAACGCCGTTTTCTTTAAATGTGTTACAAACCTCTCTTACAGTCTTGTCATGTTCTTCTTCGCTAGCTCCAAAGATTATTACATCGTCAATATAATTCATGACATTAGTAAAGGGTGCTAATAGCTGCTCGAGGTGACGTTGGAAAATTTCTGGAGCAGAGTTAATCCCGAACATCAGCCGCTTGTACCGAAAGAGTCCTTTTGGTGTTATGAACGTCGTAATTTCTCTGCTGGCTTCGTCCAGTTCCAGCTGGTGATAAGCGTCTTTTAGGTCTAAGCGGGAAAAGTATTTTGCGTCCTTTAGCTTGGGCATAAAAGACTCAAAGGTCGGTAGTGGATAATTTTCTCGTCGAATGGCCTTATTCGCACGACGCATGTCAATGCACAGCCGAATATCGCCGTTTTCCTTAAAAGCCAGGACAATGGGGGATATCCACGAGCTCGGACCTGTAACTGATTCGATGATGTCCCGACTTAAACTCTCTTTCAGCTTAGCGGCAACTTTTTCCTCGAGTGCCACCGGGATTCTTCGAACTGGCTGCTGAATTGGAATGACTTTGGGGTCAATCCATAGCTTTATTTTAACCCCTTTCCATTTAGGGAATGGCGTGGTCATTTCCACTCGATTGACATCTAGACCTAGCCGAAGAACGTTCAGCTTAATGGCGGTCTCTCGGCCCAGTAGCGACTGCCGTCCATTTTTAATTACGAAAAATGTTGCAATCACCTCGACATTCGGCACAGCTGATATCGGCGCTTCAAAAACGTAAATTACTTCAAGTAATTGTTCAGAAGCATATCCTCGAAATTGTTTCTGAGAATGTGATCTAATGTTGAAGATTGCTGTAGGTTCCTTGTTAATCCTTGCCCAATCCGATTGACTAATAAGGTTAAATTTCGATCCAGAGTCAATAATGAGAGCAATGTTGTGACCCCCTATTTGGCAGTTTATGAGTTCTTCTTCTTCGTCGCTGTAGATCTTAAAACAATTCGCACATTCCTTCTTCCGTTTGGGATCAGCGCTCTCGTCTTCCACACAACGAATATCATTTCGGCGGCGCTTCCTATTTTCGTGTTTCGGCTGAGCATATTGTGTTGTTCTGCATTGTCGTGCAAAATGACCTATCTTGGAACATTTGTTACATTTAGCTGCTCGGGCCGGACAGGAGAAATCGCTATTTGCATGCCCCATTCGACCACATCTCGAACACTCCAGATTTGGCCTTATTTTCCGAGCAGTAATTTTATTGATTGAATCGCTAGTGATGGGTTTCGTCAGCATGGCTTCAGATTGTTTGCTTATTTGTTCCTCGACCTGGCACGCTTCAATAACTTCGTCCAAGGAGTATTCCTTACCCAAGAGTTTCTTCTTTAGCTCCAGCGGCGCCCACGAATCAATTATTTTGTCTTTTAGGCAGATTTCCTCAATCTCCACTTTAGATTGGCCGAAAGAACATTTATACATTTGTTGTCTTAGTCGTAAAATAAACTTTGAGAAATTCTCTGACTCATGTGGTGATATACTTCGAAATAGATGCCTTTCAAACGTTGAATTTTGTTTCGGCGAAAAGTAGGCATTTAATTTCTCGACCAAAACAGTGAAGACGTCGATCTCCCCGTCCTTGTCATCCTCTACCAGTGCACCCGGTAACGAGAACGCGACAGCTTGCAATTGTACCCCACCTACGTGAAGGAGTTTAGTTCTCTTCATTTTGGGTGCCACGATCTGTTCAGCCTCCATCGAGATAGTGAACGCTCTAAACCATTTCTCCCATTCATTTCGAAGGACCGATTTCTCAATCGCTTCACATAGGAATGGTTTTAAATAATTTTCCGCCATTCTGAGGTCGTGCGTTTGTGTTTGCTAGATTTTAGACAACGAAACAAAATTGCATTTTAGACTTGAAATTCTGGGCTTGTTTTTACGCAGCCTCTCTTTTTTTTATACTTATCTAGCTTACGCAAGACCAAACTCTTCCGCACAGCCTTTACTAAAAATTGTTCTTTTGGGCTTGTTTACACGCAGCCTCTTTCGACTTGTATTTACACGCAGTCGATTTATTATACAGCTTACGGAAAACAAAACTCTTCCGCACAGCCTTTCCTATGCACGTTTTCACCTGCGTACATACATAGTTACACATGCATACACATGCGGCTTGCAAAAATGTAAATCTTTCACTCAGCCCTTTTTTTCAGAGTAAATTTCTCTTAAGTTATCTGGCTTGTTTAAAACTCAGCCTCTCTTTATTGTTTTTTTTTTTTTTCTTTTTACTTATGTTTCGTAATTTGGTTTTGCGCTGAAATTTACAAGTATAACAATTACTAATCTCATTTATGTTATACATTATGGTTCTTCTTTCCGTTCCCCTTTTTTTTTTGGATGGCACTGCCATACGCAGTTTTTCGTTTTACATACATACATACATACATGCATGTACGTTTAAATGAGATTAATTATTGCTATTTCTTGTATATATTTTTGAAAAACAGTTTTACCTCGTCGCCAATGTAGTAACCCGTAAGTTCCCCCTCAATAAGGACAGGTTATTTCCAATTTAGATTATAGAACAATTGATTTATTTAAGTAATAATCGTGTCGCGTCTGCTCCGCACGCTCGGTCAATTACAACTAACTCTCCCCCTGCTCTGTCACTCCGCTCGCGCTCTCCTTGCCATTCTCGCCGCTCTCCTGCATGACATCGCCGCTCATTGCCGGCTCCCACAGAATCATTAATCTTGGCTATTTCCCAAAAAAGTGGAAGAAATCCATCATTATAATGATACCGAAGCCAGTAAAAGACCACACAATTCCGTCATCATACAGACCAATAAGCCTTCTATCTTGTTTGTCTAAATTGTTTGAAAAATGCTTGTTAACTCGCATAATACCACATCTGGAAGCTTGCAATATTATCCCGGCACACCAATTTGGCTTTCGAAGAAACCATGGAACCATCGAACAACCATCCGAAATACGCTCAGCCTTCGAACAGCGAGAATACTGCAGCGCTATTTTCCTCGACGTATCTCAAGCTTTCGACCGAGTTTGGCTCATCGGACTCATGCACAAAATTAAGACGTATTTACCAACATACACCCACAAGCTACTGGAATCATACCTCTACAATAGGGTATTCTCAGTGAAATGCAACGCAGCTACTTCGGGCGACTACACCATCGACACGTCGCTCCAGATGCCCAACGCAGGCAACAACCCAACTGGCTAATCATCTCACAATAGTGGAAAGGTGGCTGTCCGACTGGCGCATTAAAATAAACGGACAAAAGTGTAAACATATAACGTTCACTCTTAATAGACAAACATGCCTTCCGCTTTTACTAAACGGTATGCAGATCCCTCAAGCTAACGACGTAACGTACCTTGGCGTTCACCTTGATAGACGACTTACCTGGCGCAAGCACATCGAATGCAAAAAGATGCACCTAAAACTGAAAGCCAGCAGCCTCCACTGGATCATAAACTCACGATCGCCACTGTGCCTGGACTACAAGTTACTACTGTACAATTCAGTCCTAAAGACAATCTGGACGTATGGCTCCCAGCTGTGGGGTACGCGAGCAGCAGCAACATAGACATCATAGAGCGCGCACAATCAAAAATCTTGAGAACTATCACAGGGGCACCTTGGTATGTTCGCAACGAAAACATCCACCGGGATCAGGGCATCCTCGCAGTGAAAGACGAAATCCAGAAGCAAAAAGAGTCATACGAAGAAAAACTGTCTTCGCACCCAAATTTTCTCGCTCGGGGATTGACTCGGGTTTCTAGCGTATCCCGCCTTAGACGCAACGACCTCCCAACCCAGCCATCGATTTTTAGGGCCGTCTTACCCCGTATCAGTCAATATGACTGTTAGTTAAGTTAAAAATATAAGATTTGATACACCTCTTGCTAGTCTCGCCAAGAGAAGATTCAAGAAATAAAAGCAACGTTGAAAACAAAAAAAAAAAAAAAAAAGATATGGCGAGGCCATCTCCGGTATTAGAGAAGCTCACGCTGGTGTACCCCAAGGCAGCGTTCTTGGCCCTTTGATGTACAATGCTTACACGGCCGACCTCCCTGTTCATCAGAGGCCTGACCTGCTCGCAGCAACCTATGCAGACGACACCGCCTTCCTTACCACCGCCGATAGCGCATTGGGGGCAGCCGAAACGATGCAATTGCAGCTTGACTTGCTCAGCGACTGGCAAAAGCGATGGAACATTGCCGTCAATAACGAGAAGTCCACTGCCTCTACATTTTCTCTCTGCAAAGGCAACTGCCCTCCAGTTAACCTTAATGGCTCTCCAATCCCACAGGTAGACAATCCCAAGTACCTGGGATTCACCCTAGACAGGAGGCTCACCTGGAAGCCCCATCTGATTAAGAAGAGGAAACAGGCTAATCAAAGACTTCGATCCTTCTACTGGCTTATGGGTAGGAGATCGAAGCTGAGAACTTCCACTAAACTCCTCATTTACAAGGCAATAATACGCACAATCTGGACGTACGGCATACAGCTCTGCAGCAGTGCGAGCAAGACGAATGTTCGAACTATACAAGCTTTCGAAAATAGAGCCCTTCGAATCGCCGTTGGGGCCCACGTCTATCATGACAATCGCACCATCCACGAGGTTCTCAATTTCCCTTGGGTCAAGGACGAGATACAAAGGAGCAGCGCACGTTACATGCAGAGGCTTCATAATCACCCGAACCGGTTGGCCAGCTCCCTGCTCGACAACAGCGAGCAGCCCAGAAGACTAAAAAGGACACACCCGCTGGACCTCCCCTTACTACCCTAATTTATTTCTACCATTTTAATATTTAAAATTATCTATATTATCTTATCTAAAATTATCTTTAATTATCTATATCTATATTATAATGGTTGTCCCTAATGGACAGTTTTAAATAAACGTTACCCTGCTATTACAAAAAAAAAAAAAATGTCAAATTGGAACTCTCTTACTCTAAAAATACCAAAGTTATACCATTTCCATGTATAGTCGTCCGATCCCGGTCGTTCCGACTTATATACTGCGGGCAAAGGAAAGAAGGGCAAAGTTTCAAGTGGATAGCTTTAAAACTGAGAGACTAGTTCGCGTAGAAACAGACAGACAGACGGACATGCTCATATCAACTCAGGAGGTGATCTTGATCAAGAATATATATACTTCATTGGGTCGGAGATGTCTCCTTCACTGCGTTGCACACTTTTGGACAAAATTATAATACCCTCTGCAAGGGTATAAAAATAGATGCGATACTTATTACGCAAGAGCTATTTCTCATAATGATGGAAAATTACTGTTATGTAATCAGGTAGCAAAATGCGACAACATTTATTATGATAATAATTATTGTGTTCTTAGCACAGAAAAATCATGTTTCACTCGCTTATTGAACGGTGAAAAATCAATATGTAATAAAATAAGAGAAAAAAATAAACAAGTAGATATAATTCAGGAAGGTGCTATTTTAGTAAATGGAAATAATATTGTAAATGACTCTTGCCTAATAGGGTCTTATTTAATAACATTCAATGGCACCACAATAATTAATAATATATCATATTCAAACGTAGATAATAAAATATTAGAATACATTTCAGCCCACAATTATAATAATTTTGAAATATCCCAAAATATATTATCCAACAATTTGGAACTATCATTTGATAACATAAATACCCTATATCCTTTTATTCAAATTAAACAAACCAGAATACCACTAACATTAGTTGTAATCACATTAATTTCAACATATATAATTTGGTTATGTATTTATAATTTAAGAAAATATTGTAAAACCATTAAACCACGGCTTAGCAATATTTTAAAAACAAATATGGTAATTTGTCCGATCAAGAAATCCCGCATGAAGAAATAATAGAATTTACAGAAATTATTCTGTTTATTCGTAGCAGAATTAACAGCTCAAATAAACTCCATGGCTGCACCATCGTTTGAATCGGGACGCTTCAATTTAGAAGGGGGTGTGTCTACCAACTCATAAATTTCCTCACCAAAAAGGCAATGTAAACATTATTTGCAAAACGCAGTAGCCCCTGCTGAATGCGTCATGCCATTTCTTATCTTGTCTCCTTATTTCCCCTCACTCGTTTGTGATGATCCCCAAAAGATTATCCAGACTAAACATCAATCTCCACATGTAAACATTCCCACAAAATTTTCGTCATGCCATTTCTTATCTTGTCTCCTCATTTCCCCCCACTCGTTTCTGATGATCCCCAAAAGATTATCCAGACTAAACATCAAGCTCCACTTGTAAACATTCCCACAAAATTTTCCATGGCCCAAGCCAGACATAAACATTAGAGCCGACTCGCCGTCACCAGTCCGAATCACTCTTCACGAATGACTCAACTGCTGCATCAGCAAATTGTCCCTTTCTCTTATAATCTCTTAGGCCAATTTTTTATTCTCTCCAAGTACCCTTTTGGGTTATTTCTCTTAAGCCGAGGTTTGTTGGTTATCTGGCAATTAAAAATTGGCAGTCTTATTCCGGGAGCAAGCCTTTCACATACAATCCGTCTAGCCTAAGCGTTTAAATAAAGTTTATGAACCAAATAAGAAATAATAAATAAAGTTTTTTAAAAATAAAAAATAAAATAAAAGTGAACTTCGGGATTAATTTAATTTGCACATAATAAAAAAAGAAAGGTGGCTGCTTAATATTTAAAGAAATGGGCGAAAACGAAAACGAAAGAAATGGTCTTGCCTCTTCAACGTTATAAATTCGATTACATTTTTCTCTAATCTTAAGCCTAACTTATCTATTGCGGCGAAGCGGGGCGAATTCGCACAAGAGCGAATATGAGCTTTCGCTCCCGCTCCGCCCTAAGCTATCTAAGAGTAAATTTACAGACTAACAACTAACAAAAACAATTCAGCTATAACTATAATTCACAATTTTTCGACTTCCATAAAATACAGATCAATTTACACCGGCCCCGTTGAAGGCCTCCATCAGGCTTCAACTAACTGGCAGCCGCGCCAGCTTGTGGACCGCTCTCCTATATTCCGCTCCAGAGCTAGTTCGGACGACGGCGACCCTGACCCTTCCGTCCGCGCCGGCGTGTGTTGCTCCTACTCGTCCCGTGAGCCACTGTTGTGGCGGCTGGTGATCCTCTGCGATCAGGACCAGCTCTCCCGTCCGGATGTCGTCCCCTGGTGCTGCCACTTCGACCGCGCCTGTAGGCCCAAGACGTACTCCCGGGACCATCGCTGCCAAAACATTTGCTTGATTGACGAGACAAGCCGCCATCGCCGCAAGCACGTTAGACCCTGCTGGTCCGGGGTCCGCGGTGCTGGTGGGGCGATGAGCGGCCCACCTGTCAACAGGTGCCCGGGAGTAAGCGCCTCGCCGTCGCTTGGGTCCTGACTCAGAGCCCCCAGGGGTCGTGAGTTCAGGACGGCCTTGACTCCAACGAGGACGATCTGCAGCTCCTCCGCGGTCAGTCTGGCGTTCCCTACCGCTCGTAGGAGTAGGTGTTTTGCAGTCTTCACACCTGCCTCCCATAGTCCGTCCATGTGCGGAGCCCGCGGCGGTATGAACAAATACACAAACGCATCCGCTTTTTGATGCGTATTGAGTGACCGCGTCGACCTCGTCCTCGATTCTCCGACGAAGGTCTGCGAAGTGGCGACTCGCTCCGACGAAGTTCGTCGCGTTGTCGCAGTGCACGATCTGCGGACATCCTCGGCGCCCAACGAACCTTTGAAAAGCCAATAAAAAGGAATCAGTTGAAAGGTCGGAAACTACTTCTAAATGAACTGCCTTGGACGCAAAACAAACAAATAAGGCAATGTAGGACTTATAGGGTGGCCTACCACGAATTTTCAATGTCGTATCAATAGGGCCACAAAAATCAACACCACATATGGAGAATGGGCGGAGAGCACGAATTCTATCTAAGGGTAAATCACCCATGATTTGAGTCATCAGACGAGGCTTGCATTTAAAGCAGCGTATGCATGACCGTACTGTCTGACTGCAGACTTCCTGCGCATTTACGATCCATATGCGCTGTCGCAAAAGACTCACAAGTGCTCGAGGACCCACATGAAAATTCGACTCGTGCAAGTATCGGACGTAGCTCTGAACAAATTGAGAGCGTTTTGTCAACAATACTGGAAACTTGGCATCGTACGATATAGGAGCATTAGCTAGTCGCCCCCCAACCCGCAACAACGAAAAGGTAAGCCCAGCCTCTGAAGATTCGTGTAGAAAGGGATTTAGCTTTTGTAGGCTAGGGCTAACACTTAAATTTTTTCGGATCTTTTCTATTTCATCTTGATACTCGTGCTCTTGGACTATTTCGACTATTTTCTTAAAAGCTTCATTATATTCGACAGGTGAGGGAACAATATCCGAATTCACTAATAATTTCTTCGATTTCCTTATAAAGCGGAACATATAAACGAACACTCGCAGCAGTTTAAGGTGAGAGGAATAACCTTCTATCACTTCCAACAAATCTGAGGTAGATACGATTGCGGTTAATCCGACCGCATTCTTTTTCGCTTCCATCTGTAGAAGTTCTGGTGACGGATCAAACCGGGAGCTCGTCGGCCACTTATCTTCCGGTTCCTTTAAAAACGATGGACCTGTAAACCAGATCGATTCTACAGTCTCCTTTACGTCTCCACCTCTGGACACTATATCTGCCAAGTTCTGTTTAGTTGGTACATGCCGCCACGTGCTATCATCTGACCACTCTTAAATTTCAGCTACTCTATTCGATACGAACGTTGACAACGACGATGGATGGGAACGAATCCAATGAAGAGTTACTTCTGAATCCGACCAAAATACACTTCGTTCGATCGGAACTTTTATTAGAGGCTTTATCTTGCAGAGATCTGCGAGAAGGTGAGCGGAACATAACTCAAGACGGGGGAGCGTCTTTGTCTTGAGCGGCGCTACTTTGGACTTTCTCGTCAACACTTAACTGTTAGCTTAACTGTGCTCTCGGATGCCGTAAATTTAGGCGAGTTTGAAAACCACTTGCTCAATTCAAGCCCAGCGTTTTGAAGAACCTGAGTTACTTCAGACTTAATTGTCTTTAGCTCCTCAATGCAAGCAGCACCCGTTAACATGTCGTCGACGTAAAAGTCGGACCCAATAACTTCGGCAGCTCGGGGGAATGTATTTTTCACAGATTCACTCAACCTCTTCAAACACCTTATGGCCAGGAATGGGGCTGGCGCAGTGCCATATGTAACGGTGTTGAGCTTGCACAGTTTCAAGGACTCTGATGGGTCTTTCCTCCACACTATCAACTGGTATCGCCTATCGGCTTCATTTACCATTACTTGGCGATACATCTTTTTTATGTCGGCTATCAACGCGAATCTGTTCAGCCGGAACCTAAGAAGAATTGAATACAACTCTTTCTGGATGGTAGGACCAACCATCAACAGATCGTTAAGACACTTATGTGTTGATGTCTTACAAGACGCATCAAACACGACTCGTAATTTGATCGATGTGCTTTGAGGCCGTAAGACACACTGATGGGGTATGACGTAGTGTGGAGTAGCAAGAACATCATTGCTTGTAGGGGACACATGACCTAAGGATTCGTATTCTTCCATAAATTCCACATACATTTTCTTTAAATTCGGATCTTGAGATAATCTTCTCTCGAGCGACACAAAACGGCGTTTGGCTACCTCGAACGAGTTTCCCAAAACGCTTGGAT
Source organism: Drosophila bipectinata (assembly GCF_030179905.1). Taxonomy (NCBI): domain Eukaryota; kingdom Metazoa; phylum Arthropoda; class Insecta; order Diptera; family Drosophilidae; genus Drosophila; species Drosophila bipectinata. The sequence continues at coordinate 18,184,759 of NC_091740.1, read as the reverse complement.
CCGATTTAAATGGAAGCCTGACTTCAAATCGGCCTGAAGGCAGCACAACTGTATTTTTCTGATAATGTTCCTCACATAACTCTTGTTCAGGTGACAAAAGCTTTTTGGAAGTTGGTACTTCTTCCAACGACCAGAATTTTTTCAAATTGCCATCTATCGACTCGAGTAGTTCTTCTTGGCAATTTAGGCTAGAGACAGGCTGTTGAGGAGTTGAGGTATTTGCCTTATATTTTCCCGATACTATCCATCCAAGGAGAGTTTTTTGGAGGATGGGATGGTTTGGCCCTTGTTTTATTTGGCCAACGGACAACAATTCGAAAAATGACTCAGCTCCAATTAACATATCTATCCGCTGAGGTTTGTAGAAATATGGGTCTGCTAGCGGCAAGTTCTTTGGTAGGTCCCAATCTTTCACGTTCACTGACTGGTCAGGGTGATAACCCGAGATAGTTCTCAAAATCCAAAAGTCGAACGGAAACTCACTACCATTAATCGTTGACTTCACCACAGTGTGTATCTTTTTCTTAACCTGGGAATTAGCTTGACCAATTCCAAGCAAGTTGATACACGATTCCTCCCTACGGATCTGTAAGCGTTGAGCAAGTTCTTCAGTAATGAAGTTCATTTGTGACCCAGAGTCAAGTAGTGCTCGGGCCAATATATGCCCGCCATTTTTAGTTCTAACGCTTACGATCGACGTCGCTAACAAAACCCTTTCTAGAGATGACGCATGCAAAGCATGTGACGTAGAAGGGCCATCAACATGTAGCGCTGGAGGAGGATGTTCATTTGGTGGTGGTAACGCCAAGTTATTTTCGGTCACAGAAAATCGGTGCAGAAGTTTGTGGTGCGATCTTGCACAAATTTGACGATTTACACTTCGCAACCGTGTGACCTTTTCGCAGACAATTTAAACATAATGAGGCTGACTTGACAAACTCAAACCGTTGCATTACAGCAAGGCGAGCGAACGGACTACACTGGGCAAGACTATGGTCTTGTGCGTTGCAATAACTGCAAGCTTGTTTATTGGAAGCGGAGCAAGCCAACGAACTCCTATTGTGCTTCTTCCCGAACCCAATTTTCTCCTGTTTTGGCTTGCCAGTCTCTTCAGCGGACAGGTGCTGGTACCTACGGTTTAATATTTTTTCGAAATCGGACCACAGCGGCAATTCCTCATAATCCAGTGACTCTTCCCATTTTTCTCTGGTCACTGGATCTACTCTACTCAAAACTAAATGAATGATCATTGAGTTTGCAATTTTAGTGTCATCTCCTATGGATAATAGTGACCCATAGATCGATGACACTGTGTCGATGAGACCTCTCAACGACGACGCAGACGGCTGGGAAACTTTCGGAAGGCTGAATAATTTGGTTCGCAAAGATGAGACATTCGTTATCGTAAACTCTTTTTAGAGTAGCAATAGCTTTGTCATAATTACTCTCGGTGACTTGGAATGCCTTGATAGTTCCTAAGGCTTCACCAGAGAGGCAAGAAATTAAATGGTTAAATTTCTCGATAACAGGAATGTTCACATCCTTGTCTACTAATGTCTCAAAGAGACTCATGAAATTTTTAAACTCCGAATAGTTTCCACTGAATTTTGGCAATGCCAAACTGGGAAGTCGAGCTCGAGTTGGGGCTGCAGAAATTGCAGTAGCTGGTGGGGACTCTTCAGCTAACGTGAAAGCATTTAATAAAGACATCACCCTTGCCTTAGTTGTTATCTCTAATTCTTCCAACTCGGCTCCAAATTCATCTTCCTCATCTAATTGCTCGATCTGGTCTTGCAACTCGTTTGCCTTAAATATTGTCTCATTTAAAACCTGAAGCCTGCACTCTAGCTCGGTCTTCACTAAAGGAACTGACCCAGCTTCTAAACGTTCCTCTAACCGGCGAATGCTTTTTACCCTGACATTTAATCTTCGTCTTAATTCATCAAGAGTCGTGGATTTTAGTTTCTGTTTATTAATTTCCATTTTTAAATATACTTATTTTTTAATAAACAGACGTTAAAAAATTTAAAATTTTACGTTTTTTATTGAAAAAAAAATTTTTTTAATTTATTTGTTAATTTGTAAAAATAAAAATTTTTGACTAATATAAAAAATGTTTTATTTTAATTATTAAATTAATAAATTAAATTCAAAAAACGAACGAAAAAAGATATTTAATTTAATATCTAGCGAAAACGAAAAATAATTAATTAACATGGCGAAAAAGATAAAATAATTAATTAATTATTTGATAGTCGAATAATGTTGATAGTCGAGGCACTGAGTATCCAAAAAAATAGTTGGTTGCCAATGACACCGAAAAAGGTGTATACCCCACAATTATAGGGTAGCGCGTCACTTGGCGTTCCGGTAGAATAAAATGCGCCAAACTAATGCATATACATACATACATATATAGCAGCGGACAACGGTTGGAGCGAAAACGAAAATTTTACCGCTGCATATATTTGTATGTACGCCAAATTATTTATGCACGTAAATATGTATTATATTTGTACATATATTTGCATATAAATAAATGTTTGGCTGCACTAAATTTAACTATTTTGTTTGGCGAAAACGAACGAGGGGTAAAGGGGAGGGCGAGTTTGTTATACAGGCAGTTTGTTAATAATTTAACTAAACTACTCAAATTTTTAAGCTCTACTAATTTCAAGTACGTATGCGCAAAGAATTGAAAGGAGGGTGCAATATTTCAGCACAAGACGAAGATTTAATTTGTCTCTTCTCAACTTTCAATTTTTCGCACAAATACCTGGGGTTCTGCCCTGGGATCCTTTAATCCCGCTGCCACTTTCATTTTGCAGTCGATGCAGGTGCACGGCATGAGTGGCGAAGATCCTGCGGTGATGATCCTGGAGGCTTGAGAGTTTCACGACGCGGTGATTTTTGGTTTTTATTTTCCACTTCACGGACGCGTCGCGAGCAGCTCTTTAAATTGTAGGTTTTTTTTTTGTTTTTGTGTGTAATTACACAGTGTCACTGTTTGTTTTTGTTTATTTATTAAATATTTTGCACTATTGTCCACCCGGGGGCGCCAAAATGTATAACGAGATTAGTTTATCTCACACTTCAAATAACAAAAAATAAAAAAAGGAAGGTGGCTGCTTAATATTTAAAGAAATGGGCGAAAACGAAAACGAAAGAAATGGTCTTGCCTCTTCAACGTTATAAATTCGATTATATTTTTCTCTAATCTTAAGCCTAACTTATCTATTGCGGCGATGCGGGGGCGAATTCGCACAAGAGCGAATATGAGCTTTCGCTCCCGCTCCGCCCTAAGCTATCTAAGAGTAAATTTACAGACTAACAACTAACAAATACAATTCAGCTATAACTATAATTCACAATTTATCGACTTCAATAAAATACAGATCAATTTACAGCCACTATGATTAATGAAGCAAAGGTTGTGATTCGTTTTAATAAATTATGATCTGAAGAATTTAATGACACCTGTCGGGCTCTGCAGGCTTTAATATTTCGTGCCTCTCTGCCAAGCTTGGCGCATTTAAGAACAGCGTCTTTTTACGACGTCAAAACTCCTGTCTGCACTTTCGACTCTATTACTCCCTCCCTAGCCGTTTCAGTCGATCGGACCTCTGCATCTGCCTTCTTGTTCGGGGCCGTGTCTCGCTATCTAACTCTTTCGATTTGCTGTCGGTCCCTCCGCTATAAGTGTAAAAATTTGAGGCACGCTCGATTATTGGTCTTCTCTCGCCGTTTTTTTATATTCGATCGTTTGCGAATATGGTTATAAATTTGTTATATTTGTAAATCAATAAAAAAATATATAAAGTTGCAGTTTTTTTTTAAAGGAATTTTAGACATGTTTTGCAGTAACAAACAAAGCTCGGTAAGTTAACAATACCTATTTATAAAGAACTTAATTTTTCTTTGTTCCGTCCAAATTTGAAAAACAAACCAACTGCTGATTTTCGTCCTCAGAGGACTGAATTGGGATGAAAATCTATATTTGGGTTTCAACCATAGTTTCCTTTTATTCAATTTACTTCACTAACAAACTGTAGAACGACAATGTGCGGGTTTTCCCATATCAACATAAAACAAAAATATTAATAAGAGCGTCAGCATCTCTGTTAAAAATCTTCAGCCCTTTCCTTGACTCACCTAATTTCCAGTAATAATATATCTATTCTCATCAAACAACGTAGACAAAAGAATAAACTTAAGTTAACTAATAAACTTAAGTGTGCGTTTACTAAAAAACGTCACCTGGTAAAAATACGCGGCCCTAACAAAGCAATACAATACCTTTTTTGTGGCCTTAGAGGCCGTCTAAATCAACAACCTTATCCTGTTGAATGCAAAAATTTCCATGCATCTAACATCGCCAAACACAGAAACTTATGAGGTTTTCTGGTGATATTAAAACTTATCCCATAATCACCCAAGAATATAACTAACCATACTAAAAATGTGTAAAATATTACAAATTTGATCGCTTTTTTTGGGCTAAACCGTGTCACACAATTTAAGCCCCGAAATTAACACTGCAAAACTTTCACCTACGAAATTGCCAACATCTTTATTTAGCATTTCTAAGAGCTTTCAAGCGATTGGAACTTCATCAAACAATCAAACAACAACAACAATTCACAAACAACAACACTACCCCCAAAACTAGATATTCCAATTATAAAAAATTACAATCATTCATAAAACTTTGCGATATAAAAATATATCAAATTTAAAATCACTAACAAAAGATAATTAAAATAAAAATGAAAGATTAAGAAGAAAGGAAAGCTTACTTCGGGCGCCCGATTTTGATATACCTTTTTTTTTTTCTTTATGATCAATATTGAAAGTTATACCATTTCAAGAATGTACTACGTACATTGTCTATGTAATTGTCGTTCAAAAATAAACTTAGGGTAATTGGCTTGGTTTCGTATTAGACTTAACTGGATTTCTGGGTTATATGAAACAAGAAGGAAGGCTAACTTCGGGCGGAACCTAAGTTAATATACCCTTGCAGTTAAAACCGGATATATATCGCAAACATCGGATATAGTTGACCGATCCTTATGAGAACTTGATCATATAACCCAATTAATTATTATATAAAATCTAAAAAAAAAAGTCCCAAACTTCTATCTTCAAAAATACCAAAGTTGGTATTTCTACCAAAAACCATTTCCGAAAATCCAAAAATATAATCTGTACTAATTTCCACCTTTCTATCTTCAAAAACACGAAAATTGGGTCATTTTCGATCGTTCAGTTATATGGCAGCTATAGGATATAGTCGGCAGATCCTTATGAAATTTGGCATGTGGTCATGTTAAATTGAAACTTTCTAACTCTAAAAACACCGAAGTTATACAATTTCCGATCAATCAGTTATATGTCAGCTATAGGATATAGTCGGCCGATCCCGGTCGTTCCGACTTATATACTGCGTGCAAAGGAAGAAGGGTGTGTGCAAAGTTTCAAGTCGATAGCTTTAAAACTGAGAGACTAGTTCGCGTAGAAACAGACAGACAGACGGACAGACGGACATGCTCATATCAACTCAGAAGGTGATCCTGATCAAGAATATATATACTTTATAGGGTCGGAGATGTCTCCTTTACTGCGTTGCACACTTTTGGACAAAATTATAATACCCTCTGCAAGGGTATAAAAATAGTAAAAGAAATTTAATGACTCATATATTACAAATATCTTATTTATATCTTTGGTCCGAATCTGTGCAATACAACACACTTAACACCCTTAACAAATCTTAGAACGATAATGGGCATCGTTTTTCTACATATCAATGGTGATGTAGATAACCAATATCTTTTAACGCGCTTACATTTCCTAACGTTCCTAATTGAAGGACTTAGGACTTTAGTTCTCTATTCCTTAGCTATTGTAGTAAGACATATGCCAAGCATATATTCTTAGCAATGTAGGATATATATTCTAAATTTATTACGACTAATTTTTCCTCGTTATCTTGCTATTTATTCAATTGATTTATTAACTCGGATCTATCCACGTGATTCGAGGCGAATGTAATCGGTTTAACGAGAGGTAGGATTTACGTATGCAGCCCTAGCCGCTTGACCTTCGTCAATTTAAGAGGTTATATACAGTTGTACCGCGCAAAATAATGCAATTTATGCAATACAAAATATTTATTTAAAATGTTTTACTGACGTTGTTTAGTACATGTTTCTGGGTACTTAATTAAATTTTTTCATAAAAAAATATTACATTATAAAAATGTTATAGCCGAATTCCCGGATCGTCTTTTTTCGATGGTGTCTTACGGTGGACATCATATCCCGAAAACGGTTCATCCAAAATCAAAAATTCAAAAAAATTTCGTTAGTATATTCTATTGCCTAGTCCGTAAACGAAGGATTTGTTAAAATTTTGATTTAAAAAAAAATGGGGACGATTTTAACAAAAAATTTACTTTTTCAAGGTATAAGATTTTCGATTTTTATGCTATAAAAAAAGGAGTTTTCAAAGAAATGGAAAATCTTTCGTTCACGGACTAGCTAATATCATAGTAAATAAGTGGTTAAAATTTGGTCGGACTTATCGTTTTTTAGTAATCGTGTCCACCGCAAAGGTAATTTCGAAAAAACAAGATTCTGAGATAATCGCGATTAAAGTTTCAAGTTTGTTCAAATTTGATGTGCAGGTAGTGCGCTATAAATAGCCACAACTTCGGTTCTAATGCTCCGATCGTTATGAATTTTTGTGAGAGTATTCTCAACAGTATATACTTAAAGAATACGCAATAAAACACGATTTTTTCATCTATCACAACTGTATATAACCCCTTAATAGTCAATTTTTAATTGATAGAGATTGCAGTGAAGGAGATACCTCCGACACTATAAAGTATATATATTTTTGATCAGGATCTCCTCCTGTGTTGATATAAGCAAGTCCGTCTGTCTCGGGATCGGCCGGCTCGGGATCTCGAGCTGCCATATAACTGATTTATCGTATCGGAAATACTAAATCTTCGGTATTTTTAGAGATAGAGTGTTTAGATTTTTTGGAAAAATAATGCGACATACCAAATTTCATAAGGATTGGGCGACTATATCCTTTATCTATCATATAACAGATTGATCGGAAATGAACAATCTTTCGTGTTTTTTAAGATAAAAATCTGGAACTTAGTACAGATTCTATTTTTGGTCAGTTGATCCGACCTACCCAACGTTCAGCCTTTTATATCTTATAGCTTCTATATAACTAAACGATCGGAAAAGAAATTTGGTGTTTCGTAAAAATACAAACATTGGTATTTGGTAATAATATAAACATTGGTATTGAATATTTGAATTGAACATTGAATATTTTTTGTAGATTTTATATTGTAATATATTGGCTATAATATTCTCATCAGGATCGGCCAACTATATTCGATGTTTGCGATACATATCCGGATGTAATAGCAAGGGTATAACAACTTCAGCTCTGCCCGAAGTTAGCTTTCCTTTCTTGTTTAAGAATGGAACAATGTCGCGTTTCATCTATGTGCCACAAGGAAGACATCTTGGCTAGTCATATTTCACACTGCGTGGCTATGCTGGGCCGCTAATTAATAATGCTTGGGGATTAAATTTGTTTGCAGAAAAAGAACGTTATTTTTGATTTCAGTGAACTTACGTCCGTTTATTTCAACTATGAAACAGAATGAATATATGAAAAATATATGAAAGCGTCAGGAAGTACCGAATGTTGGTATTTGGAACTGAGAATCACGGAACTCGGGCATTTTTTAATACACATTGGAACGCTTTGATGCGAACATGCTCTCCCGCAGGCGACAATACCGCAGATGCCTACACATCATTGCAGCTAGCTGCAAATCCCAGACAGCAGACACCCCATTCGGGAATCGTGTGCCATTGTGAGTCCTGGGGGTCCTTCGGTTGCTCGTTGAATGGAACAGTGTGTGGTGGTCCTGACCGCACACCCGACAACTGCCCTTGCTCCGACATGAGTCGCCGATGTGATAATCGCTAAGTATTTGCGGAAATAGCGGCTAAGCAGCTCTCCCCGCAGCCGCTTGATTGGAGCCAAGTGCAGGACCATCAGCACTTCCAGAGGGCTTCCGCGGCACCGGTAGGACTCCGGTTCTGGGTTATTTTGCTTCAGGGGTTCCTGGAATGAACGATGTGGATGATGTGATAAGCATGAGGTGATTCATTGTGCGCATAAGAATAAATGGAAATAGGAACATGTTTAATTAAAAATCTCCGAAGGTGCCCCCTCACGGTGCACACATCCGTTACTCTGACCCTGCCTTCTGCCCCTGGAAAAAGAAATTTTTGCCTCCCTTTTATACCCTTGCAGAGGATATTATAATTTTGTCCAAAAGTGTGCAACGCAGTGAAGGGGACATCTCCGACCCTATAAAGTATATATATTCTTAGTCAGGATCACCTCTTGAGTGGATATAAGCATGTCCGTCTGTCCCTGGACATTTTTTTTGTCCTTTTTATACCCTTGCAGAGGGTATTATAATTTTGTCCAAAAGTGTGCAACGCAGTGAAGGAGACATCTCCGACCCTATAAAGTATATATATTCTTAATCAGGATCACCTCCTAAGTTGATATGAGCATGTCCGTCTGCCCGTCCGTCGCTCTGTCCGTCTGTCTGTTTCTACGCAATTTAGTCTCTCAGTTTTAAAGCTATCGACTTGAAACATTACACACACCCTTCTTTCCTTTGCACGCAGTATGTAAGTCGGAATGACCGGGATCGGCCGACTATATCCTACAGCTTCCATATTACTGATTGATCGAAAACGGTACAACTTTGGTGTTTTTGGAGTTAGAGAGTTCAGATTTTACATAAGAGATATTTTTGGCAAAATAATGCCAAATTAATAATAAATTCATAAGGATCGGCCGACTATAGCTGTCATATAACTGAACGATCCGAAATGACCCAACTTTTGTGTTTATAGAAAATAGAGATAGGAAACTGGAACTTAGTACAGATTCCATTTTTGGTCAGTTAATCCGACCTACCAAATTTTATAACGATCGGACGACTTTATTTTATAGCTGCCATATAACTGAACGATCGGAAATGGTTTTTAAAAGAAATAACAACTTTGGTATTTTTTAAGATAAAAGCTTGGCGCTTTTTTTTAGATTTTTTTATTGTAATAAATTGGTTTTATGATGATATTTTCATAATGATCGTCCAAATACATCCGATGTTTGCGATGTTGTTTTAACTGCAAGTGTATATCAACTTCGGCTCCGACCAAAGTTAGCTTTCCTTTCTTGTACTTTTTTTATTTTTATTTTTTATTGCGTTCCAAACGTCATGTGGTTGTTTTCCTTCACGACCATCATGTCACCTACCCTAAGATTTAGAAGCTATTATTAAAGATGCTTATGAATTTTCCTAGTGTACTGTTTATTTTTCAAGCTAAGGCAAAATTTCTGCTCGAGAGCCTTAAGATGAAGCCACCGATTTACTATGGAGTAGAAGTATTTCCGGAATGTGGGTTCGATTATGTAGAGATTAAGTCTCCCGACTTAGAAAAGCAGCCACGTGGATCGTTATAGTTCTCGGAGCGGCAACGTAGTTGTGTTTAGGAAGCCCGGTAGGGGAGAAACGACATGGAACCTAGTGGTCCTTGAAGGGGCAACGCGGCTTGGCTAGGGTCAGGGGAGCCCCGCAACCCCGCCTAGTAAAAGCAGAGGTCCCTGTCTGGGAGAGGCTAGAGGACCCGGACGATGACGATGAAGGAGGCGCGACCTATTCTTAACCAGTGGCGAACGTAAGTTGTGAAAGATAGGGAGGCCATTCGTGCCCTTGTCCGACTGCAAGGCACCAAGGAAGCTTATTTGGATATGCTTATTAGAGACCAACCCGATTCAGGTGCCAGCCATTCTTAGGGCAAAATGAGTCAAGCCAAGAGGGGCGACGGAGCAGTAGCGGAGAACGAGCAGCGACAACAAAAACAGGAGAGGTGCTTCTTGGCGACCACCTCAGAACGGCCACTGGTGAGCGACGTGGAGATCAGGGTGCCGCCTAGTAGGAAGTGCCCGAAGTTGGTGCTGACAGATGGATCATAGTCGATAGTTCATCATAAGTAAATTTCCTTGCGGCTATGGCCTTGTGCGCTTTAGAACTCTTGACCCTCGCTTCCCACAATCCCTCCATGAAGGGTGGCAAGGAGGGTCAAAAAGCCAGAGGTTGCTATTCAGGCGGTACTTCCACAATAAGAATACCCGTGTGGCTTTTACAAACTGTTAAGTGCTTCTGGGAAAACAAAGGTTGTCGCACAGTAAAAGACAGTTTTTTTATTTCAGTGGACCCACTTCCATTTTTTTCACCTATATATATGGGAGAGACAGGGAGTCACGAATGTTGGTATTTGTAGCTCACAGTCACGAATTATGATCTGAAGAATTTAATGACACCAGTCGGGCTCTGCAGTCTTTAATATTTCGGGCCGCTCTTTTAAGCTTGGCGCATTTAAAAGCAGCGTATTTTTAAGACAACACGCCTTTTTTCACATTTGTCACCCGGTAACAAAAAAATTGGATATCACTCGATACCAAAATTGATACCACTGAAAATGTAAACAAAGAGGCAGTCTAAATCAACATACTTATCCTGCTGAATGCAACAATTTGCTGCTATTCTACTGAATGCAAAAAAAATGTAAATGCAAACAACACAAAACCTTATAAGGTTCACAGGTGGAATAAAAACGTAGCCCAGTTACAAAATGAAAAACAATTATTCAAGAATATAACAAACCGCACTTTAAACTTAAAATTTATTAAAATTTCAAACGCTTTTGCGTCCTTAAGCGTGTCAAAAATGTATACAATTCAGCCCGGAAATCAGCACAGCAAAACGTTTACCAACAAAACTTCTAGCATAATTTCTTAAAGCTCTTAATCGATCTGAACCTTATATGGGAAACGCAAAGTCTTACATGTACATGTGTGACTCCCAGCTTAGGTAAAGTGCAATAACAATAACAATTTATCTTGTTTTCATATTCTTCTTAATCGTGCTAATTCCAATGCATAATGTTTAATTGCCGAAAAAATTTTTAATGAAGAAATTACATTTTTTTTTTGTTGATGCCAGAATGAACGACTTGAAGCTATGAATTTATTTTTCACAGAACGTTTTTAAAGTATGAAGCTATGCATTATTTGTCATGGTTTAATAACACAGTGCGACAGTGGTTTCGAACTTTTAAAGAGACCTAGTATTGTTTATTAGGTAGAATATAGTACAAAACATTGTTTGAAATATTTCTAACACCCTCAAAATCTTGATTTATTAGAAAAAACGGTTATTTAACCGATATTAAAATTTTTTCAATGGTTAAATTTTGTAGCTTTTGAAAAAATAGATCTTCAGTTTATTTAAACAAAAAGGATACAAATTTTACACAAGAAACTGAAATTTTTGTCGTTTTTGACAATTGAGACCAAATTCATTAAAAAATTATGAAAATTGTTGAAGTTATAACGCTTTTCCCAAAACAAGTCAGTGCAATTTTACTAATTTCTAAATATTTCAAATTAATTTTGTATTATAATGAATATTTTTTAAACACAAGGAATGCTAATTTAATATTTTTTTTTCAGTGTACCGGCATTATTTGCAAAAAAAAATGCACGCACCAATGCATTGGTTTGGGAGTTTGGTCTACCGTATGTAGAGCTTGGGCACCCTTGTTATACAAGAATCATTATTATAGCAAATATTATAACGTACATGGATAGGACATCAGGGCCCAAAACGGTCAACTTTTTTCGTGGAGCTTCTTGGTGAGGGGGGATCGCACATGCATACGATTCTATTTTTAGAACTCTTTACATGTATCCCTTAAACAAAATGTGTGCCTTTGTATGTATGTGTGACGCCTCGCATGACGGCGTAAGAATGTTTTGGCTTCCAAATTTCAATTTCAGTTTTTCATCGTTTCTGTTTACAATGCGACGATGTGGTAGTAGAACAAATTGTACTATTGTTCGCTGCCGACCAAGTTAGAGTGGTAGCCCAATGCATAGAGTAGTAGATCTCTGTACGATTTTCCAAGGTTCAAATCCTCCTCAGGACTTTCGGTGTTTTTCTTTTTTTTTAATTTTCTTTCAACTCTTTCGTCAAATTGAATTAAATGAAAATATCCGATATCTGGGATATAAATAAAATACTAAGCATATTAAAAATAGTATTAGGGATCTGGGAAATAAATAATATCCTGAATTTAGACATATTTCGAAAATTTGTCTTAAGGTAACTGGTATCACAAAATGTAAGATATTCAAGGAAAGCTCTTCAAAAAAAAATTCAATTGGTCTATGGCAGTGGTGCTCATCCCATTGCTCTCGCCGCTCATTTGTTTTTGCAAATGCTCATGCCTACCGAGTTGTGTGAGTCTGCTCACGCCATAAGATTCGTTGCTCACGCCATAAGCATCGTTGGTACCATCATAAGCAAAGGGCAATTACAATAACAATTTTTCGTGTTTGCCCTATTCTCCTCAATCGTACTAATCCGAAAGAATTTTGTTGTTGGAGTGCCGAAAACTTTTCACTGCAAGAAATTCATTCTTGTTTTTGTTTCTGCCAAAATGGTCGACCTGTAGCGATGAATTTGTTCTTCGCAGAACATTTTTTTTAACTAAGAAGCTCTGCATATTTGTCAAGTATAATAATAAGCTGTTTTAAAATATGTAGGGCCTTTTTTTAATTGCTGTAATAAAATGTATTTTATATTATATTGATATTTTTAAACCCCTTGTGAATGTTACTATAAATTTATTTTTCAGTGCAGCCACATGATTGGGAAAAAAATTCTCCCACAAATGTATTGGTGATTTTTTGCATTGGTATGGGAGTTTTCTCTTCCGTATGCAGAGTTTGGGCACCACTGGTCTATGGCATGATACAATTATTATTACAATGGAGGATAAAGTCTGGCATTATCTTAAACGATTATAATAAGAATCTAAGAATTTGTGAAAACCATTTATCGACGGCTTTTATTGGGAAAAGTACTTGAAAAGGGAAGCTATTTTAACATTAAATTTGGATATGGCGTTGGAAGATGTGGTCTTTTACGAAACATTTGAGCCAACCGACGAAGCATATATTACAGAAGACCAGTGTAGTAAATGCGAAATAATATTAAAAGCCAACAAGTTCTTTCAAAAAAAAAAATCAAACCCTATTAACAAAATTAAATATCTAAAAAAAAGGACACTTCAAAAACTTGTATAATTGACAGAATTGATTCCATTCAGAACATTAGTTCAAAAACAAAAACGTTTTGCAAATTACTTTTAAGTAGACGACCCAAGGAGTACTCGCCAGAGGTACAGTGGTTGGCCCAAAACAATTTCTATATGTCGCATTCAACATATTCTTTTCTTAGGGACAAATTAAATGAACATGACCCACGTAAAAACCCTTTGCTATGAAACAACTACAACCTGTGTTTACAAACAATTCTTTTGAAAAATTAAAAAAAATTGTGGCAGAAGACGGCAGTATTTATAGAAAAGTTGGATAAAATTTTTAACTGCGTGAAAAGTGGAACCTTATATGGACAAAATAAATATAGATCGGCCTTGCAAAAAAATAGGGAGTCATTAGAATTTATAAAATATTTTCAAAATTATATAAAGGACGTTCATGTCGTAAATTAGGAAAAAAAAGTTTTCTTTTTGGATGGAATTGGGATGACCTAAAATGCTATTGTTATGTTATCTTCTGACCCTTTTAAAAACAAAACTTAATTTTTCAACATGACTAAATCCTTTAACAAGGTTGCCTTGGAAACACTTTTGCTGTGCTAAGACAGAAAGGGGGCAATGATTGCAATCCTTCCTGAATCTGAACAATCCTTCCTGGCTGAACTAAATTCGACCATGGCAAAAATAATGGCTTTTAAAGTTATTAGATATAGTTCATCTGCAAGAAAAATTTCTTTTGACGTAGCACAATTACTTGGCGAAGACATCATTGACAGTTGCAACACAGATACCATTCATGACATGTTTATTCATGTTTATTTTGGATCTGTTTAAATTTAAAATTATAAATTTAAAAATTATTTATTTTAAAAATTGTTTCTGAAAGGCACTTCCTAAAATAAATTGTGACGCTTGCAAAATAGATTTAATGAAACAGGACGAAACCATATAAGCGCCGAGTGAAATATTTTTTTTTCACAAAAAATATCACTCGGAAAGTGATTTTGGGAGTCTAATTGCCCCATCTCAATATTTTATGAGCGCATCCACGCTTATAAGTTAACACAAAACGAATTCGCAACCGAAGTTGGCCACGCGCATCCGGCTTTGCAGCAGCGGTCAAAAGGCGTAACTTATAGGCGTTATTGAAAAGATTCTTAAAATCATCCAGAGACAATTGGTTTAAGAAAAAAAATTATAGACGCATGTAAGAAATCGACACCGGTATATTTTGACGGAGATTGTAAGAACCACAAAATTAAAATATTCCAGTTTTTATTATTAATTTTAACACATTGCGCGTGGGTCTAGAAAAAAGTACTATTAAAGAAAAAAATTAAAAATGATGTCTGCTAAATGCAATCCGACTTGTCCCCATTTTCCCCATTCCGCTAATTTCTTATAAAAAAATTAATATCAACATAATTATTTTTACAAAAGTAATAATATAATGTTAAAAATAATGAAGTTAATATTAAAATATTAATAATAAAAGTAAATATTGTAAAAATAATCTTAAAACTAAAATCCACTTTTTAAACTGAAAGAACCTCACATGTGAAATCAAACCCGGGACCTCAAGAGTCCGACTTAGAGACTTAGATACTCAAAGTTGGTATTGAAAACTCAAGAATCCATAGCAAAACCAGAGCTAAAGATTAATGATAGTAGACGATATTCCTGATCTCTTTGCTCTCATACTGGTTCGATGTGAACGTTTCAAACTTTCATCGTTCCAAAGATGTTACGTTCTAAAAATAGAATTCTCTTTTTCCCTCTCTCATCTGCCAGTCGTTTGTTGTAGAACCCGCACTCAAATGTTTTAATTTTTACATCGGGTTCCACGACGCGGCTTGCCAAAATCCCGTAGAACCCGCACTTATAGACATTTTTACAGCGGGTTCCACTACGAATTGAGGCAATTTTTATTGATTGAATTATGAATTTGGAAAACACTTAAAAAAAAATATATATATAAATATATATAATATATATATACAATATATATAAATATATAGATTATATATATATATATATTTTTTGTTTCGCGGTCTTTTAGAATTCGGAAATGGCTTGTGCATCAATAAGAGCATCAGCTAGCATTCCTGTATTCATCATAAAGCTTAAAAGCCCAGACGACCGAGGGGCGCTCGAGAAACGATTTGTCAGTACATATTAAGCTATTTGTAATTTGTTAAGCTAGGAGGAGTTAATAAGGAAATTTAAAATTGTATATTTTAAATTAGAGGGACAGGAAAGAAATGTTATAGAGTTCTACTCTATAATGGTTTCTGACCATTGTAGTTCGAACATAATACCCTGCATGCTAGAATGTCATGCAGTGCATATGTCGAACTACAATGGCTAAGGAATAGAGGACTAAAGTTTCGAGTCCTTCTATTAGGAATGTTAAATTTTAACATGCTATCTACATCCCCGTTACTAAGGTTATGCAGAAAGACTACGCCGAGCATTTTCCTACGATTTGTTAAGCTAGGTAAGTTTATAAGTAAAAGTCTGCTACTGTAGGATGGAAGCTGAAGATTTGCATCCCAGTATAGACCTCTAAGTGCAAATATTAAAAAGTTCTTTTGTACGGATTCTACGCGGTCCTTATGTACTCCATATTGGGGACTCCAGACACATGAACCGTACTCCAGTATAGGACGGACCAAAGAAATAAATAAAGTTTTGGTTATATAGGGGTCATTAAATTCTTTTGACCACCTTTTGATAAAACCAAGGACTCCTTTAGCCTTATTAACCATCAAGGAAATATGGTCGGAAAATTTAAGTTTGATGTCTAATAGGATGCCAAGATTATTAACCTGGGTTAATTTTTCTAAGGCAATCCAATTAATCGAATACGCGTAAATAATAACGGGCCAAGATGACTTCCTTGAGGGACGCCGGATGTAGCACGGACCAGACGGGACTGTATGTTTTTAAATAAGACTCATTGTGTCCTTCCATCTAGGTAGCTGGAGATCCACGTTAAGAGGTCTTTAGGAAAACCCAGCGTATTCAGTTTACTTAACAAGAGTGAGTGATTAACTGAATCAAATGCTTTGCTGAAGTCTGTGTAAATTACATCGTTTTTATATCCCAAAAACATTATTTTGATGAATAATGTTTTGGTTATATAGGGGTCATTAAATTCTTTTGACCACCTTTTGATAAAACCAAGGACTCCTTGAGCCTTATTAACCATCAAGGAAATATGGTCGGAAAATTTAAGTTTGATGTCTAATAGGATGCCAAGATTATTAACCTGGGTTAATTTTTCTAAGGCAATCCAATTAATCGAATACGTAGCTTGCAGAGGGCAAGAACGATAAAAAGACATATGCTTACATTTTGTTCCATTAAGTATTAGATCATTAGCTAAACACCATTTTTTGAAAGTTATCAAGGTCAGACTGAAGACTGCATTGGGCAGAGATGGATTTGTACTAAAGACAAAGCTTTACATCATCTGCATACATAGGAACTAGAGAGTTCGTTAAAGCAGGGGGCAAGTCGTTTATAAAAAGCGTAAATAATAACGGGCCAAGATGACTTCCTTGAGGGACGCCGGATGTAGCACGGACCAGACGGGACTGTATGTTTTTAAATAAGACTCATTGTGTCCTTCCATCTAGGTAGCTGGAGATCCACCACGTTAAGAGGTCTTTAGGAAAACCCAGCGTATTCAGTTTACTTAACAAGAGTGAGTGATTAACTGAATCAAATGCTTTGCTGAAGTCTGTGTAAATTACATCGTTTTGATATCCCTTACAAAAGCCATCTATGTCAAAGGATGGAGGATGTCAACTCCAATAAGTTTGTGGTGGTGGAGCGACGCTTAATAAAGCCATGCTGACAAAGAGTGATAATCGAAGAGAAAAGGTGTTGCAAATGAGGGGTAATTAATTTTTTAAATAACTTTGGAATTGCCGACAACTTAGAGATGCATCTGTAGTTGACAGCATCGGACTTTTTCCCTTTTTTATGTAGGGGAATTATGAATGATTCCTTCCACTTAAGGGGAAAAATCGAGGTTTCCAAAGATAAGTTGAAAAGTCATAGAAGATGTTTGCATGGAGCCCTGGCAGAGTACTTTAGCACACAGCCTGGTACTCCATCGGGGCCTGGCGAATAAATGGGTTTGACCCTTAGAAGATCAGATAATAAGTTGTTCTCAGAGAAAAACGGACAGAAAATAAGATATGCTGCTTGAATGTTATATGCGTATTACGCATTGCGTAAGGCTGATCTGTCAATTTAGGCGGAGAATAAGTTGTTTGAAAAAATTCTGCGAATAGATCGGCAATGGCCTGATCAGAGGTCGCAGAGGAATTTTCAAACGTAAGCAGGGCTGAAAAAGATGCGTGTTATTGCTTACAAAATTATAAAACTGCATTGGATCCTGAGTAAATTGTATCCGGTAGCGGCGAATATAATTCCTGTAACATTCAGCGTTATGCACGGTAAAATTTGACCGAGCTTATAGATATCATGAAAAATCAATACTTCTGCAGGTTTTTTTATTTTAGTAAAAGCTTATTCTTAGTATTTTTTAGGTTAGTGAGGCACCTTGTAAACCAAGGAGGATTTTTGAAGCGGACGGATATTTCCATGGCACACATGAGTCAAAAAATGTATTTAAAGTACAATACCAATACCGTACAATATAGTACCTCCAGGGTGGGGTGATATGGATCCTCTGGGGTTAAAAGGAAAATCTCTGGAGAGAGCGGTACCATCAGGATCAGACAAAAGTCTAAAAGCCGACCTAACGAATTTCTAACATGGTAAATCTAACCTAGGGACATGTCAAACATGCCCGCGGGGAAATCATGGTGAGTGATAAGTGACAAAGATGGTGAGTTATCGACGTTGAACCTCGTTAATTCTGGTATATTAAAGTGGCCCACCGCTAAGAGCTGGTCACGATCAGTCTTATAATTAAAAATGGATTGAATAGCGGACAAATGTTGCCAACATGTGGGACAAAAGGATTTTAATGCAAATAATTTCAATGTCACCAAACTCTTGTGATTTCACCTCTTCAAAAGCAAGAGTGGAGTCTACCGAAATGAGGATTCCACCCCCCCATCGCTGAGGTCAATCCCTTCTAAAAGTGGTGTACTTACTTGGAAAAACTTCGGAGCTAAAGATCTCCGGCTTTAACCAAGTTTCTGTAAAGGCTATTATATGGGATGCAAAGAAAGAACTATCAGAATATAGTTTGGGGAGTTTGCTACATAGCCCCCTAGTGTTCTGATAGGTAAGTGTTAATGACGATACAAGTTTTTGGGTTAGTGGACGAAGAAGAGGTGGAAGGTTGGTCAGTGTTTTCGATATCGGGTAGTTTAACTCCCGCTGGTTTTATAACTTTTTTCTTCACGAACCTAGGCTGATGTTCTTGGACGAAAAGATTCTCTGGCCAAAAACTGGAAGAACAAATCGTCTTGAACATCAGCGCGGGCACACGAATCTTGAAAGAAGACGCCCTCCACTTTTATATCGGCTTTTGTTTTGGCTTTGATATAAGCCGAGATATCAATCTCTGAAGTATCAGGGTCAAGCCGAGAAACAAATATATGTTTCGATGGAGGAATAACTTGTAAGGGTTTTGGTGTTGCAGGTGCCGATGGTCCGGACTGTGGAATACCCTTTTGGGTCACTCTAAAAGGGTGGCATCACTTGAAGGGATTCCATGGCGGCTATATGGGACAATTGCTCATTTTCCCTGAGAAATTTGTACGAATTGTTATCAGTTCTAGCCCTTGGGGTGGCCAGAAATATGAGCGGCTACATTAATGTCGGCTTAGCAGGCTAAGGCGGATCAGAAGCAGCGGATTTCTTACGCTTAGGGGACTCAGAGAAAATCCATGATCGGTATTGGATCCATCTGTGTATATCAGTGGTCGGCAGGGACCTATTCCAGGGGCATAGGAAATTTCTCTACCGGAGCTCTGAGGTACACACACGGTATAAAACAGTGGTGGGCAAAACTAACACATGTTTAAAATTTGAGTGTGTGCGTAGCAGAGAAAAACAATGAGAGCAGAGAATTCACTGAGCGAAAAAAACGTATGTTTTATTTAATTTTTCGTTAATTCAAAAGTTGCAATGGACACTAAAATTAAGTATTTTATTTTAAAAAAAGCTTTGCTAGCAACATTTCTTAAACAAATGAAAAACTACGCTTCCCTATCTATATTGAAGAAGAAAACCATGAAGAAAACTTTTTCCAACCCAATTTTTGTGAAAATTTTTCGAAGTGGTACAATTTTGATTTTTAGTTTGGGCTGTCAAATGAATCAAAATGAGGGCAAATGAGAGAGCTTCTTAAAAAAAATTTGAGAGTGCTTACACTGTCAGTGTGCCGGCAGCGCTGCGGCAGAATTTTCTACCCTATACTCGCGTGCTATGTAAAATGAGAGTTTGCCCACCACTGGTATAAACGTATAAAACGTCATGCTCGCAGCCTACTTTTTGCTATTCGTTACTAATAATTATACATTAAATCAGAGGTCGGCACTGCCCTATCTCGGGGGCATAGGAAATTTCTCTGCCCGAGCTCTGCCACACACACACAGTATACATGTGTGAAACGTCATGCTCACAGCCTACTTTCTGCTATACGTTACTAACACTAATGCGGTAAAATCATATCAATGTATTGTGGTGCCGACCACTGCATTAAATTCATATCAATGTATTGAGTGTAGAATACTGATGTACATATATAATTATATATTTTTTTTTTTAATAGAAGGATAACGTTTATTTAAAACTGTCCCTTAGGGACAACCATTAAATGTTATTACATGAACTTCACTTATAGATAATTTTATATAATAATATTGTAGAAATAAACTAGAGTAGTAAGTTAGCTTAGCTTATGGTATTCAAAGATTATAGCCAGCAGGGAGCTGGCCAACAGGTTAAAGGGATGATGAAGCCTCTGCATGTAGCGTGCGCTGCCTCTTTGGATCTCGTCCTTGACCCAAGGAAAATTGAAAACCTCGTGGATGGTGCGATTGTCATGATAGACGTGGGCCCCAGTGGCGATTCGAAGGGCTCTATTTTCGAACGTTTGTATAGTTCGTCTTGCTCGCAGTGCCCCAGAGCTGTATGCCGTACGTCCAGATTGGGCGTATTATGGCTTTGTAAATGAAAAATTTCGTGGAAGTTCTCAGCTTCGATGAGCCATGAGCTAGTCCTCCTCTTCAGCCAGTCCAGATGAGGCCTCCAGGTGAGCCTCCTGTCTAGGGTGAATCCAAGGTACTTGGGATTGTCTTCCTGTGGGATTGGGGAGCCGTTGAAATTAACTGGAGGGCAGTTGACTTTGCAGAGAGAAAATTTGGTGGCAGTGGACTTCTCATTATTGACGGCAATGTTCCAACGCTTTTGACAGTTGCTGAGCAAGTCAAGCTGCAATTGCATGGTTTCGGCTGCCCTAATGGCGCTATCGGCGGTGGTAAGGAAGGCGGTGTCGTCTGCATAGGTTGCTGCGAGCCTCTGGAGAACAGGGAGGTCGGCCGCGAAGCGTTGTACATCAACGGGCTAGAAACGCTGCCTTGGGGGACACCAGCGTGAGATTTTCTTAGACCGGAGATGGCCTTGCCGCTTTTTACCGCAAATTTACGGTCTTCCAAGAACGACTTAACGACTGCCTACACAAGTATTATCCTGTGGATGTGTCTGCTTAATACAAAAAGCAAATAGCAACGAGCTCATAAATATAAATAAGCCAACGCCAACAAAAATAGCTAGCTGGAAAAGCGACAAGGAAAGCAATTGGTTGACGCTTTCCCTCATTGGCGGTCAAGGAAAATTTATTTCATTGCACAAATGAAACGCAAACGAAACAAAGACAAACATGGACAAGAAAAATAACTAAAATTTGAGCAACAAATTGAAAAATTTAAGTTTCGCAGAAAAGAAACTTTTGGTGGAAAAACCGGAGATGGCCTCGCCGCTTCTTACCGCAAATTAACGGTCTTTCAAGAACGACTTAAGGAACTGGAAGAATACTCGGGGTAGGCCAGTCTTTAATTTGTATAGTAGACCGGGTGCCAGACTCGGTCGAACGCCTGCTTCACGTCCAGCATGACGGTCATGCGTCCGTCCGAAACTTCTTGGTTTCAAATTCGTCCAGGATGCACTGCACCACCCGATGGCACTGCTCTGGGGTACCGTGTGGTACCTTCAGGTGGCGAAGCCAAACTGGTGGTCAGGGATCAGTCCGGCCTCGTCAAATACTGGCAGTGCTCTGCTTAAAAATACTCACTCCAGTATTTTGGAGAGCATTGGTAACAAACTTATTGGTCGGTAGGACGAAAGGTTCGCTTCGGGTTTCCCGGGCTTAGGAATCATAGTTACCTGGAAAATACCGGAAAAGTACCCTATCTCCAAGCATCTATTATACATAGATCCTCGTAATTAGCTGAATGCTTGAAGATGGTAACATTTTTAATGCAATTGCATAGATACCATTGATACTCAGCTGTTTCCTCCTCAGTCACTGGTCGTATTGGATCGGCGTCCCTGGAAGGCTCGGCTAGCAGTCGAGCAGTTTCAGCAGCATCCTCCGGTGAGAAGCGATCGAAAGGCGTAAAGACAACTTCGAGGTGTTCGGCGAAAGCGTTGGCCCTGTCCATCTCCGATCTGCACCAGCTGCCGTCGGTTCTTTGTACAGGTGGGATCTTTTTCAGCGGCTGTCTGATAGATTTGGTGTTTCGCCATAAGTTATGTTCAGGGTCGCCTGGCTCAAGTTGTTCGACGAATTCGTCAAAGGCCTGCTGTCTTAGTCTTGCCAGCGTCTCTGTCAGACATTTGGTCGCTCTATTGAAGGTGGATTTGTCCAAAGGACTCCTTGAAAGCATCCACACTCTTCGGAGTCGTCGCTTTTCAAGTTTGAGTTCTTCGACTTCTGGGCTCCAAAAGTGGATGTCCTTGTCAGTGGCTCTTGGGCGGTTGGAGGACCTTGGTGCTGCTTCAGAACCTGCCGCCTGGATATGGGCGATTAACTCTTTTACAGCGGTGTCGATGTCAAACGGGGATTCAAGTGTCGGGCTGGGGTAGGTAACGTTGTTCAGGTATGATTGATACTTGTCAACGTCTGTTGTCTTGTAGATCAGCTTTTTGCGGGCTGACTTGAGCAAGGATGGGGCGAAAAGTGACACGGCGAAAGCGCTGTGGTCCAAGAAGAGGTCTTCTACTTCTCTCGCCTGAGTTCCGGCAAAATCCAGTCCTCCGGAGATGGCGAAGTCTAGGACATTTGGGATTTTGTAAGAATCCCTAGGCCAGTATGAGGGTGCACCGGTCGCGTGACAGCTCAAGTTTCGGGACTGAATCTGCCTGTATAGGGCCGAGCTCTTTGGGTTCCTAATTCTGGAGCCCCACCAGGGTGTTTATCATTAAAGCCCCCTCCGATTATGAACTTGGGGCCAAGGCAATCCAGTAGCAAGCCGAATTCCTCTTCGTGGATGTTGTGCCTGGGGGGGCAATATGTTGCAGCGATTATATCACCATTGGTAGTGGAGATTTTAATTTGGGCACATTGCACCCAGTCTTCGCTCCCGTTCGGGTGGTTAACGGTAATGAAGTCGTATCCTCTAATAGTCAAGTATGATCTGTTGGAAAAATGCGTTTCTGATATGGGGAGAACGTCTGCTTGGTGGGTCCTGCAGTACAGCTCGACCTCTGGCCTTCTTTTTATCAGGCCGTTAGCATTCCATATGGTTATATCTAATCGCGTATGCATAAGGATTTGCAAACGGTGGCCATCATTTGGGCTATTTGGAACAAGACCTTCTCCATCATGCGCTCAAACATAGATTCCATCCTAGCCATTAGGGCGTCCATTGGATTACTTGGAAGACTGGGATCGGGATTAGGGTTGGAGACAGACTGTGGTGCTCTTTTTTGGCTGCGCTAGCATAGCTGATGTTAGGGTTAATTTTGCTGAATTGACGTTGCTGGCTTCTTGGGGCAGTCTGCTTGGGGGCGAATGTGCTCTTTGCTTTTTTTTAGGCTGGACAGCCCTTGTAAGAGGACGCCTGGGGTCCGTCGCAGTGGAGGCAGACCGCTGGTTCACTGGCGATTTTGGTGCATTCGGACGATATGTGCCTATCTCCACACTTTACGCATCTGTACTTCAGATGGCAGAACCGTTTCGTGTGACCGAAGCCCTGGCAGCGATGGCATTGGGGCACATTGTCGAAATTTTTTGGTGGCTCAACCGTGCTGCATAGCCGCTTGACTTAAAAGGCCTCCTTGTTGTTTTTGGCTGGCTCGAGGTTAATAAAAAAAATGTTTAGTGGCTTCTTTGTACCTTTTTGCGTGGGATTGTGTATATCCCTGACTTAGTGTCCATGGCGGCTGAAACCCTTCTTAATATCCGGGTCGGTGGAGAAGTGGAGGCCTTTAACGACGATCCGATCAGCGCGCTCGTCTCGGGGCTGGAATGTGTGGAGTCGATGGTTGTTTTCGCTCAGGAACTTTTTCAGAGTTGAATAGGTATTCTTGTCTGGCGTCATGACGCGAATAGTGTTGTTTGTGCTTGCCTTGTAGGTCACTTCAACATCCCCGCCTAAGAGGCGGGAAATGTCTTTGGAAAGGCCCTTGATACTGGATACGTCTGGGATAAAAATTGGGGACGGTTTGATGATTTTCGCCGATTTTTCCGCAGATTGCTTGGTCTTCTTGTCATCTTTTTATACCCTTGCAGAGGGTATTATAATTTCGGTCCTGGAAACCTCTGGAAACATGCCTTCCTGGAACCTCTGGACTTCCTGGGGCTCCAGTCGTCGTGCGTACCCCTTCTTGACGTAATCGTCCATTATGCCCTTATAGGCCCGAGCAAAGTCCATATCGCGCTTCATTTTTATTCGCGGCCCTCTTGAGGGCCATATTGTAGCTCTCCGGGAGTCTCACCTGCGACTGACGGCGCCAGCTCCACTCTGCCAGCTGTGACTGGCTGTGGCGGCATTACTCCGAAATTTTCTATCTCGAAATAGTCGCTGACCATCTTCTCTAGAAGATTATCCTGGGACACGGCTAGGAGGCACGAACTTTGGAGCGGTGAGCTCGCCTTTCCGTTCACTGGTCCATACACCTACAGGAAGACGCGCATTCGCCTTCACTGCCTTTACATCCTCCCGACTCAGGCTATTTATCGGAAGGTTCAAGTTGGCTACTCCGTACACGTTTTTCAGCCCATGGCGCTGTGGCTTGCCCGCTGCACTGATCTGCAGGCTGTCCACTTTCGTGTGCTCTTTGGCAGATTTCCCGCCAAACCACTGCACGTTCAGTGATATAATTGCGGCTGACGTAGGACGGCTCCTCTCGTTGGAATCCACTGGTCGTGGCATTCTTCTCCGTTTGCTGCTGTCTGTGTACGGCCGTTGGTCCTGACTGTTTCTCTGATCCCTCCTGCGGCCTCCATCTGCGACTGGCGGCCGTCTGGGGTGTCCAGGTGACTCGCGGAGAAGGTAGTGATGCCTCATTTGGCATCCGCAGACGTTGCATTCGTGGCTCTTCCTGTAGAACCGGGACATGTGTCCGGGCTCCAGACACAAAAAGCAGCTTCCTCGCGAACTTGATCCGCGTCGTTGTAGAAACGCTGTTGAATTCCTTGAAATCCCTCGCATATAGAGCAACATCTGGGGGGGTCGGCATACCGCTTCTCCTCGCGAACTCTATTCGCGTGCAGGATTCTTCGCATCGGTTGCTCCTTGGCTCCAGCGTCCGTGACAGTGCACACCAGTCTTGCGAAATTCATGAAGCCAGTGAAATTCATAAAGCCATTCACTCAGGTGCACCACTGCACAGTGGTTCCATCAGAGGCCAAAAATCAAAAAATTTGATGACATATTTTTTAAGCAAAATGTATCAAAATTGTCTCTTAAAAGTCCAAACTTCTCTTTGGCATACCGGATTTTACTAGAAATCTAACGGTACTTTCTAAAAATAGATTTGCAATCGTGAACACGTGTTCATTTTGGCAACGCAGCTGCGCTTTGGAAATTATTTCTCTCTTTCAATTCGCCCTTTAAAGTGATCAGACGTACGTTGCAGTGCTCCGATTTGAATAATTTAACATGAATTATGAAATTGAAGGTATTTACTTTAAATTGAGATATTAACAATTAACTTTCCTGAAAAAGTTTTATCGTAAAACTAATTTCATCGAATAACCCTTTTTTGTGTATTTTTTTAAAGTATATTTTATGTTTAGTTAGACTTTTAGTTATGTTCCAAGAAAACCCAGAACTTGGTTTGTATGTTTTTGTGATCGTCTTATTTTAGGTTACTAAATATTTTAAAATTAACTGCCGAAATTTGCCGATGTGTGTTTTCTACTAATATTACTAAAGCAGTTAAAGGTGAGTCTTTGCTTATTGTGCTGTTGCGCTTTTGCGCTGTTGCTTTGTCTTCGTTTTTAGTGGTTTGTGTTTTTGCAAAACTATTAATTTGTAAATTATTATTTAAATTTTGATTTTGGATTTTGATAGGTGCATCGCAAAAATGTGTTTTTCCACGTCTGCATATTTTTAATATGTGGTGCACAGGTAATGGAACCAACGCCGAAAAAATGAGGAAATTGATTTCCGATGTGCAAGCGGATATTGAAAACAACGGCTACATTATTCCAGAGTTGAGCGAAATATCCAATAAAATTGAGAACCTCTGCAAAACAATTGTAACTTTTTGGAAAAATTACAAACGGACAAAATCTGCAGTTATTAAATATCAATCTGGATGGCTTAATACAAAAGAATCAATTTCAATAAAACACCCCTATTGCAAATCAAATCAAATAGAGGAAAGTGCTCATCGGGGCCGTCCTAAACTTGATTTTGAGGAGGCTTCAGAGAGAACAAAGCGACGACGTGTAGGTCAGCTCATTAAAATAGATGAATCCGCTGTTTCTTCTCTAAGTAATGATGATCGAAATCAAAATTTCCTGCCGGCAGATCCCATGGAAGTTATTTCGCTTTTAATGGAGACCTCCATGACGAAGCACCAATATTTGCTGATAAGAAACTTTGTAAATAGCAAAATATCCTTTGAATTTTTTCCCAGTTACCAAAGATTACTAAGTCTCAAAAAAATAAGATACCCTGATGGTATTTATATCGACGAATCTCGTGCGGAAGTCGAACTGCAAAGCTTACTAGACAATACGGCATCTAGTATAATGGAGCTTCAAAACAACATCATTGAAACTATGCCTGAAAATATAGTTACGAATTTAACTTTAATTGGAAAATGGGGCTTCGATGGAAGTACAGGGCATAGCGAGTATAAGCAAAAGTTTTCAAACGGTGGACGACAGAAGCTTATTTGTAACATCCTATGTACCTCTCCAACTGGTTACTCAAATAGATAACACAATAATTTGGAAAAAACCCCGGCCATCATCGACTCGTTACTGTCGACCAATAAGATTTCAATTTAAGAAAGAGACCGCGAATGTGTCGAAAGACGAAGCAGAATATTTTGACGCAAAAATTAAACAATTAAAGCCAAAAGAATTAAGCGTCTCTAATAAAAAAGTTGTTATTACCACCAATACTAGTGGAAAAACCTAGAGATGGAGGTAGAGGATCTTCTAACGACGGAAATATCGCTAGGAAATTCTTTTGTAATGCAGATTTGAGCTCCGAAATAACAGGAATCGATGCATCTTTGATTCACAGATGTGCAACATTATTGCAAGCCATGGCAACGGGATTCAAAATTAATGTGGAGAAATTTGAAAATTACGCGCTGCATACAGCCAAATATCTTATAGCTGCATATCCATGGTACTATTTACCGGCTACCGTCCATAAGGTCTTAATTCATGGTTCAGCTGTAATAGAGTATGCATTAGTGTCGATAGGAGAGCTTTCAGAGGAAGCAGAGAGTCCAATAACAAGGAACTAAAAAAATGTAGACTTCAACACAGTCGGAAAGTATCTCGTACTTTAACAAACACAGATGTCATGAACTATTTATTATTGCGTTCAGATCCATTTTTAACAGGACAGAGACAACTTCCTAAAAAAGATAGGTCGAGTTTGCTTACATCTGTCTACGAATTATTTGATGATGTTTTATAATTTTTGTTTCATTTATATTTTGTTTGTTGATTTTTATTTTATTTTTTTAAGAATATGTATAACTACGAAAAATATCTTCCATACCAAAATCGTAATAAATTAGATTAAACAAATATGTTTTTATAATTCGGTATCGATTGTTCCTATGGGAGCTATAGGATATAGCCGATCGATAAGTCCGATTTTTGTTGCTATATGTTTAGACAAATTTGCTAAATTATTGTTATAAATTTCAGCACGTTATGACCATTATTAGTATTTTTGGCCGCTCTTCCATACAAGCGGATCCACTGTGCACTGTCGTATACGGCTGTATCGTTACCGCGGACTTCGACCAGTCCAACCTCTTGCTAAGTGGCAAATTAGGGTCCATTAGGGTTGGGTTCCCTAGGTGGTAGTTGCCGATCGCGGTTGACTGCAGGAACGCTACCAGTTTGCTCACCTTCGTTATGAACGGCACGATCCTTGAGATGTTTGCTCCCTGAATTGGCTGCACATTACGCACGCTATCTAGTTAGCTGCTCCATAACAGCTTCTACGTTGCTGGGATGGATGAGCAACGACTTCACTGTCTCGCGCGCCTAGCCCTTCAGGGCTTTCACTAGCCTCTGGTTATTTCCCAATTTGGTGCACTGGTAGGCTGCCGTTGTCTCCGTGAACGCGCACACTAATATTGGCCATTCCTCTGGCTGACCCTCGAAATCGGGTAGATCAGGCAATCTACGTGGCGTCCATCCAGGTATGCTCGCCGTCGCCTCTTCATATGAGTGGGGCGATGTTGCAGATACCTCCAAATTGTGTGTCGGCTCCCGTGGCGGATGAACATAAATTAGTCCAGGCTGCGCCGTCGCGGTCACATAAAATGGCTGAGAATAGCCCTTGTTGTTGTTGGTGTGTGTGTCCGCGTGACAGGTTGCCCGTTTGCCCAATTTGCACTAATTTGTGCCGGCAACTGTAACAATGACGTCACTCCCAGCTCCGTTTGTAGATTGTCACTCATCTGCCTGGGCAAGATTTCACTTAAACTCTGTTGCGCTGATCTCTGGCGTGGAAGCATTACACTCAAGCATGGCGGTGTATTCGCCGCACCGCTCACATCAACGCCGCGTTCCCCGATTCCAACGGAATCCCTGGCCGCCTCTGCTTGTCCTCCATTTGCCCTTGCCTTTTCCAGCTCCGACTTGAGACGTGCGTCCATTAGGGCCGCCACTTGTACAGTTGTGGAGTCCGTAATCTGCCCCGTTCCTTCGGGCTGCAGGTTACTTGTTGCCTTACTGGCGGCTGTTCCACTTTGCTTTGGAGTCTGTGGCTGATGCCGATCACCAGCCACACTCCCAGAACTGGCCGAGATGCCAGTTGCTGTGGCCGTGATGGTCACAGTTGCGGGAACACCCGACGCTTCCAGCCTGGGACTCCGCCAAGGATACTTCGTGTGATAAGTGTGATAAGATAATGTAGCCGCTTGGCCAATCACGGGGAATGCCTTTAAACAAACGCTGGACAAAAGCTGCAGTTCGGCTCGTTCGCTCGTTCGTTTTATTGTTTGTATGTATTTTTCTGAAAGAATTACAATACCTACTTAACTCTTACATTTACTTAGTTGGCATACCGAAGTTTCTCTCCCCTCGCCTTGTGATGGCGCAAATCGGTCTAATTGATCCGCCAAAATATCGCTTTCCTTTTACCCCATTTTAGGGAGACCGAATAACATAAACTAAAAATACCAGATTTCATATAATACTGACTTCGACTATCGGCGCTAAGTTTGCACTTGACTAACTATCGATAGCCCTAATCCGTTCCGCGACATATAGATTTTTGCCATCGTACTTTCCGTTAATAATGATTGCCTCAATCAAATTCGGCATAAGTTTTTTTACCGAACCGAACCCAATATGGAGTACATCACGACCGCATAGAATCCATAAAAAAAAACTTCTTAAAATTTGCGATTAGATGTCTTAAGTGGGATGAAAATCTCCATCGAAGGAAAAATTTTTGTGGCCTAGGTTCATGCGACTCTGCAGTTTATGACCCTGCCGTACTGATTAGCAACGAATCCACGAGAACATACTCTTTCTGACCTCTTCAGCCGTCGGCAGTAATAGCTATCACGGTCTAGAATTGATTCAAAATCAAGCCCCATTTTCGTTTAAAAAAAACAAATCATACACATTTTTTAATTAGCCCCAAATATTTTATTAGGACTCAATTTTTTTTTAATTAGCCCGATGAATACGCATAATAAGAAAGTTTTAATGTATCAACACTATTTAAATGAAACCCACACAAACATACAAAAAAGATAAAGACATACCATATACACTTTAAGGATCATTTTGCGATAATATTTAATACTTTACATGAAATAGTACATGTTGGGATCAGTCGAAGTAAAAAGATTTACTTTTTATATACATATATGCGCAAAATATGCAGCTAAACATAAACATTGTTTTCTTTGCCAGTTATTACTCTCTCTGCACTATCCCATTCTCTATTTCGCTCTGGCTCAGCAGCACGGATTATATTGTCTTTATTGACAGAGCAAGAGAAGACGCTCTCTGCCAAATCCGCGGGCTTTCATCATGCATTGAAATAACAAAAGCAAGAGGATATCGGCAAGCTATTGTTTTGGAAGTTCACCGTTGCCTCTTCCCATGCAGTAGAGGATATGCTGAAAGGTCCGACTTCTTCTCAATGTTCAAGATTACCATCGACAGGCACCCACAGCATACGAAGATGGAGAAACTACGCTGGCCTATTTGTTGCTTGCGAGACTGAGCTGGAAGCGGTCAAGCTTTGGAAAGTTCAGAGGAGAATTTTTCTGTGGCTTTTCATCTATTATGCCCCAGGTTTAATAATCGTCGTTTAATCTTCCAGACCCACATAAAGCACCTGAAGGTTGTGGAACCCGGTTCTGACACATGCATTGACGAGTTGTGGAAATACAAGGCCACCTCTTATAGCAAATCATAGTCCAGAAGCTGGATCGTTTAACCCAGGCCAAGTGGTGGGAAGGTGTAGACTAACTAACTATAGTGCCCTCTGTGTGGGGCGTAAACGCACGTCGAATCGGCCTGTCCGCGTCCGTGTTAATGTCCTATCGGTTGAAAAGCCATGGAGTGAAGCTTAAGAGCCAATCACTTTGCTTGTGGATGCAACTCCCCCCTTCCCCGAGTTTGTCGTCGCAGGCATTACGCAGGCCCTGCATGCCCGAGATTCTCCGCCTAATCACATGGCATCCTCTCCTGCGGGTGCCTCCCCGCCTGATCAGAATGCTAACTCAGCGCAAGCCAATGGACTTCTGGAACAGGATCACCATTCTAGTTCGCGTACATTTGACGCGTTTTTCTCGGAACGACATTTTTGTGTGCGGCGCAGGTGATTCAAAAAATTTGATGGTACCGATCTAGCTGAAATTTGTATATGTTGTTCTAATAGGTAACAGTTCTGTCCCGTACTAGAATGATTTATTTTTAATAATTAGTTTTTATACCCTTGCATAAGGTATTATAATTTTGGTCAAAAGTTTGCAACGCAGTGAAGGAGACATCTCCGACCCTATAAAGTATATAAATTCTCCATCAGGATCACCTCCTGAGTTAATATAAGCATGTCCGTCTGTCCGTCTGTCTGTCCGTCTGTCTGTTTCTACGCAATCTAGTCTCTCACTTTTAAAGCTATCGTCTTGAAACTTTGCACACATCCTATATATACTATACTATATGTACACTATAGGACACACTATATCCTATAGCTGCCATATAAATGATTGATCGGAAATGGTATAACTTTGGTGTTTTTAAAGTAAGAGAGTTCAAATTTTACGTGAGAGCTATTTTTGGCAAACTAATACGACATGCCAAATTCCATTAGGATTGGCCGACTATACATAGGTATCTTATAGCTGCCATATAATTGAACGATCGGAAATGGTTTTTGGTAGAAATACCAACTTTGGTTTTTTTAAAGATAGAAGTTTGGGACTTGTTTTACATTTTGTATTTTTATAAATTGGGTTATTCTATCATATTCTCATCAGGATCCGCCAACTATGTATATCCGATGCTTGCGATGAAAATCGAAACTATCGCATTATTTTGTATTACAAAAAATTTTTGTTTAAATAACCTCTAAAAGTAGGCCGGAACAAGAGACTACACCCTTAAAGGATCTCAAGGCAGAACCGCAGGTATTTGTGCAAAAAATTGAAAGTTGAGAGACGAATAAGAGACGAATAAAATCCTCCTTTCAATTCTTGAAAGTCCTTTCAATTCTAATTTCAAAACTTGAAATTAGTTTTCAAGTTTTGAAATTAGTAGAGCTAACAATTTGAATAGTTTAATTAAAATAATTAACCAAAAGCCTATGTGTAAAATTGATAAACAACATACATACATATCCACATCACTGTCGACCCACTGTCGATTAATTTATTAATTATTTCCTCTTTTTCGCCATATATTAATTAATTATTTTTTCGTTTTCGCCAGATATAAAATGAAATATCTTTTTCGTTTGTTTTCGCTTTTGTATTTAATTTATTAAGGGGAGGGTAAGGTCAAATCATGCGAAAAAAGACATGTTTTTGTGGTTTTTTCCACAGTTAAAATTTAGTTGGTTGACGACACAGTTAAAATTTATTTATTCAACCAACGGTATATTAAAGTATGACATTAGAAGAATGTTTTATCAAATTTTTACAAAAAAATATTTAAAAATATGGCAATGGTAGCAATTGTCCGGACGTGTCGCCAAGAAAAGTTGAATTGCGGTGCCCCTCATAACTCGGTGCTGGATCATTTGTAATCAAACAAGAAAGGAAAGCTAACTTCGGGCGGAGCCGAAGTTTATATACCCTTGCAGTTAAAACCGGATATATATCGCAAATATCGGATATAGTTGGCCGATCCTTATAAGAATATGATAATATAACCCAAGTTATTATAATACAAAACCTAAAAATGTCCCAAACTTCTATCTTCAAAAACACAAAAGGTGGGTCATTTCCGATCGTTCAGTTATATGGCAGCTATAGGATATAGTCGGCCGATCCTAATGAAATTTGGTAGGTTGGATCAACTAAAATAGAATCTGTACTAAATTCCACCTTTCTATCTTCAAAAACACGAAAGTTGAATCATTTCCGATCGTTCAGTTATATGGCAGCTATAGGATATAGTCGGCTGATCCTTATGAAATTTGGCATGTCGTAATGTTTTGCCAAAAAATGCTCTCATGTCGAATTTGAACTCTCTAACTTTAAAAACGTCAAAGTTATACCATTTCCGATCAATCAGTTATATGGCAGCTATAGGATATAGTCGGCCGATCCGGGCCGTTCCGACTTATATACTGCGTGCAAAGGAAAGAAGGGTGTGTGCAAAGTTTCAAGACGATAGCTTTAAAACTGAGAGACTAGTTCGCGTAGAAACAGACAGACGGACAGACAGACGGACAGACGGACAGACGGACATGCTCATATCAACTCAGGAGGTGATCCTGATCAAGAATATATATACTTTATAGGGTCGGAGATGTCTCCTTCACTGCGTTGCACACTTTTCCCCAAAATTATAATACCCTCCGCAAGGGTATAACAAGAAAGGAAAGCTAACTTCGGGCGGAGCCGAAGTTTATATACCCTTGCAGTTAAAACCGGATATATATCGCAAACATCGGATATAGTTGGCCGATCCTTATGGGAATAGGAATATATAACCCAATTTATTACAATACAAAATCTAAAAAAAGTCCCAAACTTCTATCTTCGAAAATACCAAAGTTGGTATTTCTACCAAAAAACATTTCCGATCGTTCAGTTATATGGCAGCTATGAGATATAGTCGGCCGATCCTAATGAAATTTGGTAGGTTGGATTAACTGACCAAAAATAGAATCTGTATTAAATTCCAGCTTTCTATCTTCAAAAACACGAAAGTTAAGTCATTTCCGATCGTTCAGTTATATGGCAGCTATAGGATATAGTCGGCCGATCCTTATGAAAATCGGCATGACGTAATGTTTTGCCAAAAATAGCTCTCATATCAAATTTTAACTCTCTAACTCTAAAAACACCAAAGTTATACCTTTTCCGATCAATCAGTTATATGGCAGCTATAGGATATAGTCTGCCGATCCGGGCCGTTCCGACTTATATACTGCGTGCAAAGGAAAGAAGGGTGTGTGCAAAGTTTCAAGATGATAGCTTTAAAACTGAGAGACTAGTTTGCGTAGAAACAGACAGACGGACAGACAGACGGACAGACAGACGGACAGACGGACAGACGGACATGCTCATATCAACTCAGGAGGTGATCCTGATCAAGAATATATATACTTTATAGGGTCGGATATGTCTCCTTCACTGCGTTGCACACTTTTGACCAAAATTATAATACCCTCTGCAAGGGTATAAAAATTAAAATTCATTCGTTAGATAATAGTTCGCCCCAGGTAACGCTGTAAAGGTTTTTTGAAAATTGCAATTTTTTAATTTTTTTGAAGACTTTGAAGTGAAAAACTCAATTTTTTGGGAAAAAATCGGTTAATTTGTCATTGCAAAATCAAAATTATGAACAAAAAAAAAACTCGACAGCGTTACCTCGTAAAATATGTACAGAAATAGTGTTTAAAATTTCAGGATCGGTGCAGTAGTTTTGAAGTTATGAGGGGCATCGACTTTGAAAACGTGAGTTGCGGGAAAGACGCTTTAAAGTTTTAAACAGAAAAAAATCCAGTGTAAAACGTTTATAAGCAACTTCGTCAATAACTAATAACTTCGTCAATTTTGCTTTAATTGACTTGAAATTTTGACACAATATTCTTCATATATTATGCATTCAATTTAAAAAATAAAAAAAAAATGAAAAATAAAAAAATGTAATACCTTACCCTCCCCTTAACTAAATAATTAAAATGAAAAATTGTATTTTTTACTAATTAAAAGATTAAATTAAAAATTTTTTATTCAAATATAAAAACAATAAATTTAGAATTTAGAGCAATTAGATGAGGAAGAAGAATTTGGAGCCGAGTTAGAAAAATTTGAGATAACAACTAAAGCAAGGGTGTTGTCATTATTAAATGCCTTCACTATGGCTGAAGAGTCCCCACCAGCTACTGCAATTTATGCAGCTCCAACTCGAGCTCGGAAACTGTTCGGAGTTTAAAAATTTTATGAGTCTCATTGAGTCTAGTAGACAAGGATGTGAACATTTCTGCTATCGATAAATTTAATCATTCAATTTCTTGCCTCTCTGGTGAAGCCTTAAGAACTATCAAGGCATTCCAAGTCACCGAGAGTAATTATGACAAAGCTATTGCTAGTCTGAAAAGAGTTTACGATAACGAATGGCTCATCTTTGCGAACCAAATAAGCAAATTATTTAGCCTTCCGAGAGTTTCCCAGCCGTCTGCGTCGTCGTTGAGAAGTCTCATCGACACAGTGTCATCGATATACGGGTCCCTATTATCCATAGGAGATGACATTAAAATTGCAAACTCTATGATCATTCATTTAGTTTTGAGTAGAGTAGATCCAGTGACCAGAGAAAAATGGGAAGAGTCACTGGATTATGAGGAATTGCCGCTGTGGTCCGATTTTGAAAAAATATTAAATCGTAGGTACCAGCACCTGTCCGCTGAAGAGACTGGCGAGCCAAAACAGGAGAAATGTGGGTTCGGAAAGCAGCACAAGCAGAAGTTCGTTGGCTTGCTCCGCAAGCTGCAACAAACAAGCTTGCAGTTATTGCAACGCACGAGATCATAGTCTTGCCCAGTGTAGTCCGTTCGCTCGCCTTGCTGTAATGCAACGGTTTAAGTTTGTCAAGTCAGCCTCATTATGTTTAAATTGACTGCGAAAAGGTCACACGGTGGCGAAGTGTAAATCGGCTAGGTGTCAAATTTGTGCAAGATCGCACCACAAACTTCTGCACCGATTAACTGTGACCGAAAATAACTTGGCGTTACCACCACCAAATGAACATCCTCCTCCAGCGCTAGATCTTGATGGCCCTTCTACGTCAGATGCTTTGCATGCGTCATCTCTAGAAAGGGTTTTGTTAGCGACGTCGATCGTAAGCGTTAGAACTAAACATGGCGAGCACATATTGGCCTGAGCATTACTTGACTCAGGGTCACAAATTAACTTCATTAATGAAGATTGTGCTCAACGCTTACAGATCCGTGGAGAGGAATCATGTATCAACTTGCTTGGAATTGGTCAATCTAATTCCCAGGTTAAGAAAAAGATACACACTGTGGTGAAGTCAACAATTAATGGTAGTGAGTTTCCGTTCGACTTTTGGATTTTGAGAACTATCTCGGGTTATCACCCTGACCAGGCAATGAACGTGAAAGATTGGGACCTACCAAAGAACTTGCCCTTAGCAGACCCATATTTTTATAAACCTCTGCGGATAGACATGTTAATTGGATCTGAGTCATTTTTCGAACTGTTGTCCGTTGGCCGAATAAAACAAGAGCCAAGCCATCGTCCAAAAAACTCTCCTTTGATGGATAGTATCGGGAAAATATAAGGCGAATACCTAAACTCCTTAACAGCCTGTCTCTAGCCTCAATTGCCAAGAAGAACTACTCGAGTCGATAGATGACAATTTGAAATAATTCTGATCGTTGGCAGACGTACCAACTTCCAAAAAGCTTTTGTCACCTGAACAAGAGTTATGTGAGGAACATTATCAGAAAAATACAGTTGTACTGCCTTCAGGTCGATTTGAAGTCAGGCTTCCATTTAAATCGGATCCAAGCGTTTTGGGAAACTCGTTCGAGGTAGCCAAACGCCGTTTTTTGTCGCTCGAGAGAAGATATTTTTCGAGATTTGAATTTTTAAGAAAATGTATGTGAATTTATGGAAGAATACGAATCCTTAGGTCATATGTCCCCTACAAGCAATGATGTTCTTGCTACTCCACACTACGTCATACCCCATCAGTATGTCTTACGACCTCAAAGCACATCGACCAAATTACGAGTCGTGTTTGATGCGTCTTGTAAGACATCAACACAGAAGTGCCTTAACGAACTGTTGATGGTTGGTCCTACAATCCAGGAAGAGTTGTATTCAACTCTTCTTCGGTTCCGGCTGAACAGATTCGCTCTGATAGCCGACATAAAAAAGATGTAACGCCAAGTAATGGCAAATGAAGCCGATAGGCGATACCAGTTTATAGTGTGGAGGAAAGACCCATCAGAGTCATCTGACCCATCAAAGATGGGTCTCAATCTTGAAACTGTGAAAGCTCAACACCGTTACATATGGCATTGCGCCAGCCCCATTCCTGGCCATAAGGTGTTTGAAGAGGTTGAGTGAATCATTCCCTTGAGCTGCCAAAGTTATTTGGTCCGACTTTTACGTCGACGACATGTAACGGGTGCTGGTTGTATTAGGCAGCTAAAGACAATTAAATCTGAAGTAACTCAGGTTCTTCAAAACGCTGGGCTTGAATTGAGCAAGTGGTTTTCAAACTTGCCTGAATTTACTGCATCCGAGAGCACGGTTAAGCCAATAACACTTTCGGACTCAGAACTGACTAAAGCATTAGGAATCGCTTGGGTTCCTAAAGAAGATATAGGATGAGTCTGGGATTGGGATGAGTCAATTCCACTGCACTTAGAAACAGCGTGGAACAAAACACAAATTGCCTTGTCGCAATATGAGGACATCTCAATTCCGAGATTCGTGTTTACCGAGCCAATGCCACCGATTCAAATTCATGCCTTTTCTGACGCATCGATGAGAGCCTATGGACCGGCGTCTATATTCGTTGCGAATCTGCAGAAGGTATTAAAGTTTCATTGTTGACGGCAAATTTCAAAGTAGCGCCGATCAAGACAAAGACGCTCCCCCGTCTTGAGTTATGTGCCGCTTACCTTCTCGCAGATCTCTGCCGCAAGATAAAGCCTCTAATAAAAGTTCCGATCGAACGAACTGTATTTTGGTCGGATTCAGAAGTAACTCATTGGATTCGTTCCCATCCATCGTCGTTATCGACGTTCGTATCGAATGGAGTAGCTGAAATTCAAGAGTGGTTGGATGATAGCACATAGCGTCATGTACCAGCTAAACAGAATCCGGCATAGGTGCAGACGTAAAAGAGACTGTAGAATCGATCTGGTTTACAGGTCCATCGTTTTTAAAGGAACCGGAAGATAAGTGGCCGACGAGCTCCCGGTTTGATCCGTCACCAGAACTTCTACAGATGGAAGCAAAAAAGAATGCGGTTGGATTATCCGCAATCGTCTCTACCTCACATTTATTGGATGTGATAGAGGGATATTCCTCTCACCTAAAACGGCTGCGAGTGTTCGTATATATGTTCCGCTTTATAAGGAAATCGAAGAAATTAGTAGTGATATTGATATTCTGATATTGTTCCCTCACCTATATAATATAAAGGAAAAAGTCGAAATAGTCCAAGGGCACGAGGATTAAGATAAAATAGAAAAAATCTGGAAAAATTTAAGTGTTGGCCCTACTAAAAAGCTAAATCCCTTTCTACACGAATCATCAGATGCTGGGCTTACCTTTTCGTTGTTGCGGGTTGGAAGGCGACTAGCTAATGCTCCTATATCGTACGATGCCAAGTTTCCAGTATTGTTGACAAAACGCTCTCAATTTGTTCAGAGCTACGTCCGATACTTGCACGAGTCGAATTTTCATGTGGGTCCACGAGCACTTGTGAGTCTTTTGCGACAGCGCATATGGATCGTAAATGCGCAGGAAGTCTGCAGTCAGACAGTACGGTCATGCATACGCTGCTTTAAATGCAAGCCTCGTCTGATGACTCAAATCATGGGTGATTTACCCTTAGACAGAATTCGTGCTCTCCGCCCATTCTCCATATGTGGTGTTGATTTTTGTGGCCCTATTGATACATTGAAAATTCGTGGTACGCCGCCCTATAAATCCTACATTGCCTTATTTGTTTGTTTTGCGTTCAAGGCAGTTCATTTAGAAGTAGTTTCCGACCTTTCAACTGATTCCTTTTTGTTGGCTTTTCAAAGGTTCGTTGGGCGCCGAGGATATCCGCAGATTGGGCACTGCGACAACGCGACGAACTTTGTGGGAGCGAGTCGCCACTTCGCGGAGCTTCGTCGGAGAGTCGAGGACGAGGTCGACGTAGTCACGCAATACGCATCAAAAAAAGGATGCGTATTTGCGTTCATACCGCCGCGAGCTCCGCACATGAGTGGACTATGGGAGGCAGGTGTGAAGTCTGCCAAGCACCTATTCCTACGAGCGGTAAAGAACGCCAAGCTGACAGCGGAGGAGCTGCAGACCGTCTCTGAGTCAGGACGCAAGAGACGGCGAGGCGCTTACTCACGTCTTGGGCCTACAGGCGCGGTCGAAGTGGCAGAACCAGGAGGACGACATCCTGACGGGCTAGCTGGCGACCTGATCGCAGAGGATTACCAGCCGTCACAATAGTGGCTCACAGAAAGGGTAGGAGCATCGCACGCCGGCGCAGACGGAAGGGTGAAGGTCGCCGTCATCAGGACGAGCTCTGGAGCGGAGTACAGGAAAGCAGTCCACAAGCTGGCGCGGCTGCCAATGGGTTGAAGCCGGGTGGAGGCGTTCAACGGGGACAGTGTTTGATTGGATTTTAAATGAATTTGAAGTTGTTTTTAATTTGAATCGTTAGTCTCTAAATCTAGTCTAAGATAGCTTAGGGCGGAGCGGAAGCGAAAGCTTATATTCGCTCTTGTGCGAATTCGCCCCGCTTCGCCGCAATAGATAAGTTAGGCTTAAGATTAAAGAAAATTATAATTCGATTTATTACGTTGAAGAGGACAGATCGTTTTTCGTTTTCATTTTCGACATTTTTAAATATTCAACAGCCACCCTTATTTGTTTTTTTTCTTATAGTGTGAGATAAACAAATCTTATTTCACAATATGCATAAGTCTTATAGATTTTCAATTAAACAACGGCAAAAAAGAACAAAAGAAAAGGAAAAAAATGTTTCAGAAAAGATAACTTGGTACTCTGATAGAATTCTGACGAAAAATTTGCTTTTTGTGGATAAACGAAAAGCTGGGAGAAGTGGATCCCCGAACAATGGAAAAACAACCAGAAAGTTTTTTTAAAACAGTATCCGTTTGTCTGAGATAACAGGACAATATTAAAAAAAAGCTGTCATCAGGATATAAACCCTGTCATTAACCCAGAAAAGTTTAAAGAGTACGCACTTGATACAGCTGAGCAACTAATTTAACAATACGTTTAACTGAGTATGCCTTACTTTCTACTGACGAACTTTCGAAAAAAGCGGGCGAGTCAAAAAATCAGTCAATGGTATAAAAATATATACTTAACAAGAAAGCAAAACTAACTTCGGGCGGAGCCGAAGTTGATATACCCTTGCAGTTAAAGCCGGATATATATTGCAAACATCGGATATAGTTGGCCGATCCTTATGATTACATCATAATAAGACCAATTAATTACAATAAAAAATCTAAAAAAAAGTTGATATTTCTACCAAATACCAGTGTTTGAAAAAGCTAGAGCTACTACGGCAGAGCCGTAGCAGAAAAATAAAATTGACTGCTCTGCTCTGCGTCGAGATACGAAAAGTTCAAAGCTATTGCTATAGCAACAGCAGAATAAAATATTTTGTGATCCTCGTAGCCGTAGCCGTAGCCAAAAGGGCGAGAGCGAGAGCAGAGCTGAGTCAAAAATTTTTTTGCATGTGCTACTGCTCTAGCTTAGTTTTGTTTTTGTTTTTTTCTCCCCTGATTTTTATGCACCGTCACTATGTGACCACTTTCTTTACCTCCTTTTTTCTTTACCCACTTTCTTTACCTTTGTAAGAATGATTTGTAGGTAATAACAAATAT
Organism: Drosophila bipectinata; assembly: GCF_030179905.1. NCBI lineage: Eukaryota > Metazoa > Arthropoda > Insecta > Diptera > Drosophilidae > Drosophila > Drosophila bipectinata. The sequence continues at coordinate 18,144,531 of NC_091740.1, read as the reverse complement.
TAATAAGTAATAATATTTAATATTTAGTTCATTCAGAGAAAACAAATAAATATTAATAACTCCTAATTAAATCAAAATTTAAAAATTATGCTATTCAGTCATGTATTTATTATTCTATTTAAAAATTTATTTAATAAATAATTAATCGTCGTCTTCAAATAAACTCAAGTTGTCGATCGCATTATCTAAGTGTGTTGAGTTTAGGCGAACAAGGAGTGTTTAGGTGAGGGGCCGTTGTGCCGCTCACCTGAAGAGCGCATCCGCGCTGAAGAGCGCACCCGCGCTAAAGAGCGCACCCGCGCTGAAGAGCGCATCCACACTCGCCCCTCTGTGCCCTCTCTTCTCGCTCGTTGGTTGTCGTCGATCTCTGTTTGTACTAGTTTTTAAGTTAATTCGATGTACGCAGCCAATAAAGCTGAACGCGTTCTTTATACTGAAACCGAAGACGCCCCCGACTTCTAATTGTCCTGGAACCTTTTTGCGGAACCACGCCCCCCTACACACTTTGGTCCTTCGAGCCGGATAATCTGGATATTCAGGATATTTTGGATATTAGGATATCGTCCACCAGCAGTTCTCGGCATTGTTCCGCCAAAAGATAAGTACATTTTTTTCTGTCTCCGTCTCTCTGCCGGTCTTCAGCAGTGATCCGAACATTGAATTTCGTTCACACTGCTCCAAGATTGTTTTTCCCTCCGTGTCAACTCCAAGTCCGAGTTTTCCGACACAACGGCAGTTTGAGATTTTCTACTCTTCGTAGAGTCGGATCGGATATTTTCTACTACTCTTTTCCATTCGTCTCTGTTTTGTGTGCTGCCCATATTCCTCGCCGTTTTCGGCCTCTCCGTTACCCATTCGCTTGCCAACGGTCGAGGCATACGTGCACCCACATACATATACACACATACATATTTTGTTTTTGTGCAATTAATCCGCGAAAAATTCGCAAGTGAACAGTGAAATTGTGTGGTGACAAAAAGAAGGCATAATTAATATTAGCCAGCCGGTGTGAATTATTTCCGGAAATTTCCAAATTCACCGAACAGTCCGCCGCTGTCGTAATATTTGTTTCTTTTCTTCCCCAATCAGTGTCATTTTTTACACCACATAACTTCTCTGTTCCTCCATTTATACAGTCCACTTATCAACGCTGTGCCAATATATGCCCACATGCCCTTACATATATCCGTACCTGCATGCATGTCCATATATTTCCAAATATTTTCTGACTCCAGTTTCAGGAAATATATAACCGATAAAAATTAATTTATACAGTCCACTTATCGACGTTCCACTGTGCCATCATATGCCCTACATGCCCTTGCCCTACTTGCATGCATGCCCATATATTTCTAAATATTTTTCTGCCTCCAATTTCAGGAAATATATAACCAAATAAATTAAAAAAAAAAAAATCAATTAATTATAAATTCATGTATTTATAATTATAACTACGAAAATTTATTAACGTCTTATTTTCCGTTCGAGCAAAGGGCCAGTGGTTTTTAATTCACCTTTCCGGCCACTCGTCGAAAATTTAATTATCAAAAAATTATAAATAAATAATTTATTTGTCGATCTTCTGTCAGAATCGAGCCGCGGTTTCAATTCCACCGTTCCAACTTCGGGATAATTAACCTCAATTGATTAAAACTTGAGATTTTCATCCCCACCCGTCTGTCTCCATAATAACTAAATCCGACAATTACGCAAAAATTAATTATTTATTTTCTCTCTGTGTTAAATTCAAGCCAAGGTCAAGTCCACCTTTCCGGCTCCGCCAATTCGAAAATAGTTAGGAATTAAATATTTACATACGTACGAGCCATACTGGTCGAAATATACATATATAGACAGTCATCAATTATTTTTCCGAACGAGCACGAATTTTCCGGTCCTTGTCCATTTTCCGTTCCGTCATTTTTTTCCTAACGCTGCTTCTATTCCGCATCTGGCAACATCCGCCTAGAATCTCGACAAGCCTTGGCCCATCTGGTTTTCTGGCTTCCTGAAGTTTCTCCCACATCCGAATTGTGCCGCATCCGACGTTCCTCTCGACATCGGCGCTACTAATTCCCACTTGGCCTTGCAATCGCATTTCGTCCGAGATCTCACCGGTCTCATCACATTAGTGACCGGCTACCGCTTCGTACGAGCCACCTATTGCGCAAGTCAGTCGGAAAGCGCTGACCAGCGAATAGGTGTCTGAGAATGCCCACGGGAGACGACCAAAAGGCACGTCCGATCCCAACCATCCGTTTGGAGAGATCTCAATCCGCTTCTCCGCGGACGCCTCTTTTAAAGCCTAAGGCGTACCGTGCCATTCCAAGGGCGAAGAGTGACGAATCCGTCAACACGATCTCCGGTCCTTCACAGAGGCAGACTCGTTCCGTTGCAAAAATGGCTCAAAGTGCGGTCGACGTGGCGCTGAAGAAGTTCATCGCCACTTCAGATCGAGTTAGCCAATTTGAGGCCAACATAAATACTCCGCCAGAGAAACGGAAGTGGGCTCCCAATACATGTGCGAAGTCCATCGGGACCAAATTCGGGCACTGTGGGAGAAGGTGGAGAAAAGCTATGAGAGCTGCTCCGATTTGCTAGCCGAGTCCGACGACAATGCGACCATCTCGACAGTGCTGGAATCGAAGTACAGCTACTGTTACTCCGTCTATTCGAGGTGTATTGCCCAGCTTCGGGAGAAAATTGCCTCCCAATCCACTCAGACTTCCGTCAATATACACACGCCCGCGTCTACAGGTTGCCGGTTACCTCCGGTGGATACTGAGGTCTTCGCGGGTGATTATCTTTGGTGGCCCACCTTCCGAGACTTGTTTACGGCCATTTACATCCAAAACTCGCGGCTCACCCCGGTAGAGAGGTTGTTCCACTTGCTGTCCAAAACAAGTGGTGACGCCCACGCCATTGTTTTCAAGGCTCCGCTTACACATGAGGGGTTTGTCGTCGCTTGGCAAAGCCTCACAGACCGCTTTGAGAACCGGCGGCTACTGGTCAATAGCCAGTTGAAAATCCTTTTCAACCTCCAGGCTATTTCGCAAGAGTCCGGGGTCGCGCTGAAGGAGCTCCAAGCCACCATTCAGAGTTGTCTGACAGCCCTAGCAATGTCCGCTATCAATGTTGAAGCTTGGGACTGCCTCCTGGTGTTTATGATTTCGTCAAAGCTCCCCAAAGTCACACTTTCCATGTGGGAGCAATCCGTTCATAACAAGGCCGAAATTCCAACATGGAAGGAATTAGATAACTTCCTGACAGCGCCATCGCACTCTAGAGGCAATCAACGACGTCAGTCCTAGTGGCTCCGGGCAACTTCCGCCAAGGTCGGGTATTCCTATTGCCCCTGCTCGGAGGCTCAATTCACACGAGACTCGAGTGGTTCCGGGCCAAAAGGGCTGCGATCTCTGTTCGAGGGAGGACCACCCCATTTGTTTATGTCCGCGGTTCCTAAATATGGATGTAAATGGGCGCTTTGACTACATTACAAGGAAGCACTTATGTCTAAACTGTTTTGGCCGAGGGCACCAGCAGCGAGACTGCACGAGCGCCCGTACATGTTTCACATGCCACAGCCGACACCACACCCTCCTGCACCGCGGCAATCCGTTCGCCACCGCTCCAAGTCCGCCTATGCTGCCTACCGCTCCAAGTCCGCCTACGCCAGCAAACGGCTCAAAGGATCAGTCGAATGTGCAGGTGTGTTTCGCTTCCGGGTCAGGAGCAGTCCTACTGGGCACGGCCCTTATCAACGTGTGCCATTTGGGGTGCACCGTCCAGGCACGAGCAATAATAGACTCAGGGTCCGAAGCGACGTTCATAACGGAACGACTGTGCAACCTCGTCAAGCCTCCCTTCAAGACGATTCAAGCCCAAGTTTCCGGCCTTAATCAAACCATTTCCGCGCAGTCTACTAAATTGTGCCATTTCTCTATTCGGTCGCCGTCAAGACCCGGGCTACAATTAGAGACTGCGGCTTACGTTCTTCCGCAGTTGGCAGGAAATCTGCCATCATATCCGATTTCGCGAGATCGACTCAAGGGGCTGCCCAATATTACCCTGGCGGGCCCCAACTTCTTTGAGAGCTCCCAAGTCGATGTGTTATTAGGAGCTGACATTCTTCCGTCCATTCTCCTCGGTAATTCCAAGGCTAACATCTGCGGGTCGCTTCTCGGTCAGGAGACCATTTTCGGATGGGTGCTGACAGGCCCATTATCTCCAGCCAACCCCCGCAGGGTGTCTGTTTTTTCCGCACGAGTTGCCCGCAGCCTCGGTGACTCACTGGTTCAGGGTTTCGATTCAGGATGCGAGCATAATTCTATTACGACTCCTTCTTCGATTTACACATCGCATCAAGCTGCACGGTGGCAATCAGCTGATGATCCGACTGATCCGGGCCTAATTCTACATTCCAAGGTCATATTCAGCACGATGTCGCCACGCTCACGTAACGCCCCGTCACTGGAGAGCAGATGTACTCGAGGTACACTATCCTACCGATGCCGAGTCTGCAATGGGATCCATCCGTTGAAGAAGTGTCGGCGCTTCCTACGCCTTAGTGCCGAGGAGCGGCTCCGAGCGGTTCTCGTGAACCGCTATTGCTCGAGCTGCCTGGCCCACGAGCACTCCGACGGATCCTGTCGGCGTGGGGACGGCTGTAAGACGTGTGGTCAGGATCACCACACGCTGCTGCACCCCGGGACCAAGGAGCACCGGTCACCGCCCACGGGAGACAGTACACGGGGTGTCTCGCTCTCTCGTCGGCCGTCATCCGCCAACTCCCGGCACGGTTCGGGTGCTTCTCGCCCTGCGTCCGCCATTTTCCGGCACTCACAAGCCGATCCACGGCCATCGACTTCCCGGCGCTCGCCGGCAACTCCTCGGCATTCTTCCGCCACTGGCTGGCAGTCGTCAAGCGCTCCACTGCTTTCGTCCGCCACTCATCGGGTGCCGTCCACCGCTCTTCCGCCCGCGTCATCCGCGCCTAGGCAACTTTCCGCCTCTCCTCGAGGGCTCCCGCAGGACGCGCTCGCTGCGCCCACCCTATCGTCGCTACTGAGACGGAACAGCGTCAACATCGGGACCCGGATTTTCGACACGGGGGCCTTCATCGACCCGTGTACGACCGAAGACGCCCCCGACTTCTAATTGTCCTGGAACCTTTTTGCGGAACCACGCCCCCCTACACAAGGAGTATATTTTCTAATGTTTCGTGGCTTAAACGATTTCTGTTGTCCGACAGCACCAGTTTTAATGAAGAAAATGCCCGCTCTATTGTTACCTATAAATTTTTGGATATTTAAATTTTGTTTCGAATTAAGTAATAGTTCTTACTTGAGTTGGCCGTATATCAAAACATATTTAGCTTAGTTCGTAGAGCTCTGCATCGCATGATTTCCTCTTTTTCCAAAAATGTAAAACGTTTGTACTGGATTTCAAAAACGGTAATTTTAATGCTTCAATCTTTGCATGTACATCGGTTGACTCATTTGGCACAACGCTTACACTTTAAAAGTCACCCAAAATATCAAAATTACTTTTACTCTTGCTGTCCTCTGAAGCAATTGAGCTAGTAGACGATGATAATGTTGCAATGGGAGTATGCATTTTGATTTGTGCCCACAATGTTTTTAAGAAACTGACTGCTCTTTCCTTTTGGGAGCTGTCCAGAATATGATGGAATCTTGGGTCTAAGTACAAACAAGCTTCGAAGCCAACATTAGATGTTAATTTCTTGGTCCGTGCTTCCATACTTTCAAAAAGCTCCTCTCCAATTGTATAAATAATTGCATCCGGAGCACTTTTTGATAAAATTTGATTAGTGGTCAGTTTGCAGACCAACCACAGAGCATAAAAATTCCCTTAGTGAAGTTGCTCCTCTTGAAACTGCACTATGGTCTTTTGTAGTGGAGCCATAATAGTCACATACGACTCCATAAAGTCCCATAACATTTCATTAACTATAAAATCGTCATCTCTTGATTTGTTCTCGACAGTTTCAATAAGGCTTAAAATAGTTTTCGCCTTATTGAGTTGGTCAACCATGTTGTAAGTTGATCCTTCCATGTCATCTTCGCTCAAGTTCATTTCTGATAAAACTTTCGTCGTCTTTATCAAATTTGCCCCGTTATCTGAAGTAATTGACACGATTTGGCCTAGAGATATTCCGTATTTGTCCAATACAGAAAGATTCTCCTTGGCAAGATTTTGGGCTGAACTTGACCCAGCTCCTCTGAGTTCCACCATTCCAAGAACTCGCGATTTTATTTCATCTGAACTAATGAATTGAGCACTGACACCGAATATATTCCGACAAAGATTATAAAGTACATAGATGGGACATCAGGGCCCAAAACGGTCAACTTTTTGCGTCGAGCTTGTTGGTGAGGGGGGAAACGCACATGCATACGATTCTATTTTTAGAACTCTTTACATGTACCCGTCAACAAAAATGTGAACCTATGTGTGTATGTGTGACTGCTCGCACGACGGAGTAAAAATGTTTTGGCTTCCAAATTTCAATTTCAATTTCTCGTTTCTGTTTTCGATGCACATCGGCGCATCGGTAGTTGGTAGAACAAATAGTATTTTTACTATTTTTACTATTTAGAACAATAGTATATCGCTGCAGAACGAGACAGGGTGGTAGCGTAATGCATAGAGTAGTTTCTCTATGTATAATTTTTCTGTGTTCAAATCCTCGTAAGGACTTTGAACTTTTGCTTTCTTTATAATTATTTTTTTTTTTTTTTTCTTTAATTGTAATATTTTTGTTAAATTTTATTATTGTAAAATTGTTTAATTTTTCATTATGTCCGGCTAATAAAATTTCAATGGAGTCCGTCCGGAATTTTTTTATCCGACACGTCCGTCACGTATTTTTACAACAATTGTAATATAATGCAACTAAAAACATAAAAGGAAAGCTAACTTCGGGCGGAGCCGAAGTTTATATACCCTTGCAGTTAAAACCGGATATATATCGCAAACATCGGATATAGTTGGCCGATCCTTATGAGAATATGATAATATTACCCAATTTATTATAATACAAAAACCAAACCTAAAAATGTCCCAAACTTCTATCTTCAAAAACACGAAAGTTGGGTCATTTCCGATCGTTCAGTTATATGGCAGCTATAAGATATAGTCGGCCGATCCTTATAAAATTTGGCATGTCGTAATGGTTTGCCAAAAATAGCTCTCTTGTCAAATTTGAACTCTCTAACTCTAAAAACACCAAAGTTATACCATTTCCGATCAATCAGTTATATGGCAGCTATAGGATATAGTCGGCCGATCCGGGCCGTTCCGACTTATATACTGCGTGCAAAGGAAAGAAGGGTGTGTGCAAAGTTTCAAGTCGATAGCTTTAAAACTGAGAGACTAGTTCGCGTAGAAACAGACAGACGGACAAACAGACGGACAGACGGACAGACGGACATGCTCATATCAACTCAGGAGGTGATCCTGATCAAGAATATATATACTTTATAGGGTCGGAGATGTCTCCTTCACTGCGTTGCACACTTTTGACCAAAATTATAATACCCTCTGCAAGAGTATAATAATAATAATAAAGAAAATATGAAAAAAAAAAATATATTAATAAAAAAATAAAAGTAAATATAAAAATAATCATAAAACTAAAACTTTCTAAAAATCGAAACAACCGCCCGCTAATGAAGTCGAACCCAGGAACCCACGAATAAAGACCACGCACTATCCATCTAGGCTACTCTCGAAGTTGATTTTATGATACTTAAAATTGGTGTTAAAGGAGACGCTAGAATCTATACCAAAAACAGAGCTGACGAGTAAGGATAGTAGAAGATATATCTGATCTCCTTACTCTTACATTGGTTCGATTACAACGTTTCAAACTTTCATCGTTCCAAAGATATTACGATCTAAAAATAGAATTCTCTCTTTCCCTCTCTCATCTGCCAGCCGTTTGTCATGGAACCCGCTCTCAAATGCTTTCATTATTACAGCGGGTTCCACGACGGAAAAAATGAAAACATTTGAGAGCGGGTTCCACGACGCGGCCTGCCAAAATGCCGTAGAACCCGCATTTATAGACATTTTTACTGCGGGTTCCACTACGAACTGAGACGATGTTAAGGTGATTTTACAATTTTGTATTTTTTTTTATTGGATTATAAATTTAGGAAAACATATTAAAAGAATAAAAATATAGTATAAATAGATTTAAAATTAAAAAAAAATGGATGTCCCGAGCCTGGTTTGAACTCGTTTTACTTTGCACACCAGCCAAGCACTCTACCACTCGGCTATTCCTCATTCGTTGTCGCGCGAAAAATTTCTCAAACTTAACTTGTCGCGCAATAGAACCCGCTCGTTCCAGCGGGTTCCACTGCTGGAACCCGCCATAGAACATTTTTCTTTGTATGAGATGTCCCATCTATGTACTGTATAATCTTTGATTCCGATCAAGTTGGACTATCAATTTTTAATGATAGAATCCGATTTTTACATTCGTTATGTATTTCTTGTCGAATTTTTTCTGCTACCTGTCGAATGCAGCATGTGGCTGCATGCCACTAGAATCATTTTCTTTTTGTTCAGGTCGAATGTCATGCAACATTAAATGTTTCTTTAAATTAAAGGCACGATCTTTTTTTAACATTCGGAAACATGCTTTGCATTTAACGAGCAAAATAAGGGTATAAGGGTATAAAAATTACTTTATTTATAATATATGTTATTCATACCTTTGCAGAGAGTATTAACATTTTGGTCAAAAGTGTGAAACGCAGTGAAGAAGACATCTCCAACCCTATAGAGTATATATATTCTTGATCAGGATCACCTACTGAGTTGATATAAGCATGTCAGTCTGTCTGTTTCTACGTAAACTAGGGTTTAAGTTTTAAAGCTATCGACTTGAAGCTTTGCACACACCCTTCTTTCTTTTGCACGCAGTATATAAGTCGGAACGGCCCGGATCGGCCGAATATATCTAATAGCTCCCATATAACTGATTGATCGGAAATGGTATAACATTGGCATTTTTAGAGTTAGAGAGTTCAATTTAGAGTTAGAAAGTTATTTTCATGCCAAATTTCATAAGGATCGGCTGACTACATCTTATAGCTGCCATATAACTGAACAATCGAAAATTACCCAACTTTCGTGTTGAAGATAGAAAGCTGGAACTTAATACAGATTCTATTTTTGGTCAGATAATCCGACCTACCAAATTTTATAACGAGCGGCTGACTATATCTTATAGCTGCCATATAACTGAACGATCGGAAATGGTTTTTGGTAGAAATACCAACTTTGGTATTTTTGAAGATAGAAGTTTGGGACTTTTTTTAGATTTTTTGTTATTGTAACTAATTTGTTTTATTATGATATTAACATAAGGATCGGCGAACTATATCCGATGTTTACGATATAAATTTGATTTTAAAAGCAAGGGTATATCAACTTCAGCTCCGCCCGAAGTTAACTTTCCTTTCTTGTTTTGCCAAAAATAGCTCTCATAAAAAATCCGAATTACAAAAAAGCTCTCTAACACCGAAGTTAAAGCATATCCGATCAATCAGTTATATGGCTGCTATACGATGTAGTCGGCCAATCCAGGTTGTTCCAACTAATATACAGCGTGCAAAGGAATGACGGGTATGTGCAAATTTTAAAGTCGATAGCTTTAAATCTGAGAGACTATTTCGCGTAAAAGCAGACGGACAGACGGACATGCTCATATCAAATCATGAGGTGATCCTGGTCAAGAATATATATACTTTATAGGGTCGGAGATGTCTCCTTCACTTTGGACAAAATTATAATACCATTTGCAAGGGTATTTTATACCTTTAAAATTTAAAATTTAAAGATTAAAGATTCTAAGTCTTTTATTCTATTTTATTTCTAAGTCTAGCTCTGTTGAAACTGCGAAAGCTAAAAGATTTTGTGAAATGCTATTAGCTCTAGATTTCTAGCATTCGAATCAAGCATTTTTTTAATGATTCGGTTACTACTGGCACTTTTTAAATAGTACCGATAGCTCTTCTTTAGCTCTACCGATATAACTCTTCTAAGATGTATTTTGAGGTTCACTCAAAAAAAGTGAAAAAAACTCTGTTATCAGAAAATTCTCTTATTTTGTATAATAAAAAAAAAACACGTTAAAGTCTTGGGCTGAAGTTTTGGAGCCCAGAGATACCGGAGGATTCGACACACGCCCCCTTAGCACCTTTGCACTTAAAATAATGAGTCGAACGCAAAGGTGGAACGCGTATTTAACCAAGTGCAGCTAGTTAAAAGTAAAATGAGAAACAAAATGCATTTGAAACTAAATCCTAAATTCTATTTTATCCAAAAGTTAGGCTTCATTAATAAATACAATTTTAAGATTTATACTAATGAAATGAATGTTCATTTGCAGCTATGGTCGGCAGGGCCCTATTCCAGGGGCATGGGAAATTTCTTTGCGCGAGCTCTGCCGCACCCAAACAGTGTAAACTTATAATTTCTACTATTCGTCACTAATACTAATACCTTAAAACCGTATCATTGTATTAAGTGCCGGCCACTGATTTACAGATATGGATTCAAAAGAAGTGGGATGTGTTGCTATACCCTTGCAAAGGGTATTATAATTTTGTCCAAAAAAGTCCAACGCAGTGAAGGAGACATCTCTGACACTATAAAGTATATATATTCTTGATCAGGATCACCTTCTGAGTTGATATGAGCATGTCCGTCTGTCCGTCTGTCTGTCTGTCTGTCCGTTTCTACGCGAACTAGTCTCTCAGTTTTGAAGCTATCGTCTTGAAACTTTGCACACACCCTTCTTTCCTTTGCACGCAGTATATAAGTCGGAATGGCCCGGAATATAACTGATTGATATAGTTATATTCCTTCCTTTGCACGCAGTATATAGTCGGAATATAACTGATTGATCGGAAATGGTATAACTTCGGCGTTATACGATAACGAAGTTATATATATATATATCAGACCTGATTTATACGGCCAATAACGACATTGCGATTCGAGATGTAATCAACAGTTGGATTATATCGGAATGCAGGACGATTGTATTGCAGGTTTCGATCCGTTGCAAGCTGTAAACGCGCTTCAGCTACCCTTGCCCTGTCGCGTTCATTATTTTGAGACCGAATCAAATCGATTGCTGCATAACGCGACTGCCTAACTCTCAATCGTGTTCGCTCAAGCCTAGCTGCTCGCGTTTCTGCTTTCTCCGCGTTGTGCATTCGCATGGCTCTCAGCCGCTCAGTCTCTCGAATAGAGGCCCGCTCTTCGTCACTACTATTCGAAATGTTACGTCTTTTTGCTTTTGTATTGCGAGTAAGACGACCAAAATTCAACTTCTTGGGTGGCATGACTTCGTTTCTAATGACTTCGTTTCTGACATTTTCATTTGACATTTTCTTCTTAGCTGTCTGCCTAAATAGAAAAGTAGGGGCACGGGGAAACGCGAAAAAAACTGATATATTCGCAAACGCAGATAAGCTATCTACATCAAAAGTATACATAAACCGAGCTGGAACCTCAACGCATGTTGGGTAAAAATTTGGGCTTAAACGGTTCAGAACTTTTCAAGTCTATAAATGATGTAGATACGAACAGAGCATTTTTATATATATAGATATCTTGAAAGGGGCGTTACAAAAGGGGTGGTCAAACTAACATAAAAAATATATATGAAATTCAATTACAATCGTCTATTATAAATATTCTAGGAATCAGACTAAAAATCTAAAAATCAAAAAATCAAAGACTATTTGCCCATAGCTTTAAGGGGGCGGAACGGAACGCGTGGTCCGAAATTCAGGCATAATATTTAAGACATATCTGCAAAGTTTCAAGCCTCTATCTTCAAAATTAGAATTGATGCCAACAAACCGATTTTTTGCCCATAGTGCACCGTCGAAATGAGAATTACCGTCGTATAACCGTCGTCACTGGATTGCCCGATCGCAACGCTCCTTGTATATTGTACCAGCGTACGGGTCGTCACAATAATGAACATACCCTAAATTTCCCGAAATACGCCTATTGAAAAAGTTGCAAGATGATCTTGCGTTGGGGCTTCTCGAAAGTATGTACATAAATTCCTCAAAAGTTTTGAAAAAAAGAAAAATGTAGATTTTATTGAATAATGTTGATGAAGGACTTCTGAAAAAGATGCTTAAATCTTAAGGTTTTGGAATATTGTACACACACACCTTCTTTCCAGGTGTTGATTCCGGGAAAATATGTAGTTCAAATATATTATATACATATATGTATATTATTTTAATACCTATATATTACATATTTAATATTATTATATATTGTAGTATGCATATCACATAATGAAAACAATTGGCCAATACATAAGTTAATCTTTTTGGTCCCCAAGCTGAAATAAAAAAATAAGTTAGACGCATTCTTTCCAGAAAGCCGCACGATTCCTCTTGCTAATTACATTATTGTGACTATGTACATACATACATATGTATATGCGCATACATATATGTAAGTACATACATACATAAGTGAGACTTTCTAAATTAAAACAGAAAAACATACATATGAAACAGTAGCATTACGAAAATTTCAATATTATACGTACCCATTTTTACTTTTTAGTAATTTTAAAAGCATCAGATGTTATCTATTTAGACTCTTTAGTCATATGTAAATCCGATCGACCCAGCGAGGAAAATCAAAGTTTTCACATAGACAAGAACGTACTATACAATTATGTATATATTTTCGCCTATGAACGTTTCTTTAAATGGGTAAATGCTTTATTTATTTTATGTACATGTACATAAGAGCTTTACACCTATATTTGATTTGGGTGCGCGGTAAGTTAAGTTTGGGACAAGCTTAAATCATAAACTTTAATAATTTTCGTGAAAAATATTCGATACTAAACATGAATAAATCCCTATTTATTAATGAACATACATTGAACAAATCGTTAAACATTTTACAAAAAATATGTATTTTCTTTCCATGTTTATTAGATTTGTATTAAGTAAATTCTCATACTTCAGAAAATAATTGTTTCACTTCAATTACTTCATCATATTTTCAATTTTAAATATTTTCACCTTTTTAATATTCATGAAAATACACACTGCGCCTGACAAACTTGGTGCGTTTTCGTTCCAAACCCACCCGAATTCTGACGAAACATGTTGGAATCGCGCCCGCGTTTTTAACCGCCAGGTTCGATCGAACTCTCCTTGTCTCTTTCGCACGAAAGGCTGCAGAAAAAACGCGCGCGACTTTTCGTGTGTTGAAAAACGTAAAAAAATGGATTTCCGCGCGAAATTTCTCAACACTGGCACTCGTCATAGAGCTTTTAAGCTCTCAAACAAATGGTGCTAACGCGCTAGAGATTTTCTCATAACACCTCTACTAACTGGGAACGGAAAACGTATCTGTTCCCTGTTCCGTTCCGTATGTTTGTATTTCGACCGTTTTTCGAAAATAAAGCTTAAAATAAACTGCACAAGAGTCGTAAAAGCTTTTTTCGGATGTCTTTCTATTTGCGGCTTTATTGCGGTTCGTTCGTGTTTATCGTGTATACTGAAAGTAAAAAATTATCATAAATCTTATTCTTACTTTTGTTTTGATTGCGCGTCTGCGTCTGTCATGTAAGAGTCCAGTTTTTTATTGCAATTAACAGTATAATCCTTATTTCAAAAATTATATGTTTATATGTACCATATAAAAACTATGTATGTACTATGTATTTAAAAAAAAAATTCTAAAATACGGATATTAAGAATAGAGCTTCCAGCAAGAAGTTTACTCTTTGCAAAAATAATAAGTAACAAAATGCCTAAATGTGTGAGTTTCCCCCTAAACCATGTCAGTAACCAAGTTTTTCTCGTTCTCTTTTCAAAGTGATAGATATATTTTTACATATGTACATACATATGTATATGTTCGAAAATCCTTAAGAACTTTTAGATATAAATACATATGAATGTAAAAGTCAAATGTGCAAACCGAAAACTGCCAAGCATAACACATATGTATATACATTCGAATATATTAGAATGTGCATATGTGTGCATACATATGAACATAAGTATGCATACATGACATGCAAAGGCTGAAAAAAAGAAATCGTTAGGGATTCCTGTTTTATTTTTAAACATTCATAAAACACAAAATAAAACTCCTAAAAGTATAATTTTCATTTGTATATAAAAAAAAAATTGTAAGATAAACACACATACATACTATCAAATTATTTAAATATACATACATACATATGTAGACAGAAATGCACTTTCGCTTTGAAGAGAAATACATACATACATATGTAGGTATGTACATGCTGTTGCATTTTTCGAAAAACTAAACCTTCATTGTGTCTAGAGGTTTAGGTGAGTATAGAATTGAAGTATATACGTGTATACGTATATATAGTATATACGTATGTTCATATAAACATACATACATACTTACATATGTATGTGTTTGCCTAAGATTCAGAGGTCGAGTATTTCCTTCATATTCTACATATGTACATACATATATCCCGATCGAATGCATGACAACTAATAATATTTAATTTATTATTTAATATTCAATATTTAATAAAAGTAAATTTCAATAAATTTCAAAAAAAGATATTTTAAGCAAGCTTTTTGATGCCAAATCCTTTCTATTCCTCATGTACATATACATACATATGTATGTACCTTGAAAACTAAATAAGCCGCTTCGGCCGATTTTAAGATGTCAGAGATAATCTTAGAAATATAAAAAATAAATAATGATATATAAATATATACATTTTAAATATAATATTATCATTTATAGATATACATTAATAAATCTGAAATCTTCGTATTCCATACTGGCTTGTTCCATTTTTGAACGCGGGGATCTAGGAGACTAAGCGATTTGGAACAATCTGTCCGATTTGGAACTTTGGGCTCCTATGGTATACACGAAGATCAAACTCATATTTAAATTGTTTTTCAATTTTTAAATCTATTTGAGTATACATTTTATATATACTATAAAAACATAACTTAAAAATTTGTTTCGACTATTGAAATACGACAAGACGACACGAAAAGAGACTATCATGTGCTTTCGCTAGTATTTCAGGTACTAGTTTCTTGGGAACCTAAAAATTCCACGCGAATTTGCTCAGTCTTAAGGTCAGGAAAATTAGTTTTATCCGCCCTCACATTATCCACCAACTCGGTGCATTCCCCTGATCTAAAATATTGCCAACTCAAATGCACATGTCCGTCTTGAAGAGGTTATTTTTTTAACACTTTAATTTTTTTTATAAAATTTAATTGATAATTATTATTCTTTCTACCGATTTTTTTTTTTAAATTATTATTTTTTAAATTTTAAATATTAATTTATGCGTGTTCCTCCTGAAGATGATGTAAAAGGATCCGCTCTTAATACTGCTGATAGTGTAGCTGGTTGTTTTTTCTGCCGCTGATGTTGTTTTTCTACTCGGTGGACCTGCCGCAGACATTGGTCCCGCCGTATAAAAGCCAAAGACTTTGGCTGTCGTTGTTCCCATGAACTCGAATTTTTTTCCTCGATATTTGTCCTCGAACTCGACGTATGTATATTATTTTTAATATATATATTTCCGGTTTTTTTTTTCGGAAAAACATTTTTTTAGTGAAATCTTATTTTTGATTTTCCACAACTGTAATCAGGATCTTTCCCTACACAAGTTGTGGTTTTAACTCCATGCGCCAAATCGCTTTGGAGATCCGATGGCTGAATTCCAGCCCAAAGATTTTTCATAAACATTCCGATGTAAGGCCTCAAACATTAATGCGATAACAAAAAAACGCACTTATTTCTCGATGGTAATTCTCAATTTCTGTGTCCCTTACCACTTGGGGGGAAAAAACAGAGGACTACGATTTTACACTGAGCTCTTTTATGTCCAGTTCGCAGCCATCTTAGCTACGGTGGACTGAGTGGGTCAATGCACATCTGGCCACTATTTAGATGCCAATTTTAATAGGAGCCCCAAAATAGGTTGAGAATACTCCATAATCCTTTTTATACCCTTGCAGAGGGTATTATAATTTTGGTCAAAAGTGTGCAACGCAGTGAAGGAGACATCTCTGACCCTATAAAGTCTTGATCAGGATCACCTCCCGAGTTGATAAAAGCATGTCCGTCTGTCTGTTTCTACGCAAACTAGTCTCTTAGTTTTAAAGCTATCGTCTTGAAACTTTGCACACACCCTTCTTTCCTTTGCACGTAGTATATAAGTCGAAACGGCTCGGATCGGCCGACTATATCCTATAGCTGCCATATAACTGATTGATCGGAAATGGTATAACATTGGCATTTTTAGAGTTAGAGAGTTCAAGTTAGAGTTAGAAAGTTATTTTCATGCCAAATTTCATAAGGATCGGCTGACTACATCTTATAGCTGCCATATAACTGAACAATGGAAAATTACCCAACTTTCGTGTTTTTGAAGATAGAAAGCTGAAACTTGATCCAGCTGAAGCTGAAGTTGATCCAACCTACCAAATTTCATTAGGATCGGCTGACTATATCTTATAGCTGCCATATAACTGAACGATCGGAAATGACCCAACCGAGAATTGGGGGGGGTTCCCCTTAAGTTAGAGGTCCAGCGGATGAGTTCTGCGCAGCCGCCGCTGCAGGAGAGGAGAGAGTGGTCGGCAGGTCGCCAACTCGTTGGGGTGGTTGTGTAGTCTCTGGATATACTCGCTGCTGCTTCTCTGGATCTCCTCCTCCACCCATGGGAAGCCAAGTACCTCGTGAATTGTCTGGTTGTCGTGGTAGACGTGGGCCCCAGTGGCGATACGGGGGGCTCTATTTTAAAACGTCTGGATAGTCTGAATATTAGTCTTGCTGGTCGTGCCCCAAAGTTGGATCCCGTATGTCCAAATTGGCCGAATAATCGCCTTGTAGATTAGGATTTTCGATTTTCTTATTTCACATTGCTTTTGCTTTAAATGGGAAAAGTATTCAGGATAAATTTGATTATTTGAATGGCTGCCTCATCCCCGATGTGTGACTTTGGGTTGCTAAAGTTCTAGTTAGAACGTCGGTTACCGATTTTTAACTCTGAAATATTTTCTGAAAGTGTCTAGCAATCTTCGCTCCATATCTTGTAAAGTTTGGAAAAATTCTCAGTTATCTCTTTAATCCTGTTCAGTAATGACTACTGATAACCATTTAACTGATTTAAAAAAAAAAAGTTTAATACATAAGAGAAATTCAGGGAAAGTTTTAGGTTGAGATTAAGAGAAGTAGGTGAAAAATCGAATTAATAATCCTGGTGTCTTAATGAAAATTGCCACTCAAGAATTGAGCGTGCTGGCGACAAGATAAATAGCTAGAAACTTAACCGGGAGATCGGCAAGAAAGAAGAGAGAAGTTCATAATTTGCGATGCCGGAGATGTAAAAGGGATCGCATATTGCCCATCCTACCTTTGATCACATAGAGCAAAGCTCTAGTGAACCCTTTCAACACCCTACAACCTCGGAGTCATAAGCTCAGTTTAAACATTAGATAATGAACCTTACATAATTTAGTTTAATTGTAAAGGTGTAGAAAACAAAATTCGGTTAAAGCTAAGAGTATATAACATAACATAACATTACCATTCTTCCTACTTTTTGGTATTCGAACAAAAGTATTAAGCTATGCGGGAAAAAAGATTATATACAATTTAGAGAAAATGCATATAGGCCATTCAGAGAAAGTAAATATATATAATGGCGGGGTTCATAAGTAAATATTATAATAACAAGAAGCTCTAGAGTGCGTGAAAATAAAATTATAAAGTTAAGGTATATAAATCATGTTTTAGTCGTAATAAAATAATCATAATCATACCAGTTATAGGTCGGTTATAGTGAAGGTATGAAATAAAACCAAAATACAAATTCTATGAATAATTATAAAATTTAAATAAGCCAATAAAAGAAAATCAAATATTATTGGGTTAAAGTTTTGTGATATTATTACTTTGTTAGGGTATTATGTTAATAAGATCAACTAAAATTCATGTTAGATTGGTTCATGCTTGTTTTGTTTTGGTAAATAATTAAATGAACCACTCACTGCATAGTCATCGGGGAAAGATCGATCTCCGCTTAGGTTCGCTCTAAAGAATTAGTGTTTTTTATAGCAATGTTATTTAAAGAACTGACTTACGAAATAAAAATAAACGATTTAAATAAACAACAAAGCCGAAAAAATAAATCGGTATATTTTATAACTTAGAAATAAGTAAGATTTTATTTCTTTTTCACTTCTGTATGAACGTATGGTTTGGTTTCATGTATGTATGGTTTCACTTCTTTTTACTAAATGTATGTTTAGACCTTTTCTTGAATTTTTTCCCTTAAGGTTTTTTCCCCACTTTAGCCGAATTTATTGTATTTTTCTAAATTCTAAATTTAAATAAAACAAATTTAAATTTGATGGAACAACAATCAACATCAAATTTAAATAAAACAGAAACATGTGACAGAAATAAACATACAAGTATTAGTGTTGGCTGTAGTTCAGGTAATAAAACGATAATGTGAAGAAAAAAATCGCCATGGGTTAAACTCATCAGCCTTATACTTAGCGGAACACGTGCTTCCACCTGCTCTGACTAGACTGCTGCCTTAAACCATTATATGGTTAATTTTCCGGTACCATGTGGTTAGGTATGGGGGGTGCTGGGGGTGCTTTGTGTTGGCCGCAATAAATCTTAAAACGGCCACAATAAGTACCCTGGATATAATAAGTAAATGATTTTAATATTCACTTGACAACTTTCAGCGGGATAAACACAATTAAAACAAGAAAGGAAAGCTAACTTCGGGCGGAGCCGAAGTTTATATACCCTTGCAGTTTAAACCGGATATATATCGCAAACATCGGATATAGTTGGCCGATCCTTATGGGAATATGAATATATAATCCAATTTATTACAATACAAAATCTAAAAAAAGTCTGAAGCTTCTATCTTCAAAAATACGACAGTTGATATTTCTACCAAATACCATTTCCGATCGTTCAGTTATATGGCAGCTATAGGATATAGTCGTCGATCCTTACGAAATTTGGCATGTCGTATTATTTTGCCAAAAATAGCGCTCGTGTAACATTTGAACTCTCAAACTTTAAAAACACCGAAGTTATACCATTTCCGATCAATCAGTTATATGGCAGCTACAGGATATAGTTGGCCGATCCGGGCCGTTCCGACTTATATACTGCGTGCAAAGGAAAGAAGGATGTGTGCAAAGTTTCAAGTCGATAGCTTTAAAACTGAGAGACTAGTTCGCGTAGAAACAGACAGACAGACGGACAGACGGACATGCTCATATCAACTCAGGAGGTGATCCTGATCAAGAATATATATACTTTATAGGGTCGGAAATGTCTCCTTCACTGCGTTGCACACTTTTGACCAAAATTATAATACCCTCTGCAAGGGTATAAATATCATGCTGGCTCGCCTAACGGGTCGTGGCCAATCAACGGACTCCTTTTATGCTCCGATTTCGACCTTCTCTTTTCGATTGCAATTACGTTTGTCTCGGCGCAAAAACCTAAACTTTGTATACGTACAAATAATAAAAAACCGACACCTCCGAATGTTCGGCAACTTAGGGGGTTATTTAATAAAAAATAAGATAGAAAAGCTAACTTCGGACGGAGCCCAAGTTGATATACCCTTGCAGCTAAAACCGGATATACATACATATCGTATGTATCCTTATAAGAATATGATAATAAAACCAAGCTTCTATCTTCAAAAATACCAAAGTTGGTATTTCTACCAAATACCATTTCCGATCGTTCTTTTATATGGCAGCTATAAGATATAGTCGATATATTATATTATTATTATTATTATATGAAATTTGGCATGTGGTATTATTTTGCCAAAAATAGCTTTCGGGTAAAATTTGAACTCATTAACTCTAAAAAAACCAAAGTTATACCATTTTCGATCAATCAGCTATATGGCAGCTATAGGATATAGTCGGCCGATCCGGGCCGTTCCGGGCCGTTCCGACTTATATACTGCGTGCAAAGGAAAGAAGGATGCAAAGTTTCAAGTCGATAACTTTAAAACTGAGAGACTACTTTGCGTAGAAACAGACAGCTCATATCAACTCAGGAGGTAAATATATCAAGAATATATAAATCAAGAATATATATACTTTATAGGCTCGGAGATGTCTCCTTCACTCCGTTGCACACTTTTGGACAAAATTATAATACTCTCTGCAAGTGTAGAAAAATGGATTATAAATTTTCTATCCCGGAGTGTACTGAAGTGTTAACTTAAAGCAAGTCTGATCTCCACGACAGTTTCGAATGAAAAGAAGGTTACAGGAAAGGAAAAAAAAGATCAGCTTATATAGCAGCTTTTAAAGGCTTGCCTGATGCACCTGATAATGCGTCCCGGAAATTGGGCAACTCCAAAAATAGTACGGCTTAAAAGTTCATTCACTAAATATCAATCAACTGCCACATAAAACAACGCTTGGCTTAACCGATATTTTTTTATAATCAATACGTTAGTTGTTTTTTATAAATTTTCTAAACGACTCTTCAGCAGGGTTTGCATTTACTACTCCGTAGTAGCGAGACGCGTAGAAATATTGCTCTGCTATTGCTACCGCCCACTTATTTAACTAGAAGTTGTTAATTTTAATTTTTTGTTTCTCAATAATCTAAATATTAAATATTATTACTTATTATTATTAATTATTACCTAAAACCTTTTTTTCTGCTATTGCTATAGCTATAGCAGAGCAGAAAAGTTGTTCCATATAACTGTTGCACTGTGTAATCAATGTGTTAATCCTCTGCTTTAAATGTGTTTACATTGGCTGACATTAGGGATCACTTAGAGGACTGTGTGAACTGATCTGGATAGGAAATTATTCAACGCTTAGAGGATCTTTGTGTTTACGTTGGCAGACATTAGGGCTCACTTGGCGGTAGGAATACTTTAGAGGCGTACTTGACAGAAATAGCTGACAACGGATTTATCTCGGGTCTAGACAGCTCGTCTGGAAATTAGGGTTGGCTCAAAGAATAGACATAATTACGAAATTCAGTAGCAGCAGAGGGCCGGCACAATTGGTTCGCCCACTTTTCGAACAAAATATGACGTAACGGCCTCTAAAAGGTAGCGAACATGAATTTCAGTACTGCCAGGTACTTTCTGCTATTTCCTATTAATACCAATTCATTAAAATCATACCAATGTATTGAATGACCACTGCTATAAAATAAAAAGTGTATGTAATGTTTTTGAGTACACCCAACTACTGTACAGTACTGTGAAGCTACAAATGAATGTATTCATGCGGATTTCCATCATAAATATTAAAATATTTAATAACTCTTAAATATAACACTTTAACATTTACATTTATATCTACACCTATTTCTTAAGCTTAAGTGGTCTTTTACTAAATTTAAGAAGTTAACAAATCTATTGCAAAACTTTTGTTCGAAACTGTAATTCTCTCTGCAAAAGTATACACCAAAAATACATTACTTATTGAAGTATTTGTATAAAAATATATACAAATATACAAAATAATATACAAATATAAAAAATATACAAATAAAATAAAAAATTATTATTATTTTTCAGAAAACATTCGAAAAATCTGCTTAATATTGTGAGAGAATATATGGGATGTCTAAAAGAGATCTAAGCATTTATTGGTGTTAAAATCTTTGAACATTTCGAAAATTTCAAACGATTCCCTGAATGGCCGTGAAATATTAAGGAGATGCAAGTGGAAAGTAAATACATCCCACTGATATGTAGTTCCTTTTCGAAAACATACAAGATAACTTCATTTGTATTTATAATAAGATCAACACAGGCTTCTCCAAAAATAAATTTTGGTCAAGTTCAAGAACTGAAAAACTCCATCGTCATTGTAATGGCTTTGAATGTGGATAAAACTCTGGCCACGACAGTACATATAGCGCCACATATAACATCACAATCGAATAATTTAAACAGTGCCGTCGAATGTATGAACAGTCAACAACACAAACTATCCACCTTAAATAAACTTACCACTTTTCAGGATGAAGAAGTTGACAATCCTACCGATGATTCCGGCTTGGATCAAGCCAGAACTGCGTCAGATGAATCTAATAAGTTTGAAGATTCTAAACAGCCTTTGGCTGTCAACAGTACAAATTCAAAAATCATGTTACTTGTGGATAGTCTAGACAAAAAAGAAGCACAAAAATTATCGACTTATAATACCGATAGTTATTTGGCTCCTGAGCAGGCCCTGGTTACAAGTGTAGAGTTAGTGGTCCCAGCGTCTGCGTCCCTAATGTCCTCATCGGATGAGTGTAAGCCTGACGACGTTTCGGATTTGTCTTCATCAGAAATCGGTACCAAGGGACATCATGCAGGTGAACTTTACGCTTCGAGAGGTTCGTGTGATTCAACGAGAATATTTACAAACGATAAAAACGATGGTTGTGCAAATAACTCCTCTAATTTGGATGTACGAATTACTAATAATGTACCATCTTCTAATATTTTGCTGCCAGATCGGAGGGCTTCGATATGGACCCCACATAATGAGCAGTCAAGACAAATAAACATAGGGTCGTCGACAGAGGAGCCTCTAACTGTGAATAGCAACCATCTCTACCAACAACAAAATCGCCATTCGAATCAAATTGAGAAAGAAAGATGTGAAACTACAGGATTTCCTCAAGGTCATCCCATGCCATTAAATATTCATGGAACTGCTATTCAACGACAGTATATGTCAGCAGAGGTTCATCCAATCATTGAAGGACAGTCTCATATTAACTTTTATGCACAAATGATGCAGCAACACCATTCTCAAAATCACCGTCAACACCAGAGCAATGAAGTCCTTCCCTCCAATACTTCCAGAAACCAACATTCAACGTATGCAATCTATGACCCTCATTATCAAAATTCCACAATGTTTGCAAACCAACAAAATAATCATCAGCAAATCCAAAACGTCCTAACGCATCATAATTTAAGTTGCCACAGCGCAATCGATCAATCGGATACACTTTCCCACCCACAGCAGATTCAACACACACAACCGCAAATACAACCACATCAACATCAAAACCAACAGCAACTGCAAGAGCATCATCTACAACCTCTCGAACAGCAACACCATCAACGACAACATCAAATTCATGAAAATTATCATGAATTAATAATGGAAGATTTTCACGAGGAGCAAAGTTCTGCCTTCAAACTGTAAGCTTTAATTTTTTAATAACTTTAGGATTAAAACGGCGGCCTAAACTTTATATGTTGTTAACAACTCAATAAACAAGAAAGGAAAGCTTACTTCGGGCGAAGCCGAAGTTTATATACCCTTGCAGTTAAAACCGGATATGTATCGCAAACATCGGATATAGTTGGCCGATCCTTATGGAAATATGAATATATAATCCAATTTATTACAATACAAAATCTAAAAAAAGTCCTAAACTTCTATCTTCAATCATACCAAAGTTGGTATTTCTACCAAAAACCATTTCCGATCGTTCAGTTATATGGCAGCTATAAGATAGTCAGTCGGTCGATTGTTATGAAATTTGGTAGGTCGGATTAACTGACCAAAAATAAAATCTGCACCAAGTTCCAGCTTTCTATCTTCAAAAACACGAAAGTTGGGTCGTTTCCGATCGTTCAGTTATATATATATGGCAGCTATAGATTATAGTCGTCCGATCCTTATGAAATTTGTCATGTCGTAATGTTCTGTTAAAAAATAGCTCTCGTGTCAAATTTGAGCTATAACAAGAAAGCAAAGCTAACTTCGGTCGGAGCCGAAGTTGATATACCCTTGCAGTTAAAACCGGATATATATCGCAAACATCGGATATAGTTGGCCGATCCTTATGGATCGATTACATCGTTGGCCGATTACATCATAATAAAACAAATTAAATACAATAAAAAATCTTAAAAAAAGTCCCAAGCTTCTATCTTCAAAAATACGAAAGTTGATTTTTCTACCAAATACCATTTCCGATCGTTCAGTTATATGGCAGCTATAGGATATAGTCGGCCGATCCTAATGAAATTTGGTAGGTTGGACCAACTGACCAAAAATAGAATCTGTACTAAGTTCCAGCTATCTATCTTCAAAAACACGAAAGTTGGGTCATTTCCGATCGTTCCGTAATATGGCAGCTATAAGATATAGTCGGCCGGTCCTTATGAAATTTAGCATGTCGTAATGTTTTGCGCAATATATAAGTTGGAATGGATCTTATAGCTGCCATATAACTGATTGGTCGGAAATTCTGTAACTTTGGTGTTTTAAGAGTTAGAGAGTTCGGATGAGTGCTATGTTTTGGCAAAATAATACGACTATATCTTATAGCTGCCATATAACTGTTTGATCGGAAATGCTGTAACTTTGTTGTTTTTAGAGATAGAGAGTTAAGATTTTCCCTGAATGTCTGCCCTTATGTCTGTTGATACGCAAACTCTCAGTTTTAAAGCTATTGGCTTAAAAATTTGTACCCGTCTTTCTTTCAGTACAGTACATAAGTCGAAAGGGCTGGAATCGGCCAACTACATACTAAGGCTGTATCTAACTTAACGTCACGGTTTGTGGTCACGGGGGGGAGGGGGTCAAAAATGTCTGAAATTCGCGTCACGCAATATATGGACGGCCCCTATAGGAAATCATTTTGGTTACGATTTTTACATATCATAAATAATATTCGATAGCTGCGTTATATATCCAATCCAATATAAATCTCAACATAAACTAACACAACTTCAAGGGTAGAACAAGGCGTATATGGTAAAACATAATAGACATGTATCCAAATAAGCTTTTTTCCGCCTAATACTTGTTTATTGTAAGTTCTAGATTGAAATTAAAACACTTTTTGCAGAACACTCTCTCCAAACAACGTAAAACCGGAAAACCAGGATGATGGTTACGAAACCAGCGCCGGTGATGTTTTGACACCAAGTTCCCATAGTTCCTCTACCCATTCTGTCACGCCACAGCATCAAATGCAACATCTGAACGTAAAGATTATATCACAAAACGTACAAAATTTAAACATGGTCAACGTATCAAATGGGAATCAGAAAACGGTTATTGCCTCTCAGAAACATTTTGAAGACGTTTGCTCTGGAACCTCCAATCACGCACCTGGCGTTGATTCATATAGTTTTATTTGTCAAGACAGTCATATAAATACTGTTCCTGCAGTTGGATCAGCTAATTTTGTCCCTGGATCAGTTCCGATTTTGGCATCAAACGGAAGCTTCGAATGCCGAAAAGGTGAAATATACGAACATCACGATAATCTTTTGCAAGAGTTAGGTACGGCGCAATGCGACATGACTTCCAAACCAGTACCCAAAAAAAGAGGTCGAAAAAAAAAACTACCTAGTGTCGGATCAGGTGGTATGATGTTGGCAAAAATAATATCCCATGAGTAAGTATTTAACTTAAAATTTAAAATGGTTTCCAAACATACGTTCCGTGTGGATACGTGTGGAAAAATTCAAAAATGCCAAAATCATTATCGTTGCTTTTTTTACGTTTAAAACCCTTGCAGATGGTATTATAATATTGTCCAAAACTTTGGAACGCTTAAAATAGTGTATTTTAAGCTTTATAGGGTCTGAGATGTCACCAAAATTATAATACTCTCGGCAAGGGTATAATGAATTCCTTATTGCCTAATAAATTTATATTATATCTTGCTCGGCTATGCTCTTATTACCCTTTGTAAATAATCTAGATCAGTGGTGGGCAAACTCTCATTTTCCATAAGTAGTACGCGTGCATAGGGTCGGAAATTCTGCCGCAGCGCTCTCTGGAAGCTCTCTCATTTTGCCTCATTTGATAGCCCAAACTTTAAAATTAAAATGTTTGCACTCAGAAAAATGTTTTTCAGAAATTGGGTTAGAACAAGTTTTTTCCATAGAAAACATAGAAAGGGAATCGTAGTTTTGTTTAAGAACTGTTGCTAGGAAACCTTTCTTTAAAATAAAATACACTGTTTTAAGGCTCATTCAAACTTTTGATTTAACGAAAAATGAAATAAAAAACTAAGTTTTTTTTGCTCATTGAATGCTCTGCTCTCATTGTGTTTTGCTGCTAAGCATACACACAAATATTAATCATGTGTGCGTTTTGCGCTGATGTAGATGCATATCGGCATATTTTGACAAGGGATGCCAATACGCCCTCTTCGGATCAACTTTAGGCTTGACTCTTTTCACAATCAACTCCGGTCAGTAAGGGAAGGAATATTCAAACTGGATAATACTCTTTCAGTCAGCTCTTCCAGAATTTGTCTGCGATCTGACCTGCAAGATAAAAACTTTTACCAAGTAGAATACGAATGTTCTCTACTCTATTCGAAGCCGTGGTGCTTGTCGACCTCTCAAACAGCTTGGACTTCCAAACTCGTAACGAATACTCCCCATCGCTTATCGGGGCGTCTTTCCACGTTGGGTTCCAGTACTCTAAAGAAATCGATTCCATTGTTTGTGAACGATAGCGCGTGGATCGGTCATAATACCCTCGGTTGACTGTCTATCTCTGGGTTCTCCGGTGTCGCTCGTTTGGGCTCGTATAGCCCGCGACTCTAGCCTTGGGTGCTAGGTAGGCGACTTCAAGCGTAGGTAGGCGATTATTTTTATACTGGCATCTTCAACAACATGTCATTGAATATATGATGTGTCAAGCCTATATATTGATGGGTATGCGTAGTCCCTCGATGTGCTAAAGCAGATGAAATATAGACATGGCCACACTCATAATGGTTATTTTCGTAGCTTGTTTCCCACCCTTGCTCGGGCCCCACCACATACCTAAAACTCATTCTCGTTTAGATTCACTTGACATCTCTACTGGGCACTTGGGCTCGAAACCTTTATGTCGATGTTTTTCTCGGACCTTTACTACTAAGCGTGTCGTTTCGTTTTCAGATTCGCTTCTGTAAAACCAGTCGTCCACATATGTCGCCGATGCGCTGGTGCTGGTGTTTTGATTGAGAGTTCTAAACTCTAAAAAGAGTTGCTTCTTTCTGCCTGGTGTGCTCTCTTTCTCTTTTCTTTAATTGAAATCTTTTTTGCGTCGGTTTCTCTCCTCTGACCCTCGCGTAAATCTTCTTGGTGCAAAAACGGATCTCCAGCTTAGCTTGTTTGGTGTACAAACTCCTGCCTGCAGGCAGATAAAACCGGATGATACGAGGATAGACCACTTTATGGTGCTAAGCAGGGACTTAATGTACGTACAGAGAGTGCGGCCCGACTAGACATTGCAAAGCTAAAGACATTGCGATAACGCAGAGGGCGGCCCGATCTAGACATTGCGGAGCTAAAACTCTCTAGAGATAGGCCCGTTGAAGTGGAGTGGCGGAGTTTTCTCTGTCGTCTTGCGATCAACTAGGCGATTTGTACATGATTTGTACAAGCCCAATTCATTGCATTAAGTGAAGAAATGCATCGTTAGTGCTATCCGAATTATTAAAGTCTTCCAGACCCGACACTGGGCTGAATGTTAATTGCGCGTAGTTGCCTGAACCCTTATATGCGAATTAAATTTGTCCGAGAGTTCGAGTCATTCATTCACATGAGCCGGTGATTACTAAACATTCTGTGGAGAAACTCTAAGGAGACGTCATAATATTTGTCGTCAGGTCCAATTAACGCACAGTCTCCAAGGGTGACTCACGAGGACAGGACCGTAGCTGCCGAAGGTTCTCCACTCGACTTATGAATGGGTTTTTGTCAACCCACTGGAGAATGGTGAACGGAACTCAAGCCACTCTGCAGAACCTCCACTAAAAGCTTGGAAAGTCCTGGCGAACGACTCATCTAAATTGGGATCGGAAGCAGCGTTAACCAGCGTTGAGCTTGCAGGCAATAAATTGGAGCGCCGATTAATTTCCTGGTCCATGATAAAACCGGCCTCCCTCGCCGCATCGTTGAAGTTGACGCGCAGATCGCTCCTGAGCTCCGCAACATGTAACTCAGCCAGCGCCTTGTGCGTGTCTCCGGAAATGTCTCCACCGCTTTTAAAGACAAGGAATCCTTGGAGATCGTCAAAAAGGACAATAGCTTTTTGGCTCAGAAAGAGCTTCCTTTCAGGAGATGCAGACTCAACAAACGGATTTTCATTTTCTCAACAATAAATTTATTTTAGTTTGTTTATCGATAGTTCACGACCCACGGTGCAACTGCTATATAAAGGGGTAACGATTGTAGTAATCTGCAAATAACGGTACGTCTGTTTCTACGCAATCATGTCTCTCAGTTTTAAAGCTGTCGACTTAAAACTTTTCCCACATCATTCTTTCCTTTGCACGCAGTAGATATGTCGGAACGGCCGGGATCGGCCGACTATATACTAAATCTGCTGTCTAACTGATTGATCGGATATGGCAAAACTCTTAGATTTATATTTTGTTTTTTTAAAGAGTGTTTTTAGAGTTCAAGAGTTGGGACTTACTATGGCTTCTATATTTGACAAAAAAAAAAAAACCAACTACCAAATTTCATAAAGATCGGCCGACTATATCCTATATCCTATATTTCGTGTTTTTAAAGATAAAAGGTTGGACTTTAGCCATGTCCGTCTGTCCGTATGAACGCGTGGATCTCAGAGACTATAAAACATTGAGCTATAGTATTTGCATCAATGTAAATAATATAGTATCAAATTTCATTTTTCATATAAACGTGTTCACATTTTAAACGCGTGGATAGCGGAGAATATAAGAGATAGTTACAGTTATATAGGAGTTATAGCCTTTTTATTCCGGTGCCCTACCGATTTTCTGAAGTGATTTTTACCTCGAGCAAAAAAGTATGTAAACAATTTTTTGCAATTTTTTCCATTCCTTTAAACTTTAGTTTATAATTGGGCAGTAGAGATTAGTTCTGGGTATAATGCAGTCGGGAAATTGGACTACACCCGTCCTTTCTTATTTTCCCTAAAGTGGTTACCTCGATATTTAAATAAAATACGGTATTTGGCACTATTTGGTCATTTCTGTGCTACAACGTATATTTAGTATATTTAGCAGGGGTGCCCAAGCTCTGCATACGGGAGAGGAAACTCCCATGCCAATGCAAAAAATCACCAATACTTTTGTGCAAATATTTTTTTTCTATTCATTGGTGCACTGAAACATTCACAAGGGATTTAAAAAAAATCAATATAATAAAAAATACATTTTATTATAGCAAATAAAAAAGGGCCTCTATTTTTTACAACAGCTTATTATTAAACTATGACAAATAATGCAAAGCTTTTTACTTAAAAAAAAATTCGGCGAAAAAAAATTTATCGCTTAAGGTCGACCATTTTGGCACAAACAAAAACAAGAATGAATTTCTAGCAGTGAAAAGTTTTTGGCACTCCAACAACAAAATTCATTCGGATTAGCACGATTGAGGAGAATAGAGAAAACACGAAAAATTTTTATTGTAATTGCCCTTTGCCTATGCTGGGAGCAACGAAGCATGTATCTGTATGCATATCTGGAAGCATATCTGTATGCATGAAAATTTGCAAAAATAAATGAGCAGCGAGAGCGATGGGATGAGCACCACTGCTCTAAAGTTACCAGCTGCTAAGAAAAATTAAAGTTTGCCATGCCAATTTTTGATCGTTGAGTTAAGCTTTTGACAAGTCAGGCTCATAGCTGGTAAATAATGTATTAATTTTTCGGAAAATGGCCATCGTTTTCATTCACAAAGCTTGTCTCTCTTCATTTGCAATGCTTATTTATTTTCTTTTAGACTATACTCTTAACTTATAATTAATCAGTAAATATGGTATTTGAAATTAAACCTAACTTATCTCCGACACGGCCTTCCTGACTATAACACGTCCTCGTGTTGCTCTGCATAGACAAGACTTATCATAACACATTATTATCAATATCCTATATTACTCATCTTATTTCTACGATTAAAAAATTCAATTATTCTATAAAACAAATTTAATTGCACCTCTTGTGCCTTCAAGTTTGACGTGATAACACTTCTCAAATTCTCTAGAGTACAAGCTCTCTTCCGTTCAAACCCAACCACTTGGATGTCCATCAGAGATTAGCTTAGCAGGATAACTTTCTTCTCTTTTACATGTTTTGGAGTACACGCTCTCTTCCGCTCAAGCTCAATCCTCTGGTTATCAATTCAATTATCATCAAAACATCATTTCAGCAGGCTTCTCACACACAAATCAGAGTACTACACTCAAAATAAAATTAACCCTAAGATTGAGAAATTCGCCCTATTTTTGTCTTCAACGGCACCGCACCATAAAATTTAGGGTAAATTTTTCTAAAATAATGGCGTTTCCTTTCAAAAATGTAAAGCAAATTGCCCTTAAAATAAGAAAAAATTTTCAAAAAAATAGAAAAAAATTTCTTAAATTTAGGGTAAATTTTTCTAAAATTAATGGCGTTTCCTTTCTAAAATCTAAGGCCAATTTCCCTAAAAAGAAGAAAAAAATTTCTAAAAAATAGAAAAAAATTTCTTAAATTTAGGGTTTGTTTTTCTAGGTTTTAGAAAGTACTTTTCTAAAACTAAGGAAAAAATGTCTTGATTTTATGGCGATTTTTTCTAAGCCCCAGGGCAAGGCGCCCTAAAATTAAGATAACCCTTTCTACAATATATACAAATATTTCTTAAATTAAAGGTGACCTTTTCTAAATTCTAGAAATTTTATTTCTACATTTTACATTACATATTACATCATACATTTACATATTTTTACATTATTTTTACATTTACATTTGTTTTCTTTGATAGCTCTCTTCAGTTCTTACATTCACATAACACTTTATTTATGGTATATAATAAATTTGACCCTCGAATCTTGAATTGTATACTTGACTTATAAATTTCCAGTAGCACCATGTTTTCTCTTTTGGTGGGGACTAGAATAGCGTGAATCATTTGCGTCCTTTTTATCTGTGGAAAATAACGTCAATTAATATTGCGATATAAATATATTAATATACTATTTAATTGTGAATGTTTTAAAACATCTTTTAAGGTAGTGTAATTATTGCCTTTTTACCTTCGCTTTGTTGAGGGAATGTTTTTAGTACGATAAAACTCAGGACTTCCTTTTAACGAAATGAGAGAAAAAATTGCCACAATCTAAGAATTTATTCAATAAATGCATTAAATAAAACAAAATTAATGTATAAAAAATATTACCAATTTGTCTTCACAACTCTGCTTAAGAATGGGCAATTCCTCCTAAGCTAAGTGTAGCTACACTTGTATCGTCCTTAAAAAAGAAACTTTTGCGCCACTCAAAAGTAAGATCAAATTTTGCGTTTGCAAGGCTAAGCTTCACCTCTTCACTATTAAACATCAGCCATATTACCTGAAAATGTATTTGGGAAATTATTTTTAACCTTTGAAGTGGGGCGTAATTTACCAGTTGATAACTTTTTCTCCTTAGCCTTCAAATGATAAATTTTGCCATATGCAGCAGACCTTCTGGCTTTTTTCCGATGTTAAGATCTATCATGTCTTTCCACAATTAGCTCTAGATTAATTTAATTAGTAATTAAATTAAATTATTTATGAAATTAGTAACGTTTTTAGTAACTTACCAGCGAAAAAAAAGAAAAGGCTTCTCAGTTTATCTTTTTCAGCAAGGAATCAATTAGCACTTTTTAAATAAACTTTTTAATAAACTTGTAATGTCAACATCTTAGAGATAGTTTAAATATCGTTACATTATTTCTTAACATGATTTTTTGTATTTAACATGTTAAAACTTTATACATAAAATATAATATAGATCAGTCTGCATTTATCTGCCCGTGCTCTGCCACACACACAGTATAAGTGTGTGAAACGTCATGACGCGTCATGCTTAGAGCCTACTTTCTGCTTTCTGCTATACTAATACTAATGCGTTAAAATCATATCAATGTATTGGGTGCCGACCACGGACAGAGATAAAATATAAAAAAAATTCTATATTAAACAAAATATTTCTATTTTCTAGGGTTACCTAAATTAAAAGGTAACACTGTGCATTTTTAGAAAGGAATATCTATATTGTAGAAACAGTTTTCTATTTTTTAGGGTTAGTATCTTTTTAAGAAAGAAATTTCTATATTGTAGAAACAGTTTTCTATTTTATAGGGTTAGTATCTTTTATGGTAAGCCTTTCTATTATTAAGAAAATATTTCCTGAAAATAAGTCATAATTTGCCTTAATTATAGAAAAATTTTCTTGATTTTAGGGCGATTTCAGATTATGGCGACTATTTCTATATTTTAGAAAAACTTCTTTGATTTAAAAAATTTTTCTTGTTTTCAGAAAATTTTTTCTAGAAACTACAAATTTTTTCTTGTATTTAGAAAAAATTAAGTTTTATGGCGAATTTCTAAATTTAAGGGTAAATTTTATTTTGAGTGTACGTTCTCTTCTACATAAAAATCTCTCTGCACCCCTCTTGGGTCACAGATCTCTTGTTTACACGCACTACTTTTTGCCGTCATCAAGCTCTCCCGCTAATTCTAATGTCTCTCGATCTTTAGGCAAGCATTCGTTTGGTGCCGCTCTTCGCTTTTCAGTAATGCTTTTTATCCAATCTTGCCTTATCATACTGAGCATTCTTACTTATTACTTCCTTAGCCTCCTTTCTAGCCTTATTCAGATCTACTCGCTCTTCCTCATTTACAGTTAGCATTCCCAGGGGCCTCGCTTCTTTGCCAATCAACTCTAATGGACTATGGTTAGTTACACGGTTCATGGTACAGTTTATTGCCAATTGTACTTCGCCCAATGACTCTTGTCATGTTCGTTCACTCGTCTCTACAGCCGTTAGCATGCCCTTTAGCACACTCATGACACGCTCCACCTGGCCATTTGCTCTACTGGCACCCGTTGCTACTACATGGAGGTCAATTTTGTTATTGGAACAGAATTTTCGAAACTCGCTACTTGTAAAGCATCTGCCTTGGTCCGCTATTATTCTGTTAGGAACACCAAATACTGATATTGCAGACTTTACTGACTGTATGCAATTCACCGTGTCCAAGTTCCAGGTGTGGTACAGGTAAACAAACTTGGTTAAGGCATCAATCAATCAATTTGAACGATCACATAATCCTTCTCGTCCTTTTTCCCGCTTAATTTCCCACTAATATCTATGTGTACCGTATGCCACGGTATCTCTACCTTGGGAATGGGATGTAACTCTGATTGTATTTTACCTGACACTGAATTTGACAATTTACATGTCACACAATTTTCTACAAATCTTCGCACGTATTTTGACATTCCATCGAACCAGTATTGCTCGTAAATCTTATCTGGGGTTTTTTGCCACCCCAAGTGTATTATAGCTTCATGAACATGATTAACGACTGACCACCTGAATGCCCTGGGTACGACTGGCAAGCATCGTGCCCTGGGTACGACTGGCAAGCATCGTGTTTTCCCATTTCTTTGAATTTTACGATGCAGCAAACTATTTCTAATTTCATAAGAATTTTCTATTTCCTTCTGCATTTCATCACTATTTAAATCGGTCATTATTTGCGATATGTCTTGATCACGCTTCTGTTCGGATATAAGCCAGTTGTGGGTTATATTTGCCAAGTCAACTCGTACCTCCACTACCTTACTCAAACTTTCCTGCTCTACTATAGTGACGGGATTCCTAGACAAGCAGTCAACGTGAGCCATTTGGCTCCCCTTCTTGTATTCCACCTGGAATTCGTATGCTTGTAGAAATGACCACCAACGATGAACCCGCGGTGTCAAT
This sequence comes from Drosophila bipectinata, assembly GCF_030179905.1. Classification (NCBI taxonomy): domain Eukaryota; kingdom Metazoa; phylum Arthropoda; class Insecta; order Diptera; family Drosophilidae; genus Drosophila; species Drosophila bipectinata. The sequence goes on along the minus strand of NC_091740.1, from coordinate 18,110,682 downwards.
GCCGCTTTCTTTTGACTTGCTTTTACAGAATTACAATCCGTATATACTGGGGACTTTCTGCCGCTTAAATAATGTCGGAAATTTCTGATCGCGTTGTACACCGCTAATGTTTCGAGTTCATACGAGAGATATTTTGATTCAGGTATTGTCGTGCCTTTACTGTTGTACTCAATTACACGGCGCTGACCATCTACCATGTGTAATAGCATAGCGCCATACCCATTGGCGCTAGCATCCGTATGCAGCTCTATTGGTAAGTTGGGATCGAATATGGTCAACACGGGGTCACTAGTTAGCACCTTTATAATCTTTTTACGAATTTCCTCATGCTTTTCTTTCCAGTCAAATTCGTTCATCTTTGATGTTAGCAAATATAGAGGCTTCATTACTTCTGAGAAATGAGGGACAAATTTCCTAAAGTAAGATGGTAAACCTATGAACTTTCTAGTTTGTGTGACTGAAACTGGTTTTGGCATTTGGGTTAGTGCTTGTATTTTTCGGGAATTGGGTTTTAGCTCACCATCTCTTATAAGAAAAACTAAGTACTCTATCTCTGTTTGAAGAAATTTGCACTTTCTAATGTTAAAGGAAAAGCCTGACTTTGATAATACGCTTAGTACTGTTTCTAATCTGTCAAATGCTTCCTCTATAGTACTAGAAACAATTAATACGTCATCAATGTAGACTACTGCGTATTTATTAACCAAGCTCGAACTATGGCACGTTGAAAGACAGAAGAAGCGTTTTTGAGGCCGAAGGGCATGGCTAAAAATTCATATTGACCCTCTGGGGTCACGAATGCAGTTCGCTCGACCGAATCGGGGTGAATTGGCACCTGATAGAAGCCGCTGGCCATGTCTAGAATAGAGAAATATTTACCGCCTCGCAGGCGATCTATTTGGTCTGATATTAATGGCAAGGGGTATCTATCTGACACAGTATTTGCGTTGAGTTCTCGATAATCTATGCATAGTCTATCACTGCCGTCCTTCTTTTTTACTAGTAACATTGGACTAGAGAAAGGGGAGCTACTTGGTCGAATTACGTTGGATTCTAGCATTTGCTGAATCTTCTCTCTCACTATTTCTTTCTCACCCTCGCTAAGACGATATGGTCGTCTCTGTACCGTTTTGTTTACGTCTACTAAACGTCTACTTACGTATACTAGTTACGTTAACCTAAGGAACCTGTAGTTAATCGTCTGTTTGGAATGCCATCAACAAGAAATTTGGAATATTTGGCCAATATGTCGTTTAATATTAACTTATCACTATTACTTAACTCCACATTAACATTACATCATTGTTTACAGATAATACGGTTTGAGTTCTGTAGATATCGAATCTATCTCTTTCTAAAGTTACTCCAAAACCAAGCTCAAAAATGTCTTGTCCAATTATCATATCATATTTAAGGCACTTATTATCTACTACGTGAAATAACAATTCAAAATTAAATCTAGAGACTTGTATGGTGGACAGAATTTGCATATTGCTCTTGACAACGTTGTCGCCTATGCCTTTCAAAACAACCATGTTATGGATTCTTTTACCAGCCAGCTTCGCGCCGACTGTTTCTTTTACCAAAGAGCATTCTGATCCCGAATCAAAGAAAAATGGAAACTTCTCACCAAATTGAATTGCTGTCCCGTTAGGCTGATGTACTGCGCACATGTCTACTCTTCTTTAGGTGCTGCTTCGGCTCGCTGTTGCTGTTCCCCTCGTATACACTGATGCGATGTGTCCAACGCCGCCACACTTGAAACAAGTTACTGTTGATCTCTCTCTCACCGTTGTTCTGTTATTGCTATGTCCTGGTCTAGTCTCGTTTCGCTCGTCTGTTCTCCTCTTGCAACATTCCATTGCCTTATGTCCAAGTTTCCCGCAATTATGGCATCTAATCGGCGTCTGGATTTTGAACCTCTTCTTTTCGGGTCCCTCTGATCCAGAAAATTATACATTTCTGCTGAACGTGTGCGCCTTGAGTTGTTGTTGCAGTTCAGCACGCGTTTTTATGTTTGTGTTGAACGCTACACGCTGCAGTCTAGGGTCAATTTGGGATGCATGAGCCAAGACTAGGGATATAGCAATCTCCTCATGGGTCATTGATTTCCACTTGGTCAATAATGATGTAATTAGTCGACTGGAATACACCGAGAGGCATTCATTTGCATTGGGACGACCCTTGAGCATGTTGAGCAATACTGCCGCCGGCATCTCGTTGCCTTCGTAGCGTTCCATGAACAATTCTCGGAATTGCGACCAGCTCACTCCAGGAAATCAAATTTGCGACAGCCACTGCGATGCACTACCGAGCAGCGTTTTGCTTAGCGTCATCACCAAGGATGCACCTTCTTGTGGATGTTCACTTAGAATCATATCCGCCGCACCATGCTGCCGCGTCGGCTTTTGCAGCTTCGGGGTTGAATGTCGGTAACATCGCGGATGCGGCGCGCGTGTCAGGCTGCGGCGTTGCTTTTAGTAGTTCAGTTATCACTCTATTTTGTGATTCTAATAGCCTGCGCCAGCTATTTTCCGAGTTATCTTGTAGGGGCGGTGATCCCACTTCTGATGTCCGGAAATGGCCATCGTTTTCCTCTGTCATCTCGTATTTTTCAACGCGAGTCGCAATGATCTTTTGCACGTCCGTTCACTTCAGAGGGCTATTCTTTATTGCCTTCCCTCTCCTCTTCCTCCTTTCCATCATTGCGCCACGCTCAACAGGGCTTTACTCTCTTTCCCCACCGCGCTCTCATTCACAAAGCTTGTCTCTCTTTATTTGCAATGCTTATTTATTTCCTCTTAGACTATACTCTTAACTAATAATTAATCAGTAAATATGGTATTTGAAATTAAACCTAACTTATCTCCGACAAATTTATCTTATTAATTGTTTATGCTTTGTTGGACTTCTCTGTCTAAGCCATTGACCTAAAGGCCTCAGCTTACCGACAGCATTTTTATGTAACGAGCCGTAGTAGATTTAAATCGTCATTAAACTTAGAAGGATTTTCAAATGGTAGGGCTTGGTCATTATACGTAGCTTCAAGAAGCTTTCGTTAATTGTTGCAAATTGTTCTGCAGTAAAAAAAAACAGCAGAAAGGGTCGGGGTCTTTAAATCTTTTTAATTAGCCCAAGTAAGCTTCCGAAGGTCGAATTATTCTGGCTTTTCGTAGCCGATTGCTTCTGATTCCATTTCTTCGTCAGATGGGGACTGCTATTTTATGGGGACTGCTATTTAGGATAGTTGGTATCGATATATCTAGACTATACCTTTGATTTATTGATATTGAATTCGATGTCTGTCTGATTGTAAAAATGGATACTTGAGACCAAAGATCCCGATCTTATTGGTTGCTATGGTTATCTATTAATAAAGGATGCTACTTGTATTTTTGTGTATTTATGATAGTTGTATTGCTGAATTACAAAAAACTCTTATGTGAAAAATTGGATTGATCCGTAAGTGTTGAATCAAAGGTTATAAAGTATATGTACATAGATGGGACATTTCATATGGCGGGTGCGGGTTCCAGCGCTGGAACCCGCTGGAACAAACGGGTGGAGGGTAGCCTAGATGGAAAGCGCGCGTCCCTTATCAATGGGATTCTGCGTTCGATTTCATTATTGGGCGGTTGTTTCAATTTTTAGAAAGTTCTAGTTTTATGTTTATTTTTATATTTACTTTTTATGTTTTTTATATTTTTGTTTTTATACTTGTATTTTTATACCCTTGCAGAGGGTATTATAATTTTGGTCAAAAGTGTGCAACGCATAAGAAGGAGACATCTCCGACCCTATAAAGTCTTGATCAGGATCTTCTCCTGAGTTGATATGAGCATGTCCGTCTGTCCGTCTGTCTGTTTCTACGCAAACTAGTCTCTCAGTTTTAAAGCTATCGACATAACTGATTGATCGGAAATGACCCAACTTACGTGTTTTTGAAGATAGAAAGCTGGAACTTGGTAAAGATACTATTTTTGGTCAGTTGATCCAACCTACCCAACCTAATACTACATATTTGTTCTACTAACTACCACCCATTAAAAACAAAAACAAGAAATTGAAATTAAAATTTGGAAGCCAAAACATTTTTAAGACGTCGTGCGCCGTCGTCACTTGCATGTGGCGTTTTTTTTCGAATTCGGAGTAAAAGATTAACAATAAAATATATTTATTGAATTTCAAATTTATTTTTACCCCTGTCTTAAGAATTTAATTTTCATGAAATTGCATTTAATAAGTCAATTTTTTTCACCAATAATTCCTAAATATTAATAACAAGCAAAAAATTAAATTTTGACAAAATAGCGACAGAGTAACCACCCGTGGTTTTGATTAGAAAATTTATGAATATTAATTTATCTGTTTAAAATTATATCAGATATATGCTCTGAGGTAGTATTTTTAAATTAATTGGTTTTGCTTGTCGTATAACCTTGAAGGGGAATTAGAGGAATTGGACCGTATTGGAGGACTGATATATGGCAGCTATAGGATATAGTAGACCGATACCGGCCGTTCCGTATTATATACTGCGTGCAAAGGAAAGAAAGGTGTCGACGGTCAAAAACATTGTTATCGATAGTTAAGTCAGTATTATTAGGAGATGTAGTATTTTAAGTTATCGGAAGTACGGGCTTATCAATCGCGGTTATGTGAATGCCGCCAAAAGGTGCCATTCATTGTTTTGTTGATTGTAGGAGGGCACACTGCGGTAAGAAGAGGAATTAATATTTGAATTGTAAACTAATGTATGAATTTATAGAATAAAACGTTCCGTTAGCCACAGCCAAGGCCTTTGAAGTACCCCTTTCTTCGGACCTACGCGTGTGGGGAGCCGTTTAAGGCAACTCCACATGACACAAAACAACAGCTTTTATTCGCAGTCCTAGGGAGACTGCAAGGGCAACTTGCGCTGGAGGACGGCTTGACGACCAGCTAGAGAGTTGCCAGGAGCGCACGGAGCGCAGTTCCCGTACCAGCAGAGGAGTCGCAGCCAGCGACATAGACGGCGCAGCCAGCGCCAAACCACTGAGTACGGACGGAGTCGCAGCCAGCGACACGGAGACGCAGCCAGCGTCAGTTCTGGAGACGCAGCCGGCGTCAGTTCAGGAGACGCAGCCAGCGTCAGGATAGGAAGCGCAAGGAGCGCCAAGCACCAGCGGGCAGGAGGCGCAAGGAGCGCCAAGCATCAGCGGCAGCAGCCAGACGGCACAGGTCCGCCATTTTTGGAGCGCTAGGGCAGCGCCATTTTGGAGCGCTAGGGCAGCACCATATTTGAGCACTTGGAGATGCAGCACTCCCCCAGGAGGAGTTCCCGGCTGAACGGAGGGGAAGCCACACCTACAACGCGAGCGGATCAGCAGCCAGCGAGTAGTGCAGCAGAAAACCGGCCGCGGGTGAACATAACCACGGCGGCGGCCATTTCTCGCCCAGCCACTACAGCGACTACAGTAGCGTCCCAACCAAAGAGCACTGTAACAGCAGCTGCGAGTTCAGAGCCGGAGGTGAGCCAGCCACTCACGGCGTACCTATTGGAGAGGATTACGGCGTTGGAGAACGAGCTGAAGAAGGTCAAAGCCATGGACGCAGCAAACACCGCCAATTGCGCGCCAATCGCAGTTGGCCCAAGCGCAAATGGCGCCAACAGTGGAGCGTCGGAGCGGCCGCCATCGTGGAGCGGACCGCCATTAACCGCCACATCGAACGGTGAGGCACCAACTAACGGGGTCGGGCCGGACCCATATAGCAGTTTCGGTGCGACCAGTGGGACCTACACGCTGCCGCCATCTTGGAGTGGACCACCGTTGCTAACGACTAGCACTGTGTGCTACAAGTGTTGCGCAGACAGCGCATGGATGCGCGCTACCGGGCGGGAGCATCCACAACGTAGCAACTGCATCACCATTTGTTGGATCCTACGCCTGGATGACGCCGAATGGAACCCAAGCTAATGGACCAAGGAGGCTCCCGGACTTGCCTACATTTGGAGGGCAGCCCGAGGATTGGCCCATCTTTAATTGTGCGTTTGTGGAGACGACCCAAGCGTACAACTGCACGGACCTGGAGAACAACCAGAGGCTGTTGAAGGCGCTGAAGGATGAAGCACGCGAGACAGTGAAGTCGCTGCTGATTCACCCTGCGAACGTCAGAGCCGTGATGGAGCAGCTGCGCTTTAGGTTTGGCCGACCGGAGCAGCTAATACGCAGCCAGCTGAACAGCGTGCGAGAGGTGCAGCCGATTTCGGAGCAGCAACTGGAGAGGATCGTCCCCTTCGCAACCAGAGTGAGTAACCTCACGGCCTTCTTGCAGTCGGCGAAGGCGGAGCAACATCTGGGAAACCCCACACTCATGGAGGAGCTTGTGGCAAAGCTTCCCACCAGCAAACGAGTGGATTGGGCCAGGAACGCTGCATCGATCCAACCCTTTCCCACTGTAGCGCACTTCAGCGCGTGGCTACAGGAGTACGCGAACATCGTGTGTACGATTTTGGACGTCGATGGAAAGGAGCCGAGGCGTCGAGTTCTACACGCGAGCGTCGACCAGAACGGATACGAGCAGCGGGATGACCGGCATGGAGGTTGTCCAATTTGTGAAGGTCAACATGCTACGACGAGTTGCAGCGAATTCATTGGAGCTTCGCCACCGGGCAGATGGAGCATGGTGAAGAGGCATCGGCTCTGCTTCACATGCTTACGGAGTGGGCATGCGGCCAGATCCTGCGATGTGCATGGCGAGTGCCAGATCAACGGATGCCGCAGATTGCATCACCGTCTGCTACATGAAGAGGACGAAGGGCGAAGACGGCCGGAGCAGCGAGGTGGTTTCAGGCGCCACAACGGAGGGAACCAGATGTCACCAGTTTCCAGACGCAGCCCGGACAGGAGGTCTTCGCCACGAGGTGGTTACAGGGACCACGAGAGGACCCAGGAGTCGGCTGTCCGCAGGAACAGCCAGGAGAGAAGGGCCCCGCAGCCAGCGGAGGCGCCCATGCAGAGGAACTTGAGTATTGACGTCAAAGGAGGCCGACTTTTGTTCCGTATACTGCCAGTAACGCTGTACGGAGCTGGTCGCCAGGTGGACACATACGCGCTATTAGATGAAGGATCCTCCGTCACGATGATCGACGATGAGCTACGGAGGGATCTGGGAGTGCAAGGCGAACGTCGACAACTGAACATCCAATGGTTTGGAGGAAGAGCAAGCAGGGAGCCTACCAACGTGGTGAGCCTGGAGATCAGTGGAGCTGGGAAGCCCACTCGTCACCCGTTGAGGAACGTGTACGCCGTTTCGAGCCTGAGTCTGCCGATGCAGACGTTATGTCGACGAGATGTCCAGGGCGTTCATAAGGATTCGCGACTGCCGATGAAACCCTACAGCAACGTGGTGCCGAAGTTGCTCATCGGACTGGACCATGGACATTTGGGATTGCCACTTAGGACGAGACGGTTTGCCAGAGAGGGACCGTTCGCGGCCGCAACCGAGCTTGGATGGGTTGTGTTTGGGCCAGTAAGTGGACAATCAACTACGCCGTCACCGAGGTCCTGCCTTCTAGCCGTGTCAGTGGAGGACACGATGGAAAAGATGGTGGAGGACTACGTCGAGATGGAAGGCTTTGGTGTGAAGCTCGCGCAACCGGTCGCAGCCAGCGACGACGCGCGGGCCCAAAGGATCCTCGACGACACCACGGTGAAAGTGGGGCGTCGCGACCAGACGGGTTTGCTCTGGAAGGATGACCACGCTGTGCTGCCACGGAGCTACGAGATGGCACACAGACGGCTGATCAACGTCGAGAAGTTGAAGCGCAACGGGCCGTTGGCGCTAGGATACGATCGGATCATCAAGGACGTGTCCAAAGGATATGCGAGGAAATTGCAGCCGGATGAGGTCGCGCTGAAGAGCGACAAGCTATGGAATTTGCCACAATTCGGTGTCGAAACCCCGAACAAGCCCGGTGAGGTCCGGCTTGTGTTTAATGCTGCAGCCAAGGTTGGAGATCGATGTTCCCAACGATTCCTTTGGAGAGATGGTAACGACGATCGAGACCCGGATGTGTACGAGGTGGGCAAGAACTTCGTGGGAGCCGACAGGGACGCCAGACGATTTGGAGACGCGTTCGAGACGGAGAGGATACAGAGGCGGAGTATGGGAGCAGATGGTGCATTGCGTCAAGCGAGTGCTGCGCCATACCCTGGAAGAAGTCGCGCCGAGGGACCATGTAGAGTCCCACCATGGAGCACCTGCCTACGCTTGTGCGCCGCGAGAAGTGGTGCCAGGGAACGGAGCCCATCCGCCAGGGCGATATGGTCTTCGTCTGCGATCCTGCCTTGCCCAGACGAGAGTGGCGCAAGGGCATCGTGGAGGAGGTCTACAGCGGAGCCGATGGAGATGGATGGAGCTAATGGACTATCTTGGACAATGTTGCGGCCCGTCTCTAAACTTGGAGTTTGGATTTGAGTGAAGCGGGTCTTCACGGGGTCGGGGATGTCGACGGTCAAAAACATTGTTATCGATAGTTAAGTCAGTATTATTAGGAGATGTAGTATTTTAAGTTATCGGAAGTACGGGCTTATCAATCGCGGTTATGTGAATGCCGCCAAAAGGTGCCATTCATTGTTTTGTTGATTGTAGGAGGGCACACTGCGGTAAGAAGAGGAATTAATATTTGAATTGTAAACTAATGTATGAATTTATAGAATAAAACGTTCCGTTAGCCACAGCCAAGGCCTTTGAAGTACCCCTTTCTTCGGACCTACGCGTGTGGGGAGCCGTTTAAGGCAACTCCACAGACACAAAACAACAAAAGGTGTGTGCAAAGTTACAAGACGATAGCTTTAAAACTAAGAGACTAGTTTGCGTAGAAACAGACAGTCGGACAGACGGACATGCTTATATCAACTTAGGAGGTAATCTTGATCAAGAATATATATCCTTTATAGGTTCGGAGATGTCTCCATCACTGCGTTGCACACTTTTGACCAAAATTATAATACCCTCTGCAATAAATAGAGGTTATTTATATAATATTTAAGTATAAAGTATTTAAGTATAAATATTATATCTGCTATTATAAACACAATAGAAGAAGTAAAACTAAAAATAATAAATATCGGCAGGGCTCTATTCCAGGGTCATTCTGGTGCCCGAACTCTGCCGCACATACATAATACACTTATGGACAAAATAATAGGTGTGCATTTTTTTTTTTGAGGCTATCGATTTTAATCGATATAAACATAGCATATTATGGGAAAACTATACTTTTTTATTATGGTCACAATGTTACGATCAATTTTTGGTGAATTCCCGGAAGTCAGAAGCTCTCTGAAGAAAATTATGGATATTTTATTGCTCAGACTGCAAATTCGCCTGGACAATAAAATAGGTGTGTCGAGCAAAACTTTAATCTAAAGCTAATTAGGATAATTGTTTGGTTGCAGAAGGTAAGGTATTACGATAATTTAACTAAATGGGGACTTAACAATCACTAAAATTGCATTAGATGGGCCGTGGGAGACATTGCAGTGCGGAAGAGAGGAAGCTCATTCGACGACTCCGAGATGAAGGAAAAACATATAAATCGATTGCTGTTTTAATGAAACGATCTCAGAATTTTGTAACCAATGCGTTAAAATCGAAAAAAGTAGGTGAAACTCGGGGAGCACCCAGAAAAACATCATCTAGGGACGATAATCGCATGGTTAGGTTGGTTAAACGAGACCCGTTCAAGTTTTCCAGGACGATTTCCAACGAAATTGGAAATATTGTGCCGAACGGTCCGGCGAAGTTTGACAATGGCAAACCTACCAGGTAGGATTGCCCGCAAAGTTCCTTTGCTTCGGCCGAAAAATAAAAAGATGAGGAAACAATTTGCTCTAGATCGTAAAGCCTGGTCAGGACCGGAGGGTGAGAAAAAATGGCATAACATTCTCTAGAGTGACGAAACCAAAATAAATTTATTTGGAAATGATGCTAAAAGGAATGTTCACCGTCCGAAAGGCAAAGAATTTGATCCCAAGTACACCTGTAAGACTGTAAAACATGGAGGTGGTAGCCTAATGGTATGGGGCTGCTTTTCATGGAATGGTGTTAATCCGATTCATCGCATTGATGGAATAATGGACAGATTCGTATACAGAGACTTATTGGAGACAGTGATGCTGCCATATGCTGAGGATAATATGCCAATTTTATGGAAGTTCCAGCAGGATTACGACCCAAATCACGCCTCTCTACTAGTCAGGGAGTGGTTTCGTGAGCAAAATGTGGATGTTCTTGAATGGCCGAGTCAATCCCCTGACCTTAGTCCTATCGAAAATCTCTGGGGTGAACTCAAAAGAGAGGTAGGAAAGTCTTCTTGTGAAAACAAAAACCAACTTTGGGATATTGTCCAAAAAGCATGGTACTCCATCCCAATTGGAACTTGTCGCAAGCTGATATCATCCATGCCAAGACGAATGGAGAAAGTTCTCAAAAATAATGGCGAGTATACCGGCTACTAACTGCTACATACTCAACTTAATGTACAAAAAGATCAAAAATAGTGAAATATCCATTTAGTTTAAACGTTTAGTTCCTTACACCTATTATTGTGTCCAGCCAAAAATGTCCAACTTAGGAAAAAATCTACTTCTGTTGTTAACGAAAAGGTTTATAGTATTGTTTTTTTTTCTTTTTAAGACAATTAATATAAGTTTTAAAAAAAAACTTTGTTTTGAGCTGATTGGAGAAAGCACGACTTAGAAATAAAAAAGTTAAAAATGAAAAAAAAACACACCTATTATTTTGTCCATAAGTTAGTTAATAATTAAGTATAAATGTATAAAACGTCACTAGCTACTGCTTTCTGTTATTCGTTACTGTATAAAGTACATAGATGGGACATCTCATACAAAGAAAAATTTTCTATGGCGGGTTCCAGCAGTGGAACCCGCTGGAACGAGCGGCTCCTTTAACACCAATTTTAAGTATCATAAAATCAACTTCGAGGGTAGCGTAGATGAATAGTGCGTGGTCCTTATTCATGGGGTCCTGGGTTAGATTACATCAGCGGCGGATTTTCCAATTTTGATTAAGTTTTAGTTTTATGATTCTTTTTATATATACTTTAAAATACTATTTGTTCTACCAACTACCACATCGGCGCATCGAAAACAGAAACGGGAAATTGAAATTGAAATTGAAATTTAGAAGCCAAAACATTTTTTCTCCGTCGTGCGAGCAGTCACACATACATACAAAGGCATACATTTTTGTTGACGGATAAATGTAAAGAGTTCTAAAAATAGAATTGTATGTATGTGCGTTCCCCCCTCACCAACAAGCTCGACGAAAAAAGTTGACCGTTTTGGGCCCTGATGTCCCATCTATGTACTTTATAATCTTTGCTTATACTAATGTATTAAAATTATATAAATGTATCGAGTGCTGAAAACTGTAACCGATTTAAATCAAGCTTCGATTGGAGATAGATTCTGCCCTTGAGATTCTGCAGCTTTTGATGTGTCGCTTATATCTAGGATAACTCTCAAACCTAAGATTTAGTCCAGTGTGTGGCAAACTCTCATTTTCCATAGCACGCGTGCATAGGGTAGGAAATTCTGCGCAGCGCTGCCGGCACACTGACAGTGTTAGCACTTTCAAATTTTTTAGAAGCCCCCTCATTTGCTCTCATTTTGACTCATTTGACAGCCCAAACTTAAAAATCAAAATGTTTCCACTGAGAAAAATTTGTTCAGAAATTGGGTTGGAAAAAGTTTTTTTCATGGAGAATATAGATAGGGAAGCGTAGTTTTTCATTTGTCTAAGAATTGTTGCTAGCAAAGCTTTTTTTTTAAATAACATACACAATTTTAGTGCCCATTCCAACTTTTGAATTAACGAAAAATGAAATAAAAAACTACGTTTCTTTCGCTCAATGAATGCTCTTATAGTTTTTCACTGCTACGGATACACTCAAATTTTAAACATGTGTGCTCCATAAGTGGAGCTACGTACACATGTAAATACAAGGGGAGGAAAAACTAAGTACAACTTCAAAATTTGAATTTAAATGCTCAAGACTTATAGTTGGTAACGACTTTTTTTTTCTAAGAATATATTTTCAATTCATTACAAAATGGCATTTTTTTTTTTAATTCTAAAAGAACCCATATAATCTATTTAGAATCTGGTGTGATTCGAACTTGATCACCTTTCATCATCAGAATTGATTGACAAGTATCATTTTGGATTGCTGAAAAATGAAAAAAACATCGGCCGATAAATTGTTACTATGACTAATCAAGATTTATCAATGCGTGCTGATTCTTGAAGAGTTAAAATAAGTCAATCAGTTGCGGTAAGCGTTCGACAATTAAAAAAAGTCGAAGTCAAAGCATATAAGTGGTCATCCTTGCTTTTAATGACTCTGATTCTAGTCTTATGATGCTGAAAATGAGGAAATGACCAATAAAATGTGAGTCATTGATCAGCCAGAGGGGCTCAATAAAAAAATTTCGACAAGGCTATTTTATTTCTATAAAGACGAAGATAAGAAGAACCATCGAGGGTTCGGCTCAAGTTTGCACGGGAGCATTAAAATTTAATAATAGAAAGGGTCCAAAAAATTGGAGTGGGAAAGCTGTATTTGTTCCACGAACCCAAATTTAATCGAATCGAACATAGTAAGAGCTGGCGCAGACCAGAAAAAGTCTTAAAATGTAATGTAAAAACTTAATTAAATTGAATGGTTTAGGGGAGTTTTAACTCATACTCACGCTCAACGTGCCGGTTGCCTTTATGTTAATGGTTGATGAAATTCCGTTGCATACAGCCAGAAGTTCCATTTGGTCCCTTATGCAAAGATCCATTGGTTAGATTGGTGGGTTTTCAACCATATCATGCTGGATTCCATTGGATTGTTCTGACATTTTGTTCCAATTTTGATATTGAATAGTGGGAACTCGCATCGACTTTTAACAGATTTTCTGTCCAACTTTAACAGTTATGCATTGATTAAAATCGTTTTCATCAAGCCCTATAACGCGATCTCTGTGAGCGCTGACGACAATTATTGGTGTTTGAAGATTGTATAAGGTTTAACCTTTTCAATCCCAAATTGGAAAGGGAACGCTGCTGAAGACGTCTAATAATTCTGAAGACATCAAGGAATTGTTATCCAAAAGATAACGTGACTGTTTGTTGTGCTGCCTTGATACAGATGAAGAACGTCAGTAGTGGCAACTGGAAAAATCTGATCGGGGAGCAAATGATCCAGAATTTAGTCGAGTGGCTCTCGTAATTTAACAATTGTGGTACCAAAATTGGACTATTGCTTTTATGGCGATAATCAGTCCAAGTAGACTCATTTAAGCTGTGAGGATCACAAATTATTCGTTGTTCCAACGATCTCAGGCGATTGCTTGTAGCTATGCTTCCCTTTCTCTCCACGTTATTGGTAGAGTCAACCAAGGAAGCAATGAAATCATCGTTGCTTTTTACCTATGCTATTGTTTTGAACATATCTTCTGCGTATGTGAAATCAAGTACGCAAGCAAATTATTGGCCACAGTTCCAATGATATTCAACGATGATCGTCGTTGTCGGGAGTGATGCATTAAGTTATTTTCTGAATCAAGCTCCCCGTACAGATGGTTATAATGGTCTAAAATTGATCTGCAAGATTCCTATGTCTTTCAATCCTTGACACTTGTTACAGTTCAGTCAATCCATCCGAGTGTACCTTCATGTCCTTCCAATATGGGTCTAGGTCTTAGTAGACTATCATTGTTCTCTCATGCAAGAATAGAGGACCTTAGAACCAAATATTATTATGTTATAACTTGTTGGCGATAGTTCCTCTGGACAATACATCAGCTTTATTATTACCGGATTATTAGATTATTACTCTAGTTCATGCCAGTCTGGTCGTTCATGAGACAGACTAAGAATGCATTTAAAGAGGTGATGACTAGTTTTCGTAAAATCAATGATCAGCTCTGTGCGCTTGACACTCACTTTATCGGTCTTCTGCTGCTAAATGAGCCCCCTACGCGTAAGAAATCCGTTGTTTGTGAACCGCCTCAGCCTGCTCAGTAGACATTAAAGCAGCCGCTCAAATCTCTGGCCACCCCCAGGGCTAGAACTGAGAACAATTTGCCGTCCGAATTTCTCAGGGAAAAGGAGCAATTATATTGTATATATCCTCCGTGGTATCCCTTCAAGTGATGCCACAGGTCCTAATGAACAAAACCCCCGTTGGAGTCACCACAGTATTCCACAGTCCGGACCACCGGTTCTGGCTGATGCTGCAGTTTTCTTAGTTTCTGCAGGCTGATGCTGCAGTTTGTTCTTAATTCGGTAGACTGCCAGCTTGCTTCTGAAGAGGTTAAACCAAAACAGTTTGTTGACATACAATTTATTTGCATTAAGATCATTTTGTCCACTAAATCTAAAACATGTTCATATATACCGCCTTCGTCTGAACCGCTCATATACTGGCATCATTTGTCCGCTATTCGATCCGTTTTTAAACTTATGATCGATCGTGACCAGCTTGTAGCTCTGAATGACTTTAATATCCCAGAATTAAAGTGGTCCAATGTCGATAACTCAACATCGTGAAAATACATATACAAAACATTTTAAATGTAAATGTAAAATATAAATATAAATATAATATAACAAATAATATAATTTCTTTCGTCATTTCACCCAATAACGGATACCCGAATTTCCTTAGGAGAAAAAGCCTGGAAAGTTAGAAATATCAAAAAATGTGTGCACTGGCTTCGAAACGAAAACGCACGCATACATGCACCCGTGTAAGTGAATGTGTGACACGGATACATACAAAGATTAATCGAAGCGCAGACCAACATTCTTCATGGTGCTCATTCTTTCAGTTTAGAGACTGAAAAACAGAAAAAATTCAATGAAAATATGAGCGTAAGATGAACGAAAGATGAGCATAAGAAAGAGAGCAAGATCACTCCCTAGCGCCTGTCGCAAGAAGTGCTCGAAACTTTGCTGCCTGTCCGTTATCGGCTTGAACTGCTATATTTCCTGTGACAAAAAGGTTGACATTTTTAGGTTTGTAATTGGTGTTCGATGGTTTGTAATTTATAGATGAAACAATTTCTTCCTTTGCATTCCGTCGATTTGATGTCGGTTTTAAAACAATTGACGTACTTTTTTAGTTTTTTTTCCAAATTAGTCTTTCTGTTATAGAGGGCAACTCATGACATTTATATAACAAGTGAGTTGTCTTTTTACAAAAATAGCACGATGCTTGCCTGCCGGATGAAGGCGGAACCTTTCCCGAGCCTAAGAAACTGATTCTTAGCTCTGTCTGCTGGGCTTCAACTGAGTTTCCAATTCTTTGTTCAAATAGGCTTAGCCCCAAGGTTATATCGAGCATGTCAGTAAGCAAGACAACCACGAACGCATCCCAAGTGGATACGTTGATGCCAAGTCCCTTCAATGATGTCATGGTTTCTAGGGTGGTTATATATAGCTCGTGTAATTATTTGGCACTGTCAGACTGGGCTCTGATAAAGTAGTCGACGGACTTGAGGTACCACATTTTTTTCACTGCTGGCATGTTAGTTTCATGGACCAGATAGGTATGCCTGATTGTTCATGAACAGATAGGTATGCCTGGTATGCCTCTTACAGACTCTTCTAGTTCTTCTTGTCGACGACGTAACCCTGCTAATATTTTATCCATGTAGATAAAGGTGCGGGATTGCTCCTGGCACTGATCTTCGATGTGACCTGATCTTTAGTCTTCCTTAGGAATCGTGCTTTGCATTAGATTTTTACGAGCACCTTAGAGCTCTTGAATTTAACATAAATTATCACGAATAGTTCTTCTTGTCGACGACGTAACCCGGCTAATAGTTTATCCATGTGGATAAAGGTGCGGGATTGCTTCTGACACTTATCTTCTAGTTCTTCTAGAAGACCTGATCTTTAGCGTCTTTCTTAGAATTACACGGCCGTCGAAGGTTTTCCGGAGGTCCTCAACAAATCAACTTCGTTCAGTTATAAGGCAGCTATAGAATATAGTCGGCCGTTCCTTATGAAATTTGGTTGGGGTGTATTGTTTTGCCAAATATTCTTGATATTCTTGATCAGGATCACCTCCTGAGTTGATACAAGCATGTCCGTGTGTCTGTCTGATGCTACGCGAACTAGTCTCTCAGTTTGAAAGCTATCGCCTTCAAAATTTGCACATGCTCATTTTTCCTTTTCACGCAGTATATACTTTGGTATTTTTGAAGATAGAAGCTTGGGTCTTTTTGTTTTTTAGTTTTTATGGGTTTTTTTTATGAAATTCTCAAACGGTAAATGCACTAAATAAAAAGACGAATTTTTTAATTTTGAACGTTATAAAAAATGTTTATTCCTGCATGCAGATGAAGCCGGATGATCCGCAGATAGACCAGCTTATGGTGCATGCAGGGACGAAAGTAATATACACAGAGAGGGCGGCCCGACAAGTCACCTCGAGCTAAAGCTCTCGAAAGTGGAGAGGGCGGCCCGACCTAGACATCGCCGAGCTAAAACTCTCCAAAGAAAGTCCGTTGAGTCGAGCGGCCGAGAGAGAGTCGGCTTGCGATCAACTAGCTTTTGTATAAACTTAAGCCTAATAAATAAACATTACCAAACATTACGTTAACATATTTAAACATTAAAATTACACCGGTGGGCTGCTGCCTGACCCGACAGGTATTTTAGATGGGCCGAAGTTATTATTATTTAGTTATTACCAATTGGACGAATTGTTTGTACCGTTTTTTTTTGTAATTAAAATAAAATCACTTTAAATACGTATGTCAACAAAATTTAGGTTTTTTTTAACTTTGTCATTTCGATAGGTCACACAATAATATGTGTGATGATGTTGCTGGCGATGTACGGACGACACAAACAGCACGAAAGGAGCGCAAGAAGCATGACAGATTCAACGGTATGTCTGAGGAGGAAGTAATTAAAAGGACTATTCCAGACCATCTGTGTGATAATCTTGATATCGTTATAGTGAGTTGTAAATTTCGTGTAGATTCTTAATCGCTTTATAATCATCCAGTAGCTATAAGCGTATAAAAAAAAAATAAACTGCTTAAATTTTTAAGGTTGGAATCAATCCTGGACTATTTGCTGCATATAAGGGCCACCATTATGCTGGTCCGGGGAATCACTTTTGGAAGTGCCTTTACTTGGCAGGACTTACTCAAGAGCAGATGAACGCGGATGAGGATCACAAGCTCCTTAGACATGGAATCGGTTTTACCAATATGGTAGCTCGTGCCACCAAAGGGTCTGCCGATTTGACCAGAAAAGAAATAAAAGAAGGAAGTCGCATTCTCCTGGAAAAATTACAAAGGTTTCGACCAAAAGTAGCAGTTTTCAATGGAAAGTTGATATTTGAAGTATTTTCGGGAAAAAAAGAGTTTCACTTCGGTCGTCAACCAGGTCGAGTCGATGGTACTGACACAGTAAGTATTGCTTTACCACCAAAATTTTTAACAGCTTTAATATCATTTAATTTCTGTTTAATGAATTAAGACAAGTAGAGTATATAATTAAAGTCCAAAGCTCTATAGTTTTGGGTCGCTTGTAACGTTCTTTTTTCGTCACAAGTTTCCCAAATTGACCAACATTAGTAGTTGTGGGATTAAATCGGATGATCTGTAACTGCAAAACAATTTTTTCTAAATTCCCTTTCAAGGAAAGCTGATTTTTCAGATATTTATTATATAAATCAAAAAGATTTTCAAACAAGAAAGCAAAGCTAACTTCGGGCGGAGCCGAAGTTGATATACCCTTGCAGCTAAAACCGGATATATATTGCAAACATCGGATATAGTTGGCCAATCCTTATGATTACATCATAATAAAACCAATCAATTACAATAAAAAATCGAAAAAAAAGTCCCAAGCTTCTATCTTCAAAAATACAAAAGTTGATATTTCTACCAAATACCATTTCCGATCGTTCAGTTATATGGCAGCTATAGGATATAGTCGGCCGATCCTTATGAAATTTGTCATGTCGTATTATTTTGCCAAAAATAGCTCTCATGTCAAATTTGAACTCTCTAACTCTAAAAACACCAAAGTTATAAGACGGACAGACGGACATGCTCATATCAACTCAGGAGGTGATCCTGATCAAGAATATATATACTTTATAGGGTCGGAGATGTCTCCTTCACTGCGTTGCACACTTTTGGACAAAATTATAATACCCTCTGCAAGGGTATAAAAAGTCTTGCGATATTTTTATGGATTTTTCAATTATTCATAAAATTCCAATCCTACGGTTGCAGTCAATGGGGTGTAATATCCATTATTTTATCGTTTTCCGGCCCTGAGTTCTAAATCAAAATAATGTAAAGAGTTCTTATCTGACAGCGTACACAACAAACATCAATCAAATTTAGCTAATTGCAATATAAAGTACAGCTCGTTAAATGATTAATTCAACTGGTATAGCAAAATAGGTAAGAAGATAAACTATTTCACAAAGAACTACTCAAGAATAACAATGAAGGCAATTTCCGGTCTGTAATTTATTCATATAACATTCATTATACCCTTGCAGAGGGTATTATAATTTTGGTCAAAAGTGTGCAACGCAGTGAAGGAGACATCTCCGACCCTATAAAGTATATATATTCTTGATCAGGATCACCTCCTGAGTTGATATGAGCATGTCCGTCTGTCCGTCTGTCCGTCTGTCTGTCTGTCCGTTTCTACGCGAACTAGTCTCTCAGTTTTAAAGCTATCGTCTTGAAACTTTGCACACACCCTTCTTTCCTTTGCACGCAGTATATAAGTCGGAACGGCCCGGATCGGCCGACTATATCCCATAGCTGCCATATAACTGAACGATCGGAAATGGTATTTGGTAGAAATATCAACTTTCGTATTTTTGAAGATAGAAGTTTGGGACTTTTTTTAGATTTTGTATTGTAATAAATTGGATTATATATTCCTATTCCCATAAGGATCGGCCAACTATATCCGATGTTTGCGATATATATCCGGTTTTAACTGCAAGGGTATATAAACTTCGGCTCCGCCCGAAGTTAGCTTTCCTTTCTTGTTTTGTTTTTACACTAGCCAAATAAAAACAAAAAAAAACTACACCACAAGGCACGCTTTCCCTCGGGTATTTCTGCTGCTTGACTTTTGCTTTAACAATGAAGGCAATTTACGGTCTGTAATTTATTCATATTACATTCATATTCTTTTAACACTAACCAAATAAAAACAAACAAGAAAGCAAAGCTAACTTCGGGCGGAGCCGAAGTTGATATACCCCTGCAGTTAAAACCGGATATATATCGCAAAAATCGGATATAGTTGGCCGATCCTTATGATTACATCATAATAAAACCAATTAATTACAATAAAAAATCTAAAAAAAGTCCCAAGCTTCTATCTTCAAAAATACGAAAGTTGCTATATCTACCAAATACCATTTCCGATCGTTCAGTTATATGGCAGCTATAGGATATAGTCGGCCGATCCGAATGAAATTTGGTAGGTTGGATCAACTGGCCAAAAATAGAATCTGTATTAAGTTTCAGCTTTCTATCTTCAAAAACACGAAAGTTGGGTCATTTCCGATCGTTCAGTTATACGGCAGCTATAAGACATGGTCGGCCGATCCTTATGAAATTTGGCATGTCGTAATGGTTTGCCAAAAATAGCTCTCGTGTCAAATTTGAACTCTCTAACTCTAAAAACACCAAAGTTATACCATTTCCGATCAATCAGTTATATGGCAGCTATAGGATATAGTCGGCCGATCCGGGCCGTTCCGACTTATATACTGCGTGCAAAGGGAAGAAGGGTGTGTGCAAAGTTTCAAGACGATAGCTTCAAAACTGAGAGACTAGTTCGCGTAGAAACGGACAGACAGACAGACGGACAGACAGACGGACAGACGGACATGCTCATATCAACTCAGGAGGTGATCCTGATCAAAAATATATATACTTTATAGGGTCGCAGATGTCTCCTTCACTGCGTTGCACACTTTTGGACAAAATTACAATACCCTCTGCAAGGGTATAAAAATACATTTTATTACACCAATTAAAGGGAGGGACTTCAATTTTTACAACAGTTTATTATTATACTACGACAAATAATGCAGAGCTTCTTACTTAAAAAAAAAAAGGTTCTGAGAAGAAGAAATTCATCGCTTCTGATCGACCATTTTGGCAGAAACAAAAACAAGAATGAATTTCTTGCAGTGAAAAGTTTTCGGCACTCCAACAACAAAATGCATTCGGATTAGCACGATTGAGGAGAATAGGGAAAACACGAAAATTTTGTATTACAATTTCCCCTTTTTATTACAATGGCCAATTGGTAATTAAAGGATAGAGGCAATAACCGAAAATATAAGTTTTTTATTATTGCTTTTATAAAGTAATATAATTTATCTGTTTATAATAATTTGGCATGAAAACATTTTCTGAAAGCTATATATATATATATATATATATTATTGAATACCGATAATACCGATATTGAAGTAATATGGGAGCTACAAGGTATAGTCGGCTGATATTTATGAAACTTGGTGGGTTGTATTGTTTTGCGAAATATAGAATTCATAGCAAATATAATTTCTAGCTCTAAAAACACCAATTAGGTTTGGCATTAGAGTAATGGTTATGGCGGAAAAACAAAGTTTTTCATTTAATTTTTCGTTAAATCAAATGTTTAAATGGGCACTAAAATAGTGAATTCTATGTCTAACTATTGCGCACAAATAATGAAGAAGCAAAAGTTCTTCAACAAATGAAAAACTACGCTTTCCCATCTATATTTTCTATGGAGAAAACTTGTTGCAACCAAATTTCTTAAATTTGGAAAATTTGCCTAAACCAAAACATTTTTCTTTTCTTTTTTAGTTTGGCCTGTTTTGGGCTATGTGCAAAATGGGAACAAATGAGATGGCTTCCGAAAAAATTTGAGAATGCTCACACTATCAGTTTTACGGCAGCGCTGTGGCAGAGTTTCAAGCCCTATCTACGCGAGTAAATTGAGTTTGCCCACCACTGGATTAGTCCATGGTAGGTCCTGCGGGTGGGTCCTGAACAGCCTTCTCGTCTGCTCGCTGTTATCAAGAGGAGAGGCGGCCAACTGGTTCGGCTTTGAATCTCGTCTCCACCCATGGGAAATTGAGGACCTCGTAGATGGTAGCTCATTTCAAACATCTGAATCGTTTTAACGTTCGTCTTACTGGCAGTGGCCCACAGCTGAATTCCATACTTCCATATTGGCCGTATGATGGTTACGAAGAAGTCCGTAGCTTTAATTTTCATGTCAAAGCCTCATGTCGGACTGCTGTCTGTGGGAAGGGGGTTGTCTACCTGTGGGATGGGGGAGCTATTGAGTAGGGTTGTTGGTTTTTAAAAAAATATCGTATTGATGATATTTGCAGTGAAAAAAATATCAATCGATAATATTAAGAAATATCACATAAAAAAATCGATATATCGAGTATTTTTGATATTTTTTATGGTCAGCTTAAATTGAAAAAAGGTTATTTGTAAATTTAAAAAAGGTTTTAATATGTGTTTTCATCCGCCATGAACTGCAAAAAGGAGCTATTTTTTATTTAAAAAGTGAATTTAAAAAACAACAAATATTTATACCCACTCTCAAGCAACTTTTATTTACGTTATTTGAAATAAAAAATAACAAAATTATTAAGGACATTGTATTCAAATTTAATTATAAAAAAACCTAATATAAAAAAAAAGTTTTTTAAAAACTAATTAATTTATGGAATATGTACTAAATAATGCTAATTACCTAATTATCTTATTTAATGCTCCTAATTACTCTTAATTACAAAACAAATCTTTCTTCAATGATTTAAAAAAACTCTTTCGGTTATATGCTGGTCTGTCATTCGACTACGGGAGTCACAGACAATACATTTAATGGCAGAAGCCAACCGTTCAGATGGAACCGTACTTCCAGGCGTGATAAGATAACTTAATGCCAATTTCTGGCTTAAGAGTGACCAAACATAAAATATCGGAAATACCAACTCAAAAATATTATTATCGACTATTTTTGCCCAAAAAATATTCCGATAATAATATTTTTTTAAGAGAAAATATATCGATATATTGATATTTTGATATATTTCCGACATCCTTACTATTGAGGCGGACCGGTGCACTATGGGCCGAAACGACGTTTTTTTTGGCAGAATCTCCAGTTTTAGAGATTCTGGCCTCAAATTTTTCACATACGCTTAAACTATTTTTTTAAAATTTCGAATTTTTTTGTTTTTTAAATTTGACCACGCCTACTTCGGGCGGAAACGCCGTTTTTTTTTGCATAATCTCCAATTTTAGATATATTGGGCTCTAATTTTGCATATATGCTTGTACTATTTTTAGTCGCATTTCGAATTTTATTCTTTTGGAAATTTGACCACGCCTATGGCCGCCGCCTACATCAAGAGTTGGCCTTACTGGCATTTTTACTTCATTATACCCTTGCAGAGGGTATTATAATTTTGGTCAAAAGTGTGCAACGCAGTGAAGGAGACATCTCCGACCCTATAAAGTATATATATTCTTGATCAGGATCACCTCCTGAGTTGATATGAGCATGTCCGTCTGTCCGTCTGTCTGTCTGTCCGTTTCTACGCGAACTAGTCTCTCAGTTTTAAAGCTATCGTCTTGAAACTTTGCACACACCCTTCTTTCCTTTGCACGCAGTATATAAGTCGGAACGGCCCGGATCGGCCGACTATATCCTATAGCTGCCATATAACTGATTGATCGGAAATGGTATAACTTTGGTGTTTTTAGAGTTAGAGAGTTCAAATTTGACATGAGAGCTATTTTTGGCAAAACATTACGTCATGCCAAATTTCATAAAGATCGGCCGACTATATCTTATAGCTGCCATATAACTGAACGATCGGAAATGACCCAACTTTCGTGTTTTTGTAGATAGAAAGCTGGAATTTAATACAAATTCTATTTTTGGTCAGTTGATCCAACCTACCAAATTTCATTAGGATCGGCCGACTATATCCCATAGCTGCCATATAACTGAACGATCGGAAATGGTATTTGGTAGAAATATCAACTTTCGTATTTTTGAAGATAGAAGTTTGGGACTTTTTTTAGATTTTGTATTGTAATAAATTGGATTATATATTCCTATTCCCATAAGGATCGGCCAACTATATCCGATGTTTGCGATATATATCCGGTTTTAACTGCAAGGGTATATGAACTTCGGCTCCGCCCGAAGTTAGCTTTCCTTTCTTGTTTTTATATAAACTTAAGTTTTTTATAAAAAGAACTAAAACTTTTAC
The DNA here is from genome assembly GCF_030179905.1 of Drosophila bipectinata. Taxonomy (NCBI): domain Eukaryota; kingdom Metazoa; phylum Arthropoda; class Insecta; order Diptera; family Drosophilidae; genus Drosophila; species Drosophila bipectinata. The sequence continues at coordinate 18,087,320 of NC_091740.1, read as the reverse complement.
TAAATATGGTTCTATTAGTTATAATATTTAATTTAAACCTCTAACAGCGTCGTCTTTCCAGTGGCTCTCCCCCCAAACTTCGAGGAGCGCTGCATGAGAGAACTCATAAAACACCTGCAACATGTATTGTTTTTTTGGAAAGGGGCAAAACGGGCAAAGGAAATTATTGACGCCTTAATCTATATATTTTTAAGAAGAACATACCAGTTTTAGTTGCTCGCAGGAGCGAGCGGTAAAAAAGTTACACTCCACAGAACACAGCTACAATTTTTAAATTTTAGTTATAACAAGAAAGGAAAGCTAACTTCGGGCGGAGTCGAAGTTGATATACCCTTGCAGTTAAAACCGGATATATATTGCAAACATTGGATATAGTTGGCCGATTCTTATGATTACATCATAATAAAACCAATAAATTACAATAAAAAATCTAAAAAAAAGTCCCAAACTTCTATCTTCAAAAATACGAAAGTTGATATTTCTACCAAATACCATTTCCGATCGTTCAGTTATATGGCAGCTATAGGATATAGTCGGCCGATTCTAATGAAATTTGTTTGGTTGGATTAACTGAGCAAAAATAGAATATGTACTACGTTTCAGCTTTCTATCTTCAAAAACACGAAAGTTGGGTCAATTTCGATCGTTCAGTTATAAGGCAGCTATAAGATATAGTCGGCCGATCCTTATGAAATTTGGCATGTCGTATTATTTTGCCAAAAGTAGCACTCATGTAAAATTTGAACTCTCTTACTCTAAAACAAGAAAGGAAAGCTAACTTCGGGCGGAGCCGAAGTTGATATACCCTTGCAGTTAAAATCGAATATAGAATAGAATCTGTACCAAGTTCCAGCTGACTCATGTCAAATTTGAGCTCTCTAACTCTTAAAACACCAAAGTTATACCATTTCCGATCAATCAGTTATATGGCAGCTATAGGATATAGTCGGCCGATCCCGGTCGTTCCGACTTATATACTGCGTGCAAAGGAAAGAAGGGTGTGTGCAAAGTTTCAAGACGATAGCTTTAAAACTGAGAGACTAGTTTGCGTAGAAACAGACAGACGGACAGACGGACAGACGGACATGCTCATATCAACTCAGGAGGTGATCCTGATCAAGAATATATATACTTTATAGGGTCGGAGATGTCTCTTTCACTGCGTTGCACACTTTTGGACAAAATTATAATACCCTCTGCAAGGGTATAAAAAATCATCGTACTCTAATTGAAAAAAAATATATATATATATATATTTATATACACAATATAATCATTATTCCCTGGGGAAAGAAAAATATGTAAAAATATTCTTTTTTTTCTGACCGAAAAAATAAAAATCATGAATAATTATTTTGGATTTTTTTTTTTTTGCTTTAAAATATCACTCAGAATTTGATTGCGGTATATTTATTAAATTTTCTGGTCATTTGACTGTATATTGTCTTAGACACATGTTATACAGATACCATTTAGTACAGAGGTGCCCAGCCCCATTGAATATTTTATTTTTTGATTTTCGATGATTCTCATGTTCTTGATATATCTAGAATATCAACGGCTAAGTCGATATAACCATGTCCATCTGTCCATCTGATGATAAACAAAACAACAAGTTAAAATCAAATCATTCTTTTAATTTAACAAGTCTTTATGCTTGTTCATATATTTATATGCTATTTTGTGAAATTATACATATGTATATGAATTTTTGTTTCAAAAAAATATTTTCAACCAAAACTATTAAATTAAACTAACATGTATGATTTTCTATTTCAGTACATTTGGGTTATGCCATCTTCCTCAGCACGATGCGCGCAGTTACCTCGCGCTGCCGATAAAGTTCCATTCTATGCAGCCCTTAAAAAGTTTAGAGATTTTCTAAATGGTGTAATACCTCACATTGATGATTCGGAATGCGTTTTTACGGATCAACGTATTCGCGAGCAGAATCAAACCGAGTCCATCGAAAAAAAAAAGCCCCTCCTTGCCAATAATCAAAAAACTGTTTGTTTAACGGATAATGGTGTGTGCAGTAGGACATCGAGTGATTGTGGAAATGCTCCATCTGGATCAGAAAGTCAAGCCCAATTCTCAAACGCGAAATTTATTCAAGTGAAGACAAACATCGAATCCGTCAGTAGTGCTACCACCAACAGGTCGTTTGGTACAAGTGGGGACAATACCATGGTAAATAATTCTACTTCTAATTCTGCCGTTGGAGACAACTCGTATTTGCCGGTATTTATACAGCAACAGCCACAAGAAAAGAAGAAACGTGGCCGTCCAAAAAAGATAAAAGATCAGGAAATTATTGATCCTACTATTAAAAAAAACAGCTTGTTAGGCCAACAGATGCAACACCATGATATTAATAACATTCTTAATTTGTCGATGATCTCAGGTGGAGACAGTGACGTAGTTCCCAAAAAGAAACGCGGCAGGCCAAAAAAATTAAAACCTACAATTGATAATTTAATTGGAGTGAAACAGATAAAACATCCAAAACCCAATGCAAACTCTAAATCAGTTTGCGTACCTTCAACCGCAGTGCACTCCATTGAACATGTGGCACTATCACCACAAAGCAATCATCAAATGACACCGAGCTTGTATAATACACCGCCACCCTCGCACATACTATATACGGCTTCGGTTTCTCCAATGGCCTCCCCAGCACTCAATTGTAACTATACTCAAGTTCACGGCCACAGAACCCCACCTGTAGGACATTCCTCCAACGTTGCCCAGAGTACTCCGCCCATTGATACACAGCGGGATCAGCCTCCACTAAAACAGACCACTCATCAAAGTTCTCTGAAACATGGAATTGAGTTGCGAGAACAGTCAAACTTGGGAGATACGTCACCACCGAGTTCACCCAACATTTGCGTCAGTGCTGACTTTCATGCGACTGAGAATTCCGAATCACAAGAGTTGCCTGGGAGTCAAAGAAAGGTGCGTCAGCAAATCGCTCATCAAACTGGTGAAAATCTCCCTCATAATTCTGACCTACACTTATCCCATCAGCCGGATAATTATCAGCTATGGTCATCACAATCTCAAAGCCATGAAACGACCCAGTCACTGAGGCAGTTGTCTTATCCTCAAGAGCACTCAGACAACTGGCCTCGATATGAGAATCAGAATTCCAATCCCTACGTGGTGATTTCTGCCCATCACCAGCATTTGAGTCCACGAGTAGCAAATGAGCAACAGCAGATACATTCAGTATCCCTTGGCACAGATATTGCACGTAAAAGCCTGTCTGGGCTGGAGTCACTTGTGGATCAAATTCCTGATATTAGGAACCATGAACCATCGGGTAATTCAGCAGCAGCAATAGATAGTCATTTGGTAGGAATGCAGCAACTCTCACCACAACAAAAACAACATCAAGAGACTTCAGTCCAGGAAGAGTCTTGTATACCTTCGAATGACAATAGAATAAATAACAGTTTGTCCATTACTAGTCTAGTAACATCCGTTTCAAATTCAACATTGGAAAATGATAGTTCTTATAGTGGTAGTTTGCAAGCTGATGGAAATGGAGACACCATAAACAATAACTGTAGTAACACAATGGAATACCCCATTCCTGGTTCTTCAGGATACGCGCATCATGCTCACTTAGTGAATACTACTCTTGGGGCAGCTATTAATAGTTCGGAACCAAATCAACTTACACATCATCCACATCCGCACCCGATTTATATGGACCCCACACATATTTCGAATCACATGTCACATTTGCCTCCAGTTAATGTGAACTCCGTTTACGGGCCAACTGCGTATGGTTCACATCCCCAGCATAACACTGGAGAATATCCAACAGCCCATAGCCACTATAGCCTAGGTAGTCCTGTTCCAGGAGCTGGGCCTGGCAGCACTTCAACTTTGCACATGCCCAGTCCCAATTATCCGTATGGGCACCACCCATATAGTCACCCCCCATCACAAGCAAATTATTCAAACTATACCCATCCGCATTCACACCATAATCACCCTGCTCAACATATAAGTGTTTTTGACCGAATAAAGCCGTCCGACATAGGTGGGTATGGCGGATTTTAGATTTATTAAGAATACTCAGTCTCAAAAGCATTATAAAGCCAATTTCTGGGAATCGCTCAAATTCGTTTTTGTGTCCACCGCATCTCAGCAATATTTATCAATCTCCGGCATTGCCGACTGTACTTTAAGAAACTTCTAGATCTTAAATTTACGATAAGATAACCAAAGACTCGGCCTAATATAATCATTTAAGCGTTAAATAGTTTATCTATGGTATTCTAAAATACGACAACATACGAAACATAACGGAAATATCATTATTAAATATAAATTTGAGTACTTAATTTTTGTTGTCCATTTGTATTTATCTTATGCTAGAATTAATAAAAGGCATTCATCTTGGTTTTATTTTTCTGTTTATGGAGAAAATACAATTTATATTAATAGAATTGTCAACATTATTTAGCTATCCGAAAACAAATATTTAGAAAGCTATGAGTTGAAACATCATACTTTTAACTATTTTCCATTTTGCAAAAGGAAAAAAAGAGAAATTTAATAAATCCTTTTGTGTTTTAACTCTTTCAAAATCAAATGCCTAAATAAAAACCTTAAAAAAATTTAAAAATTAAAAACAATACTCATGATCACAAGATCATTTTTATTAAATGTAATTTATTAAATGAAATTTGTTTAAAATTTTTATACACGTAAATCAAATATTCAATAAGTAACATAAAACAGACTATTTTTGTTATCTAGATAACCTAAAGTCATTTAAACACTAATTGTATCAGAGATTGAGTCCTATGCGTTTCGCAAAAAATTTGCTAATGTAATTTTACTATGCACTGAAATCAAATATAAACATAGTAATCATGTACATAGAGCATTCATACGCTTTTACAACAAAACGGAAGAATATGTATGTATGTTAGTTTGTCCTATCTTAAATAAAAATAAAGTCAGATTTGTGCATGTTGCGAATTTAAAAATATGCATATTTTCAAGAATTGTAATCAGATATATGCATTATAAATAATTTTTATATATTTGATATATTGATTCGCAAATTATTCAATAATAGAATGATAATTATAACTATTACATGTTTCGAAAGGTGCAATCAATAAATGGATATAAAGTAGAAAAGCTATTTGATGAAATTTGCATAAAGTAAATCAATTAATTATGTCATTTTTACAATATAATAAGGTAGGTATTAATCATCATTGAGGCTATCATTGATCATTCAATCAATCATTTAAAAATTTTTAATAGCTTCGTTTCTATAACTACGTAACTATAATTATTTTCAGTAAACTGCGAATTGATAAAAAATCGGAACTATTACCGACCGGATTTACGTTCAAGCTCCCTTTCAATAAGCTTCCGAGTAAGAGAAATACAGGTTGGTAGGTATCCTTCCTGCTCCGTACAGTGCCAGGCTGCTTAACGTGTTTATTGAACTTATCCTCGACTTCCATCACCCTCAAAGTGTCGCTCTTTAGGGTCTTTTGGCGTTTGGCCTAAAATTATAGTTAAATAATTCATTTTTATTTTTTTCTACACTTGCTGGGGGTATTATAATTTTGGTCAAAAGTGTAAAGGAAACATCTCCGACCCTATAAAGTATATATATTCTTGATCAGGATAACATCCTGAGTTAATATGAGTATGTCCGTCTGTCTGTCTGTCTGTTTCTACGGGAACTAGTCCTTCAGTTTTAAAGCTATCGACTTGAAACTTTGCACACACCCTTTTCTTTTCTTTCACGCAGTATATAAGTCGGAACGACTATATCTGCCATATAGCTGCCATATAACTAATTGATCGGTTTATGGTATGGAAATGGTATAACTTTGATGTTTTTAGAGTTCGGATTTCGCATTAGTGCTATTTTTGGCAAAAAACAGACCATATTACATAAGGATCGGCCGACTATATCCTATAGCTGCCATATAATTAAACAATCGGAAATGACCCAAATTTCGTGTTTTTGATTCGTGTACAGATTCAATTTTTCAATTTTTCAGGCCAGAATCGTACATATTCTATTTTTTAATTGAGCCGACCTACTAAATTTATATGCGATCACAACTGCAAGGGTATATCCACTTCGGCTCCGCCCGAAGCTAGCTTTTTTATACCCTTATAATATAATTTATTATAATTTTGGTCAAAAGTGTGCAACGCAGTGAAGGAGAAATCTCCGACCCTATAAAGTTATATATTCTTGATCAGGATCACCTCCTGAGTTGATATGAGCATGTCCGTCTGTCCGTCTGTCCGTCTGTCTGTTTCTACGCAAACTAGTCTCTCAGTTTTAAAGCTATCGACTTGAAACTTTGCACACATCCTTCTTTCCTTTGCACGCAGTATATAAGTCGGAACGGATCGGCGGACTATATCCTATAGCTGCCATATAACTGATTGATCGGAAATGGTATAACTTCTGTGTTTTTTGAGTTAGAGAGTTAAACGACATAAAACGACATGCCAAATTTCGTAAGGATCGGCCGACTATATCCTATAACTGCCATATAACTGAAAGATCGGAAATGACCCAACTTTCGTGTTTTTGAAGGTAGAAAGCTGGAACTTGGTACAGATTATATTTTTGGTCAGTTAGGATCGGCCAACTATATCCAATGTTTGCGGTACATATCCGGTTTTAACTGCAAGGGCTTATAAACTTCGGCTCCGCCCGAAGTTAGCTTTCCTTTCTTGTTAGGAATAAGATTAAGTGTTAGCTACCATAAATACATGGTAGCAAAATGCCTCGTTTTTTTGTTATTTTTTTAAATTATTATTTTTTTCCACAACAGCGGAGGTTGTACATTAAGTATCTGCTCTCGCGCAGTCGGCCGGCTCTCTCACTCTCTTCCCAGCCAGTTCGTATGGTAATGTATTGTCGCCGCGTATCGCTTGACTTGACCGCTTATATCGAGACCGGTAAACTCGAAAATTTTAGGACATGAATGGCTAAGGCTAAAACTAACAAAGGAAGGAAGTTTTTTCAATAAACAAAAAATGGGAAAAACAGCGTTTTTTTATAATTAAAAAAAATTTTTTTTTAACATTTTTCACTACTTTCAGTTTACGCCATTGCAATGGCAATGCATTGCTACGACACACATCAAATTAATGACGTTGGACCATGCTGGTCTGCGACATTGCATCGCTTAGGGACTTAGGGACTCGTTCCGACCATGTCCGTTGCATTGAAACTTGAAATTGTGCGATATAGGAGCATCAGCTATTTGGCCATCGCAACAACAAACAGGTACAAACAGGTCAGAAACAGGCTAGCGCTCAGCTGAGCCGGAGAAAAAACCCTCGCAGCGTCTGTCCCACATTGGGCGGCTGCGAGGTCTGCGTCTGTACCAAAGAGGTCGGCAGCTTAGACACCTGGCAGCAGGTATAAAATGCGCAACCCCCCCCAATTTTGGAATGTCGTCGAAAAACGAAATTACTCCAGGTGGCAGCCACAGAAGTGGAAATCCACCCGTGGGAGAGACCACGGCTAGGGCAAGGATTCTGGAGGCCCTAAACAACATCCCAATCATACCTGACAAGGCGGTGCCTCACTTGGCCGCCCTGGAAAGGAACACTACAAGTGCAGAAGAGCTAAAGAGTGCCAAAACGGGTGACCCGTTCAAAAAGAGCAACAAAATGCGGCGCTCGCCGCTATTCGCGCCACAGGCTGGCAGCTCAGCCGGCACTGGCAGCCCAGCAGCGGTAGAGAAGGAAACGCCACAAAAGCCACGGGAGATGCTTAGCCCGGACAAGGACCAGAGGGCGGCTCCCCCGAAGAAAAATAAGGCTGTCAGCCCACCGGCAAAAATCGAAGAATGCCTGACGGAGCTGGGCACGATAGTGAACGAGCTCGTGGGTCACAGAAAAAAATAAGAGGCATATTTCCGCAATGCAAAGGAGCCTGATAACCAGATTGAAGGACATCCACTCCATTCTGGTCGGAAGTGTTCCGGAGGAGCATGCGCGACCGGCCATCATGCCCAAGCCAGTGTCCCCCAGATGCGAGAGGGCCGGCATCGATACCGCGGAGAAGGAGCAGCAGACCCTTCCGACGGAGGTCTGGATCCAGGACCAGGCTGTGCAGACCGGCAGCATCCCTAACAGCACGGGCCCCAAGAGTGCACACCGGGACTCGGGGGCCAAAGTAGCAACGGCCAACACGGCGGCAAGGCCCAAGCCAGCAGTTGCAAACCCGGCTGCCGACAAAGGAAGCGACGGCGAAGCAAGCAGGAGAACGTCTGAATGGACGAAGGCCAAGCCTAGAAATCCCGAGAGGAGACGAGCCAGACCCGACGCCATAGTAATCCAAGCAGCAGGTATGACGTACAGTCAGATCCTAAGCATGGTAACTCGCAGGGAGGACGGGAAGCTAGACGACCTTGGCCCTTGCGTCAAGAAAGTGAGGAAGACAGCCAAGGGCGGACTGCTACTGGAATTGGCCAGGAAGAAGGAGAGCTCCACACAGGCCCTCAAAGGTTGCATCGAGGAGGTCCTAGGGAGCAAGGCAGAGGTGCGGGCGTACTCGGAGGAGACCAAGGAGTCACTCGTCGAGCTAAGAGGACTCGACGCACTAGCTACTTCAGAGGACATCATCGGGGCTATCGCGCAGCAGGCAGCGGTGGACCAAGGCGCCTTAAAAGTAAAAAAGCTGAGAAGCAGTTATGGCGAGTCGCAGACCTCGCAGAGGACTGGCTCAGACAACCGCTGGGCAGTTGACCTATCGGGGAAGGCCGCCATCTGGAGCTGCGGCGCAACCGGCGCGACAATGCACTCAGTGCATAGTGCGGAGGGATTTGTAAGGGCTCGGATAGATGGGGCATGGCTGTACAGCTGCTACATGGCACCTAGCCTAACCACCATTGAGTTTGAGCGCATGATGGACTGCCTAGGAAATGACATCAGAGGCCATTCTGACGTCCTTCTAGCAGGGGACTTCAACGCATGGGCGCAGGACTGGGGCTGCCCGAGAACGAATGCGAGAGGGAAAGTGGTCAGAAAAGCCTTTGCCTCACTCGATCTCGTCCTGCTGAACGAAGGAAACCAGCACACCTTCAGCAGAGCCGGAGCAGGATCCATCATTGACCTGACGTTCGGGAGCCCCTCGCTAGCGACGGTCGCTAACTGGAGGATAAGCGGCAGCTTTACGGCAAGCGGGCAAGCAATAGCGGGAACCAGGTGGAAAGGTGGCTCCAAGCAATACTGCCTGATAGTCACCCTGGACATCAGGAACGCCTTCAACACGGCGGACTGGAGCAAAACACTGGCAGCCCTAAGGCGGTTCAACGTTCCCAGTGCCATAATGAACGTTGTCAGTAGCTACTTTAGCTGCAGAGTGCTACTGGTCGACACGGACATGGGCACGGAGTCCTACGACGTTACGGCGGGTGTGCCCCAAGGATCGGTCCTAGGACCGCTGCTGTGGAACGCCATGTACGACGGAATCCTGAGGCTGCAGCTCCCAGCGGGATGCGACGTCGTCGGCTTCGCAGACAATGGAGTTGTGGCTCCAAAATGCCGGTCTAAGCCTAGCCCCGCAAAAGACCGAAGCGGTGCTGGTCAGCAGCCGCAAGGTGCTGGAAACGGCGACAATCCGGGTTGGTGGTATGGCCATAACCTTCCAGCGGGCCATAAAGTACCTGGGCGTGATGATAGACGCCCGGCTCTCCTTCCGGTCGACAAATTTCGTGTTTTTAAAGAAAGTTGGAACGTCGTACAGATTCTATTTTTGGTCAGTTGATCCGAGCTGCCAATTTTCATAACGATCAGCCGACTTTATCTTATAACTGTCATATAACTGAACGATCGGAAATGGTATTTGGTACAACCTTTGGTTTTTTTGTAGATAGAAGCTTGGGACTTTTTTTTAGATATTTTTTAATTTTTTTTTGAGCAAGTGAACTTATGGCCCGACAGGTTTAAAAAATGCCTTGGGAGTTTAGTCAAAAACGAATCAAATTGCAAACAACATTTACCGCGAACTTGAAACCAATTCTTAAACGTACAAAAAGACTGTTAGACTATGTAAATAAAGTGAAATGCGGGTCGAAGAAAGAGGACGTATCGGGCGGGAGCTCCCGAGCGCCGCGTCCAAATCACGACTACAATAAGAAAAGTAATGGTTAAAAGGTGACCGGCCCGTTGGGGACTGACTCACTTGCCGAGTGAACCCAAATACCTCCTCGATAAGTTATTAGATAGGCCTCTGCGAGGATTGGGACGGGCCGCCAACCGACAATGTAAGAGTCGCGAAGACAGCTTTCGCTTCCAGGACTCTCTTCTGTCACCTTTCTCCTGGTCCAAAGCAGCCAAAGAAACGTGGCTGCCCCCGCTAGAATTGCGCGGGTCACGGCTGATGATCGTTAATCAGCTGGCGGTCAGTGCTGGGAAATACATCGACAAGGTCTTGCCGGTAGGGGGCGCTAGAGCAGGGGTCGACGCCACCAGGGCTGCAATGACTACAGAAGCCGAAGGCAATGACTACGAAGGCAAAGCAGGAGGGTAGCATACCTTTAAGGCCTGCTACCCCAGGTCTTTTGACCAAGAATGGAAGGGGCTACAAAATGCTGGCCGGCCACGAGTTGATGAAGTTCATGGAGCTGACCAACTGCCAACCTCTCCGCTACTGCGGTTCACCCAAAAAAGGGGCTCTAGCCGGAGCGGTATTACTCCCATCCCTCTCCAGGAGGAACTTCTTGGCGCACCGATGCAATGCAGTGCATAAACCGCCAACCGCAGCATGCACTATTCACTCCCCCCTATAGTGAACGAGCTGCTATCGTGCTATCGGCATATTTCCGCGATGCAGAGGAGCCTCATAACCAGATTGAATGACATCCTGAGTGTCCTGAGTGTCAAGAGTGTCCCAGGGGAGCATGCGCGATCGGCCATCAGGTCCAAGCCAGTGCGCCAGATGCGAGAGCCGGCATCGAAACCGTGGAGTAGGAGCAGCAGACCATTTCGACGGAAGTCTGGTCGCAAGACCAAGCCGTGCAGACGAGTGCCAAACGGCTAAATAATGCGAGGGATACGAAGGCTAAAGTAGCAACGGCAAACGGCAGTTAGGCCCAATCCAGCGATCGCAAACCCGGCTGCCAGTAAAGGAATCAGACTGGGAGTAGAAGTTGCCCCATGTCAGTGAAAGGAGGTGGACCAAGAATGTCAGGATGCTAGTGCTTCAGCTGAACCTGAACCGCTGCAGGGCGGGGCAAGATTTGCTAGCACAGACTGTGCAGGAGGCGAAGACGGACATAGCGCTTCTCAGCGAGCCCCATAGGGCTGGCTCAGATAACCGCTGGGCAGTAGACCTATCGGGGAAAGCAGCGATCTGGAGCTGCGGCGCAACCATCTCGACAATCCAGTCAGTGCACGTGCGATAGGATAGGATACGACGGAAGGATACGACAGGGTACATGAAATTACAGCTACTACCTGGCACAAAGCTGAACCAGCAGCGCATTCGAGCGTATTATAGGCTGCCTGGGGAATGACATCCGAGGCTGTTCTGAAGTCCTTCAATTGCAGGACTGGGGCTGCCCGATGACGAATGCGAGAGGAAAAGTGGTGAGAGAAGCCTTCGCTTTACTCGATCTCGAACTACTGAACGAGGGGAACCAGCACACCTTCAGTAGAGATGGGACAGAATCCAACATAGATTTTAGCTTCGCAAGTACCCCGCTAGCGGCTGGGGCTAACTTGCGCATAAGCAGAAGCTTTACGGCCAGCGATCATGAGGCGATACTTTGCTCAATCGAGAGCCCGCAAGAGCGTCTGAGGAACCGAACCCATGAGACTACAGAGTCAGTGCGCTCTAGGTGAGAAATTGCACAGGGCAACCATGCATCTGCAGACACCACGCCCCGTGTATTGGTAGAGCGACGAGATTGACTCCATCCACGCGGAGCCGTTGGTTCCCTTTGGTTGGTTCCATGCCGTTGGTTGCCTTAAATGATTCCCATCCCGCGCGTTGCCGTTCGTTCCCCTAAATGTTGCCATTTCGCTGGACGCACGCATGCCTTCCTTTCTTAATACATCCTTGGGTCGTCTGCTACTGGTTATAGACTGGGTGTCGCTCGTCCGCTCCGATACGCGCTAGCGATTCCTGGATCGCGAGTTGGAAGCTGGTCGTTGCTTGAATGTCGGACTCTCCAAAGGCGGTCCTCAAACTCAACGCTACAAGCTTCCTAAAAATACTCGTCACGATTTGCTGCAATAGGCCTCCTTATCTACGGCTTGGAGCGCCCGTTAATCCTCCTGGATTCTGCTCCTGCCGTTAATCCTGCTTCCAAAACCACGGCTTCCAGTTGGCGAGTCGGTTTCCGTGCCCCTCGCCTCTCCCGACCACGGACCTGTGCCGTGACTATGCGGTGCACCAGCGGGGCCGCTACACTTTACGTACCACTCACTTCCCCTCCAATCCTGGCTCCTTCGCTGATGCTAATCCCACGTTGGGTGTCATGTGTATCGACCCTTTATTCAGAGGCCTTTCCAACTACAATATGGATTACTCCTTGATTCCCAAAATAGGCTCCGCTCCGGATACTTTCTGCTCCCCCTGGTTTCCGCTTGGCTCCGTCGTCAGCTCTTCCTGTCGGCCATTCCTGTTGCAGAAAATAAGAACATGAGAAAAAGAAGGCTGATGCAACGAGCGAGAAGCAGCGACAGCTTTGAGGCGCACTACATAACCTTCAAAGACTGCCGCTAAGCACTGAAGCATGCCATCCGAGATAGCAAGAAGAAATTCTTGCTAAAGCTATGTGACTCAGCGGAGGAAAACCCATGGGTCAAAGCCTATAGGCTCGTTCAGAAGAGGCTGCGCGCTAGGGTCTAGTCCTCGTCGGACCCGGGCACACTGAGGATCATAGCCCTGATGCTGGCTCTGATGCTGCAGCTGGGCAGCGTTGGGAAGCTGTTCAATAAGTGCTTCCGCAAAAGCATTTTCCCCAGCAGGTGGAAGGTGCAGAAGCTCTTGCTTCTTTTCAAACCCGGAAAACCCATCTGCCTGCTGGACACGACAGGCAAAGCTTTCAAGAGGATAAGTGCGAGGCTCGTAGCTGTCATTGAGGAGGCGGGAGGTCTGTCTCCCAAGCAGTACGGGTTCCGAAAGGGAAGGTCGACGGTGGACGCCATATCTGCGGAGGTTAGCATTCATTGCAACGCAATTGCGGGAACCAGGTGGAATGGTGGCTCCAAGCAGTACTGCCTAATAGTCACCCTGGACATGAGAAATGCCTTCAACTCGGCGGACTGGGGGTCATAGCACTAACACTGGGGCATAGCTACTTCAGAAGTAGAGTGCTTCTTTTTGATATGGACATGGGCACGTATGACGTTACGGCGGGCTTTTCCCAAGGATCGGTCCTAGGACTGCTGCTGTGGAACGACATGTAAGACGGCCTCATAAGGCTGGAGCTCCCATCCGGATGCGACGACATCGGCTTCGCAGAAGACGTAGCGTTGGTGGTTGACGCTAAGCATAAGAGAGCGGAGGAAGCAGAAAGAGCGACAAACAAGACGAGCATCTGGAGTACATCCAGGGTATGGCTGCAGCCCCTAGATGAGAAGGCTTTTCGTGACCGTTGTCACGGCGGAAATTTTGTACGCTGCACCCATCTGGGCAGAGGCGATAAATACGCCCAGCTACAGGAGAGGGGTAGATGCAGCGTATGGGCTGCGAGAGGTTGTTTCCGGTTTCAAAACCGAAAAACGGTTTCGAATTGAGTGGGGCTCTGATAAGGGTGTGTTAAAACGCATGTTAATCAGGCACTTATTAAGTTTTTATTAGTATTGTAGTTTTATTTATTAGTTCCTTACATTAGCCATGTAAGGATTTGTCCGTTGGCGAAATAAATAAATAAATACTGTCAAAACGGTCTCCGAACGCCCGCTGAAAGAGCGCACTCCAGAGCTAAGAGAGATACATGGCACTTGCGCCCGTTATGAGGAAGCTGGTGGCGTCCTCGATACAGCTACGGGAGAAAAGGCCAAGGAAAGGACGCTAACAGCCGGGCAGGAGTGCTGGGACACGTCCTGCCACAGGCGCTTCGGCCACGATCAGGAGAACTGTTGCCCGGAGTGCGACAGTTCTGTCGTCGACGACGTCAAGCATGTATTCTTTGAGTACCGCCGATTCGCACGTGAGCGTCACCGGCTGGAGACGACGGCGGGACGCTCAGTCCATCCAGGAAACCTTGTGGAGTTTATTCTGGACAATCAGAGGCTCTGGGACGCTGTTGCATCCTTTTCTGTAGCGATCATGGCTTAGGAGCATTGAACAGGAAAGACGGTGGGGTGGAGAGCTAAGGCCTGCGGCGGGCGAAGCAATGCCTAAATGGAATCTGTACAAAGTTTCAAATTTCTATCTTCAAAAACACAAGAGTTGGGTTATTTCCGACCGTTCAGTTATATGGCAGCTATAGGATATAGTAGGCCGATCCTTATAAAGTTGGCATATTATTGGCATATAATATACGGCATATAATAATACAATTGGCATATCGTATTATTTTGCCAAAAATAGCTTTCATGTCAAATTTGAACTTTTAACTCTAAAAACACCAAAGTTATACCATTTCCGATGAATCAGCTATGTGGCAGCTATAGGATATAGTTAGCAGACCCCGGCCGTTCCGACTTATATACTGTGTGCAATGGAAAGAAGGGTGTGTGCAAAGTTTTAAGTCGATAGCTTTAAAACTGAGAGACTAGTTTGCGTAGAAACGGACAGACGGACATGCTCATAATAGAGTCGGAGATGTCTCCTTCACTGCGTTGCACACTGTTGGACAAAATTTTAATACCCTTTGCAAGCGTATAAAAACGTTAATAAAAATATAACACATATACCAAGAAACGAGCTTCAACCGGGAAGACTAAAGAGAGAAAAACGTCAACGGAACTAGCTGCATGTTTTACATAGATAATAAAAAGAAGAAAGATAGGTTGGAAGAGATAGACGAAGCAGAATGGACAGTAATAATATAGTTTATCCATTATATACTAGGTACTCATTTGTAACACTTTAAAGTTTTAAACTTTAGGCAACCACAATTTTTTAACATATTTTTTGGCTTGGAAAAAAAGTCTACAAAAAAATGTAAATATAATATTATATACATATATGTTAGACATCTGCATGAATGCATCCAAAAAGTCAAATTAAACATTACTATAACTTAGTACGCGTACAGCACCGTCTAAAATGAATTTTAGTGAATGTTAGTAGTTTGTCAAATGACAAGAATTGTTCTCATTCACTTAAAAGTTGTAGAGCAAATAGTATTTGGCATTTATTATGAATTTATAGAATTTAAGAGCAGCGACATTTTATGACAATGCATTTTTGAACCTTTAACCCGCACTGTTACTCTTTCCCTCGATCATTCCTCTGCATCGGTTGTCTATTTCGGGACCCTCTCACAGTGCACAGTGGTTCCGTCAGAGGCCAAAAATCAAAAAATTTGATGACATATTTTTTAAGCAAAATGTATTAAAATTGTCTCTCAAAAGTCCAAACTTCTCTTTGGCATACCGGATTTTACTAGAAATCTAACGGTACTTTCTAAAAATAGATTTGCAATCGTGAACACGTGTTCATTTTGGCAACGCAGCTGCGCTTTGGAAGTTATTTCTCTCTTTCAATTCGCCCTTTAAAGTGATCAGACGTACGCTGCAGTGCTCCGATTTGAATAATTTAACATGAATTATGAAATTGAAGGTATTTAGTTTAAATTGAGATATTAATAATTAACTTTCCTGAAAAAGTTTTTTCGTAAAACTAATTTCATCGAATAACCCTTTTTTGTGTATTTTTTTAAAGTATATTTTATGTTTAGTTAGACTTTTAGTTATGTTCCACGAAAACCCAGAACTTGGTTTGTATGTTTTTGTGATCGTCTTATTTTAGGTTACTAAATATTTTAAAATTAGCTGCCGAAATTTGCCGATGTGTCTAATATCGTAAAAATACTAACACCATCTTAACATGAAAGTTGGCTAATTTCCGTTTTTTCAGTTATATGGTAGCTATAGGATATATTCGACTGATCCTTATGAAATTTGGCACGTTGTACTCTTTTGCCAAAAATAGCATTCGTACCAAATCAGAATTCTCTAGCTTTAAAAACACCGAAGTTATATAATTTCCGATCAATCAGTTATATGGCAGCTATAGGATATAGTCGGCTGATCCTTATGAAATTTGGAAGGTCGTGTTATTTTGTCAAATATAGCATTCGTACAAAAACTGAACCCTCTTACTGTAAAAACACCCAAGTTATAGCATTTTCGATCAATCAGTTATATGGCAGCTATATGATATAGATGCCCGATCTGGCTGATTTTAACATATTATTTTAGAATAAGAATATAAATATTTTGTGCAAAGTTTCTAGTCCCTACCTCAACTAGAAGTATTTTTGGCCGCTCTCTTCATACAAGCCGGACCACTGTGCAGTGGTCGATTCGGCCTCGCTAGCGGCATTTAATTAATAAATTCTGAAATATTAGATATATCTTCAATCGGTTTTTTAATCTCGGTTTGTGACTCAATTTTGCATTATGTGGGCAAAAATGAAATTTATAGTATTTAAAAAAATTTTTTTTTTATATTTAAAAAAAGACTTTTATTACATTGTTTTTATTCAAAAGAAATATAATTATAACTTTTATTATACAAGAAGCAAATATCGAAAATATACATTATATACAAAAAATTTAATAAAAATTATTTTTCTGAATCTTGATTTTCAGAGTCGGACAAATCGGTTACAAGATTCTCTGCTGAAAGCAAGCTCTTAACGTCTTTGTCCATAATAATATTTTTCGATGACGAAATTGATGAGCCACTTGACATTAAAGATATTAGAGGATCAGATATATAAATATCCTCCGTTGGGTTTTTTTTTTGAATTTTTACTTGTATTATTCTCGCTTATGTTTCGATAATCTTCATTTCTTGCTTCAAGCTCGTCCTCTGACATCATACCAATTGAAGACAAAAACTGTTTATGATGTCTGCTCTATGAATTAAAATTCTGTAAACAGACGATTGGGTATTCCAAGGGTATTTATTAACAAAAATTTCTGCAGTTTCCATAGAGTACGATCCTAATGCATCCGTGTTTAACTAATGTCCACAGGCCAATGCTCGCAGGACAACGCTTAATCGGAATATTAACATTTGGTTACTCCTGTTATGCGCGCAGGTAAATTTGGTTGCTGAAAAAATCTTCGTGCAGTTTTTCCATTGTTGGTACTTCAAGTATCGGCCGTACTTCCAGTACTTATAATATCCCCGCTAAGCTCCCGTCAGCATTAAGCTTCGACACAATTCTTGATGTATTGCGCCTTCCGTCTATATACAAGCTGCTACTTGCAGCCAACAACAAGGCATCCGTCGAGACTTTCTCCGAAATGCCTGATAGTTTGTTGATTAAGGTTTTTTTGCAACACTCTGAAATACTTTTCTCTGGGCGTCCACCATTTCGTTATTTTGGGAGCCAAAATAAACATATGTTGACATTGACAGTACACAGCTGATCATCAGCTGATTGATGAGCTTAGAAAACATCAATTAGCATCTAATCAAGGTGCATGCTATCGATAGGTAAACTGTGCGTCTCTCGCTTTCTCACTCTCTCGAATATATATAAAATATATAACATTTTCGACATCGTTTGCAGTTATAGAAAACACTGCATTGGACATTTTCAGCCAAAAATATAAACCAAAAATACCCTCTGCTTGAGTATAATAAACATAATAAATTGAAAAACATAATTTTTTGGATCAACCGACTGTATCCTATAGCTGTCATATAAGTGATTTATCAGAAATGCCATATCTTTAAGTTTTAAACACTTGTAGACAGTATTATAATTTTGATCAAAAGTGTGCAAAGCAGTGAAGGAGACGTATCCGACCCTATAAAGTAGGGGTGCTCAAATTCGTTTTATAGCGCACTATAGGAAATTTTGCCCATTTTCTGGCCATTTTTCCATCAATTTTTAATGTTGCATACCAAAAATTTCCATAGATAGCGCCACTGCAAAGAAATCAGCTGTTAAAACCACCTGTTGATGTTAACGCTCACAATTTTAGAGCTTGCAATTTTAGATTTTGAGTGCTATTTTAAAAACGCAGAGTAAAAAATTTATGAACAAAATCAAAATTTTTGAATGGAATACTTTTAAGCGCGTTTTTTTTTTTATGAGTTTGTGTATGTGAAATGTTCCACAAACGTGTGTTGTTTTTTTAATAGGATGATAATGTAAGCAGTATAGTAAACAATTTTTGAGAATTAAATCTTATTTTTAAAACGAAATTTAACCTAAGTCTAGCCTAGTCAATCAATGAAACTATTCTATGTTGTAGATTTTCGATGAATCAGCTATGTGGCAGCTATAGGATATAGTTAGCAGACCCCGGCCGTTCCGACTTATATATTGCGTGCAATGGAAAGAAGGGTGTGTGCAAAGTTTTAAGTCGATAGCTTTAAAACTGAGAGACTAGTTTGCGTAGAAACGGACAGACGGACATGCTCATATTAACTCCGGAGGTGATCCTGATCAAGAATATATATAGTCTATAGAGTCGGAGATGTCTCCTTCACTGCGTTGCACACTGTTGGAAAAAATTTTAATACCCTTTGCAAGCGTAAAAGAATAAAAAGAAGAAAGATAGGTTGGAAGAGATAGACGAAGCAGAATGGACAGTAATAATATAGTTTATCCATTATATACCAGGTACTCATTTGTACCACTTTAAAGTTTTAAACTTTAGGCAACCACAATTTTTTATCATATTTTTTGGCTTGGAAAAAAAGTCTACAAAAAAATGTAAATATAATATTATATACATATATGTTAGACATCTGCATGAATGCATCCAAAAAGTCAAATTAAACATTACTATAACTTAGTACGCGTACAGCACCGTCTAAAATGAATTTTAGTGAATGTTAGTAGTTTGTCAAATGACAAGAATTGTTCTCATTCACTTAAAAGTTGTAGAGCAAATAGTATTTGGCATTTATTATGAATTTATAGAATTTAAGAGCAGCGACATTTTATGACAATGCATTTTTGAACCTTTAACCCGCACTGTTACTCTTTCCCTCGATCATTCCTCTGCATCGGTTGTCTATTTCGGGACCCTCTCACAGTGCACAGTGGTTCCGTCAGAGGCCAAAAATCAAAAAATTTGATGACATATTTTTTAAGCAAAATGTATTAAAATTGTCTCTCAAAAGTCCAAACTTCTCTTTGGCATACCGGATTTTACTAGAAATCTAACGGTACTTTCTAAAAATAGATTTGCAATCGTGAACACGTGTTCATTTTGGCAACGCAGCTGCGCTTTGGAAGTTATTTCTCTCTTTCAATTCGCCCTTTAAAGTGATCAGACGTACGCTGCAGTGCTCCGATTTGAATAATTTAACATGAATTATGAAATTGAAGGTATTTAGTTTAAATTGAGATATTAATAATTAACTTTCCTGAAAAAGTTTTTTCGTAAAACTAATTTCATCGAATAACCCTTTTTTGTGTATTTTTTTAAAGTATATTTTATGTTTAGTTAGACTTTTAGTTATGTTCCACGAAAACCCAGAACTTGGTTTGTATGTTTTTGTGATCGTCTTATTTTAGGTTACTAAATATTTTAAAATTAGCTGCCGAAATTTGCCGATGTGTCTAATATCGTAAAAATACTAACACCATCTTAACATGAAAGTTGGCTAATTTCCGTTTTTTCAGTTATATGGTAGCTATAGGATATATTCGGCTGATCCTTATGAAATTTGGCACGTTGTATTATTTTGCCAAAAATAGCATTCGTACCAAATCAGAATTCTCTAGCTTTAAAAACACCGAAGTTATATAATTTCCGATCAATCAGTTATATGGCAGCTATAGGATATAGTCGGCTGATTCTTATGAAATTTGGAAGGTCGTGTTATTTTGTCAAATATAGCATTCGTACAAAAACTGAACCCTCTTACTGTAAAAACACCCAAGTTATAGCATTTTCGATCAATCAGTTATATGGCAGCTATATGATATAGATGCCCGATCTGGCTGATTTTAACATATTATTTTAGAATAAGAATATAAATATTTTGTGCAAAGTTTCTAGTCCCTACCTCAACTAGAAGTATTTTTGGCCGCTCTCTTCGTACAAGCCGGACCACTGTGCAGTGGTCGATTCAGCCTCGCTAGCGGCATTTAATTAATAAATTCTGAAATATTAGAGATATCTTCAATCGGTTTTTTAATCTCGGTTTGTGACTCAATTTTGCATTATGTGGGCAAAAATGAAATTTATAGTATTAAAAAAAATTTTTTTTTTATATTTAAAAAAAGACTTTTATTACATTGTTTTTATTCAAAAGAAAATAAGTAAGAAATATAATTATAACTTTTATTATACAAGAAGCAAATATCGAAAATATACATTATATACAAAAAATTTAATAAAAATTATTTTTCTGAATCTTGATTTTCAGAGTCGGACAAATCGGTTACAAGATTCTCTGCTGAAAGCAAGCTCTTAACGTCTTTGTCCATAATAATATTTTTCGATGACGAAATTGATGAGCCACTTGACATTAAAGATATTAGAGGATCAGATATATAAATATCCTCCGTTGGGTTTTTTTTTTGAATTTTTACTTGTATTATTCTCGCTTATGTTTCGATAATCTTCATTTCTTGCTTCAAGCTCGTCCTCTGACATCATACCAATTGAAGACAAAAACTGTTTATGATGTCTGCTCTATGAATTAAAATTCTGTAAACAGACGATTGGGTATTCCAAGGGTATTTATTAACAAAAATTTCTGCAGTTTCCATAGAGTACGATCCTAATGCATCCGTGTTTAACTAATGTCCACAGGCCAATGCTCGCAGGACAACGCTTAATCGGAATATTAACATTTGGTTACTCCTGTTATGCGCGCAGGTAAATTTGGTTGCTGAAAAAATCTTCGTGCAGTTTTTCCATTGTTGGTACTTCAAGTATCGGCCGTACTTCCAGTACTTATAATATCCCCGCTAAGCTCCCGTCAGCATTAAGCTTCGACACAATTCTTGATGTATTGCGCCTTCCGTCTATATACAAGCTGCTACTTGCAGCCAACAACAAGGCATCCGTCGAGACTTTCTCCGAAATGCCTGATAGTTTGTTGATTAAGGTTTTTTTGCAACACTCTGAAATACTTTTCTCTGGGCGTCCACCATTTCGTTATTTTGGGAGCCAAAATAAACATATGTTGACATTGACAGTACACAGCTGATCATCAGCTGATTGATGAGCTTAGAAAACATTAATTAGCATCTAATCAAGGTGCATGCTATCGATAGGTAAACTGTGCATCTCTCGCTTTCTCACTCTCTCGAATATATATAAAATATATAACATTTTCGACATCGTTTGCAGTTATAGAAAACACTGCATTGGACATTTTCAGCCAAAAATATAAACCAAAAATACCCTCTGCTTGAGTATAATAAACATAATAAATTGAAAAACATAATTTTTTGGATCAACCGACTGTATCCTATAGCTGTCATATAAGTGATTTATCAGAAATGCCATATCTTTAAGTTTTAAACACTTGTAGACAGTATTATAATTTTGATCAAAAGTGTGCAAAGCAGTGAAGGAGACGTATCCGACCCTATAAAGTAGGGGTGCTCAAATTCGTTTTATAGCGCACTATAGGAAATTTTGCCCATTTTCTGGCCATTTTTCCATCAATTTTTAATGTTGCATACCAAAAATTTCCATAGATAGCGCCACTGCAAAGAAATCAGCTGTTAAAACCACCTGTTGATGTTAACGCTCACAATTTTAGAGCTTGCAATTTTAGATTTTGAGTGCTATTTTAAAAACGCAGAGTAAAAAATTTATGAACAAAATCAAAATTTTTGAATGGAATACTTTTAAGCGCGTTTTTTTTTTTATGAGTTTGTGTATGTGAAATGTTCCACAAACGTGTGTTGTTTTTTTAATAGGATGATAATGTAAGCAGTATAGTAAACAATTTTTGAGAATTAAATCTTATTTTTAAAACGAAATTTAACCTAAGTCTAGCCTAGTCAATCAATGAAACTATTCTATGTTGTAGATTTTCGATGAATCAGCTATGTGGCAGCTATAGGATATAGTTAGCAGACCCCGGCCGTTCCGACTTATATATTGCGTGCAATGGAAAGAAGGGTGTGTGCAAAGTTTTAAGTCGATAGCTTTAAAACTGAGAGACTAGTTTGCGTAGAAACGGACAGACGGACATGCTCATATTAACTCCGGAGGTGATCCTGATCAAGAATATATATAGTCTATAGAGTCGGAGATGTCTCCTTCACTGCGTTGCACACTGTTGGAAAAAATTTTAATACCCTTTGCAAGCGTATAAAAACGTTAATAAAAATATAACACATATACCAAGAAACGAGCTTCAACCGGGAAGACTAAAGAGAGAAAAACGTCAACGGAACTAGCTGCATGTTTTACATAGATAATAAAAAGAAGAAAGATAGGTTGGAAAAGATAGACGAAGCAGAATGGACAGTAATAATATAGTTTATCCATTATATACCAGGTACTCATTTGTACCACTTTAAAGTTTTAAACTTTAGGCAACCACAATTTTTTATCATAGTTTTTGGCTTGGAAAAAAAGTCTACAAAAAAATGTAAATATAATATTATATACATATATGTTTGACATCTGCATGAATGCATCCAAAAAGTCAAATTAAACATTACTATAACTTAGTACGCGTACAGCACCGTCTAAAATGAATTTTAGTGAATGTTAGTAGTTTGTCAAATGACAAGAATTGTTCTCATTCACTTAAAAGTTGTAGAGCAAATAGTATTTGGCATTTATTATGAATTTATAGAATTTAAGAGCAGCGACATTTTATGACAATGCATTTTTGAACCTTTAACCCGCACTGTTACTCTTTCCCTCGATCATTCCTCTGCATCGGTTGTCTATTTCGGGACCCTCTCACAGTGCACAGTGCACAGGCCAAAAATCAAAAAATTTGATGACATATTTTTTAAGCAAAATGTATTAAAATTGTCTCTCAAAAGTCCAAACTTCTCTTTGGCATACCGGATTTTACTAGAAATCTAACGGTACTTTCTAAAAATAGATTTGCAATCGTGAACACGTGTTCATTTTGGCAACGCAGCTGCGCTTTGGAAGTTATTTCTCTCTTTCAATTCGCCCTTTAAAGTGATCAGACGTACGCTGCAGTGCTCCGATTTGAATAATTTAACATGAATTATGAAATTGAAGGTATTTAGTTTAAATTGAGATATTAATAATTAACTTTCCTGAAAAAGTTTTTTCGTAAAACTAATTTCATCGAATAACCCTTTTTTGTGTATTTTTTTAAAGTATATTTTATGTTTAGTTAGACTTTTAGTTATGTTCCACGAAAACCCAGAACTTGGTTTGTATGTTTTTGTGATCGTCTTATTTTAGGTTACTAAATATTTTAAAATTAGCTGCCGAAATTTGCCGATGTGTCTAATATCGTAAAAATACTAACACCATCTTAACATGAAAGTTGGCTAATTTCCGTTTTTTCAGTTATATGGTAGCTATAGGATATATTCGGCTGATCCTTATGAAATTTGGCACGTTGTATTATTTTGCCAAAAATAGTATTCGTACCAAATCAGAATTCTCTAGCTTTAAAAACACCGAAGTTATATAATTTCCGATCAATCAGTTATATGGCAGCTATAGGATATAGTCGGCTGATTCTTATGAAATTTGGAAGGTCGTGTTATTTTGTCAAATATAGCATTCGTACAAAAACTGAACCCTCTTACTGTAAAAACACCCAAGTTATAGCATTTTCGATCAATCAGTTATATGGCAGCTATATGATATAGATGCCCGATCTGGCTGATTTTAACATATTATTTTAGAATAAGAATATAAATATTTTGTGCAAAGTTTCTAGTCCCTACCTCAACTAGAAGTATTTTTGGCCGCTCTCTTCGTACAAGCCGGACCACTGTGCAGTGGTCGATTCGGCCTCGCTAGCGGCATTTAATTAATAAATTCTGAAATATTAGAGATATCTTCAATCGGTTTTTTAATCTCGGTTTGTGACTCAATTTTGCATTATGTGGGCAAAAATGAAATTTATAGTATTAAAAAAAATTTTTTTTTTTATATTTAAAAAAAGACTTTTATTACATTGTTTTTATTCAAAAGAAAATAAGTAAGAAATATAATTATAACTTTTATTATACAAGAAGCAAATATCGAAAATATACATTATATACAAAAAATTTAATAAAAATTATTTTTCTGAATCTTGATTTTCAGAGTCGGACAAATCGGTTACAAGATTCTCTGCTGAAAGCAAGCTCTTAACGTCTTTGTCCATAATAATATTTTTCGATGACGAAATTGATGAGCCACTTGACATTAAAGATATTAGAGGATCAGATATATAAATATCCTCCGTTGGGTTTTTTTTTTGAATTTTTACTTGTATTATTCTCGCTTATGTTTCGATAATCTTCATTTCTTGCTTCAAGCTCGTCCTCTGACATCATACCAATTGAAGACAAAAACTGTTTATGATGTCTGCTCTATGAATTAAAATTCTGTAAACAGACGATTGGGTATTCCAAGGGTATTTATTAACAAAAATTTCTGCAGTTTCCATAGAGTACGATCCTAATGCATCCGTGTTTAACTAATGTCCACAGGCCAATGCTCGCAGGACAACGCTTAATCGGAATATTAACATTTGGTTACTCCTGTTATGCGCGCAGGTAAATTTGGTTGCTGAAAAAATCTTCGTGCAGTTTTTCCATTGTTGGTACTTCCAGTATCGGCCGTACTTCCAGTACTTATAATATCCCCGCTAAGCTCCCGTCAGCATTAAGCTTCGACACAATTCTTGATGTATTGCGCCTTCCGTCTATGTACAAGCTGCTACTTGCAGCCAACAACAAGGCATCCGTCGAGACTTTCTCCGAAATGCCTGATAGTTTGTTGATTAAGGTTTTTTTGCAACACTCTGAAATACTTTTCTCTGGGCGTCCACCATTTCGTTATTTTGGGAGCCAAAATAAACATATGTTGACATTGACAGTACACAGCTGATCATCAGCTGATTGATGAGCTTAGAAAACATCAATTAGCATATAATCAAGGTGCATGCTATCGATAGGTAAACTGTGCGTCTCTCGCTTTCTCGCTCTCTCGAATATATATAAAATATATAACATTTTCGACATCGTTTGCAGTTATAGAAAACACTGCATTGGACATTTTCAGCCAAAAATATAAACCAAAAATACCCTCTGCTTGAGTATAATAAACATAATAAATTGAAAAACATAATTTTTTGGATCAACCGACTGTATCCTATAGCTTTCATATAAGTGATTTATCAGAAATGCCATATCTTTAAGTTTTAAACACTTGTAGACAGTATTATAATTTTGATCAAATGAGTTTGTGTATGTGAAATGTTCCACAAACGTGTGTTGTTTTTTTAATAGGATGATAATGTAAGCAGTATAGTAAACAATTTTTGAGAATTAAATCTTATTTTTAAAACGAAATTTAACCTAAGTCTAGCCTAGTCAATCAATGAAACTATTCTATGTTGTAGATTTTCGATGAATCAGCTATGTGGCAGCTATAGGATATAGTTAGCAGACCCCGGCCGTTCCGACTTATATATTGCGTGCAATGGAAAGAAGGGTGTGTGCAAAGTTTTAAGTCGATAGCTTTAAAACTGAGAGACTAGTTTGCGTAGAAACGGACAGACGGACATGCTCATATTAACTCCGGAGGTGATCCTGATCAAGAATATATATAGTCTATAGAGTCGGAGATGTCTCCTTCACTGCGTTGCACACTGTTGGAAAAAATTTTAATACCCTTTGCAAGCGTATAAAAACGTTAATAAAAATATAACACATATACCAAGAAACGAGCTTCAACCGGGAAGACTAAAGAGAGAAAAACGTCAACGAAACTAGCTGCATGTTTTACATAGATAATAAAAAGAAGAAAGATAGGTTGGAAGAGATAGACGAAGCAGAATGGACAGTAATAATATAGTTTATCCATTATATACCAGGTACTCATTTGTACCACTTTAAAGTTTTAAACTTTAGGCAACCACAATTTTTTATCATATTTTTTGGCTTGGAAAAAAAGTCTACAAAAAAATGTAAATATAATATTATATACATATATGTTAGACATCTGCATGAATGCATCCAAAAAGTCAAATTAAACATTACTATAACTTAGTACGCGTACAGCACCGTCTAAAATGAATTTTAGTGAATGTTAGTAGTTTGTCAAATGACAAGAATTGTTCTCATTCACTTAAAAGTTGTAGAGCAAATAGTATTTGGCATTTATTATGAATTTATAGAATTTAAGAGCAGCGACATTTTATGACAATGCATTTTTGAACCTTTAACCCGCACTGTTACTCTTTCCCTCGATCATTCCTCTGCATCGGTTGTCTATTTCGGGACCCTCTCACAGTGCACAGTGGTTCCGTCAGAGGCCAAAAATCAAAAAATTTGATGACATATTTTTTAAGCAAAATGTATTAAAATTGTCTCTCAAAAGTCCAAACTTTTCTTTGGCATACCGGATTTTACTAGAAATCTAACGGTACTTTCTAAAAATAGATTTGCAATCGTGAACACGTGTTCATTTTGGCAACGCAGCTGCGCTTTGGAAGTTATTTCTCTCTTTCAATTCGCCCTTTAAAGTGATCAGACGTACGCTGCAGTGCTCCGATTTGAATAATTTAACATGAATTATGAAATTGAAGGTATTTAGTTTAAATTGAGATATTAATAATTAACTTTCCTGAAAAAGTTTTTTCGTAAAACTAATTTCATCGAATAACCCTTTTTTGTGTATTTTTTTAAAGTATATTTTATGTTTAGTTAGACTTTTAGTTATGTTCCACGAAAACCCAGAACTTGGTTTGTATGTTTTTGTGATCGTCTTATTTTAGGTTACTAAATATTTTAAAATTAGCTGCCGAAATTTGCCGATGTGTCTAATATCGTAAAAATACTAACACCATCTTAACATGAAAGTTGGCTAATTTCCGTTTTTTCAGTTATATGGTAGCTATAGGATATATTCGGCTGATCCTTATGAAATTTGGCACGTTGTATTATTTTGCCAAAAATAGCATTCGTACCAAATCAGAATTCTCTAGCTTTAAAAACACCGAAGTTATATAATTTCCGATCAATCAGTTATATGGCAGCTATAGGATATAGTCGGCTGATTCTTATGAAATTTGGAAGGTCGTGTTATTTTGTCAAATATAGCATTCGTACAAAAACTGAACCCTCTTACTGTAAAAACACCCAAGTTATAGCATTTTCGATCAATCAGTTATATGGCAGCTATATGATATAGATGCCCGATCTGGCTGATTTTAACATATTATTTTAGAATAAGAATATAAATATTTTGTGCAAAGTTTCTAGTCCCTACCTCAACTAGAAGTATTTTTGGCCGCTCTCTTCATACAAGCCGGACCACTGTGCAGTGGTCGATTCGGCCTCGCTAGCGGCATTTAATTAATAAATTCTGAAATATTAGAGATATCTTCAATCGGTTTTTTAATCTCGGTTTGTGACTCAATTTTGCATTATGTGGGCAAAAATGAAATTTATAGTATTTAAAAAAATTTTTTTTTTATATTTAAAAAAAGACTTTTATTACATTGTTTTTATTCAAAAGAATATAAGTAAGAAATATAATTATAACTTTTATTATACAAGAAGCAAATATCGAAAATATACATTATATACAAAAAATTTAATAAAAATTATTTTTCTGAATCTTGATTTTCAGAGTCGGACAAATCGGTTACAAGATTCTCTGCTGAAAGCAAGCTCTTAACGTCTTTGTCCATAATAATATTTTTCGATGACGAAATTGATGAGCCACTTGACATTAAAGATATTAGAGGATCAGATATATAAATATCCTCCGTTGGGTTTTTTTTTTCAATTTTTACTTGTATTATTCTCGCTTATGTTTCGATAATCTTCATTTCTTGCTTCAAGCTCGTCCTCTGACATCATACCAATTGAAGACAAAAACTGTTTATGATGTCTGCTCTATGAATTAAAATTCTGTAAACAGACGATTGGGTATTCCAAGGGTATTTATTAACAAAAATTTCTGCAGTTTCCATAGAGTACGGTCCTAATGCATCCGTGTTTAACTAATGTCCACAGGCCAATGCTCGCAGGACAACGCTTAATCGGAATATTAACATTTGGTTACTCCTGTTATGCGCGCAGGTAAATTTGGTTGCTGAAAAAATCTTCGTGCAGTTTTTCCATTGTTGGTACTTCCAGTATCGGCCGTACTTCCAGTACTTATAATATCCCCGCTAAGCTCCCGTCAGCATTAAGCTTCGACACAATTCTTGATGTATTGCGCCTTCCGTCTATGTACAAGCTGCTACTTGCAGCCAACAACAAGGCATCCGTCGAGACTTTCTCCGAAATGCCTGATAGTTTGTTGATTAAGGTTTTTTTGCAACACTCTGAAATACTTTTCTCTGGGCGTCCACCATTTCGTTATTTTGGGATCCAAAATAAACATATGTTGACATTGACAGTACACAGCTGATCATCAGCTGATTGATGAGCTTAGAAAACATCAATTAGCATCTAATCAAGGTGCATGCTATCGATAGGTAAACTGTGCGTCTCTCGCTTTCTCACTCTCTCGAATATATATAAAATATATAACATTTTCGACATCGTTTGCAGTTATAGAAAACACTGCATTGGACATTTTCAGCCAAAAATATAAACCAAAAATACCCTCTGCTTGAGTATAATAAACATAATAAATTGAAAAACATAATTTTTTGGATCAACCGACTGTATCCTATAGCTTTCATATAAGTGATTTATCAGAAATGCCATATCTTTAAGTTTTAAACACTTGTAGACAGTATTATAATTTTGATCAAAAGTGTGCAAAGCAGTGAAGGAGACGTATCCGACCCTATAAAGTAGGGGTGCTCAAATTCGTTTTATAGCGCACTATAGGAAATTTTGCCCATTTTCTGGCCATTTTTCCATCAATTTTTAATGTTGCATACCAAAAATTTCCATAGATAGCGCCACTGCAAAGAAATCAGCTGTTAAAACCACCTGTTGATGTTAACGCTCACAATTTTAGAGCTTGCAATTTTAGATTTTGAGTGCTATTTTAAAAACGCAGAGTAAAAAATTTATGAACAAAACCAAAATTTTTGAATGGAATACTTTTAAGCGCGTTTTTTTTTATGAGTTTGTGTATGTGAAATGTTCCACAAACGTGTGTTGTTTTTTTAATAGGATGATAATGTAAGCAGTATAGTAAACAATTTTTGAGAATTAAATCTTATTTTTAAAACGAAATTTAACCTAAGTCTAGCCTAGTCAATCAATGAAACTATTCTATGTTGTAGATTTTCGATGAATCAGCTATGTGGCAGCTATAGGATATAGTTAGCAGACCCCGGCCGTTCCGACTTATATATTGCGTGCAATGGAAAGAAGGGTGTGTGCAAAGTTTTAAGTCGATAGCTTTAAAACTGAGAGACTAGTTTGCGTAGAAACGGACAGACGGACATGCTCATATTAACTCCGGAGGTGATCCTGATCAAGAATATATATAGTCTATAGAGTCGGAGATGTCTCCTTCACTGCGTTGCACACTGTTGGAAAAAATTTTAATACCCTTTGCAAGCGTATAAAAACGTTAATAAAAATATAACACATATACCAAGAAACGAGCTTCAACCGGGAAGACTAAAGAGAGAAAAACGTCAACGGAACTAGCTGCATGTTTTACATAGATAATAAAAAGAAGAAAGATAGGTTGGAAGAGATAGACGAAGCAGAATGGACAGTAATAATATAGTTTATCCATTATATACCAGGTACTCATTTGTACCACTTTAAAGTTTTAAACTTTAGGCAACCACAATTTTTTATCATATTTTTTGGCTTGGAAAAAAAGTCTACAAAAAAATGTAAATATAATATTATATACATATATGTTAGACATCTGCATGAATGCATCCAAAAAGTCAAATTAAACATTACTATAACTTAGTACGCGTACAGCACCGTCTAAAATGAATTTTAGTGAATGTTAGTAGTTTGTCAAATGACAAGAATTGTTCTCATTCACTTAAAAGTTGTAGAGCAAATAGTATTTGGCATTTATTATGAATTTATAGAATTTAAGAGCAGCGACATTTTATGACAATGCATTTTTGAACCTTTAACCCGCACTGTTACTCTTTCCCTCGATCATTCCTCTGCATCGGTTGTCTATTTCGGGACCCTCTCACAGTGCACAGTGGTTCCGTCAGAGGCCAAAAATCAAAAAATTTGATGACATATTTTTTAAGCAAAATGTATTAAAATTGTCTCTCAAAAGTCCAAACTTCTCTTTGGCATACCGGATTTTACTAGAAATCTAACGGTACTTTCTAAAAATAGATTTGCAATCGTGAACACGTGTTCATTTTGGCAACGCAGCTGCGCTTTGGAAGTTATTTCTCTCTTTCAATTCGCCCTTTAAAGTGATCAGACGTACGCTGCAGTGCTCCGATTTGAATAATTTAACATGAATTATGAAATTGAAGGTATTTAGTTTAAATTGAGATATTAATAATTAACTTTCCTGAAAAAGTTTTTTCGTAAAACTAATTTCATCGAATAACCCTTTTTTGTGTATTTTTTTAAAGTATATTTTATGTTTAGTTAGACTTTTAGTTATGTTCCACGAAAACCCAGAACTTGGTTTGTATGTTTTTGTGATCGTCTTATTTTAGGTTACTAAATATTTTAAAATTAGCTGCCGAAATTTGCCGATGTGTCTAATATCGTAAAAATACTAACACCATCTTAACATGAAAGTTGGCTAATTTCCGTTTTTTCAGTTATATGGTAGCTATACGATATATTCGGCTGATCCTTATGAAATTTGGCACGTTGTACTATTTTGCCAAAAATAGCATTCGTACCAAATCAGAATTCTCTAGCTTTAAAAACACCGAAGTTATATAATTTCCGATCAATCAGTTATATGGCAGCTATAGGATATAGTCGGCTGATTCTTATGAAATTTGGAAGGTCGTGTTATTTTGTCAAATATAGCATTCGTACAAAAACTGAACCCTCTTACTGTAAAAACACCCAAGTTATAGCATTTTCGATCAATCAGTTATATGGCAGCTATATGATATAGATGCCCGATCTGGCTGATTTTAACATATTATTTTAGAATAAGAATATAAATATTTTGTGCAAAGTTTCTAGTCCCTACCTCAACTAGAAGTATTTTTGGCCGCTCTCTTCGTACAAGCCGGACCACTGTGCAGTGGTCGATTCGGCCTCGCTAGCGGCATTTAATTAATAAATTCTGAAATATTAGAGATATCTTCAATCGGTTTTTAATCTCGGTTTGTGACTCAATTTTGCATTATGTGGGCAAAAATGAAATTTATAGTATTTAAAAAAAATTTTTTTTTATATTTAAAAAAAGACTTTTATTACATTGTTTTTATTCAAAAGAAAATAAGTAAGAAATATAATTATAACTTTTATTATACAAGAAGCAAATATCGAAAATATACATTATATACAAAAAATTTAATAAAAATTATTTTTCTGAATCTTGATTTTCAGAGTCGGACAAATCGGTTACAAGATTCTCTGCTGAAAGCAAGCTCTTAACGTCTTTGTCCATAATAATATTTTTCGATGACGAAATTGATGAGCCACTTGACATTAAAGATATTAGAGGATCAGATATATAAATATCCTCCGTTGGGTTTTTTTTTTTGAATTTTTACTTGTATTATTCTCGCTTATGTTTCGATAATCTTCATTTCTTGCTTCAAGCTCGTCCTCTGACATCATACCAATTGAAGACAAAAACTGTTTATGATGTCTGCTCTATGAATTAAAATTCTGTAAACAGACGATTGGGTATTCCAAGGGTATTTATTAACAAAAATTTCTGCAGTTTCCATAGAGTACGATCCTAATGCATCCGTGTTTAACTAATGTCCACAGGCCAATGCTCGCAGGACAACGCTTAATCGGAATATTAACATTTGGTTACTCCTGTTATGCGCGCAGGTAAATTTGGTTGCTGAAAAAATCTTCGTGCAGTTTTTCCATTGTTGGTACTTCCAGTATCGGCCGTACTTCCAGTACTTATAATATCCCCGCTAAGCTCCCGTCAGCATTAAGCTTCGACACAATTCTTGATGTATTGCGCCTTCCGTCTATGTACAAGCTGCTACTTGCAGCCAACAACAAGGCATCCGTCGAGACTTTCTCCGAAATGCCTGATAGTTTGTTGATTAAGGTTTTTTTTGCAACACTCTGAAATACTTTTCTCTGGGCGTCCACCATTTCGTTATTTTGGGAGCCAAAATAAACATATGTTGACATTGACAGTACACAGCTGATCATCAGCTGATTGATGAGCTTAGAAAACATCAATTAGCATCTAATCAAGGTGCATGCTATCGATAGGTAAACTGTGCGTCTCTCGCTTTCTCACTCTCTCGAATATATATAAAATATATAACATTTTCGACATCGTTTGCAGTTATAGAAAACACTGCATTGGACATTTTCAGCCAAAAATATAAACCAAAAATACCCTCTGCTTGAGTATAATAAACATAATAAATTGAAAAACATAATTTTTTGGATCAACCGACTGTATCCTATAGCTTTCATATAAGTGATTTATCAGAAATGCCATATCTTTAAGTTTTAAACACTTGTAGACAGTATTATAATTTTGATCAAAAGTGTGCAAAGCAGTGAAGGAGACGTATCCGACCCTATAAAGTAGGGGTGCTCAAATTCGTTTTATAGCGCACTATAGGAAATTTTGCCCATTTTCTGGCCATTTTTCCATCAATTTTTAATGTTGCATACCAAAAATTTCCATAGATAGCGCCACTGCAAAGAAATCAGCTGTTAAAACCACCTGTTGATGTTAACGCTCACAATTTTAGAGCTTGCAATTTTAGATTTTGAGTGCTATTTTAAAAACGCAGAGTAAAAAATTTATGAACAAAACCAAAATTTTTGAATGGAATACTTTTAAGCGCGTTTTTTTTTATGAGTTTGTGTATGTGAAATGTTCCACAAACGTGTGTTGTTTTTTTAATAGGATGATAATGTAAGCAGTATAGTAAACAATTTTTGAGAATTAAATCTTATTTTTAAAACGAAATTTAACCTAAGTATAGCCTAGTCAATCAATGAAACTATTCTATGTTGTAGATTTTCGATGAATCAGCTATGTGGCAGCTATAGGATATAGTTAGCAGACCCCGGCCGTTCCGACTTATATATTGCGTGCAATGGAAAGAAGGGTGTGTGCAAAGTTTTAAGTCGATAGCTTTAAAACTGAGAGACTAGTTTGCGTAGAAACGGACAGACGGACATGCTCATATTAACTCCGGAGGTGATCCTGATCAAGAATATATATAGTCTATAGAGTCGGAGATGTCTCCTTCACTGCGTTGCACACTGTTGGAAAAAATTTTAATACCCTTTGCAAGCGTATAAAAACGTTAATAAAAATATAACACATATACCAAGAAACGAGCTTCAACCGGGAAGACTAAAGAGAGAAAAACGTCAACGGAACTAGCTGCATGTTTTACATAGATAATAAAAAGAAGAAAGATAGGTTGGAAGAGATAGACGAAGCAGAATGGACAGTAATAATATAGTTTATCCATTATATACCAGGTACTCATTTGTACCACTTTAAAGTTTTAAACTTTAGGCAACCACAATTTTTTATCATATTTTTTGGCTTGGAAAAAAAGTCTACAAAAAAATGTAAATATAATATTATATACATATATGTTAGACATCTGCATGAATGCATCCAAAAAGTCAAATTAAACATTACTATAACTTAGTACGCGTACAGCACCGTCTAAAATGAATTTTAGTGAATGTTAGTAGTTTGTCAAATGACAAGAATTGTTCTCATTCACTTAAAAGTTGTAGAGCAAATAGTATTTGGCATTTATTATGAATTTATAGAATTTAAGAGCAGCGACATTTTATGACAATGCATTTTTGAACCTTTAACCCGCACTGTTACTCTTTCCCTCGATCATTCCTCTGCATCGGTTGTCTATTTCGGGACCCTCTCACAGTGCACAGTGGTTCCGTCAGAGGCCAAAAATCAAAAAATTTGATGACATATTTTTTAAGCAAAATGTATTAAAATTGTCTCTCAAAAGTCCAAACTTCTCTTTGGCATACCGGATTTTACTAGAAATCTAACGGTACTTTCTAAAAATAGATTTGCAATCGTGAACACGTGTTCATTTTGGCAACGCAGCTGCGCTTTGGAAGTTATTTCTCTCTTTCAATTCGCCCTTTAAAGTGATCAGACGTACGCTGCAGTGCTCCGATTTGAATAATTTAACATGAATTATGAAATTGAAGGTATTTAGTTTAAATTGAGATATTAATAATTAACTTTCCTGAAAAAGTTTTTTCGTAAAACTAATTTCATCGAATAACCCTTTTTTGTGTATTTTTTTAAAGTATATTTTATGTTTAGTTAGACTTTTAGTTATGTTCCACGAAAACCCAGAACTTGGTTTGTATGTTTTTGTGATCGTCTTATTTTAGGTTACTAAATATTTTAAAATTAGCTGCCGAAATTTGCCGATGTGTCTAATATCGTAAAAATACTAACACCATCTTAACATGAAAGTTGGCTAATTTCCGTTTTTTCAGTTATATGGTAGCTATACGATATATTCGGCTGATCCTTATGAAATTTGGCACGTTGTACTATTTTGCCAAAAATAGCATTCGTACCAAATCAGAATTCTCTAGCTTTAAAAACACCGAAGTTATATAATTTCCGATCAATCAGTTATATGGCAGCTATAGGATATAGTCGGCTGATTCTTATGAAATTTGGAAGGTCGTGTTATTTTGTCAAATATAGCATTCGTACAAAAACTGAACCCTCTTACTGTAAAAACACCCAAGTTATAGCATTTTCGATCAATCAGTTATATGGCAGCTATATGATATAGATGCCCGATCTGGCTGATTTTAACATATTATTTTAGAATAAGAATATAAATATTTTGTGCAAAGTTTCTAGTCCCTACCTCAACTAGAAGTATTTTTGGCCGCTCTCTTCGTACAAGCCGGACCACTGTGCAGTGGTCGATTCGGCCTCGCTAGCGGCATTTAATTAATAAATTCTGAAATATTAGAGATATCTTCAATCGGTTTTTAATCTCGGTTTGTGACTCAATTTTGCATTATGTGGGCAAAAATGAAATTTATAGTATTTAAAAAAAATTTTTTTTTATATTTAAAAAAAGACTTTTATTACATTGTTTTTATTCAAAAGAAAATAAGTAAGAAATATAATTATAACTTTTATTATACAAGAAGCAAATATCGAAAATATACATTATATACAAAAAATTTAATAAAAATTATTTTTCTGAATCTTGATTTTCAGAGTCGGACAAATCGGTTACAAGATTCTCTGCTGAAAGCAAGCTCTTAACGTCTTTGTCCATAATAATATTTTTCGATGACGAAATTGATGAGCCACTTGACATTAAAGATATTAGAGGATCAGATATATAAATATCCTCCGTTGGGTTTTTTTTTTTGAATTTTTACTTGTATTATTCTCGCTTATGTTTCGATAATCTTCATTTCTTGCTTCAAGCTCGTCCTCTGACATCATACCAATTGAAGACAAAAACTGTTTATGATGTCTGCTCTATGAATTAAAATTCTGTAAACAGACGATTGGGTATTCCAAGGGTATTTATTAACAAAAATTTCTGCAGTTTCCATAGAGTACGATCCTAATGCATCCGTGTTTAACTAATGTCCACAGGCCAATGCTCGCAGGACAACGCTTAATCGGAATATTAACATTTGGTTACTCCTGTTATGCGCGCAGGTAAATTTGGTTGCTGAAAAAATCTTCGTGCAGTTTTTCCATTGTTGGTACTTCCAGTATCGGCCGTACTTCCAG
The DNA here is from genome assembly GCF_030179905.1 of Drosophila bipectinata. Lineage (NCBI taxonomy): Eukaryota > Metazoa > Arthropoda > Insecta > Diptera > Drosophilidae > Drosophila > Drosophila bipectinata. The sequence continues at coordinate 18,051,137 of NC_091740.1, read as the reverse complement.
TACTTATAATATCCCCGCTAAGCTCCCGTCAGCATTAAGCTTCGACACAATTCTTGATGTATTGCGCCTTCCGTCTATGTACAAGCTGCTACTTGCAGCCAACAACAAGGCATCCGTCGAGACTTTCTCCGAAATGCCTGATAGTTTGTTGATTAAGGTTTTTTTGCAACACTCTGAAATACTTTTCTCTGGGCGTCCACCATTTCGTTATTTTGGGAGCCAAAATAAACATATGTTGACATTGACAGTACACAGCTGATCATCAGCTGATTGATGAGCTTAGAAAACATCAATTAGCATCTAATCAAGGTGCATGCTATCGATAGGTAAACTGTGCGTCTCTCGCTTTCTCACTCTCTCGAATATATATAAAATATATAACATTTTCGACATCGTTTGCAGTTATAGAAAACACTGCATTGGACATTTTCAGCCAAAAATATAAACCAAAAATACCCTCTGCTTGAGTATAATAAACATAATAAATTGAAAAACATAATTTTTTGGATCAACCGACTGTATCCTATAGCTTTCATATAAGTGATTTATCAGAAATGCCATATCTTTAAGTTTTAAACACTTGTAGACAGTATTATAATTTTGATCAAAAGTGTGCAAAGCAGTGAAGGAGACGTATCCGACCCTATAAAGTAGGGGTGCTCAAATTCGTTTTATAGCGCACTATAGGAAATTTTGCCCATTTTCTGGCCATTTTTCCATCAATTTTTAATGTTGCATACCAAAAATTTCCATAGATAGCGCCACTGCAAAGAAATCAGCTGTTAAAACCACCTGTTGATGTTAACGCTCACAATTTTAGAGCTTGCAATTTTAGATTTTGAGTGCTATTTTAAAAACGCAGAGTAAAAAATTTATGAACAAAACCAAAATTTTTGAATGGAATACTTTTAAGCGCGTTTTTTTTTTATGAGTTTGTGTATGTGAAATGTTCCACAAACGTGTGTTGTTTTTTTAATAGGATGATAATGTAAGCAGTATAGTAAACAATTTTTGAGAATTAAATCTTATTTTTAAAACGAAATTTAACCTAAGTATAGCCTAGTCAATCAATGAAACTATTCTATGTTGTAGATTTTCGATGAATCAGCTATGTGGCAGCTATAGGATATAGTTAGCAGACCCCGGCCGTTCCGACTTATATATTGCGTGCAATGGAAAGAAGGGTGTGTGCAAAGTTTTAAGTCGATAGCTTTAAAACTGAGAGACTAGTTTGCGTAGAAACGGACAGACGGACATGCTCATATTAACTCCGGAGGTGATCCTGATCAAGAATATATATAGTCTATAGAGTCGGAGATGTCTCCTTCACTGCGTTGCACACTGTTGGAAAAAATTTTAATACCCTTTGCAAGCGTATAAAAACGTTAATAAAAATATAACACATATACCAAGAAACGAGCTTCAACCGGGAAGACTAAAGAGAGAAAAACGTCAACGGAACTAGCTGCATGTTTTACATAGATAATAAAAAGAAGAAAGATAGGTTGGAAGAGATAGACGAAGCAGAATGGACAGTAATAATATAGTTTATCCATTATATACCAGGTACTCATTTGTACCACTTTAAAGTTTTAAACTTTAGGCAACCACAATTTTTTATCATATTTTTTGGCTTGGAAAAAAAGTCTACAAAAAAATGTAAATATAATATTATATACATATATGTTAGACATCTGCATGAATGCATCCAAAAAGTCAAATTAAACATTACTATAACTTAGTACGCGTACAGCACCGTCTAAAATGAATTTTAGTGAATGTTAGTAGTTTGTCAAATGACAAGAATTGTTCTCATTCACTTAAAAGTTGTAGAGCAAATAGTATTTGGCATTTATTATGAATTTATAGAATTTAAGAGCAGCGACATTTTATGACAATGCATTTTTGAACCTTTAACCCGCACTGTTACTCTTTCCCTCGATCATTCCTCTGCATCGGTTGTCTATTTCGGGACCCTCTCACAGTGCACAGTGGTTCCGTCAGAGGCCAAAAATCAAAAAATTTGATGACATATTTTTTAAGCAAAATGTATTAAAATTGTCTCTCAAAAGTCCAAACTTCTCTTTGGCATACCGGATTTTACTAGAAATCTAACGGTACTTTCTAAAAATAGATTTGCAATCGTGAACACGTGTTCATTTTGGCAACGCAGCTGCGCTTTGGAAGTTATTTCTCTCTTTCAATTCGCCCTTTAAAGTGATCAGACGTACGCTGCAGTGCTCCGATTTGAATAATTTAACATGAATTATGAAATTGAAGGTATTTAGTTTAAATTGAGATATTAATAATTAACTTTCCTGAAAAAGTTTTTTCGTAAAACTAATTTCATCGAATAACCCTTTTTTGTGTATTTTTTTAAAGTATATTTTATGTTTAGTTAGACTTTTAGTTATGTTCCACGAAAACCCAGAACTTGGTTTGTATGTTTTTGTGATCGTCTTATTTTAGGTTACTAAATATTTTAAAATTAGCTGCCGAAATTTGCCGATGTGTCTAATATCGTAAAAATACTAACACCATCTTAACATGAAAGTTGGCTAATTTCCGTTTTTATACCCTTGCAGAGGGTATTATAATTTTGTCCAAAAGTGTGCAACGCAGTGAAGGAGACATCTCCGACCCAATGAAGTATATATATTCTTGATCAAGATCACCTCCTGAGTTGATATGAGCATGTCCGTCTGTCTGTCTGTTTCTACGCGAACTAGTCTCTCAGTTTTAAAGCTATCCACTTGAAACTTTGCCCTTCTTTCCTTTGCCCGCAGTATATAAGTCGGAACGACCGGGATCGGACGACTATACATGGAAATGGTATAACTTTGGTATTTTTAGAGTAAGAGAGTTCCAATTTGACATTTTTTTTTTTTTTTTGTAATAGCAGGGTAACGTTTATTTAAAACTGTCCATTAGGGACAACCATTATAATATAGATATAGATAATTAAAGATAATTTTAGATAAGATAATATAGATAATTTTAAATATTAAAATGGTAGAAATAAATTAGGGTAGTAAGGGGAGGTCCAGCGGGTGTGTCCTTTTTAGTCTTCTGGGCTGCTCGCTGTTGTCGAGCAGGGAGCTGGCCAACCGGTTCGGGTGATTATGAAGCCTCTGCATGTAACGTGCGCTGCTCCTTTGTATCTCGTCCTTGACCCAAGGGAAATTGAGAACCTCGTGGATGGTGCGATTGTCATGATAGACGTGGGCCCCAACGGCGATTCGAAGGGCTCTATTTTCGAAAGCTTGTATAGTTCGAACATTCGTCTTGCTCGCACTGCTGCAGAGCTGTATGCCGTACGTCCAGATTGTGCGTATTATTGCCTTGTAAATGAGGAGTTTAGTGGAAGTTCTCAGCTTCGATCTCCTACCCATAAGCCAGTAGAAGGATCGAAGTCTTTGATTAGCCTGTTTCCTCTTCTTAATCAGATGGGGCTTCCAGGTGAGCCTCCTGTCTAGGGTGAATCCCAGGTACTTGGGATTGTCTACCTGTGGGATTGGAGAGCCATTAAGGTTAACTGGAGGGCAGTTGCCTTTGCAGAGAGAAAATGTAGAGGCAGTGGACTTCTCGTTATTGACGGCAATGTTCCATCGCTTTTGCCAGTCGCTGAGCAAGTCAAGCTGCAATTGCATCGTTTCGGCTGCCCCCAATGCGCTATCGGCGGTGGTAAGGAAGGCGGTGTCGTCTGCATAGGTTGCTGCGAGCAGGTCAGGCCTCTGATGAACAGGGAGGTCGGCCGTGTAAGCATTGTACATCAAAGGGCCAAGAACGCTGCCTTGGGGTACACCAGCGTGAGCTTCTCTAATACCGGAGATGGCCTCGCCATATCTTTTTTTTTTTTTTTTTTTGTTTTCAACGTTGCTTTTATTTCTTGAATCTTCTCTTTGCGAGACTAGCAAGAGGTGTATCAAATCTTATATTTTTAACTTAACTAACAGTCATATTGACTGATACGGGGTAAGACGGCCCTAAAAATCGATGGCTGGGTTGGGAGGTCGTTGCGTCTAAGGCGGGATACGCTAGAAACCCGAGTCAATCCCCGAGCGAGAAAATTTGGGTGCGAAGACAGTTTTTCTTCGTATGACTCTTTTTGCTTCTGGATTTCGTCTTTCACTGCGAGGATGCCCTGATCCCGGTGGATGTTTTCGTTGCGAACATACCAAGGTGCCCCTGTGATAGTTCTCAAGATTTTTGATTGTGCGCGTTCTATGATGTCTATGTTGCTGCTGCTCGCGTACCCCACAGCTGGGAGCCATACGTCCAGATTGTCTTTAGGACTGAATTGTACAGTAGTAACTTGTAGTCCAGGCACAGTGGCGATCGTGAGTTTATGATCCAGTGGAGGCTGCTGGCTTTCAGTTTTAGGTGCATCTTTTTGCATTCGATGTGCTTGCGCCAGGTAAGTCGTCTATCAAGGTGAACGCCAAGGTACGTTACGTCGTTAGCTTGAGGGATCTGCATACCGTTTAGTAAAAGCGGAAGGCATGTTTGTCTATTAAGAGTGAACGTTATATGTTTACACTTTTGTCCGTTTATTTTAATGCGCCAGTCGGACAGCCACCTTTCCACTATTGTGAGATGATTAGCCAGTTGGGTTGTTGCCTGCGTTGGGCATCTGGAGCGACGTGTCGATGGTGTAGTCGCCCGAAGTAGCTGCGTTGCATCTCACTGAGAATACCCTATTGTAGAGGTATGATTCCAGTAGCTTGTGGGTGTATGTTGGTAAATACGTCTTAATTTTGTGCATGAGTCCGATGAGCCAAACTCGGTCGAAAGCTTGAGATACGTCGAGGAAAATAGCGCTGCAGTATTCTCGCTGTTCGAAGGCTGAGCGTATTTCGGATGGTTGTTCGATGGTTCCATGGTTTCTTCGAAAGCCAAATTGGTGTGCCGGGATAATATTGCAAGCTTCCAGATGTGGTATTATGCGAGTTAACAAGCATTTTTCAAACAATTTAGACAAACAAGATAGAAGGCTTATTGGTCTGTATGATGACGGAATTGTGTGGTCTTTTACTGGCTTCGGTATCATTATAATGATGGATTTCTTCCACTTTTTTGGGAAATAGCCAAGATTAATGATTCCATTAAATAGTATGCAGACGACCTCTATAGCGCATTTTGGAAGTTTGATCAGCATCTTTGGGGTCAATAGGTCACCAATAGGGGGGTCAATAGGGAGCCTTTTTTGGTTTTAGTCCTCTTATGACTTTTTTGATTTTGTTCGGCCGGAATGAAGGTGCGGCTGGCTGAGGGGAGGACTCTGGCTGAATTTCTGGCAGGAGGAATGAATTTGAGGCTGGGTTTGGCTGGAAGACACTTTGGAGATGTGTGGCGAATGTTTCAGCTCGGTCTTCGTCGCTGCGAGCCCAGCATCCCGAAGAGTTTCTTATTGGGGTGGTCGTTTCAATTGGGGCGCTAAGATTTGGATGGGCCCTCCACAGGGGGTACTTTGTGCTTGTTGGCGAGAGATTCTGGATGTACCTTAGCTGTGCGTTTTCTTCCTGTTGGTGAAGAGCCTGGTCGAGTGATCGGGTTGCTTCCTTAAGGCGTTGTTTTGAAGCTGGTGATCTGCTGTTTTGCCAATCACGACGCGTGCGCCTCTTTTCTCGCACGAGCTGTTCGATTTGCTGATTAGATTTGAAGTGTTTGTTTCGGTCTACATCTTTTCTATGAGGAGTAGAGATTTTAGCTGCCGCAACGAGTACTTCTTCCAGGGCGCTCGTAGTGTAGTCGATGTCCGATTCCATGTTAAATTCCGGGGCGAGTTCTATGTGGGCACTCACGTACTTTTTGTATTTTAGCAAGTTCGTTTTTGGCGTCGTCAGGCTGAAGGGGTATTCGGTTATTTCTGGGCTTTGAAGAAGCGTTAGAAGCACAGGCGAGTGGTCTGATGATAAGTCCGAGACTGCTTTGGCACTTATTAGATTGCGAGGTATGTTTTTTGTCACTGCAAAATCAATAAGGTCTGGTAGCTTTCGTGAGTCTGTTGGCCAGTTTGCGGGACTTCCAGGGGAAACGTAGTCCAGTTTATTTTTCACATTTATAATTGCATTGTACAATTGTCTTCCTTTGGGAGTCACTAGACGTGATCCCCAGTGCGTATGTTTGGCGTTGTAGTCTCCTGCGGCTATAAATCGGTCCCCAAGTGAATTGTAGAAGTCCATAAATTGTCCTTCCGAGATTGAGAAACGAGGAGGGCAGTAAACGGCAGCGATTGAAAGGATTCCGTTGCTTGACTGAATTTGTATGGATGTGGCCTGCAAGAAGTTTGTTGCAAACCTTTTGTGAAAGTGGTGTTTAATGCGTTCTCTGATTAGAACTCCAGTTCCGCCGTGGGCTTTCCCATCTGGATGATCTGTGCGGTAGATTGTGTAGCCTCTTATAAGAAAGTTGTATTTGCTTGTAAGATGCGTTTCCACCAGTAGCATAACGTCAATATGGTTTTCGGTTAAGAATTGTGATAATTCTAGTTTATGCCATGAGACACCATTGGCGTTCCACATTGATATTCGTAAAGCCTGCATAGATTATTTAGACTGTTGTGCTACGAGCAGCTGTATCACCATGTTCTGGTTTTGAACAAGCGTTTGCATGGTTGTTTTCATGAATGACATAAGCTCCATCATACTTTGTTGGAGGGTAAGCATCATAGTTTCCATATTGCTGTGTGGCTGTTCTGGGGCCTGTTGAGCGCTTTGAGAGTTAGGCTTAATTGGAATTTCCCTTCCAGATCGTAGAGCATCGGCATAGGAGAAGCCGTTGGTGGTGTTTAGTGGACCAAATGAGGATCTCGCAGCTTTGGCGAAGAAGACGTCTGGCGTAGTTTTTGACGCAATGTTCGCATTCTGTGGATTTTGGTTGCGCGTTGCGGTCGCTTGACGCATGCGACTCTTTAACTCCTTATACACCATACATCCTCTATAGTTTGCTGTATGGCTGCCTCCGCAGTTTCCACATTTCTTCACGGTTCTGTCCTTGTTTGTAGTGCAGCAAGCGGACTTGTGGACGTCCCCGAAGACTACACAAACAGCCCGAAGTGTGCAGTAAGACCTTGTGTGTCCATACTCTTGACAGTTAGTGCATTGCACTGGACCGTTGCGTTTATGTGGCTCTTCAATAGTGATTTTCCGATGCAAAAGATATTGCAGGTTGTAAATTGGGTGGACTTCGTTCTTCTTCAGCGACCTGCTATCTGGCTCGAGCTCGACCTTTAAGAGGGGTTGTGGCTTTTTATCTTTGTTTAGAATGTTAATAACATTCTTGGCGGCGAAGCCCTTTTCTTTAAGGGCGGTTTTTATTTTCGCCGCGGTAACATCAGGTTCTATTCCCTTTACTACCACTTGTAGGCCCTTACTGCTTTTCAGCTGGTACGTGTAATAGTTTTTCTGTACAGTGTCCAGATATTTCGACACGATTCGGAAGTGCTCTTCAGTCTTTGTTTGCACCTTTGTTTCATGGATGTTCCCTTTGATAAGCGGAACAACATGAAGTTGTCACCGTTCCCGATCAACGACGCAATTTTGTTGACCAGGGCACTCGAGCTTTTTCCCATAATATAGATTGGAGGGGGCTTGGGTTTTTTTGCGGTGTCTTGGGCTGGTTGGTTTTCCTCAGGCTCCGCCAGTAGGGCAAATCTGTTAGTAGTGGATCTGTCCGGTTCTTTATCGATATTCAGGACACGGTTAATTTTTGTTTTGTTGCCTGCCGGATTACTCTGCGGGCTAAGCTTGCGCTTAATTTGGATGTAGCGATCCATTCCAGTCTGTGTGGCCGTTACCGCTTTGGCACTTTCCGAGGTTGTTGTTTTTGTACTCGCTGTAGTCGTTGACGTCGCGGTACTTTGAGTTGCAGAGGTTTTCTCTGTTGTTGCAGAAGTTGTAGCGCTGCTAGTTGTTGGTGCGAAATTTGTTTCCGATATTGGAGGGGGGGTTTTACACTGCGAACTCCATGACGCGGGAGTCGGAGTGAGCAGTGCGGGTGAGCAAGACCGTGCCCTTTGGGTTTCAACGGTCAGTAAAGCCGGGTTGCTTATAATCGCCGATTTTTCCACTTCGGTATCGCGGGTTGAAAAGTAAGAGTAGAAGCCGTTTCTTTGGTTCACTGAACTTCTACGCTCGTTCTTTTGATCGTTGCTCAATGAGCTCATTGCGTGGCTCTTATTTTTTTTTGAACAATGCGCTAGTTTTGGTTTAGCACATCGCAACTGTTATAAAAAGCTTGTCTGTCGCTTTTAGTAAATTGTAGTTCAGCGTCTTTTCGCTTATATTGAATTATCCCAGTTTTTATACCCTTGCAGAGGGTATTATAATTTTGGTCAAAAGTGTGCAACGCAGTGAAGGAGACATCTCCGACCCTATAAAGTATATATATTCTTAGTCAGGATCACCTCCTGAGTTGATATGAGCATGTCCGTCTGTCCGTCTGTCTGTCTGTCCGTCTGTCTGTTTCTACGCAAACTAGTCTCTCAGTTTTAAAGCTATCGACTTGAAACTTTGCACACACCCTTCTTTCCTTTGCACGCAGTATATATGTCGGAACGGCCCGGATCGGCCGACTATATCCTATAGCTGCCATATAACTGATTGATCGGAAATGGTATAACTTCGGTGTTTTTAGAGTTCGAGAGTTCAAATTTTACATGAGCGCTATTTTTGGCAAAATAATACAATACAACATGCCAAATTTCGTAAGGATCGGCCGACTATATCATATAGCTGCCATATAACTGAACGATCGGAAATGACCCATCTTTCGTGTTTTTGAAGAAAGAAAGCTGGAACTTGGTACATATTATATTTTTGGTCAGTTTATCCGACCTACTGAATTTCATAACGATCGGCCGACTATATCTTATAGCTGTCATATAACTGAACGATTGGAAATGGTTTTTGGTAGAAATACCAACTTTGGTATGTTTGAAGATAGAAGTTTGGGAGTTTTTTTTAGAGTTTGTATTGTAATAAGTTGGATTATATATTCATATTCCCATAAGGAGCGGCCAACTATATCCGATGTTTGCGATATATATCCGGTTTTAGCTGCAAGGGTATATACACTTCGGCTCCGCCCGAAGTTAGCTTTCCTTTCTTGTTTCAGTTATATGGTAGCTATAGGATATATTCGGCTGATCCTTATGAAATTTGGCACGTTGTATTATTTTGCCAAAAATAGCATTCGTACCAAATCAGAATTCTCTAGCTTAAAAAACACCGAAGTTATATAATTTCCGATCAATCAGTTATATGGCAGCTATAGAATATAGTCGGCTGATTCTTATGAAATTTGGAAGGTCGTGTTATTTTGTCAAATATAGCATTCGTACAAAAACTGAACCCTCTTACTGTAAAAACACCCAAGTTATAGCATTTTCGATCAATCAGTTATATGGCAGCTATATGATATAGATGCCCGATCTGGCTGATTTTAACATATTATTTTAGAATAAGAATATAAATATTTTGTGCAAAGTTTCTAGTCCCTACCTCAACTAGAAGTATTTTTGGCCGCTCTCTTCATACAAGCCGGACCACTGTGCAGTGGTCGATTCGGCCTCGCTAGCGGCATTTAATTAATAAATTCTGAAATATTAGAGATATCTTCAATCGGTTTTTTAATCTCGGTTTGTGACTCAATTTTGCATTATGTGGGCAAAAATGAAATTTATAGTATTTAAAAAAAATTTTTTTTTATATTTAAAAAAAGACTTTTATTACATTGTTTTTATTCAAAAGAAAATAAGTAAGAAATATAATTATAACTTTTATTATACAAGAAGCAAATATCGAAAATATACATTATATACAAAAAATTTAATAAAAATTATTTTTCTGAATCTTGATTTTCAGAGTCGGACAAATCGGTTACAAGATTCTCTGCTGAAAGCAAGCTCTTAACGTCTTTGTCCATAATAATATTTTTCGATGACGAAATTGATGAGCCACTTGACATTAAAGATATTAGAGGATCAGATATATAAATATCCTCCGTTGGGTTTTTTTTTTGAATTTTTACTTGTATTGTTCTCGCTTATGTTTCGATAATCTTCATTTCTTGCTTCAAGCTCGTCCTCTGACATCATACCAATTGAAGACAAAAACTGTTTATGATGTCTGCTCTATGAATTAAGATTCTTTAAACAGACGATTGGGTATTCCAAGGGTATTTATTAACAAAAATTTCTGCAGTTTCCATAGAGTACGATCCTAATGCATCCGTGTTTAACTAATGTCCACAGGCCAATGCTCGCAGGACAACGCCTAATCGGAATATTATCATTTGGTTACTCCTGTTATGCGCGCAGGTAAATTTGGTTGCTGAAAAAATCTTCGTGCAGTTTTTCCATTGTTGGTACTTCCAGTATCGGCCGTACTTCCAGTACTTATAATATCCCCGCTAAGCTCCCGTCAGCATTAAGCTTCGACACAATTCTTGATGTATTGCGCCTTCCGTCTATGTACAAGCTGCTACTTGCAGCCAACAACAAGGCATCCGTCGAGACTTTCTCCGAAATGCCTGATAGTTTGTTGATTAAGGTTTTTTTGCAACACTCTGAAATACTTTTCTCTGGGCGTCCACCATTTCGTTATTTTGGGAGCCAAAATAAACATATGTTGACATTGACAGTACACAGCTGATCATCAGCTGATTGATGAGCTTAGAAAACATCAATTAGCATCTAATCAAGGTGCATGCTATCGATAGGTAAACTGTGCGTCTCTCGCTTTCTCACTCTCTCGAATATATATAAAATATATAACATTTTCGACATCGTTTGCAGTTATAGAAAACACTGCATTGGACATTTTCAGCCAAAAATATAAACAAAAATAACCTCTGCTTGAGTATAATAAACATAATAAATTGAAAAACATAATTTTTTGGATCAACCGACTGTAGCTTTCATATAAGTGATTTATCAGAAATGCCATATCTTTAAGTTTTAAACACTTGTAGACAGTATTATAATTTTGATCAAAAGTGTGCAAAGCAGTGAAGGAGACGTATCCGACCCTATAAAGTAGGGGTGCTCAAATTCGTTTTATAGCGCACTATAGGAAATTTTGCCCACTTTCTGGCCATTTTTCCATCAATTTTTAATGTTGCATACCAAAAATTTCCATAGATAGCGCCACTGCAAAGAAATCAGCTGTTAAAACCACCTGTTGATGTTAACGCTCACAATTTTAGAGCTTGCAATTTTAGATTTTGAGTGCTATTTTAAAAACGCAGAGTAAAAAATTTATGAACAAAATCAAAATTTTTGAATGGAATACTTTTAAGCGCGTTTTTTTTTTTATGAGCTTGTGTATGTGAAATGTTCCACAAACGTGTGTTGTTTTTTTAATAGGATGATAATGTAAGCAGTATAGTAAACAATTTTTGAGAATTAAATCTTATTTTTAAAACGAAATTTAACCTAAGTCTAGCCTAGTCAATCAATGAAACTATTCTATGTTGTAGATTTTCGATGAATCAGCTATGTGGCAGCTATAGGATATAGTTAGCAGACCCCGGCCGTTCCGACTTATATATTGCGTGCAATGGAAAGAAGGGTGTGTGCAAAGTTTTAAGTCGATAGCTTTAAAACTGAGAGACTAGTTTGCGTAGAAACGGACAGACGGACATGCTCATATTAACTCCGGAGGTGATCCTGATCAAGAATATATATAGTCTATAGAGTCGGAGATGTCTCCTTCACTGCGTTGCACACTGTTGGACAAAATTTTAATACCCTTTGCAAGCGTATAAAAACGTTAATAAAAATATAACACATATACCAAGAAACGAGCTTCAACCGGGAAGACTAAAGAGAGAAAAACGTCAACGGAACTAGCTGCATGTTTTACATAGATAATAAAAAGAAGAAAGATAGGTTGGAAAAGATAGACGAAGCAGAATGGACAGTAATAATATAGTTTATCCATTATATACCAGGTACTCATTTGTACCACTTTAAAGTTTTAAACTTTAGGCAACCACAATTTTTTATCATATTTTTTGGCTTGGAAAAAAAGTCTACAAAAAAATGTAAATATAATATTATATACATATATGTTAGACATCTGCATGAATGCATCCAAAAAGTCAAATTAAACATTACTATAACTTAGTACGCGTACAGCACCGTCTAAAATGAATTTTAGTGAATGTTAGTAGTTTGTCAAATGACAAGAATTGTTCTCATTCACTTAAAAGTTGTAGAGCAAATAGTATTTGGCATTTATTATGAATTTATAGAATTTAAGAGCAGCGACATTTTATGACAATGCATTTTTGAACCTTTAACCCGCACTGTTACTCTTTCCCTCGATCATTCCTCTGCATCGGTTGTCTATTTCGGGACCCTCTCACAGTGCACAGTGGTTCCGTCAGAGGCCAAAAATCAAAAAATTTGATGACATATTTTTTAAGCAAAATGTATTAAAATTGTCTCTCAAAAGTCCAAACTTCTCTTTGGCATACCGGATTTTACTAGAAATCTAACGGTACTTTCTAAAAATAGATTTGCAATCGTGAACACGTGTTCATTTTGGCAACGCAGCTGCCCTTTGGAAGTTATTTCTCTCTTTCAATTCGCCCTTTAAAGTGATCAGACGTACGCTGCAGTGCTCCGATTTGAATAATTTAACATGAATTATGAAATTGAAGGTATTTAGTTTAAATTGAGATATTAATAATTAACTTTCCTGAAAAAGTTTTTTCGTAAAACTAATTTCATCGAATAACCCTTTTTTGTGTATTTTTTTAAAGTATATTTTATGTTTAGTTAGACTTTTAGTTATGTTCCACGAAAACCCAGAACTTGGTTTGTATGTTTTTGTGATCGTCTTATTTTAGGTTACTAAATATTTTAAAATTAGCTGCCGAAATTTGCCGATGTGTCTAATATCGTAAAAATACTAACACCATCTTAACATGAAAGTTGGCTAATTTCCGTTTTTTCAGTTATATGGTAGCTATAGGATATATTCGGCTGATCCTTATGAAATTTGGCACGTTGTATTATTTTGCCAAAAATAGCATTCGTACCAAATCAGAATTCTCTAGCTTTAAAAACCCCGAAGTTATATAATTTCCGATCAATCAGTTATATGGCAGCTATAGGATATAGTCGGCTGATTCTTATGAAATTTGGAAGGTCGTGTTATTTTGTCAAATATAGCATTCGTACAAAAACTGAACCCTCTTACTGTAAAAACACCCAAGTTATAGCATTTTCGATCAATCAGTTATATGGCAGCTATATGATATAGATGCCCGATCTGGCTGATTTTAACATATTATTTTAGAATAAGAATATAAATATTTTGTGCAAAGTTTCTAGTCCCTACCTCAACTAGAAGTATTTTTGGCCGCTCTCTTTATACAAGCCGGACCACTGTGCAGTGGTCGATTCGGCCTCGCTAGCGGCATTTAATTAATAAATTCTGAAATATTAGAGATATCTTCAATCGGTTTTTTAATCTCGGTTTGTGACTCAATTTTGCATTATGTGGGCAAAAATGAAATTTATAGTATTTAAAAAAAATTTTTTTTTATATTTAAAAAAAGACTTTTATTACATTGTTTTTATTCAAAAGAAAATAAGTAAGAAATATAATTATAACTTTTATTATACAAGAAGCAAATATCGAAAATATACATTATATACAAAAAATTTAATAAAAATTATTTTTCTGAATCTTGATTTTCAGAGTCGGACAAATCGGTTACAAGATTCTCTGCTGAAAGCAAGCTCTTAACGTCTTTGTCCATAATAATATTTTTCGATGACGAAATTGATGAGCCACTTGACATTAAAGATATTAGAGGATCAGATATATAAATATCCTCCGTTGGGTTTTTTTTTTGAATTTTTACTTGTATTATTCTCGCTTATGTTTCGATAATCTTCATTTCTTGCTTCAAGCTCGTCCTCTGACATCATACCAATTGAAGACAAAAACTGTTTATGATGTCTGCTCTATGAATTAAAATTCTGTAAACAGACGATTGGGTATTCCAAGGGTATTTATTAACAAAAATTTCTGCAGTTTCCATAGAGTACGATCCTAATGCATCCGTGTTTAACTAATGTACACAGACCAATGCTCGCAGGACAACGCTAGATCGGAATATTAACATTTGGTTACTCCTGTTATGCGCGCAGGTAAATTTGGTTGCTGAAAAAATCTTCGTGCAGTTTTTCCATTGTTGGTACTTCCAGTATCGGCCGTACTTCCAGTACTTATAATATCCCCGCTAAGCTCCCGTCAGCATTAAGCTTCGACACAATTCTTGATGTATTGCGCCTTCCGTCTATATACAAGCTGCTACTTGCAGCCAACAACAAGGCATCCGTCGAGACTTTCTCCGAAATGCCTGATAGTTTGTTGATTAAGGTTTTTTTGCAACACTCTGAAATACTTTTCTCTGGGCGTCCACCATTTCGTTATTTTGGGAGCCAAAATAAACATATGTTGACATTGACAGTACACAGCTGATCATCAGCTGATTGATGAGCTTAGAAAACATCAATTAGCATCTAATCAAGGTGCATGCTATCGATAGGTAAACTGTGCGTCTCTCGCTTTCTCACTCTCTCGAATATATATAAAATATATAACATTTTCGACATCGTTTGCAGTTATAGAAAACACTGCATTGGACATTTTCAGCCAAAAATATAAACCAAAAATACCCTCTGCTTGAGTATAATAAACATAATAAATTGAAAAACATAATTTTTTGGATCAACCGACTGTATCCTATAGCTTTCATATAAGTGATTTATCAGAAATGCCATATCTTTAAGTTTTAAACACTTGTAGACAGTATTATAATTTTGATCAAAAGTGTGCAAAGCAGTGAAGGAGACGTATCCGACCCTATAAAGTAGGGGTGCTCAAATTCGTTTTATAGCGCACTATAGGAAATTTTGCCCACTTTCTGGCCATTTTTCCATCAATTTTTAATGTTGCATACCAAAAATTTCCATAGATAGCGCCACTGCAAAGAAATCAGCTGTTAAAACCACCTGTTGATGTTAACGCTCACAATTTTAGAGCTTGCAATTTTAGATTTTGAGTGCTATTTTAAAAACGCAGAGTAAAAAATTTATGAACAAAATCAAAATTTTTGAATGGAATACTTTTAAGCGCGTTTTTTTTTTTATGAGCTTGTGTATGTGAAATGTTCCACAAACGTGTGTTGTTTTTTTAATAGGATGATAATGTAAGCAGTATAGTAAACAATTTTTGAGAATTAAATCTTATTTTTAAAACGAAATTTAACCTAAGTCTAGCCTAGTCAATCAATGAAACTATTCTATGTTGTAGATTTTCGATGAATCAGCTATGTGGCAGCTATAGGATATAGTTAGCAGACCCCGGCCGTTCCGACTTATATATTGCGTGCAATGGAAAGAAGGGTGTGTGCAAAGTTTTAAGTCGATAGCTTTAAAACTGAGAGACTAGTTTGCGTAGAAACGGACAGACGGACATGCTCATATTAACTCCGGAGGTGATCCTGATCAAGAATATATATAGTCTATAGAGTCGGAGATGTCTCCTTCACTGCGTTGCACACTGTTGGACAAAATTTTAATACCCTTTGCAAGCGTATAAAAACGTTAATAAAAATATAACACATATACCAAGAAACGAGCTTCAACCGGGAAGACTAAAGAGAGAAAAACGTCAACGGAACTAGCTGCATGTTTTACATAGATAATAAAAAGAAGAAAGATAGGTTGGAAAAGATAGACGAAGCAGAATGGACAGTAATAATATAGTTTATCCATTATATACCAGGTACTCATTTGTACCACTTTAAAGTTTTAAACTTTAGGCAACCACAATTTTTTATCATATTCTTTGGCTTGGAAAAAAAGTCTACAAAAAAATGTAAATATAATATTATATACATATATGTTAGACATCTGCATGAATGCATCCAAAAAGTCAAATTAAACATTACTATAACTTAGTACGCGTACAGCACCGTCTAAAATGAATTTTAGTGAATGTTAGTAGTTTGTCAAATGACAAGAATTGTTCTCATTCACTTAAAAGTTGTAGAGCAAATAGTATTTGGCATTTATTATGAATTTATAGAATTTAAGAGCAGCGACATTTTATGACAATGCATTTTTGAACCTTTAACCCGCACTGTTACTCTTTCCCTCGATCATTCCTCTGCATCGGTTGTCTATTTCGGGACCCTCTCACAGTGCACAGTGGTTCCGTCAGAGGCCAAAAATCAAAAAATTTGATGACATATTTTTTAAGCAAAATGTATTAAAATTGTCTCTCAAAAGTCCCAACTTCTCTTTGGCATACCGGATTTTACTAGAAATCTAACGGTACTTTCTAAAAATAGATTTGCAATCGTGAACACGTGTTCATTTTGGCAACGCAGCTGCGCTTTGGAAGTTATTTCTCTCTTTCAATTCGCCCTTTAAAGTGATCAGACGTACGCTGCAGTGCTCCGATTTGAATAATTTAACATGAATTATGAAATTGAAGGTATTTAGTTTAAATTGAGATATTAATAATTAACTTTCCTGAAAAAGTTTTTTCGTAAAACTAATTTCATCGAATAACCCTTTTTTGTGTATTTTTTTAAAGTATATTTTATGTTTAGTTAGACTTTTAGTTATGTTCCACGAAAACCCAGAACTTGGTTTGTATGTTTTTGTGATCGTCTTATTTTAGGTTACTAAATATTTTAAAATTAGCTGCCGAAATTTGCCGATGTGTCTAATATCGTAAAAATACTAACACCATCTTAACATGAAAGTTGGCTAATTTCCGTTTTTTTCAGTTATATGGTAGCTATAGGATATATTCGGCTGATCCTTATGAAATTTGGCACGTTGTATTATTTTGCCAAAAATAGCATTCGTACCAAATCAGAATTCTCTAGCTTTAAAAACACCGAAGTTATATAATTTCCGATCAATCAGTTATATGGCAGCTATAGGATATAGTCGGCTGATTCTTATGAAATTTGGAAGGTCGTGTTATTTTGTCAAATATAGCATTCGTACAAAAACTGAACCCTCTTACTGTAAAAACACCCAAGTTATAGCATTTTCGATCAATCAGTTATATGGCAGCTATATGATATAGATGCCCGATCTGGCTGATTTTAACATATTATTTTAGAATAAGAATATAAATATTTTGTGCAAAGTTTCTAGTCCCTACCTCAACTAGAAGTATTTTTGGCCGCTCTCTTCATACAAGCCGGACCACTGTGCAGTGGTCGATTCGGCCTCGCTAGCGGCATTTAATTAATAAATTCTGAAATATTAGAGATATCTTCAATCGGTTTTTAATCTCGGTTTGTGACTCAATTTTGCATTATGTGGGCAAAAATGAAATTTATAGTATTTAAAAAAAATTTTTTTTTATATTTAAAAAAAGACTTTTATTACATTGTTTTTATTCAAAAGAAAATAAGTAAGAAATATAATTATAACTTTTATTATACAAGAAGCAAATATCGAAAATATACATTATATACAAAAAATTTAATAAAAATTATTTTTCTGAATCTTGATTTTCAGAGTCGGACAAATCGGTTACAAGATTCTCTGCTGAAAGCAAGCTCTTAACGTCTTTGTCCATAATAATATTTTTCGATGACGAAATTGATGAGCCACTTGACATTAAAGATATTAGAGGATCAGATATATAAATATCCTCCGTTGGGTTTTTTTTTTGAATTTTTACTTGTATTATTCTCGCTTATGTTTCGATAATCTTCATTTCTTGCTTCAAGCTCGTCCTCTGACATCATACCAATTGAAGACAAAAACTGTTTATGATGTCTGCTCTATGAATTAAAATTCTGTAAACAGACGATTGGGTATTCCAAGGGTATTTATTAACAAAAATTTCTGCAGTTTCCATAGAGTACGATCCTAATGCATCCGTGTTTAACTAATGTCCACAGGCCAATGCTCGCAGGACAACGCTAGATCGGAATATTAACATTTGGTTACTCCTGTTATGCGCGCAGGTAAATTTGGTTGCTGAAAAAATCTTCGTGCAGTTTTTCCATTGTTGGTACTTCAAGTATCGGCCGTACTTCCAGTACTTATAATATCCCCGCTAAGCTCCCGTCAGCATTAAGCTTCGACACAATTCTTGATGTATTGCGCCTTCCGTCTATATACAAGCTGCTACTTGCAGCCAACAACAAGGCATCCGTCGAGACTTTCTCCGAAATGCCTGATAGTTTGTTGATTAAGGTTTTTTTGCAACACTCTGAAATACTTTTCTCTGGGCGTCCACCATTTCGTTATTTTGGGAGCCAAAATAAACATATGTTGACATTGACAGTACACAGCTGATCATCAGCTGATTGATGAGCTTAGAAAACATCAATTAGCATCTAATCAAGGTGCATGCTATCGATAGGTAAACTGTGCGTCTCTCGCTTTCTCACTCTCTCGAATATATATAAAATATATAACATTTTCGACATCGTTTGCAGTTATAGAAAACACTGCATTGGACATTTTCAGCCAAAAATATAAACCAAAAATACCCTCTGCTTGAGTATAATAAACATAATAAATTGAAAAACATAATTTTTTGGATCAACCGACTGTATCCTATAGCTGTCATATAAGTGATTTATCAGAAATGCCATATCTTTAAGTTTTAAACACTTGTAGACAGTATTATAATTTTGATCAAAAGTGTGCAAAGCAGTGAAGGAGACGTATCCGACCCTATAAAGTAGGGGTGCTCAAATTCGTTTTATAGCGCACTATAGGAAATTTTGCCCATTTTCTGGCCATTTTTCCATCAATTTTTAATGTTGCATACCAAAAATTTCCATAGATAGCGCCACTGCAAAGAAATCAGCTGTTAAAACCACCTGTTGATGTTAACGCTCACAATTTTAGAGCTTGCAATTTTAGATTTTGAGTGCTATTTTAAAAACGCAGAGTAAAAAATTTATGAACAAAATCAAATTTTTTGAATGGAATACTTTTAAGCGCGTTTTTTTATACCCTTGCAGAGGGTATTATCATTTTGGTCAAAAGTGTGCAACGCAGTGAAGGAGACATCTCCGACCCCATAAAGTATATATATTCTTGATCAGGATCACCTCCTGAGTTGATATGAGCATGTCCGTCTGTCCGTCTGTCCGTCTGTCTGTCCGTCTGTCCGTCTGTCTGTCTGTTTCTACGCGAACTAGTCTCTCAGTTTTTAAGCTATCGTCTTGAAACTTTGCACACACTCTTGTTTTCTTTGCACGCAGTATATAAGTCGGAACGGCCGGGATCGGCCGACTATATCCTATAGCTGCCATATAACTGATTGATCGGAAATGGTATAACTTTGGTGTTTTTAGAGTTAGAGAGTTCAAATTTGACACGAAAGCTATCTTTGGCAAAACATTACGACATGCCAAATTTCATAAGGATCGGCCGACTATATCCTATAGCTGCCATATAACTGAACGATCGGAAATGACCCAACTTTCGTTTTTTTGAAGATAGAAAGCTGAAATTTAATACAGATTCTATTTTTGGTCAGTGGATCCAACCTACCAAATTTCATAAGGATCGGCCGACTATATCCTATAGCTGCCATATAACTGAACGATCGGAAATGATCCAACTTTCGTGTTTTTGAAGATAGAAAGCTGAAACTTAATACAGATTCTATTTTTGGCCAGTTGATCCAACCTACCAAATTTCATTAGGATCGGCCGACTGTATCCTATAGCTGCCATATAACTGAACGATCGGAAATGGTACTTGGTAGAAATATCAACTTTCGTATTTTTGAAGATAGAAGTTTGGGACTTTTTTTAGATTTTTTATTTTAGTTAATTAGTTTTATTATGATGTAATCATAAGGATCGGCCAACTATATCCGATGTTTGCGATATATATCCGGTTTTAACTGCAAGGGTATATAAACTTCGGCTCCGCCCGAAGTTAGCTTTCCTTTCTTGTTTTTTTATGAGCTTGTGTATGTGAAATGTTCCACAAACGTGTGTTGTTTTTTTAATAGGATGATAATGTAAGCAGTATAGTAAACAATTTTTGAGAATTAAATCTTATTTTTAAAACGAAATTTAACCTAAGTCTAGCCTAGTCAATCAATGAAACTATTCTATGTTGTAGATTTTCGATGAATCAGCTATGTGGCAGCTATAGGATATAGTTAGCAGACCCCGGCCGTTCCGACTTATATATTGCGTGCAATGGAAAGAAGGGTGTGTGCAAAGTTTTAAGTCGATAGCTTTAAAACTGAGAGACTAGTTTGCGTAGAAACGGACAGACGGACATGCTCATATTAACTCCGGAGGTGATCCTGATCAAGAATATATATAGTCTATAGAGTCGGAGATGTCTCCTTCACTGCGTTGCACACTGTTGGAAAAAATTTTAATACCCTTTGCAAGCGTATAAAAACGTTAATAAAAATATAACACATATACCAAGAAACGAGCTTCAACCGGGAAGACTAAAGAGAGAAAAACGTCAACGGAACTAGCTGCATGTTTTACATAGATAATAAAAAGAAGAAAGATAGGTTGGAAGAGATAGACGAAGCAGAATGGACAGTAATAATATAGTTTATCCATTATATACCAGGTACTCATTTGTACCACTTTAAAGTTTTAAACTTTAGGCAACCACAATTTTTTATCATATTTTTTGGCTTGGAAAAAAAGTCTACAAAAAAATGTAAATATAATATTATATACATATATGTTAGACATCTGCATGAATGCATCCAAAAAGTCAAATTAAACATTACTATAACTTAGTACGCGTACAGCACCGTCTAAAATGAATTTTAGTGAATGTTAGTAGTTTGTCAAATGACAAGAATTGTTCTCATTCACTTAAAAGTTGTAAAGCAAATAGTATTTGGCATTTATTATGAATTTATAGAATTTAAGAGCAGCGACATTTTATGACAATGCATTTTTGAACCTTTAACCCGCACTGTTACTCTTTCCCTCGATCATTCCTCTGCATCGGTTGTCTATTTCGGGACCCTCTCACAGTGCACAGTGGTTCCGTCAGAGGCCAAAAATCAAAAAATTTGATGACATATTTTTTAAGCAAAATGTATTAAAATTGTCTCTCAAAAGTCCAAACTTCTCTTTGGCATACCGGATTTTACTAGAAATCTAACGGTACTTTCTAAAAATAGATTTGCAATCGTGAACACGTGTTCATTTTGGCAACGCAGCTGCGCTTTGGAAGTTATTTCTCTCTTTCAATTCGCCCTTTAAAGTGATCAGACGTACGCTGCAGTGCTCCGATTTGAATAATTTAACATGAATTATGAAATTGAAGGTATTTAGTTTAAATTGAGATATTAATAATTAACTTTCCTGAAAAAGTTTTTTCGTAAAACTAATTTCATCGAATAACCCTTTTTTGTGTATTTTTTTAAAGTATATTTTATGTTTAGTTAGACTTTTAGTTATGTTCCACGAAAACCCAGAACTTGGTTTGTATGTTTTTGTGATCGTCTTATTTTAGGTTACTAAATATTTTAAAATTAGCTGCCGAAATTTGCCGATGTGTCTAATATCGTAAAAATACTAACACCATCTTAACATGAAAGTTGGCTAATTTCCGTTTTTTCAGTTATATGGTAGCTATAGGATATATTCGGCTGATCCTTATGAAATTTGGCACGTTGTATTATTTTGCCAAAAATAGCATTCGTACCAAATCAGAATTCTCTAGCTTTAAAAACACCGAAGTTATATAATTTCCGATCAATCAGTTATATGGCAGCTATAGGATATAGTCGGCTGATTCTTATGAAATTTGGAAGGTCGTGTTATTTTGTCAAATATAGCATTCGTACAAAAACTGAACCCTCTTACTGTAAAAACACCCAAGTTATAGCATTTTCGATCAATCAGTTATATGGCAGCTTTATGATATAGATGCCCGATCTGGCTGATTTTAACATATTATTTTAGAATAAGAATATAAATATTTTGTGCAAAGTTTCTAGTCCCTACCTCAACTAGAAGTATTTTTGGCCGCTCTCTTCATACAAGCCGGACCACTGTGCAGTGGTCGATTCGGCCTCGCTAGCGGCATTTAATTAATAAATTCTGAAATATTAGAGATATCTTCAATCGGTTTTTAATCTCGGTTTGTGACTCAATTTTGCATTATGTGGGCAAAAATGAAATTTATAGTATTTAAAAAAATTTTTTTTTTATATTTAAAAAAAGACTTTTATTACATTGTTTTTATTCAAAAGAAAATAAGTAAGAAATATAATTATAACTTTTATTATACAAGAAGCAAATATCGAAAATATACATTATATACAAAAAATTTAATAAAAATTATTTTTCTGAATCTTGATTTTCAGAGTCGGACAAATCGGTTACAAGATTCTCTGCTGAAAGCAAGCTCTTAACGTCTTTGTCCATAATAATATTTTTCGATGACGAAATTGATGAGCCACTTGACATTAAAGATATTAGAGGATCAGATATATAAATATCCTCCGTTGGGTTTTTTTTTTGAATTTTTACTTGTATTATTCTCGCTTATGTTTCGATAATCTTCATTTCTTGCTTCAAGCTCGTCCTCTGACATCATACCAATTGAAGACAAAAACTGTTTATGATGTCTGCTCTATGAATTAAAATTCTGTAAACAGACGATTGGGTATTCCAAGGGTATTTATTAACAAAAATTTCTGCAGTTTCCATAGAGTACGATCCTAATGCATCCGTGTTTAACTAATGTCCACAGGCCAATGCTCGCAGGACAACGCTAGATCGGAATATTAACATTTGGTTACTCCTGTTATGCGCGCAGGTAAATTTGGTTGCTGAAAAAATCTTCGTGCAGTTTTTCCATTGTTGGTACTTCCAGTATCGGCCGTACTTCCAGTACTTATAATATCCCCGCTAAGCTCCCGTCAGCATTAAGCTTCGACACAATTCTTGATTGTGTCTTGATTATGATTATTGCGCCTTCCGTCTATATACAAGCTGCTACTTGCAGCCAACAACAAGGCATCCGTCGAGACTTTCTCCGAAATGCCTGATAGTTTGTTGATTAAGGTTTTTTTGCAACACTCTGAAATACTTTTCTCTGGGCGTCCACCATTTCGTTATTTTGGGAGCCAAAATAAACATATGTTGACATTGACAGTACACAGCTGATCATCAGCTGATTGATGAGCTTAGAAAACATCAATTAGCATCTAATCAAGGTGCATGCTATCGATAGGTAAACTGTGCGTCTCTCGCTTTCTCACTCTCTCGAATATATATAAAATATATAACATTTTCGACATCGTTTGCAGTTATAGAAAACACTGCATTGGACATTTTCAGCCAAAAATATAAACCAAAAATACCCTCTGCTTGAGTATAATAAACATAATAAATTGAAAAACATAATTTTTTGGATCAACCGACTGTATCCTATAGCTTTCATATAAGTGATTTATCAGAAATGCCATATCTTTAAGTTTTAAACACTTGTAGACAGTATTATAATTTTGATCAAAAGTGTGCAAAGCAGTGAAGGAGACGTATCCGATCCTATAAAGTAGGGGTGCTCAAATTCGTTTTATAGCGCACTATAGGAAATTTTGCCCACTTTCTGGCCATTTTTCCATCAATTTTTAATGTTGCATACCAAAAATTTCCATAGATAGCGCCACTGCAAAGAAATCAGCTGTTAAAACCACCTGTTGATGTTAACGCTCACAATTTTAGAGCTTGCAATTTTAGATTTTGAGTGCTATTTTAAAAACGCAGAGTAAAAAATTTATGAACAAAATCAAAATTTTTGAATGGAATACTTTTAAGCGCGTTTTTTTTTTTTATGAGCTTGTGTATGTGAAATGTTCCACAAACGTGTGTTGTTTTTTTAATAGGATGATAATGTAAGCAGTATAGTAAACAATTTTTGAGAATTAAATCTTATTTTTAAAACGAAATTTAACCTAAGTCTAGCCTAGTCAATCAATGAAACTATTCTATGTTGTAGATTTTCGATGAATCAGCTATGTGGCAGCTATAGGATATAGTTAGCAGACCCCGGCCGTTCCGACTTATATATTGCGTGCAATGGAAAGAAGGGTGTGTGCAAAGTTTTAAGTCGATAGCTTTAAAACTGAGAGACTAGTTTGCGTAGAAACGGACAGACGGACATGCTCATATTAACTCCGGAGGTGATCCTGATCAAGAATATATATAGTCTATAGAGTCGGAGATGTCTCCTTCACTGCGTTGCACACTGTTGGACAAAATTTTAATACCCTTTGCAAGCGTATAAAAACGTTAATAAAAATATAACACATATACCAAGAAACGAGCTTCAACCGGGAAGACTAAAGAGAGAAAAACGTCAACGGAACTAGCTGCATGTTTTACATAGATAATAAAAAGAAGAAAGATAGGTTGGAAAAGATAGACGAAGCAGAATGGACAGTAATAATATAGTTTATCCATTATATACCAGGTACTCATTTGTACCACTTTAAAGTTTTAAACTTTAGGCAACCACAATTTTTTATCATATTTTTTGGCTTGGAAAAAAAGTCTACAAAAAAATGTAAATATAATATTATATACATATATGTTAGACATCTGCATGAATGCATCCAAAAAGTCAAATTAAACATTACTATAACTTAGTACGCGTACAGCACCGTCTAAAATGAATTTTAGTGAATGTTAGTAGTTTGTCAAATGACAAGAATTGTTCTCATTCACTTAAAAGTTGTAGAGCAAATAGTATTTGGCATTTATTATGAATTTATAGAATTTAAGAGCAGCGACATTTTATGACAATGCATTTTTGAACCTTTAACCCGCACTGTTACTCTTTCCCTCGATCATTCCTCTGCATCGGTTGTCTATTTCGGGACCCTCTCACAGTGCACAGTGGTTCCGTCAGAGGCCAAAAATCAAAAAATTTGATGACATATTTTTTAAGCAAAATGTATTAAAATTGTCTCTCAAAAGTCCAAACTTCTCTTTGGCATACCGGATTTTACTAGAAATCTAACGGTACTTTCTAAAAATAGATTTGCAATCGTGAACACGTGTTCATTTTGGCAACGCAGCTGCGCTTTGGAAGTTATTTCTCTCTTTCAATTCGCCCTTTAAAGTGATCAGACGTACGCTGCAGTGCTCCGATTTGAATAATTTAACATGAATTATGAAATTGAAGGTATTTAGTTTAAATTGAGATATTAATAATTAACTTTCCTGAAAAAGTTTTTTCGTAAAACTAATTTCATCGAATAACCCTTTTTTGTGTATTTTTTTAAAGTATATTTTATGTTTAGTTAGACTTTTAGTTATGTTCCACGAAAACCCAGAACTTGGTTTGTATGTTTTTGTGATCGTCTTATTTTAGGTTACTAAATATTTTAAAATTAGCTGCCGAAATTTGCCGATGTGTCTAATATCGTAAAAATACTAACACCATCTTAACATGAAAGTTGGCTAATTTCCGTTTTTTCAGTTATATGGTAGCTATAGGATATATTCGGCTGATCCTTATGAAATTTGGCACGTTGTATTATTTTGCCAAAAATAGCATTCGTACCAAATCAGAATTCTCTAGCTTTAAAAACACCGAAGTTATATAATTTCCGATCAATCAGTTATATGGCAGCTATAGGATATAGTCGGCTGATTCTTATGAAATTTGGAAGGTCGTGTTATTTTGTCAAATATAGCATTCGTACAAAAACTGAACCCTCTTACTGTAAAAACACCCAAGTTATAGCATTTTCGATCAATCAGTTATATGGCAGCTTTATGATATAGATGCCCGATCTGGCTGATTTTAACATATTATTTTAGAATAAGAATATAAATATTTTGTGCAAAGTTTCTAGTCCCTACCTCAACTAGAAGTATTTTTGGCCGCTCTCTTCATACAAGCCGGACCACTGTGCAGTGGTCGATTCGGCCTCGCTAGCGGCATTTAATTAATAAATTCTGAAATATTAGAGATATCTTCAATCGGTTTTTAATCTCGGTTTGTGACTCAATTTTGCATTATGTGGGCAAAAATGAAATTTATAGTATTTAAAAAAAATTTTTTTTTATATTTAAAAAAAGACTTTTATTACATTGTTTTTATTCAAAAGAAAATAAGTAAGAAATATAATTATAACTTTTATTATACAAGAAGCAAATATCGAAAATATACATTATATACAAAAAATTTAATAAAAATTATTTTTCTGAATCTTGATTTTCAGAGTCGGACAAATCGGTTACAAGATTCTCTGCTGAAAGCAAGCTCTTAACGTCTTTGTCCATAATAATATTTTTCGATGACGAAATTGATGAGCCACTTGACATTAAAGATATTAGAGGATCAGATATATAAATATCCTCCGTTGGGTTTCTTTTTTGAATTTTTACTTGTATTATTCTCGCTTATGTTTCGATAATCTTCATTTCTTGCTTCAAGCTCGTCCTCTGACATCATACCAATTGAAGACAAAAACTGTTTATGATGTCTGCTCTATGAATTAAAATTCTGTAAACAGACGATTGGGTATTCCAAGGGTATTTATTAACAAAAATTTCTGCAGTTTCCATAGAGTACGATCCTAATGCATCCGTGTTTAACTAATGTCCACAGGCCAATGCTCGCAGGACAACGCTAGATCGGAATATTAACATTTGGTTACTCCTGTTATGCGCGCAGGTAAATTTGGTTGCTGAAAAAATCTTCGTGCAGTTTTTCCATTGTTGGTACTTCAAGTATCGGCCGTACTTCCAGTACTTATAATATCCCCGCTAAGCTCCCGTCAGCATTAAGCTTCGACACAATTCTTGATGTATTGCGCCTTCCGTCTATATACAAGCTGCTACTTGCAGCCAACAACAAGGCATCCGTCGAGACTTTCTCCGAAATGCCTGATAGTTTGTTGATTAAGGTTTTTTTGCAACACTCTGAAATACTTTTCTCTGGGCGTCCACCATTTCGTTATTTTGGGAGCCAAAATAAACATATGTTGACATTGACAGTACACAGCTGATCATCAGCTGATTGATGAGCTTAGAAAACATCAATTAGCATCTAATCAAGGTGCATGCTATCGATAGGTAAACTGTGCGTCTCTCGCTTTCTCACTCTCTCGAATATATATAAAATATATAACATTTTCGACATCGTTTGCAGTTATAGAAAACACTGCATTGGACATTTTCAGCCAAAAATATAAACCAAAAATACCCTCTGCTTGAGTATAATAAACATAATAAATTGAAAAACATAATTTTTTGGATCAACCGACTGTATCCTATAGCTGTCATATAAGTGATTTATCAGAAATGCCATATCTTTAAGTTTTAAACACTTGTAGACAGTATTATAATTTTGATCAAAAGTGTGCAAAGCAGTGAAGGAGACGTATCCGACCCTATAAAGTAGGGGTGCTCAAATTCGTTTTATAGCGCACTATAGGAAATTTTGCCCATTTTCTGGCCATTTTTCCATCAATTTTTAATGTTGCATACCAAAAATTTCCATAGATAGCGCCACTGCAAAGAAATCAGCTGTTAAAACCACCTGTTGATGTTAACGCTCACAATTTTAGAGCTTGCAATTTTAGATTTTGAGTGCTATTTTAAAAACGCAGAGTAAAAAATTTATGAACAAAATCAAATTTTTTGAATGGAATACTTTTAAGCGCGTTTTTTTTTTTATGAGTTTGTGTATGTGAAATGTTCCACAAACGTGTGTTGTTTTTTTAATAGGATGATAATGTAAGCAGTATAGTAAACAATTTTTGAGAATTAAATCTTATTTTTAAAACGAAATTTAACCTAAGTCTAGCCTAGTCAATCAATGAAACTATTCTATGTTGTAGATTTCCGATGAATCAGCTATGTGGCAGCTATAGGATATAGTTAGCAGACCCCGGCCGTTCCGACTTATATATTGCGTGCAATGGAAAGAAGGGTGTGTGCAAAGTTTTAAGTCGATAGCTTTAAAACTGAGAGACTAGTTTGCGTAGAAACGGACAGACGGACATGCTCATATTAACTCCGGAGGTGATCCTGATCAAGAATATATATAGTCTATAGAGTCGGAGATGTCTCCTTCACTGCGTTGCACACTGTTGGAAAAAATTTTAATACCCTTTGCAAGCGTATAAAAACGTTAATAAAAATATAACACATATACCAAGAAACGAGCTTCAACCGGGAAGACTAAAGAGAGAAAAACGTCAACGGAACTAGCTGCATGTTTTACATAGATAATAAAAAGAAGAAAGATAGGTTGGAAGAGATAGACGAAGCAGAATGGACAGTAATAATATAGTTTATCCATTATATACCAGGTACTCATTTGTACCACTTTAAAGTTTTAAACTTTAGGCAACCACAATTTTTTATCATATTTTTTGGCTTGGAAAAAAAGTCTACAAAAAAATGTAAATATAATATTATATACATATATGTTAGACATCTGCATGAATGCATCCAAAAAGTCAAATTAAACATTACTATAACTTAGTACGCGTACAGCACCGTCTAAAATAATTTTAGTGAATGTAAGTAGTTTGTCAAATGACAAGAATTGTTCTCATTCACTTAAAAGTTGTAAAGCAAATAGTATTTGGCATTTATTATGAATTTATAGAATTTAAGAGCAGCGACATTTTATGACAATGCATTTTTGAACCTTTAACCCGCACTGTTACTCTTTCCCTCGATCATTCCTCTGCATCGGTTGTCTATTTCGGGACCCTCTCACAGTGCACAGTGGTTCCGTCAGAGGCCAAAAATCAAAAAATTTGATGACATATTTTTTAAGCAAAATGTATTAAAATTGTCTCTCAAAAGTCCAAACTTCTCTTTGGCATACCGGATTTTACTAGAAATCTAACGGTACTTTCTAAAAATAGATTTGCAATCGTGAACACGTGTTCATTTTGGCAACGCAGCTGCGCTTTGAAAGTTATTTCTCTCTTTCAATTCGCCCTTTAAAGTGATCAGACGTACGCTGCAGTGCTCCGATTTGAATAATTTAACATGAATTATGAAATTGAAGGTATTTAGTTTAAATTGAGATATTAATAATTAACTTTCCTGAAAAAGTTTTTTCGTAAAACTAATTTCATCGAATAACCCTTTTTTGTGTATTTTTTTAAAGTATATTTTATGTTTAGTTAGACTTTTAGTTATGTTCCACGAAAACCCAGAACTTGGTTTGTATGTTTTTGTGATCGTCTTATTTTAGGTTACTAAATATTTTAAAATTAGCTGCCGAAATTTGCCGATGTGTCTAATATCGTAAAAATACTAACACCATCTTAACATGAAAGTTGGCTAATTTCCGTTTTTTCAGTTATATGGTAGCTATAGGATATATTCGGCTGATCCTTATGAAATTTGGCACGTTGTATTATTTTGCCAAAAATAGCATTCGTACCAAATCAGAATTCTCTAGCTTTAAAAACACCGAAGTTATATAATTTCCGATCAATCAGTTATATGGCAGCTATAGGATATAGTCGGCTGATTCTTATGAAATTTGGAAGGTCGTGTTATTTTGTCAAATATAGCATTCGTACAAAAACTGAACCCTCTTACTGTAAAAACACCCAAGTTATAGCATTTTCGATCAATCAGTTATATGGCAGCTTTATGATATAGATGCCCGATCTGGCTGATTTTAACATATTATTTTAGAATAAGAATATAAATATTTTGTGCAAAGTTTCTAGTCCCTACCTCAACTAGAAGTATTTTTGGCCGCTCTCTTCATACAAGCCGGACCACTGTGCAGTGGTCGATTCGGCCTCGCTAGCGGCATTTAATTAATAAATTCTGAAATATTAGAGATATCTTCAATCGGTTTTTAATCTCGGTTTGTGACTCAATTTTGCATTATGTGGGCAAAAATGAAATTTATAGTATTTAAAAAAAATTTTTTTTTATATTTAAAAAAAGACTTTTATTACATTGTTTTTATTCAAAAGAAAATAATTAAGAAATATAATTATAACTTTTATTATACAAGAAGCAAATATCGAAAAAATACATTATATACAAAAAATTTAATAAAAATTATTTTTCTGAATCTTGATTTTCAGAGTCGGACAAATCGGTTACAAGATTCTCTGCTGAAAGCAAGCTCTTAACGTCTTTGTCCATAATAATATTTTTCGATGACGAAATTGATGAGCCACTTGACATTAAAGATATTAGAGGATATATAAATATCCTCCGTTGGGTTTTTTTTTGAATTTTTACTTGTATTATTCTCGCTTATGTTTCGATAATCTTCATTTCTTGCTTCAAGCTCGTCCTCTGACATCATACCAATTGAAGACAAAAACTGTTTATGATGTCTGCTCTATGAATTAAAATTCTGTAAACAGACGATTGGGTATTCCAAGGGTATTTATTAACAAAAATTTCTGCAGTTTCCATAGAGTACGATCCTAATGCATCCGTGTTTAACCAATGCTCGCAGGCCAATGCTCGCAGGACAACGCTAGATCCGAATATTAACATTTGGTTACTCCTGTTATGCGCGCAGGTAAATTTGGTTGCTGAAAAAATCTTCGTGCAGTTTTTCCATTGTTGGTACTTCCAGTATCGGCCGTACTTCCAGTACTTATAATATCCCCGCTAAGCTCCCGTCAGCATTAAGCTTCGACACAATTCTTGATGTATTGCGCCTTCCGTCTATATACAAGCTGCTACTTGCAGCCAACAACAAGGCATCCGTCGAGACTTTCTCCGAAATGCCTGATAGTTTGTTGATTAAGGTTTTTTTGCAACACTCTGAAATACTTTTCTCTGGGCGTCCACCATTTCGTTATTTTGGGAGCCAAAATAAACATATGTTGACATTGACAGTACACAGCTGATCATCAGCTGATTGATGAGCTTAGAAAACATCAATTAGCATCTAATCAAGGTGCATGCTATCGATAGGTAAACTGTGCGTCTCTCGCTTTCTCACTCTCTCGAATATATATAAAATATATAACATTTTCGACATCGTTTGCAGTTATAGAAAACACTGCATTGGACATTTTCAGCCAAAAATATAAACCAAAAATACCCTCTGCTTGAGTATAATAAACATAATAAATTGGAAAAACATAATTTTTTGGATCAACCGACTGTATCCTATAGCTGTCATATAAGTGATTTATCAGAAATGCCATATCTTTAAGTTTTAAACACTTGTAGGCAGTATTATAATTTTGATCAAAAGTGTGCAAAGCAGTGAAGGAGACGTATCCGACCCTATAAAGTAGGGGTGCTCAAATTCGTTTTATAGCGCACTATAGGAAATTTTGCCCATTTTCTGGCCATTTTTCCATCAATTTTTAATGTTGCATACCAAAAATTTCCATAGATAGCGCCACTGCAAAGAAATCAGCTGTTAAAACCACCTGTTGATGTTAACGCTCACAATTTTAGAGCTTGCAATTTTAGATTTTGAGTGCTATTTTAAAAACGCAGAGTAAAAAATTTATGAACAAAATCAAATTTTTTGAATGGAATACTTTTAAGCGCGTTTTTTTTTTTTATGAGTTTGTGTATGTGAAATGTTCCACAAACGTGTGTTGTTTTTTTAATAGGATGATAATGTAAGCAGTATAGTAAACAATTTTTGAGAATTAAATCTTATTTTTAAAACGAAATTTAACCTAAGTCTAGCCTAGTCAATCAATGAAACTATTCTATGTTGTAGATTTCCGATGAATCAGCTATGTGGCAGCTATAGGATATAGTTAGCAGACCCCGGCCGTTCCGACTTATATATTGCGTGCAATGGAAAGAAGGTTGTGTGCAAAGTTTTAAGTCGATAGCTTTAAAACTGAGAGACTAGTTTGCGTAGAAACGGACAGACGGACATGCTCATATTAACTCCGGAGGTGATCCTGATCAAGAATATATATAGTCTATAGAGTCGGAGATGTCTCCTTCACTGCGTTGCACACTGTTGGAAAAAATTTTAATACCCTTTGCAAGCGTATAAAAACGTTAATAAAAATATAACACATATACCAAGAAACGAGCTTCAACCGGGAAGACTAAAGAGAGAAAAACGTCAACGGAACTAGCTGCATGTTTTACATAGATAATAAAAAGAAGAAAGATAGGTTGGAAGAGATAGACGAAGCAGAATGGACAGTAATAATATAGTTTATCCATTATATACCAGGTACTCATTTGTACCACTTTAAAGTTTTAAACTTTAGGCAACCACAATTTTTTATCATATTTTTTGGCTTGGAAAAAAAGTCTACAAAAAAATGTAAATATAATATTATATACATATATGTTAGACATCTGCATGAATGCATCCAAAAAGTCAAATTAAACATTACTATAACTTAGTACGCGTACAGCACCGTCTAAAATGAATTTTAGTGAATGTTAGTAGTTTGTCAAATGACAAGAATTGTTCTCATTCACTTAAAAGTTGTAGAGCAAATAGTGTTTGGCATTTATTATGAATTTATAGAATTTAAGAGCAGCGACATTTTATGACAATGCATTTTTGAACCTTTAACCCGCACTGTTACTCTTTCCCTCGATCATTCCTCTGCATCGGTTGTCTATTTCGGGACCCTCTCACAGTGCACAGTGGTTCCGTCAGAGGCCAAAAATCAAAAAATTTGATGACATATTTTTTAAGCAAAATGTATTAAAATTGTCTCTCAAAAGTCCAAACTTCTCTTTGGCATACCGGATTTTACTAGAAATCTAACGGTACTTTCTAAAAATAGATTTGCAATCGTGAACACGTGTTCATTTTGGCAACGCAGCTGCGCTTTGGAAGTTATTTCTCTCTTTCAATTCGCCCTTTAAAGTGATCAGACGTACGCTGCAGTGCTCCGATTTGAATAATTTAACATGAATTATGAAATTGAAGGTATTTAGTTTAAATTGAGATATTAATAATTAACTTTCCTGAAAAAGTTTTTTCGTAAAACTAATTTCATCGAATAACCCTTTTTTGTGTATTTTTTTAAAGTATATTTTATGTTTAGTTAGACTTTTAGTTATGTTCCACGAAAACCCAGAACTTGGTTTGTATGTTTTTGTGATCGTCTTATTTTAGGTTACTAAATATTTTAAAATTAGCTGCCGAAATTTGCCGATGTGTCTAATATCCAACCCTCCACCTCTTCTTTGGCCTCTAACCCAAAAAACTAATTTCCTCACTAACTCTTACCTATCAGAATACTAGGGGGCTACGTAGCAAACTCCCCAAGCTATATTCTGATAGTTCTTTCTTTGTATCCCATATAATAGCATTTACAGAAACTTGGTTAAATCCGGAGATCTTTAGCTCCGAAGTTTTTCCAAGTAAGTACACCACTTTTAGACGGGATCGATCTCAGCGAAGAGGAGGTGGAGTCCTCATTTCGGTAGACTCTACTTTTGCTTCTGAAGAGGTGAAATCCCAAGAGTTTGGTGACATAGAATTTATTTGCGTTAAAATCACTATGTCCGTGAAAGCTTTATACATTACATGTTCATATATACCTCCTATGTCTGAACCGCCCACATATTGGCAGCATTTGTCCGCTATTCGATACGTCTCTAATCTTATGACGGATCGTGACCAACTCGTAGCGGTGGGCGACTTTAATATCCCAGAATTAAAGTGGTCCAACGTCGATAACTCACCATCTTTGTCACTTATAACTTACCATGACTTCACCGCGGGCATGTTTGACATGTCCCTAGGTCAGATCAATCATGTCAGAAATTCGCTAGGTCGGCTCTTAGACTTATGTTTTGTATCTGATCCAGATGGTACCGCTCTCTCCAGAGCTTTTCCCCTTTCAGCCCCAGAGGATCCATATCACCCCACGCTGGAGGTCTCAATCGAAACCACTCCTGGTATCGATCAGATGTCTCCGAGCGTGGTAAATAAGATTCGCTGTTTCCGTAAAGCTGATTTTCAAAAACTTAATAGCCTTATCGATACATTTGACTGGTCTGATATTCTGGCGTGCACTGATCTTAATGTCACTTTAGAAAAATTTTATTTTACTTTAAATACATTTTTTGACTCATGTGTGCCTTGGAAACATCCGTCCGCTTCAACAAATCCTCCTTGGTATACAAGGTCCCTCACTAACCTAAAAAATAAAAAAAATAAGCTTTTACTTAAATATAAAAAAACCTGCAGTAGTGTTGATTTCTCAAGATACCTACTAGCTCGGTCGAATTTTACCGTGCATAACGCTGAATGTTATAGGAATTATATTGACCGCTGCCGGATTCAATTTACTCAGGATCCAAAGCAGTTTTATAATTTTGTAAACACTAAGCGTAAACACGTATCTTTTTCACCTCTGCTTATGTTTGAAAATTCCTCTGCGACTTCGGATCAGGCCATTGCCGATCTATTCGCAGAATTTTTTCAAACAACTTATTCTCCTCCTAAATTGACTGATCAGCCTTATGCATATAACATTCAAGCAGCAAATCTTATTTTCTGTCCGTCTTTTTCTGAGAGCAACTTATTATCTGGTCTTTTAAGGGTAAAACCCATTTATTCGCCAGGCCCCGACGGAGTACCAGGCTGTGTGCTAAAATACTGCGCCAGGGCTCTGTGCAAACCTCTTCTAAGACTTTTCAACTTATCTTTGGAAACCTCGATTTTTCCCCTTAAGTGGAAGGAATCATTTATAATTCCCCTACATAAAAAGGGGAAAAAGTCCGAGGCTGCCAACTACAGAGGCATCTCTAAGTTGTCGGCAATTCCAAAGTTATTTGAAAAATTAATTACCCCTCATTTGCAACACCTTTGCTCTTCGATCATCACTCCTTGTCAGCATGGCTTTATTAAGCGTCGCTCCACCACCACAAACTTATTGGAGTTGACATCCTTTGTCATAGACGGCTTTTGTAAGGGATATCAAACCGATGTAATTTACACAGACTTCAGCAAAGCATTTGATTCAGTTAATCACTCACTTTTGTTGAGTAAACTGAATATGCTGGGTTTTCCTAAAGACCTCTTAACGTGGATCTCCAGCTACCTAGATGGAAGGACACAAAGAGTCTTATTTAAAAACATACAGTCCCGTCTGGTCCGTGCTACATCCGGCGTCCCTCAAGGAAGTCATCTTGGCCCGTTATTATTTACGCTTTTTATAAACGACTTGCCCCCTGCTTTAACGAACTCTCTAGTTCTTATGTATGCAGATGATGTAAAGCTTTGTCTTCAGTATAAATCCATCTCTGCCCAATGCAGTCTTCAGTCTGACCTTGATAACTTTCAAAAATGGTGTTTGGCTAATGATTTAATACTTAATGGATCAAAATGCAAGCATATGTCTTTTTATCGTTCTTGCCCTCTGCAAGCTACGTATTCCATTAATGGGATTGCCTTAGAAAAATTAACCCAGGTTAATGATCTCGGCATCCTATTAGACATAAAACTTAAATTTGCCGACCATATTTCCTTAATGGTTAATAAGGCTAAAGGAGTCCTTGGTTTTATTAAAAGGTGGTCAAAAGAATTTAATGACCCCTATATAACCAAAACTTTATTCATTTCTTTGGTCCGTCCGATACTAGAGTACGGTTCATGTGTCTGGAGTCCCCAATATGGAGTACATAAGGACCGCATAGAATCCGTACAAAAGAACTTTTTAATATTTGCACTTAGAGGTCTATACTGGGATGCAAATCTTCAGCTTCCATCCTACAGTAGCAGACTTTTACTTATTAACTTACCTAGCTTAACAAATCGTAGGACAATGCTCGGTGTAGTTTTTCTGCAAAACCTTATCAACGGGGATGTAGATAGCCAGCATTTACTAACACGCTTAAATTTCAACATTCCTAATAGAAGGACTCGAAACTTTAGTCCTCTGTTCCTTAGCCGTTGTAGTTCGACATATGCACTGCATGACCCTTTTAGGGTATTATGTTCGAACTACAATGGTCTCTACTCTATTACATCTCTTTCCTGTCCATCTAATTTAAAATATAGAATTTTAAATTTCCTTACTAACTCCTCTTAGCTTAATAATTAACAAATAACTTAATATACTCTAACAAATCGTTTCTTGAGCGCCCCTCGGTCGTCTGGGCCTCTAAGCTTTATGATGAATACAGGAATGCTAGCTGATGCTCTTATTGATGCACAAGCCATTTCCAAATTCTGAAAGACCGCGAAAAAAAAAAAAAAAAAAAAAAAAAAAAAAAAAATATCGTAAAAATACTAACACCATCTTAACATGAAAGTTGGCTAATTTCCGTTTTTTCAGTTATATGGTAGCTATAGGATATATTCGGCTGATCCTTATGAATGAAAAACACCGAAGTTATATAATTTCCGATCAATCAGTTATATGGCAGCTATAGGATATAGTCGGCTGATTCTTATGAAATTTGGAAGGTCGTGTTATTTTGTCAAATATAGCATTCGTACAAAAACTGAACCCTCTTACTGTAAAAACACCCAAGTTATAGCATTTTCGATCAATCAGTTATATGGCAGCTTTATGATATAGATGCCCGATCTGGCTGATTTTAACATATTATTTTAGAATAAGAATATAAATATTTTGTGCAAAGTTTCTAGTCCCTACCTCAACTAGAAGTATTTTTGGCCGCTCTCTTCATACAAGCCGGACCACTGTGCAGTGGTCGATTCGGCCTCGCTAGCGGCATTTAATTAATAAATTCTGAAATATTAGAGATATCTTCAATCGGTTTTTAATCTCGGTTTGTGACTTAATTTTGCATTATGTGGGCAAAAATGAAATTCATAGTATTTAAAAAAAATTTTTTTTTATATTTAAAAAAAGACTTTTATTACATTGTTTTTATTCAAAAGAAAATAAGTAAGAAATATAATTATAACTTTTATTATACAAGAAGCAAATATCGAAAATATACATTATATACAAAAAATTTAATAAAAATTATTTTTCTGAATCTTGATTTTCAGAGTCGGACAAATCGGTTACAAGATTCTCTGCTGAAAGCAAGCTCTTAACGTCTTTGTCCATAATAATATTTTTCGATGACGAAATTGATGAGCCACTTGACATTAAAGATATTAGAGGATCAGATATATAAATATCCTCCGTTGGGTTTTTTTTGAATTTTTACTTGTATTATTCTCGCTTATGTTTCGATAATCTTCATTTCTTGCTTTAAGCTCGTCCTCTGACATCATACCAATTGAAGACAAAAACTGTTTATGATGTCTGCTCTATGAATTAAAATTCTGTAAACAGACGATTGGGTATTCCAAGGGTATTTATTAACAAAAATTTCTGCAGTTTCCATAGAGTACGATCCTAATGCATCCGTGTTTAACTAATGTCCACAGGCCAATGCTCGCAGGACAACGCTAGATCGGAATATTAACATTTGGTTACTCCTGTTATGCGCGCAGGTAAATTTGGTTGCTGAAAAAATCTTCGTGCAGTTTTTCCATTGTTGGTACTTCCAGTATCGGACTTATAATATCCCCGCTAAGCTCCCGTCAGCATTAAGCTTCGACACAATTCTTGATGTATTGCGCCTTCCGTCTATATACAAGCTGCTACTTGCAGCCAACAACAAGGCATCCGTCGAGACTTTCTCCGAAATGCCTGATAGTTTGTTGATTAAGGTTTTTTTGCAACACTCTGAAATACTTTTCTCTGGGCGTCCACCATTTCGTTATTTTGGGAGCCAAAATAAACATATGTTGACATTGACAGTACACAGCTGATCATCAGCTGATTGATGAGCTTAGAAAACATCAATTAGCATCTAATCAAGGTGCATGCTATCGATAGGTAAACTGTGCGTCTCTCGCTTTCTCACTCTCTCGAATATATATAAAATATATAACATTTTCGACATCGTTTGCAGTTATAGAAAACACTGCATTGGACATTTTCAGCCAAAAATATAAACCAAAAATACCCTCTGCTTGAGTATAATAAACATAATAAATTGAAAAACATAATTTTTTGGATCAACCGACTGTATCCTATAGCTGTCATATAAGTGATTTATCAGAAATGCCATATCTTTAAGTTTTAAACACTTGTAGACAGTATTATAATTTTGATCAAAAGTGTGCAAAGCAGTGAAGGAGACGTATCCGACCCTATAAAGTAGGGGTGCTCAAATTCGTTTTATAGCGCACTATAGGAAATTTTGCCCATTTTCTGGCCATTTTTCCATCAATTTTTAATGTTGCATACCAAAAATTTCCATAGATAGCGCCACTGCAAAGAAATCAGCTGTTAAAACCACCTGTTGATGTTAACGCTCACAATTTTAGAGCTTGCAATTTTAGATTTTGAGTGCTATTTTAAAAACGCAGAGTAAAAAATTTATGAACAAAATCAAATTTTTTGAATGGAATACTTTTAAGCGCGTTTTTTTTTTATGAGTTTGTGTATGTGAAATGTTCCACAAACGTGTGTTGTTTTTTTAATAGGATGATAATGTAAGCAGTATAGTAAACAATTTTTGAGAATTAAATCTTATTTTTAAAACGAAATTTAACCTAAGTCTAGCCTAGTCAATCAATGAAACTATTCTATGTTGTAGATTTCCGATGAATCAGCTATGTGGCAGCTATAGGATATAGTTAGCAGACCCCGGCCGTTCCGACTTATATATTGCGTGCAATAGAAAGAAGGTTGTGTGCAAAGTTTTAAGTCGATAGCTTTAAAACTGAGAGACTAGTTTGCGTAGAAACGGACAGACGGACATGCTCATATTAACTCCGGAGGTGATCCTGATCAAGAATATATATAGTCTATAGAGTCGGATATGTCTCCTTCACTGCGTTGCACACTGTTGGAAAAAATTTTAATACCCTTTGCAAGCGTATAAAAACGTTAATAAAAATATAACACATATACCAAGAAACGAGCTTCAACCGGGAAGACTAAAGAGAGAAAAACGTCAACGGAACTAGCTGCATGTTTTACATAGATAATAAAAAGAAGAAAGATAGGTTGGAAAAGATAGACGAAGCAGAATGGACAGTAATAATATAGTTTATCCATTATATACCAGGTACTCATTTGTACCACTTTAAAGTTTTAAACTTTAGGCAACCACAATTTTTTATCATATTTTTTGGCTTGGAAAAAAAGTCTACAAAAAAATGTAAATATAATATTATATATATGTTAGACATCTGCATGAATGCATCCAAAAAGTCAAATTAAACATTACTATAACCAGTAACCATACAGCATATAGACAACCCATTTCATACAACGAAAATGGACGCGAAAATTTCTTGCGACAGGTCCCAGCAGGCCCCAGAGCGGATTTCTTACGCTCTCTTACGCTCATCGTTCGTTCATCTTACGCTCATTCTCTCATTAAATGTTTTCTGTTTCTCAGTCTTTAAACGGAGCGCGATGAAGAAGGTTGGCCTGCGCTTCGGTTGATCTTCGTATGTATGCGTGTCACACATTGAGGAATTATTTTGCAGAATTTAAATATCCAGAAGTAGTACATTGCATTGACGGCATGATGTTAACAATTTCATCAGTACTTGCACTATCTGAAAGTTTGTGGAGCTCCGAAATCTTTTATTTATCAACCGCGAAATTGAATCAAGACCCCTTAGAAAACTTGAATTTAATACAATAATGTCAAAAATGCTATCAATGAAAATATTAACTTCGAAATCATTATCTGGTAATTGCGGCCCAGATGAAGATACAATGTTAATTAACGTTATCCAGGACTGCAGCTTGAATAAAACTTGCAAGGAGTTAAAAACCGATGAAGACAATACCGATTTCGAGATGTTCTCAGATGACGAGACGGAAATTGAGCAAGTTTTGGATATTGCAACTGGTGACGAGTTTGATAGCAATGCCTTGCGATATTTTGCAGGCTATATATTGCTTAAAATTTTGGAAAAAAAAGATTGCGGAGTGTGTGCTGATCTATTAAAGAAAAAAATAGAAGCACAAACCTGTACGGAAAATTTTATACTGAATAAAAATTATGACTGCGTTGATAAAACTTTAAAACTTAAAGCTCCTTCTGACTACTATTTTTCTTTGATTGAAATACATTATTCTGTTTTTAAGAAAATATTTGAAAAAAAGCCACAGATGAACAGAATAAAGAAAACAATTATTCAATCTTGCATATCCTCCACTGAAAAATCCAGCATATATTCTAATTGGTTTTCGGTTAGCCATCCCTGTTATGAACACAGGATGAAAATGCTTGACGGATTTGTTTTAATATTATTGAGGAAAAACAGCAAATGGCTAACAGAAAAAATGTATTTCAAAGGAAAAGCTGCATCAGCAGCAGGTTCAAAGAAACTAAAAATACTCAAAGAATAATTTTTGGTTTTGTAATTGTCTCATTTTATTATTAGGTTAGGAGTAGGTTATGTTAGGTGGGGAACAAGGAGATAGCCAATTAGTTTTGGTATCTCAAGTCGACTCGAAAGTCTTCATTGAAGACTCCATCGCAATCGCAATGGCCTCCTCGTGGTGTTCCCTGGATACAGACATAAATACATATATATGTATATATATACATATATAAGTACGTATATATATATATATATATATATATGTATATATATCTGTAACAAATTCGAGCGGCGACTTTTAAAAGTTCCAAAATATATAAGGAAATTATTAAATTAACGACAATAATTTAATTAAAATAATAACACAATAACCCAAAATAATAACAAGTGCCTGAAAAATTGTAAACAAAAAAGGTAAACAAGTCCATCAGCTGTTTTCGTGTCTTCACCCTCCCCTAAAAATCATTCCATCGTTAGAGTAGGCATGCACAAGCCTCTTGCAGAACAACAAAAACTTAAAAGCAACCGGCGCTTTAAGTGACTCCGACCGAAATATACTCTGACACTTTCTCAGTATATTGATTTTTAATGATTCGTAAAAATATATATACAGAAAACATTTTACTACTAACACTTAATCTTATTCCTAAATAAAATTAAGAAAAGATTAAGCGTAAGAAATCCGCTCTGGGGCCTGCTGGGGCCTGTCGCAAGAAATTTTCGCGTCCATTTTCGTTGTATGAAATGGGTTGTCTATATGCTGTATGGTTAGTGCTATAACTTAGTACGCGTACAGCACCGTCTAAAATGAATTTTAGTGAATGTTAGTAGTTTGTCAAATGACAAGAATTGTTCTCATTCACTTAAAAGTTCTAGAGCAAATATTATTTGACATTTATTATGAATTTATTTATTATTTATTTATTTACCAACGCTCTCCAAAATACTTGAACGAGTGTTTTTAAGCAGAGCACTGCCAGTATTTGACGAGGCTGGACTGATCCCTGACCACCAGTTTGGCTTCAGGCGGCGACACGGTACGCCAGAGCAGTGCCATCGGGTAGTGCAGTGCATCCTGGACGCGTTTGAAACCAAGAAGTACTGCATGGCCGTCATGCTGGACGTGAAGCAGGCGTTTGACCGAGTCTGGCATCCCGGTCTTCTATATAAATTAAAGACTGGCCTACCCCGACCATACTTCCAGTTCCTAAAGTCGTTCTTGGAAGACCGTAAATTTGCTGTTAGATGTGGCGAGGCCATCTCCGGTATTAGAGAAGCTCACGCTGGTGTACCCCAAGGCAGCGTTCTTGGCCCGTTGATGTACAATGCTTACACGGCCGACCTCCCTGTTCTTCAGAGGCCTGACCTGCTCGCAGCAACCTATGCAGACGACACCGCCTTCCTTACCACCGCCGATAGCGCATTGGGGGCAGCCGATACGATGCAATTGCAGCTTGACTTGCTCAGCGACTGGCAAAAGCGATGGAACATTGCCGTCAATAATGAGAAGTCCACTGCCTCCACATTTTCTCTCTGCAAAGGCAACTGCCCTCCAGTTAACCTTAACGGCTCTCCAATCCCACAGGTAGACAATCCCAGGTACCTGGGATTCACCCTAGACAGGAGGCTCACCTGGAAGCCCCATCTGATTAAGAAGAGGAAACAGGCTAATCAAAGACTTCGATCCTTCTACTGGCTTATGGGTAGGAGATCGAAGCTGAGAACTCCCACTAAACTCCTCATCTACAAGGCAATAATACGCCCTATCTGGACGTACGGCATACAGCTCTGGGGAACTGCGAGCAAGACGAATGTCCGAACTATGCAAGCTTTCGAAAATAGAGCCCTTCGAATCGCCACTGGGGCCCACGTCTATCATGACAATCGCACCATCCACGAGGTTCTCAATTTCCCTTGGGTCAAGGACGAGATACAAAGAAGCAGCGCACGTTACATGCAGAGGCTTCATAATCACCCGAACCGGTTGGCCAGCTCCCTGCTGGACAGCAGCGAGCAACCCAAAAGACTTAAAAGGACACACCCGCTGGACCTCCCCTTACTACTCTAATTTTTTTTTTCTACCATATTAATATTTAAAAATATCTATACGTGAAGTTTACGTGATAAAATTTAATGGTTGTCCCTAATGGACAGTTTTAAATAAACATTACCCTGCTTTTTAAAAAAAAAAAAAAAAAAAAAAAATTTATTATGAATTTATAGAATTTAAGAGCAGCGACATTTTATGACAATGCATTTTTGAACCTTTAACCCGCACTGTTACTCTTTCCCTCGATCATTCCTCTGCATCGGTTGTCTATTTCGGGACCCTCTCACAGTGCACAGTGGTTCCGTCAGAGGCCAAAAATCAAAAAATTTGATGACATATTTTTTAAGCAAAATGTATTAAAATTGTCTCTCAAAAGTCCAAACTTCTCTTTGGCATACCGGGTTTTACTAGAAATCTAACGGTACTTTCTAAAAATAGATTTGCAATCGTGAACACGTGTTCATTTTGGCAACGCAGCTGCGCTTTGGAAGTTATTTCTCTCTTTCAATTCGCCCTTTAAAGTGATCAGACGTACGCTGCAGTGCTCCGATTTGAATAATTTAACATGAATTATGAAATTGAAGGTATTTAGTTTAAATTGAGATATTAATAATTAACTTTTCGCAAAACTAATTTCATCGAATAACCCTTTTTTGTGTATTTTTTTAAAGTATATTTTATGTTTAGTTAGACTTTTAGTTATGTTCCACGAAAACCCAGAACTTGGTTTGTATGTTTTTGTGATCGTCTTATTTTAGGTTACTAAATATTTTAAAATTAGCTGCCGAAATTTGCCGATGTGTCTAATATCGTAAAAATACTAACACCATCTTAACATGAAAGTTGGCTAATTTCCGTTTTTTCAGTTA
Organism: Drosophila bipectinata; assembly: GCF_030179905.1. Classification (NCBI taxonomy): domain Eukaryota; kingdom Metazoa; phylum Arthropoda; class Insecta; order Diptera; family Drosophilidae; genus Drosophila; species Drosophila bipectinata. The sequence goes on along the minus strand of NC_091740.1, from coordinate 18,007,891 downwards.
TATGGTAGCTATAGGATATAGTCGGCTGATCCTTATGAAATTTGGAACGTTGTATTATTGTGTATTGTGCCAAAAATAGCATTCGTACCAAATCAGAATTCTCTAGCCTTAAAAACACCGAAGTTATATAATTTCCGATCAATCAGTTATATGGCAGCTATAGGATATAGTCGGCTGATTCTTATGAAATTTGGAAGGTCGTGTTATTTTGTCAAATATAGCATTCGTACAAAAACTGAACCCTCTTACTGTAAAAACACCCAAGTTATAGCATTTTCGATCAATCAGTTATATGGCAGCTATATGATATAGATGCCCGATCTGGCTGATTTTAACATATTATTTTAGAATAAGAATATAAATATTTTGTGCAAAGTTTCTAGTCCCTACCTCAACTAGAAGTATTTTTGGCCGCTCTCTTCATACAAGCCGGACCACTGTGCAGTGGTCGATTCGGCCTCGCTAGCGGCATTTAATTAATAAATTCTGAAATATTAGAGATATCTTCAATCGGGTTTTTAATCTCGGTTTGTGACTCAATTTTGCATTATGTGGGAAAAAATGAAATTTATAGTATTTAAAAAAAAATTTTTTTTATATTTAAAAAAAGACTTTTATTACATTGTTTTTATTCAAAAGAAAAAAAGTAAGAAATATAATTATAACTTTTATTATACAAGAAGCAAATATCGAAAATATACATTATATACAAAAAATTTAATAAAAATTATTTTTCTAAATCTTGACTTTCAGAGTCGGACAAATCGGTTACAAGATTCTCTGCTGAAAGCAAGCTCTTAACGTCTTTGTCCATAATAATATTTTTCGATGACGAAATTGATGAGCCACTTGACATTAAAGATATTAGAGGATCAGATATATAAATATCCTCCGTTGGGTTTTTTATTGAATTTTTACTTGTATTATTCTCGCTTATGTTTCGATAATCTTCATTTCTTGCTTCAAGCTCGTCCTCTGACATCATACCAATTGAAGACAAAAACTGTTTATGATGTCTGCTCTATGAATTAAAATTCTGTAAACAGACGATAGGGTATTCCAAGGGTATTTATTAACAAAAATTTCTGCAGTTTCCATAGAGTACGATCCTAATGCATCCGTGTTTAACTAATGTCCACAGGCCAATGCTCGCACGACAACGCTAAGTCGGAATATTAACATTTGGTTACTCCTGTTATGCGCGCAGGTAAATTTGGTTGCTGAAAAAATCTTCGTGCAGTTTTTCCATTGGTTGGTACTATCGGCCGTACTTCCAGTACTTATAATATCCCCGCTAAGCTCCTCGTCAGCATTAAGCTTCGACACAATTCTTGATGTATTGCGCCTTCCGTCTATATACAAGCTGCTACTTGCAGCCAACAACAAGGCATCCGTCGAGACTTTCTCCGAAATGCCTGATAGTTTGTTGATTAAGGTTTTTTTGCAACACTCTGAAATACTTTTCTCTGGGCGTCCAACATTTCTAAATGAAGATCTTTTCATCAACACCTGAGGCGTGTCTAGCCATCCTTTATTACTTTTTTCAAAAGCTGCCTTACTTATATTGCATTTCTTCCACTACTGGTCAAGCCTACTATTAAAATTGCGCAGTTTTTTTCCAATTTCGCAAAGCTCCTTTTCGTTAAATATTTTTTACAAACTTCTCCTCATGCAAAGCTTTCCATTACGAAGAACTTTTTAGTGGGGACCGCTTCGCCGTCCCATACTAAGAAAAGTGCGCGCTTCGATTTTTCCTAAAAAGTGAAATAACTTGTAGATACGCAGGAATACGCACTTGATTTTTGAAAATTCGGACAGATGAGGATTCACACTTTAACAAACTATTGCAACCAGAGTAAATCCAGGTGAATCTATTAAGTTCAACTTCACGAACGACTGGTGTGCGCTCTAATCCCCGCATTGTTAATAGACTTTATATTCACTACAATTTATAAGTAACACATATACTGATACGTCACAAGCACAGATTTTCTATGTAGCACATACTTTAATAGTTGTTAAAAACCAAACTTGCACTAGAATAAACGTAAATTTCACTATTTATTCAAATATGCAACCAATAAGCAAAAGGGAGCCAAAATAAACATATGTTGACATTGACAGTACACAGCTGATCATCAGCTGATTGATGAGCTTAGAAAACATCAATTAGCATCTAATCAAGGTGCATGCTATCGATAGGTAAACTGTGCGTCTCTCGCTTTCTCACTCTCTCGAATATATATAAAATATATAACATTTTCGACATCGTTTGCAGTTATAGAAAACACTGCATTGGACATTTTCAGCCAAAAATATAAACCAAAAATACCCTCTGCTTGATAATAAATAATAAATTGAAAAACATAATTTTTTGGATCAACCGACTGTATCCTATAGCTGTCATATAAGTGATTTATCAGAAATGCTTTAAGTTTTAATACACTTGTAGACAGTATTATAATTTTGATCAAAAGTGTGCAAAGCAGTGAAGGAGACATATCCGACCCTATAAAGTAGGGGTGATCAAATTCGTTTTATAGCGCACTATAGGAAATTTTGCCCATTTTCTGGCCATTTTTCCATCAATTTTTAATGTTGCATACCAAAAATTTCCATAGATAGCGCCACTGCAAAGAAATCAGCTGCTAAAACCACCTGTTGATGTTAACGCTCACGTGAGCTTGCAATTTTAGATTTTGAGTGCTATTTTAAAACCGCAGAGTAAAAAATTTATAAACAAAATCAAAATTTTTGAATTGAATACTTTTAAGCGCGTTTTTTTTTTTATGAGTTTGTGTATGTGAAATGTTCCACAAACGTGTGTTGTTTTTTTAATAGGATGATAATGTAAGCAGTATAGTAAAAAATTTTTGAGAATTAAATCTTATTTTTAAAACGAAATTTAACCTAAGTCTAGCCTAGTCAATCAATGAAACTATTCTATGTTGTAGATTTCCGATGAATCAGCTATGTGGCAGCTATAGGATATAGTTAGCAGACCACGGCAAATAGTATTTGGCGTTTATTATGAATTTATAAAATTTAAGAGCAGCGACATTTTATGACAATGCATTTTTGAACCTTTAACCCGCACTGTTACTCTTTCCCTCGATCAGTCCTCTGCATCGGTTGTCTATTTCGGGACCCTCTCACAGTGGTCGATTCGGCCTCGCTGGCGGCATTTAATTTATAAATTCTGAAATATTAGAGATATCTTCAATCGGTTTTTTAATCTCGGTTTGTGACTCAATTTTGCATTATGTGGGCAAAAATGAAATTTATAGTATTTAAAAAAAATTTTTTTTTATATTTAAAAAAAGACTTTTATTACATTGTTTTTATTCAAAAGAAAAAAAGTAAGAAATATAATTATAACTTTTATTATACAAGAAGCAAATATCGAAAATATACATTATATACAAAAAATTTAATAAAAATTATTTTTCTAAATCTTGACTTTCAGAGTCGGACAAATCGGTTACAAGATTCTCTGCTGAAAGCAAGCTCTTAACGTCTTTGTCCATAATAATATTTTTCGATGACGAAATTGATGAGCCACTTGACATTAAAGATATTAGAGGATCAGATATATAAATATCCTCCGTTGGGTTTTTTTTTTGAATTTTTACTTGTATTATTCTCGCTTATGTTTCGATAATCTTCATTTCTTGCTTCAAGCTCGTCCTCTGACATCATACCAATTGAAGACAAAAACTGTTTATGATGTCTGCTCTATGAATTAAAATTCTGTGAACAGACGATAGGGTATTCCAAGGGTATTTATTAACAAAAATTTCTGCAGTTTCCATAGAGTACGATCCTAATGCATCCGTGTTTAACTAATGTCCACAGGCCAATGCTCGCACGACAACGCTAAGTCGGAATATTAACATTTGGTTACTCCTGTTATGCGCGCAGGTAAATTTGGTTGCTGAAAAAATCTTCGTGCAGTTTTTCCATTGGTTGGTACTATCGGCCGTACTTCCAGTACTTATAATATCCCCGCTAAGCTCCTCGTCAGCATTAAGCTTCGACACAATTCTTGATGTATTGCGCCTTCCGTCTATATACAAGCTGCTACTTGCAGCCAACAACAAGGCATCCGTCGAGACTTTCTCCGAAATGCCTGATAGTTTGTTGATTAAGGTTTTTTTGCAACACTCTGAAATACTTTTCTCTGGGCGTCCAACATTTCTAAATGAAGATCTTTTCATCAACACCTGAGGCGTGTCTAGCCATCCTTTATTACTTTTTTCAAAAGCTGCCTTACTTATATTGCATTTCTTCCACTACTGGTCAAGCCTACTATTAAAATTGCGCAGTTTTTTTCCAATTTCGCAAAGCTCCTTTTCGTTAAATATTTTTTACAAACTTCTCCTCATGCAAAGCTTTCCATTACGAAGAACTTTTTAGTGGGGACCGCTTCGCCGTCCCATACTAAGAAAAGTGCGCGCTTCGATTTTTCCTAAAAAGTGAAATAACTTGTAGATACGCAGGAATACGCACTTGATTTTTGAAAATTCGGACAGATGAGGATTCACACTTTAACAAACTATTGCAACCAGAGTAAATCCAGGTGAATCTATTAAGTTCAACTTCACGAACGACTGGTGTGCGCTCTAATCCCCGCATTGTTAATAGACTTTATATTCACTACAATTTATAAGTAACACATATACTGATACGTCACAAGCACAGATTTTCTATGTAGCACATACTTTAATAGTTGTTAAAAACCAAACTTGCACTAGAATAAACGTAAATTTCACTATTTATTCAAATATGCAACCAATAAGCAAAAGGGAGCCAAAATAAACATATGTTGACATTGACAGTACACAGCTGATCATCAGCTGATTGATGAGCTTAGAAAACATCAATTAGCATCTAATCAAGGTGCATGCTATCGATAGGTAAACTGTGCGTCTCTCGCTTTCTCACTCTCTCGAATATATATAAAATATATAACATTTTCGACATCGTTTGCAGTTATAGAAAACACTGCATTGGACATTTTCAGCCAAAAATATAAACCAAAAATACCCTCTGCTTGATAATAAATAATAAAATGAAAAACATAATTTTTTGGATCAACCGACTGTATCCTATAGCTGTCATATAAGTGATTTATCAGAAATGCCATATCTTTAAGTTTTATACACTTGTAGACAGTATTATAATTTTGATCAAAAGTGTGCAAAGCAGTGAAGGAGACATATCCGACCCTATAAAGTAGGGGTGCTCAAATTCGTTTTATAGCGCACTATAGGAAATTTTGCCCATTTTCTGGCCATTTTTCCATCAATTTTTAATGTTGCATACCAAAAATTTCCATAGATAGCGCCACTGCAAAGAAATCAGCTGCTAAAACCACCTGTTGATGTTAACGCTCACGTGAGCTTGCAATTTTAGATTTTGAGTGCTATTTTAAAACCGCAGAGTAAAAAATTTATAAACAAAATCAAAATTTTTGAATTGAATACTTTTAAGCGCGTTTTTTTTTTATGAGTTTGTGTATGTGAAATGTTCCACAAACGTGTGTTGTTTTTTTAATAGGATGATAATGTAAGCAGTATAGTAAAAAATTTTTGAGAATTAAATCTTATTTTTAAAACGAAATTTAACCTAAGTCTAGCCTAGTCAATCAATGAAACTATTCTATGTTGTAGATTTCCGATGAATCAGCTATGTGGCAGCTATAGGATATAGTTAGCAGACCACGGCAAATAGTATTTGGCGTTTATTATGAATTTATAAAATTTAAGAGCAGCGACATTTTATGACAATGCATTTTTGAACCTTTAACCCGCACTGTTACTCTTTCCCTCGATCAGTCCTCTGCATCGGTTGTCTATTTCGGGACCCTCTCACAGTGGTCGATTCGGCCTCGCTAGCGGCATTTAATTTATAAATTCTGAAATATTAGAGATATCTTCAATCGGTTTTTAATCTCGGTTTGTGACTCAATTTTGCATTATGTGGGCAAAAATGAAATTTATAGTATTTAAAAAAAAATTTTTTTTATATTTAAAAAAAGACTTTTATTACATTGTTTTTATTCAAAAGAAAAAAAGTAAGAAATATAATTATAACTTTTATTATACAAGAAGCAAATATCGAAAATATACATTATATACAAAAAATTTAATAAAAATTATTTTTCTAAATCTTGACTTTCAGAGTCGGACAAATCGGTTACAAGATTCTCTGCTGAAAGCAAGCTCTTAACGTCTTTGTCCATAATAATATTTTTCGATGACGAAATTGATGAGCCACTTGACATTAAAGATATTAGAGGATCAGATATATAAATATCCTCCGTTGGGTTTTTTATTGAATTTTTACTTGTATTATTCTCGCTTATGTTTCGATAATCTTCATTTCTTGCTTCAAGCTCGTCCTCTGACATCATACCAATTGAAGACAAAAACTGTTTATGATGTCTGCTCTATGAATTAAAATTCTGTGAACAGACGATAGGGTATTCCAAGGGTATTTATTAACAAAAATTTCTGCAGTTTCCATAGAGTACGATCCTAATGCATCCGTGTTTAACTAATGTCCACAGGCCAATGCTCGCACGACAACGCTAAGTCGGAATATTAACATTTGGTTACTCCTGTTATGCGCGCAGGTAAATTTGGTTGCTGAAAAAATCTTCGTGCAGTTTTTCCATTGGTTGGTACTATCGGCCGTACTTCCAGTACTTATAATATCCCCGCTAAGCTCCTCGTCAGCATTAAGCTTCGACACAATTCTTGATGTATTGCGCCTTCCGTCTATATACAAGCTGCTACTTGCAGCCAACAACAAGGCATCCGTCGAGACTTTCTCCGAAATGCCTGATAGTTTGTTGATTAAGGTTTTTTTGCAACACTCTGAAATACTTTTCTCTGGGCGTCCAACATTTCTAAATGAAGATCTTTTCATCAACACCTGAGGCGTGTCTAGCCATCCTTTATTACTTTTTTCAAAAGCTGCCTTACTTATATTGCATTTCTTCCACTACTGGTCAAGCCTACTATTAAAATTGCGCAGTTTTTTTCCAATTTCGCAAAGCTCCTTTTCGTTAAATATTTTTTACAAACTTCTCCTCATGCAAAGCTTTCCATTACGAAGAACTTTTTAGTGGGGACCGCTTCGCCGTCCCATACTAAGAAAAGTGCGCGCTTCGATTTTTCCTAAAAAGTGAAATAACTTGTAGATACGCAGGAATACGCACTTGATTTTTGAAAATTCGGACAGATGAGGATTCACACTTTAACAAACTATTGCAACCAGAGTAAATCCAGGTGAATCTATTAAGTTCAACTTCACGAACGACTGGTGTGCGCTCTAATCCCCGCATTGTTAATAGACTTTATATTCACTACAATTTATAAGTAACACATATACTGATACGTCACAAGCACAGATTTTCTATGTAGCACATACTTTAATAGTTGTTAAAAACCAAACTTGCACTAGAATAAACGTAAATTTCACTATTTATTCAAATATGCAACCAATAAGCAAAAGGGAGCCAAAATAAACATATGTTGACATTGACAGTACACAGCTGATCATCAGCTGATTGATGAGCTTAGAAAACATCAATTAGCATCTAATCAAGGTGCATGCTATCGATAGGTAAACTGTGCGTCTCTCGCTTTCTCACTCTCTCGAATATATATAAAATATATAACATTTTCGACATCGTTTGCAGTTATAGAAAACACTGCATTGGACATTTTCAGCCAAAAATATAAACCAAAAATACCCTCTGCTTGATAATAAATAATAAATTGAAAAACATAATTTTTTGGATCAACCGACTGTATCCTATAGCTGTCATATAAGTGATTTATCAGAAATGCCATATCTTTAAGTTTTATACACTTGTAGACAGTATTATAATTTTGATCAAAAGTGTGCAAAGCAGTGAAGGAGACATATCCGACCCTATAAAGTAGGGGTGCTCAAATTCGTTTTATAGCGCACTATAGGAAATTTTGCCCATTTTCTGGCCATTTTTCCATCAATTTTTAATGTTGCATACCAAAAATTTCCATAGATAGCGCCACTGCAAAGAAATCAGCTGCTAAAACCACCTGTTGATGTTAACGCTCACGTGAGCTTGCAATTTTAGATTTTGAGTGCTATTTTAAAACCGCAGAGTAAAAAATTTATAAACAAAATCAAAATTTTTGAATTGAATACTTTTAAGCGCGTTTTTTTTTTTTATGAGTTTGTGTATGTGAAATGTTCCACAAACGTGTGTTGTTTTTTTAATAGGATGATAATGTAAGCAGTATAGTAAAAAATTTTTGAGAATTAAATCTTATTTTTAAAACGAAATTTAACCTAAGTCTAGCCTAGTCAATCAATGAAACTATTCTATGTTGTAGATTTCCGATGAATCAGCTATGTGGCAGCTATAGGATATAGTTAGCAGACCACGGCAAATAGTATTTGGCATTTATTATGAATTTATAAAATTTAAGAGCAGCGACATTTTATGACAATGCATTTTTGAACCTTTAACCCGCACTGTTACTCTTTCCCTCGATCAGTCCTCTGCATCGGTTGTCTATTTCGGGACCCTCTCACAGTGGTCGATTCGGCCTCGCTAGCGGCATTTAAGTTATAAATTCTGAAATATTAGAGATATCTTCAATCGGTTTTTTAATCTCGGTTTGTGACTCAATTTTGCATTATGTGGGCAAAAATGAAATTTATAGTATTTAAAAAAAAATTTTTTTTATATTTAAAAAAAGACTTTTATTACATTGTTTTTATTCAAAAGAAAAAAAGTAAGAAATATAATTATAACTTTTATTATACAAGAAGCAAATATCGAAAATATACATTATATACAAAAAATTTAATAAAAATTATTTTTCTAAATCTTGACTTTCAGAGTCGGACAAATCGGTTACAAGATTCTCTGCTGAAAGCAAGCTCTTAACGTCTTTGTCCATAATAATATTTTTCGATGACGAAATTGATGAGCCACTTGACATTAAAGATATTAGAGGATCAGATATATAAATATCCTCCGTTGGGTTTTTTATTGAATTTTTACTTGTATTATTCTCGCTTATGTTTCGATAATCTTCATTTCTTGCTTCAAGCTCGTCCTCTGACATCATACCAATTGAAGACAAAAACTGTTGTGATGTCTGAAATGATGTCTGCTCTATGAATTAAAATTCTGTGAACAGACGATAGGGTATTCCAAGGGTATTTATTAACAAAAATTTCTGCAGTTTCCATAGAGTACGATCCTAATGCATCCGTGTTTAACTAATGTCCACAGGCCAATGCTCGCAGGACAACGCTAAATCGGAATATTAACATTTGGTTACTCCTGTTATGCGCGCAGGTAAATTTGGTTGCTGAAAAAATCTTCGTGCAGTTTATAAGTAACACATATACTGATACGTCACAAGCACAGATTTTCTATGTAGCACATACCTTAATAGTTGTTAAAAACCAAACTTGCACTAGAATAAACGTAAATTTCACTATTTGTTCAAATATGCAACCAATAAGCAAAAGGGAGCCAAAATTGTATATATCACCTGCTGAAACATATGTTGACATTGACAGTACACAGCTGATCATCAGCTGATTGATGAGCTTAGAAAACATCAATTAGCATTGTTACCGCCGTCATAGAATTAAGTTTATATTTGAAAAATGAAATCGTTAAAATTAGTGTTGAATAATGTTAGAATAAGTTTTGAAAAACGCTAGACGTAAGCTTATCGATATACGGAAAATGGCGGAAGAACGAGGCGTTTGCGATCGCTAGGTGAAGCTAACGAGGCGAGGGAAAACGACGAAGTTTTTTGGCTGGCGCTGGCCATGATTTGAGTTTAAATAAAGGAAAGAATAACCAAATCTATGTTTGCTTAAAAAATCGTGCATCGACCTCGCCCCGACCTCAATATTTCTAAAAAACTTCCTCCAAAACTTCGTTACCTGCGGATTAAGGCAGAAAAAACAGCGTCGCGTCGCTAGCAGACAACAGCTAGACCGACAGGAGGCGACAAATTTTGGAAGTAACGAAAGGGAAGGCGTCGCGTCCCTAGCAGCCAAGGCTAGGTCGAGTTGAGCACGCCATTCTTGGGGAAAACCAGAACTCTTGCGGATAAAGGCAGAGGTAAGGCGTCGCGTCCCTAGCAGCCACAGGCTAGGTCGAGTAAGCACGCAGCCAAGAAGAAGAAAAGCAGACGCCATATTGCAAGCACGCCGGACGACGCAAAGCATGAACGTTGAAGTGTGCAGAATTTGCAAGAACAAAAACGAAACAGCGTCAGAAAATTGGGTACAGTGCGACGTTTGCGGAAGGTGGTACCATTTCGAGTGTGCCGGCGTAGAGGACGACATTGAGAGCAAGGATTGGAGTTGCGATTACTGTCTTGCGGGTTGCAGCCACATAGCACCGTTCAGCGGTATGCAAAGATCACCAGTACAGTCTAAAACACGTGAAGACGCAATGGATACCCCAGAACCGCACAGCAAAGCGCTAGCCGTCGATACGCTAATCGATGCTGCCGGCAACGGAGAGAACATGAATGTTCGGGAAGGCAATCCGGACACGAACAAGAATCAACTCTTGTTAGATATGCTCGAGGAGAAAAGAAAGTCTGAGGCAAAGTTCATAGAAGAAAAATACAAAATTCTCATGCAGATGAACCCCGCTGACGTAGCGGTAGCTGGGATGTTTCGAGCCACAGATTCACCTACAAGTACTCAAATAGCGGCCCGGCAAGCTATACCCAAGGACCTTCCAACATTCAGCGGGGATCCTGAGGACTGGCCGTTATTTATCAGCACATTTGAACATAGTACGACAGCAGCGGGATATACGAATGTGGAAAACATGCTACGTCTGCAAAAGTCGCTTAAAGGGAAAGCTCGTGACTTGGTTAGAGATAAACTCCTACTTCCTAACCTAGTCCCAGAAGTCATCAGTACTTTGAAGATGTTCTTCGGCAGACCAGAGCACATCCTAGAAAGAATGGTCACCCAAAGACAGATTGGAGGCGTTAATAGAGTACGCGCTGGCAGTGCGAAACGTCTGTGCCACTATGGAGGCGTGCGATCTGAAGGCGCATCTCAACAATCCAATGTTGGTCAAGGAGCTGGTAGATAAGCTTCCTAACCAACACAAGCTAAACTGGGCAATGCAACCCCGCGACGATAGAGTGGCCGCAGTTAAGGCATTCAGTGATTGGCTGTATAAAATCGCAGAGGCAGCGTCATTAGTGGTGGCGCCATCGTTTTACAAAACGGGCGCAGTTAATTCCCACAACAGTCGCCGCCCGGACAAGGGAGAGGCAGATGAGACTGGACCAGCACGAGGACAAACACGATCGAACGCGATCCATACGGAAGCAGCTCAGCAGCAAGTTCAACAGAGGTGCGTAGCTTGCGGCGATCCGAGTCACAACCCAGCACAATGTCAGGTATTCTCGAACCTTGACGCGGAGCACGGTGGCAGGTAATCAGAGCGGGTAAAGCCTGTTTCTGCTGCCTCAAGGTACACCGGAATAGATGCCGAACCGGGAACTGTGGAATTAACGGCTGTACAAGGAGACACCATGAGTTACTTCATACGGAATATGTTCCCAACACAATCGGCCAAGACAGACCACAGAGTCACGTGAGTACGCACAGAGACGACAACCACGGAAGTCAGTTCTTTCGCATCATTCCAGTCAAGCTGCATTACGGCAGCAGGCAGGCTGAGATCTACGCCTTTCTAAATGAAGGATCATCCGTGACCTTAGCAGATGCATCCGTATTCCAAAGACTGGGAATACAAGGCCAGGCAGCGCCAATGTGTTTGCAGTGGACCGCAGAGACGACTCGACTCGAGAGTGGATCCGTAAAGGCATCCGTCCAAATCTCGGAAATGAACTGCGATAAGGTTTACTGGTTGAACAACGTCCAGACCGTTCAGATCCTAGCACTACCGAGATAGACAGTCAACATGAAGGAGCTATGCGACAGATTCCGCCATTTGAAAGACTTGCCGCTACGGTCCTACTCTGCCCAGCCGACTTTGCTAATCGGAACCAACAACTGGAAGCTAGCAGTCCCTAGCAAGATCCGCGAAGGAAAATGGAACGAGCCGATAGCATCGAAGTGCATGCTAGGATGGAGCATCCAAGGATCGGCGAACCCACAACGATCCATTTTCATGCACCACTGCGACTGCGACTGGCAAGAACTCCATGATGACATCAAGGAACATTTCAACCTGGACGCACTCGTACCACGAAAGCTGCACTCACCTGAAGATGAGCTGGCAGTGAAGATACTGGAAAGCACCTGCCAAAAGAAGTCCGGAAAATATGAAGTTGGACTTCCGTGGCGCGGTGGTATCGACAAACTCCCTGAGAGCCGGAGTAACGCTCTGAAGCAGCTTATGGGATGCAGCCGCAAAGGCACACGGATATGCGCTAAATGACTACCTACTCAGAGGACCAGATTGCCTGAACCCACTCATAGACGTCTTGCTAGCCTTTCGGGTCAACAAAATAGCGATTTGTGGCGACATTGCGGAAATGTTTCACAGGATCAACATTCGCGAGGAGGATATGCATGCACAGCGATTTTTGTGGTATGACAAAGGCAGCGACAAAGTAGACACATATGTCATGCGAGCAATGACTTTTGGGATTAGCTGCGCGCCGTTTATAGCGCACTTCGTTCGAGATAAGAACGCGGAAATCCACCAAGAAGAGTTCCCATTGGCCTTAAACGCCATCCAAAGGGCGCACTACGTTGACGACTTCATCGATAGCATGAGGAACGAACAGGAGGCCATCCAGATCACCAGAGAAGTCATAGAAGTACATCGCAGAGGCGGATTCGAGATCCGTAACTGGTCGTCAAATTCGGAAGAAGTGCTCAAAAGCTTGCAGGATAATGGCAACGCTGGAACCCAAAAGCCCGTGGATTTTTGTGCAACAGAAAAGATACTTGGCATGTTCTGGGACCCACATAATGACATGTTTAAATTTATCTGCAGATGTTCAAGGCTGAAGCGTGATGTTCTGGCGGAAAACGCAGTTTACAAGTGAGAAGTGTTACAAGTTTGGATGTCGATCTTCGATCCATTGGGATTTTTATCATACCAAACGATTGGACTAAAGATACTCCTCCAGTGCATATGACGGCGAAAAATTGAATGGGATCAATAGCTACCAGAGGATTCTAGAAGAATGGCGCCAATGGGAAAGCATTTTGCAAGACATAAAAACTTTCGAGGTCCCTAGATGCTTTTCCCCAGCCACATCGGAGCCATGTCAAGTTGGACTCCATACATTCGTCGACGCCAGCGAGCAAGCATATTCTGCAGTCTGCTACTTGCGCGTGGCAACGGATGACAGAGTCGGCGTATCTTTGGTAATGGCGAAATCTAAGGTGGCACCTTTAAAACCACTTTCGATTCCGCGTATGGAGCTGCAGGCAGCAGTTATGGGAGCACGCTTAGCCCAAAAGGTGATGAGCACACGCAACCTACGAATTGATAACGCCACATACTGGTCGTGAGGTTGGAGGTCGAAGCGGACAGACGCGTAGTGTGGCGCTCCCCGAAGCGCAAGCCGCATATAGTGCCTGCGCGAAACATAGTTTTACATAAAGGTGCTCATCAGGTGCGCGAGGGTCTTACCTCGAGGCACGTTTCGAAACGCCCTAATCCGGGTTCATCCGACGCGTCCGGATTGATGGCGCCAACGCTAAGGTAAGAGACGGGGAGATCACTTTCTCTTCCGGTCACTCTCTTCGCAGCTCTGTTTACTAATGCAGCCCTGACAGTGTGGGGCAACGAAGACGGATGGGCGGTAGACGCCGATAGATGGCGCTATCAATTATATTTATATTTATATTTATATTTATATTTATATTTATATTTATATTTATATTTATATTTATATTTATATTTATATTTATATTTATATTTATATTTATATTTATATTTATATTTATATTTATATTTATATTTATATTTATATTTATATTTATATTTATATTTATATTTATATTTATATTTATATTTATATTTATATTTATATTTATATTTATATTTATATTTATATTTATATTTATATTTATATTTATATTTATATTTATATTTATATTTATATTTATATTTATATTTATATTTATATTTATATTTATATTTATATTTATATTTATATTTATATTTATATTTATATTTATATTTATATTTATATTTATATTTATATTTATATTTATATTTATATTTATATTTATATTTATATTTATATTTATATTTATATTTATATTTATATTTATATTTATATTTATATTTATATTTATATTTATATTTATATTTATATTTATATTTATATTTATATTTATATTTATATTTATATTTATATTTATATTTATATTTATATTTATATTTATATTTATATTTATATTTATATTTATATTTATATTTATATTTATATTTATATATTCATAATCTTTTTTTTTGAAACCCCCCAAACCTTTAACCCCCCTCCCGGCAGCGGGAGCAAAGAATACTATCGGAACAAGCTCTGGTTTGTCGTAAGAGGCGACTGACAGGGCAGGGGGATATCCCTGCAGGTAAGCAGGGAAAGAGCTACTCGCAACCTTTCTCCATAACCCGAAAGGCCCCCTCCAAAATAGCGAGATAGCGACCAGGGCTGAGTCCAGTAAAGCCCTGGGATAGGTAACTGGAAAAAGGATTTTGAGACGACGAACCCTGGGCTGACGGACAGCTGTATTCTGGCACCTGAGTACGCGGAGTGAACTCCCGCCGAAATGGCTGCCAGGCTAATGCAGCTTCTGCCCCCGTCCCGCTAAAATTTGGCAAGTCTCGAGGAAACGCTCCTTAGGTGTCGCCACTAAGCTGGCCGTGCAGGCTCAGATGAACCATACCTGACCAACGCGGATCTGGTTCTGAACTCTACACCTCGTAAGGGCTAGAGTCAACCCTAGCATGGACCTCACTGCGCGCAAAGGCAACCATGGGATCAAGGACGCGACTGCATAACACCTAAGGACAACGGCTCAGGAGTTGGGACCCATTAAAATGAGTATTACCACAAATCAGAATACAGTTGGAGAGGCGGCTTTCGCAAAAAGCTGCAAAATTGCAAGATCTCCCAGCAGCAAGCTGGGGGGTACCCCTCCTATTTCAGGAATCCGAGTGGACCAGAACAGGAGTAAAAATCAGAAGGCCGGAGACGCAACAACACTGCAGGAACTCGGGAAGGAGATCGCGCAGCTAGTGGAGATGCTGGAAGATGGCAAAAGGAGGTCCATCCACCAGCCAATGAGGGACACCATAGAGAGCATCCGAGCTCTCTACGAGCGACTGGCCGCTCAGACGGACGAGCAGGGACGAAAGAAAGCGCCTAAATCCCACCAGGCGTCACAAACATCGCCCCTTTTTCGACCAGCAGCGGAACCCAGGAGGAAAGGAACAGGCCCAGATCCCCCCAACAACAAGAAGAGCAAGAGGGAGACTTCGCAGGCGGCGACTCGAACGAGGGAGGAAGCCAGGGCACTAGGGCAGACCGTGGAACCTGGAACTCAGGCGAGCAAGGATGCCCAGGAATGGAAGCTGGTTGGCCCCAAAAAGAAACTGCCGATGAAGCAGCGGGCAACAAGCTTAATTCCCAAGGAGAAGCCAAGGCCGGACGCACTGGTCATCACGGCTAAGGGCGAATGTAGTTACGCCGACATCCTGCGACGGGTGAAGCAGGACAAGAAGCTGCTCCAACTGAAGAAGTCAGGGGAGGAAACAGCAGCTTTCAAAGCCCTGGTCTCGGAATCGGTAGGTGACCAGGTGGAAGTGCGCTCCTTGTCGCACAAGATAGAAATCGAGTGTAGGGATCTGGACGAGATCACAACAAAGGAGGAGGACTCTGAAGCAATTGGAAAGATGGTGGAATCTCCAGGGGTGCCGGTAAGCGACATCCTTTTAAGGAAGGCTTTTGGCCAGACGCAGACAGCCATAATCAGACTGCCTGCCGCGTGTGCCCGTAAAGCAACGAAGAGAGGCTGGTTGAAGGTAGGCTGGGTGCGGTGCAGACTCAGGGAAAGGACCAGAGTCATAAATTGCTTCAGATGCCTCGAGTTTGGGCACATGGCGAAACAGTGTCAGAGCGCTATCGACCGCTCACGAATGTGCAGGAGGTGTGGCAAGGACGGCCATATGGCAAAAGACTGCGCGGAAGAACCTAAGTGTGCGTTCTGCAGCCACGCCGGGAAGGAAGCAGGACACATAGCAGGAAGTGGGAAATGTCCGATGTTTAGGAGCGCCCTCTCACAAAGGAAAAGCTAATGAAGTGCACCCAGCTCAACCTCAACCATTGCGAGGCGGCTCAGTCGCTGCTTAGGCAGGCGGTCAGAGACGAGCAGACACAGGTAGTCTTCATCTCGGAACCATATAGGAGCATCCCAGGAAACGGATGGCTGGCAAGCAGCTGCAAGGGAGCGGCTCTGTGGTCAACGGAGACGGCTCCCCAGGACATTAGGACATCCAGCGAAGGTTTTGTCCGGGCAAAAATAAAGGGGGTTACATTTTACAGCTGCTACGCCCCGCCAAGATGGGAAATCTCGCGCTTCCTAAGGATGTTAAGAAGTTTAGTTGCGGATGCAAGAGGCAGATCGCCGGTGGTTATCGGAGGGGAATTCAACGCCTGGTCCCCGGAGTGGGGAAGCCGAGCACCGAACGAGAGGGGTACCTGTCTCCTGGAACACTTCGCGGCACTGGACGTGGTTTTGGCCAATAGTGGCCAAAAGCTGACGTACAGCAAGGCAGGGCGGGGGTCTATCATCGACATCACCTTCGTTAGCAGCGCACTAATAAGGAGGTGCAACTGGGAGGTCAACGACGCTTTTACTTTCAGCGACCACCAGGCAATACACTTCACCCTTGGAGGGGTAAGTAGGAAACGGATTCCCAAGGTGACAGGACCGAAATGGAAGGACACGCGTTTGGACCGAGAAGCACTCTCAGTAACCCTGGAGACGCTGGACCGGACTTCATCATCCTCCCCGGAGGGAGCAGTGGAGGAACTCTCAGGATCACTAGCACACGCTTGCGACAGTGCCATGCCTAGGAGGAAACCCAACAGAAGAGGAGCACCAGTATACTGGTGGAATCAGGACATCCAGCAACTAAGGACCGCCTGCCTGCGGGCAAGAAGACGCTTCCAAAGGGCAAGAGTCTCAAAGGACCTAGCCACCAGAGCGGAGGAGTTCAAGGCAGCTAAGAGGGCCTTGAAACTGGCTATAAAAGCAAGCAAACGGGAATGCTTTAAAAAAATATGTGACGAGGCGGAGGTGGACCCATGGGGCACAGCCTACAAGGTCGTCATGAAAAGGATTAAAGGGCAAGATCACCTTAGACCAACATGTCCTACCTTATTAAGGAAAATAGTGGAGGCTCTGTTCCCAAAGCACCCGCCAAAAAGGGAGACAATACCAGCCGATGATGGGGAGCCGTGTACGCTAGTTACGGAGGAGGAGATCCGGAGCTACGCGAAAAAGATTAAGGCTGGAAAGACTCCAGGACCAGACGGAGTGCCAAATTCCGTCCTGAGGCAGGCCATGCAGGAGAAACCGGAGGTATTCGCTGAGACCTTCAACAAGTGTCTTCAGCACGGCACTTTTCCAAAAAAGTGGAAGAGGCAGAACCTCATTCTGCTGCCGAAAGGGAACAAGGCGACAGACGACCCATCAGGGTTCAGGCCCATATGTCTCCTAGACACGGTAGGGAAAGTCCTCGAGATGGCCATAGCTACTCGCGTCTCGAAATTCGCTGAGACCAAAGGAACGCTTTCGGTCAGCCAGTACGGCTTCCGTAAGGCGCGCTCCATGGTGGACGCCATCAAAGCCGTGACCGACACTGCGGAAGCAGCCATCGCGGGAACTCGGTGGAAATGGGGAGATAAGGAGTATTGCGCGATGGTAACATTAGACATCCGCAACGCCTTCAACTCGGCTAATTGGACACGTATCCAACGAGCCTTGTTCTTGGCAGGCACTCCTAAATACCTGCAACTAATTTTATCCAGCTACCTTTCAGACAGGACACTGCTGTACGACACGGACGAAGGTCCCAAATCCTATGAGGTGACTGTGGGGGTACCGCAAGGATCGGTTCTCGGGCCACTTCTTTGGAACATAATGTACGACGAAGTACTCAGGATCCAACTACCGACGGGATGTAAACTCATCGGCTTCGCGGACGACCTGGCGCTACTCGTGGTGGCGAAGGAAACCAAGGACGTGGAAACCAATGCGAACGAAGCAATACGGAGAATTTCAACATGGATGTCTGACTCTGGACTGGACCTAGCAGCACATAAAACGGAGGCAGTTCTCTTCACGAGCAGGAAGAAGGTGGAGTACATTACCATCCAGGTGGGCAATTGCGTTATGTGATGTAGTCGAAGGAGGCAATTAAATACCTAGGGGTAATGCTGGACAACAGGATGTCCTACGGAGCGCACGTGGAGTACTCCACCATAAAAGCGGCAAGGATCCAAGGAGCACTCTCAAGGATGCTGCCAAACGTGGGAGGCCCAAAGGTAGGCAGGAGACGTCTTCTAGCCAGTGTCGTCACGTCTGTCTTGCTGTACGCAGCGCCGATATGGGCTGCGTCAGTCAGAAGACATCAGGGGCTTAAGAAAAAGCTAGGGTCATCGTACCGACTAGCGGCCCTACGAGTCATATCCGGATTTAGAACCATATCCGAGGAAGCCGCCCTCGTTCTAGCCGGAATGATTCCCATTGATATTCTGGCTAATGAAGCGGAGGAAATCTACGCAGCCAATCGGCAACGGGGAAGGAACTCATCCCGAGAGGCCATTAAGAGGTCAGCCCGACAAGCGGCATTATCCTCATGGCAGGAGAGGTGGGACGCAACGACCAAAGGTAGATGGACGCACAGGCTAATACCAAACATCCAGGAGTGGATCGGAAGGAATAACGGTCAGGTTAGTTACCAGCTTACCCAGTTTCTTACAGGTCACGGGGGGTACAGAAAATACCTCTATAGATTCGGACACGACGAGAGTCCAATGTGCCCCAACTGCCCAGGAGCAGACGAGGACCCAGGGCACATCTTATACAATTGTAGGAGATACCGTGCTACCATCGGATCGCTACCAGATCCAGAGCAGCTCGTGGAATTCATGTGTAGCTCACAGGAGCAATGGAACTGGGTAAGCCAGTTGATAGATTATACACAGGGCGACTTAAGAAGACTCGAAAATGAACGTCGCTTAAGGGAGAATGCCTAGATTAGGCAACCCTTCCCCGCGAAGTAATACTTAGCAGTGGTACCGCGGGGTCTGTGGTGTGTGCGGGGGTTTCTTAGTACGTAGGCGCCGGCTAGACATGCCGGTGAATCGTGCATGCTATTGGTACGGGCCAATAGTACCTAGGATAGATTTTCACCTCAATGGCGCAATCCGAAAAAAAAAAAAAAAAAAACATACTGGTCGGACTCCAAGACAGTGTTGCAGTGGCTAACCATGGACCCCCGCAACTTTCATCAGTTCGTGATGCACAGAGTCGCCGAAATTCTGGAAACAACACTGGTCGAGCAATGGCGGTGGATTCCTTCAAAGCTGAACGTAGCAGATGGAGCTACCAAGGTCACCGGGCAAACCCAACAAGAGACGTGGATAACGGGCCCGGAGTTTTTGAAGACCGATGCGAGCCACTGGCCAATATCCAAGAAGCAGGAGAGCATCAACGATACCTCGGAGATCCGGAAGCATGTGATGACGACGCATTCGAAATCAGTCGTTATGTTCAACGCGCACGATTTGTCAAATTGGCGGCGGTTATACAGAGCAGTGGCGCTAGTACTCCTGTTCATTGATCGGCTGCGAGCGAAATGTGCCGGACGAGACATGCCAGCAACCACGACAATGGCTCATGTGGGCAAGGCAAGGATGCTGCTATACAAGCAATCTCAATCCATCGCCTTCGCAGCAAACGTTATCCGCGGGAACGGCGCTCATCAAGGGAAGCAGATTGGCCGGATTGAACGCGTACCTGGACAACGATGGAGTACTACGAACTAGAGGCAGATTGAACGCAGTTGACATAGCTGAGGACGCCATTATACTAGCTCATGGATGCCGGATAACCAACCTCATAGTTAGGAGCTTTCACGAAAAGTATCACCATCTCGCTCACGAAACTGTAATAAACGACATCAAAAATTCGTTTTATATCAGCCGGCTACGAGTACTGCACAAATCTGTGCGAAACACATGCCAACGATGCAAGATCGACAGAGCAGTTCCCAGACCACCCCAGATGGCACCGATCCCGAGGGCAAGAGTTGGAAGCTTCGAGAGGCCGTTTACCTATACAGGCGTTGACTATTTTGGCCCGTTATTGGTGAACGTCGGCCGGCGCAAAGAGAAGAGATGGGTAGCTCTGTTCACCTGTCTTACGTTATGCGCGGTGCATTTTGAGATCGCCCACAGTTTAGATACAAGTTCATGTATCATGTGCCTAGCCAATTTTATGGCCCTTCGAGGGACACCGAAGGAAATATTCTCTGACAACGGTACAAATTTCAGAGCCACGGAAAAAGCCGTGCGCGAGGAGCTGAAAAAGATCGAGCACGATAAGATCTCTATTAAGTTCGACGGCATAAAGTGGCGATTCAACCCACCAGGACCACCGCACATGGGTGGAGCATGGGAGAGACTCGTCAGGACAACGAAAGGAATCTTGAAGAACATTTGCCCAAGTTACTCTTTCAACGACGAGGGGTTGAGAAACGCACTGATGGAGGCGCAATTTATCATCAACTCGCGACCTCTCACGTTCGTAAGTTTGGATTCCGAGGATGACGCTGCCCTGACTCCAAACCACCTGCTGCTAGGATCAGCGAACGGATACAAGCCGCTGCCAAAAGAGGGAATGAATCTGAAGCGTAGATGGAACGAGCCTCAGCGCTTCGGAGACCGCTTTTGCCAACGATGGGTTAAGGAATATGCACCCGTGTTAACCAGGCGCACCAAATGGTTCGAGAAGGTGCCTCCAATCACCATCGGGAGCATCGTCGTAGTCGTGGATGAGCTTCTTCCCAGGAACCTGTGGCTAAAAGGACGCGTGACTGACGCAATGAAGGCCAACGATGGACAAGTTCGGCGGGTGACAATCAAGACGCAGCATGGTGCTATAGAAAGACCAGCAACAAAGGTAGCAGTTCTGGACGTCGGCTTGGAGAATGGTAACTGACCGCGGATCGGGATCAATTAAGGGGGAGGGAATGTTACCGCCGTCATAGAATTAAGTTTATATTTGAAAAATGAAATCGTTAAAATTAGTGTTGAATAATGTTAGAATAAGTTTTGAAAAACGCTAGACGTAAGCTTATCGATATACGGAAAAATGGCGGAAGAACGAGGCGTTTGCGATCGCTAGGTGAAGCTAACGAGGCGAAGCTAACAACCTCAACCATTGCGAGGCGGCTCAGTCGCTGCTTAGGCAGGCGGTCAGAGACGAGCAGACACAGGTAGTCCTCATCTCGGAACCATATAGGAGCATCCCAGGAAACGGATGGCTGGCAAGCAGCTGCAAGGGAGCGGCTCTGTGGTCAACGGAGACGGCTCCCCAGGACATTAGGACATCCAGCGAAGGTTTTGTCCGGGCAAAAATAAAGGGGGTTACATTTTACAGCTGCTACGCCCCGCCAAGATGGGAAATCTCGCGCTTCCTAAGGATGTTAAGAAGTTTGGTTGCGGATGCAAGAGGCAGATCGCCGGTGGTTATCAGAGGGGAATTCAACGCCTGGTCCCCGGAGTGGGGAAGCCGAGCACCGAACGAGAGGGGTACCTGTCTCCTGGAACACTTCGCGGCACTGGACGTGGTTTTGGCCAATAGTGGCCAAAAGCTGACGTACAGCAAGGCAGGGCGGGGGTCTATCATCGACATCACCTTCGTTAGCAGCGCACTAATAAGGAGGTGCAACTGGGAGGTCAACGACGCTTTTACTTTCAGCGACCACCAGGCAATACACTTCACCCTTGGAGGGGTAAGTAGGAAACGGATTCCCAAGGTGACAGGACCGAAATGGAAGGACACGCGTTTGGACCGAGAAGCACTCTCAGTAACCCTGGAGACGCTGGACCGGACTTCATCATCCTCCCCGGAGGGAGCAGCGGAGGAACTCTCAGGATCACTAGCACACGCTTGCGACAGTGCCATGCCTAGGAGGAAACCCAGCAGAAGAGGAGCACCAGTATACTGGTGGAATCAGGACATCCAGCAACTAAGGACCGCCTGCCTGCGGGCAAGAAGACGCTTCCAAAGGGCAAGAGGCTCAGAGGACCTAGCCACCAGAGCGGAGGAGTTCAAGGCAGCTAAGAGGGCCTTGAAACTGGCTATAAAAGCAAGCAAACGGGAATGCTTTAAAAAAATATGTGACGAGGCGGAGGTGGACCCATGGGGCACAGCCTACAAGGTCGTCATGAAAAGGATTAAAGGGCAAGATCACCTTAGACCAACATGTCCTACCTTATTAAGGAAAATAGTGGAGGCTCTGTTCCCAAAGCACCCGCCAAAAAGGGAGACAATACCAGCCGATGATGGGGAGCCGTGTACGCTAGTTACGGAGGAGGAGATCCGGAGCTACGCGAAAAAGATTAAGGCTGGAAAGACTCCAGGACCAGACGGAGTGCCAAATTCCGTCCTGAGGCAGGCCATGCAGGAGAAACCGGAGGTATTCGCTGAGACCTTCAACAAGTGTCTTCAGCACGGCACTTTTCCAAAAAAGTGGAAGAGGCAGAACCTCATTCTGCTGCCGAAAGGGAACAAGGCGACAGACGACCCATCAGGGTTCAGGCCCATATGTCTCCTAGACACGGTAGGGAAAGTCCTCGAGATGGCCATAGCTACTCGCGTCTCGAAATTCGCTGAGACCAAAGGAACGCTTTCGGTCAGCCAGTACGGCTTCCGTAAGGCGCGCTCCATGGTGGACGCCATCAAAGCCGTGACCGACACTGCGGAAGCAGCCATCGCGGGAACTCGGTGGAAATGGGGAGATAAGGAGTATTGCGCGATGGTAACATTAGACATCCGCAACGCCTTCAACTCGGCTAATTGGACACGTATCCAACGAGCCTTGTTCTTGGCAGGCACTCCTAAATACCTGCAACTAATTTTATCCAGCTACCTTTCAGACAGGACACTGCTGTACGACACGGACGAAGGTCCCAAATCCTATGAGGTGACTGTGGGGGTACCGCAAGGATCGGTTCTCGGGCCACTTCTTTGGAACATAATGTACGACGAAGTACTCAGGATCCAACTACCGACGGGATGTAAACTCATCGGCTTCGCGGACGACCTGGCGCTACTCGTGGTGGCGAAGGAAACCAAGGACGTGGAAACCAATGCGAACGAAGCAATACGGAGAATTTCAACATGGATGTCTGACTCTGGACTGGACCTAGCAGCACATAAAACGGAGGCAGTTCTCTTCACGAGCAGGAAGAAGGTGGAGTACATTACCATCCAGGTGGGCAATTGCGTGATGTGATGTAGTCGAAGGAGGCAATTAAATACCTAGGGGTAATGCTGGACAACAGGATGTCCTACGGAGCGCACGTGGAGTACTCCACCATAAAAGCGGCAAGGATCCAAGGAGCACTCTCAAGGATGCTGCCAAACGTGGGAGGCCCAAAGGTAGGCAGGAGACGTCTTCTAGCCAGTGTCGTCACGTCTGTCTTGCTGTACGCAGCGCCGATATGGGCTGCGTCAGTCAGAAGACATCAGGGGCTTAAGAAAAAGCTAGGGTCATCGTACCGACTAGCGGCCCTACGAGTCATATCCGGATTTAGAACCATATCCGAGGAAGCCGCCCTCGTTCTAGCCGGAATGATTCCCATTGATATTCTGGCTAATGAAGCGGAGGAAATCTACGCAGCCAATCGGCAACGGGGAAGGAACTCATCCCGAGAGGCCATTAAGAGGTCAGCCCGACAAGCGGCATTATCCTCATGGCAGGAGAGGTGGGACGCAACGACCAAAGGTAGATGGACGCACAGGCTAATACCAAACATCCAGGAGTGGATCGGAAGGAATAACGGTCAGGTTAGTTACCAGCTTACCCAGTTTCTTACAGGTCACGGGGGGTACAGAAAATACCTCTATAGATTCGGACACGACGAGAGTCCAATGTGCCCCAACTGCCCAGGAGCAGACGAGGACCCAGAGCACATCTTATACAATTGTAGGAGATACCGTGCCACCATCGGATCGCTACCAGATCCAGAGCAGCTCGTGGAATTCATGTGTAGCTCACAGGAGCAATGGAACTGGGTAAGCCAGTTGATAGCTTATACACAGGGCGACTTAAGAAGACTCGAAAATGAACGTCGCTTAAGGGAGAATGCCTAGATTAGGCAACCCTTCCCCGCGAAGTAATACTTAGCAGTAGTACCGCGGGGTCTGTGGTGTGTGCGGGGGTGTCTTTAGTACGTAGGCGCCGGCTAGACATGCCGGTGA
The DNA here is from genome assembly GCF_030179905.1 of Drosophila bipectinata. Taxonomy (NCBI): domain Eukaryota; kingdom Metazoa; phylum Arthropoda; class Insecta; order Diptera; family Drosophilidae; genus Drosophila; species Drosophila bipectinata. The sequence continues at coordinate 17,983,342 of NC_091740.1, read as the reverse complement.
ATCGTGCATGCTATTGGTACGGGCCAATAGTACCTAGGATAGATTTTCACCTCAATGGCGCAATCCAAAAAAAAAAAAAAAAAAACATACTGGTCGGACTCCAAGACAGTGTTGCAGTGGCTAACCATGGACCCCCGCAACTTTCATCAGTTCGTGATGCACAGAGTCGCCGAAATTCTGGAAACAACACTGGTCGAGCAATGGCGGTGGATTCCTTCAAAGCTGAACGTAGCAGATGGAGCTACCAAGGTCACCGGGCAAACCCAACAAGAGACGTGGATAACGGGCCCGGAGTTTTTGAAGACCGATGCGAGCCACTGGCCAATATCCAAGAAGCAGGAGAGCATCAACGATACCTCGGAGATCCGGAAGCATGTGATGACGACGCATTCGAAATCAGTCGTTATGTTCAACGCGCACGATTTGTCAAATTGGCGGCGGTTATACAGAGCAGTGGCGCTAGTACTCCTGTTCATTGATCGGCTGCGAGCGAAATGTGCCGGACGAGACATGCCAGCAACCACGACAATGGCTCATGTGGGCAAGGCAAGGATGCTGCTATACAAGCAATCTCAATCCATCGCCTTCGCAGCAGAACTGAAAACGTTATCCGCGGGAACGGCGCTCATCAAGGGAAGCAGATTGGCCGGATTGAACGCGTACCTGGACAACGATGGAGTACTACATGGATGCCGGATAACCAACCTCATAGTTAGGAGCTTTCACGAAAAGTATCACCATCTCGCTCACGAAACTGTAATAAACGACATCAAAAATTCGTTTTATATCAGCCGGCTACGAGTACTGCACAAATCTGTGCGAAACACATGCCAACGATGCAAGATCGACAGAGCAGTTCCCAGACCACCCCAGATGGCACCGATCCCGAGGGCAAGAGTTGGAAGCTTCGAGAGGCCGTTTACCTATACAGGCGTTGACTATTTTGGCCCGTTATTGGTGAACGTCGGCCGGCGCAAAGAGAAGAGATGGGTAGCTCTGTTCACCTGTCTTACGTTATGCGCGGTGCATTTTGAGATCGCCCACAGTTTAGATACAAGTTCATGTATCATGTGCCTAGCCAATTTTATGGCCCTTCGAGGGACACCGAAGGAAATATTCTCTGACAACGGTACAAATTTCAGAGCCACGGAAAAAGCCGTGCGCGAGGAGCTGAAAAAGATCGAGCACGATAAGATCTCTATTAAGTTCGACGGCATAAAGTGGCGATTCAACCCACCAGGACCACCGCACATGGGTGGAGCATGGGAGAGACTCGTCAGGACAACGAAAGGAATCTTGAAGAACATTTGCCCAAGTTACTCTTTCAACGACGAGGGGTTGAGAAACGCACTGATGGAGGCGCAATTTATCATCAACTCGCGACCTCTCACGTTCGTAAGTTTGGATTCCGAGGATGACGCTGCCCTGACTCCAAACCACCTGCTGCTAGGATCAGCGAACGGATACAAGCCGCTGCCAAAAGAGGGAATGAATCTGAAGCGTAGATGGAACGAGCCTCAGCGCTTCGGAGACCGCTTTTGCCAACGATGGGTTAAGGAATATGCACCCGTGTTAACCAGGCGCACCAAATGGTTCGAGAAGGTGCCTCCAATCACCATCGGGAGCATCGTCGTAGTCGTGGATGAGCTTCTTCCCAGGAACCTGTGGCTAAAAGGACGCGTGACTGACGCAATGAAGGCCAACGATGGACAAGTTCGGCGGGTGACAATCAAGACGCAGCATGGTGCTATAGAAAGACCAGCAACAAAGGTAGCAGTTCTGGACGTCGGCTTGGAGAATGGTAACTGACCGCGGATCGGGATCAATTAAGGGGGAGGGAATGTTACCGCCGTCATAGAATTAAGTTTATATTTGAAAAATGAAATCGTTAAAATTAGTGTTGAATAATGTTAGAATAAGTTTTGAAAAACGCTAGACGTAAGCTTATCGATATACGGAAAAATGGCGGAAGAACGAGGCGTTTGCGATCGCTAGGTGAAGCTAACGAGGCGAGGGAAAACGACGAAGTTTTTTAGCTCGCGCGCCATGATTTGAGTTTAAATAAAGGAAAGAATAACAAAATCCATGTTTGCTTAAAAAATCGTGCATCGACCTCGCCCCGACCTCAACAAGCATCTAATCGAGGTGCATGCTATCGATAGGTAAACTGTGCGTCTCTCGCTTTCTCACTCTCTCGAACATATATAAAAAGTATAACATTTTCGACATCGTTTGCAGTTATAGAAAACACTGCATTGGACATTTTCAGCCAAAAATATAAACCAAAAATACCCTCTGCTTGATAATAAATAATAAATTGAAAAACATAATTTTTTGGATCAACCGACTGTATCCTATAGCTGTCATATAAGTGATTTATCAGAAATGCCATATCTTTAAGTTTTATACACTTGTAGACAGTATTATAATTTTGATCAAAAGTGTGCAAAGCAGTGAAGGAGACATATCCGAGCTATAAAGTAGGGGTGCTCAAATTCGTTTTATAGCGCACTATAGGAAATTTTGCCCATTTTCTGTCCATTTTTCCATCAATTTTTAATGTTGCATACCAAAAATTTCCATAGATAGCGCCACTGCAAAGAAATCAGGTGCTAAAACCACCTGTTGATGTTAACGCTCACGTGAGCTAGCAATTTTAGATTTTGAGTGCTATTTTAAAACCGCAGAGTAAAAAATTTATAAACAAAATCAAAATTTTTGAATTGAATACTTTTAAGCGCGTTTTTTTTTTATGAGTTTGTGTATGTGAAATGTTCCACAAACGTGTGTTTTTTTTAATAGGATGATAATGTAAGCAGTATAGTAAACAATTTTTGAGAATTAAATCTTATTTTTAAAACGAAATTTAACCTAAGTCTAGCCTAGTCAATCAATGAAACTATTCTATGTTGTAGATTTGTAGATTTCCGATGAATCAGCTATGTGGCAGCTATAGGATATAGTTAGCAGACCCCGGCCGTTCCGACTTATATATTGCGTGCAATGGAAAGAAGGGTGTGTGCAAAGTTTTAAGTCGATAGCTTTAAAACTGAGAGACTAGTTTGCGTAGAAACGGACAGACGGACATGCTCATATTAACTCCGGAGGTGATCCTGATCAAGAATATAAGTAAATATAGATTGATTTGTAGGTAAATATAGTAGTAGTTGGTTATCCCTCGCTGCAGTCGGTGATGCCGCAGATGTAGGAGGTACGTGTTCAGATAATTTCCCCTTGCGGTTGCAGGGGGGGTGTTGCCACTCCTTATAGGCAGTGGTTGAGATCCCTGGCGGTTGCCGGGGGGGATCCTTCCTGTAACAGGAGTTATGATGGGAGCACTTGCCCCGTTGTCACGGCCCTTGAGGCGCGGTGACCAATTCAACAAATGAATTTACAAATTAACGGCAGTGCCGGAGATTGGTTTTATGCTCTTTATTGTATGAGACTCTGACACAAACTGAAACTTAAAGCTAACAAAAAGTATTTCATAGCGGCCACGCAAATGTGCAGTGCTTGCCGCTATGCATGGGCTTCCGGCCAGACGCTATGTCAGCAGTTTGGCCAGAGCGAGCTCTTAAATAATCGGACATTGCCGCTGCTTGGTTAACTTCAGTTAACTACTCCCCCCTCAAGAATGAGGCCGCCCTCGGCCGACCCTATTTGGGCAATCATCTCCTTCAGCTGGGCCGCGGTTTTTCGGGCCTGAGTGACTCGCCGATAGGTCAAGTCGATGCAAATTAGAGCGCAGCATATTGCTCCCGCTATGAACACCAACTGATGTAGTCGCTGGTGATTAATTTCTTTCCCGAACTCTTTGATGTGCTCCAGATTACTTTCACTTAGTCGGTGAAGGTATGGAAGGCTAAGAACGTCACGTTCCATGGTGATGTTCAGGGAAGGTGAGCTGGCCACTCCTGGAGCCCTCTTCTGGGCTGTGTCATGATTGACCAATCGGGTTTCGTTGACCATGGCACTCTTTTCAAACGTGATGAGATATGTGCCTTTTATATGGGCACAGGTGCCATTGTCCACACACACGTGAGCCGAGCGATCATTCACAATTACTATTCCTTCATCAACATAAGTGGTGGGATGTAAATCGCTTTGCTGGATCTCGCAATGCGCCGTGCCTCCAGCGTGAAGCTCTTGGGCGCATGATCTTCTGCGAGCCAATCGGCAAAATGTAGCTCCTGATGTCGGGGAGCACTTTTCCACGGTGTGGATCTCACTGTTGCATTCGGCAATGACGTTATCCTCCAGCCTGAGCATGGTGTCGTGATGTGACACTGGGAAAACGGTAATCTTGCTGCAGGCCGACTTTATCTTTGGAAACTTAATAATAAAATGTTATATGTTATCGGACTGTAAGATCTTAACGGACGATACGGACAAAACATCCCTAATCGCGGTCTCGGTGGGCTCTTCCATCCACACACCTTCCAGGTCTGCATGATCTAGGATGCTGGGGCTAACAATATTAACTTTGGCAAGTGCCACTGCTAGCATCAAACCCTGTAGCTCCATTGCTATCATCATATTTCGAGTTAAAAGCATCTCGAATAGGTGCCCAGTATCAATTTGGGACTTTTTTGCTGAGCTCAGAAGTTGGTTGACGGTAGCGGAAATTTTATTGATTTGAATTTGTACTTTGTTGTTAATATTAATCTGCCTATTGTTTGCATTTGTTAATTGGAATTGATTAAATTTAATTTTTTCAAAATCTTCTGCGTCCGGCGTTCCTGCCACCACCTTTAGCGCAGTCCCTAAGAAGTCTAAACTTCTTGCCACTCTATGATGGACGCTCAAAGAGTCGAGCATGTCGCGTAGGTGGGCGACGTCAACAACCAGGAGTTTCTGCATGTGGGATTGCGGGAACATGACGGTCATCCCATTAGTTTCTTCGATGACGCGCCTATTTTCCGAGAGATTTGCCGAGTGCTTTACAAAGGCAAATTCCTCCCATATCAGGATTCGCCCATCAACGATGGGGATATATTTGGCTTTGGAATAGTCCGTGACGCGTGCCGAAGTTGTGGCCAAAAGGAGAATCAGGGATATGGTTGAAAACCTGTAATTTTGATGTGTTATGAATTTTGTTGAAGTTGGGTAGCCCACCACCAAAGCATGATAATAAAGGGCGCAAAACTTATGCCTAGTGGCTAGAAAAAAGATAATGAAAAGTGAGATTATCAGGCGAGCGATAACATGGTCGCGCTCGGCCTACCTAAGGTTGTCTTTGTGGACCACCCTCCCCTTAATGAGGACTGTGGTCCCCATGTCCGCTTCAACGGTTTTCTCTTCACATAATGGTGAGAGTTTGTTGCCTAGGCGTCTGTTGGACTTCACTAGGACTTTCTCGCCAACCTCGAATACTCTATTTTGGCGGGAAGCGTTTTCTCTGTCCCGGAGCTTGTCTTGGGCGAGTTTAATTTTATCTTGAATTTCATATTGTGGCTCACCTGATTGTGCCTGAACCACGTCAGCTGGTCTCTTGTCGATGACCGAGTGGATGGACTTGTTATATCTGGCAGTGGCCAGAAGTATCAGCTCTACGGTATCGCTGATGCCTTTATCGATTTTAAGACATCTAGCAAGCTCTACCAAAGTGCTGTGGAAACGCTCTACTTGTCCATTGGAGACACTGTGTAGGGGCGAAGCATTTGAGATGCTAACGCCGAAATGGTTTTCCAGCATGGTCACGATGGTGTGCGAGTTCAACGATGGTTCGTTGTCGCAATATACGACCTTGGCCTTAGGGAAAATATTCATCAGCTGTAGTAATGCTGGTTTGAGATCCTCTATGGTCCTAGAGGGAACTGGTTGGACTACGGCAAATTTCGAGAATTTGTCGATGCACGTAAGGAAATATTTTTTATCCGTGGAGAAGATGTCTATGTGCAGCATTTCTCCTACTTGAGATGGGATTGGGGTTTCGCCAAGCTCTTGTTTTTTCGGATGCCTGTCGTATTTTGCCTTGGCGCAAGTCTTGCACGAAATGACTATTTCGTTCGCTAGCTTGGCCATTTTCGGGAAGTAGTACTCGGAGAGTACCTGCTTCACGTTTTCTTGGGCAGATCTGTGAGCTCTTTTGTGCTCGACAGTAAGAATTTCCCGCCTTTCATCAACTGCAAAAATGTCCGTTACTCGGTTTTTGCAGTGCCAGAATCTGGTGGCAGGGAATTGTCGGATTAGTTTGTCCTGTATCACTGCGAGCGTATGCAGATCGCAATGAATGGCGTTTACGCCTTTAGGAACTATTATGGTTGCGAGCTCCTCCAGCAATGACTCCTCGTGAGTGAAGTCAATAATATGCCGTCTCTTGTTTCCAAAGAGAACGAAGTTCCGCTTTGACGGAGAGCGTGCTTCCTCCAGAATTATCTGGTTTTGAAATCAATTGAGGGGCTTGTCAGTGGATTGAATTGTGTGGGTAAGCGACAGCTCACTGTGAATTGTGGCCGCGCTTGAGAATGCCTCTTCTTCTTCTACAACGTTGAGTTGTTGCCTCGAGAGGGCATCTGCAACTAGGTTGGCCTTGCCAGGCATGTAATGGACTTTGGCACCACACTCATCGATGCGTTCTTTCCATCTTTTAATTTTTGCATTCGGATTGGAATCCGATACCGCGTAGGTCAGCGGTTGGTGGTCAGTGTAGATGTTTAAATCTTTGACCCCATAAAGGTAGTGGCGCAGGTTCTCTAGCGCCCAAACTATAGCTAACAGCTCCCTTTCGTTGGTAGCGTAGTTATCTTCTCTGTCCTTTAAGGTCCTAGAGATCATAGTGATGGGGCGCCCCTCTTGTGAAAGCACTGAGGCATCTGTCGTTAGATCAAACGCCTTTTTATAGTCGGGGTACCTGAGGATGACATCCTCAGAGGCCAGGATGTTACGTAGCTTTTCAAAAGCTTGCCGTTGCGGCTCGGTAAACTGTACCTGGATGCTTCTGGATCTGTGTCTGCTGACATTTCCGAGCTCCCCTTTTATAATGCTCGAAATGGGCTTAGCTATTGATGCAAAATCTTTAATAAAGCATCTATAATAGCCAGCCAAGCCCATGAATGATCTTACTTCGAAAACGTTTTTGGGCTCAGGGAATTCTTTAATGGCCCTGACCTTTTCCGGGTCTGTCGTGGTCCCCTCGTTGGTGACTACAAACCCCAAAAATTTTACGCTTTTTTTGAAGAAGACCGATTTCTGCGCTGAAACTCATGTTAGCGTCGTGTAGGCTCTTTAGAACCCAATCCACGTGTCGTATGTGGGCGTTTTCGTCCTCTGAGAAGACGATAACATCATCGACATAGACGTAGCAAAATTTGCCAATCTGTTCTCGCAGTACGTCGTCGATGGTTCTTTGGAAGATGCTGGCAGCATTTCTTAACCCGAATGGCAGTCGACGGAACTCGTATTTTCCCCCGTTTACGGAAAAGGAAGTTTTCTCACGGTCACGTTCTGCCAGAATAATTTGGTGGTAGCCGGACTTTAAATCGAGCGTTGTAAAGTATTTGGCTTTGCCTAAATTCCCTAGTATCATAGGGATAATTGGCATAGGGTAGCGATCCGGTATTGTCCTCTCGTTCAATTTTCGAAAGTCTAAAACTAGCCGCATTTTACGGTTTCCAGCCTCGTCGGTGCCCTTTTTGTCTACTACCCATATTGGGTTATTGTAGGGGGATCTCGACTTCTGGATTATGCCGTTTTTTAGAAGGTCTTGGATTTCGTCATTGACGAAATCTGCCGCTCCCATCGGATACGGATAGGGTCTGGCATAAATGGGCTCCTCATCAACCGTCCTGATGGTGGCTACCACAGACGTGTTGTAAGGTAACAATTTCATTTTCATTTCAATTTCATTAGCCCTCATTTGGGCTTGCGAAGGCGTTTTTCCTGTCGATTAGCATTTTTGAAAATGCTTTTCTGACCAAAGGTGGTGCGCTAGAGCAGTCCACCTCAGTGAAATTTACATTGGGACATGATTGGAACTCTAGCTTTTCCGTCTCGGTGCCCCATCTGAGGTGCCCGGAAGCTAGGTTAAGTGATGCCCCTGCTTGTTTTAGCAGGTCAAGTCCGATGATGGCATCAAAGGAGGACAAATCTGGTAGAATGAAGAACGTAGCCTTCAAGTTAAACATGGAAACAAAGCATTTTTGTGTTATTGTGGTGACGCCATGGATGGAATGTACTGAGAATGGCGAATCTACTGGGCGGACGCCTTTCAACCCCTCGTATGGACGGATGAAATTTTTTAACGCGCCCGTGTCGCTTAATTTCTACACCTGCTACTCTTCGTCTGATGACGGGTAGCAGGGACTTTCCCCTAAAAAATTTATGACGTCCGAATCGTAATCATTAATAGCGTCGTCGTCAATTTCCTGGGCCGCGCTTGAAGCTGCGGCGGCATATTTGTTCCCAGTTTCGCTCGCGCTCTGCGCGACGTGATTAACCCTCTGCCTTTTGTGTGGGGCAGATCGATCGGACCCAGCCGGCTTCCTGTTTTGGTACGCCGGGGCCTGGGATGGCCTAAGCATTTTGGACAGCGATGGGTCGATGTCCATGGGTTCAGGAGCGCCTCCACTGTGTGGGGCGGAGTGTACTTGCGCCTTGTGTTGTTTGACGTAGTACGGATTTTTTCCAGCATTTGTTTGTGCATTTGTCTGCGCAGAGGCCTGTCGGTACTCTTGCGCTTTCGGGTGCTGTTTCCTATCTTTATCCTCTTGGCTTTTGGCAAAAGAAGCCGCGAAGGAGTATCTTTCGTGGTTGGATTCCACTTCTTGTGCCAAAGCGAGAGCTGAAGGCATATCTTTCGGTTTTGCCGAGAAAAGGACATCCGTGAGGCTGCGCTTAAGCCCCGAGATAAATACTCGGAGTGCGTCATCCCGGAATTTGTCACACAAAACTTTTGCCGCCGAGGCTTCGTACGACATGGTAGCTTTGTTGGTGAGCAAGGTGAGTTTTTTCTCGACCTCGTCGTAGTATTGGAGAAGGGTCATATTTCCCTGCCTAAGAGTACCCATTTCCTGCTCGATAACGTGCATCTGCCGCTTATCATTGTACGTAAAATCGAGTCGATTTATAATCGCGTCGAAATTTAGTACAGTGCCAAACGAAGACAGTACGGCATCGGCAGGGCCCCTTATTTTATTCCTAATAATAATAACCGCCTGATAATGGCGCGAGCTATGTTCGTAATTTCTGAAAATGTAATATGCGGCTACTGTCGCTTGTCTCCAGGAGACGTATGCTTCCTGTGCTCCCGAAAATTCGGGGAGGGACTTGATGGCGTCTAGGGGCTCGTCACACTTAATGTCGTTCCTAATTTCTATAGGCTCATATTTTTTTATTTGGGGAGCCTCCGCTTGGGCGGGAGCGATTTGTCTTTCGTTGACCAGTTCGGTCAGACGGTGTATAGCCAGGCGCATTTCGTTTTCTCTGCGCTGGTGTTCAATATTGGCTTCTTGAACAGCATGTTGAACGGCCGCCTGTATGGTGGCTGTCATCTGTTCCATGCTGAAAGCCATGTTCGCGAGTATGGGAGCGCTAGCGTAAACGCTTTTAGGGGTGGAAGATCTGGCCGGCCCTTCGGTCTCCGACTCAGAATCGCTAGAGAGTTGTCTTATGTTTCTATATTGTTGAAACGGATTGCTCATGTGGAGCTGCGGCTATAAAGTCGCCCGAAAGAAAAAATATTTATGTATGAATTATGTGCCGATGGAGGCGATTGGAATGGTGAAGGGGCCGCGGGGGCTGAGCTGCCGCTTCAGTTATGTGTGCGGGCTCGTCAAGTTGCGCTACTGCTGTGTCAAGTAGCGGTAAGGCGAGGGGTGCGCGGGGACTGAGCCGCCGCTTATGCAAACAGAGAAAAAAAACAACAAAAACAACAAAGTGCCACACTGCATGCGCGGCCGTATCGTGTTCTCGAAAGTGGAGTGGGGAAACAAAACGGAAAAGAAAAATAAATAACCAAAACTGCGCGGCTAATACCAAGAATTCTTGTTTAACAAAAAAGACATATAAAAGCTGAATTAAATACACGCGATTATATGAATTATTTCCGATTGAAATTTAAAATTTTCCGCCAGCGATTTTTTGGTTTTGGTTAGGAATTTTTATTCCGCACTTTTTGTGTTATATAGAATATTCATTTATTTATTCACAAAAACAAAAATGCAAACAATATTGGGACAATAATTGGTTCACAAATGAAATGGTTTAAATATTTTATAATAGGTAAAAAATGTTAATGCTAAACCGTCAGCCAACTAATAAAGATTATTTAAAATTTTTTTTTTTTAATTTTATGGGGCTGCAGTTTTTTACTAGCGTAAGGCACAATATTTTACTATTCTTGTCTTTCTTTCTTTCTTTTTTTTTTTATTTTTTAATACACAAAGAAAAATTCATGCAGACTTAGAAAACTGTGTAAATAAAAGTGCTCACTTACATGGTTCTTTTACGATGGGCGCCAGTAAATATAGATTGATTTGTAGGTAAATATAGTTGTAGTTGGTTATCCCTCGCTGCAGTCGGTGATGCCGCAGATGTAGGAGGTACGTGTTCAGATAATTTCCCCTTGCGGTTGCAGGGGGGGTGTTGCCACTCCTTATAGGCAGTGGTTGAGATCCCTGGCGGTTGCCGGGGGGGATCCTTCCTGTAACAGGAGTTATGATGGGAGCACTTGCCCCGTTGTCACGGCCCTTGAGGCGCGGTGACCAATTCAACAAATGAATTTACAAATTAACGGCAGTGCCGGAGATTGGTTTTATGCTCTTTATTGTATGAGACTCTGACACAAACTGAAACTTAAAGCTAACAAAAAGTATTTCATAGCGGCCACGCAAATGTGTAGTGCTTGCCGCTATGCATGGGCTTCCGGCCAGACGCTATGTCAGCAGTTTGGCCAGAGCGAGCTCTTAAATAATCGGACATTGCCGCTGCTTGGTTAACTTCAGTTAACTTACCATATATATAGTCTATAGAGTCGGAGATGTCTCCTTCACTGCGTTGCACACTGTTGGACAAAATTTTAATACCCTTTGCAAGCGTATAAAAACGTTAATAAAAATATAACACATATACCAAGAAACGAGCTTCAACCGGAAAGACTAAAGAGAGAAAAACGTCAACGGAACTAGCTGCATGTTTTACATAGATAATAAAAAGAAGAAAGATAGGTTGGAAAAGATAGACGAAGCAGAATGGACAGTAATAATATAGTTTATCCATTATATACCAGGTACTCATTTGTACCACTTTAAAGTTTTAAACTTTAGGCAACCACAATTTTTTATCATATTTTTTGGCTTGGAAAAAAAGTCTACAAAAAAATGTAAATATAATATTATATACATATATGTTAGACATCTGCATGAATGCATCCAAAAAGTCAAATTAAATGTTACTATAACTTAGTACGCGTACAGCACCGTCTAAAATGAATTTTAGTGAATGTTAGTAGTTTGTCAAATGACAAGAATTGTTCTCATTCACTTAAAAGTTGTAGAGCAAATAGTATTTGGCATTTATTATGAATTTATAGAATTTAAGAGCAGCGACATTTTATGACAATGCATTTTTGAACCTTTAACCCGCACTGTTACTCTTTCCCTCGATCATTCCTCTGCATCGGTTGTCTATTTCGGGACCCTCTCACAGTGCACAGTGGTTCCGTCAGAGGCCAAAAATCAAAAAATTTGATGACATATTTTTTAAGCAAAATGTATTAAAATTGTCTCTCAAAAGTCCAAACTTCTCTTTGGCATACCGGATTTTACTAGAAATCTAACGGTACTTTCTAAAAATAGATTTGCAATCGTGAACACGTGTTCATTTTGGCAACGCAGCTGCGCTTTGGAAGTTATTTCTCTCTTTCAATTCGCCCTTTAAAGTGATCAGACGTACGCTGCAGTGCTCCGATTTGAATAATTTAACATAAATTATGAAATTGAAGGTATTTAGTTTAAATTGAGATATTAATAATTAACTTTTCGTAAAACTAATTTCATCGAATAACCCTTTTTTGTGTATTTTTTTAAAGTACATTTTATGTTTAGTTAGACTTTTAGTTATGTTCCACGAAAACCCAGAACTTGGTTTGTATGTTTTTGTGATCGTCTTATTTTAGGTTACTAAATATTTTAAAATTAGCTGCCGAAATTTGCCGATGTGTCTAATATCGTAAAAATACTAACACCATCTTAACATGAAAGTTGGCTAATTTCCGTTTTTTCAGTTATATGGTAGCTATAGGATATAGTCGGCTGATCCTTATGAAATTTGGCACGTTGTATTATTTTGCCAAAAATAGCATTCGTACCAAATCAGAATTCTCTAGCTTTAAAAACACCGAAGTTATATAATTTCCGATCAATCAGTTATATGGCAGCTATAGGATATAGTCGGCTGATTCTTATGAAATTTGGAAGGTCGTGTTATTTTGTCAAATATAGCATTCGTACAAAAACTGAACCCTCTTACTGTAAAAACACCCAAGTTATAGCATTTTCGATCAATCAGTTATATGGCAGCTATATGATATAGATGCCCGATCTGGCTGATTTTAACATATTATTTTAGAATAAGAATATAAATATTTTGTGCAAAGTTTCTAGTCCCTACCTCAACTAGAAGTATTTTTGGCCATTCTCTTCATTCGGCCTCGCTAGCGGCATTTAATTAATAAATTCTGAAATATTAGAGATATCTTCAATCGGTTTTTTAATCTCGGTTTGTGACTCAATTTTGCATTATGTGGGCAAAAATGAAATTTATAGTATTTAAAAAAAAATTTTTTTTATATTTAAAAAAAGACTTTTATTACATTGTTTTTATTCAAAAGAAAAAAAGTAAGAAATATAATTATAACTTTTATTATACAAGAAGCAAATATCGAAAATATACATTATATACATAAAATTTAATAAAAATTATTTTTCTGAATCTTGATTTTCAGAGTCGGACAAATCGGTTACAAGATTCTCTGCTGAAAGCAAGCTCTTAACGTCTTTGTCCATAATAATATTTTTCGATGACGAAATTGATGAGCCACTTGACATTAAAGATATTAGAGGATCAGATATATAAATATCCTCCGTTGGGTTTTTTTTTTGAATTTTTACTTGTATTATTCTCGCTTATGTTTCGATAATCTTCATTTCTTGCTTCAAGCTCGTCCTCTGACTGATTAAGGTTTTTTTGCAACACTCTGTTATATTTTTTTTTGGGCGTCCAACATTTCTAAATGAAGATCTTTTCATCAACACCTGAGGCGTGTCTAGCCATCCTTTATTACTTTTTTCAAAAGCTGCCTTACTTATATGGCATTTCTTCCACTACTGGTCAAGCCTACTATTATAATTGCGCAGTTTTTTTCCAATTTCGCAAAGCTCCTTTTCGTTAAATATTTTTTACAAACTTCTCCTCATGCAAAGCTTTCCATTACGAAGAACTTTTTAGTGGGGACCGCTTCGCCGTCCCATACTAAGAAAAGTGCGCGCTTCGATTTTTCCTAAAAAGTGAAATAACTTGTAGATACGCAGGAATACGCACTTGATTTTTGAAAATTCGGACAGATGAGGATTCACACTTTAACAAACTATTGCAACCAGAGTAAATCCAGGTGAATCTATTAAGTTCAACTTCACGAACGACTGGTGTGCGCTCTAATCCCCGCATTGTTAATAGACTTTATATTCACTACAATTTATAAGTAACACATATACTGATACGTCACAAGCACAGATTTTCTATGTAGCACATACTTTAATAGTTGTTAAAAACCAAACTTGCACTAGAATAAACGTAAATTTCACTATTTATTCAAATATGCAACCAATAAGCAAAAGGGAGCCAAAATAAACATATGTTGACATTGACAGTACACAGCTGATCATCAGCTGATTGATGAGCTTAGAAAACATCAATTAGCATCTAATCAAGGTGCATGCTATCGATAGGTAAACTGTGCGTCTCTCGCTTTCTCACTCTCTCGAATATATATAAAATATATAACATTTTCGACATCGTTTGCAGTTATAGAAAACACTGCATTGGACATTTTCAGCCAAAAATATAAACCAAAAATACCCTCTGCTTGATAATAAATAATAAATTGAAAAACATAATTTTTTGGATCAACCGACTGTATCCTATAGCTGTCATATAAGTGATTTATCAGAAATGCCATATCTTTAAGTTTTATACACTTGTAGACAGTATTATAATTTTGATCAAAAGTGTGCAAAGCAGTGAAGGAGACATATCCGACCCTATAAAGTAGGGGTGCTCAAATTCGTTTTATAGCGCACTATAGGAAATTTTGCCCATTTTCTGGCCATTTTTCCATCAATTTTTAATGTTGCATACCAAAAATTTCCATAGATAGCGCCACTGCAAAGAAATCAGCTGCTAAAACCACCTGTTGATGTTAACGCTCACGTGAGCTTGCAATTTTAGATTTTGAGTGCTATTTTAAAACCGCAGAGTAAAAAATTTATAAACAAAATCAAAATTTTTGAATTGAATACTTTTAAGCGCGTTTTTTTTTTTATGAGTTTGTGTATGTGAAATGTTCCACAAACGTGTGTTGTTTTTTTAATAGGATGATAATGTAAGCAGTATAGTAAAAAATTTTTGAGAATTAAATCTTATTTTTAAAACGAAATTTAACCTAAGTCTAGCCTAGTCAATCAATGAAACTATTCTATGTTGTAGATTTCCGATGAATCAGCTATGTGGCAGCTATAGGATATAGTTAGCAGACCACGGCAAATAGTATTTGGCATTTATTATGAATTTATAAAATTTAAGAGCAGCGACATTTTATGACAATGCATTTTTGAACCTTTAACCCGCACTGTTACTCTTTCCCTCGATCAGTCCTCTGCATCGGTTGTCTATTTCGGGACCCTCTCACAGTGGTCGATTCGGCCTCGCTAGCGGCATTTAATTTATAAATTCTGAAATATTAGAGATATCTTCAATCGGGTTTTTAATCTCGGTTTGTGACTCAATTTTGCATTATGTGGGCAAAAATGAAATTTATAGTATTTAAAAAAAAATTTTTTTTATATTTAAAAAAAGACTTTTATTACATTGTTTTTATTCAAAAGAAAAAAAGTAAGAAATATAATTATAACTTTTATTATACAAAAAGCAAATATCGAAAATATACATTATATACAAAAAATTTAATAAAAATTATTTTTCTAAATCTTGACTTTCAGAGTCGGACAAATCGGTTACAAGATTCTCTGCTGAAAGCAAGCTCTTAACGTCTTTGTCCATAATAATATTTTTCGATGACGAAATTGATGAGCCACTTGACATTAAAGATATTAGAGGATCAGATATATAAATATCCTCCGTTGGGTTTTTTATTGAATTTTTACTTGTATTATTCTCGCTTATGTTTCGATAATCTTCATTTCTTGCTTCAAGCTCGTCCTCTGACATCATACCAATTGAAGACAAAAACTGTTGTGATGTCTGAAATGATGTCTGCTCTATGAATTAAAATTCTGTGAACAGACGATTGGGTATTCCAAGGGTATTTATTAACAAAAATTTCTGCAGTTTCCATAGAGTACGATCCTAATGCATCCGTGTTTAACTAATGTCCACAGGCCAATGCTCGCAGGACAACGCTAAATCGGAATATTAACATTTGGTTACTCCTGTTATGCGCGCAGGTAAATTTGGTTGCTGAAAAAATCTTCGTGCAGTTTATAAGTAACACATATACTGATACGTCACAAGCACAGATTTTCTATGTAGCACATACCTTAATAGTTGTTAAAAACCAAACTTGCACTAGAATAAACGTAAATTTCACTATTTGTTCAAATATGCAACCAATAAGCAAAAGGGAGCCAAAATTGTATATATCACCTGCTGAAACATATGTTGACATTGACAGTACACAGCTGATCATCAGCTGATTGATGAGCTTAGAAAACATCAATTAGCATTGTTACCGCCGTCATAGAATTAAGTTTATATTTGAAAAATGAAATCGTTAAAATTAGTGTTGAATAATGTTAGAATAAGTTTTGAAAAACGCTAGACGTAAGCTTATCGATATACGGAAAATGGCGGAAGAACGAGGCGTTTGCGATCGCTAGGTGAAGCTAACGAGGCGAGGGAAAACGACGAAGTTTTTTAGCTCGCGCGCCATGATTTGAGTTTAAATAAAGGAAAGAATAACAAAATCCATGTTTGCTTAAAAAATCGTGCATCGACCTCGCCCCGACCTCAACAAGCATCTAATCGAGGTGCATGCTATCGATAGGTAAACTGTGCGTCTCTCGCTTTCTCACTCTCTCGAACATATATAAAAAGTATAACATTTTCGACATCGTTTGCAGTTATAGAAAACACTGCATTGGACATTTTCAGCCAAAAATATAAACCAAAAATACCCTCTGCTTGATAATAAATAATAAATTGAAAAACATAATTTTTTGGATCAACCGACTGTATCCTATAGCTGTCATATAAGTGATTTATCAGAAATGCCATATCTTTAAGTTTTATACACTTGTAGACAGTATTATAATTTTGATCAAAAGTGTGCAAAGCAGTGAAGGAGACATATCCGAGCTATAAAGTAGGGGTGCTCAAATTCGTTTTATAGCGCACTATAGGAAATTTTGCCCATTTTCTGTCCATTTTTCCATCAATTTTTAATGTTGCATACCAAAAATTTCCATAGATAGCGCCACTGCAAAGAAATCAGGTGCTAAAACCACCTGTTGATGTTAACGCTCACGTGAGCTTGCAATTTTAGATTTTGAGTGCTATTTTAAAACCGCAGAGTAAAAAATTTATAAACAAAATCAAAATTTTTGAATTGAATACTTTTAAGCGCGTTTTTTTTTTATGAGTTTGTGTATGTGAAATGTTCCACAAACGTGTGTTGTTTTTTTAATAGGATGATAATGTAAGCAGTATAGTAAACAATTTTTGAGAATTAAATCTTATTTTTAAAACGAAATTTAACCTAAGTCTAGCCTAGTCAATCAATGAAACTATTCTATGTTGTAGATTTGTAGATTTCCGATGAATCAGCTATGTGGCAGCTATAGGATATAGTTAGCAGACCCCGGCCGTTCCGACTTATATATTGCGTGCAATGGAAAGAAGGGTGTGTGCAAAGTTTTAAGTCGATAGCTTTAAAACTGAGAGACTAGTTTGCGTAGAAACGGACAGACGGACATGCTCATATTAACTCCGGAGGTGATCCTGATCAAGAATATAAGTAAATATAGATTGATTTGTAGGTAAATATAGTAGTAGTTGGTTATCCCTCGCTGCAGTCGGTGATGCCGCAGATGTAGGAGGTACGTGTTCAGATAATTTCCCCTTGCGGTTGCAGGGGGGGTGTTGCCACTCCTTATAGGCAGTGGTTGAGATCCCTGGCGGTTGCCGGGGGGGATCCTTCCTGTAACAGGAGTTATGATGGGAGCACTTGCCCCGTTGTCACGGCCCTTGAGGCGCGGTGACCAATTCAACAAATGAATTTACAAATTAACGGCAGTGCCGGAGATTGGTTTTATGCTCTTTATTGTATGAGACTCTGACACAAACTGAAACTTAAAGCTAACAAAAAGTATTTCATAGCGGCCACGCAAATGTGCAGTGCTTGCCGCTATGCATGGGCTTCCGGCCAGACGCTATGTCAGCAGTTTGGCCAGAGCGAGCTCTTAAATAATCGGACATTGCCGCTGCTTGGTTAACTTCAGTTAACTACTCCCCCCTCAAGAATGAGGCCGCCCTCGGCCGACCCTATTTGGGCAATCATCTCCTTCAGCTGGGCCGCGGTTTTTCGGGCCTGAGTGACTCGCCGATAGGTCAAGTCGATGCAAATTAGAGCGCAGCATATTGCTCCCGCTATGAACACCAACTGATGTAGTCGCTGGTGATTAATTTCTTTCCCGAACTCTTTGATGTGCTCCAGATTACTTTCACTTAGTCGGTGAAGGTATGGAAGGCTAAGAACGTCACGTTCCATGGTGATGTTCAGGGAAGGTGAGCTGGCCACTCCTGGAGCCCTCTTCTGGGCTGTGTCATGATTGACCAATCGGGTTTCGTTGACCATGGCACTCTTTTCAAACGTGATGAGATATGTGCCTTTTATATGGGCACAGGTGCCATTGTCCACACACACGTGAGCCGAGCGATCATTCACAATTACTATTCCTTCATCAACATAAGTGGTGGGATGTAAATCGCTTTGCTGGATCTCGCAATGCGCCGTGCCTCCAGCGTGAAGCTCTTGGGCGCATGATCTTCTGCGAGCCAATCGGCAAAATGTAGCTCCTGATGTCGGGGAGCACTTTTCCACGGTGTGGATCTCACTGTTGCATTCGGCAATGACGTTATCCTCCAGCCTGAGCATGGTGTCGTGATGTGACACTGGGAAAACGGTAATCTTGCTGCAGGCCGACTTTATCTTTGGAAACTTAATAATAAAATGTTATATGTTATCGGACTGTAAGATCTTAACGGACGATACGGACAAAACATCCCTAATCGCGGTCTCGGTGGGCTCTTCCATCCACACACCTTCCAGGTCTGCATGATCTAGGATGCTGGGGCTAACAATATTAACTTTGGCAAGTGCCACTGCTAGCATCAAACCCTGTAGCTCCATTGCTATCATCATATTTCGAGTTAAAAGCATCTCGAATAGGTGCCCAGTATCAATTTGGGACTTTTTTGCTGAGCTCAGAAGTTGGTTGACGGTAGCGGAAATTTTATTGATTTGAATTTGTACTTTGTTGTTAATATTAATCTGCCTATTGTTTGCATTTGTTAATTGGAATTGATTAAATTTAATTTTTTCAAAATCTTCTGCGTCCGGCGTTCCTGCCACCACCTTTAGCGCAGTCCCTAAGAAGTCTAAACTTCTTGCCACTCTATGATGGACGCTCAAAGAGTCGAGCATGTCGCGTAGGTGGGCGACGTCAACAACCAGGAGTTTCTGCATGTGGGATTGCGGGAACATGACGGTCATCCCATTAGTTTCTTCGATGACGCGCCTATTTTCCGAGAGATTTGCCGAGTGCTTTACAAAGGCAAATTCCTCCCATATCAGGATTCGCCCATCAACGATGGGGATATATTTGGCTTTGGAATAGTCCGTGACGCGTGCCGAAGTTGTGGCCAAAAGGAGAATCAGGGATATGGTTGAAAACCTGTAATTTTGATGTGTTATGAATTTTGTTGAAGTTGGGTAGCCCACCACCAAAGCATGATAATAAAGGGCGCAAAACTTATGCCTAGTGGCTAGAAAAAAGATAATGAAAAGTGAGATTATCAGGCGAGCGATAACATGGTCGCGCTCGGCCTACCTAAGGTTGTCTTTGTGGACCACCCTCCCCTTAATGAGGACTGTGGTCCCCATGTCCGCTTCAACGGTTTTCTCTTCACATAATGGTGAGAGTTTGTTGCCTAGGCGTCTGTTGGACTTCACTAGGACTTTCTCGCCAACCTCGAATACTCTATTTTGGCGGGAAGCGTTTTCTCTGTCCCGGAGCTTGTCTTGGGCGAGTTTAATTTTATCTTGAATTTCATATTGTGGCTCACCTGATTGTGCCTGAACCACGTCAGCTGGTCTCTTGTCGATGACCGAGTGGATGGACTTGTTATATCTGGCAGTGGCCAGAAGTATCAGCTCTACGGTATCGCTGATGCCTTTATCGATTTTAAGACATCTAGCAAGCTCTACCAAAGTGCTGTGGAAACGCTCTACTTGTCCATTGGAGACACTGTGTAGGGGCGAAGCATTTGAGATGCTAACGCCGAAATGGTTTTCCAGCATGGTCACGATGGTGTGCGAGTTCAACGATGGTTCGTTGTCGCAATATACGACCTTGGCCTTAGGGAAAATATTCATCAGCTGTAGTAATGCTGGTTTGAGATCCTCTATGGTCCTAGAGGGAACTGGTTGGACTACGGCAAATTTCGAGAATTTGTCGATGCACGTAAGGAAATATTTTTTATCCGTGGAGAAGATGTCTATGTGCAGCATTTCTCCTACTTGAGATGGGATTGGGGTTTCGCCAAGCTCTTGTTTTTTCGGATGCCTGTCGTATTTTGCCTTGGCGCAAGTCTTGCACGAAATGACTATTTCGTTCGCTAGCTTGGCCATTTTCGGGAAGTAGTACTCGGAGAGTACCTGCTTCACGTTTTCTTGGGCAGATCTGTGAGCTCTTTTGTGCTCGACAGTAAGAATTTCCCGCCTTTCATCAACTGCAAAAATGTCCGTTACTCGGTTTTTGCAGTGCCAGAATCTGGTGGCAGGGAATTGTCGGATTAGTTTGTCCTGTATCACTGCGAGCGTATGCAGATCGCAATGAATGGCGTTTACGCCTTTAGGAACTATTATGGTTGCGAGCTCCTCCAGCAATGACTCCTCGTGAGTGAAGTCAATAATATGCCGTCTCTTGTTTCCAAAGAGAACGAAGTTCCGCTTTGACGGAGAGCGTGCTTCCTCCAGAATTATCTGGTTTTGAAATCAATTGAGGGGCTTGTCAGTGGATTGAATTGTGTGGGTAAGCGACAGCTCACTGTGAATTGTGGCCGCGCTTGAGAATGCCTCTTCTTCTTCTACAACGTTGAGTTGTTGCCTCGAGAGGGCATCTGCAACTAGGTTGGCCTTGCCAGGCATGTAATGGACTTTGGCACCACACTCATCGATGCGTTCTTTCCATCTTTTAATTTTTGTATTCGGATTGGAATCCGATACCGCGTAGGTCAGCGGTTGGTGGTCAGTGTAGATGTTTAAATCTTTGACCCCATAAAGGTAGTGGCGCAGGTTCTCTAGCGCCCAAACTATAGCTAACAGCTCCCTTTCGTTGGTAGCGTAGTTATCTTCTCTGTCCTTTAAGGTCCTAGAGATCATAGTGATGGGGCGCCCCTCTTGTGAAAGCACTGAGGCATCTGTCGTTAGATCAAACGCCTTTTTATAGTCGGGGTACCTGAGGATGACATCCTCAGAGGCCAGGATGTTACGTAGCTTTTCAAAAGCTTGCCGTTGCGGCTCGGTAAACTGTACCTGGATGCTTCTGGATCTGTGTCTGCTGACATTTCCGAGCTCCCCTTTTATAATGCTCGAAATGGGCTTAGCTATTGATGCAAAATCTTTAATAAAGCATCTATAATAGCCAGCCAAGCCCATGAATGATCTTACTTCGAAAACGTTTTTGGGCTCAGGGAATTCTTTAATGGCCCTGACCTTTTCCGGGTCTGTCGTGGTCCCCTCGTTGGTGACTACAAACCCCAAAAATTTTACGCTTTTTTTGAAGAAGACCGATTTCTGCGCTGAAACTCATGTTAGCGTCGTGTAGGCTCTTTAGAACCCAATCCACGTGTCGTATGTGGGCGTTTTCGTCCTCTGAGAAGACGATAACATCATCGACATAGACGTAGCAAAATTTGCCAATCTGTTCTCGCAGTACGTCGTCGATGGTTCTTTGGAAGATGCTGGCAGCATTTCTTAACCCGAATGGCAGTCGACGGAACTCGTATTTTCCCCCGTTTACGGAAAAGGAAGTTTTCTCACGGTCACGTTCTGCCAGAATAATTTGGTGGTAGCCGGACTTTAAATCGAGCGTTGTAAAGTATTTGGCTTTGCTTAAATTCCCTAGTATCATAGGGATAATTGGCATAGGGTAGCGATCCGGTATTGTCCTCTCGTTCAATTTTCGAAAGTCTAAAACTAGCCGCATTTTACGGTTTCCAGCCTCGTCGGTGCCCTTTTTGTCTACTACCCATATTGGGTTATTGTAGGGGGATCTCGACTTCTGGATTATGCCGTTTTTTAGAAGGTCTTGGATTTCGTCATTGACGAAATCTGCCGCTCCCATCGGATACGGATAGGGTCTGGCATAAATGGGCTCCTCATCAACCGTCCTGATGGTGGCTACCACAGACGTGTTGTAAGGTAACGCCTCATTTGGGCTTGCGAAGGCGTTTTTCCTGTCGATTAGCATTTTTGAAAATGCTTTTCTGACCAAAGGTGGTGCGCTAGAGCAGTCCACCTCAGTGAAATTTACATTGGGACATGATTGGAACTCTAGCTTTTCCGTCTCGGTGCCCCATCTGAGGTGCCCGGAAGCTAGGTTAAGTGATGCCCCTGCTTGTTTTAGCAGGTCAAGTCCGATGATGGCATCAAAGGAGGACAAATCTGGTAGAATGAAGAACGTAGCCTTCAAGTTAAACATGGAAACAAAGCATTTTTGTGTTATTGTGGTGACGCCATGGATGGAATGTACTGAGAATGGCGAATCTACTGGGCGGACGCCTTTCAACCCCTCGTATGGACGGATGAAATTTTTTAACGCGCCCGTGTCGCTTAATTTCTACACCTGCTACTCTTCGTCTGATGACGGGTAGCAGGGACTTTCCCCTAAAAAATTTATGACGTCCGAATCGTAATCATTAATAGCGTCGTCGTCAATTTCCTGGGCCGCGCTTGAAGCTGCGGCGGCATATTTGTTCCCAGTTTCGCTCGCGCTCTGCGCGACGTGATTAACCCTCTGCCTTTTGTGTGGGGCAGATCGATCGGACCCAGCCGGCTTCCTGTTTTGGTACGCCGGGGCCTGGGATGGCCTAAGCATTTTGGACAGCGATGGGTCGATGTCCATGGGTTCAGGAGCGCCTCCACTGTGTGGGGCGGAGTGTACTTGCGCCTTGTGTTGTTTGACGTAGTACGGATTTTTTCCAGCATTTGTTTGTGCATTTGTCTGCGCAGAGGCCTGTCGGTACTCTTGCGCTTTCGGGTGCTGTTTCCTATCTTTATCCTCTTGGCTTTTGGCAAAAGAAGCCGCGAAGGAGTATCTTTCGTGGTTGGATTCCACTTCTTGTGCCAAAGCGAGAGCTGAAGGCATATCTTTCGGTTTTGCCGAGAAAAGGACATCCGTGAGGCTGCGCTTAAGCCCCGAGATAAATACTCGGAGTGCGTCATCCCGGAATTTGTCACACAAAACTTTTGCCGCCGAGGCTTCGTACGACATGGTAGCTTTGTTGGTGAGCAAGGTGAGTTTTTTCTCGACCTCGTCGTAGTATTGGAGAAGGGTCATATTTCCCTGCCTAAGAGTACCCATTTCCTGCTCGATAACGTGCATCTGCCGCTTATCATTGTACGTAAAATCGAGTCGATTTATAATCGCGTCGAAATTTAGTACAGTGCCAAACGAAGACAGTACGGCATCGGCAGGGCCCCTTATTTTATTCCTAATAATAATAACCGCCTGATAATGGCGCGAGCTATGTTCGTAATTTCTGAAAATGTAATATGCGGCTACTGTCGCTTGTCTCCAGGAGACGTATGCTTCCTGTGCTCCCGAAAATTCGGGGAGGGACTTGATGGCGTCTAGGGGCTCGTCACACTTAATGTCGTTCCTAATTTCTATAGGCTCATATTTTTTTATTTGGGGAGCCTCCGCTTGGGCGGGAGCGATTTGTCTTTCGTTGACCAGTTCGGTCAGACGGTGTATAGCCAGGCGCATTTCGTTTTCTCTGCGCTGGTGTTCAATATTGGCTTCTTGAACAGCATGTTGAACGGCCGCCTGTATGGTGGCTGTCATCTGTTCCATGCTGAAAGCCATGTTCGCGAGTATGGGAGCGCTAGCGTAAACGCTTTTAGGGGTGGAAGATCTGGCCGGCCCTTCGGTCTCCGACTCAGAATCGCTAGAGAGTTGTCTTATGTTTCTATATTGTTGAAACGGATTGCTCATGTGGAGCTGCGGCTATAAAGTCGCCCGAAAGAAAAAATATTTATGTATGAATTATGTGCCGATGGAGGCGATTGGAATGGTGAAGGGGCCGCGGGGGCTGAGCTGCCGCTTCAGTTATGTGTGCGGGCTCGTCAAGTTGCGCTACTGCTGTGTCAAGTAGCGGTAAGGCGAGGGGTGCGCGGGGACTGAGCCGCCGCTTATGCAAACAGAGAAAAAAAACAACAAAAACAACAAAGTGCCACACTGCATGCGCGGCCGTATCGTGTTCTCGAAAGTGGAGTGGGGAAACAAAACGGAAAAGAAAAATAAATAACCAAAACTGCGCGGCTAATACCAAGAATTCTTGTTTAACAAAAAAGACATATAAAAGCTGAATTAAATACACGCGATTATATGAATTATTTCCGATTGAAATTTAAAATTTTCCGCCAGCGATTTTTTGGTTTTGGTTAGGAATTTTTATTCCGCACTTTTTGTGTTATATAGAATATTCATTTATTTATTCACAAAAACAAAAATGCAAACAATATTGGGACAATAATTGGTTCACAAATGAAATGGTTTAAATATTTTATAATAGGTAAAAAATGTTAATGCTAAACCGTCAGCCAACTAATAAAGATTATTTAAAAATTTTTTTTTTTAATTTTATGGGGCTGCAGTTTTTTACTAGCGTAAGGCACAATATTTTACTATTCTTGTCTTTCTTTCTTTCTTTTTTTTTTTATTTTTTAATACACAAAGAAAAATTCATGCAGACTTAGAAAACTGTGTAAATAAAAGTGCTCACTTACATGGTTCTTTTACGATGGGCGCCAGTAAATATAGATTGATTTGTAGGTAAATATAGTTGTAGTTGGTTATCCCTCGCTGCAGTCGGTGATGCCGCAGATGTAGGAGGTACGTGTTCAGATAATTTCCCCTTGCGGTTGCAGGGGGGGTGTTGCCACTCCTTATAGGCAGTGGTTGAGATCCCTGGCGGTTGCCGGGGGGGATCCTTCCTGTAACAGGAGTTATGATGGGAGCACTTGCCCCGTTGTCACGGCCCTTGAGGCGCGGTGACCAATTCAACAAATGAATTTACAAATTAACGGCAGTGCCGGAGATTGGTTTTATGCTCTTTATTGTATGAGACTCTGACACAAACTGAAACTTAAAGCTAACAAAAAGTATTTCATAGCGGCCACGCAAATGTGTAGTGCTTGCCGCTATGCATGGGCTTCCGGCCAGACGCTATGTCAGCAGTTTGGCCAGAGCGAGCTCTTAAATAATCGGACATTGCCGCTGCTTGGTTAACTTCAGTTAACTTACCATATATATAGTCTATAGAGTCGGAGATGTCTCCTTCACTGCGTTGCACACTGTTGGACAAAATTTTAATACCCTTTGCAAGCGTATAAAAACGTTAATAAAAATATAACACATATACCAAGAAACGAGCTTCAACCGGAAAGACTAAAGAGAGAAAAACGTCAACGGAACTAGCTGCATGTTTTACATAGATAATAAAAAGAAGAAAGATAGGTTGGAAAAGATAGACGAAGCAGAATGGACAGTAATAATATAGTTTATCCATTATATACCAGGTACTCATTTGTACCACTTTAAAGTTTTAAACTTTAGGCAACCACAATTTTTTATCATATTTTTTGGCTTGGAAAAAAAGTCTACAAAAAAATGTAAATATAATATTATATACATATATGTTAGACATCTGCATGAATGCATCCAAAAAGTCAAATTAAATGTTACTATAACTTAGTACGCGTACAGCACCGTCTAAAATGAATTTTAGTGAATGTTAGTAGTTTGTCAAATGACAAGAATTGTTCTCATTCACTTAAAAGTTGTAGAGCAAATAGTATTTGGCATTTATTATGAATTTATAGAATTTAAGAGCAGCGACATTTTATGACAATGCATTTTTGAACCTTTAACCCGCACTGTTACTCTTTCCCTCGATCATTCCTCTGCATCGGTTGTCTATTTCGGGACCCTCTCACAGTGCACAGTGGTTCCGTCAGAGGCCAAAAATCAAAAAATTTGATGACATATTTTTTAAGCAAAATGTATTAAAATTGTCTCTCAAAAGTCCAAACTTCTCTTTGGCATACCGGATTTTACTAGAAATCTAACGGTACTTTCTAAAAATAGATTTGCAATCGTGAACACGTGTTCATTTTGGCAACGCAGCTGCGCTTTGGAAGTTATTTCTCTCTTTCAATTCGCCCTTTAAAGTGATCAGACGTACGCTGCAGTGCTCCGATTTGAATAATTTAACATAAATTATGAAATTGAAGGTATTTAGTTTAAATTGAGATATTAATAATTAACTTTTCGTAAAACTAATTTCATCGAATAACCCTTTTTTGTGTATTTTTTTAAAGTATATTTTATGTTTAGTTAGACTTTTAGTTATGTTCCACGAAAACCCAGAACTTGGTTTGTATGTTTTTGTGATCGTCTTATTTTAGGTTACTAAATATTTTAAAATTAGCTGCCGAAATTTGCCGATGTGTCTAATATCGTAAAAATACTAACACCATCTTAACATGAAAGTTGGCTAATTTCCGTTTTTTCAGTTATATGGTAGCTATAGGATATAGTCGGCTGATCCTTATGAAATTTGGCACGTTGTATTATTTTGCCAAAAATAGCATTCGTACCAAATCAGAATTCTCTAGCTTTAAAAACACCGAAGTTATATAATTTCCGATCAATCAGTTATATGGCAGCTATAGGATATAGTCGGCTGATTCTTATGAAATTTGGAAGGTCGTGTTATTTTGTCAAATATAGCATTCGTACAAAAACTGAACCCTCTTACTGTAAAAACACCCAAGTTATAGCATTTTCGATCAATCAGTTATATGGCAGCTATATGATATAGATGCCCGATCTGGCTGATTTTAACATATTATTTTAGAATAAGAATATAAATATTTTGTGCAAAGTTTCTAGTCCCTACCTCAACTAGAAGTATTTTTGGCCATTCTCTTCATTCGGCCTCGCTAGCGGCATTTAATTAATAAATTCTGAAATATTAGAGATATCTTCAATCGGTTTTTTAATCTCGGTTTGTGACTCAATTTTGCATTATGTGGGCAAAAATGAAATTTATAGTATTTAAAAAAAAATTTTTTTTATATTTAAAAAAAGACTTTTATTACATTGTTTTTATCAAAAGAAAAAAAGTAAGAAATATAATTATAACTTTTATTATACAAGAAGCAAATATCGAAAATATACATTATATACATAAAATTTAATAAAAATTATTTTTCTGAATCTTGATTTTCAGAGTCGGACAAATCGGTTACAAGATTCTCTGCTGAAAGCAAGCTCTTAACGTCTTTGTCCATAATAATATTTTTCGATGACGAAATTGATGAGCCACTTGACATTAAAGATATTAGAGGATCAGATATATAAATATCCTCCGTTGGGTTTTTTTTGAATTTTTACTTGTATTATTCTCGCTTATGTTTCGATAATCTTCATTTCTTGCTTCAAGCTCGTCCTCTGACTGATTAAGGTTTTTTTGCAACACTCTGTTATATTTTTTTTTGGGCGTCCAACATTTCTAAATGAAGATCTTTTCATCAACACCTGAGGCGTGTCTAGCCATCCTTTATTACTTTTTTCAAAAGCTGCCTTACTTATATGGCATTTCTTCCACTACTGGTCAAGCCTACTATTATAATTGCGCAGTTTTTTTCCAATTTCGCAAAGCTCCTTTTCGTTAAATATTTTTTACAAACTTCTCCTCATGCAAAGCTTTCCATTACGAAGAACTTTTTAGTGGGGACCGCTTCGCCGTCCCATACTAAGAAAAGTGCGCGCTTCGATTTTTCCTAAAAAGTGAAATAACTTGTAGATACGCAGGAATACGCACTTGATTTTTGAAAATTCGGACAGATGAGGATTCACACTTTAACAAACTATTGCAACCAGAGTAAATCCAGGTGAATCTATTAAGTTCAACTTCACGAACGACTGGTGTGCGCTCTAATCCCCGCATTGTTAATAGACTTTATATCCACTACAATTTATAAGTAACACATATACTGATACGTCACAAGCACAGATTTTCTATGTAGCACATACCTTAATAGTTGTTAAAAACCAAACTTGCACTAGAATAAACGTAAATTTTACTATTTATTCAAATATGCAACCAATAAGCAAAAGGGAGCCAAAATAAACATATGTTGACATTGACAGTACACAGCTGATCATCAGCTGATTGATGAGCTTAGAAAACATCAATTAGCATCTAATCAAGGTGCATGCTATCGATAGGTAAACTGTGCGTCTCTCGCTTTCTCACTCTCTCGAATATATATAAAATATATAACATTTTCGACATCGTTTGCAGTAAAACACTGCATTGGACATTTTCAGCCAAAAATATAAACCAAAAATACCCTCTGCTTGATAATAAATAATAAATTAAAAAACATAATTTTTTGGATCAACCGACTGTATCCTATAGCTGTCATATAAGTGATTTATCAGAAATGCCATATCTTTAAGTTTTAAACACTTGTAGACAGTATTATAATTTTGATCAAAAGTGTGCAAAGCAGTGAAGGAGACGTATCCGACCCTATAAAGTAGGGGTGCTCAAATTCGTTTTATAGCGCACTATAGGAAATTTTGCCCATTTTCTGGCCATTTTTCCATCAATTTTTAATGTTGCATACCAAAAATTTCCATAGATAGCGCCACTGCAAAGAAATCAGCTGTTAAAACCACCTGTTGATGTTAACGCTCACAATTTTAGAGCTTGCAATTTTAGATTTTGAGTGCTATTTTAAAAACGCAGAGTAAAAAATTTATGAACAAAATCAAAATTTTTGAATGGAATACTTTTAAGCGCGTTTTTTTTTTTTATGAGTTTGTGTATGTGAAATGTTCCACAAACGTGTGTTGTTTTTTTAATAGGATGATAATGTAAGCAGTATAGTAAACAATTTTTGAGAATTAAATCTTATTTTTAAAACGAAATTTAACCTAAGTCTAGCCTAGTCAATCAATGAAACTATTCTATGTTGTAGATTTCCGATGAATCAGCTATGTGGCAGCTATAGGATATAGTTAGCAGACCACGGCAAATAGTATTTGGCATTTATTATGAATTTATAAAATTTAAGAGCAGCGACATTTTATGACAATGCATTTTTGAACCTTTAACCCGCACTGTTACTCTTTCCCTCGATCAGTCCTCTGCATCGGTTGTCTATTTCGGGACCCTCTCACAGTGGTCGATTCGGCCTCGCTAGCGGCATTTAATTTATAAATTCTGAAATATTAGAGATATCTTCAATCGGGTTTTTAATCTCGGTTTGTAACTCAATTTTGCATTATGTGGGCAAAAATGAAATTTATAGTATCTAAAATAAAATTTTTTTATATTTAAAAAAAGACTTTTATTACATTGTTTTTATTCAAAAGAAAAAAAGTAAGAAATATAATTATAACTTTTATTATACAAGAAGCAAATATCGAAAATATACATTATATACAAAAAATTTAATGAAAATTATTTCTCTGAATGCTGATTTCACTGCAAAGAAATCAGCTGTTAAAACCACCTGTTGATGTTAACGCTCACGTGAGCTTGCATTTTTAGATTTTGAGTGCTATTTTAAAAACGCAGAGTAAAAAATTTATGAACAAAATCAAAATTTTTGAATTGAATACTTTTAAGTGCGTTTTTTATACCCTTGCACAGGGTATTATAATTTTGTCCAAAAGTGTGCAACGCAGTGAAGGAGACATCTCCGAGCCTATAAAGTATATATATTCTTGATCAGGATTACCTCCTGAGTTGATATGAGCATGTCCGTGTGGCCGTCTGTCCGTCTGTCTGTCCGTCTTTCTGTCTGTCCGTTTCTACGCGAACTAGTCTCTCAGTTTTAAAGCTATCGTGTTGAAACTTTGCACACACCTTTCTTTTCTTTGCATGCAGTATATAAGTCGGAACGGCCCGGATCGGCCGACTATATCCTATAGCTGCCATATAACTGATTGATCGGAAATGGTATAACTTTGGTGTTTTTAGAGTAAGAGAGTTCAAATTTGACATGAGCGCTATTTTTGGCAAAATAATACGACGTGCTAAATGTCATAAGAATCGGCCGACTATATCTTATAGCTGCCATATAACTGAACGATCGGAAATGACCCAACTTTCGTGTTTTTGAAGTAGAAAGCTGGAATTTAGTACAGACTCTATTTTTGGTCAGTTGATCCAACCTACCAAATTTCATTAGGATCGGCCGACTATATCCTATAGCTGCCATATAACTGAACGATCGGAAATGACCTAACTTTCGTGTTTTTGAAGATAGAAAGCTGGAACTTGGTACAGATTATATTTTGATCCATCCTACCAAATTTCATAAGGATCGGCCAACTATATCCGATGTTTGCGATATATATCCGGTTTTAGCTGCAAGGGTATATAAACTTCGGCTCCGCCCGAAGTTAGCTTTCCTTTCTTGTTTTTTTTTGAGTTTTTGTATGTGAAATGTTCCACAAACGTATGTTGTTTTTTTAATAGGATGATAATGTAAGCAGTTTAGTAAACAATTTTTGAGAATTAAATCTTATTTTTAAAACGAAATTAACCCTAAGTCTAGCCTAGTCAATCAATGAAACTATTCTATGTTGTAGATTGTTTAATTTCCCTTATATGAGTAAAAATAGAAAGTCACTTTTATGCACTTTTAAAGAAATTCATATTTTAAGGAGGTAAATAATCTATCATTCACGTCAAACATTTTATCAAATCAAACATTTGTCAAAAATTTTTTGAACGTTTGAAAAAAAAAATTTTTCTGGTGTTGGACCACTTTAGTTGACATAATTCATCCTTTCACAAGAGATGAAACGCATGCTTTTCAGTGATTAGTTCGTTAATGCTTGGGATTATTCTCATCGGAGACTTCCAAGCAGCGAACTGCTTCGAAAGCGGACTCCCGAAGGCATGATCGCAACCTTTGCAGATTTTCCACCTTGATGCACGGATTGCCGCCGACGATTGTACAGAAAATCGAGTAGAACTCAGGCCACTCCGAGTATCCACCGCTGAAGGTAGGAAGAGGCAAGGGAGCCAAAGCTTGAAACCTTTGACTTAACCCTAAGTCAGCCTGCATGGTGGAATTTCCGCTGGCAAGGGTGGAGTGAGCAGCAATTCGGGAAGAGCGGAGGGTCGTCTCGTGCTCAATTTCTGCCTGCATTGTCACTACGAGCTCCGAAACAGTCCATCGGAGGTCACTACTGATCTCCGAAATGTCCAAATGCTCAAGCTCCCCGTGGATGTCCTTGAAGTCGCTGAACATGGCGGCTATCTGTCCATGTCGCACGTGAAGAATGGCGCTGAAGAGCTGCGTGGATCCTCTGTAAGTCCTGAAGAATACCCAGGGCCTTGCACTTTAAAATAGCCCTACGGGTTGGAGTGGGTGCACCTTTGACTGCGCCGGTAGAGCTCATAATTGATTATATTAAGTTCCGAACAACCCGAAGTAAAATTTATTTGCTCACGGCGAACACGATCTGTCCCACTGTGCGCTAAGAACTGTAGCGGAATTGTGGAATGTATATAGTAACATATCAACAAAATTTCTTTAAGTGTATATCAGTAAATTTCCGAAGCTGAAGCCTTTTGTATTGAAATTCGTAACCTAGCTGCAAATAGCCTCATTACAATTTTTGTAAAAACTTAAACATTTAATTATTCCAATTCGGCTGAAAACAGCCTCATTTCAGATTTTCAATTTCTAAAAGTCACTTCAGATTGAAAACTAAAACAATATTTGGGTAAACAGAATCCCGACTCAAATCTTTCTCACTCCTTTTAAGTGAATTAAAACTAAACAGCTCAAACCATTCTTAAATGGGAACCCACTTCACAGGAAATTTCACATTTTCTTGTCACCTCGATTAATTGAGACCCAAAGCCTTCCATGTCAACTGACACCTCAAGTAAAAGGTTCCGACTCAATCTATTCTCTTCTATTCTATCAAGAAAAGCTTCTTTCGAGCTTTGATCTGCAAAAAGCTTCAGCAAGGGTAGCTATGAAAAGGGCTTAGAGCCCCAAGATAAGTTAGTTCTGAAATTCTAAAATTCTAAGCAGTTGTTCTGAAATTCTAAAATTCTGATCCGTTGTTCTGAAATTCTAAGCAGTTTTAAAGAATCACACTGTATCAAAACCGGAACTCAAATAAAAATATATTTTTTTCAAACTATTTTGAAGAAGATATTTAATTATATATATAAGAAGCCTATGCGTGGGCGAATGCACTTGCGTTGTGTAACGTAAATATGTATGTGTGCCTGTAATAAATAATTCACCAGGCCACAACTGAACTGCCGTTATGTTTATGTTTTTTTTATTAATTTTACTTTTAATATGCACCACATAAGTTGTCGCGGGACTAGGTTTACGGCATGTGGACCAGTGGTGTCCGGCATGTCCCTATTCCAGGGGCACACACAGTATAAACTTATGAAAAGTCATGCTCACAGCCTTCTTTTTGCTATTCGTTACTAATACTAACGCATTAAAATCTTATCAATAATTTGAGTGTTAACCACTGCACTATAAGAAATTTAACCACTTTTTCTGGCCAAAAACAATTTTTTGAAAGTTAAAGGATTTAAATAATTTTATCTGCATATCATTCACAATAGATTAGTTTTTAATGTTGCATACCAAAAATTTTAATAGATGGCGAAAAAAACAGCTGTTAAAAACAGCTGTTAATGTTAACATTTACATGAACTTAGAATTACGATTTTTTTGTGCGATTTAAAAAACGCGAATACTAAAAATTTTATGGACAATGTACAATGGTTTGTTTTATGTGTTTGTGTATGTGAAGTGTCCAAAAAACTTGTGTTGTCCTTTTAATAAAGTGAAAATATTTCACATTTCACACATTTTTCAAAAGAGATTTAACTAAATCGAACCGAGTCGAACATTGTAATTTAGTCCATGTTGTAGATTGTTTAATTTTCTTCATATGATTGAAATATGAAAATGCATTTCTATGCACTTTCGAAGAAATTCATAATTTAAGAAGGCAACCTCAAATCCTTGAATGTGAATCTGTTAGCTGTGAGACTAGTGCAAAACCGATTTAAGATAAAAAAAAAATAAAAGATTTTTAATAAAAAAAAAAATCACACCTACTTTTCCAAAAGAAGACTATGGCTTTATAAAACACTAAAAAAAAACCAAATGGAAATATCTTGCTTAGTTCTACAGTTAGCATGTTATTTTTAAATAGGGCGCGGTGCCACACCCACAATTTTTTCAAATCTGAATTCTTTTGACCATATAAACTCAAATCAAAAATCAAAATCTAAATATCTTGCTTAGCTTTTGAGTTGGAATGTGTTTCTTAAAAAGTGGGCGGTGCCACGTCCACATTTTTTTTAAATCTTAAATCTATTAACCATATGAACTCAAATCAAAAATCAGAACTTAAATATCTTGTTTCGTTCTTGAGATGTTATTTTTGGCCAGAAAAAGTGGTCATACTTTCTATAGTGCACTTTTTTAGACCAAAATATTCTTTAAGTTTGTTGTAATTCGATTTAAGTGGCACAAATTAGGAAAATATTAAGAAATAATTAGAAAAGAATCATTACACTTCTTTTAGTTAAAATTTTTAGTTAAAATAATTAAAAATTTATTTTGACTAAATATGAAAAAAAATCAAATTTGCAGTATAATTTTTTTACGGTCCATACGGCTTATAAGCGACCTAAATAGCCCGCTTGCTATTAATAGCCCAGCTTTATATCCTGTAGCTGCCATATAACTGATTGATCGGAAATGACCCAACTTTTGTGTTTTAGAGTTAGAGGATTTTCCATAAGGATGACCCGACTTTCGTGTTTTTGAAGATGGAATGTTGGAACTTTGTACAGATTTTTTTGGTTAGTTGATCCGATCCGACGATCGGCCGACTATATCCTATAGCTACCATATATTTGAACGATCGGAAATCGGTAAAAATACAAACTTTTTTATTTTTGAAGATAGAAGCTGGGGACTTTCTTGTAATAAATTGGTTATATTATGATAATTATATGATATAATGAAGAATCGACCAACTATGTACATCCGATGTTTCCGGTTTTAACTAGACATGGGTAATCATCGTTCTTTTTAGGGAATAAGTTCGTTCGTTTTTTTTTAGGACTGAACTAGGTAGTTTTTTTTGTTCTTTTCGTAAATTCTAACAATATTAAAAATTAATATTTAAAAAATTTAAAATAAAAATTTTAAAAATTAAAAAAAAAACAATTTAAAAAGATAAAATTTTTTACACTTTTGAAATGTTTTTATATTTCACTGTGTTTTCTTTTTAGATAAATTTCGCTGTTGTCCACTCAAAAGTTTGTTTACACAAAATTTTCAGTTACAGGGATGCAAAATAAGGGTGTAAGAAAAATGACCAGGGATTGAGAAAAAATACCAGGGAATGTGAAAAATTATCAGGGAATAAGAACAAGGAACAAAGATCAAAAAACAAAGACCAAAGAACAAGAACAAAGACCAAATAACAAGAACAAAGATCAAGGAATAAAGACCTAAGAATAAAGACCAAAGAACAAAGACCAAGGAACAAAGACCAAAGAACAAGGAACAATGACCAATGAACGATGTGCACTAGTTCAGATCGGTCCTTTTTTGTTCGTTCGTTCAGGAACAACCCAACTCTAGTTTTAACTGCAAGGGTATATCAACTTCGGCTCCGCCCGCTTTATGTTTGGCCTAATGTTAATACTTTATACTCTGCAACAATTCACATATTTTATTTTTGAATTCTGTTACAAAGCCCTATGAGGGCACCGACCACTTTTTGTAGCCATTAGACATTTTTTAAAATTCCTTGAGGATATACTATAATAACGTCATTTCCTTAAGATAACATCAAGCTTTAATGATCCAGAACAGAAAAGTTAACAGAGAAGGTTATGTTAAGTTATCAGCTGTTAAAGTTCACTTTTATCTATATATGTATATATTATGTAGCTGACCCCGGCAAACGTTGTTTTGTCACCTAATGACTTTATAATTTCTGTACAAAATTTACTTTACAATTTACTTTAGACTTGTATTATAAAGTCATCTGGAGCGCTGTGAACCATGAGGAAATATAAAAATAACAAAAGGCAAAAATTATTTTTAAGTTATTATTTGACCGTAATTCAGCAAGTCAATCTCTTAGTGCTATAGCGTGAAATATTTTTTTGTGACGATGGAGGGATTACGCTTTGTAATTGTTGCATATCTGATTTGAATATTTTTTTACAATTCATTGAGCTCGTTCAATAGAGTATCTAGCTCGTTGACGATACATCTGGCATAAAATGAATCAAGGTTATTATAATCACAAGGTGCATTCACACGATTGGCAAGTGCGCTGAACTTGGCCTCTGATTTTGAATGTAGAATTTTAATGTTGATCATTTGCATTCAGTGTTTGAAAAGCTACGTTATTCCCGTAGTTTTTTGTTTTGCTCTTGCTACAGCTCTGACTTTTTTCCAGAGCGGGAGCAGAGCCGTAGCAGAAAAATTTAAATTGGCTGCTCTGCTCTGCCCCGAGCTACGAAAAGTTCAAAGCTATAGCTATAGCAATAGCAGAAAAAAATATTTTGTGCTTTTTAAAAAATATTTTTCTATGTGCTACTGCTCTATCGAAGATTGGTTTTTGTTTTCTCTCACCTGATTTTTATGCACCGTCACTGTATGACCACTTTCTTTACCTCCTTTCTTCCATACCCACTTTCTTTACCCTTGTAAGAATGATAAGAAGAAAACAGATTTATCACTTGTAATTTTGAATTCAAGGTGCTAATATGTCTCTGACCAATAAATGGTTAAATACTTTCAAATATTTTGAGGAGGGTAACAACGGGCTCGTTAAATGCAAAACATGTTTTCGAATGTTAAAAAAAAACGTGCCTTTAATTTAAAAAAATATTTAATGTTTCATGACATTCGACCTGAAAAAAAAAAGAAAATGATTCTAGTGGCATGCAGACCAAAAAAATAGTTAAACATTAGCAAATTAAAGTTCAAATCAATAAAAAACAATTAATCCGGTCCTACATTGGTCTAGTCACCGAGAATAGCGTCCGATTTAATGTGCTAAACTCAGACCATATGGGTAACATTATTGATCCCATATGTCAAGGTCTAAAAAAAAAAAGTGGGAAAAACTATTCATTAAATGGAACAAAGTGCAAATCTGTTCTTCGACAGGTAGCAGAAAAAATTCGACAAGAAATACATAACGAATGTAAAAATCGGATTCTATCATTAATAATTGATAGTGCAACGCGACATGATCGGAATATATTCGGTGCCAGTGCTCAATTCATTAGTTCAGAGGAAATAAAATCGCGAGTTCTTGGAATGGTGGAACTCAGAGGAGCTGGGTCAAGTTCAGCCAAAATTCTTGCCAAGGAGATTCTTTCTGTATTAGACAAATACGGAATAGCTCTAGGACAAATCCTGTCAATTACTTCAGATAACGGGGCAAATATGATAAAGACGACGAAAATTTTATCAGAAATGAACTTGAGCGATGATGACATGGAAGATGCCGGTGTTGTAGGGGGGCGTTGCTGCCGCAAAAGATCCCAGAATTATATTGAAATAAGAAGTCGGGGACGTCTTGTCGTAAATTCAAAAGTAACGCGTTCAGCTTTATTGGGCTGCTTACAGAGGATTAACTTAAGTAGTACAAAAAAAAGGACGATCGACGACAACCAACGAGCGAAAGAGAGTGCACAGAGGGGCGAGTGCGGATGCGCTTTTCAGCACGGATGCGCTCTTTAGCGCAAATGCGCTCTTCAGCGCGGATGCGCTCTTATCCACAGCTGAGGGGCACCACGGCCCCTCACCTAAATATTCCGCCCCCCTTGCAATCGCTAGGGTTGCAATAGCTCCCTCGTTGTTATGGCTGGTGACAGGCTCCGGACACGACCCATCCAAAAACTGTGGATGGTTCCGGGTCGAAGCTCCGGGTCCCGGTGTCTATGCGCACTAGTGCAGTCGGCAGCACGTTGACGCTGTTCCGCTGCAGCAGCGACGAGAGGGTGGGCGCAGCGACCGCGTCCTGCGGGGGCCCTCGACGAGAGGCGGAACATTGCCTAGGTGTGGATGACGCGGGCGGATGAGTGGTGGACGGCAACCGATGAGTGGCGGAAGAATGCCTAGGAGTTATCAACGAGTGCCGGGAAGTTGGTGGCCGTGGATCGGGTTGGGAATGACGGAAAGTGGCGGACGCAGGCCGACGAGCACCCGAACCGCGCCGGGAGTTGGCGGATGACGGCGAGGAGCACCCGAACCGCGCCGGGAGTTGGCGGATGACGGCCGGGCGCCAGACGAGACACCACGTCTTACAGCCGTCACCACGCCGACAGGATCCGTCGGAGTGCTCGTGGGCCAGGCAGCTCGAGCAATACCGGTTCAGCAATACCGCTCGGAGCCGCTTCTCGGCACTATGGCGTAGGAAGCGGCGACACTTCTTCAAGGCGTGGATTCCATTGCAGACTCGGCAACGGTACGATTGAATACCTCGAGTACATCTGCTCTCCAGCGATTGGGTGTTGCGTGGGCGTGGCGACATCGTGGTGACTATGGCTGGCGGAAATATGGTGAAGGAACAAATAACATTATCAGAATCGGTGTGAATGAAGGTTCGGAACTACGAGCAGAGCTACGAGACAGCACAATGGACAGGAACATTGGAGCGGAAGAAATGTTAATTATTGTGGGTAGGCGGACGCTTCCAACGGAAGAAGCACGACCTTAGCAACGGGCCGCTTAACGAGCCCTCGCGCGGTGCGGATGTCGATCACGCGGACATGGCCATCGGATCCTGGATACACCGCGTCAACCCTGCCTAAACGCCACTCATTGGACGGAAGGTTGTCCTCCTAGATGACGACCATATCCCCAACGCGGAGATCCCCCGTAGGGGCTCGCCACTTATTCCTCTTATGGAGCTCCTTGAGGTACTCTTCCTTCCATCGCAGCCGAAATTGCTGCTGAAGAGCCTTGAAGTGTTGCCAGCGATTAATGATGGAAGTGGTATCCCCATTTTTTTTTTTTGGGCTGGAGAAAATCGCGGGATAGTAGAGCAGCTGCCCCCACAAAGGTCTTCCCGTTGTCCGTGGCATCCTCTCTGGGACACGAAACGTGCGAAAGCCGCCAAAAATTTCTCGGTCGTAAGATCCGACGTAGGCTCTAAATGGATGGCTTTAGTGGAGAAGCACACAAACACCAACACATAACACTTTATGATGTGACAGGCCCTCCCCGTATAGTTTTTTATCTCGAAAGGACCGGCATAATCCACACCGGTGTACGTGAATGGGCGCGAGAAGGACGTCCGTTGCTTGGGTAGCTCTCCCATGAGTTGCGTCTGCAACTTCTTCTTGTGGATGACACATACCTTGCAAGAATAGACGACGGACTTGACCAAATTCTTCACCCTTGGAATCCAGATTTTGGCCCGGATAAGTCGGATCATCAGCTGATTGCCACCGTGCAGCGTGATGCGATGTGTAAATTGAACCAGGAGTCGAAACAGATGGCAGTTGTACGGAAGGAAGCTCAGAAGACGTGTCCCGGCCGCAGGCTCTCATAAGGCCTTGCGAATCCACGAAGAGGTTCAGATTTTGAATCGGACTGGATCGGGGGTTCCTTCGCGACATGGACCTTGACTGCTCGATTCTCGAGTTCAGTCGCGGGGGCATCATTGCCTTGAGTGAGCCAGTCGCTGCGAGGCCTTTGCAGCCAGTCAGGACCGTACCACCACAACTGGTTATCTGCAAGATCTTGGAGAGCTACGCCCGGCTAGCGAGATCCGCAGATCCGATGTCGTAGGCGGACTTGGAGCGGTGGCGAACGGATTGCCCCGGTGCAGGAGGGTGTGGTGTCGGCTGTGACATGTGAAGCAGGTATGGGCGCTCGTGCAGTCTCGCTGCTGGTGCCCTCGGGCAAAACAGTTTAGAAATAACTGCTTCCTCTTAATATAGTCAGAGCGCCCATTTCATCCATCTCGAGGAAAAGCGGACATAAGCGAATGGGGTGGTTCTCCCTTGAACAGAGATCGTAGCCTCTTTGGCCCGGAACCACTCGAGTCTCGTATGAATTGAGCCTCCGAGCAGGGGCAGTAGGAAGTCTCGACCCTGGCGGAAATTGCTTGGAGCCACTAGGCCTGACGTCGTCGATTGCCATAAATACCAGGAGGCAGTCCCAAGCCTCAACATTGATGGCGGACATTGCTAGGGCTGTCAGACAACTCTGAATGGTGGCTTGCAGCTCCTTCAGCGCGACCCCGGACTCTTGTAAAATAGCCTGGATTTTGAAAAGGATTTTCAACTGGCTATTGACCAATAGCCGCCGGTTCTCAAAGCGCTCTGTGAGGCTTTGCAAAGCGACGACATACCCCTCATGGGTAAGCGGAGCCTTAGAAACAATGGCGTGGGCGTCACCACTTGTTTTGGACAGTAAGTGGAACAACCTCTCTACCGGGGTGAGCCGCGAGTTTTGGATGTAAATGGCCGTAAACAAGTCTCTGATGGTGGGCCACAGAAGATAGGCACCCGCGAAGACCTCGGTATCCACCGGAGGTAAGCGACAGCCTGTAGGCGCAGGCGTGTGTAAATTGACGGAAGTCTGAGTGGATTGGGAAGCAATTTTCTCCCGAAACTGCGCAATGCATCTCGAATAGACGGAGTAACAGTAGCTGTACTTCGATTCCAGCACTGTCGAGGTGGCCGCATTGTCGTCTGACCCAGCTAGTAAATCGGAGCAGCTCTCATAGTGCCCGAATTTGGTCCCGATGGACTTCGCACATATATTGGGAGCCTACTTCCGTTTCTCTGGCGCGCGAAGTATTTATGTTAGCCTCAAATTGGCTAATTCGATCTGTTGTGGCTTTTCAGCGCCACGTCGATCGCACTTTGAGCCATTATTGACGGATTCTTTCTCTGTGCCCTTGGAATGGCACTGTGCGCCTTAGGCTTTAAAAGAGGCGTCCGCGG
The DNA here is from genome assembly GCF_030179905.1 of Drosophila bipectinata. Lineage (NCBI taxonomy): Eukaryota > Metazoa > Arthropoda > Insecta > Diptera > Drosophilidae > Drosophila > Drosophila bipectinata. Next base: position 17,943,523 of record NC_091740.1, on the reverse strand, counting down.
AGAAGCGGATTGAGATTTGTCCAAACGGATGGTTGGGATCGGACGTGGCTTTTGTTCGTCTCCTGTGGGCATTCTCAGAAACCAATTCGCTAGTCAGCGCTTGTCGACTAACTTGCGCAATAGTTGCCTCGTACGAAGGGGTGGCCGGTCACACTAATGTGATGAGACCGGTGAGATCGCGGATGAAATGCGATTACAAGGCACAAGTGGGAATTAGTAGCGCCGATGTCCAAAGGAACGTCGGATGAGCCACAATTCGAATGTGGAAGAAACTTCAGGAAGCCAAAAAAACCAGACGAGGTTTGTTGAGATTCTAGGCGGATGTTGCCTGATGCGGAGTAGAAGCAGCGTTGGGAAAATGACGGAACGGAAAATGGACAAGTACCGGAAAATTGGTGCTCGTTCGGAAAAAAATTAGATGACTGTCTATATATGTATATTTCGGCCAGTATGGCTCGAACGTAAATATTAAATTCCTAACTATTTTCGAATTTTCGGAGCCGGAAAGGTGGACTTGACCTTGGCTTGGATTTAACACAAAAAAAAAAAATAATTAATTTTTGGCTAATCGTCGGATTTAATTATTATGGAGCCAGAAGGGTGGAGTTGAAAAACTCAATTTTTAATAAATTGAGGTTAATTATTAATTGAGGTTTTTTAAATTTATTTGGAAATATATGGACATGCATGCAGGTACGGATATATGTAAGGGCATTTGGGCATATGTTAACACAGTGGAGCGTCGATAATATGTAACTGGGGGAACGAAAAAGTTTTGTGGTGTAACAAAATTGGGAAAGAAAAACAAATATTGCGACAGCGGCGGACTATTTGGTGAATTTGGAAATTACCGGAACCACTTCACACCGGCTGGCCAATATTAATTATGCCCTTTTTTTTCACCACACACTTTCTTTGTTCACTTGCGAATTTTTTTTGGTGCGCATTAATGGCACCAAAAACAATTTATGTGTGTATGCATGTATGCCTCGACCGTTGGCGAATGGATAATGGAGAGGCCAAAAACGGCGAGGAATATGGCGAGGCACACAAATTGGAGATGGATGGAAAATTTTTTAGGGGTTTTTTTTTTTGTGAACGAAATTTAATGTTCGAACCACTGCTGGAGACCGGCAGAGAGACGGAGACGGAAAAAATTTCGAAGACCATAGTCCAGTTTCAAGAGGAGCAACGTCACTATGGGAATTTGTATGCTCTGTGGTTGGTCTGTAGGGATGTCGGAAATATATCAAAATATCGATATATTTTCTCTTAAAAAAATATTATTATCGTGATATTTTTTGGGCAAAAATAGTCGATAATAATATTTTTGAGTTGGTGTTCTCCGATATTTGTTGCGAAAGAAAGGAAATGCAGGTTTACTTGAGTATGCCTTTTTGTAGTTGGGAGACAAATCCGTTGGAATTCTGGAACTCACAAATTTCAACGATGCCGATGCTAGCGAAGGTTGCTTTAAGTTTTCTTATCACGCCTGGAAGTTCGGTTCCATCTGAACGGTTGGCTTCTGCCATTAAATGTATTGTCTGTGACTCCCGTAGTCGAATGACAGACCAGCATATAACCGAAAGAGTTTTTTTTAAATCATTGAAGAAAGATTTATTTTGTAATTAAGAGCATTAAATAAGAGAATTAAGTAATTAGAATTATTAAGTACATATTCCATGAATTCCATGAAACTTTTTTTTTTGTATTAAGTTTTTTTTATAAATAAATTTGAATACAATGTCCTTAATAATTTTGTTATTTTTTATTTCAAAGAACTTAAATAAAAGTTGCTTGAGAGTGAGTATAAATATTTGTTGTTTTTTCAATTCACTTTTTAAATAAAAAAATATGTCTTATTTGCAGTTCATGGCGGATAAAAACACATATTAAAACCTTTTTTTAAATTTAAAAATAACCTTTTTTCAAATTTAGCTGTCTATAAAAAATATCGAAAATACTCGATACATCGATTTTTTTGGGTGATATTTCTGAATATTATCGATTGATATTTTTTTCACAGCAAATATCATCAATACGATATTTTTTCAAAAACCAACAACCCTATTGGTCTGCAAACTGACCACTAATCAAATTTTAACAAAAAGTGCTCCGGATTCAATTATTTATACAATTGGAGAGGCGCTTATTGAATGTATGGAAAGAAATTAACATCTAATGTTGGATTCGAAGCTTGTTTGTACTTAGTCATCGTCTACTAGCTCAATTGCTTCAGAGGACAGCAATAGAAAAAGTAATTTTTATATTTTGGATGACTTTTTAAGTGTAAGCGTTGTGCCAAATGAGTCAACCGATTTACATGCAAAGATTAAAACATTAAAATTACCGTATATGAAATCCAGTACAAAAGTTTTACATTTTTGGAAAGAGAGGATATCATGCGATGCAGAGCTCTACGAACCGCCAACCCAAGTAAGAACTATTATTTAATTCGAAACAAAATTTAAATTTCCAAACATTTATAGGTAACAATAGAGCGGGCATTTTCTTCATTAAAACTGATGCTGTCGGACAACAGAAATCGTTTAAGCCACGACACATTAGAAAATATACTCCTTGTTCGCCTAAACTCAACACACTTAGATAATGCGATCGACAACTTGAGTTTATTTGAAGACGACGATTAATTATTTACTAAATACATTTTTTAATAGAATAACAGAATTTTTAAATTTTGATTGAATTAGGAGTTATAAATAATTATTTTATTGTTTCTAAATGAAATAAATATTAAATATTATTACCTAAATATCCTTCTTACAAGGGTAAAGAAAGTGGGTAAGGAAGAAAGGAGGTAAAGAAAGTGGTCATACAGTGACGGTGCATAAAAATCAGATGAGAGAAAACAAAAACAAAACTTCGATAGAGCAGTAGCACATACAAAAATATTTTTTGCTCTGCTCTGCTCTCGCTCTCGCTCTTTTGGCTACCGCTACGGCTACGAGGAGCACAAAATATTTTTTTCTGCTATTGCTATAGCTCCAAGCTATAGCTTTGAACTTTTCGTAGCTCGGAGCAGAGCAGAGCAGCCAATTTTAATTTTTCTGCTACGGCTCTGCTCCCGCTCTGGAAAAAAGTGAGAGCTGTAGCAATTCCTTGTTCATAGCACCAATTACTACTTTTGAGTGAGGGTAATACTCAATATCAGGCTCATACTGGAATGCTAGACGCAGGAATGAATCAGATATAAATGCTCGATGTACCTGTTGTCGTTGTTGGTCATTGGTTCTGCGTCTATTGTCTGTGAAACGGCGTGATTGTCGTTGTTCTAATCTTTTGACTTCGTTTTTATTGTACAAAACACTCTTAAATACAATTCATGTATTTACTTAATGATAAAGGATCTTTGCCCCAGCTTAAATTGAGTTAAGGATGTAGTCTCATGTGTGAGGTTGAAAGAATCAATTTTTTTTTTTTAATATTTTGATAGTATTGTTTATTATGAATGTACTGTTAAAGTTTCAAATAAAAATATCAAATAATGACAGAGATACAGCCCATAATCTCGACAATATTCGAGATTATTGTGAATAATCGCCCATTTTTGTGTGCGGCGCAGGTGATTCACAAAATTCTATGGTACCGATCTAGCTGAAATTTGGATATGTTGTTCTAAAAAGTAACACCTCTGTCCCGTACTAGAATCATTTATTTTTAATGATTAGTTTTTTATCATTAATTTAAAATAAATTTTTTTAATTTTTTTTAATTTTTTGTTTTGTGAGTTCGCCATTTTGTTGTTTATTGATGAAAATATTTCATTCTAGTACGGGACAGAGCCATTAGCTTACAAAACAATAATCTATTCTAATTTTTTGTTTCGGATGACTCTAGCAGTCGAAATCACCTGCGCCAGGAACCTATCTTTTTTTTTTATATGCATACTTTGGCATGCTATAAAGTGTATTAAAGTACACAAGAATAAATTAAACAAAATATTTTCAAATAGTTTATGATGCTTATAAAAACATATTTGAAAATTGAAACCATCGCATTATTTTTTATTACAAAAAAATTTTTTGAAATAACCTCTAAAAAGTAGGCCGGCACATGAGACTACATCCTATGGTAGCGTGAGTTTGTCAGTGTGATGAGGTAGTAACTCACTTTATATGCGATTTTTCGTATGTCGAACAGGATTTAAGAGGATGAAAAATATATGGCGGATCCTCAGACCTGCTCAATACGCTCACAAAATTTCATGAGAATCGGTATAGCCATTACGGAGTAGTATGATAAAAAAAACTGTGACACGAAACTTTTATATATATAGAAAAAAAAGTCGTGTTATGTTAGACCACTTATAAATCAAGAACGGCAGAACATATTTGAGAAGAACGAATTTGAAAATTGGTAGGAAGGTAGCTTAGAGCTAAGAGACGGACATAGGATACTTTTTATCCCGTTCGACAGCGCGAATTATGCTCCACCGAAATGGCTGCACTTATAGTAATGGATAACAGTAAGCGTAACGTAACTGTGAGCGTAACGTATCATACATTTATGTACGATATTATGTGTTTATACATTTATCTACAGTCAGCAACGCCGCGAGCAAGACGATCGAATCTTTCCCGACAAAGCCTTAATGCAAGAAGAATACGAAGTACTCGCCTTCGTGCCACATGAGAAGAGAACGACAGAAATCAACAAATATATATTTTGCTACGCAGAACATGATATTTATCAAGTGCTGATTTGAATCGAGTACATGATATACGCAGAACATGATATTTATCAAGTGCTGATTTGAATCAAGTAGCGTTTCAAGACAGCAAGGATTACCGCTTGCATCCTAGCGTTTGCAGTGGGCAAATGGACGTTGTTTGTAAGTTTTGTGGTGCATGGTATGCTGCCTTAATGGTAAAGTAAAATTGCCGTTGTTGATTCCGCCACATGAGCCATTGTATTCATTGTTATGCGGTTCCTGACTAATTCAGATGTGCGTTCTACAGAAGCTCTTGGGCGTATGTATACAGTTCATCTAAAAAATTAAGAATTTGCGGTTATTGCTGGTAAATGTGCGTAGACCAACATTACAATTTTGAGACAATTTGAGACACTACAAACTGTTAATGGTGTACTATTCCCAACATAGCGTGGTGCTTGAAGAATTTAACTTATTAGAAAACGATACTGACGCCATTATCTTTGCATCTTCAAGTCAGATACGCACATTATTCGCTATCATAATTTCGACATGTTTTCCATCAAACACATGTAACTTGTGGCACAAATACAAGGATAATATGTCAGAGGATACTTTACATCAAATTCGGGTCAGTTCCAGAAATCACGATATTCAGAAGAATGAAGAAATAATCGTGCTTTACTCTAGATCGAAAATATGTGTTACATCACGAGCATCACGAGAATGAGCATTAGATTTTATTAGTTCAAACGAATTTCTATTGACTGCGTCACAAATGAAGATAAAGACCATCAAAAAATAACAAGGCATATCCTTAAAAGTTTGTGGTTTAAATCTAGAACATTCATGTTTTTCCCATTGTCAATTATACGTGGCATGTTCACATCTGCGTTGTTTGTTTTGCGCCTGATATTTAAAAAAAAAATGTTGTCTATCACAACGTACTTAGGTGAATAGCAATACATTCACCAATACATCACCAAAAATCACCAATACATTTACACCATTTTTTTCATGTCGATGCACTGAAAAATAAAATTATAGTAATTTTTACAAGGATTCAAATAAATATCATTATAATAAACAAATTTTTTTTTATTTGCATTTTTTTGTAGCAAATATGAATAGGCCTTATATTTTTTACAACAGCTAATTATTATACTATGCCACTTAAAGCCGAAACAAAAACAAATCTGATTTTTTTGCGGTGAAAAATTTTTGCCAATCCAACTAAAAAATGCATTCGGATAAGCAAGATTGAGGAGAATAAGGAAAACACGTAAAATTGTTTTGGTGTTTGGGCTTTGCCTATGCTGGGAGCAACACACGTATATGACATTTCATTTCCCATATGAAAGAGCAATTCCAACAACAAAGGAGCATCGAGAGCAATGGGCCTGGGGACCCCTGATGTAAATAAAAGGGATACAATTTGTATACAAGAAACTGACATTTTGCCATTTTGTTCGTGTTTTTCGGACTTTGACGCCTTGTTTTTTGTCGAACTGTGTAATGAATAAAGTAATAGAAAAAACAAGAAAGGAAAGCTAACTTCGGGCACCAAAGTTGTTATACCCTTGCAGTTAAAAACGGTAAAAAGCGGATGTAGTGGGCCGATCATTATGAGACTATCATAATATAACCTATTTGGATATAGTCAGCCGATCAGCAAAGGAAAGAATGGTGTGTGCAAAGTTTCAGGAGGTGATCCTGATCAAGAATATATCGACGCATTTCCGCGAAAGTATCGTATGTTGAAAAATCCAATTTTACAGGAGAAGCTTTTTTTTTATTTAATCTCTTAAAAACAATAAGAAAAATCATAAGATGTGTAAGCAATTATAAACATTTGTTATTGAATTTCTTTATTTTTGTGCGTTTGAAGTATTTCTATGCAAAAAATTTGTATGAACGTACGATAATTTCGCGCGCACATTGAAAAGCACTGTAACATTTATCGGAATTTTTATCGGAACTATAGGGTTTTTAGTTATAATATTTCACAGGGTAGTGAAACATTAGGTGCCTAACAATTTTGCATTCAAACTTCAATTTCGAAAAGAAGCGACTTACGATACTTTCGCGGAAATGCGTCGATATGTAGAGAAAGGCTTCCGTTGACTTCATTAAATTATTAAACACGTTTTATTCTTCGATGAATACAGTTTAGTTACTTAGTTAGTTTACAGTTTACTTAGTTTATCATTTTAAATATACTGGAGATACACACGACCTTCCTCTGCTGATGTTCCATCTGTACTCCTTCCCATTTTCCACGCTTCCACGACGACCACAACTTCATATATTCGGCGACAGTATATTACGGGTCACGGCGTACGGCCCTAAGTACTTTTCTTCAACTTCAACCCTGCACCAAACTGCGTTCTTTTAATAGCTACTAAATCTCCGAGTTGGTACTCAGACTCTGGCTTTCTTGATTTTTTGAATGACTTGCGATTCTCGTCCTGAATCTTTGCAATGTTCTCTTTAGCTTCCTCTCGAATCATCATCCTTCTCTTCCTGTAACTCATTTAGGAAATCTTCCTCTAACATCTTTTCTAACTTTTTATCGTACTTGGTCTTCATATTGATCCCAGTAAGAATCTTGAATGTAGCTATCTTGGTACTTCTAGGTGGGGAGGAATTAATAAACTGTTGAATCTTGCCTACATGTTTATACCAAGCTTTCGGATCTTCCGCACAAAGTTTTGTCAATATAGTGATGACAATCCTATTGATACGCTCTACTTGACCGTTGCCACGTGGCACTCCTGTGGCTACCAACAAATGCTGAATATTGTAATCCTTACAGTATTTCTGAAAAACATTGGCTGTGAATGCCATTCTATCCACTACTTCGTCAGCGCCAGTACTCTTAGTAGGGTAAAGCCACACAAATTTAGAGAAAGCGTCGACTACTACTAAAACATGATTGTATTGTTTTTTTGTCATGTCCATAGGGCCAATGTGGTCAATATGATAGGTCTGTAACGGCTCGTCTGCCTTGTTTATTGCGATTACGAATCCCTCTTTTTTCCCATACTTAGCCTCGCCAACTATGCACTCTACAAAGGACTTCACTATACTTTGAGCCTTCTTCTCTAAGTCTGGGATGTAATAATCGCGCTGCACCAAGTCAATTGTCTTTTTTTACGAAAAAGTGTCCTTGTCGGTGAGCTGTGTTGATTATTTCGTTCTCTATGACTGATGGGATCACTATGAGCTCTTTTATAGAATCCTTGTGGAGAACTTCGTGCTTCAGATAGAAGTCATCGTAGGTATTTGTTTTCAGAACCTTACAAATGGCTTTTATCTATTCATCCTGACGTTGAGCCTGCTGAATCCGATGTCTGACTGAATCTTGAAGCAACAAGGTATGTACTCGGTTTAAGGCGTCGGCATGTTTCATCCTTGTGCCTGAACGATGCTCTATTATGTATTCAAAGTTTTGTAAAAATATGGCCCAACGAGATACTTTTACTGGGACATCATTCTTCCGCATGGTCATAGCAAACGCATTTCAGTCAGTGACGATCTTAATTTTTCACCCCAGCAAGTAGATTCTCCACTTCTTTAGAGCTTGTACTATGGCGAGTACTTCTAGCTCATAAGAAGGATATTTCTCCTCGACATCTGTTGTCTTGCGGCTCATGTACTCTACCGGGTGGAATTATTGATCAGCTGAATCCTTTTGAAAAAGGACTGCTCCATATCCGTACATGCTTGCATCACAATGGACTTTTGTTGCACTTTTTTGATCGAATAACTTCAGTACAGGCGAACTTGTCAGGGATACTTTTAATTGCTTAAACGATGCTAACTCTTCCTCACCCATCTTAAAGGAAGTGCCCTTTCTAAGCAAGTTTGACAATGGTCTGGCAATAATAGCGAAGTCTTTCACAAACCTTCGGATGTTATAGAATGTTAATCCAAGATATCGTTGAACTCCTTTTTTGTCTCGCGGGACTGGGAATTTTTTGACTGCACCAGTCTTATCGGCCGATGGTTAGATAGTTGCGTTTTCGACTACATAGCCCAGGAATAGGACCCTCTTCTTTAAAACCTGACACTTTTTCCTCATTAATACGCAGACCTGAACGCATTGCGATATCTAAAACTGTCTTTAATTTCTCCAAACCTTCTTGTTCGTCTTTTGCTGGAATAATCAAATCATCCATGTACAGGATTAGGGTACCGTCTTCAATCAATGGCCTGAGCACTGCAAAAATGTATCGCATAAACACCGCATGGGAATTGGAAATTCCGAATGGTACGAAAAGAATTCGTATTGACCGCTTTGGGTGACGAATGCGGTGTATTTGCGAGAGATTTCCTGCACGGGAACATAGACAAATCTGTTTTATAAGTCTAACGTTGTAAATATATTTCCCTTCCCTTGATCGTCAATCAAGGCTATAGGGAAATTATCACGAATAATCTTCTGATTCAATTTGCGGTAGTCGCAACAGAGTATTTTGGTGCCATTCTTTTTTGCAACCAAACTATGGGTGAAGCGTGACAAATGATTTCTTCCTTCAGCCCATCGGTACGGTACGGTAAGCGCCTAGGTCTCTGATAGACTGGGATTTCATCTGTGAGGAGCAATTTCATTTCTACTGGGCTTGACTCTGGCTTTAATGGCTTGTAATTTTGAACTAATCCAACCACTGCTGATCTTATGTTGGTGCTCAAGTGAAGCAGATCTAAATCTGGAACAATGTCTTCAATGAAATTAGATTCCATTAATTGATAGAAAGTTTCTGTCAAGTCCGAAATTTTAGTGGAAGTCGGATCTACGGCCACATTTTGATTGAGACTATAATGAGTGAGATCTATGCCGTGGCTTGGACTATTTTTATCTCTACCTAAGGTGGGATCGTAGATATGGTCAAGATCTACTGAATGAACTGCGTGGAAAACGACTCCTTTTGCTCCAATTGTTGCGGTTACCATATTAATGACATCGCTACCGATCACACCTTCATAAAGGGTATCATTGTCACGCACTACATGAAAGCACATGTCGACGTCAGCGTCATCGTCGCAACTGTGAATGAGTCTAGAGTGTATATCTTCTTACCACGTATTCCCGTAAGCTCCTTAATATCAGGTTTGAGAATATGAGGATAAATGCGAGCTGTGTCGGAAATGGGACAAATATCGCTGGCAGAATCGAATAACGCCGTAATCTGGTCGTTGCCAATGCCAATATTTTTAAACGCTCTGTTAAAAGTTGACTGTGACAGCTGCTGAATGTTTGAGTTTTCATTTTTCACTTCCTTACGAGCTTCTTTGGTACCGCATAGATTTGCCTTGTGACCTATCTGATTGCATTTGAAACATATTATACCTTCCTTACAATCCTTTGCAATATGATTGCTGCCGCCACACTTAAAGCAACGTCTGCCATCTTGGTTAGTTTGACTAAAGAACTGTCAAATTTTTGCTTTGGTTTAAACCCCTGACTCGCGCAAATCTTCTCGTAAGCCTTAAGCTTCTCACGAAACTCCTTAAGATTGGACGCCTGGTAAAAACAACTTTTATTTTGCTTCGAATCTGGTATACCCTCCACTATGTATTCTATAATACTTTCTTCGTCCAACTTTGACTGATTTGCTAATGCGGTCATACTGTATAAGTATTCTACAAACTCTCTTTCTGCGTTTTTTTCCTATTTTCGAGGATCTTGTGCACCTGTTTTGCTGTAGGCTTCTCTCCAAATTAATGCATTCAAATCACTTATTTCTGGTTGGCTACCCAAGAATAATTTTGCAGCTCCCTTTACCAACTGTCTGCCGTAAATGCATTTTTGAAGATCAGTCCACCCAACTGTAATAGAATTAAGCTCGAAGTCTGAAGAGTGGCTTTCATCAATATCTGGAGAACCATTTTCAGTAAATGCTGAAAGGGAATCTTCAATATCTCTCAGTGTGAACGCCATGGCTGAGGGCTGAGAATTAGAAGAATCTGGCTCTAAGACGTTAATTCTTTTAGTTTGTCTTTCAGCTCAGCAACAGAAACAGAACAGATCTCTTCAACATTCATATCTTCTACATTTACATAACTTATTTTATAATACTTTTCTCTTAGATTAATACAAATGAACAATTTAAATGGGAATAAAATATTGTTTACGTTACAATAAATTGTTTTGTTTAACCTCAAATTTGTGGTATCAATTAAATAATGCTTGTATGGATTTATACTTGCGAACCGCCTGCTGCTTCTCGTCTTTTGTTGCTCATCTCTGATATTTGCCACTGCTTTGCAAATTCGTCTCTGGTAAATCGTTGAACTAAAAGCTGCCACCGTTGTCTTCTCTGATGACTGCTTCTCGAACTGCTTTTCAACGTCGTTTTCACTCGCGCCTTCAATATCGTCTTCAACTCCAGTGACGACACTTTGCCGCCTCGTCTTAATACCCCTCTCTTGATTTCTGCTCCGTCGTAATCTCCTCCAGATTTTCCTCCTCCAAGTTCTCTTCCTGGTCAACTTGTCGCTTTAGCCATTATTTTCGCTCTCTGAGACAACGGATCGTATAAACGCCTTTCGTCGTCTTCCGTTAGGAATTTACTTGTCGCCACAGAACAAATTTTGCTCTCACACTCGCAAACTGCTTAGTTTTGTAGCTTGTAGTTATGTAGTTGCAGAATTTCACAATACTTTGCAAAACTTGGTGGAATTGCGCAATATGAAAATTCTCAGTTCTTCTGGATGGTTTTTTGTATCGTAATTTCTTCAGTTTTATAAAATTTTATTTTCTCCGTTTAGTTTTAATTATTAAACTGCGATCGATGGATTTTTAGCACAAAAACTTGGTGGTTGTTTGGCCGCGTATCACACTCAAATTGGCATGTTTGTGGATTGTTTCCGGACGAGCCCCCAAAATTGTAGAGAAAGGCTTCCGTTGACTTCATTAAATTATTAGACACGATTTATTCTTCGATGAATACAGTTTAGTTTAGTTAACATACTGGAGCTACACACGACCTTCCTCTGCTGATGCTCAATCTCTACTCCTTCCCATTTTCCACGCTTTTTAACACTAAAGAAAAGTGTTATGGAACAGAACAACTTCTACATTCGGCTATTGTGACAATTCGTTCGACCCGAATGAGGACGACCACAACTTCATATATTCGGCGACTGTGTTTGTTTTATTTGGACCTTCATCATCTCCTACTTTTTCGACAAGGTATCGACCATGTCTCAACTTACGGGTCACGGCGTACGGCCTAAGTACTTTTCTTCAACTTCAATCCTGCACTAAACTGCGTTCTTTTAATAGCTACTAAATTTCCGAGTTTGTACTCAGACTCTGGCTTTCTTGATTTGTTGAATGACTTGCGATTCTCGTCCTGAATCTTTGCGATGTTCTCCTTATTTTCCTCTCGAATCCTTCTCTTCCTGTAACTCATTTAGGAAATCTTCCTCTAACAGCTTTTCTAACTCTTTATCGTACTTGGTCTTCATATTGATCCCAGTAAGAATCTTGAATCTAGCTATCTTGGTACTTCTAGGTGAAGAGGAATTAATAAAATGTTGAACCTTGCCTACATGCTTATACCAAGCTTTCGGGTCTTCCGCACAAAGTTTTGTCAATATAGTGATGAAAATCCTATTGATACGCTCTACTTGACCGTTGCACGTGGCACTCTTGCGGCTACCAACAAATGCTGAATATTGTGATCCTTACAGTATTTCTGAAAAACATTGGCTGTGAATGCCGTTCCACGATCCGTGATTATACGACTTGGGTTACCGAAAACTTCAGCCTGCCTTTCCATTCTACTACTTCGTCAGCGCCAGTACTCTTAGTAGGGTAAAGCCACACAAATTTAGAGAAAGCGTCGACTACTACTAAAACATGATTGTATTGTTTTTTTGTCATGTCCATAGGGCCAATGTGGTCAATATGATAGGTCTGTAACGGCTCGTCTGCCTTGTATATTGCGATTACGAATCCCTCTTTTTTCCCATACTTAGCCTCGCCAACTATGCACTCTACAAAGGACTTCACTATAGTTTGAGCCTTCTTCTCTAAGTCTGGGATGTAATAATCGCGCTGCACCAAGTCAATTGTCTTTTTTTACGAAAAATTTTCCTTGTCGGTGAGCTGTGTTGATTATTTCGTTCTCCATGACTGATGGGATCACTATGAGCTCTTTTATAGAATCCTTGTGGAGAACTTCGTGCTTCAGATAGAAGTCATCGTAGGTATTTGTTTCCAGAACCTTACAAATGGCTTTTATCTATTCATCCTGACGTTGAGCCTGCTGAATCCGATGTCTGACTGAATATTGAAGCAACAAGGTATGTACTCGGTTTAAGGCGTCGGCATGTTTCATCCTTGTGCCTGAACGATGCTCTATTATGTATTCAAAGTTTTGTAAAAATATGGCCCAACGAGATACTTTTACTGGGACATCATTCTTCCGCATGGTCATAGAAAACGCATTTCAGTCAGTGACGATCTTAATTTTTCACCCCAGCATGTAGATTCTCCACTTCTTTAGAGCTTGTACTATGGCGAGTACTTCTAGCTCATAAGAAGGATATTTCTCCTCGGCATCTGTTGTCTTGCGGCTCATGTACTCTACCGGGTGGAATTATTGATCAGCTAAATCCTTTTGAAGAAGGACTGCTCCATATCCATACATGCTTGCATCACAATGGACTTCTGTTGCACTTTTTTGATCGAATAACTTCAGTACAGGCGAACTTGTCAGGGATACTTTTAATTGCTTAATCGATGCTAACTCTTCCTCACCCATCTTAAAGAAAGTGCCCTTTCTAAGCAAGTTTGACAATGGTCTGGCAATAATAGCGAAGTCTTTCACAAACCTTCGGATGTTATAGAATGTTAATCCAAGATATCGTTGAACTCCTTTTTTGTCTCGCGGGACTGGGAATTTTTTGACTGCACCAGTCTTATCGGCCGATGGTTGGATAGTTGCGTTTTCGACTACATAGCCCTGGAATAGGACCCTCTTCTTTAAAACCTGACACTTTTTCCTCATTAATACGCAGACCTGAACGCATTGCGATATCTAAAACTGTCTTTAATTTCTCCAAACCTTCTTGTTCGTCTTTTGCTGGAATAATCAAATCATCCATGTACAGGATTAGGGTACCGTCTTCAATCAATGGCCTGAGCACTGCAAAAATGTATCGCATAAACACCGCATGGGAATTGGAAATTCCGAATGGTACGAAAAGAATTCGTATTGACCGCTTTGGGTGACGAATGCGGTGTATTTGCGAGAGATTTCCTGCACGGGAACATAGACAAATCTGTTTTATAAGTCTAACGTTGTAAATATATTTCCCTTCCCTTGATCGTCAATCAAGGCTATAGGGAAATTATCACGAATAATCTTCTGATTCAATTTGCAGTAGTCGCAACAGAGTATTTTGGTGCCATTCTTTTTTGCAACCAAACTATGGGTGAAGCGTGACAAATGATTTCTTCCTTCAGCCCATCGGTACGGTACGGTAAGCGCCTAGGTCTCTGATAGACTGGGATTTCATCTGTGAGGAGCAATTTCATTTCTACTGGGCTTGACTCTGGCTTTAATGGCTTGTAATTTTGAACTAATCCAACCACTGCTGATCTTATGTTGGTGCTCAAGTGAAGCAGATCTAAATCTGGAACAATGTCTTCAATGAAATTAGATGCCATTAATTGATAGAAAGTATCTGTCAAGTCCGAAATTTTAGTGGAAGTCGGATCTACGGCCACATTTTGATTGAGACTATAATGAGTGAGATCTATGCCGTGGCTTGGACTATTTTTATCTCTACCTAAGGTGGGATCGTAGATATGGTCAAGATCTACTGAATGAACTGCGTGGAAAACGACTCCTTTTGCTCCAATTGTTGCGGTTACCATATTAATGACATCGCTACCGATCACACCTTCATAAAGGGTATCATTGTCACGCACTACATGAAAGCACATGTCGACGTCAGCGTCATCGTCGCAACTGTGAATGAGTCTAGAGTGTATATCTTCTTACCACGTATTCCCGTAAGCTCCTTAATATCAGGTTTGAGAATATGAGGATAAATGCGAGCTGTGTCGGAAATGGGACAAATATCGCTGGCAGAATCGAATAACGCCGTAATCTGGTCGTTGCCAATGCCAATATTTTTAAACGCTCTGTTAAAAGTTGACTGTGACAGCTGCTGAATGTTTGAGTTTTCATTTTTCACTTCCTTACGAGCTTCTTTGGTACCGCATAGATTTGCCTTGTGACCTATCTGATTGCATTTGAAACATATTATACCTTCCTTACAATCCTTTGCAATATGATTGCTGCCGCCACACTTAAAGCAACGTCTGCCATCTTGGTTAGTTTGACTAAAGAACTGTCAAATTTTTGCTTTGGTTTAAACCCCTGACTCGCGCAAATCTTCTCGTAAGCCTTAAGCTTCTCACGAAACTCCTTAAGATTGGACGCCTGGTAAAAACAACTTTTATTTTGCTTCGAATCTGGTATACCCTCCACTATGTATTCTATAATACTTTCTTCGTCCAACTTTGACTGATTTGCTAATGCGGTCATACTGTATAAGTATTCTACAAACTCTCTTTCTGCGTTTTTTTCCTATTTTCGAGGATCTTGTGCACCTGTTTTGCTGTAGGCTTCTCTCCAAATTAATGCATTCAAATCACTTATTCCTGGTTGGCTACCCAAGAATAATTTTGCAGCTCCCTTTACCAACTGTCTGCCGTAAATGCATTTTTGAAGATCAGTCCACCCAACTGTAATAGAATTAAGCTCGAAGTCTGAAGAGTGGCTTTCATCAATATCTGGAGAACCATTTTCAGTAAATGCTGAAAGGGAATCTTCAATATCTCTCAGTGTGAACGCCATGGCTGAGGGTTGAGAATTAGAAGAATCTGGCTCTAAGACGTTAATTCTTTTAGTTTGTCTTTCAGCTCAGCAACAGAAACAGAACAGATCTCTTCAACATTCATATCTTCTACATTTACATAACTTATTTTATAATACTTTTCTCTTAGATTAATACAAATGAACAATTTAAATGGGAATAAAATATTGTTTACGTTACAATAAATTGTTTTGTTTAACCTCAAATTTGTGGTATCAATTAAATAATGCTTGTATGGATTTATACTTGCGAACCGCCTGCTGCTTCTCGTCTTTTGTTGCTCATCTCTGATATTTGCCACTGCTTTGCAAATTCGTCTCTGGTAAATCGTTGAACTAAAAGCTGCCACCGTTGTCTTCTCTGATGACTGCTTCTCGAACTGCTTTTCAACGTCGTTTTCACTCGCGCCTTCAATATCGTCTTCAACTCCAGTGACGACACTTTGCCACCTCGTCTTAATACCCCTCTCTTGATTTCTGCTCCGTCGTAATCTCCTCCAGATTTTCCTCCTCCAAGTTCTCTTCCTGGTCAACTTGTCGCTTTAGCCATTATTTTCGCTCTCTGAGACAACGGATCGTATAAACGCCTTTCGTCGTCTTCCGTTAGGAATTTACTTGTCGCCACAGAACAAATTTTGCTCTCACACTCGCAAACTGCTTAGTTTTGTAGCTTGTAGTTTTGTAGTTGCAGAATTTCACAATACTTTGCAAAACTTGGTGGAATTGCGCAATATGAAAATTCTCAGTTCTTCTGGATGGTTTTTTGTATCGTAATTTCTTCAGTTTTATAAAATTTTATTTTCTCCGTTTAGTTTTAATTATTAAACTGCGATCGATGGATTTTTAGCACAAAAACTTGGTGGTTGTTTGGCCGCGTATCACACTCAAATTGGCATGTTTGTGGATTGTTTCCGGACGAGCCCCCAAAATTGTAGAGAAAGGCTTCCGTTGACTTCATTAAATTATTAGACACGATTTATTCTTCGATGAATACAGTTTAGTTTAGTTAACATACTGGAGCTACACACGACCTTCCTCTGCTGATGCTCAATCTCTACTCCTTCCCATTTTCCACGCTTTTTAACACTAAAGAAAAGTGTTATGGAACAAAACAACTTCTAGATTCGGCTATTGTGACAATTCGTTCGACCCGAATGAGGACGACCAATTGTCTTTTTTTACGAAAAATTTTCCTTGTCGGTGAGCTGTGTTGATTATTTCGTTCTCCATGACTGATGGGATCACTATGAGCTCTTTTATAGAATCCTTGTGGAGAACTTCGTGCTTCAGATAGAAGTCATCGTAGGTATTTGTTTTCAGAACCTTACAAATGGCTTTTATCTATTCATCCTGACGTTGAGCCTGCTGAATCCGATGTCTGACTGAATCTTGAAGCAACAAGGTATGTACTCGGTTTAAGGCGTCGGCATGTTTCATCCTTGTGCCTGAACGATGCTCTATTATGTATTCAAAGTTTTGTAAAAATATGGCCCAACGAGATACTTTTACTGGGACATCATTCTTCCGCATGGTCATAGAAAACGCATTTCAGTCAGTGACGATCTTAATTTTTCACCCCAGCATGTAGATTCTCCACTTCTTTAGAGCTTGTACTATGGCGAGTACTTCTAGCTCATAAGAAGGATATTTCTCCTCGGCATCTGTTGTCTTGCGGCTCATGTACCCTACCGGGTGGAATTATTGATCAGCTGAATCCTTTTGAAGAAGGACTGCTCCATATCCATACATGCTTGCATCACAATGGACTTTTGTTGCACTTTTTTGATCGAATAACTTCAGTACAGGCGAACTTGTCAGGGATACTTTTAATTGCTTAAACGATGCTAACTCTTCCTCACCCATCTTAAAGGAAGTGCCCTTTCTAAGCAAGTTTGACAATGGTCTGGCAATAATAGCGAAGTCTTTCACAAACCTTCGGAAATAGAATGTTAATCCAAGATATCGTTGAACTCCTTTTTTGTCTCGCGGGACTGGGAATTTTTTGACTGCACCAGTCTTATCGGCCGATGGCTGGATAGTTGCGTTTTCGACTACATAGCCCAGGAATAGGACCCTCTTCTTTAAAACCTGACACTTTTTCCTCATTAATACGCAGACCTGAACGCATTGCGATATCTAAAACTGTCTTTAATTTCTCCAAACCTTCTTGTTCGTCTTTTGCTGGAATAATCAAATCATCCATGTACAGGATTAGGGATTACCGTCTTCAATCAATGGCCTGAGCACTGCAAAAATGTATCGCATAAACACCGCATGGGAATTGGAAATTCCGAATGGTACGAAAAGAATTCGTATTGACCGCTTTGGGTGACGAATGCGGTTTCGAGAGATTTCCTGCACGGGAACATAGAAAAATCCGTTTTATAAGTCTAACGTTGTAAATATATTTTCCTTCCCTTGATCGTCAATCAAGGCTATAGGGAAATTATCACGAATAATCTTCTGATTCAATTTGCGGTAGTCGCAACAGAGTATTTTGGTACCATTCTTTTTTGCAACCAAACTATGGGTGAAGCGTGACAAATGATTTCTTCCTTCAGCCCATCGGTACGGTACGGTAAGCGCCTAGGTCTCTGATAGACTGGGATTTCATCATCATCTGTTTCAGGAGCAATTTCATTTCTACTGGGCTTGACTCTGGCTTTAATGGCTTGTAATTTTAAACTAATCCAACCACTGCTGATCTTATGTTGGTGCTCAAGTGAAGCAGATCTAAATCTGGAACAATGTTTTCAATGAAATTAGATGCCATTAATTGATAGAAAGTTTCTGTCAAGTCCGAAATTTTAGTGGAAGTCGGATCTACGGCCACATTTTGATTGAGACTATAATGAGTGAGATCTATGCCGTGACTTGGACTATTTTTATCTCTACCTAAGGTGGAATCGGAGATATGGTCAAGATCTACTGAATGAACTGCGTGGAAAACGACTCCTTTTGCTCCAATTGTTGCGGTTGCCATATTAAGGCGTCACGCCACCCTGAAATTTGCAAAAAATCGATTTTTTTTTTACTTAATTTAAAAGACTATGTTCTTACGCTGTTGATATGTTGATAATTATGAAAGTTATGTTCATTTGAAGTCGGCACGGCAGGAGGGCACCTAAGACACTTCTTTTTCTTCTTTTGCGTTTTTCTCGAAACCACTTTTTTCAAGACGGTGGGCATGATAACTCAAAAACTGTTCAACCGATTGACTTGAAATTTGAAACACATCTTCTCACATAGATTTTCCACAGAGTGACGTAGGATTTTTTCGATCCAATGGATAGAAATTATTTATGCAATTTTTAGTACGAAATTTTTTGCCCAAAACATTGAGTCAAGTTTTGAAGTGCTCTCATTTGCGTAATTTTTTTTTTTTCTAAAACGGCTACGTCACTTTGTTCCGAATTTATCACTTTTAAAAAAAAAATTTTGTTTACTTGATTGAGATGAAAATTGACACGTGAATCATGCCCACCATCAAGGAGCACTCCGGAAAAACCCATGATCGCCGATGTTCATATCTCCGCCATTTTGAATTGAAAACAAGTTTTTTTTTAGAATTTATAAAGCTCATTAGTTGTATTAAATAAAAATAAAAGTGGAAAAATTCTATCTCAACTAGTTTAGTCACAAGAAATTCCTGAAAAACCGTCCCGTTTCCACGCGGTCAGGGTGGCGTAACCCCTTAAGGACATCGCTACCGATCACACTTTCATAAAGGGTATCATTGTCACGCACTACATGAAAGCACATGTCGACGTCAGCGTCATCGTCGCAACTGTGAATGAGTCTAGAGTGTATATCTTCTTACCACGTATTCCCGTAAGCTCCTTAATATCAGGTTTGAGAATATGAGGATAAATGCGAGCTGTGTCGGAAATGGGACAAATATCGCTGGCAGAATCGAATAACGCCGTAATCTGGTCGTTGCCAATGCCAATATTTTTAATCGCTCTGTTAAAAGTTGACTGTGACAGCTGCTGAATGTTTGAGTTTTCATTTTTCACTTCCTTACGAGCTTCTTTGGTACCGCATTGATTTGCCTTGTGACCTATCTGATTGCATTTGAAACATTTTATACCTTCCTTACAATCCTTTGCAATATGATTGCTGCCGCCACACTTAAAGCAACGTCTGCCATCTTGGTTAGTTTGACTAAAGAACTGCCAAATTTTTGCTTTGGTTTAAACCCCTGATTTTCGAGGATCTTGTGCACCTGTTTTGCTGTAGGCTTCTCTCCAAATTAATTTTTTAGAGCTTCTTAATGCACTCAAATCATTTATTCTTGGTTGGCTACCCAAGAATAATTTTGCAGCTCCCTTTACCAACTGTCTGCCGTAAATGCATTTTTGAAGATCAGTCCACCCATCTCTAATAGAATTAAGCTCGAAGTCTGAAGAGTGGCTTTCATCAATATCTGGAGAACCATTTTCAGTAAATGCTGAAAGGGAATCTTCAATATCTCTCAGTGTGAACGCCATGGCTGAGGGTTGAGAATTAGAAGAATCTGGCTCTAAGACGTTAATTCTTTTAGTTTGTCTTTCAGCTCAGCAACAGAAACAGAACAGATCTCTTCAACATTCATATCTTCTACATTTACATAACTTATTTTATAATACTTTTCTCTTAGATTAATACAAATGAACAATTTAAATGGGAATAAAATATTGTTTACGTTACAATAAATTGTTTTGTTTAACCTCAAATTTGTGGTATCAATTAAATAATGCTTGTATGGATTTATACTTGCGAACCGCCTGCTGCTTCTCGTCTTTTGTTGCTCATCTCTGATATTTGCCACTGCTTTGCAAATTCGTCTCTGGTAAATCGTTGAACTAAAAGCTGCCACCGTTGTCTTCTCTGATGACTGCTTCTCGAACTGCTTTTCAACGTCGTTTTCACTCGCGCCTTCAATATCGTCTTCAACTCCAGTGACGACACTTTGCCGCCTCGTCTTAATACCCCTCTCTTGATTTTTGCTCCGTCGTAATCTCCTCCAGATTTTCCTCCTCCAAGTTCTCTTCCTGGTCAACTTGTCGCTTTAGCCATTATTTTCGCTCTCTGAGACAACGGATCGTATAAACGCCTTTCGTCGTCTTCCGTTAGGAATTTACTGGTCGCCACAGAACAAATTTTGCTCTCACACTCGCAAACTGCTTAGTTTTGTAGCTTGTAGTTTTGTAGTTGCAGAATTTCACAATACTTTGCAAAACTTGGTGGAATTGCGCATTATGAAAATTCTCAGTTCTTCTGGATGGTTTTTTGTATCGTAATTTTTCAGTTTTATAAAATTTTATTTTCTCCGTTTAGTTTTAATTATTAAACTGCGATCGATGGATTTTTAGCACAAAAACTTGGTGGTTGTTTGGCCGCGTATCACACTCAAATTGGCATGTTTGTGGATTGTTCCCGGACGAGCCCCCAAAATTGTAGAGAAAGGCTTCCGTTGACTTCATTAAATTATTAGACACGATTTATTCTTCGATGAATACAGTTTAGTTTACTTAGTTAGTTTAAAGTTTACTTAACATTTTAAACATACTGGAGCTACACACGACCTTCCTCTGCTGATGCTCAATCTCTACTCCTTCCCATTTTCCACGCTTTTTAACACTAAAGAAAAGTGTTATGGAACAGAACAACTTATCGATTATATAATAGGACTGCCAATCCTACATTCGGCTATTGTGACAATTCATTCGACCCGAATGAAGACGACCACAACTTCATATATTCGGCGACTGTGTTTGTTTTATTTGGACCTTCATCATCTCCTACTTTTTCGACAAGGTATCGACCATGTCTCAACTTACGGGTCACGGCGTACGGCCCTAAGTACTTTTCTTCAACTTCAATCCTGCACCAAACTGCGTTCTTTTAATAGCTACTAAATCTCCGAGTTTGTACTCAGACTCTGGCTTTCTTGATTTGTTGAATGACTTGCGATTCTCGTCCTGAATCTTTGCGATGTTCTCCTTAGCTTCCTCTCGAATCATCTCCTTCTCTTCCTGTAACTCATTTAGGAAATCTTCCTCTAACAGCTTTTCTAACTCTTTATCGTACTTGGTCTTCATATTGATCCCAGTAAGAATCTTGAATCTAGCTATCTTGGTACTTCTAGGTGGGGAGGAATTAATAAAATGTTGAACCTTGCCTACATGCTTATACCAAGCTTTCGGGTCTTCCGCACAAAGTTTTGTCAATATAGTGATGACAATCCTATCCTGTGATCCTTACAGTATTTCTGAAAAACATTGGCTGTGAATGCCGTTCCACGATCCGTGATTATACGACTTGGGTTACCGAAAACTTCAGCTTGCCTTTCCATTCTATCGACTACTTCGTCAGCACCAGTACTCTTAGTAGGGTAAAGCCACACAAATTTAGAGAAAGCGTCGACTACTACTAAAACATGACTGTATTGTTTTTTTGTCATGTCCATAGGGCCAATGTGGTCAATATGATAGGTCTGTAACGGCTCGTCTGCCTTGTTTATTGCGTTTACGAATCCCTCTTTTTTCCCATACTTAGCCTCGCCAACTATGCACTCTACAAAGGACTTCACTATAGTTTGAGCCTCCTTCTCTAAGTCTGGGATGTAATAATCGCGCTGCACCAAGTCAATTGTCTTTTTTTACGAAAAATTGTCCTTGTCGGTGAGCTGTGTTGATTATTTCGTTCTCCATGACTGATGGGATCACTATGAGCTCTTTTATAGAATCCTTGTGGAGAACTTCGTGCTTCAGATAGAAGTCATCGTAGGTATTTGTTTCCAGAACCTTACAAATGGCTTTTATCTATTCATCCTGACGTTGAGCCTGCTGAATCCGATGTCTGACTGAATCTTGAAGCAACAAGGTATGTACTCGGTTTAAGGCGTCAGCATGTTTCATCCTTGTGCCTGAACGATGCTCTATTATGTATTCAAAGTTTTGTAAAAATATGGCCCAACGAGATACTTTTACTGGGACATCATTCTTCCGCATGGTCATAGAAAACGCATTTCAGTCAGTGACGATCTTAATTTTTCACCCCAGCATGTAGATTCTCCACTTCTTTAGAGCTTGTACTATGGCGAGTACTTCTAGCTCATAAGAAGGATATTTCTCCTCGGCATCTGTTGTCTTGCGGCTCATGTACTCTACCGGGTGGAATTATTGATCAGCTGAATCCTTTTGAAGAAGGACTGCTCCATATCCATACATGCTTGCATCACAATGGACTTTTGTTGCACTTTTTTGATCGAATAACTTCAGTACAGGCGAACTTGTCAGGGATACTTTTAATTGCTTAAACGATGCTAACTCTTCCTCACCCATCTTAAAGGAAGTGCCCTTTCTAAGCAAGTTTGACAATGGTCTGGCAATAATAGCGAAGTCTTTCACAAACCTTCGGAAATAGAATGTTAATCCAAGATATCGTTGAACTCATTTTTTTTCTCGCGGGACTGGGAATTTTTTGACTGCACCAGTCTTATCGGCCGATGGTTGGATAGTTGCGTTTTCGACTACATAGCCCAGGAATAGGACCCTCTTCTTTAAAACCTGACACTTTTTCCTCATTAATACGCAGACCTGAACGCATTGCGATATCTAAAACTGTCTTTAATTTCTCCAAACCTTCTTGTTCGTCTTTTGATGGAATAATCAAAGCATCCATGTACAGGATTAGGGTACCGTCTTCAATCAATGGCCTGAGCACTGCAAAAATGTATCGCATAAACACCGCATGGGAATTGGAAATTCCGAATGGTACGAAGCAGAATTCGTATTGACCGCTTTGGGTGACGAATGCGGTTTCGAGAGATTTCCTGCACGGGAACATAGAAAAATCCGTTTTATAAGTCTAACGTTGTAAATATATTTTCCTTCCCTTGATCGTCAATCAAGGCTATAGGGAAATTATCACGAATAATCTTCTGATTCAATTTGCGGTAGTCGCAACAGAGTATTTTGGTACCATTCTTTTTTGCAACCAAACTATGGGTGAAGCGTGACAAATGATTTCTTCCTTCAGCCCATCGGTACGGTACGGTAAGCGCCTAGGTCTCTGATAGACTGGGATTTCATCATCATCTGTTTCAGGAGCAATTTCATTTCTACTGGGCTTGACTCTGGCTTTAATGGCTTGTAATTTTGAACTAATCCAACCACTGCTGATCTTATGTTGGTGCTCAAGTGAAGCAGATCTAAATCTGGAACAATGTTTTCAATGAAATTAGATGCCATTAATTGATAGAAAGTTTCTGTCAAGTCCGAAATTTTAGTGGAAGTCGGATCTACGGCCACATTTTGATTGAGACTATAATGAGTGAGATCTATGCCGTGGCTTGGACTATTTTTATCTCTACCTAAGGTGGGATCGGAGATATGGTCAAGATCTACTGAATGAACTGCGTGGAAAACGACTCCTTTTGCTCCAATTGTTGCGGTTGCCATATTAGGGGGTCACGCCACCCTGAAATTTTCAAAAAATCGATTTTTTTTTTACTTAATTTAAAAGACTATGTTCTTACGCGTATTTTAAGACGTCCCCGAAGACAATATCTTGATAATTATGAAAGTTATGTTCATTTGAAGTCGGCACGGCAGGAGGGCACCTAAGACACTTCTTTTTCTTCTTTTGCGTTTTTCTCGAAACCACTTTTTTCAAGACGGTGGGCATGATAACTCAAAAACTGTTCAACCAATTGACTTGAAATTTGAAACACATCTTCTTACATAGATTTTCCACAGAGTGACGTAGGATTTTTTCGATCCAATGGATAGAAATTATTTATGCAATTTTTAGTACGAAATTTTTTGCCCAAAACATTGAGTCAAGTTTTGAAGTGCTCTCATTTGCGTAATTTTTTTTTTTTCTAAAACGGCTACGTCACTTTGTTCCGAATTTATCACTTTTAAAAAAAAAATTTTGTTTACTTGATTGAGATGAAAATTGACACGTGAATCATGCCCACCATCAAGGAGCACTCCGGAAAAACCCATGATCGCCGATGTTCATATCTCCGCCATTTTGAATTGAAAACAAGTTTTTTTTTTAGAATTTATAAAGCTCATTAGTTGTATTAAATAGAAATAAAAGTGGAAAAATTCTATCTCAACTAGTTTAGTCACAAGAAATTCCTGAAAAACCGTCCCGTTTCCACGCGGTCAGGGTGGCGTAACCCCTTAAGGACATCGCTACCGATCACACCTTCTTAAAGGGTATCATTGTCACGCACTACATGAAAGCACATGTCGACGTCAGCGTCATCGTCGCAACTGTGAATGAACCTAGAGTGTATATCTTCTTACCACCTATTCCCGTAAGCTCCTTAATATCAGGTTTGAGAATATGAGGATAAATGCGAGCTGTGTCGGAAATGGGACAAATATCGCTGGCAGAATCGAATAACGCCGTAATCTGGTCGTTGCCAATGCCAATATTTTTAATCGCTCTGTTAAAAGTTGACTGTGACAGCTGCTGAATGTTTGAGTTTTCATTTTTCACTTCCTTACGAGCTTCTTTGGTACCGCATTGATTTGCCTTGTGACCTATCTGATTGCATTTGAAACATTTTATACCTTCCTAACAATCCTTTGCAATATGATTGCTGCCGCCACACTTAAAGCAACGTCTGCCATCTTGGTTAGTTTGACTAAAGAACTGTCAAATTTTTGCTTTGGTTTAAACCCCTGACTCGCGCAAATCTTCTCGTAAACCTTAAGCTTCTCACGAAACTCCTTAAGATTGGACGCCTGGTAAAAACAACTTTTATTTTGCTTCGAATCTGGTATACCCTCCACTATGTATTCTATAATACTTTCTTCGTCCAACTTTGACTGATTTGCTAATGCGGTCATACTGTATAAGTATTCTAGCAAACTCTCTTTCTGCGTTTTTTTCCTATTTTCGAGGATCTTGTGCACCTGTTTTGCTGTAGGCTTCTCTCCAAATTCATTTTTTAGAGCTTCTTAATGCACTCAAATCATTTATTCCTGGTTGGCTACCCAAGAATAATTTTGCAGCTCCCTTTACCAACTGTCTGCCGTAAATGCATTTTTGAAGATCAGTCCACCCAACTGTAATAGAATTAAGCTCGAAGTCTGAAGAGTGGCTTTCATCAATATCTGGAGAACCATTTTCAGTAAATGCTGAAAGGGAATCTTCAATATCTCTCAGTGTGAACGCCATGGCTGAGGGTTGAGAATTAGAAGAATCTGGCTCTAAGACGTTAATTCTTTTAGTTTGTCTTTCAGCTCAGCAACAGAAACAGAACAGATCTCTTCAACATTCATATCTTCTACATTTACATAACTTATTTTATAATACTTTTCTCTTAGATTAATACAAATGAACAATTTAAATGGGAATAAAATATTGTTTACGTTACAATAAATTGTTTTTTTTCAACGTCGTTTTCACTCGCGCCTTCAATATCGTCTTCAACTCCAGTGACGTCACTTTGCCGCCTCGTCTCAATACCCCTCTCTGGATTTCTGCTCCGTCGTAATCTCCTCCAGATTTTACGTTTCCAAGTTCACCTCCTGGTCAACTTGTCGCTTTAGCCATTATTGTCGCTCTCTGCGACAACGGATCGTATAAACGCCTTTCGTCGTCTTCCGTTAGGAATTTACTGGTCGCCACAGAACAAATTTTGCTCTCACACTCGCAAACTGCTTAGTTTTGTAGCTTGTAGTTTTGTAGTTACAGAATTTCACAATACTTTGCAAAGCTTGGTGGAATTGCGCAATATGAAAATTCTCAGTTCTTCTGGATGGTTTTTTGTATCGTAATTTATCAGTTTTATAAAATTTTATTTTCTCCGTTTAGTTTTAATTATTAAACTGCGATCGATGGATTTTTAGCACAAGAACTTGGTGGTTGTTTGGCCGCGTATCACACTCAAATTGGCATGTTTGTGGATTGTTTCCGGACGAGCCCCCAAAATTGTAGAGAAAGGCTTCCGTTGACTTCATTAAATTATTAGACACGATTTATTCTTCGATGAATACAGTTTAGTTTACTTAGTTAGCTTAAAGTTTACTTAACATTTTAAACATACTGGAGCTAAACACGACCTTCCTCTGCTGATGCTCAATCTCTACTCCTTCCCATTTTCCACGCTTTTTAACACTAAAGAAAAGTGTTATGGAACAGAACAACTTATCGATTATATAATAGGACTGCCAATCCTACATTCGGCTATTGTGACAATTCATTCGACCCGAATGAGGACGACCACAACTTCATATATTCGGCGACTGTGTTTGTTTTATTTGGACCTTCATCATCTCCTACTTTTTCGACAAGGTATCGACCATGCCTCAACTTACGGGTCACGGCGTACGGCCCTAAGTACTTTTCTTTAACTTCAATCCTGCACCAAACTGCGTTCTTTTAATAGCTACTAAATCTCCGAGTTTGTACTTAGACTCTGGCTTTCTTGATTTGTTGAATGACTTGCGATTCTCGTCCTGAATCTTTGCGATTTTCTCCTTAGCTTCCTCTCGAATCATCTCCTTCTCTTCCTGTAACTCATTTAGAAAATCTTCCTCTAACAGCTTTTCTAACTCTTTATCGTACTTGGTCTTCATATTGATCCCAGTAAGAATCTTGAATCTAGCTATCTTGGTAATTCTAGGTGGGGAGGAATTAATAAAATGTTGAACCTTGCCTACATGCTTATACCAAGCTTTCGGGTCTTCCGCACAAAGTTTTGTCAATATAGTGATGACAATCCTATCCTGTGATCCTTACAGTATTTCTGAAAAACATTGGCTGTGAATGCCGTTCCACGATCCGTGATTATACGACTTGGGTTACCGAAAACTTCAGCCTGCCTTTCCATTCTATCGACTACTTCGTCAGCGCCAGTACTCTTAGTAGGGTAAAGCCACACAAATTTAGAGAAAGCGTCGACTTCTACTAAAACATGATTGTATTGTTTTTTTGTCATGTCCATAGGGCCAATGTGGTCAATATGATAGGTCTGTAACGGCTCGTCTGCCTTGTTTATTGCGTTTACGAATCCCTCTTTTTTCCCATACTTAGCCTCGCCAACTATGCACTCTACAAAGGACTTCACTATAGTTTGAGCCTTCTTCTCTAAGTCTGGGATGTAATAATCGCGCTGCACCAAGTCAATTGTCTTTTTTTACGAAAAATTTTCCTTGTCGGTGAGCTGTGTTGATTATTTCGTTCTCCATGACTGATGGGATCACTATGAGCTCTTTTATAGAATCCTTGTGGAGAACTTCGTGCTTCAGATAGAAGTCATCGTAGGTATTTGTTTCCAGAACCTTACAAATGGCTTTTATCTATTCATCCTGACGTTGAGCCTGCTGAATCCGATGTCTGACTGAATCTTGAAGCAACAAGGTATGTACTCGGTTTAAGGCGTCGGCATGTTTCATCCTTGTGCCTGAACGATGCTCTATTATGTATTCAAAGTTTTGTAAAAATATGGCCCAACGAGATACTTTTACTGGGACATCATTCTTCCGCATGGTCATAGAAAACGCATTTCAGTCAGTGACGATCCTAATTTTTCACCCCAGCATGTAGATTCTCCACTTCTTTAGAGCTTGTACTATGGCGAGTACTTCTAGCTCATAAGAAGGATATTTCTCCTCGGCATCTGTTGTCTTGCGGCTCATGTACTCTACCGGGTGGAATTATTGATCAGCTGAATCCTTTTGAAGAAGGACTGCTCCATATCCATACATGCTTGCATCACAATGGACTTTTGTTGCACCTTTTTGATCGAATAACTTCAGTACAGGCGAACTTGTCAGGGATACTTTTAATTGCTTAAACGATGCTAACTCTTCCTCACCCATCTTAAAGGAAGTGCCCTTTCTAAGCAAGTTTGACAATGGTCTGGCAATAATAGCGAAGTCTTTCACAAACCTTCGGAAATAGAATGTTAATCCAAGATATCGTTGAACTCATTTTTTTTCTCGCGGGACTGGGAATTTTTTGACTGCACCAGTCTTATCGGCCGATGGTTGGATAGTTGCGTTTTCGACTACATAGCCCAGGAATAGGACCCTCTTCTTTAAAACCTGACACATTTTCCTCATTAATACGCAGACCTGAACGCATTGCGATATCTAAAACTGTCTTTAATTTCTACAAACCTTCTTGTTCGTCTTTTGATGGAATAATCAAAGCATCCATGTACAGGATTAGGGTACCGTCTTCAATCAATGGCCTGAGCACTGCAAAAATGTATCGCATAAACACCGCATGGGAATTGGAAATTCCGAATGGTACGAAGCAGAATTCGTATTGACCGCTTTGGGTGACGAATGCGGTTTCGAGAGATTTCCTGCACGGGAACATAGAAAAATCCGTTTTATAAGTCTAACGTTGTAAATATATTTTCCTTCCCTTGATCGTCAATCAAGGCTATAGGGAAATTATCACGAATAATCTTCTGATTCAATTTGCGGTAGTCGCAACAGAGTATTTTGGTACCATTCTTTTTTGCAACCAAACTATGGGTGAAGCGTGACAAATGATTTCTTCCTTCAGCCCATCGGTACGGTACGGTAAGCGCCTAGGTCTCTGATAGACTGGGATTTCATCATCATCTGTTTCAGGAGCAATTTCATTTCTACTGGGCTTGACTCTGGCTTTAATGGCTTGTAATTTTGAACTAATCCAACCACTGCTGATCTTATGTTGGTGCTCAAGTGAAGCAGATCTAAATCTGGAACAATGTTTTCAATGAAATTAGATGCCATTAATTGATAGAAAGTTTCTGTCAAGTCCGAAATTTTAGTGGAAGTCGGATCTACGGCCACATTTTGATTGAGACTATAATGAGTGAGATCTATGCCGTGGCTTGGACTATTTTTATCTCTACCTAAGGTGGGATCGGAGATATGGTCAAGATCTACTGAATGAACTGCGTGGAAAACGACTCCTTTTGCTCCAATTGTTGCGGTTGCCATATTAGGGGGTCACGCCACCCTGAAATTTTCAAAAAATCGATTTTTTTTTACTTAATTTAAAAGACTATGTTCTTACGCGTATTTTAAGACGTCCCCGAAGACAATATCTTGATAATTATGAAAGTTATGTTCATTTGAAGTCGGCACGGCAGGAGGGCACCTAAGACACTTCTTTTTCTTCTTTTGCGTTTTTCTCGAAACCACTTTTTTCAAGACGGTGGGCATGATAACTCAAAAACTGTTCAACCGATTGACTTGAAATTTGAAACACATCTTCTTACATAGATTTTCCACAGAGTGACGTAGGATTTTTTCGATCCAATGGATAGAAATTTTTTTATGCAATTTTTAGTACGAAATTTTTTGCCCAAAACATTGAGTCAAGTTTTGAAGTGCTCTCATTTGCGTAATTTTTTTTTTTTTCTAAAATGGCTACGTCACTCTGTTCCAAATTTATCACTTTTAAAAAAAAAATTTTGTTTACTTGATTGAGATGAAAATTGACACGTGAATCATGCCCACCATCAAGGAGCACTCCGGAAAAACCCATGATCGCCGATGTTCATATCTCCGCCATTTTGAATTGAAAACAAGTTTTTTTTTAGAATTTATAAAGCTCATTAGTTGTATTAAATAGAAATAAAAGTGGAAAAATTCTATCTCAACTAGTTTAGTCACAAGAAATTCCTGAAAAACCGTCCCGTTTTTTGAAAAACCAATGCCAACATTTTTAAACGCTCTATTAAAAGTTGACTGTGACAGCTGCTGAATGTTTGAGTTTTCATTTTTCACTTCCTTACGAGCTTCTTTGGTACCGCATTGATTTGCCTTGTGACCTATCTGATTGCATTTGAAACATTTTATACCTTCCCTACAATCCTTTGCAATATGAGTGCTGCCGCCACACTTAAAGCAACGTCTGCCATCTTGGTTAGTTTGACTAAAGAACTGCAAAATTTTTGCTTTGGTTTAAACCCCTGATTTTCGAGGATCTTGTGCACCTGTTTTGCTGTAGGCTTCTCTCCAAATTAAGTTTGTCTTTCAGCTCAGCAACAGAAACAGAACAGATCTCTTCAACATTCATATCTTCTACATTTACATAACTTATTTTATAATACTTTTCTCTTAGATTAATACAAATGAACAATTTAAATGGGAATAAAATATTGTTTACGTTACAATAAATTGTTTTGTTTAACCTCAAATTTGTGGTATCAATTAAATAATGTTTGTATGGATTTATACTTGCGAACCGCCTGCTGCTTCTCGTCTTTTGTTGCTCATCTCTGATATTTGCCACTGCTTTGCAAATTCGTCTCTGGTAAATCGTTGAACTAAAAGCTGCCACCGTTGTCTTCTCTGATGACTGCTTCTCGAACTGCTTTTCGAACTGCTTTTCAACGTCGTTTTCACTCGCGCCTTCAATATCGTCTTCAACTCCAGTGACGTCACTTTGCCGCCTCGTCTCAATACCCCTCTCTGGATTTCTGCTCCGTCGTAATCTCCTCCAGATTTTACGTTTCCAAGTTCTCCTCCTGGTCAACTTGTCGCTTTAGCCATTATTGTCGCTCTCTGCGACAACGGATCGTATAAACGCCTTTCGTCGTCTTCCGTTAGAAATTTACTTGTCGCCACAGAACAAATTTTGCTCTCACACTCGCAAACTGCTTAGTTTTGTAGCTTGTAGTTTTGTAGTTGCAGAATTTCACAATACTTTGCAAAACTTGGTGGAATTGCGCAATATGAAAATTCTCAGTTCTTCTGGATGGTTTTTTGTATCGTAATTTCTTCAGTTTTATAAAATTTTATTTTCTCCGTTTAGTTTTAATTATTAAACTGCGATCGATGGATTTTTAGCACAAAAACTTGGTGGTTGTTTGGCCGCGTATCACACTCAAATTGGCATGTTTGTGGATTGTTCCCGGACGAGCCCCCAAAATTGTAGAGAAAGGCTTCCGTTGACTTCATTAAATTATTAGACACGATTTATTCTTCGATGAATACAGTTTAGTTTACTTAGTTAGTTTAAAGTTTATGCTGATGCTCAATCTCTACTCCTTCCCATTTTCCACGCTTTTTAACACTAAAGAAAAGTGTTATGGAACAGAACAACTTATCGATTATATAATAGGACTGCCAATCCTACATTCGACTATTGTGACAATTCATTCGACCCGAATGAAGACGACCACAACTTCATATATATTTGGACCTTCATCATCTCCTACTTTTTCGACAAGGTATCGACCATGTCTCAACTTACGGGTCACGGCGTACGGCCCTAAGTAGTTTTCTTCAACGTCAATCCTGCACCAAACTGCGTTCTTTTAATAGCTACTAAATCTCCGAGTTTGTACTCAGACTCTGGCTTTCTTGATTTGTTGAATGACTTGCGATTCTCGTCCTGAATCTTTGCGATGTTCTCCTTAGCTTCCTCTCGAATCATATCCTTCTCTTCCTGTAACTCATTTAGGAAATCTTCCTCTAACAGCTTTTCTAACTCTTTATCGTACTTGGTCTTCATATTGATCCCAGTAAGAATCTTGAATCTAGCTATCTTGGTACTTCTAGGTGGGGAGGAATTAATAAAATGTTGAACCTTGCCTACATGCTTATACCAAGCTTTCGGGTCTTCCGCACAAAGTTTTGTCAATATAGTGATGACAATCCTATCCTGTGATCCTTACAGTATTTCTGAAAAACATTGGCTGTGAATGCCGTTCCACGATCCGTGATTATACGACTTGGGTTACCGAAAACTTCAGCCTGCCTTTCCATTCTATCGACTACTTCGTCAGCACCAGTACTCTTAGTAGGGTAAAGCCACACAAATTTAGAGAAAGCGTCGACTACTACTAAAACATGACTGTATTGTTTTTTTGTCATGTCCATAGGGCCAATGTGGTCAATATGATAGGTCTGTAACGGCTCGTCTGCCTTGTTTATTGCGTTTACGAATCCCTCTTTTTTCCCATACTTAGCCTCGCCAACTATGCACTCTACAAAGGACTTCACTATAGTTTGAGCCTCCTTCTCTAAGTCTGGGATGTAATAATCGCGCTGCACCAAGTCAATTGTCTTTTTTTACGAAAAATTGTCCTTGTCGGTGAGCTGTGTTGATTATTTCGTTCTCCATGACTGATGGGATCACTATGAGCTCTTTTATAGAATCCTTGTGGAGAACTTCGTGCTTCAGATAGAAGTCATCGTAGGTATTTGTTTCCAGAACCTTACAAATGGCTTTTATCTATTCATCCTGACGTTGAGCCTGCTGAATCCGATGTCTGACTGAATCTTGAAGCAACAAGGTATGTACTCGGTTTAAGGCGTCGGCATGTTTCATCCTTGTGCCTGAACGATGCTCTATTATGTATTCAAAGTTTTGTAAAAATATGGCCCAACGAGATACTTTTACTGGGACATCATTCTTCCGCATGGTCATAGAAAACGCATTTCAGTCAGTGACGATCCTAATTTTTCACCCCAGCATGTAGATTCTCCACTTCTTTAGAGCTTGTACTATGGCGAGTACTTCTAGCTCATAAGAAGGATATTTCTCCTCGGCATCTGTTGTCTTGCGGCTCATGTACTCTACCGGGTGGAATTATTGATCAGCTGAATCCTTTTGAAGAAGGACTGCTCCATATCCATACATGCTTGCATCACAATGGACATTTGTTGCACTTTTTTGATCGAATAACTTCAGTACAGGCGAACTTGTCAGGGATACTTTTAATTGCTTTAACGATGCTAACTCTTCCTCACCCATCTTAAAGGAAGTGCCCTTTCTAAGCAAGTTTGACAATGGTCTGGCAATAATAGCGAAGTCTTTCACAAACCTTCGGAAATAGAATGTTAATCCAAGATATCGTTGAACTCATTTTTTTTCTCGCGGGACTGGGAATTTTTTGACTGCACCAGTCTTATCGGCCGATGGTTGGATAGTTGCGTTTTCGACTACATAGCCCAGGAATAGGACCCTCTTCTTTAAAACCTGACACTTTTTCCTCATTAATACGCAGACCTGAACGCATTGCGATATCTAAAACTGTCTTTAATTTCTCCAAACCTTCTTGTTCGTCTTTTGATGGAATAATCAAATCATCCATGTACAGGATTAGGGTACCGTCTTCAATCAATGGCCTGAGCACTGCAAAAATGTATCGCATAAACACTGCATGGGAATTGGAAATTCCGAATGGTACGAAGCAGAATTCGTATTGACCGCTTTGGGTGACGAATGCGGTGTATTTGCGAGAGATTTCCTGCACGGGAACATAGAAAAATCCGTTTTATAAGTCTAACGTTGTAAATATATTTTCCTTCCCTTGATCGTCAATCAAGGCTATAGGGAAATTATCACGAATAATCTTCTGATTCAATTTGCGGTAGTCGCAACAGAGTATTTTGGTGCCATTCTTTTTTGCAACCAAACTATGGGTGAAGCGTGACAAATGATTTCTTCCTTCAGCCCATCGGTACGGTACGGTAAGCGCCTAGGTCTCTGATAGACTGGGATTTCATCTGTGAGGAGCAATTTCATTTCTACTGGGCTTGACTCTGGCTTTAATAGCTTGTAATTTTGAACTAATCCAACCACTGTTGATCTTATGTTGGTGCTCAAGTGAAGCAGATCTAAATCTGGAACAATGTTTTCAATGAAATTAGATGCCATTAATTAATAGAAAGTTTTTGTCAAGTCCGAAATTTTAGTGGAAGTCGGATCTACGGCCACATTTTGATTGAGACTATAATGAGTGGGATCTATGCCGTGGCTTGGAATATTTTTATCTCTACCTAAGGTGGGATCGGAGATATGGTCAAGATCTACTGAATGAACTGCGTGGAAAACGACTCCTTTTGCTCCAATGGTTGCGGTTACCATATTAAGGACATCGCTATCGATCACACCTTCATAAAGGGTATCATTGTCACGCACTACATGAAAGCACATGTCGACGTCAGCGTCATCGTCGCAACTGTGAATGAGTCTAGAGTGTATATCTTCTTACCACGTATTCCCGTAAGCTCCTTAATATCAGGTTTGAGAATATGAGGATAAATGCGAGCTGTGTCGGAAATGGGACAAATATCGCTGGCAGAATCGAATAACGCCGTAATCTGGTCGTTGCCAATGCCAATATTTTTAATCGCTCTGTTAAAAGTTGACTGTGACAGCTGCTGAATGTTTGAGTTTTCATTTTTCACTTCCTTACGAGCTTCTTTGGTACCGCATTGATTTGCCATGTGACCTATCTGATTGCATTTGAAACATTTTATACCTTCCTAACAATCCTTTGCAATATGATTGCTGCCGCCACACTTAAAGCAACGTCTGCCATCTTGGTTAGTTTGACTAAAGAACTGTCAAATTTTTGATTTGGTTTAAACCCCTGACTCGCGCAAATCTTCTCGTAAACCTTAAGCTTCTCACGAAACTCCTTAAGATTGGACGCCTGGTAAAAACAACTTTTATTTTGCTTCGAATCTGGTATACCCTCCACTATGTATTCTATAATACTTTCTTCGTCCAACTTTGACTGATTTGCTAATGCGGTCATACTGTATAAGTATTCTAGCAAACTCTCTTTCTGCGTTTTTTTCCTATTTTCGAGGATCTTCTCTCCAAATTCATTTTTTAGAGCTTCTTAATGCACTCAAATCATTTATTCCTGGTTGGCTACCCAAGAATAATTTTGCAGCTCCCTTTACCAAATGTCTGCCGTAAATGCATTTTTGAAGATCAGTCCACCCAACTGTAATAGAATTAAGCTCGAAGTCTGAAGAGCGGCTTTCATCAATATCTGGAGAACCATTTTCAGTAAAGGCTGAAAGGGAATCTTCAATATCTCTCAGTGTGAACGCCATGGCTGAGGGCTGAGAATTAGAAGAATCTGGCTCTAAGACGTTAATTCTTTTAGTTTGTCTTTCAGCTCAGCAACAGAAACCGAACAGATCTCTTCAACATTCATATCTTCTACATTTACATAACTTATTTTATAACTTATTTTATCTTAGATTAATACAAATGAACAATTTAAATGGGAATAAAATATTTTTTACGTTACAATAAATTGTTTTGTTTAACCTCAAATTTGTGGTATCAATTAAATAATGCTTGTATGGATTTATACTTGCGAACCGCCTGCTGCTTCTCGTCTTTTGTTGCTCATCTCTGATATTTGCCACTGCTTTGCAAATTCGTCTCTGGTAAATCGTTGAACTAAAAGCTGCCACCGTTGTCTTCTCTGATGACTGCTTCTCGAACTGCTTTTCGAACTGCTTTTCAACGTCGTTTTCACTCGCGCCTTCAATATCGTCTTCAACTCCAGTGACGTCACTTTGCCGCCTCGTCTCAATACCCCTCTCTTGATTTCTGCTCCGTCGTAATCTCCTCCAGATTTTACGTTTCCAAGTTCTCCTCCTGGTCAACTTGTCGCTTTAGCCATTATTGTCGCTCTCTGCGACAACGGATCGTATAAACGCCTTTCGTCGTCTTCCGTTAGGAATTTACTTGTCGCCACAGAACAAATTTTGCTCTCACACTCGCAAACTGCTTAGTTTTGTAGTTTGTAGCTTTGTAGTTACAGAATTACACAATACATCGCAAAACTTGGTGGAATTGCGCAATATGAAAATTCTCAGTTCTTCTGGATGGTTTTTTGTATCGTAATTTCTTCAGTTTTATAAAATTTTATTTTCTCCGTTTAGTTTTAATTATTAAACTGCGATCGATGGATTTTTAGCACAAAAACTTGGTGGTTGTTTGGCCGCGTATCTCACTCAAATTGGCATGTTTGTGGATTGTTTCCGGTCGAGCCCCCAAAATTGTAGAGAAAGCCTTCCGTTGACTTCATTAAATTATTAGACACGATTTATTCTTCGATGAATACAGTTTAGTTTACTTAGTTAGTTTAAAGTTTACTTAACATTTTAAACATACTGGAGCTACACACGACCTTCCTCTGCTGATGCTCAATCTCTACTCCTTCCCATTTTCCACGCTTTTCAACACTAAAGAAAAGTGTTATGGAACAGAACAACTTATCGATTATATAATAGGACTGCCAATCCTACATTCGGCTATTGTGACAATTCATTCGACCCGAATGAGGACGACCACAACTTCATATATTCGGCGACAGTGTTTGTTTTATTTGAACCTTCATCATCTCCTACTTTTTCGACAAGGTATCGACCATGCCTCAACTTACGGGTCACGGCGTACGGCCCTAAGTACTTTTCTTCAACTTCAATTCTGCACCAAACTGCGTTCTTTTAATAGCTACTAAATCTCCGAGTTTGTACTCAGACTCTGGCTTTCTTGATTTGTTGAATGACTTGCGATTCTCGTCCTGAATCTTTGCGATGTTCTCCTTAGCTTCCTCTCGAATCATATCCTTCTCTTCCTGTAACTCATTTAGGAAATCTTCCTCTAACAGCTTTTCTAACTCTTTATCGTACTTGGTCTTCATATTGATCCCAGTAAGAATCTTGAATCTAGCTATCTTGGTACTTCTAGGTGGGGAGGAATTAATAAAATGTTGACCCTTGCCTACATGCTTATACCAAGCTTTCGGGTCTTCCGCACAAAGTTTTGTCAATATAGTGATGACAATCCTATTGATACGCTCTACTTGACCGTTGCACGTGGCACTCCTGCGGCTACCAACAAATGCTGAATATTGTGATCCTTACAGTATTTCTGAAAAACATTGGCTGTGAATGCCGTTCCACGATCCGTGATTATACGACTTGGGTTACCGAAAACTTCAGCCTGCCTTTCCATTCTATCCACTACTTTGTCAGCGCCAGTACTCTTAGTAGGGTAAAGCCACACAAATTCAGAGAAAGCGTCGACTACTACTAAAACATGATTTTATTGTTTTTTTGTCATGTCCATAGGGCCAATGTGGTCAATATGATAGGTCTGTAACGGCTCGTCTGCCTTGTTTATTGCGTTTACGAATCCCTCTTTTTTCCCATACTTAGCCTCGCCAACTATGCACTCTACAAAGGACTTCACTATAGTTTGAGCCTCCTTCTCTAAGTCTGGGATGTAATAATCGCGCTGCACCAAGTCAATTGTCTTTTTTTACGAAAAATTGTCCTTGTCGGTGAGCTGTGTTGAT
Organism: Drosophila bipectinata; assembly: GCF_030179905.1. NCBI lineage: Eukaryota > Metazoa > Arthropoda > Insecta > Diptera > Drosophilidae > Drosophila > Drosophila bipectinata. The sequence continues at coordinate 17,905,866 of NC_091740.1, read as the reverse complement.
TATTTCGTTCTCCATGACTGATGGGATCACTATGAGCTCTTTTATAGAATCCTTGTGGAGAACTTCGTGCTTCAGATGAAGTCATCGTAGGTATTTGTTTCTAGAACCTTACAAATGGCTTTTATCTATTCATCCTGACGTTGAGCCTGCTGAATCCGATGTCTGACTGAATCTTGAATCAACAAGGTATGTACTCGGCTTAAGGCGTCGGCATGTTTCATCCTTATGCCTGAACGATGCTCTATTATGTACTCAAAGTCTTGTAAAAACATGGCCCAACGAGATACCTTCCGCAAGGTCATAGCAAACGCATTGCAGTCAGTGACGATCTTAGTTTTTCACCCCAGCAAGTAGATTCTCCACTTCTTTAGAGCTTGTAATATGGCGAGTACTTCTAGCTCATAAGAAGGATATTTCTCCTCGGCATCTGTTGTCTTGCGGCTCCTACACTCTACCGGGTGGATTTATCGATCAGCTGAAGGACTGCTCCATATCTGTACATGCTTGCATCACAATGGACTTCTGTTGCACTCTTTGGATCGAAGAACTTCAGTAGAGGCGAACTTGTCAGGGATACTTTTAATTGCTTAAACGATGCTAACTCTTCCTCACCCATCTTAAAGGAAGTGCCCTTTCTAAGCAAGTTCGGACTGTCAAATTGTGGCTTTGGTTTAAACCCCTGACTCGCGCAAATCTTCTCGTAAACCTTAAGCTTCTCACGAAACTCCTTAAGATTGGACGCCTGGTATAAACAACTTTTATTTTGCTTCGAATCTGGTATACCCTCAACGATGTTTTCTATAATACTTTCTTCGTCCAACTTTGACTGATTTGCTAATGCGGTCATACTGTAGAAGTATTCTAGCAAACTCTCTTTCTGCGTTTTCTTCCTATTTTCGAGGATCTTGTGCACCTGTTTTGCTGCAGGCTTCTCTCCAAATTCATTTTTTAGAGCTTTTAATGCATACAAATCAGCCTGGTTGGCTACCCAAGAATAATTTTGCAGCTCCCTTTACCAACTGTCTGCCGTAAATGAATTTTTGAAGATCAGTCAGTTTTCTAACATTTTATTTTCTCCGTTTAGTTTTAATTATTAAACTGCGATCGATGGATTTTTAGCCCAAAAACTTGATGGTGATTTGGCCGCGTATCACACTCAAATTGGCACGTTTGGGATTGTTCCCGGACGAGCCCCCAAAATTTTAGAGAAAGGCTTCCGTTGACTTCATTAAATTATTAGACACGATTTATTCTTCGATGAATACAGTTTAGTTTACTTAGTTAGTTTAAAGTTTACTTAACATTTTAAACATACTGGAGCTACACACGACCTTCCTCTGCTGATGCTCAATCTCTACTCCTTCCCATTTTCCACGCTTTTTAACACTAAAGAAAAGTGTTATGGAACAGAACAACTTATCGATTATATAATAGGACTGCCAATCCTACATTCGGCTATTGTGACAATTCATTCGACCCGAATGAGGACGACCACAACTTCATATATTCGGCGACAGTGTTTGTTTTATTTGAACCTTCATCATCTCCTACTTTTTCGACAAGGTATCGACCATGTCTCAACTTACTGGTCACGGCGTACGGCCCTAAGTACTTTTCTTCAACTTCAATTCTGCACCAAACTGCGTTTTTTTTATAGCTACTAAATCTCCGAGCTTGTACTCAGACTCTGGCTTTCTTGATTTGTTGAATGACTTGCGATTCTCGTCCTGAATCTTTGCGATGTTCTCCTTAGCTTCCTCTCGAATCATCTCCTTCTCTTCCTGTAACTCATTTAGGAAATCTTCCTCTAACAGCTTTTCTAACTCTTTATCGTACTTGGTCTTCATATTGATCCCAGTAAGAATCTTGAATCTAGCTATCTTGGTACTTCTAGGTGGGGAGGAATTAATAAACTGTTGAACCTTGCCTACATGCTTATACCAAGCTTTCGGGTCTTCCGCATAAAGTTTTGTCAATAAAGTGATGATAATCCTATTGATACGCTCTACTTGACCGTTGCACGTGGCACTCCTGTGGCTACCAACAAATGCTGAATATTGTGGTCCTTACAGTATTTCTGAAAAACATTGGCTGTGAATGCCGTTCCACGATCCGTCATTATACGACTTGGGTTACCGAAAACTTCAGCCTGCCTTTCCATTCTATCCACTACTTTGTCAGCGCCAGTACTCTTAGTAGGGTAAAGCCACACCAATTTAGAGAAAGCGTCGACTACTACTAAAACATGATTGTATTGTTTTTTTTGTCGTGTCCATAGGGCCAATGTGGTCAATATGATAGGTCTGTAACGGCTCGTCTGCCTTGTTTATTGCGATTACGAATCCATCTTTTTTCCTATACTTAGCCTCGCCAACTATGCACTCTACAAAGGACTTCACTATAGTTTGAGCCTCCTTCTCTAAGTCTGGGATGTAATAATCGCGCTGCACCAAGTCAATTGTCTTTTTTTACGAAATAGTGTCCTTGTCGGTGAGCTGTGTTGATTATTTCGTTCTCCATGACTGATGGGATCACTATGAGCTCTTTTATAGAATCCTTGTGGAGAACTTCGTGCTTCAGATGAAGTCATCGTAGGTATTTGTTTCTAGAACCTTACAAATGGCTTTTATCTATTCATCCTGACGTTGAGCCTGCTGAATCCGATGTCTGACTGAATCTTGAATCAACAAGGTATGTACTCGGCTTAAGGCGTCGGCATGTTTCTTCCTTATGCCTGAACGATGCTCTATTATGTACTCAAAGTCTTGTAAAAACATGGCCCAACGAGATACCTTCCGCAAGGTCATAGCAAACGCATTGCAGTCAGTGACGATCTTAGTTTTTCACCCCAGCAAGTAGATTCTCCACTTCTTTAGAGCTTGTAATATGGCGAGTACTTCTAGCTCATAAGAAGGATATTTCTCCTCGGCATCTGTTGTCTTGCGGCTCCTACACTCTACCGGGTGGATTTATCGATCAGCTGAAGGACTGCTCCATATCTGTACATGCTTGCATCACAATGGACTTCTGTTGCACTCTTTGGATCGAAGAACTTCAGTAGAGGCGAACTTGTCAGGGATACTTTTAATTGCTTAAACGATGCTAACTCTTCCTCACCCATCTTAAAGGAAGTGCCCTTTCTAAGCAAGTTCGGACTGTCAAATTGTGGCTTTGGTTTAAACCCCTGACTCGCGCAAATCTTCTCGTAAACCTTAAGCTTCTCACGAAACTCCTTAAGATTGGACGCCTGGTATAAACAACTTTTATTTTGCTTCGAATCTGGTATACCCTCAACGATGTTTTCTATAATACTTTCTTCGTCCAACTTTGACTGATTTGCTAATGCGGTCATACTGTAGAAGTATTCTAGCAAACTCTCTTTCTGCGTTTTCTTCCTATTTTCGAGGATCTTGTGCACCTGTTTTGCTGCAGGCTTCTCTCCAAATTCATTTTTTAGAGCTTTTAATGCATACAAATCAGCCTGGTTGGCTACCCAAGAATAATTTTGCAGCTCCCTTTACCAACTGTCTGCCGTAAATGAATTTTTGAAGATCAGTCAGTTTTCTAACATTTTATTTTCTCCGTTTAGTTTTAATTATTAAACTGCGATCGATGGATTTTTAGCCCAAAAACTTGATGGTGATTTGGCCGCGTATCACACTCAAATTGGCACGTTTGGGATTGTTCCCGGACGAGCCCCCAAAATTTTAGAGAAAGGCTTCCGTTGACTTCATTAAATTATTAGACACGATTTATTCTTCGATGAATACAGTTTAGTTTACTTAGTTAGTTTAAAGTTTACTTAACATTTTAAACATACTGGAGCTACACACGACCTTCCTCTGCTGATGCTCAATCTCTACTCCTTCCCATTTTCCACGCTTTTTAACACTAAAGAAAAGTGTTATGGAACAGAACAACTTATCGATTATATAATAGGACTGCCAATCCTACATTCGGCTATTGTGACAATTCATTCGACCCGAATGAGGACGACCACAACTTCATATATTCGGCGACAGTGTTTGTTTTATTTGAACCTTCATCATCTCCTACTTTTTCGACAAGGTATCGACCATGCCTCAACTTACGGGTCACGGCGTACGGCCCTAAGTACTTTTCTTCAACTTCAATTCTGCACCAAACTGCGTTCTTTTAATAGCTACTAAATCTCCGAGTTTGTACTCAGACTCTGGCTTTCTTGATTTGTTGAATGACTTGCGATTCTCGTCCTGAATCTTTGCGATGTTCTCCTTAGCTTCCTCTCGAATCATATCCTTCTCTTCCTGTAACTCATTTAGGAAATCTTCCTCTAACAGCTTTTCTAACTCTTTATCGTACTTGGTCTTCATATTGATCCCAGTAAGAATCTTGAATCTAGCTATCTTGGTACTTCTAGGTGGGGAGGAATTAATAAAATGTTGACCCTTGCCTACATGCTTATACCAAGCTTTCGGGTCTTCCGCACAAAGTTTTGTCAATATAGTGATGACAATCCTATCCTGTGATCCTTACAGTATTTCTGAAAAACATTGGCTGTGAATGCCGTTCCACGATCCGTGATTATACGACTTGGGTTACCGAAAACTTCAGCCTGCCTTTCCATTCTATCGACTACTTCGTCAGCGCCAGTACTCTTAGTAGGGTAAAGCCACACAAATTTAGAGAGAGCGTCGACTTCTACTAAAACATGATTGTATTGTTTTTTTGTCATGTCCATAGGGCCAATGTGGTCAATATGATAGGTCTGTAACGGCTCGTCTGCCTTGTTTATTGCGTTTACGAATCCCTCTTTTTTCCCATACTTAGCCTCGCCAACTATGCACTCTACAAAGGACTTCACTATAGTTTGAGCCTCCTTCTCTAAGTCTGGGATGTAATAATCGCGCTGCACCAAGTCAATTGTCTTTTTTTACGAAAAATTGTCCTTGTCGGTGAGCTGTGTTGATTATTTCGTTCTCCATGACTGATGGGATCACTATGAGCTCTTTTATAGAATCCTTGTGGAGAACTTCGTGCTTCAGATAGAAGTCATCGTAGGTATTTGTTTCCAGAACCTTACAAATGGCTTTTATCTATTCATCCTGACGTTGAGCCTGCTGAATCCGATGTCTGACAGAATCTTGAAGCAACAAGGTATGTACTCGGTTTAAGGCGTCGGCATGTTTCATCCTTGTGCCTGAACGATGCTCTATTATGTATTCAAAGTTTTGTAAAAATATGGCCCAACGAGATACTTTTACTGGGACATCATTCTTCCGCATGGTCATAGAAAACGCATTTCAGTCAGTGACGATCCTAATTTTTCACCCCAGCATGTAGATTCTCCACTTCTTTAGAGCTTGTACTATGGCGAGTACTTCTAGCTCATAAGAAGGATTTTTCTCCTTGGCATCTGTTGTCTTGCGGCTCATGTACTCTACCGGGTGGAATTATTGATCAGCTGAATCCTTTTGAAGAAGGACTGCTCCATATCCATACATGCTTGCATCACAATGGACATTTGTTGCACTTTTTTGATCGAATAACTTCAGTACAGGCGAACTTGTCAGGGATACTTTTAATTGCTTTAACGATGCTAACTCTTCCTCACCCATCTTAAAGGAAGTGCCCTTTCTAAGCAAGTTTGACAATGGTCTGGCAATAATAGCGAAGTCTTTCACAAACCTTCGGAAATAGAATGTTAATCCAAGATATCGTTGAACTCATTTTTTTTCTCGCGGGACTGGGAATTTTTTGACTGCACCAGTCTTATCGGCCGATGGTTGGATAGTTGCGTTTTCGACTACATAGCCCAGGAATAGGACCCTCTTCTTTAAAACCTGACACTTTTTCCTCATTAATACGCAGACCTGAACGCATTGCGATATCTAAAACTGTCTTTAATTTCTCCAAACCTTCTTGTTCGTCTTTTGATGGAATAATCAAAGCATCCATGTACAGGATTAGGGTACCGTCTTCAATCAATGGCCTGAGCACTGCAAAAATGTATCGCATAAACACCGCATGGGAATTGGAAATTCCGAATGGTACGAAGCAGAATTCGTATTGACCGCTTTGGGTGACGAATGCGGTTTCGAGAGATTTCCTGCACGGGAACATAGAAAAATCCGTTTTATAAGTCTAACGTTGTAAATATATTTTCCTTCCCTTGATCGTCAATCAAGGCTATAGGGAAATTATCACGAATAATCTTCTGATTCAATTTGCGGTAGTCGCAACAGAGTATTTTGGTACCATTCTTTTTTGCAACCAAACTATGGGTGAAGCGTGACAAATGATTTCTTCCTTCAGCCCATCGGTACGGTACGGTAAGCGCCTAGGTCTCTGATAGACTGGGATTTCATCATCATCTGTTTCAGGAGCAATTTCATTTCTACTGGGCTTGACTCTGGCTTTAATGGCTTGTAATTTTGAACTAATCCAACCACTGCTGATCTTATGTTGGTGCTCAAGTGAAGCAGATCTAAATCTGGAACAATGTTTTCAATGAAATTAGATGCCATTAATTGATAGAAAGTTTCTGTCAAGTCCGAAATTTTAGTGGAAGTCGGATCTACGGCCACATTTTGATTGAGACTATAATGAGTGAGATCTATGCCGTGGCTTGGACTATTTTTATCTCTACCTAAGGTGGAATCGGAGATATGGTCAAGAATGAACTGCGTGGAAAACGACTCTTTTTGCTCCAATTGTTGCGGTTGCCATATTAGGGGGTCACGCCACCCTTAAATTTTCAAAAAATCGATTTTTTTACTTAATTTAAAAGACTATGTTCTTACGCGTATTTTAAGACGTCCCCGAAGACAATATCTTGATAATTATGAAAGTTATGTTCATTTGAAGTCGGCACGGCAGGAGGGCACCTAAGACACTTCTTTTTCTTCTTTTGCGTTTTTCTCGAAACCACTTTTTTCAAGACGGTGGGCATGATAACTCAAAAACTGTTCAACCGATTGACTTGAAATTTGAAACACATCTTCTTACATAGATTTTCCACAGAGTGACGTAGGATTTTTTCGATCCAATGGATAGAAATTATTTATGCAATTTTTAGTACGAAATTTTTTGCCCAAAACATTGAGTCAAGTTTTGAAGTGCTCTCATTTGCGTAATTTTTTTTTTTTCTAAAACGGCTACGTCACTTTGTTCCGAATTTATCACTTTTAAAAAAAAAATTTTGTTTACTTGATTGAGATGAAAATTGACACGTGAATCATGCCCACCATCAAGGAGCACTCCGGAAAAACCCATGATCGCCGATGTTCATATCTCCGCCATTTTGAATTGAAAACAAGTTTTTTTTTAGAATTTATAAAGCTCATTAGTTGTATTAAATAGAAATAAAAGTGGAAAAATTCTATCTCAACTAGTTTAGTCACAAGAAATTCCTGAAAAACCGTCCCGTTTCCACGCGGTCAGGGTGGCGTAACCCCTTAAGGACATCGCTACCGATCACACCTTCATAAAGGGTATCATTGTCACGCACTACATGAAAGCACATGTCGACGTCAGCGTCATCGTCGCAACTGTGAATGAACCTAGAGTGTATATCTTCTTACCACCTATTCCCGTAAGCTCCTTAATATCAGGTTTGAGAATATGAGGATAAATGCGAGCTGTGTCGGAAATGGGACAAATATCGCTGGCAGAATCGAATAACGCCGTAATCTGGTCGTTGCCAATGCCAATATTTTTAATCGCTCTGTTAAAAGTTGACTGTGACAGCTGCTGAATGTTTGAGTTTTCATTTTTCACTTCCTTACGAGCTTCTTTGGTACCGCATTGATTTGCCTTGTGACCTATCTGATTGCATTTGAAACATTTTATACCTTCCTAACAATCCTTTGCAATATGATTGCTGCCGCCACACTTAAAGCAACGTCTGCCATCTTGGTTAGTTTGACTAAAGAACTGTCAAATTTTTGCTTTGGTTTAAACCCCTGACTCGCGCAAATCTTCTCGTAAACCTTAAGCTTCTCACGAAACTCCTTAAGATTGGACGCCTGGTAAAAACAACTTTTATTTTGCTTCGAATCTGGTATACCCTCCACTATGTATTCTATAATACTTTCTTCGTCCAACTTTGACTGATTTGCTAATGCGGTCATACTGTATAAGTATTCTAGCAAACTCTCTTTCTGCGTTTTTTTCCTATTTTCGAGGATCTTGTGCACCTGTTTTGCTGTAGGCTTCTCTCCAAATTCATTTTTTAGAGCTTCTTAATGCACTCAAATCATTTATTCCTGGTTGGCTACCCAAGAATAATTTTGCAGCTCCCTTTACCAACTGTCTGCCGTAAATGCATTTTTGAAGATCAGTCCATCCAACTGTAATAGAATTAAGCTCGAAGTCTAAAGAGTGGCTTTCATCAATATCTGGAGAACCATTTTCAGTAAATGCTGAAAGGGAATCTTCAATATCTCTCAGTGTGAACGCCATGGCTGAGGGTTGAGAATTAGAAGAATCTGGCTCTAAGACGTTAATTCTTTTAGTTTGTCTTTCAGCTCAGCAACAGAAACAGAACAGATCTCTTCAACATTCATATCTTCTACATTTACATAACTTATTTTATAATACTTTTCTCTTAGATTAATACAAATGAACAATTTAAATGGGAATAAAATATTGTTTACGTTACAATAAATTGTTTTGTTTCAACGTCGTTTTCACTCGCGCCTTCAATATCGTCTTCAACTCCAGTGACGTCACTTTGCCGCCTCGTCTCAATACCCCTCTCTGGATTTCTGCTCCGTCGTAATCTCCTCCAGATTTTACGTTTCCAAGTTCACCTCCTGGTCAACTTGTCGCTTTAGCCATTATTGTCGCTCTCTGCGACAACGGATCGTATAAACGCCTTTCGTCGTCTTCCGTTAGGAATTTACTGGTCGCCACAGAACAAATTTTGCTCTCACACTCGCAAACTGCTTAGTTTTGTAGCTTGTAGTTTTGTAGTTACAGAATTTCACAATACTTTGCAAAGCTTGGTGGAATTGCGCAATATGAAAATTCTCAGTTCTTCTGGATGGTTTTTTGTATCGTAATTTTTCAGTTTTATAAAATTTTATTTTCTCCGTTTAGTTTTAATTATTAAACTGCGATCGATGGATTTTTAGCACAAGAACTTGGTGGTTGTTTGGCCGCGTATCACACTCAAATTGGCATGTTTGTGGATTGTTTCCGGACGAGCCCCCAAAATTGTAGAGAAAGGCTTCCGTTGACTTCATTAAATTATTAGACACGATTTATTCTTCGATGAATACAGTTTAGTTTACTTAGTTAGCTTAAAGTTTACTTAACATTTTAAACATACTGGAGCTAAACACGATCTTCCTCTGCTGATGCTCAATCTCTACTCCTTCCCATTTTCCACGCTTTTTAACACTAAAGAAAAGTGTTATGGAACAGAACAACTTATCGATTATATAATAGGACTGCCAATCCTACATTCGGCTATTGTGACAATTCATTCGACCCGAATGAGGACGACCACAACTTCATATATTCGGCGACAGTGTTTGTTTTATTTGAACCTTTATCATCTCCTACTGTTTATGAAAAGTGGAATGTATTATGGTTTTTATTATAGTTTTATGCATTTATTTTCATTATTTAGCGGGTTTACAATGTTTTAAGCGGGGTTGCTATCAGCGAGCGGTTGCGGTTAATGTCAACAAGAGAATGCGGCCGGCTTGCAAAACGTGCAGAAAAAGAACTGAAAAACGATCGCGTGATGTTCTAATACTAACGCATTGCACTGCAATTTCGGCTATGCGTGTGAGCTTAAAGCTCCCAAACGGTAAACAAGACAATGATGTGCGCGAAAATAGGTGCGATAATAAGAAATTAATTAACAAGTAAAGAAGCAAATGTAAGACTACTTAAATGCAAAATAAAGACGAACTATTTCTCAACATACCGGCCCCCCTGAACGACGGTTCAGTTCAAAGGAAGCACAGCAATTTTCGTAATAGGGCGCTTGTAGATTCCCTTGGGGGTTTTAACGGTGACCACTCGGACCCTCTGATCCTGGCCAGGATGAACTTCGGTGACTCGTCCTAGAATCCACTTGCTTGACGGTTGATTGGGCTCCTTCAGCACAACCAGTGTGTCCACGTCAACATTTGGAGCATCTTGATGCCATTTCGTGCGAGGTTGAAGCGTGCTGAGATACTCGAGATTTCAACGTTTCCAGAAACCTTGAACCTTGGCCTGTAGTTGTCTCCAGCGCTGCAGTCTGTTGATGTTTACATTCAGGAAAGATGGTTCTGGTACCGAAGTGAGAGGCTGACCTGTTAGAAAATGAGAAGGAGTTAGCGGGTTAAGACTGTGATCGCTAGGTGCGTATAAAGGGCGAGAGTTCAGAAGCCCTTCAATCTGAATTAACAGGGTCGAATACTCCTCGAATGTCAAGGCACTGCTGCCAATGACTCGTTTTAAATGCAGCTTTATGGATCTCACACCAGTCTCCCAAATGCCTCCGAAATGGGGAGCAGATGGCGGAATGAAATGCCAATTAATCTCGTGGCTGGCCATGAAGCTTGAAATTTCTTCATCTTGACTTTGAGCTATTGCCATTCGTTGCATTTCAGCTAAATCTCTTTTGGCTCCATTGAAAATCGTTCCATTGTCCGAGTATAAATCCGATATAGGTCCACGTCGAGACCAAAAGCGTTTGAAAGCGGCTATAAAGGCGGATGTCGTCAAATCGCTGACCAATTCTATGTGAATCGCTTTTGTAGATAGGCAGACAAAGATCGCAAACCAAGCTTTGCCAAATCTTGGTGTCCGGCCTGTCGATGTTTTGATTGACACAGGTCCAGCATAATCCAATCCAGTGTGCAGGAAACAACGGGCGGGTTGAACTCGAAACTCCGGTAAATCAGCCATAAGTTGAGAACTCGTGTGTCTTCGCTGCAGAAAGCAAGTTCTGCAATTGAATACAGTTTTGCGGACGAGGTTCCGAGCTCCTAGAATCCAATACCTTTGGCGTAGACTATGAAACGTGTATTCGACTCCAGCGTGTAACAATGCAGCATGTTGATAGCGAACTAGCAGACCAGCTATTGGAGATTCCTTAGGAAGGAGAATGGGATGTTTTGCGTCATAAGTAGCTATAGAATTATCGATGCGATCACCAACACGCATTACTCTCTGCTCGTCTAAAAAGGGTGTGTAGCGAATCAACTTCGATTTCTTCGACAATGGCTGTCCGGTAGTTAACTGCTTGTACTCCACGTTGAAGAACTCCTCTTGAGCGTGCGTAAAGATCTTAGCTCGTGCATATTGTAGCTCCCACGCCGATAGGAATGGTGAAAGTCGATTCCTCTCACGAAGACGATGAACGAAGCGAAGGCAGTAGCTGACTATCCTTAATAAACGGGACCATGAGGAGGATTTGTTGATCATACAAGATAGCGAATTTCCGTCGTTGGAAATGTGTAGATTAACTTTCGTTTCAGCCTTCATCTCTAGGCAGGCCTCTTCTTCTGTCGACAGAACAAACTTAGCTTTAACAGGTGGCCAAGCTGAACGTAACTGAGATAGCCAAGGTGGTCCATTCCACCATATTTGATGATCCACGAGGTCCTTTGGCAGTACTCCTCGCGATGCGCAGTCTGCGGGATTATCACCACTTCGAATATGTTGCCAGCAGCTGCGTGGGCAAACCTCTAGAATTTCAGCAGTGCGGTTGAAAACATAGGTGTTCCAAGTCCTAGGCGGAGAAGTTAGCCAATGCAGGACTATTTCAGAGTCTGACCAACAATTGATTCTGGAAATAGGAACAGTTAATGATTGCTTGACCAGATAAATCAGTTTAGAGAGTAAATGAGCTGCGTTTAACTCTAGTCGCGGAATAGAGATAGGCTTAATAGGGGCTACGCGAGTTTTAGCCATAATCAGTTTGACAGCATATCCATTGACTTCGACGCGGCTATAGATGACGGCAGCAGTTCCATTTCTTGATGTGGTGCAGATATGTAGCGAGGAGCTCGACAAGTTTCCAATAAATGCATTTCCGATACAAACTGTTGCCACCGTGTACATAATTGCTGCGGTAGTACTTCATTCCAATCGACAGAACTTAGCCAACTATCTTGAAATAGGATCTTCAGAAAAACAACAGTTGGCGAAAGCAAACCCAGCGGGTCGTAGATCTTGGCTAGTTCTGAAAGCAATATGCGTTTAGTAAGAGCAGTCGTAAATGCGGGGGTTTCTAATTTGAAGAAAATATAGTCCGGTTTTGGTTCCCAACACAATCCCAGGACTTTAACAAATCGAAATGAGCGGTCTTCCTCTAAATCCTCTGGTGGATACTCACAAATCTCCTTAGGCAACGACTTTAAAAGGGCGTAACAGTTTGAGCTCCACTTTCGCAATTTGAATTGAGCTTCGCTAAGAAGCAGAATCAATTCATCTTTGAGTGCAATGAGATTCTTGATGTTGTCGCATCCAGTAGGACTATCATCTAGGTACGCGTCTCTGTTGAGCACGACAGCAGCGGTGGGATACAATTCGGCATAGTCATTCGAGAGCTATTTAAGAACTCGAACTGCAATAAACGGCGATGAAGCTAATCCATATGTTACTGTCAACAGTCGATAATGATCCAGCGTAGCGTTTTCATCCTTCCTCCAAACTATGCGTTGGTACTGTGTATGTTCGTCCGACACCAAAATGCCTCTGAACATCATCTCGATGTCTGCACAAAATACATAACGATGCTGACGAAATCGAAGGCATACTCCAATTAACTCCCTTTGAATAGGCGGTCCTATATGCAGTCGCGAATTAAGAGAATGACCCGTGGAATCCTTTCCAGAGCCGTCAAATACCACTCGGCAACGTGTGGTAGTACTATCTGGCTTAAAAACTGCATGGTGTGCCAAATAGTTGTAGCGTGCGGGATCCTCACCGCCTGCAGCAGCCGGAATCAATTCCATATGTCCTCGATTTAAATAATCATCCATGAAATCCACATATTGTTGTTTGAGTGCGGGGAATCTTCTAAATTTCCTTTCCAAAGCGGCGAAGCGGTTTAAAGCCTGTGGCAAAGTGGAGCCAATTGGCGTGCGGGGCTCCTTGAATGGTTATTGAACAATATAAACACCATCTTCTCTACGAGCATGTGTTTTCAGAAAATGTTGTTCGGCGGGATCACTGGCGTCTATCGTTGTTTTACTCGGATGCACTTGTTCCATGTCCATAAATGAGCGAACTAAGGAATCCAAATCTTCATAAGCGTGATGAAGTTGTGCGTGCGTAGATGCTTCGTTACAATCAGTATAGCTGCCTTTAATAACCCAACCAAAATTAGTATGCAGTGCGATGGGGTATTCGATAACAAACTCTCGGCGATGTCCAGTATATAAGTTCCACAGCTGATCAGCGCCTAAGATAACGTCGATTTTGCCCGGAGATCCAAACGTCGGGTCAGCTAGCGGTAGGCTGCGAATCTTGGTCCAAATAGTTGCATTTGATTTGACCTGCTGAGCTGGAATCGTAGAAGTTAGAGAACTCATAATTAGACAAGAGACTTCTAATGATGCAGTCGTGGTTCTTGAGAGTAAGGTGAAGCTAGCGCGACCTCGGCTAACACCAGCCGGGTTAGCACCTAAACCAACTACCGAAATGCGGGCATGCGTGCGAGGAATTCCGATCCTTTGGATAAAGGACTCAGATACCATGGTTATTGTTGATCCAGTATCGAGCAATAACCTACATGAGGTCTCGTTTCCCCATGTGTCAATTACATTGGCGACAACAGTTGGCAGTAGGGCTGGATTGTTGGCCCTCTCCAAAATATGATGGCTAACAGCGGCAGTATTCGTATCAGCGGCAGTCGAGTGCGCAGGTGCCACAGGAACCGATCTTGCTTCAATCGGGTGTACTAACGTGTGATGCTTAGCGTTGCACTGACGGCAAGTGTTCGATGAATTACAATCCCTGACTTGATGCGATCGACTCAAGCCGTTGAAGCATAATTTTGTATCCTTGGCGAAGGTGCGGCGGCTGACTACATCCAGTGCCTTGAATTCATTGCATGAATATATAGAACATATAGAATATATATATAGAATATGTCCTTGGCAATATATACATTCGCGAGACGACTGAGTGGATCCACTGGCATGAAAGGCGGCTTGGCGGCGTCTACTCTGGGCTGGTCTTGAGGGTTGCATTGCGGGTAAATCCTGACAAGACTCCAAAGTATCACAATGAGCGAAAAGAAAGGCGAACAGATCATCTATGGTGACGTCTTCAGTGGCCGATACACTGCAGCTGGCCCAAGCTTGTTTAATTTCTGAACCTAACTTTGACAGCAAAATATGAATGAGCCATACATCGCGGCTGTCACAGTTCAGCGCATGTAAGCCTCGAATGCATTCGTCGGCCGAGTCAATTACCTTGCGTAATTCTGCAATATTCGAATTGTTAGCGGTTGGCAACGATAAAAAATTCTGAACAAACGATCGAGCGATGAGCGTCCTTTTATTATAACGATTTAATTTTTCCCATGCGGCTTGGTAATTATCATTACAGACGGCAATATGTTTAATTAGGGTCAGTGCTTCTCTCTCCAGATATGATTTGAGATAATGAAACTTTTGGCACTTGGAGAGCTTTTCTCTTTATTTACTGAGCTTAAGAACAAATCACTAAACTGGCTCCAATCCTCATATTTACCAGAAAATGTGGGAATCCGAATTTTCTCAAAACTTAAATCAGCAGTTCCCGATGAAGTATGAATTTTCTCCAAAAGGTTGTTTTGTCCCTCAAATAGGCGTTCCACTGTACTTGAAAGTAGAATGTTCGACTGGTCCTGTCCATGATCTTGACCTCAAACGCTCCAGCTTGAATTGCAATGTTTCCACATTTTCACATCTTTGTGAAAACTCCACAGCACTGTTGAGGGTGCGCGTTATTTACCCCTTGCAGGCACCACGTTGTTGAATCGTTCTATGCATTATCGCGTTCATAACGAAAAAGCGGTAAATTTGTCTCTAATGTTCACAAAAGTAAATGCACAAATAAACGCGGGTATCCGGCTCGAACGGACCAAAATTTGTTATGTTTATGAATAGTGGACTGTATTATGGTTTTTATTATAGTTTTATGCATTTATTTTCACTATTTAGCGGGTTTACAATGTTTTAAGCGGGGTTGCTATCAGCGAGCGGTTGCGGTTAATGTCAACAAGAGAATGCGGCCGGCTTGCAAAACGTGCAGAAAAAGAACTGAAAAACGATCGCGTGATGTTCTAATACTAACGCATTGCACTGCAATTTCGGCTATGCGTGTGAGCTTAAAGCTCCCAAATGGTAAACAAGACAATGATGTGCGCGAAAATAGGTGCGATAATAAGAAATTAATTAACAAGTAAAGAAGCAAATGTAAGACTACTTAAACGCAAAATAAAGACGAACTATTTCTGAACACCTACTTTTTCGACAAGGTATCGACCATGTCTCAACTTACGGGTCACCAACTTACAACTGCACCAAACTGCGTTCTTTTAATAGCTACTAAATCTCCGAGTTTGTACTCAGACTCTGGCTTTCTTGATTTGTTGAGTGACTTGCGCTTCTCGTCCTGAATCTTGGCGATGTTCTCCTTAGCTTCCTCTCGAATCATCTCCTTCTCTTCCTGTAACTCATTTAGGAAATCTTCCTCTAACAGCTTTTCTAACTCTTTATCGTACTTGGCCTTCATATTGATCCCAGTAAGAATCTTGAATCTAGCTATCTTGGTACTTCTAGGTGGAGAGGAATTAATAAACTGTTGAACCTTGCCTACATGCTTATACCAAGCTTTCGGGTCTTCCGCACAAAGTTTTGTCTATATAGTGATGACAATTCTATTGATACGCTCTACTTGACCGTTGCCACGTGGCACTCCTGTGGCTACCAAAAAATGCTGAATATTGTGATCCTAACAGTATTTCTGAAAAACATTGGCTGTGAATGCCGTTCCACGATCCGTGATTATACGACTTGAGTTACCAAAAACTTCAGCCTGCCTTTCCATTTTATCGACTACTTCGTCAGCGCCAGTACTCTTAGTAGGGTAAAGCCACACAAATTCAGAGAAAGCGTCGACTACTACTAAAACATGATTGTATTGTTTTTTTGTCATGTCCATGGGGCCAATGTGGTCAATATGATAGGTCTGTAACGGCTCGTCTGCCTTGTTTATTGCGTTTACGAATCCCTCTTTTTTCCCATACTTAGCCTCGCCAACTATGCACTCTAAAAAGGACTTCACTATAGTTTGAGCCTCCTTCTCTAAGTCTGGGATGTAATAATCGCGCTGAACCAAGTCAATTGTCAATTGGCATGTTTCATCCTTATGCCTGAACGATGCTCTATTATGTACTCAAAGTCTTGTAAAAACATGGCCCAACGAGATACCTTCCGCAAGGTCATAGCAAACGCATTGCAGTCAGTGACGATCTTAGTTTTTCACCCCAGCAAGTAGATTCTCCACTTCTTTAGAGCTTGTAATATGGCGAGTACTTCTAGCTCATAAGAAGGATATTTCTCCTCGGCATCTGTTGTCTTGCGGCTCATGTACTCTACCGGGTGGAATTATTGATCAGCTGAATAGTTTTGAAGAAGGACTGCTCCATATCCGTACATGCTTGCATCACAAGGGACTTCTGTTGCACTCTATGGATCGAAGAACTTCAGTACAGGCGAACTTGTCAGGGATACTTTTAATTGCTTAAACGATGCTAACTCTTCCTCACCCATCTTAAAGGAAGTGCCCTTTCTAAGCAAGTTCGGACTGTCAAATTGTGGCTTTGGTTTAAAGCCCTGACTCGCGCAAATCTTCTCGTAAACCTTAAGCTTCTCACGAAACTCCTTAAGATTGGACGCCTGGTATAAACAACTTTTATTTTGCTTCGAATC
The DNA here is from genome assembly GCF_030179905.1 of Drosophila bipectinata. NCBI lineage: Eukaryota > Metazoa > Arthropoda > Insecta > Diptera > Drosophilidae > Drosophila > Drosophila bipectinata. Next base: position 17,888,953 of record NC_091740.1, on the reverse strand, counting down.
TGGTATACCCTCCACGATGTTTTCTATAATACTTTCTTCGTCCAACTTTGACTGATTTGCTAATGCGGTCATACTGTAGAAGTATTCTAGCAAACTCTCTTTCTGCGTTTTCTTCCTATTTTCGAGGATCTTGTGCACCTGTTTTGCTGTAGGCTTCTCTCCAAACTCATTTTTAAGAGCTTTTTTTAATGCATCCAAATCATTTATTCCTGGTTGGCTACCCAAGAATAATTTTGCAGCTCCCTTTACCAACTGTCTGCCGTAAATGCATTTTTGAAGATCAGTCCACCCAACTGTAATAGAATTAAGCTCGAAGTCTGAAGAGTGGCTTTCATCAATATCTGGAGAACCATTTTCAGTAAATGCTGAAAGGGAATCTTCAATATCTCTCAGTGTGAACGCCATGGCTGAGGGTTGAGAATTAGAAGAATCTGGCTCTAAGACGTTAATTCTTTTAGTTTGTCTTTCAGCTCAGCAACAGAAACAGAACAGATCTCTTCAACATTCATATCTTCTACATTTACATAACTTATTTTATAATACTTTTCTCTTAGATTAATACAAATGAACAATTTAAATGGGAATAAAATATTTTTTACGTTACAATAAATTGTTTTGTTTAACCTCAAATTTGTGGTATCAATTAACAAATGCTTGTATGCCCTTATACTTGGAACCGTCTGCTGCCTCTCGTCTTTTGTTACTCATCTCTGATATTTGCCACTGCTTTGCAAATTCGTCTCTGGTAAATCGTTGAACTAAAAGCTGCCACCGTTGTCTTCTCTGATGACTGCTTCTCAAACTGCTTTTTGAACTGTTTTTGAACGTCGTTTTCATTCGCGCCTTCAATATCGTCTTCAACTCCAGTGACGTCACTTTGCCGCCTCGTCTCAATACCCCTCTCTTGATTTCTGCTCCGTCGTAATCTCCTCCAGATTTTACGTCTCCAAGTTCTCCTCCTGGTCAACTTGTCGTTTAGCCATTATTTACGCTCTCTGAGACAACGGATCGTATAAACGCCTTTCGTCGTCTTCCGTTAGGAATTTACTTTTCGCCACAGAACAAATTTTGCTCTCACACTCGCAAACTGCTTAGTTTTGTAGTTTGTAGCTTTGTAGTTACAGAATTACACAATACATCGCAAAACTTCGTGGAATTGCGCAATATTCAAATTCTTAGTTCTTCTGGATGGTTTTTTGTCTCGTAATTTTTTCAGTTTTATAACATTTTGTTTTCTCCGTGTATTTTTAATTATTAAACTGCGATCGATGGATTTTTAGCACAAAAACTCGATGGTGGTTTGGCCGCGTATCACACTCAAATTGGCACGTTTGGGATTGTTCCCGGACGAGCCCCCAAAATTGTAGAGAAAGGCTTCCGTTGACTTCATTAAGTTATTAGACACGATTTATTCTTTGATTAATACAGTTTAGTTTAGTTAGTTAGTTTACAGTTTACTTAACATTTTAAATATACTGGAGATACACATGACCTTCCTCTGCTGATGCTCAATCTCTACTTCTTCCCATTTTCCACGCTTTTTACCAATAAAGAAAAGTGTTATGGAAAAGAGGAACTTATCGGTAATATAATAGGACTGCCAATATACATATATATCCTACATATATATATTTTATAGGGTCGGAGATGTTTCCTTCACTGCGTTGCACACTTGATCAAAATTATAATACCCTCTGCAAGGGTATAAAAACAATCCGCTTATTTATTGTCATAATGCCGGTTAATTTTCGCCGGGTCAACTAGTTTGGGCCTTGCCACATTGTTCGCCTTTACCACTTAGGCTCCCATGTTCCCCGCAGTATTTTGCATGTGTGCCCGTGCTCGGGATGCTGCCGATCTGCACGGCCTGGTCTTGGGTCTAGACCTCCATCGAAGGGTCTGCTGCTCCTTCTCCACGGTTTCGATACCGGCTTTCTCGCATCTGAGGCACCCTGGCTTGGGCATGATGCCTGTCGCGTATGCTCCTTTGGAACACTTCTGACCACAATGGATATTCTTTAATCTGTTTATCAGGTATGGTTACATCGCGGGAATATGCCTCTTGTTCTTTTCCGTCACCCATGATAGCAGCTCGTTCACTATCGTGCCCAGCTGCGGCAGGCATTCTTCGCTTATTGCCGGCGGGCTGCCAGCCCTTATTTTCTTCGGGGGAGCCGCCCTCTGGTCCTTGTCCGGGCTAAGCATTTCCCGTGGCCTCTTTGGCGTATCCTTCTCTACCGCTGCTGGGCCGCCGGTGACTGCTAAACTTCCAGCCTGGGGCGCAAATAGCGGCGAGCGACGCATTTTATTGCTCTTTCTGAACGGGTCTCCGTTTTGGCACTCTTTGCATCTTCTGCACTTGTAATATTCGTTTCCAGGGCGGCCAAGTGAGGCACCGCCTTGTCAGGTTGCATTGGAATGCACTGCGTTGCATCGGTGCGCCTAGAATTTCCTCTTGGCGGGAGCGATGGGAGTTATACCGCTCCTGCTCGGTCGCCTGAGCCCCTTTTGTGAGCGTAACGTATCGCTTGTCGCAGTTACGTGAATCATAATCGAATGGGGCACGAGGTGAACGTAATTAACAAAGATATCTGCAACGAAGGAACCGATCAGTTTCATAGTTAGTTTTCATAGTTAAGAAATAAAATTTAGTTATTTTTAGTTAAAATTAGTTATAAAATTTTATATTTTTTATTTTTTTACTTTTTTTATTTGTTTTTGTTTTAAAGATGTAGTTTAAAAAAATGAACTAGTTTCAATTGTCCTAGTCTGAATCAAAATTATTTTCTGAGTCAGAATCTGAATTGAGGAAAAGCTTTTTATTAATGGATCTGACGATACTAACAATATGTGCAAAAGAAATTCCATTGTATTTTTGCAAGAGGATCTACGTATTTACGAGGCATACGCTCAAGCACAAATTTCTCAAATCTTTGTTTCGGGCTTTCAAGGCTTTTTCCGACATCATTCTGATCGAAAGAGGTACATTTTCAATAATATCTGCCCGTGAATCAAAATTGTGTACAATTGTGTATCCAATTTACTATCCTCATCCAGAAGAACCTAATATTTGGTTAACCAACCCGCATTCTTGTGGTCGAAACACTTCTTATACATACCTATATGATTTTTCCATTATTTTTTTAAAACGAATTTTACAAAAATGTTCGTTAGTGCTATGTCATGATGGACGAACCCTTTCCCGCCTACTCGTTGGATTAAAACATGAACAATATCGTACCAGACAAAAACCAATGTGGAGAATGGAACTCCCTAAAAAAGTCCGGAAATGGGGTCACTGAAGAAGCTCCCTAGAGAGGGATGGAGAAGATAGAGAAGCTCCCTATAGAGGGGCAACATCTGGAGGCGGGACGCACCGGTGCGGAGGAGGATGCCAAGGTATCTTCTTTCAAAGCAGGGCTAGCCATGAGGCCACCGAACGGCGTGGAGAGGAAGACTGCAAGGTCAACCTCTGAACCAACCAGAAAAGGCGGGAGTGAAGCTAGAGTCGAAAAAACTGGCTGGGTCAGATCATGCCAAGGAGACCGCGCAAATCGCTAAAACGCAGATTTCTACGAAGTGACGAAGGGAAGAACCCTCATTGGAGTCCTGGACAAGGGATCCAAAGATGGGCTCATCCCCAAGGACCTTTGGCGACGAGTGGTTAACGTGCTGCATGGGCGCTTCGTGGAGGAGATGCTACAGAGCGGAGGACCCCCCCCAGAATGCGAAAACGCAGGAAACCTACAAGCGAATGGTAGCATCGCATAGAGAGATCTACCACCTGGTCAAACCTGGTGGCGGTTGACTGGGAAGAGATCCCAAGTATGCTTATGCTGACGATGCTTAGAATGTGCAATCCGACGCTTCCCATTGCACATTGGGATGAAATGCCTTTATTTTCGCCAAAACCTAATAAGTTCGTATATAAATAATGTTGCAATTATTTTAAGCTAAGAAATGCCCCTAGTCATAGAAAATATTTAATTTGTATTTTATTGTGCAGCCCTCGTCTTCCACCAGCTGTTCAAAGTCAGCTGTTCTTGCCACGTGGTGCATGCAAGCTTGCTGATTAGTGAAGTTCCTAAATTCTCGTATATGAACGGAAAATATTTCGCATGGTATGTAGAAAATATTTGTATAAGTGTTTAATTATATGTGCTTTTGTATTGTCATGTTTTTAAGGTAATACGTGAACACTAGTTTTTTTGATTCTAACCTAAAAATATTTGTGTTGCGTGGAGTATATCTAGCAAAACACAACAGGATTCAAATAACAACTTATGTGGTAGTATGAGTTACTATGTGTATATTCAGATAGCACTTAAATAATTTGCGGCAATTTGCGGGGGTGTTAAATATTTCAACAGATTCAAGCAAGGTTGCTATTCGTCGAGGTGACCTACTAGAAGTTTGGCTGGATAAAAATCGCAATGTCAACGCTACTTTTGACTGGGTTTGCGTCGAAGTAAAGCCAAATGATTTTCCGGAAAACGATTTGGAGGTGATTAAAAACAAAATAAAAAACTATATTGTTCAAATTAAGAGACTACTGAACAAAGCGCACAGAAATATTCGTTGTTTCAAAGAAGAAAATACTAGCTGGCTTGCATCGGAGCTAATATTTTATTCAAAAGAGGATTGTAGTCATAATCTTGGTGAACGACCTCGGGTCTCTTATGACCAAGGAAGTTTACGGCATAAAAGTAGACTTGCTTCCGAACTTGCAAAGGAAAATTCAACACTTCTACTTGTTGAAGCAGCTGCTATGTCTGCTAAGAAGGCCAAAAATACGGATATATCTCACATATTAAAAACGACAATAAATAGTCCCGACAGTTCAAAATTAAGGCAACAACTTTCATTGAAAGAGCCTATACCATTATTACCTGATGAGGCCCTAGCATTTACTATAGAAAACTCGTTTTCCAAGCAGCAATAGTCAAAACTTAACAGCTTAACAGTCAAAAGTTCAAGCCTAAACCAAATTCTTATTAGTACGTAGTTAATCCTCTCCACGCATGGATTAGGTTTTTGGAATTCGTTCTCAACATCTCATATCGTGTTAGTATTCAAAAGTGGCGAATTAGTACGGACTCTGACAATAAAATAATGATGGTACGCAAGAAGGACATTGAGCGAAAGCTTTGGTCTGAAATGGGGTTACATATTAACAAACCAAGTCAGAATGCTTCTAGAAATCGCAACGATGGCAATACGGCACGAAGAGCATTTTCGGATGTTAAATTATTTGCCTCAATATTAGAACTGGATGAAGAGCTTTTAAACAAACTACATATCATTTTAATATTTTTATCATGCGAATATGACGTTTGTTTTAATAAGTTTAAGAAATTTTGTGAAGAAACGCTTCGTTTGCATTTAATTAAATATCCGTGGTATCCAATGACCGCTACGGTCCACAAAATTTTAGTTCATGGTCCAGAAATAATTAAATCATCTGTACTTCCTGTTGGTTGCTTAGGCGAAAACGCATCTGAGGCTCGCAACAAATATTACAAGCGCGATAGGATTTTGCAAGCCAGGAAAAATAGCCACAATGTAACAGACGTATTTCATCGAGCTTTGGATTCTTCTGATCCTTACTTATCAAGCATCGCTCAAAAAATGAGCTCAAAATCACACCCATTGCCAAGTGAAGTTATTGCACTTTTAGTTCCTCCAAAACCGGAAGATGCAGCCCAAGTATATAGTGTTGAAGACGAGTTTGAAAGTATACTATATTTTGATCTTGATTTAGAAGAAGAACGCTTAAATTAATACAAGTTTATATACATATTTTTAAGTTTTCGTTAATTAAGATATGTTATAATATGCAAAAATATTAAAATATAAAAATTTTCTAACAATTGTGGATAAAAAATAAGGAAGAGAAAAGTATAACTAATATGAAAGTGTAATTAATATGAATTTTATAAATACTGCAGTTCAATTATGTAGGAGGCAAGGTTGTAGTGTTAAAATCCGAAATTCAAAAATAATATAAGCAGCAAATTCTCCAAATTTCAACTTTCTAACTTTAATATTACGGTTATGGCCAAAATAAAGACATTTCATCCCAATGTGCACTGGCTGGAGAGTCGCCAAGGTCGAGAGGCGGTAGGACTACGGAGGCAAGTCATCCTTATGCTCAACGAGGAGACCTGGAAAGGTCGGAGCACCGGATTAAGAATGAATTCGAGCATGTGACGGTCCGTATTTATAAATCTGATGCGAAGAGCAAACCAGTTGGAATCGAGCTGGAAGCAGACGCACAAGAGCCAGACTTGGGGGAGCCGACCGAAGAGGGGCACCCGGAGGGAATGTCAGATGAGGAGAAGGACATCCTGGAAGGGTACACCTCAGGGAGAGCGACTTGGCAAGGGCACTTAATGGAGTCGGAATGGAGGAGGACTCTCTGTTGAGCTCCGAGACGGAGGCAGAAGTTACTGTGGAGGAGAATCGTAAGATGTCCCTAATAATCTTACAGATGAACTTCCACCACAGTAAAGCGGCGTCAGCTGCCCTCCTACTCCACCTCGCCGAGAGTGGAGCTGATGTGGCCATGATCCAGGAACCCTGGATCCTTGGAGACAGGATTCTTACGTCTTGCGTGGGTTGGGGGCGTCGGATTATAGGCTCTGCAAAGCCCTGTTGTATCGGCTTTGCAGAGCCTACTCCAAGCCTAAAAGGCGAGCCTGCATCCTCGCAAAAATGAACCTTAACGTCTTTTTGCTACCCATTTTCAGTAATGAAGGCCACGTAGCCGCAGCCATAGAGAGCCCAAAGAGTCCTCCATCAAAACCGTTTGATGTTTTGTTAATACATTCCCACTAATTTTATTTAAATCATAGAACTTTAAAAAAATTATTAAATGCCACATAAAGTGGTCAAAAACCCTATAGTGCAGTGGGGGGCAAAAGGCACATATGTTTAAATTTTGAGTGTGTGCGTAGCAGAGAAAAACAATCAAAGCATTTACTGAGCGAAAAAAAATTAGTATTTTTTTTCATTTTTCGTTAACTCAAATGGAATGGTCACTAAAATAGTGTATTTTATTTTAAAGAAAGCTTTTCTAGAAACAATTCTTAAACAAATGAAAAACTTCGCTTATATTTTCTATAGACAAAGCTTGTTTCAACCCAATTTCTGAGAACATTTTTCTCAGTGAAAACATTTTGGTTTTTAAGTTTGGGCTGTCAAATACAGGTGGCGCATAACGGAATGAGCTCGGTCTACATAAGGCATTCTAAAGACACCTTCCAACATGGCTTCTCAAAGCATTTGGAATGGAGGTTTTTTATGACTTCGGTTTCGGGTATGGTTCGCTATTCGGTTCCTTCAATTCTTTCCCGCTTTGTACTTTTTACAGTTAACTTTTTGTTCTACTTTTTGATGTCTTCGCACACAAGTGCATATGCGTAGACAGGATTTTTGTATACGTGTACCATTCGTTATTTTTTATTTTCTTTGGCATTTTTCGTATTTCTATTGCTCATAAATTTTTTGCGTGTAAACGTCATTTAATTAGAGGAGCAGAGCAGAGGTAAGTGAAGTGCGTTTAAAAAAAAAAAATTGTTTAATCAAGCTAAGTCAAGGAATTCAAAGCGCTGAACGAAGTGTTATTTAGTAAGTATAAATCATTCATTATTTACTCGTATATACAATCTAACTAACCTTTTTTTTATAGGTGCCACTAAAGAGGATAGTCAAAATGAGCGAACGTATACAGCAGCCATTAGAAAAGCATTTAAAATCCAAAAAGGGCGAATATACAAAAACCAAGAAAGGAAAGCTAACTTCGGGGGAACCGAAGTTGATACACCCAGTGGCGGATTTAAGGAAAAAGGCCCAGTGGGCAAAATTTTTTCTGGGCCCCTGTCACCCCCTGTCACCCCCTGTCACGTTTAATATCGACACCGTAATATGGGAAAAAATTACCCCCCCATTGCCGGAAATAACCGTAAATTACAAGGTAAGGAATGATCGCAATCGGATTTTTTGCGTCTACCTCGTTAGCACCCCTTTCGATCAACTCCAAATTTGACCGAAAATATCAAAAATTGCCGAAAATACGCTGGGGGGGCCCCTCTTCTAGAATTGCACCCAAAAGTTATTTGATTTTATATTTTTTTTGACCCAGTGGGTAAGCGCGCCTTTGCCCACCTGTTAAATCCGCTACTGGATATACCCTTGCACTTAAAACCGGATACATATCGCAAACATCGGATATAGTTGGCCGATCCTTATGAGAATAGGATAATGTAACCCAATTTATTATAATAAAACATCTAAAAAAAAGTTCCAAACTTCTATCTTCAAAAATATCAAAGTTGGTATTTCTACCAAAAACCATTTCCGATCGTTTAGTTATATGGCAGCTATAAGATATAGTTGGCCGATCGCTATGAAATTTGGTAGGTCGGATTAACTGACCAAAAATATAATCTGTACTAAGTTCCAGCTTTCTATTTTCAAAAACACGAAAGTTGGGTTATTTCCGATCGTTCAGTTATATGGCAGCCATAAGATATAGTCGGCCGATGAAATGAAATTTGGCATGTCATATTATTTGGCCAAGAAGAGGTCTAACTTTAAAAACACAAAAGTTATACCAAAAGTTATAAGATATAGTCGGCCGATGAAATGAAATTTAGCTTGTCATATTATATTGCCAAAAAGAGCTGTCACGTAAAATTTGAACTCTCTAACTCTAAAAACACAAAAGTTATACCATTTCCGATCAATCAGTTATATGGCAGCTATAGGATATAGTCGGCCGATCCGGCCGTTCCGACTTATATACTGCGTGAAAAGGAAAGAATGGTGTGTGCAAAGTTTCAAGACGATAGCTTTAAAACTGAGAGACTAGTTTGCGTAGAAACAGACAGACGGACAGACAGACGGACAGACGGACATGCTCATATCAAGTCAGGAGGTGATCCTGATCAAGAACATATATACTTTATAGGTTTGAAGATTTCTCATTCACTGCGTTGCACACTTTTGACCAAAATTATAATATAATTATATTAACATAGAAAATAAAGATGTAAATAATGTAAATAAGTAGTTTTAAGTATATAAAAGTTATTAAATAAGAAGACGAATCCATTATCAAAGTCCTCGACTGGACACTCGGCGCGTTTTCACCGAACATTTAAAAAATTTTATTCTTTTTCAAAATCGCATCCCTCACCGGCTTGATCTGTGGTATCTCGATCACCACCTTAATCTTTCAGCTCCATGGCTTTTTCATCATCACAATCATCATCCTATTCTGTGGTAATCCCCTTCTCAGGCATTGTGTCTTATAATAAAAGCATTAGCTTTATCAAATTTAGCTTTATTATAATAGGCATTTTTTCCATTTTTTGCTTACTTGGTCAATATCAACAACAGTTTCATTTTCGACAACAGGTACGAGACCAAATGGCCTTGCTTTTTTGCCAATAAGGATTTCTAAAGGGCTAACTTTAGTCACTCTTTTGGGCGTACAATTAAGAGCCAGTTGAATTTCACAAAGTGCATCCTGCCATGACGTCTCACCTGTCTCAACCGTCGTTAGCATAGATTCTAGAGTACTCATAACTCGCTTTACTTGGCCATTGGCTCGACTAGCGCCCGTGGCGCGGAATGCTGTTCTAGAAAAACTACGTCCCTGATCTGCAATCAAACGAGAAGGGACACCGAACAATGATATTAGCGACTTTAAAGCCTTAATACAACTCTCTGTATCCAGTCTCACTGTATGGTACCAAGAGATAAACTCCGTGAACGCGTCTATTGACACGATTATATATTCCTTCTGATCATTTTTACCACTTAGCTTTCCTGTAAGGTCCATGTGGACTGTATGCCAAATTTGCCAAGGGATGTATTACGGCCCACCTAAACGGCTTGGAGATAATGGGGAAACAACCAGTTTTCCTATTTGTTTGAATTTTTGTATATAGTGTTCCTGCCCTTAATTCATACGTTTTGGCCAAATCCTCAGCAAGATCATTGTTACGCAATTTAGAAACATTTCTTTTTCATTCTTTCACCTGGTCTACCCTGAATATCAAACTCAAAAGATTGCAATCAAAAGATTGTTAGTTCTGCTTTTATGCGAGAGGCTTAGAGCGAATTGCAGTCAGTAAACACGACGAAATGTCGACCCTGTAGGTATTGGCGAAAATGCTTAATAACATTGTAAGCTGCAAGTGTTTCCAGTTCGTATGAATGGTAACGCGATTCCGCTCTGTTACTAAAGTCCGTCCATTCGTCCGCTTAATAAAGTAGGTCCGTCCGTTCGTCCGATTACTAAAGTATTCGATAACTCGTGGCTTGGGTTCGATTCTATGCAATAAAATTGCACCATAGCCATCAGCCCTCGCATCTGTATGGAGTTCAATAGGGAATTGGGGATCGAAGATAGTCAGAACAGGTTCACTAGTCAGGATACGAATGTATTTTCCCAGGATTCGGTCGACTTTCACCGGCTCTAACTTCGAAACCTAAATATTCGACACAAGATTTTAGAATGGAACATTTCTTTCTGTTGAAAGAAAATCCTGGTTCGGCTAGTGTTTTGCAGGGTGATTTTTAATCTCTCAAAAGCTTCTTCATTTGTACGTGCGACTATCATTACATCGTCCATATAAACAATGGCATATTTATAAGCCAGATCACCTAAGGCACGAATAATAGCACTTTGGAATACGGAAGGCGCATTTTTAAGCCCAAAAGACATAGCCAAGTATTCGTATATTGTCCTCCTGGAGTTTCAAAAGCCGTCCGTTCAATAGAGTTTGCATGTATTGGGATCCTAGCCCAAAAACCTAGCCCCACTCAACCTAGCTATCTGGTCAGATATAAGTGGCAACGGGTATTTGTCGGAAACAGTATTGGCATTAAGCTCCCGATAGTCAACACAGAGACGGTCTGTACTATTTTTCTTTCGGACAAGTAACATCGGACTCGCAAAGGAAGAGGAACTGGGTCTTATTATGCTCGCATTTAACAACTCTTGAATAGAATCTCACGCGGCTCTGTGGAATACCGTTTATGAACGAATTTGAAAATTTGTGTGCAAATCGGTATCAACATCGGCCAGGTCTGGAGTGCATTCGGAGACTACGACAGGTAATACAGACTTTTCTACTAAACAAAGTAAGCGCGCTTGATGTAATTGTCATGCCGATGCCCTGGCTCAAAATTTCGCGACCAATCAAAGCTTCGTATTAAAATGATTATCGAGAACTACTTGAAATAAGATGGACCTAACAGAGCTCGCGGAGATCGCTCTACGCAGACTCGTTGCCTTCATCCGGAAAGCTGAATGGGACCGCAAGCCGCCGAGGGAAGGATAGTACCAGTGCTGCCAATGTTTTTTTGAAAAAACAAACTGTTTTTGGCTTGAAAGAAATATAACTAACAATATTCAAAAATAGACTAAACAAATCAAACAAAAATGTTTTTTGTTTTGCCTTTATTTTATTTACTTTTTAGTTAATTTTTGTTCTTTATTTTTAATGACTTTAATTTAATTATTTTGTATAATTTTTTAAAATTAAAGAAGCAGAAATAAAAAATTTAAATATCTTATTGTATTTCTAGAAGTTTATCAAACTCTTTTTGATAAATATTACTCTCGTACGTCGTGTTCGAATCAATCTTTTGAAGAACATTTTGAGGTAAATCATAATCAAAGCAGCTTTTCTCTTGCCTTCGCAAGCCCTATCTGTAAATTAAAATAATTAATATAAAAATGTGTTACATTATTTCCCACAAAATAAATTATTACCTTATGCTGAGAATGCTGTTGGTCGTCTTAACAAGCAACGCATTTCTAAGCTCGGATTTCACTAAATTAAGTTGAATTTGAAGTATGGATTTTGTAGCCAAACTTCACGGCATTTTCGCGGCCGATATTCTTTAGGCATTACGAACCAAACCGAACCACACTTTTACCGCACTTTTCGAGAATTTTTCCTTTTTCCTTTAGCAAATGCAATTATTTTGACAACACAAAAATTCCCGCTTCCCCCAATTCAGAATTTTTTCCGGCAGCTGGTCCTAAAAAAAACAGATTTAATGGGAAAAAAGCTTGGCAGCACTGATCCCGAGGCCCATAATAAGGAAGTAAACAAACAAATATCCGATATGCTAAAACAAGGAATAATAAGACATTCGAATATCCTGTACAACAGTCCCTTATGGGTTGTCCAAAAAACATTGGTCGAAGTGGTCCAAATCGACTTTGCCGACTACGGAAAGTTAAACTCGCAAACAATCGAATATCGTTATTATACCCTTGCAGAGGGTATTATTTTATAATAAAGGAGACATCTCCGACACTAAAAAGTATATACAATCGTGGACATAAGTATTTTGACACAGCGTATAGCTTTATTCCATCGCGTGTCTCTCTGTACACGTAAAAGTTACGGGATCCATTTCACTTTCCAGTAAGAGATTCTATTTATAGCTTTAAGAGTGCAAAAGACAGCACTGATAAGTAAATTTATTTCTTTGCTATGACACGTGATGTGAGAGACTATGCATTTTTCGGTTCAAAAATATTTTGACATTGCATTGAATCAGTTCTCATTTGTTTAGGGAGATACGTCGAGGAAAATAGCACTGCAGTATTCTCGCTGTTCACTTGTTCGATGGTTCCGTGGTTTCTTTGGAAGACAAATTGGTGTGCTGGGATTTGCAAGCTTCCAGATGTGTTATGCGAGTTCCAGATTATGCGAGTTAACAGGCATTTTTAAAACAATTTAGATTGGTATGTATGATGACGGAATTGTGTGGTCTTTTCCAGGCTTCGGTATCATTATAATGATAGATTTCTTCCACTTTTTTGGGAATTAGCCAAGATTAATGATTCCATTAAATAGTTTGCAGACGACCTCTATAGCGCATTTGGAAAGTTCGATCAGCATCTTTGGCGTCAATAGGTCACCACCGGGAGACTTTTTTGGTTTTAGCCCTCTTATGACTCGATTTCGTTCGGCCGGAATGAAGGTGCAGCTGGCTGGGGTGAGGACTCTGGCTGAATTACTGGCAGGAGGAATGAATTTGAGGCTGGGTTTAGCTGGAAGACACTTTGGAGATGTGTGGCGAATGTTTCAGCTCGGGTGCTGAAGATTTGGGTGGGCCCTCCACAGGGGGTACTTGTGCTTGTTGACGAGAGATTCTGGATGTATCTTAGCTGTGCCTTTTCTTCTTGTTGGTGAAGAGCCTGGTCGAGTGATCTGGTTGCTTCCTTAAGTCGTTGTTTTGAAGCTGGTGATCTGCTGTTTTGCCAATCACGACGCGTGCACCTCTTTTCTCGCACAAGCTGTTCGATTTTCTGATTAGATTTGAATTATTTGTTTCGGTCTACTTCTTTCCCATGAGGAGTAGAGAATTTAGCTGCCGCAACGAGTACTTCTTCCAGGGCGCTTGTAGTGTAGTTGATGTCCGATTCCATGTTAAACTCCGGGGCGAGTTCTATGTGGGCACTCACGTACTTTTTGTATCTTAGCCAGTTGGTTTTTGGCGTCGTCAGGCTGAAGGGGTGTTCGGTTATTTCTGGGCTTTGAAAAAGCGTTAGAAGCACAGGCGAGTGGTCTGATGATAAGTCAGAGACTGCCTTGGCACTTATTATGGTATGTTTTTTATCACCGCAAAATCAGTCTGCATCTAGCTTTCTTTGAGTTCGGTAGCTTTCTTTCTTTGTTTACTTTTTTGCTCAATTCGCCACTCGTTTGCACCGAGTGCAATGCAGAAGTTACTGCTGCCCAACTTCGTGGGTGTGAGGCCGTTCGGTGCGCGTCGATCTGCCGGCGTGCCTACCACACCGCTTGTGTGGATTTGCTCTCGGGGGCTAGAAAACTACTTATTTACATTCCGAACTGAATGTGGCAACGTGATAGCTGCGTCATTGGAAATGATAAGCATTTCATAATAGATGAGCTAAATCATAAAGTTCTGGATCTGGAATCCCTTTTCGAAAGCCTTTATGCCAAAGTGGACCATGCCCTGGTGAATGGAGCGTCTGGACCCGCTGGACGCGCCTCTTTTGCTGGGGTGCATGTGGTTGCTCCCCCTTTATGTCTACCAGCACTGGGAGCAAAAAGGCTACACTGGGCCAGGCCCCAACGGCATCTAAAGGGGCTGTCCCGAGGAAGAAGCTTGTGGGACAAGCACCCAGTTGCGCTCAGCTTCAAGTGCTTCCCACCTTGAAATATCTTCATGTTGGTAAATTCGCGACGTCTACCCAACCGGATGCACTGTGCAAGTTTATCGCAGATAAGCTGAATGTGGAGCCAATGGATTTGGCCTGTGCTAGGCTGATCAAAAAAGATGCTGACATCAACGCCCTCAAGTTCTTCAATTTTAAATTGGGAGTTCCGGAGCAACATTTCCCTACAGTCTTTAATGATGATTTTTGGCCTATGTCGGTAAAAGTCAGCCGGTTTGTTCATAGAGAGCCTGCTAAGGTTATTGACCTCCCGGTGATTCTACCTTTACCACAATCGCAATTTTCTAAAAAGTAAGCGGTGCCACTGGCGCCGTTACTTCTTATTCTTCTCAAGCTTCAGTTTGTCACCCCGGTTTCTCTCTGCTGCACTACCAACAACAAATGGCGTGGGCGTTAATGGTAACGGTTGACGCTGTCTTCAATTCCTCCAATAATTTGTATCGTTTGCTGATCGATATTCTTTTTCAACTTTTCAACTTCTTCAAGATATTCAACTTCAAGATATTCAACTTTTTTCAAGGCGAGTTGTTTATTTCTTATCTTCACTTGTGGATGCACAGCAACAACAAGACAATGGTAATCGAGACGTTGGCAGCGCATCGCTGCTCATCTTATCTCTTTTCGCTGGGCCATTCGCTGGTGTTTTCTTTTCGCCGATGGAAGATGTTTATTTACGTTTTGGACGTGTGGGTGGATCTTTACTGCGTTTGGATGTGCCTGACTATGAACGCACAATGTTTTCACCTGGCACTGGATTTGCCCTGCAACTGGACTCTCGCAGGTCTACTGATGAGTCTAATGGAAATTTCTATGTGTCCTCGTCGGCTATTTTGCAAGCTATGCGTATTGGATATGCCTCCACATGCACCAGTACCAGGAGTGCACTTTCATCATTGCCGCCTTGCCGTCCAATTCCCAGTTTGGACTGAAGATACTCGTCGTCCTTGGACCCCAAAAAAAGCCTAAAAGTTCTATTCCAAAATATATCGGGAATGAGAACGAAGACCCAGATGGTATTCCTCAATTCTTCAACGTTCACCAGAGTCATGAAATTGTAGTTTTAGATAATATTTGAATTCTGGGCCTCTCTCAAGTAAATAATATTTTTAATGATTTATCCAAAATTATTGATCTTATTTCTATAAATATTGTGATGAATGTACCATTAAATGAAATGTACCATTAGGTGTACCATTAAGTCCAATGTATCCATTAAGGCAATGTCCCATTATACCACAAGTAGTTAGTAATTCATATTGAGTTTTATACCTTTTTGCCTTCTGCTTCACCCATTTCATATTATAATCTGAATGATACAAACTTGTCACTTATTAATGCATCTATTTCAGCCTTTGATTGGGTTTCCCGTTTTCAGATGAATCAATCGATGATTGTTATACTAAGATCTTGGTTGCCCTTATTAATATTATTGATACTTATGCCCCTGTGAGGGTACGAAAATCCTATAGGCTTCCCTGGTATACAAAAGGCTTAAAAGGCATTACAAAGGATTTATAATGACAGGGGAGTCTTGAGCAGGAGAGCTGTACTGGCAATTTAAGCGGGAATTTGATTTCTTTAATAAGTTCCTCTACAATCAGTATATATCCGATGTCTAAGCTAGCTTTTGATCCACCCCTAAAGCTTTTTGGCGGTTTGTTAACAGCAAAAAGTCAAAATCGGACATACCTTCATCCATATGTTATGGTTATTTAGCAGCCGACTCGGATCAAGGCGTTTCTGATCTTTTTGCAAAATACTTTGCCTCTAACTTGGAGCTGAAGGTTCCTTGGAGTCATAATGAAACTTTTCTTAGCATTGAGCCTTTTCGCAATGTGAGTAACATGGACGTATTGGACTGTGACCTAGTTGAAGGCGCAGTACATATTACAGAGTCGCTCACACCTGACGTGGATGGTATCTCCCCATTCTTTTTTAAGAGGAGTATCGCTTCCCTTTCTCTTCTCCTTCAACGGCTGTTCTCCCTGTCGCCTTCATCTGGTAGATTTCCCTACCGGTGGAAGATTACTTCTATAACGCCTATTCACAAAGGTGGCATTAGGTTTGATGTTACCAACTATCGACCTATATGCCTCTGGAGCGGATAGTAACTAAAGAATTGACTTTTCTGGCACGTCAATTTATATCTCCCAACCAGCATGGTTTTTTGCCTGGGAGGTCCACTACAACTAATTTAGCTGTCTTCTCTAAGTACTGCTTTGAAGCTTTTGAAAACCGATTTCAGGTTGATGCCATTTACACCGACTTCTCCAAAGCCTTCGTCAAAGTGTGTCACGTTGGCCTTCTGGCCAAATTATATAAATTAGGTATTCATTCCTGCCTATTAAGTTGGTTCGAGTCTTATATGGCTGACCGACCTTGCCACGGTTCTATTGGAGTCGCTATCTCAAGTCCGTTTGTCACCTTCTCTGGTCTTCCACAAGGCAGCTCTCTTGGACCACTTCTATTTATTATTTTCATTAATGACATCTCGTCATGCTTTCGTCATTCCTACTTTTCAATGTATGCGGATGACCTTAAAATCTATAAAGCCATTAGCTGCATTAGTGACAGTTACTTGATACAGGAGGATATATCTAGAGTTTACTCATGGTGCTCCCGTAATCTCCTTCCATTAAACTTATCTAAGTGTATGTTTACCCGTTACAGTAGGCGGTCTCTCGAAATCTGCACGGGTTATTCCATCAGTAATTATAATTTGGTAGCTAAAGAGGAGGTGTTAGACCTTGTATCTTATTCGACAATTATTTGTCTAGTGTCTTATTTGTCACCTCCTCTGGTCTTCCACAAGGCAGCTCTCTTAGACCTCTTCTATTTATTATTTTCATTGACATCTCGTCATGCTTTCGTCATTCCTACTTTTTAATGTATGCGGATGACCTTAAAATCTATAAAGCCATTAGCTGCTTAAGTGACAGTTACTTGTTACTGGAGGATATATCCAGAGTTTACTCATGGTGCTCCCGTAATCTTCTTCCATTACACTTATCTAAGTGTATGTTTACCCGTTACAGTAGACGGTCTCTTGAAATCTGCACGGGTTATTCCATCAGTAATTATAATTTAGCAGGTAAAGAGGAGGTGTTAGACCTTGGTGTCTTATTCGACAGAAAATTTAAATTTTCTGGTCACTTAGACTATCTTCTGCATAAAGCGTATGCTATGCTGAGCTTTTTTAAGAGGCACGTGAAACAATTCAAAAGTCCATACTCGAGCCTCAGCGTCTATGCTGCATTTATTCGGTCGAGGCTGGAATAAGCCTCAATCATTTGGGATCCGGATTGTAAAGTTCGTTCCAACCAAATTGAGCGACTCCTGAAAATTTTTTTAAAATTTGCTCTTCTGCCTCTAAGGCTTCAGGATCCTCTATCTTCATACCAGAGCCGCTGCCTTATTCTCAATGTTTGCACGTTGGTGGATAGGCGTAAACTGGCATCCTTAAATTTTCTCAACAATGTAGTCGCTGATAACATTGATTGCCCTTTTTTATTGGGATTCATTCATTTTAATGTTCCTCAAAGGGATCGTACCTTTGCCCCCTTTCGGATTAAGTGTCACAGGGCCAACTACCTTTTAAATGAGCCGATTGAGCGGGCTCTTTCTTTTTTTAATTCTTTGCCGCCCATGATACAATTATATAAGGTAGTCCATTCCACTGTCATATCGTTCGGGTTTGGTCACTTAATTTCTAACTGTCAAACTGAAAGGTGATTTTGTTTTCATAACTTTAACCCTTAAGTGGCCAAGCAAAAAAATGACTTTTTGCAGTTCTTGTCGCAAGCATGTGCTAGGCGTAAAGTTTTTTTTTTTTTTTATTTTTTTTTTAAACTAAAAATTTAAAACAGACATTGTTAAACGCTGAGTAGGTCGATATTTGTGTTAATATTAAAAAAAATTATTTTGAGATACGTACATATATACTTTAGAATAAAGAACAAAAACAAATAATTTTGTCAAATTCCAAACTAATTAAAATAAAATTATAAGCACTACAACTCTTGTCATAACTAAGAAACACATTTAGCCCCATGCTCCGTGTAAGGGTTAATCAAAGTACTGTATAGCCGTTTCACTCGCTCTATTCAACGCTTACTACGTAAAAATAATAATAATGAACTTAAGTCAACGAATGGACTACCTTATATAATTGTATCATGTTTTCCGCCTAGCCTCCGAATTGATTGGGGCTCTGATAAAGTTGTGTTTAAGGGGGGACATCTGAGTAACAGGCCAAAAAAAAACGGATTTTCTCGAATTTTTTTTGGCCAAATCAAAACAGCTAATCGAAAATTTGTAAATAAGGTTTTATTATATTATACTTTAAGTACACAATAAAGTTTTTTTTTAATAAATCGAAAACAAAATGGCGGCCCTGCAGCCCTTATTCGTAGGCCCTATTTTTTTTAAGGGGGTCCATAGAACAACAAATCAAGTTTGGTTCGTTTCTGTATCTCAACGGCTATCGACACACGTAGAATTTCGATATATTGATTTTTTGCAAAATAGTGAGTGATTGAACAAAATTTTCAATTTTCACGAACAAAAAACGTCACAAAATTTTTAATAAAAAAAAAAGTAAGCAAAATAAAAAAAAACTTGTGTCGATAGACATAGGTATTCTGAGTATACTGTCAAAATTTTAGATCGATAGGTTAAAAGTTGTTCAAGTTATGTGTTCGGCCAAAGTTTTAAGTACTGTGGGATATACCTGTGAGGCATCGTCGCAGAATGGAAAATTTCGACACTTAGACACTTTGGCCGGACTCTATCTTTTGATATGTTATTTTTAAGACCTTAAGATATTTTTTAGGCGAAACAAAAAATTGTCGATTTTTTCAAAACTTTAAGGGGCCCATCCACAGGCGAGCATGTTCGACGAACATGCTCGCCTACTTGAATTTCATTTTCCCCACTAACTAGAGCCAACATTCGTGCGAACATCATTTTTCGATAAATTTTCAAACTATCAATATGTCAACGGACAACTATAGCGGCACTCTAATTGCACTTATGGCAATAAGTATTTGCCATAAATAATATTGCAAAATAATATTGCACTTTTTATTCATTTTTCTCTACCAAAACGTTTTTTCAAACTGACGTTCGTGCCAACATTGCCATCCATTTACGAACATGTTGTTGCCAACATTGTCAAAATAGAACGATTTCAATTCCATTCGAACATTTTGACGAACACAAAATTTGACAACGAACACTACCATCCACAGGAAAAATTTCGTCGAGCACAACATGTTCGTCGAACATGCTCGCCTGTGGATGGGCCCCTTTACTCAGATGTCCCAAAAGAACGAGCGTAGAAGTTCAGTGAACCAATGAAACGGTTTCTACTCTTACTTTTCAACCCGCGATACCTAAGGTGAAAAATCAGCGATTAAGAGCAACCCGGCTCTACTGCTCACCCGCTATGCTCTCACCGACTCCCGCGTCATGGAGTTCGCAGTGTAAAAGCTCATCCGGCGCTCGTCCGCCCGCGTCCAAAATGTGTAGGGGGGCGCTGGTGCCGCAAAAGATTCCAGAAGTAGGGGTTGAAAATAATAAGTCGGGGGCGTCTTCAGTTAAGGTAAAAAAACGCGTTTAGCTTTATTGGCTGCGTACAGAGGATTGAAAACTTAACTAGTACAACAAAACGGACGATCGATGACGGCCGACGAGAGAGCGAGAGTGCATAAAGGGGCGAGCGGATGAGCTCTTCAGCGCGGGTGCGCTCTTCAGCGCGGATGCGCTCATACGTTCAGCTGAGCGGCGGCCCAACGGCCGCTCACATAAACAATATGGTATCATTGAAATATAACTTGATTGAATAATTGAATTTTGAATTTAAAGCAATGCCCGAAATACAAATAGTTTCATATTTAAACGATGTTTTAGTAGACGACCCAGATTTCCGAATTCGTGCATTTAGAATTTGCACAAACACAAGGATTATATGTCCTTATATGAATTTGAATGTGAATATATGGAAACATATAACCATATGTTCAGCACTTTTCTGTACTTCGATACTACAAATAAAGCAATAATTTTAAATACATTTCCGTATGTATGTATCAAAAAAGTACAAGAAACTAATCCAATACTGGGCGAATGTACAATTTTAATGGTAAAACTTCATAGATAGATGAAAGAGAGACATTTAAAAAAAATATATATATATATAACTAAAGACACGGCGAAGAACTATTTCATTATTTTCCATTATGAATTGCAATGGAATGAAATAATTTGAACGCCAAATTAGTTGATATCAAAACACAGTTCGATAAGTCGTATAAATGCTTAACGCAAAATAAAAGTGTATTTAGCGTAACATTGAATAAACACGAAACAACGCTAGTTGCTTGTTTCAACCAAGTACGTTCATTGACACACGACAGTAGAAAAAAGTTAAACTCTCACCATTGGTCGTATGTATCTAGATTTTTACACACCAGCAGTAATCGAAGAAGAAACAAATACAGATACAGAAGCTGAAAGCGATTCAGAAATCGCAAGCGATTCAGAATATCAGAGTAAAGAAGAAGATCTACAGGATCTCACGATTCCAGCGGTAATACATTTTCCCGAGGTATCCGAATCTGAGTCAGAATCAATATCTGAAAAAGTCGTAAACATGGATATGTCACAGGTAGAATACGTAAAGATTGCCTCATCTCTGCTGCCAGAGTTTGTTGGAAAGGCAGAAAATCTGACAAGTTTCATAGACGCACTGAATTTAATTGATTCACTAAAAGGCACACATGAAACAACAGCCATTAACTTAATTATTAACTAATCAAAATTGAAAGGCCATACAAGAAATCTCATTACCACAGAATCAACTATTGTTGGCATAATTGGTAAATTGAAAAGTAAAATAAAAGGTGATTCAGTGTCAGGGATAACTGCAAAACTAATGAACCTTCAGCAAAAGCAAAAAAACGGCTAATCAATATGTACAAGAGGTAGAGAAGTTGGCAAAGGCCCTAGAAGGAGCCTACATCGACGATGGACTATCCTCCAAAACAGCCACTAAATACAGCACAGAGCATGCTGTCAGTGCAATTATTAAAAATTGCTCTATAGAAAAAGTTAAATATATAATGGAGGCTGGAACATTCAGTACTCTACCATAGACCAAGCAACGACTAAGTTTGTCAATAGTTGCACAGATGCAACAGGACATTCTAATACTGTTCTATACTTCAGTGGTCAACGACCCTATAATATAGGTAGTCGAGGAAACTACCGAGGTAGAATAAATACCCAAAACAACAGTAGTGTTCAAAAACAAATAATAATCTCACATTTCTCCTAGATACAGAAGCAGAAATTTCATTACTAATAGATAATTCAGATGCTTTTGAAAACATCGAGCAAGATAGAACAATAGATATACAAGGAATTGGACAAGGAGTAATTAAGTCCAATGGTTTAGTTCGAATTGAATTGCAGACTGACAAGTATACAATTCCGCACAATTTCCATTTAATTTCAAAAAATTTCGCAATACCATGCGACGGAGTTATAGGAGTTGACTTTATAAATCGTTTATTTGCAAATTAGATTGTGAACCAGCAAATGATTGGTTCATAATAAGACCAAATAACTTAAAATACCACATAAACGTTCCAATAAAGTTTGGTTCTGGTAATAATTTAACACTATTACCAGCAAGATCTGAAGTTGTCCGTAAATTAGATATAAACTTACCAGAAGATAATATCTTCATTCAAAATCAAGAAATAGTATCCGATATTTATGTTGCGAATACAGTAGCAACATCCAATAATACATTTGTCCGTTTACTGAATACAACCAGTACCGACCAATTAATAGATATAAATAACATACAGTATGAACCGCTTTCGAATTACGAGATAATTCAACCAAGCAAAGGTTCTAGAACAGATGAAGTCATATCCAAATTAAAGAAAAACTTTCCTAAGCAATTCGAATCAGAGCTCACTGACATATTTTCTAAATATAGTGATATATTCGGACTCGAAACCGAATCAATCACAACTAATAATTTTTACAAACAACATTTAAGACTTAAAGATAAAGAACCAGTGTACATAAAAAACTACAAAATACCGCACAGTCATCAACACGAAATAAAGAACCAAGTAGATAAACTTATTAAAGACAATATAGTTGAAGAGTCTGTATCTGAATACAATAGCCCACTTCTGTTAGTACCTAAGAAATCACTCCATATTGATCACATACTTGATCAATTAGGTAGAGCTAAATACTTTTCATGCCTTGACCTTATGTCATGTTTTCATCAAATAGAGCTTGAAGAAAAATCAAGAAATATAACGTCATTCTCAACCAACAACAGCTCATATCGTTTCACGCGATTGCCATTTGGTTTAAAAATAGCACCTAATTCATTTCAGAGAATGATGACAATAGCATTTCTATAGCATTCCTTTATATGGACGTTCTAATCGTCATTGGATGTTCAGAAAAACATATGATCAGACACCTAACCAATGTATTTGAACTCTGTAGAAAAAATAACCTCAAATTACATCCCCAAAAATGTTCATTCTTTATGCATGAAGTGACATTTCTTGGTCACAAGGGCACAGATAAAGGAATACTTCCAGATGACAAAAAGTATGATGTCATCATCACAGTGCATCACACAGGGACAGTGCTAGACGATTCGTTGCATTTTGCAACTATTATCGACGTTTTATAAAAAGCTTCGCCGACTATTCACGGCACTTAACACGATTAAGTAAAAAGAATGTCCCATTCTTATGGAAAGACGAATGCCAAAAAGCATTCCTGTATTTAAAAAAGAAACTTATGGAACCAACCCTGTTGCAATATCCCGATTTTAGCAAAGAATTTTGCATAATCACTGATGCAAGTAAGCAAGCATGTGGAGCAGTTTTAACCCAAAACTATAACGGACTCCAACTTTCCATTGCTTACGCATCGAGAGCTTTCACAAAAGGTGAAAGCAATAAGAGGTCTACAGAACAAGAATTAGCAGCAATCCACTGGGCAATATTACATTTTCGACCATATATTTATGGAAAACATTTTACAATTAAAACTGATCACAGACCTTTAACATATTTATTTCTAAATTAACACGCATGCGGCTAGAATTAGAAGAATACAACTTTACTGTCGAGTACCTAAAGGGTAAAGATAATTTCGTGGCAGACGCCCTATCTAGGATAACAATATCCGAATTAAAAGACATACATAATAAAATCTTGAAAGTCACTACCAGGTACCAAAGTAGACGAAATATCTGCGCAGATAATAAAAAGTAGAATCGCCAAGGCAATCTACAGAAAAAGCTTCTCAGCCCAACGTATACTAAGTCATAAATAATGACGAAGTACGTAAAGTAGTGACCTTGCATATAAAAGATGCGCTACTTATGTTTATTTAAACATGGTAAAAGAATTATAGCAAGAATAGATATTGGTGATTTATGTGCAAATGGAAATATTGACTTAGCACAACTATTTCCAAGGCTTGAAAAGGAAGCCGGTACATTAAAAATAAGCCCATTGAAAATGGCACCGCGGGCAAATGAAAATGGCAAATGAAAAAATTTCAATAGATGATTTCAAAAATATGGGCAATGAATTATTGAATACATTAAGGATGTAGTCTCATGTTCCGGCCTACTTTTTAGAGGTTGTTTCAAAAAATTTTTTTTTGTAATAAAAAGTAATGCGATCATTTCAATTTTCGCATATGTTTTTATAGGCATCATAAACTATTTGAAAATATTTTGTTTAATTTATTCTTGTGTAGTTTAATACACTTTATAGCATGCCAAAGTATGCTAGATCGGTACCATAGAATTTTGTGAATCACCTGCGCCGCACACAAAAATGTCGTTCCGAGAAAAACGCGTTTAAAGTTAAGACGCTACCGAGAAACTCATACTTTTCGGTGTAGGCGCGCTTTCGATTATGGGCTGTATCTCTGTCATTATTTTATATTTTTATTTGAAACTTTAACAGTACATTCTTAATAAACAATACTATCGAAATATGTAAAAAAAAATCGATTTTTTCAACCTCACACATGAGACTACATCCTTAAGAGCTACTCAACCCGGTGACCACTTTAACAAATGTTAAAGAGAAAGTAGCAATATTGTCTACATTCCATGATGATCCTATACAAGGAGGTCATGCAGGCATTACAAAAACCTTGGCCAAGGTAAAAAGAAATTATTACTGGAAACGTATGACTTGTGATATAACACAGCATATCCAGAAATGTGAAAAATGCCAAAAAGCTAAAATAAATAAACATGTTAAAACCCCCTTAACTATTACTGAAACCCCTTTAAAAGCCTTTGACAGGGTTACAGTAGACACTTTAGGTCCACGTATTTTTGAATTTCTTTCTGAAGGTTAGGATAATAATATATCTTTTTTATTTCTGAAAAAATTTCGTTGATACCCCTATGGTTGTTTCTTAAATGTTCCTCTTCGATTATTTTTAAAATTTCTTCCTTATCTGTAATATCTTTAAGAAGTGCAAATGATCTTATTACCTTTATATTAACGTTGGAAGCAAAAAATTTTCTATAGCATTCCTGGAATTTTACATACAGGTTTATGTCTTTACAAAAGATGGCTATTAAGCCTTTTTCAGGTAGAATATCTCGCATTATCTCTAATAAATCTGAGTAATTGACATTTGTTTGTATAATATGTCTTATAACAAAAGATTTTTATTTCAACAAAATAATAAAAACAAGAAAGGAAAGCTAACTTCGGGCGGAGCCGAAGTTGATATACCCTTGCATTAAAACCGGATATATATCGCAAACATCGGATATAGTTGGCCGATCCTTATGATTACATCATAATAAAACCAATTAACTAAAATAAAAAATCTAAAAAAATGTCCCAAGCTTCTATCTTCAAAAATACAAAAGTTTATATTTCTACCAAATACCATTTCCGATCGTTCAGTTATGTGGCAGCTACCTAATGAAATTCGGTAGGATGAATCAAAAATAGAATCTGTATTAAGTTTCAGCTTTCTATCTTCAAAAACACGAAAGTTGTGTAATTTTCGATCGTTCAGTTATATGGCAGCTATAAGATATAGTCGGCCGATCCTTATAAAATTTGGCATGTCGTAATGTTTTATTACGATGCCAAACATAGCTCTCGTGTCAAATTTGAACTCTCTAACTCGAAAAACACCAAAGTTATACCATTTCCGATCAATCAGATATATGGCAGCTATAGGATATAGTCGGCCGATCCGGGTCGTTCCGACTTATATACTGCGTGCAAAGGAAAGAAGGGTGTGTGCAAAGTTTCAAGACGATAGCTTCAAAACTGAGAGACTAGTTCGCGTAGAAACAGACAGACAGACGGACAGACAGACGGACAGACGGACATGCTCATATCAACTCAGGAGGTGATCCTGATCAAAAATATATATACTTTATAGGGTCGGAGATGTCTCCTTCAATGCGTTGCACACTTTTGGACAAAATTATAATACCCTCTGCAAGGGTATAAAAAGAAATCGAAGGTGTAACTTTCAACAAGAGGGACCCTGAAAGCCTTTCGTCGGGGGGGCCCAGTGGCAAGCGCGCCTTTGCCCACCTGTTAAATCCGCCACTGCTTCGGAATATCGCGTTCATTCATTTACATTTGGTAGAACTCTTTTGCCAGATCGAGCGAAGAAAAGATTTTGCATCCGCCTAATTTGTGAAATATTTCGTCAATGCTAGGGATAGGATATCGATCTTCGATTGTTTGATAGTTCAATTTCCTATTTTTCCTATTTTTTCAACCTCACACATGAGACTACATCCTTAAGAGCTACTCAACCCGGTGACCACTTTAACAAATGTTAAAGAGAAAGTAGCAATATTGTCTACATTCCATGATGATCCTATACAAGGAGGTCATGCAGGCATTACAAAAACCTTGGCCAAGGTAAAAAGAAATTATTACTGGAAACGTATGACTTGTGATATAACACAGCATATCCAGAAATGTGAAAAATGCCAAAAAGCTAAAATAAATAAACATGTTAAAACCCCCTTAACTATTACTGAAACCCCTTTAAAAGCCTTTGACAGGGTTACAGTAGACACTATAGGTCCACTACCCAAGTCAGAAAACGCAAACGAATATGCAGTCACATTAATTTGTGACCTGACTAAATATTTAGTAGCAATTCCAATTCCAAATAAAAACGCTAATACAATAGCGAAGGCTATATAGTTACGTTAATGCTTGGTACCAAGCCTCTACCTCTACCTCTACCCAGTTTAGTAGAAGTCCCACACGTGACAGATCTTCTTCGATCTACGTGTTTTTTGGGACCAGGAGCTATTTCAGCCGGGTCCGAAGTCGATTATAAAATGAGATGATGTTTGGATGGCTTAATTGCTAGTTGAGTTTTACGTGTTACACAAAAAGAAGGTTTCTAGACTCTCAGTATGACTTTATTATTACGTCCGAACTCTTGTACGGTCTCAATTCAACTACCTCTTAGCAGCGATCAGAAAGAGCTGAAAGTCTAATTACAGTGGATCTTATCTCTAATCTTGTATGTATGTGTAGGTTACAATTAAGGGCATTAGAATAGTAATAGTTGTAGTTATAGTTATAGTCATATGTGATTCCCCCCTGGCAAGTTTCGGCAATATTAATTGATGAATAGTAAATAATTTTCATACATATACACGCGTTCAATAAATTGTTAATATACATGTTTTTACTTAATTTTAATTTTGGAATTTGAATTTTCTTTTAACTTGATCTTTGTAAATTTTCTTGTTTGTATTGTCATTTGATATTAGGTAATTTCCATCTTGATGGTAATTTTGAGATAGTTTATACTTAGGTCTAGACTTACCAACTTTATTATTTTTTACATAGTCGTTTATAAAATTATCCTTATCAGTACTATTATTCTTTACATTTAATTGTTCCTTATGTTGCTTAATAATTTCTGAGAGATCCTGAAGTTGTTCTGAACTTAGTAAATTGTTTACAATATCTATTGGTCTATATTTTGTGGTAGAGTGGATTGTATTATTATAGTGGATAATTGCTTGATATACTTTGTTTTAAATTGTATCTTTATTTTTATCATGTGCGTTAAACAATCGAATATGTTCATTTAATGTTAAGTGTAGTCTTTCTTTATCTGAGGTTCTTGTTTTTTTATAGGGGGTCGTATAATGTATGTTTATATTGTTGTCTAGCAGAAACTGTTTTATACAGTTTATATTAAATTCATTGTCTGTTATAATCAGTTTGGGCTTACACAAGTTTTGTATCCTATCTCTTAATGCTTTCAAAAGAGATATCCACGATCTTTCTTTAAGATAATGTGCAGTAGCATACTTTGTCAATTTGTCGATGGTGGTCAGATACATGGGGTTTCGCATAGGAAACCAGATATCCATTTGGATTATTTCGTTTTGTTGAGAAGGAGTGTCGGTTATGTTTAGCTTATATTTTATTGGGTTTCGATCGTACCTGGCTAAGTGGCATATTTTACAGTTATTGACGTATTTTTGAATTTCTTTCTGAAGGTTAGGATAATAATATATCTTTTTTATTTCTGAAAAAATTTCGTTGATACCCCTATGGTTGTTTCTTAAATGTTCCTCTTCGATTATTTTTAAAATTTCTTCCTTATCTGTAATATCTTTAAGAAGTGCAAATGATCTTATTACCTTTATATTAACGTTGGAAGCAAAAAATTTTCTATAGCATTCCTGGAATTTTACATACAGGTTTATGTCTTTACAAAAGATGGCTATTAAGCCTTTTTCAGGTAGAATATCTCGCATTATCTCTAATAAATCTGAGTAATTGACATTTGTTTGTATAATATGTCTTATAACAAAAGATTTTTATTTCAACAAAATAATAAAAACAAGAAAGGAAAGCTAACTTCGGGCGGAGCCGAAGTTGATATACCCTTGCATTAAAACCGGATATATATCGCAAACATCGGATATAGTTGGCCGATCCTTATGATTACATCATAATAAAACCAATTAACTAAAATAAAAAATCTAAAAAAATGTCCCAAGCTTCTATCTTCAAAAATACAAAAGTTTATATTTCTACCAAATACCATTTCCGATCGTTCAGTTATGTGGCAGCTACCTAATGAAATTCGGTAGGATGAATCAAAAATAAAATCTGTATTAAGTTTCAGCTTTCTATCTTCAAAAACACGAAAGTTGTGTCATTTTCGATCGTTCAGTTATATGGCAGCTATAAGATATAGTCGGCCGATCCTTATAAAATTTGGCATGTCGTAATGTTTTATTACGATGCCAAACATAGCTCTCGTGTCAAATTAGAAAGGTCTACTTTTTTTTGGACAATCCATAGGGGACTGTTATATGGACTATCTGAATGCCTTATTATTCCTTGTTTTAGCATTTCGTTTATTTGTTTATTTACCTCGTCCTTATGAGCTTCGGGGTACCTATACGCTTTTGAATAGACAGGTATCTCATTTTTTGAGGATATGTTATGTTTAATTACAGTTGTAAATGTTAAGTTGTCTCCCTCTTTATAGAAAATATTTTCGAATCGTTTAAGAATAGTGCTTAGCTGGTTCTGAGAATTATAATCAAGATGTTCTAGCCTCGTAAATTGACTTACATTAGCTGTAAAGTTTTTAGTGTTGAGTTTTGGGTGTTGAGTGTTTAACTTCAGGCTTACATTATTTAAAATAATTTTATTTTCTCCGTAATTTATGATTGCATTTAAATCGTTCTATATATTTCCTCCATTTATACCGTCGAAATGGTCGTGAAAGTTGTATTCCAAGAACTCACACCAGTAATTTTTTATTCGAAATTCTTTGAATGAAGGGAATCTACAAAGTTTTTGTTTTTTAATAATGTTTCCCATTGCTTTTACTTGGGCATCGATTTTAGTTTCCCACTTCGGGTGGCAGACATTTTCATTGATGATACTGAAATCCGCTCCAGTATCAATAATGAATAGCAGGTCTCTTTCGGAGGATTAAATTTTTATGTAGGGTAATCTTGATGGTCCTTTAATTGAAAATTTGTATTTTGTAATTTGTATTTGGCCTACATCCATGGGAGCTGGTGCAGTATCGTTGTTAGGGTTATAATTAACTAGTTGTTGCGGTTGGATGGTATTGTAGGACATTCGAGAGTTAGTGTTTTGATTAGCAGTATGTCCGTTAAAATAATTATTATGATTGTTTGCGAATCTTCTAATATTTTGCCTATTTGTACCAGTGCCAGGGTTATCCTCTGCCCGTGGTTGGTTCTGATATTCATTTTGGATTGGGTTATTTCGATTATAATTATCATTACTGAAGTTTGTTCTAAGGGGAGTTTTATTATACAAATGTTTTCGAATGGGCCCATATAGTGTATAAATTTGGTGGCGGGCGTCTTCAATAATTTTGTATGCGTCGTCTAATGACTACGGATTCCTAGCAAAAATCATTGTTTTAGTAGGTTCGGGAAGATTGTCCCTAAATATTCTAAGTGATATCCTATTAATTTCCTCTGTACTAAATGGCTCGTTAGAGTGTGTCAATATTCGGTTATGTATTCTACTAGCAATTTCATTAATTTTATTGTAATATTGCTCTATTGTGGAATCTATTCGACATAATTTTAGGGTATCCATTAATACATCGCTACTCTCTTTTTCCCCAAAATGTTTTATCAAAATCTCTTTTAATTGGTTCCAGGATCTAATGTTTCCGTATCTATGCAAAACGGGTCTTACTAATCCAATGCATTTGTTTTTTATGTAATTAAGTAAAAGGGTTTTTAATTGTTCATCAAAACTTTCAAAGGTTGGAATTAAGTCATTAATTTGATTTATGAAATCTGGAAGCTGGTTTTTATCTGATCCATCGAAATCTTTAATATTTTTTATACAATTTAAATATAGATTAAACGATGCAACTATTTCGGTATTCATATTTTTTTTTTATTTTTTTTTTCTTTGTATGTTAGTGAAGTGTAAAGTTATTCTGCGGGTAGTGTAAAGAAAATAAAGAACGGTGGTCTGTGAAGGTAAAAAAGCTCCAACGCAGCAGTATTTTAGAATAGTAGAGCTCCCGCAAAATATAATGCAGAACGATGATTGATTTTATAAGGTAAGATCAGCGACGGCGGTGATGATGATTGCCAAAGCTCGGTCTCAACAAAAAATGGTGAACCGATCAGGTAAGGGTAGAGCCGTTATCTTATGTGCTGATTAGGCTGGCTTTATTGATTATGCTTGAGTCGCTATTTATGGACTTCTCTGGTCGTGTTTCGTATGTTTAATACTCGTGTTAGTGATGTTTTTTTTTTTGAATTTAATTCCGAACGGGTGGTTTAATTTTTTGTTAGTCCTCGTCGCCAGTTACGTCGATGCTTGGACCCAGTTTAATAGAGGTCCCACACGTGCCAGATCTTCTTCGATTTTTTTTTTTTTTTGGGACCAGGAGCTATTTCAGCCTGGTCCGAAGTCGATTATAAAATGAGATGATGTTTAGATGGCTCAATTGCTAGTTGAGTTTCACGTGCTACACAAAGATAAGGTTGCTAGACTCTCAGTATGACTTTATTATTACGTCTGAACTCTTGTACGGTCTAAATCAGAGGTCGGCACGGCCCTATCTCGGGGGCATAGGAAATTTCTCTGCCCGAGCTCTGCCACACACACACAGTATAAATGTGTGAAACGTCATGCTCAAAGCCTTCTTTTTGCTATTCGTTACTAACACTAATGCGGTAAAATCATATCAATGTATTGGGGTGCCGACCACTGGTCTAAATTCAACTACCTCTTAGCAGCGATCAGAAAGAGCTTAAATTCTAATTACAGTGGATCTATGTGTAGGTTACAATTAAGGGCATTAGAATAGTAATAGTTGTAGTTATAGTTATAGTCATATGTGACTATATTCGAAAATTTTATTCTGAAATACGGTGCAATGAAGACGTTCATTACGGACATGGGAGCAGAATACAAAAATTCGATAATAAATGACCTGTTCAAGTGCAAATAACTAATATAACATCTACTGCACACCACCATCAGACAGTTGGACCAGTCGAAAGAAGTCATAGAACTTTTAATGAATACATACGTTCATATATATCGGTTGATAAAACTGATTGGTATGTATGGATTTAAATTTTCGTATACTGTTTCAACACGACTCCATCTATGGCACATGACTATTGTCCATATGAACTTGTCTTTGGAAAAACAAGTAACTTACCTAAGCATTTTAATAGCGTAAATAATATAGAACCAATATATAACACAGATGATTACGCTAAGGAAAGTAAATATAGCATAAAAAAGAGCAAAAAATACGATTGACTCGAATAAGCAGAAAAACAAGGAATACTTGTAATTTGATAAAAAAGCTAAAATAATAAGTCTATCAATAGGAGATAAAGTTTTACTTAAAAATTAAGTAGGACCTAAATTAGACTTCCAATACACAGGGCCCTATATAGTAGAACAAATTAATGATAATATAGTTATTTCAGGAAATAAAAGCAAAAAACAAACAGTACATAAGGATAGGAAAAAAATTTTTGATTTCATAAGAATCAACGGTCATACATTTCAAAAATACTATATAGATATATATATAAAAAAGAAAACACTAAAAAAAAATTTTTTTTTCCCCCATATTTAATAATAATAAAATTGTCAATTAAAAAAAAAAAATAAATAAAATTAAATTAAATTTTACAAAAACAAAAATATATACAAAAA
The DNA here is from genome assembly GCF_030179905.1 of Drosophila bipectinata. Taxonomy (NCBI): domain Eukaryota; kingdom Metazoa; phylum Arthropoda; class Insecta; order Diptera; family Drosophilidae; genus Drosophila; species Drosophila bipectinata. Next base: position 17,856,925 of record NC_091740.1, on the reverse strand, counting down.
CAAGAAAGGAAAGCTAACTTCGGGCGGAGCCGAAGTTTATATACCCTTGCAGTTAAAACCGGATATATATCGCAAACATCGGATATAGTTGGCCGATCCTTATGGGAATAGAAATATATAATCCAATTTATTACAATACAAAATCTAAAAAAAGTCCCAAACTTCTATCTTCAAAAATACGAAAGTTGATATTTCTACCAAATACCATTTCCGATCGTTCAGTTATATGGCAGCTATGGGATATAGTCGGCCGATCCTAATGAAATTTGGTAGGTTGGATCAACTGACCAAGAATTAAATCTGTACTAAGTTCCAGCTTTCTATCTTCAAAAACACGAAAGTTGGGTCATTTCCGATCGTTCAGTTATATGGCAGCTATAGGATATAGTCGGCCGATCCTTATGAAAATCGACGTAATGTTTTGCCAAAAATAGCTCTCATATCAAATTTTAACTCTCTAACTCTAAAAACACCAAAGTTATACCATTTCCGATCAATCAGTTATATGGCAGCTATAGGATATAGTCGGCCGATCCGGGCCGTTCCGACTTATATACTGCGTGCAAAGGAAAGAAGGGTGTGTGCAAAGTTTCAAGACGATAGCTTTAAAACTGAGAGACTAGTTCGCGTAGAAACAGACAGACGGACAGACAGACGGACAGACAGACGGACAGACGGACAGACGGACAGACGGACATGCTCATATCAACTCAGGAGGTGATCCTGATCAAGAATATATATACTTTATAGGGACGGAGATGTCTCCTTCACTGCGTTGCACACTTTTGACCAAAATTATAATACCCTCTGCAAGGGTATAAAAAAATAAATAAAATTTTAAAAATAACTTCACTAGGTTACGTTATTTTTCAAAAGGAGGGAGATGTAATATGCACATATGTAGAAACATGTAGCGAGGTAACACTGTACCCTGCATGCATATAACAAACAAATAAACCAATTCAAGTGCGCCACATATAACTGCCCAATTATGAGTTAGGCTAAGTCAGCGTTCCCACGCTGACCGCATGTGCCAAAGAATTGTGTGCATAAGACTCAATCTCTATACATTTACATAAACTAAGCGTGCATGCTCAAGTGACATGCTCGCTCAATAACATACCACCTAAGTATATGTATATAAGAAATATGTAATGTAGCCGCTCCGCTGCCGACTAAACTGGCCTTCTTTTCATGTCTGATTCACCTGGTTTTGAAATATTTTCACTCCGCCTGAAAGTCAAATGAGTTGGGCAATTTGGATATTTTCCCAAATTTTGATACAAAATTCACGGCTGCTAGTTCTAGCAATCTGCCCCAATTCAGACGCTTCAGTTCGTCTTCAGATTCGCAGTTTTAAGACTACGAAAATGAAACGTGTAGTATCGCGTTTACTGCATCTGGATACTGTAAGGTGAATTGCTTGATTTTTTTGTCCTTTCAGACTGCTGGTGAACAAGAGGCGCCGAAAGTCATGACTGTCATAACGTACCTATCGGGCTCTCGTCTCGTATCTCTGTACCTCCAAAAAAATTGCTGTGCCTGCTGGTCTTGCGGTCGAATCTTTACTTGATGTCGCCATTTCTCTTATGTTGCCGCTGATGCTTATGAGTCGTTCTCGATATCGCGGTACAATTCCTACTAGGGAATCCGGTCCTTTTAGTAATGCCGTGTTGTGAGACATTCCTTGCACTCTGGCTGCTGCGTCCCATAAAATTCTTGACTTGCGTTTATTCGGATTAGTGACTACGAACATTGGCAAGTACCAGAAACGTCTTTCATATGTTATCTTGTTCTTCTCAAGTTTACGTACGTATCCATTTTCTTTGAATCGCTTGATCTTCTGGTTCACAAAGCTTCCAAGCTCTGGGTCTCTTTCCATTCGCGACTCTAGGCACGCAAGTCGACGCTTCGCTAACTGTAGCGAGAACGGTAGCTCCATCTTGTCGTGGCGCCAGAGAAGACCTGTTTCACATCGCTTTTCGTCTGTAATGTATCTGGTTGTCTTGTCCAGGATTGATAAAGCTCTTTCATATTCTTTGGGTCTAATGGTCTCGTTGCTGGCACACACACCAACTACGTCTAACGAATAGCTTTCCTTTGCAATTCCTTTGTCGTAGGTCATGGTTGCATTCGCAGACGTGAATTATTCGGCTGCTCCTATTTTGGTCGCTCTTTTGCCGTGCGTTGACCGACCATCCAAATCTATGATTGTCAATGGTGAGCCTAGTTAGACGTTATCCAGCCTAATTATTATTGAAGCTCTTACATCCTTGTATACGCGTATCGGTAGCATCTTCATGTCCTTATGATTTTGGAGAACTGACTCCCCCAAAGTCTGCTCTGGTAAATCCAAATCCTTACGGTTGCGCATCTCGAACTAGCGCTATGTCGCAACTGATGGACCGTCAATGCCTAGTTTTTCCGCTAGCTTTGACTCGCTTAAGGTATGCTGGCATGCTGAACCTTCGAATCTTCTATCAGTGCAAACGTTTGTTTCGAGCAGTTTGGCCCTTAAACAATGACTGGAACATATCTAAACAGGGTTGTTCCTTTCAGTACGGTGTGCAAAGTTGTTGCGCTTTCTTCTGAATTGTTATAACTTCTTTGAAGCTTTCTCAGGTCATCTTGGTGGGGAAGGCAATGGTGTTTTCTAGTGCATCCATTTACACCACCTACTCGTGACGATTTGCAGTGTCTTATGTTGTTTCTATCTACGCATCTCCAGCATATCTATCTTTTATGTCTAAATTGTTTTAAAAATGCCTGTTAACTCGCATAAAACCACATCTGGAAGCTTGCAATATTATCCCGGCACACCAATTTGGCTTCCAAAGAAACCACGCAACCATCGAACAAGTGAACAGTGAGAATACTGCAGCGCTATTTTCCTCGACGTGTCTGAAGCTTTCGACCGAGCTTAGCTCATTGCACTCATGCACAAAATAAAAACGTATTTGCCAACTACTAAGCTACTGGTATCTTACCTCTACCATAGGGTATTCTCAGTGAGATGCAACGCAGCTACTTCGGGCGACTACACCATCGAAGCTGGAGTTCCACAAAGAAGCACACTCGGCCCGTGTCTATGTGTTTTGTATACTGCGTATATTCCTACAAGCGCACAACTAACAACGTCAACGTTCGCCGATGATACCGCTATCCTTAGTTGCTCCAGATGCCCAACGCAGGCAACAACCCAACTGGCTAATCATCTCACAATAGTGGAAAGGTGGCTGTCCGACTGGCGCATTAAAATAAACGAACAAAAGTGTAAACATATAACGTTTACTATTATAACGCTAAACTGTATGCAGATCCCTCAAGCTAACGAAGTAACGTACCTTGGCGTTCACCTTGATAGACGACTAACCTGGCGTAATTCCATCGAATGCAAGATGCACCTAAAACTAAAAGCCAGCAGCCTCCACTGGATCATAAACTCACGATCGCCACTGTGCCTGGACTACAAGTTACTACTCTACAATTCAGTCCTAAAGCCAATCTGGACTTATGTCTCTTAGCTGTGGGGCAACGCCAGCAAATCTTGAGAACTATCACTGGGGCACCTTGCTATGTTCGCAATGAAAACTTCCACCGCGATCTGGGCATCCTCGCAGTGAAAGACAAAATCCAGAAGCAAAAAGAGTCATACAAAGAAAAACAGTCTTCGCACCCAAATTTTCTCGCTCGGGGATTGACTCGGGTTTCTAGCGTATCCCGCCTAAGACGCAACGACCTCCCAACCCAGCAATCGATTTTTAGTGCCGTCTAACTCCGTATCAGTCAATATGACTGTTAGTTAAGTTAAAAATATAAGATTTGATACATGTTAAGAGGAGCCCCAAAATAAAGGTCGTACTCCAATGAGTTCCGTTTCAAAACTGATTTTATTCGTCACAGTTTTCTTATAAGTAAGATACATGAAAATCTAAAAACTATTAAAAACTACTTATCAACGCACTGCACGTTGATATGCTATGCGACCCTTTCTCAAGTGTGACAAGCGGATGCGCTTATGTTTGTTATTTATGATGCTTATGTTTGTGTTTTTTATGTTAGGCTGCAGGGGATCGGTTTTAAACCATGCTGTTTATCTCATATTTCCATGGGTCCGATCCCTTGAAACTCTATCTTTGGAATTTGTATATAAAATAGTGTTCAATGCTTGAACATTCTGGAAAGGGCCACAAAAAGGTGTGCTGTTTTAGATTAACATTTTATTTATGTATATGTGTATTTTTGTTTTCGTAATACATTTATTTAATCTATTTCTTCAGTATTAGAAAATTATTATAATTGTTCGATAACAAAGAGTAGTGGACTGTATATATATTTTCTTTTTGAATTTTAATATCTTAAATATTTTAAAATTGTTTAAGTTTTTATTTATGTTCGACCTAATGTCTGAACATCCTGCAAGGGGCCACAAAAGAGCCTTAGTATATATTTTTCTTATCATTTTAGATGTACAAATAAATTTTTTTTTTTTTGATTTTTTGTTATAAGATTAATTCTGACCAAATTTTTATATATTTTTTTTTAAACATTTGACATTGGAGTTGGCAGTGCTATAGCCAACAATTGTCTTCTCGATTTTAATTTTTTATAATATGATATAATCAGTACAGCAATGATTACTATTACTAAAATTAAGGAGCTATGACCTGACACATGATGAAAATCGACATTTTTTAACCCTAAATTTTTTGTTTGGCCAGGTGAGCTATTTCTGCTGTATGATAGCATTACAACATTTATAACAGGTGGCTTTAGAGGGTCCCAAGCAATTCTAGGAATTTCCCTTATTTCTCCTATATAAGCCGAAGCTAATCTCTCTTGACTTTCAGTTTCAATAATGTGCTGAGCAATTAGAATTTTATCATCGGTCCGGGCTGTACATTCTGAACTGATTGTTAATATGCCTTGCTCTGGTAAATCAATAATCTGGATTTTGGATTGGCCACATTGGAGCCTCAACTTAGTGTTTTCCTCAACTTTAAACAACCAACTACCAAGATTTGTAAAAGCAATTGGAAGGTCTATTAGGTTTAAGGGGTCCTAGCTGGCAACTTTTATCGTTGCCATTGCTCCATGGCCAGCTGCCGTCACAAAAAGCAATTTCAGTTTTAAGCTGACTTGGACGCAAAATGTTGGTGTTAAGCCTTCCATGGTTAATGTCAATTAACAGGCTTATGATGCCTGCTTGTATTTTTTCACATTCATCGATTAGACTACTTAATTCCTTCGTGACCATAAAGAATTTGATAGATTCTTTGTATACGTAATATGACTCTTGCAATATTAAAGTCATATTTTCTATCCTTTTGTTCATACTTATGAAGTTTGCATTGACTTCTTCCGTTGTTTTCTTTAGAATATTAGTAGTGGATTCGACTAATGAAGTTTGTTTTTTGCTTAATTCTTTTAAATTTTGTTGGTTGCTCAATAAATTTTTCATGTTTTCTTCCATTTGAACCCGATCATCTTCATCCATTACTCCAAACAGAATATGGTATAAAGATCCTATAAATTCAAACGGTTCCCGCCTTTGCCTCGATTTATTATGAGTCATGAAGAGTTTATTATTCTCCTCCAACTCTAAAATCTGTTTAAGTGTATTGCCCAAAATAAGGTAGCACTGATCCTCAAACCCATGAAGTTTTTCACAAGCTACTCTCATTTTGGTGATTATGCTCTTTCCTTTATGGATCATCTCGAAATATGCTTCCATATCGAAGAATATCACCAAATTCCATGATGATGAGACAACTTCTATGTCTCCCATCGGATCTAAATATATGGACGAGGCTTTAGAAATTTGTTCAATACGGTATTTTGGATCTTTTATTTCCGGTGCTGCGTTTGTCAACTGACAGCATAATGAGAGCATCATTCCTAACTTAGACAATCTAGCACTGCTTCTTGTTCTTGGCGAGTTCGATCTACTTTGATGTGCTTCTGCATCATCTTGATCATTTACATCAGCTAGGGGGCAAATTTTATTTAATGGTCTGGTTACCAAATTCTCTTGCACCCTGAGCTTAACGACTCTAACTTTTTCGTCTTTTCCTTTGTGGACTTCTTCAACCCTTCCTAGAGGCCACCTTGCCGGATGGCAACTATCATCTTTTATTATGACAATTTGACCTTCTTTTATATTTGAAGAATTTCTTTTCCATTTGTATCTTTGTTGCAAAGTATTTAAATAGTCATCCTTCCATTTATTCCAAAAATCTCGTTTTATTTTCTGAATAAGTCTCCATCTATCTAAATTATTAATTTTCCCAGTTTCGTCATTAGGTTCGATTATATCTAATGGGGGTCTTCCAATTAAGAAATGACCAGGAGTCAGCACCTCATTATCGTCTATATCCTCGCTGGAAGTGTACAAAGGTCTTGAATTTAAAACGGCTTCTATCTGGCAAAGCAATGTAGACATTTCTTCGTATGTTAGTACATTATCTCCGATTACTCGTTTTAAATGGTATTTCATGGATTTTACTCCTGCTTCCCATAGTCCTCCAAAATAGGGGCTTGCGGGGGAATAAAATGCCACTCTATCCTTTCCCTTTGTAACTCCGCTGCTATCTTACTATTTTCCCTAATGGCTTTTTCTAACTCCTCATCTAATTTTCTTGGTGCTCCTACAAAATTTGTTCCATTGTCTGAATATATGTTTGCACATTTTCCCCTTCTAGCTACAAACCGCTTAAATGCCGCTAGAAATGCATCATACGTTAAGTCACTAACTACTTCTAAATGAATAGCTTTTGTAGCCATGCAAACAAATACTGCAATATATCCTTTAAATGTTTTTTGACCTCGGTTTTTGGAGCATCTTATAAGGTATGGCCTTGCATAATCCATACCCGTATTTAAGAAGGGATGTGTTATGTTTACCCTGTAATCGGGCAGATTTCCCATTATTTGTTCTATTGTATTTTTTCGATACCTTGAACATTTTACACACTCTCTCAGCTGTTTTTTTAATAAATTTTTTAACCCAAATACCCAATACCAAAAATTTGCGTTGTACAAAGTTTCACATTAGATTTATACCTCCATGAAGCGTGTTTTTATGAGCATCCCTTACTATTAAAGTCGAAATGTGACTTTTGTCTAAAATTATAGGATGCTTAACTTCAAATTCCGCTTTAGAATTTTGTAGTCTTCCACCTACCCGAAGTATTCCATTAGTATCTAAAAACGGGTTCAGACCTATTATTTTACTACTTATTTCAATCTCTCTATTATTTTATAGGTATTTTATTTCTTTATTAAATTGCCACTCCTGTTGTTTTTTAATTATGATTATTTCAGCTTCTTTTAATTCTTTTGCTGTTAAAAACTTTGGGTTAGAGTTTGTTCTGGTTTTTATCAAAAATCGCATTACATAAGCTATTACTCGGGTTAATTTATGCATGCAAGAGAACTTTTGCATCAATTCGTAAATCCTGTCATCTTTGGTTTTTACCAATGTATTTAGTGTTAAGGATTCCTCAATGATCGGCGACTGTGGCCATTGGCTTTTTGGCTCAGTCAACCATTTTGGCCCTCTCCACCAAAGATCGCAATTCACCAATTGATTTGCGCAAACTCCTCTTGATGCAAGGTCTGCTGGATTATCTTCGGATCTTATATGATTCCATTCAGTATTTTTCAATTCCCGAATTTCGTCTGTTCTACGTCTGATCAATTTTATCTTATTCAACCCATTCTTAATCCAGGCTAGCGTTATGGTTGAATCACTCCATGCATACATTTCTAATATGTAATTTTTCATGGCTTCCGTTATGCGTATCATTAACTTACCCAGCAAATGTGCTGCGCATAATTCTAGTTTTGGGATAGTTTTTTCTATTTTTGATCGGATTCACCCTTGTTTAGGTGAGGGGCCGTGGTGCCACTCACCTGAAGAGCGCATCCGCGCTGAAGAGCGCACCCGCGCTAAAGAGCGCACCCACGCTAAAGAGCGCACCCGCGCTGAAGAGCGCGTCCACACTCGCCCCTCTGTTCCCTCTCTTCTCGCTCGTTGGCTGTCGGCGATCTTTTTTTTTCACTAGTTTTTAAGATCAATCTCATGTAAGCAGCCGAATAAAGCTGACTGCGTTATACCATCCGAAAGACGCCCCCGACTTCTTATTTCAACGTTCTAATTTTTTCTGGAATCTTTTTGCGGAACCACGCCCCCCTACACATTTTGGTCCTTCGAGCCGGATACCAGGATATTCAGGATATTTTGGATCCACCAGTTCAGGCATTGTTCCGCCCAAAAGATAAGTACGAAATTTTTTCCGTCTCCGTCTCTCTGCCGGTCTTCAGCAGTGGTCCGAACATAAAATTTCGTTCACACTGCTGCAAGATTGTTTTTTCCCTCCGTATCAACTCCAAGTCCGAGTTTTCCGACACCACGGCAGCTTGAGACTTTTCTAAGACAAAAAATTACCAAATTTTCCATCCATCTCCGTTGTGTGTGCCTCGCCATATTCCTCGCCGTTTTTTGGCTTTTCCGTTATCCGTTCGCTCGCCAACGGTCGAGGCATATGTACATGCATACACACATACATTGTGTTTCGTGCAATTAATCCGCAAAAAAAAAAAAAAAAAAATCGGCAAGTGAACAGTGAAAGTGTGTGGTGAAGAAAAAAAAATATAAAATTAAAAGGGCATAATTAATATTGGCCAGCCGGTGTGTTCAAGTTCACCGAACAGTCCGCCGCTGTCGTAATATTGGTTTTTCATCCCCAATTTTTTACACCACATAACTTTTCCGTTTCCGCCGTTACACATTATCGACGCTCCACTGTGCCAACATACATATGCCCACATGCCCTTACATACATATATCCGTACCTGCATGCATGTCCACATATCTCCAAATATTTTCTGCCTCCGATTTCAGGAAATATATAACCGATAAAATTTAACCATACAGTCCACTTATCGACGTTCCACTGTGCCATCATATGTCCCACATGCCCTTGCCCTACTTGCATGTATGCCCATATATTTCTCAATATTTTCTGCCTCCAATTTCAGGAAATATCTAACCAAACAAATTTAAAAAAAAAAATATCAATTAATTATAAATTTATTTATTTATATTTACAACTACAAAAATTTATTTAATTCGTATTTTCCGTCCGAGCAAAGGGCCAGGTTTTTAATTCACCTTTCCGGCCACTCAATAATTAAATCGAAAATTTAATTTTCGAAAAAAGAAATTATAATTAAATAATTTAATTTTCGATCTTCGTTCTGAACCTAGCCGCGGTTTCAATTCCACCGTTCCAGCTTCGGGTTCCTTAAACTCCATTGATTAAGAATTGAAATTTTCAACTCCACCCGTCTGTTTCCATAATAATTAAATCCGCCAATTAGGCAAAAATTAATTATTTATTTTTTTTCTCTGTGTTCAATCCAAGCCAAGGTCAAGTCCACCTTTCCGGCTCCGCAATTTCGAAAATAGTCAGGAATTGAATATTTACGTACGAGCCATACTGGTCGAAATATACAGACATATCTATATAGACAGTAATCAATTATTTTTCCGAACGATCACGAATTTTCCGAGCCTTGTCCATTTTCCGTTCCGTCATTTCCCTACCGCTGCTTCTACTTCGCATCTGGCAAAATCCGCCTAGAATCTCAACGAACCTTGGCCCTTCTGGATTTTTCTTTTTGGCTTCCTGAAGTTTCTCCCACACCCGAATTGTGCCGCATCCGACGTTCCTCTCGACATCGGCGCTTCTATTTCCCACTTGGCCTTGCAATCGCAATTCGTCCGCGATCTCACCGGTCTCATCACATTAGTGACCGGCTACCGCTTCGTACGAGGCACCCATTGCGCGCGTCAGTCGACAAGTTCTGACCAGCGAATTGGTGTCTGAGAATGCCCACGGGAGACGACCAAAAGCCACGTCCGATCCCAACCATCCGTCTGGACAGATCTCAATCCGCTTCTCCGCGGACGCCTCTTTTAAAGCCTAAGGCGTACAGTGCCATTCCAAGGGCAAAGAGTGACGAATCCGTCAATACAATCCCCGGTCCTTCACAGAGGCAGACTCGTTCCGTTGCAAAAATGGCTCAAAGTGCGGTCGACGTGGCGCTGAAAAAGTTCATTGCCACAACGGATCGTATTAGCCAATTTGAGGCTAACATAAATACTCCGGGCGCCAGAGAAACGGAAGGAGGCTCCCAGTACATTTGCGAGGTCCATCGGGACCAAATTCGGGCACTGTGGGAGAAGGTGGAGAAAAGCTATGAGAGCTGCTCCGATTTACTAGCCGTGTCAGACGACAATGTGGCCACCTCGACCGTGCTCGAATCGAAGTACAACTACTGCTACTCCGTCTATTCGAGATGTATTGCCCAACTTCGGGAGAAAATTGCTTCCCAATCCACTCAGGCTTCCGTCAATGTCCACACGCCCGCGCCTACAGGCTGCCGGTTACCTCCGGTGGATACCGAGGTCTTCGCGGGTGATTATCTTCGGTGGCCCACCTTCAGAGACTTGTTTACGGCCATTTACATCCAAAACTCGCGGCTCACCCCGGTAGAGAGGTTGTTCCACTTACTGTCCAAAACAAGTGGAGACGCTCACGCCATTGTCTCTAAGGCTCCGCTTACCCATGAGGGGTTTGTCGTCGCTTGGCAAAGCCTCACAGACCGCTTTGAGAACCGGCGGCTACTGGTCAATAGCCAGTTGAAAATCTTTTTCAACCTCCAGGCTATTTCTCAAGAGTCCGGGGTCGCGCTGAAGGAGCTCCAAGCCACCATTCAGAGTTGTCTGACAGCCCTAGCAATGTCCGCCATCAATGTTGAGGCTTGGGACTGCCTCCTGGTGTTTATGATTTCGTCAAAGCTCCCCAAAGTCACACTTTCCATGTGGGAGCAATCCGATCATAACAAGGCCGAAATTCCAACATGGAAGGAATTAGACAACTTCCTGACAGAGCGCCATTGCACTCTGGAAGCGATCGACGACGTCAGACCTAGTGGCTCCGGGCAACTTCCGCCAAGGTCGGGAACTCCTACTGCCCCTGCTCGAAGGCTCCACTCATACGAGACTCGAGTGGTTCCGGGCCCCAAGGGTTGCGATCTCTGTTCGAGGGAGAACCACCCCATTCGTTTATGTCCGCGGTTCTTGGAAATGGACGTAAATGGGCGCTCGGACTACATTAAAAGGAAGCAGCTATGTTTGAACTGTTTTGCCCGAGGGCACCAGCAACGAGATTGCACGAGCGCCCATACCTGCTTCACATGTCACAGCCGACACCACACCCTTTTGCACCGCGGCAATCCGTTCGCCACCGCTCCAAGTCCGCCTACGACAGCAAGGGCTCGACCCGCACAGACTGCCAGAAGCACAAACGGCTCAGAGGATCAGTCGGATGTTCAGGTGTGTTTCGCTTCCGGGTCAGGAGCCGTCCTACTAGGCACGGCCCTTATCAACGTGTGCCATTTGGGGTGCAGCTTCCAGGCACGAGCTCTGATAGACTCAGGGTCCGAAGCGACCTTCATAACGGAACGACTGTTCAACCTCGTCAAACCACCCTTCAAGACGATTCAAGCCCAAGTTTCCGGCCTTAATCAGACCACTTCCGCGCAGTCTACAAAATTGTGCCATTTCTCCATTCGGTCGCCGTCTAGACCCGGGCTACAATTAGAGACTGCGGCCTACGTTCTGCCGCAGTTGGCAGGAAATCTGCCATCATACCCGATTCCGCGAGATCGTCTCAAGGGGCTGCCCGACATTCCCCTGGCGGACCCCAACTTCTTTGAGAGCTCCCAAGTCGATGTACTAATAGGAGCTGACATTCTTCCGTCCATTCTCCTCGGTAATGCCAAGGCTAACATATGCGGGTCGCTTCTCGGTCAGGAGACCATTTTTGGATGGGTGCTGACAGGCCCATTATCTCCAGCCAATCCCCGCAGCGTGTCCGTTTTTTCCACACGAGTGGCCCCCAGCCTCGGTGACTCACTGGATCAGCTCCTCACCAAATTCTGGGAGGTGGAAGATGTGCCCACACCGATAAGTTCGGAATCGGATTCCGTTTGCGAGCACAATTTTGTCCAGACGACGAAAAGAGACGAGTGTGGCAAGTACGTTGTGACGCTCCCCTTTCGCGACCCCGGGCAGAAGGGTTCCGAGCTAGCGGCTTCACGGTCCTTTGCCCTTGCTCAGTTTCTGCGTAACGAGCAGCGCCTGAAGAGGGACCCGCCCCTTAAGGCCCGCTATGACTCGGTAATTCAGGAGTACATCGACTTAGGCCACATGACCGAGGTCTCTCCCGCGAGCAATTCCGCTACCTACTATCTTCCACATCATGCAGTCTTCAAGCCCGAAAGCACGACCACCAAGGTGCGAGTGGTCTTCAATGCTTCGAGCCCGTCCGCAAACGGGACCAGTCTGAACGACATTCTTTACGCGGGCCCGGTCTTACAATCCGACCTGACGATTCAAATCCTAAAGTGGCGGTACTTTAGGTTTGTCTTCAACGCCGACATCGAGAAGATGTATCGGCAAATTTGGGTAGACCCCAAGCATACTCCGCTCCAACGTATTTTGTTTCGCAATCCCGATGGGGATATCCGCGACTACGAGTTGAAAACGGTCACCTTCGGTGTCAATTGTGCCCCGTTCCTGGCGATCCGTGTGCTGCGACAGCTCGCTGACGACGAAGAGTCGAAGTATCCGCAGGCAAGCCAAATTATCCGGCAGTTTATGTACGTTGATGACGTTCTCGCGGGGGCAGACTCCAAAACTGAAGCCCAAGCTTCGATTCGGGAGCTGAAAGGGGCCCTAGAGTCAGCAGGGTTCCCACTTAGGAAATGGACGTCGAATAACAAGGCAATCCTGGCCGACATTCCGATCGATCACCGTCTCCGAGCTGACTTTCTCGACATCGATGCAGAGAGCACGGCCAAGACACTCGGCGTGCGGTGGAAAGCGACGACTGATGAAATCTTTTTTGTCCCGCCAGAATTGACTTCCGGCTCAGTTTTCACAAAGCGCCAAGTCCTCTCCCAAATTGCCAAATTGTTCGATCCAGCAGGTTGGCTCGCTCCTTTCATTGTTCGGGCAGAAATGTTCATGCAAGACATTTGGCTTCTGGATCTAGGGTGGGATGACGCCCTCCCTCAAGATTTCTGTCAGCGATGGGTTGACTTCCTAAAGAATTACTCGGTGCTCGATCAGATTCGTGTTCCTCGATGGGTCGCGTTCCGACCACACCTAAAGGTCGAACACCACGGGTTCTGCGACGCTTCACAGAAGGCGTACGGCGCAGCAATTTACGTTCGTGTCGAAATCGGGTCCACGGTAATAGTGACCCTGCTGACTGCAAAGACTCGAGTGGCCCCAGTTAAGACGGTTTCGCTCCCTCGACTAGAACTGTGCGGTGCCTTGTTGTTGTCCGAGATGGCCACCGCCGTTCTGCCACATATGCCAGGGGCCGCGTCTGCCCTATACTGTTGGACCGACTCGACTATTGTCCTCGCGTGGCTGCATAAGCCAGCGTGCCAGTGGACAACGTTCGTGGCCAACCGGGTGACCAAGATCACCCAATTCACCGACGTGCAGAAATGGGCACATGTCCGCTCCGAGCATAACCCTGCGGATCTCGCTAGCCGGGGCGTAGCTCTCCAAGATCTTGCAGATAACCAGTTGTGGTGGCACGGTCCTGACTGGCTGCAGAGGCCTCGCAGCGACTGGCCCACCCAAGGCTATGATACCCCCGTGACTGAACTCGAGAAGCGAGCAGTCAAGGTCCATGTCGCGAAAGTACCCCCCGAAGATCTCCTTGAGCGTTTTTCCACACTCGACAAGGCATTACGAGTCCTTTCCTATGTTCATCGCTTCATCCAGCGCGCGCGGAAGATTCGACTTTCGTTTGAAGAGCACCTGACCGCTAATGAGATAACGTCGGCTGAACGTCTTCTAGTTTCCGTCACTCAGCGCAGACACTTCGTCTCTGAGATGGGCTGCTTAAGCGAAAAGCGTCCAATATCGGCAACCAGTCCGATTCAGAATCTGAACCCTTTCGTGGATTCGCAAGGCCTTATGTGAGCCTGCGGCCGGGTCACGTCCTCTGAGCTTCTCCAATATGACGAACGGCACCCTATTATCCTTCCGTACGACTGTCAGCTGTCTCGACTCCTGGTTCATTTTACACATCGCATCACGCTGCACGGTGGCAGTCAGCTGATGATCCGTCTGATCCGGGCCAAGTTCTGGATTCCAAGGGTGAGGAATTTGGTCAAGTCCGTTGTCCATTCTTGTAAGGTATGTGTCATCCACAAGAAGAAGTTGCAGACGCAACTCATGGGAGAGCTACCCAAGGAACGGACGTCCTTCTCGCGCCCGTTCACGCACACCGGTGTGGATTATGCCGGTCCCTTCGAGATAAAAAACTATACGGGGAGGGCCTGTCTCATCACAAAGGGTTATGTGTTGGTGTTTGTGTGCTTCTCCACTAAGGCCATCCATTTAGAGCCTACGTCGGACCTTACGACCGAGAAATTTCTGGCGGCTTTCGCACGGTTCGTGTCCCGGAGAGGATGCCCCCGTCAAGTGCAGTCCGACAACGGGAAGACCTTTGTGGGAGCAGCTGCTCTACTATCCCGCGATTTTCTCCAGAGCCTAAAGGGGGCTGTGACTGGTGCCTATAGTCACCAGCAGCTTCTCTGGCATTTCATTCCTCCGGGAGCTCCCCACATGGGGGGCCTTTGGGAAGCATGGGTCAAGAGCTTCAAGACCTTGTTCTACAAGTCCGCCGCCACGCGAAAATACACCTTTGAGGAGCTGGCTACTCTCCTGGCGAAGATCGAGGCGTGCCTGAATTCGCGGCCACTCGCGCCAATGTCCGAAGACCCTGCTGACCTGCTAGCTCTTACACCCGGGCACTTTCTTGTGGGAGGACCACTTCTCGCCACGGTCGAGCCCGAGATAAAGGGGGACACCAGTTCCATCATCAATCGTTGGCAACACCTCAAGGCGCTTCAGCAGCAATTTCAGCTCCGGTGGAAGGAGGAGTATCTCAAGGAGCTCCATAAGAGAAACAAGTGGCGAGCCCCTACGAGGGACCTCCGTGTTGGGGATATGGTCGTCATCAAGGAAGACAACCTTCCGTCCAATGAGTGGCGTTTAGGCAGGGTTGACGCGGTGTATCCCGGCTCTGATGGCCATGTCCGCGTGATCGACATCCGCACCGCGCGAGGGCTTGTAAAGCGGCCCGTTGTTAAGGTCGTGCTTCTTCCGTTGGACGCGTCCGCCTACCCACAGTGATCAACATTTCTTCCGCTCCAATGTTCCTGTCCAATTGTGCTGTCCCGTAGCTCTGCCCGTAGTTCCGAACCTTCATTTACACCGATTCTGATCATGTTATTTGTTCCTTTATCATATTTCCGTCAGCCATAGCCAACACGATGTCGCCATGTCCACGCAACACCCAAGCATCGCTGGAGAGCAGATGTACTCGTGGTATTCAATCCTACCGTTGCCGAGTCTGCAATGGAATCCACGCCTTAAAGAAGTGTCGGCGCTTCCTACGCCTTAGCGCCGAGAAGCGGCTCCGAGCGGTTCTTGTGAACCGGTATTGCTCGAGCTGCCTGGCCCACGAGCACTCCGATGGATCCTGTCGTCGGGGTGACGGTTGTAAGACGTGTGGACAGGACCACCACACGCTGCTGCATCTCGTGGAGAAGCCGCGGGCTCGGCGCAAGGCACGCCAAGAGGAGCACCGGTCACGGAGCGCGGGAGTCAGGACACAGAGTGTCACGTCTGGCGCCCGGCCGTCATCCGCCAACTCCCGGCGCGGTTCGGGTGCTCCTCGGCCTGGGTCCGCCACTTTCCGGCAATCCCAACCCGATCCACGGCCACCGACGTCCCGGCACTCGTCGATGCATCCTCGGCCTTCTTCCGCCACTCCTCGATTGCCAACCACCGCTCATCCGCCCGCGACATCCGCACCTAGGAAAAGTTCCGCCTCTCGTCGAGGGCCCCCGCTGGATGCGGTCGCTGCGCCCACCCTCTCATCGCTGTTGCAACGGAACAGCGTCAACGTGCTGCCGACTGCACTAGTGCGGATCGACACCGGGACCCGGAGCTTCGATACGGGGGCCCTCATCGACCCATGCACGCCCTCGAGCTGCATCGACGCCTCGCTCGCTGCGTGTTTCCGGCTGCCCACTACCAGCGTGAGGGAAGAACAGGTGTGTTCCGCCACCGTGGGGTCAACGACCGATGACAGCGTTCGGCTGGAGGTCATGTTCAAGATCGAGCCTCACGTGCGAGTTCGTACGCCGTCCCGGGAGCTGAGCGAGGCGGTGCGTGCCCACTTCCGAGGCGTGACCCTGGCGGATGAGCGATTCCATCTGCCAGCGACAATCTCCGTCGTCCTGGGCGCAGATATGTACCCACGGATTATTCAACCGGGCTTCCTGAAGATCCAGGACGGACTCCCAGTGGCCCAGAGCACCGTGTTTGGATGGGTCGTGTCCGGAGCCTGCCACCAGCCATAACTTCGAGGGAGCTATTGCAACCCGAGCGATTGCAAGGGGGGCGGAATGTTTAGGTGAGGGGCCGTGGTGCCACTCACCTGAAGAGCGCATCCGCGCTGAAGAGCGCACCCGCGCTAAAGAGCGCACCCACGCTAAAGAGCGCACCCGCGCTGAAGAGCGCGTCCACACTCGCCCCTCTGTGCCCTCTCTTCTCGCTCGTTGGCTGTCGGCGATCTCTTTTTTTTCACTAGTTTTTAAGATCAATCTCATGTAAGCAGCCGAATAAAGCTGACCGCGTTATACCATCCGAAAGACGCCCCCGACTTCTTATTTCAACGTTCTAATTTTTTCTGGAATCTTTTTGCGGAACCACGCCCCCCTACACAACCCTACTTTTGCTAGCGATTATAGTCACTTTCGATCCCACCTTAGCATATACTACGGTCTTTTCTTTGCATAAGTCTTTTCCGAAGCGTCTGCAAAGCCATGAATTTGAATACTTAATTCAAATTTGAAATTAATCCATCTAGGGACCCTTATTTGCCCTAATTCCTCTAACCCAGAGTGATATTCTTCCCATTCCTTACGATCTTCCATACCTAGCTCTTCATCCCAATTGATTCCTGCTGTCCACAATTTTTGCATAAAGATTTTTCCCACAATTGTTACCGGTGCCAACCAACCTAATGGATCGAATATTTTTGCTAATGTGGACAAGACGAATCTTTTAGTTAGTTTTTTAGGTTCAGTACAACATACTGTAAATTTAAACTCGTCTTTTCTAAGGTTTTAATAAACTCATCTTCCTTGATGCTAACTATTTTATTATCTCCTGAGTTTTCTACCATTTGTAATCTTTTTGGGTCATTCGAAACCCACTTTCTCAAATTAAACCCAGAGCTCGATAGTTCGTTAGAAATTAATTGCACTATGGTTGTGGCATCTTCTACTGAATTTGCACCTGTCTTAAGGTCGTCCATATAAAAATCATTTTTTATTATTTCCCCGATCATTTTGTTTTGGCAATTTTCACCTACATCTGCCAATACTCTGGTTGCTAAATATGGGGCGGAAGCGGTACCATAAGTTACAGTCGTTAATTTGTAGGTTTTTATTTTTGTTTTTGGGTCATCCCTCCACAATATATATTGAAATTTTTGATCCCCATGTTTTATTTTGATTTGTCGGTACATTTTCTCAATGTCCGATGATACTACATATTCCCATTTACGCCAATTTATCATTATATCGAAAATATCTTTTTGAACCTTTGGTCCAACCCACATAATGTTGTTTAGGCTTTTGCTATTGCTGGTTTTGGCTGAGGCATCAAAAACTACTCTAACAAAACTAAATTTGCTAAAACTAAAACTAATTTTGTTGTAAGACTCGATTCCCTTATAACAGCTTGGTGAGGAAGGTAGTATTTGCCTTCATCATTTACTTCTACCATATGTCCTAAGTCTAAATATGCTTTCATAAATTTTGAATATTCTATTCGAAGTTTTTCATTTTTCAGTAATTTTTTTTCTAAATTCAAGAAACGAGCCATTGCTTGATTCTTTGAGTCTCCTAATGTTATATTTTCTTTAAAGGGAATAGCTACAATATATTTTCCATTTGAATCTTTTTTAGTATATTTTTATACCCTTGCAGAGGGTATTATAATTTTGGTCAAAAGTGTGCAACGCAGTGAAGGAGACATATCCGACCCTATAAAGTATATATATTCTTGATCAGGATCACCTCCTGAGTTGATATGAGCATGTCCGTCTGTCCGTCTGTCCGTCTGTCTGTCCGTCTGTCTGTCCGTCTGTCTGTCCGTCTGTCTGTTTCTACGCAAACTAGTCTCTCAGTTTTAAAGCTATCGTCTTGAAACTTTGCACACACCCTTCTTTCCTTTGCACGCAGTATATAAGTCGGAACGGCCCGGATCGGCAGACTATATCCTATAGCTGCCATATAACTGATTGATCGGAAAAGGTATAACTTTGGTGTTTTTAGAGTTAGAGAGTTAAAATTTGATATGAGAGCTATTTTTGGCAAAACATTACGTCGATTTTCATAAGGATCGGCCGACTATATCCTATAGCTGCCATATAACTGAACGATCGGAAATGACTTAACTTTCGTGTTTTTGAAGATAGAAAGCTGGAATTTAATACAGATTCTATTTTTGGTCAGTTAATCCAACCTACCAAATTTCATTAGGATCGGCCGACTATATCTCATAGCTGCCATATAACTGAACGATCGGAAATGTTTTTTGGTAGAAATACCAACTTTGGTATTTTCGAAGATAGAAGTTTGGGACTTTTTTTAGATTTTGTATTGTAATAAATTGGGTTATATATTCCTATTCCCATAAGGATCGGCCAACTATATCCGATGTTTGCGATATATATCCGGTTTTAACTGCAAGATATATAAACTTCGGCTCCGCCCGAAGTTAGCTTTCCTTTCTTGTTTAAAATTAATTTCACAAATTTCTGTCTCTAAGTCATTGCTATCCTCTTCTTCTACCTCCTAATATCGATCCATATGTTTTAGCTCGATACTGGTTGCTACAATCGATTTACTTCCTCTGGATTTTGTGCACCCTGACACTGTCCATCCAAAGACCGTTTTTTGCCCAAGAAGCCTACCTTTTTTGGTTATCTCCGGCAGTAAGATTAGTGGATATAAATCCGCACCAATTACAAGGTCAATTCGACCAGGTTGGTCGAAATTGGGATCCGCTAAATGGAATTCTTCCCAGTCCGACTTGTTTATAGAAATATCATTAGTGGGTAGACATTTCATTAATTTGGGTAAAATAATAGCATTTGTGTAAAATTCTTTAGAATATTTACTGTTATTTTTAATTGTTAATTTTAGCTTGTGGTTTGACACACACGCACCTGTTGGTGATACTCCACTTATTTCAGTGTGCGCCTTTATTTTAGGCAACTTAAGTTTTTGTGCCGCTTCTTCAGAAATCAAAGTGCTTTGTGACCCATTGTCAATCAATGCTCTGAACTTTCCGAATTCACCATCATGACCTTTAATCTGAACATACGCTGTGGCCAACAACGCTGGTTCAGAGGTCATGCATGTATTTGCATTCTCCCTTTTACAATGCAACATGCTATGATGTGATTTTTGACAATATGAGCATACTAGCTCGCTTGTACATCTGATGTTTGAACTGTGCTTTAAACATCGGTAGCACAAATTCAATTTTTTAGCCACGTCCATTCTGGCCTGTGGACTTAATGATTTAAATTAATAGCAAAGAGTTAAATGATGCCCGGGCAAATTGCACATCGGGCATGTTGTGTTAGCTGGGTTATTGTTGTATTTTAGGCCGAGCAATAGTTCTATTTATTTGTAATAATGAAGGTGTTAAAGTACAAAGTTGTTGGCGATAGAGATGACAGAACAGAAGAAGAGGCCTTAGAGGAGATACTTATAAAAATAACAAAGCTCCCGATATATATCGGGTAGTGCTGCCAATTGTATTTCCAATACTTCCCCTCAATTGGTAAGCTGCTAATCGGCTGGACATACACCCAAGGATGTCTTACAGGTGTTGTGTTTTGAGGCTCCAAGTCCTTTTGTTAATATGTCTGCTGGCATCTCGGTCGTTGATATGTAATTTACGGATATAGTTCCCTCTTCAACCAGCTCTCGGATGAAATGGTGGCGGATGTCAACATGCTTGGTGCGTTTGTGAAATACGGGATTGCAAGCAAGTTGACCGGCTCCTTGATTGTCGTTGTGAATGACAGTTGTCTTCAGTTGCCCCAAAACTTCGCTAAGGAAACTTCTAAGGTGAACCGCTTCTTTTGATGAGTCTGATAGGGCCATGTACTCCGCCTCTGTGCTTGACAATGCAACCGTCCGTTGCTTTCTACTTTCCCAGGATATTGCTGCACTTGCGAACTTGAAGGCAAAACCTGTGAAAGATCTGCGATCGTCAATGTTGGCGGCCCAGTCAGCATCTGCGTAGCCTACTAGGTTTTGGCCACTTCGTTTATAAAACAAGCCATGGTTTTGGGTTCCTTTTAAGTAGCGTAATACCCTTTTTGCAGCAATCCAGTGCTGTTTCCCAAAATTTGTGTTTTATTGGCTT
Organism: Drosophila bipectinata; assembly: GCF_030179905.1. Classification (NCBI taxonomy): domain Eukaryota; kingdom Metazoa; phylum Arthropoda; class Insecta; order Diptera; family Drosophilidae; genus Drosophila; species Drosophila bipectinata. Next base: position 17,836,305 of record NC_091740.1, on the reverse strand, counting down.
AGTGCACTCACTGCGAACGCTATATCGGGGCGCGTTGATACTGCCAACCACATTAAGGCTCCTACCAAACTCTGATATGGCACACTAGACATTTCTTCCTTTTCGCTTTCTGTGGTTGGACACATTTCTGTAGACAATTTTTCGCTTGTATTAATTGGAGTATTTACAGGCTTGCAGTTTTCCATGTTGAAACGTTTCAGGATGTCTGCTATATACTTTGGTTGGGCCATGGTGAATTCTGTCTTGTCTTCGCTTTGTTTAAATTCTATGCCCAAACAATACGATATCTTGCCCAAATCTTTCATCTGGAATTTGTTAGACAATTCATGCTTCAACTGCGAAAGCATTTTGACGTTATTTGTTGCTATTATGAGGTCGTCTACGTAAAGCGATACTATCAGGATCCCATTTCGTTCACGTTTTAAGTACACGCCCTGATCGGCTGCGAGTGGTTTAAGATTCAGTTCTTTGAGTGTGCAGTCCAGCTTTTTGTACCATTGGCGACCGCTCTGCTTTAGACCATATAGTGCCTTTCTTAACTTGCAAACCTTTTCGGGGCCATACATCTTCTTCTCATTTGCTGTCAATATTTCCTGGAACTCAGGTGGGACGCTGACATAAAGTTCTTCCTCGATGTCCCCATTTAAATAGGCGCTGTTGAAATCGAATTGGTGAACATCCAATCCGAGTTCCGTGGCTAAAGCTATTAATGTCCTTATTGAGCTCATTCGGGATACTGGAGAAAAGGTCTCGTCGTAATCAATACCTTCGCGTTGTGTAACTCCTTTTGCAACCAATCGAGCTTTTCGACAATTTATCTTTCCGTCGGGCGAATATTTTGTTCGTAGCACCCACTTCGTTTCGATAACCTTATGGTTTTTCTGACGATCGACAACCTCCCATGTATTGTTCTTTTTCAATGACTTGTACTCGTTTATCAATGCCTCCTTCCATTCGATGGCGTTCGTGCCTTTAAGAGCTACGCTCGCAGTTAGCTCCTTTGAGTTCATTGCAAGTGAGGTGGCTTCATAGAATATGTCTTCTTGATCGGACTCGGGCTGCTGGTTTGATGTGTCGATTCGGTCTGCAATTATTTGATTGTACATTAACTTGGGCCTTCCTGGTTTGCCTGTTAATATATTCTTTGGTCTTCCGCGTCGACGTTTCCACGCGTCCATATTTCCGGTTCTGGTTGTTCATCATCTGGTTCAGGGTCCTCTGGCTCGTGATCTTCTGTTTGGCTGCCGTCGTTGTCATCTGGGTCGTCATTTTCTGGTCGATCAACTGCTACTGGTTCAATGTCGATATTGATTGGGAATTCCATAAAATCCTCGTACTTATAGTCGTGCCCAAATAAGTGTGTAAAAACGACATCTCGGCTTTTAATTAAAGTTTTGGTTTCTACATCATACAGCCTATAAGCTTTGGCATCGCTGCAGTATCCAACGAAAACACATTTCCTGGATTTTGAGCTGAACTTACTTTTCGATCGTTTGTCCAGTGAGTAAGCAATTTGACCAAACTTCTGCATATGCTTCACAACTGGGATGCGATTGTTCCACAGCTTGAAAGGCGTTTCTCCACATAGGCTTCTTGAAGGACATCTGTTTCTTATGTAGTTAGCTGTGTTTACTGCTTCGGCGCAGTAGCTCGCAGGCAGAGCAGCCTGTAACAAGAGACAGCGAGCCATTTCTACAAGGGTACGGTTTTTACGTTCAGCTGTGCCGTTTTGTTGAGGTGTATATTTAACGGAATACTCATGCTTTATTCCTTGAGCTGCAAGGTAATTTTTGAACTCATTATTGGTGTATTCTGTGCCGTTATCTGACCTGATTGTTTTTAGCTTCTTTCCAGTTCGTCGTTCTACGTAGTTCTTAAATTCTTTAAATTTTTGGAACACTTCTGATTTACTTTTGATGGTGTAGAGCTCGCACCATTTCGAGAAGTCATCTGTAAATGTCAGAAAATAACGGCTGCCTCCGTGGCTGTTTACTCGCATGGGCCCGCATACGTCGCTGTGGATTAATTCTAGTACATCCCTTGCCCTTGAATTCGATACTGGGAACGGCTTCTGGGACTGCTTCCCCTTGATGCATATTTCACAAATTGGGAGACTCTCCTTTAGGTTTACCTTAGCTCCTTGAACTTTGCCTTTTCCGATCAGTTCTTTCAGATCCGGCTCATTTAGATGGCCGAAACGCTCATGCCATTTTTTGATGCTGTTTTGCTTACTTATGGCGATCTGGCTGCTTTCGTGTGTTTCCTCGATCTGGTACAAGTCCAACTTGCGAGGAGCGGTAAAAAATAATTCTCCTCCTTTGGCTCTAACTACCTCAGCTTTCTCTTTCTTGAATATTACATTGAAGCCGTGGTCACATATTTTTGAGACCGATAAGAGATTGGTTCTTAAATCCGGCACATAGAGTGCGTTTTTCAGGCTGGCGGTGAACTTGTTGTTTGGGGAGAACTGCACGGATCCACATCCTTTTATATCTGTGGCCTCATCATTTGCCAGTCTGAGCTTCGAGCCTTCAGCTGGCTCCAGGGTCTCAAACATATTTTTCTGTGAGCACATGTGTGACGTTGCTCCAGAGTCTAGACACCAGTTACTGCAATCACTGTTTGTATAATTAGCTATGTTGATGTACATGCTTTCGCTCTGGTTCTTCATTGGCTTTGATCTGCACTCAGCTGCACGGTGACCGACTTTTCCACAGCTGTAACATTTAAACTTAAATTTTTGATTGGTTCTTAGTTGTTTCGGCTTGCTGGGATTATACTTCTTGTGCACCAATAATGCTCCAGGCGTCGACTCGCTTGGATTTCTGTTTCTTGCCTCGTATTCGTCTAGTAACTTAATTTTTAGTGCTTCTGTTGATATTAAGTTTTCCTGAGTTTCAATCGCAATTCGAAACTGTTCGTACTCCTCTGGTATACTGTATAGTAGCAAGATGGTTAACAGATCGTCAATATTCAGCAGATTTACTTCGTTTATTTTGTCAACTAAATCGGAAAACTTATCTATGTGGCTTCTCATATCTCCGCCTGCATTCATTTTCAGTAAGATCAGCGATTTCAACAGTGCGGCTTTACGGGCTGGCCCCGTAGACTGGTAAGTGTTGTGCAGCTTTACCCATATATCATTTGCAGTTTCGCAGTTCTTCGTATGCCTAAGTTCCGATGTTGACATGGCCAAAATGAGATCGGACTTAGCCTTTGCATCTTCGTTTATCCATTGTGCGAAATTATCATCGGGTTTTAAAAGAGTCCCGTTGACATATTTCCACGAGTCATTTTTTATCAAAAGGGCTTGCATTTGTATTTTCCAGGTGTCGAAATTGTCTTTGCCCAAAGGCTCTATGCGTATACTAGCAATACTCATTTTGCTTTTTGATCTGCGTTTAGTTATGCTACACAAGCTAACATTTCACGTAGCTACACAAGCAACGAACACGCTTCTTTTCTCTGTTGCCAACAAGACGCCTTCTTTTGCGTCCCCAGATGTCTCAGACTTTTACATGCACACGTGATGTATATATGTGTGTGCCGGCAATTTCACCACAAATTGAATTTTGCCATATGAACTCACTATTTGTTCACTATCCTTCTTTGAACTATTCTCTGGCGCAGTGGAAGCGTGCTGGGCCCATAACCTGTTGTATTTTAGGCCGAGCAATAGTTCTATTTATTTGTAATAATGAAGGTGTTAAAGTACAAAGTTGTTGGCGATAGAGATGACAGAACAGAAGAAGAGGCCTTAGAGGAGATACTTATAAAAATAACAAAGCTCCCGATATATATCGGGTAGTGCTGCCAATTGTATTTCCAATAGTTATTATTTTTTATTATTTTTTTTGTTGGGAACTCATTTCCCACTGATGTTAACGAACTAAGCCGTTGGTCTAAAAAGTCTGTGACATCCTTTAAATTTTGGATTTCACTCGATTTTTTTACTTGGCCCTCATACTGCTGTAGAGCCTCAATACTTAATTTTTTTAAAAATAATATGCGCAAAAATGCAATCTGATTCTTCGGTCAGATTTGCTTTTAGGCGCATCATATAAATTGATTCATTGATTGAATCAATTATATTTTTAAGGTGCCTATATGAGTCCAAATTAATATAAGCAATAATTGGGAAACCACATTTCGTGCTTCCCCTTTTAGAGCACTTTTAAGGTAGCTTAGCTTCAAGGATGGACTTAAATCCATCCTTGAATGAACTAGCTCCTTAAATAACTCATAAAAATGGTCCCAATCTTTGGAATTTCCAGAAAAATTGGGAACCTCAATTTTTGGTAGGCTAGGTAGTTCGTCCATTCTAGGGCAACCACCTTCTACCTTGTTAGGAGTTTTCTCTTGGATTTATTATCCATCAGCTCGATGTGTATTTCAACATCCTCTTCGAGCTCTATAATTTTGCTCATATATTTATTATTGAGCCCTTCAATATTTAGAAAATCGGACACTGTATCGATTTTACTAAGAAACATTCTTAATTTTTTAATTCTTATAGGAAAGGTTTCATTTTTCCTTTTCTGAATCTCCACATAAGTTATCTCGAGGTAATCCTCGAGGTTCTTTATAGCCCCCTCAAGCCACAAAGAAAGCTCATCCTGGCCAATATATTTTTTAATTTTGTTGCTGGCGGACTTAATATTTGATATTTTTTCGAATTATTTTTAATAAATATTTAATATTATCAAAAAAAAAAATCAAAAAAAAAAAATTAATATTTTTTCGAAGTAATTTTTTAAGAAATAGTCATGCTCTACAGGACCGAGTTGAACCAAATGATTATGGTTCGTAAAGGCTTTTTGCTCCAAATTTTTTAATGCCTCCCTATCCTCTTCTGAATATGAATTTTTTGCGAGAAGCGCATCTATTTGCCGGGTGAGGCGCACCTGGTCTTCGATAATTGGAATTTTATCCTTAGTCGACATTATATATTATTTTAAATTAAATTAAGTTCAAAAACTAAATTCAAGTGGACTAATTTCTAATTATTGCTGCTGATGTTGTTGCCGTTGCCGCTGCTGCCCCTGATGTTGTTGCTGTTGCCGCTGCTGCTCGTGATGTTGTTGCTGTTGCCGCTGCTGCTCGTGATGTTGTTGCCGTTGCCGCTGCTGCTCCTGATGTTGTTGCTGTTGCCGCTGCTGCTCGTGATGTTGTTTCACGGGGTTTTTTTATACCCTTGCAGAGGGTATTATAATTTTGGTCAAAAGTGTGCAACGCAGTGAAGGAAACATCTCCGACCCTATAAAGTATATATATTCTTGATCAGGATCACCTCCTGAGTTGATATGAGCATGTCCGTCTGTCCGTCTGTCTGTCCGTCTGTCTGTTTCTACGCGAACTAGTCTCTCAGTTTTAAAGCTATCGTCTTGAAACTTTGCACACACCCTTCTTTCCTTTGCACGCAGTATATAAGTCGGAACGGCCCGGATCGGCCGACTATATCCTATAGCTGCCATATAACTGATTGATCGGAAATGGTATAACTTTGTGTTTTTAGAGTTAGAGAGTTCAAATTTGACATGAGAGCTATTTTTGGCAAAACATTACGTCATGCCAAATTTCATAAGGATCGGGCGACTATATCCTATAGCTGCCATATAACTGAACGATCGGAAATGACCCAACTTTCGTGTTTTTGAAGATAGAAAGCTGGAATTTAATGCAGATTCTATTTTTGGTCAGTTAATCCAACCTACCAAATTTCATTAGGATCGGCCGACTATATCTCATAGCTGCCATATAACTGAACGATCAGAAATGGTATTTGGTAGAAATATCAACTTTCGTATTTTCGAAGATAGAAGTTTGGGACTTTTTTTAGATTTTGTATTGTAATAAATTGGATTATATATTCCTATTCAGATAAGGATCGGCCAACTATATCCGATGTTTGCGATATATATCCGGTTTTAACTGCAAGGGTATATAAACTTCGGCTCCGCCCGAAGTTAGCTTTCCTTTCTTGTTTTTTTTTGATTTTGGTGTATTTTTTTTTTTTTTTTTTGAAACTTTTGTGGATGTTGTTTGGGGGTTCTTTTGGGTTTTACTTTTTGTGGATGTTGTTTGGGGGTTCTTTGGGTTTTTACTTTTTTAATTTATTTTTTGTCGCTCACAATCACTTTTTTTTTTTTAACTTTCCGATGTAAAGCCTTGGTTACGCTAATACACAAATACTTTTTCGTTGATTTGCATATAATTTTTTATTTCGGTATTGTTCCGAAATAAAAACACACTGTAGAAAAGAAAATATTTTTCTCTTTCTCTTGTTTAATGCTCATTGGCATTTATATTATTTTATACCCTGTGTTCCTTACCTCTTGGGGGGAAGCAACAGGGGACTACGGTTTTTAAACTGGGTTCTTTTTTACCCAGGTCGCAGCCTTTATTTTTAAGCTACCTTGGGCTGAGAATTATTATTTTTCTTCAGCCACTTATAGGTGCCAGTTTTAAACCTGAGTCTCTTACCACAGGGGGGAAAACGTCAGGCTGTCTCAAAGAACCAAATATTAAGAGGAGCCCCAAAATAAAGGTCGTACTCCAATGAGTTCCGTTTCAAAACTGATTTTATTCGTCAAAGTTCTCTTTTAAGTAAGATACATAAAAATCTTAAAACTATTAAAAACTACTTATCAACGCACTGCACGTTGACATGCTATGCGACCCTTTCTCAAGTGTGACAAGCGGATGCGCTTATGTTTGTTATTTATTATGCTTATGTTTGTGTTTTTTATGTTAGGCTGCAGGGGATCGGTTTTAAACCATGCTGTTTATCTCATATTTCCATGGGTCCGATCCAAGTATTATTTTGCCAAAAATAGCTCTCATGTAAAATTTGAACTCTCTAACTCTTAAAAGTCGTAAAAAGTAACTCTAACTCTAACTCGAAGTTATACCATTTCCGATCAATCAGTTATATGGCAGCTATAGGATATAGTCGGCCGATCCCGGCCGTTCCGACTTATATACTGCGTGCAAAGTTTCAAGTCGATAGCTTTAAAACTGAGAGACTAGTTCGCGTAGAAACAGACAGACAGACAAACGGACCGACGGACATGCTCATATCAACTCAGGAGGCGATCCTAATCAAGAATATATATACTTTTTAGGGTCGGAGATGTCTCCTTCACTGCGTTGCACAATTTTGGACAAAATTATAATACCCTCTGCAAGGGTATAAAAAAGTGTGATAAATCGACTCCGGCCGTCCGTACAGCATACGTAGGGTCTCCATGGCCAGCCCGACTGTGGCTGGCGTCATCAGTTTTCCTCGCACAGCTGCTCCTTCAAAACATTTATGAAGCCTCATAAGATTCTCCTGGTCGCTGAACCCGCATCGCATAGTTTATTGCTCATAGCTTACGATGAAAATCGGCCATTCTTCGGGATTGCCGCTAAAGTATGGTAAATCATTGCTTAAAACTTGTTTTATAGCAATCTGCGCATGAATCCGTATCCAGAGGTGTTGACGTAGTGTAGCTCATGGGTGGAATAAGATTCTGTATATATACTGTATACTGTATATACTGATTTGGGGTGTAAAACTGTTCTTTTTTCGTTGGTATTTTTGCTTCTGGTTCTTGTAGCACGCTAGATGCTGTTATCGAAAATGATCCACTAAGCTTTACATTATTTATTATAGGCTGTACGTTTTGCTGCATGAAACCCATATTTCCAATCGCAGGATAATTGGCTGTTGCTCCACCCCCCTGTGTACACGGTAGATTTCAGAAAGCCGCCAACTAGAGACTGTCCTGGATTGCTTGGTAACTCTCTAGCCTTCGTGCCCTGTACTAGGTACGAAGCGTGTTCAACAATACTCGGCTATACATGGAATCCTAGATTTCTTCCGACGTTTTGGATCCTTACTGGCGAAATGTCTTGATCCATTAATCCTGTGCCGCCGACGTGCGCTGCAGCTTCTCTATCCAGGGTCTCCGAAGTCCCGCTAGTTACGGACAAGGGTGCCGTAGAGATCGCGACTGAGTTCGCATCACTAGCTCGAAGTATTCCCACATGGTTATCTCCTTTGATCGCTATTGCAGTGCCGTCCGGTAGGTCTGGTTCCACAGCTGCCGCAAGATTCCTATTCTCCGCTCCACTCATAGGCCGATAACCTCACTTCATGTTGCTGGCTCTTGATAACTGTTCTTGAGGTTAGGACTTTCACAGAGAATCTAGAGCACTTTCCTCATTCCAAATGTTAAGTTTTTTAGAACATTGGGCCGCTTGCCGATACTTCGCTAGGGTGAAGTCCGTACGTTTTTTGAGTAGTTATAGTTTTCAGTTACAGTTAATCTTTATGTTTATTGTAATGAATTTACAAGATGATATGGGTAAGTAGATGTAGTATTGAGTAAGATTAATTTAATTAACAAATGATGGATTTAATAATAAGCAATAATGTGATCTAAACAAATTTTGATAATTTATGAATTTATGATTTATGAGTAGCGATCAAACACTCCCCGAGTTAAGACGTGCCTAAAATATTCGCCTAAGCTGCACTAGCGCTAAAGCCATAATTAACAGTTACTTGAATCACAAAACAAAACAAAACAGTGGTTGCATCAAGTGTTGTTATTAACATGAACGGCGACGAAGACGAAATAACGGTTTGGGGCTGGCAGAAAGTAAAGCCGAAACCTAAGGCAATAAAGAGACCAAACCAGGTCTCTCCAATCCTGCTAAAGAAAAAAATCTTCCAGCACCAGCACTAATCAATTCTCTATCTTAAGCGACAGCACACCAAACAACGGAAATGAAGACGAAAACGAAGCACTGGATATGATAACTGAAGACACCTCAGATGAATCTGCCAAGCCACCACCTATATTTCTATCTGAAGTCAACGACATTAAAGGAATGCTAGCTTATCTCGAGTTTTTATAAAGTACAACGCGATGGTCAAGTGAGAATAATGGTAAAGTCCATTGAAGAATACAGGAAACTTGTTAAAACTCTTGCTTCAGACTTTGTCAAATTCCACACATACCAGCTTAAACAAGAAAGGACATTTAGAGTTGTTATTAAAAATTTGCACTTCTCAACGGATATCGATTTAATTAAACAAGATGTAGAGTCCAAAGGTCACACTGTAAGAAACATTACCAATATCAAAAGTCGTGTAACCAAAGAGCCATTGAATTGGTTCTTCTTAGACATTGAGCCGAACAATAAGAATTTAGACATTTACAAAATCAAACATATTGGTAGCGCAGTTGTTAACATAGAACCTCCCCGTAAAACTAAAGAGATCGTTCAGTGCTACCGATGTCACTAATTTGGACACACGAAGTCATATTGTGCCAAAACTCACAGGGGCGTGAGATGCTCTTCTAACCATCCCAGCAACATTTGCCCAAAAGATAAAGAGGAACCAGCAAAATGTGCCAACTGCAAAGAAGATCATGCTGCTAGCTACAAAGGGTGTAAAGTCTATCGGAAGCACCCACCCACCTAAAAAACACCAAAGATAACAAAAACAATAATAAAAATGGCCTTGGTACATCTCAATCATTTGCTGCGTTTAGCAATTCGACACAAGAACCCAAAGAAAGTCATACGCTCAAGTTGCTGCAGGAAATATCTCGAAAAAGTCTTTAGAAAGAATAGAACAGCTTCTAGAGAAACAATTCCAGCTTACAAATAATTTACTTAACATGATAATGATACTTGTAAATAAGCTATGCAAGTAAATCTTAACATAGGAATATGGAATGTCAATGGGCTTTCCAACCATTTAAATGAAATAACTTTATTTTTTAAAAACAAATGCCATCGACGTCATGCTTATTTCAGAAACGCACTTTACTAGCAAATCCTTCTTTAGAGTTATTGGATACGACACAGTAAGAGCTGACCATCCGTCAGATAGTGCTCATGGAGGTGCCGCAATTATTGTCAAGCACGGCCTTAAATTTAAAATCTTGGACAGTAATAGGGGAAAATGGTATTCAGGCTGCGACATTTGAGATAAAATGTATGCATGCTGATGTATCAGTAACAGCGATTTAACTCCCACCAAGATTCGCAATAAAAGAAATGGACTTTTAAAACTTTTTCGATGGACTGGGATCAAAGTTCATTGTGGGAGGCGACTTCAATGCTAAACATCCATGGTGGGGATCCAAATTTACAAACCGAAAGGATCCGAAAGGATCGGAGCTATACAAATGCATACGAAACAATAATTTTACCACATAATGTTAACTGGTAAGCCTAAATACTGGCCAGATAATCGAAAAATTCCAGATTTGATTGGTTTCGTAATGTTCTCTGGAATTCCACAATCACATATGAGGGTTATGGAAAGCTTCGACCTTAACTCAGACCACTAGACAATAATATGTAGAAACTTACAGTGCAACAACCCATTTGCTGGATAAGCCCTATAAAGTCATTACAGCCTATACAGACATCAACGAAAATAAAAGATATTTAGATTCAGCTATAAGACTGGACATTTCGTTAAAAACAGGAGAGGAGATAGACAACGCTGTGGAGCTTTTCACAAATTCAATTCACAAAGCGAGCTTCAGAAACACGAATCATGCTCCTAATCTTCAACAACCAAATCAATTGTACCTGTTACGATAGATAGCAAAACTGCTCCCGCGGCATCCGGCAACGCCGAAGTTGCAGAACCGATAGTTTAAGCGGGTGTTGAATCTCTGTTAACTCAGCCGGTAACCATGTGCCTAAGCTTTCTTTTCTATTTGGCACTCGAGGGAAGCGGACGAAAAGTGAGAAGATATTTAGATTAAGTTTTGATTATGAATTGTACAACTATTAATTTCTTAGGAATTTAAAGTGCTGCTATCGCAGAGTGGTTACCGACTGTACCACTGTTAGCCCTTGCTGCCCCGTTATAAATGAAAATAAACAATTATCAACAATTATCTACACGGGCGTCTTTACTCGGGCGGCGCTAAACAACTTCGAATTCCCGCAACATTTCTTTAAATTCTTTTCTTGGCGTATTCTTGGAGAATACTTGAGTCAGAGAGCAAAATCAACATGGAGATGCCTACTGGATCCGGCGGAGAAGCAAGATTGGTGGCGACATGCTTCCTCTGTGAAATGGTTGCATTGGCTGCATTGGCGCCGGCTGCGTGAGCATGTGCCATCCTAAGTGTGCTGCTCTAGAGGATGGCGGCGTAGGATGGATCTGTGCAGAATGTGACGTAGACGTCCATGCACAGAACTCGACGTTGATCAAGACAGAAAAGCTGACCAGCCTGACGGCTGGGGACAACTACCAAAGTTACTCAGGTGGCGACCAGATGAGGATCGGAACTAATGACGTCGACGAGGCCTCGAAGGAAGCGCAGGACCTGCAGACGGAGCTAAGGTTGTTGGAGGAAGAAGATCAGTAGCTGCAGTTGCGACAACAACTTCTACATAGGCGAAAGGCCCTCATGGGCAAGCTCCCAAGGGAGAGGCTATCGGAGACTGGCCACGCAGAAAAGATGCCTGGAGCATCTAGTACACGGTACCAGAATGCTGGTAGGAACACAATTGGTGAAGTTGCCGTTGTGGAAGGAAACGGCAGTACGCAGAGAGCCCACGCTGGGCCCCCATGGCTCTTTTTTACCAGTGGGGAGGACAACTCAGCTGCTAGGGTCACTAAACCTGTGGGCAGACCATCGTACGAACAATTGACAGCGAGGAAGACTAGCGTGGCTGAGTTGGTGAAGTTTTCCGGAAGGCCGGAGGACTGGCCCTTATTCATCGCAACGTATGAACAGACGACGGAGCTATGCGGATTCACGGATGCCGAGAACCTAATCCGGCTTCGGCATGCGTTGGAAGGACCAGCCAAGAACGCAGTACAAAGTCTAATGCTGCATGCGGACTGTGTTCCGCAGATAATCGCCACGCTAAGAATGCGATTTGGGCGACCCGAAATTATCATTGACTTGTTAGTGACAAGGATTAGACAATTTCCTCAAGTGAGGGAGAATAACCTTGAAATGCTGGTTGACTTCTCGGTGGAGGTGCAAAATGTTTGTGCTACGATGAAAGCCTCCAAGTTGGACCAGTACTTAAACAACCCAGCGCTCACGCAGGAGCTAGTGAGCAAGTTGCCATCGATGGTGCAGACGTTTTGGGGAATGCACAAAGCCTCTCTAACAGTGTGTACGTTGGCAGAGTTTAGTACGTGGCTATCGCAGATGGCAGAAGGAGCGAGCCATGTGATAGTCCCAAGCTCGTCGTCAAGAACGGAGAGAAGGGGCACGGTACATACACACACTGTGCGCCAAGGCTGTCGGCTGTGCACCCGCAATTGCAGAACCCTGCAGGAGTGTCCAGCATTCCTGGAAATGACGACCCGCGATCGCTGGAATGCTACTCGACGGTGTGGCTTGTGCTGGAGATGTTTCCAGAGCCACAAGGTGGAAAGATGCGGCGTCCCCAATCCTTGCGGAATAGATGGATGCCTAGAACGCCATCATCCCCTGTTGCATCGCGGCAGCACGGCTCCCGTCCAAGCCAGGTGCCATGCACACCGACAAGAAGGTGTGGAAATGCTGTTCAGGGTATTGCCAGTGACTTTGTATGGAAATGGTAGGCAAGTCAACACGTATGCCTTCATCGACGACGGGTCATCTCTAACCTTGATCGACGCCCCATTGCTAGAAGACCTTGGAGTGAAGGGACAACCGCAGCCTCTATGTATGCAGTGGACTGCCGGCATGCACCGGTATGAGGACAGCTCGGTCAGACTCGACTTAAGGATCTCCGGCATTGGCCAAACGAAGCAATATGATCTTCGCGACGTTCACTCGGTCCAGTCTCTTGATCTCCCGTCACAGTCGTTGGATATAACCCACCTGAAAGCACAACACCCACACCTTCGACATCTACCACTGTCCGGATACGACTCAGCACAGCCCAGGCTCCTGATAGGTCTCAATAATTGCAAACTAGGGCGCGTGCTTCGCACCAAGGAAGGCACAACAGAAGAACCGATCGCTGAGAAGACCCGCCTGGGGTGGACGATTAAAGGAAGAAGCTCCAACAGTGTGGGTGATGACATAACCCCAAACTACCACGTGTTTCACATATGTGCATGTGAAGCTGACGAGAACAAGGAGATCTTGCGTCTGCTTGAGCAGTGCATGTGGTCGGACGGCGGCCCTAGACCGGAGATGAATAGCAAGAGCGTATCCAATGATGACCAGTTTGCTATACAGCAGCTGGAGAAGAACACGAGGCGTATAAATGGCCGATTTGAAACAGGTCTGCTGTGGAGGTATAAAGATGACAAGCTGCCGGATAGTTTACCTACAGCCCTAAAGCGGGCACGATGCCTGTACCAGAAACTGACTCGCGAGCCGGAGCTTGCGAAGGGAATTCGCCGACAGCTAGATGAGTACGTGAAGAAAGGATATGCACGGCCCATTACGTCGGAAGAAGCTGAGGAAAAGCCATATTGGTATCTACCTATCTTTCCCGTGCTAAACGTCAACAAGCCAGGAAAGCTTCGCATAGTCTGGGATGCGGCTACGAAGACGGAAGGGATCTCGCTGAACACAATGCTGCTGAAGGGACCTGACCAACTAGCGCAGTTGGTACCAATACTTCACAGATTTAGAGAGAAACGTATTGCTATCGGCGGCGATATCGCCGAGATGTTTCATCAGGTCAGGATACACACAGAAGATCAGAGATACCAACGCTTTGTTTTTATAGACCCAAACACACAACGGAGAGAGAACTACGCCATGCAGGTAATGACGTTTGGGGCTAGTTGCTCCCCCAGCTGTGCCCAGTACGTGAAGAACAGAAATGCAGAGTCGTTCAAGAAGGAATACCCACGAGCGGTGAAGTGCATATTGGAGAATCACTATGTAGACGACATGCTGGACAGCGTCGACACGGAGGAAGAAGCTGTAAGCCTCGCGCGTCAGGTCCACTACATTCATCTTCAGGGCGGATTCCTCATTCGAAACTGGGTATCGAATTCCAGAGAAGTATTAAGCGCACTCGGCGAAGGAGCACCCACGCTAGTAAGACTAGACGAAACAACGGATGGACAGACCGAGAAGGTGCTGGGAATGTGGTGGGACACGAAGGAAGATCTCATCCGCTACCGTGTATCCCCACGATATCGCCATAAAGAACTTCTCCAAGGAAGGCAACGACCAACCAAACGAGAGTTTCTCAGTGTGTTGATGTCTATATATGATCCTTTAGGGCTCATATCCTTCTACGTGATGTATGCAAAAATAATATTTCAGGAAATATGGCGAAGTGGATGTACCTGGGATGACCCCATACCTGAGGCAGAATGGATTAAATGGAAGCGATGGCTTCGGTATATCCCGGACGTTGAGAAAATGACCATCCCAAGATGCCACATGAAGGAGTCGATGATGGATTCAGAAGTGGAGATGCACACCTTCGTGGACGCAAGCGAGAATGGATTTGCCGCCGTGAGTTATATACGATTTCAAAATGAGGCAGGTATCCACTGCAGTCTACTGGGCAGCAAAACCAAGGTAGCCCCTCTAAGACCGACATCCATACCAAGGCTTGAACTCATGGGAGCAGTGCTTGGAGCGAGGTTGGCTCAAACTCTGGAGCTTTCACTTGGCGCGAAGCTGAGCACACGGACTTTCTGGACCGACTCGAGGACCGTGCTGAGTTGGCTGCGATCGGACCAGAGGAAGTACAAACAATTTGTAGCATTCCGTGTGATCGAGATTCTAGACGGTACTAGCGTCAAGGACTGGCGCTGGGTACCTTCCTCCGAGAACGTGGCGGACGACGCCACTAAGTGGAACAAAGGACCTAATTTCAACCGAGAAAGTCGATGGTTAAACGGGCCGAGATTTCTTTGGCAAGAGAGGCAATTTTGGCCGCTGACAGAGGCGGAAGGAGGAGACGAGTCAGGAATGGAATTGAAGGCGCAATTCATCGGCGTATGTGACGGATTCACGGACGTAGGACGCGCGACCCTCGTAGACTCCGAGCGGTTTTCAATCTGGACCCGTCTGCTATGGAGTACCGCTAGAACGGTATGGTGTATGAGGCGATGGAAGGCCAAGGCTCTACAACGATCGGACATCGAAAATCAGCCATCACAAGAAGATACCAGGGTCGCAGAGAGTCTTCTGTGGTCGTACGCTCAGGCGGAGTACTACCAGACGAAGATACGGTTAATCTTACAAGGAAAACCATTGAAGAAGAATAACCTACTATACAAGCTGGGACCGTATATGGATTCCGATGGAGTATTAAAGCTGGATGAACGTGCCAAGATGGTCAAGGGAAGCGACCGCGTCGTACTCCCCTGCGGCAGCCACATTACGCAGCTCATCATAAAGGAATTTCACCGAAGATTTCTGCACGCTAACCACGAGACGGTGGTCAACGAACTACGACAAAGATTTTGGATACCAAAGCTGAGATCCACCCTTGCCCGGATACGACGCTCCTGCCAGCAATGCAAGAACCGACAGGCGGCCCCCAAACCACCGCGCATGGCGGAACTTCCCTATCCAAGAGTAGCAGCCTTTCATAGACCTTTCAGCTACACGGGTGTGGACTACTTTGGGCCTCTGATGGTGCGGGTCAGACGCAGTTCGGAGAAAAGATACGGCGTGCTCTTCACTTGTCTCTCTACAAGGGCAATACATCTAGAGGTAGCGTATTCATTAACAACTGACTCTTGTATTCTAGCGGTGCGCAGTTTTATGGCCCGACGAGGGTGCCCAGTGGAACTCTGGAGCGACAACGGCACCAATTTTCAAGGAGCCTGCACGGAGTTGCGTAGGGCGTTCGAAGATGTGGACAAGGATCTACTCTCTCGCGAGTTCACTGGACCCCAGATGACATGGAAGTTCATTCCACCCGCATCTCCCCACATGGGTGGGGCATGGGAGCGCTTGGTGCGTTCCGTGAAGACGGCGTTGGAATCAATCCTCCTTGACAAACGACCATCGGATGAGTTGCTGAGAGCCGCTCTAATGGAGGCGGAGGCGATCGTCAACTCGCGACCCCTAACATACATCCCATTGGAAGATGAGAACGAAGAATCACTGACACCGAATCATTTCCTGCTTGGAAGCTCAAC
Source organism: Drosophila bipectinata (assembly GCF_030179905.1). Classification (NCBI taxonomy): domain Eukaryota; kingdom Metazoa; phylum Arthropoda; class Insecta; order Diptera; family Drosophilidae; genus Drosophila; species Drosophila bipectinata. The sequence continues at coordinate 17,820,206 of NC_091740.1, read as the reverse complement.
TGGAAGAGGACCGACGATGGAGCCCATACCCGAAGGAGTGCAGCTCAAGAAAAGCTGGAGGGAATCACAACAACTGGCGGACTCATTCTGGAGGCGATGGCTTCAAGAATACCTGCCAGTGATCACTAGGCGGACCAAGTGGTGCGAAAAGGCTAAGCCTCTTGTAGAAGGGGATATCGTGTATGTGTGCGATCCCGGACAGCCGCGTAGCCAGTGGCCGAAAGGAAGAATCCTGAAGGTGAACCTTAGCTCGGACGGTCAAGTAAGGAGCGCCGCGGCGAGGACCCAATCTTGCGTTTATACAAGACCCGCGACGAAGCTGGCAGTTCTATCTATCGAGAGTAGTTTGGTAGATCCCTGGCGGAATATACAAGTGGGGAGTGTTACGATAGATAGCAAAACTGCTCCCGCGGCATCCGGCAACGCCGAAGTTGCAGAACCGATAGTTTAAGCGGGTGTTGAATCTCTGTTAACTCAGCCGGTAACCATGTGCCTAAGCTTTCTTTTCTATTTGGCACTCGAGGGAAGCGGACAAAAAGTGAGAAGATATTTAGATTAAGTTTTGATTATGAATTGTACAACTATTAATTTCTTAGGAATTTAAAGTGCTGCTATCGCAGAGTGGTTACCGACTGTACCACTGTTAGCCCTTGCTGCCCCGTTATAAATGAAAATAAACAATTATCAACAATTATCTACACGGGCGTCTTTACTCGGGCGGCGCTAAACAACTTCGAATTCCCGCAACAGTACCTTTCAACCGATCTTCGACAAAAAATACAAAATAAAAGGAATCTGCGAAAACGCTGGCAAGAAACCCACTACCTTGGTGACTAAAGATTTTATAACAAGGCTGCATCTGAGCTTAATGAACAGCTGTCGAACAGATGCCTGAACAACAAAAAAGCACCACGCCCTGACAAAATAGGCGGCATCACCCTCAAAACATTATCACCAAAATGCATTCGATTTCTTACTCTCATATTTAACGCAATTCTCAGACTAGAACACTTTCCAAGTCAATAGAAATTCGCAGAGATCATTATGATCCTAAAACCACTCAAAACAGAAACAGAACTGAAATTATACGGTCCCATTAGTCTGCGGTCCCATTATTAGTTCTCAAAAGTATTTGAAAAAATACTATTGAAGAGAATGTTGCCAATTCTGGACAAACTTTCCATCATTCCCGAATATCAATTTAGATTCAGGAGAGGTCACGGGACACCAAAAACTACTGCACTGCTGCATTTCTTGATGTACAACAAGCGTTCGATCGAGTCTGGCACAATGGCTTATTGTACAAGATAAATAACCTGCTACCTGCTCCATACTTCTTATTAATCAAGTCATATCTGACTAATAGATGCTTTTACGTGCAGCATTAAGGCAGGCGTCCCACAAGGAAGCGCACTGGGACCAATTCTGTACACTCTATACACGGTTGACATGCCAGGTACAAACACATGCACTGTTGCTACATATGCTTATGATACAGCCCTTTTGGCCACAAGCATATCCAAAAACAAGAAAGGAAAGCTAACTTCGGGCGGAGCCGAAGTTTATATACCCTTGCAGTTAAAACCGGATATATATCGCAAACATCGAATATAGTTGGCCGATCCTGATGATTACATCATAATAAAACCAATTAACTAAAACACAAAGTCTAAAAAAATCCCAAGCTTCTATCTTAAAAAATACGAAAGTTAGTATATCTACCAAGTACCATTTCCGATCGTTCAGTTATATGGCAGCTATAGGATATAGTCGGCCGATCCTAATAAAATTTGGTAGCTTAGATCAACTGGTCAAAAATAGAATCCGTATTAAGTTTCAGCTTTCTATCTTCAAAAACACGAAAGTTGTGTCATTTTCGATCGTTCAGTTATATGGCAGCTATAAGATATAGTCGGCCGATCCTTATAAAATTTGGCATGTCGTATTATATTGCCAAATATAGCTGTCATGTCAAATTTGAACTCTCTAACTAAAGTTATACCATTTCCGATCAATCAGTTATATGGCAGCTATAGGATATAGCCGTTCCGACTTATATACTGCGTGCAAAGGAAGGAAGGGTGTGTGCAAAGTTTCAAGTTGATAGCTTTAAAACTGAGAGACTAGTTCGCGTAGAAACAGACAGACGGACAGACAGACGGACAGACAGACGGACAGACAGACGGACAGACGGACATGCTCATATCAACTCAGGAGGTGATCCTGATCAAGAATATATATACTTTGTAGGGTCGGAGATGTCTCCTTCACTGCGTTGCACACTTTTGGACAAAATTATAATACCCTCTGCAAGGGTATAATGAAGCATCCGAACTCCTGCACTCGTGAGCTAAGTCTAATTGAAGACTGGTTTCTTCGAAACCTGAAAGACTGAAGTAAGAAGACTGAAAAGATACCATATTTTCGATCTTCCCGTTAGATAAATTCAAATTACTGTAAATATTTAATATATAATAGGTAGCTCATTGGAAAACTGCTATTTCTGTTAACTTAACATTCTTTATAAAATTTACTTATTGTTTTTTTTAATAGACAGATTGTAAATAAATAAATAAACATAAAAAAAAAATGTATGAAGCAAAGAACAACTAAAAAACTTGCACGCCTTCCTGCTTAGCTTATGACTCGGCCCTCTGTTCACACTTTATTTCCTGCTTTGGGGCCACAGTGGCAGCGGTCAGCTGGCGATCGGTCGGGCATTGTTAGATTTACGACGTAACACATGCTAATGACGCGAGATTTGTTTTCCGTAATCAACTTAAATAAAAACAATGTAAATAACATTTCTATTGAAATGAAATAAATACTTTGACAAACAACAATGTTAATATCTTGATCAAATCATTATAGAGGGCAGAGGGTATTTTAATTTTGGTCAAAAAACGCAGTGAAGGAGATATCTCCGACAATATAAAGTATATAGAAATTAATGTCATTTGGTACTCCCTCGCTACGGTCGGAGACGTCATACATAGTTGTAAAAGATCAGTACCTGGCGGTTGTTGACTGAGTTTTTTCTTTTTACTGGGAAGTCATGTTGGGAGTTATTAACTCCGTTGCTCCGTACGGTAACCGAATCTCGGTAATCATTTCATAAAATGATTTTAGCTTAACGGCTATGCCGGAGTATTGATTAATAAGTTATAAGCAATTAATAAGCAATTAATAAGTTATTTATTGATGGAAGCGCAGAAAAAAACTGACTTAAAGCTAACAAAAATTGTATTTTACAGCGGCCACGCAAATATCCTGTGTTTGCCGGATATGCACGGGCATTCGGCCTAAAGCTGTGTCAGCACTTTGACCGGAGCGAGCTCTTGGACGACCAGTCATCGTCGTAGCCCGGTTAACTAACTACTCCTCCTTCAGGAATAAGGCTGCCCTCGGCCGACCCTATTTGGGCAATCATATCTTTTAGCTGGGCCGCATTTCTTCAGGCCTTGGTGACTCGCCGATAGTTTAAGCCGATCCAGATCAACTCGCAGCACATTGCTCCTGCAATTAGTACCATCTGACACAACCGATAGTAGTTGATGTCCTTCTCAAACTCTTTAATATGTTCCAAATTACCCTCACTCAAACGGTGAAGGTGTGGAAAACTGAGGACATGGCGCTCCATGGTGATATTCAGGGAAGGCGAGTTGCCTACTCCTGGAGCCCTTTTCTGGGCTGTGTCATGATTGACAAATTTGGACTCGTTGACCGTGGCACTTTTGGTGAAGGTGAATGGTATGTACTTATATCCATATATAGATATAAGTGATATTCTCCAACCTCATGCCAGCCGGGCGATCGTTTATAATGACAAACATGCTAGCGATGATACAATTGGTTCGGGAATTCCCTGCCAACAAGTTTGGCCAACAAATTCTCGAAATTTGGCATGTCTCCTCTAGAACCATAGAGGATCTCAAGCCGGCACTATCGCAACTCACGAATATTTTCCCTAAAGCCAAGATCTATCCATTGACAAATCTATCCATTCAGTCATCGACAAAAGGTCAGCCGATATGATTCAACCACAATCAAATGACCTACAATACGCGATAAAGGATAAGATCAATCACGCCCAAAATAAGCTCCGAAACAGGAAAAATGGTTTCCCGACAAAATAGGGTGTTCGAAGTTGGCGAAAAAGTTCTAGTGAAATCCAACAGGTGACTAGGCAACAAACTTTTACCATTGTGTGAAGAAAAAACTGTGGAAGCGGATATGGGGACCACAGTCCTTACGGTCCTCATGCGTCTATGCCATGGAGGGTGCTCACAAGGAATAAGATATTCTTTAATTTAATTGTGTTATTCTTTAATTTAATTCATTATTTCTTTATTTTAGTACATAGTTGCTCTTCACCTAAGTACCTTGTCATAGACGACAGTTTTTGTTTTATTAGACGCAACAACAACTTTATTAAATTAGTAATTAAAGTAAATTACTTTGTTCATCAACTTTCTAACCACCATACGCGTTGCACGATTTTGGTTGGTTTATGTTTCGACGCATTTTCGTAGGAGCCAACCTTGCGATAGTAAGCCAGGCACATCCAAAGAGTTTAAAAATGCAATTGGATAGTTGGTGGCTTCATTTTCATTTGTGACGCAGTCAATAGATTTGAATGAATGCATTGTTCCAATGATCTTATTTTGAATTATTTATTTCAGGTCATCTACATCTTTATTCTTAGCCACTAAAATTGCTCGCTCACTCAACCATTCATTGTTTTTGTAGTTAGAAATAATGTTTGGAAATAGATTGTTGTTAAGTTCGTCCTTTGATGAGACAAAATTGCAGAAAATGTTTGGAAATGATATTAATCCGCTCGATTCATCGACAGGTACTTGGCCATTACCGATAGTTAGCAATTGCTTCGAGAAATCTTCAGCAGATGTATCATTAAGCAATGTAACTGTCATGTTTGTTGTCAGCATTTTCTTCACTGTTGATTTGAGGCAAGCGTTTATTTCGTCGGCAGCCGTAGATCTTGGAATTACTGGCAGTATTTGGTGGAAATCGCCAGACAGTAAAATCAGTGCTTCTCCAGACATCTCGAGTCATTGCGTTAATCTTTTAATGTTCGGGTAAGTGCTTCTAATGTACGTTTATGCGCCATTGTGCATACGTTCCAGATGATGATTTTCGATGCCACTAAAACATTTGCCATTGCTGAGTTACACGTTTGTTTAAATGCTGAATGAGCCGTACGGCATCCTTTTAACAATGTGGCTGCTATTCCAAAAGAAGCAACTGCAACCGCTATGTTTGATCTCGCCCGAACAGTTACTAAAACTAATGACACAAGGAATGTCTTTCCAGTTCCGCCAGGGGCATCTAGGACATACAAAACACCATTTTCATCATCGATTGTCTTCATTAAAGTATCAAAAACTTCCTTTTGTTGGTAATTCAACAGGGGTGCATTCGTTTGAACTACTAAATCTGACTAGATCTGATATGGAAGTTCCCTTTTCAATTCTTGATTAAATGCGTCATTCATTTCACGATATGGCGCTGGCAGTCCTAACCTGATTAATAAATTACCGCACGTGAGGTAACACATATCTTAGATCAAGAGTAAAGCATGATTATGTATCTCCTCATTCATCTCAATATCGTGATTTCTGGAACTGACACGAATTTGATGTAAAGTATCCTCTGACATATTATCCTTGTATTTGTGCCACAGGTTATATGGGTTTGAAGGAAAATATTTATGAGAGCGAATAATGTGCGTATCTAACTTGGAGATGCAGATATAATGGCTTCAGAGATTGTCGTATCCCAATGGGTATCGTTTCCAATAAGTTCAATTCTTTAAGCACCATGATGTGTTGGGAATATTAAGCCATTAACAGTTCATAGTGTCTCAAATGACGTTGGCCCATTCTTTTTTTTTGGATGAACTGTATACTCAGAATACTCAGGAACCGCATCGCCTTGCTTCCGTCTTTGAAAATTTTTCGAAGAAGCATTCCAAGTATAATATTGTAGCATCTTCTTGGGTTTCGCCACAAAGCAATGAATACATGGTCTCTTGTGGCGGAGTCAACAACGGTCGACTTTAAATCGATCGCTGTTAAATCGGTCGACTTCTTAAACAGTAATGCCCACTGAATGTGAACCTATAAAAAAACGCCCTTTAGTTGTGTCAGCGGAATGTGATTTACCCTCTGCCTTTTTCAGTGGGCCTGACTTTAGTAACCTGGACAGTGACGGGTCAACCTCCATAGCTTCTAGCGTCTCCTCAGTGTCTCCAAGTAGGGTTGTTGATATTTGAAAAAAATATCGAATATTGTAAATATCGATATTCCGAAAAATATTATTTCGGCCCGATAATATCGGATGCAAAATTGTCGATATTATCGAATATCGGTATATATCACCAATGTCAGGGAAAATAACATTTACAACATTCCATTTCAAAAAAAAATTCATTTTTATTCTGAAAGTGTATGTGCAACGGAAAAGAAAGTAGTGGCTTCATATAAATTTAATTGATCCAATATTTTTCGTTGACCGATTTCAACCGCTTTTTAATATGTTCGTGGGTCATTTTGCTCCGATTGTCCGAAACAACAAGTTTAATCGTGGAAGCAAGCCGTTCAGACGGCACGGATGACGCAGGAGGAACCCAATATTTCAATATTTATATTCAATATATTCCAATATTTCGAAAATCCGCTGTCCAACGAGTGACAGCTGTCAAACTCCATATAAAAAAAACGGTGTAAAAAAGGAAAGAAGAAGAAATTTTTGCCTTCTAGATTTTGCGGGTACTGAGTTGACGAAAATTTTTGTTACCGATGTTTATCGTGTTGCCGGATCAAAAAAAATAAACAGCTTCTCTCGGGGAGTTAAAATAAATATTTCAAATTATTTTTATAGGTGCGACATGGAGGGATTGACCAAACAAAAAAATAGTCGGCCCGAAAAATTTTCGGCGCGCGAGGATAAGTTGAAACTAATTAGTGCGGTCAAGACGAAGCCCATAATATGGGATTTGACCCACAAGGGGCATTTTAATGCCATTGGTTTAAATAATGCCTGGGAGGCTGTTGCCGCGGAATTACAGAAAGACGGTAAGTAATTGATATTTAATGAAATTGTTACTAAAATCGAAGTCTTTTATAGTGAAAGATTGCAAAGCCTCATGGAAATCGTTGCGGGCCAGCATGCGCTACCACCAGAAGATCTCCAAGGAAAAAAAAGAAAGTGGAAGTGCTGGAGGGAATGTTGTTCCCGGTCCGAGGGCGAATGACGACTATGATTGGGATTTTGCGTCAGAAATGACTTTTTTGCCGGACCTCTCGGACAAAAGGCGGTAAGTTTGGGTCAAGCTTCCAAATTTGTAATAATTTTAAATTCATAAATACACAGAACGATGACGCTACCAAAATCATTAGAGACGTCGATGTCTTCCGAAACTTGCGAGAAACACAGTTTGCTGAGTACCTCGACGACAGTCTACCAAGCATCTCATTCGACCAGAGCACGTTGGAGGACCAAGAGCTACAGCTGCAGAAGGGACTAGAGGACATGGAGAAGGAGAGTTCCAGTTCATATTCCTATGTGAGTAGGGAATTCGACTAATTTGAAATTATAATTATTAATTGTAACTATTTTTGATAGAAGCCATCAACTAAGAAGCGCAAGGCTGCGGCGGATGAAACCTGTGCCCTAACACAGAAAATTACGGAGTACGTTGACTTGCAGAAGTCCATGGTATTTCACCTACTGGGGCGAAATAATGAAAGATCTGCCGGAAGAAATGCAAGATCAAGCGGAACAGCATATAACCAAATTTTTGTTGGATTTGAAACAAAAAGCAAAATACCATGAATAAGTTTTTCAATGTATTATCTTATATTATCTTATAAAATATCTTAATAAATTTCTTAATTTCTTTTTCTTAATTGTTTAAAATGCTTGCATAATCGTCTTGCCATTGCACAGAACCCATATCCGAATTAACATAATTTTTTATATTATTTCGCACAAATTTCGGATATTTGCGAGGCCGCCCACGGTGTGTATCTGGATCGGTAGTCTCCACAGAAATTACAGGATCACAGACTAACTCGTAGTTATCCCGGTTGGTTCGCATACAATAATTATGCAGCACACAAGCTGCACAAATAATTTTTTGGGCTTTCTCAGGATGGCATAGTAAAGTGCGTTGCACAGCAGCCCACCTCGCACTTAAAATGCCAAAAGCATTTTCAATGCACCGTCGGGCTCGGCTCAAACGGTAATTAAAAATTCTCTCCTCTTTAGTAAGCTTACTGGAGCCGTATGGCTTCATGATCCGCTTGTGTAGCGGAAAAGCATCATCTGCAACCAAGAAATACGGAGTCCGAACTTCACCGAGCATGGTGTCTTCAGGAAACTCCATGCCACCCTCAAGTAGCTCCCTTCCAATCCAAGACTTTGAGAATGCCTTCATGTCTCCTTCGCTTCCATATGCACCAACGTCTATAAACGTAAATCTGCAGGATGCGTCGCTTATAGCTAATAGTATTATTGAATGAAAGCCCTGAAAATGCACAGTTTATTCCTATTATGTCAGCTTAGGAAAGACTTTGTCTCACCTTATAATTATAAAAAGCACTACCACAATTAGGTGGAGCTTTTATGGCAACATGCTTGCCATCTATAGCCCCAATACAATTTGGAAATTGCCATAGTCCTTGAAACTCCTGAGCTCTTATTGTCATTGCTTTTACATCCCATGCCTCGATTTCACCAGACAACGCCACACATATAGCACCGCAAACTTGTGGAATAATAACACCCACATGTTGCTTACTTATCCGGTAGCATGAGGCCACATGACGTTGAAAGGTTCCGCAAGCGAGGTACCTAGAATATGAAATGTTAAATTATGAATACACCGAATCTACCATTCTTACTCAAGGGTAATGGCCAATTTTGCTTCCAATGGTATTGCATCCAGACGGAAAATTCTGTTCTGTACCAAACGCGGCCTTACTAAGGTGAACAATTCCTCAAAGTTGCTGACCGACATATGAAAGTTTTCAAAGAATAATTTTGGCGTCTTTACCATATTTTCGAACTGCAAATTATATCAAAGACATGTTTTAATATTAATATGTTTTAAAAACTTGTTTATAGCATAATTAAAAACGAGTACTTACATCCCTTGCAAATCTTCCGTTTAAGTTTCTTTGAAGCAAGTAATTGTTTGTTTTGGCGCGACGACCAATTTTCTTTTTCCTAATCACCTCCTTAGCGGAGAGATACATTAACAAAACACCAACATCCAATTGATTTGAATTCATTTTGATGATTGGTTTTTTGTTTACAAACAACAGCTGTTCAGTATTACTTTATTTCTTCATTGTGGTCCCACTACCTCGGCAGCCAAATAAAGTGCAAAATCGCTATCAGAATTTCAACATCGGATTTTCGTCAACTCAATACTATGCTTTAGACAAAAAAGGCATAAAATTACGATTCCCTATCCAGTACGTTAAAGGGTTATCAGATTTTTTTGCAAGTGGGTGTTGAAAATAAAGCTGCATCTCATTTGGGAGCTGTTCACGACTCATTTGAGCTTCTGCAGTGAGGTTTTTTTCTTCCACATGCTTGAAGTGCTTGTGCCACGTGGACGTATGGATTTTTTCTGTGGGAGAAGATTCCTTGTCCTGTAAAAAACCACTTAATTAAGAAAATCAAATATCGGATGGAAAATACTCTAAACGCATAATTCGCATTATGTAAGTGTATCGAGAAGTCTGATGACCAATGTGGCAGACACAAAGTTCTGAAACAATATCGTTGGTTGTTGTATCTGCTATAAGACTTGAAGAAAAACTTGTCTTTTTGAATCGTGGGTCCAAGATTGTAGCTGTGGCCAAGATTTTTGTTGTTCTCGAGAGGCTGTAGTCGTTTTTCAATCCCTTTCTTTACAAGATCTCGAGCATTCTGTCCAATTTCTGTTTCTGGAGCCATGCACTCTATATGCCGTCTTAAAACCCAGGTCCAAGGTATAACCAAGCAGTTACGTAATATTCTCCGCTAATTTCTTCAGAGATTTCTTTAAATGGAGCTAGTAGTTTAATAAGTTCTTGAACTACTTTCATTTCAGAATTCTGGAGCATGTCTGGAACGTTTTTGTCCTGGTTTCTATTCTGCAAGATTTTCGCAACATGCGTAGATAACGTAGTAAAGGAACGTAGCATATCTAAAGCAGAATTCCAACGTGTATCGATGTCTTGCTGCAAAGTACGGATATTTCCTTCGGCGATTCCTTCCTTTTCTTGTGCTTCTCGTAAAGCATACAAAGCGATACACTACCTTTGAAGAATGCAACGATATTCTTTACATGACTAACGAGATCATCAAACTTTTTTATTGAAGCTAATGCATCCTTTACAAGTAAATTGATGGTATGAGCTGCGCAAGGAATCCACTTTTGAGCGCCAAGAAGATTTGCGGTTAAAGCCTTAGCATTTGCGGCACTGTCAGTAGTCATCGACAATGCTTGTTTTGCGATTGTGATTCAAATTCTTCCAATACTTCACCAATTACGCGACTCATATACACCCAATCCTTTTTTTACGCGGTTGTTGGTTCTGCCACTAATCGCGTAAAAATGGTAACCCCTAACTAGATGACTAATGACTAATGACTAGATTTGCAATAATTGATACACATAGAGTAATCGCAATCGCAATTAAAGTGAAAAATCCGCGTAAAAAAAGAAATTTGCGCTGCAAAAATTACCGCGTTAAAGTGAAATCGCGTAAAAAGAGATCGCGTAAAAAAGGACTGGGTGTACTCTCCTGTGTGCGCCTTAAAATAAAATATAATTTGATGAAAAACACAATGTTTTTATTTCAAGATATGTAATATAATTGCAAATTATTATATGAAAATATTTACTTCAGAAAGTCGAATTGCTGTAAGGCAAACACTGTCAAGGCCCAATGGCCTCTGCGAGGAAGTGAGCTGTTAATGTTAAGAAAGACCTTGTTGAATTCGTAACGGTAACGACATCACTTGTAAAAGATATATCAGTCACACTTGGAGAAAATTTGTAACTACTGCAACTTAAACTTCATATCTTTTATCAATCACCTGAGTAATCTGAAAAAAAAAATTATTGTGATAAATCAAAAACGAATAAAATTTCAATCTTACTGTAAATCGATCTTACTGTAAATCTAGAAGGCATTTGGTAACGAGGACAGCAAATGTTCATCAAATTGTTCAGACCGACTTTGTCGACACATCTTATTGGGAGATTATCTTTGCAAATCATAAAGACTATCGCATGGGTAATTTTTCTGTTCACATCACCTCCTTCTGTTAAAATCACATGTTAAATTAAAATAGCGAAGTAGAGTGCACTGTTTTTTTAAATCGTTTAAAATATTTTTTATCATAACATTCATGTGTTACCTTTATATTTATACCCTTGCAGAGGGTATTATAATTTTGGTCAAAAGTGTGCAACGCAGTGAAGGAGACATCTCCGACCCTATAAAGTATATATATTCTTGATCAGGATCACCTCCTGAGTTGATATGAGCATGTCCGTCTGTCCGTCTGTCCGTCTGTCTGTCCGCCTGTCTGTCTGTTTCTACGCGAACTAGTCTCTCAGTTTTGAAGCTATCGTCTTGAAACTTTGCACACACCCTTCTTTCCTTTGCACGCAGTATATAAGTCGGAACGGCCCGGATCGGCCGACTATATCCTATAGCTGCCATATAACTGATTGATCGGAAATGGTATAACTTTAGTGTTTTTAGAGTTAGAGAGTTCAAATTTGACCCGAGAGCTATTTTTGGCAAAACATTACGACATGCCAAATTTCATAAGGATCGGCCGACTATATCCTATAGCTACCATATAACTGAACGATCGGATATGGTTTTTGGTAGATATACCAACTTTGGTATTGTTAAAGATAGAAGTTTGGGACTTGTTTTAAATTTTGTATTATATTAAATTGGATTATATTATCATATTCTCATAAGGATCGGCAAACTATATCCGATGTTTGCGATATATATCCGGTTTTAACTGCAAGGGTGTATCAACTTCGGCACCGCCCGAAGTTAGCTTTCCTTTCTTGTTTTCAATGTTTTCGACGCACTGGTTCAAATTTAATTGACGCAGATCACTGCCAGTATTATCAGTTCCAGCGCCCTGTAACAAAACAACAACACAAAATACGTGAAACAAAAAAATAACAAACACTACAGCAGCGATTTGAAATGACGAAACATCATCATAATAGTCGTATACTTACTTTATTAACATCAGTTTTACATGTCGTATTTTGATTTAGATCTATTTTCAAAATTCGGGCAATTTGTGGATGTTTTGTTTTAAGGTGCGCCCGAGTGTTAGTGGTATTCCCACTTGTTTTCACTACTTTTCCACACACAGAACACTTGCTTTTCGAAATTGAAATTTTTTCAATATAATCTTTCGCTGTAAAGACAGTAAGTCTTCCTGGAAGCAAGCACAAGCACTGGCGATATAGGTCAAAAAAAGTTTTGACCTATATCGCCAGTGCTTGTGCTTGCTTCCAGGAAGACTGAACAAAGACAGTTGTTTTCGAGGGCATAACGATAACGATATTCTATATTTGTATATCGAATATCGATAGTGTCGTACTTTAAAATATCGTGACGATATTATCGAATATCGATATTGATATATCAATATTCGCTAATATCGATAAAATATCAACAACCCTATCTCCAAGTGTACCTGAGCCCTGGGCTGTTTAGTGTAGTGAGCATTTTGCCCAGTACTTATTTGGGGCTTTACTTGATGGGATGGATGTTGGAGATCTGCGCCGCTTGCCTCTTATCCCTATCTTCTTGGCTTCTTGCAAACGACGATGCGAATGTGTACGTCTCGTGGTTAGATTACACTTCCTATGCCAGTTCCAGCGCGGTTGACATGTCCTTGCACACGAATGGCAAGAACGATAACAATACGAACGGAAGAAGAAACGCTCACACAATAAGAGTCAGCAAAAGACCGATTGACCGACCAAAAAACTCAACGAAAATGGCTGTAATTTGTTAAATAGAAGAATATAAATATATTTTCAAATATTTTTGTTAACAAGTTACTCTTTGATTCCATATTCCATATAACAAATTGCTATCCAAAAGCAAAAAAAAGTTTCTGAAAACGTTGTTTTTTAATTTTTTTATTGCAATAAACACTATATTTTATGTGTTAGGATTTTTAACAAGTAAGGCGTTCAGACTAATCAAACTTCTTCGTTCACCTAAAAAAAAGTGTAGGGCTGACCGATCTTGGGTTGCAGGTGTAACCAGCACAACCTGCGCTAGTGCGCTTAATGCTTAACGATTTTCTTGCCTATCCGTGTGAATGTATACTAATACATAAATAAAAGACCTTTTGCTTTACTGCACACGACAAAACGGCCTTCGTACGCTTTATTAGTGAATAAGGTGAGATTTTTCAGAACCTCATCATAGTGTAAAAGCGTGAGGTTTGCCTGTCTGAAGGTGCTCATTTCCTACTCGACGACATGAATCTAAAGCTCGTCACTGTCCATGAAATCGAGTCGATTTATGATTCCGTCGAAGCTTAACACAGTGCCAAACGAGGACAGACTGGCATCTGCAGCCTCTTTTATTACTCATAATATTTATAACCGCCTGATAGTGGCGGGAGCTATTTACGTAATTTCTTAATATATAATATGCGGTTACTGCCGCTTACCGCCAGGAGACGTATGCGTCTTGTGTTCCCGTAAATTCGGTACTTAACTGCATTCAGAGGCTCGTCACATTTGACATTGCCTCTAATTTCTATGGGCTCATAGACCTTAACAAGTTGAACAAAATCGGTAGCATCACTTGTAGGACTATATCTTACATTATAGAGGTATCCCATATATAAACGATATATCAAAAATTAAGGAATCTCAACAACTAAATCTAGCTATTTTAAAAAAATAGTATATTTATAAATATTATATTAATATAAATATTAAAAAAAAATACATAGAGAACAATTTGTTTGTAGAAATGTATGAACATTGTTCAAATGTATTTCAAATAAATGTATGTATTTAGACGTTTGGTTTTAAAAAAAATTTAAAAGATATTAAAAAACCCCTTCCCAACGAAATGCAGCATGTTAAGATAACTTTATTTAATTTAAAAATTTAATTTAATTAAATTTAATAATAATTTAACTTTTAATTTAAAAAGTTTGTTCAATTTCGTTTAAGGTATCTAAGGTAGTACATAGTACAGTGTATAAACAAGAAAGGAAAGATAACTTCGGACTCCAACCCTAGCCCCAATTTAGTCAATTAAAATAATTTTACATTTACGCAAAATTTCTTTTAAAAAGGCGACTGTTGGCAAATGTTTTGAAAAAAATTGTCGAATAAGAGCAATACCTTTCGTTTAATATATGTCTTATTCAGATCAGACGCACACAGAAAATTTTTATACCTTTGCAGAGGGTATTATAATTTTGTCCAAAAGTGTGCAACGCAGTGAAGGAGACATCTCCGACCCTGTAAAGTATATATATTCTTGATCAGGTCTGTCTGTCTGTTTCTACGCGAACTAGTCTCTCAGTTTTAAAGCTATCGACTTGAAACTTTGCACACACCCTTCTTTCCTTTGCACGCAGTATATAAGTCGGAACGACCGGGATCGGTGGACTATATCCTTTAGCTGCCATATAACTGATTGATCAGAAATGGTATAACTTTGGTGTTTTTAGAGTTAGAGAGTTCAAATTTGACATTTTTGGCAAAATATTACGACGTGCCAAATTTCATAAGGATCGGCCTATAGCTGCCATATAACTGAACGATCGAAAATGACCCAACTTTCGTGCTTTTGAAAATAGAAAGCTGGAATTTAATACAGATTCTAGCTTTGCTTTCTTGTTTAATTCTGCGGCTATATAAGATAAGGTTTGATTTAGTTGTGGCAGCGTGTTTGCCTACAACATTATCCACCTGCACAGCTCTTGCAGGAGGGTTCCACCGTGGCACGTGCTGCTCACGGAATAGTGGGTTCTGACGAAACCGATGCGGCAAGTTGCTGCCCACAACGGTCGGACACTTTGTAGATGTCTCTGCACTTCCGTAACGATGCAGTGCATCGATCAAGACCAGGTGGTGGCCACGATCAGTGACAATGATGCTGCTGATCCTCTTCTTGTAAACAGGTGGCCGGGTCGTGGCTACAGTTATTCCTCCAACGGTGATTAGGAATAAAACATAAGACTTGGAAGAGGTGCCTTTATTCTTCGGCTGTCAGATCAGAACTGACTAACTTAAGATAAGGAGAGCTTAGTCGTAACCCTAACTCGCACAGACCACAGCCGTCGGCCAACGCCCGTCGTAAGACCATATGCGTCGTCCGTCTTCGTGTCCTTATCTTAGATAACCATTGTTAACTACTCTCCTTTTTCAAAACATGGACGTCCTCGGCCATATCCATGTTAGCGAGGATTTGAGTCACCACTATCGAGGCTCTGCTTCGCCGTCTGATAAATCTTTATCTTTATCGATACGCAGAACGCGAAGCAGTTAAGCGCTGCTGCAGCTGGCATTTTGTTGTAGGTAATTGCAGCTCCGTTATATGCTGCGGGCTTTTTTCGTTTAGTGAAAAAAGGACAGGCTTAAAGTGGAGTGGAGTCTGAGAGCACTTCGTTGCGGTGGAGAGGCGCATGGGTTATCCTTGAATCGCTGCGAATGGTAAGTCGTAGCCTAGGACGTGAAAGCGTGTGATATCTGGCGTATGGTATGAGTGCGATCGGAGAAGATACATATCATAAGATGTATAAGATACACCATACAAACTAAATAATGGTTTTACAAAATTCAACAATTTCTTATTAGCTAGTATTTTCATCTAAATATTAATACAAACTAAATATTATTTCTACAAAATTCAACAATTTCTTACTAGCTAGTATTTTCATACAAACTAAATATTAATTTTACAAAATTCAACAATTTCTTATTTTCATCTTAGCCACCTTAAGCAGCAAGTTAGCCTTTGTGAAACCCTCTTTCAAAATCGCCTTTAGGATTAGTGTTAATATTAAGTGAATTACAACATTTACTTTTGAAAGAGTGAAAGCAGATACGTTATTTTCAATTTAAGCTATTGACTACGGTTGTGTGAGCGTTCTTCTGAGCCAGAAATTCGACATCGATGGTAAGACTCTACCTCTGCAAGTTTTCAGAGTTTGGGGTACCTAACACAATTTGGTACATTAAGCCTGGGAAACAATATTTTTCTTTTTTTTCTTTTGTTTTGGTGGCCCTTATCGAATATTGTCCTTATGGACCACCCTACCATTAATTAGGACCGTTGTCCCAGTATCAGCTTCGACCCTGTTCTCGACATACAAAGGAGTAAGCTTATCTCCCAGTCTCTTGTTGGTTTTTACTAAAACTCTCTCACCTACGTTAAATACCCTATTCTGTCGAGCTGGATTGTCACGATTTAAGTGCTCCTGCTGTGCCTTTTTAAGGTTCATAGTTATGTCCGGGGCAGAGTCAGCACTAGCATGGATGATGTCAATAGGTTCTTTATTAATGACAGAGTGAAATGACCTATTGTACTCTAAAGTTGCCTGAAGGAATAATTGCGTGACATCGTTCATTTTCCTCTCCAATTTTAGACACCTGGCAATTTCTATAAGAGTACTGTGGAATCTTTCCACCTGTCCATTTGATGTGCTGTGTAAAGGTGGGGCAGTTGCTATATCGATATCGTAATGATTTTTCAGCATGGACCGTATAGTTTCGGAGTTAAACGATGCCTCATTATCGCAATAAATCGATCGGACATTAGAGAAGAGATTCACCAGTTGAAGGATTGGAATTTTCACATCTAAAATGGCGCGCGATGCTATTGGCTGGACCACCGCAAACTTGCTGAATTTATCGACAGCATTGAGAAAGTACTTTCCCCCTGTTGAGAAGATGTCCATGTGTAACATCTCTTCCACCCGCGATGGTATTGGCGAAATTCCTAATTCCTGCTTTAATGGGTGCCTATTATATTTTGCTTTCTGACAAATCCTGCAGTTTAGAACGATTTCAGTTGCTATTTTGCCCATTTTTGGAAAATAATAGTCAAGCAGCACTTCTTTAATATTTTCCTGGGCAGCTCTGTGAGCCCTGTTATGCTCCACAACTAGTATTTCTTTTTGCTCGTCCGGTCTGATAACGTCCGACACCCAATACTTACAATACCAAAATCTAGTGGCCGGGAAGAGCCGAACCAGACTATCTTGAATTCGGGCCAAAATTGGAAGCTTACAATGTATGGCGTTCACGACGTTGGGCTTTACTACGTCTTTCACTAAGTCCACCAATGTCTCCCAATCAGAAAAATCAATTTGATGTCGAGTCTTAGTACCAAACACAATAAATAGTCGCTTATTTGACGTGGACGCCTCCTGCAATATGATTTGGTTTTGAAAACAGTTAACTGGCTTTTCCGTGGCCTCAATAACAAGTGTTGATGACTCTTCACTGTGAATAGTGACTCGATCCGACTCCGCTGAACTTTGCAAAGTGTGAATACGCTGTCGCGACAAAGCGTCCGCCACACAGTTTTCCTTTCCTGGCTCATACATGAGCTTTGCACCACTTTCTTCAATGCGGGCTTTCCAGCGCTTGAGTTTTGAATTAGGATTCTTATCAGAAACCGCAAATATGAGGGACTGATGGTCCGTAAATATGTTTATGTCACTTTTTCCATAAAGATAGTGACGAAGACTATCCAAAGCCCATACAATTGCTAGTAGTTCCTTTTCATTCGTGGCATAATTTAATTCCCTATCCTTCAACGTTCTGGATATCATTGTTATAGGCCTATTTCCCTGAGACAAAACTGCACCTATGCCAAAGGATGAAGCATCAGTTGTCAAATCAAATGGTCTCGTAAAATCTGGGTAATGGAGGATAACGTCCTCTGAAGCAAAAATATTTCTAAGCTTGTCAAATGCGCTTAACTGGGACTCATCGAAGCTCACCGAAATGCCTTTTGAACGGTATTTGCTGACCCTGCCACCTTCACCCTTCAGTAACTCTGTCAAAGGTCTCGCTATTGATGCGAAATCTTTGATGAAGCATCGATAGTAACTCGCTAAGCCCAAGAACGATCTCAGCTCGAACAAATTACTTGGCTGTTTAAAATCCTTGATGGCTTTTACCTTGTCCTGGCTTGTCCTAGTACCCTCCTTTGTCACAACAAAACCGAGGAATTCGACACTTTCTTTAAAAAAGTGTGACTTTTGCTTGGACACTCGCATGTTGGCGTCCTGCAGGCATTTTAAAACATCCGCAATATGGTCAACATGAGATTCTTCAGTTTCTGAAAAGACAATAACGTCATCCACATAGACGTAACAGATTCTTCCTATTTTCTCCCGGAGGACATCGTCTATTGCCCTTTGAAAAATGCTTGAGGCATTCTTTAGTCCGAAGGGTAGCCGGCAGAACTCGTACTTGCCTCCATTGACCGAAAAAGAAGTTTTCTCCCTGTCCAATTCCGCAAGCTCTATCTGGTGGTATCCGGACTTGAGGTCGAGGGTAGTGAAAAATTTGGCCCTTCCCAGATTCGACAGTATCATATTTATACTCGGCATGGGGTATTTATCGGCAATAGTTTTCAAATTTAACTTTCTGAAATCGACTACTAAGCGTTTATTGGGCGATCCCGAAGCGTCGGAGCCCTTTTTATCGACAACCCATATGGGGTTATTGTAGGGAGACCGAGATGGTCGAATAATATCGTTTTTTAGTAAGTCCTTAATCTCTTGATTGACAAAATCGGCAGCACCCATCGGAAACGGGTACAGTTTTGAATAAACCGGCTCATTATCCTCTGTCCGAATAGTCGCTACAACATTTGTGTTGAACGGCAACTTCTTATTTGGGTCAGCAAAGGCCCCTGAGTATTTAGACATCATCTGCTGAAAAGTTTCTTGCACTGTTGGGGGCACGACAATTTCCTCAATATTCGTAAAGTTAACCTGAGCGCATTTTTGAAAGTGCAGATCCTCACGTCCCCCATTAAATCTAATAGAATTGCTTTTAAGATCAATGGTCGCACCTACTTGCGCTAACAGGTCAAGGCCAATTATGCCGTCAAAAGTTTTAAGCCTGGGTAATAAGAAGAAAGGGCTTTCTACACCAAAAAGATAAAACTGGCATTTGTGTTCTATTTTTTCGACCCCATGGAGCGACTTGACAGTAAATGGAGAATCAACGGGAATTGAAGTCGGCCACCCAATCTCTCTCTTTATGTAGCTCTTAGAGGCCCCAGTGTCAACTAGAAACTTTCGTGGTTCCCCCGCTACTGTTCGTTGGACGAACGGAAGTAGGGACGATCCCCCTAAAAAATGCACGGCATCACTTTCATAGCCCGTTTTTTCTTCATCATCTATGTCATCTACCGCATCAGTAGCAATCTGATTATAATAATCCTCGGTTTGACCACCCTTTTCTTCTTCAAACAGATGATTAACCCTTTGACGCCTAAAGTCAGACAACCTTTGAGAGTTCATCGGTCTCTTGTGTAAATTTTGTGGCTGTGCATCCAGTGCCTACATTGCGGAAGAACCCTGAGAGCGCTGAAAGTTTGTCGCTTGACGGAATTTAGACGATGTTGGATCTACGTCCATCTTCTCTAATGGGGTATTATCACCAACGGTTCGTTGACCTTGATCCCTGGTAAAATATGAATTTTCCACCCCTTTTTAAGTATCTGTTTGTAGGTGGAATCGGGTGTCCCTTGTAACGGATTAATCTGGGCCTGCCTAAGATGTTTCTCCTCTATGGACCTGGCATACTGTGTGGCAAAGGCATGCCTCTCGTGGTTCGCCTCTATTTCCTGAGCCATTGCCAAGGCTGATGGCAAGTCCCTAGGTTGAGCAGCAAAGAGCACGTCTGTTAAGTTTCTCTTCAGACCGGAAACAAATACACGTAGGGCATCTGCCCTATACTTTTCATTCATATATCGAGCATGGTCAGTCTCATATGTCATAGTTGTCTTATTTGTTAGGAGTGTCAGCTTCTTCTCAACCTCCTCATAAAACTGTGTAATAGACATCTGCCCCTGCCTTAGTATTGTGAGCTCTTGCTCGAGCAAGTATAATGGACGCTTATCAGAATAGGTAAAGTCAAGGCGGCTTATAATAGCCTCAAAGTTAAGAATAGTATTAAAGGATGAAAGGATAGAATCAGCAGATCCCCTAATCTTGTTACGGATTATTAGAACAGCCTGATAATGCTTAGAACTCCCGTCAAAACGTCTGAACAACTCATATGATGCTAGTGCTGCCTGTCGCCAAGAAACATATTTTCCCTGTGAGCCATCAAACTCTGGCAATGATTTTACCGCCTCAAGGCCTTCGTCACAAGGCGTATTACCGGTTACAGCAACTGGCGAGTATACCGCAATATCAGGAGCAGATAGTGTCGCAGCGCTAAACCTATCAGTGACTTTCTGTAATTTCTCTTCAAACTCTTGTTTCTGCACCTGTAATGCGGCCGAAACCGCAGCATTTATGATTGCCTGTAGATTTATGATTGCCTGTCGGCGGCCTCTTCTGATAACGCGAGGTTATTTAGCCGAACAATCAAGCTTTCAGACTCTGAATCGCTCATACAGTCGTCTCAAAAAAAATAAGGGAAAATAATTTCTTGACTTAAATGCCGTCACTGTTTTCAAAAGGAAATGTTTTATAAGAAATAACACAAATCTAAATATGTTATTTTATTAGCGATTCTTTTAATTTTTCCTGGCAATTCACAAAAGGGTTTCACTTACATGAAACTATGAAAGTTTTCCTTCCTTTTCGCAGTCTTCTGTGTGGTCCAGACCACGTTACCAGTTTTGAAATGATGATTTTGTGTTTCCTCGTGTTTTCGAGGCTTGGAGATTTCGTCGGGGTCTTCGACTTGGTTGGGCGCCAGATAAGGTTTGATTTAGTTGTGGCAGCGTGTTTGCCTACAACATTATCCACCTGCACAGCTCTTGCAGGAGGGTTCCACCGTGGCACGTGCTGCTCACGGAATAGTGGGTTCTGACGAAACCGATGCGGCAAGTTGCTGCCCACAACGGTCGGACACTTTGTAGATGTCTCTGCACTTCCGTAACGATGCAGTGCATCGATCAAGACCAGGTGGTGGCCACGATCAGTGACAATGATGCTGCTGATCCTCTTCTTGTAAACAGGTAGCCGGGTCGTGGCTACAGTTATTCCTCCAACGGTGATTAGGAATAAAACATAAGACTTGGAAGAGGTGCCTTTATTCTTCGGCTGTCAGATCAGAACTGACTAACTTAAGATAAGGAGAGCTTAGTCGTAACCCTAACTCGCACAGACCACAGCCGTCGGCCAACGCCGTCGTGTCCTTATCTTAGATAACCATTGTTAACTTATACAGTGTTTTCACACGCAAGGTAAGCTAATCTTCGCAAGCTTCGTTAATATTTTTGAAAAATTTTTTGATGCCAATGGCTTTTCCGATGTCTAAGGCATGTGGCTAGGGCATGAAAAAAAATTCGTTTCGAGAAAAACGCAATTGAAAACGAGCCCCCGCTTGGGAACGGAATTGACCGGTGTTTACTTGAGTGCTCATATCATCGGAAGTAATGGGAATTTCGTTTTGAACGCTACATATTCTTGAATAGGTATACTAACATTGTATGTATATATGGTAATACAAAAATTACCAGATATATATAAATATATATACATACATATATGTATATATATAACGAATTTATATATATATTTATATATATGTATATCACTTCTTTTTTTTTAGCTTGTAGAAAATAAAAGTATCTTTTTTTTCAATTTCTAAAAACTTAAAACGTGTGTATACAACAATTATCACTCTTTAAAGTACCGGCTTGTATAGTCTCGACAAAAGCCCTCCCACTGGGAATACCCTGATTCATATAACAAGCCATTTAACAATTAAAGCATCGCAACTTCAAGCAGTACCGTTTGCACTATGGAAAACTTTTCGATTTTTCTTGCTTATTTCAAAAACAAGAGATTCATTTTGTATATGCGGCTGCCAAAATTTGAAATATGAGCTAATCCGTCAGGACCGAAAAATTAAATTTTCATATTCCTTGATTTTTTTTTGTATTTTCATAAATAAATATAAAAATTTTCATAATGTTCTGGATTTATAGGATATCTCAGCTTTTTTTTTTTTTAATCCAGAAAAGTCAAAAAATGTAATTTTCACCTTTTTTTACATTTAAAGACAGTTTTATGTTTATTTACTTCTCAAGGATCACATATGATATGTTTGCTCTTTTTCTTCTAAATCTCTTAATAACAATCAAATAAGACGAGAAAAATTCAAAGAGACCGAAAAAATTTTCAATTACCTCTTAATTTGTATTTTGTTTCTTAACTATGTTTTAATTGTACGTTCGCGACCCCAAAACATAATTTTATTGTAATTGCTTCGCATTAAGTGAAAGCAGATGGATAAAACTTCATGTGTTAAGTCATTTTAGTGTAAACTATTGAAATTTAAAAAAAAAATTCCGACTTTTGCAAGACAATTTTTATACCATTGCAGAGGGTATTATAATTTTGTCCAAAAGTGTGCAACGCAGTGAAGGAGACATCTCCGACCCTATAAATTACAACATGCCAAATTTCATAAGGATCGGCCGACTATATCCTATAGCTGGCATATAACTGAACGATCGGAAATGACCTAACTTTCGTGTTTTTAAAAATAGAAAGCTGGAATTTAATACAGATTCTATTTTTGGTCAGTTGATCCAACCTACCAAATTTCATAAGGATCGGCCGACTATATCCTATAGGTGCCATATAACTGAAGGATCGGAATTGACCCAACTTTTGTGTTTTTGAAGATAGAAAGCTGGAACTTGGTACAGATTCTAGTTTTGGTTTGGTCAGTTCATCTAACCTACCAAATTTCATTTTTAACTGCAAGGGTATATCAACTTCGGCTCCGACCGAAGTTAGCTTTCCTTTCTTGTTTTATATTGAATTTTAAAGTGGCGTACGTTCGCGACCGTTTGTATGACGTATGTACGTATAAAAAATAATATTATTTTTTTTTGTTTAACAAGCTTATAAATATTTGTAGATGGACAAAAGAAGTGAAAATTAAAATTAAATTAAATTAAAATTAAAATAAAAATTTAATTTCTAATTAAAAAAAAAATTTGAGTGAAACAGGTTTTTTTATGAAAATATAAATTTATTTATATTAATAAATGGTAAACAACAAAATATATTATATATGGAAAAATCGTACGTTACCCGTACTTAATGTAATTTAAAAATAAATTAATGGAGATATTTAATTGGGAATAGACTCGATAGAAAGCTACATGCCTCTATTTTAAAAGTACAGTTATTGCATTAAAACATTCCATTTCCATTCGCAAATTTTTTGATTTTGCTAGAGCAAGCCAAAACCGACTTCCATTTCGCGTACGTTTGCGACCTCATGTTTTTTGCCAATATTATGAAAATGAAAAATCCATCCAGAAAATAACTTACCAAACGCTATCGGTAACAAAAAAAAAAAGTTTCATAAAATGTTTTTTTCTTTAATTTTTTGGCACTAATTACGTATGCTCGCGACCCCAGGAATAGCCCATATATCTTAAACACTCATAAAAAAATAATAAAAAAAATGTAAAATCAAAAACTATGTATTTCTTCAATTTAGTGGTCGGCAGGGCCCTATTCCAGTGGTATAGAAAATTTTTCTGCCTGAGCTCTGCCCCTGACACAAGCCTACACAAGCTACTCGTTATTAATACTAACGCATTTAAATCATATCAATGCATTGAGTGTCGACCAGTGCTTTTATTTATATGTAAGTTTAGCAGAAAGGGTACATTTTCCATAGTGCATCCCAAAAACCCATGACCAGCTCAGCATTTGTCCATCCAACCAAATATAAACAAGGCAAAGCCTTTCAGTAGTATGGGTATGTTGGGGAGGTGGACAGCATCATCCGTGTCGGAGTTCCCAGGGGGGTGTCTGCATGCTAATCCCCGGAAGAGCTATGCGTGTCCCCGTAAATATGCTTCAATTATTTTAACCAGCAATCCGTTGCCGTTTTTCACCACACACAGCAACACAAGCTACCTAATATCTATCATTTTACAAAATCCCAAAATCATAACCACTTCATGAAAGGACACCCTACTGCTATAGCATCATTGAAAACATAGGGTAGGATGCAGTTGAAGAATGAAAAAAAGTTGTCGCGGACTCCTAAGTTATTAAAAGACACCATGCTGAGTTTAAAGGATTGTTTTACTCTCATGCCGATATAAAGATCTTGACGAATGAGTACAAAACTGAAGGGGATGACTAATAATTACTTTTTTGGCAGTCTATGTATATGTCACAGTGTTTATTTTCCTTTTCCTCCAATTGCGCTTATTCAAATGGTAAACACCTCTAAAATAATTTTTAACAACTTTTTTATTATACTCTAATAATTTTTAATTGCTTATAATTTGAGTCGATAAAGAGCTAAAAAACAAAAAGGAAAAATATAAATCTGACTCAATATTATAATTAAATTAAGAAAAATAAAGTCAATAATACAAAAAAAAATATTATTTGATTCTTTTTTTATTAGATACACAGCTCTACCAAATTTTATTTTTTATAATTATACGTATAGTCTTACTTCTTAACCATTTCCTTTATTTCATTGGACGCAAAATAGTATAATAAACACAAGGGCCGGTATCGGCTGACTCTATCCTATTGCTGCCATATAACTGAACAATCGGAAATGACCCAACATTCGTGTTTTTGAAGATAGAAAGCTGGAGATTCGTACAGATTCTATTAGTTGATCCACTTTACCAAATTTCATAACGTATTTGGTAAGAATACCGATTTTGGTGTTGTTGAATATAGAAGTTTGGGAATTTTTAGATTTTGTATTGTAATAAATTGGTTATATTATGATATTCATATCGGCCAACTATATCCGGTTTTAACTACAAGGATATTTCATTTTCGGCTCCGCCCGAAGTTAGCTTTCCTTTCTTGTTTTTGAAATCTGTATGCCCCAAGAAAAAAAATTTACATAATTAAATCTAGAAGTTACCATATCTTTTGAATACTTATTTAAATTTCTTTTATTAGGAGAAGGAAAATCCAATGGCCGGCAAATATATTTTGTCATAGCGATGCCTCAGTTTTTTTTTCGAATTTTTTTTTAGTTCAAGAGAAAAATATTTAAGGGTTGTACATAATTCAATTAGTTATAATAATTAACTTAATATGTTATAACTTACTACATATTAAATTATAAATATACCAAAATTCAATGTAATCTGGTCATAGGTCCTGGTCAGATCAGTGCTTCTATTTCGCTTTATAAGCGCCCACACATTTTCAATAATGTTTAAGTAGGGACTTTGTGGTGGTCCATCGGGGGTTTCCACCTGAACATCTCTTAAAAATCTAGTAATCATTGTAGCCTTAGTTTCCTGCTGAAAAAAAAAATTCTTTTCCTGTTAATCTGTCACCGGAAAGAAACGAATATTTTGTATGGTTTCTCAATATCGGTTCTGGTCCATGAATCCGTCAATGGGAACCAATCCTTCCACACCATTATATGAAACAGAACCCCAAAACGTTACGCTTACATTACGACCCATGTCATACTTTTTGTCACACGGGAGCCATTTTTATACCCTTGCAGAGGGTATTAAAAGTTTGGTCAAAAGTGTGATACGCAGTGTAGGAGACATCTCCGACCCTCTAAGGTATACATATGTATTCTTGATCAGTATCACCTCTTGAGTTGATATGAGTATTTCAGTCAGTCTGTTTTCAAGCTCAGTTTTAAAGCTATCGTCTTGAAACTTTGAACATAACTGACTGATCGCCAATGGTAAAACTTTGGTGTTTTTAGAGTTAGAGAGTTTGGAAAATCTCCAAGGACACGCCTTTGGTGCTTTTAGAGGGTCCCTTTTAGAAGCACGGACGATTAGACGGTCTGCATCAGGTCCTGTATTTCGATTTATTCCCCTTAGTTAAATCAGGTCGTCATTTTATGTTGTTTGTAATGTTTTTGATTTGTTAAAGCGCATGCGTTCATGATTTGTTACCTATTTTTTTTTGGCACTAAAAATTCTTCAAAAATAAAAAAATTAAAAATAAATTTTAAAGTTACTTTCGTAGTTTACAATTCTTAGTTTTGTTTTGTGTTTAATAAAATATTGACTTATTGCAGCTTCAAATCACAATAATGTTTCACCATTATTAGTTCTCTATTATGTGTTTAAGATTGAATGGAAGAATAAAAACTTTGATCATTCTGGTTTTTTTTCTCAGCATGCGTTAAAATCAGCATGCAGCTTCTTGTATAACTTTTAAAGCCTCCGCACACCATGACGGTTGTGCAACCCCTAGTACCCAAAATTGGTTTTTCTTATTATCGATTCTCGTGTGAAAACATGCAATTATGGTTTTATTTGCACTTTTGATTCGCATTCTCAAGTATGTTGTTATACCCTTGCAGAGGGTATTATAATTTTGGTCAAAAGTGTGCAACGCAGTAAAGGAGACCTTATAAAGCAAATATGATCTTGATCAGGATCACCTCCTGAGTTAATATGACCATGTCCGTCTGTCTGTTTCTAAGCAAACTAGTCTCTCAGTTTTAAAGCTATCTAATTAAAGCTCTGCATACACCCTTCATTCCTTTGTACGCAGTATAAAAGTCGGAACGGTTGGGATCAGACGACTATATCTTATAGCTGTCATGTAACTGAACGATCGAAAATGGTATTTGGTAAAAATACAAACTTTGATATTTTGAAGATAGAAGCTTGGGACTTTTTTTTTTTTAGATTTTTTATTAAAATAAATTTATTATATTTTAATATTCTCATAAGCTTTGGCCAACTATGGTA
Source organism: Drosophila bipectinata (assembly GCF_030179905.1). Lineage (NCBI taxonomy): Eukaryota > Metazoa > Arthropoda > Insecta > Diptera > Drosophilidae > Drosophila > Drosophila bipectinata. The sequence continues at coordinate 17,793,210 of NC_091740.1, read as the reverse complement.
TATCCGATGTTTGCGATATGTGTCCGGTGTTAACTGCAAGGGTATATAAATTTCGGCTCCGCTTGAAGTTAGCTTTCCTTTCTTGTTTTTTATTTTCAGAATTTCAGCGATCGCTCTTGGGTTGGCTTTCTGTGGTATTTTGGTATGCTTAAACGATCATGTGAACAAAGGCCTTTCAAAATAATTAACCTCGAAGGGTTGAGAAAGTGATGTATGTTATTACTATCAAGAAACGGGTTTGTTCGAATGATTAAAATCATACACAAAAGCTACATGATTTCAAATCATTATCTGTCAAAAAATGAAAGTTGCTGAATACGTATATATTATTGCATGATTTTTACTGAATTTTAATAACATGTTTCTAAAATCTGAATTTATTTAACAATTAATCTACCTTGTGATTTTTGTTCATATAAGTTTGTTTGTTATGATCCTTTTTGTTGAAATAAATTAAAGATCTATTTTTTTTTTCAAAAGCTACAATATTTAACTATTAAAAAACGTCAAAAATTTTAAAATCGGTTTCAAGGAATTTGCGCTTAGGAATTTTGAAGAGCGAAAAAGTCCCAAAAAACCGTTTTTTCTAAATAAATCAAGATTTTGAGGGTGCTAGAAAAATTTCAAACACGGGTTTATACTATATTCGACCTAATAAACAATTTCTACTAGGTCTCTTCAAAAGTTCTCTTCTCGGGTTTATACTATATTCGACCTAATAAACAATTCCTACTAGGTCTCTTCAAAAGTTCCTCCAAACTTTCTTTTTTTTGTCGCACTGTGTAATTGAATCTATGAAGGTAAAAAAATTAACAATGGTCACACAAGTAATTGAAGACATTTTTTTTTAACTTTGCTTTTATTTCTTGAATCTTCTCTTTGGGAGACTAACAAAAGGTGTATAAAATCTTATATTTTTTACTTTGCGAGACTAATTAACAGTCACATCGACTGATACAGAGTTAAACGGCCCTAAAAATCGATTGCTGGGTTGGGAGGTCATTGCGTCGCAGGCGGGATCCGCTGGAAACCCTAGCCAGTGAGGAAAAAGCGAGGAAATTCGGGTGCGAAGACTTTTTTTCTTTGTAGGAGTTTTCTCTTTTGCTTCTGGATTTCGTCTTTCACTGGGAGGATGCCCAGATCGCGGTGGAGGTTTTCGTTGCGAACATACCAAGGTATACCAAAGTCCGTTTCAATTGGCCGTTTCGATTGGCCGTTTCAATAAGATTTGGGTGGGCCCTCCACAGGGAATACTTTGTACTTGTTGGCGAAAGATTCTGGATGTAAGGCGTTTCTTTGACACTGGAGATCTGCAGCACGAGCTGTTCGATTTGCTAATTAGATTTGTAGTATTTGTTTCGGTCCACTTCCTTCCCATAAGGAGTAGAGATTTTAGTTGCCGCAACGAGTACCTCTTCCAGGGCGCTCGTACCGTAGTCGGTGTCCGATTTTATGCTAAGCTCCAGGGTGAGTTCTTTGTGGGATAGCAAAATTTCCTTCCTTTGGGAGTCACTAAACATGATCCCCAATTCGTATGTGTGGTATTGTAGTGTCCTGCGGTTATAAAACGATCCCCAAGTAGAAGTCCATAAATTGTCCTTCCGAAATTGAGAAGCAAGAAGGGAAGTAAACGGCATCGATTGAAAAGCTTCCGTTGCGTGACTGAATTTGTTTCGATTTGGTCTGCAAGAAGTAAGTTGCAAAATTGTTGTGAAAATGGTGTTTGATGCGTTCTCTGATTAGCACTCCGGACTTTGTGGGCTTTCCCATACGATAATCTGTGCGGTAGATTGTATAGCATCTTATTTGAAAGTTGCATTTTCTTGTAAGATGCGTTTTCACCAGTAGCATAACGTCAATGTGGTTTTCGTTCAAAAATTGTGTCAATTCCATGAGACACCATTAGCGTTTCACATTAATAATCGTCAAGTAGATAGACTGCACAGATTATTTAGACTGTTGTGCTATGGGCAGCTGTTTGCATGGTTGTTTTCGTGAATGACATAAGCTCCATCATACTTTTTTCGAGAGTAAGCATGGGGCCTTTTAAATGCTTTGTGAGTTAGGTTAAATTGGATTTTCCATTCCAAATCTTAGAGCAACGGCATGGGAGAAACCGTTGGTGGTGTTTAGGGATCCGAATGAGGACCTTACAGCTTTGGCGAAGAAAACGTTTGGCGTAGCTTTTGACGCAATGTACACATTCTGTGGATTTTGTTTGCGCGTTGCAGTCGCTTGACGCATGCGACTCTTGAGCGGCTAGCGGCTATGAGATATGATATGATATGAGCTAAGATATGAGCGGCTGCGTTATTGACGACTGAGCAGGCTGAGGCGGATGACGAACGGCGGATTTCGTACGCTTAGGGGATTCAGTAAGCAGCTTCAGTTAGCGCTAAACTGAGTGTCAAGCGCACAAATCTGGTCATTGATTTTCCAAAAACCAGTGATCAACTCTTTAAACCCGTTCTTAGTCTGTCTCATTCGTCTTGGAATGACGACCTCATTTCAGACCTACGGGAAATGGCATTCGAAACTAAGGCAGTGGACCCGGCACAGTTGGCGTGTACGACGTTTTCACATAGCCAACTATGGATGGTAGGCTGGGATGAGGAGATGGTCTTGTTACCGACTTCATAGAACAGACCAGTTTAAATTCCATATTATTAATTAATAATCCAAAAATAATATATAACAAGAAAGCAAAGCTAACTTCGGGCGGAGCCGAAGTTGATATACCCTTGCAGTTAAAACCAGATATATGTCGCAAATATCGGATATAGTTGGCCGATCCTTATGATTACATCATAGTAAAAACAATTAATTACAATAAAAAATCTAAAAAAAAAGTCCCAAGCTTCTATCTTCAAAAATACGAATTGATATTTCTACCAAATACCATTTCCGATCGTTTAGGTATATGGCTGCTATAGGATATAGTCGGCTGATCCTAATGAAATTTGGTAGGTTTGATCAACTGACCAAAAATAGAATTTGTACTAAGTTTCTATCTTCAAAAACACGAAAGTTGGGTCATTTCCGATCGTTCAGTTATATGGCAGCTATGGGATATAGTTGGCCGATCCTTATAAAATTTGGCATGTCGTTATGTGTTACCAAAAATAGTTCCCGTGTCAAATTTGACTCTCTAACTCTAATTTCTAATTTAACTCTCTAACTCTAAAAACAGCAAAGTTATACCATTTCCGATCAATCCGTTATATGGCAGTGTTTATGAATAGTGGACTGTATTATGGTTTTTATTATAGTGTTATGCATTTATTTTCACTATTTAGCGGGTTTACAATGTTTTTAAGCGGGGTTGCTATCAGCGAGCGGTTGCGGTTAATGTCAACAAGAGAAAGCGGCCGGCTTGCAAAACGTGCAGAAAAAGAACTGAAAAACGATCGCGTGATGTTCTAATACTAACGCATTGCACTGCAATTTCGGCTATGCGTGTGAGCTTAAAGCTCCCAAACGGTAAACAAGACAATGATGTGCGCAAAAATAGGTACGATAATAAGAAATTAATTAACAAGTAAAGAAGCAAATGTAATACTATTTAAATGCAAAATAAAGACGAACTATTTCTCAACATACCGGCCCCCCTGAAAGGCCCCCCCTTTCGTAATAGGGCGCTTGTAGATTCCCTTGGCGGTTTTAACGGTGACCACCCGGACCCTCTGATCCTGGCCGGGATGAACTTCGGTGACTCGTCCTAGCATCCACTTGCTTGGCGGTTGATTGGGCTCCTTCAGCACAACCAGTGTGTCCACGTCAACATTTGGAGCATCTTGATGCCATTTCGTGCGAGGTTGAAGCGTGCTGAGATACTCGAGATTTCAACGTTTCCAGAAACCTTGAACCTTGGCCTGTAGTTGTCTCCAGCGCTGCAGTCTGTTGATGCTTACATCCAGGAAAGATGGTTCTGGTACCGAAGTGAGAGGCTGACCTGTTAGAAAATGAGAAGGAGTTAGCGGGTTAAGACTGTGATCGCTAGGTGCGCATAAAGGGCGAGAGTTCAGAAGCCCTTCAATCTGAATTAACAGGGTCGAATACTCCTCGAATGTCAAGGCACTGCTGCCAATGACTCGTTTTAAATGCAGCTTTATGGATCTCACACCAGTCTCCCAAATGCCTCCGAAATGGGGAGCAGATGGCGGAATGAAATGCCAATTAATCTCGTGGCTGGCCATGAAGCTTGAAATTTCTTCATCTTGACTTTGAACTATTGCCATTCGTTGCATTTCAGCTAAATCTCTTTTGGCTCCATGGAAAGTCGTTCTATTGTCCGAGTATAAATCCGATATAGGTCCACGTCGAGACCAAAAGCGTTTGAAAGCGGCTACAAAGGCGGATGTCGTCAAATCACTGACCAATTCTATGTGAATCGCTTTTGTAGATAGGCAGACAAGGATCGCAAACCAAGCTTTGCCAAATCTTGGTGTCCGGCCTGTCGATGTTTTGATTGACACAGGTCCAGCATAATCCAGTTCAGTGTGCAGGAAACAACGGACGGGTTAAACTCGAAACTCCGGTAAATCAGCCATAAGTTAAGAACTCGTGTGTCTTCGCTGCAGAAAGCAAGTTCTGCAATTGAATTCAGTTTTGCGGACGAGGTTCCGAGCTCCTAGAATCCAATACCTTTGGCGTAGACTATGAAACGTGTTTTCGACTCCAGCGTGTAACAATGCAGCATGTTGATAGCGAACTAGCAGACCAGTTATTGGAGATTCCTTAGGAAGGAGAATGGGATGTTTTGCGTCATAAGTAGCTATAGAATTATCGATGCGATCACCAACACGCATTACTCTCTGCTCGTCTAAAAAGGGTGTGTAGCGAATCAACTTCGATTTCTTCGACAATGGCTGTCCGGTAGTTAACTGCTTGTACTCCACGTTGAAGAACTCCTCTTGAGCGTGCGTAAAGATCTTAGCTCGTGCATATTGTAGCTCCCACGCCGATAGGAATGGTGAAAGTCGATTCCTCTCACGAAGACGATGAACGAAGCGAAGGCAGTAGCTGACTATCCTTAATAAACGGGACCATGAGGAGGATTTGTTGATCATACAAGATAGCGAATTTCCGTCGTTGGAAATCTATAGATTAACTTTCGTTTCAGCCTTCATCTCTAGGCAGGCCTCTTCTTCTGTCGACAGAACAAACTTAGCTTTAACAGGTGGCCAAGCTGAACGTGACTGAGATAGCCAAGGTGGTCCATTCCACCATATTTGATGATCCACGAGGTTCTTTGGCAGTACACCTCGCGATGCGCAGGCTGCGGGATTATCACCACTTCGAATATGTTGCCAGCAGCTGCGTGGGCAAACCTCTAGAATTTCAGCAGTGCGGTTGCAAACATAGGTGTTCCAAGTCCTAGGCGGAGAAGATAGCCAATGCAGGACTATTTCAGAGTCTGACCAACAATTGATTCTGGAAATAGGAACAGTTAATGATTGCTTGACCAGATAAATCAGTTTAGAGAGTAAATGAGCTGCGTTTAACTCTAGTCGCGGAATAGAGATAGGCTTAATAGGGGCTACGCGAGTTTTAGCCATAATCAGTTTGACAGCATATCCATTGACTTCGACGCGGCTATAGATGACGGCAGCAGTTCCATTTCTTGATGTGGTGCAGATATGTAGCGAGGAGCTCGACAAGTTTCCAATAAATGCATTTCCGATACAAACTGTTGCCACCGTGTACATAATTGCTGCGGTAGTACTTCATTCCAATCGACAGAACTTAGCCAACTATCTTGAAATAGGATCTTCAGAAAAACAACAGTTGGCGAAAGCAAACCCAGCGGGTCGTAGATCTTGGCTAGTTCTGAAAGCAATAATTTGAAGAAAATATAGTCCGGTTTTGGTTCCCAACACAATCCCCAAACAAATCGAAATGAGCGGTCTTCCTCTAAATCCTCTGGTGGATACTCACAAATCTCCTTTGGCAACGACTTTAAAAGGGCGTAACAGTTTGAGCTCCACTTCCGCAATTTGAATTGAGCTTCGCTAAGAAGCAGAATCAATTCATCTTTGAGTGCAATGAGATTCTTGATGTTGTCGCATCCAGTAGGAATATCATCAACGTACGCGTCTCTGTTGAGCACGACAGCAGCGGTGGGATACAATTCGGCATAGTCATTCGAGAGCTATTTAAGAACTCGAACTGCAATAAACGGCGATGAAGCTAATCCATATGTTACTGTCAACAGTCGATAATGATCCAGCGTAGCGTTTTCATCCTTCCTCCAAACTATGCGTTGGTACTGTGTATGTTCGTCCGACACCAAAATGCCTCTGAACATCTTCTCGATGTCTGCACAAAATACATAACGATGCTGACGAAATCGAAGGCATACTCCAATTAAGTCCCTTTGAATAGGCGATCCTATATGCAGTCGCGAATTAAGAGAATGACCCGTGGAATCCTTTCCAGAGCCGTCAAATACCACTCGGCAACGTGTGGTAGTACTATCTGGCTTAAAAACTGCATGGTGTGCCAAATAGTTGTAGCGTGCGGGATCCTCACCGCCTGCAGCAGCCGGAATCAATTCCATATGTCCTCGATTTAAATAATCATCCATGAAATCCACATATTGTTGTTTGAGTGCGGGGAATCTTCTAAATTTCCTTTCCAAAGCGGCGAAGCGGTTTAAAGCCTGTGGCAAAGTGGAGCCAATTGGCGTGCGGGGCTCCTTGAATGGGTATTGAACAATATAAACACCATCTTCTCTACGAGCATGTGATGAAGCTGTGCGTGCGTAGATGCTTCGTTACAATCAGTATAGCTGCCTTTAATAACCCAACCAAAATTAGTATGCAGTGCGATGGGGTATTCGATACCAAACTCTCGGCGATGTCCAGTATATAAGTTCCACAGCTGATCAGCGCCTAAGATAACGTCGATTTTGCCCGGAGATCCAAACGTCGGGTCAGCTAGCGGTAGGCTGCGAATCTTGGTCCAAATAGTTGCATTTGATTTGACCTGCTGAGCTGGAATCGTAGAAGTTAGAGAACTCATAATTAGACAAGAGACTTCTAATGATGCAGTCGTGGTTCTTGAGAGTAAGGTGAAGCTAGCGCGACCTCGGCTAACACCAGCCGGGTTAGCACCTAAACCAACTACCGAAATGCGGGCATGCGTGCGAGGAATTCCGATCCTTTGGATAAAGGACTCAGATACCATGGTTATTGTTGATCCAGTATCGAGCAATAACCTACATGAGGTCTCGTTTCCCCATGTGTCAATTACATTGGCGACAACAGTTGGCAGTAGGGCTGGATTGTTGGCCCTCTCCAAAATATGATGGCTAACAGCGGCAGTATTCGTATCAGCGGCAGTCGAGTGCGCAGGTGCCACAGGAACCGATCTTGCTTCAATCGGGTGTACTAACGTGTGATGCTTAGCGTTGCACTGACGGCAAGTGTTCGATGAACTACAATCCCTGACTTGATGCGATCGACTCAAGCAGTTGAAGCATAATTTTGTATCCTTGGCGAAGGTGCGGCGGCTGACTACATCCAGTGCCTTGAATTCATTGCATGAATATATAGAATGCTGTCCTTGGCAATATATACATTCGCGAGACGACTGAGTGGATCCACTGGCATGAAAGGCGGCTTGGCGGCGTCTACTCTGGGCTGGTCTTGAGGGTTGCATTGCAGGTAAATCCTGACAAGACTCCAAAGTATCACAATGAGCGAAAAGAAAGGCGAACAGATCATCTATGGTGACGTCTTCAGTGGCCGATACACTGCAGCTGGCCCAAGCTTGTTTAATTTCTGAACCTAACTTTGACAGCAAAATATGAATGAGCCATACATCGCGGCTGTCACAGTTCAGCGCATGTAAGCCTCGAATGCATTCGTCGGCCGAGTCAATTACCTTGCGTAATTCTGCAATATTCGAATTGTTAGCGGTTGGCAACGATAAAAAATTCTGAACAAACGATCGAGCGATGAGCGACCTTTTATTATGACGATTTTCTAATTTTTCCCATGCGTCTTGGTAATTATCATTACAGACGGCAATATGTTTAATTAGGGACAGTGCTTCTCCCAGATATGATTTGAGATAATGAAACTTTTGGCACTTGGAGAGCTTTTCGTTACTATTTACTGAGCTTAAGAACAAATCACTAAACTGGCTCCAATCCTCATATTTACCAGAAAATGTGGGAATCCGAATTTTCTCAAACCTTAAATCAGCAGTTCCCGATGAAGTATGAATTTTCTCCAAAAGGTTGTTTTGTCCCTCAAATAGGCGTTCCACTGTACTTGAAAGTAGAATGTTCGACTGGTCCTGTCCATGATCTTGACCTCCCATGTCCTTGATGGCGTTACTAAAAATAGCATGCGCGGCGTAGAACTTGTCTTCGTATTCGGGTATGTCCAATCCAGGGTCTTCATATCCTTCCTCCAAGTGAAATTCCACTAACTCATCTGAGAGCTCCATAAAGTGGTTGAAAGTGGCGACCAAACGCTCCAGCTTGAATTGCAATGTTTCCACATTTTCACATCTTTGTGAAAACTCCACAGCACTGTTGAGGGTGCGCGTTATTTGCCCCTTGCAGGCACCACGTTGTTGAATCGTTCTATGCATTATCGCGTTCATGACGAAAAAGCGGTAAATTTGTCTCTAATGTTCACAAAAGTAAATGCACAAATAAACGCGGGTATCCGGCTCGAACGGACCAAAATTTGTTATGTTTATGAATAGTGGACTGTATTATGGTTTTTATTATAGTTTTATGCATTTATTTTCACTATTTAGCGGGTTTACAATGTTTTAAGCGGGGTTGCTATCAGCGAGCGGTTGCGGTTAATGTCAACAAGAGAATGCGGCCGGCTTGCAAAACGTGCAGAAAAAGAACTGAAAAACGATCGCGTGATGTTCTAATACTAACGCATTGCACTGCAATTTCGGCTATGCGTGTGAGCTTAAAGCTCCCAAATGGTAAACAAAACAATGATGTGCGCAAAAATAGGTGCGATAATAAGAAATTAATTAACAAGTAAAGAAGCAAATGTAAGACTACTTAAATGCAAAATAAAGACGAACTATTTCTCAACAGGCATCTATAGGATATAGTTGGCCGATCCCGGTCGTTCCGACTTATATACTGCGTGCAAAGGAAAGAAGGGTGTGTGCAAAGTTGCAAGATGATAGCTTTAAAACTGAGAGACTAGTTCGCGTAGAAACAGACAGAAAGACAGACGGACAGACGGACATGCTCATATCAACTCAGGAGGTGATTCTGATCAAGAATATATATACTTTTTAGAGTCGGAGATGTCTCCTTCACTGCGTTGCACACTTTTGGACAAAATTATAATTCGGATCGGCCGACTATATCCTATAGCTGCCATATAACTGATTGATCGGAAATGGTATAACTTTGGTGTTTTTAAAATTAGAGAGTTCAAATTTTAGGTGAGAGCTATTTTTGGTAAAATAATACGACATGCCAAATTTTGTAAGGCCGACTATATCTTATAGCTGCCATATAACTGAACGATCGGAAATGTTATTTGGTAGAAATACCAACTTTGGTATGTTTGAAGATAGAAGCTTGGGACTTTTTTTATATTTTTTATTTTAGTTAATTGGTTTTATTATGATCTTATCAAAAGGATCGGCCAACTGTATCCAAGGTTTGCGATATATATCTGGTTTTAACTGCAAGGGTATATAAACTTCGGCTCCGCCCGAAGTTAGCTTTCCTTTCTTGTTTTTTGTAGTTCATGTCATGTCATGTTCTAGCACTTAAAAAATGATTGGGTTGTTGGTAATATACCAATATATAAATATATAGATATGTTTATCTAAAAACTTTATTTTTTTTTTTTAATTGTAAACATTTTTTTTTAATTTTTACCTAAAGATGATGTAAAAGGATGCGATCTTTATGCGGCTGATGGTGTAGCTCGTTGTTTTTTCTGCCGCTGATGTTGTTGTTCTTCTACCCGGTGGTCCTGCCGCAGACCTTGGTCCCGCCGTATAAAATGCCAAAGACTTTGGCTGTCGTTGTTCCCATGAACTCGAATTTTTTTCCTCGATATTTGTCCTCGAACTCGCCGTATATTATTTTTAATATATATATTTCCGGTTTTTTTTCGGAAAAACATTTTTTTAGTGAAATCTTATTTTTGATTTTCCACAACTGTAATCAGGATCTTTCCCTACACAAGTTGTGGTTTTAACTCCATGCGCCAAATCGCTTTGGAGATCCGATGGCTGAATTCCAGCCCAAAGATTTTTCATAAACATTCCGATGTAAGGCCTCGAACATTACTGCGCTAATAAAAAAACGCACTTATTTCTCGATGGTAATTCTCAATTTCTGTGTCCCTTACCACTTGGGGAAAAAAAACAGAGGACTACGATTTTACACTGAGCTCTTTTATGCACAGTTCGCAGCCATCTTAGCTACGGTGGACTGAGTGGGTCAATGCACATCTGGCCACTATTTAGGTGCCAATTTAATTGGAGCCCCAAAATACGGTTGAGAATACTCCACGGTTGAGAATATTCCTTTTTTTTTTTGACTCATTTTTTTTATTATTTTTTTATATTTGAATGTTTATTGGCGTTTATATAATTTTATTCTCTCTGTTCCTTACCTCTTGGGAGGAAACTGATCTAGCCACATCTAGCCACTATTTAGGTGCCAATTTTATTGGAGCCCCAAAATACGGTTGAGAATACTCCACGGTTGACAACATTTCTTTTTATTTGACTCATTTTTATTATTTTTTTATATTTGAATGTTCATTGGCATTTATATAATTTTATTCTCTCTGTTTCTTACCTCTTGGAAGGAAACAACAGAGGACAATAACACGCATTAATATAGAAAATTTAAAAACTGTATGGTACGGTAAAAATTAAAAAAAAAATATTTACAATTCATTAAAACCATTCATTACCATTAAAAAAAAAACAAGAAAGGAAAGCTTACTTCGGGCGGAGCCGAAGTTGATATACCCTTGCAGTTAAAACCGGATATATATCGCAAACATCGGATATAGTTGGCCGATCCTTATGATTACATCATAATAAAACCAATTAACTAAAATAAAAAAAATTAAAAAATTGTCCCAAGCTTCTATTTTCAAAAATACGAATTGATATTTCTACCAAATACCATTTCCGATCGTTCAGGTATATGGCTGCTATAGGATATAGTTGGCCGATCCTACTGAAATTTGGTAGATTTGATCAACTGACCAAAAATAAAATATGTACTTAGTTTCAGCTTTCTATCTTCAAAAACACGAAAGTTGGGTCGTTTTCGATCGTTCAGTTATATGGCAGCTATAAGATATAGTCGGCCGATCCTTATGAAATTTGGCATGTCGTAATGTTTTGCCAAAAATAGCTTTCATGTCAAATTTGAACTAAAAAACACCAAAGTTATACCATTTCCGATCAATCAGTTATATGGCAGCTATAGGATATAGTCGGCCGATCCGGGCCGTTCCGACTTATATACTGCGTGCAAAGGAAAGAAGGGTGTGTGCAAAGTTGATCCAACCTACCAAATTTCATTAGGATCGGCCGACTATATCCCATAGTTGCCATATAACTGAACGATCGGAAATGGTATTTGGTAGAAATATCAACTTTCGTATTTTTGAAGATAGAAGTTTGGGACTTTTTTTAGATTTTGTATTGTAATAAATTGGATTATATATTCCTATTCCCATAAGGATCGGCCAACTATATCCGATGTTTGCGATATATATCCGGTTTTAAATGCAAGGGTATATAAACTTCGGCTCCGCCCGAAGTTAGCTTTCCTTTCTTGTTTTTTTAGCTACCCTGGGCTGAGAATTTTTATATTTTTACGGCGACTTATGTGCCATTTTAAAACCTGAGTCTTTTACCAGCCTTATTTTTTTAGCTACCCTGGGCTGAGAATTTTTATATTTTTACAGCCACTTAGGTGCCATTTTAAAACCTGAGTCTTTTACCACAGGGAGGAAAACGTCAGGGTGCCTCAGGGTGACTCATAGGTCTTACTCCAATAAGTTCCGTTTAGAAACTCTATTTATTTTTTAAAATTCTCTTATAAGTAAAATACATAAAAATCTTAAATCTTTTTAAAACTACTTATCAACGCACTGCACGCTGACATGCTATGCGACCCTTTCTCGAGTGTGATAAGCGCACCACTTATGTATGTGTTTGTGTTAGGCTGCAGGGGATTGGTTTTATACCATTCTGTTTGTCTCTTATTTCATGGGTCCGATCCCTCTATCTAAAGAATTTGTATATAGAATAATGTTCAATGCTTGAACAGCTTCAGATAAATGCCGTCCTTTTCTGCTTGGTTCATCGTTCAAGTTGATCACAGACTGCGTGGCATTCACTCACACATTCAACACAAAAGAAGCGAAATGTACCTAGAACAGTGGCAGATTGGGTAATATATATGGAGGACTTCCAGTAAAGCAAAAATCAGAAAAAATGTTGTAGCACGTCGATTGTATGAGCCGTTTTCCTCATCGCATGCCGTCAGACAACGGGTACAAAGGGGGACCTAACACCGAACACTTCCTTCCTTAAATCACCCCAATCGAAGGTGGAACAGCATATGCCGAAGGATGCGTATCCAAGGGGGAGCCCGGACGCTAATATGCGAACTCTGGGGGACCGGCCGGCCTCCCAGTTTTAACCAGGCTTATTGTGACAAGCGGGCTATGTCATGATGGACGAACCCTTTCCCGCCTACTCATTGGACCAATATCGGACCCATTGGACCAAAAAATGAACAATATCGTACCAAACAAAAACCAAAGTGGAAAACGGAACTCCCTAAAAAAGTCCGGAAATGGTCCCGTCAAATTCCAAGGCCCTGAAAAGCCAAGGAGTTGCTGAGTTTTAGAAGCCCTCCACAGAGCGGTAATATCTGGAGGCGGGACGGGCCGGTGCGGAGGAGGATGCCAAGGCATCGTCTTCCAAAGTGGGTCTTTCCATGGAGAACGGCGTGGAGAGGAAGACCCCAGGGTCAACCTCTAAACCAAGCGCGAAAAGGCAGAGATCCACGGAGGGAGGAGCCCTCCAAGCCAAGAATTGGAAGGCCCAGCCACAGGAGTCCAACCGCTCGTTCGCCGAAGTGACGAAGGGAAGAACCCTCATTGGAGTCCTAGACAAGGGATCAAAATATGGGCTCATCTCCAAGGACTTTGGCGACAAGTGGTCAACGAGTTGCATGGGCGCTTCGTAGAGGAGATGCTACAGAGCGGAGGACCCCCACCAGAATGCGAAGACGCATGATGGTATCAAGGTAGCATCAAGGTAATTGCCTGCCCAGACGCGCGATCTGTAGAAACCTACAAGCCTATGGTAGCATCGCTTGGAGAGATCTACCCCCCTACCCCCTGCCGACACCAAAGCGATGCTTGACGATGCTTACGATGTGCAATCCGACGTTTTTCACGACGGACTGGAGAGTCGCCAAGGTCAAGGAGGCGGTAGGACTACCGAGGCAGGTCATCCTCACGCTCAACGAGGAGACCGTAAAAACCCTGGAAAGGTCGGAGCACCGGATTAAAAATGTATTCGAGCATGTGACGGTCCGTATTTATAAATCTGATGCGAAGAGCAAACCAGTTGAAATCGAGCTGGAAGCAAACGCACAGGAGCCAGACTTGGAGGAGCCGACCGAAGAGGGTCACCGGAAGGAATGTCAGATGAGGAGGAGGACATCCTGGAAGGCTACACCTCAAGGGAGAGCGACTTCGGAGTGGAGGAGGACTCTCTGTTGAGCTCCGAGACGGAGGCAGAAGTTACTGTGGTGGAGAATCGTAAGAATGTCCCTGTCATTCGGCAAAGCGGCATCAGCTGCCCTCCTACTCCACCTCGCCAAGAGTGGAGCTAATGTGGCCCTGATCCAAGAACCCTGGATCCTTGGAGACAGGATTCTTACGTCTTGCGTAGGTTGGGGGCGTCGGAGTATAGGCTCTACAAAGCCAAAACAACAGCTAAAAGGCGAGCCGGCATCCTCGCAAAAAAGAACCTTAACCTCTTTTTGCTACCCATTTTCAGTAATAAAAGCCACGTAGCCGCAGCCATAGAGAGCCCAAAGAGTCCTCCAAGGGTGGAGGATCAGCTGGGAACCGCAAACAGCTAATAGAAGACAGCAGGAAGCATAAGATCGACCCGATCAAAGGTTGCGATGCCAACGCCCATCATCATCAGTGGAGAAGCACTGACACGAACGAGAGGGGTGACTCAACCTTCGATTTTATCCTAGGTTCCAATCTTCTGGTGGGTAACAGGGGTAGTGAACCCACCTTCATAGTCAAGAACAGAAGGGAAGTACTTGACATCGCTCTTTACTCTGACTTCCTAGCTGACAAGATTATTAGATGGGGAGTTCTCGAGAGTCACTTTTTCTCGGACCATCGATATATAGAATTAGAGGTCAATTTTAAGAACTTTAATCGACTAACAGTACGCAACCCGAGTAAAGCATACTGGGAGTAATATAAGAAAAAACTAGAAATATCCTTGGAGAAACCTCCAACAAAGTACGTTGACAGTAGGATGGATGCCATGGTGGACTCGCTAAGGGCGGCGTGCACCAGGGAATTCAATAAAGCTTGTCCCAAATGCAGATCGGGCAGTAGCAAGTCAAAGAAACCACCAAGGTGGTCGCAAACATTTACGCCATTTAAGACCAGGGCCCGCAAAGACTTTAATATCGCCAATAAAGCAAACACGGGACAGCCTGGGAGACGTACAAAGCAAACCTCAGGCAGTACAACAAACTACTGCGTAGGGCAAAAAGGAATGCCTGGACCAAGCTCTGCACGAACATTCATCAGACATCGGAGGCCTCCCGACTCCGGAAGGTCCTCGCAACAACTGCACCAAATGTAGGATACATTAAAACCTCGGAAGGTATCTGGACCACGTCCAGCAAAGAAACCCTGGGGGCTCTCACAAATGCATATTTCCCGGGATGCTCTCAAGAAGAAACAACCCCGGCAACGCCCGCCGCACGCCCCAGCAACCTACCGCCTCTCCTGCTCGATGCTCCTGAGCCTCTGCATTATCGCTGCAGCAAAAGATGCTACTGCGTCCCAGATCTTTTGGTTCTCCAGAATTACCTCCACAAGGTTTCCTGGATGGATTGAGTTTCCTGCCGTCGTCTTCAGCCGGTTGCGCTCACGTGCAAACCGGCGGCGCTTAAAGACAACGTGCTTGACGACCTCGACGATAGATCTCCCGCACTCCGGCCACCAGTCCTCCACCGCGTGGCCAAAACGCAATACCTGCCGGAAGCAGCCATGTCCTCTCAAGACCTGGATCAGGTAAAAGTCAACCTGCCCGTGGCCTCCAAGCCCCCACTTTTTAAGGGAATAAGGATGTACGTACAGCGTCCCTTCGTCGATTTGTTCCAGCAATCCTGCCAGGCTGTGAGCGACCTCTCCTTGGTCTCCTCCCTTGTAGTTGTATTGAGGGCGCCGCCAGCACCCTCATAGCAAGCGCGAGTTTCCTTTATCTTCTGGAGCTCTCGAGCGTGCTCTTTCAGAGGGGCCTTCCCCGCAATGACCAAAATGGCGTCGTCGGAGACTGCCCCGAAGCCGAACGCTACTCTTGTGGCTCCCAGCCTGTACGCTGAATCTACCCCTTTCCTGTAGCTGAGCGCATTCATCGTCTCAGCCTAGATGGGTGCTGCGTACAAAATTTTGCGCCGAGGTAACACTCACGAGGAGCCTTCTCCTGTTCTACCTCGGGCTTCTGGTGTTGAAAGGGATCCTGGCAAGGCCCCTGGTAGTGGCTGCAGCCTTGCCCTGGATGTACTCAATGTGCTCGCGGAAGGAGAGCCGGGTGTCGATCATCACGACCAGGTATTTTATGGCCCGCTGGGAGGTTATGGCCATTTCACCAACCTGAATCGTCGCCGTTTCCAGCACCTTGCCGCCTCTGACCAGAACCGCTTCCGTCTTTTGCGTGGCTAGGCTTTGTCCAGCATTTTGGAGCCAATGCTCCATTGCCTCAATTACCTTGTTTGCCGCTCTCTCCCCGGCCTTCCTATGCTTGGCTACAACCATCAACGCAACGTCATCTGCAAAGCCGACGACGTCGCAACCCGCATCCCGCATCGTTCCTGATGTCCAGGGTGACTATAAGGCAGTATTGCCTGGAGCCACCCTTCCACCTGGTTCCCGTTATTGCTATAGCAATGCCAACCACCGCTGCCATGGCATCCACTGTCGACCTTCCCTTCCGGAACCCGTACTGCTTGGAAGACAGCCTTCCCACCTCCTCTATGGCAGCTTTGAGCTTCGCCGCGATCACCCTCTCGAAGACCTTGTCCGTTGTGTCCAGCAGGCAGATTGGCCTATAGGACGACGCCTCCTCTCTTGGTTTCCCTGGTTTGAGGAGCAGCAGGAGCTTCTGCACCTTCCACCTGGTGGGAAAAGTGCCTTCGCGCATACATTTGTTGTATAGCTCCGCAAAGCTGCCCTGCTGCAGTGCCAGAGCCAGCTTCAGGGCTCGGTTAGGCTTTCTGGGTGCAGCCTATTCACCACTATCCGGTATTCGTTGCAAACCATGCGTTTTCCTCCACCGAGTCACATAGCTCCAGGAAGCATTTCCTTTTGCTATCTCGGATGGCCACCTTCAGTGCTTGTTGGTTTCCCTCGTTTAGCAGTACGAGATCGAGTGAGGCATATGTTTCTCTCAACACTCTCCCTCTCGCATTCGTCCTCGGGCAGCCCCAATCCTGCGCCCACGCGTCGAAGTCCCCTGCTACAAGGATATCAGAACGGCCTCTGATGTCATTTCGCAAGCAGTCCATAATGCGCTCAAATTCATTGCTGGTTAAGCTAGGTGCCATACTGCAGGTGTGAAGCATGCGCCGCCTATACCCTCCAATGCCTTGCCTGCTTCTAGTCTGAGGCCTCACATCCTTCCGGCCCTTTTTTTCACATGAGAAGCACCGAGGGTCCATTTTACAGGTGGCCGCCCTATGGTCCTTTTCTTCGCAGCGGAAACAACAGCCACTCCTTTCCCTCGAGCTCTTGCAAGCGCCTGCCATGAGCTCCATCCCAAGGCACCTGTAGCAGCGAGAAACTACATCCTTTTCCTTTATATGGCATACTGTCCACCCAAACTTCACCTTGCTCACAGCAATGATGGCCTTGGCAAGGCTTGCGGGGAAAGCCACGATAGCGGTCTGTGTCTCGCCATAGTTGCTTCTCGGTTTCTTGACTTTCAAGGTGCCCTTGTCCACCGCTAACTGCTGCGCAATAGCCGCGATGATATCCTCCGAAGTGGCTACTGCGTCGATTCCTCGTAGTTCGATGAGCGACTCCTTGGTCTCCTCCGAGTACGCCCGCACCTCTGCCTTGAGTTGAGTTCTCCGTCTTCCTGGCCAATTACATTAACAGCCCGCCCTTGGCTGTCTTCCTCACTTTCTTGACGCTGCTGCCTGCTGCTTGGATCACTATGGCTTCGGGTCGGGCTCGTCTCCGCTCGGGATTTCTAGGCTTGGCTTCCATCCATTCTGGCCTCCTCGTGCTTGATTCGTCGCTTCCTTTGCTGGCAGCCAGGGTTACCAACGCTGGTTTGGGCCTTGCCACCGTGTTCGCCTTTGCTACTTTGGCTCCCATGTCCCTCGCAGTATTTTGCCTGGGGCCTGTGCTGTTCGGGCTCCTGCCGATCTGCACGGCCTGGTCTTGGGTCGAGACCTCCGTCGGAAGGGTCTGTTGCTCCTTCTCCACGGTTTCGATACCGGCTTTCTCGCATCTGGGGCACACTGGCTTGGGCATGATGACCGGTCGCGCATGCTCCTTCGGAACACCTTTGACCAGAATGGATGTTCTTCAATCTGGTTATCAGGTATGGTTGCATCGCGGGAATATGCCTCTTGTTCTTTTTCGTGACCCACGATAGCAGCTCGTTTACTATCGTGCCCAGCTCCGGCAGGCATTCTTCGCTTATTGCCGGCGGGCTGCCAGCCCTATTTTTCTTCGGGGGAGCCGCCCTCTGGTCCTTGTCCGGGCTAAGCATTTCCCGTGGCCTCTTTGGCGTATCCTTCTCTACCGCTGCTGGGTCGCCGGTGACTGCTGAACTTCCAGCCTGGGGTGCAAATAGCGGCGAGCGACGCATTTTATTGCTCTTTCTGAACGGGCCTCCGTTTTGGCACTCTTTGCATCTTCTGCACTTGTAATATTCGTTTCCAGGGCGGCCAAGTGAGGCACCGCCTTGTCAGGTTGCATTGGAATGCACTGCATTGCATCGGTGCGCCTAGAATTTCCTCTTGGCGGGAGCAATGGGAGTTATACCGCCCTAGCTCGGTCGCCAGAGCCCCTTCTGTGAGCGTAACGTATCGTACATTTATGTGTGTGTCCTGAAATAGGGCCCTACCGACCACTCATCTACAGTCAGCAATGCCAAGAAAACACAATTGGGCCAATTTGAGTCGTCGAAAGGTCAAGTCTAGAGCCGCGCGAGATAGAAGAGTACGAAGATCAGGAGAACAAATCGAAGAAGATAATGAAAATGCGCGTGTATGCATGGCGCAGGTACGACAAGCACAATCGAAAGAGGCACGAGATGAATAAAATAAACAACGACAACTGTAACGAAGAGAAGCGCTTAGATTATGAATCTAAGTTAGAAGTAGAATTGACCAACAACGCCAACGAGTTCATCGAGGATTTACATAAGGGCCATTTCTTCCATTAGCATTCCAGTACGAGCCTGATGTTGAATATTGTGCTTGTTCCAAAGTGATTATTGGTACTTTAGAAAAAGAATGACCGTAATGTCATGCACTCAAATTTAAAAATAAGCCACTTGAGATGTGTTGCTCATCAGGAAAAGTACAAGTACCAATGCGCGGTTTACTTTTCGGTACATATCCAGATTCTACCCTGTTCCTTGAAGTCAATTCGTACATTCAATTCATGCTTCCAAATGACAACGTTTTTACTCAACAAAGATATGAATCGTGCACTACAGTACGATACTGTAGAAATTACAGGCATTGTTGGTCGCAATGTTTCACTACTAAATGACGAACAAAAAATTATTTACGACAGCATTATGCTTGCAGATGCAGCAGGACAAAAAGGATTTTTTTTAATGCACCATGTGGAAAACATGGGCAAAAAAATCCTTCTTTTGCTACTTCTTGCCGAGATACGATCAAAAAATGGGATCGCATTGGCCATCGCATCTTCTGGCATTGCAGCTACTTTACTTATTAGATTGCATTGATAATTCAAAATAATCTCGATGCAGTGTGCAACATGTAAAATAATTATTTGGGCGGAATGCACTATGGCACATAAACATTCGCTTGAGTTATTTAATAGGACATTGAGGGATATAAAAAACAATGATAAACTATTTGGCGGCTCTTTGTTTCTTGCTTTAGGTGTTTCAGACAAATTATTCCCGTTATTCAACGTTTAACATACGCTGATTAAAATAATGGTTGCTTGAAATCATCGCGACTGTGGCGTAATGTTGAAAAAGTAAAACTGACGAAGAATATGCGCGTTCAAATTCTTCGGCATCTACCCGCCGAAATGTATTATTTATTATTTATTATTATTTATTATTATTATTATATTATTATTATATTTATTATTTATTATTTATTATTTATTATTTATTATTTATTATTTATTATTTATTATTTATTATTTATTATTTATTATTTATTATTTATTATTTATTATTTATTATTTATTATTTATTATTTATTATTTATTATTTATTATTTATTATTTATTATTTATTATTTGTTATTTATATTTTGACTTATTTTTTGAGGAGTTATGGACTTTTTTGTCTGCTTTCCTACTAAATCGGTAGTGTGGCCGTAGGGGGACTCATGATACAATTATATAATATAATTGATTAATTGTATCATGGGGGGACTGAAGTTTTTGTTTTGGGTTAGCGCAACAGTATGTATCAAAATAATATTACTGAGAATCCATACCTTAAAAATTTAAAGTATAAAGTTAAGTTAATTAATTTAGTTAATTTGTAGGTCAAATAGATGAGGCTATAATATAGTCAAGAAACTCGACTATAGCCGTCCTTTCTTGTTTATAATCGTCCTTTTTCTCTTGTAATAATCATAAACTAATCATAAACACAGTATCCTTAAATGTTTAGAACTATCAACTATTTTGACTTACCCAGCGTTTTCGGTAGCCGGAAAGTTTTTTTATTCAAATAAAAATTTTTATAAATTTTGTGATAGATTAATAAAAAAACAAGAAAGGAAAGCTAACTTCGGGCGGAGCCGAAGTTTATATACCCTTGCAGTTAAAACCGGATATATATCGCAAACATCGGATATAGTTGGCCGATCCTTATGGGAATAGGAATATATAATCCAATTTATTTCAATACAAAATCTAAAAAAAGTCCCAAACTTCTATCTTCAAAAATACGAAAGTTGATATTTCTACCAAATACCATTTCCGATCGTTCAGTTATATGGCAGCTATGGGATATAGTCGGCCGATCCTAATGAAATTTGGTAGATTGGATCAACTGGCCAAAAATATAATCTGTATTCAGTTTTAGCTTTCTATCTTAAAAAACACGAAAGTTGGGTCATTTCCGATCGTTCAGTTATATGGCAGCTATAGGATATAGTCGGCCGATCCTTATGAAATTTGGCATGACGTAATGTTTTGCCAAAAATAGCTCACATGTCAAATTTGAACTCTCTAACTCTAAAAACACCAAAGTTATACCATTTCCGATCAATCAGTTATATGGCAGCTATAGGATATAGTCGGCCGATCCCGGCCGTTCCGACTTATATACTGCGTGCAAAGGAAAGAAGGGTGTGTGCAAAGTTTCAAGACGATAGCTTTAAAACTGAGAGACTAGTTCGCGTAGAAACAGACAGACAGACGGACAGACAGACGGACAGACGGACAGACGGACAGACGGACAGACGGACAGACGGACATGCTCATATCAACTCAGGAGGTGATCCTGATCAAGAATATATATACTTTATAGGGTCGGAGATGTCTCCTTCACTGCGTTGCACACTTTTGACCAAAATTATAATACCCTCTGCAAGGGTATAACAAGAAAGGAAAGCTAACTTCGGGCGGAGCCGAAGTTAATATACCCTTGCAGGTAAAACCGGATATATATCGCAAACATCGTATATAGTTGGCCGATCCTTATGAGAATATGATAATATAACTCAAGTTATTATTATATAGAATCTAAAAAAAACCCCAAATTTCTATTTCCAAAATACCAGAGTTGGTATTTCTACCAAAAACCATTTCCGATCGTTCAATTATATGGCAGCTATAAGATAAGCCGGTCGTTATAAAATTTGGTAGGTCGGATTAACTGACCAAAAATATAATCTGTACCAAGTTCCAGCTTTCTATATTCAAAAACACAAAAGTTGGGTCAATTCCGATCGGTCAGTTGTATGGCAGCTATAGGATATAGTCGGCCGATCCTTATGAAATTTGGTAGGTCTGATTATCTGACCAAAAGTAGTATTTGTACGAAGTTTAAGATTTCTATCTTCAAAAACACGAAAGTTGGGTTATTTCCGATCGTTCAGTTATATGGCAGTCGGCCGATCCTTATGAAATTTGGCATGTCGTATTATTTTGCCAAAAATAGCACTCATGTCAAATTTGAACTCTCTAACTTTAAAAACACCAAAGTTATACCATTTCCGATCAATCAGTTATATGGGAGCTATAGGATATAGTCGGCCGATCCGGGCCGTTCCGACTTATATACTGCGTGCAAAGGAAGGAAGGGTGTGTGCAAAGTTTCAAGACGATAGCTTCAAAACTGAGAGACTAGTTCGCGTAGAAACAGACAGACAGACGGACAGACGGACAGACGGACCGACGGACAGACAGACAGACGGACAGACGGACATGCTCATATCAACTCAGGAGGTGATCCTGATCAAGAATATATATACTTTATAGGGTCGGAGATGTCTCCTTCACTGCGTTGCACACTTTTGGACAAAATTATAATACCCTCTGCAAGGGTATAACAAGAAAGGAAAGCTAACTTCGGGCGGAGCCGAAGTTTATATACCCTTGCAGTTAAAACCGGATATATATCGCAAACATCGGATATAGTTGGCCGATCCTTATCTGAATAGGAATATATAATCCAATTTATTACAATACAAAATCTAAAAAAAGTCCCAAACTTCTATCTTCGAAAATACAAAAGTTGATATTTCTACCAAATACCATTTCCGATCGTTCAGTTATATGGCAGCTATGAGATATAGTCGGCCGATCCTAATAAAATTTGGTAGGTTGGATTAACTGACCAAAAATAGAATCTGTATTAAATTCCAGCTTTCTATCTTCAAAAACACGAAAGTTGTGTCATTTCCGATCGTTCAGTTATATGGCAGCTATAGGATATAGTCGACCGATCCTTATGAAATTTGGCATGACGTAATGTTTTGCCAAAAATAGCTCTCATGTCAAATTTGAACTCTCTAACTCTAAAAACACAAAAGTTATACCATTTCCGATCAATCAGTTATATGGCAGCTATAGGATATAGTCGGCCGATCCCGGCCGTTCCGACTTATATACTGCGTGCAAAGGAAAGAAGGGTGTGTGCAAAGTTTCAAGACGATAGCTTAAAAACTGACAGACAAGTTCGCGTAGAAACGGACAGACAGACGGACATGCTCATATCAACTCAGGAGGTGATCCTGATCAAGAATATATATACTTTATAGGGTCGGAGATGTCTCCTTCACTGCGTTGCACACTTTTGGACAAAATTATAATACCCTCTGCAAGGGTATAAAAAACCCATTGATGGGGTAAAATGGCGGTGACGAACCCGCAAAACAAGATTTTTATTTGATATCCATTTTTGTGACGAAAAAAATCAATATAAGTACATTAGAATCCGGCTATAACGACTCCGCTCATAGAGGCCGTCCGGTTATCGCGACGAAAACTCGATGGTTTGGTTGGTTCACATACAAACCTATATGAAAGAAACTCCGCTTAGAACGTTTCCGCTTTTAGCACAATCCGCTTATACCGACGAAATTTTTCACAATTCAACTGGATATTGTGAAATTCCGAAAAAATATGTACAGCGAAATACATAAAACGACGCTGTAAGAAATGTAAGAGAATCAGTTGACAAACACAGCTGTTGCAATTGCAAAGCACAGGCGACTGAAACATTAAGTTTTTTTTACAAAGTTTGAGCGGGCAGAAGTAAAAAGCTAAACAATATTACAACATTTTTATACCCTTGCAGAGGGTATTATAATTTTGTCCAAAAGTGTGCAACGCAGTGAAGGAGACATCTCCGACCCTATAAAGTATATATATTCTTGATCAGGATCACCTCCTGAGTTGATATGAGCATGTCCGTCTGTCCGTCTGTCTGTCCGTCTGTCTGTCCGTTTCTACGCGAACTAGTCTCTCAGTTTTGAAGCTATCGTCTTGAAACTTTGCACACACCCTTCCTTCCTTTGCACGCAGTATATAAGTCGGAACGGCCCGGATCGGCCGACTATATCCTATAGCTCCCATATAACTGATTGATCGGAAATGGTATAACTTTGGTGTTTTTAAAGTTAGAGAGTTCAAATTTGACATGAGAGCTATTTTTGGCAATATAATACGACATGCCAAATTTCATAAGGATCGGCCGACTATATTCTATAGCTGCCATATAACTGATTGACCGGAAATGGTATAACTTTGGTGTTTTTAGAGTTAGAGAGTTCACATTTGACACGAAACTTGTTTTTGGCAAACCATTACGACATGCCAAATTTCATAAGGATCGGCCGACTGTATCCTATAGCTGCCATATAACTGAACGATCGGAAATGATCCAACTTTCGTGTTTTTGAAGATAGAAAGCTGAAACTTAATACAGATTCTATTTTTGGCCAGTCGATCCAACCTACCAAATTTCATTAGGATCGGCCGACTATATCCTATAGCTGCCATATAACTGAACGATCGGAAATGGTACTTGGTAGAAATATCAACTTTCGTATTTTTGAAGATAGAAGTTTGGGACTTTTTTTAGATTTTTTATTTTAGTTAATTAGTTTTATTATGATGTAATCATAAGGATCGGCCAACTATATCCGATGTTTGCGATATATATCCGGTTTTAACTGCAAGGGTATATAAACTTCGGCTCCGCCCGAAGTTAGCTTTCCTTTCTTGTTTTAAATGAAATCCAATCTTTGTGGCTTGTAATACAAGCCATAATGGATAATAATTTGGATTCTAGCGTGGCAGCGTACTCTTTAAAAGATGATTCCATTGTTTTGTCCAGTGTCTGATTGCAAATAATTTGGTTTTTATACATGTGTTAAAACCTGGTTCTCTGGCACTAAATAGCCACAAACATACAAAAGACAATTACAAACATATAAAAAAACACACAGACTTTGTTACAAAACATATATATTTGGACAAAAACTTATGCTATTTTGTGAGTTCATTGCACGAGCGTCGTTTTTCTTAAAATCCATGTTTATGAATTTATGAAAAAATATTTGTACAAATATTTGTCTTACAAAAAACTTTCCAGTACTTGCGCTACAGAATTACGCAATATGTTTGGGCGCGAAGGGGCGTGACAAAATTTTGAAACAAACTCTCCATGCCGAATCTTATAGCTCTATCTCTTATAGTAGTCTCTGAGATCCACGCGTTCATACGGACAGACTCAAAGACGGGCATGTAGGTATATATCGACTCGGCTGTTGATGCTGATCAAGAATATATGTACCCCATAAGGTATGGGGTCGGAGATGATTCTTTTTTTTTTATTTTTTTTCGCGGTCTTTAAGAATTTTGGAAATGCTTGTGCATCAGTTAGAGCATCAGCTAGCATTCCTGTATTCATCATAAAGCTTAGAGGCCCAGACGACCGAGGAGTATTCAAGCTATTTGTTATTTGTTAAGCTAAGAGGAGTTAAGGAGTAAGGAAATTCAAAAAACTAGATTTTAAATTTAAAGGACAGGAAAGAGATGTTATAGAGTAGAGACCATTGTAGTTAGAACTACAATAGCTAAAGAATCGAGGACTAAAGTTTCTAGTCCTTCTATTAGGAATGTTAAAATGGAAGCGTGTTAGTAAATTCTGGCTATTTTCATCCCTATTAATAAGGTTATGTATAAAAACTACACCTAGCATTGTCCTACGATTTGTTAAGCTTGGTAAGTTTACTCCATATTGGGGATTCCACTCACATGAACCGTACTGCAGTATCGGACGGATCAAAGGAGTGAATAAGGTTTGAGGTATGTAGGAGTCGTTACATTTTTTGACCACCTTGAAACCAAGGACCCTGTTTGGTCATTGAGGGGTTTCAATGCTTTAAATCCGCTTCAAAATTTAAGCCAAATTTAAGTATTGCACGTTATTATTTATTTATTCTGCAGGCAGATGAAACTGGGGTCAACCATTTTGATCATCCAGTTTATGGTGCCAATCAGTGACTATGATATAGACAGAGAGTGCGGTCCGACTAAACATCATAGCTCGCAAATAACTGTTAACCTTTTTTTCCTTACGTTCAGTTTATGAGAACAACCGAAAAAAAATATTGACAATCACTCTCTCTCAAAGCAGGAGACTTACTTTCTTTAGATTTTGGTTTTCGGTTGAGTGTTTTACGTTGAAAGATTTGTAAAATGCTCGCCTACTGAGCATCGCTCACTGAGAGATATGATTGACTTTCGCACAGAGACCCTAATTAAAAGACCGATTGACCGAGAAAGTCAATTCAAAAAGTCTTTTCAACACTTTAAATTCTGTTCAATGCTTTTTGAATGAAATAATTTTTAATTATTTTTTCTTAATATCCGAATGTCACAATGGCAAATAAAACAAAAACCACTAACTTTGACATTCACACATACATACAAAAAGACTTTGAACAGAACAGAGCAATTGGGAAGAGAAAATATTGCTCGTCATTTGAGCGAGAGCAATATTTTCATACGAACACAGCAAACGGTTTGACTTTTTGATCAAAGATTCATTGAATAACACTCATTTTGAGACCCCAGCAATCGGTTAACAGTTATTTGCGAGCTATGTAAACATACAGCTAAAGATCCTGATAGCGGAGAGGGCGGCTCGACATAGACAATGCGAAGCTAAAGGCCCGTTGAAGTCGAGCGGTTAAGAATGTGACGGCTTGCAACCAACTAAGGCTATATGTCCATACTTTAACTCAATAAATAAACTTTAAAATAATTCATCGGCTGCTGCCTGACCCGACAGACTCCTTTAGCCTTGTGAAAATATGGCCGGCAAATTTAAATTTATTGTCTAAAAGGACATAAGCTTGCATTTTGATCCATTAAGTATTAAATCATTTGCTAAACACCATTTCTGAAAGTTTTCAAGATCGCAATGAGCAGAGATTGATGCGTATTAAAATCAAAACTTAACTTCATACATTAATAAAAACAGTAAATAATAACGGGCCAAGATGACTTCCTTGAGGGACGCCAAATGTAGTACGGACCAAGTGAATATGTATATTTATAAGTAAGACTCTTTGTGTTCTTCCATATAAGTACCTGAAGCTCCACGTAAGAAGGTCTTTAGGAAATCCCAGCATATAGAAATCCCAAATCTACTCAAAAAGAGTGAATGATTGACTGAATCAAATGCTTTGCTAAAGTCTGTGTAGATATGTTACATAATTCACACGACTACAACATGCCCTTGTTTTCGAGTACCGGGTGTAAAAATGGTAGTGCTTTGCGAAAGGCAATAACAAAATTATTATTTTCCATGGAACAATTTATCGGGAAAAATCATAGAAGGACAAAGTTAAAGATCACTAAATAATGATTATATTTTAAGTTTATGCACGTTTTTTTGAGTTTGAGAAAAAAAACGAAGTCTTGAAGGTTAAAAACAAACTTTAAAATAATAAATTGTATTGTGTTTATTATTAATAATAAATTATTTATTGATTTATCTTACTATTTTTTTGTAACTTATAATTGTGACAGTTCCTTATTATACTCTTATATTAATATTGTACCCTTTATTATAGTACCCTAATATTAAAGTGTAAAATTATTCTACCATACATCTGTAATATAAAAGTCAGCGTAGATGAGAAAATTTAATGACATTAAAAGGAACTTTGTTTCTTATCGCATATGCGCAAGACTTCACTCACCAAAGAAATTCTGTTTAAGGTAGAGTTACAGACTGGAAAGGGGCGTAAAGATTCGTTTATCGACAAAGTGCAAGGTAGGCAACTAAAAAGGAACAAAATATGAAAATCCTCATTCACAAAAAATTTTCGTATACAATCCTTGTTTTTTCTTCTTTTTTTATTAAAGTTTGGATTTTTAATTTCTTGACTATATTCTTCAATTGGTAGTGGTACAAATCTGCAACGTACTATTTAAATACCTTTATTATATGCCAGTTTTCTTGTTTCGAATTGGAAACAACAAGTACATAAAAGATAGGTTTTCAAATACTATGGAAATGGGTAATTTGTATGAAAAGCACAGAAACCAGAAAAAAACACGAGTGGTACACAGTACCGAGAGTATATTCTTCACCAATTATATACATTTATTTTTAAATTTCTTCTTTGGCCCCATACATTTTTCTATCGACAATTTTTGTTTTATCGTTGTTATCAGTAAAGCACTTTTATAACCGGTTTCGTAGAGTAAAAGGGTATATTGTATTTGGGTGAATGTATTTTACATAGATGTACATATTTAACATAATCATCTTCGACCCCAAAAAGTATATATTTTTATAATCGGTATTAACAGCCGATTCCATTCAGCTGAATTTATTTATTTATTTATTTATTTACTCGCCAACGGATAATCCTTACATGGCTACAAAATAAACTTACAAACTAATAAAAAATAGTACAATACTAATAAAAACTTAATAAGTAATAACTTAATAAAAACTTGAAAAACGTTTAAAAACAACCTTATCAGAGCCTCACTTAATTCGGAGGCTAGTCGTCAACGAGTTAAAATAAGAAAGAGCCCGCTCAATCGTAGTGGTGTAGTGGACCTCCCTGGCAAGAAACCATGGATATAAAATTACGACCAGAAATGTAAATTTTTTAGTAACTATCTTAGCGATCTTAACTATCTCAGTATCTTAGCGACGTTGCAAATTTTGGCTATAGGTCGTTAGTTGGTAACATCAGACCTACTGCCACCTTTGTTAATAGGCGTTACAGAAGTAATCTTCCACCGATAGGAAAATCTACCAGTTGACAGCGACAAGGAGAACAGCAGTTGAAGGGGAGTAGAAAGAGAAGCGACACTCTTCTTAAGAAAGAATGGGGAGATACCATCCAAGTCAGGTGTGTGCGACTCTGTAAAATGTCCTGTGACTTCAACTAGGTCACAGTCCAATACGTCCATGCTACTCACATTGAGAAATGGCTTAATGCTAAGAAGAGTTTCATTATCACTCCAAGGAAACTTCGGCTTCAAGTTAGAGGCAAAGTTTTTTGCAAAAAGTTCAGAAACGCTTATGGATGAAGGTATGCTGTCAACAAACCGCCAAAAAGCTTTAGGATTGGATCGAAGGCTAGCTTTGACATTCAAATTCAAATTCCCGCTTAAATTGCCGGTACAGCTCTTCTGGTCGAGGCTGCTCTGTCTTTATAAATCGTTTGAAATGTTTATCCCTTCTATTCTTTAAGTTTTTTAAACCTATTGTATATCACGGAAGCCTATAGGATCTTCGTACCCTCACAGGGGCATAAATCAATAATAATATCAATAATATTAAAAAAGGCAGCCAAGAACTTAGTATAACAATCATCGATTGAGCCGTCCAAAAAAAAGGGAAACCCAATCAAAGGCTGAAATAGAGGCATTAATTAGTGACAAATAAGTATCATTCAGATGATAATATGGAATGGGTGAAGCAGAAGACAAAAAACTATAAAACTCAATATAAATTACTAACGGCTTGTGGTGCATATCGAAACGATTGTGGTGCTAAACGATTATGCTCTAAGACGACTCCCAAAATACACACGCAGTTCCAGTTTGTGTAAAATTTTTGCCACGTACCCGCCCACACAAATTGCATATTTTTGTAATCCCAGTACAGGAATGTGTTTAAAAACAGCTTAAATGCCAAACTATTTCTATAATCGCAACTTTATATATCTTCTGTGAAGCGAAGACTTACAAATTTTCCTTGTGCGTTTGATCTGAATGAATGTTATACCAATCGAAAGGTATTGTTTTAATTATATCACATTTCAGTAAAAGTAATAAGAGTTTGATCACTACATTTTGGCTAGGGGGGGGACATTGGAGTCTCCAAACAAAATATTTTCCCTCAACAACATTATAATTTTGAATATGCGTCGTTTGACGGACACAAAGTCAACAAAAGTTTCGCTCCAATTTTATCACAAAAGTCAAACAAAAGGCTTTATTTTTTATATATATCCGACCTTAACTGGAAGGGTATATCATCTTCGGCTACGCCCGATTTTCGATTTCCTTTCTTGTTAATACTATCTTAGTATTATTTTTAAATATTAAAAAAGCTCTCTTAAATTTTTTCTCTATTTAGAATTTTTATAATACATTACAATACATTTCATTAATGGACTTCTCTAGACTCACTTTATATACTTTTTAAAAATTATGTTTAATAAAAATAAGTATTATTTATTATTTTATTTAATTTTTTCTTTATTCCGGGGTTATTAATTGGTATACTTGTATACTTTTAAATTTGTGTAGGTCTGTCACGGTAAATTCTGCTGCTGAATGTTTGTTTGCCAATAATACCGCAACATAATATGTGTAGCAGAAAACAAGAAATAAATTATCATTAAATACTATGACAGTAGGAATCTAGCTGAATATAACACAAAACCGTGTTTGAATTGTTTGTGACAACCTAATAATCTCGATTTATTTATAATAAACATTATTCGGGCCTTTTTTGCGCTTAAAAATTCCTAAGCGCGTAATTTTAAACCGATTATTAATAAGACAACATTGATGTGTCATAAATTACAGAATTTTTGTAATTTTTGTCTTATTATTTTTTTTTTTTAATTTTAAGCATAAAAAAAAATAAATAAGAAAGAAAAGCTAATTTTGGGCATAGCCGAAGTTTATATTGAAGTTGAAGAAGTTGACTTGCAGTTAAGATAGCAAATATGGGGAATAATAGGCAAATACTTTAGAGAATTTCATAATAAAAACAATATATGAGTATACAAAATTTAACAAAAAAGTCTCAAGCTTCTATTTTAAATAATTCCAAAGTAGGTATTTTTACCAAATACCATTTCCGATCGTTCAGTTATATAGCGGCAATAAGATATGGTCGGCCCATCGTTATGAAATTTGGTTGAGCGGATTAATACCAAAAATTCTAAACTTGCGTAATTTCCGATTGTTTATTTAATCACAACTATAGAATATAGTCTCCGGATCCTCATGAAATTTGGAAGGTTGGATAAAATGGCCCAAGCTAAATTTTCATAAAATTGAGAATGTTCCAACTTTCTATTTTGGAAAACATGAAAGTTGGGGTTTTTTGGGTAATTTCCCAACTTATATACTACGCAAATATTATAGCAAAGATTATAAAGTACTTAGATGGGACATCTCATACAAACAAAAATTTTCTAAAATTTGCCAGCAGTGGAACACGCTGGAACGAGCGGTAAAACGTAACATATTTGGAATGATGAAAGTTTGAAAGCAAAGAGATGTGAGAGCAAAGAGATCAGAAATATCTTCTTCAATCCTTACTCTTCAGCCTCTTACTCTTATCTTTTTGGTATGGACTCTAGCGCTCACTTTAAAACCAATTTTAAGTATCGTTAAATCAACTTGAAGGGTAGTCTAGATA
This sequence comes from Drosophila bipectinata, assembly GCF_030179905.1. NCBI lineage: Eukaryota > Metazoa > Arthropoda > Insecta > Diptera > Drosophilidae > Drosophila > Drosophila bipectinata. The sequence continues at coordinate 17,762,292 of NC_091740.1, read as the reverse complement.
GAAAGTGCGCGCTCATTATTCTTGGGGTCCTGGGTTCGATTTCATTAGTGGGCGGTTATTTCTATTTTTAGAAAGGTTACACAGTGCGACAGTGATTTGGAACTTTTGAAGAGACCTAGTAGAAATTGTTCATTAGGTCGAGTATAGTATTGAAATTTGATACCACGTTTGAAATTTTTCATACACCCTCAAATCTTGATTTATTTCGAAAAAACGGTTTTTCGAAAATGTTTTGCTCTTAAAAATTCCTGAACGCGTAATTTTAGGCCGATTTTCATTTTTTTTACGTTTTTCAATAGTTAAATGTTGTAGCTTTTGAAAAAAATACATCTTTAATTTATTTAAACAGAAAGGATACAAATTTTACAAAAGAAACTGACATTTTTGATTTTTTGTCGTGTTTTTCGGACTTTGACGTCTATTTTCCGGTAAAACTTCCAAGAAATGGTATCATTCTTAACACATATCAATATTGTCTCATTAATTCTGAATAAAACAAGACCAATTTCATTAGAAAATTATGAAAATTCTTGAAGTTATAACGCTTTTCCCAAAAAATAGTTGCACCGAAAAAATGGCGTCAAAGTCCGAAAAACACGACAAAAAATCAAAAATGTCAGTTTCTTTTGTAAAATTTGTATCCTTTCTGTTTAAATAAATTAAAGATGTATTTTTTTTCAAAAGCTACAACATTTAACTATTGAAAAACGTAAAAAAAATGAAAATCGGCCTAAAATTACGCGTTCAGGAATTTTTAAGAGCAAAACATTTTCGAAAAACCGTTTTTTCCAAATAAATCAAGATTTGAGGGTGTATGAAAAATTTCAAACATGGTTTTATACTATACTCGACCTAATTAACAATTCATACTAGGTCTCTTCAAAAGTTCCTCCAACTTTTCTTTTTTTGTCGCACTGTGTTATTTCAATTTTTAGAAAGTTTAAGTTTTATGATTCTTTTTATATTTACTTTTACTTTTTTATTATTTTTTTCACTTTTCATATTAACTTTATTTTTATTATTAATTGCATTCTATTACAATTTATGTAAAAATAAGTGACGGCCGTGTCGGATGACAAAATGCCGGACGGAATCCCTTGAAATTTTATTAGCCGGAGATAATGAAAAATTAAATAATTTTACAATTGTAAAATTAAAGAAAAACAAGAAAGGAAAGCTTACTTCGGGCGGAGCCGAAGTTGATATACCCTTCCAGTTAAAACCAGATATATATCGCAAATATCGGATATAGTTAACCGATCCTTATGAGAATATCATAATAAAATCAATTAATTACAATAAAATATCTAAAGAAAAAGTTCCAAGCTTCTATCTTTAAAAATATCAAAGTTGGTATTTCTACCAAAAACCATTTCCGATCGTTCAGTTATGTATATGGCATCTATAAGATATAGCCGGCCGATCGTTATTAAATTTGGTAGATCGGATCAACTGACCAAAAATATAATCTGTACTAAGTTCCAGCTTTCTATCTTCAAAAAAACGAAAGTTGGGTCATTTCCGATCTTTCAGTTATATGGCAGCTATAGGATATAGTCGGCCGATCCCGGTCGTTCCGACTTACTGCATGCAAAAGAAAGAAGGGTGTGTGCGAAGTTTCAAGACGATAGCTTTAAAACATACAGAGAAACAGACAGACGGACAGACAGACAGACGGACAGTCGGACATGCTTATATCAACTCAGGATCAATAATATACATATATACTTTACAGGGTCGGAGATGTCTCCTTCACTGCGTTGCACACTTTTGACCAAAATTATAATAAACTCTGCAAGGGTATAAAAATATAATTATAAAAGAAAGAGAACGAGTTCAAGGCCTTACAAGGATTTGAACACAGAAAAATTATACGTGACTACTAGGGATGTCGGAAATATATCAAAATATCGATATATCGATATATTTTCTCTTAAAAAATTTTATTATCGTGATATTTTTTGGGCAAAAATAGTCGATAATAATATTTTTGAGTTGGTGTTCTCCGATATTTGTTGCGAAAGAAAGGAAATGCAGGTTTACTTGAGTATGCCATTTTGTAGTTGGGAGACAAATCCGTTGGAATTCTGGAACTCACAAATTTCAACGATGCCGATGCTAGCGAAGGTTGCTTTAAGTTTTCTTATCACGCCTGGAAGTTCGGTTCCATCTGAACGGTTGGCTTCTGCCATTAAATGTATTGTCTGTGACTCCCGTAGTCGAATGACAGACCAGCATATAACCGAAAGAGTTTTTTTAAATCATTGAAGAAAGATTTATTTTGTAATTAAGAGTAATTAAGAGCATTAAATAAGAGAATTAAGTAATTAGAATTATTAAGTACATATTCCATGAATTCCATGAAACTTTTTTTTTTGTATTAAGTTTTTTTTATAAATAAATTTGAATACAATGTCCTTAATAATTTTGTTATTTTTTATTTCAAAGAACTTAAATAAAAGTTGCTTGAGAGTGGGTATAAATATTTGTTGTTTTTTCAATTCACTTTTTAAATAAAAAAATATGTCTTATTTGCAGTTCATGGCGGATAAAAACACATATTAAAACCTTTTTTTAAATTTAAAAATAACCTTTTTTCAAATTTAGCTGACTATAAAAAATATCGAAAATACTCGATATATCGATTTTTTTGGGTGATATTTCTGAATATTATCGATTGATATTTTTTTCACAGCAAATATCATCAATACGATATTTTTTCAAAAACCAACAACCCTAGTGACTACTCTATGCATTACGCTACTATCCTATCCCGATCGGCGATTAAAAATACTATTTGTTCTACCAACTACCACATCGGCGAATTGAAAACAGAAACGAGAAATTGAAGTTGAAATTTGGAAGCCAAAACATTTTTACGCCGTCGTGCGAGGAGTCACACATACATACAAAGGCTCACATTTTTGTTGACGGATACATATAAAGAGTTCTAAAAATATAATCGTATGCATGTGCGTTCCCCCCTCACCAACAAGCTCGACGAAAAAAGTTGACCGTTTTGGGCCCTGATGCCCCATCTATGTACTTTATAATCTTTGCTTATAGCTTTAAGCTGTGAGACTAGTTCGCATAGAGACTGATAGACTAACGTTTCCATTCATGAAGATTATTACAGCCGATTCCACTATGATCTGAGGCCAAGATTGGATGATTTTTGTATTCTTATTTTTTATTCGATAATAATATAAAAATTTTGAAAAACCTAAAAACAATTGACACATTAATTAAACAAGAAATTGACACAACAATTGACACAAAAAAAATTAAACAAGAAATGACGGAGTTTCATGTGGCGCGTCACGAAAGATGTGTGTGGCCTGACGTTGTCCTGATGAAAGACAATCCGGTCCCTGTTGATCAAAGATGGTCTCTTCTGCATTAGTGCTGCTTTCAAGCGGTCCAGTTTTTGGCAGTACAGGTCTAAATTGAGCCTTCCAGACCGTCAAAGATGTTTTTCTGTTTTAATTCCTCTTTATTTTGCAGCAGTTGTGCGACGCTATAACTCACAAACGCCAACTGAATCAAACAAAGAAGTGTCAAACGCGGTGTTTCCAACATGATATTGTATGTCCTGATGCAATGAATACAACTAGAACTACATATGTGGTTGAAACGACATCTAGCGAAAATAGCGCAAGACATTTTGGCAACCTTATATATATATACGTTCAACTTGAATGGTCCTGAAGGAAAAATGATGTCCTAGAGAGATATCCGCCGTGAACGCAAGTCCTGCTATACTCGTAATTTCGGAGGTGGGTCACTGATGGTATGGGCCGCATTTGGAAACGCCGGAAGATCCCCTATATGTTTTTTAGTAACACGAATGAATTCTCAGATGTACATGGACGACGTTTTGATACCGTTTGGCGAAACTTATTTTGAGAAAAAGTTAATTTTTCAACAGGATAACGCCGCTATTCACGTATCCAAAGTGTCAAAGCAGTTTTTTGAGGATTCAAAAATTGATTTTTTGGGGTGGCCAGGGTGGACTACAACCCGACCTAAACCCGATTTAGAATGTGTGGGTATACTCTCAAATAGAGTATACAGCAATGGACGGCAGTTTGAAAATTAGGCACAGCTCAAGAAGGGTTTTGTTGAAGAATAGACCAAAATCGACGAAAAACATTGCAGGATTTGGATAATTTAATGTCGCTTGGCTGAACTAATTTCAAAGCACGGAGGCAATACCCACTTTTAGGTAAGAAAATACATTTTTTTCTACAATTATAAATTTTTTTAAAAAATTATTTTCTTTACAGTGTCCCAATAATTATTTCTAAGGGAGCTTACATAACAATTACAATTTTCGTGGAAAGGTTCAGTAAAATAAAAAAGTTTTATCTGTTTTCAATGCATTCCTTCTCTATATTTACAAATAAAATAATAACGATACAAATTAAAAATCATTTACGATTTTATTCAAAACAAGAAAGGAAAGCTAACTTCGGGCGGAGCCGAAGTTAATATACCCTTGCAGGTAAAACCGGATATATATCGCAAACATCGTATATAGTTGGCCGATCCTTATGAGAATATGATAATATAACTCAAGTTATTATTATATAGAATCTAAAAAAAACCCCAAATTTCTATTTCCAAAATACCAGAGTTGGTATTTCTACCAAAAACCATTTCCGATCGTTCAATTATATGGCAGCTATAAGATAAGCCGGTCGTTATAAAATTTGGTAGGTCGGATTAACTGACCAAAAATATAATCTGTACCAAGTTCCAGCTTTCTATATTCAAAAACACAAAAGTTGGGTCAATTCCGATCGGTCAGTTGTATGGCAGCTATAGGATATAGTCGGCCCATCCCGGCCGTTCCGACTTATATACTGCGTGCAAAGGAAAGAAGCGTGTGTACAAAGTTTCAAGACGATAGCTTTAAAACTGGGAGACTAGTTCGCGTAGAAACAAACAGACAGACGGACAGACGGACCGACGGACAGACGGACAGACGGACAGACGGACATGCTCATATCAACTCAGGAGGTGATCCTGATCAAGAATATATATACTTTATAGGGTCGGAGATGTCTCCTTCACTGCGTTGCACACTTTTGGACAAAATTATAATACCCTCTGCAAGGGTATAAAAATAAAGTGCCCCAATATTTATTTCGACCTTGTGTTAATATTCAATATTTTAAATAACGAGTGCTAATCGGCTCTAACAAGTTTTATCAGCATATTTATACCCTTGCAGAGGGTATTATAATTTTGGTCAAAAGTGTGCAACGCAGTGAAGGAGACATCTCCGACCCTATAAAGTATATATATTCTTGATCAGGATCACCTCCTGAGTTGATATGAGCATGTCCGTCTGTCCGTCTGTCCGTCTGTCTGTCTGTTTCTACGCGAACTAGTCTCTCAGTTTTAAAGCTATCGTCTTGAAACTTTGCACACACCCTTCTTTCCTTTGCACGCAGTATATAAGTCGGAATGACCGGGATCGGCCGACTATATCCTATAGCTGCCATATAACTGATTGATCGGAAATGGTATAACTTTGGTGTTTTAAGAGTTAGAGAGTTCAAATTTGACATGAGTGCTATCTTTGGAAAAATATTACGACATGCTAAATTTTATAAGGATCGGCTGACTATATCCTATAGCTGTCATATAACTGGACGATCGGAAATGACCCAACTTTCGTGTTTTTGAAGATAGAAAGCTGCAACTTGGTACAGATTATATATTTGGTCAGTTGATCCGACCTACCAAATTTCATTAGGATCGGCCGACTATATCCTATAGCTGCCATATAACTGAACGATCGGATATGGTACTTGGAAGAAATATCAACTTTCGTATTTTTGAAGATAGAAGTTTGGGACTTTTTTTAGATTTTGTATTGTAAAAAATTGGATTATATATTCCTATTCCCATTAGGATCGGCCAACTATATCCGATGTTTGCGATATATATCCGGTTTTAACTGCAAGGGTATATAAACTTCGGCTCCGCCCGAAGTTAGCTTTCCTTTCTTGTTTTCGTTTTTTTTGTTATCAATTTCGTCTGATATTATATATATTTTATTTTGATATGGATGTTAAAACTTAATACTTAATACAATTTGTTAGGAAAATACGAAATTTAAATAATAAAACAAAATAACTGCAAGCAAGTTACAGTTTCTCCTGATACAGAGTTTGAATAATGTAAAGTGTCTGTACTATCGACTGTCGGGCGGGGTAGATAGGGAGGTAATTCCCTTACTTTATCTAATAGCATTTACAAAAAAAATTATAATACTTTTATTAAAAGTTTCAGTATTTTTTTAATATACACTTTATAATGTTGAAAGATTGTATCATAAAATGTATTGTATCTTCACAAATTTTATGCCACATGGCAACACATAAAAGAAAATCAAATTCCCTTTCGTAGGAAATGGACGCCGCCTTGCAATCATCACATTATGTTCGCACTATTGCTGAAGCTGGAACGCAGCTTAAGCAATCGCCACGTGCCACGCGCCGCTGACACGGCACATGCTCGTATTCCGTAAAGTTTTCCGCCCGAGATATATTTACTTCAGCACAAGCAGGATCGGATTTAATTTCTGTATCTACAAGCTTATTAATCCCATTTTTCAAGGGAAATCAAACTATTGTGGATATAAGACTTTAATATTGTTAGCTTCATACATGCATGTCCGTTTTTATAGCAGCCACTTTGTAAGAAAAAAAATTTTACCGCTACTCGTAGAGCACATAAGTATATTGTATTCGTGTGAATGAATATGTTACAGAGAATACATAATCTTCGTACCTCATAAAATACATACATATATTCTTGATCAGCGTCAACACTTATGTCGATATAGCCACGTCCGTTTGTCTGTCGCATGGATCTCTCAGACAACAATAATGACTCGTATGACAAAAGCAAGGTCCCAATTTTATTTCAAATTTTTTAAATTTGAAATTTTTCACTATCGGATTGGTATCCACGAAAATTTGTGTCATAATTTTTTTACGGTGCCATACACTCCTGATGGCTAATCACTTAAAACCCTGTTTACCTAAAAATAAATATTCAGGCAAACAGGAAAAAGCTTAGAAAAGGTTGTATTCTGTTTCTCTACTGGATTACTTCAGTTGTTTGAAAATAATTTTTTGTAAATAATTTGTTGTAAATAATAAATCCATACTTTTAATTTTTTAGAATCTAGTAAGCTTTTAGAGGTTATTTTAAGTTTGGGTGGACGAAGTGAGTGCCGTTTATAATATAGTCGGGAATGTCGTCTATAGCCTTCCTTTCTTGTAATATGATACTTAAATGTAATTCTTATGCTCATATGTATAAATAAAATTAAAACAAGAAAGGAAAGCTAACTTCGTGAGGAGTCGAAGATGATATACCCTCACAGTATATATCGCCGGATATATATCGCAAACATCGGATATATTTTGCCGTTCGTTATGAGAATAGCATGATGCAACCAATTTATTACAATAAAAAACCTAAAAAGAAGACCCAAACTTATATTTTGAAAAATTCTAAAGGATGTATTTTTACCAATTACCATTTCCGATCGTTCAGTTATATGGCAGCAATAAGATATGGTCGGCCCATCGTTATGAAATTTGGTAGAGCGGATCAACTGACCTCAATGATGTCTCCGGACGTCTAATTCACTGCGTTGCACACTTTTGACCAAAATTATAATACCCTCTGCAAGGGTATAAAAATGGATAATATTGCACAAAGTATGTAGATAATACATTGCGGCAGTGATTTGGAACTTGATTTATTTTAAAACTTCCGACGTTTTTCAATAGTTTAATGTTTTAACTTTAAAAAAAAATTAGATCTTTAATTTGTTTAACCAAAAAGAATAAAATTTGTGCACAAGAAACTGGCATTTTTGCATATTATTCGTGTATGTCGGACTTTGACGCCATTTCGGAACAACTTACAAAAAAATGTATAATTTTTGACACATATCAATACTGAATAAAACGAGACCAATTTTATTAAGAAATTATAATAATTGTTGAAGTTATAACGTTGTTCCCAAAACAAGTCAGTGCAATCTTGCGAGCGCTCCGCAGTAAAAGTGTGTAAAAGAATGTAATATAAAAGGCGCAATGGAATGGCACAATACCCTCTGCAAGGGTATAAAAAGTCCCAAGCTTCTATCTCCAAAAAACCAAAGTTGGTATATTTATCACATACCAAATTAAATTTTCGATATGTCTGTTATATAAGGCAGCTTTAGGATATAATCTGGCGAGCCTTATGAAATTTGGTGGTCAGTTCAATCGGCAAAAAAATGAATCTGTAGAAAATGAAAACTTTCTATCTTCAAAAACACCAAAATTGGGAATTTCCGACAGTTTAGTTATTAGGCAGCTATAGGATATAGTCCGATACTTATAAAATTGGGTATGTCATATTATTTTGACATTATTATACCAAAAATAGTATCTATAAAAAATCAAAACCCTCTAACTCAAAAAATATCAAAGTTATGGGAATTCCGATCAATCAGTTATATGGAAGTTCTAGCATATAAAATCGGCCGATCCCTATAATGACCAAAATATGGAAATATAGCAGATAACATTTACCCGCCTCTTGACTGCCTTAAGGGGTTATATACCTTTTTTATTTTCAAAAAATCGAAAATTTTTTTATTGCTTTATCTTGAAGAACAACTCCTTGAGAATATTTTCCCAAATTTTCGTAGAGATTGGAGCAGTAGAAAAAAAGTTACAGCGCTCCTAATGTTCGTAATGAAATTCTTCTGTGCTTGAACGATCGACTTTTCACGCACAAACTTTTTTTTCGCCAAAATGAATTTTTTAGTGAGATTTCTAGAGACAAAAAAGTTCATTTTTAGCATAAAACGTTCCCGTATGATTAAAAAAAATAAAAATTGTAAAATCGATCGTTCAAGCACAAGGAAATACACTAAACTAATGAAATTTTTTTATTTTTATGGTTTAAGTTGACCTGTTTGACCTGGGGAACTGTCACCGCAAGGCTCTAAAAAAAAAAAGCCTCTAAGGGAAACAGCCACCCCTTAAAAACTATTTAATATTTTTCCAACAAATTTTGCACAAACATTGTTAATAAAGTGTACTATCAAAAAATTAAAACATCCCTGTAATTAAATAATTGCTACATACCTAAAAAAAAATCCGAACTTTCCTCTTTTTCTTCGACAAAGAAGGTATACATATAACCCCTTAATGATTATGAATTCTCGAGAACAAATAATGCTTAATGCCTTACTAAATGAATTCTCGAGAACAAATGCTAGAGCTTTGTTTGGAGTTATTGGTACGGGTTTTTGATGCGGGCTCCATTTGCAGACGTGGAATTCTTTAAAACTTAAGCGATGTCTTTTTGGTTTTTTTTCGTGCCGAAATTGTGGCTGCATGTAAAATCAAACTTGTCTTATTTTCCTCGCTGCTTGCCAGATCAGTTTCCAGCTTATGTTTAAGACGAGATTTTCCGTTTTCATATATAAGTCTTGGACAGCAGAAATAAAGCAGCAATGTCTATGCTTAAGTCTATTTCCATTTTTGCATTTAACCCGACTGACCGTTTTTTTAAGTTTTCTATTTCTTTATTGCATTTACGCAAATTATCCAGGAAATAAATATCAAAGTTTCTGCTTTCAGTTATAATAGAATAGAATGTAATGATATTTATACCCTTGCAGAGGATATTATAATTTTGTCCAAAAGTGTGCAACGCAGTGAAGGAGACATCTCCGACCCTATAAAGTATATATATTCCTGATCATGATCACCTCCTGAGTTGATATGAGCATGTCCGTCTGTCCGTCTATCTGTTTCTACGCAAATTAGTCTCTCAGTTTTAAAGCTATCGTCTTAAAACTTTGCACACACCCTTCCTTCCTTTGCACGCAGTATATAAGTCGGAACGGCCCGGATCGGCCGACTATATCCTATAGCTGCCATATAACTGATTGATCGGAAATGGTATAACTTTGGTGTTTTTAGAGTTAGAGAGAGAAATTTTACATAAGGGCTATATTTGGGAAAACATTACGACATGCCAAATTTCATAAGGATCGGCCGACTATAACTTATAGCTGCCATATAACTGAACGATCGGAAATGACCCAACTTTCGTGTTTTTGATGATAGAAAGCTGGAATTTAGTACAGATTATACTTTTGGTCAGTTGATCCAACCTACGAAATTTCATTAGGATCGGCCGACTATATCCTATAGCTGTCTTATAACTGAACGATCGGAAATGGTATTTGGTAGAAATATCAACTTTTGTGTTTTTGAAGATAGAAGCTTGGGACTTTTTTTTAGATTTTTTATTGTAATTAATTGGTTTTATTATGATGTAATCATAAGAATCGACCAACTATATCCAATGTTTGCGATATATATCCGGTTTTAACTGCAAGGGTATATCAACTTCGTTTTATTATGCAATTATAATAAGGATCCTCCCACTATGCTTTATTCAATGCTTCATGCGTCCATGCTTTATTTTCCATATATTTCCAATCTTAACTACAATGGTACATCGTCTTCGGCTCCGCCCGAAGTAAGCTTTCCTTTCTTGTTTATTACTGCTTTTATTATTGTATCACTAATGTATAATTTTCGACTTTAAGGGGTTATATACAGTTGTACCGCGCAAAAATATGGATTTTTATCGATTTTTTTTTGACACCATAGAAAATATTTATGAAAAATGTTTTACCGACGTTGTTTAGTACATGTTTCTGGGTACTTAATTAAATTTTTTCATAAAAAAATATTACATAACAAAACTGTTATAGCCGAATCCCCGGATCGTCTTTTTTCGATGGTGTCTTGCGGTGGACAAGATTTCTCGAAAACGGTTCATCCGAAATCCAAAATTCAAAAAATTTTAGTTAGTATATTGTATTGTCTAGTCCGTGAACGAGGGATTTTTAAAAATTTTGATTAAAAAAAAAATGGCGACGTTTTTAACAAAAAATGTACTTTTTCAACGTATAAGATTTTCGTTTTTTGTGCTTTAAAAAAGGAGTTTTCAAAAAAATTGAAAATCCCTCGTTCACGGACTAGCTAATATCATAATAAATAAGTGGTCAAAATTTGGTGTTGATCGGATTAGTAGTTTTTTAGTAATCGTGTCCACCGCAAAGGTAATTTCCCAAAAAAAAGATTCAGAGATAATCGCGTTTAAAGTTTCAAGGTTGTTCAAGTTTTATATGCAGATAGTGCGCTTTAAATAGCTGCAGCTTCAGTTCTAATGCTCCGATCGTTATGAATTTTTGTGAGAGTATTCCCAATAAAATATACTTAAAGAATATGCAATAAAAAAAAAATCGATTTTTTCATATATCACAACTGTATATAACCCCTTAATCTGTGCCCAAGTTCTTTTTTCTTTGCAAACAGTACATAAGATGAAACTGTCTGGAAATATGTATTATAATTTAGCAACCATTATAATTTAGAACTGATCGATTGAAAATGCCTTTATCTTCATATGGATCGGCCAATTATGTATATCCTGTACCCAGGCGCGTTTCCCTCATCGAAACAATCGATCGAAAATTACACCTCACTATTACAAAAAAAAACGAATATTTCTTTACAACTTTTGACAACTTCAAAGAACACAACATGAAACAAGAAATGAAAGCCAACTTGGGGCGAAGCCGAAGTTAATATACCCTTGCAATTAAAACCGGATATATATAACAAACATCGGATTATGAGAATATCATAATAAAACCAATTTATTTGAATATAAAATCCAAAAATAAGTCCCAAGCTTCTATCTTCAAAAATACCAAAGTTGGTATTTGTACCAAATAATCATTTATTTGGTGATAATCATTTATCACCAAAAATACTATTTCCGATTCTTCAGTTATATGGCAGCTGTAGAATATAGTCGGCTGATATAGGAGGTGATCGTTATGAAATCAGGTATGTCGTATTATACTGCCAAAAATAGCATTCGTAAATAATCCGAACTCTCTAACTCTAAAAACAAAAAAAAACATTTCCGATCAATCGATCAAGTTATATGGCAGTTGGCCGATCTCGGCCGTTCCGACTTATATACTGCGTGCAAAGGAAAGTTATTGGTCGAACTTTTGGAAACGCTTGTTATTAAAGGATCTGACGATACTAACAATAAGTGCAAAAGATTCTCCATTGTGTTTTTGCAAGAGTTTTTATGTGTATGGCTCAAGCGACAATTTTTGAAATCTTTGATTCGGGCTTATAAGGTTTTTTCGGACATTAGTCCGATCGGAAGTGGCACATTTTCGCTTATATCCGCGCACGGTCACGTAGGGGCAGCTGAACATGGATAATTTATACACTAGACGAATCAAAGAAGGGAACTATAAACATTGTTGGAATTAAACATAAATTACACAGTGCGACTATTACAGACTATTTAACTCAGGAGGTGATCCTAATCAAGAATACTTTATGGGTTCAAAGATATCTCCTTTACTGCGTTGCACACTTTTTGACCAAAATTTTAACACCCTTTGCAAGGGTATCATAAGGACATTTAATAGCTATGTTGCATATTTGCATCATCACCATATGAAGGATTTAGTAGATATTTGTATATTTATATTTCAAAATATTTGTAACTAAACACTGCACATATGCAGTAATTTTAAAAATATTCCCATTTCTATAGGTTAAATGATTTACCTTAAATCTTATAGATTTCTAAGAAAAAGTGTGAATGGAGAAAACATTCAAAACCTTAAACCTGTGGGTGTGTCTAAACATGCTTAGGCTTGTCGATGCTCCACTTTACAAAAAAATTCATACATACATATGTACATAATATCTTGTACGCACGCCCAATCGTCGTGTTTTTATAAGCTTTGTGCGGAAGTATGCGGCTAACGGATGCATGAATCGAATGTTGTATCAACTTAAAACAATTCTATTGGACGCCTATATAGCAATTTACTTTTCGCACGAAATTAAATTTGGGACTAATTGCAACATGTTCGTTGTCTAACAAATAACCCCATGAAAAAGTAATAGGTATGCCTTTGTAAGTGATATATATAAATATGTAAATACATACATAAACGTTTCTTGCATGTTATTTATTTTTCTTTTTAAACGTTATTTTCGCCAAGCTTTACTTTCATCTATGTATCACTATTAATTTGTACGTACTTCGTATTATTAAACATACATATACTTATGTATGTATGTAAAAAAATATATACGCATGTATGTATATATGTATGTATGCATAGCTAGGTAGTTGCCACCCCACACTAAGTTTACAAATATTTTCCCTCAACGGTCTCCTTCGCACTCGCTCACAAAACTCGAGGGAGACAGACGCTTCGTATCAGAACCAACCAACCACAGTGTTTCGGCAAGGTATTCGGTGGTGTGTAAGCCAGCTTCAGTAGCAATGACCAATCGAAATGGTTTTTCAAAACATTCACGACCAACAAAGAGGTCGCTCGCAGGCCAGATCGTGGGTCGGCCTAGTTGGGTTTTGGGACGAGTCCGTTAAAGGCAAGTCGTTGCGTTATTATTGCCTTTTGTGTTTTTAAAATAAATGTAGTTTGGCCGACGCGTTTTACATTTTTATAAAAGATTACCAGTTTACAAGTTACAACAGCCGTTCTGTTCTCGTTTTTAATAATCGATATATATTAAAAATCTGTATCGGTATTGCCAATTGAAGGAATGGATCAAAGCGTGGAGGCAATAAGGCACGTTTAAATCAAAAATTTCTTGATGGTGTCAATTCCCGATTTTGGGAGTAATGATTGAGAAGTGAACAAGTGAAATTAAACAAAAGAGACTGCTCTTGTACCTCCTCATATCCCTATGCAAAAGCATTCTTAAGTGAACGCCAGGAGTTTTCTAACATCATAATTTTAATTTTTTAACGGGAGTTTCTTATGCCATCCCGCTCACCAACCCCTCCCCCACCCTCACAGAGTGGAGCTTAAACCAAACGTCTAGATTTGGAGTTCGTATAATTACTTTATTAGGAAAAGTGGGCTCGTTATCAATATCAAAGACTGAATTTGTATGTATCACATCTAAGAGCCTATATTTGAATTGAAGTTCGAGGCCGCGGCTTAATCACGCCCACGTAAATACCTACACTCTGTCATGTTTACACTGCAATCAGCTCCTGCCACCATCACTTCCGTAGGGCCGTCGTGGTCAGCAGGAACTTTGTTAGAGCGTCTTCCGTCTTTGGAGGATATGGCTCATAAGGGTAAGTAATGAACATTATTTTTAATTAAAGCCCGTTCTTTGCAATCGGAAGAGCTACCAATTTAATAAATTGCATTTAACTTTTTTCTTAAATCTTGGGAAATAGTTGATCGGCCCACGTCGATCATTTTTCATTTATAGCTGATCAAATAAAAACAAGAAAAGAAAGCGTGTTAAATCTGTAATCTGTCTCGATGTAAGAAAAAAATATCCGATTTAAACTTATTACTTATTATTTTTATAAAATTAAAAGATAATTTGTTGAAATACCAAAAAAAAAAATAACACATTGCGACAGTGGTTTTCAACTTTTGAAGAGACCTAGTAGGAATTGTTTATTAGACCAAATATAGTACAAAACCGTGTTTGAAATATTTCTAACACCCTCAAAATCTTGATTTATTTAGAAAAAACGGTTTTTGGGACTTTTTTGCTCTTTTAAATTCTATAACGCGCAATTTTAGACGGATTTTAAAATTTCCGACGTTTTTTAATAGTTAATAGTTTTTTTGACGTTTTTGAATTTTTGTGGTGTTTTTCGGACTTTGACGCCATTTTTTCGGTACAACTTCCAGGAAATGGTATAATTTTTGACACATATAAATATTTTCTCATTAATTCTGAACAAAATGAGACCAATTGCATAAAAAATTATGAAAATTGTTGAAGCTATAACGCTTTGCCAAAACTAGTCAGTGTATGGTAATCTTCCTACCGTTTGCACTGTGTTGTCGCAGTGTGTAATTAACTAGCGCTTTTAAAGTTCTGGATCAGGTCAAATACGCAGAGATAATAATTGCAAAAAAACTGGCCGTCTCAAAATTACGAAACAATGAAGTCGACTTGAGCGTAATGAGGTTAAATCATAATCTACACACAAAAGAAATCTTCGTTTTAGGAAGACTTATGTAGCGTTCTACAAGTTCGAAATCTTGAATCTTTTTCAAACACGGGTTGATCGAAAAATCTATTGGTATTTCTTAAGAAAGAATGATGGAACATTCTACAAATTCTAATTTTAGTTTTCTATTTTTTTTTAGAATTCTAACGATCTAACGAATTTTAAACGAATCCCCCTATGCTAATTGAATTTTCAATTATCCTCCCTATACTTACCAATCGGAAATCTGGTGTTTTTCAATATACAAGTTATTTTTTAAGCTTATAGTTTAAGAAGTTTTTTTATACCCTTGCAGAGGGTATTATAATTTTGGTCAAAAGGGTGCAACGCAGTGAAGGAGACATCTCCGACCCTATAAAGTATATATATTCTTGATCAGGATCACCTCCTGAGTTGATATGAGCACGTTCGTCTGTCCGTCTGTCTGTCTGTTTCTACGCGAACTAGTCTCTCAGTTTTAAAGCTATCGTCTTGAAACTTTGCACACACCCTTCCTTCCTTTGCACGCAGTATATAAGTCGGAACGGCCCGGATCGGCCGACTATATCCTATAGCTCCCATATAACTGATTGATCGGAAATGGTATAACTTTGGTTTTTTTAAAGTTAGAGAGTTCAAATTTGACATGAGAGCTATTTTTGGCAATATAATACGACATGCCAAATTTCATAAGGATCGGCCGACTATATCTCATAGCTGCCATATAACTGAACGATCGGAAATGACCCAACTTTTGTGTTTTTGAAGATAGAAAGCTGGAACTTGGTACAGATTATATTTTTGGTCAGTTTATCCAACCTACCAAATTTCATAAGGATCGGCCAACTATATCCGATGTTTGCGATATATATCAGGTTTTAGCTGCAAGGGTATATAAACTTCGGCTCCGCCCGAAGTAAGCTTTCCTTTTTTGTTTTATTTTAAAATTTTTATAAATTCTCATTAACTATATGATATTTCGATATGTATTCTATCCGATATACATCTTATATTATAAACCGCATTAATTGAAATCTAGCCTCGACTTCACTGAAGTTAGCTTTTATTTTCTTGTTATACCCTTGCAGAGGGTATTATAATTTTAATCAACAGTGTGCAACGCAGTGAAGGTCGAGCCTCTCCGACACTATAAGGGGTCATATATATTTTTAATTAGGACCTCCTCCTGTTTCTACGCGAACTAGTCTCTCAGTTTCTAAGAAATTTCTTTTGATTATATTTTTGGAATATTATAAAAAATAATATGAAAGTAATATATATTTCGGGTTCGAAGAGTATTTATTCTTGTAGTTATAGAATAAATAGCAAGTATGTTAAAAATATAAAAGACCGACGGATTCAAAAAATTTTAAATTATTTAGAAGTTATCTTCTTAAAGCTGTACAAATTTCACTCGGGATAATAATCCCGATAAATGTATGATTAAATGGTATATAATATAGTCGGTCGATCCTGACCGTTCCTTTTATACTGGGGACAAAACAACGAAGAATGTGTGAATTCTTTGAAATAACTGCTTTAAAACTGAAAGACTAGTTTGCGCGGAAAAAGACAAACGGAGATTCTTATATCGTCTCATTAAGTGATCATGATCAGGACGTATACATACATATATGAAGTCAATTATATATTTGGATGTCTCATGCACTGTGTTTCACACTTTTACCCATAATAATTAAACACTCTGCACGGGTATAATTATCAAAATCAGGGTTCATTCTATAAAAAGGGTTAAAAGATCTAAAAATGTTCAACTTCATACAACTTGCGTATGGGACATATGGAATATTGCAAAACGATTATACAGACTAGGTTTACACATTTGAACACGATAATTTGACGTGTAAAGTAATATAAGCTTTAAAATAAATCATTTTTAATTATACCTTAAAACCATAATGATGACATACATAAGTGACTGTTTGATGTGATTTTACTCTTTTGATATTTTTTTAGACAATGTGATTGCTATGAGAAATCTGCCATGTTTGGGTGCCGTTGGTGGTAGTGGATTTGGCGGTATTGGTGGAAAACCGACTGTGAGTGAATCTACTATGGATGCCGTAGATGCGAACACAGGGCCACAACCCCACTCATCATCGTCGTACTTCACAACAACATATTATCACTTGACTGAAGACGAATGTATGTTTTCATATAAGCTTTTCTGCAAACACATTTTTTACATTTTTTATCCTTTAAATAATTTGTTAAATTTACATTTATTCTACAATTAAGCTTACTTATCTTTTCCCCAAGTCCGAAGAATATTTTCGTAAGTTTAATGAAGACTCTCTGAAGACTCTTTGAAATTTTTAAATTTATACTGGATGCTAATAAAATAGCAACATCAATTATTTAAATTAGGAATTTTCTTTTGCATAAATAAAAGGAAATCTTTTTGCGTAAATTTTGAACGTTGCCTGTTCAAACACTAAAAAGCGCGCACATGCTGCCAATTATAATAACACAATGCCAATAGCTGATCAGTGGTGACAATTGAGTTCCGTGTCGACTTTTATGTGAATGATGACCCAAGAAATTTCCAAGTAATCCTCGGAGTTTATTCCCAATCAAAGACCGAATCCCCATACCTTTCTCTGTCGAATTGTTAGGTACTTGGTAGGGCTATTGTTGCTTTTATGAATCAATACAATAATTTTCCACCTTTAATGGTCTTGAAGTATTTGTTCTATACGGCTCTCGATCGCTTCGTGTGATGTAGCTACAAATAGAAACAATTATTCGAATTGAAAGCCGAAGTCGAGTAAATACAAATACTTACAATGCACTCAGAAATGTTAAATGAGCCTCTTTAGCGGATGTCCAAAAACCAGCGCATTGTAAATCGTATTTTCAACCCTCTTTGAATTGTATTGTCGATTTTCGCAGGCGAAAATCGGTCCTTGCTTCTGATCCGCATACTCTCAGGGGGGGACCAGGTCCAGTAAATTATTTGTAAACTATTGTTTGGCTTGCGAACTGATTTGTGTTGAAATTACATTAATAATCCCAATAGAGAGACTTTGTACCTATTGTTTCTCATTTCGCTTTTAGAAATGTACTTTATATGACTGAGTAGGCCCAGAAACAGAAAAAGTGACTCATAATGTGGCATGACTTTATTAAAGGGAATGGAGGCGTTTAAAACATAATTTCAGGTATCTTATGAAGTTTTAAAAGAAGTTTTTTTTACTTTTTTTTTTTGTGGTTTATAACGTTATCTATCTTCAGACGCATAATGATCAAACAAAAAACATTCGGATTAAGCCCTTGTCAAGGGGCTTTCTCAAAAGATATGCTGCTTATGCTTCATTGGTTTTATACCAATAAAGAAGTAAATTGATATACATATTTTGGGATTTTATTTCAACATTATCAAGTAACTGGAACCTTTTTAAACCTTAATATGCTTCACTGGAAAATAGAGAAGTCTCTTTTAAGGCCTTCTTCATCGGTATTGACTGTAATCATTTTGGGCGGCAGTACACGTAGGTGACCGAAGAAACCAAAGAATTTAAAATTGTCATCCCAACCTAATATGTAATATTTTTAGAAAAACAAAAGTCTTCCGATTTACTTAAAGTTTCGATAAAAGTGAAAAAATTTGATCCCCTTAATTGGTACTAGTGGGATAGTCATTAAAAAAAAATATTTTTATTGTTACATTTTTTGAATTCTTGCCGATTGGTACTCCAACCTTTTTGGGTCGGGCCCTTTGGAAAAGTTACTAAAGAATATTTATAAACCGTTTCCAAAATGAAATTTAGTTTGTCCATGTATTTGTCGATATCTCTTACTAAAAATTGAACAACTTGTGTAGCTTAAGCTTGCTTTACAAATTTTTTTTTTTTAAATTCATAAAAAACAAGAAAGGAAAGCTAACTTCGGGCGGAGCCGAAGTTGATATACCCTTGCAGTTAAAACCGGATATATATCGCAAACATCGGATATAGTTGGCCGATCCTTATGAGAATATGATAATATAACTCAAGTTATTATTATATAGAATCTAAAAAAAACCCCAAATTTCTATTTCCAAAATACCAGAGTTGGTATTTCTACCAAAAACCATTTCCGATCGTTCAGTTATATGACAGCTATAAGATATAGTCGGCCGATCGTTATGAAATTCAGTAGGTCGGATAAACTGACCAAAAATATAATCTGTACCAAGTTCCAGCCAAGTACCAAGTTTCTATCTTCAAAAACACGAAATTTGGGTCATTTCCGATCGTTCAGTTATATGGCAGCTATAGGTTATAGTTGGCCGATCCTTATGAAATTTGGTAGGTTGGATTAAGGGACCAAAAATATACTCTGTACAAAGTTTCAGATCTATCTTCAAAAACACGAAAGTTGGGTTACTTCCGATCGTTCAGTTATATGGCAGCTTAGGATGTAGTCGGCCGATCCTTATGAAATTTGGCATGTCGTATTATTTCGTATTATTGTCGTAATGCCAAAAGTAGCTCTCATGTAAAATGTGAACTCCCTAACTCAATAAACAGCAAAGTTATATGGAAGCTATAGGATATAGTCGGCCGATCCCGGCCGTTCCGATTTATATACTGCGTGCAAAGGAAAGAAGGGTGTGTGCAAAGTTTCAAGTCGATAGCTTTAAGGATGTAGTCTCATGTGCCGGCCTACTTTTTAGAGGTTATTTCAAAAAAAAATTTTTTGTAATAAAAAATAATGCGATCGTTTCAATTTTCAAATATGTTTTTATAAGCATCATAAACTATTTGAAAATATTTTGTTTAATTTATTCTTGTGTAGTTGAATACACTTTATAGCATGCCAAAGTATGCATATAAAAAAAAAAGATAGGTCCCTGGCGCAGGTGATTTCGACTGCTAGAGTCATCCGAAACAAAAAATTAGAATAGATTATTGTTTTGTAAGCTAATGGCTCTGTCCCGGACTAGAATGAAATATTTTCATCAATAAACAACAAAATGGCGAACTCACAAAACAAAAAATTTGTTTTAATTTAAAAAAATTGTCTTAAATTAATGATAAAAAAAAAACTAATCATTAAAAATAAATGATTCTAGTACGGGACAGAGGTGTTACTTTTTAGAACAACATATCCAAATTTCAGCTAGATCGGTACCATAGAATTTTGTGAATCACCTGCGCCGCACACAAAAATGTCGTTTCGAGAAAAGCGCGTTTAAAGTTTAGACGCTACCGAGAAACTCATACTTTTCGGTGTAGGCGCGCTCTCGATTATGGGCTGTATCTCTGTCATTATTTGATATTTTTATTTGAAACTTTAACAGTACATTCATAATAAACAATACTATCAAAATATAAAAAAAAAAAAAAATTGATTTTTTCAACCTCACACATGAGACTACATCCTTAAAACTGAGAGACTAGTTTGCGTAGAAACAGACAGACGGACAGACAGACAGACGGACATGCTTATATCAAATCAGGAGGTGATCCTGATCAATAATATATATACTTTATAGTGTCGGAGACGTCTCCTTCACTGCGTTGCATACTTTTGACCAAAATTATAATACCCTCTGCAAGGGTATAATAAAAGATTTTATTACATATAAGACGAAAAAGAATTATATTTCTATTTGACTTTCTTTTAAACTAATAGTATAAAAAACAATAAATAAAAGCTAATTTTGAGCGGAGCCGAAGTTGCTTTACCCTGGGCTTATATGAAAAGCAAATATCTGATATAGTAGGTCGATTCTTATGAAAATTTTATTATAAGCCCATTTTCTTATAATAAAACAAGGAAGAAAAAGTTAACTTCGTGAATTTCCAATTGTTCTGTTATATCGCAGCCACAGGATTTAGGCGGCTGATATCATGTCAAAAGGTGATCCTGGTCATAAATATATATACTTCCCTCACTTGCGTTGCGTTGCCAAGTGTTAAATTAAAACAAGAAAGGAAAGCTAACTTCGGGCGGAGCCGAAGTTAATATACCCTTGCAGGTAAAACCGGATATATATCGCAAACATCGTATATAGTTGGCCGATCCTTATGAGAATATGATAATATAACTCAAGTTATTATTATATAGAATCTAAAAAAAACCCCAAATTTCTATTTCCAAAATACCAGAGTTGGTATTTCTACCAAAAACCATTTCCGATCGTTCAATTATATGGCAGCTATAAGATAAGCCGGTCGTTATAAAATTTGGTAGGTCGGATTAACTGACCTAAAATATAATCTGTACCAAGTTCCAGCTTTCTATATTCAAAAACACAAAAGTTGGGTCAATTCCGATCGGTCAGTTGTATGGCAGCTATAGGATATAGTCGGCCGATCCTTATGAAATTTGGTAGGTCTGATTATCTGACCAAAAGTAGTATTTGTACGAAGTTTAAGATTTCTATCTTCAAAAACACGAAAGTTGGGTTATTTCCGATCGTTCAGTTATATGGCAGC
Organism: Drosophila bipectinata; assembly: GCF_030179905.1. Classification (NCBI taxonomy): domain Eukaryota; kingdom Metazoa; phylum Arthropoda; class Insecta; order Diptera; family Drosophilidae; genus Drosophila; species Drosophila bipectinata. Next base: position 17,740,705 of record NC_091740.1, on the reverse strand, counting down.
TATGGGATATAGTCGGCCGATCCTTATGAAATTTGGCATGTCGTATTATTTTGCCAAAAATAGCACTCATGTCAAATTTGAACTCTCTAACTTTAAAAACACCAAAGTTATACCATTTCCGATCAATCAGTTATATGGCAGCTATAGGATATAGTCGGCCGATCCCGGCCGTTCCGACTTATATACTGCGTGCAAAGGAAAGAAGGGTGTGTGCAAAGTTTCAAGACGATAGCTTTAAAACTGGGAGACTAGTTCGCGTAGAAACAGACAGACAGACGGACAGACGGACCGACGGACAGACGGACAGACGGACATGCTCATATCAACTCAGGAGGTGATCCTGATCAAGAATATATATACTTTATAGGGTCGGAGATGTCTCCTTCACTGCGTTGCACACTTTTGGACAAAATTATAATACCCTCTGCAAGGGTATAATTAACACTTTCTGCAAGGGTATAAAAATATTCTTATTCGGCACGTGCAAAAACAAACTATGTACATATTTTAATATGGGGTAAAATAAAGGCAACGCCCATTTGATGGTGACAGATAAGTCACCGGCAGTCAGAAAAATTTCTTACATAAAACCACAGATATTTTCTTTTAAAAGAGTTACAAATTAAAAAAATTTAAAAATTATTTTCATCATTATCTACAATGGTGTACGTGTTTCATATTATAACTTTTATAGTAGAATTTTGTTTTTACATTGTTTCAGGTCACAGTGGAGTGAATCAATTGGGAGGTGTTTTTGTTGGTGGTCGCCCTCTTCCAGATTCAACTCGACAAAAGATTGTTGAATTGGCCCATTCTGGAGCTAGGCCGTGCGACATTTCTCGGATTCTCCAAGTTTCAAACGGATGTGTTAGCAAAATTCTTGGAAGGTAAGAAAATAGAGAAACAGCGTATTTTTTTACTCTGGCCATTTTTATAATACTTAATAGCTTTTATAACTATTGTAAAAAAGTTTGCCCCGCTGTCAAAAAGGAATTTTCGATCCTTTAAAGTTAGGATATCAGCTGATATTAGCTTTTTCCTTTGTTTGACACAAACGTGTCTTTAAGTTATCTGCGTTTTTCATTTATCCATTATAACATTGGCGTAGCCGTTTTTTAACCCAGCACGTCAATATATGTCCGCGCGACGGGCACCAAAATATCCTGGTTACCACCTCGGTGCTGGTGGTATGACGCGGGGCATTTCTTCATTTATATTTTATATTTTCGAGATCCACGCGTTCATACGGATATGGCTATATAGACTCTATATCGGCTATATCAAACAGCCGTTGATGCTGATCAAGAATATATATACTTTTTGGGGTCGAAGATGATTTATTCTCTATGTTACATAACATACATTCACACGACTACAATATACCCTTATACCCGAGGACCGGGTACAAAAATAAACAAGAAAGGAAAGCTAACTTCGGGCGGATCCGATATATTTTCTTCTTACTCTGGCCAGCAAAAGCGATTTTGAATGAAGGCAAATTTTTTAAAGACGTTCAATTTCCTCAATCGTAATCATTATAACATAAAAAGGGCATAACATAGAAATAACATGTTAACAGCAAGAAACTTACCAAGAAAAAACTTAGAAACTTTTTAATTTCACATATTACATATAATCGTAATCATTATAACATAAAAAGGGCATAACATAGAAATAACATGTTAACAGCAAGAAACTTACCAAGAAAAAACTTAGAAACTTTTTAATTTCACATATTACGAAATTCATTATAAAATTTGAATAACTTAAAAATTATTTTAAACAAGAAAGGAAAGTTTTGGGCGGATCCGAAGTTGATAAACCCTTGCAGTTAAAACCGCTTATATATCGCAAGCATCGGATATAGTTGGCCGATCTTTATGAGAATACAACAAGAAAGGAAAGCTAACTTCGGGCGGAGCCGAAGTTGATATACCCTTGCAGCTAAAAGCGGATATAAATCGCAAACATCGGATAAAGGTTGCCGGTCCTTATGAGAATATCATTATAAAACCAATTAATTACAAAACAAGAAAGGAAAGCTAACTTCGGGCGGAGCCGAAGTTGATATACGCTTGCAGTTAAAACCGGAATATAGAATAAAATCTGTACCAAGTTCCAGCTTTCTATCTTCAAAAACACGAAAGTTGGGTCATTTCCGATCGTTCAGTTATATGGCAGCTATAGGATATAGTCGGACGATCATTATGAAATTTGGCATGTCGTATTATTTTGCAAATAGCTCTGGCAAAAAAGGCAAAATTTGCAAATAGCTCTCATGTCAAATTTGAACACTCTAACTTTAAAAACACGAAAGTTGGGTCATTTCCGATCCATCAGTTATATTGCAGCTATAGGATATAGTCGGCCGATCCCGGCCGTTCCGACTTAAATACTGCGTGCAAAGGAAAGAAGGGTGTGTGCTTTAAAACTGTGCTTTAAAAGACGATCCTGATCAAGAATATATATACCTTATAGGGTCGGAGATGTCTCCTTCACTGCGTTGCACACTTTTGGACAAAATAATCATACCCTCTGCAAGAGTATAATAATATAACTAGTTTATTACAATACAAAATCTAAAAAAATTACCAAGCTTCTATCTTCAAAAACACCAAAGTAAGTATTTTTGTCAAATATTATTTCCGATCGTTCAGTTATAGGGCAGCTATAAGATATAGTCGGCCGATCGTTATGAAAATCGGTATCTCGGATCAACGGAATAAAAATAGAATCTGTACGAAGTTCTATCTTTCTGTCGGCCGATCCTTATAAAATTTGATATGTCGTAGTATTTTGCCAAAATTTTCGTACAAAATCTGAACTCTCTAACTCTACAAACACAAATGTAATAGCATTTCCGATCATTCAGTTGTAATTTTGTGCGTCGAATTATTTTTCCTAAAATAGCATTCGTACGAAATCTGAACTCTTTAACTTAAAAAAGTTTTTTAAAATACATTCCAGTACTGGCGTTGCAAAAATTTGCAATTTTTGGTGGAGGGCGTTGAAAATTTTGAAACAAACTTGAGATGAGTGGGTATTGTAGGAGTCTCCATGCCAAATCCTATAGCTTGTGTTGAAAGGGGACGCACATGCATACGATTTTATTTTTGGAACTCTACATGTAGGCCTCAAAAAATGTGCGCCTTTTTGTGTATGTGTGATTGCTCGTAGGACGGCGTAAAAATGTTTTGGCTTCGAAATTTCAATTTCTCAACGTTTCTGTTTACAATGCGCCGATGTGGTAGTAGAACAAATAGTACTTTTGTTCAGTCGCAGTCAAGTCAAGGTGGTAGCCTAATGCATAGAGTAGTAGTTTCTCTCTGTATAATTTTCCTAGGTTTGAATCCTGCTTAGAACTTCGACGTTTTTCTTTTTTTTTTTTTGAATTATCTTTAGGCTTTATCTTTAATTATAACATTCAAGAAAAATAACTGAAAATTATAGCCGGTAAATAAAATTCCAAGGGAGTCCGTCCGTCATTTTGTTATCCGACACGTCAGTCACTATTTTCTCCATTCCGCTAATTTCTCATAATAAAATTAATAAAAACATAATTATTTTTACTACAATAGAAATAAAAAATAATAATAAAGTAAATATAAAAAGTAAAAAAAAATAATAATAATAAAAAAATTATAAAATGTACCAAAAAAGTAAAATTCACTTTTTAAAAATTGAAACAACATCACTCATAAAATCGAACTCTGGACCCCAAAATTAAGGAGTGCGCGCTTTCCATCAAGGCTACCCTCCAAGTTGATTCAGTGATACTTAATGTTGGTATTTAAATAAAAACGAGAATCCCTAGCAAAATCAGAGCTGAAGATAGAGTAGTAGAAGATATTTCTGATCTCTGCTCTCACACTGAGCGAGAGAGATGTTACAAAGATGTTACGCTCTAAAAATAGAATTCTCTCTTTCTCTCTATCATCTGCCAGTTAAATGTTCGTAGACGCGTCCTATCAATATGGCGTAGAACCCGCATTTATAGAGATTTTTACAGCGGGTTCCACTACGAACTGAGACGATGTTAAGGTGATTTCAAAATTTTGTGTTTTTCTTGGAAACTTTTGGAAAACACTTAAAAGCAATTAAAATATAAAATAAATAGATTTAAAATAAACAAAAAGTGGATGTCTCGAGCCTGATTTGAACTTGTTTCCCTCTGCACATCAGCCAAGCACTCTTCCACTTGGGCATCTCTCATTCGTTGTCGAAGGAAGAATAGCTTAAACTTAACTTGTCGCGCGGTGAAACCCGCTCGTTTCAGCAGGTTTAGCGCTGGAACCCGCCATAATAAATTTTAGTTTCTGTGAGATGTCCCATGCATGTACTTTATAATCTTTGATCGAACTGCTAAACTATATCCGATGCGATACATATTTGTTCTTAACTGAAAAAGTATATCAACTACTGATCCGCACGAAACAAAACTAGGTCTGTCACTCTCGACCCAGACTGAAATTACATTTTTAAGACCAATTCGAGCACTGATTTCAGCGCAACGTGACAAAAATAAATTACATTTCTGGGACCTATAGGGCTGTTTTTGTATACCCTTGCAAAGGGTATTATAATTTTGGTCAAAAGTGTTGAACGCAGTAAAGTATACATCTCCGACCCTATAATGTATATATATTCTTGATCAGGATCACCTCCTGAGTTGATATGGGCATGTCCGTCTGTCTGTCTGTTTATACGCAAACTAGTCTCTCAGTTTTATAGCTACCGACTTGAAATATTGCACACACCCTTCTTTCGTTTGCACGCATTATATAAGTCGGAACGGCCGGGATCGGCCGACTATATCCTCTAGCTGTCATATAACTGATTGATCGGAAAGGCTATAACTTTGGTGTTTTTAAAGCAGAATAGTAAGAATTTTTAGAGAGCTAGAATTTATTATGAATGCTATTTTTGGCAAAATAATGCGACATGCCAAATTTCATAACGATCGGCCGACTATATCTTATAGCTACCACATAACTGAACGATCAGAAATGGTATTTGGTAGAAAAAACAACTTTGGTATTTTTGAAGATAGAAGCTTGAGACCTTTTTTAGATATTTTATTTTAATAAATTGGTTATATTATGATATTCTCATAAGGATCGGTCAACTAGCTCCGATTTTTGCGATATATATCCGGTTTTAGCTGCAAATGTATATCAACTTCGGCTTCGCCCGAAGTTAGCTATCCTTTCTTGTTTTATACTTATAGAAACTAAAAACATAAAACCTTAAGCTTATATATAAATGGTTTGAATTTTAGTTAATATCAACTCCTACAATACCCACCCATCTCAAGTTTGTTTCAAAATTTTCAACGCCCTCCACCAAAAATTGCAAATTTTTGCAACGCCAGTACTGGGATGTATTTTAAAAAACTTTTTTAAGTTAAAGAGTTCAGATTTCGTACGAATGCTATTTTAGGAAAAATAATTCGACGCACAAAATTACAACTGAATGATCGGAAATGCTATTACATTTGTGTTTGTAGAGTTAGAGAGTTCAGATTTTGTACGAAAATTTTGGCAAAACACTACGACATATCAAATTTTATAAGGATCGGCCGACAGAAAGACAGAACTTCGTACAGATTCTATTTGGATATACCCTTGCAGTTAAAACCGCTTATAAATCGCAAATGTCGGATGGATCGGCCAACTAATGAAAATACAATAATATAACTAGTTTACAAGAATACAAAATTAAAAAAAAAAGTTCCCATGCTTCTATCTTCAAAAATACCAAAGTTTGTATTTTTACCAAATACCATTTCCGATCATTCAGTTATATGGCGGCTATAAAATATAGTCATAAAATATAGATAGGTTTGAAAATCAGTAGTTTGGATCAACTGTACTGTAAAATCTAGAACGAAGTTCCAATTTTCTGTCTTCAAAAACACGAAAGTTGGGTCATTTCCGATCGTTCAGTTATATGGCGCTCGTATTATTTTGCCAAAAATTTCGTACGAAATCTGAACTCCTTAACATAAAAAACACTAAAGTAATAGTATTTCCGATCAATCAGTTATATGTCAGCTATAGGATATAGTCGTTCGATCTCGGGCGTTCCGACTTATGCAAAAGAAAGAAGGGTGTGTGCAAAGTTTCAAGATGATAGCTTTACAACTGAGGGACTATTTTGTTTAGAAACAGGCTTACAGACGGACAGACGGACATGCTTTTATCAACTCAGGAGGTGATCCTGATCAAGAACATATATACTTTATGAGATGTCCTAGATCTCTCCTTCACTGCGTTGCAAAATTTTGACCAAAATTATAAAACCCTCTAAAATGGCATAAAAATTAATATAAGTGACATTCATTACTTATTTTTATTGTATTCCATAATTTATATGTATATAATGTTTAAAATTATTCATTATAAGCTTTTCACAAACTAATGTTTGTATGAAATGTTTCCAAGTTCCCTTTGTTAAGACCAATTGCTTTGAATAAGGAACAAACTTTTTCCCTCTACTCTAGGTGGCCTTACTCTAGGCCTTTATTATTGATAGCATAAAATCTAAACAGTGTTCTTTAGTTTTCTTAATTATGTCTTTATAACAGACACTTTCCACTGTTAAATTAAATTCTCTTATTTTTTGTGTTTGTTTTTATGTAAATTAACTTTTCAAATAAGACAACAATATTGAATCGGATAGAAGTGAGGACTACTGCCTGGCCAGTCCAATGTTGATACTCGATTTTTCTGCAAATAATACTAGAAATTTAAAACTTTAATTATGGTTTAAACAAATCCTTAAAAAATTAAAAAAAAATATATATCCCTTTTTTTTTGCACGTTAGCAAGTCCTGAGTCGTCCTGAAAGATTATGTTTGGGGCATGAAAAAGATGCTCCTTCATTGAGGGTAGAAGGTGACGATTCAGAACACCTTGGAACTTTTCAGCATTCACAGTTCCATTAATTAATGCCAGATCAATGCCAGTAAGAAAAGTATGCCCGGACCATTCGGCATGCTTCTTGCCTGACCGTTCGCCGTAAGCAATTATTGTTAAAGCGTTTGTCGCGTTTGGCGCGCACCTAGCTCATACTATTGTAAGAAAAATGGATTATTTTGGTGTCGTTACAAAAAATGACGTTTCGCCAATCATGTTCAGTCTAAGATTCATGCATTTTGACCCACTGTAGCCTTTTCTGGAGCATTTTTGCGGTCAAGACTGGGTTTTTCGCCGGCCATGAAATCCGGCCTCCTCAATGTTCCTTTTGAACGGTTCGAGTGCTTATTTTGACAACTTTTAACTGGAAAAACTTACTTCTTACATGTTTTGCTGATTTGAAACGATCAGTCATGCCTAATCGTGAAAGGTTTCGAGTAGTTGGTAGTTGGTCTTCTTTTTCTTTCCTGATCCTGGCAAATGCTTTAGAGTTCTGATTTTCTCAACATTTTGTAGGAAATCCTCTAAAAGAAGACTTAGAAGAAGAAGACTTAATAAATCCAACGTTAGAGCTTATTCCTCGGAAGCTTAAGATTTTCGATTGTAAGGCCAATATGCCCCCTTGAAACCTTTCAGTCATTTTCGACACATTTAAAAAAAAATTTTTTTTAACATAAGAAATTTAATAATTTAAAAAATGCTTTTCGAACCTGAAAGCAAAATACTTTTTGGATATAACGAACAAATTTTAACTCGATATAATAACACGCGCTTCCACCACACTAATGTAAAGTTCACATTTAGTGCAAGTACTTAGGTGTCCGGATTTCATTGTCCGATTTCATTGTACGGTATACTATATAGATGAAATTTCCTTCAATTGTTTTTAAATAATAGCATTAAGTAATAAAGGCAAAAAGGGCAAAACGTAATAAATAAGTTTATTAGAAATGGCGTATCCGGCGGAACATGGATCCAAAGGGGCGCTGATTGACGCATCTTTTCATGTGAAAAGCAGTAAAAAGGACTAACATCTTTAAATATATTTATTCCTTGAATTTGCTGAATTTTTTGGAATAGTTTGGTAAATTTTTTTTTAAACTGGTGCTAAATTCATTATTATTGATGCATTTTCTCTTTTTGGTCTTCAAATACGTTTAATGCGTTGACAGGTCTTTGCAGTTATAATTACAATGTGTTCCAATATTTTTGTAAACAAAAAAAAATGTGTCCAAAAAATTACATTATAGGTATTATGAAACTGGAAGCATACGACCACGAGCAATTGGAGGCTCCAAGCCACGTGTAGCCACAGCCGAAGTTGTCAGTAAAATTTCGCAATATAAACGGGAATGTCCAAGCATATTCGCTTGGGAAATACGCGATCGGTTGCTTCAAGAAAACGTTTGCACTAATGATAACATTCCCAGCGTAAGTACAAATAAATTTCCATTTATTTAAATGTAATAAAACTCAGTTTATTTCCATAAGTGTTCTGTTTTGTAATTTTGCACGACCTAATCGATTTTTTTCCGCCATTATTTTATGTTTTCTAGCAGTTTTTTTTTTTTATATCAATCCAAATGAATACGATAGAAACTCCCATGCTGATGGTCGAAGCCGTGGCCAATGGCGTCCTGCTTTTTTTTAGTTCTAAGCCCATTGACAGTTGTGTGGAAAATGTGTTCGTTCAAATGGAAGGAAAAATCTTTTATGCGTATTAAGCGACAAAAAGGGAAATCAGTGCTAGAAAAATGTATGAAAAATACAATATTAAATAAATACGGCCCGTCGCCACCACAAACAGTTAAGCGTCGAAGTTCACGCGCCAGTGCAAAGGGGACTGCTGAATCACGTTCGCAACGGGAATAGGCATTTGGGTTGTTTTCAGTTTCGGATTTGGGGTGGGAAACCGTTGGTTGGCCGGGCCTCAGATAAACTTTTAACGCCTGTAATGATAAAATATTATTTTTCTAAGAATTTACACTCTCTAGAACAAAAATAATTTCGTAAGTTTTCAATACTTATTGATGTTTTTTGTGAAAAACATGTTCCATATTTAGCTTCACTTATTAAAAACGACGGTAAAATTGATTTAATCGACTTAGAAGAAGACTCTGTTACTACTCTGTTACCTACTCTAGGTAGGTATTTTCCCAAGTTCCAATTCTCCCATATCCCCTGATAAGGGCCATTCAGCCTAATTTTTCCACTCAACTGCACTTTTTCTTTTAGTTCTTACTCACTCACTCGCTCTTTTATATGTTAGCTGTTTATTCTTTCCTTTTTTTGTTTCCTTTTGAATTACTTTGAAAAGCGTTGTCAAGTACAGGCATCAAATTTAAGATATTAAAGACTTCCAAAATTGTAATTCAATCGTTTGCAGAACATGAATATTTTCAGTAAGATCTGCTGCGAAAAAATTAAATTTGAAAAAATCGAATGTAGTCTTTTATTTACTTTATAAAATCTTTTCCTAAATGTAGGTATCATCGATAAACCGTGTTTTGAGAAATTTGGCGGCGCAGAAAGACCAGCAAAACTCAGGGCCAAGTGTTTCAACAGCTACGGGAACTAGCACTAGTTTAGAAATTTCGTCCCAAATAAATAACAGCAATGTAAAAAGTGTTACTAGAGGTACACTTTCGTCGGGGTCTGATCTTATTCAGACGGCAACGCCTTTAAATTCTTCAGAAAGCGGAGGAGCCAGTAATTCTGGAGAAGGTAGCGACCAAGAAGCCGTTTACGAGAAACTTCGGCTCTTAAACACACAACACGCATCAGGATCCACAGATACCAGTAACATTGCGTCATCAGCGTGTCAAACGCCTGGTCATTTCGGAACAAACCATTCTGGCAATCAGCTGATATCTGGTATCCAGCAAACCCATCATCAGCATCATCAAGGTTGGTCTTCCCGCCATTATTCGACTGGACCTTGGTATACAACCTCTTTAAGCGGCAGTGATACACCTATGTCATCGGCGCCCAACATGCCTTCGATGCCATATTCATCAACAATATCTGGTCAGCCTTTAAGTCCTAGGCATGAAATTGCAAGTTTGGGTGGTTCACACCGCCTAGGTCTAATAAACACAGAAGACATTTCCTTAAAAAAGGGTGAGTTAGTATTATTTTATTTTAATATTTTATTTTATTTTACATTAAGCTGCAAACTAACAATTATTATCGGACACATAAAGGCTATTATGCTTTTATATCTGTCTTTCAAGAGTTAAGGCCAAACTTTTTTTATGGGCCAATTTATCATGGGTGCGCAAAAAACGATAAAATTAAAATTTAATTTTAAGTCCACTTAAAGTGAAATTGACGTGCCACATACTCCTGTTTTTATACCCTTGCAGCGGGTATTATAATTTTGGTCAAAAGTGTGCAACGCAGTGAAGGAAACATCTCTGACCCTATAAATTATATATATTCTTGATCAGGATCACCTCCTGAGTTTATATGAGTATGTCCGTCTGTCGTCTGTGTTCACACTCTTCGCACACATTGTTCTTTCTTTTTCACGCAGTATATAAGTCGGAATGACCGAGATCGGCCGACTATATCCTATCGCTGCCGTATAACTGATTGATCGGAAATGCTATAACTTTGGTTTTTTCTGAGTTAGAGAGTTCGAATGCTATTTTTGGTATTTATTATATAATGCCACTAATTCAAAACAATACGACATACCAAATTTTATAACGATCGACCGACTATATCTTATAGTTACCATATAATTAAACTATCGTAAATTTTGGTATTTTTAAAGAGAAGATTTGAAGATTTTTACCAAACTGCCACTTTACCAAAAGCGTATACAAACTTCGGCTCATCCTGCAGTTAGCTTTTCTTTTATTTTATGCCATTTCATAAAAGGGTATTATAATTAGTTGACATGATTGGAGTTGACGCCTTCAATTCGAGTCGATATTAAGCATGACCATTTGTCTGTTTCTACAAAAACTATTCCTTCAGCTTAATGCCATCGAATCCAACTTTTCGATTGATCGGAATTACATTAATTTTGGTATATTTTAAAGTTTGGAACCTTCTGTAGATGATATTTTCTATGGTGCAACGCAGTTAAGGAGACATTTCCAATCCTACAAAGTGTATATTATGTACTCTTGATCACCTCAATGCTGATCATTTTTGAGGATCACCTACAGAGTCAATATAAGCATGTCCGTCGGCCTGTTTCTACGCATGCAAGTCTCTCAGCTTTAAAGCTATCGAGTTCAAAGTCACGAAGGACGACTATATCTTATAGCTTTGAAATAACTGATGGGTCAGCTACTTTTATATTTTTTATGTTCAAAGATGGCCATATTTGGCCATACAGAGCTCGGGAAGAGAAATTTCCTATGCCTCTGAATAAAAAAAGATTTACAGTTATTTGCAAGCCCTGGAAAAAAGTGTTAATATGTTGTAATACAATTAATAATAAAAAAAACGAAGACGGCTATAGTCGAGTTTCCTAACTATATTATACCAGGTATTAATTTCTTCCACATCAATTAAATTTTGAATTGTGCAGATCAAAGGTATAGACTTTAAAGAAAAATTTTTGTTGCATATTTTTGCAATTGGGAAAAAAACAATCGAGGCCTCACTAATCCCCCTACATATAGCTACATAAAGTTGAAAACAGAATATAAAGTGGATAACTCCTCTAAACCTTGGCTTCCGAGTATCCCATTTGGCTGAATTTTGATTTCTAGGTGTACATTAGCTATTGGTATTATTTGGCATTAAAACATTAAATGTTTTTCCAAAAACATCAACTATATATTTATATCGACTCGGCTGTTGATGCTGATTAAGAATACTATATGGTATACTTTATGGAGTCGGAGATGATTCCTTCTCTATGATACTACATTCACACGAAAACTATATTCCGTTGTAGTCTACGAGTACTAGGGATAATACTGTTAACAATTTTTGATCTATATTAAAAATATAAGATTTTCTACAGTGAATCTGGTCTATGAAAAAGGCCTAATAAGCCATTTTTTTCTGTGATGATTCAGCTCAGAAAATCAATCCCAATTATGGCTGATTTTGATCAGATTATATACTGCAACAAAGCTAGTTCAGTTCAGAATTAATTTTTAAAAATTTCAAAAAAATCAGTTCCGTTTGTTTTAATTGGCGATTCAGAAGTGATCAAAGGCACACATCAACATATCAAGGCTGACTGATATGACGGAATGCAATCCAGAGTTTTATTTAAGAAGTCTGAGTTCGTAAATTAAAGTTTTGTGTCTGATGTACCATGTATGCATTGAATTATCTTTCGTTTTAGTTCCAAAAATTATCTCATTAGCATACTTTATGATGTAGAAAAGTCTCTCCGTGAGATTGCTATTGCTATTACTGGTTGCTAGGTTCATATTTTTCAATACAAGCTTTCAATTATTTCAGCTGCCAAACTACTAATTTGATCCAATTAAACTTCTTATTCCAGAAAGGAAGGATGGACAACCACAGAAGTAGAAGTCTTTAGAGTTTTATAATAAAAGACCCTGTAAGACATACTTTCTGTTGACGGTTCATTTTATAATAATAAAAAGGAGTCACATTTTTGGCATTTTTTATTTTAATTCGTCAGCATTGTTAACAAATTGTAACGTACGCAACATTTTTACAGTTGTGGCCATAACTGTAAATAACTGATGTCATAATAAATTGTCTTGATTAGGTCGCTCGACGTTTTTCCCAACAGAATATCGCTTTTAAAAACTGTAACCGAAACCATATTGGCGTTCTAGCCTCAGTTGAATACTTCCCGTCATTTTTACATTACAAAAGAAACGAGAACTAACTGCCGGCGGAGCCAAAGCTAATAAGTCCTTGATAATTGAGAGTTAAGATTTTGGTCCGATTAACATTTATGAGAATTTCATAAAAAACCAATTTCTTAAAATAAAAAATCCCAAGTCTCTATCTTTCAGAATATAAAAGTTTGGTCATGTTCGATCGTCCACTTACATATAAGCCAACTTTAGGATATAGTCAGCTGATACCGGTCGATCCGACTTATATATTGCTTTCATAGAAATATATTAAGAGTTCAAATCTTGATTTCAAGATTTAAACAGCTTTAAACAGCTTTAAAACTGAAAGACTAGTTTGCGACTAGAAACATATAATTGGACAAATAAACTGGACAACTTTTTTAGTTCACTTATTGGCAATGCTTGGATACAATATATTCTAAGAAAAATGCAATTGGTGACGAGGAATTTTTAAATTTTCATCTATATATATTTGACTTTTCTTGGTCACAATGGTTTGTCTACCATTTTTAAAGTTGGTTTTTTATTGATAAAAATCTTAGTCTCTCATTCATCAATTTTTTCGATCGATTTGATATCCTATTACAGGTGCTACAGCTGTTTTAAAAAAGAGTGCAACGTTTTCTGATCAATGTATAGTCAGGAGAGAAAAATCACTCAGTCTAAGTTAAGCCGCAAACATGTGTACCATATCAGATACGGATTCTTTCCTTTCTAAAATGAGCAAACACAACGCTTTAGGCAACCTCTAACATTGCTACTGCCGTGGATGACAGGTTTACCCTTAACCATATAGTTTGTTTTAATGCGATTTACAGACTCATTTTACAGCCGATGACACTTCATTAAACGGCAAATCGTGAGGGTGGCTGCGGTTAGAGATGCTTCGGAATATAGATTGGATGGGGTTGGAGTTTTTCGTTGATGATTTTGAGGGGTGCATAAATAGATTACAGATAATACATATTTATAAAATTTTGTTTCGAGTCTCCACTTTGTATCCTTATCTGGGGTTGTCTTTAATATATTTAACTGTGTGAGTGTCACACTGCCGTCAAATTATAACTCAACCTTCATTCGTTGGCTCAACTCTCGTGTTTTGCTAGTTCGTTTTGTTGTTTGGCATCAGATGCCAACTGTCATTTTAGTACTCTAGACGGCTGTCAGAACATGAAAAATGTGCTTCAGAAATGTATGTATACAGACAGTGTAAAGCCTATCTTGCGGCATGCCTCAAGGCTATCAACATGTATTTTTCTGTCACATTCACTAACATTCAACGTCAATGGCACACAACTAATACAAACTAGTAGAACAATACACATATAAGATTAATAAATGTGTATGTGCAGTACTTAAATTCATTCCATCTCCTTTTAGAGTCGTAAAGACAAATTATGTTTCAAAATCACAAAAAAAAGGGGCTATTTTCTAAAAACCTAAGTTGGGTTATTACCGATAAGTTACCGAGAAGTAATAGTGCAATTATAGAATACCTACATCGGATTTGAATCCCTATGAAATTTGGTACGTCAAATCATTTTGCCAAAAGTTGAATCCGAAGAAAATCCCTTACTCTAAAAACACCAAAGCTATGGAGAAATCAGTATATACTGCGTGATACAAAATCAGTTATACACTGGATGCAAAGGAAAGAAATTGTGCGCAAAGGTTGAAGTCGCTAGCTTTAAAACTGTGTGACTAGTTCGTGTAGAAACGGCTAGACAGTCGGACAGAAAGGCAGACGGTATACTTTTATATACTCAGGAGGTGATCCTGATAAAAAATATACCATATATACTTTTTTATTCACTGCGTTTTTCACTTTTGACCAAAATTATAATACCCTCTGCAAAGATATAAAAAGGTAAAAATTAATAGGGTCTTCTTAGCGTTTTCCATCATAAACAGGCTATCTCTGGGATCCAATTTCACAAGTGAATTATGTTTTTTTCTGCTAAAAAGTAATATAAAACAAGAAAGAAAAGCTAACTTCGGGCGGAACCGAAGTTTATTATTCTGCCAAAAGTAGCTCTCGTGTAAAATTTCTATATTTAAAAACACCAAAGTTATACCATTTCCAATCAATCAGTTATATGGCAGCTATAGGATATAGTCGGCCGATCCCGGTCGTTCCGACTTATATACTGCGTGCAGAGGAAAGAAGGGTGTGTGCAAAGTTTCAAGACGATAGCTTTAAAACTGAGAGACTAGTTCGCGTAGAAACAGACAGACAGACGGACATGCTCATATCAACTCAGGAGGTGATCCTGATCAAGAATGTATATACTTTGTAGGGTCGGAGATGTCTCCTTCACTGCGTTGCACACTTTTGGACAAAATTATAATACCCTCTGCAAGGGTATAAAAACAGAGTTTGAAAAAAGCTGAGAATTGGATCTGACCAAACCATTCAAAGAATTTTTGGTCTAAAATAAATCTGCTCAAAGTAAAACAATTTTATTTTGTTTTCTTTTGGATTCGGTATTTTAAAGACTACTTCTGTCTGTCTTTTAGTTAATAGTTTGCTCTTAATTTACTTATGTGGAGGGAAAAATTGAGGTGCAAAATTGAAAAGTGCATCTGAGCCGAAAATATACTCGTAGAGTACAAGTGTATATTGTATTCGTGCGAATGTATGTAACAAAGAGAAAGGAATCTTCTCCGACCCCATAAAGTATATATATTCTTGATCAATATCAACAGCCGAGTCTACACAGCCATTTCCGTCTGTCCGTATGAACGCGTGGATTTCGAAGGAACTTGGACTCGGGCGGTATCGTGAGCCTAGACTATAGCCGACCTATCTTCTTATACCCTTGTCGCGAATATTATAATTTTGGTCAAAAGTATGCAACAAGGAGACATCTCCGAATCACTTCCGACTCTATAAAGTGCTTATATTTTTGATCGCGATCATCTCTTGGGTTGATATGGGCGTGTTCGTCTGTCTGTCTGTTCACACTCTTCGCACACATTGTTCTTTCTTTTGCACGCAGTATATAAGTCGGAATGGCCAAGATCGGCCGACTATATTCTATAGCTGCCATATAACTGATTGATCGGAAATGTTATAACTTTGGTATTTTTAAAGTTAGAGTGTTCGAATGCTATTTTTGGTATTTTTTTTATATGATGCTATTTTTTTTAAATAATACGACATACCAAATTTTATAACGATCGACCGACTATATCTTATAGCTACCATAAATTTTGGTATTTTTGAAGAGCAAAGCTTGGGACTTTTTTATACCCTTGCAGAGTGTATTATAATTTTGTCCAAAAGTGTGCAACGCAGTGAAGGAGACATCTCCGACCCTATAAAGTATATATATTCTTGATCAGGATCACCTCCTGAGTTGATATGAGCATGTCCGTCTGTCCGTCTGTCCGTCTGTCCGTCGGTCCGTCTGTCCGTCTGTCCGTCTGTCTGTCTGTTTCTACGCGAACTAGTCTCCCAGTTTTAAAGCTATCGTCTTGAAACTTTGCACACACCCTTCTTTCCTTTGCACGCAGTATATAAGTCGGAACGGCCGGGATCGGCCGACTATATCCTATAGCTGCCATATAACTGATTGATCGGAAATGGTATAACTTTGGTGTTTTTAAAGTTAGAGAGTTCAAATTTGACATGAGTGCTATTTTTGGCAAAATAATACGACATGCCAAATTTTATAAGGATCGGCCGACTATATCCCATAGCTGCCATATAACTGAACGATCGGAAATAACCCAACTTTCGTGTTTTTGAAGATAGAAATCTTAAACTTCGTACAAATACTACTTTTGGTCAGATAATCAGACCTACCAAATTTCATAAGGATCGGCCGACTATATCCTATAGCTGCCATACAACTGACCGATCGGAATTGACCCAACTTTTGTGTTTTTGAATATAGAAAGCTGGAACTTGGTACAGATTATATTTTTGGTCAGTTAATCCGACCTACCAAATTTTATAACGACCGGCTTATCTTATAGCTGCCATATAATTGAACGATCGGAAATGGTTTTTGGTAGAAATACCAACTCTGGTATTTTGGAAATAGAAATTTGGGGTTTTTTTTAGATTCTATATAATAATAACTTGAGTTATATTATCATATTCTCATAAGGATCGGCCAACTATATACGATGTTTGCGATATATATCCGGTTTTACCTGCAAGGGTATATTAACTTCGGCTCCGCCCGAAGTTAGCTTTCCTTTCTTGTTAGATTTTGTATTGTATTAAACTCGTTATATCATTATATTCTCATAAGGACTGCAAAGTTATATCAACTTCGCCTCCCGAAGATAGCTTTCCTTTCTTGTTTGAAATTTCAAGTTTCTCACAAAATTTTTTTGGTAAAAAAAAAAAATAAAAAAAAATTTTGGTTATTTGTGATTTTTACGAAACTGTTACTTTACCAAAAAGTAAAGTAACCTAAAGCATCGTTATATTGTTTGTTAAAAAAAAGTAAAAAGAAAAATTAAAATTAATTTTTCCAAACACCAAACAAATATAAAACCACTCCTATTTACATAATCTTGCGGCCAATCTCTGGCAAAATCAACACAATGAGCTGGCCTCAAAATCAAGCCTCCTTCGAAAAAGAAGGCCTATTCTAATATTCAAGATGACGATTCCAGCGACTCCGAGCATGGAGAAATGAAGCGGAAGTCTGCTAAAAAACCCATCACGGAAGACGAACCAACCACCAGCGAAGTAGCCAGAGCTGCAATTAAAGCTAATATTGAAAAAAACTATTATGCAATTCTATCTGATTTAGACGATGAAGATCATAGCGACATGGAGGTTGACTGTATGAACAAAAAAGATGACAAGAAGACCAAGAGATCTGCGGAAAAAACGGCGGAAATCATCAAACCGCCCCCAATTTTTATCCCGAACGTATCCAGCATCAAGGGCCTCCAAAGACATTTCCCTCCTCTTAGGCGGGGATATTGTAGTGACCTACAAGGCAAGCACTAACAACACTATTCGCGTCATGACTCCAGACAAGGATACTTACTCAACTCTGAAAAAGTTCCTGAGCGAAAATAACCATCGATTCCACTCATCCCAGCCCCGAGACGAGCGCTCTTATCGGATCGTCATTAAAACCCCTCCACTTCTCCACCGACCCGGAGGATATTTAGGAGGGTTTCAGCCGCCATGGACACAAAGTCAGGGATATATACAATCCCACGCAAAAAGGTACAAAGAAGCCACTAAACATTTTCTTTATTAACCTCGAGCCAGCCGAGTACACGAAACTGTACTGCCATCTGGAGTACAGATGCGTAAAGTGTGAAGATAGGCACCCATCGTCCGAATGCACCAAAATCGCTAGTGAACCAGCCGTCTGCCTCTACTGCGACGGACCACAAGCGCCCTCTTACAAGGGCTGTCCAGCCCTTTAGTCGGCCCTATACAGGCAAATTCAGTCCCGAAACTTGACCTGTAATCGGATCCTCACAAAATCCCAGATGTCCTAGACTTCGCCATCTCTGGAGGACTGGATTCTGCCGGAACTCAGGCGAGAGAAGTAGAAGACCTCTTCTCTTTTCACCCCAGCCTTGCTCAGGTCAGCCCGCAAAAAGCTGATCTACAAGACAACAGACGTTGACAAGTACCAATCATACCTGAACAACGATACCTACCCAGCCCGACACTTGACTCCCCGTTTGACATCGACACCTCTGTAGAAGAGTTAACCGCCCATATCCAGGCGGCAGCTTCTAAAGCAGCACCAAGGCCCTCCAACCGCCCACGAGCCACTGACAGGGACATCCACTTTTGGAGCCCAGAAGTCGAAGAACTCAAACTTGAAAAGCGACGACTCCGAAGAGTGTGGATGCTCTCAAGGAATCCTTTGGAGAAATCCGCTTTCAATAGTGCGACCAAATGTCTGACAGAAACGCTGGCAAGACTAAGAAAGCAGGCCTTTGACGGGTTCGTCGAACAACTTGAGCCAGGCGACCCTCAACATAGTTTTTGGCGAAACACCAAATCTATCAGACAGCCGCTGAAAAGGATCCCACCTGTACAAAGAACCGACGGCAGCTGGTGCAGATCGGAGATGGACAGGGCCAACGCTTTCGCCGAACACCTCGAAGGTGTCTTTACGCCTTTTGATCGCTTCTCACCGGAGGATGCTGCTGAAACTGCCCGACTGCTAGCCGAGCCTTCTAGGGACGCCGATCCAATACGACCAGTGACTGAGGAGGAAACAGCTGAGCTCATAACCATCATGAGCAACAACAAGGCCCCGGGCGATGATCATCGTATCAATGCAATTGCATTAAAAATGTTACCACCTCCAAGCATTCAGCTAATTACGAGGATCTATAATAGATGCTTGGAGATAGGGTACTTTCCGTCCACATGGAAACGTGCCCAGGTAAACGAGTATTGGCTGGACTGGAACGAGTATTTTTAATACAGAGCGTTGCCAGTATTTGACGAGGCTGGACTGATCCCTGACCACCAGTTTGGCTTCAGGCGGCGACATGGTACCCCAGAGCAGTGCCATCGGGTGGTGCAGTGCATCCTGGACGCATTTGAAACCAAGAAGTACTGCATGGACGTCATTGTGGACGTGAAGCAGGCGTTCGCTCGAGTCTGGCATCCCGGTCTTCTATATAAATTAAAGATTGGCCTAACCCGACCATACTTCCAGTTCCTAAAGTCGTTCTTGGAAGACCGTAAATTTGCGGTAAGATGCGGCGAGGCCATCTCCGGTATAAGAGAAGCTCACTCAAGTGTACCCCAAGGCAGCGTTCTTGGCCCGTTGATGTACAACGCTTAGATGGCCGACCTCCCTGTTCTTCAGATGCCTGACCGCCTGCCACCGCCGATAGCGCCATGGGGGCAGCAGAAACGATGCAATTGCAGCTTGACTCGCTCAGCGACTGGCAAAAGCGTTGGAACATTGCCGTCAATAATGAAAAGTCCACTGCCACCACATTTTCTCTCTGCAAAGGCCACTGCCCTCCAGTCAACCTCAACGGCTCCCCGATCCCGCAGGAAGACAATCCCAAGTACGTTGGATTCACCCTAGACAGGAGGCTCACCTGGAGGCTCCATCTGATTAAGAAGAGGAAACAGGCTGATCAAAGACTTCGATCCTTCTACTGGCTCATGGGTGGGGGATCGAAGCTGAGAACGTCCACGAAACTTTTCATTTACAAGGCCATAAAACGCCCAATCTGGACGAACGGCATACAGCTCTGGAGCACTGCGAGCAAGACGAATGTCCGAACTATGTTCGAAAATTGAGCCCTTCGAATCGCCACTGGGGCCCACGTCTATCATGACAATCGCACCCCCCACGAGGTTCTCAATTTTCCTTGGGTCAAGGACGAGATCCAAAGAAGCAGCGCACGCTACATGCAGAGGCTTCATAATCACCCGAACCTATTGGCCAGCTCCCGGCTGGACAACAGCGAGCAGCCCAGAAGACTAAAAAGGACACACCTGATGGAACTTCCCTTACTTCTCTAATTTATTTCTACCATATTAATACCATATTAACCATATTAATGGTTGTCCCTAAAGGACAGTTTTAAATAAACGTTATCCTGCTATTACAAAAAAATAAATAAATAAAATAAAATAACCCTATGATTTAGAAATTCGCCCTATTTTTAACGTCAATGGCACCGCACCATAAAATTTAGGGTAAATTTTTCTTAAATTAATGGCATTTTTTTTCTAAAATCTAGGGCAAATTGCCCTAAAAATACAAACAAATACAAGAACAAATACAATAAATACAATAATACAATACAATAAATAAATACAATACAAATTATGTACATCTTACATTTACATATTTTTACATTTGTTTCCATTGCTAGCTCTCTTCAGTTCTTAATTTTACCAAAGATTATAAAGTACATAGATGGGACATCAGGGCCAAAAACGGTCAACTTTTTTCTTCGAGCTTGTTGGTAGAACTCTTTACATGCATCCGTCAACAAAAATGTGAACCTATGTATGTATGTATACTGCTCGCACGACGGAGTAAAAATGTTTTGGCTTCCAAATTTCAATTTCAATATCTCGTTTCTGTTTTCGACGCGCCGATGTCGTAGTTGGTAAAACAAATAGTACTTTTAATCGCCGCAGATCGAGACAGGATGGTAGCGTAATGCATAGAGTACTTACTCTATGTGTAATTTTTCTGTGTTCAAATCCTCGTAAGGACTTTGAACTTTTTCTTTCTTTTATAATTATTTTGTTTTATTTTTCCTTAATTATAATATTTTTCTTTAATTTTACAATTGTAAAATTGTTTTATTCTTAATTATGTCTCGCTAATAAAATTTCAAGGGAGTCCTTCCGGCATTTTGTCATCGGACACCTCCGTCACTTAGTTTTACTAAATAAATTGTAATAGAATGCAATTAAAAATAATAATAACAACGTTAAAATTAAAAGTAAAAGAAAAAATTAATAAAAAAATAAAAGTAAATATAAAAAGAATCATTAAACTTAAACTTTATCAAAATTGAAACAACCGCCCCCTAATGAAATTGAACCCAGGACCCCATGAATAAGGACCGCGCACCATCTATCTATGCTACCCTCGAAGTTGATTTTATGATACTTAAAATTGCTGTTAAAGGAGGCGCTAGAATACATACCAAAAACAGAGCTGACGAGTAAGGATAGTAAAAGATAGTTCTGACTCTCACATTGGTTCGAGTAAAACGTATCAAACTTTCATCGTTCCAAAGATGTTACGATCTAAAAATAGAATTCTCTCTTTCCCTCTCTCATCTGCCAGCCGTTTGTCGTGGAACCGGCTCTCAAATGTTTTCATTATTACAGCGGGTTCCACAACGGAAAAAATTAAAACATTTAAGAGCGGGTTCCACGACGCGGCCTGCCAAAATGCCGTAGAACCCGCACTTATAGACATTTTTACAATGGGTTCCATTACGAACTGAGACGATGTTAAGGTGATTTTACAATTTTGTTTTTTTTTTATTGGATTATGAATTTAGGAAAACACATTAAAAGAATAACAAGAAAGGAAAGCTAACTTCGGGCGGAGCCGAAGTTTATATACCCTTGCAATTAAAACCGGATATATATCGCAAACATCGGATATAGTTGGCCGATCCTTATGGGAATAGGAATATATAATCCAATTTATTACAATACAAAATCTAAAAAAAGTCCCAAACTTTTATCTTCAAAAATACGAAAGTTGATATTTCTACCAAATACCATTTCCGATCGTTCAGTTATATGGCAGCTATGGGATATAGTCGGCCGATCCTAATGAAATCCTTTCTATCTTCAAAAACACGAAAGTTGGGTCATTTCCGATCGTCCAGTTATATGACAGCTATAGGATATAGTCAGCCGATCCTTATGAAATTTGGCATGTCGTAATATTTTGCCAAAAATAGCACTCATGTCAAATTTGAAATCAAACTCTCTAACTCTAAAAACACCAAAGTTATACCATTTCCGATCAATCAGTTATATGGCAGCTATAGGATATAGTCGGCCGATCCGGGCCGTTCCGACTTATATACTGCGTGCAAAGGAAAGAAGGGTGTGTGCAAAGTTTCAAGACGATAGCTTTAAAACTGAGAGACTAGTTCGCGTAGAAACAGACAGACAGACGGACAGACAGACGGACAGACGGACAGACGGACAGACGGACATGCTCATATCAACTCAGGAGGTGATTCTGATCAAGAATGTATATACTTTATAGGGTCGGAGATGTCTCCTTCACTGCGTTGCACACTTTTGACCAAAATTATAATACCCTCTGCAAGGGTATAAAAATATAATATAAATAGATTTAAAATTAAAAAAAAAAATGGATGTCCCGAGCCTCTCAAAATTATAATATAAAACAAAATTATAATACCCTCTGCAAGGGTATAAAAACATTACCAATTTGTGTCCAAAAATCTGCTTAAGAACGGGCAATTCCTCAATAAGCTATGTGTAGCTAAGTGTAGCGTCCGAGAAAAAGAAACTTTTGCGCCACTCAAAAGTAAGATCCCATTTTTCGTTGACCTCTTAACAAGGCTAGGCTTCACCTCTTCACTTTTGAACATCAGCCAGATTTTGTTGGTCTCGAGATTTTTGAAAAGTAAACAGTTTGTTAAGCATACATATGTACATGTACCATTTTGCGATGGCCCTTGCAGAAACATTTGTTTTTGACAGTAGAAAATTTGTAAATAATATATAATAAGAATCAAATTTTTAAGCAAAGCTTAAATACAAAATAAAGATCGTTTTTCGTTTTTCAACTTCAAAATTGCAATAGTTTCTGCATCAATATCGAAATATTTTATATAATTTGAATTACCTGAAAATGTATTTGGGCCATTATTTTTAACCTTTGAAAAGTGGCGTAATTTACCAGTTGATAACTTTTTCTCCTTAGCCTTCAAATTATAAATTTTTTCATATACAGCAGACCTTCTGGCTTTTTGCCGATTTTAAGATCTATTATGCACTTCCACAATTTGATCGAGTTTAATTAAATTATCGTTGTAAGTATGTAACTTACCAGCGAATAAGGAAGCAAACGCTTCTCAGTTTAACTTTTCCAGTAAGGAATCTATTAGCACTTGTTAAATAAACTTTTTAATAAACTTGTAATGTCAACATCTGATAGTTCAAATATCGTTACATTATTTCTTAACATGCATTTTTCTTCTTAAAATTTATTGTGTTAAACATGTTAAAACTTTATATATAAAATACTCTGTATTTATTATAAAAATACTCTATACTCTATATTTACAAATAAAATAAAAAAAAAAAAAATTAAAAATCATTAACGATTTTATTTAAAAAAAATAAAGTTTCCCAATATTTATTTCGACCAGGTATAATATACATGCGGGCATAAAAAACCTATTTGCCCGAAAAAAAATCTGAATAAAAGAAAAATCTAATTATTAAGCGATAGCTCCAGAACTGTTAGAAATCTAAAAGAAAAGTGTTCCGGTGAAAATATGTATTTTGTTTCTATACAGACAGCATTAAAAAAAAATGGTTTAACAGATATTTTCAAGCTCTAGTAAATTAAATTATTTTCAGAATTCCCTTTTTCGTGGAAAAGCAAAAAATAAAGACTTTATGTGTTTGTTTTTATAACCGGTTTTCTAATAAATTTCTAAAAACACATTTATTAAATTTCGAAAAATGTTTTAAATTACAGAACTTGATGGTCATCAATCCGATGAAACAAACTCTGGAGAAGGTGAAAACTCAAATGGAGGCACATCAAATACAGGAAACAATGAAGATGATCAAGCTCGACTTATACTCAAAAGAAAGTTGCAGCGGAATCGAACTTCGTTTACAAACGAGCAAATAGATAGTTTAGAAAAAGGTAAGATGAAAAATATTTACTTAAATCAAAATACAAATACGAGTTAATCCCGAAGTGACTTTGTTTCAAGATTGACTCGAACTTTGCAAGTTAAATTATTCGTTGAGTAAAAAAAAATGGAATTGATCAGCCTGTTTTAGTAACTAGTGATGTTACTTTGTATACCACTTCACAGGTTTTTCAAAGTTTGGGTGAAATGCTGTGAAGTAGTTTATTTATATATTATCAAGTATATACAGTGCACTATGGGCAAAAAGTCCCGAATTCGGTATTTTTACTATTGGAAATACAATTGGCAGCACTACCCAATATATATCGGGAGCTTTGTTATTTTTATAAGTATCTCCTCTAAGGCCTCTTTTCTGTTTTCTGTCACCTCTATCGCCAACAACTTTGTTCTACAACACCTTCATTATTACAAATAAATAGAACTATTGCTCAGCCTAAAATACAAAAGGTTATGGGCCAAGCACGCTTCCACTGCGCCAGAGAATAGTTCAAAGAAGGATAGTGAACAAATAGTGAGTTCAAATTGCAAAATTCAATTTGTGGTGAAATTGCCGGCACACACATATATACATCACGTGTGCATGTAAAAGTCTGAGACTTCTGGGGACGCAAAAGAAGGCGTCTTATTGGCAACAGAGGAAAGAAGCATATTCGTTGCTTGTTTAGCTTCGTGAAATGTTAGCTTCTGTAGCATAACTAAACGCAGATCAAAAAGCAAAATGAGTATTGCTAGTATATGCATAGAGCCTTTGGGCAAAGACAATTTCGACACCTGGAAAATACAAATGCAGCCCGCACAAAACAATGCACGAAAACAAAAAAATTGGTGCTCCCGTTTTCACTTTCACAAGATTTTTTCGAATTCCAAAACGAAAAAATTTGTCTTGCCTAAATCAAAAGTAAATGCTTTTTTCTATATTAAATCGGATCTTATTTGCAAAAGGAAAAAAGTAGTTGACTTATTGGTTTATTGCCGTTCTTTTAAGATCTCTAGAAGATCAATTAGGCTTGTTATTATTTTTTAAAACAAGTAATTTCTGACCCCACCTCAAATTTGGATATAAAATTTTGCCGTCGGCAACAACAATTTTCGTTTTGGTGAGCGACCGATAAGTCCGACACCATGGGTTATCGCCTAAGCTGCCATACTTTTGATAGAATGAAAAAGCAAGTTAAAAATACTTTTATAATCAAACGGATGGCGATAAATTTGTTGAAATTGGGTAAAATATGTTTTTTTTTTAATTAATTAATTTAATTTTATTAGGTTTGTGCTAAAAGTGTATAAAAAAAATTGTTGAAAACACCGGAATGAAATGAAAATGAAATCCATTGAAAAGGTGGCATCCCCTTAACTTGGCTTTTCTGGCTTTACCCCTTAATTCTTTTGGCTTCGAAAGATGCAATTGAAAATAAAAAAGGCATTTTTTTGCGTTGTTTGCTGCTGACCAAACCTCAAATCAGCTGTTTCGGCAGCAAGAAATGATGAGAAATGAAACGTTTCGATAGCAAAACGATAACTAAAATTTGTGAAAACCGGAGCACCTAAAAACGAAAATCTCGGTTTTGGTCCCAAAACGAAAACCGAAAGGGAAAACCGGAGCATGCCTGATAGATAAGTTTTCCGATTTAGTTGACAAAATAAACGAAGTTAATCTGCTGAATATTGACGATCCATCTTGCTACTATACAGTATACCAGAGGAGTACGAACAGTTTCGAATTGCGATTGAAACTCAGGAAAACTTAATATCAACAGTAGAACTAAAAATTAAGTTACTAGACGAATTCGAGGCAAGAAACTGAAATCCAAGCGAGTCGACGCCTGGGGCATTATTGGTGCACAAGAAGTATAATCCCAGCAAGCCGAAACATCTAAGCACTAATCAAAAGTTTAAGTTTAAATGTTACAGCTGGTGAAAAGTCAGTCACCGTGCAGCTGAGTTCAGATCAAATCCAATGAAGAACCAGAGCGAAAGCATGTACATCAACATTGCTAATTATACAAACAGTGATTGCAGTAACTGGTGTCTAGACTCTAGAGCAATTTCACACATGTGCTCACAGAAAAATATCTGGAGCCAGGAGCCTGGAATACCCTGGAGCCAGCTGAAGGCTCGAAGCTCAGACTGGCAAATGATGAGGCCACAGATAAAAAAGGATGTGGATCCGTGCAGTTCTCCCCAAACAACAAGTTCACCGCCAGCCTGAAAAACGCACTCTATGTGCCGGATTTAAGAACCAATCTCTTATCGGTCTCAAAAATATGTGATCACGGCTTCAATGTAATATTCAAGAAAGAGAAAGCTGAGGTAGTTAGAGCCAAAGGAGGAGAATTATTTTTTACCGCTCCTCGCAAGTTGGACTTGTACCAGATCGAGGAAACACAAGAAAGCAGCCAGATCGCTATAAGTAAGCAAAACAGCATCAAAGAATGGCATGTGCGTTTCGGCCATCTAAATGAGCCGGATCTGAAAGAACTGATCGGAAAAGGCAAAGTTCAAGGAGCTAAGGTAAACCTAAAGGAAAGTTTCCCAATTTGTGAAATATGCATCAAGGGGAAGCAGTCCCAGAAGCCGTTCCCAGTATCGAATTCAAGGGCAAGGGATGTACTAGAATTAATTCACAGCGACGTATGCGGGCCCATGCGAGTAAACAGCCACGGAGGCCGCCGTTATTTTCTGAAATTTACAGATGACTTCTCGAAATGGTGCGAGCTCTACACTATCAAAAGTAAATCAGAAGTGTTCCAAAAATTTAAAGAATTCAAGAACTACGTAGAACGACGAACTGGAAAGAAGCTAAAAACAATCAGGTCAGATAACGGCACAGAATACACCAATAATGAGTTCAAAAATTACCTTGCAGCTCAAGGAATAAAGCATGAGTATTCCGTTGAATATACACTTCAACAAAACGGCACAGCCGAACGTAAAAACCGAACCCTTGTAGAAATGGCTCGCTGTCTCATGTTACAGGCTGCTCTGCCTGCGAGCTACTGGGCCGAAGCAGTAAACACAGCTAACTACATAAGAAACAGAAGTCCTTCAAGAAGCCTATGTGGAGAAACGCCTTTCAAGCTGTGAAACAATCGCATCCCAGTTGTGAAGCATATGCAGAAGTTTGGTCAAATTGCTTACTCACTGGACAAACGATCGAAAAGTAAATTCAGCTCAAAATCCAGGAAATGTGTTTTCGTTGGATACTGCAGCGATGCCAAAGCTTATAGGCTGTATGATGTAGAAACCAAAACTTTAATTAAAAGCCGAGATGTCGTTTTTACACACTTATTGGGGCACGACTATAAGTACGAGGATTTTATGGAATTCCCAATCAATATCGACATTGAACCAGTAGCAGTTGATCGACCAGAAAATGACGACCCAGATGACAACGACGGCAGCCAAACAGAAGATCACGAGCCAGAGGACCCTGAACCAGATGATGAACAACCAGAACCGGAAATATGGACGCGTGGAAACGTCGACGCGGAAGACCAAAGAATATATTAACAGGCAAACCAGGAAGGCCCAAGTTAATGTACAATCAAATAATTGCAGACCGAATCGACACATCAAACCAGCAGCCCGAGTCCGATCAAGAAGACATATTCTATGAAGCCACCTCACTTGCAATGAACTCAAAGGAGCTAACTGCGAGCGTAGCTCTTAAAGGCACGAACGCCATCGAATGGAAGGAGGCATTGATAAACGAGTACAAGTCATTGAAAAAGAACAATACATGGGAGGTTGTCGATCGTCAGAAAAACCATAAGGTTATCGAAACGAAGTGGGTGCTACGAACAAAATATTCGCCCGACGGAAAGATAAATTGTCAAAAAGCTCTATTGATCGCAAAAGGATTTACACAACGCGAAGGTATTGATTACGACGAGACCTTTTCTCCAGTATCCCGAATGAGCTCAATAAGGACATTAATAGCTTTAGCCACGGAACTCGGATTAGATGTTCACCAATTCGATTTCAACAGCGCCTATTTAAATGGGGACATCGAGGAAGAACTTTATGTCAGCGTCCCACCTGAGTTCCAGGAAATATTGACAGCAAATGAGAAGAAGATGTATGGCCCCGAGAAAGTTTGCAAGTTAAGAAAGGCACTATATGGTCTAAAGCAGAGCGGTCGCCAATGGTACAAAAAGCTAGACTGCCAACTCAAAGAACTGAATCTTAAACCACTCGCAGCCGATCAGTGCGTGTACTTGAAACGTGAACGAAATGGGATCCTGATAGTATCGCTTTACGTAGACGACCTCATAATAGCAACAAATAACGACCAAATGCTTTCCCAGTTGAAGCATGAATTGTCTAACAAATTCCAGATGAAAAATTTGGGCAAGATATCGTATTGTTTGGGCATAGAATTTAAACAAAGCCAAGACAAGACAGAGTTTACCATGGCCCAACCAAAGTATATAGCAGACATCCTGAAACGTTTCAACATGGAAAACTGCAAGCCTGTAAATACTCCAATTAATACAAGCGAAAAATTGTCTACAGAAATGTGTCCAACCACAGAAAGCGAAAAGGAAGAAATGTCTAGTGTGCCATATCAGAGTTTGGTAGGAGCCTTAATGTGGTTGGCAGTATCAACGCGCCCTGATATAGCGTTCGCAGTGAGCCAATATAACTAAGCCAATATAACACAAATTTTGGGAAACAGCACTGGATGGCTGCAAAAAGGGTATTACGCTACTTAAAAGGAACCCAAAACCATGGCTTGTTTTATAAAGGAAGTGGCCAAAACCTAGTAGGCTACGCAGATGCTGACTGGGCCGCCAATATTGACGATCGCAGATCTTTCACAGGTTTTGCCTTCAAGTTCGCAAGTGCAGCAATATTCTGGGAATGTAGAAAGCAACGGACGGTTGCATTATCAAGCACAGAGGCGGAGTACATGGCCCTATCAGACTCATCAAAAGAAGCGGTTCACCTTAGAAGTTTCCTTAGCGAAGTTTTGGGGCAACTGAAGACAACTGTCATTCACAACGACAATCAAGGAGCCGGTCAACTTGCTTGCAACCCCGTATTTCAGAAACGCACCAAGCATGTTGACATCCGCCACCATTTCATCCGAGAGCTGAAGAGGGAACTGTGTCTGTGAATTACATCTCAACGACCGAGATGCCAGCAGACATATTAACAAAAGGACTTGGGGCCTCAAAACACAACACCTGTAAGACATCCTTGGGTGTATGTCCAGTCGATTAGCAGCTTACCAATTGAGGGGAAGAATTGGAAATACAATTGCCAGCACTACCCGATATATATCGGGAGCTTTGTTATTTTTATAAGTATCTCCTCTAAGGCCTCTTCTTCTGTTTTCTGTCACCTCTATCGCCAACAACTTTTTTCTACAACACCTTCATTATTTCAAATAAATAGAACTGTTTCTCAGCCTAAAATACAACAGCTATAAAATGCTCAGCTATAAAATACATATTTTTTTGTGTTCCGTATTATTAAAATGACTTTTTTTCTGAATTAGAATACTGAAAGAAGACTGAATCATAATTTTAAAAAATTTTACATTTCGATGGTATTTTTGTATATTGTTTAATCGTACAATGAGTTGTTGTTACGTTTTTACCATATGTTGTTGCCTACAAATGTATCTGATTTTCTGTGGAGGGTTACTTCTGAGTCTAGGCCAGTCGAAGCAATTTTAAAGCTAAATTTTATTAAGCAAACTGTTAACAATCAAATAGTGGTTAAATTTTTTTCCCGTTTTTTGCCAAATTTACGGCAATACTCAATGTTGCAGTTGCAGTTTTTTTTTTTATTCAACGTTGCTTGATGGTTTTAGCGACAACAACCGCCAACAATCTGCTGTGCCGCAAATTTTGATAAGGCTGAATTAAGTGATGTCCAGCAAAACAAATAGAAGATAAACTCGGAGAATTCTTTTGATTCATTAACACATATTGATTCATAATTTTTTAAAATGCAAAAAAATGCTCGACCGTTTTAAAGAAAAGCATACGCAATTGTTTGCATTATTTTTAAAAATTGAGTTTCTTAAAGATGATTTTCCTTGCGAAAAGCCTGGTTGGAAACAGAACAAGATAAAATAACTTAGTTGTATCTAAAGTTGAAGTATCGCTGAAAAATATGTATATACATATTTTAAATCATTCTGCTGACCACATATTTTAAATGCAAAAAGACGTAACTGCTCATTCGCAAGCAACGCATTGCAAATTAATTTTAAGCTACGGATTTGATGGATCAACAGGACAAAGTATATAAAAACAGCGATTTCACACGGAGAAGCCTGTTGGATTAGATCAGTCAGGTTATAGATAGATCAGGTTATTATAACCACAATAATTTTATTGAAATTAATAGATTTCAAAAATCAAATTATTTGGTTGAATCTTTCTCTTTAATCGGTCAGATTATGCCCCTTAAAATGGAATTTATTAGGGAAACAACTGAACTTATAAAAAATTAAAAAACCATGGACGAGCAAAAAAAAACCTTGAAGAGCACACCTACACTTGCGGACAGCAAACAATAATAGTGAAATATGAAGAAATAAAGAAACTTTAATCGATGGCAAAGTTTTAAATGTGTTAACTGCTATAAGATTAAATTATAAAAAAGGCTACCAAGAGATGTCTTGGGAATTTCCTGATATTAAGCTTCCATCAACAGGGGCAAGTGTAGACAACAATTTTAATGAATTAAAAATACTTGGGCTGGATTCCGTGGAGTTGGAGGAAGAGCTTTGGGAAGAATAAATTATTAACTGGGCATCAAGGTATGGAGTCACAAAACGTATTATTGGACTGTAACTAATTTTTCAGGTATCCAAATCAACTTCATAATGAAAGTTTGCTAAAAGTAGATTAATTAAATACATTTATTAAATATATAACGTTAAAATATTTAAAAAAAAATTCAACAAAAACAAGAAAGCAAAGCTAACTTCGGGCGGAGCCGAAGTTGATATACCCTTGCAGTTAAAACCGGATATATATCGCAAACATCGGATATAGTTCGCCGATCCTTATGAAATTTGGTAAGTTGGATGAACTGAACCAAAAATAGAATCTGTACCAAGTTCCAGCTTTCTATCTTCAAAAACACAAAAGTTGGGTCAATTCCGACCTTTCAGTTATATGGCAGCTATAGGATATAGTCGGCCGATCCTTATGAAATTTGGTAGGTTGGATCAACTGACCAAAAATAGAATCTGGATTAAATTCCAGCTTTCTATCTTTAAAAACACGAAAGTTGGGTCATTTCCGATCGTTCAGTTATATGGCAGCTATAGAATATAGTCGGCCGGTCCTTATGAAATTTGGTAGGTTGGATCAACTGACCAAAAATAGAATCTGTATTAAATTCCAGCTTTCTATTTTTAAAAACACGAAAGTTGGGTCATTTCCGATCGTTCAGTTATATGGCAGCTATAGGATATAGTCGGCCGATCCTTATGAAATTTGGCATGACGTAATGTTTTGCCAAAAATAGCTCTCATGTCAAATTTGACTCTCTAGCTAACTCTCTCTAACTCTAAAAACACCAAAGTTATACCATTTCCGATCAATCAGTTATATGGCAGCTATAGGATATAGTCGGCCGATCCGGGCCGTTCCGACTTATATACTGCGTGCAAAGGAAAGAAGGGTGTGTGCAAAGTTTCAAGTCGATAGCTTTAAAACTGAGAGACTAGTTTGCGTAGAAACAGACAGACAGACAGACGGACATGCTCATATCAACTCAGGAGGTGATCCTGATCAAGAATATATATACTTTATAGGGTCGGAGATGTCTCCTTCACTGCGTTGCACACTTTTGGACAAAATTATAATACCCTCTGCAAGGGTATAAAAATCAAAAATTGCAACTTAGTAATGAGGGCAGGAAGAAAGGCGTGGTTCAATTAAAAAAAAATCCAAAATTCTATATACATATACATATGTATATATATATATACATATACATACATATGTATATATGTATATACATATACATACATATGTACCCAGCAGTTCGCCGCACTAGTGCATGGGTGTCGAATTCACTATGCCCCTGGGGTAGACGAGTACCCACCAGTCAATACCTAAGACATGTATTTCAGAGGCGAATTTAACTAAGGCATGTCATAGGCGGTGTACAATCGTCACCTCTTCGTATACCAATGAGTATCGAATTGGGGTACCCATAAGGAGTACCCAAATACATACTACTAAGGGACATCGATTTAGGTACGGAATTGGGTACTCTATACAGTATAGCCACTTGGGTATCTACCAAGGGACAGCGATTTACATACCCAGAAAAAGATTTTTTTTTCTTATAAATTTTTGTTTTTTATTATGTATAAAATTATTAAATATTATAGAAATACATTTAATTCATTTTTAAAAATTTATAAAATTATTTTACTTATCAGAAATTCACAGAATTACACCATTTTATTTGGCTTAAAAATACTTACATATGTGTTACGTGTGCGAAAATTATGTGTTGTTGTTGCTGTTGTTGTTGTTGTTTGAGGCATATTTCCATTGCCGCGATCAGCAGAAATTACATCTAATATTATAAAAAAAAAATCATTATTAAAATTAAAACCAATATTTTTTTTAAATTCTTACCAAGTAGTGCTAAATGACTTTATACTCCATCATTAAGGAATCGCTTAGCATATTTTTTAAATTTCTGGCAACTTCACCAGGGCTGCAACAAATGCCTTATAATTGACGCCTGAAAATAAATTCTGTTCTCTTTTGCAAACCATAATTATAATTATTACCTTTTTTATCCTTTTTTTATCACTGTTTCACTGTCACTGTTTTTATACCCTTGCAGAGGGTATTATAATTTTGTCCAAAAGTGTGCAACGCAGTGAAGGAGACATCTCCGACCCTATAAAGTATATATATTCTTGATCAGGATCACCTCCTGAGTTGATATGAGCATGTCCGTCTGTCCGTCTGTCCGTCTGTCTGTTTCTACGCAAACTAGTCTCTCAGTTTTAAAGCTATCGTCTTGAAACTTTGCACACACCCTTCTTTCCTTTGCACGCAGTATATAAGTCGGAACGGCCGGGATCGGCCGACTATATCCTATAGCTGCCATATAACTGATTGATCGGAAATGGTATAACTTTGGTGTTTTTAGAGTTAGAGAGTTCAAATTTGACATGAGAGCTATTTTTGGCAAAATAATACGACATGCCAAATTTCATAAGGATCGGCCGACTATATCCTATAGCTGCCATATAACTCAACGATCGGAAATGACCCAACTTTCGTGTTTTTGAAGATAGAAAGCTGGAATTTAATACAGACTCTATTTTTGGTTAGTTGATCCAACCTACCAAATTTCATTAGGATCGGCCGACTATATCCTATAGCTGCCATATAACTGAACGATCGGAAATGACCCAACTTTTGTGTTTTTGAAGATAGAAAGCTGGAACTTGGTACAGATTATATTTTGATCCATCCTACCAAATTTCATAAGGATCGGCCAACTATATCCGATGTTTGCGATATATATCCGGTTTTAACTGCAAGGGTATATCAACTTCGGCTCCGCCCGAAGTTAGCTTTCCTTTCTTGTTAATATTTATTTAGTGTTCTTATTATTTATTTATTATTTACCACACTTTCACGGCGTGTCACCAAATATGCTCAAGTTATACTGAAGCAAAAATCAAAAAAAGAGAAGATTTTCGTTTGCGCTTTGTGGTGGTCCGACCGTCGTACCCAAAAGGAGTACCAAAGTATATACTCGCATCTGTTTAACTGCTTCTAGCAACAAAAACAAACAATTTACTGCAAGTCCACTTTCTAAGCGGTCATTTCCTTTAAATGCTAATTTTCGTTTGCGCTTTGTTGTGGTGCGACCGTCGTACCCAAAAGGAGTATCAAAGTATATACTCGCAGCGTTATACAAAAAAGACATGAAGCAGAGAGTACCCAAGCCGCTATACCAATAGTAAGCGATATGGGTACCCACAAAAGAGTACCCAAATCCATACCCAAAAAGAACTATTGCCACCAGCCGAACTGCTGGGTATATATGTATATGTACATATATGTGTACATATGTGTATATGTATATGTATATATTTATATATGTATGTATACATGTATATATATGTTTTGTGTTTCTGTCTTAAAAATAGTAAAAATGCCGCAATTTAGGACTTTTTGCCCATAGTGCAGTGGTGGCCACAAGTTTGGCACTTTGGAAAGATATTTTTAATTTTGCAAGGATTTAATTCTTTTACATACATTCTTTTACATACGGCTAGGTTATTATATTGAGAGTATCTGTGATTGTTTCTATCGTCCTATCTTTTTCTGTCTTCCTGCCACAGGACCTTAAGTTCAGCAACCCCAAAAAAAAACGCTAGCCACAAGTTTAACACACTTAGTAAAGAATATTTTTATTTCATTATGGGAAAAAAAATTTTAAGAAATTTAACTAGTATTTGGTGGGATATCTATTATTCTTACCTAATGCTGCACATCTTTTTAAATGGCTTTCCACCAAAATGGGACATCTACATTGGGAAATAGCTTACCAAAATAACCAAAATAACCAAAATAACCTCTGCAAGGGTAAAAAAATTATTTAACATGAAATTTTCTTCGTACGAGCGATTTAACGATTTACGATTTAAAAGAAAATAATCATGGTAACTTCTTTCTAAACTTACAATATTGTAGATATCCAATTTCGA
This sequence comes from Drosophila bipectinata, assembly GCF_030179905.1. Lineage (NCBI taxonomy): Eukaryota > Metazoa > Arthropoda > Insecta > Diptera > Drosophilidae > Drosophila > Drosophila bipectinata. Next base: position 17,705,882 of record NC_091740.1, on the reverse strand, counting down.
TTATATTTATTTTAATAATTCTTTATAAAAAAACGTTTGGTAAGTCCAAAAATAGTTTATTTAAGGTGTTAGTAAAATAACGAAAATAAAGAAACGAAATGATTTAAAAGATGTTTTTATATCCGGTTTTTATTCAAGTTTGTTTTAAAATTTCGCCACGTCCCCTCCCGCCCCCACAAGCCGCGAATTTCTGTGGCACCAGTCCAACAAGTTTTTTTGTATTATGCCCTTCGCAATCATTTGGCAGAAATCGACTGGAAATTTCTGTCACCTTTAAAATCAATTAATGCTGATACGGATCCGTTTTACGAAACAATTTATAATGCGTTGAATAAATTTGTACCTGAAGTCTCATCATTACACAGTGCGACAGTGATTTGGAACTTTTGAAGGGACCTAGTAGGAATTGTTTATTAGGTCAAATATAGTATAAAACCGTGTTTGAACACCCTAACAATCTTGTTTTTTTTAGAAAAAACCTTTTTTCGGGACTTTTTTGCTCTTAAAAATTTCTAAGCGCGTAATTTTAAACCAATTTTAAAATTTTTCACGTTTTTTAATAGTTAAAAGTTGTAGCTTTTCAAAAAAAAAAATAGATCTCTAATTTATTTCAACAAAAATGATACAATTTTTACGCAAGAAACTGACATTTTTGAATTGTTGTCGTGTTTTTCGGGCTTTGACGGGGTTTTGAAGATAGAAAGCTAGAACTTGGTACAGATTCTATTTTTAGTAAGTTAATCCGACTTACCAAATTTCATAACGATCGGCCGACTATATCTTATAGCTGTCATATAACTGAACGATCGGAAATGGTTTTTGGTAGAAATACCAACTTTGGTATGTTTGATTTTTGGTCAGTTGATCCAACCTACCAAACGTAACTATTGGCCGACTGTATCTTATAGCTGCCATATAACTGAACGATGGGAAAAGGTTTTATTAGAAATACAAACTTTGGTATGTTTGAAGATAGAAGTATGGGACTTTTTTAAGACTTTGTATTGTAATAAATTGGATTATATATTTATATTCCCATAAAGATCGGCCGACTATATCCGATGTTTGCGACCGTATATAGGTTTTAACTGCAAGGGTATATAAACTTCGGCTCCGCCCGAAGTTAGCTTTTCTTTCTTGTTTTTATTAAATATATTTTATTTAATACATAGTATAAGTCGAAATAGACATCCGTGAATAGTTAAAAAGCTTTTCTGGGCGGCTTCGCAAGTCATTATATAAGTTGTTGAACTATTCTTTTTTGTTCCCAATGCAGTTAAGCGGGTGGACGCCACTTTTTTTTACACAAAGGGAAATGTTGCACTTAAAGAAAACATATTATCGTCCGAATCCATCACGATCAAATTAATAAATAAAAAATCGAACAATGCAGCTCGCTTCTGGCAAAGCTCTCACTCTGCCATCTTCTCGCTTTGCTCATCGCTTCGCGTCTCGCGCGCACTCTGACATCAGCCTTAAGCTTTAATATTTCCCTGCCCGTAACCTGTAACATTAAGTTTTAAGGCCTTCATCTCTACACTAGACACTCTACACTCTACAGTAGAATTCTTATTGCTTATTGAGCGATAAATGCGACTCTTATTAGTGTTTAAAAACTTGCCGTAAATTTAATTTCATATAATTTTGCTTCCGCAAAAACCCGAAACCGTAAAATCATAATCATAAACCCGGAGAAAAATCATTAATTTTAAAGCAGCTAATATGAAACAGCATCCGCAGTCGCCAATTTTTATTTTTCTGCTTACTGTTTTGCCGCGGCTTTCGATCATGAGCATAAGTCGAAGAATTTTGGTAGTCTTTGGCAGTCGCAGTCGTGAAAATAAAATTCGTCGACAGTTGCTTGCTTCAGCTTCAGCATGTCGACTATTGAAATGAAATAGTAGTATATAGTATACAAGTTTCCGATAACATACCTACTTATACATACTTATAGTATACGAATATACTATAGTAGTTCCGTGAAAGTTTGCAAAGCTTTGGCGCGCTTGTGCTCGTGACGTAGTGTTTTTCACACATACAACTTACGAAATTACTTACATACTCGCGAGTACAAATTTTGGTTAATTGAAGTCGGCGCGTTGAAGTGAGAAGAGCTATGTCACTTTTCACAGTGCTTAAACTTTAAAAAATTACATTCTTGTCAAAATTAAAATATGGTAAAATGGTATTGTTTAGTTCAGTTAGATTTAGTAGTTTTGATCCTAAATTCGTAGAGCCTTTTTGTAGTGGACTGTATATTTTATTGTTCTTGATTGTTTCGCTGTCTAATTGGTACTAAAGAAAATTGGCAATGTTGCCATAGGTGCTGCTTATTCCTAGTGTGTACACATTGATTGGATCTTAGGTCTAAAACAGTGGGGGCCAAAACGCACACATGTTTACAATTTGAATGTAAGCGTAGCAGAGAAAAACAATGAGAGCAAAGCATTCACTGAGAGAAAAAAACGTAGTTTTTTATTTAATTTTTCGTTAAGTCAAAAGTTGGAATGGGCACTAAAATAGTGTTTTTTATTTTAAAGAAAGCTTTGCTAGCAACAGTTCTTAAAGCAATTAAAAACTACGCTTCCCCATCTATATTTTCTATGGAGAAATCTTGTTCCGCCCCAATTTCTAAGAAAATATTTCTCAGTGGAAACATTTTGATTTTTATCTTTGGGCTGTCAGATGAGTCAAATGATTGCAAATGAGAGAGCTTTTGTCAGTGTCCCGGCAGCGCTGCCGCAGAATTTCCGTCTCTATGCACGCGTGCTATGAAAAATGCCTGGTCCACTGGTCTAAAATATAAAGATGGCAATATGAGCCAAAACTTAATTACCTAGCGATAGTTCCCAAGCATCCTGGCCCACACTGAAACACGGTTTCTGATGAGGTAGTTCTGCAATTTTCGTTATTGGCCGGGACAATTCTCCTGATACCATCTTGAGCCTTACTGCTCGCACGACGTTGTCTTTTCCAGGGTAGGTTTCGATCACCCTCGCTAGGTGCCACGATGCTGGTGGTGTGCTGGACTCCTTGACGAGCACAACGCTGCCGATATTGATGTTGGGTGTTGCCTTGTTCCACTTTGGCCACAGAAGCCTTGGTACATCGATTGGATACTCTGCCAGTATCCCAAGTTGTGTGTGATTTTGCGTATCAGATTCCCTGTGCCGAAAATCTAATATCGTTGCCGGAAAATGACGAAGAGAGATGAGACTCCAGGATGCAGGTTGACTCGGTGCTCATGTTCTATGCTCCTCTGCCGATAACTGTGAGTGTTGGATTCGTCCTCCCACTCGAGTGCACTCTAAGCAGGTTGTCCTTGTCGATGATCGGTGAGAGTTTTACCAATTTTGATTGGTTTCCTATGCTTTGCTTAGGGATGGTTTCCAAGATCTCGGCGGTGCGGTTCCCAACGAACGCTTTTAGTTGGGCTGGTGAGTACGCTAGCCATAATAGGACTATTGTGGAGTCGCTCCATCAAAATCCTTATCAAATCCTTGTGTTTTAATCAAGCCTTGATGCGATTGCGAAAGTTGGCTCAGAAAAAGCGCACCGCACAGTTTCAGGCGTGGTAAAGATTGTTTCTTTAAAGGTGCCACCCTTGTTTTTGCTGCAAGTATGGCTACCGAAATGGTTCCATCGTCCTTAACAATTTAGCTGTATACTACGGCTACGTATGATTTCGTGGATGGGTCCGAAAGTCCGTGCAATTCGATCTGGTCGGTGTCGCTCTCAACCAAGCGTAGTCTCTGGAATTGTGCTAAGTTTTCTAAATCCGTTCGCCAGTTGAGCCACTTGTCGGTTAATTTGTTCGTCGTCCCAATTAAAATTCAAAAGCCAGAGTTTTGGAAATACTATTTTGAATAGAACTACGGTTGGTGCTAATAGACAGAGAGGGTCGAATATGCGTGGCATATCCGACAACACTTGCCTCTTGGTGAAGCTTGGACTCTTTGTTAGATTCACAATTTACGACAATGTGTCCTTCTTAGGGTGCCAAAGCAGCCCTAGGACCTTTACCGATGAGTGTGAGGAACCCTTGTTATCCTCCGATTCAATGTATTCGATACCCATTTCCCGAGGTCTAGCTTAGCACAGGCATCAGTTGGACGAGTTCGTCCCGATTGCGTCGCAGCTCATTCTCCCTATTGGATCCAGTGAAAACGTCATCCACATAGAAGTCTTCCATCAAGATTTTGGCTGCTAGGAAGGATGCGCATGATGTTCCATACGTCACCGTGCAACGTTGTAAATGCTTGATGGGATCTGATGGATGCTCTCACCATACAATTCTTTAAAAGTTTCTATGTTTTTCGCTCACCCAGTCTTGACGGAACATTTTGACTATGTCCGCTGAAAATACGTATTTGTACGTACGGGACCGCAGGCGTACAGCACACAGGTCTCGCTGAATATTGGGTCCGATCGAGAGTGTGTCGTTTAACGCCTTGCCTTTTGCGTCCCGGTATGAGCCGGTATTCTGACGCAATACAGGATGATGTGGTAGCTAGAAACTCCTTCCGTTGGGAATTTCGCTCAATGAGATCTCTCGCGTGTGTCCTAGATTTCCTCACGTGTGTGAGTTTACTAATTTACCTAGAGTTTACGTAATCCTTACGTAGCTGTTGATTTTGTGATAAACGGCGTTCAACCGATTTGAACCGCTGCAGAGCTCCTTGAAGTGTGTCTGCGAATTCCGGATCATCCGGAAAAAGAATCTCCACACTGTATTTGCCATTATCGTCTCGAGTGTGTGTGTTGAGAAAGTTTTTCTCGACCTCTTTGTCCTCAGGTTGAACTTCTGTCTTGCAATGAATTCCTTTGAGTTTCCAGAATCGTCTGAGTGTAGCGACAATGTCGATTGTAGATGTGAGGGCCATAGTGTTTCTCGCCCGTGGTGAAAACCGTGATGTGATCACCCATCCAAAAATTGATAAAATAGCGATTAGTTTGCCGTTGTTGTCAAATATTTTTCTCCCAGTAATAGCACTGGGAGCACCAAACATGCTCGCTGCCCAAAAAAATATCGATTGGGCCACTTTTGCTGATTTGTGAATTTGAAAGTTGTAGATCGTTAAAGACTTGTAGTGCAGACGCGTCTATGCTCTGCCTTTTAAATGATGAAGTGATTCTTCCAAGCACATGAGCCTGGACTACCAGTTTATCTTCTGAAATACGGGATTGGATGCGTAGGATGCTGCATCTCTTTGTTGTGTCTGCTTTATCTGATGAAATTCCCGTGACCAATATGAGGGATGGCGTGCGAGCCAAACCGAGTGCGTGAATACAGCGTTCAGATACATATGACAGTTCTGAGCTTGTGTCCAAAAGAAGTCGGCATGCTACCAAATCCCCGTTAGCGTTTTGAACGTTGACCATAGCCGTAGGTAGGGTGCTTCGGTTAGGGTGCCATCCATGTGATTGTATTGAACTTGCAGTGTCTTTTGCACATCAAATGAGGAGCCTGAGGCTGAGGAGCCTTCTGTTCTGTATTTTCTGACCACATTACCAGGTTTCGTACAGTTGTGGCATAGAGATTTCTCCTTGGCAAACAAGATTCTCTGTCCTGCAGACATCCCCAAAAATTGTGGACATCCATACAGACGATGTTCTGTAGAATGACATTTACTGCACTTGTTTCCTTCAAGCACAACCAACGAATGTGTGACCTTCTTTGTTTCGTCACCAATAGAGGCTGCCGTTTTACCTCCAGTTAATTCGGGTTTGCTAAGCTCCAGCTCCTCGCAACGTGCATCCAAAAATTTTAGGAATTCCTCTAGTGTGGGTAAGTCTGACTTCCCACAGCGTTCGATCCACCTGCGTCGAGTATCTGCGTCCAGTTTTTCCAACGCCAGGTAGATGATCAAACGCTATCGTCGTGTTTCCTCAATGGCATCCAGACCACGCACGATTTCGTTTGCGCCGTCCAACACCTTCCGCAAGGTTGTTGTATCAGACCTGGTTGTTGTTGGGAGCTTCATAAACTGCTCCATAAATGAAATCATGATGTGCTGTGGACGATTATATCTTTCATTAAGTCGCTCCCACACTGTGTTGTTAGCTGTATCCATAATAGTTAGATGTCGCACCAAGTTTGCAGCTTCGTCGTTAAGAAGAGATTTCAGATGATGAAATATGTGTGTATTTGTCAAATTCGCCTTGTTGTGAATTGTGCTCTCGTAATTGTCTTTGAAAGCTACTCACTCCGAATAGTTGCCACCAAACTGTTTGATTTGAATTTTTGGCAATTCGCTTTTAGCTGATGCCTCTACCATCGGTGCGGTACCTGAACTCGCCGGACTGACCTCACCTCTTGTAGGTCTTAGCAAGTTTGCAGTGGCTTCATCTGCCGCCAACTGCTCGAACAATAGCACAGCCACACAAAAAAAAATATTTTTTCGGGTCTGGAGGTCAGACTATGTTTACGTAATGTTTTCGGGGTCGCTGAATTCGAATCCAAGGTCTTAAAAACTCCAGAATGTCAGGGTTACGATATATTCTCGAAAAACCTCAGAAAAAATGATATTCGAGTCCGGGGGTCAGACGATGTTTATAATATGTTTTCAACCGGACTCAAATACAATTTTGTATGAGGTTTTTTAAGGTTATGACGTAACCCTGAAATTCTAGAGTTTTTTAGACCTTTGATTCGGATTCAGCGATCTCAAAAACATATAATAAACATGGTCTGACCCCCGGACTCGAATATAATTTTGTATGAGGTTTTTTAGGTTATGTCAGAACCCTGACGTGCTAGGGTTTTTAGGACCTCGGATTTAGATTCAGTGACCCCAAAAACATATAGTAAACATGGTTCCTTTCATGTTGTGTTGAGATGCTCCAGCCGCGAAGACACCTCCGCCGATGTGGCGTGTGATTGGTGCGCGTCCTCAGGCCAAGCCAAGCTCCGTGTGATATTGGCCTTAAGTCTGGCGCGTCCCTTTACAAAGGCTTTTAATTGCTTCATTGAAGAACAATTACCATGAGAACCAATGCACAGAAAACAACAAAAAACATCCGGCTCGAAGGATCAAACAATGCTCCTTAATGCGTAGAGCCTTTTTGTAGTGGACTGTATATTTTATTGTTCTTGATTGTTTCGCTGTTTAATTGGTACTAAAGAAAATTGGCAATGTTGCTATAGGTGTTGCTTATTCCTAGTGCATACACATTGTTTGGATCTTAGGTCTCAAATATAAAGATGGCAATATGAGTCAAAACTTAATTACTAAGCGATAGTTCCCAAACAAATATAATATAACAAGTATAGTTACCATACCTTTTCTAATATAATATCATCGTCATTCCATGTTTTTTAAGTTAGATATATAATGAAAAAAATTAGAAATTAATCTTTAGCTTTACCGAGACTAAAGCGTTTTTAATCAGGGACCGTAAATAATGAATATGAGTTTAAAAAAATTGAAGCCCAAAACAGTCTCCAAAAAAATTGAAAAAAATTTTCATAAGTTAAATTTTCATGGCAAATTCAAAAACAAGATAAATTGTTTTTTTTTTCAATTTTATATGAAAAAAATTTATTTTTAATAATTAAAATTAATTTTAATAATAAAAAATTAGTAATAATTATTAAGTATCAATTTTTATATAAAAATTACGCAATAACTTTTATTTTGTAATTTTTATTATATAAATTGGAAAATAAAAATTATTCGATAACTTTTATTTTAAAAATTGAAAATAAAGATTGAATCTATATATCTTTTGATCCGTTGAAGCCAGATCCAATATATATGTATATATATGATCAACACATCAATACCTTTCAGATGGTATATAATAAGTATGTATATATGTTTATCCGCTTATGTGCCTGTCCAGTATTGGCAGTATTCATAAATAACTATTTATAATAACTATACTATAATAACTAACCCAACTATTGTTGCGGCGGCTGAGAAAGAGTAGTTCATTAAATTATTAATCAAGATTAAATTACAACAATTTATAAACGAATATTCACCAAAGCCCATAGATCCAAGCGTGAATATCATGAGCTATTGGGAGTTGAAAAAATTCACGTATCCACGCTTGTACCGTCTGGCTCAAATAGTACATGCAGTGCCTGCAACGCAGGTATCGGTTGAAAGGGCATTTTCGGCCCTTAAATTAGTAATTACTGATCTTAGATGCAACCTTGCCGAAGACTCCGTGCAAAAGTTAATGTTCTTGAAATTAAATAATTAGCCATTTATATATTAAAAACTAATAAATTGTTGTAAATTAATCTTGATTAATAATTTAATGAACTACTCTTTCTCAGCCGCCGCAACAATAGTTGGGTTAGTTATTATAGTATAGTTATTATAAATAGTTATTTATGAATACTGCCAATACTGCACAGGCACATAAGCGGATAAACATATATACATACTTATTATATACCATCTGAAAGGTATTGATGTGTAGATCATATATATACATATTATTGGATCTGGCTTCAACGGATCAAAAGATATATAGATTCAATCTTTATTTTCAATTTTTAAAATAAAAGTTATCGAATAATTTTTATTTTCCAATTTATATAATAAAAATTACAAAATAAAAGTTATTGCGTAATTTTTATATAAAAATTGATACTTAATAATTATTACTAATTTTTTATTATTAAAATTAATTTTAATTATTAAAAATCAATTTTTTTCATAAAAATTAAGAAATAACTTTTATTTTGTAATTTTTTGCTTTTTTAATTATAACCGTTACAGTCCCTGTTTTTAATATTGCTAGATTATGGCAAACATAAAAAAAAATGATAAAGCTCAACGCACGCTACGATGCGTTCAGTACAGCAGCTCGTGTATTTTCCAATACTCTCTCCCTTTTGCTTTACGATCTTCTTGCTTAGCCCTGCTTTTAAGGGTCTGTGAGCATGGGGTACTTATAAATTACTGTGTCGAACACTTTTGAGCAAAATGGGATCGCCTATCATTGAAAAACTAATTTAAAATGATTTAAAATTTAAAAATTTAATTTAAATTTTTTCTATGGACGATTTTTGTTGTTATTTTCAAATTTTGTATCTTGCTTTGTCCATTGAAAAAGCCGCCTTTTGTGAAACATTAACAAAAGTTCACCTTGTGTACATATGTTTGGCTAGTTTCGTATGTTATTATGTTTTGTACTCAATTTATCTTATTTTTCTTAGAATTTGAACGTACACATTACCCAGATGTTTTTGCGAGAGAAAGATTGGCTGGTAAGATTGGTTTACCCGAAGCAAGGATTCAAGTTTGGTTTTCAAACCGACGCGCTAAATGGCGCCGTGAAGAAAAACTTCGAAATCAGAGGAGAACTCCAAATGCAACATGTGGTAACGGAACTTCATCCACAACTTCAACTACTGTATCGGCAACTGATAGTCCAACTAGTTTGAGCGCCTGTTCCTTGTTAACGATAGGCGTAGGTCCCACAGTCAGTAAGTAAATGCTACTTAATTAGTTGGAATCTATTATACCTTTATAAAACACATTTTCGTTACTTTTTTCGTAAAAAAAGCTATTCGTGGCCTATTAGGTGACAAACTGAAGAATTATTACCTTTTTGAGTGCAACTGCTCTGAAAAAATTAAAAATCATTTACTGTTTGAATTAGATCATTTACATCAAATTTTGTCACGAATCAGTTAGTATAGAAGATAAAAACGGGATAAATTTTAGTGAATGTAGAAAAATTTAAATAACTAATTTGGAAGCATTGGAGTCATCAGGCAAAATATACCTTTCGTTACATTTTACCATTATAGGCAGCGATTCACATTTCAACCATCCCGATCCGACACTTTATTCAAATTGTATTTAGGAAATACAAAGAATTATTTTGTTTTAAAGCAGAGCTGGCTAATAGAGAAGACAACAGCCAGATATTTTTTTGTCACATTTTTCATGTTTGTTATCCTGAAATTATACCCGGTACTCGTAGGGTATAGAATGTTCGTATGAATGCGTGGATCTTAGAGACTTTAAGAGATAGAGCTATAGGATTTGGCATGCAGACTCCTAATATACCCACGCAGTTCAAGTTTGTTTAAAAAATTTGCCACTCCCCTTCACGCCTCCACAAATCGCGAATTTCTGACATACCCATATATAATATATAATATACATACCCATATACATAAAAAAAACAGATTAAAATTTTGAACGCGTGGATTTCGAAGACTATATAAGATAGAACTACCAGATTTTGAACTAGGGATCGTATGATATCCGCGCAGATGAAGTTTGTGTCAAAATTTTTCCACGAGCACTCCCGCCCCCAAAACAAATCTGGTTTTAGCTCCAGTTCGTTTATGTTTTTGGAAAATGTTTTGATTTCAAACTGTTTCAATGGCCTCTAATCTACCTATCAAAAAGCACCAAATCGGATAATTTCTAGAAGAGTCATAGACTTTTTAGTCGACTTCCCTACTTAATTGCAACTGAAGTTGTTGTTTTGCCCAAGCTCAAAAGTATGCAAGAAAATTTGTGCCTGAGAATCCATACCTTTAACGTACCAAATTAATTTTGGGTGGAAGTGATGCGTACCGAGTATTATATATTCGGGAAACTCGACTACAGACGTTCTTTTCTTGTTTTTTATGTAAAAAGTTGTCGTTGAGCATTTGGTGTATCATGGGATAAATTTAAAATTAATGTGTCTATAAATTGTATCAAAACAATACTAACATTGTGTACGGGAAATCATATTCGTTTAAAACGATAATTGCAGTTCACAAGCAAAACGCAACTAGAGTTTATTTGTCTTAGTCTTAGTCGCTCAGCAGTGATCGGGCTGTCTTTTTAAAATGCGTATATACATACTGCCATGTATGTACATACATGTTCCATATACATACATGTTCGACAGGGCATTTTATTTAAATAAATTACTTAAACTTTAAATCCATATTTACTTTGAAAAATTATATTATTCAAAAATTTACAAAAATGAACTAATTTTTATCTTGTTTATCGATATTCTTATCGAAATCTTACAAAGTAAGATTACGGTTCCTAGGACCGGTTCCGATTTAAAATAGGTTAGTTTACTTTAAAAAAACCAATATTGTAGCAAAAACAAGAAAGGAAAGCTAACTTCGAGCGGAGACATGTTGATATACCCTTGCAGTTAAAACCGGATATATATCGCAAACATCGGATAAAGTTGACCGATCCTTATGAGAATATGATAATATAACCCAATTTATTATAATACAAAATCTAAAAAAAAGTCCCAAACTACTATCTTCAAAAATACCAAAGTTGGTATTTCTACCAAAAACCATATCCGATCGTTCAGTTATATGGCAGCTTTAGGAACTATATCCTAACCGATTCTTTGAACTCACTAACTCTTAAAACACCAAAGATATACCATTTCCGATCAATAAGTTATATGGTAGCTATAGGATATAGTCGGCCGCTCCCGGCTGCAGAGAAAAACAGGAAAATAATGCTAACTTCGGCCGGAACCGACTTCGGCCGATATACCCTTCTGGTTCCATTCACGCCCAATCTGCTTCAGACCGTGTAAAGACTTGTGCAACCTCAACACCCTTTTTGGATACGCTGTATCCACGAACCTTTCCGGTTGCCGCATGTAGACTACATCTTGTAGGTCGCTATTGAGATACGCAGCTGAGACGTCCATTTGATGCATAAACATTTTGTTCTCTACAGCCAGTGCCATCACCAATCGGATGGAAGAATATTGAGCCACTGGGCAAATTGTTTCTGTGTAGTTTATGCCGTACTCCTGTCCACAACCTTTTGCGACTAAGCGAGCCTTGAACCGTTCCACGATGCCGTACTCCACGTACTCCGTTCCACAAACACCCATTTGCATCCAATATGTCTCTCGCCAGGAGGATTATTTACAAGACTCCATGTCTTGGTGGACTGTAGTTGAGAATACTCCTTCTGCATCGCAACCTTCTATTCTTCAGCCTGTTTCAAGCTCAAAGCTTTCTTGACTTCACTCGGTACTTGGACGTCAGAAACTTCAATAGCGTTAAGCATATGGTACTCCTTATGTGGTCGTCCTGGCTTTCCAGTACGAATTATCTTTGGCCTACCTGGGCCTCGCTGAACTCTGTCGACGCTATCAACCAACTCGTCGTCACCATCTTCGGCTCCCGACTGTTCGTCCCTTGCATGATCTCCGTCATTTCCATCGTGATCGCCATTTTTCTCCTTACCAAAAACGCTTCCGTTTTCTACAAATTCTACGGTCGATATATCCTCGCTTTTTGTTATATCGTGCTCAAAGAACACCACATCTCTGGCTTCCTTGATAGTTTGCGTATCAGGATTGAAGGGTCTATACGCTTTGGCAGTTTCTGAATACCCAACCAGGATATGCTCTATTTCTTTCTGAGAAAATTTTCTTTTCATTGTCTTGTCTAGCACAATTGCCTTTGTACGAAACACCTTAAGATGGGATACGCTGGGCTTTTCCCCAAACCATGCTTCGTATGGAGTCATGTCTGGCAATGTAGACGTTTCTGATCGGTTCCTCAAATACATCGCAGTCATTATCGCTTCCCCCCACAGGTACTCGTTCACATTAGCATGAACCATCATGCTCCTTGCCATTTCCAGCGACTCCGATTGGCACGCTCAGTAACGCCGTTTTGCTGTGGAGTGTGGGGAACGGTGAGCTGCCTCTTAATCCCATTGCTTACCAGGAAGTTTTCGAATGCGCCATTAATGTACTCTCTATCATTATCGCTCCGTATAGCTTTAACCTGCTGCCCAGTTTGCTTCTCAGCCAACAACATAAATTCTTTGAATTTCTAAAAAACTTGGTTTTTTGTTTTAAGCATATACACAGATACATAACGCGTCTTGTCGTCTATAAATGTAGCAAAATAACGCGCTCCACCTTTGGAAACTGTACTCCTATGTATCAATCCCAACACTTTTCTCGAACGATTTTTCGCCACTTTTGGGAATTGTTTCCCGCATATCTTGCTTTTCGCACACGTCTCGCAAACAAAGTCATTCGTGCTACCGGTTACTCCGCGTAGACCATATACCAATTCTTTTTGAATCATGGATTTTAAACTTTCGAAATTCAAATGTCTGAATCTATTGTGCCACGTTATCACTTAATTTGTTTTCCCGTTTGCAGCAAAAGCCTTTTTATTTGTTTGTCCGCTTTTAATACCATTTCGCCATTCTTATTCGAGTGTCAAGCTTTACTTTTCGAAAAACTTATTTGGAATCCGTTATTAGTTGCTATCGACACTGAAATAAAATTACACTGAAGGTTTTGAACGAACAACACATCAACCAATTCAATAATGTTTTCTTGCCAAAACAGATTTACTGTTGCAATGCCTTCAGCCTCAATGTGATTTTCTCCAACCAGCATTATTTTTTCCCTATGCACACGAATTGAAACAAATAACGATTCGTTTGCACATAAATGGGCCCTACTGTCAACGCACCAAATATTTTTCGTAAGTCCACTTTGACTCGCTGCGGCAGCGAAACCAAGAACGACTTCTTGTTATCTTCGCGTTTGCTCTCACTATTTCTGTATCCTTGTCTGGTCTTGGTATTTACTGATTTGAGTAGCACTTTTCCGAAACATGTCCGTAACGACCGCAGTTCCAACACTCCACATTTTTCATGTCTTTCTTATGCTTGGGCTTTTCCTTTTCGGCACGCAACGAGTACAATTTCTGTTCCGCTCTATTTGCTATTTTTTCTCCCACTTTTTGTCGTTCTCCCTCTTCCAGCAACTTAATTTTTATAAAACTCAAGGAAGGAAAAAATCACGCGTCTCCATAGCAACTACGAAATTTTTGTACGAATTACATAGACTGGACAACAAAATTATTACAATCATTTCATCTGGGACTGATTGATCTTGTAATTTCTCGATGACGTCACTGAAATTACCCAAATGCAATGCGATACTGTCTGACTCTAACATCTTCATATGACAACAACTGTTAAAAAAACTGTATGTTAAGCGCTGGTCCACTAGGCATGTGAACACTAGCCAGATTTTCCAAGCTTCCATTGATGACTTGCAAAGCTTCACATAATTAATCTGGGACGGCTTTATACACAACAAAATACTCGCGAAAGCCTTTTCGTCCTTGTTATCAAAATTTGCCTGCTCTGCAACCGTTCCACTTTAGTTTTAAATTTCACGACCAGCAGACTTTTCATCCGCACTGCCCACGAACTATAATTGTCACTATCAAGTTTTTCTATTAAGTATTGCGAACTCATCTTTTTTATCTTTTTTATACCCTTGCAGAGGGTATTATAATTTTGGTCAAAAGTGTGCAACGCAGTGAAGGAGACATCTCCGACCCTATATATATATTCTTGATCAGGATCACCTCCTGAGTTGATATGAGCATGTCCGTCTGTCTGTCCGTCTGTCTCTCCGTCTGTCTGTTTCTACGCGAACTAGTCTCTCAGTTTTAAAGCTATCGACTTGAAACTTTGCACACACCCTTCTTTCCTTTGCACGCAATATATAAGTCGGAACGGCCCGGATCGGCCGATTATATCCTATAGCTGCCATATAACTGATTGATCGGAAATGGTATAACTTCGGTGTTTTTAGAGTTAGAGAGTTCAAATTTTACATGAACGCAAAATAATACGACATGCCAAATTTCGTAAGGATCGGCCGACTATATCCTATAGCTGCGATATAACGGAACAATCGGAAATGACCCAACTTTCGTGTTTTTGAAGATAGAAAGCTGGAACTTGGTACAGATTATATTTTTGGTCAGTTTATCCGACCTACTGAATTTCATAACGATCGGCCGACTATATCTTATAGCTGTCATATAACTGAACGATCAGAAATGGTTTTTGGTAGAAATACCAACTTTGGTATGTTTGAAGATAGAAGTTTGGGACTTTTTTTAGATTTTGTATTGTAATAAATTGGATTATATATTCATATTCCCATAAGGAGCGGCCAACTATATCCGATGTTTGCGATATGTATCCGGTTTTAACTGCAAGGGTATATACACTTCGGCTCCGCCCGAAGTTAGCTTTCCTTTCTTGTTTTTTTATCGTATAATCTTTTCGACTATTACGCAGTATTTTTTTTGGCTGGCCTGGGCCCATAACCTATTCGGTTTGACGATTTATTAGAGACCCAGACAGACCCAGAACTTAATGAAGAAATAGAATTCGTTACTCGTTACTTTAGTGTATAACACAAGAGGAATAAGATATACTGTGGTGCATATGCAAATATTTTCAACATATAATATATATTTTGTAGAAAAATATGGTATATATATATATTTTGTAGAAAAATATATATATATTTTTTTTTTTGTCAAAATCGCCTAGCAGAACGTTTTTATTTCACGAGCAAATGCACAACCAAAATTTGTTTAATGATATACAAATATACTCACTTCAGAGGCATCATTTGTTTTACATTTGAATTAACTATTGAAATTGGATTTTTTTTATGTACAAATCTTAAAAGCATATGGTTCCGTGAAACTCATTTCCAGAAATATTAAAAAACAGCACACAGTTAGTAGTGTCAATTCTTAAAGTCAGCTGTCGCAGCCTAAAAAACGTGCGTGTAATACCAATATATACCAATATACCAATAAATATACGTGAAAAATAGTAATATTTTATGATTGCTTTCGTTTCTATCAAGAATACCAAACAATATGTGGAAGCTAGATATGTATACAAAAGTACACCACCAATTTTTTCAGAAATATAATTTGTACCAAGTATCAAACTTCTATCTTTAAAAACACCAAAGTTGTGTAATTTTTTTATAGTTCACTTATGCTCCAACTTCTACCTCGAGTCCGATTCGGCTGAAATTTCGACAGTAACGGTCTACGAGAATGTACAGCTAGATAGTAAATTTCTCTTGTGTTAGAGACGCTATCGGCGGGGGAGGCTAAGTACTTATCGGACTGCCTTCGTAATAGTTGGTTGACTATTGTTAAGTATCATTCCCTTAAATGAGAACTTAGAAAACTTATCAATAGACATAATATGGTAACAAAATATTCCCCGGTTTTTGAGAAAATGTCGACGTATATCATTTCACGAACACGAGTAGGCTATTTTCCTTCTCGCAAACTAGTCATTTTACTCTATCTTCGGCTGGTATATTTCCTATTTTCGGAAAATTATAGTTGAATAAAATTCCTGGGCTGCGATTGATTTATGTGATTTATTTATGTGATTTATGATCAATGACCATTACTTTCATTTGCTTCTCCCTCATAACTATATTTGTCACCTAAGATGGTTACGAAATAGCCTTACCGAGTTGTCTTGAAACGGCAGTTCGCAGTGAGAGGCTGATGGTCAGTGTAGCTGTTGATTTCTATTTTCCCGTTGTGATTTCTATTTTCCCGTCCTCCGTTGTGACGGAGGGTTTCCAACTGCACGGTTTAGGTTATGGTTGCTGTTTTCATGGCCGCCTCCCAAAGTTCTCCAAAATGGGTAGAACGTGAAGGAACAAAACACCGGTCAATTGTCTCAACCAGACAGAAATCCTGAAGGGATGATTGATGCTCGCTGCTGCCTGAGCCGTTGCCTGGTGCAAAAGGGCTCGTAGTTGAACTCTTGACCAGCTCCAGATGCACAGCTTGAGTAGTAAAGCATATAAACTCGCTATTGTAGCATTTTATGGGATTCTTATTCCGGACTTCCGGCTTAATTGGCCTACACAAGTCAACGCCGGTCATCAACACGTTTCCTCGGAAGATCCGCTACGATATGCTCCAAAATTCGCGATAAAACCCTTACATGCAGCTCAACCGCGGGCTTCTTAATCACAATGGCAAGAGGCCATTCAGTTTTCAAACCATAGAGCGGATTCAGAAAGCTCAGTGGGAAGAGCTCCTCTGGACAATATATCATCTGGATAAGCGGCCGTTGAACATATCGCCACTCTATATTTAAGTGAGCTTTTAAATGACAGTAATGCGATTGGCGACGAAGATGTCGAAGCGAGCCGGCTTATCCTGTATCCAATAGAGTGCAAGAGAATAATCACACCACCAATAATAATCTAATTTAATCTCCTAAGTTACCCACCTCAGTCATTAGTCTGGCCAACAGCTCAGCAGAAGAAAACTTCAGCTTCGGGATGGTCAAAGTGGTGTCGCCCCTATACGAAACTTTGACCACAATAATCGGCTCTGCTTCTTTAAAACGATGTATATACACGCTCCAAAAGCATCAATGCTCGCAACACAAAATCCGTAAACATCCACGTTCCCTGTTGCTGGTTTTGTTCTTCGGTTCTTTCGGATCCTCTATTTCGCATGTTTCGAGATCTACTTGTTCCACGTTTTCTTGACATTACTTACTGTACAAAACACTCATAAACAGAATTAATGTATTTACTTAATGTTGAAGGATTTTTGCCCCAGTTTAAATTGAGTTAAAATGCCAAGAAAGCGTGAGTTTGTCAGTGTGATAAGGTAGTAACTCACTTTATATGCGATTTTTGGTATGTCGAACAGGATTTAAGAGGATGATAAACAGATGTTGGCGGACTTAATACGTAAAAAAATTTCATGAGAATCGAATTTCAAGATGGATTAAAGGAAATGCTATCGACTCAGGAGATAATTTTGATCAAGAATAATTGTATGAACATTAAAGGGGTCTTCTTCACTACCAGCCCACTCTTGATAAAAAAATATAAAACCTTTAAGAATGGTATGATAACCCATATAGAATCAAAAGGCTGTGTTGTAAACGAGAATATTTAAAACCTATAAAATTTAAAGTCAGATATTAAACAAATTATTTTAAGATTAACTCTTATTGCGCTTATATGACTTATATTATATACTTTTATAATATTAAGATATATTATATTATTATATTATATATTATATATTATATATTATATATTATATATTATATATTATATATTATATATTATATATTATATATTATATATTATATATTATATATTATATATTATATATTATATATTATATATTATATATTATATATTATATATTATATATTATATATACTTTTATAATATATCAACATAACTATAAAAATGTTTGTACTTATAGGTAAAATTAATGAGATAGCTTCGTTGAGCCCGCTTTCGGTCCCTGTTACTGATACTACAGTTGAAGGTGAAATCACTGCTGCTATGGAGGACAACGATAGTCCTACATCCACACTACAACTATCAGTTGTTAGTAAGTCTAAGATGAATGATAGTCGGACTACTGACGACAGCCGCAATGTCTGTTCTCCTTGCCCTAATGGTAGTTCTATTCAGCAAAATACACATCAGCATCAGATCACTGTTTCATCTCATCCTCAATCTCATGCGCACACCCGTCTTTCTGCGATCTCGCCACGCCTTAGTTTTAATAGTGGAACTCCGGTAGGATTTAACAGTGCCATGTACTCAAGTATGCATCATACGACTCTGTCAATGTCGGAAAGTTACGGGTAAGATTGAAATAAAAAACGTTTCATATAGTATAATCAAAAACACTTGTTACCAGAGCTTGCAAAAAACTGTTGACCATTTCAATGTAAAAAAAAAAAACGATTAGGACGTAACATTTTTTTTTTTTTTTGTGTTATTGATATAAGAATGTTCTGCTCAGAGCGAAGAGGCATGCTTTTCTTGTAACTCACTAAAAATAACTACCAAGACAGAGCCAGAATAATTCATTGCTAATAATACATTTTGTTATGCGGTTCCATTTGTGGTGGCTTGATTGACTTAGAAAGTTTCTTAAACTCCGAGTTTAGTGACCACCAACTCCAAGTGACCCCTAAGTGTTTCATTATTTCAGCCTCTTTTCAACACCGCAAATGGCATGTAGGCGCCAGTACAGGGAAGAGTTTTAAAAGAGAAAAAGTTTTAAAGACAAATTAAAGCCAAAGCTGAACTCTGTGGCTAATTTATATTCGACTTCGAATTATAGACTTTGATTTTATGTATAAGGTACAATGTTCAGTAATCTCCTAACTACTTCAACAATTTTCATAATTTCTTAATGTAATTGGTCTCGTTTAATTCAGGATTAACAATATTGAAGTGTGTCAAAAATGATACATTTTCCTGTAAGTTTTACAGAAAAATGGCGTCAAAATTCGCGAAATACGACAAAAATGCAAAATTATTAGTTTCTTGTGTACAAATTTTATCCTTTTTGTTTAAAAAAATTAAAGGCAAACTTTTATTTTTATTTTATATAGTATTTTTGTTTTTTAGCACAACATAAAACTATTGAAAAAAATCGGAACTTTAATATCGGTTTAAAATTACGAGTTCAGGAATTTTTAAGCTTAAAGGTTTGGTGGATATATTCGACCTGATGAACAATTCCTACTGTGTCTCTTTAAAAGTTCCAAATCCCTGTTACACTGTGTTATTGGAGAACAGATTCGGTCTACTAAGTTTCATAAGAATTCGTCAACTATAGCTTCTAAAGCTTTCATGTAACTAAACCAAGTCTATTGTTTTTGAAGACCAAATCTTCGGACTCTTGTCGAAATTTGTGTTGAAAGAAATTGATTTTTAACTGATAATAAATACTTGTACTTGTAATACTTGTATATACTTGTACTGTTTAATAACTTTATCTTATATTATTGATATTTATGTAATACTAACTGCTAGGATTTTTCAACTTCGGCTAGCCCTGAAAATTTTTGTTTGTCATATTTTTTAAAATTTTGTGAAACAGTAACATTTTAACATACTATTTTTTTTCTTAGATCGGTCACTCCAGTGTCAAGCTTTAATCATTCGTCGATTGGACCCTTGGCTTCACCATCACCAATGTCACAGCAAGGAAATATGACTCCACCTACTCTTTACCCTTGTCATATGACATTGCGTCCCCCGCCAATTGCGGCACACCATATAACTAATGATGAAAACAGCCTTGCAAGCGGTAATGGTTCGTCACATCCGACTAGTCTAGGCGCCAACAATAGTGCCATAGGATATGAAGTCCTCTCCGCTTACGGCTTGCCACCCCCACCAGTACCGTCGAGTAGTTCTTCTGGTTCCAATTTTTCCCCTTCAATCTCTGCTGGAGCAGCCTGCACTTCTCATCAATCTTTGGAATCACGTCACTCGACCTGCACCTCAAATTCATTACATCTGGGAGGTGGCAGCAGTGCCATATATGCTACTGAAACGATTTCGCCGCCTGTCCCTTCCTACACTCATATGGGCTACAACTATGCAACATCTACAAGCAATGTACCCACATCGGGCATCGCAAGTTCACCACACGGAGGTTCTGGAAAGCAACAGTTTTTTGCTTCATGTTTTTATTCTCCATGGGTATAGACTAGATTAGATAATTAATTATTATTAATGCTTAAAAGCTTGTAAGCTGCTATAAAAAGATTATATAAAATAGAATTAACATATCTCACAATAATAAAACAGTTTTTCAAAAAATTATATGTATTTATCAAAAAGTTCGGTAATGAAATTCAACTTTTAGTTTTAAAAATTTGGTGTATACAAAATATATTTAAATAAAAACAAAAAGTTATAAATAATCTTCTTTTAAATGAAATGTTTCATTTAATTAAATCAATTATAATTAATAATGTAATTTCTACGTAGTAGCACAGCACCCACCTTTTCAGAAGTTGAAAATTAAAGAAAGAAAATTATCTTTATCGGGCAAGGACGTTAGGGTTATGTCTAAGGCAGTGGTCGGCACCCAATACATTAATATGATTTTAACCATAACTTGACATTCACTCTCTCTCTCTCAGAGCTGGAGACTTACTTTCTTTTGATTTTGTTTTCGGTTGACTTTTTGAATTATCTCACAAAGTCAAACGGTCCTGGAAAGAACAGAGCAATTGGGAACAGAAAATATTGCTCGTCATTTGAGCGAGAGCAAAATTTTCATACGAACAAAGCAAACGGTTGCTCTCAAACTTTTTGATCAAAGACTCATTAAACAACACTTATTTTGAGACCCTAGTAATAGGTTAACACTTATTTGCAAGCTATTATTTTTATGCATTAGTATTAGTAACGAATAGCAGAAAGTAGGCTGTAAGCATGACGTTTCTCACATTTATTCTGTGTGTGTAGCAGAGCTCGGGCAGGGAAATTTCCTATGCCCGCGGAATAGGGCCGTGCCGACCGAGATAATTTCTACCTTATAGGGTTCACCGCTACGGTGAAAAGAAGCGAGAGGGTACACCTTCTTGTTGGGTGCCCCTTCTGACGAATCTTTTTGTGTAGCCTTGACAGTCCTATTAACCAGAAAGTTCACGATTTGATGGTCCTTTCCCACATAGTTTCGTCAGAACATTGCTTAGTGCGCATAGTTAAATGTTGCTGAAAGTGTTATATGTCGAGAAAAGCTATGATAAGTTTTTTCATTATGCTTGAGCGCTCTTTAAGAATCATATCTACCCTTTCAAAATCCAAAGCCAGAAATTTTCAAAGCCCCAAGAAAACCAACTAGGTCAAAAATTCCAAAATCCCTGCAAACAATATCACACCACAGCCACCAGACTATCCCCCAAACGTAAAAATCTCGAAACACTCTGGAGCCCCCAAAGGAGAATTCCCGAAAACAAAATAAAAAAAAAGAAATACAATACCAGCCTCCCTGGTAATCGATAGAGCTCTAGAACATAAAAAACACAGCTCAATCTGCATGGCTTAGGAAAATCTTATCCCATTCAGCCACAACCCTAGGCTACCTTAACAAGGAAGGTGACATTTGGACAACTACAAGTATAAAATTTTGAAATAGGTTCGAATCATGGTTTGCATTTACTACTCCGCACCAGCGAGATGCATAGAAATATTGCTCTGCTATTGGTTTTCGTAGCTTGGAGCAGAGCAAAGCAGACAACTTTCATTTTTCTGCTACGGCTCCGCTCCCGATCTCGAAAAAAGTGACAGCGGTAGCAATAGCAATACGAAAAACTACGGGAGTAGCGTAGCTTTTCAAACACTGGTCTGGATGCTTAAAAGAATGTTAGTTATTGGTGTGGATTGTCTGGATAGTAAATTGATAGGTAAGGTAAGGTAAGGTTGAGGCGGCGATGAGGGGCCGGTTCTGACCCCCATCCACTTGAGCCGCTAGGGCTCCTTGTGATACCGCACAGGCAAGGATCCTACAAAAGGACCTCTCCCTTCCCACTACTTATGTGCCCAAGGGTGCTCTATCCTTCATGAAACGGCTCGCGGTCCCATCCAGATTTACGGATGAAAGCTACGAGTCTGTGTGGAGCGACCTCCGCGAGGTCTGTAAGGTCTGTAAGTATTGCTGCGCCCAAGAATTTGAGTCGGATGCGCCCCAGCGCAGGGCATTGACACAGGAGGTGTGCAACTGTCTCTTCCTCTTCTTCGTCTCCACAGCTCCTGCAGTAGTCATAATGTGGCACCGCTAGTCTAGCCGCGTGTGCTCCTATTAACCAATGTCCCGTAATGGCCTTGATCGCCAGACTATAGTCCTGCCTATTTAGGGCGGTAAGCATCATTGACCTCTTCCTAGATCCGATGGGCCATATCATGCGGGAGTTCCTGCCGTTTTGGAGATTTCTCCATTTCCTCAGTGATGCGCGGTCAAAGTGATCCCTGCATTTTAGCCTACACGTAGCTAAGGGGATACCTACTGGTTCCTTCTCCGGTAGGAGAGGATTGGTAGTACCTGCTCTTGCTAGTTCGTCGGCGGCGCAATTACCCTCGTGGTCCCTATGCCCGGGCACCCATATGAGGTGTATGTCATGCTGCTCTGCCATCTCGTTAAGAGATCTGCGACAGTCATTCACTGTCCTGGAGTTGGATGAAAGACCGTCAAGGGCTTTGAGTGCCGCTTGACTGTCTGAGAAGATACAGATTGTGTCCTGATTTCCAATCAGTGCTGGGGATCTGAGTGCTTCTCCGATAGCTATTACTTCTGCTTGGAAAACACTACAGTGGTCGGGGAGTCTGAGGGCCTCATTTAAACACAGCTGTTCGCAATGGAAACCGCCTCCCACCTGGCCATTCAATTTTGAACCGTCTGTGTAGATATGGAGGGAACCGGCTGGTCCCGGGATTTGTGTGGCCCATTCCTCCCTTGTTGGAATGTAGACCTTGTATTTTAAGGTGGGATTATCGACAGGTACGCAGACCCCCTTGGCGTGCAGTGGTTTAGATCTAACTTGGTATGTCCGTAGTCAGTCCATTTCCATGTGCCCGTCTCTCGTAGCCTAATTGCCGATAGCGTGGCTATCTTGACCCCCATTATCTCTACTGGTAATAGGTCTAGTGCATCTAGTGCATCCGTCGGTGTGGTACGTAGGCTGCCTGTGATACAGACCTCCGCCATCCTTTGCGTTTTCCTAAGCTTCTCCCTGATTGTGGAGTTGGTGAGAGCAGGCCACCAGACCACCACTCCGTAGAAAAGGATGGGTCTTATGACCGCTGTATAAAGCCATCTTACTATTTTTGGGGACATTCCCCATTTAAGGCCAATGGCTTTCCTGCAAGTATAGAGCGCGATTGTAGCGTTGTTAGCTCTATCCATAGTGTTTGACTTCCAGTCCAGTTTCCTGTCTAGCGTAATCCCTAGTTACTTGGCGCTATCGCTAAGAGATAGTGTTTCTCCTAATAGTTTTGGAAGCCTTAAGTTTGGTATTTTGTACTTCCTGGTGAAGAGGACGAGCTCTGTTTTGGATGGGTTCACACCTAGTCCATTTCTAACTGCCCACGTTGAGAGGACCCTAAGTTTGTCCGTCATGCGGTCACATAGAGTCTGGGGAAATTTTCCAGAGAAGGCAATTGCGACATCATCCGCGTAAGCGATAACTTTGCAACCACCCCCTTCTAGGGATCGCAGTAGGCTATTAACCGCCACGTTCCAGAGTAGGGGTGAGAGTACGCCTCCTTGCGGGGTGCCTCTACTGACGTATCTATGAATAGATTCTCCTCCTAGTGACGCCTCAACAGTCCTGTTTACCAGGATCTGCTCTATAAGGCGTATGGATTGATCGTCTATTCCTAGTCCTGTCAGCGCATTGATTATCGAGCTTGGTAGGATAATGTTGAACGCACCTTCTATGTCTAGAAAAGCAATGAGTGCGTATTCCTTATCACTAAGTGCCTTTTCGACAAAAGTAGTGATTTCGTGGAGTGCCGTTTCCGTGGATCGGCCCTTCCTATACGCATGCTGTGATCCCGAGATATCATCTGGGTTGATAGTAAGATTAATATCAAAGTCTTCATCTAGCTTTCTTTGAGTTCGGACGTCTACTTTTTCGCTCATGTCGCCTCTCGTTTGCACCGAGTGCAGTGCAGAAGTTACTGCTACCCAACTTCGTGGGTGTGAGGCCGTTCGGTGCGCGTCGATCTGCCGGCGTGCCTATCACACCGCTTAAGTTGATTTGCCCTCGGAGGCTATAAAATTACTTATTAACATTCCGAACTTAATGTGGCAATGTGATAGCTGCGTCATTGGAAATGATTCGCATTCCAAAATTGATGAGCTAAATCATAAAGTTGTAGACCTGGAGTCCCGCTTCGAAAGCCTTAATGCCAAAGTTGACCTAGCCCTGGTAAATGGAGCGGCTGTGCCCGCTGGACGCGCCTCTTCGGCTGGGGTGCATGTTGTTGCTCCCCCTGCAATGCCCACCAGCACTGGGAGCATAATGGCTACTCTGGGGCAGGCCACAGCGGCTTCTAAGGGGGCTGTCCCGAAGAAGAAGCGGATCAACCCTAATAGGCGCATTGTGGGACAAGCACCCAGTTGCGCTCAACTTCAAGTGCTTCCCACCTTGAAATACCTTCATGTGGGTAAATTCGCGACTTCTACTCAACCGGATGCACTGTGCAAATTTGTCGCAGATAAGCTGAACGTGGAGCCCAATGATTTAGTCTGTGCTAGGCTGATCAAAAAGGATGCTGACATCAACGCCCTCAAGTTCGTCAATTTTAAATTGGGAGTTCCGGAGCAAAATTTCCCAACAGTCTTCAATGACGATTTTTGGCCTGTATCGGTAAAAGTCAGCCGGTTTGTTCATAGAGAGCCGGCTAAGGTTATTGACCTCCCGGCGATTCTACCATTACCGCATTCGCAATCTTCAAAAAACCCCCAGTAAGCGGCGCCGCTGGCGCCGTTACATCGTTTTCTTCTACATCGTCTCAAGCTGCAGTTCGTCACCCCGATTGCTCTCTGCTGCGCTACCAACAACAATCGGCGTGGGCGTTCATGGTAACGGCTGACGCTGTCTTCAATTCCTCCAATAATTGGCTTCGTTTGCTGATCGTTTTTCTTCAACAACAACAACTTTTTTCAAGGCGAGTTGTTTATTTCTTATCTTCACTTGTGGATGCCCAACAACAACAAGACGATGGTAATCGAGACGTTGGCAGCGCATCGCTTATCTTATCTCTTTTCGCTGGGCCACTCGCTGGTGCTTTCTTTTCGCCGATGGAAGATGTTTATTTACGTTTTGGACGTGTGGGAGGATCTTTGCTGCGTTCGAATGTGCCCGACTATGAAGGCTCAATGTTTGCACCTGGCACGGAATCTGCCTTGCTACTGGACTCTCGCAGGTCTACTGATGAGTCTAATGGAAATGTCTATGTGTCCTTGTCGGCTATTTTGCAAGCTATGCGTATTGGATATGCCTCCACATGCACCAGAACCAGGAGTGCACTTTCACCATCACCGCCTTGCCGTCCAATTCCCAGTTTGGACTGTAGCTACTCGTCGTCCTCGGACCCTAATAAAAGCCTAAAAGTTCTATTCCAAAATATATCGGGAATGAGAACCAAGACCCGGATGGTATTCCTCAATTCTTCTGCCTGCGATTTTGATGTAATCATCCTTGTGGAAACGTGGCTCAATGACAAATTCAGCTCTTCTGAGTTCTTCGAGCCTAATTTGTACCATGTATTTCGAAAGGACCGAGATGCATTCAGTACCCAGTGTGAGCGAGGTGGAGGTGTGATCATCGCTATCCGTCGATCTCTTCAGGCTACACCACTGCGCCTTCCGGTGGCCGACCCTTTACTGGATCAGCTTGCGGTTTTAATCCAGGGCGTCCATGGCCCGTTCGTCATCATTGCATCATACATCCCTCCGAACAGCGCATTTAGTATCTATCATGCGCATATGGAAAACATCAGTAGTGTCTGTGCTAGAACGTCGGACCCTACCGCTTTGATGGTAGCTGGCGATTTCAACCTGAGCTCCGTTGTCTGGTCTTGGGACCCGGATTCTCCTTGCATGCTACCTAGCAACGTTCACCAGAGTCATGAAATTGTAGTTTTAGATGATATTTTTAGTCTGGGCCTCTCCCAAGTAAATAATATTTTTAATGATTTATCCAAAATTCTTGATCTTATATTTTTAAATAATTTGGTTAATAGTAAAGTAGAATTATGCAATGTACCATTAAGTCCTTGTGATATGCACCACAAGCCGTTGGTAATTAATATTGAGTTTTATAGTTTTCTGCCTTCTGCTTCTCCAATTCCATATTATCATCTGAATGATACTAACTTGTCACTTATTAACGCCTCTATTTCAGCCTTTGATTGGGTTTCCCTTTTTTCGGATGGCTCAATCGATGATTGTTATACTAAGTTCTTGGTTGCCCTTTTTAATATTATTGATACTTATGCCCCTGTGAGGGTACGAAGATCCTATAGGCTTCCCTGGTATACAAAAGGTTTAAAAAATTTAAAGAATAGAAGGGATAATAACTATAAACTATATAACTATAACTATAAACGATTTATAATGACAGGTGAGACTCGAGCAGGAGAGCTGTACCGGCAATTTAAGCGGGAATTTGATTTCCTTAATAAGTTCCTCTACAATCAGTATATATCTGATGTCGAAGCTAGCCTTCGATCCAATCCTAAAGCTTTTTGGCGGTTTGTTAACAGCAAAAAGTCAAAATCGGACATACCTTCATCCATATGTTACGGTAATTTAGCAGCCGACTCGGATCAGGGCGTTTCTGATCTTTTTGCAAAATACTTTGCCTCTAACTTGGAGCCGAAGGTTCCTTGGAGTGATCATGAAACTCTTCTTAGCATTGAGCCTTTTCTTAATGTGAGTAACATGGACATTTTGGACGGTGACCTAGTTGAAGCCACTGGACATTTGACCGAGTCGCTCACACCTGACGTGGACGGTATCTCCCCATTCTTTCTTAAGAGGAGTATCGCTTCTCTTTCTACTCCCCTTCAGTTGCTGTTCTCCTTTTCGCTCTCATCTGGTAGATTCCCCCACCGGTGGAAGATGACTTCTATAACGCCTATTCACAAAGGTGGCAGTAGGTGTGATGTTACCAATTATCGACCTATTGCCAAAATTTGCAATGTCGCTAAGATACTGGAGCGGATAGTAACTAAAAAATTGACTTTTCTGGCTCGCAATTTCATATCCCCCAACCAGCATGGTTTTCTGCCTGGGAGGTCCACTACCACTAATTTAGCTGTCTTTTCTAAGCACTGCTTTGAAGCTTTTGAAAACAGATTTCAGGTTGATGCCATTTACACCGACTTCTCCAAAGCCTTCGACAAAGTGTGTCATGCTGCCCTTCTGGCCAAATTATATAAATTAGGTATTCATTCCTGCCTATTAAGTTGGTTCGAGTCTTATCTGGCTGACCGACCTTGCCACGTTACTGTTGGAGATGCTATCTCAAGTCCATTTGTCACCTCCTCTGGTCTTCCACAAGGCAGCTCTCTTGGACCTCTTCTATTTATCATTTTCATTAATGACATCTCGTCATGCTTTCGTCATTCGCACTTTTTAATGTATGCGGATGACCTTAAAATCTATAAAGAGATTAGCTGCATCAGTGACAGTTACTTGTTACAGGAGGATATATCCAGAGTTTACTCATGACGCTCCCGCAATCTTCTTCCATTAAACTTATCTAAGTGTATGTTTACCCGTTACAGTAGGCGGTCTCTTGAAATCTGTACGGGTTATTCCATCAATAATTATAATTTGGCAGCTAAAGAAGAGGTGTTAGACCTTGGTGTCTTATTCGACAGCAAATTTAAATTTTCTGGTCACTTAGACTATATTTTACCTAAAGCGTATGCTATGCTGGGCTTTGTTAAGAGGCACGTGAACCAGTTCAAAAGTCCATACTCGAGCCTCAGCGTCTATGCTGCATTCATTCGGTCGAGGCTGGAATACGCCTCAATCATTTTGAATCCGGAGTGTAAAGTTCGTTCCAACCGAATTGAGCGACTCCAGAAAAAATTTTTAAAATTTGCACTTCTGCCTCTAAGGTTTCAGGATCCTGTTCCTTCATACCAGAGCCGTTGCCTTCTTTTGAACGTTTGCACCTCCGAATCGAGTGGGGCTCTAATAAGGGTGTGTTAAAACGCAAGGTTATACGGCATTTATTAAGTTTTTGTTAATTTTGTAGTTTTATTTATTAGGTATAAGTTGTTATTATGTAGCCATGTAAGGATTTGTCCGTTGGCGAAATAAATAAATAAATAAATAAATAAATAAATAAATAAATATGGAGGCTGATTAGTCTCTCCATTGTCTTGAGAAGGAAGGACGACAGGCTTATTGGTCTGAAGTCCTTGGGGGTGCAGTGAGATGGTTTTCCCGCCTTGGGTATATATACGACTTTCGTCCACAACCACATTGCGGGTACGATGCCTATCCTGAAAATTGCTGAGAAAGCTTTCTTGACCCAAGATCTCAGGTTAGGACCGGCTTTAATAAGTTGAGACATTGGACAATGCCATCTGGGCCCGGGGATTTTAAGGGCTTGAAGCTGTTTATTGCCCAGCTGAGATACCTATCACTCAATAGGTGTTCAAGTTGGTTAGCGGTGGAGGGGCTATTCCCCTGTGTCTGCATTTCCAGGGTTGTATCTTCTCGAGAGCATCCCGGGAAATGTGTCCCTATGAGAGCCTCTAGGGTTTCTTTGCTGGACGATGTCCAGTTACCTTCTGAGGTTTTAATGTGTCCTACATTTGGTGCAGTTGTTGCGAGGACCTTCCTGAGTCGGGAGGCCTCTGACGTTTGCTGAATGTTCGTACAGAACTTGGCCCAGGCATTCCTTTTTGCCTTGCGAAGTTCTTTGTTATATCGCCTAAGGTCCGCTTTATACGACTCCCAGACTATTTCCGAGTTTGTTTTCTTGGCGAAATTAAAGGCCTTGCGGGCCTTGGTTTTAAAGGGCGCAAGTCTTTGCGACCACCATGGTGGTTTCTTTGACTTGCTATTGCCCGATCTGCTTTTGGGACAAGCTTTATTGAATGCCCTGGCGCACGCTGTCGTGAGCGTGTTCACCATGGCATCCAGGGCTTCCCTACTGTCAACGTTCCCTGTTGGAGGATTTCCCAAGGAACTATCTAGCTTCTTTCTATATAACTCCCTGTTCGCTTTCCTCGGGTTGCGTACCGTTAGTCGATTAAAATTCTCGAAATTGACCACTAATTCTATGTATCGGTGGTGTGAGAATGAGTGTTTCTCTAGGACTCCCCATCTAACAATCCTGTCTGCTAGGGATTCAAAGTAAAGAGTGACGTCAAGTACTTCCCTTCTCTTCTTGACTATGAAAGTGGGTTCTGTACCCCTGTTGCCCACCAAAAGATTGGAGCCTAGGATAAAATCGAAGATTGACTCACCCCTCTCGTTCGTGTCAGTGCTGCCCCACTGATGATGATGGGCGTTAGCACCGCAGCCTATGATCAGGTCAATCTTGTGCTTCCTGCTGTCTTCCACCAGCTGATTGATTAGCGGGTGCGGGGGAAGGGTCTCCTGGTCGTGGCCCATATACGCCGAACATATCCTTAGAGGGCCATTTGGGCTCTCTACGGCTGCGGCTACGTGGTCTTCATTGGTGAAATTGGGTAGCAAACAGAGGTTAAGGTTCTTTTTTGCGAGGATGCAGGCTACACGTACCAGCTGAAAAGCTGTAAGGGCCTACAAGTGGTAGTAAAGGGAATCGAACCCGATGTTACCGCCGCGGAAATAAAAACCGCCCTTAAAGAAAAAGGATTCGCCGCCAAGAATGTTATTAGCATTCTAAATAAGGACAAAAAGCCACAACCCCTCTTCAAGGTCTAGTTCTAGCCAGAAAGCAGGTCGCTGAAGAAGATCAAAGTCCACCCAGTCTACAAGCTGCATCGGAGAATCACTGTTAAAGAGCCACATAAATGCAACGGTCCAGTGCAATGCACTAATTGTCAAAAGTATGGACACACTAGGACATACTGCACACTTTGGACTGTCTGTGTAGTCTGCGGAACGCCCACAACTCCGCTT
This sequence comes from Drosophila bipectinata, assembly GCF_030179905.1. Lineage (NCBI taxonomy): Eukaryota > Metazoa > Arthropoda > Insecta > Diptera > Drosophilidae > Drosophila > Drosophila bipectinata. Next base: position 17,675,605 of record NC_091740.1, on the reverse strand, counting down.
ATTGCACTAAAAACAAGGACAGACGCCAAAGCTGCGAGATCCTCATTCGGTCCACTAAACACCACCAACGGCTTCTCCTACGCCGATGCTCTACGATCTGGAAGGGAAATTCCAATTCAGCCTAACTCTCAAAGCGCTTAACAGGCCCCAGAACAGCCACACAGCAAAATGGAAACTATGATGCTTACCCTCCAACAAAGTATGATGGAGCTTATGTCATTCATGACATACGCTTGTTCAAAACCAGAACATGGTGATACAGCTGCTCGTAGCACAACAGTCTAAATAATCTATGCAGGCGCTACGAATATCTATGTGGAACGCCAATGGTGTCTCACGGCATAAACTAGAATTATCACAATTCTTAACCGAAAACCATATTGACGTTATGCTATTGGTGGAAACGCATCTTACAAGCAAATACAACTTTCATATAAGAGGCTACACAATCTACCGCACAGATCATCCAGATGGGAAAGCCCATGGCGGAACTGGAGTTCTAATCAGAGAACGCATTAAACACCACTTTCACAAAAGGTTTGCAACAAACTTCTTGCAAGCCACATCGATACAAATTCAGTCAAGCAACGGAATCCTTTCAATCGCTGCCGTTTACTGCACTCCTCGTTTCGCAATCTCGGAAGGACAATTTATGGACTTCTACAATTCACTTGGGGATCGATTTATAGCCGCAGGAGACTACAACGCCAAACATACGCACTGGGGATCACGTCTAGTGACTCCCAAAGGAAGACAATTGTACAATGCAATTATAAATGTGAAAAATAAACTGGACTACGTTTCCCCTGGAAGCCCCACATACTGGCCAACAGACTCACGAAAGCTACCAGACCTTATTGATTTTGTAGTGACAAAAAACATACCTCGCAATCTAATAAGTGCCAAAGCAGTCTCGGACTTATCATCAGACCACTCGCCTGTGCTTCTAACGCTTCTTCAAAGCCCAGAAATAACCGAACACCCCTTCAGCCTGACGTCGCCAAAAACGAACTGGCTAAAATACAAAAAGTACGTGAGTGCCCACATAGAACTCGCCCCGGAATTTATCATGGAATCGGACATCGACTACACTACGAGCGCCCTGGAAGAAGTACTCGTTGCGGCAGCTAAAATGTCTACTCCTCATAGGAAAGAAGTAGACCGAAACAAACACTTCAAATCTAATCAGCAAATCGAACAGCTCGTGCGAGAAAAGAGGCGCACGCGTCGTGATTGGCAAAACAGCAGATAACCAGCTTCAAAACAACGCCTTAAGGATGCAACCCGATCACTCGACCAGGCTCTTCACCAACAGGAAGAAAATGCACAGCTGAGGACATCCACCAGAATCTCTCGCCAACAAGCACAAAGTACCCCCTGTGGAGGGCCCACCCAAATCTTAGCGCCCCAATTGAAACGACCACCCCGATAAGAAACTCTTCGGGATGCTGGGCTCGCAGCGACGAAGACCGAGCTGAAACATTCGCCACACATCTCCAAAGTGTCTTCCAGCCAAACCCAGCCTCAAATTCATTCCTCCTGCCAGAAATTCAGCCAGAGTCCTCCCCTCAGTCGGCCGCACCTTCATTCCGGCCGAACGAAATCGAAAAAGTCATAAGAGGGCTAAAACCAAAAAAGGCTCCCGTCTGCAAACTATTTAATGGAATCATTAATCTTGGCTATTTCCCAAAAAAGTGGAAGAAATTCATCATTATAATGATACCGAAGCCTGGAAGAGACCACACAATCATACAGACCAATAAGCCTTCTATCTTGTTTGTCTAAATTGTTTGAAAAGTGCTTGTTAACTCGCATAATACCACATCTGGAAGCTTGCAATATTATTCCGGCACACCAATTTGGCTTTCGAAGAAACCATGGAACCATCGAACAAGTGAACAGATTAACATTCGAAATACGCTCAGCCTTCGCACAGCGAGAATTCTGCAGCGCCATTTTCCTCGACGTATCTCAAGCTTTCGACCGAGTTTGGCTCATCGGACTCATGCACAAAATTAAAACGTATTTGCCAACATACACCCACAAGCTACTGGAATCATACCTCTACAATAGGGTATTCTCAGTGAGATGCAACGCAGCTACTTCGGGCGACTACACCATCGAAGCTGGAGTTCCACAAGGAAGCGCACTCGGCCCGTGTCTATATGTTTTGTATACTGCGGATATTCCTACGAGCGCACAACTAACAACCTCAACGTTCGCCGACGATACCGCTATCCTTAGTCGCTCCAGATGCCCAACGCAGGCAACAACCCAACTGGCTAATCATCTCACAATAGTGGAAAGGTGGCTGTCCGACTGGCGCATTAAAATAAACGAACAAAAGTGTAAACATATAACGTTTACTCTTAATAGACAAACATGCCCTCTGCTTTTACTAAACGGTATGCAGATCCCTCAAGCTAACGACGTAACGTACCTTGGAGTTTACCTTGATAGAAGACTTACCTGGCGCAAGCAGCAATGCAAAAAGATGCACCTAAAACTAAAAGCCAGCAGCCTCCACTGGATCATAAACTCACGATCGCCACTGTGCCTGGACTACAAGTTACTACTGTACAATTCAGTCCTAAAGCCAATCTGGACGTATGGCTCCTAGCTGTGGGGGAACGCGAGCAGCAGCAACATAGACATCATACAGCGCGCACAATCAAAACATCCACCGGGATCTGGGCATCCTCGCAGTGAAAGACGAAATCCAGAAGCAAAAAGAGTCATACAAAGAAAAACTGTCTTCGCACCCAAATTTTCTCGCTCGGGGATTGACTCGGGTTTCTAGCGTATCCCGCCTTAGACGCAACGACCTCCCAACCCAGCAATCGATTTTTAGGGCCGTCTAACTCCGTATCAGTCAATATGACTGTTAGTTAAGTTAAAAATATAAGATTTGATACACCTCTTGTTAGTCTCGCAAAGAGAAGATTCAAGAAATAAAAGCAACCTTAAAAAAAAAAAAAAAAAAAAAAAAATAATTAGTATATGAATTATTATCATCATTAATGGATTTCTTCTTTTTTTGCGACTTGTAGCCAAGATAAATGATTCCATTAAATAGACTGTAAACTATATCCATAAATAGTTTACAAACGACCTCTTTAGCGAATTTTGGAAGTCAGTAGGTACATCATTGTCGTGAGTAGGTCACCACTGGAAGCATTTTTGGGTTTTAGCCCTCTTATGACTTTTTTGATTTCGTTCGCCCGGAATAACGGTGATGTTGGCAGGGAGGTAGTGTTTAGCCAAATTAGTGGCAGGAGAATTGAATTCGAGGCAATGTTTGGCTAGGAGTCACTTTGGAGATGTGTAGCGAATGTTTTAGCTTTGTCTTCGTCGCTGCGAGCCCAGCATCCCGAAAAGTTTTTTATCGGGGTAGCCGTTTTAATTGCAGCGCTAAGATTTGAGTGAGCCCTCCAGAGGGAATACTGGAATACTCCAAAGTTCTACTTAATTATAGTTTTTTCGCTTTCTTTCAATGTTTCAACAAAGCTTTTAAAGCTTCAAACACAACAAATGTGTTTCATAAGCTGACGGTAACCGCTCGCCCGCCAATTTTGACCACTTGCTAAGATTTGCAAATAATTTGATTTTATTCATTTTATTTAATTCTTAATATTTCCATTTTTGGGATTATATATGAAAAACGGTATGTAATTATTTGCAAAATAAGTGTTTGTGACCTGTGATTGTTTTCGTCCCAAAATTGCATGACGTGTAGTGCACGTAAGAGATATAATGTTTACTAACAAAGACCAGAACTTTTGAGGTTCGGAAAAAGGTTCGGTTGTTGTTGTTTTTCGGAAATTGATGGAAATTGTTGTTTTTCTTATTTGCTGTGCAGACATACGTCTACAACAACATCATGGACAGAAATAAATATAATGATAGCGACTGCACCAAAATAACTGAGAAAATAAAAAGTTTTACGTAAAAATTTAAAATATTAAAAAATATACAGAAAAAATGTTATATTAATTTTGATTTGTGGTTCGAATCTCTATCAAAAAAAAATTATCCGTATAAAAATATCATCATTATTTCATAAGATATTAATAAATCGCCTCTAAATCAGCCGTTCCTCCCACTTTGAGCTGATTGTATTGGGTGTCGTCGAAATGTAGCGATGATTTGCAGTGGTAATGGGTAGCCATGAAGTCACTCATAGAGTGAGAGGACGGCACGAATGAAGAGTAAAGATATGGTCGACACAAATTGCAGGGTTGGTTAAGGGGTAAAAAGTGTTGTTGGTTGTCTTCTTCTCCTATTCAGGATTAGGATAATTGGAATTGTGGCTTTTCTTAACCAAGACTAGGTGTAAAGGCGGTCTTCGATCGCGGTTTCGCTGATCTCGTTCGTTTTTTTTTGTAACATTCACATGGCTTAGCTACACTTGCACAATCCTTTGACACTTAGCTTCAACGTATTTAATAATGTTTTCTTTTTACCATATACCATATAATTTTGTAAATCTAATATTTTTTTATAGTTAATAGCAGGTAATCTATTATGGGTCTTTGGATTTTGAAAATTCTCACTCGTGTTTTTCGTTGGCTACTGGATCAATTTTTAATATTTTATATAATTCGACATCGTTTTCTATTTTAAAGTTGTGTTTCTTTATACAAATTCGAATACCTTATATTTCTTTTTTATTAAAAATGAAGTATACTTTTTAATTTGGTGACGAAAATGCTCTCCGCTATGTTGTTAATATGATTGGTAAGTACATCTACATATATTAAAGTTAATACCATTTATAAATTAAAGGAGATGAATCTCCTTGTGTTCTTGGAAAAGTTTGTAATAAATTTTCCTCTTGTGGTTACTTATATAATTATTTTTTTTTTTTGATATGGGGTAAATTTGGTTTAAAACTGTCCTTGTTTAAATTAAATTTTTGCGCAACAAACTTGGCTTAGAGCAGTGGTGGGCAAACTCTCATTTCCATTGCACGCGTGCATAGGGTCGGAAATTCTGCCGCAGCGCTGCCGGGACACTGACAGTGTGAGCACTTTCAAATTTTTTAGCAGCGGTGCTCATCATTGGTTTTCTCAGTGTATACTCTGCTCTCATTGGTTTTCTCTGCTACGCATACACTCAAATTTTAAGCATGTGTGAGTTTTGCCCCCCACTGTCTTAGAGGTAACAAAAAATTAAGGATAGAAACTAAAATAAATTTGCCCACTGCGTTTTTAAAATTATTGCCGCAAGCCGGTGTTTACATACATATGTCGGAGATGTAAAAGATTAAGCAAAATGTAAATTAAGCTGTAAATCGTTAAGAAAGAGAAACCTTAAGGTATATAGAACAAAAGAAACTAGATATAAAGTTATTTGTGGTTTCTTTTACTTGCATAATTGATGAGAGCGAGGATTGAGAACGAGATAGATGTCTCAGCCAAGTGTGGCGCGGTCGGGTGTTGGTTCTCGCTGAGAGAGAGAAATGAAATGATGAAATTGGATGATGAAATATAGAATGGCGCGTGCCATAATAAGCGAGCAAAATGAAAGCAGAGTTTCAGGGAAGTGCTCGTAGTTGGCAAAAAGAAGAACAGCAAACGTCTCAACCCCTGACATCAGAAATGGGATCGGCTCAGGCCCAGCGTGATAGTGAATAGCGATCTCTGTTGGAAGCACAAAATCTACGATTTATCGAAATACAAAAAACAATACAGCAGCCTGTTTTAACGAAAACAAGTGAAAAATTAATCAGACTATTAAATTTCCAACCAGAAGCGGCTGAAGCTGACGCCAGCGCTGGCGCAAAACAGCCAATATGACTTTCACGGAGCACAACCTGGAGGACAGTGCGCTAGTTATGTCGCTGAGCGAGCACTAGAAGGAAGCGCTTCCCAATGGCTGGCACAGATCAATATGCTGGCATAACCTGGCCAAAATATCAAGAATTATATTTTCTCCGCTACTACGACTCTGAGACGCCAGCGTCTAAATATTCTCAACGGACTATTGGTAACCGACTATTGACGTCTCTTTTGACAAAATGGAATTCGATGGACATCAAAGAGATAGCTATCTCTTTCGTGCTGGCCCACACGTTGCACGACACGACACTAAGCTGCAGCGTTCGCCACCCATATAACAATAATAACATGGATCAGCAGCATCGAGTAGCAGTATGAACGAGAATGGAGTAGATGTCTGTACAATGTTGGAGCCCAAAGGAATCTTTTATCAAATTGGTGAGGCCTTTCCATTCTTTTTTGGACTTGGGTGCCGAGTACTCCCTAATAAAGGCAAAGCTAGCAGACAAATTTGCCGGAAAAGGCTTAAGAATTTAGTCCTTTAAAGGAATTGGTGCAAATACTGTACACTGTAATTTAAAAATACTATCCACCATACAAATTTGTCAACTTAATTTTGAAATCATGTTTAATTTATTTGAAGATGAGTAATTGAAACATGACATAATGATTGGTCGTAAAATCTTGGCACTTGGCTTTGGCATAACGATAGATGCTGATAAATTTAACATTTTTAAAACTAAACAAGTTAAGTTCAATATCTGATATCCTAAGTGATTTCAATATCTGATGAAACTATTATAAATTATGATATGTAAGTAATAATGAAAAGTTTAAATTGAAGAACATTATTGATCCATACACTGTACATTTTATCACTGGAATACCGAGCAGGCGTGTCACGACTGGAGAATTAGAAATTCGTTTATTATATGCCAACAAGACTGTACAGAGACGCCCATATCGACTTGGAGTAGATGAAAAGAAATTAGTTAGAGATAAAAACAAAAAATGCTGGCGGCAACCGTAATACGTCCAAATAATTCTCCATTTGCGAGCCCGATTTCGTTAGTAAAAAACAATGATGGCAGTGACCGTTTGTGCGTAGATTATAACGAGCCTAATGCAAATACAGTGGCTGACAAATATCCCTTGCCTCTAACTTCTCTTGCTTAGATGTGACTGGTGGATTTCATCAGATTCCAATGGATACAGAATTCAGAATTTGAAGACAAACCTGAAGTATCGCCACTTGAGGAATTGATCGTCAGGTCGGATTGTAAAACCGGGCCCGCGTAAAGAATGTCGTTTAGACTGGTCCCGTTTGCGGTCGGGCTCAAAGCATTGAAGACCACCCGCACCTTGTTCGTCGTGCTTTCGGGCATGATGTGGAAGATAGTAGCTAGCGGAACTGCTCGCGGGAGAGACCTCGGTCATGTGGCCTAAGTCGATATATTCCTGGATTACCGAGTCATAGCGGGCCTTAAGGGGCGGATCCCTCTTCAGGCGCTACTCATTACCCAGGAACTGAGCAAGAGCAAAAGACCGTGAAGCCGCTAGCTCGTAGCGTCACACGTACTTGCCTATTAACACATCGACTTGGGAGCTCTCAAAGAAGTTGGGGTCCGCCAGAGGAATGAATCGGATATGATGGCAGATTTCCTGCCAACTGCAGAAGAACGTAAGCCGCAGTGTTTAATTGTAGCGCGGGTCTAGACGGCGACCGAATGGAGAAATGCCAAAGTTTAGTAGATGACACACGTTGATAAGTGGACTGTATATGTAACTGTATATGACTGTATATATTAAATTTTGTCGGTAATATATTTCCTGAAATCGGAGGCAGAAAATATTTGGATATACATTTATGGACATGCTTGCAAGTACGGATATATGTAAGGGCATGTGGGGCATATGTTCGCACAGTGGAGCGTTGATAAGTGGACTGTATAACTGGTTGAACAGAAAAGTTATGTGGTGTACAAAAATTGGGAAAGAAAAAAACAAATATTACGACAGCGGCGGACTGTTCGGTGAATTTGGAAATTTCCGGAACTAATTCACACCGGCTGGCCAATATAAATTATGCCCTTTTTTGTCACCACACAATTTCACTCTTCACTTGCGGATTTTTTTTTTTCCTCTTTGGATTAATTGCACCGAAAAAAATATATGTATGGTATGTGTGTATGTAGGGTGACCAGATAACTGAAGTGGAAAATACGGACACCGCCGTTTTCTCGTTTCCACCAACCCCCGCGTTCGCAATTTGCGTTGTGACAGGGAATCGCAAAGAAATATTGAGCAATTTTTAGTATTTCAGAACATGATTCAAGACAACTATTAGCAGAAAAAAATTCACAGACTTTTTCATTGCCTCTTTTTCTGAAAAAATTATCCTTTGCTTCTTTTTTATTCAAAAATTTTTTTAAATTAACAAACTGGTCGAACAATTTTGTATCATCAATTTCAATATTTTTGGATGCGAGAAATGCAACAGATTTTTCAACAGAATCATACCTCAAATCTTTTCCTGGCTTGAAATTTAACCATTCGAAGTCTTCCAAATGACGCAATGACTGGCTCCATTTCAGCAAATATTCACAAGATCTTTCATACACCACAAGCATGGATTCTGTAAAGTTTTGACACTCAGTTTCTTTACCTTCATTTGTTAGCTTTTCCATTTTCTGCTTGACTGCGAATGGTATAAATTTCGAATTAAGTCTTTCAGTCAAAGTCTCCGATACTTCGTCAATGATTTGCAGAACTTCTAGAACAGAATTGTCTTCGCGTTCGATGCTTTTGATTCTATTATGTAAGACATTCATAAGTGAACTTATAAACAGCAATTGCAATTCCGCAAAATCATCTTTGTAAAAACTCTCTAAAATAATTGGCGGATGGTCAGTGGATAAAAAAAATGATTTCAGAGCTAGAAAAATTTGTAAAATTAGATCAATTCTTGAGGGTTAGCCAACGTGTTTTGCTGTGAGATAGCAGTTTCCTGTACTCCACGTCAACGAAATCGCAAAAATTCTTTAATTGATTTGTCCGAACAGTGTAAATCGAGAAGTGATTGAAAATGTTCATTACAATACATTCAATGTCGAAAGAACCGAACCGATCTATACCATGGTGAGCTGAATTGTTCATGACATGGCCTGAACACCCAATGCCAATGATATTTTGGTTTATTTCACGCCTTAAATAAGTCAATACGTTTTCTCCTTCTTTGCGATTCAGCCCACCAAAGTTTGTATTGATATTATCGCCTCCGTATGCGACCAGTTTCTCAGTCAAAACATGTTTATCCAATTCACTATTTATCATGTTAGCAATAGTTTGAGCTTTTTCATCAAACTTTTCTTTGATATTTAACAATTTGACAACTATCCCTCCTTCAGCAGGATCAAAATATTGGACTATCAATGGAAACATTTTCAAATTACCATGATTACTCGAATCAGTGCCTATACTAAAGAAAAGTGTCTTTTTCAAATCTTGCACTACCATTTCAATGGAATTAACAGATAGAACCTGATTTACAATAGCTTCGGTTTTTGTACGTCCGCAAGAAACATTTTTTTCTGCATGAGAATCGCCAAAGAGTGAGCGAATGAGTTGACTTGTGCAGTCCATGGATCTGTAGCTTTGATGATGTTTTATGGTGTGGTATGCCAAAGTTCCTTCAGCCACCCAAACTGCATGTGCCTCTGTTGCTGATTTTTGATAAGTGAAGTCCAAAATGGAACGCGAAGTAAATGCATCTTGCACTTTTTTTGAATATTTTGGTGTAGCGAGGTGTTTTTCCAGATCACGGGTTCCTACAATTTCACAATAGCAATCAGGCGATATTTCATGAAAAAAGAAAAAATACAAACCACTATTTGCAACTGACACCTCACAATCACAAAATGCAATGAGCAAAATATGCAGATTTCCCATCGCTAAAACTACGAGAATAAGTTTTTGTCTCAACTCCTCTGTAAATGTACACTTGCGTTTGGTTGAATTCGGCGTGGTTTTCAAGCGTTTGTGATCGGGTGACTCGGACATTATGCCGTGTTAATTGTCACAAGCTTGTTGTCCCTATCGAGTGTCAGGTTAGATTTTCCTTTACCGAATTTCGCGTTGAAAACATTCAGACCATTCGATTACTTGAAACCTGAACTTCCAGGATCTGCAACAACAAGTACACTTTTTTTTTACAATAAAGCTCTCAACTAATCTAATCGTTATTAGCGTTTATAAAACATCCAGAATACTTACGAGTTGGTTGTTTTGTTACAGATTGACTGATTGAGAATAAAAAAGTCAGCTGTTACAGAAATACACAAAGCAACGCTAAAAGCAATGTACATATGTACGCGACAGTATGCATACATACATAGCAAACCGAACAACCAGACGCAATCGTCCCATATTTCTAGGGAATTTTACCGTTAACGCGTGCTAAACTAATTGCGCGTTCTCTACGTCAGCTGCGAGCGCGGGCGCTTTCGAATGTTTAAGTCTAGAAACTCCTTTCGGAAAAATTGCAGGTGCAACCTGTTTTTTCGTTAAAAACGCGAAAAATACGGACATTTTACAAAAAAATACGGACTAACGGACACAGAGCTGAAAATACGGACATGTCCGTATTAATACGGATTAATAGGGCCTGGTCACCCTATGTGTATGTATGTATATGGATCCCCATATGCCTCTACCGTTGGCAAGCGAATGGATAACGGAGAGGACAAAAACGGCGGGGAATATGGCGAAGCACACAAAACGGAGACGGATGGAAAACTTTGTAGAATTTGTAGAAAATCTCAAGCTGCCGTTGTGTCGGAAAACTCGGACTTGGAGTTGACACGGTAGGGAAAAACAAACAAATCTTGCAGAAGTGTGAACGAAATTTAATGTTCGGACCACTGCTGAAGACGGGCAGAGAGACGGAGACAGAAAAATGTCGTACTTATCTTTTGGCGGAACAATGCCGGGAACTGCTGGTAGTGAATATCAAAAAGTATATCCGGCTCGAAGGACAAAAATGTTGTAGGGGGGCGTTGCTGCCGCAAAAGATTCCAGAAGTAAGGATGAAATAAGAAGTCGGGGGCGTCGTCGGGGTAAATTCAAAAAACGCGTTCAGCTTTATTCCGCTGCTTACAAGAGATTAACTTAACTAGTACAATAAAATGACGATCGATGACAACCAACGAGCGAGAGAGAGTGCACAGAGGAGTGAGTGCGGATGTGCTCTTCAGCGCGGATTCGCTCTTTAGCGCGGATGTGCTCTTCAGCGCTGATGCGCTCTTATGCACAGCTGAGCGGCAAAACGGCCCCTCACCTAAACAGTACTTCAAGGGAAATCGCATGGCGAACGTGGACGTTTTATCCATAAATCCGATTGATACTGAATTTAAGACAATAGATAGGATACCTGAAGTTTGCATTGACCTGACATACAATTGGCTTGTAGCTGAGCAGCAGTGTGATTCGTGCTTGAGGGAAATTTTAGCCCAGTTAAATGATGGAGAGTTGCAGGACAGCTTAGCCAAGACGAATGAGTTAAGCACAGGAATATATCGGAAAATTATATCGGAAAATTCAGATAAATGGAAAGACACGCTGTTTACTTGTAATCGCAAGAGCCTTTAAGTGGTCTGTAGTAAATCATGTCCATGAAGCAATCATGAATTTTGGGTGGCAGAAAGAAGCAGCGTGATTCGAGCTTGAGGGAAATTATAGCCCAGTTAAATGATGGAGAGTTGCAGGAGAGTTTAGCCAAGACGAATAAGTTAAGCACAGGAATATATCGGAAAATTATATCGGAAAATTCAGATAAATGGAAAGACACGCTGTTTGTAATCGCAAGAGCCTTTAAGTGGTCTGTAGTAAATCATGTCCATGAAGCAATCATGCATTTTGGGTGGCAGAAAACGTTAGACAAGGTATACAAGCAGTATTGCTTCGAGCATATGTTCAAGTATGTACGAAGATTCGTACATAGGAAATTAAGGAAATTTACATCATGGAAATTACATCATGTCTATCTGTTTTTCGTAGTTCGTAGTGTCACCTAGCGTCATGTGACACCACGAACCACAAAAAACTTATGGACATGATTTAATTTCCATGATGTAAATTTCCTTAATTTCCTATGTACGAATCTTCGTACATACTTGAACATATGCTAAGAGAAGGGAATTTAAGGGCTCTAAGAAGGGAATTTGAGGGCTTTGCTGAGATTCAGAATCGATGCAGGTGACAAAACTCTGGAGCATCACCTTGGGAGCACATCTTCAAGAGCGACCAATACCTATTAAAAAAACGATTCAGACCCAACTAATTGAATGCTGCAGGGCAGAGATACTGGACAAAATTTTGCAACGAGTGGCTCGTGCTGAGTTCTATACGATTGTTTTCGATGAATCTCCAGATCTGTCGGGAAAAACTCAGGTAATACTTTAATCCTGCCAATTATTACGTAGAATTTCCGTAAAAATAAAATAATTGATGCCTTTTGCCTGAACTATCGGATAGTGGTTGATCGCAAGAAAATAAACAGAAATTTACTGAATAATGTTTCTCGTTACAGATAAGATTTTTATTCAGATACGTAGATTTTTCTCCTGGTGAAGCATGCATACAAGAAGACTTTGTATCTATTTTGGACGCATTCGGTTAACTTTCGAAGAATACTCTCGCGGAAGGCATAGAATCAGAAGAAAGCGAGGATGAAGATGGATCAATGGCTTACAGGACTGATAGAAAAAATGACCGAACCGATGAAGAATTGTCTCTAACTGGATCTGCCATCGGGGGGATTGTTCTTGGAGACTTGAAGAAAATGAATCTCCGAATGGAGAAATGCGCTTCGATAGGGACTGATGGATGTGCGGTCATGCTGTCAGATATCGAAATTCGGAAAGAAGCAAAAAATGCTGTCATGACTCCGTGTTTCTCACACAAACTCAACAACAGTATTTTAAAGTCAGTGAAAGTACGATTAATCAAAAACTTTGCCAGTGCCATACGAGAAGGGGACAAATTCTTCAAGTACTCATTTCCAAAACGTGTGACTGTATTAGCAAAGATACTTGGTGAAAAAATAGTCCAGTTGTGTGAAACAAGATGGGTAGAGAGACACGATGCTGTCCTCTATCATTCTATCGCTCACTCATTCGCTCAGCGTAGTTCTTCAGAAGGAAGCAATTGATTTGGTGAAGGCATCAAAAATGATTGGACGTTGTTGCCACGTTGAATAAAAAGAGGGAAAAAGTTGAATAAATATTCCGACTGATTTATTCAGATGCCAAGAAAATGGCGGAAAAACTCGATGTTGATGAAGCAAAACCGAGAACATGTGGTCGACAAACGAAACACGAAAATTACGACGTGAAAACATGCGAAAATTACTACAGGGTCTCTGTCTACATACCTATGCTGGATACCATTAAAAAATATTTGGAAGCTCGTTTTTCACCAGAAGTTTTGGATGGTTACCAATTGAATGTATTGCTCCCAGAAAAAGCGAGTCTTTTAAAAGAAAACGAAATCAATGATCTAATAGGATGCTTTATAGAAAGATTCGGGAATCATCTGGATGATGACAAGAGCGTGAATTGAGTTACTGGCAATATCACTGGCAGCAGCAACAAAAAACTGAAGGCAACGAAATTCCAACTTCTGCACTGGAAACAATAAAAAAATGTAATGCATGCATATGCATATGGTTGACTATGGTTGAAATATAACCACTTTGTTTACCTAAAAATTGGGATGGATAATTTTTGTTTTATAATAAGTTTGAATCCCAAATCGAATAATAAGTTCAATTCCAAGTTCAATAAAGAAACTAAAATAGAAAGATAATATTGAAATTCATGCAAAACATGAAAAGAATCGAGTTGATAAGAATAAGGCCAAGATTGTAAAACCCAAGGTTGGGGATCATGTCTTGCTTGGATCGTAAGTTCAAAGGACCTTTTATGGTTGCCGAGTTGTTGGAAGGTAATCGATACCTACTGAAATAGTTGAATAGCAAGCGAACATATAAGTATTCACACGAGAGTTTGAGAAGGCTACCGGACGAGCAGATCTCTGATGAGAATATTGAGAAAGGTGACGGTGGTGAAAAGGACACTCGCCATGAGACATCAAACACAGGGTCTAGATCTGATTAACAATAGTCATGCCTGGTATGAATAATATTGTGTGGTGCAGTTTGGATCTGAGAAGATCGTGGCGCTTAAGATGCAAAACGTCGTGTGGGGCGGCAAGTGTGGGCCCTGTGGTTCAAACTGTGGTTTGATAACGAGGATAGCCAAATAGGCGGGTTTGGGCAAAAGAGTATGAGCTACTGAAAGAGAGTCATGGCCGTGTCGGAGATATATAAGATTAAGCAAAATGTAAATTAAGCTGTAAGTTGTTAAGAAAGAGAAACAATATAGAACAAAAAAAACTAAGCAAAGAGTTATTTGTGGTTTCTTTTACTTGCATAATTGATGAGAGCGAGGATTGAGAACGAGATAGATGTCGTGTAAGCCGAGAGTGGCCCGGTCGGGTGTTGGTTCTCTCCAAGGAATGGACAATTGGATGATGAAATATGGCATGGCGCGTGCCATAACAAGCGGGAAAAATGAAAACAGAGTTTCAGTTTGCTAAGAGATACAAGACAGATAAGTTCTCGTATATTAAAAAATGCAAAATAAAAAAAGAAAAACAACAACACACATACTTTGGAATCGAATTTGGAGAAACTTCAGTTCTAACTTAAACCGCGAACCGCGGAGTCGAATTTATAATTTATTTAATAAAAATTCATTTATTTAATTATAAATTAAAATAAATATAAAAAAAAATTTTGTCTTTCGTGTGCAATAGAGGACTTATCTCTATTTCTGCATTTTTCTTTTGCTCTCTCCAAAGCTCCCGCTTCGGCTCTTATTTAGCACAGTGGTTCAAGGTAAAGTGTTTTTTAACTTTTTATACCCTTGCAGGGGGTACTATATTTTTGGTCAAAAGTGCGCAACGCAGTGAAGGAGATATCTCCGACCTTATAAAGTATATGGGCATTTCCTGGGGTCGCGAACGTACGTTCGTACGCAATTAGTGCCAAAAAATTAAAGAAAACAAGAAAGGAAAGCTAACTTCGGGCGGAGCCGAAGTTAATATACCCTTGCAGGTAAAACCGGATATATATCGCAAACATCAGATATAGTTGGCCGATTCTTATGAGTAAATCATAATAAAACCAATAACTACAATAAAAAATCTAAAAAAAGTCCCAAGCTCCTATCTTCTTCAATCAATCAATCTTCTTCTTCTTCTGCTCCTTCCGATCAATCAGTTATATGGCAGCTTTAGGATATAGTCGGCCGATCGAGCTGTTCCGACTTATATACTGCGTGCAAAGGAAAGAAGGATGTGTGCAAAGTTTCAAGACGATAGCTTTAAAACTGAAAGACAAGTTCGCGTAGAAACGGACAGACAGACGGACAGACAAACGGACAGAAGGACATGCTCATATCAACTCAGGAGGTGATTCTGATTTAGAATATATATACCTTATAGGGTCGGAGATGTCTCCTTCACTGCGTTGCACACTTTTGAACAAAATTATAATACCCTCTGCAAGGGTATAAAAACATTTTCTGATACTTTTTTTTGTTGTTTCCGATAGCATTTGGTGAGTTCTTTTCTTAGTGTAAATTATGATTCTAATGGATTTTTCATTTTTATAATATTGACAAAAAACATGATGTCGCGAACGTACGCGAAATGGAAGTCGGATTTGGCTTGCTCTAGCAAAATCAAAAAATCTTCGAATTGGAATGGAATATAATTAAATTAAGTACGGGTCGCGAACGTAAGGGTCGCAAACGTACGATTTTTCCACATATATAATTTTTTTTTTTTGGCTTACCTCTTTTTGTTTTATAAATAAATTTATATATTCTTAAAAAATCATGTTTCACCAAATTTTTTTTTTAATTTTAATTTAATTTAATTTCAACTGTCACTTCTTTTATCCATCTACAAATATTAATAAGATTGTTAAACAAGAAAGGAAAGTTAAATTCGGGCGGAGCCGAAGTTTATATACCCTTGCATTTAAAACCGGATATTTATCGCAAACATCGGATATAGTTGGCCGATCCTTATGAGAATATGATAATATAACCCAATTTATTATAATACAAAAACCAAACCTAAAAATGTCCCAAACTTCTATCTTTAAAAACACAAAAGTTGGGTCATTTCCGATCGTTCAGTTATATGGCAGCTATAGGATATAGTCGGCCGATCCTAATGAAATTTGGTAGGTTGGATCAACTGGTCAAAAATATAATCTGTCATTTCCGATCGTTTAGTTATATGGAAGCTATAGGATATAGTCGGCCGAGCCTTATAAAAATTGGCATGTCGTAATGGTTTGCCAAAAATAGCTCTCGTGTCAAATTTGAACTCTCTAACTCTAAAAACACCAAAGTTATACCATTTCCGATCAATCAGTTATATGGCAGCTATAGGATATAGTCGGCCGATCCGGGCCGTTCCGACTTATATACTGCGTGCAAAGGAAAGAAGAGTGTGTGCAAAGTTTCAAGACGATAGCTTCAAAACTGAGAGACTAGTTCGCGTAGAAACGGACAGACAGACGGACGGACAGACGGTCAGACGGACAGACGGACATGCTCATATCAACTCAGGAGGTGATCCTGATCAAGAATATATATACTTTATAGGGTCGGAGATGTCTCCTTCACTGCGTTGCACACTTTTGGACAAAATTATAATACCCTCTGCAAGGGTATACAAAAATAAGCTTTTACTTAAATTAAAAAAAACCCGCAGTAGTGTTGATTTCTCAAGATACCTACTAGCTCGGTCAAATTTTACCGTGCATAACGCTGAATGTTATAGGAATTATATTGACCGCTGCCGGATACAATTTACTCAGGATCCAAAGCAGTTTTATAATTTTGTAAACACTAAGCGTAAACACGTATCTTTTTCACCCCTGCTTACGTTTGAAAATTCCTCTGCGACTTCTGATCAGGCCATTGCCGATCTTTTCGCAGAAAATTGCCGAAAATTGACTGATCAGCCTTACGCATATAACATTCAAGCAGCAAATCTTATTTTCTGTCCGTTTTTTTCTGAGAACAACTTATTATCTGGTCTTTTAAGGGTCAAACCCATTTATTCGCCAGGCCCCGATGAAGTACCAGGCTGTATGCTAAAATACTGTGCCAGGGCTCTGTGTAAACCTCTGCTTAGACTTTTCAACTTATCTTTGGAAACCTCGATTTTTCCTCTTAAGTGGAAGGAATCATTTCCTCAGGGTAAAAGTCTGAGGCTGCCAACTACAGAGGCATCTCTAAGTTGTCGGCAATTCCAAAGTTATTTGAAAAATTAATTACCCCTCATTTGCAACACCTTTGCTCTTCGATTATCACTCCTTGTCAGCATGGCTTTATTAAGCGTCGCTCCTCCACCACAAACTTATTGGAGTTGACATCCTTTGTCATAGATGGCTTTTGTAAGGGATATCAAACCGATGTAATTTACACAGACTTCAGCAAAGCATTTGATTCAGTTAATCACTCACTCTTGTTGAGTAAACTGAATATGCTGGGTTTTCCTAAATACCTCTTAACGTGGATCTCCAGCTACCTAGATGGAAGGACACAAAGAGTCTTATTTAAAAACATACAGTCCCGTCTGGTCCGTGCTACATCCGGCGTCCCTCAAGGAAGTCATCTTGGCCCGTTATTATTTACGCTTTTTATAAACGACTTGCCCCCTGCTTTAACGAACTCTGTAGTTCTTATGTATGCAGATGATGTAAAGCTTTGTCTTCAGTACAAATCCATCTCTGCCCAATGCAGTCTTCAGTCTGACCTTGATAACTTTCAAAAATGGTGTTTAGCTAATGATCTAATACTTAATGGATCAAAATGCAAGCATATGTCTTTTTATCGTTCTTGTCCTCTGCAAGCTACTTATTCTATTACGGGATTGCCTTAGAAAAATTAACCCAGGTTAATGATCTCGGCATCCTACTAGACATCAAACTTAAATTTGCCGACCATATTTCCTTAATGGTTAATAAGGCTAAAGGATTCCTTGGTTTTATCAAAAGGTGGTCAAAAGAATTTAATGACCCCTATATAACCAAAACACTATTCATTTCTTTGGTCCGTCCTATACTGGAGTACGGTTCATGTGTCTGGAGTCCCCAATATGGAGTACATCAGGACCGCATAGAATCCGTACAAAAGAATTTCCTAACTTTTGCACTTAGAGGTCTATACTGGGATGCAAATCTTCAGCTTCCATCCTACAGTAGCAGACTGTTACTTATAAACTTACCTAGCTTAACAAATCGTAGGACAATGCTCGGTGTAGTTTTTCTGCATAACCTAATTAATGGGGATGTAGATAGCCAGCATTTACTAACACGATTAAATTTCAACATTCCTAATAGAAGGACTCGAAACTTTAGTCCTCTGTTCCTTAGCCGTTGTAGTTCGACATATGCACTGCATGACCCTTTTAGGGTATTATGTTCGAACTACAATGGTCTCTACTCTATTACATCTCTTTCCTGTCCCTCTAATTTAAAATATACAATTTTAAATTTCCTTACTAACTCCTCCTAGCTTAATAATTAACAAATATCTTAATATATTCTAACAAATCGTTTCTTGAGCGCCCCTCGGTCGTCTGGGCCTCTAAGCTTTATGATGAATACAGCAATGCTAGCTGATGCTCTTATTGATTCACAAGCCATTTCCAAATTCTGAAAGACCGGTAAAAAAAAAAAAAAAAAAAATATATATTTTGCCGTAACTCTGTAAAAAAGTAAAAATCTGATCTCGGGGTGTAAAAATAATTCATTTGATTTATTTTGACACCCAAAACATGGAGTGAAAATTGAAAGAAAAAAATTGTCGGATCGAAAAATTTTCGGCCCGCGAGGATAAAGTGAAGCTAATTAGTGCGGTCAGGGCGAAACCCATTATATGGTATTTGACCCACAAGGGGAATTTTAATGCCATAAAATGGCATTGAAATGATTTTTAATTGATTTTGATTTTGACCCAGTTTTGTTTTTCTTAATCAGCTCCTTAGCGGCGAAATACATAAAGAAAACACCAAAATCCAATCGGTTTGAATTCATTTTTGCTTATTTGTTTTTTGTTTACAAACAACAGCTGTTCAGTAATACCCTTTTCCTTAATTTTTGGGGTCACACTAGCTCGGTAGCCAAATAAAGAGCGATTTTGCTAGCACACGTGTTACAGCGGATTGTCGTCGTCAGAGTATAAGGCTTAAGCACCTCCTAAGGTGTTCACAAATATATAAAACTTCTTCGGGTCCTGAATAAACTAAATCCAACAGCGACGAATGTAATTCCTAAAACATTCAGTGTTATGCACAGTAAAATTTAAATGAGCTACCAATTATCTTGAAAAATCTATACCACTGTACAATTTTTTATATTCAAACTTTTTTTTATTTAATCGTGAGATCGTGAGGCACCTTTTACCTTGCCCACCACTTACTTGAAGTATGGTAAAGTTTTATTTATTTATTTATTTCGCCAACGGACAAACCCTTACATGGCTACATAATAACAACTTACACCTAATAAATAAAACTACAAAATTAACAAAAACTTAATAAATGCCGTATTACCTTGCGTTTTAACACACCCTTATCTGAGCCCCACTCAATTCGGAGGCTAGGCGGCAAAGAATTAAAATAAGAAAGAGCCCGCTCTATCGGCTCATTTAAAAGATAATTGGCCCTATGACACTTGACCCGAAAGGGGGTAAAGGTACGAAGATCCCTTTGAGGAACATTAAAATTAACGAGTCCCAACAAAAAAGCACAATCAATGTTATCAAAAATTAAATTATTTTAAAAAGTTAACGCTGCCAGTTTACGCCGATCCTCCAACGTGCAAACGTTCAAAAGAAGGCAACGGCTCTGGTATGAAGGAACAGGATCCTGAAACCTTAAAGGCAGAAGTGCAAATTTTAAAAATTTTTTCTGGAGTCGCTCAATTCGGTTGGAACGAACTTTACACTCCGGATTCCAAATGATTGAGGCGTATTCCAGCCTCGACCGAATGAATGCAGCATAGACGCTGAGGCTCGAGTATGGACTTTTGAACTGGTTCACGTGCCTCTTAACAAAGCCCAGCATAGCATACGCTTTAGGTAAAATATAGTCTAAGTGACCAGAAAATTTAAATTTGCTGTCGAATAAGACACCAAGGTCTACCACCTCTTCTTTAGCTGCCAAATTATAATTATTGATGGAATAACCCGTACAGATTTCAAGAGACCGCCTACTGTAACGGGTAAACATACACTTAGATAAGTTTAATGGAAGAAGATTGCGGGAGCACCATGAGTAAACTCTGGATATATCCTCCTGTAACAAGTAACTGTCACTAATGCAGCTAATCTCTTTATAGATTTTAAGGTCATCCGCATACATTAAAAAGTGCGAATGACGAAAGCATGACGAGATGTCATTAATGAAAATGATAAATAGAAGAGGTCCAAGAGAGCTGCCTTGTGGAAGACCAGAGGAGGTGACAAATGGACTTGAGATAGCATCTCCAACAGTAACGTAGCAAGGTCGGTCAGCCAGATAAACCTCGAACCAACTTAATAGGCAGGAATGAATACCTAATTTATATAATTTAGCCAGAAGGGCAGCATGACACACTTTGTCGAAGGCTTTGAAGAAGTCGGTGTAAATGGCATCAACCTGAAATCTGTTTTCAAAAGCTTCAAAGCAGTGAAAAGAAAAGACAGCTAAATTAGTGGTAGTGGACCTCCCAGGCAGAAAACCATGCTGGTTGGGGGATATGAAATTGCGAGCCATAAAAGTCAATTTTTTTGTTACTATCCGCTCCAGTATCTTAGCGACGTTGCAAATTTTGGCTATAGGTCGATAGAAATTGGGTTGGATAAAGTTTTCTCCATAGAAAATATAGATGGGAAGCAAAAAATTTCGATTTTTTTAAATAATTGTTGCTAGAAAAGCTTTCTTTAATATAAAATGCACTACTTTTGTGCCCATTCAAACTTCTCAATTAACGAAAAATGAAATAAAAAACTACTTTTTTTTGCTCAGTGAAGGCTCTGCTCTCGTTGTTTTTCTCTGCTACGCATACACTCATACACTAAACATGTGTGCGTTTTGCCCCCCACTGCACTATGGGGTTTTTGACCACTTTATGTGGCATTTAATCATTTTTTGAAAGTTCTCTGATTTAAAAAAAATTAATGGGAATGCTACCAATGTTTAAGAAAACATCAAACTATTATGCCTCATACTCAAAATGTTAATTATTAGCACCATATGTTAGCATAACAGCTGCAAAGTCAGCTGTTGCATCCGAAAGCACGGCCGCTAAGTTTAAAAAAACTTTAAAAAGAAAAATAGTAATGGGTACTGATTTCACAGGTTTGTACTACATGTTGAATGTATTAACTGTTTAAATTGTGCGTGTCTATACTAACATTTTTTCATTTTATAAATGCACCTTAAGCTTAATTTTGGGAAACAAATTTCAACTTTGGGAAGAGTTTTGAAATAGAAGGAATAGAAAGTTTTCAATGCGTCCAAGTGTATGTGGTAGCGTTGTCAATACTGAGCAAAGGCTGTTAGTCTTATTGTGCACTTTTCTCCACTATTTATGCAATTTGAATTTTTTTTAGATAACCTCACTTTCTCCAAAGCCGATTTGGTCGCTGCTTGGAACAGCGAAAGGGGCCGGGTTGGGCATCAAATGGCTGTACAATGTTTTTTTGAACGCCATGCAAATAACAATGTCGATAATGCCGTTTTGAAAAAAAAGACACCAGTTTTTAATGGAAGTAATGGAAAATACGGTGCTTCCAGTCGGCTATTTTGGAGAAGAAGTGTCTGAGTCCTGAAACAAGCTGTATAAATCAGACAGGCGTCACCATTCAAGAAAGCACAACCGATTACATTCCTTCGCTGATGTGTTCAACAGAGCTATGGATACATCAGATCCAATTATTTCGTCCTTAGTTTATCGAGATGCATAAAAAACTAAAGAGTCTTTTACTTCCAATTGAGGTAATTGAGATGCTTTCGTACGAATACGAAAATAATTTTTGTCTCGAAGATGACGAATTTAACGATTCCAGCTTGTTTTTTTTAGATAATATTGATATATTATAGAAAATGAAAAAAGAATAATAAGATTAATACTACTATCGACTTCCCTCTCTTTCTCTTACTTTCTCTCTTTCTTTCTCCCCCTCTCTTTTTGTGCGCACTGCGTTTTATTAAAAATATTGGTAAACCAGTGTTTACATACTTGTGAATTAAATCTTGTGAATCTTAACCCTCTTAAAAAAATAAAAAAATAAAAAAAAATAAAATAAAATGGAATTTAAACTTGTCTGTGCCATTAAGTCTTGTAACAAGACAATTTCCTCATCCCAGCCTGCCATCCATTGCTGGCTATGTGAGAACGTCGTACATGCCAAGTGTGCCGGATTCACTGCCTCAGTTTCGGATTCCATTTCCCGTAGGTCTGGGCTACATTATTGTTGTGAAAACTGTCGTGCTGTGCAAGGCGAAATGAGGTCGTTCATGAGACAGACCAAAAATGGATTTAAAGAGCTGATCACTGGTTTTCGTAAAATCAATGAACAGCTCTGTGCGCTGGACACTCAGTTTAGTGGCCTTCAGCTGCTAAATGAGTCCCCTAAGCGTAAGAAATCCGCTGTTTCTGATCCGCCTCAGCCTGCTCAGCCGACATTAATGCAGCCGCTTATATCTCTGGCCACCCCAAGGGCTAGAACTGAGAAAAATTCGTCCGAATTTCTCAGGGATAATGAGCAATTGTCCGATATGTCCGCCATGGCATCCCTTCAAGTGATGCCACAGGTCCTAGGGAACGAAACCCCCATTAGAGTCACCCAAAAGGGTATTCCACAGTCCGGACCACCGGCACCGACTGATGCTACAGTTCTCGTACCTGCGACACCAAAGCCCTTACAGGTGATTCCTCCATCGAAACATATATTTGTTTCTCGGCTTGCCCCTGATACTTCAGAGATTGATATCTCGGCTTATATCAAAGCCAAAACAAAAGCCGATATAAAGGTGGAGGACATAACTAAATTTAAATATAATTATACACGGCGCACGTCTTCTTTCAAGATTCGTGTGCCCGCGTTGATGTTCAAGACGATTTGTTCTCCCAGTTTTTGGCCAGAGAATCTTTTCGTCCAAGAACATCAGCCTAGTTTCGTGAAGAAAAAAGTTACAAAAACAGTGGGAGTGAGACTTCCCAATATCGGAACCACTGACCAACCCTCCACCTCTTCTTTGGCCACTAACCCAAAAAACTAGTTTCCTCACTAACACTTACCTATCAGAATACTAGGGGGCTACGTAGCAAACTCCCCAAGCTATATTCTGATAGTTCTTTCTTTGCATCCCATATAATAGCATTTACAGAAACTTGGTTAAAGCCGGAGATCTTAAGCTCCGAAGTTTTTCCAAGTAAGAACACCAATTTTAGACGGGATCGATCTCAGCGAAAAGGAGGTGGAGTCCTCATTTCGGTAGACTCTACTCTTGCTTCTGAAGAGGTGAAATCCCAAGAGTTTGGTGACATAGAATTAATTTGCGTTAAAATCACTATTTCCGTGAAAGCTTTATACATTAAATGTTCATATATACCTCCTATGTCTGAACCGCCTACATATTGGCAGCATTTGTCCGCCATTCGATACGTCTCTAATCTAATGACGGATCGTGACCAACTCGTAGCGGTGGGCGACTTTAATATCCCAGAGTTAAAGTGGTCCAACGTCGATAACTCACCATCTTTGTCACTTATAACTTACCATGACTTCACCGCGGGCATGTTTGACATGTCCCTAGGTCAGATCAATCATGTTAGAAATTCGCTAGGTCGGCTTTTAGACTTATGTTTTGTATCTGATCCTGATGGTACTGCTCTCTCCAGAGCTTTTCCCCTTTCCCCTTTCAACCCCAGAGGATCCATATCACCCCACGCTGGAGGTCTCAATCGAAACCACTCCTGGTATCGATCAGATGTCTCCGAGCGTGGTAAATAAGATTCGCTGTTTCCGTAAAGATGATTTTCAGAAACTTAATAGCCTTATCGATACATTTGACTGGTCTGATATTCTGGCGTGCACTGATCTTAATGTACCTTTAGAAAAATTTTATTTTACTTTAAATAAATTTTTTGACTCATGTGTGCCTTGGAAATATCCGTCCGCTTCAACAAATCCTCCTTGGTTTACAAGGTGCCTCGCTAACTTAAAAAATAAACAAGAAAAAAAAGCTAACTTCGGGCGGAGCCGAAGTTGATATACCCTTGCAGTTAAAACCGGATAAATATCGCAAACATCGGATATAGTTTGCCGATCCTTATGATTACATCATATTAAAACCAATTTATTACAATAAAAAATCTAAAAAAAAGTTCCAAGCTTCTATCTTCAAAAATACGAAAGTTGATATTTCTACCAAGTACCATTTACGATCGTTCAGTTATATGGCAGCTATAGGATATAGTCGGCCGATCCTAATGATATTTGGTAGGTTGGATCAACTGGCCAAAAATAGAATCTGTATTAAGTTTCAGTTTTAAGTTTATTAACTTTCTATCTTCAAAAACACGAAAGTTGGGTCTTTTCCGATCGTTCAGTTATATGGCAGCTATAAGATATAGTCGGCCGATCCTTTTGAAATTCGGCACGTCGCAAAATTACGTCGTAATTTTGCCAAAAATAGCTCTCGTGTCAAATTTAAACTCTCTAACTTTAAAAACACCAAAGTTATACCATTTTCGATCAATCAGTTATATGGCAGCTATAGGATATAGTCGGCCGATCCGGACCGTTCCGACTTATATACTGCGTGCAAAGGAAAGAAGGGTGTGTGCAATGTTTCAAGTCGATAGCTTCAAAACTGAGAGACTAGTTTGCGTAGAAACAGACAGACGGACAGACGGTCAGACGGACAGACGGACAGACGGACGTGCTCATATCAACTCAGGAGGTGATCCTGATCAAGAATATATATACTTTATAGGGTCGGAGATGTCTCCTTCACTGCGTTGCACACTTTTGGACAAAATTATAATACCCTCTGCAAGGGTATACAAAAATAAGCTTTTACTTAAATTAAAAAAAACCCGCAGTAGTGTTGATTTCTCAAGATACCTACTAGCTCGGTCAAATTTTACCGTGCATAACGCTGAATGTTATAGGAATTATATTGACCGCTGCCGGATACAATTTACTCAGGATCCAAAGCAGTTTTATAATTTTGTAA
Source organism: Drosophila bipectinata (assembly GCF_030179905.1). Taxonomy (NCBI): domain Eukaryota; kingdom Metazoa; phylum Arthropoda; class Insecta; order Diptera; family Drosophilidae; genus Drosophila; species Drosophila bipectinata. Next base: position 17,650,451 of record NC_091740.1, on the reverse strand, counting down.
ACACTAAGCGTAAACACGTATCTTTTTCACCCCTGCTTACGTTTGAAAATTCCTCTGCGACTTCTGATCAGGCCATTGCCGATCTTTTCGCAGAAAATTGCCGAAAATTGACTGATCAGCCTTACGCATATAACATTCAAGCAGCAAATCTTATTTTCTGTCCGTTTTTTTCTGAGAACAACTTATTATCTGGTCTTTTAAGGGTCAAACCCATTTATTCGCCAGGCCCCGATGAAGTACCAGGCTGTATGCTAAAATACTGTGCCAGGGCTCTGTGTAAACCTCTGCTTAGACTTTTCAACTTATCTTTGGAAACCTCGATTTTTCCTCTTAAGTGGAAGGAATCATTTCCTCAGGGTAAAAGTCTGAGGCTGCCAACTACAGAGGCATCTCTAAGTTGTCGGCAATTCCAAAGTTATTTGAAAAATTAATTACCCCTCATTTGCAACACCTTTGCTCTTCGATTATCACTCCTTGTCAGCATGGCTTTATTAAGCGTCGCTCCTCCACCACAAACTTATTGGAGTTGACATCCTTTGTCATAGATGGCTTTTGTAAGGGATATCAAACCGATGTAATTTACACAGACTTCAGCAAAGCATTTGATTCAGTTAATCACTCACTCTTGTTGAGTAAACTGAATATGCTGGGTTTTCCTAAATACCTCTTAACGTGGATCTCCAGCTACCTAGATGGAAGGACACAAAGAGTCTTATTTAAAAACATACAGTCCCGTCTGGTCCGTGCTACATCCGGCGTCCCTCAAGGAAGTCATCTTGGCCCGTTATTATTTACGCTTTTTATAAACGACTTGCCCCCTGCTTTAACGAACTCTGTAGTTCTTATGTATGCAGATGATGTAAAGCTTTGTCTTCAGTACAAATCCATCTCTGCCCAATGCAGTCTTCAGTCTGACCTTGATAACTTTCAAAAATGGTGTTTAGCTAATGATCTAATACTTAATGGATCAAAATGCAAGCATATGTCTTTTTATCGTTCTTGTCCTCTGCAAGCTACTTATTCTATTACGGGATTGCCTTAGAAAAATTAACCCAGGTTAATGATCTCGGCATCCTACTAGACATCAAACTTAAATTTGCCGACCATATTTCCTTAATGGTTAATAAGGCTAAAGGATTCCTTGGTTTTATCAAAAGGTGGTCAAAAGAATTTAATGACCCCTATATAACCAAAACACTATTCATTTCTTTGGTCCGTCCTATACTGGAGTACGGTTCATGTGTCTGGAGTCCCCAATATGGAGTACATCAGGACCGCATAGAATCCGTACAAAAGAATTTCCTAACTTTTGCACTTAGAGGTCTATACTGGGATGCAAATCTTCAGCTTCCATCCTACAGTAGCAGACTGTTACTTATAAACTTACCTAGCTTAACAAATCGTAGGACAATGCTCGGTGTAGTTTTTCTGCATAACCTAATTAATGGGGATGTAGATAGCCAGCATTTACTAACACGATTTAAATCTAACAAATCGTTTCTTGAGCGCCCCTCGGTCGTCTGGGCCTCTAAGCTTTATGATGAATACAGCAATGCTAGCTGATGCTCTTATTGATTCACAAGCCATTTCCAAATTCTGAAAGACCGGTAAAAAAAAAAAAAAAAAAAAAATATATTTTGCCGTAACTCTGTAAAAAAGTAAAAATCTTATCTCGGGGTGTAAAAATAATTCATTTGATTTATTTTGACACCCAAAACATGGAGTGAAAATTGAAAGAAAAAAATTGTCGGATCGAAAAATTTTCGGCCCGCGAGGATAAAGTGAAGCTAATTAGTGCGGTCAGGGCGAAACCCATTATATGGTATTTGACCCACAAGGGGAATTTTAATGCCATAAAATGGCATTGAAATGATTTTTAATTGATTTTGATTTTGACCCAGTTTTGTTTTTCTTAATCAGCTCCTTAGCGGCGAAATACATAAAGAAAACACCAAAATCCAATCGGTTTGAATTCATTTTTGCTTATTTGTTTTTTGTTTACAAACAACAGCTGTTCAGTAATACCCTTTTCCTTAATTTTTGGGGTCACACTAGCTCGGTAGCCAAATAAAGAGCGATTTTGCTAGCACACGTGTTACAGCGGATTGTCGTCGTCAGAGTATAAGGCTTAAGCACCTCCTAAGGTGTTCACAAATATATAAAACTTCTTCGGGTCCTGAATAAACTAAATCCAACAGCGACGAATGTATTTCCTAAAACATTCAGTGTTATGCACAGTATTAAAAAAAAAAAAAAAAAATTTAAATGAGCTACCAATTATCTTGAAAAATCTATACCACTGTACAATTTTTTATATTCAAACTTTTTTTTATTTAATCGTGAGATCATGAGGCACCTTTTACCTTGCCCACCACTTACTTGAAGTATGGTAAAGTTTTATTTATTTATTTATTTCGCCAACGGACAAATCCTTACATGGCTACATAATAAAAACTTACACCTAATAAATAAAACTACAAAATTAACAAAAACTTAATAAATGCCGTATTACCTTGCGTTTTAACACACCCTTATCTGAGCCCCACTCAATTCGGAGGCTAGGCGGCAAAGAATTAAAATAAGAAAGAGCCCGCTCTATCGGCTCATTTAAAAGATAATTATGACACTTGACACTTGACACTTGACCCGACCCGATGACACTTGACCCGAAAGGGGGTAAAGGTACGAAGATCCCTTTGAGGAACATTAAAATTAACGAGTCCCAACAAAAAAGCACAATCAATGTTATCAACAATTAAATTATTTTAAAAAGTTAACGCTGCCAGTTTACGCCGATCCTCCAACGTGCAAACGTTCAAAAGAAGGCAACGGCTCTGGTATGAAGGAACAGGATCCTGAAACCTTAGAGGCAGAAGTGCAAATTTTAAAAATTTCTGGAGTCGCTCAATTCGGTTGGAACGAACTTTACACTCCGGATTCAAAATGATTGAGGCGTATTCCAGCCTCGACCGAATGAATGCAGCATAGACGCTGAGGCTCGAGTATGGACTTTTGAACTGGTTCACGTGCCTCTTAACAAAGCCCAGCATAGCATACGCTTTAGGTAAAATATAGTCTAAGTGACCAGAAAATTTAAATTTGCTGTCGAATAAGACACCAAGGTCTAACACCTCTTCTTTAGCTGCCAAATTATAATTATTGATGGAATAACCCGTACAGATTTCAAGAGACCGCCTACTGTAACGGGTAAACATACACTTAGATAAGTTTAATGGAAGAAGATTGCGGGAGCACCATGAGTAAACTCTGGATATATCCTCCTGTAACAAGTAACTGTCACTGATGCAGCTAATCTCTTTATAGATTTTAAGGTCATCCGCATACATTAAAAAGTGCGAATGACGAAAGCATGACGAGATGTCATTAATGAAAATGATAAATAGAAGAGGTCCAAGAGAGCTGCCTTGTGGAAGACCAGAGGAGGTGACAAATGGACTTGAGATAGCATCTCCAACAGTAACGTGGCAAGGTCGGTCAGCCAGATAAGACTCGAACCAACTTAATAGGCAGGAATGAATACCTAATTTATATAATTTGGCCAGAAGGGCAGCATGACACACTTTGTCGAAGGCTTTGGAGAAGTCGGTGTAAATGGCATCAACCTGAAATCTGTTTTCAAAAGCTTCAAAGCAGTGAAAAGAAAAGACAGCTAAATTAGTGGTAGTGGACCTCCCAGGCAGAAAACCATGCTGGTTGGGGGATATGAAATTGCGAGCCAGAAAAGTCAATTTTTTAGTTACTATCCGCTCCAGTATCTTAGCGACATTGCAAATTTTGGCAATAGGTCGATAATTGGTAACATCACACCTACTGCCACCTTTGTGAATAGGCGTTATAGAAGTCATCTTCCACCGGTGGGGGAATCTACCAGATGAGAGCGAAAAGGAGAACAGCAACTGAAGGGGAGTAGAAAGAGAAGCGATACTCCTCTTAAGAAAGAATGGGGAGATACCGTCCACGTCAGGTGTGAGCGACTCGGTCAAATGTCCAGTGGCTTCAACTAGGTCACCGTCCAAAATGTCCATGTTACTCACATTAAGAAAAGGCTCAATGCTAAGAAGAGTTTCATGATCACTCCAAGGAACCTTCGGCTCCAAGTTAGAGGCAAAGTATTTTGCAAAAAGATCAGAAACGCCCTGATCCGAGTCGGCTGCTAAATTACCGTAACATATGGATGAAGGTATGTCCGATTTTGACTTTTTGCTGTTAACAAACCGCCAAAAAGCTTTAGGATTGGATCGAAGGCTAGCTTCGACATCAGATATATACTGATTGTAGAGGAACTTATTAAGGAAATCAAATTCCCGCTTAAATTGCCGGTACAGCTCTCCTGCTCGAGTCTCACCTGTCATTATAAATCGTTTATAGTGCTTATCCCTTCTATTCTTTAAATTTTTTAAACCTTTTGTATACCAGGGAAGCCTATAGGATCTTCGTACCCTCACAGGGGCATAAGTATCAATAATATTAAAAAGGGCAACCAAGAACTTAGTATAACAATCATCGATTGAGCCATCCGAAAAAAGGGAAACCCAATCAAAGGCTGAAATAGGGGCGTTAATAAGTGACAAGTTAGTATCATTCAGTTGATAATATGGAATTGGAGAAGCAGAAGGCAGAAAACTATAAAACTCAATATTAATTACCAACGGCTTGTGGTGCATATCACAAGGACTTAATGGTACATTGCATAATTCTACTTTACTATTAACCAAATTATTTAAAAATATAAGATCAAGAATTTTGGATAAATCATTAAAAATATTATTTACTTGGGAGAGGCCCAGACTAAAAATATCATCTAAAACTACAATTTCATGACTCTGGTGAACGTTGCTAGGTAGCATGCAAGGAGAATCCGGGTCCCAAGACCAGACAACGGAGCTCAGGTTGAAATCGCCAGCTACCATCAAAGCGGTAGGGTCCGACGTTCTAGCACAGACACTACTGATGTTTTCCATATGCGCATGATAGATACTAAATGCGCTGTTCGGAGGGATGTATGATGCAATGATGACGAACGGGCCATGGACGCCCTGGATTGAAACCGCAAGCTGATCCAGTAAAGGGTCGGCCACCGGAAGGCGCAGTGGTGTAGCCTGAAGAGATCGACGGATAGCGATGATCACACCTCCACCTCGCTCACACTGGGTACTGAATGCATCTCGGTCCTTTCGAAATACATGGTACAAATTAGGCTCGAAGAACTCAGAAGAGCTGAATTTGTCATTGAGCCACGTTTCCACAAGGATGATTACATCAAAATCGCAGGCAGAAGAATTGAGGAATACCATCCGGGTCTTGGTTCTCATTCCCGATATATTTTGGAATAGAACTTTTAGGCTTTTATTAGGGTCCGAGGACGACGAGTAGCTACAGTCCAAACTGGGAATTGGACGGCAAGGCGGTGATGGTGAAAGTGCACTCCTGGTTCTGGTGCATGTGGAGGCATATCCAATACGCATAGCTTGCAAAATAGCCGACAAGGACACATAGACATTTCCATTAAACTCATCAGTAGACCTGCGAGAGTCCAGTAGCAAGGCAGATTCCGTGCCAGGTGCAAACATTGAACCTTCATAGTCGGGCACATTCGAACTCAGCAAAGATCCTCCCACACGTCCAAAACGTAAATAAACATCTTCCATCGGCGAAAAGAAAGCACCAGCGAGTGGCCCAGCGAAAAGAGATAAGATAAGCGATGCGCTGCCAACGTCTCGATTACCATCGTCTTGTTGTTGTTGGGCATCCACAAGTAAAGATAAGAAATAAACAACTCGCCTTGAAAAAAGTTGTTGTTGTTGAAGAATAACGATCAGCAAACGAAGCCAATTATTGGAGGAATTGAAGACAGCGTCAGCCGTTACCATGAACGCCCACGCCGATTGTTGTTGGTAGCGCAGCAGAGAGCAATCGGGGTGACGAACTGCAGCTTGAGACGATGTAGAAGAAAACGATGTAACGGCGCCAGCGGCGCCGCTTACTGGGGGTTTTTTGAAGATTGCGAATGCGGTAAAGGTAAAATCGCCGGGAGGTCAATAACCTTAGCCGGCTCTCTATGAACAAACCGGCTGACTTTTACCGATATAGGCCAAAAATCGTCATTGAAGACTGTTGGGAAATTTTGCTCCAGAACTCCCAATTTAAAATTGACGAACTTGAGGGCGTTGATGTCAGCATCCTTTTTGATCAGCCTAGCACAGACTAAATCATTGGGCTCCACATTCAGCTTATCTGCGACAAATTTGCACAGTGCATCCGGTTGAGTAGAAGTCGCGAATTTACCCACATGAAGGTATTTCAAGGTGGGAAGCACTTGAAGTTGAGCGCAACTGGGTGCTTGTCCCACAATGCGCCTATTAAGGTTGATCCGCTTCTTCTTCGGGGCAGCCCCCTTAGATGCCGATGTGGCCTGCCCTAGAGTAGCCTTTATGCTCCCAGTGCTGGTGGGCATTGCAGGGAGAGCAACAACATGCACCCCAGCCGAGGAGGCGCGTCCAGCGGGCACAGCCGCTCCATTTACCAGGGCAAGGTCAACTTTGGCATTAAGGCTTTCGAAGCAAGACTCCAGATCTAGAACTTTATGATTTAGCTCATCAATTTTGGAATGCGAATCATTTTCAATGACGCAGCTATCACATTGCCACATTAAGTTCGGAATGTTAATAAGTAATTTTATAGCCTCCGAGGGCAAATCAACTTAAGCGGTGTGATAGGCACGCCGGCAGATCGACGCGCACCGAACGGCCTCACACCCACGAAGTTGGGTAGCAGTAACTTCTGCACTGCACTCGGTGCAAACGAGAGGCGACATGAGCGAAAAAGTAGACGTCCGAACTCAAAGAAAGCTAGACTGAAGACTGTTTTCCCTAGTTAAAAATGTCAACTTGGGATGCATGCCGAAAAATCGGACCAATCAAAAGTCCCTTATCAATCATTAGAAACATTAGTACGTGGGCGGTACGAAAAACGGAGGAATGGAAAAACAGTTAATGAACAATTATTGAGCAGAAGGTTGGACTTTAACGCAGATAAACTCGAAGTTACCAAACTCTGACAACTTTACCTCTTCAGAAGCAAAATTGGAGTCAATAGAGACTAAGACTCCTCCTCCTCTTCGTAGAGGTTGAGGTCGGTTTAGTTACTATCCGCTCCAGTATCTTAGCGACATTGCAAATTTTGGCAATAGGTCGATAATTGGTAACATCACACCTACTGCCACCTTTGTGAATAGGCGTTATAGAAGTCATCTTCCACCGGTGGGGGAATCTACCAGATGAGAGCGAAAAGGAGAACAGCAACTGAAGGGGAGTAGAAAGAGAAGCGATACTCCTCTTAAGAAAGAATGGGGAGATACCGTCCACGTCAGGTGTGAGCGACTCGGTCAAATGTCCAGTGGCTTCAACTAGGTCACCGTCCAAAATGTCCATGTTACTCACATTAAGAAAAGGCTCAATGCTAAGAAGAGTTTCATGATCACTCCAAGGAACCTTCGGCTCCAAGTTAGAGGCAAAGTATTTTGCAAAAAGATCAGAAACGCCCTGATCCGAGTCGGCTGCTAAATTACCGTAACATATGGATGAAGGTATGTCCGATTTTGACTTTTTGCTGTTAACAAACCGCCAAAAAGCTTTAGGATTGGATCGAAGGCTAGCTTCGACATCAGATATATACTGATTGTAGAGGAACTTATTAAGGAAATCAAATTCCCGCTTAAATTGCCGGTACAGCTCTCCTGCTCGAGTCTCACCTGTCATTATAAATCGTTTATAGTGCTTATCCCTTCTATTCTTTAAATTTTTTAAACCTTTTGTATACCAGGGAAGCCTATAGGATCTTCGTACCCTCACAGGGGCATAAGTATCAATAATATTAAAAAGGGCAACCAAGAACTTAGTATAACAATCATCGATTGAGCCATCCGAAAAAAGGGAAACCCAATCAAAGGCTGAAATAGGGGCGTTAATAAGTGACAAGTTAGTATCATTCAGTTGATAATATGGAATTGGAGAAGCAGAAGGCAGAAAACTATAAAACTCAATATTAATTACCAACGGCTTGTGGTGCATATCACAAGGACTTAATGGTACATTGCATAATTCTACTTTACTATTAACCAAATTATTTAAAAATATAAGATCAAGAATTTTGGATAAATCATTAAAAATATTATTTACTTGGGAGAGGCCCAGACTAAAAATATCATCTAAAACTACAATTTCATGACTCTGGTGAACGTTGCTAGGTAGCATGCAAGGAGAATCCGGGTCCCAAGACCAGACAACGGAGCTCAGGTTGAAATCGCCAGCTACCATCAAAGCGGTAGGGTCCGACGTTCTAGCACAGACACTACTGATGTTTTCCATATGCGCATGATAGATACTAAATGCGCTGTTCGGAGGGATGTATGATGCAATGATGACGAACGGGCCATGGACGCCCTGGATTGAAACCGCAAGCTGATCCAGTAAAGGGTCGGCCACCGGAAGGCGCAGTGGTGTAGCCTGAAGAGATCGACGGATAGCGATGATCACACCTCCACCTCGCTCACACTGGGTACTGAATGCATCTCGGTCCTTTCGAAATACATGGTACAAATTAGGCTCGAAGAACTCAGAAGAGCTGAATTTGTCATTGAGCCACGTTTCCACAAGGATGATTACATCAAAATCGCAGGCAGAAGAATTGAGGAATACCATCCGGGTCTTGGTTCTCATTCCCGATATATTTTGGAATAGAACTTTTAGGCTTTTATTAGGGTCCGAGGACGACGAGTAGCTACAGTCCAAACTGGGAATTGGACGGCAAGGCGGTGATGGTGAAAGTGCACTCCTGGTTCTGGTGCATGTGGAGGCATATCCAATACGCATAGCTTGCAAAATAGCCGACAAGGACACATAGACATTTCCATTAAACTCATCAGTAGACCTGCGAGAGTCCAGTAGCAAGGCAGATTCCGTGCCAGGTGCAAACATTGAACCTTCATAGTCGGGCACATTCGAACTCAGCAAAGATCCTCCCACACGTCCAAAACGTAAATAAACATCTTCCATCGGCGAAAAGAAAGCACCAGCGAGTGGCCCAGCGAAAAGAGATAAGATAAGCGATGCGCTGCCAACGTCTCGATTACCATCGTCTTGTTGTTGTTGGGCATCCACAAGTAAAGATAAGAAATAAACAACTCGCCTTGAAAAAAGTTGTTGTTGTTGAAGAATAACGATCAGCAAACGAAGCCAATTATTGGAGGAATTGAAGACAGCGTCAGCCGTTACCATGAACGCCCACGCCGATTGTTGTTGGTAGCGCAGCAGAGAGCAATCGGGGTGACGAACTGCAGCTTGAGACGATGTAGAAGAAAACGATGTAACGGCGCCAGCGGCGCCGCTTACTGGGGGTTTTTTGAAGATTGCGAATGCGGTAAAGGTAAAATCGCCGGGAGGTCAATAACCTTAGCCGGCTCTCTATGAACAAACCGGCTGACTTTTACCGATATAGGCCAAAAATCGTCATTGAAGACTGTTGGGAAATTTTGCTCCAGAACTCCCAATTTAAAATTGACGAACTTGAGGGCGTTGATGTCAGCATCCTTTTTGATCAGCCTAGCACAGACTAAATCATTGGGCTCCACATTCAGCTTATCTGCGACAAATTTGCACAGTGCATCCGGTTGAGTAGAAGTCGCGAATTTACCCACATGAAGGTATTTCAAGGTGGGAAGCACTTGAAGTTGAGCGCAACTGGGTGCTTGTCCCACAATGCGCCTATTAAGGTTGATCCGCTTCTTCTTCGGGGCAGCCCCCTTAGATGCCGATGTGGCCTGCCCTAGAGTAGCCTTTATGCTCCCAGTGCTGGTGGGCATTGCAGGGAGAGCAACAACATGCACCCCAGCCGAGGAGGCGCGTCCAGCGGGCACAGCCGCTCCATTTACCAGGGCAAGGTCAACTTTGGCATTAAGGCTTTCGAAGCAAGACTCCAGATCTAGAACTTTATGATTTAGCTCATCAATTTTGGAATGCGAATCATTTTCAATGACGCAGCTATCACATTGCCACATTAAGTTCGGAATGTTAATAAGTAATTTTATAGCCTCCGAGGGCAAATCAACTTAAGCGGTGTGATAGGCACGCCGGCAGATCGACGCGCACCGAACGGCCTCACACCCACGAAGTTGGGTAGCAGTAACTTCTGCACTGCACTCGGTGCAAACGAGAGGCGACATGAGCGAAAAAGTAGACGTCCGAACTCAAAGAAAGCTAGACTGAAGACTGTTTTCCCTAGTTAAAAATGTCAACTTGGGATGCATGCCGAAAAATCGGACCAATCAAAAGTCCCTTATCAATCATTAGAAACATTAGTACGTGGGCGGTACGAAAAACGGAGGAATGGAAAAACAGTTAATGAACAATTATTGAGCAGAAGGTTGGACTTTAACGCAGATAAACTCGAAGTTACCAAACTCTGACAACTTTACCTCTTCAGAAGCAAAATTGGAGTCAATAGAGACTAAGACTCCTCCTCCTCTTCGTAGAGGTTGAGGTCGGTTTAGTTACTATCCGCTCCAGTATCTTAGCGACATTGCAAATTTTGGCAATAGGTCGATAATTGGTAACATCACACCTACTGCCACCTTTGTGAATAGGCGTTATAGAAGTCATCTTCCACCGGTGGGGGAATCTACCAGATGAGAGCGAAAAGGAGAACAGCAACTGAAGGGGAGTAGAAAGAGAAGCGATACTCCTCTTAAGAAAGAATGGGGAGATACCGTCCACGTCAGGTGTGAGCGACTCGGTCAAATGTCCAGTGGCTTCAACTAGGTCACCGTCCAAAATGTCCATGTTACTCACATTAAGAAAAGGCTCAATGCTAAGAAGAGTTTCATGATCACTCCAAGGAACCTTCGGCTCCAAGTTAGAGGCAAAGTATTTTGCAAAAAGATCAGAAACGCCCTGATCCGAGTCGGCTGCTAAATTACCGTAACATATGGATGAAGGTATGTCCGATTTTGACTTTTTGCTGTTAACAAACCGCCAAAAAGCTTTAGGATTGGATCGAAGGCTAGCTTCGACATCAGATATATACTGATTGTAGAGGAACTTATTAAGGAAATCAAATTCCCGCTTAAATTGCCGGTACAGCTCTCCTGCTCGAGTCTCACCTGTCATTATAAATCGTTTATAGTGCTTATCCCTTCTATTCTTTAAATTTTTTAAACCTTTTGTATACCAGGGAAGCCTATAGGATCTTCGTACCCTCACAGGGGCATAAGTATCAATAATATTAAAAAGGGCAACCAAGAACTTAGTATAACAATCATCGATTGAGCCATCCGAAAAAAGGGAAACCCAATCAAAGGCTGAAATAGGGGCGTTAATAAGTGACAAGTTAGTATCATTCAGTTGATAATATGGAATTGGAGAAGCAGAAGGCAGAAAACTATAAAACTCAATATTAATTACCAACGGCTTGTGGTGCATATCACAAGGACTTAATGGTACATTGCATAATTCTACTTTACTATTAACCAAATTATTTAAAAATATAAGATCAAGAATTTTGGATAAATCATTAAAAATATTATTTACTTGGGAGAGGCCCAGACTAAAAATATCATCTAAAACTACAATTTCATGACTCTGGTGAACGTTGCTAGGTAGCATGCAAGGAGAATCCGGGTCCCAAGACCAGACAACGGAGCTCAGGTTGAAATCGCCAGCTACCATCAAAGCGGTAGGGTCCGACGTTCTAGCACAGACACTACTGATGTTTTCCATATGCGCATGATAGATACTAAATGCGCTGTTCGGAGGGATGTATGATGCAATGATGACGAACGGGCCATGGACGCCCTGGATTGAAACCGCAAGCTGATCCAGTAAAGGGTCGGCCACCGGAAGGCGCAGTGGTGTAGCCTGAAGAGATCGACGGATAGCGATGATCACACCTCCACCTCGCTCACACTGGGTACTGAATGCATCTCGGTCCTTTCGAAATACATGGTACAAATTAGGCTCGAAGAACTCAGAAGAGCTGAATTTGTCATTGAGCCACGTTTCCACAAGGATGATTACATCAAAATCGCAGGCAGAAGAATTGAGGAATACCATCCGGGTCTTGGTTCTCATTCCCGATATATTTTGGAATAGAACTTTTAGGCTTTTATTAGGGTCCGAGGACGACGAGTAGCTACAGTCCAAACTGGGAATTGGACGGCAAGGCGGTGATGGTGAAAGTGCACTCCTGGTTCTGGTGCATGTGGAGGCATATCCAATACGCATAGCTTGCAAAATAGCCGACAAGGACACATAGACATTTCCATTAAACTCATCAGTAGACCTGCGAGAGTCCAGTAGCAAGGCAGATTCCGTGCCAGGTGCAAACATTGAACCTTCATAGTCGGGCACATTCGAACTCAGCAAAGATCCTCCCACACGTCCAAAACGTAAATAAACATCTTCCATCGGCGAAAAGAAAGCACCAGCGAGTGGCCCAGCGAAAAGAGATAAGATAAGCGATGCGCTGCCAACGTCTCGATTACCATCGTCTTGTTGTTGTTGGGCATCCACAAGTAAAGATAAGAAATAAACAACTCGCCTTGAAAAAAGTTGTTGTTGTTGAAGAATAACGATCAGCAAACGAAGCCAATTATTGGAGGAATTGAAGACAGCGTCAGCCGTTACCATGAACGCCCACGCCGATTGTTGTTGGTAGCGCAGCAGAGAGCAATCGGGGTGACGAACTGCAGCTTGAGACGATGTAGAAGAAAACGATGTAACGGCGCCAGCGGCGCCGCTTACTGGGGGTTTTTTGAAGATTGCGAATGCGGTAAAGGTAAAATCGCCGGGAGGTCAATAACCTTAGCCGGCTCTCTATGAACAAACCGGCTGACTTTTACCGATATAGGCCAAAAATCGTCATTGAAGACTGTTGGGAAATTTTGCTCCAGAACTCCCAATTTAAAATTGACGAACTTGAGGGCGTTGATGTCAGCATCCTTTTTGATCAGCCTAGCACAGACTAAATCATTGGGCTCCACATTCAGCTTATCTGCGACAAATTTGCACAGTGCATCCGGTTGAGTAGAAGTCGCGAATTTACCCACATGAAGGTATTTCAAGGTGGGAAGCACTTGAAGTTGAGCGCAACTGGGTGCTTGTCCCACAATGCGCCTATTAAGGTTGATCCGCTTCTTCTTCGGGGCAGCCCCCTTAGATGCCGATGTGGCCTGCCCTAGAGTAGCCTTTATGCTCCCAGTGCTGGTGGGCATTGCAGGGAGAGCAACAACATGCACCCCAGCCGAGGAGGCGCGTCCAGCGGGCACAGCCGCTCCATTTACCAGGGCAAGGTCAACTTTGGCATTAAGGCTTTCGAAGCGGGACTCCAGATCTAGAACTTTATGATTTAGCTCATCAATTTTGGAATGCGAATCATTTTCAATGACGCAGCTATCACATTGCCACATTAAGTTCGGAATGTTAATAAGTAATTTTATAGCCTCCGAGGGCAAATCAACTTAAGCGGTGTGATAGGCACGCCGGCAGATCGACGCGCACCGAACGGCCTCACACCCACGAAGTTGGGTAGCAGTAACTTCTGCACTGCACTCGGTGCAAACGAGAGGCGACATGAGCGAAAAAGTAGACGTCCGAACTCAAAGAAAGCTAGACTGAAGACTGTTTTCCCTAGTTAAAAATGTCAACTTGGGATGCATGCCGAAAAATCGGACCAATCAAAAGTCCCTTATCAATCATTAGAAACATTAGTACGTGGGCGGTACGAAAAACGGAGGAATGGAAAAACAGTTAATGAACAATTATTGAGCAGAAGGTTGGACTTTAACGCAGATAAACTCGAAGTTACCAAACTCTGACAACTTTACCTCTTCAGAAGCAAAATTGGAGTCAATAGAGACTAAGACTCCTCCTCCTCTTCGTAGAGGTTGAGGTCGTAGTCGTAGAGGTCTTCCTAAAAAAACTTTGCAGCTAAGAATCTCTGGCTATAATCAGGTTTCGATAAAGACTATGACATGGGATGCAAAAGAATAACAATTCTGATAGGTAAGATTAATAGAATTGATTAGTTTTTTGAATAATCCGATTGAACATAAGTTGGGAGTTTGATCGCAAAGGGCTTAAAATTTTTTAGGGGAGACACTCATGGGGGACACATTCAAAAGCTGAAGGCTGTTCCTGGACAGACCAAAACCATTCTTGGACAGACCAAGACCAACACCAGCCACATTCTGCGAGAAAGTGCATCCGATACCGAAGCTGTGGGGCTTGCACATTTAGCATGTGCGACACATCTACACAATGTGGGAGATTTAGTCTCCCCTTTTGCCAAGACAGGTGGCATGGGGAAAAGTCAAGGAAGGGGATGAGGGGGTCCGAAAGCGGTCAAGCGATGCAGTATGCGGAATGGTACAATGGTCGATTAGACCTCGGCATATAATTAATAACTTCTAACTTATGCGAGATATCTTCAATCGGTTTTTTATTGTTACTCGATTTGTTCTCAATTTGGCTTTATGTGGACAAAAATGAAATTTATAGTATTCTTTTTTTTTATATTTAAAAAAAAAATACTTTTATTAAATTTTTTGTATTCAAAAGAAAAGAGTAAGAAATATAATTATAACTTATATTATACAAGAAGCAAATAACGACATATACATTATATACAAAAATGATAAATAAAATTATTATTCTGAATCTTGACTTTCAGAGTCGGACAAATCGGTTCCATATTAACATCGGAATATTAACATTTGGTGTACTCCTGTTATTTCTTTATTGGTATTCTGTATGAAATGTGCAAAACCCACTCAAAAAATCTAATCCATGCGTGGGTATTCAAAATGGTTGGTGTTTTTCGGAATCGTTGTTATCAATTTAAAGTCGTTCATATTTTTTGATGTGGCGCAGTTCAGATATCGGAATATTAACATTTGGTGTACTCCTGTTAATTCTTTATTGGTATTCTGTATGAAATGTGCAAAACCCACTCAAAAAATCTAATCCATGCGTGGGTATTCAAAATGGTTGGTGTTTTTCGGAATCGTTGTTATCAATTTAAAGTCGTTCATATTTTTTGATGTTGCGCAGTACAGATTCCGCATGTTTACGAAGAGCTTTCCGAAATGATGATAAATGTTTTTCCATCAATCATGGTCATATGGAATTGGTGATAAATTATAAGGGATCCGTTACAAGTTGGTAAAATATTTAATATTTGTTTTTTTTTATATTTTCAACTTCCCTTCGGACGATTTGACGACTTTACCGCGTAGAAGAAGGTCGATTGTTTTTTTCTTAGGACTAAATTTCCTTTTTGCACTTGCAATAGTACAATACAAATAGCAAATAAATATTGGTCCATCATGTTACCTTCGCCATCATTAAACTGTTGTCTATAAGTTGAATGGCCGCTGCTGCCATCACAACCCCATTTGTAAACCGCTGTTAAATTAATTATATTTTTATTCTCAATCTGATAAGCTTGTGGGCTTGCATCCATTATCCGTTTTATAGTATGGTCCACCGAACTTTGTAGAGGCCCTTCAGCATAATAGTCCGTGACTGTGATGCCACTTGGATAGCATTTTTTCTTCGCGGAGAGCTAATTCTCGTAGCACGGATAAATATTGGGGTTTTGGCCTTTTGCTGCTCTTTTGGATATATTTCATGTGTACTTGGTATGTCCAGTTTTGGAGTATGGAGTTTTTCTGCAACACTTTGAAATTCCCTTCTCTGGGCGTCCAACATATCTAAATGATGATCTTTCCATCAACACCAGAGACGTGTCTAGCCATCCTTTATTAAATTGTTCAAAAGCTGTTTTTTTTCTATCACGTTTCTTCCATTTCTGGACAAGCCTACTATTGGAATTGCGCAGTTTTTTCCAATTTCGGAAAGCTCCTTTTCGTTACAATCACATTTGTTACAAACTTCTCCCAATGCAATGCTTTCCATTACGAAGAACTTCTTAGTGGGGATCTCTTCGCCGTGCCATACTGAGAAAAGTGCGCGCTTCGACACTGACATTCTTCCTAAAAATTAAAAAAAACTTGTAGATACGCAGGAATACGCACTTCATTTTTGACATTTCAGACAGACAATGATTCACATTTTACCAAACAATTGCAACCAGAGTGAATGCAGGTGAATATGTTAAGTTCTACTTCACGAAAGACTGGTGTGCCCTCTTTTCCGCGCATTGTTAATACACTTAATATCCAAGTAAAACATATACTGACAAGTCACAAGCACAGATTTTCTATGTAACTTAATAGTTGTTAAACACCAAACTTCCACTAGAATAAACGTAAATTGCACTTTTTATTCAAATATGCAAGCAATAAGAGAAAAGGGGCACAAATTGTATATATCACCTGCTGAGACATATGTTGTCTTTGACAGTTCACACCTGATCATTAGCTGATTAATAAGCATAGAAAACATCAATTAGCATCTAATCAAGGTGTATGTTATCGATAGGTTAACTTAAATTAACGTTTATTTAAATTTGAAAATCATAATTAAATGCCGCAAACGAGGCCAAACCACGAGGGAAAGTAAAGATGAGAAGCCAAGCCGCAAGACAGAAGGAGCAGTGTTTGGCGTAGCGCGCCGGGAGAAAACAGGGAGACGTGGAACGTAACGGTTCTTTGGACGACCGCGCAGCCGTGATTAGAAACGATGCGGCGGGGTTAGCATAAACGGTGGGGCAAGAGGTGGAGGGGGCGAAGTAAAGCGTAGCGGGCCCTCGAAGTCCGCATAACAATAGCAGAGGCCGAGAGAATGGAGAGGGCACGGTCGGCAACCCGGCAACGGGAAAGTGGCGTGATTTTTGAGAAGGATTAACGGGCGTTCCAATCAGTATAAAAAGAGCGAATCGGGACGAGTCTTTTTAGGAAGCTTGTAGCGTTGAGTTAGAGGACCGCTTTTGGAGTGTCCGACATTGAAGTGTTTGAGCGTTTCTAGAAAGGACTCGGTAGTTTGCGTTGAAGGACCGCATTTGGAGAGTCCAACGGAACAAAAATAGGAGATCGTTTAGAACGAGCTAGGAAAGGAGCCGTTACGGTTGACCATTCCAGACCACGGCCTTGCCTTGCAAAGAAGTGAGGAAGGGACAAGTCTGGCGTACGCATTACTGACTCCTGAAATCGCATACAACACGCGTAGTTCTGCAAACAAGGATAGGCCGGCTCGCGAACTCACCCCCAATTAGAGACCAATATTTATAGAGAAAATATAGAGAGATATAGAGAGGTATAGAGAAAACAAAAAAAAATTAGAGACAGATCTATTTAGAATGGTTATTTCAGGTTTCTCTTTCAAATATTGCACTTCAAAAACACGTAGCAATTCGGCTGTGTATTTATTTTTACGAGTTAAAGTTTTAAGTTTAGTTGCAAGCAAAACATGTTAAAAATTTCTGTTGCCAGCATGACATTCAACTTATTATTGACAGTTATATTATTAACACGGTCACCCAGCTACAAAGAAGTTGCCAAGCTTACCCCGCATTGTCGTCAAGGAAATAATGCAATGCCAGCGTCACCTGCTTTTATTGCACAACGGTGTTGCCTTTCGGTCAGCGCAATCAGAAGGCTGGAATTTGTTTTACAAAAATAATTTATGTATAGAAATAGTTTGGCATAAAAACTATTTTAAAACACCATGTAATTTGTGAAACGGAAGGGGCTTGGCGAAAAATTGAAACAAGCTTCTACTGCCTGGGTATTATAAGAGTATCCATGACAAATCCTATAGTTGTATCTGTTATAATCTCTGAGATTCACGCGTTAGTACATACAGACGGATATTTTTTTTTTTTTTTTATTATCAATCAATCAATAGTTATATTTAAAATCTGTCCGGAGATATGGACAATAATTAACTTAACTTAATGAAATATTGAGTAGTACAATGTTTGCTTATCCTAGGAAACTAATTTTAACAGTAAACCTTAGCGATAGAATTCAAGTTATTTCGCCCGAGTGGCAGAGGTCCAATGGATGGGTCCGTTTCAGCCTCCTTGTGGATCCAGACGGATATAGCTACATATAGTAACTCGGCTGTTGACGCTAATCAAGAATATATATATCCTATGGGGCCGAAGATGATTTCTTCTTCAAGTTACATACAATCGCACGAGTTCAACATAGTAAAATTGTTTATTATTTAAATGAGTCGAACAATGTCTCGTCAGTTGACTAAGTACAACGCTAAGTAGAATAAGTGAACGAGGATTTAGGTTCACGTCTTTATTTGGTTGATCTCAACTTAAGACTAATTTCTTGTTACAAAAATCTTACTTGTAAATCTTACTTTGCTGCCGTTTGTTAACAAAAGTTTGGGAGCGAAGTCGCCCGCTCCAGGTGTGGATTGCTTACATTGATTCTGCGTGCGATTGCCTACGTTGCATATTCTTATTTATTGGTACATACCTGAATATTTTAACAAACTGTTCTTTCTGCTTCCGCTCGCCACAATTTTCCGCGGCTAGCTCACAGAGTTTTGCGAATCCGTTACACCGAATTAATAGATTCGACGTGATTGCCCAAGCCCAGATACAAACAGCTAGAGATTTCCACACTCTTTATTTAGAGATCTCTTTCAATTACAAAGGTTTCTTTCTTTCTTTTTCGTTGCTCCTCCCGTCGCTGCCGGCTCCGTCGTCGGCGTCCCCTACGTCGGCAATTGTTCGGGGCACGCCGCCGCTTCTACGTTGCCGATGCTACTCCTCTTGCTGCGCTGCAGCGGACTATCGCCTTCGCTACACCGGGACACCGTGCATACGGAGACAGATTTGGAATTTGCCGTGTTACTGACCGTGCGTTTCGCTTCCGCTACACCGGGACACCGTGCATACGCGCCGGCGAGCCCGAATTTGTGGTGGCGGGGCTGGGACCGGGGTGCTCTCACTCGGTCTTTTGGCGTGAATTCTCGAGTCGGCCTATCCTTGTGTCGCAGGACCACGCCTGTTGGTTGCGATTCCAGGAGTCAGTAAGGGGTACGCCAGACATATGCTTTCCTCACTTCCTTGCAAGGCTACCTGCCGTGTTCGGGAATGGCCCTACTCGACTCTGATACCCTGGGCTCGTAAAGAAACCGTCCAGCGAGGGATCCTTGTCTCCCTTGCCTTGTACGTCTCACGACTACCGGGCGTGCGATCCCGAGTCGGCCTATTTCAGGATTCGGTAAGGCATACACCAGACTTATCCTTTCCTCACTTCCTTCCTGAGAAAAGGATCCATTCCTGGACGTTCCTCTACAAACCCAGGGAAGTGTAATCGAGTTGGTACTTTTCTGAACACGGCAGGTAGCCTTGCGTTAGGGAATGGCCCATCTCGATTAACCCACCCCGGTTTTGTCTTGTGTCTTGTCCCTTACGTTTTATGTACACCGGGCGTGCGATCTCAGACATATGCTTTCCTCACTTCCTTGCAAAGCTACCTGCCGTGTTCGGGAAAGGACCAACTCGATTACACTTCCCTGGGTTTGTAGAGGAACGTCCAGGAATGGATCCTTTTCTCACTTGTCTTTTCGCTCTCCTTGCGTTTGGCTGTCGGACTCTCTAAAGGCGGTCCTTCAACTCAAACAAACCGAATCCTTTTAAGAAACGCTCTAACACTTGAATGGCGGACTCTCCACCGGCGGTCCTCCAACTCAACGCTACAAGCTTCCCAAAAAGACTCGTCCATATACGCTCCAATGGACCTCCTTTTATACTGACTGGAGCGCCCGTTAATGCTCCCGGATTCTGCTTCCAGAATCACGCCACTTTCCCGTTGGCGGGTCGCCGTCCGTGGCCCCTCGTTTCTCCTGGCCATTGATATCTGCTGCACTCTGCGTCGCAACCCTTTGCTCCATGCTCCACCTTTTCTGCTCACCTTGCCACACTTTCTAAGGCCGCCTGCGCGGCGTGCTAATTCCCCTCCCCCCTTCGACTACCTTTCCATCGTTGCTCTGGGAACCGTTACGTTCCACGTCGATTCCGTCTTCTCCGGCTGGCGGTGTTTAACCCTTCGCCGGAACCCGTTGAGTTCCACGTAGATTCCGTCTTCCCACGGGTGGCGGTGTTTCGGCCCTCGCCGCCCCTTCGCTCCTTGACCCAAGGTACCTGGCTTTCACGTTCCCCCCAACCCCCCATACTGATCCTGGCGACATTGGCGACATTGGCCGACAGGTTGATAACCGGAGCTTGACCCCCTTTTGCCGCTTTCGCACCTTCTCGGCCCTCCTTTGCCCCCGGCCATCTGTCTTAGCGTGTGGGGAGACTAACTCTCCTCACAATATATACAATATACAATATACAGGGTGACAATAAATAACCCGGACAAACTTTGAAGCAATCTATTATAAATGTATTATGATGCAGCCCTTACATAAATGCATTTATCGATAGCTTGTACTTTTCTAAAACAAATATATTTACATTTTTGTGATTCCCATCAATTTGATATTTCTTTCGGGATGTCTAACAATCGTTGTGAAATTTTAAAACTGTTTCAACAAGGAAATCGTCAATGCGACATTGTTTGTTTGCTTGGCATACCAAAACAAACGGTCTCTGACGCTATCCGGCGATTTAATGAGCTTGGCCATGAAGGTGACCGTCCCAGACGAGGCAGACCATGTACCGCTAACACTTGCAGAATTCGCCAGATAGTGAAAAAGCGGATCACTCGCAATTGCAGAGTCTCGGTCAGAAAAAATAGCCCGTGAAATCGGAGTGAATCGAGAAAGTGTTCGGTTGATAGCAAAAAATGAACTTAATCTCAAGCCCTACAAGCTCCAAAAAATGCATCTTCTTACGGATGACAATAAGCGCGTGAGACTCCAAAGATGCCGTCAGCTAAAGCGTCGGGCCGCAGGTCAAAAATGGGAGCGTATTCTTTTCACGGACGAGAAGATATTCACCATCCAAAAGGCGAACAATCACCAAAATGACAGAAGCTGGTCTGTTAAAGCTCCAGGTACCTCTGCAATAATCGAGCGCCGTCAATGTGAGCAGTCTTTAATGGTTTGGGGAGGAATATGCGCCACTGGCAAAACACCCCTTGTTTTCATCGATCAAGGGGTCAAAATCAATCAGGAAGTGTACCGCCGGACATTTTGGAAACTGTTGTGCTTCCTTGGGCCTAGCAGCACTTCGGTGATATGGAGTGGACGTTTCAACAGGATTCAGCGTCAGCCCATAGAGCCAAATTGACTCAGGACTGGTTCAAAGCCAATTTCCCGGACTTTATCACATGCTGTGAATGGTCACCTTACTCGCCAGATCTTAATCCGATGGACTAGAGTGTGTGGTCTATTTTGGAGTCCAGGGCATGTGCTTAACGGCACATAAGTTTGGAGGCGCTGAAGCAATCATTGCTCCGAGAACGGGATCGATTATCGGAAGAAGACCTGCGGCCCATTGCGCAAAATTTTCAGAAACGTTTAGGGCTCTGCATCGCAGCCCAATGAAGCCACTTCGAAACTGGCTGAATACATGTTAACACAATACCTATTTAATAGTTGTGTATCTGTATTTTTTCTCAAATACAGTTCCTTAAGAAGTTATGATAAAAAAAGTTTGTCCGGGTTATTTATTGTCACCCTGTATACATGTATATATACATATATATTGTATACGTATATATACGTATATATTGTATATATTGATTGTATATATATGTTTATATACAATCCTCACAATATACAGTTTACATTGATTCAGCGTGGGATCGCATACGCTGCATATTGTTATTTCTTGGTACATATCTGAATATATGTAAATATATGATCAATGTCAACAGCCAAATTTGCGTCCTATCTCTCCATATAAAATCTCTAGAAGAAACTCAGTTATTAGGTTTAATTATTAGGCCTCCTACTTCTTAAAGAGATTCAACCCACCGAGGGCGACACTTTTTTGGCCGGATTCGACTGATTTTCAACCCCAACGCCGTGATGACGAATTATGAAAACAAGCCTGTGGTGACCGAGGTCGAGGCTAGGTCAACTTTACTACTTTAGTGTTTTTAGCTAATATACTTACTACCGTCTCTACTTTCCACTTTTAAATTCTCCCATTAAAACTTTCCTTCCAGCTTGATTCAGTGATAGGTTAAAAGATCCTAAAATCGAAATTTTAAATGGATGCAAAATTTTGAAAATTTTGAATTTTGATGTTTCTGAAAAAAAGAGTTCAAAGTATCTGATATTTTAGACTTGTATGCAAGTTTCTCGACTTTATTTATTCTTGTCTTATAATTACTTGTTATTTGTTTTGGGACAAGAAAACATCTCTCTGTTAATATGCTAGTAGCTGTACAACTATGTATTTTATACTAGCTGCATCTTATTTGTGTAAAAGTGAATTTTGTGACAGAAATATACAAGAAATAGATTATTTATTTATTGTTAATATGATTTACAGTATTCGTAAGATATTTTGATTTTACACATTCTTATGCTTTCGGCTTTTTGTTAGGAAGAAATGTTGTTGATTTGTTAATGCATTTATGTTGGCCATGTAAACCATGAACCGGTAGGCACTGACAGTCACTTATTATTTCCGTTTTAAATAGAGTATCCGCTATTGAAGAAGTGATTTGTGATAGCATCTTCTTTTGATCTGATACCTTAAATTTATCAAAGTTTTGCGTGGAAAAAATCCAGCCACCGTTATTGAGTACAAAATCGATACCCATATCATTTTCAAAGTGTAATTTTGCCCGTTTTTTTACTTCCTTGCTATCCAAAGTAGCTACCAAACGAGTGTTAAAACCTTTAAAAAAAATATATTATATATATTTTAGAAACAATTATAAAACAAAATTTTTAATTACCAATTATTTTTTCGCCTGGTATGCCTTCCACTGCCAGTGCTTTGACAGGTCCAATAAGATGCAGAAGAGCACCATCGAATTTAGTAAGAGATCCAGTAAGTTGGGCTCTGACGAATTTCGACTAGAAAGATAGTACAGCATATAGTATTAGTTTGTATAGTTGTAATAATAGCCCCAAGCCCTTTTTGTATAAGGTTTGTTAATTTTAATAATTTGGTATAATTTCTTAATGCATGCTTACCAAGTTCTTATACTCTAAGGAATCGCTTCGTACGCCAACAATGCTTTTTGCTGCGCCAGCACGGAATGGATAATCCAGGGCTAAACTAAAAGCCTTTTCGTCGGATTGGGGAATTATGTTATTTAGAATGTCTTTAAAGGAATTGTAAACATTTAAGATCCTTTGTTCTTGTATTATTCTTTCCACACAACTATCACAGAAGTTATTTGGAGTATTTAGATTTATTCCAGACAGATTTCCTTTGTAGTTTAATTTTCCATTTTCACTCGTTAGTAGAGCTGGATAACGCTTTTTTTCATCAAATACAATAACACCAATTTGCACATCAGTAAAACCACGTGCTTTAAGAGTTTCTCGAAGATCACTAATTGCTGGAGCAATTAAATTACTCAGAAGAAGAGGACTTACATTAATATCGACGACAAAAACAACGTCAGCTTTATTGTTTGGCAGTTTTACGGTGAATTCATCTCGAAGCTCTCTCTGACCAGGCGGTCCATTGCACTTTATGCAACGTGAAGGTAAAATTACCCATTTGTTAACCAACTTAACCGCAGAGCCATATGCTAAAGCAAAAGTACATGCAGTTTCTTCTATATCCTTTTCGCTAACCTTTCCAACGGATATATCACATGCTTTGCGAAAAGGTCTGGAATCGATTGTAAGAAAATGAATAAATAGTGGGGACTCGATGCCAAATAACTCGCTGCATATTTCAGAACGCAAGTGATTGTCTCCTTGATTATTGGTCGCAGCTACAGGTGTACATTTTCCGATACCGTATTCGTTGGCCAAATCAGCCGATCCTGTAGTTATAGTACCATCGATGCGTAAGTTATCGTCGTATGGCTCAAAGTTGCCGTTACCAAAAAGTCCCCGAGTTTTGCTTGTATAGTATCCATTGACTTTTATATGGCAAACTTTAAGATCTGTGGTACATATTAAAGATACTCCATACTCAGAGTGTAAGTGTATAGTATAATATCGCCGCCAAGCATGGATTCCAGAAAAATGCTGAGGGTATTCAACTGAGTTTCCGTTGATTTTAAGAGCACCACTATCCGCAATTTCAGCAAATTTACCGTCACCATCTGTGAGTGTTATGGCTTTCAGCTTTCCATTAGTGATTTGAGCTACTATACTAAAATTGTTGTTAACACTATCCTGTGCAAGAATGTATTTACAGTTTCCAAGGAAATCAAAATGTTGACCATCAAAGGTGAATACATGCTGGCCGTCAACAATATGGCCCTTAAGCTCAAAATTATTGAAAAATATCCAAGAGCTTAACCAATTTTTTGAGAAAATATTTTCCCAATTTTCATTCAATATGTAGTTTAAGGTACTAGATTGCAATAAGAGTATTGTGGGTAGTTTAAACACAGACTCTAAGGACTGTGGTATAGAATTAATCCACACTTGAAAATCGGTTGCATGGACAAAAGTTTCTGAAGATGTATTTTTTATTGACATGTAAATGGACCGAACGGCCTGGATAAATAGTTTACCTAGTTCATTAAGAGATTTTTGGTCATCGACTGATTGTTTTTTTAATTTAGCATCCAAATATTCATGTAGTTTTTGCAGGAATTCCGTTGTTTCTTGAGTTTGATGTAAAATATTTAACTGTTCAAAGATAGAGTTAGTAAGGTCTAGTGTCTTTTCTAAGATCTTGAAGTTTTTAATTTTGGTATTGACCTCATTACAAATGCTTTCAAAATTTGGAAGCTTTCCAACAAATTTTTTAAAGTCGTTATTAACCTCCTCCACTGTTTGTACCAAATTTTGTATAATTTCTTGCAGTGCTTCGTTAATTGGTTTTATTAACTCAGAAATTACTTTTCCATAATTTTTCAGTACCGGTCCATACTTGTCCATTACATTACGCAATCCTTGGAAAGCATTTTTGCAGGCGTTGAAAATCTCTATACGTATCTGATTTATTACTTTATTTGCAGTCAAGGTAATGTCATCCCACACCTTAAGAATGGAGTCCTTCCAAAGTGTGTTAAGCTTTTCATATACATTAAAAAGAGATTTATTAATATTTTCATATGCTTCGCTTATTGTATTTGTCACTTTGTCGATTGTATTACCAACATTTTTCAATAGTGTACGTCTAAAAAAATAAAAATTTTTGTTAATTTTATAATTCAAATTAATTTTTTTTTGTTTTAACTAGACATTAATTACAAGCATAATACTTACATTTCAAAAAATATTTTTTCTATTGATGGATCTTCTTCTAACTCATGAACAAGAGCATTTACATTTTCTTCTAGTGTATTCTTGAGTTGCGAAAAATCAGGAGAAGCCTCTTTGACCAACTTTATCTTTTCTGCTGCTTCATTTCGTATCACTTCAAATTTATGGCTAACACTTTTGGTCATGTGATCGGTTTCTTGCTTAAATTCTGATTCAATGTTGTCCTGTTTAAGAATGGTAAAAATAAATTTAAAGTTTTTCACAGGCAAATTTTTTAACTCACCCAAAATGTTTTAACATTTTCATCATTTGCTTGGTAGTTCGTTTGCAAAAAATTCGTCGGATCTAAAGCTACACGCCCATTGGACAATACTTTCCCCTTGCTTGAAATGTCGAATTTAAATTCCTTTCCCAATTTTACTTCTACGCTACCATCAAGGAGATCTTGACGCTTAAGTGTAACTATGGCAGACGAGGGCTGAATCTCACTTCTGATTTCAATTATGTTTCGGTCAAGAGCTTCCAATTTTGCGTTGTATTTTGCTGATTTTTTTTGTTGATTAAATTCGACGAAGATTCTGAAAATTTGATCATTTGCTTCGCTTAAGGACAATTCAATTTTTTCCATACTTCCAAACGATATTGCTTTTAAGTTATCTTTCCCATTATTTAATTCAAGGCTAATATTAAATTCGTGGGCTTCGGTGTTAACTGCTCCGTTGCCGTTTAATTCATACTGGAACTGCAGTCCGTTCGACTTAAAAGTGGAAAAAGTTTCAAAGTTAAAATGATTTTTGGTCCGTGAATTCCGAACTTTACTAGATCCTATGACTTTGTGTTCGGGCAATCTAAAAACATCGAAAATAATTTCCGAATTAAAAATTTGTTCTTGTTCGGCGTTTGCATCTACTCGTGCAGAAATGCTTAACGGTCGTATTGACGGATGCTCTAGTTTAAAAATACCATTTGCGTTAAGAGCAACTCGGTCGATTCCTGATATATCTAAGATAGTTCCTATTCGAAACACTTCATTGGGACGTTGAAGCTTATTAATGTATAAAGCAGCTGACTGTTCGTAGTGACCAATAATTTTTCCGTCAGTTGGAAACTTTTGCACAGTTTCCAACGAAATTTGGCGCTTGGGCAATGTGATTTTAAATATGGAAGAAGTGGGCTGGATGAGGGCAGAGATTTGGTATTTGACATTATTTCCCGAAATAAAGCTATCTAATTTGTATTGGTACTTTATTCCTTGTTGTATATTTTGTGATTTTAGTTCAAATTCGTATGGATAACCAAGTTCACGCAAATCAACTAGTACAAGCGTAGAATATTGAGCCGTATTTAAATTTTGTTCGTCAACGGTCGCAATTGATTGTAATTGGACGTTTGTACATTGTTTTTTTTCTTCGCAAATTGAAAACTTTGTGTTAAATTCTTTGTTGGTAATCTTTATGGTAGATATGCCATTTTTACTTCCAAAATTTCCATTAAATGTATATGAGAATCCAATTTCTTTATCTGCGGTTATGTCGTAATGCTGTCTGGTTAATTTAAAATTACCATTTTGTGATTTTCCCTGGTATTGTACTTGTCCTTGGCCTTCGATAATTGCTTTATTTTGTTCTTTTTTAAGTGCATAGGTGGCAGAGCCCAAAAATATTATTTTTGAAGCATTCTTAAGTTGGACTTTTAAGTGTTTGCTTTGTGCTCGCGCGTCCAGCTCGTACCCATTTAACAGAAGTTTTTTTGAGGACCATTCGCTTACAATATAAAAATCGTCGATGCTTACGTAGGATGCTTCAGATCTTATCTTGAAATCAAAGTCAATTATATTTTGTAGTTCCAAAGTTAATTTTCCTTTTCGCTCACCCAATAATTCTATAATACTCGATATAATAATAGGGCTTTCTTTAATTAAATCAATGCGAATATCAAATCCTTTTTTATGGGGTGTTTGAAAAAGTTTTGTATCCAAGCCATATGATTTATCAAATTGTTTGATTTTTGCAAGGATTAAGTAAGTCGAATCATCGGAACTCTTTTGACCACGTAAATTGACTTCGATGTCTTTGGCAGATTCGTAGCTTGAGTCTAATTTATATACAACCTCTGCTGCAGCGGCACCATAGGATACTTCTACATTAGTTTTTAAAAATTGTGTGCCATACTGGGTGCTAACTGCATATTTTTGCTTGCTGTTTAAGTCCCCATCTTTTAAGCTTCCCTTTTGATCCCGTAAATAATTTCCTTGCAATTTAAATGGCGATTCCATATTATTAGTTTGGGTCTCCAAATTATAGTTTCCTTCCTGTGATGTACCCTTCAAATTTGTGTTGATGCGACCAAAAATACCTTGACCAGTTTTAAAATCTGCAGCAAATTCAATGGTAGATGGGTCATTTTTATAGAATGTTGATGGTTTTAAAATTTTACCATGACTATTAAACTCAATGAACTTTATATTAGACGTTGGAACTTGAACCTTGGTTTGAATCTGATATGTAGCAGGGTCTTGTTTATTGTCATAATTTCCATTTAATGTAACTGTTAAAATATCACCGTATACAGTGGAGAGGCGATATTCTGCGCTATTTACGCTGTATTCGCTAATAGCAACCGAAATATTAATAGGTTGGTTAAATGGATTGCCGTGAGCCGCACAGCTTATATCTAAACTTCCAGCTTCTCCGTTACGTAGGTGTTTAATTTGATAGTTCAGCTCAGATTTTTTTCCATCGAATGGAGTATATACAAATTGACTAATTACAGAAAACTCTTTTGTCTTGGTATTAAGGCGCTCAAGCGTTCCTTTAAATTCAATTGTACGTTTACTTTTTTCAGAAGGCTTATCAGTAAATTGGAATTCAACGTTTCCTTGGGTTATACCAGTCTTCACATTGGTCACAATTTTGCGATTAATAGCGCCACCAATAATTCTTCCATCGGGAATAATTAATGAAAAAGTTCCCAGAATTTCTCCATTGCTTCTCAGTTCGCCTTTCACACTGCCATTGGCATCAAAAGAAATCTTTTTGTCATTTGCCTCTGCCACATTTTTGGTAGAAAATCTTAGCTTTTCAAGGTTGTTTTCTGATTTAAAATGAATTTTGTTACCATCAATAATAATGCTCGTGTCTATGTCATATTTGGGTGCCAGTATATGAAATTTGGTTTCAACATCGAGCTTATGTTTTGGTTCAGTTTTTTGAGTCTCAATAGTTGCGGTAAGCTCGCCCTTTCCATTTTTAGCTACGCGGAACTCACCTTTAGAATTTAATATATTTTTAATATTAAGAGATACCTTTGCGGAGGATGTTTTGTCTTGAGGATGATATGACTCGCTTGTAAATTTAACGAGTTCTGTTGTATCCCGGCTAACTCTCAGCTCGCCGTTCGTTTTGTCAGGGGTTCCAATAATTTTAAATATCCAATGATTATATTTATCCTTTCCACTTAATTGAAAATTTCCTTCCATATTAATATGAATATCTTGTGCTGTATACCTTTGGCCTATTTCTCCTTTCGCAGAGAATGAAGTTCCCCAACTTGAAGTTAAAACATTATCAATAGTATATAGGCTACCGTTGAAATTCTTTTTTGATATAATATTTATTGAATGATCCTTAAGCTTAGCAATTATTTCAAGGTCGTACATTTTCCACGAGTTTTCATTGCTTTCATATTTAATATTTAACGAACCAACTTTTTGGTCATATGATAATTCAGTATCAAGACTAAACTTATTCACATCAAAATTCGATTGGGTGGTAAAAGCTCCAATTGGTTTATTCCTATTTTGAACGTATGTGCTTTGTCTAAAAGTTCCCTTACGAACCGAATCCATGTCGTTTACAAACTCAAAGCTTACATCCGAGTCAACTGCCCAAGCAAAAGCTTTAGCATTTAACTTAACATCGTAGGAATGATCGTTAATCGTCAATTGTACGGAACTTCCATACACATTTTCTGGAGAGCGTTCGTCACTAATAAATAAGCCTCCGGCATATTGTCCGTTTTCCAGTTTAAAATTGCCTTGTACCAAGTAGGACTGCTGCTCTGAACTAATTTTTAAGTCTGAATTAACTGAACTCGCGCCTATTTCTGTCCATCCATTTAAAACGAAATATTCTTTATTTCCATTTGAAACTTTAAAATTTTCAAAATTGTATCTTTCCAGTTTTTCACTGATTTTATTCACAATTATCTTACCATCAGCATGGTATCCATAAATATGGTTAGTGATGCCATTACTTCCTTGAATTTCGAGTAGAGGGGTGTATTCATTTCCATTCTTGGTAAACCCAATTTTAGATTTTTTTACTTCTTTGTCTTGTTCGTATTGGCCATAAGCCACCAATTCATGATTATCATTATTAAGTCCAGCTTCAACTCCCAAATGATACTGGGAATTGTCGAAGGACAATCGTCCATATATACGTGGTTTTGATCCGAGCTCAAAAGTAATACTATTATCATGTGAAACCTTTGACTCTGGAGTAGAAAAATCTAATTTCCATTGTTGGCTACCTGATGGCTTAATTTTTCGAGTTCCTTTTATTCCAATTTTACGTTCTGATGTTAAATAAATTGCAAAACTAAATGGTTTGGATAAATGAAAATGGTCACGAGTCGAAAGACCTTTTCCATTATTTCCAATATTAGCTTGAATTTCATTTAAATTCGTTGATGCTTCAATACAGATGTTTAATCCAATGATATCCAACTGGTTAAAGCACATTTCATTTGGATGACCGTTTTGGGTTTTTTTCGTACTTTTGAGACCCATAGTTTTTTGCTTGTCCTGTTCAGCAATAAAAAGTTCCGCATTAACTTTTATGTTAATAAACTCAATTTTTTCCCTAGGGAGTTCGACATCAAAATTAAATCCTGCCCCATCGTTACTAAGAGCAAAATGTACATCATTTCCACTTGCCGAATGCGCTGTAGAAACTATGCGAAGGCCGGTAGACAGTACTTGTGCATTAAAACCAACTTGGAGATTAACGATTAAATCGACACTTGGAACCATCTTTAATCTATAATTGGCTTTTTGCCAATTCTGTTCCAAAATTGCGTTTATGTCTAAGCTCACAGCACAATCTAATTTAGTGACTGCGAATCCTTGAGCTGTAAATTCGAGGGGTATTCCAATACTTGTTGGATATGTGAGGTCTGAATCTAAAAATAAGTTATGATACGCAAAATTTTTTTCAAATGCAGACAATTCCTTTTTCCCCTTTTCAAATGAATCAGAAAAATAATTTATGATATCATCTAACGTATTCGGAATGTTTTCCCCGAAACTAAGAAAAGCTAATTCCGAGCCAAACAGCTTTAATGATAGATCTAGATTTATATCTCGCGAAATTTTATTGCCATAATTTTTATATTTTTTTGATATCTTTGCTGCATCATCTGCGATTGACCGCTTAGCACGCCCGCCTCCGGCATTTCCTACTTCAATAAGCTTTACAATTTCATCGAAATCCTTATTTAGCAGACCTTTTGGGCCTAGATAATACTCCAAAACATTCTCCAAATTTTCTTGGCGTATGCTTGCTTCAAAAATATTGAAATGAGTTCCAAAAAGTTCAGTTGTTACATTAATTCGTGAGGATCGGGGCAAAAATCCATGTTGTGAATAAATTAATTTATAGTCAGAGCTTGCTCCAAAACCTAGGGCATCAATATTATAAGAAATTTCATTATTAAAACTGTAGCGTCTTATATCCTTAGGGAACTGCTTATTTACTCGGATATTAGACAAATGGTACTTTTGTTGTTCTCGGCTACTATCCGTTGAGTCGCGAATCGCTTTTAAGTTCGATGATATAAAGCCTCCAACCTGATAAACTTTTTCAGAATTCACAATTTCAGAAATTTTGTTAGCTAAGTCTGCATTTGGACATGAAATTGCCGCTAAATAGGCTTCTATACGTATCTCTGAATCTTCGTTATAATCTCGAAGCAATTCCAATGATTTCGATTGTAGGTTCATATCGCACCCAATACTAGCAATAGCTTGCAAAGCAGACACACGTATACGATTAGATCTGCCTGTGGAGGCGCACTCATTTAAAGCAAATACTATATTAGAGCTTATTGTTTTTGTGTTCGCAATACTTTTCAAAATTGACACAATGCGATCTTCATCTTTTTTTGTATTGGCTTTGCAACTTTTAAGACCATCTACAAATTTTTTAATTAAAGGCTCAATTTCTACTCCATGGCATACATTTTTAGAACAAAAATCGGCAACTAAGCTACCAATCGAAAGATATAATTGGCTAGGTGCACTTGGCGTTAATTGAGAAGCAGCTTGATTAAGAGTTTCCCTATCAACATTTTTTACTAGATTAAGTGATAGAGCAGCAATTAATTTTTCTTTGTCGTCAAATTTTCCAAATTGTTTTAAAATAGCTCGAGCGGCTTCTGCAGTGCTTGTACGAAATAGCCCATCCAAATAAACTTTTCGGGCCAAAACTTTGTTCGGGTGTGGAAATGCAGATAATTCTAATAAGGTCTCAACGTCTGCATGACGCAATAAACGAATAAACTCAACGAATTTTTTTGCACTATCTATTTTAACATAGTCGCTAATAGAATTCACGAGCTCATTTAAAATATTTTTAAGGGAATTAATGTTTTTTGACGAGTATGTCTCTGGTTTTTGGTACATAATGCTTCTAACAGTAGTTCCACTGGGTGGTAAAGTGCTCTTGGCCCCAGACGCATTTTTTAGTTTAATGCTTGTGAAAACTTTTGCGCTGATATCAGAATTTCCTTTAGTGGACCCAACAAATTTATATGTTTCCGTGAGTTGCACACTTTCTACAACACTGTTTATAATTTTTAACTCTTTAGCATAGTTTGCTTGCAAAATCAAACTTGATGTAATACCCGCTTTTTCGTTAACCACGCCAGAAATAAGACCACTATTAATTTGTTCACGATAGGCACAGCTGTTCAAGTTTCGCACTTTTGTAATGGTATCGATTCCACCCGATTTTAAGATTGAGGTATGAGTAGGGCACTGGCCAAACACATCAACTTCATTTTCTGTATTTGTTCCCGATTGAAACAGCGAAATAACAGCACGCTTTATGTTCACAGAATATTCCAAATCGTTAGAATCAGTACAAATTTGAGGTTCTAATTCTCCACTAGCTAAAATAAAATCGATAGGCTTCTGAATGCCGTTTAGAATTTTTTTTTCCATGGACTCTTTTGTATTAGAAACTTTTACTGAAGTGAGCTGTAAGGAGTATCCACAGTTTCCTTTTGAGAATATTTTTGCCACTCCTGATATTTTAAGACTTGTATCATCTGCCTCACTAATAACTCCAGCATTTAGACCAACGGTTAAAATACTGTCGAAAGAGTACTCATAGGAGTTACCGACAGTGTACTTCAGCAATCCATTATCCGCTAAAAAACAAAAATTAGGCATAGCACAATAAAAAATATTTGAATGTAGTAAAACTTACACTTGGGACATCTAATATTGCAGGTGCCATCTGAAAGAAAATTAAACAAATAACAAATAATTTAACAAGAGACAAGTTCCCTGCTTGTGCACAGATTTAAAAAAAAATATATTTCTATATCAAGTTCTATATATACTAGGCAAGTTCTATTGTTTTTGTTTCTATACTGGTTTTTAAACCCTTGCAAAGGGTTTAAAATATTAATTATAGTTTTGGTCAAATATATGCAACGCAGTGAAGGAGATATCTCCGACCCTATAAAGAATATATATTCTTGATCAGGATCACCACCTGAGTTGATATAAGCAAAGATTATAAGGTACATAGATGGGACATCTCATATAAACAAAAATTTTCTATGGCGGGTTCCAGCGCGACAACTTAAGTTTGGGAAATTTTTCGCGCGATAACGAATGAGGGCTAGCCTAGTGGTAGAGTGCTTGGCTGCTGGGCAGAGTAAAATAAGTTCAAATCAGGGTCGGGACGTCCACTTTTATTTAATTTTAAATCTATTTATACCATATTTTTATTATATATAGTGTTTTTCAAAACTTATAACCCAATCAAGAAAAATACAAAATTTTAAAATCACCTTAACATCGCCTCAGTTCGTCGTGGAGCCCGCTGTAAAAATGAAAACGTTTGAGAGCGGGTTCCACGACAAGCGGCTGGCAGAAGAAAGAGGGAAAGAGAGAATTCTATTTTTAGAACGTAACATCTTTGGAACGATGAAAGTTTGAAACGTTCACTTCGAACCAGTATGAGAGCAAAGAGATCAGAAATATCGTTTACTATCTTTACTCTTCAGCTCTGTTTTTGATATGAATTATCGCGCTTACTTTAAAAATAATTTTATGTATCATTAAATCAATCCTTGAGTATCCTTGATGGTAGCACGAGCGCTCCTAATCTTGGGGTCCTGAAATTTGGAAGCAGTGCGAGCAGTCACACATACATGCAGAGGCTCACATTTTTGTTGACGGATACATGTAAAGAGTTCTAAAAATAGAATCGTATGCATGTGCGTTCCCCCCCCCTCACCAACAAGCTCGACGAAAAAAGTTTACCGTTTTGGGCCCTGATGTCCCATCTATGTACTTTATAATCTTTGATATAAGTATGTTCGTCTGTTTGTTTCTACGCAAACTAGTCTTTCAGTTTTAAAGCTATCGCTTTGAAATTTTGAACACACCTTTCTATCTTTTGCACGCAGTATAAAGGTATTCCGACTTTCCCACGTTCCGGGAACGGACGACTTTATCCAATAGCTGCCATATAACTAAAGGAACGATTGTAACTGAATGATCAGAAATGACCCAACATTCCTGTTTTTAAAGCAGTGGGAAGCAAACTCTCATTTTCCTTAGCACGCGTGCATAGGGTAGGAAATTCTGTCGCAGCGCCGACGGCACACAGTGTGAGCACTTTCAAATTTTTGTATAAGCTCTCTCATTTGTTTTTATTTTGACTTAGCCCAAACTTAAAATTAAAAACGTTTCCACTGAGAAAAATTTTCTGAAATTTATTTATTTATTTCGCCAACGGACAAATCCTTACATGGCTACATAATAACAACTTACACCTAATAAATGAAACTACAAAATTAACAAAAACTTAATAAATGCCTTATTACCTTGCGTTTTAACACACCCTTATCAGAGCCCCACTCAATTCGGAGGCTAGGCGGCAAAGAATTAAAATAAGAAAGAGCCCGCTCTATCGGCTCATTTAAAAGATAATTGGCCCTATGACACTTGACCCGAAAGGGGGCAAAGGTACGAAGATCCCTTTGAGGAACATTAAAATTAACGAGTCCCAACAAAAAAGGACAATCAATGTTATCAACGATTAAATTATTTTAAAAAGTTAACGCTGCCAGTTTACGCCGATCCTCCAACGCGCAAACGTTCAAAAGAAGGCAACGGCTCTGGTATGAAGGAACAGGATCCTGAAACCTTAGAGGCAGAAGAGCAAATTTTAAAAATTTTTTCTGGAGTCGCTCAATTCGGTTGGAACGAACTTTACACTCCGGATTCCAAATGATTGAGACATATTCCAGCCTCGACCGAATGAATGCAGCATAGACGCTGAGGCTCGAGTATGGACTTTTGAACTGGTTCACGTGCCTCTTAACAAAGCCCAGCATAGCATACGCTTTAGGTAAAATATAGTCTAAGTGACCAGAAAATTTAAATTTGCTGTCGAATAAGACACCAAGGTCTAACACCTCTTCTTTAGCTGCCAAATTATAATTATTGATGGAATAACCCGTACAGATTTCAAGAGACCGCCTACTGTAACGGGTAAACATACACTTAGATAAGTTTAATGGAAGAAGATTGCGGGAGCACCAAAAAGTGCGAATGACGAAAGCATGACGAGATGTCATTAATGAAAATGATAAATAGAAGAGGTCCAAGAGAGCTGCCTTGTGGAAGACCAGAGGAGGTGACAAATGGACTTGAGATAGCGTCTCCAACAGTAACGTGGCAAGGTCGGTCAGCCAGATAAGACTCGAACCAACTTAATAGGCAGGAATGAATACCTAATTTATATAATTTAGCCAGAAGGGCAGCATGACACACTTTGTCGAAGGCTTTGAAGAAGTCGGTGTAAATGGCATCAACCTGAAATCGGTTTTCAAAAGCTTCAAAGCAGTGAAAAGAAAAGACAGCTAAATTAGTGGTAGTGGACCTCCCAGGCAGAAAACCATGCTGGTTGGGGGATATGAAATTGCGAGCCAGAAAAGTCAATTTTTTAGTTACTATCCGCTCCAGTATCTTAGCGACGTTGCAAATTTTGGCTATAGGTCGATAGAAATTGGGTTGGATAAAGTTTTCTCCATAGAAAATATAGATGGGAAGCAAAAAATTTCGATTTTTTTAAATAATTGTTGCTAGAAAAGCTTTCTTTAATATAAAATGCACTACTTTTGTGCCCATTCAAACTTCTCAATTAACGAAAAATGAAATAAAAAACTACTTTTTTTTGCTCAGTGAAGGCTCTGCTCTCGTTGTTTTTCTCTGCTACGCATACACTCATACACTAAACATGTGTGCGTTTTGCCCCCCACTGCACTATGGGGTTTTTGACCACTTTATGTGGCATTTAATCATTTTTTGAAAGTTCTCTGATTTAAAAAAAATTAATGGGAATGCTACCAATGTTTAAGAAAACATCAAACTATTATGCCTCATACTCAAAATGTTAATTATTAGCACCATATGTTAGCATAACAGCTGCAAAGTCAGCTGTTGCATCCGAAAGCACGGCCGCTAAGTTTAAAAAAACTTTAAAAAGAAAAATAGTAATGGGTACTGATTTCACAGGTTTGTACTACATGTTGAATGTATTAACTGTTTAAATTGTGCGTGTCTATACTAACATTTTTTCATTTTATAAATGCACCTTAAGCTTAATTTTGGGAAACAAATTTCAACTTTGGGAAGAGTTTTGAAATAGAAGGAATAGAAAGTTTTCAATGCGTCCAAGTGTATGTGGTAGCGTTGTCAATACTGAGCAAAGGCTGTTAGTCTTATTGTGCACTTTTCTCCACTATTTATGCAATTTGATTTTTTTTTAGATAACCTCACTTTCTCCAAAGCCGATTTGGTCGCTGCTTGGAACAGCGAAAGGGGCCGGGTTGGGCATCAAATGGCTGTACAATGTTTTTTTGAACGCCATGCAAATAACAATGTCGATAATGCCGTTTTGAAAAAAAAGACACCAGTTTTTAATGGAAGTAATGGAAAATACGGTGCTTCCAGTCGGCTATTTTGGAGAAGAAGTGTCTGAGTCCTGAAACAAGCTGTATAAATCAGACAGGCGTCACCATTCAAGAAAGCACAACCGATTACATTCCTTCGCTGATGTGTTCAACAGAGCTATGGATACATCAGATCCAATTATTTCGTCCTTAATTTATCGAGATGCATAAAAAACTAAAGAGTCTTTTACTTCCAATTGAGGTAATTGAGATGCTTTCGTACGAATACGAAAATAATTTTTGTCTCGAAGATGACGAATTTAACGATTCCAGCTTGTTTTTTTTAGATAATATTGATATATTATAGAAAATGAAAAAAAGAATAATAAGATTAATACTACTATCGACTTCCCTCTCTTTCTCTTACTTTCTCTCTTTCTTTCTCCCCCTCTCTTTTTGTGCGCACTGCGTTTTATTAAAAATATTGGTAAACCGGTGTTTACATACTTGTGAATTAAATCTTGTGAATCTTAACCCTCTTAAAGCCTAAACCGTATCGCTTCGCGAGTGCTGTGGTATATTTGGAGTCGAATTAATAATTTGTCTAAATTCTATCCCAAGCATAGCTCAGCTGTGCTTCTTCCCCGGCTTATCTATATTTCTGCATTTCTCTTTTGCACTCTTTCAAAGCTCCCGTTTCGGCTTCTTGTTTGGCACAGTGGTTCAAGGTATTGTGTTTTTTAACTTTTTAAATATTAATTTTTGTTTAATTAAATAAAAAAAAAAAATAAAAAATAAATAAAATGGAATTTAAACTTGTCTGTGCCATTAAGTCTTGTAACAAGACAATTTCCTCATCCCAGCCTGCCATCCATTGCTGGCTATGTGAGAACGTCGTACATGCCAAGTGTGCCGGATTCACTGCCTCAGTTTCGGATTCCATTTCCCGTAGGTCTGGGCTACATTATTGTTGTGAAAACTGTCGTGCTGTGCAAGGCGAAATGAGGTCGTTCATGAGGTCGTTCATGAGACAGACCAAAAATGGATTTAAAGAGCTGATCACTGGTTTTCGTAAAATCAATGAACAGCTCTGTGCGCTGGACACTCAGTTTAGTGGCCTTCAGCTGCTAAATGAGTCCCCTAAGCGTAAGAAATCCGCTGTTTCTGATCCGCCTCAGCCTGCTCAGCCGACATTAATGCAGCCGCTTATATCTCTGGCCACCCCAAGGGCTAGAACTGAGAAAAATTCGTCCGAATTTCTCAGGGATAATGAGCAATTGTCCGATATGTCCGCCATGGCATCCCTTCAAGTGATGCCACAGGTCCTAGGGAACGAAACCCCCATTAGAGTCACCCAAAAGGGTATTCCACAGTCCGGACCACCGGCACCGACTGATGCTACAGTTCTCGTACCTGCGACACCAAAGCCCTTACAGGTGATTCCTCCATCGAAACATATATTTGTTTCTCGGCTTGCCCCTGATACTTCAGAGATTGATATCTCGGCTTATATCAAAGCCAAAACAAAAGCCGATATAAAGGTGGAGGACATAACTAAATTTAAATATAATTATACACGGCGCACGTCTTCTTTCAAGATTCGTGTGCCCGCGTTGATGTTCAAGACGATTTGTTCTCCCAGTTTTTGGCCAGAGAATCTTTTCGTCCAAGAACATCAGCCTAGTTTCGTGAAGAAAAAAGTTACAAAAACAGTGGGAGTGAGACTTCCCAATATCGGAACCACTGACCAACCCTCCACCTCTTCTTTGGCCACTAACCCAAAAAACTAGTTTCCTCACTAACACTTACCTATCAGAATACTAGGGGGCTACGTAGCAAACTCTCCAAGCTATATTCTGATAGTTCTTTCTTTGCATCCCATATAATAGCATTTACAGAAACTTGGTTAAAGCCGGAGATCTTAAGCTCCGAAGTTTTTCCAAGTAAGAACACCAATTTTAGACGGGATCGATCTCAGCGAAAAGGAGGTGGAGTCCTCATTTCGGTAGACTCTACTCTTGCTTCTGAAGAGGTGAAATCCCAAGAGTTTGGTGACATAGAATTAATTTGCGTTAAAATCACTATTTCCGTGAAAGCTTTATACATTAAATGTTCATATATACCTCCTATGTCTGAACCGCCTACATATTGGCAGCATTTGTCCGCCATTCGATACGTCTCTAATCTAATGACGGATCGTGACCAACTCGTAGCGGTGGGCGACTTTAATATCCCAGAGTTAAAGTGGTCCAACGTCGATAACTCACCATCTTTGTCACTTATAACTTACCATGACTTCACCGCGGGCATGTTTGACATGTCCCTAGGTCAGATCAATCATGTTAGAAATTCGCTAGGTCGGCTTTTAGACTTATGTTTTGTATCTGATCCTGATGGTACTGCTCTCTCCAGAGCTTTTCCCCTTTCCCCTTTCAACCCCAGAGGATCCATATCACCCCACGCTGGAGGTCTCAATCGAAACCACTCCTGGTATCGATCAGATGTCTCCGAGCGTGGTAAATAAGATTCGCTGTTTCCGTAAAGATGATTTTCAGAAACTTAATAGCCTTATCGATACATTTGACTGGTCTGATATTCTGGCGTGCACTGATCTTAATGTACCTTTAGAAAAATTTTATTTTACTTTAAATAAATTTTTTGACTCATGTGTGCCTTGGAAATATCCGTCTGCTTCAACAAATCCTCCTTGGTTTACAAGGTGCCTCGCTAACTTAAAAAATAAACAAGAAAAAAAAAGCTAACTTCGGGCGGAGCCGAAGTTGATATACCCTTGCAGTTAAAACCGGATAAATATCGCAAACATCGGATATAGTTTGCCGATCCTTATGATTACATCATATTAAAACCAATTTATTACAATAAAAAATCTAAAAAAAAGTTCCAAGCTTCTATCTTCAAAAATACGAAAGTTGATATTTCTACCAAGTACCATTTACGATCGTTCAGTTATATGGCAGCTATAGGATATAGTCGGCCGATCCTAATGATATTTGGTAGGTTGGATCAACTGGCCAAAAATAGAATCTGTATTAAGTTTCAGTTTTAAGTTTATTAACTTTCTATCTTCAAAAACACGAAAGTTGGGTCTTTTCCGATCGTTCAGTTATATGGCAGCTATAAGATATAGTCGGCCGATCCTTTTGAAATTTGGCACGTCGTAATGTTTTGCCAAAAATAGCTCTCGTGTCAAATTTAAACTCTCTAACTTTAAAAACACCAAAGTTATACCATTTTCGATCAATCAGTTATATGGCAGCTATAGGATATAGTCGGCCGATCCGGACCGTTCCGACTTATATACTGCGTGCAAAGGAAAGAAGGGTGTGTGCAATGTTTCAAGTCGATAGCTTCAAAACTGAGAGACTAGTTTGCGTAGAAACAGACAGACGGTCAGACGGACAGACGGACAGACGGACATGCTCATATCAACTCAGGAGGTGATCCTGATCAAGAATATACATACTTTATAGGGTCGGAGATGTCTCCTTCACTGCGTTGCACACTTTTGGACAAAATTATAATACCCTCTGCAAGGGTATAAAAAAATAAGCTTTTACTTAAATTAAAAAAAACCTGCAGTAGTGTTGATTTCTCAAGATACCTACTAGCTCGGTCGAATTTTACCGTGCATAACGCTGAATGTTATAGGAATTATATTGACCGCTGCCGGATACAATTTACTCAGGATCCAAAGCAGTTTTATAATTTTGTAAACACTAAGCGTAAACACGTATCTTTTTCACCCCTGCTTACGTTTGAAAATTCCTCTGCGACTTCTGATCAGGCCATTGCCGATCTTTTCGCAGAATTTTTTCAAACAACTTATTCTCCTCCAAAATTGACTGATCAGCCTTACGCATATAACATTCAAGCAGCAAATCTTATTTTCTGTCCGTTTTTTTCTGAGAACAACTTATTATCTGGTCTTTTAAGGGTCAAACCCATTTAGGCTGTGTGCTAAAATACTGTGCCAGGGTTCTGTGTAAACCTCTACTTCGACTTTTCAACTTATCTTTGGAAACCTCGATTTTTCCCCTTAAGTGGAAGGAATCATTTATAATTCCCCTACATAAAAAAGGGAAAAAGTCTGAGGCTGCCAACTACAGAGGCATCTCTAAGTTGTCGGCAATTCCAAAGTTATTTGAAAAATTAATTACCCCTCATTTGCAATTAATTACCTTTGCTCTTCGATTATCACTCCTTGTCAGCATGGCTTTATTAAGCGTCGCTCCTCCACATAGATGGCTTTTGTAAGAGATATCAAACCGATGTAATTTACACAGACTTCAGCAAAGCATTTGATTCAGTTAATCACTCACTCTTGTTGAGTAAACTGAATATGCTGGGTTTTCCTAAATACCTCTTAACGTGGATCTCCAGCTACCTAGATAGAAGGACACAAAGAGTCTTATTTAAAAACATACAGTCCCGTCTGGTCCGTGCTACATCCGGCGTCCCTCAAGGAAGTCATCTTGGCCCGTTATTATTTACGCTTTTTATAAACGACTTGCCCCCTGCTTTAACGAACTCTCTAGTTCTTATGTATGCAGAATGCAGTCTTCAGTCTGACCTTGATAACTTTCAAAAATGGTGTTTAGCTAATGATCTAATACTTAATGGATCTAAATGCAAGCATATGTCTTTTTATCGTTCTTGTCCTCTGCAAGCTACTTATTCTATTAACGGGATTACCTTAGAAAAATTAACCCAGGTCAATGATCTCGGCATCCTATTAGACATTAAACTTAAATTTGCCGACCATATTTCCTTAATGGTTAATAAGGCTAAAGGAGGCCTTGGTTTTATCAAAAGGTGGTCAAAAGAATTTAATGACCCCTATATAACCAAAACACTATTCATTTCTTTGGTCCGTCCTATACTGGAGTACGGTTCATGTGTCTGGAGTCCCCAATATGGAGTACATCAGGACCGCATAGAATCCGTACAAAAGAATTTCCTAACTTTTTCACTTAGAGGTCTAAACTGGGATGCAAATCTTCAACTTCCATCTTATAATAGTAGACTCTTACTCATAAACTTACCTAGCTTAACAAATCGTAGGACAATGCTCGGTGTAGTTTTTCTACATAACCTTATTAACGGGGATGTAGATAGCCAGCATTTACTAACACGCTTAAATTTTAACATTCCTAATAGAAGCTCTCGAAACTTTAGTCCTCTGTTCCTTAGCCGTTGTAGTTCGACATATGCACTGCATGACCCTTTTAGGGTATTATGTTCGAACTACAATGGTCTCTACCCTATAACATCTCTTTCCTGTCCCTCAAATTTAAAATATAGAATTTTAAATTTCCTTACTAACTCCTCCTAGCTTAATAATTAACAAATATCTTAATATATTCTAACAAATCGTTTCTTGAGCGCCCCTCCGTCGTCTGGGCCTCTAAGCTTTATGATGAATACAGCAATGCTAGCTGATGCTCTTATTGATGCACAAGCCATTTCCAAATTCTGAAAGACCGGTAACAAAAAAAAAAAAAAATATTCTATAGCTGCCATGAACTGAACGATCGAAAATGGTATTTGGGTAAAATGCCACTTTGGTATTTTTGGAAATAGAAGTTAGGGTCTTTTTTTAAATGTTGCATTATTTTAAATTATTTTACTATAAAATTCTATCCGTCAACTATATGGTTGTTTTTGATATATATCCTATCCTACATCGGCTCCACCGGAAGTCAGCTTTTCTTTCTTGTTATACCCTTGCAGAGGGTATTATAATTTTGTCCAAAAGTGTGCAACGCAGTGAAGGAGACATCTTCGACCCTATAAAGTATATCTATTCTTGATCAGGATCACCTCCTGAGTTGATATGAGCATGTCCGTCTGTCTTTTTCTACGCGAACTAGTCTCTCAGTTTTGAAGCTATCGACTTGAAACATTGCACACACCCTTCTTTCCTTTGCACGCAGTATATAAGTCGGAACGGCCGGGATCGGCCGACTATATCCTATAGCTGCCATATAACTGATTGATCGGAAATGGTACAACTTTAGTGTTTTTAGAGTTAGAGAGTTCAAATTTGACATGAGAGCTATTTTTGGCAAAACATTACGACGTGCCAAATTTCATAAGGATAAGAATTATTCTTGAGTTTTACTTGAAAAAATCAAAAAAAAAAATTTTTTTTTTTTATTTTTGTATTATCTTTACAAAATAAAAACTTTTTAAAATTTTTAAAAGCTATATAAAAACCATCGGTACCAGTGTCTTACGATATAACAGCCACATTGCCAACATTAAACTCCGAGTCGACTGGAGCTGATACAGCAGCATGATATGATTCTGAGCGAATATGCATTTGAGGGCAGCGCTTTGGTGATAGCCCTAAGCAAGGCATTGATTGGTACAGCGATATGAAGGCGGCAACACTCCGGCCGCGTCGTTGCTGAATATTTTCAACGGACGCCCAACGGAAACCGAATGTCTGGCTGTGTACGGCAGCCGACGGGTAAAATCATTAGTATCGAAATAGAAAGACATGAGCATAGAAGAAATCGCAGTTTCGGTCGGGCTGATAACGCTGCACAAGTCGACAGCAGACTACAGCGTCTACTATTCAAACACGAACCGAATTGCAACAACAACTGAGAGCCCATGCTTTTAGCAAGACCAGACAGTAGCAGACAGATAACGGTACAAAGCGTCGGCGCCAATCAAATGACATTACTGCGGCAGACTTGGGCACAAAATATCAGAGTGCCGTAAGAAGAGAGCAGACGAAAAGAACAGCGCCAATACGTACCAAACTCATTTAAAGCTACAAGCGGGAGATAAAGAGAGGGAGTGACGTGCTTCAAATGCACGGTCACATCGCTTCGATGTTCTCCAAAGAAACAGCAAACAACGGCGACAAATGAAAACGTTTCTGTGACGGCGCCTGGCGAAACTATGTTTCAATTTGGTTAGCCCTTTCTATTTTTTGAACTTGCGCCGAATTTTCTTTAATGAAGGAGAAACTATGTATGTAACAAATTACCTGATAAAAGATTTAATAATTTCTTAATTTTAAGAGGAAATGCCGACAATGTCGTAAAAAGCCATTTACAAATCTTGACAACAGTTAAAATCAGGGACCGTAATCATTATAAGTAATATATTTAAAATTACTTTGTAATGATTACTCAACGATTTTTAATTTTTTAAATCAAGACTAATAATTATTTTTGATCGAAAAAAATAAAAATCACAAATAATCATTAAGCTTGAACAATAAATAAAAACTCAAAAATAATAATTATTCGTGATTTTTATTTTTTTTTATCAAAAATAAAACTCACCAAGCAATAACTTTTGATCCTTTAAGGATATTTCCAATATTGTCCTATGTCCTTATAAAGGGACCCTAGAGCAATAATTGACAACAACAACAACAACAAAAAAATGCATTTTACTTGTGTTTGTTGCAATTATTTAATATAAGGTCAACTGTTACATACAGAGCAGCAGCAGCAGATATACACAATTACCAAAACAATGATAATGATAATCATCATAATGATCAACCAGTAAAACAATTAGGTACATTAATTTTCAATTTATTATGCATTTATGACATAATATGAATTTTATGTATTTTTAAAATACAGGCTTCATCTGTATCAATCTGAAAATATGTTGACTTTCGAAACTCTCTTGGAAATTCTCCTTTTTGCATTGCATTGTCACTGGAAATGCAAAGTGGATCTATTTTCAAAACCCAAAATGAAAAAAATCCTATGTTAGCCCAGGCCAGCCGGCCCAATCCCAATCTCGGCCAAACCGTTTCGACCCCAAAGCCATGCTAAGCGTTTTCCGAGATAAGGCCGGT
Organism: Drosophila bipectinata; assembly: GCF_030179905.1. Lineage (NCBI taxonomy): Eukaryota > Metazoa > Arthropoda > Insecta > Diptera > Drosophilidae > Drosophila > Drosophila bipectinata. Next base: position 17,606,096 of record NC_091740.1, on the reverse strand, counting down.
ATCGTTTGCTATGAGCTCCTAAAACCGAGTGTAACCATTGATGGCAAACGCTACCAGCAACAATTGGAAGAATTGAAAGAATCTCTGCTCCAAAAACGCCCAGAATACGCAAAAATGCCCAGAATTGGGAAACGCCGTCTCATATGCATAGACCTGGTAGACTAAGATAAGCGCTACTAAAAATAGATCTAAGCGCGTGCGCTTCCGCTGTCTTCTTTTGTTTTCTCTTCTCGTACGCTTTCGGCCTAAGGTAAGCTTTATCACATTGATCATTATTGATGATTATCATTATTATCATTGTGTTGATAATTTTGTATATCTGCTGCTGCTGGTAAAATGCATTTTTGTTGTTGTTGTTGTCAATTATTGCTCCAGGGTTCCTTTATAAGGACATAGGACAATATTGGAAATATTCTTAAAGGATCAAAAGTTAATGCTTGGTGAGTTTTATTTTTGATCAAAAATAAATAAAAATCACGAATAATCATTATTTTTGAGTTTTATATTTTTTTTCAAACTTAATGATTATTTGTGATTTTTATTTTTTTTGATCAAAAATAATTTTTAACCATAGAAGAGTAAATATAACAATTAACAATTAAAAATCATCAAGCATATTCATAGTGTATCCTTAAAGGATAAAAACGGGCTAGTCAAGCTTGTTCTATGTTGATTGGAAGTGATTGATTTATTCATTTAATGGTTAAAAATGGTTAAAATCTCACAGTTCAATCTAGAAATATTATTCCATGTTGTAACTGATAACTATTTGAAGCGTGATTATATAATAGGCAATGAAATCTTACATCTTGGATTTGGGGTTATGATAGAATATGAAAAATTCTGCAATTACAAAACCAACGCCATAAATATGAAACATGAAAAAGTACATGAAAAAGATAATGCTAACAATATGGACAAATTAATTATTAAGAATACAGATTTAATTGAAAATGACAATAAAAGGTTAATACAGATATTAATATTGTATTCTGAAAGCTATATAAATGAAATCCCAAACAAACGCGTAAGTACAGGCACATTGTAGATTCGTTTATTTGATGGCAGCAAAAAAGTTCCAAGGCGTCCCTATCGATTGAGTGTAGAAAAAGAAAAATAAATAGTCCGAGATAAAATACAACAAATGCTAGAGGCTGGTGTCTTAAGGCCAAGTAGCTCACCCTTTGCTAGTTCAATATTACTAGTTAACAAGAAAGGAAAGCTAACTTAGGGTGGAGCCGAAGTTGATTTACCCTTGATTACACAGTGCGACAGTGATTTGGAACTTTTAAAGAGACCTAGTAGGAATTGTTCATTAGGTCGAATATAGTATAAAACCGTGTTTGAAATTTTTGAACACCCTCAAAATCTTGATTTATTTGGGAAAAACGGTTTTTTGGGACTTTTTTGCTCTTAAAAATTCCTAAGCACGTAATTTTTCTGTTTTCTAAATAAATCAAGATTGAAGAGGTGAAAACTAGCAGACGTTCATGGCAAAATGCATTAATAGAAGTCCAGTTGGGCATGAATTGTATAAGCAATCGAGCAACAAAATTAAGAGCCTTAAATTTATTAATGGGCAAATAGGCTAGGCCAATGGCCGTATTCCCAATGGTTGAGGAAAATGAAGTTAATGTTAAAGAAATAAGAACAAAGGTCAAGGTAAACATTGATAAATATTCTTTATATAATAAAAACCGTAAAGATAAAGAGATACCCAGGAACGACACCAAACGATATTGTTTTTGAAGTTTAAAGAACCAGTTGAGATTTTTGAGTTACTTTTTGAGTGAATCGTAAGGGTACCCCAGCTACCAAGTGAGGTGAGGGGCTATCATACACAGGAGCTATTTCCAAAAAACAATGCTAGTGATAAATGACATTGTGGAGGCGGACAGTGGATCTATTGCGAAATCGTGGCACTGTAAATGCATAGCGTCGCAGAGTGGCGGCAAGAGCCTGGAATATCCTAGCAAGCGTACATTTGATGACTTGAAAGGTGAATTAGATTTAGGTTAATGTAAAATAACAGCCGAATGCTTGGGTTTGCGCAGAAGAGTACGAGCTACTAAGGAAATTGAAGTTATCCTGCCAAACTAACATTTGATGATTTTAAACATAATTTGATTTGGTTTACTCCATAAAAAAGTAAGAAAAACTATATTTGATAGTAGAAAAAAATTGTAAATTGTAAAAAGAAAATGAGATGAATTTAATGTTTAATAAAGTATATATGAGGAAAGTTTAAATAAGAAATTACGTTTTGTTAAGAAGTAAAAATAAGGTTAATTATTAAAATACGAATAGAGGAATAAATAGTAAAGAATATTCTTTGAGTTTTCATCATAGAGTTGATTCTTTTTATGGCATGCCCCAGCTGCACATACACGAGGACGTGTAACAGCCAGAAGGCCGCGTCGGAAAAAAGATGTTTGGTGAACAGGGAAAATTATGAGAGCGTGGTCCGAGAGCAAGAGAGTCGCTTGGGCGAATGGTTGCCAAAAAGCCAAACAGAAAGAACTCAAGAAAATGACTTGAGATAGCTTGAAAAGGGAAAAGGATCGTTTGCAACACGCTGCGCTAAACCAGAATCATGAGCATTCGAAGCATCCCTCCGTCATATATCAAATCGTACTTGGTATTATTGAACGAATTAGAAATTTAATTAATTCGTTAAAAAGTTACAAATAAGAATTATATTTTTTGGCAATATTGGCGACAAAGCACGACAAAATACGACATGCCAAAGTTCATAAGCATCGGCCGACTATATCCTATAGCTCCCATATAATTGAACAATCGGAAATAACCCAACTTTTGTGTTTTTGAAGACAGAAAATTTAAACTTTGTAAAGAATATATTTTTGGTCAGTTGGTCCGAGCTACCAAGTTCCATAATGATCAACCGAGTATATCTTATAGCTGCCATATAATTGAACGAGCGGAAATGGTTTTTGGTAGAAATGCCAACTTTGGTATTTTTGAAGAAAGATGTTTGGGACTTTTTTTAGATTTTGTATTATAATAAATTGGGTTATATTATCATATCAACTTCGGCTCCGCCCGAAGTTATCTTTCCTTTCTTGTTTTTTTTTTAATTATTAGTTGATTGGTGGTTTATTGTTGCTGGTGTCTGTGTCTAAAAATAATATTGTATTACAGGTCTTGGTTCCAGAAGTAAAGAAGCTGTTTTTGCAAATATTTTTCGAACACACGGATGATCTGCATTTTAAATACATGTATAACTTACCAGAATTTGCTGCAAGCATAATTAATGCAAGCAAAAAAAATCCAAAGCTGCAATTTTTCCCAGCCGCCATGTTAGGCTTTTGCGACGTATGCTGGGGAATTAGGTAAAATATTTTTGGAGTTAATATTCAAAGTTAATATTTTAAAAAATGTTTAAAAATATAAGAGATATCTTTGATTTTCTCATAATCTTGCAGAGGGTATTATAATTTTGGTCATAAGTGTGCAACTCAGTGAAAGAGACATTTCCGACCCATTAAAATATCTATATATTCTTCATCAGGATCCCCTACTGAGTTGATATGAGCATGTCCGTCGGTCCTTCTGTCTGTCTGTTTCTACGCGAACTAGTCTCTCAGTTTTAAAGCTATCGACTTGAAACTTTGCACATACCCTTCTTTCCTTTGCACGCAGTATATAAGTCGGAACGGATCGGCCGACTATATCCTATAGCTGCCATATAACTGATTGATCGAAAATTGTATAACTTTGGTGTTTTTAGAGTTAGAAGTTCAAATTTAAAATGAGAGCTATTTTGTATAATTGTACCATGCTCGGGGACATAGGAAATTTCTCTGCCCGAGCTCTGCCACACGCACACACAGTATAAATGTGTGAAACGTCATGCTCACAGCCTACTTTCTGCTATTCGTTACTAACACTAATGCGGTAAAATCATATCAATGTATTGGGGTGCCGACCACTGTTCTAAAAATATCTTTTTTTTTACATTTTCACAGGGATTGGCTAATTATATTCGATATTAACGCTATATATCTGAAAAAACCTTTATTCTTAATTACCTTTATTGTTAATTATAATAATATTGGTGTTAAATCTTTAATGGCGTAAATGATATCTGTTACGAAATGTTAAGGCCGCACTTACAAGTTTAGTTCTTTTCAAAATACATTCACATGATTTTAAGATGGATTTTATGCCAGCATTTTAGTTTTAGCACATGACGTAACAAAAAATTTTAAATATGTCTGAAGACCAAAAATTTGAAATAAAATATATACTATAATTAATTTTGGGACTTTTTCGGCGTAGTTTTACCATGGAATAAGACGGGAATACTCCTGCATTTTCTATATTGGAAAAATGCCGGAATTTTATTTGAAAAGAGGCAGCCATTTCATGTAGGAAAACATGGGAATTTCACGTAGAAAAGAGGCGGAAAATTCCTTAAAAAAGAACCATGAATTTTTTTGAATGACTCCTAGTTTAACTTCTGGCTTCTGGAAAAAACCAGGCCGTTTCGTGCTCGTTTTCGAAATTTCCGAATGTGAGGACTTCATCCAAAATCTCTATACAAAATTCCTCGCACCTTATGGGAACCCCCGACTCTTTGTCACTTTCGAGGAATGGGGGGCCTTGATTCCAGGCTTTTTCCAGGTCGAATCGGAGGCCATTCACGGAGTTGTTTTAAAAAACAACGTTTCACATGTTTTTCAATTTTTCCTTAGACAAAATTGGTTTGATATTGAAAATCTCATAATATATTACATTTAATAATACTAATTAACACTTGATTGCAAGGGGATATTCACTTTAGTTCTGCCGAAATTAGCTTTCCCTTTTTTTATAATTTAATTTTTCATGTCTAGTATTACTTTTGTTTGTAAGTACTTAAAATATTTTTAAATCGTTCAATTTAGTATCGAGTTAAACTAGATACATTTGTTGCACTAAACGGCTATCGGCTTCCTTATTTTAAATTAAAGTTCTTAGAAACTGTCACAACCGAATAAAAAGAATTTTGAAAGGAATAAATAGAAAATTTCTTTGATTTCTAAGAACTTTAACATTAAGGATAATAACTTTTTTTTCGAGCTAAGGCACTTTTATTTATTTTACCTTTGTCAATTTTTATATTTTTCTCCGATTATTGTATTTGTTAATTTTAAAAACACATATAACTGCGGACGCGTTTTAAATTCGAGTAACAAGCGAATCCGATCACCACTTACTTCGAATTAAATCGGGTTTCATGAAAATACTCACTTTAAATACCTCTTATTAATCTATGTCTTATACATAAGCAAGATAATACATATATAAAAAGTATTTATATATACAATTGTCATTATATATTTATTGTATTCAAATGTGAGTTGTGAGAGATTTCTTCAAACAGTTCTCATGAACAGAAACAATTCTTTATCAATACGGAATGGTGTTTGTTTCTAAATAATGTTATTTCCATTATCTTTTGCCTCAGTATATTTGACCCCTACTTGGCACCCTCACATCTTCAATAAATTTTTGTTTTATTATTATTTAATCTTTAAATAAGTGTTTTAAAAATATAACATTCAACTTATGTGTATGTTCAATTGTAATGAATATATGAAAGATATAAAAAAATATACAAAATATATACAAACTAATTAATGCTTGCAGATAACTTTTCTTTATGAATATGTAAACAGTATGGCACATAGTATATATTTACATACAAAGTATACATTAAAATGAACTTTTCAAATATCAAAAAATGAAAAAAAATATAATTTTTTTTTTTTTTTATTTTTCGTATGCTTCAATTCCTTATTTCTTTCAAAATTTATACTTTCATTAAAGCGAATGTTACAAATTTTTGTTTTTATAGAGTTTTAGCATGAAGCTATGCTTTTAAACTGAAATATTTTAACATATTTAATTTGTTTGTTATTACAACATATATCTTCAAGGAAAATAGGATACAAAAAACTTGATCTGACACTTAATGCTAATTTGACTATTTTGACCAATTTTACTAACTAAGAGAGTTTATTTTTATACCCTTGCAGAGGGTATTATAACTTTGGTCAAAAGTGTGCAACGCAGTGAAGGAGACATCTCCGACCCTACAAAGTATATATATTCTTGATCAGGATCACCTTCTGAGTTGATATGAGCATGTCCGCCTGTCCGTCTGTCTGTCCGTCTGTCTGTTTCTACGCAAACTAGTCTCTCAGTTTTAAAGCTATCGACTTGAAACTTTGCACCCACCCTTCTTTCTTTTGCACGCAGTATATAAGTCGGAACGACCGGAATCGGCCGACTATATCCTATAGCTGCCATATAACTGATTGATCGGAAATGGTATAACTTTGGTGTTTTTAGAGTTAGAGAGTTTTTTTTTAGAGACAAATTTGACACGGAAGATATATTTGGCAACACATTACGACATGCCAAATTTCATAAGGATCGGCCAACTATATCCGATGTTTGCGATATATATCCGGTTTTAGCTGCAGGGGTATATCAACTTCGGCTCCGCCCGAAGTTAGTTTTCCTTTCTTGTTATACATATTGTTGTACCGTTTGGACTCCAGCTATTTCGTGCACGTAGTTATTGCTTGTTTAATAAAGTAGATTAAGTAATAGTTTAAGAAGTTTATTTTGACAATTTTATATTTTTATACCCTTGCAGAGGGTATTATAATTTTGGTCAAAAGTGTGCAACGCAGTGAAGGAGACATCTCCGACTCTATAAAGTATATATATTCTTGATCACCATCAACAATCGACTTGATATAGCCATGTCTGTCTGTCTGTATGAACGTGTGGATCTCTTTTTCGTGTGGATCTCTTTCAGAAGAAAAAGATCTGTAGGATTTGGCATGTACACTCCTATAATACCCGCACAGCTTAAATTTTTTAAAATATGATGTCACGCCTCCCATAAATAGGAAATTTACTGAAATCCGAACACCAAACAGTACCGTACCGGGCTTTTGAAAAACTTTGAATGCCAAACTAATTCAAGAGTGAGTTTATATCTGAAAAAAAATTCAATCAAAGCGGGTGATTTAAAATGGAGATAATGGCTACAAAGTAACAACTTACATAATACATAATAAATGCCTTACTATAAAGCATTTAAAAACACCCATATCAGAGACCCACTTATCAGAGGCAAAAGTTAAAATTAAAAAGAGCCTGCTCAATCATCTAATTGAAATGATAATTGGCCTTGACCCAAAAGGTAGCAAAGGTACGAAGATCCCTTTGAGGAACATTTAAATGAATAAGTCCCAGTAAAAAAGGGTAACCAATGTTGTCAGCGATTATAATATTGACAAAAGTCAAAGTTGCCATTGTACACCGATCCTCCAAAGTACAAACGGTACAACGTACGGTATGAGGATACAGAAGCGAAATTTACAATCCGGGATCCAAATGATTGAGGCATTCCAGGCTTGACCGAACAAATGCAGCATAGACGCAGAGGCTCGAGTGTGGACTTTTAAAATGGTTAAATCGTAAAACAAGGAGTAGAATACAAAGTAAAATAAAGTCTAAGTCACCATTATAATTTGCTTTCGAACAAGACACTTAGCTCTTTCACCTTCTTTTTAGCTGTCAAACTATGGTATAATTGTCGATAGAATAAGCAGTAGTGATATCAAGAGTCCGCTTACTGTAGCGAATAAATACACATTTCGATAAGTTTAATTCGATAAGATTACGGAAGCAAAATGAGGAAACTCTGGATATATCCTCCTGTAACAAGTAACTTTCACTAATGCAATAAATGGCCTTATAGATAAGGTCATGAAGGTCATCCGCTTACATTAAGAAGATAATAAATTGGAGAGGTCCCAGAAAGTTGCCTTGTGGAAAATCAGAGGAGGCGACAAATGGACTTAAGATAGCGTCTCCAATAGAAACGTCGCATGGTCGGTCCGCTATACTAGTCTGATCAGACCCACTGCCACCTTTGTGAATATGCGTGATAGAAGCAATCTTCCACCGATAGAAGAATCTACCAGATAAGTGACCCAAGGAGAACAGAAGTTGAAGGAGAGTAGAAATGAAAGCGATTCTCTTCTTAAGATAGAATGGGGAGACACTATCCAAGTCAACTGTGTGTGAATCCGTAAAATGTACTGTGGCTTCAACTAGGTCACATTCTAATATTTCCATGTTACTCACATTGGAAAAAAGCTCAATGCTCAGCAGAGTTTCATTGGTATTCCAAGAAACCTTCGGTTCCAAGTTAGAGACAAAGTATTTTGCAAAAAGTACCGAAACGGCCTGATCCGAGTCCGCTGCTGAATTTACATAACATATGGATGAAGATTGGTCCGATGTTGACTTTTTGCTGTTAAAAAACCGCCAAAAAGCTTTAGGATTGAATCGGAGGCTAGCTCCGACATCGGATATATAGTGGAATACATTATATATATAAGGAATACAAATTCCCGCATAAATTGCCGGTACAGCTCTTTTTCTCGAGGCTCCCCTGGCTTTGTAAGTCGTGTGTAATGCTTATCCATTCTATTCTTTAAATTTTTTAAGCCTGTTGTATACCAGGGAAGCCTATAGTATCTTCGTACCCTCAAAGGGGCATAAATTTCAATACTATTTAAAAAAGCAACCAAAAAAATAGTGTAAGAATCATCAATTGAGCCATCCCTAAAAGGGAAAAGAGAATAAGTTGGCATCAAAAGAGACAAGTTGGCATCATTCAGATGATAATATGGAATGGCTGAAGCAGAAGACAAAAAAACTATAGAACTCAATATGAATTACTAACGGCTTTTGGTGAATCGATTTAGTGGTACATTCAACAACTTCAACTTTAATTCAACATTACTATTAACCACTTTTTTTTTTGAAATAAGATCAAGTATTTTAGATAAATCATTAAAAATACTATTTACTTGGGAAGGGTGAACGTTGCTAGGTAAAATGCTGGGTGGCTCTGGGTCCCGAGACCAGATGATAGAGCTTAGGTTAAAATCGCCAGTTACCATCAATATAGTCGGGTGCAACGTTCTAGCATGATACTAAATGCGCTGTTTGGGGGGATATACGATGCAATAATGACGTAAGGGCCATGGATGTCCTGGATTGAAAAGGCAAGCTGATCCAGTAGAGGGTCGGCCACCGGAAGGCGTGGTGATGTTGCTTGAAGCGCCCCACTTAATTAAGAGGCTAGGCGACAAAGAGTTAAAATATGAAAAAGCGAGCGGCCCTATTATACTTCGTCGAAAAGGGGGCAAAGGTACGTAGATCCCTTTAAGGAAAATTCATAGGTCCCAGTAAAAAAGGGCAAAAAATTTACTAGCGACTAAATTACCTCCAACGTGCAAACATTGAGAAAAAGCCAGAGGCTCTGGTATGAAGGTATAGAATCATGAAACCTTTAAGGGAGAAAAGCACGTTTTAAAAATTTATTCTGGAGTCCGTCTATTCGGTGTTAACGAACTCTACAAATCGGATTTCAAATGATTTAAGCATGTTCCCGCATTGACCGAACAAATGCAGCTTAGACGCTGAGGCTCGAGTGTGAACTTTTAAATTGGTTCAAGTGCCTCTTCATAACGACCCAATATATATTGGTTGGAGAGAAACTTGTTAAGGAATTCAAATTCCTGCTTAAATTGCCGGTACAGCTCTTCTGCTCGAGGCTCCCCTGTCGTTTGTAATGCTTATCTCTTCAGTTCTTTAAGTTTTTCGTTTTTTTTTTAAGGTAGAGATCGACGGTGAGCGATGATTACATCACCTCCTCGCGCACACTGGATGCATCTTGGTTTTTTCGAAATACTTGGTACAAGTTAAGCTCGAATAACTCCGAGGAGCGAAAGTCGTTATTGATTCACGATTTGACAAGGATGATAACATCAAAATCGCAGTCCTCACTGCAGACTGGCACTTGGTCCTTATTCCCAAAATATTTTGGAATATAATTTTTAAGCCTTTATTGGGGTCCGAGGACAAATTATAGCTAGGGAATACACATTGGGAATTGTACGGCTAGGCAGTAATGATGATGGAGGAGGCATATCCCATGCCACATGTGAAGGCATATCTAATACTTGCATATCTTGGAAGACAGCTGACGAGGACACAGGGATCTTTCTATTAGACTTAATGGCAGACCAGCGAGTGTCTAACCTTAGTTCAGTGGATGTTCCCTTTGATAAGTGGGAAAACATGAAAATTGTTACCGTTGCCGTTTGCGCTTTTCTCACTGGAATGGATTGGAGAAAGCTTTAGTTATTATGCTGTGTCTTGTTGGTTTGCTTGTTGGTTTTCTTCAACCTTCGCCAGTAGGGGAAAATCTGTTGTTACTGGATCAGCCTGGTTCTTCGTTAATCTTCTGGACGTGGTTAATTTTAGTTTTGCCGGATTACTTTGCACTTAATTTAAATGTTGCGATCCATTCCAGACTTTTCCAGCCGGGACCACTTCGGCACTTTCCGCAGATGTTGTTTTTGTACTCGCTGTCGTCATTGACGTCTGGGTATTTTGCATTGTGGTACTACAATGACCTATTAGTATGACCTAGTGTTTTCTCGCTCGAGCTCGACCTTGAAGAGGGGTTCCTGCTTTTTATCTTTATTTAGAATGCTAATAACATTCTTGGCGGCGAAGCCTCTTTCTTTAAGGGCGGTTTTCCTTTACTACCACTTGTAGGCCATTACTGCTTTTCAGCTGGTATGTGCAATAGTTTTTTTTGAGCATTGTCCAGATATTTGGATACGATTCGGAAGTGCTCTTCAGTCTTGGTTTGCACCTTTGTTTCATGAATGTTTCCTTTGATAAGTGGGACGACATTAAAGTTGTCACCTTTCCCGATCAATCCCGAAATTCGGTTGCCCGAAGTTGTTTTTTTTTTGTAATTTTGTAGTCGTTGATGTCGCGGTATTTTAAGTTGCAGTGGTTGTCACTGCGGTTACAAAAATTAAAGCACCCCTTTTTGTTGATGCGATATTTGTTTCCACCCTTGGAGCGGGTTTAAAAATAAGAGTATAAGCCGTTTCGTTGGTTTACTGATATTCTACCCTTATTCATTTAATCGTTTCTTATTAAGCAAATTTGCGTGACACTCATTTATTGAAGACAATTATCTTCCAGCTTTTGTTTTAAGGGGAGGGTAAGGTCAAATCATGCGAAAAAAGCCATGTTTTTGTGATTTTTTTCCTGACGACACAGTTAAAATTTATTTATTCAACCAACGGTATATTAAAGTATGACATTAGAAGAATGTTTTATCAAATTTTTACAAAAAAATATTTAAAAATATGGCAATGGTAGCAATTGTCCGGACGTGTCGCCAAAAAAAGTTGAATTGCGGTGCCCCTCATAACTCGGTGCTGGATCATTTGTAATCAAAAAATGAAAATTCATTCGTTAGATAATAGTTCGGCCCAGGTAACGCTGTGAAGATTTTTTGAAAATTTCAATTTTTTAATTTTTTCAAAGACTTTGAAGTGAAAAACTCAATTTTTTGGGAAAAAATCGGATAATTTGTCATTGCAAAATCAAAATTATGAACCAAAAAAAAAAAAACTCGACAGCGTTACCTCGTAAAATATGTACAGAAATAGTGTTTAAAATTTCAAAAGGATCGGTGCAGTAGTTTTGAAGTTATGAGGGGCACCGACTTTGAAAACGTGAGTTGTGGGAAAAACGCTTTAAAGTTTTAAACACCAGTGTAATCCAGTGTAAAACGTTTATGAGCAACTTCGTCAATAACTAATAACTTCGTCAATTTTGCTTTAATTGACTTGAAATTTTGACACAATATTCTTCAAATATTATGCATTCAATTTAACAAATAAAAAAAAAATGAAAAAAAAACAAAATTTAATACCTTACCCTCCCCTTAACACATCACTTCTGCTGTTTACTACAAGCTTGTCTATTTCATTTAATCGTTTGTGGTTCAGCGTCTTTTTGGTTATCTTGGGTTACCCCACGTATTGGTTTGTTTAGCTGCGATTATTTAACTGCAAAAAACGTCCGTTTGGTTTGGTAGCTAAACTCAATTCAACCTCTCTTTCCTATCGACTTTCACGTCGGAATACATCTCGTTCCTTTTAGCCAGCAACAACAACTTTAGCCCTCCTACGACCACCTACGGCCATACTACCGATTTAGTAGGAAACCAGACTAAAAAGTCTCTAACTAGATTATCCATTGGAACAGTTTATTGGCATCAAAACATTTTCCAATCACATTAACGAACTGATGCTTCAAAGAGATTTCTGTTTTGGGGGCGGAAGTGGGCGTGGAAAAATTTTGACACAAACTTAATATCCGCGGATACCATAAGAGTTCAAGTTCCAAATCGGTTAGTTCTATCTTTTATAGTCTTCGAGATCCACGCGTTCAAAATTTTAGCCCGTATATCTTCTCTAAAAATCGGCCGTTTTGGATGAAATTTGTTTTTTACTTGTTATATATATTACAGAACTAGTTTGGCATCAAAAGATTTTTAAAAAACGTTCCTGTACTACTGCTACACAATTATTAGGGGCGGCATTTATCTTATAGTCCCTGCGATCCACGCGTTCATACGGAGAGACGGACCTGGCTATGTCGACTCAGCTCTTGATGATTCCTTCTCTATTAGTGTGCTTATGCAATGCCTAATTCACGCTTTTATTTCACGATTGCAGCCGATTTGAGTGTGGATAAAAAAAATTTCGTAAAGTCAACCACATATGAATGTTGACTATGATTTGAGCCTCAAAGCACGAATTGGTACAAATCCGGTGGGAACGCCGTGCATAAAATTGAAATTAAAAAAAAGCAAACGACTTTGGAAACTAATTTTCCGGTTCTTATATGCCGATTGTAAATAAAGAGTAAATAAAAATGCTTGCCCACTAGCCAATTAAAATTTTCCCTGCATTCTCGCAGCTAGCCATCAATAAATTTTATTGAACCTAAACTGCCTTGTTATTATTTATTGATTCATTTGGGGCTGTCAAAACGCTTTGCAGCTTACATTGGGTGATCCCGACGTGATTCGCACTATCGGTTGTTGCAGTTGCAAGTGCTTGCACTCTTTTTTGTACTTTGTGCCCTTATATTATTTTTACAAGCTCTGGTTATAAGCCCCGTGTGTGTTTCGGCAGGGGTTAAGGTATAGATTCTGAAGCTGAGGTTAGCTTCCACCACCAGCTATATGTACTTGGATCGTGTGCTGCTTACTAGCGGCATGGCAGATTGGTCTGACTTTTTCTCATTGTTGAGGACTACCATCGACTGGGACCCACAGCTTTCTACGATGGGAAAACCACGCAGGCTCATTTCTTGCTTACAAGACTCACCTGGAAAAGTAACCTTACCTCGAGTCTGGAAAAGGGTCACCGCGTTAAAAATTTTAGATGAGAATTATTCTGTGGCTCTTCATATTCAACAAGTTTAATAATCTTCGATTATTTTTTCAAACCCATACAAATGAAATCCTCTACTTTCTTTAGACGCCGGTTGTCAGAAAGGTTCAATGGACAGTTCAATGGACAGTTTGTTACCCCTATGAAACAAATGAGCGAAATACGGCTTGACGATCTGGAGAACTTCCTATGCAATCGCGCTTAAGAAGAGGAAGTTTCATTGTACGCCAGACAACATTCTATATTGTAATATAGCAAATACACAATGTACTTTTGTATAATTTTATATAAGTATGAACAAAGCCAGAGGCACAACCCATGTTGAAATAAAAATACTTAAGAATGTCTCAGGCATTCCTCAGGAGTCACTTGAAATCATTAATTGATCATAAACGGAAGTCAAAGTCTTCGCTCCTTATTGGCCAGTGAAAGTGCATTGTATTGGTGATAGATGAACGTGCTGCTGGGGATAGCCAGCATTTACTAACACACTTAAATTTTAACATTCCTAATAGAAGGACTCGAAACTTTAGTCCTCTGTTGCTTAGCCGTTGTAGTTCGACATATGCACTGCATGACCCTTTTAGGGTATTATGTTTGAACTACAATGGTCTCTACTATAATACATCTCTTTCCTGTCCCTCAAATTTAAAATATACAATTTTAAATTTCCTTACTAACTCCTCTTAGCTTAACAAATTTCAAATAGCTTAATATGTACTAACAAATCGTTTCTCGAGCGCCCCTCGGTCGTCTGGGCCTCTAAGCTTTATGATACAGGGTACAGGTACCATTCGACCATTACCATTATGATTTTAATGGTACAGGTACCATTTGAATGGGCTAAAAATTAGCTTTCTTGTGGTATACCGTGCATAATGGCGCATCCTCTTTAAAAAAAAGGTAAACATTAATAACGGCGGCTGGGGTGTTGGGCAGCGTCAAAACTCGGGAAAATGATAATGGCCAGAATTGGCGAACCAGGGTCCGAAGATTTCGGGACTTTTTTCCTCAAAATCAGTGGGAGCGATTTTAACGGTACAGGTACCAATCGAATGGGCTAAAAATTAGCTTTCTCGTGGTATACCGTGCATAATAGCGTATCCTCTTTAAAAAGAGGTAAACATTAATAATGGCGGCTGGGGTATTGGGCAGCGTCAAACCCGGGGAAATGATAATGGCCAGTATTGGCGAACCAGGGTCCGAAAATGTCGGGACTTGATTCCTCAAAATCAGTGGGAGAGATTTTAGTGGGACAGGTACCATTCGAATGGGCTAAAAATTAGCTTTCTTGTGGTATACCGTGCATAATGGCGCATCCTCTTGAAAAAAAGGGAAACAATAATGGCGGCTGGGGTGTTGGGCAGCGTCAAAACTCGGGAAAATGATAATGGCCAGAATTGGCGAACCAGGGTCCGAAAGTGTCGGGACTTGATTCCTCAAAATCTGTGGGAGCGATTTTAATGGGACAGGTACCATTCGAATGGGCTAAAAATTAGCTTTCTCGTGGTATACCGTGCATAATGGCGCATCCTCTTTAAAAAAAGGTAAAAATTAATAATGGCGGCTGAGGTGTTGGGCAGCGTCAAACCCGGGAAAATGATAATGGCCAGTATTGGCGAACCAGGGTCCGAAAATTTCGGGACTTGATTCCTCAAAATCAGTGGGAGAGATTTTAATGGGACAGGTACCATTCGAATAGGCTAAAAATTAGCTTTCTCGTGGTATACCGTGCATAATGGCGCATCCTAAAATCTTTAAAAAAAGGTAAACAATAATGGCGGCTGGGGTGTTGGGCAGCGTCAAACCCGGGGAAATGATAGTGCCCAGAATTGGCGAACCAGGGTTCGAAAATGTCGGGACTTGATTCCTCAAAATCTGTGGGATCGATTTTAATGGGGCAGGTACCATTCGAATGGGCTAAAAATTAACTTTCTTGTGGTATACCGTGCATAATGGCGCATCCTCTTTAAAAAAAAAAGTAAACATTAATAATGGCGGCTGGGGTGTTGGGCAGCGTCAAAACTCGGGAAAATGATAATGGCCAGAATTGGCGAACCAGGATCCGAAAATTTAGGTATTTGATTCCTCAAAATCAGTGGGAGCGATTTTAATGGTACAGGTACCATTCGAATGGGCTAAAAATTAGCTTTCTTGTGGTATACCGTGCATAATGGCGCATCCTCTTTAAAAAAAAAGGTAAACATTAATAACGGCGGCTGGGGTGTTGGGCAGCGTCAAACCCGGGGAAATGATAGTGCCCAGAATTGGCGAACCAGGGTCCGAAAATGTCGGGACTTGATTCATCAAAATCTGTGGGAGCGACTTTAATGGGGCAGGTACCATTCGAATGGGCTAAAAATTAGCTTTCTTGTGGTATACCGTGCATATTGGCGCATCCTCTTTAAAAAAAAAAAGGTAAACATTAATAATGGCGGCAGGTGTGTTGGGCAGCGTCAAAACTCGGGAAAATGATAATGGCCAGAATTGGCGAACCAGGGTCCGAAAGTGTCGGGACTTGATTCCTCAAAATCTGTGAGAGCGATTTTAATGGGACAGGTACCATTCGAATGGGCTAAAAATTAGCTTTCTCGTGGTATACCGTGCATAATGGCGCATCCTCTTTAAAAAAAGGTAAAAATTAATAATGGCGGCTGAGGTGTTGGGCAGCGTCAAACCCGGGAAAATGATAATGGCCAGTATTGGCGAACCAGGGTCCGAAAATTTCGGGACTTGATTCCTCAAAATCAGTGGGAGAGATTTTAATGGGACAGGTACCATTCGAATGGGCTTAAAATTATCTTTCTCGTGGTATACCGTGCATAATGGCGCATCCTCTTTAAAAAAGGTGTTGGGCAGCGTCAAAACTTGGGAAAATGATAATGGCCAGAATTGGCGAACCAGGGTCCGAAAATGTCGGGACTTGATTCCTCAAAATCAGTGGGACCGATTTTAGTGGGACAGGTACCATTCGAATGGGCTAAAAATTAGCTTTCTTGTGGTATACCGTGCATAATGGCGCATCCTCTTGAAAAAAAAGGGAAACAATAATGGCGGCTGGGGTGTTGGGCAGCGTCAAAACTCGGGAAAATGATAATGGCCAGAATGGGCGAACCAGGGTCCGAAAGTGTCGGGACTTGATTCCTCAAAATCTGTGAGAGCGATTTTAATGGGACAGGTACCATTCGAATGGGCTAAAAATTAGCTTTCTCGTGGTATACCGTGCATAATGGCGCATCCTCTTTATAAAAAGGTAAAAATTAATAATGGCGGCTGAGGTGTTGGGCAGCGTCAAACCCGGGAAAATGATAATGGCCAGTATTGGCGAACCAGGGTCCGAAAATTTCGGGACTTGATTCCTCAAAATCAGTGGGAGAGATTTTAATGGGACAGGTACCATTCGAATAGGCTAAAAATTAGCTTTCTCGTGGTATACCGTGCATAATGGCGCATCCTAAAATCTTTAAAAAAAGGTAAACAATAATGGCGGCTGGGGTGCTGGGCAGCGTCAAACCCGGGGAAATGATAGTGCCCAGAATTGGCGAACCAGGGTCCGAAAATGTCGGGACTTGATTCCTCAAAATCTGTGGGAGCGATTTTAATGGGACAGGTACCATTCGAATGGGCTAAAAATTAGCTTTCTTGTGGTATACCGTGCATAATGGCGCATCCTCTTTAAAAAAAAAGGTAAACATTAATAATGGCGGCAGGTGTGTTGGGCAGCGTCAAAACTCGGGAAAATGATAATGGCCAGAATTGGCGAACCAGGGTCCGAAGATTTCGGTATTTGATTCCTCAAAATCAATGGGACCGATTTTAATGGGACAGCTACCATTCGAATGGGCTAAAAATTAGCTTTC
Organism: Drosophila bipectinata; assembly: GCF_030179905.1. Taxonomy (NCBI): domain Eukaryota; kingdom Metazoa; phylum Arthropoda; class Insecta; order Diptera; family Drosophilidae; genus Drosophila; species Drosophila bipectinata. Next base: position 17,588,860 of record NC_091740.1, on the reverse strand, counting down.
TCGTGGTATATCGTGCATAATGGCGCATCCTCTTTAAAAAAAAGGTAAACATTAATAATGGCGGCAGGTGTGTTGGGCAGCGTCAAAACTCGGGAAAATGATAATGGCCAGAATTGGCGAACCAGGGTCCGAAGATTTCGGTATTTGATTCCTCAAAATCAATGGGACCGATTTTAATGGGACAGGGACCATTCGAATGGGCTAAAAATTAGCTTTCTTGTGGTATACCGTGCATAATGGCGCAACCTCTTTAAAAAAAAGGTAAATATTAATAACGGCGGCTGGGGTGTTGGGCAGCGTCAAACCCGGGGAAATGATAGTGCCCAGAATTGGCGAACCAGGGTTCGAAAATGTCGGGACTTGATTCCTCAAAATCTGTGGGAGCGATTTTAATGGGGCAGGTACCATTCGAATGGGCTAAAAATTAACTTTCTTGTGGTATACCGTGCATAATGGCGCATCCTCTTTAAAAAAAAAAGTAAACATTAATAATGGCGGCTGGGGTGTTGGGCAGCGTCAAAACTCGGGAAAATGATAATGGCCAGAATTGGCGAACCAGGATCCGAAAATTTAGGTATTTGATTCCTCAAAATCAGTGGGAGCGATTTTAATGGTACAGGTACCATTCGAATGGGCTAAAAATTAGCTTTCTTGTGGTATACCGTGCATAATGGCGCATCCTCTTTAAAAAAAAAGGTAAACATTAATAACGGCGGCTGGGGTGTTGGGCAGCGTCAAACCCGGGGAAATGATAGTGCCCAGAATTGGCGAACCAGGGTCCGAAAATGTCGGGACTTGATTCATCAAAATCTGTGGGAGCGACTTTAATGGGGCAGGTACCATTCGAATGGGCTAAAAATTAGCTTTCTTGTGGTATACCGTGCATATTGGCGCATCCTCTTTAAAAAAAAAGGTAAACATTAATAATGGCGGCAGGTGTGTTGGGCAGCGTCAAAACTCGGGAAAATGATAATGGCCAGAATTGGCGAACCAGGGTCCGAAAGTGTCGGGACTTGATTCCTCAAAATCTGTGAGAGCGATTTTAATGGGACAGGTACCATTCGAATGGGCTAAAAATTAGCTTTCTCGTGGTATACCGTGCATAATGGCGCATCCTCTTTAAAAAAAGGTAAAAATTAATAATGGCGGCTGAGGTGTTGGGCAGCGTCAAACCCGGGAAAATGATAATGGCCAGTATTGGCGAACCAGGGTCCGAAAATTTCGGGACTTGATTCCTCAAAATCTGTGGGATCGATTTTAATGGGACAGGTACCATTCGAATGGGCTTAAAATTATCTTTCTCGTGGTATACCGTGCATAATGGCGCATCCTCTTTAAAAAAGGTGTTGGGCAGCGTCAAAACTTGGGAAAATGATAATGGCCAGAATTGGCGAACCAGGGTCCGAAAATGTCGGGACTTGATTCCTCAAAATCAGTGGGACCGATTTTAGTGGGACAGGTACCATTCGAATGGGCTAAAAATTAGCTTTCTTGTGGTATACCGTGCATAATGGCGCATCCTCTTGAAAAAAAAGGGAAACAATAATGGCGGCTGGGGTGTTGGGCAGCGTCAAAACTCGGGAAAATGATAATGGCCAGAATTGGCGAACCAGGGTCCGAAAGTGTCGGGACTTGATTCCTCAAAATCTGTGGGAGCGATTTTAATGGGACAGGTACCATTCGAATGGGCTAAAAATTAGCTTTCTCGTGGTATACCGTGCATAATGGCGCATCCTAAAATCTTTAAAAAAAGGTAAACAATAATGGCGGCTGGGGTGTTGGGCAGCGTCAAACCCGGGGAAATGATAGTGCCCAGAATTGGCGAACCAGGGTCCGAAAATGACGGTACTTGATTCCTCAAAATCTGTGGGAGCGATTTTAATGGGACAGGTACCATTCGAATGGGCTAAAAATTAGCTTTCTCGTGGTATATCGTGCATAATGGCGCATCCTCTTTAAAAAAAAGGTAAACATTAATAACGGCGGCTGGGGTGTTGGGCAGCCTCAAACCCGGGGAAATGATAGTGTCCAGAATTGGCGAACCAGGGTCCGAAAATGTCGGGACTTGATTCCTCAAAATTGGCGATTTTAATGGGACAGGTGCCATTCGAATGGGCTAAAAATTAGCTTTCTTGTGGTATACCGTGCATAATGGCGCATCCTCTTTAAAAAAAAAGGTAAACATTAATAATGGCGGCAGGTGTGTTGGGCAGCGTCAAAACTCGGGAAAATGATAATGGCCAGAATTGGCGAACCAGGGTCCGAAGATTTCGGTATTTGATTCCTCAAAATCAATGGGACCGATTTTAATGGGACAGGGACCATTCGAATGGGCTAAAAATTAGCTTTCTTGTGGTATACCGTGCATAATGGCGCATCCTCTTTAAAAAAAAGGTAAACATTAATAACGGCGGCTGGGGTGTTGGGCAGCGTCAAACCCGGGGAAATGATAGTGCCCAGAATTGGCGAACCAGGGTCCGAAAATGTCGGGACTTGATTCCTCAAAATCTGTGGGAGCGATTTTAATGGGACAGGTACCATTCGAATGGGCTAAAAATTAGCTTTCTTGTGGTATACCGTGCATAATGGCGCATCCTCTTTAAAAAAAAAAGGTAAACATTAATAATGGCGGCAGGTGTGTTGGGCAGCGTCAAAACTCGGGAAAATGATAATGGCCAGAATTGGCGAACCAGGGTCCGAAAATGTCGGGACTTGATTCATCAAAATCTGTGGGAGCGATTTTAATGGGACAGGGACCATTCGAATGGGCTAAAAATTAGCTTTCTTGTGGTATACCGTGCATAATGGCGCATCCTCTTTAAAAAAAAGGTAAACATTAATAACGGCGGCTGGGGTGTTGGGCAGCGTCAAACCCGGGGAAATGATAGTGCCCAGAATTGGCGAACCAGGGTTCGAAAATGTCGGGACTTGATTCCTCAAAATCTGTGGGAGCGATTTTAATGGGGCAGGTACCATTCGAATGGGCTAAAAATTAACTTTCTTGTGGTATACCGTGCATAATGGCGCATCCTCTTTAAAAAAAAGGTAAACATTAATAATGGCGGCTGGGGTGTTGGGCAGCGTCAAAAATCGGGAAAATGATAATGGCCAGAATTGGCGAACCAGGATCCGAAAATTTAGGTATTTGATTCCTCAAAATCAGTGGGAGCGATTTTAATGGTACAGGTACCATTCGAATGGGCTAAAAATTAGCTTTCTTGTGGTATACCGTGCATAATGGCGCATCCTCTTTAAAAAAAAAGGTAAACATTAATAACGGCGGCTGGGGTGTTGGGCAGCGTCAAGCCCGGGGAAATGATAGTGCCCAGAATTGGCGAACCAGGGTCCGAAAATGTCGGGACTTGATTCATCAAAATCTGTGGGAGCGACTTTAATGGGGCAGGTACCATTCGAATGGGCTAAAAATTAGCTTTCTTGTGGTATACCGTGCATATTGGCGCATCCTCTTTAAAAAAAAAAAGGTAAACATTAATAATGGCGGCAGGTGTGTTGGGCAGCGTCAAAACTCGGGAAAATGATAATGGCCAGAATTGGCGAACCAGGGTCCGAAGATTTCGGTATTTGATTCCTCAAAATCAATGGGACCGATTTTAATGGGACAGGGACCATTCGAATGGGCTAAAAATTAGCTTTCTCGTGGTATACCGTGCATAATGGCGCATCCTCTTGAAAAAAAGGTAAACATTAATAACGGCGGCTGGGGTGTTGGGCAGCGTCAAAACTCGGGAAAATGATAATGGCCAGAATCGGCGAACCAGGGTCCGAAAATGTCGGGACTTGATTCCTCAAAATCTGTGGGAGCGATTTTAATAGGACAGGTACCATTCGAATGGGCTAAAAATTAGCTTTCTCGTGGTATACCGTGCATAATGGCGCATCCTCTTTAAAAAAAGGTAAAAATTAATAATGGCGGCTGAGGTGTTGGGCAGCGTCAAACCCGGGAAAATGATAATGGCCAGTATTGGCGAACCAGGGTCCGAAAATTTCGGGACTTGATTCCTCAAAATCAGTGGGAGAGATTTTAATGGGACAGGTACCATTCGAATGGGCTTAAAATTATCTTTCTCGTGGTATACCGTGCATAATGGCGCATCCTCTTTAAAAAAGGTGTTGGGCAGCGTCAAAACTTGGGAAAATGATAATGGCCAGAATTGGCGAACCAGGGTCCGAAAATGTCGGGACTTGATTCCTCAAAATCAGTGGGACCGATTTTAATGAGACAGGTACCATTTGAATGGGCTTAAAATTAGCTTTCTCGTGGTATACCGTGCATAATGGAGCATCCTCTTTAAAAAAAGGTAAACAATAATGGCGGCTGGGGTGTTGGGCAGCGTCAAAACTCGGGAAAATGATAATGGCCAGAATTGGCGAACCAGGGTCCGAAGATTTCGGTATTTGATTCCTCAAAATCAATGGGACCGATTTTAATGGGACAGCTACCATTCGAATGGGCTAAAAATGGGCTAAAAAATAAATAAAAATTAGCTTTCTCGTGGTATACCGTGCATAATGGCGCATCCTCTTTAAAAAAAGGTAAACAATAATAATGGCGGCTGGACTGTTGGGCAGCGTCATACCTGGGAAAATGATAATGGCCACTATTGGCGAACCAGGGTCCGAAAATTTCGGGACTTGATTCCTCAAAATCTGTGGGATCGATTTTAATGGGACAGGTACCATTCGAATGGGCTTAAAATTATCTTTCTCTTTGTATACCGTGCATAATGGCGCATCCTCTTTAAAAAAGGTAAAAATTAATAATGGCGGCTGAGGTGTTGGGCAGCGTCAAACCCGGGAAAATGATAATGGCCAGTATTGGCGAACCAGGGTCCGAAAATTTCGGGACTTGATTCCTCAAAATCAGTGGGAGAGATTTTAATGGGACAGGTACCATTCGAATGGGCTTAAAATTATCTTTCTCTTTGTATACCGTGCATAATGGCGCATCCTCTTTAAAAAAGGTAAAAATTAATAATGGCGGCTGAGGTGTTGGGCAGCGTCAAACCCGGGAAAATGATAATGGCCAGTATTGGCGAACCAGGGTCCGAAAATTTCGGGACTTGATTCCTCAAAATCAGTGGGAGAGATTTTAATGGGACAGGTACCATTCGAATGGGCTTAAAATTATCTTTCTCGTGGTATACCGTGCATAATGGCGCATCCTCTTTAAAAAAGGTAAAAATTAATAATGGCGGCTGAGGTGTTGGGCAGCGTCAAACCCGGGAAAATGATAATGGCCAGTATTGGCGAACCAGGGTCCGAAAATTTCGGGACTTGATTCCTCAAAATCAGTGGGAGAGATTTTAATGGGACAGGTACCATTCGAATGGGCTTAAAATTATCTTTCTCGTGGTATACCGTGCATAATGGCGCATCCTCTTTAAAAAAGGTGTTGGGCAGCGTCAAAACTTGGGAAAATGATAATGGCCAGAATTGGCGAACCAGGGTCCGAAAATGTCGGGACTTGATTCCTCAAAATCAGTGGGACCGATTTTAATGAGACAGGTACCATTCGAATGGGCTTAAAATTAGCTTTCTCGTGGTATACCGTGCATAATGGCGCATCCTCTTTAAAAAAAGGTAAACAATAATGGCGGCTGGGGTGTTGGGCAGCGTCAAAACTCGGGAAAATGATAATGGCCAGAATTGGCGAACCAGGGTCCGAAGACTTCGGTATTTGATTCCTCAAAATCAATGGGACCGATTTTAATGGGACAGCTACCATTCGAATGGGCTAAAAATGGGCTAAAAAATAAATAACAAGAAAGGAAAGCTAACTTCGGGCGGAGCCGAAGTTGATATACCCTTGCAGCTAAAACCGGATATATATCGCAAACATCGGATATAGTTGGCCGATCCTTATGATTACATCATAATAAAACCAATTAACTAAAATAAAAAATCTAAAAAAAATGTCCCAAACTTCTATCTTCAAAAACACGAAAGTTGGGTCATTTCCGATCGTTCAGTTATATGGCAGCTATGGGATATAGTCGGCCGATCCTATTGAAATTCGGTAGGATGGATCAACTGGCCAAAAATATAATCTGTATTAAGTTTCAGCTTTCTATCTTCAAAAACACGAAAGTTGGGTCATTTTCGATCGTTCAGTTATATGGCAGCTATAAGATATAGTCGGCCGATCCTTATGAAATTTGGCATGTCGTAATGTTTTGCCAAAAATAGCTTTCCTGTAAAATTTGAACTCTCTAACTCTAAAAACACCAAAGTTATACGATTTCCGATAAATCAGTTATATGGCAGCTATAGGATATAGTCGGCCGATCCGGGCCGTTCCGACTTATATACTGCGTGCAAAGGAAAGAAGGGTGTGTGCAAAGTTTCAAGACGATAGCTTCAAAACTGAGAGACTAGTTCGCGTAGAAACAGACAGACAGACGGACAGACAGACGGACAGACAGACGGACAGACGGACAGACGGACAGACGGACATGCTCATATCAACTCAGGAGGTGATCCTGATCAAGAATATATATACTTTATAGGGTCGGAGATGTCTCCTTCACTGCGTTGCACACTTTTGGACAAAATTATAATACCCTCTGCAAGGGTATAAAAATTAGCTTTCTCGTGGTATACCGTGCATAATGGCGCATCCTCTTTAAAAAGGTAAACAATAATAATGGCGGCTGGGGTGTTGGGCAGCGTCAAACCTGGGAAAATGATAATAGCCACTATTGGCGAACCAGGGTCCGAAAATATCGGTATTTGATTCCTCAAAATCAATGGGACCGATTTTAATGGGACAGCTACCATTCGAATGGGCTAAAAATTAGCTTTCTCATGGTATACCGTGCATAATGGCGCATCCTCTTGAAAAAAAGGTAAACATTTATAATGGCGGCTGGGGTGTTGGGCAGCGTCAAACCTGGGAAAATGATAATAGCCACTATTGGCGAACCAGGGTCCGAAAATATCGGTATTTGATTCCTCAAAATCAATGGGACCGATTTTAATGGGACAGCTACCATTCGAATGGGCTAAAAATTAGCTTTCTCATTGTATACCGTGCATAATGGCGCATCCTCTTGAAAAAAAGGTAAACAATAATGGCGGCTGGGGTGTTGGGCAGCGTTAAAACTCGGGAAAATGATAATGGCCAGAATTGGCCAACCAGGATCCGAAGATTTCGGGACTTGATTCCTCAAAATCTGTGGGATCGATTTTAATGGGACAGGCACCATTCGAATGGGCTAAAAATGAGTGGTATACCGTGCATAATGGCGCATCCTCTTGAAAAAAACGTAAACATTTATAATGGTGGCTGGGGTGTTGGGCAGCGTCAAAACTCGGGAAAATGATAATGCCCAGTATTGGCGAGCCAGGGTCCGAAAATATCGGTATTTGATTCCTCAAAATCAATGGGACCGATTTTAATGGGACAGCTACCATTCGAATGGGCTAAAAATTAGCTTTCTCATGGTATACCGTGCATAATGGCGCATCCTCTTTAAAAAAAAGGTAAACATTAATAACGGCGGCTGGGGTGTTGGGCAGCGTCAAAACTCGGGAAAATGATAATGGCCAGAATCGGCGAACCAGGGTCCGAAAATTTCGGGACTTGATTCCTCAAAATCAGTGGGAGAGATTTTAATGGGACAGGTACCATTCGAATGGGCTTAAAATTATCTTTCTCGTGGTATACCGTGCATAATGGCGCATCCTCTTTAAAAAAGGTGTTGGGCAGCGTCAAAACTTGGGAAAATGATAATGGCCAGAATTGGCGAACCAGGGTCCGAAAATGTCGGGACTTGATTCCTCAAAATCAGTGGGACCGATTTTAATGAGACAGGTACCATTCGAATGGGCTTAAAATTAGCTTTCTCGTGGTATACCGTGCATAATGGCGCATCCTCTTTAAAAAAAGGTAAACAATAATGGCGGCTGGGGTGTTGGGCAGCGTCAAAACTCGGGAAAATGATAATGGCCAGAATTGGCGAACCAGGGTCCGAAGATTTCGGTATTTGATTCCTCAAAATCAATGGGACCGATTTTAATGGGACAGCTACCATTCGAATGGGCTAAAAATGGGCTAAAAAATAAATAAAAATTAGCTTTCTCGTGGTATACCGTGCATAATGGCGCATCCTCTTTAAAAAAGGTAAAAATTAATAATGGCGGCTGGACTGTTGGGCAGCGTCATACCTGGGAAAATGATAATGGCCACTATTGGCGAACCAGGGTCCGAAAATTTCGGGACTTGATTCCTCAAAATCTGTGGGATCGATTTTAATGGGACAGGTACCATTCGAATGGGCTTAAAATTATCTTTCTCGTGGTATACCGTGCATAATGGCGCATCCTCTTTAAAAAAGGTGTTGGGCAGCGTCAAAACTTGGGAAAATGATAATGGCCAGAATTGGCGAACCAGGGTCCGAAAATTTCGGGACTTGATTCCTCAAAATCAGTGGGAGAGATTTTAATGGGACAGGTACCATTCGAATGGGCTTAAAATTATCTTTCTCGTGGTATACCGTGCATAATGGCGCATCCTCTTTAAAAAAGGTAAAAATTAATAATGGCGGCTGAGGTGTTGGGCAGCGTCAAACCCGGGAAAATGATAATGGCCAGTATTGGCGAACCAGGGTCCGAAAATTTCGGGACTTGATTCCTCAAAATCAGTGGGAGAGATTTTAATGGGACAGGTACCATTCGAATGGGCTTAAAATTATCTGTCTCGTGGTATACCGTGCATAATGGCGCATCCTCTTTAAAAAAGGTAAAAATTAATAATGGCGGCTGAGGTGATGGGCAGCGTCAAACCCGGGAAAATGATAATGGCCAGTATTGGCGAACCAGGGTCCGAAAATTTCGGGACTTGATTCCTCAAAATCAGTGGGAGAGATTTTAATGGGACAGGTACCATTCGAATGGGCTTAAAATTATCTTTCTCGTGGTATACCGTGCATAATGGCGCATCCTCTTTAAAAAAGGTGTTGGGCAGCGTCAAAACTTGGGAAAATGATAATGGCCAGAATTGGCGAACCAGGGTCCGAAAATGTCGGGACTTGATTCCTCAAAATCAGTGGGACCGATTTTAATGAGACAGGTACCATTCGAATGGGCTTAAAATTAGCTTTCTCGTGGTATACCGTGCATAATGGCGCATCCTCTTTAAAAAAAGGTAAACAATAATGGCGGCTGGGGTGTTGGGCAGCGTCAAAACTCGGGAAAATGATAATGGCCAGAATTGGCGAACCAGGGTCCGAAGATTTCGGTATTTGATTCCTCAAAATCAATGGGACCGATTTTAATGGGACAGCTACCATTCGAATGGGCTAAAAATGGGCTAAAAAATAAATAAAAATTAGCTTTCTCGTGGTATACCGTGCATAATGGCGCATCCTCTTTAAAAAAAGGTAAACAATAATAATGGCGGCTGGACTGTTGGGCAGCGTCATACCTGGGAAAATGATAATGGCCACTATTGGCGAACCAGGGTCCGAAAATTTCGGGACTTGATTCCTCAAAATCTGTGGGATCGATTTTAATGGGACAGGTACCATTCGAATGGGCTTAAAATAAGCTTTCACGTGGTATACCGTCAAAAAACTCGTCAAAACAGCGTCAAAACTCGGGAAAATGATAATGCCCAGTATTGGCGAACCAGGGTCCGAAAATATCGGTATTTGATTCCTCAAAATCAATGGGACCGATTTTAATGGGACAGGTACCATTCGAATGGGCTAAAAATTAGCTTTCTCGTGGTATACCGTGCATAATGGCGCATCCTCTTTAAAAAAAGGTAAACATTTATAATGGCGGCTGGGGTGTTGGGCAGCGTCAAACCTGGGAAAATGATAATAGCCACTATTGGCGAACCAGGGTCCGAAAATATCGGTATTTGATTCCTCAAAATCAATGGGATCGATTTTAATGGGACAGCTACCATTCGAATGGGCTAAAAATAAGCTTTCTCATGGTATACCGTGCATAATGGCGCATCCTCTTGAAAAAAAGGTAAACATTTATAATGGCGGCTGGGGTGTTGGGCAGCGTCAAACCCGGGGAAATGATAGTGCCCAGAATTGGCGAACCAGGGTTCGAAAATGTCGGGACTTGATTCCTCAAAATCTGTGGGAGCGATTTTAATGGGACAGGAACCATTCGAATGGGCTAAAAATTAACTTTCTTGTGGTATACCGTGCATAATGGCGCATCCTCTTTAAAAAAAAAGTAAACATTAATAATGGCGGCTGGGGTGTTGGGCAGCGTCAAAAATCGGGAAAATGATAATGGCCAGAATTGGCGAACCAGGATCCGAAAATTTAGGTATTTGATTCCTCAAAATCAGTGGGAGCGATTTTAATGGTACAGGTACCATTCGAATGGGCTAAAAATTAGCTTTCTTGTGGTATACCGTGCATAATGGCGCATCCTCTTTAAAAAATAAGGTAAACATTAATAACGGCGGCTGGGGTGTTGGGCAGCGTCAAACCCGGGGAAATGATAATGCCCAGAATTGGCGAACCAGGGTCCGAAAATGTCGGGACTTGATTCATCAAAATCTGCGGGAGCGACTTTAATGGGGCAGGTACCATTCGAATGGGCTAAAAATTAGCTTTCTTGTGGTATACCGTGCATATTGGCGCATCCTCTTTAAAAAAAAAAAGGTAAACATTAATAATGGCGGCAGGTGTGTTGGGCAGCGTCAAAACTCGGGAAAATGATAATGGCCAGAATTGGCGAACCAGGGTCCGAAGATTTCGGTATTTGATTCCTCAAAATCAATGGGACCGATTTTAATGGGACAGGGACCATTCGAATGGGCTAAAAATTAGCTTTCTCGTGGTATACCGTGCATAATGGCGCATCCTCTTGAAAAAAAGGTAAACATTAATAACGGCGGCTGGGGTGTTGGGCAGCGTCAAAACTCGGGAAAATGATAATGGCCAGAATCGGCGAACCAGGGTCCGAAAATGTCGGGACTTGATTCCTCAAAATCTGTGGGAGCGATTTTAATAGGACAGGTACCATTCGAATGGGCTAAAAATTAGCTTTCTCGTGGTATACCGTGCATAATGGCGCATCCTCTTTAAAAAAAAGGTAAAAATTAATAATGGCGGCTGAGGTGTTGGGCAGCGTCAAACCCGGGAAAATGATAATGGCCAGTATTGGCGAACCAGGGTCCGAAAATTTCGGGACTTGATTCCTCAAAATCAGTGGGAGAGATTTTAATGGGACAGGTACCATTCGAATGGGCTTAAAATTATCTTTCTCGTGGTATACCGTGCATAATGGCGCATCCTCTTTAAAAAAGGTGTTGGGCAGCGTCAAAACTTGGGAAAATGATAATGGCCAGAATTGGCGAACCAGGGTCCGAAAATGTCGGGACTTGATTCCTCAAAATCAGTGGGACCGATTTTAATGAGACAGGTACCATTCGAATGGGCTTAAAATTAGCTTTCTCGTGGTATACCGTGCATAATGGCGCATCCTCTTTAAAAAAAGGTAAACAATAATGGCGGCTGGGGTGTTGGGCAGCGTCAAAGCTCGGGAAAATGATAATGGCCAGAATTGGCGAACCAGGGTCCGAAGATTTCGGTATTTGATTCCTCAAAATCAATGGGACCGATTTTAATGGGACAGCTACCATTCGAATGGGCTAAAAATGGGCTAAAAAATAAATAAAAATTAGCTTTCTCGTGGTATACCGTGCATAATGGCGCATCCTCTTTAAAAAAAGGTAAACAATAATAATGGCGGCTGGACTGTTGGGCAGCGTCATACCTGGGAAAATGATAATAGCCACTATTGGCGAACCAGGGTCCGAAAATATCGGTATTTGATTCCTCAAAATCAATGGGACCGATTTTAATGGGACAGCTACCATTCGAATGGGCTAAAAATTAGCTTTCTCATTGTATACCGTGCATAATGGCGCATCCTCTTGAAAAAAAGGTAAACAATAATGGCGGCTGGGGTGTTGGGCAGCGTTAAAACTCGGGAAAATGATAATGGCCAGAATTGGCCAACCAGGATCCGAAGATTTCGGGACTTGATTCCTCAAAATCTGTGGGATCGATTTTAATGGGACAGGCACCATTCGAATGGGCTAAAAATGAGTGGTATACCGTGCATAATGGCGCATCCTCTTGAAAAAAACGTAAACATTTATAATGGTGGCTGGGGTGTTGGGCAGCGTCAAAACTCGGGAAAATGATAATGCCCAGTATTGGCGAGCCAGGGTCCGAAAATATCGGTATTTGATTCCTCAAAATCAATGGGACCGATTTTAATGGGACAGGTACCATTCGAATGGGCTAAAAATTAGCTTCTCGTGGTATACCGTGCATATTGGCGCATCCTCTTGAAAAAAGGTAAACATTAATAATGGCAACTGGGGTGTTGGGCAGCGTCAAAACTCGGGAAAATGATAATGGCCAGAATTGGCAAACCAGGTTCAGAAGATTTCGGGACTTGATTCCTCAAAATCAGTGGGATGGATTTAAATGGGACAGGTGCCATTCGAATGGGCTAAAAATAAGCTTTCTCGTGGTATACCGTCAAAAAACTCGTCAAAACAGCGTCAAAACTCGGGAAAATGATAATGCCCAGTATTGGCGAGCCAGGGTCCGAAAATATCGGTATTTGATTCCTCAAAATCAATGGGACCGATTTTAATGGGACAGGTACCATTCGAATGGGCTAAAAATTAGCTTTCTCGTGGTATACCGTGCATATTGGCGCATCCTCTTGAAAAAAGGTAAACATTAATAATGGCAACTGGGGTGTTGGGCAGCGTCAAAACTCGGGAAAATGATAATGGCCAGAATTGGCAAACCAGGTTCAGAAGATTTCGGGACTTGATTCCTCAAAATCAGTGGGATGGATTTAAATGGGACAGGTGCCATTCGAATGGGCTAAAAATAAGCTTTCTCGTGGTATACCGTCAAAAAACTCGTCAAAACAGCGTCAAAACTCGGGAAAATGATAATGCCCAGTATTGGCGAACCAGGGTCCGAAAATATCGGTATTTGATTCCTCAAAATCAATGGAACCGATTTTAATGGGACAGGTACCATTCGAATGGGCTAAAAATTAGCTTTCTCGTGGTATACCGTGCATAATGGCGCATCCTCTTTAAAAAAATGTAAACATTTCTAATGGCGGCTGGGGTGTTGGGCAGCGTCAAACCTGGGAAAATGATAATAGCCACTATTGGCGAACCAGGGTCCGAAAATATCGGTATTTGATTCCTCAAAATCAATGGGACCGATTTTAATGGGACAGCTACCATTCGAATGGGCTAAAAATTAGCTTTCTCATGGTATACCGTGCATAATGGCGCATCCTCTTGAAAAAAAGGTAAACAATAATGGCGGCTGGACTGTTGGGCAGCGTCAAACCTGGGAAAATGATAATGGCCACTATTGGCGAACCAGGGTCCGAAAATTTCGGGACTTGATTCCTCAAAATCTGTGGGATCGATTTTAATGGGACAGGCACCATTCGAATGGGCTAAAAATGAGTGGTATACCGTGCATAATGGCGCATCCTCTTGAAAAAAACGTAAACATTTATAATGGTGGCTGGGGTGTTGGGCAGCGTCAAAACTCGGGAAAATGATAATGCCCAGTATTGGCGAGCCAGGGTCCGAAAATATCGGTATTTGATTCCTCAAAATCAATGGGACCGATTTTAATGGGACAGGTACCATTCGAATGGGCTAAAAATTAGCTTTCTCGTGGTATACCGTGCATAATGGCGCATCCTCTTTAAAAAAAGGTAAACAATAATGGCGGCTGGGGTGTTGGGCAGCGTTAAAACTCGGGAAAATGATAATGGCCAGAATTGGCCAACCAGGATCCGAAGATTTCGGGACTTGATTCCTCAAAATCTGTGGGATCGATTTTAATGGGACAGGCACCATTCGAATGGGCTAAAAATGAGTGGTATACCGTGCATAATGGCGCATCCTCTTGAAAAAAACGTAAACATTTATAATGGTGGCTGGGGTGTTGGGCAGCGTCAAAACTCGGGAAAATGATAATGCCCAGTATTGGCGAGCCAGGGTCCGAAAATATCGGTATTTGATTCCTCAAAATCAATGGGACCGATTTTAATGGGACAGGTACCATTCGAATGGGCTAAAAATTAGCTTTCTCGTGGTATACCGTGCATATTGGCGCATCCTCTTGAAAAAAGGTAAACATTAATAATGGCAACTGGGGTGTTGGGCAGCGTCAAAACTCGGGAAAATGATAATGGCCAGAATTGGCAAACCAGGTTCAGAAGATTTCGGGACTTGATTCCTCAAAATCAGTGGGATGGATTTAAATGGGACAGGTGCCATTCGAATGGGCTAAAAACTAGCTTTCTCGTGGTATACCGTGCATAATGTCGCATCCTCTTTAAAAAAAGGTAAACAATAATGGCGGCTGGGGTGTTCGGCAGCGTCAAACCCGGGAAAATGATAATGGCCAGTATTGGCGAACCAGGGTCCGAAAATTTCGGGACTTGACTCCTCAAAATCTGTGGGAGCAATTTAAATGGACCGGTACCATTCGAATGGGCTAAAAATTAGCTTTCTCGTGGTATACCGTGCATAATGGCGCATCCTCTTTAAAAAAAGGTAAACAATAATAATGGCGGCTGGACTGTTGGGCAGCGTCATACCTGGGAAAATGATAATGGCCACTATTGGCGAACCAGGGTCCGAAAATTTCGGGACTTGATTCCTCAAAATCTGTGGGATCGATTTTAATGGGACAGGTACCATTCGAATGGGCTTAAAATAAGCTTTCACGTGGTATACCGTCAAAAAACTCGTCAAAACAGCGTCAAAACTCGGGAAAATGATAATGCCCAGTATTGGCGAACCAGGGTCCGAAAACATCGGTATTTGATTCTTCAAAATCAATGGGACCGATTTTAATGGGACAGGTACCATTCGAATGGGCTAAAAATTAGCTTTCTCGTGGTATACCGTGCATAATGGCGCATCCTCTTTAAAAATAGGTAAACAATAATGGCGGCTGGGGTGTTGGGCAGCGTTAAAAATCGGGAAAATGATAATGGCCAGAATTGGCGAACCAGGGTCCGAAGATTTCGGTTTTTGATTCCTCAAAATCAATGAGACCAATTTTAATGGGACAGGTACCATTCGAATGGGCTAAAAATTAGCTTTCTCGTGGTATACCGTGCATAATGGCGCATCCTCTTTAAAAAAAGGTAAACATTGATAATGGCGGCTGGACTGTTGGGCAGTTGGGCTGGACTGTTGGGACTGTTGGGCTAATCAATCTTGCCTGTACTTAAAATCAAGTATTTTAAATTTCCTTACTGATTCCTCTTAGTTTCATAAATAACAAATTACTAATTCGTAAACAAATTAAAAATTAATAGTTACTAATAGCTGACTCACTAATTGGTGCACGGTCTCGTGCGCAAAAGACATTCGCAAACTTCTGAAAGACCGCAAAAAAAAAAAAAAAATAATGTTCCTTATTTATATTTTTTATTAAGATTTATGTCTGTTTGGACATTGCTTATTTTCAATTCCGTTAATAAAAAGACGAGTTTGTATTTAATTTGATCGTTATAAAAAATTTTTATTTCTGCATGCAGATTAAGCAGATCAGCTTATGGTGCATGAAGGGACTCAAGTTGTATACAGAGAGGGTGGCCCGACATGTCACCTCGAAGCTAAAGCTCTCGAAAATGGAGAGGGCGGCCCGACCTAGACATTGCCGAGCTGAAACTCTCTATAGAAAGCTCGTTGTGTCGAGCGGCCGATAGTGAGTCGGCTTGCGATCAACTAGCTTTTGTATAAACTTAAGCCTAATAAATAAACATTTTACCAAACATGACGTTAACGTATTTAAACTGACAATGACTTTGAAATAATCATTACTTCTGGTTGTTTGCATCGGCGAGTGGACTTTTCCCTGCAAAATTTTTATCAGGAGGTCTATTCCAAGGTCTACCAAGAAGGTGGGTTGCAGTTCTAGGAAGCTTGAGCTCCTATGTTATTTATTGTTTCGAAGAGTTTGATCGGATGGGGTGATCCTGTATATTATCTATTATGTTGCAATGATGTAGTTTATGGCCTAGGTCGTGGGGCTTTTTGAAAATCAAAAGCTTGCGAAGAATGCCGTTTGAGTCTCTTACAAAGATATCTAGTGCTTTCTTCCTTCTTTCTTGCTACAAGATTCAAACTTAATTCATATTAAACGTCTAGAGTACTGCACGGCAGGGCCTATTTTCCAAGGGCATAGGATATTTTTCTACCCGAGCTCTGCCACACACACAGTAAAAACGAATGAAATGTCATGCTCTTGGCCTACTTTCTTCTATTCGTTACTTATTTGTAAAATTATATCAATGAATTGAGTGCCGACCACTGGTCTAGAGCGTTCCACTGATATTCTAGTATCTTGCTTCACAATCTAATGGTGTGATATATGACTCTAGGAATGTAGAATCTGTTTGCTTAACAATTTTTTTCCTAATTTCGATTGTGATTCCAAATTATTTCGGAAGCCCTTATTGTTTTTATTAAGATAAGTATTCAAAATCTTGTTTCCAAAAAAGTCTCTGGCGTCTGAACTATTTCAGGTAATTTATCTTGTTCGCCAAAGTTATGATCTATCGTTTTTTTAAGCTTTTTAGCGTTTTTTATAATGCTGACAATCTAAAACACCGTTAATATGGTTATATAGAAAAACGACACCCTGTGTCGTTCTACAAGATTATAAAAGTTTACAATGTTTCGAAGGAAGGAAATATTTGCATTCCAATTTAATCCTCTGATAATCCTCTGAGAATAAAATAGTTTGGCTGACTGGATATTTTAAATGTAAGGCTTAGCCCGAGAGTTAAAAAGTGCGTACTTATTGAAAAAATTGTGCAAAGAGATCGGCAGATATAAATAGAAAAGGAAAAGTTTCGTATATACGCTTAGTGTTTACAAAGTTATAATACTGCATGGGATCCTGAGTAAATTGTATCCGGCAGCAGCGTATATAATTCATGTAACATTCAGCTTTATGCACGGTAAAATTTGACCGAGCTGGTAGATATCTTGAAAAATCTATACTACTGCAGGATTTTTTATATTTAAGAGCCTGTTGTGAGTATTTTTTAAGTTTCTGAGGCACCTTGTCAACCAAGTAGGATTTGATGAAGCGAACAGATAATTCCATGGCACAAAGTCAAAAAGTCAAAAAATGTATGTGACTTTTATATCGATGCATGCCAGAATATCGGACCAATCAAATGTTTGGATAAGGCTATTAAGTTTTTTAAAACCAATCTTACGGAAACAGCATATCTTATTTGCCACGCATGGAGACATTTCATCCATGGCAAAAATGGTTTCGATTGAAACCTTCAGCGTGGGTTGATATGAATCCTCGGGGGTTGAAAAGGGCAAAGCCCTGAATAGAGTGGTAACATCAGGATCAGATACAAAACATAAATCTAAAAGCCGACCTAACGAATTTGTAACATGGTTAATTTGACCTAGGGACATGTCAAACATGCCCGCGGCAATGTTATGGTGCGTGATAAGTGATAAAGATGGTGAGTTATCGAATTAGACCCCTTTAATTCTGGGATATTAAAGTCACCCAGACCTACAAACTAGTCTCGATCGGTCATAAATTTAAAAACGGATTGAATAACGGACAAATTATGACCCGTTTCGTCCAGCGAGCTCCAGTGCTGAAACCCACCATAGAAACACTTTGTTTCTATTTTTACAGAGGGAACTATAAACTACACTACTAATTGAGACGATGTTAAGTGAATTTTTAAATTTTTTTCTTTTTTTTTTGATTGGATTATAAATTTTGGAAAATACTTAAAAACAATTCAAACATAAATTAAAAAAAAAGGCCTGATTTGATTTCATTTCACTCCGCACATTAGTCAAGCACTGTACCTCTCGGCTATCCCTCTTCCGTCGCCGCGCGAATAATTTCTCCGGACTTCCTTGTCCGGAAACTTAACTTGTCGCGCTGTGGAACTCACTCGTTCCATCAGTCTCCAGCGCTGAAACCAACCATAGAAAAACTTTTATTTCTATGAGATGTCCCATCTATTTACTTTATAATCTTTAGAAAAGCTAAAATCAGTGTATTCTGTTTCTAAGCCACTTTGGAATTCATTCACGATAAAAGAAGTTAGTTACAATAAGTTTGTGGTAGTGGAGAGGCGTTTCATGAAACCATACTGGCAATAAGAAATTATAGAGCTACAAATGTTTTGCAAATGTGTTTTGCAAAACGGAATTGTTCAGAACCATTTGAACATAACCGAGCGCTTAGAAGATGGATAGAGTATGAAACATTTGGTATGGGCCTCACTTTATACAATAAATTAAAATTATTTACATTTGTTTACAATATAAGTGTACAACCCGCAAAGACAGATCGCTGAGGTGGAATCTCTTTAAACGTTTAAGAGTTTTCTGCTAGCCAATGAATTTGGGTGACTCGTTAGCCTTGCCGAGTACCGTCGGCTGTGTTGGTTTAGAAGGGCGCCCACCGGAACAAGGCGTAGTAGAGGTTTGACAATAACAAGATTTGAAACATCGATGTTTTTTAAAAAATGTTTTATAACATTGAAATTTTCGATGTTTTGGAGCGAATACATACTGAGTGAACATACAAAACTGAACATACGCTCGGAGTCGCAAGATAATAAATTTAAACGCAGCTATTGCTACTTACCTTTTTCTCACTCTTTCTTATTGTAAAAAAAAATGATAGGAAAATTTTCAATTCAACCATCGATGTTAAACAAAAATATCGATGTTTATATCGATACTAAAAATTATGCATCGATGTTGGGTATTTTTTTCAAACATCGATACATCGGTAAAACATCGATGGATCGTCAAGCCTCTAAGGCTTAGGTCGTTTTGGATGGCCTGGTTTGTCGCATACCAGGAAAGTCCGGATGCCCGTCGAGCAGCACGTGTCTGCACTTCCCTAAGCCTGTTTAGCTGGTGCTTGGATGCGGTGCCCCATAACTCGATCGCATACGTCCAGGCTGGCGTGAGGATTGCTTTGAGCAGCAAAACTTATGTCGAAAGCTGGAGGCTTTTCGATCTCAGGATCGAAGCTTTTGGAGTTTGCGAACGCATTTGGCTTTGATCGCCGTAATGTGGGTGTTCCATATGAGCCTGTGATTTAAGTGGATACCTAAGTAGAAGTGAGAGGTGGCGTTTTTAATGGTTTCACCATTGAAGGTATGCACGATTTTGATCACAAGTCTTAAAGAAAAAGTGACGCATGCCGACTTGCTGCAATTTATGGCTATGTTCCATTGCTGTCAGCTGAGATGAGTGGGATGCAAGCAAGGCCGTGTCGTCGGCGTAAGTAGCCAGAAGCATACGAGCCTCTGTGGTGGGCGATGGAACTGGCATATCATTTGTGTACATCGTGTATAGGAACGGACCAAATACACTTCCTTGGGGTACTCTTGCGTGAATGTGTGCCAAGCTGGATCGTGAGTCCCTTACTGCCACAACGAAGGTTCGATCGGCAATGAAAGACCTCAGGATGGCGAAATAGGGTGCAGGGAGAAGTTCCTTGATTTTGTAAAGGAGGCCCTCGTGCCACTTAGTGATTTGTGGACGAGACCCGCAAGAAGGAGTTCTGGAGAAAGGAAATCATCTACTAGCTTCACACAGGAAAAGATTGCTAGCTGACCGCTGAACCTGTGGAAAAGAGAGCTTACCGAAAGATTGGCAACTCAGGGAAAAAAGAGAGCTCATAGAGTCGAGTCGAAAGCTGAGCAGGAAGGCGTACAGTCGGCCTATACTTGTCTTGTAGTATCACGCTGTTTTGTTGCGATTCAGGGTTTGGTAAGACGTACGCCAAACCTGCCCGTTTCCTCGCTTCATGGCAAGGCTACCTGCCGTGTAATGGAACGCTTTAACACTTAAATGCCGGACTCTCCAAAGCCAGTCTTCCAACTCAACGCTACAAGTTCCCTAAAAAGACTCGTCTCGATTTGCTCTTTGCGCCCGTTAATATTTCTAAACTCAGCTCCTTCAGCTAATCCTGCTTCCAAAATCACGCCACCTTCCCGTTGGCGGGTCGCCAATTGTGCTTCCATGCCACGCCCGGCCACGGAGCTCCGCTGTTGCTATGCGGTGCACTGGTGGACCAGGGCCCGCTACACTTTGCGTCGCCCCTCTCCACTCCTTGCTCTTCTGTTGATGCTTCTCGGCCGCCCCGGGAATCGTTACGTTCCACACCGTCTCTGCTTTCGCGCTGCTGCTCTGCTTTCACGTTGCGCTGCCCCCCCTCACTGCTCCGCCTTTACTTTCCTCCTTCCCGCCGTATTGATCCTTGAAATACTCCAAGTGGTCACCTGGTTATTAACCGGTGGTTGACAGCTTTCGCATCCCGTCGACCCCCTTTTTCCCCCGGCTACCTGTCTTGGCGTGTGGGAGACTAAATCTTCTAACACTTCCTCCTTCTTCGGGAAACGACAGAGATGGTTGTCGGTCAATGTTCCCCAGGTCTCATCGTAAACGCAAAAAATTGGATACTTACACGTTGATCCTCCTTGTTCTAGTGTGGATAATCCTACCCACTTCCCCCTTCGGGATCAACTGACCGTTCCCTTCCCCCAAGTATGTGTTTTCCTTTCATTGGCGGATGAGAAGAGTCTTTATTTGTTGTTATGGTTTTGTTAATATTATTAACTTAATGATGATTATAATCATTATAATTATGAGACTTTAGAAATAAACTGATTTAACTTGTTACGAATTATTTTGTAAAACGAAATCTTTGCAACTTTGATAGAATTTGAAAATGAAAGAAATTTCCAATCAATTTCATTAAAATTATTTTGAAGGTTAATATAATCCAATGGCCAACACCCAGAAAGTACTGTGTGTGTGGCAGAGCTCTGGAAAAGATATTTCCTATGCCCGCGTGTTAGGGCCGTGGCGACCACTGTTATAATCCCATTTCCTAAAACATTTGGAGCGACAGAAAGGCGCATCGATTAACACAGAAACTGTAGGATAGTGTCATGTTACGACATTTCAGTCCTCTAGAAGTGATAACGGCGACGACCGAATTATTATCGCAGACGATGTCACATTGTAGATGACACATGAGTATTATAGATGCGGTCATGTTGGAATATTAGTAAGCACTTCGACTGCATGGGATCAAGGAAATTATAGGAATGTTTCATTCATTGACCGATTCATTAACCAACGATAAAACAGACTTCATAGCCTCAAGGTGGTAAAATGTATGAATCTGTCACCACAGGAGGTAGGTAGAGGAGGTTAGAAATATGAGATGAACCAGCGAACATTTTTACCCTAATAAACTCTATTCCGAACCGATTCGATAAAAGGATAAGTTCAAGGGAGTACTCATTATCAACAAACAATGACGATGAAAGAATTGCTCTCGTTGTTCCTTTGTTGTTGGAATTGATCTTTCATATGGGAAATGAAAAGTCATATATGTACGTGTGTTGCTCCCAGCAAGCAAAGCCCAAATACAAAAACAATTTTTTGTGTTTTCCTTATTTTCCTCAATCGTGCCGAATGCATTTTGTTGTTGGATTGCCAAAAACTGTTCACTACAAGAAATTCATTTTTAATTATAAAAATTTGTTTAGAATTAAACATTTGCGTGCACCCTATGCACGCGTGCTTTGAAAAACGAGAGTTTGCCTCCCACTGCAGTAGATGCTGGCTGTCTACATTACCATTAATAAGGTTGTGTAAAAAAACGACACCCAGCATAGTTCTACGGCTTGATTGTGAAGTCAAGTTAATTAATAAAATTCTACTATGGTAGGAAGGAAGGTGAGGATTTGCGTTCCAATTAAGTCCTCTAAGAGTCCTCTAATCAAAAATTTTGTTGTAAAGATTTAGTGTGATCTTGGTGGACTCTGTAAGAGGGACACCCGATCCATACTCTAGTATCGGACGGACCAACGATACGTATAAAGTTTTAGTTGTATAAGGGTCAATTCTTTAGATAATCTTTTAATACAACAAAGTACACCCTTTAATTTATATCACCCTTATCACACCCTAAACCATGGTAGAAGAATAGTCGAAAAATTTAAGTTTCAAATCTAACATGAAACTCAGATTGTTAACCTGGGTTTATCTTTCTAAGGCGCACATATAAAAAGTACAAAGCCTGGTCAGGACTAAATCGATTAAAAGACATTAGTTTGCATTTCAGCTTTAGATAATTTACAAAACACCATTTTTATACCCTTGCAGAGGGTATTATAATTTTGTCCAAAAGTGTGCAACGCACTGAAGGAGAAATCTCCGACCGTATGAAGTATATATATTCTTGATCAGGATCACCTCCTGAGTTGATATGAGCATGTCCGTCTGTCCGTCTGTCTGTCCGTCCGTCTGTCTGTTTCTACGCAAACTAGTCTGTCAGTTTTAAAGCTATCGTCTTGAAACTTTGCACACATCTTCTTTCTTTTGCACGCCGTATATAAGTCGGAACCTGGATCGGCCGAATATATCCTATAGCTGCCATATAACTGATTGATCGGAAAGGGTATAACTTTGGTGTTTTTAGAGTTAGAGAATTCAAATTTTACACGAAACTATTTTTGGCAAAATATTACGACGTGCTGAATTTCATAAGGATCGGCCGATTATATCCTATAGCTGCCATATAACTGATTGATCGGAAATGGTTTTTGGTAGAAATACCAACTTTGGTATTTTTGAAAATAGAAGCTTGGGACTTTTTTTTTTTATTTATTGATATATTTTATTGTAATTAATTGGTTTTAATATGATATTCTCCTTAGGATCGGCCATCGATGTTTATATCCTATATCCGATGTTTGCGATATATATCCGGTTTTAACTGAAAGGGTATATCAACTTCGGCTCCGCTCGAAGTAAGCTTTCCTTTCTGGTTTTCTTAAAAATATTCGAATATGTATTGTCATTCGAAAGATAAATTATGCCATTATATTTTTAATATGATTTCTGGCATAAGACTTCCACGGCTGGCTCGGATGTAGTCCAATCTGGACGTCCAATTTTCGATGGCTTTTTCCAACTTTTCTGGCCGTATATCGGCAATAATACGGCGAATGGTCCAAATGGTCAAGCATTTGTGACTTATCCAAATAGAGCGGTGTTAAATCTAGAGATCTTGGAGGTGTTGTCTAGCAGTGTTAAACCATAAGATCTTGGAGGCCAATTCACAGGTCCAAAACTTAAAATTAAGCGGTCACCAAACGTGTGTTTCAATAAATCAATTGCGGCACGAGCTGTGTGTCTTGTTGAAAGTCCAGTTAGAAGAAAATTAGTAATCATGGCTCTATACCTATCACCATTGACTGTAACATTGTGGCCAACATCGTTTTTGAATATGAACGGACAAATGCATTGAATTGCAATGATTGCAATGATTCCACCAGCCCATAAAGCGCGACAAATAGTCAGTTTCTCTGGATTTAATGGGGTTCGGACATACACTTATGGGTTAGCCTCACTCCAAATGCGGCAGTTCTGTTTGTTGACGTAGCCATTCGACCAGAATTGTGCTTTATTGCTAAACCAAATTCGCTTATAAAAATCGGGAACAATGGCAATCTCGTTTTGAGCCCATTCGACGAGTCTTTGACTTTTTTGATGATCGTTTTGCTTTAATTAATGCACGAGTTAGATTTTTAAGTGCATCTTCTTTTTTAAAATTTTCCATAAAGTAGATGGTGTAACGAACTGTTTTTCCACAATTTGCAGCGGCTAGCTTTGTTGCAGTTTGAGTTAGCGGGTCTGTTCCATCAAATTTATATTTCGATGTGATTGCCCGATCCCAGAAATAATACAAATAGCATAGAATTTGCCAAGCTCTTTATTTAGAGGCTTTTTAAAAATACAATGGCTTGATCTCAATACCGCTCCGTATTCTCGCTGCTATTTTCCTAACCGTCGCCCTTTCGCTGGCCATACGCGGGCCTTCCGCGGCGACTGATCAAAAATTGACCGCGCATACGCGCTAGCGCCAGGACTCGGAGTTTGAATGCTGACTGCCGCCTCCGCTATACCGGGACACAGCGCATACGCACTAGCGAGCCATGATTGGGAGTTGCCAGTGGTCGACGCGCCCCTCACTACACCTGGGCATACCGCGCATACGTGCTAGCGTGCCAGGATTGGAAGTTGCCGATTATTCATCGTGCGTCGCGCTCACGCTAAACCGGGGACAAACCCGCGCATACGCGCTAGCAAGTTCGGAGTTGGGAGTTGCGTGGTTGGTGACCGGGGTGCTCTCAATTAGTTTCTGATTTTGGCTTGAGTTCGCGAGTCGGCCCACCCTTGTTTTGCACGACTACGCCTGTTGGTTGTGGTTTAAGGGGTCAGTAAGGCGTACGCCAGACTTGTTCTTTCCTCACTTCTTTGCAACTCTACCAGCCGTGGTCAGGAATGGCCCAAGTCAACTCTGATATCCTGGGCTTGTTGAGAAACCGATCTGCAACAAATCCTTTACACACTCGCTCTTTACTCACGTTCTCCTGCTTAGGGCTGTTACTCTCCAAAGGCGGTCCTTCAACTCAAACAACCGAGTCTTTTATACAAACGCTCTAACACTTAAATGTCGGACTCTCCAAAGGCGGTCCTTCAACTAAATGCTTAAAGCTTCCTAAAAATCCTCGTCCCGATTCGCTCCAATTTATACTGACTGGAGTGCCCGTTAATCCTCCTGGGCTCTGCTCCTGCCGATAATCCTGCTTCCGAAATCACGCCACTTTCCCATTAGGGGGTCGCCACGGACCTCTACTGCTGCTATGTGGTGCACCGGTGGGCTTCCAGGGCCCGCTGCACTTTGCGTCACACCACCCCTTTGCACCTTGCTTCTCCGCTGCTGCTCACTCAGTAACGCCAACACAAAGTTGAATACTCCAAAAAAAACACCATTAACATAAAAGTAGTAACATTAAATAACTCATTAATTAAAGTGGTTTTATAATAACAATATAATTATTAAAAAAATAAATAAATATATTTGTTAATTGTAACATTTTTTTATAATTAAATTTATTTGACATTTTTGCTTAAAAATATATTGCCTACAACTGGGAGTAACACTTGTATCTTTTATTATACCCTCGCAGAGGGTAATATAATTTTTTCCAAAAGTGTGCAACGCACTGAAGGAGTCATCTCCGACCCTATAAAGTATATATATTCTTGATCAGGATCACCTCCTGAGTTGATATGAGCATGTCCGTCCGACCCTATAAAATGTATATATTCTTGATCAGGATCACCTCCTGAGTTGATATGAGCATGTCCGTCTGGCCGCCTCACTATAGGAAATATGACCACTTTTTCTGGCCAAAAATAATATCTCAAGAACGAAACAAGAGTTCTGATTTTTTATTTGAGTTCACATGGTCAATAGATTTCAAATTAAAAAAAAAAAACTAAGCAAGATATTTAGATTTTGATTTTTGATTTGACTTTATATGGTCAAAAAAACTCAGATTTGAAAAAAATCGGGCGTGGCACCGCGCCCTATTTAAAAATAACATGCTAACTGTAGAACCAAGCAATATATTTCAATTTGGTTCTTTTTTAGTGTTTTATAAAGCCATAGTCTTCTTTTGGAAAAGTTTTTTTTTTAGTTAAACATCTTTTTTTTTTTTTTAATTTAAATTGGGTTTGCAATAGTCTCACAGCTAACAGGTTGCCTCCTTAAATTATGAATTTCTTCGCAAGTTCATAGAAGTGCATATTCATATTTCACTCATTTGAAGAAAATTAAACAATCTACAACATGGACTAAATTACAATGTTTGTAATCATATAAACTCTTTTTAAAAATGTGGTTTAATTCTAAAAATTTCTTTTGCTAGACTACTTTTCACTTTATTAAATAGACAACACAAGTTTTTTGGACACTTCACATTTTAAAATTGCACCAAAAATCGTAAATTCTAAGCCCATCTATGAAAATTTCTGGTAAGCAACATTAAAAATTAATCTATTGTGAATGATATGCAGTTAAAATTATTTAAATCCTTTAACTTTCAAAAAATGGTTTTTGGCCAGAAAAAGTGATCAAATTTCCTATAGTGCGTCTGTCTGTCTGTTTCTACGCGAACTAGTCTCTCAGTTTTAAAGCTATCGACTTAAAACTGCGCACACACCTTTCTTCTCTTTCACGCAGTATATAAGTCGGAACGGCCGGGATCGGCCGACTATATCCTATAGCTGCCATAGAACTGATTCATCGGAAATGGTATAACTTTGGTGTTTTTAGAGTTAGAGAGTTCAAATTTTACACGAGCGCAAAACATTACGACATGCCAAATTTCATAAGGATCGGCAGACTATATCCTATAGCTGCCAGCTAACTGAACGATCGGAAGTGACCCAACTTTCGTGTTTTTGAAGAAAGCAAGCTGGAACTTGGTTTAGATTTTTTTTTTTGTCAGTTAAT
The DNA here is from genome assembly GCF_030179905.1 of Drosophila bipectinata. Taxonomy (NCBI): domain Eukaryota; kingdom Metazoa; phylum Arthropoda; class Insecta; order Diptera; family Drosophilidae; genus Drosophila; species Drosophila bipectinata. The sequence goes on along the minus strand of NC_091740.1, from coordinate 17,562,389 downwards.
CCGACCTCCCAAATTTCATAACGATCGGTCGACTATATCCTATAGCTCCCATATAACTGAGCGATCGGAAATGGTTTTTGGTAGAAATATCAACTTTGGTATTTTTGAAGAAAGTCGTTTAGGACTTGTTTTTTTAGATATTTTATTATAATAAATTCGGTTATATTATAATATTCTCATATGGATGGGCCAACTATATCCGATGTTTGCGATATATATCCGGTTTCAACTGCAAGGGTATATACCATAAACTTCGGCTCCGATCGAAGCTAGCTTTCCTTTCTTATTTTGATTTCATGGTGGGGTATTTTATGGGGGACTTATCATGCTTATATACATTATATAACATTGAAAAGCCATTATACATCTTTAAAAAAAGTAAATCGATGTCTCTACTAGAAGTACTTTCGGCTACCTCCTCAAGTAGCCGAAAGTACCTTGAGGAGGTAGCCGAAAGTACTTCTAGTAGAGACCATACAGCACCTAACACTGTGCGCAGGAGTCAAATACATATATCTTCACATGCCATTTAAACGAAATTCACATGCCAATTAAATTTAGAAATTAAGTAAAAAAAGGGAATGAACGAACTTTATTTGTTTCAACTGAAACCTCAAAAGTGGAATGGTTTAATTGGACAACGTTCTGAAAAGCATAACTCCATCTTTATCGGATACCAGACACAAGTGCAGCAGCCGACCTAAAGAATTTCTTACGTGGTTAATTTGACCGAGTGACGTCAAATATGCCCGTGATGAAGTCGTGGTGGGTGATAAGTGATAAAGTCTGTGAATTATCAACTGTGTGGACAGTGTGCGAGTCGCACGGACAGTAGAGAGCGACACAGCTGAGCCCACATACTTATAAGAGGTTACACACGAACCCTCATGGAACGGTCCATGACCTGGGGAAACAAAACAAATTGCAGAGAAGCTTGGGCCTGGTTGCACAATATGGAATATGGTTGCATACACTGGTCCAATATTTACACCACTGCACCACATTTTAGTCTTAGACACCTACACTCAAAATAAAATTTACTATTACTATTACCTACACTATTTTATCAAAATAGTTTCTTTTTCTAGGAGGATACAAGTGTAGCTAAACTTAGCTTATGGAGGAATTGCCCATTCTTAAGCAGAATTGTGAACACAAATTGGTAATATTTTGTATACATTAATTTTGTTTTATTTAATGCATTTATTGAATAAATTCTTAGATTGTGGCAATTTTTTCTCTCATTTCTTTAAAAGGAAGTCCAGAGTTTTATCTTACTAAAAACATTTCCTCAACAAAGCGAAGGTAAAAAGGCAATAAATACTCTACCTTAAAACATGTTTTAAAACATTCACGATTAAATAGTATATTGATATATTTATATCGCAATATTAATTGACGTTATTTTCCACAGATAAAAAGGACGCACATGATTCACGCTATTCTAGTCCTCACCAAAAGGGGAAAACGTGGTGCTACTGGAAATTTAAAAGTCAAGTATACAATTCAAGATTCGAGGGTCAAATTTATTATATACCATAAATAAAGTCTTATGTGAAAGTAAGAACTGAAGAGAACTATCAAAGAAAACAAATGTAAATGTAAAAATAATGTAAAAATATGTAAATGTATGATGTAATATGTAATGTAAAATGTAGAAATAAAATTTCTAGAATTTAGAAAAGGTCACCTTTAATTTAAGAAATATTTGTATATATTGTAGAAACGGTTTTCTTAATTTTAGAGCGCCTTGCCCAGGGGCTTAGAAAAAAATCGCCACGAAATCAAGGCATTTTTTCCTTAGTTTTAGAAAAGTACTTTCTAAAAACTAGAAAAACAAACACTAAATTTAAGAAATTTTTTTCTATTTTTTAGAAATTTTTTTCTTATTTTAAGGGCAATTTGCTTTAGATTTTAGAAAGGAAACGCCATTAATTTTAGAAAAATGTACCCTAAATTTTATGGTGCGGTGCCGTTGAAGACAAAAATAGGGCGAATTTCTCAATCTCGTGATGTCATCCGAGACCTGGGTCAACAAAATTGGGCGAGAGAGTTTCCATTTCGCAATCTAAAACAATAAACTTTAAAATTCACAATCCAACCAATGTCTTAGCACCCGGTCGTACATGACGTAGGACGGACACTTGCGGGACCCCGCGGGGTATCATATGCTTTCAGGTGGTGACATACCAAAGGATGCGGTCACTGGTACGATCTGATAATTCCCACTAAGCTTGACGGACATCCCACTGTGACATCCCACCAAGGCATGTCGAAGGCGTTTTTGAGTCCACCTGGTTTCTTCCATGGCCTTGGCTGCAATCTACTTCACCACGAATATTTCACCCAAATTCACCCGAATTGAACCCGAACCCGAATGAGAATAAGTCTCCCCCAGAGTTGTGGTCGGCCGGAATCTTCAGTAGACGCAGTGCTTCATGCTTTAATTAATTGCTAAAAGTTTGTGAGCCAGTCCTGTCCAGTTTTATAGCGATATGCAATTCTGTCTGCGCCGTGTATTTTTAGCTATACCATTTAACGTCGGAAAGAGGTTTTACCTTTTTAACGACTGTCCGTCATCCCGTTCCCACATATCCTGTTCCGCGGCGGTGCGCTTTTTTAGGAAGCACCGTTTCTTAGATGCCTTTTTGAGGGTCTTTATGGGTCTGTGTGGATAAAGAATATGCACTTTTCTATTTGTTGTAAAAGGACACAAATTTAGCACTTATATTTCGGTCTCTGGTCCAGTTAGAATCCAGAAAGAATTTTAAAAGCTATGCTGAAAGAAAAAAGTGCTGGCAGTCGAAAGAGCAACAGGAAAAGGAAAAGCGCAACTTGACCAGCTGCATTGGCACCAACGCTTAACAAAACTTTTTCTCTGTCAGGGCAAAAAACCCTAACTTTTAATATCTCCTGATTCAATCATATTTTGACGAAATCAATCATATTTTGGTACAATGCAGATTCAATAAAAATCCTCTTCGACTTTCGCTACCAAGCCCGATAAATATTTTAAGAGACACTGTCGCAGCAAGACCATAAATATTTTACTCGTCGCATGCAGAAGTGACTTTTGCCAACGTTGATCGTTAAACCTGCAAGCTTTAATTGTAAGGATAGCTCCCTGAGAACTGATTTCTTGAGATTTCTTTTTAAAGTTGAGGAGACTATCGAGAGAAATAAACACTTTGACCCTGTCCATCAATGCTTATTGCGTTACACAGACCTCGTATTGATATAGAGGTCGTCCAGGGATCGTAAGAGCCTTTTTACCGGGGACACGAGGCATAACGGTACCTGCCAGAGGGATTTCCGTGAGGTCTGTTAGGTCCGTGAGTGTTGCTGCACCCAGGAGTTTGAGCCGACTGCGCCCAAGGGCAGGGCAGTGGCACAGGAGCTGTGTGACGGTCTCCTCCCACTACAGCTTCCACAGTAATCATAGTGTGGCACCGCTAGTCTACCGGCGTACGCCGTTCCTATTAACCAGTGCTCAGTGATGGCCTTAACCGCTAGACTGCAGCCCTGCCTATTGAGGGCGATAAGCATCATTGATCTTTTCCTAGAGCGGGTGGTTCTGAAGATTCCTCCATTTCTACAGTGCTTCCTGACCATTCAACTTTAAACCGTATGAGTATACATGAAGGGAACCCGCTGGTCCCGGGATTTGTGTGGCCCATTCCTCCCTCGATGGAATAGAGAACTTATAGCCTGACCATTCAACTTTAAACCGTATGTGTATACATGAAGGGAACCCGCTGGTCCCGGGATTTGTGTGGCCTATTCCTCCCTCGATGGAATAGAGAACTTATAGCTTAAGGTGGTATGGTTGACGGGTATGCATATGGAGTTTGTTGGATCAGGCCACCAACCACCACCTTTTAGGGATCGCAGTAAGTTCTCAACCACCTCGTTCCAAAGAAGGACGAGAGTACACCTTCTTGCGGAGTGCCTCTAATGACCTATCTTGGAAAAGACTCTCCTAGTGTCGCCACAACAGTCCTGTTTACCAGGATCTTCTTGAAATTGTTTATCGCCCAACTGAGATTCTCTAATGACGGAGTGCCTCTAATGACCTATCTTGAAAAAGACTCTCCTAGTGTCGCCACAACAGTCATTTTTACCAGGATCTTCTTGAAATTGTTTATCGCCCAACTGAGATTCCTATTACTTAGGAGGTAGTCGAGCTTGCTCGGGAAGGGAAGCTGCCTCCCAGGCTCTAAGTTTTCTGGATTGTTTTCTCCTGAGAACACCCTGGCAAATGTGCATTTGTCATAGCCTCTAGGATTTCCTTGCTGGACTTGGTCCATCTACCATCTGAGGTTTTGATGGTGGTTTTGATGTACCCTACATTAGGTGCAGTGGTTGCGAGGACATTTCTAAGTCGGGAGGCATCCCATGCCTCGTGCAGAACTTAGACATTCCTCTTTGCCTTACGCAGTTCCTTTTTGTACTGCTTGAGGTCCGCTTTGTACGCCTCGCAGGTTACTTCTATGTTTACTTCTTTACTAGCGAAATTAAAGCATTACGGGCCTTGGTCTTAAAGGGCGGTTAAACCACCATGGTGGTTTCTCTGACTTGCTACTGCCCGATCTATTTTTGGGGCAGGCCTTATAGAATGCCCTGGTGCAAGCCGTCATAATCGTGCCATTTATGACGTCCAGGTCTCTCCTGCTGTTAACATCCCTTGTTGGATGTTCCCCCAGAATCTGTATATTTTTTTTTTTTTGTAGATTCCAGCTTGCTTTCCCAGGATTGCGTACTGCTAGCCGAGTGAAGCTATCGAAATTGACCACTAATGCTATGTATCGGTGGTCCACCGGTGAAGGTGGATTGTGAACTACTGTTACCCAGTAGAAGTTTTGAGCTTGTAGAATAAAGCTCTTTCGGGTTTCGTGATGGTTTGGGGCAATCACGCGCTTTCCGACTTTTCTACTTCGCCGAGATGTAACATCTCATCATTTTCAACGTACACAGATGCTTTTACCTCCCGTTAAACCGGAAAATTACTTTGTTTACCAGGTTTGGCCGTGACTACGTCAATCGTGTGTGTAATTAGTTTGCACAGTTGTGTAACTAATTATTTTTTCATAACTAATTATTATGTGTAACTAATTATTAATTAGCAAAGGCTGGAAAACAACTGATTACTTCCAGTAATTTAGATTGATCCATCTCAAGTAATTAAGATTTGACTTTGCAGTCTGTGTGTGCTGACTCCAACTCAGCAATACTGAGTTAAACCTTTTGGAAGTGTATACTTAGATATAAATCCAGCGTTAATGAAGAAACCATGGAAACAATATTCTTTTAAATTCGTTGTACTCCACCTCGACTTCTAAATGACCTTTATCAATTTACATTTGTACTTCTCCATTACTTTGGTAGCTAACATACCACCAAAACAATTTATGGAAATGCATATCAAATAAGCCAAAAGGGTTGAGGGTCTTTTTCTTCTTCAGAACTAGACAGAGCCGGATTAACAAGTGTGGAGGCCCCAGGGCGCTAATAATGTGGAGGCCCCCTAACCCTTACAAATCTAAAATAATAAAGGCATTGACTTTTATAAAGAGATTTATTCTCGGTTCTTCAAAGTATAAATCAACCATACAAGTCATACATATAATAAATCAACAGATTTTTTATCCATATCTATATATATTATTTGATGTTTGTTAAAGATATCTTCAGAATTTCACTCCCGTACAAATCTCTGAATACTAATAATTAGTGATCCTACACTTATTAGTGATCCTTCTTTGGCACGTCATCAAGATTTAATTAAGTCAAGCTAAAGAAACTTTCCTAAAACATTTCGATGAAAAATCATCGATAATCTCGGTAAAATCTAATTCTCGCAGCGTCATGGTTGTGCGTAATCTGTTTTTTTATTATTTTCATATTTTAGAAGGAACGCTCACCGCTACAGTTAGAGACCATTAACACCAAGTAAATTCTTAATACAATTTGGACGTTAGGAAACGCCGTCCCAAAGTTACTTTCCGCCAAAATCCTGTAATAGAACATCTCTTTTGATTCGCTGGACTGCCACTGCTCTCTGCAGGTATCAATCAGGGATACAGGGAATCAGGGATCCAAAATACGGCTTAAAATGCCATTTCTAGACTACACATTTTCTCAAGAAGCGACTCCGCTTTAATTCTAGTGATGTCCTTCTGCTTTTTATTCTGCGAAATTTCATCCAAAGCTTTTTTCAGTTTTCCGTAGCCATTGATAAGTGCCTTTGTCGCATCAGCTCGACAAGACCAACAAATATCACTTCGATTCATTAAAGCCATTCATTAAAGCCCTCATACGATTGGCTTCGACAATCTTTTATGTCAATCTCATGATTATTTAGGAATTCAACAAAAGAATTAGCAATGGCTACCCCAGTGTGGCCGCAGTTTGGCAGAAAAGTAAGGAATCTCTCTTTTGGAGCACATTGTTCCTTATAGCGTATGATTATCGTCAGCTGATCAATGTGCGCTTCATCTGGATTAGAATCTACTGAGACTGAATAATATTTCGACTTTTTTACCCTTCCGACTATTTCATTGAGCACCTTCTCGCCCATCAAATTTATTAATGGATCACAAATAGTCGACGACAGATAGTTGACGTGGCCGGTTCCTCGATTGGCTCTTTCTCTCAAATGAATCGCAAGGAATGGATCATACTGCGCAAGTAATTCGAATACCTGAGACTGGACCGGAACCGTTCGCGAAAATGAATTTGGAAAAAAAAGAGATAGGGCACTGAAGTTGTTATGCTTGCCAAATTTTCACCCTGTCTATGATTTCCAGGCGATAGATCATTGCTCTGGTGTTCCCTTAAACACCCTACACCGGCCAAACATCAGCTTAGTATATTCAGTTTCAATTTTAAATGCTGATGATTTCATTGTCGCAACAAGAATGATAACTTTTATCTCATATTAAGCTATTTAGACATAATTAGAAACATAACAAATGTAAGGAAATTTTAATAAATATCACATCAATACGATGTTTTAGTTATGGATTAAAAAAAAAATCAGTGTGTGTCTAGGGACACGCGTGAGGAACGAAGTTCGTTTGGCATGTTTGGCAATGAAGGAGAGACAGGAGTGAATGAAGGCGAAAAATGATTTACAACAACAATTTACAACTTTATATGTACAAAAATGATTTTGAATCATTCTCGAGTAGTGGGGAGCATGAGCAGTGGAGAAACGCTCGACTTTGGAGAGCGAGAGAGTGGAAAAATGGTTATATTCTCTCACTCTACGTAGAAAAAGCAAACAGATAGCCGTTTAACGTTACGTTACACAGCAAGTGCAACGGAAACAGTACAACAACAACAACAAAAACGGTAATGGGAATGACGAACCAGCGCAGCCAGCCACAAGGCTACTATTCTGGAAAATGGGAAGGCAGGAGCCCATCTGGGCTCTGAGGGTCAACAAGCAAGCTGCCTCCAACCAAAGTCCATATGTCTGTGGAAGTTGGGGTCCCCCAGAATTATTTTACAACGCGCTGCAACGCGATTGTTATATCTCATTATTGAACGTGATTCTTTAAGGGGTTATATACAGTTGTACCGCGCCAAAAAAAATGAAATTTTATCGATTTTTTTTCGACACCATAGAAAATATTTATTAAAAATGTTTTACTGACGTTGTTTAGTACATGTTTCTGGGTACTTATTTAAATATTAAATAATAAAAATGTTATAGCCGAATCCTAAGATCGTATTTTTTCGATGGTGTCTTGCGGTGGACATCATATCCCGAGAACGGTTCATCCGAAATCAAAAATTCAAAAAAATGTCGTTAGTATATTGTATTACCTAGTCCGTCAACAAAGGATTTGTAAAAATTTTGATTTAAAAAAAAATGGCGACGGTTTTAACAAAAAATTTACTTTTTCAAGGTATAGGATTTTCGATTTTTATGCTCTAAAAAAGGAGTTTTCAAAAAAATTAAAAATCCTTCGTTCACGGACTAGGTAATATCATAATAAATATGTGGTCAAAATTTGGTGTTAATCGAATTAATAGTTTTTTAGTAATCGTGTCCAGCGCAAAGGTAATTTTGAAAAAACAAGATTCTGAGATAATCGCGTTTAAAGTTTCAAGTTTGTTCAAGCTTGATGTGCAGGTAGTGCGCTATAACATAAATAGCTACAACTTCGGTTCTAATGCTACGATCGTTATGAATGTTTGTGAGAGTATTCTCAACAGTATATACGTAAAGAATATGCAATAAAAAAATTCGATTTTTTCATCTATCACAACTGTATATAACCCCTTAAAATATTTTGAATATTGTGTTGAATACACTTTATCCAAACATTCACCCAAACTTCTCGCAAACCAAACTATTTTTGTCCATGTTTGGATAAACCAATCCTCTGGATTGATATATATTTTCGTTCCTTTTGCCACCAGGCTTTATAATTTCTGTACAAAATTTACTCAGTTCTAGACTTATATATTATAAAGTCATCTGGAGCGCTGTAAATAATGAGGGAATATAAAAATAACAAAAGGCAAACATTATTTTTAAGTTCGAATTTAAAAGTTCGAACCACCATTAATTCGAATTTATGTGGTTCGTCTGGCGTTGGCAGATGTGAGCCCACTTTATGATAAACTTGGCCTCTGATTTTGACTGGTTTTTGACTGTTTTTAATTGTAATGTTGACCATTATCAAGTATTTAAAACTAAAAAAACATGAATTGAATGTTCGAATTGACTTCAGTAATACGTTAGAATCTGGATCCGTTCCGATAAGTAAGCCGTTCAATGGTTCAGGTGATGTTTTTAGACGAATATCTGGTAGTTGCACTTTTCCTGACGCGCAACACATCCCAGCTGGCTCATTTTTGAATTTCAGAGCATGACAATGCGGACATGCGTACACTTTTGAGTGAGCATAATACTCAATATAAAGCTCATACTGGAATGCTACATACAGGAATGAATCAGATGTAAATGCTCGATATAAGCCTGTTGTCGTTGCCTGTTGCCTGTATTAACTGTGAAATCACCCGGCTCAAATCACCCTCTGCGTTTTCTTGGCATTGCTCACTGTATAAAACACTCATAAATAGAATTAATGTATTTACTTAATGATGAGGGATTTTTGTGATGTCAGTGTGATGAAATAGTAACTCACTTTATATGCGATTTTTGGTATGTCGAAGAGGATATAAAAGAAGATGAAAAATAGATGATGGCGGATTCTCAGACCTATTCAATACGCTCACAAAATTTCATGAGAATCGGTATAGCCGTTTCGGAGGAGTATGGTATATATATAATATATATATCCGGTAACTACATTTTATATATATATCTAGTATCTATATTATATATATATATCTAGTCTTAAATAAGTTTTATTACTAAATTACATGTATTCGGTCCCACACGTTGCTGGCTGAATTCGGTTGAGTGGCAAAAGCGAGGATTACCTCATGCACACATTTTGGTTTGGTTATTCGACAAAATCCGTCCTGAAAAAAATCGATAGTATCATTTCGGCGGAAATTTCAGATCCATCCACTGATATTGTTACAACAAACATGATTCATGGTCCATGTGGTACTCTTAATAGTTCATCGCCTTGCATGGCAGATGGAAAATGTACTACAAATTTCCCTAAAAATTTTACCAATGATACGGTCACAAATGTCGACAGATACCCAATATATCGTCAAAAAATATACTGATAATGGCGGACAATCGTTCAATTCGCTCACAAAATTTCATGAGAATCGGTATGGCCGTTTCGGGGGAGTACTGTAACAAAAACTGTGACACGAACATTTTATATATATAGATAGGTCTAGAACCAAAGATTATAAAGTACATAGATGGGACATCAGGGCCCAAAACGGTCAACTTTTTTCGTCGAGCTTGTTGGTGAGGGGGGAACGCACATGCATACGATTCTATTTTCAGAACTCTTTACATGTATCCGTCAACAAAAATGTGAAACTTTGTATGTATGTGTGACTGCTCGCACGACGGCGTAAAAAGGTTTTGTCTTTCAAATTTCAATTTCAATTTCTCGTTTCTGTTTTCAATGCGCCTATGTGGTAGTTACAACAAATAGTAGAACAAATAGTATTTTAAATCGTTGCAGATCAAGACAGGGTGGTAGCGTAATGCATAGAGTAGTTACTCTGTGTTTAATTTTTTTGTGTTCAAATCGTCTTCAGGACTTTGAACTTTTTCTTTCTTTTAAAATTATTATTTTTTTTTTCTTTAATTGTAATATTTTTCTTAAATTTGACAATTGTAAAATTGTTTTATTCTTCATTATGTCCCGCTAATAAAATTTCAAGGGAGTCCTTCCGACACGTCCGTCACTTATTTTTACAACAATTGTAATAGAATAATAACGTAAAAATTAAAAGTAAAAAAATAATAATAATAAAAAACATAAGTAAATATAAAAAGAATCATAAAACTAAAACTTTATCAAAATTGAAACAACCAAACTTTATCAAAATGAAATCGAACCCAGGACCCCATGAATAAGGACCGCGCACTATCCATCTAGGCTACCGAAGTTGGTTTTATGATACTTAAAATTGGTGTTAAAGGAGACGCTAGAATCCATAACAAAAACAGAGCTGACGAGTAAGGATAGTAAAAGATATTTCTGATCTCTTTACTCTTACATTGCACAATGGGCCCAAACGCCTTTTTTTTGGCAGAAACTCCAGTTTTAGAGATACTGGCCTCAAATTTTGCACAAACGCTTAAACTATTTTTGTCGAATTTCGAATTTTTTTGTTTTTTAAATTTGACCACGCCCACTTCGGGCGGGAATGCCGTTTTTTTGCATAAACTCCAATTTTAGATATACTGGGCTCAAATTTTGCATATATGCTTGAACTATTTTTGTCGAATTTCGAATTTTGTTGTTTTGGAAATTTGACCACGCCTATGGCCGCCGCCTACATTAAGAGTTGGCTATACTGGAATTTTTACTTAATTTTTACATAAACTTAAGTTTTTCATAAAAAGAACTAAAACTTTTATTAAATATGGTTCTATTATTTATAATATTTAATTTAAACCTCTAACAGCGTCGTCTTTCCGGTGGCTCTCCCCCGAAACTTCGAGGAGCGCTGCATGAGAGAACTAATAAACACTTGCAACATCTATTGTTTTTCCGAAAACGAGCAAAAACCAGCAAAGAAGACCAATTAAATTTGAATTCCTATATTTTTATAAGTAACTGCACCTGGTTAGTTGCTTGCGCCGATATGCGCTGAAAAAGTAACACTCCACAAAACACAACTACTTTTGTTACACATTCCTGCTAAATAGACACTTACAAAACATTTGACAACACAGATACAAATATAATGATAACACGAAATAGTTTAATTATTGATTTTTCATACCTTGATCTTTGTTTTCCATATTTAATCTAATATTTTTACTCAATTTAAGCCAATTGAAACACAATTAAAAGTTGCCTTAAAGTTGCCGCCAATTTGCAAGTTTCAGGGTTGCAATAAATCAGCTGGTTAAATGACCGCGCTAAATTAACAGGGCTGCAATAAAGCTCAAAAAATTATATATTTATATTTATTTGGGATGTCTATTAATTAAAATTTTGTTCATATTCAAAAAATAGTTTCATCATTTTTTCGATTTTATGCCGCACTGGGACCATAGTGCATTGGTTCGATTACAACGATTCAAACTTTCATCGTTCCAAAGATGTTACGATCTAAAAATAGAATTCTCTCCTTCCCTCTCTCATCTGCCAGCCGTTTGTCGTGGAACCCGTTCTCAAATGTTTTCATTATTACAGCGGGTTCCACGACGGAAAAAATGAACAAATTTTAGAGCGGGTTCCACGACGCGGCCTGCCAAAATGTCGCAGAACCCGCACCTTTAGACATTTTTACAGCGGGTTCCACTACGAAATGAGACAATGTTAAGGTTATTTTACAATTTTGTATTTTTTTTTATTGGATTATAAATTTATAAAAACACATTAAAATAATAAAAATATAATATAAATAGATTTAAAATTTAAAAAAAAATGGATGTCCCGAGCGTGGTTTGAAATCGTTTTACTTTGCACACCAGCCAAGCACTCTACCACTCGGCTATTCCTCATTCCTTTGTCGCGCGAAAAATTTCTCAAACTTAACTTGTCGCGCAATGGCACCCGCTCGTTCCAGCGGGTTCTACTGCTGGAACCCGCCATAGAAAAATTTTCTGTGTTTGAGATGTCCCATCTATGTACTTTATAATCTTTGATAATATGTATATAAAACAAGAAAGCAAATCTAACTTCGGGCGGAGCCAAAGTTGATATACCCTTGCAGTTAAAACCGGATATATATCGCAAACATCGGATATAGTTGGCCGATCCTTATGAGAATATGATAATATAACCCAATTTATTATAATACAAAATTTAAAACAAGTCCCAAACTTCTATCTTTAATAATACCAAAGTTGGTATTTCTTCCAAAAACCATTTCCGATCGTTCATTTATATGACAGCTATAGGATATAGTCGGCCGATCCTAATGAAATTTCGTAGGTTGGATCAACTGACCAAAAATAGAATCTGTATTAAATTCCAGCTTTCTATCTTCTAAAACACGGAAGTTGGGTCATTTCCGATCGTTCAGTTATATGGCAGCTACAGGATATAGTCGGCCTATCCGGGCCGTTCCGACTTATATACTGCAAAGGAAAGAAGGGTGTGTGCAAAGTTTCAAGACGATAGCTTCAAAACTGAGAGACTAGTTCGCGTAGAAACAGACAGACAGACAGACGGACAGACGGACATGCTCATATCAACTCAGGAGGTGATCCTGATCAAGAATATATATACTTTATAGGGTCGGAGATGTCTCCTTCACTGCGTTGCACACTTTTGGACAAAATTATAATACCCTCTGCAAGGGTATAATTATATGGGAATGGGAATGCACGATGGCTTTTTGTGAAGCCCATATTATTTAAATATAATTATCATATGATAATTGTATCTTATGAAAGTACAAAATTTAGAAAAACGTTGGGGTAAAACCAGGTACAATAAAAGTAGTAGCAAAAGTAAAAAAAGACATTTTAAATATAATTTTTTCATAAATATGCATAACAAGCAGCAAAAATATTGAGAATAAAGGTACCGGTAAAAAACCTGTGAAGGTAAAGTTAATTTTATTCTCATTAATTACTTAAAAACAGTGATCGGCACTCAATATATTGATATGATTTTAACAAATTAGTATTAGTAACGAAAACCAGAAAGTAGGCTGTGAGCACGACGTTTCACACATGTATGCTGTGTGTGTGTGGCAGAGCTCGGGCAGAGAAATTTCCTATGCCCGCGGGATAGGGGCGTGCCGACCCCGACCAAAAACAATGGTTCGCAAGCGTAATGTATAGCAGTTTTTCAATAAAAAAAAAATAACGATTCTGTGTGTAAATATATAGGCAATCGTTGAACGTCTCGTATTTTTTCCGTAATTTATAAGTCGGAGTTGGAAACAAGTACAATAATAATGGTTAATATCATTATACCATTGCAGAGGGTATTAAAATTTTGTCCAAAAGTGTGCAACGCAGTGAAGGAGACATCTCCGACCCTATAAAGTATATATATTCTTGATCAAGAACACCTCCTGAGTTGATATGAGCATGTCCGTCTGTCCGTCTGTCTGTCTGTCTGTTTCTACGCAAACTAGTCTCTCAGTTTTAAAGCTATCGTCTTGAAACTTTGCACACACCCTTCGTTCCTTTGCACGCAGTATATAAGTCGGAACGGCCCGGTTCGGCCCACTATATCTTATAGCTGCCATATAACTGAACGATCGAAACGTTGGGGTAAAACGTGTTTTTGAAGATAGAAAGTTAAAACTTAGTCAGTTGATCAAACCTACCAAATTTCATTAGGATCGGCCGACTATATCCTATAGCTGCCATATAACTGAACGATCGGAAATGGTATTTGGTAGAAATATCAACTTTCGTATTTTTGAAGATAGAAGCTTGGGACTTTTTTTTAGATTTTTTATTTTAAATAATTAATTTTATTTTGATGTAATCATAAGGATCGGCCAACTATATCCGATGTTTGCGATATATATCCGGTTTTAACTGCAAGGGTATATCATTTTCGGCTCCACCCGAAGTTAGCTTTCCTTTCTTGTTTTAAATTGGCTTAATAAAAAAACAAGAAAGTAAAGCTAACTTCGGGGGGATAGCCGAAGTTGATATACCCTTGCAGTTAAAACCTTATATATATCGCAAACATCGGATATAGTTGGCCGATCCTTATGAGAATAAAAAAATATAACCCAATTTATTATAATATAAAATCTAAAACAAGAAAGCAAAGCTAACTTCGGGCGGAGCCGAAGTTGATATACCCTTGCAGCTAAAACCGAATATATAGCGCAAACATCGGATATAGTTGGCCGATCCTTATTATTACATCATAATAAAACCAATTAATTACAATAAAAAATCTAAAAAAAAGTCCCAAGCTTCTATCTTCAAAAATACGAAATTTAATATTTCTACCAAATACCATTTCCGATCGTTCAGTTATATGTCAGCTATAAGATATAGTCAACCGATCCTAATGAAACTTTGTAGGTCGGATTAACTGACCAAAAATAGAATGTGTACCAAGTGCCAGCTTTCTATCATCAAAAACACGAAAGTTGGGTCATTTCCGATCGTTCAGTTATATGGCAGCTATAGGATATAGTCGGCCGAATTTCATATGACATGAAATTTGGCATGTCATATTATTTTGCCAAAAATAGCTCTCATATCAAATTTGAACTCTCTAACTCTAAAAACACCGAAGTTATACCATTTCCGATCAATCAGTTATATGGCAGCTATAGGATATAGTCGGCCGATCCGGGCCGTTCCGACTTATATACTGCGTGCAAAGGAAAGAAGGGTGTGTGCAAAGTTTCAAGTCGATAGCTTTAAAACTGAGAGACTAGTTTGCGTAGAAACAGACAGACAGACAGACGGACAGACGGACAGACGGACAGACGGACATGCTCATATCAACTCAGGAGGTGATCCTGATCAAGAATATATATACTTTATAGGGTCGGAGATGTCTCCTTCACTGCGTTGCACACTTTTGGACAAAATTATAATACCCTCTGCAAGGGTATAATTATAATAAGGATCGGCCAATTATATGCTATATTTGCCATAAATGGAAATCCGATTTTAACTGTAAGGGTACATAATTTTCGGCTTCAACCGAAGTTGGCTTTCCTGTCTTGTTTATGTAAGAAGGTTATCTTAAAGATCCGTTTTATATATGCATGTTGTATCTATGTGGATTACATTTTTGTATTTGTTTCTTTTTATACGCGGTACTCGTAGAGTACAAAGGTATACTGTAGTCGTGTGAATGTATTTAACATATAATCATATCCGTCTGCCGTCTGCACAGAGACTACAAGAGATAGAGCTATGGGGAGGGAGAAATTTGCGAGAGGCGGGAGGGGGCGTAGCCCTTTGAATCAAACTTGAACTGCGTGGGCATTATTGGAGTCTCCATGCCTAATCCTATAGCTCTATCTCTTATAGTCTCTGAGATCCACGCGTTCATACGGACAGACGGACAGGCGTTCGTTGCGTACTATATCGACTCGGCTGTTGACTATTAAGACTATTTATGGCCGGAGATGACTTTATGGGGTCGAAAATGATTCCTTTTCTAAGTATGGTACATAAATATACACGACTACAATATACTCTTATACGCTACCGAGTACCGGGTATAATTAAATAACCTTTTTTTTCTTCATGGCCTCCTTGTATTCTTTGAAAAAATCTGAAATAGAATGAAAACCGAAGTATAATTAAATCAAATTTTACCTTCATATACTTAATAAAGAATAGTCCCTTAACAACCCTTAATCCCTTAATCTGATATATTTTGGGTAATTAATTTTAATGAACATTACAATTATAAAAATAAAAATACGACATGAGAAAATCACAAAATTTTTCGAACTGTACTTTTTTCCGTCCGCAGGTCGTTAATTTTGCGTGCTTATCTAGAAATGTTTTTCTTTCAAGCTACTTTTAAATAGAGATTAAAGACTCTTATCACACATTAAGTGCAGCTCATCAGCGTACTATTAGTTATTTTCCAAATGACGGATTTCTATGACATTTCTGGTCATTCAGTTATATTGCAACTAAAGGAAAAAAGAAAGTTGTAAGATGTATACTCCTCTCCGCTTATACAACCTGCGTTTATTCAGAGAACAAAGTAATTTTGAATGCAAAGCTTTAAAACTCAACGAAAAAATATATACGAATAGATAAATAGAAACTATTTCTACTATATATGTTAACATTATAAGATCGAAAAAATAATACTAAAATCAATATGGTCAAATGGACTACACATGCCGTTTGTAGTTGTTTTGGAAATTTATTTTAAACTCCGTCAATGAGTAAGAAAGGGTTTTGTTAGCAAAAAAAAAAATGGTATAAAATTTTATGCATATATGTATGTACGTACATACATACATACGGGTTTGACCAATGGATCCGATTTTTTATAGATCCGAAATGACCCATCTTGGGACAAGAAGGCTTGAAACTTTTTTAAAAACTGTATAAAATTATTTTGAGAATAAAAATAATTTAATAATTTTTTGATTTATAAGGAGTGAACAACTGTATCCAATCCAATGTTTAACGTGAGTGAAGTGAGAAGATATATCCGAACCTTTAAAGTATATGTGTATATTATAAGCATGTGTTGATATAAGCATGTCAGTCTGTCTGTTTCTACGCAAACTAGTATCTCAGTTTTCCAGCTATCGTCTTAAAACTTTGCATATACCCTTGTGTGGCCGGGATCGGCCGACTATATCCTATAGCTGCCATATAAATCATTCATCGGAAATGCTATAACTTTGGTGTTTTTAGAGTAAGAGAGTTCGGATTTTTCATGAATGCTACTTTTGGGCAAAATAATAGGACATACCAAATTTCATAAGTATCGGCTGACTATATTCTATAGCTGCAATATTACTAAACAATCGGAACTTTCGTGTTTTTGAAGATAGAACTTCGTACAGATCCTATTTTAGATCAGTTGATCGGAGTTACCAAATTTCATAAAGATCGGCTGACTATATCCTAAGCTGCGATATAACTGAACGACCATATAAGTGAAAAATACTAACTTAAGGGGACCCCCCCATTCTCGATTTTAAATTTTGACGATTTTCAATGGGCTGGCAAATGAACATAAATTATTTTTTAGGGTTGTAACTGTGCTTACATATATTAAGACACAAAAAGGAAGAAAATCATTTCACAGAATTTTTTTTTGTTTTGTTTTTGTTGTTGTTTTTTGTGATCAAAGAAAAGCCCTTCTTTTCGGCGGCGCATGTGATTTCCGCTCACTGGAACATCTGAATCCAAAAATTCCAACGGGATTAGAAAAAGTACATGTTTGGCTCTCGTATGATCTAGGATTATTAACTTCGCTCAAAAATTAACAAAATGGCGGACCTTTGAAATTTTTTTTTGAAAATTTCCATTTTTTTCAGCCACAAATCTAGTTGAAAAGTAAAGAAGATCTTCACCAATTTGATTTATCCTAGTTCATACGAGAGCTATATATGTATAGAATAACGTTTAACGTGTTTAAATTTGGAACCGAGTGGATTAATAGTTTTTGAGTAACCTCATGCGCCAGTCGTAAAAACACTGTTTCGAGAAAAACGCGTTTAAAGTTTTGAGACGGCTCTCGCCGTCGCCTGAGGCTTCCACCATAAATCGGCTATATCTTCAAGAGTTTTTGAAATTTTTCTTTGAAATTTTCAGGGAACATTCTTGAATAGTTACAAGTTCGAATTAAATTTAATAAAAAAAATCGATTTTTTAAAACCGAGAATGGGGGGAGTCCCCTTAAGTATTTTTGAAGATAGAACCTTGGGAATTTTTTTAGATTTTGAATTGTAATAAATTGGTTATATTATGAGAGTCTTATAAGGATGGGGCAACTATATCCGATGCGATAGAAAGCGACTACAGTAGATAAAATGCAGAATGCAGAAATGGAGTAAGAAAAGGAACAACCCAAGAAGGGGAAAAGGCAGAACAAAAACGTATAGTATTGCCATTGTAAAAAATGTATTATTTTGTTATTAATTGTTCGCACAAACGAATCGATACCAATTTTTTCTTTAAATATGTGATGAAGTGGTTTAATTTCAATACAAAATTGGTAAGCCCCAGTTTTTTACAACCAATTAAAATAAACTCGCAATGCTAACAATATGTTAAAAAAAACGACCGTTTGCTTAACAATAAAAATAAGAAAAGTAAATTTAAAAAAAAATTTTATGATTCTACGATTAAGTACTATTCCTACGCGTCGCTCCGTCGCTGTCGCAGTCTTTTACGTCTTTTTAGAAGTCTTTTACTTCTTTTACTGTCATCCTTCTATGTCATGTCTATGTCATTATTTGCTTATTTTGTTGTTGTAACAGAACAACAGTCCCTGTTATGTGATCTACACGCACGATTGCGTATATGTTTTGGCAAAAATCTAACTTTTAATATCTGATAGTTTTAACTACCGCTAATTGAGGATGAAGGACTTTCATGGAAAATTAAGCCTCCATAACAAGGACGACAATGCGACCTTTTATCTTATTATTCTTTTTATTATTTTGTTCGCGGTCTTTCAGAATCAAGGCAATCGTTAGTGCACCAATTAGTCCAGCTAGCTTTCCTACATTTATCACAAAGCAGCAAATCTTGGAGGCCAAGCCAGAAATCGCGGGACTATAAGCGAGTTGTTAAATAGATCGAAAAATTAGAAAGAAAACGAGGAAGAGTCTTGAGAGAACTGAAACGAACATTAGTATTAGTGTTATTAGTCGTTAAAGAAGGGCGCAAGTGATTAATAACAAGAAGGGAAAGCTAGCTTTGGGCGGAGTTGAAGTTGATATACCCTTGCACTTAAGATCGGATATATGTCGTAAATATCGTATATATTTGGCCAATCCTTAAGAGAATATCTTAATAAAAAAAAGTTCAGGAATACAAAATTTAAAAAATTTCAAGCTTCTATCTACAAAAATACCAAAGTTGATCCGATCGTTCGTACACTTTCCGATCGTTCAGATATATGACAGCCAGATCAAGAAATATAAGCCGTACAAAGTTCAAACTCTATATCTCCAAAAACACGAAGTTGGTTCATTTCCCATAGTCGTCCGATCGTTGTGAATTTTGGTATGCCGCATTATTTTGGCAAAACTATGTCCATTATTTTGGCAAATCCAATGAAAATTCCAACTCTCTAACTCTAAAACCACCAAAGTTATACCAAGTAAACTTAAGGAGTAAACTTAATTAAACTTAAAAAACAAGAAAGGAAAGCTAAATTCGGGCGGAACCGAAGTTGATATACCCTTGCAGTTAAAGCCGGATTTATATCGCAAGCATCGTTTATAGTTGGCCTATCCTTATGAAAATATAATAAGAAAACCAATTTATTACAATACAAAATCTAAAATCTTAAAAAAGTTCCAAGTTTCTATCTTCAAAAATACCAAAATTGGTATTATTACCAATTACCATTTCCAATCTTCCAGTAATACGGCAGCTATAAGATTTAGTCGATCGATCGTTATGCAATTAAGGTGGGATCAACTGACCAAAAAAATAATATTTACTAAGTTCCAACTTTCTGTATTAAAAACACGAAAGTTCCGTCATTTACGATTGTTCAGTTATGTGGCAGCTATAGGATTCAGTCGGCTGATCCTTATGAAATTACGTCGTATAGTAGTACGTTGTATTATTTTGCCAAAAATAGCATTCATGCATTCATAAAAACACCAAAGGTCTAGCATTTCCGATAAATCAGTTATATGGAAGCTATAGGATGTAGTTGGTCGATCCCGGCTGTTCCTACTTGTATAATGAGTGCAGAGGAAAAAAGGGTGTTTTTAAAGTTTCAAGACGATAACTTTAAACTGAGAAATTAGTTTGCGTAGAAACATATAGACGGGAAGACTTATGGTTGTAACAACTCAGGAGGTGATTAAGATCAAGAATATATATACTTTATGGGTTCGGAGATGTCTCATTCACTGCGTTGTACGCTTTTGACCAAATTGTAATACAAGGGTATAAAAACCATAGAAGTGGAAGATTTTTCCAATATCGCCTAAGTTATCTATTTAACGGAAAATCAAAAAATGTAGTGAAAATTAAGTGAGAGGACGCCCAGAAAAAGGGAAATATATTTTAGATCGAGTTGACAGTTTTCTTTAAAATATTAAAATAATGAAAAGTACCTAGTACAAAGTTAATACATTTTTCGTCAGAGAACGGACTCCTCGTCACATAAATATAGCTGAACGCGACCCAGCCGAAAATATGGATATAAAACAAAGGGTTTGAAAGAGACAGAAAGGGTTTGGACAGCAAAGGGTTTGGTTGCAAAAATTCGCAGGGAATGTCGAATCAGAAGCGCGGGATGGAAAACGACTCATCTTTGGAGAAAATAGTCTGCATCTAGCTTTCTTTAAGTTCGGACGTTTACTTCTTTGCTCAGAAGTTACTGCTACCACTAACCATGCAGCATATAGAAAACCCATTTCATACAACGAAATGGACGCAAAAATTTCTTGCGACAGGCTCCAGCAGGCCCCAGAGAGGAATTCTTACGCTCTCTCATGCTCATCGTTTGTTCATCTTACGCTCATATTCTCATAGAATGCTTTCTGTTTCTCAGTCGCTGAAAGGAGCGCGACAAAGAAGTGTAACGAACTGTCTTTTCTGCTTCCGCTCGCCACAATTTGCCGCGGCTAGCTCACAGAGCTTCGCAGATCCGTTCCACCGAATTTATAGATTCGACGTTATTGCCCAAGCCCAGAAAGTAATACAAATAGCTTGCAGTTTACACACTATTTATTTTGAGACCTCTTTACCCTACAAAAGGCTTTCTTTCTCTTTTCCTCGTTTCTCCTTCCGTTTCTGCTGGCTCCGTCGACGGCGTCCTCTGTGGGTTGTTCAGGATACGCCGCCGCTACTCTGTGGCCGATGGTACTCCTGTTGCCGCGCTGCTAGCGATTCTGCTACCCTCCACCCTTTTGCCTTGAGAAACACCCCCTTGGGTCGACTACGACTGGTCAGACGATTGGCAGTGATCTTTCGCCCCCCTACTCCCGAGAACCTCCGTGCATACGCGCCGGCGGGCCGGGATTAGAGGATGGCTGCGGTCTGTCGCCTCCACTTCACCGGGGCACCGTGCATACGCTCCGGTGCCAGGTTTGGGAGTTTGTTTGCTGACTGCCGCCTCCGCTACACCAGGACACCGTGCATACGCTCCGGTGCCAGGTTTGGAAGTTGCCTAAGCGTGTCGCCTTCGCTACACCGGGACACCGTGCATACGCGCCGGCGAACCGGAGTTTGTAGTGGCGGGGCTGGTGACCGGGGTGTTCTCACTCGGTCTGTGACTTGGTCGGCCGAGTTCTCGAGTCGGCCGATCCTTGTTTTGCAGGACTACGCCTGTTGGTTGCGATTCCAGGAATCGGTAAGGCGTACGCCAGACTTATCCTTTCTTCACTTCCTTGCAAGGCTACCTGCCGAGTTCGAGAATGGCCCTACTCGACTATGACACCCCGGCCATCCGACTATGACGGTTTCCTCGTAGAGGAAACCGTCCAGCAACGGGTCCTTGTCTCCCTTGTCCTGTACGTCTCGTGATTACCGTGTGATCCCAAGTAGGCCTCCTTGTTTCACAGGACCACGCCTGTTGGTTGTGATTTCAGGAGTCGGTAAGGCATACGCCAGACTTATCCTTTCCTCACTTCCTTGCAAGGCTACCTGCCGTGTTCAGGAGTGGCTCAACTCGGTCTCCCCACCCTGGTTTTGTCTTGTGTCTCATCCTTTATGTTTCGTGTACAACGGGCGTGCAATCCCGAGTCGGTCTATCCTTGTTTCGCAGAAGCACGCCTGTTGGTTGGATTTCAGGTGTAGGTTGGTTTCAGGTTGGTTGGTGTAGCCCTTCGCCAAAACCCACTGGTAACTGGCTTTCACATTTCCCCCAACCACCCGTACTGATCCAGGCGACATTCCCCTGGGCTGCCAGGTTGATGACCCTTTTTCCGCCTCCTTGGCGGAACCCCCCATGTTTTGTGCTATGTACCACATTCCATGTTTTTTTTTTTTTTTTTAAATTATTTGTTTTTTGACTTCCTAATAACTCCTTTTTTTTTTTTTAAATACTCTCTTTCTTTCTTAATAATTTTTCTCGTTTTGTTTTTTTTCCTCATGTTTTATTCCTTTTTTTTTCTTGTTTTTTTTTTTTTTTTTTTTTTTTTTTATGTGTATTTTTTTTTTTTTATTTCTGTTTTAATTTTTTCTATTTTATTTTATTTAATTTTTTTTGTGTATATATATGTATATATATATATCTTTTTTTTAAGTTAAAATTTTTTCTATTTCCAAGTTTGGTTGCGGATGCAAGAGGCAGATCGCCGGTGGTCATTGGAGGAGATTTCAACGCCTGGTCCCCGGAGTGGGGAAGCCCAACATCCGAGTGACAGGACTTAAATGGAACAAGAACACCTTAGGCCAACATGCCCTACCCTATTAAGGGAAATAATGGAGGCTCTGTTCCCGAAGCACCCACCAAAAATGAAGACTACACCAGCCGACAATGGGGAGCCGTTTACGGCGGTTACGGAGGAGGAAATCCGGAACTACGCAAAAAATATTAAGGCTAGAAAGACACCAGGACAAGACGAAGTGCCAACTTCCGTGTTCAGGCAGGCTATGCAGGAGAAAACGGAGACTGAAACCTTCAACAAGTGTCTTCACTTTTTCAAAAAAGTGAAAGAGGCAGAACCTCATTCTTCTGCCAAAAGGGAACAAGGCGACGTAGGACCCATAAGGATACACGCCCATATGTCTCCTTGACACGGTGGGAAAAGTCCTCGAGACAACCATCGCTACTCGCATCGCGAAATTCGCTGAGGGCAAAGGAACGCTCTCGGTCAGCTAGTACAGCCAGCCAGCCGGAAGGCACGCTCCACGGTTGACGCCATCAAAGCCCGACACGGAAGAAGCAGCCATCGCTGGAACTCGGTGGAAATAGGGCGAAAAGGAGTATGCAACACTAGACATCCGCAACGCCTTTAACTCGGCTAATTGAATACGTATCCAACAAGCGACTAATAATATTCAGCCACCTTTCAGATAGGACACTGCTTTACAACACGGTCGAAGGATCAAAAGTCCATGAAACACCATGTACGACGAAGTACTCAGGACCAAACTAGCGACGGGATGCAAACTCATCGGCTTTGTGAACGACCTGTCCCAGCTCGTGGTGGCCAATCAAGAACGTGGAAATCAAGAACGTGAAAACCAAGGCGAACGAAGCAATATGAAGAATATCCACATGGGTGTGTTGATCTCTGGACTGGACCTGGCAATCTGTAAAACGAAGGCGGTTCTCTTCACGAGAAGGAAGAAGGTGAAGTACATTACCATCCCGGTGGGCAACTGTTGTATCACGTGAAAAGGAGGCAATATGGGCTGCTTAAGCCAGAAGACAACAGGGACTTAGGAAGGTGCGGCATCCTACCGACCAGTGATCCGGAGGAAGTCGCCCTCGTTCTAGCCGGAATGATCCCAATTGATATTCTGGCTAATAAAGCGGATTAAATCCACGCATCCAATCAACAACGGGGAAGGAACTCATCATATCAGCCCGACAAGCGGTGTTTAGGTGAGGGGCCGTTGTGCCGCTCACCTGAAGAGCGCATCCGCGCTGAAGAGCGCACCCGCGCTAAAGAGCGCACCCGCGCTGAAGAGCGCATCCACACTCGCCCCTCTGTGCCCTCTCTTCTCGCTCGTTGGTTGTCGTCGATCTCTTTTTTTTGTACTAGTTTCTAAGTTAAGTTAGTAATCTCATGTAAGCAGCTCAATAAAGCTGACCGCGTTATACCTACAAAAAGACGCCCCCCCGATTTTCAATTCAACATTTCAAATTTTCTGGAATCTTTGGCGGCAGCAGCGCCCCCCTACAAAACATTGGTCCTTCGAGCCGGATAATTACTGGATTTTCTTCTGCCAGCAGTTCTCGGCATTGTTCCGCCAAAAGATAAGTACATTTTTCCGTCCCCATCTCTCTGCCGGTCTTCAGCAGTGATCCGAACATTAAATTTCATTCACACTGCTGCAAGATTGTTTTCCCTCCGTGTCAACTCCAAGTCCGAGTTTTCCGACACAACGGCAGGTTGAGATTTTCTAATAATCTATAATAATCTTAAAATTCGGCAATTTTTTCTATCTGTCTCCGTTTTGTGTGCTGCCCATATTCCTCGCCGTTTTCGGCCTCTCCGTTATTCATTCGCTTGCCAACGGTCGAGGCATACATATGTGGCCCTTGCCCTTGCCCTACTTGCATGCATGTCCATATAATTTCCAAACATTTTCTGCCTCCAATTTCAGGAAATATATAGCCGCGAAAATTAAAAAAAAAAATTTTACATTTTCTAAAACCAACAATTATAAACCGCCATTTCACTACAAATCCGTGATTGTGTCGCTTAAATTCTCGACCTAGCCGTGTTGTGTTTTTCGGTTCTGTTTATTTTTCTTTGAGGTACGTACAGGGTGCCGACGGCATAACCGGCTGCATAACAAAATAGATTAAAAAATCAATTATAAATTTATTTATTTATAATTATAACTACGAAAATTTATGTAATTCTTATTTTCCGTTCGAGCAAAGGGCCAGGGTTTTTAATTCACCTTTCTGGCCACTCAACAATTAAAATTATTTAAAAAAAATTAATAATCGAAAATTATTAATAATTTAATTATCAACCTTCTGTTCGAATAGAGCCGCGGTTTCACTTCCACCTTTTGGGCTTCGGGACAACTAAATCCAATTAATTAAAGATTTAGGTTTCAAATCCACCCTTCCATAATAATTAAATCCGACAATTAGCCCAAAAATTTATTATTTTTGATTATTTAATTTTTTTTGTGTTTAATAAAAGCCAAGGTCAAGTCCACCTTTCCGACTCCGCAAGTTCGACGAGAGTTAAGGATTCAATATCTACGTAGGAACCACACTTGAATACATATACATATATACATTTATAATTCGTCATCAATTCTTTTTTCGAACGAGCACGAATTTTTCCATTTTCCGTGCCTCCAACGCTGCTTCTACTCCGCATCAGGCAACATCCGCCTACAATCTGAGCAAACCTCGTCTCCTTCTGGATTTTTCTTTTTTGGCTTCCTGAAGTTTCTCCCACATCCGAATTGTGCCGCATCCGACGTTCCTCTCGACATCGGCGCTTCTAATTCCCACTTGGCCTTGCGATCGCAATTCGTCCGCGATCTCACCGGTCTCATCACATTAGTGACCGGCTACCGCTTCGTACGAGGCACCCATTGCGCGCGTCAGTCGACAAGTTCTGACCAGCGAATTGGTGTCTGAGAATGCCCACGGGAGACGACCAAAAGCCACGTCCGAACCCAACCATCCGTCTGGACAGATCTCAATCCGCTTCTCCGCGGACGCCTCTTTTAAAGCCTAAGGCGTACAGTGCCATTCCAAGGGCAAAGAGTGACGAATCCGTCAATACAATCCCCGGTCCTTCACAGAGGCAGAATCGTTCCGTTGCAAAAATGGCTCAAAGTGCGGTCGACGTGGCGCTGAAAAAGTTCATCGCCACAACGGATCGAATTAGCCAATTTGAGGCTAACATAAATACTCCGGGCGCCAGAGAAACGGAAGGAGGCTCCCAGTACATTTGCGAGGTCCATCGGGACCAAATTCGGGCACTGTGGGAGAAGGTGGAGAAAAGCTATGAGAGCTGCTCCGATTTACTAGCCGTGTCAGACGACAATGTGGCCACCTCGACCGTGCTGGAATCGAAGTACAACTACTGCTACTCCGTCTATTCGAGATGTATTGCCCAGCTTCGGGAGAAAATTGCTTCCCAATCCACTCAGGCTTCCGTCAATGTCCACACGCCCGCGCCTACAGGCTGCCGGTTATCTCCGGTGGATACCGAGGTCTTCGCGGGTGATTATCTTCGGTGGCCCACCTTCAGAGACTTGTTTACGGCCATTTACATCCAAAACTCGCGGCTCACCCCGGTAGAGAGGTTGTTCCACTTACTGTCCAAAACAAGTGGAGACGCCCACGCCATTGTCTCTAAGGCTCCGCTTACCCATGAGGGGTTTGTCGTCGCTTGGCAAAGCCTCACAGACTGCTTTGAGAACCGGCGGCTACTGGTCAATAGCCAGTTGAAAATCCTTTTCAACCTCCAGGCTATTTCTCAAGAGTCCGGGGTCGCGCTGAAGGAGCTCCAAGCCACCATTCAGAGTTGTCTGACAGCCCTAGCAATGTCCGCCATCAATGTTGAGGCTTGGGACTGCCTCCTGGTGTTTATGATTTCGTCAAAGCTCCCCAAAGTAACACTTTCCATGTGGGAGCAATCCGTTCACAACAAGGCCGAAATTCCAACATGGAAGGAATTAGACAACTTCCTGACAGAGCGCCATCGCACTCTGGAAGCGATCGACGACGTCAGACCTAGTGGCTCCGGGCAACTTCCGCCAAGGTCGGGAACTCCTACTGCCCCTGCTCGAAGGCTCCACTCATACGAGACTCGAGTGGTTCCGGGCCCCAAGGGTTGCGATCTCTGTTCGAGGGAGAACCACCCCATTCGTTTATGTCCGCGGTTCTTGGAAATGGACGTAAATGGGCGCTCGGACTACATTAAAAGGAAGCAGCTATGTTTGAACTGTTTTGCCCGAGGGCACCAGCAACGAGACTGCACGAGCGCCCATACCTGCTTCACATGTCACAGCCGACACCACACCCTCCTGCACCGCGGCAATCCGTTCGCCACCGCTCCAAGTCCGCCTATGCCGCCTACCGCTCCAAGTCCGCCTACGCCAGCAAACGGCTCAGAGGATCAGTCGAATGTGCAGGTGTGTTTCGCTTCCGGGTCAGGAGCAGTCCTACTGGGCACGGCCCTTATCAACGTGTGCCATTTGGGGTGCACCGTCCAGGCACGAGCACTAATAGACTCAGGGTCCGAAGCGACCTTCATAACGGAACGACTGTTCAACCTCGTCAAGCCTCCTTTCAAGACGATTCAAGTCCAAGTTTCCGGCCTTAATCAGACCATTTCCGCGCAGTCTACGAAATTGTGCCATTTCTCCATTCGGTCGCCGTCTAGACCAGTGCTACAATTAGAGACTGCGGCCTACGTTCTTCCGCAGTTGGCAGGAAATCTGCCATCATATCCAATTTCGCGAGATCGTCTCAAGGGGCTGCCCAATATTACCCTGGCGGACCCCAACTTCTTTGAGAGCTCCCAAGTCGATGTGTTATTAGGAGCTGACATTCTTCCGTCCATTCTCCTCGGTAATTCCAAGTCTAACATCTGCGGGTCGCTTCTCGGTCAGGAGACCATTTTCGGATGGGTGCTGACCGGCCCATTATCTCCATTCAACCCCCGCAGCGTGTCTGTTTTTTCCGCACGAGTTGCCCGCAGCCTCGGTGACTCACTGGATCAGGGAGAGGTGCCCACACGGATCAGTTCTGAATCGGATTCAGGTTGCGAGCACAATTCTGTCTCGAGTCCTGCTTTAATTTACTCTTCGCATCACGCTGCACGGTGGCAATCAGCTGATGATCCGTCTGATCCACGCAACGCACAGTCACTGGAGAGCAGATGTACTCGAGGTACACAATCCTACCGATGCCGAGTCTGCAATGGGATCCATCCATTGAAAAAGTGTCGGCGCTTCCTACGCCTTAGTGCCGAGGAGCGGCACCGAGCGGCTCTCGCGAACCGCTATTGCTCGAGCTGCCTGGCCCACGAGCATTCCGACGGATCCTGTCAGCGTGGAGACGGCTGTAAGACGTGTGGTCAGGATCACCACACGCTGCTGCACCCCGTGACCAAGGAGCACCGGTCACCGCCCGCGGGAGACAGTACACGGGGTGTCTCGCTCTCTCGTCGGCCGTCATCAGCCAACTCCCGGCGCGGTTCGGGTGCTTCTCGCCCTGCGTTCGCCATTTTCCGGCATTCCCAAACCGATCCACGGCCGCCGACTTCCCGGCACTCTTCGATAACTCCTCGGCATTCTTCCGCCACTGGCCGGCAGCCGTCAAGTGCTCCACTGCATTCGTCCGCCACCCATCGGGTGCCGTCCACCGCTCGTCCGCCCGCGTCATCCGCGCCTAGGCAATTTTCCGCCTCTCCTCCAGGGCCCTCGCAGGACGCGGTCGCTGCGCCCACCCTATCGTCGCTGCTGAACCGGAACAGCGTCAATATCGGGACCCGGATTTTCGACACGGGGGCCTTCATCGACCCGTGTACGCCCTCTAGCTGCAGTGACGCATAGCTAGCGACGAGGGATCTGTTGCAACCCGAGCGATTGCAAGGGAGGGAGAATGTTTAGATGACGGGCCGTTGTGCCGCTCACCTGAAGAGCGCATCCGCGCTGAAGAGCGCACCCGCGCTAAAAAGCGCACCCGCGCTGAAGAGCGCATCCACACTCGCCCCTCTGTGCCCTCTCTTCTCGCTCGTTGGTTGTCGTCGATCTCTTTTTTTTTGTACTAGTTTCTAAGTTAAGTTAGTAATCTCATGTAAGCAGCCCAATAAAGCTGACCGCGTTATACCTACAAAAAGACGCCCCCCCGATTTTCAATTCAACATTTCATATTTTCTGGAATCTTTGGCGGCAGCAGCGCCCCCCTACAAAACAAGCGGTATTATCAACATGGCAGGAGTGGTGGGACTCAACGACCAAAGGTAGATGGATGCACAGGCTAATCCCCAATATCCTGGATTGATTTGAAAGAAATAACGGCCAGGTAGGTTGCCAACTTACCCAGTTTCTTTCAGGCCACGGGGTGTACAGAAAATACCTCCACAGATTCGGAAATGATGAGTGGAAATGTAGTCCAGAGTGGCCCTACTGCCCAAGAGCAGACGAGGAGCACATTTTATACAATTGTAGGAGGTATCGTGCCAGCGTTGGATCACTACCAGCTCCGGATCAGCTTGTAAAATATATGGATGCGAAAATGGATGCAAAAATTACTTGCGACAGGCCCCAGCAGGCCCCAGAGCGAGTTCTTACTCTCTTTCTTACGCTCACCGTTCGTTCATCTTACGCTTATATTCTCATAGAATGCTTTCTGTCATAGCGCGACGAAAAAGGTTGGTCTATGCTTGAATATGTATGTATGTATGCGTGTCAAATTTTGATTTTTCTAACCTACCCGGACCTACACGGACATGCTCATATCAACTCAGGAGGTGATCCTGATCATGAATATATACTTTTTTGGGTCGGAGATGTCTCCTTCACTGCGTTGCACACTTTTGGACAAAATTATAATACCCTCTGCAAGGGTATTGTCGGGTCAGGCAGCAGCGGTGTAATTTTAATGTTAAATATGTTAACGTAATGTTTGTTGTTATCATGTTTATTTATTAGGCTTAAGTTTGTACATAAGCTTTGTTGATCGCAAGCCGACTCTCTCTCGGCCGCTCGACTCAACGGGCTTTCTATAGAGAGTTTTAGCTCGGCAATGTCTAGGTCGGGCCGCCCTCTCCACTTTCGGGAGCTTTAGCTCGAAGTGACTTGTCGGGCCGCCCTCTCTCTGTACTTTACTTTCGTCTCTGCTTGCACCATAAGCTGGTCTATCAGATGATCATCCGGCTTCATCTGCAGGCAGAAATAAACATTTTTATAACGTCGTACTAAAATTAAATTCGTCTTTATTTATGGTATTGAAAACGCTCAATGACCAAACAGGTATAAAAATTACACAAAACATAAAAAAATCCCACAAAGTGATACTGTTCCCCTCGGCAAATATAAACATGTATGTGCTTGTGTTGCCGTCGATTGTTAAGTTCTTGCTGTGTCTCTGTGCATTACCGCCGAGAGCAAATATACATACTTTGATTTATTTTGAGTAAAAAATAATTAAAATTTTTAATTTTTATTATCTGTTTTTAGATAGTCCCATTGGATTTGGTAGCGACGCATGATGCCGAGTTGGCTTACACGCTCTTAAATTTTTTTTTTGCATAAGCAATACAACGAATTTAAACAAGAAAGGAGAGCTAACTTCGGGAGTAGCCGAAGTTTATATACCCTTGCAGTTAAAACCGAATATATATCGCTTACATCGGATATAGTTGGCCGATCCTTATTGGAATATCATAATAAAACCAATTAATTACAATAAAATATCTAAAAAAAAGTCGCAAGATTCTATTTTCAAAAATACCAATGTTGGTATTTCGACTAAATACCACTTCCGATCATATGGCAGCTATATATATATTATATATATATTCGGCCGATCGTATGAAATTTTTCAAGACCGGATTAACTGACTAAATATATAATCTGTACTAAGTTCGAACTTTCTATCTTCAAAAACACGAAAGTTGGGTCATTTCCGATCGTTCAGTTATAATGCAGCTATACTATATCCTAATAGGATATAGTCTGCCGATTACGAAATTAAGCATCTCGTATTATTTTGCCAAAAATAGCGCTCATGTAAAATTTGAACTTTCTAACTCTAAAAACACCGAAATTATACCATTTCCGATCAATCAGTTATATGGCAGCTATAGGATATAGTCGGCCGATCCCGGTCGTTCCAATTTAAATACTGCGTGCAATGGAAAGAAGGGTGTGTGCAAAGTTTCAATACGATAGCTTTAAAACTGAGAGACTAGTTCGCGTAGAAACAGACAGACAGACGGACATGCTCATATCAACTCAGGAGGTGATCCTGATCAACAATATATATACTTTACAGGATCAGAGACGTCTGCATTGCACACTTTTGACCAAAATTATAATACCCTCTGCAAGGGTATAAAAATGTACCTATGATAAGAACTACCAATTTTTGTTTCAGACAAGAATTAGGTACGAGCTGCACATTTTCCGCCAATTAGAGGCTGCTGTGACGAGGCGCTTCATTGAACTACTTGTTGGTCCGCCATTTCATAATATTTATTTACAAAAAAAATGTATTTAAGCACTTTAATAATTTATAAAAATATAACAATAATAGCAAGAAGCTTGGTCGCTTTTTTTCTTCCATCGTGAAAAAAGCTAATTTTAGGCGTCCAAACTCAGGTAATCCCTTTAAAATATTAATATGATATTTGCATCTTAATCTTACAAAGTAAAATTAACCAGGCCAATTTTTTAATTTTGTATACAAATTAAGCAAAAAAGAACTACTTAATTCTTCAAAATAAGTTTACTTTGAAAGCCATAAAAAATCAATATAGTACAATGCTAAAAAAGATTAAAGAGCCTCACAGCTTTTTTATTAGTCTCACAGCTACCAGATTAACATTAGAGGCTTCAAGGTTGGCTCGTTCAAATATGCATTTTTTCATAAGTGTATAAAAGTTCAATTCTACATTACATTCTACATACATACAATTCTACATAATTAAAAGTAAGTATAAATTAAGCCAATATAGAATCCAAAACATTAGATTTAATTATATCTAGTTTGGAAAAATTCGATCTACAAATTGGTTACCATTTGAACAACAATACTCCTTAACAGACAATACATTTCATTTCTCTGGACTCACTTTATATCTCTTTTCAAGGGGTATAATAATAATTGATAATAATTATTTAATAATATTTATTATATAATAAATGTAATAAATAACTTTAATAATTTTTGTCAATAGCGTGCAACGCAGTAAAGGAGATGAGTACCGGGTAGTCGGTAAACTCGACTATAACCGTATTTCGTTTATCATGTATTCCGTTTTCCGTATATTCGTTTTTTCATATTTTTGCATAAAATTAAAAGCTTTTGGCTGTTCATTGACAGCGGTAATAAAAGAAAAATTTAATAAAATTCGATATAGTTTATAAAAACTTAATACTACTAATTAACGATTAGGTTATGGCCTAATGTTTGGTTGTATAGCCTTTATAATTACATCCTCACACCTAGTCCGCCAAGTCCTGGCAACTTTTGAGGGTAATTAAGAACTATGCCTTGTGCACAACTTGGCGTAACTTCTTTGGAACGTGTCCATTATAAGTTTTTAATCTGATTTAAAACTGGAATCTATGCTGGACCGGTCATTTCGTCAATTATCTTTTGGCTAAACCTTTCCATGGACAATTGTCTCGTGTTTTCAAGAATTGTTCTTAAATGAAGCAATTAAAAGCATTGGTTAAGGGCCGCGCCAGACTCAAGGCCAACATCACACGGAGCTTGGCTTGGGATGAAGATGCGCACCACCCCGACGCCACATTGGCGGAGGTGTCTTCGCAGCTGGAGCATCTGGGAGCGATGGGAGGTACAAAACCTAGCCCATTCATTGTGAACAGCGAGAACGGCAGCAGCGGGCTGCAAATCAACAAAGACGCAATAATAAGTTTTCTACAACAACAACAATTTTTCGAGCAGTTGGCGGCAGTGGCAGACGTGCCACTACAAACTTGTCGAGACCTGCAAGAGGTACACGACGTCAGAGCGGCAAGTTCAGGTATCGCACCAATGGTAGAGGCATCAGCTAAAAGCGAATTGCCTAAAACTAAAATCAAACGGATCGCTGGGAATTATTCGGCGTAACAAGCTTGGGGAGCTACTTAATAAAATATATAGCGTGGTCAAACAAAATCGTGCGTGGTCTGCCATCGAGGAAACCGGACGAGATCGTCTATTGGATGTTTTGGATCATCTACCTGACGCTGAAAAACGGATGTTTGATACGCAGGTGGATCGAACGCAGTGTGGAGTCATACTACACCCTCACCCTAACACCCTCAGTAATTCTTAAAGTTCTTCGATGCGTTGCGAGGAATTGGAGCTAAGAAAACGCGAAACAACTGGATGCAAAACGGCATAATCTACGGTGACAAAGAAAAGAAGGTCATAAATTCGTTGGTCAGATTCGTTCGCGAACGTCGGCGAGTGCAGACGTGCTTTCTTTTTGTCTTCTGATCGTGCAACGAAAATTAAACAAAAACTAAGCATAGTGCAGTGCAAGCTCTAAACAAAAATACACAGTGGGCGAAAAGACGCTTAGTGCGATGAACTTCGTACTTTTTTGTGTAAATAAGAAAAAATAATAAAATCAAAAACATTAAGCTATGAGTGAATTCGACACTCATACGGTGCTCCAACGTCAGCAAGACGAGCGTCGACTCTCCTTGCTACGTAACAATGCATACCACTCATTTGTGTCAACGCAAG
This sequence comes from Drosophila bipectinata, assembly GCF_030179905.1. Taxonomy (NCBI): domain Eukaryota; kingdom Metazoa; phylum Arthropoda; class Insecta; order Diptera; family Drosophilidae; genus Drosophila; species Drosophila bipectinata. The sequence continues at coordinate 17,529,060 of NC_091740.1, read as the reverse complement.
ACAACGCGACCGCAAACCCAACAAAAAAAAATAACCAACCGCGATCAAAGCCCCAACCCCGAGTAATGAACTCTATCCAACATCGCAAGGCAGGGCGCGTTCTTGCTCTCCTGCGCTCTCGTTGGATAAAACCCCATACCCTTCCCTCATGCCTGCCTGCATAGCCACGGTCACCAGCACAGTGACGTCATTAGCAACTGCAACGGCAACTATTACAGCACCTACAATGGTATCGACTGCTCGCGCAATACCATCTACAGTAATATCGGAAACTGCAGTGCAAGCAAACAATGCAGCACCTTACACCAGCGTGCCCCCTTCAAAACAACGTTCGGCCGTACAGACAGGTATGGATCGCTACATACAAATAAAACGAAAGCTTAGCCCGCAGAACTCTAGACTTGGTAACTCTACTAAAATAATTCGAGGCACCTCAAAGCAAGCTACAATAGAGAAGCCCATAGAAGCAAACAGATTTGCTATTTTGGCAGACAAATCCGATGATACACCTCCTGAAGTCATCGTAGGGGACAACAAAAAGCCTAAGACGCCACCGATTTACATCCGAGAGAAAAGTTCGAATACTCTCGTAAACTCGATACTGAATCTAATAGGACCAGACAATTTCCACATAATTCCATTAACAAAGGGAAATATTCATGAAACTAAAGTTCGGACTAATACGGAAGCAAACTACAGAATTCTGTCAAAGTATCTAAACGACAATAATAAAAACTTCTACACGTACCAATTAAAAAGCAGTAAGGGCCAGCAAGTAGTACTAAAAGGTATCGAGCCGGAAGTAACACCAGATGAAGTTACAAGAGCACTGATGGAGAAAGGTTTTAACTTAAAAAATGTTAGTAACATTTTGAATAGAGAAAGAAAGCCTCAACCTCTTTTCAAGGTAGAACTTTAACCCGAAACCAAATCCAAGCCTCTTGAAAAAAAGGAAGTGCATCCAATTTTTACTCTCCAGTTCCTACTACACCGCAGAATTACGGTAGAGGAGCCGCACAAAAGAAATGGACCGGTGCAGTGTAATAATTGTCAGGAATATGGCCACACAAGGTCTTATTGCACGCTTCGTCCAGTATGCGTTGCTTGTGGAGACCTTCATGAATCTCACAAATGCCCAAAAAATAAAGAGGATCCCAGCAGCAAAAAGTGCGGAAACTGTGGAGGCAACCATACGGCTAACTACAGGGGCTGTCCAGTCTACAAGGAACTGAAAAGCCGCACACACCAAAGAGTGACCACTGCTCACTCACATACACCACCTATGAAATCTACACGTAATGTCATCCCCCCTTCAGCTGTTAAATCTTTAGCCAATAATGAGGTCACCGACAAATCCGCAAGCTATGCAACTGCTCTAAAATTGGGTCTTAAAAGTACCGCTCCCACCAATCCAAGATCATCAGTTCCCCCTCATCAACCAGAAGAACCGTCTACGAACAAACTTGAAACAATGATATGTAATCTTCAACAAAGTATGATGGAATTCATGTCATTCATGCAGACAACTATGCAAGATCTTATGCGAAACCAGAACGTTTTGATTGAGCTGCTTGTTGCTCAAAAACAGACTAAATAATCAATGGCTCCACTCCGTATAGCACTGTGGAACGCAAACGGCGTCTCACAGCGCAAACTCGAGTTAACTCAGTTCCTTATTAATTACCATATCGATGTAATACTACTCGCAGAAACTCATCTTACAAATAAATATAATTTTCAAATTCGAGGCTATCTATTCTACAACACGAATCACCCAGACGGGAAAGCTCATGGAGGCACTGGGATTCTGATTAGAAATCGCATCAAGCACTGCTTCCACAACAGCTTCGCCACTAACTTCATGCAAGCTACATCAATAGATGTGCAAATGGATTCCCGATCTTTAAAGCTTGCCGCCGTATACTGTCCTCCTCGGTTCACAATATCAGAATCCCAATTCATGGAATATTTCAACTCTCTGAGCGAACAATTTATAGCAGCAGGAGACTTCAATGCAAAGCACACGCACTGGGGATCTCGACTTGTGACTCCTAAGGGAAGGCAGTTGTACAATGCAATAATAAAAGCAAGCAACAAGCTAGACTGTGTGTCACCTGGGACACCTACATATTGGCCAACAGATCCTAGAAAACTGCCAGACTTGATAGATTTTGCAGTCACAAAAAACATTCCTCGCAACCTGATAAGTGCCAACTCCTTACCAGATCTATCGTCCGATCACTCGCCTGTACTTTTTCATCTTAATCTAAATCCAGTTGCGGTAGATAAACCATTCAGACTAACAACGAATAAAACCAATTGGCTTAAGTACAAAAAATATGTAAGTTCGCACATCGAGTTGAATCCACGTCTGAATGACGAAGCTGATATCAACTTATCCACAAACGCTCTTGAATCCGTCTTGGTCAAACCCCAAAAACATCGTACAATAATAGATACACGAACGTTGAAATAGAGCAGCTCGTTCTAGCAAAGCGACGCTCACGGCGAGAATGGCAATCCAACAGATCACCAACCGCAAAACAAAGGCTAAAAGACGCTACAGAGAGGCTCTCAGCTGCACTTCGTCATGAAGGAGAAGGGTCGTAAAAACACTACATAGAGCAGTTATCCCCAATGAGCTCCAAGTTCCCACTTTGGAGAGCACACTCATCTCTCTGCGCACCAATCGAATCTGCAATGCCAATAAGGACATCCACAGGCAACTGGGCTCGAAGCGACGAAGAAAGAGCCGACAGATTCGCAGAGCATCTTCAAAATGTATTTCAGCCCAACACATCATCAAACGGGATCTCACTGCCAGCAACATCAGATATCGACACATCAACGTATGAACCTATTGTATTTAGGCCACATGAGTTACTCAAAATCATAAACGAACTCAACCCAAAAAAATCTCCAGGATGCGACCTAATATCACCAAAAATGATTATTGAACTTCCTCTCTGTGCTGTTCGAGCTATTTGCCAGCTCTTCAATGCAATAACGAGACACGGACACTTTCCAGAGAGATGGAAAAAGTCGATAATTATAATGATACCAAAACCTGGCAAAGACCGCACAATTGCTTCATCATATAGACCAATTAGTTTACTAACGTGTCTATCAAAACTCTTTGAAAAATGCTTCTTGGCACACATTACCCTATATCTCAGAACACACAGCAAAATCCCTATTCATCAATTCGGTTTTCGAGAAAAACACGGAACCATTGAGCAAGTCAACCGCATAACCTCAGAAATCCGAAATACATTCGAACAAAGGGAGTACTGCACTGCGATATTTCTGGACGTATCACCAGCTTTCGACAGGGTATGGTTAGAAGGTCTAATGCACAAAATTATAGAAATGCTCCCAACCAACACTCACAAACTTCTGAAGTCATACCTATACAACAGGAAATTCTCAGTAAGATGTAATTCAGCCATGTCCGATGACTACACAATTAGAGCCGGAGTTCCTCAAGGCAGCGTGCTTGGACCAACACTCTACCTTATCTACACTGCGGACATCCCAACGAGCAGGAATCTAACCACATCCACTTTTGCAGATGACACAGCGATCCTAAGCCGCGCGAGATGCCCCAAGCAAGCAACGGCGCAACTTGCTACACATCTGGTGGCAGTGGAGAAATGGCTATCCGACTGGCGAATCAAAGTTAACGAACAAAAATGCAAACACGTAACGTTCACTCTTAACAGGCAAGACTGCCCTCCACTTACTCTTAACAACACAGTGGTTCCGATAGCAAATGAAGTAACATATCTTGGCGTACACCTCGATAGACGGCTTACCTGGCGCAGCCACATTGAAGCCAAAAGAACGCATTTAAAGCTCAAAGCCAACAGCCTCCACTGGCTTATCAATAGCCGTTCTCCCCTTAGCTTGGACTACAAGGTACTCCTCTATAACACCGTCTTGAAACCAATCTGGATGTACGGCTCCCAGTTGTGGGGGAATGCCAGTAACAGCAGTGTGGATATAATGCAACGAACTCAGTCAAAAATTCTCAGAACCATCACCGGGGCCCCGTGGTACGTTCGGAATGAAAACATCCACAGGGACCTTCACATACCACTCGTCAGAGATAGCACAAATAAAAACAAAGTACTACAACAGGCTATCAGTACATCCAAATCATCTCGCGAGAGCCCTCACGCGAGCTTCCAGCAGTTCTCGTCTTCGCCGCAACGACCTCCCAATCCAGCGCTAATTATTAAGACCACGTAGTCTCTATTCAGTTAAAAACAAACTGTTAGATATTGTATTATTTTAAGATTTGCAACCTTATTGTTAGACTCTTAAAGAGTCATCCAATAAAAACAAACTAAGCTTAAAAAAAAAAAAAAAAAAAATAATAAATTCGTTGGTCGCGCTTGAAAGAAACAAGTGCAGCAAAAGCCATTCTACAGAACATTGTCTGTAGGGTATGTCTGCAAGATAAAGAATCTCGTTTGCCAATGTAAACTCTCTGTGCTACTGCTGAAACCTGGTCATGGGGTCAGAAAATTCAAATCGACGTTGAACTGCAGACAATGTCAAGGTCAGCATTACACACTGTTTCATCTGCTAGGTACGCAACACGCAATTGGCACAATCGCTCAAACTGGTAAAAATCAGGAAGAACCTAACGCACACATGTCACCGGTGACTATTAGTAACGTCGCACAAAACAAAAGGCTCCGCAACAATTGCATGAGCACAAGGCACTGCAGGTTCAACACAATCGTATGGTTCAACCATTTCTATGGTCAACGTTCACAACGCTAACGAGGATTTTGTAGCATGACGACTCAATTCGGACCCAGTCATTTGTATCATATGTACACTGTAGCACTTTGTCGCAGTGTTTATGTTTGTTTATGTAATTTGAAGCTTGGGTCATAAACCTTAAGTGACCGAATTTCCAAACGCTCGCTGTACCTTAGCCGCACGCCGAAACTGCATATACAGCATATATGTAATACGAGCAAACCACTTATATGTGCATAAACCTCCGCTTAAGGGATCATAGCATAGATCATAGAAGATGCCATTCTGGACTTTATGGGTACTCTACCAAGGACTTCAAGGAAGGCCACCGCCGATCTACATACCAGACGTCACAAACATTGTGGATCTAATTTCTTCCATTGAGGCCATCGTGGGCAAAAATAAGGATTTTACGTATAAAGCAGCCAGAGACAACCAGGTGAGAGTCATGATGCCGGACAAAGAGTCATACTCTTCCCTTAAGTCCCACCTCGATAGTGCCGGGAAAAGGTACTATACGTTCCAGCACAAGGAAGACAGAGCCTATCGAGTTGTTGTGAAAGGTCTGCATCATACCACCGACATCGATGACATTAAAGCGGACTTTCGGCGACAAGGACACGTGGTCCGAGATGTGCGCAATGCCGTAGGGCACATCTCCAAAACACCGATGTCTATCTTCTTTGTCAATGTGGAGCCGTCCAGCCACAATAAGGAGATCTTCAATGTCAAGAGAGTCTGCCACTCTGTGGTCACTGTCGAACCTCCACGCAATTTCCATGATGTGCCGCAATGCTACCGGTGCCAAGGATTTGGGCACAGTCAGCGATACTGCAAGCTGCAGCATCGCTGTGTTAAATGCAGCGATCATCACAGCACAAGCGAGAGTAAGAAGACACGTGAGGAAGCGGCTAAATGCGTGCACTGTCACGGGGCCCATCCTGCGTCGTACAAAGGATGTCCGGCTTACAAGAAAGCCAAGGCCAGCATGGCTCCTAAGGAACCACGACCACCTCAACCACGCCGCTTAGCGTACCCACCCCCTTAGCCATATCCAATTACGGACACCACAGCCAGAAGCCAGAAGCTACGCTGAAATAGCTAAAGGAGGAGCCTGGCCTTCACAGACACCAGCGACTGCACAAGAGATGCCACAGGCAGACCAGATGGCGGCATTTATGACAAGGGTGGAAAACCTTCTTGAGAGAGTAATGGACAAAATGTTCGAGAGAATGACAGCTATGATGAGCTCCATCCTCTCTCAAGTATGCAGCAAATAGGCCTGCCGTAGCCTTTTGGAACGCTAACGGACTTGTCCAAAACAGGCTTGAGGTGGAACATTTTATAGCAGAAACCCATTTCACCCATAAATCATTCCTGAAATTGCACGGATATGACGTAATACATGCAGACCATCCTAGCGGAAGAGGACACGGAGGAGCGGCGATCATAGTCAAGGCCAGCATTGACTACAACGACATAGCAATACTCAAGGATACGCAATACGCAACAATAGGAAGTTGCAAAGGCACTTACACCTGTGGTCTCCTGAAGTGGTTGCACTCCTCAATGAGAAGAGACGACGGAGAAGGATTTGGTTCCAAACCAGGTACCCCAGCGATAAAACAGCCTTCAATCGTGCAACCAAAAAACTCAAGAAGCTGCTGCAGAGGTTGCGGACTTGCGCATTCGAAGAGTACCTGCGACAGGTCGAGCCTGGGGACCCCCAACACAATTTGTGGAACTTAACCCGCCATTTAAAGCGTCCCAAGCAAAGGGTCGCCCAAATACGAAAATCCGACGGTGGATGGTGTCGTTTGGATCAGGAAAGGGCCGATGCTTTTGCTGCTCACCTCGAAGCAGCCTTCAAGCCATTCAACATGTGCACGAAAGTGGACAGAGCAGAAACGGAGTTCGTACTGGCCCTACCACCCACGGACCTTAGCCAGATGGAGCCTGTATCGGAGGAAGAGGTCAAGGAGGAGGTATCAGGCCTCAACGCCAAAAAATCTCCGGGTGCAGATGGGATAGAGGCACTCGCGGTCAAGCTTCTCCCACCTTCAGGCATAAGGGGCTCACAAGGATCTATAATGCGTGCCTAGAGAGTGGACACTTCCCCACTTGCTGGAAACAGGCGGAGGTCATCCTGATCCCTAAGCCTGGAAAGCCTGAAACTAATCTCGCCTCATATAGGCCGATTAGTTTACTGTCTGTAATCTCCAAAATACTCGAGAGAGTATTTTTGCGCAGATTGCAGACAGTACTGGACGATGCTGGTTTGATCCCAGATCACCAGTTTGGTTTCAGGCACTCCCACTCCACCCCCGAGCAATGCCACAGGATCGTTGCAAAAATCCTGGACAGCCTCGAAAGAAAACATTACTGCTGTGCTGTTTTCCTGGATGTCAAGCAGGCGTTTGACAGGGTCTGGCACCCTGGTCTAAAAACGAAGCTCAAGAGGAACCTGCCACAACAGTATTACGATTTCCTTAACTCGAACTTGACCGACAGGAAGTTCAGGGTCAGAAGCGGAAATGCGACATCGGAGTACAGGCTCATTGAAGCTGGAGTTCCGCAGGGCAGTGTACTTGGTCCCATCCTGTACACCATGTACACAGCCGACATGCCTGTCGCTGAAGAGGAGGGCCTTCTAGTGGCTACATATGCCGACGACACGGCATTTTTGGCCTCTTCAATCTTGCCAGAGGAGGCTTCTGCACGACTCCAACGCCAGCTGGACATCCTCGACCCGTGGCTTCGAAGGTGGAACATCGCCGTCAACCATGAGAAGTCAGGCCAATCGACGTTCACAATGAGGAGAGGCGACTGTCCTGGAGTTAGTCTCGGAGGTACCCCAATTCCAGCCAGCCCTACACCCAAATATCTGGGTATGACCCTGGATAGAAGGCTCACCTGAAACTCACTTGCTGCGCAAACGGACGCAAATCCGGATCAAGCTACGTCAGCTCAACTGGCAGCTATGGGGAACGGCGTGTCTAAGCAGCCAAAATATCATCCAGATCGCCCAAAACAAAGCTTTAAGAGCTATAACCGGAGCTCACCTGTACCACGATAACGCAACAATCCACGCCCAACTGGGAGTCCCATCCGTAAAAGCAGAAGTTCAGCGATTCGCCAACAGATACGTGGAGAGGCTGGTTCGACATCCCAACCCTGAGGCCATCAACCTGTTAGACAACAGCTACACCACTAGGAGGCTGAAACGGACTCACCCACTGGACCTTTGCCACTCGAACGAATGGGACTGAGCTGCATTTCTAGATTTATCCACGGCCACTAAAGGGTTCAACATAAAATTCTAATTGAAACGTCAAGGCTTAAACAAAAAATTTAAGTTAAAAGTAGTTCGTAGGACAAGCAAGAATCATATTTGTACATTATAACATATTACTCAATATTCCATTAGGCTAAGGTATCATTAATAAATTTAATTATTGTTCATAATTCCGGACAGATTTTAAATGTAACTTTTAAATGATTGATAATAAAAATAAAAAAAAAAAAAGCGATCATAGCTATATACTTAAGAATATATAACCATCTCTCCGCTGCCGCTGTTGGCAGCGCAGCTACGAGACCTAGACTTTCTAACTCCTAGAAATATTTTAAAGGAGGAGAAAATTATTACTTGATACCAACTGGATGGAATTCCTGGAACTCTAGACTTATTACAGTATACACGGACTTGATTTGGATCGGCATCCCACATATTGGGGAATTGCATCAATTAAAGCAGACACAACTAAGGGATGCAGCACTTTACGCTTTCAATCCCGTATTTCAAACGATCAACTGGTCCGGGCTCACGTGCGTGGAAAGATCACTTCATCATTGGAAAGACAGCATCGACGCGTCTGCATACAAGTTTTCAACGATCTACAACTGGCAGATTCACAACTTACAACAATTTCCCTGATTCGACATTCTTTTGTGCAGCGAGCACGTTCCAAATGCTATTAATGAGAAAAAGATATATAACAAAGGAGGCAAGCTATTCGCTATTTCGTTAATTTTTGGATGGGTGATCACGTCACTGTTTTCCATTCATTCCACAGAACATTCCATTCATTCCATTTCATTCACCACAGACACACCACAATCAAGTAACCCTATGGCACTCACAACGACGATTACCATCGATGCCTCTCTCAGAAGATTCTGGAAACTAGAGAGCATTCATCCCAGGGCAGAAGTTCAAACTGAGGACGAAGAGGTCGAAAACACTGAAGACGATAATGGCAAGAACATCGTGGAGCTTCCTTTCACTGTAGTAGTTTGTTGTAGTTTGTTGTAGAACGACGACTCATATCGTGACGCCAAGGTAAGGCGTTAAACGTCACACTCTCGATCGGACCCAGTATTCGGCAAGACCTGTTTGCTGTATGCTTTCGGTTCCGTACTTACAAATACGGACAAATTAAAAAATTTCATCGAACATAGTCAAAAAGTTCCGTCAAATCTGAGTGAGTGAAAAAAAGAGACTTTCAGAAATTCGTATGGCGAGATACTGTCAGATCAAGCAGTTCCAACTTTGGACGGTGACGTATGGAACATCATGCGCACTATTCCCTGCAGTTCGAGTACTGGAGCAACTGGTTGCCAACCACCAGAACGAGTTTCCAACTGCAGCAAAAATCGTGATGGAAGACCTTTATGTTGATGAGGTTCCCAATGGATCTAATAGTGGGTATGAGCTGCTGCGACATCGGGACGAACTCGTCCAACTGATTTCCTGTGCTAAGCTAAAGCTCGGGAAATGAGTATCGACAAAATACATTGAATCGGAAGATTGAAACATTAAAACAAGGATTCCTCACAATTATCGGTCAAGGTTCTAGGGCTGCTAGGGTTCTAGATGGACACATTGTACACTGTAAATCAAACAAAGAATCCAAGGTGCAACAAGAGGCAAGTGTGTTCGGAGGTATTACGCATATTCGACCCTCTTTGTCTATAAGCACCAATCGTAGTTTGATTCAAAATACTAATTCCAAAAATTCTCTGTCTGTTGAATTTTAATTAGGATATACCGTGCAAATTATCCGACAAGTGGCTGAAATGGCGAGCTGATTTACACAACCTTCGACAGTTTCAGATACCTTTAAAGCATTTGGGGGCAAACCGACATGTGTGCGTCTAAAATTGTGCGTTGAGTGTATGTGTAGCAGAGAAAAACAATGAGAGCAGAGCGAAAAAAACGTAGTTTTTCATTTATTTTTTTGTTAATTTAAAAGTTGCAAAAATAGAAACTATAATAGTGTTTTTTATTTTAAAGAAAGCTCTGCTAGCAAAATTTCTTAAACACATGATAATTCAATTCAATTCAATTCAATAATTTTGCTTTATTTTCCAATATAATTTTCAATTTAGTTTAAAGCTAACAAATTTTTACTTAGAGTTTAGACCTATTAACTATCTTTACAACTATAATATTTTATATTTTGTTTATTTAATATTTATTTGTTCATTTTTATTTACATTTAATAATCCAAGAAAATGGTAAACCTTGGCTCAATGGGCTTAAAGAATAAACACATGATAAACTACGCCTCCCTATCTATATTTTCCATAGAAAAAACTTTTCTCCAACACAATTTCTGAGAAAATTTTTCTCAGTGGAAACATTTTGATTTTTAAGTTTGGGCTGTCAAATGAGTCAAAATATTTTATTTAAAATGAGTCAAAATAAAAAAATTTGAAAGTGGTCAGAATTTCCTACCCTATGCACGCGTGCTATGGATAATGAGAGTTTGCCCCCCACTGCTTTAAAGCAAAAATCTCTGCTACCCCTGCAACTGTGCAAAGCACTTCCTCTGAGCACTTCTGCAATCCATCAAGGGTTAATTAAAACACAAGGAAGTGACCATCTATCATATCATGACATATGGTCTTGAACATCTTTCGCCAAATAAAATAAGTTTGTACTCCCATGTCAAGGTTTATTACGCCATTTGGTATTACGCCACTCCTACCTAGTGGACTTTTTCCCTTCCAATTTTAATCTATTAATATCTGGAGAATAGTCCTAGAACTTATCCCAATGATCATCTTTATATCGGTAGAGGACGCAATGGATAAGCTTGGCTTCAGCGCACTATGATTTAGACCTCCAAAACTGAGTTTTTGACTTACAAACCTCGCTTCTCAGTTTTCGATTCATATTTTATGACATTGAAAAAAATTTGGAAATTGAGGAGAATTCGAACTACTTTGAATGTTTTGTTAAGCTTTTTAAGAAAAAAGATTTTTTCGCTTTCTCACTTGGTGCATTGGGCTCCTCAACCAACGAAGTTGTTATATAAATTACAATAACTTACTTTAATAAAGATATTTATATTTTTAAATTTTATATTTTTCAGAAAATATAAAACAATTTTGGGACTTTTTTTCATGGAAAGGAAAAACTGGTATTTCCATGAGCAACTTGTTATTTAGTGCAAAAATATGAAAAAAAAAAAGACAAAAACTGAGTAAATCTCAAAGTGTTTTGAAATTTTTTTCAATTTATATATTCCATTTTACTATAACCATGATACAATTATATTATATAATTGTATCATGACTATAACAACATTGAAAAAATATTGTAAGAGCTCTACAGCTGTATTTATACGATACTAGCAAACTCCGTTTCGCCACCAGATGACTTCGTTTTATGTAACATTTCTTTTTTTTATTAAAGGGTCGAGAAAACATTTTGTTTTTGTTTTATACGTTTGAAAATGTATACAATTTTTTTATACATTTAAAATACGTTTCCAATATAAGATGATGGGAGACGTCAGACGCAAATGATCTTCGTGTGCTCTCTCACTGTTGAAGTGCTTTTTGGTAACCACATTTTTAGTTTTTGGTCTGATGTTAACACAAACAAAGCGGATGGTTTTCCAACTCAAGAGCACGCAACTTGCCACATGAAAAACAATGATTTTATAAATTTATTCCGCAAACACTAATCGATTGGCCTTGTGACTTGTTAATTGTCATCGCGAACGCAAGGCTAACTGGAAATTGCAATCGTTTGACTGAAGATCATTCGGATTCAATGGTATTCGAAGAATTGATACATTTTTACCTGCGTACTTTCCGTTAATAATGAATGCCTCAATCAAATTCGGCATAAGTATTTTAACCAAAAGTCGAGTACCGTTGCAATGCCGCGGTGGATTCAAATTACGCAATATCATAATAACTGTACCAACTTTTAGTTGTTATAACGCGGTTGTTATATCTGATTATTGAACGTGTTCCTTTAAAATATTTTGGATATTGTGTTGAATACACTTCATCCAAACTTTCACCAAAACTTCTAGCAAAACAAACTATTTTTGTCCAATGTTTGGATAAGCCAAGCCTTTGTATTGATGTATCATTTATTAGATCGGACGCACATAGAAAATTTTCATTCTTTCGCTATATATCCGTGTTCCGCACTCAATACATGTATTGATATAATTATATAATCATATATAAAGCCTGAATATTAGTAACGAATATGTAGTAGAAAGCAGGCTGAGAGTATGACGTTGCATACGTTTATACTGTTTGTGTGCGGCAGAGCTCGGGCAGAACAAAATTCCAATGCCCTTGAAATAGGTCCAATTGACCTCTGCTATATATATGAACTTATGTATATACGCTAAAGCTTGCGGTTCGTTACCTACGTCGACTGCCGTAAATAGTGATAGTCAACATATACAAGTCATCTCAACTTATGTATAAACTGTCACTATTGTGACAGGAAAATTTTTATCTTAAACAAATTTTCGTAGAACAAAATAAAATCATTAATAAAGGACGACTACAGTCGAATTTCACGACTAAATTGCGTCTTTTTTCTTTTCCGCCCGCACGTTTCTATTCCCGGTATTCGTAGAGCATAAGGCTATATGTAGTCGTCTAATTGTTTGTAGCATAGAGAATGAATCATCTCAGACTCCATAAAGTATATGTTTCTTGATCAGCATCACATAGCCATGTCCGTCTGTCCGTATGAACGAGTGGGTCTCGGAGCCTATAAGAGATAAAGCTATAGATACATACATTAAACAAACAAATTATCTTAAACAAATTTTCGTAGAATAAAATAAAATCATTGATGAAGGACGACTACAGTCGAATTTCACGACTAAATTGCGTCTTTTTTCTTTTCCTCCCGCCCGTTTCTATACCCGGTACTCGTAAAGCATAAGGGTATATTGTAGTCGTCTAATTGTTTGTAGCATAGAGAAGGAATCATTTCCGACTCCATAAAGTATATTTTTCTTGATCAGCATCATATAGCCATCCGTCTGTCCGTATATGAGATAGAGCTATAGAATTTGCCATGGAGACTTCTACAATGCCCACGCAGTTAAAGTTTGTTTCAAAATTTTGGCACTCCCCCACAAATTGCGAATTTCTGCAACGCAAGTACTGGAGTTTTTTTTAACAATAAACCAGAATTTTTTGGGTGCTACAAATATTTCTAATACGCTTTTTTGTTATATTCGACCAGATAAACAATTCCTACTATGTCACTTTAAAAGTTCAGAATCACTGTTGAACTATGTTAAACAACAACAACTATGTTATGAGTCAACATAAAACTATGAAAGGCCACAAAAAAAGAAACAACAGAAAGAATAACTTTGTGTCAGACGCTCTATCGGGAATAGCGATAGACGAACTAGAATCTATTAATAGGAATGTACTTAAGTCCCTACAATATATCAAAGTGGACAGAAATCCTGCGCAGGATATAAAAACAAAGAAAGGGAATTGTGATTACAAACCCTAGAAAAAGTTTCAGAATTTAAAATATATATTTCAGAAATATATATCAGAACCCAACCCAACAAAAAACATTTTAAATTAATATGTAGATACAGAACTTTCTAACCAATAAAGTCATCAAAGCATTTTTTATTTCATTGAAAACGTTTTTTTTTCATATCTATTGCACTTTCTTTAAGACCAAATAGTAAAAAACAAATAAACTTAAAATAAAATATTTTTTTCTAAATTGGGTCTTACGTTTTGTTTTACGTTTTGTTCTTACGATTGAAATCACGTTTTGTTTTGAAACCGGCCTTGAGATTCTCTTAAAATTCAATTTATTGAATAACAGGCCGACGCCTCCATTTTTTTTCCTCCAAGCAAAGTTGGAACTATTCCATAACCTTTAGGCTCCACTGAACAAAAGTCCAAAAAAAACATAGGTTCCATCCACGGTACACCGCGACAAATATTTATATATATATTTGTTTTAATACCCATGAGGGTAGTAGAATTCTGGCAAAATAAAATGACGTACCAACTTTCATAAGGATCGGCCGTCTATATCCTATGGATGCCAACTGTAACTGAACAATCGAAAATGACCCAGCTTTCGTGTTTTTGAAGACAGAAACTTAGTACAGGTTCTATATTTGGTCAGTTGAATTAAGCTACCAAATTGCACAATGATCGGCCGACTATATCTTATAGCTGCCATATTACTGAACAATCGGAGATGGTATTTGGTAAAAATACCAACTTTGGTATTAAGATAAGGATTGGCCATCTATATCCGATGTTTGGGATATATATCCGGTTTTAACTGCAAGGGTATAAATACTTCGGGTCCGGTCGAAGTTAGCTTTCCTTTCTTGTATTTGAAATTTTTGTATACCGAAAATATATTAATTTGGGTTTGAATATATATTTTGCAAAAATGTAGAAACACTTGGAATGTTGACAGTAAAAAAAGTTCGATGTTCGATCAAATTTCAAAGTTTTTAACTCTGTCTTCTACGATTACCATGGCGTGGTATATCAGGAGCTCTTACCATATGATCGTACGGTCAATAAACAATATTATCTGGAAGTTATGCGCCGTATGCGAGAAGCAATACGAAAGAAACATCCAGAATTGTGGAAAAATAATTCATGGCTTTTGCATCACGTAATGACCCTGCTCACTTTTCTTTAGGTTAGGTTAGGTTGAGGCGACGATGCGGGGCCAGTCCACTTCAGCCACTGGGGGCTCCCTGTGCTACCGCACAGGCAAGGGACCTACAAGAGGACCTCTCTCTTCCTATCTACTGATGTGTCCAAGAGTGTTCTATCCTTCCTGCGGCGGCTCGCGGTCCCATCCAGATTTACGGATGAAAGTTACGAGTCTGCGTGGAGCGATCTCCGCGAGGTCTGTTAGGTATTTGAGTCGGCTGCGCCCTAGCGCAGGGCATTGACACAGGAGGTCTGCGACAGTCTTTTACTGTCCTGGTGTTGGATGAGAATCCGTCAAAGGCTTTGAGTGCCGCCTGTCTGTCTGAGAAGATACAGATTCTTTCTTGATTGCCAGTAAGTGCTGGGGATCTAAGTGCTTCTTCGATAGCTATGACTTCTGCTTGCAACACACTACAGTGGTCAGGGAGTCTGAAGGACTCGTTAGACACAGCCGTTCGCAATGGAAACAGCCTCCCACCTGGCCATTTAATTTTGAACCGTCTGTGTAAATATGGAGGGAACCGGCTGGTCCCGGGATTTGTGTGGCCCATTCATCCCTTGTTGGAATGGAGACCTTGTATTTTAATGTGGGATGATTGATAGGTATGCAATAGTCTGTAGCCCCCGTTGGCGTGCAGTGGTGTAGATCTAACTTGTTATGTCCATAGTCAGTCCATTTCCATATGCCCGTCTCGCGTAGCCTAATTGCCGATAGCGTGGCTATCTTGACCCCCATTATTTCTACCGGTAATAGGTCGAGTATAAAGTCTAGGGCATCCGTCGGTCTATTTCGTAGGCTGCCTGTGATACAGACCTCCGCCATCCTTTGCGTTTTCCTAAGTTTCTCTCTAATTGTGGAGTTTGTGAGAGCAGGCCACCAGACCACCACCCCGTAGAAAAGGATGGCTCTTATGACCGCTGTGTAAAGCCATCTTACTACTTTTGGGGACATTTCCCATTTAAGGCCAATGGCTTTTCTGCAGTACAGAGCGCGATTGTTGCCTTGTTAGCTCTATCCATAGTGTTTATCTTCCAGTCCAGTTTCCTGTCTAGCGTAATCCCTAGATACTTAGCGCTAGCGCTAAGGCAGGGTGTTTCTCCTGATAGTTTTGGAAGCCTTCAGTTTGATATTTTGTACTTCCTGGTGAAGAGGACGAGCTCGGTTTTGGACGGGTTTACACCTTGTCCATTTCTAAGTGCCCATGTTGAGAGGACTCTAAGTTTTCCGTCATGCGGTCACATAGAGTCTGGGGAAATTTCTCAGAGAAGGCATTTGCGACATCATCCGCGTAAGCGATAACTTTGCAACCACCACCTTCTAGGGATCGCAGTAGGCTATTTACCGCCACGTTCCATAGTAGGGGTGAGAGTACGCCTCCTTGCCGAGTGCCTCTTCTGACGTATCTATGAATAGATTCTCCTCCTTGTGACGCCTCAACAGTCCTGTTTACCAGGATCTGCTCTATAAGGCGTACGGATTGATTGTCTATTCCTAGTCCCGTCAGCGCGTTGATTACATAGCCAGTGTTCAGCGGTCCAAAATACATGGGGATAGGGTACTCTGATCTCCCAACCCGGACACTTTTTTTTTTTGTGTGGCTGTGTTATCGAGCTTGGTAGGATGTTGTTGAACGCACCTTCTATGTCTAGAAAAGCAATGAGTGCGTATTCCTTGTCACTAAGTGCCTTTTCGACAAAAGTAGTGATTTCGTGGAGTGCCGTTTCCGTGGATCGGCCCTTCCTATACGCATGCTGTGATCCCGAGATATCATCTGGGCTGATGGTAAGATTAATATGGAGGCTGATTAGTCTCTCCATTGTCTTAAGAAGGAAGGACGACAGGCTTATTGGTCTGAAGTCTTAAGGGGCGCAGTGCGATGGTTTTCCCGCCTTGGGTATAAATACGACTTTCGTCCGCAACCACATTGCGGGTACGATGCCTATCCTGAAAATTGCATTTCCAGGGTTGCATCTTCTAGAGAGCATCCCGGGATATGTGCCTCTGTGAGACCCTCCAGGGTTTCTTTGCTGGACGATGTCCAGTTACCTTCTGAGATTTAATATATCCTACATTTTGTGCAGTAGTTGCGAGGGCCTTCCGGAGTCGGGAGCCCTCTGATGCTTGCTGAATGTTTGTGCATAACATGGTCCAGGCATTCCTTTTTGCCTTGCGCAGTTCTTTGTTATATCGCCTAAGGTCCGCTTTATACGACTCCCAGGCTGTCTCCGAGTTTGTTTTGCTGACAAAATTAAAGGCCTTGCGGGCCTTGGTTTTAAAGGGCGCAAGTTTTTGCGACCACCATGGTGGTTTCTTTGACTTGCTATTGCCCAATCTGCTTTTGGGACAAGCTTTATTGAATGCCCTGGCGCATGCTGCCGTAAGGGTGTTCACCATGGCATCCAGGGCTTCCCTACTGTCAACGTCCCTTGTTGGAGGTTTCCCCAAGGAACTTTCTAGTTTTTTCCTGTACAACTCCCAATTCGCTTTTCTCGGGTTGCGTACCGTTAGTCCATTAAAGATCTCAAAATTGACCACTACTTCTATGTATCGGTGCTCCGAGAAGGAATGTTTCTCTAGGTCTCCCCATCTAATAATCCTGTCTGCTAGGGATTCAGAGTAAAGAGTGACGTCAAGTACTTCCCTTTTGTTCTTGACTATGAAGGTGGGTTCTGTACCCCTGTTACCCACCAGAAGATTGGAGCCTAGGATAAAATCGAAGATTGACTCACCCCTCTCGTTCGTGTCAGTGCTTCCCCACTGATGATGATGGGCGTTAGCATCGCAACCTATGATCAAGTCGATCTTGTGCTTCCTGCTGTCTTCCACCAGCTGTTTGAGTAGCTGGTGCGGGGGGAGGGCCTCCTGGTCGTGGCCCATATACGCCGAACATACCCTTAGAGGGCCATTTGGGCTCTCTATGGCTGCGGATACGTGGTCTTCATTGCTGACATTGGGTAGCAAAAAGAGGTTAAGGTTCTTTTTTGCGAGGATGCAGGCTCGCCTTTCTCATGTTGTATCGGCTTTGAAGAGCTTATACTCCGACGCCCCCAACCCAAGAATCCTGTCTCCAAGGATCCAACGACATCAGCTCCACTCTCGGCGAGGTTGAGTAGGAGGGGAGCTGACGCCGCTTTACTGTGATGGAGATTTATTTGCAGGATCGTCAGGGACATCTTTACAATTCTCCACCACAGTAACTTTTGCCTCCGTTTCCGAGCTTAGCAGAGAGTCCTCCTCCATTCCGACTCCACTAAGTGCCCTTGCCAAGTCGCTTTCCTCCGAGGTGTACCCTTCCAGGATGTCCTCCGGGTGCCCCTCTTCGGTCGGCTCCTCTAAGTCTGCCTCTTGCGTGTCTGCCTCCAGTCCGATACCTCCTGACTTGGCCTTCGCATCGGATTTGTAGATACGGACCGAAACGTGTTCGAATCCGTACTTCAGCCGGTGCTCCGTCCTCTCCTGGGCTTTTACGGTCTCCCAATTGAGTGTGAGGACGACACTCTGCCTCCGCAGTCCCACCGCCTCCTCGACCTTGGCGACTCTCCAGTCCGCCGTGGGAAACGTCGGGTTGCACATCCTAAGCATAGTTAGGAAGGTCTTAAGGTCGGCTGGCTTTTCAGTGAGCCACACTCGCGCCCTCGGTTTGCTAGGGATCTCGTCCCAGTCAACCGCCACTAGCTTATCTCTAGGGTATACCTCTTCAAGCGATGCAAACATCCACTTGTAGGTCTCTACCGATCGCGCGTCTTGGCAGGCAATTACCTTGACGCTACCCTGATACCATCCTGCGTTTTCGCATTCTGGTGGGGGTCCTCCGCATCGCAGAATCTCCTCACTCATCTCTGCCTGTGAGAGATTTTTTGGCCAAAAACAACACCACAATAATGCCTCAGCCACCATATTCACCGGATTTGGCCCCATGTGACTTTTTCTTGTTCCCAAAACTAAAGAGACCAAAACTAAGAGAACATAGAAAGGACGGAGACGATTGAAGAGATAAAGACTGCATTGCTGGAAGAGCTCAAGGGTACCCCGAAAAGTGCTTATGTGGAGTCCTTTGAGGATTGGAAAAACCGTTGGCATAAGTGTATTGTATCTTAGAGGGATTACTTTGAACGGGACAACATAAATATTGATTAATAAATTAATAGTTTTTCTTGAAAATACAAAGTCACTTTACTTTTTGAACTCACCTCGTATATCTGGGAGGAGAGCAACTTGGAAAGGATCTTAAAGGCATCGGGATGGAGAAGGGCTCTCTGCTGAGCTTCGAAACGGAAGCAGAGGTCACGCAGAGGTTACTGTGTTGGAGAATCTCAAGAATGTCTCTGACAATCTTGCAGAGAAACACTTCCACCATAGTAAGGCGGCATGGGCTAGCCTCTTACTCCACCTCGCCGAGAGTGGAGCTGATGTGGCCCTCATCCAGGAACCCTGGGTCCTTGGAGACAGGGTTCTTGGGGTGAGGGCGTCGGAGTTTAGACTGTTAATTCCTCATCCAGGAACCCTGGGTCCTTGGAGACAGGGTTCTTGGATTGAGGGCGTCGTAGTTTAGACTGTAAATTTGGTACCACAGGTAAAAGGCGAGCCTGCATCCACGCAAAGAAGAACCTTAACCTCTTTTTGGTACCAAATTTCAGCAATGAAGATTATGTAGCCGCAGCAACAGAAAGCTCCAAGGGACATTTAAAGATATCCTCGGCTTACATGGGCCACGACCAGGATGCCTTCTCCGGCACCCACTACCCAAACAGCTGGTAGAAAGCAGCGAGAAACAGAATCAACCGGAAGCACTGAACTAACGAAAGCGGTGAGTCAATATTCGATTTTATCCTAAACTCAAATATTTTGGTGGGTAACTGGGGCATAGAACCCACCTTCATCGTCAAGAACGGAAGGGAGGTACTTGACATTACTTTTGACTCAGACTCTCTAGCAGACAGGTTTGTTAGATGGGAAGTCCCAAACAACACCACCATAGAATTGGTAGATCGGGCAGTAAAAAGTCAGAGAAGCCACCATGGTGGTCGCCAACATTTGCGCCCCTAAAAACCAAGTCCCGTAAAGCGTTTAACTTCGCTGGTAAAGCAAACACAGAAGTAGCTTGGGAGGCGTATAAAGCGGACCTCAAGCAGTACAACAAGAAACTGCGTAGGTGCTGTACGAGCTTTCAGGCGACATAGGAAGGACCTCGCCACCACTGCACTTAAAGTGGGGCTCATCAAAACCACAAATAGTAGCTAAACCACGTCCAGCAAGGAAACCCTAGAGGCTCTCACAAATGCTTATTTCCCAATGGTGTTCTCAGGAGAAAACACTCCAGAAAATACACAGCCCCATCCCGAGCCAGCTTCAATACCTCCTTAGTAATATGAATTTCAGTTTGGCGATGATCAGTTTCGAGCCCTTTAAATCTCCAGGCCTAGATGGCATCTTCCCGTCCCAACTTACTAAAACCGGGTTCTATATGTGGTAACGAATTATGAAAATCTTCAGAACAGAAATCGTACCCGAGACGTGGTTGCGGACGAAGGTTGTCTTCATACCAAAAGTGGAAAATCACACTGCTCCCCTAAGGACTTCAGACCAATAAGTCCTCTTTAGTCGTAAGTCGTTAGTAATAAGTCGTCCTTCCTCCTGAAGCCTCCACATTTATCTTACCATTAACCCAAATGACATCTCGAGATCACAGCACGCGTATAAAAAGGGCCGATTAACGGAGACGGCTCTCCACGAGATTACTACATTCGTCGAAAAAGCAATTATCACTTAATTAGTGATAAGGAATACACCCTTTTTTTGCTTTTTTAGACATAGAAGGTTCGTTCAACAAAATCCAGCCATGTTCACTAGCCAATGTTTGACAAGACAATAGATAGATTAATAGATCACGGTAGACGATCAATCCGTGCACCAGATAAGGAAGATCCTGGTAAACAGGTCTGCTTAGGCAAAACTAGCAGGAGTGTCTATTCAGAGATTCGTCAGGAGAGGCACTCCGCAAGGAGGTGTACTCTCCCCCTTCTCTGGAACGTGAAAACATTTCCCAAACTCTATGCGACCCCATGGCGGACTAGCTGAGGGATTTATCAGCATCGTTAGATAAGAACGGGCTGGAAGTGAATCCATCCAAAACCAAACTTGAACACTACACTACACAAACCTCCAAGTTTACCATTAGGTGGCCTGCCCTAACATGCTCCATATGTAGGGAAAGGTTGAGGAAAACGCAAAGGATGGCAGAGGTTTGCATTACAGGCACTCTCCATACCACACCAACTGACACCTTTGACTTCATACTCGATCTATTGCCTGTAGAGATATTAGGGGTCAAGGTACGCTATCGGCTATCGGCATTCAGGCGACGAGAGGTGGGCCTATGGAAAAGGACTAACTATGGACACACCAAGCTGGACTTATCGTTTCACGCCTATAAGGGTTAAGGACTACTGTATACCAGTTGATCATCCCATCTTAAACTATAAGGTATCCATTCCATCGAGGGAGGAATGGGCTGCACAAATTCCGGAACCAGCGGGTTCCCTTCATATATACACAGATGGTTCGAATTTGAACGGTCAGGTGGAAGGCGGTTTCTACTGCGAGCGTCTTTGTCTAAATGATTCCTTCAGACTCCCCTACCATTGTAGTTTATTCTAAGTTGAACTAATAGCTATCATGGAAGCATATAGATCACCAGCCCTTGCTGGCACTCAAGAAACTATTTGTATATTATCATATAGTCCAGCGGTACTCAGAGCTCTTGATGGATTTTCATCCAACTCCAGGACAGTGAATAGTCATTCAGTTGCAGAAAATAGTCGCAGATCTCTTAACGAGATGGCGGAGCAGCATTACATCCATCTCATATGGGTGCCTGGACATAGGAACTGGCGGAAATGGCGCCGTTGACGAATTAGCAAGAGCAGGTACTACCAACCCTCTCCCCTCAAAGAAAGAACAAGTAGGCATTCCCTTATCAACGTGTAGGCTAAAATGCTGGGATCACTTCGACCTGGCAGCACTGAGGAAATGGAGGAGATCGAGTCTCCAGAGCTGCAGGAATTCCGCATGATATGGCCCATCCGCTCTAGAAATGCTGCTTATCTGCCTTGATAGACAGGACTGGAGTCTAGAGAATAAGACCATCGCAGGATACGAGTTAAAAGAAACGCACGTGGCTAGACTCTCGGTGCCAAACTACTGTAAGAGCTGCAGCGATGTGGAGGAGGAGGGGACAGTCACCTCTTGTGTCACTGCCCTGCGCTTGGGTGTAGTCGACTCCAACTCCTAGGTGCAGCAACCCTTACGGACCTAACAAACCTCACCGAGATCGCTCCACGCGGACTCGTTGCCTTATCCGTTAAGCTGGCCGGAAAGAATTCTTTGGGGGCTTTCTTTAGTAGATAGGATGGGAAGGACCCCTTGCAGGACCTATGCCTATGCGGTATGACAAGGAGCCCCAGTGGCTCAAGGTGGTTCAGGAGGTCAGTAAATGGCCCCCTGCATCGCCGCCACAACCTAACTTTACCTATCAGCTAGTTCTAGATTCGGTAGGATAAGTAAAGCGTTTAGTGCTGCGATTGTAGTGGTTCTGAGGGCGCCACTGGTCCATAGTGCTGCTGTTCTCCGAATTTTTTCCTAACTTTTTAAGTTTTTTTTTTGATGGCAGGCCACTACACCAACATATAATACACTTTTTTGGTTTTGTTTTGGGGCAAACGTTTTTAAAGGCAGTATTGCAGCCTCAAGGGAATTGCCGTACCACAGTGCTCAAACTTTCTACGGCTTGTGAATAGTCTGGTGACTTAGGTGTAATATTGTTCGCAAGATTTTGAAATATTTACACCAGTTATTTTTCCAGGGGTTTCGGTGAATTTCTGGCTTTGAGCTTTAAAAAGTAGAGAGGTTTCTATGTACACATCTATGTCCGAGAAGGAGTGCTTTTCAGTACTCTCCGATAGGATACAGAGCTGAGTATCTGTTTGCATACTAGTGTTAATTATATCGATTATATACGGTATTAATAAAAAGAGCGTGGATATTTCATCTATTGCAGAGAAACAGGTTTGACCTATGTATGTGTTAATGGTTTAACCAAGTGTTGCAGAAACAGATATCATTAATTGGAAACTTAGCAATTCTCAAGATGTAATTGGTGCTATGTCCAGTCAGCGTTTTTTGGTGTAGTTTATGTCATAATATTTTGTTTATTCCAGGCTCTGGCTCGTCCATATTTTGTGATTGGGTGGGAATCCATATAGTGGATTCTGATGTTATATAATAAGCACACAGTTTCCAAATGGACTGAACGAAGTTCATATCTCATTCTACACAGTGATATACGAAATCAATTGCGGGCTGTGCAACCAGAGGGCATGCTTAGCATACCGGTTGCCTTTATGTTGACGGTTGATGATATTCTATTTCATCCAGCCTGAAGATTCATTGGGTCCTTTATGCAAAGATCTATTGGCTAGATAGGTGGGTTTTCAATTATATCATGTTTTATTGTATTGTTCATTGTTTGTGTTGTTTATATTGTTGTTGTTGTCTTAGCACTGTATTGCTTTGCCATTTTTTCCCACTTTTGCTATTAAATAATTGGAATTCGCATCGACTGACAACATTTTATTCCGTTCGATGGTTGAAACAGATGTGCTGCTTAACTTTAATAGTTATGCACCGATTGATTGCGTTTACTTCAAGCCCGACAAAGCGATCTCTATGAGCGTTGACGGCAAATATCGTTGTTTAATGATTGAATGGACATTAGTCCAACCTTTCTAGTCCCAAATTGGAATGAGAACGATGCTGAAGACGTCTAATACTTTCGAAGACACCAAAGGTATTGTTATTCGAAAGATGACGTGAGTGTCAGTTGTGCTGCCTTGTGCTGACATTAGAAAGAGGACATGAAAGACGTCAGTAGTGGCAAATGGCAACATTTGATCGGGAGCACATGATTCCTGAAATTCTCTCGTAGTTTCGTAGGTGATACCAAAATACTGTCAGAGACTTTGCTCTGATGAAGTACCAATCGAGCGTGTGGTGTCTTTAATCCATCGATTAAAATAACAATGCCACACTGTTATAAAGATAGCAGCTAGTTAGCTGCTAGTAGCTTATAGTCCTTGGTCCCTAGTCCAAAGAGCCTTTCTCTTACTCGAGTTCTCGAGTTCTCTCTTACTAGAGTTTTCCTCGTCGTCATTTTTTCGAATTGCTTCCATCCTCAGTAATAAGGATGGAAATCCCATCCTTAAGATGTTACATTCTTTAAGATTTCTGGCCAAAGTTGGCGGGCCAACTGGAAATTTGGGGCAGAGTCCAAGCCGAGATGATTTTTTCGTTTATTGGCTTTCCTAAGTTGTAAGAGTCTATTATTGTACCAGTTTCCTCCATTTTAAATTGGAATTCTGTGGTGGAACCTTTGCAAGCCAATTCGTCTGCTATGCAGTTACCTGTGATGCTCTTGTGACAAGGAACCCAGATGAAGGTCACTCTGTCTTGCCATGTCGTGAAGAGATGACCTGCAGTCTCCGTTTTCAAGTTGCTGGTAATCGAGCTGATCGATGTAATAGCCGCTTTGCTTTCGCTATACATTTTAACATTTCTGTGTGAGAGGTTGTATGAATTGAGAGTTTTTTGTGCTTCACTCCTCAGGAGTCTGTGCTGGTAGGATTGTGGGGGTCGTTAAGTAATATAGTGGAGTTTACGGTGTATTTTGGAATCAATTCGCCTGTTCCATACCAGAAACAGATTCGATAGGTTCTACCGAATGTTCTAGATTCGGTATGTTTAATAAAGCGTTTGGTACTGCCTTTCAATGAATATTTTCAGAACTTTTTAAGTTGATTTTCTTTTTGACGGCTGGCCACCATACCAAGATAACAAACAGTAGTTAGGGTCTGACTATGGCAGTATAGATCTAGCTCACAACGTTGGGGGACATGCCCTATTTTGGACCTAATGCTTTTTTGCAGGTGAAGAGAGCTAAGCGGCTTTATTCGGTTTATTTTTAGATTCCAGTTTAGCTTTCTATCTAGTCCCACCTATATTGCGCGTTTGCTGAAGGAGAACCTCTGGTTGTTTAGCTATGATGGGGTGAGGGATGGTATTTCATATCTTCTACTGACTATCTCTATCTCTTTAGGACTATCTCTGTTTAGCACGTTCTCTTCCAGACCATTTCTGCGTTTCGTTCACTTCCAGGTCATTTCTTTTTTTCCAGTTGGACAAAGCTTGCCGTTCATTAACCAATTACCGTTCATTGATTGTGCTCCGGGAAAAAGTATTCAATAAAATCATAAAAGTACAGTGACTGGTTCAATAAATCTACAGTACCGCGAAAAGACGCTTTCTGCGAAATGCAGAAAGGTTTATATTGATTAGTTAATTAATTAATATGGCTGTCAGTACAAAGAAACAACGTGTACTTCTCTTTTAAAGCAACTGAAAATAATGCAAGTGATGAAACGCGGTCAATTATCCCCATTTTCTCAACGCGAGAGAGCGCGTTCTTGCCCTTCCTCACTACTATGTATTGATGTCTCTGTAGCCCAAGAGCGCAGTAAATAGCACCGAGATTTCTTTAACGTCAACCGTAACAACAACAACAACTGTATCAGCTGCTGTTGTAGCAGCGCAAATATTAATACGACTGCCGCTGCGCTGCCCGAAAAACAGAACACAAACAATGCATATATTAAGCCGGTTATGTAGACTGGTAAGAATCGCTACATCCAAAGCAAAAGAAAACCGAGCCCTCTTATTTCTAAACGTAAAATAACCCGTGGAACAGCTAGCGAATCCCGAATCTCGTAAAGTCAAGAAGAGGAAGTCAAAGCCTCGACCTATTCATATACGAGAAAAATTCAAAGTCTTCTAAGACAGTCTTCAATATCCTTAACAGGGATAGAAAGCCGTTGCCACTCTTTAAGGTTGAGCTCGAACCAGAAAATAAGCCCCTGAAAAAATACAAAGTGTACCTTAGTTCCTGCTGCACCGCAGATTGAGGAACCGCACAGACGCAATGGCCTTCGGATCAAACCCTAAAGTCTTCTTCTCTACTGCAACCAGATTCTCACTAGGACCCATAAACTCTGACAAACATGGACAAGCGCTGAAACTCATGTAATATGAGTAACTCATGTAAACTCATGTAACATGGGCAAGCGCTGAAGAATCAGGACTGGCTACCCCTGCCTCAAAAAGCACACCAAAAACGAACACAGCAGCATCATGCGCACAACTATGCAAGATTTAATGTGAAACCAAAATCTGTTAATTCAAATGCTGGTTTCACAAGAATTCAAATAATGACTTCTATATGGATATCTACGTGAAACGCTAACGGGGTTTCAAAGTATAAACTTGAGTTAGCTCAATTCATACTTCGTATATATCGAAACATTATAGAAACATTATATCTTTCAGAAACACCCCTTATAAACAAAAAATATTTTAACTACGAGGATATTCTTTCTAAGGAACAAATCAGTCAGATTATAAAGCACATGGTGGGACTGGAATTCGAATCAGAAGCCGTATTAAGCACCACTATCATAGCAGCTCTACTATAATGAAATTGTCAAAGCCAAGAACAAGCTCGACTATGTTTCTTCTTGCACATCTACATACTAGCTGACAGAACCAAAGAAACTAACCAATTTAATAGAATTTGGGATTAGAAAAACATTCCTTAAAATCTGATAGCTGCGCATATTCAAAGCTGCGCATATTCAAAGCTGCGCATGTTCAACTCGTGTGTAAAATCCATACTGCTATATGGATCGGAGACGTGGCTGACCTCTCAAAGGATATTGATGAAGCTGCAGGTGCCTGAGAATAATACTTGGGGTATTCCGGCCAATACAATGAGGACTTATGGCACTGCACAGGAGAGGTCCCAATCCAGGAGCAAATAAAGAAACGGAAATGGATTGGCCACGCTCTGAGGAAGGAACCAGGAAGCATCGTAAGAATAGCTCTGGAATGGAACCCACAAGGAAGCAGAAGAGTGGGTCACCCAAAGATGACCTGGCGCCGTACAGCACTCCTAGAAATATCCCGGAAGAACATTAGCTGGGACACAATAAAGCAAACAGCGCCAAATAAAGTTAGGTGGAGAGCCCTTTTAGAGGCCCTAAGCTCCCGACAGGAGTAATAAGGAGTACAAAAAAAATCTGATAAGCACCGAATGCCATTCGAATTTTTCATCTGATCGCTCGCCTGTCCAGTTTATTCAACTCCGACATGCAGAAAAGTTGGTACAATAATTAAAATTGTCCACACAGAAAATTGGTTTTGAGGTTGAGTACAGTTGAGATTGAGGGTTGAGTACAGAAACTATATGAGTTGACACATTGAGCTCAGTCCTCATATCAACGATAAAGCTAACGTGGCAGCCTTTTTAATTCACTGGAGTCTGTAATCGTCTCTGCAGCTCGAGAATGAATGTCGTAAATTGCTGGACAGCGGAAATAAGTTCTGCCGGAAATTCGAGATCTTTCATGATGAGCTGGAGGATCTGAGCTGAAAGGAAATCGGTAGTTCTCGTATTTAGACCTTCATTAAGCTACACCGCGCTGTTTTTCTCGAAGTTCGCACCGAGATTTTCATGCTCCCTCTTTGTCGTGAGGGAGTCGCTCCAGCGCCGCCTCTCGATGCCCCCGTTTCCGATTCCTGTAAGTAAGCTTCGTCATCGTTGCCGTTGCTGCTTTCACCTTTGATGCTGGAACCGACACAATTTCTCCAGCCGATTCGATGCTTTCATCAGGAATACGTAGGAGTTTGGACTACAGCGCCTTTATGAGGGGAGTTTCAAGAACGTGGATTATTTCAGAAAGAGTTATTTTTCCATGATGCCTGCTTCTCCGCTAAGACTTGCCGGTGGATTTTCTCAATGGGCTTTTATCCATCCCCCATTTTTGCCGGGATTGCCTCAACCCAGCCCGTGTGTCATATGGAGCGGAAAACAATGGACAGGCTGAATTGCCCGTCGATCCCGCCGTTAGCAGCGACAAAGGTTTTCGGATGGATTTAAAATTGGATGGACCAATGGAGCTTCTATCCATTTAATTAAGCCCAATTAAGTGATCTCTATGAGCGTTGACGGCAATTATCGTTGTTTAAAGATTGTATAATTTCCAACTATTTGAAGTGCAAATTAAAATGGAATCTATGCCGAAGACATCTAATACTTGCAAAGACACAAAAGGTAGTATTATCGAAAAGATAACGTGAGTGTAAATTGTGCTGCTTTGTACTGATATTATTTGATAAAGGGGTCACCAAAATGTTAATCTGTATGGATTTAGTCTTTTATTCACTTTATACTCTTAAGTTTTATTAACTTAATAGTGTTAAGTCAATGATCTCAATATTAAATAATAAAATAATTTAAATTATAAACCAAATATTATGTCATAAAATATGCTGAATACACATAACACCAACAACAGCTTAAGCAAGAATTGCAAAGTTTTAAATTGATGAAATCAATTTAAATTTTAAATTTATCATTTGATTTTGTTTTAGTGTTTTGGCAGTCAAATGGAGCCAGAAAGCAGCCAGCTGCATTTTAATGATTTTTTCCAGAATTAGTAGAGACAAATAAATCAGTTGGCAGTTGTGCGGAAATATGTTCGTTCAAATGAAAGAAAAACAAGAAAGGAAAACTAACTTCGGGCGGAGCCGAAGTTTATATACCCTTGCAGCTAAAACCGGATATATATCGCAAACATCGGATATAGTTAGCCGATTCTTATGAAATTTGGTACGTTAGATCAACTGACCAAAAATAGAATCTGTATTAAATTTCAGCTTTCTATCTTCAAAAAAACGAAAGTTGGGTCATTTCCGATCGTTCAGTTATATGGCAGCTATAGGATATAGTCGGCCGATCCTTATGAAATTTGGTACGTTGGATCAACTGACCAAAACTAGAATCTGTATTAAATTTCAGCTTTCTATCTTCAAAAAAACGAAAGTTGGGTCATTTCCGATCGTTCAGTTATATGGCAGCTATAGGATATAGTCGGCCGATCCTTATGAAATTTGGCATGTTTTGCCAAAGATAGCTTTTGTGTCAAATTTGAACTCTCTAACTCTAAAAACACCAAAGTTATACCATTTCCGATCAATCAGTTATATGGCAGCTATAGGATATAGTCGGCCGATCCGGGCCGTTCCGACTTATATACTGCGTGCAAAGAAAAGAAGGGTGTGTGCAAAGTTTCAAGACGATAGCTTTAAAACTGAGAGACTAGTTCGCGTAGAAACAGACAGACGGACAGACGGACAGACGGTCAGACGGACAGACGGACAGACGGACAGACGGACATGCTCATATCAACTCAGGAGGTGATCCTGATCAAGAATATATATACTTTATAGGGTCGGAGATGTCTCCTTCACTGCGTTGCACACTTTTGGACAAAATTATAATACCCTCTGCAAGGGTATAAATATATTATATTTTATTTTATTTTATATATAATGACCACAAACAGTTAAGCATCAAATGTGGTTTGCAATGGAAAAGGCATTTGGGTTGTTTTCGTATTCGGGAAAAGAAACCGTCGGTTGGCCGGGCATCAGATAAGATTTTAACGCCAGTATTGATAAAATGTTACTTTTTTTGGAAGATCCACTCGCTAGAACACAAATAAAATCGTAAGTAAAATAACATAGAAGAAGACTCTGTTCTATAGGTAGTTATTTTTTCCAAGTTCCAATTCTATCATAAGCTCTTGATAAGAGCCATTTTGCCTAATTTTTCCACTTAACTGCGTTATTGTGTTTCGCTGTTTATTCTTTTCTTTTTTGGTTTCCCCTTGAATTACTTTGAAAAGCGTTGTTGAGCACAGGACTTACATTTGAGATTTTAAAGGCTTCCATTATTATTAAAAATACCATTTCCGATCGTTCAGTTATATGGCACTAATAAGATATAATCGGTCAATCCCTTAGAAATTTGGTAAGTCCAAAAATCCGAACTCTCTTACTCCAAAAACACCAAAGTTTAAGTATTTCCGATCAATCAGTAATATGGCAGCCATAGGATAGAGTTCCGACCAAATCGTCATTCATTCTAAGACCCAATTTTAAACTGTGATTTTTAGACCTAACTATATATGTTCACAAAATGTGCACAAAAGGAGTATAACTAGATTATATAATGTATTTTATTGTTTAATTTTAAAAATTGTAATTATTGTTATTGTTATTATTGGAATCATGCAACAACTCTTTATCATGCAACAACTCTTTAGCTCTTTAAAGACCAAAATTATAGCATTTCAATCAATCAGTTGCATGGCAGCTATAGGATATAGTCGGCGGATCCCGGCCGTTCCAATTTATATACTGCGTGCAAAGGAAAGAAGAGTGCACACTCTTCAGTCGACAACTTTAAAACTTGCGCGTAGAAACAGACGGACAGACAAACGAAGGGATAGACAGACGGACATGCTTATATTAACTCAGGAGGTGATCCTGAACATGTCTTCTTCCACGTTGCACCAAAATTGTATGACTAAAATTATAATAACCTCTCCAAGGGTATAAAAAAGTGCGTTATATTCTCCTGTTTTGCAGCTGCAGTAAAGTGCACCTATTAAGATTCCCCTCTAAGGATTTCCCTTGCGAAGTGAACTAGCAAATGAGCAGCTGCGATTTCTTTAATAGTGTCACCTATGAACAAGAAAGAAAAGCTAACTTCGGGCTGAGCCGAAGTTTATATATCCTTGCAGTTAAAACCGGATATATATCGCAAATATCGGATATAGTTGGCCGATCCTTATGATTACATCATAATAAAACTAAAACAATTTACTAAAATACAAAATCTAAAAAAAGTCCCAAACTTCTATCTTCAAAAATACGAAAGTTGATATTTCTACCAAAAACCATTTCCGATCGTTCAGTTATATTGCAGCTATAGGATATAGTCGGCCGATTCTAATGAAAATTGGCAGGTTGGATTAACTGACCAAAAATAAAATATGTACTAAGTTGGGTCATTTCCGATCGTTCAGTTATATGGCAGCTATAGGATATAGTCGGCCGATAATATGAAATTTGGCATGTAGTAATGATTTGCCAAAATTTGCTCGTGTCAAATTTTAACTCTCTAACTCTAAAAACACCAAAGGTATACCATTTCCGATCAATCAGTTATATGGCAGCTATAGGATATAGTCGGCCGATCCGGGCCGTTCCGACTTATATACTGCGTGCAAAGGAAAGAAGGGTGTGTTCAAAGTTTCAAGACGATAGCTACAAAACTGAGAGACTAGTTCGCGTAGAAACGGACAGACAGACAGACGGACAGACGGACATGCTTATATCAACTCAGGAGGTGATCCTGATCAAGAATATATATACTTTATAGGGTCGAAGATGTCTCCTTCACTGCGTTGCACACTTTTGGACAAAATTATAATACACTCTGCAAGGGTATAAAAAGACGCAAAGCTCTTTGGGTATATCAGTGTTGTGGATATACCAATCACCTTAAGCTAGGCGAAGGCACTTATTTTGAAACCCTCGAACCTTGTTATACCCTTGCAGAGGGTATTATAATTTTGTCCAAAAGTGTGCAACGCAGTGAAGGAGACATCTCCGACCCTATAAAGTATATATATTCTTGATCAGGATCACCTCCTGAGTTGATATGAGCATGTCCGTCTGTCCGTCTGTCCGTCTGTCCGTCTGTCTGTTTCTACGCAAACTAGTCTCTCAATTTTAAAGCTATCGTCTTGAAACTTTGCACACACCCTTCTTTTCTTTGCACGCAGTATATAAGTCGGAAAGTTAGGATCGGCCGACTATATCCTATAGCTGCCATATAACTGATTGATCGGAAATGGTATAACTTTGGTGTTTTTAGAGTTAGAAAGTTCAAATTTGACATGAGAGCTATTTTTGGCAAAATAATACGACATGCCAAATTTCATAAGGATCGGCCGACTATATCCTATAGCTGCCATATAACTCAACGATCGGAAATGACCCAACTTTCGTGTTTTTGAAGATAGAAAGCTGAAATTTAGTACAGACTCTATTTTTGGTTAGTTGATCCAACCTACCAAATTTCATTAGGATCGGCCGACTATATCCTATAGCTGCCATATAACTGAACGATCGGAAATGACCCAACTTTTGTGTTTTTGAAGATAGAAAGCTGGAACTTGGTACAGATTATATTTTGATCCATCCTACCAAATTTCATAAGAATCGGCCAACTATATCCGATGTTTGCGATATATATCCGGTTTTAGCTGCATGGGTATATAAACTTCGGCTCCGCCCGAAGTTAGCTTTTCTTTCTTGTTTAAATATATTTTGTAGCTACACAAGTCCAGTTTTGTTTTGCCAGTCCATATTTCCAAATCGGGGCCTGGTTTATTTTATAAATTGTAACTTTGTTCCAAAGGGACATTCGGGTATAGTTTTAACTTTTTAAGCCGGATTTTATTTATTGGCGATTTTTTGCATTGGTTTGAGCTGCCGTATTAAAATATATTTAATGAGGCACCAACTTTTGATTATCATGAAAATTTTAATATGTTCCGGAAAAATTTTTATGTTACTAATTGTTCCGAGCAAAAAGCTGTATGCCTGTTCAACCTATACCTATTAAAAAATTTGAAACTTAAAAATGACAAAATAAAATTTAAACTTGACATGGCCTTTTACTAAATTATGATAGGTACAGTATGATAGGTACGTAAATGCAGTTTCAGCCAGTTGTCGAGTACAGTTTATTGAAGGTACGCGCGAGTTACCAGTTGGACGTAGTCAAAGGAGTGGGATTTACGAATCCTCAGTTGCTTTAGGTTTTTCCTATGCCGCAGCGTTTTCAGCAAGAGCAAAAAATTCTTGTTTCCAATTTGGTGGTATAACAAAAAGTGAAAAAGCTTTATTTCTGTGTATTTACATATATTAGTTTTAATATTTTCAATCACTTAATTCTAAAAAACTAACAGCACATAAAACTAAAGGCACAAAAATAGTAATATTTGACGTTGAATTAAAATTCACCGGTAAATGCTCAACGGTATTTATAATATGAACGAGGGTGGTCCGATAAGTTGGAAAAGGAAAAGTGGAAAAGTGGCGATTTATTTCTCAACATAATCTCCTTTTATGCCGTCTGAAAAATACATTTTCTTGAGGCTGAAAATGAGGCTGCAAAATAAGCCTCTGCAGCGAGTGACTTTTTCAAGTTTTCAGTCAACAAAAAGAATCACACGGGGCTTAATCTGGAGAATATGGTAGCAGTTGGGGGTAGGGTAGTAGTTGGTAGCCCAATTCGAACAATTTGGCCGTGGCGAGGGCGGAAGTCTGAGCCGGTGCGTTGTCATGATGGAAGAGCACTTTTTTCTTCGCCAAATGGGACCGTATTTTCTGCAATTTTGTCCTTCTCCAGGTAGTCGGTGTTGATCACACCTTGTGAATCCCAAACTCCTTCGGTATCAAGATTGCGTTTATTGTCTGTAGTGAGCAAACGCGGCACCCATGTCACGTCACGCGGTTACGTTATCCTCCGTGGTAGCCGTTTTCGGGGCACCTGGGCGTGGCTCATCAAAAACCGACGTGCGCCCACTTTGAAATTCGAACCAATTTTTGACGGTCGCCATCGAAGAAGAAGAGTCACCGTACACAGTATCCAAAGACTCTTTGATTTCGTTGCTTGATTTCCTTCCAAAAACAAGACTCGAGTCACAGACCGATATTTCTATTTCTCGATTTCTCTAAAATCCGCGAAGACGTCCGCGCTAGTGACGCCATCGGGCGGTGAGGCTAAGTACTTATCGGACTGCCCTCGTAATTTAATGTAAGTTGGTACTCCCTCGCTGCGGTCGTGCCATCACAGTTGGGAGTGATCCGTAAGGTGTCTGGCGGTTGCCAAGGGAGTTCTTCCTTCTTACTGGGAAGTTATGTTGGTAGTTAATAACTCCGTTACTACGGCATGGTAAACAATTTCAGAAAAGGATTTGAGTTTAACGCCTAAGCCGAAGTATTGTAATTATTGAGTTCTTTATTGATTGAAGCTCAGAAACAAATTGTACTAAAGCTAACCAAAATGGAATTTCATAGCGGCCACGCAAATATGCTGTTTCTTCCGCCTACGCACGCGCTTTCGGCAAGACGCTGTTTCAGCAGTTTGGCCGGAGCGAGCTCTTGGACGATCGGTCATCGGCGACGTCCGGTTAACTTGGTTATACAAACTATGTATATACAGTCCCGCACAAAAGTAATGGCACACGTGCATAGCACACTTAATGGCACACGTGAAAAACATGTTTGACGATCAGATCAGATTCTAACTATGAGAGTTAGCGAGAGTCAAATAGGTGAAAAACAGTTTTTGATAGGGTCTTTTCGACACCCCGTACTCAGAGAAAACAAGGAAGGAAAACTAACTTCGGGCGGAGCCGAAGTTTATATACCTTTGCAGTAAATTGTGGCAAAAATTAAATACTGCAACTATATAGTATACCTTTTAAATTGGATATAGTTAGCCTTTTTATCATTTTTAACAATACTATGGAAGTTATTTAACATATTCATATTTTATACTGGGATTCCAGGTAGTAAGTAATTAAGGATCATAAAATTGTGTTCATTTTCATTGTTAAGTTTACAACCCTTTACTATTTCATTCTTTTTTTTTTTTTTTTGTACGTTTCTTTTATTTCTTGAATCTTCTCTTTGCGAGACTAACAAGAGGTGTATCAAATCTTATATTTTTAACTTAACTAACAGTCATATTGACTGATACGGAGTTAGACGGCCCTAAAAATCGATTGCTGGGTTGGGAGGTCGTTGCGTCTAAGGCGGGATACGCTAGAAACCCGAGTCAATCCCCGAGCGAGAAAATTTGGGTGCGAAGACAGTTTTTCTTTGTATGACTCTTTTTGCTTCTGGATTTCGTCTTTCACTGCCAGGATGCCCAGATCCCGATGGATGTTTTCGTTGCGAACATACCAAGGTGCCCCTTGGTGCTGCTGCTCGCGTTCCCCCACAGCTGGGAGCCATACGTCCAGATTGGCTTTAGGACTGAATTGTACAGTAGTAACTTGTAGTCCAGGCACAGTGGCGATCGTGAGTTTATGATCCAGTGGAGGCTGCTGGCTTTCAGTTTTAGGTGCATCTTTTTGCATTCGATGTGCTTGCGCCAGGTAAGTCGTCTATCAAGGTGAACGCCAAGGTACGTTACTTCGTTAGCTTGAGGGATCTGCATACCGTTTAGTGAAAGCGGAGGGCATGTTTCTCTATTAAGAGTAAACATTATATGTTTACACTTTTGTTCGTTTATTTTAATGTGCCAGTCGGACAGCCACCTTACTTTTTCATTATAATAAGATAATTAGCCAGTTGGGTTGTTGCCTGCGTTGGGCATCTGAAGCGACTAAGGATAGCGGTATTGTCGGCGAACGTTGAGGTTGTTAGTTGTGCGTTCGTACGAATATCTGCAGTATACAAAACATATAGACACGGGCCGAGTGCGCTTTCTTGTGGAACACCATCTTCGATGATGTAGTCGCCCGAAATAGCTGCGGTGCATCTTCACTCAGAATACCCCATTGTAGAAGTATGATTCCAGTAGCTTGTGGGTGTATGTTTGTAGTCCAATGAGCCAAACTCGGTCGAAAGCTTGAGTATATTGAGGAAAATAGCACTGCAGTATTCTCGCTGTTCGAAGACTGAGCGTAGATCGGATGGTAATCTGTTGACTTGTTCGATGGTTCCGTGGTTCTGTGGTTTCTTCGGAAGACAAATTGATGTGCCGTGATAATATTTCAAGCTTCCAGATGTGGTATTATGCGAGTTAACAAGCATTTTTTTAACAATTTGGACAAACAAGATAGAAGGATTATTGTTCTGAACGATGACGGAATAATGTGGTCTTTTCCAGATTTCTTCCACTTTTTTGGGAAATAGCCAAGATTAATGATTCTATTAAATAGTTTGCAGACGTTCTCTATAGCGCATTTTGGAAGTTCGATCAGCATCTTTGGGGTCAATAGGAATGAAGGTGCAGCTGGCTGAGGGGAGGACTCTGGCTGAATTACTGGCGGGAGGAATGAATTTGAGGCTGGGTTTGGCTGGAAGACACTTTGGAGATGTGTGGCGAATTTTTCAGCTCGGTCTTCGACGCTGCGAGCCCAGCATCCCGAGGAGTTTCGTATCGGGGTGGTCGTTTCAATTGGGGCGCTTAGATTTGGGTGGGCCCTCCACAGGGGGTACTTTGTGCTTGTTGGCGAGAGATTCTGGATGTACCTCAGCTGTGCATTTTCTTCCTGTTGGTGAAGAACACCAACAAGTGAATAGTTTCACTCCGAGCTTCAAAGAGTTAAGACGTGCAACTAACCTACGCTCCAAGCTACAGCTTGTCAGTTTAATCTACCAACCGATCATCCGATTCGAAAACTTCTTCGCGATTAGCCGCAAAAAAACAAAAACTATAAACAAGTGAACTTGCTTTACTTACGCACCAAGGGCCCGAGCTCAAAACAACTACAATGTCTCGTCCACCCGACCGACCGCCCGACCGACCACTGACAACGATTACCACGATAAAAAGTGAACCAAATTACATAATTATTACCAGAACAGATAATGAGATATTTGAAAAAATATCACCTTTTATTATTAAAAAAGTTATAGACTACACCTGTAATGGACCAGTCGAAACATGCAAAAAACTTAGATCTGGTACCCCTCTCGTCAAAACAAAAAACCATATTCAAGCTCAGAAATTACTTTAAATGCAATCATTCCACAACTTTTCAGTACACGCCGAAGAGCACAAAACTCTAAACTCCACCAAAGGGATTATATGTATACTCCAACGATTTAAGGAACATTGATGAAAATGAAATCTTGGAAGAACTGAAGCCTCAAAACGTTATATGCTTCAACTGTCTTAGATTTGGACACCCCTCCTCTTACTGTAAAAGCCCTAAAACATGCCCCAACTGCTCCGAAGAAATTCACACAACAAACAACGAACCATGCACCAATACCCCAACCTGCATCAACTGCAAATACGAAGATGACCAAATTAAACACCACAACGCTATGGACAAATCATGCCCCGCCTTTATCAAACAAAAAGTTAATTCTTTTTATTGAAAATAACGCAAAAAGTAGACCACAAGACAGGCCGCTTCATATATGGTACAATACACGCCATACCCACCCATCAATATCCTACGCCCAAAAAGCCGCTATCACTGCACACAAAGAACCAGCTACCGAAACAACAACGCACGCAACCACCACATGAAAAACAAGCCCACCAACTCCAAATCCTATAACTAGACAAATTATCACCTATGAAGACTCCCCTGAAGAACACATGGACACCACTGCATCAACATCATTATACTCCACACGCTCCGAAATTTCGGAAGAACTTAAGGACAACACAAGAACTCATGTGTGAGGTTGAAAAAATTGATTTTTTTTTTTTCACATATTTCGATAGTATTGTTTATTAAGAGTGTACTGTTAAAGTTTCAAATAAAAATATCAAATAATGACAGAGATACAGCCCATAATCGAGAGCGCGCCTACACCGAAAAGTATGAGTTTCTCGGTAGCGTCTAAACTTTAAACGCGTTTTTCTCGGAACTACATTTTTGTGTGCGGCGCAGGTGATTCACAAAATTCTATGGTACCGATCTAGCTGAAATTTGGATATGTTGTTCTAAAAAGTAACACCTCTGCCCCGTACTAGAATCATTTATTTTTAATGAATAGTTTTTTTTTTATCATTAATTTAAGATAAATTTTTTACATTTTTAAAAATTTTTTTTTTTGTGAGTTCGCCATTTTGTTGTTTATTAATGAAAATATTTCATTCTAGTACGGGACAGAGCCATAAGCTTACAAAACAACAATCTATTCTAATTTTTTGTTTCGGATGACTCTAGCAGTCGAAATCACCTGCGCCAGGGACCTACCTTTTTTTTTTATATGCATACTTTGGCATGCTATAAATTGTATTAAACTACACAAGAATAAATGAAACAAAATATTTTCAAATAGTTTATGATGCCTTTAAAAACATATGTGAAAATTGGAACGATCGCAATATTTTTTATTACAAAAAAATTTTTTTGAAATAACCTCTAAAAAGAAGGCCGGAACATGAGACTACGTCCTTAAGGGGTTACGCCACCCTGACCGCGTGGAAACGGGACGGTTTTTCAGGAATTTCTTGTGACTAAACTAGTTGAGATAGGATTTTTCCACTTTTATTTCTATTCAATACAACTAATGAGCTTTATAAATTCTAAAAAAAAACTTGTTTTCAATGCAAAATGGCGGAGATATGAACATCGGCGATCATCGGTTTTTCCGGAGTGCTCCTTGATGGTGGGCATGATTTACGTGTCAATTTTCATCCCAATCAAG
This sequence comes from Drosophila bipectinata, assembly GCF_030179905.1. NCBI lineage: Eukaryota > Metazoa > Arthropoda > Insecta > Diptera > Drosophilidae > Drosophila > Drosophila bipectinata. The sequence goes on along the minus strand of NC_091740.1, from coordinate 17,490,863 downwards.
TGAACAAAATTTTTTTTTAAAAAGTGATAAATTTGGAACAGAGTGACGTAGCCGTTTAAGAAAAAAAAAAAATTTACGCAAATGAGAGCACTTTAAAAACTGACTCAATTTTTTTGGCCAAAAATTTCGTACTAAAAATTGCATAAAAAAATTTCTATCCATTGGATCGAAAAAATCCTACGTCACTCTGTGGAAAATCTATGTAAGAAGATGTGTTTCAAATTTCAAGTCAATTGGTTGAACAGTTTTTGAGTTATCATGCCCACCGTCTTGAAAAAAGTGGTTTCGAGAAAAACGCAAAAGAAGAAAAAGAAGTGTCTTAGGTGCCCTCCTGCCGTGCCGACTTCAAATGAACATAACTTCCATAATTATCAAGATATTGTCTTCGGGGACGTCTTAAAATACGCGTAAGAATATAGTCTTTTAAATTAAGTAAAAAAAAAATTTGAAATTTTTTGAAAATTTCAGGGTGGCGTAACCCCGGATTTTCTCAAATCCTTTTCTTTAAAACGGATTTTCTCAAATTTTTTTTGGCCAAATAAAAACATCTAATCGAAAATTTGTAAATGAGGTTTTATTATATTATATTTAAAGTACACAATAAAATTTTTAATTTTTTAAATTTTTTAATAAATCGAAAACAAAATGGCGGCCCTGCAGCCCTTATTCGTAGGCCATATTTTTTAAAAAGGGGTCCATGGACGAACACCTAACGTCCTTAATTTTTGATCTAGAACAAAAAATCTAGTTTGGTTAGTTTCTGTATCTCAACAGCTATCGACACACGTAGGATTGTTTCGATATATTGATTTTTTGCAAAATAGTAAGTGATTGACAAAAAGTTTCAATTTTCACGAACAAAAAACGTCACAAAATTGTTGATAAAAAAAAAAGTAAGCAAAATAAAAAGAAAATGTCGATACGTGTGTCGATAGACATAAGTATTTTGAGTGTACTGTCAAAATTTTAGATCAATAGGTTAAGAGTTGTTCGAGTTATGTGTTCGGCCAACTCAAAAAAAGCGGTTTCGAGAAAAACGCGTTTAAAGTTTTAAGTACTGTGGGATATACCTGTGAGGCATCGCCGCAGAATGAAAAATTTCGACACTTAGACACTTTTGCCGGACTCTATCTTGTGATATGTCATTTTTAAGACCCTAAAGAATTTTTTTAAGCGAAAAAAAAAATTTCGATTTTTTCAATATTCTACTCAGATGTCCCCCCTAAATTAAAAATATTCACAATCAAATCAAATAGGTTAGGAACTATTTTTAAATCAAAAGACAAAAACAACCAAAAAACTAAATCCGAAAAGAAAACTAGTAAGAAATGTAAGATATCTGATAACATGAATAAAGATTTTGACCTATGAAATTATATGTTACATATTAATTTTAATGATAAGAAAATTATTTTAGTTCTAGTTAACCTTAAAGTATACGCTTAACATGCTTAACGTATTACAATTAAATATAAATGGATACCTCAATAATTATAATCACCTACAAATACTAATAAAAAAAACAACCCTAAAATAATTTCCATTCAAGATACTCACCTTCACTCTACCAATCATATTCCCATCCCAATAAAAACAGAAAAAACGCAAAGCCCTGTACGAATTTACAAACCCCAATTCCAACAATATGGAAAAAAATCAACAGATTCTGTGGCCTTAAAACTAACACACAGATACACTGTCTTATTAACCCTAACAACCCATCTGACATTCACACAAGCAAATATGAACTCTCCAAAGCCCTTTGCGAATTCTGGTCAAATGCATCACTTAACAATAATTTCCATCCTACTTTTATATCACACAAAGAAAACATTAGCTACAATTTCTCCCACAGTACACTTCCACTAACCCAATCCTTAGAATGCGATATTTCAATTATCGAATTAAAAAGCGCTTTAAACCAATTAAAAGGCAAGAACCCAGGTAGAGACCGTATTAGTTACCCGATGATCAAAATTCTACCAGATTCAGTAATGCAAAGGCTACTAAAACTATATAACAATATCCTCGACGCACATATTCCACAGCAATTTAAAGTAAGCAACATAATACCAATATTAAAACCATACTCAAACAAAACCGAAATATCTTCCTATAGACCCATATCCCTAAATAGCTGTCTATCTAAAGTCATGGATAAAATAATATCTAAACGACTATGGTGGCTAGTCAACTCGATAGTTGTCAAATAAGTTTCAGAAAGGGTAAATCGGTATCTGACTCTCTAGCAACGCTAGACTATCTGACTTCCACCACCCTCTCTAGAAAAAGCCACCTTTCGATGATTTCACTAGACTTCTCAAAAGCATTTGACAAAAAAAAAATCACGCAATCCTAGAAGAACTCGTATATTTGAAATTAGAACCAAAAATTATGAAATACATAATAAACTTTCTAACTAATCGAAAAATTAGCGTTCAAATTCAAGACATACAATCTCAACCCTTGCCACTTTATTGCCTACAATAAAGTTAATAGAATCATAGGTCTTCACGAATCATTTAAATTTACAGAACACGCTGATGACTATATAATTATAAATAGGCACAAAAGAACAGACACAACAATAAACGTAAACCCACTGCTTACTGACATTCAAGAATGGTGTAATTACTCTGGAGCCAGTCTTTCCATACCCAAATCTAAATTTCTACACATTTGTCGCAAAAAAAAATTCAACTTTAAATTGCTTAATACCTTTAACATAAAAAACGTAAAGTTTCTAAAAATACTGGGTGTTACCATAACCAATAATTATAAATGGGATGCGCACATAGATCGACTAACAACACAAATTTCTAAAAGACTAAATATTATAAAATGTCTATCTAGCACTAGTTTCAACTGCCACATTAAAACTTTTATCTATATAATCCACTCAATTATCATGTCAAAAATTGATTATGGGTTATTTCTATACGGAAAAGCACCCAAATCAAAACTTAACAAAATAAAAACAATATACCATTCAGCTATTAGAATAGCCTTCGGGGCCTTTCGCTCCTCACCAATAAACAACCTACTATACGAATCTAACATAAGACCAATAGAACAAAGAATTAAACATGCTACATTGAAAAACTTTAAAATGATGTCCACCGCAAAAAAAAACACCCCTAGAACAAATCAACAATAAACATCAACAATAAAAGACACTATTGACCACTGCAAAGCACTACAACTTCACCCTGTCCCCATAACTAATAAAAAAGAAACCACGCTAACTTGGTCCTTCAATTTTTCGAAAAAAACAAATCCTTACACACCTTATTAAAGCCAAACACACCACCAATAGTCTACAATAAAAACTTCCTAGAAATAAAATATACTCTCTAAAAGCACACATTCTTATACACAGACGGTTCCAAATCTGACAAGGGAGTCGCCTACAGCGTAACCTCCGCACAACAGGTCATAACTCAGAAAATACTTCCTCCCTTTTCATCCATTTTCACCGCTGAAGTAGCAGCCATTCTCTACGCATGCAGATACGCGGAAAAGCAAAAAGGAAAATTTGCTATTTGCACTGACTCACTCTTAGCCCTTACAGCACTGGTTACAGTACATAACTCAACGTACTACATATCAGAAATTAGAAAAATAATGTCAAACTAAAAATTCAAATACACACTGATATATGTAGGTCCCAGGACACTGCGGCATAATAGGCAACGAGCTTGCAGACCAAGCTGCTAAGAAAGAAACCTCACTGCCACTAATATCAGAGCAAAATTACAACATACACGATACTCTTAAATACATTAGTAACCACATGAAAGCCCAAAACGACCTAATTTGAAGAACACATCTTTTCACTACAAACTAATCAACACAAAAAAACAGAACAATATAGATCTTTTAAACCCAACTAAGTACTTCCCGATTAGTCACCATTAAATTTACGAGACTCCGAATTGGACACACTAAACTGACTCACTGCCACCTATTTGGCAAAAAACCTCCCCCCACATGCCAACAATGTAGTCAAAACCTTATCCTATCACACATATTCCTTGAATGCCCTAAATATATTGAGCAAAGACATAAATTCCTCCAACAATCTTTAGAAGAAATAGTAGACCCCATGAATATATCCACAACAATCCAATTTCTGAAATCCGTTAACCTCTATAATAACATTTATATTTTATTCGAATTTACATACAAATCTAGATTAAGTACACGTATACATCTATATTTAAATCAAACGGCACATAGACTTTAAGCAGAAGGCCTTTGCAGCTATTGCTTAATACAAACAAACATTACCCGCACTTTATAATTGCTGGCAATTTCGTTATAATAATAAAGATAGAAGGCTTATTGGTGTGTATGATGACGGAATTATGTGGTCTTTTCCAGGCTTCGGTATCATTATAATGATGGATTTCTTCCACTTTCTTGGGAAATATCCAAGATTATTGATTCCATTAAATAGTTTGCAGACGACATCTATACGACCTCTGTATCTTTGGCGTCAATAGGTCACCACCGGGAGCCTTTTTTGGTTTTAGCTTTGTTTAATGAGATTAGTTTACCTCACACCCCAAAAAAATAATAAATAAGGGTGGCTGTTAAATATTTTAAAGTGGCGAAAAACGAAAACGAAAAAACTATCTGTCCTCTTCAACGTTATAATTCTTTTTTCTCTAATCTTTAGCCTAACTTATCTATTTCGGCGAAGCGGGCGAATTCGCATAAGAGCGAATATGAGCTTTCGCTCCCGCTCTGCCCTAAGCTATCTTAGAGTAAATTTAGAGACTAACAACTACAAAATACAATTCAAATTAAAACAACTTCAAATAATTTTAAATCTAATTATATGTGACGAATCCGTTAACACCGGCCCCGTTAAAGGCCTCCATCCGGCTTCAACCCACTGGCAACCGCGCCAACTATCCTAAACTCCGCTCCAGAGCTAGTCCTGACGACGGCGACCCTGACCCTTCCATCCGCGCCGGCGTGCGTTGCTCCTACTCTTCCTGTGAGACACTGTTGTGGCGGCTCGCCCGTCCGGATGTCGTCCTCCTGGTTCTGCCACTTCGACCGCGCCTGTAGGCCCAAGACGTACTCCCGGGACCATCGCTGCCACGACATTTGCTTGATTGACGGACAAGCCGCCATCGCCGCAAGCACGTTAGACCCTGCTGGTCCGCGGTGCTGGTGAGGCGATGAGCGGCCCAGGGGTCGTGAGTTCAGGACGGCCTTGACTCCAACGAAGACGGTCTGCAGCTCCTCCGCGGTCAGCTTGACATTCCCTACCGCTCGTAGGAGTTGGTGTTTTGCATGTGCGGAGCCCTCGGCGGTATGAACGCAAATACCCTTTTTTTTATGCGTATTGCGTGACCGCGTCGACCTCGTTCTCGATCCTCCGACGAAGCCCTGCGAAGTGGCGACTCGCTCCGACAAAGTTCGTCACGTTGTCGCAGTCCACGATCTGCGGACATCCTCTTTGCCCAACGAACCTTTGAAAAGCCAACAAAAAAAATCAGTTGAAAGGTCGGAAACTACTTCTAAATGAACTGCCTTGGACGCAAAACAAACAAATAAGGCAATGTAAGACCTATAGGGTGGCCTACCACGAATTTTCAATGTCGTATCAATAGGGCCACAAAAATTAACACCACATATGGAGAGTGAGCGGAGAGTTCTGTCTAAGGTACATCTCCCATGATTTGAGTCATCAGACGAGGCTTGCATTTAAAGCAACGAATGCATGACCGTACTGTCTGCAGACTTCCTGCGCATTTACGATCAATACGCGCTATCGCAAAAGTCTCAGAAGTGCTCGTGGATCCACATGAAAATTGACTCATGCAAGTATTGGACGTAGCTCTGAACAAATTGAGAGCGTTTTGTCAACAATACTGGAAACTTGGCATCGTACGATATAGGAGCATAAGCTAGTCACCCCCAACCCGCAACAACAAAAAGGTAAGCCCAGCCTCTAATGATTCGTGTAGAAATGAATTTAGCTTTTGTAGACTAGGGCTAGCACTAAAATTTTTCCGGATCTTTTCTATTTCATCTTGATACTCGTGCTCTTGGACTGTTTCGACTATTTTCTTAAAGGCTTCATTATATTCGACAAATGAGGGAACAATATCAGAATTCACTACTAATTTTCCGACCGCATTCTTTTTCGCTTCCATCTGTAGATGTTCTGGTGACAGATTAAACCGGGTGCTCGTCGGCCACTTATCTTCCGGATCCTTTAAAAACGATGGACTTGTAAACCAGATCGATTCTACAGTCTCCTTTACGTCTCTACCTCTGAACACTACATCTGCCGGGTTCTGTTTAGTTGGTACATGCCGCCACGTGCGGGGATGGGAACGAATCCATTGAAGAGTTACTTCTAAATCCGACCAAAATACACTTCGTTCGATCGGAAATTTTATGAGAGGCTTTATCTTGCGGCAGAGATCAGCGAGAAGGTGAGTGGCACATAACTCAAGACGGGGGAGCGTCTTTATCTTGAGCGGCGCTACTTTGGACTTTGCGGTCAACAATGAAACTTTAACACCTTCTGCAAATTCGCAACGAATGTAGACGCAGGCTCCATAGGCTCCATAGGCCTATGTAGACGCAGGCTCCATAGGCTCTCATTGATGCGTTAGAAAAGGTATGTATTTGAATCGGGGACATCGGCTCGGTAAATACGAATCTCGGAATTGAGATGTCCTCTAATTGCGACAAGGCAATTTGTGTTTTGTTCAACGCTGTTTCTAAGTGCAGTGGAATTGACTCATCCCAATCCAGCTTATTTAGCCAAAGTTCTTTTCTTTCAAAGGATCTTTCCTTTTATAAGTATAGGGCTTAATAAGCCAAGGTGGTCAAACAGCTTCGATGTCACCGAAAGGATGTTCCGCTTGGTCGCCCTTTGACCCATGACTGAAGCATCAATTTCAAATTTAAATACATCTTCTTTAGGAACCCAAGCGATTTCTAATGCTTTAGTCAGTTCTGAGTCCGAAAGTGTTATTGGCTTAGCCGTGCTATCGGATGCAGTAACTTCAGGCGAGTTCGAAAACCACTTGCTCAATTCAAACCCAGTGTTTTGAAGAACCTGAGTTACTTCAGACTTAATTGTCTTTAGCTCCTCAATGCAACCAGCTATTCGGCTATCAGAGCGTATCTGTTCAGCCGGAACCTAAGAAGAATTGAATACAACTCTTCCTGGATGGTAGGATCAACCATCAACAGATCGTTAAGGCACTTATGTGTTGATGTCTTACAAGACGCATCAAAGACGTTTCGTAATTTGGTCGATGTGCTTTGAGGCCGTAAGACACACTGATGGGGTATTACGTAGTGTGGAGTAGCAAGAACATCATTGCTTGTAGGGGACACATGACCTAAGGATTCGTATTCTTCCATAAATTCCACATACATTTTCTTTAAATTCGGATCTTGAGATAATCTTCTCTCGAGCGACACAAAACGGCGTTTGGCTACCTCGAACGAGTTTCCCAAAACGCTTGGATCCGATTTAAATGGAAGCCTGACTTCAAATCCACCTGAAGGCAGTACAACTGTATTTTCTGATAATGTTCCTCACATAACTTTTGTTCAGGTGACAAAAGCTTCTTACCCCAAAATTTTTTTAAATTGTCATTTATCGACTCGAGTAATTTTTCTTGGAAATACAGGCTAGAGGAGTTGAGGTATTTGCCCTATATGTTCCCGATACTATCTATCCAAGGAGAGTTTTTTGGAGGATGGGATGGTTTGGCCCTTGTTTTCATTGGCCAACGGAAAAAATAAATCAGCTCCAATCAACATGTCTATCCGCAGAGGTTTATAGAAATATGGGGGTACTATCGGCCAGTTCTTTGGTACGTCCCAATTTTTCACGTTCACTGACTGGTCAGTGTGATAACCCGAGATAGTTCACAACTATCTTGGTAACGCCAAGTTATTTTCGGTTAGTAAATCAGTGCAGAAGTTTGTGGTACGATCTTGCACAAATTTGACACCTAGCCGATTTACACTTCGCAACCGTGTGACCTTTTTGCAGACTATTTAAAGTCACCAAGAGTGACTTTCTGACTGAGGCTTCTGATGACGCTGACTTGACAAACTCAAACCGTTGCATTACAGCAAGGCGAGCGAACGGACTACACTGGGCAAGACTATGGTCTTGTGCGCTGCAATAACTGCAAGCTTGTTTGTTGTTTGTACGAACTCATATTGTGCTGCTTCCCAAACCCAGCTGCTTTTGTCCTGTTTTGGCTTGCCAGTCTCTTCAGCGGACAGGTGCTGGTACCTACGATTTAATATTTTTTCGAAATCGGACCACAGCGCCAATTCCTCATATTCCAGTAACTCTTCCTATTTTTCTCTGGTCCCTGGATCTACTCTACTCAAAACTAAGTGAATGATCATTGAGTTTGCCATTTTAGTGTCATCTCCTATGGATAATAGATAATGATGGATGAAGGAAACTGACCCAGCTTCCAAATGTTCCTCTAACCGGCGAATGCTTTTTAATCTGACATTTAATCTTCTTCTTAAGTCATCAAGAGTCGTGGATTTTAATTTCTGTTTATTACTTTCCACTTATTACTTTTCCGATTTTATTTATTTTTTTTATAAACAGACAACAACGATAAAAAATTTAAAAATTTATTGTTTTTATATTTAAATAAAAAATTTTTCATTTAGTTTATATATTAGTAAAAAAAAATACAAATTTTAATAATATAAATATTTTTTTTTATTTTAATTATTTAAATTAAATACAAAAGCGAAAACAAACGAAAAAATATATTTAATTTAATATCTGGCGAAAACGAAAAAATAATTAATTATTATGGCGAAAAAGATTAAGTAATTAATTAATTAATTGATAGTCGAATAATGTTGATAGTCGAGGCACTGAGTATCCAAAAAAATAGTTGGTTGCCAATGACACCGAAAAAGGTGTCAATTAAAGATAACAATTAAAAGGTAGCGCGTCACTTGGCGTTCCGGTAAAATAAAATGCGCCAAGCTAATGCATATCGGCTATTCCGGCGAATGGTCAACCAGGACCGAAAAAATAAATGTCCATATTCCACGATTTTTGTTTTTATTTTCATAAAAAAATCTCCAAATTTTATATTTGTTTCGGTCTACTTCTTTCCCATGAGATTTTAGCTGCCGCAACGAGTACTTCTTCCAGGGCGCTCGTAGTGAAATCGACGTCCGATTCCATGTTAAACTCCATTTTTTGTACTTAAGGCAGTTCGTTTTTGGCGTCGTCAGGCTGAAGGGGTATTCGGTTATTTCTGGGCTTTGAAAAAGCGTTAGAAGCGCAGGCGAAAGGTCTGACGAAAAGTCCGAGACTGCTTTGGCACTTATTAGATTGCAAGGTATGATTTTTGTCACCACAAAATCAATAAGGTCTGGGAGCTTGCGTGAGTCTGTTGGCCAGTATGTGGGACTCCAGGGGAAACATAGTCCAGTTTATTTTTTATATTTATAAGGTCTGGGAGCTTGCTTGAGTCTGTTGGCCAGTACGTGGGAATCCAGGGGAAACATAGTCCAGTATTATTGTATATTAGTCTTGTATTGCAATTGTATCGATGTGGCATGCAATAAGTTTTGTTGTGTTGTGAAAATGGTGTTTAATGCATTCTCTGATTAGAATTCCAGTTCCGCCGTGGTCTTTCCCATCTGGTTGATCTGTGCGGTATATTGTGTAGCCTCTTATTTAAAAGTTGTATTTGCTTGTAAGACCACCAGTAGCATAACGTCAATATGGTTTTCGGTCAAGAATTGTGACAATTTTAGTTTGTGCCGGGAGACACTATTGGCGTTCCACATTGATATTCGTAGAGCCTGCATAGATTATTAAGATTGGTGTGCTACGTGCAGCTGTATCACCATGTTCTGGTTATGAACAAGTGTTTGAATGGTTGTTTTCATGAATGACATAAGCTCCATCATACTTTGTTGGAGGGTAAGCATCATAGTTTCCGTTTTGCTGTTGGCTGTTTTGGGGGCTGTTGAGCGCTTTGAGAGTTAGGCTGAATTGGTATTTCCCTTCCAGATCGTAGAGCATCGGCATAGGAGAAGCCGTTGGTGGTATTTAGTGGACCGAATGAGGACCTCGCAGCTTTGGCGAAAAAGACGTCTGGCATAGTTTTTGACGTCATGTACGCATGCGACTCTTTAACTCCTTTTACACCATACATCCTTTATAGTTTGCCGTATGGTTGCCTCCGCAGTTTCCACATTTCTTCACGGTACTGTCCTTGTTTGTAGTATAGTAAGCGGAGTTGTGGGCGTCCCCGCAGACTACACAGACAGCCATTTTAGTATCTATTCGACTGAGGGCGTCAGCCATTAGGTTCTGTGAGCCTTTTCTACATACGACTTCAAAGTCATACCCTAACAATTGCAGCCTCCAGCGGATTATTTTTGAATTGGAGTGTTTCAAAAAAAAGTTTATAAGCCAAGCAAATGGTTTATTTTTTTTTTTTTTTTTTTTTTTAGCCTTGCTTTTATTTCTTGAATCTTCTATTTGCGAGACTAATAAGAGGTGTATCAAATCTTATATTTTTGGGAGGTCGAATTTTTGGGTTGGGAGGTCGTTGCGTCTAAGGCGGGATACGCTAGAAACCCGAGTCAATCCCCGAGCGAGAAAATTTGGGTGCGAAGACAGTTTTTTTTTGTATGACTCTTTTTGCTTCTGGATTTCGTCTTTCACTGCGAGGATGCCCAGATCCCGGTGGATGTTTTCGTTGCGAACATACCAAGGTGCCCCTGTGATAGTTCTCAAGATTTTTGATTGTGCGCGCTGTATGATGTCTATGTTTCTGCTGCTCGCGTTCCCCCACAGCTGGGAGCCATACGTCCAGATTGGCTTTAGGACTGAATTGTACAGTAGTAACTTGTAGTCCAGGCACAGTGGCGATCGTGAGTTTATGATCCAGTGGAGGCTGCTGGCTTTCAGTTTTAGGTGCATCTTTTTGCATTCGATGTGCTTGCGCCAGGTAAGTCGTCTATCAAGGTGAACGCCAAGGTACGTTACTTCGTTAGTTTGAGGGATCTGCATACCGTTTAGTAAAAGCGGAGGGCATGTTTGTCTATTAAGAGTAAACGTTATACGTTTACACTTTTGTTCGTTTATTTTAATGCGCCAGTCGGACAGCCACCATTCCATTATTGTGAGATGATTAGCCAGTTGGGATGTTTTTGGCGTTGGGCATCTGGAGCGACTAAGGATAGCGGTATCCTCGGCGAACGTTGAGGTTGTTAGTTGTGCGCTCGTAGGAATATCCGCAGTATACAAAACATATAGACACGGACCGAGTGCGCTTCCTTGTGGAACTCCAGCTTCAATGGTGTAGTCGCCCGAAGTAGCTGCGTTGCATCTCACTGAGAATACCCTATTGTAGAGGTATGATTCCAGTAGCTTGTGGGTGTATGTTGGCAAATACGTTTTAATTTTGTGCATGAGTCCGATGAGCTAAACTCGGTCGAAAGCTTGAGACACGTCGAGGAAAATAGCGCTGCAGTATTCTCGCTGTTCGAAGGCTGAGCGTATTTCGGATGTTAATCTGTTCACTTGTTCGATGGTTCCATGGTTTCTTCGAAAGCCAAATTGGTGTGCCGGGATAATATTGCAAGCTTCCAGATGTGGTATTATGCGAGTTAGCAAGCATTTTTCAAACAATTTAGACAAACAAGATAGAAGGCTTATTGGTCTGTATGATTCTGTGGTCTTTTCCAGGCTTCGGTATCATTATAATGATGAATTTCTTCCACTTTTTTGGGAAATAGCCAAGATTAATGATTCCATTAAATAGTTTGCAGACGTGAGCCTTTTTTGGTTTTAGCCCTCTTATGACTTTTTCGATTTCGTTCGGCCGGAATGAAGGTGCGGCCGACTGAGGGGAGGACTCTGGCTGAATTTCTGGCAGGAGGAATTTGAGGCTGGGTTTGGCTGGAAGACACTTTGGAGATGTGTGGCGAATGTTTCAGCTCGGTCTTCGTCGCTGCGAGCCCAGCATCCCGAGGAGTTTCGTATCGGGGTGGTCGTTTCAATTGGGGCGCTAAGATTTGGGTGGGCCCTCCACAGGGGGTACTTTGTGCTTGTTGGCGAGAGATTCTGGATGTACCTCAGATGTGCATTTTCTTCCTGTTGGTGAAGAGCCTGGTCGAGTGATCGGGTTGCATCCTTAAGGCGTTGTTTTGAAGCTGGTGATCTGCTGTTTTGCCAATCACGACGCGTGCGCCTCTTTTCTCGCACGAGCTGTTCGATTTGCTGATTAGATTTGAAGTATTTGTTTCGGTCTACATCTTTCCTATGAGGAGTAGAGATTTTAGCTGCCGCAACGAGTACTTCTTCCAGGGCGCTCGTAGTGTAGTCGATGTCCGATTCCATGTTAAATTCCGGGGCGAGTTCTATGTGGGCACTCACGTACTTTTTGTATTTTAGCCAGTTCGTTTTTGGCGTCGTCAGGCTGAAGGGGTGTTCGGTTATTTCTGGGCTTTGAAGAAGCGTTAGAAGCACAAGCGAGTGGTCTGATGATAAGTCCGAGACTACTTTGGCACTTATTAGATTGCGAGGTATGTTTTTTGTCACTGCAAAATCAATAAGGTCTGGGAGCTTTCGTGAGTCTGTTGGCCAGTATGTGGGACTTCCAGGGAAAATGTAGTCCAGTTTATTTTTCACATTTATAATTGCATTGTACAATTGTCTTCCTTCGGGAGTCACTAGACGTGATCCCCAGTGCGTATGTTTGGCGTTGTAGTCTCCTGCGGCTATAAATCGATCCCCAAGTGAATTGTAGAAGTCCATAAATTGTCCTTCCGAGATTGATAAACGAGGAGGGCAGTAAACGGCAGCGATTGAAAGGATTCCGTTGCTTGACTGAATTTGTATCGATGTGGCCTGCAAGAAGTTTGTTGCAAACCTTTTGTGAAAGTGCGTTCTCTGATTAGAACTCCAGTTCCGCCGTGGGCTTTCCCATCTGGATGATCTGTGCGGTAGATTGTGTAGCCTCTTATATGAAAGTTGTATTTGCTTGTAAGATGCGTTTCCACCAGTAGTTTATGCCGTGAGACACCATTGGCGTTCCACATTGATATTCGTAGCGCCTGCATAGATTATTTAGACTGTTGTGCTACGAGCAGCTGTATCACCATGTTCTGGTTTTGAACAAGCGTTTGCATGGTCGTTTTCATGAATGACATAAGCTCCATCATACTTTGTTGGAGAGTAAGCATCATAGTTTCCATTTTGCTGTATGGCTGTTCTGGGGCCTGTTGAGCGCTTTGAGAGTTAGGCTGAATTGGAATTTCCCTTCCAGATCGTAGAGCATCGGCGTAGGAGAAGCCGTTGGTGGTGTTTAGTGGACCGAATGAGGATCTCGCAGCTTTGGCGAAGAAGACGTCTGGCGTAGTTTTTGACGCAATGTACGCATTCTGTGGATTTTGGTTGCGCGTTGCGGTCGCTTGACGCATGCGACTCTTTAACTCCTTATACACCATATATCCTTTATAGTTTGCTGTATGGCTGCCTCCGCAGTTTCCACATTTCTTCATGGTACTGTCCTTGTTTGTAGTGCAACAAGCGGACTTGTGGGCGTCCCCGCAGACTACACAGACAGCCCGAAGTGTGCAGTAAGACCTTGTGTGTCCATACTCTTGACAGTTAGTGCATTGCACTGAACCGTTGCGTTTATGTGGCTCTTCAACAGTGATTTTCCGATGCAAAAGATATTGCAGGTTGTAGATTGGGTGGACTTCGTTCTTCTTCAGCGACCTGCTTTCTGGCTCGAGCTCGACCCTTCAAGGGGTTGTGACATTTTATTTTTATTTAGAATGTTAATAACATTCTTGGCCGCGAAGCCCTTTTCTTTAAGGGCGGTTTTTATTTCCTCGGCGGTAACATCAGGTTCTATTCCCTTTACTACCACTTGTAGGCCTTTACGGCTTTTCAGCTGGTACGTGTAATAGTTTTTTTGTACAGTGTCTAGATATTTGGACACGATTCACCGTTCCCGATCAACGACGCAATTTTGTTGACCAGGGCACTCGAGCTTTTTTCTCTAATATAGATTGGAGGGGGCTTGGGTTTTTTTGCGGTGTCTTGGGCTGGTTGGTTTTTCTCAGCCTCCGCCAGTAGGGCAAATCTGATAGTAGTAGTGGATCTGTCTGGTTTTTTATCGATATTTAGGACACGGTTAATTTTTGTTTTGTTGCCTGCCGGATTACTCTGTGGGCTAAGCTTGCGATCCATTCCAGTCTGTGTGGCCGCTTTGGCACTTTCCGAGGTTGTTGTTTTTGTACTCGCTGTAGTCGTTGACGTCGCGGTACTTTGAGTTGCAGAGGTTTTCGCTGTTGTTGCAGAAGTTGTAGCGCTGCCAGTTGTTGGTGCGAAATTTGTTTCCGATATTGGAGGGGGGGTTTTACACTGCGAACTCCATGGCGCGGGAGTCGGAGTGAGCAGAGCGGGTGAGCAAGACCGTGCCCTTTGGGTTTCAACGGTCAGTAAAGCCGGGTTGCTTATAATCGCCGATTTTTCCACTTCGGTATCGCGGGTTGAAAAGTAAGAGTAGAAGCCGTTTCTTTGGTTCACTGAACTTCTACGCTCGTCCTTTTCATCGATGCTCAATGAGCTCATTGCGTGGCTCTTACTTTTTTTTTTGAACAATGCACTAGTTTTGGTTTAGCACATCACAACTGTTATAAAAAGCTTGTCTATCGCTTTTAGTACATTGTAGTTCAGCGTCTTTTAGCTTATATTGGGTTACCCCAGTTTTTTGATTAGCTGTATTATGGTGCAGTTTTCCCGGAGCTCGGACAAAGCACGTCCGCTCAGTTCGGTAGTACGTATACGCATCAATGGTTTCTGATCTGTAATGCATGCGTATACGCAATGGTTTATGATCTGTAATTATTGTGAATTTATTACGGAAATGATATGGTCCGAAGTATTGGATTGCCCATACTATGGCCAACATCTCTTTTTCAATAGTAGAGTAATTTACTTCTGTGTTGGATAAGGTTCTGCTGGCAAAACAGACGGGTCGATGAGAGAATTCGTGGATCCAGTGTCGATTAAGAATTGGGGTAGTGTGAAGAGATTCGATTGAGAAGATTCGATCTATGATTGGGAGAGAAGAACTATGTGTTGAAGGACTTATGTATCCTGTTGAGTTTCCGAGGAAGGTATTCGAAAATTTTGGTTCGATGTTTGTCGTTCTTCTTTTATGTTGTGTTATTTGATTGGTTATTGGATTGTGGCTGAGCAGAGTTAAAATGGTTATTCCTGTTGCTATGTCTTTTGTTGTCGCGATTATAATTAGAATTGTTCCCCGAGTTTGCTGTACTATAGTAAAAATTTAAGGGTCTGGATTGATTTGAGTAGGGATATGGATAGCAATTACGTTCAGTGGCGGATAATAGGGGCGATCGCCCCCCCTCAGCTACTGAAAAAAGTTGCTTCACTTAAATGCGTCCGACTCCTCAGGAAGCGCGTGAACGGAGTGAACTGGCGTGATCTTCGGAAACCTGCGTGTTACAGCGAGTCGCCAGTCCTTTCTTGCCTCACTTTTTTCCTTGTCTATCCCTTCTCCTATCTCTTCGCCCGCGTGATTGGCAAGGAACAAGCAGGGCAAACACTGGGGGAAAAAGAAGGGCGTTCAACGTGACATGTACACGTTGCTAAGTTCAAGATGCTCCAACTTTTGAGTCACGTCGAAACGAAGTTACTAACCAAGGTTGATTGATTAACCAAGGAACAACGCGCATATTGCAAATGGCTTATTATTTCAAATTTACCATCTGCAATAATAAAATGATAATAAAGTATCTTTTAACGATTTATTAATGTTTCAAATACATAATTTCACAATAATTGAACTTGTACGCAAACAAAATTGACTCTCAGCAGACAAATTAACTCTGAGAATCGAGTCGCTTCAACGTTGGTTTCCAAGTTGAATTGACCAGAGATGATAGCTAAAACAAATTGCTACTTTGAAATGAAGATGTCGTGACTGGCACCAGGGTTTGCATTTACTACTCCGTAGCAGCGAGATGCATAGAAATATTGCTCTGCTATTGCTACCGCTGTCACTTTTCCGAGAGCGGGAGCGGAGCCGTAGCAGAAAAATGAAAATTGTCTGCTTTGCTCTGCTCCAAGCTTTAAGAGCCAGAAAAAAATATTCTGTGCTCCTCGTAGCCGTAGCCAAAAATCTAAAGCGAGAGCAGAGCAGTGCAAAAAATATTTTTGTATGTGCTACTGCTCTATCGTAGTTTTTGTTTTTTATGCACCGTCACTGTGTGACCACTTTCTTTACCTCCTTTCTTCCTTGCCCAATTTCTTTACCCTTGTAAGAATGATTTGTAGGTAATAACAAATATTAATAAATAATAATATTTAAAATTTAGTTCATTCAGAAACAACAAATAAATATTAATAACTCCTAATTAAATCAAAATTAAAAAATTAAGCTATTCTAAATTTATTTAGTAAATATTTAATAGTCGTCTTCAAATAAACTCAAGTTGTCGATCGCATTATCTAAGTGTGTTGAGTTTAGGCGAACAAGAAGTATATTTTCTAATGTGTCGTGGCTTAAACGATTTCACGACTGTACATCACATTAATACAAATTTGCATTTATGAATAGCGTTAGAATTTTAGTTATATATATGTTCCTTAGATATCGAATGAGGTTATGAATACTAAGACACTGAATAAAACAAAACACTTATGTGCAATGTACAGTGTGTTTTGAATAAAACTATAGAATCACTTTATTTTTTGAAACTGCGTATAATTTTTAACTATTGCTACTATCCACCTGCTACTATTTGCCAACAAGAAAGGAAAGATAACTTCGGGCGGAGCCAAAGTTTATATACCCTTGGAGTTAAAACCGGATATATACCGGACAAACATCGGATATAGTTGACCGATCCTTATAAAAATATCATAATTACCATTTCATTACAATAAAATATCTAAAAACAAGAAAGGAAAGCTAACTTCGGGCGTAGCCGAAGTTTATATACCCTTGCAGTTAAAACCGGATATATATCGCAAACATCGGATATAGTTGGCCGATCCTTATGGGAAAAGAAATATATAATCCAATTTATTACAATACAAAATCTAAAAAAAGTCCCAAACTTCTATTTTCAAAAATACGAAAGTTGATATTTCTACCAAATACCATTTCCGATCGTTCAGTTATATGGCAGCTATAGGATATAGTCGGCCTAATGAAATTTGGTAGGTCGAATCAACTGACCAAAAATATAATCTGTACCAAGTTCCAGCTTTCTATCTTCAAAAACACAAAAGTTGGGTCATTTCCGATCGTTCAGTTATATGGCAGCTATAGGATATATATATAGTCGGCCGATCCTTACGAAATTTGGCATGTCGTATTATTTTGCCAAAAAAAGCTCTCACCTAAAATTTGAACTCTCTATATTTAAAAACACCAAAGGTATACCGTTTCCGATTAATCAGTTATATGGCAGCTATAGGATATAGTCGGCCGATCCGGGCCGTTTCGACTTATATACTGCGTGCAAAGGAAAGAAGGGTGTGTGCAAAGTTTCAAGACGATAGCTTTAAAACTGAGAGACTAGTTTGCGTAGAAACAGACAGACAGACAGACAGACGGACAGACGGACATGCTCATATCAACTCAGGAGGTGATCCTGATCAAGAATATATATACTTTATAGGGTCTGAGATGGAGACATCATTCACAGCGTTGCACACTTTTGACCAAAATTATAATACCCTCTGCAAGGTTATAAAAAGTCTTAAGCTTCTATCTTCAAAAAAAAAAAAGTTTGTATATCGACCAAATATAATTGCGGATCAATCAGGTATATGACAGCTATAAGATATAGTCGACCGATCGTTGGTACGTCGGGTTATCTAACCAAAAATATAATCTGTACTAAGTTCCATCTTTCTATCTTCAAAAACACGAAAGTTGGCTCATTTCCGATCGTTCAGTTATATGGAATCTAAAGGATATAGTCGGCCGGTGAAATTTGGCATGTCGTAATATTTTTTCAAGAATAGTTCTTCTGTAAAGTTTGAACTCTCTAACTCTAAAAACACCAAAGTTATACCATTTCCGATAAATCAGTTATATGGCAGCTATAGGATATAGTTGGCCGTTTCCAGTCGTTCCGACTTATATTTTACTACTGCGTGCAAAGGAAAGAAGGATGTGTGCAAAGTTTCATGTCGATAGCTTTAAAATTGAGAGACTAGTTCGCGTAGAAACCGACAGACAGACGGAGAAACGGACAGACGGACATGCTCATATCAACTCAGGAGGTGATTCTGATCAAGCATATACATACTTTATAGTCTGAGATGTCTCCTTCACTGCGTTGCACACTTTTGATCAAAATTATAATACTCTCTGCTAGGGTATAATTATGATCGCCCTCCCCCAGGCAGATACCTGTATCCGCCCCTGATTACGTTTGTTATGATTGCGATAGTTTCTGTCGTTGTGGCTGTGGCGGTTGCTCCTATCATTTCGATAGTTGCGGTTATTACCGTTCTCTCTCCGTTCGTTGGGTCCTCGATTTGCTCTATTGTCCGTGTTATAGTAGGGTTTGTTGGAATGATACATTGATTGTTCGATTTGACACTGTTCATACGCTTGTTCGATGGTGGTTGGGACTTTTTGTCTAATGAGGGTTTTTAGTGGCT
This sequence comes from Drosophila bipectinata, assembly GCF_030179905.1. NCBI lineage: Eukaryota > Metazoa > Arthropoda > Insecta > Diptera > Drosophilidae > Drosophila > Drosophila bipectinata. The sequence goes on along the minus strand of NC_091740.1, from coordinate 17,472,145 downwards.
CCCTCAATCCAGTTATAAAAGCGTTCAAGCAGACCTCATTATATACAATTTTTTTTGGCTTCTACATCAAGATCTCCTGTTCGCTAAATCTTAAAATTGAATAGAGTTTGCTCTTAATCTTCTATATGCCCAGGAAAAGCTGTCCTAGGGATTGATTGCCCGAGAATGCTCTGAGTTCGCTCAGAAGACTAGCTTCACTCTTCTTGCTTGAATAAAGCCCAATGAGGTTAGCCTTGATATCATTCCAATTCAAGGAGTATTGGCCAACTCCAAAGCTTCGACCGCCCTAGATATTATCTTGTTCCTTATGAACGTAATGATATCTTCGAAACTTGTGATAAACCTATTTAATTGCCTAGGGGTACCGTCGAAGATGGGCAAATGTTCTACGAAGATCATAAAGTCTTTGGGCTTTTATGTGGTTGGCAAGGATTTGTTAGAGGTGCTTACAGTCGGGGTCAATGGGAAAAGATTTGAGTCGTGTCCTAAGTCTAGGTTGTAGGTTGTTGTTCGGAAAATGATTTGAGTTGTTCTCTAATTACCGGAAAGGTATTTGGGTTTTTACCTGAGCGAGTTATTCTAGAAGTTTTTTCTGGAACCGTCAAAACAAAACGCGATGTCTTCTCCATATTTTCAGCTAATATTTGGACATTAAGTGACTTTACTTTAACTTACAGAGATAGAGCAAGTAAGAGAAGCCCCAAATAAAGGTATTACTCCAATGAGCTCCTTTTGTAAACTGTTTTTATTTTGTACAATTCTCTTATAAGAAATATACGAAAATCTTAAATCTATTTAAAACTACTTATCAATGCGCTGCACGCTGACATGCTATGTGACCCTTTCTTGTGTGCAATAAGCGCACCACTTATGTATTTGTGTTAGGCTGCAGGGGATCGGTTTTAAACCAGAGTGTTTGTCTCGTATTGCCATGGGTCCGATCCATTGAAACTCTTTTTTTAGAATTTGTATATATAATCGTGTTCAATGCTTGAACACCTGATGACCAACACATCCTAACTGGGATTTATTTTTTTAATTTAAGTGCATGACAATACAGTCATTCTTTTTCCAAAGACCAATAATCACTTTGAAATAAGCAGAATATTTAACATCAGGTTCGTTCTGGAATGCAAGTCGAAGAAATGGCTCTGATGTAACTCTTCGATGAACTTGTTGGCGTTGTTAGTCAATTCTAACATTTTTTTATTTCTTCGCATTTTTATCATTTTCTTTGATTTGTTCGCCTGATCTTCGAACTCTACTACTGATTTATAAGTGGTGTAACATAACACGACTTTCTTTTATTTATATAGAAGATTAGTTATCTCTAGTTCTGTAGATTTCTCTTATCTAGTATGATAGCTAAGGGCGGAGCGGGAGCGAAGAAACATACTCTCTCTTATGCGAATTCGATAGGCTTAAGATGGTAAACAATTATATTCAATTAACATATATAAAACATATTACGTTGAAGAGGCAGCACCTTTCGTTTTGCGTTAAATATTAAGCAGCCACCAATTACTTTTTATTTCATTTGTGAGAGATAAAATAATCATGATAAACGATTCCACTTCAGATTTTTTAACTATAAGTAACATATTTTTAAATTACTCGAAATCATTGACTTGTAAATAGAAAAACTTATGCAAAAAAAATGGAAGACTAGAACTTAGAGCTTAATTTTACCTTTTTATACACTAAACACGCAAAGTACAAGGTTATATTGTAGTCGTGTGAATGTTTCTAACACAGAGAAGAAATCATCTCCGGAAGGAATATATCGATGCCCGTCCGTTCGTCTGTCCGTATGAACGCGTGGCAGTGCTATCATTTCCGCTTTTTCCCGTCAGATTCGGATTTTTTCCATCACTGCCAGACGATGCCAAAGGTAGCATACAAACAAAAAATCCGAGATGTCTCGTTGCAGAGCACAGAGTTAAATAAGTGGATGAGCAATGATACAACAGACCTAACCCCAACAGACCTAACGCGGATGTTTTGCAGCTATTGCAAGTGCAGCATAACTGCAAAATTAAGCGACCTGCCTGCACATGCTGCTACAAAAAAGCACAGCAGTGCTATGGAGGGCTTTGGGCAAGAAAATAAAATTAATTTTGCTAAAACGCCAACAAAAATAATTGAGCAGGGAGTAGCGCTTTGCCTATTTGCCGATAATATTGACAATGTCTTAAATATCCTGTAATTTCTTTCCTATTAATTTTTATACATTAATGTATATTTTAAGTTATCTAAGTAAGGGTTTATTAATTAAAAACATACAGCAACATTGCTTTATAAAAATCAGCTTTTTTGTTTAAAGTTTTTTTCTGTGGTTTTCCGCTTTATTTAACTTTTTGGTCAAGATTTTTTTGCTTAAGCCTAGTACTGAGTTGACGAAAATCCGCTGTCGAAAATCCGCTAGCGAAATCGCACTTTATTCAGCTTTGAGCTGGTGTGGCCAAAAAAATTAAGGAAAAGGGTAATACTGAACAGCTGTTGTTTGTAAACAAAAAACAAATAAGCAAAAATGAATTCAAAACGCTTGGATGTTGGTGTTTTCTTTATGTATTTCGCCGCTAAGAAGCTGATTAAGAAAAAAGAAAACTGGGTTAAAATTAAAATCAAAATCAATCACAAATCATTTCAGTGCCATTTTATGGCATCCTATATTATATTATGGGCTTCGCCCTGACCGCACTAATTAATTTCAATTTATCCTCGCGCGCCGAAAATTTTTTCGACCCGACTATTTTTTCCTTTCATTAATTTTCCCTCCATGTTTCAGCTATCGAAATAAATAAAATTAATTCTTTCAACACCCCAAAATCAGCAGTTTATTTTTTTTGATCCGGCAACGCCATTCAATTCGATAACAAAAATTTTCGTCGTCAGAGTACCGGAAAAATCTAGGAGACAAAAATTTCTTCTTCTTCCTTTTTTACACCGTTTTCTTTTATATGGAGTTTGACAGCTGTCACTCGTGCGACATCGGATTTTCGTCAACTCAGTACTAGGCTTTAGAAAAAAATGACAGCACTGACGCGTGGATTTCAGAGACTATTTTAGATACAGTAATAGGATTGGGCATGAAGACTCCTATAATGCCCACGCTGTTCAAGTTTGTTTCAAATTTTTGACAAGCCACCACCCATCCATATGACCCAGTGTAGCTAATTATATCAATAGCCTCATCTGACCCCAACTGTTATTCAGCCTCACTAATCTATTGCGGCGAAGCGCTAATCTATTCGGACAAGTGCGAATATGAGCTTTCGCTCCCGCTCCGCCTTAAAGTATCTTATGCGAAAGTAGCGAAAACTACTTAGCTAAGGATAAAAAATTCAATATAAATCCAATTTAAATAAATTCAAAAATCTAAGCAATCCGGCGAATCTGTTGACACTCTTGGTCAAATAGGGGCTTATCTAAATGTAAAGGTTATAAAACAAAATAATATATATAATAAATATTAATATATATAATATAATATATTACATATAATATACGAGGGTAGGCTGATAAAAAGTCGGCCTTACAAATAAAATACGTTTATTTTTTAATTTTGCCTTTTTATTTCTCAACATAATCTCCTTTTAGACGTATGCACTTGGACCGCCGATTCTCCAGTTTTCCAATACCTTCCATAAAATAGGATTTGTCCAGGTCCTCAACATAGGCGTTTGTTTCACAGATTACCTGTTCATTTGACTGAAATTTCTTACCCCCAAATTTCTTTTTTAAGTTTGGAAATAAATAATAGTCAATGGGTGCTAAATCTGGAGAATAGGGTGGATGGGGTAGCATTTCGTAGTGCAATTCACATAATTTCGATATGGCGACGACGCTCTTGTGAGCGGGAGCATTGTCCTGGTGAAACAAAACTTTTTTCTTAGTCATGTGCGATCTTTTTTTCTTCAGCTCCGAATCAAATCGTCCCAAGAGATAGAAATAGTATTCTCCCGTAAATGTTCTGCCTTTTTCCAGATAATCCACATGAATTACACCTCGGGCATCCCAGAAAACCGTTGCCATCACCTTGTTTGCGACAAACCGATCTTTTCCTTTTTCGGTGCCGTTTCTCCAGTTGAAATCCATTGCTTTGACTGTTCCATACTCTCTGGTGTATGGTGCTGAATCCAGGTTCCGTCAACATTCACAAAATGACGAGAAAATTCGTTTTTGTTTGCGTTAAGCAATGCCAAACTCTCCTTCGCAATGTGCAAGCGGTTGCGTTTATTTTCCAATGTGAGCAATCGCGGCACCCATCTTAACGAAAGCTTGCTCATATGTAAAAATTCGTGTAAAATGTTTCCAACGCGTTCCCGAGAAATGTTTAGATCATTTTTATCCTTATAAACTTTGTCAAACTCCATTTTAATATCGTTGTTGGATTTATCTTTTGAAAACAGAAATCTTATGTCAGCACGATATTCGATTTTATTCATGTTGACGAAAATGCAAAAAGGAATACGCTAAAAGTCTCGCCAAAATTAGTAGTGCTGATAAAACCGCATGAAACTTTTACACTAATCGAACAAAATATTTACGAATTTTTGAAAAATTGTTTTCTTTGTTAGGTCGACTTTTTATCAGCCCACCCTCGTATATTATTATACCAATATTAACATATTCATTTAATATTCAAATATATTATATATAATAAATATATTTAATCGAAATATAATCATGTCATATAATCCGCTGAATTAATGTCTAATTTATTTATCAAACTTAAATATAACATTTTTTCTCCGCCGCTCGACTTAAACGGGTCTATCTTACGATAACTTTAGAAATGTCTATGTCGGGCCGTACTCTCCGCTATCGAGAGCTCTAGCTTTGCAATGTCAAGTCGGATCGCACTCTCTTTTCATTACACTAAGTCACTGGTCTATCTGGTCTATCAAAACTTTAATCATTCATCCATTATCGTACAATTATTTAATTCGTCTTTTTTTTTTGAGCGGATTGTCATCAACGAACTGGAGCAAAAATTGACAAATTCTTGGGAGTCTCAGGTATCTATTTTGATAGATTTGCGTCTTTCTGTAATGCAGATTGTGTACATTGAATCGAAGTCTTTGAAGTTTACAAAACATGTGGAAACACTACAAATTTATTCAACTAATAAAATCGAGCTCATCCGACAGCGGTTAACAATCCAACAGCTGTTAAAAAAATAGGAGATTTTTTTTACACTAAAGACACAACAACTCTTTTTTAGAATTTGTATATATAATCGTGTTCAATGCTTGAACACCTGATGACCAACACATCCTAACTGGGATTTATTTTTTAAATTTAAGTGCATGACAATACAGTCATTCTTTTTCCAAAGACCAATAATCACTTTGAAATAAGCAGAATATTTAACATCAGGTTCGTTCTGGAATGCAAGTCGAAGAAATGGCTCTGATGTAACTCTTCGATGAACTTGTTGGCGTTGTTAGTCAATTCTAACATTTTTTTATTTCTTCGCATTTTTATCATTTTCTTCGATTTGTTCGCCTGATCTTCGAACTCTACTACTGATTTATAAGTGGTGTAACATAACACGACTTTCTTTTATTTATATAGAAGATTAGTTATCTCTAGTTCTGTAGATTTCTCTTATCTAGTATGATAGCTAAGGGCGGAGCGGGAGCGAAGAAACATACTCTCTCTTATGCGAATTCGATAGGCTTAAGATGGTAAACAATTATATTCAATTAACATATATAAAACATATTACGTTGAAGAGGCAGCACCTTTCGTTTTGCGTTAAATATTAAGCAGCCACCAATTACTTTTTATTTCATTTGTGAGAGATAAAATAATCTTGATAAACGATTCCACTTCAGATTTTTTAACTATAAGTAACATATTTTTAAATTACTCGAAATCATTGACTTGTAAATAGAAAAACTTATGCAAAAAAAAATGGAAGACTAGAACTTAGAGCTTAATTTTACCTTTTTATACACTAAACACGCAAAGTACAAGGTTATATTGTAGTCGTGTGAATGTTTCTAACACAGAGAAGAAATCATCTCCGGAAGGAATATATCGATGCCCGTCCGTTCGTCTGTCCGTATGAACGCGTGGCAGTGCTATCATTTCCGCTTTTTCCCGTCAGATTCGGATTTTTTCCATCACTGCCAGACGATGCCAAAGGTAGCATACAAACAAAAAATCCGAGATGTCTCGTTGCAGAGCACAGAGTTAAATAAGTGGATGAGCAATGATACAACAGACCTAACCCCAACAGACCTAACGCGGATGTTTTGCAGCTATTGCAAGTGCAGCATAACTGCAAAATTAAGCGACCTGCGTGCACATGCTGCTACAAAAAAGCACAGCAGTGCTATGGAGGGCTTTGGGCAAGAAAATAAAATTAATTTTGCTAAAAATTAAAATTTCGCCTTTTTTACCTTTCTTCCTTTTTTACACCGTTTTCTTTTATATGGAGTTTGACAGCTGTCACTCGTGCGACATCGGATTTTCGTCAACTCAGTACTAGGCTTTAGAAAAAAATGACAGCACTGACGCGTGGATTTCAGAGACTATTTTAGATACAGTAATAGGATTGGGCATGAAGACTCCTATAATGCCCACGCTGTTCAAGTTTGTTTCAAATTTTTGACACGCCACCACCCATCCATATGACCCAGTGTAGCTAATTATATCAATAGCCTCATCTGACCCCAACTGTTATTCAGCCTCACTAATCTATTGCGGCGAAGCGCTAATCTATTCGGACAAGTGCGAATATGAGCTTTCGCTCCCGCTCCGCCTTAAAGTATCTTATGCGAAAGTAGCGAAAACTACTTAGCTAAGGATAAAAAATTCAATATAAATCCAATTTAAATAAATTCAAAAATCTAAGCAATCCGGCGAATCTGTTGACACTCTTGGTCAAATAGGGGCTTATCTAAATGTAAAGGTTATAAAACAAAATAATATATATAATAAATATTAATATATATAATATAATATATTACATATAATATACGAGGGTAGGCTGATAAAAAGTCGGCCTTACAAATAAAATACGTTTTTTTTTTAATTTTGCCTTTTTATTTCTCAACATAATCTCCTTTTAGACGTATGCACTTGGACCGCCGATTCTCCAGTTTTCCAATACCTTCCATAAAATAGGATTTGTCCAGGTCCTCAACATAGGCGTTTGTTTCACAGATTACCTGTTCATTTGACTGAAATTTCTTACCCCCAAATTTCTTTTTTAAGTTTGGAAATAAATAATAGTCAATGGGTGCTAAATCTGGAGAATAGGGTGGATGGGGTAGCATTTCGTAGTGCAATTCACATAATTTCGACATGGCGACGACGCTCTTGTGAGCGGGAGCATTGTCCTGGTGAAACAAAACTTTTTTCTTAGTCATGTGCGGTCTTTTTTTCTTCAGCTCCGAATCAAATCGTCCCAAGAGATTGAAATAGTATTCTCCCGTAAATGTTCTGCCTTTTTCCAGATAATCCACATGAATTACACTTCGGGCATCCCAGAAAACCGTTGCCATCACCTTGTTGGCGACAAACCGATCTTTTCCTTTTTCGGTGCCGTTTCTCCAGTTGAAATCCATTGCTTTGACTGTTCCATACTCTCTGGTGTATGGTGCTGAATCCAGGTTCCGTCAACATTCACAAAACGACGAGAAAATTCGTTTTTGTTTGCGTTAAGCAATGCCAAACTATCCTTCGCAATGTGCAAGCGGTTGCGTTTATTTTCCAATGTGAGCAATCGCGGCACCCATCTTAACGAAAGCTTGCTCATATGTGTAAATTCGTGTAAAATGTTTCCAACGCGTTCCCGAGAAATGTTTAGATCATTTTTATCCTTATAAACTTTGTCAAACTCCATTTTAATATCGTTGTTGGATTTATCTTTTGAAAACAGAAATCTTATGTCAGCACGATATTCGATTTTATTAATGTTGACGAAAATGCAAAAAGGAATACGCTAAAAGTCTCGCCAAAATTAGTAGTGCTGATAAAACCGCATGAAACTTTTACATTAATCGAACAAAATATTTACGAATTTTTGAAAAATTGTTTTCTTTGTTAGGTCGACTTTTTATCAGCCCACCCTCGTATATTATTATACCAATATTAACATATTCATTTAATATTCAAATATATTATATATAATAAATATATTTAATCGAAATATAATCATGTCATATAATCCGCTGAATTAATGTCTAATTTATTTATCAAACTTAAATATAACATTTTTTCTCCGCCGCTCGACTTAAACGGGTCTATCTTGCGATAACTTTAGAAATGTCTATGTCGGGCCGTACTCTCCGCTATCGAGAGCTCTAGCTTTGCAATGTCAAGTCGGATCGCACTCTCTTTTCATTACACTAAGTCACTGGTCTATCTGGTCTATCAAAACTTTAATCATTCATCGTACAATTATTTAATTCGTCTTTTTTTTTGAGCGGATTGTCATCAACGAACTGGAGCAAAAATTGACAAATTCTTGGGAGTCTCAGGTATCTATTTTGATAGATTTGCGTCTTTCTGTAATGCAGATTGTGTACATTGAATCGAAGTCTTTGAAGTTTACAAAACATGTGGAAACACTACAAATTTATTCAACTAATAAAATCGAGCTCATCCGACAGCGGTTAACAATCCAACAGCTGTTAAAAAAATAGGAGATTTTTTTTACACTAAAGACACAACAACTCTTTTTTAGAATTTGTATATATAATCGTGTTCAATGCTTGAACACCTGATGACCAACACATCCTAACTGGGATTTATTTTTTAAATTTAAGTGCATGACAATACAGTCATTCTTTTTCCAAAGACCAATAATCACTTTGAAATAAGCAGAATATTTAACATCAGGTTCGTTCTGGAATGCAAGTCGAAGAAATGGCTCTGATGTAACTCTTCGATGAACTTGTTGGCGTTGTTAGTCAATTCTAACATTTTTTTATTTCTTCGCATTTTTATCATTTTCTTCGATTTGTTCGCCTGATCTTCGAACTCTACTACTGATTTATAAGTGGTGTAACATAACACGACTTTCTTTTATTTATATAGAAGATTAGTTATCTCTAGTTCTGTAGATTTCTCTTATCTAGTATGATAGCTAAGGGCGGAGCGGGAGCGAAGAAACATACTCTCTCTTATGCGAATTCGATAGGCTTAAGATGGTAAACAATTATATTCAATTAACATATATAAAACATATTACGTTGAAGAGGCAGCACCTTTCGTTTTGCGTTAAATATTAAGCAGCCACCAATTACTTTTTATTTCATTTGTGAGAGATAAAATAATCTTGATAAACGATTCCACTTCAGATTTTTTAACTATAAGTAACATATTTTTAAATTACTCGAAATCATTGACTTGTAAATAGAAAAACTTATGCAAAAAAAAATGGAAGACTAGAACTTAGAGCTTAATTTTACCTTTTTATACACTAAACACGCAAAGTACAAGGTTATATTGTAGTCGTGTGAATGTTTCTAACACAGAGAAGAAATCATCTCCGGAAGGAATATATCGATGCCCGTCCGTTCGTCTGTCCGTATGAACGCGTGGCAGTGCTATCATTTCCGCTTTTTCCCGTCAGATTCGGATTTTTTCCATCACTGCCAGACGATGCCAAAGGTAGCATACAAACAAAAAATCCGAGATGTCTCGTTGCAGAGCACAGAGTTAAATAAGTGGATGAGCAATGATACAACAGACCTAACCCCAACAGACCTAACGCGGATGTTTTGCAGCTATTGCAAGTGCAGCATAACTGCAAAATTAAGCGACCTGCGTGCACATGCTGCTACAAAAAAGCACAGCAGTGCTATGGAGGGCTTTGGGCAAGAAAATAAAATTAATTTTGCTAAAAATTAAAATTTCGCCTTTTTTACCTTTCTTCCTTTTTTACACCGTTTTCTTTTATATGGAGTTTGACAGCTGTCACTCGTGCGACATCGGATTTTCGTCAACTCAGTACTAGGCTTTAGAAAAAAATGACAGCACTGACGCGTGGATTTCAGAGACTATTTTAGATACAGTAATAGGATTGGGCATGAAGACTCCTATAATGCCCACGCTGTTCAAGTTTGTTTCAAATTTTTGACACGCCACCACCCATCCATATGACCCAGTGTAGCTAATTATATCAATAGCCTCATCTGACCCCAACTGTTATTCAGCCTCACTAATCTATTGCGGCGAAGCGCTAATCTATTCGGACAAGTGCGAATATGAGCTTTCGCTCCCGCTCCGCCTTAAAGTATCTTATGCGAAAGTAGCGAAAACTACTTAGCTAAGGATAAAAAATTCAATATAAATCCAATTTAAATAAATTCAAAAATCTAAGCAATCCGGCGAATCTGTTGACACTCTTGGTCAAATAGGGGCTTATCTAAATGTAAAGGTTATAAAACAAAATAATATATATAATAAATATTAATATATATAATATAATATATTACATATAATATACGAGGGTAGGCTGATAAAAAGTCGGCCTTACAAATAAAATACGTTTTTTTTTTAATTTTGCCTTTTTATTTCTCAACATAATCTCCTTTTAGACGTATGCACTTGGACCGCCGATTCTCCAGTTTTCCAATACCTTCCATAAAATAGGATTTGTCCAGGTCCTCAACATAGGCGTTTGTTTCACAGATTACCTGTTCATTTGACTGAAATTTCTTACCCCCAAATTTCTTTTTTAAGTTTGGAAATAAATAATAGTCAATGGGTGCTAAATCTGGAGAATAGGGTGGATGGGGTAGCATTTCGTAGTGCAATTCACATAATTTCGACATGGCGACGACGCTCTTGTGAGCGGGAGCATTGTCCTGGTGAAACAAAACTTTTTTCTTAGTCATGTGCGGTCTTTTTTTCTTCAGCTCCGAATCAAATCGTCCCAAGAGATAGAAATAGTATTCTCCCGTAAATGTTCTGCCTTTTTCCAGATAATCCACATGAATTACACCTCGGGCATCCCAGAAAACCGTTGCCATCACCTTGTTGGCGACAAACCGATCTTTTCCTTTTTCGGTGCCGTTTCTCCAGTTGAAATCCATTGCTTTGACTGTTCCATACTCTCTGGTGTATGGTGCTGAATCCAGGTTCCGTCAACATTCACAAAACGACGAGAAAATTCGTTTTTGTTTGCGTTAAGCAATGCCAAACTCTCCTTCGCAATGTGCAAGCGGTTGCGTTTATTTTCCAATGTGAGCAATCGCGGCACCCATCTTAACGAAAGCTTGCTCATATGTAAAAATTCGTGTAAAATGTTTCCAACGCGTTCCCGAGAAATGTTTAGATCATTTTTATCCTTATAAACTTTGTCAAACTCCATTTTAATATCGTTGTTGGATTTATCTTTTGAAAACAGAAATCTTATGTCAGCACGATATTCGATTTTATTCATGTTGACGAAAATGCAAAAAGGAATACGCTAAAAGTCTCGCCAAAATTAGTAGTACTGATAAAACCGCATGAAACTTTTACACTAATCGAACAAAATATTTACGAATTTTTGAAAAATTGTTTTCTTTGTTAGGTCGACTTTTTATCAGCCCACCCTCGTATATTATTATACCAATATTAACATATTCATTTAATATTCAAATATATTATATATAATAAATATATTTAATCGAAATATAATCATGTCATATAATCCGCTGAATTAATGTCTAATTTATTTATCAAACTTAAATATAACATTTTTTCTCCGCCGCTCGACTTAAACGGGTCTATCTTACGATAACTTTAGAAATGTCTATGTCGGGCCGTACTCTCCGCTATCGAGAGCTCTAGCTTTGCAATGTCAAGTCGGATCGCACTCTCTTTTCATTACACTAAGTCACTGGTCTATCTGGTCTATCAAAACTTTAATCATTCATCGTACAATTATTTAATTCGTCTTTTTTTTTGAGCGGATTGTCATCAACGAACTGGAGCAAAAATTGACAAATTCTTGGGAGTCTCAGGTATCTATTTTGATAGATTTGCGTCTTTCTGTAATGCAGATTGTGTACATTGAATCGAAGTCATTGAAGTTTACAAAACATGTGGAAACACTACAAATTTATTCAACTAATAAAATCGAGCTCATCCGACAGCGGTTAACAATCCAACAGCTGTTAAAAAAATAGGAGATTTTTTTTACACTAAAGACACAACAACAACTCACTTGACAAGGCTCTTATTGAGATGATCGCTACTGATTTACAGCCTATTAGAATTGTGAAAGGCGCAGGTTTTCGCAAATTTGTGCACTGGTTTGGAGAAGCCCCAAATAAAGGTATTACTCCAATGAGCTCCTTTTGTAAACTGTTTTTATTTTGTACAATTCTCTTATAAGAAATATACGAAAATCTTAAATCTATTTAAAACTACTTATCAACGCGCTGCACGCTGACATGCTATGTGACCCTTTCTTGTGTGCAATAAGCGCACCACTTATATATTTGTGTTAGGCTGCAGGGGATCGGTTTTAAACCAGAGTGTTTGTCTCGTATTGCCATGGGTCCGATCCATTGAAACTCTTTTTTTAAAATTTGTATATATAATCGTGTTCAATGCTTGAACACCTGATGACCAACACATCCTAACTGGGATTTATTTTTTAAATTTAAGTGCATGACAATACAGTCATTCTTTTTCCAAAGACCAATAATCACTTTGAAATAAGCAGAATATTTAACATCAGGTTCGTTCTGGAATGCAAGTCGAAGAAATGGCTCTGATGTAACTCTTCGATGAACTTGTTGGCGTTGTTAGTCAATTCTAACATTTTTTTATTTCTTCGCATTTTTATCATTTTCTTCGATTTGTTCGCCTGATCTTCGAACTCTACTACTGATTTATAAGTGGTGTAACATAACACGACTTTCTTTTATTTATATAGAAGATTAGTTATCTCTAGTTCTGTAGATTTCTCTTATCTAGTATGATAGCTAAGGGCGGAGCGGGAGCGAAGAAACATACTCTCTCTTATGCGAATTCGATAGGCTTAAGATGGTAAACAATTATATTCAATTAACATATATAAAACATATTACGTTGAAGAGGCAGCACCTTTCGTTTTGCGTTAAATATTAAGCAGCCACCAATTACTTTTTATTTCATTTGTGAGAGATAAAATAATCTTGATAAACGATTCCACTTCAGATTTTTTAACTATAAGTAACATATTTTTAAATTACTCGAAATCATTGACTTGTAAATAGAAAAACTTATGCAAAAAAAAATGGAAGACTAGAACTTAGAGCTTAATTTTACCTTTTTATACACTAAACACGCAAAGTACAAGGTTATATTGTAGTCGTGTGAATGTTTCTAACACAGAGAAGAAATCATCTCCGGAAGGAATATATCGATGCCCGTCCGTTCGTCTGTCCGTATGAACGCGTGGCAGTGCTATCATTTCCGCTTTTTCCCGTCAGATTCGGATTTTTTCCATCACTGCCAGACGATGCCAAAGGTAGCATACAAACAAAAAATCCGAGATGTCTCGTTGCAGAGCACAGAGTTAAATAAGTGGATGAGCAATGACAACAGACCTAACCCCAACAGACCTAACGCGGATGTTTTGCAGCTATTGCAAGTGCAGCATAACTGCAAAATTAAGCGACCTGCGTGCACATGCTGCTACAAAAAAGCACAGCAGTGCTATGGAGGGCTTTGGGCAAGAAAATAAAATTAATTTTGCTAAAAATTAAAATTTCGCCTTTTTTACCTTTCTTCCTTTTTTACACCGTTTTCTTTTATATGGAGTTTGACAGCTGTCACTCGTGCGACATCGGATTTTCGTCAGTACTAGGCTTTAGAAAAAAATGACAGCACTGACGCGTGGATTTCAGAGACTATTTTAGATACAGTAATAGGATTGGGCATGAAGACTCCTATAATGCCCACGCTGTTCAAGTTTGTTTCAAATTTTTGACACGCCACCACCCATCTATATGACCTAGTGTAGCTAATTATATCAATAGCCTCATCTGACCCCAACTGTTATTCAGCCTCACTAATCTATTGCGGCGAAGCGCTAATCTATTCGGACAAGTGCGAATATGAGCTTTCGCTCCCGCTCCGCCTTAAAGTATCTTATGCGAAAGTAGCGAAAACTACTTAGCTAAGGATAAAAAATTCAATATAAATCCAATTTAAATAAATTCAAAAATCTAAGCAATCCGGCGAATCTGTTGACACTCTTGGTCAAATAGGGGCTTATCTAAATATAAAGGTTATAAAACAAAATAATATATATAATAAATATTAATATATATAATATAATATATTACATATAATATACGAGGGTAGGCTGATAAAAAGTCGGCCTTACAAATAAAATACGTTTTTTTTTTAATTTTGCCTTTTTATTTCTCAACATAATCTCCTTTTAGACGTATGCACTTGGACCGCCGATTCTCCAGTTTTCCAATACCTTCCATAAAATAGGATTTGTCCAGGTCCTCAAAATAGGCGTTTGTTTCACAGATTACCTGTTCATTTGACTGAAATTTCTTACCCCCAAATTTCTTTTTTAAGTTTGGAAATAAATAATAGTCAATGGGTGCTAAATCTGGAGAATAGGGTGGATGGGGTAGCATTTCGTAGTGCAATTCACATAATTTCGACATGGCGACGACGCTCTTGTGAGCGGGAGCATTGTCCTGGTGAAACAAAACTTTTTTCTTAGTCATGTGCGGTCTTTTTTTCTTCAGCTCCGAATCAAATCGTCCCAAGAGATTGAAATAGTATTCTCCCGTAAATGTTCTGCCTTTTTCCAGATAATCCACATGAATTACACTTCGGGCATCCCAGAAAACCGTTGCCATCACCTTGTTGGCGACAAACCGATCTTTTCCTTTTTCGGTGCCGTTTCTCCAGTTGAAATCCATTGCTTTGACTGTTCCATACTCTCTGGTGTATGGTGCTGAATCCAGGTTCCGTCAACATTCACAAAACGACGAGAAAATTCGTTTTTGTTTGCGTTAAGCAATGCCAAACTATCCTTCGCAATGTGCAAGCGGTTGCGTTTATTTTCCAATGTGAGCAATCGCGGCACCCATCTTAACGAAAGCTTGCTCATATGTGTAAATTCGTGTAAAATGTTTCCAACGCGTTCCCGAGAAATGTTTAGATCATTTTTATCCTTATAAACTTTGTCAAACTCCATTTTAATATCGTTGTTGGATTTATCTTTTGAAAACAGAAATCTTATGTCAGCACGATATTCGATTTTATTAATGTTGACGAAAATGCAAAAAGGAATACGCTAAAAGTCTCGCCAAAATTAGTAGTGCTGATAAAACCGCATGAAACTTTTACATTAATCGAACAAAATATTTACGAATTTTTGAAAAATTGTTTTCTTTGTTAGGTCGACTTTTTATCAGCCCACCCTCGTATATTATTATACCAATATTAACATATTCATTTAATATTCAAATATATTATATATAATAAATATATTTAATCGAAATATAATCATGTCATATAATCCGCTGAATTAATGTCTAATTTATTTATCAAACTTAAATATAACATTTTTTCTCCGCCGCTCGACTTAAACGGGTCTATCTTGCGATAACTTTAGAAATGTCTATGTCGGGCCGTACTCTCCGCTATCGAGAGCTCTAGCTTTGCAATGTCAAGTCGGATCGCACTCTCTTTTCATTACACTAAGTCACTGGTCTATCTGGTCTATCAAAACTTTAATCATTCATCCATTATCGTACAATTATTTAATTCGTCTTTTTTTTTTGAGCGGATTGTCATCAACGAACTGGAGCAAAAATTGACAAATTCTTGGGAGTCTCAGGTATCTACTTTGATAGATTAGCGTCTTTCTGTAATGCAGATTGTGTACATTGAATCGAAGTCATTGAAGTTTACAAAACATGTGGAAATACTACAAATTTATTCAACTAATAAAATCGAGCTCATCCGACAGCGGTTAACAATCCAACAGCTGTTAAAAAAATAGGAGATTTTTTTTACACTAAAGACACAACAACAACTCACTTGACAAGGCTCTTATTGAGATGATCGCTACTAATTTACAGCCTATTAGAATTGTGAAAGGCGCAGGTTTTCGCAAATTTGTGCACTGCTTGGACCCACAATACAATTAACCCTGCAGAAGGACACAAAATGATGTACTTTTAACAAACATGTACGAAGATGCCACAGCTAACAGCGTTTTTCAGAAGGGTAAGATACTGCGCTGTAACTACCGAATGATGGACATCAAGGGCCAACGACCACTATGATAATTTTAAGTTAAAGAGCGCTGTTTTGTCATCAGCTAAATTGCAAAACGATTGACATAAGAGCAGTGTAAACATCGCAAGCTTTCTTCAGAAGGTTCTGTTCGAATGGAGTTTGGCAAACAAGGTAACTGCAATTGTGACAGATAACTCAGCCTCAATGATCAGCGCCTGCACTACTCTGGGGAAAAGTCACATGCCTTCTTATGCACTTCATATGCACTCTAAACCTTATCATGCAGGACACCCGTCAATTGGACAATATAAAGCCAATTATCTTGAAGTGCTAGCGTATCGTGTCATTCTTTAAAAGTAGCTCGATTGCATACGCAAAATTATAATCGGCTCAGGATAATACCGCTTACGGGCTCACCCAAGAAGTGCCGACCAAGTAAAACAGATGCTTCAAAAAGGTAAGACGAATTTTAAAAATAAAAGACGCCATTTCTCGTAATCTATTAGATTTGAAAAGGGCTCCCCCACCGCTAACAGCAGAAGAGGTTTTCGTCCTCAACGATCTTGAGGTGCTGCTTGAACCTTTTGATGCAGCTACCAACAGGGTCTCAGGAAGCAGTTACGCCACGATATAGTTTCCGAGAGACGCGCCGCTTCAAACCTAAAACAGTAGGTAAACTAATTATTGCAAGTAAGAACCTATGGATTAATTATATTTATTTTTTTTTTGTTATGTAATACATAGATATGTACATACATAAAAAAAAGTAAATTTCATAGAAAAATATTGTTACTTTGTTTTTTTTTTTTTTTTTAAATAATATTGATTGGTCCCATGAGAAAAAAGGTATATATGAAAAAAAAACCCTTTTTTTACAAATTTTTTTTTACGTTATTTATGATTTTTTTGTTTTTTACCTTTTTTTAATTATAATTATGTATTATAATTATTAATTCAATTCTTCGTTTAAATAGGTTTTCTGTTGTCAGCAATCAGGTAGAGATTTAAAAGTAGGTCGAATACCGAAAATCATGATTGCGCAGACACCGAAAAGAATGCTAATTCTGAAGATCCGAGGGTGCGTAGGGCCATCGAAGTAGTTGGGATAGAGACGTTTCTATAAAAGAAAATATAATCGTAGACTTAGGCAGAGGGAGCAAGATGCTGATACACAGCGCAGATCCCTGAGAAGGAGGAATACACACTGTATGTTAGGTTAGGTTAGGTTGAGGCAGCGATGCGAGGCCAGTCCACTTGAGCAGCTGGGGCTCCTTGTGATACCGCACAGGCAAGGGGACCACCCCCCTCCTACCTACAAATGTGCTCAAGAGTGTGCTTTCTTTCGTGCGGCGGCTCGCGGTCCCATCCAGCTTTACGGATGAAAGCAAGGAGTCTGTGTGGAGCGATCTACGCGAGTTCTGTTAGGTCCGTGAGTGCTGCTGTACCCAAGAATTTTAGTCGGATGCGCCCCAGCGCAGGACAATGGCACAGGACGTGTGCGACTGTCTCTTCCTCTTCTATCTCCCCACAGCTCCTACAGTTATTATAGTGTGGCACCGCAAATCTTGCCGCGTGTGCTCCTATTAACCAGTGCCTTGACCACTATTAACGAGATGGCCTTGACCGCCAGACCGCAGTCCTGCCTATCGATGAAGAAGGTTGGTCTGTGCTTCGATTGATCTTTGTATGTATGCGTGTCATACATTCACATACACGGGTGCATGTGTCCGTGCGATTTTGTTTTGAAGCCAGTGCACACAAATTTTCATTTTTCTAATTTTTCAGGCTTGAAAAGAAAATTCGGGTATTCGTTTTTGGGTGAAATGACGAAAAATAGGCGAAGGTGGAAACCCCGGGGAGGGGAAATGGCAACTTATCTGGGAGCCTTTTGCCGTAGTAGAACCGTAGCTAGGCGTTGCCAATGACCGGGGGTCTGGTAATCGGTGTAAAACAGTTATTGGAAGCTGGAAACTAGTTTTAGGAATCCGCGTGGAAATAGCATTTTCTTTGCATTTCTGGCGCGGTCCAAGGAAGTTAATCCAATAAAGAAGCAGAAAGATTTACGTGAAAAGCGCACAAGCAAGGTGGAAAACAAGCCCATTCGGAGATCACCAGGTTTCAGCGACAGGGAACAACAGCGAAACCAAGCCGCAGCTTGTTGGCAGACGCGCCAAAGGGTCGGCGCTAAAGTGAGGCAGGTCGCGAATCGTAGTGGCGGTGAGGTCAGGGTCGATCGGGTCTGATATATTATTTTGGCTCTTTAGATCAGATACAAGGAGTACAGGTCGTTCGTAAAGAGAGAAGTTCGAGTGAGGTTCCCAGCGGTTCAATCTACGGCGCAAATCGAGACGGTGCGCGGCGCGAAACCGCCCACGAGGCTCGGCCGAGAGGGATCGCCGAGAGGATAGGGTTCCTGCAATAGAGCCTGGCCGGAGCAGTCGGCGGAGAGGCGAGAGCCGAAAAGAGTCTTAAGTTTCTAACTATCTACTTCTATTCTATCTTACTTCTTATTCTTACTACTATCTTAAGTTTCTCATTTTCATTTGTTTAACCTAGCATCTAATTAGTAGATACATAAGTCGAGAGAGAAAACTAAATTTTTAGCGAAGTAAGGGGAAGTAGGGATGGGAATTTAGTAGACATTTAAGAACACTTTAGTCTAATAAACATGAATTTTATAATGACGCAGAAAAAAAATAATTCGCCTCGCTTAATTCGCCGCCGCCTTGCCGCTGAACCACCCCCAACTTTGGCGTTCTCGAGGATCTTGAGGATCCAGATAAAATCTGTTTTTAGGGGACTATGTTAGGCATTTTGAGAGGCCGTGCATGTTATCCAACTCATAAATTGTCTCACTAAATAGGCAATGTAAACATTATTTGCAAAACGCAGTAGCCCCTGATGAATGCGTCATGCCATTTCTTATCTTGTCTCCTTATTTCCCCTCACTCGTTTCTGATGATCCCCAAAAGATTATCCAGACTAAACATCAAGCTCCACTTGTAAACATTCCCATTAAATTTTTCATGGCCCAAGCCAGACATAAACATTAGAGCCGACTCGCCGTCACCAGTCCGAATTGGATCGATCTTCCGATCTTATCACTCTTCACCAATAACTCAACTACTGCATCAGCAAATTTTCCCTTTCTCTTAGGGCAATTGTTTGTTCTCTCCAAGTACCCTTTTGGGTTATTTCTCTTTAGCCGAGGTTTGTTGTTTATCTGGAAATTAAAAAATTGGCAGTCTTATTCCGGGAGCAAGCCTTTCACGGTCTAGCCTTAAGCGTTTAAATAAAGTTTGTGAAACAAATAAGAAATAATAAAAAAGTTTTTTAAAATAAAAATAAAAGCAATAGTTTGGAGTAGAGCTTAGCAGTTCAGTATCTCGCGTAGGATTTCAGGAGAGAAGGGACCAACCTAACCACGAGTTATGACTGGTGAGTTGTTCACAAGAGCAAAAGGACAGGAAAACTGGCGCTACAGTCGCATGGAGAGCAGGATCAGTCAGCCAACTGAAGTCTGACCACGCCTGGAGATTGGCAGTTAGGACCCGTCGTCTCCTAGTAGAGAAGATGGACGATTGGATGGACGATTCAGTCGTAGGAGATACGAATGATCACGTCTTAAGAGATATAGTTGTAGTCTCGCGGTGACTGGGAATATGAGGGGCGGGCGACGAAGAGCTGTAGAGGGGAGTTGCTCGAGCTACCTTCCGATTAGATCAGAATGAGGAGCAAAGCAGAAAGAAGAAAAACAAAAGGCAGCGTGTATTGGCGGTAAGCAAATTAAACGATGGCGAAGTTTGGTTTCATATTAATAGTAATCAGAGTTGTGGTAGTCAAAGAGAGAGAGCATTTGTTAGTGTATCTTCAGACACCCAGGAAAATGCCTATCTGCATAATATGTAACAAAGAAATGCCAGGACCAAGTGCGGACACGAGTTCCACAAGACATGCATAACAACACATGCCAGGTCGAAGTCGTCATGCCCGACGAGCAAGGTGCTTTGATAAAGTCCAAGCGCAAGTGACACGACCGCTGCGAGAACGAGCCAGCAGACTCGCCGGCCAGACTCACCCTGCGGGACTAGCCAAGCAGGCTCTTAGGCAGAATCTTTAGGAAGCACAGCGGAGCTGCATTCAATTGTGTCCCAATCAGTGAGCGCCATGCAGGCGACATTACTGGAACAGCTGCTGGCACAGGTGGACAGACTATTTCATCAAAGGGAACGTTCAGAAAGGGATGAGGGAGGGGATGACTGTCGATAATTTCATCTATCGGATATAAGCATTGACCCACCAAACACTGGATAGTAATTTCTCAGCTCTATGCGGGAATGCGAGCTTGCTATTCGACAGTAAAGCGGGAGAATTTTACTGGCGTTTCCATAAGTTGAATAGAGGGATGAGATGGGGCGAGTTGTGCGACGCGCTTAGAAATCATTTCAGGATGGGTTGAGTATTCCCTTAAATAAAGCCACCCTAGTAAAAATGGTTAGAAGAAATCTCAGGTCCGAGATCTAACACGAGTTGCTGAATGTATCAATACGTTCGATAGGCCACTTACGAGAAGTTTTCAGGCGTCGTGAACAATTCTTAGAGGAGGTGCGTCGAGTTTGCAGCGCGTCAAAGCCAGGTTGGATAAAGAAGGCCTATGGGGAAACCCAGAGACGAGAAGACAAAGGCTCGCATAGGGGCTATGCGTCCGGCAAAGCTGTGGCGGAATTAGGCAGTGATCTGGAATAAGAAGATGCCGAAGAGTTCACGGACGAAGAAGCAGACGAAGTGGAGGCTGTGGCTCTCATCTGCTGGAATCGCAGGAAGGAGGGTCACAGGTATAACGACTTCCGTCAGGCTCAAACAAGGACAAGTAGGGGAGAAGGAAGAGAGTGACACCGAGCATCGCGAAGGAGAGCATAGTAAGGCTAAGGTAGACGATAAGATTAGGTCTAGAAACACTAACAGGTTAAGGCAGTATTGGGATTCGTTAAGAAAAATAGAAGCAATAAGGTATAAGACTTCGGACAAGCGTCCATTTGCAGAAGCTAGTTTGTTAGGAAAAGTAGTCCTGGGTCTTCTTGACACTGGGGCAGCAGTCAGTTGTTTTGGAGGGAGTTTCGCAGAAAGGTTCATAAAGAGCAAGGCAGACTTCAAACGGAAAGGAACGACGGTGAGCGCGGCTGATGTTCAACGACAACAGGTTGTGGGACAGCTGACGACAGATGTGGAGTTCAAAGGCCTAAGTAAGACTCATACCTTTTACCTGGTTCCCACATTAAGCCAAGATCTGTATCTAGGTATTGATTTTTAAAAGAGTTTCGAACTTTTGCCCTCGGAGTTCCGGGTCGACGAGATTTCGGTTAGGCAGGAGCTGTCCGAAACCAAGCAAACGAGTTTACAGGCGGTGATAGAGCTATTTCCATCCTTCGTCAAGATAGGCTTGGGCAAGACCCATTTGATTAGCCATAGTATCGACGCCGGAGAGACGAAAGCGGTGAAGCAGAGGCATTATCTAGTGTCTCCGGCAGTAGAGAAGCTGCTCTACGGAGAGGTCGAGAGGATGATAAAGCTAGGGGTGATCGAAGAATCGCAAAGTGCTTGGTCGTCGCCGGTTGTGCTGGTACAGAAGCCGGGCAAAGTCCGTTTATGTTTGGATTGTAGGAAAGTGAATAGCTTCACCCAAGGCGATGCCTATCCACTACCACAGATCGACTCAATCTTAAGCAGACTTCCTAAAGCTATGTTTATCTCGAGTCTGGATATAAAGGACGCTTACTGGCAGATCCCGCTGAAACCAGATTCACGCGATAAGACCGCGTTTACCATCCCAGGGAAGCCTCTATACCAGTTTAGCGTCATGCCTTTCGGGCTCATGAATGCTTCTTAAACCATGACGCGACTCATGGACAAAGTTATTCCGGCCGCGCTACGGAACGAGGTATTCGTGTATTTGGACGACCTGCTCATCGTATCCGATACTTTCAAATCACATCTAGCGGTCTTGACGACGGTTGCGAAGCAGGCAGGGCTAACGCTGAATATTGAAAAGAGCCATTTCTACATGAGAACAGTTAAGTATCTAGGTCATGTGATCGGGGAAGGCGTCATAAGGACAGATCCCGAGAAGATATCTGCCATGGTAGATTACCCGGTTCCGCGGACGTTGAAGGCGTTACGCAGTTTTCTAGGCATGACCGGATGGTATAGCAAGTTTATTAGTAACTACGCGGACAAAGCAGCACCTCTAACCGATTTGGTGAGACCCAAATGCCGTTTTACGATGACGCAGGCGGGCTTGGAGGCGTTCTCAAAACTTAAGAACGCAATGTGTCAGGCTCCGGTTTTGCATAGTCCGGATTTTGGGAAACCGTTTTACATCCACTGCGACGCAAGCAGTTATGGGATCGGTGGAGTATTGGTTCAAAAGACTGAAGGAGAGAAAGGAGACGAGTACCCAATTGCCTTCGTTTCGAAGAAATTGAGCAAGGCCCAACGGAACTATTCCGTCACGGAACAGGAATGCCTGGCCGCTATTGATTGTATTAAGCGGTTCAGACCTTACGTAGAGGGACACAGATTTAAGGTGGTTACAGATCACGGATCGTTATGGTGGCTCATGGCAAAACCAGACTTAAGTTCTCGGCTGGAACGATGGGCGTCGCAGCTACAGGCGTATAAATTTCAAATAGAACATCGAAAAGGCAAACATCATGTCGTTCCTGACGCGTTGTCTAGGGCGTATGAAAGAGAAGCAGAGGAGGAGGTAGTCGCCGGCTTAGAAATGGACTATGATGAATCTCCATTTTTCGAGACGGATGAGTATAAGACGCTAAGAAACACGATCGAAGCTAACAAGGAAACGGTGCCAGACTTGAAAGTCATGGAAGGGAAGGTTTTCCGGCGGGCGAAACAAGATCAGGTAGTAGGGTTAGGTGAGAGTTTCGCGTGGAAGTTATGGGTGACAAAGGAGATGATTCCGGAGGTAATGAAGGAGCCACACGATAGTCCCGCAGCAGCCCATGAAGGGATTCATAAAACGCTGGAAAGGATTCGACGGATGTACTACTGGCCAAAATTGGTTAGTGACGTAAAGGACTACGTAGAGAAACTGTGAGGCTTGCACAGCGTGCCAGGTACCCAACCAAATAACGAGGCCAGCAGAGACGCAGAGATTCTTCCAGAGAATTTATGTGGACTTTTTAGGGCCGTATCCGAGATCCAAGAGTGCTAGCATTGGGATATTTATCGCACTAGACCACTACACTAAATTCGTTTTCCTCAAGGCGGTTAAAAAGTTATCGGCCGATGTAGTAGTAAAGTACATGAGGCAGGAATTGTTCCACACATTTGGAGTTCCGGAGACAGTGTTCTCGGACAATGGGACACAATTCAAGGGTGAACTGTTTAGAACGCTAATGCGAAAGAATCGGGTGACGCAGATTTTTACGGCGGTTCATTCGCCGCAGGCTAATGGATCCGAAAGGGTGAATAGGTCCATCATCGCAGCCATAAGATCCTACGTGAGAGAAGACCAAAGGAATTGGGATGAACACATCAGTGAGATCTGCTGCGCATTAAGAACTTCAGTCCATTCCGGTACGGGCACAGCCCGTATTATTTAGTGTTCGGGCAACAGTTTGTGGGATCAGGAGGATCGTACAAGCTCATGAGAGAGCTAGGGCTTATAGAGGATAGAGAGATTCGGTTATCCCGGGAGGATTCGTTGGATTTGGTACGGGCCCAGGCTCAGAAGGCTTTAGCGAAGCAAACGGAGAAGAATGAAAGGCGGTACAACGCACGGTCCAGAGAGGTGACGTATCGAGAAGGACAAGAGATTTTCCGTAGGAGCTTCAAACAAACCAATTTCGCGGAGAAATGTTCAACCAGCTCGTCGCGGATGAAAGGGGTAAGTGAGTCCTAGTAGTTTTGTACAAAGCCAATTGAAACCACACGGAATATTCCGGTCATTGATCTACCGCATCGTCCGATTCCCGGCCGAAGGAGGTCCACCAAGTGATCCGGAAATCTGATCCGGAAATGAAAAAAGGGCATCGCCAAACCGAGTTTATTGTAAAAAATCGCGCAGTTACAAGGCGATACCGTGTGCGCCAGGCGCAGATAGTCTTTCACCACGGAGCGGTTTAAAAGAGCTAAGGGTGTAATTTTTAGTTTTTATTTGAAGAGCAAAGAAAGAGATATATGAAATGAAATAATATTCAATAACTCCCTAAGTTAAGCTAGCTTTAAGACATTGGAGTTTCTCGCGCCCGCGCTCCTATCTTAAGTTTCTCATTTTCATTTTTTTAACCCAGCACCTAATTAGTAGATACATAAGTCGAGAGAAAAAACTGAATTTTTAGCGAATTAAGGGGAAGTAGGGATGGGGATGTAGTAGACATTTAAGAATACTTTAGTCTAATAAACATTAATTTTGTAATGAAGTAGAAGAAAAATAAATCGCCTCGCTTAATTCGCCGCCGCCTTGCCGCTGAAACACCCCGAAACTTTGGCGTTCTCGGGGATCTTGAGGATCCCGATAAAATCTGTTTTGAGGGGACTACCATATGTTAGGCCTTCGCAGTTTGAGAGGCCGTGCACGCATTCTATTAATGATATAATTTATGATCTTTGAGGTAAGCATCAGAAAGAGAGAGAGGGGGCCCGATGAGACCCACCCATTGGCCGACGAGACCTAGCTGGCAACCGCGTGCAACCCACTTTATCACCCGATGGTCCAGAGATGCCACCTCTTGAGTTTGACTGTTCGTTACAAAGTTGTACCGAAAACATGGCGTCAAAGTCCGAAAAACACGACAAAAACTCTTTTTTATCCTTTTTTTTTTTTTATTTATTGAAGATCTTTTATTTTTTCCAAAAGCATTTAACATTTAATTATAAAAAAAAACGCCGGGAATTTTAAAATCGGCTTAAAATTACGCGTTTAAGAATTTTGAAGAGCAAAAAGTTACCAAAAAATCGTTTTTTCTAAATAAATCAAGATTTTGAGAGTGTTTGAAATATTTCAAACACTGGTTTGTACTATATTCGACGTAATAAACAATTCCTCTAGGTCTCTTCAAAAGATCCTCCAATTTGTTTTTGTCGCACTGTGTTGCATTATTTACGGTCCCTGATACTAGTTATTCAAATACAAATAAAAGTTTCTTATTATCAATAACAAAATTCACCGTGCTGCGACAAATTTGTTTTTACTCACTTGTCTCCAACGACAAATACTAATTAAAACGGATGGATGTATATTATTATCATCTGTACTAGGAAAAAAGCTCATTAAGACATTCATGGAAATGAATTCTTCCTAAGACATGTTACTTATTGGACTTCTGACTGTTGCATTACTCTCTGGTAAAACGGCTTATGTTTTATTTACAAAACGGTCTACTTCCACCTCTGTTGGGCCCAAATTACCTAAGATAAATGGTATACTAATAAAGAATGAACCTAAACATTGATACCTTGAGCTAATCCTGGCTAAATGTAGTCTCCCAGCCGAAAGTAAAATCCTGCTCTACAAGCAATTTATTCCACCCATTTCCCAGAGGCAGCTGCTGTCATGCAGGAGCAACTAGATTTTCTCTGCAATTGGCAGAGATGGTGGAATATTCAAGTGAATAACGATAAATCCACCGCCTCCACATTTTCTCTCCGTCGAGAAAATCGCCCACCGGTCCACCTCAACAGCTCCCCCATCCCGCAAGTAGAAAACCCAAGCTACCTGGGCTTCACGCTAGACAGGAGGCTTACTTGGAAGCCAAACATAGTCAAAAAGCGAAAGCAGTGTGAAATAAGATTAAAGGCGTACTATTGGCTGATGGGTAGGAGTTCGAAGCTGAGGTCCTCTTCGAAAACCCTTATCTACAAGGCAATTATTCGGCCAATTTGGACATACTTGTTAAGAGGAGCCCTAAATAAATAGGTGTTAGTCCAATGAGCTCCTTTTGGAAACTCTTTTTCTGTGTCCTGTACCACTTGGGGGGAAACACCAGAGGATCCGGCTCGAAGGACCAAATGTTAAGAGGAGCACCAAATAAAGGTCTTACTCCAATGAGTTTCTTTTGTAAACTGTTTTAATTTTGTACAATTCTCTCATAAGAAATATACATGAAAATCTTAAATCTATTTAAAACTACTTATCAAAGCGCTGCACGCTATGCGACATGCTATGCGACCCTTTCTTGAGTACGATAAGCGCACCACTTTCTTGAGTACGATAAGCGCACTATTTTTGTTAGGCTGCAGGGGATCGGTTTTAGACCATGCTGTTTATCTCTTATTTTCATAGGTCCGATCCCTTGAAACTCTATCTTTAGAATTTTTATCTAAAATTGTGTTCAATGCTTGAACAGAGCAGAACTTAAATATTCTTCTGGATGACAATGCGGTAAACAACCCTAAAAAAGACGGCGAACTTCAATTAATTAGACTCCCCCGGTTAGTTTCCAATGATGACCTTTGCTCGCTAACTCGGGTCCTCAACTACAAGCAAAGACAATATTATATGTTGTTCGTAAAAATATTTTTCACGAATATGTTGGTGGTACCAATGATGGTAGATATGTCTACCATCTATCAGTCTGTTGCTTGGGGAGCAAATAAACTTCCTGGTGCTACGGATTCGGCAAAGGTTTTATTATGTACTCCAACTGGAAAAGTTGCTTTTGGAATTTATTTATTCAGTGGTTTCTCTTCCAATTAATCAAGCTTCAGCTCTCTTAAGACCTTTAAGCAATGATAGTTTAAATACACTTCATTGCATGTTGATTGATCTCCAATTAATTATAATTGATGCAATTTCTATGGTTGGTTCTAAAATGCTTTCATTTTTGAATCAAAGGGTTCGCCAAATTGTCCGAAGCCTTGACTTAAGTTTTGGTCGAAAATCAAATATAGTTTTTGGAGATCTAAAACAGCTTTCCCCAGTTGGAGACAGTTGGATATTTTCGGAAAGGACAATTAATCCATATAGCTTTTTGGCAGGAAATACCTTATGGAGCAACTTTAAGTATTTTGAGCTCACAGAAATAATGAAATAATGGCGACCATGAATTGACCATGACCGAGCCCTGAATCATTTATCTGAGGCTTGCATGACAATTGCTCCAGCGAAGTTCCTGATGATGCCATTCATTTACTTTCTTCTAACGAGGAAGATAACAATTACAATTCCATAAAACTTCCGCAAATTGGGACGGAAGAGTTGGTTTCCACTGCTGTTGATCAATATAGTGCTATTGACACAAGTGACGGACTTGAAAATAAAGCAACTGGTCAACTAATGCAAATTGACTATTGCTTAGTGAATGGCTCAAATTTAGTGACGCGACTTTGGATTACATTTTTTGAACTCACGGCTGGGGCTATCGCCAGATCGGAACACTCCCGATGCCGAATGCACTCCAATATTAAAAGCCTCTCTCAATGTGGAAGATGCTGGGGCTATTACCATCCACAAAATCCAAGGAGATCCAAGGAGCAACATATAGCAAAGTCGCCGTGCTTCTTAAAAAAGGCATCAAGCGAGCTTCGCTATATGTTGGATGCAGCAGGGCCACTAGCGCATCAGGACTTTTCCTTCTAGGCGACTTTGTTCCTCCAACAAGATTTGGATCCCCAAATGTCCAAGACGAACTTCAAAAAAGTTCAAAAAAGAGGAAAAGTTCATGACTACTCATTATAAAATTTTGGTCAGCCGTAATGAAGAATTCTCTCTATATTACCTGAAGCTGAGTTACTTCGAAGCTGTCGCGAAGATATTTTTAATGACCCCGTTATTTGTTCTGCCAATTTTGAATGATATTAGCAAAAATGGAATTATAATTTATGCCAAGCAAAATATTGCCGAAAATGTAGTTTTCTTTTTTGAGACAAATAAGTATTTAAGCTCAACAGTACATACCAATGAATTGCATTCAAATATCTCGATACATCTTTTATTGTTGTTTATTGGAACCCTGCTTTTCCTATAACACAATTTCTTTTTTTTTATAGCTTTGCTTTTATTTATCGAATATACTCTTCATTTTGAGACTAACAATAAGTTGACGAATTTTAACATTTAACTAACAGTATATTAGGACTGCATTCTGGTTGCGCGTCCCTCAGGTCGGTCGCAGGGTGGGTACGTCATTGCTATGAAGGCGGGATTGGTTGCTCAACCTTGTTAGACCTTTCGCCAGGTGGTTAGGGTGCACCGATAGCTTCGTTAAGTACTTTACTTTCTGATCTGCGATCACTTATTTGACTGGTAGAATGTTTAAGTCGTGGTGTATGTTTTCGTTGCGAACGTACCACGGTGCCCCGGTGATTGTTCTCAAGATCTTTGACTGAACTCTCTGAACTATGTCAATGTTGCTATTGCTGGCGTTCCCCCATAACTGGGAGCCGTACATCCATATAGGTTTTACTACCGAGTTGTACAGCAGAACTTTATATTCAAGGCTAAGAGGTGACCGAGCGTTGATAAGCCAATGAAGGCTGCTGGCTTTTAGTTTTGGGTGTGTTTTTTTGGCTTCAATGGGCCGGCGCCGTGTGATTCTTCTGTCGAGATGTACTCCTAGGTATGTCGTTTGCTTGTGGAAGTAGAGTGTTGTTTAATGTAATTGGCGGGCACTTTTGCCTGTTCAGAGTGAACGTAACATGCTTGCATTTTAGTTCGTTCACTTTAATTCGCCAATCTGATAGCCATTTTTCAACATCGACCATATGAAGAGCTAGCTGCGCAGTTACTTGAATCGGGCATTTTGAGCGACTGACAATAGCTGTGTCATCTTCAAACGTAGAATTTGTTAGTCGTGTGCTTGTCGGGATGTCTCCTGTGCAGAGGACATTTAATATTAGCCCTAGCACGCTACTTTGAGGAACTTCAACTCCAACAGTGTAATCAGTGTAATCAGCAGTGTTGCACCTTCGAAAACTCTCGTTTTTCGAAAGCGTTCCGAATTTCTGATGTTGTCCGGTTGACCTGCTCAATTGTTCCATGCTTTTCACGAAACCCAAATTGGTGTGACGGGATTCCTTCCTGGATTCTCAGGTATTTGTTTATCCGAGTCCTTAGGCATTTTTCAAAGAGTTAAGATAGGCAAGAGAGTAGGCTTATAGGTCTATACGACGTGGGGATAGTGTGGTCCGGCTTAGCTATTTGACTTTTTCCATCTCACTGGAAAGTGGCCAAGTTTTGCGATGGCACTAAAGAGCTGGCGCAGTATGGGAGCTCGATGATCATTTTGGGAGTTATGAGGTCGCAGCCTGGGGATTTTTCGGATTCAGTTTAACGGATAACGCTTTAACGGTGGCAGGATTTGGTTGGAAGACATTTTTAAGAAGTTTAGCAAACGTGCTGGCTCTGTCAGCGTCGCTGTGCGCCCACCCACCTGTGGAATTTCTAATAGGCATCATGGTTTCTTTTGGTGAGCCCAGAGTTGGATGAGCACATAGTTAGTGTTTTGTACTGTTAGTTGGCAATTGCTCTATGTAGCGGCGGTGGACATACGTTTCTTCTTGCTGTAGAGCTTGATCAAGTTGAGGTGAGGCAAGTTTTAAGTTTAGCAGATGGCGAAATTGCCATTCCTCTGTGAAATTGCCATTCTCGACGTAAGCGTCGCTTTTCGATGACGAGCTGTTCAATTTGTAGATTTGTCTTCTTTTGAAGGCATTGTGTGTTTATAGTTTGAGGTGTTGAAACTCAAGCTGCAGAGACGAGTACAGACTCCAGTGAATTAACAAAACTGTCTACGTTGGCCCCGTCGCTGAGGTGAGGACTGAGCTCAATATGTGAGGTGATTTACTTCCTTTACTTAACCCAATTGGTTTTATGTGAGGTCAGTTTTGATGAGTGATCTCATGTTCCTGGGTGTTGGAGTAGAGTAAAAAGGACAGGCAAGTGATCAGATGAAAGATCCGAAAGGCATTCGGCGCTTATCAGATTTTTATACCCTTGCAGAGGGTATTATAATTTTGTCCAAAAGTGTGCAACGCAGTGAAGGAGACATCTCCGACCCTATAAAGTATATATATTCCTGATCAGGATCACCTCCTGAGTTGATATGAGCATGTCCGTCTGTCCGTCTGTCTGTTTCTACGCAAACTAGTCTCTCAGTTTTAAAGCTATCGTCTTTTCAAGCACAGTTTTAAGCACACACCCTTCTTTCCTTTGCACGCAGTATATAAGTCGGAACGACCGGGATCGGCCGACTATATCCTATAGCTACCATATAACTGATTGATCGGAATTGGTATAACTTTGGTGTTTTTAGAGTTAGAGAGTTCAAATGACATGACAGCTATTTTTGGCAAAACATTATGACATGCCAAATTTCATAAGGATCGGCTGACTATATCCTATAGCTGCCATATAACTGAATGATCGGAAATGACCCAACTTTCGTGTTTTTGAAGATAGAAAGCTGGAACTTGGTACAGATTATATTTTTGGTCAGTTAATCCGGCCTACCAAATTTTATAACGATCGGCCGACTATATCTTACAGCTGCCATATAACTGAACGATCGGAAATAGTATTTGGTAAAAATACCAACTTTGGTATTTTTGAAGATAGAAGTTTGGGACTTTTTTTAGACTTTATATTATAATAAATTGGGATATATTTTTATATTCTCATAAGGATCGGCCAACTATATACGATGTTTGCGATATATATCCGGTTTTAACTGCAAGGGTATATCAACTTCGTCTTCGCCCGAAGTTAGCTAATCGCAAAGTCTATTAAATCGGGAACTTTCCTTGGGTCTGCTGGCCAGTATGTTGGTGTGCCAGAAGAAACATAGTCTAGCTTGTTTTTACTTTTTTTCTTAGCTATAATTGCATTATAGAGCTGCTTTCCTTTTGGGGTCACGAGACGAGATCCCCAGTGTGTGTGCTTGGCATTGTAGACTCCTGCTGAAATGGTATCCTAGTGAGTTAAAAATCTGCATAAACTCATCTCCGGCTATGGTGAAGCGTGGGGGGCAGTATACGGTGGCTAGAGTTAATTGCTTGCCAGTATTAAGGTGTATATTTATGGATGTGGCCTGTGGGTAGTTTTTAGCAAATTTCGTATGATAGTGGTGCTTAATACGGCTTCTGATTAAAATTCCAGTCCCGCCGTGTGCTTTACCATATTGATGATTTTTTCCATAGAATGAATATCCTCGTAGTTGGAAATTGTATCTGTTTGTAAGATGTGTTTATGCAAGCAGCATTACTTCGATTTGATTGTCTAGTAGGAAATGCGCTAACTCGAGTTTATGCTGCGAAACGCCGTTAGCGTTCCACGTAGATATTCGTAGGGTTGTACGCATAAACGACATAAACTCCGTAAGTCTTTGTTGTAGACTACATATTATAGCTTCAAAGTTACTTTTTGGCTGCTCCGGCGGTTGATGCTCCTGAATCGTGTTCGGTTCCTGGTGTGCTGATTGCGGCAGTGAGCTTTTTGAGGCTGGGGTAGCCAGTGCTGATTTTAAAGGGCTTGCGCATGTTACATTTTTGGCAGGGTTTATGGGTCTTAGTGAGGATCTGGCTGCAGTCGAGAAGAAGACTTCAGGGTTTGACCTATTAAAATAAAGCTATTAACTGTTTATTTTGGGTGCGGGCAGTAATTCCCCTCTGGTGGATGCCACTTTTCAGCTCCTTATAAACTAACCTCTATTATAGGTAACCTCTATAGTTAGCAGTGTGATTTCCACCGCATTTGCCGCACTTTTTCAAGTTGTGGTCATCTTTGCTCGCTGGGCAGTGTGCGGAGTCATGAAGCTCACCACAAACTACACATACCGGGCGGAGTTTACAGTAAGACCTTATATGGCCATATTCTTGGCAGTTCGCACATTGTACCGGGCCATTGCGTTTGTGCGGCTCCTCAACTGTAATTCTGCGGTACAGCAGAACTGAAGATTGTATATAGGGTGCACTTCGTATTTCTTTAGGGGCTTAATTTCAGGTACGAGCTCAGCCCTAAGGGGTGTCTGAAGCCTTCTATCCCTGTTAAGGATATTGAAGACTGTCTTAGCGCTAAATCCCTTCTCTAGTAGCGCCTTTTTATTTCTGCAGGCGATAAAGGGCTTGCGTGTAATAAAATGTATTTTTTATTATATTGATTTTTCGGATTATATTGATACTTCGGACTCTTTGCCCTTAAGTACGACTTCAGGCCCTTGCTGCTTTTTAGCTGATACGTGTAAAAGTTCTAGTTTTTGTCGGTGAGTTATTTCGATAATACTCTGTAATTATCTTCAGACTTCGTTTGAACTTTTGTTTCCTGAATGTTGTCCTTTACGAATGGTATTATGTGGAAGTTGTCCTTGCCAATAAGCTCTATAATTTTGTTGACAAGAACGTTGGAACTTTTTTCTCGTATGTAAATTGGCGGGGGCTTAGGGTTCTTTTCTTCGTCTTCTGTAGATTCGGCGTCATCCTCATAGTCTGCCAAGATTTTTAAACGGTTTGAGTTCATGGGCGTTTCTATTGCAGCTATGTTAGCATTGCCACGGGATATTTTGCGTTGAGAGTTTAGGGGGCTCAGCTTCCTTTTGATTTGGATGTAGCTCTCCATACCAGTCTGCACAGCCGGTAACAAATTACAAAAGCCGGTACAATAACAAATTTTCGTGATTTCCCTATTCTCCTCAATCGTGCTAATCCGAATGCATTTTGTTGTTGGAGTCCCGAAAAGTTTTCACTGCAAGACATTCATTCTTGTTTTTGTTTCTGCTAAAATGGTCGACCTGAAGCGATAAATTTCTTCTTCGCAGAACATTTTTGTTAAGAAAGAAGCTCTGCATTATTTATCATAGTATATTAATAAGCTGTTGTAAAAAATGTATGGCCTTTTTTTAAATGTAATAAAATCTATTTTTTATTATATTGATTTTTTTAAACTTCTTGCGAATGTTATAATAATTTTATTTTTCAGTGCACCCACATGGATGGGATAAAAATTCTCAGACCAATGTATTGGTGATTTTTTGCATTGGTATGGGAGTTTGCTCTCCCTTATGCAGAGCTTGGGCACCCCTGATCTGATTTATTGATGATAGCTATGATTGAATATAGTAAATAAAAATGTTCCTATATGTACCAGTTCTCAATAAAAATAATAAATTAATTAGATGTATAGAAGCAAAGATTATAAAGTACATAGATGGGACATCTCATACAAAGAAAAATTTTCTATGGCGGGTTCCAGCAGTGGAACCCGCTGGAACGAGCGGGTTCCATTGCGCGACAAGTTAAGTTTGAGAAATTTTTCGCGCGACAACGAATGAGGAATAGCCGAGTGGTAGAGTGCTTGGCTGGTGTGCAAAGTAAAATGAGTTCAAACCAGGCTCGGGAAGTCCATTTTTTTTTAATTTTAAATCTATTTATATTATTTTTTTATTATTTTAATATGTTTTCCTAAATTTATAATCCAATAAAAAAAATACAATATTGTAAAATCACCTTAACATCGTCTCAGTTCGTAGTGGAACCCGCTGTAAAAATGTCTATAAGTGCGGGTTCTACGGCATAGTGGCAGGCCGCGTCGTGGAACCCGCTCTCAAATGTTTTCATTTTTTCCGTCGTGGAACCCGCTGTAATAATGAAAACATTTGAGAGCGGGTTCCATGACAAACGGCTTGCTGATGAGAGAGGGAAAGAGAGAATTCTATTTTTAGATCGTAACATCTTTGGAACGATGAAAGTTTGAAACGTTGTAATCGAACCAATGTAAGAGTAAAGAGATCAGAAATATCTTTTACTATCCTTACTCGTCAGCTCTGTTTTGGTATAGATTCTAGCGCCTCCTTTAACACCAATTTTAAGTATCATAAAATCAACTTCGAGGGTAGCCTAGATGGATAGTGCTCGGTCCTTATTCGTGGGGTCCTGGGTTCGATTACATCAGCGGGTGGTTGTTACAATTTTGATAAAGTTTTGGTATTATGATTCTTTTTATACATATTTACTTTTATTTTTTTTTATTTTATTTTTTTACTTTTAATTTTTACGTTATTATTATTATTTTTAATTGCATTCTATTACAATTACTGTAAAAATAAGTGACGCACGTGTCGGGTGACAAAATGCCGGAAGGACTCCCTTGAAATTTTATTAGCATGTTATTAGCGGGACACAATGAAGATTAAAAAATTTTTACAATTGTAAAATTAAATAAAAATATTACAATTAAAGAAAAATAAAAAAAAAATAATTATTATAAAAGAAAGAAAAAGTTCAAAGTCCTTACGAGGATTTGAACACAGAAAAATTACACATAGAGTAACTACTCTATGCATTACTCTACCATCCTGTCTCGATCTGCGGCGATCAAAAATACTATTTGTTCTACCAACTACCACATCGGCGCATCGAAAACAGAAACGAGAAATTGAAATTGAAATTTGGAAGCCAAAACATTTTTACTCCGTCGTGCGAGCAGTCACACATACACACATAGGTTCACATTTTTGTTGACGGGTACATGTAAAGAGTTCTAAAAATAGAATCGTATGCATGTGCGTTTCCCCCCTCACCAACAAGCTCGACGCAAAAAGTTGACCGTTTTGGGCCCTGATGTCCCATCTTGTATGTACTTTATGATCTTTGATAGAAGTGATAAGGTATAGTCAGCCGATCGCTTTTTAAATTTTTTAATAAACGAAAGGTGTGGCAATTCTGATCAACTGTTTTCTGTTTTCTTTCCGTAGAAAATCCAAATTTCCTAACTTTAAGACACCAAAGTTATGACATTTCCGATTAATCAGTTATATGGCAGCTATCGGACATAGCCTACCGATCCTTAAGAAATTTTGATAGGTCAAATCGATTGACCAAAAATAGAATCTGTAGTTTCAATTTTCTATATTCAAAAACAAGAAAGTTGGGTAATTCTGTACGAAGTTTCTAATCTCTGTCTTCAAAACACGAAAGTTCCTTCATTTCCGATTTTTCAGTTATATGACAGCTATAGGATATAGTCGGATATAACATGTAATCGGCCGATCCTTTTGAAATTTGGTATATCTTATTATTTTGTCAAACATTCGTACAAAATTCGAACTCTTTAACTCTAAAAGTTGTAGAATTTTCGATCAATCAGTTATATGGCAGCTATAGGATATAGTCGGCCGATCTTTATGAAATTTTATATGTCGCATAAGTGTGCAAAGTTTCAAAACGATAGCTTAAAAACTAAGAGACTAAAAGCTCGCGTAGAAAAAGACATACAGACGGACAGATAGAAGGAAATGCTTATATCAACTCAGGAGGTGATTCTGATCAAGAATATACATATATACTTTATAGGGTCGGAGATGTCTCCTTCAGTGCGTTGCACATTTTTGACCACAATTATAACACCCTCTGCAAGGGTATAAAAAATACCACAAATTAACATGGGGATGCCAAAACGCGCCAAAGAATTTTTTACAGGTCCCTAGCAATAAGATTTAAATTTTTAATATTTAATCCCGGTTTCACAGGGTCAGAAATGCAAAACATTTTCGGACCCTTTTTTAAGTTTTGATAATGTAGAAAACCAATGTGAATGCTTGCCAAAGTCAAATTGTTGAATGCGATGCGCTGAAAATTATCGATCTAATTAAATTAGGGAAGGTTCGAATTCAAATCCATTTTAGGAGGGGCCGAAGTGCGTAACTTGAAAATATTCGTTCACACTTGAAAGAGTAAACGTTTTTACTCGGCAAATACTGTGTTTATGCGACGCTGAATTCACTCTTTTATTTTACGATTTCAGCCGATTCGTGTCTGCATAAACGACATTTCGTGAATTCGGCAACACACGAAAATTAATTACGATTTCAGACCCAAAACATGAATCACGGCACGGCATCGCCGTGCATAAAAATTTAAATTAAATTAAAACAATAAAGGAAAGCTAACTTCGGGCAGAGCCGAACTTGATATACCCTTGCAACTTAAACCGGATATATATCGCTACAATCGGATATATAATAGTTGGCCGATCCTTATGAGAATATCATAATATAACCAATTTATTACAATACAAAATCTAAAAAAAGTCCCAAACTTCTAACTGTAAGAATACCATAGGTATCATAAGTTAGTATTTTTACCAAATACCATTTCCGATAGTTCAGTTATATGGCAGCTATAAGATATAGTCGGCCGAACGTTATTAAACTTGGTAGGTGGATCAACTAAGCAAAAATAGAATCTGTACGAAGTTTAAACTCTCTGTCTTCAAAAACATGAAACATTAACCGATTGCAAATTATGAATTTTGTTTTTTTGTTTTGTGAAATTCTGAATTTAGAAATTCGTTTTTCTAAACATGTCTGACGTCGATAAATTTTACGCCCTTCGTGGCACCTTTTAAAAAAGTTACTTTAGGGAAAAATTCGTCCGCAACCTTATCTTACGATTAACTTATACGCACTGAATAACTTTGGCAGGTGACAAGACTACCTAGTATAATTGTATCATGGGATGTTTGAGCTACAAAGTAACTAAATACAAAAAAAAAAAACAAGAAAGGAAAGCTAACTTCGGGCGAAGCCGAAGTTTATATACCCTTGCAGTTAAAACCGGATATGTATCGCAAACATCGGATACAGTTGGCCGATCCTTATGGGAATATGAATATATAATCCAATTTATTACAATATAAAATCTAAAAAAAGTCCCAAACTTCTATCTTCAAACATTCCAAAGTTGGTATTTCTACCAAAAACCATTTCCGATCGTTCAGTTATATGAGAGCTATACAATATAGTCGGTTGATCGTTATGAAATTTGGTCTGTACCAGCTTTCCAGCTTTCTATCTTCAAAAACACGAAAGTTGGGTCAGTCGGAGATGTCTCCTTCACTGCGTTGCACACTTTTGACCAAAATTATAATACCCTCTAATAAATATTGAATTTTGCGAACATTGATGTTTTAAAACATTAAAACAGCGATGTCCAATAACTCCAAAAACGGCGATCCCAGCAGATAATGTCTGAATTTTTGTACCGCTAGATATACAGCTTTGGCTTCCAGGATATAACTGTGGTCAGCAGGTCAGTTAACGGGCGAGCAATTTGCAAATAATTCAGAATAAATTTTCTGAAAAATCCCGTCAGCCCCAGAAAAGCTTGGACTGCTCTGACGTTTTTCGGCACCGAAAATTTGCTGACCGCTGCAGTCTTCTCTTTTCCAGGCCACAGGTTTCCGTCTTCAATGTTGTGGCGCAAGAAGTAAATTCTTTTCTGCAAGAAGTGACATTTTCGCCACTTGATCTTCAGGCCAAACGCCCCAGCTCTTTTGAAGACGAGTGCCATCTTTTGCAAACATTGCTCTGCAGTCTCGGCGTGAATTATTATATCATCCATATATAAATCGAGTATGTCCTTGTTCATCAGCTCCTGAAATACGTAATTAACGTAGCGAATGAATACAGCTGGCGAATTCCGAAATCCAAACGGTGTTCTATTGAATTCGTACAATCCGGATTTGGTTATGAACGCTGTAAATTTCTTGCTCTCTTCCACAATGGCAACGTGGAAGAAACCATTCTCCAAGTCCATCACGGTAAAGTATCGCGCTTTTTGCAGCTTTTCAAGTACTTCCTCTATAACGGGGGCGGGGAAGCAATCTCTCAAAACCATAGAGTTCAGCTTACGAAATTCAACGCAAACACGGCGTGTGCCATCCTTTTTGTTTAGCTTGACTAATTCGCAGCTTGACTGGAACCTCTGCTACTGAATCCACCGCCTTGTAGTTCTTGATTAGCATCGATACTTCCTTTTTATACTGCGTAGGAACATCGAACATCGGGGAAGAAAACTTGTATCCCTCTGGCGACAACGAAAGATTAAACTTTGAAACAAAATCGAATCCAAGCAATACGTCATACTCCATATTTTCATTCTCTACAACAACGAACTTGTGTTGGGTTATCTCGTGATCTACTGCAACCTCAGCCAAAAAGCATCCCTCTGGGTACGTGATCTTCTTTCCTAGTCCACGGAGCGTCGATTTACATCTCTCCAAGAGGACATTCGGGATTTTGTTAAAGATGAACTTTCTCAATATAGATACATCGGCTCCAGTATCCACTAGGCACTCCACTTCGACGTCGTTGATGATGACCTTCTTCATCCGTCTTCCGCTGCGCACAACTTGGAGATCAGCAGCTGACCTAGGGCAATCTCTAGACATGTGTCCTTCTTTGTTGCAACTGAAGAATTTCGTGGCAGCTTTGCAATCCTTGCGAAGATGATCAGCTGATCCACAATTAAAACAGTAGCTCTTTCGGCCGTTGAACTCGTACTGTTTTTTCTGATTCGGCGTCCATTTTGGATCGTTCAGCTGGAACGGTTTGAAGCTCTTTTCGTTGACGCGTTCAAATACGTTATATTGCTCCTGCAGCTCTTTGAAATACTTGTATAATTGTACAGGGTGTATTTGAAGTCACTCCTCAAGTTCAGGCCGTCTACTATGTAGCGGATTACAGAACTTGCATCGATGCTGCCAAGTGCTGTAATCTTCCTCATCTGTAGAATATATACCTGAAATGATTCCTGCTTGCGTTTCTTGCGATCACGAAGCTGCTCCTGAAGATCCGCACTGCATACGTCTTGACGACTAAACTCTGCAGTAACATCCGCATCTCTGTGTATTGGTGAACGTAAGTCGAATCCAAAAACAATTTAGCTGATTTTGTCATTTTGTAACGTGTTGTACTGCTTTAAGTGCAAATCGTAAGCTTCAGCATTCAGCTCGAAATTGTCAAACCAATTCTTGACCGGCATTGATTCTCCGTCAAACTCCGGAATTATTTTTGCAAAACTTTCCGCTGTAACTGAGCAACGGCTATTTTGTTCATCTGCTTCCATTTTTAATGCCATAAGCTGAACAAGATCCTGCAGCGTTTTTGTGTTCTCGGCGATCGAACAGCTTGCAATTGCCTCAGCTGCGACATTTGTTCCTCCACTCGATTCCACGCGATTCTGTACCTTGCTCTGTGTTTCATTCACATTTGCTTAGACGAGACTCTGCACGTAGCTCTTTGTCTCACTCATATTTTTTTCCTCACTTGCTTCAACGTTTCTCTCCGGCTCACTCATTTTTCGATTTTTATCTGCTGCGGCAACTGACCTTGTGTAGTACGGCTGTTTTCCTTTCGCAATTGGTATTCTAGAAGTTTCCTCTGTCTGGACTTTTCACTCATTTGCTCTCATTCCCTTTTGTGATCCAACTCCTTCACTTTTTAAAACTTTTCGGGACGGCGTCACTTTGTAAGACTCTTCGGGACGGCGTCACTTTGTACTTTTCTGGTTAAGACGAGCCCCCAAATGTGAGGAGAGTTTTTAACTCCACTCACTTTTATTGGAGATAGTTATGTGTATCAAATGTTACAAGTTCTGATTCCATATATTTTAAAATTAGGATAATGTCTGCTGCTGCTTTCCGTCGTTCCTTTTTGCTGATGCTGCTTCCTCGATGCTGCCCTCCTGACGTTCATACGGCTTCCATACCTGCTGATATTCACACTGCTGCCATACTGCTGATTTAAATACTGTTATACTGCTGCGGTTACATCTTCCACTCTCTTACATGTAAGTACAGTGGCAAACAGCATATTTGACCCACCTTGTAAAAAAAATTTGAGGTGAATGTAATCTTTCAATCAAAGAAGTTATTGGAAAAATAAAAACGCAGGTTTTTCGGTGGGTATTATAGGAATAAAAAAAGAATTTTATTTTTATAATAACAACAGGTAATGATTTAATAAAAACGAAAAATACTCCAGTTTTCTACGTCATGTTTTGCTAAAATTTAAGACCCACTGCAAGTATAAAAGGTATAAAAGGATATCTAAAGTACTTTTTCAGATCGTAGTTATGATATAAAAATTATAGTTTTTATGGCTTTAATGAGGATTGTCTATAGGAAAAAAATAAAAACTTTGACTCGCATAGCTCAAATGGCGGTTTTTTATGCATATGTCGGGTTACGGTTATGACTTTCCATATTTTTAACAGATTGTATACGCCGAATACACTTGATCGTGCCTTTATTTATCATTCATTTATTTATGATCATTTATTTATTCGATATATTTCCTTATGCTAAACATTTTTACTTACTTCATAATCTTTTATTATTTTACATTCTACACAACATTCTAAACAAATTTTAATTCTTATTCTCGTTATATAATTAAATTCATTTTAACGTTTAATTTATTCCATTTGCTTCTCAGCAATTCAAAATTCGACTCTAGTTATTGTCACTATGATTTCCTTTTGATTAAGAGCATAGTCCCGTCAAGAGCGCCACACGCCATGTTCCAACTTTCGTCTTTCACTTGTGCTTGCCCAATGACGCAGATAGCTCAAATCTCAAAACCATATCTTTAACTCATACATTTCAATCAAATATTGTCATGGTTCATAAACCATGCATAAACTTTACATCAGCCAGGTTATTTCCATTTGAATTCTCAAACACATCCGCCATTCACAAACATTTCTTATCGAAGTCTATTGCAACTTCATTTCAATCATTCCATACTCTATATGGACATTTGATTTTCATATAACATATCCTCTCACACGGATATATCATAACAATTTCAACAAGTCTCAGGCGGGCAAGTCCAATTCACTCGGAACATAATCATCTGGCATCTTTCTCAAATCTTCATGACAATATTTATAAGTTCTCTTATTATGCAATGACTTCAGAATATATCTATCTCTTTCTAGAACTTCACTAACCAAAAATGGCCCTTTAAACTTTACATCCAATTTAGTTTGATGTCGTTCTTCATTTTTCAGTAGCACAAAATCTCCAACTTTATGTCGTTCAACTGCTGCTTTACTTTTATCGAACCTTATTTTGTCGTAACTAGCTTGATTTTTCATATTTTCAATTGCCCTATCTCTAGCATTAACTTTATCTACCTCCATCTCTGTATCATACGGTGGAATTAAACCCAAAGGACGAGCCGCCTTGCCGACAAGTAACTCTAGGGTACTTGCTTTTGTTGCACTATTAACTGTGCAATTGAAGTAAAGTTGTATCTCACCTAAAACATCCTGCCTTAATGATGATGAGTAACACGTGTAGCTATTAGATGAAGATTAATCTTCTGTGATGTGATAAAAAAATTCTAAAAACTTCCCACTAGTAAAACATTTACCCTGATCAGCGATTATAATAATATAATTAATAATAATTAATTCCAAACAAAGAAATAGATAATTTCATTGCCTGAATACAACTGTCAGAATCTAGTCATACTTTAAGACTTCAATACTTCAATAAATAAACAAATTTTGTTAAGGCATCAATTTGTACTATCACGTACTCCTTAAGATCATTCTTCCCACTTAATTTTCCAGTTATGTCGGTATGCACCGTGTGCCATGGCGAATTCACTTATGGAATTGGATGTAACTCGGCTTGTACCTTCCCAGATGAACCCTTAACAGTTTTAGATGTAATGCAACTATCGACAAACTTCCTAACATATTTATTCATCTTAGCAAAACAATAGTATTGATAATTCTTGTCAATATTATTTTTCCATCCCAAATGCATGATGGACTCGTGACCATCGAAATGCATGGGGTACTACTGACAAACAACAGGTTTTTCCATTTCTCTGAACTTTACGAAGCAAGACACATTTTATCAACTCATAAGTCTGTGCAACAGCATCTGTCAACTTTTTAGAGTTAAGTTTGTTAATGATATCAGTAATTTCAGAATCCTGGTGCTGTTCAGTAGCAAGCCAGTCACTTGAGATTTCTGCCAAGTTTACACGCTTTTCAGGGATTAAAGACTTTTCAACTTTGCTGGCTTCCTGAATATGATTTCTCGATAAAAAATCCACATACGCCATGCGCTTTCCTTCTCTATATTCTATTTTAAATTCAAACGGCTAAAAATACCAACGATGCACTCTTGGTGTTAGATCTATCTTTGCCCGCGATGATTTAAGAGAATTGCAATCAGTATACACTACAAACGTACGACCAACTAAATAATGACGGAACTGTTTCTAATTCGTATGAATGGTATCTAGACTCTGCAGGGGAAGTAGTTTTACTAAACTACTCTATTGCATGGGGACTACCATTGGTTCGATCCATTAATATTGCTCCATAACCGTAAGAGCTTGCATCTGTGTGTAACTGTATTCGATGTTGTGGATCAAAAATAACAAGTACAGGCTCATTTACAAAAATATCAATAATATTTTTTCTAATATCTTCCAACTCGTTATTCCAATTAAACACACTTTTTCTCAAAGTTAAGGAATATATTGGTTTCATTTCGGTTTCGAATTTTCCAAAATAAGACGCCAATCCAATAAACTGTCTTGCGCTACGAACTGTTTGCGGTGGTGGCAAGGAATTCAAGGCAATAATTTTTCGGGGATTAGGCCTTAACTCTCCAGCTCGTACCTCATAACCCAAGTATTGTACAGTAGTTTTTAAAAATCCACATTTTGCTATGTTAAAAGAGAATCTCGCTGCAGTCAATACATCCAAAACAATCCTCAACTTTTCCATACCTGATTCTATGGTAGATGACACCACCACCAATCGTCCATATAGACTATCACTTATGAATATGCAAGATTTCCCAATGCGTTTATAATGGCTCGCTGGAAAACAGACGGGGCCAAATGGCATTGTCAAATACTCATAGTGCCCATCAGGTGTAACAAAAGCAGTATATTCAACAGAATCGGGATGAATGGGTATCTGATGGTATCCACTAGTCATATCCAGACAAGTAAAATATTTTGCACCCGCAAGTCTAGCAATCTGATCGTTGATTAGTGGTAAGGGATATCTGTCAGAAACAGTATTGCTGTTCAGTCACGATAATCAACATAGAGTCGATCGGATCCGTTCTTCTTTTTAACCAAGAGTATATGGCTAGCATAGAGAGAACGATATGGACGCCGCTGCACGGTTTTGTTTGCATCAATTAATCTAATAGCCATTTCACCCGTATTAACCTTTGTGCCAGGGATTCCATTAATAAATGCAGCTTTCTTTAAGTAATTTAATTAAGTTTTCTTTGTCATTACCAATCATTTCATTATCAACATTAAGTAACAAGGCAGATGGCTCAGATACTTTACAGACGTTTACAGATTTAGACTTAACCAATTTGAATTTATCAGGTGTCAAGATGATTTCCTATCCAAGACTAAGGATTTCCCTACCAATTACAATATCATTTGTGAGATGCTTATCTGCTATGACGTGAAACAGTATTTCTTCAAGATTTCCATTAATAATACATTTAGATAGTTTTTGTAGCTGACTAGAAATGCCAGCGTCGCCAATACCTCGTATTATGATAATATTATTAATCAATATTATTAATATTATTAGCTCATGCTCCCGTGTATGTGAATGTGTGACACGCATACATGTGACACTTCTTCCTCGCGCTCCATTCAGCGACTGAGAAACAGAAAGCATTCAATGAGAATATCAGCGCAAGATGAACGAACGGTGAGCGTAAAAAAGAGAGTAAGATTTCGCTCTGGGACCTGCTGGGGCCAGTCGCAAGAAATTTTTGCGTCCATATTCGTTGTATGAAATGGGTTGTCTATATGCAGCAGTGGTCGGCACGGCCCTATACCGAGGGCATAGGAAATTTCTCTTCCCGAGCTCTGCCATACACACACAGTATAAATGTATAAAAAGTCATGCTCACAGCCTACTTTCTGCTATTCGTTACTAATACTGATGCGTTAAAATCATATCAATGTATTGGGGTGCCTACCACTGCACTATGGGGTTTTTGACCACTTTATGTGGCATTTAATCATTTTTTGAAAGTTCTCTGATTTAAAAAAAATTAATGCCTCATACTCAAAATGTTAATTCTTAACAGCATATGTTAGCATAACAGCTGCAAAGTCAGCTGTTGCATCCGAAAGTACGTGCGTTACGTTTGCAATTTTCACATAGTGATCTGTGAAATTAGATTATTTGTTTAAAACTCCATTTAAAAAGAAAAATAGTAATGGACACTGATTTCACAGGTTTGTACTACATGTTAAATTTATTAACTGTTTAAATTGTGTCTATACTAAAATTTTGTCATTTTAAAATGCACCTTAGCCTGAATTTTGGGAAACAAATTTCAACTTTGGGAAGAGTTTTGAAATAGAAGAAATAAAAAATTGTCAATGCGTCCAAGTGTATATTGTAGCGTTGTTAATACTGAGCAAAGGCTGTTAGTCTTATTACGCACTTTTCCCCACTATTGGTGCAATTTGAATTTTTCTTAGATAACCTCACTTTCTATAAAGACGATTTGGTCTGCTTGAAACAAGCTATATAAATCAGACAGGCGTCACCATTCAAGAAAGCACAACCGATTACATTCCTTCGCTGATGTGTTTAACAGAGCTATGGATGCATCAGATCCAATTATTTCGTCCTTAATTTATCGAGATGCATAAAAAACTAAAGAGTCTTTTACTTCCAATTGAGGTAATTGAGATGCTTTCGTACGAATACGAAAATAATGTTTGTCTCGAAGATGACGAATTTAACGATTCCAGCTTGTTTTTTTTAGATAATATTGATATATTATAGAAAATGAAATAAATGAATAATAAGATTAATACTACTGTATGAAGGAATTTTTCTTTTTGAACTTTTAGA
Organism: Drosophila bipectinata; assembly: GCF_030179905.1. Classification (NCBI taxonomy): domain Eukaryota; kingdom Metazoa; phylum Arthropoda; class Insecta; order Diptera; family Drosophilidae; genus Drosophila; species Drosophila bipectinata. The sequence goes on along the minus strand of NC_091740.1, from coordinate 17,427,256 downwards.
TGCATTTGTATGGAAGAACACTGAAATCCGGTATTTTAAACTGATAGTTCCCAGGGAAAGCGTTATCCGATTTGGTTCAAAATTGCTTTATCGTATTAGAATAGCAACAAATATCAGCTCCTTAAATTTCATTAATTTATCTTTACTTTTACCAAATCCTTCCTATGGGAGCTATAGGACGTGCCTAGGATCAAATAACAACGATTCGTGAAGTTTCTAGAGGTGCAGAAACATCGATGTTTTTAAATTTCTAAAAAACATCGATTGTTTTTTTTGACCATCGATGTTTTGAGAACCATCACTATTTCAAAAAATTCGAAGAAGAAAAGCACGCTTAAGGTTCGTATTTTGTAACATTTTACTTATTTTGTTAATAATAATGTTTAATTATTTACTTATACTTATAGAAAGTGATATTGGTGGTGTAGGCGCGACGCTGATTCAGTTTCAACAATTGATAAGTTCTTGAACCGTAAGTAAATTAAAAACTGCGCAGTACATGGCGAACTACAAGCAATGTAGTTGATTGCGTACATATGTCCCACGTGTGGCGGCCAATTCTCATCTGTTCATTTTTTATAATATAGGTACAACGAAGGAAAATATTGAAATATTGTCGCCTAAAAGAAAGCGAGAAACATCATGTGTGTGGCAGCACTTTAAGAAAACCGAGGACAAGACTAAGGCCACCTGCATTCACTGTGGGAAAACGTTAAAAACGGCAGGAAACACAACTAACTTAATGGACCACCTCAAACGTATACATTCAAACTATAGTGTTTTAGAAATAGATGGTCAGTCCCTAAGTCTAGATAGTTTCATGCAACGAAATATAGAGTATCCGCCAGAGTCCCAAAAGAAAAAAACAATGGACAAATATGTAATGCTCATGATAGCACGGGACGTTCAACCGTTTTCCATGGTTGAGGACGATGGATTCCGTAATTTAATGCAGCAAATGGACCCTAAATATAAAATGCCGAGCAGAACCTTTTTCAGAGAAGTAATGCTACCTAAGATATATAAAGATTTAAGAAAGGATCTGGAATGTGAGCTCGAAGGTGTCCAGTACGTTGCAATTACCACGGATGGATGGACTTCCCGTGCTAATGAAGCTTACATAACGGTTACGTGCCACTATGTAAACAAACAGTTTCAGCTAATTACAGCGGTCTTGTCCACGGCGAGTCTTTTGACGCCCACAAATCACTCAGCAATGAATATCGCTGACACGATTCGGCAAGTACTAAATGAGTGGAAACTTCTACATAAAGTTGTAACTATAGTTACAGATAACGACGCTACAATGAAGAAGGCATGCGAACATTTGCAAATTAAACATTTTCCATGTTTTGCGCAAACGATAAATTTGCTAGTTAAAGAAATTCTCAAATTGGAGATTATTCGGCCCATTCTTACCAAGTGCAAGACTGTTGTCGCATTTATGAAGCGAAGTTCGACTGCCATGGCGAAATTTAAGGACGCTCAAATGGTGACACCCCCCCTTGGATTAATTCAAGAGGTACCAACTAGGTGGAACAGTGCCTTCCAAATGATGGAACGAATTTTGCAGACTAATGAGGCACTCTCAATCGCATTGTTAGGAACTGCAAAGGCTCCGGCACCTTTCTCTGCCGAGGAAATTGGTGTCCTGGAGGAACTTTGTTCATTGCTTCGTCCGTTCGAGAAAGCCACAAAATTAATATCGGGCGGGAAGTACCCCACTATGTTCCTCGTAATTCCAATTGTCTGCGAAATGCAATCACAAGTGTTTTCTTATAAAGATAGCTTTAAAAGCCCAGAAGCCATTCTGGCATTCAACTTTTTAAGTGAACGCTATAATGATCGTTTTGGGCACTATGAAACGCGCACCGTTCCTAGGATGGCAACATTAATTGACCCCAGGTTTAAAAAACAGGGCTTCCAACGAACAAATAATGCCGATCAAGCATATCGAGCATTAGAAGACGAGCTTCACAATGTTTTTAAAAATTTGACTCAAGAACCATCCACATCAGCGTCGATAGCGCCTACACCACCCAATCCAACTTCGAGTTTTTTTACCAATCTTCAACTCAAAATAAGTTCAAGAAAAACGACTACGCGTTCTGACGCAATTATATTGCTCAGGCAACACGTAGAAAGCGGGAACGAGCCAGAAACTTGCGATCCCTTAAATTTTTGGATGGTAAATATAGAAATTGTGTATTATGATTATTTTAAAATAAATTATTCTAATTCTAGCTGTGTTCAAACAACATGCAGCCCTTCAAGGAGCTAAAAAAAAAATTCTTTTGTATTCCAGCCACGTCGTGTGAATCAGAGAGAGCCTTTAGCAAAGCAGGCCAAATAATTTCGGATCGCCGTACCCGGTTGAAGTCCGAAGTTGTTGACCAGCTAATGTTTATTAATAGGAATTACTATATCTTTAATAAGTGACTTATCCGATCTCTATGGACTGCATTTTTGTTTTTATTTTATTAATTTCTCTAAATATGTTACTTGAATAAATTTGTTATTTTTTTTTCGTTTAAATACAAATTTTATAAAGACTTTTTAATTATATTTTTTAATATAAAATTATTTTTGAAAACATCGATGTTTCATCGATGTTTTTTTAAAAACATCGAAAAACATCGATGTCTGCAAACATCGATGTTTCTGCACCTCTAGAATTTTCATGTCGATATAGTGCACTGATATGCAGTAGAGCTGGGAAAAAATCGATGTCAACATTGATTATATCGATTCTTATTTTTAGGCCGATGCATCGATTCGGTTTTCAGGGAATCGATGTATCGGAAGCCTAAGAAAAAAAATGCCATCACTGTGAATAAGAAAAGGAGGAAAACTATCAAATAAGGGTAAGTTAATTAAAAATACGATTTAAAATGATTCAATATATCTAAATAATAGTTTTTACGAATCTCTAGGATTGTTGTGTGTTGGTGGATCGGAAAATTGGAGTAATGGACAAGTTTTTAGGAGTCTCAGGTAAATATTCAAAATTCAATTTAAAGCACGTGCATGGCGATGCGAGTACTTGGAAATTCATTTACTTATTATGTATATATTTTATACATTATTATTCATTATACATTGATGCATTATTATATTGATACATTATTAATTTTTTAGAAATTGATAAGGAATCGGAGGTCCAGAAAGTTTCACCAGAACGGAATGAGCCCAAGCGCAAATGTGTAAAGTCCATTGTTTGGAATTATTTCAAACGATTAGAAAGTGGATCAGCCAAATGCCTCACCTGTGGGCATGTTTACAAATCCTGTGGAAACACTACAAACCTATTCAATCATTTGAAGCGGGCTCATCCGACTGTGCTCATCGTTCCAAAAGTCGGAGCAACGATTGCGGACTTTTTCGACACTAATGCATGGCTCATCCCGGAAATCTTCGCTGGACAAGGCTCTTATTTCGATGATCGCTACAGACCTACAGCCTTTCAGGATTGTGGAGGACGGAGGATTCCGCAATTTTGTCTACTGTCTCGACCCGCAATACACTTTACCCAGCAGGAGGACATTAAATGATGTCTTATTGTCAAACATGTATGATGATATGACCAAAAAACTTAAGGACATTCTTAGTAAGGTAAGGCACTGCGCTGTGACCACAGATGGATGGACATCAAGGGCCAATGACCATTATTTAACGGTCACGTGCTATTTTTTTATGGATGATTTTGAAATCAAAAGCGCAGTCTTGTCCACAAGCAAACTTCTTAACGATTTGGATCAAACGAGCGAAAACATTGCTATCTCCCTTCATAAAGTTTTCTCAGAGTGGGGTGTGGCCAGCAACATATCTGCCATTGTGACAGATAATGCATCCTCCATGATCAAGGCCTGCTCAATTTTAGGAAAACGTCACATGCCTTGCTTTGCCCATACCTTGAATCTTATCATGCAGGATACCTTACAGCTGGAAAAGATAAAGCCTATTATTGCCAAATGTAAGCGTATCGTAGCTTTTTTTAAGAGCAGCTCAAATGCTTACGCGAAATTAAAGTCTGTCCAGGAAAGTCATACCTCTTACGGTCTTACACAAGAAGTCCCGACTAGGTGGAATAGCTGCTACAAAATGGTGAGCAGGATTCTGAAAATAAAAGACTCCATTTTTCGTGTGTTATTGGACACAAAAAAAGATCCTCCACCGCTAACAGCAGAAGAAGTTTCTGTTCTATACGACCTTGAGCTATTGTTTGAGCCGTTTGATACTGCTACCAACAGGGTCTCAGGAAGCAGTTACATATGTGACAATATCGCTAATAATACCGTTATCGGCTGATCTCCACCATCGTCTTAGCAACATGATTCCATCTTTTAAGACTTTGGATGGTGTCGAAACGTGCAATTACATATTGCAAAAGATAAACACTCGGCTGTTTCCGTACGAAAGCAGGACTGTGTCCAAAATGGCAACCATATTAGATCCCCGTTTTAAAAAGGAGGGCTTTCGAAGCACCGTCTCTGCTGATTCCGCAATTGAAGCTCTGAAGAACGAAATTTCCAACCATCCAACAAATTTGAACCCATACTACGATTCACAAAACGATCCACCAACACACGAGTCCCAGGGAAAATCACCTATATTTTCATTTAAGAAAACCAAATTGGAAAATAAAGTGAAGACACCGAAATCTGATGCCATTTTTATACTCCGACAATATTTGGAGAAACCGCACGCAACTCCAGATATAAATCCGCTGGAATTTTGGAAGGTTTGCACATTTTTTATAATTTGAAGAAATTGTTATAAAATTTACTTTTTTGTCAGATTAACGCCACTGAAATGGAAAACCTGTGCCCAGCGCTACCTATGCATACCTGCGTGCTCAACTGAGTCCGAGCGCATATTCAGTGGGGCTGGATGCATAGTGAGTGATAGACGCGCCTCTCTCAAACCAAAAACGGTTGATAAGCTAATTTTTGCAAGCAAAAACCAATGGCTAACTGAAATTTAAATGCTTTCCTTATTTCGAAAACCATATTTTTATTTACATTTTTTCTAGTTCTAGTTCTTATTTTAATTTTTAGCTTTTTAAGTTCATAGTTTTGTTTACTTTTCATAATTTATAAGATTTGATCTCACTGAATTTTGAAAACCATTATTTTTATTTACTTTTCTATTTGTTCTTATTTTTGTTTTTTAGCTTTTTAAGTTCAGTTTATTTTTCATAATTTATAAGATCTCAATGAAATAAAAATGAAGACCTCAATGAAATAAAAATAAAAGTTTGTTTTTTTTCGATTTAATCGATGTTTTTTTTTTCTAAAAAATCGAAAAGAATCGAAGCAGCGAGAATCGATTTTTCCCCAGCTCTAATATGCAGCATGTTTAGTGCTTTAATCGTTGGTATTTTCATTAAATTATTAACTCATTAAATTATGTCCGTCAAAATAGCGTCGCTCAGTTAGCGTCGAAGTGGAATGGTGGAATTGAAACACATCAACGAACTTTTTGTTTTTTAATTATTTCCGTATTTAGCCACTAAATTTAATCAAATAAAGCAGGGGTGGGCAAGCCCATGGCTCCTCAGGCTTTCAAGGCTCCCCCCGTTATTTGTAATTTTTGGCGCCAGCAAATCGGGCCAGACGAAGATTTACAAAAACAATGCTACACAAATTCCGATGCAGGTAGCGGGCCCGACCCCGCGGTCCCGAGTTTGCAACAACAATTATTAAGGGTCCGTTTGCGCACAACCCAACGACAACCATCGCGAGGGTGGTGGTTGTTGTAATTTGTTGTTTGGCCGAGCTGCGGCTCCGACCGTTAGATTTCGTGCCCACCACTGAAATAAAGACTAGAATTGTTAAGAATTGAATAAACTATAGTTTTTTCTTACTTTGAGCGGGTTCTCTTTAAAAAGCTTAAAAATGGGTTTGAAAAATTGCCCCTTCACTGTATTGAGCATTATCTCAGAAATAAGAGGATGCGCCAATAAGCACGATACACCAGCTTATAGCCCATTAATATAAGAATATGCCCTGAAAATTTTATTAAAATCGCTCCCTACGTTTAGGAGGAAGCAAAAATCATACAAAATCATACACGGCGGTAGCCTTGTTGGGCAACGTGCAACACGTGAATTTAATAATGGCCAGTATTGGCGAATCAGGGTCCAAAATTTTCGGGACTTGATTGCTCAAAATCTGTGGGAGCGATTTTGATGGGACCATTCGAATGGGATAAAAATTAGCTTTCTCGTGGCAAACCATAATGGCGCATCCTCTTTAAAAAAGCTAAGGTGGCCATTTCAATTCCATAATGGCGGCTGAAGTGTTAGGCAGCGCAGAAATATGTGATGCTGTTAATGGCCAGTATTGGTGAATCAGGATCTGAAATTTTCGGGACTTGATTTCTTTAAATCTGTGGGAGCGATTTAAATAAAAGTAGTCTTATAATTTTCTGTATAAAGTAAGCTTTTTAACGGTATACCGTGCAATTTGGGGCATCCTATGTGAAGGATTCATAAGCCTAATAGAAGCCATATAGTATTTTTAAGCTCATTCAATGAACTTTTTGTGGATTGGTTCCGGTTCACTAGTTGGCGCTCCTCTTGTCAGTCAAATTATATGGGTAACTGTAATTCGATTTTCTCAAAATCTGTGTGAGCGATTTGTATGATTTTTGCTCTATACATGCTTGCAAAGGTCCTAAATCGATTCCACTACTGTGCATATGGGCGCATCCTCTGCGGGCGCCACAATTTAAAAAACTATTTTTTGGATAATTTTTGTATGGGCTGTTAGCCGGGTTAGTCCACTTTTATTCGATGCGCTCCAAAATGTAGGGAGCGATTTTAATAAAATTTTCTTATTCGCTTATGCGCTTATTGGCGCATCCTCTTGTTTCTGATATAATGCTCGAAACAGTACGGGGGCAATTTTTCAAACCCGTTTTTAAGCTACTTAAAGAGTGTGAAACCCGCTCAAGGTAAGAAAAAACTATAGTTTATTTATACGCTTACTGAGCGACGCTCACTTAACGGATATAGTAAAATTTGAATATCCAAAATGTAAATAACATGTATCCAAATTGAGATTTGTTTAAACGATAATTATTGTGTAAAATTTCTAGTTTTCTAGTTTCTAGTAAAAATTTATTTTTAAATATAGGTTATAAATTATAATTTTTTAATTTTAATTTAATTTTTATTTTATATTTATAAATAATTATTTGCAGAAAAATGGAATATCAACATTCGACATTAGGCAGTAGACCTGATTTCAATCTGTTTCAAAATCTTTTGAATATTTTAAAAGTTAAAGTATATATATAAATAACCAAAAAATAAGAGAGTTTATTTTGGCAGTGTCTGTTATAGAGAGATTATCAAGGAATCTATCGAACACTTGATCCAAACACACTATAGGACCAAAACTATTTTATTTCTGAATACGTTAAATACTAAGATATGAAGAAATAATTTTCAAAAAAATTTTGTTGTTACCTTGGAATGGTTGAAAAATATTTTTTTTGTTCGCCCACATTTTTATATCCGTTTTATAATTTTGTCCACGCAGTGGAGGAGACATCTCCGACCCTTCAAAGAATATATATTCTTGATCAGGATCCCCTCCAGAGTTGATATGAGAATGTCCGTCTGCCTGTCTGTTTCTACGCGAACTATTCTCTCAGTTTTAAATTTATCGACTTACAACTTTTCACACACCCTTCTTTCCTTTGCACGCAGTATGTAAGTCGGAACGACTGGGATCGGCCGACTATATCCAATGGATGCCATATAACTGATTGATCGAAAATGGTATAACTTTAATGTTTTTAGAGTTAGAGAGTTCAAATTTTACATGAGGGCTTTGCAAAAAATTACGACATGCCAAATTTCATAGGGATCGGCCGACTATATTCTATAGCTGCCATATAACTGAATGGTCGGAAATGACCCAAATTTCGTGTTTTTGAAGATAGAAAGCTGAAACTTAGTACAGATTATATTTTTAGTTAGTTGATTCAACATACCAAATTTCATCGATTGGCCGACTATATTTTAAAGCTGCCTATAACCACTAACCATACAGCATATAGACAACCCATTTCATACAACGAAAATGGACGCGAAAATTTCTTGCGACAGGCCCCAGCAGGCCCCAGAGCGGATTTCTTACGCTCTCTTACGCTCATCGTTCGTTCATCTTACGCTCATTCTCGCATTAAATGTTTTCTGTTTCTCAGTCTCTAAACGGAGCGCGATGAAGAAGGTTGGCCTGCGCTTCGGTTGATCTTTGTATGTATGCGTGTCACACATTCACATACACGGGTGTATGTGTGCGTGCGATTTCGTTTCTACAAGAGGTATCAGAAAACCAATGTAAATATATAAATATATGTATATATCACAATAACCCAAATTAATAACAAGTGCCTGGAAAATTGTAAGCAAATAAGGTAAACAATTCCATCAGCTGTTTTAGCTGATCGTTAGAGTAGGCATGCACAAGCCTCTTGCAGAACAACAAAAACTTAAAAGCAATCGGCATTTTAAGTGACTCCGACTGAAATATACTCTGACACTTTCTCAGTATATTGATTTTTAATGATTCGTAAAAATATATATACAGAAAACATTTTACTACTAACACTTAATCTTATTCCTAAATAAATTAAAAACCTATGCTGAAATAATAAAAAATATAATATAAAAAATAATATAATTTCTTTTGTCATTTCATCAAATAACGAATACCCGAATTTGGTTAGGGTAGCAAGCCTGAAAAGTAAGAAAAATCAAAATTTTGTGCGCTGGCTTCGAAACGAAATCGCACGCACACATACACCCGTGTATGTGAATGTGTGACACGCATACATACAAAGATCAACCGAAGCGCAGGCCAACCTTCTTCATCGCGCTCCGTTTAGAGACTGAGAAACAGAAAACATTTAATGCGAGAATGAGCGTAAGATGAACGAACGATGAGCGTAAGAGAGCGTAAGAAATCCGCTCTGGGGCCTGCTGGGGCCTGTCGCAAGAAATTTTCGCGTCCATTTTCGTTGTATGAAATGGGTTGTCTATATGCTGTATGGTTAGTGCTATAACTCAACGATCGGAAATGGCATTTGGTTTTTACTAAAAACTTTTTAGTAAACATACCAACTTTTGTATTTTTAAATATAGAAGCTTGGGGCTTTTTTATGTATTGTAATAAATTGGTTATAATATTATATTATATCGGCCAACTACATCCGATTTTTGCGATGTATTATATATCCGGTTTTAACTGCAACTTTTAACGGCCATAAAGTAAACGCTAGCTGAAAATATATCCATTAAGGCACCTCCTTCACAATTTATAAATAAATGAAAAATTAAAACAGTTATATTTAATTGCAAATTAAACGTTGAACTGGGTCCCTTTTTCATCCTATTATTGTGTTCTTAGAGAGTAAGTAAACGATATTGAGTCAAAAACATCGATACTTCGATATTGAGATTGCTGGTGAATACATTGTATCAATGTTTAGTTTTTTTCCGGGTCGTCAGTGTATTGACAAGGCTCTAGTAGATGTAGACACTCTTGTTACATTTTGTCAGAATTTATAATTTAATCTCACAATTTTAAATGGATACCTTGGAGGAAGGCCTGAAAAAAGTAACATTAGACTCATCTTCCAATTGTTTTAGTCATGGAAAAGTTGGTAAGGTGATACAAAACTTGACCAGGAATCCATATATGAATTGTAAAAAAGAGGCGCCATCCATTCCACCGAAACCGCTAAAGAATCGAAATGAATTACCCCAGGTACATACATATGTAGATACTTTCTACAATAAATCTAATTGTACAGCCTTGCAGAAGGTATTCGAATTTTTAAAGGTTCAACGCTGTAGAGAAGACATCAAATTTTAATGAATTTTTATGTGACCAGGAAGTCAATATAAACATTTCCTTATTTAACAAGTTGCCAAACTGGAAATTTTTTTTTTATTTTCAAGCAGAATAAATATGTACATATGCACTTAGGCAAAAAATCTGTCACGACATCCTTTAACTACATACATACATACCCAAGTGCATTAAAATGAACAATTGAAAATTTCATAACTTGTATTTCATGCAGGGTTAAAATACGTATAATATTTACAAATATACATATGTACATACATAGATGTCCGTAATGCAGTGGGGGCCAAACTCTCATTTTACATACATACATACATAGATCGCGTGCATAGGGTGGAAATTCTCCAGGGCTGCCGGCACACAGTGTGAGCATTTCCAAATTTTGTTTAGAAGCTCTCTCTTATTTGCTCTCACTTTGACTCATTTGACCCGAAACTTAAAAATCAAAATTTCTCCACTGAAAAAAATTTTTTCTGAAAATGGGACGAAACACGTTTTTTCCGTAGAACATATAGATAAAGAAGCGTAGTTTTTCATTTGTTTAACAATTTTGGAAGTGCGTTTTGGAAGTCGGTTTTGGCTTGCTCGAGCAAAATCAATAAAGCTGCGAATTGGAATGGAATATTTTAATGCAATAACTTTACTTTTAAAATAGAGGCATGTAGCTTTCTTTCGAGTCTATTCCCAATTAAATATCTCCATTAGTTTTTTTTATACCCTTGCAGAGGGTATTATAATTTTGGTCAAAAGTGTGCAACGCAGTGAAGGAGACATCTCCGACCCTATAAAGTATATATATTCTTGATCAGGATCACCTCCTGAGTTGATATAAGCATGTCCGTCTGTCCGTCTGTCTGTTTCTACGCAAACTAGTCTCTCAGTTTTAAAGCTATCGACTTGAAACTTTGCACACACCCTTCTTTCCTTTGCACGCAGTATATAAGTCGGAACGGCCCGGATCGGCCGACTATATCATATAGCTGCCATATAACTGATTGATCGGAAATGGTATAACTTTGGTGTTTTTAGAGTTAGAGAGTTCAAATTTGACATGAGAGCTATTTTTGGCAACAAATTACGACATGCCAAATTTCGTAAGGATCGGCCGACTATATCCTATAGCTGCCATATAACTGAACGATCGGAAATGACCCAACTTTCGTGTTTTTGAAGATAGAAAGCTGGAACTTGGTACAGATTATATATTTGGTCAGTTGATCCGACCTACCAAATTTCATTAGGATCGGCCGACTATATCCTATAGCTGCCATATAACTGAACGATCGGAAATGGTATTTGGTAGAAATATCAACTTTCGTATTTTTGAAGATAGAAGTTTGGGACTTTTTTTAGATTTTGTATTGTAATAAATTGGATTATATATTCCTATTCCCATAAGGATCGGCCAACTATATCCGATGTTTGCGATATATATCCGGTTTTAACTGCAAGGGTATATAAACTTCGGCTCCGCCCGAAGTTAGCATTCCTTTCTTGTTTTAACTAAATTAAGTACGGGTCGCAAACGTACGATTTTTCCACATATAAAACTTTTTTTTTTTTTTGTTTACCTCTTTGTTTTTATAAATAAATTTATATTTTCTTAAAAAATCATGTTTCACAACATTTTTTTTTTAATAAAAAATTTCGTTTTAATTTTATTTTAATTTATTTTATTTATTTATTGTACTCTGCACTCAAAAATTGCAAACTTTAGGTACAGGCGGGGATCGGCCATAGCTTCGGTGGCTTTCGGCCGGAAGGTGTTACATATTTGCTTATAAATTAAACTTATAACAAATAATGATTATTTACACGTGTGGTAACAAGTTATTTACACTTAAATTATTTATAAATTTAATAAAATATAAGTTATATGAGATGCAAAAGGTTAGCTGATTTAAGGAAGTTTAGAATTAGCTGGAGGTTTGCAGGATGAGGGTCAATTAATAGTTCCGTGAGTTTAAAATTTGGAAAATTTGTTCTACGTGTTTGTTGGGCGGGGCAGTCGTCAAGGATATGGGAGATTGATATGGAGTCCGTGGTGCAGAACTGGCATTGATAGTTTGGTGTCTGTGAGAAGCGATGTTCGTGGGTGAGTCTGGTGTGGCCAAGTCGAAGCCGGATTATTTTGGTAATCTCTCTTCTTGGGAGGTTTGAGGTCTGTGCAGTTTTACTGTAGTCGGCTATGCTTATTGCTTCAGGGTTAATTTGTTGGTACCACTGCGATGATTTTTGCAAGATTATAGGTTTTTTTTTGAGGGACTCTGATTTTAATTGTTTGTTGATGTCTCCACGGTTAACATTTATTGTAGAAAATAGTGGAGCGATGGTCGCTCCTTTCGCTGCTGCATCGGCTATGTTAATGTTGGCTATTGCTTCCAATGTGGATAGGGAATCTGAGCAGATGCAGAATTTCCCTCTAATCTTGACTGCTATTTTGATCGTGTTTTAGAAGATAGAAAGCTGGAATTTAGTACAGATACTATTTTTGGTCAGTTGATCCAACCTACCAAATTTCATTAGGATCGGCCGACTATATCCTATAGCTGCCATATAACTGAACGCTCGGAAATGGTTTTTGGCAGAAACACCAACTTTGGTATTGTTAAAGATAGAAGTTTGGGACTTGTTTTAAATTTTGTATTATAATAAATTGGGTTATATTATCATATTCTCATAAGGATCGGCCAACTATATCCGATGTTTGCGTTATATATACGGTTTTAACTGCAAGGGTATATCAACTTCGGCTCCGCCCGAAGTTAGCTTTCCTTTCTTGTTTTTATTTGTAAGTGTTCGATTCTGGTTTCTAATGGTTCGATGTTAGATTCCAAGTATAGATTGAAAGTGGGTCTAGAGCAGAAGGCTCCCAGAGATGTTCGCAAGATTGAGTTAATTAACGTTTTAATTGGTTTTATAAGTGACTTAGAGGAGTTACCGTATATCGGTAAAGCGTAAACAATTTTGGAAATGCAAAGGCTTTTGACGATTTGAACATAATTTTGCGGAATTTTGCGATTTGATTTAGTTTATAATTGCGGATTGTGTAGAGATCTGGCATGAACATTGTTTTTTCCGGCAAATGTAGATGTGTTTGCATGTTTTTTGGTTGAAATGTTTTTTTCTTTTTTCAATGGTATTAAGATGTTAAAATCGGCCGCATAAGCTGTGTGTTGAAGTTCCTTGTGCTTGTCGATTATATCTGAGAGACTGTTGAACGCAATGAGAAAAAGTACTACCGAGAGGGGAGATCCCTGCGGAATGCCATTGTGGAGTGGGTGTGTCCTTGAGGTGTTATCATTGGCACGAACTCTTATTTTCCTTTTTGACATGAAGTTCATCACATATTTGATAATTAATGGGCCGCAGCCCCATACTGATAGTTGATTTGTGATGGTATGCAAACCTATTTTTTCAAATGCTTTTGCGAAGTCAAGAGATATAATGGATATGTGTCTTTTTTCAGAGAGGGCTCTGTTTATTAGATGGTCTGTGTAAAGTAGACAATCCATTGCAGATTTCCCTTTTTTAAATCCGAGTTGACGGCTGTTCAGTAGCTTGTTGGTTGTAGCAAACCACCATAGCCGTTTTGATATTATTTTGTCAAGGGTTTTAGATAAACATGGGTTGAGGGAGATAGGTCTATATGATTCCGTCATGGTTTTGTCTGCACCTTGTTTGTGGATAGGTATAATTGTGCTGATTTTGTACGATTGAGGAATATAAGATTTTAAAATGTTGTTGAAAAAGCGGATAATTCTCATTTTCAGTGATTCAGCGACGTGTCGTATCATGTCATAGTTAATCTTATCTTGACCTGGGGTGTGACCCTTTAAGCTATTTAGTGCCGATGAGAACTCTAGGAAGTTTATATCCTGTTCCATGAACGCTGCAGTTTTGTGTGGGGGAGATAAGAAGTTTAGCGTATTTAGATTATTTTTTTCTTCAATGAAAAGGTTGGAGAATTGGGAGTTTTCTGAACGGAGTGACCAATAGCTTGCGAAGGCTTCAGAAATATCTTCGGAGCTGGTGAGCAAATCGCTACTGCTGTTGTCCTTGATAGCGTGTATTTGTGTAGCTTTGTGAAGACCACAGAGCTTTTTTATATTACTTCAAATTGCTTCCGGTTTGGACTGAGGAGAGATTGTCGAAGTCAATTTAAATAGGCTATTTGCTTTACTCATTTTAATTCCCTTCTGAATTTTGCGTTCATTTTTTTATAATGGATGAGGTTGTCGTTGGACATATCTCTATTGAATGTTCTCTAGGCTTTAAATTTTTCCTTATTCAGACCAGTTTTTTGTTCCACCAAGGAACATTGTGGTGGGTCTTAGGTGGTCTCGTGTGTGGAATGCTCTTGTGTGCACTTTGCAAAATAATTTTCTTGATATTGCCTGCTTCCTGATTAATGTTTAGTGATATTGGTATTTTATTGTTCAGGTCTTCAGTTATCATCTCGAATTTTTCCCAATCAGCTCTGCTAGTAACGAATCGTTGTACAAAGTTTTGACTCGCAATATACTTTAGGTTCAGGTGAACAGAATGCCAAGTCAATATGTGTAAAGGTCCTATGGATTGAGAAATGCGTGGGTTGTCCGTTGTTAAGGATAATGAAGTTGTTATCCAGAATGAATTTTCCTAATATTCTTCCCCTCAGATTAATTTTTGGGGATCCCCAGCTGGTATTCCAGCTGTTGAAGTCTCCTGTAATTAGGTTTGGGGAGTTTCCTGGTGGTAAAATTGAATGGAGATCTATTTGGTTGAATTTCTTGTTAGGAGGTATATAGGATGCTATTATATTACATTTTTTTACAGACTGAATTTCCAATGCAATGGAGTCAACTGTGCTCTGAAGAGGGATGGATTTGTGCTGTATAGATTTGTGAATTAAAATTGCCGCGCCGCCATCCGGACTGTGCGAGGCTGTGTAGTAAATATTGTAGTTAACTGGAATAGGGATTGGTTGGGTGTACGTTATGTGGGTTTCTTGAAGTGAAATGATTTTGGGAGTAAAGTGTTTAATCAGGACTTGCAGTTCGTTGTAATTGTTCAGGTATCCATTCATGTTCCATTGTAGAAGTTTTAAGGTCATTATGATTGTTACTGTGTTGTTTTAGTTTCAATTGAGGCAAGGGATTTAAGTTTAGATCTGGTGATAATTGCGCTCTGATCATTTTTAAAAAGCCTTTTGGTTATATTTGTTGTGTTAAGCGGAAGGATTTTTGCCGGTTTTTTAGCAGTGTGGGAAGTGCAGGGAGTTTCCGAGCTGGATGACATAGGTTCGTCTGGGTCTGGGTCGAGGTTCCTGGATGTTGGTGTTTCAAATTCATTTGGGGCATAGCTTATTGTTTTCCTTGTTGACGTTTGGTTTGAGTTGGCTAGATTGGATTTGGCTGCTGAGGAGTAGAGAGATCCATCGTGGTGTCTTCTGTTGTATATGGACCAGGCTGTCCTATTGTCAACTTTTTGTAGGGTCTTAATGGCCTGGACTTCCTTGTTCGACAGGAAGACAGGACAGTCCTTATTGCGGGCATGGTGGTCAGATGTTGGGAGTTTTTTAAGGGAGCAATTTATACAATTCGGCTTGTTTTGGCAAATTTCTGAGTTCTCATAGTTAACGTGTGCATCGAGACCACAGTTGGCGCAAGTTGGTGTGTTTTTGCAGAACTTTCCGGTATGACCAAACCTAAAGCAGTTGTTGCAACGCATAGGACGCGGTATAAATGTACGCACTTCAACTCTCTCATAGCCAATATAGATAAAGTCTGGCAGATGGGTTAGCTTAAATGAGATTTTTATTAGACCCGTTTCGTTTTGTTCAGTTTTAATGAGAACCTGGTTGGGAATATATTTATATATTTTCTCGACTCTTTCAACTTTTTGCGACTTTAGGTTGTCCAAGAGGACTTTTTCATCAATCCCTCGCAATTCGTTCGAATATATTATTCCAATACTCGAGTTAAGACTTCGGTGTTCAGATATTTTAATGGGGACATCGACATATGGAGTGTTGGAGGCATACTGACGAGTTTCTTAAGTTTTTCGGCTTGTAATAAGTTTTTAGTCTTAATCAGTAAATTGCCGTCTTTGGTTTTCTTACAACTTGAAACTTCACCTTGAATAGTATTGTCGATTGTCTTCTAAATAATGCAGATTGCAGATTAATAAAGATTGCAGCCAGGGGCTGGGAATCTTCGTCCGTTCTGTTTGCAACCAAATATTTACCGTCTGGAGGGTGCTATCTCCAGATGTCTGGAGGGTCCAGCATTGTGGGGTCAACAAACTTTAAGGTCACCTAAAATTTTGCCAAAATTGTCCTTCGCTCCAGTTGGAGTAGAGATAAGAAGATTTCGTTATTTCGTTTGCTTTGTGCTTGTGTTGTTGTTTTGAAGCTGCGCTACGTAGACGTCTCGCGGAAGAACACGACCGATCGGTAAGACTGTCGAAAGTGAACTGTCTAAAATGTCTTTAAAAGTAAAAACAAGAAAGGAAAGCTAACTTCGGGCGGAGCCGAAGTTGATATACCCTTGCAGTTAAAACCGGATATGTATCGCAAACATCGGATATAGTTGGCCGATCCTTATGAAATTTGGTAGGTTGGACCAACTGACCAAACATATAATCTGTACCAAGTTCCAGCTTTCTATCTTCAAAAACACAAAAGTTGGGTCATTTCCGATCGTTCAGTTATATGGCAGCTATAGGATATAGTCGGCCGATCCTAATGAAATTTGGTAGGTTGGATCAACTGACCAAAAATAGAATCTGTACTAAATTCCAGCTTTCTATCTTCAAAAACACGAAAGTTGGGTCATTTCCGATCGTTCAGTTATATGGCAGCTATAGGATATAGTCGGCCGATCCCGGTCATTCCGACTTATATACTGCGTGCAAAAGAAAGAAGGGTGTGTGCAAAGTTTCGATAGCTTTAAAACTAAGAGACTAGTTCGCGTAGAAACAGACAGACAGACAGACGGACAGACGGACATGCTCATATCAACTCAGGAGGTGATCCTGATCAAGAATATATATACTTTATAGGGTCGGAGATGTCTCCTTCACTGCGTTGCACACTTTTGGACAAAATTATAGTACTCTCTGCAAGGGTATAAAAAGGTGAAAATTGCATTTTTTTACTTTTCTGGCTTTTTTTTTTTTAAGAAAAAAGCTGACATATGCTTTGAATCCAATAGATTATGAAAACTTGGATATTTATTTATGACAATACAAAAAAAAAAATCGAGGAATATGAACATTTATTTTTTCGGTCCTGGTTGACCATCCGCCGGAATAGCCGATATGGTAATAGGGTACAATATTTGATAGGGTAACTAGGTTTTTCCGACCCCTTTGGTTATCAATTTTAGATACTATTTTACCGAACACGATCCGTTTCATGATATTTGTTAAAATTATAACTAATTTTCCTATTCATTATACCCTGAACTATCTCTAGATGTAATTAAACCAGTGGTCGACATGGCCCTAACCCGGGGGCATAGGATATTTCTCTACCCGAGCTCTGGCATACACACTCAGTATAAGTGTGTGAAACTTCATGCCTACTTTCTGCTTTTCGTTACAAATACGAATGCGTTAAAATAATATCCATGTATTGAGTGCCGATCACTGAATTAAATCTGCAATTATTATACCCTTGCATAATTTTGTCCAAAAGTGTGCAAAGCAGTGTTTCTACGCGAACTAGTCTCTCAGTTTTAAAGCTATCGACTTGAAACTTTGCACACACCCTTCTTTGCTGTGCACGCAGTATGTAAGTCGGAACGACCGGGATCCACCGACTATATCCTATAGCTGCCATAAAACTGATTGATCGGAAATGGTATAACTTTGGTGTTTTTATCAGGTATGAAAAACACATATGAAACTGCGTTTATTTACAACTTTGGAAATTTATTTAAAAAAAATGGTGATAATTTCAATCTTCAAAGTATGCCTCTTCAGAAGCCACACATTTTGCCCATCTTTCGGCCAAGTTATGAATTCGTCGCCAGAAGAATTCCTTTTCCTTGGACCCAAACCAGTCTTCTACCCAATTCTGAAGGTCTCCATAGGAATCGAAGCTCTGGTTGGCTAATCCGTGTCCCAAACTGGCGAACAAATGGTAATTTGATGGAGCCAAGTCTGGTGAATAAGCCGCATGGGGTAAGGACTCCCAGCCAAACGTGGCTACCAATTCCTTGGTGCCTCTTGCCCGGTGTGATAGCGCGTTGTCGTCCAGAAGAATGATTTTGAGCTGCGTATTCTGGACATTTTTGCCTATTCTGGGCGTTTTTGGAGCAGAGATTCTTTCAATTCTTCCATTTGTTGCTGGTAGCGATCGCCATCCACGGTTTCACCCGGTTTTAGGAGCTCATACCAATGATTCCGGCCTGATCCCGGAAAACGCTCAGCATGGCTTTGCGGCCGAAACGGTTTGGCCGAGATTGGGCTAACATAGGATTTTTTTCATTTGGGGTTTTGAAAATAGATCCAATTTTCATTTCCAGTGAAAATGCAATGCAAAAACGAGAATTTCCAAGAGAATTGTTGAAGTTATAACGCATTTTCCAAAACAAGTCAGTGCAATTTTACTAGTGTTCCGGAGTAGTAGTGTGCCCTTCCATTTCACTTATTCCTTTCTTTTACACACTTTTACTCCGGAGCGGTATTAAAATTGCACTGACTTGTTTTGGGAAAAGCGTTATAACTTCAACAATTTTCATAATTTCCCAATGAAATTTGTCTCGTTGTATTCAAAATTAACGAGACAATATTGATATGTGTCAAAAATGATACCATTTCTTGGAAGTTGTACCGAAAAAATGGCGTCAAATTCCGAAAAACACGACTAAAATTCGAAAATGTCATTTACTTATGTAAAAATTGTATCTTTTTTGATAAAATAAATTAAAAATCTATTTTTTTTTCAAATGTTTCAAAACATTTATCTATTAGGTTAGGTTAGGTTGAGGCGGCGATGAGGGGCCGGTTCTGACCCCCATCCACTTGAGCCGCTAGGGCTCCTTGTGATACCGCACAGGCAAGGATCCTACAAAAGGACCTCTCCCTTCCCACTACTTATGTGCCCAAGGGTGCTCTATCCTTCATGAAACGGCTCGCGGTCCCATCCAGATTTACGGATGAAAGCTACGAGTCTGTGTGGAGCGACCTCCGCGAGGTCTGTAAGGTCTGTAAGTATTGCTGCGCCCAAGAATTTGAGTCGGATGCGCCCCAGCGCAGGGCATTGACACAGGAGGTGTGCAACTGTCTCTTCCTCTTCTTCGTCTCCACAGTTCCTGCAGTAGTCATAATGTGGCACCGCTAGTCTAGCCGCGTGTGCTCCTATTAACCACTGTCCCGTAATGGCCTTGATCGCCAGACTACAGTCCTGCCTATTTAGGGCGATAAGCATCATTGACCTCTTCCTAGATCGGATGGGCCATATCATGCGGGAGTTCCTGCAGTTTTGGAGATTTCTCCATTTCCTCAGTGATGCGCGGTCAATGTGATAACTACATTTTAGCCTACACGTAGCTAAGGGAATACCTACTGGTTCCTTCTCCGGTAGGAGAGGATTGGTAGTACCTGCTCTTGCTAGTTCGTCGGCGGCGCAATTACCCTCGTGGTCCCTATGCCCGGGCACCCATATGTGGTGTATGTCATGCTGCTCTGCCATCTCGTTAAGAGATCTGCGACAGTCATTCACTGTCCTGGAGTTGGATGAAAGACCGTCAAGGGCTTTGAGTGCCGCTTGACTGTCTGAGAAGATACAGATTGTGTCCTGATTTCCAATCAGTGCTGGGGATCTGAGTGCTTCTCCGATAGCTATTACTTCTGCTTGGAAAACACTACAGTGGTCGGGGAGTCTGAAAGACTCATTTAAACACAGCTGTTCGCAATGGAAACCGCCTCCCACCTGGCCATTCAATTTTGAACCGTCTGTGTAGATATGGAGGGAACCGGCTGGTCCCGGGATTTGTGTGGCCCATTCCTCCCTTGTTGGAATGTAGACCTTGTATTTTAAGGTGGGATGATCAACAGGTATACATTAGTCTGTAGCCCCCGTTGGCGTGCAGTGATGCAGGTCCAACTTGGCATGTCCATAGTCGGTCCTTTTCCCTAGACCCGTTTCTCGTAGCCTAATTGCGGATATCGTGGCTATCTTGGCCCACACTATCTCTACAGGTAAAAGGTCAAGTATGAAGTCTAGGGCGTCCTAGGGCGTTTTCCAGAGAACGAAATTGGGACATTATCCGCATAAGCGATAGCCTTGCAATCACCACCTTCTAGGGATCGAAGTACGATAACCGCCACGTTCCACAGTAGGGGTGAGAGTACACCTCATTGCGGAGTGCCTCGTCTGACGTATCTTTGAAAAGATTCCCCTGGTGGCGCCTCAACAGTCCTGTTTACCAAGATCTGCTTTATAAAGCGTACGGATTGATCGTCTATTCCTAGTACTGTCAGCGCATTGATTATCGAGCTTGGTAGGATGTTGTTGAACGCACCTTCTATGTCTAGAAAAGCAATGAGTGCGTATTCCTTGTCACTAAGTGCCTTTTCGATAAAAGTAGTGATTTCGTGGAGTGCCGTTTCCGTGGATCGGCCCTTCCTATACGCATGCTGTGATCCCGAGATATCATCTGGGTTGATAGTAAGATTAATATGGAGGCTGATTAGTCTCTCCATTGTCTTGAGAAGGAAGGACGACAGGCTTATTGGTCTGAAGTCCTTGGGGGTGCAGTGAGATGGTTTTCCCGCCTTGGGTATAAATACGACTTTCGTCCGCAACCACATTGCGGGTACGATGCCTATCCTGAAAATTGCTGAGAAAGCTTTCTTGACCCAAGACGTCAAGTACTTCCCTTCTGTTCTTGACTATGAAAGTGGGTTCTGTACCGACTACCATTAGCCAGCATCCTCAGCAGAGACATGACCTTACCGGGACCTGTTACCAGCCGCCCTCACGTGGAGAGTATAGTCGCACTACCAGCGGTGTACACAGTTACGGCACGCAATTGCTTGCGCGTAGGTCCCCCTGTTGTACCCGTTGGCTGACGGCCTATTTATCTATTAAACAACGTAAAAAAATTTTAAATTGGTTTAAAATTACGTGCTTAGGAATTTTTAAGAGCAAAAAAGTCCCGAAAACCCGTTTTTTCTAAATAAATCAAGATTTTGAGGGTGTTAGAAAAATTTTAAATACGATTTTATACTATATTCGACCTAATACACAATTCCAATTAGGTCTCTTCAAAAGTTCCTCCAAATTTTCTTTTTTTGTCGCACTGTGTAATTAACAATGAAGTAAAACGCAGTTTCATATGCAAAGATCTGGTAGAGTAAGAGGGTTCAAATTTTACACAAGAGCTTGACAAAATATTACGACATGCCAAATTTCATAAGGATCGGCCGACTATATCCTATAGCTGCCATATAACTGAACGATGGGAAATGACCCATCTTTCGTTTTTTTGAAGATAAAGCTGGAATTTAGTTCAGATTATGTTTTTGGTCAGTTAATCCGACCTACCAAATTTCATAACGATCGACCGACTATAACTTATAGCTGCCATATAACTGAACAAACGGAAATGGTTTTTGGTAGAAATACCAACTTTGGTATGTTTGAAGATAGAAGTTTGGGACTTTGTTTTAGATATTTTATTGTAATTAATTGGTTTTATTATTATATTCTCATAAGAATCGACCAACTATATCCGATGTTTGCGATATATATCCGGTTTTAACTGCAAGAGTATATCAACTTCCGCTCCGCCCGAAGTTAGCTTTCCTTTCTTCTTTAATCTCTTTTAGTTTAATTTATCTCTAGTTTTAATTATTATAATCTAGAAGTACAGATCATTGTTAATAATAAATAAATCAAAATTTTTCTCATTAAAGGCTAAACAAATATTTTATTATCACTTTATTGGATTTGTTTGGTTAATTGTTTTGGTTCAATTTTCATTTTTAAGATGGACACAAACGGAACTTTCTGTGATTTTTTTTAAAAAAGGACTTAAACAAAAATTTAATATTAATTATTAAATTATAATTTAATATATAGTGACTTTAATATCCCAGAACTTAAGTGGTCCAATGTTGATAACGCACCATCTTTATCACGCACCACGACATCACCGTGAGTATGTTTGACATTTCCCTTGGTCAATTTACCATTTTAGAAATTCGGAAGGTTGGCTAAACCTATGTTTTGTATTTGATCTTGATGGTACCATTTTTTACAGAGCCTTGCCCCTTTCAACACCAGGAGATCCATATCACCCTACGCTTGAGGTTTCAATCGAATCGATTCAATTCAATCGATTGTCGCAAGAAATTTTTGTGTCAATTTTCGTTGTATGAAATGGGTTGTCTATCAAATTTTTCAGTACATAGAAATTATATTCGCCTCTGCAGGATTCAATTTACTTAGGATCCGAAAGAGTTTCATAACTTTGTAAACACTAAGCGTAAACATGTATCTTTTCCTCCTGTGCATACGTTTAAAAAATTCATCTGCGACCTTTGATCAGGCCATTGCCGATGTATTCGCAAAATTTTTTTAACCAACTTACTCTCCGCCTAAAATGACAGATCAGCCCTACGCATACAACATTCAAAGTCCGTGCAAAACAAGATATCCTCGGTGCAATTGTTCTAAATGAATGTTAGTTATGTATTATTCTTCGTAACGTCTTTAAATTAATAAATACTTCCCATTTAAATTCGGTTCTTAAAGGGGTAATGTTTAGTAGTGCGACCGTTATTTTTAAAAATGTCTTGTCAATGTACTACGGTTATTTTTATCGAAAATTTTAAAGTTCTCAAAATGATTAATAGTATATGGCATAAAAGGCGAAAAAAGCAGATTTTCTGGAATTTTTTTTTGGCTAAATGATAAAGCCAATCGAAAATTTGTAAATGGGGTTTTATCATACTATATTTAAAGTACAAAATAAATAGAATAGAAAATTTCGACACTTCGACACTTTGGTCGGACGTATCTTTTGATATGTTATTTTTAAGACCCTAAAGAATTTTTTAAGCGAAAAAAAAAATTTTCGATTTTTTCAAAACTCTACTCAGATGTCCCCCCTTAAGAACTGTTGCTATAAAACAGAGGTCGGCACGGCCCTATCTCGGGGGCATAGGAAATTTCTCTGCCCGAGCTATGCCACACACAAACAGCATAAATGTGTGAAACGTCATGCTCACAGCCTACTTTCTGCTATTCGTTACTAACACTAATGCGGTAAAATCATATCAATGTATTGGGGAGCCGACCACTGCTATAAAAGCTTTAACGAAAAATAAAATAAAATAAATTTTTTTCGCTCAGTGAATGCTCTGCTCTCATTGTTTTTTGCTGCCTACGCACACACTCAAACAGAAAAAACCTTGACTTCGGACTAAATATTTTCTGTGACTTTAACACAGAATTTGCCTCAAGGACCTCAAGGAAAATGTGTTGTAGATGTCTTAAAGATATTTAAGGGGTTATATACCTTTTTTATTTTCAAAAAATCGAAAATTGTTGTATTGCTTTATCTTGAAGAAAAACTCCTATTTTCATAGAGTGTGTTTTCATAGAAATTTTCATAGAGATTGGAGCAGTAGAAAAAAAGTTACAGCGCTCCTAACCGCGCGCTCGGTGCGGCCTTGAACTGAACTTGAAACTTTAAACGCGAATATCTCGAAATGGTGTTTCTTGAAAAATGACTGCGGTGACATGGATTGGCGGAAAACTACTAAACCGACTTACTTCAAATTTTTTTTTAAATGTTCGTAATGAAATTCTTCTGTGCTTGAACGATCGACTTTTCACGCACAAACTTTTTTTTCGCCGAAATGAATTTTTTAGTGAAATTTCTAGAGACCAAAAAGTTTATTTTAAAGCATAGTATTGAGTTGACGAAAATCCGCTGTTGAAATTCTGATAGCGATTTTGCACTTTATTCGGCTTCCGAGGTAGTGTGACCAAAACAATGAAGAAATAAGGTTATACTGAACAGCTGTTGTTTGTAAACAAAAAACAAATAAACAAAAATGAATTCAAAAGGATTGGATGTTGGTGTTTTGTTTATGTATTTCGCCGCTAAGGAGCTGATTAAGAAATAGAAAACTGGGTCAAAATCAAAATCAAAATCAATCACAAATCATTTCAATGCCATTTTATGGCATTAAAATGCCCCTTGTGGGTCAAATCCCATATTATGGGCTTCGTCTTGACCGCAGAAATTAATTTTAATTTGTCCTGGCGCGTCGAAAATGTTTCGGGCCGACTATTTTTTTGTTTGGTCAATTGACCCTCCATGTCACACCTATAAAAATAAATTGAAATATTTATTTTAACACCCCGAGAGCAGCTGTTTATTTTTTTTGATCCGGCAACACCATTAAAATCGATAACAAAAAATTTCGTCAACTCAGTACCCGCAAAATCTAGAAGGCAAAAATTTCTTCTTCTTTCCTTTTTTACACCGTTTTTTTTATATGGAGTTTGACAGCTGTCACTCGTTGGACAGCGGATTTTCGTCAACTCAGTACTATGCTTTAGCATAAAACGTTCCCGTATGAATAAAAAAAAAAATTTTAAAATCGATCGTTCAAGCACAAGGAAATACACTAAACTAATGAAATTTTTTTACTTTTATGGTTTAAGTTGACCTGTTTGACCTGGGAAACTGTCACCGCAAGGCTCTAAAAAAAAAGGCTCTAAGGGAAACAGCCACCCCTTAAAAACTATTTAATATTTTTCCACCAAATTTTGCAAAAACATTGTTAATAAAGTGTACTATCAAAAAATTAAAACATCCATGTAATCAAATTATTGCTACATACCTAAAAAAAAATCCGAACTTTGCTCTTTTTCTTCGACAAAGAAGGTATATAACCCCTTAAGCAATTATGCTAGTCTGTGAAGGGTTTAATCATAGGGAAGATACGACCAAACACTTTCCACTCAATGCTTAATCATTTAAACGTTGTTTTCTAAATTATTTGGACTTATAAATGATGTATCATCAAAAATCAACTACTTTATTTCCGCCCACTTGATCATAAAAGTTTATGACCTAAACACGAATGCTAAATCAGGCCAGAAAAAGTATGCTGAATCAGGACAGAAAAATAGGATAAATCAGTCCCCATTAATGGCCCAGAATCCATTAAAAAATGTTTAAATATACTTTGCGCGGGGTAGAAATTTATCGTTTTTTTCGGACGGACAACGATATGTTTCTAAAAATTTTTCACTTATGAAACAATCTTATTGTTATTAATCTCTAAATTTCCATTAAAAAATTCTTGCATACATTATTTTACTTTGAGACTGCGGTTAAAAAAATAAAAATTAATCTCAAAAATTAGCTTCCTCTGATGGAAATCGAACCCATGACCTAAATAATAGGTTAATGCCTTTGAAGTTTTAAGGCACTTGAAAGTCGAAAACCCCGATTTTAGCCCAAAACGTCGAGATATTTGTTGCTTTAAAATAAATAAATAAAAAAAAAAAACAAATAATAAATAAATAAAAATAAAATGTCGACATCGTTATCTCAGGAATTTAGTAGAGATCTAAAATTACCAAAATTAACACAATAGTTTGGAGTTGGTGTACATTCAGAAAAAAAATAAAGAATCTAGAGAGAAACTTAGGAGTATATGAAAATGAGTAATTACCAATAACTTTATAGAATCGAAGATATCTTCTTCGTTGCGTTGTGTAGTTTTCATAAAAATTATAATACGTGTTGCAAGGGTATACTTTTGGACAAAAAAAATCTACGCAGAACTCATACAGCTTATTTATATATTATTTAATAAATATATATAAAAACTTTTAGGTTCCATCCAGCCGTGAGGTAACTGTTTCACGTGAACCTTTGTATTCACAGCCATTGATGGGAGTAGAGAAAAATATATGTTCTATGTCCCCCGGGAAACCTTCAAATTTGCACCGGGAGAGTTATGAAAATTCAAATAAAAGTCAAACCACTTTGGATAACCCAGCAATACTTGAGCAGCAACTTGAATCACTAGCTTACCGAAAACTACAAATGGAAAAAAATGGTCTATTAGGACTTCAAATAAAATCGTCTCAGAAATCTAAAACAGTTCCAAAGTTGTCGTCAAGTTCATTGAGAAACTCCAATATATATAGCAGCAAAAATTCAGAAATATTTAGGAAAGTAAAAAACAACTTTGAACCTTCTTTATGTAATTCAATGACAACAGGATACAACACAAAACAGTTTTATTCAAACGTCAGTTCTTCAGGTAAGATATAATTACCAGACATTTAAAATTTTGTTTATCATATTTTATAAAAATAATTTGTATATTCTTTTATGTTTGCAAAAATGTATTTACAGGCTATAACAACGATGAAGATTTACCACCTCCCCCAAGTCCTGTCAGTGCAGTGAGTTCATCTTATAGTGAACTTCGTCGGGCCATCAAGCCAAAAAATAGTTTGCAAAACATGGACGATTCAAGGTCTTTACAAAAGGTACAAAAAAATTTAATTCATTAATTGATATTTACTGGCCGCTGTCCACTTAGTGAACAAACCTTCAAATATAGCCTATAAAACGCCACATTCCTACGCATTTAAAGTGACAAGTGGTGAAATTAAAGGAAGGAAGGAAGATCGAGGAAATCGATCTTTCAGTGACCAGTTCGAAACTTTACGAAAACCTAAAAGAAAGTTATATACGGTTGCCAAGGGCCACGTTTTAAATCACTGACGGAAGTACACAAGCGTAAACTTTAGCGTGCGTTGTTCGTTAACAAACAATTTTCTGGGTGTGTTCGATCTACATGAATAATATAAGAATCGAAAGTTATTTCTTTAATTCGATTATTTTTTGCTTTATTATAATTTATTTAATTATAATTATAAGCGTAATATAATTTTGGTCAACAGTGAGCAACGTGATGAAGCTGACATCTCTGACCCTATAAAGTATATGTATTCTTCATCAGAATAATCTCCTGCGTTGATATAAGCATGTCCGTCTGTCTGGCCGCCAGTCTGTCTGTTTTTAGTAGAGGTGGGCGCGGGCCTGTATTTTGAGGCCCGGGCCCGCACGAAAACAAAAATCGGCCGCACACGAAACTTTTTCACCAAGGCCCGGGACCGGCCCGGCACGCAACTTATTTACACATATTAGGAAATTTAAAAGACATCTTATTTATGTATACATATATATAATTTCATATATATTAAACCTAACTAAGTCATGTTTTTAATTAAAATTAATTTTTTCCTAAATTTTTGCTTTTTAGCCTAGTGCGTTTTTCATGTAACACATGGGCCGATGTAGAAAAAAGCTTTTCGCTCGTAGACGAACTGGCTGGAAAAGTCAGAATGGTTCGAGCTAATTTGAGAAGGTATTGTAGGTCCCTTGCATTTCTCCAAAATTCTAAAATATGTGTACCTAGAGCTACTGGATAGGCCAAATATTTTTCAAGCTCCATGTCGATATCGTTTTTCTCAACTTTTCTTTTTTTTTACATAACTTTTTTATACCCTTGCAAAGGGTATTATAATTTTGTCCAAAAGTGTGCAACGCAGTGAAGGAGACATCTCCGACCCTATAAAGTATATATATTCTTGATCAGGATCACCTCCTGAGTGTATATGAGCATGTCCGTCTGTCCGTCTGTCCGTCTGTCTGTCTGTCCGTTTCTACGCGAACTAGTCTCTCAATTTTGAAGCTATCGTCTTGAAACTTTGCACACAGCCTTCTTTCCTTTGCACGCAGTATATAAGTCGGAACGGCCGGGATCGGCCGACTATATCCTATAGCTGCCATATAGCTGATTGATCGGAAATGGTATAACTTTGGTGTTTGTAGAGTTAGAGACTTCAAATTTGACATGAGAGCTATTTTTGGCAACAAATTACGACATGCCAAATTTTATAAGGATCGGCCGACTATATCATATAGCTGCCATATAACTGAACGATCGGAAATGACCCAACTGAAGATTCGTGTTTTTGAAGATGGAAAGCTGGAATTTGGAACAGATTATATTTTTGGTCAGTTAATCCGACCTAGGAAATTTCATTAGGATCGGCCAACTATATCCTATAGCTGCCATATAAATGAACGATCGGAAATGGTATTTGGTAGAAATATCAACTTTCGTATTTTTGAAGATAGAAGCTTGGGACTTGTTTTAGATTTTTTATTTTAGTTAATTGGTTTTATTATGATGTGTTCATAAGGATCGGCCAACTATATCCGATGTTTGCGATATATATCCGGTTTTAACTGCAAGGGTATATAAACTTCGGCTCCGCCCGAAGTTAGCTTTCCTTTCTTGTTTTTACATAAAAATTCTAAAAACTTTCCATTTTCGGAATTATTTGAGCCTATGTTATTATTTACGTTATCAAAACTACTTTTTTCATGATCTTCTATAAATACGGAGAGCATTGCTTTTACCGTAGCTATCACATTTTCCTTTTTTTCCTCTGAGAGGAAATTCATCTCTCTATCAGAAGGGTTTAAGAAAAGTCCAACCAAATGAGCGATTGCCGAAAGAAACCTGACTGGTTGTAATTCGAGAATAAAAAAAAAATCGCGCGATCAAATCAAAATTGTTTTCAGGTCTATTTCGGGCTTTTACGGGCCTATTTAGGGTTTTTACGGGCCGGGCCTTTTTGCTAAGGCCCGGACCCGCACAAAGCCCGCACGAATTTTCATTTTAAGGCCCGAGACCGTTCCGGGCCTGTGTAAGCCCGCGGGCCACGAAAAAAACCCGGCCCGTGCCCACCTCTAGTTTTTAGTGTTAGTGTCTGTTTTAAAGTTATCGACTAGAAACTTTGCACACACCCTTCTTTCCTTTGCGCGCAGTATATAAGTCGAAACAAACGGATCGGCCGCCATATAACCGCCGTGATATAACTGATTGATCGTAATTACTATACATTTGGTGTTTTTTTAGAGCTTGAGAGTTTTCGATAAATTTTTTAGAGAATTTTTGATCGATTCTACTTTTGCCAAAATAAAATCAGATACTCAATTCAGATACTCATAAGGATCGGCCGTGTATATCCTACAGCTGCCATATAACTGAACGATCGGAAATGGTATTTGGTAAAACTACCAACTTTGGTATTTTTGTAGATAGAAGCTTGAAACTTTTTTAAAATTTTATTCCTTAAACTTGTTTTTATTAGGAAATTCTCATAAGGATCGTCAGATATATATCCGATATTGCGATATATATCCGATCCTAACTGCAAGGGTATATCAACTTCGGCTCCGCCCAAAGCTAGCTTTCCTTTCTTGTTACTGTCAAACGTTCGCCTGATAAGTCCAGGGACTGATACATATATAAGGTGGTCAAAAAAGTCTTATGGAATCAGTATATCAGTGGCGCTACAAAATTTGTTTCGATAATCTTCCTATTCGGTACATACTTTTACAAGAAACATACACAAAAAAAAAAAAGAAACGATCCATTCCTAAGTTATATGCGTTTGAGTGAAGCATCTTTTATAATTCCTAGAAAAATGGAAAAAGACAAATTCCGCGTGTTAATAAATTCCGTGTGTTCTTGGTTGGGTTGGCAAGCCGAAAATTGGCTTGACAAATGTTATTGGGACTCAGCTTCATTTAAAACAAAAATTTTTTGTTGGTTTGCCGATTTCAACCATGGTCGGGTGACCACTAAAGGGTTGTTCCTCTCAAAAATGCAAATCTGTGTAAATGTGTGTCGCGCAGGATTACAACCAATCAAAAACAACAACATGTTGATGGTTCCGAGCAGTGTTTGAATCTGTTTAATTTTATCGGGTTATTGGAGCGTTTGAAGGTCGATTGAAGAAAAACGGTCTCATTAGTAGAAGAAACCAGAAAGGGTAGCCAACTTCGGGTAGATCTGAAGTTGCTATACTCTTGCAGTTAAGGTCGGATATATATCGCATGTATCGGATACAGTTGGCCTATCCTTATGGGAATTTCTTTACAAAACCAATTTCGTAGAAAACAAAATTTAAAAAACTGTCCCAGGCTTCTATCTTCAAAAATACCAAAGTTTATATTTCTACCAAATAAAATTTCCAATTATTATTCCAGTTATATGAAAATTTGGTAGGTCGGATCAATTGACCAAAAATAGAATCTGTACGAAGTTCAAACTTTCTATTTTCAAAACACGAAAGCTGGGTCATTGCCGATCGTTCAGTTTTGTGGCAGCTGTAGGACATAGTGGGCGATGGTTTTATTATGATGTAATCATAAGAATCGACCAACTATATCCGATGTTTGCGATATACATCCAGTTTTAACTGCAAGGGTATATTAACTTCGGTTCCGCCCGAAGATAGCTTTCCTTTCTTGTTTTAATTTAACTAACAGTCATATTGACTGATACAGAGTTAGTCGGCCCTAAAAATCTTGTCCTGGGTTGGGAGGTCGTTTTGTCACTGGCGGGATCCGCTGGAAACCCGAGCCAATCCCCGACAGAGGAAATTTGGGTGTGAAGAAATTTTTTCTTTGTAGGACTCTTTTTGGTTCTGGATTTCGTCTTTCCCTGCGAGGATGTCCAGATCCCGGTGGATGTTTTCTTTGCGAACATACCAAGGTGCCCCAGTGATAGTTCTCAAGATTTTTGATTGTGCGCGCTGCATGATGCCTATGTTGCTGCTGCTTGCGTTTCCCCACAGCTGGGAGCCATAAGTACATATTGGCTTTAGGACTGAATTGTAGAGTAGTAACTTGTAGTCCAGACACTGTGGCGATCGTGATTTTATGATCCAGTGGAGGTTGCTGGATTTTAGTTTCAGCGAACGTTGACGTTGTTCGTTCCCCGAGAGCCGAGTGCGTTTCCTTGTGGAACTCCATCTTCGATGATGCAGTCGGCCGAAGTAGCTGCGTTACATCTCACTGAGAATACCCTATTGTAGAGGTACGACACAAGTGCTTGAGGGTGTATTTTGGCAAGTGGGTTTTAATTTTGTGCATGAGTCCATTAAGTCACACTCGGTCAAAATCTTGAGATACGTCGAGAAAAATAGCGTTACAGTATTCGCGCTGTTCGAAGGCTGAGCGTATTTGGGATGTTAATCTGTTCACTTGGTCGACGATTCCGTGGTTTCTTCGGAAGCCAAATTGGTGTGCCGGGATAATATTGCAAACATCCAGATATTTCATTATGCGAGTTAACAAAAACTTTTGAAACAATTTAGACAAACAAAAAAGAAAGCTTATTGGTCTACCCGATGTCGGAATAGTGTGGTCTTTCCCAGGCTTCGGTATCATTATGATAATGGATTTCTTCCACATTTTTGGGAAATAGCCAAGTTTAATTATCCTATTAAATAGATCAAGTTCAATCAACATCTTTGGCGTCCTCGCAGACTACACAGACGTCTCGAAAGGATCAGTATGACCTAGTTTGTCCATACTCTTATCAATTAGTGCATTGCACCGGACCGTTGCGTTTATATGGATTTTCCACAGTGACTCTCCGATGCAAAAGATATTTCAACTTGTCAACTTGTCCTTCTTCAGCGGCCTGCTTTTTGGCTCGAGCTCGACCTTGATTCGGAAGTGCTCTTCAGTCTTTGTTTGCATCTTACTTTCATGGATGTACCCTTTGATAAGCGGGACAACATGAAAGTTGTCACCGATTCCGATCAACGCACAGTGGCCGATTTGGGTAATTTAGCGTCATATGTGGAATATCTTTAAAAATAATGATAATTTTAAAAAGTTCGAAATTTTATGAATCTTATTGGGAATGTTTACCCAAAAAGAAATCAAAGTTTAGTAATTTTAATTAGGTAACATTTTTTATTATTTATTTTTTTAAATAAACTTTTTTAAATTATTTTTTTTTTAAATGCAGTTTTATAAAATAAACTAGTTTTAGTTGTCCTAGTCTGAATCTAAATTTTTTCTCTGAGTCAGAATCCGCTATTTCGTTTTGAGCATTGTAGTCCAGAAGTAGATTCTTCAATCTCAAAGGAAACTGCCTTGCTAGAGTTATTGGCCGCACTTTTGGAAAAGCTTGTAATTAATGGATCTGACGATACTAACACTAAATGCAAAAGATACTCCATTGTGTTTTGGCGATAGTTTTTACGCGTATGGCTTAATCGCAAATTTCTTAAATCTTTGTTTTGGGCTTCTAAGGCTTCTTCTGACATCATTCCTATCGGAAGTGGTACTTTTTCTATAATATCCGCCCCGTGAATCTATAATCTAATATCTATAATACGCCATGCTCATCTAAAAGAACCAAATTTTCCGTTAACCAACCCGAGTTCTTAATCTCGAAACGCACCTTACATCTATTCGATTTTTTCTTTTTTGTTAGAAACAGTTTTGCAAAAATTTGTAATGGTATATTCTATAGATGTCAAGTCCGTCTCGGAACATTTGGATTTATCAACTATATCGCTGAAAATGTGATCAAACACTGCAGAACTCTTCTTTGTGGCATCTGCTTTCCCATGCCATACTTCAAAAAGGCGGACATGATTACTGAAAATATCGCTAAATTTAACAGGGGCACGTTGGCGCAGCTGAACATGGATAATTTATACACTAAACGAAGCCTAGTTTAACCACAAATATACGCTATTTGCGGGCCGAGGCGACCTTCATAAAGTTTTCCTCTACAGAAGTTGAAATTTGTTATAAAAAGAAGGCTACTACAAACATTGCTGGTTTAAAACATAAATTATGAATGCAACATCCACTCACAGGTCACAAACCCTTTATTTTCGTTTACTACATACCTTAAACTTTGAGAAAATGCTAAAACTGATTTGAAACACACAAAATCAAAAAAAGTGTCGCAAATATAAAAAGTCGTCGATCAAGCCAAATTCAACACCTGAAAATTGTAAAGTACCATATGTTAGCTTTTAGAGCTTACAGCTGATCTAGTTGATCAAGTTTATAGGTTTTGGTATTTTTTTAACGATATTCAATTATTTGACTATCGGTAGGAAACAAAATTTTAATGAATTTTAACAGTTGAAAATTTGCTTAATCTGACGCTAGAATAGCCAAATCGGCCACTGTGCAACGCCGGAATTTGGTTGACCAGTGCACTCGAGCTTTTCTCCCTGATATAGATTGGGGGGGTTTTTTTGCGGTGTCTTGAGCTGGTTGGTTTTCCTTAACCGTCCGCCAGCAGGCTAATCTGTTGCTACTGGATCTGACTGGTTCTTCGTCGATCTTCTGAACGCGGCTAATTTTTTTTTATTTCCTGCGGATTACTCTGCGGGCTAAGCTTGCGCTTTATTTGAATGTAGCAATCCACTCCAGTCTGTGTGGCCGGGGTCGCTTTTGGCACATTCCGAAATTGTTATTTTTGTACTCGCTGTAGTCGTTGACGTCGCGGTTTTTTGAATTCCAGTGATTTTCGTTGTGGTTGCAGAAATTGCACTGCTTGTTGGTGATGCTAAATTTGTTTCCACCATTGCAGAGTGGCCGGATTGACCGATTTTTTTGCATAAAATCCAAAAATTCATGACAAAAGAAACGTATATGGTGAATGGATTCTTAAAGTAGCTTCTCCAACTAGATATAAACCATTAGTTTTATTTAAATATCTGCATCCCTGAGCTTCTACCAGGGCTGTAAAGTTCATTAACAGATCAGCAGGTTATCGCAAACAAAAAGGCGGGACGCTGCACACAAACTTTGAACTTTCCGCAATTTGTAATACGGGCACCAATTTTAACGAAACAAAATGGAAAATGTTAATTGTGGTATGTAAAATATAATTTAATGAAACCAATTTGTTATCAGTGTTACATGTTTTTTCTGTGAATTGTTTTCGTGATGTCTTGAAGTAGTTAATTTGTATTAGATGTGTCTGTGCATTATGGAGTATAACTAATTTTCTGTCACCATCTGAGTTTGCAGAAGTATTAATGTATATTTGTTCTTGATAAACTTATTAAAAACTTTTGCTCCATTTCCTACCGTTGTCGATAAAGACAAGGTCGAATTCAGACACTGCACACTTTTTGAGGTTTGGCTGCGCAGCAACAAAAACAAAGACGCTGTATCTGATTACATTTTGGAAAAACTGAGCATAAAAAATCTTGACTCGGAAGCTAAAAGCAACATTTTGAAAAAAGTCAAGAGTTTCGACATACCTCAGTAAAATTGATAAATGTGCAACGTGTTTTTCTTGATTTTTTTCTAACTCCTTCATGTTAGATTTTTTTATTCATTTTATATATGTAGGTAGTAAATGTACAAATTGAATGAACTTAACATATATTTAATAGATCATTGTTTGATATTTATATAGGAACTTAAAACTATTATTCATAGAAAATTGATATATGTGCAAAACTATTTAAGTGACAAAAAAAATATTATATAAATTTGTAATATAAGTTAACTTTTTAATTAATATAGTATCGTGTCTCCTTTTTGCTAATCTAATAATTTCAATCGCTTCGGCATTGAATTTGCCAAGTTTTGGAGGACAGCTATATCAATGGATGCCCATTCATTAACAATGGCCGCCTTTAATTCCTTAAGGGTCTTAAATTTCGTTCCACCTCTGAAAACTTTTACTGACAGGATGCCCCAAAGATCCTCGATCGGATTTAAGTCCGGACTTAAAGCTGGCCACTGCATCAAATCGATAGATTTACTTTCCAGAAACGTCTTCGTACACCGCGCTACGTGTATAGGAGCGTTATCCTGTTGAAAGAAAAAATTTCCGGGATGAAACTCTTCGGAAAATGGTACTAGCTCACTTTCCAAGAGATTAGTATACGTTTCCGCGTTCATGCGACATGGCACAAAGCATATAGGCGATTTCTCGAAGTAACTAAAGGCAGCCCATACCATAAAGGAACCACCACCATGGTTGCGTCTGTTGCAAGTTTGTCTGGGATGCCTGGGGTCTCGCCAATACTTTTGATTTCCATCTTGGCCATCTAAATTAAATTTTTTTTCATCACGAAGATGACATTTTGGAATTCGGTGGTCCAAAATTTAAATTTCTCCTAATAGGCTAGTCGAGCCATTTTATGCCGCCGCAATAGCTTAGGTTTCGGGACCTTTGCTTCGTATGTGAGATGCAAATCTTTTCGGCAAATTTGTTACACCCGTTGCCTACATATTGGTAACTTCAATTGTGCCTTAATTTTGGCACAGCTCAAATTTTTGGCAGATGCCAAAGCTCTAATGTGCCGCTTAGTGCGGTTATCAATCTTTGGAATTGCACCTTTGCGATTGTTTTCGGCATATTTTTGGGGTGACTTTAAAAAGTTTCCTACAGTGTTTCGATTTATTGTTTTACCAATAGCACCAACTTTGACGCCACAGTCAGCCATAGTTCTTATATGGATCTGCTCTTCTTTAGATAATTCGGTTGCTCGTGGCATTTTTGATATTTAATACAATTTATTTAACGCAAACCTTTTTTTTATAGCTCAAGATAATTTTTAATTAAATTTTAAAATGTAAACAGTCAAATTTGTTATCTTTGTTTTACTAGGACCTTGCCGGAACCCACTCCAAACGTGAATGAAGCTTTTTGCACATATATCAACTTTCTATTAAATTCCCCTCCTTTCGTTATTCTTTGGGGTAACGGTGCAATAGGATGGGGACAGATAAGAAACTAATAAATGATGTGTAATTGAGGGACATCGGAGAAAAATCGTGTGTACTCAAAACTCTAGAGCTAATAAAATAGGAGAAATATAGAAAACAAATCTTGCACATATACCAATTTTACTGAGGTATATGTTAGCCAAAATGTAGCTAAATAAAATAGAAATATAGCTCGCTTTAAAAAAAATAAGACTGACTGGTTTAATTCAAGCATGGGCATTGAATTCAATATAAAAAGCACACCTTTATCCCAAATAATACGCCCAATCTGGACGTACGGCATACAGTTCTGGGGCACTGCGAGCAAGACGAATGTCCGAACAATACAAGCTTTCGAAAATAGAGCCCTTCGAATCGCCACTGGGGCCCACGTTTTTCATGACAATCGCACCATCCACGAGGTTCTCAATTTCCCTTGGGTCAAGGACGAGATACAAAGAAGCATCGCACGTCACATGCAGAGGCTTCATAATCACCCGAACCGGTTGGCCAGCTCCCTGCTGGACAACAGCTAGCAGCCCAGAAGACACCCGCTGGACCTCCCCTTACTACTCTAATTTATTTCTACCATATTAATATTTAAAATTATCTATAAGTGAAGTTTATGTGATAACATTTAATGGTTGTTTCTAAAGGACAGTTTTAAAAAAACGTTATCCTGCAATTACAAAAAAAAAAAAAACAAAAAAAAAAATGCAGCAACACTTTTAGCAAAGAAAGCAAACCATAAAGACCCCGTATGTGTTTTAAAGAATTCGGTGCTATCAGAAAATGGAGCTAAAGAGGCAAAACGAAAATTACTTGTACCCGAGCCAGTACCCTTAACTCCAGACGAAGCTTTGGCATTTGTCCTCGAAAATTCATTAAGTAATAGCACTCATTTTTCTGCTATATATCCACCATATAACAAGGTCGTAAGAGCGAAGCTGGAGTGCCGGCGTAAGGATATAAGTAGTAGTTACCGAAGTTTCATGTAAAGTTACCCTGCAAGACTTGCTCAACCACACCGAAACCAGAATACTACAAATGCAGGAAGATGTATTCAGTTTATTTAAAACGATCAAATATTTGATTTTAATCGTGAGCTATGGGTTTGACGGATCTACAGGGCCAAGCATCTACAAACAAAGATATAAAGATGATGAACCAACCTCCAGCGACCACTCTTTATTTGTAACAACCATAATTCCACTTAAATTAGAGGATACTATTGGTACAGTATTGTGGATAAATCGAACACCACAGTCTGTAAGGTTATGCAGACCGTTAAAATTAGAATTTAAACAAGAAAGGAAAGCTAACTTCGGGCGGAGACGAAGTTGATATACCCTTGCAGTTAAAACCGGATATGTGTCGCAAACATCGGATATAGTTGGCCGATCCTTATGGGAATATGAATATATAATCCAATTTATTA
The DNA here is from genome assembly GCF_030179905.1 of Drosophila bipectinata. Taxonomy (NCBI): domain Eukaryota; kingdom Metazoa; phylum Arthropoda; class Insecta; order Diptera; family Drosophilidae; genus Drosophila; species Drosophila bipectinata. The sequence continues at coordinate 17,390,327 of NC_091740.1, read as the reverse complement.
CAATAAAAAATCTAAAAAAAGTCCCAAACTTCTATTTTCAAAAATACGAAAGTTGATATTTCTACCAAATACCATTTCCGATCGTTCAGTTATATGGCAGCTATAGTCGGCCGATCGTTATGAAATTTGGTAGGTCGGATCAACTGACCAAAAGTATAATCTGTACCAAGTTCCAGCTTTCTATCTTCAAAAATACGAAAGTTGGGTCATTTCCGATCGTTCAGTTATATGGCAGCTATAGGATATAGTCGGCCGATCCTTACGAAATTTGGCATGTCGTATTATTTTGCCAAAAATAGCGGTCATGTAAAATTTAAATTTTTTAACTCAAAAAACACCGAAGTTATACCATTTCCGATCAATCAGTTATATGGCAGCTATAGGATATAGTCGGCCGATCCGGGCCGTTCCGACTTATATACTGCGTGCAAAGGAAAGAAGGGTGTGTGCAAAGTTTCAAGTCGATAGCTTTAAAACTGAGAGACTAGTTCGCGTAGAAACAGACAGACAGACGGACATGCTCATATCAACTCAGGAAGTGATCCTGATCAAGAATATATATACTTTATAGGGTCGGAGATGTCTCCTTCACTGCGTTGCACACTTTTGACCAAAATTATAATACCCTCTGCAAGGGTATAAAAAGAAACTTCAGAACATATTCTTACAGAAAAAAATGATTTGGATAGGCAAATAAAAAATTTGTCTCCTTTAGTACATAATATTACTAAAGAAAAACCAGTAACTGTATCGTTTGATCTTCATATGACTTTGATAGATGGTAAAGTGCTTAATGTTTTAACAAACACAAATTCTTGTCAAAAATGTCCTGTATGCGGCAGCGGTCCAAAACAATTTTTCGAGACCGATGACATACATTCAACAACTTTAAAGCCAAAACCAGAAAGCCTTCAATATGGTGTGAGCCCACTGCATGCATGGATTGAATATTTTGAGTTTGTGTTGAACATAGCTTACAGAATTAATATTTTTAAAAGGCAAATTCGAGATAACAGCGATAAATTAATTATGGCGGCAACAAAAAAGAATATTCAAGACAGAATGCGAAAAGAAATGGGGCTAAATGTTGATAAGCCAAAACAAAACGGTAGAGGGAACACTAATGACGGAAACACGGCTAGAATGGCGTTTAATAATGTACAATTATTGGCAGATATTTTAAAGATTGATTTTGATATATTAAAAAGATTTAAGATTATTCTTATTTTCCCAAAACAAGTTTACTAGCGCTCCGGAGTAAAAGTGTGTGAAAGAAAGGAATGGGCGGAATGGAATGGCACACTATTGCTCCGGAAAGCACACTATTGCTCCGGAAAGCTATGAAGATTGGACTGACTTGTTTTGGGAAAAGCGTTATAACTTCAACAATTTTCATAATTTCCTAATGAAGTTGGTCTCTTTTTATTTAGAATTAACAAGACAATATTAATGTGTGTCAAAAATGATACCATTTCTTGGAAGTTGTACCGAAAAAATGGCGTCAAAGTTTGAAAAACATGACAAAAATTCAAAAATGTCAGTTTCTTTTGTAAAATTTGTATCCTTTCTGTTTAAATAAATTAAAGATGTATTTTTTTTTCAAAAGCTACAACATTTAACTATTGAAAAACGTAAAAAAATCGGCCTAAAATTACGTGTTCAGGAATTTTTAAGAGCAAAACACTTTCGAAAAACCGTTTTTTTTCGAAATAAATCAAGATTTGAGGGTGTATGAAAAATTTCAAACATGGTTTTATACTATACTCGACCTAATGAACAATTCCTACTAGGTCTCTTCAAAAGTTCCTCCAACGTTTCTTTTTTTGTCGCACTGTGTTATATATGTTGAAATTAATGTGATTACAATTAATGTTAGTGGTATTCTGGTTTGTTTAATTTGAATAAAAGGATATAGGGTATTTATGTTATCAAATGATAGTTCCGAATTGTTGGATAATATATATTCGGATATTTCAAAATTATTATAATTGTGGGCTGTAATGTATTCTAATATTTTATTATCTACGTTTGAATATGATATATTATTAATTATTGTGGTGCCATTGAATGTTATTAAATAAGACCCTATTAGGCAAGAGTCATTTACAATATTATTTCCATTTACTAAAATAGCACCTTCCTGAATTATATCTATTTGTTTATTTTGTTCTCTTATTTTATTACATATTGATTTTTCACCGTTCAATAATCGAGTGAAACATGATTTTTCTGTGCTAAGAACACAATAATTATTAAATAGTTCTTTTTTGAATTTATTTATTTCATAATAAATGTTGTCGCATTTTGCTACCTGATTGCTTAACAGTAATTTTCCATCATTATGAGAAATAGCTGTTGCGTAATAAGTATCGCATCTATTTTTTATAATGGGATATTTTAAATAGATTACAAATAATTCTTTATGTAAAGCAATTTTGAATTCAGAAATGTCCAATAAATCCGTGATTACTAATCCGTTTTGATTCGTGTTTATATATTTCTTGAATATCATCTATATTTTAAAATTTTCGTGTTAAAAATGTCCATTTTAGCCAATGTAATTGTATCAATAAAATTTTGTAGATCATAAGTTATTAAATGTAGACGATGTTTTCTTAGAGGTAACTCTTGGCTTGTAAAAACCGATTTTAAATTTGTGGACAGTATTTTGATTTCATCAAACAATTTGGAATTTATTATTTGTTGCTTGTTGTTGTTGTCAATTAGTTCATTAATTTTATTTTGAATTGTTATTACGTCATCATGGTCCGGGGTACCAGCTAACCATTTTAAAACCGTTCCTAATTCATTAATACCTCTCTTAGATCTTGTTGGCAATAATTGTGATAGAATTAAATTTAAAGTTCTTAAATTATATGAAATTTCCCAGTTCAATCTATCATTATTAGTATTCTTTATGTAGTTAAGCTCTGAGTCCATAATTTCTTTATAGAAACTAATGTTGGTAACATGAAATAGCTCAGCATATGAGTCTTAGGTCAGAACGTCCTTATTGTCTTTATAAAGAAAGAAGTCATGATTCGAATAATTAATTATTTCGGATGTTGTTGTGACTATGATCAGAAATAGAAGTATTGCGGAATGCATTGTTATCTGTAAGTTAGAAAACAAAAAAAATTTTAAGACTAAATATTATCTTTGTGAACTATTCTATTCCTATTGTTTATTATTACTTTATTATCCTGGTTTTCCTTAACTACCCGTTTTTTATATCTCGGTTTTAGTTTGTTTCTTTCCTCATATTTCTTTTCATAAATTATTTCTCCTAGATTATTATGTTTCTTGTCTTTGTTATGCGTTGCTAGCATAACTGTTTGAGCTTGTTGGAGAATGTTAGGTATTTTCTCATGGTTTATTTTGTTGTATAATATGTCCAATGGCTTTTCATTGGTAACTGAGTAAATACTCTGATTATATTTTTGAGCTGCCCTTATGATTATATCAGAGTAATCTGTTAGATTGTATTCATCTTTGATACATCTAGCGATCTCTGTGAGTGTTGAATGTGCCCTTTCAATTTGACCATTGGAAGTGCTATATCTTGGATCTGCAAAGTGTATTGTGAGTCCACTTCTACTTATAAATGAACGAAATTGCGCAGATGTGAAACTTGGTTCGTTGTCCGTCATGACGGTTTTGGCTAGTGGATAATGTTGTAAAATTTCTAGTACTTTGTTTTCAATATTTAGCTTATTTTCTATTGCTTGGACTGTTAAGAATTTTGAATAAGCGTCAATACATGTTAAAAAAATTTTTTTATCTGCGTAAAATATATCAATATGAAGATTTTCACCTTCGCTAGTTGGAATTGGTGCTTCACCTATCGGAATTTCTACTGGATGTCTGCAATATTTATTTTGGTTACAAATGACGCAATTTTTTATATATTCTTTTAATTTTATAAATAATTTTGGCCAATAATAAAGTCTAGATATTTGTTTGTAATTTTCGTCTAATCCTCTATGGGCACGACAATGAGTCTCTTCAATAATAATTGCCTTATCTTCCTCATTTTCTACGTCTTGTACAAAAATTGTTGTAAAAAGGAATTTGTTTCCGAAATTTTCTTTTAGTGGTTTTTGCAATAAGTAAAGGTCTTCTAGGGTACAGTGCAGGCCTATGGTTATATTTGGTGAAATATATTTGTCGGGTCAAGCAGCAAGCAACTAATTTAAACATAATAATTAATCAGTAACTGATGTTTTGTTGGTCGCAAGCCGACTCTCTTTCGGCCGCTCGGCTTTGCTAATTCAACGTTTAAAGTTGGCGGCATCCGCTCAGCCTATTCTGGAAGGTTGGCGCCACTCTCGTTCGTCTTCTGACTGCGCTCGCATCCTAAATTGGATTTCAAATATTGTTCATAAATCCTAATTTCATATGCGGCCTGAATAAAGTTCATAACGTTGAAATTAAGTAAATTCTGATTTTTTATTTACGGCATCGAAAACGCTCGACGACCAAACAATATTCTTTTAGTAACGTTATTAAATTCTCTGGAGAATCATACTCAATAATATGTCTAACATTATTGAAGACATTTATTGATTCGTGGACTGTTAATCTGCCAGTAGTGATTAGGATTTGAATTTTTAATTGATTAAGTGGTTTATTAGTTTCTTGGATTACATTTTCAAAGCTGCTTTCTGCAGAATGAATTGTATTTTCATCAGAGCTAACCTCTGATATATCTGCGTCTGACAAATTGTTTATTTGGACTCTGGATAAGGCATCCGCTACAACATTAGTTGTACCTGGTTTGTAATGAATTTTTGGTGTAAAACTTTGTATGAATGAATACCAACTTTTCATGTAAATATTTGGGTTTTTGTCAGATATTGAATACAATAATGACTGATGATCGGTGTGAATTTCCATTCCAACCACGCCATATAAATAGTTTCTTAGGTTTTTTAATGCCCAAACAATTGCTAATAATTCTTTTTTGTTTGTGGCGTATGCTCGTTCTGTTTTATTGAGGGTTTTTGATATAAAGGTTATAGGTTTACCCTCTTGTGGGTAACCGCTCCTAATGCTATATTTGAAGCGTCTATTGTAAGAACGAATTTTTTACTATAATCTGGTTGCACTAATTCAAGTTGATTAGTAAGGTTTTGCTTAAGTTAATTGAATGCTTTTACAGCTGGTTCGTCCAACTGTACCGACATTTTTTTCGACAATGTTTTAGATATTTTACCATTATGGCCTCCTAAATATGAGTTGAGTGGTTTTGCTATGTAAGCATAATTATAATAACCTGTTAGGCCAAGAAAGCTTCTAAGCTCTCTGATATTTTTTGGAATTGGGTAATTTTGTATTGCTGCGACTTTGACTGGGTCTGTTTTGATTGCATTATAAGAGACTACGTATCCAAGAAAATTGGTTTCTTGCAAAAAGAATTTGGATTTTTCTAAAGATATTTTCATATTTGCTTCTAAAAGGATATTTAACATTAAAATGTTCCTCTACTGAATTTGAGAAAATTATTATATCGTCCATATAGACGTGGCAAGTTTTTCTAACTTGATCTCTTAAAATGTCATCCATTGCTCGTTGGAAGATTCTTGGACCGTTTGTCAAGCCAAAAGGCATTCTTAAAAATTCGTATTTACCGTTATTTATAGAAGAGACGTTTTTTGAATGTCGGATTCTCTCATTAATATTTGATGAAAACCTGATTCCAGGTCAATTGTGGAAAAAAATTTCGCTTTTCCCAGATTAGCTAATATAACAGATGGATCCTGCATAGGGTATCTATCGGGAATTGTGTTTTCATTTAATTTTTAAAAATCAATGACAAGTCTTAGTTTTGGACTGCCATCTTCATTGTATCCTTTTTTCGGAACTACAAGAACTGGAGAATTATACGGACTCCTGCTAGGTTGTATGATTTTTTCGGACAACATTCTTTTAATTTCTTTATTAACAAATTCTGCTACAGATTGGGCATATGGGTATTGTTTACCATATATGGGTCTATCATGTTCTAAGTTTATTTCCCCTCTAATATCAGTGCGGAAAGGGATTTGCATAATTATTTTAGAGTGCTCATTTTTGATATGGTTTGTTATTATATTTCTTAATTCTTCCACATCATTTTCTGGTTTCAATTTTATGTTGTTTAGGCAATGTTTTTTATTTTATTTTTTTTTTGCCTGAAGTGGATTGTGAGTTTATTGACCTTAGACCTTCATTTTTTGATTGGTAGGACTTTATTGAACAAAGATCTTCTGAGCGCTCTGATCCGGAGCTGTAGTCATAGTCGCTTGTTTCGACGCAGACTGAATATGATTTAACTTGTTTTATCTGGTTAAAATATTTGTTTATTAAGAATTTGTTCAGAGGGTGATTACATTTTTCCTCGGTGTGGCATAGATTTTCATTACATTACATTGTGAAAAAGTAATCTTTCCTCTTTCCCATGATATTGTATAACTCCCTTTTTGATGTCGATTATAGCACCAATTTTTTTTTAAGTAGATTATATCCGACTAACAAGTCAGTTTCTAAACCCTCGATTTCATAAAAGATATGTTTAATATTGAAAATTGTTATCATGTGAAAATATTTTATTATCGAATATCCGTTAACTGTTGACCCTTTTATAAATAGGGAGTTCATTTTTATTTAATTATATTATTTTATTTTAATGTAACAAGCGGTTGCGCCTGTATCAATTAGTACTTTAAAATTTGTATTTTCTTTTCTGTCAAATCGTATTAAGTAAGGTAGTCTTACTCTTGCCCTTCCCCTAAAAAATGGTCCTCCTGAATATTATTAATTTTCATTGTTTTATTTTGTGGTTGATTTACTGTACTCTCAAGCTCTCGCTTTACTGGAAAATGACTTGGGCCAGCTGCTTGATTTGCAAAGTTTTGTGGATTATTAATAGAAGGACGGCTATAATTATGTTGATAATAGTGTGGTCGATTTGAATACGGACGATCTTGGTTTTGGTTTGTGCCAAAATTTTGGGTAAATCCCTGACGATAATTATTAGATTGCCCTTTTGGTCGGTTTACGAACTGTATGGAAGGATCGACTTCCATTGGTTCTGGGGTTTGTCCCTGAACGTTGTTCTAGTCGAAATAAGTCTGTTGGGGCCAACTTTGGTTTTGGCTGTTTCCCCATTTTCGTTTATTAAAATTTTGTTTTGGTTGGACCGAGTTAAACCTTAGGTAATTATTTTGCCTTCGGTTTTCATTTTGAAAGCCATAATATCTATTGGCGAATTGGGCTCTAAAATTATTTGATTCTAGTTCTTGCACTTTTGCTAAGGCGTTTGGAAGGTCGGGTGGATTTAGCGAGAAAAGTGTCTCTGATATTGATCCGTTTAGACCAGAAATAAAGATTCTTAGAGCATTGCTCCTAATTACTTTATTAGTTTCTTTTGTATTTTCGCTTTCTTTACCTTATGTCATTATGGTCTTATTGATCAGTAGGGTCATCTTTTTATTTACCTCATTATAGAACTCCGTAATAGACAATTTACCTTGTCTAAGAATACTTAGTTTAGCTTCTAGAACGTGGATTGGTCTTCTATCATTATAGATAAAATCCAATCTAGACAAAATAGCATTGAAATTAAGAACTGTTCCATGGTTGGTCAGGGCATCATGTGCCGCTCCCATGATTTTGTTACGAAGTATGGTTAACGCTATAAAATATTGCTCACTGTTTATTTTATATAAACTCATTGCTGTCTCTGCAGCCTCCCTCCAGCATACATACTGAGTTTGCTCCCCATTAAATTTTGGCAGAGCTTTAATCACTTCTAATGTTGTATCACAACTTATATTTGGATTAATTGTCTGAACTTTATAATCTTCTACCGTTTTTTCCTTACTTTCTACTTTTGCCGATAATTCATTAATTTTTGTAGTCAATTCATTTATCTGGACGTTTATGAATCTATTTATTAATTCTGTTGTAATTGAACTGTATCCAATTCCACTACCTAACATGTTTGGTCCACCACCGGTTGCCATGTTTAATTTTTGAAAATTATTTATTATATCTTCCAGATTGTTTAATCGTTAAGTAATTAATTTTTTTAAAGATTTGACTTAATTTTATAAAATTTTTTGTTAGTATTTTTTAAATGTAATGTAAATTTAATGTGTAACTAACGATAAGCTTTTCTTTAATTTCTCACGATGATGTTGTATCCTTTCCTCCTTAGTTAGATGTCCTGTTTGGTTTCTTCCTTCCTGCTATCTGTATCCTTTTCTCCTTGGTAAGATGTTCTGTTGGATTTCTTCCTTCTTTCTTTCATTGGATTAATTAATCAGCTTTTGTATTTAATTGAATTTACTTATTTTTTTATACCCTTGCAGAGGGTATTATAATTTTGGTCAAAAGTGTGCAACGCAGTGAAGGAGACATATCCGACCCTATAAAGTATATATATTCTTGATCAGGATCACCTCCTGAGTTGATATGAGCATGTCCGTCTGTCCGTCTGTCCGTCTGTCTGTCCGTCTGTCTGTCCGTCTGTCTGTTTCTACGCAAACTAGTCTCTCAGTTTTAAAGCTATCGTCTTGAAACTTTGCACACACCCTTCTTTCCTTTGCACGCAGTATATAAGTCGGAACGGCCCGGATCGGCAGACTATATCCTATAGCTGCCATATAACTGATTGATCGGAAAAGGTATAACTTTGGTGTTTCTAGAGTTAGAGATTTGACATGAGATTTGACATGAGAGCTATTTTTGGCAAAATAATACGACATGCCAAATTTCATAAGGATCGGCCGACTATATCCTATAGCTGCCATATAACTGAACGATCGGAAATGACCCAACTTTCGTGTTTTTGAAGATAGAAAGCTGAAATACAGATTCTATTTTTGGTCAGTTGATCCAACCTACCAAATTTCATTAGGATCGGCCGACTATATCCTATAGCTGCCATATAACTGAACGATCGGAAATGGTATTTGGTAGAAATATCAACTTTCTTATTTTTGAAGATAGAAGTTTGGGACTTTTTTTAGATTTTGTATTTTAGTTAATTGGTTTTATTATGATGTAATCATAAGGATCGGCCAACTATATCCGATGTTTGTGATATATATCCGGATTTAACTGCAAGGGTACATAAACTTCGGCTCCGTCCGAAGTTAGCTTTCCCTTCTTGTTTTAATTAATTATTTTTGAGAATCACCTTTATTTGCATGGCCCCACGTTGGGCGCCAATTAAATTAATCCCGAAGTTCACTTTTTAAAAAAATAATTTTTAATTTTTTATTTTTAAAAAACTTTATTTATTATTTCTTATTTGGTTCACAAACTTTATTTAAACGCTTAGGCTAGACGGATTGTATGTGAAAGGCTTGCTCCCGGAATAAGACTGCCAATTTTTAATTGCCAGATAACCAACAAACCTCGGCTTAAGAGAAATAACCCAAAAGGGTACTTGGAGAGAATAAAAAATTGGCCTAAGAGATTATAAGAGAAAGGGACAATTTGCTGATGCAGCAGTTGAGTCATTCGTGAAGAGTGATTCGGACTGGTGACGGCGAGTCGGCTCTAATGTTTATGTCTGGCTTGGGCCATGGAAAATTTTGTGGGAATGTTTACAAGTGGAGCTTGATGTTTAGTCTGGATAATCTTTTGGGGATCATCAGAAACGAGTGGGGGGAAATGAGGAGACAAGATAAGAAATGGCATGACGAAAATTTTGTGGGAATGTTTACATGTGGAGATTGATGTTTAGTCTGGATAATCTTTTGGGGATCATCACAAACGAGTGAGGGGAAATAAGGAGACAAGATAAGAAATGGCATGACGCATTCAGCAGGGGCTACTGCGTTTTGCAAATAATGTTTACATTGCCTTTTTGGTGAGGAAATTTATGAGTTGGTAGACACACCCCCTTCTAAATTGAAGCGTCCCGATTCAAACGATGGTGCAGCCATGGAGTTTATTTGAGCTGTTAATTCTGCTACGAATAAACAGAATAATTTCTGTAAATTCTATTATTTCTTCATGCGGGATTTCTTGATCGGACAAATTACCATATTTGTTTTTAAAATATTGCTAAGCCGTAGTTTAATGGTTTTACAATATTTTCTTAAATTATAAATACATAACCAAATTATATATGTTGAAATTAATGTGATTACAATTAATGTTAGTGGTATTCTGGTTTGTTTAATTTGAATAAAAGGATATAGGGTATTTATGTTATCAAATGATAGTTCCGAATTGTTGGATAATATATATTCGGATATTTCAAAATTATTATAATTGTGGGCTGTAATGTATTCTAATATTTTATTATCTACGTTTGAATATGATATATTATTAATTATTGTGGTGCCATTGAATGTTATTAAATAAGACCCTATTAGGCAAGAGTCATTTACAATATTATTTCCATTTACTAAAATAGCACCTTCCTGAATTATATCTACTTGTTTATTTTTTTCTCTTATTTTATTACATATTGATTTTTCACCGTTCAATAAGCGAGTGAAACATGATTTTTCTGTGCTAAGAACACAATAATTATTAAATAGTTTTTTTTTGAAATTATTTATTTCATAATAAATGTTGTCGCATTTTGCTACCTGATTACATAACAGTAATTTTCCATCATTATGAGAAATAGCTGTTGCGTAATAAGTATCGCATCTATTTTTATACCCTTGCAGAGGGTATTATAATTTTGTCCAAAAGTGTGCAACGCAGTGAAGGAGACATCTCCGACCCAATGAAGTATATATATTCTTGATCAAGATCACCTCCTGAGTTGATATGAGCATGTCCGTCTGTCTGTCTGTTTCTACGCGAACTAGTCTCTCAGTTTTAAAGCTATCCACTTGAAACTTTGCCCTTCTTTCCTTTGCCCGCAGTATATAAGTCGGAACGACCGGGATCGGACGACTATACATGGAAATGGTATAACTTTGGTATTTTTAGAGTAAGAGAGTTCCAATTTGACATTTTTTTTTTTTTTTGTAATAGCAGGGTAACGTTTATTTAAAACTGTCCATTAGGGACAACCATTATAATATAGATATAGATAATTAAAGATAATTTTAGATAAGATAATATAGATAATTTTAAATATTAAAATGGTAGAAATAAATTAGGGTAGTAAGGGGAGGTCCAGCGGGTGTGTCCTTTTTAGTCTTCTGGGCTGCTCGCTGTTGTCGAGCAGGGAGCTGGCCAACCGGTTCGGGTGATTATGAAGCCTCTGCATGTAACGTGCGCTGCTCCTTTGTATCTCGTCCTTGACCCAAGGGAAATTGAGAACCTCGTGGATGGTGCGATTGTCATGATAGACGTGGGCCCCAACGGCGATTCGAAGGGCTCTATTTTCGAAAGCTTGTATAGTTCGAACATTCGTCTTGCTCGCACTGCTGCAGAGCTGTATGCCGTACGTCCAGATTGTGCGTATTATTGCCTTGTAAATGAGGAGTTTAGTGGAAGTTCTCAGCTTCGATCTCCTACCCATAAGCCAGTAGAAGGATCGAAGTCTTTGATTAGCCTGTTTCCTCTTCTTAATCAGATGGGGCTTCCAGGTGAGCCTCCTGTCTAGGGTGAATCCCAGGTACTTGGGATTGTCTACCTGTGGGATTGGAGAGCCATTAAGGTTAACTGGAGGGCAGTTGCCTTTGCAGAGAGAAAATGTAGAGGCAGTGGACTTCTCGTTATTGACGGCAATGTTCCATCGCTTTTGCCAGTCGCTGAGCAAGTCAAGCTGCAATTGCATCGTTTCGGCTGCCCCCAATGCGCTATCGGCGGTGGTAAGGAAGGCGGTGTCGTCTGCATAGGTTGCTGCGAGCAGGTCAGGCCTCTGATGAACAGGGAGGTCGGCCGTGTAAGCATTGTACATCAAAGGGCCAAGAACGCTGCCTTGGGGTACACCAGCGTGAGCTTCTCTAATACCGGAGATGGCCTCGCCATATCTTTTTTTTTTTTTTTTTTTGTTTTCAACGTTGCTTTTATTTCTTGAATCTTCTCTTTGCGAGACTAGCAAGAGGTGTATCAAATCTTATATTTTTAACTTAACTAACAGTCATATTGACTGATACGGGGTAAGACGGCCCTAAAAATCGATGGCTGGGTTGGGAGGTCGTTGCGTCTAAGGCGGGATACGCTAGAAACCCGAGTCAATCCCCGAGCGAGAAAATTTGGGTGCGAAGACAGTTTTTCTTCGTATGACTCTTTTTGCTTCTGGATTTCGTCTTTCACTGCGAGGATGCCCTGATCCCGGTGGATGTTTTCGTTGCGAACATACCAAGGTGCCCCTGTGATAGTTCTCAAGATTTTTGATTGTGCGCGCTCTATGATGTCTATGTTGCTGCTGCTCGCGTACCCCACAGCTGGGAGCCATACGTCCAGATTGTCTTTAGGACTGAATTGTACAGTAGTAACTTGTAGTCCAGGCACAGTGGCGATCGTGAGTTTATGATCCAGTGGAGGCTGCTGGCTTTCAGTTTTAGGTGCATCTTTTTGCATTCGATGTGCTTGCGCCAGGTAAGTCGTCTATCAAGGTGAACGCCAAGGTACGTTACGTCGTTAGCTTGAGGGATCTGTTGGGCATCTGGAGCGACGTGTCGATGGTGTAGTCGCCCGAAGTAGCTGCGTTGCATCTCACTGAGAATACCCTATTGTAGAGGTATGATTCCAGTAGCTTGTGGGTGTATGTTGGTAAATACGTCTTAATTTTGTGCATGAGTCCGATGAGCCAAACTCGGTCGAAAGCTTGAGATACGTCGAGGAAAATAGCGCTGCAGTATTCTCGCTGTTCGAAGGCTGAGCGTATTTCGGATGGTTGTTCGATGGTTCCATGGTTTCTTCGAAAGCCAAATTGGTGTGCCGGGATAATATTGCAAGCTTCCAGATGTGGTATTATGCGAGTTAACAAGCATTTTTCAAACAATTTAGACAAACAAGATAGAAGGCTTATTGGTCTGTATGATGACGGAATTGTGTGGTCTTTTACTGGCTTCGGTATCATTATAATGATGGATTTCTTCCACTTTTTTGGGAAATAGCCAAGATTAATGATTCCATTAAATAGTATGCAGACGACCTCTATAGCGCATTTTGGAAGTTTGATCAGCATCTTTGGGGTCAATAGGTCACCAATAGGGGGGTCAATAGGGAGCCTTTTTTGGTTTTAGCCCTCTTATGACTTTTTTGATTTTGTTCGGCCGGAATGAAGGTGCGGCTGGCTGAGGGGAGGACTCTGGCTGAATTTCTGGCAGGAGGAATGAATTTGAGGCTGGGTTTGGCTGGAAGACACTTTGGAGATGTGTGGCGAATGTTTCAGCTCGGTCTTCGTCGCTGCGAGCCCAGCATCCCGAAGAGTTTCTTATTGGGGTGGTCGTTTCAATTGGGGCGCTAAGATTTGGATGGGCCCTCCACAGGGGGTACTTTGTGCTTGTTGGCGAGAGATTCTGGATGTACCTTAGCTGTGCGTTTTCTTCCTGTTGGTGAAGAGCCTGGTCGAGTGATCGGGTTGCTTCCTTAAGGCGTTGTTTTGAAGCTGGTGATCTGCTGTTTTGCCAATCACGACGCGTGCGCCTCTTTTCTCGCACGAGCTGTTCGATTTGCTGATTAGATTTGAAGTGTTTGTTTCGGTCTACATCTTTTCTATGAGGAGTAGAGATTTTAGCTGCCGCAACGAGTACTTCTTCCAGGGCGCTCGTAGTGTAGTCGATGTCCGATTCCATGTTAAATTCCGGGGCGAGTTCTATGTGGGCACTCACGTACTTTTTGTATTTTAGCAAGTTCGTTTTTGGCGTCGTCAGGCTGAAGGGGTATTCGGTTATTTCTGGGCTTTGAAGAAGCGTTAGAAGCACAGGCGAGTGGTCTGATGATAAGTCCGAGACTGCTTTGGCACTTATTAGATTGCGAGGTATGTTTTTTGTCACTGCAAAATCAATAAGGTCTGGTAGCTTTCGTGAGTCTGTTGGCCAGTTTGCGGGACTTCCAGGGGAAACGTAGTCCAGTTTATTTTTCACATTTATAATTGCATTGTACAATTGTCTTCCTTTGGGAGTCACTAGACGTGATCCCCAGTGCGTATGTTTGGCGTTGTAGTCTCCTGCGGCTATAAATCGGTCCCCAAGTGAATTGTAGAAGTCCATAAATTGTCCTTCCGAGATTGAGAAACGAGGAGGGCAGTAAACGGCAGCGATTGAAAGGATTCCGTTGCTTGACTGAATTTGTATGGATGTGGCCTGCAAGAAGTTTGTTGCAAACCTTTTGTGAAATTGGTGTTTAATGCGTTCTCTGATTAGAACTCCAGTTCCGCCGTGGGCTTTCCCATCTGGATGATCTGTGCGGTAGATTGTGTAGCCTCTTATAAGAAAGTTGTATTTGCTTGTAAGATGCGTTTCCACCAGTAGCATAACGTCAATATGGTTTTCGGTTAAGAATTGTGATAATTCTAGTTTATGCCATGAGACACCATTGGCGTTCCACATTGATATTCGTAAAGCCTGCATAGATTATTTAGACTGTTGTGCTACGAGCAGCTGTATCACCATGTTCTGGTTTTGAACAAGCGTTTGCATGGTTGTTTTCATGAATGACATAAGCTCCATCATACTTTGTTGGAGGGTAAGCATCATAGTTTCCATATTGCTGTGTGGCTGTTCTGGGGCCTGTTGAGCGCTTTGAGAGTTAGGCTTAATTGGAATTTCCCTTCCAGATCGTAGAGCATCGGCATAGGAGAAGCCGTTGGTGGTGTTTAGTGGACCAAATGAGGATCTCGCAGCTTTGGCGAAGAAGACGTCTGGCGTAGTTTTTGACGCAATGTTCGCATTCTGTGGATTTTGGTTGCGCGTTGCGGTCGCTTGACGCATGCGACTCTTTAACTCCTTATACACCATATATCCTTTATAGTTTGCTGTATGGCTGCCTCCGCAGTTTCCACATTTCTTCACGGTTCTGTCCTTGTTTGTAGTGCAGCAAGCGGACTTGTGGGCGTCCCCGAAGACTACACAAACAGCCCGAAGTGTGCAGTAAGACCTTGTGTGTCCATACTCTTGACAGTTAGTGCATTGCACTGGACCGTTGCGTTTATGTGGCTCTTCAATAGTGATTTTCCGATGCAAAAGATATTGCAGGTTGTAAATTGGGTGGACTTCGTTCTTCTTCAGCGACCTGCTATCTGGCTCGAGCTCGACCTTTAAGAGGGGTTGTGGCTTTTTATCTTTGTTTAGAATGTTAATAACATTCTTGGCGGCGAAGCCCTTTTCTTTAAGGGCGGTTTTTATTTTCGCCGCGGTAACATCAGGTTCTATTCCCTTTACTACCACTTGTAGGCCCTTACTGCTTTTCAGCTGGTACGTGTAATAGTTTTTCTGTACAGTGTCCAGATATTTCGACACGATTCGGAAGTGCTCTTCAGTCTTTGTTTGCACCTTTGTTTCATGGATGTTCCCTTTGATAAGCGGAACAACATGAAGTTGTCACCGTTCCCGATCAACGACGCAATTTTGTTGACCAGGGCACTCGAGCTTTTTCCCATAATATAGATTGGAGGGGGCTTGGGTTTTTTTGCGGTGTCTTGGGCTGGTTGGTTTTCCTCAGGCTCCGCCAGTAGGGCAAATCTGTTAGTAGTGGATCTGTCCGGTTCTTTATCGATATTCAGGACACGGTTAATTTTTGTTTTGTTGCCTGCCGGATTACTCTGCGGGCTAAGCTTGCGCTTAATTTGGATGTAGCGATCCATTCCAGTCTGTGTGGCCGTTACCGCTTTGGCACTTTCCGAGGTTGTTGTTTTTGTACTCGCTGTAGTCGTTGACGTCGCGGTACTTTGAGTTGCAGAGGTTTTCTCTGTTGTTGCAGAAGTTGTAGCGCTGCTAGTTGTTGGTGCGAAATTTGTTTCCGATATTGGAGGGGGGGTTTTACACTGCGAACTCCATGACGCGGGAGTCGGAGTGAGCAGTGCGGGTGAGCAAGACCGTGCCCTTTGGGTTTCAACGGTCAGTAAAGCCGGGTTGCTTATAATCGCCGATTTTTCCACTTCGGTATCGCGGGTTGAAAAGTAAGAGTAGAAGCCGTTTCTTTGGTTCACTGAACTTCTACGCTCGTTCTTTTGATCGTTGCTCAATGAGCTCATTGCGTGGCTCTTATTTTTTTTTGAACAATGCGCTAGTTTTGGTTTAGCACATCGCAACTGTTATAAAAAGCTTGTCTGTCGCTTTTAGTAAATTGTAGTTCAGCGTCTTTTCGCTTATATTGGGTTATCCCAGTTTTTATACCCTTGCAGAGGGTATTATAATTTTGGTCAAAAGTGTGCAACGCAGTGAAGGAGACATCTCCGACCCTATAAAGTATATATATTCTTAGTCAGGATCACCTCCTGAGTTGATATGAGCATGTCCGTCTGTCCGTCTGTCTGTCTGTCCGTCTGTCTGTTTCTACGCAAACTAGTCTCTCAGTTTTAAAGCTATCGACTTGAAACTTTGCACACACCCTTCTTTCCTTTGCACGCAGTATATATGTCGGAACGGCCCGGATCGGCCGACTATATCCTATAGCTGCCATATAACTGATTGATCGGAAATGGTATAACTTCGGTGTTTTTAGAGTTAGAGAGTTCAAATTTTACATGAGCGCTATTTTTGGCAAAATAATACAATACAACATGCCAAATTTCGTAAGGATCGGCCGACTATATCCTATAGCTGTCATATAACTGAACGATTGGAAATGGTTTTTGGTAGAAATACCAACTTTGGTATGTTTGAAGATAGAAGTTTGGGAGTTTTTTTTAGAGTTTGTATTGTAATAAGTTGGATTATATATTCATATTCCCATAAGGAGCGGCCAACTATATCCGATGTTTGCGATACATATCCGGTTTTAGCTGCAAGGGTATATACACTTCGGCTCCGCCCGAAGTTAGCTTTCCTTTCTTGTTTTTTTTGATTAGCTGTATGGTGCAGTTTTCCCGGAGCTCGGACATCGCCACATCTAATAGCAAATTTACGGTTTTCCAAGAACGACTTTAGGATCTGGAAGTATGGTCGGGGTAGGCCAGTCTTTAATTTATATAGAAGACCGGGATGCCAGACTCGGTCAAACGCCTGCTTCACGTCCAGCATGACGGCCATGCAGTACTTCTTGGTTTCAAACGCGTCCAGGATGCACTGCACTACCCGATGGCACTGCTCTGGCGTACCGTGTGGTACCTTCAGGTGGCGAAGCCAAACTGGTGGTCAGGGATCAGTCCGGCTTCGTCAAATACTGGCAGTGCTCATTTTGTATGGCTTCGATTTTAACTGGGTCTGTTTTGATTGCATTATAAGAGATTACGTATCCAAGCATGTTGGTTTCTTGCGAAAAGAATTTGGATTTTTCTAAAGAAATTTTTATATTTTCTTCTAAAAGGATATTTATTATTCTAATTAAATCATTAAAATGTTCCTCTACTGAATTTAAGAAAATTATTATATCGTCCATATAGACGTGGCAAGTTTTTCCAACTTGATCTCGTAAAATGTCATCCATTGCTCGTTGGAAGATTCTTGGAGCGTTTGTCAAGCCAAAAGGCGTTCTCAAAAATTCGTATTTACCGTTATTTATAGAAAAAGATGTTTTTTGAATGTCGGATTCACTCATTAATATTTGATGAAAACCGGATTCCAAGTCAATTGTAGAAAATTTTGCTAGATTTGTAGATTTTGCTTTTCCCAGATTAGCTAATATAACAGATGGATCCTGCATAAGGTATCTATCGGGAATTGTGTTTTCATTTAATTTTTTAAAATCAATGACAAGTCTTAGTTTTGGACTGCCATCTTCATTGTATCCTTTTTTCGGAACTACAAGAACTGGAGAATTATACGGACTCCTGCTAGGTTGTATGATTTTTTCGGACAACATTCTTTTAATTTCTTTATTAACAAATTTTGCTACGGATTGGGCATATGGGTATTATTTTCCAAATATGGGTCTCCATATATAATATCAGTGCGGAAAGGAATTTGCATATTTATTTTAGAGTGATCATCTTTGATATGGTTTATTATGATATTTCTTAATTCTTCCATATCATTTTCTGATTTCAATTTTATGTTGTTTAGGCAATGTTTTTTACTTTTTTAGTTTCCTGAAGTAGATTGTGAGGTTATTGACCTTAGATCCTCATTTTTGGATTGGAAGGATTTTATTGAACTAAAATCCTTTGAATGCTCTGATTCGGAGCTGTAGTCCTAGTCGCTTGTTTCGACACAGGATTAATTTGATTTAACTTGTTTTAACTGCTTAAAACATTTGTTTATTAAGAATTTGTTCAGAGGGTGATTACATTTTTCCTCGGTGTGGCATAGATTTTCTTTACACACTTTATTGTGAAAAAGTAATTTTTCCTCTTTCCCGTGATATTGTATAACTCCCTTTTTGGTGTCGATTATAGCACCAACGACTAACAAGTCAGTTTCTAAATCCTCGATTTCACAAAAGATATGTTTAATATTGAAAATTTTTATCATGTGATAATATTCTATTATCGAATATCCGTTAACTGTTGACCCTTTTATAAATAGGGAGTTCATTTTTATTTAATTATATTATTTTATTTTAATGTAACAAGCGGTTGCGCCTGTATCAATTAGTACTTTAAAATTTGTATTTTCTTTTCTGTCAAATCGTATTAAGTAAGGTAGTCTTACTCTTGCCCTTCCCCTAAAAAATGGTCCTCCTGAATATTATTAATTTTCATTGTTTTATTTTGTGGTTGATTTACTGTACTCTCAAGCTCTCGCTTTACTGGAAAATGACTTGGGCCAGCTGCTTGATTTGCAAAGTTTTGTGGATTATTAATAGAAGGACGGCTATAATTATGTTGATAATAGTGTGGTCGATTTGAATACGGACGATCTTGGTTTTGGTTTGTGCCAAAATTTTGGGTAAATCCCTGACGATAATTATTAGATTGCCCTTTTGGTCGGTTTACGAACTGTATGGAAGGATCGACTTCCATTGGTTCTGGGGTTTGTCCCTGAACGTTGTTCTAGTCGAAATAAGTCTGTTGGGGCCAACTTTGGTTTTGGCTGTTTCCCCATTTTCGTTTATTAAAATTTTGTTTTGGTTGGACCGAGTTAAACCTTAGGTAATTATTTTGCCTTCGGTTTTCATTTTGAAAGCCATAATATCTATTGGCGAATTGGGCTCTAAAATTATTTGATTCTAGTTCTTGCACTTTTGCTAAGGCGTTTGGAAGGTCGGGTGGATTTAGCGAGAAAAGTGTCTCTGATATTGATCCGTTTAGACCAGAAATAAAGATTCTTAGAGCATTGCTCCTAATTACTTTATTAGTTTCTTTTGTAATTTCGCTTTCTTTACCTTATGTCATTATGGTCTTATTGATCAGTAGGGTCATCTTTTTATTTACCTCATTATAGAACTCCGTAATAGACAATTTACCTTGTCTAAGAATACTTAGTTTAGCTTCTAGAACGTGGATTGGTCTTCTATCATTATAGATAAAATCCAATCTAGACAAAATAGCATTGAAATTAAGAACTGTTCCATGGTTGGTCAGGGCATCATGTGCCGCTCCCATGATTTTGTTACGAAGTATGGTTAACGCTATAAAATATTGCTCACTGTTTATTTTATATAAACTCATTGCTGTCTCTGCAGCCTCCCTCCAGCATACATACTGAGTTTGCTCCCCATTAAATTTTGGCAGAGCTTTAATCACTTCTAATGTTGTATCACAACTTATATTTGGATTAATTGTCTGAACTTTATAATCTTCTACCGTTTTTTCCTTACTTTCTACTTTTGCCGATAATTCATTAATTTTTGTAGTCAATTCATTTATCTGGACGTTTATGAATCTATTTATTAATTCTGTTGTAATTGAACTGTATCCAATTCCACTACCTAACATGTTTGGTCCACCACCGGTTGCCATGTTTAATTTTTGAAAATTATTTATTATATCTTCCAGATTGTTTAATCGTTAAGTAATTAATTTTTTTAAAGATTTGACTTAATTTTATAAAATTTTTTGTTAGTATTTTTTAAATGTAATGTAAATTTAATGTGTAACTAACGATAAGCTTTTCTTTAATTTCTCACGATGATGTTGTATCCTTTCCTCCTTAGTTAGATGTCCTGTTTGGTTTCTTCCTTCCTGCTATCTGTATCCTTTTCTCCTTGGTAAGATGTTCTGTTGGATTTCTTCCTTCTTTCTTTCATTGGATTAATTAATCAGCTTTTGTATTTAATTGAATTTACTTATTTTTTTATACCCTTGCAGAGGGTATTATAATTTTGGTCAAAAGTGTGCAACGCAGTGAAGGAGACATATCCGACCCTATAAAGTATATATATTCTTGATCAGGATCACCTCCTGAGTTGATATGAGCATGTCCGTCTGTCCGTCTGTCCGTCTGTCTGTCCGTCTGTCTGTTTCTACGCAAACTAGTCTCTCAGTTTTAAAGCTATCGTCTTGAAACTTTGCACACACCCTTCTTTCCTTTGCACGCAGTATATAAGTCGGAACGGCCCGGATCGGCAGACTATATCCTATAGCTGCCATATAACTGATTGATCGGAAAAGGTATAACTTTGGTGTTTCTAGAGTTAGAGATTTGACATGAGATTTGACATGAGAGCTATTTTTGGCAAAATAATACGACATGCCAAATTTCATAAGGATCGGCCGACTATATCCTATAGCTGCCATATAACTGAACGATCGGAAATGACCCAACTTTCGTGTTTTTGAAGATAGAAAGCTGAAATACAGATTCTATTTTTGGTCAGTTGATCCAACCTACCAAATTTCATTAGGATCGGCCGACTATATCCTATAGCTGCCATATAACTGAACGATCGGAAATGGTATTTGGTAGAAATATCAACTTTCTTATTTTTGAAGATAGAAGTTTGGGACTTTTTTTAGATTTTGTATTTTAGTTAATTGGTTTTATTATGATGTAATCATAAGGATCGGCCAACTATATCCGATGTTTGTGATATATATCCGGATTTAACTGCAAGGGTACATAAACTTCGGCTCCGTCCGAAGTTAGCTTTCCCTTCTTGTTTTAATTAATTATTTTTGAGAATCACCTTTATTTGCATGGCCCCACGTTGGGCGCCAATTAAATTAATCCCGAAGTTCACTTTTTAAAAAAATAATTTTTAATTTTTTATTTTTAAAAAACTTTATTTATTATTTCTTATTTGGTTCACAAACTTTATTTAAACGCTTAGGCTAGACGGATTGTATGTGAAAGGCTTGCTCCCGGAATAAGACTGCCAATTTTTAATTGCCAGATAACCAACAAACCTCGGCTTAAGAGAAATAACCCAAAAGGGTACTTGGAGAGAATAAAAAATTGGCCTAAGAGATTATAAGAGAAAGGGACAATTTGCTGATGCAGCAGTTGAGTCATTCGTGAAGAGTGATTCGGACTGGTGACGGCGAGTCGGCTCTAATGTTTATGTCTGGCTTGGGCCATGGAAAATTTTGTGGGAATGTTTACAAGTGGAGCTTGATGTTTAGTCTGGATAATCTTTTGGGGATCATCAGAAACGAGTGGGGGGAAATGAGGAGACAAGATAAGAAATGGCATGACGAAAATTTTGTGGGAATGTTTACATGTGGAGATTGATGTTTAGTCTGGATAATCTTTTGGGGATCATCACAAACGAGTGAGGGGAAATAAGGAGACAAGATAAGAAATGGCATGACGCATTCAGCAGGGGCTACTGCGTTTTGCAAATAACGTTTACATTGCCTTTTTGGTGAGGAAATTTATGAGTTGGTAGACACACCCCCTTCTAAATTGAAGCGTCCCGATTCAAACGATGGTGCAGCCATGGAGTTTATTTGAGCTGTTAATTCTGCTACGAATAAACAGAATAATTTCTGTAAATTCTATTATTTCTTCATGCGGGATTTCTTGATCGGACAAATTACCATATTTGTTTTTAAAATATTGCTAAGCCGTAGTTTAATGGTTTTACAATATTTTCTTAAATTATAAATACATAACCAAATTATATATGTTGAAATTAATGTGATTACAATTAATGTTAGTGGTATTCTGGTTTGTTTAATTTGAATAAAAGGATATAGGGTATTTATGTTATCAAATGATAGTTCCGAATTGTTGGATAATATATATTCGGATATTTCAAAATTATTATAATTGTGGGCTGTAATGTATTCTAATATTTTATTATCTACGTTTGAATATGATATATTATTAATTATTGTGGTGCCATTGAATGTTATTAAATAAGACCCTATTAGGCAAGAGTCATTTACAATATTATTTCCATTTACTAAAATAGCACCTTCCTGAATTATATCTACTTGTTTATTTTTTTCTCTTATTTTATTACATATTGATTTTTCACCGTTCAATAAGCGAGTGAAACATGATTTTTCTGTGCTAAGAACACAATAATTATTAAATAGTTTTTTTTTGAAATTATTTATTTCATAATAAATGTTGTCGCATTTTGCTACCTGATTACATAACAGTAATTTTCCATCATTATGAGAAATAGCTGTTGCGTAATAAGTATCGCATCTATTTTTATACCCTTGCAGAGGGTATTATAATTTTGTCCAAAAGTGTGCAACGCAGTGAAGGAGACATCTCCGACCCAATGAAGTATATATATTCTTGATCAAGATCACCTCCTGAGTTGATATGAGCATGTCCGTCTGTCTGTCTGTTTCTACGCGAACTAGTCTCTCAGTTTTAAAGCTATCCACTTGAAACTTTGCCCTTCTTTCCTTTCCTATTCGAGAGGTAGGCTTTGAACTGAAAGCATCGTTTTATTGTTTGTTAAAAAAATAAAAAGAAAAATTTAAATTTTTTTTTTTTCCAACCACCAAAAAAATATAAAACCACTCTTATTTACCTAATCTTGCGGCCATTCTCGGGCAAAACCAACTTAATGGGCTGGCAAAACCCTCCCAGTTCCATCAAAATCAAGCCGCCTTCGAAAAAGAAAGCCTATTCTAATTTTCAAGATGTCGATTCCAGCGACTCCGAGCATGGAGAAATGAAGCGGAAGTCTGCTAAAAAACCCATTATGGAAGACGAACCTACCACCAGCGAAGCAGCCAGAGCTGCACTTAAAGCTAATATTGAAAAAAATTATTATGCAATTCTTTCTGATTTAGACGATGAAGATCGTGTCAGCGACATGGAGGTTGACGTTATGAAGAAAAAAGATGATAAGAAAACCAAGCAATCTGCGGTAAAAACGGCGAAAATCATCAAACCGCCCCCAATTTTTATCCCGGACGTATCCAGCATCAAGGGCCTTTCCAAAGACATTTCCCACCTCTTAGGCGGGGATGTTGAAGTGACCTACAAAGCAAGCACTAACAACACAATTCGCGTCATGACTCCAGATAAGGATACTTACTCAACTCTGAAAAAGTTCCTGAGCGAAAATAACCATCGATACCACACATTCCAGCCCCGAGACGAGCGCGCTTATCGGATCGTCGTTAAAGGCCTCCACTTCTCCACCGACCCGGAGGATATTAAGGTGGGTTTCAGCAGCCATGGACACAAAGTCAGGGATATACACAATCCTATGCAAAAAGGTACAAAGAAGCCACTAAACATTTTCTTTATTAACCTCGAGCCAGCCAAAAACAACAAGGAGGCCTTTCAAGTCAAGCGGCTATGCAGCACGGTGGTTACGGTTGAGCCACCAAAAAAATTCGACGATGTGCCCCAATGCCATCGCTGCCAGGGCTTCGGTCACACGAAACGGTACTGCCATCTGGAGTACAGATGCGTAAAGTGTGGAGATAGGCACCCATCGTCCGAATGCACCAAAATTGCCAGTGAACCAGCAGTCTGCCTCCACTGCGACGGATCACATGCGGCCTCTTACAAGGGCTGTCCAGCCTACAAAAAGGCAAAGAGCACGTTCGCCCCCAAACAGGCTGCCCCAAGACGCCAGCAACCTCAATTCAGCAAAATTAACCCTAACATCAGCTATGCTAGCGCAGTCAAAAACGGAGCACCACAGTTTGACTCCAACCCCAATCCCGATCCCAGTCTTTCAAGTAATCCAATGGACGCCCTAACGGCTAGGATGGAATCTATGTTTGAGCGCATGATGGAGAAGGTCTTGAGCCAAATAGCCCAAATGATGGCCACCGTTTGCAAATCCTTGTGCATACGCAATTAAATATAACCATATGGAATGCTAACGGCCTGGTAAAAAGAAGGCCAGAGGTCGAGCTATATTGCAAGACCCTCCAAGCAGACGTTCTCCTCATATCAGAAACGCATTTTACCAACAGATCATACTTGACTATTAGAGGATACGACCTCATTGCCGCTAACCACCCGAACGGTAGAGGTCGCGGGGGCGCGGCCATCCTTATTCGCAGCTGCATCAAGTATGAGGCACTTCCAGCCATGTGCGAAGACTGGGTACAATGTGCCCAAATTAAAATCTCCACTACCAACGGTGACATAACAATCGCCGCAGCATATTGCCCCCCCAGGCACAACATCCACGAACAGGAATTCGGCTTGCTACTGGATTGCCTCGGCCCCAAGTTCATAATCGGAGGGGACTTTAATGCTAAACACCCCTGGTGGGGCTCCAGGATTACAAACCCAAAGGGCTCGGCCCTATACAGGCAGATTCAGTCCCGAATCTTGAGCTGTCACGCAACCGGTGCACCCACATACTGGCCTACGGATCCCCACAAAATCCCTGATGTGCTAGACTTCGCCATCTCCGGAGGACTGGATTCTGCCGGAATTCAAGCGAGAGAAGTAGAAGACCTCTTCTCGGACCACAGCGCCTTTGCCGTGTCACTTTTCACCCCAGCCTTGCTCAGGTCAGCCCGCAAAAAGCTGATCTACAAGATAACAGACGTTGACAAGTACCAATCCTACCTGAACAACGTTACCGACCCCAGCCCGACACTTGACTCCCCGGTTGACATCGACACCGTTGTAGAAGAGTTAACAGCCCATATTCAGGCGGCAGCTTCTGAAGCAGCACCAAGGCCCTCCAACCGCCCAAGAGCCACTGACAGGGACATCCATTTTTGGAGCCCAGAAGTCGAAGAACTCAAACTTGAAAAGCGACGACTCCGAAGAGTGTGGATGCTCTCAAGGAATCCTTTGGACAAAACCGCCTTCAATAGAGCGACCAAATGTCTGACAGAAACTCTGGCAAGACTAAGGAAGCAGACCTTTGACGGGTTCGTCGAACAATTCGAGCCAGGCGACCCTCAACATAACTTATGGCGAGTCACCAAATCTATCAGACAGCCGCTGAAAAGGATCCCACCTGTACAAAGAACCGACGGCAGCTGGTGCAGATCGGAGATGGACAGGGCCAACGCTTTCGCCGAACACCTCGAAGGTGTCTTTACGCCTTTCGATCGCTGCTCACCGGAGGATGCTGCTGAAACTGCCCGTCTGCTAGCCGAGCCTTCTAGGGACGCCGATCCAATACCACCAGTGACTGAGGAGGAAACAGCTGAGCTTATAACCATCATGAGCAACAACAAGGCCCCGGGCGATGATGGTATCAATGCAATTGCATTAAAAATGTTACCACCTCCAAGCATTCAGCTAATTACGAGGATCTATAATAGATGCTTGGAGATAGGGTACTTCCCGTCCACATGGAAACGTGCCCAGGTAACTATGATACCTAAGCCCGGGAAACCCGAAGCAAACCTTTCGTCCTACCGACCAATAAGTTTGTTACCAACGCTCTCCAAAATACTTGAACGAGTGTTTTTAAGCAGAGCACTGCCAGTATTTGACGAGGCTGGACTGATCCCTGACCACCAGTTTGGCTTCAGGCGGCGACACGGTACGCCAGAGCAGTGCCATCGGGTAGTGCAGTGCATCCTGGACGCGTTTGAAACCAAGAAGTACTGCATGGCCGTCATGCTGGACGTGAAGCAGGCGTTTGACCGAGTCTGGCATCCCGGTCTTCTATATAAATTAAAGACTGGCCTACCCCGACCATACTTCCAGTTCCTAAAGTCGTTCTTGGAAGACCGTAAATTTGCTGTTAGATGTGGCGAGGCCATCTCCGGTATTAGAGAAGCTCACGCTGGTGTACCCCAAGGCAGCGTTCTTGGCCCGTTGATGTACAATGCTTACACGGCCGACCTCCCTGTTCTTCAGAGGCCTGACCTGCTCGCAGCAACCTATGCAGACGACACCGCCTTCCTTACCACCGCCGATAGCGCATTGGGGGCAGCCGATACGATGCAATTGCAACTTGACTTGCTCAGCGACTGGCAAAAGCGATGGAACATTGCCGTCAATAACGAGAAGTCCACTGCCTCCACATTTTCTCTCTGCAAAGGCAACTGCCCTCCAGTTAACCTTAACGGCTCTCCAATCCCACAGGTAGACAATCCCAGGTACCTGGGATTCACCCTAGACAGGAGGCTCACCTGGAAGCCCCATCTGATTAAGAAGAGGAAACAGGCTATTCAAAGACTTCGATCCTTCAACTGGCTTATGGGTAGGAGATCGAAGCTGAGAACTTCCACTAAACTCCTCATTTACAAGGCAATAATACGCCCTATCTGGACGTACGGCATACAGCTCTGGGGAACTGCGAGCAAGACGAATGTCCGAACTATGCAAGCTTTTGAAAATAGAGTCCTTCGAATCGCCACTGGGGCCCACGTCTATCATGACAATCGCACTATCCACGAGGTTCTCAATTTCCCTTGGGTCAAGGACGAGATACAAAGAAGCAGCGCACGTTACATGCAGAGGCTTCATAATCACCCGAACCGGTTGGCCAGCTCCCTGCTGGACAGCAGCGAGCAACCCAGAAGACTTAAAAGGACACACCCGCTGGACCTCCCCTTACTACTCTAATTTTTTTTTTTCTCTACCATATTAATATTTAAAAATATCTATACGTGAAGTTTACGTGATAAAATTTAATGGTTGTCCCTAATGGACAGTTTTAAATAAACATTACCCTGCTATTACAAAAAAAAAAAAAAAAAAAAAAATTTTTATTTAAATATTTTTAATGTAACAAGTGGTTGCGACTGTATCAATTAGTACTTTAAAATTTGTATTTTCTTTTTTGTCAAATCGTATTAAGTAAGGTAATCTTACTCTAGCTCTTCCCCTAAAAAATGGTCCTCCTGAATATTATTAATTTTCATGGTTTTATTTTGTGGTTGATTTTCTGTACTCTCAAGCTCTCGCTTTACTGGAAAATGACTTGGGCTAGCTGAAGGACGGCTATAATTATGTTGATAGTAGTTTGGTCAACCTGAATACGGACGATCTTGGTTTTGGTTTGTGCTAAACTTTGGGTATATCCCTGAAGATAATTATTAGATTGCCCTCTTGGTCGGCTTACGAACTGTATGGAAGGATCGACTTCCATTGGTTCTGGGGTTTATTCTGGTCGAAATTAGTCTGTTGGGGCCAACTTTGGTTTTGGCCGTTTCTCCGTTTAGATTCTTTACTCTCCGTTTCTTTACCATATGTCATTATGGTCTTATTGATCAGTAGGGTCATCTTTTTATTTACCTCGTTATAGAACTCCGTAATAGACAATTTACCCTGTCTAAGAATACTTAGTTCAGCTTTTAGAGCGTGGATTGGTCTTCTATCACTATAGATAAAATCCAATCTAGACAAAATTGTATTTAAATTAAGAACTGTTCCATGGTTGGTCAGGGCCGCTCCCATTATTTTGTTACGAAGTATGGTTAACGCTATAAAATATTGCTCACTGTTTATTTTATATAAACTCATTGCTGTCTCTGCAGCCTTCCTCCAGCCTACATACTGAGCTTGCTCCCCGTTAAATTTTGGCAGAGCTTTAATAACTTCCAATGTTGTATCACAACTTATATTTGGATCAATTGTCTGAATTTTATAATCTACAACCGTTTTTTCCTTACTTTCTACTTTTGCCGATAATTCATTAATTTTTGTAGTCAATTCATTTAACTGGACGTTTATCAATCTATTTATTGATTCTGTTGTAATAGAACTGGTTCCAATTCCACTACCTAACGTGCTTGATCCACCATCGGTTGCCATGTTTAATTTTTGAAAATTATTTATTATATCTTCCAGATTGTTTAATCGTTAAGTATTTAATTTTTCAAGAGATTTGACTTAATTTTATAAAATTTTTTGTTAGTATTTTTTATATGTAATGTAATGTGTAACTAAGGATAAGCTTTTCTTTAATTTCTCACGATGATGTTGTATCCTTTCCTCCTTAGTTAGATGTCCTGTTTGGTTTCTTCCTTCCTGCTATCTGTATCCTTTTCTCCTTGGTTAGATGTTCTGTTGGATTTCTTCCTTCTTTCTTTCGTTGGATCAGTTAATCAGCTTTTGTATATAATTGAATTTATTTATTTCTTTTGTATTTGTTCCTTTTTTAAAATTATTTCTTTTGTATTTCTTTGTATATTGTTTTTTTGTATTATTTTTTGTATATAGTTTTTTGTTAAACTTTTCTGTTTATAAAACGTTTTTGCTTTATTGTTTTTTTTGCTTATTCAGGTCTCTTGAAAAGCTCCAAATCACTGATTTGTTAATTTATTTTTCAGTGACCACGGTTTTTTAATTTTGAACACTGAATTTTAATGTGTTTTTTAATGTTTTGTATATATTTTTTTATTTTTTTATCGGAGTCTTTGCCAATCACTAGTCTTCGGTTTGCCCGTTAAACGCGATTAAATTGGGATTTATATGAGTTTTTTTTTGAGCCACGCTGGTGCTTTCCTTATAATTAATTTGTTTTTATTTTAATTAATTATTTATTAGAATCACCTTTATTTGCATGGTCCCACGTTGGGCGCCAATTAAATTAATCCCGAAGTTCACTTTTATAAAAAAAAATTTTTAATTTTTTATTTTTAAAAACTTTATTCATTATTTCTTATTTGGTTCACAAACTTTATTTAAACGCTTAGGCTAGACCGATTGTATGTGAAAGGCTTGCTCCCGGAATAAGACTGCCAATTTTTAATTGCCAGATAACCAACAAACCTCGGCTTAAGAAAAATAACCCAAAAGGGTACTTGGAGAGAATAAACAATTGCCCTAAGAGATTCTAAGAGAAAGGGACAATTTGCTGATGCAGTAGTTGAGTCATTCGTGAAGAGTGATAAGATCGGAAGATCGAACCAATTCGGGCTGGTGACGGCGAGTCGGCTCTAATGTTTATGTCTGGCTTGGGCCATGGAAAATTTTGTGGGAATGTTTACAAGTGGAGCTTGATGTTTTGTCTGGATAATCTTTTGGGGATCATCAGAAACGAGTGAGGGGAAATTAGGAGACAAGATAAGAAACGGCATGACGCATTCAGCAGGGGCTACTGCGTTTTGCAAATAATGTTTACATTGCCTTTTTGGTGAGGCAATTTATGAGTTGGATAACATAAGTACATGTGTTTTGTTCAAATTAATGGAATGGGGGGCGGTAGGTGTGGGCTTGGTCAGATCGAATTCAAATTTTGGCTATAATCCTGTGGTGATCTTATCATCAATTGCGCCAAGTTACAGCACTGTTGGGTCATTTTTGGATTTTTTGCAAAAAAATCGGTCAATCCGGCCACTGTGCATTGGAGGGGAGTTTTACACTGCGAGCTACACTGGTTCGGCGGTACGGTTTTTTTTTGGGGAAGGCAAGTTGATAAAAGTCTAGGAAAGGTAGGAAAACATGTGAAGATTTGCATCCCAATTTAGTCCTGCGAGAACAAATTAGGAAGTTTTTTTTGTACAGATTCGATGTAATGGTCGGAAAATTTGAGTTTCAAATCTAATAGAACACCCAGATCGTTAAGATGGGTTAATATATCTAAGACCCATAGAGAATGTAGCATGTGTGGACTAGACGATTAAGAAGACCTGAGATAGGTAAATTGCTAAACACCATTTTTAAAAGATATCTAAATCGGATTAAAGTATCAATTTGGATTTGAATACGATTTACCACAGTAAATTTTAATTTCCCACAATGCAAGCCAAGAAGCAATATAAATTTATGTGTTTGGTCCCGAACTATTTCTATACCCTTCCACAGGGCTTCATAATTTTGTTCAAAAGTGTGCAATGCAATGCATGATAGATCTCCAACTCTATAATGTATATATATTCTTGATCAGGATAACCTCATGAGTAGATAAGCATGTCCGTCTGATTGATTGAAATTTCATAAGGCTCGGCCGACTACATCCTATAGCTGCCATATAACTAAACAATCATAAATGTCACAACTGTCGTGTTTTTAAATATAGTAGGTTAGAACTTTGTACAGATTCTATCAGATTGCTGAAACATGTATAATTGATCATTGGTATTTTGAAAGATAGAAAATACTTCGTAAATATTTTATTTTTGGACAACTGATTGGATCTACCCAATTTTTTAAGGATCGGCTACCTATGTCCTATATCTGCAGTATAACTGAGCGATCGGAAATGACCTGACTTTTGTACTTTTGAAGATATGAGCTTTGAATTTTTTGTATATTTTGAAAACTTTGACAGAACGATTCGAACCGTGACGCGTTACGTGATTGGCTTTGGCTCTCTATACAATTTTCTTCGCAAACGTGGTGAAAAACCAATTTTCTTAACTAAAAATTCAAAAGTCTATAGAACTAACCACTGTGCAGTGCTTGGATTTATACTTATTTTATTTTCTTTCAGGCGTCTTATTATTCTTATGATTCTACATATGAGCCCATAAATCCACGTCTATCTAGTGAAGCGATACCTCCAGAAAGTTTAAATTTTTACTTACCTTATGCTACTAGTAGTGTTATGAACAAAACAAATCGGGTTGGCGAGACTGCTTTATTTTATACCCAGGGGGCTGGGTTTACTAAGGACAATGAAGAAAGCTCTGTGTATCGAGAAAAATTTGACGGTGCGCCTAATATATTAAACACAATTGATGGAACAAATGAACTAGATAATTATGGTTCGTCAAATGATAAAAACAAAAATAAAACAATGTAAGAATTAAGAAAATTATATTTTCAGGTATTTGTGTAAAATGCAACTCGCGCGTGTTAGGAGAAACGAGTGGCTGTACGGCAATGAGTCAAATCTTTCATGTATCTTGTTTCACGTGTACAGATTGCCAAATTAACTTGCAAGGAAAGCCATTTTATGCTTTAGATGGCAAACCATATTGTGAATATGATTATTTGCAAACGCTAGAAAAGTGTTCGGTCTGTATGGAACCAATTCTTGAAAGGATTTTAAGAGCTACAGGAAAGCCGTACCATCCCCAATGCTTCACTTGCATTATTTGTGGAAAAAGTTTAGATGGGTTATTGTTTACTGTTGACGCTACTAATCAAAATTATTGCATTACGGACTTCCACAAGTAAGTAAAAAATTTAATTTTTCATGTAAATTGAGCTTATTTTCAAAAATTTAAGAAAATTTGCTCCCCGTTGTTGTGTCTGCAAACACCCAATAATGCCAGAGTCGGGGCAGGAAGAAACGGTTAGAGTTGTAGCTCTTGATCGTAGTTTTCACCTTGGATGCTATAAATGTGAGGTAAATATAAAGGATTATCTTAAACAAAATAAAAATTCAATAAATGGTAAAATATGTTATTAAATTAAAATTTTTATATTTTAATATAAATTTTTATATTTTAATAGGATTGCGGTCTTCTGTTATCGTCTGAAGCTGAAGGTCGCGGATGCTATCCTTTGGATGATCACATTTTATGTAAAAGTTGCAACGCCCAGAGGGTTCAAGTTTTGACAAAGCGGATGACATAGAAACAATACAATATATTAAAAACTTGTACTGTAAAATTACAATGCATTAACTATTAGGAGGGGGCCCTTTTAGATTTTTGTTTATATTCGAAAAATAAATACACAGTGCAAGAGTTTAATTGTTTATCAGGCCGAATAGCACAAAACCGTGTTTTTACCGCTTCATAGATTAAAGTTTATATTTGAATAATAAAAACGTTAGAATTAGTGTTGAATAATGTTCAGAATTAGTTTTGAAAAATGCTAGATGTTAAGCTATTCGATATTTGTAAAATGGAAAAACGAGGCGTCTGCCATGGCTAGGTGAAGCTAGCGCGGCGTAGGAAACGGACGAAGTTTTTTAGCGCGCGCCACACATCATTGATTTGAGTAAGAATAAACGAAAAACTAACCAAATCCATGTTGGTTTAAAAAATCGAGTAGCAACCTCGCCCCGATCCCAACATTTCTAAAAAATACTTCCTCCAAGAACTTCGTTACCTGCTGATTAAAGCGGAGAAACAGCGTCGCGTCGCTAGCAATCACAGCTAGACCGGCTGGAGGCGAAAAATTTAAAAAGGCGAATGTGTCGCTTCCCTAGCAGGACCCAAAGATTTTCCAACATTCAGCGAGGATCCTGAGGACTGATCGTTATAAGCATGGAAGCATGGAATAAGCATGGAATATAAAAGCATGGAAAATATGCTACGTCTGCAAAAGTCGCTTAAAGGGAAAACTCGTGACCTGGTTTGAGGTAAACTCCTACTTCCTAACCTAGTGCCAGAAGTCATCAGCACTTTGAAGATGTTCTTCGACAGGCTGCACCACTGGCACCACACAAAGTCAGTTTGACGCGTTAATAGAGTACGCGCTTGCAGTTCGGATGGAGGCGTGCAATCTGAAGGCCCATCTCAACAATCCAATGCTGGTCAAGGAGCTGGTTGATAAGCTTTTAAGAACACAAGTTAAACTTGGCAATGCATCTCCGCGACGATAGGGTGGCAGTCAAAGCATTCAGTGATTGGCTGCCCCAAACGGGCGAGTTAACTCCCACAACAGTCGCCGCCCGGACAAGGGAGAGGCAGATGAGCCTGGACCATCATGAGGACAAACACGAGCAAACAGCAAATTCAATTGAGGTGCGTAGCTTGCGGCGACACGAGTCACAGACCAGCTCAACGCCAGGTATTCTTGAACCTTGACGCGGAGCTCAGGGGGAGGCACTCAGAGCGGGTAAAGCCTGTTTCTGCTACCTCAAGTTACACCGGAACAGATGCCGAACCGGGAACTGTGGAATTAATAGCAATCGTCCAAGACAGACCACAAAGTCACGTGAGTACGCATCGAGACGTCAACAACGGAAGTCAGTTCTTTCGCATCATTCCAGTCAAGCTGCATTACGGCAGCAGGCAGACCGAAATCTACGCCTTTCTAAATGAAGGATCATTCGTGACCTTAGCAGACGCATCCGTATTCCAAAGACTGGAAAGACAAGGCCAGGCCAAACTCGATTCGAGAGTTGAATGAACTCCGACAAGGTTTACTGGTTGAAAAACGTCCAGACTGTTCAGAACCTAGCATTACCGAGACAGACAGTCAATATGAAAGAGCTATGCGACAGATTCCAAATGATCCCAAATGACTTTTGGGATTAACTGCGCGCCGTTCATAGCGCACTTTGTTCGAGTCAAGAATGCGGAAACCCACCAAGAAAATTTCCCACTGGCCTTAAACGCCATCCAAGATTAATCATCCTATTAAACAGATTACAAACTATCTCTATAGCGCATTTTGGAAGTTCAATAAACATCTTTGGCGTCAGTAAGTCATCTCCGGGAGCGTTTTTTGGTTTTATCCCTTATATGACTTTTTCAATTTCGTTTGGCCGGAATAAAGGTGTAGTTTGCAGAGGGGTAGCGTCTAGCTGAATTAGTTCC
The DNA here is from genome assembly GCF_030179905.1 of Drosophila bipectinata. Classification (NCBI taxonomy): domain Eukaryota; kingdom Metazoa; phylum Arthropoda; class Insecta; order Diptera; family Drosophilidae; genus Drosophila; species Drosophila bipectinata. Next base: position 17,356,636 of record NC_091740.1, on the reverse strand, counting down.
AGGAGGAATGAATTCGAGGCAGGGTTTGCCTTTCTTCGTCGCTGCACAGCATCCCGAAGAGTTTCTGTGCAAGAGCCTGGTCGAGTGATCGGGTTGCTTCCTTAATCTGCTGATCTTATGTTTTGTCAATCACGACAAGTGCGCCTTTTTTCTCGCACGAGTTGTTTGATTTGCTGATTGGATTTGTAGTATTTGTTTCGGATTTGTACTACTTCCTTCCTTTGAGGAGTAGTGATTTTAGCTGCCGCAACGAGTACTTCTTCCAGGACGCTCGTTGTGTGGTCGATGTCCGATTCCATATTACGCTTCCATATTACGCTTCGATATTACGGCGAGTTCGATGTGGGCGTAGTTTTTGTATTTAAGCCAGTTCGTTTTTGGCGACGTCAGGCTGAAGGGGTGTTCGGTTATATCTGGACTTTGAAGAAGCGTTAAAAGCACAGGCGAGTAATCTGATGAAAAGTTCGAGACTTCTTTGTCACTTATTAGATTGCCAGGTATGTTTTTTGTCACCGCAAAATCAATAATGTCTGGGAGGTTGCAAGGGGATGTTGGTCAATATGTGAAACTGCAATGTACGAATTCTATGGATTTTGATTGCGCGTTGCAGTCGCTTGTCGCATGCTACTTTTCAAATCCATGTACACCATACATCCTCTGCGTCTGCGTCCTCGCACACTACACAGACGGCAAAAAAGATATTTCAACTTGTCAACTTGTCCTTCTTCAGCGGCCTGCTTTTTGGCTCGAGCTCGACCTTGATTCGGAAGTGCTCTTCAGTCTTTGTTTGCATCTTACTTTCATGGATGTACCCTTTGATAAGCGGGACAACATGAAAGTTGTCACCGATCCCGATCAACGCACAGTGGCCGATTTGGATAATTTAGCTTCAGAGAAGTTGAACATCTTTAAAAATAATGATAATTTTAAAAAGTTTGAAATTTTTATAGAATGTTAACCCAATAAGAAATGAAAGTTTAGTAATTTTAATTAGGTAACATTTATTATTATTTATTTTTTTAAATAAACATTTTTTAAATTATTTTTTTTTAAATGCAGTTTTACAAAATAAACTAGTTTTAGTTGTTCTAGTCTGAATCTAAATTTTTTTCTGAGTCAGAATCCGAATCTTCGTTTTGAGCATTGTAGTCCAGAAGATTCTGACCTTCAATCTCAAAGGAAACTGCCTTGCTAGAGTTATTGGCCGAACTTTTGGAAAAGCTTGTAGTTAATGGATCTGACGATTCTAAGAATAAATGCAAAAGATCCTCCATTGTATTTTGGCGAGTGTTTTTACGCGTATGGCTTAAGCGAAAATTTCTTAAATCTTTGTTTTGGCTTCTAAGGCTTCTTCTGACATCATTCCGATCGGAAGTGGTACTTTTTATATATATATCTATAATACGCCATGCTCATCCAAAGGAACCAAATGTTCGGTTAGCCCGAGTTCTTCCTCATGAAACGCACCTTACATCTATTCTATTTTGTCCTTCTTTTAGAAAGAGTTTTGCATAAATTTTTAATGGTACATTCTATAGATGTCAAGTCCGTCTCGGAACATTTGGATTTATCAACTAAAAATGTGATCAAACAATGCAACTCTTCTTTGTGGCATCTGCTTCCCCATGCCATACTGCTGAAAGTGCTTGTTTACAGGCAGACATTATTGCTGAAAATATCGTTAAATTTAACAGGGGTACGTTGGGGCAGCTGAACATGGATAATTTATACACTAAACGAAGCATAGTTTACCACAAATATACGCTATTTGCGGGCCGAGGCGACCTTCATAAAGTTTTCCTCTACAGAAGTTGAAATTTGTTGAAAATATGCAGCACGACAGCAGCGGGATATAAAAACATGGAAAATATGCTACGTCTGCAAAAGTCGCTTAAAGGGAAAACTCGTGACCTGGTTTGAGGTAAACTCCTACTTCCTAACCTAGTGCCAGAAGTCATCAGCACTTTGAAGATGTTCTTCGACAGGCTGCACCACTGGCACCACACAAAGTCAGTTTGACGCGTTAATAGAGTACGCGCTTGCAGTTCGGATGGAGGCGTGCAATCTGAAGGCCCATCTCAACAATCCAATGCTGGTCAAGGAGCTGGTTGATAAGCTTTTAAGAACACAAGTTAAACTTGGCAATGCATCTCCGCGACGATAGGGTGGCAGTCAAAGCATTCAGTGATTGGCTGCCCCAAACGGGCGAGTTAACTCCCACAACAGTCGCCGCCCGGACAAGGGAGAGGCAGATGAGCCTGGACCATCATGAGGACAAACACGAGCAAACAGCAAGTTCAATTGAGGTGCGTAGCTTGCGGCGACACGAGTCACAGACCAGCTCAACGCCAGGTATTCTTGAACCTTGACGCGGAGCTCAGGGGGAGGCACTCAGAGCGAGTAAAGCCTGTTTCTGCTACCTCAAGTTACACCGGAACAGATGCCGAACCGGGAACTGTGGAATTAATAGCAATCGTCCAAGACAGACCACAAAGTCACGTGAGTACGCATCGAGACGTCAACAACGGAAGTCAGTTCTTTCGCATCATTCCAGTCAAGCTGCATTACGGCAGCAGGCAGACCGAAATCTACGCCTTTCTAAATGAAGGATCATTCGTGACCTTAGCAGACGCATCCGTATTCCAAAGGCCAAACTCGATTCGAGAGTTGAATGAACTCCGACAAGGTTTACTGGTTGAAAAACGTCCAGACTGTTCAGAACCTAGCATTACCGAGACAGATAGTCAATATGAAAGAGCTATGCGACAGATTCCAAATGATCCCAAATGACTTTTGGGATTAGCTGCGCGCCGTTCATAGCGCACTTTGTTCGAGTCAAGAATGCGGAAACCCACCAAGAAAATTTCCCACTGGACTTAAACGCCATCCAAGATTAATCATCCTATTAAATAGTTTACAAACTACCTCTATAGCGCATTTTGGAATTCAATGAACATCTTTGGCGTCAGTAAGTCATCTCCGGGCGCCGTTTTTGGTTTTAGCCCTTTTATGACTTTTTCAATTTCGTTTGGCCGGAATAAAGGTGTGGTTTGCAGAGGGGTAGCGTCTAGCTGAATTAGTTCCAGGAGGAATAAATTCGAGGCAGGGTTTGCCTTTCTTCGTCGCTGCACAGCATCCCGAAGAGTTTCTGTGCAAGAGCCTGGTCGAGTGATCGGGTTGCTTCCTTAATCTGCTGATCTTATGTTTTGTCAATCACGACAAGTGCGCCTTTTTTCTCGCACAAGTTGTTCGATTTGCTGATTGGATTTGTAGTATTTGTTTCGGACTACTTCCTTCCTTTGAGGAGTAGTGATTTTAGCTGCCGCAACGAGTACTTCTTCCAGGACGCTCGTTGTGTGGTCGATGTCCGATTCCATATTACGCTTCCATATTACGCTTCGATATTACGGCGAGTTCGATGTGGGCGTAGTTTTTGTATTTAAGCCAGTTCGTTTTTGGCGACGTCAGGCTGAAGGGGTGTTCGGTTATATCTGGACTTTGAAGAAGCGTTAAAAGCACAGGCGAGTAATCTGATGAAAAGTCCGAGACTTCTTTGTCACTTATTAGATTGCCAGGTATGTTTTTTGTCACCGCAAAATCAATAATGTCTGGGAGGTTGCAAGGGGATGTTGGTCAATATGTGAAACTGCAATGTACGAATTCTATGGATTTTGATTGCGCGTTGCAGTCGCTTGTCGCATGCTACTTTTCAAATCCATGTACACCATACATCCTCTGCGTCTGCGTCCTCGCAGACTACACCATCGGCCCAAAAGGTTCAGTATGACCTAGTTTGTCCATACTCTTATCAATTAGTGCATTGCACTGGACTGTTTCGTTTATATGGCTCTTCCACAGTGACTCTCCGATGCAAAAGATATTTCAACTTGTCAACTTGTCCTTCTTCAGCGGCCTGCTTTTTGGCTCGAGCTCGACCTTGATTCGGAAGTGCTCTTCAGTCTTTGTTTGCATCTTACTTTCATGGATGTACCCTTTGATAAGCGGGACAACATAAAAGTTGTCACCGATCCCGATCAACGCACAGTGGCCGATTTGGATAATTTAGCTTCAGAGAAGTTGAATATCTTTAAAAATAATGATAATTTTAAAAAGTTTGAAATTTTTATGGAATGTTAACCCAATAAGAAATGAAAATTTAGTAATTTTAATTAGGTAACATTTTTTATTATTTATTTTTTTTAAATAAACTTTTTTTAAATTATTTTTTTTTTAAATGCAGTTTTACAAAATAAACTAGTTTTAGTTGTTCTAGTCTGAATCTAAATTTTTTTCTGAGTCAGAATCCGAATCTTCGTTTTGAGCATTGTAGTCCAGAAGATTCTGACCTTCAATCTCAAAGGAAACTGCCTTGCTAGAGTTATTGGCCGAACTTTTGGAAAAGCTTGTAGTTAATGGATCTGACGATTCTAAGAATAAATGCAAAAGATCCTCCATTGTATTTTGGCGAGTGTTTTTACGCGTATGGCTTAAGCGAAAATTTCTTAAATCTTTGTTTTGGCTTCTAAGGCTTCTTCTGACATCGTTCCGATCGGAAGTGGTACTTTTTATATATATATCTATAATACGCCATGCTCATCCAAAGGAACCAAATGTTCGGTTAGCCCGAGTTCTTCCTCATGAAACGCACCTTACATCTATTCTATTTTTTCCTTCGTTTAGAAAGAGTTTTGCAAAAATTTGTAATGGTACATTCTATAGATGTCAAGTCCGTCTCGGAACATTTGGATTTATCAACTTTACCGCTAAAAATGTGATCAAACAATGCAACTCTTCTTTGTGGCATCTGCTTCCCCATGCCATACTGCTGAAAGTGCTTGTTTACAGGCAGACATTATTGCTGAAAATATCGTTAAATTTAACAGGGGTACGTTGGGGCAGCTGAACATGGATAATTTATACACTAAACGAAGCATAGTTTACCACAAATATACGCTATTTGCGGGCCGAGGCGACCTTCATAAAGTTTTCCTCTACAGAAGTTGAAATTTGTTGAAAATATGCAGCACGACAGCAGCGGGATATAAAAACATGGAAAATATGCTACGTCTGCAAAAGTCGCTTAAAGGGAAACCTGGTTTGAGGTAAACTCCTACTTCCTAACCTAGTGCCAGAAGTCATCAGCACTTTGAAGATGTTCTTCGACAGGCTGCACCACTGGCACCACACAAAGTCAGTTCGACGCGTTAATAGAGTACGCGCTTGCAGTTCGGATGGAGGCGTGCAATCTGAAGGCCCATCTCAACAATCCAATGCTGGTCAAGGAGCTGGTTGATAAGCTTTTAAGAACACAAGTTAAACTTGGCAATGCATCTCCGCGACGATAGGGTGGCAGTCAAAGCATTCAGTGATTGGCTGAATAAAATCGCAGAGGCTGCGTTATTAGTGGTGGCGCCAGCGCCAAAACGGGCGAGTTAACTCCCACAACAGTCGCCGCCCGGACAAGGGAGAGGCAGATGAGCCTGGACCATCATGAGGACAAACACGATCGAACGCGATTCATACTGAAGCAGCTCAGCAGCAAGTTCATTTGAGGTGCGTAGCTTGCGGCGACACGAGTCACAGCCCAACTCTATGCCAGGTATTCTTGAACCTTGACGCGGAGCTCAGGGGAAGGCACTCAGAGCGGGTAAAGCCTGTTTCTGCTACCTCAAGTTACACCGGAACAGATGCCGAACCGGGAACTGTGGAATTAATAGCAATCGTCCAAGACAGACCACAAAGTCACGTGAGTACGCATCGAGACGTCAACAACGGAAGTCAGTTCTTTCGCATCATTCCAGTCAAGCTGCATTACGGCAGCAGGCAGACCGAAATCTACGCCTTTCTAAATGAAGGATCATTCGTGACCTTAGCAGACGCATCCGTATTCCAAAGGCCAAACTCGATTCGAGAGTTGAATGAACTCCGACAAGGTTTACTGGTTGAAAAACGTCCAGACTGTTCAGAACCTAGCATTACCGAGACAGATAGTCAATATGAAAGAGCTATGCGACAGATTCCAAATGATCCCAAATGACTTTTGGGATTAGCTGCGCGCCGTTCATAGCGCACTTTGTTCGAGTCAAGAATGCGGAAACCCACCAAGAAAATTTCCCACTGGACTTAAACGCCATCCAAGATTAATCATCCTATTAAATAGTTTACAAACTACCTCTATAGCGCATTTTGGAATTCAATGAACATCTTTGGCGTCAGTAAGTCATCTCCGGGCGCCGTTTTTGGTTTTAGCCCTTTTATGACTTTTTCAATTTCGTTTGGCCGGAATAAAGGTGTGGTTTGCAGAGGGGTAGCGTCTAGCTGAATTAGTTCCAGGAGGAATAAATTCGAGGCAGGGTTTGCCTTTCTTCGTCGCTGCACAGCATCCCGAAGAGTTTCTGTGCAAGAGCCTGGTCGAGTGATCGGGTTGCTTCCTTAATCTGCTGATCTTATGTTTTGTCAATCACGACAAGTGCGCCTTTTTTCTCGCACAAGTTGTTCGATTTGCTGATTGGATTTGTAGTATTTGTTTCGGACTACTTCCTTCCTTTGAGGAGTAGTGATTTTAGCTGCCGCAACGAGTACTTCTTCCAGGACGCTCGTTGTGTGGTCGATGTCCGATTCCATATTACGCTTCCATATTACGCTTCGATATTACGGCGAGTTCGATGTGGGCGTAGTTTTTGTATTTAAGCCAGTTCGTTTTTGGCGACGTCAGGCTGAAGGGGTGTTTGGTTATATCTGGACTTTGAAGAAGCGTTAAAAGCACAGGCGAGTAATCTGATGAAAAGTCCGAGACTTCTTTGTCACTTATTAGATTGCCAGGTATGTTTTTTGTCACCGCAAAATCAATAATGTCTGGGAGGTTGCAAGGGGATGTTGGTCAATATGTGAAACTGCAATGTACGAATTCTATGGATTTTGATTGCGCGTTGCAGTCGCTTGTCGCATGCTACTTTTCAAATCCATGTACACCATACATCCTCTGCGTCTGCGTCCTCGCAGACTACACCATCGGCCCAAAAGGTTCAGTATGACCTAGTTTGTCCATACTTTTATCAATTAGTGCATTGCACTGGACTGTTTCGTTTATATGGCTCTTCCACAGTGACTCTCCGATGCAAAAGATATTTCAACTTGTCAACTTGTCCTTCTTCAGCGGCCTGCTTTTTGGCTCGAGCTCGACCTTGATTCGGAAGTGCTCTTCAGTCTTTGTTTGCATCTTACTTTCATGGATGTACCCTTTGATAAGCGGGACAACATGAAAGTTGTCACCGATCCCGATCAACGCACAGTGGCCGATTTGGATAATTTAGCTTCAGAGAAGTTGAACATCTTTAAAAATAATGATAATTTTAAAAAGTTTGAAATTTTTATAGAATGTTAACCCAATAAGAAATGAAAGTTTAGTAATTTTAATTAGGTAACATTTATTATTATTTATTTTTTTAAATAAACATTTTTTAAATTATTTTTTTTTAAATGCAGTTTTACAAAATAAACTAGTTTTAGTTGTTCTAGTCTGAATCTAAATTTTTTTCTGAGTCAGAATCCGAATCTTCGTTTTGAGCATTGTAGTCCAGAAGATTCTGACCTTCAATCTCAAAGGAAACTGCCTTGCTAGAGTTATTGGCCGAACTTTTGGAAAAGCTTGTAGTTAATGGATCTGACGATTCTAAGAATAAATGCAAAAGATCCTCCATTGTATTTTGGCGAGTGTTTTTACGCGTATGGCTTAAGCGAAAATTTCTTAAATCTTTGTTTTGGCTTCTAAGGCTTCTTCTGACATCATTCCGATCGGAAGTGGTACTTTTTATATATATATCTATAATACGCCATGCTCATCCAAAGGAACCAAATGTTCGGTTAGCCCGAGTTCTTCCTCATGAAACGCACCTTACATCTATTCTATTTTGTCCTTCTTTTAGAAAGAGTTTTGCATAAATTTTTAATGGTACATTCTATAGATGTCAAGTCCGTCTCGGAACATTTGGATTTATCAACTAAAAATGTGATCAAACAATGCAACTCTTCTTTGTGGCATCTGCTTCCCCATGCCATACTGCTGAAAGTGCTTGTTTACAGGCAGACATTATTGCTGAAAATATCGTTAAATTTAACAGGGGTACGTTGGGGCAGCTGAACATGGATAATTTATACATAGTTTACCACAAATATACGCTATTTGCGGGCCGAGGCGACCTTCATAAAGTTTTCCTCTACAGAAGTTGAAATTTGTTGAAAATATGCAGCACGACAGCAGCGGGATATAAAAACATGGAAAATATGCTACGTCTGCAAAAGTCGCTTAAAGGGAAACCTGGTTTGAGGTAAACTCCTACTTCCTAACCTAGTGCCAGAAGTCATCAGCACTTTGAAGATGTTCTTCGACAGGCTGCACCACTGGCACCACACAAAGTCAGTTTGACGCGTTAATAGAGTACGCGCTTGCAGTTCGGATGGAGGCGTGCAATCTGAAGGCCCATCTCAACAATCCAATGCTGGTCAAGGAGCTGGTTGATAAGCTTTTAAGAACACAAGCTAAACTTGGCAATGCATCTCCGCGACGATAGGGTGGCAGTCAAAGCATTCAGTGATTGGCTGCCCCAAACGGGCGAGTTAACTCCCACAACAGTCGCCGCCCGGACAAGGGAGAGGCAGATGAGCCTGGACCATCATGAGGACAAACACGAGCAAACAGCAAGTTCAATTGAGGTGCGTAGCTTGCGGCGACACGAGTCACAGACCAGCTCAACGCCAGGTATTCTTGAACCTTGACGCGGAGCTCAGGGGGAGGCACTCAGAGCGGGTAAAGCCTGTTTCTGCTACCTCAAGTTACACCGGAACAGATGCCGAACCGGGAACTGTGGAATTAATAGCAATCGTCCAAGACAGACCACAAAGTCACGTGAGTACGCATCGAGACGTCAACAACGGAAGTCAGTTCTTTCGCATCATTCCAGTCAAGCTGCATTACGGCAGCAGGCAGACCGAAATCTACGCCTTTCTAAATGAAGGATCATTCGTGACCTTAGCAGACGCCTCCGTATTCCAAAGGCCAAACTCGATTCGAGAGTTGAATGAACTCCGACAAGGTTTACTGGTTGAAAAACGTCCAGACTGTTCAGAACCTAGCATTACCGAGACAGATAGTCAATATGAAAGAGCTATGCGACAGATTCCAAATGATCCCAAATGACTTTTGGGATTAGCTGCGCGCCGTTCATAGCGCACTTTGTTCGAGTCAAGAATGCGGAAACCCACCAAGAAAATTTCCCACTGGACTTAAACGCCATCCAAGATTAATCATCCTATTAAATAGTTTACAAACTACCTCTATAGCGCATTTTGGAATTCAATGAACATCTTTGGCGTCAGTAAGTCATCTCCGGGCGCCGTTTTTGGTTTTAGCCCTTTTATGACTTTTTCAATTTCGTTTGGCCGGAATAAAGGTGTGGTTTGCAGAGGGGTAGCGTCTAGCTGAATTAGTTCCAGGAGGAATAAATTCGAGGCAGGGTTTGCCTTTCTTCGTCGCTGCACAGCATCCCGAAGAGTTTCTGTGCAAGAGCCTGGTCGAGTGATCGGGTTGCTTCCTTAATCTGCTGATCTTATGTTTTGTCAATCACGACAAGTGCGCCTTTTTTCTCGCACAAGTTGTTCGATTTGCTGATTGGATTTGTAGTATTTGTTTCGGACTACTTCCTTCCTCTGAGGAGTAGTGATTTTAGCTGCCGCAACGAGTACTTCTTCCAGGACGCTCGTTGTGTGGTCGATGTCCGATTCCATATTACGCTTCCATATTACGCTTCGATATTACGGCGAGTTCGATGTGGGCGTAGTTTTTGTATTTAAGCCAGTTCGTTTTTGGCGACGTCAGGCTGAAGGGGTGTTCGGTTATATCTGGACTTTGAAGAAGCGTTAAAAGCACAGGCGAGTAATCTGATGAAAAGTCCGAGACTTCTTTGTCACTTATTAGATTGCCAGGTATGTTTTTTGTCACCGCAAAATCAATAATGTCTGGGAGGTTGCAAGGGGATGTTGGTCAATATGTGAAACTGCAATGTACGAATTCTATGGATTTTGATTGCGCGTTGCAGTCGCTTGTCGCATGCTACTTTTCAAATCCATGTACACCATACATCCTCTGCGTCTGCGTCCTCGCAGACTACACCATCGGCCCAAAAGGTTCAGTATGACCTAGTTTGTCCATACTCTTATCAATTAGTGCATTGCACTGGACTGTTTCGTTTATATGGCTCTTCCACAGTGACTCTCCGATGCAAAAGATATTTCAACTTGTCAACTTGTCCTTCTTCAGCGGCCTGCTTTTTGGCTCGAGCTCGACCTTGATTCGGAAGTGCTCTTCAGTCTTTGTTTGCATCTTACTTTCATGGATGTACCCTTTGATAAGCGGGACAACATGAAAGTTGTCACCGATCCCGATCAACGCACAGTGGCCGATTTGGATAATTTAGCTTCAGAGAAGTTGAACATCTTTAAAAATAATGATAATTTTAAAAAGTTTGAAATTTTTATAGAATGTTAACCCAATAAGAAATGAAAGTTTAGTAATTTTAATTAGGTAACATTTATTATTATTTATTTTTTTAAATAAACATTTTTTAAATTATTTATTTTTAAATGCAGTTTTACAAAATAAACTAGTTTTAGTTGTTCTAGTCTGAATCTAAATTTTTTTCTGAGTCAGAATCCGAATCTTCGTTTTGAGCATTGTAGTCCAGAAGATTCTGACCTTCAATCTCAAAGGAAACTGCCTTGCTAGAGTTATTGGCCGAACTTTTGGAAAAGCTTGTAGTTAATGGATCTGACGATTCTAAGAATAAATGCAAAAGATCCTCCATTGTATTTTGGCGAGTGTTTTTACGCGTATGGCTTAAGCGAAAATTTCTTAAATCTTTGTTTTGGCTTCTAAGGCTTCTTCTGACATCGTTCCGATCGGAAGTGGTACTTTTTATATATATATCTATAATACGCCATGCTCATCCAAAGGAACCAAATGTTCGGTTAGCCCGAGTTCTTCCTCATGAAACGCACCTTACATCTATTCTATTTTTTCCTTCGTTTAGAAAGAGTTTTGCAAAAATTTGTAATGGTACATTCTATAGATGTCAAGTCCGTCTCGGAACATTTGGATTTATCAACTTTACCGCTAAAAATGTGATCAAACAATGCAACTCTTCTTTGTGGCATCTGCTTCCCCATGCCATACTGCTGAAAGTGCTTGTTTACAGGCAGACATTATTGCTGAAAATATCGTTAAATTTAACAGGGGTACGTTGGGGCAGCTGAACATGGATAATTTATACACTAAACGAAGCATAGTTTACCACAAATATACGCTATTTGCGGGCCGAGGCGACCTTCATAAAGTTTTCCTCTACAGAAGTTGAAATTTGTTGAAAATATGCAGCACGACAGCAGCGGGATATAAAAACATGGAAAATATGCTACGTCTGCAAAAGTCGCTTAAAGGGAAACCTGGTTTGAGGTAAACTCCTACTTCCTAACCTAGTGCCAGAAGTCATCAGCACTTTGAAGATGTTCTTCGACAGGCTGCACCACTGGCACCACACAAAGTCAGTTCGACGCGTTAATAGAGTACGCGCTTGCAGTTCGGATGGAGGCGTGCAATCTGAAGGCCCATCTCAACAATCCAATGCTGGTCAAGGAGCTGGTTGATAAGCTTTTAAGAACACAAGTTAAACTTGGCAATGCATCTCCGCGACGATAGGGTGGCAGTCAAAGCATTCAGTGATTGGCTGAATAAAATCGCAGAGGCTGCGTTATTAGTGGTGGCGCCAGCGCCAAAACGGGCGAGTTAACTCCCACAACAGTCGCCGCCCGGACAAGGGAGAGGCAGATGAGCCTGGACCATCATGAGGACAAACACGATCGAACGCGATTCATACTGAAGCAGCTCAGCAGCAAGTTCATTTGAGGTGCGTAGCTTGCGGCGACACGAGTCACAGCCCAACTCTATGCCAGGTATTCTTGAACCTTGACGCGGAGCTCAGGGGAAGGCACTCAGAGCGGGTAAAGCCTGTTTCTGCTACCTCAAGTTACACCGGAACAGATGCCGAACCGGGAACTGTGGAATTAATAGCAATCGTCCAAGACAGACCACAAAGTCACGTGAGTACGCATCGAGACGTCAACAACGGAAGTCAGTTCTTTCGCATCATTCCAGTCAAGCTGCATTACGGCAGCAGGCAGACCGAAATCTACGCCTTTCTAAATGAAGGATCATTCGTGACCTTAGCAGACGCATCCGTATTCCAAAGGCCAAACTCGATTCGAGAGTTGAATGAACTCCGACAAGGTTTACTGGTTGAAAAACGTCCAGACTGTTCAGAACCTAGCATTACCGAGACAGATAGTCAATATGAAAGAGCTATGCGACAGATTCCAAATGATCCCAAATGACTTTTGGGATTAGCTGCGCGCCGTTCATAGCGCACTTTGTTCGAGTCAAGAATGCGGAAACCCACCAAGAAAATTTCCCACTGGACTTAAACGCCATCCAAGATTAATCATCCTATTAAATAGTTTACAAACTACCTCTATAGCGCATTTTGGAATTCAATGAACATCTTTGGCGTCAGTAAGTCATCTCCGGGCGCCGTTTTTGGTTTTAGCCCTTTTATGACTTTTTCAATTTCGTTTGGCCGGAATAAAGGTGTGGTTTGCAGAGGGGTAGCGTCTAGCTGAATTAGTTCCAGGAGGAATAAATTCGAGGCAGGGTTTGCCTTTCTTCGTCGCTGCACAGCATCCCGAAGAGTTTCTGTGCAAGAGCCTGGTCGAGTGATCGGGTTGCTTCCTTAATCTGCTGATCTTATGTTTTGTCAATCACGACAAGTGCGCCTTTTTTCTCGCACAAGTTGTTCGATTTGCTGATTGGATTTGTAGTATTTGTTTCGGACTACTTCCTTCCTCTGAGGAGTAGTGATTTTAGCTGCCGCAACGAGTACTTCTTCCAGGACGCTCGTTGTGTGGTCGATGTCCGATTCCATATTACGCTTCCATATTACGCTTCGATATTACGGCGAGTTCGATGTGGGCGTAGTTTTTGTATTTAAGCCAGTTCGTTTTTGGCGACGTCAGGCTGAAGGGGTGTTCGGTTATATCTGGACTTTGAAGAAGCGTTAAAAGCACAGGCGAGTAATCTGATGAAAAGTCCGAGACTTCTTTGTCACTTATTAGATTGCCAGGTATGTTTTTTGTCACCGCAAAATCAATAATGTCTGGGAGGTTGCAAGGGGATGTTGGTCAATATGTGAAACTGCAATGTACGAATTCTATGGATTTTGATTGCGCGTTGCAGTCGCTTGTCGCATGCTACTTTTCAAATCCATGTACACCATACATCCTCTGCGTCTGCGTCCTCGCAGACTACACCATCGGCCCAAAAGGTTCAGTATGACCTAGTTTGTCCATACTCTTATCAATTAGTGCATTGCACTGGACTGTTTCGTTTATATGGCTCTTCCACAGTGACTCTCCGATGCAAAAGATATTTCAACTTGTCAACTTGTCCTTCTTCAGCGGCCTGCTTTTTGGCTCGAGCTCGACCTTGATTCGGAAGTGCTCTTCAGTCTTTGTTTGCATCTTACTTTCATGGATGTACCCTTTGATAAGCGGGACAACATGAAAGTTGTCACCGATCCCGATCAACGCACAGTGGCCGATTTGGATAATTTAGCTTCAGAGAAGTTGAACATCTTTAAAAATAATGATAATTTTAAAAAGTTTGAAATTTTTATAGAATGTTAACCCAATAAGAAATGAAAGTTTAGTAATTTTAATTAGGTAACATTTATTATTATTTATTTTTTTAAATAAACATTTTTTAAATTATTTATTTTTAAATGCAGTTTTACAAAATAAACTAGTTTTAGTTGTTCTAGTCTGAATCTAAATTTTTTTCTGAGTCAGAATCCGAATCTTCGTTTTGAGCATTGTAGTCCAGAAGATTCTGACCTTCAATCTCAAAGGAAACTGCCTTGCTAGAGTTATTGGCCGAACTTTTGGAAAAGCTTGTAGTTAATGGATCTGACGATTCTAAGAATAAATGCAAAAGATCCTCCATTGTATTTTGGCGAGTGTTTTTACGCGTATGGCTTAAGCGAAAATTTCTTAAATCTTTGTTTTGGCTTCTAAGGCTTCTTCTGACATCGTTCCGATCGGAAGTGGTACTTTTTATATATATATCTATAATACGCCATGCTCATCCAAAGGAACCAAATGTTCGGTTAGCCCGAGTTCTTCCTCATGAAACGCACCTTACATCTATTCTATTTTTTCCTTCGTTTAGAAAGAGTTTTGCAAAAATTTGTAATGGTACATTCTATAGATGTCAAGTCCGTCTCGGAACATTTGGATTTATCAACTTTACCGCTAAAAATGTGATCAAACAATGCAACTCTTCTTTGTGGCATCTGCTTCCCCATGCCATACTGCTGAAAGTGCTTGTTTACAGGCAGACATTATTGCTGAAAATATCGTTAAATTTAACAGGGGTACGTTGGGGCAGCTGAACATGGATAATTTATACACTAAACGAAGCATAGTTTACCACAAATATACGCTATTTGCGGGCCGAGGCGACCTTCATAAAGTTTTCCTCTACAGAAGTTGAAATTTGTTGAAAATATGCAGCACGACAGCAGCGGGATATAAAAACATGGAAAATATGCTACGTCTGCAAAAGTCGCTTAAAGGGAAACCTGGTTTGAGGTAAACTCCTACTTCCTAACCTAGTGCCAGAAGTCATCAGCACTTTGAAGATGTTCTTCGACAGGCTGCACCACTGGCACCACACAAAGTCAGTTCGACGCGTTAATAGAGTACGCGCTTGCAGTTCGGATGGAGGCGTGCAATCTGAAGGCCCATCTCAACAATCCAATGCTGGTCAAGGAGCTGGTTGATAAGCTTTTAAGAACACAAGTTAAACTTGGCAATGCATCTCCGCGACGATAGGGTGGCAGTCAAAGCATTCAGTGATTGGCTGAATAAAATCGCAGAGGCTGCGTTATTAGTGGTGGCGCCAGCGCCAAAACGGGCGAGTTAACTCCCACAACAGTCGCCGCCCGGACAAGGGAGAGGCAGATGAGCCTGGACCATCATGAGGACAAACACGATCGAACGCGATTCATACTGAAGCAGCTCAGCAGCAAGTTCATTTGAGGTGCGTAGCTTGCGGCGACACGAGTCACAGCCCAACTCTATGCCAGGTATTCTTGAACCTTGACGCGGAGCTCAGGGGAAGGCACTCAGAGCGGGTAAAGCCTGTTTCTGCTACCTCAAGTTACACCGGAACAGATGCCGAACCGGGAACTGTGGAATTAATAGCAATCGTCCAAGACAGACCACAAAGTCACGTGAGTACGCATCGAGACGTCAACAACGGAAGTCAGTTCTTTCGCATCATTCCAGTCAAGCTGCATTACGGCAGCAGGCAGACCGAAATCTACGCCTTTCTAAATGAAGGATCATTCGTGACCTTAGCAGACGCATCCGTATTCCAAAGGCCAAACTCGATTCGAGAGTTGAATGAACTCCGACAAGGTTTACTGGTTGAAAAACGTCCAGACTGTTCAGAACCTAGCATTACCGAGACAGATAGTCAATATGAAAGAGCTATGCGACAGATTCCAAATGATCCCAAATGACTTTTGGGATTAGCTGCGCGCCGTTCATAGCGCACTTTGTTCGAGTCAAGAATGCGGAAACCCACCAAGAAAATTTCCCACTGGACTTAAACGCCATCCAAGATTAATCATCCTATTAAATAGTTTACAAACTACCTCTATAGCGCATTTTGGAATTCAATGAACATCTTTGGCGTCAGTAAGTCATCTCCGGGCGCCGTTTTTGGTTTTAGCCCTTTTATGACTTTTTCAATTTCGTTTGGCCGGAATAAAGGTGTGGTTTGCAGAGGGGTAGCGTCTAGCTGAATTAGTTCCAGGAGGAATAAATTCGAGGCAGGGTTTGCCTTTCTTCGTCGCTGCACAGCATCCCGAAGAGTTTCTGTGCAAGAGCCTGGTCGAGTGATCGGGTTGCTTCCTTAATCTGCTGATCTTATGTTTTGTCAATCACGACAAGTGCGCCTTTTTTCTCGCACAAGTTGTTCGATTTGCTGATTGGATTTGTAGTATTTGTTTCGGACTACTTCCTTCCTTTGAGGAGTAGTGATTTTAGCTGCCGCAACGAGTACTTCTTCCAGGACGCTCGTTGTGTGGTCGATGTCCGATTCCATATTACGCTTCCATATTACGCTTCGATATTACGGCGAGTTCGATGTGGGCGTAGTTTTTGTATTTAAGCCAGTTCGTTTTTGGCGACGTCAGGCTGAAGGGGTGTTTGGTTATATCTGGACTTTGAAGAAGCGTTAAAAGCACAGGCGAGTAATCTGATGAAAAGTCCGAGACTTCTTTGTCACTTATTAGATTGCCAGGTATGTTTTTTGTCACCGCAAAATCAATAATGTCTGGGAGGTTGCAAGGGGATGTTGGTCAATATGTGAAACTGCAATGTACGAATTCTATGGATTTTGATTGCGCGTTGCAGTCGCTTGTCGCATGCTACTTTTCAAATCCATGTACACCATACATCCTCTGCGTCTGCGTCCTCGCAGACTACACCATCGGCCCAAAAGGTTCAGTATGACCTAGTTTGTCCATACTTTTATCAATTAGTGCATTGCACTGGACTGTTTCGTTTATATGGCTCTTCCACAGTGACTCTCCGATGCAAAAGATATTTCAACTTGTCAACTTGTCCTTCTTCAGCGGCCTGCTTTTTGGCTCGAGCTCGACCTTGATTCGGAAGTGCTCTTCAGTCTTTGTTTGCATCTTACTTTCATGGATGTACCCTTTGATAAGCGGGACAACATGAAAGTTGTCACCGATCCCGATCAACGCACAGTGGCCGATTTGGATAATTTAGCTTCAGAGAAGTTGAACATCTTTAAAAATAATGATAATTTTAAAAAGTTTGAAATTTTTATAGAATGTTAACCCAATAAGAAATGAAAGTTTAGTAATTTTAATTAGGTAACATTTATTATTATTTATTTTTTTAAATAAACATTTTTTAAATTATTTTTTTTTAAATGCAGTTTTACAAAATAAACTAGTTTTAGTTGTTCTAGTCTGAATCTAAATTTTTTTCTGAGTCAGAATCCGAATCTTCGTTTTGAGCATTGTAGTCCAGAAGATTCTGACCTTCAATCTCAAAGGAAACTGCCTTGCTAGAGTTATTGGCCGAACTTTTGGAAAAGCTTGTAGTTAATGGATCTGACGATTCTAAGAATAAATGCAAAAGATCCTCCATTGTATTTTGGCGAGTGTTTTTACGCGTATGGCTTAAGCGAAAATTTCTTAAATCTTTGTTTTGGCTTCTAAGGCTTCTTCTGACATCATTCCGATCGGAAGTGGTACTTTTTATATATATATCTATAATACGCCATGCTCATCCAAAGGAACCAAATGTTCGGTTAGCCCGAGTTCTTCCTCATGAAACGCACCTTACATCTATTCTATTTTGTGCTTCTTTTAGAAAGAGTTTTGCATAAATTTTTAATGGTACATTCTATAGATGTCAAGTCCGTCTCGGAACATTTGGATTTATCAACTAAAAATGTGATCAAACAATGCAACTCTTCTTTGTGGCATCTGCTTCCCCATGCCATACTGCTGAAAGTGCTTGTTTACAGGCAGACATTATTGCTGAAAATATCGTTAAATTTAACAGGGGTACGTTGGGGCAGCTGAACATGGATAATTTATACATAGTTTACCACAAATATACGCTATTTGCGGGCCGAGGCGACCTTCATAAAGTTTTCCTCTACAGAAGTTGAAATTTGTTGAAAATATGCAGCACGACAGCAGCGGGATATAAAAACATGGAAAATATGCTACGTCTGCAAAAGTCGCTTAAAGGGAAACCTGGTTTGAGGTAAACTCCTACTTCCTAACCTAGTGCCAGAAGTCATCAGCACTTTGAAGATGTTCTTCGACAGGCTGCACCACTGGCACCACACAAAGTCAGTTTGACGCGTTAATAGAGTACGCGCTTGCAGTTCGGATGGAGGCGTGCAATCTGAAGGCCCATCTCAACAATCCAATGCTGGTCAAGGAGCTGGTTGATAAGCTTTTAAGAACACAAGTTAAACTTGGCAATGCATCTCCGCGACGATAGGGTGGCAGTCAAAGCATTCAGTGATTGGCTGCCCCAAACGGGCGAGTTAACTCCCACAACAGTCGCCGCCCGGACAAGGGAGAGGCAGATGAGCCTGGACCATCATGAGGACAAACACGAGCAAACAGCAAGTTCAATTGAGGTGCGTAGCTTGCGGCGACACGAGTCACAGACCAGCTCAACGCCAGGTATTCTTGAACCTTGACGCGGAGCTCAGGGGGAGGCACTCAGAGCGGGTAAAGCCTGTTTCTGCTACCTCAAGTTACACCGGAACAGATGCCGAACCGGGAACTGTGGAATTAATAGCAATCGTCCAAGACAGACCACAAAGTCACGTGAGTACGCATCGAGACGTCAACAACGGAAGTCAGTTCTTTCGCATCATTCCAGTCAAGCTGCATTACGGCAGCAGGCAGACCGAAATCTACGCCTTTCTAAATGAAGGATCATTCGTGACCTTAGCAGACGCATCCGTATTCCAAAGGCCAAACTCGATTCGAGAGTTGAATGAACTCCGACAAGGTTTACTGGTTGAAAAACGTCCAGACTGTTCAGAACCTAGCATTACCGAGACAGATAGTCAATATGAAAGAGCTATGCGACAGATTCCAAATGATCCCAAATGACTTTTGGGATTAGCTGCGCGCCGTTCATAGCGCACTTTGTTCGAGTCAAGAATGCGGAAACCCACCAAGAAAATTTCCCACTGGACTTAAACGCCATCCAAGATTAATCATCCTATTAAATAGTTTACAAACTACCTCTATAGCGCATTTTGGAATTCAATGAACATCTTTGGCGTCAGTAAGTCATCTCCGGGCGCCGTTTTTGGTTTTAGCCCTTTTATGACTTTTTCAATTTCGTTTGGCCGGAATAAAGGTGTGGTTTGCAGAGGGGTAGCGTCTAGCTGAATTAGTTCCAGGAGGAATAAATTCGAGGCAGGGTTTGCCTTTCTTCGTCGCTGCACAGCATCCCGAAGAGTTTCTGTGCAAGAGCCTGGTCGAGTGATCGGGTTGCTTCCTTAATCTGCTGATCTTATGTTTTGTCAATCACGACAAGTGCGCCTTTTTTCTCGCACAAGTTGTTCGATTTGCTGATTGGATTTGTAGTATTTGTTTCGGACTACTTCCTTCCTTTGAGGAGTAGTGATTTTAGCTGCCGCAACGAGTACTTCTTCCAGGACGCTCGTTGTGTGGTCGATGTCCGATTCCATATTACGCTTCCATATTACGCTTCGATATTACGGCGAGTTCGATGTGGGCGTAGTTTTTGTATTTAAGCCAGTTCGTTTTTGGCGACGTCAGGCTGAAGGGGTGTTCGGTTATATCTGGACTTTGAAGAAGCGTTAAAAGCACAGGCGAGTAATCTGATGAAAAGTCCGAGACTTCTTTGTCACTTATTAGATTGCCAGGTATGTTTTTTGTCACCGCAAAATCAATAATGTCTGGGAGGTTGCAAGGGGATGTTGGTCAATATGTGAAACTGCAATGTACGAATTCTATGGATTTTGATTGCGCGTTGCAGTCGCTTGTCGCATGCTACTTTTCAAATCCATGTACACCATACATCCTCTGCGTCTGCGTCCTCGCAGACTACACCATCGGCCCAAAAGGTTCAGTATGACCTAGTTAGTCCATACTCTTATCAATTAGTGCATTGCACTGGACTGTTTCGTTTATATGGCTCTTCCACAGTGACTCTCCGATGCAAAAGATATTTCAACTTGTCAACTTGTCCTTCTTCAGCGGCCTGCTTTTTGGCTCGAGCTCGACCTTGATTCGGAAGTGCTCTTCAGTCTTTGTTTGCATCTTACTTTCATGGATGTACCCTTTGATAAGCGGGACAACATAAAAGTTGTCACCGATCCCGATCAACGCACAGTGGCCGATTTGGATAATTTAGCTTCAGAGAAGTTGAATATCTTTAAAAATAATGATAATTTTAAAAAGTTTGAAATTTTTATGGAATGTTAACCCAATAAGAAATGAAAATTTAGTAATTTTAATTAGGTAACATTTTTTATTATTTATTTTTTTTAAATAAACTTTTTTTAAATTATTTTTTTTTTAAATGCAGTTTTACAAAATAAACTAGTTTTAGTTGTTCTAGTCTGAATCTAAATTTTTTTCTGAGTCAGAATCCGAATCTTCGTTTTGAGCATTGTAGTCCAGAAGATTCTGACCTTCAATCTCAAAGGAAACTGCCTTGCTAGAGTTATTGGCCGAACTTTTGGAAGCTTGTAGTTAATGGATCTGACGATTCTAAGAATAAATGCAAAAGATCCTCCATTGTATTTTGGCGAGTGTTTTTACGCGTATGGCTTAAGCGAAAATTTCTTAAATCTTTGTTTTGGCTTCTAAGGCTTCTTCTGACATCGTTCCGATCGGAAGTGGTACTTTTTATATATATATCTATAATACGCCATGCTCATCCAAAGGAACCAAATGTTCGGTTAGCCCGAGTTCTTCCTCATGAAACGCACCTTACATCTATTCTATTTTTTCCTTCGTTTAGAAAGAGTTTTGCAAAAATTTGTAATGGTACATTCTATAGATGTCAAGTCCGTCTCGGAACATTTGGATTTATCAACTTTACCGCTAAAAATGTGATCAAACAATGCAACTCTTCTTTGTGGCATCTGCTTCCCCATGCCATACTGCTGAAAGTGCTTGTTTACAGGCAGACATTATTGCTGAAAATATCGTTAAATTTAACAGGGGTACGTTGGGGCAGCTGAACATGGATAATTTATACACTAAACGAAGCATAGTTTACCACAAATATACGCTATTTGCGGGCCGAGGCGACCTTCATAAAGTTTTCCTCTACAGAAGTTGAAATTTGTTGAAAATATGCAGCACGACAGCAGCGGGATATAAAAACATGGAAAATATGCTACGTCTGCAAAAGTCGCTTAAAGGGAAACCTGGTTTGAGGTAAACTCCTACTTCCTAACCTAGTGCCAGAAGTCATCAGCACTTTGAAGATGTTCTTCGACAGGCTGCACCACTGGCACCACACAAAGTCAGTTCGACGCGTTAATAGAGTACGCGCTTGCAGTTCGGATGGAGGCGTGCAATCTGAAGGCCCATCTCAACAATCCAATGCTGGTCAAGGAGCTGGTTGATAAGCTTTTAAGAACACAAGTTAAACTTGGCAATGCATCTCCGCGACGATAGGGTGGCAGTCAAAGCATTCAGTGATTGGCTGAATAAAATCGCAGAGGCTGCGTTATTAGTGGTGGCGCCAGCGCCAAAACGGGCGAGTTAACTCCCACAACAGTCGCCGCCCGGACAAGGGAGAGGCAGATGAGCCTGGACCATCATGAGGACAAACACGATCGAACGCGATTCATACTGAAGCAGCTCAGCAGCAAGTTCATTTGAGGTGCGTAGCTTGCGGCGACACGAGTCACAGCCCAACTCTATGCCAGGTATTCTTGAACCTTGACGCGGAGCTCAGGGGAAGGCACTCAGAGCGGGTAAAGCCTGTTTCTGCTACCTCAAGTTACACCGGAACAGATGCCGAACCGGGAACTGTGGAATTAATAGCAATCGTCCAAGACAGACCACAAAGTCACGTGAGTACGCATCGAGACGTCAACAACGGAAGTCAGTTCTTTCGCATCATTCCAGTCAAGCTGCATTACGGCAGCAGGCAGACCGAAATCTACGCCTTTCTAAATGAAGGATCATTCGTGACCTTAGCAGACGCATCCGTATTCCAAAGGCCAAACTCGATTCGAGAGTTGAATGAACTCCGACAAGGTTTACTGGTTGAAAAACGTCCAGACTGTTCAGAACCTAGCATTACCGAGACAGATAGTCAATATGAAAGAGCTATGCGACAGATTCCAAATGATCCCAAATGACTTTTGGGATTAGCTGCGCGCCGTTCATAGCGCACTTTGTTCGAGTCAAGAATGCGGAAACCCACCAAGAAAATTTCCCACTGGACTTAAACGCCATCCAAGATTAATCATCCTATTAAATAGTTTACAAACTACCTCTATAGCGCATTTTGGAATTCAATGAACATCTTTGGCGTCAGTAAGTCATCTCCGGGCGCCGTTTTTGGTTTTAGCCCTTTTATGACTTTTTCAATTTCGTTTGGCCGGAATAAAGGTGTGGTTTGCAGAGGGGTAGCGTCTAGCTGAATTAGTTCCAGGAGGAATAAATTCGAGGCAGGGTTTGCCTTTCTTCGTCGCTGCACAGCATCCCGAAGAGTTTCTGTGCAAGAGCCTGGTCGAGTGATCGGGTTGCTTCCTTAATCTGCTGATCTTATGTTTTGTCAATCACGACAAGTGCGCCTTTTTTCTCGCACAAGTTGTTCGATTTGCTGATTGGATTTGTAGTATTTGTTTCGGACTACTTCCTTCCTTTGAGGAGTAGTGATTTTAGCTGCCGCAACGAGTACTTCTTCCAGGACGCTCGTTGTGTGGTCGATGTCCGATTCCATATTACGCTTCCATATTACGCTTAGATATTACGGCGAGTTCGATGTGGGCGTAGTTTTTGTATTTAAGCCAGTTCGTTTTTGGCGACGTCAGGCTGAAGGGGTGTTTGGTTATATCTGGACTTTGAAGAAGCGTTAAAAGCACAGGCGAGTAATCTGATGAAAAGTCCGAGACTTCTTTGTCACTTATTAGATTGCCAGGTATGTTTTTTGTCACCGCAAAATCAATAATGTCTGGGAGGTTGCAAGGGGATGTTGGTCAATATGTGAAACTGCAATGTACGAATTCTATGGATTTTGATTGCGCGTTGCAGTCGCTTGTCGCATGCTACTTTTCAAATCCATGTACACCATACATCCTCTGCGTCTGCGTCCTCGCAGACTACACCATCGGCCCAAAAGGTTCAGTATGACCTAGTTTGTCCATACTCTTATCAATTAGTGCATTGCACTGGACTGTTTCGTTTATATGGCTCTTCCACAGTGACTCTCCGATGCAAAAGATATTTCAACTTGTCAACTTGTCCTTCTTCAGCGGCCTGCTTTTTGGCTCGAGCTCGACCTTGATTCGGAAGTGCTCTTCAGTCTTTGTTTGCATCTTACTTTCATGGATGTACCCTTTGATAAGCGGGACAACATAAAAGTTGTCACCGATCCCGATCAACGCACAGTGGCCGATTTGGATAATTTAGCTTCAGAGAAGTTGAATATCTTTAAAAATAATGATAATTTTAAAAAGTTTGAAATTTTTATGGAATGTTAACCCAATAAGAAATGAAAATTTAGTAATTTTAATTAGGTAACATTTTTTATTATTTATTTTTTTTAAATAAACTTTTTTTAAATTATTTTTTTTTAAATGCAGTTTTACAAAATAAACTAGTTTTAGTTGTTCTAGTCTGAATCTAAATTTTTTTCTGAGTCAGAATCCGAATCTTCGTTTTGAGCATTGTAGTCCAGAAGATTCTGACCTTCAATCTCAAAGGAAACTGCCTTGCTAGAGTTATTGGCCGAACTTTTGGAAAAGCTTGTAGTTAATGGATCTGACGATTCTAAGAATAAATGCAAAAGATCCTCCATTGTATTTTGGCGAGTGTTTTTACGCGTATGGCTTAAGCGAAAATTTCTTAAATCTTTGTTTTGGCTTCTAAGGCTTCTTCTGACATCGTTCCGATCGGAAGTGGTACTTTTTATATATATATCTATAATACGCCATGCTCATCCAAAGGAACCAAATGTTCGGTTAGCCCGAGTTCTTCCTCATGAAACGCACCTTACATCTATTCTATTTTTTCCTTCGTTTAGAAAGAGTTTTGCAAAAATTTGTAATGGTACATTCTATAGATGTCAAGTCCGTCTCGGAACATTTGGATTTATCAACTTTACCGCTAAAAATGTGATCAAACAATGCAACTCTTCTTTGTGGCATCTGCTTCCCCATGCCATACTGCTGAAAGTGCTTGTTTACAGGCAGACATTATTGCTGAAAATATCGTTAAATTTAACAGGGGTACGTTGGGGCAGCTGAACATGGATAATTTATACACTAAACGAAGCATAGTTTACCACAAATATACGCTATTTGCGGGCCGAGGCGACCTTCATAAAGTTTTCCTCTACAGAAGTTGAAATTTGTTGAAAATATGCAGCACGACAGCAGCGGGATATAAAAACATGGAAAATATGCTACGTCTGCAAAAGTCGCTTAAAGGGAAACCTGGTTTGAGGTAAACTCCTACTTCCTAACCTAGTGCCAGAAGTCATCAGCACTTTGAAGATGTTCTTCGACAGGCTGCACCACTGGCACCACACAAAGTCAGTTCGACGCGTTAATAGAGTACGCGCTTGCAGTTCGGATGGAGGCGTGCAATCTGAAGGCCCATCTCAACAATCCAATGCTGGTCAAGGAGCTGGTTGATAAGCTTTTAAGAACACAAGTTAAACTTGGCAATGCATCTCCGCGACGATAGGGTGGCAGTCAAAGCATTCAGTGATTGGCTGAATAAAATCGCAGAGGCTGCGTTATTAAAGGGTGGCGCCAGCGCCAAAACGGGCGAGTTAACTCCCACAACAGTCGCCGCCCGGACAAGGGAGAGGCAGATGAGCCTGGACCATCATGAGGACAAACACGATCGAACGCGATTCATACTGAAGCAGCTCAGCAGCAAGTTCATTTGAGGTGCGTAGCTTGCGGCGACACGAGTCACAGCCCAACTCTATGCCAGGTATTCTTGAACCTTGACGCGGAGCTCAGGGGAAGGCACTCAGAGCGGGTAAAGCCTGTTTCTGCTACCTCAAGTTACACCGGAACAGATGCCGAACCGGGAACTGTGGAATTAATAGCAATCGTCCAAGACAGACCACAAAGTCACGTGAGTACGCATCGAGACGTCAACAACGGAAGTCAGTTCTTTCGCATCATTCCAGTCAAGCTGCATTACGGCAGCAGGCAGACCGAAATCTACGCCTTTCTAAATGAAGGATCATTCGTGACCTTAGCAGACGCATCCGTATTCCAAAGGCCAAACTCGATTCGAGAGTTGAATGAACTCCGACAAGGTTTACTGGTTGAAAAACGTCCAGACTGTTCAGAACCTAGCATTACCGAGACAGATAGTCAATATGAAAGAGCTATGCGACAGATTCCAAATGATCCCAAATGACTTTTGGGATTAGCTGCGCGCCGTTCATAGCGCACTTTGTTCGAGTCAAGAATGCGGAAACCCACCAAGAAAATTTCCCACTGGACTTAAACGCCATCCAAGATTAATCATCCTATTAAATAGTTTACAAACTACCTCTATAGCGCATTTTGGAATTCAATGAACATCTTTGGCGTCAGTAAGTCATCTCCGGGCGCCGTTTTTGGTTTTAGCCCTTTTATGACTTTTTCAATTTCGTTTGGCCGGAATAAAGGTGTGGTTTGCAGAGGGGTAGCGTCTAGCTGAATTAGTTCCAGGAGGAATAAATTCGAGGCAGGGTTTGCCTTTCTTCGTCGCTGCACAGCATCCCGAAGAGTTTCTGTGCAAGAGCCTGGTCGAGTGATCGGGTTGCTTCCTTAATCTGCTGATCTTATGTTTTGTCAATCACGACAAGTGCGCCTTTTTTCTCGCACAAGTTGTTCGATTTGCTGATTGGATTTGTAGTATTTGTTTCGGACTACTTCCTTCCTTTGAGGAGTAGTGATTTTAGCTGCCGCAACGAGTACTTCTTCCAGGACGCTCGTTGTGTGGTCGATGTCCGATTCCATATTACGCTTCCATATTACGCTTCGATATTACGGCGAGTTCGATGTGGGCGTAGTTTTTGTATTTAAGCCAGTTCGTTTTTGGCGACGTCAGGCTGAAGGGGTGTTTGGTTATATCTGGACTTTGAAGAAGCGTTAAAAGCACAGGCGAGTAATCTGATGAAAAGTCCGAGACTTTTTTGTCACTTATTAGATTGCCAGGTATGTTTTTTGTCACCGCAAAATCAATAATGTCTGGGAGGTTGCAAGGGGATGTTGGTCAATATGTGAAACTGCAATGTACGAATTCTATGGATTTTGATTGCGCGTTGCAGTCGCTTGTCGCATGCTACTTTTCAAATCCATGTACACCATACATCCTCTGCGTCTGCGTCCTCGCAGACTACACCATCGGCCCAAAAGGTTCAGTATGACCTAGTTTGTCCATACTCTTATCAATTAGTGCATTGCACTGGACTGTTTCGTTTATATGGCTCTTCCACAGTGACTCTCCGATGCAAAAGATATTTCAACTTGTCAACTTGTCCTTCTTCAGCGGCCTGCTTTTTGGCTCGAGCTCGACCTTGATTCGGAAGTGCTCTTCAGTCTTTGTTTGCATCTTACTTTCATGGATGTACCCTTTGATAAGCGGGACAACATGAAAGTTGTCACCGATCCCGATCAACGCACAGTGGCCGATTTGGATAATTTAGCTTCAGAGAAGTTGAATATCTTTAAAAATAATGATAATTTTAAAAAGTTTGAAATTTTTATGGAATGTTAACCCAATAAGAAATGAAAATTTAGTAATTTTAATTAGGTAACATTTTTTATTATTTATTTTTTTAAATAAACTTTTTTTAAATTATTTTTTTATACCCTTGCAGAGGGTATTATAATTTTGGTCAAAAGTGTGCAACGCAGTGAAGGAGACATCTCCGACCCTATAAAGTATATATATTCTTGATCAGGACCACCTCCTGAGTTGATATGAGCATGTCCGTCTGTCCGTCTGTCCGTCTGTCTGTCCGTCTGTCTGTCTGTTTCTACGCAAACTAGTCTCTCAGTTTTAAAGCTATCGTCTTGAAACTTTGCACACACCCTTCTTTCCTTTGCACGCAGTATATAAGTCGGAACGGCCTGGATCGGCCGACTATATCCTATAGCTGCCATATAACTGATTGATCGGAAATGGTATAACTTTGGTGTTTTTAAAGTTAGAGAGTTCAAATTTTAGGTGAGAGCTATTTTTGGGTGAGAGCAAAATAATACGACATGCTAAATTTCGTAAGGATCGGCCGACTATATCCTATAGCTGCCATACAACTGAACGATCGGAAATGACCCAACTTTAACCCAACTCGTGTTTTTGAAGATAGAAAGCTGGAACTTGGTACAGATTATATATTTGGTCAGTTGATCCGACCTACCAAATTTCATTAGGATCGGCCGACTATATCCTATAGCTGCCATATAACTGAACGATCGGAAATGGTACTTGGTAGAAATATCAACTTTCTTTTTTTTGAAGATAGAAGTTTGGGACTTTTTTTAGATTTTGTATTGTAAAAAATTGGATTACATATTCCTATTGCCATAAGGATCGGCCAACTATATCCGATGTTTGCGATATATATCCGGTTTTAACTGCAAGGGTATATAAACTTCGGCTCCGCCCGAAGTTAGCTTTCCTTTCTTGTTTTTAAATGCAGTTTTACAAAATAAACTAGTTTTAGTTGTTCTAGTCTGAATCTAAATTTTTTTCTGAGTCAGAATCCGAATCTTCGTTTTGAGCATTGTAGTCCAGAAGATTCTGACCTTCAATCTCAAAGGAAACTGCCTTGCTAGAGTTATTGGCCGAACTTTTGGAAAAGCTTGTAGATGCAAAAGATCCTCCATTGTATTTTGGCGAGTGTTTTTACGCGTATGGCTTAAGCGAAAATTTCTTAAATCTTTGTTTTGGCTTCTAAGGCTTCTTCTGACATCGTTCCGATCGGAAGTGGTACTTTTTATATATATATCTATAATACGCCATGCTCATCCAAAGGAACCAAATGTTCGGTTAGCCCGAGTTCTTCCTCATGAAACGCACCTTTCATCTATTCTATTTTTTCCTTCGTTTAGAAAGAGTTTTGCAAAAATTTGTAATGGTACATTCTATAGATGTCAAGTCCGTCTCGGAACATTTGGATTTATCAACTTTACCGCTAAAAATGTGATCAAACAATGCAACTCTTCTTTGTGGCATCTGCTTCCCCATGCCATACTGCTGAAAGTGCTTGTTTACAGGCAGACATTATTGCTGAAAATATCGTTAAATTTAACAGGGGTACGTTGGGGCAGCTGAACATGGATAATTTATACACTAAACGAAGCATAGTTTACCACAAATATACGCTATTTGCGGGCCGAGGCGACCTTCATAAAGTTTTCCTCTACAGAAGTTGAAATTTGTTGAAAATATGCAGCACGACAGCAGCGGGATATAAAAACATGGAAAATATGCTACGTCTGCAAAAGTCGCTTAAAGGGAAACCTGGTTTGAGGTAAACTCCTACTTCCTAACCTAGTGCCAGAAGTCATCAGCACTTTGAAGATGTTGTTCGACAGGCTGCACCACTGGCACCACACAAAGTCAGTTTGACGCGTTAATAGAGTACGCGCTTGCAGTTCGGATGGAGGCGTGCAATCTGAAGGCCCATCTCAACAATCCAATGCTGGTCAAGGAGCTGGTTGATAAGCTTTTAAGAACACAAGTTAAACTTGGCAATGCATCTCCGCGACGATAGGGTGGCAGTCAATGCATTCAGTGATTGGCTGGATAAAATCGCAGAGGCTGCGTTATTAGTGGTGGCGCCAGCGCCAAAACGGGCGAGTTAACTCCCACAACAGTCGCCGCCCGGACAAGGGAGAGGCAGATGAGCCTGGACCATCATGAGGACAAACACGATCGAACGCGATTCATACTGAAGCAGCTCAGCAGCAAGTTCATTTGAGGTGCGTAGCTTGCGGCGACACGAGACAGATAGTCAATATGAAAGAGCTATGCGACAGATTCCAAATGATCCCAAATGACTTTTGGGATTAGCTGCGCGCCGTTCATAGCGCACTTTGTTCGAGTCAAGAATGCGGAAACCCACCAAGAAAATTTCCCACTGGACTTAAACGCCATCCAAGATTAATCATCCTATTAAATAGTTTACAAACTACCTCTATAGCGCATTTTGGAATTCAATGAACATCTTTGGCGTCAGTAAGTCATCTCCGGGCGCCGTTTTTGGTTTTAGCCCTTTTATGACTTTTTCAATTTCGTTTGGCCGGAATAAAGGTGTAGTTTGCAGAGGGGTAGCGTCTAGCTGAATTTGTTCCAGGAGGAATAAATTCGAGGCAGGGTTTGCCTTTCTTCGTCGCTGCACAGCATCCCGAAGAGTTTCTGTGCAAGAGCCTGGTCGAGTGATCGGGTTGCTTCCTTAATCTGCTGATCTTATGTTTTGTCAATCACGACAAGTGCGCATTTTTTCTCGCACGAGTTGTTTGATTTGCTGATTGGATTTGTAGTATTTGTTTCGGACTACTTCCTTCCTTTGAGGAGTAGTGATTTTAGCTGCCGCAACGAGTACTTCTTCCAGGACGCTCGTTGTGTGGTCGATGTCCGATTCCATATTACGCTTCCATATTACGCTTCGATATTACGGCGAGTTCGATGTGGGCGTAGTTTTTGTATTTAAGCCAGTTCGTTTTTGGCGACGTCAGGCTGAAGGGGTGTTCGGTTATATCTGGACTTTGAAGAAGCGTTAAAAGCACAGGCGAGTAATCTGATGAAAAGTCCGAGACTTTTTTGTCACTTATTAGATTGCCAGGTATGTTTTTTGTCACCGCAAAATCAATAATGTCTGGGAGGTTGCAAGGGGATGTTGGTCAATATGTAAAAACTGCAATGTACGAATTCTATGGATTTTGATTGCGCGTTGCAGTCGCTTGTCGCATGCTACTTTTCAAATCCATGTACACCATACATCCTCTGCGTCTGCGTCCTCGCAGACTACACAGACGGCCCAAAAGGTTCAGTATGACCTAGTTTGTCCATACTCTTATCAATTAGTGCATTGCACTGGACTGTTGCGTTTATATGGCTCTTCCACAGTGACTCTCCGATGCAAAAGATATTTCAACTTGTCAACTTGTCCTTCTTCAGCGGCCTGCTTTTTGGCTCGAGCTCGACCTTGATTCGGAAGTGCTCTTCAGTCGTTGTTTGCATCTTACTTTCATGGATGTACCCTTTGATAAGCGGGACAACATGAAAGTTGTCACCGATCCCGATCAACGCACAGTGGCCGATTTGGATAATTTAGCTTCAGAGAAGTTGAATATCTTTAAAAATAATGATAATTTTAAAAAGTTTGAAATTTTTATGGAATGTTAACCCAATAAGAAATGAAAATTTAGTAATTTTAATTAGGTAACATTTATTATTATTTATTTTTATACCCTTGCAGAGGGTATTATAATTTTGGTCAAAAGTGTGCAACGCAGTGAAGGAGACATCTCCGACCCTATAAAGTATATATATTCTTGATCAGGATCACCTCCTGAGTTGATATGAGCATGTCCGTCTGTCCGTCTGTCCGTCTGTCCGTCTGTCTGTCCGTCTGTCTGTTTCTACGCGAACTAGTCTCTCAGTTTTAAAGCTATCGTCTTGAAACTTTGCACACACCCTTCTTTCCTTTGCACGCAGTATATAAGTCGGAACGGCCCGGATCGGCCGACTATATCCTATAGCTGCCATATAACTGATTGATCGGAAATGGTATAACTTTGGTGTTTTTAGAGTTAGAGAGTTCAAATTTGACATGTGAGCTATTTTTGGCAAAACATTACGTCATGCCAAATTTCATAAGGATCGGCCGACTATATCCTATAGCTGCCATATAACTGAACGATCGGAAATGACCCAACTTTCGTGTTTTTGAAGATAGAAAGCTGGAACTTAGTACAGATTTAATTCTTGGTCAGTTGATCCAACCTACCAAATTTCATTAGGATCGGCCGACTATATCCCATAGCTGCCATATAACTGAACGATCGGAAATGGTATTTGGTAGAAATATCAACTTTCGTATTTTTGAAGATAGAAGTTTGGGACTTTTTTTAGATTTTGTATTGTAATAAATTGGATTATATATTCCTATTCCCATAAGGATCGGCCAACTATATCCGATGTTTGCGATATATATCCGGTTTTAACTGCAAGGGTATATAAACTTCGGCTCCGCCCGAAGTTAGCTTTCCTTTCTTGTTTTAAATAAACTTTTTTTAAATTATTTTTTTTTTAAATGCAGTTTTACAAAATAAACTAGTTTTAGTTGTTCTAGTCTGAATCTAAATTTTTTTCTGAGTCAGAATCCGAATCTTCGTTTTGAACATTGTAGTCCAGAAGATTCTGACCTTCAATCTCAAAGGAAACTGCCTTGCTAGAGTTATTGGCCGAACTTTTGGAAAAGCTTGTAGATGCAAAAGATCCTCCATTGTATTTTGGCGAGTGTTTTTACGCGTATGGCTTAAGCGAAAATTTCTTAAATCTTTGTTTTGGCTTCTAAGGCTTCTTCTGACATCGTTCCGATCGGAAGTGGTACTTTTTATATATATATCTATAATACGCCATGCTCATCCAAAGGAACCAAATGTTCGGTTAGCCCGAGTTCGTCCTCATGAAACGCACCTTACATATATTCTATTTTTTCCTTCGTTTAGAAAGAGTTTTGCAAAAATTTGTAATGGTACATTCTATAGATGTCAAGTCCGTCTCGGAACATTTGGATTTATCAACTTTACCGCTAAAAATGTGATCAAACAATGCAACTCTTCTTTGTGGCATCTGCTTCCCCATGCCATACTGCTGAAAGTGCTTGTTTACAGGCAGACATTATTGCTGAAAATATCGTTAAATTTAACAGGGGTACGTTGGGGCAGCTGAACATGGATAATTTATACACTAAACGAAGCATAGTTTACCACAAATATACGCTATTTGCGGGCCGAGGCGACCTTCATAAAGTTTTCCTCTACAGAAGTTGAAATTTGTTGAAAATATGCAGCACGACAGCAGCGGGATATAAAAACATGGAAAATATGCTACGTCTGCAAAAGTCGCTTAAAGGGAAACCTGGTTTGAGGTAAACTCCTACTTCCTAACCTAGTGCCAGAAGTCATCAGCACTTTGAAGATGTTGTTCGACAGGCTGCACCACTGGCACCACACAAAGTCAGTTTGACGCGTTAATAGAGTACGCGCTTGCAGTTCGGATGGAGGCGTGCAATCTGAAGGCCCATCTCAACAATCCAATGCTGGTCAAGGAGCTGGTTGATAAGCTTTTAAGAACACAAGTTAAACTTGGCAATGCATCTCCGCGACGATAGGGTGGCAGTCAAAGCATTCAGTGATTGGCTGGATAAAATCGCAGAGGCTGCGTTATTAGTGGTGGCGCCAGCGCCAAAACGGGCGAGTTAACTCCCACAACAGTCGCCGCCCGGACAAGGGAGAGGCAGATGAGCCTGGACCATCATGAGGACAAACACGATCGAACGCGATTCATACTGAAGCAGCTCAGCAGCAAGTTCATTTGAGGTGCGTAGCTTGCGGCGACACGAGACAGATAGTCAATATGAAAGAGCTATGCGACAGATTCCAAATGATCCCAAATGACTTTTGGGATTAGCTGCGCGCCGTTCATAGCGCACTTTGTTCGAGTCAAGAATGCGGAAACCCACCAAGAAAATTTCCCACTGGACTTAAACGCCATCCAAGATTAATCATCCTATTAAATAGTTTACAAACTACCTCTATAGCGCATTTTGGAATTCAATGAACATCTTTGGCGTCAGTAAGTCATCTCCGGGCGCCGTTTTTGGTTTTAGCCCTTTTATGACTTTTTCAATTTCGTTTGGCCGGAATAAAGGTGTAGTTTGCAGAGGGGTAGCGTCTAGCTGAATTTGTTCCAGGAGGAATAAATTCGAGGCAGGGTTTGCCTTTCTTCGTCGCTGCACAGCATCCCGAAGAGTTTCTGTGCAAGAGCCTGGTCGAGTGATCGGGTTGCTTCCTTAATCTGCTGATCTTATGTTTTGTCAATCACGACAAGTGCGCCTTTTTTCTCGCACGAGTTGTTTGATTTGCTGATTGGATTTGTAGTATTTGTTTCGGACTACTTCCTTCCTTTGAGGAGTAGTGATTTTAGCTGCCGCAACGAGTACTTCTTCCAGGACGCTCGTTGTGTGGTCGATGTCCGATTCCATATTACGCTTCCATATTACGCTTCGATATTACGGCGAGTTCGATGTGGGCGTAGTTTTTGTATTTAAGCCAGTTCGTTTTTGGCGACGTCAGGCTGAAGGGGTGTTCGGTTATATCTGGACTTTGAAGAAGCGTTAAAAGCACAGGCGAGTAATCTGATGAAAAGTCCGAGACTTTTTTGTCACTTATTAGATTGCCAGGTATGTTTTTTGTCACCGCAAAATCAATAATGTCTGGGAGGTTGCAAGGGGATGTTGGTCAATATGTAAAAACTGCAATGTACGAATTCTATGGATTTTGATTGCGCGTTGCAGTCGCTTGTCGCATGCTACTTTTCAAATCCATGTACACCATACATCCTCTGCGTCTGCGTCCTCGCAGACTACACAGACGGCCCAAAAGGTTCAGTATGACCTAGTTTGTCCATACTCTTATCAATTAGTGCATTGCACTGGACTGTTGCGTTTATATGGCTCTTCCACAGTGACTCTCCGATGCAAAAGATATTTCAACTTGTCAACTTGTCCTTCTTCAGCGGCCTGCTTTTTGGCTCGAGCTCGACCTTGATTCGGAAGTGCTCTTCAGTCGTTGTTTGCATCTTACTTTCATGGATGTACCCTTTGATAAGCGGGACAACATGAAAGTTGTCACCGATCCCGATCAACGCACAGTGGCCGATTTGGATAATTTAGCTTCAGAGAAGTTGAATATCTTTAAAAATAATGATAATTTTAAAAAGTTTGAAATTTTTATGGAATGTTAACCCAATAAGAAATGAAAATTTAGTAATTTTAATTAGGTAACATTTATTATTATTTATTTTTATACCCTTGCAGAGGGTATTATAATTTTGGTCAAAAGTGTGCAACGCAGTGAAGGAGACATCTCCGACCCTATAAAGTATATATATTCTTGATCAGGATCACCTCCTGAGTTGATATGAGCATGTCCGTCTGTCCGTCTGTCCGTCTGTCCGTCTGTCTGTCCGTCTGTCTGTTTCTACGCGAACTAGTCTCTCAGTTTTAAAGCTATCGTCTTGAAACTTTGCACACACCCTTCTTTCCTTTGCACGCAGTATATAAGTCGGAACGGCCCGGATCGGCCGACTATATCCTATAGCTGCCATATAACTGATTGATCGGAAATGGTATAACTTTGGTGTTTTTAGAGTTAGAGAGTTCAAATTTGACATGTGAGCTATTTTTGGCAAAACATTACGTCATGCCAAATTTCATAAGGATCGGCCGACTATATCCTATAGCTGCCATATAACTGAACGATCGGAAATGACCCAACTTTCGTGTTTTTGAAGATAGAAAGCTGGAACTTAGTACAGATTTAATTCTTGGTCAGTTGATCCAACCTACCAAATTTCATTAGGATCGGCCGACTATATCCCATAGCTGCCATATAACTGAACGATCGGAAATGGTATTTGGTAGAAATATCAACTTTCGTATTTTTGAAGATAGAAGTTTGGGACTTTTTTTAGATTTTGTATTGTAATAAATTGGATTATATATTCCTATTCCCATAAGGATCGGCCAACTATATCCGATGTTTGCGATATATATCCGGTTTTAACTGCAAGGGTATATAAACTTCGGCTCCGCCCGAAGTTAGCTTTCCTTTCTTGTTTTAAATAAACTTTTTTTAAATTATTTTTTTTTTAAATGCAGTTTTACAAAATAAACTAGTTTTAGTTGTTCTAGTCTGAATCTAAATTTTTTTCTGAGTCAGAATCCGAATCTTCGTTTTGAACATTGTAGTCCAGAAGATTCTGACCTTCAATCTCAAAGGAAACTGCCTTGCTAGAGTTATTGGCCGAACTTTTGGAAAAGCTTGTAGATGCAAAAGATCCTCCATTGTAATTTGGCGAGTGTTTTTACGCGTATGGCTTAAGCGAAAATTTCTTAAATCTTTGTTTTGGCTTCTAAGGCTTCTTCTGACATCGTTCCGATCGGAAGTGGTACTTTTTATATATATATCTATAATACGCCATGCTCATCCAAAGGAACCAAATGTTCGGTTAGCCCGAGTTCGTCCTCATGAAACGCACCTTACATATATTCTATTTTTTCCTTCGTTTAGAAAGAGTTTTGCAAAAATTTGTAATGGTACATTCTATAGATGTCAAGTCCGTCTCGGAACATTTGGATTTATCAACTTTACCGCTAAAAATGTGATCAAACAATGCAACTCTTCTTTGTGGCATCTGCTTCCCCATGCCATACTGCTGAAAGTGCTTGTTTACAGGCAGACATTATTGCTGAAAATATCGTTAAATTTAACAGGGGTACGTTGGGGCAGCTGAACATGGATAATTTATACACTAAACGAAGCATAGTTTACCACAAATATACGCTATTTGCGGGCCGAGGCGACCTTCATAAAGTTTTCCTCTACAGAAGTTGAAATTTGTTGAAAATATGCAGCACGACAGCAGCGGGATATAAAAACATGGAAAATATGCTACGTCTGCAAAAGTCGCTTAAAGGGAAACCTGGTTTGAGGTAAACTCCTACTTCCTAACCTAGTGCCAGAAGTCATCAGCACTTTGAAGATGTTGTTCGACAGGCTGCACCACTGGCACCACACAAAGTCAGTTTGACGCGTTAATAGAGTACGCGCTTGCAGTTCGGATGGAGGCGTGCAATCTGAAGGCCCATCTCAACAATCCAATGCTGGTCAAGGAGCTGGTTGATAAGCTTTTAAGAACACAAGTTAAACTTGGCAATGCATCTCCGCGACGATAGGGTGGCAGTCAAAGCATTCAGTGATTGGCTGGATAAAATCGCAGAGGCTGCGTTATTAGTGGTGGCGCCAGCGCCAAAACGGGCGAGTTAACTCCCACAACAGTCGCCGCCCGGACAAGGGAGAGGCAGATGAGCCTGGACCATCATGAGGACAAACACGATCGAACGCGATTCATACTGAAGCAGCTCAGCAGCAAGTTCATTTGAGGTGCGTAGCTTGCGGCGACACGAGTCACAGCCCAACTCTATGCCAGGTATTCTTGAACCTTGACGCGGAGCTCAGGGGGAGGCACTCAGAGCGGGTAAAGCCTGTTTCTGCTACCTCAAGTTACACCGGAACAGATGCCGAACCGGGAACTGTGGAATTAATAGCAATCGTCCAAGACAGACCACAAAGTCACGTGAGTACGCATCGAGACGTCAACAACGGAAGTAAGTTCTTTCGCATCATTCCAGTCAAGCTGCATTACGGCAGCAGGCAGACCGAAATCTACGCCTTTCTAAATGAAGGATCATTCGTGACCTTAGCAGACGCATCCGTATTCCAAAGGCCAAACTCGATTCGAGAGTTGAATGAACTCCGACAAGGTTTACTGGTTGAAAAACGTCCAGACTGTTCAGAACCTAGCATTACCGAGACAGATAGTCAATATGAAAGAGCTATGCGACAGATTCCAAATGATCCCAAATGACTTTTGGGATTAGCTGCGCGCCGTTCATAGCGCACTTTGTTCGAGTCAAGAATGCGGAAACCCACCAAGAAAATTTCCCACTGGACTTAAACGCCATCCAAGATTAATCATCCTATTAAATAGTTTTCAAACTACCTCTATAGCGCATTTTGGAATTCAATGAACATCTTTGGCGTCAGTAAGTCATCTCCGGGCGCCGTTTTTGGTTTTAGCCCTTTTATGACTTTTTCAATTTCGTTTGGCCGGAATAAAGGTGTAGTTTGCAGAGGGGTAGCGTCTAGCTGAATTAGTTCCAGGAGGAATAAATTCGAGGCAGGGTTTGCCTTTCTTCGTCGCTGCACAGCATCCCGACTAACCGGCTAAGCAAAGTCCTGACCAAGAACAAGCAGGACCATATAGACCAGATGTTGGAAAATGCGAGTCCAGATGCATCTACCAATTACTCCTTATGGAAACTCACAAGTCGATTTAAGAGACAGGTCATCCCAAAGGCTCCACTCAGAAATCCCGCTGGCGGTTGGTGTAGGTCAAGTCAGCAGAAGGCGGATATCTTTGCTGATAATCTGGAAAATAGATTTAAGCCGCTAGATCTAGCTCCACTGGAAAACCGAATGTTTGTAGAAACACAACTGGACAGACCATTTCAAATGGCTCTTCCCTGTAAGCCTGTAACCTTGGAAGAAGTCAAGGCACAGATCGGAAACCTCAAAAACAAAAAAGCACCAGGAGAGGACCTTCTGGACAATAAAACGCTGAAGATTCTTCCCATCAAGGCACTACTATTTATAGTCCTATTGTTTAACAGCGTCCTAAGGCTGAGTCATTACCCGAGAGCATGGAAGAATGCTATCATCACGATGATACCCAAGCCTGGAAAGCAATCCACTGAGGTAGATGCATACAGGCCAATTAGTCTCTTACCTGCATTGGGTAAAATGATGGAAAGAGTCATTCTGAATCGCATCCTTGCACTAGAAAGGGTAAGCAGAGCTATTCCAAAGTGGCAATTTGGCTTTCGAAAGAGTCATGGCACACCTGAACAGCTACATCGCGTGGTCAATTTCGCTCTTGAAGCCATGGAAAACAAAATGTATGCAGTTGCTGTGTTCATGGACATTCAACAAGCCTTTGACAGGGTATGGCACGATGGTCTTCTAAGCAAGCTGAAAAACCTCCTAACGCCTCAGCTTTTTCTCCTAGTTCAGAGCTTCTTATCGGAGAGAAAATTCAGTGTGGTTTTCGATGGAGAAAAGTCGTCAAAACGCCCAATCTCAGCCGGTGTACCACAAGGTAGTGTACTAGGTCCGACGCTTTACTCTCTGTACACTTCAGATATGCCAGACTCCTGGGCCTGTACCCAAGTCGACGATGGTAACATGCTGATCGCAACGTACGCTGACGACACTGCTGTTATGGTCAGAAGTCCAAGCATAGAAATCGCAACCTTGGGTCTGCAAGAGTACGTGACACGTTTTGAAAAGTGGACTACAGATTGGAGCATAGGCATCAACTGCAGCAAATGTGCTTGTGTCACATTCTCCACAAGGCCAAAAAACTGCCCAGGCATCTCCATGCTTGGCTCTGTGCTTCGTCACGAAGCCTACTACAAGTACCTTGGTGTGATTTTGGATAGAGGACTTAACTTCCAGAGGCACACAACGATGATAAAGCAGGCGGTGCTTTCAAAGGCAGCAAGTATGTCCTGGTTATTATCACCAAGAAATAAGCTTTCACTTTCCAACAAAGTTAGGATCTACAAATCTATTTTCAGCCCAATCTGGAAGTATGCATTACAAGTCTACGGCATAGCGTCTAAGTCAAACCTGAAAAAAATACGAGTAGTGCAAAGTAAGATAGTCAGATCGATTTGTAATGCCCCCTGGTTCATGAGAACTAGGGATATAGAAAGAGATCTTAAAATCCCAAAGATAGGCGATGTAATACGTATACATTCAGAAAAATATCATGAACGCCTTGGCTTTCATCCTAACTCCCTAGCGAAGAGGCTAACATGGAGACCTAGAAAAAGAAGATTAAAAAGATACCATCCACATGACCTTCTTTTAAGATTCATATAGCCGTTGTAATTAAAAATGTAAAATTAAAATAATTTAGAATTATATATAGAAAATAGAATTAATTAGATATAGAATTAATGTATAATCATTGATACGTACTTATTGATATTCCCCTGTAAATTACAACCTGTTCAAGCTGCCACAAAGGTAGCAGTATACCCGTTAATGTTAAATAAATATACACATTTGACAAAAACAAAAAAAAAAAAAAAAAAAAACAGCATCCCGAAGAGTTTCTGTGCAAGAGCCTGGTCGAGTGATCGGGTTGCTTCCTTAATCTGCTGATCTTATGTTTTGTCAATCACGACAAGTGCGCCTTTTTTCTCGCACGAGTTGTTTGATTTGCTGATTGGATTTGTAGTATTTGTTTCGGACTACTTCCTTCCTTTGAGGAGTAGTGATTTTAGCTGCCGCAACGAGTACTTCTTCCAGGACGCTCGTTGTGTGGTCGATGTCCGATTCCATATTACGCTTCGATATTACGGCGAGTTCGATGTGGGCGTAGTTTTTGTATTTAAGCCAGTTCGTTTTTGGCGACGTCAGGCTGAAGGGGTGTTCGGTTATATCTGGACTTTGAAGAAGCGTTAAAAGCACAGGCGAGTAATCTGATGAAAAGTCCGAGACTTTTTTGTCACTTATTAGATTGCCAGGTATGTTTTATGTCACCGCAAAATCAATAATGTCTGGGAGGTTGCAAGGGGATGTGGGTCAATATGTAAAAACTGCAATGTACGAATTCTATGGATTTTGATTGCGCGTTGCAGTCGCTTGTCGCATGCTACTTTTCAAATCCATGTACACCATACATCCTCTGCGTCTGCGTCCTCGCAGACTACACAGACGGCCCAAAAGGTTCAGTATGACCTAGTTTGTCCATACTCTTATCAATTAGTGCATTGCACTGGACTGTTGCGTTTATATGGCTCTTCCACAGTGACTCTCCGATGCAAAAGATATTTCAACTTGTCAACTTGTCCTTCTTCAGCGGCCTGCTTTTTGGCTCGAGCTCGACCTTGATTCGGAAGTGCTCTTCAGTCTTTGTTTGCATCTTACTTTCATGGATGTACCCTTTGATAAGCGGGACAACATGAAAGTTGTCACCGATCCCGATCAACGCACAGTGGCCGATTTGGATAATTTAGCTTCAGAGAAGTTGAATATCTTTAAAAATAATAATAACTTTAAAAAGTTTGAAATTTTTATGAAATGTTAACCCAATAAGAAATGAAAGTTTAGTAATTTTAATTAGGTAACATTTATTATTATTTATTTTTTTAAATAAACTTTTTTTAAATTATTTTTTTTTAAATGCAGTTTTACAAAATAAACTAGTTTTAGTTGTTCTAGTCTGAATCTAAATTTTTTTCTGAGTCAGAATCCGAATCTTCGTTTTGAGCATTGTAGTCCAGAAGATTCTGACCTTCAATCTCAAAGGAAACTGCCTTGCTAGAGTTATTGGCCGAACTTTTGGAAAAGCTTGTAGTTAATGGATCTGACGATTCTAAGAATAAATGCAAAAGATCCTCCATTGTATTTTGGCGAGTGTTTTTACGCGTATGGCTTAAGCGAAAATTTCTTAAATCTTTGTTTTGGCTTCTAAGGCTTCTTCTGACATCGTTCCGATCGGAAGTGGTACTTTTTATATATATATTTATAATACGCCATGCTCATCCTAAGGAACCAAATGTTCGGTTAGCCCGAGTTCTTCCTCATGAAACGCACCTTACATCTATTCTATTTTTTCCTTCGTTTAGAAAGAGTTTTGCAAAAATTTGTAATGGTACATTCTATAGATGTCAAGTCCGTCTCGGAACATTTGGATTTATCAACTTTACCGCTAAAAATGTGATCAAACAATGCAACTCTTCTTTGTGGCATCTGCTTCCCCATGCCATACTGCTGAAAGTGCTTGTTTACAGGCAGACATTATTGCTGAAAATATCGTTAAATTTAACAGGGGTACGTTGGGGCAGCTGAACATGGATAATTTATACACTAAACGAAGCATAGTTTACCACAAATATACGCTATTTGCGGGCCGAGGCGACCTTCATAAAGTTTTCCTCTACAGAAGTTGAAATTTGTTGAAAATATGCAGCACGACAGCAGCGGGATATAAAAACATGGAAAATATGCTACGTCTGCAAAAGTCGCTTAAAGGGAAACCTGGTTTGAGGTAAACTCCTACTTCCTAACCTAGTGCCAGAAGTCATCAGCACTTTGAAGATGTTCTTCGACAGGCTGCACCACTGGCACCACACAAAGTCAGTTCGACGCGTTAATAGAGTACGCGCTTGCAGTTCGGATGGAGGCGTGCAATCTGAAGGCCCATCTCAACAATCCAATGCTGGTCAAGGAGCTGGTTGATAAGCTTTTAAGAACTCAAGTTAAACTTGGCAATGCATCTCCGCGACGATAGGGTGGCAGTCAAAGCATTCAGTGATTGGCTGGATAAAATCGCAGAGGCTGCGTTATTAGTGGTGGCGCCAGCGCCAAAACGGGCGAGTTAACTCCCACAACAGTCGCCGCCCGGACAAGGGAGAGGCAGATGAGCCTGGACCATCATGAGGACAAACACGATCGAACGCGATTCATACTGAAGCAGCTCAGCAGCAAGTTCATTTGAGGTGCGTAGCTTGCGGCGACACGAGTCACAGCCCAACTCTATGCCAGGTATTCTTGAACCTTGACGCGGAGCTCAGGGGGAGGCACTCAGAGCGGG
The DNA here is from genome assembly GCF_030179905.1 of Drosophila bipectinata. NCBI lineage: Eukaryota > Metazoa > Arthropoda > Insecta > Diptera > Drosophilidae > Drosophila > Drosophila bipectinata. The sequence continues at coordinate 17,315,201 of NC_091740.1, read as the reverse complement.
TAAAGCCTGTTTCTGCTACCTCAAGTTACACCGGAACAGATGCCGAACCGGGAACTGTGGAATTAATAGCAATCGTCCAAGACAGACCACAAAGTCACGTGAGTACGCATCGAGACGTCAACAACGGAAGTCAGTTCTTTCGCATCATTCCAGTCAAGCTGCATTACGGCAGCAGGCAGACCGAAATCTACGCCTTTCTAAATGAAGGATCATTCGTGACCTTAGCAGACGCATCCGTATTCCAAAGGCCAAACTCGATTCGAGAGTTGAATGAACTCCGACAAGGTTTACTGGTTGAAAAACGTCCAGACTGTTCAGAACCTAGCATTACCGAGACAGATAGTCAATATGAAAGAGCTATGCGACAGATTCCAAATGATCCCAAATGACTTTTGGGATTAGCTGCGCGCCGTTCATAGCGCACTTTGTTCGAGTCAAGAATGCGGAAACCCACCAAGAAAATTTCCCACTGGACTTAAACGCCATCCAAGATTAATCATCCTATTAAATAGTTTACAAACTACCTCTATAGCGCATTTTGGAATTCAATGAACATCTTTGGCGTCAGTAAGTCATCTCCGGGCGCCGTTTTTGGTTTTAGCCCTTTTATGACTTTTTCAATTTCGTTTGGCCGGAATAAAGGTGTGGTTTGCAGAGGGGTAGCGTCTAGCTGAATTAGTTCCAGGAGGAATAAATTCGAGGCAGGGTTTGCCTTTCTTCGTCGCTGCACAGCATCCCGAAGAGTTTCTGTGCCTGGTCGAGTGATCGGGTTGCTTCCTTAATCTGCTGATCTTATGTTTTGTCAATCACGACAAGTGCGCCTTTTTTCTCGCACAAGTTGTTCGATTTGCTGATTGGATTTGTAGTATTTGTTTCGGACTACTTCCTTCCTTTGAGGAGTAGTGATTTTAGCTGCCGCAACGAGTACTTCTTCCAGGACGCTCGTTGTGTGGTCGATGTCCGATTCCATATTACGCTTCCATATTACGCTTCGATATTACGGCGAGTTCGATGTGGGCGTAGTTTTTGTATTTAAGCCAGTTCGTTTTTGGCGACGTCAGGCTGAAAGGGTGTTCGGTTATATCTGGACTTTGAAGAAGCGTTAAAAGCACAGGCGAGTAATCTGATGAAAAGTCCGAGACTTCTTTGTCACTTATTAGATTGCCAGGTATGTTTTTTGTCACCGCAAAATCAATAATGTCTGGGAGGTTGCAAGGCGATGTTGGTCAATATGTGAAACTGCAATGTACGAATTCTATGGATTTTGATTGCGCGTTGCAGTCGCTTGTCGCATGCTATTTTTCAAATCCATGTACACCATACATCCTCTGCGTCTGCGTCCTCGCAGACTACACCATCGGCCCAAAAGGTTCAGTATGACCTAGTTTGTCCATACTCTTATCAATTAGTGCATTGCACTGGACTGTTTCGTTTATATGGCTCTTCCACAGTGACTCTCCGATGCAAAAGATATTTCAACTTGTCAACTTGTCCTTCTTCAGCGGCCTGCTTTTTGGCTCGAGCTCGACCTTGATTCGGAAGTGCTCTTCAGTCTTTGTTTGCATCTTACTTTCATGGATGTACCCTTTGATAAGCGGGACAACATGAAAGTTGTCACCGATCCCTATCAACGCACAGTGGCCGATTTGGATAATTTAGCTTCAGAGAAGTTGAATATCTTTAAAAATAATGATAATTTTAAAAAGTTTGAAATTTTTATGGAATGTTAACCCAATAAGAAATGAAAATTTAGTAATTTTAATTAGGTAACATTTTTTATTATTTATTTTTTTTAAATAAACTTTTTTTAAATTATTTTTTTTTAAATGCAGTTTTACAAAATAAACTAGTTTTAGTTGTTCTAGTCTGAATCTAAATTTTTTTCTGAGTCAGAATCCGAATCTTCGTTTTGAGCATTGTAGTCCAGAAGATTCTGACCTTCAATCTCAAAGGAAACTGCCTTGCTAGAGTTATTGGCCGAACTTTTGGAAAAGCTTGTAGTTAATGGATCTGACGATTCTAAGAATAAATGCAAAAGATCCTCCATTGTATTTTGGCGAGTGTTTTTACGCGTATGGCTTAAGCGAAAATTTCTTAAATCTTTGTTTTGGCTTCTAAGGCTTCTTCTGACATCGTTCCGATCGGAAGTGGTACTTTTTATATATATATCTATAATACGCCATGCTCATCCAAAGGAACCAAATGTTCGGTTAGCCCGAGTTCTTCCTCATGAAACGCACCTTACATCTATTCTATTTTTTCCTTCGTTTAGAAAGAGTTTTGCAAAAATTTGTAATGGTACATTCTATAGATGTCAAGTCCGTCTCGGAACATTTGGATTTATCAACTTTACCGCTAAAAATGTGATCAAACAATGCAACTCTTCTTTGTGGCATCTGCTTCCCCATGCCATACTGCTGAAAGTGCTTGTTTACAGGCAGACATTATTGCTGAAAATATCGTTAAATTTAACAGGGGTACGTTGGGGCAGCTGAACATGGATAATTTATACACTAAACGAAGCATAGTTTACCACAAATATACGCTATTTGCGGGCCGAGGCGACCTTCATAAAGTTTTCCTCTACAGAAGTTGAAATTTGTTGAAAATATGCAGCACGACAGCAGCGGGATATAAAAACATGGAAAATATGCTACGTCTGCAAAAGTCGCTTAAAGGGAAACCTGGTTTGAGGTAAACTCCTACTTCCTAACCTAGTGCCAGAAGTCATCAGCACTTTGAAGATGTTGTTCGACAGGCTGCACCACTGGCACCACACAAAGTCAGTTTGACGCGTTAATAGAGTACGCGCTTGCAGTTCGGATGGAGGCGTGCAATCTGAAGGCCCATCTCAACAATCCAATGCTGGTCAAGGAGCTGGTTGATAAGCTTTTAAGAACACAAGTTAAACTTGGCAATGCATCTCCGCGACGATAGGGTGGCAGTCAAAGCATTCAGTGATTGGCTGGATAAAATCGCAGAGGCTGCGTTATTAGTGGTGGCGCCAGCGCCAAAACGGGCGAGTTAACTCCCACAACAGTCGCCGCCCGGACAAGGGAGAGGCAGATGAGCCTGGACCATCATGAGGACAAACACGATCGAACGCGATTCATACTGAAGCAGCTCAGCAGCAAGTTCATTTGAGGTGCGTAGCTTGCGGCGACACGAGTCACAGCCCAACTCTATGCCAGGTATTCTTGAACCTTGACGCGGAGCTCAGGGGTAGGCACTCAGAGCGGGTAAAGCCTGTTTCTGCTACCTCAAGTTACACCGGAACAGATGCCGAACCGGGAACTGTGGAATTAATAGCAATCGTCCAAGACAGACCACAAAGTCACGTGAGTACGCATCGAGACGTCAACAACGGAAGTCAGTTCTTTCGCATCATTCCAGTCAAGCTGCATTACGGCAGCAGGCAGACCGAAATCTACGCCTTTCTAAATGAAGGATCATTCGTGACCTTAGCAGACGCATCCGTATTCCAAAGGCCAAACTCGATTCGAGAGTTGAATGAACTCCGACAAGGTTTACTGTTTGAAAAACGTCCAGACTGTTCAGAACCTAGCATTACCGAGACAGATAGTCAATATGAAAGAGCTATGCGACAGATTCCAAATGATCCCAAATGACTTTTGGGATTAGCTGCGCGCCGTTCATAGCGCACTTTGTTCGAGTCAAGAATGCGGAAACCCACCAAGAAAATTTCCCACTGGACTTAAACGCCATCCAAGATTAATCATCCTATTAAATAGTTTACAAACTACCTCTATAGCGCATTTTGGAATTCAATGAACATCTTTGGCGTCAGTAAGTCATCTCCAGGCGCCGTTTTTAGTTTTAGCCCTTTTATGACTTTTTCAATTTCGTTTGGCCGGAATAAAGGTGTGGTTTGCAGAGGGGTAGCGTCTAGCTGAATTAGTTCCAGGAGGAATAAATTCGAGGCAGGGTTTGCCTTTCTTCGTCGCTGCACAGCATCCCGAAGAGTTTCTGTGCAAGAGCCTGGTCGAGTTGCTCGACCGGGTTGCTTCCTTAATCTGCTGATCTTATGTTTTGTCAATCACGACAAGTGCGCCTTTTTTCTCGCACGAGTTGTTTGATTTGCTGATTGGATTTGTAGTATTTGTTTCGGACTACTTCCTTCCTTTGAGTAGTGGTTTTAGCTGCCGCAACGAGTACTTCTTCCAGGACGCTCGTTGTGTGGTCGATGTCCGATTCCATAATACGCTTCCATATTACGCTTCGATATTACGGCGAGTTCGATGTGGGCGTAGTTTTTGTATTTAAGCCAGTTCGTTTTTGGCGACGTCAGGCTGAAGGGGTGTTCGGTTATATCTGGACTTTGAAGAAGCGTTAAAAGCACAGGCGAGTAATCTGATGAAAAGTCCGAGACTTCTTTGTCACTTATTAGATTGCCAGGTATGTTTTTTGTCACCGCAAAATCAATAATGTCTGGGAGGTTGCAAGGGGATGTTGGTCAATATGTGAAACTGCAATGTACGAATTCTATGGATTTTGATTGCGCGTTGCAGTCGCTTGTCGCATGCTACTTTTCAAGTCCATGTACACCATACATCCTCTGCGTCTGCGTCCTCGCAGACTACACAGACGGCCCAAAAGGTTCAGTATGACCTAGTTTGTCCATACTCTTATCAATTAGTGCATTGCACTGGACTGTTGCGTTTATATGGCTCTTCCACAGTGACTCTCCGATGCAAAAGATATTTCAACTTGTCAACTTGTCCTTCTTCAGCGGCCTGCTTTTTGGCTCGAGCTCGACCTTGATTCGGAAGTGCTCTTCAGTCTTTGTTTGCATCTTACTTTCATGGATGTACCCTTTGATAAGCGGGACAACATGAAAGTTGTCACCGATCCCTATCAACGCACAGTGGCCGATTTGGATAATTTAGCTTCAGAGAAGTTGAATATCTTTAAAAATAATGATAATTTTAAAAAGTTTGAAATTTTTATGGAATGTTAACCCAATAAGAAATGAAAATTTAGTAATTTTAATTAGGTAACATTTTTTATTATTTATTTTTTTAAATAAACTTTTTTTAAATTATTTTTTTTTTAAATGCAGTTTTACAAAATAAACTAGTTTTAGTTGTTCTAGTCTGAATCTAAATTTTTTTCTGAGTCAGAATCCGAATCTTCGTTTTGAGCATTGTAGTCCAGAAGATTCTGACCTTCAATCTCAAAGGAAACTGCCTTGCTAGAGTTATTGGCCGAACTTTTGGAAAAGCTTGTAGTTAATGGATCTGACGATTCTAAGAATAAATGCAAAAGATCCTCCATTGTATTTTGGCGAGTGTTTTTACGCGTATGGCTTAAGCGAAAATTTCTTAAATCTTTGTTTTGGCTTCTAAGGCTTCTTCTGACATCGTTCCGATCGGAAGTGGTACTTTTTATATATATATCTATAATACGCCATGCTCATCCAAAGGAACCAAATGTTCGGTTAGCCCGAGTTCTTCCTCATGAAACGCACCTTACATCTATTCTATTTTTTCCTTCGTTTAGAAAGAGTTTTGCAAAAATTTGTAATGGTACATTCTATAGATGTCAAGTCCGTCTCGGAACATTTGGATTTATCAACTTTACCGCTAAAAATGTGATCAAACAATGCAACTCTTCTTTGTGGCATCTGCTTCCCCATGCCATACTGCTGAAAGTGCTTGTTTACAGGCAGACATTATTGCTGAAAATATCGTTAAATTTAACAGGGGTACGTTGGGGCAGCTGAACATGGATAATTTATACACTAAACGAAGCATAGCTTACCACAAATATACGCTATTTGCGGGCCGAGGCGACCTTCATAAAGTTTTCCTCTACAGAAGTTGAAATTTGTTGAAAATATGCAGCACGACAGCAGCGGGATATAAAAACATGGAAAATATGCTACGTCTGCAAAAGTCGCTTAAAGGGAAACCTGGTTTGAGGTAAACTCCTACTTCCTAACCTAGTGCCAGAAGTCATCAGCACTTTGAAGATGTTGTTCGACAGGCTGCACCACTGGCACCACACAAAGTCAGTTTGACGCGTTAATAGAGTACGCGCTTGCAGTTCGGATGGAGGCGTGCAATCTGAAGGCCTATCTCAACAATCCAATGCTGGTCAAGGAGCTGGTTGATAAGCTTTTAAGAACACAAGTTAAACTTGGCAATGCATCTCCGCGACGATAGGGTGGCAGTCAAAGCATTCAGTGATTGGCTGGATAAAATCGCAGAGGCTGCGTTATTAGTGGTGGCGCCAGCGCCAAAACGGGCGAGTTAACTCCCACAACAGTCGCCGCCCGGACAAGGGAGAGGCAGATGAGCCTGGACCATCATGAGGACAAACACGATCGAACGCGATTCATACTGAAGCAGCTCAGCAGCAAGTTCATTTGAGGTGCGTAGCTTGCGGCGACACGAGTCACAGCCCAACTCTATGCCAGGTATTCTTGAACCTTGACGCGGAGCTCAGGGGGAGGCACTCAGAGCGGGTAAAGCCTGTTTCTGCTACCTCAAGTTACACCGGAACAGATGCCGAACCGGGAACTGTGGAATTAATAGCAATCGTCCAAGACAGACCACAAAGTCACGTTAGTACGCATCGAGACGTCAACAACGGAAGTCAGTTCTTTCGCATCATTCCAGTCAAGCTGCATTACGGCAGCAGGCAGACCGAAATCTACGCCTTTCTAAATGAAGGATCATTCGTGACCTTAGCAGACGCATCCGTATTCCAAAGGCCAAACTCGATTCGAGAGTTGAATGAACTCCGACAAGGTTTACTGGTTGAAAAACGTCCAGACTGTTCAGAACCTAGCATTACCGAGACAGATAGTCAATATGAAAGAGCTATGCGACAGATTCCAAATGATCCCAAATGACTTTTGGGATTAGCTGCGCGCCGTTCACAGCGCACTTTGTTCGAGTCAAGAATGCGGAAACCCACCAAGAAAATTTCCCACTGGACTTAAACGCCATCCAAGATTAATCATCCTATTAAATAGTTTACAAACTACCTCTATAGCGCATTTTGGAATTCAATGAACATCTTTGGCGTCAGTAAGTCATCTCCGGGCGCCGTTTTTGGTTTTAGCCCTTTTATGACTTTTTCAATTTCGTTTGGCCGGAATAAAGGTGTAGTTTGCAGAGGGGTAGCGTCTAGCTGAATTAGTTCCAGGAGGAATAAATTCGAGGCAGGGTTTGCCTTTCTTCGTCGCTGCACAGCATCCCGACTAACCGGCTAAGCAAAGTCCTGACCAAGAACAAGCAGGACCATATAGACCAGATGTTGGAAAATGCGAGTCCAGATGCATCTACCAATTACTCCTTATGGAAACTCACAAGTCGATTTAAGAGACAGGTCATCCCAAAGGCTCCACTCAGAAATCCCGCTGGCGGTTGGTGTAGGTCAAGTCAGCAGAAGGCGGATATCTTTGCTGATAATCTGGAAAATAGATTTAAGCCGCTAGATCTAGCTCCACTGGAAAACCGAATGTTTGTAGAAACACAACTGGACAGACCATTTCAAATGGCTTTCCCTGTAAGCCTGTAACCTTGGAAGAAGTCAAGGCACAGATCGGAAACCTCAAAAACAAAAAAGCACCAGGAGAGGACCTTCTGGACAATAAAACGCTGAAGATTCTTCCCATCAAGGCACTACTATTTATAGTCCTATTGTTTAACAGCGTCCTAAGGCTGAGTCATTACTCGAGAGCATGGAAGAATGCTATCATCACGATGATACCCAAGCCTGGAAAGCAATCCACTGAGGTAGATGCATACAGGCCAATTAGTCTCTTACCTGCATTGGGTAAAATGATGGAAAGAGTCATTCTGAATCGCATCCTTGCACTAGAAAGGGTAAGCAGAGCTATTCCAAAGTGGCAATTTGGCTTTCGAAAGAGTCATGGCACACCTGAACAGCTACATCGCGTGGTCAATTTCGCTCTTGAAGCCATGGAAAACAAAATGTATGCAGTTGCTGTGTTCATGGACATTCAACAAGCCTTTGACAGGGTATGGCACGATGGTCTTCTAAGCAAGCTGAAAAACCTCCTAACGCCTCAGCTTTTTCTCCTAGTTCAGAGCTTCTTATCGGAGAGAAAATTCAGTGTGGTTTTCGATGGAGAAAAGTCGTCAAAACGCCCAATCTCAGCCGGTGTACCACAAGGTAGTGTACTAGGTCCGACGCTTTACTCTCTGTACACTTCAGATATGCCAGACTCCTGGGCCTGTACCCAAGTCGACGATGGTAACATGCTGATCGCAACGTACGCTGACGACACTGCTGTTATGGTCAGAAGTCCAAGCATAGAAATCGCAACCTTGGGTCTGCAAGAGTACGTGACACGTTTTGAAAAGTGGACTACAGATTGGAGCATAGGCATCAACTGCAGCAAATGTGCTTGTGTCACATTCTCCACAAGGCCAAAAAACTGCCCAGGCATCTCCATGCTTGGCTCTGTGCTTCGTCACGAAGCCTACTACAAGTACCTTGGTGTGATTTTGGATAGAGGACTTAACTTCCAGAGGCACACAACGATGATAAAGCAGGCGGTGCTTTCAAAGGCAGCAAGTATGTCCTGGTTATTATCACCAAGAAATAAGCTTTCACTTTCCAACAAAGTTAGGATCTACAAATCTATTTTCAGCCCAATCTGGAAGTATGCATTACAAGTCTACGGCATAGCGTCTAAGTCAAACCTGAAAAAAATACGAGTAGTGCAAAGTAAGATAGTCAGATCGATTTGTAATGCCCCCTGGTTCATGAGAACTAGGGATATAGAAAGAGATCTTAAAATCCCAAAGATAGGCGATGTAATACGTATACATTCAGAAAAATATCATGAACGCCTTGGCTTTCATCCTAACTCCCTAGCGAAGAGGCTAACATGGAGACCTAGAAAAAGAAGATTAAAAAGATACCATCCACATGACCTTCTTTTAAGATTCATATAGCCGTTGTAATTAAAAATGTAAAATTAAAATAATTTAGAATTATATATAGAAAATAGAATTAATTAGATATAGAATTAATGTATAATCATTGATACGTACTTATTGATATTCCCCTGTAAATTACAACCTGTTCAAGCTGCCACAAAGGTAGCAGTATACCCGTTAATGTTAAATAAATATACACATTTTACAAAAAAAAAAAAAAAAAAAAAAAAAAACAGCATCCCGAAGAGTTTCTGTGCAAGAGCCTGGTCGAGTGATCGGGTTGCTTCCTTAATCTGCTGATCTTATGTTTTGTCAATCACGACAAGTGCGCCTTTTTTCTCGCACGAGTTGTTTGATTTGCTGATTGGATTTGTAGTATTTGTTTCGGACTACTTCCTTCCTTTGAGGAGTAGTGATTTTAGCTGCCGCAACGAGTACTTCTTCCAGGACGCTCGTTGTGTGGTCGATGTCCGATTCCATATTACGCTTCGATATTACGGCGAGTTCGATGTGGGCGTAGTTTTTGTATTTAAGCCAGTTCGTTTTTGGCGACGTCAGGCTGAAGGGGTGTTCGGTTATATCTGGACTTTGAAGAAGCGTTAAAAGCACAGGCGAGTAATCTGATGAAAAGTCCGAGACTTTTTTGTCACTTATTAGATTGCCAGGTATGTTTTTTGTCACCGCAAAATCAATAATGTCTGGGAGGTTGCAAGGGGATGTTGGTCAATATGTAAAAACTGCAATGTACGAATTCTATGGATTTTGATTGCGCGTTGCAGTCGCTTGTCGCATGCTACTTTTCAAATCCATGTACACCATACATCCTCTGCGTCTGCGTCCTCGCAGACTACACAGACGGCCCAAAAGGTTCAGTATGACCTAGTTTGTCCATACTCTTATCAATTAGTGCATTGCACTGGACTGTTGCGTTTATATGGCTCTTCCACAGTGACTCTCCGATGCAAAAGATATTTCAACTTGTCAACTTGTCCTTCTTCAGCGGCCTGCTTTTTGGCTCGAGCTCGACCTTGATTCGGAAGTGCTCTTCAGTCTTTGTTTGCATCTTACTTTCATGGATGTACCCTTTGATAAGCGGGACAACATGAAAGTTGTCACCGATCCCGATCAACGCACAGTGGCCGATTTGGATAATTTAGCTTCAGAGAAGTTGAATATCTTTAAAAATAATGATAATTTTAAAAAGTTTGAAATTTTTATGAAATGTTAACCCAATAAGAAATGAAAGTTTAGTAATTTTAATTAGGTAACATTTTTTATTATTTATTTTTTTAAATAAACTTTTTTTAAATTATTTTTTTTTAAATGCAGTTTTACAAAATAAACTAGTTTTAGTTGTTCTAGTCTGAATCTAAATTTTTTTCTGAGTCAGAATCCGAATCTTCGTTTTGAGCATTGTAGTCCAGAAGATTCTGACCTTCAATCTCAAAGGAAACTGCCTTGCCAGAGTTATTGGCCGAACTTTTGGAAAAGCTTGTAGTTAATGGATCTGACGATTCTAAGAATAAATGCAAAAGATCCTCCATTGTATTTTGGCGAGTGTTTTTACGCGTATGGCTTAAGCGAAAATTTCTTAAATCTTTGTTTTGGCTTCTAAGGCTTCTTCTGACATCGTTCCGATCGGAAGTGGTACTTTTTATATATATATCTATAATACGCCATGCTCATCCAAAGGAACCAAATGTTCGGTTAGCCCGAGTTCTTCCTCATGAAACGCACCTTACATCTATTCTATTTTTTCCTTCGTTTAGAAAGAGTTTTGCAAAAATTTGTAATGGTACATTCTATAGATGTCAAGTCCGTCTCGGAACATTTGGATTTATCAACTTTACCGCTAAAAATGTGATCAAACAATGCAACTCTTCTTTGTGGCATCTGCTTCCCCATGCCATACTGCTGAAAGTGCTTGTTTACAGGCAGACATTATTGCTGAAAATATCGTTAAATTTAACAGGGGTACGTTGGGGCAGCTGAACATGGATAATTTATACACTAAACGAAGCATAGTTTACCACAAATATACGCTATTTGCGGGCCGAGGCGACCTTCATAAAGTTTTCCTCTACAGAAGTTGAAATTTGTTGAAAATATGCAGCACGACAGCAGCGGGATATAAAAACATGGAAAATATGCTACGTCTGCAAAAGTCGCTTAAAGGGAAAGCTCGTGACCAGGGCCGTAGCTAGAGCCTCGGGGGCCCTGGGGCAACAAGTAAATTTGGGGCCCCTATACGAAAGTCTTTTGCCCCGCGGGGCCCCTTCCCTTCGGGGGCCCTGGGGCACCGCCCCACCTGCCCCATGCCAGCTACGGCCCTGCTCGTGACCTGGTTTGAGGTAAACTCCTACTTCCTAACCTAGTGCCAGAAGTCATCAGCACTTTGAAGATGTTCTTCGACAGGCTGCACCACTGGCACCACACAAAGTCAGTTTGACGCGTTAATAGAGTACGCGCTTGCAGTTCGGATGGAGGCGTGCAATCTGAAGGCCCATCTCAACAATCCAATGCTGGTCAAGGAGCTGGTTGATAAGCTTTTAAGAACTCAAGTTAAACTTGGCAATGCATCTCCGCGACGATAGGGTGGCAGTCAAAGCATTCAGTGATTGGCTGGATAAAATCGCAGAGGCTGCGTTATTAGTGGTGGCGCCAGCGCCAAAACGGGCGAGTTAACTCCCACAACAGTCGCCGCCCGGACAAGGGAGAGGCAGATGAGCCTGGACCATCATGAGGACAAACACGATCGAACGCGATTCATACTGAAGCAGCTCAGCAGCAAGTTCATTTGAGGTGCGTAGCTTGCGGCGACACGAGTCACAGCCCAACTCTATGCCAGGTATTCTTGAACCTTGACGCGGAGCTCAGGGGGAGGCACTCAGAGCGGGTAAAGCCTGTTTCTGCTACCTCAAGTTACACCGGAACAGATGCCGAACCGGGAACTGTGGAATTAATAGCAATCGTCCAAGACAGACCACAAAGTCACGTGAGTACGCATCGAGACGTCAACAACGGAAGTCAGTTCTTTCGCATCATTCCAGTCAAGCTGCATTACGGCAGCAGGCAGACCGAAATCTACGCCTTTCTAAATGAAGGATCATTCGTGACCTTAGCAGACGCATCCGTATTCCAAAGGCCAAACTCGATTCGAGAGTTGAATGAACTCCGACAAGGTTTACTGGTTGAAAAACGTCCAGACTGTTCAGAACCTAGCATTACCGAGACAGATAGTCAATATGAAAGAGCTATGCGACAGATTCCAAATGATCCCAAATGACTTTTGGGATTAGCTGCGCGCCGTTCATAGCGCACTTTGTTCGAGTCAAGAATGCGGAAACCCACCAAGAAAATTTCCCACTGGACTTAAACGCCATCCAAGATTAATCATCCTATTAAATAGTTTACAAACTACCTCTATAGCGCATTTTGGAATTCAATGAACATCTTTGGCGTCAGTAAGTCATCTCCAGGCGCCGTTTTTAGTTTTAGCCCTTTTATGACTTTTTCAATTTCGTTTGGCCGGAATAAAGGTGTGGTTTGCAGAGGGGTAGCGTCTAGCTGAATTAGTTCCAGGAGGAATAAATTCGAGGCAGGGTTTGCCTTTCTTCGTCGCTGCACAGCATCCCGAAGAGTTTCTGTGCAAGAGCCTGGTCGAGTTGCTCGACCGGGTTGCTTCCTTAATCTGCTGATCTTATGTTTTGTCAATCACGACAAGTGCGCCTTTTTTCTCGCACGAGTTGTTTGATTTGCTGATTGGATTTGTAGTATTTGTTTCGGACTACTTCCTTCCTTTGAGTAGTGGTTTTAGCTGCCGCAACGAGTACTTCTTCCAGGACGCTCGTTGTGTGGTCGATGTCCGATTCCATAATACGCTTCCATATTACGCTTCGATATTACGGCGAGTTCGATGTGGGCGTAGTTTTTGTATTTAAGCCAGTTCGTTTTTGGCGACGTCAGGCTGAAGGGGTGTTCGGTTATATCTGGACTTTGAAGAAGCGTTAAAAGCACAGGCGAGTAATCTGATGAAAAGTCCGAGACTTCTTTGTCACTTATTAGATTGCCAGGTATGTTTTTTGTCACCGCAAAATCAATAATGTCTGGGAGGTTGCAAGGGGATGTTGGTCAATATGTGAAACTGCAATGTACGAATTCTATGGATTTTGATTGCGCGTTGCAGTCGCTTGTCGCATGCTACTTTTCAAGTCCATGTACACCATACATCCTCTGCGTCTGCGTCCTCGCAGACTACACAGACGGCCCAAAAGGTTCAGTATGACCTAGTTTGTCCATACTCTTATCAATTAGTGCATTGCACTGGACTGTTGCGTTTATATGGCTCTTCCACAGTGACTCTCCGATGCAAAAGATATTTCAACTTGTCAACTTGTCCTTCTTCAGCGGCCTGCTTTTTGGCTCGAGCTCGACCTTGATTCGGAAGTGCTCTTCAGTCTTTGTTTGCATCTTACTTTCATGGATGTACCCTTTGATAAGCGGGACAACATGAAAGTTGTCACCGATCCCGATCAACGCACAGTGGCCGATTTGGATAATTTAGCTTCAGAGAAGTTGAATATCTTTAAAAATAATGATAATTTTAAAAAGTTGGAAATTTTTATGGAATGTTAGCCCAATAAGAAATGAAAGTTTAGTAATTTTAATTAGGTAACATTTATTATTATTTATTTTTTTAAATAAATTTTTTTTAAATTATTTTTTTTTAAATGCAGTTTTACAAAATAAACTAGTTTTAGTTGTTCTAGTCTGAATCTAAATTTTTTCCTGAGTCAGAATCCGAATCTTCGTTTTGAGCATTGTAGTCCAGAAGATTCTGACCTTCAATCTCAAAGGAAACTGCCTTGCTAGAGTTATTGGCCGAACTTTTGGAAAAGCTTGTAGTTAATGGATCTGACGATTCTAAGAATAAATGCAAAAGATCCTCCATTGTATTTTGGCGAGTGTTTTTACGCGTATGGCTTAAGCGAAAATTTCTTAAATCTTTGTTTTGGCTTCTAAGGCTTCTTCTGACATCATTCCGATCGGAAGTGGTACTTTTTATATATATATCTATAATACGCCATGCTCATCCAAAGGAACCAAATGTTCGGTTAGCCCGAGTTCTTCCTCATGAAACGCACCTTACATCTATTCTATTTTTTCCTTCGTTTAGAAAGAGTTTTGCATAAATTTTTAATGGTACATTCTATAGATGTCAAGTCCGTCTCGGAACATTTGGATTTATCAACTTTACCGCTAAAAATGTGATCAAACAATGCAACTCTTCTTTGTGGCATCTGCTTCCCCATGCCATACTGCTGAAAGTGCTTGTTTACAGGCAGACATTATTGCTGAAAATATCGTTAAATTTAACAGGGGTACGTTGGGGCAGCTGAACATGGATAATTTATACACTAAACGAAGCATAGTTTACCACAAATATACGCTATTTGCGGGCCGAGGCGACCTTCATAAAGTTTTCCTCTACAGAAGTTGAAATTTGTTGAAAATATGCAGCACGACAGCAGCGGGATATAAAAACATGGAAAATATGCTACGTCTGCAAAAGTCGCTTAAAGGGAAAGCTCGTGACCTGGTTTGAGGTAAACTCCTACTTCCTAACCTAGTGCCAGAAGTCATCAGCACTTTGAAGATGTTCTTCGACAGGCTGCACCACTGGCACCACACAAAGTCAGTTTGACGCGTTAATAGAGTACGCGCTTGCAGTTCGGATGGAGGCGTGCAATCTGAAGGCCCATCTCAACAATCCAATGCTGGTCAAGGAGCTGGTTGATAAGCTTTTAAGAACACAAGTTAAACTTGGCAATGCATCTCCGCGACGATAGGGTGGCAGTCAAAGCATTCAGTGATTGGCTGGATAAAATCGCAGAGGCTGCGTTATTAGTGGTGGCGCCAGCGCCAAAACGGGCGAGTTAACTCCCACAACAGTCGCCGCCCGGACAAGGGAGAGGCAGATGAGCCTGGACCATCATGAGGACAAACACGATCGAACGCGATTCATACTGAAGCAGCTCAGCAGCAAGTTCATTTGAGGTGCGTAGCTTGCGGCGACACGAGTCACAGCCCAACTCTATGCCAGGTATTCTTGAACCTTGACGCGGAGCTCAGGGGTAGGCACTCAGAGCGGGTAAAGCCTGTTTCTGCTACCTCAAGTTACACCGGAACAGATGCCGAACCGGGAACTGTGGAATTAATAGCAATCGTCCAAGACAGACCACAAAGTCACGTGAGTACGCATCGAGACGTCAACAACGGAAGTCAGTTCTTTCGCATCATTCCAGTCAAGCTGCATTACGGCAGCAGGCAGACCGAAATCTACGCCTTTCTAAATGAAGGATCATTCGTGACCTTAGCAGACGCATCCGTATTCCAAAGGCCAAACTCGATTCGAGAGTTGAATGAACTCCGACAAGGTTTACTGTTTGAAAAACGTCCAGACTGTTCAGAACCTAGCATTACCGAGACAGATAGTCAATATGAAAGAGCTATGCGACAGATTCCAAATGATCCCAAATGACTTTTGGGATTAGCTGCGCGCCGTTCATAGCGCACTTTGTTCGAGTCAAGAATGCGGAAACCCACCAAGAAAATTTCCCACTGGACTTAAACGCCATCCAAGATTAATCATCCTATTAAATAGTTTACAAACTACCTCTATAGCGCATTTTGGAATTCAATGAACATCTTTGGCGTCAGTAAGTCATCTCCAGGCGCCGTTTTTAGTTTTAGCCCTTTTATGACTTTTTCAATTTCGTTTGGCCGGAATAAAGGTGTGGTTTGCAGAGGGGTAGCGTCTAGCTGAATTAGTTCCAGGAGGAATAAATTCGAGGCAGGGTTTGCCTTTCTTCGTCGCTGCACAGCATCCCGAAGAGTTTCTGTGCAAGAGCCTGGTCGAGTGATCGGGTTGCTTCCTTAATCTGCTGATCTTATGTTTTGTCAATCACGACAAGTGCGCCTTTTTTCTCGCACGAGTTGTTTGATTTGCTGATTGGATTTGTAGTATTTGTTTCGGACTACTTCCTTCCTTTGAGGAGTAGTGATTTTAGCTGCCGCAACGAGTACTTCTTCCAGGACGCTCGTTGTGTGGTCGATGTCCGATTCCATATTACGCTTCGATATTACGGCGAGTTCGATGTGGGCGTAGTTTTTGTATTTAAGCCAGTTCGTTTTTGGCGACGTCAGGCTGAAGGGGTGTTCGGTTATATCTGGACTTTGAAGAAGCGTTAAAAGCACAGGCGAGTAATCTGATGAAAAGTCCGAGACTTCTTTGTCACTTATTAGATTGCCAGGTATGTTTTTTGTCACCGCAAAATCAATAATGTCTGGGAGGTTGCAAGGGGATGTTGGTCAATATGTGAAACTGCAATGTACGAATTCTATGGATTTTGATTGCGCGTTGCAGTCGCTTGTCGCATGCTACTTTTCAAATCCATGTACACCATACATCCTCTGCGTCTGCGTCCTCGCAGACTACACAGACGGCCCAAAAGGTTCAGTATGACCTAGTTTGTCCATACTCTTATCAATTAGTGCATTGCACTGGACTGTTGCGTTTATATGGCTCTTCCACAGTGACTCTCCGATGCAAAAGATATTTCAACTTGTCAACTTGTCCTTCTTCAGCGGCCTGCTTTTTGGCTCGAGCTCGACCTTGATTCGGAAGTGCTCTTCAGTCTTTGTTTGCATCTTACTTTCATGGATGTACCCTTTGATAAGCGGGACAACATGAAAGTTGTCACCGATCCCGATCAACGCACAGTGGCCGATTTGGATAATTTAGCTTCAGAGAAGTTGAATATCTTTAAAAATAATGATAATTTTAAAAAGTTTGAAATTTTTATGGAATGTTAACCCAATAAGAAATGAAAATTTAGTAATTTTAATTGGGTAACATTTTTTATTATTTATTTTTTTTAAATAAACTTTTTTTAAATTATTTTTTTTTAAATGCAGTTTTACAAAATAAACTAGTTTTAGTTGTTCTAGTCTGAATCTAAATTTTTTTCTGAGTCAGAATCCGAATCTTCGTTTTGAGCATTGTAGTCCAGAAGATTCTGACCTTCAATCTCAAAGGAAACTGCCTTGCTAGAGTTATTGGCCGAACTTTTGGAAAAGCTTGTAGTTAATGGATCTGACGATTCTAAGAATAAATGCAAAAGATCCTCCATTGTATTTTGGCGAGTGTTTTTACGCGTATGGCTTAAGCGAAAATTTCTTAAATCTTTGTTTTGGCTTCTAAGGCTTCTTCTGACATCGTTCCGATCGGAAGTGGTACTTTTTATATATATATCTATAATACGCCATGCTCATCCAAAGGAACCAAATGTTCGGTTAGCCCGAGTTCTTCCTCATGAAACGCACCTTACATCTATTCTATTTTTTCCTTCTTTTAGAAAGAGTTTTGCAAAAATTTTTAATGGTACATTCTATAGATGTCAAGTCCGTCTCGGAACATTTGGATTTATCAACTTTACCGCTAAAAATGTGATCAAACAATGCAACTCTTCTTTGTGGCATCTGCTTCCCCATGCCATACTGCTGAAAGTGCTTGTTTACAGGCAGACATTATTGCTGAAAATATCGTTAAATTTAACAGGGGTACGTTGGGGCAGCTGAACATGGATAATTTATACACTAAACGAAGCATAGTTTACCACAAATATACGCTATTTGCGGGCCGAGGCGACCTTCATAAAGTTTTCCTCTACAGAAGTTGAAATTTGTTGAAAATATGCAGCACGACAGCAGCGGGATATAAAAACATGGAAAATATGCTACGTCTGCAAAAGTCGCTTAAAGGGAAAGCTCGTGACCTGGTTTGAGGTAAACTCCTACTTCCTAACCTAGTGCCAGAAGTCATCAGCACTTTGAAGATGTTCTTCGACAGGCTGCACCACTGGCATCACACAAAGTCAGTTTGACGCGTTAATAGAGTACGCGCTTGCAGTTCGGATGGAGGCGTGCAATCTGAAGGCCCATCTCAACAATCCAATGCTGGTCAAGGAGCTGGTTGATAAGCTTTTAAGAACTCAAGTTAAACTTGGCAATGCATCTCCGCGACGATAGGGTGGCAGTCAAAGCATTCAGTGATTGGCTGGATAAAATCGCAGAGGCTGCGTTATTAGTGGTGGCGCCAGCGCCAAAACGGGCGAGTTAACTCCCACAACAGTCGCCGCCCGGACAAGGGAGAGGCAGATGAGCCTGGACCATCATGAGGACAAACACGATCGAACGCGATTCATACTGAAGCAGCTCAGCAGCAAGTTCATTTGAGGTGCGTAGCTTGCGGCGACACGAGTCACAGCCCAACTCTATGCCAGGTATTCTTGAACCTTGACGCGGAGCTCAGGGGGAGGCACTCAGAGCGGGTAAAGCCTGTTTCTGCTACCTCAAGTTACACCGGAACAGATGCCGAACCGGGAACTGTGGAATTAATAGCAATCGTCCAAGACAGACCACAAAGTCACGTGAGTACGCATCGAGACGTCAACAACGGAAGTCAGTTCTTTCGCATCATTCCAGTCAAGCTGCATTACGGCAGCAGGCAGACCGAAATCTACGCCTTTCTAAATGAAGGATCATTCGTGACCTTAGCAGACGCATCCGTATTCCAAAGGCCAAACTCGATTCGAGAGTTGAATGAACTCCGACAAGGTTTACTGGTTGAAAAACGTCCAGACTGTTCAGAACCTAGCATTACCGAGACAGATAGTCAATATGAAAGAGCTATGCGACAGATTCCAAATGATCCCAAATGACTTTTGGGATTAGCTGCGCGCCGTTCATAGCGCACTTTGTTCGAGTCAAGAATGCGGAAACCCACCAAGAAAATTTCCCACTGGACTTAAACGCCATCCAAGATTAATCATCCTATTAAATAGTTTACAAACTACCTCTATAGCGCATTTTGGAATTCAATGAACATCTTTGGCGTCAGTAAGTCATCTCCAGGCGCCGTTTTTAGTTTTAGCCCTTTTATGACTTTTTCAATTTCGTTTGGCCGGAATAAAGGTGTGGTTTGCAGAGGGGTAGCGTCTAGCTGAATTAGTTCCAGGAGGAATAAATTCGAGGCAGGGTTTGCCTTTCTTCGTCGCTGCACAGCATCCCGAAGAGTTTCTGTGCAAGAGCCTGGTCGAGTGATCGGGTTGCTTCCTTAATCTGCTGATCTTATGTTTTGTCAATCACGACAAGTGCGCCTTTTTTCTCGCACGAGTTGTTTGATTTGCTGATTGGATTTGTAGTATTTGTTTCGGACTACTTCCTTCCTTTGAGGAGTAGTGATTTTAGCTGCCGCAACGAGTACTTCTTCCAGGACGCTCGTTGTGTGGTCGATGTCCGATTCCATATTACGCTTCGATATTACGGCGAGTTCGATGTGGGCGTAGTTTTTGTATTTAAGCCAGTTCGTTTTTGGCGACGTCAGGCTGAAGGGGTGTTCGGTTATATCTGGACTTTGAAGAAGCGTTAAAAGCACAGGCGAGTAATCTGATGAAAAGTCCGAGACTTCTTTGTCACTTATTAGATTGCCAGGTATGTTTTTTGTCACCGCAAAATCAATAATGTCTGGGAGGTTGCAAGGGGATGTTGGTCAATATGTGAAACTGCAATGTACGAATTCTATGGATTTTGATTGCGCGTTGCAGTCGCTTGTCGCATGCTACTTTTCAAATCCATGTACACCATACATCCTCTGCGTCTGCGTCCTCGCAGACTACACAGACGGCCCAAAAGGTTCAGTATGACCTAGTTTGTCCATACTCTTATCAATTAGTGCATTGCACTGGACTGTTGCGTTTATATGGCTCTTCCACAGTGACTCTCCGATGCAAAAGATATTTCAACTTGTCAACTTGTCCTTCTTCAGCGGCCTGCTTTTTGGCTCGAGCTCGACCTTGATTCGGAAGTGCTCTTCAGTCTTTGTTTGCATCTTACTTTCATGGATGTACCCTTTGATAAGCGGGACAACATGAAAGTTGTCACCGATCCCGATCAACGCGCAGTGGCCGATTTGGATAATTTAGCTTCAGAGAAGTTGAATATCTTTAAAAATAATGATAATTTTAAAAAGTTTGAAATTTTTATGGAATGTTAACCCAATAAGAAATGAAAGTTCAGTAATTTTAATTAGGTAACATTTATTATTATTTATTTTTTTAAATAAACTTTTTTTAAATTATTTTTTTTTAAATGCAGTTTTACAAAATAAACTAGTTTTAGTTGTTCTAGTCTGAATCTAAATTTTTTTCTGAGTCAGAATCCGAATCTTCGTTTTGAGCATTGTAGTCCAGAAGATTCTGACCTTCAATCTCAAAGGAAACTGCCTTGCTACAGTTATTGGCCGAACTTTTGGAAAAGCTTGTAGTTAATGGATCTGACGATTCTAAGAATAAATGCAAAAGATCCTCCATTGTATTTTGGCGAGTGTTTTTACGCGTATGGCTTAAGCGAAAATTTCTTAAATCTTTGTTTTGGCTTCTAAGGCTTCTTCTGACATCGTTCCGATCGGAAGTGGTACTTTTTATATATATATCTATAATACGCCATGCTCATCCAAAGGAACCAAATGTTCGGTTAGCCCGAGTTCTTCCTCATGAAACGCACCTTACATCTATTCTATTTTTTCCTTCTTTTAGAAAGAGTTTTGCAAAAATTTTTAATGGTACATTCTATAGATGTCAAGTCCGTCTCGGAACATTTGGATTTATCAACTTTACCGCTAAAAATGTGATCAAACAATGCAACTCTTCTTTGTGGCATCTGCTTCCCCATGCCATACTGCTGAAAGTGCTTGTTTACAGGCAGACATTATTGCTGAAAATATCGTTAAATTTAACAGGGGTACGTTGGGGCAGCTGAACATGGATAATTTATACACTAAACGAAGCATAGTTTACCACAAATATACGCTATTTGCGGGCCGAGGCGACCTTCATAAAGTTTTCCTCTACAGAAGTTGAAATTTGTTGAAAATATGCAGCACGACAGCAGCGGGATATAAAAACATGGAAAATATGCTACGTCTGCAAAAGTCGCTTAAAGGGAAAGCTCGTGACCTGGTTTGAGGTAAACTCCTACTTCCTAACCTAGTGCCAGAAGTCATCAGCACTTTGAAGATGTTGTTCGACAGGCTGCACCACTGGCACCACACAAAGTCAGTTTGACGCGTTAATAGAGTACGCGCTTGCAGTTCGGATGGAGGCGTGCAATCTGAAGGCCCATCTCAACAATCCAATGCTGGTCAAGGAGCTGGTTGATAAGCTTTTAAGAACACAAGTTAAACTTGGCAATGCATCTCCGCGACGATAGGGTGGCAGTCAAAGCATTCAGTGATTGGCTGGATAAAATCGCAGAGGCTGCGTTATTAGTGGTGGCGCCAGCGCCAAAACGGGCGAGTTAACTCCCACAACAGTCGCCGCCCGGACAAGGGAGAGGCAGATGAGCCTGGACCATCATGAGGACAAACACGATCGAACGCGATTCATACTGAAGCAGCTCAGCAGCAAGTTCATTTGAGGTGCGTAGCTTGCGGCGACACGAGACAGATAGTCAATATGAAAGAGCTATGCGACAGATTCCAAATGATCCCAAATGACTTTTGGGATTAGCTGCGCGCCGTTCATAGCGCACTTTGTTCGAGTCAAGAATGCGGAAACCCACCAAGAAAATTTCCCACTGGACTTAAACGCCATCCAAGATTAATCATCCTATTAAATAGTTTACAAACTACCTCTATAGCGCATTTTGGAATTCAATGAACATCTTTGGCGTCAGTAAGTCATCTCCAGGCGCCGTTTTTAGTTTTAGCCCTTTTATGACTTTTTCAATTTCGTTTGGCCGGAATAAAGGTGTGGTTTGCAGAGGGGTAGCGTCTAGCTGAATTAGTTCCAGGAGGAATAAATTCGAGGCAGGGTTTGCCTTTCTTCGTCGCTGCACAGCATCCCGAAGAGTTTCTGTGCAAGAGCCTGGTCGAGTGATCGGGTTGCTTCCTTAATCTGCTGATCTTATGTTTTGTCAATCACGACAAGTGCGCCTTTTTTCTCGCACGAGTTGTTTGATTTGCTGATTGGATTTGTAGTATTTGTTTCGGACTACTTCCTTCCTTTGAGGAGTAGTGATTTTAGCTGCCGCAACGAGTACTTCTTCCAGGACGCTCGTTGTGTGGTCGATGTCCGATTCCATATTACGCTTCGATATTACGGCGAGTTCGATGTGGGCGTAGTTTTTGTATTTAAGCCAGTTCGTTTTTGGCGACGTCAGGCTGAAGGGGTGTTCGGTTATATCTGGACTTTGAAGAAGCGTTAAAAGCACAGGCGAGTAATCTGATGAAAAGTCCGAGACTTCTTTGTCACTTATTAGATTGCCAGGTATGTTTTTTTGTCACCGCAAAATCAATAATGTCTGGGAGGTTGCAAGGGGATGTTGGTCAATATGTGAAACTGCAATGTACGAATTCTATGGATTTTGATTGCGCGTTGCAGTCGCTTGTCGCATGCTACTTTTCAAATCCATGTACACCATACATCCTCTGCGTCTGCGTCCTCGCAGACTACACAGACGGCCCAAAAGGTTCAGTATGACCTAGTTTGTCCATACTCTTATCAATTAGTGCATTGCACTGGACTGTTGCGTTTATATGGCTCTTCCACAGTGACTCTCCGATGCAAAAGATATTTCAACTTGTCAACTTGTCCTTCTTCAGCGGCCTGCTTTTTGGCTCGAGCTCGACCTTGATTCGGAAGTGCTCTTCAGTCTTTGTTTGCATCTTACTTTCATGGATGTACCCTTTGATAAGCGGGACAACATGAAAGTTGTCACCGATCCCGATCAACGCGCAGTGGCCGATTTGGATAATTTAGCTTCAGAGAAGTTGAATATCTTTAAAAATAATGATAATTTTAAAAAGTTTGAAATTTTTATGGAATGTTAACCCAATAAGAAATGAAAGTTCAGTAATTTTAATTAGGTAACATTTATTATTATTTATTTTTTTAAATAAACTTTTTTTAAATTATTTTTTTTTAAATGCAGTTTTACAAAATAAACTAGTTTTAGTTGTTCTAGTCTGAATCTAAATTTTTTTCTGAGTCAGAATCCGAATCTTCGTTTTGAGCATTGTAGTCCAGAAGATTCTGACCTTCAATCTCAAAGGAAACTGCCTTGCTACAGTTATTGGCCGAACTTTTGGAAAAGCTTGTAGTTAATGGATCTGACGATTCTAAGAATAAATGCAAAAGATCCTCCATTGTATTTTGGCGAGTGTTTTTACGCGTATGGCTTAAGCGAAAATTTCTTAAATCTTTGTTTTGGCTTCTAAGGCTTCTTCTGACATCGTTCCGATCGGAAGTGGTACTTTTTATATATATATCTATAATACGCCATGCTCATCCAAAGGAACCAAATGTTCGGTTAGCCCGAGTTCTTCCTCATGAAACGCACCTTACATCTATTCTATTTTTTCCTTCTTTTAGAAAGAGTTTTGCAAAAATTTTTAATGGTACATTATATAGATGTCAAGTCCGTCTCGGAACATTTGGATTTATCAACTTTACCGCTAAAAATGTGATCAAACAATGCAACTCTTCTTTGTGGCATCTGCTTCCCCATGCCATACTGCAGAAAGTGCTTGTTTACGGGCAGACATTATTGCTGAAAATATCGCTAAATTTAACAGGGGCACGTTGGGGCAGCTGAACATGGATAATTTATACACTAAACGAAGCATAGTTTACCACAAATATACGCTATTTGCGGGCCGAGGCGACCTTCATAAAGTTTTCCTCTACAGAAGTTGAAATTTGTTGAAAATATGCAGCACGACAGCAGCGGGATATAAAAACATGGAAAATATGCTACGTCTGCAAAAGTCGCTTAAAGGGAAAGCTCGTGACCTGGTTTGAGGTAAACTCCTACTTCCTAACCTAGTGCCAGAAGTCATCAGCACTTTGAAGATGTTCTTCGACAGGCTGCACCACTGGCATCACACAAAGTCAGTTTGACGCGTTAATAGAGTACGCGCTTGCAGTTCGGATGGAGGCGTGCAATCTGAAGGCCCATCTCAACAATCCAATGCTGGTCAAGGAGCTGGTTGATAAGCTTTTAAGAACTCAAGTTAAACTTGGCAATGCATCTCCGCGACGATAGGGTGGCAGTCAAAGCATTCAGTGATTGGCTGGATAAAATCGCAGAGGCTGCGTTATTAGTGGTGGCGCCAGCGCCAAAACGGGCGAGTTAACTCCCACAACAGTCGCCGCCCGGACAAGGGAGAGGCAGATGAGCCTGGACCATCATGAGGACAAACACGATCGAACGCGATTCATACTGAAGCAGCGACACGAGTCACAGCCCAGCTCAATGCCAGGTATTCTTGAACATTGACGCGGAGCTCAGGGGGAGGCACTCAGAGCGGGTAAAGCCTGTTTCTGCTACCTGAAGTTACACCGGAACAGATGCCGAACCGGGAACTGTGGAATTAATGGCTGTACAAAGAAATGCCACGAGTTGCTTCATACATAATATCTTCCTAACACAATCGGCCAAGACAGACCACAAAGTCACGTGAGTACGCATCGAGACGTCAACAACGGAAGTCAGTTCTTTCGCATCATTCCAGTCAAGCTGCATTACGGCAGCAGGCAGACCGAAATCTACGCCTTTCTAAATGAAGGATCATTCGGGACCTTAGCAGACGCATCCGTATTCCAAAGACTGGAAATACAAGGCCAGGCCAGACTCGATTCGAGAGTTGATCAGTAAAAGCACCCGTTCAAATCTCGGAAAGGAACTTATAATTTATAATTTCAACAACCCAGCTCTAGAAGCTGCAGAAATAGTTTAAACCAACAAGCCCTAAACATTTCCTCTTTTAAGTCAACGAAATTCGATATTAGTTCCTGAATCAAGAAACTTTGTAGTTAATTTAAAAGATCGTATTTCTATTACAAATTCAAAAATTGATTTAATTAAAATTAACCAATCATTACAATAGTTCTTTAACGTTGCTTGTCTATATACTTTTCTTAAGGTAAATCCAAAATAAAAAAAAAAAAATAAATAAAAACGACTCTTAAAATCCTCCAATACAATATTCAGAGCTTAACTGCTAATAACAATAAACATCTGTTAGAACTATTTTTAGTTAATAATAATATTATAGACATAGCAATTTTGTCAGAAATTTGGATTCCAAACAATTCTATGTGTAGCCTAGCTAATTATAATTTTGTGTGTAAACCTCGTGCCGACGGGTATGGAGGCGTTGGTATTTATTTAAAAAAATATATACGTTTTAGGAAAATTAAATGTAACATTAATATTGAAGCAGTTGATGTCTGTACAACGAATCTAAAAAACAATATAAACATTTTTAGTATCTATGCCGCACCCAATCCTAACACTATTTCTTTTGAACAAGGTTGCAACGATTTATTTTCTATTGCGTCTGAACTGAACGGTACTACTATTATAGGTGGCGATTTTAATGCCAAATCTAGTATTTGGGGTAACAACACGCTTGACGCCAGAGGAGGCATCTTGGAAAACTCTTTTGAATTCAGGATTTTTCTGCATTAACAATGGCGATCCAACCTACTCACCTAATCCGTCCTATTTCTCTACCCTTGATGTCACTTTCACAAATAATAATCATTTTAGATTTAAATGGGCTTCATTCTAAAATTTCGAATAGCAATCACTTTCCGGTTTTAATTGAAGTGGATAATGTTTCGGCTTCTTCAACTCTTATAAATATAATCACCCAAAAATTATTAAAGATTTCTCAAATGTTCATATTACTTCTCTAGACACCCTTTTTACTTGTTCTCAAAACATTCACGCCAATAATACGATAAAATTAAATGGGAATAATAGATACGTTCCTAAAAAATATTGGGATGAGGTTTGTGAAAAACTGTTTAGGCTAAGAAACGAGTGCAGACAAAAATATTTTAAATCCAAGCTTTTCACAGGTGCTATTGCCTATATTAACAGTAATAGTAAACTTAACAATTACTTTTATAAAATGAGAAAGAATAACCTAAACAGGCTTTTAGATGATTTATCTGACCCTACCTCAATGAAAGATATGTGGGGAAAAATTCATTCCCTTAAACTTTATAAACAAATAAAACCTTCCAAAAGTTCATTTTCTGATTCGACCACCACGCTTTTCTTAGTCAAATAGCCACAGCTCCTAACACTGATACTTGTTCTGATGTTATTTTCCCTGACGGCTTACTTTACACAAATTCTATCTCAAACTTCACATATCATGAACTTTTTGTCTTTCTCAAATCCCGTAACCCTGATTCTGCTAAGGGACTCGATAAGATATCATATAGAATGCTCCTAGCCTTACCTATTGTGCAATTAGAAAACCTTGTTTCCTTTCTTAATTGTACTTTAGACCAACGTAATATTCCAGACAATTGGCGTAGAATAAAAGTTATTCCTGTGCCAAAGAAAAACCTTGACTCTTCTATAATTACAAACAATAGACCTATTTGCCTTCTAAGTGTAATTTTTTAATGTTTAGAGGGCTTAATTAAATCGAGTATGGAGAATCACATTAATAGACACGAAATTCTCCCTCCAAGGTCCTATGCTTTTAGGAAAAACCATTCAACATCGCGATGTATCAATGATGTGATCAACACTATAGCTAATTTAAAAGCTCGTGGCTTCCATGTTACAGCAGCAGTTCTTGATTTAAACAAAGCGTTTGACGCAGTCAAAATTCCTATCCTAGGTAAAAAATTAGTTAATTTAGGTTTTAACCACTCCCATATTAAATTCATTATCAATTTCCTTAATAAAAGAATTTTACCTTTGGGCAAGGCATTGGTTACAGTCGACAAAGGGGTTAGTCAGGGAAGCTGTCTTAGCCCAATTCTATTTAATCTTTACACTCTTGAGCTTCATAATCTAAGCAACAATCATGACAGTACTCTTTTCCAGTACGCGGACGTTTTTTTTTTAGTCTGCTATGACAAGGTTTTTTCGTTGGCTGAATCTAAATTAGAGCAGAAAGTGAATGATGACAAGAAAGACCAAGCAATCTGTGGGAAAATCGGCGAAAATCATCAAACCGCCGCCAATTTTTATCCTTGACGTATCCTGCATCAAGGGCCTCTCCAAAGACATTTCCCACCTCTTAGGCGGGGATGTTGAAGTGACTTCCAAGGCAAGCACTAACAACACAATTCGCGTCATGGCTCCAGACAAGGATACTTACTCAACTCTGAAAAAGTTCCTGAGCGAAAATAACCATCGATACCACACATTCCAGCCCCGAGACGAGCGCGCTTATCGGATCGTCGTTAAAGGCCTCCACTTCTCCACCGACCCGGAGGATATTAAGGTGGGTTTTAGCAGCCATGGACACAAAGTCAGGGATATACACAATCCTACGCAAAAAGGTACAAAGAAGCCACTAAACATTTTCTTTATTAACCTCGAGCCAGCCAAAAACAACAAGGAGGCCTTTAAAGTCAAGCGGCTATGCAGCACGGTGGTTACGGTTGAGCCACCAAAAAAATTCGACGATGTGCCCCAATGCCATCGCTCCCAGGGCTTCGGTCACACGAAACGGTACTGCCATCTGGAGTATATATGCGTAAAGTGTGGAGATAGGCACCCATCGTCCGAATGCACCAAAATCGCCAGTGAACCAGCCGTTTGCCTCCACTGCGACGGACCGCACGCGGCCTCTTATAAGGGCTGTCCAGCCTACAAAAAGGCAAAGAGCATGCTCGCCCCCAAGCAGACTGCTCCAAGAAGCCAGCCACCTCAATTCAGCAAAATTAACCCTAACATCAGCTATGCTAGCGCAGCCAAAAACGGAGCACCACAGTTTGACTCCAACCCCAATCCCGATCCCAGTCTTTCAAGTAATCCAATGGACGCCCTAACGGCTAGGATGGAATCTATGTTTGAGCGAATGATGGAGAAGGTCTTGAGCCAAATAGCCCAAATGATGGCCACCGTTTGCAAATCCTTATGCATACGCAATTAAATATAACCATATGGAATGCTAACGGCCTGGTAAAAAGAAGGCCAGAGGTCGAGCTATATTGCAAGACACTCCAAGCAGACGTTATCCTCATATCAGAAACACATTTTACCACCAGATCATACTTGACTATTAGAGGATACGACCTCATTGCCGCTAACCACCCGAACGGTAAAGGTCGCGGGGGCGCGGCCATCCTTATTCGCAGCTGCATCAAGTATGAGGCACTTCCAGCCATGTGCGAAGACTGGGTGCAATGTGCCCAAATTAAAATCTCCACTATCAACGGTGAAATAACAATCGCTGCAGCATATTGCCCCCCCAGGCACAACATCCACGAACAGGAATTCGGCTTGCTACTGGATTGCCTCAGCCCCAAGTTCATAATCGGAGGGGACTTTAATGCTAAACACCCATCGTGGGGCTCCAGGATTACGAACCCAAAGGGCTCGGCCCTATACAGGCAGATTCAGTCCCGAAACTTGAGCTGTCACGCGACTGGTGCACCCACATACTGGCCTACGGATCCTCACAAAACCCCAGATGTCCTAGACTTCGCCATCTCCGGAGGACTGGATTCTGCCGGAATTCAGGCGAGAGAAGTAGAAGACCTTTTCTCGGATCACAGCGCCTTTGCCGTGTCACTTTTCACCCCAGCCTTGCTCAGGTCAGCCCGCAAAAAGCTGATCTACAAGATAACAGACGTTGACAAGTACCAATCATACCTGAACAACTTTACCGACCCCAGCCCGACACTTAACTCCCCGGTTGACATCGACACCGTTGTAGAAGAGTTAACAGCCCATATTCGGGCGGCAGCTTCTAAAGCAGCACCAAGACCCTCCAACCGCCCAAGAGCCACATCCATTTTTGGAGCCCAGAAGTCGAAGAACTCAAACTTGAAAAGCGACGACTCCGAAGAGTGTGAATGCTCTCGAGGAATCCTTTGGACAAAACCGCCTTCAATAGATCGACCAAATGTCTGACAGAAACGCTGCGAAGAAAGCAGACCTTTGACGGGTTCGTCGAACAACTTGAGCCAGGCGACCCTCAACATAACTTATGGCGAGTCACCAAATCTATCAGACAGCCGCTGAAAAGGATCCCACCTGTACAAAAAACCGACGGCAGCTGGTGCAGATCAGAGATGGACAGGGCCAACGCTTTCGCCGAACACCTCGAAGGTGTCTTTACGCTTTTTGATCGCTGCTCACCGGAGGATGCTGCTGAAACTGCCCGTCTGCTAGCCGAGCGTTCCAGGGACGCCGATCCAATACCGCCAGTGACTGAGGAGGAAACAACTGAGCTTATAACCATCATGAGCAACAACAAGGCCTCGGGCGATGATGGTATCAATGCAATTGCATTAAAAATGTTACCACCTCCAAGCATTCAGCTAATTACGAGGATCTATAATAGATGCTTCGAGATAGGGTACTTTCCGTCCACATGGAAACGTGCCCAGGTAACTATGATACCTAAGCCCGGGAAACCCGAAGCAAACCTTTCGTCCTACCGACCAATAAGTTTGTTACCAATGTTTTTAAGCAGAGCACTGCCAGTATTTGACAAGGCTGGACTGAACCCTGACCACCAGTTTGGCTTCAGGCGGCGACACGGTACGCCATAGCAGTGCCATCGGGTAGTGCAGTCCTGGACGCGTTTGAAACCAAGAAGTACTGCATGACCGTCATGCTGGACGTGAAGCAGGCGTTCGACCGAGTCTGGCATCCCGGTCTTCTATATAAATTAAAGACTGGCCTACCCCGACCATACTTCCAGTTCCTAAAGTCGTTCTTGGTAGACCGTAAATTTGCTGTTAGATGTGGCGAGGCCGAGGATTTGCTCAGCGACTGGCAAAAGCGATGGAACATTGCCGTCAATAATGAGAAGTCCACTGCCACCACATTTTCTCTCTGCAACGGCAACTGCCCTCCAGTCAACCTCAACGGCTCCCCGATCCCGCAGGAAGACAATTCCAAGTACGTTGGATTCACCCTAGACAGGAGGCTCACCTGGAGGCTCCATCTGATTAAGAAGAGGAAACAGGCTGATCAAAGACTTCGATCCTTCTACTGGCTCATGGGTGGGGGATCGAAGCTGAGAACGTCCACGAAACTTCTCATTTACAAGGCCATAAAACGCCCAATCTGGACGTACGGCATACAGCTCTGCGGCACTGCGAGCAAGACGAATGTCCGAACTATACAAGCTTTCGAAAATAGAGCCCTTCGAATCGCCACTGGGGCCCACGTCTATCATGACAATCGCACCATCCACGAGGTTCTCAATTTCCCTTGGGTCAAGGACGAGATCCAAAGAAGCAGCGCCCGTTACATGCAGAGGCTTCATAATCACCCGAACCTGTTGGCCAGCTCCCTGCTGGACAACAGCGAGCAGCCCAGAAGACTAAAAAGGACACACCCGCTGGACCTCCCCTTACTACTCTAATGTATTTCTACCATATTAATATTTAAAATTATCTATAAGTGAAGTTTATGTGATAACATTTAATGGTTGTCCCTAAAGGACAGTTTTAAATAAACGTTATCCTGCTATTACAAAAAAAAAAAAAAATATGAAAGAGCTATGCGACATAAACTATGAACTTAAAATACAAAAACAGGGCTTTTCTTAAATATAAAACTGCAGTAGTACATGTTATGTAGTATGTTAATGTATGTATGCAGTAGTATGTATACATACAGTAGTATATATGTTATACTATGGTATGTTATACTATATACGCTAAATGTTATAGGAAATATATACGCCGCTGCTTGCGAATTTAATTTACTCAAGATCTGAAGCAGTTTTATAACTATGTAAGTGAAACATGTAACTTTCCCTCCTGTGCTTACGTTTGAAAATTCATCAGCGACCTCTAATCAGGATGTTGTCGATCTATTCCAAAAATTTTTTTCACACAAATTATATCCCGCTTATAACGACAGATCAACCTTACGCATACAACATTCAATCAGCAAATCTGTAGTTCTCTTCGTCTTTCTCTGAGACTAGCTTATTATAGAACTTCTATGGCTCAATTTTCCTTTTTTCGATTTTTCCTTTTAAGTGAAGGGAATCTTTAATAAATTCCTTACATAAAAAGAAAACAAAAAACCGATAATGCCAACCACAGAAATGTCAGCAATCCAAAGTTTCAAGGAAATTCGATTTGCAACACCCTTGCTCTTCGATAATCTCTCTATATTAATATGGTTTCATGATCGTTCCACCACCACCTGACCTTATTGGACCTGATATCCTTTGTCATAGATAGCTTCCGAAAGTGGTTTTAAACTGATATTATTAACACACACTTCAATAAAGCATTAGTTAAGGGGAGGGTAAGGTATTACATTTTTTTTTTTTTAATTTTTTTTTTATTTTTTAAATTGAATGCATAATATTTGAAGAATATTGTGTCAAAATTTCAAGGCAATTAAAGCAAAATTGACAAAGTTATTTGTTATTGACGAAGTTGCTCATAAACGTTTTACACTGGATTACACTGGTGTTTAAAACTTTAAAGCGTTTTTCCCACAACTCACGTTTTCAAAGTCGGTGCCCCTCATAACTTCAAAACTACTGCACCGATCCTTTTGAAATTTTAAACACTATTTCTGTACATATTTTACGAGGTAGCGCTGTCGAGTTTTTTTTTTTTTGTTCATAATTTTGATTTGGCAATGACAAATTAACCGATTTTTTCCCCAAAAAATTGAGTTTTTCACTTCAAAGTCTTCGAAAAAATTAAAAAATTGCAATTTTCAAAAAACCTTCACAGCGTTACCTTGGGCGAACTATTATCTAACGAATGAACTTTCATTTTTTGATTACAAATGATCCAGCACCGAGTTATGAGGGGCACCGCAATTCAACTTTTTTTGGCGACACGTCCGGACAATTGCTACCATTGCCATATTTTTAAATATTTTTTTGTACAAATTTGATAAAACATTCTTCTGTCATACTTTAATATACCGTTGGTTGAATAAATAAATTTTAACTGTGTCGTCAGGAAAAAAATCACAAAAAATGGCTTTTTTCGCATGATTTGACCTTACCCTCCCCTTAATCAGTTAAGTTATTTACTTACTCCTGTTGAGTAAACTAAATCTTTTGGGATTTTTTACAGACCTCCTTATATGAATATTAATTATAATATTATAATAATATTATAATATTATCCTTATAATATTAAGTTATTTAACTTTAGTATAAGCAAAGATTATAAAGTACATAGATGGGACATCTCATACAAAGAAAAATTTTCTATGGCGGGTTCCAGCAGTGGAACCCGCTGGAACGAGCAGTTAAGTTTGAGAAATTTTTCGCGCGACAACGAATGAGGAATAGCCGACTGGTAGAGTGCTTGGCTGGTGTGCAAAGTAAAACGAGTTCAAACCAGGCTCGGGAAGTCCATTTTTTTTTCATTTAAATATATTTATATTATATTTTTATTCTTTTAATGTGTTTTCCTAAATTAATAAACCAATAAAAAAATATACAAAATTGTTAAATAACCCTAACATCGTCTCAGTCCGTAGTGGAACCCGCTGTAAAAATTTCTATAAGTGCGGGTTCTACGGCATTGTGGCAGGCCGCGTCGTGGAACCCGCTCTCAAATGTTTTCATTTTTTCCTTCGTGGAACCCGCTGTAATAATGAAAACATTTGAGAGCGGGTTCCATGACAAACGGCTTGCTGATGAGAGAGGGAAAGAGAGAATTCTATTTTTAGATCGTAACATCTTTGGAACGATGAAAGTTTGAAACGTTGTAATCGAACCAATGTAAGAGTAAAGAGATCAGAAATATCTTTTATCTTTTTAGAACATAGACTGACGTAACCAGCGACTGTAAACAAACTACTTCACAGATCAAACTTTACTTAGTAATGCAGAACAGTGTAAGCAACATAACAAAAAAAACAAGAAAGGAAAGCTAACTTCGGGCGGAGCCGATGTTTACATACCCTTGCAGTTAAAACCGGATATATATCGCAAGCAGCGGATATTTGGCTGATCCTTATGATTACATCATAATAAAACTAATTAACTAAAATAAAAAATCTAAAAAAAGTCCCAAACTTCTATCTTCAAAAATACGAAAGTTGATATATCTACCAAGTACCATTTCCGATCGTTCAGTTATATGGCAGCTATATGATATAGTCGGCCGATCCTAATGAAATTTGGTAGGTTGGATCAACTGGCCAAAAATAGAATCTGTATTAAGTTTCAGCTTTTTATCTTCAAAAACACGAAAGTTGGGTCATTTCCGATCGTTCAGTTATATGGCAGCTATAAGATATAGTCGGCCGATCCTTATGAAATTTAGCATGTCGTAATGTTTTGCCAAAAATAGCTCTCGTGTCAAATTTGATCTCTCTAACTCTAAAAACACCGAAGTTATACTATTTCCGATCAATCAGTTATATGGCAGCTATAGGATATAGTCGGCCGATCCGGGCCGTTCCGACTTATATACTGCGTGCAAAGGAAAGAAGGGTGTGTGCAAAGTTTCAAGTCGATAGCTTTAAAACTGAGAGACTAGTTTGCGTAGAAACAGACAGACGGACAGACAGACAGACGGACAGACGGACAGACGGACCGACGGACAGACGGACAGACGGACATGCTCATATCAACTCAGGAGGTGATCCTGATCAAGAATATATATACTTTATAGGGTCGGAGATGTCTCCTTCACTGCGTTGCACACTTTTGGACAAAATTATAATACCCTCTGCAAGGGTATAAAAATTCCCGAAATCGGCTTAGCACAGGCGTTTTAATTAATCCAGTCCCGGTACTTTTTTGACAGAAGGTACTTATGTATAAAGGAATATAATAGTATACGTTGTTATGCGCTCTCAAGTGTTGGCGCGAGGGGTATGCATATGCTGACCGTTTGTTACGATTATGCTGACACTAGCACTTTCTGTGTGCGGGCTAAGCCATAACGATCGGTTCATATTTCGGCCACTTAGGGTTTATGACCGGGACTTTGGATTATGTAAACACTGCAACAAAGTGTTACAGTGCGCACCCTTTAAGTACTCTCGGTACAGTGGGTATTCAATATATGTATTCAATATATATCTTTTGAAAAACAAAACAACGTAATATAATGAAGTTATTTTTATAATAAAAATTTCAAATTAATATATGTTTTTTTTTTATTTTTTGTTGTTTTATGTTGTTAGAATCATAGAAAATGAAATTATTAAAAGAATATGTGTATTTATTTATCTATGTATGTGTGTCTTTGTATGGCCATACTAAGTGCAATTTATGAAATAAATATTTTTAATCTATCCTTATGAACTGTTTGTTTCTTATGTTTATTATTTATTATTACTATGTTATCTCTATTTCCTATTTCCGTTACTATATACGGACCTGTATATTTAGGATCTAACTTATGACCTTTCTCGTTTTTTAATAAAATTTGTCACCTACTGATATATCTATATCCCTTACTTTATGATCGTATAGTAGTTTATTTCTATTCTTATTTGCTTCTAACATAACTCTAGCTCTTTTATAGGCTACTTCTAATCTATACTTACTCTCCTTAGCATAGTCATCTATATTATATAGTGCTTCTACACTATCTATGCTATTAATATGTTTTGGCAAATTACTTTTTTTTACCGAATACTAACTCATATGGGCAATATGTATGTGCCATAGAGGGGGTCGAGTTGAAACAGAAGACAAAATTGAAGCCATACGTCCCAATCAGTTGTATCAACCGATATGTAAGATCGTATGTATTCATTGAAAGTTCTATGACTTCTTTCTATTGTTCCAACTGTCTGGTGGTGGTGTGCTGTGGATGTAATATTTTCAATATTTAAATATTGGATTCAGGATAAAAGATTCAAATATTGCTTTAGCGACAATATTGTCATTTTTATTCGGAACAGGTATGGCAACTAAATACTTAGTTAAATCACATATTAAAGTGACTGCATACTCATTGCCATTTTCTGATTTTGACAATGGACCGATAGTGTCCACTATCACTCTGTCGAAAGCATTTATTGGTGTGTCTGTAATTGTTAAAGGGGTCTTTGTGTGTTTAGTTATTTTGGATTTCTGACATTTTTGACATTTTCTTACGTACTCAGTTATATCTTTAGACATGCTTTTCCAGTAATAGTGTCTTTTTACTTTGGCCAAAGGTTTTGATATGCCAGTATGACCTCCTTGAATTGGATCATCATGGAATGTAGACAAAATTGGTTATTTTTCTTTTAAATTTGTTTTTTGGGTCACCGGGTTTAGTAGCGCTACTGTTAATGTTTTCAATATTTTATTGCCCATTAATTTAAATTATCTATTGAAGTATATTCAAAGATATTTTCCCACGGTGCCACTTTGAGTTGGCTGATTTTATTTATACCGGCTTGCATTTAAAACCTTTGGAAAAATTGATCTAAATCAATAACTCCATTAGTACATAAATCGCTAACATCATATCTTGCAATAATTTTTCTGTCTTGTTTAAATAAACATAACATATTTTTTATCTGCAAGGTCACTACTTTAGTACTTCATCATTGTTTATGACGTCGTATACATTAGGCTTAGAAGCTTTATTTAAAGATTGCATTGGCAATTCTTGTTCTTGGTTTTCCGCGCGGACTTTTTGTCTAAATTGATATCTAGTAGTGACTTTTAATATATTTATAGTTATATTTTGTAGATCTTTGATGGTTATCCTTGGATAACAGATCAGCTGCATGATTATCTTTTCCCTTTAAATATTCGACTGTAAAGTCGTATTCTTTTAGTTCGAGCCTTATACGTGTCAGTTTAGAACTGGGATTGGTCATTGAGAAAAGATATATTAAAGGTCTATGGTCTGTTTTTATTAAGAAATGTGTTTCATATATATATATAGTCTGAAACGTAATATCGCCCAGTGAATTGCAGCTAATTCCTCCTCAGTAGTACATTTGTTACTTTCACCTTTTGTAAATGCTCTTGATGCGTATGCAATGGGAAGTTGGAGACCATTATGATTTTGAGTTAAAACCGCTCCACAGGCTTGCTTACTTGAATCTGTTTTTATACAGAATTCTTTAGTGAAATCTGGATATTGTAGCAAGGTAGGTTCCATAAGTTTTGTTTTTAAGTATTGGAATGCATTTTCACACTCATCCGTCCATTTAAAAGGAACATTTTTTTTACATAATCTTGTTATGTGCCGTGAATAATCGGCGAAATTTTTTATAAAACGTCTATAATAGTTACAGAATGCTACGAAACGTTTAGCACTGTCCGCGTCGTGCGGAACTGGGTAGTTCATAATGACATTGTATTTCTTGTCATCTGGAAGTATTCCTTTATCAGTGCATTTATGACCTAGAACAGTCACTTCATGCATAAAAAATGAACATTTTTCTGGATGTAACTTTAGGATGAATTTCCTACATTTCTCAAAAACATCTTTTAAGTTTTTAAGCATATGTTTTTCGGAACAACCGATTACTATTAAGTCATCCATATAAAGAAACGCTTGAGAAGGTTCTAGACCAGAGAACGCAATAGTCATCATTCTCTGAAACGAATTAGGAGCTATTTTTAATCCGAAGGGTAATCGCGTGAAGCGATATGACGCTGAAAAAGAAGTTATATCTCTTGAACCTTTTTCTAGTTCAATTTGATGCAATCCTGACATTAATTCAAGACATGAAATGTATTTTGCTCGACCTAGTTGATCCAAAATATCATCAATTCTAGGTAATGGGAATTTATCAGATAGTAATTTTTTATTAATCTGGCGGTAGTCAATTCCGGGGGAGGATTTCTTAGGAACAAGTAACAATGGGCTATTATATTCGGATACTGACGGTTCGACAATCCCGTCTGAGATTAATTTTTCTACTTGCTTTTGTATTTCGTTCACCTGACTATGTGGGCTTCGATAGTTCTTTATATAAACTGGTTCATCATCTTTTAATCTCAGTTTCTGTTTGTAAAAATTATTTGTGGTTATTGATTCGGTTTCCAATCCGAATATATCGCTATACTGGGTGCATAGGCTAGTAAGCTGAGACTTGAACTGTGGAGGAAAGTTTTTTGATAGTTGTGATAGTACGGTTTTTTTTCTATTGTCTGGATTTGTGTTGACTACATCGTAGTTCGAAAGTGATTCATACGTTAGATGTTATCTGTACTCACTACTTGGTCGGTATTTGTTGTGTTTAATAGTCTTATGAAGGCATTATTGGATGTTGCTATGGTATTTGCAACCTAAATACCATGTTGAATTTTTTGATTTGGAATTAATACACTGTCTGCTTTTGAATTAAGTTCAATTTTCCGAATAACTTGGGGTCTTGCTGGCAGAAGTATTGAATTATTGCCAGAACTATGAGCTATTGGTACTTTAATTGGAAATTTTAAATTATTGGTTCTAATTATAAGCCAATCTTCAGATGGCTTAAAGTCTAATTGACAGTTGTATTTTTTTATAAAGTCGATGCCTATTATTCCATCGCATGGAATTGGGAAATGTGAATTTAGGATATCAAAATTGGCAATTGACATCGGAGGACATCAAGGGATTAAAAGGATATACGAACAAGGATATACCCAGGAGGATACATATAATCAAAAAAAAACTGGATAAACTGGAAAATGCAAAATAAATGGACGAAAAAAAAAAAAAATCTGAGTGAGTAGAGTGAAAGCAATGGGCAATCGCGGAGGAGTTGCGAAAAAAAATAAAACAAAGAGTAGCACACCTGAAGTGGCTACTCTACGTAAAAACTCCACCTCCCGCGTGGGCTACGGCCCAAAAACTTCAAACCATAAACCCATAAGCAACAAAAATAAACGCCCAAAAATTGCCGCCACTCACTCAGTGCCGATAAGAAAAATTAATGAAAAAATAAGAAAGGAAAGCTAACTTCGGGCGGAGCCGAAGTGTATATAACCTTGCAGTTAAAACCGGATATATATCGCAAACATCGGACATAGTTGGATATATATCGCAAACATCGGATATAGTTGGCCGCTCCTTATGGGAATAGAAATATATAATCCAATTTATTACAATACAAAATATAAAAAAAGTCCCAAACTTCTATCTTCAAAAATACGAAAGTTGGGTCATTTCCAATCGTTCAGTTATATGGCAGCTATAGGATATAGTCGGCCGATCCTTACGAAATTTGGCATGTCGTATTATTTTGCCACAAATAGCTCTCATGTCAAATATTATGTCAAATATCTCTAACTCTAAAAACACCAAAGTTATACCATTTCCGATCAATCAGTTATATGGCAGCTATAGGATATAGTCGGCCGATCCTGGCCGTTCCGACTTATATACTGCGTGCAAAGGAAAGAAGGGTGTTTGCAAAGTTTCAAGTCGATAGCTTTAAAACTGAGAGACTAGTTTGCGTAGAAACAGACAGACGGACAGACGGACATGCTCATATCAACTCAGGAGGTGATCCTGATCAAGAATATATATATACTTTATACGGTCGGAGATGTCTCCTTCACTGCGTTGCATTACGTTATATTACGTGGTTTTTCAAAAGGAGGGAAATGTAGTATGCACATATATTGAATACCCACTGTACCGAGAGTACTTAAAGGGTGCGCACTGTAACACTTTGTTGCAGTGTTTACATAATCCAAAGTCCCGGTCATAAACCCTAATTGGCCGATATATGAACCGATCGTTATGGCTTAGCCCTCATACAGAAAGTGCTAGTGTCAGCATAATCGTAACAAACGGTCAGCATATGCATACCCCTCGCGCCTCCACTTGAGAGCGCATAACAACGTATATTATTATATTCCTTTATACATAAGTACATAGCCGTCTCTCTGCCGTCTCTCTCCGTCTTTTTTTTCGACTTTGAAACGCTAATAGGGCTTAAAAGCTGTGTGCACATGTCTAGAATACGGGTGCAAAATCCGATTGCTATGCGACGATGTCTTCCTGCGCATTGACGACAAAAATAAAAAAATTTTAGGTGAATGTATGGAAAAGTTGAAATTTGGTAATTTTTTTCTGTATCAATGTTCAACTTTTACTAGCCAAAAACGGTTGTCTTGGCCGCCAAAATACGTTAAATTTGTTATAGAATCTATACCTGTTCTAGAAAACTCTGTCAAAACGTCAAAAAAAGTAATCAAATTTGACCTCATTTCCATAAAATCCGCCTACTCACTTCGTGGAAAAAGTTAATATTGAAAGTTTTTGTAGTTTTTTTTTCATTTTTTAAAAATAATTTTCTGATATTTGCAGCCTTTTGCCACCTTAGATTCACTTACATATGTGAATCATAAAAGCACAGGACTAAACCTCTTGGCGGTGGCTGCAATTCGAGTCCCTCCCGTCCCTCACCCAGCCAACCACCCTCTCATACGAGTTTTACGTTTTAAAGTCTTTTTTGCTTTCAAACTTGAGCATAAGGTTTCGATCTTGAAGTCTAACGCGTATGAATCCGTCGCGCGCTGTGTGTCCCCATTTTTTACTCGAAGCCTCTGTTACTTCTTTGACAACCCTCTCTACAGATTGCGTATGCGATGCAACGTTGGCTAATCGGACGTCAGGCATTTGGGCAAGAGGAGCTTCTATGATGCGTTGTATTTCGATTTCCGTCAAGTTGGTGGTTATCGGTGGTTCGGAAATTTTTTCCTCGGGCCATTCGATCATCTCTGTATAATCATTTGCAGAGAAATTCAGGATCGGTGGGATGAATTTCCGGACGATAGTAGGGTTGCTGCGTTTGCGGGCCTGCAAAATTCGACGAACTGCTAGTTGCCGCACTTTTATCCTCTCGTCGTGTAACATTGCCACCAAAATATTTTCGTGGTGCGCGTGGAAAGCGTTATCTTGGAGAACCTTTTGTGCTACTTCTTTCAACTGCTTGGGGATAGTAGGTAAACAGTCATTGCACTATAGGCCGGATGACCACTTTTTCTGGCCATAAACCCATTTTTCGAAAGTTCTTATAATTAAGATTTTATGATGACATTATATTAGTATAATATCAGACTTCAATATTAAGTAACAGTAAATTTTACAGTAACAGTAAAGTAAATTTTGACAGAGCCACGCTCCGTTAAGTTATCGGCTTTCAAAAACAGCTGTTCGAAGTGTCGTGATCACGTGTGCTTGTTATCGGAAAAAAGAGTCCACTTAAAGCTAATAAAAAAGGCACTAAACTTAGTAATTTATAAAAAAGATGTAATGGCATCAAAAGGGAGTGATCTGTACTGTATGTTTTCGATTCTCAAATGTTGGTTTGTTTGGGATTTTCCCTGTAATTGAGTGTTTTTAACAGAGCTTTTGGACCAAGCAGTGGACCAAAGCAGTGGACCAAAGTTTAAAAGACGTATTCCACAGATCATTATATATATCAGACCCTACAATATCATCGGTTAACCTAGCCAACCGTATCAAACAACAAAACAGATAGCTTCTTCCAAAAGAAGTATTAGAATTGCTCCACACTCCCTTAAGGAGCGCTGATGATCGTTATCAGTAAAATATTGAAGACGATCCACTTGAGTTCAGGGAAATGGAACTTGAGACCGAAGAAGATGTTGATTAGGTGCGCATGTGAAACAGTTTAGATTATATTTTACCTTTCAGGCCTTTTTAATAATAATTACTTTAAACGGTTTGGGCGTAGCAATTGTAGAAAACATGTCCATAGTTCCTGCTAGAAAGTGTCGGTTTTTTTTTTTTTTTTTTTTTGTAATAGCAGGGTAATGTTTATTTAAAACTGTCCATTAGGGACAACCATCAAATGTTATCACGTAAACTTCACGTATAGATAATTTTAAATATTAATTTGGTAGAAATAAATTAGAGTAGTAAGGGGATATATATATCCATATATAGCTGCCATATATTTGAACGATCGGAAATGGTATTTGGTAGAAATATCAACTTTCGTATTTTTGAAGATAGAAGTTTGGGACTTTTTTTAGATTTTTTATTTTAGTTAATTAGTTTTAATATGATGTAATCATAAGGATCGGCCAACTATATCCGATGTTTGCGATATATATCCGGTTTTAACTGCATGGGTATATAAACTTCGGCTCCGCCCAAAGTTAGCTTTGCTTTCTTGTTTAATACCTAAGCTTATGAAAAACCAAAATAAAAAAACCAGACCTTAATATAATTGTTTGTTTTTAAGTTATTTTTTTTGTTATCTTTTTTATATAACTTTGGAAGACATAAAATCTAGTTCCGCCCAGAGGTGGCGGTGCCACGCCTATTTCTCAATCTCAGGAAGCTCACAGAATATTGCTTTGTACCTCTTTATGGGCAAACTTTCACAGTTTTATAGCAATTTTCCAATAGGGCCCGAGAATCCAGTAGGTCCTGTAGTTGGACCGTCTATTGCCTCATTTACATGGCGCAATGGCAACTCGTTAGAGTGCAACTGACGAATGTCCCACTGCACTGGCTAACACATCTTCAATTGGTCTCTTGTTAACTCTGTTATCCTCGATGGCTTTCATTTAATGATCATTTTCCGATTTGTACGCTGATCTTGCAAAAACTCCCTTTCCGCTGCAAACAACACCCTAAACTGTGCATGAAAAACAGAAACTTATTTTTTGAAAGCATCACTCTCACTGTCTCTTTTAAATGATTTCTTTAGCTGTTGATAGGTAGAAACGTCATTTTTTAACAGTTGCTCCATTCTTGTAACGCTCACCACAGGAATGGAAGCCGATGACCAGACGTCAGTTACGCGTTTCAGCACTAAAGAAGCAGCTTCTCTAAAAGATGGGTTGCTACCTCCCTTATCTTCTTTTAATCCATGCCACACGTAAAAGTAATGCTTTAAAGCATCCTTTCGAGTTGGCAGCATGCGTCCAACGAAGTCTGTAGGATGCCCTAAAATGTTCAATGTAAGATTTCTTCGACATACACTCATGTCGATGTGGATAAATGCAGATAAACAGATTTACTACGATTCACTTGTGAACTATTTGAGATACACAAACTAAACAACTGTAGAACAACAGGGGTACATACACACTTTTTTACGTTGACACACAGAAGTTACTATTGGGCCCTAACGATTCACACAAGTAAATCTAAGGTGGCGAAGAGATGCAAATTTAAAATTATAATTTTCGAAAAATAAATTTAAAGAACACGCAATTTTTCGACATTAACTTTCAACAAGGTGAAGTGAGTAAACAGAGGATTTCGTGGAAAAACGGTCCGATTCGATTACTTTTTCCGACTTTTTGATAGAGTTCTCTAGAATAGGTATAGGTTCGACAACAATTCATACGTATTTTAGTGTCTGGGAATACCGCTTTTGACTAGTAAAAGTTGAAAATATGTAAGTAGAGAAAAAATTGCTAGAATTTGAAATTTTTCGTAAATATACCAACAATTTTTTATTTTTGTCGTCAATGCGCAGACGGAAGACATCGTCGCACAGCAATCGGATTTTGCACACGTATTCTGGACATGTGTACACAGCTTTTAAGACCTATTAGCGTTTCAAAGTCGAAAAAAAATTTTTAATGACCCGCCCTACCCATCAGTGTGTCTTACGGCCTCAAAGCACATCGACCAAATTACGAAACGTGTTTGATGCGTCTTGTCAACAAGTCATCAACACATAAGTGCCTTAACGATCTGTTGATGGTTGGTCCTACCATCCAGGAAGAGTTGTATTCAATTCTTCTTCGGTTCCGGCTAGACAGAGCTATTCGCTCTGATAGCCGACATAAAAAGATGTATCGCAAAAAGATGTAGATGTAAATATGAAATTGATGCTTCAGTCATGGGTCAAAGGGCGACCAAGCGGAACATTCTTTCGGTGACATCGAAGCTGTTTGACCCCCTTGAGTCAATGATGAGTCAATTCCACTGCATGAGCATGGGATGAGTCAATTCCACTGCACTTAGAAACAGTGTGGAACAAAATACAAATTGCCTTGTCTCAATTGGAGGACATCACATCTCGTGATATCCGATGTTACCGATTCAAATTCATGCCTTTTCTGACGCGTCGATGAGAGCCTATGGAGCCTGCGTCTATATTCGTTGCGAATCTGCAGAAGGTATTAAAGTTTCGTTATTGACTGCAAAGTCTAAAGTAGCACCGCTCAAGGCAAAGACGCTCCCCATCTTGAGTTATGTGCCGCTCACCTTCTCGCAGATCTCTGCCGGAAGATAAAGCCTATAATAAAAGTTCCGATCGAACGAAGTATCTGCGAATCTGCAGAAGGTATTAAAGTTTCGTTGTTGAGAGCAAAGTCCAAAGTAGCGCCA
The DNA here is from genome assembly GCF_030179905.1 of Drosophila bipectinata. NCBI lineage: Eukaryota > Metazoa > Arthropoda > Insecta > Diptera > Drosophilidae > Drosophila > Drosophila bipectinata. Next base: position 17,271,931 of record NC_091740.1, on the reverse strand, counting down.
CTCAAGACAAACGTCTTGAGTTATGTGCCGCTCACCTTTTCGCAGATCTCTGCCGCAAGATAAAGCCTATAATAAAAGTTCCGATTGAGCGAAGTATATTTTGGTCGGATTTAGAAGTAACTCTTCATTGGATTCGTTCCCATCCCCGCACGTGGTGGCATGTACCAACTAAACAGAACCCGGCAGATGTAGTGTCCAGAGGTGGAGACGTAAAGGAGACTGTAGAATCGATCTGGTTTACAAGTCCATCGTTTTTAAAGGAACCGGAAGATAAGTGGCCGACGAGCACCCGGTTTAATCTGTCACCAGAACTTCTACAGATGGAAGCAAAAAAGAATGCGGTCCGATTAATCGCAATCTTCTCTACCTCACATTTATAGGAAGTAATAGAAGAATCTTCCCCTCACTTAAAACTGCTGTGAGTATTCGTTTATATGTTCCCCTTTATAAGGAAATCGAAGAGATTTGTAGTGAATTTTGATATTGTTCCCTCACCTGTCAAATATAATGTCGAAAATAGTCGAAATAGTCCTAGAGCACGAGTATCAAGAAGAAATAGAAAAGATCCAAAAAAATATAATTGTTGGCCCTAGTCTACAAAAGCTAAATCCTTTTTTACACGAATCCTCAAAGGCTAGGCTTACCCTTTCGATTTTGCGGGTTGGGGGGCGACTAGCTAATGCTCCTATATCGTATGATGCCAAGTTTCCATCCGCAACAGCGCATATGGACCGTCAATGCGCAGGTAGTCTGCAGCTAGACAGTACGGTCATGCATACGCTGCTTTAAATGCAAGCTCTGTCTGATGACTCAAAATCAAGGGAGATTTACCCTTACACAGAATTTGTGCTCTCCGCCCATTCTCCATATGTGGTGTTAATTTTTGTGGCCCTATTGATACGACATTGAAAATTCGTGGTAGGCCACCCTATAAATCCTACATTGCCTTATATGTTTGATTTGCGTCCAAGGCAGTTCATTTAGAAGTAGTTTCCGACCTTTTAGCTGATTCCTTTTTGTTTGCTTTTCAAAGGTTCGTTGGGCGCCGAGGATGTCCGCAGATAGTGCACTGCGACAACGCGACGAACATGGTCGGAGCGAATCGACACTTCGCAGAGCTTCGTAAGAGAATCGAGGACGAGGTCAACGTGGTCACGCAATACGCATCTAAAAAATTGTGCGTATTTGCGTTTATCTTTCGAGGCCACATCTTTCGTTTTTGTAATTTTTTATACTCAGCAGCCACCTAATTTTTATTTTTTTATGTTTTTGTCAAGAGAGATAAACTAATCTCATTCAACAATACTCAAAACGCAAGCTTATGTCATTTTAGTGTTTTTGTCCTCTCCAGGCTACGTACTTTCTCTATAGGATTGCCTTAGAAAAATAAACTCAGGTTAATGATATTGGTGTTCTACTTGGCTTAAATCTCAAATTTGCCGAAAAAATTTCCACAATGGTTAACATTGCCTAAGGTGTCCTTGGTTTCATTAAAAGGTGGTCAAAAAAATTTAACGACCCTTATATTACCAAAAGATTAATTATTTCGTTGGTCCGTCCGTCCGATACTGGAGCCCCCAATATGGAGTACATTAAAACCGCATAGAATTTGTACAAATTTAAGGGCTCAACTGGGATGTAAATCTTCATCTTTCCTCTTACAGTAGCAGACTCTTATTAATAAACTTTCTAACCTTAAATAATCGGAGTACAATGACGGGTGTAGTTTTTTGTAGTTTTTCTTTTTTTTCCGTAGTTTTTTCTAAACCGCTTAGATTTCACTAAGTTGGGTCATTTCCGATCGTTTAGTTATATAGCAGCTATAGGATATAGTCGGCCGATCCCTTTGAAATTCGGCAGGTCGCATTATTTTGCCAAACATAGCACTCATTCCGAAAAAAAACTCTAACTCTAAAAAAAACCAAAGTTATACCATTTCCGATTAATCAGTTATATGGCAGCTATAAGACTTAGATGGCCGATCCCGGCCGTTCCGACCTTCGGCTTACTTGTAGTGATAGGAATAATGTGCTTATGTAGATATTAGATTTGTTTTTTTGTAGAATAGAATATTTAGGTAGAATATGTTTCTTATTAATGTACAGATTAAACTAAAAATTATTTTAGGTTATATGTTCTTGTTTTACAGTTAGAATATGTAGGTAGATTATGTTTCTTATTAATGTAGAGATTAAACTAAAAACAAGAAAGCAAAGCTAACTTCGGGCGGAGCCGAAGTTTATATACCCTTGCAGCTATAACCGGATATATATCGCAAACATCGGATATAGTTGGCCGATCCTTATGATTACATCATAATAAAACCAATTAATTACAATAAAGAATCTAAATAAAAGTCCCAAGCTTCTATCTTCAAAAATTCGAAAGTTGATATTTCTACCAAATACCATTTCCGATCGTTCAGTTATATGTCAGCTATAAGATATAGTCAACCGATCGTTATGAAATTTGGTAGATCGGATTGACTGACCAAAAATAGAATGTGTACCAAGTGCCAGCTTTCTATCTTCAAAAACACGAAAGTTGGGTCATTTCCGATCGTTCAGTTATATGGAAGCTATAGGATATAGTCGGCCGATCCTAATGAAATTTTGTAGGTCGAATTAACTGACCAAAAATATAATCTGTACCAAGTTCCAGCTTTCTATCTTCAAAAACACGAAAGTTGGGTCATTTCCGATCGTTCAGTTGTATGGCAGCTATAGGATATAGTCGGCCGATCCTTACGAAATTTAGCATGTCGTATTATTTTGCCAAAAATAGCTCTCACCTAAAATTTGAACTCTCTAACTTTAAAAACACCAAAGTTATACCATTTCCGATCAATCAGTTATATGGCAGCTATAGGATATAGTCGGCCGATCCGGGCCGTTCCGACTTATATACTGCGTGCAAAGGAAAGAAGGGTGTGTGCAAAGTTTCAAGACGATAGCTTTAAAACTGAGAGACTAGTTTGCGTAGAAACAGACAGACGGACAGACAGACGGACAGACGGACAGACGGACAGACGGACAGACGGACAGACGGACAGACGGACATGCTCATATCTACTCAGGAGGTGATCCTGATCAAGAATATATATACTTTATAGGGTCGGAGATGTCTCCTTCACTGCGTTGCACACTTTTGACCAAAATTATAATACCCTCTGCAAGGGTATAATTATATTAGGTTATATGTTCTTGTTTGCTTGAGATATTGAATGTTTTTATCAAAGGATTCTATTGTGGGAAAGGATATTGATAATATAGGATCGGCGTTTTGGAAAATATTGTTTCTAATGGATGTGAACTTGCAGTCGGTTAAGACGTGTTTTATTGTGTTGGTCGTGCTGTTATGCGGGTCGTGTGGTCGTGCGGGTTATGGCTTGGAAAATTGCTGTTAACTCGGCTGAGTAGACTGATGTATAGTGTGGTACAATACTGCTATTTATACATTTGTTAATAGAGGTGATGCAGAAGCTGGTTGTGTTCTCTGTTTTAGAAGCGTCTGTATAAATAAATTCGAAGTCCTTTAGAGTATTTTTAAATTCAGAGAATAGCTTTTGATATATTACTGGGCTGGTGTTGTGCTTATTGTAAGTAGTGAGAGTAAGATTTATTGAATTATCATTTAGTTGTCTAATTGGCGGTCGGGGGGGTCTTATTGTTAATGAATTTTGGTGGAGTAGAGGGTAAACTATGATCTATAGAGAAACGCACTATTCTGTTTTTTTCCTAAGGCAGATTGGAGTTTGTAAATAAAGAATAATTTGGATCTTTTTATTTGTTTAACCAGAGTCAAGATAGAAGAGTCATTGCTATTTAATAAAGACTTAAGTCGACATGAGGTTATAAGGTCACGTCTAATCTCCAGTGGATAGATACGAGATTCGTGTAATAAGTTGTAAATTGGCGTTGTGAAAAACGCCCCTAAGCTGGATCTTATAGCTGCGTTGATGACTGTCTTGATTTTGTTGAGATTTGATTTTGTAGAGTATCTGTAAATAAAAATACCAAAAAATATACTAAATATACTAATTTTAGAGATGATTAGCGCTTTGACTGCATTTAATAAAGTTTGTGGGCTGCAATTTAGTTTGTTGCTGGAGAGAGTTTTTATTATATTAAGTCTATTCTGTATTGAAGGAATAAGGGATTTTATGTGCGAGTTCCAGTTGTATTTTTTATTAATTGTGAGTCCGAGAATTTTTAGGGTGTCAACATATGATATATTGAATCCTAGTGGGTTTGCGTCTACAGTTATGTTTCCTACATATGTGTATGAGCTTGCATTTCTCTACTGAGAGGCTAGCACCTGAGTTGTTACACCAGTTTCGAATTTCAGTAAGTATGTTGCTAAAGTTAATATCGAGGTTTTTAGATTTACCAAGAGGGCGAATGATGTTGAAATCGTCAGCGTAGGAGCAGAACGATATTTCTTTGTGACTTTGGATTATTTCGCATAGTTTAAAAATAACGACGGATAGTGGTGATCCCTGAGGGATTCCATTATGGAGGTCTAACGTTCTGGAGAAAGCATTCCCTATTTTCACTTTTATTTTCCGGTTTGTCATGAAGTTTTTGATGTAACCTATAGTTTTGGGGCCGACGTGCCAGGAAACGAGTTGATTTAAAATTGTATGAATTCCAATTTTGTCAAAAGCTTTGTGGAAGTCGAGAGATAGTATTGAGATATGGTTTTTTCTCTGTAAAGATTTAGTGATCAGATGATCTACCAAGAGTAGAGCTTCAGATACCGATTTACCTTTAATGAACCCAAACTTTTATTCAATAGTTTTTTGCTAGTTAAAAGCCACCAAAGCTATCATTTTATCGAGAACTTTAGCAAAGCAAGAGTTTAGTGAAATGGGACGGTACGAATTAAGATATGTTTTGTCAGAGTTTAGTTTAGCAATTGGGATAACAATACTCAGTTTATAGTTTTGCGGTATGCCACTCTGAAAGATATTGTTATACAATTGTAGTAGTCTATGTTTTACAATACTGGAGGAATTTTTAATCATGTCGTATGTAATCCTGTCACTCCCTGGAGCTTCTCGTGCCTTTTAGTTTGTTAAGAGCACCGTGGAGTTCTAAAATTGAGAATTCTTTTTCAATAAGTGTTGCATTTTTGTCTATTGGATGAGTTAAGGGATAAATATTGTTTAATGTGGAATTTTTATTTGCAAGAAAGCTACTATCGAAGTTACAGTCATCAGAGTTTTTAGACCAGATGAAGCCAAATTCGTTTGCTATACCTATTTTCGCTATAATGGGCTGATTGGTTTGATTAATTGGTAAAATGAAGTGAATGGGGTTCACTCTTAGGGTTGGAAGTTGGTTGTATATCTGATGTAAAGTCATGCATAGCTGAATTTTTGGCTAATTTTAATTCTCTTTTGAAGAGTGCATTGGCTTTTTTGTAGTTATTTAAGCTTTCACTTGTAATATTGTTTTTTAATTTTTGCCACAGTTTTTGTTTTGATTTACGAAGAAGAGCTAGCTTAGGGTTCCACCAGGGGACATTGTGTTCAGAATTAGTAACCAAAGATTGGGGAATAGATTCATTGGCGCTTTGTAAAATTATTTTTTTTAAGTTTGTTGCTTCTTGGTTTATATTTGAACTGGGTTGAAGCTTTGAATTTAATTTATTTTATTTATTTATTATTATTAACAATGATCTGTTATTTCTATATTATTATAACTAAGAGTAAGGATAAATTAAGTTAAAAGATATTCCATAATTTTGGATTTATTTACATCTAGGGATAGTTCAGTGGACAATAAATGGGACAATGAGTTATAATTTCTACAAATAACGTGGAATGGATTGTGTTCCGCAAAATTAGACCTAGAAATCGGTAACCAAAGGGGTCGGAAGGATCTAGTTACTCTATTAGGCACAGAAAACATTAATTTTTCAAGAAGTACTTGTGAGTCAACCTGTCCAAGAATAAGCACATGAAGTAGCATAACCCCAGCACAAGTACGGCGCTCTTTTAAAGGAGGTAGGTTTAGTAGTTTTAACCGGCAATTATACGTATAGAGTTTTAGTTGTGAAAGGATCATCCAATTCTTTAGACCAACGTTTGATAAAAGCTAGCACACCTCTGGCTTTATTAACTGTTAGTGATATGTGGTCGTTGAAGGACAACTTATTGTCAAAAATTACTCCAAGATCGTTAATTAGGAAAACACGATCTAAGACGTTATTCCCAAGAGAGTACGAAACGATGTGAGGCACACTGCGATTGAACGTCATAACCTTACACTTAGAGCAGTTAAGCAAAAGGAGATTGTTTGAGCACCACAAGAAGACTTCGTTAAGGTCTAGTTGCAGGTGTCTATGAAGGAAATGGTCTGAGAAAGAAAGACATAACTTGACATCATCAGCATACATAAATGTAGTAGCATAGTTTACAACACTAGGTAAATCGTTGACAAAAAGAACAAACAGAAGAGGTCCTAAGTGACTACCTTGTGGGACACCAGATGAAACATTTATAATCTGTGATGAACTGTTTTTAAACAAAACACGCTGCGTGCGGTTTGATAGATAAGAGGTCAACCACTGTACTATATGAGGAGAAAACCCCAAAAGACACAGCTTATGAAGGAGGAGATGGTGGTTCACAGTGTACACCACATCAGTTTGCATGCGGCTCAGAAAACCTCTGTGGATAAACGAAGTGAATTCAAGAAGGTTAGTTGTAGTAGATAGATGATTGACAAAACCATGCTGTGAAGTGGAAATAATGCTTTTACAAAAATGTTGCAGTTGGAAAGTAACCATTTTCTCAAGCAATTTGGGGATCGCAGATAGCTTAGCAATCCCCCGGTAGTTCTCAATAAGTACTTTAGAGCCTTTCTTATGAAGCGGAATAATAAAAGATTCATTCCATCTCTTGGGAAGACATGCCAGCTCCAAGGATAAGTTGAATAAGATAGTGAGAGGATAGCAAAGGATATCAGAACAGTACCTTAAAACACAGCTAGGAACATTGTCAGGACCAGCAGAGAAATATATATATATTGTTAAAAGAGCTTCGAACACATCCAGAATTCGAAATTTTGAAAAGTAAATGTTGTTTATATGTGGTAATTTATAAGGATAAGAAGAAATGGAGTTATATGGATCGGACGAATAAGTGGTTTGAAAAAATGACGCAAAGAGATTAGCAATACCTTGCTCAGAAGAATGTGAAATATTTTTATATGATAGGGAAGGAGGAAATAGATTTGATTTACGTTTCATATTGACAAAAGAGTAGAAGGAGCTTGGATCATTTCGAAAGTTTACTTTACAATTTATGATATACTGCTTATAAAGTTAATCGTTGAGAATAATAAACTGGTTATGAACATAAAGAAAGTTTGACTGATGGCACATCGATCCTGACTTAAGAAACTTATTGTAAGCTCTAAATTTCCTGTTCTTAAGACGAGAAAGGTGTTTATTATACCAAGGTGGTTTTGTAGACAATGATACTGGGACTTCCGGAACAAATTTATTCAAGGCATTATGAATTATTTCGTAAAACAAATCCGTAGCTGCTTCAATTGTGTTTATAGATGAAAGAAAATTCCAATCGATTTCAGCTAAATGATTCCGAAGGGCCATAAAATCAGTCTTTCTGAAGCATTTGAAACGAGGTTTAGCATTAAAGCAAGCATCATTGTGAGGCACATCAATTAACACCGATGCTAATAGTGTAGGGTGGTGAAAGTCCTCAGGAAGCGATAGCGGCGGGGACCGAGTGACTGTCACAGAGGATGACACATTAGAAAAAATAAGGTCCAGAAATCTGCCATGAGTGTTATGAATTGGATTAATTTAGAGCAGGGCAAGATCGGTTAAGCCATCGATAAAGTCGTTATGACAACTGGAAAGCAAGGAATTGTCTACCTCAGACGGGATCCAGGAAATGATGGGAAGGTTGAAATCTCCCATGATTAGGATTAAATCACGGTCCTTGGCCAACGAAGAGACAGACCTAATGGCATCAAGATGGTGAAAATACACAATATCTTCAGCCATGGGAGGAATGTAGGAACAGGTCAGAAAAATATGAGACGAGCCAGTTAAAATTTTCACCGCAATGAACTCAATTCCAAACTCGTTCGTGAAAGGAATAATTTCAGAAGGGTACACATTAGTAACAGCAATGAGGACACCACCTGCAAAAGTTGGACGATCCAATCGAAACACTATGAATTTGGAAACAAGAATTTCATAATCAGAGACAGAGGAGTTAAGCCAAGTTTCAGTAAGCACGATAGCATCAAAATCAAAAGAAGCACTCTTTGTAAAAAATTGGCTCAGCTTACCCAGAATACTTCTAATTGCTGTTAATGTTGCTGTTAATTTCTCAAACTTGTCCCAGTTGGCATATTGTTGTAGGAATTTTTGGGTACGACTCCGTGTTTTGGCTGGTGGTTGTTTGAAACAAAGAAGTGATAATAGGAAAGTGATCACTGCCATGGAGGTCTTGGTCAATTTTCCAGTTTGCATATGGAGCAAGATTAGGAGAGCAGAGTGAAATGTCAATATGGGTAAAGGTGTTGTGAGTGCTAAAGTGAGTGGCAGAGCCATCGTTCAGAACTACTAAACAGGAAGTATCAATGATCTTGTTCATAGTGTTCCCTTTTTTGTTTTTAATTGTTCGAGCCCCATTTAGAATGCCAGGCATTGAAATCACCTAAGGTTGGTATTGGTGGGCAGTTCATTCAATAAGTTGTTAAAATTGAAGTTTACTTGAGGTGGTATATATGCTGAGGTAATTGTGAATGATTGTCGACTAGTTATTTTGGTAAAAACAATATCAAAAATAAGACTTGTAGGAGTATTATGGAAGTGTATTGATTTGTGTATTAGGAGAGAGACTCCACCATATCTTGAGGAGTGACTGTTATAGTGAATTGGGATATAATTAATTGGGGTGGGGATATAAGTGGATGTTTGTATGTGGGTTTCTTGTAATGCTATTATTTTTGGATGATATTTTTATACCCTTGCAGAGGGTATTATAATTTTGTCCAAAAGTGTGCAACGCAGTGAAGGAGACATCTCTGACCCTATAAAGTATATATATTCTTGATCAGGATCACCTCCTGAGTTGATATGAGCATGTCCGTCTGTCCGTCTGTCCGTCGGTCCGTCTGTCCGTCTGTCTGTCTGTCTGTTTCTACGCGAACTAGTCTCTCAGTTTTAAAGCCACACAAGGTCTATGTTTTAAAGTTTTAAAGCCACGCTCTCAGGAATATGGCCACACAAGGTCTTATTGCACGCTTCGTCCAGTATGCGTTGCTTGTGGAGACCTTCATGAATCTCACAAATGCCCAAAAAATAAAGAGGATCCCAGCAGCAAAAAGTGCGGAAACTGTGGAGGCAACCATACGGCTAACTACAGGGGTTGTCCAGTCTACAAGGAACTGAAAAGCCGCACACACCAAAGAGTGACCACTGCTCACTCACATACACCACCTATGAAATCTACACGTAATGTCATCCCCCCTTCAGCTGTTAAATCTTTAGCCAATAATGAGGTCACCGACAAATCCGCAAGCTATGCAACTGCTCTAAAATTGGGTCTTAAAAGTACCGCTCCCACCAATCCAAGATCATCAGTTCCCCCTCATCAACCAGAAGAACCGTCTACGAACAAACTTGAAACAATGATATGTAATCTTCAACAAAGTATGATGGAATTCATGTCATTCATGCAGACAACTATGCAAGATCTTATGCGAAACCAGAACGTTTTGATTGAGCTGCTTGTTGCTCAAAAACAGACTAAATAATCAATGGCTCCACTCCGTATAGCACTGTGGAACGCAAACGGCGTCTCACAGCGCAAACTCGAGTTAACTCAGTTCCTTATTAATTACCATATCGATGTAATGCTACTCGCAGAAACTCATCTTACAAATAAATATAATTTTCAAATTCGAGGCTATCTATTCTACAACACGAATCACCCAGACGGGAAAGCTCATGGAGGCACTGGGATTCTGATTAGAAATCGCATCAAGCACTGCTTCCACAACAGCTTCGCCACTAACTTCATGCAAGCTACATCAATAGATGTGCAAATGGATTCCCGATCTTTAAAGCTTGCCGCCGTATACTGTCCTCCTCGGTTCACAATATCAGAATCCCAATTCATGGAATATTTCAACTCTCTGAGCGAACAATTTATAGCAGCAGGAGACTTCAATGCAAAGCACACGCACTGGGGATCTCGACTTGTGACTCCTAAGGGAAGGCAGTTGTACAATGCAATAATAAAAGCAAGCAACAAGCTAGACTGTGTGTCACCTGGGACACCTACATATTGGCCAACAGATCCTAGAAAACTGCCAGACTTGATAGATTTTGCAGTCACAAAAAACATTCCTCGCAACCTGCTAAGTGCCAACTCCTTACCAGATCTATCGTCCGATCACTCGCCTGTACTTTTTCATCTTAATCTACATCCAGTTGCGGTAGATAAACCATTCAGACTAACAACGAATAAAACCAATTGGCTTAAGTACAAAAAATATGTAAGTTCGCACATCGAGTTGAATCCACGTCTGAATGACGAAGCTGATATCAACTTATCCACAAACGCTCTTGAATCCGTCTTGGTCGCAGCAGTTCACGTATCAACTCCACAAACCCCAAAAACATCGTACAATAATAGATACACGAACGTTGAAATAGAGCAGCTCGTTCTGGCAAAGCGACGCTCACGGCGAGAATGGCAATCCAACAGATCACCAACCGCAAAACAAAGGCTAAAAGACGCTACAGAGAGGCTCTCAGCTGCACTTCGTCATGAAGAAGAAGGGTCGCAAAAACACTACATAGAGCAGTTATCCCCAATGAGCTCCAAGTTCCCACTTTGGAGAGCACACTCATCTCTCTGCGCACCAATCGAATCTGCAATGCCAATAAGGACATCCACAGGCAACTGGGCTCGAAGCGACGAAGAAAGAGCCGACAGATTCGCAGAGCATCTTCAAAATGTATTTCAGCCCAACACATCATCAAACGGGATCTCACTGCCAGCAACATCAGATATCGACACATCAACGAATGAACCTATTGTATTTAGGCCACATGAGTTACTCAAAATCATAAACGAACTCAACCCAAAAAAATCTCCAGGATGCGACCTAATATCACCAAAAATGATTATTGAACTTCCTCTCTGTGCTGTTCGAGCTATTTGCCAGCTCTTCAATGCAATAACGAGACACGGACACTTTCCAGAGAGATGGAAAAAGTCGATAATTATAATGATACCAAAACCTGGCAAAGACCGCACAATTGCTTCATCATATAGACCAATTAGTTTACTAACGTGTCTATCAAAACTCTTTGAAAAATGCTTCTTGGCACACATTACCCTATATCTCAGAACACACAGCAAAATCCCTATTCATCAATTCGGTTTTCGAGAAAAACATGGAACCATTGAGCAACTCAACCCCATAACCTCAGAAATCCGAAATACATTCGAACAAAGGGAGTACTGCACTGCGATATTTCTGGACGTATCACCAGCTTTCGACAGGGTATGGTTAGAAGGTCTAATGCACAAAATTATAGAAATGCTCCCAACCAACACTCACAAACTTCTGAAGTCATACCTATACAACAGGAAATTCTCAGTAAGATGTAATTCAGCCATGTCCGATGACTACACAATTAGAGCCGGAGTTCCTCAAGGCAGCGTGCTTGGACCAACACTCTACCTTATCTACACTGCGGACATCCCAACGAGCAGGAATCTAACCACATCCACTTTTGCAGATGACACAGCGATCCTAAGCCGCGCGAGATGCCCCAAGCAAGCAACGGCGCAACTTGCTACACATCTGGTGGCAGTGGAGAAATGGCTATCCGACTGGCGAATCAAAGTTAACGAACAAAAATGCAAACACGTAACGTTCACTCTTAACAGGCAAGACTGCCCTCCACTTACTCTTAACAACACAGTGGTTCCGATAGCAAATGAAGTAACATATCTTGGCGTACACCTCGATAGACGGCTTACCTGGCGCAGCCACATTGAAGCCAAAAGAACGCATTTAAAGCTCAAAGCCAACAGCCTCCACTGGCTTATCAATAGCCGTTCGCCCCTTAGCTTGGACTACAAGGTACTCCTCTATAACACCGTCTTGAAACCAATCTGGATGTACGGCTCCCAGTTGTGGGGGAATGCCAGTAACAGCAGTGTGGATATAATGCAACGAACTCAGTCAAAAATTCTCAGAACCATCACCGGGGCCCCGTGGTACGTTCGGAATGAAAACATCCACAGGGACCTTCACATACCACTCGTCAGAGAAGAGATAGCACAAATCAAAACAAAGTACTACAACAGGCTATCAGTACATCCAAATCATCTCGCGAGAGCCCTCACGCGAGTTTCCAGCAGTTCTCGTCTTCGCCGCAACGACCTCCCAATCCAGCGCTAATTATTAGGACCACGTAGTCTCTATTCAGTTCAAAACAAACTGTTAGATATTGTATTATTTTAAGATTTGCAACCTTATTGTTAGACTCTTAAAGAGTGATCCAATAAAAACAAACTAAGCTTAAAAAAAAAAAAAAAAAAAAAAAGTTTTAAAGCTATCGTCTTGAAACTTTGCACACACCCTTCTTTCCTTTGCACGCAGTATATAAGTCGGAACGACCGGGATCGGCCGACTATATCCTATAGCTGCCATATAACTGATTGATCGGAAATGATATAACTTTGGTGTTTTTAGAGTTAGAGAGTTCAAATTTGACACGAGTGCTATTTTTGGCAAAACATTACGACATGTCAAATTTCATAAGGATCGGCCGACTATATCTTATAGCTGCCATATAACTGAACGATCGGAAATGACCCAACTTTCGTTTTTTTGAAGATAGAAAGCTGGAACTTGGTACAGATTCTATTCTATATTCCGGTTTTAACTGCAAGGGTATATCAACTTCGGCTCCGCCCGAAGTTAGCTTTCCTTTCTTGTTTTATAAGAATTTGTAATTCTCTATAGTTATTCATGTAACCTTTTATGTTCCATTGTAGTACCTTAAGTGTTATTTTTATATCTAGATTTAGTGACTATATAGATTTAACGATTAGTCTTTATTTAATTCAGCAATATTTTTAAACTTTGATCTTGTTATAATAGTGTTAGATTTTTCTTTGGATTAGATTTCTTTTGGTTCTTTTGCTTATGTTTCTAGGGAGAACATTTACTTTACTAATTGTCCTATCCTTACGGATATTTTCGTCGCTTGAGTCTGTTACCATATTTTCATCTTCCTTGTCGTCATATTCTATAATGGGTCTGCCGGTGTCTTTTACTGTCGGTGGGAGGTGGGAGGTTGATGCTGATGTCGAAGTGGTATTCTGTGATAGTCGATGAGGATTTGGTATGTTGTTTTGCGTTGAGCTTGCTACTGATGCATAAAGGGATCCGTCATGCTGGTTTCTCTTCCTGTAAATGGACCAGGCCGATTTGGTGTCTACTTTTTGGAGGGTTTTGATGGCTTTTACTTCTTTATGGGTAAGAAAAACTGGGCAGTTTCTGTCTCTGGGATGGTGTTTATTGTCCGGCATATTTTTTTCGGTGCAGTTGATACAGCATATTCCACGCTCGCATTTTTCTCCCTTTATGATGTCAATATGGGCAGGTTGGCTGCATATAAAGCAGGTCTTTGTATTGTTGCAGAATTTTTGGAGGTGACCTAGACGTAAGCAGTTGTTACATCGGATTGGGGCTGGTATATAAGGGCGAACTTGAACTCTTTCGTATCCTATATATATGTAATCCGGTAGGTCTAATTTTTCAAAAGTTAGTGTTATTAGTCCAGTTTCGGTTGGCTCTCCTATAAGGGTCTTCATAATTTTCCTAACTGCGGTCACTTTTTGGCTTCTTAAGTTTTCGAGGATCTCTTCTTCTTCAATACCTCGCAGGTCGTTGGAGTATATTATACCCTTTAAGTAGTTTAGCGTTCGATGTTCTGAGACTGATACTGGTATGTGGAGTATGTTCGTGAGTTTGAGAAGTTTTTCAGCTCGATTAATGTCTTTTGTTTGTAGGAGAAGGTTTCCGTCGCGTAACTTCTTACAGCTGACAACTACACCCCCGCATGTTATATCAATGACTTTTTTAATATTAAAGGAAGAGACTCCTGCAAAGGATGTCTCATTGGTTCTTGATATTATGAGGTATTTGCTGGTTGGTGAAGGTTTTTCCTTCCAAATGTCTGGTGGAACACGCATGATTATTTGGGTTTAAAGTTTTTTATATTAGCTATAAGCTTCTCACAACAGGTGCACAAACTGATAAGCGATCTATATATAGAACTGAGTGTATGTTTGTTTTAGTGTTTGTCACTTATACTTGACTAGCTTTCTAGTTCGCTTTGGAGGAGAAACACGAGTGATCGGTTCGACTGCCAAACGTAAACTGAGGGACGCTATTTAAAACATATACGTTGAATCAAACAGGTTCGTCTTGAATCGGAGGAGTCAAACCAATAATAATAATCTTCATTAAAGTTCTCAAGGTCAGCAACTTCAGCTATCAGCCTTGCTAGCATTTCAGCCCCAAATAGCTCCAGCTTCGGTATAGTCTGAGCCTTTATAGGTGCCACTCGACTCTTTGAGCATAACAGTCGACAGTCAGACCAGGACAAGACATAAAAACAAGCTCTTTACGCATCCAAGCTGGCGGCACAGAATCCGTAGACTTCCAGCTTTCCTTGGCAGGGAAGTACAAATCAACGAAACTTCATTCGCTGAGTTTGAACAAAACTGAAACAGAATTGTACCCACTCAGAGAAAAGGGAAGGCTTTCATGCCAAGACAAATTTTCCCTGAACAGCTTCTGCAATAAAATGTTTGCCCTGGTGACGACAGGACCTGCCAAGCCCATCGGGTCATACATTTGAGTGACGGAAGAAAGGATAGATCTCCGGGTTGATTTGATGGTGGGCTGTAGGGCTTTAAAGGAAAACAGCCGAAGATCAACAGAAGTTTCCGTTCCCAGGCTAATCGAAGAGTTTTAGTAAACTGGCTGCCATCGTCAATTTTAAATGCGACTCCTTGTGACTTTCGGGCACTCCTTCCAAAACCTATTTAATGTTGGAGCACTACTTTCTTAATTTCTAACAAAGCCTTGCTCAAAAGGCTTGGACTCCATTATCTCAACAGCTTCAGACTTCAGTGGGGCACCAGATAAAAGGTCGTCCACATAAAAATCCTGATGGACAACTCGAGAGCCAATGGGAAGCCCGGCACCTTCATCCTTAGCTAGCTGGTGCATTAGATTAGCGAACAGATACAAAAGGTGCTGGCTTCATTCCATACGTCATAGTGTCGAGCTTGAAAACCTTCAGTTCATCGTGGATTGAATGTCCCCATAGGATGCACTGCTGTAACCTGGAGCGACTCTTACCCAGCGGTGCATCTTGCGAATCTCTCGTGTTAAAGCGACAGGTGAGACCTAAACCGAAGCTAGGTATATGAGAGGTTAGGTTGAATCACAGGGTCTGACGTCAGGACATCATTGAGGGAAAATCCAGAGGATGTAGCAGCCGAACCGTCGAACACAACTGTTACGTCGTAAAGCTAATTGGCAAGGCCCGACCGATCGCCATCTGACCGGTAACTCTGTGGAAACGCGAGTTTACCGAAAGATTGGCAACTTAGGGAAAAGAAAGGAAGGAGCAGGAAGGCGTACAAGTGTTTTAGTTGTTTTTGAAAAATTTGTTCTTTCTAATTTTGCTTTACATAGATTTACATAAATTTCCTATGTTTAATTATTATTAAAATCATCATAATTAACTACATCTATCCTGGTTATCACCTTTAAAATTCACTGAAAGAAACCTGAGGTATAACCGTAACTGCTACCAATAACTACTCAAAAAAGAAAGGAAAGCTAGCTTCGGGCGGAGCCGAAGTTGTAGAAACAGACAGACGGACATGCTCATATCAACTCAGAAGTTGATCCTGATCAAGAATATATATACTTTATAGGGTCGGAGATTTCTCCTTCACCGCGTTCCACACCAAAAAATTTATTTTTGACCAAAATTATAATACCCTTTGCAAGGGTATAAAAACGTACGGACTTTAACTTTGCGAACTCATTTGCAGGCTTGCCAATATTTTAAAAAACTTTAAATTTTAAATCAAAACAAAGTGGTTTCGACTCGCGACCTCTGTCAGAGCCCTAACCTTAAAAACAGTTATCAAGCCACCACGAGATTTGTGTATAACCTCAAATTCGAGCTACCACGCGGTGTGACTTAACCATCGGTATCTGCAACATGGATGGAAGTCATCGGACCGAGAGTGAAGGGGCGGATAGGAATCTTGCGGCAGCGGCGGAGCCAGACCTTTCGGACGACACTGCAATAGCGAACAAAAGAAATGACAATGTAAGGAATACTTAGTTCGCTAGTGATTCGAACTTAGTCGCGAACTCTACAGCACCTTTGGCCGTAATTAGCGGGACTTCGGAAACCCTAGATAGAGAAGCTTCAGAGCACGTCGACGGCACAGGATTAATGGATCAAGACATTTCGCCAGTAAGGAGACAAAACGACGGAAGAAATCTGAGATTTCATGAACAGCCGAGTATCTTCGAACACGCTTTGTACCCAGTACAGGTCACGAAGGCTAGAGAGTTACCAAGCAATCCAGGACAGTCTCTAGTTGGCGGAAGGGTGGAGCCGAGCAACAGCCAATTATCCTGCGATTTGAAACATGGATTTCGTGCATAACGACTAATGTAGGGGACCATTTTCGATGACAGCATCTAGCGTGCTACAAGAACCAGTAGCAACAATACCAATGAATAGCCTCGTGTACACCGTACACCAGAGAACTGCAACGAGTATGATTAAGTATGAGTGAATACTCATGCCCAAAAAGCAATCAAATCAATTCAAACCATTTGACAAAACGAGTTCGATTCAACTCAAATATTTCCAAAGTCAGCTGATTTGATTTTACTTGAACCTATTTTCTCTAGGCAATCACAATCAAGTACAAGCTATGGGCGAAGCAGGCTTCGATCAAATCGTTTGATGCGATTGCTGCTAACGATTCATTGGGTTAAACTGTTTTAAGTCAAAATTCAAGGCATTTTTACTCGAGTGTAATTATTTTGATTTTAATCATCTATTGTTTACTCGAAAGATTCGGCTATGATACTTGCTATAGAAAAACTATGTTCTCTGTCTGCCTATATGTATACATTGGGAGTTCGAATTAGTTTTAAAGGTTATTTTCGGTTTTTTAGCATTTATCAGGAAAAATGGTACCATAAGTTTTATTCAAAATATGGTCCATCATTAGTCACCAAATTTTCCCATCTTTGTGGCAGCGTACGGATTCCGCGTCGAAAAAAAAATCGGTTTCTTTTGAGGTGATCCACGAATCGATATCCTCTAACGAACAAGAAAGGAAAGCTAACTTCGGGCAGAGCCGAAGTTTATATACCCTTGCAGCTGTCGTATTATTTTGCGAAAAATAGCTCTCATGTCAAATTTGAACTCTCTAAAAACACCAAAGTTATACCAATTCCGATCAATCAGTTATGTGGCAGCTATGGGATATAGTCGGCCGATCCCGGTCGTTCCGACTTATATACTGCGTGCAAGAAATAGAAGGGTGTGTGCAAAGTTTCAAGTCGATAGGTTTAAAACTGAGAGACTAGTTCGCGTAGAAACAGACAGACCGACGGACAGACGGACAGACGGACATGCTCATATCAACTCAGGAGGTGATCCTGATCAAGAATATATATACTTTATAGGGTCGGAGATGTCTCCTTCACTGCGTTGCACACTTTTGGACAAAATTATAATACCCTCTGCAAGGGTATAAAAACGTGCTACTCGGCAGAAAACAGTAAAACTTTCTAAAAATCCATATGTACATATTTGTGCACAAATGCACGAGCTCAATGAGACCGAACACCGGTTAGCATTTAAATCAAACATGTTTGACTATTATTGAACTTCAGGTATTGGTTTCGATAGTATGAAAAACATGCATGAGCTTATTACTCGTGTTTGAAACTTGTTCGTCGACCTCGAATTGAAAACGAAAAGTTCAATACTTTTTTAACGAAAAGTTCAATACTTTTACCCAAAGCAAACGGAAAAAATCAAACAGAGTACTGATTCAGTACTCGAGTATGAACAAAAATGTTATACTTGTTGCAGTTCTCTGGTGTACAGTTCTACACCCCCAACCTACGTACCGAGCTCTGTGAAAAGTCAGTATACGTTGTCTTATTCCACCCATGAGCTAACCCACGTCAACACCTACGAAGACGGGTTCATGCCTCACAGCAGCACAGATTTTTACACGACAAGTTGTAAGCAAGGATATACAACACTTCATCGGAAATCCCGAAAAATGACCGATTTTCATCGGGTACTACGAGCAAAAAAACTTATGACGTCAGCCAAAGTCGGGCAGGCCATGAAGACTCTACGTATGCTGTATGCAAGCAAAACTAACAAAACAAAACTAAGCTTATGGTCGAATAGCTCTGGCTGTTCAGAACTTCCGTGCCACAGTCGAAGTAAGTCGACTAAGCACCTATTTGAACGACCCGATGCTACTACTAGAGCTTGTGGAGAAGCTGCCATTCGACCTAAAGAAGGATTGAGCGAAGACGACCGTTGAAACGCCAGGTGCGAATATCGCAATTTTAAATGTTTGGCTGTTCCAAGTATCGTCGAATGCGAGCGCAGTAATGCCAATGCTTACTGGTCAGACTTATGATACGCAGTGACAACAGTCACCAAGTTTGTCGTAAATGCGAACGCACGCAGAAGTTAGAAGACAGCGGCTAATTAAAGCAGCTAAGCCTACGAGAAAAGCAAGAGTTTCTAAAAAAAATTAAGCTAAGCGGGAGATGCTTAGGTAGACACTACATAAGACACTGCAAATCTGCACGAGTGTGTGGTGTGAACGAATGCACCAGAAAACACCATTGCCTTTTGCACCAAGATGTCCAGAAAGAGCCTTAAAGAAGGGAGGGCAATTCCGAAGGAAGCGCAACACTTCTGCACACCGGACAGAAAGGAGCAACCCTGTTTAGATATGTTCCAGTCGGTGTTTACGGAAAAAACGGCTCGGTACAAACGTTTGCACTTTTAGACGAAGCTAGAAGCTAGCTAGCTGAAAAACTAGGCATTGACGGTCCATCAGACGATCTCTGCTTACGCTGGACAGGCGAAATACTTGTCATACTTGTCAATTCAATTATTAATTAATAGTCGATAAATGCTGGTAGTCGAGGCTCTGAGTATCCAATAGTTGGTTGCCAATGACACAGAAAAAGGTGTATACCCAAACAAATGTAGGATAGCGCGTCACTTGACGTTCCGTTTAAATCAGTTTTTCCTCTTCCATGCCTCTTCCTCTCTTCCGTACCTTTTCCTCTTCCTTTTCCTGCACTAAATTTAGCTGTTTTGTTTGACGAAAAACAAACGAGGGGTAAAAAGTGGGGGCGACAGTGATGTGGATATATGTATGTATTTTGATGTTTATTAATTTTAACCACAGGAAGTTTGTTAGTTATTTTTATTCAAACTATTCAAATTGAGCTCTACTAATTTTCAAGTCCTGATTACACGACGCGGTGAAAATGTTGTAAATCAAGTCACACTTCACCGACGCGTCGCGAGCAGCTCTTTGGTTTTTGGTTGTTGTTTTTGTATTTTTTTTGAAATAACACTTTCACTTATGTTTTTAAAAAAACACTTTCTTTTTTTAAATATCTAGCACAATGACAACCCGCGGAGCCCAAAATGTTGAATGAGATTAGTTTATCTCTCACGAAAAAACAAAAAAAAAATAAAAAAATAAGGTGGCTAGTAAGTATCAAGAATTACGAAAGCGAAAACGAAAGATGTGGCTTCATCAACGTTATAATTCGATCTATATTTGCTCTAATCTTAAACCTAACTTATCTATTGCGGCGAAACGGGGCGAGTTCGCACAAGAGCGAATATGAGCTTTCGCTCCCGCTTCGCCCTAAGCTATCTTATACTAAAGTTAAATAACTAACAATTCAACTATAAACTAGCAATTCAAAAATACATATAAATTTCAACAACAAATTCAAAATTATAACACTTCAATGTACCACGACGAATCCATTAACAAGTATTAAATCTTAAATCTTTCGCTAAACATATACATAGGTAGCTGCATATTCATATAAGGAGGTCTGTAGAAAATCCCAAAAGATTTAGTTTACTCAACAGGAGTAAGTAAATAACTTAACTGATTAACTAATGCTTTATTGAAGTGTGTGTAAATAATATCAGTTTAAAACCACTTTCGGAAGCTATCTATGACAAAGGATGTCAGATCCAATAAGGTCAGGTGGTGGTGGAACGATCATGAAACCATGTTAATATAGAGAGATTATCGAAGAGCAAGGGTGTTGCAAATAGAATTTTCTTGGAACTTTGGATTGCTGACATTTCTGTGGTTGGCATCATCGGTTTTTTGTTTTCTTTTTATGTAAAGAATTTATTAAAGATTCCCTTCACTTAAAGGGAAAAATCGAAAAAAGGAAAATTGAGCCATAGAAGTTCTATAATAAGCTAGTCTCAAAGAAAGACGGAGAGAAATACAGATTTGCTGATTGAATGTTGTATGCGTAAGGTTGATCTGTCGTTTTAAGCGGGATATAATTTGTGTGAAAGAAATTTTTGGAATAGATCGACAACATCCTGATTAGAGGTCGCTGATGAATTTTCAAACGTAAGCACAGGAGGGAAAGTTACATGTTTCACTTACATAGTTATAAAACTGCTTCAGATCTTGAGTAAATTAAATTCGCAAGCAGCGGCGTATACAATTCCTATAACATTTATAGTATAACATACATACTGTATGTATACATACTACTGCATACATACTATAACATACTACATAACATGTACTACTGCAGTTATATATTTAAGAAAAGCGCTGTTTTTGTATTTTAAGTTCACGAGCCCCTTGTAAACCAACGAGGATTTGTTGAAGCAGATGGCAACAAACATTCCGGCAACATTTCCACAGCACCCATGAGTCAAAAAATGTATTTAATGTACGGTAAAATTTTCTTAAGGTGACATTTATTTCGGTGCATACCAGAATGTCAGACTTATCAAATGAATCGATTAGGCGTATATAAGCGGCTGCGTTATTGTCGGATGATCAGGCTGAAGCGAATCACTAACAGCAGATTTCTTACGCTAAGGGGACCCATTTAGCAGCGGAAAGCCGCTAAACTGAGAGTCAAGCTCTCATTTTTTGAGATTGACTGACTCTTGACTCTTTAAATCCGTTTTAGTCTGCCTCATGAACAATCTCATTTCGTCCTGGGCACCACGACAAACATCGCAACAATAATGGAGAAGAGACCTACGGGAATCCGGCATCCGGAACTGAGGCACTGAACCTGGCACAGCCAGCAATGAAAATGAGGGAAGAGAAGTCAACAAAAAGAAAGAAAGAAAAAAACGAGAATGTGAGACTTAACAGCGCAAATACTAAAACTCCATCATGTCTGAAAGGGTGGAATGAAACGCTTAATCCCCCGAACCAAAGAATCCAATAAAGTTTTATACAAATTTTTCAAAATTAAAAAAATTATTTTAGCCGAGGAGGCAAAGTGCTTCCAGGCCGAAGTGATAGGTATAAAGGGTACTTTATACAACACAATAATTCTTCAAACACACCGAATCAGCACGGCTATAAAAGACATCAAGTTGCACCGGCTAGACACATCCTATCGCTCCATCGTTGGATAACCTAAATGTTGCTCTTGCTGTTCCGTCTGCAAGGCCTCTGGCTGGTGTGGTTAGACCCGAAGTTAGATCTAATGGGCTTACGCTGAGAGCGGTTGCTCTCCATAATGACTCCATAATGATGGTCTTGCATAATGACTTTATCAATGGCTTAACTATGAGGAGATTTAGTCTCCCCACACGCCAAGACAGGTGGCATGGGGCAAAGTCAAGGAAGGGAGGTTGAGGGGGTGGGAAAGCGGTCCAGCACTGGGACTATTTCACACATGCATTACGTGGGGATGGGAGGAAAATGAAGATAAGAAGCCTAGGTGCTAAGGGGTCGAATATGTTGACTCCTCCGGTATCTCCGGACTCCAAAACTTCAACCCAAAACTTAACTGTTTTTTTTCCATTATACAAAACAGGAAAATTTTCTCATAACAGAGAATTTTTTTAATTTTTTTGAGTTAACTTCAAAGTAGCCGAAGCAGTAGCCGAAGCATTAAAAAAATGCTAGATTTCTGGCTAACAGCAATAAACATACCTAGCAATAAAATAGCTAAAATGGCAACATTGGTTCTGGCCTATAAAATAATCCTCTTCTATATTATTTACTCTCATTGTTTTTTGACCGTGATGAATAACTGAACCTGTAGGTTCTCGTTTTTATGGCTGATGTGGTTTAGACTGTTTGCTATACCCTTGCAGAGGGTATTATAATTCTTGATTATAATTATATATTTATTTCGCCACAACCCTATCTGAGCCCCACTTAAAATGAGAAAAAGACCGCTCAATCGGCTCATTTAAAAGATAATTGGCCCTGTGATCCGAAAAGGGGCAAAGGTACGAAGATCCCTTTGAGGAACATTAAAATTAATGAGTCCCAAAAAAAAGGACAACCAATGTTATCAGCGACTACATTGTTGAGAAAAGTTAAAGCTGCAAGTTTACGCCGATCCTCCAACGTGCAAACATTGAGAAGAAGGCAACGGCTCCGGTATGAAGGTAGAAGATCTTGAAACCTTAGAGGCAGAAGGGCAAATTTTAAAAATTTCTTCTGGAGTCGCTCCATTCTTTTGGAACGTACTATACAATCCGGATTCCAAATGATTGAGGCATATTTCAGCCTCGACCGAATAAATGCAGCGTAGACGCTGAGGCTCGAGTATGGACTATTGAATTGGTTCACGTTCCTCTTAAAAAAGCCCAGTATAGCATACGCTTTAGGCAGAATATAGTCTAAGTGACCAGAAAATTTAAATTTGCTGTCGAATAAGACACAAAGGTCTAACCTCCTCTTTAGCTGGCAAATTATTATTACTGATAGAATATCCCGTGCAGATTTCAGAAGACCGCTTACTGTAAAGGGTAAACAGACCCTTAGATAAGTCTAATGGAAAAAGATTACGGGAGCACCATGAGTAAACTCTGGATATATCCTCCTGTAACAAGTAACTGTCACTAATGCAACTAATCCTAAATAGCGTTTCCAATAGATACGTGGCAATGTCGGTCAGCCAGATAAGACTCGAATCAACTTATTAGATACACTTTGTCCAAGGCTTTGGAGAAGTCAGTGTAAATGGCATCAACCTGAAATCGGAAGCTTATGGAAGCAACCTGAAGCATTCAAAAGCTTCAAAGCAGTGCTTGGACAAGACCGCTAAGTTAGTTGTAGTGGACCACCCAGGCAATAAACCTTGCTTGTTGGGCAATATAAAAGGAGAACAGCGACAAGGAGAACAGCATTTGAAGGGAAGTAGAAATGGAAGCAATACTCCTCTTAAGAATGAATGGGGAGATACCATCAAAGTCAGGTGTGAGCGACTCGGTAAAATGTCCCTTGGCTTCAACTAGGTCACAGTCCAATAAGCCTATGTTACTCACATTGAGAAAAGGCTCAATGCTAAGAAGAGTTTCATTATCACTCCAAGGAACCTTCGGCTCCAAATTACCATAACATATGGAAGAAGGTGTGTCCGATTTTGACTTTTTGCTGTTAACAAACCGCCAAGAAGCTTTAGGATTGGATCGAAGGCTTCCTTCGACATCGGATATATACTGATTGTAGAGGAACTTATTAAGGAAATCAAATTCCCGCTTAAATTGCCGGTACGGCTCTCCTGCTCGAGTCTTACCTGTCATTATAAACCGGTGTCTTTATAAAGTGACAAGTTAGTATCATTCAGATGATAATATGGAATGGGTGAAGCAGAAGGCATAAAACTATAAAACTCGATATGAATTACTTACGGCTTGTGGTGCTAATCACATGGACTTAATTACATTGCATAATTCTACTTTACTATTAACCACATTTTTTAAAAATATAAGATCAAGAATTTTGGATAAATCTAATAAATATGGATAAAAATATTATTTACTTGGGAGAGGCCCAGACTAAAAATATCATCTAACAAGAAAGGAAAGCTAACTTCGGGCTGAGCCGAAGTTTATATACTCTTGCAGTTAAAACCGGATATATATCGCAAACATCGGATATATCGGAAACATCGGGCCGATCCTTATGAGAATATGATAATATAACCCAATTTATTATAATACAAAAACCAAACCTAAAAATGTCCCAAACTTCTATCTTCAAAAACACAAGAGTTGGGTCATTTCCGATCGTTCAGTTATATGACAGCTATAGGATATAGTCGGCCGATCCCAATGAAATTTGGTAGGTTGGATCAACTGACCAAAAATAGAATCTGTATTAAATTCCACCTTTCTATCTTCAAAAACACGAAAGTTGGGTCATTTCCGATCGTTCAGTTATATAGCAGCTATAGGATATAGTCGGCCGATCCTTATGAAATTTGGCATGTCGTAATATTTTGCCAAAAAATGCTCTCATGTCAAATTTGAACTCTCTAACTTTAAAAACGTCAAAGTTATACCATTACCGATCAATCAGTTATATGGCAGCTATAGGATATAGTCGGCCGATCCGGGCCGTTCCGACTTATATACTGCGTGCAAAGAAAAGATTGGTTTGTGCAAAGTTTCAAGACGAAAGCTTTAAAACTGAGAGACTAGTTCGCGTAGAAACGGACAGACAGACGGACAGACGGACATGCTCATATCAACTCAGGAGGTGATCCTGATCAAGAATATATATACTTTATAGGGTCGGAGATGTCTCCTTCACTGCGTTGCACACTTTTGGACAAAATTATAATACCCTCTGCAAGGGTATAAAAATACAATTTCATGGCTCTGGTGAACGTTGCTAGGTAGCATCACTAACCATACAGCATATAGACAACCCATTTCATACAACGAAAATGGACGCGAAAATTTCTTGCGACAGGCCCCAGCAGGCCCCAGAGCGGATTTCGTACGCTCTCTTACGCTCATCGTTCGTTCATCTTACGCTCATTCTCTCATTAAATGTTTTCTGTTTCTCAGTCTCTAAACGGAGCGCGATGAAGAAGGTTGGCCTGCGCTTCGGTTGATCTTCGTATGTATGCGTGTCACACATTCACATACATGGGTGTATGTGTGCGTGCGATTTCGTTTCGAAGCCAGCGCACAAAATTTTGATTTTTCTTACTTTTCAGGCTTGCTACCCTAACAAAATTCGGGTATTCGTTATTTGATGAAATGACGAAAGAAATTATATTATTTTTCATATAATATTTTTTTATTATTTCAGCATAAATTTTTAATTTATTTAGAAATAAGATTAAGTGTTAGTAGTAAAAAGTTTTGTGTATATATATTTTTACGAATCATTAAAAATCAATATACTGAGAAAGTGTCAGAGTATATTTCAGTCGGAGTCACTTAAAGCGCCACTTAAGCGCCAGTCACTTATTTTTACGAATCATTAAAAATCAATATACTGAGAAAGTGTCAGAGTATATTTCAGTCGGAGTCACTTAAAACGCCGATTGCTTTTAAGTTTTTGTTGTTCTGCAAGAGGCTTGTGCATGCCTACTCTAACGATGGAATGATTTTTAGGGGAGGGTGAAGACACGAAAACAGCTGATGGAATTGTTTACCTTTTTTGTTTACAATTTTTCAGGCACTTGTTATTAATTTGGGTTATTGTGAGATTTAATTAAATTATTGTCGTTAATTTAATAATTTCCTTATATATTTTGGAACTTTAAAAAAGTCGCCGCTCGAATTTGTTACAGATATATATACATATATCTATATATTTACATTGGTTTTCTGATACCTCTTGCAGAACAACAAAAACTTAAAAGCAATCGGCGTTTTAAGTGACTCCGACTGAAATATACTCTGACACTTTCTCAGTATATTGATTTTTAATGATTCGTAAAAATATATATACACAAAACATTTTACTACTTACACTTAATCTTATTTCTAAATAAATTAAAAATTTATGCTGAAATAATAAAAAAATATAATATGAAAAATAATATAATTTCTTTCGTCATTTCATCAAATAACAAATATCCGAATTTGTTAGGGTAGCAAGCCTGAAAAGTAAGAAAAATCAAAATTTTGCGCGCTGGCTTTGAAACGAAATCGCACGCACACATACACCCATGTATGTGAATGTGTGACACGCATACATACGAAGATCAACCGAAGCGCAGGCCAACCTTCTTCATCGCGCTCCGTTTAGAGACTGAGAAACAGAAAACATTTAATGAGAGAATGAGCGTAAGATGAACGAACGATGAGCGTAAGAGAGCGTACGAAATCCGCTCTGGGGCCTGCTGGGGCCTGTCGCAAGAAATTTTCGCGTCCATTTTCGTTGTATGAAATGGGTTGTCTATATGCTGTATGGTTAGTGGTAGCATGCAGGGAGATTCCGGGTCCCAAGACCAGACGATGGAGCTTAAGTTAGAATCGCCAAGCGGTTCGCCAAAAATTAAAGCGGTTGGTTCCGACTTTCTAGCACAGACACTGTCGGGTCAGGCAGCAGCGGTGTAATTTTAATGCTTAAATATGTTAGCGTAATGTTTGGAAATGTTTATTTATGGCTTAAGTTTATACAAAAGCTTAGTTGATCGCAAGCCGACTCTCTCTCGGCCGCTCGATTCAACGGGCTTTCTATAGAGAGTTTTAGCTCGCAGTGTCTAGGTCGGGCCGCCCTCTCCATTATTCGAGAGCTTTAGCTTCGCAGTGACCAGTCGGGCCGCCCTCTCTGTATTTTACTTTAGTCTCTGCATGCACCATAAGCTGGTCTATCAGATGATCATCCGGCTTCATCTGCAGGCAGAAATAAACATTTTTTATAACGATCATACTAAATTTAAATTCGTCTTTTATTTACGGCATTGAAAACGCTCAATGACCAAACATTGGTGACCCCGACGTGATCTAGTTAATATAATTAACAATTTAAAAAAACTATTGAGCCGCGAAAAAACATTTAAAAAACATACATATTTACGTTCCACAAAGCCCGCGCATAGACTTCATATATATATACGTTCCACAATTCCGCTACGGTTCTGAGCGCACAGTGGGACAAGTCGTGTTCGTCGCGGGCAAATAAATTTGGAGCAAAAAAATTTGGCGCCGGAATTATTTACTTCGGGTTGGTCGGAACTTAATAAATCAACCATGAACTCCAGCGGCGCAGACACAGGAGCACCCACTCCAACCCGTAGTGCTGTTCTAAGGTGCAAGGCCCTGGGTATTCTCCAGGACTTGCAGAGGATCCAAAGAGCTCTTCAGCCTGTTTCCAAGGTGGACGATGCCATGCTCAACGTGCGTCATGGTCAGATAGTCGCCATGTTCAGCGATTTCAAGGCCATCCACGGGGAGCTTGAGGATTTGGACATTTCGCAGATCAGTAGTGAGCTCCGATGGACTGTCTCGGAGGTGGTAGTGACAATGCAGGCCGAAATTGAGCACGAGACGACCCTTCGCTCTTCCCGAATTGCTGCCCACTCCACCCTAGCTAACGGAATGTCCACTGTGCAGGTTGACTCGGGGTCAGGTCAAAGGTTTCAAGCTTTGCCTCCCTTGCCTCTTCCTACCTTCAGCGGTGGATACTCTGAATGGCCTGCGTTTTACTCGATTTTCTGTACAATCGTCGGCGGTAATCCGAGCATCAGTAAGGTGGAAAAGCTGCAAAGGCTGCGATCTTGCCTTCGGGAGTCCGCTTTCGAAGCAGTTCGCTCCTTGGAAGTCTCCGATGAGAATTATGATGTCGCGCTGAATTTGTTGGAGGAACGATTTAATAGCCGTCGTTTAATATTTCAGGCTCATGTGAACGAGATTCTTGGCCTCACTCTAGTGGAAGGTGATTCAATAACAGGTCTTCGAGGGTTATCCGACAAATTCAATGCCCATATGAGAACTTTGAAGAATTTGGGTTCGACGAATGAGATAGCCGGCTGCATCATTGTCCAGATGCTTCTTCAACGGTTGGACCCAGCTACCCAGGTTAAGTGGGAGGAGAGTCTAAATTCTTCAAGTTCCGACGCCATCCCTACTTGGGAGTCGCTGGCAGAGTTTCTGGAGCAGCGATGCAGGACTTTGGAGGCTATAAATGTGGCCGCTGGGCAGAGCTATGGAGCGGATCCCTCTTCGGGTTGGAGTGCTTCGCTGGGAGCTGATTAAGCTGTACCTCGCCCCTTACGAATATAGTTGGAGGACAGGCCCCAACGGAGGGGGGAATGTCGGGTCAGGCAGCAGCGGTGTAATTTTAATGTTTAAATATGTTAGCGTAATGTTTGGTAATGTTTATTTATGGCTTAAGTTTATACAAAAGCTTAGTTGATCGCAAGCCGACTCTCTCTCGGCCGCTCGATTCAACGGGCTTTCTATAGAGAGTTTTAGCTCGCAGTGTCTAGGTCGGGCCGCCCTCTCCATTATTCGAGAGCTTTAGCTTCGCAGTGACCAGTCGGGCCGCCCTCTCTGTATTTTACTTTAGTCTCTGCATGCACCATAAGCTGGTCTATCAGATGATCATCCGGCTTCATCTGCAGGCAGAAATAAACATTTTTTATAACGTTCATACTAAATTTAAATTCGTCTTTTATTTACGGCATTGAAAACGCTCAATGACCAAACAGACACTAGTGATGTTTTCCATATGCGCATGATATATACATAATGCGCTATTTGGAGGAATGTATGATGCAACGATGACGAACGAGCCATGGACGCCCTAGATTGAAACGGCAAACTAATCCAGTTGAAAGTCGGCCACCGGAAGGCGCAGTGGGGTAGCCTGAAGAGATCGACGGATAGCGATGATCACACCTTACCCACACTGGGTACTGAATGCATTTCGGTCTTTTCGAAATACATGGTACAAGTTAGACTCGAAGAACTCAGAGAAGCTGAATTTGTCATTGAGCCACGTTTCCACAAGGATAATTTCATCGAAATCGCAGGCAGAAGAATTGAGGTATACCATCCGGGACTTCGTTCTCATTCCCGATATATTTTGGAATAGAACTGTTGTAGGGGGGCGTTGCTGCCGCAAAAGATTCCAGAAGTAAGGATGAAATATGAAGTCGAGGGCGTCTTCGGGGTAAATTAAAAAAAAAACGCGTTCAGCTTTATTCCGCTGCTTACAAGAGATTGACTTAACTAGCACAATAAAATGACGATCGACGACAACCAACGAGCGAGAGAGAGTGCACAGAGGGGCAAGTGCGGATGCGCTCTTCAGCGCGGATGCGCTCTTCACAGCTGAGCTGAGCGGCACAACGGCCCCTCACCTAAACATTCCGCCCCCCTTGCAATCACTCGGGTTGCAACAGCTCCCTCGTTGTTACGGCTGTGCTCTGGCCCACTGGAAGCCCGACCTGGATCTTCAGGAAGCCCGGCTGCATGATCCGCGGGTACATATCCGCGCCCAGGACGACGGAAATTATCGCTGGCAGATGGAATCGCTCATCCGCCAATGTCACGCCTCGGAAGTGGGCACGCACCGCCTCGCTCAGCTCTCGGGACGGCGTACGAACGCACACGTGAGGCTTAATCTTAAAGATGACCTCCAGCCGAACGCTATCATCGGTCTTTGACCCCACAGTGGCTGAACAAACTTGTTCGTTCCCCACGCTGGTGGGGGAAGCCGGACGCACGTCGCGAGCGAGGCGTCCATGCAGCTCGAGGGCGTGCACGGGTCGATGAGGGCCCCCGTGTCGAAGATCCTCGAAGAGAGGCGGAACATTGCATAGATGCGGATGAGCGGTAGACGGCAACCGATGAGTGGCGGACGAAAGCCGTGGAGCGCTTGACGGCTGCCGGCCAGTGACGGAAGAATGCCGAGGAGTTACCGACGAGCGCCGGGAAGTCGGTGGCCGTGGATCGTGGATTCACATTCCTTGTGAATGCCGGAATGTGGCGGAAGAAGGCCGAGATGCACCCGAACCGCGCCGGGAGTTGGCTGATGACGGCCGGGCGCCAGCTGAGACACTCCGTGTACTGTCTCCCGCGCTCCGTGGCCGGTGCTCCTCTTGACGCGCCGAGCCCGCGGCTTCTCCAGGTGCAGCAGCCCGAGGTGCAGCAGCGTGTGGTGATCCTGACCACACGTCTTACAGCCGTCCCCACGCCGACAGGATCCGTCGGAGTGCTCGTGGGCCAGGCAGCTCGAGCAATACCGGTTCACAACAACCGCTTAAAGCCGCTTCTCGGCACTAAAGCGTAGGAAGCGCCGACACTTCTTCAAGGTATGGATCCCTATGCAGACTCGGCATCGGTAGGATTGAATACCTCGAGTAAATCTGCTCTCCAGCGATTTGGCGTTGCGTGGGCGTGGCGACATCGTGTTGACTATGGCTGGCGGAAATATGATGAAGGAACAAATAACATTATCAGCATTGGTGTGAATGATTGTTCGGAACTACGGACAGAGCTACGAGACAGCACAATGGACAGTAACATTGGAGCGGAATAAATGTTAATTATTGTGGGTAGGCGGACGGTAGGTGGGACGCTTCCCACGGAAGAAGCACGACCTTGGCAACGGGCCGCTTAACGAGACTTCGCGCGGTGCGCATGTCGATCACGCGGACATGGCCATCGGATCCTGGATACACCGCGTCAACCCTGCCTAAACGCCACTCATTGGACGGAAGGTTGTCCTCCTTGATGACGACCATATCCCCAACGCGGAGATCCCTCGTAGGGCTCGCCACTTATTCCTCTTATGGAGCTCCTTGAGGTACTCTTCCTTCCATCGCAGACGAAATTGCTGCTGAAGAGCCTTGAGGTGTTGCCAGCGATTAATGATGGAAGTGGTATCCCCCTTTATCTCGGGCTCAACCGTGGTGAGAAGTGGGCCTCCCACAAGAAAGTGCCCGGGTGTAAGAGCCAGCAGGTCAGCAGGGTCTTCGGACATTGGCGCGAGTGGCCGCGAATTCAGGCACGCCTCGATCTTCGCCAGGAGAGTAGCCAGCTCCTCGAAGGTGTATTTCCGCGTGGCGGTGGACTTGTAGAACAAGGTCTTGAAGCTCTTGACGCCTGCTTCCGACAGGCCCCCCATGTCGGGAGCTTCCGGAGGAATGAAATGCCAGAGAAGCTGCTGGTGACTATAGGCACCTGTCACAACCCCTTTTAGGCTCTGGAGAAAATCGCGGGATAGTAGAGCAGCTGCCCCCACAAAGGTCTTCCCGTTGTCGGACTGCACTTGACGGGGGCATCCTCTCCGGGACACGAACCATGCGAAAGCCGCCAGAAATTTATCGGTCGTAAGGTCCGACGTAGGCTCTAAATGGATGGCCTTAGTGGAGAAGCACACAAACACCAACACATAACCCTTTGTGATGAGACAGGCCCTCCCCGTATAGTTATTTATCTCGAAGGGTCCGGCAAAATCCACACCGGTGTAGGTGAATGGGCGCGAGAAGGACGTCCGTTCCTTGGGTAGCTCTCCCATGAGTTGCGTCTGCAACTTCTTCTTGTGGATGCCACATACCTTACAAGAATAGACGAAGGACTTAACCCAATTCCTCACCTTGGAATCCAGAATTCGGCCCGGATCAGACGGATCATCAGCGGATTGCCACCGTACAGCGTGATGCGATGCGCAAATTGAACCAGGAGCCGAGACAGATGGCAGTCGTACGGAAGGATTATAGGGTGCCGTTCGTCATATTGGAGAAGCTCAGAGGACGTGACCCGGCCAAAGGCTCTCATAAGGTTTTGCGAATACACGAAGGGGATCAGTTTTTGAATCGGACTGGATGCCGATATTGGACGCTTTTTGCTTAAGCAGCCCATCTCAGAGACGAAGTGTCTGCGCTGAGTGACGGAAACTAGAAGACGTTCAGCCGACGTAACCTCATTAGCTGTCAGGTGCTCTTCGAACGAGGATCAAATCTTCCGCGCGCGCTGGATGAAGCGATTAACATAAGGACTCGTAATGCCTTGTCGAGTGTGGAAAAACGTTCAAGAAGATCTTCGGTGGGCGCCGTCGCGACATGAACCTTGACTGCTCGCTACTCGAGTTCAGTCACGGGGGCATCATTGCCTTGAGTGGGCCAGTCGCTGCGAAGCCTTTGCAGCCAGTCAGGACCGTGCCACCACAACTGGTTATCCGCAAGATCTTGAAGAGCTACGCCCCGGCTAGCGAGGTCCGCAGGATTCTGCTCGGAGCGAACATGTGCCCATTTCTGCACGTCGGTGAACTGGGTGATCTTGGTCAGCCGGTTGGCCACGAACGTCGTCCACTGGCACACTGGCTTCTGCAGCCACGCGTGGACAATAGTCGAGTCGGTCCAACAGTATAGAGCAGACGCGGCCCCTGGCATCTTTGGCAGAACGGCGGTGGCCATCTCGGACAACAACAAGGCACCGCACAGCTCTAGCCGAGGGAGCGGTACCGTTTTAACGGGGCCACTCGAGTCTTTGCAGTCAGCAGGGTCACTATTACTGTATATATATTACTGTATATTACTGTATATATGACCCAACCTCGACACGAACGTAAATTGCTGCGCCGTACGCCTTCTGTGAAGCGTCGCAGAACCCGTGGTGTTCGACCTTTAGGTATGGTTGAAACGCGATCCACCGAGGAACACGAATCTGATCGAGCACCGAGTAATTCTTTAGGAAGTCAACCCATCGCTGACAGAAATCTTGAGGGAGGGCGTCGTCCCACCCTAGATCCAGAAGCCAAATGTCCTGCATGAACATTGTATCCCGAACAATGAAAGGAGCGAGCCAACCTGCTGGATCGAACAATTTGGCAATTTGGGAGAGGACTTGGCTCTTCGTGAAAGCCTAGCCAGAAGTCAATTCTGGCGGGACAAAAAAGAACTCATCAGTCGTCGCTTTCCACCGCACGCCGAGTGTCTTGGCCGTGCTCTCTGCATCGATGTCGAGGAAATCAGCACGAAGGAGGTGGCCGCTCGAAATGTCGGCTAGGATTGCCTTGCTATTCGACGTCCATTTCCTAAGTGGGAACCCTGCCGGCCCCTTTCAGCTCCCGAATCGCAGCTTGGGCTTCAGTTTTGGAGTCTGCCCCCGCAAGAACATCATCAACGTACATAAAATGCCGGATAATTTGGCTTGCCTGCGGATACTTCGACTCTTCGTCGTCAGCGAGCTGTTGCAGGACACGGATCGCCAGGAACGGGGCACAATTGACACCGAAGGTGACCGTTTTCAACTTGTAATCGCGGATATCTCCATCGGGATTGCGAAACAGAATACGTTGGAGCGGAGTATGCTTGGGGTCCACCCAAATTTGCCGATATATCTTCTCGATGTCGGCGTTGAAGACAAACCTAAAGTAACGCCACTTTAGACCATTTCCGTGCAGTCTACTAAAGTGTGCCATTTCTCCATTCGGTCGCCGTCTAGACCCGGGCTACAATTAGAGACTGCGACTTACGTTCTTCCGCAGTTGGCGGGAAATCTGCCATCATATCCGATTCGGCGAGATCGCCTCAAGGGGCTGACCGACATTCCCTTGGCGGACCCCAAGTTCTTTGAGAGCTCCCAGGTCGATGTGTTAATAGGAACTGACATTCTTCCGTCCATTCTCCTCGGTAATTCCAAGACTAGCATCTGCTTCTCGGTCATGAGACCATTTTTGGATGGGTGCTGACAGGCCCATTATATACCGCCAACTCCCGCAGTGTGTCCGTTTTTTCCACACGATTCAGGCCGGAAATTGAAAGCTGCACCCCAAATGGCACACGTTGATAAGGGCCGTGCCCAGTAGGACGGCTCCTGACCCGGAAGCGAAACACACCTGCACATCCGACTGATCCTCTGAGCCCTTTGTGCTTCTGGCAGCCTGTGCGGGTCGAGCCCTTAATGGCGTAGGCAGACTTAGAGCGGTGGCGAACGGATTGTCGCGGTGTAGAAGGGTGTGGTGTCGGCTGTGACATGTGAAGCAGGTAGGGACGCTCGTGCAGTCTCGCTGCTGGTGCCCTCGGGCAAAACAATTTAAACATAACTGCTTCCTCTTAATATAGTCAGAGCGCCCATTTACGTCCATCTTTAGGAAACGCGGACATAAGTGAATGGGGTGGTTCTCCCTTGAACAGAGATTGCAGCCTCTTTGGCCCGGAACCACTCCAGTCTCGTATGAATTGAGCCTCCGAGTAAGGGCAGTAGGAAGTCCCGACCCTGGCGGTAATGGCCCGGAGCCACTAGGCCTGACGTCGTCGATGGCCTCCAGCGTGCGATGGCGCTCTGTCAGGAAGTTATCTAACTCCTTTCATGTTGGCATTTCGGCCTTATTATGTGCTTTGACGAACACATAAATACCAGAAGACAGTCCCAATCCCCAACATTGATGGAGAACATTGCTAGGGCTGTCAGACAACTCTGAATGGTGTCTTGCAGCTCCTTCAGCGCGACCCCGGACTTTTGAGAAATAACCTGGATTTTGAAAAGGATCTTCAACTGGCTGTTGACCAATAGCCGCCGGTTCTCTAATCGGTCTGTGAGGCTTTGCCACGCTTCGAAAAATCCCTCATGGGTAAGCGGAGCCTTAGAAACAATGGCGTGGGCGTCACCAGTTTTTTTGGACAGTAAGTGGAACAACTTCTCTACCGGGGTGAGCCGCGAGCTTTGGATGTAAATGGCCGTAAACAAGTCTGTGAAGATAATCAGGTGGGCCACCGAAGATAATCAGGTGGGCCACCGAAGATAATCACCCGCGAAGACCTCGGTATCCACCGGAGGTAACCGGCAGGCTGTAGACGTGGGCGTGTGTACATTGACGGAAGCCTGAGTGGATTGGGAAGCAATTTTCTCCCGAAGCAGGGCAATACACCTCGAATAGACGGAGTAACAGTAGCTGTACTTCGATTCCAGCACTCGAGGTGGTCGCATTGTCGTCTGCCACGGCTAGCAAATTGGAGCAGCTCTCACAGCTCTTCTCCACCTTCTCCCACAGTGCTCGAATTTGGTCCCGATGGACTTCGCACATGTATTGAGAGCCTATTTCCGTTTCTCTAGCGCTTGCAGCGTTTATGTTAGCCTCAAATTGGCTAATTCGATCTAATTCGCACTTTGAGCCATTTTCGCAACGGAGCGAGTCTGCCTCTGTGAAGGACCGGGGATTGTATTGACGGATTCGTCACTCTTTGCCCTTGGAATGGCACTAGTCGCCTTAGGCTTCAACAAAGGCGTCCGCGGAGATGCGGATTGAGATCTGTCCAAACGGATGGTTGGACCATCTCCCGTGGTCACGCTTAGAGTCCAAGTCGCTGGTCAGCGCTTGTCGACTGACTTGCGCAACAGGTGCCTCGTACGAAGTGGTGCCCGGTCACACTAATGTGATAGAAACGGTGAAATCGCGGATGAAATGCGATTACAAGGAGCAAGTGAGAACTAGTGGCGCCGATG
Organism: Drosophila bipectinata; assembly: GCF_030179905.1. Lineage (NCBI taxonomy): Eukaryota > Metazoa > Arthropoda > Insecta > Diptera > Drosophilidae > Drosophila > Drosophila bipectinata. The sequence goes on along the minus strand of NC_091740.1, from coordinate 17,236,354 downwards.
TCGAAAGGAAAGTCGTGTGCGGCAAAATTCGAATGTGGAAAGAAAACTTCAGGAACCAAAAAAACCCAAAGGGTACGAGGTTGGTGGAGATTGTAGGCGGATGTTGCCTGATGCGGAGTAGAAGCCGCGTTAGAAGCACGGAAAATGGACAAGTACCGGAAAATTCCTGCTTGTTCGAAAACAAATTGATGACGAACTATGTATGTATAATTATACAAGTGTGGTTCGTACGTAGATATTGAATTCTTAACTATTTTCGAACTTGCGTAGCCGGAAAGGTGGACTTGACCAAAAAAAAAAAAAAATTAATAATAATTAATTTTTGGCTAATTGTCGGATTTAATTATTATAGAGCCAGAAGGGTGTAGTTAAAAATCTTAATCTTTAATCAATTGAGGTTAATTATCACAAAGCTTGAAGGGAGGAATTGAAACCGCGGCTCTATTCAGACAGAAGCTTGATAATTAAATTATTAATCATTTTTGACTTTAAGTATTAGGTGGCCGGGAAGGTGAATAAAAAAAACTGGCCCTTCGCTCAAAAAGAAAATAATAATTAAATAAATTATGGCGGATATAATTATAAATATATATAAATTTTTAATTATTTGATTTCCTTTTTTTAAGGTTAGTTTTTACGCAGCCAGATATGCCGTCGGCACCATGTACGTACCCCAAAGAAAAAAAACAGCACCAAAAAAAAAGACAACACGGCTACTGCGGCGGCTAGGTTGAGAATTTAAGCGACACAATCTCAGATTAGTAGTGAAATGGCGGTTTATAATTGTTGGTTTTAGAAAATTTAAGACATTTTTTTTAATCTCTTTCGGTTATATATTTCCTAAAATTGGAGGCAGTAAATATTTGGAAATAAATGGACATGCATGCAAGTACGGATATATGTAAGGCAGTGGTAGGCACCCCAATACATTGATATGATTTTAACGCATTAGTGTTAGTAAAGAATATTAGAAAGTAGGCTGTGACCATGACGTTTTACACATTTATACTGTGTGTGTGTGTGGCAGAGCTCGGGCAGAGAAATTTCCTATGCCCTCGGGATAGGGCCGAGCCGACCTCTGATGTAAGGGCATGTTGGGCATATGTTGGCACAGTGGAACGTTGATAAGTGGACTGTATATGTACGGTGTATGACTGTATATATTACATTTTGTCGGTTATATATTTCCTGAAATCGGAGGCAGAAAATATTTGGAAATATATGGACATGCATGCAAGTACGGATATATGTAAGGCAGTGGTAGGCACCCCAATACATTGATATGATTTTAACGCATTAGTGTTAGTAAAGAATATCAGAAAGTAGGCTGTGACCATGACGTTTTACACATTTATACTGTGTGTGTGTGTGGCAGAGCTCGGGCAGAGAAATTTCCTATGCCCTCGGGATAGGGCCGTCCCGACCTCTGATCTAAGGGCATGTGGGGCATATGTTGGCACAGTGGAGCGTTGATAAGTAAACTGTATAACTGATGGAACAGAAAAGTTATGTGGTGTAAAAAATTGGGGAAGAAAAAAAACAAATATTACGACAACGGCGAATTTGGTGAATTTGGTTCGGTGAGTTTGGAAATTTCCGGAACTAATTCACACCGGCTGGCCAATATTAATTATGCCAATATTCACTTGGTAACCGTTCGACCGTTGGCAAGCGAATGGATAACCAAAGGCCAAAAACGGCGAGGAATATGGCGAAGCACACAAAACGGAGACGGATGGAAAACTTTGTAGAATTTGTAGAAAATCTCAAGCTGCCGTTATGTCGGAAAACTCGGACGTGGAGTTGACACGGTAGGAAAAACAAATCTTGCAGAAATTTAATGTTCGGACCACTGCTGAAGACCGGCAGAGAGACGAAGACGGAAAAATGTCGTACTTATCTTTTGGCGGAACAATGCCGGAAACTGCTGGTAGTGAATATCCAAAAATATATCCGGCTCGAAGGACCAAAATGTTGTAGGGGGGCGTTGCTGCCGCAAAAGATTCCAGAAGTAAGGATGAAATAAGAAGTCGGGGGCGTCTTCGGGGTAAATTAAAAAAAACGCGTTCAGCTTTATTCCGCTGCTTACAAGAGATTGACTTAACTAGAACAATAAAATAACGATCGACGACAACCAACGAGAGAGAGAGGGTGCACAGAGGGGCGAGTGTGGATGCGCTCTTCTGCACGATGCGCTCTTCAGCGCGGGTGCGCTCTTCAGCGAGGGTGCGCTCTTATGCACAGCTGAGCGGCACAACGGCCTCTCACCTAAAGGACTTTTAGGCTTTTATTGGGATCCGAGGACTCGTAGCTACAGTCCAAACTGGGAATTGGACAGCAAGGCGGTTATGATGAAAGTGCACTCCAGGTACTGGTGCATGTGGAGGCATATCCAGTACGCATAGCTTGCAAGATGGCCGATGAGGACACATTGAAAATTCCATTAGACTCTGTGAGGGTGATTTTCACGAGCAAATTTTAAGACAAACAATTTCAGATGTGTCCCATTGTGCAGATTGCAGTAGTCTCCAAAAGTGCACACTTGCCGTCCCCTTCTTTCCTATGCCTTTTTTTTAGAACCGTTAAAGCTCCCTGGCATGTGCAAGTAGGTTCGTTTTCGTTGCAAAGATAAGCCCAGTTTCACTTTCAAATCGTTCTTTGACTCAAGCGGATTGACCTAAGATTTCACCTTTTTAAGAATAAAACACGTGGAAATATCTAATTACACGTGTTCCGCAATCTTTATATTTGAATTAAAGTGAATTTATGAAACTAGTTGCAACCAAACAAGTGCGAGTTTCAAGTGCAATTGAGAGTTGCTGTTTAATTTTCCCTGTGGGTCGGCCAATATCAGGTGAGAAAAAGAAACTGCAATTCTTGGGGAAGTTCTAATGGCCATAAATTTCGCAGAGCCATGGTGGCCTGGTATTTCGGCCGAGCACATACATAAAATATATATAAGCCAGAAACGCAGGAATCCGAGATGAGGATTTAGAGCTATTGAGGAGCGTTTTGGAGGAACAGTAACGGATCGTCATGAAACCCCCCCCGCTGTTCCCTAACATTACATAAGGACCACGAGGTTTCCATGAGGCGTGGAATCAACTCCCCCCTCTCCTCTCGCCTACTATAAAAGTAGCTCTCGCGGATTTGTGTTCTGTTTTCTACCATGCTGCATCCGTTATTTCCCCAAGAGAATTAACAGAAAAACAAATACCATATAACCCCCACAGTTTTAGATGCATAGCTGATCTGCCACTGTAGGGAATGTAAAACTTTAAAGAATTTTGAATCATAATTGTTAATAATTGTTATTTTCTAGAATTAATAAGTTTTGAAAGTTTTTGCTTTTGTTAAATTAATTACCTACTACATCCTTTAATATCTATATATATATATAAATATCTACACTATTATGAAGTAAGCTTTAGAAAACACCTATAAATACATAGCTGCATCGGAAGTCGACAGGCCTGCTGACCTCGAGGGACGAGCTGTAAGTACGGCATAGCCGCAACAACCTAACGAATATTTGTTAGAATGACATAGAAAAGATATATAAATATGTATATGAATATTTTGGATGAAGTAAAATCATGAAGTAGAGCAACATAGAGTAATTTCCTTAATTTTCTAAATTCCAATCAATATAAATTAAGTAAATCATAAAATTTAAATCATACTAAATCATTTTATGTTAAGGTTAGGTTAAACCCTTTGAATAATGATGTTGGATTAGGATTAGAATTTGTTGTAGTAGGAATAATGAACCAAACACTGAAAAATCTATTGAATATAATGAAGTAATGAAATTATAATGAATCGCGTCTAAATATTTCCGTGGGGTTTCCAGAGACAAGCTAACGTAAAATGGGTTGCCCAATGATAATGGTGCAACAAGGTAGGGCGGGTAAAGAGGAGATCCATAACACCTGAGTTCTCCAAGCTAAGATCCTCATTCTCTCTCTCTCCCCCACCACTTTGGCCACTCCCTTCCCTTAAGCACTGTCGATTTCTTTTATTTGGTAACCCTGATTTGGGGAAGCACAAGAACCCTCCCTCTGGCCCTGAGCTAGGCCGGCAACAGACAGTGCGTGCTCCCGATCAGAACCAGGACGTTACAGATAAAATGGCGTCCAACCGTGGAGCCGACGTTGGAGTCAACCGTGAAGCCAACGTGGGCAATCGTGGTAAACGTGGTGACAAGGTATATAGTACAGAATGACCATACGTGAAGAACGATATGTAGATATTTTCCCTCACAATTTCATCCGTTCCCAAAAATCCATTATAGCTAAAAGTTCACAATTTAAATCAGGAGATCTTTGGATGACACAGTTTGGTAATAGCCAATCTAGTGGCCAAGACTCACGTTTATTAAATACATATATCGTATTTCTTGTATTCCATCAGGCTTTACAATATCAGTCTTGGATTTTTCGTCCTGAGTCTAAATCGGTTCCTCACCAACTGAATGTAATTCCTAATATTAATTTCGGAAATCAATTAAAATTGGAGATTATTTTTGCTGAGCATTCTTGGCAAGACTCTCTTTTCATTGACAGTTTCCACAATAGTGCAATAGACCCAAAGTAAGAGAATGTGGGATACCTTAGCTGAATAGTTAAGTTAGCTTGTCTCGGAGTAAAACCCCAACAACAATGAAAAATAAATCACTAACCAAACATATTTAAGATAAACAAAGCAAAAATAAAATATAAACATAAATAATGGCAGTCAGACGCAGTCTAGAAAACTTGGTAGCACGAATGTCCAATGAGAGAGATACTACAATAAGCTGCACTATATGCAATGATACAAATATTCAAGGAGAATATGTGGAGATAGCATGTAAACACAAATTCCATCGCCAATGCATATTGTCGTGGTTAGATAATAATGAAACTTGTCCGATTTGTCGAAGTGTTTGTCAGCGAGATCAGGTTGAAAGCCAGACTTTGACTAATGCAGAAGCGAACGTTCCCCACTCTAGGACAACCAGAGCTGGTGGAAACAATAGCTCAACCACCGGAACTATTCCTAGAAATAGACCTAATACCCGATCACACCAAAGACCGAATGCAAATGTAAACCCCCGAACGAGTCTAGGAGCTTCATCGCGTCAGGAAATAACAAATACTCAGGCTACTGCCGATTCCAATGGTATTAGTGAAGAAAGAATTCAACAATTGATAGCAAGTTCTATGGAGTCATTTCGTATAAGCATGGCAGCAACCTTGTCCGAAGAAGTTCGTACAACCCTTAATAGCTTGTCGTTAAACGGGATTCCACGAGAAAACCCAGAAGAACCTCAACTTGAATGGGATTTTCCTGCACCCTTGGCCCATCCTCGTATAAGTTTAGACAGTGGAGCACGATCCAATCAATTTCACAGACGTAATAATAATTCGCCGGTAGTTCAGGAATCTTTTCGAGACTTCTCGGATAAAACTGCTGGAGTTATCTCGAATTGGCATATCAAATTTACAGGGTTGCTTAGTGATATCTCAGTAGAAGACTTTATTTATAGAGTTAACTGCTTAACATCTCAAAGTTTAAATGGAAATTTTGTATTGCTCTACAAATTTGGACATTTACTTTTTGCTGGACCAGCTTTGAATTTTTATTGGCGCTGTCACAGATCTAATGAGGAAACCACCTGGTTCGATCTATGCACTCGTTTAAGAGAAAGGTACAAAGATCAACGTACAGAAAGGGACATTAAAGATACTTTACGTAGACGAAAACAGGGTCGAAAAGAAAGTTTCGATGAATTCTTAGATGCCATGGTTGCTATTACTGATGCCTTACGAGAACCATTGTCTGATGAAGAAATCGTAGCAGAAGTTCGAAACAATCTAAGACCAGAGTTATATCATGAACTTTTGCATGTAGATACCCCATCATTGTCAGCATTGAGACGAGAGTGTCACAAACATGAGGCATTCTTTGGCAACAATAAGTATAAGCAAGGGAATTTACAAAACAACTTTAGACGTACAGTTAATGCCGTCTCGTTAGAGGACCAACAAGATGAAGTTTCGGACTTAGAGACAGATAACCAGAAGGTGTTTGCAATAAAGACTTCCATGAAGTGCTGGAATTGTGATGATCCAGGGCACAGGTATTTGGACTGTCTTAAACCTCGGCGCGTGTTTTGTTACGGATGTGGAGCTTTAGATACCTATCGACCAAAATGTGTTAAATGTAATCCGCATTCGGGAAACGATCCACAGGACATCCGCAATTCACACAAGAGGGATGTCCGCAACTAAATTCAAGCGAAAATTTAATTATACTTTCAAATCCAAATAAACCAGAACTGTTAGATGAAGAAGTTAGTCATAAAATCAGGAAGCCGTATCACATAAGACTTAAAGAATACGAGTCAAGAAGATCTGAATTGTTTTCAATTAAATACCATAATTCACGATCATCTAGGCGAATGCGAAAATTTTGGAACAGTTTGAAGAAGTCTACAACGTATACAGTATCGAGCCTGTCACAAAATGCTCAAGATAATCGTCCATTTGTTAAGCTTCACATTTTCGATCAACCCTATTATGCATTATTAGATAGTGGTGCCAACAAAAGCATCATAGGTGGAGAATTAGCAAAAACAATAGTAGATTCAAAGCAATATCAAAAACAAAAAGGAAGAGTTTGTACAGCAGACGGAAAACGTCAAGAAATTTCAGGTGCAATAGTAATATCATTGATAATATAACAACCTTGAAAACAATTTTGAGTTTTTAATTGTTCCGTCCATATCATTAGACATTATATGTGGAGTTGACTTTTGGAATCAATTCGGAATTTCTATAAACTATCAATCCAATCTTCCCGAAGTACATGCGATAGAAACGAGTAGCGACAAACTAGCATTATCAGCCACAGAAAACCGCAAGTTACAGAACGTCATTGAGTTATTTCCTACATCTGAATGTGACGGATTGGGTTTAACAAAGTTGGTTGAGCACGTAATCGACACAAAGGATACGCGTCCGGTTAAACAGCGTTATTATCCTATTTCGCCAGGCAAAGAAAAACTTTTGTGTAGCGAAATTGACCGAATGTTAGAGTTAGACATTATAGAAGAAGCACCTCCATCGGAATGGTCTTCACCGATTGTCCTATTAGTAAAACCAGGAAAGGTAAGGTTTTGTCTGGATTCAAGAAAATTGAATAGTGTTACCGCAAAGGACACATATCCTATGCCACACTTAGAAGGTTTATTGAGTAGACTTCCTACAGTTCGATGCGTTTCAAAGATCGATTTAAAAGACGCGTTTTGGCAAATTGCTTTAGAAGAGAAATCTCGACCAAAAACCGCGTTTGTTGTCCCAAATCGACCGCTATACCAGTTTAAGCGCATGCCTTTTGGTTTGTGTAATGCACCCCAAACAATGTGCAGATTAATGGATCAGGTTATACCATATCAATTAAAGTCTCACGTGATGGTTTACCTAGACGACCTATTGGTATTATCTTCTACTTTGGATGAACACCTGACTCACTTAACCGTAGTTGCTTCCCATTTACGTAAGGCAGGGTTGACCATCAATATAGCCAAAAGTCAATTCGGCTTATCTAAAGTGGAATATTTAGGATATGTAGTAGGAGAGGGCACTCTACAACCGAACAACGACAAAGTCCGTGCCATTTCAGACTATCCTGTCCCTGCAACGCAGAAACAATTACGACGGTTTTTAGGCATGACCGGTTGGTATCAGAGATTTATACCACAGTATTCGACAATAGTTTTTCCACTCACAGAATTATTGAAAGGAAAATCCTTAACATGGAACGACGATGCACAGAAATCTTTTCAAGCCATTAAAGACAAATTATGCTCATCGCCAGTATTAATTAGTCCCAATTACGACAAACCTTTCATCATTCAGTGCGATGCATCCATCTATGGAGTAGGAGGATTATTGGCGCAGTGTGACGAAGACGGATACGAGCGGCCAATCAGTTATATGTCCAAAAAGCTTAACAAGGCTCAGCGAAATTATTCGGTAACCGAATTAGAGTGTTTAGCGGTAGTTTTAGCCATTGAAAGATTTAGAATGTACATCGAAGGACACCCCATTAAAGTAATCACCGATCATGCTAGTTTAAGTTGGTTAATGAAAAAGAACGACTTGAGAGGTAGACTAGAAAGATGGGCCATGAAACTTCAAGGATACCAGTTGACCATAGAACACCGAAAGGGAAGTGAAAATGTTGTACCCGATGCCATCTCTCGATCTTTCGAAGGAGATGTGAACGTTGCCAATGTAGACATCGAAGTATGGCCCGAAATAGATCTTAGTTCCGATGCGTTCCAGTCTTCGGAATATAAAGAACTGATCGACAAAATAGTTGCCAATAACATGCCCGACTATCAGGTAGTTGACAACTTGCTTTATCATCGTCGTAACTTTTCCAGAGGCGATCTGGATAAAGACGATCAGTGCTGGAAGTTGGTAGTCCCAAGTCAATTGAGAACAGAAGTTATTAGAGCAGCCCATGATCAACCATCCGCTTCGCATTGTGGCATGGCAAAGTGCTTAGAGAGAATCCGCAGAACTTTCTCATGGCCAGGAATGGTTATCAATGTCCGCGATTACATCCGCCAATGTGAGGTATGTCAAACTTGCAAGCATCCCACACAGAAAATGAAAATTCCAATGGGACAGCAAACTAAAAGCGAGAGACCTTTTCAGAGACTATATCTCGATTTCATCGGTCCTTTTCCTAGAACCAAACGAGGAAATATAGGAATATTCATAATTTTGGATCACTTCTCAAAATTCACCTTCTTGAAGGCTGTAAAGAAATTTACATGGGAGATTGTAGTTAAAATCCTTAAAGAGGATATTTTCGATTGCTTTGGAGTTCCACAGGTAGTAGTTACTGACAACGGTAGACAGTTTAAGGGAAATGACTTCTCTGCGTTTTTGAATCGGTACGGAGTCCAACACCGGTGCACAGCAGCATATGCTCCTCAGTCCAACGCTGCAGAACGAGTAAATAGATCTATTAACGCGGCGTTAAGATCTTACATTCGGTCAGATCAGAGGGAATGGGACAAGTACTTGAGTAGCATTAATAGCGCCTTGCGAAATAATCTACATCAGTCGATTGGAATGCCCCCATATTTAGCCGTTTTTGGACAAAACATGATTACTCATGGTAACGATTACCAACTTTTAGAAAAATTGGGATTAATTAATGAGGGATCCACTACCCTTAATCGATTAGACAACTTTTCCAATATTCGAGGGGACATTCAAAAACATATGCAGAAAGCCTATCAGACCAACAAACGTACGTATGATTTGCGAAGCCATCACCGGACATTTAATATTGGCCAGATAGTAACGAAGAGAAACTTTAAGCTAAGCAATGCCGCAGGAAATTTCAACGCTAAGCTAGCGCCTGTTGGAGTAAAAGTCCGAGTAAAGAAAAAGTGCGGACAATCGCTGTATTTACTAGAAGACTTATCAGGAAAAGAATTAGGGACCTTTCATGCTAAAGACATCTGGTAAAGATCACCCTTTTTTCAGCTTTGAGCCGAAAAATAAATTTTTCATTCCAACCTGTGGGTGTGAGGGTGATTTTCACGAGCAAATTTTAAGACAAACAATTTCAGATGTGTCCCATTGTGCAGATTGCAGTAGTCTCCAAAAGTGCACACTTGCCGTCCCCTTCTTTCCTATGCCTTTTTTTTAGAACCGTTAAAGCTCCCTGGCATGTGCAAGTAGGTTCGTTTTCGTTGCAAAGATAAGCCCAGTTTCACTTTCAAATCGTTCTTTGACTCAAGCGGATTGACCTAAGATTTCACCTTTTTAAGAATAAAACACGTGGAAATATCTAATTACACGTGTTCCGCAATCTTTATATTTGAATTAAAGTGAATTTATGAAACTAGTTGCAACCAAACAAGTGCGAGTTTCAAGTGCAATTGAGAGTTGCTGTTTAATTTTCCCTGTGGGTCGGCCAATATCAGGTGAGAAAAAGAAACTGCAATTCTTGGGGAAGTTCTAATGGCCATAAATTTCGCAGAGCCATGGTGGCCTGGTATTTCGGCCGAGCACATACATAAAATATATATAAGCCAGAAACGCAGGAATCCGAGATGAGGATTTAGAGCTATTGAGGAGCGTTTTGGAGGAACAGTAACGGATCGTCATGAAACCCCCCCGCTGTTCCCTAACATTACATAAGGACCACGAGGTTTCCATGAGGCGTGGAATCAACTCCCCCCTCTCCTCTCGCCTACTATAAAAGTAGCTCTCGCGGATTTGTGTTCTGTTTTCTACCATGCTGCATCCGTTATTTCCCCAAGAGAATTAACAGAAAAACAAATACCATATAACCCCCACAGTTTTAGATGCATAGCTGATCTGCCACTGTAGGGAATGTAAAACTTTAAAGAATTTTGAATCATAATTGTTAATAATTGTTATTTTCTAGAATTAATAAGTTTTGAAAGTTTTTGCTTTTGTTAAATTAATTACCTACTACATCCTTTAATATCTATATATATATATAAATATCTACACTATTATGAAGTAAACTTTAGAAAATACATATAAATACATAGCTGCATCGGAAGTCGACAGGCCTGCTGACCTCGAGGGACGAGCTGTAAGTACGGCATAGCCGCAACAACCTAACGAATATTTGTTAGAATGACATAAAAAAGATATGTAAATATGTATATGAATATTTTGGATGAAGTAAAATCATGAAGTAGAGCAACATAGAGTAATTTCCTTAATTTTCTAAATTCCAATCAATATAAATTAAGTAAATCATAAAATTTAAATCATACTAAATCATTTTATGTTAAGGTTAGGTTAAACCCTTTGAATAATGATGTTGGATTAGGATTAGAATTTGTTGTAGTAGGAATAATGAACCAAACACTGAAAAATTTATTGAATATAATGAAGTAATGAAATTATAATGAATCGCGTCTAAATATTTCCGTGGGGTTTCCAGAGACAAGCTAACGTAAAATGGGTTGCCCAATGATAATGGTGCAACAAGGTAGGGCGGGTAAAGAGGAGATCCATAACACCTGAGTTCTCCAAGCTAAGATCCTCATTCTCTCTCTCTCCCCCACCACTTTGGCCACTCCCTTCCCTTAAGCACTGTCGATTTCTTTTATTTGGTAACCCTGATTTGGGGAAGCACAAGAACCCTCCCTCTGGCCCTGAGCTAGGCCGGCAACAGACAGTGCGTGCTCCCGATCAGAACCAGGACGTTACAACTCAACAGAAGACCTGCGAGAGTAAAGTTGCAGGGCAAATCCGGTGCCAGGTGAAAACATTGAGCGTTCATAGCCAGGGACATCCAAACGCAGCAAAGATCGACTCACACGTCCAAAACGTAAATAAACATCTTCCATCGTTAAAAAGAACGAACCAGCGAGTGGCGAAAAAAGATAAGATGAGCAGAGATGCGGTGCCAACGTCTCGATTACCATCGTCTTCTTGTCGCTGGACATCCACAAGTGAAGGTAAGAAGTAAACAACTCGCCTTGAAAATAGTTTTTTTTTGTTGGAGAATATCAATCAGCAAACGAAGCAAATTATTGGAGGAATTGAAGAAAGCGTCAACCGTTACCATTAAAGCCCACGCCGTTTGTTGTTGGTAGCGCAGCAGAGAGCAATCGGTGTGACAAATAGAAGCTTGTGAAGAGGAAGAAATAACGGCACCAGCAGCGCCGTTTACTGGGGTTTTTTTAAAGATCGCGATTGTGGTAAAGGGAGGTCAATAGCCTTAGAAGGCTCTCTATACACAAAACGGCTGATTTTCACCGACATAGGCCAAATGTTATCATTGAAGACTGTAGGGAAATGTTGCGCCGGAACTCCCAATTTAAAGTTAACGAACTTGAGGACGTTGATGTCAGCATCCTTTTTGACAAGCATAGCACAGGCTAGGCCTATCACTCGGCTCCACATTCAGCAACTGGGTGCTTGTCCCACAATGCGACTATTAGGGTTGATCCGCTTCTTCCTCGGGACAGCCCTCTTAGATACTGTTGGGGCCTAGCCCAGTGTAGCCTTTTTGCTCCCAGTGCTGGTAGGCATAGGAGGGGGAGCAACAACATGCACCCCAGCTGAAGGGGCGCGTCCAGCCGCATCATTTACAAGGGCGTGGTCCACTTTGGCATTAAGGCTTTCGAAAAGGGATTCCAGATCCAGAACTTTATGATTTAGCTCATCTGTTTTGGAATGCGAATCATTTCCATGACACATTAAGTTCGTAATATTAATTCGGAATAGCCTCCGAGGTATAATCCACACAGGCGATGTGATCGGCACGCCACCAGATCGACGCGCACCTAACGGCATTAGGAAAAGTTGGGTAACAGTACATTTGCACTACAGAAGAAAAAATATAGTTAAGAGGCTCATAAAAGTTGTAGTTTTGTAATAACCCCTGCATTATTTTACGGTCACCTAATCTCACATGAATGAAGAGAGAACTGGGAACCATTAAATATTGTGGCAGAAAACTTGAATTATGTGTAACTTAAGTTATAGGTGGAAAAATAAGAAAGTCTAAGAGTTATTCCGAATGAGGTCCAGCGAGTGAGTTCTGCGCAGCCGCCGAATCTGTTCGCTGTTGTCAAGGAGAGTGGTCGCCAACTCGTTGGGGTGGTTGTGTAGTCTCTGGATGTACTTGCTGCACTTCCCTGGATCACCTCTTTCTCCCATGGGAAGCCAAGCACCTCAAAACGGCGTTTGATTTTCTTGGTCTTTGCCATTCTTAGAGCTTGATCTACCATCTTCAAGAATGAAATCCTTAATTTTCATCCTTATGAACGAAGATTTGGCCGCGATCTGGATATTGCAAAAGACCTGTTGTGAAAATATAGGAACTTGTCAAAGGCTTATCTACAAAATAAAAAAAAAAATTTGTTTTTTCTTCTGTTGGATTTCTGGGTAATAATCATTTAAGGTACTCCCCTCAAAGATCTCGTAAAAATGAGCTAAGATTTATACCTCGTAAGGCAAAATCTATGAGTATACTGGATTTTGTAAAGCGTTATGTCCCCACAAAAATTGAACAATAATAACCATTCGGTTTCTATCGCGTTCCTGTCGCAGATTGTTAAAAATATCTCCTGAGATACTCCGCTCAAGGATTTGACTTAAAAGCACTATGATATAAACATTGTAAGGTCTCATTGTATCCTGGGTTTAAAAAAATATACACATCTTAGCCGGCCATAAAAACAATGTATAGTTTTAACTTACTCGTATTACGAGTATTACGATTAACTCGTATACGAACTACCGAACTGAGCGGACGTGCTTTGTCCGAGCTCCGGGAAAACTCCACCATAATACAGCTATTCAAAAAAACTGGGGTAACCCAATATAAGCGAAAAGACGCTGAACTACAATTTACTAAAAGCGACAGACAAGCTTTTTATAACAGTTGTGATGTGCTAAACCAAAACTAGTGCATTGTTCAAAAAAAAAGTAAGAGCCACGCAATGAGCTCATTGAGCAACGATCAAAAGAACGAGCGTAGAAGTTCAGTGAACCAAAGAAACGACGTCTACTCTTACTTCTCAACCCGCGATACCGAAGTGGAAAAATCGGCGATTATAAGCAACCCGGCTTTACTGACCGTTGAAACCCAAAGGGCACGGTCTTGCTCACCCGCTCTGCTCACTCCGACTCCCGCGTCATGGAGTTCGCAGTGTAAAACCCCCCCTCCAATATCGGAAACAAATTTCGCACCAACAACTAGCAGCGCTACAACTTCTGCAACAACAGCGAAAACCTCTGCAACTCAAAGTACCGCGACGTCAACGACTACAGCGAGTACAAAAACAATAACCTCGGAAAGTGCCAAAGCGGTAACGGCCACACAGACTGGAATGGATCGCTACATCCAAATTAAGCGCAAGCTTAGCCCGCAGAGTAATCCGGCAGGCAACAAAACAAAAATTGACCGTGTCCTGAATATCGATAAAGAACCAGACAGATCCACTACTAACAGATTTGCCCTACTGGCGGAGGCTGAGGAAAACCAACCAGCCCAAGACACCGCAAAAAAACCCAAGCCCCCTCCAATCTATATTAGGGAGAAAAGCTCGAGTGCCCTGGACAACAAAATTGAATCGTTGATCGGGAACGGTGACAACTTTCATGTTGTTCCGCTTATCAAAGGGAACATCCATGAAACAAAGGTGCAAACCAAGACTGAAGAGCACTTCCGAATCGTGTCCAAATATCTGGACACTGTACAGAAAAACTATTACACGTACCAGCTGAAAAGCAGTAAAGGCCTACAAGTGATAGTAAAGGGAATCGTACCCGATCTTACCGCCGCCGAAATAAAAACCGACCTTAAGGAAAAGGGCTTCGCCGTCAAGAATGTTATTAACATTCTAAATAAAGATAAAAAGCCACAACCCCTCTTCAAGGTCGAGCTCGAGCAGGTCGCTGAAGAAGAACGAAGTCCACCCAATCTACAACCTGCAATATCTTTTGCATCGGAAAATCACTGTTGAAGAACCACATAAACGCAATGGTCCAGTGCAATGCACTAACTGTCAAGAGTATGGACACACAAGGTCTTACTGCACACTTCGGGCTGTCTGTGTAGTCTGCGGGGACGCCCACAAGTCCGCTTGCTGCACTACAAACAAGGACAGTACCGTGAAGAAATGTGGAAACTGCGGAGGCAGCCACACAGCAAACTATAGAGGATGTATGGTGTATAAGCGACCGCAACGCGCAACCAAAATCCACAGAATGCGTACATTGCGTCAAAAACTACGCCAGACGTCTTCTTCGCCAAAGCTGCGAGATCCTCATTCGGTCCACTAAACACCACCAACGGCTTCTCCTACGCCGAGGCTCTACGATCTGGAAGGGAAATTCCAATTCAGCCTAACTCTCAAAGCGCTCAACAGGCCCCAGAACAGCCACACAGCAAAATGGAAACTATGAGGCTTACCCTCCAACAAAGTATGATGGAGCTTATGTCATTCATGCAAACGACCATGCAATCGCTTGTTTAAAACCAGAACATGGTGATACAGCTGCTCGTAGCACAACAGTCTAAATAATCTATGCAGGCGCTACGAATATCAATGTGGAACGCCAATGGTGTCTCACGGCATAAACTAGAATTATCACAATTCTTAACCGAAAACCATATTGACGTTATGCTACTGGTGGAAACGCATCTTACAAGCAAATACAACTTTCATATAAGAGGCTACACAATCTACCGCACAGATCATCCAGATGGGAAAGCCCACGGCGGAACTGGAGTTCTAATCAGAGAACGCATTAAACACCACTTTCACAAAAGGTTTGCAACAAACTCCTTGCAGGCCACATCGATACAAATTCAGTCAAGCAACGGAATCCTTTCAATCGCTGCCGTTTACTGCCCTCCTCGTTTCTCAATCTTGGAAGGACAATTTATGGACTTCTACAATTCACTTGGGGATCGATTTATAGCCGCAGGAGACTACAACGCCAAACATACGCACTGGGGATCACGTCTAGTGACTCCCAAAGGAAGACAATTGTACAATGCAATTATAAATGTGAAAAATAAACTGGTTTACGTTTTCCCTGGAAGTCCCACATTCTGGCCAACAGACTCACGAAAGCTACCAGACCTTATTGATTTTGCAGTGACAAAAAACATACCTCGCAATCTAATAAGTGCAAAAGCAGTCTCGGACTTATCATCAGACCACTCGCCAGTGCTTCTAACGCTTCTTCAAAGCCCAGAAATAACCGAACACCCCTTCAGCCTGACGACGCCAAAAACGAACTGGCTAAAATACAAAAAATACGTGAGTGCCCACAGAACAGAACACAGAACTACACCATCGAAGCTGGAGTTCCACAAGGAAGCGCACTCGGCCCGTGTCTATATGTTTTGTATACTGCGGATATTCCTACGAGCGCACAACTAACAACCTCAACGTTCGCCGACGATAACGCTATCCTTAGTCGCTCCAGATGCCCAATGCAGGCAACAACCCAACTGGCTAATCATCTCACAATAGTGGAAAGGTGGCTGTCCGACTGGCGCATTAAAATAAACGAACAAAAGTGTAAACATATAATTTTTTTTTTTTTTTTCGCGGTCTTTCAGAATTTGGAAATGGCTTGTGCATCAATAAGAGCATCAGCTAGCATTCCTGTATTCATCATATAGCTTAGAGGCCCAGACGACCGAGGGGCGCTCGAGAAACGATTTGTTAGTACATATTAAGCTAATTGAAATTTGTTAAGCTAAGAGGAGTTAGTAAGGAAATTTAAAATTCTATATTTTAAGTTAGAGGGACAGGAAAGAAATGTAATAGAGTAGAGACCATTGTAGTTCGAACATAATACTCTAAAAGGGTCATGCAGTGCATATGTCGAACTACAACGGCTAAGGAACAGAGGACAAAAGTTTCGAGTCCTTCTATTAGGAATGTTTAAATTTAAGCGTGTTAGTAAATGCTGGCTATCTACATCCCCGTTAATAAGGTTATGCAGAAAGACTACACCGAGCATTGTCCTACGATTTGTTAAGCTAGGTAAGTTTATAAGTAAAAGTCTGCTACTGTAGGAAGAAAGCTGAAGATTTGCATCCCAGTATAGACCTCTAAGTGCAAATATTAAAAAGTTCTTTTGTACGGATTCTATGCGGTCCTTATGTACTCCATATTGGGGACTCAAGACACATGAACCGTACTCTAGTATAGGGCGGACCAAGGAAATAAATAATGTTTTGGTTATATAGGGGTCATTAAATTCTTTTGACCACCTTTTGAGAAAAACCAAGGACTCCTTTAGGCTTATTAACCATTAAGGAAATATGGTCGGCAAATTTAAGTTTGATGTCTAATAGGATGCCGAGATCAATAACCTGGGTTAATTTTTCTAAGGCAATCCCATTAATAGAATAAGTAGCTTGCAGAGGGCAAGAACGATAAAAAGACATATGTTTGCATTTTGATTCATTAAGTATTAGATCATTAGCTAAACACCATTTTTGAAAGTTATTAAGGTCAGACTGAAGACTGCATTGGGCAGAGATGGATTTGTACTGAAGACAAAGCTTTACATCATCTGCATACATAAGAACTAGAGAGATCGTTAAAGCAGGGGGCAAGTCGTTTATAAAAAGCGTAAATAATAACGGGCCAAGATGACTTCCTTGAGGGACGCCGGATGTAGCACGGACCAGACGGGACTGTATGTTTTTAAATAAGACTCTTTGTGTCCTTCCATCTAGGTAGCTGGAGATCCACGTTAAGAGGTATTTAGGAAAACCCAGCATATTCAGTTTACTCAACAAGAGTGAGTGATTAACTGAATCAAATGCTTTGCTGAAGTCTGTGTAAATTACATCGGTTTGATATCCCTTACAAAAGCCATCTATGACAAAGGATTTCAACTCCAATAAGTTTGTGGTGGAGGAGCGACGCTTAATAAAGCCATGCTGACAAGGAGTGATAATCGAAGAGCAAAGGTGTTGCAAATGAGGGGTAATTAATTTTTCAAATAACTTTGGAATTGCCGAAAACTTAGAGATGCCTCTGTAGTTGGCAGCCTCGGACTTTTTCCCTTTTTTATGTAGGGGAATTATAAATGATTCCTTCCACTCAAGGGGAAAAATCGAGGTTTCCAAAGATAAGTTGAAAAGTCTTAGAAGAGGTTTGCACAGAGCCCTGGCGCAATATTTTAGCACACACCCTGGTACTCCGTCGGGGCCTGGCGAATAAATGGGTTTTACCCTTAAAAGACCAGATAATAAGTTGTTCTCAGAAAAAAACGGACAGAAAATAAGATTTGCTGCTTGAATGTTATATGCGTAAGGCTAATCAGTCAATTTAAGAGGAGAATAAGTTGTTTGAAAAAATTCTGCGAATAGATCGGCAATGGCCTGATCCGAAGTCGCAGAGGAATTTTGAAACGTAAGCAGGGGTGAAAAAGATACGTGTTTACGCTTAGTGTTTACAAAATTATAAAACTGCTTTGGATCCTGAGTAAATTGAATCCGGCAGCGGTCAATATAATTCCTATAACATTCAGCGTTATGCACGGTAAAATTCGACCGAGCTAGTAGGTATCTTGAGAAATCAACACTACTGCAGGTTTTTTTAAATTTAAGTAAAAGCTTATTTTTTAGGTTAGTGAGGCACCTTGTATACCAAGGAGGATTTGTTGAAGCGGACGGATGTTTCCAAGGCACACATGAGTCAAAAAATGTATTTAAAGTAAAATAAAATTTTTCTAAAGGTACATTAAGATCAGTGCACGCCAGAATATCAGACCAGACAAATGTATCGATAAGGCTATTAAGTTTCTGAAAATCAGCTTTACGGAAACAGCGAATCTTATTTACCACGCTCGGAGACATCTGATCGATACCAGGAGTGGTTTTCGATTGAGACCTCCAGAGTGGGGTGATATGGATCCTCTGGGGTTGAAAGGGGAAAAGCTCTGGAGAGAGCGGTACCATCAGGATCAGATAAAAAACATAAGTCTAAGACCCGACCTAGCGAATTTCTAACATGATTGATCTGACCTAGGGACATGTCAAACATGCCCGCGGTGAAATCATGGTAAGTTATAAGTGACAAAGATGGTGAGTTATCGACGTTGGACCACTTTAATTCTGGGATATTAAAGTCGCCCACCGCTACGAGTTGGTCACGATCCGTTATAAGATTAGAGTCGTATCGAATAGCGGACAAATGCTGCCAATATGTGGGCGGTTCAGGCATAGGAGGTATATATGAACATGTAATGTATAAAGCTTTCACGGACATAGTGATTTTAACGCAAATAAATTCTATGTCACCAAACTCTTGGGATTTCACCTCTTCAGAAGCAAAAGTAGAGTCTACCGAAATGAGGACTCCACCTTCTCTTCGCTGAGATCGATCCCGTCTAAAAGTGGTGTACTTACTTGTAAAAACTTCGGAGCTAAAGATCTCCGGATTTAACCAAGTTTCTGTAAATGCTATTATATGGGATGCAAAGAAAGAACTATCAGAATATAGCTTAGGGAGTTTGCTTAGTAGCCCCCTAGTATTCTGATAGGTAAGAGTTAGTGAGGAAACTAGTTTTTTGGGTTAGTGGCCAAAGAAGAGGTGGAGGGTTGGTCAATGGTTCCGATATTGGGAAGTCTCACTCCCACTGGTTTATTAACTTTTTTTTCACGGAACTAGGCTGATGTTCTTGGACGAAAAGATTCTCTGGCCAAAAACTGGGAGAACAAATCGTCTTGAACATCAGCGCGGGCACACGAATCTTGAAAGAAGACGTGCGCCTGGTATAATTATATTTAAATTTTTGTATGTCCTCCACCTTTATATCGGCTTTAGTTTTGGCTTTGATATAAGCCGAGACATCAATTTTTGAAGTATCAGGGGCAAGCCGAGAAACAAATATATGTTTCGATGGAGGAATCACCTGTAAGGGTTTTGGTGTCGCAGGTACAAGAACTGCGGCATCAGTCAGTGCCGGTGGTCCGGACTGTGGAATACCCTTTTGGGTGACTCTAATGGGGGTTGCGTTCCCTAGGACCTGTGGCATCACTTGAAGGGATGCCATGGCAGACATATCAGACAATTGCTCATTATCCCTGAGAAATTCTGACGAATTTTTCTCAGTTCTAGCCCTTGGGGTGACCAGAGATATAAACGGCTGCATTAATGTCGGCTGAGCAGGCTGAGGCGGATCCGAAACAGCGGATTTCTTACGCTTAGGGGACTCATTTAGCAGCTGAAGGCCACTAAACTGAGTGTCCAGCGCACGGAGCTGTTCATTGATTTTACGAAAACCAGTGATCAGCTCTTTAAATCCATTTTTGGTCTGTCTCATGAACGACCTCATTTCGCCTTGCAGAGCACGACAATTATCACAACAATAATGTATCCCAGACCTACGGGAAATGGCATCCGAAACTGATCCAGTGAAACCGGCACACTTGGCGTGCACGACGTTTTCACATAACCAGCAATGGATGCTAGGCTGGGATGTGGAAATTGTCTTGTTACAAGACTTAATGGCACAGACCAGTTTAAATTCCATTTTTTTTTTTTTTTTTTTTATTTAATAAAACAAAAATTAATATTGAAAAAGTTAAAAAACACAATACCTTGAACCACTGTGCCAAACAAAAAGCCGAAGCGGGAGCTTTGAAAGAGTGCAAAAGAGAAATGCAGAAATATAGATAAGCCGGGGAAGAAGCAGAGCTGAGCTATGCTTGGAATAGAATTTAGACAAATTATTAATTCGACTCCAAATATACCACAGCACTCGCGAAGCGATACGGTTTAGGCTTTAAGATTGTTATGATTCACAAGATTTAATTCACAAAGTATGTAAACACCGGTTTACCAATATTTGTCATAAACGCAGTGCGCACAAAAAAAACACCTCCGTTCGCTTGAAAGAAAGAGAGGGAAGTGATTATAATTATATGTTTCTCTTAATAGAGAAACATCCCCTCCGCTTTCACTAAACGGTATGCAGATCCCTCAAGCTAACGACGTAACGTACCTTGGCGTTCACCTTGATAGACGACTTACCTGGCGCAAGCACATCGAATGCAAAAAGATGCACCTAAAACTGAAAGCCAGTAGCCTCCACTGGATCATAAACTCACGATCACCACTGTGCCTGGACTACAAGTTACTACTGTATAATTCAGTCCTAAAGCCAATCTGGACGTATGGCTCCCAGCTGTGGGGGAAAGCGAGCAGCAGCAACATAGACATCATACAGCGCGCACAATCAAAAATCTTGAGAACTTTCACAGGGGCACCTTGGTATGTTCGCAACGAAAACATCCACCGGGATCTGGGCATCCTCGCAGTGAAAGACGAAATCCAGAAGCAAAAAGAGTCATACAAAGAAAAACTGTCTTCGCACCCAAATTTTCTCGCTCGGGGATTGACTCGGATTTCTAGCGTATCCCGCCTTAGACGCAACGACCTCCCAACCCAGCAATCGATTTTTAGGGCCGTCTAACTCCGTATCAGTCAATATGACTGTTAGTTAAGTTAAAAATATAAGATTTGATACACCTCTTGATAGTCTCGCAAAGAGAAGATTCAAGAAATAAAAGCAACGTTAAAATAAAAAAAAAAAAGTTTTAACTTAAGCTCCAACCCAACCCGACAGTCTGTTCCATCAGTTTCATTCTGAAAGCCTAAAGGGGCCCATCCACAGGCGAGCATGTTGTTGAACATTTTGCCAACCGAAAAAAAAAAACCGCTTGTGTGTTTTGGATGGCCAAGGTGGCAGAAAGAGGAACTGCGCCAAGGTCCGCCGGAGAAGCAGAGCAGCCCAGGTCAAGGTTGGATGCCCAGATTGCAGACTGAGGGCCAGCAGAGATCGGCTCAGCAACGACAGTGGACAGCAGGGCCAAGGCAAGATCCTGTGGAGAACCCAGCGCAAGCATGCAACAGATGCGGTGGAATGGGCCATTGGAGGACTATCCGGAGACGAGCAGCAGTTGACAGCATCCACCGATGTCGGAGGCACGGAAGTAAAGGCCATGGTAGATTCAGGAGCAAAGGCGAGCTTTATTTTTGAGGAACTAGCAGAGAGCCCGGAAATCACCGGGTAACGCATCACGACAAGGAGACAGGTGAAGTTGGCTAATGGAAGCCATACGGAGACACCGTATGCCAGGCATGGAGGAGAGTCTAGTGCTAGGATGGGACTTCCTCGGCGAGTTTGACACAACAGTGACATACGCCGGTCACCACATTGCTATACCGAAAAGGGAGAAATCGGGCGGCTGTCTGTCCATCGCAGTGGCCGGATTCCCAGAGAAATGGGAAGAGGAACGCGATAAGATGTTCATTGAGAGAGAGCTGGGGGCGTTCGCAGGTCAAAGAGGCTGTTCGAACATAACGCAGCACAGGATCACCACGAAGGACGAAATCCGCATAAAGCAGCGGTATTATTTGAAAAACCAAAAAATACAGGGAGAGATAATTGCGATGGTGAAAGATCTGCTGGAGAAAGGATGCATCGAGCCCTCTAATAGCGCTTAAAGTTCACACATTGTGATGATTCCCAGAGAAATGGGAAGAGGAACGCGATAAGATGTTCATTGAGAGAGAGCTGGGGGCGTTCGCAGGTCAAAGAGGCTGTTCAAACATAACGCAGCACAGGATCACCACGAAGGACGAAATCCGCATAAAGCAGCGGTATTATTCGAAAAACCAAAAAATACAGGGAGAGATAATTGCGATGGTGAAAGATCTGCTGGAGAAAGGATGCATCGAGCCCTATTAGAGGGCTTAAAGTTCACACATTGTGATGATGGAGAAGAAAACGGGTCGATAAAGGATGCGTATCCGATGCCACGGATCAATTACATTTTGGAGCAACTGAGGGAGGTGAGATTTTTCAGCAGCCTCGACTTGAAGGACGGTTATTGGCAGATACCACTAAAAAAACGAGGCACACCGCGCTCACCGTACCTTGAAAAGGGCTGTACCAGTGGAACAGCAACGTGGACCGACCTCGGCAACGTTTCAGAAGGTCTTTGAACAGAAGCTGCTATACTTGGGACACCGAATAACGAGCCAGGGGATCGTCATGGACCCAGGAAAGGTCGCCACAATTACGGAGCTGCAGTCCCCGACAAACGTCAAGGGAGTACGCCAGTTCATCGGGATGGCATCCTGGTATCTGCGGTTCGTCCCAGATCTGCTACGAAAGGGGACGAAATGGGAGTAGCCACCCAAGCACCAGGAGGCGTTTAAGTCAAGGCTGGCGGAGGATCCAGTACTGGCGTGCCCGTGATTACGGCTGAAAAGAACTACTCAGCGACGGAGAAGGAGTGCGTGGCAATAGATCAGACAAATGAGACCCTACCTGGAGGGATACCAGCTCGAAGGATCACGGACCATATGGCGCTGAAGGGCCTAAACAATATCGATAGCCCGCTTGGCAGAATAGCGAGGTAGGTGTTCGAGCTGCAACAGTATGACTACGTTATCAACTAGCGAAAGGGTAAGCTCAACGTGGTTGCCGAAGCGCTGTCCCGCCAGCCAGTATTGAAATCAAAGAGACTGAAATTAAAGAATGCGTATGGATAAGCGCATGAGAATGCGAAGAATAAGATAAAGACAAGCCCACAGAAGTTTCCGGATTACGTTGAAGAGGGCAGCATGATCTACCGCCACGTTCCGCATAGAGCCGAAAGCGAGGAAGTGGCATCGTGGAAATTATGCGTGCCGCCTAGATCCTTCTGGCCAGGGATCCGAAAATGGTGCGAAAGAGGTGAGAAACTGGCCGGAGGTATAAGCCGTGCCAGATGCAAGCAGCAGGAAAAATGCTGAAATGCCAGGTCGTAACATGGGAACATAATGGTTTTGGTCATAATTGATCGGTTTTCAAAGTGGACGGAAACGGTGCAACTTCGAAAAGCAACGACCGAGACGCTACAGAGAGCGATCCGAGAAAGAATTCTCACTCGATATGGAGTACCAAAAATAATGGTGACGGACAACGGCGTACAGTTCACTAGCCGAAGCTTTAAGAAGTTCCTCAAGGAGCTCGACGTGCGCCACCAATTTACCACAGCATACACGCTGCAGGATAGTCCCACGGATAGAGCGAACAGACTATGATCGCCCAGTTCGCTGTGAAGGATCAAAAGACGTGGGACAAGCACTGACCAGAGCTAATGCTGTCAGTAAACTCGACAGTTATTAAACAAAAATATATGTATATATATATAAAATAAAACAAGAAAGGAATGCTAACATCGGGCGGAGCCGAAGTTGATATACCATTGCAGTTAAAACCGGATATATATCGCAAACATCGGATATAGTTGGCCGATCCTTATGATTACATCGTAATAAAACCAATAAACTAAAATAAAAAATGCTGGTACGTGTAACACCAAAAAATACAGGGAGAGATAATTGCGATGGTGAAAGATCTGCTGGAGAAAGGATGCATCGAGCCCTCTAATAGCGCTTAAAGTTCACACATTGTGATGATTCCCAGAGAAATGGGAAGAGGAACGCGATAAGATGTTCATTGAGAGAGAGCTGGGGGCGTTCGCAGGTCAAAGAGGCTGTTCAAACATAACGCAGCACAGGATCACCACGAAGGACGAAATCCGCATAAAGCAGCGGTATTATTCGAAAAACCAAAAAATACAGGGAGAGATAATTGCGATGGTGAAAGATCTGCTGGAGAAAGGATGCATCGAGCCCTATTAGAGGGCTTAAAGTTCACACATTGTGATGATGGAGAAGAAAACGGGTCGATAAAGGATGCGTATCCGATGCCACGGATCAATTACATTTTGGAGCAACTGAGGGAGGTGAGATTTTTCAGCAGCCTCGACTTGAAGGACGGTTATTGGCAGATACCACTAAAAAAACGAGGCACACCGCGCTCACCGTACCTTGAAAAGGGCTGTACCAGTGGAACAGCAACGTGGACCGACCTCGGCAACGTTTCAGAAGGTCTTTGAACAGAAGCTGCTATACTTGGGACACCGAATAACGAGCCAGGGGATCGTCATGGACCCAGGAAAGGTCGCCACAATTACGGAGCTGCAGTCCCCGACAAACGTCAAGGGAGTACGCCAGTTCATCGGGATGGCATCCTGGTATCTGCGGTTCGTCCCAGATCTGCTACGAAAGGGGACGAAATGGGAGTAGCCACCCAAGCACCAGGAGGCGTTTAAGTCAAGGCTGGCGGAGGATCCAGTACTGGCGTGCCCGTGATTACGGCTGAAAAGAACTACTCAGCGACGGAGAAGGAGTGCGTGGCAATAGATCAGACAAATGAGACCCTACCTGGAGGGATACCAGCTCGAAGGATCACGGACCATATGGCGCTGAAGGGCCTAAACAATATCGATAGCCCGCTTGGCAGAATAGCGAGGTAGGTGTTCGAGCTGCAGCAGTATGACTACGTTATCAACTAGCGAAAGGGTAAGCTCAACGTGGTTGCCGAAGCGCTGTCCCGCCAGCCAGTATTGAAATCAAAGAGACTGAAATTAAAGAATGCGTATGGATAAGCGCATGAGAATGCGAAGAATAAGATAAAGACAAGCCCACAGAAGTTTCCGGATTACGTTGAAGAGGGCAGCATGATCTACCGCCACGTTCCGCATAGAGCCGAAAGCGAGGAAGTGGCATCGTGGAAATTATGCGTGCCGCCTAGATCCTTCTGGCCAGGGATCCGAAAATGGTGCGAAAGAGGTGAGAAACTGGCCGGAGGTATAAGCCGTGCCAGATGCAAGCAGCAGGAAAAATGCTGAAATGCCAGGTCGTAACATGGGAACATAATGGTTTTGGTCATAATTGATCGGTTTTCAAAGTGGACGGAAACGGTGCAACTTCGAAAAGCAACGACCGAGACGCTACAGAGAGCGATCCGAGAAAGAATTCTCACTCGATATGGAGTACCAAAAATAATGGTGACGGACAACGGCGTACAGTTCACTAGCCGAAGCTTTAAGAAGTTCCTCAAGGAGCTCGACGTGCGCCACCAATTTACCACAGCATACACGCTGCAGGATAGTCCCACGGATAGAGCGAACAGACTATGATCGCCCAGTTCGCTGTGAAGGATCAAAAGACGTGGGACAAGCACTGACCAGAGCTAATGCTGTCAGTAAACTCGACAGTTATTAAACAAAAATATATGTATATATATATAAAATAAAACAAGAAAGGAATGCTAACATCGGGCGGAGCCGAAGTTGATATACCATTGCAGTTAAAACCGGATATATATCGCAAACATCGGATATAGTTGGCCGATCCTTATGATTACATCGTAATAAAACCAATAAACTAAAATAAAAAATGTTTACACTTTTGTTTGTTTGACGTTGTTAGGTGTGCGCTCGTAGGAATATCCGCAGTATACGAAACATATAGATACGGGCCGAGTGCGCACTCTTGTGGAACTCCAGTTTTGATAGTGTAGTCGCCCGAAGTAGCTGCGTTGCATCTCACTGAGAATACCCTATTGTAGAGGTATGATTCCAGTAGCTTGTGGGTGTATCGATCAAACCTGTTAAGCGCTTTAATAGTTAGGCTGAATTGGAATTTCCCTTCCAGATCGTAGAGCATCGGCATAACAGAAGCTGTTGGTGGTGTTTAGTGGACCGAATGAGGATCTCGCTGCTTTCGCGAAGAAGACGTCTGGCGTAGTTTTTGACGCAATGTACGCATTCTGTGGATTTTGGTTGCGCGTTGCAGTCGCTTGACACATGCGACTCTTAAACTCCTTATACACCATACATCCTCTATAGTTTTCCGTATGGCTGCCTCCGCAGTTTTCTTCACGGTACTGTCCTTGTTTGTAGTGCAGTAAGCGGAGTTGTGGGCGTCCCCGCAGACTACACAGACAGCCCGAAGTGTGCAGTATGACATGGTGTGTCCATTCTCTTGATATTTAGTACATTGCACTGGACCGTTGCGTTTATGTGGCTCTTCAACAGTGATTTTCCGATGCAAAAGATATTGCATGTTGTAGATTGGGTGGACTTCGTTCTTCTTCAGCGATCTGCTTTCTGGCTCGAGCTCGACCTTGAAGAGGGGTTGTGGCTTTTTATCTTTATTTAGAATGTTAATAACATTCTTGACGGCGAAGCCCTTTTCTTTAAGGGCGGTTTTTATTTCGGCGGCGGTAAGATCGGGTACGATTCCCTTTACTATCACTTGTAGGCCTTTACTGCTTTTCAGCTGGTACTTGTAATAGTTTTTCTGTACAGGGTCCAGATATTTGAACACGATTCGGAAGTGCTCTTCAGTCTTGGTTTGCGCCTTTGTTTCATGGATGTTCCGTTTGATAAGCGGAACAACATGAAAGTTGTCACCGTTCCCGATCAACGCAATTTTTTTGTCCAGGGCACTCGAGCTTTTCTCCCTGATATAGATTGGAGGGGGCTTGGGTTGTTTTGCGGTGTCTTGGACTAGTTGGTTTTCCTCAACCTTCGCCAGTAGGGCAAATCTGTTAGTAGTGGATCTGTCTGGTTCTTTGTCGATCTTCAGGACACGGCTAATTTTTGTTTTATTGCCTGCCAGATTACTCTGCGGGCTAAGCTTGCGCTTAATTTGGATGTAGCGATCCATTCCAGTCTGTGTGGCCGTGGCCGCTTTGGCACTTTCCGAAGTTGTTGTTATTGTACTCGCTGTAGTCGTTGACGTCGCGCTACTTTGAATTGCAGTGGTTGTCGCTGTGATTGCAGAAATTGTAGCACTGCTAGTTGTTGTTACGAAATTAGTTTCCGATATTGGATGGGGGGTTTCACACTGCGAACTCCATGACG
Source organism: Drosophila bipectinata (assembly GCF_030179905.1). Classification (NCBI taxonomy): domain Eukaryota; kingdom Metazoa; phylum Arthropoda; class Insecta; order Diptera; family Drosophilidae; genus Drosophila; species Drosophila bipectinata. Next base: position 17,209,033 of record NC_091740.1, on the reverse strand, counting down.
CGGGAGTCGGAGCGAGAAGAGTGGGTGATCAAGACCGTTCCACTTCCGTATCGCGGGTTGAAAAGTAAGAGTAGAAGCCGTTTCTTTGGTTCACTGAACCTCTACGCTCGTTCTTTTGATCGTTGCTCAATGAGCTCATTGCGCTCACTTATTTTTTTAAAACAATGCACTAGTTTTGGTTTAGCACATCACAACTGTTATAAAAAGCTTGTGCATTGCTTTTAATAAATTGTAGTTCAGCGTCTTTTCGCTTATATTGGGTTACCCCAGTTTTTTTGAATAGCTGTCTTATGTTGCAGTTTCCCCGGAGCTCGGGCAAGGCACGTCCGCTCAGTTCGGTAGTTCCGTAAGTAGGTAGTTCCGAGCAACATGCAAGCATCAAAAAGGAGTCACATCAGCGAGCAAGTGAAAAGCGGTTAAGCGCTGGGACTATTTCACACATACATTACGAGGGAATGGGGGAAAGTGAAGATAAGAAGCCCAGTCGCAAAACAGAAGGAGCAGTGAGGGGGGGGCCCCTCAAAGTCTGCATAGCATCAGCAGAGGTCCGTGGCCGGGAGAGGCAAATGGGCACGGACAGCCTGCCAAAGCGAAAGTGGCGTGATTTTGGAAGCAGGATTAACGGCGGGAGCAGAATATAGGCGGCTTAACAGGCGCTCTATCAGTATATAAGGAGTATTGAAGTGAATCGGGACGAGTCTTTTTAGGAAGCTTGTAGCGTTGATTTGGAGGAACGCCTTTGGAGAGTCCGACATTCAAGTGTTAGAGCGTTTGTAAAAAAGACTCGGTTGTTTGAGATGAAGGACCGCCTCTGGAGAGTCCAACAGCCGAAAGAGAGTAAAACGTAAAGAACGAGTTAGGAAAATATCCGTTACAGGACGGTTCCTGTACAAGCCCAGGGTATTGGAGTCGAGTTGGGCCATTCCCAACCACGGATGGTAGCCTTGAAAGGAAGGGAGGAAAGGACAAGTCTGGCGTACGCCTTACAGACTCTTGAAATTCCCAACCACGGCTGGTAGCCTTGCAAGGAAGGGAGGAAAGGACAAGACTGGTTTACGCCTCACAGACTCTTGAAATCGCAACCAACAGGCGTAGTTCTGCAAAACAAGAAAAGGCCAACTCGTGAACTTACGCCCGAATCAGAGACCAATTGAGAACACCCTGGTCACCAGCCATGCAACTCCGGACTCGCTAGCGCGTATGCGCGGTGTGTTCCCGGTGTAGCCAGAACGTGACGCACGAACATCAACGTGTAGTGAGGGGTGCGACAACCACTGCTACTCGTTTGTAGGCCAACTCCCAATCCAGGCTCGCTAGCGCGTATGCGGGGTGAATCGTGGGTGTAATGGGGCCGACAGCCTATGGACAGCCTATCGACTCCCAATCCTGGCGCGCGTAGTGCGTATGCGCGTTGTCCAGGTGTAGTGGGGGTGTTTCCGAGAGGTATGAAGGCCCGCGTGTGGCCAGCGTAAGGGGACGGTTAGGGGAATTGAAGGCAACGCAGAACGAAGAGTGCAACGGAGCAGCGGCAGCGACCGGACACCCGGAACGACCAACAGGAGATGCCGACGACAGAGCCGGGCGGAACCAAGAGGAGCAGCAAGAATACGGAACCTGGTATTGAGATCAAGCCATTTGGGAAAAGCCCCTAAATAAAGAGTTTGGAAAGTTCTATGCTATTTGTATTTTTTCTGGGCTCGGGCAATCACATCATACTATAGATTCGGTGGAACAGACCCACAAACTCTGTTATCTAGCCGCGGCAAATTGTTGCGAGCAGAAGCAGAAAAACAGTTCGTTACGACTGATATTCAACTAACCCAAATTAATCCCATCCATAACACTCACGGCACATTTCTTAACTTTATATTCTCCAATATGACATGTTTTGTGACAGTAATTCGGTCGTCGCCGATATCGCTCTCTGAAGACTTTCACCATCCCACACTATTTGCTTCTGTTCCTATGCTATTGTAATCACGAATTCGTAAGCGTAAAAGCGTAAATGAAAATAGCGTTGAAAGCGTAAAATAGCCCCTGCTTATGCGATAATATCATTTCGTGATTTGATTTTAGTTAGGATCCCAGACGTATAAAATTTGGTATTTTCGTCTGGCCAGACCATCACAAAAAGTACAGAAACCGAGCAGGGCGATGGATGAAACTCAATTTTTCATTTACAGTCAACAAATAAACACCGGAAAATTAATTTCCAAAGTCACCCAGTGGAATTTTTATTCAATTTAAACTTTTTCAAATTTCAACGATATGCCACCATATATCACCAATTAATGCTTTGAGCTATCAACGCTGCTACGGATTCGTTTTACGAAATTATTCATAGTGCGTTGAAGAAATTGGTTCCTGATAAGACTTTCATTATTGTCAACAGACCACCTTGCTTTTAAAATTAAAGAACCGGAAATTCAGAGCTTACAAAGAGTTCCTAACTCAGGAACTTTCCTAAGTCGGTCATTAGGTGAAAAAATTATACAATAAAATACAAATTAAACAAGACTCCCGAATTTTCCCGACTATAATATACCTGCCCGCAGCCAGAGAGCCCAAAGGGTCCTCTAAGGGTGTGTTCGGCGTATATGGGCCACGAACAGAAAGCCCTCCCCCCGCTCCCGCCACTCAAACAGCTGGTGGAAGACAGCAGGAAGCATAAGATCGACCTGATCATAGGTTGCGATGCCAACGGTCCTTGCAACAACTGCACCAAATGTAGGATAAGAACAGCACCTCCCTCCCTCCTTAACCAACTCGAATACTCGAATACGGTCCTTGCAACAACTGCACCAAATGTAGGATAAGAACAGCACCTCCCTTCCTCCTTAACCAACTCGAATACCTATTGAGTGATAGGTATCTCAGCTGGGCGCTAAACAGCTTCAAGCCTTTCAAATTCCTTTCAATAATCAAAGCCGGAACCAATCCAAAAACCAGAAAGGGCCCAGCCACGGAGACGGCACTCCACGAGATTACTACGTTCTTAGTGACAAGGAATACGCACTGATGGCTTTTCTAGACATAGAAGGTGCCTTCAACAACATCCTGTCATGCTCGATAATCAAAGCGCTGACGAGACTAGGAATAGACGATCAATCCGTACGCTTTATAAAGCAGATCTTGGTAAACAGGACTGTTGAGGCGCCACCAGGGGAATCTTTTCAAAGATACGTCAGACGAGGCACTCCGCAATGAGGTGTACTCTCACCCCTACTGTGGAACGTGGCGGTTATCGTACTTCGATCCCTAGAAGGTGGTGATTGCAAGGCTATCGCTTATGCGGATAATGTCCCAATTTCGTTCTCTGGAAAACGCCCTAGGACGCCCTAGACTTCATACTTGACCTTTTACCTATAGAGATAGTGTGGGCCAAGATAGCCACGATATCCGCAATTAGGCTACGAGAAACGGGTCTAGGGAAAAGGACCGACTATGGACATGCCAAGTTGGACCTGCATCACTGCACGCCAACGGGGGCTACAGACTAATGTATACCTGTTGATCATCCCACCTTAAAATATAAGGTATCCATTCCAACGAGGGAGGAATGGGCCACAAAAGTCCCGGGACCAGCCGTTTCCCTTCATATTTACATAGACGGTTCAAAATTGAACAGCCAGGTGGGAGTCGGTTTCCACTGCGATCGGCTGTGTCTAAATGAGTCCTTCAGACTCCCCGACCACTGTAGTGTGTTTCAAGCAGAAGTAATAGGTATCGGGGAAGGACTTAGATCCCCAGCACTTACTGGCAATCAAGACACAATCGATATCTTCTCAGACAGTCAAGCGGCACTCAAAGCCCTTGACGGATTTTCATCCAAATCCAGGACAGTGAATGACTGTCGCAGATCTCTTAACGAGATGACAGAACAATATGACATCCAACTCATATGGGTGCCCGGACATAGGGACCACGAGGGAAATTGCGCCGCTGACAAACGAGCAGGGCAGGTACTATCAATCCTCTCCTCCCGGAGAAGGAACCAGTAGGCATTCTCCTAGCTACGTGTGGGCTAAAATGCAGGGATCACTTTGACCGCGCAGCACTGAGGAAATGGAGAAATCTCCAAAACTGCAGGAACTCACGCATGATATGGCCTGTCCGCTCTAGGAAAAGATCAATGATGCTTATCGCCCTCAATAGGCAGGACGGCTGTCTGGCAGTCAAGGCCATCACGGGACATTGGTTAATAGGAGCACACGCGGCTAAATTAGCGGTGCCACACTATGGTTACCGCAGGAGCTGTGGTGGTTTAGGGGAGGAAGAGACGGTCGCCATTGCCCTGCGCTGGGGCGCAGCCGATTCAAATTCTTGGGTGCAGCAGCACTCACGGACCTAACAGACCTCGCGGAGATCGCTCCACGCAGACTCGTAGCCTTCATTCGTAAATCTGGATGGGAACGCGAGCGGCCGCAGGAAAGATAACATAATATTGGGCACCTTAGTAGATAGGAAAGGGGAGGTCCCCTTGTAGGACCACTTGCCTGTGCGGTATCACAAGGAGTCCCAGCGGCTCGAGTGGATGCCGGTGGCAATGACTGGCACCGCATCGCCGCCTCAACCTAACCTAACCTATACCTGGTACTCATCTTTAACTTTACCAACTTTTACGGTAAGGATTCTTCGCAACCAAATTTTGTTCCATACTTTTGTGCTTGGCCAATACAACAACAAAAAAGTCTACAGCTCCTCTAAAAATGATCCGATTTGGCAAATTTTTGATTTATAGGAGCTGCTTGGGGAGTGGGAGTGGCAAAATTTTGACACAAAATGGATATCCGCGTTTAAAATCTTAGGTTGTCAAAAAAGTCTTGCGGTATTTTTATTAAATTTTTAATTGTTTATAAAATTGGTTATAATAATGCGATTCAAGTCAAATATGCGCCGTTTTGTTCGATGACTAGTTCTCAACGAAATGCCAACTTTATAATGCCCCTCTTATAGAAACTCGCTCCCTAATGGCAAAAAAGTCGGAGAGCCAATTTTTACAAGACTCTCTTGTGGCCAACTTCCGATTACCAAGCTCGTTCGCCATGGTCAGAAATTAGTGGTAATCACTTGGTGCGAGATGCGGACTATACGGTGGATGCAAAAGAACATCTTATACGAGCTCCCGGAGCTTCCGGCGCGTCACCAAAGGTTTGTGGTCTGGCGCTGTTCTGATGGAAGAATAGCCTCTATTCTTCTAGCCAAAGATAGCCTCTTTTACATGAGTGCTGCATTCAAGCAGTCCAGTTGTTGGCAGTACAGGTTCGAATTGAGCGTTTGGCCAACCCTCCCCTAGGAGCAGCTCATAGTGGATGATCCCCTGCCAATCCCACTAAGCATACAGAAGAACCTTCCTGATTCAGCAATGATTCGCATGCGTCGCACGGTCAAAAATGTTTTTTTGCGTCAAGTCGTGTGGCACCCATATATCGAGCTTCTTTTTCAACCCAATCTTCCTCAAATGGCTTATAACGGCTCTTGGTCGATGCTACGGCTGCTTCTATGCCAGTCTCTTTCGATCAATTCAGCGATTTTATCGCAATTTTTCACGTATCGAAAACGTAAAACCATCGTTGCGCGGTGGAAAGGGAGACCGTATCGGGTCTATAAGCTGCACAAATTTTATTGACAACATAAGATGCATTTTTTCCCTTATCGTAGTAGTAATGTAAAATATGCCGTATTTTCTCTATATTTTAATCTCCATATTTGCGACGCTATATTTCAAGAACGACTTTCCAAAAAGGTATAGCTTGAACCGATGTGAAAAATAAAACTATAACTACGCGGTTGCAAAAACACCTAACGGAAATACCGCATGATTTTTCTGACAACCTATTATATTAACTACTAGCTGTACCCTGCCACGCTTCGCTGTGGCATATTGTGCTACATACTTCTGAGAAACATAAAACATGTGTCAAAACTTTTAACGACTACAGCTTAATTTTTGCGATAGCCCACCAATTCGAATCACCAATTTCGAATTGGTGAAAAATTGGTGAAACGCGCACATGTAAACGCTTATGTGCGTAAGCAGCGATGAACAAAGAGAGTAGGCCATTTACTGAGAGAAAAGCCTTAGATAATTATTTTGTTTATCGTAAATTAAAAAGTTGGAATGGGCAAATAATGACTTTTTATGAAAATAAAAGCCTTTCGGGCACTAGTTGTGAAACAATTGTAAAACTGCGCTTCCTCATCTGTATATTCATTAGACCAAACATGTGCTTCCAAATTTCTAAAAACATTTTTTTTAGTAATAAACATTTTGTTTTGTTTTTTAAAACCCATTTTTCTCTAAATGGGTCATTGTGGTTAGTTTTGTCAAAAAAATCTAAAAATTTTGTATTCTTGATTTTTTGATTCAATGCTACATATTTATGTGCATGTCTATACATTAATTTGAACATTCTGAACTACTGAATAACTGCTGAATAGCTGAATAACTTTGAAATAGTGTTGGTTTGCTTATGAGTGAGTGAACAAAAAATTCAAAAATTCTTGAATTCCCATTCAGAAAGTGCAGCATTTAAATAAAAAATGAGCAAGATGTGACTCATTTTTGCCAACTTCTTTGCTTGAACTTTTTTTGCGCTTTCTTTACTTCAACATTTCTATTACCGCCAAATCTGTTAACAATTTTAAACAAGTGAGCAATGAACAGTTAGCAAGTGAGCAATATGAGTGAGTTGACTCTTTTGGAAAAAATGAACAAGTGAACATGTTTTCCTAAAAGAGCAGAATTTACCCAACACTATTTGAACGGTTCATTGGAAAACTACGTTTTTCAAGCTGGCAACTGTCATATCCCAATCAATTTTAATGTTCGAGTAGTTTGCGTTTTTATATTTTAAATATTTTCAAATTACATGGATAGCTTATACATATATTGGATTTTTTATCGACAAAAAGTGAGAAAATGTTCAGAAAAAACAACACTAAATTTTGTTTAACAACACAAACATACATATGTATTTTTCTTGTCCAAAAAAACATTTCTGAAGATTGCACATTTTTTGGCACAACTAACCAGAATGTTCTCTTAAGTTTGGACTCGTATGAGAGATCAATTATGGAAAGTGTACACTGTACACTGTATAGTTTACCGGCAGTGCTGCAGCAGAATGGGCCATAGGGCCAGATATGTATGCATGCATGCTATGGAAAATGAGAATTTTCCCACCACTCTTAAAGGTTAGTTAATGTGGGGTGAAAGAGATGAGTACCGGGTGTAATATAGTCGGAAAACTCGACAATAGCCGTCCTTTCTTGTTTTTAATGAATATCCGTTTGTCGAACACTGCTTTTGTCTGTCGGCATGCCTTTGTAAAATAGTTCACAACTCGATGAGACATATGTATGTACATGTATGTACATACATGTTTATACTTATATGAGTGATTATATTAAAAAAATAATATAATTAGTCATAAATGAAGGTTAAACATATGTACATATGTAGATACAACTTCAATTTATTTTGAACTTTTTTGAGACAAAAATTTTTGGAATAATAAAATGTATGCGTTAAGCAATTGGTTCCAAAGCACACACAATTTTTAGATACTGAGATAGAATTTTTTATTGCGCAGACGCCTTGCGCAGAAAAGATGCCCTTTCGCGCACAAGTTTTTAGTTCGAAAATGAGAGAAAAATGTTAGCTGAAAGCTTTTGTTTTCGGCTTCTCCTCTAAACTAGACGACGCCAAAAAATATTCTGTCAGTATTGAATTCGATTTTCAATCCAGTGGACGTTCTTAAATTTTTTGTAACTATTCGCGAAGTGGCCTCCTATTTTGCTAAACACAAACATACATATGTACCGATAGATTTATATATATATAGATATATATATATATATATAAATTTATATATATACATGTAGGTTTTGGAAACCATATTTTCCATAAATATATGCATCCCTCACCTTATGAAGCATAATTTATATACATACATATGTGCATATAAAAACCATAGTGAAACATGTGAATTTGAACTTTTTTATGTGTAAATTTAAAATGAACATGAATGCATGTATATATGCTTAAGTGTAAATTACATTTATACAGCTGTTGTTGGAATATATAAAGTTCATATAATATGCTGAAATCATGTTAAATCGTAGTTTAAATTAAGTTAATATGTATGTACATACATACATATGTATATACATATATGTACATACATATACACAGGCCTCGCACGAAGCTTAACAAGAAACTTTGCTAGAGTGCGTCTATCCCTCTAGTTAATATTAATACTTAAACCTTTTTAAAAATATTTGAGTGAATTTAAATATGATGCAAACATACATATGTACATACATATGTTCATAAACATAGGAAATGAAATTATAGTAGAGGCAAGGTTATAAAAACATTACTCATTCGCAACAAGTTTTACTTAATACCATGTGACATCCCCGTTAAGTGAGGCGGGGCGTTTTGTCGTTAAGCTCAATCAAGAAAAGCTCTTGAAAAGGAAATTAAAAGGATACACAAGATTGTGTCAGTACTCCACCCGACATTTATATACATATGTATGTACACTTGTATGTATATCTTCATACATACTTTCTAATATTCCATTCATAAAAGGAAATAAAATCGATTCAGAAACACCTGTCGCACTTCTATTTAGTATTAAATTTTTTAAAAATATTAAAACAGCGGGTGTAGCAGACTACACAAAAGTCAAATTTCCGAAATATATTCAAATATGTATTTACTTACATATGTACATACATATATACATACATAGTGTTAGCATGGGATGGTTTTCTTATTTTAATTTTTGTCTATTCATTAATATACTTAGGTACATATGTACATACATATGTATCTAAATATACTCATATACAAAAGAGTACGCATGATTTTTGGCATATGTAAGTATACATGCATATGTATAACATACATACATACTTCCATATTTGTTTACTCATAAATAAGAATATGTACCAATTTATGTTCCAAAATAAATACTAATTTACTTGCTACACACAATAATTCTATTCACGAAAAAATTGTTTTCACATTGCACTTCTTTTTTTTTTATACTTAACTTTTTTATGTTTTTTTTTTAGAATAATTAAATATAATAATTACTATAGCTAATGCATTCAACCCCTAAAAATTTTTATACATTCGGGAAGATGAATAATATAATATACTTTTTTAGTATCTCTAACTGCCTGTATTAAAAGAAAAAATGGTTTATTTTACATTTCTTTTCGTTTTTTCAAGTTTTCGTGGTTTTCGCTTCGTGCTTTGTATTAAACATACTCGGTCAGATGAAAAAAGTTGGGTGTTGCGCAGTTACGTCTGAGCAAGATAGCTTTATAGGGTCTCCTATTTATCTCTCGCTTTACACGACATATTGCGTTTTGTGCAGTTGGGCCAGAAAGAGATATTTGTTATTTCATCTCTGTCCGTCCACTCATACACCCAAAACGCAACATGTTGAGCCAAGATGGAACAAAAAATAAAAGGCTTATTGATTTTATGTATATCAAAATATCAATTTATCGATATTCTGCCCGTGCTCAGAATAAAAAACGCGGCAGGCCCAAAAATACCTAAAAATAGAGTACAAAAAACAAGTTTAAATTATATTATTTTCAAGCTAATTTTTTTATTTGTAAACAATTTCTTTTGCCTCGAACTTAGATTAAAAACCTTTTTGACGAGTAAAAGCGTTTATTTTCAATTCTTGCCATGAAATTTTCCTCCAAATTTTTTTTTGTTCTACAAAAACAAATCTGCCATAAGGATTTCAACTTAATTAATCATTTACTTACCTTTGGCAAGCATTTACATTGGGTTTTAAACCAAAGAAACACCAAATTTGTCTCGCATTTCCGACTTGATAAAGTCTATATGTGTATGTATCTTGCCAACTGATTCGACCTAACAAATTTCATAAGAATCGGCAGAGTATATCTTATAGCTGCCATATAACTGAACGATCGGAAATAACCCAACTTTGGTAGTTTGGAAGATATAAGCTTGTTACGCTTTTTACATTTTTTATTCTAAGGAATTTGGATTGAATGAAATTCTCGTAAGAAGAATTTAATTCTTTTTAATTCTAATCCTTGCCATTTCAAGGCTTCCTTGTCAACAAAAAACGAAAAAACGAAACATCACTTAACGTCAGTTAATCAGAGTTGCAAAAACGAAACATCAGTTAACTATCGCTAATGTAATTTACACATTAAACTACGTCAAATTTGGATGGCGGATAAACATTTTTTTTTAAAAGGATTTTTATTTTAACGGCTGGTGCTCAGATGCTGCTCAGTGGAAATTGACTATTGCAATACTCGCCATTTAATTCATGGCCTAGTGCAGTCAATGTTATTTTTCATAGACTAATTTATTTTATAGTGTTTTATGAACAGAAACAAAAACGAAAATTAAAGTATAATTCTCTTTTAAAAGTATCTTTAAAAAGTATAATAGAATCTTTTTCGTTTTGGTTCTTTTGAACCTTTACCTTTTTTTTTTAACCGTTTTGATTGCCTTTAGTCATTTTTCAAGCGGCATACATTTTTCGACTTGGAGTGTTTTAGTCGCTTCTTTTGTTTAAAGTGTTACCAGCGAAGTTTTTAAAATTCTTCGTAAGTATTTTTGAATTACATAATTTTACAAATGCGTAAAACATCAGAAAAACAAGAAAGGAAAGCTAACTTCAGGCGGAGCCAAAGTTGATATACCCTTTCTGTTAAAACCGGATATATATCGCAAACATCGGATATAGTTGGCCGATCCTTATGAGTATATTATAATATCCCAATTTATTATATAATAAAATATAAAAAAAGTCCCAAACTTCTATCTTTAACAATACCAAAGTTGGTATTTCTACCAAAAACCATTTCCGATCGTTCAGTTATATGGCAGCTGTAAGATATAGTCAGCCGGTCGTTATTAAATTTGGTAGGTCGGATTAAGTGACCAAAAATATAATCTGTACCAAGTACCAGCTTTCTATCTTCAAAAACACAAAAGTTGGGTCATTTCCGATCGTTCAGTTATATGGCAGCTATAGGATATAGTCGGCCAATCCTTATAAAAGTTGGCACGTCGAAATACCAAAGTTGGTATTTCTACCAAAAACCATTTCCGATCGTTCAGTTATATGGCAGCTATAAGATATAGTCAGCCGGTCGTTATTAAATTTGGTAGGTCGGATTAAGTGACCAAAAATATAATCTGTACCAAGTACCAGCTTTCTATCTTCAAAAACACAAAAGTTGGGTCATTTCCGATCGTTCAGTTATATGGCAGCTATAGGATATAGTCGGCCAATCCTTATAAAAGTTGGCACGTCGAAATACCAAAGTTGGTATTTCTACCAAAAACCATTTCCGATCGTTCTGTTATATGGCAGCTATAAGATATAGTCAGCCGGTCGTTATTAAATTTGGTAGGTCGGATTAAGTGACCAAAAATATAATCTGTACCAAGTACCAGCTTTCTATCTTCAAAAACACAAAAGTTGGGTCATTTCCGATCGTTCAGTTATATGGCAGCTATAGGATATAGTCGGCCAACCCTTATAAAAGTTGGCACGTCGAAAAATTTTGCCAAAAATATTTCTCGTGTCAAATTTTTGAAATCTCTAACTCTTAAAACACCGAAGTTATACCATTTCCGATCAATCAGTTATATGGCAGCTATGGGATATAGTCGGCCGATCCCGGCCGTTCCGACTTATATACTGCGTGCAAAGAAAAGAATGGTTTGTGCAAAGTTTCAAGTCGATAGCTTTAAAACTGAGAGACTAGTTTGCGTAGAAACAGACAGACGGACAGACGGACAGACGGACAGACGGACATGCTCATATCAACTCAGGAGGTGATCCTGATCAAGAATATATATACTTTATAGGGTCGGAGATGTCTCCTTCACTGCGTTGCAAACTTTTGGACAAAATTATAATACCCTCTGCAAGGGTATAATAACATTAATAAATTCAAAAGCAATGACAAAGTGTAAAACTTGTATATTTTCGTAAAAATATCTCTAAGCAATTACATTTTCCATGGTTAGTATGATTATTACAAAATTAATAACCATAAAAAGAATAATTATATAGCCAATGTAAGGACAAACATCGCAAGACAGAAGCTGATGCAGACCGTCAACTAATGCGATAATTTTAAAATTTTCACATTAAAGCAAAATTAGATGCCACTAAGGTCCTTCCAAGAGCGAAAGGTTTGGTACTGCAGAGCGAAAGATATGCTTGAGATACCGCGAGACAACCCTAGCGCATGACGGCAGATGTCGGCCCATCGATTTCACGGGAGCCGGCGATCCGAAAAGAGACATAAAAAAAGCGGCGGAACTGAGTGACGACACGGGCGTTCCTTAAGGTCAAAACCTTAGTACCGGCCATATTTTTTTTCGGCGGCTGCATGGCGGTCACCTACCGAAATCAGGCATTTAGCGTCGAAGTTGCTTAGCGCCCGACCTCTTGGTTTTAAAATGGGATTAAAATAAAAAAGCAGAAAAGTAGTTTGATGTTCGCTTAAAGAATAATGGGAGCCGCAGCCTTCTCGACCTAAAGACTTCTAAAAAAAACTTCGTAAACCTGTGGATTATCTCCACGCCTGCGGATAAGGGCAGAGGAAAAAGCGTCGCGTTTAAAAGACGTCCAATAGATGTTGAAAACAATTGATGGCACTATCGATCGTTTTTAAAAAATAAGGTATGGTGCATGTATATGGTGCATGAGTATTTCGATCGGTGATGTGTTGCATTTTAGGTAAACGTCGAGTACCTCCCACACTTCGTGCTTCAAGCGTTGACAAGCAGCTTTGCATTTGAATTGAAAGGAACACTCAGTAAGGCGGGCCAAATTATTTTAGATAGGCGAACCCGGCTCAAGAAGAATATTGGTTAAACAAAAAATATTTGGTATAGCTAAAAATAAAATTTTTTTATATGTCGGGCGATAATATCAACGATGGTTCAAAAGTTATAGTCGTTAAATATCGATGGTGGCTACTATCGATAGTTCTCCGCCTCTAATCCAGAATCTAGCATTTATACAGCAGATCATAGAGAGACTTGCAGTTATATACCTATTCTGCCCAGCCGACATTACTATGTATGAACAATAATTGGAAACTAGCAGACCCTCGCAAGATCCGCGAAGGGAAATGGAACGAACCAATAGCATCGAAGTGCATGCTAGGCGGAGCATGTGGGGATCGATTTTAATACACCACTGCGACTCGGATTGGCGATAGCTTCATGACGATATCAAAAAACATTTTAACCTTAAGGGTTTGTACCACGTAATCTGTACTCAGCCGAAAAATAAACTAGCAGTGAAAATATTAAAGAGCACCTGCCAAGTGAAGTCCGTGTGGAGAATAATGTGTTCACGTTTATTTAAATATTTTTAAGGCTGAAGCGCGACGTCTCCCAAAACAAGTCAGTCCAATCTCCGTTCCCGAGTAATAGTGCGCCCTTCCATTTCGCTTATTTCTTTCTTTTACACACTTACTCCCGAGAGCTAGTAAAATTGCACTGACTTGTTTTGGGAAATCGTTATAAATTCAACTATTTTCATAATTTTCTAATGAAATTGGTCTCGTTTTATTCAGATATAACGAGACAATATTGATATGTGTCAAAAATGTAACCAATTGTCGGAAGTTGTGCCGAAAAAATGGCGTCAAAGTCTGAAAAATACGACAAAAATTCAAAAATTTCAGTTTCTTTCGTAAAAATTTTATCCTTTTTTTGAAATAAATTAAAGATCTATTTTTTTTCAAAAGCTAAAAAATTTAACTTATTTAAAGCTTAAAATTTTAATTTATTAAAAAACATTAAAAATTTAAAAATCCTTTTAAGAGCAAGTCCCGAAAAACCGTTTGCGTAAAGGCGTCGCTTTTACAGAGACGTGGCACTGATATTTCTGTACATCGATCGGCTACAAGCAAAATGTGCCGGGCAAGACAACAGCTCATGTAAGCAAGACAAAGATGCTAAAAGCAATCACAAGCCATCGCCTTCGGCGAATAGCTAAAAATTGTATCTGCGGGACTGGCGGTTCTGAAGTGAAGCAGATTGGACAGATTAAACGCATACCTAAATGACAATGGAGGCAGATTGAAGTCATGTAACTGATGACGCGATTATACTAGGATGCCAATAATAAACTTGATAGTAAAAAGCTTCCACCAAAGTACCATCACCTCACATATAACGGCTTCGTTTTACATCAGCTGTCTTCGAACATTGCATTTATCCCTGCCAATGATGCAAGATTGAAACATCCGTTTCCAAGACCACCTCAGATGTCACCGATTCCGAGAGCGAGAGCATGAAGGCTTATTTCGACCCATTATAATGGATAATAATTATTATTGTAATTATTATAATAATTAATTGGAGACCGTATATATCGAATATAGTTGACTGATCCTTATGAGCAGGGACCGTAATTGTTATAATTTTTAAATTTATAAAAATATTATTTATAATTATAATTAATTATTATTTATAATTTAAAAAATTATAAAATAAAAATTATTTGTTGATTTTTATGACAAAAAATTGAAATATAACTCTTATTTTCAATTTTTATAATAATAATTAAGAATAAGAATTATTTTTCAATAAAAAAAAAAAAAAAATAAAAATTATGATTCAATTTTTATTAAAAAAATTGAAAATAAGTGTTACGATTCAATTTTTATTATAAAAATTGAAAATAAAAATTGAATGCGAATAACTTCTGAACCGAGTGGACTATTAAAAAACCGCTTACATTATGTCCTTTAAGGACATTCGGATACATAAGGATACATAATTTGAAAGGTACTGCGCCACAGATCATAAAAATGTAAGCGGTTTTTTAATAGTCCACTCGGTTCAGAAGTTATTCGCATTCAATTTTTATAATAAAAATTGAATCGTAACACTTATTTTTAATTTTTATAATAAAAATTGAATCGTAACACTTATTTTCAATTTTTTTTATTCTTTTTATAAAAATTGAAAAATAATTCTTATTCTTAATTATTATTATAAAAATTGAAAATAAGAGTTATATTTCAATTTTAGCAATAGAAATTAAAATAAAAGTTTATTGTTTTTCTGGATTCACCCGTTAAAAAATTGTATATGTGTCCTTTTCCCACTCCCCACAAAGGCTTTTTTGTCGTTCAATTTTTTTGAACTCATAAGTCTTATTTGCAGTCCCTGCTTATGAGAATATCATAATTAATATATACAATTAATTACAATAAAAAATCTTAAAACAAGAAAGAAAAACCAACTTCGGGCGGAGCCGAAGTTGATATACCCTTGCAATTTAAACCGGATATATATCGCAAAAATCGGATATAGTTGGCCGATCCTTATGATTACATCATAATAAAACCAATTAATTAAAATAAAAATCTGAAAAAAGTACCAAGCTCCTATCTTCAAAAATACGAAAATAGATTTTTCTACCAAATACCATTTCCGATCGTTCAGTTATATGGCAGCTATAAGATATAGTCGACCGATCGTTTTGAAATTTGGTAGGTCGGATTAACTGACCAAAACTGAAATCTGTACCAAGTTCCAGCTTCAAAAACACAAAAGTTGGGTCATTTCCGATCGTTCAGTTATATGGCAGCTATAGGATACAGTCGGCAGATCCCGGCCGTTCCGACTTCTATACTGCGTGCAAAAAAAAGAAGGGTGTGTGCAAAGTTTCAAGTCGATAGCTTTAAAACTGAGAGACTAGTTTGCGTAGAAACAGACAGACGGACAGACGGACATGCTCATATCAACTCAGGAGGTGATCCTGATCAAGAATATATATATTTTATTGGGTCGGAGATGTCTCCTTCACTGCTTTTCACACTTCTGACCAAAATTATAATACCTTTTGACAGGGAATAATAATCCTTATTGAATAATCTATAACAGAGGTCGGCAGCCCAATACATTGATATGATTTTACCGCATTAGTGTTAGTAACGTATAGCAGAAAGTAGGCTTTGAGCATGACGTTTCACACATTTATACTGTGTGTGTGTGGCAGAGCTTGGGCAGAGAAATTTCCTATGCCCCCGAGATAGGGCCGTGCCGACCTCTGATCTATAATATAATAATCTATAAAATAATCTAAAAATAATCTATAAAATAATAATAATTATTGAATAATCTCCAATAATATGGGGAAAACTTGTTGCAACGCAATTTAAGAAAAAATTGTTTTTTTTTTAAGAAAAAAAAATCTCTGTAAAAACATTTATTTTTAAGTTTGGGCTGTCAAGTAAGGCAAAATATGAGCAAATAAGAGAGCTTCTAAATAAAGAGAAGAGTCTGAGAATGCTCACACTGTCAGTGTGCGCGCAGCTCTGCGGCGGAATTACCGACCCTATTCACGCGTGCTATGAATGAAAGTTTCCTCATCACTGCTTTTAAGTCAGGCCTTAATCCCCTCCTACAGGTTTTAAGGACTAAAAACTTTTGTTTTTTTTAATTAAATTTTTAATACTGATTAAGTTCCAAGTTAAAATTCAGATTAACTTTCAAAAAACACTCATAACCATTTTACCCATAACTCACAAAGTAAAGGATTTATTAAGTATTTTAATATCAATTACAGTATTATTGAAGCAAACATTTTTTGGAAAAAAGTTTCTCGAAAAACGTATTAATTTTCGAGATAAACAGAGTAAAAAATTTACGTAAAACGGTCGATATTATTCAAACTGACAAAAAGTATTTGGCAAAAGTAACAAATTTAATATTTTTTAAGATAAAAGCTTGGGACTTTTATTGTATTTAAAAAAAAAAAATAATCATAATCAGTACCATAATCAATAAATCAATCATAATCATAACCAACAATAATTATAAAATAATCAAAGCGATCATAACTACACACGATATTTGCGATTAATATCCGATCTTAACTGCAGGGATATATTAACTTTCGCCCGAAGTTTGGTTTTCTTTCTTATAATTTTGGTCAATGGTGTGCAACGAAGTGAAAGTGACATCTCCGACCCTATAAAGTATATATGCTCATGATCAGGATCACCTCCTACGTTGATTTGAGCTAGTTCGTCTCTCAGTTTTAAAGCTTTCGACTTGAAACTTTGCACAAACGAAACGAAACGTTAAAAACGAAATGGGACCCGATAGTAAACACCAGTGTCATGTTAAAGTGTCGCATGGTTGAACGTGGATACCTCAAGTTCAACCCCCACTACGGTTAATAAAAACAAAAAAAATTTTTAGAAGAGGTTTGCAAAGAGCCCTGGCGCAGTATTTTAACACACAGCCTGGTACTCCGTCGGAGCCTTGGGAATAAATGGGTTTTACCTTTAAAAGACCAGATAATAAGTTGTTCTCAGAAAAAAACGGACAGAAAATAAGATTTGCTAATCTGTCAATTTAGGCGGAGAATAAGTTGTTTGAAAAAATTCTGCGAATAGATCAGTGCATGCCAGAATATCGGACCAATCTTGTGTATCGATAAGGCTATTAAGTTTCTGAAAATCAGCTTTACGGAAGCAGCGAATCTTATTTGCCACGCATGGAGACATCTGATCGATACCAGGAATAGTTTCGATAGAGACCTCCAGAGTGGGGTGATATGGATCCTCTGGGGTTGAAAGGGGGAAAGCTCTGGAGAGAGCAGTATCATCAGGATCAGATACAAAGCATAAGTCTAAAAGCCGACCTAGCGAATTTCTAACATGGTTAATTTGACCTAGGGACATGTCAAACATGCCCGCGGTGAAGTCATGGTGAGTGATAAGTGACAAAGATGGTGAGTTCTCGATGTTAGACCACTTTAATTGCAGTATATTAAAGTCGCCAACCGTGACGAGCTGGTCACGATCAGTCATAAGATTAAAAACGTACCGAACTGCGGACAAATGCTGCCAATATGTGGGCGGTTCGGACGAAGGCGGTATATACGAACATGTAATGCAGGGGTGCTCAAATTCGTCTTGTGTGCAGAGCTTTTACTAACACAGACACAAGAAAACGTGTATATATGTAGCGGCGCTTTTGTGTTGGGGCGCAGCTGTGCACTGAGAGAAAAAAAAAACAGTTTAAAATATTTATTTTTGGTTTTTTTTTTCTACATTTGGTTTAAAAAAGATTCAATATTTTTATTAATTTTAGTGGTTAATAAATTCAATTGAGCTTATTTTTCCAGATTATTATTATTTAGTCGATTTCTTTCATTATTTTTTATTAATTTTAAGGTTCAAAAAACCCTTTCACAAAAAATATAACATAACACTTACGATGGTCCACCACGAAATAAATCAAAAGCCAACACAGACAGAAGAATAAGTTCCAGTGCATGTGCTCGAGGAAAAAACAAAAACAAAATACATTGTGTTCAGTGAAGCGTGACGACGGATAGTGATGTAATGGAGAAACAAGCAAAATTGTTTTTGTTTCGCATGCAAATCGAAGCCCATATACACGGTGCTTATGGGCGCACTACCCACAAGCACAGAGCATCTACAAAAACAAAAGTGCACTCAGTATATAGGCGTTGAGCACCTCTGATGTAATGTATAAAAAATTCACGGACAGAGTGATTTTAATTCACATAAATTCAATGTGACCAAGCTGTTGTGATTTCACCTCTTCAGAAGCAAGAGTAGAGTCTACCGAAATGAGGACTCCACCCCCCCTTCGCTGAGGTCGATCCCGTCTAAAAGTGGTGTACTTACTTGAAAAAACTTCGGAGCTAAAGATCTCCGGCTTTAACCAAGTTTCTGTAAAGGCTATAATATGGGATGCAAAGGAAGAACTATCAGAATATAGTTTAGGGAGTTTGCTACGGAGCCCCCTAGTGTTCTGATAGGTAAGTGTTATGTGACGATACTAGTTTTTTGGGTTAGTAGACAAGGAAGAGGTGAAAGGTTGGTCAGTGGTTCCGATATGGGGAAGTCTCATTCCCACTGGTTTTATAACTTTTTTCTTTACGGAAATAGGCTGATGTTCTTGGAAGAAAATATTCTCTGGCCAAAAACTGGAAGAACAAATCGTCTTGAACATCAGCGCGGGCACACGAATCTTGAAAGAAGACGTGCGCCGTATATAATTATATTTAAATTTAGTTATGTTCTCCACCTTTATATCGGCTTTTGTTTTGGCTTTGATATGCGCCGAGATATCAATCTCTGAAGTATCAGGGGCAAGCCGAGAAACAACTATATGTTTCGATCTAGGAATCACCTGTAAGGGTTTTGGTGTCGCAGGTACGAGAACTGCAGCATCAGTCGGTGCCGGTGGTCCGGACTTTGGAATACCCTTTTGGGTGACTCTGACGGAAGGGATACCACAGAGGACATATCAGACAATTGCTTATTTTCCTCGAGAAATTCAGATGGCGAATTTTTTTCAGTTCTAGCCCTTGGGGTGGCCGAAGAGTAGGCTGAGGCGGATCACAAACAGCGGATTTCTTACGCTTAGGAGACTCAGTTAGTAGCTGAAGGCTGCTTAACTGAGTGTCAAACACACAGAGTTGGTCATTGAATTTACGAAAACCAGTGATCAACTCTTTAAATCCATTCTTGGTCTGTCTCATCAACGAAATGGCATCCGAAACTGAAACACTTGGCGTGTACGACGTTTTCACATAGCCAGCAATGGATGGTAGGCTGGGATGAGGAAATTGTCTTGTTACAAGACTTCAAAGCGCAGACAAGTTTAAATTCCATATTTTATAATAAATAAAACAAAATTAATATATAAAAAGTTGAAAAACACTATACCTTGAACCACACTATACCTTGAGAGTGCAAAAGAAAAATGCAGAAATAGAGATAGGACGCGGAAGAAGCAGAGCTGAGCTATGCTTGGAATTGAAATTAGACAAATTATTAATTCGACTCCAAATATACCACAGCGCTCGCGAAGCGATACGGTTTAAGCTTAAGATTCTTAAGATTCTCAATATATTCAATTCACAAGTAAGTAAACACCGGTTTACCAATATTTATCATAAACGCAGTGCGCACAAAAAAAACACGACCGTTCGCTTATGAGAAACAGAGGGACGTTATGATCGCATATAAATCTTTGTGAGAATTTCATTATAAAACCAATTTAATAGATTTAAAATTAAAAAAAAAATGTAAGATTAAAAAAATGTAAAAAAGTCTAAAGGATATAGACGGCCGATGCTGATCCTTATGAAGTTTGGTGGGCTGTATTGTTTTGTCAAATATAGAATCCATAAAAAATCCCAACTCCACCTTTAAGAAACTCTCACCAAAGTTATGGCATTTCTGATCAATCAGTTATGTGGCAGCTTTAGGATATAGTCGGTCGAGTTATACGGCAGCTATAAGATATAGGCGAGCGATCCTGGTCGTTCGGACTTATATACTGCGTGCAAAGGAAAGAAGTGTTTATTCAAAGTTTCAAGTCGAAGCTTGGGACTTTTTTGTAGCTTTATTGTAATAAATTGGTTATATTATGATATTCTTATAAGCATCGAGCAACTATATCCGATGTTTCCGGTTTTAACTGAAAGGGTATATCAACTTCGGCTCCGCCCGAAATTAGCTTTCCTTTCTTGTTTTATTTCTATGGTTGTAAAACTCATTATGTTTGAATTATGAGAACGTCTTACAAACCTAACCTTATTTTCTTTGCACGCAGTATATAAGTCGGAACGGCCGAGATTGACCGACTATACTCTATAGCTGCCATATAACTGATTGATCGGAAATGCTGTAACTTTGTTGTTTTTTGAGTTAAAGAGGATTCATGAGTGCTTTTTTTTTGGCAAAACAATACGACATGCCAAATTTCATAAGGATCGGCCGACTATATCCTAATGAATTGACTCAACTTCCGTGTTTCTTAAGATAGAAAGTTGGAACTTCGTACATATTTTATATTATGTCAGTTGATCCGAACTACGAAACTTCATAACGATCGTATCTTATAGCCGCCATATATGTAACTGAACAATCGGAAATGGTATTTGGTAGAAATACCAATTTTGGTATTTTGGAAGATAGAAGCTTGGGACTTTTTTTTAGATCTTTTATTGTAATAAATTAATTATATTATGATATTTTCGTAAGTTTCAGTGTGCCGGCAGCGGTTGTTGATGATAAATCAAAATATGGATATTTTTCGATATTTTATAACCTTATAGCGTTTATATTTATAAAACGGTTATTGGTGTTGGTTGGCACCCCCATGCAAATTTCTGGAATTTTGTTTCGATCTGACTACGGGGTGGTACAAAGACCCTGTCAAAAACTGTTTTTCAGGTATTTGCCTCTCGCTCACTCTTATAGCTGGAAAACAGTTTTTGTCGATCTGAGTACTAGGATGAACACTCGTTATTCCAATACACGCTAGAACAAACTTACAAACCTTCCTTCATTAATATGTACAATACATTAATAGATATGTAAAGAAAGAAGATAGAGTAATATAGTATGCAAAATATAATTGCTTATGCTTTACATGTTTATACAAAATTCACCTTTTGAGTAAAAAAAATTAATAAAATTAATAAATAAAATTAGTTGGAATAAAAAAAATAATTATTGCCATCATTTTTAGTTATCAGACTTGATGTACACACATCCGCATAAATCTGAGAGCAAGTAAAATTTCAACTGTAAATAAGGATATAAGTACTAAGAAGTGTTCATAGCCGATTGATCACAATTTGCAGTCGCAATAGATTTTCTTAAGTGTGCCATCGCGATGGCTGCACCCGCAGCCTGTACGCGTTTCTCCGACAATTATGACATTAAAGAAGAGCTGGGAAAGTAAGTTTCAAAATAAATTTTTGTTGCTTTTAAAAAAATTTTAAAAATTATTCTTGAAACGGTTTATTTTTAGAGGGGCATTCTCTATTGTTAAAAGATGTGTCCAAAAATCAACCGGATTTGAGTTTGCAGCAAAAATTATAAATACTAAAAAATTGACAGCAAGAGGTATGATTTATGTACATATTTAAAAATTATCCTATAATCATACAATTATATTTATTTTTTTTAGACTTCCAAAAACTAGAACGGGAGGCAAGGATATGCAGAAAATTACACCATCCCAACATCGGTATAGTATTTTTTTTAAATTACGTGAAAAAAACTTATTTACCGAAATTTATTTGAATAATATGCATATATTTCTTTCAGTGCGTTTGCATGACAGTATTCAAGAAGAGAACTATCACTACCTTGTTTTTGATCTGTAAGCAAAAATTTTATATATAAATAATGTTATTTTGAGTCACTTTTCTGTATACGTTTTCCATTTTCAATGATGGACTTTTTATGTGCATTCGAAATATGTTGCAATACTTTTAGCGCTGAGAAGAATTTTTTAAGACCAACAGCAAAACATTTAACATTTATGAGAGCAACTTGTTTAAAGTTTACGACATATTGAGCTCTTATTGGATACGCTTTAAATAGGTTTAAATAAATAGACACATTGATAAATAAACTTAATTAAGCAATCTAAGTTGACACATACAGTTTAACGAATAAAAAAACCTATTGACGGGGTATAATACCGGAAATTTCTAAATTAGCCGAACCACCTACTTAATTTGTTTGAATTTTCTGTGTCAAATATTGGAAACTCATATTTTTTGTAATCGCTTTCCACCCATTATGATTACACGAAGGGATTATTTGACATGTCTCTAGGTCGGCTTCCAGACTCATGTTTTCTAGACTAATTTCATCCTGATGAAACCACATATGCCAGAGCTTTGCCCCTTTCAACCCCAGAGGATCCATATTACACTAATCTTGAGGTTACAATCGATACCATTCCTGGTGTTAATCAAAAGTCTCGCTCCGTTGCAAATAAGATTCGCTGGTTCCGTAAGACTTACTTTCAAAAACTTAACAGCCCAATTGATACATTTGATAAGTCCGATGTTCTGGTAAGCACCGATATAATGTCACCTTAGGAAAATGTTACCGTATTTTAAACAAATTGTATATAAATCAGTGGTCGGCACCCCAATACATTGATATGATTTTACCGCATTAGTGTTAGTAACGAATAGCAGAAGGTAGGCTGTGAGCATGACGTTTCACACATGTATACTGTGTGTGTGTGTGGCAGAGCTCGGGCAGAGAAAATTCCTATGCCTCCGAGATAGGGCCGTGCCGACCTCTGATATAAATATATACAAAAAATATATTTAAACAATATATTTAAACAAATTTAATAAAGTGTGCCGTGGAAATATCCGCAATGACCAGCTCTGCACGCATGAATTTCAGTTTAGCGGCCATAAGCTGCTAAATGAATCACCTAACCAACACCCAGACGACAATATCGCAAAGTGTG
The DNA here is from genome assembly GCF_030179905.1 of Drosophila bipectinata. Classification (NCBI taxonomy): domain Eukaryota; kingdom Metazoa; phylum Arthropoda; class Insecta; order Diptera; family Drosophilidae; genus Drosophila; species Drosophila bipectinata. The sequence goes on along the minus strand of NC_091740.1, from coordinate 17,185,689 downwards.
CAAAGTTTCAAGTCGACAGCTTTAAAACTGAGAGACAAGCAAGAGATCTTGAACACTTTTGACCAAAATTATAATACCCTCTGCAAGGGTATAAAAATATCAACTTCAAGAGCCAAGGCGATTCCGTAAAACTGACTGGAATGAAGTTAAAATAAGTCGCTTACTTAGTCTGCAGATAAGTCCGGCGGGTAAAAAAAAACCCGCGTTCACAAGATCGACTATGAATCAAAAATACCCTGCAAGAAGTCGAGGAAAACCGACCAGAAAAATCCACTACAAAATCGTTTGATATACAATATATGTCAGAGAAAACAGCTCGAACACCCTCGTCAAACAGATTGATGCCCTTCCCGGGAACGGAATTTTTATGTTGTTCCGCTTGTCAAAGGAGCCGCGTCAAAATATCTGGATAAGGCTCAGAAAAATTATAAAGAAAATCGAAACTGACATTACTACTATCAACTATGAGGGTACCGAACCCGCACTAACTGTCAAAAGTATGAACGCACTAGATCATACTGCACACTTTGGGCTGCTTTTAATCTTAAAAAAAAATACCCATACGTGGTCTCTATGAGAGCTAAGAGCTCTCTATAAGAGGTAAAAAGAGCTTAAGAGGAGCGACAAGCGACAGCAACGCGTTACCAAAATTTACGAAGCGAGTACACAGCAAAAACTATGCAAAAACTCAATCAAGTAACGGAAACCTGGCTGGATATAAAAAAAATCGCACCCGTATATCTAAATGTGTGAACGCGCATACTTATAATTTGAATTTGAGGGCCAAAATGATCGTGAGAAAGAGAGGTGAATGCTTTTTGTGGCTGCAAGGGCTTGTCGCAAGAAATTTTGGCTTCCATTTTCGTTGTATGAAATAAATAGTTACACATATATGTTATATGGTAAGTGCTTAATTAAAAAAAAGTAAGTGAGCTCCCACACAGAACTCGCCCCATAAATTAATAAGGAATCGGACATCAAATCGGGATTTAAAAATCCAATTGAAACGACCACCCCGATTTGAGATGCTGGGCTAGCAGCGTCAAAGACAGAGCTGAAACATATCGCTACACATCTTTAAAGTGTCTTCCAGCCAAATTCTGTCTCAAATGCATTTCTCCAGCCACCAATTTACCTAAAAACTACTCCTTCGCCAACAACAACTTCGTTTCGGACGAACAAAATCGAAAAAATCATCAGGGAGCTAAAACCAAAACACCGCGTTCGACGGTAACCTATTGACCCCAAAGATGTTATTAGCCCAAACAGCGCTATTGAAGTCGTCTATGGGATTATTAATTATGGTTACTTCCCAAAGAGTTGAAAGAAATCTATTATTCTAATGATATCTAAGGTCAAAAAATAACACACAATTCTGTCACTGTACACACTAATAAGCCTTCTATCGTTTTTATCTTGTTCGAAAAATGATTTCTAATTCACATATTACTATACTTTAAAGCTTAGAACACTATCTAGACTAGCCAATTTTTCTGTGCTTGGTGGTGTTATATTTTTCGACATATCTCAAGCCTATCTCAAATTTAAAACGCATTTTTCTACATAAACCCAAAATCTACTGCAGTCGTACCTTTACAATAGGGTGTACCCAATGCAATGTAACAATATCTGGTGACTACCTCACAGCTGGGCAGCTGGGCTGGGCTCTGCCATTCCCAAAGTGCTGGATAAACTTATTATTTCGCAAATTTAACATTTTTGCAAAAGCGTAATTTCCACCTCCCGGCATTACAAGCATCGTTCTACTGCAACAAACCTTCTTTAATTCAATTCGATAATACACAGGGGTTTTTCACAGCCGCTTGCAAATTGATGTGGTTTACACTGTTTTAGCGAAGCATTCGATTCTGTAAAACATAGTAACATAGTAAAACATTTTTAGCTACTTAAGCTGCATATTATGGGGTTTTCTCCAAAAATCGTACAGAAGATGACTTCCTATCTATCGAACCGCACGCAGCGTTTTTTGTTTAAACTCATCACTTACGCTAGAGATTATAAACCTTACATCTGAAGTCCCACGAGGTAGTAACTTAGGTTCTCTTCTTTTGGTTTTAAGTAAGTTGCTTAAGTTGGTAGTAATCTATGGTACTTCATTTATACATGCCGCCGATGTCAAGTTATGTTTTTCATTCTCAGATCATTATTAATAACCTTATAAACACTTGCATTTAGGCCTCAACAAAGTATTTTTGTGGCGTTCGACGTTTAATCGCAGTGAGCCCAATTTCTCGTACTCACTTGGGAATAACGTCCTAAGTCGTCTTGGAGTCCTTTTTCACCATAAGCTATACAGTTAATTAACATATTTTATTGACGGGTTATTCTTTTTTAGTTAGTAAATATGCCAACTTTGGTATTTTTGAAGATAGAAGCTTTGGACTGTTTTAAAGATTTCTTATTGTAATTAATTGGTTTTATTATGATATTCTCATAAGGATCGGCCAACTATATCCGATGTTTCCGTTACATATCCGGTTCCAAAGGGTATATCAACTTCGGTTCCGCCCGAAGTTAGATTTCCTTTTTTGTTTTCATTTTCTTTTGTTGATTGAAAATAGTCTTGTTCTTCAACTTTTCCTTTGAACAAGTGGTATTTTTCCTGTAAAATTGTTTTTACAAGGTATATTTATATGATTTATATAAAGTATATATATATATATACTTTAGGGGGTCTGATCTATGTCCATTGATGTTGGTTTTGATTGGTGGGGGGTTGTTGTAAGAATCATTCGCTCATGATTTATATGGAGGAGTTTGGTTGGGAGTGTTGGGACGGTTTTTTGATGTTTCAAGCGTCCTTGATTTCTTTTTTTAAATTTTACATACTAAAGTTCATAAGGAATGACCGACTATATCCTATAGCTGCCATATAACTTAAATAACCCAATATTGATATTTTTAAAGATAGAACTTAGGAACTTTTTTTACCCGGTAATCGTTGAGTACCATAGAGGGTAATTCGTAGAGGCATAATTTAGTAGTTGTGTTCTACGACATTTTGTATGCCTCGTAGAGGCATAATTTTGCTTCATTAATATCTTACAGCCATGCAGACATGGCTGATCGACTAGGGTGTTGATGCTGATCAAGAATATATATATATATAATATAATATATACTATATAATATAATATAATATAATATATAATATATATAATATAACTAGCAACCCCGGCAAACGTTGTTTTGCCCTTTTTTGTTTTCTATAAGGGCTAGCTGTTTTTTCTTCATTTATTTTGGTTAATAAATATTTTTCAGTATTTCAAGTAGATTCAGTATTTTTATGTACCACAAAATTCCCCTCGCCAATATCTAACAGTTGTTTAGAGAAAGGGTGGATCCTGACGCATTTGATCGCGCTTATTCTTGGTCAGTTCTTGTTCAACATTACGCCACAGTCGCGATGATTTTAAGCAAGCATTGAATTCATCAGCGTCCGTTAACCGTGAACACCTTAAAAGGAGTAACAAAGGGCCGTAAAGGGCCGTAGTTTATCATTGTTTCTTATATCCCTAAATGACCAATCCAATTCCCCATTCCAATTTTACGACCTATAGTGCATTCATCCAAAATATGGGCACTATGCCCATAGACGATTGTTTTTATGTTGCACACTGCATCTGGATTATTTTAAATGTTCAATGACAACTCTTAAACAACCTGACCAACGCATGATGTTCATGAAGCAGACACTGCAAGTCTTGAAGAATTGCTCGCTTCATTCCTGCATTGATCCCTAGGCGTCGATCAAGTTTTTCTTCCATGTTGCCCATGAAATATATTTGTAAAAATTTATTCTGTGTATCTTCGAAAGGTAGTAATGATCCAATTCGATGGTGAATCTGTCTTTGTATCTACAAAATAAAAACCAGATTCTTTAACTACATTCTATGTAAGTACAAAAATAAATACCTTAAATGTCGGATTAAAACCTCCTTCTTCGATAATGTCTGCCCCAAATGGCGTCATTTGGAAACCACTATTGTATTTTCGAGTATTTGCAAGAAAGTGGCGTGATTCTTGTGTTTCGCCGCAAAGCAATGAATACAATGGCTCATGTGGCGGAGTCAACACTGGCAATTTCACTTTACCATTAACGCAGCATAATCCAGGCGTTTCTCCGGAAAACTTTAATGCACCACAATACTCGCAAACAACGTCCATTTGCCCAATGCAAACGCTAGGATGCAAGCTGTAATCATTGCTGCAATTGTATCGAAACGCAGCTCAATTCAAATCAGCTAAATATCTTGTTCTGCGTCGCAAATTATCTATTTGTTGACTTCTGTTGTTCGCTCGACGATTCTGCATTGCCAACCGAGCTGTTTCACGGGCTGCTTCACTTTGCTCTCGTGATTGAGAAGCACGAAGTCGAGCCATACTATTGCGGCGCTGTTCACGTGCAATTTCTTGTTCTTTTTCAGTCCTTTCATTTGCAGTATTTTGTATTCTTCTTGCATTACGGCTTTGTCGGGAAAGATTCGATCGTCTTGGTCGCGGCATTATTAATTAAACATCCGAATCAAATCGATTGCTGCAGAACGCGTTTGCCTAACTCTCAATCGTGTTCGCTCAAGCCTAGCTGCTGACATTTTGACATTTTCATTTGACATTTTCTTGTGCATCTTTCGATTGTGATTCACGTAACTGCGCCACTGCGTCAAATCTAATGTCAAATATTATGATTGCGTTCAGAAATTTAACTTAAGATTTATAATTTAACGTTTGTGACAAAACTTAAGATTTATCTTTCGATTTCTATATAGTCTTATTAAAAAAATAATCGGACAGATTAACAACTGAAGTTAGCTAAAATTAATTTTCTCGAAGCTATATGAAGCTGTGAGACTATGCAATTTTGTCGCGTTCGCGATTCACTTTCATTTTTGTTGAGTTTCGGAACGCGATATAAGATCCTCCAACGCGCATGCGAATTTGAACTTTATACAGCGGTAATAAATTACAAATTGACTCTCCATTTTATTTAGAAAACGTTTGTATGGGAAATAGAAAAATACTGTTTTGAGGATTTTCCCGGCAATTATTCGAATTTTTCTCACCTTTTAAGCCTTCCCTAGACCTCCACGAATAATTCAAGACCAAGATAAGATAAATCCGTTCAGCCATTCTCGAGTTTTAGCGAGACTAACGAACAGCAATTGATTTTTATATATATAGATAGATATATACTTTAGGGGGTCGGAAGTGATTCCTTCTCTATGTTAAATACATTTACACGACTAAAATATACCTTTGTACTCTACGAGTACAGGGTATATAAATCTTGGTTAAAATAACCTAAAAGACGCTGAACCACAAACTAATAAAAGCAATAGACAAGCGTAACATAACAGCAGTGATGGGTTGAAGCAAAAACTGGTAGATAGTTGTTTAAAACAAATAAGTGCCCAGTAAACCAAAGAAACGGTTTCTTCCCTTTCTTTTAACCCGCGACACCAAAAAGGAAAAATCAGCGTTTAAGAGTAACTTGGTTTTACTGACCGCTAAGAGCCACGGTCTTGCCCACTCGCTCCAACTCCCGCGTGATGGAGTTCGCAGTGTAAAACACCCCCTCCGGGGGGTAATACAACAAAAACCGCGTCCAGACGATCGACGAAGAACCAGGCAGATCCAGTAGCAACAAGTTTTCCCTACTTGCGGAGGTTGAAGAAAATTAACCAGCGCAAGACACCGCATAAAAGCACAACTCCCCTTCAATCTATATCGAGAGAAAAGCTCGAGTGCCCTGGTTAACCGAATTGATCGGGAACGGTGACAACTTTCATGTTGTACCGCTTATCAAATGGAACATCCATGAAACAAAGGTGAAACAAAGACTTAAGAGCACTTCCAAGTCGTGTCTAAACATCTGGACAATGCTAAGAAAAACTACAACACTTACCAGCTGAAAATCAGCAAGGGCCTACGTGGATCTAAATGGTAGTAAAAGGAATCAACCACGACGTTACCCCCGCGGAAATAAAATCTGCTCTTTAAAAAATGGATCGGCGCCAAGAATGTTATTAACAAATTGAAATGTGAAAGAGCCACATAAACGCAACGGTCAAGTGCAATACACAAATTGTCAAGAGCATGGACACACTAGGTTATCCTGCAGAAACTGTCTTTGTAGTTGGCGGCGATTCCCATAGCAACAAGGATGTACCGTGAAGAAATGTGGAAACTGCGGAGGGAATCACACGGCAAACTATAGATGACGTGTGGTGTACATGACGCTGAAGAGTCGCATGCGACAAGCGATAAGCGACAGCAACGCGCAATCAAAAACCATAGAATATGTACACGGCATCGAAAACTATGCCAGACGTCTTCTTCGATGAAGAAGACCTCTATGCGATGCTCTACGATTTGGGATGGAAAATCTAATGCATCCTAACTCACAAAGCTCTCAACAGGCCTTAACACAGCCACAAAGAAAAACGGAAGCTACGATGTTTACCCTCCAACAGAATTGGTTCTAAGAGCCGACACACTTAGATAATTTTCGATCACTTATGATACCGTAGTAGGATCTTTTCGTAATCTGAAGATTGCTAGGCTAGCAGTTCGCTTATCTGAGGCTGTGGTGAATTTTTTTATCCTGTTGGGATCTAGGACTGAAACATCTAAGATGTCTATGATGAATCTGTTTTCCAGATGCTTCTGTCTAACAGATTGCCACTGTCCAGCCTTTCAAAGAAGATGTTCTACAGTTTCATCAGGAGGTGAATTCATTCGCCTAGTCCCGTGATGACTCTGATGAATCTGCAACTTCGATTTCTATCTACCATCTATCCTCAGAAGTTGGGATGTTCTTTTATTTGAGATGAGAGCCCGAAGTGGGCGCGCTAAACGGCAACTGAATTGTTTTTGCTATTGATGGCTTCTTTGAGTCGAAGTTTGTATGAGGCTAAGGGAATACTAGTACTCTCCACTTCGGTCTGGAGTGGTGGGGTGGTGCCTATACGAGCCAGTTCGTCTGTTATGCCAGGGAACCAAAAAGGCTGATGTAATACTGTTGTGGCATCTAGGAAAGAGATGATGTACAGGCTGAAACTGTTTTTGAGTTGCTTTTAATCGATTTAATCGATTTTATGGCCGCTTGGCTGATGCTGTAAATCTTGACTTAACCGTTGGTGCGGCCTGATATTTTAGGGTGATTTAGTGCTTCTTTAATTGCCATCACCTCAGCCTGGCAGACGCTGCAGTGATCAAGAAGTCTGAAGGAGACGTGGATGCCTAGTTAAAAACATACCTTTCGATCTAATACGTTCCAAACCTTGGACCACTCGGACCACTCTACTATACATCGAAAGGGAAGGAAGTAGACCCAATAAAATACTACAAATCTCATCAGCAAATCGAACAGCTCAAGCGAGAAAAGAAGAGCACGCGTCGTGATTGGCAAAACAGCAGATCACCAGTTTCAAAACAACGCCTTAAGAAAGCAACCCGATCACTCGACCAGGCTCTTCACCAATAGCAAGAAAACGCAGTTACGTAGATCCAGAATCTTTCGCCAACAAGCACAAAGTACCCTCTGTGGAGGGCCCACCAAAATCTTAGCGCCTCAATTGAAACGACCACCCCGATAAGAAACTCTTCGGGATGCTGGGCTCCCAGCGGCGAAGACCAAGCTGAAACATTCGCTACACATCTCCAAAGTGTCTTCCGTGCAAATTACATTGTTGCACACCCACAAACTACTTATGTCGTACCTCTACGTATTATATCTACCTATGTCGTACTGAGGGTATTCTCAGTGAGCAGCACTTTTGGGCGACTACATCATCGAAGATGGAGTTTCAGAAGAAAACGCACTCGGCCCTTGTCTATATGTTTTGTATACTCCGGATATTCCAACGAACTACTAACAACATCAACTTTCGCCGACGATACCGCTATCCTTAGTCGCTTCAGATGCCCAACCCAAGCAACAAACCAACTACCTAATCATTTTAGAGTAGTGAAAAGGTTGCCGGCCGACTGGTCCATTAAAATAAACGATCAAAAGTGTTAACATGTAACTTTTACTCTTAATAGACAAACATGCCCTCCGCTTTCACTAAACGGTATGCAGATCCCTCAAGCTAACGAAATAACGTACTTTGGAGTTCGCCTCGATAGACGAATATCCCGGCAGTAAAAGATGAAATCCAGATCCAAAAAGTGTCCTACAAAGAAAAACTGCCCTCGCACCCATCGCATCCTTGCATCGGGGATTGACTTGGGTTTCCATTTCACCTGCGGATCTCACCTGCGTCGCAACAACCTCCCAACCCAGCAATCGATAGGGTCGTTTATTTCGGGGTCGTCTAACTCTGTATCAGTCAATATGACTGTTAGTTAAGTTAAAAATTTAACACGCGATACTCGTCTTGTTAGACTTGAAAAGCGATTATTGAATAACAAAAAGCAAGCTTAAATAAAATGGTTGCTGAGAATCCAATCTGTTAAAGTTTAAACTTTAAAGGTTAGTTAACGTGTAGGTGGAAGAAATGAGGTAACCATGTGCCCAAGCTTTCTTTTCTACTTTGACATTCGAGGGAAGCGGATGAAAAGATTCATAGAAATTTGATTATGAATTGTACATTTATTAATTTACTAGAAATTTAAAGTGCATATCACTGCTTGGAGTGGTTAACAGTGGTTACCGACTGTACCTTGCTGCCCTTGCCTTTACCGGCTTATAAATAAAGAAAACCAATAAACACTCATCAGCATCAACACGGGTGACTTTACTGGGGCGCCGCTACAAACTTCGAAGACCGGCAATATTTCGAAAATTTGTATTTGTAAAATTTGTATGCTGTATCGGGGACGACTCCGTGAGCACGTGCCGTTGATCACTACAGAAACGCTGACCAGCTTGACGGTTGGGGACAACTACGAGAGTTACTCAGGTGTCGACCAGAAGAGGATCGGAACCAATGACGTCAACGAGGTCTCGTGGGAAGCGCAGGACCTGCAAACAGAGCTAAGGTTGTTGGAGGAAGAAGATCAGCTGTTGCAGTTGCAACAACAACTTCTACATAGGCGAAAGGTGCTCATGTGCAAGCTCCCAAGGGAGAGGCTATCGGATACTGGTCACGCAGAGAAGATGCCTGGAGCATCCAGTACACGGTACCAGAATGCTCGTACAGATATAATTGGTGAAGTTGCCGTTGTTGAAGGAAACGGTAGTACGCCCACCCTTGTTTCCCCCTTTTCTACCAGTGGGAAGGACAACTCAGTCGCTAAGGTCATATAACCTGTGGGCAGACCATCTCACGAACAATTGAGAGGGAGGAAGACAAATGTGGCTGAGTTGATGAAGTTTTCCGGAATGCCGGAGGACTGGCCCTTGTTCATCGCAATGTATGAACAGATGACGGAGATATGCGGATTTACGAATGCCGAGAATCTGATGAGGCTTCGGCATGCGTTGGAAGGACCAGCCAAGAACGCAGTTCAAAGTCTAATGCTGCATGCGGGATGTGTTCCGCAGATAACGCCACGCTGAGAATGCGATTTGGGCGACCCGAAATTATCATTGACTTGTTAGTGACAAGGATTAAAGAATTTTCCCAAGTGAAGGAGAATAAGCTTGAAATGCTGGTTGTCATCTCGGTGGAGGTGCAAAATGTTTGCGCTACGATGAAAGCCTCCAAGTTGGACCAGTACTTAAACAACCCAGCGCTTACGCAGGAGCTAGTGAGCAAGTTGCCATCGATGGTGCAGACGTTTTGGGGAATGCACAAAGCCTCCCTAACAGTGTGTACTTTGGCAGAGTTTAGTACGTGGCTACCGCAGATGGCAGAAGGAGCGAGCCATGTGATAGTCCCAAGCTCGTCACGGTACATACACACACTGTGCGCCAATCGACCCGCGATTGCTGGAATGCGACCCGAAGGTGTGGCTTGTGCTGGAGATGTTTCCAGAGCCACAAGGTGAAAAAATTCGGCGTCCCCAATCCTTGCGGAATAGAAGAATGCCTAGAACGCCACCACCCCCTGTTTCATCGCGGCAGCATGGATCCCGTCCAAGCCAGGAGCCATGAATACCGAACAAGATGGTTTGGAAATGCTATTCACCTTGGAGTCAACGGACAACCGCAGCCTCTATATATGCAGTGGACTGCCGGCATGCACCGGTATGAGGATACCTCGGTCAGACTAGACTTAAGGATCTCCGGCAGTGGCCAAGCGAAGCTATATAATCTCCGCGACGTTCACTCGGTCAAGTCTCTTGATCTCCCGTCGCAGTCGTTAAAAATATCCCACCTTAAAGAACAGCACAGACACCTTCGACATCTACCACTGTACGGATACGACTCAGCACTGCCCAGGCTTCTGATAGGTCTCAATAATTGCAGATTAGGGTGCGTGCTTCGCACCAAGGAAGGCACAACAAAGGACCGATCGCTGAGAAGACTCGTCTGGGGTGGACGATTAAAGGAAGAAGCTCCAACAGTGTGGGTGAAGCCATAATCTCAAACTACCACGTGCTTCACATATGTGCTTATGAAACTGAAGAGAACAAGGAGATCTTGCGCCTGCTTGAGCAGTGCATGTGGTCGGACGGCGGCCCTGGACCGGAGAAGAATAGCAAGAGCCTATCCAATAATGACCAGTTGGCTATACAGCCGCTGGAGATGAATACGAGGCGTATAAATGGTCGATTTGAAACAGGTCTGCTTTGGAGGTATAAAGATGACAAGCTGCCGGATAGTTTACCGACAGAACTTAAGCGATCACGATGCCTACCAGACGGAGATACGACTAGTTTTAAAAGGAAAACCATTAAACAAGAATAACCTACTATACAAGCTCGGACCCTATATGGATTCAGATGGAGTATTAAAACTGGATGAAAATGCTAAGGTGATCAAGGGAAACGACCGCGTCGTACTCCCTTGCGACAGCCACATCACGCAGCTTATCATAAAGGAACTTCACCGAAGATTTCTACACGCTAACCACGAGGCGGTGGTCAACGAATTAAGATACAAATTTTGGATACCTATAGAATAGATAGAGAGCTATAGAATTAGCCCTAGCTGCCCTTGTCTTAACCGGTTTATGAATGAAGAATAAGAATCAACAGACTATATTCGATATAGTTTTGTTTGCGATATTTATCTGGTTTTAACTTCGGATTCGCCCGCAGAAGTTAGCCAAGACATATTTTGTCAAGTCCTGACTCTTATAGTCCCTTCTTGTTAAAAAAAAACATAAATTTTAATTTTATTAAATTCACCTGAATTTATACATTTTTAGCGTAACTGGTGGTGAACTTTTCGAAGATATTGTCGCACGTGAGTTTTATTCAGAGGCGGATGCATCGCATTGTATTCAACAAATATTGGAATCAGTCAATCACTGCCATCAAAATGGTGTGGTGCACCGAGATCTCAAACCAGAGAATTTACTATTAGCAAGTAAGGCAAAGGGTGCAGCTGTTAAACTAGCTGACTTTGGCCTTGCCATTGAAGTTCAAGGCGATCATCAAGCATGGTTTGGATTTGCTGGCACACCCGGCTATCTCTCACCAGAGGTTTTGAAAAAGGAGCCCTATGGAAAATCGGTAGATATATGGGCATGTGGTGAGTATTGAACATTTTCTAAGTTTCTAAGAATAAAATTGTATTTTTTTTTTATTTTAAACTTTTTCCTAACCACAGACCGAACATAATTTGATATAATTTAGAAACTTATTTATTTTGTTTTACCCACAGGAGTTATTCTCTACATACTTTTGGTTGGTTATCCACCATTCTGGGATGAAGATCAACATAGATTGTACTCACAGATAAAAGCAGGAGCTTATGACGTACGTAGTTTAAAAATACTTCACCGAAACTAATTAGTATATTTCGATGCTTATGTCTTTTTTTTAAGTATCCCTCACCAGAATGGGATACAGTCACGCCGGAAGCTAAAAATCTTATTAACCAAATGTTAACTGTAAATCCAAACAAGAGAATAACTGCTGCCGAGGCTTTGAAGCATCCATGGATTTGTGTTAGTATTACAACCCTACTATACATAAAAAAAAAACATTAAAAAGAACATTTTATTTCCAGCAAAGAGAACGTGTTGCGTCTGTTGTACATCGTCAAGAAACTGTAGACTGTCTTAAAAAGTTCAATGCACGGCGCAAACTTAAGGGAGCCATACTTACAACGATGCTAGCTACCAGAAATTTTTCAAGTAAGTTAAAAAATAAAACATTAAAATATGTAAGTATATATAACACAGGTCTACAAGTTTGGTAAAATGACTTGTAATTTGCTTTCTATGGAGTCTATAAACAAGGATTTATTTTTTATACAATAGTGGACATATTTTTTTTTTTTAAGTATTTCGGCCAGCGCCGAAGTTGATATACCCTTACAGTTAAGATCTGATATAAATCGCAAATATTGTCCTAATGAGAATTTTAAGAAAGTGATTCTCATCGAGAAAATATTTTCTTTATAGGGTCGGAGATGTCTTCTTTTTTGCCTTTTCACCAAAATAATAATATCCTTTTCCCAAGTTCTGAAGCGTTTCTTGTGAAAATTTCTGCCAAAGTCTTTCAACTTCAGAAATTGACGATGTTTGGATTCCTCTTGTGCTATATGTAAGACCGTAAGACCTTTTCTTTAATGTTAAGATCCGAACTTTAGGGTGTCCAATCTAATGATTTTAGTTCCAAGTTTCCTAAAAACTTCGTAATCATTTTTTCTTTATTGCGTGGAAAATATCCTGTTGCAGGATAAAGTCTTTTCCAATGAGTCTGTCCTCGGAAAGTAATCTATATTTATTTAAGATGCGTAAATAATTTCCTTGATTTATCATGCTCTTGATGGGTACCAAATCAGCGATCTAGTTAAAGCAGATACATTCCCAAAACATTACACTGCTGCCTCCATTTGGTATGGGGTGAGGTACGGGTGTAATTTGTTTCAGAATGTCTTTAAGTAATCTTCAGTACCAGAGTTTAACTATGGTAGTCAGAAAAACTCGTGACATGATGCAGTGGAAAATCCGTACATTAGTCAACTTGTGCTTCATAAATTTATAGTTAATTGTTGGCCGGGGTACTTTTTGAACTTTGCTGAGGCTTTGGACCGGAACTCCTGCATGGTACGACTTTATTTCGTTTCGATAAATTTAGCGTAGCTCTCATGTTTAACCCATATATTAACAAAATAGCTACATACATATCACGCATAATCTCTTAAATTACGTCAATGGATCCCATAACTTCTATAAGTAAAGAGAGACACATGCTGAAATAAATCTGGGAGCTGCGTCAAAATAATTTTGTCGTGTGGCAACATAGAGCTCATAATACCCATGTGGCTCATAATACTCACGCAGTTCAAGTTAAGTTAATATTTTTTTCTACGCCCCCTAACGCCTTTACAAATTGAAAATTTCTGTAGCGCCAGTAGAGGAAGATTTTTCGAAAAAATTTTTATCTGAAATTTTAGCAAAATATGCCGACTTTTAGAAGAGACCAATTCCTATACAAACGTGTTAAAAGGTTAAAAACGTGCCTTGTTCTCGAAGATTATAAGATTTGCAACTTGTGCTCGTTAGGTAACCGCAAAGATCAAGTTGGTATCAACATTTTTCCACGCTTGCGAAAAAAAGGAATCTCGTTGTAGCGCCAGTTCATTAATGTTTTAATGCCAAACTATTCCAATGGTTAATCTACACGTACAAATCTAAATGAAGCCAAATCGGAAAATTTTGATTGGACTTTTAAGGTTAGTTAAAATGTCAAGTTTCCCAACTTTATTGTACCCAGTTCTTATTTCTTTCTCCCACCCTTTCACACCTTTCATTTCTCTCAGGAAAAAAATGTTGTTGCAAACTTTTGTGCACGGGGCAAAGCCACTGAAAACAAGAAAGGAAAGCTAACTTCGGGCGGGGCCGAAGTTGATATACCCTTGCAATTAAAACCGGATATTTATCGCAAACATCGGATATAGTTGGCCGATCCTTATGATTACATCATAATAAAACCAATTAATTAAAATAAAAAATCTAAAAAAAAAGTACCAAGCTTCTATCTTCAAAAATACGAAAATTGATTTTTCTACCAAATACCATTTCCGATCGTTCAGTTATATGGCAGCTATAGGATATAGTCGGCCGATCCTAATGAAATTTGGTAGGTTGGATCAACTGACCAAAAATAGAATCTGTACTTAGTTTCAGTCTATCTTCAAAAACCAAAGTTATACCATTTCCGATCAATCAGTTATATGGCAGCTATAGGATATAGTCGGCCGATCCCGGCCGTTCCGACTTATATACTGCGTGCAATGGTAAGAGGGGTGTGGGCAAAGTTTCAAGACGATAGCTTTAAAACTGAGAGACTAGTTCGCGTAGAAACAGACAGACGGACATGGTTATATCAACTAAGGAGGTGATCCTGATCAAGAATATATATACTTTATAGGGTCGGAGATGTCTTCTTCACTGCGTTGCACACTTTTGACTAAAATTATAATACCCTCTGCAAGGGTATAAAAATCAGTAGGGCAGAACAATAAAATGTCAATAAATCCTTCAAAAGTTATCCGATTAGGCTTAATTTTAATTTGTTAAAAATATATCGAAAACTGGTTTGAACTGGCTCTATAACAAAATTTAATTTTTGGGAATGTGTCAAAATTTTGACACGATTTTGATGTTAAAGCCTAGTACTCTGACGACGAAAATCCGCTGTCCCACGTGTTCACAGCGGCCGAACTCCATATAAAACAAGAAAGGAAATCTAACTTTGGGCGGAGCCGAAGTTGATATACCCTTGCAGTTAAAACCGGATATATATCGCAAACATCGGATACAGTTGGCCGATCCTTATGAGAATATCATAATAAAACCAATTAACTAAAATACAAAATCTAAAAAAAGTCCCAAGCTTCTATCTTCAAATATGCGAAAGTTGATATTTCTACCAAATACTATTTACGATCGTTCAGTTATATGGCAGCTATAGGATATAGTCGGCCGATCCTAATGAAATTTGGTAGGTTGGATCAACTGACCACAAATATAACCTGTATTAAATTCCAGCTTTCTATCTTCTAAAACACAAAAGTTGGGTCATTTCCGATCGTTCAGTTATATGGCAGCTATAGGATATAGTCGGCCGATTCCCATGAAATCTGGCATGTCGTAATGGTTTGCCAAAAATAGCTCTCATGTCAAATTTGAACTCTCTTACTCTAAAAACACCAAGGTTATACCATTTCCGATCATTCAGTTACATGGCAGCTATAGGATATAGTCGGCCGATCCCGGCTGTTCCGACTTATATACTGCGTGCAAAGGAAAGAAGGGTGTGTGCAAAGTTTCAAGACGATAGCTTTAAAACTGAGAGACTAGTTCGCGTAGAAACAGATACGCGATATATATACTTTATAGGGTCGGAGATGTCTCCTTCACTGCGTTGCGCACTTTTGGACAAAATTATAATACCCTCTGCAAGGGTATAAAAAAATTGTCGCACCGAAAAATTAAATAAAGGATAAAGTCAAGCTAATTAGTGCGGTCAGGGCGAAGCCCATAATATGGGATTCGACCCACAAGGGGCATTTTAATGCCATAAAACAAGAAAGGAAAGCTAACTTCGGGCGGAGCCGAAGTTGATATACCCTTGCAGTTAAAACCGGATTTATATCGCAAACATCGGATATAGTTGGCCGATCCTTATGAGAATATGATTATATAACCCAATTTATTATAATACAAAATTTAAAACAAGAAAGCAAAGCTAACTTCGGGCGGAGCCGAAGTTTATATACCCTTGCAGTTAAAACCGGATATATATCGCAAACATCAGATATAGTTGGCCGATCCTTATGATTACATCATAATAAAACTAATTAACTAAAATAAAAAATCTAAAAAAAGTCCCAAACTTCTATCTTCAAAAATACGAAAGTTGATATTTCTACCAAATACCATTTCCGATCGTTCAGTTATATGGCAGCTATAAGATATAGTCGGCCGATCCTAATGAAATTTGGTAGGTTGGATCAACTGGCCAAAAATAGAATCTGTATTAAGTTTCAGCTTTTTATCTTCAAAAACACGAAAGTTGGGTCATTTCCGATCGTTCAGTTATATGGCAGCTATAAGATATAGTCGGCCGATCCTTATGAAATTTGGCATGTCGTATTATTTTGCCAAAAATAGCTCTCATGTCAAATTTGAACTCTCTAACTCTAAAAACACCAAAGTTATACCATTTCCGATCAATCAGTTATATGGCAGCTATAAGATATAGTCGGCCGATCCCGGCCGTTCCGACTTATATACTGCGTGCAAAGGAAAGAAGGGTGTGTGCAAAGTTTCAAGACGATAGCTTTAAAACTGAGAGACTAGTTTGCGTAGAAACAGACAGACGGACAGACAGACAGACGGACAGACGGACAGACGGACAGACGGACATGCTCATATCAACTCAGGAGGTGATCCTGATCAAGAATATATATACTTTATAGGGTCGGAGATGTCTCCTTCACTGCGTTGCACACTTTTGGACAAAATTATAATACCCTCTGCAAGGGTATAATGACATTGAAATGATTTGTGATAGATTTTGGTTTTATTTTTTGACCCAGTTTTCTTTTTCTTAATCAGCTCCTTAGCGGCGAAATACATAAAGAAAACACCAAAATCCAATCGGTTTGAATTCATTTTTGCTTATTTGTTTTTTGTTTACAAACAACAGCTGTTCAGTATTACCCTTTTCCTTAATTTTTTTGGTCACACTAGCTCGGTAGCCAAATAAAGAGCGATTTCGCTAATTTTTAGTCGTCAGCGGATTTTAGTCGTCAGAGTACTAGGCTTAAGATGCAAATCGGATAGTTCTACCTATTGTAGTCTCTGAGATCCACGCGTTCCAAATTCTAACACTTTTGTCTGGTTTCGGTGTATAAATGGGTATATCTCCTCTAAAAAGTGACGGATTTGGCTGAAATTTGTTTTCCAAATATAAATAAACCTGAACAAGAAAGGAAAGCTAAAGATCGGCCGGATCCGAAGTTGATATACCCTTGCAGTTAAAATCGGATATAGTTGGCCGATCCTTATGAAAATTTCTTTATGAAAAAAAATTATAGGAAAACAAAATTGAGAACAATCCCTAAGCTTCTATCTAAAAAAAACCAAAGTTCACCAAATACTAAATGCCATTTCCATTCGTTCAGTTATATGGCATCTATAGGGTCCTTATGATCCATAAGATTTTTATGAAATTTGGTACCAAAAATAGAATCCATAGAAAATCCAGTTCTGTAACTCCAAAAACACCAGAGTTATGAAATTTTTGATCCTGATCAAGAATATTTATTCTTTATAGGGCCGGAGATATCTCTTTCACTGCGTTGCATACTTTTGACCAAAATTATAATTTCCTCTGCAAGGGTATAAAAATAGTTTAATAGTTTTTCAGCTATTGAAAAACTCAATTGTTGCTTGTGCACTTCAATATTTTTATCTTGGCACTCTTCTTCGTCATTCAATCGGATTCTTGATTGGATCATCATGGACAGGCTGGAAATTCTGGAATAAACGACCTATGGAGTCGCATCTTATGGAGTCGCAAGAAATTTTTCATGCAGCATGCAATATGAAGAGTGGGCCACTTTTAAGTTTGCTGGACAGTGCTAATAAATTGTGCACTGAGTTGGAGGTTGTCCTCTATGCGCTGGGGAGCTGGGAAGATCTATATTATGCTGAATGTTTGACATTTAAAAAGTTCTGTTGTCGTTCAAACCCTCATAAATTTATGCTGACCGATCCTTGTCCAGAGTGCAGAAATTATTCGACAGCGCTGTCGGTACACAGACAATGAAGCGATCTTTCATTTGCACACTATTAAGAGCCCAAACTTAAAAAAAAAAAGCAAATACTATGTTTATGCGACACATATCATTTCGTGATTTGATTTTACTAGAGATGCCAGCCGTGTGTAAAATGAGGTATTCTATAGTCTGGTATGATTTTCACAAAAAGTTTCACAAAAATAAAAAAACAAGAAACGCGATGGTTAAACCAAAATTCATCATTATCAATCGGCATATATGGTAAAATCCGGAAAATTAAATTCCGAAGTCGCTAAGTGGAGGGCGTTTGCTTTTTATAGAGGGTGTTATAGAGGATATTAGAGGGTATGAAGAGGGTATTGTTTGGTCATTGAGAGTTTTCAATGCCGGGAAATGAAAGACGAATTTAATTAAAGTACGTTATGTTTTATTTATGCTGCAGGCAGATGAAACTGGGGTCAACCATTGTGATCATCCAGTTTATGGTGCTAAGCAGTGACTAATAATATGGACAGAGAGTGCGGCTCGACTAGACATACGCGAAGCTAAAGCTCTTGATAGTGGAGAGGGCGGCCCGACATAGTGATTGCGAAGCTAAAGCTCTCTTAAAATAGGCCCGTTGAAGTCGAGCGGCCGAGAAAGAGTCGGCTTGCGACCAACTATGGCGATATATCCATACTTTAGCTTAATAAATAAACTATAACTAATTTAGCGGCTGGTGCCTGAGCCGACAGGTATTATAAGTTTGTCCAAAACACTCGTTACTCTTATAATTTTGTCCAAAAGTGTGTAACGCAGTGAAGTAGACATCTCCGACCCCATAAAGTATATATATTCTTGATCAGGATCACCTACTGAGTTGATATAAGCATGTCCGTCTATCTTTTTCTACGCAAACTAGTTTCTCAGTTTTAAAGCTATCGACTTGAAACTTTGCAGGGTGTCCTTTTTCCTTTGCACGCAGTATATAAGTCGGAACTATATCATATAGCTGACATATAACTGAAGGATCAGAGTTAACGCAACTTTCGTGTTTTTGAGAATAAAAAGTTGGAATTTCGTACAGATTCTATTTTTGGTCAGTTGATCCGACCTACCAAATTATAACGATCGGCCGACTATATCTTTTAGCTGCCATATAACTGAACGATCGGAAATGGTATTTGGTGAAAATACCAACTTTTGAATTTTTAGAGATAGAAGCTTGAGGCTTTTTTTTAATATTTTGTATTTTAATAAATGGGTTATAATAGGATAGGCTCACCGATTTTTTGCGATATATATCCAGTTTTAATATATAAAACTATTGCGATATATATCCGAAGTTAGCTTTCCTTTCTTGTTTTGTGTTTCTTTTGTGTTAAGATTTTCGATCGTTAGAAGTGGTTTCCTACATGGCCGGGTATCCAAAGTAGTTTGTATTTGGTCTTTAGTTTTTGAAGCAGTGTTATGGTGTTATGTTCGCTATTGTTTGAATTTTTTATTGCGTCGATGGCAGAGAGAGTCGGAGCATATGCAAAACTTTCTGGTTAGTGGTTGGTCGTGGATAATGGATAGTAAGGGGCTTGAAGACGTGCGGGACGACTGCTAGGCATTGCTCCGCCCACCGCAGACCCCAACTCTCCACACTACCGCCTCTCCGGCTCGATGCTCCTGAGCCTCTGCATTAATGCTCCACCAGAAGATTCTTCTGCGTCCCAGAGCATCTGGTTCTCCAGCATAGTCTTCACCAGGTTTCCAGGGTGGAGTGAGCGGCCCGCCGTCGTCTCCAGTCGGTGGCGCTCCCGTGCAAACCGGCGGCACTCGAAGACAACGTGCTTGACGTCCTCGACTATCGATTTCCCGCACCCCTGGCACCAGTCCTCTTCCGCGTGGCCAAATAGGCCAAAGCGTGGCGTTTTCCTCCTGTATTTATTGAAATGAACGCCGATAGGGTGGATAGGGTGCAGGTGCAGTTGTGTTTTCTGCAAACTTGCAAGTGTTTGCATTTTGTGGTTGAGAGCTTGGCGCCTGAGTACTCGGTCCAATCTATCATGGTATCAAACATCAACCCCATAATGGGGTGTTGATGTTTTTTCTGTTTTTTTTTTAGTTTTACGATCAAATTAAAGTCATCTGCATATGCATATGCATATGTATGTGCATATGTGCGTGCGTCGTCAGAGAGCGCGCAATACAATCTACATTATTTACCTGAAATGCGAAAAAACTTATCCATCCCTCTTTTTCTCCTCAACACCAACCCACACTGATTCTGGAAGTGATTAATATTTATACCATAGTTTACTTAATTTATATTACTTTAAAAAACTTTCCGCTTACTTATATTTGTCCAATTAGATTCGCCAGAAAATTTTTTTAAGGTGACCATACTTTTCGATGCATTGATCTCCCAAAAAAAGGAATCGATTTTTTCACTCATTCAAAAAGATTGATTTAATCGATTTTAAGATCGAATTGTTTACAGCTCTGTTCAATAGGCTTTTAGGTTCAATTCTTTTGATCACCTTTTAATAAAACCAAGGACATCTATAGTCTTATTAACCATTGTGGAAACATGGCCGGAAAATGTAAGTTTTAAGTCTAAAAGAAGACCATGATTAACCATTAAACTGAAAAATACGTACCTTGGGCAAGAACGATAAAAAGGCATAATTTTGGATTTTTGATTTTCGAGATAGAAGTGAAGTTTGCATTGGGCGAAAGCAGATTTGTATTGAAGACAAAGCTTAAAATCATCTTCGTTAAGGGGAGGGTAAGGTATTAAATTTTTTTTTTTCCATTTTTTTTTTTATTTTTTAAATGCAAATTGAATGCATAATATCTGAAGAATATTGTGTCAAAATTTCAAGTCAATTAAAGCAAAATTGACGAAGTTATTAGTTATTGACGAAGTTGCTTGCAAACGTTTTACACTGGATTTTGTTTTGTTTAAAACTTTAAAGCGTTATTCCCACAACTCACGTTTTCAAAGTCGGTGCCCCTCATAACTTCAAAACTACTGCACCGATCCTTTTGAAATTTTAAACACTATTTCTGTACATATTTTACGAGGTAACGCTGTCGAGTTTTTTTTTTTTTTTTTTTTCATAGTTTTGATTTTGCAATGACAAATTAACCGATTTTTTCCCAAAAAATTGAGTTTTTCACTTCAAAGTCTTCGAAAAAATTAAAAAATTGCAATTTTCAAAAAACCTTTACAGCGTTACCTGGGGCGAACTATTATCTAACGAATGAATTTTCATTTTTTGATTACAAACGATCCAGCACCGAGTTATGAGGGGCACCGCAATTCAAGTTTTTTTGGCGACACGTCCGGACAACTGCTACCATTGCCATATTTTTAAATATTTTTTTGTAAAAATTTTATTAAACATTCTTCTAATGTCATACTTTAATATACCGTTGGTTGAATACATAAATTTTAACTGTGTCGTCAGGAAAAAAATCACAAAAACATGGCTTTTTTCGCATGATTTGACCTTACCCTCCCCTTAAGAAGAGAATTCGTTAAAGCAGGGAAAATTCGTTAATAAATGGGGTAAACAGGAAAGAGCCAAAATGACTTCATTGACCCCAGATGTGACTCCAGATGTAGCACGGAACAAGCGGGCATGTACATTTTCCCATCTAGTCAACGGAAGTAAATGATTGACTCAATCGAATGCTTTACTGAAGTCTGTGTGAATAACATCAGTTTGAAATCCCTTTCGAAACCATCTATGACAAAGGATGTCAACTAAAATAAATTAGAGGTGGTGGAGCGACGCTTAATAAAGCCATGCTGAGATGGAGAAATGATCGAAGAGCAAAGGCATTGCACTTAAGGAGTGATTTTTCAAATAACTTTGCAATTGCTGACAATTTGTCATTAGACAAATTGAAATGGTATAACTTTGGTGTTTTTAGAGTTATAGAGTCAATCAAATTTTACTCAAGAGATATTATTATTAAAAAAATATGACATGTCAAATTTCATAAGGATCAGCCGACTATATCCTATAGCTGCCATATAACTGAACGATCGGAAATGGTTTTTGGTAGAAATACCAATTCGGTATTTTTAAAGATAGAAGCTCCTTTCTTGTTTCTTGACACTTTTGTTTAAGATATTTTGCCCGAAGCTTTCCTTTCTTGTTTCTTCTTGAATAACTTCTGTATTTATTATCCGATCTGGAGGACTTGCAGGACACATTTAAGGGTCGAATTCCACATAGTGCAAGAGTTTATTTATTTATTTATTTATTATTAACAATGATCTGTTATTCTAGAATCTAGATTATTATAAATAAAAAACAACAGGTAGATAAAACTTTTATCTGCGAGCTTTATTTGCGAGCTCTTATTTTATTTTATCTTTTATTTTATCATAAAAGATATTCCATAATTTTGGATTTAATTACATCTAGGGATAGTTCAGGGGATAATAAATGGGACAATGAGTTATAATTTTTACTGATAACGCGAAATGGATTGTGTTCAGCAAAATTAGACCTAGAAATTGGTAACCAAAGGGGTCGGAAGGATCTAGTTACTCTATTAGGAACAAAGAACATTAATTTTTCAGGAAATACTTGTGAGTCAACCTGCATCAGTAGGTAGACAAGTAGGCGACGGTAAACTGTTTGGTGTTGAAAATTCATCGACTTGTACAGCATGGGATGTAGAGGTATTCAATAATTTAGCAGTCAGCAGGTTGTTGTTTGGAATTTTTCGTCTGGGGGATTTGCTTAACAACTTAAGCCCAAGAAATTGGGTTTCAAGAGCGAGGAATTGCTCATTAAGGGCCGAGAATCGCTTGCGAACATCTAGGAAACCATTTCTCGTCTGTTTCATTAAAGTCCGCATCTCTGACTCGATTTCTCTGCAAGCGATGCAAGACCACGTCAGGCCAATTTTCTTGTTGATAAGGTCACTTATCCGTCCATTGTGTCCTCCTCCAGCATATTTAATATCTGAGCAGTTTTTGCAGAACCAACAAGACAGGTATGAGTCACCCGTGAATCCACCAAATTCACATTTTTTTGCTGTGCAAATAAGACTCATTTAGGCTCTCTGAAGCACTCTGTAGCCGAGAGTGGACGATCAGATCTGATATAAGAGACGACGTTACAAAATGTGCAACGAAGGCTTGGCGTCGTGAAGAACAACAAACTCCACAGTAACTATGATGTAACGGGTTACGTCCAGAGAGAACAGCTCGGAGAGACTTATGTTGGAGAATATAGTTAAAGAGCAACAGAGATAACTTTAAACCAGAGGTCGGCACGGCCCTATCTCGGGGGCATAGGAAATTTCTCTGCCCGAGCTCTGCCACACACACACAGTATAAATGTGTGAAACGTCATGCTCAAAGCCTACTTTCTACTATACGTTACTAACACTAATGCGGTAAAATTATATCAATGTATTGGGGTGCCGACCTCTGCTTTAAACGATTAAATGTATAAATAGAAAATAAATAGTTCAATGAACTTATTAGGTCGAATTTATTTTTAGAAATTAATCGTTATATTTCAACTTGTCGCGAAAGGAGAAAGCTTAAGTTCAAGATCGAAGATAATTGCAAACTTGCAAAGTTTGTTTCAAAATTTTTTCCTCGCCCCTCCCGCCTACACAAAGCGTCAATTTCTGTAGCGCAAGTACAAAAGCTTTTTTGAAAAAATGTTGATGCCAAACTATTTCTATAGTTAATATATATCAAAGTTTTATCCAACCCAGCCGATTTTTACACTAGATATATCCATATATGTATATAAAATTTCCCAAACAAACGGGCTAAAGAGATAGAGATATCTGATTGGGATGTGGACTCGTATCGTATCCGCGGAGGTCAAACTTGTATCAAAGCTTTTCCACACCCACAGTTCGTTAAAGTTGTAATACCAACCTCTTCTTATGAGGTTGCTCAAATCAAAAATCAGCCAAATCGGATAATTTGTAGAGAAGTTTACACTTTTAGTCGGCTTCCCTACCAAATCAGTACTAGTGACGTGGGAAGTCAAGAAGGGGGCTGCAGTTGTTTTTTTGGACAAGCGCAAAAGCGTGCAAAAAAAATTTGTTGCTAAGGATCCATACCGTTAAAGCTTAAACATTTAAATTGTGAGTGCAAAAAATGAGTACCGGGTCGAAATGCTCGAAAAATTTCTTCTTATTTTTATAAACGACATTTGATGCTTTTTTCATTCTAACTACTAGACCGTAAAATCTTTAAAGTCATTAGCTGCGTTAGGACACTAACCATACAGCATATAGACAACCCGATTCATACAACGAAAATGGACGCAAAAATTTCTTGCGACAGGCCCCAGCAGTCCCCAGAGCGAGTTCTTATAAAAATCAATTAAAACAAGAAAGGAAAGCTAACTTCAGGCGGAGCCGAAGTTGATATACCCTTGCAGTTAAAACCGGATATATATCGCAAACATCGGATATAGTTGGCCGATCCTTATGAGAATATGATAATATAACCCAATTTAATATAATAAAAAATCTAAAAAAAAAAGTCCCAAACTTCAAAAATACCAGTTGGTATTGGTATTCCTACCTAAGTTGGTATTCCTACCAAAAACCATTTCCGATCGTTCAGTTATATGACAGCTATAAGATATAGTCGGATATATTTATAACTGACCAAAAATATAATGTAATTAAGGGGTTATATATAGTTGTACCGCGCAAAAAATGGAATTTTATCGATTTATTTTTTGACAAAATAAAAAATATTTATGAAAAATGTTTTACCGACGTTGTTTAGTACATGTTTCTGGGTACTTATTTAAATTTTTTCATAAAAAAAATATTACATAATGTTATAGCCGAATTCCCGGATCGTCCTTTTTTGATGGTGTCTTGCGGTGGACATCATATCCCGAGAACGGTTCATCCGAAATCAAAAATATTTCGTTAGTATATTGTATTGCCTAGTCCGTGAACAAAGGATTTTTAAAAATTTTGTTTAAAAAAAAAATGGCGACGTTTTAAACAAAAAATGTACTTTTTCAAGGTATACGATTTTCGATTTTTATGCTTTAAAAATGGAGTTTTCAAAAAAATTGAAAATCCCTCGTTCAGGGACTAGCTAATATCATAATAAATAAGTGGTCCAAATTTGGTGTTGATCGGATCAATAGTTTTTTAGTAATCGTGTCCACCGCAAAGGTAATTTCAAAAAATCAAGATTCTGAGATAATCGCGTTTAAAGTTTTACGTCTGTTCAAGTTTGATATGCAGGTAGTGCGCTATAAATAGCTACAGCTTCGGTTCTAATGCTCCGATCGAAACCTCCGAAGGTTTCTTTAAATTTTACACATTAAAAATTATAAATAATTGAAGTTGATTTCAAAAATAATTCAAATTGTTGTTCTATTGTTTTATGTTCACTGCCTAGTAGTTTCAATATATCAAATGCAAACGAGAAGAAGGATAAGCTAATTTAGGGCACATATGGCGCAAGTGATCCATTGAAGTTTTTCTTAAATTTAAGTTAGTTTTATTTAGCGACTTACAGCGCTACGCTCGAAAGTATCAAACGCAATTTATCCCCTTCTAGTTTTTTCTGAAATTTTAGTTAGTTTTATTAAGCGACTTACAGCGCGACGCTCGAAGGTTTAAATTCTTTAAGCTACCAACCCAAAATTATTATTATACACTTGTGGGGGTATTCTAATTTTGGTCAAAAGTGTGCAACGCAGAGAAGGAGACATCTCCGACCATAAAGTATATATATTCTTGATCAACTCCTTAGTTAATATAAGCATAAGTTACGGAAACTAGTCTCTCAGATTTAAAGCTTTCGACTTACAATTTTGCACACACCCTTATTTCCTTTGCACGAAGTAAATAAAGTCTATTAAGTTATTTTAATAAGTACCCGGTCTGAACGGCCGGAATCGGTCGACTATATCCTATAGCTGCCATATAACTGATTGATCGGAACTTTATGATTTTTAGAGTTAGAGAGATGGGATTCTATGGATTCTATTTTTTAGCAAAATTATACTCTACGAAATTTTATAAGCATCTGCCGATTATATTGACCCGATCTACCAAATTTCATACGGATCGGCCGACTATATCTTATAGCTGCCATATAACTGAACGATTTAAAATGGTACTTTGTAAAAATACCAACTTAAGTATTTTTGAAGAAAGAAGCTTCGGACTTTTTTTTTATGTTTTTTATTGTTACAAACTGGTTGTAGTATGATATTCTTTTAAGGATCGGCCAATTATATCTGAAGTTTGCGATACATATCCGGTCTTGGTCTACCTTACCTATAGGTACCCTTCAGTACCATACCTCAAGGATTACTCAAAGAAACCTCAAGGTAATGGAATTGCCCCCCAAGGAATCCTCGGGGTATGTTTCATACAAACCATCAAGGAATTTCCATAGAAGAGCTCCTCGCATCGAGGAATTCGAACACCTCAAGGAATACTGCGGGATTCCTGCAGTTATTCGAAGAGCATTTCGAACCAAATACCCCAGGGAATCCCTGGGGTACACTCTGAGGAATCTTTGAGAAAATACTCCAAGGAATCCCTGGGGTATACTCTGAGGAATCTTTGGGGAAATACCCCAAGGAATCCCTGGGGTATACTCTGAGGAATCTTTGGGGAAATACCCCATTTATTATTATTTTTTTTTTTGTTTTTTATTATTATTGTTTTTAATGCACGTCAAAGCGTGCCCCAACACTTCCTCCGGAGAGTTCCCCGGATCCACGTTAGATATACTATCTGTAAATAAAATAAATAGAAATTAGATATTGCTTACATTATTTGTAATTAAAATACATACCGATCAAAACTCCATAAAAATTTGGAAACGCCTTCAATTTCTTCTTCCCACTAACTCCGTCAATATTGTATTGGACGATGAGTTACTCGACGAAAATATATTTCAACGATTTGGTTAGGGGTCCGCGCTTCAATATATTGGTCACAAGCCAATTATTAATACATTTCAATATACCAAATGATTAGATAAGAAAAATTAATTAAACATAATCTTAAATATATATAAATATTTCAACATATTTTAAAAAGGGTATTCTGACGTCGCTTCCATTCATTTGGTTTTCGACACCGATTTTTTTTCTCTCCCTCTCTCTCACCCGCGTGCCTCTGCACCGAAAATATGACGTAGAAGCTTCAAGAATCATCGTCGAAAACCGAAAGAAGGTAGAAGTTTCGTTTCCCCTTTCGTTTCGGACTTGATTTGTTTTTGTTTTTCGAACATGTCGCCAGGAAAAGTCGGGGAAGGAATTTGGTGCAAAACGCACACATGTTTAAATTTGAGTGTATGCGTAGCAGCAAAAAACAATGAGAGCCGAGCATTCACTGCGCGAAAAAAACCTAGTTTTTTATTTCATTTTTCGTTAATTCAAAAGTTGGAATATGCACTAAAATAGTGTATTTTATTTTAAAGGAAGCTTTTTTAGCAACAGTTTCTAAATAAATGAAAAAATACGCTTCCCTATCTACATTTTTCTATGGAAAAACACCTTAAAAACTTCAACTTGTCGGATTACCACATAACTAAAAAACATAAAAATTTACCGCCATTAATTAATGTAATTTATTCGCGCCATGTCAAGTGGAATGTCTAACCCTGCAATATCTAGGTCCGGCCGCCTTCTTCCTTATCGAGAGCTTTAGCTTTGCAATGTCTAGTCGGGCCGCACTTGCACTTTTCTCAATGACCAAACAGTTGGCTTAAATGACAAAAATTTTAAAAATGGCCAGCTCACTATACCCCCCAACTAATTATTTGAATAGATTTTTAACATTTTTGAATATTAGACACACAATTTTAGGAAATACTTTTATACGGGAAATAAATTTGTTTCACTATTTGTTTACAAATACATTAAAACATATTTATCCATTTATTTCTAAGAATGATTTTTATTTTCATTGCTATGAATTTATTGTTAATTTAGATATACATTTTTAGGTAGAAGCATGATCACCAAAAAAGGTGACGGGTCTCAAGTCAAAGAGTCTACCGACTCTTCTAGCACAACTCTGGAAGATGATGACGTAAAGGGTAAATATATACTTTTTAATTCACATGAAAAAACGTATAATAGTATATTTGCTTTTCGTAAAACATAGGATAAAATGATTCATTTAAGTAATTAAGCATCTTAGGACACAAGCTACAGCGTTATCTCTTTAAAAACAAAGTTAAAATATTTTTAGATAACTAGACAAACAATTTTTGTATAATATTAAAATCAGATGTAGCGATTAAATTATTGCTAACTACGTGTTTTCTTTAAAAAATGTGTAACATTTTTCATGCGGATATGTTTTAGAAGTAAAAATAAAAGATTTATAACCAACCGCTAGAAACTTCATAAACTTTAAAAACTCTTATAAATTCTAAGAAAATGTATTCTTAAAATGGCACTTAGTATTTTTGACGCTAGTACCTTCCTATATCTTCCTATTTTTTGACACCATGTTTTTTATTTATTTCGTGCCATTCATTTGAACAATAAAAATTGTTTTATTGTGAAAAAACACATATAAATATCCATGTTTTCTAATATTCACCAATTATATTGGTTGTTCATGAAAACGTTAAAAAAATGGAATTATTTTTATTATAAAATCGTACTTGTATATCGAAATATCGTAATACCAATAGGTAAAAATGGTTAAAAAGTTAATCTAGATCTTTTTATGCAAGCTAGGGTCGAAACATGATCCATGACTAATTATACCCTTGCAGAGGGTATTATAATTTTGGTCAAAAGTCTGCAACGCAGTGAAGGAGACATCTCCGACCCTATAAAGTATGAATATTTTGTGATCAGGATCACCTTCTGAGTTGATATAAGCATGTCCGTCTGTTCGTCTGTCTGTCTGTTTCTACGCGAACTAGTCTCTCAGTTTCAAATTTATCGTCTTGAAATTTTGCCCACACCCTTCTTGCTTCTGCGCGCATTTTAAAAGTCGGAACTGATCCGGGATCGGCCGACTATATTCTATAGCTGCCATATAACTGAGCTAGAGAGTTAGGATTTCGTATGAATTATATTCGTAACATGGTTTTATTATGAAATTCTCATAAAGATCGGCCAACTATATCCGATGTTTGCGATACATAACCGGTTTTAACTGCAAGGGTGTATAAACTTTGGTTCCGCCGAGGTTACCTTTTTTTTGTGTTAAATATAAATTAGTTGTTATAGAAAAAAATTGTGTTTGGCAATCCCTTTGTTTCGGAGACGAGACGATTCATAACATTTTGATACATCAAAAATTATTTCGGTAGGGAATAAAATGATATACTTCTACGCCATGAAGAAAAAAATGCAAGACACAGCAAATGACAATTATTAGATGCACATATATTAAAAATGAAATCTTTAATATAAGCATGTTTTTATACCCTTGCTGAGGGTATTATAATTTTGTCCAAAAGTGTGCAACGCAGTGAAGGAGACATATCCGAC
Organism: Drosophila bipectinata; assembly: GCF_030179905.1. NCBI lineage: Eukaryota > Metazoa > Arthropoda > Insecta > Diptera > Drosophilidae > Drosophila > Drosophila bipectinata. The sequence goes on along the minus strand of NC_091740.1, from coordinate 17,156,379 downwards.
CCTATAAAGTATATATATTCTTGATCAGGATCACCTCCTGAGTTGATATAAGCATGTCCGTCTGTCTGTCCGTCTGTATGTCTGTCCGTTTCTACGCGAACTAGTCTCTCAGTTTTAAAACTATCGACTTGAAACTTTGCACACATCCATGTTTCCTTTGCACTCAGTATATAAGTCAGAACGGCCGGGATCGGCCGACTATATCCTATAGCTGCCATATAACTGATTGATCGGAAATGGTATAACTTTAATGTTTTTAGAGTTAAAGAGTTCAAATTTTACATGAGAGCTACTTTTGGCAAAATAATAGGACATGCTAAATTTCGTAAGGATCGGTGGACTATATCCTATAGGAAAGATGGATGTGTGCAAAGTTTCAAGTCGATAGTTTTAAAACTGAGAGACTAGTTCGCGTAGAAACAGACAGACAGACGGACAGACGGACATGCTCGTATCAACTCAGGAGGTGATCCTGATCAAGAATATATATACTTTATAGGGTCGGAGATGCCTCTTTCACTGGGTTGCCCACTTTTGGACAAATTTATAATACCCTCTGCAAGGGTATAAAAAAGTCCCAATCTTCTATCTTCAAAACCATCAAAATACGATAGCTCAGTTACATGGTGCTAAAGGATCCTAGCACCAAAGTTGGCCGATCATTTTGAAATTTGGCATGTCGTATTATTATATATACGACTATATCCGATGTTTGCGATATATATCCGTTTTTAACTGCAAGGGTATATCAACTTCGGCTCCGCCCGAAGTTAGCTTTTCTTTCTTGTTTGTGATATAAAAACTTAATTTTAAATAAAAATTCGGATAAGGATCGGATAACTTTATCCATAATTTGCGCTATACATACTGATTTTAAGTGCAAGGGTATATAAATTTCGGCTCTGCCTGAAGTTAGCTTTTCTTTCTTATTTAACATAATTATACGGTATAATTTATAGGTAAATTAAATAATTAAATAGTTGTTATACCCTTGCAGAGTGTATTATAAATTTGATCCAACCCTAAAAGTATATATATTCTTGATCGGAATCACCTCCTCAGTTGATATAAGCATGTCCGTCTGTCTGTTTCTAGTCTAGTCTAGAATCTTAAAACTAGTCTCTCAGTTTTAAAGCTATTGACTTGAGACTTTGCACACACCTTTCTTTTCTTTGCACGTAGTATATAAGTCGGAACGGCTGGGATCGACCGACTATTTCCTATAGCTGCCATATAACTGATTGATGGGAAATGTGTAACTATGGTGTTTTTAAAGAGTTTGGATTTTGCATAAATGCTGTTTTGGCCACATAATGCGACATACATTCATAACGATCGGCAGACTTTATCCTACAGCTGCCATATAAGTGAACGATCGGAAATGGTATTTGGGAAAAACACCAACTTTGGAATTTTTGAAGATAGAAGCTTGGGACCTGTTTTTAGATTTTTTATTGTAGTAAATTGATTTTAAATTATATTTTCATAAGGATCGGCCAACTATTTTCGATGTTTGGAATATTAATGTGGTTTTAACTGCAAGGGTATATCAATTTCGGCTCCGCCCGAATTTATCTTTCCTTTCTTGTTTATGATAAACTTAAAGTAACCAAAATTACTTAGAACATCCGCAAAAATATATTATATATTATTCATTATCAGACTATTTAAGACCGTGATATTGGAAAAGTAAAATAAGAAATTTATTCGTATTTTCATATTTCGTAGAAGATAAAAAAGCAATCGTGGATCGAAGTACCACAGTCATATCTAAAGAGCCAGAAGGTAAATTTTAAACATTAAATTATGACTGACATTCTTGCCGTGCTTTTATGCATGGTATCTATCATAACTATTATTTTATGTAGTAGTGTGATTTAGATAAAACTAATTCAAATTGTTAACAATAGTATAAGTCAATAAATCAGAGGCAGCAAATAACTCTTAACAGTTTTTTACATTTAGTTTTATATCAAAACTTAACCGAAAAGTTTCGATACTTTTTGGTATCGAAGTTAATTATATAAAGTTAATCAAGTTAATTAAAATAAAGTTAATCAAAGTAAATGAAAGCCCTTTGATTTGATTTATTAAGCGTTTAGGTTGAATTATTTTAGATTAGTTATATACTTTTTAAGCTCTTTCATAAATAACTTACCGAGACCAAATAAATTGAGTGGTCGCGCATCAAAAGTTTTCAAAAGAACGAAAAAATAATTAAATGCCCAGCTCAACAACAACAAACTTTTTCTCAACTCAAATTTTAAATATTCTACTTTCCTTAACCAAAAACCTTGCGGATAGCCGACACGAAATGTTCTTTCCGCATAGATAGTGTTTGGTAATGGAAGTCAAGGAGAAAATTTTTTTTGTTTTTTATACCATTGCAGAGGGTATTATAAAGTTGGTCAAGAGTGTGCATTGCAGAGGAGCCATCTCCGACCCTATAAAGTATATATATTCATGATCAGGATCACCTCCGTAGCTAATATAAGCATGTCTGCCTGTTTTTATGCGAACTAGTCTCTCAGATTTAAAGCTATCGACTTAAAACTTTGCTCACACACTTCTTTCCTTTGCACGTAGTATATAAGTCGGAATGGCCAGAGGCGGACGTCTATATTCTATAGCTGCCATATAACTGATTGATCGGAACTTTATGGTTTTTAGAGTTAGAGAGATTGAATCCTATGGATTCTATTCTTGGCAAAATTATACTTTCTAGAAAATTTTATAAGCATCTGCCGACTATATCCCATAGCTTCCATATAACTAGAAGATCGGTGCTGACCCAACTTTCGTGTTTTTAAAGATGGAAAGTTGTATCTTCGCACAGAATATATTTTTGGTCTTTTATTTGTTGATCCGACCTATCAAATTTCATACGGATCGGCCGACTATATCTTATAGCTGCTATATAACTGAACGACCGGAAACAGTATCTGATACAAATACCAACTTTGGTTTTTTTGAATATAGAAGATGTGGACTGGTTTTTATACCTTTGCAGTGGGTATTATAATTTTGGTCAAAAGTGTACAACGCAATGAAGGACACATCTCCGACCCTATTTATATATATATTAGGATTATATATATTATTATTATATAAGGTATATATATTCTTGATTAGGATTACCTCCTGAGTTGATATAAGCATGTCCGTCTGTATGTCTGTCTGTTTCTACGCGAACTAGTCTCGCAGTTTTAAAGCTATCGACTTGAAACTTTGTATACACCCTTCTTTCCTTTGCACGAAATATATAAGTCGGAACGGCCGGGATCAACTTCGGCCCCGCCCGAAGTTCGCTTTGCTTTCTTGTTTTTTGGGGATTTTTCCAGGCCCAGAGTCTAGACATTCAAGGACACTTTCTCACAAAGTGAATTCTTTTGAAAAGGAACACTTCCTTGTTATTTTAGGGCTACAAATAATTTTCCAGCAGTTCCTATAAGGACATTATACCCTTTCTGGTGTCCAAAACACTTGATCGCTTCTCGTATAACTCGTGGACAATTCAATTGGAGGATTGGAGGACCTTCCGATGGCTACCACCCGGTGTCGCCTAGTTAAGAAGCTACCAGGAAGAGTAGTAGAGTCCACTGGCCATGTGACGCCTGATTAAGTGCGAAATTTGACAAGAGGTTTTAAGAATTTACCAATAGAGCACTCTAAGGACTCTATACAACGACTATCCTTGGCAGAAATAAGCTCTCTCCTATTTTGACACATGGATCATAAATCTTGGGCAGCGAAGCGATCGCGAGTAGCGACGGCGACGCCGCACAGTGGCCGATTTGGCTAATTTAGCGTCAGATGTGGAATATCATTAAAAATAATGATAATTTTAAAAAGTTTGAAATTTTTATGTAATGTTAATCCAATAAGAAATAAAATTTAGTAATTTTCATTAAGTAAAATTTTTAATTTTTTATTTTTTTTTTTTAATTTATTTATTTTTTTATTTATTTTATTATTTTTGTTTATTAAGATGCAGTTTTACAATATAAACTAGTTTTAATTGTCCTAGTCAGAATCGAAATTTATTTCTTAGTCAGAATCCGAGTTTTCTTGCTGAAAATGTCGCTAAATTTAACAGGGGCAGGTTGGGGCAGCTAAACTTGGACAATTTATACACTAGACTAACCATAGTTTACCACAAATATAGGCTTTTTGTGAGCGGAGGCGACTTTCACAAAGTTTTCCTCTACAGAAGTGGAAATTTATTATAAACAAGAAAGGAAAGTTAACTTCGGGCGGAGCCGAAGTTTATATACCCTTGCAGTTAAAACCGGATATATATCGCAAACATCGGATATAGTTGGCCGATCCTTATGAGAATATGATAATATAACCCAATTTATTATAATACAAAAACCAAACCTAAAAATGTTCTAAACTTCTATCTTCAAAAACACAAAAGTTGGGTCATTTCCGATCGTTCAGTTATATGGCAGCTATAGGATATAGTCGGCCGATCCTAATGAAATTTGGTATGTTGGATCAACTGGCCAAAAATATAATCTGTATTAAGTTTCAGCTTTCTATCTTCAAAAACACGAAAGTTGGGTCATTTCCAAACGTTCAGTTATATGGCAGCTTAGGATGTAGTCGGCCGATCCTTATGAAATTTGGCATGTCGTAATGTTTTGATCTCGATAAAAGATAGCTCTCGTGTCAAATTTGAACTCTCTAACTCTAAAAACACCAAAGTTATACCATTTCCGATCAATCAGTTATATGGCAGCTTTAGGATATAGTCGGCCGATCCCGGCCGTTCCGACTTATATACTGCGTGCAAAGGAAAGAAGGGAGTGTGCAAAGTTTCAAGACGATAGCTTCAAAACTGAGAGACTAGTTCGCGTAGAAACGGACAGACAGACGGACAGACGGACATGCTCATATCAACTCAGGAGGTGATCCTGATCAAGAATATATATACTTTATAGGGTCGGAGATGTCTCCTTCACTGCGTTGCGCACTTTTGGACAAAATTATAATACCCTCTGCAAGGGTATAAAAAGGGTACTACAAACATTGCTGGTTTTAAACATAAATTATGAATGCAACATATACTCACAGGTCACAAAACATTTATTTTCGTTTACTACATACCTTAAACTTTGAGAAAATGCTAAAACTGATTTGAAACACACATAATCAAAAAAAGTGTCGCAAATATAAAAAGTCGTCGATCAAGCCAAATTCAACACCTGAAAATTGTAAAGTACCATATGTTAGCTTTTAGAGCTTACAGCTGATCTAGTTGATCAAGTTTATAGGTTTTGGTATTTTTTTTACCGAAATTAAATTATTTGACTATCGGTAGGAAACAAAATTTTATTGAATTTTAACAGTTGAAAATTTGCTTAATCTGACGCTAGAATAGCTAAAGTCATAATACATTGTCGTCATCGATTTATTTAATTGGTCCGTTTTTTAGGTCCTACAAAAATTTTACCACAATTTTTTTCAAATTTTATTTTTTATACATTAATACATGTGTGCTATGGAAATATCCTTCAGCTTCAACAAACCCTTCTTGGCTTACAAGGTGCCTCACGAACTTAAAAAATACTAAAAACAAGCTTTTACTTAAATATAAAAAAACATGCAGTAGTTTAGATTTCGTTCGATTCCAAGCTAGTTAACAAGGCTGTGTGCTAAAATACTACACCAGGGCTCTGAGTAAATCTCTGAGTAAACGGGAAGACCCTTGAGTGGAATAATTCATAATCAATAATATTTCTTAATTCCCTTATATAAAAAAGAAAAAAGTCCGATACAGAGGCATCTCTAAATTGGCCGCAATTCAAAAGATATTTGAAAAATTAATTACTTTTCATTACTTTTGCTCTTCGGTCATTTCTCCATGTCAGAATGGCTTCAATAAGTTTCGCTCCAATACCACTTATTTACCACTGGATTTGACATCCTATGTCATAGATGGCTTTCGAAAGGGATGTCAAACAGATGTTATTTAGACAGACTTTAGCAAGGCATTCGATTCAGTTAATCACTCACTCTTGTTGGGTAAACTGAATATGCTGGGCTTTTCTACTGACCTCTTAACGTAGATCTCCTGTAACTATATGGAAGAACACAAAGAGTCTCCTTTAAAAATGTACGTTCCCACTTGGTCCGTGCTACATCTGGGGTCCCTCTAGAAAGTCACCTTGGCCCGTTAATGTATTCTTGTATTGAAGATGATTTGACGCTTTTATCCAATGCTAGTTTCAGTCCGATTTCCGAAATGTTCAAAAATGATTTAATATTATATGGATCAAAATGCAAACTGATGTCTTTTTATCATTCTTGCTCTCACCAGGATACAAATTTTCTCTATAGGATTGCCTTAGAAATATTAACTCTGGTTAATGATCTTGGTGTCCTATTAGACTTAAAACTCAAATATTCCGACCATATTTTCACAACGATTAATAAGGCTAAAGGTTAAAGGTAGTTTTTCTACATACCCTCATCAATGGTGATGTAGATAGCCACCATTTACTAACACTCTAAAATTTCAATATTTCTAATAGAAGGACTAGAAACTTTAGTCCTCTATTCCTTAGTCACTGTAGTTTGGCATATGCGCATCACGACCCCCTTAGGGTCTCATGTTCGAACTACAATGGTGTTTACCTCATCATCTCTCATTCCTGTCCTTCAAATTTAAAATCAAGTATTTTAAATTACTAATTTACTAATTACTTTTAGTTTATTAAATCATAAATGAAAAATTAATCGTATCTAGAGCACCCCTCGGTCGTCTGGCCTCTAAGCTTTATGATGAATGGCGGAATGCTAGCTGATGCACTAATTGGTGCAAATTCTGAAAGACCACGAATAAAAAAAATACATACAATGTACCTCTTATTTCAACTGGATTTCTTTCTAGAAGTCTCGATTAAGTCCATAAAGTTTTAGGTTTAGTTATTTTGGTTATTACCAAACCGATTGTCTCATATTTTGTTTTACAGAGAACTTAAACTGAACTATCTTACCCTGAGGCCGTTACATATTGACGAAGACTACCTTTCTAATAGAATAGAATAGAAATAGAATTGAATCTAATAGAATTGGCTCTTGAGTTATGGAGCTTTGTCGACAAAGGCGGTTCATCCAAGTTCAAAATTAAACAAGAAAGGGCGGCTATAGTCGAGCGAATGTCGACAAATGAGCGAATGTCGTTCTCTACATTCAGCCTTTGCACTGCAAACAAAGGAAAATTAACTAAAAATTATTGAATGAAAACGAAAAATATTTTCTCGACTTGTGAGCTCTTTCCGTAAATCTTCCTTCGCTTCCGCATCCTATAAATTTATTTAGGTCCTAAAGATTTTGATAAACAGCGCACTCTACTATCCGCTTAGTGTAGAACAGTAAATTTTCATTTTGCATAGCACGAGTGGATTGGGTCAGTGGGAGGACTCTCAATTTTTTCTAGTACCTCTCTCATTTGATCCTTTTTTGCCTCATTTGACAGTTCAAACATAAAAAACAAGGTTTCCACTGAGAAAAATTTTCTTAGAAACTGGGTTGGAACAATTTTTTTCCATAGGAAAATACAGATAAGGAAGCGTAGTTTTTTATTTTTTTAAGAAATTTTTCTAAAAATGCTTTCTTAAAAATAAATTACACTATTTTAGTGCCCATTAAAACTTTTGATTTAACGAAAAATAAAATAAACAAGAAAGGAAAGCTAATTTCGGGCGGAGCTGAAGTTCATTTACCCTTGGAGTTAACACCGGATATATATCGCCAAAATCGGATATAGTTGGATATAATCGGATATAAAAATTTATTACAACACAATAATTAAAAAAGTCCCAAACTTTTATCTTCAAAAAAACCAAAGTTGGTATATTTACTAAACACTAAATATAATTAGTGTTATATTATTATTTTTATTTGGTAAATACTATTTCCGATCGTTCAGTTATATGGCAGTTATAAGATATAGCCGGCCGATCGTTATGAAATTAGGTAGGTCGGATCAACTGACCAAAGATAGAATCTGCACAAAGTTACAACTTTCCACCTTCAAAAACACGAAAGTTGGGACATTTCCGATTTTTCAGTTGTGTGGCAGCTATAGGATATAGTCGGCCGATCCGAAAATAACGCAGCTTTCGTGTTGTTGAAGATAGAAGAAACTTTGTGCAGTACAGATTTTTGGTCAGTTGATCCAACCTACCAAATTTCATAAGGATCGGCCGAATATGTCTTGCAGCTTCCCTATAACTGAACGATCGGAAATGGTATTTGGTGTTTAGTAAAAATACCAACTTTTGTATTTTTGAAGATAGAAGCTTGGGTATTTTTTTAGATTTTGTATTGTAATAAATTGGTTATATTATAATGATCTCATAATGATCGGCCAACTTTATCCGATTTTAGCCGGTTTTGACTGTGGTTTAACTGCAATAAATTCGGTTTAACTGCAAGGGTATATCAACTTCGGCTCCGTCCGAAGCCACGTTCTCTGCATGCGTTCTTATCAGTAGAAATAGACTGAAAAAGGTAAACGAAATAAAATTTGGCATGCACATATCTAAAAATATATTCTTTGATTTGCGCCTCATGTTGGCTCCTTTATTTAACGGTATTAAGGATCGCAAAGTCTGATAGTCAAAATGTTTATGCCGACTAGTGTACACTGTACACAATATACGTATATTTAAGCTTTTTCTTTGGTATTCTTTTAAAAAAGGCATATTAACACACGAGCAACATAGTCTTCATACTACTCTATTATTTAAAAACGTTTATTCTTTATTATTTTTTGTATTTTGTAGTTTAAATCTTTTTTTCATCGAACCCGTTTTGTACAATGCGGTCTTGGTACTGATGGAATTTATACAAAGAAGAAACGCCATCTTTAATGGCATTTTTACAAAGAAGATACAGTTAGTTGTGGTTTCAATTAAATTTTTAAAGTGTTACTTACTATATATGGTAAAGTATTGTTTTATTTGCAAGTATTTTTTTAATGAGAAGTGGCATGCAAAATCACTCAAAAATGTATCCAAACAAAACTTACAAAAAGAAAAACCCCAAACCCTAAGTTCGATAAAAACAATTAGGGAACGCACATGCAACCCACGTCACAGAATTGCTACTTCAACAAACCGGGCCCAACCGAATCAAAGTTTAAATTATTGCTCTAGATTCTAGAGTCTAGAATTTAAATAAAAATATTTGCAGACCGATTACCAAATGCCATCAAAAATTCATTTTGTAGGATTTCAGCATTATGTGTGAGCTAGTTGAGCCCACTGAAATTAGGCTATTTTTTCAATATTTATAATACTCTTATTGCTAGAGCGGTATTGAACTCTTCGGTGAAATGTTTTCGAATGAGAGTGCTTATGTTAACTTATTTTCAGTTATTATTTTAAGATGGTTAAATACTGATTTTTGTTTCAGCCTTGAACCTTCTACATGTGGATGAACATCATAAAGTATATTTATGATTTTAATCATTTTTGTGATTTACAAACGTCACAAAAAGGAAATTAGTTTTAAAAAAAAATCAATTTTCAGCCTAATGATTTAAAAAGTTTTAACTCGTATTATACAGAAAATGTTTTGACTAAAAGAAAACAGTAAACATAAGAATATTTAACATCAATAGTCAAGTTTAATTATTTTTTTATACATAGGTGAGTATGCATTAAAAGCATTTGCAAGTTTTTCTTACTCTGTTACAAAGCTAAATTTTCTTAGTTATTTTGATTCAACCATTTCAATCACCTTTTGGTCTAGAACACGAAAAAAAATGTATTTTTCGAATTTAATGAAATTTTAGTGTTCAATCGAATATAGTGGCTATTTATACCCGGTACTCGTAGAGTACAAGGATATGTTGTAGTCGTGTCAATGTACATATGTAACATATAGAAAGAATCATCTCCGACTCCATAACATATATGTATATATTCTTAATCAGCATCAACAGCCGAGTCAATATAGCTGTCTGTCCGTATGAAAGCGTGGATCTCTTAGAGATCGAGACTCCTCGAGATAAATCCTATACTCCTTAGAGATAGGAGTACAGGATTTGGCATGGAGACTCCTACAAAGCCCACGCAATTTAAGTTTGTTGTTATAGACTTTTTAGTCTGCTTCTCTACTAAATCAGTAGCAGGGACCAGTGCGGCCAACTTAGCCTTTTACCGGCCAGATCTGGGATTTTTCAACCGTCAAATGCAGGAAAAATTTTGAACAAGCTGCTGGCAAGAAATTTGGCATTTTTATACCCTTGCAGAGGGTATTATAACTTTGTCCAAAAGTGTGCAACGCAGTGAAGGAAACATCTCCGACCCTATAAAGTATATATATTCTTGATCAGGATCACCTCCTGAGTTGATATGAGCATGTCCGTCTGTTCGTCTGTCCGTCTGTCTGTCTGTCCGTTTCTACGCGAACTAGTCTCTCAGTTTGAAAGCTATCGTCTTGAAACTTTGCACACATCCTTCTTTCGTTTGCACGCAGTATATAAGTCGGAACGGCCCGGATCGGCCGACTATATCCTATAGCTGCCATATAACTGATTGATCGGAAATGGTATAACTTTGGTGTTTTTAGAGCTAGAGACTTAAAATTTGACACGAGAGCTATCTTTTATCGAGAGCAAAACATTACGACATGCCAAATTTCATAAGGATCGGCCGACTACATCCTAAGCTGCCATATAACTGAACGTTTGGAAATGACCCAACTTTCGTGTTTTTGAAGATAGAAAGCTGAAACTTAATACATATTCTATTTTTGGTCAGCTAATCCAACCTGCCAAATTTCATTAGAATCGGCCGACTATATCCTATAGCTGCCGTATAACTGAACGATCGGAAATGACCCAACTTTCGTGTTTTTGAAGATAGAAAGCTGAAACTTAATACATATTTTATATTTGGTCAGCTAATCCAACCTGCCAAATTTCATTTTCATCCAATTCCTGCCAACTGAACGATCGGAAATGGTTTTTGGTAGAAATACCAACTTTGGTACTTTTGAAGATAGAAGTTTGGGACTTTTTTTTTAGATTTTTTATTGTAGTTTATTGGTTTTAACTGCAAGGGTATATCAACTTCGGCTCCGCCCGAAGTTAGCTTTCCTTTCTTGTTTAAAATTAAACTAGCCACCTATAGTATTATTTAAAATTTGGGCAGCACTCCTTAAATGGGTGGATTCGGGAGGAAATCACCGATTTAAAGCGTTAGGGCTCATTCAAGTATTACGTAACGCATTCTTATGCTGAATTTGACCCCCCCGTCCCCCCGTTTAACAAATCGTAACGTTTCGTCCGACCCCCCAGTAACAAATCGTAACGTTCACACTGACCCCACCCCTACCCCCTAAGGAGCGTTACGTAATACTTGAACGACCCCTAACGCTTTAAATCGGTGATTTCCTCCCGAATCCCGAATTAGTAGAACAAATAGTATTGCAGATCGAGACACGGTAATAGCGTAAGGCATAAAGTAGTTACTCTACTCCGTAAATAATGATTATGAGCTTAAAAAAATTGAAGCCCAAAACAGTCTCCAAAAAAATTGAAAAAAATTGTCATAAGTTAAATTTTTATGGCAAATTCAAAAACAAGATAAATTTTTTTTTTCAATTTTTATGAAAAAAATTGGTTTTTAATAATTAAAATTAATTTTAATAATAAAAAATTAGTAATAATTATTAAGTATCAATTTTTATATAAAAATTACGCAATAACTTTTATTTTCAATTTTTATTATATAAATTGGAGAATAAAAATTATTCGATAACTTTTATTTTAAAAATTGAAAATAAAGATTGAATCTATATATCTTTTGATCCGTTGAAGCCAGATCCAATATATATGTATATATATGATCTACACATCAATACCTTTCAGATGGTATATAATAAGTATGTATATATGTTTATCCGCTTTTATGCCTGTGCAGTATTGGCAGCATTCATAAATAGCCCAACTATTGTTGTGGCGGCTGAGAAAGAGTAGTTCATTAAATTATTAATCAAGATTAAATTACAACAATTTATTAGTTTTTAATATATAAATGGCTAATTATTTAATTTCAAGAACATTAAATTTTGCACGGAGTCTTCGGCAAGGTTGCATCTAAGATCAGTAATTACTAATTTAAGGGCCGAAAATGCCCTTTCAACCGATACCTGCGTAGCAGGCACAGCATGTGCTATCTGAGCCAGATGGTACAAGCGTGGATACGTGAATTTTTTCGACTCCCAATAGCTCATGATATTCACGCTTGAATCTATGGGCTTTGGTGAATATTCATTTATTTCTGTTGCCGCCAATTTGAGCTCGGGTTCATCATCGTCCTCAGAGTCTTCGCTTCCAGAGCTCACCGCAAATGAATTTAAATATTCATTTAATAATGAGCATGTACTCTGGGACGTTAGTTCAGGGCCATCGTTCGGTTGTGAAAACGATGCTTCAGACCTGCTATTCGGGCGGTTAGGCCGCTGAACTTAAGAGCGCATCCACGCTAACGAGCGCACCCGCGCTGAAGAGCTCATCCACGCTAAAGAGTGCAAAAGCGCTCGCCCCTCTTAGAAGTTTGGGACTTTTTTTTAGATTTTGTATTATAATAAATTGGATTATATATTCATATTCCCATAAGGATCGGCCAACTATATCCGAAGTTTGCGATATATATCCGTTTTTAACTTCAAGGGTATATAAACTTCGGCTCCGCCCGAAGTTAGCTTTCCTTTCTTGTTTTTGATTAATTATAGTATTAAAGATAAAAATTGTCCGGCTAATAAAATTTCAAGGGAGTCCGTCCGGCATTTTGTCATACGACACTTATTTGTACAACAATTGTTAAAGAATTAAAAATATAGTAATAATTAAAATAATAGTAATAAAGTAAATATGAAAAGTAAAACTTAAACTTAAAGTAAAGTTTTAGTATGAAACTAAAACTTTCTAAAAATTTTAACAACCGCCCACTAATGAAATCGAACCTGGGCCCCAAGGATAAGGAGCGCGCGCTTTCCATCTAGGCTACCCTCCAAGTTCTTTTAATGATACCTAAAATTGGTTTTAAAGTAAGCGCGAGAATCCAATACCAAAAACAGCGCTGAAGAGTAAAGATAGTAGAAGATATTTCTGATCTCTTTGCTCTCCCACTGGTTCGATTTGAACGTTTCAAACTTTCATCGTTCCATCGTTAAAACTTTCATAGATATTACGTTCTAAAAATATAATTCTCTCATTCCCTCGCTCATCTGCCAGCCGTTTGTCGTGAAACCAGCTCTTATAAAGATTTTTACAGCGGGTTCCACGACGCGGCCTGCCAATATGCCGTAGAACCCGCTTTTATAAAGATTTTTACAGCGGGTTCCACAATTAACTGAGGAAATTTTAAGGTGATTTTAAAATTTTGTATTTTTTTTTATTGAATTATATATTTTAGAAAACACATTAAAAGAATAATAATATAATATAAATAGATTTAAAATTAAAAAAAAGTGGACGTCCCGAGCTTGGTTTGAACTCGTTTCACTCTGAACATCAGCCAAGCACTCTACCACAAGGCTATACCTCATTTGTTGTCGCGCGAAAAATTTCTCAAACTTAACTTGTCGCGCTGTGAAACCCGCTTGTTCCAGCGGGTTCCAGCGCTGGTACCCGCCATAGAAAATTTTTCTTTATGTGAGATGCCCCACTAGTACTTTATAATCTTTGCCTTCAGCAACGTTGTTGTTCTTCCGCGGAAAATAGTTTCTGATTTGATTAGTTTATTATAAACTAAAGGTCAAAAGTGTGCATTGCTGTAAAGGAGAAATCTGAGATGTCTATAAAAAGGAGACATCGGATATGTCTTTACTCTATAAAGTACAGTAGCGGGCAATGAAATCCGGACAGGCAGAAAATACTACTTTTTCAGCCAGCGTTTACTTTATGGAGTAAATTTGTTTAAATCGATGAAATTAATATAAATGTGAATTCAAAACGTGTTCTTTCAAATCTCATTATGTTCTATTTGGAAATAAAACGTATACTTTAATATTCGATGGAATTAACAAAAATGTAGGCAAACAAAAAAAAAATTGTTTTTAACTATTCCAAGGTAACAAAAATTTTTGAAAATTATTTCTTAATAGCTTAGTATTTAACGTATTCAAAAATAATTTTGTTTTGGTTCTTTAGTATTTAGTTGTCTTTTTTCTTGATGGCATAAAATCTACCAAGTGTTCGTTAGTTTTCTTAATTATGTCTTTATAACAGACACTTTCCACTGTCTAATTAAATTCTCATTTCTTTGGGTTTCTTTTTGTGTATTTTAACTTTTAAAATAGGACAACGATATTGAATCGGATAGAAATCAGGACTTTTGCCTGACCAGTCTAATGTTGATATTCGATTTTTCTGCAAATAATTTATTACCTAAATTAAAAAAAAAAATACTAGAAATTTGGAACTTTAATTATTGTTTAAACAAAGAATTAAAATAAAAATATATCCCTTTTTTTTGCACGATAGCAAGGACCTGAGTCGTCCTGAAAGATTATGTTTGGGGCATGAGAAAGATGCTCCTTCATTGAGGGTAAAAGGTGACAATTCAGAACACCTTGCAACTTTTCAGCATTCACAGTTCCATTAATTAATGCCAGATCACCAACGCCATAGTAAGAAAAGCATCCCCGGACCATTCGGCATGCTCCTTGCCTGACCTTTTGCCGTAAGCAATGATTTTGTTTGTCGCGTTTGGGGAGTACCTAGCTCATACTATTGTAGGACAAATGGATTATTTTGGTGTCGTTACAAAAAAGACGTTTCGCCAATCATGTACAGTCCAAGATTCGTGCATTTTGACCCACTGTAGCCTTTTCTGGAACATTTTTTGCGGTCAAGATTGGGTTTTTCGCTGTTTGCCACCCATGAAATCCAACCCCCTCAATGTTCTTTCGAACGGTTCGAGTGCTTATTTCGACTCCTTTCAAGTGGAAAACTTACTTCTTATCTTTTTCTTTGTGACCTATTCTTTCAATTTTAAAGTAATCAATTTGAAACTTTGCACAAAGGATATCTTTCCTTTACAAGCAGGATATAAGTCGAAATGGCCGGGATCGGTCGACTATAACTTCGGTGTTTTTAGAGTTAGATTAGGTTTTTAAAAGTTCAGATTTCGTACGAATGCTATTTTTGAAAGTTGAAAGTTTGTACAGATTATATTTTTGGCCAGCCATATAACTGATTGAACGGAAATGGTATTTGGTAAATATAACAACTTTTGTATTTTTGAAGATAGAAGTTTGGGACTTTTTTTTTAGATTTTGCATTCTAATAATTTGGTTATATAATCGACGAACTATATCCGATGTTTGCTATATATATCTGGTTTTAACTGCAAGGGCATATAAACTTCGACTTCTCCCGAAGTAAGCTTTTCTTTCTTGTTTTATTATACATGAGTATGTATTATTTATATAATTTTTAAAGGGTCAATTTTATCACAACACAAAATACATTTGAAATCATTAAATTATTTTTCTCTCATTCAAGTAATGTTTTTTTTTTATTTTTTTTTTTTGTTTGTGAAATTAAGGTGTTGCGGATAATAAACAATCTCCTGGTGCGTGATTTTGCAAGATTCATGTTTGCGTATTTCAAAATAATATTCTAGGTCACGGCAGATTAACATCAAAATTTTTTTAATATATCAAAATCATCCTAATTAATTTATTTCAAATTTGCGTATAATATTATTATTTTATTAAAAGCAACTTTTTTAATTTTTTTATTTTACGAAAAAACAAATGTGGGCGTTTAAGATATAAGGATACTGTTTCCTGCAAAAACATGCCGACAAATTTCAGGAAGCTCTCAGTGCTCGTCAGGTATGTACATATTTTTGCTATGTAGAGCCCCAAATACTATTAAAAACAAGAAAGGAAAGCTATCTTCGGGCGGAGCCGAAGTTGATATACCCTTGCATTTAAATCCGGACATACAGTGGGGAGCAAAAGTGATTCCATGTTCAGAATATGCATGTTGAACCGCTCATAAAACGTAAACCAATGAACCAAATGAAACAAACTTTTTTTTTCTCGATTACTTATTTAATTTGTAAGAAATAGACTTAAATACTACAATAATACAAGAAAAAATGTAAGAGATAGAAAAAAAAAACAAAAACAGAAGGCATGTACTCAGTTTTGCACCTTCCAATATTCGCACTTGATTTTGCTCTCCCTGTTTTCTTATCACCAAAATATTTGCAGATTTACTGTTTTATGTCTTTTTCATGCATTAGTTTTTGTCATAATTCAAAGAGTCGCACATTTCTTATAGTTCAAAGTAAATTTTAATAAATTGAGAAATTAGTCGCCAACTTATTGTTGTAAAATGAAGAAGCTATCAGCAGATACCGAAAATAGTATTGTTTCTATGACTAAAAGTGGCTTTTCGACACGCACAATTGCTGAAAAGCTGAAAATTAGTCAGTCTGTGGTGGTCAAGGTGAAAAAAAGGCAAAATGTTGGTTCCGAAAATGTATTGAATGGTCGCCCCCGTCTCCTAACGGACTCTGACGCTCGACTTATAATGTCCAATATGAGGAAGGATAAGCTTTTAACACCAGCAAATGCTTCTACAGAGTTAAATAAACCCGTAAGTCGATGGACAGCTAGAAGAGCACTGGCTAGAATTGGATATGTCGCCTCTGTGAAAAAAAATAAACCAGCTCTATCCGAGAAAAATGTTAAGGCTCGGTTACAATTTGCAAAGACCCACAAAAACTGGACTATAGAAGACTGGAAACGTGTTATCTGGTCGGACGAATCCAAGTTTAACCGTTTCCAGTCGGATGGGAAGCAGTACTATTGGCATAGGCCCGGTGACAAGCTTCAGAGTCATCATGTAAAGCAAACCGTAAAGCATGGAGGAGGAAATGTAATGGCTTGGGGATGCTTTACATGGTGGCACGTTGGGCCATTGCACAAAATTGATGGAATAATGCGAAAAGAGGACTATTTAAACATTTTAAAGACCCATCTTCACAATTTTCTCGATAAGTGTGCCTATCCTGAAGGAGAAATCACTTTCCAACAGGATGGGGATCCTAAGCACACCGCAAAAATTGTAAAAGAATGGTTGGCAAAACAAAATTTTAAGGTCATGGAGTGGCCAGCTCAAAGTCCCGACCTCAATCCAATTGAAAACTTATGGTCAATTGTGAAGCGACGGCTCGGGCAATATCAATCGGCCCCAAGCAACCTTGACGATCTCTGGAGACGCGTGGAGACTGAATGGAACCAAATTCCGAAAGAAATTATAGAGAATTTAGTTAATAGTATGCCGAAGCGCATTAAAAATGTAATAGACAATAAGGGTCTTTGGACTAAATATTAATTTAAAATTTCCTTAAATTTTTCCATAAAAGGTGCAAAACTGAGTACATGCCTTCTGTTTTTGTTTTTTTTTTCTATCTCTTACATTTTTTCTTGTATTATTGTAGTATTTAAGTCTATTTCTTACAAATTAAATAAGTAATCGAGAAAAAAAAAGTTTGTTTCATTTGGTTCATTGGTTTACGTTTTATGAGCGGTTCAACATGCATATTCTGAACATGGAATCACTTTTGCTCCCCACTGTATATGGCAAAAATCTGATGTAGTTGGCCGAACATTAAAAGAATGTCATAATATAACAAATTTATTACAATACAAAATCTAAAAAAAAAGACTCAAGCTTCTATCTTTAAAAGGACAAAAGTTGATATTTTCACCAAATACCAATTCCGATCGTTCTGTTATATGGCAGCTATAGGATATAGTTGGCCGATCCTTACGAAAGGTCGTATTATTTTGCCAAACATAGCACTCATGCAAAATCCGAACTCTCTTACTCTAAAAACACCAAAGTTACAGCATTTCCGTTCAATCACTTATATGGCAGCTATAAGATATAGGCGGTCGATCCGTTCTGACTTATATACTGCTTGCAAAGGATAGAAGGGTGTGTGCAAAGTTTCAAGATGATAGCTATAAAACTGAGAGACTAGTTCGCGTTGAAACAAACGGACAGACGGACATGCTCATATCAACTCAGGAGGTGATCCTGATCAAGAATATATATACTTTATAGGGTCGGAGATGTCTCCTTCACTGCGTTGCAAGGGTATAAAAAACCGGTGACGGACTCTTATGCCAAAATATCTGACATTCATTGGTGATAGGGCAATTCAATCTAATTAAACAAAACTACACAATACAAAATATTCTTTCTATGCAAGTGTGGGAAAATAAAAAAAAAACTGGGTGTGTCAGACTCACGCACGGCAGAAGTAAAACTTCTAAGTTGGCATATTGGAGACAACTATCTGTTGATAAGTCGCATTTGATGCTCAAGTTTGCGTCACATCAGTCTCTTTCTGACTCATTTTGCCCGTAACTTAATTGTTCACCAACGCACACTGAATTTCCTCTAAATAGTTACTCAATAAAGAAAAATCAATAGCCGTAATACGTATATTGCTTCGATTTAGCGATATTGTTAAAAACTATTAAGAATATCGCTTTGTTCAGTGCGAATCACAGGTCAACGCATAGAATGTATGTAACATAGAGAAGAATTCCTCTGCGACCCCATAAAGTATATATAAAGATCAAAATACGCACATAAACACAGCATCACACCGGAGTCCACATAGCCATAACCGTTTGTCAGTCTGTCTGTATGAACCCGTGGATCTCAGAGACTATGCACACAGATTGAACTATAAGATTTGTCATGGAGACTGCTTTAATACTCACACACATCAAGATTGTTTTAAATTTATGCCATGACCCCTCCCGCCTCCGCATACCGCATATATCTGTAACGTGAGTAAAGGAAGGTTTTTTTTAAGTTTTTTCGCCGCTTGGCCGATCACGGGGAATGCCTTTAACAAACGTTGGACAAATTGTTGGAGTTCGATTCGTTCGTTTTATTATGGAATAATTACTATTCTCCGCCTCAATCAGCAGGTTCTCCAGTACGTGCTACTTGGCGCGAGTTCCTTCATTGTATGCGCCAGCACCTTCTTCACACACTGCACCATCCTTTCCCAGGCGCCACCCTTAGCTGGGTTCGCCGGGCAATTGAAGATCCATTCGACTCCTTTAGTCGACAGCTCGCCCTGGATCCGTACAGGCTCGAACCCTTCACTAAACCTCTGCAAGGATATGAAGTTTACCATCACCAAGGCAAACTCACATTTCATATTCTCCGCGTCCATCGTCGCAGGGATCCATCCTTCGCTCGATCTTGGCCAGCTCTCCTCTGGTCCTTGTAGAAATGGTGGACCACTTAGACATCGCGAACCGCTGCTCAGGTCCACGGCCTTGCGCGGCCTCGTCGCGTCATCTGCCACGTTTTCGGCAGACAGAATTCATCTCCACTGGGACCCCTCCATGGATTTCAAGATCTCAGCCTCCCGGTTACCGACGAACTTTTCGTATCTCGGGTGGGTACTACTTATCCAGTGCAACTCAGTTTTTGAGTCCGTCCATAATGCGCAGTTGCTTAGACATCGCGAACCGCTGCTCAGGTCCACGGCCTTGCGCGGCCTCGTCGCGTCATCTGCCACGTTTTCGGCAGACAGAATCCATCTCCACTGGGACCCCTCCATGGATTTCAAGATCTCAGCCTCCCGGTTACCGACGAACTTTTCGTATCTCGGGTGGGTACTACTTATCCAGTGCAACTCAGTTTTTGAGTCCGTCCATAATGCGCAGTTGCTGATCGCCACACCGTGCTCCTGCTTGACGGTGTCCATCACTCTTGTGCCCAATACTGCTGCTTGTAGTTCCAGTCGCGGGATCAACATAGTCCATTTTCCCTTGATGTGGACGAGTCCTTTGAGCGCCATATTGTAGCTCTCCGGCAGTCTCACCTCGTCGTCTCTCCATAGCAGCCCGGTCTCGTAACGTCGTCCTACTTGCTTAGTCGTCTCCTCCAGGTTACTCAGGGCCCGTGCGTCGCCGTCATCTGCGACTGACGGCGCCAGCGTCACTCCGCCAGCTGCGACTGGCTGTGCCGGCTTCACTCCGAATTTTTCGATTTCGAAATAGTCGCTGCCCATCTTCTCCAGAAGATTATCCTGGGGCACGGCACGAACTATGAAACGGTGAGCTCGCCTTTCCGTTCACCGGTCCATACACCACCCATTCAAGTGCGGTGGCTCCTGTGAATGGTCCTCTAGATCCATGATCTAGATCTTGTTTTGAGGGGTGTTCCAAGATGCGCATGATCCAGTCCAATTAGGATCCTTGTCGTCGCATTGTTGTACAGCTCGTCGTCGATGAGCGTGAGAGACGATCCTACATAGGTGTATAGGTGTCGATATGCGTGTTCTCCCCGTACAGCGTCACGGGTAGAATCCGGAATAGTAGGTGGCATCCAATCGACTCAACGCAGCTCAGGTTTCGATGCGGCAAGTCCTGGTGGTCACACGTCGATCGCCTCTCATCCTGCTCATGCCCAGCGTCTATAACTGCAGCTGACGTAGGACGGCTCCTCTCGTCGGAATCCACTGGTCGTGGCATTCCTCTCCTGCTTCCTTCATCTGCGATTGGCGGCCGTCTGGGATGTCCAGGTGACTCGTGGAGAAGGTAGTGATGCCTCATTCGGCATCCATGGACGTTGCATCCGCGGCTCTTCCTGCAGAACCGGGACATGTGTCCGGGCTCCAGACACGAGAAGCATAGCCTCAGCTTCCTCGCAGACTCGATCCGCGTCGTTGTAGAAGTGCTTTAAACTCCTTGCAGTCCCTTATGTGGTTTTGTCCCT
This sequence comes from Drosophila bipectinata, assembly GCF_030179905.1. Classification (NCBI taxonomy): domain Eukaryota; kingdom Metazoa; phylum Arthropoda; class Insecta; order Diptera; family Drosophilidae; genus Drosophila; species Drosophila bipectinata. The sequence goes on along the minus strand of NC_091740.1, from coordinate 17,135,576 downwards.
CGCATATAGGGAAACTTCGGGGGTGGTCGGAATACCGCTCCTCCTCGCGAACAATATTTGCGTGCAGGATCCTTCGCTTCGGTTGCTCCTTAGGTCCAGCGTCCGTGACAGTGCACACCAGTCTTGCGAATTCGTGAAGCCATTCGCTCAGGTGCACCTCTGTCGGGTACGGTTGTATCGTTATCGCGTGCTTCGCCCAGTCCAACCTCCTGCTCAGCGGCAACTTGGCGATCAGCTCCTCCATTAGGGTTGGGTTCCCTAGGTGTTGGTTGCCGATCGGGGTTGAGTGCAGGAACGCTGCCAGGTTGCTCACCTTCATCGCGAACCGCACGATTCTTGCGATGTCGGCCTCCTGTATTGGCTGCACATCGCGCACGCTATCCAGTTGGCTAACGGAATCGTTATTCCATACCGGAATAACGGCTCCTACGTTGCTGGGTTGGATGAGCAACGACTTCACCGTCTCGCGGGCCTCGCCTCTCAGGGCTTTTAGTAACCTCTAGTTGTTTTCCAATGGGGTGCACTGGTAGGCTGGAAGGTGGTAGACAGGGGCGATGGTGCAGTTACCTCCAAATTGTGTGTCGGCGGATGAACATAACCCAGTTCCAATTTTTACTAATTTGTGCCGGCAACTGCTACGATGACGTCACTCCAAGCTCAGCTTGCAGATTGTCACTCATCTGCCTCTCACTTTGCCGTTGCGTTGCTCCCTGGCGTGGCAGTATTCCACTCAAACATGGCGGTGTCTTCGCCTCACTCCAACGCCGCGTGCCCCGATTCAAACGGGATTTCTGGCGGCCTCTGCTTGTCCTCCATTTCCATCCTCCATCCGTCGCCTTTTCCAGCTCCGACTCCAGACGTGCGATCCTTTCCATTAGGGCCGCCACTTGTACAGTTGTGGAATCCGTAATCTGCCCGTTGTATCGGGACTTGCCGCTTTCCTGATGGGGAATGCCTTTAACAAACGTTGGACAAATTGTTGGAGTTCGATTCTTTGGTTTTATTCTGGAATAATTTACAATATCTACTTAGCTCTTACATTTACTTAATTGGCTAACGTACCGCAGTTTTCTGTTCCCTCTTCTTGTGAAAGCCCAAATCGGTGTAATTGACTAGAAAATATTGTTTACCTTTTGACCCTATGCTATGTACGGTGAAGTCTTAGCTCCACCCAGCATGAGTTGCAGGTTTTTAAACTCGATACTGTAACTAATGGAACAAAGCCGGCCTCATTTGTATCTAATGCATTAGTTGGCAGATGAAGAAAAATTTATGTTGCCAAAAGGGACCGAAATTCCGCATCGCGACATTTATGTAGATAGATCATCCAAAGGTGGCTCTAAAGATGTGGATATCAACATATTGCAGCAAACATCCAGGATCCTAAGTTCCAATTTCTAAAGGTATTTAGTCAATCAGTAAGTAAACCTATTTTCAGTAAGACCCACTAGGACTAGGGCCAACTGTTTTTCAAGATAGAGCTAGGGACTTTTATAAAAATTTGTTTTTTAAGAAATTGGTTTTATAAAGAAATTATCATAACGATCAGCCAACTATAGCGGACGTCCCGCCCGTTATCAAGCCCTTACTATCCGTTACCCATGACCAACCACCAACCCCCCCACACACATATTTTCTATCTACACGCTATTTGGTTTTGTATATGTTAAGTACGTTAATTATTGTTGTTGAGACTAATAAAGCCATTAGGGCGTGGCGAATAAATGGGTTTGACCTTTAGATCAGATAATAAGCTATTTTCGGAGAAAAACGGACAGAAAATAAGATTAGCTGATTGAATATTGTATGCTAATTGACTTATCTGTCAATTTAGGCGGAGAATAAGTTGTTTGAAAAAATTCTGCGAGTAGATCGGCATTGCCCTGATCAGAGGTCGCAGATGAATTTTCAAACGTAAGCAGTGTTGGGAAAAGTACATTTTTACGCTTTGTGTTTACAAAATTATAAAACTGTTTCGGATCCTGAGTAAATTGTATCCGGCAGCGACGAATATAATTCCTGTAACATTCACCATTATGCACGGTAAAATTTGACCAAGCTAGTAGATATCTTAAGAAATCAATAGTACTGCAGGTTTTTTTTATATTTTAGTAATAGCCTATTTCTAGTATTTTTTAGGTTAGTGAGGCACCTTGTAAACCAAGGAGGATTTGTTGATGCGGACGGATATTTCCATGGCACACAGGAGTGAAAGAATGTATTAAGATGACATTAAGATCGGTGCATGCCAGAATATCGGACCAATCATATGTATCGATAAAGCTATTAAGTTTGTGAAAATCAGCTTTACGGAAAAAGCGAATCTTATTTGTCACACATAGAGGCATCTGATCGATACCAGAAATGGTTTCGATTGAGACCTCCAGCGTGAGGTAATATGGATCCTCTGGGGTTTAAAGCTCTGGAGAGAGCAGTACCATCAGGATCAGATACAAAGCATAAGTTTAAAAGCCGACCTAGCGAATTTCTAACATGGTTAATTTGATCTAGGGACATGTCAAACATGCCCGCGGTGAAGTCATGGTGAGTGATAAGTGACAAAGATGGTGAGTTTTCGACGTTGGACCACTTTAATTCTGGTATATTAAAGACGCCCACCGCGACGAGATGGTCACGATCAGTCATAGGATTAAAAACGTACCGAATAGCGGACAAATGCTGCCAATATGAGGGCGGTTCGGACGAAGGCGGTATATACGAACATGTAATGTATAAAGAATTCAAGGACAGAGTGATTTTAATTTAAATAAATTCAATGTGACCAAACTGTTGTGATTTCACCTCTTCAGAAGCAAGAGTAGAGTCTACCGAAATGAGGACTCCACCCCCCCTTCGCTGAGGTCGATCCCGTCTAAAAGTGGTGTACTTACTTGGAAAAACTTCGGAGCTAAAGATCTCCGGCTTTAACCAAGTTTCTGTAAAGGCTATAATATGGCATGCAAAGGAAGAACTATCAGAATATAGTTTAGGGAGTTTGCTACGGAGCCCCCTAGTGTTCTGATAGGTAAGTGTTATGTGACGATACTAGTTTTTTGGGTTAGTAGACAAGGAAGAGGTGGAAGGTTGGTCAGTGGTTCCGATATGGGGAAGTCTCACTCCCACTGGTTTTATAACTTTTTTGAAAGAAGACGTGCGCCGTATATAATTATATTTAAAGTTAGTTATGTCCTCCATCTTTATATCGGCTTTTGTTTTGGCTTTGATATACGCCGAGATATCAATCTCTGAAGTATCAGGGGCAAGCCGAGAAACAAATATATGATGGAGGAATCATCTGAAAGGGTTTTTGTGTCGCAGAACTGCAGCATCAGTCGGTGCCGGTAGTCCGGACTGTGGAATACCCTTTTGGGTGACTCTGACGGGGGTTTCATTTAATAGAACCTGTTGTATGACTTGAAGGGATACCACGGAGGACATATCAGACGATTGCTCATTTTCCTTGAAAAATTTGGGCGTCGAATTGTTCTCAGTTCTAGCTCTTGGGGTGGCTAAAGATATGAGCGATTGCGTTATTGACGGCTGAGCAGGCTGAGGCGGATCACAACCAGCGGAATTTTAACGCTTAGGGGACTCAGTTAGCAGCTGAAGGCCGCTAAACTGAGTGTCAAGCGCACGGAGCTGGTCATTGATTTTACGAAAACCAGTGATCAACTCTTTAAATCCATTATTAGTCTGTCTCATGAATGACCTCATTTCGTCTTGGACAGCACGAAAATTTTCACAACAATAATGTAAACCTAACCTACGAGAAATGGCATCCGAAACGGAGGCAGTGAACCAGGCACACTTGGCGTGTACGACTTTTTCACATAGCCAGCAATGGATGGTAGGCTGGGATGAGGAGATTGTCTTGATACAAGACTTCATAGAACAGACCAGTTTAAATTCCATATTATAAATTAACAATACAACAAGAAAGGAAAGCTAATTTCGGACGGAGCCGAAGTTGATATACCCTTAAAGTTAAAACCGGAAATATATCGCAAACATCGGATATAGTTGGCCGATCCTTTTGAGTGTATGATAATATAACCTAATTTATCATAATATAAAAGCTAAAAATAAGTCCCAAGCTTCTATCTTTAAAATTACCAAAGTTGGTATTTCCACCAAAAACCATTTCCGATCGTTCAGTTATATGGCAGCTATAAGATATAGTCAGCCGATCGTTATAAAATTTTGTAGGTCGGATTAACTGACCAAAAATATAATCTGTACCAAGTTCCAGCTTTCTTCAACAACACGAAAGTTGGGTCATTTCCGATCGTTCAGTTATATAGCAGCTATAGGATATAGTCCGCCGATCCTTACGAAATTTAGCATGTCCTATTATTTTGCCAAAAGTAGCTCTCTTGTGAACTGAACTCTTTAACTCTAAAAACACCAAAGTTATACCATTTCGAAATTAGCATGTCCTATTATTTTGCCAAAAGTAGCTCTCTTGTGAACTGAACTCTTTAACTCTAAAAACACCAAAGTTATACCATTTCCGATCAATAAGTTATATGGCAGCTATAGGATATTGTCGGCCGATCCCGGTCGTTCCGATTTATATACTGCGTGCAAAGAAGGGTGTGTGCAAAGTTTCAAGTCGATATCATTTCAAGAAATGATATCATTTGTGATACATAATATTGTTGTCTCGTTAATTCTGAATAAAACGAGACCAATTTCATTAAGAAATTATGAAAATTGTTGAAGTTATAACGCTTTTTCCAAAACAATAAATAAATGAAACAATTAAAGATCTATTTTTTTTTCAAAAGCTACAACATTTAACTATTAAAAAACGTCTAAAATTGTAAAATCGGTTTAAAATTACGCTCTTAGGAATTTTTACAAGCAAAAAAGTCCCGAAAAAAACCGTTTTTTCTAAATAAACCAAGATTTTATGGGTGTTAGAAAAATTTCAAACACGGTTTTATACTATACTCGACCTAATGAAAAATTCCTACTAGGTCTCTTCAAAAGTTCCTTCAATTTTTCTTTTTTTGTCGCACTTTGTAATCGATTGGCGAAGAAAACTCTGGCAGCTTTTCGAATATTAAAATTTTCAAATTTTTTCAAACACTTCAAAAACGCATAAAAACGCCTCTAGAATTATTTTTAGTTTCATCATGTTTAACCTGATTAACTTTATTTTTGGACATTATTGTGATATAACCCTTTTAAAATTCAAAAAAAAAATTGTCAAAAAAATTTTAAAAACTATTCCCTACTTAGAGCGTTCATGTCGTTCATATCAACGTAGTGTAAAATTGAGTACCATTTAGCTTCGTTTGAATATATTACATTGAAAATTTATTAGAATATATAATTTATGTTTATTATTTCATCGGCTATATAGTGGCTTCACGCGCACGCTGATGTTTGCGGGTTTTCAACCGTGGACTGCTATCCGAAGTTCGTTAAATATACCGTATAAAGTAATATCGAGTTGTTTCTGAAAAAAAAGCCAAATTGGTACATATTTGTCAACCGCATTTGCTCCTAAAATATCAAAAACTAATAACATTTATTTAATGAGATATCGACCTGTCAATTATGGCGTAGCGATAAACGCCTATTTTTGGGACCGTGAAAAATAATGAAAAAACTATCTCTTGTAAAATTTGCTTCTTGGTGCTTCCGATATTTTCCCAATTAGGGCTCGATATGTAAGTTACTATAATTTATTATAGTTATTATATAAAACCAAAAATATGTTCGTTCTTAAATTAGTTAACTTTTAAGAAAAAAATTTATTGTTATTAGGTTAAAAATAGAATATTAACATAACAAATAAAAAATAATAATAAGTTTGTTACCTTTTAAGCAGCTAGACGTCAAGAAATCATAAAAATAACGGAACAGTTGATAGAAGCTATAAACAGCGGCGATTTTGATGGATACACGTAAGTTCAAAAACGCATGAAAATATTTTTTTTTTCCAAAGCATTAAAAAATTTTATTCTTTTGGTTCGGCAGAGCCGAAAATGGACATGGGATCAGTGGATCATAGGACACATATCTGAAACGTTAAATATAGAAAATGTCATATCGCGATTCTTTTATCGCATTAAAAACCCAATTTCTTATACTAAAAACCCAATTTCTGATACTAAAAAAGTGCGAAGCATCTACCATTAAAAATAGCAAACTTTGGTTCATTCCAATCATTTTCTTATATGGCAGCTATTGGATGTAGTTGGAATATAGCTGATAGGTTAGGTTAGGTAAAAGCGGCGATGCGGGGGGCCAGTCCCTGATCTTCCGAATCCACTTGAGCCGCTGGGACTCCTCGTGATACCGCACCCCCTCCCATCTACTAAAGAAACCAAAGAACCCTGAGGCGGCTCGCGATCCCACCCAGCTTTCAGGATGAAGGCACTGAGTCCGTGTGAAGCGAACTCCGTGAAGTATGTTGGGTCCGTGAGTGTTGCTGCACCCAGGACTTCGAGTCGATGACGCCCAAACGTAAGGCAATAGCACAGTAGTTGTGTAACTGTCTCCTCCTCCTCTCCTTACAGCTACTAAAGTAATCGTAGTTTGGCACCACTAGTTTAGCCGCGTGCGTTCCTGTTAACCAGCATCCCGTGATGGCGAGGGAGATAAGGATCTCCCGTGAGGGAGATAAGGATCTCCCGTGAGGGAGATAAGCATCATTTATCATTATATCATGCGTGAATTCCTGCAGTTCTTGAGACTCCTCCATTTCCTGCATTTCAGCCTCCACGTCGTTAAGGGATTGCCTACTAAAGTCATTCATAAGGTCTGCGAAAGTCATTCATTGTCATAGAGTTGAATGAAAATACAAATAGTTTCTTGATTGCCAGCAAGAGCTTGTGATCTAAGTGCTTCCCTGATAGCTATTACTTCAGCTTGGAACGCACTACAGTGGTCGGGGAGTCTAAAAGACTCATTTAGACACAGCAGTGGAAACCGCCTCCCACCTGGCCATTCAACTTTGAACCATCTGTTTATATATTAAGGGAACCCACTGGTCCCGAGATTTGTCCCATCATTCCTCCCTCGATAGAATGGAGACATTATAGTTTGATCGACGGGTATACAATAGTGTGTAGCTCCCATAGGTGTGAAACAGTATAAGTCCAACATGGTGTGTCCATAGTTACCATTGAGGTAAGAGTTTCCCCTAATACAGTGCCGTTCAACTAAATAGGTTTGAAAAATCGTTCTTACACTTTTCACTATATCTTTGTTCCAATTTGTTTTTTTTTTCTATTTAATTTTTAATTTTATTCATTCATTTACTCATTATTTGCAAGAAAGGCAACGGTTATTTGCGGGAAAAAGGCAACGGTTATTCAGATTTTTGCTTTTATCTTGAAGTTCTGTAAATGAGCGCGCTTTTTTTGGCTTATCTGATTAGGTTTGAAAGCTTTGACTTCACTTTGTATTTAACTGCGGGATTGAAACGACTTGAATTCAATTGCATTGCAAAATTGTTATCATTGTTTATCAATATTTTGTAAAATGGGCGGTGCAAAACGGTTAACCGATTTTGAAAAAGGTCAAATAAAAGACTATATTGATATCGGCTTAAAACATAATGAAATAGCTAAGAAAATCGGCCGAAGTCAAAACGTTGTGAGTAATTTTATTCGTAATGAAGCAATTACTGACTCAAACTCCCACCTATCTCCGGTGGCAACGGTTAAGCGAATTATTAGAAGTACAAAACATTTAAAGAGACTAAAAATAAAAAAAAAACCACCTCTTAACGATGCTCCTAAGAGTGCACGACTTCGATTTGCAAAAGCGCACATGACGTGGAACAAGGAGTGGAAGACGGTGATCTTTTCCGACGAAAAGAAGTTCAATCTCGATGGACCCGATGGGTATAACTATTATTTCCACGATTTGAGAAGGAAGAGTGCTTTTTAAGTCGTCATCACACGTGTAAAGATGAAGTAATGGTGTGGGGAGCCATATCTTTTTATGAAACGTGCGAGCTGCTGTTTGTCACCTCAAAGATGAATGCAAAAGACTACAAGAATGTACTTCAAAACGCTTTTCCTCAAATTTCTGAGATTTATGGTCGTCTACATGACAACGCTCCCATCCATACCGCTCGGGTTGTAAAGCAATGGATTCAGGACCAAAACGTCAAATTGCTCGATTGGCCACCTTACTCCCCCGACATTAACATTATGGAAAACATGTGGGGACTTTTGTCCAGAAGAGTTTACGAAGATGGAAGACAATTTAGTGATTTCGAAACATTACTTAAAGCAATTAAAGAAGCCTTTGCAACAATTACACTAAATGAATTTGCAAAATATTATGATTCATTACCAAACCATATTTTTTAATTAATAAAGAACGTGGGTGGGCTTACCAAATACTAAATAATTCTAAAACAATGTATTTTATTTTTTAAGTTAGGCAGTACCTTGAAATGTTCCTTAATTTTAATAAATTTAATAGTTTTAGTGATCAAACCTATTTAGTTAACCCAAAAAAAATTGACATTTTTTGTTAGGTTTTTGAAAAAATTAATAAAAATAATATAAAAATAAAACTAACAGAACAGAAACTTTGCTATTTTATAAAAGACAGATTTTTGTATACATCGAAACTTATTTTGAGAAAATCGAAACTCTTGTTACAGAATTACAACGTTTCAAACCTTAACCAAATGTCAAACCTTTTCAGTTGAGCGGCACTGTGCTTGGACTAATAGCGGGGGTCAGCCCATGTTTGTAATATGTTTACAACCGGACTCGAATACAATTTTGTATGATGTTTTTTGAGGTTATGTCAGAACCCTGACGTGCTAGGTATTTTTTGGACCTCGGATTCGGATTCAGCGACCCCAAAAACATATAATAAACATGGTCTTACCCCCGGACTCGAATATAATTTCGTATGAGGTTTTTTGAGGTTATGTCAGAATCCTGACGTGCTAGGGTTTTTTGGACTGATTTTATTCAGCGACCCCGAAAACATATAGTAAACATGGTCTGACCTTCAGACCCGAAACAAAATTGTTTTTTTGTTGCTGTGTTATTGAACATGGCAGTGATTTTGTGAAAAAGAATCTCCGTGGATCTGCACTTTCTATACGCGTGCTTTGATCGCGAAATATCATTTGGGTTAATGGTAAGATAAACGTAAAAACTTATATGCCACTCCATTGTCATAAGGAAGAAGCCTACAGACTTATTGGTCTGAAGTCCTTAGGGGAGCAGAGTGTTAGTTTTCCCGCTTTGGGTATGAAAACAACCATCGTCCGCAGCCACGTCTCGTTCATATCTGTCATGATGATTGCTGTGAAGATTTTCCTGACCCTTAAGCACAGATTGCACCCGGCCTTGGTTAGTTGGGTCGAGAAGATGTCATCTGGCCTGAATATTTAAAGGGCTTGAAACTGTTTATCGCCCAGCTGAGATTCCTATTATTAGTATTTGAGATGGATCGGGAGGTGGGAGCTACCCCCCTGGCTCTGTGTTTCCTGGATTGTTTTCTCCTGAGAACACTCTGGAAAATTTAAGAGAGCCTCTACGGTTTCTTGGCTGGGCGTGGTCCAGCTAAAATTCGAGGTTTTATTGTATCCTATCTTTCTAAGTCGGGAGGCCTCTGATGTCCCCTGAATGCACGTGCAGAACTTGATTCAGGCAGTCCTCTTTGCCCTTTGTTCTTTGTTTTACTGTTTGATGTCCGCTTTATACGTCTCCCAAGCTACTTGTTCTGTACTTCTGTGCGACCACCATGGTGGTTTCTTTGACTGGCTACTGCCCAAAGTTCTTTTGGGACGGGCCCGGGCCCTATTGAATGCCCCGACGCAATCCGCCGTTAGCGTGCCCACCATGGTGTCCAGGACTTCCTTGTTGTTAACGTCCCTTGTTGGAGTTTCCCCCAAGGGTCGGTCTAGTTTCTTTCTGTAGAGCTCCTAGTTTGCCTTCCTAGGATTTCGCACTGCTAGTGAAGTTCTCGAAATTGGTCCGGAAGAAGTGCTTCTCTAGCAATCCCCATCTAACCACCCTGTCTGCTAGAGAGTCTAAGTCAAGGGTAATGTCAAGTACCTCCCCTCTGTTCTTGACGATGAAGGTGGGTTTCAAACCCCTGTTACCCACCAGAAGTTTTAAGTTTAGGATAAAATCTTAAATTGACTTACCCCTCTCGTTAGTGTCAGTGCTTTCCCACTGACGATGATGGGCGTTGGCATCGCACCCTTTAATCAGGTCGATCTTCTGCTTATCGCTGTCTTTCACCAGCTGTTTGAGTAGCGGGTGCGAGAAGATGGCATCCTGGGGATTGACAAGGATTGTCAGAAACATCCTTGAGATTCTCCACCACAGTAACCTCTGCTTCTGTCTCGAAGCTCAGTAGAGAGTCCTTCTCAATTGCGATCTCTTGCTCTTTCATATGGGAAATGCAAAGTCACATACGTGTGTTGCCCCCAGCATAGGCAAAAGCCAAATACAAGAACAATACAAAAGCCAAATACAAAACATTTCTACGCTTTGTTGTTTGTTGCCTCCGTTGTCGAGCTAAGAAATTACAATTGCTTAGTCTCTCAGTTTTTCGTATTAATGCGAAGGCACTTCATTTTTGTATTGCCAAAAACTTTTTACTGCAAAAAAGCCCTTTTTTTTTATTTTTGTATTTTATTTCTAAATTTTAATTCTTGCTTCATTAATATTTTTTTTCATTATAATTTTTTCTAATTTTTATTTTTTTTTTGAATATATTTTTTTTCCATTGAAAATGGTATTATAATTTTTTTCAGTATAATCCAATGCATTGATGTTTTTTTTGGTGTTGGAGTTTGCTCTGCCCTTGCGAACCATCTACGAGGAGGTTTATCTGCAAGATTGGTTACCACAACATTGGTTATCTGAGGTTACCAGTCCATCATGATATAGCCCGCTTGTCACAAAAAGCATGGTTAAGACTAGGAGGTCGGCCGGTCCTGGATGCTGGATGCTATTCCACCTTGGATTAGGGTAATTTGAGAAAGGGAGTGTTCTTCTCGTCGCACGACGGGCAGTTTTCTGGCTTGTTCTGGCGTTGCCAATTCGCCGAAAACGTTGCCAGAACTGGAAGTTTGCAACACTGAAGAGTTTTCGAAAGTGGTTTTATACTGATTAAAACTAACACTGAAAAGTGTTATTTATTAACACTTTTAGTGTTTAAGACACTAAAACTGTTTGGCGGTCAGTTAGAAAATACATTTGAAAGTGAGTTGTAAACGAGAATACCGCGCGGTAGGAAAAACTATAGAAGCCGCTCCGGAATTAACGCTAGCCGCGCTAGCGTTAGCAGCGAAGCCAGCGACGCGGGTGAAGTGCTCAGCCAGGCACCTAAGCTGCGTGCCGTCTCGGTTGAGCAGGAGCTTGGTGAGACTGACTGACACGAGACTGACGCCCATGATGCCCTAACCGGAGATGGCCGTGTCCTGTCCTGGAGGCCTGAACGCCGCGAGATTGGAGGCAGGCACCACCGTCGCCACTACTGTCATCTCCTCTGTCGCCCATACTGCCATCACCGCCCGCACTGCCGTTGCCCCGCCATTGTCCACCACTGAACGTGTGGCTCTGCTGCAATGAGCCGGTACTACGAGCACGTGTCCAATAGCCGCCGCAGTGCCGGACCCCCGTACCAAGGTGCGGAGCACCTGGTCCTGTGTGGTGACGGGTGCGGACCCGGAGCCATCGAGCCGGCAGATCGCCGAGAAGGTGAGCAAGGAGGTCGCTCCGGCCCTTGGAGTGAGAGTACATGAGGTAAGCGAGCTCAAGGGGGGCGCGGCAATTATTTGCGGCATTGAAGAAGTTCGCTGAGGTCGGGTTGAGGGTGACACCGACGTGACGCCGGAGGAGTTTATGGACGAGCTCTGAAGGAACAACCTGAAGGAGGAGATGGTCGTGGCCGATTTTAAGAAATCGGTGCACTTAACATCAAAGCCGTGGTCCGCAGCTGATGGAGGCACCACGAATGTAACGTTGTAGGCCAACGAGAAGGCTCTGGTACAGGATCCGTACCTTCAGTACATGGATGCGGTACTCCATCAGCTGCGGTGAGTAGCAATCCTGTCATCCTAGGTCTTGGCGCGCCCCCCCTGTGGTTTAGCAAGAGTCCAGGCACACTAATGGCCACCCAAAATACGCGCGGGGTAAGACGCTGACCGAATGTGTGATCACCCAAGAGGTACAGGTCAGCGAGTCGAGTAAATGGTACGCATTCGACGGTCCGATGGGAAGGAGTGATATCGATGTTACTCTTGTGAATGAGTCCGCGATGAGAGTGTTTGATTTTCAATGGAGTATGTTGGGCGGTCATGGTGTGAGTGATCATAATCCGATTGAGATTATGGTGACCCCTAACTTGGGCCCTAATTGTTGGCGCTTTCATGGAGCGAGTTGGGCCCTTCATGGGCCCTTCTTCCGCGACGCAATTTGATTAGGGTAAAAGAGGATGTGTGGCGCACTTTTGTAGAACGAAATAAGCACGATCCCTGGGGTCGTTTTTACAAAATTCTGCAGGAGTGAGACAGAAATAGGGGCAGAGGTTTGTGTGCCCTACCGTTTGGAGGCCAAGTGCTTACAACCTGGAAGGACTGTGTGGAATGCTTGTTGTCCAAATTCTTTCCTAGGGAGAATCGATAGCACTCAGTGCCTGATGCAGTGGGTGTTGCCGATCACCTCCTGCTCAGCAAGCTTGAGTAGGGATTCACCAAGCTTCGCTCGGGGAAAGCTCCTGGTATGGAAAAGCTCGCACTTTTTCCTAATGCGTGGAAACTCACAAGGGTGAGTGTGCCCCGATAGGGTCCGGAGCAACCCGTGATCGTTTCGAGGCATCATCCTTGTTCTAGTTCTGGCAAAAGTTCCGAAGCGAGCGCTGGTGGAACGGTTGCAGGAGAGTGTGGGGAGCCAGAACTCTGATAGGAAGTTTAACTTCCGAAAGGGGAAGAGTGTGGAGGACGGCAACTCCAAGTACGTTCTCGGCGTATTTTTAGATTTCAAAGGGGCTTCTGATTACTTGAGTTGGGCTAGGGGATTGGGTGTCGGGACGTAGCTCTTTGGAAGAGTTATTTCTTGGAACGTAGTGCATGTGGCTCTTGGTTGTCTACAGGGCTCCATCTGTGGTCTATTGTTATGGAACCTCATGATGGATGGGACTTTCTCATCTTGATTGAGGGCCAGTCGCGTTCGAGGATTGAGGCAACGCCACAGACTGCTTGCGCATTGTTGGCCAGTGGGGCAGCAGGCGTGTCTCGGATCTGTCCGAACTTGTTTTACATGTCGTGTTCCACACTGAAGGGATTACGACCACGGCACTCGAATATACCCACAAGCGGCATATAGTGCATGGGCACGGATGGTACGCCTGCCAGCGCCCCAGACTAGAAGCTTTAGTATGTGCTTGCCGGGCAGCTTACTCCCTCTGGGTAAGAGGCGAAGTGTATTTTTCACCTCTACTGATCTATGGGTCACAGCACCCAAGTTGTATAACGCAACTCCACGTCGAGTCCGAGGACTCTACCCGCGATATGGGTATCAACCACAGCCACCACGAAACTCCCACAAGGGGACCTACCTCAATGGTAGTGTCTTGGACACACTATCCAACCCTTGGCGCGAAGTTTGTGGGCTCGGTGACCCACCACTTTACCTCCGACAAGCTCGCATGGGGCGCCCTTTCATGTTAGTCGCGTCCTACAAGCTATGGCGAGCTGTGGTAGCATTCTTTGCCGCTAGCCACACCGCACGACAAAGTGGGTCTAAAGACCCCTCCTCCTCCGGAACGCCTCCTCGGCAAACTGCTCTAGTCTCCTCATCCTGTCGTCGCTTTCCAGAATCCTTCCAAACGTCCTGGTTCCGCCAACGTGCTACAGACCGAGTCCATCAAGGTATCGCAAGTCTGCATAGAGGGGCAGACACATAAATTGCGCTCCCAGTCCTCATTAGGATCGCCACATGAGCATGCGGCAGTATCACTAAGAACACGTTTATGCAGAAATGCATTGCACGACCCGTGCCCTATTAACAAAAAGCCAACGCGCATCGAGAATCCAAAATCTGGATTCTGGTATACGAATCATACTTCCGGGATGATCACCCGACCGGGCAAGCCAGCGTCATCCCACCTACTCTGCCAGTCCGACAGGAGGCATCCTTCGATGCGCGCGACTTTTTGCGCCCAGTTCAGACTTGAAATGTCTTCGCCGTAGAGCACGTCGTTCCCCACCAACGAGTATCCACGCTTCAACCGCGGCACCAAATAGTGCAGAGGGCACCATGAGTCCGACATAGATGGTCCGCTTGGCGCGAGGACTGAATCCCCAGTCGACTCGCAGCACATATGCGATATGCATGGTGAAAAACATTCGATCGCAGACCGTGATGCCAAGGTACCGGCAGCTGCGTACGTATGGGAGACCCGCTCCCGCGGTTCTCACACACGGGGTACGCGCAAGGGACCCCTTCAGCAGCAGCACCGGCTTGCTGGTGGAAACAATAACACCGAGCTCCTTTTTCTTCCAGCTCGGCTCGGGATCTGCCCTCGACGAGGAGCAGCAGGTAATTCGCATACGCGCTAAAAGCGCAGTATGGCTAAAGGCGCCGCAGCAGGACGTCCATAAGTAGATCCCAAATGAATGGGCCACTAATGGATCCCTGCGGGCAGCCTCTAGTTACTGGAACCGACACGGCTTCAGAACTGCTTCGGATCTCTGCGCTCCTGTCTGAGAAGAAGCTCTGCCACAAGCTCAACTCTCGGCATTCCAAGTCGGCGAGTCGGCGCAGCGCAGCACTGCATTTGACATTGTCGAACGCTCCTTTGAAATCGACGAATATTCCGAGCACGTATTTCGCCGGGCTGGCGGCGACACTGCTCATCACATGCCTCCAGGCATCGTCGACGCATCGTCCTTGGCAGAATTCGAACTGTCATCTGCATCCTTCCGGAAGAACTTCTTTCACACGATTGACCATGATGTCCTCGAGCACCTTGCCAAATACCGGCAACACGCATATCCCACTGTACGACGAGGATTCGCACATGTCCTTATCGGGCCCCTTGAGCAGCGCCACTAAACGTGGACACTTCCACTCTCGGGGGAAGTAACCCGACTGGATGCATCGGAATATAGCGCCATCAGGTGCTGAGGTATGGCGCGCCACACTGCATCTCAGTCGCTTCAACGTCACCACGACGACGAGCGTTTTGAAGGCAGCGGCAAAGTCTCCTGACTTCGCGTCTCACCGTGTTCAGGCTGGCGGTTCACCAACCTGGCATCCTTCTCCTAGGCGATCTCGGCGTCCTCCTTCCCAGCGCAAGATCGCACACATCGTGCACCATGCTGCGCAAAGTCGAAACTTGCAGGTCCAACGGTGACTGTGAGAAGTCTTCCGGAATATCGGCTGCGCGTCTCACCATCTCATGTTCGAACAATTGCCAGCGAGCATTGGAGAAGTTCCAAGACGGCACAGGAGCTAGGCTCTCAACTGTACTTAGGGTAGTTGGTGTTGCCACAACTGTGATCATGTTATGATCACACAACTCCCACTCTTCCACTCTCCTCTCGAATGCGGCCCATATCGATGCTGCATCGTTGGCAATTGTCACGTCGATATCACTGCGTGTGCAGTACGTATTGAACGTGAACACCGGGCTAGACTATTTGAGAGCAACGGTCCCATTCTCCAGCATCCACTCAGACAGCATATCACCCCGTCTGCGGTTAGCTTGTCACCGGGGTTCCGAAGGAGTTTGCTAAACCACATGGGGGACACTGCGTTTGCGTCGATTCCCTTTCCCGCGCGATGGCTGCCTTTCCCCTCCAGTCAGTGTATAATCGCATTCCATCTGGCAGCGGGACGAAGGATGTATGTATGGCTCCTGCAGCAGTGCAAACATGCAACCGGACTCTCTCAGCCGGACTGCAAGCTCAATGGTCGCAGCTCGGCCTCGACCACAGTTTGCTTGGATGAAGCTAAACAT
This sequence comes from Drosophila bipectinata, assembly GCF_030179905.1. Lineage (NCBI taxonomy): Eukaryota > Metazoa > Arthropoda > Insecta > Diptera > Drosophilidae > Drosophila > Drosophila bipectinata. Next base: position 17,119,607 of record NC_091740.1, on the reverse strand, counting down.
TAATGTCTAGCGTTCACCCTCGCAAGCATCGCCGCGTACACCGGACAGCTCGGGGACAACATGCTGTGACCCGAGGGGTGCCCGTAGAAGCGGCAATTCCGGCAGTCCACCGGGTTCGCACAGCCACCTGCACTGTGGCCGGTCTGTCCGCATTGCCCGCAAACGTTCTCATTTTGTATGCATTCTGCCACCTTATGGTTGAAGCCAACATACCTGTGGCCCGCGTAGGTTTGTACCTGTGCCCTGCATCGGTAGAGAACCACTTCACGTGCTAGAAGTTCCTGCTGGCAACGACCCGTTTTATCTCTCCTGACGAGGGGGTGCGTATTATGGCTCCGCCACGCTCAAGCCCTCTCACCTCGTGCAGGCGAACTTCTAGTTCAGGGGCAATCTCCTGGCGCACATTTTCAGCTACTTCTCTACCTGTCAGTTTTGGGTCTTTGCTGGACACCACGGCCGACCACGTATCTGGACGATGCCGTCGTACCTATTGATGCATCGCATCAGCTCCATAGCCTGCTTGGCGTTCAAATGTTTCCCACTTCCTCCAGGACATCGTCGGCTCCGCCCTTAAGGATCCTGTCAAGGCATCGTGTCAGGGTGGTCGAACGCAACCGGACGGCAGCGGGGGCATCCACGACGACAGCAGCAGAATCATTAGCTTCAGCTACATCCGTGGCAGCTCAGACGACACCGATTTCCGGACAAAAATCACCTCAACAACGGAGCACTTCGAAAACACGCCCGTTATGAATGGAATCATGCCCAGTGGGGCAGCAGTGTGGGTGTCGGTCTGGCACTGGACAAGACTGCGACAATGTTGCTGAAAGGCATCTTGTCCAGTCGAGGACCCGGGGGCAACAACGGAGCACTTCGAAAACACGCCCGTTATGAATGGAATCATGCCCAGTGGGGCAGCAGTGTGGGTGTCGGTGAAAGGCATCTTGTCCAGTCGAGGACCCGGGGGCATTAGGCCCCGAGTGTCAGGCTTGGCGGCTCCAGCATAAGGTATATGAAACAGGTGAAGTACCTGGGCGTGACCGTTGGGGAACGGTTATGCTTCACACCACACCTTGCCAGTCTGAGGAACTAGTTGGTCGGTGCGGTTGGGAAATTGCGCCGAATTTTGAGGAGTGAATGGGGTCTCAGCAGGGGAGCTGACCGCACCATATACAGTGGTTTATTTGTTGCTTGCGCAACAAGTGGGTCACCTGTATAAAGCAATATAGTCTCGACTGTTGCTGGCAGAGCGAAGATTTGTAATGCAGCGTAATGTGCAGCGTGTGGACTGGCAAGTTCGGTGGGATGGAAGTGAGAATGGGCGGGTCACTTACGACGAGACCTGGGAGCATATTCTTTGTGAGTGTCTGCTGTTTGACGATCTTCGTGACCTGGGTGGGTTGGGTGTGATTCAGGCCGGGGTGGGCTTCGACTTTAGTCAAGTGTTCTTTACTAGCGATAGGGTTGTGTTTGTTTGCGAGAGCCGTATTCTGTCGTCGTCGAACACGTTGATGTGTGGATGCCGAGGGGTGTTAGGGGATGAATGGTATGTGAATCAAAATCGACTGAATAGGTGCTTGTAGGGCTTGCCGGGCTTTCGCCCACCGCCGGGGTGTCCAGTCCCCGAAAACCACGGGTTGATAACATAGCTGGCCGTCTTTGAATGGTCTGGTCATTGACCAGCAGAGAATGTCGCAAGTTGCGGAAGAGGAAGAAATAGTCCTCGCATCCTCACAATGAGAAAGCCATGCCCAAGAGCGTGGTGGATAAGACTGTAATACCTTATGACTCGACTTCGGCCAATGCTTCGCACACCTCTGGCGCCCTACTCCTCCCACCCATTGCGCTCCCTCTCCAGGGCTCTCAGCTCCGTTATTATCTTGGCCACAAATACGGCTATGACTTCCCATTTGACCGGCGTCTGGAGCATTTGAGGCATCATGCTGCTGGGTGTAAAGGCCTCTTCCAAGATCTCCTCCAGGGTTAGGCAATCCTCCTCAAATCGCCTGCAATCGAAGAGGACGTGGAGTGGGTCCTGTGTGACTCCACTGCCGCACGACGGGCAGCAGTCCTCGCTTTCATGGCCAAAGCGCTTTAGGTAACTTCGGAAGCACCCATGCCCACTAAGGGCCTGCGTGAGGTAAAAGTCTATCTGACCATGCTTCCTTCCAGAATGAGACGAAACGTCCAGCGTCCCTTGGATGACACCTCCCATTGCCGTTGCCAGTTTTACAAACTTGTGGCTCTCACTTCCCTCTTCCTGAACGTCGAGGAGGGGCTGTCTTGAGCCATGTTGGCCAGCTCCTTCCTCTCTCGGACCAGCTCTTGGATGGGTATCAGCCTTGCGATCACGATAGCCGCTTCTTCCGACACCGCCCTTAAAAGGGGCCGGACGTCCGTAGCGCGCAGAGGCGGTGGTCTGCCTCGATTCCTCGTGCGTAGGATTTTACTCCCATCACCTCGGCCCACACTGGGGCGGCGTACAACATTTGGGAGCTCACCACCCTGGGGATGAGCTTACGCCTTTCCTGCCTCGGGCCTCTTATGTTAAGGAGCATCCGCGAGAGCGCTCTCGTCGTCTCACTCGCCCTTTTATGGGCGTATCCAAGGTGTTCCCGGAACGAAAGCCTCGTATCCAGCATAACCCCAAGGTATTTTATTGCTCTCCTCGAAGTAACGGGCACTCCTCCTGTACCGTCGCTGTTTCGACCTTCTTCCGGCTCGAAATCAGCACGGCTTCCGTCTTTTGTGGGGCGAGGTGAAGGCCGGCCCTAGACAGCCATGCCTCCACGTTTGCCACCGCGGAGTTTGTTTGGGTTTCCATCCCGCGAACAGGTTTCGCCACCACCACTAAGGCTATATCGTCGGCGAATCCTACGATGGTATTTCCATCCTCCATGGGTAATCGGATGACTCCATCGTACATGGTGTTCCACAAGAGCGGGCCTAGCACAGAGCCCTGCGGCACTCCAGCGGAGACGCGTGTCGTACAGGAGTATTCTGTCACTCAGGTAGCTGTCCACCATCTTCAGCAGGTACTCCGGGATCCTAGCTCCTTGAGGGCTTTGAGAGTCCGTGCCCAGTTCGCCGTGTTAAATGCATTCTTCACGTCCAGGCTAGTAACCAGACAGTATTGATTGGTTCCCCCCTCCCATCTGGTGCTTTGGATGGCGCTTGCTGCCAGGGTCTTCCTCCTCATGATGGCATCTATCGTTGACCTCCGTTTCCGGAACCCGTACTGCTCCTCTGCCAGTCCGCCCTCCCGGCCTATCGCTGCCTGGAGTCTCTTGGCCAGGATCTTCTCCAATACCTTGCCTACGGTGTCTAGGAGGCAGATGGGTCGGTAAGACGTGGCCTCACCGGGTGGCTTCCCGGGCTTTGTTAGCAAAAGGAGCCTCTGCTTCTTCCACACCTTCGGGAAGGATCCTTCCAGCATGCATTGATTACAGACTGAAACCTTTTCTAGCATTTGAGCCAGGGCCACCTTGAGCGCTCGGTTTGGCACCGCGTCCGGGCCGGGAGCTTTGTTGGGGGCTAGATTTCGTGCGGCCGCTAGCACCTCCTCTGCTGTGACCACTTCCACTGACTTCTTCGAAGTCCTCAACAGCCGGGCGTGTTCCTTCTCCTTGACAGCTTGGGAACAGGTCGTCTATTGTAGCGCTCAGTGCGACCGGGTCGGAGGGGGTGTGTGCAAATTTTGAAATCGATGGCTTTTAAACGATAGAGACTAGTTTGCATATAAAGAAAACGGCAAATGAAAGAGACCGATCGACTGAAATAACAAGGGAGGGAGTAACAGCGCGGGTCGAAAGTGCAGAAATGCATTGTGACATCATAGGATAATGCTGCTCGCAGACATGCTGCTTGTGTGTAGAGTTCCCCAAATTTTCAAATACTGAATAATCTTTTCAGAATTGTTTGGTCATTGAGCCTTTTCAATGACATTAATCTGCTCCAAAATAAAAATACAAATTAAACACCTTGAATCGTTATAATTTATTTATTCTGCAGGTAGATTAAAGCGGTAGTTGAGGACCATAGACCATAGACCAGTTAAGGTGCTAAGCACTGGCAGAATTTACGTACAGAGAGTGCGTCCCAACTAGACATTGCGAAGCTAAAGTTTTTGATAACGGAGAGGTTGGCTCGACCTTGACATTGCGGAGCTAAAACTCTCTAAGGATAGCCTCGTTGAGGTCGAGCGGCCAAGAAAGAGTCGGCTTGCAAGCAACTAAGGCGATATTATGCAAAATTAAAAACGTAACCCTAAAACAGTGACTGCTTTTTTTTAGCTGTTTTTCTTATATAATGATATTTTAAATGTTTGTGCTCATTGGGGGTGCTTTGGATTATTGCCGATATGAAACATCACTAAAGTTTCGTAAGCTAGGTAAATGTTGTATGTCATTATAGACATACTGATAGTAAGTTAAGTTACCTTCACATAAGTTTCTTTTGTACACTTGGTATCCCTCGGTACTCGGTAATGAATTGTGTTGCTGCAGGATACCAAATATACCAAATATAGTCAAAATGTTTTCGATGTACTTCTTTGAGTCAGCTTAATTGCTCCCTCTTTGGTACTCCAATTTACTTCAATGCCCAAGAAAAAAGTGAGAATTTTCTCCATATTTCTTCATCTGCTCGATCCTGGTTATGTCAATCTTGCAGGGACTGATGCTGATGAAGTCCTCCACGAAAGCTGTGGCCGTGATGTTGTTTTTTGATATTTACATACGAACATTGTTCGTTCCCGCATCTTTTGAACCCTTAATTGTTTAGGGTCTTAAGGACTTTGTGTGAGTTCTGGTCGTAAATGATTTATGGCGGTTGCTTCATGAACACTGCCTCGTTCAATTTACAGTTCCAAACAATTTAACGAAGCAATCGAAGAATTGAACTGAGCGGACGCGCTTTGCCCGAGCTCCGGAAAAACTCAAAATAATCGCAGTTAAACAAACAAAAAATCCGGGGTAACCCAATATAAGCAAAAAGACGCTAAACCACAATTTATTAAAAGCAATAGACAAACTTTATATAACAGTTGTGATGTGTTAAACCAGAAACTCATGCATAGTTGTTTTAAATAAATAACTGCCACGCAATGAGCTCATTGAGCAACGATTAAAATAACGAGCGTAGAAGCTCAGTGAACCAAAGAAATGGCTTCATCTTTTACTTTTCAACTCGCGATATCGGAATGGGAAAATCGGCGATTAAGAGCAACTCGGCTCTACTGACCGCTGAAAGCCAAAGGGTCTTGCTACCCGCTCTGCTGACTCCGACTCTCGTGACATGAAGTTCGCAGTGTAAAACTCCCCCTCCAACGGCGGAAACAAATTTCGCATCAACAACAAGCAGTGCTACAATTTCTGCAACCACAGCGACAACCACAGCTATTCAGAACACCGCGACGTCAACAACTACAGCAAGTACAAAAACAACAATTTCGGAAAGTGGCAAAGCGACCCCGGCTACACAGACTGCAATCGATCGCTACATTCAAATTAAGCGCAAGATTAGCCTGCAGAGTAATCCGGCAAACAAGGACAGTACCGTGAAGAAATGAGGAAACTGCGGAGGCAACCATACGCACTCGAATTGTACAACAAAATTATAAATTAATTTATATTATGACTATGTTTCCCCTAAGAGTCAGACTACTCTCTTGTGCTTTTAATGCTTCTTCAAAGCCAAGAAATAACCGTCCACCCATTCAGTCTGACGTCGCCAAAAAAGAACTGGCAAAAATACAAAAAGAACGTGAGTGCCCACATAGAACTTGCCCTTGGAGCTTAGCATGGAATCGGACATTGACTACACTACGAGCGCCTTGAAAGAATTACTCGATGCGGCAGCTAAAATCTCTACTCCTCGAGGGAAAGACCGAAACAAATACTAAACATCTAATCATCAAATCGAACAGCTCGTGCGAGAAAAGAGGCGCACGCGTCGTGATTGGCAAAACAGCAGATCACCAGTTTCAAAACTGCTGAATCCTAAAGTATATCCCCTAGAGAATATTTTCCCAAATTTTCATAGAGATCCGAAAATTTGGGAAAATAGATAATGGTTCAATAGGAAAAAAGCGTTTTGAGGCGCGGTTCGTCACGGGTGCGGACAGCGTCAAGCAACTTTGAATGCGATTATCACAACGTCGTGTTTTTTCAAAAGTGCCTTCGCTGTGACCACGATTGCACAAAAACTATTTGATCAATCTTCTTCCATTTTTTCAGTTATTTTTCGCACAGATAAAAATTCGCAGATAAAATTTTTTTAATACAATTTTCAGAACTCAAAAAATCTACTTTTTGGAAAAATGTTTACTGTATGCAGAAAAAACCAAATATTCTTGAAAATAATCGTTCACAAACTGGAAATAATACTATACTAATAAAAAATTTTTGGTTTTTTGATTTCGGTTGACCTGCTGGACTTCTATCGTGGTCACCGCAAGCCGCTATAAAAAAAAGGGTTCCGAGAGAATTTCCATAACTTTGTAAATTGTTTATATTTTTTCAAGAACAAACGCTTGTTGTTTCGATAAAAACATGTACAATCAATAAAAAATAACTTCAGTGTCATAAAATAATTGCTACACACCTGAAATAAAAATCCAAAGTTCCCTCAATTTTTTCGCTCAAAAAGGTATATAACCCTTTAAGAAAGAAACCCGATCACTCGACCAGGCTCTTCATGAACAGAAAGCAAATGCACAGCTGAGGTACATACAGAATCTTTCACCAACAAGCACAAAGTATCCCCTTTAGAGGGTCCACCCAAATCTTGGGCCCCAATTGAATCAAGCACCCGATACGAAACTCTTCGAAGGGTAAGAGGCGAAGTGTATCTATCACCACTATCTATATAGATAGTGTATCTATCTATCTAGTCCACCACTACAATAGGGTATTCTCAGTGCAATACTACGCAGCTACTTTGGGCGAATACATCATCGAAGCTGGCGTTCCACAAGGAAGCACACTCGGCCCTTGTCTATATGTTTTGTATACTGCGGATATTCTTACGAGCGCAAAACTAACAACGTTTGCCGACCATACCGCTATCCTTAGTCGCTGTCCAACCCAAGCAACAAACCAACTTGGAAAATATCTCATATAAGTGGAAAGTGGCTGTCTGACTAGCGAATTAAAATAAACGAACAAATTCGATAGTATCCGCCAACATTTATTTTTCTCACTGACAAACTCACGCTACCATAGCATTTTAACTCAATTGAAACTGGGGCAAAAATCCTTCATCATTAAGTAAATATACTAATTCTATTTAAGAGTGTTTTGTACAGTGAGTAATGCCAAGAAAACGCAAAGGGGGTGATTTGAGCCGTAATACAAGTAGATCTCGAAACATGCGAAACAGAAGATCCGTAAGAACCGAAGTACATATCCAGCAACAAAATACTGATGTACGTATTAGAATAGCGCAAATGCATCAAGAAGAGCCAGAAGATACATGAGCTGAACGCAATGAAGTCAAAATATTAGAACAACGACAATCACGCCGTTTTACAGTCAATAGACGCAGAACAAATGACCAACATCGACAACAGGTACATCGAGAATTTATATCTAATTCATTCCTGCGTCTAGCATTCCAGTATGAGTCTGATATTGAGTATTATCGTCCGCATTTTCATGCTCTGAAATTCAAAAATGAGCCAGCTGGGATATGTTGCACGTCAGGAAAAGCGCAACTACCAGAATTTGAAACACCACCTGAACCATTGAACGGCTTACTTATCGGCACAGATCCAGATTCTAACGTGTTCCTAAAGTCTATTGGTAACAAAAACTGTGACACGAAAATTTTATATACAAGATAAGTAACTAAGTAAATTTTGTACAGAAATTTTAAAGTCAGCTGGTGGCAAAACAACGTATGCCGGGTCAGAGAGTAAATGTACAAAAATATGAATTCAAAAGGAAAAAGAACGTTATCTTCGAGCGGAGTGAAAGTTAACATAATTTAGCAGATATATGTATATGCTCATGCTTATGTGAATATCATTATAAAATAAACTTCTTTTAACAAACAAGAAAGGACGGCTTTAGTCGAGTATATTATACCCGGTACTTATTTCTTTAACCCACAATTTAACTAACCTTTAAAGTTCAACGATATGGATTCTCAGCAACAAATTTTTGTTGCATACTTTTGCGCTTGGGCAAAACCAAAACAACTACCGTATGACCTTACTACTGGTTCAGAAGGGAAGCAGACTTAAAAAAAAACACTAACGAACTGGCGCTTTCCATTTCCTTGTGGCACATTTCTGTATTGGAATGGGGAAGGGGCGTGGCCCACCTAAAATTTAGAAACAAACTTGATTTACGCGGATATCATAAAAGTTCAATTTGAAAATCTGGTAGTTCTATCTCATATAGTCTTCGAGATCCACGCGTTTAAAATTGTAGCCCGTTTATATGGGAAATTGTATTTAAATTGGTATATTTTCTATTAAAATCGGCAAATTTGATTAAATTTGTTTTTCATATATATATTAACTTTAGAAATAGTTTGACTATGTTCTATAACTAAAGAAATATAATTTTTTCTACAAACCTTCCTGTACGATTTGCATGGGTATTGTAGGAGTCTCCATGCCAAATCCTATAGCTCTATCTCGTTTAGTCTCTGAGATCCACGCGTTCATACGGACGCACAGATGGACATGGCTATATCGACTCAGCTGTTGATGCTGATCAAGAATATACATATGTACTTTAAAGAGTCGGTGATGATTCCTTCTCTATGTTACATACATTCATAGGACTACAATATGTACCCTTGTACTCTACGAGTACCGGATAAAAAAAGTTGAAAAAAATCCAGCTTCCATAAATTACAAAATTTGGATTATTTATGTTCAATCAGTTATATGGCGGCTGTAGGACTTAGTAGGCCGCTACTTATGAAATTTTGTAGATCGAATCCGTAGCTTCCGTTTCGTGCCGTTGCGACTTATACACTGTGGGCGAAGGAAAATAAGATGTGTGCAAAATATGAAGTCGAAGGCTTTCAAACTGGGAGAATAGTTTTCGTAGAAACAAACAGACAGATAGCTTATATCGACTCAGGAAGAATGAGTTGATAATTGAAAAGTTGGATGTGATGAAAACCATGGATATGATTAAATAAGTAGAAATTCTAGTGATTTCAATTTCAGGGATTAAAAACATTTTTATGTCAATTTCATGACAGCATATTGATCCAATTTAATAAAAATAAATTTGAAGTAATATTTAGTACAAACAATATTAAGTACAAATTAGGAAAGCTAACTTCGGACTGAGCCGAAGTTGGTATACCCTTTGGACGAAGATTCTGTCCAGATTCTATTTTTGTTCAGTTGATCCCATCTACCAAATTTCATAACGATTTTCCGACTATATCTTGTAGCGGCCATATACTGAACGATTGGATTTCGTATTGTAATAAACTGGTTATACTATGATATTCTCATAAGGATCGGCCAAATATATCCGACCTTTGCGATGTATATCCGGTTTTACCTGCAAGCTTATATCAACTTCGGCTCCGCCCGAAGTTAGATTTCCTTGCTTGTTTTTATACCCTTGCAGAGGGTATTATAATTTTGTCCAAAAGTGTGCAACGCAGTGAAGGAGACATCTCCGACCCTTTAAAGTATATATATTCTTGATCAGGATCACCTCCTGAGTGTATATGAGCATGTCCGTCTGTCCGTCTGTCTGTCTGTCCGTTTCTACGCGAACTAGTCTCTCAATTTTGAAGCTATCGTCTTGAAACTTTGCACACACCCTTCTTTCCTTTGCACGCAGTATATAAGTCGGAACGGCCGGGATCGGCCGACTATATCCTATAGCTGCCATATAACTGATTGATCGGAAATGGTATAACTTTGGTGTTTGTAGAGTTAGAGACTTCAAATTTGACATGAGAGCTATTTTTGGCAACAAATTACGACATGCCAAATTTTATAGGGATCGGCCGACTATATCTTATAGCTGCCATATAACTGAACGATCGGAAATGACCCAACTTTCGTGTTTTTGAAGATAGAAAGCTGGAATTTGGAACAGATTATATTTTTGGTCAGTTAATCCGACCTAGGAAATTTCATTAGGATCGGCCAACTATATCCTATAGCTGCCATATAAATGAACGATCGGAAATGGTATTTGGTAGAAATATCAACTTTCTTATTTTTGAAGATAGAAGCTTGGGACTTGTTTTAGATTTTTTATTTTAGTTAATTGGTTTTATTATGATGTGTTCATAAGGATCGGCCAACTAAATCCGATGTTTGCGATATATATCCGGTTTTAACTGCAAGGGTATATAAACTTCGGCTCCGCCCGAAGTTAGCTTTCCTTTCTTGTTCTTTACTTATATTGTATTTATTTTAATAATGGGAATATTGTTGTTTCTAGAAAAATTTGTGACCCACATCTAACTGCTTTTGAACCAGAAGCTTTGGGGAATCTTGTGGAGGGAATTGATTTTCACAAATTCTATTTCGAAAATGGTAAGTTTATACTACATATATCAAATACCACCTAAAAATATTGAGAAATATTATGCAATAAGAAAGATAAGGTATAGAAACAAAAAAAAAACTAGAACGGACGGCTGTAGTGGAGTTTCCCGACTATATTAAACCCGGTACTCATCTCTTCCACTCACAATTTAACTAACCTTTATAGATTTATCTTATGGAAAACAAATTGTTGCATACTTTTGTGCTTGGGCAAAACAAGAACAATAAACCTCAGGCCATACTACCGATTCAGTAGAGTAACCAACTAAAGAGTCTATAACTCCTCTAAATATGCTGTTTTTTGATTTTTGAGGTGTAGATTAGCCATTGGAACAGATTGGCATCAAACAATTTTCCAAAAACATTTACGAACTGGCACTAAAAATTCAAAAAGCCCGTTTGTATGGAAAATTGTATATAAATGGGTATATCTCCTTTAACAAAGAGAGGAAAGCTAACTTCGGGCGGAGCCGAAGTTGATATACCCTTGCAGTTAATACCGGATATATTTAAATAAAAATGGGATATACATAGTTGGCCAATCCAAATTATTAGAACACAAAATCTAAAAAAAAATTCTCAAGCTTCTATCTAAAAAAATAAAAAAGTTGGTATTTTTACCAATAAGTCGTATTACTTTTCCCAAAAAAGCATTCATAAAAAATTAATTGACTCTAAAAACACCAAAGTTATAGCAGTTCCAATCAATCAAACTTATATACTGCGTGCAAAGGAAAGAAGGGTGTGTGCAACGTTTCATAGCTCTAAAGTCGATAGCTTTAAAACTGAGAGACTAGTTCGCGTAGAAACAGACAGACAGACGGACAGACGGACATGCTCATATCAACTCAGGAGGTGTTCCAGATCATGAATATATAGACTTTATAAGGTCGGAGATGTCTCCTTCACTGCGTTGCACACTTTTGGACAAAATTATAATACAGAGGGCAGAGGGCCAGGGTATAAAAATTTGTTGCTGATATTTCATACCTATAAAGGTTAAAGTAACTATAAAGGTTAGTTAAAGTGTGAGTGGAAGAGATGAGTACCGGGTATAATATAGTCGGGAAACTCGACTATAGCCGTCCTTTCGTGTTTTTTTTTTGTTCTTGGTAGGAATCGGAACGAAATTTATACATATAAACATTTTGACTTATGAAATTAAATTATTCTAAAATTTTTGGGTGCAAAAAAAATTTAAACTTATTTTTGTATTTTTTCAGTTCTTGGTAAGAATTGCAAGGCAATTAATACAACTATATTAAATCCTCATGTGCACTTATTGGGCGAAGAAGCTGCTTGCATTGCATATGTAAGACTCACGCAATATATTGACAAGTAAGCATCAACAAGGCGGAGCTAAAAATAGTTAAAATTTGAATTCCTTGATCCACTTAAAAAATAAATAATTCACACAAATAACACAGTGCTACCAAAAAACAAAGTTGAATGAAATTTTAAAGTGACATAGTAGGAATTGCTTATCTGATCGAATGTAACACAAAACCGTGTTTGAAATTTTTGTAACACCCTAAAAATCATGATTTATTGTAAAAACCCGTTCTTCTGAACTTATTTGCGCTTAAAAATTCCTAAACCCGTTTTTTGAAACCGATTTCTGGCGTTTTTATTATTATTTTGGGTAAAAATAAATAGATCTTTAATTTTTTTAAACAAAGAGGACAACAATTTTTACACAAGAAACTGAAATTTTCACCTTTTATTTGTGTTTTTCATTGATGACACACAAAACTTCTGTCATTTATGACACATATCAATATTGTCTTTTTAATAATGAATAAAACGAGTCAAATTTCATAAAAAAAAATTATAAAAATCTTGGTAACGTTCTAATGCTATTCCCGAAAAAAGTCAATTCGATCTTGCTAGCGCTCCGGAGTAACAGTGTGTAAAAGAAAGGAATAAGCTCAATGGAAGGGTGCAGTGTTTAAAAGTTTTAGAGGGCCTTAAAAGTTTATAATCATTTTTGCACTGTGTTATTTTGCACTTTTTTTATTAAAAAATTGTATTTCCGTCACCATTCTTAATTCTAAACAAACCACCTAACCTGTATAAACAATCTGATTTTAATGTTTTTAAACTTTTCTTCAGACAAGGACATGCACATACTCATCAATCGGAGGAAACACGTGTCTGGCACAAACGAGATAATAAGTGGCAGAACGTTCATTTTCATCGAAGCGCATCGGCGAAAATAAGTGGTGCTACTACATTCGATTTTATTCCCCAAAAATAGGTGTTATTCTCCATCGTTGAGAAAATAAATTTTTAAGTCAAAATATATTATTCTAATAATCTGATTCCTTTTTTTTATATTTTAAATTCACATTTATAATCTGTTACACGCCCTAAAATAAAATTTAAAGCATATATCGAATTACTGAAATACCAAAGATTGTGACTACTTTTCTTTTTGCACACATAACTACATATATAAACATACACGAACATATGCATAAATATATGTATGCATCTTTTTTAAAGTATTTGATGAAAATAATAATGAAATATCTGTTTATTTTCTTAATAGCTTAACAGAAATCACAAAGCCATATTAAATACTCTGAAAACTTTTGTTTTGGTAAAATTTCTCATATTGACTTTCACTTCGAAAACTTTTATTTTTGGTGAAATTAGTTATGCTATGAAAAAATGAATGATACATTATGTGAAACGAAAAATGTCTTAAAAGGAAAAAAAACTTTATCAGGCAGGCTTTGGGATTCACTATTATAATTGGAATATTTTTTTCTAACAAAACGTAAAAGCAACGATCTAAATTGCATATTTTCTTTTCATTTTGAAACGACAGCTCTTATTTAATTTATATAAATAGTAAACGGCTTTTTCATCCCAAAATCGACTTTAAACCGAAAAAAAGATTACGAATTATGGTATTAACATTTAAAGTGTTTCCTTAGTTTGCCCAAATAGGCTTATGGTTATTTTCAAAAAAATTATTTTAGGAGTAAACCTTAGTTTTAAATCTTCTTTAAAATCTTGAAAAAATAGCCTGGCAATTCACATTCTGTTTTGAGGGTGTGTGTATTAGATTTAATTTATGGTTACTTTAATGGCAAAGTTATTGGTGTAACAAAAAAACCTTTGGGATGATAGGGTTGGATATAAAATACTTTATTTTGTATGAAAGGTAAAATTAGTAAGATGAGAACGAAATTGGAAGGGATTGAAAGGAGGGAAATCGAAGGGGTGTGTGTTTTTTCCACTGTTTCGGCGGGAAAAAAAGCGAAACTCCGTTGAGTTCCCACTGTATTTGTGCTATCAAAAGTCACATAGTGAAAATAAAAACACGACCCGTAAAAACACGATATCCGTAAAAATTGTAACTTTAAGCCTAGTACTCTGACGACGAAAATCCGCTGCGCGTGCTAGCGAAATCGCTCTTTATTTGGCTACCGAGATAGTGTGACCAAAAAAATTAAGGAAAAGGATAATACTGAACAGCTGTTGCTTGTAAACAAAAAACAAATAAGCAAAAATGAATTCAAACCGATTGGTTTTTTCTTCTTCTTCCTTTTTTCACACCGTTTTTTTTATATGGAGTTCGGCGGCTGTCATACGTGTGACAGCGGATTTTCGTCTTTAAGGCTTTAAGTCATAATATGTTCCAAATGTATGTATTATGACATATTTACACTTATAAATTTATTAAATTCTATTAATCAAATTTCATGAGAGTCAAAACCGCTGCTCTGGCTAATAACCGATTTATATTTATAGATGGGGCATTTTAGATCAAACAAGTTAATTTTTTGGTGGAGCTTATAGAAGAGGAAGAGCATAAGACTACTGTTTTTTTTTTATTTCGGATGTCTTGGACTTTTTCGTACTTTACGCTTTTCAGAATTGCAGAAATATAAGTAGACAGAAGTATTTAGTTATCAGAGGTGTCACAGTCGAAACACGCAGACGGATTTTCGGAATTTTCCGCTCGACAATTTCCAAATTTCTTTGAAAGCCCTATCCGTCTTTCAAAATGTTCAGCAGAATAATTCCGTTGGGATTAAGTTGTCATTCCGCTGACGTAAGTGTCACTTATTTCCTTTAAATTTTCAAAGACTGGGAGCGTTGCCCAATGATCTAGCACAGGGTGGGTGCCCATTCCCATTGCTCTCGTTGCACCTTTGTTGTTGTAAATCCTTTTTCATATGCGAAATGCAAGTCATATACGTGTGTGACTCCCAGCATAGGCAAAGAGCAACTACAATAACAAATTTTCTTATTTTTGATATCCTTCTCAATCGCGCTAATCAGAATTAATTTTGTTTTTGGATTGCCAAAAACTTTTCACTGCAAGAAATTCATTCTTTTTTTTGTTTCTGCCTAAATGGTCTACCTGAAGGGATGAATTTCTTCTTCGTATAACATTTTTTAAATAAGAAGCTCTGCACCTTTTGTCATTGTACAACAATGGCTTGTAAAAAATTGCCATATTGAAATTTGTTTTTTTTATTTTAATGATATTTATTTAAAATAATGAGGAGTTTACCCTTGTAAATGTTACTATAATTTTATTTTTCAGTGCACCGACATGAAATTCAAAAAAAATTAAAAGAACATTTTAAAGACTTCTTCAAAACACTTTATGAATACTTCCGCCTTGCTCTAAAACATTACTGGCTTTCGGCATAATCTCAGTAAGGTCTTGGCAAAAAAATCGAATCCCAGGTTTACATATTTGTTAAAGTGTTAAAGCTCGTTTTTTAAGTTATCAGTGAAAAAATTAAGGAATCAAAAATGGTAAAAAGTTAAAACATTTAAAATACACCAACCAAATCAAAAAAATTATTAGTGTTATTTCGAGTTAGCTAATAAATTATTTTTTTTTTTTTGTTATTTCACGCTTACCGCAATCTACTTTATTTAAGCCCCGATGCACTAAGCACTAGTTTAGTGTTTTTGTGGAGGTTGATTTCAATTAGTGTGATAGTTCCGGCCAGAGCTCATCTCAAAACCAACCATAGACACCATCGTTTGGATGAGATGTCACATCTACATATGAAAAACATAATTTGTATGTAACAGACGTTTAATTGAATACTTCCAATTTTTTTTTTTTGTATTATTATATTTTTTTTTTATACCCTTGCAGAGGGTATTATAATGTTGTCCAAAAGTGTGCAACGCAGTGAAGGAGACATCTCCGACCCTATAAAGTATATATATTCTTGATCAGGATCACCTCCTGAGTTGATATGAGCATGTCCGTCTGTCCGTCTGTCCGTCTGTCTGTTTCTGCGCAAACTAGTCTCTCAGTTTTAAAGCTATCGTCTTAAAACTTTGCACACACCCTTCTTTCCTTTGCACGCAGTATATAAGTCGGAACGGCCCGGATCGGCCGACTATATCCTATAGCTGCCATATAACTGATTGATCGGAAATGGTATAACTTTGACGTTTTTAAAGTTACAGAGTTCAAATTTGACATGAGAGCATTTTTTGGCAAAATATTACGACATGCCAAATTTCATTAGGATCGGCCGACTATATCCTATAGCTGCCATATAACTGAACGATCGGAAATGACCCAACTTTTGTGTTTTTGAAGATAGAAGTTTGGGACATTTTTAGGTTTGGTTTTTGTATTATAATAAATTGGGTTATATTATCATATTCTCATAAGGATCGGCCAACTATATCCGATGTTTGCGATATATATCCGGTTTTAACTGCAAGGGTATATAAACTTCGGCTCCGCCCGAAGTTAGCTTTCATTTCTTGTTTGAAGCTATGATACTTTATGTTGTACTTCTGTCAATTAATTTGGAAAAATATTGGTGATTTACTTTTAATGAGTCTTAACGTACCGAGCTGCATTAATATTTCATTGAGTCACTGTTTTTGTTAACTAGATTATTAAATATTACGGCAAAACTTTACAAAACTTAAAAACATGAATTTGCCGTCAATGAAAAATCAATATCTATACACTTTTAAAATATCATTTTATGATTTTCAGCTTAATGTTGTCTTTAAATACTTACCTAGTCACTTAAATTAATATATTAAAATTGATAACTTTAAATGAAACGGAATATGTATGAGTGTTAGGTATCAAAGAGTTACGAAGCTGTAAAAATATAGATATAACGCATTCAAATTTTGGAAACTAACTCAAAAAAATTAGCTAATTGTTAAATTAAAAAAAGTACTGGACAAGTTGTTTCTAGGAAAATTTTTTTAAAAAATTGCAATTGTATCTTTTATTGCCCTATTGTCGCCACTTACTTCGAATATATTAACTTCTTAAATGGTAGTGACATGTTACGGAATGTCGCAAATTCTCTGTCAGTTGAAAAAAAAATTTTTATTATAATAATATAATATAATCAAAAATAATTTTGATTGAAAATGTAATATGTAAGGCAACAACAAAATGTAGTATTAATCCTATAATGATGAGCAGGCATATATATAAAACTATAGGCAATCATCAAACAAGTCCTATTTTACAATATAAATGAAATAAATTGTTCTAAATTAATAAATTCACTCAAATATCTATTTTTTGTGTGGATGACTATGGGTTTAAGTTTGAAGCTTAAATATTATTAATGTATGAGTGTAATAATATTCCTTCATATGATTACAAAATTATTGTTTTTAAAAATTTAATTATACATATAATTATATGATTAGTATACATAATGCGGAGCTAAAAAAATCATTTAAGAACTTAATGATACAGGAAACACTGCTATACCTTTAAAAATATATATTTATTTTTATCACATATGTATATTTTTTAAATATTACCAAGTTAAAGTAAATATAATTTAAAGCCTTGACATGCCGTGGAAAAAATCAAATTTTTTTAATCAACTATTGTTATTGTTTTGATAGAATGAAAAAGTAATTATGTTTTTGGAACCCTCAAATGTCTTCTTAAACCATATTTACATTGGGCCTAACAGTTTCAATATTATTGATTCAGAAACTTTTGCTCAAAAGTAGCAAAAATTAAGGATAAAAAAAACGAAAAATTAAAATTATTTTTCTGGTAACTAAAATAAAATAAAAAAATTTATTAAAAATTGTCTATTAAAATTATTTAGTAGCGTATATCCCTAATAATCGCATATTGCTAACCCCATCAAAACCCTTAATAAATAAAAAAATTAAACAAAATATTCCATGTATATGATTTATGATGCAAATATATACTTAATAAAAAATTAATAATTTATTTTTATTTAAATTTTGGAAATTTTTGTTCTGTATATAAATATTGGGTAATGTAGTTTTTATTTAGTTCTCATCGTTTGTGGGGGTTAAAGGATAAGGATATCTCCATCCCAATAAAGTATACATTGTATATTGTATATAGTTGTAAGTATATGAAGTAATATACCATATATTCTTGATTAGCATCAGCTCCTAAGTCCATATAAGCATGTCTGTCCGTTTGTCCTTTTGTCTGAGAGCTATCGACTTCTTTCTCCTCTTCGTCCTTACAGATGCAAAAGTAGTTGTTATGTGTTCCCCCTATCCAGTGCCCCGTGCCCCGGGCCAGAGTTGGCGGGCCAACCGCAAATTCGGGCAGATTCCCAGACGAGTTGAATTTTTCTTTTTTTGGCTTTCCTAAGCTGGAGTTTGTAAGTGGTATGCCAGTAAACCCTCCATTTCAGGCTGAAGTCGTGTGGTGGTACGTATGCGAGCCAATTTGTCTTCTGTGCAGTTGCCTGTGATGTCTCTATGGCCAAAGACCCAGATGAGGCTGATTTCATACTGAATTGCCATCTCGTGAAGAGATGATCTACTGTCTTAGAATGTCTTTGAGTTGCAGGTGATCAAGCTGGTCGATTTAATATCCGATTGGCTGTCGCTGTATATGTTGACCTCGTTTCGCTTTTCGGAAGAAAAAAAAGGTACTTAATTTAGATGCTTCCCTTATTGCTCTCACTTTAGCTTGGAAGACGCTGTAGGGATTGGGTAGTCTAAAAGAGGCTCTGATGCCCAGTTTTTCGGAGTATACACCTCCTCCTACTTTGTTTTCTAGTTTTGAACCATCTGTGTAGAAGCATATTTCATTCTGGGGGCCAGGGGCTTGAGCATTCCATTCCTCCCTTGTAGGAATGATGGTTCTGGAAGAAGTTTTTATTTGTTTCTCAGGAGTACTAGTACTGTAGTCTTTGCTGCTACGAATTTGCTCTGGTGTTGTTCGGGTTCTACTGGTGTGGTTCCACTGATTGCCGCCACTTTTGCCTGCTCCATAACAGCTAGTTCTGGATTCGGTAGGTTAGAGTGGATAGGCCATATCATGCGTGAGTTCCTGCAGTTCTCGAGACTCATCTATCTTTTCAGTGCTACCAGGTCAAATTGATCCCTGCATTTTAGCCTACACTTTGCTAAGGAAATGCCTACTAGTTCTTTCTCAGGGAGGAGAGGGTTGGTAGTACCTGCCCTTGCTGATTCATCAGCTGCGAAATTGGTGCCTATGTCCGCCAACCACCTGGCCATTCAACATTGAACCATCCGTATGTATATAAAGGGAACCCACTGGTCCCGGGATTTGTTTAGCACTTGATGGAATGGAGACCTTATAGATTAAGGTGAGATGATAGACAGGCAATATATCGAGTATGAAATCTTAGGCGTCAGTTGGTGTGGTACGAAGACTGCCTATAATGCAAACTGCCGCCTTCCTTTGCGTTTCCTTAACCTTTCCCTACATATGGAGTTTGTTAAGGCAGGCCACCAGACCACTACCCCGTAGAAGAGAAAAGGTCTAGTAACCGCTGTGTAAGGCCATCTTATTTTTTTGGAGACATACCCCATTTTAGCCCAATGGTCTTGCGGTAATTAGAAACCGCGATAGCAGCGTGGTTAGCTTATCAATAGTATTTCAATAGAAGCTAGATAGCTTCCAATCCAGTTTTCTGTCTAGCGTAATTCCTAGGTACTAGGCGTTACCACTGAGGGTAAGAGTTTCCCCTGATAGCCTTGGATTCCTTAAACTTTGTAGTTTGTAATTTCTAGTAAAGAGGACAAGTTCTGTGTTGGATGGATTCACTCCTGCCCCGTACTTATTTGCCCATGCTGAGAACCCTCAGTTTGTCCGTCATGCGGTCGCATGGGGTCAGTGGAAATTTTCCAGTGAAGGCAATTGCGACATCATCCGCATAAGCAATTAATTTGCATCCACCACCCTCTTGCGGAGTGCTTCTCCTGACGAATTTTTGGTCAGAAATCCTTAGGTGAGCAGTGCGATGAAACCATCCGCTTTGGGTATGAAGACAACCTTCGTCAGCAACGACGTCGCGGGCACGATACCTGTTCTGAATATTGCTGTGAAGATTTTCCTAATTCATAGCCCAGATTGCCCAGAATATGCCATCTGAACCTGAAGTTTTAAGGGGACCCCCCCCATTCTCGATTTTAAATTTTGACGATTTTCAATGGGCTGGCAAATGAACATGAATTATTTTTAGGGTTGTAGCTGTGCATACATATATTAACACATAAAAAAGGAAGAAAACCATTTTACAAATTTTTTTTTTTTATTTTGTTGTTGTTGTTTGTTGTTTTTTGCAATCAAAAAAGTCTTTCTTTTTGGCGTCGCATGTAATTTCCGCTCACTAGAAAATCTGAAACCAAAAATTCCAACAAGATTGGAAAGAGTACATGTTTGGCTCTCGTATGAACTAGGATTATTAACTTTGCTCAAAAATTAACAAAACGGCGGACCTTTAAAAATTATTTTAATTATTTTAGCTACAAATCAAGTTGAAAAGTAAAGAAGATCTTCACCGATTTGATTTATCCTAGTTCATACCAGAGCTATATATGTATAGAATAACGTGTTAAAATTTGGAACCGATTGGATTAATAGTTTTTGTGTAGCCTCATGCGCCAGTCGTAAAAACACTGTTTCGAGAAAAGCGCGCTTAAAGTTTTGAGACGGCTCTCGCCGTCGCCTGAGGCTACCACCATAAATCGGCTATATCTTTAAGAGTTTTTGAGATTTTCACTTGAAATTTTCAGGGAACATTTTTGAATGGTCGATTCGATCGATTCGACTATTTTTGATCGAAATCGATTTTTTGAAACCGAGAATGGGGGGGTCCTCTTAAAGGATTTGAAAAAGTTTATCGTCCAACAGAGATTAGTATCATTAGGGAGGTATTCAAGCTGGCTCGGGCTGCGCCTTGTCTCTGCGTTTCCTGGATTCTCTTCTCCTCAGAACAACTTGGGAAATGTTCATTTGTGAGAGCATCTAGGGTTTCCGTGCTGGACGTGGTCCAGCTACCATCCAAGGTTTCAATGTATCATAAATTAGGTTGTGGTTGCGAGGACCTTCTTATGTCGGGAAGCCTCTGATGTTCCCTGAATGCCTGTGCAGAACTTGGTCCAGGAATCCCTTTAGCATTACGCAGTTCTTTGTTTTACTGCTAGAGGTCCGTTTTATAAACCTACCAAGCTACTTCTGTGTTTGCTTTACTAGCGAAGTTAAGGGCTTTTCGGCCTTGGTTGTAAAGACCCAAGTGTTTGCGACCACCCTGGTGGTTTCTTTAACTTGCTACTGCCCGATTTGCTTTTGGGGCAGACCCCATTGAATGACATGGCGCAAGTCGCCGTTAGCGTGCCCAACATGGTGTCCAGGTCTTCTTTGTTGGGAGGGTACCCCAAGGATCTGTCTAGTTTCTTCAATAATGTTCTCCTCCTCATCCGACATTCTCTCCTTCAGATTTTCTTCTGGCAGACGTGTATACTAGGACCCTGACGTGTTTAAAGCCATACTTTGTCCGGTGCCCAGTCTCCTCCAGGATCTTCGTGGTCTCCTCGTTCAGCGTGAGGGCAACCTATCTCCGAAGTCCTATCACATCCTCCACCTTGCCGACTCTTCAGTCTGCCGTGGGAAGCGTTGGGTTGCACATCTTCGCAAGGATGGTGTTATGGTCGGCCGGCTTTTCGGTGAGCCATACTCGCACCCTCGGCAGGTGTTTATGAGTTCTCTCATGCAGCGCACCTCGAAGTTTGGGGGGGAGAGCCACCGAAAAAACGACGCTGTTAGAGGTTTAAATTAAATATTATAACTAATAGAACCATATTTAGTAAAAGTTTTAGTTCTTTTTATGAATACATAACTTAAGATTATGTAAAACTTAAATAAAAATGCAAGTAAGGCCAACTCTTGTTGTAGGCGACGGCCATAGGCGTGGTCAAATATCCAAAACAATATAATTCGAAATTCGACAAAAATAGTTCAAGCATATCGACGCATTTCCGCGAAAGTATCGTATGTTAAACAAGAAAGGAAAGCTAACTTCGGGCGGAGCCGAAGTTTATATACCCTTGCAGCTAAAACCGGATATATATCGCAAACATCGGATATAGTTGGCCGATCCTTATGGGAATAGGAATATATAATCCAATTTATTACAATACAAAATCTAAAAAAAGTCCCAAACTTCTATCTTCAAAAATACGAAAGTTGATATTTCCACCAAATACCATTTCCGATCGTTCAGTTATATGGCAGCTATATGATATAGTCGGCCGATCCTAATGAAATTTGGTAGGTTGGATCAACTGGCCAAAACTAGAATCTGTATTAAATTCCAGCTTTCTATCTTTAAAAACACGAAAGTTGGGTCATTTCCGATCGTTCAGTTATATGGCAGCTATAAGATATAGTCGGCCGATCCTTATGAAATTTGGCATGACGTAGTGTTTTGCCAAAAATAGCTCTCATGTCAAATTTGAACTCTCTAACTCTAAAAACACCAAAGTTATACCATTTCCGATCAATCAGTTATATGGCAGCTATAAGATATAGTCGACCGATCCGGGCCGTTCCGACTTATATACTGCGGGCAAAGGAAAGAAGGGTGTGTGCAAAGTTTCAAGACGATAGCTTTAAAACTGAGAGACTAGTTCGCGTAGAAACAGACAGACGGACAGACAGACGGACAGACAGACGGACAGACGGACATGCTCATATCAACTCAGGAGGTGATCCTGATCAAGAATATATATACTTTATAGGGTCGGAGATGTCTCCTTCACTGCGTTGCACACTTTTGACCAAAATTATAATACCCTCTGCAAGGGTATAAAAATCAAATTTTACAGGAGAAGCTTTTTTTTATTTAATCTCTTACAAACAATAAGAAAAATCATAAGATGTTTAAGCGATTAGAAACATTTGTTATTGTATTTCTTTATTTTTGTGCGTTTGAAGTATTTCCATGTAAAAAATTTGTATGGACATACGATAATTTCGCGCGCAAATTGAAAAGCACTGTAACATACGATAAAATTGAAACTTAATTTTTATCGAAACTATAGGGTTTTCAGTTATAATATTTCACAGGGTAGTGAAACATTAGGTGCCTAACAATTTTGCATAAAACTCTCAATTTCGAAAAAAGCGACTTACGATGCTTTCGCGGAAATGCGTCGATATATGAAAAATTTGAGCCCAATATATCTAAAATTGGAGTTTATGCAAAAAAAAAAGCGTTTTCGACCGAAGTGGGCGTAGTCAAATTTAAAAAACAAAAAAATTTGACAAAAATAGTTTAAGCGTATGTGCAAAAATTTGAGGCCAGTATCTTTAAAACTGGAGTTTCTGCCAAAAAAACGGCGTTTCGGCCTATAGTGCCAGGGTAGACTTCTCCAAGAACCTTCTCCACCATGTTACATAGAATAGAGTCCTGGAGAAGGAAGAGAACTTCCGTAATTCCCCTTCTGACATTCCATGAGAGGGTTGATGTGCCTAGATATCACTTTCATGAAAACTAGCAATGAGTCTTTCCAAGTGGACATCTGCTCCAAGGAACGTCAGATGCTTGGGAGAACATTGTTGAAAGGGCATATTACTTTTGAGATATTGATTTTTTTATGTTAGAGATGATGGCTCAGAGAGCAGTTTCTGTGGACCTAACCTTTTTGTAAGCATTTTGTGCTTTAGATATCAGGATTGGGCTAAGAGTGGATCTAAGATGGCGGCTTATGATTCTTTCTAGGATTTTTAGAAGAAAGGAGAACAGGCTGATTGGCCTAAGGTCTTTTGGGGTCGTATGCGATGGCTTTCCTGTTTTGCATATGAACACAATTCGCGACCTGAGCCACCGCTTCGGAAATTTCCCTAAGGTCCCTAAGGTTCTGTTTGTCGTTTGGAGGGTGGCTAGATCTGACGACCACCAGAAGGGCTTCATTCGCTTTTTTGGCTTTTTTTTTGAGTATGCCTTTTTTTGGCGTTATGGCAGGCTTGAGTAAATTGCTGCACCAGATTGTTCAGGCTTTTTACGGCTTGTGGATATTCTGGTGGCTTTGGTATAATATTGTTCACAAGGACTTGGGAATATTTGGACTAATTAGTTTTCCTGTGGGCTTGGAAAATGTCTGGATTTGAGCTTTTAAAGTTGACAAGTTTTTATATATCTGTAGTCGGAGAATGAGTGCTCATCTAACACTCTCCAATGAGATACGGAGCTGGGTATCTGTTTGGATACTAATGTTAAATCTGTTGATTCCTTCCTGTTTTTATACCCTTGCACAGGGTATTATAATTTTGTTCAAAAGTGTGCAACGCAGTGAAGGAGACATCTCCGACCCTATAAAGTATATATATTCTTGATCAGGATCATCTCCTGAGTTGATATGACATGTCCGTCTGTCCTTCTGTTAGTCTATCTGTTTCTACGCGAACTAGTCTCTCAGTTTTAAAGCTATCGTCTAGAAACTTTGCACACACCCTTTTATCCTTTGCACGCAGTATATAAGTCGGAACGGCCGGGATCGGCCGACTATATCCTATAGCTGCCATATAACTGATTGATCCGAAATGGTGTTACTTGATGGTTTTAGAGTTAGAGAGTTAAAATTTTACATGAGAGCTATTTTTAACAAAATAATACGACGTGCTAAATTTCATAAGGATCGGCCGACTATATCCCATAGCTGTCATATAACTGAACGATCGGAAATGACCCAACTTTCGTGTTTTTGAAGGTAGAAAGCTGGAACTTGGTACAGATTATATTTTTGGTCAGTTAATCCGACCTACCAAATCGGACCTAACGATCGGCTGACTATATCTTATAGCTGCCATATAATTGATCGATCGGAAATGGTTTTTGGTAGAAATACCAATTTTGGTATTTTTGAAGATAGAAGTTTGGGATATTTTTTAGATTTTTTATTAAATTAAATTGGGTTATAGGTATTATCATATTCTCATAAGGATCGGCTAACTATATCCGATTTTTGCGATATATATCCGGTTTTAACTGCAAGGGTATATCAACTTCGGCTCTGCCCGAAGTTAGCTTTCCTTTCTGTTTTTTCTGTTATTGCTACAGCTATAGCTTTGAACTTTACGTAGCTCGGAGCAGAGCAGAGCAGACAATTTTCGTTTTTCTGCTACGGCTCTCGGAAAAAGTGACAGCGGTAACAATAGAAGAGTAATATTTCTATGCATCTCGCTGCTACGAAGTAGTAAATGCAAACCCTGAGTCTTTCAGTTTCAAATTGTCGACTTAAAACTTTTCACCTACCTTTCTTTCCTTTGCACGCAGTATATAACAAGAATCGTCCGCGATCGACCGACTATATCCCATAGCTGCCACATAACTGTTTAGAAGGTTGGGATTTTCTATGAATTCAATTTTTTGGAAAATTATACGACATACCTTATTTCATCGGATAACTGAACGATCGGAAATGTTCCAACTTTCATGTTTTTAAGATACAATGTTGGAAACTCCATCCGATTCTATTTTTGATCAATTGATCCGACCTACCAAATTTCATGAAGATCGATCGGAAATGGTATTAGGTTAAAATACCAACTTTGCAAGATAGAAGCTCCGAAGCTTATAAATTGGTTTTTTTTTTTAAATTCTCAGAAGAATCGGCCAACTATATCCGACATTTACGATGTATATCCATTTTTGAATCCATGGCGTATATTAATTTCGTCTTCGCCCAAAGTTAGCTTTCCTCTCATGTTTAAGTTTGTGATTACGCATAGTTTATGTGGCCCGTTTCCGCCTTAACCAATTACTGATGCTCCAAAATTTGGCAATGCATAGTTCTTTTTTCCTATAATGATGTCTGTATAACCTATCATCGAAGTTGAGGAAACGAGGGACAGCGGTCGAGGGTCTTGGTTTCCGTTAAGCGTCGAATTTGACTATAGTGTTGAACATTCTGCAAAGTGGTTGAACATTCTGCAAAGGGGCACAAAAAATGTAAATTTTATGTGTTTTGCGTTAACATTTTCATATATCTATTACAATATTTAGTAGACTGTATATTATTTCATTTCAATTTAAATTTTTTAAATATTTTAAAATTGTTTAAGGTTTTATCCTGCAAAGGGCCGCAAAAGGGTCTTAGTTATATTTTTGTTTACATTTTAAATGTACCATTTTAAATAAGTTATTTTTTTGTTTTTTTTTAGAATTAAATACCATGTTCCATAAAATCAAATCAATCAATCCTTAACATAAGAAATTAGCTCCAAGTAAATGGTAGTAGAGCGGCGCTTCAAGATGGTGGCAATGCAAAATTATTGAGCTACAAAAGTGTTGCAAATGTGGAGCAATACATTTTTCAAAATAACTTTGGAATGGCTGAAAATTTAGAAATTCAGAACACAGGCTGGCACTTCATCGGGTTCTGGCGAATAAACGGGTTTAACCTACGGAAGATACAAGGGATAACAACTTATAGAAAAAGATGGGACAAATAAGGTTGGCTGCTTGAGAATGATAAGTGTAAGGCCGAGACGGAATGACGGAAGGTGAATACGTTGTTTGAAAAAACGGTGAAAAAAGATCGCTAATCGCCTGTTCGGTATTAACCGTAAGCAGCGATGGAAACGTTGCATTTTTACGTTTTGTGCTTACAAAGTAATACCACTGTTAGAGAAATAACACAAGGTTAGACCAAGCTACTAAGTATCTTGAGTAACTAATTGTATAACCAGTTTTTTCTATGTCTTTTTTGAATTTAATAGATGCCTTGTGTACCAAGGCAGATTTGTTGAAGCCCCTGGGGCTTGAGCCCCTGGGGTCTATGGCTGCACAGCCAAGGCTTAGAAAGTTTTAAGCCCAAATATCAAGCTCCATAGTACCAAGGTCAAGCAGAAAAACAAATTTATGTTACGATGGAGGAATCACCTGTAGGGGTTTTGGTGTCGCAGTACAGTGGGCGATTTAGTCTTGCTAGCGGCATTTCATTAATAACTTCTAAACTAAAATAGATGATAAATAGATAACAAATTAAATAACAAAATTTTGTTTTACTTTTATTTTTTTTAACTTCAATTAACACATTTTATAAATAAACTTTATCTAAAAAAGGTTAGAATGTTATTCGGAATCATCGGTATCAGAGAGAGGTATATCCATTTGCTTAAAAGCAATTAAAATATACTATAATTAAAAGCAAACTATAATTAAAATATAAATATAATATATTAAAAGCAAACTCCTAACATCATCGTCCAAAATAATTATTTTTGTAGAAGATATTGCAGACCCATTTAAAGTTATCAAGAGTTCGGAAGAAACCATCAAAGTCATCAAATATTTGACCGTAAACGCTGTGGGCCCCACAGTGTGGGGTAGACATAGTTTTCATTATATTACCGTTGAACTCTTCGACGGCGTTTACCATTTAAATCAATTGTAAAGCAGTTTTCAAGCTTTATGTAAGCTGCAGCTCGCAGGTACCAACAATGCATCTGATGGGACATCTTCAGTTGGATTTGACAATTAGTTGACACGTTTTTATGCAACAATCCGCAAAATCTTTTTGTGTACGTCCAACATTTTTTGAATATGAGATTACCATCAATACCAGCGGAGTATCTAGCCATTCCAGGTTTTTGGTTTCGAAAAAATCCTTATTTCTTCCAGTCTTTCTACTGTACTATAAGCGTTCTAGTAAAATTTCGCAACAATTTCGCACTGCTCTTTCAGAGTATATTTTCTTTCAGAGTACACTTCTGAGTGCCATACTAAAAATATATCCCTTTTTGTTACTGTGCCTAAAACGTACCATAGTTTGAAGCAGTTCATATTACACATTTCGGACGCCACTGATTTAAGCTTATGGCTAATAAAAGAGTTAGACTGAATAGACCACTTGAATCCGGAAAGATGGACTCCACGAAAGGCGCTAATCGCTAATCGAAAGGGGTACGCTAACCCAGGCTCGTTGATAAAATACTGAATTAGCACTACGTTTTATATACTCTATATAAGAGTTTTATAAGCTAAGCTAAATATTCCACATTTTTTCTCTTCCACGTGGCCAATGTTTTTTAATTTATAATTATTAAAACACAGTGCATATTTTTAATCTTAAATATGGAAAATATTCATTAAGGTGTTTAGAATACTGTTTAAAGAAGGGGTGCTCAAATTCATCTTGTGGCAGAGCTTTTACTAACACAGACACAAGAAAACGTGTATATATGTAGCGGAGTTTTTGTGTTGGGGCGCAGATGTGCACTGAGAGAAAAAAAAAAACAGTTTAAAATATTTATTTTTGGTTTTTTTTTCTACATTTGGTTTAAAAAAGATTCAATATTTTTATTAATTTTAAGTGGTTGATAAATTCAATTGAGCTTATTATTCCAGGTTATTATTATTTAATCGATTTCTATAATTATTTTTTATTAATTTTAAGGTTTAAAAACCCTTTCACAAAAAATATAACATAACACTTACGATGGTCCACCACGAAATAAATCAAAAGCCAACGCAGACAGAAGAATAAGTTCCAGTGCATGTGCTCGAGGAAAAAACAAAAACTAAATACATTGCGTGCAGCGAAGTGTGACGACGGATAGTGATGTAATGGAGAAACAAGCAAAATGGTTTTTGTTTCGCATGCAAATCGAAGCCCATATGCACGGTGCTTATGGGCGCACTACCCATAAGCACAGAGCATCTACAAAAACAAAAGTGCACTCAGTGTTTAGCCGTTGAGCACCTCTGCTTTATATATTAAAATAAAGTTAACACCTTTAGGACAACTCAACATTCCTCTACAGAGGACGCAATAAAAAAGTCTATAAGAAAATATAGAAAGGTGAAGAAAGGTCGCTCAGTGAATTTTTAAAAATGTTTTTCTCCCCACTGATGTAGAAGCTTAAAATAATTTAATAACTAATGAAACCATATTTAGTATAAGTTTTAGTTTTTTTTTTTTTAAATTAAGTTTATGTAAAAAGTAAGTAAAATGGAAACATGGCCAACTGTTGATGTAGGCACCGGGCAAAGGTGTGGTTAAAAAGCAAAAACATACAGAACATCGCTTACATTTCATGTGGGTTTAAATAACGGCCTTAAAGTGTCTTTAAATTCAAATCAAGCCAATGTGAGAGCAAAGATATCAGAAATATCTTCTACTATCCTTATTCTTTAACTCTGTTTTTGGTATGGATTCTAGCGCTTACTTTACAACCAATTTTAAGTATCATAAGATCAACTTCGAGGGTAGCATAGATAGTGCGCGCTCCTTGTTCTTGGGGCACTGGGTTCGATTTCATTGGCGGGCACTGGCACTATTTTTATAATTACTTTTTATTGGAAATACAATTAACAGCACTACCCGATATATATCGGGAGCTTTGTTATTTTTATAAGTATCTCCTCTAAAGCTTCTTCTTCTGTTCTGTCATCTCTATCGCCAACAACTTTGTACTTCAACACCTTCATTATTACAAATAAATAGAACTATTGCTCAGCCTAAAATACAACAGGTTATGGGCCCAGTCACGCTTCCACTGCGCCAGAGAATAGTTCAAAGAAGGATAGTGAACAAATAGTGAGTTCATATGGCAAAATTCAATTTGTGGTGAAATTGCCGGCACACACATATATACATCACGTGTGCATGTAAAAGTCTGAGACTTCTGGGGACGCAAAAGAAGGCGTCTTGTTGGCAACAGAGAAAAGAAGCGTGTTCGTTGCTTGTGTAGCTACGTGAAATGTTAGCTTGTGTAGCATAACTAAACGCAGATCAAAAAGCAAAATGAGTATTGCTAGTATACGCATAGAGCCTTTGGGCAAAGACAATTTCGACACCTGGAAAATACAAATGCAGGCCCTTTTGATAAAAAATGACTCGTGGAAATATGTCAACGGGACTCTTTTAAAACCCGAAGATAATTTCGCACAATGGATAAACGAAGATGCAAAGGCTAAGTCCGATCTCATTTTGGCCATGTCAACATCGGAACTTAGGCATACGAAGAACTGCGAAACTGCAAATGATATATGGGTAAAGCTGCACAACACTTACCAGTCAACGGGGCCAGCCCGTAGCCGCACTGTTGAAATCGCTGATCTTACTGAAAATGAATGCAGGCGGAGATATGAGAAGCCACATAGATAAGTTTTCCGATTTAGTTGACAAAATAAACGAAGTAAATCTGCTGAATATTGACGATCTGTTAACCATCTTGCTACTATACACTATACCAGAGGAGTACGAACAGTTTCGAATTGCGATTGAAACTCAGGAAAGCTTAATATCAACAGAAGCACTAAGAATTAAGTTACTAGACGAATACGAGGCAAGAAACATAAATCCAAGCGAGTCGACGCCTGGAGCATTATTGGTGCACAAGAAGTATAATCCCAGCAAGCCGAAACAACTAAGCACCAATCAAAAATTTAAGTTTAAATGTTACAGCTGTGGAAAAGTCGGTCACCGTGCAGCTGAGTGCAGATCAAAGCCAATGAAGAACCAGAGCGAAAGCATGTACATCAACATAGCTAATTATACAAACAGTGATTGCAGTAACAGGTGTCTAGACTTTGGAGCAACGTCACACATGTGCTCACAGAAAAATATGTTCGAGACCCTGGAGCCAGCTGAAGGCCCGAAGCTCAGACTGACAAATGATGAGGCCACAGATATAAAAGGATGTGGATCCGTGCAGTTCTCCCCAAACAACAAGTTCACCGCCAGCCTGAAAAACGCACTCTACGTGCCGGATTTAAGAACCAATCTCTTATCGGTCTCAAAAATATGTGACCACGGCTTCAATGTAATATTCAAGAAAGAGAAAGCTGAGGTAGTTAGAGCCAAAGGAGGAGAATTAGTTTTTACCGCTCCTCGCAAGTTGGACTTGTACCAGATCGAGGAAACACACGAAAGCAGCCAGATCGCCATAAGTAAGCAAAACAGCATCAAAGAATGGCATGAGCGTTTCGGCCATCTAAATGAGCCGGATCTGAAAGAACTGATCGGAAAAGGCAAAGTTCAAGGAGCTAAGGTAAACCTAAAGGAGAGTCTCCCAATTTGTGAAATATGCATCAAGGGGAAGCAGTCCCAGAAGCCGTTCCCAGTATCGAATTCAAGGGCAATGGATGTACTAGAATTAATCCACAGCGACGTATGCGGGCCCATGCGAGTAAACAGCCACGGAGGCAGCCGTTATTTTCTGACATTTACAGATGACTTCTCGAAATGGTGCGAGCTCTACACCATCAAAAGTAAATCAGAAGTGTTCCAAAAATTTAAAGAATTTAAGAACTACGTAGAACGACGAACTGGAAAGAAGCTAAAAACAATCAGGTCAGATAACGGCACAGAATACACCAATAATGAGTTCAAAAATTACCTTGCAGCTCAAGGAATAAAGCATGAGTATTCCGTTGAATATACACCTCAACAAAACGGCACAGCCGAACGTAAAAACCGTACCCTTGTAGAAATGGCTCGCTGTCTCATGTTACAGGCTGCTCTGCCTGCGAGCTACTGGGCCGAAGCAGTAAACACAGCTAACTACATAAGAAACAGATGTCCTTCAAGAAGCCTATGTGGAGAAACGCCTTTCAAGCTGTGGAACAATCGCATCCCAGTTGTGAAGCATATGCAGAAGTTTGGTCAAATTGCTTACTCACTGGACAAACGATCGAAGAGTAAGTTCAGCTCAAAATCCAGGAAATGTGTTTTCGTTGGATACTGCAGCGATGCCAAAGCTTATAGGCTGTATGATGTAGAAACCAAAACTTTAATTAAAAGCTGAGATGTCGTTTTTACACACTTATTTGGGCACGACTATAAGTACGAGGATTTTATGGAATTCCCAATCAATATCGACATTGAACCAGTAGCAGTTGATCGACCAGAAAATGACGACCCAGATGACAACGACGGCAGCCAAACAGAAGATCCCGAGCCAGAGGACCCTGAACCAGATGATGAACAACCAGAACCGGAAATATTGATGAAACGTGGACGCGGAAGACCAAAGAAGATATTAACAGGCAAACCAGGAAGGCCCAAGTTAATGTACAATCAAATAATTGCAGACCGAATCGACACATCAAACCAGCAGCCCGAGTCCGATCAAGAAGACATATTCTATGAAGCCACCTCACTTGCAATGAACTCAAAGGAGCTAACTGCGAGCGCAGCTCTTAAAGGCACGAACGCCATCGAATGGAAGGAGGCATTGATAAACGAGTACAAGTCATTGAAAAAGAACAATACATGGGAGGTTGTCGATCGTCAGAAAAACCATAAGGTTATCGAAACGAAGTGGGTGCTACGAACAAAATATTCGCCCGACGGAAAGATAAATTGTCGAAAAGCTCGATTGGTTGCAAAAGGATTTACACAACGCAAAGGTATTGATTACGACGAGACCTTTTCTCCAGTATCCCGAATGAGCTCAATAAGGACATTAATAGCTTTAGCCACGGAACTCGGATTGGATGTTCACCAATTCGATTTCAACAGCGCCTATTTAAATGGGGACATCGAGGAAGAACTTTATGTCAGCGTCCCACCTGAGTTCCAGGAAATATTGTCAGCAAATGAGAAGAAGATGTATGGCCCCGAGAAGGTTTGCAAGTTAAGAAAAGCACTATATGGTCTAAAGCAGAGCGGTCGCCAATGGTACAAAAAGCTGGACTGCACACTCAAAGAACTGAATCTTAAACCACTCGCAGCCGATCAGTGCGTGTACTTAAAACGTGAACGAAATGGGATCCTGATAGTATCGCTTTACGTAGACGACCTCATAATAGCAACAAATAACGTCCAAATGCTTTCGCAGTTGAAGCATGAATTGTCTAACAAATTCCAGATGAAAGATTTGGGCAAGATATCGTATTGTTTGGGCATAGAATTTAAACAAAGCGAAGACAAGACAGAATTCACCATGGCCCAACCAAAGTATATAGCAGACATCCTGAAACGTTTCAACATGGAAAACTGCAAGCCTGTAAATACTCCAATTAATACAAGCGAAAAATTGTCTACAGAAATGTGTCCAACCACAGAAAGCGAAAAGGAAGAAATGTCTAGTGTGCCATATCAGAGTTTGGTAGGAGCCTTAATGTGGTTGGCAGTATCAACGCGCCCTGATATAGCGTTCGCAGTGAGTGCACTAAGCCAATATAACACAAATTTTGGGAAACAGCACTGGATTGCTGCAAAAAGGGTATTACGCTACTTAAAAGGAACCCAAAACCATGGCTTGTTTTATAAACGAAGTGGCCAAAACCTAGTAGGCTACGCAGATGCTGACTGGGCCGCCAACATTGACGATCGCAGATCTTTCACAGGTTTTGCCTTCAAGTTCGCAAGTGCAGCAATATCCTGGGAAAGTAGAAAGCAAAGGACGGTTGCATTGTCAAGCACAGAGGCGGAGTACATGGCCCTATCAGACTCATCAAAAGAAGCGGTTCACCTTAGAAGTTTCCTTAGCGAAGTTTTGGGGCAACTGAAGACAACTGTCATTCACAACGACAATCAAGGAGCCACACAAACGCACCAAGCATGTTGACATCCGCCACCATTTCATCCGAGAGCTGGTTGAAGAGGGAACTATATCCGTAAATTACATATCAACGACCGAGATGCCAGCAGACATATTAACAAAAGGACTTGGAGCCTCAAAACACAACACCTGTAAGACACCCTTGGGTGTATGTCCAGCCGATTAGCAGCTTACCAATTGAGGGGAAGTATTGCAAATACAATTGGCAGCACTACCCGATATATATCGGGAGCTTTGTTATTTTTATAAGTATCTCCTCTAAAGCTTCTTCTTCTGTTCTGTCATCTCTATCGCCAACAACTTTGTACTTCAACACCTTCATTATTACAAATAAATGGAACTATTGCTCAGCCTAAAATACAACACTTTTATTGTTTTATTAATATTTTTCTTTTTTACTTTTCATATTTATTATTATTTATTATTTATTATTTATTATTTATTATTTATTATTTATTATTTATTATTTATTATTTATTATTTATTATTTATTATTTATTATTTATTATTTATTATTTATTATTTATTATTTATTATTTATTATTTATTATTTATTATTTATTATTTATTATTTATTATTTATTATTTATTATTTATTATTTATTATTTATTATTTATTATTTATTATTTATTATTTATTATTTATTATTTATTATTTATTATTTATTATTTATTATTTATTATTTATTATTTATTATTTATTATTTATTATTTATTATTTATTATTTATTATTTATTATTTATTATTTATTATTTATTATTTATTATTTATTATTTATGTATTATTTATTATTTATTATTATTATTATTTTTAATTGCATTTTATTGTTAAAATAAGTGGCGGACGTGTCGGATGACAAAATGCCGGACGCACTCCCTTGAAATTTTATTAGCCGGACATAATGAAAAATTAAAATTTTTTAACATTTTTATTTTATAACATAATAAAAAATAATGAAATTAACAATTTTACAATTACAGAGAAATATTACAATTAAAGAAAAATAAAAAAAAAATAATAATTATAAAAGAAAGAAAAAGTTCAAAGTCCTTACGAGGATTTGATCACAGAAAAATTATACATTGAGTACTTACTCTATGCATTACGCTACCACTCTGTCTCGATCTGCAGCGAATAAATTTACTTCTACTAACTACCACATCGGCGCATTGAAAACAGAAACGAGAAATTGAAATATGGAAGCCAAAACCTTTTTAAGCCGTCGTGCGAGCAGTCACACATACACACAAAGGTTCACATTTTTGTTGACGGATACATGTAAAGAGTTCTAAGAATAGAATCGTATGCAAGTTAAATTTGTTGTTAGATGGTGACTTAAAAAAATATAATTTTTATTTTAAAATATACAACTTGGTGTTAAGCCTTTATTTAATAAACTGAATTATTACAAGACACTTTTGATTTACTTAAATAATTTTTGTCAACCGTTCACGGTCTCGGTCAAAATAGGACTGGCTTCTAATTCTAAATCTTATCCAAAGAACCTCGGTCATAAGTTGTGTTTAGATTAAAGGCTTAAGATGAAACTGTCGCATCTCATTGTGAAATTCGATTAATTTTATCGATCGATGCAATTTGGTGGGTACTTGAAACGCAAAAGGCGCAATTGATTGGGCTTCGGAGGGAAGTTGATGTTTACTTTTAATTTTTATTTGTTTATGGGGAACCGAGATCGGATCTCAGAGCCAAAGTCAAAGCCGAAGGCAAATGCAGAGTTTGAAAATACTGTTTATAAAATCCATAAGTGGAAAGCCATAAGTGGCCTGGATTTATGGGTTGGATAATTGAGCCAAAGACAAAGCCAAAGACTAATGCAGAGATTGAAAATATTGTTTATAAAAGCCATAAGTGGCCTGTATTAACGGGTTGGATAACTCTCCCGCTTCTAAAATGGATCGTCCCGATTTAATATAAAATTCGTTTAAATGATCTCTTAATACTGTTAAAAAATTGTTTGGGTATTCGATTTTTTTGGTTCAGGCCGATGCTTTTTGGTTACAAATAATATAGCATTTTTGTTTTTTAAAATAAGTTTAAAAATCAAATATATAATGATTAAAATTAATAAAATAAAGGTAAGTGATTTTTTAGTAAAGGGCTTAAATGTTTATATTATCTAAAGAAAGATCAGAGTTATTTGATAATATTTAATCGGATATTTCATAATTTTTGAAGTGGTTCGTAGTTAAGTATTCAAGAATTTTATTTTTCAAATTGGTATATGAAATATTATTAATTTTAGTTGTACCATTAAATGTTTTAAAGGCCAAAATCTTATTTTGAACTACAATGCTCAACAAGAAAATTCGGATTCTGACTCAAAAAAAATAATTTAGATTCAGAGTAGAAAAATTAAAACTAGTTTATTTCGTAAGAGTGCAACTTAAAAAAAAATTATTTTAATAAAAAAAATTAAAAATTTTACTTAATTAAAATTACTAAATTTTATTTCTTATTGGGTTAACATTCCATAAAAATTTCAAACATTTAAAAACTATCATTATTTTTAATGATATTCTACATCTGACGCTAAATTACCCAAATCGGCCACTGTGTTGTGGTTCGATTTCGAAATAAAATTTAAATCGTAGGTACCAGCACCTGTTCGCTGAAGTGACTGGCAAGCCAAAACGGGAAAAAACTGGGTCCGGCAAGCACCACAATAAAAGTTCGTTGGCTTGCTCCGCTTCCATAGTCTTGCCCAGTGTAGTCCGTTCGCTCGCCTTGCTGTAATGCAACGGTTTGATTTTGTCAAGTCAGCCTCATTATGTTTAAAGGGTTTTTTTAGCGACGTCGATCGTAAGCGTTAGAACTTAAAATGGCGAGCACATATTGGACCGACCATTACTTCACTGGGGCCACAAATGAACTTTATTACTGAAGATCTTGCTCAACGCAAGATCTGTAGGGAGGAATCGTGTATCAACTTTCTTGGAATTGGTCAAACAAATTCCCAGGTTAAGAAAAAGATACACACTGTGGTGAAGTCAACAATTAATGGTAGAGAGTTTCCGTTCGACTTTTGGATTTTGAGAACTATCTCGGGTTATTACCCTGACCAGTCAGTGAACGTGAAAGATTGGGACCTACCAAAAAACTTGCCGTTAGCAGACCCATATTTTTATAAACCTAAGCGGATAGACATGTTAATTGGAGCTGAGTCATTTCTCGAACTTTTGTCTGTGGCCAAACAAAACAAGATCCAAACCATCCCATCCTCTAAAAAACTCTCCTTGGATGGATAGTATTGGGAAAATATAAGGCTAATATATCAACTCCTCAACAGCCTGTCTCTAGCCTGAATTGCCAAGAAAAATTACTCGAGTCGATAGATGGCAATTTTAAAAAATTCTGGTCGTTGGAAGTACCAACATCTAAAAAGCTTTTGTCACCTGAACAAGAGTTATGTAAGGAACATTATCAGACAAATACAGTTGTACTGCCTTCAGGTGGATTTGAAGTCAAGCTTCCATTTAAATCGGATCTAAGCGTTTTGAGAAACTCGTTCGAGGTAGCCAAACGCAGGTTTTTGTCGCTCAATAGAAGATTATTTCATGGTCCGAATTTAAAGAAATTGTATTTGGAATTTATGGAAGAATACGAATCCTTAGGTCATATGTCATGTCCCCTACAAGTAATGATGTTCTTGCTACTCCACACTGTCATACCTCATCTGTGTATCTTACGGCCTCAAAGCACATCGACCAAATTATGAAAAGTGTTTGATGCGTCTTGTAAGACATCAACACAGAAGTGCCTAAACGATCTGTTGATGGTTGGTCCTACAATCCAGGAAGAGTTGTATTCAACTCTTTTTCGGTTTCGGCCATAACCCCAGACCCATTCCTGGCCATAAGATGTTTGAAGATGTTGAGTGAATCTGCGAAAAATAGATTCCCCCGAGCTGCCGAAGTTATTGGTCCCGGCTTTTACGTCAACGACATGTTAACGGGGGCTGGTTGTCACCTATGTCCATTCATGTCTTTTCTGACCTATCGATGAGAGCCTATGGAGCCTGCGGGTATATTCGTTGTGAATCTGCAGAAGGTATTAACGTTTCGTTGTTGAATGCAAAGTCCAAAAATAGCGCCGCTCAAGACTAAGACGCTCCCCCGTCTAAGTTATGTGCAGCTTACTTTCTCGCAGATCTCTGCCGCAAGATAACGCCTCTAATAAAAGTTCTGATCGAACGAAGTGTATTTTGGTCGGATTCAGAAGTAACTCTTCATTGGATTCGTTGCCCTCCATCGTCGTTTTCAACGTTCCTATCGAATGGAGTTGCGGTCGGATTAGCTGCAATCGTCTCTAGCTCACATTTTTTGGAAGTAATAGAATCGTCTCTACCTCACATTTATTGGAAGTAATAGAAGGATATTCCTCTCACCTAAAACTGTTGCGAGTATTCATTTTATGTTCCGCTTTATAAGGAAATTGAAGAGATTAGTAGTGATTTTTTATATTGTTCCCTCACCAGTCGAATATAATGAAGCCTTTAGGAAAATAGTCGAAATAGTCCAAGAGCACGAGTATCAAAACAAAAATACAAAAAATCCGAAAAAATTTAATTCTTGGCCCTGATCTACAAAAGCGAAAACCTTTTTTACATGAATCCTCAGAGGCTGGGCTTACCTTTTCGTTGTTGCGGGTTGAGGGACGTCTAACTAATACTCCTATGCCAACGATGCCGATGCCAAGTTTCCATTATTGTTAACAACACGCTCTCAATTTGTTCAGAGCTACGTCCGATACTTGCACGAGTCGAATTTTCATGTGGGTCCACGAGCACTTGTGAGTTGCGACAGCGCATATGGATCGTAAATGCGCAGGAAGTCTGCAATCAGACAGTACGGTCATGCATACGCTGCTTTAAATGCAAGCCTCGTCTAATAAATCAATTAATGGGAAATTTACCCTTAGAAAGAATTCGTGCTCTCCGCCCATTCTCCATATGTGGTGTTGATTTTTGTGGCCCTATTGATACGACATCCGATACTTGCAGGAGTCGAATTTTCATGTGGGTCCACGAGTACTTGTGAGTTTTTTGCGACAGCGCATATGGATCGTAAATGCGCAGGAAGTCTGCAATCAGACAGTACGTATAGAGTATAAATTATCCATGTTCAGCTGCCCCAACGTGCCCCTGTTAAATTTAGCGATATTTTCAGCAATCATGTCCGCCTGTAAACAAGCACTTTTTGCAGTATGCCATGGAGAAGCAGACGCC
This sequence comes from Drosophila bipectinata, assembly GCF_030179905.1. Classification (NCBI taxonomy): domain Eukaryota; kingdom Metazoa; phylum Arthropoda; class Insecta; order Diptera; family Drosophilidae; genus Drosophila; species Drosophila bipectinata. The sequence goes on along the minus strand of NC_091740.1, from coordinate 17,081,014 downwards.
ACAAAAAAGAGTTCTGCAGTGTTTGATCACACTTTTAGCGATATAGTTGATAAATACAAATGTTCCGAGATGAACTTGACATCTATAGAATGTACCATTAAATATTTTTGCAAAGCTCTTTCTAAAAGATGGAAAAAATCGAATAGATGTAAGGAGCGTTTCGAGAGGAAGAACTCGGGTTGGTTAACCGAACATATGGTTCTTTTGGATGAGCATTTCATATTATAGATATTATAGGGCGGATAATTTAGAAAATGTACCACTTCCGATCGGAATGATGTCAGAAGAAGCCATAGAAGCCCGAAACAAAGATTTTTAAAATTTTCGCTTCCTTTTCCTGTCCTTTTCCTTTGAGATTAAAGGCCAAAATCTTAGTTTGGACTAAAATGCTCAAAAAGAAAATTCGGATTCTGACTCAAAAAAAATAATTTAGATTCGACTAGGACAATTAAAACTAGTTTATTTTGTAAAACTGCAACTTAAAAAAAAATACATTTTATTAAAAAAAATAAAAAATTTTACCTTATTAAAATTACTAAATTTTATTTCTTATTGGGTTAACATTCCGTAAAAATTTCAAACATTTAAAAATTATCATTATTTTTAATGATATTCCACATCTGACGCTAAATTACCCAAATCGGACACTGTGTTGTGGTTCGATTTCGAAAAAAAATTTAAATCGTAGATACCAGCACCTGTTTGCTGAAGTGACTGGCAAGCCAAAACAGGAAAAAACTGCGTCCGGCAAGCACCACAATAAAAATTCGTTGGCTTGCTCCGCTTCCATAGTCTTGCCCAGTGTAGTCCGTTCGCTCGCCTTGCTGTAATGCAACGGTTTGATTTTGTCAAGTTAGCCTCATTATGTTTAAATTATCTGCGAAAAGGTCACACGGTTGCGAAGTGTAAATCGACTAGGTATTAAATTTGTGCAAGATCGCACCACAAACTTCTGCACCGGTTTACTGTGACCGAAAATAACTTGGCGTTACCACGACCAGTCTTCATCTAGCTTTCTTTGAGTTCGGACGTCTACTTTTTCGCTCATGTCGCCTCTCGTTTGCACCGAGTGCAGTGCAGAAGTTACTGCTACCCAACTTCGTGGGTGTGAGGCCATTCGGTGCGCGTCGATCTGCCGGCGTGCCTCTCACACCGCTTGTGTTGATTTGCCCTCGGAGGCTATAAAACTACTTAATAACATTCCGAACTTAATGTGGCAATGTGATAGCTGCGTCATTGGAAATGATTCGCATTCCAAAATTGATGAGCTAAATCATAAAGTTCTAGATCTGGAGTCCCGCTTCGAAAGCCTTAATGCCAAAGTTGACCTAGCCCTGGTAAATGGAGCGGCTGTGCCCGCTGGACGCGCCTCCTCGGCTGGGGTGCAAGTTGTTGCTCCCGCTGCTATGCCCACCAGCACTGGGAGCATAAAGGCTACTCTGGGGCAGGCCCCAACGGCATCTAAGGGGGCTGTCCCGAAGAAGAAGCGGATCAACCCTAATAGGCGCATTGTGGGACAAGCTCCCAGTTGCGCTCAACTTCAAGTGCTTCCCACCTTGAAATATCTTCATATAAGCTGAACGTGGAGCCCAATGATTTAGTCTGTGCTTGGCTGATCAAAAAGGATGCTGACATCAACGCCCTCAAGTTCGTCAATTTTAAATTGGGAGTTCCGGAGCAAAATTTCCCAACAGTCTTCAATGACGATTTTTGGCCTATGCCGGTAAAAGTCAGCCGGTTTGTTCATAGAGAGCCGGCTAAGGTTATTGACCTCCCGGCGATTCTACCTTTACCGCATTTGCAATCTTCAAAAAACCCCCAGTAAGCGGCGCCGCTGTCGCCGTTACATCTTATTCTTCTCAAGCTGCAGTTCGTCACCCCGATTGCTCTCTCCTGCGCTACCAACAACAATCGGCGTGGGCGTTCATGGTAACGGTTGACGCTGTCTTCAATTCCTCCAATAATTGGCTTCGTTTGCTGATCGATATTCTTCAACAACAACAACTTTTTTCAAGGCGAGTTGTTTATTTCTTATCTTCACTTGTGGATGCCCAGCAACAACAAGACGATGGTAATCGAGACGTTGGCAGCGCATCGCTTATCTTATCTCTTTTCGCTGGGCCACTCGCTGGTGCTTTCTTTTCGCCGATGGAAGATGTTTATTTACGTTTTGGACCCGTGGGTGGATCTTTTCTGCGTTTGGATGTGCCTGACTATGAACGCTCAATGTTTTCACCTGGCACGGAATCTGCCTTGCTACTGGACTCTCGCAGGTCTACTGATGAGTCTAATGGAAATTTCTATGTGTCCTTGTCGGCTATTTTGCAAGCTATGCGTATTGGATATGCCTCCACATGAACCAGCACCAGGAGTGCACTTTCACCATCACCGCCTTGCCGTCCAATTCCCAGTTTGGACTGTAGCTACTCGTCGTCCTTGGACCCTAATAAAAGCCTAAAAGTTCTTTTCCAAAATATATCGGGAATGAGAACCAAGACCCGGATGGTATTCCTCAATTCTGCCTGCGATTTTGATGTAATCATCCTTGTGGAAACTTGGCTCAATGACAAATTCAGCTCCTCTGAGTTCTTCGAGCCTAATTTGTACCATGTATTTCGAAAGGACCGAGATGCATTCAGTACCCAGTGTGAGCGAGGTGGAGGTGTGATCATCGCTATCCGTCGATCTCTTCAGGCTACACCACTGCGCCTTCCGGTGGCCGACCCTATACTGGATCAGCTTGCTGTTTCAATCCAGGGCTGCCATGGCCCGTTCGTCATCATTGCATCATACATCCCTCCGAACAGCGCATTTAGTATATATCATGCGCATATGGAAAACATCACCAGTGTCTGTGCTAGAACGTCGGACCCTACCGCTTTGATGGTAGCTGGCGATTTCAACCTGAGCTCCATTGTCTGGTCTTGGGACCCGGAATCTCCCTGCATGCTACCTAGCAACGTTCACCAGAGTCATGAAACTGTAGTTTTAGATGATATTTTTAGTCTGGGCCTCTCCCAAGTAAATAATATTTTTAATGATTTATCCAAAATTCTTGATCTTATATTTTTAAATAATTTGATTAATAGTAAAGTAGAATTATGCAATGTACCATTAAGTCCTTGTGATATGCACCACAAGCCGTTGGTAATTAATATTGAGTTTTATAGTTTTTTGCCTTCTGCTTCCCCCATTCCATATTATCATCTGAATGATACTAACTTGTCACTTATTAACGCCTCTATTTCAGCCTTTAATTGGGTTTCCCTTTTTTCGGATGGCTCAATCGATGATTGTTATACTAAGTTCTTGGTTGCCCTTTTTAATGTTATTGATACTTATGCCCCTGTGAGGGTACGAATATCCTATAGGCTTCCCTGGTATACAAAAGGTTTAAAAAACTTGAAGAATAGAAGGGATAAGCACTACAAACGATTTATATAGACAGGTGAGACTCGAGCAGGAGAGCTGTACCGGCAATTTAAGCGGGAATTTGATTTCCTTAATAAGTTCCTTTACAATCAGTATATATCCGATGTCGAAGCTAGCCTTCGATCCAATCCTAAAGCTTTTTGACGGTTTGTTAACAGCAAAAAGTCAAAATCGGACATACCTTCATCCATATGTTATGGTAATTTAGCAGCCGACTCGGATCAGGGCGTTTCTGATCTTTTTGCAAAATACTTTGCCTCTAACTTGGAGCCGAAGGTTCCTTGGAGTGATCATGAAACTCTTCTTAGCATTGAGCCTTTTCTTAATGTGAGTAACATGGACGTTTTGGACGGTGACCTAGTTGAAGCCACTGGACATCTGACCGAGTCGCTCACACCTGACGTGGACGGTATCTCCCCATTCTTTCTTAAGAGGAGTATCGCTTCTCTTTCTACTCTCCTTCAACTGCTGTTCTCCTTTTCGCTCTCTTCTGGTAGATTCCCCCACCGGTGGAAGATTACTTCTATAACGCCTATTCACAAAGGTGGCAGTAGGTGTGATGTTACCAACTATCGACCTATAGCCAAAATTTGCAACGTCGCTAAGATACTGGAGCGGATAGTAACTAAAAAATTTACTTTTCTGGCTCGCAATTTTATATCCCCCAACCAGCATGGTTTTTTGCCTGGGAGGTCCACTACCACTAACTTAGCGGTCTTCTCTAAGCACTGCTTTGAAGCTTTTGAAAACCGATTTCAGGTTGATGCCACTTACACCGACTTCTCCAAAGCCTTCGACAAAGTCTGTCATGCTGCCCTTCTGGCCAAATTATATAAGTTAGGTATTCATTCCTGCCTATTAAGTTGGTTCGAGTCTTATCTGGCTGACCGACCTTGCCACGTTACTATTGGAGACGCTATTTCAAGTCCATTTTTCACCTCCTCTGGTCTTCCACAAGGCAGCTCTCTTGGACCTCTTCTATTTATCATTTTCATTAATGCCATCTCGTCATGCTTTCGTCATTCGTACTTTTTAATGTATGCGGATGACCTTAAAATCTACAAAGCGATTAGCTGCATTAGTGATAGTTACTTGTTACAGGAGGATATATCCAGAGTTTACTCATGGTGCTCCCGCAATCTTCTTCCATTAAACTTATCTAAGTGTATGTTTACCCGTTACAGTAGGCGGTCTCTTGAAATCTGTACGGGTTATTCCATCAATAATTATAATTTGGCAGCTAAAGAAGAGGTGTTAGACCTTGGTGTCTTATTCGACAGCAAATTTAAATTTTCGGGTCACTTAGACTACATTTTACCTAAAGCGTATGCTATGCTGGGCTTTGTTAAGAGGCACGTGAACCAGTTCAAAAGTCCATACTCGAGCCTCAGCGTCTATGCTGCATTCATTCGGTCGAGGCTGGAATATGCCTCAATCATTTGGAACCCGGAGTGCAAAGTTCGTTCCAACAGAATTGAGCGACTCCAGAAAAAAATTTTAAAATTTGCACTTCTGCCTCTAAGGTTTCAGGATCCTGTTCCTTCATACCAGAGCCGTTGCCTTCTTCTGAACGTTTGCACGTTGGAGGATCGGCGTAAACTGGCAGCGTTAACTTTTTTAAATAATTTAATCGTCGATAACATTGATTGTCCTTTTTTGTTGGGACTCGTTAATTTTAATGTTCCTCAAAGGGATCTTCGTACCTTTGCCCCCTTTCGGGTGAAGTGTCATAGGGCCAATTATCTTTTAAATGAGCCGATAGAGCGGGCTCTTTCTTATTTTAATTCTTTGCCGCCTAGCCTCCAAATTGAGTGGGGCTCTGATAAGGGTGTGTTAAAACGCAAGTTATTAAGGCATTTATTAAGTTTTTGTTAATTTTGTAGTTTTATTTATTAGGTGTAAGTTGTTATGTTATGTAGCCATGTAAGGATTTGTCCGTTGGCGGAAATAAATAAATAAATAAATAAATGAACATCCTCCTCCAGCGCTACATCTTGATGGCCCTTCTACGTCACATGTTTTGCATGCGTCATCCCTAGAAAGGGTTTTGTTAGCGACGTCGATCGTAAGCGTTAGAACTTAAAATGGCGAGCACAGTCAAGCATTACTTGACTGGGGCCACAAATGAACTTTATTACTGAAGATCTTGCTCAACGCAAGATCTGTAGGGAGGAATCGTGTATCAACTTGCTTGGAATTGGTCAAACAAATTCCCAGGTTAAGAAAAAGATACACACTGTGGTGAAGTCAACAATTAATGGTAGAGAGTTTCCGTTCGACTTTTGGATTTTGAGAACTATCTCGGGTTATTACCCTGACCAGTCAGTGAACGTGAAAGATTGGGACCTACCAAAAAACTTGCCGTTAGCAGACCCATATTTTTATAAACCTAAGCGGATAGACATGTTAATTGGAGCTGAGTCATTTTTCGAACTGTTGTCCGTTGGCCAAACAAAACAAGGTCTAAACCATCCCATCCTCCAAAAAACTCTCCTTGGATGGATAGTATTGGGAAAATATAAGGCTAATATATTAACTCCTCAACAGCCTGTCTCTAGCCTGAATTGCCAAGAAAAATTACTCGAGTCGATAGATGGCTATTTAAAAAAATTCTGGTCGTTGGAAGAAGTACCAACTTATAAAAAGCTTTTGTCACCTGAACAAGAGTTATGTAAGGAACATTATCAGAAAAATACAGTTGTACTGCCTTAAGGTGGATTTGAAGTCAAGCTTCCATTTAAATCGGATCCAAGCGTTTTGAGAAACTCGTTCGAGGTAGCCAAGCGCAGGTTTTTGTCGCTCAATAGAAGATTATTTCATGGTCCGAATTTAAAGAAATTGTATTTGGATTTTATGGAAGAATACGAATTCTTAGGTCATATGTCCCCTACAAGCAATGATGTTCTTGCTACTCCACACTATGTCATACCTCATCTGTGTATCTTACGGCCTCAAAGCACATCGACCAAATTATGAAAAGTGTTTGATGCGTCTTGTAAGACATCAACACAGAAGTGCCTAAACGATCTGTTGATGGTTGGTCCCACAATTTAGGAAGAGTTGTATTCAACTCTTCTTCGGTTTCGGCCATAACCCCAGACCCATTCCTGGCCATAAGATGTTTGAAGATGTTGAGTGAATCTGCGAAAAATAGATTCCCCCGAGCTGCCGAAGTTATCGCTCCCCCGTCTAAGTTATGTGCAGCTTACTTTCTCGCAGATCTCTGCCGCAAGATAACGCCTCTAATAAAAGTTCTGATCGAACGAAGTGTATTTTGGTCGGATTCAGAAGTAACTCTTCATTGGATTCGTTGCCCTCCATCGTCGTTTTCAACGTTCCTATCGAATGGAGTTGCGGTAGGATTAGCTGCAATCGTCTCTAGCTCACATTTATTGGAAGTAATAGAATCGTCTCTACCTCACATTTATTGGAAGTAATAGAAGGATATTCCTCTCACCTAAAACTGTTGCGAGTATTCGTTTTTATGTTCCGCTGTAGAAGGAAATTGAAGAGATAAGTATATGATAAGTAGATAAGTGAATTTTTATATTGTTCCCTCACCAGTCGAATATAATGAAGCCTTTAGGAAAATAGTCGAAATAGTCCAAGAGCACGAGTATCAAAACAAAAATACAAAAAATCCGAAAAAATTTAAATCTTGGCCCTGATCTACAAAAGCGAAAACCTTTTTTACATGAATCCTCAGAGGCTGGGCTTACCTTTTCGTTGTTGCCGGTCGAGGGGCGTCTAACTAATACTCCTATGCCAAGGATGCCGATGCCAAGTTTCCATTATTGTTAACAAAACGCTCTCAATTTGTTCAGAGCTACGTCTGATACTTGCACGAGTCGAATTTTCATGTGGGTCCACGAGCACTTGTGAGTTGCGACAGCGCATATGGATCGTAAATGCGCAGGAAGTCTGCAATCAGACAGTACGGTCATGCATACGCTGCTTTAAATGCAAGCCTCGTCTAATAAATCAATTAATGGGTAATTTACCCTTAGAAAGAATTCGTGCTCTCCGCCCATTCTCCATATGTGGTGTTGATTTTTGTGGCCCTATTGATACGACATCCGATACTTGCAGGAGTCGAATTTTCATGTGGGTCCACGAGTACTTGTGAGTTTTTTGCGACAGCGCATATGGATCGTAAATGCGCATGAAGTCTGCAATCAGACAGTACGTATAGAGTATAAATTATCCATGTTCAGCTGCCCCAACGTGCCCCTGTTAAATTTAGCGATATTTTCAGCAATCATGTCCGCCTGTAAACAAGCACTTTTTGCAGTATGCCATGGAGAAGCAGACGCCACAAAAAAGAGTTCTGCAGTGTTTGATCACACTTTTAGCGATATAGTTGATAAATACAAATGTTCCGAGATGAACTTGACATCTATAGAATGTACCATTAAATATTTTTGCAAAGCTCTTTCTAAAAGAAGGAAAAAATCGAATAGATGTAAGGAGCTTTTCGAGAGGAAGAACTCGGGTTGGTTAACCAAACATATGGTTCTTTTGGATAAGCATTGCATATTATAGATATTATAGGGCGGATAATTTAGAAAATGTACCACTTCCGATCGGAATGATGTCAGAAGAAGCCATAGAAGAAGCAAAGATTTTTAAAATTTTCGCTTAAGCCATACGCTTCCTTTTCTTCCGTTTCCTTTCCTTTCCTTTCCTTTCCTTTCCTTTCTTTTCCTTTCCTTTCCTTTTCCTTTGAAATTAAAGGCCAAAATCTTAGTTTGGACTACAATGCTCAAAAAGAAAATTCGGATTCTGACTCAAAAAAAATAATTTAGATTCAGACTAGGACAATTAAAACTAGTTTATTTTGTAAAACTGCAACTTAAAAAAAAATACATTTTATTAAAAAAAATTAAAAATTTTACCTTATTAAAATTATTTAATTTTATTTCTTATTGGGTTAACATTCCATAAAAATTTCAAACATTTAAAAATTATCATTATTTTTAATGATATTCCACATCTGACGCTAAATTACCCAAATCGGACACTGTGTTGTGGTTCGATTTCGAAAAAAAATTTAAATCGTAGATACCAGCTGAAGTGACTGGCAAGCCAAAACAGGAAAAAACTGGGTCCGGCAAGCACCACAATAAAAGTTCGTTGGCTTGCTCCGCTTCCATAGTCTTGCCCAGTGTAGTCCGTTCGCTCGCCTTGCTGTAATGCAACGGTTTGATTTTGTCAAGTCAGCCTCATTATGTTTAAATTATCTGCGAAAAGGTCACACGGTTGCGAAGTGTAAATCGACTAGGTATTAAATTTGTGCAAGATCGCACCACAAACTTCTGCACCGGTTTACTGTGGCCGAAAATAACTTGGCGTTACCACCACCAAATGAACATCCTCCTCCAGCGCTACATCTTGATGGCCCTTCTACGTCACATGCTTTGCATGCGTCATCCCTAGAAAGGGTTTTGTTAGCGACGTCGATCGTAAGCGTTAGAACTTAAAATGGCGAGCACAGTCAAGCATTACTTGACTGGGGCCACAAATGAACTTTATTACTGAAGATCTTGCTCAACGCAAGATCTGTAGGGAGGAATCGTGTATCAACTTGCTTGGAATTGGTCAAACAAATTCCCAGGTTAAGAAAAAGATACACACTGTGGTGAAGTCAAAAATTAATGGTAGAGAGTTTCCGTTCGACTTTTGGATTTTGAGAACTATCTCGGGTTATTACCCTGACCAGTCAGTGAACGTGAAAGATTGGGACCTACCAAAAAACTTGCCGTTAGCAGACCCATATTTTTATAAACCTAAGCGGATAGACATGTTAATTGGAGCTGAGTCATTTTTCGAACTGTTGTCCGTTGGCCAAACAAAACAAGGTCTAAACCATCCCATCCTCCAAAAAACTCTCCTTGGATGGATAGTATTGGGAAAATATAAGGCTAATATATTAACTCCTCAACAGCCTGTCTCTAGCCTGAATTGCCAAGAAAAATTACTCGAGTCGATAGATGGCTATTTGAAAAAATTCTGGTCGTTGGAAGAAGTACCAACTTATAAAAAGCTTTTGTCACCTGAACAAGAGTTATGTAAGGAACATTATCAGAAAAATACAGTTGTACTGCCTTAAGGTGGATTTGAAGTCAAGCTTCCATTTAAATCGGATCCAAGCGTTTTGAGAAACTCGTTCGAGGTAGCCAAACGCAGGTTTTTGTCGCTCAATAGAAGATTATTTCATGGACCGAATTTAAAGAAATTGTATTTGGATTTTATGGAAGAATACGAATTCTTAGGTCATATGTCCCCTACAAGCAATGATGTTCTTGCTACTCCACACTATGTCATACCTCATCTGTGTATCTTACGGCCTCAAAGCACATCGACCAAATTATGAAAAGTGTTTGATGCGTCTTGTAAGACATCAACACAGAAGTGCCTAAACGATCTGTTGATGGTTGGTCCCACAATTTAGGAAGAGTTGTATTCAACTCTTCTTCGGTTTCGGCCATAACCCCAGACCCATTCCTGGCCATAAGATGTTTGAAGATGTTGAGTGAATCTGCGAAAAATAGATTCCCCCGAGCTGCCGAAGTTATCGCTCCCCCGTCTAAGTTATGTGCAGCTTACTTTCTCGCAGATCTCTGCCGCAAGATAATGCCTCTAATAAAAGTTCTGATCGAACGAAGTGTATTTTGGTCGGATTCAGAAGTAACTCTTCATTGGATTAGTTGCCCTCCATCGTCGTTTTCAACGTTCCTATCGAATGGAGTTGCGGTAGGATTAGCTGCAATCGTCTCTAGCTCACATTTATTGGAAGTAATAGAATCGTCTCTACCTCACATTTATTGGAAGTAATAGAAGGATATTCCTCTCACCTAAAACTGTTGCGAGTATTCGTTTATATGTTCCGCTGTAGAAGGAAATTGAAGAGATAAGTATATGATAAGTAGATAAGTGAATTTTTATATTGTTCCCTCACCAGTCGACTATAATGAAGCCTTTAGGAAAATAGTCGAAATAGTCCAAGAGCACGAGTATCAAAACAAAAATACAAAAAATCCGAAAAAATTTAAATCTTGGCCCTGATCTACAAAAGCGAAAACCTTTTTTACATGAATCCTCAGAGGCTGGGCTTACCTTTTCGTTGTTGCCGGTCGAGGGGCGTCTAACTAATACTCCTATGCCAAGGATGCCGATGCCAAGTTTCCATTATTGTTAACAAAACGCTCTCAATTTGTTCAGAGCTACGTCTGATACTTGCACGAGTCGAATTTTCATGTGGGTCCACGAGCACTTGTGAGTTGCGACAGCGCATATGGATCGTAAATGCGCAGGAAGTCTGCAATCAGACAGTACGGTCATGCATACGCTGCTTTAAATGCAAGCCTCGTCTAATAAATCAATTAATGGGAAATTTACCCTTAGAAAGAATTCGTGCTCTCCGCCCATTCTCCATATGTGGTGTTGATTTTTGTGGCCCTATTGATACGACATCCGATACTTGCAGGAGTCGAATTTTCATGTGGGTCCACGAGTACTTGTGAGTTTTTTGCGACAGCGCATATGGATCGTAAATGCGCAGAAAGTCTGCAATCAGACAGTACGTATAGAGTATAAATTATCCATGTTCAGCTGCCCCAACGTGCCCCTGTTAAATTTAGCGATATTTTCAGCAATCATGTCCGCCTGTAAACAAGCACTTTTTGCAGTATGCCATGGAGAAGCAGACGCCACAAAAAAGAGTTCTGCAGTGTTTGATCACACTTTTAGCGATATAGTTGATAAATACAAATGTTCCGAGATGAACTTGACATCTATAGAATGTACCATTAAATATTTTTGCAAAGCTCTTTCTAAAAGAAGGAAAAAATCGAATAGATGTAAGGAGCTTTTCGAGAGGAAGAACTCGGGTTGGTTAACCAAACATATGGTTCTTTTGGATAAGCATTGCATATTATAGATATTATAGGGCGGATAATTTAGAAAATGTACCACTTCCGATCGGAATGATGTCAGAATCGGTCGCTCGCGAATCGTCGTCGCATGCAGACGTGTATTTATTGTGCTCCGGGAAAAAAACATTCATCAATATCAAAAAGTGCAGTGACTGGTTTCGTAAATCAACAACAACGCGAAAAGACGCTTTCAGCGATGAAATCGCTAATGTTTATATTGATTAATTAATTAATTAATATAAAACATAACATTTAAAACTCGAACAATATCAATTTCGATTGCAATGAGTCTAAACGACGTTAGCACACAACGTCAACGTGAGCAAGACGAGAGACGGCTCTCAGTACAAAGAAACAACGCTTACTTCACTTTCAAAGCAACCGAAAGTAATGCAAGCTCATCCCAAACACGGTCAATTACCCCAAACTTGGCCGAATTCTTAAACGTAGAGAGCGTGAGAGCGCGTTCTTGCTCCTTCTCGCTACCATCGATGTCTCTGCAGCCAAAGAGCGCAGTAACTAGCACCGCAACCTCTTTGACAACGTCAACCGTAACAACAACAACAACCGCTACTGTAACGACAGCGCGTTTAACGACGTCATCAGCTAGCAACGCAAACATTGATACTTCAGCCGCTGTGCTGCCCGAAAAAGAGAACAAAAACAAAGAAAATATTAAGCCGGCTGTGCAGACTGGTATGGATCGTTACATCCAAATCAAAAGGAAGCTGAGCCCCCTAAACTCCCAACGCAAAATAACCCGTGGCAATGCTAACATAGCCGCAATAGAAACGCCCACGAACTCAAACCGTTTTAAAATCTTGGCAGACTATGAGGATGACGCCGAATCTACAGAAGTCGAAAAAAGGAAGCCTAAGCCCCCGCCAATATACATACGAGAAAAAAGTTCCAACGTTCTTGTCAACAAAATTATAGAGCTCATTGGCAAGGACAACTTTCACATAATACCACTCGTAAAGGGCAATATCCAGGAAACAAAAGTTCAAACGAAGTCTGAAGATAATTACAGAGTATTATCAAAATACCTCACCGACAAAAAAAAGAACTTTTATACGTATCAGCTAAAAAGCAGCAAGGGCTTGCAAGTCGTACTTAAGGGCATAGAGCCCGAAGTACCGCCTACAGAGATAACAAAGGCGCTACAAGAGAAGGGATTTAGCGTTAAGACAGTGTTCAATATCTCTAACAGGGATAGAAAGCCGCAGCCACTCTTTAAGGTTGAACTCGAACCACAAACTAAGCCCCTCAAGAAATACGAAGTGCACCCTATATACAATCTTCAGTTCCTGCTGCACCGCAGAATTACAGTTGAGGAGCCGCACAAACGCAATGGCCCGGTACAATGTGCGAACTGCCAAGAATATGGCCATACAAGGTCTTACTGTAAACTGCGCCCAGTTTGTGTAGTTTGTGGTGAGCTTCATGACTCCGCACACTGCCCAGCGAGCAAAGATGACCAAAACTCGAAAAAGTGCGGCAACTGCGGTGGAAATCACACTGCTAACTATAGAGGTTGCCCAGTTTATAAGGAGCTGAAAAGTCGCATCCACCAGAGGGGACTTACTGCCCGCACCCAAAATAATCAGTTCATAGCCTCCAGGACAAACCCTGAAGTCTTCTTCTCGACCGCAGCCAGATCCTCACTAGGACTTACAAACTCTGACAAAAATGTCACATACGCAAGCGCTTTAAAATCAGGACTGGCTACCCCAGCCTCAAAAAGCTCACTGCCGCAATCAGCACACCAAGAACCGAACACGGCTCAGCAGTATCAACTTTCGGAGCAGTCAAAAAGTAACTTTGAAGCAATGATATGCAGTCTACAACAAAGACTTACGGAGTTCATGTCGTTTATGCGTACAACTATGCAAGATCTAATGCGAAACCAAAATCTATTAATACAAATGCTGGTTTCACAACAATCCAAATAATGACTTCCCTACGAATATCTACATGGAACGCTAACGGCGTTTCGCAGCATAAACTCGAGTTAGCGCAATTCCTACTAGACAATCAAATCGACGTAATGCTGCTTTCAGAAACACATCTTACGAACAGATACAATTTCCAACTACGAGGATATTCATTCTATGGAACAAATCATCCAGACGGTAAAGCACACGGCGGGACTGGAATTTTAATCAGAAGCCGTATCAAGCACCATTATCATACGAAATTTGCAAAAAACTACCTACAGGCCACATCAATAAATATACACCTAAATACTGGCAAGCAATTAACTCTAGCTGCCGTATACTGCCCCCCACGCTTCACCATAGCCGAAGATGAGTTTATGCAGTTTTTCAACTCACTCGGAGACCACTTCATAGCAGCAGGAGACTACAATGCCAAGCACACACACTGGGGATCTCGTCTTGTGACCCCAAAAGGAAAGCAGCTCTATAATGCAATTATCAAAGCTAAGAACAAGCTAGACTATGCTTCTTCTGGCACACCAACATACTGGCCGGCAGACCCAAAGAAACTTCCCGATTTAATTGACTTTGCGATTACCAAAAACATTCCTAAAAATCGGATATGCGCCGAATGCCTTTCGGATCTTTCATCTGATCACTCGCCTGTCCTTTTTACTCTTCTCCAACACCCAGGAACATGGGATCAACCATCAAATCTGACCTCGCATAAAACCAATTGGGTTAAGTACAGGAAGTACATCAGCTCACACATTGAGCTGAGTCCTCACCTCAGCGACGAAGCCAACGTAGACAGTTTTGTTAAATCGCTGGAGTCTGTACTCGTCTCTGCAGCTCGAGTTTCAACACCTCAAATTATAAACACACAACGCAATCAAAAGAAGACAAATCTACAAATCGAACAGCTCGTCCTCGAAAAGCGACGCTTACGTCGAGAATGGCAATGTCACAGATCGCCATCTGCTAAGCAACGCTTCAAACATGCCTCACGTCAACTTGATCAAGCTCTACAGCAAGAAGAAACGTATGTCCACCACCGCTACATAGAGCAATTGTCAACTAACAGTACGAAACACTCACTATGGAGAGCTCACCCAACTCTGAGCTCACCGAAAGAAACCGTGATGCCTATTAGAAATTCCACAGGCGGGTGGGCGCGCAGCGACGCAGACAGAGCCAGTACGTTTGCCAAACACCTTAAAAATGTCTTCCAACCAAATCCTGCCACCAATGCGTTTACTCTGCCGACTCTATCAGATGAGCCCCAGCCTCAACATGAGCCGATTGAGTTTCGCCCAAACGAAATCGTTAACATCATCAAACGACAACTGAATCCGAAAAAATCCCCGGGCTGCGACCTCATAACTCCCAAAATGATCATTGAGCTCCCATACTGTGCCGTTTGCACTCTAACCCAGCTATTTAATGCCATCGCAAAACTTGGCCACTTTCCAGTGAGATGGAAAAAGTCAATTATAATAATGATAGCAAAGCCGGGAAAAGACCACACTATCCCCACGTCGTATAGACCTATAAGCCTACTCTCTTGCCTATCTAAACTCTTTGAAAAATGCCTAATGACTCGGATAAACACATACCTGAGAATCCAGGAAGGAATCCCGTCACACCAATTTGGGTTTCGTGAAAAGCATGGAACAATTGAGCAGGTCAACCGGATAACATCCGAAATTCGGAACGCGTTCGAAAAACGAGAGTACTGTACTGCCATATTTTTAGATGTCTCTCAAGCATTCGATAGAGTCTGGCTGGAAGGTCTAATGTACAAGATCAAGACAATGCTCCCCTACAGCACCCACAAGATTTTGGAGTCTTACCTTCACGACAGAAAATTTGTCGTGAGGTGCAATACCGCTATGTCCGATGAGTACACTGTTGGAGCTGGAGTTCCTCAAGGCAGCGTGCTAGGGCCAATATTATATGTCCTCTACACAGCAGATATCCCGACAAGCACACGTCTAACAACATCCACGTTTGCCGATGACACAGCTATTCTTAGCCGCTCAAAATGCCCGATTCAAGCAACTGCGCAGCTAGCTCATCATATGGTGGATGTCGAAAAATGGCTGTCAGACTGGCGAATTAAAGTGAACGAACTAAAATGCAAGCATGTTACGTTCACTCTGAACAGGCAAAACTGCCCGCCGATAACACTAAACAACACTCTACTCCCACAAGCAAACGAAGTAACATACCTAGGAGTACATCTCGACAGAAGACTCACATGGCGCCGGCACATTGAAGCCAAAAGAACCTAAACCTACATTGAAAGAACACCTAAAGCTAAAAGCCAGCGGTCTTCATTGGCTTATCAACGCTCGGTCACCTCTTAGCCTTGAACATAAAGTCCTGCTGTACAACTCGGTACTAAAACCTATATGGATGTACGGCTCCCAGTTATGGGGGAACGCCAGCAATAGCAACATTGACATAATTCAAAGAGTTCAGTCGAAGATCCTGAGAACAATCACCGGGGCACCGTGGTACGTTCGCAACGAAAACATACACCGCGACTTAAACATTCGACCAGTCAAAGAAGCGATCGCAGAACAGAAGGTAAAGTACTTAACCAAGCTATCGGTGCACCCTAACCACCTGGCGAGAGGTCTAACAAGGTTGAGCAACCAATCACGCCTTCGTCGCAATGACTTACCCACCCAGCGACCGACCTGAGGGACGCGCAACCAGAATGCAGTCTTAGTATACTGTTAGTTAAATTTTAATGTTAAGATTCGTCAACTTATTGTTAGTCTCAAAATTAAGAGTAGATTCAATAAATAAAAGCAAAGCTATAATAAAAAAAAAAAAAAAAAAAAAATTTTCGCTTAAGCCATACGCTTTCTTTTCTTCCGTTTCCTTTCCTTTCCTTTCCTTTCCTTTCCTTTTCCTTTGAGATTAAAGGCCAAAATCTTAGTTTGGACTACAATGCTCAAAAAGAAAATTCGGATTCTGACTCAAAAAAAATAATTTAGATTCAGACTAGGACAATTAAAACTAGTTTATTTTGTAAAACTGCAACTTAAAAAAAAATACATTTTATTAAAAAAAATTAAAAATTTTACCTTATTAAAATTATTTAATTTTATTTCTTATTGGGTTAACATTCCATAAAAATTTCAAACATTTAAAAATTATCATTATTTTTAATGATATTCCACATCTGACGCTAAATTACCCAAATCGGGCACTGTGTTGTGGTTCGATTTCGAAAAAAAATTTAAATCGTAGATACCAGCACCTGTTTGCTGAAGTGACTGGCAAGCCAAAACAGGAAAAAACTGCGTCCGGCAAGCACCACAATAAAAGTTCGTTGGCTTGCTCCGCTTCCATAGTCTTGCCCAGTGTAGTCCGTTCGCTCGCCTTGCTGTAATGCAACGGTTTGATTTTGTCAAGTCAGCCTCATTATGTTAAAATTATCTGCGAAAAGGTCACACGGTTACGAAGTGTAAATCGACTAGGTATTAAATTTGTGCAAGATCGCACCACAAACTTCTGCACCGGTTTACTGTGGCCGAAAATAACTTGGCGTTACCACCACCAAATGAACATCCTCCTCCAGCGCTACATCTTGATGGCCCTTCTACGTCACATGCTTTGCATGCGTCATCCCTAGAAAGGGTTTTGTTAGCGACGTCGATCGTAAGCGTTAGAACTTAAAATGGCGAGCACAGTCAAGCATTACTTGACTGGGGCCACAAATGAACTTTATTACTGAAGATCTTGCTCAACGCAAGATCTGTAGGGAGGAATCGTGTATCAACTTGCTTGGAATTGGTCAAACAAATTCCCAGGTTAAGAAAAAGATACACACTGTGGTGAAGTCAACAATTAATGGTAGAGAGTTTCCGTTCGACTTTTGGATTTTGAGAACTATCTCGGGTTATTACCCTGACCAGTCAGTGAACGTGAAAGATTGTGACCTACCAAAAAACTTGCCGTTAGTAGACCCATATTTTTATAAACCTAAGCGGATAGACATGTTAATTGGAGCTGAGTCATTTTTCGAACTGTTGTCCGTTGGCCAAACAAAACAAGGTCTAAACCATCCCATCCTCCAAAAAACTCTCCTTGGATGGATAGTATTGGGAAAATATAAGGCTAATATATTAACTCCTCAACAGCCTGTCTCTAGCCTGAATTGCCAAGAAAAATTACTCGAGTCGATAGATGGCTATTTGAAAAAATTCTGGTCGTTGGAAGAAGTACCAACTTATAAAAAGCTTTTGTCACCTGAACAAGAGTTATGTAAGGAACATTATCAGAAAAATACAGTTGTACTGCCTTAAGGTGGATTTGAAGTCAAGCTTCCATTTAAATCGGATCCAAGCGTTTTGAGAAACTCGTTCGAGGTAGCCAAACGCAGGTTTTTGTCGCTCAATAGAAGATTATTTCATGGTCCGAATTTAAAGAAATTGTATTTGGAATTTATGGAAGAATACGAATCCTTAGGTTATATGTCATGTCCCCTACAAGCAATGATGTTCTTGCTACTCCACACTATGTCATACCTCATCTGTGTATCTTACGGCCTCAAAGCACATCGACCAAATTATGAAAAGTGTTTGATGCGTCTTGTAAGACATCAACACAGAAGTGCCTAAACGATCTGTTGATGGTTGGTCCCACAATTTAGGAAGAGTTGTATTCAACTCTTCTTCGGTTTCGGCCATAACCCCAGACCCATTCCTGGCCATAAGATGTTTGAAGATGTTGAGTGAATCTGCGAAAAATAGATTCCCCCGAGCTGCCGAAGTTATCGCTCCCCCGTCTAAGTTATGTGCAGCTTACTTTCTCGCAGATCTCTGCCGCAAGATAACGCCTCTAATAAAAGTTCTGATCGAACGAAGTGTATTTTGGTCGGATTCAGAAGTAACTCTCATTGGATTCGTTGCCCTCCATCGTCGTTTAGCTGCAATCGTCTCTAGCTCACATTTATTGGAAGTAATAGAATCGTCTCTACCTCACATTTATTGGAAGTAATAGAAGGATATTCCTCTCACCTAAAACTGTTGCGAGTATTCGTTTATATGTTCCGCTGTAGAAGGAAATTGAAGAGATAAGTATATGATAAGTAGATAAGTGAATTTTTATATTGTTCCCTCACCAGTCGAATATAATGAAGCCTTTAGGAAAATAGTCGAAATAGTCCAAGAGCACGAGTATCAAAACAAAAATACAAAAAATCCGAAAAAATTTAAATCTTGGCCCTGATCTACAAAAGCGAAAACCTTTTTTACATGAATCCTCAGAGGCTGGGCTTACCTTTTCGTTGTTGCGGGTCGAGGGGCGTCTAACTAATACTCCTATGCCAACGATGCCGATGCCAAGTTTCCATTATTGTTAACAAAACGCTCTCAATTTGTTTAGAGCTACGTCCGATACTTGCACGAGTCGAATTTTCATGTGGGTCCACGAGCACTTGTGAGTTGCGACAGCGCATATGGATCGTAAATGCGCAGGAAGTCTGCAATCAGACAGTACGGTCATGCATACGCTGCTTTAAATGCAAGCCTCGTCTTATAAATCAATTAATGGGAAATTTACCCTTAGAAAGAATTCGTGCTCTCCGCCCATTCTCCATATGTGGTGTTGATTTTTGTGGCCCTATTGATACGACATCCGATACTTGCAGGAGTCGAATTTTCATGTGGGTCCACGAGTACTTGTGAGTTTTTTGCGACAGCGCATATGGATCGTAAATGCGCAGGAAGTCTGCAATCAGACAGTACGTATAGAGTATAAATTATCCATGTTCAGCTGCCCCAACGTGCCCCTGTTAAATTTAGCGATATTTTCAGCAATCATGTCCGCCTGTAAACAAGCACTTTTTGCAGTATGCCATGGAGAAGCAGACGCCACAAAAAAGAGTTCTGCAGTGTTTGATCACACTTTTAGCGATATAGTTGATAAATACAAATGTTCCGAGATGAACTTGACATCTATAGAATGTACCATTAAATATTTTTGCAAAGCTCTTTCTAAAAGATGGAAAAAATCGAATCGGATGTAAGGAGCGTTTCGAGAGGAAGAACTCGGGTTGGTTAACCGAACATATGGTTCTTTTGGATGAGCATTGCATATTATAGATATTATAGGGCGGATAATTTAGAAAATGTACCACTTCCGATCGGAATGATGTCAGAAGAAACCATAGAAGCCCGAAACAAAGGTTTTTAAAATTTTCGCTTAAGCCATACGCTTCCTTTTCTTCCTTTTCCTTTCCTTTCCTTTCCTTTCCTTTCCTTTTCCTTTGAGATTAAAGGCCAAAATCTTAGTTTGGACTACAATGCTCAAAAAGAAAATTCGGATTCTGACTAAAAAAAAATAATTTAGATTCAGACTAGGACAATTAAAACTAGTTTATTTTGTAAAACTGCAACTTAAAAAAAAATACATTTTATTAAAAAAAATTAAAAATTTTACCTTATTAAAATTATTTAATTTTATTTCTTATTGGGTTAACATTCCATAAAAATTTCAAACATTTAAAAATTATCATTATTTTTAATGATATTCCACATCTGACGCTAAATTACCCAAATCGGCCACTGTGTTGTGGTTCGATTTCGAAATAAAATTTAAATCGTAGGTACCAGCACCTGTTCGCTGAAGTGACTGGCAAGCCAAAACAGGAAAAAACTGTGTCCGGCAAGCACCACAATAAAAGTTCGTTGGCTTGCTCCGCTTCCATAGTCTTGCCCAGTGTAGTCCGTTCGCTCGCCTTGCTGTAATGCAACGGTTTGAGTTTGTCAAGTCAGCCTCATTATGTTAAAATTATCTGCGAAAAGGTCACACAGTTGCGAAGTGTAAATCGACTAGGTATTAAATTTGTGCAAGATCGCACCACAAACTTCTGCACCGGTTTACTGTGGCCGAAAATAACTTGGCGTTACCACCACCAAATGAACATCCTCCTCCAGCGCTACATCTTGATGGCCCTTCTACGTCACATGCTTTGCATGCGTCATCCCTAGAAAGGGTTTTGTTAGCGACGTCGATCGTAAGCGTTAGAACTTAAACTGTGACTGTGGCGAGCACAGTCAAGCATTACTTGACTGGGGCCACAAATGAACTTTATTACTGAAGATCTTGCTCAACGCAAGATCTGTAGGGAGGAATCGTGTATCAACTTGCTTGGAATTGGTCAAACAAATTCCCAGGTTAAGAAAAAGATACACACTGTGGTGAAGTCAACAATTAATGGTAGAGAGTTTCCGTTCGACTTTTGGATTTTGAGAACTATCTCGGGTTATCACCCTGACCAGTCAGTGAACGTGAAAGATTGGGACCTACCAAAAAACTTGCCGTTAGCAGACCCATATTTTTATAAACCTAAGCGGATAGACATGTTAATTGGAGCTGAGTCATTTTTGAACTGTCCGTTGGCCAAAAAAAACAAGGCCCAAGCCATCCCATCCTCCAAAAAACTCTCCTTGGATGGATAGTATTGGGAAAATATAAGGCTAATATATCAACTCCTCAACAGCCTGTCTCTAGCCTGAATTGCCAAGAAAAATTACTCGAGTCGATAGATGGCAATTTGAAAAAATTCTGGTCGTTGGAAGAAGTACAAACTTCTAAAAAGCTTTTGTCACCTGAACAAGAGTTATGTAAGGAACATTATCAGAAAAATACAGTTGTACAGCCTTAAGGTGGATTTGAAGTCAAGCTTCCATTTAAATCGGATCCAAGCGTTTTGGGAAACTCGTTCGAGGTAGCCAAACGCAGGTTTTTGTCGCTCAATAGAAGATTATTTCGAGGTTCGAATTTAAAGAAATTGTATTTGGAATTTATGGAAGAATACGAATCCTTAGGTCACATGTCCCCTACAAGCAATGATGTTCTTGCTACTCCACACTATGTCATACCTCATCTGTGTATCTTACGGCCTCAAAGCACATCGACCAAATTATGAAAAGTGTTTGATGCGTCTTGTAAGACATCAACACAGAAGTGCCTAAACGTTTTGGGAAACTCGTTTGAGGTAGCCAAACGCAGGTTTTTGTCGCTCAATAGAAGATTATTTCGAGGTCCGAATTTAAAGAAATTGTATTTGGAATTTATGGAAGAATACGAATCCTTAGGTCACATGTCCCCTACAAGCAATGATGTTCTTGCTACTCCACACTATGTCATACCTCATCTGTGTATCTTACAGCCTCAAAGCACTTCGACCAAATTATGAAAAGGGTTTGATGCGTCTTGTAAGACATCAACACAGAAGTGCCTAAACGATCTGTTGATGGTTGGTCCCACAATTTAGGAAGAGTTGTATTCAACTCTTCTTCGGTTTCGGCCATAACCCCAGACCCATTCCTGGCCATAAGATGTTTGAAGATGTTGAGTGAATCTGCGAAAAATAGATTCCCCCGAGCTGCCGAAGTTATTGGTCCCGGCTTTTACGTCAACGACATGTTAACGGGGGCTGCTTGTCACCTATGTCCATTCATGTCTTTTCTGACCTATCGATGAGAGCCTATGGAGCCTGCAGGTATATTCGTTGCGAATCTGCAGAAGGTATTAAAGTTTCGTTGTTGAATGCAAAGTCCAAAAATAGCGCCGCTCAAGACTAAGACGCTCCCCCGTCTTAAGTTATATGCAGCTCACTTTCTCGTAGATCTCTGCCGCAAGATAACGCCTCTAATAAAAGTTCTGATCGAACGAAGTGTATTTTGGTCGGATTCAGAAGTAACTCTTCATTGGATTAGTTGCCCTCCATCGTCGTTTTTAACGTTCCTATCGAATGGAGTTGCGGTCGGATTAGCTGCAATCGTCTACCTCACATTTATTGGAAGTAATAGAATCGTCTCTACCTCACATTTATTAGAAGTAATAGAAGGATTTTCCTCTCACCTAAAACTGTTGCGAGTATTCGTTTATATGTTCCGCTTTATAAGGAAATTGAAGAGATAAGTATATGATAAGTAGATAAGTGAATTTTTATATTGTTCCCTCACCAGTCGAATATAATGAAGCCTTTAGAAAAATAGTCGAAATAGTCCAAGAGCACGAGTATCAAAACAAAAATACAAAAAATCCGAAAAAATTTAATTCTTGGCCCTGATCTACAAAAGCGAAAACCTTTTTTACATGAATCTTCTGAGGCTGGGCTTACCTTTTCGTTGTTGCGGGTCGAGGGGCGTCTAGCTAATACTCCTATTCCAACGATGCCGATGCCAAGTTTCCATTATTGTTAACAAAACGGTCTAAATTTGTTCAGAGCTACGTCCGATACTTGCACGAGTCGAATTTTCATGTGGGTCCACGAGCACTTGTGAGTTGCGACAGCGCATATGGATCGTAAATGCGCAGGAAGTCTGCAATCAGACAGTACGGTCATGCATACGCTGCTTTAAATGCAAGCCTCGTCTAATAAATCAATTAATGGGAAATTTACCCTTAGAAAGAATTCGTGCTCTCCGCCCATTCTCCATATGTGGTGTTGATTTTTGTGGCCCTATTGATACGACATCCGACACTTGCAGGAGTCGAATTTTCATGTGGGTCCACGAGTACTTGTGAGTTTTTTGCGACAGCGCATATGGATCGTAAATGCGCAGGAAGTCTGCAATCAGACAGTACGTATAGAGTATAAATTATCCATGTTCAGCTGCCCCAACGTGCCCCTGTTAAATTTAGCGATATTTTCAGCAATCATGTCCGCCTGTAAACAAGCACTTTTTGCAGTATGCCATGGAGAAGCAGACGCCACAAAAAAGAGTTCTGCAGTGTTTGATCACACTTTTAGCGATATAGTTGATAAATACAAATGTTCCGAGATGAACTTGACATCTATAGAATGTACCATTAAATATTTTTGCAAAGCTCTTTCTAAAAAAAGGAAAAAATCGAATAGATGTAAGGAGCTTTTCGAGAGGAAGAACTCGGGTTGGTTAACCAAACATATGGTTCTTTTGGATAAGCATTGCATATTATAGATATTATAGGGCGGATAATTTAGAAAATGTACCACTTCCGATCGGAATGATGTCAGAAGAAGCCATAGAAGAAGCAAAGATTTTAAAAATTTTCGCTTAAGCCATACGCTTCCTTTTCTTCCGTTTCCTTTCCTTTCCTTTCCTTTCCTTTCCTTTTCCTTTGAGATTAAAGGCCAAAATCTTAGTTTGGACTACAATGCTCAAAAAGAAAATTCGGATTCTGACTCAAAAAAAATAATTTAGATTCAGACTAGGACAATTAAAACTAGTTTATTTTGTAAAACTGCAACTTAAAAAAAATACATTTTATTAAAAAAAATTAAAAATTTTACCTTATTAAAATTATTTAATTTTATTTCTTATTGGGTTAACATTCCATAAAAATTTCAAACATTTAAAAATTATCATTATTTTTAATGATATTCCACATCTGACGCTAAATTACCCAAATCGGACACTGTGTTGTGGTTCGATTTCGAAAAAAAATTTAAATCGTAGATACCAGCTGAAGTGACTGGCAAGCCAAAACAGGAAAAAACTGGGTCCGGCAAGCACCACAATAAAAGTTCATTGGCTTGCACCGCTTCCATAGTCTTGCCCAGTGTAGTCCGTTCGCTCGCCTTGCTGTAATGCAACGGTTTGATTTTGTCAAGTCAGCCTCATTATGTTTAAATTATCTGCGAAAAGGTCACACGGTTGCGAAGTGTAAATCGACTAGGTATTAAATTTGTGCAAGATCGCACCACAAACTTCTGCACCGGTTTACTGTGGCCGAAAATAACTTGGCGTTACCACCACCAAATGAACATCCTCCTCCAGCGCTACATCTTGATGGCCCTTCTACGTCACATGCTTTGCATGCGTCATCCCTAGAAAGGGTTTTGTTAGCGACGTCGATCGTAAGCGTTAGAACTTAAACTGTGACTGGCGAGCACAGTCAAGCATTACTTGACTGGGGCCACAAATGAACTTTATTACTGAAGATCTTGCTCAACGCAAGATCTGTAGGGAGGAATCGTGTATCAACTTGCTTGGAATTGGTCAAACAAATTCCCAGGTTAAGAAAAAGATACACACTGTGGTGAAGTCAACAATTAATGGTAGAGAGTTTCCGTTCGACTTTTGGATTTTGAGAACTATCTCGGGTTATCACCCTGACCAGTCAGTGAACGTGAAAGCTTGGGACCTACCAAAAAACTTGCCGTTAGCAGACCCATATTTTTATAAACCTAAGCGGATAGACATGTTAATTGGAGCTGAGTCATTTTTCGAACTGTTGTCCGTTGGCCAAAAAAAACAAGGCCCAAGCCATCCCATCCTCCAAAAAACTCTCCTTGGATGGATAGTATTGGGAAAATATAAGGCTAATATATCAACTCCTCAACAGCCTGTCTCTAGCCTGAATTGCCAAGAAAAATTACTCGAGTCGATAGATGGCAATTTGAAAAAATTCTGGTCGTTGGAAGAAGTACAAACTTCTAAAAAGCTTTTGTCACCTGAACAAGAGTTATGTAAGGAACATTATCAGAAAAATACAGTTGTACTGCCTTAAGGTGGATTTGAAGTCAAGCTTCCATTTAAATCGGATCCAAGCGTTTTGAGAAACTCGTTCGAGGTAGCCAAACGCAGGTTTTTGTCGCTCAATAGAAGATTATTTCGAGGTTCGAATTTAAAGAAATTGTATTTGGAATTTATGGAAGAATACGAATCCTTAGGTCACATGTCCCCTACAAGCAATGATGTTCTTGCTACTCCACACTATGTCATACCTCATCTGTGTATCTTACGGCCTCAAAGCACATCGACCAAATTATGAAAATTGTTTGATGCGTCTTGTAAGACATCAACACAGAAGTGCCTAAACGTTTTGGGAAACTCGTTTGAGGTAGCCAAACGCAGGTTTTTGTCGCTCAATAGAAGATTATTTCGAGGTCCGAATTTAAAGAAATTGTATTTGGAATTTATGGAAGAATACGAATCCTTAGGTCACATGTCCCCTACAAGCAATGATGTTCTTGCTACTCCACACTATGTCATACCTCATCTGTGTATCTTACAGCCTCAAAGCACTTCGACCAAATTATGAAAAGGGTTTGATGCGTCTTGTAAGACATCAACACAGAAGTGCCTAAACGATCTGTTGATGGTTGGTCCCACAATTTAGGAAGAGTTGTATTCAACTCTTCTTCGGTTTCGGCCATAACCCCAGACCCATTCCTGGCCATAAGATGTTTGAAGATGTTGAGTGAATCTGCGAAAAATAGATTCCCCCGAGCTGCCGAAGTTATTGGTCCCGGCTTTTACGTCAACGACATGTTAACGGGGGCTGCTTGTCACCTATGTCCATTCATGTCTTTTCTGACCTATCGATGAGAGCCTATGGAGCCTGCAGGTATATTCGTTGCGAATCTGCAGAAGGTATTAAAGTTTCGTTGTTGAATGCAAAGTCCAAAAATAGCGCCGCTCAAGACTAAGACGCTCCCCCGTCTTAAGTTATATGCAGCTCACTTTCTCGTAGATCTCTGCCGCAAGATAACGCCTCTAATAAAAGTTCTGATCGAACGAAGTGTATTTTGGTCGGATTCAGAAGTAACTCTTCATTGGATTAGTTGCCCTCCATCGTCGTTTTTAACGTTCCTATCGAATGGAGTTGCGGTCGGATTAGCTGCAATCGTCTACCTCACATTTATTGGAAGTAATAGAATCGTCTCTACCTCACATTTATTAGAAGTAATAGAAGGATTTTCCTCTCACCTAAAACTGTTGCGAGTATTCGTTTATATGTTCCGCTTTATAAGGAAATTGAAGAGATAAGTATATGATAAGTAGATAAGTGAATTTTTATATTGTTCCCTCACCAGTCGAATATAATGAAGCCTTTAGAAAAATAGTCGAAATAGTCCAAGAGCACGAGTATCAAAACAAAAATACAAAAAATCCGAAAAAATTTAATTCTTGGCCCTGATCTACAAAAGCGAAAACCTTTTTTACATGAATCTTCTGAGGCTGGGCTTACCTTTTCGTTGTTGCGGGTCGAGGGGCGTCTAGCTAATACTCCTATTCCAACGATGCCGATGCCAAGTTTCCATTATTGTTAACAAAACGGTCTCAATTTGTTCAGAGCTACGTCCGATACTTGCACGAGTCGAATTTTCATGTGGGTCCACGAGCACTTGTGAGTTGCGACAGCGCATATGGATCGTAAATGCGCAGGAAGTCTGCAATCAGACAGTACGGTCATGCATACGCTGCTTTAAATGCAAGCCTCGTCTAATAAATCAATTAATGGGAAATTTACCCTTAGAAAGAATTCGTGCTCTCCGCCCATTCTCCATATGTGGTGTTGATTTTTGTGGCCCTATTGATACGACATCCGACACTTGCAGGAGTCGAATTTTCATGTGGGTCCACGAGTACTTGTGAGTTTTTTGCGACAGCGCATATGGATCGTAAATGCGCAGGAAGTCTGCAATCAGACAGTACGTATAGAGTATAAATTATCCATGTTCAGCTGCCCCAACGTGCCCCTGTTAAATTTAGCGATATTTTCAGCAATCATGTCCGCCTGTAAACAAGCACTTTTTGCAGTATGCCATGGAGAAGCAGACGCCACAAAAAAGAGTTCTGCAGTGTTTGATCACACTTTTAGCGATATAGTTGATAAATACAAATGTTCCGAGATGAACTTGACATCTATAGAATGTACCATTAAATATTTTTGCAAAGCTCTTTCTAAAAAAAGGAAAAAATCGAATAGATGTAAGGAGCTTTTCGAGAGGAAGAACTCGGGTTGGTTAACCAAACATATGGTTCTTTTGGATAAGCATTGCATATTATAGATATTATAGGGCGGATAATTTAGAAAATGTACCACTTCCGATCGGAATGATGTCAGAAGAAGCCATAGAAGAAGCAAAGATTTTAAAAATTTTCGCTTAAGCCATACGCTTCCTTTTCTTCCGTTTCCTTTCCTTTCCTTTCCTTTCCTTTCCTTTCCTTTTCCTTTGAGATTAAAGGCCAAAATCTTAGTTTGGACTACAATGCTCAAAAAGAAAATTCGGATTCTGACTCAAAAAAAATAATTTAGATTCAGACTAGGACAATTAAAACTAGTTTATTTTGTAAAACTGCAACTTAAAAAAAAATACATTTTATTAAAAAAAATTAAAAATTTTACCTTATTAAAATTATTTAATTTTATTTCTTATTGGGTTAACATTCCATAAAAATTTCAAACATTTAAAAATTATCATTATTTTTAATGATATTCCACATCTGACGCTAAATTACCCAAATCGGACACTGTGTTGTGGTTCGATTTCGAAAAAAAATTTAAATCGTAGATACCAGCTGAAGTGACTGGCAAGCCAAAACAGGAAAAAACTGGGTCCGGCAAGCACCACAATAAAAGTTCGTTGGCTTGCTCCGCTTCCATAGTCTTGCCCAGTGTAGTCCGTTCGCTCGCCTTGCTGTAATGCAACGGTTTGATTTTGTCAAGTCAGCCTCATTATGTTTAAATTATCTGCGAAAAGGTCACACGGTTGCGAAGTGTAAATCGACTAGGTATTAAATTTGTGCAAGATCGCACCACAAACTTCTGCACCGGTTTACTGTGGCCGAAAATAACTTGGCGTTACCACCACCAAATGAACATCCTCCTCCAGCGCTACATCTTGATGGCCCTTCTACGTCACATGCTTTGCATGCGTCATCCCTAGAAAGGGTTTTGTTAGCGACGTCGATCGTAAGCGTTAGAACTTAAACTGTGACTGTGGCGAGCACAGTCAAGCATTACTTGACTGGGGCCACAAATGAACTTTATTACTGAAGATCTTGCTCAACGCAAGATCTGTAGGGAGGAATCGTGTATCAACTTGCTTGGAATTGGTCAAACAAATTCCCAGGTTAAGAAAAAGATACACACTGTGGTGAAGTCAACAATTAATGGTAGAGAGTTTCCGTTCGACTTTTGGATTTTGAGAACTATCTCGGGTTATCACCCTGACCAGTCAGTGAACGTGAAAGCTTGGGACCTACCAAAAAACTTGCCGTTAGCAGACCCATATTTTTATAAACCTAAGCGGATAGACATGTTAATTGGAGCTGAGTCATTTTTCGAACTGTTGTCCGTTGGCCAAAAAAAACAAGGCCCAAGCCATCCCATCCTCCAAAAAACTCTCCTTGGATGGATAGTATTGGGAAAATATAAGGCTAATATATCAACTCCTCAACAGCCTGTCTCTAGCCTGAATTGCCAAGAAAAATTACTCGAGTCGATAGATGGCAATTTGAAAAAATTCTGGTCGTTGGAAGAAGTACAAACTTCTAAAAAGCTTTTGTCACCTGAACAAGAGTTATGTAAGGAACATTATCAGAAAAATACAGTTGTACTGCCTTAAGGTGGATTTGAAGTCAAGCTTCCATTTAAATCGGATCCAAGCGTTTTGAGAAACTCGTTCGAGGTAGCCAAACGCAGGTTTTTGTCGCTCAATAGAAGATTATTTCGAGGTTCGAATTTAAAGAAATTGTATTTGGAATTTATGGAAGAATACGAATCCTTAGGTCACATGTCCCCTACAAGCAATGATGTTCTTGCTACTCCACACTATGTCATACCTCATCTGTGTATCTTACGGCCTCAAAGCACATCGACCAAATTATGAAAATTGTTTGATGCGTCTTGTAAGACATCAACACAGAAGTGCCTAAACGTTTTGGGAAACTCGTTTGAGGTAGCCAAACGCAGGTTTTTGTCGCTCAATAGAAGATTATTTCGAGGTCCGAATTTAAAGAAATTGTATTTGGAATTTATGGAAGAATACGAATCCTTAGGTCACATGTCCCCTACAAGCAATGATGTTCTTGCTACTCCACACTATGTCATACCTCATCTGTGTATCTTACAGCCTCAAAGCACTTCGACCAAATTATGAAAAGGGTTTGATGCGTCTTGTAAGACATCAACACAGAAGTGCCTAAACGATCTGTTGATGGTTGGTCCCACAATTTAGGAAGAGTTGTATTCAACTCTTCTTCGGTTTCGGCCATAACCCCAGACCCATTCCTGGCCATAAGATGTTTGAAGATGTTGAGTGAATCTGCGAAAAATAGATTCCCCCGAGCTGCCGAAGTTATTGGT
Source organism: Drosophila bipectinata (assembly GCF_030179905.1). Classification (NCBI taxonomy): domain Eukaryota; kingdom Metazoa; phylum Arthropoda; class Insecta; order Diptera; family Drosophilidae; genus Drosophila; species Drosophila bipectinata. The sequence goes on along the minus strand of NC_091740.1, from coordinate 17,051,598 downwards.
CCCGGCTTTTACGTCAACGACATGTTAACGGGGGCTGCTTGTCACCTATGTCCATTCATGTCTTTTCTGACCTATCGATGAGAGCCTATGGAGCCTGCAGGTATATTCGTTGCGAATCTGCAGAAGGTATTAAAGTTTCGTTGTTGAATGCAAAGTCCAAAAATAGCGCCGCTCAAGACTAAGACGCTCCCCCGTCTTAAGTTATATGCAGCTCACTTTCTCGTAGATCTCTGCCGCAAGATAACGCCTCTAATAAAAGTTCTGATCGAACGAAGTGTATTTTGGTCGGATTCAGAAGTAACTCTTCATTGGATTAGTTGCCCTCCATCGTCGTTTTTAACGTTCCTATCGAATGGAGTTGCGGTCGGATTAGCTGCAATCGTCTACCTCACATTTATTGGAAGTAATAGAATCGTCTCTACCTCACATTTATTAGAAGTAATAGAAGGATTTTCCTCTCACCTAAAACTGTTGCGAGTATTCGTTTATATGTTCCGCTTTATAAGGAAATTGAAGAGATAAGTATATGATAAGTAGATAAGTGAATTTTTATATTGTTCCCTCACCAGTCGAATATAATGAAGCCTTTAGAAAAATAGTCGAAATAGTCCAAGAGCACGAGTATCAAAACAAAAATACAAAAAATCCGAAAAAATTTAATTCTTGGCCCTGATCTACAAAAGCGAAAACCTTTTTTACATGAATCTTCTGAGGCTGGGCTTACCTTTTCGTTGTTGCGGGTCGAGGGGCGTCTAGCTAATACTCCTATTCCAACGATGCCGATGCCAAGTTTCCATTATTGTTAACAAAACGGTCTCAATTTGTTCAGAGCCACGTCCGATACTTGCACGAGTCGAATTTTCATGTGGGTCCACGAGCACTTGTGAGTTGCGACAGCGCATATGGATCGTAAATGCGCAGGAAGTCTGCAATCAGACAGTACGGTCATGCATACGCTGCTTTAAATGCAAGCCTCGTCTAATAAATCAATTAATGGGAAATTTACCCTTAGAAAGAATTCGTGCTCTCCGCCCATTCTCCATATGTGGTGTTGATTTTTGTGGCCCTATTGATACGACATCCGATACTTGCAGGAGTCGAATTTTCATGTGGGTCCACGAGTACTTGTGAGTTTTTTGCGACAGCGCATATGGATCGTAAATGCGCATGAAGTCTGCAATCAGACAGTACGTATAGAGTATAAATTATCCATGTTCAGCTGCCCCAACGTGCCCCTGTTAAATTTAGCGATATTTTCAGCAATCATGTCCGCCTGTAAACAAGCACTTTTTGCAGTATGCCATGGAGAAGCAGACGCCACAAAAAAGAGGTATGGGGTGCAGTTCCATTTGTGCCTTTCCAGAAGGGGGCTTAGATAATTTCAGGTTTTACAATTTTCAACTAACTTCTTGACATATTTAGACATATGTTCGAACCAGAATTGTTCATAGACCTTGTCTAGAGTCTTCTGTCACCCTAAATGCATCATAGCCTCGTGTACATGGTTTATGACAGACCACCTAAACGCCTTAGTAATCACTGGTAAACAACGAGTCTTCCCATTACGTTGTATCTTGCGATATAATAGCACATTTCTAATTTCATAAATTTTCTTTACATCTGTCTCCATATCTTCGCTTTTTAACTGGTCCATGATTTTTATTATGCTATCATCTCGTTGATGTTCGGCTATCAGCCAATTATTTGTTAGATCTACACAGCTAGATCTGCAGCTAGATCTACACGAACCTCTGCTCTACGGATGACAGTTGAGACTACAGGAATTGGATTGCGCGATAAAAAGTCCACATGTGCCATTTGGCTACTTTTTCTATACTCAATGACAAATTCAAAAGCCTGTAAATACCCCCACCAGCGGTGTACTCTTGGGGTCAATTCAGCTTTCTTTTGTGTCGCTTTTAGTGAATTGCAATCGGTGTATACAGTGAATTTTCTACCATATAGATTAATGTCTGAAGTGTTTCACTGCATTGTAAGCTCGGTTTCTAGCTCATATGAGTGATATTTAGCTTCGGATACTGTTGTGCGTTTGCTAAAATATTCAACTACTCTTTGTTTACCGTCTATTTTGTGTATTAGCATTGCGCCATACCCATCAGCACTGGCATCTGTATGCAATTCGATTTGGAGCTCAGGATCAAAAATTGTCAGTACAGGGTCAGTCGTCAGTACTTTAATAATCTTTTGTCGGATCTGCTCATGCTCCTCTTTCCAAACAAACGTTTTAAGTTTGGAGGTCAACTCATAAAGCGGCTTCATCTGCTCTGACAAATTGTCTGAAGTACGATGCCAAGCCTATAAATTGCCTTAACTGCGTTACAGAGGATAGTGGCGACAGAGCAGTCAGGGCTTCTATCTTACTTGGATTCGGTTGGATTTCACTATCTTTAATATAGAATCCAAGGTACTCTACTCCTGTACGAAGAAAAGCGCACTTCTTTATATTAAATGTAAAACCTGCCTCAGACAAGACTCTCAGAACTATACCTACCTAAAATCCGCTGGCCATGTCTAGAGTGGAAAAATATTTTCCGCCTCGCAAGTGATCTATCTAATCAGAAATCAATGGCAACGGGTACTTATCTGAGATAGTGTTTGAATTTAGCTCACGAAAATCAAAGCACAGCCTGTCACTGCCATCTTTCTTTTTAACTAATAGCATTGGCCTTGCAAATGGCGAATTGCTTGGACGAATCACATTGGATTTAATCATTTGGACTATTTTTTCCCTTACTAATAGCTTTTCATCTGTACTAAGTCGATATGGGCGCCTTTGAACAGTTTTATTCTCGTCTATCAAACGAATTTCTAATGCCCCTGTGGTTACGAGCTTAGTTGGGATTCCATTTATAAAATTGCCAGAGTATTTTTGCAATACGTTTTTTAGTTTACATTTATCAATTTCACTTAATTCTATGTTGGTATCAAGTAAATTTTCAAAATTAGATGTATCTTTATGTATAGCACTAATAATCTTAGTTTTGTAAATATTAAGTTTGTCTGTTTTGATCATAACACCAATAGCAAGATAAAATATATCTTGACCAATCATTACGTCATGCTTTAAATAATTGTCTAATACGACATGGAACAAGATTTCTAAATTAAATTTATTTATGTTAAATTTAATTTATGTTTTCTATAAATTTTGTGGGCAATCTTTCCACAATAATGGCATTTTATCTGCAACTGCATTCGTGGTTTCTTCTTGTCCGAGCTTGACGAATTTTCATCGTTTTCGTTTTTGCGCTTCTTGAAGGCGTAAGCCTGCAGCTGCCGCTGTAGTTTATTACGCGTCGTTACATTCGTCGTAAAAACCCAACGCAGTAAATTATTGTCAATTTGTGTCATGTGGGCTAACGCTATTGACACCGCAATCTCCTCCAGTTCCGTCGATTTCCACTTGGATAGCAACAGCGTAACTATGCGACTGCCATATTCTGCAAAGCTTTCTCCAGATCTGGGATGCCCGTTTAAAACATGAATCAGTACGGCAGCCGTTGTCTCAATGCCCACGAATCGCTGGATGAACAGTTCCCTGAATTGGGTCCAGGTGATGCAAAGCATCCAGGATAGCAAAGCAAACCTGGGACAGCCATTGCAAAGCACTGCCTTCCAGCGCTTTGCTTAGTGCTATTACTAAGGCTATTATTACTTATTCGAGTGTATTATCTGTAGTGCACCATGCTGATGCATCTGTTCCAGCGCCATCGGGATTAAATTTGGGCAGTGTCACATGCGTGGTTTTCCAATCTGACGCCGAGGCTCTTGGCGCCTGCATGGTTTTTATAAAAAATCCTCCGATTTTTGTTTTGCTCTTCCAGCGCTGCCATATATTGAGCGGAGCTGTGCTCTTGTGGCGAAGGCGATCCCACTTCTGATGACGGATGACCGGGAATATCCTCCATTGTCCTTTAAACTTTTTTTATTGATGCGACAGCACAGCAAGTTCCGCTCACCTTCGTTACCCAAGCTAGATTGATTTTACTCTCCTCGATCATTACGCTCAACCCTGCTTTCGCAGCATTCTCTCTCTCTCGAGTATAAAAGGTATAAAAACATTATAAATTTCATTTTTGTCCACATAATGCAAATGATAATTTCCACATAATGAGGAAATTGAGTAACAAACAAAATAAAAATAAAAAACCGATTGAAGATATATCTAATATTTTATAAGTTATTAATTAAATGCCGCTAGCGAGGCCGAATCGACTACTGTGCGCCGGTGCGAAGGAGGGTGCCAAGGCATTTTCTCTTAAGAGGGGCTAGCCATGGGACCACGGAACGGCGTGGAGAGGAAGACCTCTATACCAACCGGTGGGGCCCCTAAGGCAAACGCAGGCAAGAGAGATCCTGCCCGACTTCCAACCGGCAAAGGCTGGAGTGAAGCTGCAGCTGAAGAACCTGGCTGAAGTAGGCTCTATCAAGGAGATCGCGCAGAGTGCGAAAAGGCAGAGGTCTATGGAAGGAGAAGCGCCCCAAGTGAAGAAGATGAAGTTCGAGCTGCAGCCGTCCAACCATTCATTCGCCGAGGTCACGAAGGTAAGAATGCTCATTGGAGTCCTGGACAGGGGATCCAAGGATGGGCTGATCCCTAAGAACCCTTGGCGAAAGGTGGTAAACGAGTTGCATGGGCGCTTCATGGATGAGATGGTGAAGAGCGGAGGACCCGCACCATAATACGAATACGTAGGAGTAGCGTCAAGGTATGCAAAGACACGTGTTCAGTAGAATTATAAAAGCGTATAATGGCCACGCTTGTAGAAATCTCCTCTGAGGCAAAGCTGGAGTGGGTTGACTGGGATGAGATCCCACGCAAGCAGAGGGCGCGAAAAGCTCACCGTATGGTACGGATCACCGAAAAGCCGGCCGACCCAGGCATCAAATTGGCTTTGCTGAATTATTGCCTGGGTGACAACAGGAAACAAGACGAGCCTGCATCCTCGCAAAGAAAAACCTTCATCATCAAGAACAGGAGGGAAGTACTTGACATAGATACATAGAATTAGTGGTCAATTTCGAAAGCTACACTGGGGACATTCGCCTATTGAATGAATTGTCCCAAAAGTAGATCGGGGAGTAGCAAGTCAAACAAAACACTATGGTGGTCGCAAACACTTGGGGCCTTTAAAACCAAGCCCCGAAAAGACATAAATTTTGCTAGCAAACACATAAATAGCTTGGGAGGCGTATAAAGCGGACCTCAAGGAGTACAAAAAGGAAGCAAAAAAGACCATGGTTCAGCACGAAGGGATTCAGGGAACATCAAAGGCTTCCTGACTCAGTAAGGTCCTCGCAACCACAACCTTAGGTAGGATACATCAAAACCTCGGATGGTAGCTGGACCACGTCCAGAACGGAAACCCTAGAGGATCTTCCAAATGAACATTTCCCAGAGTGTTTCAAGGAGAAGACAACGCAGGAAACGCAGAGCGAGGGGGCAGCTCTCCCATCCCGAACCAACTCGAATACCTCCTTAATGTCAGTTGGACGATAAACTGTTTCAACGGACAAACTGAGAATCCTCTCAAAATTGGCAGATTGGAACGCACTAGGAGTAAACCCATCCAAAACCGAGCTTGTCCTCTTCACTAGGAAGTACAAAATACGAGGGATGCGGGGGGCCAGTCATTATTACCTCCCGAATCCACTTGAGCCGCTAAGGCTCCTTGTTATACCGCATGGGCAGAGGTCCTGCAGGGGAACCTCTCCTTCCTATCCACTAAAGTACCTCAAGAAGTCTACCCTTCCTAAGGCGCATGCGGTCCCATCCAGCTATCCGGATGAAGGCAACGAGTCCGCATGGAGCGATCTCCGTGAATTCTGTCAGGGGAACGGCTAATAGTTCTTTCTTCTGAAGGAGAAGGTTGTAACTATGGACTATGGAAGGTTGGGGTGTTCATAGTTAGTTCTTTTCCATAGACCATCCTCGCGTAACCGGATTGCTGATATCGCGGCTATCATGACCAGGCAATAGATAGAGTTTGAAGATCAACGTCTAGGGCGTCAGTTGGTGTGGTATGAAGATTGCCTGTTATGCAAACCGCCGCCATCCTTTGCGTTTCCTAAACCTTTTCCTACATATGGAGTTTGTTATGGCACGCCACAAGACCACTACCTCGTAGAAGAGAAAACGTTTAGTACCCGCTGTGAAATGCCATCTTACTAGCCATCTTATTTTTGGAGACATAACCCATTTAAGCCAAATGGCCTTGCGGCAAGTATAAACCGCGATAACAGCTTTTTTAGCTCTATCAAAAGTATTTCAGTTGAAGCTGTTACGATAGATAGCAAAACTGCTCCCGCGGCATCCGGCAACGCCGAAATTGCAAAACCGATGGTTTAGCGCGTGTTGAATCTCTGTTAACTCAGCCGGTAACTATGTGCCTAAGCTTTCTTTTCTATTTGACACTCGAGGGAAGCGGACGAAAAGTGAGAACATATTTAGATTTAAGATTTGATTATGAATTACAACTATTATTTTACTAGGACTTAAACAACCCAGCGCTCACGCAGAAGCTAGTTGCCATCGATGGTGCAGACGTTTTGGGGAATGCACAAAGCCTCCCTAACAGTGTGTACGTTGGCAGAGTTTAGTACGTGGCTATCGCAGATGGCAGAAGGAGCGAGCCTTGTGAAAGTCCCAAGCTCGTCGTCAAGAACGGAGAGAAGGGGCACGGTACATACACACACTGTGCGCCAAGGCTGTCGGCTGTGCAACCGCAATTGCAGAACCCTGCAGGTATGTCCAGCATTCCTGAAAATGACGATCCGCGATCGCTGGAATGCTACTCGACGGTGTGGCTTGTGCTGGAGATGTTTCCAGAGCCACAAGGTGGAAAGATGCGGAGTCCCCAATCCATCATCCCCTGTTGCATCGCGGCAGCACGGCTCCCGTCCAAGCTAGGTTTCATGCACACCGACAAGAGGGTGTGGAAATGCTATTCAGGGTATTGCCAGTGACTTTGTATGGAAATGGTAGGCAAGTTAACACGTATGCCTTCATCGTCGACGGGTCATCTCTAACCTTGATCGACGCCCCTTTGCTTAAAGACCTTGGAGTGAAGGGACAACCGCAGCCACTATGTATGCAGTGGACTGCCGGCATGCACCGGTATGAGGACACCTCGGTCAGACTCGACTTAAGGATCTCCGGGATTGGCCAAACGAAGCTATATGATCTTCGCGACGTTCACTCGGTCCAGTCTCTTGATCTCCCGTCACAGTCGTTGGATATAACCCACCTGAAAGCACAGCACACACACCTTCGACATCTACCACTGTCCGGATACGACTCAGCACAGCCCAGGCTCCTGATAGGTCTCAATAATTGCAAACTGGGGCGCGTGCTTCGCACCAAGGAAGGCACAACAGAAGAACCGATCGCTGAGAAGACCCGCCTGGGATGGACGAATAAAGGAAGAAGCTCCAACAGTGTGGGTGATGACATAACCTCAAACTACCACGTGTTTCACATATGTGCATGTGAAGCTGACGAGAACAAGGAAATCTTGCGCCTGCTTGAGCAGTGCATGTGGTCGGACGGCGGTCCTAGACCGGAGATGAATAGCAAGAGCGTATCCAATGATGACCAGTTGGCTATACAGCAGCTGGAGAAGAACACGGGGCGTATAAATGGCCGATTTGAAACAGGTCTGCTTTTGAGGTATACAGATGACAAGCTGCCGCACAGTTTACCGACAGCCCTAAAACGGGCACGATGCCTGTACCAGAAATTGACTCGCGAGCCGGAGCTTGCGAAGAAAATTCTCTGGCAGCTAGATGAGTACGTGAAGAAAGGATATGCACGGCCTATTACGTCGAAAGAAGCTGAGGAAAAGCCATATTGGTATCTACCTATCTTTCCCGTGCTAAACGTGAACAAGGCAGGAAAGCTTCGCGTAGTCTGTGATGCGGCCGCAAAGACGGAAGGAATCTCGCTGAACACAATGCTGCTGAAGGGACCTGACCAACTAGCGCAGTTGGTACCAATACTTAACAGGTTTAGAGAGAAACGTATTGCTATCGGCGGCGATATCGCCGAGATGTTTCATCAGGTCAGGATACACACAGAAGATCAGAGATACCAACGCTTTGTATTTATAGACCCATACACACAACGGAGAGAGAACTACGCCATGCAGGTAATGACGTTTGGGACTACGTCATTACCTGCAGAGTCTTTCAAGAAGGAATACCCTGTTTAGTGCATACTGGAGAGTCACTATGTAGACGACATGCTTGACAGCGTCGACACGGAGGAAGAAGCTGTAAGCCTCGCGCGTCAGGTCCACTACATTCATCTTCAGGGCGGATTCCTCATTCGAAACTGGGTATCAAATTCCAGAGAAGTATTAAGCGCACTCGGCGAAGGAGCACCCACGCTAGTGAGACTAGACGAAACAACGGATGGACAGACCGAGAAGGTGCTGGGAATGTGGTGGGACACGAAAGAAGATCTCATCCGCTACCGTGTATCCCCACGATATCGCCATATCCAAGGAAGGCAACGACCCACCAAACGAGAGTTTCTCAGTGTGTTGATGTCTATATATGATCCTTTAGGGCTCATATCCTTCTACGTCATGTATGCAAAAATAATATTTCTGGGATGACCCCATACCTGAGGCAGAATGGATTAAATGGAAGCGATGGCTTCGGTATATCCCGGACGTTGAGAAAATGACCATCCCAAGATGCCACATGAAGGAGTCGCTGATGGATTCAGAAGTGGAGATGCACACCTTCGTGGACGCAAGCGAGAATGGATTTGCCGCCGTGAGTTGTATAAGATTTCAAAATGAGGCAGGTATCCACTGCAGTCTACTGGGCAGCAAAACCAAGGTAGCCCCTCTAAGACCGACATCCATACCAAGGCTTGAACTCATGGGAGCAGTGCTTGGAGCGAGGTTAGCTCAAACTCTGGAGCTTTCACTTGGCGCGAAGCTGAGCACACGGACTTTCTAGACCGACTCGAGGACCGTGTTGAGTTGGCTGCGATCGGACCAGAGGAAGTACAAACAATTTGTAGCATTCCGTGTGATCGAGATTCTAGACGGTACTTCCTCCGAGAACGTGGCAGACGACGCCACTAAGTGGAACAACGGACCTGATTTCAACCAAGAAAGTCGTTGGTTGAACGGGCCGAGATTTCTTTGGCAAGAGAGGCAATTCTGGCCTCTGACAGAGGTGGAAGAAGGAGACGAATCAGGAATGGAATTGAAAGCGCAATTCATCGGCGTATGTGACGAATTCACATACGTAGGACGCGCGACCCTCATAGACTCCGAGCGGTTCTCAATCTGGAACCGTCTGCTATGGAGTACCGCGAGAACGGTATGGTGTATGAGGCGATGGAAGGCCTAGGCTTTTCAATGATCGGACATCGAAAATCAGCCATTACAAGAAGATACCAGGGTCACGGAGAGTCTTCTGTGGTCGTACGCTCAGGCGGAGTACTACCAGTCGGATTAACGGTTAATTTTACATGAAAAACCATTGAAGAAGAATAACCTACTATACAAGCTGGGACCGTATATGGATTCCAATGGAATATTAAAGCTGGATGAACGTGCCAAGATGCTCAAGGGAAGCGACCGCGTCGTACTCCCCTGCGGCAGCCACATTACGCAGCTTATAATAAAGGAATTTCACCGAAGATTTCTGCAAGCTAACCACGAGACGGTGGTCAACGAACTACGACAAAAATTTTGGATACCAAAGCTGAGATCCACCCTTGCTCGGATACGACGCTCCTGCCAGCAATGCAACAACCGACAGGCGGCCCCCAAACCGCATGGCGCATGGCGGAACTTCCCTATCCAATAGTAGCAGCCTTTCATAGACCTTTTAGCTACACGGGTGTGGACTACTTTGGGCCTTTGATGGTGCGGGTCAGACGCTGTTCAGAGAAACGATACGGCGTGCTCTTCACCTGCCTCTCTACAAGGGCAATACATCTAGAGCAGTGGTGGGCAAACTCTCATTTTACATAGCACGCGAGTATAGGGTAGGAAATTCTACCGCAGCGCTGCCGGCACACTGACAGTGTAAGCACTCTCAAATTTTTTTTAGAAGCTCTCTCATTTGCTCTCATTTTGATTCATTTGACAGCCCAAACTAAAAATCAAAATTTTTCCACTTCGAAAAATTTTCTCAGAAATTGGGTTGGAAAAAGTTTTCTTCATGGAGAATATAGATAGGGAAGCGTAGTTTTTCATTTTTTTTAGAAATGTTGCTAGCAAAGCTATTTTTAAAATAAACCAACTTTTGAATTAACGAAAAATGAAATAAAAAAATACGTTTTTTTCGCTCAGTGAATTCTCTTGAAAATTGGTGCCGTTGTCGCTTCAGAGTTCCACTAGGCACCTCGTCGGGCCATAAAACTGCGCACCGCTAGAATGTAAGAGTCAGTTGTTAATGAATACGCTACCTCTAGATCAGTGGTGGGCAAAACTAACACATGCTTAAAACTTGAGTGTGTGCGTAGCAGAGAATAAAAATGAGAGCCGAGAATTCACTGAGCGAAAAAAACGTATTTTTCACGCCAGACCCCTGGCGGAATATACAAGTGGGGAGTGTAACGATAGATAGCAAAACTGCTCCCGCGGCATCCGGCAACGCCGAAGTTGCAGAACCGATAGTTTAAGCGGGTGTTGAATCTCTGTTAACTCAGCCGGTAACCATGTGCCTAAGCTTTCTTTTCTATTTGACACTCGAGGGAAGCGGACGAAAAGTGTGAACATATTAAGATTTAAGATTTGATTATGAATTACAACTATTACTTTACTAGGAATTTAAAGTGCTATCACTGCTTGGAGTGAAAGAGTGGTTACCGACTGTACCACTGTTAGCCCTTGCTGCCCTGTTATAAATGAAGAAAACAACAAACAATTCTTCAGCCTGATGACGCCAAAAACAAACTGGCTAAAATACAAAAAGTACGTGAGTGCCCACATAGAACTCGCCCCGGAATTTAACATGGAATCGGACATCGACTACACTACGAGCGCCCTGGAAGAAGTACTCGTTGCGGCGGCTAAAATCTCTACTCCTCATAGGAAAGATGTAGACCGAAACAAACACTTTAAATCTAATCAGCAAATCGAACAGCTTGTGCGAGAAAAGAGGCGCACGCGTCATGATTGGCAAAACAGCAGATCACCAGCTTCAAAACAACGCCTTAAGGAAGCAACCCGATCACTCGACCAGGCTCTTCACCAACAGGAAGAAAATGCACAGCTGAGGTACATCCAGAATCTCTCGCCAACAAGCACAAAGTACCCCCTGTGGAGGGCCCACCCAAATCTTAGCGCCCCAATTGAAACGACCACCCCGATAAGAAACTCTTCGGGATGCTGGGCTCGCAGCGACTAAGACCGAGCTGAAACATTTGCCACACATCTCCAAAGTGTCTTCCAGCCAAACCCAGCCTCAAATTCATTTCTCCTGCCAAAAATTCAGCCAGAGTCCTCCCCTCAGCCAGCCGCACCTTCATTCCGGCCGAACGAAATCGAAAAAGTCATAAGAGAGCTAAAACCAAAAAAGGCTCCCGGTGGTGACCTATTAACCCCAAAGATGCTGATCGAACTTCCAAAATGCGCTATAGAGGTCGTCTGCAAACTATTTAATGGAATCATTAATCTTGGCTATTTCCCAAAAAAGTGGAAGAAATCCATCATTTAAAGTATACCGAAGCCTGGAAAAGACCACACAATTCCGTCATCATACAGACCAATAAGCCTTCTATCTTGTTTGTCTAAATTGTTTGAAAAATGCTTGTTAACTCGCGTAATACCACATCTGGAAGCTTGCAATATTATCCCGGCACACCAATTTGGCTTTCGAAGAAACCATGGAACCATCGAACAAGTGAACAGATTAACATTCGAAATACGCTCAGCCTTCGAACAGCGAGAATACTGCAGCGCCATTTTCCTCGACGTATCTCAAGCTTTCGACCGAGTTTGGCTCATCGGACTCATGCACAAAATTAAAACGTATTTGCCAACATACACCCACAAGCTACTGGAATTATACCTCTACAATAGGGTATTCTCAGTAAGATGCAACGCAGCTACTTCGGGCGACTACACCATCGAAGCTGGAGTTCCACAATGAAGCGCACTCGGCCCGTGTCTATATGTTTTGTATACTGCGGATATTCCTACGAGCGCACAACTAACAACCTCAACGTTCGCCGACGATACCGCTATCCGTAGTCGCTCCAGATGCCCAACGCAGGCAACAACCCAACTGGCTAATCATCTCACAATAGTGGAAAGGTGGCTGTCCGACTGGCGCATTAAAATAAACGAACAAAAGTGTAAACTTATAACGTTTACTCTTTATAGACAAACATGCCCTCCGCTTTTACTAAACGGTATGCAGATCCCTCAAGCTAACGACGTAACGTACCTTGGCGTTTACCTTGATAGACGACTTACCTGGCGCAAGCAGCAATGCAAAAAGATGCTGAAAGCCAGCAGCCTCCACTGGATCATAAACTCACGATCGCCACTGTGCCTGGACTACAAGTTACTACTGTACAATTCAGTCCTAAAGCCAATCTGGACGTATGGCTCCCAGCTGTGGGGGAACGCGAGCAGCAGCAACATAGACATCATACAGCGCGCACAATCAAAAATCTTGAGAACTATCACAGGGGCACCTTGGTATGTTCGCAACGAAAACATCTACCGGGATGTGGGCATCCTCGCAGTGAAAGACGAAATCCAGAAGCAAAAAGAGTCATACAAAGAAAAACTGTCTTCGCACTCCAATTTTCTCGCTCGCGGATTGACTCGGGTTTCTAGCGTATCCCGCCTAAAAAGCTTCGAATTCCCGCAACAGAAGCTAAATAGCTTACAGTTCAGTTTTCTGTGTAGCGTAATTCCTATTTACTTGGCGTTACCACTGAGTGAAAAAGAATCCGCTGATAGGCATGGAAGCTTTAAACTTGGTAGTTTGTATCTCCTAGTGAAGAGGATAAGTTCGGTCTTGGATGGATTCTCTCCTGGCCCGTACTTATCTGCCCATTCTGAGAACCCTCAGTTTGTTCGTTATGCGATCGCATAGAGTCTATGTAATCTTTTCCAGTGAAGGCCATTGCGACATCATCCGCATAAGCATTAACTTTGCATCCACCACCCTCTACGGATTGCAGTAGGTTGTTAACCGCCTCCGACGAATCTTTGAATAGACTCTCCTTCTAGTGTCGCCTCAACATTTTTCCTCACGGTTTTATGTCTACTCCTATGTCTTATCAGCGCATTTATTATTGAACATGGCAGGATGTTGTTGAACGCACCTTCTATGTCTAGAAAACCAAAAAGCGCGTATTTCTTATCACTAAGTGCCTTTTCGACGGACGTAGTGATCTCGTGGAGAGCCGTCTCCGTGGATCGATCTTTCTATACGTATGCTGGGATCCCGAAATATCATTTGGGTTAATGGTAAGATAAACGTGGAGGCTAATATGTCTCCCCATTGTCTTGAGGAGGAAGCTCGACAGACTTCTTGGTCTGAAGTCCTTAGGTGAGCAGTGCGATGATTTTCCCGCTTTGGGTATAAAAAAAACCTTCGTCAGCAACCACGTCTCGTGCACGATACCTGTTCTGAAAATTGCTGTGAAGATTTTCCTAACCAATAACCACAGATTGGGACTGGCTTTGGTAAGTTGGGCCGGGAAGATGCGATCTGGGCCTGAAGATTTAAAGGGTTAAAAGGCCCTAAAGAAGGCAATTGCAACATCACCCGCATAAGCGATAACTTTGCGACCACCACCTTCTAGGGACCGCAGTAGGCTATTGACCGCCACGTTCCACAGTAGGGTGTAGAGTACACCTCCATGCGGAGTGTCTCTTCTGATGTATCTTTGAATAGATTCTTCTCCTAATATCGCCTCAACAGTCCTGTTTACCAGGATCTGCTTTATAAAGCGTACGGATTGATCGTCTATTCCTAGTCTCGTCAGCTCATTGGTTATCGAACTTGGCAAAATATTGTTGAACGCACCTTCTATGTCTAGAAAACCAATGAGTGCGTTTTCCTTGTCACTAAATGACTTTTCGACGAACGTATTGATCTCGTGGAGTGCCGTATCCGTGGATCGGCCCTTCCTATACGTATGTTGTGATCCCGAGATATCATTTGGGTTGATGGTAAGTGTCGACGGTCAAAAACATTGTTATCGATAGTTAAGTCAGTATTATTAGGAAATGTAGTATTTCAAGTTATCGGAATTACGGGCCTACTAATAGCGGTAGTGTGAATGCCGCCAAAAAGTGCCATTCATTGTTTTGTTGATTGTAGGAGGGCACACTGCGGTAAAGCATAGTACTGAGTTGACGAAAATCCGCTTTTGAAAATCCGATAACGATATCGCACTTTATTCAGCTACCGAGCTAGTGTGACCAAAAAAATTAAGAAATATGGTAATACTGAACAGCTGTTGTTTGTAAACAAAAAACAAATAAGGAAAAATGAATTCAAAACGATTGGATGTTGGTGTTTTGTATAAACATAAATACATAAAAATACATAAGTATTTCGCCGCTAAGGAGCTGAATAAGAAAAAGAAAACTGGCGCGTCGAAAATTTTTCGAGCCGCCTATTTTTTTGTTTGATCAATTGACCCTCCATGTCACACCTATAGAAATAAATGAAATTATTTCTTTCAACTCCCCGAGATCAGCTGTTTATTTTTTTTTATCCGGCAACACCATTGAAATCGATAATAAAAATTTTCGTCAACTCAGTACCCGCAAAATCTAGAAGGCAAAAATTTCTTCTTCTTCCATTTTTTACACCGTTTTTTTTATATGGAGTTTGACAGCTGTCACTCGTTCGACAGCGGATTTTCGTCAACTCAGTACTATGCTTTAGAAGAAGGATTTATATTTGAATTGTAAACTAATGTATGAATTTATAGAATAAAACGTTCCGTTAGCCACAGCCAAGGCCTTTGAAGTACCCCTTTCTTCGGACCTACGCGTGTGGGGAGCCGTTTAAGGCAACTCCACATGACACAAAACAACAGCTTTTATTCGCAGTCCTAGGGAGACTGCAAGGGCAACTTGCGCTGGAGGACGGCTCGACGACCAGCTAGAGAGTTGCCAGGAGCGCACGGAGCGCAGTTCCCGTACTAGCAGAGGAGTCGCAGCCAGCGACATAGACGGCGCAGCCAGCGCCAAACCACTGAGTACGGACGGAGTCGCAGCCAGCGACACGGAGACGCAGCCAGCGTCAGTTCTGGGGACGCAGCCGGCGTCAGTTTAGGAAACGCAGCCAGCGTCAGGATAGGAAGCGCAAGGAGCGCCAAGCACCAGCGGGCAGGAGGCGCAAGGAGCGCCAAGCATCAGCGGCAGCAGCCAGACGGCACAGGTCCGCCATCTTTGGAGCGCTAGGGCAGCGCCATTTTGGAGCGCTAGGGCAGCGCCATATTTGGACCATATTATATTTGGATTTGGATATCTCGAGATGCAGCATTCCCCCAGGAGGAGTTCCCGGCTGAACGGAGGGGAAGCCACACCTACAACGCGAGCGGATCAGCAGCCAGTGAGTAGTGCAGCAGAAAGCCCGCCAAGGGTTAACATAACCACGGCGGCGGCCATTTCTCGCCCAGCCACTACAGCGACTACAGTAGCGTCCCAACCAAGGAGCACTGTAACAGCAGCTGCGAGTTCAGAGCCGGAGGTGAGCCAGCCACTCACGGCGTACCTATTGGAGAGGATTACGGCGTTGGAGAACGAGCTGAAGAAGGTCAAAGCCATGGACGCAGCAAGCACCGCCAATTGCGCGCCAATCGCAGTTGGCCCAAGCGCAAATGGCGCCAACAGTGGAGCGTCGGAGCGGCCGCCATCGTGGAGCGGACCGCCACATCGAACGGTGAGGCACCAACTAACGGGGTCGGGCCGGACCCATATAGCAGTTTCGGTGCGACCAGTGGGACCTACACGCTGCCGCCATCTTGGAGTGGACCACCGTTGCTAACGACTAGCAACCCACCGTGTGCTACAAGTGTTGCGCAGACAGCGCATGGATGCGCGCTACCGGGCGGGAGCATCCACAACGTAGCAACTGCATCACCATTTGTTGGATCCTACGCCTGGATGACGCCGAATGGAACCCAAGCTAATGGACCAAGGAGGCTCCCGGACTTGCCTATATTTGGAGGGCAGCCCGAGGATTGGCCCATCTTTAATTGTGCATTTGTAGAGACGACCCAAGCGTACAACTGCACGGATCTGGAGAACAACCAGAGGCTTTTGAAGGCGCTGAAGGATGAAGCACGCGAGACAGTGAAGTCGCTGCTGATTCACCCTGCAAACGTCAAAGCCGTGATGGAGCAGCTGCGGTTTAGGTTTGGCCGACCGGAGCAGCTTATACGCAGCCAGCTGAACAGCGTGCGAGAGGTTCAGCCGATTTCGGAGCAGCAACTGGCGAGGATCGTCCCCTTCGCAACCAGAGTGAGTAACCTCACGGCCTTCTTGCAGTCGGCAAAGGCGGAGCAACATCTGGGAAACCCCACACTCATGGAGGAGCTTGTGGCAAAGCTTCCCACCAGCAAACGAGTGGATTGGGCCAGGCACGCTGCATCGATCCAGCCCTTTCCCACTGTAGCGCACTTCAGCGCGTGGCTACAGGAGTACGCGAACATCGTGTGTACGATTTTGGACGTCGATGGAAAGGAGCCGAGGCGTCGAGTTCTACACGCGAGCGTCGACCAGAACGGATACGAGCAGCGGGATGACCGGCATGGAGGTTGTCCAATTTGTGAAGGTCAACATGCTACGACGAGTTGCAGCGAATTCATTGGAGCTTCGCCACCGGGCAGATGGAGCATGGTGAAGAGGCATCGGCTCTGCTTCACATGCTTACGGAGTGGGCATGCGGCCAGATCCTGCGATGTGCATGGCGAGTGCCAGATCAACGGATGCCGCAGATTGCATCACCGTCTGCTACATGAAGAGGACGAAGGGCGAAGACGGCCGGAGCAGCGAGGTGGTTTCAGGCGCCACAACGGAGGGAACCAGATGTCACCAGTTTCCAGACGCAGCCCGGACAGGAGGTCTTCGCCACGAGGTGGTTACAGGGACCACGAGAGGACCCAGGAGTCGGCTGTCCGCAGGAACAGCCAGGAGAGAAGGGCCCCGCAGCCAGCGGAGGCGCCCATGCAGAGGAACTTGAGCATTGACGTCAAAGGAGGCCGACTTTTGTTCCGTATACTGCCAGTAACGCTGTACGGAGCTAGTCGCCAGGTGGACACATACGCGCTATTAGATGAAGGATCCTCCGTCACGATGATCGACGATGAGCTACGGAGGGATCTGGGAGTGCAAGGCGAACGTCGACAACTGAACATCCAATGGTTTGGAGGAAGAGCAAGCAGGGAGCCTACCAACGTGGTGAGCCTGGAGATCAGTGGAGCTGGGAAGCCCACTCGTCACCCGTTGAGGAACGTGTACGCCGTTTCGAGCCTGAGTCTGCCGATGCAGACGTTATGTCGACGAGATGTCCAGGGCGTTCATAAGGATTCGCGACTGCCGATGAAACCCTACAGCAACGTGGTGCCGAAGTTGCTCATCGGACTGGACCATGGACATTTAGGATTGCCACTTAGGACGAGGCGGTTCGCCAGAGAGGGACCGTTCGCGGCCGCAACCGAGCTTGGATGGGTTGTGTTTGGGCCAGTAAGTGGACAATCGACTACGCCGTCACCGAGGTCCTGCCTTCTAGCCGTGTCAGTGGAGGACACGATGGAAAAGATGGTGGAGGACTACGTCGAGATGGAAGGCTTTGGTGTGAAGCTCGCGCAACCGGTCGCAGCCAGCGACGACGCGCGGGCCCAAAGGATCCTCGACGACACCACGGTGAAAGTGGGGCGTCGCGACCAGACGGGTTTGCTCTGGAAGGATGACCACGCTGTGCTGCCACGGAGCTACGAGATGGCACACAGACGGCTGATCAACGTCGAGAAGTTGAAGCGCAACGGGCTGTTGGCGCTAGTATACGATCGGATCATCAAGGACGTGTCCAAAGGATATGCGAGGAAATTGCAGCCGGATGAGGTCGCGGGGAAGAGCGACAAGCTATGGAATTTGCCACAATTCGGTGTCGAAACCCCGAACAAGCCCGGTGAGGTCCGGCTTGTGTTTAATGCTGCAGACAAGGTTGGAGATCGATGTTCCCAACGATTCCTTTGGAGAGATGGTAACGACGATCGAGACCCGGATGTGTACGAGGTGAGCAAGAACTTCGTGGGAGCCGACAAGGACGCCAGACGATTTGGAGACGCGTTCGAGACGGAGAGGATACAGAGGCGGAGTATGGGAGCAGATGGTGCATTGCGTCAAGCGAGTGCTGCGCCATACCCTGGAAGAAGTCGCGCCGAGGGACCATGTGGAGTCCCACCATGGAGTACCTGCCTACGCTTGTGCGCCGCGAGAAGTGGTGCCAGGGAACGGAGCCCATCCGATATGGTCTTCGTCTGCGATCCTGCCTTGCCCAGACGAGAGTGGCGCAAGGGCATCGTGGAGGAGGTTTACAGCGGAGCTGATGGAGATGGATGGAGGAGCTAATGGACTATCTTGGACAATGTTGCGGCCCGTCTCTAAACTTGGAGTTTTTGGATTTGAGTGAAGCGGGTCTTCACGGGGTCGGGGATGTCGACGGTCAAAAACATTGTTATCGATAGTTAAGTCAGTATTATTAGGAAATGTAGTATTTCAAGTTATCGGAATTACGGGCCTACTAATAGCGGTAGTGTGAATGCCGCCAAAAAGTGCCATTCATTGTTTTGTTGATTGTAGGAGGGCACACTGCGGTAAGAAGAAGGATTTATATTTGAATTGTAAACTAATGTATGAATTTATAGAATAAAACGTTCCGTTAGCCACAGCCAAGGCCTTTGAAGTACCCCTTTCTTCGGACCTACGCGTGTGGGGAGCCGTTTAAGGCAACTCCACATGACACAAAACAACAGTAAGATTAATGTGGAGGCTGATTAGTCTCTCCATCGTCTTGATGTGGAAGGACGACAGGCTTAAAGGTCTGAAATCCTTAGGGGTAGGTGTGATGGTTTTACCGCTTTGGGTATGAATACCTTTGTCCGCAACCACGTTCCGGGCACGATGCCTATTCTGAAAATTGCCGAGAAAGCTTTCCTGATCCATGAACTCAGATTGGGTCCAGCTTTGATTAATTGTGCCGGGAATTTGCTATCTGGGCCTGGGGATTTGAAGGGCTTGAAGCTGTTTATCGCCCAGCTGAGATACCTATTACTCAATAGGTATTCGAGCTGGTTTGGGAGGGAGAGGCTGTCCTCCTGTCTCTACTTTTCCGGGATTTTTTTTCTTTTTGAGAGCACCCGGGGTAATGTGCATTTTTGAGAGCTTCTTAAAGGGCGCAAGTGGGTGCGACCACCATGGTGGTTTCTTTGACTTCTTTGACAGTCGTTAGCGTATCCATTATGGCATCCAGGTCTTCCGTGCTGTCAACGTCCCTTGTTGGAGGTTATCCCAAGGATCTTTCTAATTTTTCTTTGTATAACTCCCAGTTCACTTTTCTCTGGTTGCGTACTGTAAGTGGATTTAAGTTCTGGAAATTGATCACTAATTCTATGTATCGATAGTCTGAGAAAGAGTTTTTCTCTAGGACTCCCTATTACCCACCAGAAGATTTGAGCCTAGGATAAAATCGAGAATTGACTCACAAAATTGATTTGACATTCCTTCCGGGTGCCCCTCTTCGGTCGGCTCCTTTAAGTCTGGCTTTTATGCTTCTGCCTCCAGCTCGATACCTCCTGTATTAATCTTTTCATCGGATTTGTAGATACGGACCGTCACGTGCTCGAATCCGTATTTGATTCGTATTTGATCCGTATTGAGAGTGAGGACGACCTGCCTCCGCAGTCCTACCGCCTCCTCGATTTTGGCGACTTTCCAGTCCGCCGTGGGAAGCGTCGGATTGCACATCTTAAGCATCGTCAGGATGGTTTTAGGGTCGGCTGTCTTTTCTGTGAGCCATACTCGCGCCCTCGGCTTACTTGGGATCTAGTCCCAGTCAACCGCCACCAGCTTTGCTACGGGGTAGATCTCCCCAGCGTAGAAAGTAGAGACTGTTAGATCTGTACAGATCGCGCGTCTTGGCAGGCAATTACCTTAACACTACCCTCATACCATCCTGCGTCTTCTCATTCTGGTGGGGGCTCTTCGCTCTATAGAATCTCCTCCACGAAGCACACATGCAACTCTTTAACCACTCGTCGCCAAAGGTCCTTGGTGATAATCTTTGTCCAGGACTCCAATAAGGATTGGCGGCTGGGCCTTTCTCTTCTTGGCTTGGGAGGCTCCTCCCTTCGTTGCTCTCTGCCTTTTCGCGCTCTGTGAGATTTCCTTGGCGAGCCCGTCACATCCGTCTTTTCCGGTTGGAAGTCGGGCAGTATTTCCCTTTATCTAACACTTTATAACCTCGGCCTGGTCCGGGTTCATTTCCGCCGATGGGTCCGCCCTCATTAGGATGAAGGCTGCTCTCCTCCTATCTTTATAGGAACCTTTCCGCTGCTTCGAGTGAGACGCTACCGGACCAGGGTTCACCTTAGGGGCCCCGTCGGTTGCCTTAGAGGTTGACCATGAGGTCTTCTTCTCCACGCCGTTCGGTGGCTCTATGGCTAGCCCCGCTTTGGCAGAAGTTGCCTTGGCATCCTCCTCCGCACCGCCGCGTCCCGCCTCCAGATGTTGCCTCTCTGTAGGGAGCTTCTCCATCCCAGCAACTCCTTGGCTTTTAAGGGCCTTGAAGTTTGACGGGTCACTGACCCCATTTCCTTTTTCTTTTTCCTTTTTTTCTCCCTTTTTCTGGGAGTTCCGTTCTAAGATAAGAGTTTTGGAAAAAATAAACAAATATTTCGCAATAGTATCGACGACTATCGATGGTACTATCGACATAATCGATGGTTTAAAATTTACTATCGTCGAATATCGATGGCGCTCACTATCGATAGTACCAAAACTCTGAGCCAGCTACTTCCATTGCTCTCGTTCCTCTTTTGTTGGATTACTCTTTCATATGGAAAATGGAAAGTCATGTGTATATAGTAACATATCAACAAAACCTGTTAGAGTGTATATCAATAAGTTTCGTAAACCGAAGGTGAAGCCTTTTGTCTTTAAATTCGTAATACCGCTGCAAATAGCCTAATTGCAATTTTCGTAAAAACATAAACATAAACATAAACATTTAGTTATTCCAATTCGGGTGAAAACAGCCTCATTTCAAAGTCTCAATTTCTGAGAGTCACTTCAGACTGAAAACCAAAACAATATTTTGGTAAGCCTTTGCATTTTGGATTTTGGTAAATTCCGATTCCAATGTTTCTCACTTCTCTTAAGTGAAATAAAACTAAAGAGCTCAAACCATTCTTAAGTGGGCACCCACTTCATAAGAAATTTCAAATTTTTCTTGTAACCTCTTTAAATTGAGATCCAAAGCCTTCCACGTCAACTGACACCTCAAGTAATAGATTCCGACTCAATCGACTTTCTTCAGAGAACAAAGCCTCTCAGACATAAAAGCTTCGTTGAAGCTTTGATCTGCAAAAAGCTTCAGCAAGGGTACGTGTAAAAAGGACTTAGAGCCCCAAAGTTAAGTTAGTTCTAAAATTCTGAAGTTCTAAGCTGTTTTAAAGAATCATACTCTATCAAATCTGAACTCAAATAAAAATAATTTTTTTTTCAAACTAATTTGAAGAAGATATGTAATTATATGAGCATCGGCGAATAGGGCAATTACAATAAAAATGTTTTTGTGTTTTCCTAATTTTTCTCAATCTTTAATCATTTACTATTCCTTATACACTATCCCATGCTCTGTCTCGCTCTCTCTCTCAACTGCGCTCCCAAATGATGTTGCCCCTCTTGACCAGGTGCTTTTCGGTAGATCAGCCAAGTGCAAATTTAACCAAAAACAAGAAAGGAAAGCTAACTTCGGGCGGAGCAGAAGTTTATATACCCTTGCAGTTAAAACCGGATATATATCGCAAACATCGGATATAGTTGGCCGATCCTTATGGGAATAGGAATATATAATCCAATTTATTACAATACAAAATCTAAAAAAAGTCCCAAACTTCTATCTTCAAAAATACGTTGTTGATATATTTACCAAATACCATTTCCGATCGTTCAGTTATATGGCAGCTATGGGATATAGTCGGCCGATCCTAATGAAATTTGGTAGGTTGGATCAACTGACCAAAAATAGAATCTGTATTAAATTCCAGATTTCTATCTTCAAAAACACGAAAGTAGGGTCATTTCCGATCGTTCAGTTATATGGCAGCTATAGGATATAGTCGGCCGATCCTTATGAAATTTGGCACGTCGTAATATTTTGCCAAAAATAGCTATCATGTCAAATTTGAACTCTCTAACTCTAAAAACACCAAATTTATACCATTTCCGATCAATCAGTTATATGGCAGCTATAGGATATAGTCGGCCGATTCGGGCCGTTCCGACTTATATACTGCGTGCACAGGAAAGAAGGGTGTGTGCAAAGTTTCAAGACGATAGCTTCAAAACTGAGAGACTAGTTCGCGTAGAAACAGACAGACGGACAGACAGACGGACAGACGGACAGACGGACATGCTCATATCAACTCAGGAGGTGATCCTGATCAAGAATATATATACTTTATAGGGTCGGAGATGTCTCCTTCACTGCGTTGCACACTCTTGACCAAAATTATAATACCCTCTGCAAGGGTATAACAAGAAAGTAAAGCTAACTTCGGGCGAAGCCGAAGTTGATATACCCTTGCAGTTAAAACCGGATATATATCGCAAACATCGGATATAGTTGGCTGATCCTTATGAGAATATGATAATGTAACCCAATTTATTATAATACAAAATCTAAAAAAAGTCCCAAACTTCTTTCTTCAAAAATTCCAAAGTTGGTATTTCTACCAAAAACCATTTCCGATCGTTCAGTAATATGTCAGCTATAAGATATAGTCGGCCGATCATTATGAAATTTGGTAGGTCGGATTATCTGACCAAAAATATAATTGTATTAAGTTACAGATTTCTATCTTCAAAAACACGAAAATTGGGTCATTTCCGATCGTTCAGTTATATGGCAGCTATAGAATATAGTCGGCCGATCCTTTTGAAATTTGGCATGTCGTAATGTTTTGCCAAAAATAACTCTCATATCAAATTTGACTCCCTAACTTTAAAAACACCAAATTTATACCATTTCCGATCAATCAGTTTTATGGCAGCTATAGGATATAGTCGGCCGTTCCGACTTATATACTGCGTGGAAAGGAAAGAAGGGTGTGTGCAAAGTTTCAAGACGATAGCTTTAAGGGGTTATATACAGTTGTGATTGATTAAAAATATAAGATTTAATACACCTCTTGTTAGTCTCGCAAAGAGAAGATTCAAGAAATAAACGCAACGATAAAAAAAAAATAAAAAAATTATCAGCATCTACACGGGCGTCTTTACTCGGGCGGCCCTAAAAAGCTTCGAATTCCCGCAACAGAAGCTAAATAGCTTACAGTCCAGTTTTCTGTGTAGCGTAATTCCTACTTACTTGTCGTTACCACTGAGTGAAAAAGAATCCGCTGATAGGCATGGAAGCTTTAAACTTGGTAGTTTGTACCTCCTAGTGAAGAGGACAAGTTCGGTCTTGGATGGATTCTCTCCTGGCCCGTACTTATCTGCCCATTCTGAGAACCCTCAGTTTGTCCGTTATGCGATCGCATAGAGTCTATGTAAACTTTTCCAGTGAAGGCAATTGCGACATCATCCGCATAAGCATTAACTTTGCATCCACCACCCTCTACGGATTGCAGTAGGTTGTTAACCGCCTCCGACGAATCTTTGAATAGACTCTCCTTCTAGTGTCGCCTCAACATTTTTCCTCACGGTTTTATGTCTACTCCTATGTCTTATCAGCGCATTGATTATTGAACATGGCAGGATGTTGTTGAACGCACCTTCTATGTCTAGAAAACCAAAAAGCGCGTATTTCTTATCACTAAGTGCCTTTTCGACGGACGTAGTGATCTCGTGGAGAGCCGTCTCCGTGGATCGATCTTTCTATACGTATGCTGGGATCCCGAAATATCATTTGGGTTAATGGTAAGATAAACGTGGAGGCTAATATGTCTCCCCATTGTCTTGAGGAGGAAGCTCGACAGACTTCTTGGTCTGAAGTCCTTAGGTGAGCAGTGCGATGATTTTCCCGCTTTGGGTATAAAAAAAACCTTCGTCAGCAACCACGTCTCGTGCACGATACCTGTTCTGAAAATTGCTGTGAAGATTTTCCTAACCAATAACCACAGATTGGGACTGGCTTTGGTAAGTTGGGCCGGGAAGATGCGATCTGGGCCTGAAGATTTAAAGGGTTAAAAGGCCCTAAAGAAGGCAATTGCAACATCACCCGCATAAGCGATAACTTTGCGACCACCACCTTCTAGGGACCGCAGTAGGCTATTGACCGCCACGTTCCACAGTAGGGTGTAGAGTACACCTCCATGCGGAGTGTCTCTTCTGATGTATCTTTGAATAGATTCTTCTCCTAATATCGCCTCAACAGTCCTGTTTACCAGGATCTGCTTTATAAAGCGTACGGATTGATCGTCTATTCCTAGTCTCGTCAGCTCATTGGTTATCGAACTTGGCAAAATGTTGTTGAACGCACCTTCTATGTCTAGAAAACCAATGAGTGCGTATTCCTTGTCACTAACTGACTTTTCGACGAACGTATTGATCTCGTGGAGTGCCGTATCCGTGGATCGGCCCTTCCTATACGTATGTTGTGATCCCGAGATATCATTTGGGTTGATGGTAAGATTAATGTGGAGGCTGATTAGTCTCTCCATCGTCTTGATGTGGAAGGACGACAGGCTTATAGGTCTGAAATCCTTAGGGGTAGGTGTGATGGCTTTACCGCTTTGGGTATGAATACCTTTGTTCGCAACCACGTTCCGGGCACGATGCCTATTCTGAAAATTGCCGAGAAAGCTTTCCTGATCCATGAACTCAGATTGGGTCCAGCTTTGATTAATTGTGCGGGAATTTGCTATCTGGGCCTAGGGATTTGAAGGGCTTGAAGCTGTTTATCGCCCAGCTGAGATACCTATTACTCAATAGGTATTCGAGCTGGTTTGGGAGGGAGAGGCTGTCCTCCTGTCTCTACTTTTCCGGGATTTTTTTTCTTTTTGAGAGCACCCGGGGTAATGTGCATTTTTGAGAGCTTCTTAAAGGGCGCAAGTGGGTGCGACCACAATGGTGGTTTCTTTGACTTCTTTGACAGCCGTTAGCGTATCCATCATGGCATCCAGGTCTTCCGTGCTGTCAACATCCCTTGTTGGAGGTTATCCCAAGGATCTTTCTAATTTTTCTTTGTATAACTCCCAGTTCACTTTTCTCTGGTTGCGTACTGTAAGTGGATTTAAGTTCTGGAAATTGATCACTAATTCTATGTATCGATAGTCTGAGAAAGAGTTTTTCTCTAGGACTCCCTATTACCCACCAGAAGATTTGAGCCTAGGATAAAATCGAGAATTGACTCACAAAATTGATTTGACATTCCTTCCGGGTGCCCCTCTTCGGTCGGCTCCTTTAAGTCTGGCTTTTATGCTTCTGCCTCCAGCTCGATACCTCCTGTATTAATCTTTTCATCGGATTTGTAGATACGGACCGTCACGTGCTCGAATCCGTATTTGATTCGTATTTGATCCGTATTGAGAGTGAGGACGACCTGCCTCCGCAGTCCTACCGCCTCCTCGATTTTGGCGACTTTCCAGTCCGCCGTGGGAAGCGTCGGATTGCACATCTTAAGCATCGTCAGGATGGTTTTAGGGTCGGCTGTCTTTCAAATTTGAACTCCCTAACTTTAAAAACACCAAAGTTATACCATTTCCGATCAATCAGTTATATGGCAGCTATAGGATATAGTCGGCCGATCCGGGCCGTTCCGACTTATATACTGCGTGCAAAGGAAAGAAGGGTGTGTGCAAAGTTTCAAGTCGATAGCCTTAAAACTGAGAGACTAGTTCGCGTAGAAACAGACAGACAGACGGACAGACGGACATGCTCATATTAACTCAGGAGGTGATCCTGATCAAGAATATATATACTTTATAGGGTCGGAGATGTCTCCTTCACTGCGTTGCACACTTTTGACCAAAATTATAATACCCTCTGCAAGGGTATAACAAGAAAGTAAAGCTAACTTCGGGCGAAGCCGAAGTTGATATACCCTTGCAGTTAAAACCGGATATATATCGCAAACATCGGATATAGTTGGCTGATCCTTATGAGAATATGATAATGTAACCCAATTTATTATAATACAAAATCTAAAAAAAGTCCCAAACTTCTTTCTTCAAAAATTCCAAAGTTGGTATTTCTACCAAAAACCATTTCCGATCGTTCAGTAATATGTCAGCTATAAGATATAGTCGGCCGATCATTATGAAATTTGGTAGGTCGGATTATCTGACCAAAAATAGAATTGTATTAAGTTACAGATTTCTATCTTCAAAATCACGAAAGTTGGGTCATTTCCGATCGTTCAGTTATATGGCAGCTATAGAATATAGTCGGCCGATCCTTTTGAAATTTGGCATGTCGTAATGTTTTGCCAAAAATAGCTCTCATATCAAATTTGACTCCCTAACTTTAAAAACACCAAATTTATACCATTTCCGATCAATCAGTTTTATGGCAGCTATAGGATATAGTCGGCCGTTCCGACTTATATACTGCGTGGAAAGGAAAGAAGGGTGTGTGCAAAGTTTCAAGACGATAGCTTTAAGGGGTTATATACAGTTGTGATTGATTAAAAATATAAGATTTAATACACCTCTTGTTAGTCTCGCAAAGAGAAGATTCAAGAAATAAACGCAACGATAAAAAAAAAATAAAAAAATTATCAGCATCTACACGGGCGTCTTTACTCGGGCGGCCCTAAAAAGCTTCGAATTCCCGCAACAGAAGCTAAATAGCTTACAGTCCAGTTTTTTTACCACTGAGTGAAAAAGAATCCGCTGATAGGCATGGAAGCTTTAAACTTGGTAGTTTGTACCTCCTAGTGAAGAGGACAAGTTCGGTCTTGGATGGATTCTCTCCTGGCCCGTACTTATCTGCCCATTCTTAGAACCCTCAGTTTGTCCGTTATGCGATCGCATAGAGTCTATGTAAACTTTTCCAGTGAAGGCAATTGCGACATCATCCGCATAAGCATTAACTTTGTATCCACCACCCTCTACGGATTGCAGTAGGTTGTTTACCGCCTCCGACGAATCTTTGAATCTAGAAAACCAAAAAGCGCGTATTTCTTATCACTAAGTGCCTTTTCGACGGACGTAGTGATCTCGTGGAGAGCCGTCTCCGTGGATCGATCTTCCTATACGTGTGCTGGGATCCCGAAATATCATTTGGGTTAATGGTAAGATAAACGTGGAGGCTAATATGTCTCCCCATTGTCTTGAGGAGGAAGCTCGACAGACTTCTTGGTCTGAAGTCCTTAGGTGAGCAGTGCGATGATTTTCTTGCTTTGGGTATAAAAAAAACCTTCGTCAACAACCACGTCTCGTGCACGATACCTGTTCTGAAAATTGCTGTGAAGATTTTCCTAACCAATAACCACAGATTGGGACTGGTTTTGGTAAGTTGGGCCGGGAAGATGCGATCTGGGCCTGAAGATTTAAAGGATTAAAAGGCCCTAAAGAAGGCAATTGCAACATCACCCGCATAAGCGATAACTTTGCGACCACCACCTTCTAGGGACCGCAGTAGGCTATTGACCGCCACGTTCCACAGTAGGGTGTAGAGTACACCTCCATGCGGAGTGTCTCTTCTGATGTATCTTTGAATAGATTCTTCTCCTAATATCGCCTCAACAGTCCTGTTTACCAGGATCTGCTTTATAAAGCGTACGGATTGATCGTCTATTCCTAGTCTCGTCAGCTCATTGGTTATCGAACTTGGCAAAATGTTGTTGAACGCACCTTCTATGTCTAGAAAACCAATGAGTGCGTATTCCTTGTCACTAACTGACTTTTCGACGAACTGACTTTTCTCGTGGAGTGCCGTATCCGTGGATCGGCCCTTCCTATACGTATGTTGTGATCCCGAGATATCATTTGGGTTGATGGTAAGATTAATGTGGAGGCTGATTAGTCTCTCCATCGTCTTGATGTGGAACGACGACAGGCTTATAGGTCTGAAATCCTTAGGGGTAGGTGTGATGGCTTTACCGCTTTGGGTATGAATACCTTTGTTCGCAACCACGTTCCGGGCACGATGCCTATTCTGAAAATTGCCGAGAAAGCTTTCCTGATCCATGAACTCAGATTGGGTCCAGCTTTGATTAATTGTGCGGGAATTTGCTATCTGGGCCTGGGGATTTGAAGGGTTTGAAGCTGTTTATCGCCCAGCTGAGATACCTATTACTCAATAGGTATTCGAGCTGGTTTGGGAGGGAGAGGCTGTCCTCCTGTCTCTACTTTTCCGGGATTTTTTTTCTTTTTGAGAGCACCCGGGGTAATGTGCATTTTTGAGAGCTTCTTAAAGGGCGCAGGTGGGTGCGACCACAATGGTGGTTTCTTTAACTTCTTTGACAGCCGTTAGCGTATCCATCATGGCATCCAGGTCTTCCGTGCTGTCAACATCCCTTGTTGGAGGTTATCCCAAGGATCTTTCTAATTTTTCTTTGTATAACTCCCAGTTCACTTTTCTCTGGTTGCGTACTGTAAGTGGATTGAAGTTCTGGAAATCGATCACTAATTCTATGTATCGATGGTCCGAGAAAGAGTTTTTCTCTAGGACTCCCTATTACCCACCAGAAGATTTGAGCCTAGGATAAAATCGAGAATTGACTCACAAAATTGATTTGACATTCCTTCCGGGTGCCCCTCTTCGGTCGGCTCCTTTAAGTCTGGCTCTTATGCTTCTGCCTCCAGCTCGATACCTCCTGTATTACTTGTTTCATCGGATTTGTAGATACGGACCGTCACGTGCTCGAATCCGTATTTGATTCGGTGCTCGTTGAGAGTGAGGACGACCTGCCTCCGCAGTCCTACCGCCTCCTCGACTTTGGCGACTTTCCAGTCCGCCGTGGGAAGCGTCGGATTGCACATCTTAAGCATCGTCAGGATGGTTTAAGGGTCGGCTGTCTTTCAAATTTGAACTCCCTAACTTTAAAAACACCAAAGTTATACCATTTCCGATCAATCAGTTATATGGCAGCTATAGGATATAGTCGGCCGATCCGGGCCGTTCCGACTTATATACTGCGTGCAAAGGAAAGAAGGGTGTGTGCAAAGTTTCAAGTCGATAGCCTTAAAACTGAGAGACTAGTTCGCGTAGAAACAGACAGACAGACGGACAGACGGACATGCTCATATCAACTCAGGAGGTGATCCTGATCAAGAATATATATACTTTATAGGGTCGGAGATGTCTCCTTCACTGCGTTGCACAATTTTGACCAAAATTATAATACCCTCTGCAAGGGTATAACAAGAAAGTAAAGCTAACTTCGGGCGAAGCCGAAGTTGATATACCCTTGCAGTTAAAACCGGATATATATCGCAAACATCGGATATAGTTGGCTGATCCTTATGAGAATATGATAATGTAACCCAATTTATTATAATACAAAATCTAAAAAAAGTCCCAAACTTTTTTCTTCAAAAATTCCAAAGTTGGTATTTCTACCAAAAACCATTTCCGATCGTTCAGTAATATGTCAGCTATAAGATATAGTCGGCCGATCATTATGAAATTTGGTAGGTCGGATTATCTGACCAAAAATAGAATTGTATTAAGTTACAGATTTCTATCTTCAAAATCACGAAAGTTGGGTCATTTCCGATCGTTCAGTTATATGGCAGCTATAGAATATAGTCGGCCGATCCTTTTGAAATTTGGCATGTCGTAATGTTTTGCCAAAAATAGCTCTCATATCAAATTTGACTCCCTAACTTTAAAAACACCAAATTTATACCATTTCCGATCAATCAGTTTTATGGCAGCTATAGGATATAGTCGGCCGTTCCGACTTATATACTGCGTGGAAAGGAAAGAAGGGTGTGTGCAAAGTTTCAAGACGATAGCTTTAAGGGGTTATATACAGTTGTGATTGATTAAAAATATAAGATTTAATACACCTCTTGTTAGTCTCGCAAAGAGAAGATTCAAGAAATAAACGCAACGATAAAAAAAAAATAAAAAAATTATCAGCATCTACACGGGCGTCTTTACTCGGGCGGCCCTAAAAAGCTTCGAATTCCCGCAACAGAAGCTAAATAGCTTACAGTCCAGTTTTCTGTGTAGCGTAATTCCTACTTACTTGTCGTTACCACTGAGTGAAAAAGAATCCGCTGATAGGCATGGAAGCTTTAAACTTGGTAGTTTGTACCTCCTAGTGAAGAGGACAAGTTCGGTCTTGGATGGATTCTCTCCTGGCCCGTACTTATCTGCCCATTCTTAGAACCCTCAGTTTGTCCGTTATGCGATAGCATAGAGTCTATGTAAACTTTTCCAGTGAAGGCAATTGCGACATCATCCGCATAAGCATTAACTTTGTATCCACCACCCTCTACGGATTGCAGTAGGTTGTTTACCGCCTCCGACGAATCTTTGAATCTAGAAAACCAAAAAGCGCGTCTTTCTTATCACTAAGTGCCTTTTCGACGGACGTAGTGATCTCGTGGAGAGCCGTCTCCGTGGATCGATCTTCCTATACGTGTGCTGGGATCCCGAAATATCATTTGGGTTAATGGTAAGATAAACGTGGAGTCTAATATGTCTCCCCATTGTCTTGAGGAGGAAGCTCGACAGACTTCTTGGTCTGAAGTCCTTAGGTAAGCAGTGCGATGATTTTCTTGCTTTGGGTATAAAAAAACCTTCGTCAGCAACCACGTCTCGTGCACGATACCTGTTCTGAAAATTGCTGTGAAGATTTTCCTAACCAATAACCACAGATTGGGACTGGCTTTGGTAAGTTGGGCCGGGAAGATGCGATCTGGGCCTGAAGATTTAAAGGATTAAAAGGCCCTAAAGAAGGCAATTGCAACATCACCCGCATAAGCGATAACTTTGCGACCACCACCTTCTAGGGACCGCAGTAGGCTATTGACCGCCACGTTCCACAGTAGGGTGTAGAGTACACCTCCATGCGGAGTGTCTCTTCTGATGTATCTTTGAATAGATTCTTCTCCTAATATCGCCTCAACAGTCCTGTTTACCAGGATCTGCTTTATAAAGCGTACGGATTGATCGTCTATTCCTAGTCTCGTCAGCTCATTGGTTATCGAACTTGGCAAAATGTTGTTGAACGCACCTTCTATGTCTAGAAAACCAATGAGTGCGTATTCCTTGTCACTAACTGACTTTTCGACGAACGTATTGATCTCGTGGAGTGCCGTATCCGTGGATCGGCCCTTCCTATACGTATGTTGTGATCCCGAGATATCATTTGGGTTGATGGTAAGATTAATGTGGAGGCTGATTAGTCTCTCCATCGTCTTGATGTGGAAGGACGACAGGCTTATAGGTCTGAAATCCTTAGGGGTAGGTGTGATGGCTTTACCGCTTTGGGTATGAATACCTTTGTTCGCAACCACGTTCCGGGCACGATGCCTATTCTGAAAATTGCCGAGAAAGCTTTCCTGATCCATGAACTCAGATTGGGTCCAGCTTTGATTAATTGTGCGGGAATTTGCTATCTGGGCCTGGGGATTTGAAGGGTTTGAAGCTGTTTATCGCCCAGCTGAGATACCTATTACTCAATAGGTATTCGAGCTGGTTTGGGAGGGAGAGGCTGTCCTCCTGTCTCTACTTTTCCGGGATTTTTTTTCTTTTTGAGAGCACCCGGGGTAATGTGCATTTTTGAGAGCTTCTTAAAGGGCGCAAGTGGGTGCGACCACAATGGTGGTTTCTTTAACTTCTTTGACAGCCGTTAGCGTATCCATCATGGCATCCAGGTCTTCCGTGCTGTCAACATCCCTTGTTGGAGGTTATCCCAAGGATCTTTCTAATTTTTCTTTGTATAACTCCCAGTTCACTTTTCTCTGGTTGCGTACTGTAAGTGGATTGAAGTTCTGGAAATCGATCACTAATTCTATGTATCGATGGTCCGAGAAAGAGTTTTTCTCTAGGACTCCCTATTACCCACCAGAAGATTTGAGCCTAGGATAAAATCGAGAATTGCCTCACAAAATTGATTTGACATTCCTTCCGGGTGCCCCTCTTCGGTCGGCTCCTTTAAGTCTGGCTCTTATGCTTCTGCCTCCAGCTCGATACCTCCTGTATTACTTTTTTCATCGGATTTGTAGATACGGACCGTCACGTGCTCGAATCCGTATTTGATTCGGTGCTCGTTGAGAGTGAGGACGACCTGCCTCCGCAGTCCTACCGCCTCCTCGACTTTGGCGACTTTCCAGTCCGCCGTGGGAAGCGTCGGATTGCACATCTTAAGCATCGTCAGGATGGTTTAAGGGTCGGCTGTCTTTCAAATTTGAACTCCCTAACTTTAAAAACACCAAAGTTATACCATTTCCGATCAATCAGTTATATGGCAGCTATAGGATATAGTCGGCCGATCCGGGCCGTTCCGACTTATATACTGCGTGCAAAGGAAAGAAGGGTGTGTGCAAAGTTTCAAGTCGATAGCCTTAAAACTGAGAGACTAGTTCGCGTAGAAACAGACAGACAGACGGACAGACGGACATGCTCATATCAACTCAGGAGGTGATCCTGATCAAGAATATATATACTTTATAGGGTCGGAGATGTCTCCTTCACTGCGTTGCACACTTTTGACCAAAATTATAATACCCTCTGCATGGGTATAACAAGAAAGTAAAGCTAACTTCGGGCGAAGCCGAAGTTGATATACCCTTGCAGTTAA
This sequence comes from Drosophila bipectinata, assembly GCF_030179905.1. Classification (NCBI taxonomy): domain Eukaryota; kingdom Metazoa; phylum Arthropoda; class Insecta; order Diptera; family Drosophilidae; genus Drosophila; species Drosophila bipectinata. The sequence continues at coordinate 17,018,637 of NC_091740.1, read as the reverse complement.
AACCGGATATATATCGCAAACATCGGATATAGTTGGCTGATCCTTATGAGAATATGATAATGTAACCCAATTTATTATAATACAAAATCTAAAAAAAGTCCCAAACTTTTTTCTTCAAAAATTCCAAAGTTGGTATTTCTACCAAAAACCATTTCCGATCGTTCAGTAATATGTCAGCTATAAGATATAGTCGGCCGATCATTATGAAATTTGGTAGGTCGGATTATCTGACCAAAAATAGAATTGTATTAAGTTACAGATTTCTATCTTCAAAATCACGAAAGTTGGGTCATTTCCGATCGTTCAGTTATATGGCAGCTATAGAATATAGTCGGCCGATCCTTTTGAAATTTGGCATGTCGTAATGTTTTGCCAAAAATAGCTCTCATATCAAATTTGACTCCCTAACTTTGAAAACACCAAATTTATACCATTTCCGATCAATCAGTTTTATGGCAGCTATAGGATATAGTCGGCCGTTCCGACTTATATACTGCGTGGAAAGGAAAGAAGGGTGTGTGCAAAGTTTCAAGACGATAGCTTTAAGGGGTTATATACAGTTGTGATTGATTAAAAATATAAGATTTAATACACCTCTTGTTAGTCTCGCAAAGAGAAGATTCAAGAAATAAACGCAACGATAAAAAAAAAATAAAAAAATTATCAGCATCTACACGGGCGTCTTTACTCGGGCGGCCCTAAAAAGCTTCGAATTCCCGCAACAGAAGCTAAATAGCTTACAGTCCAGTTTTCTGTGTAGCGTAATTCCTACTTACTTGTCGTTACCACTGAGTGAAAAAGAATCCGCTGATAGGCATGGAAGCTTTAAACTTGGTAGTTTGTACCTCCTAGTGAAGAGGACAAGTTCGGTCTTGGATGGATTCTCTCCTGGCCCGTACTTATCTGCCCATTCTTAGAACCCTCAGTTTGTCCGTTATGCGATCGCATAGAGTCTATGTAAACTTTTCCAGTGAAGGCAATTGCGACATCATCCGCATAAGCATTAACTTTGCATCCACCACCCTCTACGGATTGCAGTAGGTTGTTTACCGCCTCCGACGAATCTTTGAATCTAGAAAACCAAAAAGCGCGTCTTTCTTATCACTAAGTGCCTTTTCGACGGACGTAGTGATCTCGTGGAGAGCCGTCTCCGTGGATCGATCTTCCTATACGTGTGCTGGGATCCCGAAATATCATTTGGGTTAATGGTAAGATAAACGTGGAGGCTAATATGTCTCCCCATTGTCTTGAGGAGGAAGCTCGACAGACTTCTTGGTCTGAAGTCCTTAGGTGAGCAGTGCGATGATTTTCTTGCTTTGGGTATAAAAAAAACCTTCGTCAGCAACCACGTCTCGTGCACGATACCTGTTCTGAAAATTGCTGTGAAGATTTTCCTAACCAATAACCACAGATTGGGACTGGCTTTGGTAAGTTGGGCCGGGAAGATGCGATCTGGGCCTGAAGATTTAAAGGGTTAAAAGGCCCTAAAGAAGGCAATTGCAACATCACCCGCATAAGCGATAACTTTGCGACCACCACCTTCTAGGGACCGCAGTAGGCTATTGACCGCCACGTTCCACAGTAGGGTGTAGAGTACACCTCCATGCGGAGTGTCTCTTCTGATGTATCTTTGAATAGATTCTTCTCCTAATATCGCCTCAACAGTCCTGTTTACCAGGATCTGCTTTATAAAGCGTACGGATTAGACGATCAATCCGTCTCGTCAGCTCATTGGTTATCGAACTTGGCAAAATGTTGTTGAACGCACCTTCTATGTCTAGAAAACCAATGAGTGCGTATTCCTTGTCACTAACTGACTTTTCGACGAACGTATTGATCTCGTGGAGTGCCGTATCCGTGGATCGGCCCTTCCTATACGTATGTTGTGATCCCGAGATATCATTTGGGTTGATGGTAAGATTAATGTGGAGGCTGATTAGTCTCTCCATCGTCTTGATGTGGAAGGACGACAGGCTTATAGGTCTGAAATCCTTAGGGGTAGGTGTGATGGCTTTACCGCTTTGGGTATGAATACCTTTGTTCGCAACCACGTTCCGGGCACGATGCCTATTCTGAAAATTGCCGAGAAAGCTTTCCTGATCCATGAACTCAGATTGGGTCCAGCTTTGATTAATTGTGCGGGAATTTGCTATCTGGGCCTGGGGATTTGAAGGGTTTGAAGCTGTTTATCGCCCAGCTGAGATACCTATTACTCAATAGGTATTCGAGCTGGTTTGGGAGGGAGAGGCTGTCCTCCTGTCTCTACTTTTCCGGGATTTTTTTTCTTTTTGAGAGCACCCGGGGTAATGTGCATTTTTGAGAGCTTCTTAAAGGGCGCAAGTGGGTGCGACCACAATGGTGGTTTCTTTGACTTCTTTGACAGCCGTTAGCGTATCCATCATGGCATCCAGGTCTTCCGTGCTGTCAACATCCCTTGTTGGAGGTTATCCCAAGGATCTTTCTAATTTTTCTTTGTATAACTCCCAGTTCACTTTTCTCTGGTTGCGTACTGTAAGTGGATTGAAGTTCTGGAAATCGATCACTAATTCTATGTATCGATGGTCCGAGAAAGAGTTTTTCTCTAGGACTCCCTATTACCCACCAGAAGATTTGAGCCTAGGATAAAATCGAGAATTGACTCACAAAATTGATTTGACATTCCTTCCGGGTGCCCCTCTTCGGTCGGCTCCTTTAAGTCTGGCTCTTATGCTTCTGCCTCCAGCTCGATACCTCCTGTATTACTTTTTTCATCGGATTTGTAGATACGGACCGTCACGTGCTCGAATCCGTATTTGATTCGGTGCTCGTTGAGAGTGAGGACGACCTGCCTCCGCAGTCCTACCGCCTCCTCGACTTTGGCGACTTTCCAGTCCGCCGTGGGAAGCGTCGGATTGCACATCTTAGGCATCGTCAGGATGGTTTAAGGGTCGGCTGTCTTTCAAATTTGAACTCCCTAACTTTAAAAACACCAAAGTTATACCATTTCCGATCAATCAGTTATATGGCAGCTATAGGATATAGTCGGCCGATCCGGGCCGTTCCGACTTATATACTGCGTGCAAAGGAAAGAAGGGTGTGTGCAAAGTTTCAAGTCGATAGCCTTAAAACTGAGAGACTAGTTCGCGTAGAAACAGACAGACAGACGGACAGACGGACATGCTCATATCAACTCAGGAGGTGATCCTGATCAAGAATATATATACTTTATAGGGTCGGAGATGTCTCCTTCACTGCGTTGCACACTTTTGACCAAAATTATAATACCCTCTGCAAGGGTATAACAAGAAAGTAAAGCTAACTTCGGGCGAAGCCGAAGTTGATATACCCTTGCAGTTAAAACCGGATATATATCGCAAACATCGGATATAGTTGGCTGATCCTTATGAGAATATGATAATGTAACCCAATTTATTATAATACAAAATCTAAAAAAAGTCCCAAACTTTTTTCTTCAAAAATTCCAAAGTTGGTATTTCTACCAAAAACCATTTCCGATCGTTCAGTTATATGTCAGCTATAAGATATAGTCGGCCGATCATTATGAAATTTGGTAGGTCGGATTATCTGACCAAAAATAGAATTGTATTAAGTTACAGATTTCTATCTTCAAAATCACGAAAATTGGGTCATTTCCGATCGTTCAGTTATATGGCAGCTATAGAATATAGTCGGCCGATCCTTTTGAAATTTGGCATGTCGTAATGTTTTGCCAAAAATAGCTCTCATATCAAATTTGACTCCCTAACTTTAAAAACACCAAATTTATACCATTTCCGATCAATCAGTTTTATGGCAGCTATAGGATATAGTCGGCCGTTCCGACTTATATACTGCGTGGAAAGGAAAGAAGGGTGTGTGCAAAGTTTCAAGACGATAGCTTTAAGGGGTTATATACAGTTGTGATTGATTAAAAATATAAGATTTAATACACCTCTTGTCAGTCTCGCAAAGAGAAGATTCAAGAAATAAACGCAACGATAAAAAAAAAATAAAAAAATTATCAGCATCTACACGGGCGTCTTTACTCGGGCGGCCCTAAAAAGCTTCGAATTCCCGCAACAGAAGCTAAATAGCTTACAGTCCAGTTTTCTGTGTAGCGTAATTCCTACTTACTTGTCGTTACCACTGAGTGAAAAAGAATCCGCTGATAGGCATGGAAGCTTTAAAATTGGTAGTTTGTACCTCCTAGTGAAGAGGACAAGTTCGGTCTTGGATGGATTCTCTCCTGGCCCGTACTTATCTGCCCATTCTTAGAACCCTCAGTTTGTCCGTTATGCGATCGCATAGAGTCTATGTAAACTTTTCCAGTGAAGGCAATTGCGACATCATCCGCATAAGCATTTACTTTGCATCCACCACCCTCTACGGATTGCAGTAGGTTGTTTACCGCCTCCGACGAATCTTTGAATCTAGAAAACCAAAAAGCGCGTCTTTCTTATCACTAAGTGCCTTTTCGACGGACGTAGTGATCTCGTGGAGAGCCGTCTCCGTGGATCGATCTTCCTATACGTGTGCTGGGATCCCGAAATATCATTTGGGTTAATGGTAAGATAAACGTGGAGGCTAATATGTCTCCCCATTGTCTTGAGGAGGAAGCTCGACAGACTTCTTGGTCTGAAGTCCTTAGGTGAGCAGTGCGATGATTTTCTTGCTTTGGGTATAAAAAAAACCTTCGTCAGCAACCACGTCTCGTGCACGATACCTGTTCTGAAAATTGCTGTGAAGATTTTCCTAACCAATAACCACAGATTGGGACTGGCTTTGGTAAGTTGGGCCGGGAAGATGCGATCTGGGCCTGAAGATTTAAAGGGTTAAAAGGCCCTAAAGAAGGCAATTGCAACATCACCCGCATAAGCGATAACTTTGCGACCACCACCTTCTAGGGACCGCAGTAGGCTATTGACCGCCACGTTCCACAGTAGGGTGTAGAGTACACCTCCATGCGGAGTGTCTCTTCTGATGTATCTTTGAATAGATTCTTCTCCTAATATCGCCTCAACAGTCCTGTTTACCAGGATCTGCTTTATAAAGCGTACGGATTGATCGTCTATTCCTAGTCTCGTCAGCTCATTGGTTATCGAACTTGGCAAAATGTTGTTGAACGCACCTTCTATGTCTAGAAAACCAATGAGTGCGTATTCCTTGTCACTAACTGACTTTTCGACGAACGTATTGATCTCGTGGAGTGCCGTATCCGTGGATCGGCCCTTCCTATACGTATGTTGTGATCCCGAGATATCATTTGGGTTGATGGTAAGATTAATGTGGAGGCTGATTAGTCTCTCCATCGTCTTGATGTGGAACGACGACAGGCTTATAGGTCTGAAATCCTTAGGGGTAGGTGTGATGGCTTTACCGCTTTGGGTATGAATACCTTTGTTCGCAACCACGTTCCGGGCACGATGCCTATTCTGAAAATTGCCGAGAAAGCTTTCCTGATCCATGAACTCAGATTGGGTCCAGCTTTGATTAATTGTGCGGGAATTTGCTATCTGGGCCTGGGGATTTGAAGGGTTTGAAGCTGTTTATCGCCCAGCTGAGATACCTATTACTCAATAGGTATTCGAGCTGGTTTGGGAGGGAGAGGCTGTCCTCCTGTCTCTACTTTTCCGGGATTTTTTTTCTTTTTGAGAGCACCCGGGGTAATGTGCATTTTTGAGAGCTTCTTAAAGGGCGCAAGTGGGTGCGACCACAATGGTGGTTTCTTTGACTTCTTTGACAGCCGTTAGCGTATCCATCATGGCATCCAGGTCTTCCGTGCTGTCAACATCCCTTGTTGGAGGTTATCCCAAGGATCTTTCTAATTTTTCTTTGTATAACTCCCAGTTCACTTTTCTCTGGTTGCGTACTGTAAGTGGATTGAAGTTCTGGAAATCGATCACTAATTCTATGTATCGATGGTCCGAGAAAGAGTTTTTCTCTAGGACTCCCTATTACCCACCAGAAGATTTGAGCCTAGGATAAAATCGAGAATTGACTCACAAAATTGATTTGACATTCCTTCCGGGTGCCCCTCTTCGGTCGGCTCCTTTAAGTCTGGCTCTTATGCTTCTGCCTCCAGCTCGATACCTCCTGTATTACTTTTTTCATCGGATTTGTAGATACGGACCGTCACGTGCTCGAATCCGTATTTGATTCGGTGCTCGTTGAGAGTGAGGACGACCTGCCTCCGCAGTCCTACCGCCTCCTCGACTTTGGCGACTTTCCAGTCCGCCGTGGGAAGCGTCGGATTGCACATCTTAAGCATCGTCAGGATGGTTTAAGGGTCGGCTGTCTTTCAAATTTGAACTCCCTAACTTTAAAAACACCAAAGTTATACCATTTCCGATCAATCAGTTATATGGCAGCTATAGGATATAGTCGGCCGATCCGGGCCGTTCCGACTTATATACTGCGTGCAAAGGAAAGAAGGGTGTGTGCAAAGTTTCAAGTCGATAGCCTTAAAACTGAGAGACTAGTTCGCGTAGAAACAGACAGACAGACGGACAGACGGACATGCTCATATCAACTCAGGAGGTGATCCTGATCAAGAATATATATACTTTATAGGGTCGGAGATGTCTCCTTCACTGCGTTGCACACTTTTGACCAAAAATATAATACCCTCTGCAAGGGTATAACAAGAAAGTAAAGCTAACTTCGGGCGAAGCCGAAGTTGATATACCCTTGCAGTTAAAACCGGATATATATCGCAAACATCGGATATAGTTGGCTGATCCTTATGAGAATATGATAATGTAACCCAATTTATTATAATACAAAATCTAAAAAAAGTCCCAAACTTTTTTCTTCAAAAATTCCAAAGTTGGTATTTCTACCAAAAACCATTTCCGATCGTTCAGTTATATGTCAGCTATAAGATATAGTCGGCCGATCATTATGAAATTTGGTAGGTCGGATTATCTGACCAAAAATAGAATTGTATTAAGTTACAGATTTCTATCTTCAAAATCACGAAAGTTGGGTCATTTCCGATCGTTCAGTTATATGGCAGCTATAGAATATAGTCGGCCGATCCTTTTGAAATTTGGCATGTCGTAATGTTTTGCCAAAAATAGCTCTCATATCAAATTTGACTCCCTAACTTTAAAAACACCAAATTTATACCATTTCCGATCAATCAGTTTTATGGCAGCTATAGGATATAGTCGGCCGTTCCGACTTATATACTGCGTGGAAAGGAAAGAAGGGTGTGTGCAAAGTTTCAAGACGATAGCTTTAAGGGGTTATATACAGTTGTGATTGATTAAAAATATAAGATTTAATACACCTCTTGTTAGTCTCGCAAAGAGAAGATTCAAGAAATAAACGCAACGATAAAAAAAAAATAAAAAAATTATCAGCATCTACACGGGCGTCTTTACTCGGGCGGCCCTAAAAAGCTTCGAATTCCCGCAACAGAAGCTAAATAGCTTACAGTCCAGTTTTTTTACCACTGAGTGAAAAAGAATCCGCTGATAGGCATGGAAGCTTTAAACTTGGTAGTTTGTACCTCCTAGTGAAGAGGACAAGTTCGGTCTTGGATGGATTCTCTCCTGGCCCGTACTTATCTGCCCATTCTTAGAACCCTCAGTTTGTCCGTTATGCGATCGCATAGAGTCTATGTAAACTTTTCCAGTGAAGGCAATTGCGACATCATCCGCATAAGCATTAACTTTGCATCCACCACCCTCTACGGATTGCAGTAGGTTGTTTACCGCCTCCGACGAATCTTTGAATCTAGAAAACCAAAAAGCGCGTCTTTCTTATCACTAAGTGCCTTTTCGACGGACGTAGTGATCTCGTGGAGAGCCGTCTCCGTGGATCGATCTTCCTATACGTGTGCTGGGATCCCGAAATATCATTTGGGTTAATGGTAAGATAAACGTGGAGGCTAATATGTCTCCCCATTGTCTTGAGGAGGAAGCTCGACAGACTTCTTGGTCTGAAGTCCTTAGGTGAGCAGTGCGATGATTTTCTTGCTTTGGGTATAAAAAAAACCTTCGTCAGCAACCACGTCTCGTGCACGATACCTGTTCTGAAAATTGCTGTGAAGATTTTCCTAACCAATAACCACAGATTGGGACTGGCTTTGGTAAGTTGGGCCGGGAAGATGCGATCTGGGCCTGAAGATTTAAAGGGTTAAAAGGCCCTAAAGAAGGCAATTGCAACATCACCCGCATAAGCGATAACTTTGCGACCACCACCTTCTAGGGACCGCAGTAGGCTATTGACCGCCACGTTCCACAGTAGGGTGTAGAGTACACCTCCATGCGGAGTGTCTCTTCTGATGTATCTTTGAATAGATTCTTCTCCTAATATCGCCTCAACAGTCCTGTTTACCAGGATCTGCTTTATAAAGCGTACGGATTAGACGATCAATCCGTCTCGTCAGCTCATTGGTTATCGAACTTGGCAAAATGTTGTTGAACGCACCTTCTATGTCTAGAAAACCAATGAGTGCGTATTCCTTGTCACTAACTGACTTTTCGACGAACGTATTGATCTCGTGGAGTGCCGTATCCGTGGATCGGACCTTCCTATACGTATGTTGTGATCCCGAGATATCATTTGGGTTGATGGTAAGATTAATGTGGAGGCTGATTAGTCTCTCCATCGTCTTGATGTGGAAGGACGACAGGCTTATAGGTCTGAAATCCTTAGGGGTAGGTGTGATGGCTTTACCGCTTTGGGTATGAATACCTTTGTTCGCAACCACGTTCCGGGCACGATGCCTATTCTGAAAATTGCCGAGAAAGCTTTCCTGATCCATGAACTCAGATTGGGTCCAGCTTTGATTAATTGTGCGGGAATTTGCTATCTGGGCCTGGGGATTTGAAGGGTTTGAAGCTGTTTATCGCCCAGCTGAGATACCTATTACTCAATAGGTATTCGAGCTGGTTTGGGAGGGAGAGGCTGTCCTCCTGTCTCTACTTTTCCGGGATTTTTTTTCTTTTTGAGAGCACCCGGGGTAATGTGCATTTTTGAGAGCTTCTTAAAGGGCGCAAGTGGGTGCGACCACCATGGTGGTTTCTTTGACTTCTTTGACAGCCGTTAGCGTATCCATTATGGCATCCAGGTCTTCCGTGCTGTCAACGTCCCTTGTTGGAGGTTATCCCAAGGATCTTTCTAATTTTTCTTTGTATAACTCCCAGTTCACTTTTCTCTGGTTGCGTACTGTAAGTGGATTTAAGTTCTGGAAATTGATCACTAATTCTATGTATCGATAGTCTGAGAAAGAGTTTTTCTCTAGGACTCCCTATTACCCACCAGAAGATTTGAGCCTAGGATAAAATCGAGAATTGACTCACAAAATTGATTTGACATTCCTTCCGGGTGCCCCTCTTCGGTCGGCTCCTTTAAGTCTGGCTTTTATGCTTCTGCCTCCAGCTCGATACCTCCTGTATTAATCTTTTCATCGGATTTGTAGATACGGACCGTCACGTGCTCGAATCCGTATTTGATTCGTATTTGATCCGTATTGAGAGTGAGGACGACCTGCCTCCGCAGTCCTACCGCCTCCTCGATTTTGGCGACTTTCCAGTCCGCCGTGGGAAGCGTCGGATTGCACATCTTAAGCATCGTCAGGATGGTTTTAGGGTCGGCTGTCTTTTCTGTGAGCCATACTCGCGCCCTCGGCTTACTTGGGATCTAGTCCCAGTCAACCGCCACCAGCTTTGCTACGGGGTAGATCTCCCCAGCGTAGAAAGTAGAGACTGTTAGATCTGTACAGATCGCGCGTCTTGGCAGGCAATTACCTTAACACTACCCTCATACCATCCTGCGTCTTCTCATTCTGGTGGGGGCTCTTCGCTCTATAGAATCTCCTCCACGAAGCACACATGCAACTCTTTAAGGATGTAGTCTCATGTGCCGGCCTACTTTTTAGAGGTTATTTCAAAAAATTTTTTTTGTAATAAAAAATAATGCGATCGTTTCAATTTTCAAATATGTTTTTATAAGCATCATAAACTATTTGAAAATATTTCGTTTAATTTATTCTTGTGTAGTTTAATACACTTTATAGCATGCCAAAGTATGCATATAAAAAAAAAAGATAGGTCCCTGGCGCAGGTGATTTCGACTGCTAGAGTCATCCGAAACAAAAAACAAGAAAGCAAAGCTAACTTCGGGCGGAGCCGAAGTTGATATACCCTTGCAGCTAAAACCGGATATATATTGCAAACATCGGATATAGTTGGCCTTATGATTACATCATAATAAAACCAATCAATTACACTAAAAAATCGAAAAAAAAGTCCCAAGCTTCTATCTTCAAAAATACAAAAGTTGATATTTCTACCAAATACCATTTCCGATCGTTCAGTTATATTGCAGCTATAGGATATAGTCGGCCGATCCTAATGAAATTTTGTAGGTCGGATTAACTGACCAAAAATAGAATGTGTACCAAGTTCCAGCTTTCTATCTTCAAAAACACGAAAGTTGGGTCATTTCCGATCGTTCAGTTATATGGCAGCTATAAGATATAGTCGTCCGATCCATATGAAATTTGGCATGTCGTATTATTTTGCCAAAAATAGCTCTCATGTCAAATTTGAACTCTCTAACTCTAAAAACACCAAAGTTATACCATTTCCGATCAATCAGTTATATGGCAGCTATAGGATATAGTCGGCCGATCCGGGCCGTTCCGACTTATATACTGCGTGCAAAGGAAAGAAGGGTGTGTGCAAAGTTTCAAGACGATAGCTTCAAAACTGAGAGACTAGTTCGCGTAGAAACGGACAGACAGACAGACGGACAGACGGACAGACGGACATGCTCATATCAACTCAGGAGGTGATCCTGATCAAGAATATATATACTTTATAGGGTCGGAGATGTCTCCTTCACTGCGTTGCACACTTTTGACCAAAATTATAATACCCTCTGCAAGGGTATAATTAGAATAGATTATTGTTTTGTAAGCTAATGGCTCTGTCCCGTACTAGAATGAAATATTTTCATCAATAAACAACAAAATGGCGAACTCACAAAACAAAAAATTAAAAAAAATTTAAAAAATTTATCTTAAATTAATGATAAAAAAAAAACTAATCATTAAAAATAAATGATTCTAGTACGGGACAGAGGTGTTACTTTTAAGAACAACATATCCAAATTTCAGCTAGATCGGTACCATAGAATTTTGTGAATCACCTGCGCCGCACACAAAAATGTCGTTTCGAGAAAAACGCGTTTAAAGTTTAGACGCTACCGAGAAACTCATACTTTTCGGTGTAGGCGCTCTCTCGATTCTGGGCTGTATCTCTGTCATTATTTGATATTTTTATTTGAAACTTTAACAGTACATTCATAATAAACAATACTACCAAAATATTTTTTTTTTTTTTTTTTTTTTTTTTTATCAATCAATCAATAGTTATATTTAAAATCTGTCCGAAGTTATGGACAATAATTAAATTGTATAATGGGACCTTAACTTAATGAAATATTGAGTAGTACAATGTTTGCTTATCCTAGGAAACTAATTTTAACAGTAGACCTTAGCGATAGAATTCAAGTTAATTATTGTCGGGCCCTTTAGTGGGCCTTGTTAGTTTTTCAACTGCAGCTCAGTCCCGTTCGCCCGAGTGGCAGAGGTCCAGTGGGTGGGTCCGTTTCAGCCTCTTTGTGGTGTAGCTGTTGTCCAGAAGATTGATGGCCTCAGGGTTAGGATGTCGGTCCAGCCTTACCACGTACCTATTGGCGAATCTCTGAACTTCTTCGCTCACATATGGGACTCTCAGTTGGGCGTGGATTGTCGCATTGTCGTGGAACGGATGAGCTCCAGTTAAAGTTCTTAGGGCCTTGTTTTGGGCGATCTGAATGATCCTTCGGTTGCTTTGACACGCCGTCCCCCATAGCTGGATACCATATGTCCAGATTGGCTTTACAATGGCCTTATATATAAGGAGCTTGATTCTTAGCTTCAGCCTGGACCTCCTTCCAATGAGCCAGTTGAGCTGACGCAGCTTGATCCGGATTTGCGTCCGTTTGCGCTGCAGGTGGGTTCTCCAGGTGAGCCTTCTATCCAGGGTCATACCCAGATATTTGGGTGTAGGGCTGGCTGGAATTGGGGTGCCTCCGAGACTGACTCCAGGACAGTCGCCTCTCTTCATTGTAAACGTCGTTTGGCCTGACTTCTCATGGTTGACGGCGATGTTCCACCGTCGAAGCCACGGGTCAAGGATGTCCAGCTGGCGTTGGAGTCGTGCAGAAGCCTCCTCTGGCAAGATTGAAGAGGCCAAAAATGCCGTGTCGTCGGCATATGTAGCCACTAGAAGGCCCTCCTCTTCAGCGACAGGCATGTCGGCTGTGTACATGGTGTACAGGATGGGACCAAGTACACTGCCCTGCGGAACTCCAGCTTCAATGAGCCTGTACTCCGATGTCGCATTTCCGCTTCTGACCCTGAACTTCCTGTCGGTCAAGTTCGAGTTAAGGAAATCGTAATACTGTTGTGGCAGGTTCCTCTTGAGCTTCGTTTTTAGACCAGGGTGCCAGACCCTGTCAAACGCCTGCTTGACATCCAGGAAAACAGCACAGCAGTAATGTTTTCTTTCGAGGCTGTCCAGGATTTTTGCAACGATCCTGTGGCATTGCTCGGGGGAGCAAAATATAAAAAAAAAAAAAAATTGATTTTTTCAACCTCACACATGAGACTACATCCTTAACCACTCGTCGCCAAAGGTCCTTGGTGATAATCTTTGTCCAGGACTCCAATAAGGATTGGCGGCTGGGCCTTTCTCTTCTTGGCTTGGGAGGCTCCTCCCTTCGTTGCTCTCTGCCTTTTCGCGCTCTGTGAGATTTCCTTGGCGAGCCCGTCACACCCGTCTTTTCCGGTTGGAAGTCGGGCAGTATTTCCCTTTATCTAACACTTTATAACCTCGGCCTGGTCCGGGTTCATTTCCGCCGATGGGTCCGCCCTCATTAGGATGAAGGCTGCTCTCCTCCTATCTTTATAGGAACCTTTCCGCTGCTTCGAGTGAGACGCTACCGGACCAGGGTTCACCTTAGGGGCCCCGTCGGCTGCCTTAGAGGTTGACCATGAGATCTACTTCTCCACGCCGTTCGGTGGCCACATGGCTAGCCCCGCTTTGGCAGAAGTTGCCTTGGCATCCTCCTCCGCACCGCCGCGTCCCGCCTCCAGATGTTGCCTCTCTGTAGGGAGCTTCTCCATCCCAGCAACTCCTTGGCTTTTGAGGGCCTTGAAGTTTGACGGGTCACTGACCCCATTTCCTTTTTCTCCCTTTTTCTGGGAGTTCCGTTCTAAGATAAGAGTTTTGGAAAAAATAAACAAATATTTCGCAATAGTATCGACGACTATCGATGGTACTATCGACATAATCGATGGTTTAAAATTTACTATCGTCGAATATCGATGGCGGTCACTATCGATAGTACCAAAACTCTGAGCCAGCTACTTCCATTGCTCTCGTTCCTCTTTTGTTGGATTACTCTTTCATATGGAAAATGGAAAGTCATGTGTATATAGTAACATATCAACAAAACCTGTTAGAGTGTATATCAATAAGTTTTGTAAACCGAAGGTGAAGCCTTTTGTCTTTAAATTCGTAATACCGCTGCAAATAGCCTAATTGCAATTTTCGTAAAAACATAAACATAAACATAAACATTTAGTTATTCCAATTCGGGTGAAAACAGCCTCATTTCAAAGTCTCAATTTCTGAGAGTCACTTCAGACTGAAAACCAAAACAATATTTTGGTAAGCCTTTGGATTTTGGATTTTGGTAAATTCCGACTCCAATGTTTCTCACTTCTCTTAAGTGAAATAAAACTAAACAGCTCAAACCATTCTTAAGTGGGCACCCACTTCATAAGAAATTTCAAATTTTTCTTGTAACCTCTTAATTGAGATCCAAAGCCTTCCACGTCAACTGACACCTCAAGTAATAGATTCCGACTCAATCGACTTTCTTCAGAGAACAAAGCCTCTCGGACATAAAAGCTTCGTTGAAGCTTTGATCTGCAAAAAGCTTCAGCAAGGGTACGTGTAAAAAGGACTTAGAGCCCCAAAGTTAAGTTAGTTCTAAAATTCTGAAGTTCTAAGCTGTTTTAAAGAATCATACTCTATCAAAACTGAACTCAAATAAAAATAATTTTTTTTTCACACTAATTTGAAGAAGATATGTAATTATATGAGCATCGGCAAATAGGGCAATTACAATAAAAATGTTTTTGTGTTTTCCTAATTTTTCTCAATCTTTAATCATTTACTATTCCTTATACACTATCCCATGCTCTGTCTCGCTCTCTCTCTCAACTGCGCTCCCAAATGATGTTGCCCCTCTTGACCAGGTGCTTTTCGGTAGAACAGCCAAGTGCAAATTTAACCAAAAACAAGAAAGTAAAGCTAACTTCGGGCGAAGCCGAAGTTGATATACCCTTGGTGTTAAAACCGGATATATATCGCAAACATCGGATATAGTTGGCTGATCCTTATGAGAATATGATAATGTAACCCAATTTATTATAATACAAAATCTAAAAAAAGTCCCAAACTTCTTTCTTCAAAAATTCCAAAGTTGGTATTTCTACCAAAAACCATTTCCGATCGTTCAGTAATATGTCAGCTATAAGATATAGTCGGCCGATCATTATGAAATTTGGTAGGTCGGATTATCTGACCAAAAATAGAATTGTATTAAGTTACAGATTTCTATCTTCAAAATCACGAAAGTTGGGTCATTTCCGATCGTTCAGTTATATGGCAGCTATAGAATATAGTCGGCCGATCCTTTTGAAATTTGGCATGTCGTAATGTTTTGCCAAAAATAGCTCTCATATCAAATTTGACTCCCTAACTTTGAAAACACCAAATTTATACCATTTCCGATCAATCAGTTTTATGGCAGCTATAGGATATAGTCGGCCGTTCCGACTTATATACTGCGTGGAAAGGAAAGAAGGGTGTGTGCAAAGTTTCAAGACGATAGCTTTAAGGGGTTATATACAGTTGTGATTGATTAAAAAATCGATTTTTTTGCATATTCTTTAATTATATACTGTTGAGAATACTCCAGTGGTGGGCAAAACTAACACATGTTTAAAATTTGAGTGTGTGCGTAGCAGAGAAAAACAATGAGAGCAGAGAATTCACTGAGCGAAAAAAACGTTTTTTTTTATTTAATTTTTTGTTAATTCAAAAGTTTGAATGGGCACTAACATTGAGTATTTTATTTAAAAAACAGCTTTGCTAGCAACATTTCTTAAACAAATGAAAAACTACGCTTCCCTATTTATATTCTCTATGAAGAAAACTTTTTCCAACCCAATTTCTGAGAAAATTTTTCTAAGTGCAAAAATTTTGATTTTTAGTTTGGGCTGTCAAATGAATCAAAATGAGAGCAAATGAGAGAGCTTCTAAAAAAAATGTCAGTGTGCCGGCAGCGCTGCGGCAGAATTTCCTACCCTATACTCGCGTGCTATGTAAAATGAGAGTTTGCCCACCACTGGAATACTCTCACAAAAATTCATAACGATCGGAGCATTAGAACCGAAGTTGTAGCTATTTATAGCTATTTACCTGCATATAAAACTTGAACAAACTTGAAACTTTAAACGCGATTATCTCAGAATCTTTTTTTTGGGAAATTACCTTTCCGGTGGACACGATTACTAAAAAACTACTAATCCGATCAAACCGAATTTTGACCACTTATATATTATGATATTAGCTAGTCCGTGAACGAGGGATTTCCAATTTTTTTGAAAACTTTTTTCCTTTTTTAAAGCATAAAAATCTAAAATCTTATACCTAGAAAAAGTAAATTTTTTGTTAAAAACGTCTCCATTTTTTTGTGAATCAAAATTTTTAAAAATCCCTCGTTCACGGACTGACAATACAATATACTAACTAAGCTTTTTTTAATTTTGGATTTCGGATGAACCGTTTTCGGGATATCATGTCCACCGCAAGACACCTTCGAAAAAAGACGATCCGGGAATTCGGCTATAACATTTTTATTATGTAATATTTTTTTATGAAAAAATTTAAATAAATTTCTTTAAATAAATAAATGTACTAAACAACGTCGGTAAAACATTTTTCATAAATATTTTCTATGGTGTCAAAAAAAAATCGATAAAATTCCATTTTTTTGTGCGGAACAACCGTATATAACCCCTTAAAACTGCGAGACTAGTTTGCGTAGAAACAGACAGACAGACGGACATGCTTATATCAACTCAGGAGGTGATCCTGATCAAAAATATATATACTTTATAGGATCGGAGATGTCTCCTTCACTGCGTTGCACATTTTTGACCAAAATTATAATACCCTCTGCAAGGGTATAATAAAAGTTCATTGATCTAGATTTGCCTAGCTATTTTTTTATTAAATAATAAGGAGCTGTGAAAAACGCTTGGCAGCTAACAGGATCCTTAAACGATTTTCAAAAAGGATTAGTTGTTAAATTAGGCTGGGTTTCGGGGCTTAGTCTTTAATAATTCGGGCAGCTCTAACTAAGCAAACGGTCTTTGTTTGGGGCCGACGTTTTGGTCTTGGTCGTCTCGCTAGAAGTATCGTTTCAAGCGCATGGGTCTTGTTGTTGCTATCGCATCAAGTCATACTATGTTGGAAACTTGATAGAAAATGCGGCATATTTCATAATACTACTACAACTAAGACGATTGTAGAGATGATTGAAGATGCGCCACCCAGTAAAGAAGACCTGCATTTTGCCTTAAAAAGTATATATTCTTGATTAGAATTACCAGTTGATATAAGCATGTCCATCTATCTAAGCATGCCCGTCTCACAGTTTTAAAGCGTTCATATATGGAGTTCAAACTAAGTATAGTAACTTACCAAAGATTGCTAAGATACCCTCATTCTTTCTGGTCTATAAAAAACTCGCGAATAAGCGCTCCCAAAACATGGGTTATTGTGTTGTTAGCCCTTAAGTGGGTCGGAGTGGGTCTTAAATTTATTGCACACTACTGCAAAATTATAATACGCAACAAGGGTTTAATGTGTTAAAAATAATTCATTTCAATTTGGGTATAAAATGTCCAGATCAGAAAGACACAACTTAATGGTTTGTCTATTTACAGTAGCTACCTCGCTCCAACTAGTGCACGTAAAGTTACGTAGTATTTTCTCTGGAAAGTTTTGCTAAATATCAGCTGTAAAAAAATAAACATTTTTGGTTTTCTAGTTCAATAGACTTTATTTTATCTTGTGTGTAATGAATTTCGGATCGATTTCACTGTTTTTATATCTTCAATGCATAATTCAATTACATTTTATCGACGACGTTGAAAAACTGTTTTTATGCAGCTTCTTTTGCTAGTCGGTCAGCCTTTTCAACAACTTCCTCTATAGGTCCAACCATATAGAAAGCTACTTCAGGCAGATGATCATATTCTCCAGCCAGAATTTGGGAGAAGCCCTTAATAGTTTGCTCCAATGGAACTAGTTTTCCAGCATGCCCTGTAAAGACTTCAGCCACTTGGAATGGCTGTGATAAAAAGCGCTGAATCTTGCGGGCACGTGCGACTGTAAGTTTGTCTTCTTCAGACAACTCATCCATTCCCAGGATTGCAATAATATCCTGCAAGGATTTGTAATCCTGCAAAATTTTCTGAACACCGCGAGCAACATTGTAATGTTCTTGACCAATAATGTTGGGGTCCATAATACGGGAAGTGGAATCCAGAGGGTCCACCGCTGGGTAGATACCTAACTCAGCAATCGCACGAGACAATACAGTTGTAGCGTCCAAATGAGCAAAAGTAGTTGCTGGTGCAGGATCAGTTAAATCATCAGCTGGCACATAAATAGCCTGCACAGAGGTAATAGATCCCTTCTTGGTAGTAGTAATACGTTCCTGCATAGAACCCATGTCAGTGGCTAAAGTTGGTTGGTAACCTACGGCCGATGGAATACGTCCCAACAACGCTGACACTTCAGAACCAGCTTGGGTGAATCGGAAAATGTTATCAATAAAGAGTAGTACATCCTGTCCTTCTTGATCACGGAAATACTCAGCTACAGTGAGTCCAGTTAAAGCAACACGGGCACGGGCACCTGGTGGCTCATTCATTTGACCGTAAACCAAAGCTACCTTTGATGTTTTATCTTTGAGTGAAATGACACCAGATTCAATCATTTCATTGTACAAGTCATTTCCCTCACGGGTGCGTTCGCCGACTCCAGCAAAAACTGAATATCCACCATGGGCTTTAGCCACGTTATTAATTAGCTCCATAATCAAAACAGTTTTTCCGACTCCAGCGCCGCCAAACAAACCAATTTTTCCACCCTTAGCGTAGGGGGCCAGAAGATCAACAACTTTTATTCCAGTGACCAAGATCTCCTGCTCCACTGACATTTCAACAAACTCTGGAGCCTCCGCATGAATAGGAGCCGTTTTGTCGGTTGGAATTGGACCACGCTCATCAATAGGTTCACCTGTTATAAATTTTGAATTTTTTCGTATATCGTTTGTATGCGGGACAATTATGTAAGTTATATATACCTATAACATTAATAATGCGTCCCAAGGTTTCAGCACCAACAGGAATACGGATCGGGTATCCAGTATCTAGAACCTTCTGTCCGCGAACCAAGCCCTCTGTTCCATCCATGGCAATAGTGCGCACAGTGTTTTCGCCCAAGTGCTGAGCTACTTCTAGCACTAAGCGAGGAGAGCGATTGTCAACTTCCAAAGCATTTAATATTGGCGGCAAGTTATCGTCAAACTGCACATCGACAACAGCTCCAATGACAGCCACAATTTTTCCGTTGGCTCCACCAACTGCTTTAGCAGCTGCTTTGGCGGCATGTCCACGAGCTTAAAGAGATTTTATCACATAAAAAACGTTATTTTAAAATCAGCTTTATCCAAAAAAAAAAACTAAAAGAAAGGTCAAATATACATACCTTATCTTTTATTTTTAATTTTTGCATTATGTTAACTCTTATTTTAAGAGTATGGTATAGCCACACATATGTACATACATACATGTGTAACTCGTTACATCACAAAAACTATTAGTATTAAATATATAGCATCGTAATTGAATTTTGTTGCATAACTATTCAGAACCCTAAGAGCCATAATGTGCAATAGCTACTCTAATAATGTAAGCATTTTTCTATATAAAAAAAAAATTACATAATTATTAATTTTAAAAATATGTTTCCGAATCATTCTTTTTACATTAAATAATAAGCGAATATAACAAAAATATTTCATATTAAAGCTACTTATAAATTTATACATACGTATGTATATGTTTAAACACAAAGTTATGCAACCAATTTTTCATCAATCGTTAAATCATTAAAAACGAATAGGTTATGTTACAAATTACGATTGAAATCCATATTTTTCAAGCAAGGGATATAATATTGTTATGCGATTTAAAATTGGGAATACTCTAAATAAATTTTAAAATACTTACACAATTGCCCCAAAAATGGGAGCAAACTCTTGTCGGCTTTGGAGGCAGCACGTAACGCGAACATTCTTCGGATTCTTCAGAACTACGTGTGGATAAGGCGTCTTTGAAAATTTCCTTATACGACAGTGTGGTCAGAGGTTTATTGTAAAGTAACCCAAAGTATAAGTATAAGTGTAAGAATTCAAGCTAGTATTTTTGAAATCGATATAATGAAACGGTGTCACTTTTATGTACGTCAAATCAGCGTCGCTCAGTTAGCGTCGAAGTGGAACGGTGGAATTGGAACACAGCAACGAATATTTTGTTTTTCAATTATTTCCGTATTTAGCCACTAAATTTAATCAAATAAACACTAGAATTGCTAAAAATTGAATAAACTATTGTTTTTTCTTACTTTGAGCGGGTTCTTCACTCTTTAAGTAGCTTAAAAATGGGGTTGAAAAATTGCCCCTACACTGTATTGAGCATTATCTCAGAAATAAGAGGATGCGCCAATAAGCGCGATACACCAGCTTATAGCCCATTCTTTTGAGAATATGCCCTGAAAATTTTATTAAAATCGTTCCCTACGTTTTGGAGCAAATCGACTAAAAGTGGACCAACCCGGCTAACAGCCCATACAAAAATGACCCCAAAAAATTGTTTTTAAAATTGTGAAGCTCCAAGAGGATGCGCCAATATGCACGGTAGTGGAGTCGATGTAGGACCTTTTCAAGTATATATGGACCAAAAATCATACAAATCGTTCCCACAGATTTTGAAAAAATCGAATTACAGTTTCCCATATAATTTGAACTAATAAGAGGAGCGCCAACCAGTGAACCGGAACCAGTCCGCAAAAAGTTCATTGAACTAGTTTAAAAATACTATATGGCTCTGTTAGACTTATTAAGTCCTTCACAGAGGATGCGCCATTATGCACGGTATACCGTTGAAAAGCTTATTTTATACAGAACATTATAAGACAACTTTTATTTAAATAGCTTCCACAGATTTAAAGAAATCAAGTCCCGAAAATTTCAGACCCTGATTCACCAACACTGGCCATTAACAGCATCACATATTTCTGTGCTGCCTAACACGGCGCTGAGGCCGTCAGCCAACGGGTACAACAGGGGGACCTACGCGCAAGCAATTGCGTGCCGTAACTGTGTACACCGCTGGTAGTGCGACTATACTCTCCACGTGAGGGCGGCTGGTAACAGGTCCCGGTAAGGTCATGTCTCTGCCGAGGATGCTGGCTAATGGTAGTCGGGCGGGGAGAAGAACACTCCCTTCCTTAAATTACCCCAATCCAAGGTGGAACAGCATATGCCGAAGGATGCGTGTCCGAGGGGGGGCTCGGACGCTAATATGCGAACTCTGGGGGACAGGCCGACCTCCCAGTTTTAACCAGGCTTATCATGACAAGCGGGCTATGTCATGATGGACGAACCCCTTCCCGCCTACTCGTGGGACCAAAACATGAATAACACTCTACAAAATAAAAACCAAAGCGGAGAGCGGAACTCCCTAAAAAAGACCGGAAATGGGACCAACGGCCCGTCAAACTCCAAGGCCCTCAAAAGCCAAGGAGTTGCTGAGATGGAGAAGTCCCCCACAGAGGGACAACATCTGGAGGCGGGACGCGCCGGTGCGGTGGAGGTTGCCAAGGCAACTTCTTCCAAAGCGGGGATAGCTATGGGACCACCGAACGGGTGGTTGACCCCAGGGTCAACCTCTAAACCAACCGGCGGTGCCCCTAAGGCGAACCCTGGTCCGGAAGCGTCTCACTCGACGCAGCGTAAAGGATCCTACAAGGACAGAAGAAGAGCAGCCTTCATTCTGATGAGGGCGGACCCATCGGCCGAAGCCAACCCGGACCAGGCCGAGATTATTAAGTGGGCAAGGGAGATCCTACCCGACTTCAATCCGGAAAAGGCGGGAGAAAGGCTGGATCCGAAGAGACGCACTGGGTCAGACCCTGCCAAGGAGGCCGCGCAAAGCGCGAAGAGGCAGAGGTCCACAGAGGGAGAAGCCCCCCAGGCCAAGAAGAGGAAGGCCCAGCCGCAGCCGCCCAACCGCTCGTTCGCTGAGGTGACGAAGGGAAGAACCCTAATTGGAGTCCTGGACAAGGGCTCCAAGGATGGGCTCATCCCCAAGGAACTCTGGCGACGAGTGGTAAACGAGTTGCATGGGCGCTTCGTGGAGGAAATGCTGCGAAGTGGAGGACCCCCACCAGAATGCGAAGACGCAGGATGGTACCAGGGTAGCGTCATGGTGATTGCTTGCCAAGACGCGCGATCGGTGGAGACTTACAAGCGGATGATTTCATCGCTTGGAGAGGTCTACCCTGGAGCTAAGCTGGTGGCGGTTGACTGGGACGAGATCCCCAGCAAACCGAGGGCGCGAGTGTGGCTCACAGAAAAGCCAGCCGACCCTAAGACCATCCTGACAATGCTTAGGATGTGCAACCCGACGCTCCCCACGGCGGACTGGAGAGTCGCCAAGGTCGAGGAGGCGGTGGGATTGCGGAGGCAGGTCGTCCTCACACTAAACGAGGAGACCGTAAAAGCCCTGGAGAGGACGGAGTACGGATTCGAGCATGTCTCGGTCCGTATATATAAATCTGATGCGAAGGCCAAGCCAGGAGGTATTGGTCTGGAGGCAGACACACAAGAGCCAGACTTGGAGGAGCCGACCGAAGAGGGGCACCCGGAGGAAATGTCGGATGAGGAGGAGGACATTCTAGAAGGGTACACCTCGGAGGAGAGCGACTTGGCAAGGGCGCTTGGTGGTGTCGGAATGGAGGACTCTCTGCTGGGCTCCGAGACGGAGGCAGAGATAACTGTGGTGGAGGTTTGTAAGGATGTCCCTGACGATCTTACAAATAAACCTCCACCACAGTAAAGCAGCGTCAGCTGCCCTCCTTCTCCACCTCGCCGAGAGTGGAGCAGATGTGGCCCTCATCCAGGAACCCTGGATCCTAGGAGACAGGATTCTTGGGCTGGGGGCGTCGGAGTTCAGGCTCTGCAAAGCCAACACTACAGGTAAAAGGCGAGCCTGCATCCTCGCAAAAAAGAACCTTAACCTCTTTTTGCTACCCAATTTCAGCAATGAAGACCACGTAGCCGCAGCCGTAGAGAGCCCAAATGGCCCTCTAAGGATATGTTCGGCGTATATGGGCCACGACCAGGAGGCCCTTCCCCCGCACCCGCTGATCAAACAGCTGGTGGAAGACAGCAGGAAGCACAAGATCGACCTGATCATAGGTTGTGATGCTAACGCCCATCATCATCAGTGGGGCAGCACTGACACAAACGAGAGGGGTGAGTCAATCTTCGATTTTATCCTAGGCTCCAATCTTTTGGTGGGTAACAGGGGTACAGAACCCATTTTCATAGTCAAGAACAGAAGAGAAGTACTTGACGTCACTCTTTACTCTGAATCCCTAGCAGACAGGATTGTTAGATGGGGAGTCCTAGAGAAACACTCATTCTCAGACCACCGATACATAGAATTAGTGGTCAATTTCGAGAACTTTAGTCGACTAACGGTACGCAACCCGAGAAAAGCGAACTGGGAGTTATATAGAAAGAAGCTAGATAGTTCCTTGGGAAATCCTCCAACAGGGAATGTGGATAGTAGGGCAGCCCTGGATGCCATGGTGGATACGCTCACGGCCGCGTGCGCCAGGGCATTCAATAAAGCTTGTCCCAAAATCAGATCGGGCAAAAGCAAGTCAAAGAAACCACCATGGTGGTCGCAAACACTTGCGCCCTTTAAAACCAAGGCCCGCAAGGCCTTCAATTTTGCCAGAAAAACAAACTCGGAGACAGCCTGGGAGTCGTACAAAGCGGACCTTAGGCGATATAACAAAGAGCTTCGCAAGGCAAAAAGAAATGCCTGGGCCGAGTTCTGCACAAACATTCAGCAAACATCAGAGGCCTCTCGACTCAGGAAGGTCCTTGCAACTACTGCACCAAATGTAGGATACATTAAAACCTCAGAGGGCAACTGGACATCGTCCAGCAAAGAAACCCTAGAGGCTCTCATAGAGACACATTTCCCGGGATGCTCTCGAGAAGACGCAACCCTGGATATGCAGACACAGGGGAATAGCCCACCCACCAACAATCCACTTGAATACCTATTGAATGATAGATATCTCAGCTGGGCAATAAATAGCTTCAAGCCCTTCAAATCCCCGGGTCCAGATGGCATTGTCCCGGCTCAACTAATTAAAGCCGGTCCCAACCTGAAATCATGGGTCAAGATAGCTTTCTCAGCAATCTTCAGGATGGGCATCGTACCCCAAATGTGGTTGCGGACGAAAGTCGTATTTATACCCAAGGCGGGAAAACCATCTCACTGCACCACCAAGGACTTCAGACCAATAAGCCTGTCGTCCTTCCTTCTCAAGACAATGGAGAGACTAATCAGCCTCCATATTAATCTTACTATAAACCCAGATGATATCTCGGGATCACAACATGCGTATAGGAAGGGCCGATCCACGGAAACGGCACTCCACGAAATCACTACTTTTGTCGAGAAGGCACTTAGTGATAAGGAAAACGCACTCATTGGTTTTCTAGACATAGAAGGTGCGTTCAACAACATCCTACCAAGCTCGATAACCAATGCGCTGACAGGACTAGGAATAGATAATCAATCCGTACGCCTTATTAAGCAGATCCTGGTAAACAGGACTGTTGAGGCGTCACTAGGAGGAGAATCTATTCATAGATACGTCAGAAGAGGCACCCCGCAAGGAGGCGTACTCTCACCCCTACTCTGGAACGTGGCGGTTAATAGCCTACTGCGATCCCTTGAAGGGGGTGGTTGCAAAGTTATCGCTTACGCGGATGATGTCGCAATTGCCTTCTCAGGAAAATTTCCCCAGACTCTATGTGACCGCATGACGGACAAACTTAGGGTCCTCTCAACATGGGCAGCTAGAAATGGACTAGGTGTGAACCCATCCAAAACAGAGCTCGTCCTCTTCACCAGGAAGTACAAAATACCAAACTTAAGGCTTCCAAAACTATTAGGAGAAACACTATCTCTTAGCGATAGCGCCAAGTACCTAGGGATTACGCTAGACAGGAAACTAGACTGGAAATCAAACACTATGGATAGAGCCAACAAAGCTACAATCGCGCTCTATACTTGCAGAAAAGCCATTGGTCTTAAATGGGGAATGTCACCAAAAATAGTAAGATGGCTTTATACAGCGGTCATAAGACCCATCCTCTTCTACGGGGTGGTGGTATGGTGGCCCGCTCTCACCAACTCCACAATCAGGGCGAAGCTTAGGAAAACGCAAAGGATGGCGGAAGTCTGTATCACGGGCAGCCTACGTACCACTCCTACGGACGCACTAGACTTCATACTCGACCTTTTACCAGTAGAGATAGTGGGAGTCAAGATGGCCACGCTATCGGCAATCAGGCTACGAGAGACGGGCGCATGGAAAAGGACTGACTACGGACATACCAAGTTAGATGTGCACCACTGCACGCCAACGGGGTCTACAGACTACTGCGTACCTGTCGATAATCCCACCTTAAAATACAAGGTCTACATTCCAACAAGGGAGGAATGGGACACACAAATCCCGGGACCAGCCGGTTCCCTCCATATTTACACAAACGGTTCAAAATTGAATGGCCAGGTGGGAGGCGGTTTCCATTGCGAAAAGCTGTGTTTAAATGAGTCCTTCAGACTCCCAGACCACTGTAGTGTTTTCCAAGCAGAAGTAATAGCTATCGGAGAAGCACTCAGATCCCCAGCACTGATTGGAAATCAGGACACAATCTGTATCTTCTCAGACAGTCAAGCGGCACTCAAAGCCCTTGACGGTCTTTCATCCAACTCCAGGACAGTGAATGACTGTCGCAGATCTCTTAACGAGATGGCAGAGCAGCATGACATACACCACATATGGGTGCCCGGGCATAGGGACCACGAGGGTAATTGCGCCGCCGACGAACTAGCAAGAGCAGGTACTACCAATCCTCTCCTACCGGAGAAGGAACCAGTAGGTATCCCCTTAGCTACGTGTAGGCTAAAATGTAGTTATCACATTGACCGCGCATCACTGAGGAAATGGAGAAATCTCCAAAACTGCAGGAACTCCCGCATGATATGGCCCATCCGATCTAGGAAGAGGTCAATGATGCTTATCGCCCTAAATAGGCAGGACTGTAGTCTGGCGATCAAGGCCATTACGGGACATTGGTTAATAGGAGCACACGCGGCTAGACTAGCGGTGCCTCATTATGACTACTGCAGGAGCTGTGGAGACGAAGAAGAGGAAGAGACAGTCGCACACCTCCTGTGTCAATGCCCTGCGCTGGGGCGCATCCGACTCAAATTCCTGGGCGCAGCAATACTTACAGACCTTACAGACCTCGCGGAGGTCGCTCCACACAGACTCGTAGCCTTCATCCGTAAATCTGGATGGGACCGCGAGCCGCTTCAAGAAGGATAGAGCACCCTTGGGCACATAAGTAGTGGGAAGGGAGAGGTCCTTTTGTAGGATCCTTGCCTGTGCGGTATCACAAGGAGCCCAAGCGGCTCAAGTGGATGGGGGTCAGAAACCGGCTCTCATCGCCGCCTCAACCTAACCTAACCTAACACGGCGCTAGCCGTTATGGAATTTGAATGCCCCCCTAGCTTTTTTTTAAAGAGGATGCGCCATTATGCACGGTATACCATGAGAAAGCTAATTTTTAGCCCGTTCGAATGGTACCAGTGCCATTAAAATCCTTCCCACAGATTTTTAGAAATCAAGTCCCGAAATTTTCGGGACCTGGTTTGCCAATACTGGCCATACTCATTTTTCCGTGTTTGCACGCTGCCCAACACGGCAGCCGCCACAATGAATGTTTAACTTTTTTTTAAAGAGGATGCACCATTATGCACGGAATACCACGAGAAAGCTAATTTTTAGCCCGTTCGAATGGTACCAGTGCCATTAAAATCCTTCCCACAGATTTTTAGAAATCAAGTCCCGAAATTTTCGGGACCTGGTTTGCCAATACTGGCCATTATCATTTTCCCGGGTTTTGACGCTGCCCAACACTTATGGCGCCATTAAAAAAAGAGCTCATGTACGTACATACGTACATACATATATAGAAAACACATGGCAGCATACATACATATATAGAAAACACATGGCAGCATACATACATATATAGAAAATACATGGCAGCATACATACATATAGTAGTTTCTATATATGTATGTATGTATGTACGTACATGAGCTCTTTTTTTAATGGCGCCATAAGTGTTGGGCAGCGTCAAAACCCGGGAAAATGATAATGGCCAGTATTGGCAAACCAGGTCCCGAAAATTTCGGGACTTGATTTCTAAAAATCTGTGGGAAGGATTTTAATGACACTGGTACCATTCGAACGGGCTAAAAATTAGCTTTCTCATGGTATACCGTGCATAATGGCGCATCCTCTTTAAAAAAAGCTAGGGGGGCATTCAAATTCCATAACGGCTAGCGCCGTGTTAGGCAGCGCAGAAATATGTGATGCTGTTAATGGCCAGTGTTGGTGAATCAGGGTCTGAAATTTTCGGGACTTGATTTCTTTAAATCTGTGGAAGCTATTTAAATAAAAGTTGTCTTATAATGTTCTGTATAAAATAAGCTTTTCAACGGTATACCGTGCATAATGGCGCATCCTCTGTGAAGGACTTAATAAGTCTAACAGAGCCATATAGTATTTTTAAACTAGTTCAATGAACTTTTTGCGGACTGGTTCCGGTTCACTGGTTGGCGCTCCTCTTATTAGTTCAAATTATATGGGAAACTGTAATTCGATTTTTTCAAAATCTGTGGGAACGATTTGTATGATTTTTGGTCCATATATACTTGAAAAGGTCCTACATCGACTCCACTACCGTGCATATTGGCGCATCCTCTTGGAGCTTCACAATTTTAAAAACAATTTTTTGGGGTCATTTTTGTATGGGCTGTTAGCCGGGTTGGTCCACTTTTAGTCGATTTGCTCCAAAACGTAGGGAACGATTTTAATGAAATTTTCAGGGCATATTCTCAAAAGAATGGGCTATAAGCTGGTGTATCGCGCTTATTGGCGCATCCTCTTATTTCTGAGATAATGCTCAATACAGTGTAGGGGCAATTTTTCAACCCCATTTTTAAGCTACTTAAAGAGTGAAGAACCCGCTCAAAGTAAGAAAAAACAATAGTTTATTCAATTCTTAACAATTCTAGTGTTTATTTGTTTAAATTTAGTGGCTAAATACGGAAATAATTGAAAAACAAAATATTCGTTGCTGTGTTCCAATTCCACCGTTCCATTTCGACGCTAACTGAGCGACGCTAATTTGACGTACATCACTTTTTTGTATTCGAATGGACTGGTAATCCTGGTACTTGAGTCAATACCTCCGATTAAGGAACATGTTTATTTAACATTTATTATTTCCAAAGAAGCCTAGATCTTTTCGCCACCAAGTACTCAATTCACATAGGAAAATACCAGACTAAAGAACATTAATAGGTCTTTAGGTCTCTAAAATTTGTAATATTTCATCACATTTGACAGGGTTAGTGATAAACTAGAAAGACATTTTTGATACCTTATTTTTTGTAATAATGATTTAGTACTCAAATCGAAAAACATGTTTGATGAGCAAAAACGTTAATTTTTTCAAGTGTGATCGAATAGTTTCACGATACCGCCATTCCTAAAATTAATTTGAATTGAGGCATGAGAAAATTATACAAGGTAGTCCACTCCGCAGAATTATAGCCCCTTAATATAAGTTGAATATGGGCTAATCCTGGGGTCCCGAACGTACGTTCAATAAATTAAAGAAAAAACCATTTCTTTAAACTTTTTTCTTGTTTCCGATAGTATTTGGTGAGTTCTTTTCTTAGTGTAAATTATGGATTTTTCATTTTCATAACATTGGCAAAAAACATGAGGTCGCGAACAGCAAAATCAAAAAATCTGCGAATTGGAATGGAATATTTTAATGCAATAACTTTACTTTTAAATTAGAGGCATGCAGCTTTCTATCGAGTCTATTCATAATTAAATATCTCCATTGGATTTTTTTAAATTAAATTAAGTGCCGGTCGCGAACGTACGGGTCGCGAACGTACGATATTTCCATATATAATATATTTTGTTTTTTTTGTTGTTTACCCTTTTACTTTTATAAATAAATTTATATTTTCATAAAAAAACCTGTTTCACCAATTTTTTTTTTTTCAATAAACATTTTAATTTTAATGTTAATTTAAGTTTAATTTATTTTTAATTATCACTTCTTATATCCATCTTCAAATATTAATAAACTTGTTTAACAAAAATAAAAATTAAAAACAAAATTAATTATATTATTTTACATACGTACGTCGCGAACGTACGCCACTTTAAAATTCAATATAAAAAAATTGGCTTGCAAAAGTCTGCAATTTTTTTTTTAATTTCAATAGTTTACTCTAAAATGACTTAACACATTAAGTTTCGTCCACCTGCTTTCACTTAATGCGAAGCAATTACGATAAAATTATGTTTTGGGGTCGCAAACGTACGATTAGAACATAGTTAGAAAAAAAATACAAATTAAGAGGTAATTGAACACTTTTTCAATTTTTCTCGTCTTATTAGATTGTTATTAAGAGATTTAGTAGAAAAAGAGAAAATACATCATATGTTTTTCTTGAGAAATAAAAAAAACATAAAAATGTCTTTAAAAGTAAAAAAAAAAAATTAGTGTGTGTCTAGGGCAGGGGTCGGCACGGCCCTATCCCGAGGCCATAGGAAATTTCTTTGCCCGAGCTCTGCCACACACACACAGTATAAATGTGTGAAACGTCATGCTCACAGCCTACTTTCTGCTATTCGTTACTAACACTAATGCGTTAAAATCATATCAATGTATTGGGGTGCCGACCACTGGTCTAGGGACATGCGTGAGGAACGAAGTTCCTTTGGCATGTTTGGCAATGAAGGAGAGACAGGAGTGAATGAAGGCGAAAAATGATTTACAACAACAATTTACAACTTTATATGTACAAAAATGATTTTGAATCATTTATACTCGTGAATCTCGCGTAGTGGGGAGCATGAGCAGTGGAGAAACGCTCGACTGTGGAGAGCGAGAGAGTGAAAAAATGGTTATATTCTCTCACTCTACGAAGAAAAAGCAGACAGATAGCCGTTTAACGTTAACTTCGGTCAAAAAAAAAAAAATTACATTTTTTGACTTTTTGGGCTTTTTAAAAAAAAAAGCTAAGATATGCTATGAATCCAAATGATTATGAAAATTTGGTTTTTTATTTATGAAAATACAAAAAAAAAATCGAGGAATATGGACATTTATTTTTCGGTCCTGGTTGACCATCTGCCGGATTAGCCTATATAGTAAACGTTGAATAGTAAGTGTGAGTGAAACGGCTATACAGAGTTTCGATTAACCCGCACACGGTGCATGGGGCTAAACGTATTCTTAGTTATGACACGAAAACTTTGCTCCTAGCCCGTGCTTGCGACAAGAACCCCAAGTCATTTTTTGGTTTGGCCACTTAAAGGTTAAAGCCTAGTACTCTGACGACGAAAATCCGCTGTCACACGTGTGCTAGCGAAATCGCTCTTTATTTGGCTACCGAGCTAGTGTGACCAAAAAAATTAAGGAAAAGGGTAATAATGAACAGCTGTACTCTCTCTCTCTCTGTAATATTTCTCTTTCAATTTTCGCTCCATGTTTGGGGTGTCAAAATAAATCCAATGAATTGATAACCATCATTTTCGTCGTCAGAGTACCGGCAAAATATAAGAGGCAAAAATTTCTTCTTCTTCCTTTTTTCACACCGTTTTTGGAGTTCGTTCCGCTGTAACACGTGTTGTAACACGCTCGCACACAACCTCGCACAGTTTAACAAGCTGGCACTGAAATAAGGGGACCAAAACCCCAACAACTTTGACAGCCGACTGGACTACCTTGTATAATTGTATCATGAATTGAAGTACAAAAATTGACAATGTTGGAAAAAACTAACTTAAATAAATCTTATATTATCACAGAAGTCTTTTTAGATTTAAAATCTATTTGTGTTTTAAAATATGACTATAAAATAATTGTTGGTCATAATTGCGCAATTAGGGCCATTAAATGGGCATTAAAATTTGGTTTGTCCCATAAATCTAAAAAGACGAGATAAAATTGTACTTATTTAATTTAACAAATAATATTGGAGGATCAACTTGACTTTGGTATGCATCTAAAAAAACTTTCTGCATTACACAACAAAAAATGTCTATCAAGTATATCACTGACCCGACCCTGTCAAACGGGACCAAAGATAAAGCCTAGTATTCTGACGACGAAAATCCGCTGTCACACGTGTGACAGCTGTCAAACTCCATATAAAAGAAACGGTGTAAAAAAAAGAAGAAATTTTTGCCTCCTAGATTTTGCCGGTACCCTGACGACTAAAATGATGGTTATCAAATTGAATGGCGTTGCCGGATCAAATAAAGTAAACAGCTGATCTCAGGGTGTAAAAATAATTCATTTGATTATTTTGACACCCCAAACATGGAGCGAAAATTGAAAGAGAATAATTAGAGAGAGAGAGAGAGAAAGAGAACAGCTGTTCAATATTACCCTTAATTTTTTTGGTCACACTAGCTCGGTAGCCAAATAAAGTGCAATTTCGCTAGAGGATTTTCGACAGCGGCTTTTCGTCGTCAGAGTACTAGGCTTAAAGATTTTTAATTTTTTTCGCTCTGTAAAACGTTCTTTGGTGCGGGCTGGCATCCCTATGTAAATTTCTGGTATTTTTTTGCAATCTAAATACTAGGCTGATACCTTTTTCGATGTAACGGACAAATATCACATGAGAATATTTTTTTTTTGTGCAAGAATATCGATATATTTGTATTTTTGAGATACTCGTTACATCCCTATTTTGCAATACGGTATCAAAAAATCCTATAATTATAAAAACATTTGTGATGAACATTAAGAAATAAAAGAAAAAGTTTAAGCGTTGCGGAATGTAAAAACATAGGTAAACTAAAACGTTTGCGCTATGCAAGTATATATTTTATGTTTTTTGCATTTAAATAATACCCAAGATGACCCCTCAATTATTCAGTTATACATACAAAATTTAAAGCAAAATGACATTTTAAATAAGTTGACAGAACCAATAACTAATTTAAAATGCTTTAACGAGTCTAAAACTAAACTAATTTGAGGAATAATTTTAAATAAAACTAAATTTTTTTAAAATAGATAACTGTTTTTAATAAAAACAATGTGTGTATCTCCATACCTTACAAAAGAATCTACATATGTATGTATGTATATAAACTGATAAGTATTTAAAAATTTAATAATAGGAATATTTTATGTTAAATTGTATGATTGGTTACGTTATCAAAAGGGGCGTGGCAAGATATAGTGGTTTTTGATTCGAAACTGTTTAAACTAGACCGATGTACAACATGTGTATTCATATTCATATGTACATTATGTTCAAATATGTACACACCTACAATAACATAAATAGGTACATACCTACATACATATATGTATGAATATTATCAATATTAATTGCATAGTCCGTATTGTATGTAAAGTATAGTTTTCATAAAAGAAATACAGTTTAACCAGATAAATGCATTTGGGAGCTGTCCCTTAGAAGAAGGAAATGTACGAAAATATTTTATTAAAAAGAAACTACACATACTTATGTATGTACATACATACATAAATGCAAATTTAAAAATCATACTCATGATATATGTATGTATGTACATATGTATATCATTGATACATTGTTTCTGTATAATGTCATTTTTTATTAAAATATATAAATACATATGTACATACATATGTATATCGGAAAAGTTACCAAAATTATGACATTTTTTAAGTAGCTACATATATGTACATATGTATATATCCTTATCCTATAGCTGCTTGTAATCCTGGTGACTAAACAGGTTTTTATACCCGGCACTCGAAGAAAACAAGGGTATATTGTATTAGTGAAGGGATGTAACACAGAGAAGGAATTGTCTCCGACCATATACATACATATGTATGTACATACATATAATAAAATACACAGAAAATTCGAATTTTGTACAAAAAGTACATTTTAATGGATGCAACTTCTTAGTTCCTAGCTCTTAAACTATAGATAATATACCATAAATTAACAAAATGGTCGTTTAGAAAAAGTATATTTATCGCCAATGTCGGATATAGTTAGTCGATCCTAATGAGAATTTCATAAAAAAATCAATTTCAAAGTTTAAAAAAACTCCTAAGACCATCAGCAGGTGATCCTGATCAAGAATGTATACTTTTAACGGTCAGAGATGTCGCCTTCACTGCTTTGTGAATAATTATAATACCGTCTGAAAGGGTTTAAAAAAAAACCCAGAAAGGATGCCTGTAGCCGAGTTTCCCGACGATATTATAACTGGTACTCATCTTTATCATCCACACTTTAGTTAACTTTAAAAAACAGAGTTTCAAAAGCTGTGCTGCTCCAAATATCCAAACATTCATTGGAGTCCATCCAAATATACTGTGCTCGCCCTAACCGTAACAGAAGTAAAAATTTAGGAGCAAGATGACAGCAGTGAATGTGCTACAGCTCCATCGTACGTTTTTTTGTTTTGTTTCTTTCTTATTAGCTTCCGAAACATTCCGATGTTTCTGGCGATCATTTAGGAACACTGGATCCTAAGAGACAGGATTCTTGGGCCTGCATTCTTGAAAAAAAAAACCCTTACCTCTTTTGGTCAAAAGAGTGGAACGCAGTGAAGTAGACATGTTTGACCCTTTCATCTTTATAGTATAAAGTATATATACATAAAATAAATTTATATATATATTTATATATATGGTATATAAAATTTTCGTGCCAGTTTTCGTTACCATATATACGGCTACCATATATACTATAGAAACGGCTATACCGATAGCGATAGCGATTAGCGTATTCAGTAGGTCTGAGAATCCCCCAAGATCTGTTTTTCACCCTTTTAAATCCTGTTCGACATACCAAATCGCATATAAAGTAAGTTACCTCATCACACTCAACTCAATTTAAACTGGGGCAAAAATCCTTCATCATTAAGTAAATATATACATAAATTCTATTTATGAGTGTTTTGTACAGTATGCATCCAGTATTCCAGTATGAGCCTGATATTGAGTATTATGCTCACTCAAAAGTGGTAATTGGTGCTATGGACAAGGAATGTTCGCATTGTCATGCTCTGAAATTCAAAAATGAGCCAGCTGGGATGTGTTACGCGTCAGGAAAAGTGCAATTACCAGAAATTTAAACACCACCAGAACCATTGAACGGCTTATTTATTGGCATTGATCGGGATTCTAACGTGTTCCTGAAGAATGACTGTGACACGAAAATGTTATATATAAGATAAGTCTAGAACTGAGTAAATTTTGTACAGAAATTATAAAGTCCTCTGGTGGCAAAACAACGTTTGACGGGGTCTCTAGTAATATATATGTATATACATACTAGCTGACCCGGCAAACGTTGTTTTGCCACCAGAGGACTTTATAATTTCTGTACAAAATTTACTCAGTTCTAGACTTATCTTATATATAACATTTTCGTGTCACAGTCATTCTTCAGGAACACGTTAGAATCCGGATCAATGCCAATAAATAAGCCGTTCAATGGTTCTGGTGGTGTTTAAATTTGTTTTGTTTTCTATAAGGGCTATCTGTTTTTTCTTCATTTATTTTGGTTAATAAATGTTTTTCAGTATTTCAAGTACATCCAGTATTTTCACGTACAGCAAAATTCCCCTCGCCAATATCTAACAGTTGTTTAGAGAAAGGATGGATCCTGAAGCATTTGATCGCGCGTATTCTTGGTCAGTTCTTTTTCAACATTACGCCACAGTTGCGATGATTTTAAGCAAGCATGGAATTCATCAGCGTACGTTAGCCGCATCTGCATCTGAATTATTTTGAATGTTCAATGACAGCTTAAGTGCTGAATGAGCTGTTATGCCTCCATCTAATAAGGTTGCTGCAACGCCAGAAGATGCAATGGCCAATGCGTTGCCATTTTTTTTAATCGTAACTCGGCAGGAAGAAGCGAAATAAGGAATGTTCACTTTGGAACTTTCACTTTGAATGTTCACAATAATCACTTTGGAATAAGCTGAATTTTCAACATCAGGCTCTTACTGGAATGCTAGTCGAAGAAATTGCCCAGATGTGAATCCTCGATAAACTTGTTGCCGTTGTTAGTTAATTCTTCTTCTAACTATTAATCTGTGCGCTTCTCTTCTTTGAAAAGTGGTCTTTGTTGATTATATTCATCTCGTGCATCTTTCGATTGTGATTCACGTAACTGCGCCATGCTTACACGCGCCTTTTCATTACCTTTATAAATTTGTTCTCCTGATCTCGTATTCTTCTATCTCGCGCAGCTCTAGAATTGACTGTTTGATGACTAAAATGGGACCAATTGCGTTTTCTTGGCATTGGTGACTGTAGATAAGTAATCGGCGGACCCCTATTTCAGGGGCATATGACACACACATAAATGTACAATACGTTACGCTCTCAGCATACTTATTGTTATTCATTACTATAAAATCAGCCATTTCGGAGGAGTATAATTCCCGTTGTCGAACGGGATAAAAAGTATCCTATGTCCTTCTCCTGGCTCTAAGCTACCTCCCTACCAATTTTCACTCAAATCTGTTCTTCCGTTCTTGATTTATAAGTGGTGTAACATATAACACGACTTTCTTTTATATATAGAAAAAGATTCGGAGGAGTATAATTCCCGTTGTCGAACGGGATAAAAAGTCTTCTCCTTCAGTCCTTTCATTTGCAGTATTTTGTATTCTTCTTGCATTACGGCTTTGTCGGGAAAGATTCGATCGTCTTGGTCGCGGCATTATTAATTAAACTTCACTTCACTTCAATCCACTTGTTAATTATTTATTTAATAGAAATAGTTTTAATATTGATTTCTTACAAATATCAATAGAGAGTGCAGAGGCTCTGGTGGTGCTTCAAGTTGAGGCAATTTCACTTTCCCGGAAGCGCAACACAATCCTTTTGGTTCGTTGTTAAATTTAAGAGCCTGACTTTGAATTTGACTTCGTTTCTAACTGACATTTCGACATTTGACATTTTCATTTGACATTTTCTTCTTAGCTGTCTGCCTAAATAAAAAAGTATGGGCACGGGAGGAACGCTGTCGAACGGGATAAAAAGTATCCTATGTCCGTCTCTTGGCTCTAAGCTACCTCCCTACCAATTTTCACTCAAATCTCTTCTGCCGTTCTTGAGTTATAAGTGGTGTAACATAACACGACTTTCTTTTATATATATAGAATAGATAGATTGATCTAGATTATGGGACTTTCCGTGAATTCTGTTATGGGCAAAACTTCTGCAAACGGAACTAACGGAAAAGTTTGAACTTTGGTATGTTTTAAGATAGAAACTGTGAACTTTTCTTTTAAATAATTGCGGTATAACTTTTATATCAAATAATTTCGGTATATTTCCGATCTTAACTGCAGGGTATATAACCTTTGACTCTGACCGAAATTAGCTTTTCTTAAAAATGAAAATGGGTATGTTTGGAATTGTTCTTGGCTTTCTTATATTTTCCACCGGAATACCAGTTCGATTTCGCGGCTTCCTCCAGTCGATCCAGACAGAAACTCCATCTCTATGAAACATCACACTTATCACAGTGCAATGTTACTGGGAATAACTGAGAATATTTTAGAACTTGAACTTCTTATGGAGCTTCCATTCGACGGATGGAGAATAAGGAGTGGTGCTCAGAGGGAATAGGCTATTATGTGCAAGGGTACACAAACATGAGCTCCGCCCAAAGTAAGCTTTTTTTCTTGTTTTGTTTTTTGTATTTTTCTTCTTTTGTGACACCTTAATAACCCTCGAGCTCTGCCGTTCACACACCGTATAAAACTTATGAAACGTTTTGCTCTAACGTTTGCTCTTTTTGCTGTTATTCGTTACTAATACTAATGCATTAAAATTATATCAATGTATTGAGGACCGACCACTAGTCGACTGAAAACATATTTTAGATTTTGCAAATAATCATAAAACTGCTCTTAAAATAAAAAAATTATTTTTTTAAATTTTTAAATTTTTTTACAATGTAAAATTTAAAAATAAAAGTTATTAGCATATTTAAAAATTAAAATCTAATTTAAATTTTTAATTGTATTTCCCCCCTTAATGCGAAAGGACCCGAAGGCGAGAGAATCGTACTCTCTTTTCTTTCGCTCATTAATTTTAAATAAATTCCTTCGTTCATAGAATTTCAGTCCTATCCGAGAGAAATCGAGATCACAGATTTTAGAAACATAGTTGTGAAAAAACGCGGTTAAAATTACCCGGTACCCTTTCTAGCACTTTGACATGGAAAATATTTATCGTATTAACTTAAATACATTATAACCATTACTGGTTAATCTGATTCTAGAAATGCCTATGTTGACAAAATCACTTATTCCTGTCTTTATTTTTAGATTTTATGATGATACGGCCATACCAGGAAAACTTGCATACCAACTTGAGTAGAGCTCAAATAATTAAAATGGATAATCAGTAAATTTTTATCTGTGGATTTGTTGATAAAATAGAATCCCTACTACACGAAATTTAAAACCAATAGATACATATTTATATTACTACCTTGCATTCTCCAAACTTGAGCGAAAATTAAGTTATTTCTTGCGTGAAAATTGTCGCCCTATATAAGGAGCGTTTGTGGAGATGTATTTTATTCTAAGCGTACTGCTATTGGCAACTCTCGGAGAAAAATATTATACACAAGTATTGGCAACTAATTTATGGCCCGACAGATCTACTATACAGAATGAGTTGGTTAACTTAACTGATGCAAATGAGACTACAAAGGTTGCAAAAAACTTTAGTAACACAATTACCAATGTAGCAAGGTTTGACACCAAATTGAATCACTTACTTGTGGATACTATTACAGGTCGAGTTTTTATTGGTGGCGTTAACCGTTTGTTTCAACTTTCGCCTGATTTGGAACTTTCTGAAACGGTTAAAACCGGACCACAAAATGATTCAGTGGAGTGCAGCATTCTTGATTGTCCGGTAAATGCGGTTCGCAGTCCGACCGATAACTACAACAAAGTTTTGCTTATAGATCGTGCTACTTCACGACTTATTGCCTGTGGGTCGTTATTCCAAGGGACATGCACAGTTCGTAACCTTCAAAATGTGAGTATAATTGAACACGAAGTCCCAGATGCGGTTGTTGCAAACGATGCCAATTCATCAACTGTGGCATTCATAGCACCAGGCCCTCCACAGCATCCGGTAACAAATGTAATGTACGTTGGAGTTACTTATACAAATAATTCACCTTATCGAAGCGAAATACCGGCTGTAGCATCACGATCTCTGGAAAAAACAAAAATGTTTCAGATTGCTTCGTCGGCTGTGACGACGGGAACGAGAACATTTATAAATTCATACGCACGTGAAACATATTTTGTAAACTATATTTACGGATTCAGCTCTGAGCGCTTTTCATATTTTCTTACCACCCAGTTAAAGCATAGTCACCATTCATCGCCTAAAGAATACATTACGAAGCTTGTGCGAATATGTCAAGAAGACTCAAATTATTACTCGTATACAGAAATCCCAGTAGAGTGTATAAGTGAAGCTCAAGGTGGCACTAAGTTTAATTTGGTGCAAGCTGGGTATCTAGGTAAGCCTAGCTCGGATCTAGCTCAAAGCTTAGGTATTACCATTCAAGATGATGTACTCTTTGCTGTGTTTGCGAAGGGAGATGCAAATACACCAACCAACAATTCTGGCCTGTGCATATACTCCCTAAAATCCATACGTCGGAAATTTATGCAAAACATTAAATCATGTTTTAATGGGAACGGAATGCGAGGTCTAGACTTTATATCTCCTAGTATGCCATGTGTATTGACGGTATGTATAAATAGTTTAAATTACAAAAGTTTATTAACAAAGAGTGTGTTTAATTCATCATAGTTCATATGATAGTTCAACATAGTTCATAGCTGTTTCGCAACTGTTTTGCTCTTTTTTGGCGTCTTACTGATGACGTCCAGATCGTCAAATCTGCACAGATACTCTACTATTTGATTTTGTCGCAAGCTGACCTTTAACTCGCACCTAAAAAATGAAAAATATGAATTTGGAAGTCGGCCGACCCATGTCGTTCCGACTTATATACTGCGTGCAATGAAAAGAAGGGTGTGTGCAAAGTTTCAAGTCGATAGCTTTAAAACTGAGAGACTAGTTTGCGGAGAACAAACAGACAGACAGACGGACATGCTCATATCAACTCAAGAGGTGATCCTGATCAAGAATATATATACTTTAAAATTCATAAATTTAAAATACTTAAATTCATTGTAACATTTATAAAATAAACACCCCCAATTAAAGCTATACAGAATCCGATGTGTCGGAGTCGACCAATGAATTGTTAGAAAAAGCGATCAGCCTAACAACAACATCGTCTTGGGTACCAACCATGAGTATAATTCGAAAAACAATTTGGCGAAATGAAAACATATGAGCGAAATGTCTCCGAATCGATTTCATGGCATATCTACCAATTAGCCCATTTCCTTTCTAAGTTGCAATTTTTTTTTTAACGTTGCTTTTATTTTGTTTTTCACTGTGAGGATGCCCAAATCCCGGTGGATGTTTTCGTTGCGAACATACCTTGGTTCCCCAGTGATAGCTCTCAAGATTTTTGATTTTCCGCGTTGTATGATATCTATGTTGCTGCTGCTCGCATTTCCCCACAGCTGGGAGCCATACGTCCAGATTGGCTCTAGGACTGAATTGTACAGTAGTAACTTGTAGTCCAGGCACAGTGGCGATCGTGAGTTTATGATCCAGTGGAGGCTGCTGGCTTTCAGTTTTAGGTGCATCTTTTTGCATTGCTGCTTGCGCCAGGTAAGTCGTCTATCATGGTAAACTCCAAGGTACGTTTCGTCGTTAGCTTGAGGGATCTGCATACCGTTTAGTAAAAGCGGAGGGCATGTTTGTCTATAAAGAGTAAACGTTATAAGTTTACACTTTTGTTCGTTTATTTTAATGCTCCAGTCGGACAGCCACCTTTCCACTATTGTGAGATGATTAGCCAGTTGGGTTGTTGCCTGCGTTGGGCATCTGGAGCGACTAAGGATAGCGGTATCGTCGGCGAACGTAAAGGTTGTTAGTTGTGCGCTCGTAGGAATATCCGCAGTATACAAAACATATAGACACGGGCCGAGTGCGCTTCCTTGTGGAACTCCAGCTTCGATGGTGTAGTCGCCCGAAGTAGCTGCGTTGCATCTCACTAAGAATACCCTATTGTAGAGGTATGATTCCAGTAGCTTGTGGGTGTATGTTGGCAAATACGTTTTAATTTTGTGCATGAGTCCGAAGAGCCAAACTCGGTCGAAAGCTTGAGATACGTCGAGGAAAATGGCGCTGCAGTATTCTCGCTGTTCGAAGGCTGAGCGTATTTCGAATGTTAATCTGTTCACTTGTTCAATGGTTCCATGGTTTCTTCGAAAGCCAAATTGGTGTGCCGGGATAATATTGCAAGCTTCCAGATGTGGTATTATGCGAGTTAACAAGCATTT
Organism: Drosophila bipectinata; assembly: GCF_030179905.1. NCBI lineage: Eukaryota > Metazoa > Arthropoda > Insecta > Diptera > Drosophilidae > Drosophila > Drosophila bipectinata. The sequence continues at coordinate 16,978,522 of NC_091740.1, read as the reverse complement.
TTCAAACAATTTAGACAAACAAGATAGAAGGCTTATTGTTCTGTACGATGACGGAATTATGTGGTCTTTTGCAGGCTTCGGTATACTTTAAGGGGTTATATACCTTTTTTATTTTCAAAAAAACGAAAATTGTTTTAGTGGTTTATCTTGAAGAACAACTCCTTGAGAACATTCTCCCAATTTTCATAGAGATTGGAGCAGTAGAAAAACAGTTACTGCGCTCCTAATCGCACGCCTCGTTGCGGCCTTGAACTGAACTTGAAACTTTAAACGCGAATATCTCGAAATGGTGTTTCTTGAAAAATGACTTTGCAGTGACATGGATTGGCGGAAAACTACTGAACCGATTTACTTCAAATTTTTTTTAAAATGTTCGTAATGAAATTCTTTTGTGCTTGAACGATCGACTTTTCACGCGCAAACTTTTTTTCGGCGAAATAAATTTTTTAGTGAAATTTCTAGAGACCAAAACGTTCATTTTTAGCATAAAACGCTGCCATATCCAAACAAAAAAAAATTTTAAAATCGATCGTTCAAGCACAAGAGATTACTCTAAATTAATGAAATATTTTTACTTTTATGGTTTAAGTTGACCTGTTTGACCTGGGGAACTGTCACCGCAAGGCTCTAAAAAAAAAAAAGGCCTCTAAGGGAAACAGCCACCTCTTAAAAACTATTTAATATTTTTCCACCAAATTTTGCACAAACATTGTTAATAAAGTGTACTACATCCGTGTAATTAAATAATTGCTACATACCTAAAAAAAAATCCGAACTTTGCTCATTTTCTTCGACAAAGAAGGTATATAACCCCTTAAATGATGGATTTCTTCCACTTTTTTGGGAAATAGCCAAGATTAATGATCCCATTAAATAGTTGGCAGACGAATTCTATAGCGCATTTTGAAGGTCATCACCGGGAGCCTTTTTTGGTTTTAGCCCTCCTATGACTGCGGGGCGAGTTCCATGTGGGCACTCATGTACTTTTTGTATTTAAGCAAACATAGTCCAGTATATTTTTCAAATTTATAATTGCATTGTGAAATTGTCTCCGTTGGGAGTCTCTAGACGTGATCCCCAGTTCGTGTGTTTGACATTGTAGTCTCCTGCGGCTATGAAACAATCCTGAAGTGAATTGTAGAAGTCCATAAATTGTCCTTCCGAGATTGAGAAACGAGGAGCACAGTAATCGAGGAACGGCAGATTGAAAAGCTTCCGTTACTTGACTGAATTTGTATCGATGTGGCCTGCAAGAAATTTGTTGCAAAAATTTCCTGAAAATGGTGTTTAACGCGTTCTCTGATTAGAACTCCAGTTCCACCTTGCGCTTTCTCATCTGGATGATCTGTGCGGTAGATTGTATAGCCTTTTATTTGAAAGTTGTATTTGCTTGTGAGATGCGCTTCCGCCAGTACCATAACGTCAATATGGTTTTCGGTAAAGAATTGTGAGAATTCTAGTTTATGCCGTGTGATACCATAAGCGTTTCACATGGATAATGGTAGAGCCTGCATACGAGCAGCTGAATTACCATGTTCTGGTTTTGAACAAGTGTTTGCATGGTCCTTTTCATGAATGACATAAGCTCCATCATACTTTGTTTGAGGGTAAACATCATAGTTTCCGTTTTCTATGTTGCTGTTCTGGGGCTCTTGAGCGCTTTGTGAGTTTGGCTGCATTGGATTCTCCATTCCAGATCGTAGAGCATCGGCATAGAAGCTTTGGCGAAGAAGACGTCTGGCGTTGTTTTTATGCTATGTACGCATTCTGTGGATTTTGGTTGCGCGTTGGGGTCGCTCGAAGCATGCGACTCTTCAAATCCTTGTACACCATACATCCTCTATAGTTTGTCGTATGGTTGCCTCCGCAGTTTCTTCACGGTACTGTCCTTGTTTGTAGTACAATGAACGGAATTTTGGGCGTCCCCGCAGACTACACAGATAGCCCGAAGTGTGCAGTATGACCTAGTGTGTCCATACTCTTGGCAATTTGTGCATTGCACTAGACCGTTGGTTCTGGTATGTGGTTCTTCCACAGTGATTCTTCGATGCAAAAGATATTGCAGCTTCATCGTTCTTCTTCAGCGACCTGCTTTTTGGCTCGAGCTCGACCTTGAAGAGGTGTGACTTTTTATCTTTATTTATAATGTTAATTACATTCTTGGCGGCGAAGCCCTTTTCTTTGAGGGCGGTTTTTATTTCCGCGGCGGTAACATCAGGTTCGGTTCCCTTAACTACCACTTGTAGGCCCTTACTGCTTTTCAACTGGTACGTCTAATAGTTTTTCTGAGCAATGTCCAGATATTTGGGCACGATTCGGAAGTGCTCTTCAGTCTTGGTATGCACCTTTGTATCATAGATGTTCATTTTGATCCCGATGTTCCCGATCAACGCCGCCATTCGGTTGACCAGGGCACTCCAGCTTTTCTCCCTGATTAGAGGGGGCTTGGGTTTTTTTGCGGTGTCTTGGCTGGATGGTTTTCCTCAACCTCCGCCAGTAGGGCAAAATCTTCGTCGATATTAAACACAACTGAAAATTAACCTCAAAAACTTGAATATCCATGTGAAAAACATATAATCACTTTGCGAGCTCACAATTAATCACAATCACAATTTTCCTCTAAGAGCAAATATGAAAAACAGATTCAGAGGGTGTATTGATATGGGATATGGGCCTAGACTTTATACAATAATTTACAGTTATTTACATTAGTTTACAATATTATTGAACAACACGGGAAGACTTCAGATTCAGAGGGTGTATTGATATGGGATATGGGCCTAGACTTTATACAATAACTAGCGACCCCGTCAAACGTTGTTTTGCCCTTTTTTGTTTTCTATAAGGGCTAGCTGTTTTTTCTTCATTTATTTTGGTTAATAAATGTTTTTCAGTATTTCAAGTACATCCAGTATTTTCACGTACAGCAAAATTGCCCTCGCCAATATCTAACAGTTGTTTAGAGAAAGGATGGATCCTGAAGCATTTGATCGCGCATATTCTTGGTCAGTTCTTTTTCAACATTACGCCACAGTTGCGATGATTTTAAGCAAGCATTGAATTCATCAGCGTACGTTAGCCGCATCTGCATCTGAATTATTTTGAATGTTCAATGACAGCTTAAGTGCTGAATGAGCTGTTATGCCTCCATCTAATAAGGTTGCTGCAACGCCAGAAGATGCAATGGCCAATGCGTTGCCATTTTTTTTTTAATCGTAACTCGGCAGGAAGAAGCGAAATAAGGAATGTTCACTTTGGAACTTTCACTTTGAATGTTCACAATAATCACTTTGGAATAAGCAGAATTTTCAACATCAGGCTCTTACTGGAATGCTAGTCGAAGAAATTGCCCAGATGTGAATCCTCGATAAACTTTTTGCCGTTGTTAGTTAATTCTTCTTCTAACTATTAATCTGTGCGCTTCTCTTCTTTGAAAAGTGGTCTTTGTTGATTATGTTCATCTCGTGCATCTTTCGATTGTGATTCACGTAACTGCGCCATGCTTACACGCGCCTTTTCATTACCTTTATAAATTTGTTCTCCTGATCTCGTATTCTTCTATCTCGCGCAGCTCTGGAATTGACTGTTTGATGACTAAAATGGGACCAATTGCGTTTTCTTGGCATTGGTGACTGTAGAAAGTAATCGGCGGACCCCTATTTCAGGGGCATATGACACACACATAAATGTACAATACGTTACGCTCTCAGCATACTTGTTGTTATTCATTACTATAAAATCAGCCATTTCGGAGGAGTATAATTCCCGTTGTCGAACGGGATAAAAAGTATCCTATGTCCGTCGCCTGGCTCTAAGCTACCTCCCTACCGATTTTCAGCCAAATCTGTTCTGCCGTTCTTGAGTTATAAGTGGTGTAACTAACACGACTTTCTTTTATATATATAGATAAATACCTTAAATGTCGGATTAAAACCTCCTTCTTCGATAATGTCTGCCCCAAATGACGTCATTTGGAAACAACTATTGTATTTTCGAGTATTTGCAAGAAAGTGGCGTGATTCTTGTGTTTCGCCGCAAAGCAATGAATACAATGGCTCATGTGGCGGAGTCAACACTGGCAATTTCACTTTACCATTAACGCAGCATAATCCAGGCGTTTCTCCGGAAAACTTTAATGCACCACAATACTCGCAAACAATGTCCATTTGCCCAATGCAAACGCTAGGATGCAAGCTGTAATCATTGCTGCAATCGTATCGAAACGCAGCTCGATTCAAATCAGCTAAATATCTTGTTCTGCGTCGCAAATTATCTATTTGTTGACTTCTGTTGTTCGCTCGACGATTCTGCATTGCCAACCGAGCTGTTTCACGGGCTGCTTCACTTTGCTCTCGTGATTGAGAAGCACGAAGTCGAGCCATACTATTGCGGCGCTGTTCACGTGCAATTTCTTGTTCTTCTTCAGTCCTTTCATTTGCAGTATTTTGTATTCTTCTTGCATTACGGCTTTGTCGGGAAAGATTCGATCGTCTTGGTCGCGGTATTATTAATTAAACATCCGAATCAAATCGATTGCTGCAGAACGCGACTGCCTAACTCTCAATCGTGTTCGCTCAAGCCTAGCTGCTGACATTTTGACATTTGCGTTTCATTTGACATTTTCTTGTGCATCTTTCGATTGTGATTCACGTAACTGCGCCATACTTACACGCGCCTTTTCATTACCTTTATACATCTAGATAAATGTATAAATACATTATATCGTACATAAAAATATGATACGTTTCGCTCACAGCCTACTTACTTTTATTCATTATTATAAGTGGAGTATAGTTCGGTGGAGTATAATTCTCGCTGTCGAACGGGACAAAAAGTATCCTATGTCCTTCTCCTGGCTCTAAGCTACCTCCCTACCAATTTTCACTCAAATCTGTTCTTCCGTTCTTGATTTATAAGTGGTGTAACATATAACACGACTTTCTTTTATATATAGAAAAAGATAGATAGATAGATATGTAGAGAAAGGCATCCGTTGACTTCATTAAATTATTATTAAATTCACTTTATTGTTCGGTTAATGTAGTTTAGTTACTTAGTTTAACATATTACTTAGTTTAACATTTTAGGTATACTGAGATACACGCGACCTTCTTCTACTGATGCTCAATCTCTACTCGTTCTCATTTTTCATGCTTTTCAACACTAAAGAAAAGTGTGACGGAACTTAACAACTTATCGATTACAAAATAGCCAATCCTACAGATATATAGATTTACAGTTATTTAAATTAGTTTACAATATTATTGAACAACACGGGAAGATAGATCGCTGGGGTGAAATCTCTTTAAACCTAAGAGTTTGCGGGTTGAAGGTTCCACACACACGACCGCTACTAAAGTATCGGACGGACCAAATATACGTATAAAGTTTTTGTTTAAATTCTTTCGACCATCGTTTAATGAAACCATTCACACCCTTTTCTTTATTAAGCAAGGTGATTATGTTCGCAAAAATTTATGCCTAAGAGTTAATCTTTCTAATAAAAACTACATGGCCTGGTAAGGACTAGATCGATAAAAAGACATTAGTTTGCAGTTCGATCCATTAAGTTTTAGGTAATTTGCTAACATTTTCGGATTTTTACTCAATCGGATTGAAGTCTAGATTGAATTTATTTTGAAGGCAAAACGTATTGAATATGAAGACCTATTGCATTTATTTTGAAGGCAAAGCGTAACGTAATTAGTTTACAAAAGTACCAGTGAGTTACAGTGTTAAAATAATTTCGAAAAGTACCAGTGAGTTACAGTGTTAAAATAAAGGGTCCAAGATGGCTTTCTTGAGGAATACTAGATGTAATACGAATTAGTCGCAAGTATACGTCTTAAATGGGACAAGTTTGATTCTTCCAGTCATGATACAATTATAATTGTATCATGCTTCCAGTAAAGTAGTTTGAAATCCAATGGAGCAGTTTAGTTGGACAGAACAAAGGACTGAGATTTCTTTAAAGGAGCAAGTTTTTATCAGAGTCAAATGTTTGACAAAAGTCAGCGTAAATTACATCTGTTTGAAATCCACTCCGGAATCCATCCTAGACAAAATAAGTTAGCTCTAACAAGTCGGCGGTAGTGGAGCAGCGCTTCATAAAACTATGCTGGCAAGGTTTTATTATTGAGCTACAAAATAATTCATTTTTGATAAAGCTTTAAATTGGCAGAAAATTTTAAAATGCACCTATAATTAACGTCTGATTTTGCCCTTTTTCAAGCAGAGAAATATTGTACGATTTGTTCCACATTATCACAGAAGGTTAGCAGAGATAGAGTCAAGAGTTTCTTTACAAAACACAGTCTTTTACTGTGGGGGCCTGCGAGTTAACGGGTATAAAATTAAGAAAACCCGATAACAAACCACTTTTAGAAAAAAATGGGCAAAAAATAAGGTTGGCTGCTTGGATATTACAAGTGTAAGGCTAAGCCGGAATGGTGGAAGGTGGAAAAGAGACCGATTAATCAAATTCCAAAATAAAGTTATTTAGTTTCATAAAGTCTGGGATAATATGGATCCTCGGAGTTAGAAAGGGGCAACGTTCTAAAAAGAGTTCCATCTCTCTGGAAGAGTTCCAGATCCATCTGGATCTGAAATGAAACCCAAGTCCAGAACTGACATGTCAAATATGCCTGCGGTGAAGTCGTGCTGCGTGATAAGGATGGTGAATTATTAACATGAGCTAACAGCTCGGTTAATAAGTCCGGAAAACGTTGTTTGGAACTTATTTTCTATTTTTAAATTACAACAATTCTTTACCAATAATGAAAGTTGGAAAAAAAGAAAGTCTTATCTCTTAGCGCAATGGAGCATACAACATTCTTGGTTAGTCTGTCGTGTGCCAGGAAAAATAAACTTCATGGTTTTCCCACGTGAAAACATGCCACATATAGTTGTCCATCAGAAAAGCACGGTGTTTCCAAATCTAAGCCACATACAGATAATGTCTTGTGGGACTAGTGATGGCCATAGCGAATGCCAATTCAATTGGCACATTTGTAGGAATCATAAGGATTCGTTGCAGCAAAAAATTTTTGCTTCAAAACTTTCAATTCAAAATAGTGGTTCTAATGACAATTTTGAAGAAATTTCTTAATTACTAATCGTGTTCGAATACACAACCGGAGCTTAAATAATCGGAGCTATAACCTTTATATTTATAGCTTGAATATTTTAGCTTGATTTCGGATTTTTTTTAGTCAATTTGACCACGCCTTTATTTTCCGCCCCTTTATAACCCCGACACTTGTACAAAAATTTCTATTAATTAAAAATTTCTATTAAATTTTTATTATATTTATTTTACAATGTTTTAACAATATTCCAAACTTAAAAAAAAAAATGTTAAGAATCTTCTTCATCCAAAACAAAAGAATTCTCATGTTTTACATCGCTTTGGTTGTCAGATTGGGTTTTTCATCATTAAAAAAATTGTATGAACTCAGCTCTGATGTTGGATTCTCTAAAAGGTTTACAACTTCTATTGGAAGCAGTTTCTTTTTCAAATTTTGCAGCCTCTTATTTATATAGTAGCCTGATATTAATGGATCAGATGAGTCCATGGCTCTATTAAAATCGTCAGCCACATTACTTAATCCAGAATTTTTTCTGGCATGAGAACATCGGTCCATTTTATAATGTTTATTTCGAGCTTTTGATGCATTTTCACGCAAACATTCAACTGGAACTATACAGACATTTATAATGTTTGCTCCGTGAACTAATATTTTATGTACAGTTGGAGACTTTGGGTACCACGGATATGTTTTCATATATAGATTAAAAGTGTCTTTACAAAATTTTCGGTACTTTTTTGGGCTGATTGAGAATTCACACGATGCTGCTATTAACATAAAGTAAAAATTATTCAAAATGACCTCATCAAACAATTTTATGGATGCAAGCAGTTTTGTATTTGCAAAGATTCGTCTCGCCGTGTTACCATCATTGCTGTTACCACTTCCGTACTGTTTCGGTATGCTAATATGCAAACCCATTACCTTCCATACTGTTTGTTTGAATTTCCTTATTTCTTATTATGATTTTATTTTTATCATCGCCTTCGATTTGTCAGGTCTTTATATCCATACGGTACGATATATTCAAGACGAATTCCATAAATCGAATCCATGCATGTAAGGGACTTACGCCATATTTTAAAGAGCCAGGCTGAGGTCGAAATGTTTCAGAATTAAAATCTGTGATTTCGATAAGTCTTTTGGGATTTACTGCACAGATTGGGCAACATTGATTGGATTTTGTACCAGTTATGACGTTTAATACCTTTCCATCAATTAATGACATATATGTTTTAAAATCCACAGAAATATTTTTCGTTGCAATTTGAACTTTTCCAATTTCGCTAATTGCATATCTAAATATTCTTTTTCGCCTAAGATTTTTGCGGAGCTCTCTTTCGCGTATTCAATTTTTAAAGGCCTGCAAAACCTTACTGACTGTGGGCTTCTATTTAACCATATTACGCGATTTGAAGAATCAATTAGACGTATTAGTATGACAGTGGATACGAACAGCGATTGATCTAAGAAATCAGGTTAATCTGAATCAAATTTTTGTTTATATGAACTTTGACCCGCCGATCTATCAAACCCATAGCTAATAGGTGAAGTCCGTTACATTTTCCATTTTCTCTAAAACATCATTTTGTAAGGTCAATATTCGTTCAGCTGTGTGGTTTAGCAAACCCCGCAGATAAACCTTTGCCACAGTATCGGAAATACTAATTTCTGACGGTCTGCATTAAAATGTTGTAGATCTTATTAAGTCGTACCCGGGACATATAATGCAGCCGTGCGCCTTGTAGAGTTGTGTACAACTGATATATTGCTGAAAAGGTAATGCTTCAATATTAGAAATGCGAGCTGGTCTCGCTTGATTTGTTATTTCGGGATTTACAACATTTTCCTCAGTCATTACATTTCGCAATAAGCCAACCACTTTATTTTCATTACTTTTACGGGCAGACGCAAGGGCGGAAAAAATTTTATTTATGCAAAAATAAAGCAGTAGAGCAATCATTTTGATCGGCAACTTCTGATGCCATTTGCCTTCATAGTCTAGGCCCGGCCTCGGCATATCCTACTTTTGGACGACGCATCTTCGATGGTGATGGCTTAGCAGTATCCTCCACATCAATTTTTATTTCCATACATTTTTCAAACCATTCTGTGTGAATTGACTTGAATCGCTCAAGATTTCGATTGTATTTGCGCAAGTATCGTTTTATATAATATTCAAAATTAGTCACTTTTGCCTTAATTTGCTGTATGTTTGATTTGTTCAAATTATCTTCATTTATTTCTTCCATTATGTACGCTGTGACAGCATCAGCATTGCGATTGTTGTTGTTCCAAATATCAACAAGCGTGTTGTTGTCGAACGTTAAGGAAACTTCAAGTACATCTTTTTTTAAAGCAACAAAAAGGACAAAGCATGATTACTACAATAAACTAGACACATTCGTTAGTAACTTGCCATTTTAGTTGCATGTTTTGATATGCACTTTTAAAGAAATACTCCACGAAACACAATTAAAATTGTTAAAATTTTTGCTAAAAATACAATCAACAATTTATACACATTTATCGCAAATAAAAGATTTTAAATACCTTGAGCTTTGCTATCTATATTACACTTATTAATTTAAGGGGTTATATACAGTTGTGATAGATGAAAAAATCGATTTTTTTTATTGCATATTATTTAAGTATATACTGCTGAGAATACTCTCACAAAAATTCATAGCGCACTACCTGCACATAAAATTTGAACAAACGTGAAACTTTTAACGCGATTATCTCAGAATCTTGATTTTTCGAAATTACCTTTGCACAGTGGTCCAGCCCGTAGGCCAAAAAAAAAAAACCAAAGTCCAAATTTTGACTTTAAATGTACCAATTCTTATTTATAATTGATCTAGCTATTTGAATTTATTCATCTTTTTGTTTTAATCTGTCTGTCCGCTTCAAGAATAGCATCGAAAATGATAGCATGATATTCATTGTGTATTGCAACGTAAGCAACGTGCAAGTGAAGCTCTCCGCAAAAAGCTTATTATACATTTGTAAAACAAGTGTTTGTGCCATGGAAGGTATTAATATTTTAAAGAAAGGTATTAACTTTCTTTTTACAATAAAAAGTATATGTAAATGTGTGTATGTGTAAATCATTGTTGTATTTAGTACATAATTGTGAACGTTCTTAGTTTGTCTTTTCTGTGTTTTAGATGTGATGGCACTCTTTGGCATTCACAAATCTTTTTGTATAATATTCTTAAGCATTTTAGGAATATAAGAAAGTTTAGTTCAAGTGCCGTAAGGTGCCGTGCGGCTTGCAAAATACAAAAAAGTAAACTAACCTCAATTTGAAAAAAGTAGATATATATCGCAAGAATCAGATATAGTTCGCCGATCCTTATGAAAATATCATTATATAACTAATCTATTGCAATACAAAATCTAAAAAAAAAGTCCCAAACTTCTATCTTCAAGAACACCGAAGTTGGTATTTCTACCAAAACCATTTCCGATCATTCAGTTATATGACAGCTATAAGATATAGTTGGCCGATCCTTATGAAATTTGGTAGGTTGGATCAACTGACCAAAAATCTGTACGAAGTTTCAACTATCTATCTTAAAAAGCACAAAAGTTGGGTCATTTCCGATCAAACATTTATATGGCAGCTATAGGATATAGTCAGCTGATCCTTGTGAAATTTGGTAGGTCGTATTATTTTGTCAAATATAGCACTCGTACAAAAACTGAACTGTAAAGCACTCTCTAACTGTAAAAACACCAAAGTTATAGCATTTTCGATCAATCAGTTATATGACAGCTATATAGTATAGTTGCCCGATCTGGCTGATTTTAACATATTATTTTAGAATAAAAATATATATATTTTGTGCCAAGTTTCCAGTCCCTACCTCAACCAGAAGTATTTTTGGCCGCTCTCCCCATACAAGCCGGACCACTGTGCTTTGCGGTGGGCACGATTACTAAAAAACTACTAATCCGATCAACACCAAATTGTGACCACTTATTTATTATGATATTAGCTAGTCCGTGAACGAGGGATTTTGAACTTTTTTGAAAACTCCTTTTTTAAAGCATCAAAATCGAAAATCTTATACCTTGAAAAAGTACATTTTTTGTTAAAACCGTCGCCATTTTTTTTTAATCAAAATTTTTAAAACTTTCTCGTTTACGGACTAGACAATACAATATACTAACTAAATTTTTTTGAATTTTGGATTTCAGATGAACCGTTTTTGGGATATCATGTCCACCGCAAGACACCATCGAAAAAAGATGATCCGGGAATTCGTCTATAACATTTTTATTATGTAATATTTTTTTATGAAAAAATTTAATTAAGTACCCAGAAACATGTACTAAACAACGTCGGTAAAACATTTTTCATAAATATTTTCTATGGTGTCAAAAAAAAATCGATAAAATTCCATTTTTTTTGCGCGGTACAACTGTATACAACCCCTTAAACGAAACCAATAATAATTTAAGCACTTTCAACAGCATGAAATTTTTCGTGTCAATTTATATAATTGCGAGCTTCAACAGATTAGCTGGTTTTGAAGGGCTGCAAAAAAAAGAGAGTTGCCACCCGATAAAAAAAAATTCCAAAAAAATGAAGGAAAAGGGTAATACTGAACAGCTGTTGTTTGTAAACAAAAAACAAATAAGCAAAAATGAATTCAAACCGATTCGATTTTGGTGTTTTCTTTATGTATTTCGCCGCTAAGGAGCTGATTAAGAAAAAGAAAACTGGGTCAAAATCAAAATCAATCACAAAGCATTTCAATGCCATTTTATGGAATTAAAATGCCCCTTGTGGGTCAAATCCCACATTATGGGCTTTGCCTTGACCGCACTAATTAGCTTCACTTAATCCTCGCGGGCCGAAAATTTTTCGGTCCGACAATTTTTTTCTCTCATTTTTCGCTCCATGTTTTTGCTATCAAAAGAAATCAAATGAATTCTTTTTACACCCCAAAATCAGCTGTTTATTTTTTTTGATCCGGCAACGCCATTCAATTCAATAGCCATAATTTTCGTCGTCAGAGTACAAGAAAAATCTAGGAGGCAAAAATGTCTTCTTCTTTTTTTCACACCGTTTTTTTTTATATGGAGTTTGACAGCTGTCACGCGTCTGACAGCGGATTTTCGTCGTCAGAGTACTAGGCTTTAATAAAAAAAAACAGTTCCTTAATATTTCATCATAAATTTTATGACTTTATGCCGCCCATTATGAAAAATCGCCCATAGTGCATTGGCAATATCTAATAGTTGTTTAGAGAACCTTTCGTTCTCATCAGTTGTACTTTTTAAACAATACGCCAAAGTTAAGACAATTTAAAGCAAGCTCGTACTGAAATGCTAGTTGAAGGAATGACCCTTATGTCCTATTTCTAAGTCCTAGGGCAGGTAGGAGTGCAGAAAAATCGAGTGACACATTGATTCTATCGATGTTTCCAAAAAATCGAGATATTCCTCGATGTTGGGCACTATAGATGTTTTTTATACCCTTGAAGAGGGTATTATAAGTTTGGTCAAAAGTGTGGAACGCTGTGAAGGAGACATCTCCGACCCTATGAAGTATATATATTCTTGATCAGGATCACCTTCTGAGTATATATGTGCATGCCCGTCTTTCTGTCTGTCTGTTTCTACGCGATCTAGTCTCTAAATAAAGCTATCGACTTTGCACACACCCTTCTTTTCTTTGAAGTCGGAACGACCGTGATCGGAAGACCATATCCTATAGCTGCCATATAACTGATTTATCGGAAATGCCATAACATCGGTATTTGTAACATAAGTTTATGGATTTTTTATGGATTATATTTTTGACAAAATATTCAGAAATGCTGTAACATCGGTAATCATAACATGAGTTTATGGATTTTTTATTTATTTATGTTTTACAAAACATTCAGACATACCAACTTTCATAAGGATTGGTCAACTATATTCTATAGCTGCCATCCAATTGAACGATCGGAAAAAGTATTTGGTAAAATATTTTAATATTTTTGAAGGACTTTTTTTTAAAGTTTTGTATTCTAATAAATTTGTGTTATTATAAAATTCGAATAAGGAAATTTTTAATAAGTTTTATTAGAAAATTTTACTATATGCGATATTTGCGATAAAAATTCAATCTTAACTGCAAGGGTATATCAAATTTGGCTGCGCCAGAAGTTAGATTTTCTTTCTTGTTTTATGTAAAAATGGTTTTTAAAATTTTTTTTGTTTTTCTTCGAATCCTGATAATAAATAATCTATATCTATCTATTTTCAGAAATTACAAACTATTGGCGAGGATTTTTGTGGCCTTGATGTAAATTCCCCATTGGGGGGAGAGACTCCTATAACTTCCGTTCCCGTGGCTATATTTAAAACAAGACTTACAGCAGTTGCTGCTACGAGCACAAGTGGATACACTGTAGTCTTTGTCGGCACTGCAGATGGATATCTCAAAAAAATTGTAATCGAGTCTTCACTAAGTGCTAATGTGTATGCCAGTTTTCCAGTTGATTTGGGATCAGCTATTAACCAAGATATGCAATTTGACAACCAGAATTTATATATTTACGTTATGTCCGACACTAAAGTGTCGAAAGTTAAGGTATACGATTGCTCTGATTACAAGACATGTGGAGATTGTTTGGGAGCAAGAGACCCATATTGTGGATGGTGCTCTTTGGAAAATAAGTGTAGCCCTCGCTCGAATTGTCAAGACGACGCAAATGATCCACTATATTGGGTCAGTTACAAAACTGGAAAATGCACAACAATAACTAGCGTAGTGCCTCATCAGTTGCAACGCACAACAGCTCGCACATTAGAACTTATAATAGATCATTTACCGCAGCTAAAGGAGAATTTAATTTGTGCTTTTACTACCGAAGATAAAGCTCTTTTTACGAACGCTACAAAAAAACGAAACGGCGTAAACTGTACAACGCCGCGAACTGATATGCTTCCCCAAATTGAACAAGGGAAACACCACTTTACAGCTAAACTATCGGTGCGCACGAGAAATGGCCCTGATTTAGTATCTACGGACTTTACTTTTTTTGATTGCAGTACCCATTCTTCATGTACACGCTGCGTCTCATCGGAATTTCCATGTGATTGGTGTGTAGAGGCTCATCGGTGCACTCATGACACAGCAGAAAACTGTCGCAACGATATTTTGGTTACAGGGGTTAGCAGAATAGGACCAAGTTATAGGTCCGGCCCCGGATTTTGTCCAACAATAAATGCGACAGGTGACGGAAGTGAAGTACTTGTTGCAGCAGGGACAAGCAAATCAATAAAAGTTAAAGTTCACATAATTGGGCAGTTTATAGTTCAAACTAGATTTGTTTGCCAATTTAATATTGAAGGTCGAGTAACTAGTTTAAATGCCCAACTATTGGGCGACACCATCTACTGCGACAACATGGAATTTCAGTATACTTCAAGATCACCAAATTTAACAGCTACTTTTGCTGTTATATGGGGGGGTTCTAAACCGTTAGATAATCCCCATAACATTCATGGTAAGCAACATCCGATTATTCATTTTTATTTTTTTCTAATTAAGTTTTGTTTTCAGTTGTAATTTATCGGTGCCGAGAAATGGCTGACAGCTGCGGCATTTGTTTAGCTTTACCTGAAAAGTATAATTGCGGCTGGTGTTCGTCTACTAATACTTGTGAAGTTGAAGAACAATGCAATAAAAATAAAGAAGGTAAAACCGATTGGCTAAATCGTAGTGAAATTTGTCCTAACCCAGAGATTCATTCCTTTGAACCCAAAACTGGACCTTGGGAGGGGGGCACAAATATAACAATACGTGGTATTAATTTGGGAAAGAATTATAATGACATATATTCAGGAGTTCGTATAGCAGGAATTAATTGCATGCCATTTCCTCAATATTATATTGATACAAAGCAGATTGTATGTACCGTAGATAGTCCTGGAGAACAGGTATACAGAAATGGTAAAATTGTTGTACAAATAGGAGACTATCGTGGAGAATCCCAGGACGACTATGAATTTGTTGACCCGAAAATTTTGGATTTTAATCCAAAGTTTGGTCCCACGTCAGGTGGAACTGAAATACATATTACCGGAAAGCATTTGAATGCTGGTTCTCGAATACAAGCATCTATAAACGATCACTTACCTTGCAAAATTCTGAGCGCCGATTCGTCGCAAGCTATATGCCGCACATCACCTTCTCCTGGAATAATTGAAGGAAGATTAAAAATGTCCTTTGATAATGGACCACGAGAATTCAATGACTATAATTTCAAATATGTACTGGACCCTACCGTAGAACATGTAAGTTCTGGACCGAGCGGTCAAATTAAAGTGCCGAAAGGTATTCCAGCTGGTGGAATACGGATTTTAGTGATTGGTACACAATTTACAAGTATACAGAGTCCAAACATTTATGTAGTGTATAATCGCGAGATGTATGCAAGTCCATGCCGGGTTCAATCAGACATAGAAATGGAATGTTCATCTCCTGTAATTGATCTGGACAGCAAACTTATAGATGCCGAAAAACCACTGCTACTGGAATATGGATTTATTATGGATAATGTTTTGCGCGTCCAAAACTTATCGAAAATTAACAACAACAATTTTGAACTTTATCCAAATCCTGAGTATTTTGCGTTTGAGGAAAGAGTTAAATACTTTAAAAGTGAATATTTAACAATAAATGGTCGGAACTTGGATCGGGCATGTAAAGAAACTGACGTGGAAGTTAGAATTGGAAATGGTTTTTGCAACATAACATCATTATCACGACAGCAACTGACATGTAGACCTCCTCCTGAAGCAACGGCTACCAAAAGCATTAATGCTCCCGAAGTGGTGGTTCGTATTGGTTCTTCATTGGAGTATCGCATTGGAATCCTTAGCTACGAGTCATCAAGTATTATTTTGGACTGGGGAGAAAATGTTTTATTTGCAGTTATTGCCACCATTGTAATCTTATTATTGATATTTGTGGCTTTGCTTGTTGCATATAAAAAGAAAAGCTCTGAATCTAATCGAGTTCTTCGAAACATGCAAGAACAGATGGACATATTAGAATTACGTGTTGCAGCTGAATGTAAGGAAGCTTTTGCAGAGCTGCAAACGGAAATGACAGACCTTACAGGAGATCTTACATCAGGAGGAATTCCATTTTTAGATTACCGTTCATACGCCATGAAAATTTTATTTCCCAATCATGAAGACCACATAGTTTTGCAATGGGAAAGACCTGAACTTCTTCGTAAGGAAAAAGGTCTGCGAATATTCGGGCAACTTATAATGAATAAAACATTCCTGCTTCTATTTATTCGAACCTTAGAATCAAATCGTTACTTCTCCATGCGCGAAAGAGTTAACGTGGCTTCATTAATTATGGTAACGCTACAATCGAAATTAGAATATTGTACAGATATATTAAAAACCCTGTTAGGAGATTTAATAGAAAAAAACATAGAAGGAAAGAGTCATCCCAAACTTTTATTACGTCGAACAGAGAGTGTGGCTGAAAAAATGTTAAGTGCTTGGTTCACTTTTCTTCTTTACAAGTTTTTAAAAGAGTGTGCTGGAGAGCCTTTATACATGCTTTTCCGTGCTGTTAAAGGACAAGTAGATAAAGGACCCGTTGATGCTTGCACCCACGAAGCACGATACTCCCTAAGCGAAGAGAAGCTTATAAGGCAGTCTATAGATTTTCGACCTATGAACGTATTTGCAAGCATTATACAGCAACCCATATTTTGCAATAATTTGGATATGTTGCCTTCTCATACCGAAAATGTATCAGTTAAGGTTTTGGATTGCGATACGATTGGACAAGTAAAAGAAAAATGTTTGGAAACTATTTACAAAAACATTCCATCCAGTCAAAGACCCCGGAAAGATGATTTAGATTTGGGTAAGTTATATTTTTTAAACTTTAAAGTCTCAAATTTGGAAAATTGTTTTTAACTTTTGAAAAATCATATTTAGAAATTTAAGTAAAAAACAAAAAAACAAAACATAAAAAAGAAAAGCTAACTTGAGGCGGAGCCGATATACCCTTGCAACTAAAACCGGATATATATCGCAATAATCGGATATAATTGGCCGATCAATAAGGAGTATTCTAATATAACAAATTTATTAAAATACAAAAATTAAAAAATGTCCCAAACTTCTATCTTCAAAAAAACCAAAGTTGGTATTTTTACCAAATAAAATTTCCGATCGTTCAGGTTTATGGTAGCTATAAGTAATATTCGGCCGATTGTTATGAAATTTGGTATTTCGAATTAACTGACCAAAAATATTTTTCGGTCGGTCGATCAAAATGAAATGTCGTATTATTTTGTTAAAAAAAAGCACTTATGCAAAATTCGAACTCTCTAACTCAAAAAGCACCAAAGTTGTACAATTTTCGATCAATCAGTTATATGGCAGCTTTAGATATAGTCGACCGATTCCGGCCGTTCCGACTTAAATACTGCAAAGGGAAGAAGGGTGTGTGCAAAGTTTCAAGTCTTTAAAACTGAAAGAATAGTTCGCATAGAAACAGACAGACAGACGGACATGCTCATAGCAACTCAGGAGCTGATTCTGATACTTTATACGGGCGAAGATGTCTCCTTCACTGCGTGGCACACTTTTGGACAAAATTATATTACCCTCTCCAAGGGTATAAAAAGGAATATCTAAAGGAATATATATCCTTGCAGTTAAGGATGTAGTCTCATGTGTGAGGTTGAAAAAATCAATTTTTTTTTTTTTTTATATTTTGGTAGTATTGTTTATTATGAATGTACTGTTAAAGTTTCAAATAAAAATATCAAATAATGACAGAGATACAGCCCAGAATCGAGAGCGTGCCTACACCGAAAAGTATGAGTTTCTCGGTAGCGTCTAAACTTTAAACGCGTTTTTCTCGGAACGACATTTTTGTGTGCGGCGCAGGTGATTCACAAAATTCTATGGTACCGATCTAGCTGAAATTTGGATATGTTGTTCTTAAAAGTAACACCTCTGTCCCGTACTAGAATCATTTATTTTTAATGATTAGTTTTTTTTTTATCATTAATTTAAGATAAATTTTTTAAATTTTTTTTAATTTTTTGTTTTGTGAGTTCGCCATTTTGTTGTTTATTGATGAAAATATTTCATTCTAGTACGGGACAGAGCCATTAGCTTACAAAACAATAATCTATTCTAATTTTTTGTTTCGGATGACTCTAGCAGTCGAAATCACCTGCGCCAGGGACCTATCTTTTTTTTTTATATGCATACTTTGGCATGCTATAAAGTGTATTAAACTACACAAGAATAAATTAAACGAAATATTTTCAAATAGTTTATGATGCTTATAAAAACATATTTGAAAATTGAAACGATCGCATTATTTTTTATTACAAAAAAAATTTTTTGAAATAACCTCTAAAAAGTAGGCCGGCACATGAGACTACATCCTTAAGATGGAATTTATTTCGCAGATATAGTTGGCTGATGCTAATGAAATAGGGTTGGACGAGTTGTCCATAAATATAATCTTTTACTTTTTTCAGATTATATCCGCTTCGGCTCCTATTTGGTACAGTGGTTTACTCAACATGGTATTCCAGAGTCCAGACCACCGGTGCCGATATATTAAATGGTTAAATTTCAAGGGCCGATGTTGATTTTGAATAAAACACAAACTATTTAGGAAATTTTTGTTATTTTTATACCCTTGCAGAGGGTATTATAATTTTGTCCAAAAGTGTGCAACGCAGTGAAGGAGACATCTCCGACCCTATAAAGTATATGTCGGAGCCAAGGGTAAGTTGGTCGGCGGCAAGGGTATGTTATCCATGTTGATGCTTTTGATGTTCGACACAGCTGCACAGCGAGTTCCGATCGGTTCCAATACCCAAGCTAAATTAAATGCTGCGTACGCGCTCACGTCATAAACTCACTCCAGTCGAGCGTATACAGCCATCTCTGTCTTACTCAAGACTCTTGGTATCTTACCATCGAACCTCACTCAGCAGCAGAGCGTCTCTGCCTCTGCTGCCGTGCTTTCGCTCAGTATCAACGGGTAAAGCAGAAACAGGGAATTCCCCGGATTCCCAATTACCAGAATCACACTGCGACACGGCCTTCCTGACCTATCACACGTCCTCGTGTGCTTTATCCACCACCCATGTCCGAGTCACATACCAGACTCTTTTAAATTTAGTATCTCTTAGTTTTAATAACATTATTTTCTTTTACAATTTACAAACTTACAGAGCCGCTACCACAAACATTAACTGACAATTTTTCTTATCTAGGAAACACAATTTCCTTTTGTTTACTAACATAAAACATTTTCAACTTCATGATCTTATTCTTATCATTTAATTCTAATCAGAATTTTCCAATAATTCAGATTTTACAAAACTTAGATTTGTCTCTTGATTTCTCAATTTAATTTGGTGTACACACTTACACCCAATCACCTTGACCCCCGCCATAACACTTCTCATCCCTGTGAGACAGCTGTTTTTGGTGCGGTCTTCAATTCCCCTCTTGGGACACAGGCGCACGTTTACTAACGCCGTCTATTGGTTCGTTCCCCTCCTGGGAATCGCCATCGCTTAGGCCATCGAATTCTTCGTTTAATTCGTTAATTATTTGTCTGTTTGGTAGCGCTCTTAGCCATTCATGCGAATATTTATACGTTCGCTTATTTACTAAAGATTTTAGTTCATATCGATCGCCGTCTAAGACTTTGATCACCTCAAATGGACCTTTAAATTTGGGGTCGAGCTTTGTCTGATGCCGTTCTTCGTTTTTCAACAAAACGTGATGACCTACGTTATGCTTCATAATCTTTGCCTTATTTTTGTCAAATCTTTGTTTGTCATATCTTGCATTATTTTCCATGTTTTCCTTGGCTTGAATTCTAATCTGTTCTCTATCTACATCATTGTCTTCTTCGTTTATTGACAATAAACCAAAAGGCCTAGCTTCTTTTCCTATTAATAGCTCTAAAGCGCTAAACTTGGTGACTCGATTTGCAGTACAATTCATGGCAAGTTGTACTTCAGCCAATGCCTCCTGCCATGATCTTTGACTCGTTTCAACTGCTGTCAACATTGTCTTAAGGGTGCTCATCACGCGTTCGACCTGTCCGTTTGCCCTACTAGCTCCGGTAGCGATCAAATGCAGCTGAATCTTTTGATCGGAACAGAAATTGCGAAAGCCTGAGCTAGCAAAACAACGACCTTGATCCGCTATTATTCTAGTTGGCAATCCAAATAGCGCCACAACCGATTTCACAGCTTTAATACAGCTTTCGGTGTCTATATTCAGTGTGTGGTAAAAATAAACAAACTTGGTGAATGCGTCTATTAAAACAATAACGTATTCCTTCAAGTCGTTTTTGCCACTCATTTTACCCGTTATATCGATGTGCACTGTGTGCCATGGTATCTCTATCTTAGGAATTGGATGCAATTCTGCCTGGACCTTTCCATTTGGGGGTTTTGCTAGTTTGCACGTGATACAATTTTCCACAAATCTACGTACATACTTGGTCATGTTCTCGAACCAGTAATATCCATATGCCTTATCTAATGGTTTTCCCATCCCAAATGCATAACAGATTCGTGTACGTGGTTGATCACTGCCCACCTAAACGCCCTTGGAATTACTGGCAAGCACCTTGTTTTACCATTCCTTTGTATTTTCCTATGCAATATACCCTTTCTTAATTCAAACGTTTTATTTAAATTTTCCGGTAACTCGTTATTGCGTAACTTGGATGAAATATTGATTATTTCAGGGTCGCGCTGCTGTTCGGACACCAACCAATTGTCGGTCACTTCAGTAAGATTAATACGCTTCTCAATTATTTTATCCACACACTTATTTCCTTCTGACAGTGGATTTCGGGAAAGGAAATCAACATGCGCCATCCGCTCCCCCTTTCTATATTCAATATCGAACTCAAATGACTGTAAAAACCCCCACCATCTATGCACTCTCCATTCCATTCCATTCCATTTTAGTGCGACTGGCCTTTAAAGAGTTACAATCAGTGTAAACGACGAATTTACGACCTTGTAAATAATGCCTAAAATACTTCGTAGCATTGACAACTGCTAAAGTCTCTAGTTCGTACGAGTGGTATTTTGCTTCTGCCGGAGAAGTACATTTGCTATAATACTCCACTACATAGGATTTTTTTTCAATTTTATGTAACAATATCGCCCCGTAACCAATGGAGCTGGCATCTGTATGCAATTCTATTGGATATTGTGGATCAAATATAGTTAATACTGGGGCCTGTGTCAATACACCTATTATTTTCAAACGTATTTGTTCATGTTTTGGCAACCAGACAAAATTAGCATTGTTCTTTGAAGTAAGCGTATACAATGGTTTTAATGTTTCGGAAAATTTTGGAATGAATTGTCGGAAGTAAGAAGCTAAACCAATGAACTGTCGTAATTGAGTAACAGTTTCCGGAGGTGGCAACCCTATCAATGCCTGGATCTTTCGTGCATTTGGCCGAATTTCTCCATTCGTTATTTCATACCCAAGGTACTCGATTTTAGTTTTAAGAAACGAACATTTCGTTATATTAAATGAAAATCCGGCTTTACTTAAGGTGTCCAAAACTATCTCTAGTCGTTCTAACGCTTCATCTTTTGTGTTAGCTACTACCATAAAATCGTCAATGTAAACAATTGCGAATGTGTATGCCAACGGACCCAAGGCTTTTATTATTGCACGCTGAAACACAGAAGGTGCGTTCTTCAGACCAAAGGGCATGGTTAAGAATTCGTACTGTCCATCGGGTGTAACGAAGGCCGTTCGCTCAATTGAGTCTGGGTGTAAAGGGATTTGGTAAAATCCACTTGCCATATCTATACACGAAAAGTACCTTGCACCACGAAGACGAGCTATTTGATCCGAAATAAGAGGCAAAGGATATTTATCGGCAATTGTATTGTCGTTTAAAACGCGGTAATCTACACAAAGACGATCTGTGCCATTTTTCTTCTTAACCAGCATCATGGGACTAGCGAATGGTGAACAGCTGGGACGAATAATTTTTGATCTAAGCAATTCTTCAATTTTGCACCGAACGTGCTTCCTCTCATCTTTGCTAAGCCTATAAGGTCGGCGTTGCACAGTCTTTTGTGGATCTATTAGCCTAATTTCTAATTGACCTGTCGTCACGCGAGTCATTGGAATTCCGTCAATAAACCTATCAGAGTGACATCTCAACATATTGTTTAATATCGTCTTATCAGAATCGTTTAAATTGGTATCAGAATTTATGATTTCTTCATACTTCACTAGACTCAGAACATTTACTCTTTTTGTCTTATAAAAGCAAAATTTTTCTGCATCAATTGATACACCAAAGCCCAGGCCTAAAACTTCACGGCCAATCAACACGTCATGCTTCAAATATTTGTCCATAACTACATGTAATAAAACTTCAAAACAATATTGTTCAATATTAATATTACTCAGAACTTGCGATGTGCTACAAATTGAATCGTTACTTATGCCATTTAGAGTTACAATATTGTGAAATCGTTTTCCAGCGAATTTATCCGCAACGCTCTCCTTGGCCAGTGAACATTCGGCTCCAGAATCGAAACAATATGGAATAGACTCACCAGATAAGGTAATTGTTCCACTTGGTGGAGCTACTGTACAAAGGTCAACTCGCTTCTCGTAGCTCTTGCTGTTTCCACCAGTACGATTTTTGGGGCATACAGAAGCCACATGTCCGTTTTCACCGCACTTAAAACATTTAATTTTTGATCGATCCTTCAATCCGGCCGTGCTGCTTACGCTATAACTCCTTTCTGTTGGGGCTGATGCTTTCTCCATTCGAGAGCGGCATTCTGCATATTTGTGGCCAGCTTTTCCACAAAAATGGCACTTAACCTGCGACTGCATCCTTGTTTTCTTCTTATCCGGACCCGTCGAATATCCGTCCTCCTCGTTGTTGCGCTTCTTGAAAGCATAAGCCTGTAGCTGCTGCTGCAGCTCATTACGAGTCGTCACATTCGTTGTAAACAGCCAACGCAACAAATTATTATCAATTTGAGCCATGTGAGCCAACGCTACTGATACCGCAATCTCCTCCAAATTCTTTGCCTTCCATTTAGAGAGCAATAGGGTGACAATGCGACTGCCGTACTCAGCAAAACTCTCTCCAGTTTTGGGACGTCCATTCAAAATGTTCATCAGTATGGCAGAAGTTGTCTCGATTCCCACGAAACGTTGGATGAAGAGTTCCTTAAACTGCGGCCATGTGATGCCAGCGAAACATATTTGGGACAGCCATTGCGATGCACTGCCTTCTAATGCTTTGCTTAATGCAATCACAAGCGCACTGCCTTCGAGAGCATTATCCGCAAAAATTAAGTCCACTGTAGTACACCAAGCCGATGCATCTGCTCCAGCGGCGTCAGGGCAAAACTTAGGTAGAGTGACGTGGAGTGCTCTTCCGTCTATTGCCGGTGCTCTTGGTGCCTGCATGGATTTTATTATTTCCATTAAATTGCGATTTTGCTCTTCCAAGGCTGCCCTATATACGCTAGAGCTGTCCTCTTTTGGCGGAGCCGATCCCACTTCTGATGTCGGAGCCAAGGGTAAGTTGGTCGGCGGCAAGGGTATGTTATCCATGTTGATGCTTTTGATGTTTGACACAGCTGCACAGCGAGTTCCGATCGGTTCCAATACCCAAGCTAAATTAAATGCTGCGTACGCGCTCACGTCATAAACTCACTCCAGTCGAGCGTATACAGCCATCTCTGTCTTACTCAAGACTCTTGGTATCTTACCATCGAACCTCACTCAGCAGCAGAGCGTCTCTGCCTCTGCTGCCGTGCTTTCGCTCAGTATCAACGGGTAAAGCAGAAACAGGGAATTCCCCGGATTCCCAATTACCAGAATCACACTGCGACATATATATATTCTTGATCAGGATCACCTCCTGAGTTGATATGAGCATGTCCGTCTGTCCGTCTGTCTGTTTCTACGCAAACTAGTCTCTCAGTTTTAAAGCTATCGACTTGAAACTTTGCACACACCCTTCTTTCCTTTGCACGCAGTATATAAGTCGGAACGGCCGGGATCGGCCGACTATATCTTATAGCTGCCGTATAACTGATTGATCGGAAATGGTATAACTTTGGTGTTTTTAGAGTTAGAGAGTTCAAATTTGACATGAGAGCTATTTTTGGCAAAATATTACGACATGCCAAATTTCATAAGGATCGGCTGACTATATCCTATAGCTGCCATATAACTGAACGATCGGAAATGACCCAACTTTCGTGTTTTTAAAGATAGAAAGCTGGAACTTGGTACAGATTATATTTTTGGTCAGGTAATCCGACCTACAAAATTTCATTAGGATCGGCCGACTATATCCTATAGCTGCCATATAACTGAACGATCGGAAATGACTCAACTTTCGTGTTTTTGAAGATAGAAAACTGGAACTTGGTACACATTCTATTTTTGGTCAGTTAATCCGATCTACCAAATTTCATAACGATCGGTTGACTATATCTTATAGCTGACATATAACTGTACGATCGGAAATGGTTTTTGGTAGAAATATGAACTTTCATATTTTTGAAGACTTTTGGGACTTTTTTTTAGATTTTTTATTGTAATTAATTGGTTTTATTATGATGTAATCATAAGGATCGGCCAACTATATCCGATGTTTGCGATATACATCCGGTTTTAGCTGCAAGGGTATATCAACTTCGGCTCCGCCCGAAGTTAGCTTTGCTTTCTTGTTGGACAATAATTTTGTCCAAAAGTGTGCAACGCAGTGAAGGAGACATCTCCAACCCTATAAAGTATATATATTCTTTAACAGGATCACATCCTGAGTTGATATAAGCATGTCCGTCTGTCCGTCTGTCCGTCCGTCCGTGCGTCCGTCTGTCTGTTTCTACGCAAACTAGTCTCTCAGTTTTAAAGCTATCGACTTGAAACTTTGCACAAACCATTATTTCCTTTGCACGCAGTATACATATAAGTCGGAGCGACCGGGATCGGCCGACCTAATCCAACCTACCAAATTTCATTAAGATCGAAGCCCGAAGTTTGCTTTCCTTTCTTGTTCACAATAAATTTACAAATATATGCGATTTTTCCATATTCGACAAAGGCTAGGAAGTTTTCATGTAGAAATAACGGAGGCAATGGGATTAATATTTCCAAATAATAACGGCTCCATATATGCGATAGGAAACTGCACTCGGCTAAGCCCCGATTACTGAGTAAAATAACGTAGTAATAACAAAGTAACGTACTGCACCAACAAAGACGGTTAGAAGACTTTCAAGATGGAGGATTAAGATGTAGGCAGGTCAAGACCATCATTAACAAATAGATTTCCTTATTCTTGTTTATTTTATTATTTCCTCAAATAATTTCCTTATTATTTGCCTCACGTCACTCAGCATCGTTGTACGTATTATAAGTTTGTCCAAAAGTGTGCAACGCAGTGAAGGAGACAACTCCGACCCTATAAAGTATATATATTCTTGATCAGGATCGCCTTCTGAGTTGATATGAGCATGTCCGTCTGTCCTTCTGTCCGTCTGTCTGTCTGTTTCTACGCGAACTAGTCTCTCAGTTTTAAAGCTATCGACTTGAAACTTTGCACACACCCTTCTATCTCTTGCACGCAGTATATAAGTCGGAACGACCGGGATCGGCCGACTATATCCTATAGCTGCCATATAACTGATTGATAGTAAATGGTATAACTTTGGTATAAAAAGGGTATAAAGGGACTATATCCTACAGCTGACATATAACTGATTGATCGTAAATGGTATAACTTTGGTTTTTTTTAGAGTTAGAGAGTTCAAATTTGACATGAGAGCTATTTTTGGCAAAATAATACGACATGTCAAATTTCATAAGGATCGGACGACTAAATCCTATAGCTGCCATATAACTGAACGATCGGAAATGACCCAACTTGCGTGTTTTTGAAGATAGAAATCTGGAGCTTAATACAGATTATATTTTTTGTCAGCTGATCCAACCTACCAAATTTCATAAGGATCGGCCAACTCAGATGTTTGCGATATATATTCCGTTTTAGCTGCAAGGCTATATAAACTTCGGCTCCGCCCGAAGTTAGCTTTCCTTTCTTGTTTTTTCTTTAATTTTACAATTAAAGATATAGCTTTAGAATAATTAAATTATAGAAAAAGTACTATTTGTTCTACTACCACATCGGCGCATTTTGAACAGAAACGTTGAGAAATTGAAATTTGGCCAAAACGTTATTACGTCGTCGTGCGAGCAGTGATATATACATGCAAAGTCACACATTTTTTTGACGCATACGTGTAAAGAGTTCTAAAAATATAAAGAGTTCCCCCTCATCATCAAGCTCGACGAAAAAAGTGTTCCGTGTTTGGGCCCTGATGTCCCATCGATGTACTTTATAATCTTTGCTACAATAAAGGCTGCTAAAGGCTCTTGCTGCTAAAAAAATTTTTGTAGTTTATGGACCCGATACAGTTTTCATTACGACAACATGAAGCGCAAACAGTCGTGGACGAAAAGCGGTGAAGTTGCTTAGACGGAGGCCAAGCCTGGACTGACGGCTAGGAAGGTTCTTCTGTGTGTTTGGTTGGATCGGCAGGGTATCATCCACTATTAGCTGCTCCCCAATGGCCAAACGCTCAATTCGAACCTGTACTGCCAACAACTGGACCGCTTAAATGCAGCACTCATGCAGAAGAGGCCATCTTTGATCAACTCAGACCAAATTGTCTTCTAAGTATCAGGACAACGCCAGGCCACACACATATCTTTGGTGAAGTGCCAGAAGCTTCGGGAACTCGATTGGGATGCTCTTTTAAGAGTTTGGTAGTCGGAAGTTGCCCACTTTTTTGCCATTCTTTTTTTGCCGAGTTTCTATAAGAGGGGCTTTATGAAGCCGTTGGCATCTCGTTGTGTACTGCTCATCGAACAAAACGGCGCATATTTGAATTGCATTATTATAACCAATTTTATTAAAAATTGCTCTAACTTTGTAAGCTCTAACTACTCCACACATCTATAGTCATCGTTACATCAGAACTTAACGCATACATGTAACGCATACATACAATTTTATGAACAATTGCTCTAACTTTGTTAGCTCTAACTACTCCACACATCTATAGTCATCGTTAAATCAGAACTTAACATGATTTTTGTGGATCGCTAGTTTGCACGTGAGCATCACAGGCTGGAGACGATCGATCAGGAAATGTGGTGGAGGTCATGCTGGTGGGCGAAGCAACGCTTGGAGGCTATTCTCTAGCCGAAAATCCCAAGCCCTATTTCCCTATTTAGTCCCCAAAGATTTAGTACATAACAAAACAAAAACATATAACAAAAACACTG
This sequence comes from Drosophila bipectinata, assembly GCF_030179905.1. NCBI lineage: Eukaryota > Metazoa > Arthropoda > Insecta > Diptera > Drosophilidae > Drosophila > Drosophila bipectinata. Next base: position 16,951,028 of record NC_091740.1, on the reverse strand, counting down.
GAAAAAACTCAATTGTTCGATCCTAGATCGATCATGACCCTGAGTGCACTTTTATCCCCAAAAATGCCGCTCAGTTGCAGGGACTCCCACGTCAAAGGTCAGATCACCGGGATCGGTGATTACCCAAAGAACACCTGTAGATTTTATACCGAGTTCTTCATTATCTTATTTACGGACCCTCAATTTCACCATTCAGTGCAACCACCGTATTTATGTCCTCAACTCGTTAACATTTCATCTACCAAGAATCAAGAATTACCAAGAACTTATCAGCTTCTTCAGGGACTACACTTGGTCGATCCCGCGTTCACCAGGCCAAGTCGCATCCACACTCTAATACTTTATTTGTTGCTGCTGTTCAACTCACTCATTTGGGTTGGATCGTGTTTGCCCGTAACAACGAAAATGAGACTAATACACTAAGAGACATAAGACTAATCTGGCCGCTTTGGTTAAATGGTACAGGACGTACACGGTAGAAGAATAATGTTGTGAAGATCAGCATGTACGCTCCCACACCATGCCATTGTTAGGAAAGACAGCACGACGATCAAAATTCGGGTAGTGTATGATGCATAATGTTTTGAACGTTTTGCATGTTTGCCAAAGAATTTATCGCTGTACACATTCTCCAGGAATTATGTTCAATTTAAACTGATCTTATGGAGAAATCATAGAAAAGAAATTACCGAGTACAGCCAAAATTCTGTCAGCCAAAATATTTTGGCATCAGCTCCTTATTCAGCCATACGCGTGAATAAGTCGACAGAGTCGACTTACACTTAATAATCCAATAATAATTCCTCGAATCAAACTCTCTGGGGCAGTGTCGGCTTCTCAATTGGATAAATGGGCACTAACTCAGTGTTCATGCACCGAAACTCCCATGTACAATAGTTTCTGTACTGATGCATTCTTTGTACTTCATTTGTTAAAAGGGAACCCGAAACGCTGTAAGACCTTTGTCTCCAATTACAGGAAATGGTTACTTTTGGGTGCACCGATTGTGCCTCAAGGTTATTATGCCTCACCTATTATGCCTCAGCTTCTATCTTCAAAAATACCAAAGTTGGTATTTCTACCAAAAACTATTTCCGCTCAGTTATATGGCAGCTTTAAGATATAGTCGGCCGATCGTTATGAAATTTGGTAGGTCGGATTAACTGACCAAAAATAGAATCTGTACCAAGTTTTAGCTTGGTTCATTTTTATGCATAATTTATCCAAACATCTATATTTAACAACACGAAAGTTATTCCATTTCCGATCAATAAGTTATATTGTTTTTTAGATATAGTTTTTTTTAAGAATAATAAACTTTGAACATTGAACTTCTTTACCTCTAGCTTAAATGCGCCGGTCTGCTAACCATTGTTCTTCTTCCACCAGGTGTTCTCTTTTAGCTCAAGTTGTAGCTTGATGCCTTAGTTCTAATATCAGTGAAGCTTATGTATAGGATTGACCCAGCAAACTTCCTTGGGTTACAACAGATTCAATGTTGCGGATCGATGAAGTTAAGGTTACATCTTGTGAAGATGAAGATGGTGAAGATGATCTTCATTGAATAGCTCCAGACGCAATCTTGCCTATGAAAATATGTCGTGCAATCCGTTCCATGCTTTTCCTAAATCCGAACTGGTGCAGGAAAATCGGTCTGTTGTTTTGATAATGTGTAAGTTGGAAAAAAAGCATTTGTTCAAAAAGCTTTGATTCGCGTTGTTTATACGCCAAGTTATTGGGCCTTATACATCCGTGAGGTGTCTTAACTTGGGGTAAAGCACATGCCTTTATAGACCAATTTTGCTGAGATTCGTTAAAACAAGAGAGGAAAGCTAATTTCGGGCGAAGTCGAAGTTGATGAACCCTTGCAGTAAAGATCGTGTTTACATCAAAAATACAGCAAATAGTGGGCCAATAAAACCAATTTTTTTGGTATAAAAAATTTAAAAATGAAGGAACAAGTTTTTATATATTTAAAAATACCAAAGTTTGTGTCGGTCGCTAAAAGACATAGTCGGCCGATCGTTTATTTGGTAGAAAAAATAGAATCTGTACAAAGTTCCAACTTTCTATCTTCAAAAACACGAATGTTGGGAATGTTCGAATTCTCAGTTATATGACTTCTATAGGATATAGTCGGCCGAAACTAAACTAGACAGACAGACAGATAGATAGAAACGTAGAAACAGACAGACAGATAGACTGACGGACAGGCAGCCAGACAGACATGCAATCAGACGAACATGCTTATTTCAACTCAGGTGGTGATCCTGATCAAGAATATAGTTTATAACTTATAGGGTCGGAGATATCTTCTTCACTGCGTTCTTCACACTTTTGACCTAAATTGTAATATCCTCTGCAAGGCAATGAAAAATTAAAAATTTTAGCTGGCTACAAAACGAAATCGTCGAACGCACACATATATGAATGTAAGTGTGCATATTAAGATCAACTCATTTACACCAGGGGTGCCCAAGGGTTGCATACGGCAAAGCAAACACCCATAAATCATCATTACATTGGGGCGAGAATTTATTTTCCCATCCATGTGGGTGGACTGAAAAATAAATTATAGTAACATTCACAAGTGGTATAAAAGCAATCAATATAATAAAAAATACATTTTATTATAGCAATTAAAACAAGAAAGGAAAGCTAACTTCGGGCGGAACCGAAGTTTATATACCCTTGCAGTTAAAACCGGATATATATCGCAAACATCAGATATAGTTTTCCGATCCATATGAGAAAATAATAATACATATAACACAATTTATTTTAATACAAAATTTAAAAAAAGTCCCAAACTTCTATCTTAAAAAATACCAAAGTTTGTATTTCTACCAAAAACCATTTCCGATCGTTCAGTTATATGGCAGCTATAGTATATAGTCGGCCGATCCTTACCAAATTTTGCATGTCGTATTATTTTACCAAAAATAGCTCTCATGTAAAATTTGAACTCTCTTACTCTAAAACAGTGGTGGGCAAACTCTTATTTTACATAGCACGCGTGTATAGGGTAGGAAATTCTGCCGCAGCGCTGCCGGCACACTGACAGTGTGAGCATGCTCAATTTTTTTTAGAAGCTCTCTCATTTGCTCTCATTTCGACTCATTTGACAGCCCCATGATACAATTATACGTTCTAAAAAGAGTTATTCCATCTGGATCTGAAATGAAACCCAAGTCCAGAACTGACATGTCAAATATGCCTGCGGTGAAGTCGTGCTGCGTGATAAGGATGGTGAATTATTAACATGAGCTAACAGCTCGGTTAATAAGTCCGGAAAACGTTGTTTCGAACTTATTTTCTATTTTTAAATTACAACAATTCTTTACCAATAATGAAAGTTGGAAAAAAAGAAAGTCTTATCTCTTAGCGCAATGGAGCATACAACATTCTTGGTTAGTCTGTCGTATGCCAGGAAAAATAAACTTCATGGTTTTCCCACGTGAAAACATGCCACATATAGTTGTCCATCAGAAAAGCACGGTGTTTCCAAATCTAAGCCACATACAGATAATGTCTTGTGGGACTAGTGATGGCCATAGCGAATGCCAATTCAATTGGCACATTTGTAGGAATCATAAGGATTCGTTGCAGCAAAACATTTTTGCTTCAAAACTTTCAATTCAAAATAGTGGTTCTAATGACAATTTTGAAGAAATTTCTTAATTACTAATCGTGTTCGAATGCACAACCGGAGCTTAAATAATCGGAGCTATAACCTTTAATTGTAAATGGGGTGGTGGCATCCACTATGGGCAAATCCAATGCATTTAAAAACTTGATTGGATAATTTACAGTTTTGTTGGTATCAAACTGCATCGATAGATTAAGATTACAAAAAGTCCCCAGGCAACAGCTGTTGTATTTTTAAATTTTGCTGCCAAAATCGATCTATCAGCTAGTATGATTTTAATATTGCGTGTGTACATCGGGAAATAGGTGCTCGATAAGAGTCTTTTCCGAGTCGATGATTGTGCAGAATTGTCAGTATGTATGTAATTGTATACATCCAGTACAGTACATCCAACTTCCCCAGTGCACTATGGGCGATTAGTTGATTTTGGCGGCATAAAGTCCACACATAAAGCTAGGAGCTTAATTTTTTTTTTTTTTTTTTTTAAGGGTTACTAATATTTTAGCTTGATTTCGGATTTTTTTTAGTCAATTTGACCACGCCTTTATTTTCCGCCCCTTTATAACCCCGACACTTGTACAAAAATTTCTATTAATTAAAAATTTCTATTAAATTTTTATTATATTTATTTTACAATGTTTTAACAATATTCCAAACTTAAAAAAAAAAATGTTAAGAATCTTCTTCATCCAAAACAAAAGAATTCTCATGTTTTACATCGCTTTGGTTGTCAGATTGGGTTTTTCATCATTAAAAAAATTGTATGAACTCAGCTCTGATGTTGGATTCTCTAAAAGGTTTACAACTTCTATTGGAAGCAGTTTCTTTTTCAAATTTTGCAGCCTCTTATTTATATAGTAGCCTGATATTAATGGATCAGATGAGTCCATGGCTCTATTAAAATCGTCAGCCACATTACTTAATCCAGAATTTTTTCTGGCATGAGAACATCGGTCCATTTTATAATGTTTGTTTCGAGCTTTTGATGCATTTTCACGCAAACATTCAACTGGAACTATACAGACATTTATAATGTTTGCTCCGTGAACTAATATTTTATGTACAGTTGGAGACTTTGGGTACCACGGATATGTTTTCATATATAGATTAAAAGTGTCTTTACAAAATGTTCGGTTCTTTTTTGGGCTGATTGAGAATTCACACGATGCTGCTATTAACATAAAGTAAAAATTATTCAAAATGACCTCATCAAACAATTTTATGGATGCAAGCAGTTTTGTATTTGCAAAGATTCGTCTCGCCGTGTTACCATCATTGCTGTTACCACTTCCGTACTGTTTCGGTATGCTAATATGCAAACCCATTACCTTCCATACTGTTTGTCTGAATTTCCTTATTTCTTATTATGATTTTATTTTTATCATCGCCTTCGATTTGTCAGGTCTTTATATCCATACGGTACGATATATTCAAGACGAATTCCATAAATCGAATCCATGCATGTAAGGGACTTACGCCATATTTTAAAGAGCCAGGCTGAGGTCGAAATGTTTCAGAATTAAAATCTGTGATTTCGATAAGTCTTTTGGGATTTACTGCACAGATTGGGCAACATTGATTGGATTTTGTACCAGTTATGACGTTTAATACCTTTCCATCAATTAATGACATATATGTTTTAAAATCCACAGAAATATTTTTCGTTGCAATTTGAACTTTTCCAATTTCGCTAATTGCATATCTAAATATTCTTTTTCGCCTAAGATTTTTGCGGAGCTCTCTTTCGCGTATTCAATTTTTAAAGGCCTGCAAAACCTTACTGACTGTGGGCTTCTATTTAACCATATTACGCGATTTGAAGAATCAATTAGACGTATTAGTATGACAGTGGATACGAACAGCGATTGATCTAAGAAATCAGGTTAATCTGAATCAAATTTTTGTTTATATGAACTTTGACCCGCCGATCTATCAAACCCATAGCTAATAGGTGAAGTCCGTTACATTTTCCATTTTCTCTAAAACATCATTTTGTAAGGTCAATATTCGTTCAGCTGTGTGGTTTAGCAAACCCCGCAGATAAACCTTTGCCACAGTATCGGAAATACTAATTTCTGACGGTCTGCATTAAAATGTTGTAGATCTTATTAAGTCGTACCCGGGACATATAATGCAGCCGTGCGCCTTGTAGAGTTGTGTACAACTGATATATTGCTGAAAAGGTAATGCTTCAATATTAGAAATGCGAGCTGGTCTCGCTTGATTTGTTATTTCGGGATTTACAACATTTTCCTCAGTCATTACATTTCGCAATAAGCCAACCACTTTATTTTCATTACTTTTACGGGCAGACGCAAGGGCGGCATGCAAAAATAAAGCAGTAGAGCAATCATTTTGAACGGCAACTTCTGATGCCATTTGCCTTCATAGTCTAGGCCCGGCCTCGGTTATATAGTTATATGGCAGCTATAAGATATAGTCGGCCGATCGTTATGAAATTTGGTACGTCGGATTAATTGACAAAGAATATAATCTGTACCAAGTTCCAGCTTTCTATCTTCAAAAACACGAAAGTTGGGCCATTTCTGATCGTTCAGTTATATGGCAGCTATAGGATATAGTTGGCCGATCCTGATGAAATCCTTTTCATGTCGTATTTGTTTTACCAAAAATAGCTCTCACCTCAATTTGAACTCTCTAACTTTAAGGGGAGGGTAAGGTATTAATTTTTATTTTTTTTTCATTTTTTTTTTATTTTTTAAATATAATGCATAATATCTGAAGAATATTGTGTCAAAATTTCAAGTCAATTAAAGCAAAGTTGCTTATAAACGTTTTACACTGGATTACACTGGTGTTTAAAACTTTAAAGCGTTTTTCCCACAACTCACGTTATCAAAATCGGTGCCCCTCATAACTTCAAAACTACTGCACCTATCCTTTTGAAATTTTAAACACCATTTCTGTACACATTTAACGAGGTAACGCTGTCGAGTTTTTTTTTTTTTGTTCATAATTTTGATTTTGCAATGACAAATTAACCGATTTTTTCCGAGTTTTTCACTTCAAAGTCTTCAAAAAAATTAAAAAATTGCAATTTTCAAAAAACCTTCACAGCGTTACCTGGGGCGAACTATTATCTAACGAATGAATTTTCATTTTTTGATTACAAATGATCCAGCACCGAGTTATGAGGGGCACCGCAATTCAACTTTTTTTGGCGACACGTCCGGACAATTGATACCATTGCCATATTTTTAAATATTTTTTTGTAAAAATTTGATAAAACATTCTTCTAATGTCATACTTTAATATACCGTTGGTTGAATAAATAAATTTTAACTGTGTCGTCAGGAAAAAAATTACAAAAACATGGCATTTTTTGCATGATTTGACCTTACCCTCCCCTTAAAAACATCAAAGTTATACCAATTCCGATCAATCTGTTATATGGCAGTTATAGGATATAGTCGGCCGGTCCGGGCCGTTCCGATTTACTATATTACGATTACGATATTACGATTTATATACTGCGTGCAAAGGAAAGAAGGGTGTGTGCTAAGTTTCAAGACGATAGCTTTGAAACTGAGAGACAAGTTTGCGTAGAAACAGACAGACTGACAGACGGACATGCTTATATCAACTCAGGAGGTGATCCTGATCAAGAATATATACACTTTATAGGGTCGGAGATGTCTCCTTCACTGCGTTGCACACTTTTGGACACAATTATAATACCCTCTGCAAGGGTATAAAAAGGACCTCCATTTTTTACAACAGCTTATTATTATTATTATTATATAATGCAGAGCTTCATACTTAAAAAAAAAAAAAATGTTATGCGAAGAAGAAATGTATCGCTTCAGGTGGACAATTTTAGCAGAAAAAAAAACAAGAATGAATTTTTTGGAGTGAAACGTTTTTGGCACTCCAACAAAAAAATTCATTCGTATTAGCACGAATGAGGAGAATAGGGGAAAAAAAATTGTTATTGTAATTACCCTTTGCCAATGCTGGGAGTACACACTTATATGAAATTTATTTTCCCATATGAAAGAGCCATTCCAAGAACAAAGGAGCACTGAGAGCAATGGGGCTGGGCATTCCTGATTTACGCGAATACAATATACCTTTGTACTCTACAAGTACCCGGAATAAAAACTAAGCTGTGTGGAATAGGAAAAAATATACTCCTAAACTAATTTAAGGTTATCAAAATCCACGATATTTGCATCAAGAACGGAAAACTATAATGAGACCGATGTTGAAATTCTTTTGTGATTAAGGGGGGACATCTGAGTAACAGGCCAAAAAAAACGGATTTTTTCGAATTTTTTTTGGCCAAATCAAAACAGCTAATCGAAAATTTGTAAATGAGGTTTCATTATATTATATTTAAAGTACAAAATAAATTTTTTTTTAATAAATCGAAAACAAAATGGCGGCCCTGCAGCCCTTATTCGTAGACCCTATTTTTTTAAAGGCCTATTTTTTTGATCTAGAACAAAAAATCAAGTTTGGTTAGTTTTTGTATCTCAACGGCTATCGACACACGTAGGATTTTTTCGATATTTTGATTTTTTGCAAAATAGTGAGTGATTGAAAAAAAGTTTCAATTTTCACGAACAAAAAACGTCACAAAATTGTTGATTAAAAAAAAGTAAGCAAAATAAAAAAACGTGTGTCGATAGACATAGGTATTCTGAATATACTGTCCAAATTTTAGGTTAGGAGTTGTTCGAGTGGTTTCGAGAAAAACGCGTTTAAAGTTTTAAGTACTGTGGGATATACCTGTGAAGCATCGCCGCAGAATGGAAAATTTCGACACTTAGACACTTTTGCCGGACTCTATCTTTTAATATGTTATTTTTAAGACCCTAAAGAATTTTTTAAGCGAAAAAAAAATTGCGATTTTTTCAAAATTCTACTCAGATGTCCCCCCTTAAGTAACAAATTTATGTTATATGATATTATACAAATCGTATAAACTACCCTTCTCAGCGGAGGGTTTGATTTCATTTTAGACTTCTTTCTTTGTAAAATATTCTTAAAATAATGTTACTTTCGTTTTCTTCTTTAAATTAGTGCAAAAGATTCTTTTTTTTGAGGCAGTATGTATAAGTAACACAAAAAGGCATGTCTCGGATCTCTCTGAACTTGTTTAACGTGGCGTGTTCCACACTGAAGGGATTACAATGAAATGTCAAATTTTATATTAAAAATGTTGTTTACATAAATCTTAACACTATGTTTTTACAGAATGGCGTACAGGTGCTACCGGCCGAGTGATTCTGTATGATGAAGATGTCACATCTAAAACGGAGAGCGAGTGGAAAAAACTCAATACATTGCAGCATTACAATGTACCAGATGGTGCAGGACTAAGCCTAGTACCAAAGCAAAGTTCCATATATAATTTCAGTATATTGTCTGATAAAAATGAAAAATCTCACAAGTAAGTTTTTTATTGATAGCCAATTTTATTGATAGTTTTTTTTAAATAACATTTTTTAATTTTAGGTATGAAACTCTTAATATATCAAAATATACGTCCTCTTCTCCGACTTTTAGTCGCGCTGGAAGTCCTTTAAATAATGATATGCATGATAATGGCGTCAAATATTGGCATCTTGTGAAGCATCATGATAGCGATATGCAAAAAGAAGGGGAAAGAGTAAACAAACTAGTATCTGAGATTTATTTAACACGATTATTAGCGACAAAAGGAACTCTTCAAAAATTTGTAGATGATCTTTTTGAAACCATATTTAGTACCGCTCATCGTGGATCAGCTTTGCCATTAGCAATAAAATATATGTTTGACTTTTTAGATGATCAAGCTCAATTACATGGTATTACCGATCCAGAAGTCGTACATACTTGGAAAAGTAATAGTCTACCGTTGCGGTTCGTATTTTTATTTTGTTTACATATGTCAAATACCTGTAAAGAAAAACATATTTTCATAATAATTAGATTTTGGGTGAACTTAATAAAAAATCCGAATTTTGTTTTTGACATACATAAGTCAAATATAGTGGATTCCTGCCTCTCAGTTGTAGCTCAAACATTCATGGACTCTTGTTCAACTTCGGATCATAGATTGGGTAATTAAACATAAGAAAAATACATTTTTTTTTATACATATATATTATATATATTTCCTTTATATATTATATTAAAGGAAAAGACTCGCCAAGCTCGAAACTTTTATATGCTAAAGATATTCCGGAGTATCGTAAATGGGTAGATCGATACTACAGAGACATTCGAGACATGTCTCCTATATCGGATCAAGATATGAACGCAATGCTCGCCGAAGAATCAAGGGTATGTTGCAACTAACTAAAAAAATTTGTCGGACATTATATAGTTTTAAAATTTTTTGTAGTTACACACCACGGAATTTAACACAAATTGTGCTCTGCATGAACTGTATACTTATGCTGTAAAATACAATGAACAACTTACCGTAACTCTAGAGGAAGATGAGTTTTCCCAGAAGCAGCGTTTGGCTTTTAAATTAGAGCAAGTTCACAATATAATGTCAGCTGAATAAGATATATTTCACATACGTGGGTTATAAAAATAATTGAGTGAGCCCTTTTATGACATTCTCAATAAACAATATATGTCTAAAAAAGATCGCCTATTGTAATTTCCAGGCAAAAAGAAGAATATCTTCATCTCTATGTATTGCATTTTGTAGACTGTGTATTGGCGTATATTACTTTTTTTTTCCTCATGCCGTGTTTGAATTGTACATACATATCATTCTTATATATTCTTAAATAATGACAACCACCAGCTACTATAGAATCAGAATATGAATTTAGATGTCCAATATCATGATTTGTTACTTAAAATTTTGTTTAGCTAAAAAAAAAATCCATTTCAAGTAATATTTTATTTTTATGGTTAAAATCAATTAAATATTCTAACAAGAAATGATGAACAAGAAATTAAACAGAAATACTAAAAAATTAATTTGGTAACAACATGACAACAATGTGGTAAACCGAATTATAATCACTCAGACATAACCATTTATAATCATTCTCTCACGATAAGAGCAATGTATAAATATATATGTAAATTAAAGGATTTTCAAGCAATTTTCTGAAGAGTTCGATCCGGCCAAGATAACTGGCAACTAGAAACTATACCTATAATTTTGTCCAAAAGTGTGCAACGCAGTGAAGGAGACATCTCCGACCCTATAAAGTATATATATTCTTGTTCAGGATCACCTCTTGAGTTGATATGAGCATGTCCGTCTATCTGTTTTTACGCAAAATAGTCTCTCAGTTTTAAAGCTATCGACTTGAAACTTTGCACAAACCCTTCTTTCCTTTGCACGCAATATATACAGGGTGACAATAAATAACCCGCACAAACATTTTTGATCATATTTTTTTAAGGAACTGTATTTGAGAAAAAATGCAGATGCACAACATTTAAATAGGTATTACGTTAACATATATTCAGCCGGTTTCGAAGTGGCTACCTTGAGCTGCGATACAGAGCCCTAAACCTTTCTGGAAATTTAGCGCAATAGGCCGCAGGTCTTCTTCCGATAATCGATCCCATTCTCGGAGCAATGATTGCTTCAGGGCCTCCAAACTTATGTGTCGTTTAGCACATGACCTGGACTCCAAAATAGACCTCACACTGTAGTGCATCAGATTAAGATCTGGCGAGTAAGGTGGCTATTCACTGGATGTGATAAAGTCCGGAAAATTGGCTTTGCACCAGTCCTGAGTCTATTTGGCTCTATGGGCTGGCGCTGAATCCTGTTGAAACGTCCTCTCCATACCACCGAAGTGCTGCTGGGCGCAAGGAAGCACAACAGTTTCCAAAATGTCCCGGCGATACACTTCCTGATTGACTTTGACCCCTTGATCGATAAAAACAAGGGGTGTTTTACCGGTGGCGCATATTCCTCCCCAAACCATTAAAGACTGCTCACATTGACGGCGCTCAATTATTGCAGAGGTACCTGGAGCTTCAGCCGACCAGCTTCTGTCATTTTGGTGTATGTGCGCCTGTTGGATGGAGAATATCTTCCCGTCCGTGAAGAGAATACGCTCCCATTTTTGACCTGCAGCCCAACGCTTTAGCTGACGGCATCTTTGGAGTCTCACGCGCTTATTGTCATCCGTAAGCAGATGCACTTTATGGAGCTTTTAGGGCTTGAGATTAAGTTCATTTTTTGCAATCAACCGAACACTTTCTCGATTTCACGGGGTATTTTTCTGACCGAGACTGCAATTCCGAGTGATCCGCTTTTTCACGATCTGGCGAATTTTGGAAGTGTTAGCGGTGCATGGTCTGCCACGTCCGGGACGGTCACCTTCATGGCCAAGCTCATTAAATCGCCGGATAGCGTCAGAGACAGTTTGTTTTGGTATGCCACGCAAACGAACAATGTCGCATTGGCGATTTCCTTGTTGATACAGTTTTAAAATTGCTCGATTGTTAGACATCCCGAAACAAATATCAAATTGATGGGAATCACAAAAATGTAAATATATTTGTTTCAGAAAAGCTATCAATAAATACATTTATTTAAGGACTGCGTCATAACACATAATAGATTGCTTCAAAGTTTGTCCGGGTTATTTATTGTCACCCTGTAATATCCTATAATACTTGACTATACTATAGTTGCCATACATATAACTGAACGATCGGAAATGACCCAATTTTCGTGTGTTTCAAGATAGAAAGCTGGGACTTAGTACAGAAAATATTTTTGGTCAGTTAATCCGACCTCCCAAATTTCATAACGATCGGCCGACTATAACTTATAGCTGCCATATAACTGAACGATTGGAAATAGTTTTTGGTAGATGTACTAAATTTGGTATTTTTGAAGATAGAAGCTTGGGACTTTTTTTTTAGATATTTTATTGTAATTAATTGGTTTTATTATGTTATTATAAGGATCGCCAACTATATCCGATGATTGCGATATATATCCGGTTTTAACTGCAAGGGTAAATCAACTTCGGCTCCTCCCGAAGTTAGCTATTCTTTCTTGTTAATATTTCCAATAGGAAGATTCTTATCAAATTTTTTTCAAATTTCTTATCTAAAAAAAAATCTTAAATTGTGGACATGTTTGGTGATTTTAAATAAAACAAGAACATAATTTACTAACCTAACAATTTTTAAACAAATTTTTCAAAAAAGTTATAATTAAATGGTATAATTTTGATATTTTAGAAAGAAATATAGAACGACTATTTTATAAAAACAGAAAAAATTAATTTTTTTTTAATTTTCTAAATTTTTTTAAATAGTGTGGCAATAGTAGTGTTTTTTTCAATCCATGTATAAATATTTCGAAAAAGCGAAGAAGCCAATATTAAAAATTCTTATAAATTTCTAAATTTTTATTGAAATGTCATATATGTCTTTGCTCTCATAATGATTAAGAATAATTTTATTGTATGTATTCGATGTAAGTTTGTACCCGATTTTATAGTAAGTATAGTAATCAAATAAAAAACGACTGAATTTAATTTAAACTATAAATAGTTTCCTAAATATACATAAAAAAACGTATATCACATTCCTATTTTTCAAATTTGTTTAGCCTTATTTTTCTTTTAAAATTGAATTATCGAATGAAATTTGTAGTCATGTTTAAAGAAATCTAAATGTCAGTTTTAAAACGAAAAATATATTTAATTTTGAGTTTTTTTTTTTTAAATCCTAAAAACACCCTAAAAATTTTATTAAACAAAAAAGTTTTATATTTTTGTTTAAAGCAACTCAGAAAATTCACAATGTGCATACGTTTAGAGGATGTCACATTAATCACATTAAAAAAAATGATTTTAAAGGAATAATTTGTAAATAAAGAAAAAGTTCGATGGAGGAACTGAGTATAAAATGTCGGTCCACCATAAGGAACGATTTTATGTAAATTATTTAATGTAATGTAAATCATAATACATTTTATTTTTAAATGTTTCTTTGCTATTAATTTATGCGAAAAAGAATACTAAAACCATGAATACACTTAATCTGGTCAATTCAAAAATTATTAAAAACATTTTGCCAATAGTTAAATAAATTCATTCGTACCATGTGTACGTGAGAAATTCAAATTTATGTGTGCGTAACTATTATAATTAAATGGTGTATTTACTGTACATATTTACTGCTCAAAAAGTGTAATAGAAACAAAATAAATACGATAAGTCGAACAACCCATCCAATTAGTGTGGAAACAAATATTTTTAGAAAAGGAAATATGCCCACCAAATCGAAATCCTAATGGAAACATAATTGTATACAAAAGTAATACCACAAGCTAAGTATTTTATACCCTTGCAAATATAAAACATATTTAAAAAGTATACATTATTTTCTCAGTAGAAATCGTTCACTGCTTCGATTGTTGTATTGAGCAATTTTCATCTTTTTTTTTTATTAATATTGCCAATTTATTTAGCATTGCGTAACAAATTATGAAAGTAACACAAAGGCTAAATCTTTGCCTTCTATGTATCTTTACTATCTGGCTTCATTATATCCTTGCAGAGGGTATTGTAGTTTTGGTCTTCTCCAAGTTTTGGTGAAGACATCCCCTATCCTATAAAGTATATATGGAACATTTTCTGATAGCGCAATCGACTGGCGCTGCGGCAGAGAAGCAGACTGTTCGGTCTGTTTAATTCGAACCGAAACGCTACAAATAGTGTTTTTCGTGCCGACACTTTTTTTTAACAAGGGCCGAACCCCTTTCGGCCATTAATTTATGGCTGATCAATCACTTATATGACAGCTATAGTATATAGTCGGCCGATCCCGGTCGTTAAGACTTGTATACTGTGTGCAAAATAAAAAAGTGTGTGTGCAAAGACAAGCCAAGACAAGATCTCAGATACTATAAGAAATAGAGCTATAGGATTTGACATGGAGACTCCACGCCCCCACATATTGCGCAATTCTGTAGCGTCAGTATTGGGAGGTTTTTGAAAAACATATTTCATCCAAATCGGCGATTTTTAGAGGAGATATACCCATATATATTTAATTTTTCATACAAATGGGCTAATATATTAAATGCGTGGATCTAGATAAGACGATAAGCTATCCAACTTGGAACTTTAAGTTTCATAGTATCCCCGTAGATAAGTTGGTGACAAATTATTGTGTCCGTTTTTTCTTGTTCTACATGAATTAAAGTCGGACTTGGCCCAAAATAGAACGATTGAATGCAACTGCCTTTTGAGGTAGCCGATTAAAGCCGATTATCTGAATAGATAATCGTGAAGGAAATATTACAATAAAAACCAAATTTCTGTGGATTAATTAAACGATCAATATTGAACTGTTTTGAAATCGATAGAAATATCCAAATACCATAAGCTACAAGACTTTTTTCCAACTAAAGAGATTTTGTTTTTTTATACCCTTGTAGAGGACATTATAGTTTTGGCCAAAAGTGTGCAACGCAATGAAGGAAACATCTCCGACCCTAAAAAGTATATATGTTCTTGATCAGGATCACCATCTGAGTTGATATAAGCATTTCCGTCTGTTTGTTTTTACGAAAACTAGTCTCTTAGTTTTGAAGCTATCGACTTCAAACTTTGCACACCCTTCGAATGCTATTTTTTCGCAAAATAATACGACATACCAAATTTAGGCCGGACTATATGTCAGAGGTTCCAACCTACCAAATTTCATAACAATCGGCCGACTTTATCTTATAGCTGCCTTATAACTGAACGATCGTAAATGATATTTTATATTTGGTAAAAATACCAACTTTGGTACTCCAACTCGTTCCTAGAGTTTCCTCAAACCATTCCTCCGGCACCTTTTGTATCATTGTCCTGCTAATGAAGTGGCATTTTGCACATTAAAAAAGGTATCGTAGATGTCTTAAAGATATTCATGCATTTATGCGAATCCATGATAGGTTTTATGCCATGTGTAGAGGATCTAATACGTGACAGGGAAAGGACGCTCGGGCAACTGTATGGTATCCTCAATTCTTTTAAATTGTTTTAGCATACAAGTCCACCTCAGTCCACCTAAGCATACAGTTTTTACACATTTTCAAGTCGTGCCATTTGGAGGTTACTTGGAAAACTATGAAGACTAATAGATAAACTTGCTTTGGATATTAGCGAACTGTTTAAACCATCAATTTGTATTGAGTTTCTTTATAAAGCTTTTTAGAGGACTTAAGCTATACTACCTTGCCCTGACGCAGTACTAAGTATATTGACTTACAGAGTAGTCTGAGATCAATATTGCTTACATTTAAAAAATTGATTAAATAGTTTTTTACTGCTTTATTAACGATTTATTTTTATACCCTTGCAGAGGGTATTATAATTTTGTCCAAAAGTGTGCAACGCAGTGAAGGAGACACCTCCGACCCTATAAAGTATATATATTCTTGATCAGGATCACCTCCTGAGTTGATATGAGCATGTCCGTCTGTCCGTCTGTCCGTTTCTACGCGAACTAGTCTCTCAGTTTTGAAGCTATCGTCTTGAAACTTTGCACACACCCTTCTTTCCTACTCACGCAGTATATAAGTCGGAACGACCGGGATCGGCCGACTATATCCTATAGCTGCCATATAACTGATTGATCGGAAATGGTATAACTTTGGTGTTTTTAAAGTTAGGATTTTGTACAAATGCTACTTTTTCGCAAAATAATACGACATACAAAATTTCATTTGGATCGACCGTCTGCCATAGCTGCCATATAACTGTGCTCAAAAGCTGTGCTTTTGAAGATAGAAAGTTAGAACTTTGTAAAGATTCTATTTTTGGTCAGTTGATCCGAACTACTAAATTTCATAACGTTGGCATTTTTGAAAATAGAAGCTTGGCCCTTTGTTTTAGATTTTTTATAGTAATAAATTTATAATAAAGATATTCTCATAAGGATCGGACAACTATACCCGATGTTGGCGATATATATCTGGTTTTAACTGCAAGGGTATGTAAACTTCGGCTCTGCCCGAAGTTACTTTTCCTTTTTTTTTTCGTTTAATATTACGTTTATACACATTGCACTACCTCCCGCGTAAAATTTTATTATTTTTTACGTTTTTATCCAAAATATATAAATTAATCATAAATCTATTAAATTGGTCAGTTCTATCAAGAAAAAGTCACATTTCAATAAATTAATAAGAAAAGTGGAAGTGGTGCTATGTTTTTTTTCGTTTTTTTTTATATCAAAAATGGTATTTGAGTATAAGTTAGACTGTTTTTTATTAGAAAAAATACAAAAAGTAGACAACAAATTAAAATTCTAATAATAATCAAATAATTTAATTGAATAAAAAAAATTTTTTTTATTAAGAAAAAAATTAAAACGTTGCTAAGTTATTGAAATGAACTTATTATTTACTATTCTTTAAAAATTTTTTTTATTTCATTGCTACATTTATTTTTATTTTAAGCAAGGGTACTAAAAATCTTTTTTATAAAACGCATTTTCTTTAGTAAGTAAATCCGATAGTAATTTCTGACTTATTCTGAAACCAATTATTCGTAAGAGTAACTACATACAATATTGTCTAATATTTATATTCATGAGTATGATACTCAAGTATTTGTGTGTATACGTGTAACATATTTGACATAAAAATATATATAATATAAAATTATCTGTGAAAAACAGTGTATAAACATTGATAAGACTTTTTACTCTGCTCTTAATAACAATTAAATTTTTTAAAAGCACGGTTCATTTTTTGTGGCGCAGGAAGGAAGGGTAAGATTGACAAGAGAAAAAATTGATCACTATTGGCATCTTTTTGACGTGGTTTAAAGAGTTTTCTAAGTCTATAATCTGATATTCAGGTCTCATAATTCGTAAAAAGCACCTCTGGGACCACTGAAACCGATTCTGATCTTGCAATTAATCTTCGTACGGAGATGAATTAGGATAAATATGAATATCCGGATAAATCACTGAAATGTGCGGACACATTAAGTAATAATTTTAGGCAGGCTGCGGTTTAGAGCCAACTGTCTATGTTGTTTCTGTTTGCGTTTCCCACACCTGGGAAACTCCAAATGAAGTTAAGAGAGCTAATTGATAAGAGTACAAAAGCGAACAAATCAGCAAAAAAAATGTTTGCGCAGTTACCACTGCCTACGTGCAGTCTCGCCCATCCGACCAAGTGGCGCTGCCGTGAGAGAAAAAAAAGTGTGAGAGATAAGGCGATAAGAGTGGACGTTTTAAAGTTAGAAGTGGACCGAAAAGCGATGTTATGTGCTAGAGACCATTGCACTATAGGCCGGATGACCACTTTTTCTGGCCAAAAACCCATTTTTCGAAAGTTCTTATAATAAAGATTTTATGAAGTCATTATATTAGTATAATATCAGACTTCAATATTACGTAACAGAAATTTTGACAGCTGTTGACAGCAAAAACAGCTGTTCGGAGTGTCGTGATCACGTGTGCTTGTTATCGAAAAAAAGAGTCCGTTTAAAGCTAATAAAAAAGGCACTAAACTTAGTAATTTATAAAAAAGTTGTTATGGCATCGAAAGGGAGTGATTTGTACTATATGTTTTCGATTCTCAAATGTTGGATTGTTTGTGATTGTCCCTGTAATTGAGTGTTTTTAACAGAGCTTTTGTGTGTGTTAATCAATAACAAAAACTAATGTTTATTTAGAGATATAAACGGTCTTTGAGCTAGTTTGACCTTAATATTTATACTGGGTTGAAGGTAATTCAATTCTTGTTCATATGAATGTAATATTTAAGTGCCCTTTTGCGCGCTTTCTGCGTAATTCACTTTTTAAGGTCACAACCTCAGGCTCGCCAACATGGATGTTTGGAGATCTGCTGCGACCAAATGTGCGAAAGAGAACGCAATATTGGCTAGATACAATGTTTCTATAGCTGGTTCTGTATTTGCAGAAAGAAGATGTTGATTAGGTGCGCATGTGAAACAGTTTAGATTATACTTTACCTTTCAGGCCTTCTTAATAATAATTACTTTAAACGGTTCGGGCGTAGCAATTGTAGAAAACATGCCTATATATTCTGCCAGAAAGTGACGGTGACACGCCTTTTTTTTAATACCTAAGCTTATGAAAAACCAAAATAAAAAAACCAGACCTTAATATAATTGTTTGTTTTTAAGATATTTTTTTTGTTATATACTTTTATATAACTTTGGAAGACATAAAATTTAGTTCCGCCCAGAAGGGCGGTGCCACGCCTAGCTTACTAATCCCAAATCCCAATTAAAGAACCCTAATCAAAAAACAGAATCCAAATATTTTGGTCATCTGGCCTATAGTGCATTGTAGTTTAAGGGGTTACGCCACCCTGACCGCGTGGAAACGGGACGGTTTTTCAGGAATTTCTTGTGACTAAACTAGTTGAGATAGGATTTTTCCACTTTTATTTCTATTCAATACAACTAATGAGCTTTAAAAATTCTAAAAAAAATACTTGTTTTCTATGCAAAATGGCGGAGATATGAACATCGGCGATCATCGGTTTTTCCGGAGTGCTCCTTGATGGTGGGCATGATTCACGCGTCAAATTTCATCTCAATCAAGTAAATAAAATTTTTTTTTAAAAAGTGATAAATTTGGAACAGAGTGACGTAGCCGTTTAAGAAAAAAAAAAAATTACGCAAATGAGAGCACTTCATATATTGACTCAATTTTTTGGGTAAAAAATTTCGTACTAAAAATTGCATAAAAAAATTTCTATCCATTGGATCGAAAAAATCCTACGTCACTCTGTGGAAAATCTATGTAAGAAGATGTGTTTCAATTTTCAAGTCAATCGGTTGAACAGTTTTTGAGTTATCATGCCCACCGTCTTGAAAAAAGTGGTTTCGAGAAAAACGCAAAAGAAGAAAAAGAAGTGTCTTAGGTGCCCTCCTGCCGTGCCGATTTCAAATAAACATAAATTCCATAATTATCAAGATATTGTCTTCGGGGACGTCTTAAAAGAATATAGTCTTTTAAATTAATTTAAAAAAAATTTTTTGAAAATTTCAGGGTGGCGTAACCCCTTAAACATAAAACCCTAAGAACTAAGAAGAAGAAGAACTAAGAACCCTAAGAACATGTTTGAAGAACTAAGGTGTTGTAATGAGTGACTTATTTTATAAATAAAGATTAATTTCATTTGCTGACAATTTAGAGATGCCTCACGATTTCAAGTACAAACATAGTAATTTTCTTAATTTTATGCAGTGGGATTATGAAAGTTTCCTCCCATTTAATTTCATTCTTTTCTTCCAAAGATAAGTTGAAAGGGTGCTGTTTTTTAACACACAGTCTGGAACTCTTTAGGGGACTGGCGAATAAATGAGCTTTTTCCTTTAAAGATCCAATAATAAACTATTATCTGAGAAAAATGCATAGAAAAAAAAGATTGGTTGATTGAAAATAATGCGTTTTGCTGATCTGGCGATTTAAAAAGTGAACTTATTCAAAAAGTTTGGAAAAATGTTGCGAATAAATCGGTCTGGTCTGATCAGAGATAAATTTTCAAAAAAATAACTTGATAAATCTATACTGCCTAAAGTTTTTTTTTATATTTTGTATTTATATTTATTATACCCTTGCAGAGGGTATTATAATTTTGGTCAAAAGTGTGCAACGCAGAGAAGGAGACATATCCGACCCTATAAAGTATATATATCAGGATGATCAGGATCACCTCCTGAGTTGATATGTCCGTATGAGCATGTCCGTCTGTCCGTCTGTCTGTCTGTCTGTCCGTCTGTCTGTCCGTCTGTCTGTCCGTCTGTCTGTCCGTCTGTCTGTTTCTACGCGAACGAGTCTCTCAGTTTTAAAGCTATCGTCTTGAAACTTTGCACACACCCTTCTTTCCTTTGCACGCAGTATATAAGTCGGAACGGCCCGGATCAGCCGACTATATCCTATAGCTGCCATATAACTGAACGATCGGAAATGACCCAACTTTCGTGTTTTTGAAGATAGAAAGCTGGAATTTAATACAGATTCTATTTTTGGTCAGTTGATCCTACCTACCAAGTTTCATTAGGATCGGCCGACTATATCCCATAGCTGCCATATAACTGAACGATCGGAAATGGTATTTGGTAGAAATATCAACTTTCGTATTTTTGAAGATAGAAGTTTGGGACTTTTTTTAAATTTTGTATTGTAATAAATTGGGTTATATATTCCTATTCCCATAAGGATCGGCCAACTATATCCGATGTTTGCGATATATAACCGGTTTTAACTGCAAGGGTATATAAACTTCGGCTCCACCCGAAGTTAGCTTTCCTTTCTTGATTGAAGCTTTCCAAGCTTCCCTAAGAACTTTCCCGAAGTTAATTCCGAAGATAATTCCGAAGTTAGAACCCGAATGATTTTGCTGCGATCAGCATGGAAAATTTGGCTAGCAATTGGAATGCCAAAAAGGGGAATCGCGGTGGCATGATTCCAGCGGATGTTTAGTCCAAAAACCCATTTTTCGAAAGTTCTTATAATTAAGATTTTATGATGTCATTATATTAGTATAATATCAGACTTCAATATTACGTAACAGAAATTTTGACAGCTGTTGACAGCAAAAACAGCTGTTCGGAGTGTCGTGATCACGTGTGCTTGTTATCGAAAAAAAGAGTCCGTTTAAAGCTAATAAAAAAGGCACTAAACTTAGTAATTTATAAAAAAGTTGTTATGGCATCGAAAGGGAGTGATTTGTACTATATGTTTTCGATTCTCAAATGTTGGATTGTTTGTGATTGTCCCTGTAATTGAGTGTTTTTAACAGAGCTTTTGTGTGTGTTAATCAATAACAAAAACTAATGTTTATTTAGAGATATAAACGGTCTTTGAGCTAGTTTGACCTTAATATTTATACTGGGTTGAAGGTAATTCAATTCTTGTTCATATGAATGTAATATTTAAGTGCCCTTTTGCGCGCTTTCTGCGTAATTCACTTTTTAAGGTCACAACCTCAGGCTCGCCAACATGGATGTTTGGAGATCTGCTGCGACCAAATGTGCGAAAGAGAACGCAATATTGGCTAGATACAATGTTTCTATAGCTGGTTCTGTATTTGCAGAAAGAAGATGTTGATTAGGTGCGCATGTGAAACAGTTTAGATTATACTTTACCTTTCAGGCCTTCTTAATAATAATTACTTTAAACGGTTCGGGCGTAGCAATTGTAGAAAACATGCCTATATATTCTGCCAGAAAGTGACGGTGACACGCCTTTTTTTTAATACCTAAGCTTATGAAAAACCAAAATAAAAAAACCAGACCTTAATATAATTGTTTGTTTTTAAGTTATTTTTTTTGTTATATACTTTTATATAACTTTGGAAGACATAAAATTTAGTTCCGCCCAGAAGGGCGGTGCCACGCCTAGCTTACTAATCCCAAATCCCAATTAAAGAACCCTAATCAAAAAACAGAATCCAAATATTTTGGTCATCTGGCCTATAGTGCATTGTAGTTTAAGGGGTTACGCCACCCTGACCGCGTGGAAACGGGACGGTTTTTCAGGAATTTCTTGTGACTAAATTAGTTGAGATAGGATTTTTCCACTTTTATTTCTATTCAATACAACTAATGAGCTTTAAAAATTCTAAAAAAAATACTTGTTTTCTATGCAAAATGGCGGAGATATGAACATCGGCGATCATCGGTTTTTCCGGAGTGCTCCTTGATGGTGGGCATGATTCACGCGTCAAATTTCATCTCAATCAAGTAAATAAAATTTTTTTTTAAAAAGTGATAAATTTGGAACAGAGTGACGTAGCCGTTTAAGAAAAAAAAAAAAATTACGCAAATGAGAGCACTTCATATATTGACTCAATTTTTTGGGCAAAAAATTTCGTACTAAAAATTGCATAAAAAAATTTCTATCCATTGGATCGAAAAAATCCTACGTCACTCTGTGGAAAATCTATGTAAGAAGATGTGTTTCAATTTTCAAGTCAATCGGTTCAACAGTTTTTGAGTTATCATGCCCACCGTCTTGAAAAAAGTGGTTTCGAGAAAAACGCAAAAGAAGAAAAAAAAGTGTCTTAGGTGCCCTCCTGCCGTGCCGATTTCAAATAAACATAAATTCCATAATTATCAAGATATTGTCTTCGGGGACGTCTTAAAAGAATATAGTCTTTTAAATTAATTTAAAAAAAATTTTTTGAAAATTTCAGGGTGGCGTAACCCCTTAAACATAAAACCCTAAGAACTAAGAAGAAGAAGAACTAAGAACCCTAAGAACATGTTTGAAGAACTAAGGTGTTGTAATGAGTGACTTATTTTATAAATAAAGATTAATTTCATTTGCTGACAATTTAGAGATGCCTCACGATTTCAAGTACAAACATAGTAATTTTCTTAATTTTATGCAGTGGGATTATGAAAGTTTCCTCCCATTTAATTTCATTCTTTTCTTCCAAAGATAAGTTGAAAGGGTGCTGTTTTTTAACACACAGTCTGGAACTCTTTAGGGGACTGGCGAATAAATGAGCTTTTTCCTTTAAAGATCCAATAATAAACTATTATCTGAGAAAAATGCATAGAAAAAAAAGATTGGTTGATTGAAAATAATGCGTTTTGCTGATCTGGCGATTTAAAAAGTGAACTTATTCAAAAAGTTTGGAAAAATGTTGCGAATAAATCGGTCTGGTCTGATCAGAGATAAATTTTCAAAAAAATAACTTGATAAATCTATACTGCCTAAAGTTTTTTTTTATATTTTGTATTTATATTTATTATACCCTTGCAGAGGGTATTATAATTTTGGTCAAAAGTGTGCAACGCAGAGAAGGAGACATATCCGACCCTATAAAGTATATATATCAGGATGATCAGGATCACCTCCTGAGTTGATATGTCCGTATGAGCATGTCCGTCTGTCCGTCTGTCTGTCTGTCTGTCTGTCCGTCTGTCTGTCCGTCTGTCTGTCCGTCTGTCTGTCCGTCTGTCTGTTTCTACGCGAACGAGTCTCTCAGTTTTAAAGCTATCGTCTTGAAACTTTGCACACACCCTTCTTTCCTTTGCACGCAGTATATAAGTCGGAACGGCCCGGATCAGCCGACTATATCCTATAGCTGCCATATAACTGAACGATCGGAAATGACCCAACTTTCGTGTTTTTGAAGATAGAAAGCTGGAATTTAATACAGATTCTATTTTTGGTCAGTTGATCCTACCTACCAAGTTTCATTAGGATCGGCCGACTATATCCCATAGCTGCCATATAACTGAACGATCGGAAATGGTATTTGGTAGAAATATCAACTTTCGTATTTTTGAAGATAGAAGTTTGGGACTTTTTTTAAATTTTGTATTGTAATAAATTGGGTTATATATTCCTATTCCCATAAGGATCGGCCAACTATATCCGATGTTTGCGATATATAACCGGTTTTAACTGCAA
This sequence comes from Drosophila bipectinata, assembly GCF_030179905.1. Taxonomy (NCBI): domain Eukaryota; kingdom Metazoa; phylum Arthropoda; class Insecta; order Diptera; family Drosophilidae; genus Drosophila; species Drosophila bipectinata. Next base: position 16,927,012 of record NC_091740.1, on the reverse strand, counting down.
GGGTATATAAACTTCGGCTCCACCCGAAGTTAGCTTTCCTTTCTTGATTGAAGCTTTCCAAGCTTCCCTAAGAACTTTCCCGAAGTTAATTCCGAAGATAATTCCGAAGTTAGAACCCGAATGATTTTGCTGCGATCAGCATGGAAAATTTGGCTAGCAATTGGAATGCCAAAAAGGGGAATCGCGGTGGCATGATTCCAGCGGATGTTTAGTCTAATATTGTTTTGCTGGTGCCGACCGAATAGGGGGAGTTTGTTTATGTTTATGATTGACTCAAGCTTGGCTTGCCGTTTGTGTTGTAGGTGCGAGTGTGGGGATAAATGTGTAAGAGCTCGTGGGAACTCACTGCTCGTGGGAAGTGCAGAAATAATTGTTTATAATATTAATATAGATTAAACTTCTAGTTATTTCTCCCCCTCCTAAGATGAATCGTCCCGATTCATTACATTTGTGCGGTGAGGGAGGATATTCTATTATTAAGTTCTGTAAATGTTATTTCAATATTTCTTTTAGTTTCGTTTTCTGTTACAGTTTCAGTTGTGATTTCAGCTTTTGGAATTTCTATTTCTTTTTGGGGTTTGGTACATTTTATTTGAATTTGTTTTATTATTTTGGGTATGATTTTGCGTGATTTATATATGATTAAAAGGGTAAGTATAAAAATTAACAATATTAATTCCAGGGATATTTTTGTTTTTCCTAATTTTACAAATGGGTTAATAATGTTTATATTATCTAGACTTAATTCGGAATCATTAGAAAATATGTAATCCGTTATTATATAATTATTGTATTTGTATTGGGATATGTAATCTAACATTTTCTGTTTTTCGTTGATGTAATTTATATTATTAATAATTATGCTTTCATTAAATAAAATCAGAAATGCGCCCTTTAATTTGATTTCGTTTACAGTATTTTCTCCAGTGATGAGAATAGCGCCATCATCTAAGTTTTCCAATTGTTTATTTTTTTCTCGTATTTTTGAACAGTTTGCTTTTTTCCATTTAAGGCACCTTATCACCTTGTGGGGTCCAAAAAATCGATTTTTTTTTTTTGTCTTATCGTGTAGATATATGTTCCAAAAATGTGCTGTAAAAGTTTCAGATCGAAATCTGAAAAATTTCGAAAGTTATAGCCCGTTACATAGAGCACTGTCGAGCACCTGCCGAGCGCGCCAAAACTTTAAACGCGTTTTTCTCAGAACCATGTTTTTGGACCTTACGTGCAGGATTAAAGACGCTACAATGAACCAATCGTCACCAAATTTTTTTAAAAATGTTCCTTAGGGTTTTTTCTAACAAATGACCCGTGACCAGCCAAAAATATTGGAAATTGTTTATTTAAAAAAATAATCAGTACAGAAAAAAATGCGAAAATTGACATTTTTTTTTCAAAACCTCATAACTTTTGGAATTTTGATTTTTTTTTCATGATAGAGGGTCATTTGATAGATGATACGATACTAATTAAGAATGTGTTCGGTTTTTTTGTTTCAGATCACGGGTTCTCAGCCAATCCTGCACGGGAGCAAAATGCATGCCGCCACCAATGGGCGCCCCCTCCCCCCCCTTTTTGGATTTTTTCAAGTTCAAAATTTGTATTCTTTGAATAAATATATGTTTATATTCTGACGAAAATTTCAGCGCTGTATCTTTAACCGTTTTCTCAAAAAAAATTCCTAAAAAAAGAGCACTTTTTGACCCCACAAGGTGATAAGGTGCCTTAAGAGATTTGTGAAACAAGAGCTCTCGTTTGAGAGTTTACAATAATTATTGAATATTTCTTCTTTAAAGTTTGTTATTTTATAAAATATTCCATTACAGTGTGCTGTATTATCGTCTATTATTAATTTTCCGTTTATTTGGGCAGTTGCCCTTGATGTATATAAGCTACAGATGTTATTTATAATTGGATATCTTATATATATTATAAGTAGGTCTTGGTTTTTTATTATTTTAAAAGTGGAGATGTCTAACAGATCTGTTCATTTAATATTTTTGTGTTTAAAATGTTTGCTTTTGCTAAAGTGATTGTATCGATTAAATTTTGAATATCAAGTGTGATTAATTGTAGTCGGTGTTGTCTTACTTTTGATTCTTTTTTAACAACGATTGTGTTAAGAATTTTTGTCATAAGCTGTACTTCTTGAAATATGCGTGAATTTATTGTAAATTGTTTGTTATTGTTTTCTGTCAGTTCGTTAATTTTGTTTTCGATTCTTGTTAAGTCGTCATGGTCTGGTGTACCTGAGAGCCATTTCCATGCTGTGCCCAATTCATTAATACCTCTTTTATTTCTGGATGGTTATAGTTAGGATATAAGGATTTTGATAATGTTTAGGTTTTGTGAAATATCCCATTCTAAGTCTGAGTTTTTGCTGCTATTAGTAATGTTATCTTCAACTCTAATTATTTCTCTATAAAAACTAAGGTTCGTAATGTGGAATAGGTCCTCAAATGAATTGTACGTCATTACATCTTTTTCGTCTTTTAGCAATAAGTATTCATTGTTTGTGTAGTCAATAATTTCCGAGTGACAAATGGTGATTAGAATGGTGAGTACGAATGCAATTTCCATCGTCTGTAAAGTATAGACTATTTAATATTATCTTGATGGATAACTCTCTTTCTATTATTAATTATTACTTTATTGGGTAAATTTTCCTGAACGACTTGTTTTTTAAATCTTCTCCGTGTATTTTTTCGTAAACTACTTCTCCTACATGATAATTTTTTTCTAATTTATTTTTGTTATGATAATCTAATGTTTTAGATTGTGTTATCTGTAATTGTAGCGGTATATCGCTGTGATCTATTTTGTTAAATAGGATATCATAGGGTTTTTGATTTGTTACTGAGTGGATTGTCATGTTATAATTTTTTGCAGCTCTTATAATAATTTCAGAGTAATCTAAGAGGCGGTATTCGTCTTTAATACAGCGAGCTATTTCAGTTAAGGTTGAATGGACTCTTTCGACTTGTCCGTTCGAAAGGCTATGTCTAGGGTCTGAATAATGAATGGATATACCTGAACGTTTTCGGAATGATTTAAATTGTGCCGATTTGAAACTCGGCTCGTTGTCAGTCATAATTGTTTTTACTAATTGGAATGTTTGTAAAATTTCATATACTTTGGAGTCAATGTTCTTTTTGTTAGTGATTTCTTTTACCACTAGGTATTTGGAGTAGGAATCAATGCAAGTTAAGAAGGTAAGACTTTGTGCGTAGTAAATGTCAATATGTAAATGCTGCCTTTCTGATTTGGGAATGGGAGTTTCTCCAATAGGAATTTGTATTGGATTTCTGTTATATTTATTTGTGTTGCAAATTTCGCAATTTGTGATATATTCTTTTAATTTTTTGTATAAATTTGGCCAATAATACAGTCTGGAGATTTGTTTATAATTTTCCTCTAATCCTCTATGAGCTCGACAGTGGGTTTCTTCTATTATTATTGCTTTATCATCATTATTAATTATATCTTGAACAAAAATTTTTGTATATAGAAATTTATTTAAAAAATTGTTTTTTAATGGAATTTGTATTTCGTATAATACTTCAGGGGTGCAGTGAATTCCTGTGCTATTGGGTTGCAGATATTCTTTTAGAATTGTAACTAAATTTTCTGGTTGGTCGTATTCGATGATATGGCGTCTATTTTCGAATACATTTATTTGTTCATGTATTGTAAAGTTTCCTTTTGCTATTAAAAGTTGTTGTTTAAATTGGTTAAGGGGCTTTTTTGTTTCACTTAAAATGTTATAGAAGCTACTTTCGGCTGAGTGCTGAGTGTCGGTAATATCTGCATCTTCTTCGGAAATATTGTTTATTTCGATTCGGGACAATGCGTCTGCTACTACATTGGTAGTACCAGGCTTATAAAGAATTTTTGGGCTGAAGCTTTCTATGTAATTAAACCAACTTTTTAATTCTACATTTGGGTTTTTATCTGAAATGGCGTACGAGAGTGGTTGATGATCCGTATGAATTTCTAGTCCTGATACTCCGTATAAGTAATTTCTTAGGTTTTTTAATGCCCATACTATTGCCAAAAGTTTTTTTTTGTTAGTCGCGTAACTTCTTTCAGTTTTATTCAATGTTTTAGATATAAAAGTGATTGGATTTCCGCCTTGAGACAGTACTGCTCCTATAGCTAAATTTGAGGCGTCGGTCGTTAATGTAAATTGTTTCGAATAGTCTGGTTGGACTAATTCGATCTGGCAAATTAAGTGTTCTTTGAGTTCGTTAAAGGCTTGAACAGCAGGTTCATCAAGAGTAATTGAGACATTTTTAGACATTCGTTTAGAAATTTTTCCATTGGAGCCTTCTAAAAATCTATTTAATGGCTTGGCAATGGTTGCATAATTTTTTACGAATTTCCTATAGTATCCAGTAAGACCTAGGAAACTACGTAGCTCTCTGATATTTTTAGGAATTGGATATTTGGAAATGGTTTCTATTTTTTCAGGCTCGGTTTTAATAATATTTTGTGCTACAACATATCCAAGAAATGAGGCTTCTAATTTAAAAAATTTTGATTTTTCTAATGAAATTTTCATGTTTGCTTTATGTAGAATGTTAATAACTGAGTTAAGATCATTAAAATGTTGTTTTAGAGAGTGGGAAAAAATAATTATGTCGTCCATGTAAACATGGCAAAATTTCCCCACATGTTCCCTAAGTATATCGTCCATTGCTCTCTGGAAGATGCGAGGCGCGTTTGTTATCCCAAATGGCATTCTTATGAATTCGAATTTTCCATTGTTAATGGAAAATGAAGTTTTTTCGACGTCTGATTCTTTCATGAGGATTTGGTGGAATCTTGATTCTAAGTCAATGGTACTAAAATATTTTGCTTTTCCCAAGTTAGATAAAATAACTGAAGGGTCCTGCATGGGATATCTGTCTGGAATGGTGCTGAGGTTCAATTTTCTAAAATCAATGCAAAGTCTGTGTTTGGGGGTGCCGTCCTCGTTAGTACCTTTTTTTGATACTATGATGACTGGTGAATTGTACGGACTTTTGCTGGGTCTAATAATTTGATCTTCGATCATGCGACTTATTTCTTGGTTGACAAACTCGTTTAGTGCTTGAGAGTAAGGATATTGCCTTGAGTAAATGGGTCTATCATTAACTGTGTCTATTTCACAGCGGACATCGGTTCGAAATTGTAGATTCGTGTTTATATCAGAATGTACCTTTTAATAGTATTTATAATTTTTTCAGTGTAGTTTGCTATTTCGGTTTCAGCGTTTTCAAATGTTTTGATGTCGGCGCTTTTTTTAACTACGCTGTCTTTATTTTCGTATGCCAAATTGTTTATTTCATTTATGTCGGATTTGGCTTCGACGAAATGCTCGGGATCTGAATGTCCCAAACTATTTGATTCATAATTGTCAGAATTGTTGCTGACAGTGCTTTTGGAATCGAAGTGTTCCAAGCTATTTGTGTCGGTATGAACATCGACGGCGTGTTCGGGGTTTATGTACCCCAAACTTTCTGTTCCAACTGTGTTTTTCATTAGAACACTTGTGGAATTTAAGTATTTATCTAATATAAATTTTTTTTAGAGGAAGTAGTGTTATTTCCTTTTTCATTTCTAATAGATTAAATTTTTCCTCATAATTTAATTTTTCAATTTTTCCTTTAAATTTTAATGTGTCATTGCTCATGTCAATGACCGCTCCTATTTTTTTTAGTAAATTGTACCCTACTAATAAATCTGCCTTCAATCCGTCTATTTCATAAAAAATGTGTTTTGTGTCAAAAATTGTTATGAAATGGTATATTTTAATTACTGAGTACCCGTTAACTGTCGAGACTCTTTTATAAATTGGCAATTCTATTCCATTTTTGTAAATACCTTTTTTTTATGTAGCAAGCTGTGGCTCCTGTATCTATTAAAATATTAAATTTTTTGTTTATTTTTTTATCACATCGAAAAATGTGTGGAAGGCCTACTGTTCTCCTAAAAAATGGTCTTCTTCAATATTGTTTATGCGCATTTGTTTGTTTTTCGGTTGAGCTGATGACTCAATTTGCGTGCGTTTGGCTGCCTGCTCTGGTTGTTGAAAAGGTTTCCTTTCCTGATTAAAGGAATTATTTTGGAAACTATTTCTGTTTTGGTATTGCCCACCATTAGGTGCTGCTTGATTATACTGGTTTTTATTTAGGGTTTAGATGCTGGTGTCCAGTTCCATTGGTTCGCTCTTGTTTTGAAAAGTATTATTCCCTTGTGTCCAAACATTATTATTTGGATAATTATTGGAATAAAACCGAGCATTATTGTTTTGATAGTTATTTGCGTATTGATTGCTATAATTTTGGAAAGCATTAGTTTTGTTTTGAGAAGCATTGTTATGAAAATGGTTGGGGTTGTGGTAATTGGAATTTTGTCTATTAAAATTCTGGTGGCTATCATTGTTTTTATTCAGGCGCAATTGATTGCCTTGATTATAACCATCAAATTTATAATTGGAATCATTTGGAGTTCGTAAGTTGTCGTTAAAATGACGCTGATGAGGTGCGCTGAAACGATAAGCGAACTGTGCCCTCATCTGGTTACTTTCCATTTCTTGCACTCTGGCTAAAGCGTTTGGCAAGTCTGGAGGACTGAGGGAAAAGAGCATACCGGAAATTGGGCCGTTCAGGCCAGTTATAAATACTCTTAAGGCATTTTGTCTGTGTCTGAGATTTGTTTCTGTAGTTATGGGATTATCTTTCCCATAAGTCATTATGGTTTTATTTATTAATAAGGTTAACTTTTTATTAACCAAATTATAAAAGTCCATAACTGAGAATTTGTTTTGTGTCAGGACACTTAATTCTTGTTCGATAATGTGAATTGGCCTCTTATCGCTGAAAACAAAATCTAGCCTGGCCAAAATTGCGTCAAAGTTTAGAACAGTTCCATGATTTGTTAAAGCATCATTTGCTTTGCCTGTTATTTTGTTTCTTAAAATAGTTAAGGCTACAAAGTAGCGTCGGCTTTTGCGGACATAAAGTCCCATCACTGTTTCGGCGGCTTCCCGCCAGGCTACATAATTTTCTAAATTTCCAGAGAATGTGGGCATGGATTTGACGACTTCTAATGTTTCGTCGCATGGAATGTTGTCGTCGATCGGTTCTATTTCGTATTCTGTCACTAAGTTGGATCTTGAGTCTAGAAGGGCTCGTAAGTTTTTAATTTCGTCTTGTAACGGTGATACGTTACTGGCAATTAGTCGGACAATTAAGTCTGTTGTTAGCGTTTGTTCGGGGGCTTGTTTGTTGATGTTAGCACTGTGGCTAGTAGACGGACCGTTTGTATCTGTCATTTTGAGTTTAGTAAAGCATTTATTAGTTCGTCCAGGATTATTTACTTGCGTTTTTGCGGAACGACCTTTCTTATTTTTGAAGATTGGTTTCACAGTTTTTTTTTTATTGTTTTAAGTTCTTATTCATCTAGGATTTAAAAAAATTTTGACATAATATTTATTTAGGTGTAAAATCCTGAAGAAGAGTCGATAGTTTTATCCTATGAAGTTCCTCAAATGGTCCGTTCAGTCTTCCTTCCTTCCTTGTCTTGTAGGACTTCCTTTTTTTTTGTTTTACTTAAATTTTTGTGCGTTTGCGTTCGTTTAAGTTGGTTTTTTTTACTGTTATTACTGTCAATACATTTTTTTTATATCAGGACTTTTTTACTGATATCAAAATGATTTTGCGAAATGTTTTATTGATATTATTTTGTATTTTTTAATAAAGTGAATAAAACTTTATTATTAAAATGTTTGTATCGAATTGATTTTGTTTTTTGTAACCGTTTTATTTTCCGGTTTATTTTGTTGAATTTTTATTCTTTTTCTTATCTGATTTTCTCTGAGTCACTGAGTCTGGATTTTTATATTTATATATTTATTTTTATTTTTATATCAGGATTTTTTACTGATATCAAAATGATTTTGCGAAATGTTTTATTGATATTATTTTGTATTTTTTAATAAAGTGAATAAAACTTTATTATTAAAATGTTTGTATCGAATTGATTTTGTTTTTTGTAACCGTTTTATTTTCCGGTTTATTTTGTTGAATTTTTATTCCTTTTCTTATCTGATTTTCTCTGAGTCACTGAGTCTTACTTTTTTATTTGATTCTTGAAACTTGTATTTTTCAATTAATGGATTGCCTTATTTTTGCACTTTCTTATATATATTTTTTTCTTTCACTGGTACGATTTTTTAAATTTTTTACATAGAAGCCTTTTGTAAATTCAGGCCTATGATTTAATTTTTAGGGCACTCGCGAATATCTTTTTTAATATCGATATTTTTTTTTAAAGACGCGGGCCCCACGTTGGGCGCCAATTATAAATACCGTACCGAAGTTTTATAAAAATATATATTTTTATTTAAAGTACTTTTGCAATTGTCGTACAGATAAACTTAAGGCTAATTTACGACTGACCAAGCTTGAGTTAATTGTCTTCCTTGTCGTCTCGGGATTGAAGCTTTCCAAGCTTCCCTAAGAACTTTCCCGAAGATAATTCCGAAGTTAGAACCCGAATGATTTTGCTGCGATCAGCATGGAAAATTTGGCTAGCAATTGGAATGCCAAAAAGGGGAATCGCGGTGGCATGATTCCAGCGGATGTTTAGTCTAATATTGTTTTGCTGGTGCCGACCGAATAGGGGGAGTTTTAAACTTCAGATTAAACTTCTAGTTAATTTGCATGCGGCAGAGCAAACTCCCATACCAATGCCAAAAATTACCAATACATTTCGGTACACTGGAAAATTATACTAACATTTACAAGAAGTTTACAAAAAATATAATTATAATAAAAAATTGATTTTAAATGTAAATAAACAAAACTACAAAATTTTTAGCAATTATTATTATAAATATATCGCTTTAAGTTGATCATTTTTGCATATATCGCTTTAAGTTGATCATTTTTTTTTTCAAAATCCAAAAATTTTTCGCAATCCAAAAACAAAATGCATTCGGGTTAGCACGATTGAGAACAATGGAGAAAACACGAAAAATTGTTATTGTAATTGCCCCTTGTCTAAGCTGGGAAGAACGAGAGCAATGGGAGTGTGCATCGCTGTGCAACTGTTAGGGGCTGGTTAGGTTTGTCAAAAATGTTGGCATTTTTTATACCCTTGCAGAGGGTATTATAATTTTGTCCAAAAGTGTGCAACGCAGTGAAGGAGACATCTCCAACCCTATATAGCACACTGCTATATAGTCGGCAAGGCCCTATCTCGAGGGCATAGGAAATTTCTCTGCCCGAGCTCTGCCACACACACACACACAGTATAAATGTGTGAAACGTCATGCTCACAGCCTACTTTCTGCTATTCGTTACTAATACTAATGCGTTAAAATCATATCAATGTATTGGGGTGCCGACCCTGGTCTAAATAATACAACAAAAAAAACAATAATAAATTTTGTTCTCAAATTTGTGCCGAACGATTTTAGTAACGTTTCGTTTGGAAATAGCCCTTGACATTCCGCAACTATTGATATATAGCTTATATCTAAGATAACTCTCAAACTCAAGATAAAAACTCAAGCCCTTATATAGCGTCTATAAGTGGGGTAACCAATTTTGTGCACTCGCCTGTTTACAGTTGGGAAGATACCCAGCAGTTCGCCGGACTAGTGCATGGGTTTCGAATTCACTCTGCCTCTAGGGTAGACGAGTACTCCCCAGTCAATACCTAAGAAATTTATTTCAGAGTCGAATTTAACAAAGGCATGTCATTGGCAGTGTACAATCGTCTCGAATATCGAATTTGGGTACTCAAGAAGACTACCCAAATACATACTACTAAGGGAAATCGCTTTAGGTACAGAATTGGGTACTCTATACAGTATACCCACTTGGGTATGTACCAACTGACATCGATTTTACATACCCAAAAAAAGATTTTTTTTTCTTATAAATTTTTGTTTTTTAATATACATACATAAAAATATTTAATATAATAGATATACATTTAATTCATTCTTAATATTTATAAAATTATTTAATATATCATAAATTCACTTAATGAGACCATTTCATTTGGCTTACAATTACATACTTATGTTTTATGTGTGCAAAAATTACACAGTGCGACAAAAAAAGAAAAATTGGAGGAACTTTTGAAGAGACCTAGTAGGAATTGTTGACCTAATGAACATAGTATAATGAGTATAGTATAAAACCATGTTTGAAATTTTTCAAACACCCTCAAAATCTTGATTTATTTGGAAAAAACTTGTTTGATCTTAAAAATTCCTTAACGCGTAATTTTAAACCGATTTTAAAATTTTTTTCGTTTTTCAATAGTTAAATGTTGGAGCTTTTGAAAAAAATAGATCTTTAATTTATTTCAACAAAAAAGATACAATTTTTACGCAGGAAACTGACATTTTTGAATTTTTTGTCGTGTTTTTCGGATTTTGACGCCATTTTTTCGGTACATGGTTTTATACTATACTCCACCTAATGAACAATTCCTACTAGGTCTCTTCAAAAGTTCCAAATCACTGTCGCACTGTGTTATGTGTTGTTGTTGTTTGAGACACATTTGTTTGTAATTGAATTGCCCGGCGAAGTTCACTATATGCGCCATTGCCGCCATCAGCAGTAATTGCATCTAATATTATAAAAAAATCATTATTGAAATTAAAACCAATATTTTTTTTAAATTCTTACCAAGTAGTGCCTTAAATACATTTTGCGCTGTTACATGACTGTTTTTAATGACGTAATACTCCATCATTAAGGGTAGGGTAAGGTCAAATCATGCGAAAAAAGCCATGTTTTTGTGATTTTTTTCCTGACGGCACAGTTAAAATTTATTTATTCAACCAACGGTATATTAAAGTATGACATTAGAAGAATGTTTTATCAAATTTTTACAAAAAAATATTTAAAAATATGGCAATGGTAGCAATTGTCCGGACGTGTCGCCAAAAAAAGTTGAATTGCGGTGCCCCTCATAACTCGGTGCTGGATCATTTGTAATCAAAAAATGAAAGTTCATTCGTTAGATAATAGTTCGCCCCAGGTAACGCTGTGAAGGTTTTTTGAAAATTGCAATTTTTTAATTTTTTTGAAGACTTTGAAGTGAAAAACTCAATTTTTTGGGAAAAAAATCGGTTAATTTGTCATTGCAAAATCAAAATTATGAACAAAAAAAAAACTCGACAGCGTTACCTTGTAAAATATGTACAGAAATAGTGTTTAAAATTTCAAAAGGATCGGTTCAGTAGTTTTGAAGTTATGAGGGGCACCGACTTTGAAAACGTGAGCTGTGGGAAAAACGCTTTAAAGTTTTAAACACAAAAAAATCCAGTGTAAAACGTTTATGAGCAACTTTTTTTTTTTTTTTTTTTTTTTTTTTTCTGAAGAGCTTCAGCTAGCATTCCTGTATTCATCATAAAGCTTAGAGGCCCAGACGACCGAGGGGCGCTCAAGATACGATTTGTTAGAATATTAAGTTATTTGTTAATTATTAAGCTAAGAGGAGTTAGTAAGGAAATTTAAAATTCTATATTTTAAGTTAGAGGGACAGGAAAGAGATGTAATAGAGTAGAGGCCATTGTAGTTCGAACATAATACCCTAAAAGGGTCATGCAGTGCATATGTCGAACTACAACGGCTAAGGAACAGAGGACTAAAGTTTCGAGTCCTTCTATTAGGAATGTTAAAATTTAAGCGTGTTAGTAAATGCTGGCTATCTACATCCCCGTTAATAAGGTTATGCAGAAAAACTACACCGAGCATTGTCCTACGATTTGTTAAGCTAGGTAAGTTTATGAGTAAGAGTCTACTACTATAAGATGGAAGTTGAAGATTTGCATCCCAGTTTAGACCTCTAAGTGAAAAAGTTAGGAAATTCTTTTGTACGGATTCTATGCGGTCCTGATGTACTCCATATTGGGGACTCCAGACACATGAACCGTACTCCAGTATAGGACGGACCAAAGAAATGAATAGTGTTTTGGTTATATAGGGGTCATTAAATTCTTTTGACCACCTTTTGATAAAACCAAGGACTCCTTTAGCCTTATTAACCATTAAGGAAATATGGTCGGCAAATTTAAGGGGTTATATACCTTTTTTTTCTTCAACAAAACGAAAAATTTTTTTTTGCTGAATCCTAAAGTATATCCCCTAGAGAATATTTTCCCAAAGTTTCATGGAGATCCTAATAATAGTTCGATAGGAAAACAGCGTTTTGAGGCGCGGTTCGTCACGGCTGCGGACAGCGTCAAGCTACTTTGAATGCGATTATCTCAAAGTCGTGTTTTTCCAAAAGTGCCTTCGCTGTGACCACGATTACACAAGAACTATTTTATCGATCTTCTTCAATTTTTTTTTTAATTATTCGTAATGATTGTGCCGAGTTCGTGAACGATTCAGTTTTTTTGTGTCCATTTTAATTTCGCAGATAAAAATTTTTTAATAAAATGTTTAGAACTGAAAACATCAATTTTTTGGAAAAATGTTTACGGTATGCAGAAAAAACCAAATATTCTTGAAAATAATCGTTCACGAACTGGATATAATATTATACTAATAACAAATTTTTGGTTTTTTGATTTTGGTTGACCTGCTGGACTTCTATCGTGGTCACCGCAAGCCGCTATAAAAAAAAAAAGGGTTCCGAGAGGGTGCCATAACTTTGTAAATTGTTTATATTTTTTCAAGAACAAACGCTTTGTGTTTCGATAAAAACATGTACTATCAATAAAAAATAACTTCAGTGTCATAAAATAATTGCTACACACCTAAAATAAAAATCCAAAGTTCCCTCAATTTTTTCGCTCTAAAAGGTATATAACCCCTTAAGTTTGATGTCTAATAGGATGCCGAGATCATTAACCTGGGTTAATTTTTCTAAGGCAATCCCATTAATAGAATAAGTAGCTTGCAGAGGGCAAGAACGATAAAAAGACATATGTTTGCATTTAGATCCATTAAGTATTAGATCATTAGCTAAACACCATTTTTGAAAGTTATCAAGGTCAGACTGAAGACTGCATTGGGCAGAGATGGATTTGTACTGAAGACAAAGCTTTACATCATCTGCATACATAAGAACTAGAGAGTTCGTTAAAGCAGGGGGCAAGTCGTTTATAAAAAGCGTAAATAATAACGGGCCAAGATGACTTCCTTGAGGGACGCCGGATGTAGCACGGACCAGACGGGACTGAATGTTTTTAAATAAAACTCTTTGTGTCCTTCCATCTAGGTAGCTGGAGATCCACGTTAAGAGGTCTTTAGGAAAACCCAGCATATTCAGTTTACTCAACAAGAGTGAGTGATTAACTGAATCGAATGCTTTGCTGAAGTCTGTGTAAATTACATCGGTTTGATATCCCTTACAAAAGCCATCTATGACAAAGGATGTCAACTCCAATAAGTTTGTGGTGGTGGAGCAACGCTTAATAAAGCCATGCTGACAAGGAGTGATGATCGAAGAGCAAAGGTGTTGCAAATGAGGGGTAATTAATTTTTCAAATAACTTTGGAATTGCCGACAACTTAGAGATGCCTCTGTAGTTGGCAGCCTCGGACTTTTTCCCTTTTTTATGTAGGGGAATTATGAATGATTCCTTCCACTAAAGGGGAAAAATCGAGGTTTCCAAAGATAAGTTGAAAAGTCTTAGAAGAGGTTTGCACAGAGCCCTGGCGCAGTATTTTAGCACACAGCCTGGTACTCCGTCGGGGCCTGGCGAATAAATGGGTTTTACCCTTAAAAGACCAGATAATAAGTTGTTCTCAGAAAAAGACGGAAAGAAAATAAGATTTGCTGCTTGAATGTTATATGCATAAGACTGATCAGTCCATTTAGGAGTAGAATAAGTTGTTTGAAAAAATTCTGCGAATAGATCGGCAATGGCCTGATCCGAAGTCGCAGAGGAATTTTCAAACGTAAGCAGAGGTGAAAAAGATACGTGTTTACGCTTAGTGTTTACAAAATTATAAAACTGCTTTGGATCCTGAGTAAATTGAATCCGGCAGCGGTGAATATAATTCCTATAACATTCAGCGTTATGCACGGTAAAATTCGACCGAGCTAGTAGGTATCTTGAGAAATCAACACTACTGCAGGTTTTTTTATATTTAAGTAAAAGCTTATTTTTTTTATTTTTTAAGTTAGTAAGGCACCTTGTATGCCAAGGAGGATTTGTTGAAGCGGACGGATGTTTCCAAGGCACACATGAGTCAAAAAATGTATTTAAAGTAAAATAAAATTTTTCTAAAGTGACATTAAGATCAGTGCACGCCAGAATATCAGACCAGTCAAATGTATCAATAAGGCTATTAAGTTTCTGAAAATCAGCTTTACGGAAACAGCGAATCTTATTTACCACGCTCGGAGACATCTGATCGATACCAGGAGCGGTTTCGATTGAGACCTCCAGTGTGGGGTGATATGGATCCTCTGGGGATGAAAGGGGAAAAGCTCTGGAGAGAGCAGTACCATCAGGATCAGATACAAAACACAAGTCTAAAAGCCGACCTAGCGAATTTCTAACATGATTAATCTGACCTAGGGACATGTCAAACATGCCCGCGGTGAAGTCACGGTAAGTTATAAGTGACAAAGATGGTGAGTTATCGACGTTGGACCACTTTAATTCTGGGATATTAAAGTCGCCCACCGCTACGAGTTGGTCACGATCCGTCATAAGATTAGAGACGTATCGAATGGCGGACAAATGCTGCCAATATGTAGGCGGTTCAGACATAGGAGGTATATATGAACATGTAATGTATAAAGCTTTAACGGACATAGTGATTTTAACGCAAATAAATTCTATGTCACCAAACTCATGGGATTTAACCTCTTCAGAAGCAAGAGTAGAGTCTACCGAAATGAGGACTCCACCTCCTCTTCGCTGAGATCGATTCCGTCTAAAAGTGGTGTACTTACTTGGAAAAACTTCGGAGCTAAAGATCTCCGGATTTAACCAAGTTTCTGTAAATGCTATTATATGGGATGCAAAGAAAGAACTATCAGAATATAGCTTGGGGAGTTTGCTACGTAGCCCCCTAGTATTCTGATAGGTAAGAGTTAGTGAGGAAATTAGTTTTTTGGGTTAGAGGCCAAAGAAGAGGTGGAGGGTTGGTCGGTGGTTCCGATATTGGGAAGTCTCACTCCCACTGGTTTTTTAACTTTTTTCTTCACGGAACTAGGCTGATGTTCTTGGACAAAAAGATTCTCTGGCCAAAAACTGGGAGAACAAATCGTCTTGAACATCAGCGCGGGCACACGAATCTTGAAAGAAGACGTGCGCCGTGTATAATTATATTTAAATTTAGTTATGTCCTCCACCTTTATATCGGCTTTTGTTTTGGCTTTGATATAAGCCGAGATATCAATCTCTGAAGTATCAGGGGCAAGCCGAGAAACAAATATATGTTTCGATGGAGGAATCACCTGTAAGGGTTTTGGTGTCGCAGGTACGAGAACTGCAGCATCAGTCGGTGCCGGTGGTCCGGACTGTGGAATACCCTTTTGGGTGACTCTAATGGGGGTTTCGTTCCCTAGGACCTGTGGCATCACTTGAAGGGATGCCATGGCGGACATATCGGACAATTGCTCATTATCCCTGAGAAATTCGGACGAATTTTTCTCAGTTCTAGCCCTTGGGGTGGCCAGAGATATAAGCGGCTGCATTAATGTCGGCTGAGCAGGCTGAGGCGGATCAGAAACAGCGGATTTCTTACGCTTAGGGGACTCATTTAGCAGCTGAAGGCCACTAAACTGAGTGTCCAGCGCACAGAGCTGTTCATTGATTTTACGAAAACCAGTGATCAGCTCTTTAAATCCATTTTTGGTCTGTCTCATGAACGACCTCATTTCGCCTTGCACAGCACGACAATTCTCACAACAATAATGTATCCCAGACCTACGGGAAATGGCATCCGAAACTGATGCAGTGAAACCGGCACACTTGGCGTGCACGACGTTTTCACATAACCAGCAATGGATGCTAGGCTGGGATGTGGAAATTGTCTTGTTACAAGACTTAATGGCACAGACCAGTTTAAATTCCATTTTATTTATTTTTTATTTTTTTTTTTATTTAATAAAACAAAAATTAATATTTAAAAAGTTAAAAAACACAATACCTTGAACCACTGTGCCAAACAAGAAGCCGAAACGGGAGCTTTGAAAGAGTGCAAAAGAGAAATGCAGAAATATAGATAAGCCGGGAAGAAGCAGAGCTGAGCTATGCTTGGAATAGAATTTAGACAAATTATTAATTCGACTCCAAATATACCACAGCACTCGCGAAGCGATACGGTTTAGGCTTTAAGATTGTTAAGATTTACAAGATTTAATTCACAAGTATGTAAACACCGGTTTACCAATATTTTTAATAAAACGCAGTGCGCACAAAAAAAAACACGACCGTTCGCTTGAAAGAAAGAGAGGGAAGTTGAACTTCGTCAATAACTAATAACTTCGTCAATTTTGCTTTAATTGACTTGAAATTTTGACACAATATTCTTCAAATATTATGCATTCAATTTAAAAAATAAAAAAAAATAAAAAAAAAAAAAATTTAATACCTTACCCTCCCCTTAAGGAATCGCTTGGAATATTTTTTAAATTTCTGGCAACTTTACCAACTTCATTTATTTAGTGTTTTTATTATATATTTTTTATTTACCACACTTTCACGTCGCGTCATCAAATATGCTCAAGTTATAATGAAGCAAAAATCAAAAAAAGAGAAGAATAAGAAACGAAATAACAGAAAATGGCTTTTCCCAATCTGCTTGGTCTTGTTTAACTGCTTCTAGCACCAAAAAGCAGCGAAAATTTTCGTTTGCGCTTTATGGTGGTCCGACCGTCGTATCCAAAGGGAGTACCAAAGTACACAGTCGCATCTGTTTAACTGCTTTTAGCAACAAAAAAACAATTTACTGCATGTCCACTTGCTAAGCAGTCATTTCTTTTAAAAGCAAATTTTCGTTTGCGCTTTGTGGTGGTCCTACCGTCGTACCCAAAAGGAATACCAGTATATACTCGCAGCGTTATACAAAAAAACAAGAAAGGAAAGCTAACTTCGGGCGGAGCCGAAGTTTATATACCCTTGCAGCTAAAACCGGATATATATCGCAAACATCGGATATAGTTGGCCGATCCTTATGAAATTTGGTAGGATGGATCAAAATATAATCTGTACCAAGTTCCAGCTTTCTATCTTCAAAAACACAAAAGTTGGGTCATTTCCGATCGTTGAGTTATATGGCAGCTATAGAATATAGTCGGCCGATCCTTATGAAATTTGGCATGTCGTATTATTTTGCCAAAAATAGCTCTCATGTCAAATTTGAACTCTCTAACTCTAAAAACACCAAAGTTATACCATTTCCGATCAATCAGTTATATGGCAGCTATAGGATATAGTCGGCCGATCCCGGCCGTTCCGACTTATATACTGCGTGCAAAGGAAAGAAGGGTGTGTGCAAAGTTTCAAGACGATAGCTTTAAAACTGAGAGACTAGTTTGCGTAGAAACAGACAGACGGACATGCTCATATCAACTCAGGAGGTGATCCTGATCAAGAATATATATAATTTATAGGGTCGGAGATGTCTCCTTCACTGCGTTGCACACTTTTGGACAAAATTATAATACCCTCTGCAAGGGTATAAAAACATGAAGCAGAGAATACCCAAGCCGTTATATCAACAGTAAGCAATATGGGTATATAAAATAATAATATGGGCAATTCCATAGAAAGGTCAACCGTGACCGAAAAATTAAATGATAATAAATCCATATTGTATAAACTTTTTTAAACTAAGAAATAGTTAAATTTTTAAATATTAAACAGTTTCAGACACAAATATATTCTAATGGCAAAATAGGTGGGCCTAAAGTTCAATATGTACATTTTTTCATTTCGCTACATTTTTGATGGCTTTCCTTTTTAATTCATTATTCTAAATAGAGAGCAACTATGCTTATGCCAATGCGTTTTTATTTATCTCAGAGAAACAGAGAAGAGAGAAAAATACACGGGAAGATAAGGAATGCATAATCTTAGCTTACGTCTTAATTTATATTTCGCTAATTTCAATGTCGCGTGCGTTCCGTATTTGGAGCATTTGTTATCAGTACATCGGTGTCGATCATTGAAAGTGGTTGAAAATTTATTTCTAAACAGAGTTTATAGCCTAAAAACTAAAAAATATTTTTCCATATTTTTACGGTGAGAACTTGTTAATGTTTTTAATAAATAAAGTGTGTCGCGTGCGTTCCCAATGTAAGTAAAAAATTATAATTTGGCTGCGAAAAAATCGAATGGAACTACTTTGCGGCATCCCGTGGTAAAGGTGCTGTTTTTAAAAGGAAAGTTTGGAAAGTTGTAAAAGCCAAACATTTAGTACTAAAAGACGCTTATGCATTTTATGAATGCGCAAAAAAACATATAAATAGTGTTAAACTACTATATATTTCAACAAAGAATGTTGTCTTAAATAAAAAATGGAGGAAAGTCCCGAGCATTTATGGACTTCATAGATTGCATCACTTATCATGTGATCGAAAATTATCAACAAAAGCAGCACAGACTGCATTTTCTGCTAAAAAGCGTGCTTTTTAAAGTCGCCTGATATTAACTTTTTTGTGAGATATAATCAAAAACTATTGAAAATAAGTAATTCTTTTTTTTTTACATATAATAAAACTGATTTCTATTCATAGGACTTGTTTTAAATGTGATATGGTACTAGGGAAATTTTTGACGCGTGCGTTCTGTCGCGTAACGTTCCAAACTTTAATTTCTTAAAAATAAACTACCTAATATTTTTTAATGGCTCATATATCGAAAGAAAGGTACATATGTATGTCCCTTTAATTTTGTAAAAGACCGCATTAAAAAATATCAAGACAATTCGCTGAATTCTGAGCTTGAGTGGACTTAAAAAAAAAACACTTCCGTTTTTTGTCGCGTGCGTTCCACAAAATGTTTGCTAATATCTTAGAAACCTTTCATCGCCAGCCCTCAAATTTTTTACCAAAAATAGTTCAGTATTAAGGCTCTTAAACACTGAAAACATTGGGTGAAAAAAACGAATACTTTTTTTATTGCACTTTAAACGCGTACGATTGTCGCGTGCGTGTCTATGGAATTGCCCATATTAGTGCTGCAAAAACATCGAGGTTTGGCACCATCGAGGTTTCCGATGTTTAAAAAAAAAAAACATTGATAGTATCGATGTTTAGAACAATTTTTTTGTAATTATTTGATATACAAGTTTAAAATCTTAAATAAAAGAGAGTTTTTTTTCTAAACCAAAATAAATAATAAATTTAATTTAATGAATAGTAAGCAAATCAAAAATAACAAATCAACAAAATAATAATAACAGCCTTCAAGGCCAAAAGCTCTGCTTTGAGATCTGTTGAGATCGTTGGACTTATAATAAATGTTAATAGTAATAATAATTATTCGTTTATCCATTGATTTTTGCTAAGAAACACTATTTTATCCACATTTGAGGGCTTAAGGGATGCCCTTTTATTTGAAATTATAATTCCAGCTTTGCTGAAAATCCTCTCGCTCTCAATTGACGTTGCTGGAACACACAAAATTCTCTTGGCATACAATTGGAGAGCTGTGTCGTTGATGGCTCGCTGCATGAGATAAAATTACAATTAAATAATGCATTAACTAATAAATAATTTTTACCCTACTTTCCAATACTTCAACGGATCTCGATTTTTGTCAATGTTGGCACTTTGGTAGTACTGTCGCAGGGTTATAATAGAATCACTTCGACAATTTTTTATCTTTTGCGCGATGTTTCTTTTTAAAAATTTAAGCAGTGGTTGGCTTGATTCTATTGGTGTTGGCGGTTCTGAAGTTTCCTGCGTTATATCCAGACTCCTGTTTATATTAGATATTTCATTCTCTAATAATTTTGTGGCTTCTTGAACATTCAAAGGCGATAAAAATGCTTCCTTTTTGAAACGAGGATCGAGCAGAGTTCCAATCCTAGTTGGTGTGCGTTTTTCGTATTCTAAAAGTCTTTTTTTTATATTTGCCACGAGAAGCTCACGCATTTTAAAGCCTTCATCCGTTCGAAGAGTTGTTTTGATATCCTCCATATTTTTTAATAGTCCGCAGACAAATGGTATGATTAGAGAAATCGTCACAGTTGCTCCAGCCGATATTTTTTGGGTAGCGTCATTAAACGGTGCGAGCAGCTTTACAATGTCCATTATTACATTTACTTCTTCCGCAGTTAGAGGTGGCGGTGACTTGGGAGTGGTCAGCAGAACTTGTCCAAGTGCTTCTCTGGTCGCAAGTATTCTCTCTAACATGGCATAGGCGCTGTTCCACCTGGTAGGCACTTCTTGCTTTAAGCCATATGTTTTGTTTGGCAACTGTGCCGCTTTGAATTTCGCATATGCGATGTTGCTTTGTTTAATATATGTGACAATTTTTTTTGCATTTGATTATTACAATTTGAATGTTGTCTACTGAAAGACATTCTCTTACTATAAGATTAAGAGTGTGGGCAGATGTCGTTTTTTTAAATTTTCACACATTTTGATCATAGATCTGTCATTGTCAGTCACAATTGTGGAAACCTTGTCCAATGTGTTCCACTTTTGAAGCACATCACTTAATGTGTCACCAATATTATTGGCGGAGTGGTTTGTTTCATCTTTTAAAGACATTGTGGATAGAACAGCACAACGCAAAATTTAATTGTCGTCAACAAAATGGCATGTTATAGTAATGTATGACATATTTGCTACTGACGTCCACAAGTCAGTGGTGATAGCTACAGTTTCAATATCCTGTAATATTGACATCAACTTTGCAGTCATTTCCTTGTAGCGCATTTCCATGTTAACATTTTTATACCCTTGCAGAGGGTATTATAATTTTGTCCAAAAGTGTGCAACGCAGTGAAGGAGACATCTCCGACCCTATAAAGTATATATATTCTTGATCAGGATCACCTCCTGAGTTGATATGAGCATGTCCGTCTGTCCGTCTGTCCGTCTGTCTGTCTGTCCGTCTGTCTGTTTCTACGCAAACTAGTCTCTCAGTTTTAAAGCTATCGTCTTGAAACTTTGCACACACCCTTCTTTCCTTTGCACGCAGTATTTAAGTCGGAACGGCCCGGATCGGCCGACTATATCCTATAGCTGCCATATAACTGATTGATCGGAAATGGTATAACTTTGGTATTTTTAGAGTTAGAGAGTTCAAGAGCTATTTTTGGCAAAATAATACGACATGCCAAATTTCATAAGGATCGGCCGACTATATCCTATAGCTGTCATATAACTGAACGATCGGAAATGACCCAACTTTCGTGTTTTTGAAGATAGAAAGCTGGAATTTAGTACAGACTCTATTTTTGGTCAGTTGATCCAACCTACCAAATTTCATTAGGATCGGCCGACTATATCCTATAGCTGCCATATAACTGAACGATCGGAAATGGTATTTGGTAGAAATATCAACTTTCGTATTTTTGAAGATAGAAGCTTGGGACTTTTTTTAGATTTTGTATTGTAATAAATTGGAGTATATATTCCTATTCCCATAAGGATCGGCCAACTATATCCGATGTTTGCGATATATATCCGGTTTTAACTGCAAGGGTATATAAACTTCGGCTCCGCCCGAAGTTAGCTTTCCTTTCTTGTTTAAAGTTGTTCTTGATGGTAACTCGTAGTGAGGATCAAGAACAGCAACAAATTTTCGAAAAGAACTTTCCTCAACGAGACTGAAAGGTTGAATGCTACAAGCGACAAACTCGGACAGTGCATTGTCGATTTTACTTTTGCGTTCAGAAGACTTGTCATATTTTTTATTTATGAATGGCAAAATGGTATTTGATGATTTCGGCAGGTCACTCACTTTAAGAGATGGGTGCAAACGTCTCAAATGATATCTTAAGTTGGTAGTATTACCACTAGTCTTATATATTTTTGCGCACGACTTACATTTCGCAAATTTGCCATCCTTCGACTTTTCAAAAAATTGCCAAACTTTTGACTTGCCAGGCATAGCTGCTGCATTGCTGCTCAGAATACAGCTACTATTCTCCTCATCTGAATCATTTATTTTGCAATTGCTTGTCGCATTGTCGTTGCCTGTTGTGATAGTTGCCTTGCCTGAAAACACACAAGCCATGAATTAATCACCTTCAAACAGATTAGAAACATGTACTTACGCTTTCTATTTACAGGACTAGCCATCGTACGACTGCCAACACCAATTTAAGCTAAGCTTTTAAAATAATCTGTAATTTATAATGTTACACAAACCTGCTTCGCGCGCTTTTAGTAAATTTTGTGATGGTAATCCATTCAAACAAAAAATCGATAGCGCAAAAAAAACATCGATGTTTTCTTTAAAAAATAAAAACATCGATAGTATCGATAGTGTGCCGATGTTTTTGCAGCACTAGCCCATATGGTATATACAGGGTGACAATAAATAACCCGGACAAACATTTTTGATCATAACTTTTTAAGTATATGGTATTGTATAACTTATATTTAATAGGTATTGTGTTAACTTATATTCAGCTGGTTTCGTAGTGGCTTCCTTGGGCTGCGATGCAGAGCCCTAAACGTTTCTGGAAATTTAGCGCAATGGGCCGCAGGAGGTTCTTCCGATGATCGATCCCATTCTCGGAGCAATGATTGCTTCAGCGCCTCCAAACTTATGTGGCATTAAGCACATGCCCTGGACTCCAAAATAGACCACACACTATAGTCCATCGGATTAAGATCTGGCGAGTAAGGTGACCATTCACTGCATGTGATAAAGTCCGGGAAATTGGCTTTGCACCAGTCCTGAGTCAATTTGGCTCTATGGGCTGACGCTGAATCCTGTTGAAACGTCCACTCCGTATCACCGAAGTGCTGCTGGCCCCAAGGAAGCACAACAGTTTCCAAAACGTCCCGGCGGTACAGTTCCTGATTGATTTTGACCCCTTGATCGATGAAAACAAGGGGTGTTTTGCCAGTGGCGCATATTCCTCCCCAAACCATCAAAGACTGTTCAAATTGACGGCGCTCGATAATTTTAGAGGTACCTGGAGCTTTAGCAGACCAGCTTCTGTAATTTTTGTGATTGTGCGCCTTTTGGATGGTGAATATCTTCTCGTCCGTGAAAAGAATACGCTCCCATTTTTGACCTGCGGCGCGACGCTTTAGCTGACGGCATCTTTGGAGTCTCACGCGCTTATTGTCATCCGTAAGAAGATGCATTTTTTGGAGCTTGTAGGGCTGGAGATTAAGTTCATTTTTTGCTATCTACCGAACACTTTCTCGATTCACTTCGATTTCACGGGCTATTTTTCTGACCGAGACTCTGCAATTCCGAGTGATCCGCGTCTTCACTATCTGACGAATTCTGGAAGTGTTAGCGGTACATGGTCTGCCTCGTCCGGGACGATCACCTTCATGGCCAAGCTCATTTAATCGCCGGATAGCGTCAGAGACCGTTTGTTTTGGTATTCCAAGCAAACGAAAAATGTCGCATTGGCGATTTCCTTGTTGAAACAGTTTTAAAATTTCACAACGATTTTTTGACATCCCGAAACAAATATCAAATTGATGGGAATCACAAAAATGGAAATATATTTGTTTTAGAAAAGTACAAGCTATTGATAAATGCATTTTTTTAAGGTCAGCATCATAATACATTTATAATAGATTGCTTCAAAGTTTGTCCGGGTTATTTATTGTCACCCTGTATATATATATATATATATATATATATATATATATATATATATTTATATCAAATATCAATAATATTTAATTTTTATACCCTTGCAGAGGGTATTATAATTTTGGTCAAAAGTGTGCAACGCAGTGAAGGAGACATATCCGACCCTATAAAGTATATATATTCTTGATCAGGATCACCTCCTGAGTTGATATGAGCATGTCCGTCTGTCCGTCTGTCTGTCCGTCTGTCTGTCCGTCTGTCTGTTTCTACGCGAACTAGTCTCTCAGTTTTAAAGAAAAAAAACGTCTTGAAACTTTGCACACACCCTTCTTTCCTTTGCACGCAGTATATAAGTCGGAACGGCCCGGATCGGCCGACTATATCCTATAGCTGCCATATAACTGATTGATCGGAAATGGTATAACTTTGGTGTTTTTAGAGTTAGAGAGTTCAAATTTGATATGAGAGCTATTTTTGACCAAACATTACGTCATGCCGAATTTCATAAGGATCGGCCGACTATATCCTATAGCTGCCATATAACTGAACGATCGGAAATGACCCAACTTTCGTGTTTTTGAAGATAGAAAGCTGGAATTTAATACAGGTCAGTTGATTTGGTCAGTTGATCCTACCTACCAAATTTCATTAGGATCGGCCGACTATATCCCATAGCTGCCATATAACTGAACGATCGGAAATGGTATTTGGTAGAAATATCAACTTTCGTATTTTTGAAGATAGAAGTTTGGGACTTTTTTTAAATTTTGTATTGTAATAAATTGGGTTATATATTCCTATTCCCATAAGGATCGGCCAACTATATCCGATGTTTGCGATATATAACCGGTTTTAACTGCAAGGGTATATAAACTTCGGCTCCACCCGAAGTTAGCTTTCCTTTCTTGTTATTATACCCTTGCAGAGGGTATTATAATTTTGCCCAAAAGTGTGCAACGCAGTGAAGGAGACATCTCCGACCCTATAAAGTATATATATTCTTGATCAGGATCACCTCCTGAGTTGATATGAGCATGTCCGTCTGTCCGTCTGTCCGTCTGTCTGTTTCTACGCAAACTAGTCTCTCAGTTTTAAAGCTATCGTCTTGAAACTTTGCACACACCCGTCATTTCTTTGCACGCAGTATATAAGTCGGAACGGCCGGGATCGGCCGACTTTATCCTATAGCTGCCATATAACTCCAGTTCTGGCGGGTCTTTTGGTTTTTGGCAAAGCAGAGTCGCCATCCGATATGCCTCTTGTTCTTAAAAGAAACTCTCCTTGCTGAATGAGCTTTCAAACCACGATCAATCAGTCTGTTGCAAATGGTGTGACTCGTATCAAAGATTATAAAGTACATAGATGGAACAGGCCCAAAACGGTCAACTTTTTTCGTCGAGCTTGTTGGTGAGGGGGGAACGCACATGCAAGTTTAATTGTTTGTAGTTCGGTGAATTAAAAAAATGTAAATTTTATTTTTTAAATTTACAACTTGGTGGTAAACCTTTATTTATTAAACGTAATTATTACAAGACACTTTTGATTTCTCTTAAATATTTTTTGTCAACCGTTCGCGGTCTCGGTCAAAATGGGACTGAATTCTTATTTCTAAATCTGATCCAAAGAACCTCGGCCATCAGTTGTGTTTAGATTAGAGGCTTAAGATGAAACTGTCGCATCTTATTGTGAAATTCGATTAAGCTGATCGATGCAATTTGGTGGGTACTTAAAACGCAAAAGGCGTAATTGATTGGGCTTCAGAGGGAAGCTGATGTTTACTTTTGATTTTGATTTGTTTATGGGGAACCGAGATCCGACCTCAGAGCTAAAGACAAAGCCGAAGGCAAATGCAGAGTTTGAAAATATTGTTTATAAAATTCATAAGTGGAAAGCCATAAGTGGCCTGGATTTATGGGTTGGATAATTGAGCCAAAGATCAAGCCAAAGGCAAATGCAGAGATTGAAAATATTGTTTATAAAAGCCATAAGTGGCCTGTATTTAGGGGTTGGATA
This sequence comes from Drosophila bipectinata, assembly GCF_030179905.1. NCBI lineage: Eukaryota > Metazoa > Arthropoda > Insecta > Diptera > Drosophilidae > Drosophila > Drosophila bipectinata. Next base: position 16,901,275 of record NC_091740.1, on the reverse strand, counting down.
ACTCTCCCCCTTCTAAAATGGATCGTCCCGATTCAATATGAAATTCGTTTAAGGGGTTATATACAGTTGTGATATATGAAAAAATCGATTTTTTTTTTATTGCATATTCTTTAAGTATATTTTATTGGGAATACTCTCACAAAAATTCACGATCGGTGCATTAGAACCGAAGCTGTAGCTATTAATAAACTTTAAACGCGATTATCTCAGAATCTTTTTGTTTGGGAAATTACCTTTGCGGTGGACACGATTACTAAAAAACTACTAATCCGATCAACACCAAATTTTGACCACTTATTTATTTTGATATTAGCTAGTCCGTGAACGAGGGATTTTCAATTTTTTTGAAAACTCCTTTTGTAAAGCACAAAAAACGAAAATCTTATACGTTGAAAAAGTACATTTTTTGTTAAAAACGTCGCCATTTTTTTTTTTATCAAAATCTTTAAAAATCCCTCGTTCACGGACTAGACAATACAATATACTAACTAAACTTTTTTGAATTTTGGATTTCGGATGAACCGTTTACGAGAAATCTTGTCCACCGCAAGACACCATCGAAAAAAGACGATCCGGGAATTCGGCTATAACATTTTTGTTATGTAAAATGTTTTTTTTGAAAAAATTTAATTAAGTACCCAGAAACATGTACTAAACAACGTCGGTAAAACATTTTTCATTAATATTTTCTATGGTGTCAAAAAAAAATCGATAAAAATCCATATTTTTGCTCGGTACAACTGTATATAACCCCTTAAATGATCTCTTAATTCTGTCAATAAATTTTCTTGGTTAATAGATTTTTTGCTGGTTCAGGCCGATGTTTTTTGGTTACAAATAATATAGCATTTTTGTATTTTATAATAAGTGAAAAAATCAAATATATAATGATTAAAATTAATAATATAAAGGTAAGTAATATTTTAGTATTCTTATTTTTTACGAAAGGGTTTAAAATGTTTATATTATCTAAAGAAAGATCAGAGTTATTTGATAATATGTAATCGGATATTTCATAATTTTTAAAGTGGTTCGTAGTTACGTATTCAAGAATTTTATTTTAGAAATTGGTATATGAGATATTATTAATTTTAGTTGTACCATTAAATGTTATTAAAAACGAACCGTTTAAATGGGAGTTGTTAACAATATCGTTCCCATTTATAAGAATGGCACCATCTTGTATGATGTCAATTTTTTTATTTTTTTCGCTTATTTTTTTACAGGTTGATTTCTCACCATTTAATAATCGGGTAAAACACGTTTTTTTGTTATTTAAAGTGCAATAATTATTAAAAAGTTCGTTCTTAAAATTAGACATTTCGTAAAAAACATTTTCGCATTTTGCGACTTGATTGCTTAATACTAGTTTTTCATCGATTTGGGAAATCGCTCTAGCGAGATATATTTCACATCTGTTTTTTATTATTGGGTATATATACTTTTATATAAATTATTAAAAGTTCTTTATACAATGCGATTTTAAAAGAAGAGATGTCCATTAAATCAGTTATAATTACTGGTTTTTGTTCATTTTTTAATATTTCCAATATGTCATCATTGTTAAAAATTTGGTATTAAAAACGTCTATTTTTGCTAGAGTGATTGTGTCAATTAAATTTTGCAGATCAAATGTTAATAATCGCAAGCGATGTTTTTGAAGTGGTAGATCTTGATCAATAAATACTTTTTTAAAATCATCGGAAAGAGATTCTATTTCTTTGAATAATCGGGAATTGATAATAGACTTCTTATTATTGTTTTCAATTAATTCATTAATTTTATTCTGAGCTGTAATAAAATCATCATGGTCCGGAGTTCCAGCTAACCATTTCCACACGGTGCCTAACTCATTTATCCCTCTTTTTGATCTAGTTGATATTAATTGTTATAAAATTAGTTCTATTACTTTTATGACATATTTAATTTCCCATTGTGACCTTTTATTAGTATCCCTTTTAATATTATCTGATTCAAAATTTATTATTTCTTTATAAAAGCTTAAGTTAGTTACATGGAATAAATCTGCGTATGAATCGTATGTCAATACGTCTTTATTGTCCTTAAATAGAAGATATTCGTGACTTGTATAGTCAATTATTTCTGATTTTGTTAATAAAATAAGGTGTAGTATGAGCACCTGATAAAACATTTTCTGGGAAAGGAAAGAAAAAAAAGGATGATATATAAATACTTAGAATTTTATATTATCTTTGTGAATAATTATATTTCTATTGTTGATTATTATTTTGTTGGGTAAATTTTCTTTCACTGTTTGTTTTTTATATCTGGTTTTAAGTTTATTTCTTTCCCCGTGTTTCTTTTCATAGACTACCTGTCCGACATGATATTCTTTTTCTTTTCTGTTTTCTTTATGTGTTTCCAACATTTTCTCTTGAGTATTTTTCAAAAGTTCAGGAATATTTTCGTGCTCTATTTTATTATATAGTACGTCAAAAGGTTTTTGGTTCGTTGTAGAATGAATGATTATATTCTTGAGCGGCTCTTATTACTATTTCGGAAAAGTCAGTTAAATTAAATTCTTGCATCGAGCTAATTCGGTTAATGTAGAATGTGCCCTTTCATCCTGTCCGTTTGATGCTGTGCTTCGGGTCTGCGTAATGTAAAGTTAAATTGCACCTTTGTGCGAAAGATTTAAATTGGGCCGAGGTAAAGCTCGGTTCATTATCGGTCATTAATACTTTTTCTTGTGGAAAATGTTGAAGAAGTTCCATTACTTAATTTTCGATATTTAATTTATTTTGAATTTCTTTTACTACTAGAAATTTTGAGTAAGCGTCAATACAAGTTATGAAAGTAAGACCTTGCGCGTAATATATGTCAATGTGTAAATTTTCTCCTTCTTTACTTGGAATTGGGGTTTCCCCAATTGGAATTTTTATTAGGTGCCTGTTATATTTATTTTCGTTACAAAACACACAATTTTTAATATATTATTTTAATTTTTTAAAACAGTTTGGCCAATAATATAATTTACTGATCTGTTTGTAGTTCTCTTCTAGCCCCCTATGAGCACGGCTGTGTGTTTCTTCTATTATTATAGCTTTATCTTCCTCGTTTTCCACGTCTTGTAGAAAGATTCTTGTAAAAAGGAATGTGTTTGTGAAATTATTTTTTAATGGTAATTGAATTTGAAATAAGTCCTCTAAAGTACAATGAATTCCTACCGTAATGTTAGGTGGAAGATACTCTCTTAATATAGTTATAAATTTTCTGGTGTGTCATACTCAATTAAATGTCGTGTCCTGTCAAAGATTTTCAGTGACTCATGTATTGTATACCTCCCCGTTGTTAATAACAGCTGTTGTTTAAATTGATTGAACGGTTTACGGGTCTCTTGTATTACATTTTCAAAACTACTTTCACTACTGCTACTACTGCTGAATGCTGTGTGTTCTGATCTGAGTCTGACTGGTCTGTTTGTTCTATTTCGCTGTTAGTAATATTATTTATCTAAATTCGAGATAATGCGTCTGCAACTACATTTGTTGTACCGGGCTTAAATTTTATTTTCGGTGTAAAACTTTGTATGAAAGAATACCATCCTTTCATATCTACATTGGGATTTTTATCCGAAATTGTGTAAGATAAAGTTTGATGGTCGGTTTGAATTTCAATTCCAATAACTCCTTATAAGTAATTTCTTAGATTTTTAAGAGCCCATACTATCGCTAAAAGTTCCTTCTTATTAGTAGCGTAGCATAAGCTTGTTCTGTTTTAGACAAGGTTTTTGAAATAAAAGTAATTGGTTTTCCTTCTTGAGATAAAACTGCACAAATTGCGACGTCTGAAGCGTCGGGGGTCAAAGTAAATTTTTTATTATAGTCCGGTTGAACTATTTTTATTTGAGCAATGAGATTTTCTTTCAGCTCGTTAAAAGCTTTAATTGCTGGTTCATCCAGCTGAATTAACATTTTTGTTGACATTCTTTTAGAGCCCCGTAAAACCTAGGAAACTTTTTAGTTCCCGAATATTTTCTGGAAGCAGATAATTTCTAATGGTTTCAATTTTCTCTGGGTCTGTCTTGATGACGTTATAGGATACCATGTATCCTAGAAAACGGGTTTCGCGTTTGAAAAACTTAGATTTTTCTAAAGAGATTTTCATTTGCCCTCAATAATATATTTTTAATTTTGTTTAGATCTGTATAGTGTTGTTCAATTGAGTTTGAGAATATTATAATGTCGTCCATATAGACATGACATGTTTTCCCTATTTGTTCTCTTAGAATATCGTCCATTGCTCTCTGAAAGATTCTTGGTGCATTTGTTAATCCGAATGGCATTCTTAAAAATTCGTATTTTCCATTATGTTTGGTCATTGAGAGTTTTTAATGTCGGGAAATGAAAGACGAATTTAATTATAGTACGTTATATTTTATTTGTGCTGCAGGCGGATGAAACTGGGATCAACCATTGTGATTATCCAATTTATGGTGCTAAGCAGTGACTAATAATATGGACAGAGAGTGCGGCTCGACTAGACATACGCGAAGCTAAAGCTCTCGATAGTGGAGAGGGCGGCCCGACATAGTGATTGCGATGCTAAAGCTCTCTTAAAATAGGTCCGTTGAAGTCGAGCGGCCGAGAAAGAGTCGGCTTGCGACCAACTAAGGCGATATATCCATACTGTAGCTTAATAAATAAACTGTAACTAATTTAGCGGCTGCTGCCTGACCCGACACATTATTTATTGAAAAAGCTGTTTTTTCGACATTAGATTCTTTCATTAGTATCTGATGAAATCCTGACTCTAAATCTATTGTTGAAAAATATCTTGCTCTTCCCAAATTTGATAGAATTACTGATGGGTCTTGCATTGGGTACCTGTCAGGTATAGTACTTTCATTTAATTTTTTATAATCAATGACGAGTCTTAATTTACGGCTTTGGTCTTGATTCTCTCCTTTCTTTGGGACTACCAGAAGTGGTGAATTGTAAGGGCTTCTGCTAGGCCTTATTATTTTTTCGGATAACATTCTTTTTATTTCGCTATTCACGAAGTCGTTGACAGATAGAGCATACGGATATTGCTTCCCGTATATTGGCCTATCGTGGATAAGATTTATTTCCCCCTTTATTTCTGTTCTAAAAGGAATTTGCATATTTATCTTTGAATGCTCTTTTTCAATATAGTGAATTATCTTTTCCCTCATTCCGCCTAATTGGTCGGTACCTATATTATTTATTTGATTTTTGACGGTATTTACTTCGTTGGCACTCTCAGGATTATTAATTCCCAAGATATTTTTATTTTTATTGACGGTATTTACTTCGTCGGCACTCTCAGGATTTTTAATTTCCAAGATATTTATATTTTTGTTGACGGATATTTCTACGTCGGCGTTCTCGCGATTTTTAATTCCCAAGCTTTTCTCACTATTTTCAACAAATAATGAATCTGTGTTTTCGCTACCATTATCATCAAAATACTTTTTTATAATAAATTCTTTTAACGGAAGAATATTATTTTCTTCAATTAAACATATTTCATTTTTCTCTTCATTATCATAATATTTTAACTTTTCCTGTTTCCCATTATTATCCAAGATTCTCTTATCTATATTTATTATAGCTCAAATTTTTCTTAATAAATTGAATCCAATTAGAATATCAGATTCTAAACCTTCGATTTCATAAAATAATTGTTTCAAATATATTTATAATATGGTAATACCTAATAATTGAGTAGCCATGAACTGTAGTTACCTTTTTGTATATTGGTAGCTCGTTTTTACTTTCAAAAATTCCCCTTTTTATGTAACAAGCAGTGGCTCCTGTATCTATTAAAACTTTTAGCTGCTTCTTGGTTTTTCGATCTATCCTATTTAAATGAGGCATTCCTCTGTAGGGGTCTGGTCTAAAAAATGGTCTTCATTGATATTATTTAACCTGGTTACTTTATTAGCTGGCTGACTTTCTGTTCCATCTGATTCCCTTTTTTGAGCTTGAGTTTGCTCTCTATTTTGATTTGTGCTTTAGAAATTTGAACGATTTTTATTTTGATAGTAATTATTATTATATCTACCTTGATTATCGTTTGCCTGTCAATTATTATATCTTCCTTGGTTATTAATTGCTTGCCAATTTTGGCTCGGCTGCCGATTGTTATTAGATTTATTCTGGAGTTGAATCGGTGGATCAACATCCATTGGCTCGATAGCTTGTTGCTTTTGGTTATTATTTTGCCAAAAATTTCCCTTTTGTGGCCAATTGTAATTTTGGTTATGATTAAAATTATTTCCCATTTTAGTGGGTTGTCCGGGTTATTTATTGTCACCCTGTATATATATATATATATATATATATATATATATATTTATATCAAATATCAATAATATTTAATTTTTATACCCTTGCAGAGGGTATTATAATTTTGGTCAAAAGTGTGCAACGCAGTGAAGGAGACATATCCGACCCTATAAAGTATATATATTCTTGATCAGGATCACCTCCTGAGTTGATATGAGCATGTCCGTCTGTCCGTCTGTCTGTCCGTCTGTCTGTCCGTCTGTCTGTCCGTCTGTCTGTCCGTCTGTCTGTTTCTACGCGAACTAGTCTCTCAGTTTTAAAGAAAAAAAACGTCTTGAAACTTTGCACACACCCTTCTTTCCTTTGCACGCAGTATATAAGTCGGAACGGCCCGGATCGGCCGACTATATCCTATAGCTGCCATATAACTGATTGATCGGAAATGGTATAACTTTGGTGTTTTTAGAGTTAGAGAGTTCAAATTTGATATGAGAGCTATTTTTGGCCAAACATTACGTCATGCCGAATTTCATAAGGATCGGCCGACTATATCCTATAGCTGCCATATAACTGAACGATCGGAAATGACCCAACTTTCGTGTTTTTGAAGATAGAAAGCTGGAATTTAATACAGATTCTATTTTTGGTCAGTTGATCCTACCTACCAAATTTCATTAGGATCGGCCGACTATATCCCATAGCTGCCATATAACTGAACGATCGGAAATGGTATTTGGTAGAAATATCAACTTTCGTATTTTTGAAGATAGAAGTTTGGGACTTTTTTTAAATTTTGTATTGTAATAAATTGGGTTATATATTCCTATTCCTACCATAAGGATCGGCCAACTATATCCGATGTTTGCGATATATAACCGGTTTTAACTGCAAGGGTATATAAACTTCGGCTCCACCCGAAGTTAGCTTTCCTTTCTTGTTATTATACCCTTGCAGAGGGTATTATAATTTTGCCCAAAAGTGTGCAACGCAGTGAAGGAGACATCTCCGACCCTATAAAGTATATATATTCTTGATCAGGATCACCTCCTGAGTTGATATGAGCATGTCCGTCTGTCCGTCTGTCCGTCTGTCTGTTTCTACGCAAACTAGTCTCTCAGTTTTAAAGCTATCGTCTTGAAACTTTGCACACACCCGTCTTTTCTTTGCACGCAGTATATAAGTCGGAACGGCCGGGATCGGCCGACTTTATCCTATAGCTGCCATATAACTCCAGTTCTGGCGGGTCTTTTGGTTTTTGGCAAAGCAGAGTCGCCATCCGATATGCCTCTTGTTCTTAAAAGAAACTCTCCTTGCTGAATGAGCTTTCAAACCACGATCAATCAGTCTGTTGCAAATGGTGTGACTCGTATCAAAGATTATAAAGTACATAGATGGAACAGGCCCAAAACGGTCAACTTTTTTCGTCGAGCTTGTTGGTGAGGGGGGAACGCACATGCAAGTTTAATTGTTTGTAGTTCGGTGAATTAAAAAAATGTAAATTTTATTTTTTAAATTTACAACTTGGTGGTAAACCTTTATTTATTAAACGTAATTATTACAAGACACTTTTGATTTCTCTTAAATATTTTTTGTCAACCGTTCGCGGTCTCGGTCAAAATGGGACTGAATTCTTATTTCTAAATCTGATCCAAAGAACCTCGGCCATCAGTTGTGTTTAGATTAGAGGCTTAAGATGAAACTGTCGCATCTTATTGTGAAATTCGATTAAGCTGATCGATGCAATTTGGTGGGTACTTAAAACGCAAAAGGCGTAATTGATTGGGCTTCAGAGGGAAGCTGATGTTTACTTTTGATTTTGATTTGTTTATGGGGAACCGAGATCCGACCTCAGAGCTAAAGACAAAGCCGAAGGCAAATGCAGAGTTTGAAAATATTGTTTATAAAATTCATAAGTGGAAAGCCATAAGTGGCCTGGATTTATGGGTTGGATAATTGAGCCAAAGATCAAGCCAAAGGCAAATGCAGAGATTGAAAATATTGTTTATAAAAGCCATAAGTGGCCTGTATTTAGGGGTTGGATAACTCTCCCCCTTCTAAAATGGATCGTCCCGATTCAATATGAAATTCGTTTAAGGGGTTATATACAGTTGTGATATATGAAAAAATCGATTTTTTTTTTATTGCATATTCTTTAAGTATATTTTATTGGGAATACTCTCACAAAAATTCACGATCGGTGCATTAGAACCGAAGCTGTAGCTATTAATAAACTTTAAACGCGATTATCTCAGAATCTTTTTGTTTGGGAAATTACCTTTGCGGTGGACACGATTACTAAAAAACTACTAATCCGATCAACACCAAATTTTGACCACTTATTTATTTTGATATTAGCTAGTCCGTGAACGAGGGATTTTTAATTTTTTTGAAAACTCCTTTTGTAAAGCACAAAAAACGAAAATCTTATACGTTGAAAAAGTACATTTTTTGTTAAAAACGTCGCCATTTTTTTTTTTATCAAAATCTTTAAAAATCCCTCGTTCACGGACTAGACAATACAATATACTAACTAAACTTTTTTGAATTTTGGATTTCGGATGAACCGTTTACGAGAAATCTTGTCCACCGCAAGACACCATCGAAAAAAGACGATCCGGGAATTCGGCTATAACATTTTTGTTATGTAAAATGTTTTTTTTGAAAAAATTTAATTAAGTACCCAGAAACATGTACTAAACAACGTCGGTAAAACATTTTTCATTAATATTTTCTATGGTGTCAAAAAAAAATCGATAAAAATCCATATTTTTGCTCGGTACAACTGTATATAACCCCTTAAATGATCTCTTAATTCTGTCAATAAATTTTCTTGGTTAATAGATTTTTTGCTGGTTCAGGCCGATGTTTTTTGGTTACAAATAATATAGCATTTTTGTATTTTATAATAAGTGAAAAAATCAAATATATAATGATTAAAATTAATAATATAAAGGTAAGTAATATTTTAGTATTCTTATTTTTTACGAAAGGGTTTAAAATGTTTATATTATCTAAAGAAAGATCAGAGTTATTTGATAATATGTAATCGGATATTTCATAATTTTTAAAGTGGTTCGTAGTTACGTATTCAAGAATTTTATTTTAGAAATTGGTATATGAGATATTATTAATTTTAGTTGTACCATTAAATGTTATTAAAAACGAACCGTTTAAATGGGAGTTGTTAACAATATCGTTCCCATTTATAAGAATGGCACCATCTTGTATGATGTCAATTTTTTTATTTTTTTCGCTTATTTTTTTACAGGTTGATTTCTCACCATTTAATAATCGGGTAAAACACGTTTTTTTGTTATTTAAAGTGCAATAATTATTAAAAAGTTCGTTCTTAAAATTAGACATTTCGTAAAAAACATTTTCGCATTTTGCGACTTGATTGCTTAATACTAGTTTTCCATCGATTTGGGAAATCGCTCTAGCGAGATATATTTCACATCTGTTTTTTATTATTGGGTATATATACTTTTATATAAATTATTAAAAGTTCTTTATACAATGCGATTTTAAAAGAAGAGATGTCCATTAAATCAGTTATAATTACTGGTTTTTGTTCATTTTTTAATATTTCCAATATGTCATCATTGTTAAAAATTTGGTATTAAAAACGTCTATTTTTGCTAGAGTGATTGTGTCAATTAAATTTTGCAGATCAAATGTTAATAATCGCAAGCGATGTTTTTGAAGTGGTAGATCTTGATCAATAAATACTTTTTTAAAATCATCGGAAAGAGATTCTATTTCTTTGAATAATCGGGAATTGATAATAGACTTCTTATTATTGTTTTCAATTAATTCATTAATTTTATTCTGAGCTGTAATAAAATCATCATGGTCCGGAGTTCCAGCTAACCATTTCCACACGGTGCCTAACTCATTTATCCCTCTTTTTGATCTAGTTGATATTAATTGTTATAAAATTAGTTCTATTACTTTTATGACATATTTAATTTCCCATTGTGACCTTTTATTAGTATCCCTTTTAATATTATCTGATTCAAAATTTATTATTTCTTTATAAAAGCTTAAGTTAGTTACATGGAATAAATCTGCGTATGAATCGTATGTCAATACGTCTTTATTGTCCTTAAATAGAAGATATTCGTGACTTGTATAGTCAATTATTTCTGATTTTGTTAATAAAATAAGGTGTAGTATGAGCACCTGATAAAACATTTTCTGGGAAAGGAAAGAAAAAAAAGGATGATATATAAATACTTAGAATTTTATATTATCTTTGTGAATAATTATATTTCTATTGTTGATTATTATTTTGTTGGGTAAATTTTCTTTCACTGTTTGTTTTTTATATCTGGTTTTAAGTTTATTTCTTTCCCCGTGTTTCTTTTCATAGACTACCTGTCCGACATGATATTCTTTTTCTTTTCTGTTTTCTTTATGTGTTTCCAACATTTTCTCTTGAGTATTTTTCAAAAGTTCAGGAATATTTTCGTGCTCTATTTTATTATATAGTACGTCAAAAGGTTTTTGGTTCGTTTTAGAATGAATGATTATATTCTTGAGCGGCTCTTATTACTATTTCGGAAAAGTCAGTTAAATTAAATTCTTGCATCGAGCTAATTCGGTTAATGTAGAATGTGCCCTTTCATCCTGTCCGTTTGATGCTGTGCTTCGGGTCTGCGTAATGTAAAGTTAAATTGCACCTTTGTGCGAAAGATTTAAATTGGGCCGAGGTAAAGCTCGGTTCATTATCGGTCATTAATACTTTTTCTTGTGGAAAATGTTGAAGAAGTTCCATTACTTAATTTTCGATATTTAATTTATTTTGAATTTCTTTTACTACTAGAAATTTTGAGTAAGCGTCAATACAAGTTATGAAAGTAAGACCTTGCGCGTAATATATGTCAATGTGTAAATTTTCTCCTTCTTTACTTGGAATTGGGGTTTCCCCAATTGGAATTTTTATTAGGTGCCTGTTATATTTATTTTCGTTACAAAACACACAATTTTTAATATATTATTTTAATTTTTTAAAACAGTTTGGCCAATAATATAATTTACTGATCTGTTTGTAGTTCTCTTCTAGCCCCCTATGAGCACGGCTGTGTGTTTCTTCTATTATTATAGCTTTATCTTCCTCGTTTTCCACGTCTTGTAGAAAGATTCTTGTAAAAAGGAATGTGTTTGTGAAATTATTTTTTAATGGTAATTGAATTTGAAATAAGTCCTCTAAAGTACAATGAATTCCTACCGTAATGTTAGGTGGAAGATACTCTCTTAATATAGTTATAAATTTTCTGGTGTGTCATACTCAATTAAATGTCGTGTCCTGTCAAAGATTTTCAGTGACTCATGTATTGTATACCTCCCCGTTGTTAATAACAGCTGTTGTTTAAATTGATTGAACGGTTTACGGGTCTCTTGTATTACATTTTCAAAACTACTTTCACTACTGCTACTACTGCTGAATGCTGTGTGTTCTGATCTGAGTCTGACTGGTCTGTTTGTTCTATTTCGCTGTTAGTAATATTATTTATCTAAATTCGAGATAATGCGTCTGCAACTACATTTGTTGTACCGGGCTTAAATTTTATTTTCGGTGTAAAACTTTGTATGAAAGAATACCATCCTTTCATATCTACATTGGGATTTTTATCCGAAATTGTGTATGATAAAGTTTGATGGTCGGTTTGAATTTCAATTCCAATAACTCCTTATAAGTAATTTCTTAGATTTTTAAGAGCCCATACTATCGCTAAAAGTTCCTTCTTATTAGTAGCGTAGCATAAGCTTGTTCTGTTTTAGACAAGGTTTTTGAAATAAAAGTAATTGGTTTTCCTTCTTGAGATAAAACTGCACAAATTGCGACGTCTGAAGCGTCGGGGGTCAAAGTAAATTTTTTATTATAGTCCGGTTGAACTATTTTTATTTGAGCAATGAGATTTTCTTTCAGCTCGTTAAAAGCTTTAATTGCTGGTTCATCCAGCTGAATTAACATTTTTGTTGACATTCTTTTAGAGCCCCGTAAAACCTAGGAAACTTTTTAGTTCCCGAATATTTTCTGGAAGCAGATAATTTCTAATGGTTTCAATTTTCTCTGGGTCTGTCTTGATGACGTTATAGGATACCATGTATCCTAGAAAACGGGTTTCGCGTTTGAAAAACTTAGATTTTTCTAAAGAGATTTTCATTTGCCCTCAATAATATATTTTTAATTTTGTTTAGATCTGTATAGTGTTGTTCAATTGAGTTTGAGAATATTATAATGTCGTCCATATAGACATGACATGTTTTCCCTATTTGTTCTCTTAGAATATCGTCCATTGCTCTCTGAAAGATTCTTGGTGCATTTGTTAATCCGAATGGCATTCTTAAAAATTCGTATTTTCCATTATGTTTGGTCATTGAGAGTTTTTAATGTCGGGAAATGAAAGACGAATTTAATTATAGTACGTTATATTTTATTTGTGCTGCAGGCGGATGAAACTGGGATCAACCATTGTGATTATCCAATTTATGGTGCTAAGCAGTGACTAATAATATGGACAGAGAGTGCGGCTCGACTAGACATACGCGAAGCTAAAGCTCTCGATAGTGGAGAGGGCGGCCCGACATAGTGATTGCGATGCTAAAGCTCTCTTAAAATAGGTCCGTTGAAGTCGAGCGGCCGAGAAAGAGTCGGCTTGCGACCAACTAAGGCGATATATCCATACTGTAGCTTAATAAATAAACTGTAACTAATTTAGCGGCTGCTGCCTGACCCGACACATTATTTATTGAAAAAGCTGTTTTTTCGACATTAGATTCTTTCATTAGTATCTGATGAAATCCTGACTCTAAATCTATTGTTGAAAAATATCTTGCTCTTCCCAAATTTGATAGAATTACTGATGGGTCTTGCATTGGGTACCTGTCAGGTATAGTACTTTCATTTAATTTTTTATAATCAATGACGAGTCTTAATTTACGGCTTTCGTCTTGATTCTCTCCTTTCTTTGGGACTACCAGAAGTGGTGAATTGTAAGGGCTTCTGCTAGGCCTTATTATTTTTTCGGATAACATTCTTTTTATTTCGCTATTCACGAAGTCGTTGACAGATAGAGCATACGGATATTGCTTCCCGTATATTGGCCTATCGTGGATAAGATTTATTTCCCCCTTTATTTCTGTTCTAAAAGGAATTTGCATATTTATCTTTGAATGCTCTTTTTCAATATAGTGAATTATCTTTTCCCTCATTCCGCCTAATTGGTCGGTACCTATATTATTTATTTGATTTTTGACGGTATTTACTTCGTTGGCACTCTCAGGATTATTAATTCCCAAGATATTTTTATTTTTATTGACGGTATTTACTTCGTCGGCACTCTCAGGATTTTTAATTTCCAAGATATTTATATTTTTGTTGACGGATATTTCTACGTCGGCGTTCTCGCGATTTTTAATTCCCAAGCTTTTCTCACTATTTTCAACAAATAATGAATCTGTGTTTTCGCTACCATTATCATCAAAATACTTTTTTATAATAAATTCTTTTAACGGAAGAATATTATTTTCTTCAATTAAACATATTTCATTTTTCTCTTCATTATCATAATATTTTAACTTTTCCTGTTTCCCATTATTATCCAAGATTCTCTTATCTATATTTATTATAGCTCAAATTTTTCTTAATAAATTGAATCCAATTAGAATATCAGATTCTAAACCTTCGATTTCATAAAATAATTGTTTCAAATATATTTATAATATGGTAATACCTAATAATTGAGTAGCCATGAACTGTAGTTACCTTTTTGTATATTGGTAGCTCGTTTTTACTTTCAAAAATTCCCCTTTTTATGTAACAAGCAGTGGCTCCTGTATCTATTAAAACTTTTAGCTGCTTCTTGGTTTTTCGATCTATCCTATTTAAATGAGGCATTCCTCTGTAGGGGTCTGGTCTAAAAAATGGTCTTCATTGATATTATTTAACCTGGTTACTTTATTAGCTGGCTGACTTTCTGTTCCATCTGATTCCCTTTTTTGAGCTTGAGTTTGCTCTCTATTTTGATTTGTGCTTTAGAAATTTGAACGATTTTTATTTTGATAGTAATTATTATTATATCTACCTTGATTATCGTTTGCCTGTCAATTATTATATCTTCCTTGGTTATTAATTGCTTGCCAATTTTGGCTCGGCTGCCGATTGTTATTAGATTTATTCTGGAGTTGAATCGGTGGATCAACATCCATTGGCTCGATAGCTTGTTGCTTTTGGTTATTATTTTGCCAAAAATTTCCCTTTTGTGGCCAATTGTAATTTTGGTTATGATTAAAATTATTTCCCATTTTAGTGGTATTATTATTTTGCGTTTTTGATCAAATCGTTAGTTGTTTCCCCGATATTTACTTTAATTTTTAAATCTATTAAACCTATTTTAAATCCATTAAACCTATTTGCGAATTGAGCACGGAAGTTGTTTGACTCTAATTCTTGGACCTTTGCCAAAGCATTGGGCAAATCTGGTGGATTTAATGAGAAAAAGAGTTTCTGAAATAGACCCATTAAGTCCGGATATAAATACTCGTAGAGCATTTCCCCTTATTGAATTGTTTGTTTCTTTGGTAATTACACTGTCCTTTCCGTATGTCATTATGGATTTGTTTATTAGTAAGGTCGTTTTTTTATTGACTTCGTTATAGTACTCAGTAATTGTCATTCGTCCTTGCCTGAGGATACTTAGTTCTGACTCGAGAACATGTATTGGTCGTTTGTCACTATATATAAAGTCCAATCGGGATAAGATTGCTTTAAAGTTTAAAACTGTGCCATGATTGGTAAGAGCATCATGGGCAGCTCCCATAATTTTATTTCGTAAAATTGTTAGGGCGATAAAATATTGTTCACTTTCAATTTTGTAGAGACTCATTAAAGTTTCTGCAGCTTTCCTCCAACCTACATATTGTGTTCCCCTGTGAAATTTGGTAAGGATTTTACCACTTCAAGTGTGGTATCGCATTTTATAGCTGGGTCAATTTTTTGTGTTTTATAATCTTTCACAGTTTTTGCATCTGTGGCTAGCCTTCCTTCTAAACATTCTACTTTTCTGCTAACTTCATTCAATTGAGCGTTTATTAATCTGTTTATTAATCAACCTCCGGTTGCCATTGTTAGATTAAAATCAAAAAAGCTATTTATCAAATCTTCCAGATTTATTCTTTATATTATTTGTTAAATCGCGAATCTTACTTTTTGCAATATATAAATCTTATATTATTTTGGTCTGTGTGGTTGGTAGTTGATCGTCCTTCCTGGATACAGTTGATTAATGGATGGAGATTGTCCTGTCTTCCTTCCTTGGTTTTTCTTGTTGGAGCGAGTTGTCGTTTTTATTTGAGAATGTCCTGCCTTCCTTCCTTGATTTTTCTTGTTGGAGTTGTCGTTTTATTTGTTTTTGTTGTTGTTTGTTTTTTTTTGCGTTGATTTTTTTAGTTTCGTGTTCTTGTAATTGTTTGGTTTAAAATTTCGGTCCACCTTTGTTTTTTAAACCATTTTTTATTAAACCATTTTTTTGGAGCTTTATGTGACGCGGCCCCACGTTGGGCGCCAGTTAAATTGTTTGTAGTTCGGTGAATTAAAAAAATGTAAATTTAATTTTTTAATTTTACAACTTGGTGTTAAACATTTATTTATTAAACGTAATTATTACAAGACACTTTTGATTTCTCTTAAATATTTTTTGTCATCCGTTCGCCAGTCTTCAATGCGCCGATGTGGTAGTTAATAGAAGAAACAGTATTTTTAATCGCTGCAGATCGAGACAGGGTGGTGGCGTAACGCAAAAAGCAGTTTTTCTTTTTATATAAGTAGGTAAAGAAGAATAAAACTAAAACTTTCTAAAAATTAAAACAACCATTAATGAAATCGAACCCAGGACCCCAGGAATAAGGAGCGCGCACTATCCATCTAGGCTACCCTCGAAGTTGATTTAATGGTACTTGAAATTGGTATTAAAAGAAGCGCGAGAATCCATTCCAAAAACAGAGCTGAAGAGGAAGGATAGTAGAAGATATTTCTGATCTCTTTGCTCTCACACTGATTCATTTTGAACGTTTCAAACTTTCATCGTTCCAAAGATCTAAAAATAGAATTCTCTCTTTCCTTCTCTCATCTGCCAGAGCGCGGGTTCTCGACGCGGCCAGCCAAAATGCCGTAGAACCCGCACTTATAGACATTTTTACAGCGGGTTCCACTACGAACTGAGACGATGTTAAGGTGATTTTACAATTCTGTATTTTTTTTAATTGGATTATAAATTTAGGAAAACAAATTAAAAGAATAAAAATATAATATAAATAGATTTAAAATTAAAAAAAAAAATGGGTGTCCCAAGCCTGGTCTCATTCGTTGTCGAGCGAAAAATTTCTCAAACTTAACTTGTCGCATTCTGAAACCCGCTCGTTTCCATTTTTTTAAAGTTAAAGGATTTAAATAATTAAACTGCATATCCTTCACAATAGATTAATTTTTAATGTTGCATACCACAAATTTTCAGCTGTTAAAAACAGCTGTTGATGTTAACATTTACATGAGCTTAGAATTTACGATTTTTTGGTGCGATTTTAAAAACGCGAATACTGAAAATGGACCAAATCAAAAGTTTTTAAATTAATACTTTTCAATGTGGTTTGTATAATGTGTTTGTGTATGTGAAGTGTCCAAAAAACTTGTGTTGTCCTCTTAATAAAGTAAAAATGTAAGTAGTCTAGCAAAAGTAATTTTTAGAAATAAATCACATTTGTTCACAAACATTGTAATTTAGTCCGTGTTGTAGATTGTTTAATTTTCTTCATATGAGTGAAATATGAAAATGCACTTCTATGCACTTTCGAAGAAATTCATAATTTAAGGAGGCAACCTCAAAACCTTGAATGTGAATCTGTTAGCTGTGAGACTAGTGCAAAACCGCTTTAAATTAAAAACAAAAAAAAAAAAAAGATTTTTAATTAAAAAAAAAAAAGCCACACCTTTTCCAAAAGAAGACTATGGTTTTTTAAAACACTAAAAAAGAACCATATTGAAATATCTTGCTTAGTTCTACAGTTAGCATGTTATTTTTAAATAGGGCGCGGTGCCACGCCCACAGTTTTTTCAAATCTGAAATTGGTATTAAAAGAAGCGCGAGAATCCATTCCAAAAACAGAGCTGAAGAGGAAGGATAGTAGAAGATATTTCTGATCTCTTTGCTCTCACACTGATTCATTTTGAACGTTTCAAACTTTCATCGTTCCAAAGATCTAAAAATAGAATTCTCTCTTTCCTTCTCTCATCTGCCAGTCGTTTCTCGAGGAACCCGCTCTCAAATGGTTTCATTTTTACAGCGGGTTCCACGACGGAAAAAATTAAAACATTTAAGAGCGCGGGTTCTCGACGCGGCCAGCCAAAATGCCGTAGAACCCGCACTTATAGACATTTTTACAGCGGGTTCCACTACGAACTGAGACGATGTTAAGGTGATTTTACAATTCTGTATTTTTTTAATTGGATTATAAATTTAGGAAAACAAATTAAAAGAATAAAAATATAATATAAATAGATTTAAAATTAAAAAAAAAATGGATGTTCCAAGCCTGGTTTGAAGTCGTTTTACTTTGCACACCAGCCAAACACTCTAAAACGCCGCTATCCCTCATTCGTTGTCGAGCGAAAAATTTCTCAAACTTAACTTGTCGCATTCTGAAACCCGCTCGTTTCCATTTTTTTAAAGTTAAAGGATTTAAATAATTAAACTGCATATCCTTCACAATAGATTAATTTTTAATGTTGCATACCACAAATTTTCAGCTGTTAAAAACAGCTGTTGATGTTAACATTTACATGAGCTTAAAATTTACGATTTTTTGGTGCGATTTTAAAAACGCGAATACTGAAAATGGACCAAATCAAAAGTTTTTAAATTATTACTTTTCAATGTGGTTTGTATAATGTGTTTGTGTATGTGAAGTGTCCAAAAAACTTGTGTTGTCCTCTTAATAAAGTAAAAATGTAAGTAGTCTAGCAAAAGTAATTTTTAGAAATAAATCACATTTGTTCACAAACATTGTAATTTAGTCCGTGTTGTAGATTGTTTAATTTTCTTCATATGAGTGAAATATGAAAATGCACTTCTATGCACTTTCGAAGAAATTCATAATTTAAGGAGGCAACCTCAAAACCTTGAATGTGAATCTGTTAGCTGTGAGACTAGTGCAAAACCGCTTTAAATTAAAAACAAAAAAAAAAAAAGATTTTTAATTAAAAAAAAAAAAGCCACACCTTTTCCAAAAGAAGACTATGGTTTTTTAAAACACTAAAAAAGAACCATATTGAAATATCTTGCTTAGTTCTACAGTTAGCATGTTATTTTTAAATAGGGCGCGGTGCAACGCCCACAGTTTTTTCAAATCTGAGTTCTTTTGACCATAGAAACTTAAATCAAAAATCAAAATCTAAATATCTTGATTAGTTTTTGAGTTAGAATGTGTTTCTTAAAAAGTGGGCGGTGACACACCCACATTTTTTTTAAAATCTTAAATCTATTGACCATGTGAACTCAAATCAAAAATCAGAACTTAAATATCTTTTTTCGTTCTTGAGATATTTTTTTTGGCCAGAAAAAGTGGTCATATTTTCTATAGTGCGTATGTTTGTTGTTGTTTTGCTCAAGCGCACAGGTATGCAAAAAAATTGTTTCTGAGAATCCTAAAGAATCCGAGAATCTAAAATTATAGAAAACTTGACCACTTTTTCTGGCCAAAAGTCATTTTTTGAAAGTTAAAGAATTTAAATAATTTTAACTGTACATCATTCACAATAGATTCATTCAAACCTGGGTTTTAAGACGGCATATAGAGTGCATGGCTTCAGAAACAGAAATTGGACAGAATGCTCGAGATCTTCTAAAGAAAGGGATTGTAAAACGACTACAGCCTCTCGAGAAAAATAAAATCTTGGCCAAAGCTACAATCTTGGACCCACGATTTAATTTTCTTCAAGTCTTATAGCAGATACAACAACCAACGACATTGTTTCAGAACTTTGTGTCGGCCACATGGGTCATCAGACTTCTCAGGTACACTTACATAATGCGAACCATGCGTTTAGAGTATTTTCCACGGAAAAAATCCATACGTCCACGTGGGACAAGCACTTCAACATGCGAAAGAAAAAAACCTCACTGCAGAAGCCCAGATGTCTCTGAACAGCTTCAAAATGAGATGCAGCTGTATTTTCAAACCCCACTTGCAAAAAAATTTGATAGCCCTTTAACGTACTGGGTAGGGAATCGTAATGTTATGCCACTTTTGTCTAAAATTGCCTTGAAATATTTGGTTCCTCCTGCGTCATCCGTCCCGTCTGAACGTCTTGCTTCCACGATTAAACTTGTTGTTTCAGTTAATCGGAGCCAAATTAAATTGGATCAATTAAATTTATATGTAGCTACTACTTTCTTTTCCGTTGTACATACACTTACAGAATAAAAATGAATTTTTTTTGCAATGGAATGTTGTTAATGTTGGTGACATTGGTGATATATACCGATATTCGATATCGATAACTTTGCATCCGATATTATCGGACCGATATGATATTTTTCGGAATATCGATATTTACGATATTCGATATTTTTTTAAAATATCAACGTTCTTGAGATATTATTTTGGCCAGAAAAAGTGGTAAAATTTCCTATAGTGCGATGTAGGTGGCGCTTAGCGTGCGAATGAAAACACTACATACATTTATGTACATAGGCGAAGCATTAGTGCGCGTCTGATCTGAATGAATCATATACCAATCGAAAAGTATTGCTTCAATTAGATAAGCCGTGTTTTCAAAACATTGACAAAAGTTTATCAGTTTATCGGATAAATTTTCGTTAATTTAAAATGATTTTGATTGACTGAATTGGAGTACATTGGAGTGGGGACGTTGGAGTTTCTGAACAAAATATTTTACTAATAACATTTGAATTTTGAATACACATCGATTGACTATCAAAATCCGACGTTTTGTTTAGAAGTTATTATCCTTCACAATGAAACAGTGTGTCTTCAGTTTGTCTGTATGCACTAGGTTGATATAAAAAAAAACGGTTTAACGGTGACGAACGCGCAAGCCACGCCTAAAATATTTGATATCCATTTGTGTGAAGAAAACTACAAATTTAAAAGTATTCTTCACGACACGTGTCTGTATGTTATTTAATGTTTTCTTCGAATTAAAGCAGCCTTTAATTTTACCTCGTAAGAGTTTTTATACCCTTGCAGAGGGTATTATCATTTTGTGTGTGCAACGCAGTGAAGGAGACATCTCCGACCCTATAAAGTATATATATTCTTGATGAGCATGTCCGTCTGTCTGTCTGTCCGTTTCTACGCGAACTAGTCTCTCAGTTTTAAAGCTATTGTCTTGAAACTTTGCACACACCCTTTTGGACGCAGTATATAAGTCGGAACAGCCCGGATCGGCCGACTATATCCTATAGCTGCCATATAACTGATTGATCGGAAATGGTATAACTTTGGTGTTTTTAGAGTTAGAGAGCTCAAATTTGAGAGTCACTAGAGCCTAGAGTCACTAGAGTCACTAGAACACTAGAGCCATTTTTGGCAAAACATTACGACATGCCAAATTCATGCAGCATCGGTTGACTATATCTTATAGCTGCCATATAACTGAACGATCGAAAATGACCCAACTTTGGTACTTTCGAAGAAAGAAGTTGAGACTTTTTATAGATTTTGCATTATAATAAATTGGGTTATATTATCATATTCAAATAAGGATCGGCCAACTATATACGATGTTTGCGATATTTATCCGGTTTTAACTGCAAGGGTATATACACTTCGACTCCGCCCGAAGTTAACTTTCCTTTATTGTTTTTATTTCAATCTTAAAATTCAATTCATTTGATAATAATACAAAATTCTTGTTGATACAATAAGGGTTGACTTAAAAATTTTAGCTTAAAAAAGAAAAGAAATGTAACTTCTGGCTGGTTAAGATCGGAAATGGAGTGAAAATTTCCAATTTAGTTGGCCCACGCTTATGTATTTCCAAAAGTCCCAAGCTTCTATCCTCAAAAATACCAAATATGTGATTTTTTAGATTGTTCAGTTGTATGGCAGCTATAGGATATAGTTGGCCGATCCTTACAATATCGAGTAGATCGAATTAGTTTTCCAAAAGTAGAATCTTTAGGAAGTCCTCACCTCCTATCTTCAAAAACACTAGTATTAAGACATTTCTTAGCGACCAGTCATATGGTAGGATATAGGCGGCCAATCCTTATAAATTGTTGTATAACGAATCAATTGGTCAAAAATAAAATTCATAGAAAATCTCAACTCTCTAACATTTTAACAAAAAAATTATTTTCGCAGTGATGGATACATCTCCGACCCTATAAAGTATATATATTCATGATCAGGATCACCTCCTGAGTTAATATGAGCATATCCGTCTGTCTATTTCTACGCAAACTAGTCTCTCAGTTTCAAAGCTATTAACTTGAAATTTTGCATACACCTTTCTTTTCTTTGGAAAAGCCGGGATCAGGCGACTATATCCTATAGCTGCCATATACTGATCGATAGGAAATGATATAACTTTGGTGTTTTTAGCGTTAGAGAGTTCGGATGTAGCATGAATGATATTTTTGCCAAATTATACGCTTTTCGCTATATACGCTAAACATATCAATGTAATCTTGCGGTTACTCCGGAGTAACACTGTGGCCTTCTATGGAGTTCATTCCTTTTTTTTTACAAATTAATCGTTTACAAACCGGAGCGCTCGCAAGATTGCATTGTCTTGTTTTGGAAAAAGCGTTATAGCTTCAACAATTTTCATAATTTATTAATAAAATTGGTCTATTTTTCTAGATCTATTTCTCTATTTTCTAGAAAAAAAGTTTGTTGTTTTTTTTTTTGAAAGCTACAACATTAAACTATTGAAAAAAGACGGCATCTATCTATTTCTAAAAAAAAAGCTTGTTGTTTTTTTAAAAGCTACATTAAACTATTGAAAAAAGATGGCATGTTGAAATCGGTTTACAATTACGCGTTACGAATTTTCAAGCGCCAAAAATTCCCAAAAAGCGTTTTTTTTAAACACGTTTTTGTGTTATATTCGACCTAAGAAGGAATTGCTACTTTCTTTTAAAAAGTTCGTTTATTTTTTTTTGTAGCACTGTTTGCACTTTCTTTAAGATCAAACGTCTAAATCAGTGGTCGGCACGGCCCTATCCCGAGAGCATAGGAAATTTCTCTGCCCGAGCTCTGCCACAAAAACACAGTATAAATGTGTGAAACGTCATGCTCACAGCCTACTTTCAGCCTAAATCATATCAATGTATTGGGGTGCCGACCCCTGGTCTAAATAATACAACAAAAAAACCAATAATAAATTTTGTTCTCAAATTTGTGCCGAACGATTTTAGTAACGTTTCGTTTGGAAATAGCCCTTGACATTCCGCAACTATTGATATATAGCTTATATCTAAGATAACTCTCAAACTCAAGATAAAAACTCAAGCCCTTATATAGCGTCTATAAGTGGGGTAACCAATTTTGTGCACTCGCCTGTTTAAAGTTTCGAAGATACCCAGCTATTCGCCGGACTAGTGCATGGGTTTCGAATTCACTATGCCTCTAGGGTAGACGAGTACTCCCCAGTCAATACCTAAGAAATTTATTTCAGAGTCGAATTTAACAAAGGCATGTCACTATACAGTATAGCCACTTGGGTATGTACCAACGGACATCGATTTACATACCCAAAAAAAGATTTTTTTCTTATAAATTTTTGTTTTTTAATATACATAAAAATATTTAATATAATAGAGATACATTTAATTCATTTTTAATATTTATAAAATTATTTAATATATCATAAATTCACTTAATGAGACCATTTCATTTGGCTTACAATTACTTATGTTTTATGTGCGCAAAAATTATGGGTTGTTGTTGTTTGAGACACATTTTTTTTTTCTATCTTCTATCTTAAAAAATACCAAAGTTGGTATTTTTTACCAAATACTATTTCCGATCGTTCAGTTATATGGCAGCTATAAGATATAGTCGGCCGAAAATAGAATCTGTACAAAGTTCCAACTTTCTATCTTTGATAACACGAAAGCTGGGTCATTTCCGATCGTTCAGTTATATGGCAGCTATTGGATAAATTCGGCCGATCCGACTTATATACTGCGTACAAAGGAAAGAAGGGTGTGTGCAAAGTTTCAAGACGATAGCTTTAAAACTGAGAGACAAGTTTGTGTAGAAACAGACAGACGGACAGCAGACGGACATGATTGTAGTAACTCAGGAGGTTATTCTGATAAAGAATATATATACTTAATTGGGTCGGATATGTCTCCTTCACTAAGTGCACTTTTTTATTTCACTCATATAAGGGAAATTAAACAATCTACAACATAAAATGAGTTTCATTGATTGACTCGGCTAGACTTAGTTTGAATCTCTTTTTAAAATTGAGATTTAATTCTATAAAATTTTTTGCTAAACTGCTTATATTTTCACTCTAATAAAAAGACAACACAAGTTTTTGGGACATTTCACATACACAAACTCATAATAAAAACCACACTTAAAAGTATTCAATTAAAAATTTTTGATTTTGCTCATGTATTTAATTTTTTGCGTTCTTAAAATAGCACTTAAAGTCTAAAATTGCAAGCTCATATAAGTGTTAATATCAACAGCTTTTTTTAATAGCTGATTTCTTCGCAGTGGCCCCATCTATGGAAATATCTGATAAAATTCAAAATTGATTTATTGTGAATGACATGCAGTTAAAGTAATTTAAATTCTTTAACTTTCATCTATCATAGTTTTATATCTTTATAACAGAGCACTTCACTTTTAGGCAGAAAAATGTTCACTCGGCTAGCACAATTTTTTTACCCTTGCAGAGGGTATTATAATTTTGTCCAAAAGTGTGCAGCGCAGTGAAGGAGACATCTTCGACCCTATAACCACCCAAACGGAAGAGGTCGCGGGGGTGCGGCCATCCTCATCCGCAGCAGAATCAAGTACGAGACCCTGCCACAGCATCAAGTACGAGACCCTGCCAGCCATTATATAGGACTGGGTGCAATGCGCTCAAATTCAAGTCGCCACCACTTACTGCCTACTGTCCCCCCAGACACAATGTCAGCGACGTTGACTTCGGGATGCTCCTGGACTCCCTCGGGCCCAAGTTTCTCATTGGCGGGGACTTTAGTGCCAAACACCCTTGGTGGGGCTCCAGAGTCAATAACCGAAAAGGCGTGGCCCTAGTTAGGCAGGCGCTCCTACCTACTGGCCAACAGATCCGTCGAAGATCCCAGATGTCCTGGACTTCGCCATCACAGGAGGATTGGACTCGGCCGGAATCCAGGAACGAGAAGTCGCCGACCTTATTTTTGACCATAGCGCTCTTGCCGTCTCTTTATACACGCCAACCATCCTAAGGTCGGCCCGGAAAAAGCTTATTTATAAGACGACGGACATCGGGAAACTCCAGTCCTGGATGTGCTCTGCTGCGAATCATAACACAACTCTGGAATCCCCCAACCAGATTGAGGCGGCCGTCGAGCTGCGGCAGCCGAGGCAGCTCCAAGGCTTTCGAACCGCCCGAAATCCAGACGTCACGGCTCTCAAGCTGGAAAAGCGGCGACTCAGGCGGGTCTGGATGCTGCCCAGAAACCCGAGGGACACGACCAACCTGAATAAAGTCTCCAAGTGGCTCTCTGAACTCTTGGCGGACTTGAGGAAGGAAGCTTTCTAGGGGTTCGTTGAACATTTGGAACCGGGTGACCAACAAAACAATCTGTGGCGCGTCACGAAAAGCATACGACGTCCTCTTAAGAGGATCCCACCTGTTTAGCGAGCCGACGGCAGTTGGTGCAGGTCAGAGACGGACCGAGCCAACGCTTTCGACGAACACCTGGAAAGCGTATTCTCCCCTTTCTACCGCTGCTCGCCAGAAGAGGCAGCAGAAACGGAACGACTCTTGGCAGAGTCCGCACGAGGCGACGACAGAATACCACCTGTGACGGAAGGGGAGACAGCCGCCCACATTTCAGTGTTGAGCAACAACAAGGCCCCGGGCTATGATGGCATCAATGCAACCGCATTAAAACTGCTGCCACCTCCAAGCATCAAGATACTGACGAAAATTTATAATAGTGCTTAGAAATTGGGTACTTTCCGACCAACTAGAAACATTCTCTGGTAACCATGATACCTAAGCCCGGAAAACACGAAGTTTTTGTTACCATACTCCTCCGGTGGGCACTGCCGACCACTGCCACCACTCCACTTTAAAGCTTAAACCATAAAGGATTGTGTGTGGAAAAGATAAGTACCGGGTATAATATAGTTTGGAAACTTGACTATAGTCGTCCTTTCTTGTTATACCCTTGCAGAGGGTATTACAATTTTATCCAAAAGTGTGCAACGAATATATATATATAAGTATATATATTCTTGATCAGGATCACCTCCTGAGTTGATATGAGCATGTCCGTCTGTCCGTCTGTCCGTCTGTCTGTTTCTACGCGAACAAGTCTCTCAGTTTTAAAGCTATCGATTTGAAACTTTGCACACACCCTTCTTTCCTTTGCACGCAGTATATAAGTCGGAACGACCGGGATCGGCCGACTATATCCTATACCTGCCATATAACTGAACGATCGGAAATGGTTTTTGGTAGAAATACCAACTTTGGTACCTTTGAAGGAAGAAGTTTGTGACTTTGTTTTAGATTTTATAATATAATAAATTGGGTTATATTATCATATTCTCGACTCCGCCCAAAGTTAGCAGAGTTAGCAGAAGTTAGCAGAAAGTTTTCCTTTCTCGTTTTTAGCTGATTTCGAGAGATTTATAGCTGATTTCGGTTTTACAACTGTACATTTTATTTATGGTACAAAAAGTTCTTTTTTATTGTAAAAAGAAAAAAAATTAAAATTTAGGGAGATATTGCCAGTTTAGTTAGGTTACCAAAAAAAGGACCGCTCCTAGCTACAACTATTCAGCCGAACTGGTTCAGCACATTTTAATTTGTATCTCAGAGGCTGTGGCATAAACTAAAAGTTTTGAAAAAAATAATAAAGAAAAAAAGAAAATAAGCCAATAAAGAAAATAAAGAAAAATAAAGAAATAAAGAAACCAAAGAAAATAAAGCTCACTTAGGGTTGAGCCGGAGTTGATATACCCTAGCAGTTATAAGGTATATCAACAAGTCAAAAAACATGGGCATATTCTTTGTGAGAGAGTTATTTATCAATTTTAGAGACAAGCGCATGAAGGGCAGTTTTAGTGGATTTGCTCTTTCTATATGAATGGTATGGTATGAAAGCTTTGGCTATGAAGGTATGAAGGTTGGGTTAAGAGAGTCAAAAAGGATGATAGACTAATTTGCCTAAAATCTTTTTGGTGTCGGATGAGGCAGTTTGCCCGCCTTGGGTATAAATAGCGATCATAGTTCATAGCGATTTTGCCCGCATGTTGGATATCCGCGGGTATGATTTCGTAGGGCCAGAATTGTAATTTGGATAGGATTTTCCTAAGTCTTGCAACTTGAGTAGTGCTTTTAATGTCTATTAATCTGTAAGGATTGCCGCAACACGCTGCCGCAACAAGCTGGACGTGGAGAAAGAAATGAGTAAAGAATAGGTTCGTCTAAGAAAGATTTTATTGATGTAAAACTGAAATATTTATAGCTAAGTTAATACATGAATATTTCTTAGGTGGTAAATTAGCACAAAATGAAAATGATAAATTAACAATTTGAAAGTGTGAATTGTGTTACATTATTGTGCCGATTTTATCAATCTGACACTCAGCAATTCTTGCTTAAGCTGTTGTTGTTGTTATGTGTAGTCATCAAACTACACTACATATCCAAAGCACGTAAAGTTTATTTTGTTAATTGTTTAAATTGTTTTGTAATTAAATAATAAATGCTATTACTTAATATTCTCCCGGCCGTTAAACAGGTGTTCAACCGTCGTCCAGCTCTATGGTAAAATTCCTTGGGTGGGTCCGGAGTGGTTCTTCTTTTGGTACCTTTAAAAGATGAATTCCACAACGATCGTTTATATCGCTAGATTTACACACATTTTCATTTAGACACTTTTTGGAACTGGTGGTACGGTTGATACGGTGAAGTTTTTCCTCTCATCACGGCTAGTCGATGTTGCAGAACCTCTATTTGTGGGTCGTCCATATCTTGTGATTGGGTGGGAATCCCTGTGGTGGATTCTGATGTTGTGTCTTTGGGCACAGAGATGTTTCCAAATCGACTGAACCAAGTTCGTATCTCAGTTGTCATAGTGCCAAACGTCGTCAAGCTTATATTGACATAGCGTGCTGTGCAACCAGAAGGCATGATCAACATACCGGTGGACTTTATGTTGATGGTTGATGAAATTCCGTTGCATACAGCCCGAAGTTTAAAGATGCAAAGATCAACTGGTTAGATTGGTGTGTTTTTAACCGTATTATGCGGCATTCCACTGGATTGCCATGACATTTTGTTCTTGTTTTGTTATTGAATAATTCAAATTTGCACCGACTGTCAACATTGTTCGCGGTTTGATGGTTGAAACAGATGTGCTGTTCAACTTTAACAATTATGTATTGATTGAATTCGTTTTCATCAAGCCTTTAAAGCAGTGGTCGGCACCCCAATACATTGATATGATTTTAACGCATTAGTGTTCGTTCCGAATAGCAGAAAGTAGGGTGTGAGCATGACGTTTCACCCATTTACACTGTTTGTGTGTGGCAGAGCTTGGGCAGAGAAATTTCCTATGCCCTCGGGATAGGGCCGAATGTTATATCCTGAGTAAAATGTATTCGGAAGCGGTCAATAAAATTCCTATAATATTCGCGTTATGCACGGTAAAATTCGACCGAACTAGTATCTAGGTAGCTAGGTATCTTGAAAAATCAACACTACTGCAGGTTTTTTTATAATTTGGTAGGAGCCTATTTTTAATATTTTTTAGGTTAGTGAGGCACCTTGTATACCAAGGAAGATTTGTTGAAGCGGACGGATAAAGTAAAGTAAAATTTTTCTAAAGTGACATTAAGATCAGTTCATCCCAGAATATCGGAACAATCGTATATATCAAGCGAATCTTATTTGCCACGCATAGAGACATCTGATCGATACCAGGAATAGTTTCGATAGAGACCTCCAGCGTGGGGTGATATGGGTCCTCTGGTGTTGAAAGGGGAAAAGCTCTGGAGAGAGCGGTCGCATCAGGATCAGATACAAAACATAAGTCTAAAAGCCGACCTAACGAATTTCTAACATGGTTAATCTGACCTAGGGACATGTCAAACATGCCCGCGATGAAGTCATGGTGAGTGATAAGTGACAAAGATGGTGAGTTATCGACGTTGGACCACTTTAATTCTGGGATATTAAAGTCGCCCACCCCTACAAGTTGGTCACGATCCGTCATAAGATTAAAGACGTGTCGAACAGCGGACAAATGCTGCAAATATGTAGGCGGTTCAGACATAGGCGGTATATATGAACATGTAATGTATAAAGATTTCACGGACATAGTGATTTTAACGCAAATAAATTCTATGTCACCAAACTCTTGGGATTTCATCACTTCAGAAGCAAGAGTAGAGTCTACTGAAATGAGGACTCCACCCCCCTTCGCTGAGGTCGATCCCGTCTTAAAGTGGTGTACTTACTTGGAAAAACTTCAAAGCTAAAGATCTTTGGCTTCAACCAAGTTTCTGTAAAGGCTATAATGAGGGATGCAAAGGAAAAACTACCAGAATATAGTTTAGGGAGTTTGCTACGGAGTTTAGGGAGTTTTGTTCTGATAGGTAAGAGTTAGTGACGAAACTAGTTTTTTGGGTTAGTGGCCAAAGAAGAGGTAGAGGGTTGGTCAGTGGTTCCGATATTGGGAAGACTTACTCCCACTGGTTTTTTAACTTTTTTCTTTACGGAACTAGGCTGATATTCTTGGACGAAAAGATTCTCTGGCCAAAAACTGGGAGAACGAATCGTCTTGAACATCAGCGCGGGCACACGAATCTTGAAAGAAGACATGCGCCGTGTATAACTATATTTAAATTTAGTTATGTCCTCCACCTTTATATCGGCTTTTGTTTTGATTATTGATTTATTCTTTATATTATTTGTTAAATCTCGAATCTTACTTTTTGCAATATATAAATCTAATATTATTTTGGTCTGTGTGGTTGGTGGTTGATCGTCCTTCCTGGATACAGTTGATTTATGGATGGAGATTGTCCTGTCTTCCTTCCTTGGTTTTTCTTGTTGGAGCGAGTTGTCGTTTTTATTTGAGAATGGCCTGCCTTCCTTCTTAGATTTTTCTTGTTGGAGTTGTCGTTTTATTTGTTTTTGTTTGTTTTTTTTTGCGTTGATTTTTTTAGTTTTGTGTTCTTGTTTGGTTTAAAATTTCGGTCCACCTTTGTTTTAATTCACTCTTTATGGATTATTTCATTAATTAATTTCCATTTACTTTGTTGTTAACGATCATTGTCAATGGTAGTGCCGTTTGGTGGACGTTTTAATTTTTCCACTAAAAATGTTGAGTTGTTGACCGCGCGAGTTCCGTTTATGTTTAACTTATTTTTTATTAAACCATTTTTTTGGAGCTTTATGTGACGCGGCCCCACGTTGGGCGCCAGTTAAATTGTTTGTAGTTCGGTGAATTAAAAATATGTAAATTTAATTTTTTAATTTTACAACTTGGTGTTAAACATTTATTTATTAAACGTAATTATTACAAGACACTTTTGATTTCTCTTAAATATTTTTTGTCAACCGTTCGCGGTCTCGGTCAAAAAGGCACTGAATTCTTAATTCTAAATCTGATCCAAAGAACCCCGGCCATAAGTTGTGTTTAGATTAGAGGCTTAAGATAAAACTGTCGCATCTTATTGTGAAATTCGATTAAGCTGATCGATGCCATTTGGTGGGTACTTGAAACTGGTGGGCGTAATTGGGCTTCGGAGGAAAGCTGATGTTTACTTTTGATTCTGATTTGTTTATGTGGAACCGAGATCGGACCTCAGAGCCAAAGACAAAGCCGAAGCCGAAGGCAAATGCAGAGTTTGAAAATATTGTTTATAAAATTCATAAGTGGAAAGCCATAAGTGGCCTGGATGTATGGGTTGGATAATTGAGCCAAAGATCAAGCCAAAGGCAAATGTAGAGATTGAAAATATTGTTTATAAAAGCCATAAGTGGCCTGTATTTAGGGGTTGGATAACTTGCATACGATTTTATTTTTAGAACTCTTTACATGTATCCGTCGACAAAAATGTGAGCTTTGTATGTATGTGTTACTGCTCGCACGACGGCGTAAAAAGGTTTTGGCTTCCAAATTTCAATTTCAATTTCTCGTTTCTGTCTTCAATGCGCCGATGTGGTAGTTAATAGAAGAAACAGTATTTTTAATCGCTGCAGATCGAGACAGGGTGGTGGCGTAATGCAAAAAGTAGTTTTTCTGTGTTCAAATCCTCGTAAGGACTTTGAACTTTTTCTTTCTTTTATAATTATTATTTTTTTTATTTTTCTTTATTTGTTATGTTTTTCTTTAATTTTACAATTGTAAAATTGTTTTATTCTTCATTATGTCCCGCTAATAAAATGCTAATAAAATTTCAAGGTAGTCCTTACGGAATTTTGTCATCCGACACGTCCATCACTTATTTTTACAACAATTGTAATAGTAATAATAAAGAAAAAAGAAAATAATAATAATAAAGTAAAAATAAAAAGTAAAAAAAAAATTAATAAAGGTAAATATAAAAAGAATTATAAAACTAAAACTTTCTAAAAATTAAAACAACCATTAATGAAACCGAACCCAGGACCCCAGGGAGCGCGCACTATCCATCTAGGCTACCCTCGAAGTTGATTTAATGGTACTTGAAATTGGTATTAAAAGAAGCACGAGAATCCATTCCAAAAACAGAGCTGAAGAGGAAGGATAGTAGAAGATATTTCTGATCTCTTTGCTCTCACACTGATTCATTTTGAACGTTTCAAACTTTCATCGTTCCAAAGATCTAAAAATAGAATTCTCTCTTTCCTTCTCTCATCTGCCAGTCGTTTCTCGAGGAACCCGCTCTCAAATGGTTTCATTTTTACAGCGGGTTCCACGACGGAAAAAATTAAAACATTTAAGAGCGCGGGTTCTCGACGCGGCCAGCCAAAATGCCGTAGAACCCGCACTTATAGACATTTTTACAGCGGGTTCCACTACGAACTGAGACGATGTTAAGGTGATTTTACAATTCTGTATTTTTTTTAATTGGATTATAAATTTAGGAAAACAAATTAAAAGAATAAAAATATAATATAAATAGATTTAAAATTAAAAAAAAAAATTGGGTGTCCCAAACCTGGTTTGAAGTCGTTTTACTTTGCACACCAGCCAAACGCTCTACCACTCCGCTATCCCTCATTCGTTGTCGAGCGAAAAATTTCTCAAACTTAACTTGTCGCATTCTGAAACCCGCTCGTTTCAATTTTTTTAAAGTTAAAGGATTTAAATAATTAAACTGCATATCCTTCACAATAGATTAATTTTTAATGTTGCATACCACAAATTTTCAGCTGTTAAAAACAGCTGTTGATGTTAACATTTACATGAGCTTAGAATTTACGATTTTTTGGTGCGATTTTAAAAACGCGAATACTGAAAATGGACCAAATCAAAAGTTTTTAAATTAATACTTTTCAATGTGGTTTGTATAATGTGTTTGTGTATGTGAAGTGTCCAAAAAACTTGTGTTGTCCTATTAATAAAGTAAAAATGTAAGTAGTCTAGCAAAAGTAATTTTTAGAAATAAATCACATTTGTTCACAAACATTGTAATTTAGTCCGTGTTGTAGATTGTTTAATTTTCTTCATATGAGTGAAATATGAAAATGCACTTCTATGCACTTTCGAAGAAATTCATAATTTAAGGAGGCAACCTCAAAACCTTGAATGTGAATCTGTTAGCTGTGAGACTAGTGCAAAACCGCTTTAAATTAAAAACAAAAAAAAAAAAGATTTTTAATTAAAAAAAAAAAAGCCACACCTTTTCCAAAAGAAGACTATGGTTTTTTAAAACACTAAAAAAGAACCATATTGAAATATCTTGCTTAGTTCTACAGTTAGCATGTTATTTTTAAATAGGGCGCGGTGCCACGCCCACAGTTTTTTCAAATCTGAAATTGGTATTAAAAGAAGCGCGAGAATCCATTCCAAAAACAGAGCTGAAGAGGAAGGATAGTAGAAGATATTTCTGATCTCTTTGCTCTCACACTGATTCATTTTGAACGTTTCAAACTTTCATCGTTCCAAAGATCTAAAAATAGAATTCTCTCTTTCCTTCTCTCATCTGCCAGTCGTTTCTCGAGGAACCCGCTCTCAAATGGTTTCATTTTTACAGCGGGTTCCACGACGGAAAAAATTAAAACATTTAAGAGCGCGGGTTCTCGACGCGGCCAGCCAAAATGCCGTAGAACCCGCACTTATAGACATTTTTACAGCGGGTTCCACTACGAACTGAGACGATGTTAAGGTGATTTTACAATTCTGTATTTTTTTAATTGGATTATAAATTTAGGAAAACAAATTAAAAGAATAAAAATATAATATAAATAGATTTAAAATTAAAAAAAAAATGGATGTCCCAAGCCTGGTTTGAAGTCGTTTTACTTTGCACACCAGCCAAACGCTCTACCACGCCGCTATCCCTCATTCGTTGTCGAGCGAAAAATTTCTCAAACTTAGATTTTGAAAAATTTCTCAAACTTAACTTGTCGCATTCTGAAACCCGCTCGTTTCCATTTTTTTAAAGTTAAAGGATTTAAATAATTAAACTGCATATCCTTCACAATAGATTAATTTTTAATGTTGCATACCACAAATTTTCAGCTGTTAAAAACAGCTGTTGATGTTAACATTTACATGAGCTTAAAATTTACGATTTTTTGGTGCGATTTTAAAAACGCGAATACTGAAAATGGACCAAATCAAAAGTTTTTAAATTATTACTTTTCAATGTGGTTTGTATAATGTGTTTGTGTATGTGAAGTGTCCAAAAAACTTGTGTTGTCCTCTTAATAAAGTAAAAATGTAAGTAGTCTAGCAAAAGTAATTTTTAGAAATAAATCACATTTGTTCACAAACATTGTAATTTAGTCCGTGTTGTAGATTGTTTAATTTTCTTCATATGAGTGAAATATGAAAATGCACTTCTATGCACTTTCGAAGAAATTCATAATTTAAGGAGGCAACCTCAAAACCTTGAATGTGAATCTGTTAGCTGTGAGACTAGTGCAAAACCGCTTTAAATTAAAAACAAAAAAAAAAAAAGATTTTTAATTAAAAAAAAAAAAGCCACACCTTTTCCAAAAGAAGACTATGGTTTTTTAAAACACTAAAAAAGAACCATATTGAAATATCTTGCTTAGTTCTACAGTTAGCATGTTATTTTTAAATAGGGCGCGGTGCAACGCCCACAGTTTTTTCAAATCTGAGTTCTTTTGACCATAGAAACTTAAATCAAAAATCAAAATCTAAATATCTTGATTAGTTTTTGAGTTAGAATGTGTTTCTTAAAAAGTGGGCGGTGACACGCCCACATTTTTTTTAAAATCTTAAATCTATTGACCATGTGAACTCAAATCAAAAATCAGAACTTAAATATCTTTTTTCGTTCTTGAGATATTTTTTTTGCCCAGAAAAAGTGGTCATATTTTCTATAGTGCGTATGTTTGTTGTTGTTTTGCTCAAGCGCAAAGGTATGCAAAAAAAATTGTTTCTGAGAATCCTAAAGAATCCGAGAATCTAAAATTATAGAAAACTTGACCACTTTTTCTGGCCAAAAGTCATTTTTTGAAAGTTAAAGAATTTAAATAATTTTAACTGTACATCATTCACAATAGATTCATTCAAACCTGGGTTTTAAGACGGCATATAGAGTGCATGGCTTCAGAAACAGAAATTGGACAGAATGCTCGAGATCTTCTAAAGAAAGGGATTGTAAAACGACTACAGCCTCTCGAGAAAAATAAAATCTTGGCCAAAGCTACAATCTTGGACCCACGATTTAATTTTCTTCAAGTCTTATAGCAGATACAACAACCAACGACATTGTTTCAGAACTTTGTGTCGGCCACATGGGTCATCAGACTTCTCAGGTACACCATGCGAACCATGCGTTTAGAGTATTTTCCACGGAAAAAATCCATACGTCCACGTGGGACAAGCACTTCAACATGCGGAAGAAAAAAACCTCACTGCAGAAGCTCAGATGTCTCTGAACAGCTTCAAAATGAGATGCAGCTGTATTTTCAAACCCCACTTGCAAAAAAATTTGATAGCCCTTTAACGTACTGGGTAGGGAATCGTAATGTTATGCCACTTTTGTCTAAAATTGCCTTGAAATATTTGGTTCCTCCTGCGTCATCCGTCCCGTCTGAACGTCTTGCTTCCACGATTAAACTTGTTGTTTCAGTTAATCGGAGCCAAATTAAATTGGATCAATTAAATTTATATGTAGCTACTACTTTCTTTTCCGTTGTACATACACTTACAGAATAAAAATGAATTTTTTTTGCAATGGAATGTTGTTAATGTTGGTGACATTGGTGATATATACCGATATTCGATATCGATAACTTTGCATCCGATATTATCGGACCGATATGATATTTTTCGGAATATCGATATTTACGATATTCGATATTTTTTTTAAATATCAACGTTCTTGAGATATTATTTTGGCCAGAAAAAGTGGTAAAATTTCCTATAGTGCGATGTAGGTGGCGCTTAGCGTGCGAATGAAAACACTACATACATTTATGTACATAGGCGAAGCATTAGTGCGCGTCTGATCTAAATGAATCATATACCAATCGAAAAGTATTGCTTCAATTAAATAAGCCGTGTTTTCAAAACATTGACAAAAGTTTATCAGTTTATCGGATAAATTTTCGTTAATTTAAAATGATTTTGATTGAATAAATTGGAGTACATTGGAGTGGGGACGTTGGAGTTTCTGAACAAAATATTTTACTAATAACATTTTAATTTTGAATACACATCGATTGACTATCAAAATCCGACGTTTTGTTTAGAAGTTATTATCCTTCACAATGAAACAGTGTGTCTTCAGTTTGTCTGTATGCACTAGGTTGATATAAAAAAAAACGGTTTAACGGTGACGAACGCGCAAGCCACGCCTAAAATATTTGATATCCATTTGTGTGAAGAAAACTACAAATTTAAAAGTATTCTTCACGACACGTGTCTGTATGTTATTTAATGTTTTCTTCGAATTAAAGCAGCCTTTAATTTTACCTCGTAAGAGTTTTTATACCCTTGCAGAGGGTATTATCATTTTGTGTGTGCAACGCAGTGAAGGAGACATCTCCGACCCTATAAAGTATATATATTCTTGATGAGCATGTCCGTCTGTCTGTCTGTCCGTTTCTACGCGAACTAGTCTCTCAGTTTTAAAGCTATTGTCTTGAAACTTTGCACACACCCTTTTGGACGCAGTATATAAGTCGGAACAGCCCGGATCGGCCGACTATATCCTATAGCTGCCATATAACTGATTGATCGGAAATAGTATAACTTTGGTGTTTTTAGAGTTAGAGAGTTCAAATTTGACACTAGAGCCAAATTTGACACTAGAGCCAAAACATTACGACATGCCAAATTTCATAAGCATCGGTTGACTATATCTTATAGCTGCCATATAACTGAACGATCGAAAATTACCCAACTTTGGTACTTTCGAAGAAAGAAGTTGAGACTTTTTATAGATTTTGCATTATAATAAATTGGGTTCTATTATCATATTCAAATAAGGATCGGCCAACTATATACGATGTTTGCGATATTTATCCGGTTTGAACTGCAAGGGTATATACACTTCGACTCCGCCCGAAGTTAACTTTCCTTTATTGTTTTTATTTCAATCTTAAAATTCAATTCATTTGATAATAATACAAAATTCTTGTTGATACAATAAGGGTTGACTTAAAAATTTTGGCTTAAAAAAGAAAAGAAATGTAACTTCTGGCTGGTTAAGATCGGAAATGGAGTGAAAATTTCCAATTTAGTTGGCCCACGCTTATGTATTTCCAAAAGTCCCAAGCTTCTATCCTCAAAAATACCAAATATGTGATTTTTTAGATTGTTCAGTTGTATGGCAGCTATAGGATATAGTTGGCCGATCCTTACAATATCGAGTAGATCGAATTAGTTTTCCAAAAGTAGAATCTTTAGGAAGTCCTCACCTCCTATCTTCAAAAACACGAGTATTAAGACATTTCTTAGCGACCAGTCATATGGTAGGATATAGGCGGCCAATCCTTATAAATTGTTGTATAACGAATCAATTGGTCAAAAATAAAATTCATAGAAAATCTCAACTCTCTAACATTTTAACAAAAAAATTATTTTCGCAGTGATCGATACATCTCCGACCCTATAAAGTATATATATTCATGATCAGGATCACCTCCTGAGTTAATATGAGCATATCCGTCTGTCTATTTCTACGCAAACTAGTCTCTCAGTTTCAAAGCTATTAACTTGAAATTTTGCATACACCTTTCTTTTCTTTGGAAAAGCCGGGATCAGGCGACTATATCCTATAGCTGCCATATACTGATCGATAGGAAATGATATAACTTTGGTGTTTTTAGCGTTAGAGAGTTCGGATGTAGCATGAATGATATTTTTGCCAAATTATACGCTTTTCGCTATATACGCTAAACATATCAATGTAATCTTGCGGTTACTCCGGAGTAACACTGTGGCCTTCTATGGAGTTCATTCCTTTTTTTTACAAATTAATCGTTTACAAACCGGAGCGCTCGCAAGATTGCATTGTCTTGTTTTGGAAAAAGCATTATAGCTTCAACAATTTTCATAATTTATTAATAAAATTGGTCTATTTTTCTAGATCTATTTCTCTATTTTCTAGAAAAAAAGTTTGTTGTTTTTTTTTTTTTAAAGCTACAACATTAAACTATTGAAAAAAGACGGCATCTATCTATTTCTAAAAAAAAAGCTTGTTGTTTTTTTAAAAGCTACATTAAACTATTGAAAAAAGATGGCATGTTGAAATCGGTTTACAATTACGCGTTACGAATTTTCAAGCGCCAAAAATTCCCAAAAAGCGTTTATTTTTAAACACGTTTTTGTGTTATATTCGACCTAAGAAGCAATTCCTACTTTCTTTTAAAAAGTTCGTTTATTTTTTTTTGTAGCACTGTTTGCACTTTCTTTAAGATCAAACGTCTAAATCAGTGGTCGGCACGGCCCTATCCCGAGGGCATAGGAAATTTCTCTGCCCGAGCTCTGCCACAAAAACACAGTATAAATGTGTGAAACGTCATGCTCACAGCCTACTTTCAGCCTAAATCATATCAATGTATTGGGGTGCCGTATTGGGGTGTCATATACCCTGGTTTAAATAATACAACAAAAAAACCAATAATAAATTTTGTTCTCAAATTTGTGCCGAACGATTTTAGTAACGTTTCGTTTGGAAATAGCCCTTGACATTCCGCAACTATTGATATATAGCTTATATCTAAGATAACTCTCAAACTCAAGATAAAAACTCAAGCCCTTATATAGCGTCTATAAGTGGGGTAACCAATTTTGTGCACTCGCCTGTTTAAAGTTTGGAAGTGCATGGGTTTCGAATTCACTATGCCTCTAGGGTAGACGAGTACTCCCCAGTCAATACCTAAGAAATTTATTTCAGAGTCGAATTTAACAAAGGCATGTCATAGTCTATACAGTATAGCCACTTGGGTATGTACCAACGGACATCGATTTACATACCCAAAAAAAGATTTTTTTCTTATAAATTTTTGATTTTTAATATACATAAAAATATTTAATATAATAGAGATACATTTAATTCATTTTTAATATTTATAAAATTATTTAATATATCATAAATTCACTTAATGAGACCATTTCATTTGGCTTACAATTACTTATGTTTTATGTGCGCAAAAATTATGGGTTGTTGTTGTTTGAGACACATTTTTTTTTCTATCTTCTATCTTAAAAAATACCAAAGTTGGTATTTTTTACCAAATACCATTTCCGATCGTTCAGTTATATGGCAGCTATAAGATATAGTCGGCCGAAAATAGAATCTGTACAAAGTTCCAACTTTCTATCTTTGATAACACGAAAGCTGGGTCATTTCCGATCGTTCAGTTATATGGCAGCTATTGGATAAATTCGGCCGATCCGACTTATATACTGCGTACAAAGGAAAGAAGGGTGTGTGCAAAGTTTCAAGACGATAGCTTTAAAACTGAGAGACAAGTTTGTGTAGAAACAGACAGACGGACAGCAGACGGACATGATTGTAGTAACTCAGGAGGTGATTCTGATAAAGAATATATATACTTAATTGGGTCGGATATGTCTCCTTCACTAAGTGCACTTTTTTATTTCACTCATATAAGGGAAATTAAACAATCTACAACATAAAATGAGTTTCATTGATTGACTCGGCTAGACTTAGTTTGAATCTCTTTTTAAAATTGAGATTTAATTCTATAAAATTTTTTGCTAAACTGCTTATATTTTCACTCTAATAAAAAGACAACACAAGTTTTTGGGACATTTCACATACACAAACTCATAATAAAAACCACACTTAAAAGTATTCAATTAAAAATTTTTGATTTTGCTCATGTATTTAATTTTTTGCGTTCTTAAAATAGCACTTAAAGTCTAAAATTGCAAGCTCATATAAGTGTTAATATCAACAGCTTTTTTTAATAGCTGATTTCTTCGCAGTGGCCCCATCTATGGAAATATCTGATAAAATTCAAAATTGATTTATTGTGAATGACATGCAGTTAAAGTAATTTAAATTCTTTAACTTTCATCTATCATAGTTTTATATCTTTATAACAGAGCACTTCACTTTTAGGCAGAAAAATGTTCACTCGGCTAGCACAATTTTTTTACCCTTGCAGAGGGTATTATAATTTTGTCCAAAAGTGTGCAGCGCAGTG
Source organism: Drosophila bipectinata (assembly GCF_030179905.1). Lineage (NCBI taxonomy): Eukaryota > Metazoa > Arthropoda > Insecta > Diptera > Drosophilidae > Drosophila > Drosophila bipectinata. Next base: position 16,861,915 of record NC_091740.1, on the reverse strand, counting down.
AAGGAGACATCTTCGACCCTATAACCACCCAAACGGAAGAGGTCGCGGGGGTGCGGCCATCCTCATCCGCAGCAGAATCAAGTACGAGACCCTGCCACAGCATCTGCCACGATTAAACTTGTTGTTTCAGTTAATCGGAGCCAAATTAAATTGGATCAATTAAATTTATATGTAGCTACTACTTTCTTTTCCGTTGTACATACACTTACAAAATAAAAATGAATCGATATCGATAACTTTGCATCCGATATTATCGGACCGATATGATATTTTTCGGAATATCGATATTTACGATATTCGATATTTTTTTAAAATATCAACGTTCTTGAGATATTATTTTGGCCAGAAAAAGTGGTAAAATTTCTATAGTGCGATGTAGGTGGCGCTTAGCGTGCGAATGAAAACACTACATACATTTATGTACATAGGCGAAGAATTAGTGCGCGTCTGATCTGAATGAATCATATACCAATCGAAAAGTATTGCTTCAATTAGATAAGCCGTGTTTTCAAAACATTGACAAAAGTTTATCAGTTTATCGGATAAATTTTCGTTAATTTAAAATGATTTTGATTGACTGAATTGGAGTACATTGGAGTGGGGACGTTGGAGTTTCTGAACAAAATATTTTACTAATAACATTTGAATTTTGAATACACATCGATTGACTATCAAAATCCGACGTTTTGTTTAGAAGTTATTATCCTTCACAATAAAACAGTGTGTCTTCAGTTTGTCTGTATGCACTAGGTTGATATAAAAAAAAACGGTTTAACGGTGACGAACGCGCAAGCCACGCCTAAAATATTTGATATCCATTTGTGTGAAGAAAACTACAAATTTAAAAGTATTCTTCACGACACGTGTTTGTATGTTATTTAATGTTTTCTTCGAATTAAAGCAGCCTTTAATTTTACCTCGTAAGAGTTTTTATACCCTTGCAGAGGGTATTATCATTTTGTGTGTGCAACGCAGTGAAGGAGACATCTCCGACCCTATAAAGTATATATATTCTTGATGAGCATGTCCGTCTGTCTGTCTGTCCGTTTCTACGCGAACTAGTCTCTCAGTTTTAAAGCTATTGTCTTGAAACTTTGCACACACCCTTTTGGACACAGTATATAAGTCGGAACAGCCCGGATCGGCCGACTATATCCTATAGCTGCCATATAACTGATTGATCGGAAATAGTATAACTTTGGTGTTTTTAGAGTTAGAGAGCTCAAATTTGAGAGTCACTAGAGCCTAGAGTCACTAGAGTCACTAGAGTCACTAGAACACTAGAGCCATTTTTGGCAAAACATTACGACATGCCAAATTTCATAAGCATCGGTTGACTATATCTTATAGCTGCCATATAACTGAACGATCGAAAATGACCCAACTTTGGTACTTTCGAAGAAAGAAGTTGAGACTTTTTATAGATTTTGCATTATAATAAATTGGGTTATATTATCATATTCAAATAAGGATCGGCCAACTATATACGATGTTTGCGATATTTATCCGGTTTTAACTGCAAGGGTATATACACTTCGACTCCGCCCGAAGTTAACTTTCCTTTCTTGTTTTTATTTCAATCTTAAAATTTAATTCATTTGATAATAATACAAAATTCTTGTTGATACAATAAGGGTTGACTTAAAAATTTTAGTTAAAGCATAGTACTGAGTTGACGAAAATCCGCTGTCCAACGAGTGACAGCTGTCAAACTCCATATAAACAAGAAAGGAAAGCTAACTTCGGGCGGAGCCGAAGTTTATATACCCTTGCAGTTAAAACTGGATATATATCGCAAACATCAGATATAGTTGGCCGATCCTTATGATTACATCATAATAAAACCAATTAATTACAATAAAAAATCTAAAAAAAAGTCCCAAGCTTTTATCTTCAAAAATACGAAAGTTGATATTTCTACCAAATACCATTTCCAATCGTTCAGTTATATGGCAGCTATAGGATATAGTCGGCCGATCCTAATGAAATTTCGTAGGTCGGATTAACTGACCAAAGATATAATCTGTAGCAAATTTCAGCGTTCTATCTTCAAAAACACGAAAGTTGGGTCATTTCCGATCAATCAGTTATATGGCAGCTATAGGATATAGTCGGCCGATCCTTATGAAATTTGACATGTCGTTTTATTTTGCCAAAAATAGCTCTCATGTCAAATTTGAACTCTCTAACTCTCAAAACACCAAAGTTATACCAGTTCCGATCAATCAGTTATATGGCAGCTATAGGATATAGTCGGCCGATCCCGGCCGTTCCGACTTATATACTGCGTGCAAAGGAAAGAAGGGTGTGTGCAAAGTTTCAAGACGATAGCTTCAAAACTGAGAGACTAGTTCGCGTAGAAACGGACAGACAGACAGACGGACAGACAGACGGACAGACAGACGGACAGACGGACAGACGGACAGACGGACAGACGGACATGCTCATATCAACTCAGGAGGTGATCCTGATCAAGAATATATATACTTTATAGGGTCGGAGATGTCTCCTTCACTGCGTTGCACACTTTTGGACAAAATTATAATACCCTCTGCAAGGGTATAAAAAACGGTGTAAAAAAGGAAAGAAGAAGAAATTTTTGCCTTCTAGATTTTGCGGGTACTGAGTTGACGAAAATTTTTGTTATCGATTTTAATCGTGTTGCCGGATCAAAAAAAATAAGCAGCTGCTCTCGGGGTGTTAAAAAAAATATTTGAATTTTTATAGGTGTGACATGGAGGGTCAATTGACCAAACAAAAAAATAGTCGGCCCGTAAAATTTTCGACGCGCCAGGACAAGTTAAAATTAATTTCTGCGGTCAAGACGAAGCCCATAATATGGGATTTGACCCACAAGGGGCATTTTAATGCCATAAAATGGCATTGAAATGATTTGTGATTGATTTTGATTTTGATCCAGTTTTCTATTTCTTAATCAGCTCCTTAGCGGCGAAATACATAAACAAAACACCAACATCCAATCGTTTTGAATTCATTTTTGCTATTTGTTTTTTGTTTACAAACAACAGCTGTTCAGTATTACCTTATTTCTTCATTGTTTTGGTCACACTACCTCGGCAGCCGAATAAAGTGCAAAATCGCTATCAGAATTTCAACAGCGGATTTTCGTCAACTCAATACTATGCTTAAAACAAGAAAAGAAATGTAACTTCTGGCGGATCCGAAGTTTATAAAACCTTGCAGTTAAGATCGGAATTGTATTGAAAATTTCCAATTTAGTTGGCCCACGCTTATGTATTTCCAAAAGTCCCAAGCTTCTATCCTCAAAAATACCAAATATGTGATTTTTTAGATTGTTCAGTTGTATGGCAGCTATAGGATATAGTTGGCCGATCCTTACAATATCGAGTAGATCGAATTAGTTTTCCAAAAGTAGAATCTTTAGGAAGTCCTCACCTCCTATCTTCAAAAACACGAGTATTAAGACATTTCTTAGCGACCAGTCATATGGTAGGATATAGGCGGCCAATCCTTATAAATTGTTGTATAACGAATCAATTGGTCAAAAATAAAATTCATAGAAAATCTCAACTCTCTAACATTTTAACAAAAAAATTATTTTCGCAGTGATGGATACATCTCCGACCCTATAAAGTATATATATTCATGATCAGGATCACCTCCTGAGTTAATATGAGCATATCCGTCTGTCTATTTCTACGCAAACTAGTCTCTCAGTTTCAAAGCTATTAACTTGAAATTTTGCATACACCTTTCTTTTCTTTGGAAAAGCCGGGATCAGGCGACTATATCCTATAGCTGCCATATACTGATTGATAGGAAATGATATAACTTTGGTGTTTTTAGCGTTAGAGAGTTCGGATGTAGCATGAATGATATTTTTGCCAAATTATACGCTTTTCGCTATATACGCTAAACATATCAATGTAATCTTGCGGTTACTCCGGAGTAACACTGTGGCCTTCTATGGAGTTCATTCCATTTTTTTACAAATTAATCGTTTACAAACCGGAGCGCTCGCAAGATTGCATTGTCTTGTTTTGGAAAAAGCGTTATAGCTTCAACAATTTTCATAATTTATTAATAAAATTGATCTATTTTTCTAGATCTATTTCTCTATTTTCTAGAAAAAAAGTTTGTTGTTTTTTTTTTTTTAAAGCTACAACATTAAACTATTGAAAAAAGACGGCATCTATCTATTTCTAAAAAAAAAGCTTGTTGTTTTTTTAAAAGCTACATTAAACTATTGAAAAAAGATGGCATGTTGAAATCGGTTTACAATTACGCGTTACGAATTTTCAAGCGCCAAAAATTTCCAAAAAGCGTTTTTTTTTAAACACGTTTTTGTGTTATATTCGACCTAAGAAGCAATTCCTACTTTCTTTTAAAAAGTTCGTTTATTTTTTTTTTTAGCACTGTTTGCACTTTCTTTAAGATCAAACGTCTAAATCAGTGGTCGGCACGGCCCTATCCCGAGGGCATAGGAAATTTCTCTGCCCGAGCTCTGCCACAAAACCACAGTATAAATGTGTGAAACGTCCTGCTCACAGCCTACTTTCAGTCTAAATCATATCAATGTATTGGGGTGCCGACCCTTGGTCTAAATAATACAACAAAAAAACCAATAATAAATTTTGTTCTCAAATTTGTGCCGAACGATTTTAGTAACGTTTCGTTTGGAAATAGCCCTTGACATTCCGCAACTATTGATATATAGCTTATATCTAAGATAACTCTCAAACTCAAGATAAAAACTCAAGCCCTTATATAGCGTCTATAAGTGGGGTAACCAATTTTGTGCACTCGCCTGTTTAAAGTTTGGAAGTGCATGGGTTTCGAATTCACTATGCCTCTAGGGTAGACGAGTACTCCCCAGTCAATACCTAAGAAATTTATTTCAGAGTCGAATTTAACAAAGGCATGTCATAGTCTATACAGTATAGCCACTTGGGTATGTACCAACGGACATCGATTTACATACCCAAAAAAAGATTTTTTTCTTATAAATTTTTGATTTTTAATATACATAAAAATATTTAATATAATAGAGATACATTTAATTCATTTTTAATATTTATAAAATTATTTAATATATCATAAATTCACTTAATGAGACCATTTCATTTGGCTTACAATTACTTATGTTTTATGTGCGCAAAAATTATGGGTTGTTGTTGTTTGAGACACATTTTTTTTTCTATCTTCTATCTTAAAAAATACCAAAGTTGGTATTTTTTACCAAATACCATTTCCGATCGTTCAGTTATATGGCAGCTATAGGATATAGTCGAAATAGAATCTGTACAAAGTTCCAACTTTCTATCTTTGATAACACGAAAGCTGGGTCATTTCCGATCGTTCAGTTATATGGCAGCTATTGGATAAATTCGGCCGATCCGACTTATATACTGCGTACAAAGGAAAGAAGGGTGTGTGCAAAGTTTCAAGACGATAGCTTTAAAACTGAGAGACAAGTTTGTGTAGAAACAGACAGACGGACAGCAGACGGACATGATTGTAGTAACTCAGGAGGTGATTCTGATAAAGAATATATATACTTAATTGGGTCGGATATGTCTCCTTCACTAAGTGCACTTTTTTATTTCACTCATATAAGGGAAATTAAACAATCTACAACATAAAATGAGTTTCATTGATTGACTCGGCTAGACTTAGTTTGAATCTCTTTTTAAAATTGAGATTTAATTCTATAAAATTTTTTGCTAAACTGCTTATATTTTCACTCTAATAAAAAGACAACACAAGTTTTTGGGACATTTCACATACACAAACTCATAATAAAAACCACACTTAAAAGTATTCAATTAAAAATTTTTGATTTTGCTCATGTATTTAATTTTTTGCGTTCTTAAAATAGCACTTAAAGTCTAAAATTGCAAGCTCATATAAGTGTTAATATCAACAGCTTTTTTTAATAGCTGATTTCTTCGCAGTGGCCCCATCTATGGAAATATCTGATAAAATTCAAAATTGATTTATTGTGAATGACATGCAGTTAAAGTAATTTAAATTCTTTAACTTTCATCTATCATAGTTTTATATCTTTATAACAGAGCACTTCACTTTTAGGCAGAAAAATGTTCACTCGGCTAGCACAATTTTTTTACCCTTGCAGAGGGTATTATAATTTTGTCCAAAAGTGTGCAGCGCAGTGAAGGAGACATCTTCGACCCTATAACCACCCAAACGGAAGAGGTCGCGGGGGTGCGGCCATCCTCATCCGCAGCAGAATCAAGTACGAGACCCTGCCACAGCATCTGCCACGATTAAACTTGTTGTTTCAGTTAATCGGAGCCAAATTAAATTGGATCAATTAAATTTATATGTAGCTACTACTTTCTTTTCCGTTGTACATACACTTACAAAATAAAAATGAATCGATATCGATAACTTTGCATCCGATATTATCGGACCGATATGATATTTTTCGGAATATCGATATTTACGATATTCGATATTTTTTTAAAATATCAACGTTCTTGAGATATTATTTTGGCCAGAAAAAGTGGTAAAATTTCCTATAGTGCGATGTAGGTGGCGCTTAGCGTGCGAATGAAAACACTACATACATTTATGTACATAGGCGAAGAATTAGTGCGCGTCTGATCTGAATGAATCATATACCAATCGAAAAGTATTGCTTCAATTAGATAAGCCGTGTTTTCAAAACATTGACAAAAGTTTATCAGTTTATCGGATAAATTTTCGTTAATTTAAAATGATTTTGATTGACTGAATTGGAGTACATTGGAGTGGGGACGTTGGAGTTTCTGAACAAAATATTTTACTAATAACATTTGAATTTTGAATACACATCGATTGACTATCAAAATCCGACGTTTTGTTTAGAAGTTATTATCCTTCACAATAAAACAGTGTGTCTTCAGTTTGTCTGTATGCACTAGGTTGATATAAAAAAAAACGGTTTAACGGTGACGAACGCGCAAGCCACGCCTAAAATATTTGATATCCATTTGTGTGAAGAAAACTACAAATTTAAAAGTATTCTTCACGACACGTGTCTGTATGTTATTTAATGTTTTCTTCGAATTAAAGCAGCCTTTAATTTTACCTCGTAAGAGTTTTTATACCCTTGCAGAGGGTATTATCATTTTGTGTGTGCAACGCAGTGAAGGAGACATCTCCGACCCTATAAAGTATATATATTCTTGATGAGCATGTCCGTCTGTCTGTCTGTCCGTTTCTACGCGAACTAGTCTCTCAGTTTTAAAGCTATTGTCTTGAAACTTTGCACACACCCTTTTGGACGCAGTATATAAGTCGGAACAGCCCGGATCGGCCGACTATATCCTATAGCTGCCATATAACTGATTGATCGGAAATAGTATAACTTTGGTGTTTTTAGAGTTAGAGAGCTCAAATTTGAGAGTCACTAGAGCCTAGAGTCACTAGAGTCACTAGAGTCACTAGAACACTAGAGCCATTTTTGGCAAAACATTACGACATGCCAAATTCATGCAGCATCGGTTGACTATATCTTATAGCTGCCATATAACTGAACGATCGAAAATGACCCAACTTTGGTACTTTCGAAGAAAGAAGTTGAGACTTTTTATAGATTTTGCATTATAATAAATTGGGTTATATTATCATATTCAAATAAGGATCGGCCAACTATATACGATGTTTGCGATATTTATCCGGTTTTAACTGCAAGGGTATATACACTTCGACTCCGCCCGAAGTTAACTTTCCTTTCTTGTTTTTATTTCAATCTTAAAATTCAATTCATTTGATAATAATACAAAATTCTTGTTGATACAATAAGGGTTGACTTAAAAATTTTAGTTAAAGCATAGTACTGAGTTGACGAAAATCCGCTGTCCAACGAGTGACATCTGTCAAACTCCATATAAAAAAAAAGGTGTAAAAAAGTAAAGAAGAAGAAATTTTTGCCTTCTAGATTTTGCGGGTACTGAGTTGACGAAAATTTTTGTTATCGATTTTAATCGTGTTGCCGGATCAAAAAAAATAAGCAGCTGCTCTCGGGGTTTTAAAAAAAATATTTGAATTTATTTTTATAGGTGTGACATGGAGGGTCAATTGACCAAACAAAAAAATAGTCGGCCCGTAAAATTTTCGACGCGCCAGGACAAGTTAAAATTAATTTCTGCGGTCAAGGCGAAGCCCATAATATGGGATTTGACCCACAAGGGGCATTTTAATGCCATAAAATGGCATTGAAATGATTTGTGATTGATTTTGATTTTGATCCAGTTTTCTATTTCTTAATCAGCTCCTTAGCGGCGAAATACATAAACAAAACACCAACATCCAATCGTTTTGAATTCATTTTTGCTTATTTGTTTTTTGTTTACAAACAACAGCTGTTCAGTATTACCTTATTTCTTCATTGTTTTGGTCACACTACCTCGGCAGCCGAATAAAGTGCAAAATCGCTATCAGAATTTCAACAGCGGATTTTCGTCAACTCAATACTATGCTTAAAACAAGAAAAGAAATGTAACTTCTGGCGGATCCGAAGTTTATAAAACCTTGCAGTTAAGATCGGAATTGTATTGAAAATTTCCAATTTAGTTGGCCCACGCTTATGTATTTCCAAAAGTCCCAAGCTTCTATCCTCAAAAATACCAAATATGTGATTTTTTAGATTGTTCAGTTGTATGGCAGCTATAGGATATAGTTGGCCGATCCTTACAATATCGAGTAGATCGAATTAGTTTTCCAAAAGTAGAATCTTTAGGAAGTCCTCACCTCCTATCTTCAAAAACACTAGTATTAAGACATTTCTTAGCGACCAGTCATATGGTAGGATATAGGCGGCCAATCCTTATAAATTGTTGTATAACGAATCAATTGGTCAAAATAAAATTCATAGAAAATCTCAACTCTCTAACATTTTAACAAAAAAATTATTTTCGCAATGATCGATACATCTCCGACCCTATAAAGTATATATATTCATGATCAGGATCACCTCCTGAGTTAATATGAGCATATCCGTCTGTCTATTTCTACGCAAACTAGTCTCTCAGTTTCAAAGCTATTAACTTGAAATTTTGCATACACCTTTCTTTTCTTTGGAAAAGCCGCGATCAGGCGACTATATCCTATAGCTGCCATATACTGATCGATAGGAAATGATATAACTTTGGTGTTTTTAGCGTTAGAGAGTTCGGATGTAGCATGAATGATATTTTTGCCAAATTATACGCTTTTCGCTATATACGCTAAACATATCAATGTAATCTTGCGGTTACTCCGGAGTAACACTGTGGCCTTCTATGGAGTTCATTCCTTTTTTTTTTTACAAATTAATCGTTTACAAACCGGAGCGCTCGCAAGATTGCATTGTCTTGTTTTGGAAAAAGCATTATAGCTTCAACAATTTTCATAATTTATTAATAAAATTGGTCTATTTTTCTAGATCTATTTCTCTATTTTCTAGAAAAAAAGTTTGTTGTTTTTTTTTTTAAAGCTACAACATTAAACTATTGAAAAAAGACGGCATCTATCTATTTCTAAAAAAAAGCTTGTTGTTTTTTTAAAAGCTACATTAAACTATTGAAAAAAGATGGCATGTTGAAATCGGTTTACAATTACGCGTTACGAATTTTCAAGCGCCAAAAATTCCCAAAAAGCGTTTTTTTTAAACACGTTTTTGTGTTATATTCGACCTAAGAAGCAATTGCTACTTTCTTTTAAAAAGTTCGTTTATTTTTTTTTGTAGCACTGTTTGCACTTTCTTTAAGATCAAACGTCTAAATCAGTGGTCGGCACGGCCCTATCCCGAGGGCATAGGAAATTTCTCTGCCCGAGCTCTGCCACAAAAACACAGTATAAATGTGTGAAACGTCATGCTCACAGCCTACTTTCAGCCTAAATCATATCAATGTATTGGGGTGCCGTATTGGCGTGTCATATACCCTGGTCTAAATAATACAAAAAAAAAACAAAAATAAATTTTGTTCTCAAATTTGTGCCGAACGATTTTAGTAACGTTTCGTTTGGAAATAGCCCTTGACATTCCGCAACTATTGATATATAGCTTATATCTAAGATAACTCTCAAACTCAAGATAAAAACTCAAGCCCTTATATAGCGTCTATAAGTGGGGTAACCAATTTTGTGCACTCGCCTGTTTAAAGTTTGGAAGATACCCAGCTATTCGCCGGACTAGTGCATGGGTTTCGAATTCACTATGCCTCTAGGGTAGACGAGTACTCCCCAGTCAATACCTAAGAAATTTATTTCAGAGTCGAATTTAACAAAGGCTTGTCATAGTCTATACAGTATAGCCACTTGGGTATGTATCAACGGACATCGATTTACATACCCAAAAAAAGATTTTTTTCTTATAAATTTTTGTTTTTTAATATACATAAAAATATTTAATATAATAGAGATACATTTAATTCATTTTTAATATTTATAAAATTATTTAATATATCATAAATTCACTTAATGAGACCATTTCATTTGGCTTACAATTACTTATGTTTTATGTGCGCAAAAATTATGGGTTGTTGTTGTTTGACCCACATTTTTTTTTCTATCTTCTATCTTAAAAAATACCAAAGTTGGTATTTTTTACCAAATACCATTTCCGATCGTTCAGTTATATGGAAGACAAGTTTGTGTAGAAACAGACAGACGGACAGCAGACGGACATGATTGTAGTAACTCAGGAGGTGATTCTGATAAAGAATATATATACTTAATTGGGTCGGATATGTCTCCTTCACTAAGTGCACTTTTTTATTTCACTCATATAAGGGAAATTAAACAATCTACAACATAAAATGAGTTTCATTGATTGACTCGGCTAGACTTAGTTTGAATCTCTTTTTAAAATTGAGATTTAATTCTATAAAATTTTTTGCTAAACTGCTTATATTTTCACTCTAATAAAAAGACAACACAAGTTTTTGGGACATTTCACATACACAAACTCATAATAAAAACCACACTTAAAAGTATTCAATTAAAAATTTTTGATTTTGCTCATGTATTTAATTTTTTGCGTTCTTAAAATAGCACTTAAAGTCTAAAATTGCAAGCTCATATAAGTGTTAATATCAACAGCTTTTTTTAATAGCTGATTTCTTCGCAGTGGCCCCATCTATGGAAATATCTGATAAAATTCAAAATTGATTTATTGTGAATGACATGCAGTTAAGGATGTAGTCTCATGTGTGAGGTTGAAAAAATCGATTTTTTTTTTTCAACACATTTCGATAGTAATGTTTATTAAGAATGTACTGTTAAAGTTTCAAATAAAAATATCAAATAATGACAGAGATACAGCCCATAATCGAGAGCGCGCCTACACCAAAAAGTATGAGTTTCTCGGTAGCGTCTAAACTTTAAACGAGTTTTTCTCGGAACGACATTTTTGTGTGCGGCGCAGGTGATTCACAAAATTCTATGGTACCGATCTAGCTGAAATTTGGATATGTTGTTCTTAAAAGTAACACCTCTGTCCCGTACTAGAATCATTTATTTTTAATGATTAGTTTTTTTTTTATCATTAATTTAAGATAAATTTTTTAAATTATAACAAATTTTTTTTTTTGTGAGCTTGCCATTTTGTTGTTTATTGATGAAAATATTTCATTCTAGTACGGGACAGAGCCATAAGCTTACAAAACAATAATCTATTCTAATTTTTTGTTTCGGATGACTCTAGCAGTCGAAATCACCTGCGCCAGGGACTTACCTTTTTTTTGTATATGCATACTTTGGCATGCTATAAAGTGTATTAAACTACACAAGAATAAATTAAACAAAATATTTTCAAATAGTTTATGATGCCTATAAAAACATATGTGAAAATTGGAACGATCGCATTATTTTTTATTACAAAAAAAAATTTTTGAAATAACCTCTAAAAAGTAGGCCGGAACATGAGACTACATCCTTAAAGTAATTTAAATTCTTTAACTTTCATCTATCATAGTTTTATATCTTTATAACAGAGCACTTCACTTTTAGGCAGAAAAATGTTCACTCGGCTAGCACAATTTTTTTACCCTTGCAGAGGGTATTATAATTTTGTCCAAAAGTGTGCAGCGCAGTGAAGGAGACATCTTCGACCCTATAACCACCCAAACGGAAGAGGTCGCGGGGGTGCGGCCATCCTCATCCGCAGCAGAATCAAGTACGAGACCCTGCCACAGCATCTGCCACGATTAAACTTGTTGTTTCAGTTAATCGGAGCCAAATTAAATTGGATCAATTAAATTTATATGTAGCTACTACTTTCTTTTCCGTTGTACATACACTTACAAAATAAAAATGAATCGATATCGATAACTTTGCATCCGATATTATCGGACCGATATGATATTTTTCGGAATATCGATATTTACGATATTCGATATTTTTTTAAAATATCAACGTTCTTGAGATATTATTTTGGCCAGAAAAAGTGGTAAAATTTCCTATAGTGCGATGTAGGTGGCGCCAAAGATTATACAGTACATAGATGGGACATCTCATACAAAGAAAAATTTTCTATGGCGGGTTCCAGCCGTGGAACCCGCTGGAACGAGCGGGTTCCATTGCGCGACAAGTTAAGTTTGAGAAATTTTTCGCGAGACAACGAATGAGGAATAGCCGAGTGGTAGAGTGCTTGGCTGATGTGCAAAGTAAAATGAGTTCAAACCAGGCTCGGGACATCCATTTTTTTTAATTTTAAATCTATTTATATTATTGTTTTATTATTTTAATGTGTTTTCCTAAATTTATAATCCAATAAAAAAAAATACAAAATTGTAAAATCACCTTAACATCGTCTCAGTTCGTAGTGGAACCCGCTGTAAAAATGTCTATAAGTGCGGGTTCTACGGCATTTTGGCAGGCCGCGTCGTGGAACCCGCTCTCAAATGTTTTCATTTTTTCCGTCGTGGAACCCGCTGTATAATGAAAACATTTGAGAGCGGGTTCCACGACAAACGCCTGGCAGATGAGATAGGGAGAGAGAGAATTCTATTTTTAGATCGTAACATCTTTGGAACGATGAAAGTTTGAAACGATGTAATCGAACCAATGTAAGAGTAAGGAGATCAGAAATATCTTTTACTATCCTTACTCGTCAACTCTGTTTTTGGTATAGATTCTAGCGCCTCCTTTAACACCAATTTTAAGTATCATAAAATTAACTTCGAGGGTAGCATAGATGGATAGTGCGCGATCCTTATTCATGGGTCCTGGGTTCGACTTCATTAGCGGGCGGTTGTTTCAATTTTGATAAAGTTTTAGTTTTATGATTCTTTTTATATTTACTTTTATTTTATTATTTTTTTTTTTACTTTTAACTTTTACGTTATTATTATTATTTTTAATTGCATTCTATTACAATGGTTGTAAAAATAAGTGACGGACGTGTCGGATGACAAAATACCGGAAGGACTCCCTTGAAATTTTATTAGCCGTACATAATGAAGAATTAAACAATTTTACAATTGTAAAATTAAAGAAAAATATTACAATTAAAGAAAAAAAAATAATAATAATTATTAAAGAAAGAAAAAGTTCAAAGTCCTTACGAGGATTTGAACACATAAAAATTACACATAGAGTAGCTACTCTATGCATTACGCTACCATCCTGTCTAGATCTGCCGCGATCAAAAATACTATTTCTTCTACCAACTACCACATCGGCGCATCGAAAACAGAAACGAGAAATCGAAATTGAAATTTGTAAGCCAAAACATTTTTACTCCGTCGTGCGAGCAGTCACACATACACACATAGGTTCACATTTTTGTTGACGGATACATGGATAGAGTTCTAAAAATAGAATCGTATGCATGTGCGTTCCCCCCTCACCAACAAGCTCGACGCAAAAAGTTGACCGTTTTGGGCCCTGATGTCCCATCTATGTACTTTATAATCTTTGGTGGCGCTTAGCGTGCGAATGAAAACACTACATACATTTATGTACATAGGCGAAGAATTAGTGCGCGTCTGATCTGAATGAATCATATACCAATCGAAAAGTATTGCTTCAATTAGATAAGCCGTGTTTTCAAAACATTGACAAAAGTTTATCAGTTTATCGGATAAATTTTCGTTAATTTAAAATGATTTTGATTGACTGAATTGGAGTACATTGGAGTGGGGACGTTGGAGTTTCTGAACAAAATATTTTACTAATAACATTTGAATTTTGAATACACATCGATTGACTATCAAAATCCGACGTTTTGTTTAGAAGTTATTATCCTTCACAATAAAACAGTGTGTCTTCAGTTTGTCTGTATGCACTAGGTTGATATAAAAAAAAACGGTTTAACGGTGACGAACGCGCAAGCCACGCCTAAAATATTTGATATCCATTTGTGTGAAGAAAACTACAAATTTAAAAGTATTCTTCACGACACGTGTCTGTATGTTATTTAATGTTTTCTTCGAATTAAAGCAGCCTTTAATTTTACCTCGTAAGAGTTTTTATACCCTTGCAGAGGGTATTATCATTTTGTGTGTGCAACGCAGTGAAGGAGACATCTCCGACCCTATAAAGTATATATATTCTTGATGAGCATGTCCGTCTGTCTGTCTGTCCGTTTCTACGCGAACTAGTCTCTCAGTTTTAAAGCTATTGTCTTGAAACTTTGCACACACCCTTTTGGACGCAGTATATAAGTCGGAACAGCCCGGATCGGCCGACTATATCCTATAGCTGCCATATAACTGATTGATCGGAAATAGTATAACTTTGGTGTTTTTAGAGTTAGAGAGCTCAAATTTGAGAGTCACTAGAGCCTAGAGTCACTAGAGTCACTAGAACACTAGAGCCATTTTTGGCAAAACATTACGACATGCCAAATTCATGCAGCATCGGTTGACTATATCTTATAGCTGCCATATAACTGAACGATCGAAAATGACCCAACTTTGGTACTTTCGAAGAAAGAAGTTGAGACTTTTTATAGATTTTGCATTATAATAAATTGGGTTATATTATCATATTCAAATAAGGATCGGCCAACTATATACGATGTTTGCGATATTTATCCGGTTTTAACTGCAAGGGTATATACACTTCGACTCCGCCCGAAGTTAACTTTCCTTTCTTGTTTTTATTTCAATCTTAAAATTCAATTCATTTGATAATAATACAAAATTCTTGTTGATACAATAAGGGTTGACTTAAAAATTTTAGTTAAAGCATAGTACTGAGTTGACGAAAATCCGCTGTCCAACGAGTGACATCTGTCAAACTCCATATAAAAAAAAAGGTGTAAAAAAGTAAAGAAGAAGAAATTTTTGCCTTCTAGATTTTGCGGGTACTGAGTTGACGAAAATTTTTGTTATCGATTTTAATCGTGTTGCCGGATCAAAAAAAATAAGCAGCTGCTCTCGGGGTTTTAAAAAAAATATTTGAATTTATTTTTATAGGTGTGACATGGAGGGTCAATTGACCAAACAAAAAAATAGTCGGCCCGTAAAATTTTCGACGCGCCAGGACAAGTTAAAATTAATTTCTGCGGTCAAGGCGAAGCCCATAATATGGGATTTGACCCACAAGGGGCATTTTAATGCCATAAAATGGCATTGAAATGATTTGTGATTGATTTTGATTTTGATCCAGTTTTCTATTTCTTAATCAGCTCCTTAGCGGCGAAATACATAAACAAAACACCAACATCCAATCGTTTTGAATTCATTTTTGCTTATTTGTTTTTTGTTTACAAACAACAGCTGTTCAGTATTACCTTATTTCTTCATTGTTTTGGTCACACTACCTCGGCAGCCGAATAAAGTGCAAAATCGCTATCAGAATTTCAACAGCGGATTTTCGTCAACTCAATACTATGCTTAAAACAAGAAAAGAAATGTAACTTCTGGCGGATCCGAAGTTTATAAAACCTTGCAGTTAAGATCGGAATTGTATTGAAAATTTCCAATTTAGTTGGCCCACGCTTATGTATTTCCAAAAGTCCCAAGCTTCTATCCTCAAAAATACCAAATATGTGATTTTTTAGATTGTTCAGTTGTATGGCAGCTATAGGATATAGTTGGCCGATCCTTACAATATCGAGTAGATCGAATTAGTTTTCCAAAAGTAGAATCTTTAGGAAGTCCTCACCTCCTATCTTCAAAAACACTAGTATTAAGACATTTCTTAGCGACCAGTCATATGGTAGGATATAGGCGGCCAATCCTTATAAATTGTTGTATAACGAATCAATTGGTCAAAAATAAAATTCATAGAAAATCTCAACTCTCTAACATTTTAACAAAAAAATTATTTTCGCAATGATCGATACATCTCCGACCCTATAAAGTATATATATTCATGATCAGGATCACCTCCTGAGTTAATATGAGCATATCCGTCTGTCTATTTCTACGCAAACTAGTCTCTCAGTTTCAAAGCTATTAACTTGAAATTTTGCATACACCTTTCTTTTCTTTGGAAAAGCCGCGATCAGGCGACTATATCCTATAGCTGCCATATACTGATCGATAGGAAATGATATAACTTTGGTGTTTTTAGCGTTAGAGAGTTCGGATGTAGCATGAATGATATTTTTGCCAAATTATACGCTTTTCGCTATATACGCTAAACATATCAATGTAATCTTGCGGTTACTCCGGAGTAACACTGTGGCCTTCTATGGAGTTCATTCCTTTTTTTTTTTACAAATTAATCGTTTACAAACCGGAGCGCTCGCAAGATTGCATTGTCTTGTTTTGGAAAAAGCATTATAGCTTCAACAATTTTCATAATTTATTAATAAAATTGGTCTATTTTTCTAGATCTATTTCTCTATTTTCTAGAAAAAAAGTTTGTTGTTTTTTTTTTTAAAGCTACAACATTAAACTATTGAAAAAAGACGGCATCTATCTATTTCTAAAAAAAAAGCTTGTTGTTTTTTTAAAAGCTACATTAAACTATTGAAAAAAGATGGCATGTTGAAATCGGTTTACAATTACGCGTTACGAATTTTCAAGCGCCAAAAATTCCCAAAAAGCGTTTTTTTTAAACACGTTTTTGTGTTATATTCGACCTAAGAAGCAATTGCTACTTTCTTTTAAAAAGTTCGTTTATTTTTTTTTGTAGCACTGTTTGCACTTTCTTTAAGATCAAACGTCTAAATCAGTGGTCGGCACGGCCCTATCCCGAGGGCATAGGAAATTTCTCTGCCCGAGCTCTGCCACAAAAACACAGTATAAATGTGTGAAACGTCATGCTCACAGCCTACTTTCAGCCTAAATCATATCAATGTATTGGGGTGCCGTATTGGGGTGTCATATACCCTGGTCTAAATAATACAAAAAAAAAAACAAAAATAAATTTTGTTCTCAAATTTGTGCCGAACGATTTTAGTAACGTTTCGTTTGGAAATAGCCCTTGACATTCCGCAACTATTGATATATAGCTTATATCTAAGATAACTCTCAAACTCAAGATAAAAACTCAAGCCCTTATATAGCGTCTATAAGTGGGGTAACCAATTTTGTGCACTCGCCTGTTTAAAGTTTGGAAGATACCCAGCTATTCGCCGGACTAGTGCATGGGTTTCGAATTCACTATGCCTCTAGGGTAGACGAGTACTCCCCAGTCAATACCTAAGAAATTTATTTCAGAGTCGAATTTAACAAAGGCTTGTCATAGTCTATACAGTATAGCCACTTGGGTATGTATCAACGGACATCGATTTACATACCCAAAAAAAGATTTTTTTCTTATAAATTTTTGTTTTTTAATATACATAAAAATATTTAATATAATAGAGATACATTTAATTCATTTTTAATATTTATAAAATTATTTAATATATCATAAATTCACTTAATGAGACCATTTCATTTGGCTTACAATTACTTATGTTTTATGTGCGCAAAAATTATGGGTTGTTGTTGTTTGAGACACATTTTTTTTTCTATCTTCTATCTTAAAAAATACCAAAGTTGGTATTTTTTACCAAATACCATTTCCGATCGTTCAGTTATATGGAAGACAAGTTTGTGTAGAAACAGACAGACGGACAGCAGACGGACATGATTGTAGTAACTCAGGAGGTGATTCTGATAAAGAATATATATACTTAATTGGGTCGGATATGTCTCCTTCACTAAGTGCACTTTTTTATTTCACTCATATAAGGGAAATTAAACAATCTACAACATAAAATGAGTTTCATTGATTGACTCGGCTAGACTTAGTTTGAATCTCTTTTTAAAATTGAGATTTAATTCTATAAAATTTTTTTAACAACACAACACAAGTTTTTGGGACATTTCACATACACAAACTCATAATAAAAACCACACTTAAAAGTATTCAATTAAAAATTTTTGATTTTGCTCATGTATTTAATTTTTTGCGTTCTTAAAATAGCACTTAAAGTCTAAAATTGCAAGCTCATATAAGTGTTAATATCAACAGCTTTTTTTAATAGCTGATTTCTTCGCAGTGGCCCCATCTATGGAAATATCTGATAAAATTCAATGACATGCAGGTAAAGTAATTTAAATTCTTTAACTTTCATCTATCATAGTTTTATATCTTTATAACAGAGCACTTCACTTTTAGGCAGAAAAATGTCCACTCGGCTAGCACAATTTTTTTACCCTTGCAGAGGGTATTATAATTTTGTCCAAAAGTGTGCAGCGCAGTGAAGGAGACATCTTCGACCCTATAACCACCCAAACGGAAGAGGTCGCGGGGGTGCGGCCATCCTCATCCGCAGCAGAATCAAGTACGAGACCCTGCCACAGCATCAAGTACGAGACCCTGCCAGCCATTATATAGGACTGGGTGCAATGCGCTCAAATTCAAGTCGCCACCACTTACTGCCTACTGTCCCCCCAGACACAATGTCAGCGACGTTGACTTCGGGATGCTCCTGGACTCCCTCGGGCCCAAGTTTCTCATTGGCGGGGACTTTAGTGCCAAACACCCTTGGTGGGGCTCCAGAGTCAATAACCGAAAAGGCGTGGCCCTAGTTAGGCAGGCGCTCCTACCTACTGGCCAACAGATCCGTCGAAGATCCCAGATGTCCTGGACTTCGCCATCACAGGAGGATTGGACTCGGCCGGAATCCAGGAACGAGAAGTCGCCGACCTTATTTTTGACCACAGCGCTCTTGCCGTTTCTTTATACACGCCAACCATCCTAGGGTCGGCCCGGAAAAAGCTTATTTATAAGACGACGGACATCGGGAAACTCCAGTCCTGGATGTGCTCTGCTGCGAATCATAACACAACTCTGGAATCCCCCAACCAGATTGAGGCGGCCGTCGAGCTCCGGCAGCCGAGACAGCTCCAAGGCTTTCGAACCGCCCGAAATCCAGACGTCACGGCTCTCAAGCTGGAAAAGCGGCGACTCAGGCGGGTCTGGATGCTGCCCAGAAACCCGAGGGACACGACCAACCTGAATAAAGTCTCCAAGTGGCTCTCTGAACTCTTGGCGGACTTGAGGAAGGAAGCTTTCTAGGGATTCGTTGAACATTTGGAACCGGGTGACCAACAAAACAATCTGTGGCGCGTCACGAAAAGCATACAACGTCCTCTTAGGAGGATCCCACCTGTTTAGCGAGCCGACGGCAGTTGGTGCAGGTCAGAGACGGACCGAGCCAACGCTTTCGCCGAACACCTGGAAAGCGTATTCTCCCCTTTCTACCGCTGCTCGCCAGAAGAGGCAGCAGAAACGGAACGACTCTTGGCAGAGTCCGCACGAGGCGACGACAGAATACCACCTGTGACGGAAGGGGAGACAGCCGCCCACATTTCAGTGTTGAGCAACAACAAGGCCCCGGGCTATGATGGCATCAATGCAACCGCATTAAAACTGCTGCCACCTCCAAGCATCAAGATACTGACGAAAATTTATAATAGTGCTTAGAAATTGGGTACTTTCCGACCAACTAGAAACATTCTCTGGTAACCATGATACCTAAGCCCGGAAAACACGAAGTTTTTGTTACCATACTCCTCCGGTGGGCACTGCCGACCACTGCCACCACTCCACTTTAAAGCTTAAACCATAAAGGATTGTGTGTGGAAAAGATAAGTACCGGGTATAATATAGTTTGGAAACTTGACTATAGTCGTCCTTTCTTGTTATACCCTTGCAGAGGGTATTATAATTTTATCCAAAAGTGTGCAACGAATATATATAAAGTATATATATTCTTGATCAGGATCACCTCCTGAGTTGATATGAGCATGTCCGTCTGTGCATCTGTCTGTTTCTACGCGAACAAGTCTCTCAGTTTTAAAGCTATCGATTTGAAACTTTGCACACACCCTTCTTTCCTTTGAACGCAGTATATAAGTCGGAACGACCGGGATCGGCCGACTATATCCTATACCTGCCATATAACTGAACGATCGGAAATGGTTTTTGGTAGAAATACCAACTTTGGTACCTTTGAAGGAAGAAGTTTGGGACTTTGTTTTAGATTTTATAATATAATAAATTGGGTTATATTATCATATTCTCGACTCCGCCCGAAGTTAGCTTTCCTTTCTCGTTTTTAGCTGATTTCGAGAGATTTATAGCTGATTTCGGTTTTACAACTGTAGATTTTATTTATGGTACAAAAAGTTCTTTTTTATTGTAAAAAGAAAAAAAATTAAAATTTAGTGAGATATTGCCAGTTTAGTTAGGTTACCAAAAAAAGGACCGCTCCTAGCTACAACTATTCAGCCGAACTGGTTCAGCACATTTTAATTTGTATCTCAGAGGCTGTGGCATAAACTAAAAGTTTTGAAAAAAATAATAAAGAAAAAAAGAAAATAAGCCAATAAAGAAAATAAAGAAAAATAAAGAAATAAAGAAACCAAAGAAAATAAAGCTCACTTAGGGTTAAGCCGAAGTTGATATACCCTAGCAGTTATAAGGTATATCAACAAGTCAAAAAACATGGGCATATTCTTTGTGAGAGAGTTATTTATCAATTTTAGAGACAAGCGCATGAAGGGCAGTTTTAGTGGATTTGCTCTTTCTAAATGAATGGTATGGTATGAAAGCTTTGGCTATGAAGGTATGAAGGTTGGGTTAAGAGAGGCAAAAAGGATGATAGACTAATTTGCCTAAAATCTTTTTGGTGTCGGATGAGGCAGTTTGCCCGCCTTGGGTATAAATAGCGATCATAGTTCATAGCGATTTTGCCCGCATGTTGGATATCCGCGGGTATGATTTCGTAGGGCCAGAATTGTAATTTGGATAGGATTTTCCTAAGTCTTGCAACTTGAGTAGTGCTTTTAATGTCTATTAATCTGTAAGGATTGCCGCAACACGCTGCCGCAACAAGCTGGACGTGGAGAAAGAAATGAGTAAAGAATAGGTTCGTCTAAGAAAGATTTTATTGATGTAAAACTGAAATATTTATAGCTAAGTTAATACATGAATATTTCTTAGGTGGTAAATTAGCACAAAATGAAAATGATAAATTAACAATTTGAAAGTGTGAATTGTGTTACATTATTGTGCCGATTTTATCAATCTGACACTCAGCAATTCTTGCTTAAGCTGTTGTTGTTGTTATGTGTAGTCATAAAACTACACTACATATCCAAAGCACGTAAAGTTTATTTTGTTAATTGTTTAAATTGTTTTGTAATTAAATAATAAATGCTATTACTTAACATTCTCCCGGCCGTTGAACAGGTGTTCAACCGTCGTCCAGCTCTATGGTAAAATTCCTTGGGTGGGTCCGGAGTGGTTCTTCTTTTGGTACCTTTAAAAGATGAATTCCACAACGATCGTTTATATCGCTAGATTTAGACACATTTTGGAACAAGCTGGTGGTACGGTTGATACGGTGAAGTTTTTCCTCTCATCACGGCTAGTCGATGTTGCAGAACCTCTATTTGTGGGTCGTCCATATCTTGTGATTGGGTGGGAATCCCTGTGGTGGATTCTGATGTTGTGTCTTTGGGCACAGAGATGTTTCCAAATCGACTGAACCAAGTTCGTATCTCAGTTGTCATAGTGCCAAACGTCGTCAAGCTTATATTGACATAGCGTGCTGTGCAACCAGAAGGCATGATCAACATACCGGTGGACTTTATGTTGATGGTTGATGAAATTCCGTTGCATACAACCCGAAGTCAACTCCCTCTCTTTCTTTCAAGCGAACGGTCGTGTTTTTTTGTGCGCACTGCGTTTTTGATAAATATTGGTAAACCGGTGTTTACATTCATTGTGAATTAAATCTTGTGAATCATAACAATCTTAAAGCCTAAACCGTATCGCTTCGCGAGTGCTTTGGTATATTTGGAATCGAATTAATAATTTGTCTAAATTCTATTCCAAGCATAGCTCAGCTCTGCTTCTTCCCCGGCTTATCTATATTTTCTGCATTTCTCTTGTGCACTCTTTCAAAGCTCCCGCTTCGGCTTCTTGTTTGGCACAGTGGTTCAAGGTATTGTGTTTTTTAACTTTTTAAATATTAATTTTTGTCTTATTAAATTAAAAAAAAAAAATAATAATAATAAACAAAATGGAATTTAAACTGGTCTGTGCCATTAAGTCTTGCAACAAGACGATTTCCACATCCCAGCCTAGTATCCATTGCTGGTTATGTGAAAACGTCGTGCACGCCAAGTGTGCCGGTTTCACTGCATCAGTTTCGGATGCCATTTCCCGTAGGTCTGGGATACATTATTGTTGCGAAAATTGTCGTGCTGTGCAAGGCGAAATGAGGTCGTTCATGAGACAGACCAAAAATGGATTTAAAGAGCTGATCACTGGTTTTCGTAAAATCAATGACCAGCTCTGTGCGCTTGACACTCAATTTAGTGGCCTTCAGCTGCTAAATGAGTCCCCTAAGCGTAAGAAATCCGCTGTTTCTGATCCGCCTCAGCCTGCTCAGCCGACATTAATGCAGCCGCTTATAACTCTGGCCACCCCAAGGGCCTTAACTGAGAAAAATTCGTCAGAATTTCTCAGGGATAATGAGCAATTGTCCGATATGTCCGCCATGGCATCCCTTCAAGTGATGCCACAGGTCCTAGGGAACGAAACCCCCATTAGGGTCACCCAAAAGGGTATTCCACAGTCCGGACCACCGGCACCGACTGATGCTGCAGTTCTTGTACCTGCGACACCAAAACCCTTACAGGTGATTCCTCCATCGAAACATATATTTGTTTCTCGGCTTGCCCCTGATACTTCAGAGATTGATATCTCGGCTTATATCAAAGCCAAAACTAAAGCCGATATAAAGGTGGAGGACATACAAAAATTTAAATACAATTATACAAGGCGCACGTCTTCTTTCAAGATTCGTGTGCCCGCGCTGATGTTCAAGACGATTTGTTCTCCCAGTTTTTGGCCAGAGAATCTTTTCGTCCAAGAACATCAGCCTAGTTCCGTTAAAAAAAAAGTTAATAAACCAGTGGGAGTGAGACTTCCCAATATCGGAACCACTGACCAACCCTCCACCTCTTCTTTGGCCTCTAACCCAAAAAACTAATTTCCTCACTAACTCTTACCTATCAGAATACTAGGGGGCTACGTAGCAAACTCCCCAAGCTATATTCTGATAGTTCTTTCTTTGCATCCCATATAATAGCATTTACAGAAACTTGGTTAAATCCGGAGATCTTTAGCTCCGAAGTTTTTCCAAGTAAGTACACCACTTTTAGACGGGATCGATCTCAGCGAAGAGGAGGTGGAGTCCTCATTTCGGTAGACTCTACTTTTGCTTCTGAAGAGGTGAAATCCCAAGAGTTTGGTGACATAGAATTTATTTGCGTTAAAATCACTATGTCCGTGAAAGCTTTATACATTACATGTTCATATATACCTCCTATGTCTGAACCGCCCACATATTGGCAGCATTTGTCCGCTATTCGATACGTCTCTAATCTTATGACGGATCGTGACCAACTCGTAGTGGTGGGCGACTTTAATATCCCAGAATTAAAGTGGTCCAACGTCGATAACTCACCATCTTTGTCACTTATAACTTACCATGACTTCACCGCGGGCATGTTTGACATGTCCCTAGGTCAGATCAATCATGTTAGAAATTCGCTAGGTCGGCTCTTAGACTTATGTTTTGTATCTGATCCGGATGGTACCGCTCTCTCCAGAGCTTTTCCCCTTTCAGCCCCAGAGGATCCATATCACCCCACGCTGGAGGTCTCAATCGAAACCACTCCTGGTATCGATCAGATGTCTCCGAGCGTGGTAAATAAGATTCGCTGTTTCCGTAAAGCTGATTTTCAAAAACTTAATAGCCTTATCGATACATTTGACTGGTCTGATATTCTGGCGTGCACTGATCTTAATGTCACTTTAGAAAAATTTTATTTTACTTTAAATACATTTTTTGACTCATGTGTGCCTTGGAAACATCCGTCCGCTTCAACAAATCCTCCTTGGTATACAAGGTCCCTCACTAACCTAAAAAATAAAAAAAATAAGCTTTTACTTAAATATAAAAAAACCTGCAGTAGTGTTGATTTCTCAAGATACCTACTAGCTCGGTCGAATTTTACCGTGCATAACGCTGAATGTTATAGGAATTATATTGACCGCTGCCGGATTCAATTTACTCAGGATCCAAAGCAGTTTTATAATTTTGTAAACACTAAGCGTAAACACGTATCTTTTTCACCTCTGCTTATGTTTGAAAATTCCTCTGCGACTTCGGATCAGGCCATTGCCGATCTATTCGCAGAATTTTTTCAAACAACTTATTCTCCTCCTAAATTGACTGATCAGCCTTATGCATATAACATTCAAGCAGCAAATCTTATTTTCTGTCCGTCTTTTTCTGAGAACAACTTATTATCTGGTCTTTTAAGGGTAAAACCCATTTATTCGCCAGGCCCCGACGGAGTACCAGGCTGTGTGCTAAAATACTGCGCCAGGGCTCTGTGCAAACCTCTTCTAAGACTTTTCAACTTATCTTTGGAAACCTCGATTTTTCCCCTTAAGTGGAAGGAATCATTTATAATTCCCCTACATAAAAAGGGGAAAAAGTCGGAGGCTGCCAACTACAGAGGCATCTCTAAGTTGTCGGCAATTCCAAAGTTATTTGAAAAATTAATTACCCCTCATTTGCAACACCTTTGCTCTTCGATCATCACTCCTTGTCAGCATGGCTTTATTAAGCGTCGCTCCACCACCACAAACTTATTGGAGTTGACATCCTTTGTCATAGACGGCTTTTGTAAGGGATATCAAACCGATGTAATTTACACAGACTTCAGCAAAGCATTTGATTCAGTTAATCACTCACTTTTGTTGAGTAAACTGAATATGCTGGGTTTTCCTAAAGACCTCTTAACGTGGATCTCCAGCTACCTAGATGGAAGGACACAAAGAGTCTTATTTAAAAACATACAGTCCCGTCTGGTCCGTGCTACATCCGGCGTCCCTCAAGGAAGTCATCTTGGCCCGTTATTATTTACGCTTTTTATAAACGACTTGCCCCCTGCTTTAACGAACTCTCTAGTTCTTATGTATGCAGATGATGTAAAGCTTTGTCTTCAGTATAAATCCATCTCTGCCCAATGCAGTCTTCAGTCTGACCTTGATAACTTTCAAAAATGGTGTTTGGCTAATGATCTAATACTTAATGGATCAAAATGCAAGCATATGTCTTTTTATCGTTCTTGCCCTCTGCAAGCTACGTATTCCATTAATGGGATTGCCTTAGAAAAATTAACCCAGGTTAATGATCTCGGCATCCTATTAGACATAAAACTTAAATTTGCCGACCATATTTCCTTAATGGTTAATAAGGCTAAAGGAGTCCTTGGTTTTATTAAAAGGTGGTCAAAAGAATTTAATGACCCCTATATAACCAAATTTTTATTCATTTCTTTGGTCCGTCCGATACTAGAGTACGGTTCATGTGTCTGGAGTCCCCAATATGGAGTACATAAGGACCGCATAGAATCCGTACAAAAGAACTTTTTAATATTTGCACTTAGAGGTCTATACTGGGATGCAAATCTTCAGCTTCCATCCTACAGTAGCAGACTTTTACTTATTAACTTACCTAGCTTAACAAATCGTAGGACAATGCTCGGTGTAGTTTTTCTGCATAACCTTATCAACGGGGATGTAGATAGCCAGCATTTACTAACACGCTTAAATTTCAACATTCCTAATAGAAGGACTCGAAACTTTAGTCCTCTGTTCCTTAGCCGTTGTAGTTCGACATATGCACTGCATGACCCTTTTAGGGTATTATGTTCGAACTACAATGGCCTCTACTCTATTACATCTCTTTCCTGTCCCTCTAATTTAAAATATAGAATTTTAAATTTCCTTACTAACTCCTCTTAGCTTAATAATTAACAAATAACTTAATATACTCTAACAAATCGTTTCTTGAGCGCCCCTCGGTCGTCTGGGCCTCTAAGCTTTATGATGAATACAGGAATGCTAGCTGATGCTCTTATTGATGCACAAGCCATTTCGAAATTCTGAAAGACCGCAAAAAAAAAAAAAAAAAAAAAAAAAAAAAAGTTTAAAGATGCAAAGATCAACTGGTTAGATTGGTGGGTTTTTAACCGTATTATGCGGCATTCCACTGGATTGCCATGACATTTTGTTCTTGTTTTGTTATTGAATAATTCAAATTTGCACCGACTGTCAACATTGTTCGCGGTTTGATGGTTGAAACAGATGTGCTGTTCAACTTTAACAATTATGCATTGATTGAATTCGTTTTCATCAAGCCTTTAAAGCAGTGGTCGGCACCCCAATACATTGATATGATTTTAACGCATTAGTGTTCGTTCCGAATAGCAGAAAGTAGGGTGTGAGCATGACGTTTCACCCATTTACACTGTTTGTGTGTGGCAGAGCTTGGGCAGAGAAATTTCCTATGCCCTCGGGATAGGGCCGAATATTATATCCTGAGTAAAATGTATTCGGAAGCGGTCAATATAATTCCTATAATATTCGCGTTATGCACGGTAAAATTCGACCGAACTAGTATCTAGGTAGCTAGGTATCTTGAAAAATCAACACTACTGCAGGTTTTTTTATAATTTGGTAGGAGCCTATTTTTAATATTTTTTAGGTTAGTGAGGCACCTTGTATACCAAGGAGGATTTGTTGAAGCGGACGGATAAAGTAAAGTAAAATTTTTCTAAAGTGACATTAAGATCAGTTCATCCCAGAATATCGGAACAATCGTATATATCAAGCGAATCTTATTTGCCACGCATAGAGACATCTGATCGATACCAGGAATAGTTTCGATAGAGACCTCCAGCGTGGGGTGATATGGGTCCTCTGGTGTTGAAAGGGGAAAAGCTCTGAAGAGAGCGGTCGCATCAGGATCAGATACAAAACATAAGTCTAAAAGCCGACCTAACGAATTTCTAACATGGTTAATCTGACCTAGGGACATGTCAAACATGCCCGCGGTGAAGTCATGGTGAGTGATAAGTGACAAAGGTGGTGAGTTTAGGGTGACCAGATAACTGAAGTGGAAAATACGGACACCGCCGTTTTCTCGTTTCCACCAACCCCCGCGTTCGCAATTTGCGTTGTGACAGGGAATCGCAAAGAAATATTGAGCAATTTTTAGTATTTCAGAACATGATTCAAGACAACTATTAGCAGAAAAAAATTCACAGACTTTTTCATTGCCTCTTTTTCTGAAAAAATTATCCTTTGCTTCTTTTTTATTCAAAAATTTTTTTAAATTAACAAACTGGTCGAACAATTTTGTATCATCAATTTCAATATTTTTGGATGCGAGAAATGCAACAGATTTTTCAACAGAATCATACCTCAAATCTTTTCCTGGCTTGAAATTTAACCATTCGAAGTCTTCCAAATGACGCAATGACTGGCTCCATTTCAGCAAATATTCACAAGATCTTTCATACACCACAAGCATGGATTCTGTAAAGTTTTGACACTCAGTTTCATTACCTTCATTTGTTAGCTTTTCCATTTTCTGCTTGACTGCGAATGGTATAAATTTCGAATTAAGTCTTTCAGTCAAAGTCTCCGATACTTCGTCAATGATTTGCAGAACTTCTAGAACAGAATTGTCTTCGCGTT
The DNA here is from genome assembly GCF_030179905.1 of Drosophila bipectinata. Classification (NCBI taxonomy): domain Eukaryota; kingdom Metazoa; phylum Arthropoda; class Insecta; order Diptera; family Drosophilidae; genus Drosophila; species Drosophila bipectinata. Next base: position 16,833,919 of record NC_091740.1, on the reverse strand, counting down.
CGATGCTTTTGATTCTATTATGAAAGACATTCATAAGTGAACTTATAAACAGCAATTGCAATTCCGCAAAATCATCTTTGTAAAAACTTTCTAAAATAATTGGCGGATGGTCAGTGGATAAAAAAAATGATTTCAGAGCTGGAAAAATTTGTAAAATTAGATCAATTCTTGAGGGTTAGCCAACGTGTTTTGCTGTGAGATAGCAGTTTCCTGTACTCCACGTCAACGAAATCGCAAAAATTCTTTAATTGATTTGTCCGAACAGTGTAAATCGAGAAGTGATTGAAAATGTTCATTACAATACATTCAATGTCGAAAGAACCGAACCGATCTATACCATGGTGAGCTGAATTGTTCATGACATGGCCTGAACACCCAATGCCAATGATATTTTGGTTTATTTCACGCCTTAAATAAGTCAATACGTTTTCTCCTTCTTTGCGATTCAGCCCACCAAAGTTTGTATTGATATTATCGCCTCCGTATGCGACCAGTTTCTCAGTCAAAACATGTTTATCCAATTCACTATTTATCATGTTAGCAATAGTTTGAGCTTTTTCATCAAACTTTTCTTTGATATTTAACAATTTGACAACTATCCCTCCTTCAGCAGGATCAAAATATTGGACTATCAATGGAAACATTTTCAAATTACCATGATTACTCGAATCAGTGCCTATACTAAAGAAAGGTGTCTTTTTCAAATCTTGCACTACCATTTCAATGGAATTAACAGATAGAACCTGATTTACAATAGCTTCGGTTTTTGTACGTCCGCAAGAAACATTTTTTTCTGCATGAGAATCGCCAAAGAGTGAGCGAATGAGTTGACTTGTGCAGTCCATGGATCTGTAGCTTTGATGATGTTTTATGGTGTGGTATGCCAAAGTTCCTTCAGCCACCCAAACTGCATGTGCCTCTGTTGCTGATTTTTGATAAGTGAAGTCCAAAATGGAACGCGAAGTAAATGCATCTTGCACTTTTTTTGAATGTTTTGGTGTAGCGAGGTGTTTTTCCAGATCACGGGTTCCTACAATTTCACAAGAGCAATCAGGCGATATTTCATGAAAAAAGAAAAAATACAAACCACTATTTGCAACTGACACCTCACAATCACAAACAATGCAATGAGCAAAATATGCAGATTTCCCATCGCTAAAACTACGAGAATAAGTTTTTGTCTCAACTCCTCTGTAAATGTACACTTGCGTTTGGTTGAATTCGGCGTGGTTTTCAAGCGTTTGTGATCGGGTGACTCGGACATTATGCCGTGTTAATTGTCACAAGCTTGTTGTCCCTATCGAGTGTCAGGTTAGATTTTCCTTTACCGAATTTCGCGTTGAAAACATTCAGACCATTCGATTACTTGAAACCTGAGCTTCCAGGATCTGCAACAACAAGTACACTTTTTTTTTACAATAAAGCTCTCAACTAATCTAATCGTTATTAGCGTTTATAAAACATCCAGAATACTTACGAGTTGGTTGTTTTGTTACAGATTGACTGATTGAGAATAAAAAAGTCAGCTGTTACAGAAATACACAAAGCAACGCTAAAAGCAATGTACATATGTACGCGACAGTATGCATACATACATAGCAAACCGAACAACCAGACGCAATCGTCCCATATTTCTAGGGAATTTTACCGTTAACGCGTGCTAAACTAATTGCGCGTTCTCTACGTCAGCTGCGAGCGCGGGCGCTTTCGAATGTTTAAGTCTAGAAACTCCTTTCGGAAAAATTGCAGGTGCAACCTGTTTTTTCGTTAAAAACGCGAAAAATACGGACATTTTACAAAAAATTACGGACTAACGGACACAGAGCTGAAAATACGGACATGTCCGTATTAATACGGACGCCTGGTCACCCTAGGTGAGTTATCGACGTTGGACCACTTTAATTCTGGGATATTAAAGTCGCCCACCCCTACAAGTTGGTCACGATCCGTCATAAGATTAAAGACGTGTCGAACAGCGGACAAATGCTGCAAATATGTAGGCGGTTCAGACATAGGCGGTATATATGAACATGTAATGTATAAAGATTTCACGGACATAGTGATTTTAACGCAAATAAATTCTATGTCACCAAACTCTTGGGATTTCATCACTTCAGAAGCAAGAGTAGAGTCTACTGAAATGAGGACTCCACCCCCCTTCGCTGAGGTCGATCCCGTCTTAAAGTGGTGTACATACTTGGAAAAACTTCAAAGCTAAAGATCTTTGGCTTTAACCAAGTTTCTGTAAAGGCAATAATGTGGGATGCAAAGGAAAAACTACCAGAATATAGTTTAGGGAGTTTGCTACGGAGTTTAGGGAGTTTTGTTCTGATAGGTAAGAGTTAGTGACGAAACTAGTTTTTTGGGTTAGTGGCCAAAGAAGAGGTAGAGGGTTGGTCAGTGGTTCCGATATTGGGAAGACTTACTCCCACTGGTTTTTTAACTTTTTTCTTTACGGAACTAGGCTGATATTCTTGGACGAAAAGATTCTCTGGCCAAAAACTGGGAGAACGAATCGTCTTGAACATCAGCGCGGGCACACGAATCTTGAAAGAAGACATGCGCCGTGTATAATTATATTTAAATTTAGTTATGTCCTCCACCTTTATATCGGCTTTTGTTTTGGCTTTGATATAAGCCGAGATATCAATCTCTGAAGTATCAAGGGCAAGCCGAGAAACAAATATTTGTTTCGATGGAGGAAGCACCTGTAAGGGCTTTGGTGTAGCAGGTACGAGAACTGCAGCATCAGTCGGGGCCGGCGGTCCGGACTGTGGAATATTCTTTGGGTGACTCTGACAGGGGTTTCATTTACTAGAACCTGTGGTATTACTTGAAGGGATACCACAGAGGACATTTGCTCAGACAATTGCTCATTTTCCTTGAGAAATTCTGACGAATTTTTCTCAGTTCTAGCCCTTGGGGTGACCAGAGATATGAGCGGCTGCGTTATTGACGGCTGAGTAGACTGAGGCGGATCACAAACAGCGGATTTCTTACGCTAAGGAGGCTCCGTTAGTAGCTGAAGGCTGCTAAATTGCAGCCTTTCACATAACCAGCAATGGATGGTAGGCTGGGCTGTGGAAATTGTCTTGTTACAAGACTTCATAGCGCAGACAAGTTTAAATTCCATTTTTTTTTTTAATTAATAAAACAAAAATTAATATATAAAAAATTAAAAAATACAATACCTTGAACTCCTGTGCCAAATAGGAAGCCGAAGCGGGAGCTTTGGAGAGTGCAAAAGAGAAATGCAGAAATAGAGATAAGCCGGGAAAGAAGCAGAGCTGAGCTATGCTTGGAATTTAAATTATTTAATTTATTAATTCGACTTCAAATATACCACAGCACTTGCGAAGGGATACGGTTTAAGCTTAAGATTATTAAGATTCACAATATATACAATTGATTAAGTGAGTAAACACCGGTTTACCAATATTTATAATAAAACGCAGTGCGCACAAAAAAAACACGACTGTTCGCTTAAGAGAAAGGGAGGGATTGGGGAGCGAGCCGAGCGCTATTTGATTCCGGCTCACAAGTTCATCTTATCACATCACGGCTGGCCAGCCAACTTTAGCTTTGTAGGTCCAAATGCTTCGAAGCGGTGAGTGGCCTTGGAGACGTTGAATTCACCAAGGATGGAGCATCGGTTAATGTTTGTCTTATGTTTGTTGTCAGTTGCGGCGACTCGCATCGCAGAGCGTCAACCTGGCCTGAACATAGATGTTTCCAAATGGACGGTTCCTGCGAATATGATGTTTGTCTGTCTGTTTTTATACCCTTGCAGAGGGTATTATAATTTTGTCCAAAAGTGTGCAACGCAGTGAAGGAGACATCTACGACCCTATAAGGTATATATATATTCTTGATCAGGATCACCTCCTGAGTTGATATGAGCATGTCCGTCTGTCCGTCTGTCTGTCCGTCTGTCTGTCTATTTCTACGCGAACTAGTCTCTCAGTTTTAAAGCTATCGTCTTGAAACTTTGCACACACCCTTCTTTCCTTTGCACGCAGTATATAAGTCAGAACGGCCCGGATCGGCCGACTATATCCTATAGCTGCCATATAACTGATTGATCGGAAATGGTAAAACTTTGGTGTTTTTTGAGTTAGAGAGTTCAAATTTGACATGAGAGCTATTTTTGGCAAAACATTACGACATGCCATAAGATCATAAGGATCGGCCGACTATATCCTAAAGCTGCCATATAACTGATTGATCGGAAATGGTACTTGGTAGAATTATCAACTTTCGTATTTTTGAAGATAGAAGCTTGGTACTTGTTTTAGATTTTTTATTTTAATTAATTGGTTTTATTATGATGTTATCATAAGGATCGGCCAACTATATCCGATGTTTGTGATATATATCCGGTTTTAACTGCAAGGGTAAATAAACTTCGGCTCCGCCCGAAGTTAGCTTTCCTGTCTTGTTTGATCTGCTCTCAGTTAGGCAAATCCAACTATGAGCCGGTCTGCCTCTTGTACAGAAGGTGCGTTTTCGATGGGTAGTTTCTGGAGGTGGTTGCACCCTAGGGAAACCTCGGTTTGTTTTGGCCGCTTCATGTAAAATGATTCCTGCTGACTTCTCAACCAATTTAGACGACCGAATTTGGATGACGATACGCTCAAGCGAATGGTACCTTGAGCGTATCGTCATCCAAATTTAAGCACCCAATATGCTGTAAGGAGATTTAGTCTCCCTACATGCCAAGACACGTGACATGGGGCAAAGTCAAGAAAGGGGGGTTGAGGAGATGCGAAAGCGGTCAAGCACTGAGAGTATTTCAAACATTCAGTATGGGGTGATGGGGGGAATGTAATGACGAGTCTTTTTAGGAAGCTTGTAGGGTCGAGTTGGAAGACAGCCTTTGGAGAGTCCGACATTCAAGTGTAAGAAAGTTTCTAAAAAGGACCCTGTATTTTGATTTGAAGGACCGGCGTTTTCGGGATTTGGGCAGCAAACTCCCGATCCGGATTTGCTAGCGCGTATTCGCGGTGTTTTCTTGGTGAAGTGGAGGTGCGACGCCCAGCCTCTGCCCTGTCACGCAAGCGGGAAGCAGGAAAACAGTTTGTTACGCTTGGCGCCAACACTACGTGATTGCATTGAGTCTAGAAGTAACATAGCATAGAAATGGGGAGGAAGAACTGTAAATACACCCTTTAAGTATGCAAATCCAACCCGTAAATACAGGCTACTTATGGCTTATAAACAATATTTTCAATCTCTGCATTTGCCTTTGCCTTTGTCTTTGGCACAATTATCCAACCCATAAATCCAGCCCACTTATGGCTTTCCACTTATGAATTTTATAAACAATATTTTCAAACTCTGCATTTGCCTTCGGCTTCGGCTTTGTCTTTGGCTCTGAGGTCCGATCTCGGTTCCCCATAAACAAATTAAAATCAAAAGTAAACATCAGCTTCCCTCCGAAGCCCAACAATTACGCCTTTTGGGTTTCAAGTACCCACCAAATTTCATCGATCAGCTTAATCGAATTTCACAACAAGATGCGACATTTTTATCTTAAGCCTCTTATCTAAACACAACTGATGGCCGAGGTTCTTTGGATCAGATTTAGAATTAAGAAGCCAGTCACTTTTTGACCGAGACCGCGAATGGTTGACAAAAAATATTTAAGAAAAATCAAAAGTGTCTTGTAATAATTACGTTTAATAAATAAATGTTTAACACCGAGTTGTATAATTAAAAAATAAAATTTACTTTTTTGTAATTCACCGAACTACAAACAATTTAACTGGCGCCCAACTCGTGGGGCCGCGTCACCTAAAGCTCCAAAAAAATGGTTTAATAAAAAATAAGTTAAACATAAACGGAACTCGCGCGGTCAACAACTTAACAATTTGGTGGAAAAATTAAAACATCCACCAAACGACACTACCAAGTGACAGTGATCGTTAACAACAAAGTAAATGTAAATTAATTAATGAAATAATCCATAAAGAGTGAATTAAAACAAAGGTGGACCGAAATTTTAAACCAAACAATTACAAAAACACAAAGTTAATAAATCAAAGCACAAAAAAAAAAAAAAAACAAGAAAGGAAAGCTAACTTTGGGCGGAGCCGAAGTTTATATACCCTTGCAGCTAAAATCGGATATATATCGCAAACATCGGATATAGTTGGCCGATCGTTATGGGAATATGAATATATAATCCAATTTATTACAATACAAAATCTAAAAAAAGTCTCAAGCTTCTATCTTCAAAAGTACCAAAGTTGGTATTTCTACCAAAAACCATTTCCGATCGTTCAGTTATATGGCAGCTATAGGATATAGTCGGCTGATCCTTATGATCTTTTGGCATGTCGTAATGTTTTGCCAAAAATAGCTCTCATGTCAAATTTGAACTCTCTAACTCAAAAAACACCAAAGTTTTACCATTTCCGATCAATCAGTTATATGGCAGCTATAGGATATAGTCGGCCGATCCGGGCCGTTCTGACTTATATACTGCGTGCAAAGGAAAGAAGGGTGTGTGCAAAGTTTCAAGACGATAGCTTTAAAACTGAGAGACTAGTTCGCGTAGAAACAGACAGACAGACGGACAGACGGACATGCTCATACCAACTCAGGAGGTGATCCTGATCATGAATATATATACTTTATAGGGTCGGAGATTTCCTTCACTGCGTTGCACACTTTTGACCAAAATTATAATACCCTCTGCAAGGGTATAATGACCTTACTAATAAACAAAACCATAATGACATATGTAAAGGACAGTGTTGTTACCAAAAAACAAACAATTTAATAAGGAGAAATGCTCTACGAGTATTTTTACCCGGACTTAATGGATCTATTTCAGGAACTCTTTTCTCATTAAATCCACCAGATTTTCCCAATGCTTTGGCAAAGGTTCAAGAATTAGAATCAAACAACTTCCGTGCTTAATTCGCAAATAGGTTTAATGGATTTAAAAATGAAAGTAAATATCGGGGAAACAACTTACGATTTGATCAAATACGACAAAACAATAATACCACTAAAATGGAAAATAATTTTAATCATAACCGAAACTACAATTGGCCACAAAAGGGAAATTTTTGGCAAAATAATAACCAAAAGCAACAAGCTATCGAGCCAATGGATGTTGATCCACCGATTCAACTCCAGAATAAACCTAATAACATTCGGCAGCCGAGCCAAAATTGGCAGTCAAATAGTAACCAAGGAAGATATAATAATTGGCAGGCAAACGATAATCAAGGTAGATATAATAATAATTATTATCAAAATAAAAATCGTTCAAATTTCTATAGCTGTTTAGGTGAGGGGCCGTGGTGCCACTCACCTGAAGAGCGCATCCGCGCTGAAGAGCGCACCCGCGCTAAAGAGCGCACCCGCGCTGAAGAGCGCGTCCACACTCGCCCCTCTGTGCCTCTCTTCTTGCTCGTTGGCTGTCGGCGATCTCTTTTTTTTCCACTAGTTTTTAAGTTCAATCTCATGTAAGCAGCCGAATAAAGCTGACCGCGTTATACCACCGAAAAAGACGCCCCCGACTTCTTATTTCATTCTAAACCTTTCTGGAATCTTTTTGCGGAACCACGCCCCCCTACACATTTTGGTCCTTCGAGCCGGATACCAGGATATTCAGGATATTTTGGATCCACCAGCAGTTCAGGCATTGTTCCGCCCAAAAGATAAGTACGAAATTTTTTCCGTCTCCGTCTCTCTGCCGGTCTTCAGCAGTGGTCCGAACATAAAATTTCGTTCACACTGCGGCAAGATTGTTTTCCCTCCGTGTCAACTCCAAGTCCGAGTTTTCCGACACCACGGCAGCTTGAGACTTTTCTAAGACAAAAAATTACCAAATTTTCCATCCATCTCCGTTGTGTGTGCCTCGCCATATTCCTCGCCGTTTTTGGCTTTTCCGTTATCCGTTCGCTCGCCAACGGTCGAGGCATATGTACATGCATACACACATACATTGTGTTTCGTGCAATTAATCCGCAAAAAAAAAAAAAAAAAAAATCGGCAAGTGAACAGTGAAAGTGTGTGGTGAAGAAAAAAAAATATAAAAATAAAAGGGCATAATTAATATTGGCCAGCCGGTGTAAAGTGGTTCCGGGAATCTCCAAGTTCACCGAACAGTCCGCCGCTGCCGTAATATTGGTTTTTCATCCCCAATTTTTTACACCACATAACTTTTCCGTTTCCGCCGTTACACATTATCGACGCTCCACTGTGCCAACATACATATGCCCACATGCCCTTACATACATATATCCGTACCTGCATGCATGTCCACATATCTCCAAATATTTTCTGCCTCTGATTTCAGGAAATATATAACCGATAAAATTTAACCATACAGTCCACTTATCGACGTTCCACTGTGCCATCATATGTCCCACATGCCCTTGCCCTACTTGCATGTATGCCCATATATTTCTCAATATTTTCTGCCTCCAATTTCAGGAAATATGTAACCAAACAAATTAAAAAAAACAAATATCAATTAATTATAAATTTATTTATTTATATTTACAACTACAAAAATTTATTTAATTCGTATTTTCCGTCCGAGCAAAGGGCCAGGTTTTTTAATTCACCTTTCCGGCCACTCAATAATTAAATCGAAAATTTAATTTTCGAAAAAGAAATTATAATTAAATAATTTAATTGTCGATCTTCTTTCTGAACCTAGCCGCGGTTTCAATTCCACCGATCCAGCTTCGGGTTCCTTAACCTCCATTGATTAAGAATTGAAATTTTCAACTCCACCCGTCTGTTTCCATAATAATTAAATCCGCCAATTAGGAAAAAATTAATTATTTATTTTTTTTTCTCTGTGTTCAATCCAAGCCAAGGTCAGGTCCACCTTTCCGGCTCCGCAATTTCGAAAAATAGTCAGGAATTGAATATTTACGTACGAGCCATACTGTTCGAAATATACAGACATATCTATATAGACAGTCATCAATTATTTTTCCGAACGATCACGAATTTTCCGGGCCTTGTCCATTTTCCGTTCCGTCATTTCCCTACCGCTGCTTCTACTTCGCATCTGGCAAAATCCGCCTAGAATCTCAACGAACCTTGGCCCTTCTGGATTTTTCTTTTTGGCTTCCTGAAGTTTCTCCCACATCCGAATTGTGCCGCATCCGACGTTCCTCTCGACATCGGCGCTTCTAATTCCCACTTGGCCTTGCAATCGCAATTCGTCCGCGATCTCACCGGTCTCATCCCATTAGTGACCGGCTACCGCTTCGTACGAGGCACCCATTGCGCGCGTCAGTCGACAAGTTCTGACCAGCGAATTGGTGTCTGAGAATGCCCACGGGAGACGACCAAAAGCCACGTCCGATCCCAACCATCCGTCTGGACAGATCTCAATCCGCTTCTCCGCGGACGCCTCTTTTAAAGCCTAAGGCGTACAGTGCCATTCCAAGGGCAAAGAGTGACGAATCCGTCAATACAATCCCCGGTCCTTCACAGAGGCAGACTCGTTCCGTTGCAAAAATGGCTCAAAGTGCGGTCGACGTGGCGCTGAAAAAGTTCATCGCCACAACGGATCGAATTAGCCAATTTGAGGCTAACATAAATACTCCGGGCGCCAGAGAAACGGAAGGAGGCTCCCAGTACATTTGCGAGGTCCATCGGGACCAAATTCGGGCACTGTGGGAGAAGGTGGAGAAAAGCTATGAGAGCTGCTCCGATTTACTAGCCGTGTCAGACGACAATGTGGCCACCTCGACCGTGCTGGAATCGAAGTACAACTACTGCTACTCCGTCTATTCGAGATGTATTGCCCAGCTTCGGGAGAAAATTGCTTCCCAATCCACTCAGGCTTCCGTCAATGTCCACACGCCCGCGCCTACAGGCTGCCGGTTACCTCCGGTGGATACCGAGGTCTTCGCGGGTGATTATCTTCGGTGGCCCACCTTCAGAGACTTGTTTACGGCCATTTACATCCAAAACTCGCGGCTCACCCCGGTAGAGAGGTTGTTCCACTTACTGTCCAAAACAAGTGGAGACGCCCACGCCATTGTCTCTAAGGCTCCGCTTACCCATGAGGGGTTTGTCGTCGCTTGGCAAAGCCTCACAGACCGCTTTGAGAACCGGCGGCTACTGGTCAATAGCCAGTTGAAAATCCTTTTCAACCTCCAGGCTATTTCTCAAGAGTCCGGGGTCGCGCTGAAGGAGCTCCAAGCCACCATTCAGAGTTGTCTGACAGCCCTAGCAATGTCCGCCATCAATGTTGAGGCTTGGGACTGCCTCCTGGTGTTTATGATTTCGTCAAAGCTCCCCAAAGTTACACTTTCCATGTGGGAGCAATCCGTTCATAACAAGGCCGAAATTCCAACATGGAAGGAATTAGACAACTTCCTGACAGAGCGCCATCGCACTCTGGAAGCGATCGACGACGTCAGACCTAGTGGCTCCGGGCAACTTCCGCCAAGGTCGGGAACTCCTACTGCCCCTGCTCGAAGGCTCCACTCATACGAGACTCGAGTGGTTCCGGGCCCCAAGGGTTGCGATCTCTGTTCGAGGGAGAACCACCCCATTCGTTTATGTCCGCGGTTCTTGGAAATGGACGTAAATGGGCGCTCGGACTACATTAAAAGGAAGCAGCTATGTTTGAACTGTTTTGCCCGAGGGCACCAGCAACGAGATTGCACGAGCGCCCATACCTGCTTCACATGTCACAGCCGACACCACACCCTTTTGCACCGCGGCAATCCGTTCGCCACCGCTCCAAGTCCGCCTACGACAGCAAGGGCTCGACCCGCACAGACTGCCAGAAGCACAAACGGCTCAGAGGATCAGTCGGATGTTCAGGTGTGTTTCGCTTCCGGGTCAGGAGCCGTCCTACTAGGCACGGCCCTTATCAACGTGTGCCATTTGGGGTGCAGCTTCCAGGCACGAGCTCTGATAGACTCAGGGTCCGAAGCGACCTTCATAACGGAACGACTGTTCAACCTCGTCAAACCACCCTTCAAGACGATTCAAGCCCAAGTTTCCGGCCTTAATCAGACCATTTCCGCGCAGTCTACAAAATTGTGCCATTTCTCCATTCGGTCGCCGTCTAGACCCGGGCTACAATTAGAGACTGCGGCCTACGTTCTGCCGCAGTTGGCAGGAAATCTGCCATCATACCCGATTCCGCGAGATCGTCTCAAGGGGCTGCCCGACATTCCCCTGGCGGACCCCAACTTCTTTGAGAGCTCCCAAGTCGATGTACTAATAGGAGCTGACATTCTTCCGTCCATTCTCCTCGGTAATGCCAAGGCTAACATATGCGGGTCGCTTCTCGGTCAGGAGACCATTTTTGGATGGGTGCTGACAGGCCCATTATCTCCAGCCAATCCCCGCAGCGTGTCCGTTTTTTCCCCACGAGTGGCCCCCAGCCTCGGTGACTCACTGGATCAGCTCCTCACCAAATTCCGGGAGGTGGAAGATGTGCCCACACCGATAAGTTCGGAATCGGATTCCGTTTGCGAGCACAATTTTGTCCAGACGACGAAAAGAGACGAGTGTGGCAAGTACGTTGTGACGCTCCCCTTACGCGACCCCGGGCAGAAGGGTTCCGAGCTAGCGGCTTCACGGTCCTTTGCCCTTGCTCAGTTTCTGCGTAACGAGCAGCGCCTGAAGAGGGACCCGCCCCTTAAGGCCCGCTATGACTCGGTAATTCAGGAGTACATCGACTTAGGCCACATGACCGAGGTCTCTCCCGCGAGCAATTCCGCTACCTACTATCTACCACATCATGCAGTCTTCAAGCCCGAAAGCACGACCACCAAGGTGCGAGTGGTCTTCAATGCTTCGAGCCCGTCCGCAAACGGGACCAGTCTGAACGACATTCTTTACGCGGGCCCGGACTTACAATCCGACCTGACGATTCAAATCCTAAAGTGGCGGTACTTTAAGTTTGTCTTCAACGCCGACATCGAGAAGATGTATCGGCAAATTTGGGTAGACCCCAAGCATACTCCGCTCCAACGTATTTTGTTTCGCAATCCCGATGGGGATATCCGCGACTACGAGTTGAAAACGGTCACCTTCGGTGTCAATTGTGCCCCGTTCCTGGCGATCCGTGTGCTGCGACAGCTCGCTGACGACGAAGAGTCGAAGTATCCGCAGGCAAGTCAAATTATCCGGCAGTTTATGTACGTTGATGACGTTCTCGCGGGGGCAGACTCCAAAACTGAAGCCCAAGCTTCGATTCGGGAGCGGAAAGGGGCCCTAGAGTCAGCAGGGTTCCCACTTAGGAAATGGACGTCGAATAACAAGGCAATCCTGGCCGACATTCCGATCGATCACCGTCTCCGAGCTGACTTTCTCGACATCGATGCAGAGAGCACGGCCAAGACACTCGGCGTGCGGTGGAAAGCGACGACTGATGAATTCTTTTTTGTCCCGCCAGAATTGACTTCCGGCTCAGTTTTCACAAAGCGCCAAGTCCTCTCCCAAATTGCCAAATTGTTCGATCCAGCAGGTTGGCTCGCTCCTTTCATTGTTCGGGCAAAAATGTTCATGCAAGACATTTGGCTTCTGGATCTAGGGTGGGATGACGCCCTCCCTCAAGATTTCTGTCAGCGATGGGTTGACTTCCTAAAGAATTACTCGGTGCTCGATCAGATTCGTGTTCCTCGATGGGTCGCGTTCCGACCACACCTAAAGGTCGAACACCACGGGTTCTGCGACGCTTCACAGAAGGCGTACGGCGCAGCAATTTACGTTCGTGTCGAAATCGGGTCCACGGTAATAGTGACCCTGCTGACTGCAAAGACTCGAGTGGCCCCAGTTAAGACGGTTTCGCTCCCTCGACTAGAACTGTGCGGTGCCTTGTTGTTGTCCGAGATGGCCACCGCCGTTCTGCCACAAATGCCAGGGGCCGCGTCTGCCCTATACTGTTGGACCGACTCGACTATTATCGTGTCGGCTCGCGTGGCTGCATAAGCCAGCGTGCCAGTGGACAACGTTCGTGGCCAACCGGGTGACCAAGATCACCCAGTTCACCGACGTGCAGAAATGGGCACATGTCCGCTCCGAGCATAACCCTGCGGATCTCACTAGCCGGGGCGTAGCTCTCCAAGATCTTGCAGATAACCAGTTGTGGTGGCACGGTCCTGACTGGCTGCAGAGGCCTCGCAGCGACTGGCCCACTCAAGGCTATGATACCCCCGTGACTGAACTCGAGAAGCGAGCAGTCAAGGTCCATGTCGCGAAAGTACCCCCCGAAGATCTCCTTGAGCGTTTTTCCACTCTCGACAAGGCATTACGAGTCCTTTCCTATGTTAATCGCTTCATCCAGCGCGCGCGGAAGATTCGACTTTCGTTTGAAGAGCACCTGACCGCTAATGAGATAACGTCGGCTGAACGTCTTCTAGTTTCCGTCACTCAGCGCAGACACTTCGTCTCTGAGATGGGCTGCTTAAGCGAAAAGCGTCCAATATCGGCATTCAGTCCGATTCAGAATCTGAACCCCTTCGTGGATTCGCAAGGCCTTATGAGAGCCTGCGGCCGGGTCACGTCCTCTGAGCTTCTCCACTATGACGAACGGCACCCTATTATCCTTCCGTACGACTGTCAGCTGTCTCGACTCCTGGTTCATTTTGCACATCGCATCACGCTGCACGGTGGCAGTCAGCTGATGATCCGTCTGATCCGGGCCAAGTTCTGGATTCCAAGGGTGAGGAACTTGGTCAAGTCTGTTGTCCATTCTTGTAAGGTATGTGTCATCCACAAGAAGAAGTTGCAGACGCAACTCATGGGAGAGCTACCCAAGGAACGGACGTCCTTCTCGCGCCCGTTCACGCACACCGGTGTGGATTATGCCGGTCCCTTCGAGATAAAAAACTATACGGGGAGGGCCTGTCTCATCACAAAGGGTTATGTGTTGGTGTTTGTGTGTTTCTCCACTAAAGCCATCCATTTAGAGCCTACGTCGGACATTACGACCGAGAAATTTCTGGCGGCTTTCGCGCGGTTCGTGTCCCGGAGAGGATGCCCCCGTCAAGTGCAGTCCGACAACGGGAAGACCTTTGTGGGAGCAGCTGCTCTACTATCCCGCGATTTTCTCCAGAGCCTAAAGGGGGCTGTGACTGGTGCCTATAGTCACCAGCAGCTTCTCTGGCATTTCATTCCTCCGGGAGCTCCCCACATGGGGGGCCTTTGGGAAGCAGGGGTCAAGAGCTTCAAGACCTTGTTCTACAAGTCCGCCGCCACGCGAAAATACACCTTTGAGGAGCTGGCTACTCTCCTGGCGAAGATCGAGGCGTGCCTGAATTCGCGGCCACTCGCGCCAATGTCCGAAGACCCTGCTGACCTGCTAGCTCTTACACCCGGGCACTTTCTTGTGGGAGGACCACTTCTCGCCACGGTTGAGCCCGAGATAAAGGGGGACACCAGTTCCATCATCAATCGTTGGCAACACCTCAAGGCGCTTCAGCAGCAATTTCAGCTCCGGTGGAAGGAGGAGTATCTCAAGGAGCTCCATAAGAGAAACAAGTGGCGAGCCCCTACGAGGGACCTCCGCGTTGGGGATATGGTCGTCATCAAGGAAGACAACCTTCCGTCCAATGAGTGGCGTTTAGGCAGGGTTGACGCGGTGTATCCCGGCTCTGATGGCCATGTCCGCGTGATCGACATCCGCACTGCGCGAGGGCTTGTAAAGCGGCCCGTTGTTAAGGTCGTGCTTCTTCCGTTGGACGCGTCCGCCTACCCACAGTGATCAACATTTCTTCCGCTCCAATGTTCCTGTCCAATTGTGCTGTCCCGTAGCTCTGCCCGTAGTTCCGAACCTTCATTTTACACCGATTCTGATCATGTTATTTGTTCCTTTATCATATTTCCGTCAGCCATAGCCAACACGATGTCGCCACGTCCACGCAACACCCAAGCATCGCTGGAGAGCAGATGTACTCGTGGTATCCAATCCTACCGTTGCCGAGTCTGCAATGGAATCCACGCCTTAAAGAAGTGTCGGCGTTTCCTACGCCTTAGCGCCGAGAAGCGGCTCCGAGCGGTTCTTGTGAACCGGTACTGCTCGAGCTGCCTGGCCCACGAGCACTCCGACGGATCCTGTCGTCGGGGTGACGGTTGTAAGACGTGTGGACAGGATCACCACACGCTGCTGCATCTCGTGGAGAAGCCGCGGGCTCGGCGCAAGGCACGCCAAGAGGAGCACCGGTCACGGAGCGCGGGAGTCAGGACACAGAGTGTCACGTCTGGCGCCCGGCCGTCATCCGCCAACTCCCGGCGCGGTTCGGGTGCTCCTCGGCCTGGGTCCGCCACTTTCCGGCAATCCCAACCCGATCCACGGCCACCGACGTCCCGGCACTCGTCGATGCATCCTCGGCCTTCGTCCGCCACTCCTCGATTGCCAACCCCCGCTCATCCGCCCGCGTCATCCGCACCTAGGCAAAGTTCCGCCTCTCGTCGAGGGCCCCCGCTGGACGCGGTCGCTGCGCCCACCCTCTCATCGCTGTTGCAACGGAACAGCGTCAACGTGCTGCCGACTGCACTAGTGCGGATCGACACCGGGACCCGGAGCTTCGATACGGGGGCCCTCATCGACCCATGCACGCCCTCGAGCTGCATCGACGCCTCGCTCGCTGCGTGTTTCCGGCTGCCCACTACCAGCGTGGGGGACGAACAGGTGTGTTCCGCCACCGTGGGGTCAACGACCGATGACAGCGTTCGGCTGGAGGTCATGTTCAAGATCAAGCCTCACGTGCGAGTTCGTACGCCGTCCCGGGAGCTGAGCGAGGCGGTGCGTGCCCACTTCCGAGGCGTGACCCTGGCGGATGAGCGATTCCATCTGCCAGCGACAATCTCCGTCGTCCTGGGTGCAGATATGTACCCACGGATTATTCAACCGGGCTTCCTGAAGATCCAGGACGGACTCCCAGTGGCCCAGAGCACCGTGTTTGGATGGGTCGTATCCGGAGCCTGCCACCAGCCATAACTTCGAGGGAGCTATTGCAACCCGAGTGATTGCAAGGGGGGCGGAATGTTTAGGTGAGGGGCCGTGGTGCCACTCACCTGAAGAGCGCATCCGCGCTGAAGAGCGCACCCGCGCTAAAGAGCGCACCCGCGCTGAAGAGCGCGTCCACACTCGCCCCTCTGTGCCTCTCTTCTCGCTCGTTGGCTGTCGGCGATCTCTTTTTTTTCCACTAGTTTTTAAGTTCAATCTCATGTAAGCAGCCGAATAAAGCTGACCGCGTTATACCACCGAAAAAGACGCCCCCGACTTCTTATTTCATTCTAAACCTTTCTGGAATCTTTTTGCGGAACCACGCCCCCCTACACAATAGCAAAAATCAAAATAGAGAGCAAACTCAAGCTCAAACAAGAAAGGAAAGCAAACTTCGGGCGGAGCCGAAGTTTATATACCCTTGCAGTTAAAACCGGATATATATCGCAAACATCGGATATAGTTGGCCGATCCTTATGAGAATATGATAATATAACCCAATTTGTTACAATACAAAAACCAAACCTAAAAATGTCCCAAACTTCTATCTTCAAAACACGAAAGTTGGGTCATTTTCGATCGTTCAGTTGTATGGCAGCTATAGGATATAGTCGACCGATCCTTATAAAATTTGGCATGTCGAAATATTTTGCCAAAAATAGCTCTTGTGTCAAATTTGAACTCTCTAACTCTAAAAACACCGAAGTTATACCATTTCCGATCAATCAGTTATATGGCAGCTATAAGATATAGTCGGCCGATCCGGGCCGTTCCGACTTATATACTGCGTGCAAAGAAAAGAAGGGTGTGTGCAAAGTTTCAAGACGATAGCTTTAAAACTGAGAGACAAGTTCGCGTAGAAACAGACAGACAGACGGACAGACAGACGGACAGACGGACATGCTCATATCAACTCAGGAGGTGATCCTGATCATGAATATATATACTTTAAAGGGTCGGAGATGTCTCTTTCACTGCGTTGCACACTTTTGACCAAAATTATAATACCCTCTGCAAGGGTATAAAAAGGGAATCAGATGGAACAGAAAGTCAGCCAGCTAATAAAGTAACCAGATTAAATAATATCAATGAAGACCATCTTTTAGACCAGACCCCTACAGAGGAATGCCTTATTTAAATAGGATAGATTGAAAAACCAAGAAGCAGCTAAAAGTTTTAATAGATACAGGAGCCACTGCTTGTTACATAAAAACGGGAATTTTTAAAAATAAAAACGAGCTACCAATATACAAAAAGGTAACTACAGTTCATGGCTACTTAATTATTAGGTATTACCATATTATAAATATATTTGAAACAATTATTTTATGAAATCGAAGGTTTAGAATCTGATATTCTAATTGGATTCAATTTATTAAGAAAAATTGGAGCTATAATAAATATAGATAAGGGAATCTTGGAATATAATGGGAAACAGGAGAAGTTAAAATATTATGATAATGAAGAGAAAAATGAAATATGTTTAATTGAAGAAAATAATATTCTTCCGTTAAAAGAATTTATTATAAACAAGAAAGCAAAGCTAACTTCGGGCGGATCCGAAGTTGATATACCCTTGCGGTTAAAACCGGATATATATCGCAAACATCGGATATAGTTGACCGATCCTTATGATTACATCATAATAAAACAAATTAATTACAATAAAAAATCTAAAAAAAAAACCCTAGCTTCTATCTTCAAAAATACGAAAGTTTATATTTCTATCAAATACCATTTCCGATCGTTCAGTTATATGGCAGCTAAAGGATATAGACGGCCGATCTTAAAGAAATTTGGTAGGTTGGATCAACTGACCAAAAATAGAATCTGTACTAAGTTCCATCTTTCTATCTTCAAAAACACGAAAGTTTGGGTCATTTCCGATCGTTCAGTTATATGGCAGTTATAAGATATAGTTGGCCGATCCTTATGAAATTTGGCATGTCGTAATTTTTTGCCAAAAATAGCTCTCGTGTCAAATTTGAACTCTCTAACTCCAAAAACACCAAAGTTATACCATTTCCGACCAATCAGTTATATGGCAGCTGTAGGATATAGTCGGCCGATCCGGGCCGTTCCGACTTATATACTGCGTGCAAAGGAAAGAAGGGCGTGTGCAAAGTTTCAAGACGATAGCTTTAAAACTGAGAGACTAGTTCGCGTAGAAACACACAGACGGACAGACGGACATGCTCATACCAACTCAGGAGGTGATCCTGATCAAGAATATATATACTTTATAGGGTCGGAGATGTCTCCTTCACTGCGTTGCACACTTTTGACCAAAATTATAATACCCTCTGCAAGGGTATAAAAAGTATTTTGATGATAATGGTAGCGAAAACTCAGATTCATTATTTGTTGAAAATAGTGAGAAAAGCTTGGGAATTAAAAATCCCGAGAACGCCGACGTAGAAATATCCGTCAATAAAAGTAAAAATATCTTGGGAATTAAAAATCCTGAGAGTGCCGACGAAGTAAATACCGTCAAAAATCAAATAAATAATATAGGTACCGACCAATTAGGCGGATTCAGGGAATAGATTGTTCACTATATTGAAAAGGAGCTTTCAAAGATAAATATGAAAATTCCTTTTAGAACAGACATAAAGGGGGAAATAAATCTTATCCACGATAGGCCAATAAACGGGAAGAAATATCCGTATGCTCTATCTGTCAACGACTTCGTGAATAGCGAAATCAAAAGAATGTTATCAGAAAAAATAATAAGGCCTAGCAGAAGCCCTTACAATTCACAACTTCTGGTAGTCCCAAAGAAAGGAGAGAATCAAGACCGAAGCCGTAAATTAAGACTCGTCATTGATTATAAAAAATTAAATGAAAGTACAATACCTGACAGGTAATGCATGTCGAATCATGATCGTTGTTGTTGTTGTCTTCCATTGTGTCGCAACGAGTTTCAGCCTTGTACACACTTCAAGTTCTGGTACGTAACTGCCTGCGTCTTATTCTCTACCTACAGTGCATACTACCGAACCTCGATCGGCGACAGCGACACAATTCTGTCGCCTCGCTACAACGATAGTTTTTAAAGCGACAACATCCAAGCAACGGTCGCCTGCCAACGGTTGCCTGGCAACCACACACTCACAGCGCAAGAGGCTGATGCCATATTATCACTCTGGTGAAATACTCGAAAATGTGTATTCGCACACACACACACATACATTCTCAACCACGCAGTTTTAATGCGCCGACATATATATTATTGAGGGCAAACATGAAAATCACTTTAGAAAAATCTAAGTTTTTCAAACCCGAAACCCGTTTTCTAGGATACATTGTATCCTATAACGTCATCAAGACAGACCCAGAGAAAATTGAAACCATTAGTAAATATCCCCATCCAGAAAATATTCGTGAACTAAGAAGTTTCCTAGGTCTTACGGGCTATTATCGAAAATTTGTTTCAAACTACGCCTACATAGCCAAACATCTAACAAAATATCTTGGAGGTCATAATGGCAAAATCTAATCAAAATCTCCAAAAAAGAATGTCAACAAAAATGTTAATTCAGCTGGATGAACCAGCAATTAAAGCTTTTAACGAGCTGAAAGAAAATCTCATTGCTCAAGTAGAACTAGTTCAACCGGACTATAATAAAAAATTTACCTTGGCCACCGACGCTTCAGACGTCGCAATTGGTGCAGTTGTATCTCAAGAAGGAAAACCAATTACTTTTATTTCAAAAACCTTGTCTAAAACAGAACAAGCT
Organism: Drosophila bipectinata; assembly: GCF_030179905.1. Taxonomy (NCBI): domain Eukaryota; kingdom Metazoa; phylum Arthropoda; class Insecta; order Diptera; family Drosophilidae; genus Drosophila; species Drosophila bipectinata. The sequence goes on along the minus strand of NC_091740.1, from coordinate 16,814,224 downwards.
TATGCTACTAATAAGAAGGAACTTTTAGCGATAGTATGGGCTCTTAAAAATCTAAGAAATTACTTATACGGAGTTATTGGAATTGAAATTCAAACCGACCATCAATCTTTATCTTACACAATTTCGGATAAAAATCCCAATGTAGATATGAAAGGAAGGTATTCTTTAGGGTATAAGCCCGGTACAACAAATGTAGTTGCAGACGCATTATCTGGAATTCAGATAAATAATATTACTAACAGCGATATAGAACAAACAGACCAGTCAGACTCAGATCAGAACACACAGCATTCAGCTGAAAGTAGTTTTGAAAATGTAATACAAGAGACCCGTAAACCGTTAAATCAATTTAAACACAACTGTTATTAACAACGGGGAGGTATACAATACATGAGTTACTGAAAATCTTTGACAGGACATGACCAGAAAATTTAATAACTATATTAAAGAGTATCTTCCACCTAACATTACGGTAAGAATTCATTGTACCTTAAAGGACTTATTTCAAATTCAATTACCATTACGTTTTTACATAACCAGCAATGGATGGTAGGCTGGGATGTGGAAATTGTCTTGTTACAAGACTTCATAGCGCAGACAAGTTTAAATTCCATTTTTTTTTTTTAATTAATAAAACAAAAATTAATATATAAAAAGCTAAAAAACACAATACCTTGAACCACTGTGCCAAATAGGAAGCCGAAGCGGGAGCTTTAAAGAGTGCAAAAGAGAAATGCAGAAATAGAGATAAGCCGGGGTAGAAGCAGAGCTGAGCTATGCTTGGAATTGAAATTATTGAATTTATTAATTTGACTCCAAATATACCACAGCACTCTCGAAGCGATACGGTTTAAGCTTAAGATTATTAAGATTCACAATATATGCAATTGATTAAGTGAGGAAACACCGGTTTACCAATATTTATAATAAAACGCAGTGCGCACAAAAAAAACACGACTGTTCGCTTAAGAGAAAGGGAGGGATTGGGGAGCGAGCCGAGCGCTATTTGATTCCGGCTCACAAGTTCATCTTATCACATCACGGCTGGCCAGCCAACTTTAGCTTTGTAGGTCCAAATGCTTCGAAGCGGTGAGTGGCCTTGGAGACGTTGAATTCACCAAGGATGGAGCATCGGTTAATGTTTGCCTTAAGTATCGCCTATCCACGTATTCGGTATACATTCGGTACACGGCGTCTCACATCGCAGAGCGTCAACTTGGCCTGAACAACCTGGTCTCCAAATGGAAGGTTCCTGCGGATGTGTTTCTGGCAGATCGGAACTTCCAAATGCCAAATGCATTTCCAACGACCAAATGCTTTGTAGCGGTGAGTGGCCTTGGAGACGTTGAATTCACCATGGATGGAGCATCGGTTAATGTTTGTCTTATGTTTGTTGTCAGTTGCAACGTCTCGCATCGCAGAGCGTCAACCTGGCCTGAACATAGATGTTTCCAAATGGAAGGTTCCTGCGAATATAAATCTGGCAGATCGGAACTGTCGCAAAGCGCAGCGTGTGGATTTGCTGATTGAAGCCAGTCGGTTTTTGATCTGCTCTCAGTTAGGCAAATCCAACTATGAGTCGGTCTGCCTCTTGTACAGAAGGTGCGTTTTCGATGGGTAGTTTCTGGAGGTGGTTGCACCCTAGGGAAACCTCGGTTTGTTTTGGCCGCTTCATGTAAAATTATTGCTGCTGACTTCTCAACCAATTTAGACGACCGAGTTGGTACCATTCGCTTGAGCGTATCGTCATCCAAATTTAAGCACCCAATAGAAAGTAAAGTAAAGTAAATCTGCTGTAAAGAGATTTAGTCTCCCTACATGCCAAGACCCGTGACATGGGGTAAAGTCAAGAAAGGGGGGTTGAGGAGATGCGAAAGCGGTCAAGCCCTGGGAGTATTTGAAACATTCAGTATGGGGTGATGGGGGGAATGTAATGACGAGTCTTTTTAGGAAGCTTGTAGGGTCGAGTTGGAAGACAGCCTTTGGAGAGTCCGACATTCAAGTGTAAGAAAGTTTCTAAAAAGGACCCTGTAGTTTGATTTGAAGGACCGCCGTTTCCTTGGCGTATCGGAGATGCAACGCACGGTTTTGGGCAGCAAACTCCCGATCCGGACTCGCTACCGCGTATTCGCGGTGTTTTCTTGGTGTAGTGGAGGTGCGACGCCCAGCCTCTGCCCTGTCACGCATCTTGTAGCGCGTATGCACGCCGCGGTAAATTGATGCGAGCGGAAAGCAGAAAAACAGTTTGTTACACTTGGCGCCAACACTACGTGATTGCATTGAGTCTAGAAGTAACAAAGCATAGAAATGGGGAGGAAGAACTGTAAATACACACTTTAAGTATGCAAATCCAACCCGTAAATACAGGCCACTTATGGCTTATAAACAATATTTTCAATCTCTGCATTTGCCTTTGCCTTTGTCTTTGGCACAATTATCCAACCCATAAATCCAGCCCACTTATGGCTTTCCACTTATGAATTTTATAAACAATATTTTCAAACTCTGCATTTGCCTTCGGCTTCGGCTTTGTCTTTGGCTCTGAGGTCCGATCTCGGTTCCCCATAAACAAATTAAAATCAAAAGTAAACATCAGCTTCCCTCCGAAGCCCAACAATTACGCCATTTGCGTTTCAAGTACCCACCAAATTGCATCGATCAGCTTAATCGAATTTCACAATAAGATGCGACATTTTTATCTTAAGCCTCTAATCTAAACACAACTGATGGCCGAGGTTCTTTGGATCAGATTTAGAATTAAGAAGCCAGTCCCTTTTTGACCGAGACCGCGAACGGTTGACAAAAAATATTTAAGAAAAATCCAAAGTGTCTTGTAATAATTACGTTTAATAAATAAATGTTTAACACCGAGTTGTATAATTAAAAAATAAAATTTATTGTTTATTTATTTATTTATTTAACAAAATTAAATCTAGTATATAATACTAAATCTAATGGGTTTCTTAAAAGAGTACTAGCTGCTATGGCCTACGACTCGAGACTTAGTTAATTATTTACAATACTTAAATATTAAGGTTAAAATAAAATTTACATTTTTTTAATTCACCGAACTACAAACAATTTAACTGGCGCCCAACTCGTGGGGCCGCGTCACCTAAAGCTCCAAAAAAATTGTTTAATAAAAAATAAGTTAAACATAAACGGAACTCGCGCGGTCAACAACTCAACATTTTTAGTGGAAAAATTAAAACATCCACCAAAGGACACTACCAAGTGACAGTGATCGTTAACAACAAAGTAAATGGAAATTAATTAATGAAATAATCCATAAAGAGTGAATTAAAACAAAGGTGTTTTAATCAAACAATTACAAAAACACAAAATTAATAAATCAACGCACAAAAAAACCAAAAAAAAAAAAAAGAAAAACAACAAAAACAAATAAACCGACAACTCCAACAAGAAAAACCAAGGAAGGAAGACAGGACATTCTCCATCCATTAATCAACTGTATCCAGGAAGGATCGGAACCACCAATCACACAGAAGGTAGACTCAACGAGATAATATCGTGAGGAATTAATTTAAAATAATAAAAAACAAGAAATGAAAGATAACTTTCCAGAGCCGAAGTTTATATACCCTTGTAGCTAAAACCGGATATTTATCGCAAACATCGGATAAACATGGCCGATCCTTATGAGAATATAATAATATAACCCAATTTATTATAATATAAAATCTAAAAAAAAATCGCAAACTTCTATCTTCAAAAATACCATATATGAAACCAGTTATATTGCAGCTATGTATAAGATATAGTTGGCCGATCCTTATGAAATTTGGTAATTTGGTTTTCGCTCTACCACAACTAACCTTCTTGAATTCACTTCGTTTATCCACAGAGGTTTTCTGAGCCGCATGCAAACTGATGTGGTGTACACTGACTTTAGTAAAGCGTTTGACTCTGTGAACCACCATCTCCTCCTTCATAAGCTGTGTCTTTTGGGGTTTTCTCCTCATATAGTACAGTGGTTGACCTCTTATCTATCAAACCGCACGCAGCGTGTTTTGTTTAAAAACAGTTCATCACAGATTATAAATGTTTCATCTGGTGTCCCACAAGGTAGTCACTTAGGACCTCTTCTGTTTGTTCTTTTTGTCAACGATTTACCTAGTGTTATAAACTATGCTACTACATTTATGTATGCTGATGATGTCAAGTTATGTCTTTCTTTCTCAGACCATTTCCTTCATAGACACTTGCAACTAGACCTTAACGAAGTCTTCTTGTGGTGCTCAAACAATCTCCTTTTGCTTAACTGCTCTAAGTGTAAGGTTATGACGTTCAATCGCAGTGTGCCTCACATCGTTTCGTACTCTCTTGGGAATAACGTCTTAGATCGTGTTTTCCTAATTAACGATCTTGGAGTAATTTTTGACAATAAGTTGTCCTTCAACGACCACATATCACTAACAGTCAATAAAGCCAGAGGCGTGCTAGCTTTTATCAAACGTTGGTCTAAAGAATTTGATGATCCTTTCACAACTAAAACTCTATACGTATCGTTGGTTCGTCCTATCTTGGAATACTGTTCTAGCGTTTGGAGTCCGCAATACTTTGTTCACCAAAGGAGGATTGAATCAGTCCAAAAGCAGTTTCTGCTATTTGCGTTAAAAGGCTTAAACTGGGATACTGCCACTTCCCTCCCGTCGTATAATTGCCGGTTAAAACTACTTAACCTGCCTCCTTTAAAAGAGCGCCGTACTTGTGCTGGGGTTATGCTGCTTCATGTGCTTATTCTTGGACAGGTTGACTCAAAAGTACTTCTTGAAAAATTAATGTTTTCTGTGCCTAATAGAGTAACTAGATCATTCCGACCCCTTTGGTTACCGATTTCTAGATCAAATTTTGCGGAACACGATCCATTCCGCGTTATCTGTAAAAATTATAACTCGTTATCCCATTTAATGTCCCCTGAACTATCCCTAGATGTAATTAAATTCAAAATTATGGAATATCTTTTAACTTAATTTATCCTTACTCTTAGTTATAATAATATAGAAATAACAGTTCATTGTTAATAATAATAAATAAACAAGAAAGCAAAGCTAACTTCGGGCGGATCCGAAGTTGATATACCCTTGCGGTTAAAACCGGATATATATCGCAAACATCGGATATAGTTGACCGATCCTTATGATTACATCATAATAAAACAAATTAATTACAATAATAAATCTAAAAAAAAAACCCTAGCTTCTATCTTTAAAAATACGAAAGTTTATATTTCTATCAAATACCATTTCCGATCGTTCAGTTATATGGCAGCTAAAGGATATAGACGGCCGATCTTAAAGAAATTTGGTAGGTTGGATCAACTGACCAAAAATAGAATCTGTACTAAGTTCCATCTTTCTATCTTCAAAAACACGAAAGTTGGGTCATTTCCGATCGTTCAGTTATATGGCAGTTATAAGATATAGTTGGCCGATCCTTATGAAATTTGGCATGTCGTAATTTTTTGCCAAAAATAGCTCTCGTGTCAAATTTGAACTCTCTAACTCTAAAAACACCAAAGTTATACCATTTCCGATCAATCAGTTATATGGCAGCTGTAGGATATAGTCGGCCGATCCGGGCCGTTCCGACTTATATACTGCGTGCAAAGGAAAGAAGGGCGTGTGCAAAGTTTCAAGTCGATAGCTTTAAAACTGAGAGACTAGTTCGCGTAGAAACACACAGACGGACAGACGGACATGCTCATACCAACTCAGGAGGTGATCCTGATCAAGAATATATATACTTTATAGGGTCGGAGATGTCTCCTTCACTGCGTTGCACACTTTTGGACAAAATTATAATACCCTCTGCAAGGGTATAAAAAGTATTTTGATGATAATGGTAGCGAAAACTCAGATTCATTATTTGTTGAAAATAGTGAGAAAAGCTTGGGAACTAAAAATCCTGAGAACGCCGACGTAGAAATATCCGTCAATAAAAATAAAAATATCTTGGGAATTAAAAATCCTGAGAGTGCCGACGAAGTAAATACCGTCAAAAATCAAATAAATAATATAGGTACCGACCGATTAGGCGGATTGAGGGAATAGATAGTTCACTATATTGAAAAGGAGCTTTCAAAGATAAATATGCAAATTCCTTTTAGAACAGACATAAAGGGGGAAATAAATCTTATCCACGATAGGCCAATTTACGGGAAGCAATATCCGTATGCTCTATCTGTCAACGACTTCGTGAATAGCGAAATCAAAAGAATGTTATCAGAAAAAATAATAAGGGCTAGCAGAAGCCCTTACAATTCACCGCTTTTGGTAGTCCCAAAGAAAGGAGAGAATCAAGACGAAAGCCGTAAATTAAGACTCGTCATTGATTATAAAAAATTAAATGAAAGTACTATACCTGACAGGTACCCAATGCAAGACCCATCAGTAATTCTATCAAATTTGGGAAAAGCAAGATATTTTTCAACAATACATTTAGAGTCAGGATTTCATCAGATACTAATGAAAGAATCTAATGTCGAAAAATCAGCTTTTTCAATAAATAATGGAAAATACGAATTTATAAGAATGCCATTCGGATTAACAAATGCACCAAGAATCTTTCAGAGAGCAATGGACGATATTCTAAGACAGTGGTGCCCAAGCTCTGCATACGGAAGAGCAAACTCCCATACCAATGCAAAAAATCACCAATACATTGGTGCGAGAATTTTTTCCCCATCCATGTGGCTGCACTGAAAAATAAAATTATGCCATATATGCCATATATGTCGCCTGCCAACGGTTGCCTGGCAACCACACACTCACAGCGCAAGAGGCTGATGCCATATTATCACTCTGGTGAAATACCCGAAAATGTGTATTCGCACACACACACACATACATTCTCAACCACGCAGTTTCAATGCGCCGACACGGCCATCCTGACCCTAACACGACCTCGTGTAGATAATAGCAGCATTCGAATTTTCTTTCTTTCTTTTAATTATTAGACTGAACATTAAATAGTTTCATAACAAAATCCAATTTTCTTATCTTAATTCATAACAAATTATCATATTGACAGTTTCACAAAACAGTATTCAGTTCCATAACTATAATTTTTTCATCAATTCAATTTAATTTTCTTTCTTTCTTTTCATTTCTTTGTTTTTCTTTTTCTTTTATATAATCCATTCTTCTTCATTATTCACTCTTATAGTCGCATAATCAAATACCCCACACGCCATGATCAAAACAAAAAATACGTTTTGCACTTGTGCTTGCATTATATTTTATGGACTTAGTACTCTGCCATTTTCATTGGCCAGCAGTACAACTTTGTCACCCTTATTGGTGTACTTCATTTTCTTCTTCAATACTCTCAGTATTTTTATTTTTACTCTTTTCTTCAATACTCTCAATATTTTCATTTTCACTCTTTTCTTCAATACTCTCAATATTATCAATATTTTCATTTTCACTCTCTTCTGTAGCGGTTACGTTTCTTACATCTAAATTATTATAATCATCGTACACATTTAGCTCTTCGGGCACTTGCCCCTCTGGTAATTTTCTTAAATCCTCATGTGCATATTTATAATTTCTTTTATTAGTTAAAGACTTTTAAATGTACCTGTCACCTTCCAGAACTTTTACTATTTCAAAAGGCCCCCTAAATTTTGGACTTAGCTTAGTCTGGTGTCTTTCTTCGCTTTTAAGTAATACGAAATCTCCAATTTTGTGCCTTTTTACTTTTGCCTTATTTCTATCAAATCGTTCTTTATCATAAACTGCACTGGCTAATACATTCTTTGCAGCTTGCGCTCTTACGTTTGGCAAATCAATAACATTTTCTATATCACTAGGTGGAAGTAATCCCAATGGGCGTGCTACCTTTCCCAATAACTTTTCTAAAGGACTTGCTTTCGTAGTGCGATTGGTTGTACAATTGATTGCCAACTGCACCTCTCCCAACACATCCTGCCAAGACTGTGTTCCCGTTTCAACCGCCGTTAACATATTCTTCAACGTGCTCATAGTTCGCTCCACTTGACCATTAGCTTGACTTGCACCAGTGGCTATCAAATGCAAGTTTATTTTTTGATCTGAACAAAATTGACTGAACTTTGCGCCTGTAAAACACCTCCCCTGGTCAGCTATTATTCGGTTTGGTACTCCAAACAATGAAACGGCAGATTGAACGGCCCTTATACAACTCTCACTGTCCAATTTAAGACTATGACTAAGATAGACATATTTGGTAAACGCGTCTATCTGAACAATAACATACTCCTTCTGATCACTCTTGCCACTAAATTTTCCTGTGATATCGATGTGGATAGTGTGCCAAGGAATAGTGACTTTTGGTATTGGATGTAATTCCGCCTGTATTTTTCCTGAAGTGGATTTTGACATTTTACAAGTGATGCAGTTGATGACAAATTTTTTTACGTTTTTTGACATATTGTCAAACCAGTAGAAATCGTAAGTTTTATCTAATGTCTTTTCGAAACCTAAATGCATTATGGACTTATGCACTTGATTTATGACAGACCATCTGAAAGCTCGTGGCACCACTGGTAAGCAACGTGTTCTCCCATTTCTTTGTATCTTTCGATGAAGAACTTCTGACCTTAATTCATAGGTTTTCGCTATATCTTCAGGCAGAGAAAAGTTTTTAAAATGTTTAACAATTTCGATTATGTCCAAATCTCGCCGTTGTTCAGCAATAAGCCAGTTGCTTGAAATTTCACTTAAATTTACTCTTTTCTCTTCGACTATTTTTGCGGTTGTAGTAGACTTTTTTGAAAGGGGATGTCTCGATAAAAAGTCAACGTGTGCCATCCTTTTCCCTTCTCTATACTGAATATCGAATGTGAATGACTGCAAATAACCCCACCAACGCTGTACTCTGGGGGTTAAATCTCGTTTATTTCTCGACGCCTTAAACGAGTTGCAGTCAGTATAAACTACAAAGTTCCTGCCCAGCAAATAATGTCGAAAATGCTTAATGGCGTTCACGACAGCTAAGGTTTCCAACTCGTACGAGTGATATCTTGATTCTGCGGTGAAGTAGTTTTGCTATAGTATTCTATTACCTGGGGTTTGTTATTAATTTTGTGTAATAAAATTACACCGTAGCCACTGCAACTGGCTTCTGTGTGCAATTCGATTGGATAATAAGGGTCAAAAATAACAAGGACTGTCGTTAAGAGTGGCAATGACCTTTTTCCGTATCTGTTCATGCTGTGTTTTCCAAATAAATTTGTTTTCATCTGCAGTTAAGAAATATAACGGTTTCATTAATTGTGAAAATCCCTTAATAAACTGTCGGAAATAGGATGCTAGCCCAATGAATTGTCTAAGTGAAGTGACTGTCTGTGGAGGCGGAAAAGCAGTCAACGCTACAACTTTCTGTGGGTTTGGACGAATCTCACCCGCACTTATATTGTAACCCAAATATTGAACCGATGTTTTCATGAATGAGCACTTAGTAAGATTGAATGAAAACCCAGCCTTTGTCAAAACATCTAGAACGATCTGTAATCTTTCTAGCGCCTCGCATTTTGTTGAGGCGGCTATCATGATATCATCCATATAGACGATGACAAAGGAATTTGCTAGATCCCCTAGCGCCTGTATTACTAATCGTTGAAAAACGGAAGGTGCGTTTTTGAGCCCAAATGGCATGGACAGGAACTCGTATTGACCATCCGGAGTCACAAACGCCGTGTACTCGATAGAATCTGAATGTAAAGGAATTTGGTAATATCCGCTGGCCATGTCTAGACATGTAAAGTAATTAACTTCTCCAAGCCTATTGATTTGATCTTGTATAAGTGGTAAAGGGTATTTATCAGCGACCGTATTTGAATTCAGCTCTCTAAATTCAACACAAAGTCTGTCCGTACCATTTTTTTTCTTCACTAATAATATAGGGCTTGCATAAGGTGAGCAGCTTGGCCTAATTATATTGCATTTTAGCAGTTCATTAATTTTGTCCGTAACCAAATCTCGCTCGCATGGACTTAAACGATATGGCCTTCTCTGTACGGTTTTTGTTGGATCAATCAACCTAATTTTCATTTCGCCAATTCTGACTTTAGTTCTTGGGATCCCAGTTATAAAGGAATTTGAGTACTTTGCCAACAGTGAATGTAGTTTTATTTTATCTTGTCCCTCAAGCTCAGTATCAATAACGGCTGGCTCATTGCCGGCACACAAATTAACTACTTTGGTCTTTGAGATCCTAAATTGGTTTGATGAAATGAAATGGGTTTTATCAGTCGCGAATTAATTCTGTTGTTTCCCGAATCTGCATTCAGACATTTTATGGCCCACTTTTCCGCAGAAATGGCACTCTATCGATGATTGTTTTTGCCGTTTAGAATAAGTTTCAGACTGATGCTCCATAGCGCCGCTTTTCCTTTTAACAAAAGTGAATGCTTTTAATTCTGACTGTAGATCGCCTGTGGTTCGAACATTTGATGTGAAACTTAAACGCTGCAATCGGTGATCGAAGCTTGCCAGCAGCGCAAGGGTCACAGACACAGTAATCTCTTCGTTATCCATTTGGCGCCATTTCGTCGTTAGTTCGGTAACCATGCGACTTGCATGAACAACCAGACTCTCGCCATCAGTCGGTCGATTTGATAGCATATTAAGAAACATAGCGGCTGGTGTTTCTATAGTATCGAAGCGTTGTATAAACAATTCTTTAAACTCAGGCCAAGTAATTTCAGCATAGCACACTTGCGAAAGCCATTGCGATGCACTTCCTTCTAAAGCCGAACTCAAAGCCATAACCAACGCACTGCTTCTCAATGTGTTTTCTTGTAAAATTATTTCCACTGTTGTGCACCACGATGATGCGTTGGCGCCTGGTTTGTCTGGGTTTAATTTGGGTAGTTGCAAAGTTTTGTTCTGCACTGCATCAGGTACAGTTGTTTTTATGGCTCTCACTAGTTCAATTAAATTTTTATTTTGCAATTCCATCAGGGTACTCCATGGTCCATCTAGTGTTGAAGGCTGGTGGCCAGATCCCACTTCTGATGTCGAATCATGATCGTTGGTGTTGTTGTCTTTCATTGTGTCGCAACGAGATTCAGCCTTGTACACACTTCAAGTTCTGGTACGCAACTGCCTGCGTCTAATTCTCTACCTACTGTGCATACTACCGAACCTCGATCGGCGACAGCGACACAATTCTGTCGCCGATACTACAACGATACTTTTTAAAGCGACAACATCCAAGCAACGGTCGCCTGCCAACGGTTGCCTGGCAACCACACACTCACAGCGCAAGAGGCTGATGCCATATTATCACTCTGGTGCAGTGGTCGGCACCCCAATACATTGATATGATTTTACCGCATTAGTGTTAGTAACGAATAGCAGAAAGTAGGCTGTGAGCATGACGTTTCACACATTTATACTGTGTGTGTGTGGCAGAGCTCGGGCAGAAAAATTTCCTATGCCCTCGAGATAGGGCCGTGCCGACCTCTGCTCTGGTGAAATACCCGAAAATGTGTATTCGCACACACACACATACATTCGCAACCACGCAGTTTCAATGCGCCGACAAATATATTATTGAGGGCAATCATGAAAATCACTTTAGAAAAATCTAAGTTTTTCAAACCCGAAACCCGTTTTCTAGGATACATTGTATCCTATAACGTCATCAAGACAGACCCAGAGAAAATTGAAACCATTAGTAAATATCCCCCTCCAGAAAATATTCGTGAACTAAGAAGTTTCCTAGGTCTTACGGGCTATTATCGAAAATTTGTTTCAAACTACGCCTACATAGCCAAACCTCTAACAAAATATCTTGGAGGTCATAATGGCAAAATCTAATCAAAATCTCCAAAAAAGAATGTCAACAAAAATGTTAATTCAGCTGGATGAACCAGCAATTAAAGCTTTTAACGAGCTGAAAGAAAATCTCATTGCTCAAGTAGAACTAGTTCAACCGGACTATAATAAAAAATTTACCTTGGCCACCGACGCTTCAGACGTCGCAATTGGTGCAGTTGTATCTCAAGAAGGAAAACCAATTACTTTTATTTCAAAAACCTTGTCTAAAACAGAACAAGCTTATGCTACTATTAATAAGGAACTTTTAGCGATAGTATGGGCTCTTAAAAATCTAAGAAATTACTTATACGGAGTTATTGGAATTGAAATACAAACCGACCATCAAACTTTATCTTACACAATTTCGGATAAAAATCCCAATGTAGATATGAAAGGAGGGTATTCTTTAGGGTATAAGCCCGGTACAACAAATGTAGTTGCAGATGCATTATCTCGAATTCAGATAAATAATATTACTAATAGCGATATAGAACAAACAGACCAGTCAGACTCAGATCAGAACACACAGCATTCAGCTGAAAGTAGTTTTGAAAATGTAATACAAGAGACCCGTAAACCGTTAAATTAATTTAAACACAACTGTTATTAACAACGGGGAGTTATACAATAATACACTGAAAATCTTTGACAGGACACGACATTTAATTGAGTATGACACACCAGAAAATTTAATAACTATATTAAGAGAGTATCTTCCACCTAACATTAAAAAATAATTTCACAAACACATTCCTTTTTACAAGAATCTTTCTACAAGACATGCAAAACGAGGAAGATAAAGCTATAATAATAGAAGAACCACACAGCCGTGCTCTTAGGGGGCTAGAAGAGAATTACAAACAGATCAGTAAATTATATTATTGACCAAACTGTTTTAAAAAATTAAAAGAATATATTAAAAATTGTGTGATTTGTAACGAGAATACCCAATAAAAATTCCAATTGGGGAAACCCCAATTCCAAGTAAAGAAGGAGAAAATTTACACATTGACATATATTACGCGCAAGGTCTTACTTTCATAACTTGTATTGAGGCTTACTCAAAATTTCCAGTAGTAAAAGAAATCCAAAATAAATTTAATATCGAAAATAAAGTAATGAAACTACTTTACATTTTCCACAAGCCAAAGTAATAATCACCAAATTATTACAAAGTAATAATTTAAATCTTTCACACAAAGGTGCAATTTAACTTTACATGACGCAGACCCGAGGCACAGCACGCCAAACGGACAAGTTGAAAGGGCACATTTTACATTAACAGAATTAGCTTGATGCATTAAAGAAGAATTTCATTGAACTGACTTTTCCGAAATAGTAATAAGAGCCGCTCAAGAATATAATCAGAGCATTCATTCTACAACAAACCAAAAACCTTTTGACGTACTATATAATAAACAAGAAAGGAAAGCTAACTTCGGGCGGAGCCGAAGTTGATACACCCTTGCAGTTAAAACCGGAATATAGAATAGAATCTGTATTAAATTTCAGCTTTCTATCTTCAAAAACACGAAAGTTGGGTCATTTCCGATCGTTCAGTTATATGGCAGCTATAGGATATAGTCGGTCGATCCTTATGAAATTTGGCATGTCGTAATGTTTTGCCAAAAATAGCACTCACCTAAAATTTGAACTCTGTAACTCTAAAAACACCAAAGTTATACCATTTCCGATCAATCAGTTATATGGCAGCTATAGGATATAGTCGGCCGATCCGGACCGTTCCGACTTATATACTGCGTGCAAAGAAAAGAAGGGTGTGTGCAAAGTTTCAAGACGATAGCTTTAAAACTGAGAGACTAGTTTGCGTAGAAACAGACAGACGGACAGACAGACAGACAGACGGACAGACGGACAGACGGACATGCTCATATCAACTCAGGAGGTGATCCTGATCAAGAATATATATACTTTATAGGGTCGGAGATGTCTCCTTCACTGCGTTGCACACTTTTGACCAAAATTATAATACCCTCTGCAAGGGTATAAAAAGAATATCATGTAGGACAGGTAGTCTATGAAAAGAAACACGGGGAAAGAAATAAACTTAAAACCAGATATAAAAAACAAATAGTTAAACAAAATTTACCCAAAAAAATAATAATCAACAATAGAAATAGAATTATTCACAAAGATAATATAAAATTCTAAGTATTTATATATCATCCTTTTTTTTCCATTCCTTTCCCAGAAAATGTTTTATCAGGTGCTCATATTACACCTTATTTTATTAACAAAATCAGAAATAATTGACTATACAAGTCACGAATATCTTCTATTTAAGGACAATAAAGACGTATTGACGTACGATTAATACGCAGATTTATTCCATGTATCTAACTTAAGCTTTTATAAAGATATAATAAATTTGGAAGAAGATAATATTAAAAGGGATACTAATAAAAGGTCACAATGGGAAACTAAATATGACATAAAAGTAATAGAACTAATTTTATCACAATTAATCACAATTAAACTAGATCAAAAAGAGGGATAAATGAGTTAGGCACCGTGTGGAAATGGTTAGCTGGAACTCCGGACCATGATGATTTTATTACAGTTCAGAATAAAATTAATGAATTTATTGAAAACAATAATAAGCAGTCTGTTTGGTCATTGAGCGTTTTCAATGCCGTAAATAAAAAGACGAATTTGTTACTTTTGAACGTTATAAAAAATGTTTATTCCTGCATGCAGATGAAGCCGGATGATCCGCAGATAGACCAGCTTATGGTGCATGCAGGGACTCAAGTAAATACAGAGAGAGGGCGGCCCGACAAGTCCCCTCGAGCTGAAGCTCTCGAAAGTGGAGAGGGCGGCCCGACCTAGACATTACCGAGCTAAAACTCTCTATGGAAAGCTTGTTGAGTCGAGCGGCCGAGAAAGAGTCGGCTTGCGATCAACAAAGCCTTTGTACAAACTTAAGCCTAATAAATAAACATTACACTAATAATTACACTAAACATTACATAAACATTATTTAAACATTATTTAAACATAAACATTAAACGCCGTGCTGCTGCTTGACCCGACACAGTCTATTATCAATTCCCGATTATTCAAAGAAATAGAATCTCTTTCCGATGATATTAAAAAAGTATTTGTTGATCAAGATCTTCCACTTCGAAAACATCGCTTGCGATTATTAACATTTGATCTGCAAAATTTAATTGACACAATCACTCTAGAAAAAATAGACGTTTTTAATACCAAAATTTTAAACAATGATGACATAGTGGAAATGTTAAAACATGAACAAAAACCAGTAATTATAACTGATTTAATGGACATCTCTTCTTTTAAAATCGTAAATTGCGTAAAGAACTTTTAATAATTTATATAAAAGTATATATACCCAATATTAAAAAACAAATGTGAAATATATCACGCTAGAGCGATTTCCCAAATCGATGGAAACTAGTATTAAGCAATCAAGTCGCAAAATGCGAAAATATTTTTTATGAAATGTCTAATTTTAAGAACGAACTTTTTAATAATTATTCCACTTTAAGTAACAAAAAAACGTGTTTTACCCGATTATTAAATGGAGAGAAATCAACCTGTAAAAAAATAAGCGAAAAAAATAAAAAAATAGACATCATACAAGATGGTGCCATTTTTATAAGTGGAAACAATATTGTTAACAACTCCCATTTAAACGGTTCGTTTTTAATAACATTTAATGGTACAACTAAAATTAATAATATCTCATATACCAATTTGGAAAATAAAATTCTTGAATTCGTAACTACGAACCACTTTAAAAATTATGAAATATCCGATTACATATTATCAAATAACTCTGATCTTTCTTTAGATAATATAAACATTTTAAACCCTTTCGAAAAAATTAAGAATACTAAAATATTACTTACCTTTATATTATTAATTTTAATCATTATATGTTTGATTTTTTCACTTATTATAAAATACAAAAATGCTATATTATTTGTAACCAAAAAACATCGGCCTGAACCAGAAAAATCTATTAACCAAGAAAATTTATTAACAGAATTAAGAGATCATTTAAACGAATTTCATATTGAATCGGGACGATCCATTTTAGAAGGGGGAGAGTTATCCAACCCCTAACCCAATATTTTCAATCTCTGCATTTGCCTTTGGCTTGATCTTTGGCTCAATTATCTAACCGATAAATCCAGGCCACTTATGGCTTTCCACTTATGAATTTTATTAACAATATTTAATAATTATTTAATAATTACGTTTAATAAATAAAGGTTTAGCACCAAGTTGTATAATTAAGAAATAAAATTTAGGCAATTTAGGATGTCAGGCATGGAGGGCAGTCTGGTTCGGCACAACCGTAACATGCGCCACCAAAAGGGAGAGATCTGTCTGGAGAAAAAGCTGTCGACAGCAAGTCAGGAAATATCAGGGCGATATCATCGTGGTCGGACGCACCAGGGAGGAATACATGGAAAACCTAGAGAAGGAGTTCTGGAGGTTAAAGGTAGAAAACCTAAGAATAAATGCGGAAAAGTGTAATTTCTTCAGGCAGGCGCTGCTATACCTCTTTAGACGCACTTTACCGCCACGGCAGTAGGAGTCGAAGA
This sequence comes from Drosophila bipectinata, assembly GCF_030179905.1. NCBI lineage: Eukaryota > Metazoa > Arthropoda > Insecta > Diptera > Drosophilidae > Drosophila > Drosophila bipectinata. The sequence goes on along the minus strand of NC_091740.1, from coordinate 16,797,798 downwards.
ATGCGTGTGGATAAGCGCGCTGAAGGACAAAATGAAGATGAGCCGGCCGAAGTATCCGGATTACGTCGAAGAAGGCGGCCTGATCTACCGCCACGTCCCACATAGAGCCGAAAACGAAGAAGGTCCATTCTGAAAATTGTGCGTGCCTGCGGACAAGACGCTTCAGGTCCTGAAAGAAAACCACGACGCGTCGATGGCAAGACACCTAGGCCTGAGAAAGATAATCGCCAAAAAGTGGCCGCCAGATACTTTTAGCCAGGGAAGCAGAGAGACATCCGAAAATATGTCAGGAGGTGTGAAACGTGCATGAGGTACAAGCCGAGACAGATGCAAGCGGCGGGAAAGATGCTGATACAGGTCCCGGAAAAGCCATAGGCAGATCTAAACACGGAAACACGATGTTATTGGTCATGATTATAGGTGCTACTTCGAAAGGCAATGACCGATGAGCTACATAGAGCGATCCGGGAAAGAATTGTTGCTCGATATGGAGTACCAAAGGTATTGGTGACTGACAACTGCGTGCAGTTCACCAACCGAAGCTTCAAAAAGTTCCTCGAGGAGCTCGGCGAGCTGGAAAGGACCAAAAAACGTGGGACGAGCACTGGCTAAAGTTGATGCTGGTAAAGAACTCAAGAGTATCGGAGTCCACGGGATATTCGCCGTGTTTTGTTAGACAGGGCAAGGATGCCGCGAGCTCTGTTCGACGAAAATGTCTTAGGAACAGGAGCTGGACAAGGCACGCCATCGAAGAACGCGATTAAGCTGAAAGAGGTGCTCGAGATGGTCCGGAGGAACATGGAGCGAGCGGCCCAGGACCAGGCGCGGCACTACAACTTAAGGAGGCGGAAGGGGAGCCCAAAGATCGGCGACGATTTTTCAATATGACGGTCCCTACACTGTCGTGGATTTCGTATCACTGGTGATCTTCGTTTTACGGCACGCCGTCACAAAGAAAGAGAAGAGGGCGCATATCAGCCAGTTGAAGGGCCGGAAGGATGAGGATGCAGAAAGGCCATAAGGAAAAAAAGCACACAAACAAATATATAAAAAAGAAAATAAAAGGAAGGAAAAAAATATATCTAAAAAAAATAATAATAATAATTAAAGTAAGAAAGTATAGGGCAAACAAAAAAAAACCAATACAAATATACAAAAAAACAAGAAAGGATATACTCTTGCAGTTAAAACCGGATATATATCGCAAACAACGGATGTAGTTGGCCGATCCTTATGAAATTTAGATCTGGAGTCCCGCTTCGAAAGCCTTAAATCCAAAGTTGACCGTGCCCTGGTAAATGGAGCGTCTGTGCCCGCTGGACGCGCCTCTTCGGCTGAGGTGCATGTTGTTGCTCCCCCTGCTATGCCCACCAGCACTGGGAGCATAAAGGCTACTCTGGTGTAGGCCTCAACGGTTGTCCCGAAGAAGAAGCGGATCAACCCTAATAGGCGCATTGTGGGACAAGCACCCAGTTGCGCTCAGCTTCAAGTGCTTCCCACCTTGAAATACCTTCATCTTGGTAAATTCGCGACGTCTACCGAACCACATGCACTGTGCAAGTTTGTCGCAGATAAGCTCAACGTGAAGCCTAGTGATTTAGCCTGTGCTAGGCTGATCAAAAAGGATGCTGACATCAACGCCCTCAAGTTCGTCAATTTTAAATTGGGAGTTCCGGAGCAAAATTTCCCTACAGTCTTCAATGATGATTTTTAGCCTATGTCGGTAAAAGTCAGCCGGTTTATTCATAGAGAGCCTGCTAAGGTTATTGACCTCCCGGCGATTCTACCTTTACCGCATTCGCAATCTTCAAAAAACCCCCAGTAAGCGGCGCCGCTGGCGCCGTTACCTCTTATTCTTCTTAAGCTGCAGTTCGTCACCCCGTTTGCTCTCTGCTGCGTTACCAACAACAATCGACGTGGGCGTTCATGGTAACGGTTGACGCTGTCTTCAATTCCTCCAATAATTGGCTTCGGTTGCTGATCGATATACTTCAACAACAACAACTTTTTTCAAGGCGAGTTGTTTATTTCTTATCTTCACTTGTGGATGCCCAGCAACAAAAAGACGATGGTAATCGAGACGTTGGCAGCGCATCGCTTATCTTATCTCTTTTCGCTGGGCCACTCGCTGGTGCTTTCTTTTCGCCGATGGAAGATGTTTATTTACGTTTTGGACGTGTGGGTGGATCTTTACTGCGTTTGGATGTGCCTGGCTCAATGTTTTCACCTGGCACTGGATCTGCCTTGCAACTGGACTCTCGCAGGACTCTCTGATGAGTCTAATGGAAATTTCTATGTGTCCTTGTCGGCTATTTTGCAAGCTATGCGTATTGGATATGCCTCCACATTCACCAGTACCAGGAGTGCACTTTCATCATCACCGCCTTGCCGTCTAATTCCCAGTTTGGACTGTAGCTACTCGTCGTCCTCGGACCCTAATAAAAGCCTAAAAGTTCTATTCCAAAATATATCGGGAATGAGAACCAAGACCCGAATGGTATTCCTCAATTCTTCTGCCTGCGATTTTGATGTAATCATCCTTGTGGAAACGTGGCTCAATGAAAAATTCAGCTCCTCTGAGTTCTTCGAGCCTAATTTGTACCATGTATGTCGAAAGGACCGAGATGCATTCAGTACCCAGTGTGGGCAAGGTGGAGGTGTGATCATCGCTATCCGTCGATCTCTTCAGGCTACACCACTGCGCCTTTCGGTGGCCGACCCTTTACTGGATCAGCTTGCGGTTTCAATCCAGGGCGTCCATGGCCCGTTCGTCATCATTGCATCATAAATCCCTCCGAACAGCGCATTTAATATGTATATTTAGTATCATGCGCATATGGAAAACATCACTAGTGTCTGTGCTAGAACGTCGGACCCTACCGCTGTGATGGTACCTGGCGATTTCAACCTGAGCTCCATTGTCTGGTCTTGGGACCCGGAATCTCCCTGCATGCTACCTAGCAACGTTCACCAGAGTCATGAAATTGTAGTTTTAGATGATATTTTTAGTCTGGGCCTCTCCCAAGTAAATAATATTTTTAATGATTTATCCAAAATTCTTGATCTTAAAATTGCTTCCCTGGTATACAAAAGGTTTACAAAACTTAAAGAATAGAAGGGAAAGCACTACAAACGATTTATAATGACAGGTGAGTCATTGGTCACTTAGACTATATTCTACCTAAAGCGTATGCTATGCTGGGCTTTGTTAAGAGGCACGTGAACCAGTTCAAAAGTCCATACTCGAGCCTCAGCGTCTATGCTGCATTTATTCGGTCGAGGCTGGAATATGCCTCAAACATTTGGAATCCGGATTGTAAAGTTCGTTCCAACAGAATTGAGCGACTCCAGAAAAAATTTTTAAAATTTGCACTTCTGCCTCTAAGGTTTCAGGATCCTGTTCCTTCATACCAGAGCCGTTGCCTTCTTCTGAATGTTTGCACGTTGGAGGATCGGCGTAAACCGGCAGCTTTAACTTTTTTGAATAATTTAATCCTTGATAACATTGATTGTCCTTTTTTATTGGGACTCATTAATTTTAATGCTCCTCAAAGGGATCTTCGTACCTTTGCCCCCTTTCGGGTCAAGTGTCGTAGGGCCAATTATCTTTTAAATGAGCCGATAGAGCGGGCTCTTTCTTATTTTAATTCTTTGCCGCCTAGCCTCCGAATTAAGTGGGGCTCTGATAAGGGTGTGTTAAAACGCAAGGTAATAAGGCATTTATTAAGTTTTTGTTAATTTTGTAGTTTCATTTATTAGGTGTAAGTTGTTTTTATGTAGCCATGTAAGGATTTGTCCGTTGGCGAAATAAATAAATAAATAAAAATAGAATCTGTACCAAGTTCCAGCAAGTATTTTCAAAAACACGAAAGTTGACTCATTTTCGATCGTTCAGTTATATGGCAGCTATAAGATATATTCGGCCGATCCTTATGAAATTTGGCATGTCGTATTATTTTATTACATGTTATTTATTACATGTCGCCAAAAATAGCTCTCATGTCAAATTTTAACGCTCTTACTCAAAAACTCACCAAAGTTATACCATATCCAATCAATGAGTTATATGGCAGCTATAGGATATAGTCGGCCGATCCGGGCCGTTCCGACTTATATACTGCGTGCAAAGGAAAGAAGGGTGTGTGCAAGACGATAGCTTTAAAACTGAGAGACTAGTTCGCGTAGAAACAGACAGACAGACGGACAGACGGACATGCTCATACCAACTCAGGAGGTGATCCTGATCAAGAATATATATACTTTATAGGGTCGGAGATGTCTCCTTCACTGCGTTGCACATTTTTGATCAAAATTATAATACCCTCTGCAAGGGTATAAAAATAGTAATTAAGGTAAAAAAAAAATAAAAACAAAAACAGGTATAAAGGAAATGGGGAAAAATATATAAACGGGGAGGGGAAGGATGAGACGATCTCGAAGAGAGGAGGAAGTGGAGAGGATTATCCACACTAGAACAAGGAGGATCAACGTGCGAGTATCAAATTTTCTTTTCATGCGATGCGACCTTGGGAACATTGTCCGACAACCATCTCTGTCGTTTCCCAAAAAAGAAGGAAGTGTTAGGAGGTTTAGTCTCCCACACGCCAAGACAGGTAGCCGGGGGCAAAGCAGGGTCGACGGGATGCGAAAGCTGTCAACCACCGGTTAATAACCAGGCGACCACTTGGAGTATCTCAAGGATCAGTACGGCGGGAAGGAGGGAGGAAAGACGGAGCAGTGAGGGGGGCAGCGCGACGTGAGAAAGCAGAGACGGCGTGGAGCGTAACGATTCCAGGGGCGGCCGAGAAGCATCAACGGAGGAGCAAGGAATGGAGGCGGGGGACGCAAAGTGTAGCGGGCCCTGGAAATCCACCATTGCACCGCATAGCAACAGCAGAGCTCCGTGGCCGGGAGTGGCATGGAGGCATAGTTGGCGACCCGCCAACGGGAAGGTGGCGTGATTTTGGAAGCAGGATTAGCGGAATGAGCTGAATTTAGAAATGTTAACGGGCGCTCCAAGCAGTATATAATGAAGCCTATTAGGGCAAATCGAGTTGAGTCTTTTTAGGGAGCTTGTAGCGTTGAGTTGGTAGACCGCCTATGAAAAGTCTGACATTTAAAAAGCGCGTTCCATTCGTTCCTGTGTTAAATCGTTCCATTTCCGACCACGGCAGGTAGTCTGCCATGAAGCGTGTAAACGGGCAGGTTTGGCGTACGTCTTACCAAACCCTGAATCGCAACAAAACAGCGTGATACTACAAGACAAGTATAGGCCGACTCATGAACCCAACCCCATTCGAGTGTGGAAACCGAACGGGGACACCCCGGCCACCAGTCGACAAAATCCTGATCCAGACTTTGTAATGGAGGTGCAACGACCAGCGGCCAACTCCCGATCCAGGCTTTCTATTGCGTATGCGCGGTGTTTCCTTGGTGTAGCGGCAGTGCGGCGCCCAGCCTGGGACCTGTTACGCATCCTGTAGCGCGAATGCGCGAAGGTGGGGTAAGACCAGTCGTCGACGGTGATGACGAATTTAAAAATAAGTAAACAAAGGAAATTTATGTAAATCTATGTAAAGAAAATTTAGAAAGAACAAATTTATCAGAACTAAAAAACTTGTACGCCTTCCTGCTCAGCTTTCGACTTAACGCTCTGAGCTCTTTTTTTTTTTTTTTTTTTTATCAATCAATTAATAGTTATATTTAAAATCTGTCCGAAGTTTTGTCCGAATAATTAAATTGTATAATGGGACCTTAACTTAATGAAATATTGAGTAGTACAATGTTTGCTTATCCTAGGAAACTAATTTTAACAGTAGACCTTAGCGATAGAATTCAAGTTAATTTTTGTCGGGCCCTTTAGTGGGCCTTGTTAGTTTTACAACTGCAGCTCAGTCCCGTTCGCCCGAGTGGCAGAGGTCCAGTGGGTGGGTCCGTTTCAGCCTCCTTGTGGTGTAGCTGTTGTCCAGAAGATTGATGGCCTCAGGGTTAGGATGTCGGTCCAGCTTTACCACGTACCTATTGGCGAATCGCTGAACTTCTTCGCTCACATATGGGACTCTCAGTTGGGCGTGGATTGTCGCATTGTTGTGGAACGGATGAGTTCCAGTTAAAGTTCTTAGGGCCTTGTTTTGGGCGATCTGAATGATCCTTCGGTTGCTTTGACACGCCGTCCCCCATAGCTGGATACCATAGGTCCAGATTGGCTTTACAATGGCCTTATATATAAGGAGCTTGATTCTTAGCTTCAGCCTGGACCTCCTTCCAATGAGCCAGTTGAGCTGACGCAGCTTGATCCCGATTTGCGTCCGTTTGCGCTGCAGGTGGGTTCTCCAGGTGAGCCTTCTATCCAGGGTCATACCCAGATATTTGGGTGTAGGGCTGGCTGGAATTGGGGTGCCTTCGAGACTGACTCCAGGACAGTCGCCTCTCCTCATTGTAAACGTCGTTTGGCCTGACTTCTCATGGTTGACGGCGATGTTCCACCTTCGAAGCCACGGCCCTCCTCTTCAGCGACAGGCATGTCGGCTGTGTACATGGTGTACAGAATGGGACCAAGTACACTGCCCTGCGGAACTCCAGCTTCAATGAGCCTGTACTCCGATGTCGCATTTCCGCTTCTGACCCTGAACTTCCTGTCGGTCAAGTACGAGTTAAGGAAATCGTAATACTGTTGTGGCAGGTTCCACTTGAGCTTCGCTTTTAGACCAGGGTGCCAGACCCTGTCAAACGCCTGCTTCACATCCAGGAAAACAGCGCAGCAGTAATGTTTTCTTTCGAAGCTGTCCAGGATTTTTGCCACGATCCTGTGGCATTGCTCGGGGGTGGAGTGGGAGCGCCTGAAACCAAACTGGTGATCTGGGATCAAACCAGCCTCGTCCAGTACTGTCTGCAATCTGCGCAAAAATACTCTCTCGAGTATTTTGGAGATTACAGACAGTTAACTAATCGGCCTATATGAGGCGAGATTAGTTTCAGGCTTTCCAGGCTTAGGGATCAGGATGACCTCCGCCTGTTTCCAGCAAGTGGGGAAGTGTCCACTCTCTAGGCACGCATTATAGATCCTTGTGAGCCTTCTTATTCCTGAAGGTGGGAGAAGCTTGACCGTGAGTGCCTCTATCCCATCTGCACCCGGAGATTTTTTGGCGTTAAGGCCTGACACCTCCTCCTTGACCTCTTCCTCCGATACGGGCTCCATCTGGCTAAGGTCCGTGGGTGGTAGGGCCAGTACGAACTCCGTTTCTGCTCTGTCCTCTTCCGTGCACATGTTGAATGGCTTGAAGGCTGCTTCGAGGTGAGCAGCAAAAGCATCGGCCCTTTCCTGATCCGTACGACACCATCCACCGTCGGATTTTCGTATTTGGGCGACCCTTTGCTTGGGACGCTCTCTTTTTTAAGGGAGTTGCCAATCTTTCGGTAAGCTCTCGTTTCCCCAGGTTCAGCGGTCAGCTAGCGATCGGTCGGGCGTTGCCAATCAGCTTTACGACGTAACATTGTCCATGCCTGTCAATCTTTTCTTGTGTGAAGCTAGTAGATGATTCCCTTTCTCCAGAATCCCTTTTTGCGGGTCTCGTCCACCATTATCACTAGGTCGCCTAGTTGGTCGCTAGTTGACTGTGCCATTAGCGTCTTTGTACGAGACTAGGTAGATACTCCTTCAGCCATCTCTTCCTAAACCTGTCCGCGATTTGACCTGTAATTCGATAACTCTTACGAAGTAGGATACCCGTGTAGTCGTCATCCTTCGCAGCTAGAGTACTGGTACAACTCCGTAGAAAATGGTTTGGGGTCAACGCTTCTGCTTGTGCTGTGTCTAGTGGAAAGAAGGTTAGCGATCTGCTGTTAAATAGGTTCTCTATCTTAGCAAGTGCTGCTCTTAGCACTGTCTCTTGAACATGTGTTTCTTCCAGTATTTCCTCTAGAAGGGATTTGGCGGATCTTAGCATTCGTTCCAAGGCCCCTCTCATATGAGGTGCTCCTATGATATGAGGTATGAATGACCACATGGTCTCTAGGAGTTTTTTCTTTAATTCGTTTTGAGAGATTTTCTTTATCTCTTCCTGTAGAAGGCGACTGGCTCCTGTGAAGTTCGTTCCGTTGTCAGATACGATTTGCTTGGGTACTCCTCTTCTGGAAACGAAAGCTCGATGTGTACTGCTCTAACTGTCAGGCACGCGAACAGCACTCCCCATCGTTTCTCGCGGCGCCTTCCTACGTTGACTGAGCCCTGGCCAAAGAAGTCGATTCCAGTGTGTAAACGGCAGTTCGTTTATCGCCAATCGATCCTTAGGTAAGGCGCCCATCTCGGGGCTCTCTGGTGTGCTTTCTTCCTCTGTACACTAGCTCTTAATCCAGGAATGCATTAAAGTTGTCGCATTTCGTGGACTACGTCATCACTCATTTTTTGGTGAAATTTGAGGTGGTAGTAGTCGATTAGTCTCGTAAGCTCGTAATTTTTTGTGATTTCGGTAGAATCACAGAACCTGTTGTGTCTCCGATTCGATTGATACGCCCTCGTACTCGTAGGACGTTGTCGTCGTCTAAGTAGGGTGAAAAATTAAATATTATGCTCTTTCTTTCGATGGCAGCGCCATTCTTGAGTAGAGTGATCTCCTCTTGATATGTGTCCTTTTGAGCGGCTCGGTAGAGTATGTTTTATACGTCGTCTAGGTTTTGGAGTTGTGCGGCTATCCTTGCGTTCTCGAACTTTAACTTTTGACTACAGATGAGTCCTAAAAACCGCATCCCTCATTTCAACGTTCCTCTAAGTCTCTCCCATTGCTGAAACGATGTACATCTGGGAGAAGGGCTCCTATATTCCATTTAGTTGTCTCTTGTAAATTATGGGTGTTAATCCTTTCCAAGTTGTGAGTTTCAAGCTCGGTTACGGGAACAGATGCTTCAGTTAAGAAGAGAGCAGGTACCGCTCTCTCTCCCAAGGTCAGCCAAAAGAAGACAAGCTATATCGCCAAATCTGCCAAACCGCTTCATAACCCAAAGCGACGAGAAAGAAATAAACGTCGAGCCTTCACAACGAAGTGCGACGCAACTTTGCTGCCGACGAAATCCAACAGTTCAGGACAAGCCCCAACAGCCGCACCGATCTCCCAAGGTCCCAAGGATTATGGTACCTGGTGTGGTCAGCTACTCTGCTTTCTGCAGAGAGCTGGATGCTCTTATTAGAAACTCAGGTGACTATGCCTTTCAGTGCAACTCCTCCGACGCCTCCGACGGAAAAAGAAAAGGAAAAAGGCATGGTAATGAGGAACATTGATCATGACATCCCATTGAAGGACCTTATTGAGTGCCTGCAGAAAGAGGGTCACTGTGTTCTGCGCATCTGTACCCCCCGTAATAAGGCAAAACAGCTTCCGCTTAACATGAGGTTTGTGGACATAAAGAAGGATGACAACAACAATCTTCTTAAGAACATCTCTGCTGTTTGCAGACACATAGTGACCTAGGAGAAGCCACGCAACCAATCCGGTCCTGTACAATGCCATAGATGTCAGGAATACGGACATACAAAAGCATACTGCCCACGGCATTCCATCTGCAGAGCATGCGGAGAAAACCACACTACCCTGGAGTGCAAGCTTGGAAAAGACGACCCTAGGTCTTGCTTTTACTGCGGCAGCTCTCACTTCAGGAGATGCCGCAAATATCTGCAAGTCGCATTTAAGCAAAATAACCAATCGAAGCTCACAGCAGCTATAGAATCGAACACGTTTCCTTCAACCAATCTCTCACCCAACGTTGGTAAGGAATCATTTGCAGTTGTAGCCAGAAGCAACCTACCCATTCCTCGCATAGAGATGAAAAAAACTGGAACAGCTTTTTATGAGGCTCGACATGATGATGGCTTTAGTAGAGATTCTAATGCAAGCAATCCTGCAGACGCGCCCATCCGCAGTGGGAGTGCTTAAAATAGCCTGCTGGAAGCCCAATCGGATAAGCTCAAAAGCAAATTAGTTCATTGCTTTCATAGAGCAAATTGACATCCTCTTGTTGTCAGAAGTCCGTTTTTGCTCGCGGTCCACCCTCAGGATTCCTGGTTTCACTTTGCACAAAGCCGATCATCCAGACGACCGGAGACATGGGGATGCAGCGATCTTCGTCAAGTCAGGCATAACCCATCAACTCTCTTTCACTCTTTCGGAAGAGCATATTCAAGCCGTCTCCATCGAGACATCTTCAAGAAGAGAGAGGTTTAACGTTTCTTCGGTGTATTGCCCTCCTGCTGTCAGGTGGACGGAAACAGAATTCACGACTTTGCACTCCAATCTCGGAGATAAGTTTCTTGCTGCAGGTGATTGGAATGCCAAACACAGATGGAGGGGAAACAACAGAATGTGTGCCAGAGGCCGGACTCTCAGCTTTGGCCTGGCCAATGTCAATGTCGATATTGTAGCAACTGGAGAAGCCACATGCTACCCCTATCGTACAAACGCCACTCCCAGTGCAATTGACTTTGGCATCTCAAAAGGCTTCAGCAGGTCTCTGTACTCAGAGCACTCACCGAGCTATATTCTGACCACCTCCCGTTGCTCTTCCAAATACATGAAGAAGCTGAAGAATAAATGAAGAAGCTAATGAAGAAGAATTCCACAAAGGAGACCCCAAAATGCTACTTGCATATGCAAACGTTGCCACTTTTAAGTCCTACATCGATGCTCACACCGTGCTCAACACACCAATAACAACCTTCAGCGATCTGAATGCATACGTAAATAGCTTTACCTCCACAATTACTGAAGAGAGTGCTACGCCACCTCAGCACCAATTTTGTCTCCCACATAATAAGAGGGCGCCTTTACTAGCCCCGGTGGCAAAGGTACTGCTGGATCTTAAAAGGCACCTCAGAAGGCAACTCATTGTGTCAGGTGATCCTGCAACTAAGCAGCGTCTATCTAGCATTACTAATAGACAGCGCAGGTTCTTAGCGAAAACGCAGTGAAGGAGACATCTCCGACCCTATAAAGTATATATATTCTTGATCAGTATCACCTCCTGAGTTGATATGAGCATGTCCGTCTGTCTGTTTCTACGCAAACTAGTCTCTCAGTTTTAAAGCTATCGACTTGAAACTTTGCACACACACACTTCTTTTCTTTGCACGCAGTATATAAGTCGGAACAGCCCGGACCGGCCGACTGTAGCTGCCATATAACTGATTGATCGGAAATGGTATAACTTTGGAGTTTTTAGAGTTAGAGAGTTCAAATTTGACACGAGAGCTATTTTTGGCAAAATAATACGACGTGTCAAATTTCATAAGGATCGGCTGACTATATCTTATAGCTTAGTACAGATTCTATTTTTGGTCAGTTGATCCAACCTATCAAATTTTATTAGGATCGGCCGACTATATCATATAGGTGCCATATAACTGAACGATCGGAAATGGTATTTGGTAGAAAAATCTATTTTCGTATTTTTGAAGATAGAAGCTTGGTACTTTTTTGTAGATTTTTAAATTTAATTAATTGGTTTTATTATGATGTAATCATAAGGATCGGATGTTTGCGATATATAATAATTATATATTCGGTTTTAACTGCAAGGTGTATCAACTTCGGCTCCGCCCGAAGTTAGCTTTCCTTTCTTGTTCGATATGAAAGCTAACGAGAGGAATTAAAAGACAGCCGCTTGTCCAATTGGGGATTGGGGACAAAGCCGCATTGGCCGCTGGCTTAAGAACAACTCCGACAAAGCTAAAGTTTTTGCTGAACTGTCTGCCACGTTCACTCCTTTTGAATTTCCAGACGCTTCACACCGCGATGAAGTTGCAAAACTTCTTACGCGCTCCCTTTCAGCCAGCGCGCCCCATTAGACACACCTCGCCGCAAGAAGTCACGCTGCAGTTAAAGGCGCTTTATTTAAAAGAGGCTCCTGAGCCCGATGGTATCGACAATCAAGCGGCAAAGGCTCTTCTACCCAATGGAGTGCTAAGCGCTGGTGAAAATTTTCAACGCCATGCTAAGCCTGAGACATTTTCCACGACAGTGAAAGCAAGCCCGGATTATCATGATCCCAAAGCTAAGCAAGCCACTATCTCAAATCGATTCCTCAAATCGCAGGCCCAATCAGCCTGCTATCCACTTTCTCGAAAGTGTTCGAGCGGATTTTACTCAGTCGACTGTTGGAACTACCACAAGTAGCAGGCCATATTCCTTTACACCAGCTCGGCTTCAGAAAATCCCATGGCTGCCCAGAACAAGTCCATCGCCTGATTAACCACATCACCCACGAACTCAAGTATAAACTGCACACTGTAGGCGTCTTCCTCGATGTAAAACAAGCCTTTCACAAGGTGTGGCATGAGGGCCTTCTTTACAAAATCAAGGAACTTCTCCCTGCACCCTTTTTCGCCATCCTGAGGTCTTGTATTGCCGATCGAACCTTCGTTGTAGCAGTAAGGGACTCACGATCCAGCTTGGCACACATTCACGGAGGAGTGCCCTAAGTAAGTGTACTTGATCCGTTCCCATACACGATGTACACAAGTGATACGCCAGTTGCGTCGCCCACCACAGACGCTCGTATGCTTCTGGCTACTTACGCCGACGACATGGCCTTACTGGCATCCCACTCGTCTCAGCTGACAGCCTCGGCTGCTGTTTAGGACTGGCTGAATGCAATGGAGCGCTGGACCAAGCAATGGAACATTGCCATAAATTGCAGCAAGTCGGCTTGCGTCACTTTTTCCCTAAGACTCGTGATCGACATCGTACATACCTTCAATGGTGACGCTATTAATAACGCCACCTCTCACTGCTACTTAGGTGTACACCTAGAACACAGGCTCATATGGGACACCCACATCACGGCGATCAAAGCCAAATGTGTTCGCAAACTACAAAAGATCGAGTGGCTCCTGGGATCCAAAAGCCTCCAGCTTTCGACGAAAGTTTTGCTGCTCAAAGCAATCCTCTGGACGTATGCAATCGAGGTATGGGGCACCGCATCCAAGCACCAGCTTAACAGGCTGAGGGTAGTGCAGGCACGTGCTGCTCGACGGGCATCCGGACTTCCCTGGTACGTGACAAACCAGGCCATCCAAAACGTACCTACGCCTTGTTCCGGTGGGCGACCTCCTAAACCAACACAGCCACCGGTAGTCGGACAGGCTAACTAGTCACCCAAATCCACTGGCTGGCAGGCTTGCCGACCCGCAAACTCCTAGACGTTCAAAGAGATTCCACCCCAGCGATCTGGTTTACCGTGTTGTACACTAATATTGTTAACAAAAGTAAATAATTTTAATTAATTGTATACAGTTTAGGCACATATTCCATATGTATCATACTTACTTCATTTCTAAGCGCCAGGTTATGATCAAATGGTTCTGAAGGATTTCGGCGACAACAATTTTTACAGAATTTTTAACATGTTAAAAATATAAAAAAACAAGAAGGAAAAGCTAACTTCGGGTGCAGCCGAAGTTGACAAACCCTTGCAGTTTCAACCGTATATATATCGCAAACATCGGATATAGTTGTCCGATCCTTATAAGAATACCACAATAAAACCAATTAATTAAAACAAAAAATCTTAAAAAAAAACCCCAAACTTCTAACTTTAAAAATAACAAAGTTGGTATTTCTACCAAAAACCATTTCCGATCGTTCAGTTATATGGCAGCTACAAGATATAATCGACCGATCGTTATGAAATGGTGGGTCGGATAAACTGACCAAAAATGTAATCTGTACTAAGTTCCAGCTTTCTATCTTCAAAAACACGAAAGTTATACCTATAAGATAGTAGCTTTAAGATATAGTCGGCCGATCCCGGTTGTTCCGACTTATATACTGCGTGCAAAGGAAAGAAGGGTGTGTGCAAAGTTTGAAGTCGATAGCTTTAAAACTGAGAGTCTAGTTCGCGTAGAAACAGACAGACAGACAGATGGACAGACGGACATGCTCATATCAACTCAGGAGCTGATCCTGATCAAGAATATATATACTTTATAGGGTCGGAGATGTCTCCTTCACTGCGTTGCACCTTTTTGGACAAAATTATAATATAATACCCTCTGCAATGGTATAAAAAGAAAAAAAGATACCGCCCTCATTACCTGGCTCGTCTACGAAAGTATTTCCTAATATCGCTTCTACTGCATCTGGATACTGTGAGGTGAATCGCCTGGCAATTTGGCCCTGACATATTTCGTGGCCGCTGAGGAACAAGAGGCAGCGAAAGTCATGACCGTTATATTATTAATATCGGGCTCTCGTCTTTTATCTCCGTACCTCCAAAGAAATTGCTGGTCCTCCGATCTAATCTGCCGCTGATGCTTATGCGTCGTTCTTCTTATGTTTACGTAGGTAACCATTTTTTTCGTATCGCTTAAGCTGCTGGCTCACGAAGTTTCCAAGCTCTGGGTCTCTTTTCATACGCGAATCTAGGCACCCAAGTTGAGGCTTCGCCATCTCTTCTTTTCGACTGGAATGTATCTGGTTGTCTTGTCCAGGATTGAGTAAGCTCGTTCATCTTCTTTGGATCAAATGGTCCCGTTGTTGGCACATACACCTACTGTGTCTAACGAATAGCACTCTTTTACAATGCCTTTTAGTCGTAGCACATGGTTGCAAGTCTTGATCTGGCAGCAATAACATCTGCACCGACTGACTCTATGATCGTCAACAGTGCGCCTTGTTTAAATTTATCCACGCCAATTATTATTGAAGCTCTTACATCCTTGTGTGCGCGTATTGGTAGCTTTTTCAGGTGCTGATGATTTTGGAAACTGATTTCTCTAAAGTCTGCTCTGGTAAATCCAAGTTTCTTACGATTCTTACGTTGCAAATCTCGTACTTGCCCGATGTCTCTGTCGATGATATGGATAAGTATATTCTCTTGGATTCCGGTTCTCATTGTATTACAAGTATTTTGCCTATCCAGCGTAAGCAGAGATCGTCTGATGAAACGTCAATGCCTAGTTTTTCAGCTAGCTATCTTCTAGCTTCGTCTAAAACGCAAACGTTTGTACCGAGCCGTTTTGTCCGTAAAGACCGACTGAAACATATCTAAACAGGGTTGCCCCTTTCTGTCCGGTGTGCAGAAGTTTTGCACTTCCTTCGGAATTGCCCTCCCTTCTTTAAGGCTCTCTCTGGACATCTTGGTACAAAAGGCAATGGTGTTTTCTGGTGCATTCGTTCACACCACACACTCGTGACGATTTGGTAGTGTCTACCTAGGCATCTCCAGATTAGCTTTATTTTTTTTATAAACTCTTGCTTTTCTCGTAGGCTTAGCTGCTTTAATTAGCCGCTGTCTTCTAACTTCTGCGTGCGTTCGCATTTGCGACAAACTTGGTGACTGTTTTCATTGCGTATCATAAGTCTGACCAGTAAGCATTGGCATTACTGCGCTCGCATTCGACGATACTTGGAACAGCCAAACATTTAAAATTGCGATATTCGCACCTGGCGTTCCTACGGTCGTCTTCGCTCAATCCATCTTTAGGTCAAATGGCAGCTTCTCCACTAGCTCTAGTAGTAGCATCGGGTGGTTCAAATAGGTGCTTAGTCCCATCGCTTCGACTGCGGCACGGAAGTTTTGAACAGCCAGAGCTATGCGACCATAAGCTTAGTTTTGCTTATTTAGTTTTGCTTGCATACAGCATTTGGCCCGACTTTGGCTGAAGTCATAAGTTTTTTTGCTCGTAGTACCCGATGAAAATCGGTCATTTTTCGGGATTGCCAATGAAGTGTTGTATATCCTTGCTTACAACTTGTCGTGTAAAAATCTGTGCTGCTGTGAGGCATGAACCCGTCTTCGTAGGTGTTGACGTGGGTTAGCTCATGGGTGGAATAAGAAAACGTATACTGACTTTTCACAAAGCTCGGTACGTAGGTTGGGGGTGTAGAACTGTAAGCCAGAGAACTGCAACAAGTATAAAATTTTTGTTCATACTCGAGTACTGATTCAGTACTCTGTTTGATTTATTCTGTTTGCTTTGGGTAAAAGTATTGAACTTTTCGTTTTCAACTCGAGGTCGACGAACAAGTTTCAAACACGAGTAATAAGGTCATGCATGTTTTTCTTACGGTCGAAACCAATACCTGAAGTTCAATAATAGTCAAACATGTTTGATTTAAATGCTAACTGGTGTTCGGTCCCATTGTGTTCGTGCATTTGTGCACACATATGTACATATGAAATTTTAGAAAGTTTTACTGTTTTCTGACGAGTAGCACGTTTTTCGTTAGAGGATATCGATTCGAGGATCACCTCAAAAGAAACCGATTTTTTTTCGACGCGGAATCCGTACGCTGCCACAAAGATGGGAAAATTTGGTGACTAATGATGGACCATCTTTTGAATAAAATTTATTGTACCATTTTTCCTGATAAATGCTAAAAGCCGAAAATAACCCTTAAAACTAATTTGAACTCCCAATGTATATACATAGGCAGACAGAGAACATAGTTTTTCTATCGCACGTATCATAGCCGAATCACTCGAGTAAACAATAGATGATTAACATCAAAATAATTACACTCGAGTAAAAATGCCTTGAATTTTGACTTACCAACCCAATGAATTACCTTACCAGTTTAACCCAATGAATTGTTAGCAGCAATCGCATCAAACGATTTGATCGAAGCCTGCTTCGCCCATAGCTTGTACTTGATTGTGGTTGCCTAGAGAAAATAGGTTCATGTAAAATCAAATCAGCTGACGTTGGAAATACTTGAGTTGAATCGAACTCGTTTTGTCAAATGGTTTGAATTGATTTGATTGCTTTTTGGGCATGAGTATTCGCTCATACTTAATCATACTCGTTGCAGTTCTCTGGTGTACGGTGTACACGAGGCTATTCATTGGTATTGTTGCTACTGGTTCTTGTAGCACGC
This sequence comes from Drosophila bipectinata, assembly GCF_030179905.1. Taxonomy (NCBI): domain Eukaryota; kingdom Metazoa; phylum Arthropoda; class Insecta; order Diptera; family Drosophilidae; genus Drosophila; species Drosophila bipectinata. The sequence goes on along the minus strand of NC_091740.1, from coordinate 16,780,933 downwards.
TAGATGCTGTCATCGAAAATGATCCACTAAGCTTTATATTAGTCGTTATGCACGAAATCCATGTTTCAAATCGCAGGATAATTGTCTGTTGCTCGGTTCCACCCTTCCGCCAACTAGAGACTGTCCTGGATTGCTTGGTAACTCTCTAGCCTTCGTGACCTATCCTGGGTACAAAGCGTGTTCGAAGATACTCGGCTGTTCATTAAATCTAAGATTTCTTCCGTCGTTTTGTCTCCTTACTGGCGAAATGTCTTGATCCATTAATCCTGTGCACCCGACGTGCTCTGAAGCTTCTCTATCTAGGGTTTCCGAAGTCCCGCTAATTACGGCCAAAGGTGCTGTAGAGTTCGCGACTAAGTTCGAATCACTAACGAACTAAGTATTCCTTACATTGTGATTTCTTTTGTTCGCTATTGCAGTGTCGTCCGAAGCTTCACTCTCGGTCCGATGACTTCCATCCATGTTGCAGATACCGATGGTTACGTCACACAGCGTGGTAGCTCGAATTTGAGGTTATACACAAATCTCGTGGTGGCTTGATAACTGTTCTTAAGGTTAGGGCTCTCACAGAGGTCGTGAGTCGAAACCACTTTGTTTTGATTTAAAATGTAAAAGTTTTTTAAAATATTGGCTAGCATGCAAATGACATCGTTAAGTTGAAGTCCGTACGTTTTTATACCCTTGCAGAGGGTATTATAATTTTGATCAACGCGGTGAAGGAGACATCTCCGACCCTATAAAGTATATATATTCTTGATCAGGATCACCTCCTGAGTTGATATAAGCATGTCCGTCTGTCCGCCTGTCTGTTTCTACTCAAACTAGTCTCTCAGTTTTAAAGCTATCGACTTGAAACTTTGCACACACCCTTCTTTCCTTTGCACGCAGTATATAAGTTGGAACGGCCGGGATCAGCCGACTATATCCTATAGCTGCTATATAACTGATTGATCGGAAATGGTATAACTTCGGTGTTTTCACAAGGATCGGACGACTATATCCTATAGCTGCCATATAAGTGAACGATCGGAAATGGTATTTGGTAGAAAAATCTATTTTCGTATTTTTGAAGATAGAAGCTTGGGACATTTTTTTAGATTTTTTATTTTAGTTAATTGGTTTTATTATGATGTAATCATAAGGATGGGCCAACTATATCTGATGTTTGCGATATATATCCGGTTTCAACTCCAAGGGTATATAAACTTCGCCTCCGCCGGAAGCTAGCTTTCCTTTCTTTTTTGAGTAGTTATAGGTAGCAGTTACGGTTATACCTCAGGTTTATTTCTGTGAATTTAAAAGGTGATAACCAGGATAGATGTAGTTAATTATGATGAATTTAATAATAATTAAACAAAGGAAATTTATGTAAAGCAAAATTAGAAAGAACAAATTTATCAAAAACAACTAAAAAACTTGTACGCCTTTCTGCTCCTTCCTTCCTTTTCCCTGAGTGGCCAATTTTTCGGTAAACTCCCGTTTCCACAGAGTTACCGGTCAGCTGGCGATCGGTCGGGCCTTGCCAATTGCCAATTAGCTTTATGACGTAACAGATGTATTTGACGGTTCGGCTGCTACATCCTCTGGATATTCCCTTAATTATGTCCTGACGTCAGACCCTGTGATTCAACCTAACCTCTCATATACCTAGCTTCGGTTTAGGTCTCACCTGTCGCTTTAACTCTAGAGATTTGCAAGATGCACCGCTGGGTAAGAGTCGCTCCAGGTTACTGCAGTGCATCCTATGGCGACATTCAATCCTCGATGATCTGAAGATTTTCAAGCTCGACACTATGACGTATGGAATGAAGCCAGTACCTTTTCTATCTGTTCGCTAATCTAATGCACCAGCTAGCTAAGGATGAAGGTGCCGGGCTTCCCATTGGCTCTCGAGTTGTCCATCAGGATTTTTATGTGGACGACCTTTTATCTGGTGCCCCACTGAAGTCTGAAGCTCTTGAGATAATGGAGTCCAAGCCTTTTGAGCAAAGCTTTGTAAGAAATTAAGAAAGTAGTGCTCCAACATTAAATAGGTTTTGGAAGCAGTGCCCGAAAGTCACAAGGAGTCGCATTTAAAATTGACGATGGCAGTCTGTTTACTAAAACTCTTCGATTAGCCTGGGAACGGAACCTTCTGTTGATCTTCGGCTGTTTTCCTTTAAAGCCCTTCAGCCCACCATCAAACCAACCCGGAGATCTATCCTATCTTCCGTCACTCATTGACCCGATGGGCTTGGCAGGTCCTGTCGTCACCAGGGCAAAAATTTTATTGCAGAAGCTGTTCAGGGAAAATTTGTCTTGGCATGAAAGCCTTCCCTTTCCTCCGAGTGGGTGCAATTCTGTTCCAGTTTTGTTCAAACTCGGCGAATGAAGTTTCGTTGATTTGTCATTCCCTGCCAAGGAAAGCTGGAAGTCTACGGATTCTGTGCCGCCAGCTTGGATGCGTAAAGAGCTTGTGTTTATGTATTGTCCTGGTCTGACTGTCGACTATTACGCTCAAAGAGTCGATAAATAAAGGCTATAAAGGCTCAGACTATACCGAAGCTGGAGCTATCTGGGGCTGAAATGCTAGCAAGGCTGATAGCTGAAGTTGCTGACCTTGAGAACTTTAACGGAGATTATTATTGTTGGTTTGACTCCTCCGATTCAAGACGAACCTGTTCGATTCAACGTATATGTTTTAAATAGCGTCCCTCAGTTTACGTTTGGCAGTCGAACCGAACACTCGTGTTTCTCCCCCAAAGCGAACTAGAAAGCTAGTCAAGTATACGTGACAAACACTAAAACAAACATACACACAGTGCTATAAATAGATCGCTTATCAGTTAGTGCACCTGTTGTGACAAGCTTATGGCGAATATAAAACACTTAAAACCCAAAAAATCATGCGTGTTCCACCAGACATTTGGAAGAAAAACCTTTACCTTTGCAGGAGTCTCCCCCTTTAATATTAAAAAAGTCATTGATATAACATGCGGGGGTGTAGTTGTCAGCTGTAAGAAGTTACGCGACGGAAACCTTCTCCTACAAACAAAAGACATTAATCAAGCTGAAAAACTTCTCAAACTCACGAACATACTTCACATACCCGTATCAGTCTCAGAACACCGAACGTTAAACTACTCAAAGGGTATAATATACTCCAACGACCTGCGAGGTATTGAAGAAGAAGAGATCCTCGAAAACCTAAAAAGCCAAAAAGTAACCGCAGAGAGACCTGCTTTATATGCAGACAACCTGCCCATATTGACATCATAAAGGGAGAAAAATGCGAGCGTGGAATATGCTGCATCAACTGCAGCGAAAAAAATATGCCGGACAATAAACACATAATAAACAAGCCATCGAAACCCTCCAAAAAGTAGACACCAAATCGGCCTGGTCCATCCACAGGAAGAGAAACCAGCATGACGGATCCCTTTATGCATCGGTAGCTAGCTCAACGCAAAACAACATACCAATTCTTCATCGATTATCACAGAATACCCCTTCGACATCAGCATCAACCTCCCACCGACAGTAAAAGACACCGGCAGACCCATTATGGAATATGACGACAAGGAAGATGAAAATATGGTAACAGACTCAAGCGACGAAAATATCAGTAAGGATAGGATAATTAGTAAAGTAATGTTCTCCCTAAACCATCAGCAAAATATAAGCAAAAGAACCAAAAGAAATCTAATTAAAAAAGAAAAATCTAACACTATTGTAACAAGATCTAAGTTTAAAAATATTGCTGAATTAAATAAAGACTAATCGTGAAATCTATATAGTCACTAAATCTAGATATAAAAATGACACTTAAGGTATTACAATGGAACATAAAAGGTTACATGAATAACTATAGAGAATTACAAGTTCTTATAAAAAAATATCATCCAAAAATAATAGCATTGCAAGAAACCCACATAAAAACATCCACTTATATCCCCACCTCAATTAATTATATCCCAATTCAGTATAACAGCCACTCTTCAAGATATGGTGGAGTCTCTCTGCTAATACACAAATCAATACACTTCCATAATACTTCTACAAGTCCTATTTTTGATATTGTTTCTACCAAAATAACTAGTCGACAATCATTCACAATTACCTCAGCATATATACCACCTCAAGTAAACTTCAATTTTAACAACTTATTGAATGAACTGCCCACCAATACCAACCTTCGGTGATTTCAATGCCTGGCATTCTAAATGGGGCTCGAAGAATTGCAACAAAAAAGGGAACACTATTAACAAGATCATTGATAGTTCCGGTCTAGTAGTTCTGAACGATGTCTCTGCCACTCACTTTAGCACTCACAACACCTTTACCCATATTGACATTTTACTCTGCTCTCCTAACCTTGCTCCATATGCAAACTGGAAAATTGACCAAGACCTCCATGGCAGTGATTACTTTCCTATTATCACTTCTTTGTTTCAAACAACCACTAACCAAAACACGAAGTCGCACCCGAAAATTCCTACAACAATATGCCAACTGGGACAAGTTTGAGAACATTAACAGCAACATTAAATTCAAAGCTTCAACCCAGTTCAAATATAAACCAAGAAGCAGCCAACTTAAAAAAAATAATTTTACAAAGCGCCAATGAATCTATTCCCCAATCTTTGGTTACTAATTCTGAACACAATGTCCCCTGGTGGAACCCTAAGCTAGCTCCTCTTCGTAAATCAAAACAAAAACTATGGCTCAAATTAAAAAACAATATTACAAGTGAAAACTTAATTAACTACAAAAAAGCCAATTCACTCTTCAAAAGAGAATTAAAATTAGCCAAAACGGCAGCTTTGCACGACTTTACATCAGATATACAACCAACTTCCAACCCCAAGATTATTTTTAATAACATCAGAAGATTTTGTGGCCTAAAAACCTCTATATCCATTCACTGCATTTTACCAATTAATCAAACCAATCAGCCCATTATAGAGAAAAGAGATATAGCAAACGAATTTTGCTCCCTCTGGTTTAAAAACTCTGATGACTGTAACTTCGATAGTAGCTTTCTTGCAAATAAAAGCTCCACATTAAACAATATTTATCTCTTAACTCATCCAATAGACAAAAATGCAACACTTATTGAAGAAGAATTCTCAATTTTAGAACTCCACGCTGCTCTTAACAAACTAAAAGGCAAAGCTCCAGGGAATGACAGGATTACATACGACATGATTAAAAATTCCTCCAGTATTGTAAAACATAGACTACTACAATTGTATAATAATATCTTTCAGAGTGGCATACCGCAAAACTATAAACTGAGTATTGTTATCCCAATTGCTAAACTAAACTCTGACAAAACATATCTTAATTCGTACCGTCCCATTTCACCAAACTCTTGCTTTGCTAAAGTTCTCGATAAAATTATAGCTTTGGTGGCTTTTAACTAGCAAAAAACTATTGAATAAAAATCAGTTTGGGTTCATTAAAGGTAAATCGGTATCTGAAGCTCTACTCTTGGTAGATTATCTGATCACTAAATCTTTACAGAGAAAAAACCATATCTCAATTTTAACTCTCGACTTCCACAAAGCTTTTGACAAAATTGGAATTCATACAATTTTAAATCAACTCGTTTCCTGGCACGTCGGCCCCAAAACTATAGGTTACATCAAAAACTTCATGACAAACCGGAAAATAAAAGTGAAAATAGGGAATGCTTTCTCCAGAACGTTAGACCTCCATAATGGAATCCCTCAGGGATCACCACTATCCGTCGTTATTTTTAAACTATGCGAAATAATCCAAAGTCACAAAGAAATATCGTTCTGCTCCTACGCTGACGATTTCAACATCATTCGCCCTCTTGGTAAATCTAAAAACCTCGATATTAACTTTAGCAGCATACTTACTGAAATTCGAAACTGGTGTAACATCTCAGGTGCTAGCCTCTCAGTAGAGAAATGCAAGCTCATACACATATGTAGGAAATATAACGGTAGACGCAAACCCACTAGGATTCAATATATCATATGTTGACACCCTAAAAATTCTCGGACTCACAATTAATAAAAAATACAACTGGAACTCGCACATAAAATCCCTTATTCCTTCAATACAGAATAGACTTAATATAATAAAAACTCTCTCCAGCAACAAACCAAATTGCAGCCCACAAACTTTATTAAATGCAGTCAAAGCGCTAATCATCTCTAAAATATACTATGGTATTTTTATTTACAGATACTCTACAAAATAAAATCTCAACAAAATCAAGACAGTCATCAACGCAGCTATAAGAGCCAGCTTAGGGGCGTTTTTCACAACGCCAATTTACAACTTATTACACGAATCTCGTATCTATCCACTGGAGATTAGACGTGACCTTATAACCTCATGTCGACTTAAGTCTTTATTAAATAGCAATGACTCTTCTATCTTGACTCTGGTTAAACAAATAAAAAGATCCAAATTATTCTTTATTTACAAACTCCAATCTGCCTTAGGAAAAAAACAGAATAGTGCGTTTCTCTATAGATCATAGTTTACCCTCTACTCCACCAAAATTCATTAACAATAAGACCGCCCCGACCGCCAATTAGGCAACTAAATGATAATTCAATAAATCTTACTCTCACTACTTACAATAAGCACAACACCAGCCCAGTAATATATCAAAAGCTATTCTCTGAATTTAAAAATACTCTAAAGGACTTCGAATTTATTTATACAGACGCTTCTAAAACAGAGAACACAACCAGCTTCTGCATCACCTCTATTAAAAAATGTATAAATAGCAGAATTGTACCACACTATACATCAGTCTACTCAGCCGAGTTAACAGCAATTTTCCAAGCCATAACCCTTCACAAAAACTATTTAAAAAAAAATAGCCATCTGCTCTGACTCACTTTCTTCTTTGAAAAATATCTCCAACCCCAACACCCAATGCATCTACGCTAAATATCTACATAACACTCTTTACAATAACCGAAAAATCTATTTAATTTGGATACCTGGACATGTCTAAATTACAGGTAATCAATTCGCAGATACGTCTGCAAAAGCGGCTTGTTCTAGACCCCTCCATATGACATCAAATCTTAACTTTCGAGACATTAATAGATATCTAAAATCTACTTTCAAAAACATTTTCCATGATTCCTTTTCAAAAACTTCAACTTGGTATAAATAAATACACAAAAATGAAACCTTCATAGACCTGAATGCCAAAAAACACACCTAAAACAGAAACGATATAATAAAATTCACCAGAATCCACCTAGGTTACTCCAGACTCACACACGTACATCTTTTTAACCGTAATCTGGTACCAAATTGCCAGTTCTGCAACAGTACGACCAACACGTAAGTCGTACTGTTCACATCCATTCGCAAGTTCACATCCATTAGAAACAATATTTTCCAAAACGCCGATCCTATATTATCAATATCCTTTCCCACAATAGAATCCTTTGATAAAATCATCCAATATCTCAAGCAAACAAGAACATATAACCTAATATAATTATACCCTTGCAGAGGGTATTATAATTTTGTCCAAAAGTGTGCAACGCAGTGAAGGAGACATCTCCGACCCTATAAAGTATATATATTCTTGATCAGGATCACCTCCTGAGTTGATAAGAGCATGTCCGTCTGTCCGTCTGTCTGTCCGTTTCTACGCGAACTAGTCTCTCAGTTTTAAAGCTATCGACTTGAAACTTTGCACACACCCTTCTTTCCTTTGCACGCAGTATATAAGTCGGAACGGCCGGGATCGGCCGACTATATCCTATAGCTGCCATATAACTGATTGATCGGAAATGGTATAACTTTTGTGTTTTTAGAGTTAGAAATTTCAAATTTGACATGAGAGCTATTTTTGGCAAAACATTACGACATGCCATATTTCATAAGGATCGGCCGACTATATCTTATAGCTGCCATATAACTGAACGATCGGAAATGGTATTTGGTAGAAATATCAACTTTCGTATTTTTGAAGATAGAAGCTTGGAACTTTTTTTTAGAATTTTTATTGTAATTAATTGGTTTTATTACGATGTAATCATAAGGATCGGCCAACTATATCCGATGTTTGCTATATATATCCGGTTTTAACTGCAAGGGTATATCAACTTCGGCTCCGCCCGAAGTTAGCTTTGCTTTCTTGTTTCTAGTTTAATCTGTACATTAATAAGAAACATATTCTACCTACATATTCTATTCTACAAAAAACAAATCTAATATCTACATAAGCACATTATTCCTATCACAATAAGTAAGCCGAAGGTTTTGCTGCTATGCTTAAGTCATAAATTAGCTTATAATTTTAATTATAACCTAATTATTAATAATAATAATAAAATCCCGTCCCTTCCATACAGGAGTACATGGGCCTTCATTTCTTCGAGAGTTACAAAGAGTGTTCGGCTATGTTTAAAAATTGTGCCACCATATCGGTCACGAAGGCATTTCTGTTCAGTATCTCCAGGGAGACCTCCCAGCGTACTTAATTTTAGGAAGGGATAAACTTGTAAGCTCGCATGCCTCACTTGCTTCCATTGCACAGTGGTCCGGCTTGTATGGAGAGAGCGGCCAAAAATTCTTCTAGTTGAGGTAGGGCTTTAAAACATGGCACAAAATATTTAAATATTTATCCTTAAATACTATGGTAAAATCATATAGCTGCCATATGAACAATCGGTCTGATATTAAGTGGGATTGATTTTCATTTTTATGCAACAATACTTTGGAAATTTTCGTATATAACTTGGGAAGCTTCATTGAAAATCTGGATACTATAGGTTATCAGCCATAGAAACAATCAGTGTAAAACGAGGTTTTTCCGGGAAACTATTTCGCCTTAAAATAATAATGACAAAAAATTGAACAAAAAAGACCATAAAATAAATAAATGTTTTTAATTTTGCATTTACACAGCAGAAGACCGTGCTTTTTGTAAATTGAGGTTAGGTTTCATTTCGTATATTGCAAGCCGCACGGCACCTTACGGCACTTTTCTTATATTCTTAAAATGCTTAAGAATGTTATACAAAAAGATTTGTTAATGCCAAAGAGTGTCATCACAACTAAAACTCTAACCAAACACAGATAAGACAAACGAAGACATTCACAATTATGTACTACACACAATAATGATTTACACAAAACACAAGAAATACTACATATACTTTTTGTTGTAAAAAGAAATTTAATACCTTTATTTAAAATATTAATCAATTCCATTGCCCAATACTTGGTATAAATAAGTTAAACAAATTTTTTTGCATTGAGCTTCCCTTACACGTTGCTTACGCTGCAATATACAATGAATACCATGCTAACTCTTTTGATGCTATTCTTGAAGAGGACAGATAGAGCAAAACAAAAAGATGAATAAATTCAATTATAAATAAGAATTGGAACATTTAAAGTCAAAATTTCAACTTTGGTTTTTTTTATTTTTGGCCTGCAGACATTGTGCATTGTAGATTATGCTGGTTTTCTTCGCGTTGACGGGGAACTGCAGAACTCTCGTTGAATTTTGATGGACGCCATCCAAGTATTCTTCCAAGAGGCCATTCTGTCACTTCGGCTGTAATGGCTCACTTTTATGAGAAGAACCTGCACTCTGGCTCAATTGGGTCACACTAAGCCTTGTCTTCTGGAGCATATCATGACTGATCTACCGACCGAGAGAGTCTCGGCAGAGTCTCGGAATAAGGGCCATTAAATGTTACGTGATCATATTCACCTGCTTTCTTTGAGTTCGGACGTCTACTTTTTCGCTCATGTCGCCTCTCGTTTGCACCGAGTGCAGTGCAGAAGTTACTGCTACCCAACTTCATGGGTGTGAGGCCGTTAGGTGCGCGTCGATCTGCCGGCGTGCCTATCACACCGCTTGTGTTGATTTGCCCTCGGAGGCTATAAAACTACTTATTAACATTCCGAACTTAATGTGGCAATGTGATAGCTGCGTCATTGGAAATGATTCGCATTCCAAAATTGATGAGCTAAATCATAAAGTTCTAGATCTGGAGTCCCGCTTCGAAAGCCTTAATGCCAAAGTTGACCTAGCCCTGGTAAATGGAGCGGCTGTGCCCGCTGGACGCGCCTCCTCGGCTGGGGTGCAAGTTGTTGCTCCCCCTGCTATGCCCACCAGCACTGGGAGCATAAAGGCTACTCTGGGGCAGGCCCCAACGGCATCTAAGGGGGCTGTCCCGAAGAAGAAGCGGATCAACCCTAAAAGGCGCATTGTGGGACAAGCTCCAAGTTGCACTCAACTTCAAGTGCTTCCCACCTTGAAATATCTTCATGTGGGTAAATTAGCGACGTCTACCCAACCGGATGCACTGTGCAAATTTGTCGCAGATAAGCTGAACGTGGAGCCCAATGATTTAGTCTGTGCTAGGTTGATCAAAAAGGATGCTGACATCAACGCCCTCAAGTTCGTCAATTTTAAATTGGGAGTTCCGGAGCAAAATTTCCAAACAGTCTTTAATGACGATTTTTGGCCTATGTCGGTAAAAGTCAGCCGGTTTGTTCATAGAGAGCCGGCTAAGGTTATTGACCTCCCGGCGATTCTACCTTTACCGCATTTGCAATCTTCAAAAAACCCCCAGTAAGCGGCGCCGCTGTCGCCGTTACATCTTATTCTTCTCAAGCTGCAGTTCGTCACCCCGATTGCTCTCTCCTGCGCTACCAACAACAATCGGCGTGGGCGTTCATGGTAACGGTTGACGCTGTCTTCAATTCCTCCAATAATTGGCTTCGTTTGCTGATCGATATTCTTCAATAACAACAACTTTTTTCAAGGCGAGTTGTTTATTTCTTATCTTCACTTGTGGATGCCCAGCAACAACAAGACGTTGGTAATCGAGACGTTGGCAGCGCATCGCTTATCTTATCTCTTTTCGCTGGGCCACTCGCTGGTGCTTTCTTTTCGGCGATGGAAGATGTTTATTTACGTTTTGGACCCGTGGGTGAATCTTTGCTGCGTTTGGATGTGCCTCGGGAATATATCGGGAATGAGAACCAAGACCCGGATGGTATTCCTCAATTCTTCTGCCTGCGATTTTGATGTAATCATCCTTGTGGAAACCTGGCTCAATGACAAATTCAGCTCCTCTGAGTTCTTCGAGCCTAATTTGTACCATGTATTTCGAAAGGACCGAGATGCATTCAGTACCCAGTGTGAGCGAGGTGGAGGTGTGATCATCGCTATCCGTCGATCTCTTCAGGCTACACCACTGCGCCTTCCGGTGGCCGACCCTATACTGGATCAGCTTGCTGTTTCAATCCAGGGCTGCCATGGCCCGTTCGTCATCATTGCATCATACATCCCTCCGAACAGCGCATTTAGTATATATCATGCGCATATGGAAAACATCACCAGTGTCTGTGCTAGAACGTTGGACCCTACCGCTTTGATGGTAGCTGGCGATTTCAACCTGAGCTCCATTGTCTGGTCTTGGGACCCGGAATCTCCCTGCATGCTACCTAGCAACGTTCACCAGAGTCATGAAATTGTAGTTTTAGATGATATTTTTAGTCTGGGCCTCTCCCAAGTAAATAATATTTTTAATGATTTATCCAAAATTCTTGATCTTATATTTTTAAATAATTTGATTAATAGTAAAGTAGAATTATGCAATGTACCATTAAGTCCTTGTGATATGCACCACAAGCCGTTGGTAATTAATATTGAGTTTTATAGTTTTTTGCCTTCTGCTTCCCCCATTCCATATTATCATGTGAATGATACTAACTTGTCACTTATTAACGCCTCTATTTCAGCCTTTGATTGGGTTTCCCTTTTTTCGGATGGCTCAATCGATGATTGTTATACTAAGTTCTTGGTTGCCCTTTTTAATATTATTGATACTTATGCCCCTGTGAGGGTACGAAGATCCTATAGGCTTACCAGGGAAGGTATAAACAAAAGGTACAAAAGGTATAAAAAACTTAAAGAATAGAAGGAGAAGAAGAGCACTACAAACGATTTGTATTGACAGGTGAGACTCGAGCAGGAGAGCTGTACCGGCAATTTAAGCGGGAATTTGATTTCCTTAATAAGTTCCTTTACAATCAGTATATATCCGATGTCGAAGCTAGCCTTCAATCCAATCCTAAAGCTTTTTGGCGGTTTGTTAACAGCAAAAAGTCAAAATCGGTCATACCTTCATCCATATGTTATGGTAATTTAGCAGCCGACTCGGATCAGGGCGTTTCTGATCTTTTTGCAAAATACTTTGCCTCTAACTTGGAGCCGAAGGTTCCTTGGAACCTGAAACTCTTCTTAGCATTGAGCCTTTTCTTAATGTGAGTAACATGGACGTTTTGGACGGTGACCTAGTTGAAGCCACTGGACATCTGACCGAGTCGCTCACACCTGACGTGGACGGTATCTCCCCATTCTTTCTTAAGAGGAGTATCGCTTCTCTTTCTACTCCCCTTCAACTGCTGTTCTGCTTTTCGCTCTCTTCTGGTAGATTCCCCCACCGGTGGAAGATTACTTCTATAACGCCTATTCACAAAGGTGGCAGTAGGTGTGATGTTACCAACTATCGACCTGTAGCCAAAATATAGCAACGTCGCTAAGATACTAGAGCGGATAGTAACTAAAAAATTGACTTTTCTGGCTCGCAATTTTATATCCCCCAACCAGCATGGTTTTTTGCCTGGGAGGTCCACTACCACTAACTTAGCGGTCTTCTCTAAGCACTGCTTTGAAGCTTTTGAAAACCGATTTCAGGTTGATGCCATTTACACCGACTTCTCCAAAGCCTTCGACAAAGTCTGTCATGCTGCCCTTCTGGCCAAATTATATAAGTTAGGTATTCATTCCTGCCTATTAAGTTGGTTCGAGTCTTATCTGGCTGACCGACCTTGCCACGTTACTATTGGAGACGCTATCTCAAGTCCATTTGTCACCTCCTCTGGTCTTCCACAAGGCAGCTCTCTTGGACCTCTTCTATTTATCATTTTCATTAATGACATCTCGTCATGCTTTCGTCATTCGTACTTTTTAATGTATGCGGATGACCTTAAAATCTACAAAGCGATTAGCTGCATTAGTGATAGTTACTTGTTACAGGAGGATATATCCAGAGTTTACTCATGGTGCTCCCGCAATCTTCTTCCATTAAACTTATCTAAGTGTATGTTTACCCGTTACAGTAGGCGGTCTCTTGAAATCTGTACGGGTTATTCCATCAATAATTATAATTTGGCAGCTAAAGAAGAGGTGTTAGACCTTGGTGTCTTATTCGACAGCAAATTTAAATTTTCGGGTCACTTAGACTATATTTTACCTAAAGCGTATGCTATGCTGGGCTTTGTTAAGAGGCACGTGATTCATTCATTCGATTCATTCTGCATTCATTCGGTCGAGGCTGGAATATGCCTCAATCATTTGGAACCCGGAGTGTAAAGTTCGTTCCAACAGAATTGAGCGACTCCAGAAAAAATTTTTAAAATTTGCACTTCTGCCTCTAAGGTTTCAGGATCCTGTTCCTTCATACCAGAGCCGTTGCCTTCTTCTGAACGTTTGCACGTTGGAGGATCGGCGTAAACTGGCAGCGTTAACTTTTTTAAATAATTTAATCGTCGATAACATTGATTGTCCTTTTTTGTTGGGACTCGTTAATTTTAATGTTCCTCAAAGGGATCTTCGTACCTTTGCCCCCTTTCAGGTGAAGTGTCATAGGGCCAATTATCTTTTAAATGAGCCGATAGAGCGGGCTCTTTCTTATTTTAATTCTTTGCCGCCTAGCCTCCGAATTGAGTGGGGCTCTGATAAGGGTGTGTTAAAACGCAAGTTATTAAGGCATGTTATGTAGCCATGTAAGGATTTGTCCGTTGGCGAAATAAATAAATAAACTATAAATAAACCTGCTTTAGTACGAAGGTTCACTCAAAACGATTTATTTGAGCGCGACGTAAGCCCCGGCAGATATCGTCGGATAATGCTACAAATGTTGTGGGTGCCAAGAATAATCTGGTAGAGTTAATGCGAAGATTGTTAAGCCAGGATCACCAGACGTCTCTTCATGAGTTTTGGCTGTCCGAAGCTATCGAGTGGCGGTGTATTCCACCACGTTCTCCCCATTTTGGCAGTCCGTAAGAAGGAGCAGTAAATACGGCGAAACACTACCTACATCGGGCAGTTGGTCCCGCGATTCATGGGTTTGGGGAATAGAGGACCTTGTTATGCCACATAGGCTCTATCGTAAAATCTAGACCTCTTGTATCGATTTCAAAATAGACGCTGACCTAGATGTCGTAAATCTGGCTCATTTGCTAAATGGCCGTCCTCCTTCAACATTCATCGAATCAGACCTCACTGCCCTCAACTTTAATCGTCTGGATGGGTAGCAGAGTCTCCTTTCTATAACAAGTGTTCTGGAGCAGCGGAGTGTCTATTATGGCTAGTGGCTACAGCTTGACCCTGTAGTGTCTATGCTAACAGGATTGCTCTGACTTGTTTTGGGAAAAGCGTTATAACTTCAACAATTTTCATAATTTCCTAATAAAATTGGCCTCGTTTTATTCAGGATTATTGAGACAATATTTTTTTGTTTTTTGTTATGGCAGGGGTGAATTTATTTAAAACTGTCCAACAGGGACAACCATTAAATATTGTGACAGGTGGGATAAGAAGAATAAGCATAAGAATGTCTAAGAGTTATTCTGGGTGAGGTCCAACGGGTGAGTTCTGCGCAGCCTCCGCATCTGTCCACTGTTGTCGAGGAGAGTGGTCGCCAACCCGTTGGGGTGGTTCCTCTGAATGTACTTGCTGCTGCTTCTCTGTATCTCCTCTTTCACCCATGGGAAGCTAAGGACCTCGTGTAGACGATGGCCTCAGTGGCGATACGAAGGGGTCTATTTTCAAATGTTTGGATAGTCCGAATATTAGCCTTGACGTCCGTGGCCTAATAATCGCCTTGTAGATTAGGATTTTCGAAGAGGTCCTCAGCTTCGACATCCTATTTATCAGCCAATAGTACGCCTTATATCACACTGCTTTCGCTTTTTGACTAGGTGAGGCTTCCAAGTAAGCCTCCTTCCAGCGTGAAGTCCAGGTATCTTGGGTTTTCTACCTGCGGGAGGGGGAGCTGTTGAGCTGAACCGGTGGCAATTTCCTGGAAGGAGAGAAAATGTGGTGGCAGTAGATTTATCGTTATTCACTTGAATATTCCACCTTCTCTGCCAATTTCCGAGAAGGTCTAGTTGCTCCTGCATGACAGCAGCTGTCTCTGTAGCGTTGCCAGCAGCGGTAAGGAAGGAGGTATCGTCCGCATAGGTGGCTGCCATTATGCAAGACTGGGAGATCGGCCTCCCTGAGTCCTCTCCGCATCTGACCGCAAATTTGCGCTCCTTCAGGTACGACTCCAGAAAAGGATTAGTGAGACAATAATAATATGTGTCAAAAATGATACCATTTCTTGGAAGTTGTACCGAAAAAATGGCGTCAAAGTCCGAAAAACACGACAAAAATTCAAAAATGTCAGTTTCTGTTGTAAAAATTTTATTCTTTTTGTTTTAATTAATTTTAAATCTTAATGTATTTTTTTTCAAAAGCTTCAACATTTAACTATTGAAAAACGTCGGAAATTTTAAACCCTCTTAAAATTACGCGTTAAGGAATTTTTAAGAGCAAATAAGTCCCGAAAAACCGTTTTTTGTACTATATTCGACCTAATAAACAACTCCTACTAGGTCTCTTCAAAAGTTCCAAATCACTGTCGCACTGTGTTATCTGTTTATTATAAGTCTTATTTTTGGAGCAAGCCAGTCATCATCAATTGGTCTAGCCTTAAGTGATTAAACAAAGTTTGTGAAATAAATAAGAAATAATAAAATAGTTTTTTAAAAATAAAAAATTAATACAAAATTTTTTTTAAAGTAAACTTTGGTATTAACTTAATTTACATACATATATAGTGGCGGACAATGTTTGAAGCGAGAAGTTTAAAGCTGCATATATATGTATGTACGCCAAATTATTTATACTTGTGAAGATGTTTTATACATACACTAGCAGTACCCTGCCACGTTTCGCTGTGGCATATTGTTGTTGCACGCATAAAAAATAAGTCAAAGAAAAAAGAATAATTTTCAAATTAATTAAATTCTGTAATACTTGTGGGTATACAATATTCTTTGTTTCTCCTCCTTAATCATTCATTATTATTTCTGTATTTTAGTATATAGGTTGCTCTTCACTCAAGCACCTTGTGATACACGACATTTTTTTTTTTTTTATTATCAGGCGCAAAAACAAACAACGCAGATGGTTTTCCGACCCGTGAACATGCCACGTATAATTGACCATGGGAAAAACATGAATGTTCTAGATTTAAACCACAAACTTTTAAGGATTGGGCTTGTGATTTGTTGATTGTCATGGCAAATGCAAGACGTATCGGAAATTGAAGTCTTTTAAATTCAAACGGCATATCGGTTGGGATCATCGGGATCCTCGGAATTAGAACTTCCTCACCTTTGAATTTTCCTATCATTATCGTAGCGTAAATTACATTGTTCATCAATTTACTAACCACCAAACGCGTACCGTTGCACAGTTTTGGTTGGTTTATGTTTCGAAGCATGATTACTACGGAGCCAACCTTTAGGCGTAAATTGTGCGGTGGTAAGCCAGGCACGTCCAAAGAGTTTAAAAATTCAATTGGATAGTTGGTGGCTTCATCTTCATTTGTGACGCAGTCAATAGATTTGAATGAATGCATTGTTCCAATGATCTTATTTTGAATTATGTAGTTCAGGTCATCTACATCTTTATTCTTAGCCGCTAAAATTGCTCGCTCACTCAACCATTCATTATTTTTGTAGTTAGAAATAATATTTGGAAATACATTGTTGATAAGTTCGTCTTTTGATGAGACAAAATTACAAAAATTATTTGGAAATGATATTAATCCGCCCGATTCATCGACAGGTACTTGACCATTACCGATAGTCAGAAATTGCTCCGAGAAATCTTCAGCAGATGTATCATTAAGCAATGTAACTCTCATGTTTGTTATCAGCTGCAGTTTCTTCACATAGCGCCATAGATTTGACGATTTGAGGCAAGCGTTTATTTCGTCGGCAGCCGCAGATCTTGGAATTACTGGCAACTTCACTTTATCATTAACGCAGCATAATCCAGGCGTTTCTCCGGAAAACTTTAATGCACCACAATACTCGCAAACAACGTCCATTTGCCCAATGCAAACGCTAGGATTCAAGCTGTAATCATTGCTGCAATCGTATCGAAACGCAGCTCGATTCAAATCAGCTAAAATTTTTCGTCGCAAATTAAAATCTATTTGAGAAGCACGAAGTCGAGCCTTACTATTGCGGCTCTGTTCACGTGCACTTTCTCGTTCTTCTTCAGTCCTTTCATATGCAGTATTTTGTATTCTTCTTGCATTACGGCTTTGTCGGGAAAGATTCGATCGTCTTGGTCGCGGCATTATTAATTAAACTTCACTTCACTTCAATCCACTTGTTAATTATTTATTTAATAGAAATAGTTTTAATATTGATTTCTTACAAATATCAATAGAGAGTGCAGAGGCTCTAGTGGTGCTTCAAGTTGAGGCAATTTCACTTTCCCGGAAGCGCAACACAATCTTTTTGGTTCGTTGTTAAATTTGAGAGCCTGACTATGAATTTGACTTCGTTTCTAACTGACATTTTGACATTTGACATTTTCATTTGACATTTTCTTCTTAGCTGTCTGCCTAAATAAAAAAGTATGGGCCAGGGAGGAACGCTGTCGAACGGGACAAAAAGTATCCTATGTCCTTCTCCTGGCTCTAAGCTACCTCCCTACCAATTTTCACTCAAATCTGTTCTTCCGTTCTTGATTTATAAGTGTTGTAACATAAAACACGTTGTTCTTTTATATATATAGATATATGTACATACAAATATTTGTATATACATAATTAAATGTTTATTTAAAATTTAATATTAAATAATAAAATTTTTTTTTGCGAAAAACACAAAAGAGGGTTAAAGGGGGGCGACAGTGATGTGGATACATTTTGATGCTTATTAATTTTGTCCACAGGCAATTTGTTAGTTAACATAAGTATGTTCAAAACAGGTTAGCTCTACTAATGTTCAGGTACGTATGAGCCAATAATTAAAAGGAGGGTGTAATATTTCAGTACAAGACGATGCCGTCGATGCAGGTCCAGGACATGGAGCTCGTTGGTGATCCTGGTGATGATGCGATGCTCCTGGATCCTGAATTTTACGACGTGGATGAAACAAGAAAGGAAAGCTTACTTCGGGCGGAGCCGAAGTTGATATACCAGATGCATTTAAAACCAGATATATATCGCAAACATCAGATATAATTGGCCGATCCTTATGATTACATCATAATAAAACCAATTAATTAAAATAAAAAATCTAAAAAAAAGTTCCAAGCTTCTATTTTCAAAAATACGAAAATTGATTTTTCTACCAAATACCAATTCCGATCGTTCAGTTATATGGCAGCTATAGGATATAGTCGATTTTGTATTTAAATTGAACGTTATAAATGTTTATTTCTGCATGAAGATCAAGCCGGATGATCCGCAGATAGACCAGCTATGGTGCATGCAGGGACTCAAGTCAATTCAGAGAGAGGGCGGCCCGACAAGTCACCTCGAGCTAAAGCTCTCGAAAGTGGAGAGGGCGGCCCGACTTAGACATTACCGAGCTAAAACTCTCTATGGAAAGCTTGTTGAGTCGAGCGGCCGAGAGAGAGTCGGCTTGCGATCAACAAAGCCTTTGTACAAACTTAAGCCTAATAAATAAACATTACACTAAACATTACATAAACATTATTTAAACATAAACATTGAACGCCGTGCTGCTGCTTGACCCGACAGCGTTCAAAGGAAAGAAGGAAGTGTGCAAAGTTTCAAGACGATAGCTTTAAAACTGAGAGACTAGTTTGCGTAGAAACAGAATTAAATCGGTAATTATCGCAGTGGGTAAATACAAGTATGTACATTTATGAATATCACATCATTCTTTAGCAGAGCTAAAGCAGTTCGATACACAATGATGTACTCGGCTGTGTGTTCGGCTTCTCCAAACGCTAGCTCTCCATCCTTAAATCGTTAATTATCGCAATGGGTAAATATATACATTGACGATTATGGTCAGTACAATCTTTTTTGTTGTAAATCTTAAAATAATACAATATCTAACATATTGTTTTGAACTGAATAGAGACTACCGTGGTCCTAATAATTAGCGCTGGATTGGGAGGTCGTTGCGGCGAAGACGAGAACTGGAAACTCGCGTGAGGGCTCTCGCGAGATGATTCGGATGTACTAATAGCCTGTTGTAGTACTTTGTTTTGATTTGTGCTATCTCTTCTCTGACGAGTGGTATGTGAAGGTCCCTGTGAATGTTTTCATTCCGAACGTACCACGGTGCCCCGGTGATGGTTCTGAGAATTTTTGATTGAGTTCGTTGCATTATATCCACATTGCTGTTACTGGCATTCCTCCACAACTGGGAGCCGTCCATCCAGATTGGTTTCAAGACGGTGTTATATAGGAGTACCTTGTAGTCCAAGCTAAGGGGCGAGCGGCTATTGATAAGCCAGTGAAGGCTGTTGACTTTGAGCTTTAAATGCGTTCTTTTGGCTTCAATGTGGCTGCGCCAGGTAAGCCGTCTATCGAGGTGTACGCCAAGATATGTTACTACATTTGCTATCGGAACCACTGTGTTGTTAAGAATAAGTGGAGGGCAGTCTTGCCTGTTAAGAGTGAACGTTACGTGTTTGCATTTTTGTTCGTTTACTTTGATTCGCCAGTCGGATAGCCATTTCTCCACTGCCATCAGGTGTATAGCAAGTTGCGCCGTTGCTTGCTTGGGGCATCTCGCGCGGCTTAGGATCGCTGTGTCATCTGCAAAAGTGGATGTGATTCCTGCTCGTTGGGATGTCCGCAGTGTAGATAAGGTAGAGTGTTGGTCCAAGCATGCTGCCTTGAGGAACTCCGGCTCTAATGATGTAGTCATCGGACATGGCTGAATTACATCTTACTGAGAATTTCCTGTTGTATAAGTATGACTTCAGAAGTTTGTGAGTGTTGGTTGGGAGCATTTCTAAATTTTGTCCATTAGACCTTCTAACCATACTCTGCGAAAGCTTGTGATACGTCCAGAAATATCGCAGTGCAGTACTCCCTTTGTTCGAATGTATTTCGGATTTCTGAGGTTATGCGGTTGACTTGCTTAATGGTTCCGTGTTTTTCTCGAAAACCGAATTGATGAATCGGGATTTTGTTGTGTGTTCTGAGATATGGGGTAATGTGTGCCAAGAAGCACTTTTCAAAGAGTTTTGATAGACACGTTAGTAAACTAATTGGTCTATATGATGAAGCGATTGTGCGGTCTCTGCCAGGTTTTTCCATCTTTTCCATCGCATAAGATCTTGCATAGTTGTCTGCATGAATGAACTACATGAACTCCACCATACTTTGTTTAAGATAACATATCATTGTTTCAAGTTTGTTCGTAGACTGTTCTTCTGGTTGATAAGGGGAAACTGTTTCCACAGTTTCCGCACTTTTTGCTGCTGTGATCCTCTTTATTTTTTGGCCATTTGTGAGATTTATGAAGGTCTCCACAAGCAACGCATACTGGACGAAGCGTGCAATAAGACCTTGTGTGGTCATATTCCTGACAATTATTACACTGCACCGGTCCATTTCTTTTATGCGGCTCCTCTACCGTAATTTTGCGGTGTAGTAGGAACTGGAGAGTAAAGATTGGATGCACTTAATTTTTTTTTCAGAGGCTTGGATTTGGTTTCGGGTTGAAGTTCTACCTTGAAAAGAGGTTGAAGCTTTCTTTCTCTATTTTAAAATTTTTTACATTAAAACCTTTCTCCATCAATGCTCTTGTAACTTCATCTGGTTTTACTTCCGGCTCAATACCTTTTAGTACTACGTAGAAGTTTTTATTATTGTCGTTTAAATACTTCGACAAAATTCTGTAGTTTTCTTCCGTATCAGTCTGAACTTTAGTTTCATGAATATTTCCCTTTGTTAATGGAATTATGTGGAAATTGTCTGGTCCTATTAGATTCAGTATCTAGTTTACGAGAGCATTCGAACTTTTCTCTCGGATGTAAATCGGCGGCGGCTTGGGCTTTTTGTTGCCCCTACGATGACTTCAGGAGGTGTATCATCGGATTTATCTGCCAAAATAGCAAATCTGTTCGCTTCTATGGGCTTCTCTATTGTAGATTGTTTTGAGGTGCCTCGAGTTATTTTAGCAGGGTTAACAAGTCTAGAGTTCTGCGGGATAAGCTTTCGTTTTATTTGTATGTAGCGATCCATACCAGTCTGTACGGCCGAACGTTTTTTTGATGAGGGCACGCTGGTGTAAGGTGCTGCATTATTTGCTTGCACAGCAGTTTCCGTTATTACAGTAGATGGTATTGCGCGAGCAGTCGATACCATTGTAGTTGTTGTAATAGTTGCCGTTGCAGTTGCTAATGACGTCACTGTACTGGTGACCGTGGCTATGCAGGCAGGAATGAGGGAAGGGGTTTTATCCAACGAGAGCGCAGGAAAGCAAGAATGCGCCCTGCCTTGCGATTTTGGATAGAGTTCATTACTCGGGCTTGGGGTTATTGATCGCGGTTGGTTATTTTTTGTTGGGTTCGCGGTCGCGTTGTCTTGCGTTGACACGAATGACTGGTATGCGTTGTTACGTAGCAAAGAGAGTCAACGCTCGTCTTGCTGACGTTGACGGTATGAGATTTTCTTATTTTTTTATTTACACAAAAAGTACGAAGTTCATCGCACTAAGCGTCTTTTCGCCCACTGTATATTTTTGTTTAGAGCTTGCACTGCACTATGCTTAGTTTTTATTTAATTTAAGTTTAATTTAGTTTAATTTTTGTTGCACGATAAGAAGACAAAAAGAAAGCACGTCTGCATTCGCCGACGTTCGCGAACGTTTTAACGTTGGTCAGTACAATCGTCAATAATTTAAGTGAAAATGCATAAATTAGGTAGTTTTATTTATACGGCGACATTCGGATATTAACACTAGAAAATTTTCAAATTTCTTGGAAACGAAACTGATAAAAAATGGCATTTACACAAAAAATGTTAGATTATTTGATAATCAGGATGAATATTGATGTTAATACGTTCAGACGAGCTTGAGGGGGATGGCGATACCGGAAATATACGGCCTTGACGTATGACAACATCAAGACCTGTTCTCAAACACGAAGCTTTTTCCTTTCCCATGTTTATGTTAAGAAATCTAGATGCTCGTGGCTGACTGTTTAAATTCGGTGGGATATCGTTGCTATTTGAAGCACTTTTACTAACAACTGAACATCCTTTATTCTTATAATTCTGTGGGTTTTGATCAGTTCTATTTGTAACAGCTATGGCTGCAGCTGCCGCTTTTGAGAAAAGGTCGGAAGAAAAATTAAAAATTGAAGATCACTGGAGACGTGGCCAATAATTAGTTCCCGTTAGATCCGATACATTCTGCGTCGAAATTTGAACAGGCACCGAAACCCCTGCAGATATGACACCTTTAAAGAGAACATGTTAGTTTCTTGATATCATATATTTCGCTATTCATACCTGTATTTGATGAGACCATTGATGAGCTGTTTGAATAAACGGCATGCTGAGGAGGCTGTTGATGCGCAGCTGCCGGATTACATGTGGGATTCCTGTGATGGGTTGGAGCATATGGAGATCCTAAAGATAATGGATCATGAAACATGTAAGGATATGCGTCCCGTTGCTGCAAGCATGTGGGTGTCATTGATCCTAAAGATGAGCTGTGGAGCAATGAAAAAGGACTACGTCATATAACTGTATTAAGGTAAAGACAATATGAATATTTTTAAAGAGCTTGCCATTTCATAAAGTACACTTGAAGTACACCGCTTATAAAATAAAATTATTACTTAGAACTTTAAAAGCACCGGGTATAAAAACAAAATGATCTATGATTTTATTAACATTGAATGGCATTGTGAGACTTGGTTTGGGTTCGAATAAAAAACTTATACCATAAGCACATGACCGATAAATGTTGTTTACACTGCATATTAGGATGAGACTTGGGCCAAAACCTAAAAAGTTCGTGCTGATATATCTATGATTATTTCAAGCTAAGAAAAGTCCGAAGACATCAAAAATATTTAATTGGTATTTTATTGTGCAGCCCTTGTCTTCTAACAGCCCTTAAAAGTCAGATGTTCTTGCTACGTGGTGCGTGCAAGCTTGCTGATTAGACACATTTCTTAATTTTGGGATTTCGTATTTTTAAACTGTTTGACCAATAAAAATACCTTAAAAGGGAAAATGTTTCGCATGGTATAATGAAAATATTAGAATAAGTGTTTAATTATATGTGATTTGTGTTGTCATGTTTTTAATGAAATACGTAAACAGTAGTCTTTTTTATTTTAACCTTGAAATATTGGTGTATCGTGGAGCATATCTAGCAAGATAAAACTAAGATTCAAATAACAACTTATGTGGTAGTATGTGTTAGTATGTGTATATTCAGGTATCATTTAAATAATTTGCGGTAATCAGGTATCATTTAAATAATAAATATTTTAATAGACGCGAGCAGGGTTGCTTTATAAAAAACTTTATAGTTTAAATTGAGAGACTTCTGAACAAAGAACACAGAAATATTCTTCACAGAAGAAAATGCTATCTGGCTTTCTTCGGAGATAATATTTTATTCAAAAGATGATTGTAATCGTTTGCTTCCGAACTTGCAAAGAAAAATGCAACACTTCTACTTATTGAAGCAGCTGCTATGTCTGCTAAGAAGGCAAAAAAACACAGATATTTCTCACATTTAAAACACGACAATAAGTCCTGACAGTTCAAAATTAAGTCAACAACTTTCATTGAAAGGCCCTTTACCATCATCACCTGATGAGGCCTTAGAATTTATTATAGAAAACTCGTTTTCCAAGCAGCAATGTATTAACATACACTAAAAGAAAATCGAAAAAAACTTCAATATACAAGGTGTGTTCAAAAAGTAAGGTCACTTTGTAGATTCAAAAAAAACTATTAATTTATTCATCAATATTTATGTTGTCCCCTTCAAAGTAGACCCCCTCAGATACAATACATTTATGCCAACGGTTTTTTTAATCCTCAAAGCACTTTGCCTAAGCACTTTTCGGTATAGCCTTGAGCTCATCCAGCGATGCAGTCTTATCTCTTCAATCGTTTCAAATCTCCATCCTTTCACATGTCTCTTTAGTTTTGGGAACAAGAAAAAGTCACATGGGACCAAATCCGGTGAATATGGTGTCTGAAGCATTATTGTGGTGTTGTTTTTGGCCAAAAAATATCTCACAAGCAAAGATGAGTTAACAGGGGCAATATCGTGATGCAAAAGCCATGAATTCTTTTTCCACAATTCCGGACGTTTCTTTCGTATTGCTTCTCGCAAACGTCGCATAACTTCCAGATAATACTGTTTATTGACCGCACGACCATATAGTAAGAACTCCTGATGCACCACGCCATGCATCAATCAAAGAAAATAGTGATAAAAACTTGGGATACGTATACGAACTACCGAACTGAGCGGACGTGCTTTGTCCGAGCTCCGAGAAAACTGAAAAATACAGCTAATCAACAAAACTGGGGTAACCCAATCCAGACGCTAAACTACAATTTACTTAAAGCGACAGACAAGCTTTTTATAACAGTTGTGATGTGCTAAACCAAAACTAGTGCATTGTTAAAAAAAAAAGTAAGAGCCACGCAATGAGCTCATTGAGCAACGATCAAAAGAACGAGCGTAGAAGTTCAGTAAACCAAAGAAACGGCTTCTACTCTTACTTTTCAACCCGCGATACCGAAGTGGAAAAATCAGTGATTATAAGCAACCCGGCTTTACTGACCGTTGAAATCCAAAGGGCACGGTCTTGCTCACCCGCACTGCTCACTCCGACTCCCGCGTTATGGAGTTCGCAGTGTAAAACCCCCCCTCCAATATCGGAAACAAATTTCGCACCAACAACTTGCAGCGCTACAACTTCTGCAACAACAGCAAAAACCTCTGCAACTCAAAGTACCGCGACGTCAACGACTACAGCGAATACAAAAACAACAACCTCGGAAAGTGCCAAAGCGGTAACGGCCACACAGACTGGAATGGATCGCTACATCCAAATTAACGCAAGCTTAGCCCGCAGAGTAATCCGGCAGGCAACAAAACAAAAATTAACCGTGTCCTGAATATCGATAAAGAACCAGACAGATCCACTACCAACAGATTTGCCCTACTGGCGGAGGCTGAAGAAAAACCAACCAGCCCAAGACACCGCAAAAAAACCCAAGCCCCCTCCAATCTATATTAGGGAAAAAAGCTCAAGTGCCCTGGTCAACAAAATTGCGTCGTTGATCGGGAACGGTGACAACTTTCATGTTGTTCCGCTTATCATAGGGAACATCCATGAAACAAAGGTGCAAACCAAGACTGAAGAGCACTTCCGAATCGTGTCCAAATATCTGGACACTGTACAGAAAAACTATTACACGTACCAGCTGAAAAGCAGTAAGGGCCTACAAGGGGTAGTAAAGGGAATAGAACCTGATATTACCGCAGAGGAAATAAAAACCGCCCTTAAAGAAAAGGGCTTCGCCGCCAAGAATGTTATTAACATTCTAAATAAAGATAAAACACCACAACACCTCTTCAAGGTCGAGCTCGAGCCAGAAAGCAGGTCGCTGAAGAAGAACGAAGTCCACCCAATCTACAACCTGCAATATCTTTTGCATCGGAAAATCACTGTTGAAGAGCCACATAAACGCAACGGTCCAGTGCAATGCACTAACTGTCAAGAGTATGGACACACAAGATCTTACTGCACACTTCGGGCTGTCTGTGTAGTTTTTTGAAACGCTTGTTCAAAACCAGTACATGGTGATACAGCTGCTCGTAGCACAACAGTCTAAATAATCTATGCAGGTGCTACGAATATCAATGTGGAACGCCAATGGTGTCTCACGGCATAAACTAGAATTTTCACAATTCTTAACCGAAAACCATATTGACGTTATGCTACTGGTGGAAACGCATCTTACAAGCAAATACAACTTTCATATAAGAGGCTACACAATCTACCGCACAGATCATCCAGATGGGAAAGCCCACGGCGGAACTGGAGTTCTAATCAGAGAACGCATTAAACACCACATTCACAAAAGGTTTGCAACAAACTTCTTGCAGGCCACATCGATACAAATTCAGTCAAACAACGGAATCCTTTCAATCGCTGCCGTTTAATGCCCTCCTCGTTTCTCAATCTCGGAAGGACAATTTAGGGACTTCTACAAATCACTTGGGGATCGATTTATAGCCGCAGGAGACTACAACGCCAAACATACGCACTGGGGATCACGTCTAGTGACTCCCAAAGGAAGACAATTGTACAATGCAATTATAAATGTGAAAAATAAACTGGACTACGCTTCCCCTGGAAGTCCCACATACTGGCCAACAGACTCACGAAAGCTCCCAAACCTTATTGATTTTGCAGTGACAAAAAACATACCTCGCAATCTAATAAGTGCCAAAGCAGTCTCGGACTTATCATCAGACCACTCGCCTGTGCTTCTAACGCTTCTTCAAAGCGCAGAAACAACCGAACACCCCTTCAGCCTGACGACGCAAAAACGAACTGGCTAAAATACAAAAAGTACGTAAGTGCCCACATAGAACTCGCCCCGGAATTTAACATGGAATCGGACATCGACTACACTACGAGCGCCCTGGAAGAAGTACTCGTTGCGGCAGCTAAAATCTCTACTCCTCATAGGAAAGATGTAGACCGAAACAAACACTTCAAATCTAATCAGCAAATCGAACAGCTCGTGCGAGAAAAGAGGCGCCCGCGTCGTGATTGGCAAAACAGCAGATCACCAGCTTCAAAACAACGCCTTAAGGAAGCAACCCGATCACTCGACCAGGCTCTTCACCAACAGGAAGAAAATGCACAGCTGAGGTACATCCAGAATCTCTCGCCAACAAGCACAAAGTACCCCCTGTGGAGGGCCCACCCAAATCTTAGCGCCCCAATTGGAACGGCCACCCCGATAAGAAACTCTTCGGGATGCAGGGCTCGCCGCGACGAAGACCGAGCTTAAACATTCGCCACACATCTCCAAAGTGTCTTCCAGCCAAACCCAGCCTCAAATTCATTCCTCCTGCCAGAAATTCAGCCAGAGTCCTCCCCTCAGCCAGCAGCACCTTCATTCCGGCCGAACGAAATCGACAAAGTCACAAGAGGGCTAAAACCAAAAAAGGCTCCCGGTGGTGACCTATTGACCCCAAAGATGCTGATCGAACTTCCAAAATGCGCTATAGAGGTCGTCTGCAAACTATTTAATGGAATCATTAATCTTGGCTATTTCCCAAAAAAGTGGAGGAAATCCATCATTATAATGATACCGAAGCCTGGAAAAGACCACACAATTCCGTCATCATACAGACCAATAAGCTTTCTATCTTGTTTGTCTAAATTGTTTGAAAAATGCTTGTTAACTCGCATAATACCACATCCGGAAGCTTGCAATATTATCCCGGCAAACCAATTTGGCTTTCGAAGAAACCATGGAACCATCGAACAAGTGAACAGATTAACATTCGAAATACGCTCAGCCTTCGAACAGCGAGAATACTGCAGCGCTATTTTCTTCGACGTATCTTAAGCTTTCGACCGAGTTTGGCTCATCGGACTCATGCACAAAATTAAAACGTATTTGCCAACATACACCCATAAGCTACTGGAATCATACCTCTACAATAGGGTATTCTCAGTGAGATGCAACGCAGCTACTTCGGGCGACTACACCATCGAAGTGGGGGTTCCACAAGGAAGCGCACTCGGCCCGTGTCTATATGTTTTGTATACTGCGGATATTCCTACGAGCGCACAACTAACAACCTCAACGTTCGCCGATGATACCGCTATCCTTAGTCGCTCCAACGCAGGCAACAACCCAACTGGCTAATCATCTCACAATAGTGGAAAAATGGCTGTCCGACTGGCGTATTTTAATGCGAACGATGCGATTTTAAACGAACAAAAGTGTAAACATTTAACGTTTACTCTTAATAGACAAACATGCCCTCCGCTTTTACTAAACGGTATGCAGATCCCTCAAGCTAACGACGTAACGTACCTTGGCGTTCACCTTGATTGACGACTTACCTGGCGCAAGCACATCGAATGCAAAAAGGTGCACCTAAAACTGAAAGCCAGCAGCCTCCACTGGATCATAAACTCACAATCGCCACTGTGCCTGGACTACAAGTTACTACTGTACAATTCAGTCCTAAAGCCAATCTGGACGTATGGCTCCCAGCTGTGGGGGAACGCGAGCAGCAGCAACATAGGCTAGACATCATACTGCGCGCACAATCAAAAATCTTGAGAACTATCACAGGGGCACCTTGGTATGTTCGCAACAAAAACATCCACCGGGATCTGGGCATCCTCGCAGTGAAAGACGAAATCCAGAAGCAAAAAGAGTCGTACAAAGAAAAAACTGTCTTCGCACCCAAATTTTCTCGCTCGGGGATTGACTCGGGTTTCTAGCGTATCCCGCCTTAGACGCAACGACCTCCCAACCCAGCAATCGATTTTTAGGGCCGTCTAACTCCGTATCAGTCAATATGACTGTTAGTTAAGTTAAAAATATAAGATTTGATACAACTCTTGTTAGTCTCGCAAAGAGAAGATTCAAGAAATAAAAGCAACGTTAAAAAAAAAAAAAAAAAAAAAAAAAATTTGACATTTGATCGAACTTGGCGTGCAGTTTCGGTCTTGGCTCACCTAGGCTCTTCCATTGGGACGATTGGGCTTTGGTTTCGATATCATAACCATATATCCATGATTCGTCACCAGCTATGATCCTTTTGAGTTAATCTGGGTCGTCGTTGACGTCATTCAACCGCTCTTGAGCGATGCATATGCGACGGCAATTCAGCAATTTCAGAACATACTTCGCTGTCGTACGACTCATGCCCAAAACGTTTGAAACAATTTCATGGCACGTATCCAGCGATATCCCGACATCTTCATTTTCTCCATTTCTCTGATAGTGATTCGACGATTTTCCAAAACAATTTTCTTCACTGCTTAAACATTTTCATCAGTTGTTGACGTGCTTGAGCATCCAGAGCGAGGCTCGTCCCGGCCTTCTTGGAAGTTTGTAACACTTGTCAACATTTCAAGTGTTTCGGAGCACCTTATTTTATTTTTACACAAAATTTGATGCTAAACCTTTGATCCATATTTTTCGATAGCAAAATACGCCGAGCACGCAAAACAACTTGTAACCTTTACGCCTCTCACAACCAAACAAAAAAAGGGATTTAATTGAAACTTGGTACAGATGTTAGGGAAGAGGGTACCAGCATAACAAAACAAAAAAATAGATCATCGAAAATATGTTGCCCGCGAAATTTGAAAAGTCACCTTTCTTTTTGAACACAACTCGTAAATCCAAGCTACGAAAAGGGGAGAGAAGCTAAGGAAATAGGAAATCAGGAAGCGTATGAAGTATACTGTTTCCGAAGTGCCAATTCAACAGGACAGAGCTTTTATAAGCAAAGGCGTAATGAACCCGAACCCAGTTGCCTGGACCAATCTTTGTTTGTCACTACAATAAAAATGGTGGATAAAAATAGAAGAACTAAAAATTGAAAGTGCTAAAAAAGGCATTGACCATGTGATCCAAAAAATTCCAAATTTCTTTTGGATTCGCAAATAAAAGACTTAAAGCCATTTGTGTATAAGACGGAACAATTACACAATTCTTATCAGTATGGAGTTAGTTGTCTCCGGATTAAGTTAGCATTTTAAACAAAATACATATCATTTTAATACATGTAGTTTATGTGACGAATATGACGTTTGTTTAAATGATTTAAAGAAATTTTGTGAAGAAACGCTTCGTTTGCATTTAATTAAATATTCGTGGTATTTAATGACTAATGTGGTTCACAATTTTAGTTCGTGGTCCAAAAATAATTAAATCATTTGTACTTCCTGTTGGTTGCTTAGGCAAAAACGCATCCGAGGCTTGCAAAAAAAGCGGAGTGAACAATTTAACCGACGTATTTCACCGAGATTTGGATTCTTCTGATCCTTACTTATCAAGCATCGCTTCAAAAAAGAGTTCAAAATTACACTTATTGCCAAGTGAAGTTATTGCGTTTTTAGTTTCTCGTTAACCGGAAGATGCAGACCAAGTATATGATGTTAAAGATGAGCTTAATATAGTTTATGTACTTATTTTTAAGTTTTCGTTAATTAAGCTATGTTAAATATAATATGCAAAAATATCAAAAATATAAAAATTTTCAACCAATTGTGGATAAAAAAAATTAAACAAGAAATATAACAACATTAATATGATTTTTATATATACTGCAGTTCTATTATGTGAGCGGCCAAGAAAGCAAGGTTCGAAATTCACAAATATTATAAGCAGCAAATTCTTCAAGTTTCAACTTTCTAGCTTTAAACATCCCAATGTGCACTGTAGGTAAGCGAGCAAAAACCGGGCAAAGACAAGCGCACACGTGATACGGTTTTGGACATCGCTAATTAAAAAGTGTACAGAACGGGTGAGCGTGGAAGAGACCACTACTGGGTAGTTTAACCATTTTTTTCAATACATAGAAAACTTACTCACAAAGTGAGTGAGAAAAAACACAAATACCAAGTTAAATTCACCAGACATCCCACTTCATCAAAAAATTTGTAATAGAAGATATACAATGACATGAATAAAATTTGACGGGTAACAATATTTTGCCAAAAATAGCCTTCATATAAAATTTAAACTCTCAAAAACAAAAAAAAAATTGTATGAAAAGTTATACATACCATTTCCGATTAATCAGTTATATGGCAGCTGTAGGATATAGTCGATCCCGGCCCTTCCGACTTATATACTGCGTCTTTCCTTTGCACGCAGTATGGGTGTGTGCAAAGTTTCAAGACGATACCTTTAAAACAGAGAGACTAGTTTGCGTAGAAACAGACAGACGGACAGACGGTGATGCTTATATAAACTCAGGAGGTGATCCTAATCTAGAATATATATACTTTCTAGGGTCGGAGATGTTTCCTTCACCGCGTTGCAAGTTATTATAATAATAAAAATTATAATACCCTCTGCAAGGGTATAAAAACTACTTTTATTCGGCACGTGCAAGAAAAACTAATTTTTTGACAAGTAGGGGTTATTGTTATTTACAAGCAGTGGCGGATTTAACAGGTGGGCAAAGACGCGCTTGCCCACTGGGCCCCCCCGACGAAATCTTGCTGAAAGTTGCACCTTCGATTTCTTTTTTTATTTTTTTGTTGAAAAAATGTTTTGGTGAGTCTCTTGTGGACAGCACAAGTTCAATTTTCATTCATGGTAAATTACTAAACCATCATTACTAAACCTGACATGGTGGCATTCAAAATTGTCTCTAAAATGTAATGAAGAACTTGCAAAACTTGCGTGAGGAGAGCAAGTATGATTCTTTCGTTTCGAAAGCTAAATGTCAATGGGAGAAGATGGGATGGAAGAATCCGGATTTTCCGATCATTAGACAACGACGAACGAAAAAAATGCCAGTCGAGAAAGCAGAGGACAGTTCTCTGGATATGGCAACGAAACATCGCATTGGATACTTAGAAGTTCTGGACAGAATGTGCAGCGAATTACAAGAAAGGGCCAAAGGTTTAGATGAGATAAACTCACTTTTCGGATTTCTCAAACATGAATTCTTCAAAAACATGGAAGAAAAAGAATTCGAAAAAAATGTGTGCAATTTGATGGAGAAATATCCAACTTTTTTTACAACTGCCTTGAAGTATGAGTTAATCAGTTTTGCGGACATATATTTCTCACAAGAACAAGATTTTACCAAGCATAGTCCATTGCAATATTTGAATTTCATCGTTGAAAAAAATTGGATCAGCAGTTTCCCGGAGTGCTGCAGTTTATTGCGTTTATTCTTGACCCTTCCCGTCAGCACGGCCAGTGCCGAACGAACAATGAGATCATTGAAGAGAGTCAAAGATCGGCAACGTTCTACAATGAGTGCAAAAGCATTGGACGATTTCAGCATACTTTTCATTGAACAACAAGTCGCCAATCAAATTGAAATTGGCCCTGTTTGCCCTGAAAAAATGTTGCCCACTGGGCCTTTTTCCACTGGGCCAGGGCCAAGCTATGTTTCAATGCTTGTGCTTTATCTCGTGCTTTTTAGGCGACTCGTTATAGCCATGATCGTCTGTCCGTCCTTTTATCTGTTTCTACGCAAACAAGTCTCTCTGTTTTCAACCTATCAACTTATAACTTTACCGGAACGGCCGGCATAGGCCGACTATATTCTATAGCTTCTATATAACTGATTTTTAAGAAATGCCATACTTGATGTTTTAACTTTGATACTTTACGCGTTAAAGTGTTGGGATTTTCTATGGATTCCATTTTTTGCCAATTGATCTGACCTAACAAATTTCATAAGGATCGGCCATCTATCTATATGCTATGTACAATGTATAATATTTTTGGCCAAATAATACGTCATGCCAAATGTCATAAGTCAAATTTTATAATTACAAATAATTCAAATATCTATATTTTATAGACTGCCATTTAACTGAACGATCGGAAATGGTATTTGGTAAAAATACCAACTTTGATATTTTTAAAGATAGAATTCTAAGACTTGAATTCTGGATTCCTTTCCTTTCTTGTTTTTACTACCTACCAACTATGTAGTTGCCTTCAAATAACATATTTTACAAAATCTGTTAAAAATAACATTTTTAATATTTACAAACATACTTATAGTTTTCTGCCATTGTAGCAATGGGTTGCGGGATAGATGGGTACATTGTATTGAAACCAGTGTTAAGGGGAATTCGTGGTGCTACCGCTTGGATTGGTGGACTTTCAGATCTTGTATGTGCAGGGTTTGTATCCCCGCCAAGAACCTATGAAGAAATAAGTTAATTAATCACTAAATACTAATTAAAATCTATATTTAACATACGCTTGTTCCATTAGGTGTCTCAGTAAGGTTGTTTGTGGTAATTACATCTGATGATGGTCTTTCCGAACCGGAAGCTGAAGGGTTTATAATACCGGGTGTAGAATTGTTAGAAGTTGTAACAGAGGACGTAGCGCCTCCGGAAGTGTTATTCGCTACAGTACTAGATCGACCACTGTTATTACCAATGTTATCCACTGACCGTCTCTGTGTTCTTATTTTTTCCTCCCGGCGCCACTTGGCTCGGCGATTTGAAAACCAAACCTAAAATAAATTCAAGTTTTAAAAGATGTGTTTTATTTCTACTTAAAATTTATGTTTCTATTGAAAATAAAAAAATAATTTTAAACATATGTGTACATAAAGATAAAAATATAATCAAAAGATCCACAAATGAAAGCAGAATAAAAAACTTATAGCTCTAAATATCGTCCGATATGACATAATTTCGTTTTTAAACCTTAGCAGAATGTATTATAGTTTTTGTCAAAAGTGTGCATTGCAGGAAAGGAGACATTTCCAACCCACAACGCGCTATGCCAAATAAGGAACATTAAACACACCTAAACTTGCGTGGCATCATATTAAAATAAACTTCTTTAAGTTTATTTTAATATGATGCCACGCAACATTGTTCAAATGGCTAATCTACACCTACAAATCAAAAAGCAGCAAAATTGGATAATTTTTAATGGAATTATAGGCCTTTCTTACTACTTCCCTACTGAGTCGGTAGTATGCCCGTAAGGGGGCTGAAGTTGTCTCGTCCAAGCGTAAAAGTGTGCCACAAAAATTTGTTGAATCCATACCATATTTGAGAATCCATACCTTTAAAATTTAAACTTTAAAGGTATTGAAATTGTTGGTGAAAGAGATGAGTACCGGGTATAATATAGTCAGAAACTCGACTATAGCCGTCTTTTCTTTTTTTTTCCACTTTTCATACCGTTGCAGAGGGTATTATAATTTTGGTCAAAGGTGTGCAACGCAGTGAATAAGACATCTCCGACCCTATAAAGTATATATATTCTTCATCAGGATCACCTCCTGAGTTGATATGAGCATGTCCGTCTGTCTGTTTCTACGCAAACTAGTCTCTCAGTTTTAAAGCTATCGGCTTGAAATTATCGAATGAAATTTCGCACACACCCTTCTTTTCTTTGTACGGAACGACCGGGTTCGGCCGACTATATCTTGTTTTTTAGATGTTTTATTGTAATTAATTGGTTTTCATATAATATTGTCATAGGGATCGGCCTACTATTTCCGATGTTTTTGGTATACAATCCGGTTTTAACTGCAAGAGTATATCAACTTTGGCTCCGCCCGAAGTTAGCTTTCCTTTCTTGTTTTATTTATTATCACATCCTTACATAGATAGTTTTTTGGGCATTTTTTGAGTTTTTACCGGAACTAGTGTCAAAGCCATATCTTTTTAAATATATTTTCTTGAAGAGTTTTGTGTATAAAAAAAAATAAACCATACAAAAAATGCTTTCGTTGGAATTGGGATTATGTCCTCTTTAAAGCTATGTTCAAATATCAACATATAAAATAATATTTAAGGCATAACAAAGCTATTACTTTAGTCATGCCGTCAAGCTGTCAAGCACCCTTCTGTGAAAATCGAAACTTAAGCATAATGACAAAAGGGGTGAAAAGGGATTACAATATTTGTAAGCTTTAATATTGCCATGATGACATTTATGTCGGAGCGGTATTGTTTCCGGTGCCACTTGAACCAACATGTTTCCACTTCAATTCTTAAACGTAGTTTGATTTTGCTCCCAATATAAAACTGTATGAGAAAAATCGCAAGGAGTTTCAAGTGTTTTCACAGTGAAATTGTTTTTATTCACTTCTATAAATAATTAAGTCCAAGTCCCAAAATATTTTTCTCACCCCACGATTTATTACAAATAGGACAGTGGCCTTGGGGGATGAAAGGTTGAGGGTTGACTTCTAAAATGAGTATGAATTAGTTATCGCTAGCTGATTTTCATGCTTAAAATGGTAAGTGCGGTAAAAGTGACTTATACAAAAATAAATTACATTGTGGAATAGGCACATGTGTACTTTAAACCATTTAAGCTATTTCTTTTAGAATTTTTAGTATATGAGGAAACCGTTGTTTTTTTCAAAAGCCAAGTTGTCACAGTAAAAAAGCTTTCTTTCCGCCTCTGAGTTCGAGAATTAAATACAAGATCACAATTTTCATAATTTACTTATATGTAGGAAAGGTAGTAAGACTGACACAAAACGAGCTTAGACTAAAGTGCCCGAAATAAGTAAGTAGGACACCCAATTTTTTTGTTTTACAAAAAAACGCTTGAAAATTTTTCAAAAAAACAAATTTGTAAATATTGTTTATTAAATTGGTAACACTTGTCAAATTAAAGAAATAAAATTAAACTTCACAACACATTATAGAAAATAAAAAAAAAACTTTCAAACGAAATAAGTAAGGACCATTTCCATTAGCATAAACCCTTTGAGATAATATGCCCCAAAGTTTTTTAATTGGATTTAAATCCGGGCTGCGAGCAGGCCATTCCGAAATTGGGATTTGCGATGACGACAGGAAGCTCTTTGTAAGCTTTGCACAGTGGATAGGTGCATTATCCTGTTGAAAAGTCCATTCTTCACCGAAATAGTTTTCTCCAAATTGGACTAGAACTTTATCTAAGAGCTCTACATATGTTTTTGCATTCATTTTATGCTATATGAAGCAAATAGGAGACTTTCCATTATAGCCAAAGGCAGCCCATACCATGAGCGACCCTGAAAGTTCCTGGAGACGAGCACTTTTTTGGGACTTCTAATGTCGCGATAGTAATAGCGGTAGCCATCAGGGCCATCTAAATTAAACTTCTCATCGCTAAATATTACATTTTTCCACTCTATATCCCAAAATTTTTTTATATTGGAAACTGCAATCGGGCTATTTTGTGCCTGAGTAGTAGTTCAGGTTTGAGCAGTTTTTTTTCGTATAAAACATTGTCCGATTCTCTCAAAATTTTTTGGAATCGTCGAGTGGATATTGGCAGTGACAAATTAAATCGTATTTGGGATGCACTGACGTTTTCATTGACTGCTAAAAATTTAATACGTCGCTTGTCCCGCTCATTAACAAGGGGTGGGCGGCCAGAACGGGGTTTTTTCGCATGGTTTTCGGGGTCTTTTAAAAAGTTTTCCACCGTCCTCCCACATTCTGCAGTATCCCACAATTTTGCGTATTAACATCCCCGTATCTCGGAGCGCCAATATTCTTGCCCGCTCTACATCGCTCAAATGTGTAAAAGTTTATGGTGCTAAGAAGTGACTTTTAATATGAACAGAGACTAGATATACGCGAAGCTAAAGCTCTCGATAGCGGAGAGGGCGGCCCGACATATTGATTGCGAAGCTAAAGCTCTCTTAAAGTAGGCCCGTTGAAGTCGAGCGGCCGAGAAAGAGACGGCTTGCGACCAACTAAGGCGATATATCCACACTTTAGCTTAATAAATAATCTATAACTAATTTTGCGGCTGCTGCCTGACCCGACACAATCGTTATATATAAGTAATGTATAAATAAAAGTACTAACATCCAATAACCCATTAATTAAAGTTTTTTTCTTATAAAAACAGAATAATTAATAAAAAATAAAAATATACTACCTATTCAGTAGGGAAGCCAGAAGTCTACAACCCCTAAAAATATTTGGTTTCGATTTTTAGTTTGTAAGTGTAGATTAGCCAATGGCATCGTTTGGCATCGTTTGGCATCAAAACAATTTTGCCCAACCATTACTGACGCTACAACCAGATTTCTGTTTTGAGAGCCGTGTGGGCGTGGCAAAATTTTGAAACAAACTGATCTCAGAGGATACCATACGAGTCCAAGTTCCAAATCGGATAGCTCTAATTTTACCTTATATTGCCGGCCGCTTTATATGAAATTGCCAGATATTTTTCCAGACATATTAACTGGGCGAAAAAAACGTAGTTTTTTATATCATTTTTCATTATTCAAAAGTTGAAATGGGCACTAAAATGGGGTATTTTATTTTAAAGAAAGCTTTGCCAGAAAGAGTTCTTAAACAAATGAAAAACTACGCTTCCCTGTGTAGATTTACTATGGAGAAAACTTGTTCCAACCCAATTTCTCAGAACATTTTTCTCAGAGGAAAAATTTTGATTTTTAAGTTTGGGTTGTCAAATGAGTCAAAATGAGTGCAAATGAGAGAATTTCTAAAAAAATTTTAAAATTCTCACGCTGCCAGTGTGTCGGCAGCGCTGCGGTAAATTTCCTACCCTATGCACATGCATACCCTATGCTATGGAAAATGAGAGTTTGCCCCACACTGGTCTAAAATCTCGTTCACACGGAATGCTATAAATTGTTTGTACTTCACTGGTCCGATCGCAGCCAATTCAAGACGGTCCTCAAGTCGGTCCAGAATGACCGTGTGCTTAGCTTCGCGCCAAGTGAGAGCTCCAGAGTTTGAGCTAACATCGCTCCAAGCACTGCTCCCATGAGTTCAAGCATTGGTATGTCGGTCTTAGAGGGGCTACCTTGGTTTGCTGCCCAGTAGACTGCAGTGGATACCTGCCTCGTTTTGAAATCTTATATAACTCACGTCGGTAAATCCATTCTCGCTTGCGTCCACGAAGGTGTGCATCTCCGTTTCTGAATCCATCAGCCACTCCTTCATGTGGCATCTTGGGATGGTAATTTTCAATTTCAGGGATATACCGAAGCCATCGCTTCCATTTAATTCATTCTGCCTTAGGTATTAGGTCATCCCAGTCATCCCAGGATCCCACTTCGCCATATTTCCTGAAATATTATTTGTGCATACATCACGTAGAAGGATATGAGCCCTAAAGGATCATATATAGACATCAACACACTGAGAAACTCTCGTTTGGTGACTCATTGCTTTCCTTGGAGAAGTTCTCTATGGCGATATCTTGGGGATACTTGGTAGCG
Organism: Drosophila bipectinata; assembly: GCF_030179905.1. Lineage (NCBI taxonomy): Eukaryota > Metazoa > Arthropoda > Insecta > Diptera > Drosophilidae > Drosophila > Drosophila bipectinata. Next base: position 16,742,884 of record NC_091740.1, on the reverse strand, counting down.
GATGAGATCTTCTTTCGTGTCCCACCACATTCCCAGAACCTTCTCGGTCTGACCATTCGTTGTTTCGTCTAGTCTCACTAGCTTGGGCGCAGTTTCGAATGAGGAATCCGCCCTGAAGATGAATGTAGTGGACGCGACGCCCGAGGCTTATGGTTTCTTCCTCCGTGTCGACGCTGTCCAGCATGTCGTCTACATAGTGATTCTCCAGGATGCACTTTACAGCGCGTGGGTATTTTATCTTGAATGACTCTGCATTTCTGTTCTTCACTTACTGGGAGCAACTAGCCCCAAACGTCATTACCTGCATGGCGTAGTTCTCTCTCCGTTGTGTGTATGGGTCTATAAATACAAAGCGGTGGTATCTCTAATCTTCTGAGTGCATTCTGACCTGATGAAACATCTTCTGACCGGCGATTTCGCCGCCGATCGCAATACGTTTCTCTCTAAACCTGCGAAGTATTGGTACCAGCTGCGCTAGTTGGTCAGGTCCATTCAGGAGCATTGTATGAGCATTGTGTGAACGTCGCGAAGATGATATAGCTTCTTTTGGCCAATGCGGAGATCCTTAAGTCGAGTTGTCCGTTCACTCCAAGGGTCTCTAGCAATGGGGCGTCGATCAAGCTTAGAGATGACCCGTCGTCGATGAAGGCATACGTGTTGACTTGCCTACCTACCATTCCACACCCTCTTGTCGGTGTGCATGGCATCTGGCTTGGACGGGATCTGTGCTGCCGCGATGCAACAGGGGGTGATGGCGTTCTAGACATCTATCTATTCCACAAGGATTGGGGACGCCGCATCTTTCCACCTTATGGATCTGAAAACATCTCCAGTACAAGCCACATCGCCAGCGATCGTTGATCGACATTTCCAGGAATGCTGGACAATCCCGCAGGGTTCTGCCATTGGGGGTGCACAGCCGTCATCCTTGGCGCACAGTGTGTGTATGTACCGTGCTCCTTCTCTCCGTTCTTCACGAGCTTGGGACTATCACATGGCTCGCTTCTTCTGCCATCTGCGATAGCCACGGACTAAACTCTGCCAAAGTAAACACTGTTAGAGAGGCTTTGTGCATTCCCCCAAAACGTCTGCACCATCTATGGCAACTTGCTCACTAGCTTCTGCGTGAGCGCTGGGTTGCTTAAGTAGTGGTCCAACTTGAAGGATTTCATCGTAGCGCAAACATTTTGCACCTCCACCGAGAAGTCAACCAGCATTTCAAGCTTATTCTCCCTCACTTGAGGAAATTGTTTAATCCTTGTCAGTAACAAGTCAATGTTAATTTCGAGTCGTTCAAATCGCATTCAAAGCGTGGCGATTATCTGGGGGGCCCAGCGTGGGCCCTCTGCGTACTGTCGTTTTCTTCCACAACGGCAACTTTACCAATTTGTATCCGTACCTGCATTCTGGTACCGTGTACTAGATGCTCCAGGTATCTTCTCTGCGTGGCCAGTCTCCGATCCCCTCCCCCCTTGGAGCTTGCCCATGAGCGCCTTTCGCCTATGTAGAAGTTGTTGTCGCAACTGCAGCAACTGATCTTCTTCCTCCAACAACATTAGCTCCGTCTGCAGGTCCTGCGCTTCCTTCGAGGCCTCGTTGACGTCATTAGTCCCGATCCTCTTCTGGTCGCCACCTGAGTAACTCTGTTAATTGTCCCCAGCCGTCAGGCTGGTCATCTTTTCTGTCCTGATCAACGTCGAGCTTTGTGCATGGACGTCTACGTCACACTCTGCACAAATCCATCCTACGCCGCCATCCTCTAAAGCAGCACACTTAGGAAATGCATGCTACGCAGCCGGCGCCGATACAGCCAACCGTAACGTGCTCGTCCTCCACTTCACAGAGAAAGCATGTCGCCACCAATCTTGCCTCTCCACCGGATCCAGTAGGCATCTCCATGTTCATTTCGCACTGTGATTCAAGTATTCTCCAAGAATAAACCGGATAAGAATTTAAAGAAACGTTGTGGGTATTCAAAGTTTGTAGCGCTTCCCCAGTAAAGACGCCTGTGTAAACTAACCACTCTAACTAAGCAGTGATAAGAACTTTAAATTCATAGTAAATTAATAGTTGTACAATTCATAATCAAATCTTAATTCTATGTTCCAACTTTTCGTCCGCTTCTCTCGAGTTTCAAATAGAAAAGAAAGTTAAGGCACATGGTTACCGGTTGACTTAACAGAGATTCAACAGCGCTTAAATTATCGGTTCTGCAACTTCGGCGTTGCCGGATGCCGCGGGAGCAGTTTTACTATCTATCGTAACAGGCAGTTTTGGGGGAAAATGCGAGAAGTAAAGAACAAATAATTTTTTTTATTGACATGCCTTTTAATAAGCCGAATTATTAGCGCTTCGTCCTTGCTTACATTGGTGTTGGCTCACCATACACCATACGATGATGTGTGAAAACATTAACATCCACAGTCAAATATAATTGATCAAATACAGGCAAGATAGAAACTGTTTTATTTTTATTAAACAATACGACACGCCCCAAGTTCAAGTTTAAGTCAAGTGCTTGAGTCTGCCATTCACGTAAAACATTTTGTCAAATAAAACACGTTTTATAAACCAATTTGACATACCAATTTTTATTTTTCAATCTTGAAAAAAATAAGAGATATATGTATCCGATTTGGCATTTTGGCATTTAGACCTTTTTGGTACATACGCGATTTAAGTTTAATTCAAAGGCGTCAATATAGCGCCAGTTCACAAAAGCCTTTCGGTAATGTTTTGATGCTAAGCTATTCTAATGCATGTCAAATTCCAATATATATCTACAAAACAAAATTTAACCAAATCGCACGACTTTTAGGGTTAAATACTTTTCATTATTCTTCCCTATTGGGTTGCAAGTACCAACACTCAGCAAAACATTTGCTTGGAGGTTTTTTGGAATTTAGGGAATGGCTCGTGCACCAATTATTAGCATCAGCTAGCATCCCTGCATTTATCACAGAAGCCCAGACGGCCGAGGGGCGCTAGGGAAACAAGTTATGTATTTAAATAGTAAAGTGTGAAAGATAACTCAAAAATGAAAATATAAAATACATATTGTTAAGTTTCACGGACAGGAAAGATAAATGATAGGGCAGTTTGAACATAAGACCCTATAAACTAAAGTTTATAGTCCGTCTTAGCCGGAGGAGCGACCCTTAATGAAGCCATGCTGACATGGTCGAAGTGATGATCAAAGAACAGGGAGCCCTGGCACAGTATTTTAGCACACAGCCTGGTACTCTATCGGGACCTGGCAAATAAATGGGTTTGACCCTTAGAAAATCTGATAATAAGCTTTTCTCGGAGAAAGACGGACAGAAAATTAGGTTTGCTGATTGAATGTTATATGCGTAGGGCTGATATGTAGAAAAATTATATATAGTCGTTTAAATAAAAATCTAAAAAATAAAAGTTAAGTTTGTATGTATCTACAAAAATATATATGTATGGTAGTCGGTACGTTCTTTTACATTCAGATATAAGGTAATGATCTTTGTCAATTCAACTTGACAGTCGGACACAAAAAAAATGTGTGATAAAACTTCGTTAAAGCTAGGGAAGCTAGTTTTTGAATAAAACACCTTGCTTTTGATCCAGAATTTCTTGAATTTTCTTTACCATTTTGCCAAATTTAGAAAAAAAAAATTATAATAGTCTCTGCAAGAGTATTAAAACAGAATACAATTGAACAAAACAGAAAGACAAACCTGAATACGTGCCTCTGGCAAACCAATTTTATCCGCAAGTCTCTCTCGTGCAAAAACATCAGGATAGTGTGTTCTCTCAAATTCTGCAAGGTAAATTTTATAAAATAATTATTAATTATTATTAATTGAAAATAAATATGTTAAAAAACTTTATTCATGAAAATAACTTTTACTTCAGGCAAAGACGACGCTTATCTGCGCTTGCAGATGGATGGAGGTTTCTATTGTTAGTTATGGTAAGATCGGACATATGTATTTATATCCCGACATCCTATAGCTCCCGACTATATTATACCCGCTACTCATCTCTTCCACCCACAATTTAACTAACCTTTAAAATTTAAACTCAGAAACAAATTTTTGTTACATACTTTTTCGCTTGTGCAAAACAACCACGGCAGCCGCCTACTATTAAAACAGTAGTGAAGTAGACTAAAAAGGCTATAACTCCTCTTAATATTATCATTTTCCAACATAAACGAGCTACAACGAGATTTCTGTTTCGGGGGGCAGGGTTTGGCGTGGAAAGATTTTGACACAAACTTGATCTGCGCGGAAATTAAACGAGTCCAAGTTCTTACTGCAACGCAGTGAAGAAGGCATCTTCAACCCTATAAAGTATATATATCTTGATCAGGATCACCTCCTTAGTTGATCCTCCTCAACAATCTCAGATCCACCGTCCGCCTCACACAATGTCATCTATCACTAGCATGTCCATTAGCTTTTGGACATAGCCCCTGTGTATGGTGTGTGTTTCCCTCAACTCACTTGCTAGCAGGAATACCTTTCCGACCCACGTCGCTCATCTCGCTCATATGGCAATGCTCGCAAGCATACTTATACTTATAAGTTCTCTTACTAGTTAAAGACTTTAACATGTATCGATCACCATCAAGTAACTCAAAAATCTTAAATAGTCCTTTAAAATTCGGATCCAATTTCGTTTGGTGTCGTTCCTCACTTTTCAATAACACATGATCATCAACATGGTATTTCTTTATCTAAGCCCTATTTTTATCTTTACGGTTCTTATCATATACATCATTTTTATCAACATTTTCTTTGGCCTTTGCACTTATTTGTTTAACATTAACTTCTTTTTCCTCATCCATTGGCAATGCGCCCATTGCCCATTAATAACTCTAGGGCACTAAATGGCTTGTACGATTTATGGCCAACTGGCTTTCTTTCAATGGATCTTGCCAAAAACGTTCGCTGGTTTCTACTTCTATTAACATCTTATGACACGTTCTACCTGCCCATTCGCAGGTCTTGCTCTTGTCCCTACAAAATGCAAGTCAACTTTATTTTCCGTTCAAAAATCCCGGAACCTAACGCTAGAAAAACTTCTGCCCTGATCGGCCATTATGTGGTTTGGCACACCAAAGATAGAAATACCAGGCTTAACGGAATTTATACAGTTTTCGGTGTCTAAACCAAAGGTACAATGTAGAAAAACATATTTAGTAAATGCGTTTACTCGATCTATAAAAAATTCCTTGGACTGTATGTGGAATGTGAGCTTTTGGTATGGGATGCATTTCCATTTGTATCTTACCTGAGGAGGTCTTTGATAATTTACAGATTATGCCGTTTTCAACGAATTTTCTGACATACTTTGAGAGTTTCTGGAACCAGTACTGTTATGATAGACATTATCTAAGGTTTTCTGCCAACCCAAATGCATTAAGCCACCGTGTATATGATTAATCACAGACCACCTAAAAGCACTCGGAAATACTGGTAAGCAGCGTGTTTTCCCATTTCTTAGAATCTTGCGATATAAAACCTTGCCTCTCATTTCTTATGTCTTTGCGGTCTCTTCTTGCAATTCCTGTTCCGACACCCTATTGTGTTCTCAACAGTTTCCTTATTGGGTTTCGCGACAAAAAAATCAACGTTGCATCGGTGTGCAGTTAAATAGAAAGATCAAGATTGAAAATGATTAATACTGGGCTATTTATCAGTACTTTCATTATTTGTTGGTGTATGTGCTCGTGCTAATACTTCCAATTGAATTCATTGTTTTTGGATGTCAATTGATACAACGGCTTCATTTGTTCCGAAAATCGCGACACGAATTGCCTAAATTATGACGCAAGACCAATAAACTTCCTGAGTTGATTGACCGTCGTTGGTTGTGGTAATTCGGACTACGCTTTTATTTTTCGATTATTTAGCTCAATTGTTCCATTTTTAATATAAAAGCCAAGCTAAGATACTGCAACTGATAAAGCTTTTAGGACAACATATAATCTTTGAAAGGCTTGCTCTTTTGAGTCAGCCACGATCAATACATTATCAATGTAAACCATTGTATATGTGTTTGCTAATTTGCCTAAGGCCTGTACAACGGCGCGGTGGAAAACGGAACTGGCATTTTTCAACCTAAATATGTATTGGACTAGCAAAGGGTGAGCTACTTGGCCTTATGACACCAGCCGCATTTGTTGTATTTTATCTCGGACTATTTATTTTTCATCTACACTCAATCGAGATGGACACCTTTAAACTGTTTTGTCGCCACCATAAAAGAATCTTCACTATTCCCGTACTTATGCATTTTTGTGGGATTCCATTATATAGCTTTCAGAATACGATGCTAGTATCCCTCTTAACCTTTTTTATTTAGGTTATTATCTTAACATCTCTTAACCTTTATATTATTAAGGCCAAGCATAGACTGATCTAGAGTCTTTTTCCCTTTTACTATATACCCTTGCAGAGGGTATTATAATTTTTTCCAAAAGTGTGCAACGCAGTGACGGAGACATCTCCGACCTTATAAAGTATATATATTCTTCATCAGGATCACCTCCTGAGTTTATATGAGCATGTCCGACTGTCTGTTTCTACGCAAACTAGTCTCTATCTTTGCACGCAGTATATAAGTCGGAACGACCGGGATCGGCCGACTATATCCTATAGCTGCCATAAACTGACTTATGGCATCTTACAGCTGACATATAACTGAACGATCGGAAATGGTATTTGGTAGAAATACCAAATTTTTGAAGATGGAAGCTTGGGACTTTTTTTTAGATATTTTTTTGTAATTAATTAGTTTTATTATGATATTCTCATAAGTATCGGCCAACTATATCCGATGTTTTCGATATATATCCGGTAACTGCAAGGGTATATCAACTTCGGCTCCGCCCAAAGTTAGCTTTCCTTTCTTGTTTTTTTAATTTTTTTTTTATATTTTTATAAAAATTGGTTGCAATTGGTATTTAAAGTGTTCTCTTGCGCACGCGAAGCCATACAGTTTCTCACCTCCTCACCACAGTGAGAATTACAATATTGGGTATGAGAATTTTGAAATAAAATATTTTTATAGATATTTTTCTTTTGACAATGAGTCTAAAAATGTTTTACCTTTTTCCAGGCTATCAATTTGTTCATTGGTAAAAGAAGTTCGATTACGCTGTAATTTCCGTTTAAGTCTCAATCGCATTTGGGAATCCTCGTCTCCAGATGAATTGTGATCAGAGTTTCCGTCTGATGTACTGTCATGAGAGTTAGTGTGAGAAACATCAGCTGAATATTGTAAGTCTGAAATATTTAAAAAATTTAGATATATAAAAGAATATAAAAATCTCAAGGGGCCTACAATATGTACATCAGATTAGCCGTTGTGAATATTGAAATGTTTTAAATGTATCTTAAGCACGTAATTTAATTTAAATAATTCTCTCCGGTTTTTTCCGCTTTTTATACCCTTGCAGAGGGTATTATAATTTTGTCCAAAAGTGTGCAACGCAGTGAAGGAGACATCTCCGACCCTATAAAGTATATATATTCTTGATCAGGATCACCTCCTGAGTTGATATGAGCATGTCCGTCTGTCCGTCTGTCTGTCTGTCTGTCTGTCTGTCTGTCTGTCCGTTTCTAAGCGAACTAGTCTCTCAGTTTTAAAGCTATCGTCTTGAAACTTTGCACACACCCTTCTTTCTTTTGCACGCAGTATAAAGGTCGGAACGCCCGGATCGGCCGACTATATCCTATAGCTGCCATATAACTGATTGATCGGAAATGGTATAACTTTGACGTTTTTAAAGTTAGAGAGTTCAAATTTGACATGAGAGCATTTTTTGGCAAAACATTACGACATGCCAAATTTCATAAGGATCGGCCGACTATATCCTATAGCTGCCATATAACTGAACGATCGGAAATGACCCAACTTTTGTGTTTTTGAAGATAGAAGTTTGGGATATTTTTAGGTTTGGTTTTTGTATTATATTAAATTGGGTTATATTATCATATTTTCATAAGGATCGGCCAACTATATCCGATGTTTGCGATATATATCCGGTTTTAACTGCAAGGGTATATAAACTTCGGCTCCGCCCGAAGTTAGCTTTCCTTTCTTTTTTTTTGTTTGAATTTTGAATTGAATGTGGAAATTTTATTCTTAAGATTAGCGCACAATTTTTAACAATACTTAGTCTAAGCGATACTTAGGGAAAGAAGTGATTTCATTTTTTGTCGCTAATAACGTAGTTTAAGTTTTCTTACAAATTTTAGAATTTTTAATAATTTAAGAATTTAAAGAGAATAATATTTTTGAGGTAGACACGAGATCTTGTAATATGAATTATTACTAATAGCAAAGATTATAAAGTACATAGATGGGACATCTCATACAAAGAAAAATTTTCTATGGCGGGTTCCAGCAGTGGAACCCGCTGGAACGAGCGGGTTCCATTGCGCGACAAGTTAAGTTTTAGAAATTTTTCGCGCGACAACGAATGAGGAATAGCCGACTGGTAGAGTGCTTGGCTGGTGTGCAAAGTAAAACGAGTTCAAACCAGGCTCGGGAAATCCATTTTTTTTAATTTTAAATCTATTTATATTATATTTTTATTCTTTTAATGTGTTTTCCTTATAATCCAAATTTATAATCCAATAAAAAAAATACAAAATTGTAAAAAACCCTTAACATTGTCTCAGTTTGTAGTGGAACCCGCTGTAAAAATGTCTAAAGGTGCGGGTTCTACGGCATTTTGGCAAGCCGCATCGTGGAACCCGCTCTAAAATTTGTTAATTTTTTCCGTCGTGGAACCCGCTGTAATAATGAAAACATTGGAGAACGGGTTCCACGACAAACGGCTGGCAGATAAGAGAGGGAAAGAGAGAATTCTATTTTTAGATCGTAACATCTTTGGAACGATGAAAGTTTGAAACTTTGTAATCGAACCAATGTAAGAGTAAAGAGATCAGAAATATCTTTTACTATCCTTACTCGTCAGCTCTGTTTTTGGTATGGATTCTAGCGCCTCCTTTAACACCAATTTTAAGTATCATAAAATCAACTTCGAGGGTAGCCTAGATGGATAGTGCGCGGTCCTTATTCATGGGGTCCTGGGTTCGATTTCATTAGCGGGCGGTTTTTTCAATTTTTGATAAAGTTTTAATTTTATGATTCTTATTATATTTACTTTTAATTTTTACGTTATTATTATTATTTTTAATTGTATTCTTTTACAATTGTTGTAAAACTAAGTGACTTTTAAGTATCATAAAATCAACTTCGAGGGTAGCCTAGATGGATAGTGCGCGGTCCTTATTCATGGGGTCCTGGGTTCGATTTCATTAGCGGGCGGTTTTTTCAATTTTTGATAAAGTTTTAATTCTTATTATATTTACTTTTAATTTTTACGTTATTATTATTATTTTTAATTGTATTCTTTTACAATTGTTGTAAAACTAAGTGACGGACGTGTCGGATGACAAAATGCCGGAAAGACTACCTTGAAATTTTATTAGCATTTTATTAGCGGGACATAAGGAAGAATAAAACAATTTTACAATTGTAAAATTAAAGAAAAATATTACAATAAAAGAAAAATAAAAAAAAAATAATAATTATAAAAGAAGGAAAAAGTTCAAAGTCCTTACGAGGATTTGAACACAGAAAAATTACACATAGAGTAACTACTCTATGCATTACGCTACCATCCTGTCACGATCTGCGGCGATTAAAAATACTATTTATTCTACCAACTACCACATCGGCGCATCGAAAACAGGAACGAGAAATTGAAATTGAAATGTATATATATTGAATTGATAATGTAAAACATTACAATAAATAAATAAATAAATTTCCACAATAAATTTGGATGGACCTTATGGATGGTATATGTCGGAGATAAGTTAGATTTAATTTCAAATACCGTTTTTACTGATTAATTATAAGTTAAGTGTATAGTATTGCTGCTCGGTAGTGCATCTCAGTGGCTGTCGCAAATTTGTTTTCCTGGAATGAGCTGGTCGCAATTCCGAGAATTGTTCATGGAACGCTACGAAGGCAACGAGAAGCCGGCAGCAGTATTGCTCAACATGCTCAAAGGACGCCCGAATGCAAATGAATGCCTCTCGGTGATTATTGATCTCGGATTATTGACCAAGTGGAAATCAATGACCCATGAGGAGACTGCCATATCCCTAGTCTTGGCTCATGCATCCCAAATTGACTCTAGACTGCAGCGTGTAGCGTTCACCACAAACATAAAAACGCGTGCTGAACTGCAACAACAACTTAAGGCACACACTTTCAGCAGAAATGTAGAATTTTCTGGATCAGAGGGACCCGAAAAGAAAAGGTTCAAAATGCAGACGCCGATTAGATGTCATAATTGCGGGAAACTTGGACATAAGGCAATGGAGTGTCGCAAGAGGAGAACAGAAGAGCGAAACGAGACTAGACCGAGCCATAGCAACAACAGAACAACGATGAGAGAGAGATCAACACTAACTTGTTTCAAGTGTGGCGGCGTTGGACATATCGCGTTAGTGTTTACGAGGGGAACAGCAACAGCGAGCCGCAGCAGCACCGAAAAAAGGGTAGACATGTGCGCAGTACATCAGCCTAACGGGACTGCAATTCAATTTGGTGAGAAGTTTCCATTTTTCTTCGATTCGGGATCAGAATGCTCTTTGTTAAAAGAAACAGTCGGCGCGAAGCTGGCCGGTAAAAGAATCCATAACATGGTTGTTTTGAAAGTCATAGGCGACAACGTTGTCAAGAGCAATATGCAAATTCTGTCCACCATGGAAGTCTCTGAATTTAATTTTGAATTGTTATATCACGTAGTAGATAATAAGTGCCTAAAATATGATATGGTAATTGGACAAGACATTTTTGAGCTTGGTTTTGGAGTAACTTTAGAAAGAGATAGATTCGATATCTACAGAACTCAAACCCTATTATCCTTAAACAACGACAAAAATGTAAATGCGATAGATCATAAAAGTAATGTTAATGTGGAATTAAGTAATAGTGATAAGTTAAAATTAAACGACATACTGGCAAAATATTCCAAATTTCTCATTGATGGCATTCCAAATAGACAGGTTCTATAGAAATACTTTAAGTAGACGTAAAAAAAACGGTACAGAGACGACCATCGTCTTAGCGAGGGTGAGAAAGAAATAGTGAGAGAAAAGATTCAGCAAATGCTAGAATCCAACGTAATTCGACCAAGTAGCTCCTTTCTCTAGACCAATGTTACTAGTAAAAAAGAAGGACGGCAGTGATAGACTATGCATAGATTATCGAGAACTCAACACAAATACTGTGTCAGATAGATACCCCTTGCCATTAATATCAGACAAAATAGATCGCCTACGAGGCGGTAAATATTTCTCTAGTCTAGACATGGCCAGTGGCTTCTATCAGGTTCGGCTTCTATCTATCAGGTTATCAACTGCATTCGTGATCCCAGAGGGTCAATATGAATTTTTAGGCATGCCCTTCGGCCTCAAAAACGCTTCTTCTGTCTTTCAACGTGTCATAGTTCATAGCTTTAGGAGACTTGGTTAATAAACACGCAGTAGTTTACATTGATGACGAATTAATTGTATCTAGTACTAAGAGGAAGCATTTGACAGATTGGAAACAGTTCTAAGCGTATTATCAAAGTCAGGCTTTTCCTTTAACATTAGAAAGTGCAAATTTCTGCAAACATAGATAGAGTTCTTTAGTTTTCTTATAAGAGATGGCGAGCTTAAACCCAATCCTTGAAAAATACAAGCACTAACCCAAATGCCCAAACCAGAATCAGTCACACCAACTAGACAGTTTATAGGTTTAGTATCTTACTTTAGGAAATTTGTTCCACATTTCTCAGAAGTAATGAAGCCTCTTAATTTGCTAACATCAAAAAAGAACGAATTTGACTGGAAAGAAAAGCATGAGGAAATTCGTAAAAAGATTATTAAGTTGCTAACTAGTGACCCCGTGTTGACCATATTCGATCCCAACCTACGAATATAGCTGCATACGGATGCTAGCGCCAATGGGTATGGCGCTATGCTATTACACATGGTAGATGGTCAGCGCCGTGTAATTGAGTACTACAGTAAATGCACCACAATACCTGAATCAAAATATCACTCGTATGAACTCAAGGCGGTGTACAACGCGATCAGAAATTTCCGACATTATTTAAGCGGCAGAAAGTTTACAGTACATACTGATTGTAATTCTGTTACAGCAAGTCAAAAGAAAGCGGTATTGACACCGCGGGTTCATCTTTGGTGGTCATTTCTGCACGCATACGAATTAACCACGAATACAAGAAAGGGAGTCAAATGGCTCACGTTGACTGCTTGTCTAGGAATCCCGTCACTATAGTAGAGCAGAAAAGTTTGAGTAAGGTAGTGGAGGTACGGCTTGACTTGGCAACTATAACCCACAACTGGCTTATATCCGAACAGAAGCGTGATGAAGACATATCGCAATATGTCCGATTTAAATAGTGATGAAATGCAGAAATAAATAGTAAGTTCTTATGAAATCAGGAATAGTTTGCTGCATCGTAAAATTCAAAGAAATAGGAAGACACGATGCTTGCCAGTCGTATTAGGTGCCAGGGAATTTAGGTGGTCAGTCGTTAATCATGTTCACGAAGCCATAATGCACTTGGGGTGGCAAAAAACAAAAAAAAAAAGCCATATTGGTTCGATGAAATGTCGAAATACGTGCGATTTGTAGAAAATTGTGTGACATGTAAATTGTCAAAATCAGTGTCAGGTAAAATACAATCGGAGTTACATCCCATTCCCAAGTTAGAGATACCGTGGCATACGGTACACATAGATATTAGTGGGAAATTTTTTTCTTCACGAGGCATTTGGTGAAGTACAATTGGCAATAAACTGAACCATGAACCGTGTAACTAACCATAGTCCATTAGAGTTGATGATTGGCAAAGAAGCGAGCCCCTGGGAATGCTTACTGTAAATGAGGAAGAGCGAGTAGACCTAAATAAGGCTAGAAAGGAAGGTATAAGCAAGAATGCTCAGTATGATAAGGCAAGAGTAGATGAAAAGCATGCGCAGGTCCTAAGGCATAAAATTGGCGATCATGTACTACTGAAAAACAAAGGGCGGCACCAAACGAAGTTGGATCCAAAATTTTCAAGGGACCATTCGAAATTGTGCAATTGCTAGATGGTGACCGATACTTGTTAAAATCATTGACAACTAAACGAGTGTACAAATATCCACATGATAGTGTGCGTAGTGTGTCTAAAGATCGAGAGACAGAATTAGCGAAAGAGCTTGATAACGGCAAAAAGTAGTGCGTGTAAGCAAGAGATCTATGACCTAAGAGGGGTGCAGAGAGATTTTTATGCAGAAGATAGCGTAGTACTCTGGTTTGTGTGTGAGAAGCCTGCTAAAATGATGTTTTGATGATGATTGAATTGGTAACCAGATGATTGAGCTTGAGCGGAAGAGAGCGTGTACTCTAAAACATGTAAAAGAAAGGAAAGTTTGATGGACCTCCAAGTGGTTGGGTTTGAACGGAAGAGAGCTTGTACTCTAGAGAATTTGAGAAGTGTTATCCCGTCAAACTCTTGTGAAGGCACAAGAAGTGCAATTAAATTTGTCTTAAAGAATAAGTAAGCTTTGTAATCATAGAAATAAGATAAGTAATATAGGATATTGATAATGATGTGTTATGATAAGTCTTGTACTATGCAGAACAACTCGAGGACGTGTTATAGTCAGGAAGGCCGAGTCGGAGATAAGTTAGATAAGTTCAAATACCGTATTTACTGATTAATTATAAGTTAAGTGTATAGTCTAAGAGGAAATAAATAAACATTGCAAATGAAGAGAGAATGAAGAGAGACAAGCTTTGAGAATGAGAGCGCGGTGGGGAAGGAGAGTAAAGCCCTGCTTAGCGTGGCGCAAAAAGGAGGAAAGGAGGAAGAGAAGAGGGAAGGCAATCAAGAATAGCCCTCTGAAGTGAACGGACGTACAAGACTCGCTGCGCGTTGTGAAATACAAAATGGCAGAGGGAAACGACGACCATTTCCCGACATATACAATTATATTGAGTGCTAATATGATTGTATACTGCTTTTTTCACATTTTTCCCACGCCCCCTTCTGCCCATTTTTTTTTAGCCAACTCATGAATGGGAAATGGTATCCCATACAAACGGGCTAAAATTTTGAATCTCCAAGAACGTCAATTTCGTCATCTTCGAGACAAACATTATTTTCGTATTCGCACGAAAGCATCTCAATTACCTCAATTGGAAGCGAAAGAATCTTTTGTTTTTTATGGCTCTCGATAAATTCAGGGACGAAATAATTGGATCTGATGTATCCATAGCTCTGTTGAACACATCAGCAAAGGAATGTAATCGGCTGTGCTTTCTTGAGTGGTCGACTGGAAGCACCGTATTTTCCATTACTTCCCATAAAAATGGGTGGCTTTTTTCTTTTGAAATCCACATTGTTATTTGCATGGCGTTCAAAAAAACATTGAACAGCTATTTGTTGCTCAGCCCGACCCTTTTCGCTGTTCCAAGCAGCGACCAACTCGGCGTTGGGGAAAGTTAGGTTATCTAAGAAAAATTCAAATTGCACCAATAGTGGGGAAAAGTGCTCAATAAGACTAACAGCCTATTGTTCAGTATTGACAACGCTACAACAACAAAAACTATCTATTTCTTCTATTTCAAAACTCTTTCCAAAGTTGAAAATTGTTTCCCAAATTCAGTTTAAGGTGCATTTATAAAATGACAAAATGTTAGTATAGACACTGCACAATTTAAACAGTTAATACATTTAACATGTAGTACAAACCTATGAAATCAGTGTCCATTACTATTTTTCTTTTCAATGGTGTTTTACACGATTAATCTAATTTAACAAATCACTATGTGAAAATTACAAACTTAGCGCACGTGCTTTCGGATGCAACAGCTGACTTTGCAGTTGTTATGCTAACATATGGTGTAAATAAATATTTTGAGTACGAGGCATAACAGTTTCATGTTTTGTTAATACATTCCCACTAATTAAATTAAATTAATTAAAACCGGTTTTAAAAGCAATTAAAACCGGATATATATCGCAAACATCGGATATAGTTGGCCGATCCTTATGAAATTTGGTAGGTTAGATGAACTGACCAAAAAATCTTTATTAAATTTCAGCTTTCTATCTTCAAAAACACGAAAGTTGGGTCGGCCGACTATATCTTATAGCTACCATATAACTGAACGATCGGAAATGGTTTTAGGTAGAAATACCAACTTTGGTATTTTTGAAGATAGAAGCTTGAGACTTTTTTTTAGATATTGTATTGTAATAAATTGGATTATATATTCATATTCCCATAAGGATCGGCCAACTATATCCGATGTTTGCGATATATATCCGGTTTAAACTGCAAGGGTATATAAGCTTCGGCTCCGCCCGAAGTTAGCTTTCCTTTCTTGTTTAAATTCAAATTCAAATCATTAAGTGGGTAGGACCGTGGTGCGTAACTTAAAAATATTCGTTCACATTGGAAATAATAAACATTTTTGCTCGTCAAACATGTTTTCTGATCTGAGTATTAGACTTAACATGTATTCAATAATATTTGTATAGCGCCTTTAAACTTATCAATTTTTTTAAATATGAAAAATTTTCTTCAAAATTTTCAAAGAAAATTGTTGAAGTTTAGGAAGGAATTCCTAACTTCCGAATTCCTAAATAAATTGTTTTTATTATGATATTCTCATAAGGATCGACCAACTTTATTCGATACTTGCGATGTACATATATCCGGTTTTACCTGCAAGTGTATATTAACTTCGTCCGTCTGAAGTTAGCTATATTTTTATACCCTTGCAGAGGGTATTATAATTTTGTCCAAAAGTGTGCAACGCAGTGAAGGAGACATCTCCGACCCTATAAAGTATATATATTCTTGATCAGGATCACCTCCTGAGTTGATATGAGCATGTCCGTCTGTCCGTCTGTCCGTCTGTCCGTCTGTCCGTCGGTCCGTCTGTCCGTCTGTCCGTCTGTCTGTCTGTTTCTACGCGAACTAGTCTCCCAGTTTTAAAGCTATCGTCTTGAAACTTTGCACACACCCTTCTTTCCTTTGCACGCAGTATATAAGTCGGAACGGCCGGGATCGGCCGACTATATCCTATAGCTGCCATATAACTGATTGATCGGAAATGGTATAACTTTGGTGTTTTTAAAGTTAGAGAGTTCAAATTTGACATGAGTGCTATTTTTGGCAAAATAATACGACATGCCAAATTTCATAAGGATCGGCCGACTATATCCCATAGCTGTCATATAACTGAACGATCGGAAATAACCCAACTTTCGTGTTTTTGAAGATAGATATCTTAAACTTCGTACAAATACTACTTTTGGTCAGATAATCAGACCTACCAAATTTCATAAGGATCGGCCGACTATATCCTATAGCTGCCATACAACTGACCGATCGGAATTGACCCAACTTTTGTGTTTTTGAATATAGAAAGCTGGAACTTGGTACAGATTATATTTTTGGTCAGTTAATCCGACCTACCAAATTTTATAACGACCGGCTTATCTTATAGCTGCCATATAATTGAACGATCGGAAATGGTTTTTGGTAGAAATACCAACTCTGGTATTTTGGAAATAGAAATTTGGGGTTTTTTTAGATTCTATTTAATAATAACTTGAGTTATATTATCATATTCTCATAAGGATCGGCCAACTATATACGATGTTTGCGATATATATCCGGTTTTACCTGCAAGGGTATATTAACTTCGGCTCCGCCCGAAGTTAGCTTTCCTTTCTTGTTTAAATAAAATAGCCGTTCTCTTTTCATTTCACTTGAACGAGAGCTGTCGTTTTAAAAAGTAAAGGTAAAATATGAGTTTAAACACTGGGGCACTTAATTTTTTCTTTTTGTCGGATAAAAGTAATTCACTTCCAAAAAGTAAACACCGGAGCCTGCCTAAAAATTGTTTTAAAGATCTTTTATAATAGATCCGATCATTATACCCTTGCAGAGGGTATTATAATTTTGTCCAAAAGTGTGCAACGCAGTGAAGGAGACATCTCCGACCCTATAAAGTATATATATTCTTGATCAGGATCACCTCCTGAGTTGATATGAGCATGTCCGTCTGTCCGTCTGTCCGTCTGTCTGTCCGTTTCTACGCGAACTAGTCTCTCAGTTTTGAAGCTATCGTCTTGAAACTTTGCACACACCCTTCTTTCCTTTGCACGCAGTATATAAGTCGGAATCGGCCGACTATATCCTATAGCTGCCATATAATTGATTGATCGGAAATGGTATAACTTTGGTGTTTTTAGAGTTAGAGAGTTCAAATTTGACACGAAAACAGTTTTTGGCAAACCATTACGACATGCCAAATTTCATAAGGATCGGCCGACTATATCATATAGCTGCCATATAACTGAACGATCGGAAATGATCCAACTTTCGTGTTTTTGAAGATAAAAAGCTGAAACTTAATACAGATTCTATTTTTGGCCAGTTTATCCAACCTACCAAATTTCATTAGGATCGGCCGACTATATCCTATAGCTGCCATATAACTGAACGATCGGAAATGGTACTTGGTAGAAATATCAACTTTCGTATTTTTGAAGATAGAAGTTTGGGACTTTTTTTAGATTTTTTATTTTGGTTAATTAGTTTTATTATGATGTAATCATAAGGATCGGCCAACTATATCCGATGTTTGCGATATATATCCGGTTTTAACAGCAAGGGTATATAAACTTCGGCTCCGCCTGAAGTTAGCTTTCCTTTCTTGTTTTATTTTTTTTTTTTTTACTTTTAATTTTTACGTTATTATTATTCTATTACAATTGTTGTAAAAATAAGTGACGGATGTGTCGGATGACAAAATGCCGGAAGGACTCCCTTTAAAATTTTGTTAGCATTTTATTAGCGGGACATAATGAAGAATAAAACAATTTTACAATTGTAAAATTAAAGAAAAATATTACAATTAAAGAAAAAAAAATAATAATAATTATAAAAGAAAGAAAAAGTTCATAGTCCTTACGAGGATTTGAACACAGAAAAATTACACATAGAGTAACTACTCTATGCATTACGCCACCATCCTGTCTCGATCTGCGGCGATCAAAAATACTATTGGTTCTACCAACTACCACATCGGCGCATCGAAAACAGAAACGAGAAATTGAAATTGAAATTGAAATTTGGAAGCCAAAACCTTTTTACGCCGTCGTGCGAGCAGTCACACATACACACATAGGTTCACATTTTTGTTGACGGATACATGTGAAGAGTTCTAAAAATAGAATCGTATGCATGTGCGTTCCCCCCTCACCAACAAGCTCGACGCAAAAAGTTGACCGTTTTGGGCCCTGATGTCCCATCTATGTACTTTATAATCTTTGCTCATACTTTTCGGTGTAGGAGTATTCCTCTATGTTATATACATTTACACGACTACAATAAACCATTGTACTCTACCAGTACCGGGTAAAATAAAATAAATATAAATATAACTTTATAACGCTAAATCGTCACATCTGGGACTTGTGATTCATTCAACTTTTCTCCTCAGCCTCGCCCGGCACATTCACATTCAAAACCTAACAAAAAATTTCGAATAAAAAAAATGTGTATTAGTTCGAAAAAATGGCAATATATTGTGGGACGATTGTGGGATTGTGGGATTGCCCAGATGGTCATTAAAATCCTTTTATAATCTAATGAACTATAATTTAAGTTAAAAATAAAGATTTTAAAAATAAATATTTTTTGGTACAATAATTAAGATATTTTTTTATTTAAGAATTCGAATAATAAATAAATGTGTTTAATGGAAGACTTCCAAGATCAGACTCCTTTACCTAGGTGAATGCAAACGTACACTTCCGCTTTTGAAAGCTGTTTTCTAAATTATTTTCAACCCTCTAACATTAAGCCAATCGCCCAATCGAATATATTTTGTCACAGATGATCAAACATATAAACTATTTGCCCTAATTTGTTGGTCATTTGTTATTTGCAATAAAATCTAATTGAAGATGCTATTAGATTTATTTTCTGTTTGCTTTGATTATTTTTTTTTGTTTAATATTGATGAATAAAACGAACATATGTTGTATTGCTTCATAACCTCCACCATTTATTACTGTCGTATTGAAAATATTTTAATCCTGCCGTTGTCATTTTTATACCCTTGCAGAGGTATTATAATTTTGGTCAAAATTGTACAACGCAGAGAAAGAGACATCTCCGACCCTATAAAGTATATATATTATAGATCTTATAGATCAGAATCAAGAGCCGAGGCGTGGACTTTAGAAATATAGAATCTCAGAGACTATAAGAAATAGAGCTATAGGATTTGGCAGGGAGACTTCTACAATATCCACCCAGTTCAAGTTTCTTTTAAAAATTTTCCACGCCTTCTCCCACTCCCAATTACCAAACTTTGCTATTTTTATACCCTTGCAGAGGGTATTATAATTTTGTCCAAAAGTGTGCAACGCAGTGAAGGAGACATCTCCGACCCTATAAAGTATATATATTCTTGATCAGGATCACCTCTTGAGTTGATATGAGCATGTCCGTCTGTCCGTCTGTCCGTCTGTCCGTCTGTCTGTCCGTCTGTCTGTCCGTCTGTCTGTCTGTTTCTACGCGAACTAGTCTCTCAGTTTTGAAGCTATCGTCTTGAAACTTTGCACACACCCTTCTTTCCTTTGCACGCAGTATATAAGTCGGAACGGCCCGGATCGGCCGACCATATCCTATAGCTGCCATATAACTGATTGATCGGAAATGGTACAACTTTGGTGTTTTTAGAGTTACAGAGTTCAAATTTTACAGGAAAGCTATTTTTGACAAAACATTACAACATGCCAAATTTCATAAGGATCGGCCGACTATATCTTATAGCTATCATATAACTGAACGATCGAAAATGACCCAACTTTCGTGTTTTTGAAGATAGAAAGCCGATTAGGATCGCCCGACTATATCCTATAGCTGCCATATAACTGAACGATCGGAAATGGTATTTGGTAGAAATATAAACTTTTGTGTTTTTGAACATAGAAGCTTGGGACATTTTTTTAGATTTTTTATTTTAGTTAATTGGTTTTATTATGATGTAATCATAAGGATCGGTCAACTATATCCGATGTTTGCGATATATATCCGGTTTTAACTGCAAGGGTATATCAACTTCGGCTCCGCCCGAAGTTAGCTTTCCTTTCTTGTTTAAGATATAAGCTTGTAGTCAAAGTTGATATACCCTCGAAGTTAGGATCGGATATGTATCGGATTTTTAGAGAAGTAATAAGTTGTAAAGTTCTATCTTCAAAAATACAAAAGTTGGATAATTTTCAGCCGATCTTTCAGTCATATGGGATCTATAGGATATTGTTGGTCGACCCTATGAAAGGACTAATTGGTATTTCGTATCAGTTTCCCATAAAAAGTAACCATAGAAAATCCAGACTCTCTTACTCTAAATACACCAAAGTTATGACATTTCTGATCAATCAGTAAACCGATCCGACTTTTGACATACTTTTGCTCTTTCATATGGAAAATGCAAAGTCCAGGGAAAGGGAAATTACAATAACAATTTTTTATGTTTCTTTCACTTTTTACTGCAAGAAATTCATTCTTGTTTTTGTTTCTGCCAGAATGGTCGACTTGAAGAGATGAATCTCTAAAATATTTTATAGTACCATTGATTTTATTCGTGTTGAAAAATAGGATTTCTTAAATGTTGTACTTTTTTACAACTGATCTGATACAAGTTTTATAGAGATTGGACGGATTGGTAAATATACCACGGTTGATATTTTTAAAGATAGAAGCTTGGAATTTTTTTTTTAGATTTTGTTATGATATTCTCGGCAAACTGTTTCCGATATTTGCGGTATATATTTGATTTTATCTGCAAAGATATATCAACTTCGCTTCCGCTCAAAGTTTGCTTTCCATTTCTTCTTTTATTTAGTTTTTTACAAAATAATAATACTTATGTCAAAAAGTTTTAGTAGTGCCATTGTTGTCATTAAAAGACAGTTTTGAAGAAAGAATGTTATATTATGAATTAAAACCAAGGACCGTAATTGTTATAATTTTTAAAACAAAAATTATAAAAAAAAAAATTTTTGTTGATTTTTATGACAAAAATTGAAATATCATCGTCAAACTCGTCACAAAATTCAGAATTCAATTTCTTGTTCATGAAGTCGATCGCTTCAATGACATTCTTGCCATTGCACAGTAGGCCGGATTGCCAAATAAGCGGAATAAAATCGAAAATTTTATTTAAATAAATCTTAATTTTTTTTAAACTTATCAATATTAAATTCCCTGTATAATAAGTATTAGAAAGTATTTTTGGTTGAAATGCAACCTTTCAATTTTTATTTAGCTTCAAAGTCAAGTGATTGAACAGCTGATTTTTGTGATTAAGTTGGCGGGAAACTTTTGTTGACTTTGTGCGCTTGGCAATCACACACGAAAAAAGAATTTAACATTATTTAAAATGAATTTTAAACCTCGAGGTAAGAAAATTGAGTTTAATGAAAGCATTTTGTGTAAAATTATTTTATGTGTATTATATGTGTATTGTTTTGTGTTGTCCAAAAAGAAAAAACCTAACCTTTATGTTCGTCTTCTGTGGAGAAAAAAAAAGTCTTCTGCGTATTTCTGCAATGTGTAATGTATCTTTAACAAAAGAAGAAACTATTTAGAAAAATATAAAAAAAATCTCATTTGCGGCTTTTTGCGGCTTTTTCGATGATGACATTTTCAAGATGTGCATGAGTTCTGTCATGCAACCTTGCTAGACGTATGAATTGACAGCGCTCGCGACTCTAATGCGCTTGCTGAATGGATATTTGGCCAGATTAATGAGGGTAGACTGACAGTCGACCAGAAGGGCGAACTTTACAAAAAAATTAAAAGCTTTGAAATTTATATAAAATCAAATCTGCAAAAGTGTAGCCGTAATATGCGAACGTTCAAAAAAAAAACATTCAGAGTGGCTATCAAAGTCTTTAAAAATAGTTTTGGATAACCAAGCGGATATTCCAAATTTAACAAAGGGAAGACCAAAGCTATCTTATGAGGAAGGAGGAACGCGTCTTTGCCAAAGCACAATGTTTTAACACTTAGTATACATATGTAAGCATAAAATCTTAATGTATATCCTTTTATTCCTATTTAAGCAAAAATGAAATCCATGTTTATTATAAATAATAAAAATCAGTATAATATGTAAGATAATAATAAATATAAGTATAAAAAACGAAATCTAACTTCAGATCACGTATACGTTATGTTGTCTTCCATGGGCAGTTAAGGTAGGCGTGGCCAAACTTACTAAAAACATTGCTTAAACATTTATAGTGGTGTATTCTTAAAATATGCTAAGTTTTTGCTCGATATATACAATTTTCGATTTTATGCCACTTATTTGGCAATCCGGCCTACTGTGCATTGTCTGAAAAGACAGTGTAGACTTGCTCCTTTCTTATTAAAAACTGGTTCAGCACATTTTAAATTTTCATGCTTCATTCAGCTCAATCACGCCAAGCGTCTTTACTTCAATGCGGTGGTACCGATAGTATTGGACATTGATTCCCAATATACCCCTGTTGACCCACACTAGAAATATAACTAAATAAATTACATAATTGAGGTATCCTTGATTATGTCCTTTAAGGACATTCGATACATCATTTGAAAGGTACTGCGCCACAGATCATAAAAATGTAAGCGGTTTTTTAATAGTCCACTCAGTTCAGAAGTTATTTGCATTCAATTTTTATATTCAAGTTTTATAATAAAAATTGAATAGTAAAACTTATTTTCAAGTTTTTTAATAAAAATTAAATCATAATTTTTATTTTTATTTTTTTATAAAAATTTAAAAATAATTCTTTTACCTAATTATTATTATAACAAGAAAGGAAAGCTTACTTCAAGCGGAGCCGAAGTTGATATACCCTTGCAGTTAAAACCGGATATATATCGCAAACATCGGATATAGTTGGCCGATCCTTATGAGAATATAATAATATAGCCCAATTTACTATAGTATAAAATCTAAAAAAAAGTCCCAAACTTCTATCTTCAAAAATACCAAAGTTGGTATTTCTACCAAAAAACATATCCGATCGTTCAGTTATATGGCAGCTATAGGATATAGTTAACCGATCCTTATGAAATTGAGTAGGTCGGATTATCTGACCAAAAATATAAGCAGTACTAAGTTCCAGCTTTCTATCTTCCAAAACACGAAAGTTGGGTCATTTCCGATCAATCACTTATATGCCAGCTATAGGATATGGTCGGCCGATCCTTATGAAATTTGGCATGTCGTAATGTTTTGCCAAACAGCTCTCATGTTAAATTTGAACTCTCTAAATCAAAAAACACCAAAGTTATACCATTTCCGATCAATCAGTTATATGGCAGCTATAGGATATAGTCGGCCGATCCCGGCCGTTTCGACTTATATAATGCGTGCAAAGGAAAGAAGGGTTTGTGCAAAGTTTCAAGTCGATAGCTTTAAAACTGAGAGACTAGTTCGCGTAGAAACAGACAGACAGACAGACGGACATGCTCATATCAACTCAGGAGGTGATCCTGATCCAGAATATATATACTTTATAGGGTCGGAGATGTCTCCTTCACTGCGTCGCACACTTTTGACCAAAATTATAATACCCTCTGCAAGGGTATAAACATGGAAAATAAGAGTTATATTTCAATTTTAGCAATAGAAATTGAAATAAAAGTTTATTGTGTTTCTGGATTCACCGTTAAAAAATGGTATGTGTGTCCTTTTTCCACTCCACACAAAGGCTTTTTTGTCGTTTAATTTTTTTTTTTTTTTAATTGTAATTGTTTGTGTAATTGTTTAATTGTATTTTTAGCGGACATAGGACATAGCAAGAGGATCCGTCCAATCACGGTGACTTATGGAACATCATGCGCACCATTCCTATAAGTTCGAGTTTCCAACTGCAGCTATAATCTTAATGGAAGATTTCTATGTTGATGACGTTTTCACTAGATCTAATAGTGAGGATGAGCTGAGGCTCAATCGGGGCAAACTAATCCAACTGATGTCCTGTGCTAAGCTAGAGCTCGGAAAATGGGTATCGAATACCAAAGGAGAGGATAACACGGATCCCTTACAATCATCGGTAAAGGTATTGTATCAAGGGCTGTATTGGCACACTAAGAAGGACACATTGTCATAAACAGTGAATCTAGCAAAGAGTCCTAGCTGGACTAAGAGGGGAAGTGTTGTCGGATTGGCTCTAGTGGCATCAATCGTAGTTCAATTAAAAGTACTATTTCAAAAACTCTGTCTGTTAAATTTGAATTGGGACCACTAACTGCCGAACAACTTAGCTGTCAAGTGGCTGAAATGGCGAGCTGATTTAGACAATCTTCCACAGTTCTAGATACTGCGTTTATCGTACTCACCCGCCCAACTAAAGACTTTTATTGGGAACCGCTCCGCAGAGATCTTGGAAACCATCCGGAAACACCAACCATGTCTCTCAAATCTAAGCATGCATGGCGGCATGTGGACTCAAAATCAAACCCAGCAGATTGTGCATCTAGGGCTTGGGAGTACACGAGCTCATTAACTTCCAATTATGGTGGAAGGGTCCTTCATGGCTGATGGGCAAGGATTAATTCTTGGTTAAGTTGAACAATTTACACAACTGTTCTTCTCTTTCAGACAAACGCATACAAAGCGAAGTCAAAACCAACTGCCTAGCTGTGCAGGTAATTGTCACCACGGACAATTCTTTGGATAAGGTTATCAGTCGCAACTTATTTTTGCTGAAGCTTATACACAGCTTATATATACTTATATTACCTTGGTTTTGTTTTTCGATTTATTCACAGCATGAAATACCCATCTTCGAAAGAAACATCAACGAACATCATCGAATTCGAAGGCTGGAACATGCGCAAGGTGGTTTCCAACAGGACTTCCAGCTATTACTCGCTAACAAGCCTCTAGGAAAACAACCGCAGAGTGGTACGACAAATCCAACACTCACAGTGGTCGGCAGAGGCAAAGAGGTCCCATTTTCCTTTCAAAGGATTATCGGATCACTTACTTAATCATAGAACTCGAGCACCGAGTCAACCTGCATCCTTGAGTCAAATCTCTCTTCGTTATTTTACTGGATACCGGCAACTGTACTGGATTTTCGGCGCACGGAATCTAATACCCAAAATCACATACAACTTTTTGGCGTTCTTTCGACAGAGGCAACACACAATGCATCAACGTATGGCAGATCAACCCATCGTACGTAACACGCTTTTCCATTCGTAAACTCTGAATGCGACTATGCAGAACCGATCCATCTAAAGTACGCTAAGGTGCGTAAGCTGCGCATCAGCAAGGACAACATATGCCTATTCGTATGTATGGTCACTTCGGTGATCCATCTTGAACTAAATCTAGCGACAACGGAACAAATTTAATAGGATAGGACTCACGACCCTTATACTTCACGTCGGATACAGATACCAATTATCTGTCACCAGCCCAATTCCTAATCGGGCGGATCTTGGCCACCTTTCAGTGCACCATTTGGGATACTGGCAGAGTATCCAATCTATGTACCAAGGCTTCTGGAAACAATGAAACAACCACGAGTACCTGACAAGTCTTCATCAGCTACCAAAGTGCAGCAAGGAAACACCCAACACCTGGATCGGCAGCGTTGTGCTCGGTATGGAGTCCAACACACCAACAGCATCATGGCACCCAACGAGGGTGATCGAAACCTACCCAGGAAAGGGCAACGTCGTGCGAGCAGTAAGGCTCAAGATGGCATCAGGAGAATCGACCCAGCCAATAACGATAATTGAAGAACTACCTCATTCAGAAACTGTGTTTCATGGTGGACTCACATTGCCACCTTTATACTTTCTATACTTATTAGACTTAAGATCCACTTTCAATGTATACACATTTTGGATAAGTACCACATACGGCAACAATTCAAATTTTTCTCAGTACAAATTAGATAGCAAACAATAAAGAACAATAAAATATACAGTCTACTACAAAAAAAGGTCTACGCATTTAGGATCAGCTTATATAGTTTATAAGGTTGTAGATGTGTCCTTGTAAAAAAATTCTTTTTACTACTATAAAAGAATATAGTAGTAATATAGCCTCACGGCAGGGGTCTTTTTGGACTTTTTAACCAACACTAAAATACCCCATTTTTAAAATTATAAAATAAGGTTATTTTTATTTTTAAAAAAATAACTTGTTACCAAAAAAAATATATAATTTTACACAAGTTATCAAAATTATAGTTCTTACCACGTTTTTGAACATCTTCTCGAATTATTTGTTCAGACAAATTAGTTGGTGTCGCTACAGTCGCTGACGCTGGTGGTAAAGATAAGTGAGTGGTCGTTGAATTGCTGGGATACCAAGCCCATCCCCCAGTTTGACCATTAAACATTCGAAGCTTTTCATATACAGATTCATTTTGTTGCTGGGCTTGCTGCTCCTTCTGAGAGGCCAAGTTGCGCAAGACTCGGTTAATAGACGACACCTGAAATCAATCCCAGTTATGTGAGCTTAAATACACATAAAAAATTAATGTCTTAAGCCTCAGATGCTTAAAAATTATTGAGCGTGATTGGTTCATACTAGTTTACCCATGAATTATTTTATCATAGAGTCAACGTCTTACTTAAACAATAAAATAAAAAGTTTTTTAACGTAATTTTTTGTATTTTTTAATACAATACAAATAGATTGTTTGTATTTGTATCTTGTATTTTATAGATTTTTTTTTTTTTTTTTTTATTTTATTTTAACGTTGCTTTTATTTCTTGAATCTTCTCTTTGCGAGACTAACAAGAGGTGTATCAAATCTTATATTTTTAACTTAACTAACAGTCATATTGACTGATACGGAGTTAGACGGCCCTAAAAATCGATTGCTGGGTTGGGAGGTCGTTGCGTCTAAGGCGGGATACGCTAGAAACCCGAGTCAATCCCCGAGCGAGAAAATTTGGGTGCGAAGACAGTTTTTCTTTGTATGACTCTTTTTGCTTCTGGATTTCGTCTTTCACTGCGAGGATGCCCAGATCCCGGTGGATGTTTTCGTTGCGAACATACCAAGGTGCCCCTGTGATAGTTCTCAGGATTTTTGATTGTGCGCGCTGTATGATGTCTATGTTGCTGCTGCTCGCGTTCCCCCACAGCTGGGAGCCATACGTCCAGATTGGCTTTAGGACTGAATTGTACAGTAGTAACTTGTAGTCTAGGCACAGTGGCGATCGTGAGTTTATGATCCAGTGGAGGCTGCTGGCTTTCAGTTTTAGATGCATCTTTTTGCATTCGATGTGCTTACGCCAGGTAAGTCGTCTATCAAGGTGAACGCCAAGGTACGTTACGTCGTTAGCTTGAGGGATCTGCATACCGTTTAGTAAAAGCGGAGGGCATGTTTGTCTATTAAGAGTAAACGTTATATGTTTACACTTTTGTTCGTTTATTTTAATGCGCCAGTCGGACAGCCACCTTTCCACTATTGTGAGATGATTAGCCAGTTGGGTTGTTGCCTGCGTTGGGCATCTGGAGCGACTAAGAATAGCGGTATCATCGGCGAACGTTGACGTTGTTAGTTGTGCGCTCGTAGGAATATCCGCAGTATACAAAACATATAGACACGGCCCGAGTGCGCTTCCCTGTGGAACTCAATATAGATCGAACGAAGAAATATCGTAGTGCATTATTTGGGAGTTTCTGTATTTCTGCTCTTTTCCGTTGACTTGACTTTTGCTATCTTGTTTTCTGCATTAGACTAATTCGGTCTTGACCACGTTTTAAAATCATTATAATGATACATTTTTTAAATTTTTTTTCGGTTCTGTAGCCAACTTGGCTACATAACTATGTAATCCCGTTGAAGCGTTTGCATTAAATAGCGTTAAATGGAATGGTTGGGTTAAAAAACATACCAAGCTTCTATCCCTAAAGATGCCAAAGTTGGGTCATTTTCAATCGTTTCAATCAATCGTTTCAATTGTAAGGCAGCTATAGGATATAGTCGGCAGAGTCTTATGAAATTTGTTTGGTAGGAACAATTTGAAGAATCCATCAAAGGTATAACATATAAAATTACAAAAATCAAAAAAGTGAGAACTTCTTAACTCTAAAAACAACAAAGTCATGGCATTTCCAATCAATCAGTTATATGGCAGCTATAAAAAATATACTGTGTTTAAAACTTCGATTTAAGCCCCAAAGCATGACTTAGTGATGCGCAACCAACTGATCGCTATACAAATCAGGTGTAAATTAAAAATTTCAGCTTATTCAACGCGTTGCTTGTTCTTTTTTATACCCTTGCAGAGGGTATAATAATGTTGTCCAAAAGTGTACAACGCAGTGAAGGAGACATCTCCGACCCTATAAAAGTGAAATTTTGGCATATTCTTGATCAGGATCACCTCCTGAGTTGTCCGTCTGTCTGTTTCTACGCAAACTAGTCTCTCAGTTTTAAAGCTATCGACTTGAAACTTTGCACACACCCTTCTTTCCTTTGCACGCAGTATATAAGTCGGAACGACCGGGATCGACCCGAGCTATATCCTATAGCTGCCATAAAACTGAACGATCGGAAATAGTTTTTGGTAGAAATACCAACTTTTGTATTTTTGAAGATAGAAGCTTGGGGCTTTTTATACCCTTGCAGAGGGTATTTTAATTTTGGTCAAAAGTGTGCAACGCAGTGAAGGAGACATCTCCGACCCTATAAAGTATATATATTCTTGATCAGGATCACCTCCTGTGTTGATATGAGCATGTCCGTCTGTCAATCTGTCTGTCCGTCTGTCTGTTTCTACGCGAACTAGTCTCTCAGTTTTAAAGCTATCGTCTTGAAACTTTGCACACACCCTTCTTTCCTTTGCACGCAGTATATAAGTCGGAACGGCCCGGATCGGCCGACTATATCCTATAGCTGCCATATAACTGATTGATCGAAAATGGTATAACTTTTTTTTAGGATCACCTGACCAAAAATATAATCTGTACAAAGTTCAAACTTTCTATCTTCAAAAACACGAAAGTTGGGTCATTTCCAATTATTCAGTTATATGGTATCTATAGGATAAAGTCGACAGATCCTTATGAAATTTGACATGACGTATTATTAGCTAAAATAGCATTCATACAAAATTCGAATTTTCGATCAATCAGTTATCGATCAATCAAAATTCGAATTTTCGCCAATTTATGCTGCGTGCAATCTATACTGCGGAAAAAAGGGTGTGTGCAAAGTTTCAAGTCGATAGCTTTAAAACTGAGAGACTAGTTCGCTTAGAAACAGACAGGCAGACGGACATGCTCATATCAACTTAGGAGGTGATCCTGATCAAGAATATATATACTTTATAGGGTCGCAGATGACTCCTTCACTGCGTTGCACACTTTTGGACAAAATTATAATACCCTCTGCAAGGGTATAAAAATGAGTGAAAACTAGTCACATAAAGTGGGATATACTGTTACTAAACGCTCTTTTTCGAGACCGTTTCCGAACATTTTCCGAGATTTTTGTCATTTCTCGCTGATTTACATCATAAGTAAGTCACGAGCATTCGTTTAAATATCTCTCTGGGCATACGTACACACGTACATACACATAAAAGTGTACATACAAACGGGTTAAAGTTGTGATCCCGTGGAGCCTATTAGAGATAGAACTATCCCAATTGGAACTTGGACTCCTATGGTATTCACGTAGTTCCAGTTTATGTAAACATTTTGTAGCGCCCACTCGTCATTTCAAACAAGTTTTTTGGAAGTTTGGAACTCTTTTTAAATTTTGTGTCCAGACAAATTGATTTAAAAAAGAATCATCGATCTTAACTGTAAAGGTACATATATAAACTTCGAATCCGCCCGAAGTTAGCTTTCTTTTCTAGTTTTTTACTCATTTTTGGTTCAGTTGTCGGGCTCCATTTTGTGGATTGGGTGAGTTGGTCGTTAGCCAATCATGCTTCTGTAACGAATTAAAAGGGTGAGTTAAATATGCAGGGGGCAATCAAATTTGAAATGATTCATATAACAGATAGGGCAAAAGTGTTCAACTTGCACAATTTTTTACATATTGGTCAAATTGTGACATGTTTTCCAAAAACATACCTTTTTATTTTGCATAAAGACTTTTATGATATTCACGCAGCTCAAATTCGTTTCTAATTTTGACCACGCCCCTATCGGCACAAGAAATTACATTATTGTATCGCCAGCATAGAAAAAAGTTTTAAAAAAGGGTTGATGCCAAACTATTTCTGTGGCTTATTTATATAAACAAAAAATGTTAGAACTAGGATCTAAAAAATATGAATAAAAAACAAGAAAGGAAAGCTAACTTCGGGCGGAGTCGAAGTTTATATACCCTTGCAGATAAAACCGGATATATATCGCAAACATCGGATATAGTTGGCCGATCCTTATGGGAATAGGAATATATAATCCAATTTATTACAATACAAAATCTAAAAAAAGTCCCAAACTTCTATCTTCAAAAATACGAAAGTTGATATTTCTACCAAATACCATTTCCGATCGTTCATTTATATGGCAGCTATAGGATATAGTCGGCCGATCCTAATGAAATTTGGTGGAAATCAACTGACCAAATATATAATCTGTACCAAGTTCCAGCTTTCTATCTTCAAAAACACGAAAGTTGGGTCATTTCCGTTCAGTTAAATGGCAGCTTTAAGATATAGTCGGCCGATCCCTATGAAATTTGGCATGTCGTAATGTGTTGCCAAAAATAGCTCTCATGTTAAATTTGAAGTCTCTAACTCTTAAAACACCAAAGTTATACCATTTCCGATCAATCAGTTATATGGCAGCTATAGGATATAGTCGGCCGATCCCGGCCGTTCCAACTTATATACTGCGTGCAAAGGAAAGAAGGGTGTGTGCAAAGTTTCAAGTCGATAGCTTTAAAACTGAGAGACTAGTTTGCGTAGAAACAGACAGACGGACAGACGGACATGCTCATATCAACTCAGGAGGTGA
The DNA here is from genome assembly GCF_030179905.1 of Drosophila bipectinata. Taxonomy (NCBI): domain Eukaryota; kingdom Metazoa; phylum Arthropoda; class Insecta; order Diptera; family Drosophilidae; genus Drosophila; species Drosophila bipectinata. The sequence goes on along the minus strand of NC_091740.1, from coordinate 16,711,771 downwards.
TCCTGATCAAGAATATATATACTTTATAGGGTCGGAGATGTCTCCTTTACTGCGTTGTACACTTTTGACCAAAATTATAATACCCTCTGCAAGGGTATAAAAACTATACTAGACAGAGCTATCTGATTTGGTACGTAAATTCCGTAAAAGTTGGTTGTAAAGCGATAGGGGACATAATTAACTGACATTTCGCCTGCTCCACTAGACTTTCACTATCCTTTTCGACATGTCTTAAGTGGAGCTCGCATTTTTTATGCTGGATCATATTTTTCTTTCACTTGTAATTACTATAGGAGATCAACAAATAATATTTTTCACTTGGGCTGACGTTCTTCCTTCCTGTAATACTTTTAAATCACATTTTGTCTCTCGGCAAGATAGTTTTCAACACGTAATTTATTGCCAGGACCAAATGATAAGAAAGAATCTAAAGAGTGAAAAGACTGTTGGAAAAAATACTAAAGTATTAAGGATTAACGAGACAATATTGACATGTTTCAAAAATGGTACCGTTTCTTGTAAGTTGTACCGAAAAAATGGCGTCAAAGTCCAAACAAACACGAACAAAATTCCAAAATGTCTTTTTTAAGACATGTAAGACATTTTTTTTTCAAAAGCTATAACATTTAACTAATTAGTAACATTTAATTAGTAATCGTCGAACTATATCCAATATTTGCGATATATATCCGATCTTAACTGCAAGAGCATATCCACTTCGGCTCCGCCGGAAGTTAGCTTTCCTTTATTGTTAAATCTATATACTACATATGTATACTTGTATACGTGGGTAAGCGAACACAGTAATTAAGGAACATGGAAAATGCCACTTTAACAGTATGTTTAAGTGTCGCCACGTGTGCCTGCCATATGCTGTAAATTTGTTCATTCTTTGTTAACACTGAATAAAATTTTTGGTCTTCTGACTTTAAGGAATGGTAGTACCTTCGTATTTTTTAAGAAAAAGATCAAAGAAAGTTTGAAAATTTCACATTTATACCCCTGCAGAGGATGAAGGAAGGCGACATCTCCGACCCCATAAAGTATATACATTCTTTATCAGAATCACCTCCTGAGTTGATATTTGGATGTCTGTCTGTCTGTTTCTACGAAAACTAGTCTCTCAGTTTTAAAGCTATCGATGGCCGGCCGTTCCGTGTTATATGCTGCGTGCGAAAGAAAGAAGGATGTGTACAAAGATTAAAGTCAGTAGCTTTAAAATTAAAAGTTCGGGTCGAAGCAGACAGAGACTGAGACTGGCCGTATATTAACTCACGTGACACTTATTAGGAAGATAGTATATGTAGGGTCGGAAATGTTTCCTTAACTTAGGTGCACTCTTTTGACCAAAAATAAAATACCCTCTGAAAGCGTATAAAACTCAACAAAAATGCATCGCAACAACAAAATTAATATAGAATAGCGCGATTGAGAAGAATAAACAAAACATACAAAATTGCTCTTGTAATTAACCTTTGCCTAAGCTGCGAGCAAGACGATTTTTCTTTTCTTATATCAAAGAGAAATCCAACAACAAAGGAGGAACGAGAGCAATGGAGTTGGCATACCTTTTTTAAAAGCTACATAATTGAAATTTTGACAAAGCCCTGATAGATAAATTTTGAATGTGATAACTTTAAAACTCAGGCATTTAGATTTACATATACATATACTACGGTCAATGAAATGTGCAGTTAAAGTCGGTAGCTTTAAAACTTGAGCTTTCGTAGAAACCTTTATTCTTATTTCATCCTGGATCCTGATTAATATTACCAACACTTTTGCCCTCAATCAATTTGAAACCAACTTACTTGCACATGGAAAAAAGACTTTTTAGACTTTTTTAATAGTCTCCCAAAGGCAAACGGTCCTGGGAGGAGTAGAGCAAAAGGCAACAGGAAATATTGCTCGTGATTCGGGCGAAAGCAAAATTTTTATACGAACAATGCAAATGGTTGGTTTTAGAATTTTTGGTCAAAGACACAACACTTATGTATTTTAAGACCCCACCAATCGGTTAACAGTTATTTGCGGGCTATGTTTTAAACAATACAAATTTACCCCGTCGGATTTCTGAAAAAATTCAAAGCTTCTTTCTTTAAAATAACCAAATGTGTTTCAATTTTTCAGCTATGTTATACATACATATATGTACATAAGTAATGTATGTAAAATACCTCACAAATAAGGGGCCGTAATAATTTACATAACTTTATATGTATATTTTATTAATAATTTTTGCCATAATATAATTTTTTAAAGTTTTTTTTTTTTAATTTACGTGATGTTTTGTGCTTCAGGTTTATCCGGAGGCTGGCAATTTTAAATCATCTGCAACTAAAATCCATTGGAAAATCATAAAAATGTATTTTTGGAAAAATACATACTTATTAGTTAGCGTTAACATTTTGAATTTCCTTAATTTGATTCTTCTTATTTACGCCATAGAAGATGTACCAATTTAATTAAAACTATCTACACTATATTGTTATTTCACAATTTAAAACCTTCCAGATAGATACCTGAACTTACCAGATATTTATTTATGTACATAAAAATACTCACAAGAAAACTCACAAGAGTCACAAGAAAACGAATCGAGAAGCCAAAACCGACCGACCAAAGCATACAACTTATTTAAGCAATAAAAGGCAGATAGTTTTCATCAACGCATTGGGGTTAATCATAGCAACATGACGAATATGTATGAACCATTTTGGAATTATACACACATATAATTATTTAATATAGTCTTATTATAAAAACGGTGTTTATGAGTCAATAGTCCATTTTTTCGCTCCCGACCAACACTTTTCCCTCTCTTTCTGATCTCCGATCTTTCATCGTATTAAGCGTTCCTGTTAGTCGAAAGAAAAAACCAATATGCATAGGACATGCATCAAAGGGCCGCACTATAGGAAATTTAACCACTTTTTCTGGGCGAAAACAATTTTTTTTAAAGTTAGACTTAAAGCATTTTCGTCTGTCTGTCTTTTTCTACGCAAACTTGTCTCTCAGTTTTAAAGCTATCGACTTGAAACTTTTCACACACCCTTCTTTCCGCAGTATATATTGCACGCAGCATATAATTCGGAACGGCCGGGATCGGCGGACTATATCCTATAGCTGCTTTCGTGTTTTTGAAGATAGAAAGCTGAAACTTAGTACAGATTCTATTTTTGGTCAGTTGATCCAACCTTCCAAATTTCATAAGGAGTAATATGACAACTATAGGATATAGCCGGTTAATCCCGGCCGTTCCGACTTATATACTACGTGCAAAGGAAAGTAGGGTGTGTGCATAGGTTCAAGGCGAAAGCTTAAAAACTAAGAGACTAGTTCGCGACAGACAGACAGACTGTCTGCTCGGATTCGACTTTTGTTGGTCAAATACCATTAAATTTGCTTTTTGCTTTTTGAACAAATATTTTTTTGCCCTTAGAAAAACAGCAGGAAAGATTCCGGGCAGGATGCTAAGTACTTATGGGTCTTCTCTATTAATTCCATTAATGTATGTTAAATTACGTAATTATCTAAGGAAAGAAAATAACTTACACTGGGAATGTTATCGCTATTGCAAACTTGTTCCGATAGAAGCCGATCCCGAATTTCCCAGGCAAATATGCTGGGGCATTCCCTTTTATAATCAGCAATTTTCTGAACGACTGGTGTCGTGGCTACCCGCGGTTTTGAACCACCTATCGCACGGGGCTTAATTGATCCTGTTTCATAATATCTAAAAATATAAAAGGTTTTGAAAGGGGATTTTCAAGTATGTAAATATAAAAAATTATGACTAACATATGCTAGTATTACGATAAATGATTACACAGGCCAAGAGACAAATTTAAGTTTTTGTTTTTCATAGCGATGGTTTACAGTAACTGCAAAATAGGTCTAAAATTCCGTTTTAATAATAAGTCCGAAACTTAATATATGTTTGTGTATATTTCCATATATATATATAACCAAGTTATAATAGTACAAGAACGATACAATAATAATCGCGATAACAATAATCTGGCAAGGCTCAACTATTTAAACTCCTATTCTTGATCAGGATCACCTCCTGAGTTCATATGAGCATGTCCGTCTGTCTGTCTGTCCGTCTGTCTGTCTGTCCGTCTGTCTGTTTGTACGCAAACTAGTCTCTCAGTTTTAAAGCTATCGACTTGAAACTTTGCACACACCCTTCTTTCCTTTGCAAGCAGTATATAATTCGGAACTTGATTAATCGGAAATGGTATAACTTCGGTGTTTTTAGAGTTAGAGATTTCAAATTTGGAACGAAAAATATTTTTGGCAAAATTTTTTGACGTGCCAACTTTCATAAGGATCGGCCGACTATATCCAATAGCCCAAAGTTAGCTTTCCTTTCTTATTTTTTTCTTGTTTTATGAAAAAAAAAACCAAAAAAAAAAAAAAAGGAAAGCTAACTTCGGGCGGAGCCGAAGTTGATATACCCCTGCAGTTAAAACCGGATATTTATCGCAAACATCGGATATAGTTGGCCGATCCTTATGAGTATATGATAATATAACCCAATTCATAAAAATATAAAATCTAAAAAAAGTCCCAAACTTCTATCTCTAACAATACCAAAGTTGGTATTTCTACCAAAAAACATTTCCGATCGTTCAGTTATATGTCAACTATAAGATATAGTCAGCCGATCGTTATGAAATTTGGTAGGTTGGATTAACTGACCTGATTAACTAACTGATTAACTGAAAAATTTAATCTGTACCAAGTTCCAGCTTTCTATCTTCAAAAACACGAAAGTTGGGTCATTTCCGATCGTTCACTTATATGGCAGCTATAGGATATAGTCGTCCGATCCTTGTGAAAACACCGAAGTTATACCATTTCCGATCAATCAGTTATATGGCAGCTAAAGGATATAGTCGGCCGATTCCGGTCGTTCCGACTTATATACTGCGTTCAAAGGAAAGAAGGGTGTGTGCAGTCGTTAGCTTTAAAACTGAGAGACTAGTTTGCGTAGAAACAGACAGATGGACAGAAGGACAGACGGACATGCTCATATCAACTCAGGAGGTGATACTGGTCAAGAATATATATACTTTATAGAGGCGGCGATGTCTCCTTCACTGCGTTGCACAGTTTTGACCAAATTTGTAACACCCTCTGCAAGGGTATAATTTGAATGATGATATAATTTATTTAAAATAATTGAAATGTAAGTTATATATTTAAATAATTTGAATCATGGTGGTTTTTTTTAGTGCGGATTTAACTTAATTTTTGGGAACTTTGTGTAAAAATTTATCCACGCCCTCAATGGAAATCTTGTTATAGCGCCAGTTCCAACCATTTTTTGGAAAATGTTTTGATGTTAAACTATTTCAAAGCCTAATGCCTTTCATACAAATAAAAATTCATCCCAATCGGGCTTATAAATTTTTAAAACATTTTTTGCTGAGAATCCTGACTATTTAAGCATGTGCACGGCACTTGCTAAATTTAAAACTGATGGAAATAATTTATATCGATGTCTGTGTGAATATATTGTGAATATATATCAGTGTTTAGGTCTACGTACATGTATGACGTTCATAGCTGGTTCAATTCTGAATCTACAGCAGTTTCCCTTTTTTTTCTTTTTTCCGCACTAAAGGAGCAATACGCATTTTCCCACGCAACCTCAAGGTTTTCAGAGTAGAACAATTCCAGCTTCAGTGGTAACGTTTTTCACCCATAAAAACTTTATCTTGAACTACTTAAATGTTTTTGATCAAATCGGGGCAAAATTAACAAAATATAAAACATAGCAAATAATAATATAAAGTATAAATAATTATAATAAATAGTAATATAAAAAATATAATAAGCATTTTGTTTAAAAAAAATCTTTAGCCTACAAATTTTTGGAGAAATTCGAACATAAAATTTTTTTTTATTATATATTAAATTTGGGAGCCAAGCTTTTTTGGGCGTAGTGGAGGCTTGGCGTGTCAATTAATACAATGAACATTGGGATATAGAATATAGTCGACCAATCCCGGCCGTTCCGACTTACATATATACTGCGTGCAAAGGAAGGAAGGGTGTGTGCAAAGTTTCAAGATAGCTTCAAAACTGACAGACTAGTTCGCGTAGAAACAGACAGACGGACAGACAGACAGACAGACGGACAGAAGGACAGACGGACATGCTCATATTAACTCAGGAGGTGATCCTGATCAAGAATATATATACTTTATAGGGTCGGAGATGTCTCCTTCACTGCTTTGCACACTTTTGACCAAAATTATAATACCCTCTGCAAGGGTATAATGATCCTCCGATCATAAAGAATTCTTATGAGAATTTTAATATAGGATCAATTTATTTAATATTTAATAATTTAAAACAAGAAAGGAAAGCTAACTTCGGGCGGAGCCGAAGTCAATATACCCTTGCAGTTAAAACCGGATATATATCGCAAACATCGGATATAGTTGGCCGATCCTTATGGGAATATGAATATATAATCCAATTTATTACAATAAAAAATCTAAAAAATGCCCGAAACTTTTATCTTCAAACATACCAAAGCCGATCAATCAGTTATATGGCAGCTATAGGATATAGTCGGCCGATCCCGGTCGTTCCGACTTATATACTGCGTGCAAAGGAAAGAAGTGTGTGTGTGCAAAGTTTCAAGTCGATAGCTTTAAAACTGAGAGACTAGTTTGCGTAGAAACAGACAGACGGACATTCTCATATCAACTCAGGAGGTGATCTTGATCAAGACTTTATAGGGTCGGAGATGTCTCCTTCACTGCGTTGCACACTTTTGACCAAAATTATAATACCCTCTGCAAGGGTATAAAACCATTATTATTATTATTATAAATTATTATAAATAAAGGGTATTATTATAAATTGGGTTATATTATCATATTCTCATAAGGATCGGCCAACTTTATCCGATGTTTGCGATATATATCCGGTTTTAACTGTAAGGGTATATCAACGCCCGAAGTTAGATTTCCTTTCTTGTTCGTAATTGGATCCACTGAAAATGGGGTTTTCCCATATGGGGTCCACTGTGGTGGCTATATCTTCCCCATCCTGAGATTAAATATTTTTTAAAATTTTTGTACATTTTTTTGTGATGAAAAATGAGGTTTTCCCCTATAGGGTTCACAGTGATGGCTATATCTTCCCCAACTCTCATCCGATTCTCAAGCGGAGTTCCTTAAACGATTTCTAGATCAATTCTGCACCATTCTGCATAAAATTCCTAATATATTATTATATTAGGCAAAATATTTTTTACATTTTTTGTTTTTTTACAATTTTTCGTGTCGGGATCCCTGAAAATGGGGTTTTCCCCTATATAAACCACAGTGAACTTGCAAATGAGCGTCACTTGCAAGCATTGCAAACAAAAAATAAAAACACGTGTAGACATTAACGCAATTTATTGCACGAAATAGCCAAAAGTTTGAGTGCAAAACAAAAATTGATTGAAGCAAGAAATTTTCTTGCAATATTTGCATAGGTGTAAACATTTGTGCAAACTTTTGCTGCAAATTATTTTCAACTTGCTGCAAATTGTTTGCATCGTGTGTACCTAGCTTTACATCCCCAAAATCTTTAATTATTTAGAAAAAACGGTTTTTTGGGACTTTTTTGCTCTTAAAAATTCCTGAACGCCTAATTTTAAGCCGATTTTAAAATTCCGACGTTTTTCAATAGGTAAATGTTGTAGCTTTTGAGAAAAAATATATCTTACATTTTTTTAAACAAAAAGGATCAAATTTTAACACAAGAAACATTTCGAATTTTTGTCGTTTTTTCCGACTTTGACGCCATTTTTTCGGTACAAAAAATGGTATAATTTTTGACACAAATCAATATTGTCTCATTAATCCTGAATAAAACGAGACCAATTTTATTAAAAAATTATGAAAACTGTTGAAGTTATAACTCTTTTCCCAAAACTAGTTAGTGTAATCTTACTAGCGTTTCGGAGCAATAGTGTGCCCTTCCATTTCGCTTATTCCTTTCTTTTACACACTTTTACTCCGGAGCGCTAGTAAAATTGCACTGACTTGTTTTGGGAAAAGCGTTATAAGTTCAACCAATTTCTTAATTTTGTAATGAAATTGGTCTCGTTTTATACAAGATTAATGAGACAATATTGATATGTATAAAAAGCAAGAAAGGAAAGCTAACTTCGGGCGGAGCCAAAGTTAATATGCCCTTGCAGTTAAAACCAGATATATATCGTATCGTATCGATCCTTATTAGTATATCATAATATGAACAATTTATTACAATACAAAATTTAAAAACAAGTCGTCCGATCATTATGAAATTTGGTTCGTCGTATTATTTTGTCAAAAATAGAATTCATGCAAAAATAGCATTTCGAACTCTCTAACTCTAAAAACACCAAAGTTATACCATTTCCTATCAATCAGTTACATGGCAGCTATAGGATATAGTGGCCGACCCCAGCCGTTCAGACTTACAGATATACTGTGTGCAAAGAAAAGAAGTGTGTGTGCGAAGTTTCAAATCAATAGCTTTAAAACTTAATGGACACACAGATGGACATGCTCATATCAACTCAGGAGGTGATACTGGTCAAGAATATATATACTTTATAGAGGCGGCGATGTCTCCTTCACTGCGTTGCACAGTTTTGACCAAATTTGTAACACCCTCTGCAAGGGTATAATTTGAATGATGATATAATTTATTTGAAATAATTGAAATGTAAGTTATATATGTAAATAATTTGAATCATGTTGGTTTTTTTTAGTGCGGATTTAACTTAATTTTTGGGAACTTTGTGTAAAAATTTATCCACGCCCTCAATGGAAATCTTGTTATAGCGCCAGTTCCAACCATTTTTTGGAAAATGTTTTGATGTTAAACTATTTCAAAGCCTAATGCCTTTCATACAAATAAAAATTCATCCCAATCGGGCTTATAAATTTTTAAAACATTTTTTGCTGAGAATCCTGACTATTTAAGCAGGTGCACGGCACTTGCTAAATTTAAAACTGATGGAAATAATTTATATCGATGTCTGTGTGAATATATTGTGAATATATATCAGTGTTTAGGTCTACGTACATGTATGACGTTCATAGCTGGTTCAATTCTGAATCTACAGCAGTTTCCCTTTTTTTTCTTTTTTCCGCACTAAAGGAGCAATACGCATTTTCCCACGCAACCTCAAGGTTTTCAGAGTAGAACAATTCCAGCTTCAGTGGTAACGTTTTTCACCCATAAAAACTTTATCTTGAACTACTTAAATGTTTTTGATCAAATCGGGGCAAAATTAACAAAATATAAAACATAGCAAATAATAATATAAAGTATAAATAATTATAATAAATAGTAATATAAAAAATATAATAAGCATTTTGTTTAAAAAAAATCTTTAGCCTACAAATTTTTGGAGAAATTCGAACATAAAATTTTTTTTTATTATATATTAAATTTGGGAGCCAAGCTTTTTTGGGCGTAGTGGAGGCTTAGCGTGTCAATTAATACAATGAACATTGGGATATAGAATATAGTCGACCAATCCCGGCCGTTCCGACTTACATATATACTGCGTGCAAAGGAAGGAAGGGTGTGTGCAAAGTTTCAAGATAGCTTCAAAACTGACAGACTAGTTCGCGTAGAAACAGACAGACGGACATACTCATATCAACTCAGGAGGTGATTCTGATCAAGAATATACATATATACTTTATAGGTTCGGAGATGTCTCCTTCACTGCGTTGCACACTTTTGGACAAATTATAATACCCTCTGCAAGGTTATAATGATACCATTTTTTGGAAGTTGTACCAAAAAATGGCGTCAAAGTCCGACAAACACGACAAAAATTCAAAAATGTCAGTTTTTTGTGTAAAATTGTTACCCTTTTTGTTTTAATTAATTTAAGATCTATTTTTATCAAAAGCTACAACATTTAAATATTAAAAAACGTCGGAAATTTTAAAATTCGCTTAAAATTACGCGTAAAGGAATTTTTAAGAGCAAAAAAGTCCCGAAAAACAGATTTTTCTAAATAATTAAAGATTTTGAGGGTGTTAGAAATATTTCAAACACGGTTTGGTCTATATTCGACCTAATAAACAATTCCTACTAGGTCTCTTCAAAAGTTCCAAATCACTGTCGCACTGTGTTATTTATATAACTCAACAGCTGATCACTTTTTCCGAAAATTTTGTGAATGTGGTAAACTAAATTAATTGTTGAGTTTCTGATTAAAATACATATAAATAGTAAAAGTTCCATAGAGTTGTTCCACTTCCATAGAATTAAATATGTTGTCCAGTTTTTGCAAATAATTTTGCAAACAAGTAAAAAAGCCAAAATGCATCACTACTTCTATTTTTTTACAAAAGGTAAATAAATTTAAAAAATAAAAGAAAGTGTATTTTTTTTTTTACATACATATAACTACCAACATACCTTTTTTTTACATACGTGCTCATATGTTTAACTTTATAACTACCAAAAAAAAAAAATATAATCCGGAAAATCAGGGTGCCATAAAATGACATGTAGAGGGATATTATAACCGGTACTTATCTCTTCTACCAACGAATTAATTAACTTTTAAAGTTGAATCTTCTACGGTATGGATTCTAAGCAGCATACTAGCGATTCAGTGAGGAAAGAGACTAAAAAGTCTAAAATTCCTCCACAAATTATCCAATTTGGCTGCTTTTTGAATGCTTGGTGGTGTTTTTAGAGTTAGAGAGTTTAGATTTCATACGAAATCTTTTTTTTTTGGCAAAATAGTACGACATACTACATTTTATAAGGATCAGTCGACTATATGCAAGTTATAGGTGTAGATTCGCTATTGAAAAAGTTTGGTACCAAAACAGTTTCCAAAAACATTAAAAAAAAAATTTCTGTTTTGTAGGCGGGAGTGGTCGTGGCAAAATTTTGACACAAATTTAATGTGCGCGATTACCTTACGAGTTGAAGTTTCAAATCGGATAGCTCTATGTTTTATAGTCTTCGAGATCTATGCGTTTAAAATATTAGCCAGTTGGTATGGGAAATGGTATATATGTATATGGGTATCGTCTCTTAAAATCGACCGATTCGGATGAAATTTGTTCTTCAGATATAAATTAACTAAAGAAATAGTTGGCCATCAAAAGTTTTAAAAAACCTTCCAGTACTGGCGCTACAGAATTTCGCAATTTTTGTGAACGGGAAGGGGGCGTGGAAAAATATAGAAAGAAAATTGAACTGCGGGGGCATTGTAGGAGTCTTCATGCCAAATCCTAAAGCCCTATTTATTATAGTCTCTGAGATTCTATAATTCTATAGTCTACGCGTTCATACGGACGGATGGATAGACGGACATGGCTATATCGGCTCGGCTGTTGATGCTGATTAAGAAAATGTATACTTTGTGGGGTCGGCAATGATTCCTTCTCTATGTTAAATTCATACACACGACTACAATATACCCTTAAATTCTACGAGTACCGGTTAAAGTCTACACAGGTTACGAGTTGTTTGAGTGTATCTCACCTTCCCAAAATTTTGCTTACGCAACCATTTGAAACTTGCAGTATTCTTGAAATATCACATGGACGAGCGCCGGAATGTGCCAATTCCACAATTTTTTGACGGGTAGAATCAGGCAATGGTCGGCCATTGACATAGACACCGCCTAGTTGATTAATGCCACTGTGACCCGCCGTGGAGCAACCAAAAATTGTACTCTGGCTAACCGATGAATGCGGATGCCCGTGCATAATGTGTTCAGTAGTTAGCATCATTATTAAAATTTGAATTTAATATTGACCGATTTAAAACTATAAAATTTTATTTCGTTGTCAGATTTTTGTACTTGTGTTTTTATTTGTCACTTAGATATTAATCACTAAATTATCACAAATAAAATGTGTTTCCGTTGATTTTGACGTGAGTGTTATCGATTTCGGCGGGATCTGAATGTTATCCCATTATTTGTACCGTTATGTTTATTAACTTTCACTTTGAATGTTAGTTTCGGTCAATCCAAATTATAATTAAAAATAATAAATAACACATAGCGTATTGATAGCAAACATCATCTGGAGGGAAAACATGTGCGCGGGCTCCGACCTAGTTTATTAATTCCAGAATAAATTGCATTCAAAATGATCAAATCGTAACGATCCTATCGGTTTTAGTTTGGTCTAAAGAAAATTTCCTTTTGCAAACTGGTTTCAGTGGCGAGGCGCGCACTTAGCCAAGCGAAACGTTAATGAGCTCTCATGCGAAAAAATACTGGCAAGAGCAACGGCGAAACGTCGGTCAGCCATTTTACAGGGATGTTATGTTTGTCCCTTTCTTTCTAGCAAGAGCTATTAAGACATGAAGTCTTTATTCATGTATTAAAACGAGATGACTGTATCTGCTAAAAAAAAAAAATAAAGAAATAGAAGTACACCGCTTGGCGCTGCAGTTGACGAATGAGCATAAGGCAGAAAAGAGACGACTGTAGTGTGTTTATGAGGAAAAACTCCTCCCCATCCTGTGAAAACACTTTAAAGAGTTCGTTGGTTGGTTAATAAAATGAAGGAAACTTTAACTTTATGAGTCCCGAGTTTCATATAGATTTAGATATGAACATACGCCTTACATAATATGATACACATATATTTATCCGTATGAGAATCCATATATAGATACATATATAAACGTAAATATTTTTATTAGTTAGAGATAAATTGTGGAAAAAAATTTTTTTAAGTAAACTCACTCTAACAAAAAAAAATATAATAGTCATAATAATACTCAAAAATAAACAGTTCAAAAGATTAGTATTACAATTAAATACATTTGTAAATGTATGTATGTATGTGAATAATTAACAATTGAATGTATTACAATAAATGTGTACATATACATAGATATGTATACATACACATAGTATATAGTATATTTGTATTTATACTATACTAGTAAATACTATGTATTTACAACAATATCTATATAATATGAATATTAATAATATGACTTCCAAATATAATAATATTATACATTTTAATACCAAAAAGGTTTTATTGTAAACTTTATATGGTTAAAATTATTTTTTTTATTTCTTTTATACTCTTACACAAGGATGAACTTTCCATACTTGCAGGAGACGGTTCCCACCACCAAGTATAAGTACGCAGGTTCTTACAACCACCCTCAAAATGCTGGCAATAAGCTTACTCGCACTCAACATGCTGCTCGACACGTTTTTGGGATTTTTGAACTCACACGGACCAACAAACACCCCTTTCCACCGCAGCCGTTTCCCATTATTATAGTGCCGGCATCCAGTCGGTTTGATTCTTCAAAAGAGAATATTTCGGAACAGAGTTTTGTCATTCCTATTGCGTGTGTCAAAAATTTCATGGAGCATTGTAAAGGTGGCGAATCGTATTTTTCTGGAATGTGTGAAGAATTGTGCATTTTTAATTATAAAGGGTGTGAATTTTTCAAAATTAAATCAGAAAACCTTTAAACTTTCAAAGAACACACTCTAACAATTTAAATTTGTTTCCTCCACGCAATAATTTAAACTGCTCCATAACCTTTAGGCTAATCTGAACCAAAGTCTGAAACAAATATAGGTTTCATCACCCGCAGTTTCCGCGGTACACCTTAGAGAAAAATTTATAAAATGTCATACATACATATATTAAATTATGTAGGCCGTGTAATTCCGTTACCTATCAATGTTTTTAGACCATCATTACGTTGACCAAATCTCATTTCTTTTAAATGTCATGGCTTCTCTTTTAAATGTTAACACCTGAACTTAAATTTTAATAAGGCTTAGTAGATTTATTAATAGCTTAGCGTTTTAGGTATCCACGACATTAAAAAAAAAGTGAAATTACAAACTCAAATTTAATTAACGAATTATTGTTTTTATATAATTTATTATAATTACTACTATAAATAATTAAATGTATAAAATCGGAGATTGCAACTTTGGATGAGCATTTTATACTATATTTGTCCAAAAAAGTGCAACGCAATGAAGGAGACATCTCCGACCCTATAAAGTATATATATTCTTGATCAGGATCACCTCCTGAGTTGATATGAGCATGTCCGTCTGTCCGTCTGTCTGTCCGTCTGTCTGTCCGTCTGTCTGTCCGTCTGTCTGTCTGTTTCTACGCGAACTAGTCTCTCAGTTTTGAAGCTATCGTCTTGAAACTTTGGACACACCCTTCTTTTCTTTGCACGCAGTATATAAGTCGGAACGGCCCGGATCGGCCAACTATATCCTATAGTTGCCATATAACTGATTGATCGGAAATGGTATAACTTTGGTGTTTTTAGAGTTAGAGAGTTCAAATTTGACACGAGAGCTATTTTTGGCAAACCATTACGACATGTCAAATTTCATAAGGATCGGCCGACTATATCTTATGGCTGCCATATAACTGAACGATCGGAAATGACCCAACTTTCGTGTTTTTGAAGATAGAAAGTTGAAACTTAATACAGATTCTAGTTTTGGCCAGTTGATCCAACCTACCAAATTTCATTAGGATCGGCCGACTATATCCTATAGCTGCCATATAACTGAACGATCGGAAATGGTTTTTGGTAGAAATACCAACTTTGGTACTTTTGAAGATAGAAGCTTGAGACTTTTTTTAGATTTTGTATTGTAATAAATTGGATTATATATTCATATTCCCATAAGGATCGGCCAACTATATCCGATGTTTGCGACATATATCCGGTTTAAACTGCAAGGGTATATAAACTTCGGCTCCGCCCGAAGTTAGCTTTCCTTTCTTGTTTATAACAAATTTCAACTTCTGTAGAGGAAAACTTTATGAAGGTCGCCTCGGCCCGCAAAAAGCGTATATTTGGGGTAAACTATGCTTCGTTTACTGCAGAGTTCTGCAGTGTTTGATCACACTTTTAGAGGTATATGTGTTCCGGCAAATGTTCCGAGATGGACTTTACATTTATAGAATGTATCATTAAAAATTGTTGCAACGCTGCTTCTAAAAAATGGAAAAAATCGAATAGATAAGCGTAAGGAGCGTTTCGTAAGGAAGAACTCGGGTTCGTTAACCGAACATTTGGTTCTTTTGGATGAACATGGCATATTATAGATATTATATTATAGATTCACTGGGCTTATAGAAAAAGTAGCACTTCCGATGGGAATGATGTACAAAGAAGCCTTACAAGCCCAAAACAAAAATTTTTGAAATTTTTGCTTAAGCCATACACGTAAAAAGTCTTGCCAAAACACAATGGAGGATCTTTTGCATTTATTGTTAGTATCGTCAGATCCACTAAGTACAAGCTTTTCCAAAAGTTCGGCCAATAACTCCAGCATAGCAGTTTCCTTTGAGATTGAAGGCCAAAATATTCTTCTGGACTACAATGCTCAAGAGGAAAATTCGGATTCTGACTCAGAAAAAAAATTTACATTCTAACTAGGACAATAAAAAATAGTTTATTTTTTAAAACTGCATCTTTAATAAAAAAAAAAAAAAAAAAAAAAATTTAATTAAAAAAAATAAGAAATGAAAAATTTTAATTCAATAAAATTACAAAATTTTATTTTTTATTGGGTAAAAAACCCATAAAAATTTCAAACATTTAAAAATTATCATTATTTTTAATGATATTCCTAAATTACCCAACTCGGCCACTGTGTGTTGCACACTTTTGGACAAAATTATAATACCCTCTGCAAGGGTATAAAAACAACTATAGTCAACGCAATTACACGGCCAAATAATTTAATATATGAACAAATTTGATAAATTTCTTCTCTTAGGAAAGAACCGCGGAAACTGGAACCATGATTGTTGGTGACCGTGATGTATGTTTTTTAGGTTCGACAATCGACTTTGGCTCAGAGGAGCTTAAAGGTTATGGAGCAGTTTAATTTAATCGGGACGATTTTTTGCTAGTCTACTGATTTCAAAAACAAAAAAAATTAAGTAAAATCAATAAATTTTTGTCGTGCTCTTCTGTAATTATATCATCATGTAACTTATTGAATTAAACAAAAAAACTTTTTCATAGGGAAATTTTTAGAAATGTTTGGAAAATTGAAGATTTTAACTGTGTATTCCATGTGTATTCCAAAGATATGGTGGTATACATACATACATTTAAAAAATGATATACAATTAAAGCAGTGATGGTAAACGTAATTGCACGGCCTAAATATTTCAATTATCGCAAAATTTTATTAAGTTCTTCTCTGAGGTGTACCGCGGAAACTGTGAGTGATGGAACCTATGTTTGTTCTGTACATTGGTTCAGGGGAATATAGAGGTTCTAGAGCAGGTTAAATTTATACACCATATATACACCATTTGGCACAAAAGTTTCTATATACTGTTTGTATGTATTTTTGACCAACATTATAATACGGTCTGTAAGAGTATAAAAAGGAAAGCTAGCTTCCAACTTCATTAATATACCCTTTCTGTTAAGTGAATGCTTATGATATTAGTTAAACATCTGATCGGATATATACAACGTTAACGGCAGCAATGAAAATGTAATATTAAAACCAATTGGTAATGGTAGGGTTCAGAGCCCACAAATTTAGGAGGAACATTTTGCGTGGTAGTGCTGCTTAAGCTTCCCTTTTTCTTTTCCGGTTGAGTAGATAATTGCTCAGTGAAGTGTCTGTCCTGACTAAAATCTAAAAGATTCGTGCTTCAGCTTCAGCCCCTGATGACTACGTCGACCATCCACCACTAAATCCTCATTGTAATTGTCGTCGTCTGGATCCGTTAAGCTAGGGCGCATCACTTTGTTTCGTAAAATTTGTTAATTCGTTCATGTTTTTTGTTGCTCTTGGTGTAAATATAATAAAAGAAGGAATTTTACTAATTTATACGGATAGCTAAACAATGGTAGATAAAATAATAATAAATACAAAGAAATATATATACATATCGGATTTATATCGGAAATACCCGACATACAAAATTAGTCGATCTTTATTAGACTTCAGTATCTTTTAGTTATATGGTATAATATAGAGGCGAAAATTATATGTATACCATTGCAGTTAACATCGGAAAACAATCGCAAATTTTTGATATTGTTCCTAAATTTAAAAGAATTTTTATAATAAAATCAGTTTCTTACAACACAAATTAAAACAAAAACATGGTGATATATAAAAGATAAAGGAAAGATATCGAATTTAAACTTTGAATACCTTTTTGAAACTATTTGAACACCGTCTGACAGTCAAACGGACATCCTTATATCGATTCAGAAACTGATCAATAATATATATGTACATACAATCGAAGAAGTCTCTTTCACAGCGTTGCACAGTTTTGGCCAAAATTACAATATTCTCTTTAAGAACATAAAAAATAAATGAACTCTTTCATTTGCATTAAGAGTAACACTGATCAAATGCTATGAAAGAAAAAATTTTTTTCTGGATTTTAGGAAACTTTAATATATTTGTATGTATATATTATTGAACATTATCGGTCCGACTTTATTTTGGTCGAAATCAATATAAAGCAATGGAAAATGCTTTCATCTAAGTTAGAAATGCATATATAAAAAAAAATCTGAGTACACTGTTTCGAGAAAACCCGTTCAACAGGAACCTAAATACATGTCTCAAATTTTCAAGGGGCAGAACAGAGAAACCTAAATAGACTAGTAAATAATAGCGAACTCGCTAATTTAACTTCATCAGTATAGACACGCCCACTTTTCATATTGATGTTGAAGTGACACAAATGTGTGTGGCTCACCAACAATCACGCACGCGTCCACTGAAGATACCCCAGCCCAAGTCAACACACAAAAAGGGTCAGGATCAGGGGTAGAATCAAAATAAATTTGTAGCTCTAGGGATGTTGACTGCATAAAGGACGACAAGGAGATAGATGAAGCAGGGTTGAATGCTGGGTATGGGTATCCCTTTGATTGTTTTTTGGGATTTTCATTATTTCATCTCAATGGTTTTGAATTCACAAAAATTGCCGAAACATTTGTTATACAATAATTTAATTTGCTTTCCGTTCCAAATTAAGATAAGGTTTAAATTATAGTAAAGTTTCTTGATTATTCAATGCATAAGCTAAATAGATCGGCGCATTTTCGTAAAAGTATTGTATGTCACTTTTTAACAAAATTTAGATTTATATAACAATACTGTTTGTACAACATATACATATGTATGTACAACGTAAATATACAAAATACTAATTAGAAAGAAAAGCTAACTTCGGGCGGACACAAAGTTGATATATTATACCTTTTAATGTATATTAATATAAAAATAGTTATATATGTACATACACATAGTTAATTTTTGTTACAATTGGCCTTCAGAACTTTAGAATAAAAACTGGCGGCTTTAAGATACAGACACTTGATTCTTATGAAATCTGGTAGTCGGAATAGATGGCGCTAATTAAAATCCAAAGAATGTAAAATCCAAGCCAAATATTTACATTCAATTTCTTTCTTTAGTTTGGTCTTATACCTGTCAATGGTACATGTTTTTGGATTACATATTTTGATAACCAGACCCATCGTAATGATATTTTTCTTGTGTGATGAATTTTGTACCTACTTCTTCGTTAAGGTAAACAGTTGTGATCGTATCATTGTTAATACATATGTATTCCATCAAACGACAGGTGCCGTGTTTGTGATCACAGCATATCATAGTAACCCATCAGAATAAGTAGTAAACCATCAATAAACAAGAAAGGAAAGCTAACTTCGGACAAAGCTGAAGTTGATATACCCTTGTAGTAAAGATCGGATAAATATCACAAATAGAGGTTGTAGGGTGACCTTTAGAAGACCAACCATCCATCTTTAAAAACACCAAAGTTGGACAGACAGACGGACCTGCTTATCTGGAGGTGATTCTAATCAAGAATATATATGCTTTATAGGGTCGGAGACACCTTCACTGCGTTGCACACTTTTGACCAAAATTATACCCTCTGCAGGGGTATAAATATATATTTTATATGTATACGATATATATCAGTGTGTACCCTGCTGCAGTACTGAGAATCATTTCACATCATCATGTCAAGTGTAAAGCACGAATGGAAGGAAATAGTATGTATGCTAACATCCATACTAACATCCTAACATATATTATATGTTTATAATGTTAACATCTGATGCTTTCCGATTTATTGTCTGACCGATAAACATAAGTACATATGCCAATGGTCGGCCGCTTTTATTACTCTGCTGCCAGTCTTGGCCCAATACCGGGCCGATGCTATTTTTATCCGGTACTCGTACAGTACAAGAGTATATTGTAGTCGTGTGAGTGTACATATATATGTAACATAGAGAAGGAATCATCTCTGACACAATAAAGTATATACATATATTTTTGATCAACATTAACAGCCGAGTCGACATAGCCATGTCCGTCTGTCCATACAAACACGTGGATCTCGGAGATTATAAGAGATAGAGCTATAGGATTTGGCATGCAGACTCCTACAATGCCCCCGCATTTCAAGTTTATTTAAACATTTTGTCACTCTCCCTCCCGCACACACAAATCTCGAATTTCTCTAGCGCAAGTACTAAAAGGTTTTTTAAAAAACTTTTGATGCCAGTATTACTATAGTCAATATATTTATATTTAAAAAACAAATTTCATCCAAATCGGCCGATTTTTAGAGGAAATATACGCATATAGGTATAAACAATTTCCCATACAAACGAGGGTACAATTTTTAACCCGTGGATCTTGAAGACTAGGTAGAGCTATCCGATTTGGAACTTGAACTCGTATGGTATCCGCAAGTATCATATTTGCGTATACTCCCGCCCCCGAAACAGAAAAATGTTTTGATACCAAACTTTTCCAATAGCTAATCTACACCTATGAATCGAAAAGCAGCCGAAAAGCAGCCAAATGGGATAATTTGTAGAGGAATTTTAGACTTTTTAGTCACTTTCCTTACTGAATCGGTTGTAAGGCCGCAGGTTTGTTGTTGTGTCTTGCCCAAGCGCAAAATAATGCAACAAAAATTTGTTGCTGACAATCCATACCGTTAAAGCTGAAACTTTACAGGTTAGTTAAATTGTGGGTAGGAAGATAAGTACCGGGTATAAGTCGGGTTGAGTCGGGAAACTCGACTTTAACCGTCCACTCTTGTTTTTTGCTTGGAGATTTCATTTTAATAACTGCCGCATATGTATAATTGCAGACTTTATAACTAATATGTTTATTCTTGTATGACAAGGGTTATTTTAATATTACGAAATATCTATGTTCTAATAGTAAGTCAGCGACCAAGGACATCCATTTTTTCGGTCCTTGGTTCGTATTAACTAAACAATCAACTGTAGAAAAATCGAAGAAACTGTAGAAAAATGTATGACATTTTACCATGATATTTTCTTGGTTATACACTCAATGGAAAGCTATATACACGTATCCTGTTCAAACGTAAATTTGCCGCTTTAGAATATTGCGTCGTGTTTCGCAGATTTTTGAATTTTACTATTTCAAACTCAAATTGTCTTCTATTTTTCGTTCGTTTGCTACCATGCTTTTTTCACTTTTCATGACGAAAATTCGTTGAACCTTAACATTTGCATCAAAAGCTAATAGAACTAATAAAAAACTATAGAAAACAAACAAAAAATGTTAAAGGTTTATATTTTTTTTTTGATTAAGTGCGTACGAACGTACGTTCGGGGAAATTCTCATATATATTGCTCATAATAATATATGGAGAAGAGAAATAAGGTAAAAAATGGCTTTAAAATTGATTCAGCGTTGCAAAAACATAATAAAAATTTCACGGCTAAATATAAATTATTTCCATCAGTTTTAAATTTAGCAAATACCGTGCACATGCTTAAATAGGGATCAGGATTTCTCTGAGAATCAGGATTCTCAGCAAAAAATGTTTTAAAAATTTCTAAGCCCGATTGGGATGAATTTTTATTTGTATGAAAGGCATTAGGCTTTGAAATAGTTTAACATCAAAACATTTTCCAAAAAATGGTTGGAACTGGCGCTATAACAAGATTTCCATTGAGGGCGTGGATAAATTTTTACACAAAGTTCCCAAAAATTAAGTCAAATCCGCACTAAAAAAAACCAACATGATTCAAATTATTTACATATATAACTTACATTTCAATTATTTCAAATAAATTATATCATCATTCAAATTATACCCTTGCAGAGGGTGTTACAAATTTGGTCAAAACTGTGCAACGCAGTGAAGGAGACATCGCCGCCTCTATAAAGTACATATATTTTTGACCAGTATCACTTCCTGAGTTGATATGAGCATGTCCATCTGTGTGTCCATTAAGTTTTAAAGCTATTGATTTGAAACTTCGCACACACACTTCTTTTCTTTGCACACAGTATATCTGTAAGTCTGAACGGCTGATTGATAGGAAATGGTATAACTTTGGTGTTTTTAGAGTTAGAGAGTTCGGAATGCTATTTTTGCATGAATTCTATTTTTGACAAAATAATACGACGAACCAAATTTCATAATGATCGGACGACTTGTTTTTAAATTTTGTATTGTAATAAATTGTTCATATTATGATATTCTAATAAGGATCGGCCATTTATATCCGATTTTTACGATATTTATCTGGTTTTAACTGCAAGGGCATATTAACTTTGGCTCCGCCCGAAGTTAGCTTTCCTTTCTTGCTTTTTATACATATCAATATTGTCTCATTAATCCTGTATAAAACGAGACCAATTTCATTACAAAATTAAGAAATTGGTTGAACTTATAACGCTTTTCCCAAAACAAGTCAGTGCAATTTTACTAGCGCTTCGGAGTAAAAGTGTGTAAAAGAAAGGAATAAGCGAAATGGAAGGGCACACTATTGCTCCGAAACGCTAGTAAGATTACACTGACTAGTTTTGGGAAAAGAGTTATAACTTCAACAGTTTTCATAATTTTTTAATAAAATTGGTCTCGTTTTATTCAGGATTAATGAGACAATATTGATTTATGTCAAAAATGATACCATTTTTTGGAAGTTGTACCGAAAAAATGGCGTCAAAGTCGGAAAAAACGACAAAAATTCGAAATGTTTCTTGTGTTAAAATTTGATCCTTTTTGTTTAAAAAAATGTAAGATATATTTTTTCTCAAAAGCTACAACATTTACCTATTGAAAAACGTTGGAATTTTAAAATCGGCTTAAAATTAGGCGTTCAGGAATTTTTAAGAGCAAAAAAGTCCCAAAAAACCGTTTTTTCTAAATAATTAAAGATTTTGGGGATGTAAAGCTAGGTACACACAATGCAAACAATTTGCAGCAAGTTGAAAATAATTTGCAGCAAAAGTTTGCACAAATGTTTACACCTATGCAAATATTGCAAGAAAATTTCTTGCTTCAATCAATTTTTGTTTTGCACTCAAACTTTTGGCTATTTCGTGCAATAAATTGCGTTAATGTCTACACGTGTTTTTATTTTTTGTTTGCAATGCTTGCAAGTGACGCTCATTTGCAAGTTCACTGTGGTTTATATAGGGGAAAACCCCATTTTCAGGGATCCCGACACGAAAAATTGTAAAAAAACAAAAAATGTAAAAAATATTTTGCCTAATATAATAATATATTAGGAATTTTATGCAGAATGGTGCAGAATTGATCTAGAAATCGTTTAAGGAACTCCGCTTGAGAATCGGATGAGAGTTGGGGAAGATATAGCCATCACTGTGAACCCTATAGGGGAAAA
The DNA here is from genome assembly GCF_030179905.1 of Drosophila bipectinata. Classification (NCBI taxonomy): domain Eukaryota; kingdom Metazoa; phylum Arthropoda; class Insecta; order Diptera; family Drosophilidae; genus Drosophila; species Drosophila bipectinata. Next base: position 16,689,040 of record NC_091740.1, on the reverse strand, counting down.
CCTCATTTTTCATCACAAAAAAATTTACAAAAATTTTAAAAAATGTTTAGTCTCAGGATGGGGAAGATATAGCCACCACAGTGGACCCCATATGGGAAAACCCCATTTTCAGTGGATCCCATTACGAACAAGAAAGCTAACTTCGGGCGTTGATATACCCTTACAGTTAAAACCGGATATATATCGCAAACATCGGATAAAGTTGGCCGATCCTTATGAGAATATGATAACATAACCCAATTTATAATAATACCCTTTATTTATAATAATTTATAATAATAATAATAATGGTTTTATACCCTTGCAGAGGGTATTATAATTTTGGTCAAAAGTGTGCAACGCAGTGAAGGAGACATCTCCGACCCTATAAAGTCTTGATCAGGATCACCTCCTGAGTTGATATGAGAATGTCCGTCTGTCTGTTTCTACGCAAACTAGTCTCTCAGTTTTAAAGCTATCGACTTGAAACTTTGCACACACACACTTCTTTCCTTTGCACGCAGTATATAAGTCGGAACGACCGGGATCGGCCGACTATATCCTATAGCTGCCATATAACTGATTGATCGGCTTTGGTATGTTTAAAGATAGAAGTTTCGGGCATTTTTTAGATTTTTTATTGTAATAAATTGGATTATATATTCATATTCCCATAAGGATCGGCCAACTATATCCGATGTTTGCGATATACATCCGGTTTTAACTGCAAGGGTATATTGACTTCGGCTCCGCCCGAAGTTAGCTTTCCTTTCTTGTTTTAAATTATTAAATATTAAATAAATTGATCCTATATTAAAATTCTCATAAGAATTCTTTATGATCGGAGGATCATTATACCCTTGCAGAGGGTATTATAATTTTGGTCAAAAGTGTGCAACGCAGTGAAGGAGACATCTCCTACCCTATAAAGTATATATATTCTTGATCAGGATCACCTCCAGAGTTAATATGAGCATGTCCGTCAATTATTTCAAATAAATTATATCATCATTCAAATTATACCCCTGCAGAGGGTGTTATAAATTTGGTCAAAACTGTGCAACGCAGTGAAGGAGACATCGCCGCCTCTATAAAGTATATATATTCTTGACCAGTATCACCTCCTGAGTTGATATGAGCATGTCCATCTGTGTGTCCATTAAGTTTTAAAGCTATTGATTTGAAACTTCGCACACACACTTCTTTTCTTTGCACACAGTATATCTGTAAGTCTGAACGGCTGGGGTCGGCCGACTATATCCTATAGCTGTCATATAACTGATTGATAGGAAATGGTATAACTTTGGTGATTTTAGAGTTAGAGAGTTCGAAATGCTATTTTTGCATGAATTCTATTTTTGACAAAATAATACGACGAACCAAATTTCATAATGATCGGACGACTTGTTTTTAAATTTTGTATTGTAATAAATTGTTCATATTATGATATTCTAATAAGGATCGGCCATTTATATCCGATTTTTACGATATATATCTGGTTTTAACTGCAAGGGCATATTAACTTCGGCTCCGCCCGAAGTTAGCTTTCTTTTCTTGTTATTTATGCTTTTATATTTTTATAGTACCATTTTAATACACCATTTTCAGTTTGAACTCCTTGCCGTCGTATTGTTACTTTAATTCAATCCAACAAGTGTTGTTGACAGCGTCACTTTCCGCATGTCACGAGTGTCATTAATTTTGGAGTCAAAGCAACAGCATTGTGAAAAGTAACAGCTGATCTATCTTTCCATTTCTCTTTTGTACCCGATATGCTTATTTAAGCTGGAACTAAATGGCAACATATAATAATTTTTCAGCAAAGTGAGAGTATGTATGTATGTATATAGTAATATAATTTAAAAGGCATGATGAAAATTTTTTTATTTAGATTCTTAGGCGTTTGTTCTGAAATAATTTAATTGGATTCAGGATTTATTATTATTTTTAATATCTAAATAATATTTATAATTTACATTTAAAGCCTAATTTATTTCCTATCTTAACCGACATATTTATTCCAATTAGCTTATTTTACATATATAAAATTAATCATGGGAGACTTTACACTTGCTATAAATGGTTCGGCTTACATAGCGAAATACTACATCATTAAAAAGGCATTGCAGAAGATGTAGAGGCCAATATTAGTAGAGGCCAACTATCTGACATTAACTAGAATTTCGTAACTATACCAAAACTTCCATAAGATGAAACATAGTTTTTTGTACCTTAGGATTGTTCTTACAGTTATGTATAATATATAATCATTTCTACGATAGTGAAAAAGTGAAAAACTCACACAAAAGATGTGTAATTTTCGAACGTTCAGATATGTGGCACCTATAATATATAGTCGGAAGATTCTTATAATATTTGGTAGGTTGGATCCATTAGCCAAAAATATAATCCATAGAAAACCTTAACCCCTCTAACTCTATATACACCAAAGTTATGACATTTCAAATCAATCAGTTACATGGAAGCTATGGGATATAGTCGACAACATCGTCTCAAAGACTGCGTGCAAAGCAATTTTTTGCTCTGAGAAAACCCATTTTTGAGCAAAAACTTTTTAAATTTTCTTGGTCCGACCCGATTTAAAATTTAAAAGTAAAAGGTGTACTGTTAAAATTTAGGGTGGCTTACATGTGAGAGACTTATCTTGGATGGAAAAATATTAATCCGTCTTTCAGATAATATGCCCCAAAATGACTGACCAATATGCATACATTTAATTATAACTAGTAATGTATTTTTTAACTTTAAAACTAAAAAGATAAATTAAAAGATAACTAATAAAAAAATTCCTAATTTTGCATATATCTAAATTATAAAAAAAAAAAAAATTATTAGTTATTGTGTATTTGTTCTATTAGAACTAACCAGTGTGCGTCTAGTCCAAAAATTGATAATTGGCAACCTAGCGACAAACGATCGATAACAATAAAGTTGTTAAAAGCGCAAAACGCCGCAAAGTGTGTAATTTCTCGAGCGCAAAAACAGGGAATGCTTCAACGGTTGACGGCAGGAACAGAAACCAGACCATATTTGAATTCATCTATGGCGTGTTTAAGCAGTTTGTCAGCGGCACGTGGCGAACGGCGGTTCAAGGCGGCCTTTTGAGCTAGCTGGCAGCAGCAGGCGGTGACCAGACGATATCGTTAACTGAACGAGAGCAGTAACAACGATTATAAAAGAGGATGAAGGCCGTGTGGCAATGATGATGTAAAACGTCAGGGGTATTCAAAAACAGCAACTCCATCCACCACCCACCACACGCTCTCGCGGCTGGATACGAAGTGCAGTAAATACAGATTTAAACGCGCGCCCCAGTTGGCCACTTTGCCGCTTGATGTCAAGGAGACCTAATACTATGCAATCACATAAAGATTGCTGTAGGAATTTATTAAACTTCAATAATTAATTAAACATAAATGTTTAAAACAAATAAACAATGATAAAAATGTAAGGTTTATTTTATAATTTTTAAATGTCTAATTAGTGCTGTAACAAAATGTTCAATCTGTAAACAAATGTGTAAACAAGTGTATATATTTGTTTATTCAATTATATATAAACAAATTTATATTTCGTATTAATATATTATGATATTAAGAAATTAACCTACATATTTATGTACACAATCGATGCAATTATTTAAAAAGCAAAAATTGCTCTTTATAAGCAAATATTACGAATCAGATTCTGCATGCTCCTTTGTTAATTTCCCGTGCACACGCTCGTTTTACCCTTACTGTTGCCACTGATTAAGGACTAAAGCCGTAGCCGAATAAGATCTATCGGCCCTTTGAGAACAGACTGACTGGGGATTGCGACAACACCTCCTTCGTGATGGTACGCAGTTATTTAAAATAATATTTCCGTATCCGGATAATAATACGAAACGCGTGTATCGTACGATGGACCCTGAAATCCCAACGGCAAATACATACATGTAGAAAAAATGATTTGATTTTTTTGATTTTTTGGTTTTTAAATGATTTTTTTATTTGGCGTGCATTGTACCTACTTGGAACTATGATAAAATAACTATCAGGTAGTATTTGACATCCAATGTTCTAAGCCGCAAAATGATTTATTTGACATACGAATTAATAAAATATTTTTAACTTTTTAAATTTTAATTGCAAGATCAATTGCGCAATTTATTTTATTTAATGGAAGTGGAGCAATATATGTAGCCTGGTCTCGATGTACCATCGATTATATGTAGTAAAAATATTCCTGCAGTTGCTATCTACCAAAATTTATTAACATAACGAGCCCTATTTGCGAAAATAACGTAAGCGTAACGTAACGTATTTGCTCCCAAAATATGAAAAACTAATTGCATCTATTTACTGAGGTATCGGTCTGTCAAGATTTGCTTTTTGGAGCTTACGTTATTTTTGCAAATAGGGTTTGATAAGATATATCATATTTTGTATTTAACATTTAAACCAAAATAACCAATATTTAACACATATCAAAAATAAAAACAGCGAAAAGTTTGAATTTAAAAAAATTAAAAATTAAGTTATAGAAACTTAAAGGGAACAATTATAGAACAAATTGTGTGACTTTAGTATAGAAATAAAATTAAAACCAAGCTTAAGGGTTAACAACACACTTGTTAGTTGTTATAGGACTCCATTTTTCGACGCGACTACTTTAAAGTTATTTGTAAACAATTTGTATTGTTTGTATTTATATGTAGTAATGAGAAAAGACTTTATCTTTAGATATTCTCAATCTAAAAATATGAAGAATCCTTAAGAAGGCTACTGTTTATCGCGAAAAATTTAAAATGTCCTGCGCTTATTATTCCAATAGTACGTCTATATTCTTTATAATAAATATATGTATGTCTAACTTGTCGATACTTAATGAAGTCAAACAATTTTTTCCTCCCATTTACATACATTTGTTTAAAAATTGGAGTACCGAGTTTAAAAATTGGAGATCTAACCCATAAGCATTATTGTTTGCACATAAATGTTTTAGTCTACATATGTATGTATGTATGTACATATGTATGCTGTAAATGTCTAAGCAAAGGGACACACATCCCGCCTATTTACTATGCATTACAAAGGCAGGCAATTTTAATCATGCCCAAATACACACACAATGCATCTTTTCATTGTTTACTTCAAGGGTAGACTGAGCTCCTCGCACCCCTAAGTAGGGTTGACTGACGAACCATTGAATGCCCGCCATTGGGTTGGGTGTTTAGTGTAACAATGTTGACCTCTTTTGTTTGTTACAAAACCTTTTCGGCATCGACTGCGGTTTTTAATCTGAAGACCCAGAAAATTTGTTATCTAAGCTACGTTTTGGACCAGTACGCTCACTATCAACTTCAATTGTTATAAATCTTTTTTTTTGTTAGATCCCACCTCAATCACTGTGGATTCTGTAGCTCACTACTTTTCTTGATCCAGACTTAGCTTTGCTTAACCAATAACGATGCTTACCTTAATGCCCTGGGATCGAGCATTTTCGGTGTCAAAACCATTGTTAAAGGTTACATGAGTGTGAGTAGTACAACGATCTCTATTTGATTCCCTAAGCAAACTCTCTATAAAGAGAATCGATATCTGTACAAACAAGAAAGGAAACCTAACTTCGGGCAGAGCCGAAGTTAATTTACCCTTTCATTTAAAACCGGATATATACCGCAAACATCGGATATAGTTGCAGATCCTTTTGAGAATATCATAACAAAACCAATTTATTGCAACAAAAAATCTAAAAAAAAGTCCCAAGCTTCTGTCTTCAAAAACACCAAAGTTTTCCAATCGATCAGTTATATGGTCGCTATTAAATATATTCGGCCGATCGTTATGAAATTTGGTAATTCGGATCAACTGACCAAAAGGGAATTAAAACTATCTAGCTTCAAAAACACGAACGTTGCGTCATTTTCGATCGTTTTGTTGCAGTTAGTCGGCCGATCCTTATAAAATTTGGTATAAAATTTGCAAAAACTGCATTCATAAAATTCCAAACTCTATTTCTTAAAAAAGGAAAGTTATAGCATTTCCGATCAATCAGTTATATGGCAGCTATAGGATACAGTTGGCCGAACTGAAATTTTTCGCATTATTTTGATAAAAATGTCAACTCTCTAACTCTAAAAACACCAAAGTTATAGCTATAGGATATATAGCCTGGCGTTTCGACTTATATTCTGCGTGCACATTCATTTGGATGTGTGCAAAGTTTCAAGTCTATAGCTTTAATACTGAGAGACTAGTTCGCGGAAAAACACGAATAGAGAGCCGGACAGACAGACATGCCTATATTAACTCAGGAGGTCAAGAGATCCTGATCAATAATATATTTATATATTTAGAATATATTTAGAATAAAATTATAATACCAACTGCAAAGGTATACAAATTCTAAGAAAGAAAGAATCATTAAAGTAATAGTTTACAAAAACTAAATCAACTGGTGGATTGACGATTTATTTTCGTGTTAGTTATATTTCTTATTCAATAAAATTCCATTAAATCACAGTTTTTAAAGTGTCTTGAACAATATTCAATATTCAACAATATTCTATTCAATTCGTAAAAACGAACCGCGAACCGTAAAGAAAGCGACGAGGCAAATTTGTGAATACAAGTATAAGTATAAGTACTTAGCTATAAAAAAAAAGAAAATAATCAAAAAATGCTTAATTTAACTTATCAATACGCAAGATATTGCTTGCAAACTCATATGATAGAAGCGCGGGTAATGTTTATTTCAAATTTTTTTCACACCCTTTCCCGCCAAAAAAATGTTATGTTTCTGTAGCGCCGGTCAAACTATGCCAAACTATTTACACTAACCAGAAAAAGTCTGCGTACAAACATGTTCGCTCACTGGCTTCGAAAAAAAGTGCTAATAGTATACATAGAAAATTCACTTTTTTTCTAAAAAGTAGTACGTGTTTTACGGTTGGGTCGAGGTTTAGGTATTTTTTGAATTTTACGTCCTTTTATCCCAAATATAAATTATTTTCAGTGAAAAAAGCAAATTTTGTATATTTGGAATAAAATCTCGTCACCTGATATGGCGAAAAAAGGCTAAAACCCTATACATATATCCAACATATTGCCCCAACCGTAAAACACGGTGGCGGTGGTACAATGGTTCGGGTATGTGTAGCGGCTAGTAGAGTCGGGAATCCGGAATTTTTTGAATCCAGAAAGGATCACAAGAAGTATATCAACATTTTAAAACCAAATTTATTTCAAAGGGCTCAAAATTAGGACTCGAGAATGATTTTTGGTTTCAACAGGACAATGATCCGAAACATTGTGCCCACAATACCAAGCTGTAGATGCTTTAAAATGTGGAAAATCACTTAAATTCGCCACCTCAATCCTTAAATCTAAATCCTATTAATCATCTATGGGACCTATTGGAGCTCAGGACTCGCCAAAACACCATAACATCCAAGGATAGAATAGAAGAATGGAGTAAAATAACGGCAAAGGATACGGCGAAATTGGTCCACTCAATGGCAAATTGGTTGGCTGAAGTTATTAAGCTAAAAGGGATATCCTTTCTTCGTACCAATATATTAAAAAAAAAATTTTTTTTCGATATTTTAAATTTTTTACGCACACTTTTTCTGACTGAAAATCCGAATATTTTTTTTATTTTTTCTATATAGTATCTAAAGTTTAAAAGCTAGGAACTAGGAAGTTACATACCATCAAAGCTGTACTACTGTACTACTTTTGTAAAATGTACTACTTTTTAGAAAAAAAATGAATTTTCTATGTATACTATTAGCACTTTTTTTTCGAAGCCAAAGTGAGCGAACATGTTTGTACGCAGATTTTTTCTGGCAAGTGTATGTGGCCAATTTATACATATATGAAAACAAAATTCTTCCAAACAAAATTCAACCTGGGTAACTCAAAGATATAGAACTATACAATAAAATAGTGAATAGTGAAAATGACTATTTGAAGTAGTCTACTCTAGCAGTTAGTATTTCCAAAAAATACAAAAGTATGCAACAAAATTCTTCTTATTATGCTTCAGGTTCTTTAATCGGCTTCCTCAGTTGTTATTTCCAAAACATACAAAAGTATGGAACAAAATTTTTATTGTTGAGACATAAAGTTGTAAAGTTACTATATCATTTAGCTTTCATATAATTGAAAATCGGAAATGCTATACCTTTCCTGATAAAGCAGATATAAACATGGGACTATTATTAAAATTTACATTATATACTACTTCAATTTCTACATGGGTCTGTTAATTATATCCGATATGTGTATGTATGCATATCTTGTATGTATGTAAGTATAACCCATGTATAAAATTATACATCTAAAAAAAATTATAATGAGCTTAAAAAATATGCTATTCTCAAAAAAATTTTAAAAATATTCTTTATTTTTGTTTTACGCATCAAAAATAAAACCTATAAGCTATATATATTTTACACATTTATATTTTAGTACTATTAATAGTACTTTGTGAAGTAAAGTTAAATTGAATTATAATATTTTTTTTCTTGCTTTATGCCCAATAAAACACTTGGCATTCCATTACGCCATTACTTTGTTTCTTCGATTGTGCAACTAAAATGTGCAACTACTATAGAACAAGAAGCTGAAATGCCCTTACAATTAAGATCTGGATATGTATCGCAAAAATCGGATACAGTTGGCCGATCCTTATGAGAATTTCATTATGAAAACAATTTGTTAGAATATATCAAAGAAAGAAGTCTCAAGCTTCTATCTTTAAAAAATATGTTATATGGCAGCTATTGGATATAGTTGGTCGCTTTTTTAAAAACTTGGGTAGCTCCATCCATCTTTGGGTAGATAAGTAATAAGGCAGTTATAGGATATAGTCGGCCGATCCTAAAAAAAAAAATAACAAGTCCCATAGAAAATCCCAACTCTCAAACTCTAAAAACCTTAAAGTTATGGCTTTTTCTATCAATAAGTTATATGACAGCTATACACCATTTTTTAGACTATGTTTACATTTTCTCGTTATTAAAAGGATAACACAAGTTTTTTGGACACTTCACATACACAAATACATAATTCTCAACAGCTGATTTTTTCGCAGTGGTGCCATCTATTGAAATTTCTGGTGAGCACCATTAAAAATTAGTCTATTGTGAATGATATGCAGTTAAAATTATTTAAATTCTTTAACTTCCGAAAAACGATTTTTGGCCAGAAAAAGTGGTCAAACTTCCTATAGTGCGATGTAGGTGGCGCTTAGCTTGCGAATGAAAACACTATATATGTACATATATGTACATAGGCGAAGCATTAGTGCGCTTCTGATCTGAATGAATCATATACCAATATAAAAGTATTGCTTCAATTAAATACGCCGTGTTTTCAAAACATTGACAAAAGTTTATCAGTATCGGATAAATTTTCGTAAATTTAAAATGATTTTGATTGACTAAATTGGAGTACATTGGAGTGGGAACGTTGGAGTTTCAAAAAAAAATATTTTACTAATAACATTTGAATTTTGAATACACATCGATTGACTATCAAAATCCGACTTTTTGTTTAGAAGCTATTATCCTTCACAAAGAAACATAGTGTGTCTTCAGTTTGTCTGTTTGCACTAGGTTAATATAGAAAAAAAATCGGTTTAACGGTGACGAACGCGCAAGCCACGCCTAAAAGGCTAGTATTTAAAAGTATTCTTCACGACACGAGTCTGTATGTTATTTAATGTTTTCGAATTAGAGCAGCCTTTAATTTTACCTCGTAAGAGTTTTTTTTATTTCAGTCTTAAAATTCAATTCATTTGATAATAATACAAAATTCTTGTTGATACAATAAGGGTTGACTTAAAAATTTTAGCTAAAAAAAGAAAAGAAATGTAACTTCTGGCGGATCCGATGTTTATAAAACCTTGCAGTTAAGATCGGAAATGTATTGAAAATTTCCAATTTAGTTGGCCGACGTTTATGTATTTCCAAAAGTCCCAAGCTTTTATCCTCAAAAGTACCATATATGTGATTTTTTAGATTGTTCAGTTGTATGGGAGCTATAGGATATAGTTGGCCGATCCTTACAATATCGAGTAGATCGAATTATTATATACAAATTTTGTATATTTGGAATAAAATCTCGTCACCTGATATGGCGAAAAAAGGCTAAAACCCTATACATATATCCAACATATTGCCCCAACCGTAAAACACGGTGGCGGTGGTACAATGGTTCGGGTATGTGTAGCGGCTAGTAGAGTCGGGAATCCGGAATTTTTTGAATCCAGAAAGGATCACAAGAAGTATATCAACATTTTAAAACCAAATTTATTTCAAAGGGCTCAAAATTAGGACTCGAGAATGATTTTTGGTTTCAACAGGACAATGATCCGAAACATTGTGCCCACAATACCAAGCTGTAGATGCTTTAAAATGTGGAAAATCACTTAAATTCGCCACCTCAATCCTTAAATCTAAATCCTATTAATCATCTATGGGACCTATTGGAGCTCAGGACTCGCCAAAACACCATAACATCCAAGGATAGAATAGAAGAATGGAGTAAAATAACGGCAAAGGATACGGCGAAATTGGTCCACTCAATGGCAAATTGGTTGGCTGAAGTTATTAAGCTAAAAGGGATATCCTTTCTTCGTACCAATATATTAAAAAAAAAATTTTTTTTCGATATTTTAAATTTTTTACGCACACTTTTTCTGACTGAAAATCCGAATATTTTTTTTATTTTTTCTATATAGTATCTAAAGTTTAAAAGCTAGGAACTAGGAAGTTACATACCATCAAAGCTGTACTACTGTACTACTTTTGTAAAATGTACTACTTTTTAGAAAAAAAATGAATTTTCTATGTATACTATTAGCACTTTTTTTTCGAAGCCAAAGTGAGCGAACATGTTTGTACGCAGATTTTTTCTGGCAAGTGTATGTGGCCAATTTATACATATATGAAAACAAAATTCTTCCAAACAAAATTCAACCTGGGTAACTCAAAGATATAGAACTATCCAATAAAATAGTGAATAGTGAAAATGACTATTTGAAGTAGTCTACTCTAGCAGTTAGTATTTCCAAAAAATACAAAAGTATGCAACAAAATTCTTCTTATTATGCTTCAGGTTCTTTAATCGGCTTCCTCAGTTGTTATTTCCAAAACATACAAAAGTATGGAACAAAATTTTTATTGTTGAGACATAAAGTTGTAAAGTTACTATATCATTTAGCTTTCATATAATTGAAAATCGGAAATGCTATACCTTTCCTGATAAAGCAGATATAAACATGGGACTATTATTAAAATTTACATTATATACTACTTCAATTTCTACATGGGTCTGTTAATTATATCCGATATGTGTATGTATGCATATCTTGTATGTATGTAAGTATAACCCATGTATAAAATTATACATCTAAAAAAAATTATAATGAGCTTAAAAAATATGCTATTCTCAAAAAAATTTTAAAAATATTCTTTATTTTTGTTTTACGCATCAAAAATAAAACCTATAAGCTATATATATTTTACACATTTATATTTTAGTACTATTAATAGTACTTTGTGAAGTAAAGTTAAATTGAATTATAATATTTTTTTTCTTGCTTTATGCCCAATAAAACACTTGGCATTCCATTACGCCATTACTTTGTTTTTTCGATTGTGCAACTAAAATGTGCAACTACTATAGAACAAGAAGCTGAAATGCCCTTACAATTAAGATCTGGATATGTATCGCAAAAATCGGATACAGTTGGCCGATCCTTATGAGAATTTCATTATGAAAACAATTTGTTAGAATATATCAAAGAAAGAAGTCTCAAGCTTCTATCTTTAAAAAATATGTTATATGGCAGCTATTGGATATAGTTGGTCGCTTTTTTAAAAACTTGGGTAGCTCCATCCATCTTTGGGTAGATAAGTAATAAGGCAGTTATAGGATATAGTCGGCCGATCCTAAAAAAAAAAATAACAAGTCCCATAGAAAATCCCAACTCTCAAACTCTAAAAACCTTAAAGTTATGGCTTTTTCTATCAATAAGTTATATGACAGCTATACACCATTTTTTAGACTATGTTTACATTTTCTCGTTATTAAAAGGATAACACTTCACATACACAAATACATAATTCTCAACAGCTGATTTTTTCGCAGTGGTGCCATCTATTGAAATTTCTGGTGAGCACCATTAAAAATTAGTCTATTGTGAATGATATGCAGTTAAAATTATTTAAATTCTTTAACTTCCGAAAAACGATTTTTGGCCAGAAAAAGTGGTCAAACTTCCTATAGTGCGATGTAGGTGGCGCTTAGCTTGCGAATGAAAACACTATATATGTACATATATGTACATAGGCGAAGCATTAGTGCGCTTCTGATCTGAATGAATCATATACCAATATAAAAGTATTGCTTCAATTAAATACGCCGTGTTTTCAAAACATTGACAAAAGTTTATCAGTATCGGATAAATTTTCGTAAATTTAAAATGATTTTGATTGACTAAATTGGAGTACATTGGAGTGGGAACGTTGGAGTTTCAAAAAAAAATATTTTACTAATAACATTTGAATTTTGAATACACATCGATTGACTATCAAAATCCGACTTTTTGTTTAGAAGCTATTATCCTTCACAAAGAAACATAGTGTGTCTTCAGTTTGTCTGTTTGCACTAGGTTAATATAGAAAAAAAATCGGTTTAACGGTGACGAACGCGCAAGCCACGCCTAAAAGGCTAGTATTTAAAAGTATTCTTCACGACACGAGTCTGTATGTTATTTAATGTTTTCGAATTAGAGCAGCCTTTAATTTTACCTCGTAAGAGTTTTTTTTATTTCAGTCTTAAAATTCAATTCATTTGATAATAATACAAAATTCTTGTTGATACAATAAGGGTTGACTTAAAAATTTTAGCTAAAAAAAGAAAAGAAATGTAACTTCTGGCGGATCCGATGTTTATAAAACCTTGCAGTTAAGATCGGAAATGTATTGAAAATTTCCAATTTAGTTGGCCGACGTTTATGTATTTCCAAAAGTCCCAAGCTTTTATCCTCAAAAGTACCATATATGTGATTTTTTAGATTGTTCAGTTGTATGGGAGCTATAGGATATAGTTGGCCGATCCTTACAATATCGAGTAGATCGAATTATTATATACAAATTTTGTATATTTGGAATAAAATCTCGTCACCTGATATGGCGAAAAAAGGCTAAAACCCTATACATATATCCAACATATTGCCCCAACCGTAAAACACGGTGGCGGTGGTACAATGGTTCGGGTATGTGTAGCGGCTAGTAGAGTCGGGAATCCGGAATTTTTTGAATCCAGAAAGGATCACAAGAAGTATATCAACATTTTAAAACCAAATTTATTTCAAAGGGCTCAAAATTAGGACTCGAGAATGATTTTTGGTTTCAACAGGACAATGATCCGAAACATTGTGCCCACAATACCAAGCTGTAGATGCTTTAAAATGTGGAAAATCACTTAAATTCGCCACCTCAATCCTTAAATCTAAATCCTATTAATCATCTATGGGACCTATTGGAGCTCAGGACTCGCCAAAACACCATAACATCCAAGGATAGAATAGAAGAATGGAGTAAAATAACGGCAAAGGATACGGCGAAATTGGTCCACTCAATGGCAAATTGGTTGGCTGAAGTTATTAAGCTAAAAGGGATATCCTTTCTTCGTACCAATATATTAAAAAAAAAATTTTTTTTCGATATTTTAAATTTTTTACGCACACTTTTTCTGACTGAAAATCCGAATATTTTTTTTATTTTTTCTATATAGTATCTAAAGTTTAAAAGCTAGGAACTAGGAAGTTACATACCATCAAAGCTGTACTACTGTACTACTTTTGTAAAATGTACTACTTTTTAGAAAAAAAATGAATTTTCTATGTATACTATTAGCACTTTTTTTTCGAAGCCAAAGTGAGCGAACATGTTTGTACGCAGATTTTTTCTGGCAAGTGTATGTGGCCAATTTATACATATATGAAAACAAAATTCTTCCAAACAAAATTCAACCTGGGTAACTCAAAGATATAGAACTATCCAATAAAATAGTGAATAGTGAAAATGACTATTTGAAGTAGTCTACTCTAGCAGTTAGTATTTCCAAAAAATACAAAAGTATGCAACAAAATTCTTCTTATTATGCTTCAGGTTCTTTAATCGGCTTCCTCAGTTGTTATTTCCAAAACATACAAAAGTATGGAACAAAATTTTTATTGTTGAGACATAAAGTTGTAAAGTTACTATATCATTTAGCTTTCATATAATTGAAAATCGGAAATGCTATACCTTTCCTGATAAAGCAGATATAAACATGGGACTATTATTAAAATTTACATTATATACTACTTCAATTTCTACATGGGTCTGTTAATTATATCCGATATGTGTATGTATGCATATCTTGTATGTATGTAAGTATAACCCATGTATAAAATTATACATCTAAAAAAAATTATAATGAGCTTAAAAAATATGCTATTCTCAAAAAAATTTTAAAAATATTCTTTATTTTTGTTTTACGCATCAAAAATAAAACCTATAAGCTATATATATTTTACACATTTATATTTTAGTACTATTAATAGTACTTTGTGAAGTAAAGTTAAATTGAATTATAATATTTTTTTTCTTGCTTTATGCCCAATAAAACACTTGGCATTCCATTACGCCATTACTTTGTTTTTTCGATTGTGCAACTAAAATGTGCAACTACTATAGAACAAGAAGCTGAAATGCCCTTACAATTAAGATCTGGATATGTATCGCAAAAATCGGATACAGTTGGCCGATCCTTATGAGAATTTCATTATGAAAACAATTTGTTAGAATATATCAAAGAAAGAAGTCTCAAGCTTCTATCTTTAAAAAATATGTTATATGGCAGCTATTGGATATAGTTGGTCGCTTTTTTAAAAACTTGGGTAGCTCCATCCATCTTTGGGTAGATAAGTAATAAGGCAGTTATAGGATATAGTCGGCCGATCCTAAAAAAAAAAATAACAAGTCCCATAGAAAATCCCAACTCTCAAACTCTAAAAACCTTAAAGTTATGGCTTTTTCTATCAATAAGTTATATGACAGCTATACACCATTTTTTAGACTATGTTTACATTTTCTCGTTATTAAAAGGATAACACAAGTTTTTTGGACACTTCACATACACAAATACATAATTCTCAACAGCTGATTTTTTCGCAGTGGTGCCATCTATTGAAATTTCTGGTGAGCACCATTAAAAATTAGTCTATTGTGAATGATATGCAGTTAAAATTATTTAAATTCTTTAACTTCCGAAAAACGATTTTTGGCCAGAAAAAGTGGTCAAACTTCCTATAGTGCGATGTAGGTGGCGCTTAGCTTGCGAATGAAAACACTATATATGTACATATATGTACATAGGCGAAGCATTAGTGCGCTTCTGATCTGAATGAATCATATACCAATATAAAAGTATTGCTTCAATTAAATACGCCGTGTTTTCAAAACATTGACAAAAGTTTATCAGTATCGGATAAATTTTCGTAAATTTAAAATGATTTTGATTGACTAAATTGGAGTACATTGGAGTGGGAACGTTGGAGTTTCAAAACAAAATATTTTACTAATAACATTTGAATTTTGAATACACATCGATTGACTATCAAAATCCGACTTTTTGTTTAGAAGCTATTATCCTTCACAAAGAAACATAGTGTGTCTTCAGTTTGTCTGTTTGCACTAGGTTAATATAGAAAAAAAATCGGTTTAACGGTGACGAACGCGCAAGCCACGCCTAAAAGGCTAGTATTTAAAAGTATTCTTCACGACACGAGTCTGTATGTTATTTAATGTTTTCGAATTAGAGCAGCCTTTAATTTTACCTCGTAAGAGTTTTTTTATTTCAGTCTTAAAATTCAATTCATTTGATAATAATACAAAATTCTTGTTGATACAATAAGGGTTGACTTAAAAATTTTAGCTAAAAAAAGAAAAGAAATGTAACTTCTGGCGGATCCGATGTTTATAAAACCTTGCAGTTAAGATCGGAAATGTATTGAAAATTTCCAATTTAGTTGGCCGACGTTTATGTATTTCCAAAAGTCCCAAGCTTTTATCCTCAAAAGTACCATATATGTGATTTTTTAGATTGTTCAGTTGTATGGGAGCTATAGGATATAGTTGGCCGATCCTTACAATATCGAGTAGATCGAATTAGTTTTCCAAAAGTAGAATCTTTAGGAAGTCCTCACCTCCTATCTTCAAAAACACGAGTATTAAGGGGGGACATCTGAGTAGAATTTTGAAAAAATCGAAATTTTTTTTTTTCGCTTAAAAAATTCTTTAGGGTTTTAAAAATGACGTATCAAAAGATAGAGTCCGGCAAAAGTGTTAAAGTGTCGAAATTTTTCATTCTGCGGCGATGCCTCACAGGTATATCCCACAGTACTTAAAACTTTAAACGCGTTTTTCTCGAAACCGCTTTTTTTAAGTTGGCCGAACACATAACTCGAACAACTCTTAACCTATCGTTCTAAAATTTTGACAGTATACTCAGAATACCTATGTCTATCGACACACGTAGGATACTTTTTTTTTTTATCAACAATTTTGTGACGTTTTTTGTTCGTGAAAATTGAAAATTTTGTTCAATCACTCACTATTTTGCAAAAAATCAATATATCGAAAAAATCCTACGTGTGTCGATAGCCGTTGAGATACAAAAACTAACCAATTTTGATTTTTTGTTCTAGATAAAAAATTAAGGACGTTAGGTGTTCGGCCATGGACCCCCTTTAAAAAAATAGGGCCTACGAATAAGGGCTGCAGGGCCGCCATTTTGTTTTCGATTTATTAAAAAAAATTTTATTGTGTACTTTAAATATAATATAATAAAACCTCATGTACAAATTTTCGATTAGCTGTTTTGATTTGGCCAAATTAAATTCCAGAAAATCCGTTTTTTTTTGTCCTGTTACTCAGATGTCCCCCCTTAAGACATTTCTTAGCGACCAGTCATATGGTAGGATATAGTCGGCCAATCCTTATAAATTGTTGTATAACGAATCAATTGGTCAAAAATAAAGTTCATAGAAAATCTCAACTCTCTAACATTTTAACAAGAAATTATTTTCGCAGTGATGGACACATCCCCGACCCTATAAAGTATATACACTCATGCTCAGGATCACCTCCTGAGTTGATATGAGCATATCCGTCTGTCTGTTTCTACGCAAACTAGTCTCTCAGTTTCAAAGCTATTAACTTGAAACTTTGCATACACCTTTCTTTTCTTTGGAAAAGTCGGGATCGGTCGACTATATCCTATAGCTGCCATATACTGATTGATAGAAAACAAGAAAGGAAAGCTAACTTCGGGCGGAGCCGAAGTTTATATACCCTTGCAGTTAAAACCGGATATATATCGCAAACATCGGATATAGTTGGCCGATCCTTATGGGAATAGGAATATATAATCCAATTTATTACAATACAAAATCTAAAAAAAGTCCCAAACTTCTATCTTCAAAACTACGAAAGTTGATATTTCTACCAAATACCATTTCCCATCGTTCAGTTATATGGCAGCTATGGGATATAGTCGGCCGATCCTAATGAAATTTGGTAGGTTGGATCAACTGACCAAGAATTAAATCTGTACTAAGTTCCAGCTTTCTATCTTCAAAAACACGAAAGTTGGGTCATTTCCGATCGTTCAGTTATATGGCAGCTATAGGATATAGTCGGCCGATCCTTATGAAATTTGGCATGTCGTATTATTTTGCCAAAAATAGCTCTCATGTCAAATTTGAACTCTCTAACTCTAAAAACACCAAAGTTATACCATTTCCGATCAATCAGTTATATGGCAGCTATAGGATATAGTCGGCCGATCCGGGCCGTTCCGACTTATATACTGCGTGCAAAGGAAAGAAGGGTGTGTGCAAAGTTTCAAGTCGATAGCTTTAAAACTGAGAGACTAGTTCGCGTAGAAACAGACAGACAGACGGACAGACGGACAGACGGACATGCTCATATCAACTCAGGAGGTGATCCTGATCAAGAATATATATACTTTATAGGGTCGGAGATGTCTCCTTCACTGCGTTGCACACTTTTGACCAAAATTATAATACCCTCTGCAAGGGTATAATGATATAACTTTGGTGTTTTTAGCGTTAGAGAGTTCGGATGTAGCATGAATGATATTTTTGCCAAATTATACGCTTTTCGCTATATAAGCTAAACATATCAATGTAATCTTGCGGTTACTCCGGAGTAACACTGTGGCCTTCTATGGAGTTCATTCCTTTTTTTACAAACTAATCTTTTACAAACCGGAGCGCTCGCAAGATTGCATTGTCTTGTTTTGGAAAAAGCGTTATAGCTTCAACAATTTTCATAATTTATTAATAAATTTGGTCTATTTTTCTAGATCTATTTCTCTATTTTCTAGAAAAAAAGCTTGTTGTTTTTTTTTTTAAGCTACAACATTAAACTATTGAAAAAAGACGGCATCTATATATTTCTAGAAAAAAAGTTGTTGTTTTTTTAAAAGCTACAACATTAAACTATTGAAAAAAGACGGCATTTTAAAATTGGTTTACAATTACGCGTTTAGGAATTTTCAAGCGCTAAAAAGTCCCAAAAAGCGATTTTTTTAAACACGGTTTTGTGTTATACAAAACAAACTTTAAAAAAATTTTTGCTCAATAAAAATTAACATACTTAAATTTTCTGATTTTTTTTTTGGAAAAAAATAAGATTTCGAGACAAAAAGCCAAACGCACAAACAAATGGACAAACTAAACCAATTTTTTTTATTTTCTTGAATATGATACATAACTTTTGAACGGATTGTCGGATCGCGATGATTGAGGTGTCAATCGACGCATATTAGAATGTTTTTAAAGAAAATGCATTTCTTTGGTTGGTTTTTTATTATTTGGCTTTTTTTACCCCTAGCCCCAATTAGAAACATACTGTTTCTATTGGCGATGATTAAAGCAAATCCAATCCAAGTGAATAGTCAAAGACTGTTTTTTTCTAAAAAACAAGAAAGGAAAGCTAACTTCGGGCGGAGCCGAAGTTTATATACCCTTGCAGTTAAAACCGGATATATATCGCAAACATCGGATATAGTTGGCCGATCCTTATGGGAATAGGAATATATAATCCAATTTATTACAATACAAAATCTAAAAAAAGTCCCAAACTTCTATCTTCAAAACTACGAAAGTTGATATTTCTACCAAATACCATTTCCGATCGTTCAGTTATATGGCAGCTATGGGATATAGTCGGCCGATCCTAATGAAATTTGGTAGGTTGGATCAACTGACCAAGAATTAAATCTGTACTAAGTTCCAGCTTTCTATCTTCAAAAACACGAAAGTTGGGTCATTTCCGATCGTTCAGTTATATGGCAGCTATAGGATATAGTCGGCCGATCCTTATGAAATTTGGCATGTCGTATTATTTTGCCAAAAATAGCTCTCATGTCAAATTTGAACTCTCTAACTCTAAAAACACCAAAGTTATACCATTTCCGATCAATCAGTTATATGGCAGCTATAGGATATAGTCGGCCGATCCGGGCCGTTCCGACTTATATACTGCGTGCAAAGGAAAGAAGGGTGTGTGCAAAGTTTCAAGTCGATAGCTTTAAAACTGAGAGACTAGTTCGCGTAGAAACAGACAGACAGACGGACAGACGGACAGACGGACAGACGGACATGCTCATATCAACTCAGGAGGTGATCCTGATCAAGAATATATATACTTTATAGGGTCGGAGATGTCTCCTTCACTGCGTTGCACACTTTTGACCAAAATTATAATACCCTCTGCAAGGGTATAAAAAATGCATTTCTTTTAATATAGTGAATATCTATTATGAAGCTTTTAAGTGAGAAATGCATGCACGCACTGCATCCACTACTTATATCCACATAACTTTTAATGTGTAGCGAGTGTGGAATGAGTATGGGTATGGATAATATGATTTAATGAGTATGGAAAAGTCTTACTTTTTCTAGTTTCTTAAGCCATTCTTTAAGATGTGTGTTACAAGGTTCTCCAATTAGATTAATTAACTACAAACCAATTAATTACTTAATAATACTATTATTATTTATTAATAAACCAATTACAATAAAATATCTAAAAACAAGAAAGGAAAGCTAACTTCGGGCGAAGCCGAAGTTTATATACCCCTGCAGTTAAAACCGGATATATATTGCAAACATCGGATATAGTTGGCCGATCCTTATGGGAATATGAATATATAACCCAATTTATTACAATAAAAAATCTAAAAAAAGTCCCAAACTTTATCTTCAAAAATACCAAAGTTGGTATTTCTACCAAAAATCGTTCAGTTCTACCATTTCCGATCGTTCAGTTATATGGCAGCTATAACATATAGTCGGCCGATCGTTATGAAATTTGGTAGGTCGGATTAACTGACCAAAAATATAATCTTTACCAAGTTCCAGATTTCTATCTTCAAAAACACGAAAACAGACGTTGGGCCATTTCCGATCGTTCAGTTATATGGCAGCTAGAGGATATAGTCGGCCGATCCTTACGAAATTTGGCATGTTGTTAAAAATAGCGCTCATTTGAACTTTCTAACTCTAAAAACACCGAAGCTATACCATTTCCGATAAATCAGTTATATGGCAGCTATAGGATATAGTCGGCCGATTCCAATCGTTCCGACTTATATACTGCGTGCAAAAAAGAGAAGGGTGTTTCAAGTCGATAGCTTCAAAACTGAGAGACTAGTTTGCGTAGAAACAGACAGACGGACAGACGAACAGACGAACAGACGTAGACATTTTTTTCGATAGCCTGAATGAGCATTACTACTATTGTGCAGCTGTATGTCTCGGTTGGCTTGGCAGCCGTTAAAAATGTTCGGCTTTATTTAGATTACAATAAAGAGCACATAGCTCATCAATTAACTCCAAATAACGCTGTAATTATTCAATTTATTATCTAGCCATAAGGGCTTAAGGGCTTATTGTGGGGGCATTGTGAAACCGTACAGGAGAGGGACCAAGCAGGGCCACATGTCTTTATGATAATTCTTTGGCTAAATGCCTAGCGCGACTAACATGATCCTAGGAAAGAAAGTAAAAGTTTCCCCACCTACAACGGCTTCCTCATTCGTGGCCAGGGGACAGCTTTTTAAGCCCCAATCTTAGTACTTCCTATGGGTATGAGACAACCTCCGTATGAGATATTTGGGGAATATATGGTTGGGAAAAAAGTAATCTCTGCGAGAAGATTTACCAATATCAAACAAAAACATCTTAAAAAATTATTTTTATGTCACTTGGCCTACACGATGGGCGCAGTATTTTTAATAATTATATTTTTAATGAGATTATAGCTGTAACGGGTTTAATATTCTGGCACAGACCAGCAAAAATGTTTGGGAAAATCCCAGGCAACAATTTGCAACGAACCTAGAGGGAAAAAAAGAAACCTTTCGAGCGAGTTGAAAATGTTATGTTCGGCGCCAGTTATTCGGAGTTCTAAATTTTTAATGCCATTTTGAGTACAATGAGATGGAAGAAAAACGGGCTGGATGAGGAGGAGGATAAGGCATAGACTTTTTTTTCAAGAAACTAAAAAAAGCTCGGAGGAGCTCCTCCTCGGATGAGGAGGAGGAAATCCTGGATGGATACATCTTCTAGGAGAGCAACTTGGCAAGGGCCCTTAGAGGCGTCGGGATGGAGGAGGACTCTCTGCTGAGCTCCAAGACGGAAGCAAAGTTTACTGTGGTAGAGAATCTCGAGGATGTCTCTGAAAATCTTGAAGATGAGCCACCACAGTAAGGCGGCGTCAGCTGCCCTCCTACTCCACCTCCAACTGATGTGACCCTCATAAAGGAGCCGTGGATCCCTGGAGACAGGATTCTTGCGTTGGGAGCGTCGGAGTAGAGGCTTTGTAGTCTCGAGCCTGTATCCGCGAAAAGAAGAATCCTAACCTCTTCTTGCTACCTAATTTCAGCAATAAAGAGTCTATAGCCTCAGCAATAGAAAGACCAAAGAGACCTCTAAGGGTATGCTCGGCTGACATGGACCACGATCAGGATTCCCGCTAGTCAAACAGCTGGTGGAAGACAGCGGGAAGCACAAGATCGACCCAATCATAGGGTGCAATGCCAAAGCCCATCATCAGTAGGGAAGCACTAATACTAACGAGGGGTGAGTCTTCGATTTCATCCTAAACTCAAATCTTCTGGTGGGTAAAAGCGGCACAGAACCCACCATACACTAAAACCTCGTATGGCAGCTGGACATTTTCCAGCAAGGAAACCCTAGACGCTCTCACAAATGCACATTTTCCAGGGTATTTTCAGGAGAAAACAATCTAGGAAACGCAGAGCCCGGGGGAAAGCTTCCCATCCCGAGCCATAGAAATCTGAGTTGGCGATAAACTGTTTCAAACGCTTTAAATCTCCAGGCCCACATGGCACCTTTTCGATCCAACTAACTAAGCCTGGCTTAATCTGTGGCTATGGAATAGGAAAATCTTCACAGCAATATTCAGAGAAAGTACCGTGCCCAAGACGTAGTTGCGGACGAAGGTTGTCTTCATACCCAAAGAAGGAAAACCACCACTGCTCCCCGAAGGACTTCAGACCAATAAGTCGGTCGTCCTTCCTCTACAAGACAATGGAGAGACTTATCAAACTTATCATCAGCCCAAATGTATTTTGGGATTACAGCACGCGTATAGGAAGCGCCATTACAAGGAGACGGCTTTCCACGATATTATTACGTTCGTCGAAAAGGCAAAAGGAATAAGCGCTTATTGATTTATTTAAAGAGGAGAGTCTATTCAAAGATTCGTCAGGAGAGGCACTCCGCAAGGAGGTGTACTCTCCCCCTTCTCTGGAACGTGGCGGCTAACAACCTTCTGGGATCCCTAGCAGGTGGTGAAAGTAAAGTTATCGCTTATGCAGATGATGTCTCAATTGCCTTCATTGGCCGCATGACTGGCAAACTGAAAGTTTTCTCAGCATTGGCAGATAAGAACGGGCTACAAGTGAATCCATCTAAGACCAAACATGTCCTCTTGACTAGGAAGTATCATTTATAATTTTTAAGGCTTCCAAAGATATCAGTGGAAACTCTTACCCTCAGTGGTAACGTCAAGCACCTAGGAATTAGCCTAGACAGAAAACTGGACTGGAAGCTAAATACTATTGATAGAGCAAATAAGGCGGCTATCGCCCTTAAACTTGCCGCTAGACCATTGGACGTAAATGAAGTATGTTTGTATCAAAATATATGTTGTCGCCAGGTGGGAGGCGGTTTCCACTGCGAGCGCTGTATCTAAATAAGTACTTCAGATTCCCCGATCACTGAAGTGTGTTCCATGCTGAAGTAATAGCTATCATGGAAGCACTTTGATCCCCAGCCCGCGCTGGCAATCAAGAAACTATTTGTATCTTCTCAGATAGTCAAGCGACACTTAGATCTCTTGACGGATTTTCATCCGTGAAGGTGAACAGTGAATGATCTCTTAACGCAGATCTCTTAGCATGATTACCATCAACATAGGGACCACTAGGAAAAGTGCGCCGCTGATGAAATAGCAAGGGCAGGTACTACCAAGCCTCTCCTCCAGGAGAAAGAACTAGTAGGAATTCCTTTAACAACGTGAAGGCTAAAATACAGGGATCACTTTGACCGCATAGCACTACGGAAATGCAGTAGTTTCCAGAGCTGCAGAAACTCACGCCTTACATGGAACACCCGCTGTAGAAAAAGATCAATGAAGCTTATCGCCCTCAATAGGCAGGATTGCAGTCTAACGGTCCAGGCCATCACGAGGCACTGGTTAATAGTAACGAACGCGGCTAGACTAGCGGTGCCACACTATGATTACTGTAGGAGCTGCGGGGATGTAGAAGAGGAGGAGACAGTCACGCAGTCGACTCAAAATCCTTACGGACCTAACAGACCTCACAGAGATCGCTCCCCGCGGACTCTTTGTCTTCATCCGGAAAGCTGGATGGGTTTGCGAGCCGCCTCAGGAAGGAAAAAGCTTGGACACTTTAGCAGGTAGGACCTCTTGCGGAACCTCTGCATATGCGGTTTTACATGCTTTGGTGCAGGCTGGTGGCAGCTGACATAGTTTTAATTTCCAGTATTTATAGAATGCAAGGGTACATATATTGTAGTCGTGTGAATGTATTTAACATAGAGAAGAAATTATCTCCGACACCATAAAGCATGTTAATTCCTTATCAGCATTAATAGCCGAGTGGATATAGCCATTTACGCGTGTCCGTCCATCCGTCTATCCGTATGAACACGTGGATCTCAGAGACTATAAAAGATAGAGCCATAGGATTTGGCAAGAAGACTCCTTTAATGCCCACGTAGTTCAAGATTCTTCTACATTTTGGCCTCATCCCTTACCGGCTGAACAATTCTGGAATTTCTGTATCGCCAAAACAGTAATTAATATATCTGGACTTACGCTGAGAACGGTTGCTTCCCGTTTCATTGCTTGTTTCATTACTCAAACTTTCTGTATATTCGCATCCAGTTTATCATTCTCAACAATCAACTGTATAAGCGGTATACTATTATGAATTGTAAGGTACACATTCGTAATCATCCGAGTTCCTTCTACTCATTTGTCAATATGAAACGGAAAACAAATTATTTTTCTCCTATCCCTATCATATTAAAATATTCTTCTGAGCTAGGTATTGTTAATCTATTTGCGTCATTCTATTGCTATCCTCGTACTATCTTATTTAATTTTTCTTGCATGTCTTCCAAAGCGATGGAATTAATCATTTATTATTCCGCTTCATAAGAGAAAGGGTCAAAAGAACTTATTGAAAACTACAGCGGAATGGCTAAGCTATCTGCGATTCCCAAAATTCTGGAGAAATTTGTTACTTCCCAACTGCACCATTTTTGTAAAAACATCATTTCCACTTCACAGCATGGTTTTGCCAACCATCGATCTACTTACTACACTTCTCTACTACCAACCTTCTTGAATTCACTTCGATCATTCACAGGAGTTTTCTGAGCGGCACGCAAACTGATGTGGCATACACTGATTTTAGCAAAGCATTCGATTCTTTGAACCATAATCTCTTCCTTCAAAAGCTATATCTTATGGGGTTTTCTCCAAAAATCGTGCAGTGGTTGACCTCCTATATATCGAGCTGCATGAAGAGTGTTTTGTTTAAAAACATTAAATCACATACTTTAACGTTTTAATTGGTGTCCCACAAGGCAGTCACTTTGGACCTCTTTTTTTTTGTTTTGTTTTTTTTTTTGTTCTTTTTGTTAACGATTCACTCCTTCATTTATGTATGTTGATGGCAAGTTATGTGTTTCTTTCTCAGACAAATTTTTTCATAGACGTTTGCAAAAAGACCTTAAAGACCTCATTTGGTGTTCAAACAATCATCTCTTATTTAACTGCTCACATCGTCTCAAAGTCACTTGGGAATAACGTCTTAGATCGTGTTTCCTTAATAAATGATCTTGGACTCCTTTTTGACAATAAGCTGTCGGTTAATAAACATATATCATTGACAGTTAATAAAACCAGGGTTGTGCTAGTTTTTATCAAACGTTGGTCAAAAAAATTTGATGATACTTTAAGAACTAAAACTCTATATGTATTTTTGGTTTGTTTTATCTTGGAATACTGTTCGTGCGTTTGGAGTCCGCAATACTTTTCTCATCAAAGGAGGATTGAATCTGTTCAAAAGCAGTTTCTGTTATTTGCATTAAAAAGTTTAATCTGGGATACTGTCATTTGCCTTACATCGTATCGTTGCCGGTTAAAACTATTAAACCTACCTCCATTACAAGAGCGCCTTACTTTTGCAGGGGTTATACTACTTTATGTGTTTATACTTAGACAGGTGGACTCAAAGGTGGACTTTGGTTACCAATTTCTAGGTCTAATTTTGCTTAAAAACGATCCATTTCGCGTTATTTGCGCGAAAAAATTAAATTTTTTTTATTTTTTGTAAAAATGACATCTCATTGTACCATTTATTATCTCCTGAACTATCCCTAGATGTAATTAAATCTAAAATGATGGAATCTCTCTTAGATTTATTTATCCTTAGTTTTAGTTATAATATTCTAGAATAACAGGTCATTGTATATAATCATTATAATGAATAAATAAAAAAAATAATATTTATCTAAAAACAAGAAAGGAAAGCTAACTTCGGGCGGAGCCGAAGTTTATATACCCTTGCAGTTAAAACCGGATATATATCGCAAACATCGGATATAGTTGGCCGATCCTTATGGGAATAGGAATATATAATCCAATTTATTACAATACAAAATCTAAAAAAAGTCCCAAACTTCTATCTTCAAAACTACGAAAGTTGATATTTCTACCAAATACCATTTCCGATCGTTCAGTTATATGGCAGCTATGGGATATAGTCGGCCGATCCTAATGAAATTTGGTAGGTTGGATCAACTGACCAAGAATTAAATCTGTACTAAGTTCCAGCTTTCTATCTTCAAAAACACGAAAGTTGGGTCATTTCCGATCGTTCAGTTATATGGCAGCTATAGGATATAGTCGGCCGATCCTTATGAAATTTGGCATGTCGTATTATTTTGCCAAAAATAGCTCTCATGTCAAATTTGAACTCTCTAACTCTAAAAACACCAAAGTTATACCATTTCCGATCAATCAGTTATATGGCAGCTATAGGATATGGTCGGCCGATCCGGGCCGTTCCGACTTATATACTGCGTGCAAAGGAAAGAAGGGTGTGTGCAAAGTTTCAAGTCGATAGCTTTAAAACTGAGAGACTAGTTCGCGTAGAAACAGACAGACAGACGGACAGACGGACAGACGGACAGACGGACATGCTCATATCAACTCAGGAGGTGATCCTGATCAAGAATATATATACTTTATAGGGTCGGAGATGTCTCCTTCACTGCGTTGCACACTTTTGACCAAAATTATAATACCCTCTGCAAGGGTATAATAAATTTCATACAAATCGGCCGATTTGTGTGGGGGGATGCATTTGTTTTTTATACCCAAGCGCAAGAGTATGCAACAAAAAGGTGCAACTTTAAAGATAATTTTAATTGTGGGTGGAAGAGATGAGCACCGGGAAACTCGAATATAGCAGTCCTCTCTTGTTTTAATTTTGGAAAATCCTTCGGAACATGACCGTAATACAAGCAAGGAAATCGACCAAGAGCCTCGCCAGCCATCGACTTCCTTCCTAGAAGGTTTGGCAAGTTCAAAAGAATTGCAAAGTTTCTCCCTTGAGGAGGCCAGCACCGAAAAAAGAAAGCTGCCACGACGGAAAAAGAAGATCAAAAGATAGGAAAGGAACGAAAAGAAAGGTTCCATCTTTATACTGGGAATTTATTCAAATAAGTTTCCATGAAATTATCAATATTTATATAATCTTATCTCTGACCCCAAAAAGTATATTTATTTTGATCAGCATCAATAGCCGATTCAACATACCCATGTCAGTATGTAGGACCGTCCGACTGTCCGTAAGTACATTTAATTTCCATTTGGCATGGAAACTTCTACAATTTCCATGCAGTTCATGTTTGTTTCTGCAGAAATTCTGGTGAACTAGTAGTGGAAGGTTTTGGCCAATTTTTAGAGGAGGTATACCTATGTATGTAAATATACAATTTTCCATAAAAACGGGCTTAAATTTTTAACGCGTGGATCTTCAAGACTATAAGAGATAGAGCATTCCGATTTGAAACTTGAACTTGTATGATATCCTCGCAGATCAAGTTTATGCCAAAATTTTGCCACTCCCACTCCCGACCCGAAAACACAAATGTCCTTAAGCCCCAGTTTGTAAGGGTTTTTTTTGAAAATTTTTCGATGCTAGACTGTTTGAATGGCAAATCTACACCCACAATTCCAGCCCATAAAAACCAGCCAAATCGGATAATTTTTAGAGGAGTTGTAAACATTTTAGTCTGTTTCTCTACTGAATGGTAGTATGGCCGTAGGTTTGTTGTTGTTGTTTTGCCCAAGCGCATAAATATGCAACAAAAATATGCAATATGTTGCTCAGAATCCATACCGTTAAAGTTTAAGCTTCAAAGGTAAATTAAATTGAAGAGATGAGTACCGGGTAGTACACGGGGTACCGGGTATCGTGATTTTATTTTTATTCTTTTAATATATTTGTACAGTTCTGATTTCTTAAGGCTTGAGATCGACATGAATTTAGGGAAACAAAGAAACGCCCTTCATTTGCAATGGCGGCTGGCCGCACCTAATCCAACAAGTGCTTGTTTGGCGTCAGAGATACGGCCATTTTGGAGTGAACCTGTACCTCGTCCAGATTCGCATAGCTGTACCATGAAGAATATCCGGTGACCGGTGAAAAAGCAGCTTACGTTCGGAGGGAAGCTGGAAGAGAATTCACGTTTACGGAGACGACGCAAGCTTATGGTTGTAACTAGAGTAACCAGAGGTTACTGAAGGCATTCAAGGATGACGCGCGTTAGACGGTGAAGTCACTGTTAATTCACCCCAGCAATGCGAATGCAGTAATGGAGCGGTAATCCACGAAGCTTCCCGAGCTTCCTACGTTCAGAGGGAAGCCGGAAGACTGGGCAACCTTCTACTGTGCTCTTACGGAGACGACGCAAGCGTATGGTTGTACGGACCTAGCGAATCTCCAGAAGTTACTGAAAGCGTTGAAAGATGACGCGCGTGAGACGGTGAAGTCGCTGTTAATTCACCCCAGCAATGCGAATGCAGTAATGAAGCAGCTGCGTTTCAGATACGGCCAACCGGAACAACTTAAATGGCGCCAGCTCAGCAGCATCCGAGATGTGTCTTCAATAATGGAGCAACATTTGGGAAGCTCGTCGTATTCAGCAGAGGCAGAACCGCATTTGGGTAACTCCACCCTTACGGAGGAGCTGAAGGCCAAGCAATAAACAAACGAGTGGAATGGGCAAGTCATGCTGCAGCGATTCAGCCTACCATTCAGCCACCAAATCGGGACAGCATACCATTTGGGACCGCCAACGCTTCCTCGGAGTCTCACCTACAGAGAGGGGGAGGCTTATGAGAAGACGATTATGCTTTATGTGCTTGCGAAGTGGGCATATGACTGGATCCTGCGCTGTGTTGAGAGAATGCCCTGTCAGTGGATGCAGGAGGAAGCATTAATGACTCCATGCAGTAATGGAGCAGTAATCCACGAAGCTTCCCGAGCTGCTACGTTCAGAGGGAAGCCGGAAGACTGGGCAATCTTCTACTGTGCTCTTACGGAGACGACGCAAGCGTATGGTTGTACGGATCTAGAGAACCTCCAGAAGTTACTAAAAGCGTTGAAGGATGACGCGCGTGAGACGGTGAAGTCGCTGTTAATTCACCCCAGCAATGAGAATGCAGCAATGAAGTAGCTGCGTTTCAGATACGGCATACCGAAACAACTTAAATGGCGAAAGTGCAGTAATCCATGAAGCTTCCCGAGCTTCCTACGTTCAGAGGGATACGTATACGAACTTCCGAACTGAGCGGACGTGCTTTGTCCGAGCTTCGGGAAATGTGAAAAATACAGCTAATCAAAAAAACTGGGGTAACCCAATATAAGCGAAAAGACGCTGAACTACAATTTACTAAAAGCGACAGACAAGCTTTTTATAACAGTTGTGATGTGCTAAACCAAAACTATTGCATTGTCCAAAAAAAAAAGTAAGAGCCACGCAATGAGCTCATTGAGCAACGATCAAAAGAACGAGCGTAGAAGTTCAGTAAACCAAAGAAACGGCTTCTACTCTTACTTTTCAACCCGCGATACCGAAGTGGAAAAATCGGCGATAATAAGCAACCCGGCTTTACTGACCGTTGAAACCCAAAGGGCACGGTCTTGCTCACCCGCTCTGCTCACTCCGACTCCCGCGTCATGGAGTTCGCAGTGTAAAACCCCCCTTCCAATATCGGAAACAAATTTCGCACCAACAACTAGCAGTGCTACAACTTCTGCAACAACAGCAACTCAAAGTATCGCGACGTCAACGACTACAGCGAGTACAAAAACAACAACCTCGGAAAGTGCCAAAGCGGTAACGGCCACACAGACTGGAATGGATCGCTACATCCAAATTAAGCGCAAGCTTAGCCCGCAGAGTAATCCGGCAGGCAACAAAACAAAAATTAACCGTGTCCTGAGTATCGATAAAGAACCAGACAGATCCACTACTAACAGATTTGCCCTACTGGCGGAGGTTGAGGAAAACCAACCAGCCCAAGACACCGCAAAAAAACCCAAGCTCCCTCCAATCTATATTAGGGAAAAAAGCTCGAGTGCCCTGGTCAACAAAATTGCGTCGTTGATCGGGAACGGTGACAACTTTCATGTTGTTCCGCTTATCAAAGGGAACATCCAAGAAACAAAGTTGCAAACCAAGTCTGAAGAGCACTTCCGAATCGTGTTGAAATATCTGGTAGTAAAGGGAATAGAACCTGATGTTACCTCGGAAATAAAAACCGCCCTTAAAGAAAAGGGCTTCGCCGCCAAGAATTTTATTAACATTCTAAATAAAGATAAAACACCACAACACCTCCTCAAGGTCGAGCTCGAGCCAGAAAGCAGGTCGCTGAAGAAGAACGAAGTCCACCCAATCTACAACCTGCAAAATCTTTTTCATCGGAAAATCACTGTTGAACAGCCACATAAACGCAACGGTCCAGTGCAATGTACTAACTGTCAAGAGTATGGACACACGAGGTCTTACTGCACACTTCGGGCTGTCTGTGTAGTCTGCGGAGACGCCCACAAGTCCGCTTGCTGCACTACAAACAAGGACAGTACCGTGAAGAAATGTGGAAACTACGGAGGCAGCCATACGGCAAACTATAGAGGATGTATGGTGTATAAGGAGTAAAAGAGTCGCATGCGTCATGCGACCGCAACGCGCAACCAAAATCCACAGAATGCGTACATTGCGTCAAAAACTACGCCAGACGTCTTCTTCGCCAAAGCTGCGAGATCCTCATTCGGTCCACTAAACACCACCAACGGCTTCTCCTATGCCGATGCTCTACGATCTGGAAGGGAAATTCCAATTCAGCCTAACTCTCAAAGCGCTCAACAGGCCCCAGAACAGCCACACAGCAGAACGGAAACTATGATGCTTACCCTTCAACAAAGTATGATGGAGCTTATGTCATTCATGAAAACGACCATGCAAACGCTTGTTCAAAACCAGAACATGGTGATACAGCTGCTCGTAGAACAACAGTCTAAATAATCTTTGCAGGTGCTACGAATATCAATGTGGAACGCCAATGGTGTCTCACGGCATAAACTAGAATTGTCACAATTCTTGACCGAAAACCATATTGACGTTATGCTACTGGTGGAAACGCATCTTACAAGCAAATACAACTTTCATATAAGAGGCTACACAATCTACCGCACAGATCATCCAGATGGGAAAGCCCACGGCGGAACTGGAGCTCTAATCAGAGAACGCATTAAACACTACTTTCACAAAAGGTTTGCAACAAACTTCTTGCAGGCCACATCGATACAAATTCAGTCAAACAACGGAATCCTTTCAATCGCTGCAGTTTTCTGCCCTCCTCGTTTTTCAATCTTGGAAGGACAATTAATGGACTTCTACAATTCACTTGGGGATCGATTTATAGCCGCAGGAGACTACAACGCCAAACATACGCACTGGTGATCACGTCTAGTGACTCCCAAAGGAAGACAATTGTACAATGCAATTATAAATGTGAAAAATAAACTGGACTACCCTTCCCCTGGAAGTCCCAAATCCTGGCCAACAGACTCACGAAAGCTCTTAGACCTTATTGATTTTGCAGTGACACCTCGCAATCTAAAAAGTGCCAAAGCTGTCTTGGACTTATCATCAGACCACTCGCCTGTGCTTCTTACGCTTCTTCAAAGCCCAGAAATAACCGAACACCTCTTCAGCCTGACGACGCCAAAAACTAGCTGGCTAAAATACAAAAAGTACGTGAGTGCACTCATAGAACTCGCCTCGGAATTCAACTTGGAATCGGACATCGAATACACTATGAGCGCCCCTGAAGAAGTACTCGTTGCGACAGCTAAAATCTCTACTCCTCATGGGAAAGAAGTAGACCGAAACAAATATTATACTTCAAATCAAATCAGCAAATGAAATAGCTCGTGCGAGAAAAGAGGCGCCCGCGTCGTGATTGGCAAAACAGCAGATCACCAGCTTCAAAACAACGCCTTAAGGAAGCCACCCGATCACTCGACCAGGCTCTTCACCAACAGGAAGAAAATGCACAGCTGAGGTACATCCAGAATCTCTCGCCAACAAGCACAAAGTACCCCCTGTGGAGGGCCCACCCAAATCTTAGCGCCCCAATTGAAACGACCACCCCGATAAGAAACTCTTCGGGATGCAGGGCTCGCAGCGACGAAGACCGAGCTCAAACATTCGCCACACATCTCCAAAGTGTCTTTCAGCCAAACCCAGGTTCAAATTCATCCCTCCTGCCAGAAATTCAGCCAGAGTCCTCCCCTCAGCCAGCCGGACCTTCATTCCGGCCGAACGAAATCGACAAAGTCACAAGAGGGCTAAAACCAAAAAAGGCTCCCGGTGGTGACCTATTGACCCCAAAGATGCTGATCGAACTTCCAAAATGCGCTATAGAGGTCGTCTGCAAACTATTTAATGGAATCATTAATCTTGGCTATTTCCCAAAAAAGTGGAAGAAATCCATCATTATAATGACACCGAAGCCTGGAAAAGACCACACAATTCCGTCATCATACAGACCAATAAGCCTTCTATCTTGTTTGTCTAAATTGTTTGAAAAATGCTTGTTAACTCGCATAATACCACATCTGGAAGCTTGCAATATTATCCCGGCAAACCAATTTGGCTTTCGAAGAAACCATGGAACCATCGAACAAGTAAACAGATTAACATCCGAAATACGCTCAGCCTTCGAACAGCGAGAATACTGCAGCGCTATTTTCCTCCATGTATCTCAAGCTTTCGACCGAGTTTGGCTCATCGGACTCATGCACAAAATTAAAACGTATTTGCCAACATACACCCACAAGCTACTGGAATCATACCTCTACAATAGGGTATTCTCAGTGAGATGTGAGACGCAACTACTTCGGGCGACTACACCATCGAAGCTGGAGTTCCACAAGGAAGCGCACTCGGCCCGTGTCTATATGTTTTATATACTGCGGATATTCCTACGAGCGCACAACTAACAATCTCAACGTTCGCCGATGATACCGCTATCCTTAGTCGCTCCAGATGCCCAACGCAGGGAACAACCCAACTGGCTAATCATCTCACAATAGTGGAAAGGTGGCTGTCCGACTGGCGCATTAAAATAAACGAACAAAAGTGTAAACATATAACGTTTACTCTTAATAGACAAACATGCCCTCTGCTTTTACTAAACGGTATGCAGATCCCTCAAGCTAACGAAGTAATGTACCTTGGCGTTCACGTTGATAGACGACTTACCTGGCGCAAGCACATCGAATGCAAAAAGACGCACCTAAAACTAAAAGCCAGCAGCCTCCACTGGATCATAAACTCACGATCGCCACTGTGCCTGGACTACAAGTTACTACTGTACAATTCAGTCCTAAAGCCAATCTGGACGTATGGCTCCCAGCTGTGGGGGAACGCGAGCAGCAGCAACATAGACATCATACAGCGCGCACAATCAAAAATCATGAGAACTATCACAGGGGCACCTTGGTATGTTCGCAACGAAAACATCCACCGGGATCTGGGCATCTTCGCAGTGAAAGACGAAATCCAGAAGCAAAAAGAGTCATGCAAAGAAAAACTGTCTTCGCACCCAAATTTTCTCGCTCGGGGATTGACTCGGGTTTCTAGCGTATCCCCCCTTAGACGCAACGACCCAACTCAGCAATCGATTTTTAGGGCCGTCTAACTCCGTATTAGTCAATATGATACACCTCTTGTTAGTCTCACAAAGAGAAGATTCAAGAAATTAAAGCAACGTTAAAAAAAAAAAAAAGAGGGAAGCCGGAAGACTAGGAAATCTTCTACTGTGCTCTTACGGAGACGACGCAAGCGTATGGTTGTACGGATCTAGAGAACTTCCAGAAGTTACTGAAAGCGTTGAAGGATGACGCGCGTGAGACGGTGAAGTCGCTGTTAATTCACCCCAGCAATGCGAATGCAGTAATGAAGCAGCTGCGTTTCAGATACGGCCAACCGGAACAACTTAAATGGCTCCAGCTCAGCAGCATCCGAGATGTGTCTTCAATAATGAAGCATGTTGGGAAAGCTCGTCGCACTCAGCAAAGGCAGAACAGCATTTGGGTAAATCCACCATTACGGAGGAGCTGGTGGCCAAGCCATAAGCAAACGAGTGGAATAGGCAAATCATGCTGCAGCGATTCAGCCTACCATTCAGCCACCAGATTGGGACAGCATACCGTTTGGGACCGCCAACGCTTCCTCGGAGTCACACCTACAGAGAGGGGGAGGCTTATGAGAACACGATTATGCTTTATGTGCTTGCGAAGTGGGCATATGACTGGATCCTGCGCTGTGTTGAGAGAATGCCCTGTCAGTGGATGCAGGAGGAAGCATTAATGACTTCTTCATGAAGCAAGCTGTGAGACCAACACAGCGGCCCAGTAAAAGAAGAAGCATTGTCATCTATGGATGATCAACCGACGAAAACAAGCCTGCTAGCCACGTCGTTGGATGATAACGTGGAACGACGAGGAGTACTTAGAGATCGAGAATTTTGACATCGGATGACATTGTAATGCCACATAGCCATGATGTGGCGTACAATGGGCTGATCAATATTGATTGAAAATGAAGCTACGTCGTCAAAAGATTCGCTATGCTTTTTAAACGACTAGAGATCGCTATAAGTCTTTTTACTTGCCTCATTTTGTAGTGGAGAATGCCAACAAGCCGGGAGGTGGCACGAGTTGGAGAAGTTTCATTGAATTCGGCGCTGAGGGCCAAACGGCCACAACACTAAGGGCCCTTGGCATATATTCCCTTCCATTTTACGGAAAGTGCTGTCCGATTTTAAACTAACATCAAGGAGATGTTCTGATCCGGTACTGATCCGACCTGAAGATAGATATGCGCAACGATTCTTGTGGAGAAACGCAGATGACCAACGATATCCCAAAGTTTATGAGATGTGCTTGATGACAATATCAGGCGATTTTTAGAATCAGACCCAAGAGCGTTCAAGGGCATCGCGGATTACCACTAGGTAGACGACGTTGTGGACAGTTTCGCCACGGAGATCGAGGCGATTAAAGTATCTACCAGAGTAGGTGAGATAAATGTGGAAGGCAGAATCGAGCTGTGAAAGTTTTCGTCTAGTTCGCCCACTGTAGAGAAGAGGCTTGGACCCTGTGAACCCGCCCAGAGTATTGGATGGGGCGAGGCCGAGCAGAAGATTTTGGCGAATACAGGTTTGGAGTTAAGTACCATAAAGGGGCTATAATCATGCTAGATGAGAATAGAGTACATGTAAGCGGAATTCATGACCACGGTTTTTTTGACGTTTGATTCATTGGGAGTCCTATGTTGCCTAATGATAACAGAAAAGTTATTAGCATTCTAGAAATAAGATTTATGGACACCACTACCCAGTGCCGCTTGGAGAAGTCGTGTTATGCACAGACTCGAAGGCAGTGCAGTGTTGGATTGGCAGCACGCATAGGCGCTTTAAACAGTTCGTAGGTAGCCGAAATTTTGGATTCAACGAAGGTGGCCTAATAAAGATGGCTACAGTCCACCGACAACGTAGCGGATGATGCGACTTGGTCGCAATGCAAAATGGACCTAAGTGAGGAGTCACGCTAGTTAGGAGGACCGGCATTCCTAAGGAGTCCAGAAATCAGCTGGCCAGGATCTGTACCCGCGACGAAACAGATCAGCAGAGAGTTTGTTGATCCGCAGAGCGCAATGTGAAGATTTCCCAAATGAGATGCGGTCCACAAAAAACGGAATGGAAAGAATAGAACTCCCTAAAGGAAGCGACCTTTGTGGCGACCTAGTCACCGTAGCCAGGCACCAGGAGAAGCGATGGGTTTACGTATCTGACGATCAGGGTGATTCATCTGATTATAAGCCAGACCTATCCTGTCCTGTATTATTGTGATCAGGAATTTCATCTGCCGTCGAGGGCCAGTACATAGACTGTGCAGCGACAACGGCAAGAACTTCGTTGCAGGAAGGAAGGCACAGGACAGGAAGGCGAAGATATTTCCGAAGGTGTTCGATTGTATAGATCTTTAATTGCCCATCGAATCTATCAGAGGGCGGAGTCTGGGAGCAAAAGGTGCAGGGCGTGAAGAGGTTGCTCTGTCACACAGTGAAGGAAGTGGCGACGAAAGAGCACGTCTTTGAGAGTTTCCTGATAGAGCCGGAGAATACTGTTACTGGAATACTGGTGCCGCAGACAGGAGTCAATTCGTCGATGGGCCTTCGTTTTGTGACCCTGCTGTACCTCGTCAAGACTGGTGGAAAAGCGTCGTGGAGGAAGCCTTTGCTGGAGTGTATGGAGAAATTAGGCGAGCCAGTGTTTGAATTATGGATGGAAATCGGTCTCTCCTGATAATGCGCTGCTTCGAAGTTGGCAGTTTTGGATTTGAGTGAAGATTTTCTTCACGGAGGTGAGGATATCAGGGTTTTCTTCCATTGTAGTATCAGGTCTGGGATAAACTAAACCTATATCCCATGATGATAAGGTCCATCCGGTATTTGGATCACATAGTTGGAAAAGAAGTAAGTTCCGATTTCTTAAAGCCATTTTTGGTGCAATGTGATGCATGCAACTATTCGTAAGCGGCAATTATTCGTAAGCGGCAATTATTCGTAAGCGGCAATTATTCGTAAGCGGCAATTATTTGGGCCGTACATTGTGGGGCATGAATTCACGGTCACGGCTCATGTCCCAAACAGATTGTCTTTCCCGGTTAGCTCGGTAGGCCGTTAATATAAAAGTCTTTCAGTTTAAGATAGTGGAAGCACCGTAGTGGAAGACTATATGTGGGCGCTAGCCAAGGTCTTTCTATGTCCAGTTGACAAATGGATAAACTGTCAAAGCTAACCAAGATAAAATATCGGATTTGAAAGTGGTAGATAACTTGGTTTAACGTGGAATGAGCCACGAGTTGGTAAAAGACTACAAGACACCTTCTGTTGAAAGGTCTTGCGGGCTAGTAATGTTTTTTCTGAGGAGCTCACATAATGACCCCTTGGCAACATACGGTGGAGTCCAAACGACTCTCGAGAAGATTCGGTACTACTACTATTGGTTAACTTTATTACAGTGAAAAAGCTGTGGATCTGCAGGATCAACTGAGCAGGTAATGCTCCGGCGGCGCTGGAAAATGTTTCTGGGGCAATATAGTGCTGGGGTGCTGGGCCATATAAGCTGTGGATCTGCAGGATCAACAAATCAGGTAATGTAAGTAAAATTGGTGTAAAATCCAAAGCGATGATGAGAATGAGTTTATTAAATGTCGAGTGGGTGGGCGCGATCCCGTTATAACCTAATAAGCCCAAAAGAATGGTCACATCTTCAGATGAATAAAGCAACCGTACTCAATGTTCGGCCAAATTCAACGAATCAGTTCAGAGGATATGCTTCACGTGAGTTGCTGCAATTTAATTTAATTGTAATTTGCGTTTTCGAAGATCTTATATCAATAAATCAGAATCCTGAGGTGTTTGCTCAATTTTTCGTAATGAAAAACGGAACGCTATTACTACTTGGAAAGGTCTCAGCATTCAAACTAAATGTTTTAAGTCTCGGGCTCATAGTCAGGCAAATAGAAAAATTTGCGCTGTTTCCAAAGTGGAAAGCATTACCGGTGAAGTTATCGATAAATTCGAACGTTAAGCCAATTCAGCAACCAATGAGGCGAATACCAATTGCACTGGAGGATAAATTAACATTAAAATTGGAAGAAGCTCTTACTCTGAATATCATTGAACGAGTAACAGGCCATTCTCCCAACATCGCCCAAGGTCATTGCATTTAAAGAGAATGGCGACGTCAGAATATGCATATACATGGGGCTGGCAAATAAAGCTATCTTGAGGGAGAATTACCCACTACCAGTATTCGACACCTTTATGACCTTTTTTGAACGGCGCAAAATATTTCACAAGTTTAGACCTGAACTTTCTTTGCCCCACTCTGGCTATTCACGTAAAAAAGACTTATGTTTGGCGTTAACTCTGCTCCTGAAATTTTTCAAAAAACACTTAAGGAATTCTTAGCATTATGTAAAAATGTGATGAACTATATCGACGATTTCATTATTTTCGGAACAAGTGAGAAGGACCATGACGAAGCAGTTCAGAAAGTCAATGATGTCTTAAGGAAAAATAACGTTACGCTAAACGAGGGAAAATGTGTTTGGAGCTGCGGGCAACGCGTGCGGAAAAAACAGACACGCTGCGGGGGTTGGCTGGAGATAATGGGCCTGTCAGCACCCATCCGAAAATGGTCTCCTGACCGAGAAGCGACCCGCAGATGTTAGCCTTGAAATTACCGAGGAGAATGGACGGAAGAATGTCAGCTCCTAATAACACATCGACTTGGGAGCCGGAATGTCGGGCAGCCCCTTGAGAAGATCTCGCGAAATCGGATATGATGGCAGATTTCTTGCCAACTGCGGAAGAACGTAAGCCGCAGTCTCTAATTGTAGCCCGGGTCTAGACGGCGACCGAGTGGAGAAATGGCACAATTTAGTAGACAGCGCGGAAATGGTTTGATTAAGGCCGGAAACTTGGACGTGAATCGTCTTGAAGGGAAACTTGACACGGTTGAACAGTCGTTCCGTTATGAAAGTCGCTTCGGACCCTGGGTCTATTAGTGCTCGTGCCTGGACGGTGCACCCCAAATGGCACACGTTGATAAGGGCCGTGCCCAGTAGGACTGCTCCTGACCCGGAAGCGAAACACACCTGCACATTCGACTGATCCTCTGAGCCGTTTGCCGGCGTAGGCGGACTTGGAGCGGTAGGCGGACTTGGAGCGGTGGCGAACGGATTGCTGCGGTGCAGGAGGAAGTGGTGTCGGCTGTGGCATGTGAAGCAGGTATGGGCGCTTGTACAGTCTCGCTGCTGGTGCCCTCGGGCAAAATAGTTTAAACATAACTGCTTCCTCCTTATGTAGTCAGAGCTCCCATTTACGTCCAGTTCCAGGAACCGCGGACATAAGCGAATGGGGTGGTTCTCCCTCGAACAGAGATCGCAACCCTTGGGGCCCGGAACCACTCGAGTCTCGTATGAATTGAGCCTTCGAGCAGGGGCAGTAGGAGTTCCCGACCTTGGCGGAAGTTGCCCGGAGCCACTAGGCCTGACGTCGTCGATTGCTTCCAGAGTGGGATGGCGCTCTGTCAGGAAGTTGTCTAATTCCTTCCATGTTGGAATTTCGGCCCTATTATGGACGGATTGCTTCCACATGTCGCCACGTGGCGACAAACCCCTCATGGGTAAGCGGACCCTTAGAAACAATGGCGTGGGCGTCACCACTTGTTTTGGACAGTAAGTGGAACAACTTCTCTACTGGGGTGAGCCGCGAGTTTTGGATGTAAATGGCCGTAAACAAGTCTCTGAAGGTGGGCCACCGAAGATAATCACCCGCAAAGACCTCGGTATCCACTGGAGGTAACCGGCAGCCTGTAGACGCGGGCGTGTGGACATTGACGGAAGCCTGAGTGGATTGGGAGGCAATTTTCTCCCGAAGCTGGGCAATACACCTCGAAAAGACGGAGTAACAGTAGCTGTACTTCGCTTCCAGCACTGTCGAAGCGGCACTGACACGGCAAGCAAATCGGAGCAGCTCTCATAGCTTGTCTCAGCCTTGTCCCATAGTGCCCGAATTTGGTCCCGATGGACTTCGCACATGTATTGGGAGCCTATTTCCTTTTCTGGGGCGCCAGGAGTATTTATGTTAGCCTCAAATTGGCTAATTCGATCTGTTGTGGCGATGAACTTTTTCAACGCCACTTCGACCGCACTTGAAGCCATTTTTGCAACGGAGCGAGTCTGCCTCTTTGAAGGACCGGGGAGCCTTAGGCTTCAAAAGAGGCGTCCCCGGAGATGCGGATTGAGATCTGTCCAAACGGATGGCTGGGATCGAACGCGGCTTTTTGCCGTCTCCCGTGGGCATTCTCAGAGTCCAATTCGCTGGTCAGCGCTTGTCAACTGACTCGCGCAACAGCTGCCTCGTACGAAGTGGTGGCCGGTCGCACTAATGTGATGAGAACGGTGAGATCGCAGATGAAATGCAATTACTAGGAGCAAGTGCGAACTAGTCGAGGAATATGGGCAGCACACAAAACGGAGACGGATGAAAAAATTTGCAGAATTTGAAGACGAGTAGAAAATCTCAAACTGCCGTCGTGTCGTGTTGACACGTAGGGAAAAACAATCTTGGACCACTGCTGAAGACCGGCAGACAGAAGGAGACGGAAAAATATACTTATCTTTTGGCGGAACAATGCCGAGAACTGCTGGCAGAAGAAAATCTAGGAATTATCCGGCTCGAAGGACCAAAATGTGTAGGGGGGCAACGCGTTGCTTCCGCAAAAGGTCCCAGAATTATCGAAGTAAGAAGTCGGGGGCGTCTTTTGGTTCAAATTAAAAAAAAACGCGGTCAGCTTTATTAGGCTGCTTACAGAGGATTAAGTTACCTAGTACAATAAAACGGACGATCGATGACGGCAGAAGAGAGAGCGAGAGTGTATAAAGGGGCGAGCGGATGAGCTCTTCAGCACGGGTGCGCTCTTACGTTCAGCTGAGCGGCGGCCCAACGGCCCCTCACATAAACAAGGAAAAATAAAAAGAAAGCATTTGAAGATTTAAAGCTACATTTGGCTAGAATACCAAGCTTATCATGTTTCGACCCAAAGAAACAGACGTGCCTTATAGCAGATGCTAGCCCTGTAGCGCTGGGAGCAGCACTAATTCAATTTGAAACATCCGGTGATCTTAGAATCATTTCTTCTGCAAGCCGCAGCTTATCAGAGGAAGAGAAATGGTACTCTCAGACCGAAAAAGAAAGTCTTGCCTTAGTATGGGCGGTTGAAAAGTTATATTTTTATTTATCCGGATTAAAATTTTAGTTGGTGACGGATCACAAGCCATTAGAAACTATTTGCAAACCAACTTCAAGACCACCGGCACAAATAGAACGTTAGCTGTTTCAAGCAGCCTATCTCGATTATGCGAATTACCTCCAACAAGTTCCAGCTGGAAAATAACGGAAAGTTACATATTTCAAGTTATTGAATACACTGCGTCATTAAAAATTTCGGTGATAGCACTAAAGAGTGGTGGTGATGAGGAGATCGTGGACCTCGGTTCATCAAACAGCTTTTATCTATTTCGGTACGAAATCTCTATGTTAGGAACGATCCCAAAAAGTCTGCGGAAAAGTGTCGTAGAATTATCTCACGATGGCCACTCCGGTGAGTCGGCCATGAAGCGTCGATTGAGAGTGAAACGGTGGGGGCATTGTTCGAGATGTGAACAATTTTTGTATTAAATTTTTACAGTTCATATCGTCGAAAGCAATTATCGGGCCATGAAAGAAATATTTTGTCATTTGGCATAATTTTAATTAGGACCCTACCATATGGTCCCAGGCGAACGGGGAAGTGGGAAAAAATGAACCGATCACGGAAACAAAAATAATTTCCAAGAAGGCATCCAGCAATGTATATTAATGCATAATGTTACTCCGCACAGTAAAACTGGAACCTCTCCCTAGGAACTCATGTTTAAACGAATGATAAGGGACAAGATTCCAAATCTGCAAGATGTATTGGGTGAGATTCATGACTCTGAAGAG
This sequence comes from Drosophila bipectinata, assembly GCF_030179905.1. Lineage (NCBI taxonomy): Eukaryota > Metazoa > Arthropoda > Insecta > Diptera > Drosophilidae > Drosophila > Drosophila bipectinata. The sequence continues at coordinate 16,647,136 of NC_091740.1, read as the reverse complement.
AAAGACTACCCAATGTCTAGGGGTCTGGCAATCGGGTTGAAACAGAAGCTGGAAGCTAGACGTAGAAATCCGCGTGGAAGTGGCATTTTCTTTGCATTTTTGGCGCGGTTCAAGAAGGTACATCCAGTAAAGGAGCAAAGTTTTACGCAAAAAGGGCACAAGTAAGGTGGAAATTAAGCCCATTCGGAGATCACCAGGTTTCAGCAGCAGGTGACAACAGCTAAACTAAAGCCGCAGCTTCTTGGCAGACACGCCAAAGGGTCGGCGCCAAAGTGAGGCAGGTCGCGAGTCGTAGTGGCGATCAGAGGGCCTGATACAAGGTGTACAGGTCTTTGGTGAAGAGAGAAGCTGGAGTCGAGCGGGGTTTCCAGCGGATCAGTCGACGGCATAAATTGAGACGGTGTGCGACGCAAAACCGTCCACAAGGCGTGGCCGCGAGGGATCGCCGAGAGGTAAGGGTTTCTTCAAGAGAGCCTGGCCGGAGCAGTCGTCGGAGAGGCGAGAGCTAAAAAGACGAAAAAGGTTTCGTTGGAGAAGCCGCTAGTTGTGGTCCGAGGCAGCCAAACTCGGGAGTTAAACTCGGAGCGTTCGCGGCGCTTCTAAGGGACGCTCCGCCACAGAGAAGGGAGCGAAGTCGGTCTATCTGGTGGCCTCGTGAAGCCCCGTAGGAACGTGTGGAGTTGGTTAGCGGAGGGTTCCGTTCTAAATAAAGGCATCTATTGGCTGGCTGAGTAAACATTTTGTTTTGTAAACAGGTTGGCGAAAGCTTTCCCGGAATATTATTTCTTTCCAGGCTAGAGCAAGTGGAAGCGCTTCAACCAGTTCGTCGAAAGCTTTCCCGGGTTGGCGAAAGCTTTCCCGGAATATTATTTCTTTCCAGGCTCGAGTAAGTGGAAGCGCTTGAGTAAGTCCTAAATTTGTACGAAGCCAATTGAAGCGACACGGAATATTCCGGTCTTATAGTAGCTTATACCGTGTCGTCCGATTTCCGGCCGAAGGGGGTCCACCAAGTGAATGATTGCCCTCATCTTGAGACCGTGAGTGAGCCATTAGAACAAAAGTCCGATCCAGAAATTAAATAAGAGCGTCGCCAGACCGGGCTTATGCAATTGTCAGCCCGTGGATAAAGTCGGCCGAGTTTATTGTAGAAAATTGCGTTGATACATAGCGATATCGCGTGCGCTAGGCGCAGATAGCCTTTCACGACGGAGCGGTGTAAAAGATCTTGAGGTGTAATTTTTATTTGAAGCGTGAAGAAAAAGATGAATGAAATGAAGTAATATTCGATAATTTTCTAATTTAAGCTAGCTTTAAGAATTATCCTATTGGGGTTCATCGCGCCCGCGACACTATCATAAGTTTCTCATTTTTATTTGTTAAACCTAGCAACTAATTAAAAGATATATAAGTCGAGAGAGAAACCTTAATTTTTAGCGAAAGTAAGGGAAGTAGGGATGGGGATATAGTAGACATTTAAGTAAACATTTAAGTTTAAACTTTTAAGTAAACTGTAAAATTTAAGTAAACTAAACATGAATTTTGTAATGAAGTAAAAGAAAAGTAATTCGCCTCGCTTAATTCGCCACCGCCTTGCCGCTGAACCACCCCCACCTTTCGCGTTCTCGGGGCTCTTGAGTATCCAGATAAAATCTGCTCTGAGGAGACTTTGTTAGGCCTTCGTAGTTCGAGAGGCCGTGCACGCATTCTATCAGTGATATAATTTATGATCTTCGAGGCAAGCATCAGGGAGAGAGAGGGGAATGTCAAATTTTTATCAAAAGGATAAAACGGCCAAGCAATTTACTACAGACGTTTGCTTTGAGCAAATACATCAATTGTATAAAAGAAATGACTTAAAATGCGAGTATCATTTTTTACACTCGCAGAGGCCAGGCCTACCGTGGTAATAACAATAGAGGTAATTATCGCAGCACAGGCAATGGTAGTGGTTATCATAATAATAATTATAATCACAATAAAGGCCAAACTATTAACTAACTATTACCCCTATAATAATAACTATAGAGGGAATGGGAGGGGCAACTTTAGAGGCATTTATAGGGGAAATAACAATAAAAATGGAAGTTATAACTCAAATAATTATAATACAATAACAAAGTCCGGACAGCCCACAATGCTTTGGGAAACACCCAAGAACCTTTAAAAACTCAGCGATAGATAACGCGAATCTGAGTTTGAATGCAGTTGTTACTTTTAGAAAAGTCACAACAGAAAAATAAGTTGTCTACTTAATAGACACTGGTGCAGATATATCCATTTTAATGGAATATTCCGGTTATTTTGAATTCATCCAAACATACCATATAACAAATATACAAGGAATAAGCCAAAAAGATACCAAATCAAAGGGATAAACTTCTATCGAAATACAAACAGATAAATACTTTATACCACATGATTTTGATATCGTAAATCCAAATAGATTCAATAAAATACAGTGTGTTAAATCCAAACCAGGAAATTTAGCATGGTATAGCAAATATCTTAGAATAGCAACATTCCAAAATACATTCATAAAACTACTTAATACGACAAATACCGATCAAGTAGTCAGTAGATTCTTAAAATATAAGCCCCCATCAAATTATTTTTTTTTTTTTTTGTAATAGCAGGGTAATGTTTATTTAAAACTGTCCATTAGGGACAACCATTAAATTTTATCACGTAAACTTTACGTATAGATATTTTTAAATATTAATATGGTAGAAAAAAAAAAATTAGAGTAGTAAGGGGAGGTCCAGCGGGTGTGTACTTTTAAGTCTTCTGGGTTGCTCGCTGCTGTCCAGCAGGGAGCTGGCCAACCGGTTCGGGTGATTATGAAGCCTCTGCATGTAACGTGCGCTGCTTCTTTGTATCTCGTCCTTGACCCAAGGGAAATCGAGAACCTCGTGGATGGTGCGATTGTCATGATAGACGTGGGCCCCAGTGGCGATTCGAAGGGCTCTATTTTCGAAAGCTTGCATAGTTCGGACATTCGTCTTGCTCGCAGTTCCCCAGAGCTGTATGCCGTACGTCCAGATAGGGCGTATTATTGCCTTGTAGATGAGGAGTTTAGTGGAAGTTCTCAGCTTCGATCTCCTACCCATAAGCCAGTAGAAGGATCGAAGTCTTTGATTAGCCTGTTTCCTCTTCTTAATCAGATGGGGCTTCCAGGTGAGCCTCCTGTCTAGGGTGAATCCCAGGTACCTGGGATTGTCTACCTGTGGGATTGGAGAGCCGTTAAGGTTAACTGGAGGGCAGTTGCCTTTGCAGAGAGAAAATGTGGAGGCAGTGGACTTCTCATTATTGACGGCAATGTTCCATCGCTTTTGCCAGTCGCTGAGCAAGTCAAGCTGCAATTGCATCGTATCGGCTGCCCCCAATGCGCTATCGGCGGTGGTAAGGAAGGCGGTGTCGTCTGCATAGGTTGTTGCGAGCAGGTCAGGCCTCTGAAGAACAGGGAGGTCGGCCGTGTAAGCATTGTACATCAACGGGCCAAGAACGCTGCCTTGGGGTACACCAGCGTGAGCTTCTCTAATACCGGAGATGGCCTCGCCACATCTAACAGCAAATTTACGGTCTTCCAAGAACGACTTTAGGAACTGGAAGTATGGTCGGGGTAGGCCAGTCTTTAATTTATATAGAAGACCGGGATGCCAGACTCGGTCAAACGCCTGCTTCACGTCCAGCATGACGGCCATGCAGTACTTCTTGGTTTCAAACGCGTCCAGGATGCACTGCACTACCCGATGGCACTGCTCTGGCGTACCGTGTCGCCGCCTGAAGCCAAACTGGTGGTCAGGGATCAGTCCAGCCTCGTCAAATACTGGCAGTGCTCTGCTTAAAAACACTCGTTCAAGTATTTTGGAGAGCGTTGGTAACAAACTTATTGGTCGGTAGGACGAAAGGTTTGCTTCGGGTTTCCCGGGCTTAGGTATCATAGTTACCTGGGCACGTTTCCATGTGGACGGGAAGTACCCTATCTCCAAGCATCTATTATAGATCCTCGTAATTAGCTGAATGCTTGGAGGTGGTAACATTTTTAATGCAATTGCATTGATACCATCATCGCCCGGGGCCTTGTTGTTGCTCATGATGGTTATAAGCTCAGCTGTTTCCTCCTCAGTCACTGGTGGTATTGGATCGGCGTCCCTAGAAGGCTCGGCTAGCAGACGGGCAGTTTCAGCAGCATCCTCCGGTGAGCAGCGATCGAAAGGCGTAAAGACACCTTCGAGGTGTTCGGCGAAAGCGTTGGCCCTGTCCATCTCCGATCTGCACCAGCTGCCGTCGGTTCTTTGTACAGGTGGGATCCTTTTCAGCGGCTGTCTGATAGATTTGGTGACTCGCCATAAGTTATGTTGAGGGTCGCCTGGCTCAAGTTGTTTGACAAACCCGTCAAAGGCCTGCTTCCTTAGTCTTGCCAGAGTTTCTGTCAGACATTTGGTCGCTCTATTGAAGGCGGTTTTGTCCAAAGGATTCCTTGAGAGCATCCACACTCTTCGGAGTCGTCGCTTTTCAAGTTTGAGTTCTTCGACTTCTGGGCTCCAAAAATGGATGTCCCTGTCAGTGGCTCTTGGGCGGTTGGAGGGCCTTGGTGCTGCTTTAGAAGCTGCCGCCTGAATATGGGCTGTTAACTCTTCTACAACGGTGTCGATGTCAACCGGGGAGTCAAGTGTCGGGCTGGGGTCGGTAACGTTGTTCAGGTAGGATTGGTACTTGTCAACGTCTGTTGTCTTGTAGATCATCTTTTTGCGGGCTGACCTGAGCAAGGCTGGGGTGAAAAGTGACACGGCAAAGGCGCTGTGGTCCGAGAAGAGGTCTTCTACTTCTCTCGCTTGAATTCCGGCAGAATCCAGTCCTCCGGAGATGGCGAAGTCTAGCACATCAGGGATTTTGTGGGGATCCGTAGGCCAGTATGTGGGTGCACCGGTTGCGTGACAGCTCAAGATTCGGGACTGAATCTGCCTGTATAGGGCCGAGCCCATCAAATTATGAAATAATATAAACAGAAAAAAACTTTCCATCACGATTTCATAAACAGCTGACAACTATTTGCACCAAATATAGCGAGGTGTTTGGACTAAATACCAACTTGATAACAACAAACTATTTTTATAAGCAAAAATTAAAATTGAAGGACAGTGAACCAGTACAAAAAAGTATAGAAGTCCTCACAGCCGAAAACGACGAAATTCAAGCGCAAGTACAAAAACTACTTAATGGAACCATCTGTATCTGCCCTCTTGTTCGTACCGAAGAAGTCACTTCCAAATTCTGCAAAACAAAATGGCGATTAGTGATTGACTATCGTCAGATTAATAAAAAAAACTATTGTTCGATAAATTCCCAAATTAGGACATAAATTCTCAGAAAAAGGATTCATACCCACGACAAAAAATACGACGTCATTAAAAATTACCCAGTCCCACATGATGCAGACAGCGCATTCGTTTACAAAATAAAATATACAAAATAAAATATACATTTACCGACTGTTCTCGTCACACAACAAGATTATGTTAAAGGAATATAAGATTCAAATAGACATCCGACTGCCAAACTGCATTCGAACACCCAAATAACATTGGCACAAATTAACCTTCTTTGCTTCAATACCCAGATTTCAGCAAAGAATATCGCATAATTACAGATGCAAGTAAGCAAGCGTGAAGAGTAGTTTAGACTTAAAGCAAAAATGGACTCCAACTCTCAGTAGAATGCTTATCAAGAGTAAACAAAAACAGGTACAAAAACACAACAAACAAGAACTGGCAGCAATTCATTGGGAAATAACATACTTGGGACCATATATTTTTATATACTTTACATATATACTTTACTATCAAAAGAGATCACAGACCACTCTGTTTTTAATGGCAAGTCCTAATTCCAAACTGACGCGCATGAGACTCGAATTAGAGGAATATAATTTTAAGTAGAGTATCTAAACTGAAAAGTTAATTACGTAGCAGATGCATTATCACGAATAACCATCAAAGAAATTGTTTAGGTGTCTAAACAATTGTGCCGCTCAGCTGAACTTAAAAGCGCATCCGCGCTGAAAAGCGCACCCGCGCTTAAAAGTTCATCCGTGCTGAAGAGCGCATCCGCGCTCGCCCCTCTATGCATTCTTCCTCTCTCGTCGGCCGTCGTCGATCGTCCGCTCTGGTTTATATTTACGTTTAGCGTTTATGCTTTGGAAGTTAAGTTCAGTATTCCCTGTAAGCAGCCCAATAAAGCTGACCGCGTTAAATTCACTGCAAGACACCCCCGACTTTTTTAATTCAACATTTTTAGTCCTGGAATCTTTTGCGGCAACTACGCCCCTCTACAAACATTTGGTCCTTCGAGCCGGATAATTCCTGGATTTTCTTCTGCCAGCAGTTCTCGGCATTGTTCCGCCAAAAGATAAGTACATTTTTCCGTCTCCATCTCTCTGCCAGTCGTCAGCAGTGATCCGAACAATAAATTTCGTTCACACTGCTGCAAGATTGTTTTTCCTTCCGTGTCAACTCCAAGTCCGAGCTTTCCGACACAACGGCAGGTTGAGATTTTCTAATAATCTATAATAATCTTAAAATTCTGAAAATTTTTCCATCTGTCTCCGTTTTGTGTGCTGCCCATATTCCTCGCCGGTTTCGTCCTCTCCGTTATCCATTCGCTTGCCAACGGTCGAGGCATATGTGCATCCACATACATACATACGCACATACATATTTTTTTGGTGCATTTGTGCCGCTCAGCTGAACTTAAAAGCGCATCCGCGCTGAAAAGCGCACCCGCGCTTAAAAGTTCATCCGTGCTGAAGAGCGCATCCGCGCTCGCCCCTCTATGCATTCTTCCTCTCTCGTCGGCCGTCGTCGATCGTCCGCTCTGGTTTATATTTACGTTTAGCGTTTATGCTTTGGAAGTTAAGTTCAGTATTCCCTGTAAGCAGCCCAATAAAGCTGACCGCGTTAAATTCACTGCAAGACACCCCCGACTTTTTTAATTCAACATTTTTAGTCCTGGAATCTTTTGCGGCAACTACGCCCCTCTACAAACATTTGGTCCTTCGAGCCGGATAATTCCTGGATTTTCTTCTGCCAGCAGTTCTCGGCATTGTTCCGCCAAAAGATAAGTACATTTTTCCGTCTCCATCTCTCTGCCAGTCGTCAGCAGTGATCCGAACAATAAATTTCGTTCACACTGCTGCAAGATTGTTTTTCCTTCCGTGTCAACTCCAAGTCCGAGCTTTCCGACACAACGGCAGGTTGAGATTTTCTAATAATCTACAATAATCTTAAAATTCTGAAAATTTTTCCATCTGTCTCCGTTTTGTGTGCTGCCCATATTCCTCGCCGGTTTCGTCCTCTCCGTTATCCATTCGCTTGCCAACGGTCGAGGCATATGTGCATCCACATACATACATACGCACATACATATTTTTTTGGTGCAATTGATCCGCGAAAAATTCGCAAGTGAACAGTAAAATTGTGTGGTGACAAAAAGAAGGCATAATTAATATTGTCCACCCGGTGTGAATTAGTTCCGGAATTTCAAAATTCACCGAACACTCCGCCGCTGTCGTAATATTGTTTTTTTCTTCCCCAATCAGTGTCATTTTTCACACCACATAACTTTTCTCTTTCCCTAATTATACAGTCCACTTATCAAAGCTCCACTGTGCCAACATATGCCCACATGCCCTTACATATATCCGTACCTGCGTGCATGTCCATATATTTTTCTGCCTCCAATTCCAGGAAATATATAACCGATAAAATTTATCCACTTATCGACGTTCCACTGTGCCATCATATGCCCCACATGCCCTTGCCCTACTTGCATGCATATCCATATATTTCCAAACATTTTCTGCCTCCAATTTCAGGAAATATATAACCGATAAAATTTTAAAAAAAAATTTTAATTTCCTAAAACATTTATAAACCGCCAATTATAAAACGCCATTTCATTCAATATCCTTGATTGTGTCCCATAAACTCAGACCTAACCGTGTTGTGTTTTTTGGTGCCGTTTTTTTCCTTTGGGGTTCGTACAGGGTGCCGACGGCATAACCGGCTGCGTAACAACTCACTTCTACCAAAAAATAAATTAATTATAAATTTATATATTTATAATTATAACCACCACAATTTATTTAATTAATATTTCCGTTCGAGCGAAGGGCCAGTTTTGTTTTTAGTCTTCTTTCCGGCCACTCAACAATTCAAATTATTTTAAAACAAGAAAGAAAAGCTAACTTCGGGCGGAGCCGAAGTTGATATACCCTTGCAGTTAAAACCGGATATATATCGCAAACATCGGATATAGTTTGCCGATCCTTTTGGGAACAGAAATATATAATTTAAATTATTACAATACAAAATCTAAAAAAAGTCCCAAACTTCTATCTTCAAACATACCAAAGTTGGTATTTCGACCAAAAACCATTTCCGATCGTTCAGTTATATGGCAGCTATAAGTTATAGTCGGCCGATCGTTATGAAATTTGGTAGGTCGGATCAACTGACCAAAAATATAATCTGTACCAGCTTTCTATCTTCAAAAACATGAAAGTTGGGTCATTCGGCCGATACTTATGAAATTTAGCATGTCGTAATGTGTTGCCAAAAATAGCTCTCGTATCAAATTTGAACTCTAACTTTAAAAATACCAATTATATCACCAAATTATCGGAAATTATACCATTTCCGATCAATCAGTTATATGGCAGCTATTAGATATAGTCGGCCGATCCCGTCCGTTCCGACTTATATACTGCGTGCAAAGGAAAGAAGGGTAAGTGCAAAGTTTCAAGTCGATAGCTTTAAAACTGAGAGACCAGTTCGCGTAGAAACAGACAGACGGACAGACGGACATGCTCATATCAACTCAGGAGGTCATCCTGATCAAGAATATATATACTTTATAGGGTCGGAGATGTCTCCTTCACTGCGTTGCACACTTTTGGACAAAATTATTATACCCTCTGCAAGGGTATAAAAATTAATAATCGAAAATTATTAATAATTTAATTATCAACCTTCTGTCCGAATAGAGCCGCGGTTTCAATTCCACCTTTCCGGCTTCGGGATAACTAAATCCAGTTAATTAAAGATTAAGGTTTCATAGTTCATAGTTATAGTTCGTCATCAATTTGTTTTTCGAACGAGCACGAATTGTTCCATTTTCCGTGCCTCCAACGCTGCTTCTACTCCGCATCAGGCAACATCTGCCTACAATCTGAGCAAACCTAGTCTCCTTTTGTGTTTTTCTGGTGCCTGAAGTTTTTCTTTCCACATTCGAATTGTGCCGCACACGGCTTTCCTTTCGACATCGGCGCGACTAGTTCGCACTTGCTCCTAGTAATTGCATTTAATCTGCGATCTCACCGTTCTCATCACATTAGTGCGACCGGCCACCACTTCGTACGAGGTACCTGTTGCGCAAGTCAGTCGACAAGCGCTGACCAGCGAATTGGACTCTGAGAATGCCCACGGGAGACGACAAAAAGCCGCGTTCGATCCCAGCCATCCGTTTGGCCAGATCTCAATCCGCATCTCCGGGGACGCCTCTTTTGAAGCCTAAGGGTACCAGTGCCAGTCCAAGGGCAAAGAGTGACGAATCCATCAATACAATCGCCGGTTCTTCAAAGAGGGAGACTCGCTCCGTTTCAATTCCACATTTCCGGCTACGGGATAACTAAATCCAATTAATTAAAGATTAAGGTTTCATAGTTCATAGTTATAGTTCGTCATCAATTTGTTTTTCGAACGAGCACGAATTGTTCCATTTTCCGTGCCTCCAACGCAGCTTCTACTCCGCATCAGGCAACATCTGCCTACAATCTGAGCAAACCTCGTCTCCTTTTGTGTTTTTCTGGTGCCTGAAGTTTTTCTTTCCACATTCGAATTGTGCCGCACACGGCTTTCCTTTCGACATCGGCGCGACTAGTTCGCACTTGCTCCTAGTAATTGCATTTCATCTGCGATCTCACCGTTCTCATCACATTAGTGCGACCGGCCACCACTTCGTACGAGGTACCTGTTGCGCAAGTCAGTCGACAAGCGCTGACCAGCGAATTGGACTCTGAGAATGCCCACGGGAGACGACAAAAAGCCGCGTTCGATCCCAGCCATCCGTTTGGCCAGATCTCAATCCGCATCTCCGGCGACGCCTCTTTTGAAGCCTAAGGGTACCAGTGCCAGTCCAAGGGCAAAGAGTGACGAATCCATCAATACAATCGCCGGTTCTTCAAAGAGGGAGACTCGCTCCGTTTCAATTCCACATTTCCGGCTACGGGATAACTAAATCCAATTAATTAAAGATTAAGGTTTCATAGTTCATAGTTATAGTTCGTCATCAATTTGTTTTTCGAACGAGCACGAATTGTTCCATTTTCCGTGCCTCCAACGCAGCTTCTACTCCGCATCAGGCAACATCTGCCTACAATCTGAGCAAACCTCGTCTCCTTTTGTGTTTTTCTGGTGCCTGAAGTTTTTCTTTCCACATTCGAATTGTGCCGCACACGGCTTTCCTTTCGACATCGGCGCGACTAGTTCGCACTTGCTCCTAGTAATTGCATTTCATCTGCGATCTCACCGTTCTCATCACATTAGTGCGACCGGCCACCACTTCGTACGAGGCAGCTGTTGCGCGAGTCAGTTGACAAGCGCTGACCAGCGAATTGGACTCTGAGAATGCCCACGGGAGACGACAAAAAGCCGCGTTCGATCCCAGCCATCCGTTTGGACAGATCTCAATCCGCATCTCCGGGGACGCCTCTTTTGAAGCCTAAGGCTCCCTGGTCCTTCAAAGAGGCAGACTCGCTCCGTTGCAAAAATGGCTTCAAGTGCGGTCGAAGTGGCGTTGAAAAAGTTCATCGCCACAACAGATCGAATTAGCCAATTTGAGGGTAACATAAATACTCCTGGCGCCCCAGAAACGGAAATAGGCTCCCAATACATGTGCGAAGTCCATCGGGACCAAATTCGGGCACTAAGGGAGAAGGTGGAGACAAGCTATGAGAGCTGCTCCGATTTTCTTGCCGTGTCAGTGCCGCCTCGACAGTGCTGGAAGCGAAGTACAGCTACTGTTACTCCGTCTTTTCGAGGTGTATTGCCCAGCTTCGGGAGAAAATTGCCTCCCAATCCACTCAGGCTTCCGTCAATGTCCACACGCCCGCGTCTACAGGCTGCCGGTTACCTCCAGTGGATACCGAGGTCTTTGCGGGTGATTATCTTCGGTGGCCCACCTTCAGAGACTTGTTTACGGCCATTTACATCCAAAACTCGCGGCTCACCCCAGTAGAGAAGTTGTTCCACTTACTGTCCAAAACAAGTGGTGACGCCCACGCCATTGTTTCTAAGGGTCCGCTTACCCATGAGGGGTTTGTCGCCACGTGGCGACATGTGGGAGCAATCCGTCCATAATAGGCCGAAATTCCAACATGGAAGGAATTAGACAACTTCCTGACAGAGCGCCATCCCACTCTGGAAGCAATCGACGACGTCAGGCCTAGTGGCTCCGGGCAACTTCCGCCAAGGTCGGGAACTCCTACTGCCCCTGCTCGAAGGCTCACTTCACAAGAGACTCGAGTGGTTCCGGGCCAAAAGGGCTGCGATCTCTCGAGGGAGGACCACCCCATTCGCTTATGTCCGCGGTTCCTGGAACTGGACGTAAATGGGAGCTCTGACTACATAAGGAGGAAGCAGTTATGTTTAAACTATTTTGCCCGAGGGCACCAGTAGCGAGACTGTACAAGCGCCCATACCTGCTTCACATGCCACAGCCGACACCACTTCCTCCTGCACCGCAGCAATCCGTTCGCCACCGCTCCAAGTCCGCCTACCGCTCCAAGTCCGCCTACGCCGGCAAACGGCTCAGAGGATCAGTCGAATGTGCAGGTGTGTTTCGCTTCCGGGTCAGGAGCAGTCCTACTGGGCACGGCCCTTATCAACGTGTGCCATTTGGGGTGCACCGTCCAGGCACGAGCACTAATAGACCCAGGGTCCGAAGCGACTTTCATAACGGAACGACTGTTCAACCGTGTCAAGTTTCCCTTCAAGACGATTCACGCACAAGTTTCCGGCCTTAATCAGACCATTTCCGCGTAGTCTACTAAATTGTGCCATTTCTCCATTCGGTCGCCGTCTAGACCCGGGCTACAATTAGAGACTGCAGCTTACGTTCTTCCCCAGTTGGCAGGAAATCTGCCATCATATCCGATTTCGCGAGATCTTCTCAAGGGGCTGCCCGACATTCCCCTGGCGGACCCCAACTTCTTTGAGAGCTCCCAAATCGATTCCGTCCATTCTCCTCGGTAATTTCAAGGCTAACATCTGCGGGTCGCTTCTCGGTCAGGAGACCATTTTCGGATGGGTGCTGACCGGCCCATTATCTCCAGCCAACCCCCGCAGCGTATCTGTTTTTTCCGCACGAGTTGCCCGCAGCCTCGGTGGCTCACTGGATCAGGGAAAGGTGCCCACACGGATCAGTTCGGAATCGGATTAAGGTTGCGAGCACAATTCTGTCTCGAGTCCTTCTTTAATTTACGCTTCGGATCACGCTGCACGGTGGCAATCAGCTGATGATCTGTCTGATCCGGGCCAAATTCTGGATTCCAAGATCATATTCAGAACTATGTCGCCACGCCCACGCAACGCCCAGTCACTGGAGAGCAGATGTACTCGAGGTATACAATCTTACCGATGCCCAGTCTGATCCATCCATTAAAGAAGTGTCGGCGCTTCCTACGCCTTAGTGCCGAAGAGCGGCTCCGAGCGGTTCTCGTGAACCGCTATTGCTCGAGCTGCCTGGCCCACGAGCACTCCGACGGATCCTGTCGGCGTGGGGACGGCTGTAAGACATGTGGTCAGGATCACCACACGCTGCTGCACCCCGTGACCAAGGAGCACCGGTCACCGCCCGCGGGAGACAGTATACGGGGTGTCTCGCTCTCTCGTCGGCCATCATCCGCCAACTCCCGGCGCGGTTCGGGTGCTTCTCGCCCTGCGTCCACCATTTTCCGGCATTCCCAAACCGATCCGCGGCCGCCGACTTCCTGGCACTCTTCGATAACTCCTCGGCATTCTTCCGCCACTGGCCGGCAGCCGTCAAGTGCTCCACTGCATTCGTCCGCCACCCATCGGGTGCCGTCCACCGCTTGTCCGCCCGCGTCATCCGCGCCTAGGCTTCTCCTCGAGGGCCCTCGCAGGACGCGGTCGCTGCGCCCACCCTATCGTCGCTGCTGAACCGGAACAGCGTCAACACCGGGACCCGGATCTTCGACACGGGGGCCTTCATCGACCCGTGTACGCCCTCTAGCTGCAGTGAAGCATAGCTAGCGACGAGGGATCTGTTGCAACCCGAGCGATTGCAAGGGAGGGAGAATGTTTAGGTGAGGGGCCGTTGTGCCGCTCAGCTGAACTTAAGAGCGCATCCGCGCTGAAAAGCGCACCCGCGCTTAAAAGCTCATCTGTGCTGAAGAGCGCATCCGCGCTCGCCCCTCTATGCATTCTTCCTCTCTCGTCGGCCGTCGTCGATCGTCCGCTCTGGTTTATATTTACGTTTAGCGTTTATGCTTTGGAAGTTAAGTTCAGTATTCTCTGTAAGCAGCCCAATAAAGCTGACTGCGTTACATTCCCTGCAAGACGCCCCCAACTTCTTTAATTCAACATTTTTAGTCCTGGAATCTTTTGCGGCAACTACGCGGCAATTTCTTATGCAGTCCTCAAGCCATATGAAGAAGAGCTGGACCGTCTCTGTGCCCAAGGAATACTTGAGCCTGTAGAGTATTCTGAATGGGCCATTCGTTGATGGGTCCATTCGAATTTGTGGAGATTATAAGTCTACGCTTAACAGAGCGGTACAGCCCCACTGCCATCAAATTCCTGAAATAAACACGCTATTAGCTTCGATAGAAGGAGCCTGAATTTTCGCAAAAATAGATTTGGCCCAAGCGTATCAACAATTGGTAGTAGACGAGAAATCAGCTTTGATGCAAACAATCGCTATTCACAAAGGAGCATTTAAGGTAACAAGACTACAATTCGGAATTTCAGCTGCCCCAGGAATATTCCAAAGCTGCATTGAAGGAATAGTGCAAAACATACCGGGCGTCCTTCCGTTTTTTGACGATATTGTAATAATGGGTAAATCAGAAGAAGAACTTGCGAGTAGATTAGACGAAGAAGAGAAAAAAGCACCAAAAAGCATTCGCAGAACTTAAGAATCTGATCGCATCGGATGCGGTCCTAATTCATTACTCTCCGGACCGCCCACTGATCTTAACTTGCGATGCGTCACCATACAAATGCTTAGCCACGAAATGGAAGACGGAAAACAGAACCCGATTGCGTTTTACTCTCGCACGCTGTCAAAGGCACAGAGGAACTACTCCCAGATCGACAGAGAAACGGAAGCGTTAGTAGCAGGTATCAAAAATTTCCATAACTATTTATATGGAAGAAAGTTCACGCTTATTACAGATCATCGCCCACCACTGGGAATCTTTGCGACACAAAAGCCAATCCCTCAAATCATTTCCAACCCGATAATGCGTCGAGTAATTTTTTTGCGAGCGAATAAATTCCAGTTGATTCATCAGCCTTTTTTTTTTTTTTTGTGAACGTTGCTTTTATTTTTTGAATCTTCTCTTTGCGAGACTAACAAGAGGTGTGTCAAATCTTATATTTTTAACTTAACTAACAGTCATATTGACTGATACGGAGTTAGACGGCCCTAAAAATCGATTGCTGTGTTGGGAGGTCGTTGCGTCTAAGGCGGGATACGCTAGAAACCCGAGTCAATCCCCGAGCGAGAAAATTTGGGTGCGAAGACAGTTTTTCTTTGTATGACTCTTTTTGCTTCTGGATTTCGTCTTTCACTGCGAGGATGCCCAGATCCCGGTGGATGTTTTCGTTACGAACATACCAAGGTGCCCCTGTGATAGTTCTCAAGATTTTTGATTGTGCGCGCTGTATGATGTCTAGCCTATGTTGCTGCTGCTCGCGTTCCCCCACAGCTGGGAGCCAAAATCCAGATTGGCTTTAGGACTGAATTGTACAGTAGTAACTTGTAGTCCAGGCACAGTGGCGATCGTGAGTTTATGATCCAGTGGAGGCTGCTGGCTTTCAGTTTTAGTTGCATCTTTTTGCATTCGATGTGCTTGCGCCAGGTAAGTCGTCTATCAAGGTGGACGCCAAGGTACATTACTTCGTTAGATGTTTGTCTATTAAGAGTAAACGTTATATGTTTACACTTTTGTTCGTTTATTTTAATGCGCCAGTCGGACAGCCACCTTTCCACTATTGTGAGATGATTAGCCAGTTGGGTTGTTCCCTGCGTTGGGCATCTGGAGCGACTAAGGATAGCGGTATCATCGGCGAACGTTGAGATTGTTAGTTGTGCGCTCGTAGGAATATCCGCAGTATACAAAACATATAGACACGGGCCGAGTGCGCTTCCTTGTGGAACTCCAGCTTCGATTGTGTAGTCGCCCGAAGTAGTTGCGTCTCACATCTCACTGAGAATACCCTATTGTAGAGGTATGATTCCAGTAGCTTGTGGGTGTATGTTGGCAAATACGTTTTAATTTTGTGCATGAGTCCGATGAGCCAAACTCGGTCGAAAGCTTGAGATACATGGAGGAAAATAGCGCTGCAGTATTCTCGCTGTTCGAAGACTGAGCGTATTTCGGATGTTAATCTGTTTACTTGTTCGATGGTTCCATGGTTTCTTCGAAAGCCAAATTGGTTTGCCGGGATAATATTGCAAGCTTCCAGATGTGGTATTATGCGAGTTAACAAGCATTTTTCAAACAATTTAGACAAACAAGATAGGAGGCTTATTGGTCTGTATGATGACGGAATTGTGTGGTCTTTTCCAGGCTTCGGTATCATTATAATGATGGATTTCTTCCACTTTTTTGGGAAATAGCCAAGATTAATGATTCCATTAAATAGTTTGCAGACGACCTCTATAGCGCATTTTGGAAGTTCGATCAGCATCTGTGGGGTCAATAGGTCACCACCGGGAGCCTTTTTTGGTTTTAGCCCTCTTGTGACTTTGTCGATTTCGTTCGGCCGGAATGAAGGTGCTGCTGGCTGAGGGGAGGACTCTGGCTGAATTTCTGGCAGGAGGAATGAATTTGAGGCTGGGTTTGGCTGGAAGACATTTTGGAGATGTGTGGCGAATGTTTGAGCTCGGTCTTCGTCGCTGCGAGCCCAGCATCATGAAGAGTTTCTTATCGGGGTGGTCGTTTCAATTGGGGCGCTAAGATTTGGGTGGGCCCTCCACAGGGGGTACTTTGTGCTTGTTGGCGAGAGATTCTGGATGTACCTCAGCTGTGCATTTTCTTCCTGTTGGTGAAGAGCCTGGTCGAGTGATCGGGTGGCTTAAGGCGTTGTTTTGAAGCTGGTGATCTCGCACGAGCTATTTGATTTGCTGATTTGATTTGAAGTATAATATTTGTTTCGGTCTACTTCTTTCCCATGAGGAGTAGAGATTTTAGCTGCCGCAACAAGTACTTCTTCCAGGGCGCTCTTAGTGTATTCGATGTCCGATTCCAAGTTTAATTCCGAGGCGAGTTCTATGAGTGCACTCACGTACTTTTTGTATTTTAGCCAGCTAGTTTTTGGCGTCGTCAGGCTGAAGAGGTGTTCGGTTATTTCTGGGCTTATTATTTGGCACTTATTAGATTGCGAGGTGTCACTGCAAAATCAATAAGGTCTGGGAGCTTTCGTGAGTCGGTTGCCCAGTATGTATGGGACTTCCAGGGGAAGCGTAGTCCAGTTTATTTTTCACATTTATAATTGCATTGTACAATTGTCTTCCTTTGGGAGTCACTAGACGTGATCCCCAGTGCGTATGTTTGGCGTTGTAGTCTCCTGCGGCTATAAATCGATCCCGAAGTGAATTGTAGAAGTCCATTAATTGTCCTTCCAATATTGAAAAACGAGGAGGGCAGAAAACTGCAGCGATTGAAAGGATTCCGTTGTTTGACTGAATTTGTATCGATGTGGCCTGCAAGAAGTTTGTTGCAAACCTGAAAGTAGTGTTTAATGCGTTCTCTGATTAGAGCTCCAGTTCCGCCGTGGGCTTTCCCATCTGGATGATCTGTGCGGTAGATTGTGTAGCCTCTTATATGAAAGTTGTATTTGCTTGTAAGATGCGTTTCCACCAGTAGCATAACGTCAATATGGTTTTCGGTCAAGAATTGTGACAATTCTAGTTTATGCCGTGAGACACCATTGGCGTTCCACATTGATATTCGTAGCACCTGCATAGATTATTTAGACTGTTGTTCTACGAGCAGCTGTATCACCATGTTCTGGTTTTGAACAAGCGTTTGCATGGTCGTTTTCATGAATGACATAAGCTCCATCATACTTTGTTGGAGGGTAAGCATCATAGTTTCCGTTCTGCTGTGTGGCTGTTCTGGGGCCTGTTGAGCGCTTTGAGAGTTAGGCTGAATTGGAATTTCCCTTCCAGATCGTAGAGCATCGGCATAGGAGAAGCCGTTGGTGGTGTTTAGTGGACCGAATGAGGATCTCGCAGCTTTGGCGAAGAAGACGTATGGCGTAGTTTTTGACGCAATGTACGCATTCTGGCTGCCTCCGTAGTTTCCACATTTCTTCACGGTACTGTCCTTGTTTGTAGTGCAGCAAGCGGACTTGTGGGCGTCTCCGCAGACTACACAGACAGCCCGAAGTGTGCAGTAAGACCTCGTGTGTCCATACTCTTGACAGTTAGTACATTGCACTGGACCGTTGCGTTTATGTGGCTGTTCAACAGTGATTTTCCGATGAAAAAGATTTTGCAGGTTGTAGATTGGGTTGACTTCGTTCTTCTTCAGCGACCTGCTTTCTGGCTCGAGCTCGACCTTGAGGAGGTGTTGTGGTGTTTTATCTTTATTTAGAATGTTAATAAAATTCTTGGCGGCGAAGCCCTTTTCTTTAAGGGCGGTTTTTATTTCCGAGGTAACATCAGGTTCTATTCCCTTTACTACCACTTGTAGGCCCTTACTGCTTTTCAGCTGGTATGTGTAATAGTTTTTCTTTACAGTGTCCAGATATTTGGACACGATTCGGAAGTGCTCTTCAGACTTGGTTTGCACCTTTGTTTCTTGGATGTTCCCTTTGATAAGCGGAACAACATGAAAGTTGTCACCGTTCCCGATCAGCGACGCAATTTTGTTGACCAGGGCACTCGAGCTTTTTTCCCTAATATAGATTGGAGGGAGCTTGGGTTTTTTTGCGGTGTCTTGGGCTGGTTGGTTGTTGCCTGCCGGATTACTCTGCGGGCTAAGCTTGCGCTTAATTTGGATGTAGCGATCCATTCCAGTCTGTGTGGCCGTTACCGCTTTGGCACTTTCCGAGGTTGTTGTTTTTGTACTCGCTGTAGTCGTTGACGTCGCGATACTTTGAGTTGCTGTTGTTGCAGAAGTTGTAGCACTGCTAGTTGTTGGTGCGAAATTTGTTTCCGATATTGGAAGGGGGGTTTTACACTGCGAACTGCCAAATTTCATAAGGATTGGCCAACTGTATCCTATAGCTGCCATATAACTGAACGATCGGAAATGACCCAACTTTCGTGTTTTTAAAGATAGAAAGCTGAAACTGAATCATGCAGATTCTATTTTTGGTCAGATAATCCGACCTACCAAATTTCATAACGATCGGTCGACTACATCTTATAGCTGATATATAGCTTATAGCTGAAATTGGTTTTTGTAGAAATACCAACTTTGGTATTTTTAAAGATAGTAGTTTGGGAATGGTTTTAAATTTTGTATTTTGGGTTTAAATTTTGTAAATTTTGGGTTTCAGCGGTCAGTAAAGCCGGGTTGCTTATAATCGCCGATTTTTCCACTTCGGTATCGCGGGTTGAAAAGTAAGAGTAGAAGCCGTTTCTTTGGTTCACTGAACTTCTACGCTCGTTCTTTTGATCGTTGCTCAATAAGCTCATTGCGTGGCTCTAATTTTTTTTGAACAATGCACTAGTTTTGGTTTAGCACATCACAACTGTTATAAAAAACTTTTATTTTTCGCTTTTAGTAAATTGTAGTTCAGCGTCTTTTCGCTTATATTGGGTTACCCCAGTTTTTTGATTAGCTGTATTATGGTGCAGTTTTCCCGGAGCTCGGACAAACCACGTCCGCTCAGTTCGGTAGTTCGTATAGAACTCCTCACTCAGTCACGCTTAAGTCTGATTTAACAAAATATTTAGTTTCCACATCAATTGCCAATAAAAGTGCAAACACAGCTGCAAAGGCTATATTTGAAGATTTTATTCTTAAAAAGAATGGAAAGCTAACTTCGGGCAGAGCCGAAGTCGATATACCCTTTCAGTTAAAACCGGATATATATCGCAAACATCGAATATAGTTGGCAGATCCTTATGAGAATATGATAATAAATATATAATATAATAATACATATTACATATAATACATATAATATAATACATATAACCCAATTTATAATAATACAAAATTTAAAACCATTCCCAAACTACTATCTTTAAAAATACCAAAGTTGGTATTTCAACCGAAAACCATTTCAGCTATAAGCTATATATCAGCTATAAGATGTAGTCGACCGATCGTTATGAAATTTGGTAGGTCGGATTATCTGACCAAAAATATAATCTGCATGATTCAGTTTCAGCAAAGATTATAAAGTACATAGATGGGACATCTCATACAAAGAAAAATTTTCTATGGCGGGTTCCAGCAGTAGAACCCGCTGAAACGAGCGGGTTCCATTGCGCGACAAGTTAATTTTGAGAAATTTTTCGCGCGACAACGAATGAGGAATAGCCGAGTGGTAGAGTGCTTGGCTGGTGTGCAAAGTAAAACGAGTTCAAAATAGGCTCGGGACATCCATTTTTTTCTTAATTTTAAATCTATTTATATTATATTTTTATTCTTTTAATGTGTTTTCCTAAATTTATAAGCCAATAAGAAAAAATACAAAATTGTAAAATAACCTTAACATCGTCTCAGTTCGTAGTGGAACCCGCTGTAAAAATGTCTATAAGTGCGGGTTCTACGGCATTTTGGCAGGCCGCGTCGTGGAACCCGCTCTCAAATGTTTTCATTTTTTCCGTCGTGGAACCCGCTGTAATAATGAAAACATTTGAGGGCGGGTTCCATGAAAAAAGGCTGTCAGATGAGAGAGGGAAAGAGAGAATTCTATTTTTAGATCGTAGCATCTTTGGAACGATGAAAGTTTGAAACGTTCAAATCGAACCAATGTGAGAGTAAAGAGATCAAAAATATCTTTCACTATCCTTACTCGTCAGCTCTGTTTTTGGTATGGATTCTAGCGCCTCCTTTAACACCAATTTTAGGTATCATAAAATCTACTTCGAGGGTAGCCTAGATGGATAGTGCGTTCCTGGGTTTTATTATTTTGTCCAAAAGTGTGCAACGCAGTGAAGGAGACATCTCCGACCCTATAAAGTATATTCTTGATCATAATAATACGACATGCCATATTTCATAAGGATCGGCTGACTATATCCTATAGCTGCCATATAACTGAACGATCGGAAGTGACCAAACTTTTGCGTTTTTGAAGATAGAAAGATGGAACTTGGTACACATTCTATTTTTGGTCAGTTAATCCGATTTACCAAATTTCATAACGATCGGTCGACTATATTTTATAGCAGACATATAACTGAATGATCGGAAATTGTTTTTGGTAGAAATACCAACTTTGGTATTTTTGAAGATAGAAGCTTGGGACTTTTTTTTTATATATTTTATTGTAATTAATTGGTTTTATGATGATATTCTCATAAGGACCGGCAACCTTTACCCGATGTTTGCGATATATATCCGCTTTTAACTGCAAGGGTAAATCTACTTCGGCTCCGCCCGAAGTTAGCTTTCCTTTCTTCTTGTCCATATGAATTAGTTTTTGGGAAAACCAATAATTTTCCAAAACCTTTCAATAGTATAATTAATATAGAAGTAATCTCAAATTTAGAAGATTAAGCTTAAGAAAGTTATTAGAATTATAAATAGCACATAAAAGAGATAGAATTATGAAAAATATATCAAAAATTATAAAAATAAAAAGAAGTATAAAGAATTTTATCACCGTAAAAGTAACGACATTAGATATAGCAATAGAAGATAAAAGGAGATAGCTATTTATTAAAAATCCAAACAGGGCATAAGTAAGATTTCAAATATACCGTGTACAGTAAAATATAAAAAATATATTACGATCACTAACAGGAATAAAAAACAAATTTTTCATAAAAATAGATTACCAAATAGCCTATTTTTTTTTTTTTTGTTTTGCGCGGTCTTTCAGAATTTTTTAAATGGCTTTTGCATCAATTAGAGCATCAGCTATCATTTCTGTATTCATCATAAAGCTTAAAGGCCCAGACGACCGAGGGGCGCTCGAGAAATGAATAAATAGTAAATTGTAAGCTAGTTGTTAATTAGGTTATGCAGAAAAACTACTAATTAATTAGGTTGTGCATTGTCCTACGATTTGTTAAGCTAGTTAAGTTAATAAGTATGAGTCTACTTTTATAAGATGGAAGGTGAAGATCTGCATCCCAGTTTAGACCTCTAAGAGAAAAAGTGACGAAATTCTTTTGTACGGACTCTATGCGGTCCTGACAGACTCCATATTGGGGACTCCAGAAGAGATCATTAACCTGAGCTAATTTCTCTAAGGAAATTCCATAAAGAGTAAACGTAGCCTGTAGAGGGCAAGAACGATAAAAAAACATAAGCTTGCATTTTGATCCATTAAGTATTAAGTCGTTAGCTGAACACCATTTTTGAAAGTTATCAAGGTCAGACTGAAGACTGCAAAGCTACATCATCTGCATACAATTTAAATTGTTTGTAGTTCGGTGAATTAAAAATATGTATATTTTGTTTTTTAATTATACAACTTGGTGTTAAACCTTTATTTATTAAACGTAATTATTACAGGACACTTTTGATTTCTCTTGAATCTTTTTTGTCAACCGTTCGCGGTCTCGGTCAAAAAGGGACTGACTTCTTAATTCTAAATCTGATCCAAAGAACCTCGGCCATCAGTTGTGTTTAGATTAGAGGCTTTAGATAAAAATGTCGCATCTTATTGTGAAATTCGATTAAGCTGATCGATGCAATTTGGTGGGTACTTGAAACGCAAAAGGAGTAATTGATTGGGCTTCGGAGGGAAGCTGATGTTTACTTTTGATTTTGATTTGTTTATGGGGAACCGAGATCGGACCTCAGAGCCAAAGACAAAGCCGAAGGCAAATGCAGAGTTTGGAAATATTGTTTATAAAATTCATAAGTGGAAAGCCATAAGTGGCCTGGATTTATGGGTTGAATAATTGAGCCAACGATCAAGCCAAAGGCAAATGCAGAGATTGAAAATATTGTTTATTAAAGCCATAAGTGGCCTGTATTTAGGGGTTGGATAACTCTCCCCCTTTTAAAATGGATCGTCCCGATTCAATATGAAATTCGTTTAAATGATATCTTAATTCTGTTAATAAATTTTCTGGGTTAATAGATTTTTCTGGTTCAGGCCGATGTTTTTTGGTTACAAATAATATAGCATTTTTGTATTTTATAATAAGTGAAAGAATCAAATATATAATGATTAAAATTAATAATATAAAGGTAAATGATATTTTAGTATTCTTAATTTTAACGAAAGGGTTTAAAATGTTTATATTATCTTAAGAAAGATCAGAGTTATTTGATAATATGTAATCGGATATTTAATAATTTTTGAAGTGGTTCGTAGTTACGTATTCAAGAATTTTATTTTCCAAATTGGTATATGAGATATTATTAATTTTAGTTGTACCATTATATATTATTAAAAACGAACCGTTTAAATGGGAGTTGTTAATAATATTGTTTCCACTTATAAAAATGGCACCATCTTGTATGATGTCTATTTTTTTATTTTTTTCTCTTATTTTTTTACAGGTTGATTTCTCTCCATTTACAGGGTAAAACAAGTTTTTTTGTTACTTAAAGTGCAATAATTATTAAAAAGTTCGTTCTTAAAATTAGACATTTCATAAAAAATATTTTCGCATTTTGCGACTTGATTGCTTAATACTAGTTTCCATCGATTTGGGAAATCGCTCTAGCGTGATATATTTCACATCTGTTTTTTATTATTGGGTATTTGATCTAGTTAATATTAATTGTGATGAAGTGAGTTCTATTATTTTTATGTCATATTTTATTTCCCATTGTGACCTTTTATTAGTATCCCTTTTAATATTATCTGCTTCAAAATTTATTATTTCTTTATAAAAGCTACATACATGGATACATGGAATAAATCTGCGTATTAATCGTACGTCAATACGTCTTTATTGTCCTTAAATAGAATATATTCGTGACCTGTTAGTCAATTTTTTCTGATTTTGTTAATAAAATAAGGTGTAGTATGAGCACCTGATAAACATTTTCTGGGAAAGGAAAAAAAAAGGATGATATATAAATACTTAGAATTTTATATTATCTTTGTGAATAATTCTATTTCTATTGTTGATTATTATTTTGTTGGGTAAATTTTCTTTCACTGTTTGTTTTTTATATCTGGTTTTTAGTTTATTTCTTTCCCCGTGTTTCTTTTCATAGACTACCTGTCCTACATGATATTCTTTTTCTTTTCTGTTTTTGTTATGTGTTTCCAACATTTTCTCTTGAGTATTTTTCAAAAGTTCAGGAATGTTATCGTGCTCTATTTTATTATATAGTACGTCAAAAGGCTTTTGGTTCGTTGTAGAATGAATGCTCTGATTATATTCTTGAGCGGCTCTTATTACTATTTCAGTTAAATTAAATTCTTCTTTAATGCATCGAGCTAATTCTGTTAATGTAGAATGTGCCCTTTCAACCTGTCCGTTTGACGTGCTGTGCCTCGGGTCTGCGTAATGTAAAGTTAAATTCCACCTTTGTGCGAAAGATTTAAATTGGGCCGAGGTAAAGCTCGTTTCATTATCGGTCATTATTACTTTTGCTTGTGGAAAATGTTGAAGAAGTTCCATTACTTTATTTTCGATATTTAATTTATTTTGGATTTCTTTTACTACTAGAAATTTTGAGTAAGCGTCAATACAAGTTATGAAAGTAAGACCTTGCGCGTAATATATGTCAATATGTAAATTTTCTCCTTCTTTACTTGGAATTGGGGTTTCACCAATTGGAATTTTTATTGGGTGCCTGTTATATTTATTTTCGTTTTTTACAAATGATTTTACAAATCACCCAATTTTTAATATATTATTTTAATTTTTTAAAACAGTTTGGCCAATAATATAATTTACTGATCTGTTTGTAATTCTCTTCTAGCCCCCTATGAGCATGGCTGTGTGATTCTTCTATAATTATAGCTTTATCTTCCTCGTATTCCACGTCTTGTAGAAAGATTCTTGTAAAAAGGAATGTGTTTGTGAAATTATTTTTTAATGGTAATTGAATTTGAAATAAGTCCTCTAAAGTACAATGAATTCCTACCGTAATGTTAGGTGGAAGATACTCTCTTAATATAGTTATAAATTTTCTTGTGTGTCATACTCAATTAAATGTCGTGTCCTGTCAAAGATTTTCAGTGACTCATGTATTGTATACCTCCCCGTTGTTAATAACAGCTGTTGTTTAAATTGATTGAACGGTTTACGGGTCTCTTGTATTACATTTTTAAAACTACTTTCACTACTGCTACTACTGCTGAATGCTGTGTGTTCTGATCTGAGTCTGACTGGTCTGTTTGTTCTATTTCGCTGTTAGTAATATTATTTATCTAAATTCGAGATAATGCGTCTGCAACTACATTTGTTGTACCGGGCTTAAATTTTATTTTCGGTGTAAAACTTTGTATGAAAGAATACCATCCTTTCATATCTACATTGGGATTTTTATCCGAAATTGTGTAAGATAAAGTTTGATGGTCGGTTTGAATTTCAATTCCAATAACTCCTTATAAGTAATTTCTTAGATTTTTAAGAGCCCATACTATCGCTAAAAGTTCCTTCTTATTAGTAGCGTAGCATAAGCTTGTTCTGTTTTAGACAAGGTTTTTGAAATAAAAGTAATTGGTTTTCCTTCTTGAGATAAAACTGCACAAATTGCGACGTCTGAAGCGTCGGGGGTCAAAGTAAATTTTTTATTATAGTCCGGTTGAACTATTTTTATTTGAGCAATGAGATTTTCTTTCAGCTCGTTAAAAGCTTTAATTGCTGGTTCATCCAGCTGAATTAACATTTTTGTTGACATTCTTTTAGAGATTTTGCCATTATGACCTCCAAGATATTTTGTTAGAGGTTTGGCTATGTAGGCGTAGTTTGAAACAAATTTTCGATAATAGCCCGTAAAACCTAGGAAACTTTTTAGTTCCCGAATATTTTCTGGAAGCAGATAATTTCTAATGGTTTCAATTTTCTCTGGGTCTGTCTTGATGACGTTATAGGATACCATGTATCCTAGAAAACGGGTTTCGCGTTTGAAAAACTTAGATTTTTCTAAAGAGATTTTCATTTGCCCTCAATAATATATTTTTAATTTTGTTTAGATCTGTATAGTGTTGTTCAATTGAGTTTGAGAATATTATAATGTTGTCCATATAGACACGACATGTTTTTCCTATTTGTTCTCTTAGAATATCGTCCATTGCTCTCTAAAAGATTCTTGGTGCATTTGTCAATCCGAATGGCATTCTTAAAAATTCGTATTTTCCATTATTAATTGAAAAGGCTGTTTTTTCGACATCAGATTCTTTCATTATTATCTGATGAAATCCTGACTCTAAATCTATTTTTGAAAAATATCTTGCTTTTCCCAAATTGGATAGAATTACTGATGGGTCTTGCATTGGGTACCTGTCAGGTATAGTACTTTCATTTAATTTTTTATAATCAATGACGAGTCTTAATTTACGGCTTCCGTCTTGATTCTCTCCTTTCTTTGGGACTACCAGAAGTGGTGAATTGTAAGGGCTTCTGCTAGGCCTTATTATTTTTTCTGATAACATTGATTTCGCTATTCACGAAGTCGTTGACAGATAGAGCATACGGATATTGCTTCCCGTATATTGGCCTATCGTGGATAAGATTTATTTCCCCCTTTATGTCTGTTCTAAAAGGAATTTGCATATTTATCTTTGAAAGCTCCTTTTCAATATAGTGAACTATCTTTTCCCTCAATAGGCCTAATTGGTCGGTACCTATATTATTTATTGGATTTTTGACGGTATTTACTTCGTCGGCACTCTTAGGATTTTTAATTCCCAAGATATTTTTATTTTTATTGACGGATATTTTTACGTCGGCGTTCTCAGGATTTTTAATTCCCAAGATATTTTTATTTTTATTGACGGATATTTCTACGTCGGCGTTCTCAGAATTTTTAGTTCCCAAGACATTTGTATTTTTGTTGACGGATATTTCTACGTCGGCGTTCTCGGGATTTTTAGTTCCCAAGATATTTGTATTTTTGTTGACGGATATTTCTACGTCGGCGTTCTCGGGATTTTTAATTCCCAAGCTTTTCTCACTATTTTCAACAAATAAAGAATCTGTGTTTTCGCTCCTATTATCATCGAAATACTTTTTTATAATAAATTCTTTTAACGGAAGAATATTATTTTCTTCAATTAAACGTATTTCATTTTTCTCCTCATTATCATAATATTTTAACTTCTCCTGTTTCCCATTATATTCCAAGATTCTCTTATCTATATTTATTGTAGCTTCAATTTTTCTTAATAAATTGAATCCAATTAGAATATCAGATTCTAAACCTTCGATTACATAAAATAATGGTTTTGATTCAAATATATTTATAATATGGTAATACCTAATAATTGAGTAGCCATGAACTGTTGTTACCTTTTTGTATATTGGTAGCTCGTTTTTATTTTCGAAAATTCCCCTTTTTATGTAACAAGCAGTGGCTCCTGTATCTATTAAAACTTTTAGCTGCTTCTTGGTTTTTCGATCTATCCTATTTAAATAAGGCATTCCTCTGTAGGGGTCTGGTCTAAAAATGGTCTTCCATCTGATAATATTTATTATAATATTATATATTTTTTATTATATATTTTGATAATAATTATTATTATATCTACCTTGATTATCGTTTGCCTGCCTATTATTATATTTTCCTTGGTTACTATTTGCCTGCCAATT
This sequence comes from Drosophila bipectinata, assembly GCF_030179905.1. NCBI lineage: Eukaryota > Metazoa > Arthropoda > Insecta > Diptera > Drosophilidae > Drosophila > Drosophila bipectinata. The sequence continues at coordinate 16,619,968 of NC_091740.1, read as the reverse complement.
TTGGCTCGGCTGCCGATTGTTATTAGATTTATTCTGGAGTTGAATCGGTGGATCAACATCCATTGGTTCGATAGCTTGTTGCTTATGATTGTTATTTTGATTAAAAATTTCCCTTTTGTGGCCAATTGTAATTTTGGTTATGATTAAAATTATTTCCCATTTTAGTGATAATATTATTTTGTCGTATTTGATCAAATCGTAAGTTGTTTCCCCGATATTTACTTTAATTTTTAAATCCATTAAACCTATTTGCGAATTGAGCACGGAAGTTGTTTGATTCTAATTCTTGGACCTTTGCCAAAGCATTGGGCAAATCTGGTGGATTTAATGAGAAAAGAGTTTCTGAAATAGATCCATTAAGTCCGTATATAAATACTCGTAAGCATTTCCCCTTATTGAATTGTTTGTTTCTTTGGTAATTACACTGTCCTTTCCGTATGTCATTATGGTTTTGTTTATTAGTAAGGTCATTTTTTTATTGACTTCGTTATAGTACTCAGTAATTGTCATTCGTCCTTGCCTGAGGATACTTCTGACTCGAGTTCTGACTCGAGAACATGTATTGGTCGTGTGTCACTATATATAAAGTCCAATCGGGATAAGATTGCTTTAAAGTTTAAAACTGTGCCATGATTGGTAAGAGCATCATGGGCAGCTCCCATAATTTTATTTCGTAAAATTGTTAGGGCGATAAAATATTGTTCACTTTCAATTTTATAGAGACTCATTACAGTTTATGCAGCTTCCCTCCAACCTACATATTGTGTTGGTTCCCCTGTGAAATTTGTTAAGGATTTTACCACTTCAAGTGTTGTACCGCAATTTATAGCTGGGTCAATTGTTTCTGTTTTATAATCTTCCACAGCGTTTTTTACCTTCCTTCTAAACATTATACTTTCCTGCTAGATTCATTCAATTGAGCGTTTATTAATCTGTTTATCAATTCTACTGTTAAACTGCCGGCTGTGGCTACACTGCCTGCAGAAAAATTGGATGCTGAACCTCCGTTTGCCATTGTTAGATTTAATTCACAAAAGCTATTTATCAAATCTTCCAGAATTATTCTTTATATTTTTTGTTAAATGGCGAATCTTACTTTTTGCAATATATAAATCTTATATTATTTTTCTCAAATTCACTGATCTTAAATTATAGTCTTTAATTTTTTTATTATTTTAAATTAATGCGTTGATTTTTTTAGTTTCGTGTTCTTGTAATTGTTTGGTTTAAAATTTCGGTCCACCTTTGTTTTAATTCACTCTTTATGGATTATTTCATTAATTAATTTCTATTTACTCTGTTGTTAACGATCACTGTCACTTGGTAGTGTCGTTTGGTGGATGTTTTAATTTTCCCACTAAAAATGTTGAGTTTGTTGACCGCGCGAGTTCCGTTTATGTTTAACTTATTTTTCATTAAACAATTTTTTTTGGAGCTTTATGTGACGCGGCCCCACGTTGGGCGCCTATTAAATTGTTTGTAGTTCGGTGAATTAAAAATATGTATATTTTATTTTTTAATTATACAACTTGGTGTTTAACCTTTATTTATTAAACCTAATTATAACAAGACACTTTTGATTTTTCTTAAATATTTTTTGTCAACCGTTCGCGGTCTCGGTCAAAAAGGGACTGACTTCTTAATTCTAAATTTGATCCAAATATCCTCGGCCATCAGTTGTGTTTAGATTAGAGGCTTTAGATAAAAATGTCGCATCTTATTGTGAAATTCGATTAAGCTGATCGATGCAATTTGGTGGGTACTTGAAAAACGCAAAAGGCGTAATTGATTGGGCTTCGGAGGGAAGCTGATGTTTACTTTTGATTTTGATTTGTTTATGGGGAACCGAGATCGGACCTCAGAGCCAAAGACAAAGCCGAAGGCAAATGCAGAGTTTGGAAATATTGTTTATAAAATTCATAAGTGGAAAGCCATAAGTGGCCTGGATTTATGGGTTGGATAATTGAGCCAAAGACAAAGCCAAAGGCAAATGCAGAGATTGAAAATATTGTTTATAAAAGCCATAAGTGGCCTGTATTTAAGGGTTGGATAACTTACATAAAAACTAGAGAGTTCGTGAAAGGAAGATGACTTCCTTGAGGGACGCCAAATGTAACCAGATTCAATCATCAAATGCTTAGCTTAAGTCTGTGAAAATTACATCGGTTTTATATCCTTCACGAAAACCATCTATAACAAAGGATGTCAGCTCCAATAAGTTCGTTGTGGTGGAGCGACGCTTAATAAAGGCATGCTGACAAGGAGAGATGATCGAAGAGCAAAGGTGTCGCAGATGAGAAGTAATTAATTTTTCAAATAACTTTGGAATTGCTGACAATTTAGAGTTGCAGCATGTAGTTGGCAGCATCGGACTTTTTACCTTTTTTATGTAGGGGAGTTATGTATGATGTATGAAAAATCGAGGTTTTCAAAGATAAGTCGAAAAGTCTAAGAAGAGGTTTGCATAGAACCCTGACATAGTATTTTAGCACACATCCTGGTTCTCCATCGGGGCCTGGCGAATAAATAGGTTTGACCCTTAGAAGATCAGATAATAAGCTATTCTCGGAGAAAAACGGACAGAAAATAAGATTGTCTGATTGAATGTTGTATGCGTACGGCTGATTTGTCAATTTAGGCGAAGAATAAGTTGCTTGAAAAAATTCTGCGAATAGATCGGCAATGGCCTAATCAGAGGTCAGAGATGAATTTTCAAACGTAAATTGAGGTGGAAAAGATACGTGTCTACGCTTAATGTTTACAAAGTTATAAAGCTGCTTTGGATCCTGAGATAATTTGTATCCGGCAGCGGCGAATATAATTCCTGTAACATTGACCGAGCTAGTAGATATCTTGAGAAATCAATACTACTGCAGGTTTTTTTTATATTTTAGTAAGAGCTATTTAGGTTAGGTTTTTTTACTATTTTTAGTATTTTTTAGGTTAGTGAGGAACCTTGTAAACCAAGGAGGATTTGTTGAAGCGGACGGATATTTCCATGGCACACAGGATTCAAAAAAAAAAATTTAAAGTACAGTAAAATTTTTCTAAGGTGACATTAAGATAGGTGCATTCCAGAATATCGGACCAATCATATGTATCGATAAGGCTATTAAGTTTTTGAAAATCAGCTTTACGGAAGCAGCGAATCTTATTTATCACGCATGGAGTCATCTGATCGATACCAGAAATGGTTTCGATTGAGACCTCCAGCGTGAGGTGATATGAAAAGGGAAAGGGGTTGGGGTTTGGGGGTGGGGGAAAGGGGTCCCTGGGGTTGAAAAGGGAAAGCTCTGGAGAGAGCGGTACCATCAAGATCAGCATAAGCATAAGTATAAAAGCCGACCTAACGAATTTTTAACATGCTTAATTTGACCTAGGGACATGTCAAACATGCCCGCGGTGAAGTCATGGTGAATGATTATTGATAAAAATGGTGAGTTATCAAGGTTGGACCACTTTAATTCTGGAATATTAAAGTCGCCCACAGCGACGAGGTAGTCACGATCAGTCATAAGATAAAAAACGGATTGAATAGCGGACAAATGCTGCCAATATGTGGGTTCAGACGAAAACGGTATATATGAACATGTAATGTATAAAGATTTCGTGGACAAAATGATTTTAATGCAAATAAATTCTATGTAATCAAACACCTGATTTCACCTCTTCAGAAGCAAGAGTGGAGCTTAGCGAACTATAAGTATCAGAATATAGTTTTGGGAGGTTGCTACATAGCCCCTAGGATTCTGATAGGTAAGTGTTAGTGACGATACTAGTTTTTTGGGTTAGTGGACGAAGAAGAGGTGGAAGGTTGGTCAGTGGTTCTAATGTGGGGAAGTTTCACTCCCATTGGTTTTCCAACATTTTTTTCACGGAACTAGGCTGATGTTCTTGGACGAAAATTTTCTCTAGCACAAAACTGGGTGAACAAATCGTCTTGAACATCAGCGCAGGCACATGAATCTTGAAAGAAGACGTGCGCCTTACATAATTATATTTAAATTTCGCTATGTCCTCCACCTTTATATCGGCTTTAGTTTTGGCTTCGATATAAGCCGAGATATCAATCTCTGAAGTATCAAGGGCAAGTCGAGAAACAAATATATGTTTCAATGGAGGAATCACCTGTAAGAGTTTTGGTTTCACAGGACTGTGGAATACCCTTTTGGATAACTCTGACGGGGGTTTATTTTACTAGGACCTGTGCACAGTGGTCCAGCTTGTATGAAGAGAGCGGCCAAAAATACTTCTAGTTGAGGTAGGGACTGGAAACTTGGCACAAAATATTTATATTCTTATTTTAAAATAATATGTTAAGAACAGCCAGATCGGGCAACTATATCCTATAGCTGCCATATAACTGAAAAAACGGAAATTGCCCAACTTTCATGTTAAGATGGATTTGGATGGCAAATTTTGGCAAACAATTTTTGCACATTTGTTACCCTTGGAGACCGACAAACACATTGGTATATAAATGAATTGTAGAATTTTGTGGGATCACTACTAAAATTTCAGCTAAATATGAAAAATACGTTCAAAATATAGGCAAAAAACATGCATTAGTTCATAGTAATATAATAATAACAATAATTATTATTAATATATCAAATTGTATCTCATTTTATAGAAAATACCTTCAAGTTCAAAATCCATTACAAATTATTTGAATTTGAACACGTAAATAATGATCTGACCACTTCAAAGTGCGGTTTAGTTGTGAAATATTCGTGATGCGCGCTGCCGCGCTTTACAAATGAGCAACTGTTCACATCTTCAAATCAATTTTTAGAAAATCCACTTAGATTTTTAGAAAAATCTGGTTTGTCATGAAGAATCTTGGCCATTTTAGAGGCGATTTTTTTACTTTTCTTACATTTTTGCCGTTATCAATTTTTTTATTTTTGGCCTATGGCAGCAACTACTGTGCTGTGGTATCACTTGAAGGAATAGTTCTCAGTTCTAGCTCTTGGGGTGGCTAAAGATATGAGCGCCTGCGTTATTGACGGCTGAGCAGGTTGAGGCGAATCACAAACAGCGGATTTTTTACGCTTAAGGGACCCAGTTAGCTGCTGAAGACCGCTAAACTGAGTGTCAAGCGCACAGAGCTGATCATTGGTTTTACGAAAACCAGTGATCAACTCGTCCTCAAAACCATTCTTAGTCGCTCTCATGAACGACCTCATTTCGCCTCATTTCGAAAATTTGCACAACAATAATGTAAGCCAGACCAACGGGAAACGGCATCCGAAACTGAGGCAGTGAACCCGACACACCTGGCGTGTACGACGTTTTCCCATAGCCAGCAATGGATGGTAGGTTGGGATGAGGTAATTGTCTTGTTACAAGACTTCATAGAACAGACCAGTTAAAATTCCATATTATTAATTAACAATACCAAAATAATACATAAAAAGTTAAAAAACACTATACCTTGAACCACTGTGCCAAATAGGAAGCCAGAAAAAAACACGTACGTTCGCTTAAGAGGAAGAGAGAGAATTGAAAAACATTATATACATAGGCCATACATAGGAAAAAACATTTCTAATAATAAATTTAAAAAAAAAATAAAGTTTTTTTTAAACAATTTATTTCATTTACTTTAACCGAAATAATAAATAAAAAAAATACTTATTTATATATAAAATGAAAAACTGGGCCAAAATCCTACCTGTAAGGATTCCTCCATCGAAACATATATTTGTTTCTCGGCTAGCTTGTTTCTCCTGATACTTGAGAGATTGATATTTCGGCTTACATCAAAGCCAAAACTAAAGCCGATATAAAGGTGGAGGACATAGCTATATATAAATATAATTATATAAGGCGCACGTCTTCTTTAAAACTTCGTGTGCCCGCGCTGATGTTCAAGACGATTTGTTCTTGAACAAATCCATTTAATGGCATTAGCTCTCCAGTAACACTTACCTATGAGAATACTAGGGGGCTACGTAGAAAGCTCTCTAAACTATATTCAGATAGTTCTGTCTTTGCATCCGATATTATAGCTTTTACAGAAACTTGGTTAAACCCGGAGATCTTTAACTCTAAAGTTTTTCCAAGTAAGTGGAAAACCCGGCGAATGGGGGGTGAAATCTTCATTTCGGTAGACTTCTAACTTGCTTCTGGTAAAATCACAATATTTTGGTGCTTTAGAACTTATTTGCATTAAAATTATTTTGTCCGCTTAATATTTATACCTGTTCAATTATACCGCCTTCGTGAGAACCGCCTACATAGTGGCATCATTTGTCTGCTATTTAATCCGTTTTTAAGCTTATGATCGATCGTGACCAGCTTGTAGCTTTGTGTGACTTTAATATCCCAGAATTAGAGGGGTCTAATGTCGGAAACTCACCATCTTTATCACTTACCACGCACCATGACTTCACCGCGGGCATGTTTGACATGTCCCTAGATTAAAGTAACCATGTTAGAAATTCGTTATGTCGGCTTTCAGACTTATTTTTTGTTTCTGATCCTGATGGTACCAATTTCTCCAGAGCTTTGCCCCTTTCAACCCCAGAGGATGCGTATCACACTATGCGTGAGGTTTCAACCGAGACCATTTCTGGCATTACACTGATGTAAACGATTTGATTCAGTCTATCACTCACGCCTGTTCAGTAAGTTGAATCTTTCGGATTTCTTTCAGACCCCCTACGGTGGATCTCCAGCTACTTGATGGAAGTCCGTGGTACATCTGGTGTTCCTCAAGGAAGTCATCTTGGCCCGTTACTGTACTCTTTTTGTTAACGAATTGACCCCTGAGTTAACGTACTCTTTAGTTCTCAGGTAATTAACTGGATAGTTCTCATCAACTGGATATTCACGCTTAAAAAAGGAGGAGCTGAGCAAAGTGTGCAATGAAACTACCAGCGGATGGAGCAGTGAAAACCATAAGATCCCTGGTGGCGAAGTTGGTCGACGAGTCCAAGGACGACAAGGTGCTGGCGGTGACGCGCAGGTTCCAAGAGAGGTTCATGCAAAGGTGACTCAGACCCACCCATAGGCAGAGTGTGACCAGAAAGACCGAAAGGCTCACAAAAAGCTTGGCGGTACCAGAGCTTAGAATAGAAAGGAGCAGGGAGCCACAGTCAAGGAAGTATGTGCCGGTTCAGGGGGACTATGCGAAAGTGTTTGGTTCGAGGGACGTGGTCCGCAAAAACGTATGCCGCAAAGAAACAGGGCAGGGCTCAAAGATGGTTTATAACGAACGACAAAAAGTGTCCAACATGGGCAAAATTCAAGGCAAGCTTTGACAACTGTTTCCAGTCGTAAGGATATTTCGAGACATTAGCAGATCAGGTTCGTAAACGGAAGCAGCGACAAGGAGAGCCGTTCAAAGAATACATGGTATACCTTCAGTCCCTAATGAAGAAATTAGGGAAAAACCAAGAGACAGATGATCGAGAGGCGCGTGGAAAACTGCATGCCAAGAATGAAAATGTTCCAAAGGCCGTACAAGTGCGCATCTTTTGAGGAGGTGACGGGCCTGGCAGAGGAGTTCGAAGAGTTGGCGCAGCAAGAAGAGGCCATTAACAGGGAAGTTGCCACAGAACCACGATGGAGCTACAATTAACAGGCCGTGGACGAAAGGTGGAAAAGAGAGGAACCGCAGCATAGCGAGGCAGAAGGTTGACATAGGGATTAATGGACCCAGGGAGGACAGAGGAACGAGTTTCACCAACCGGTCGTCCAAAACACGACACCAGGGCGGCAGAGAGGGAAACTGCGCCAAGGCCCGCCGGAGCAGCAGAGCACCCTAAGACAAGGATGGATGCTCAGATGGCAGCCGGAGGGCCAGCAAAGATCGGCTCAGCAACGACCGAATCGGCGGTGGACAGCAGGTCCGAGGCAGGGTCCTGTAGAGAACCCAACAGGTGCAGTGGCATGGGTCAAAGGGTAAGTGGATGCAGGAACCAATGGATGTTGTTCTGCAAGATGTGCGGCGCGACTGACGTAAGGAGCACAGAATGCTGCAAGTGGTCAGGAAATGCGCAGCAGTCCTGCCTCTCAAAATGAATTGGAGGACTGTCAGGAGACGAGCAGCAGTTGTCAGCAATCATCGAGGTCGGAGACACGGAAATTTAGGCCATGATTGACACAGGAGCAACGGCGAGCTCGTAGGAACTTGCGGACAGCCCGGAAATCACCGGGCAACGCATCACGACAAGAAGACAGGTGAAGATGGCCAATAAAGCCACACGGAGATACGCGCCGCATTCCAGGTAAGAAAAAGCTTCTGTGAAAGAAAAAGACCCTGTACTGGAGAGCTGGAGGCGTTCGCAGGCCAAAGAGGCTGATCGACCATTACCCAGAACAGAGTTACCATGAGGGACCACATTCCCATAAAGAAACGGTATTATCCCAAAAACCCATAAACACAGGGAGAGATAAACGTGAAGGCAGAAGAGCTGGAGTAAGGATGGTTCGAGCTCTTGAGCAGTTCACCAATTGTGATAGTAAGGAAGAAAACGGGTCAACGGTGTATGTGCGTAGACTTCCGACAGATTAACGCAAAATTCATATAGGACGCGTACTCGATGCCACGGAGTAATTTCATTTTGGCTTAGGGAGCCAAGATTTTTCTGCAGTCTCGACTTTAAGGACGGGTATTGGCAAATCCCTCTAAAGAAAGGAAGCAGGAAATTCACCGCCTTCACCGTACCAGGGAAAGGCTTATACCAGTGGAAGGTGATGCCATACCGTTTGCACTTAGCCTCGGAAACGTTTCAGAGGGCACTTAACCAGGTCATAAGTCTGGATATGGCTCCACACATCATTCGCATATCTGGACGATATCATCGCGCTCGGACGCACAAGGGAGGAACACAAGGGAGGTTCAGGCCAACCATCGATAATGACATTTTTCTTGGTTTTCTTTAAATCCGATCTAGCCGTTTCTATCAGGTTTGGAAGGTTACTTTAGCATTTTATTGTCCGGAAAAGTTGGCAGCGCTTTATGATATAGCCAGCCGATCCCGGCCGTTCCGACTTACATACTGCGCTTAAAAGAATGAATGGTGAATGAAGACAGACAGACGGAAATATGTATATCAACTCAACTCATACAATTTATTTTTGTAAGTAGTCATGTAAAAAAAAAAAAGAAAGGAAAGTTTACTTCGGGCGGAGCCTAAATTGATATACCCTTCCCTTGCAGTTAAAACAGCATTGTTGCGGGAATTCGAATTTGTTTAGCGCCGCCCGAGTAAAGACGCCCGTGTAGATAATTGTTGATAATTGTTTATTGCTTACTTCATTTATAACGGGGCAGCAAGGGCTAACAGTGGTACAGTCGGTAACCACTCTGCGATAGCAGCACTTTAAATTCCTAAGAAATTAATAGTTGTACAATTCATAATGAAAACTTAATTCTATCTCCTCACTTTTCGTCCGCTTCCCTCCAGTGTCAAATAGAAAAGAAAGCTTAGGCACATGGTTACCGGCTGAGTTAACAGAGATTTAACACCCGCTTAAACTATCGGTTCTGCAACTTCGGCGTTGCCGGATGCCGCGGGAGCAGTTTTGCTATCTATCGTAACACTCCCCACTTGTATATTCCGCCAGGGATCTACCAAACTACTCTTGATAGATAGAACTGCCAGCTTCGTCGCGGGTCTGGTATAAACGCCAGATTGGGTCCTCACCGCGGCGCTCCTTACTTGACCGTCCGAGCTAAGGTTCACCTTCAGGATTCTTCCTTTCGGCCACTGGCTACGCGGCTGTCCGGGATCGCACACATACACGATATCCCCTTCTACAAGAGGCTTAGCCTTTTCGCACCACTTGGTCCGCCTAGTGATCACTGGCAGGTATTCTTGAAGCCATCGCCTCCAGAATGAGTCCGCCAGTTGTTGTGATTCCCTCCAGCTTTTCTTGAGCTGCACTCCTTCGGGTCCATCGTCGGTCCTCTTCCAGTTGAGCTTCCAAGCAGGAAATGATTCGGTGTCAGTGATTCTTCGTTCTCATCTTCAAATGGGATGTATGTTAGGGGTCGCGAGTTGACGATCGCCTCCGCCTCCATTAGAGCGGCTCTCAGCAACTCATCCGATGGTCGTTTGTCAAGGAGGATTGATTCCAACGCCGTCTTCACGGAACGCACCAAGCGCTCCCAGGCCCCACCCATGTGGGGAGATGCGGGTGGAATGAACTTCCATGTCATCTGGGGTCCAGTGAACTCGCGAGAGAGTAGATCCTTGTCCATATCTTCGAACGCCCTACGCAACTCCGTGCAGGCTCCTTGAAAATTGGTACCGTTGTCGCTCCAGAGTTCCACTGGGCACCCTCGTCGGGCCATAAAACTGCGCACCGCTAGAATACAAGAGTCGGTTGTTAATGAATACGCTACCTCTAGATGTATTGCCCTTGTAGAGAGGCAGGTGAAGAGCACGCCGTATCTTTTCTCCGAACTGCGTCTGACCCGCACCATCAGAGGCCCAAAGTAGTCCACACCCGTGTAGCTAAAAGGTCTATGAAAGGCTGCTACTCTTGGATAGGGAAGTTCCGCCATGCGCGGTGGTTTGGGGGCTGCCTGTCGGTTCTTGCATTGCTGGCAGGAGCGTCGTATCCGGGCAAGGGTGGATCTCAGCTTTGGTATCCAAAATCTTTGTCGTAGTTCGTTGACCACCGTCTCGTGGTTAGCGTGCAGAAATCTTCGGTGAAATTCCTTTATGATGAGCTGCGTAATGTGGCTGCTGCAGGGGAGTACGACGCGGTCGCTTCCCTTAATCATCTTGGCACGTTCATCCAGCTTTAATGCGCCATCGGAATCCATATACGGTCCCAGCTTGTATAGTAGGTTATTCTTCTTCAATGGTTTTCCTTGTAAGATTAACCGTATCTCCGTCTGGTAGTACTCCGCCTGTGCGTGAGTACTCCCTGGTATCTTCTTGTGATGGCTGATTTTCGATGTCCGATCGTTGTAGAGCCTTGGCCTTCCATCGCCTCATACACCATACCGTTCTCGCGGTACTCCATAGCAGACGGGTCCAGATTGAGAACCGCTCAGAGTCTATGAGGGTCGCGCGGCCTACGTCTGTGAATCCGTCACATACGCCGATGAATTGCGCCTTCAGTTCCATTCCTGACTCGTCTCCTTCTTCCGCCTCTGTCAGCGGCCAAAATTGCCTCTCTTGCCAAAGAAATCTCGGCCCGTTCAGCCATCGACTTTCTCGGTTGAAATCAGGTCCTTTGTTCCACTTAGTGGCGTCGTCCGCCACGTTCTCGGAGGAAGGTACCCAGCGCCAGTCCTTGACGCTAGTACCGTCTAGAATCTCGATCACACGGAATGCTACAAGTTGTTTGTACTTCCTCTGGTCCGATCGCAGCCAACTCAGCACGGTCCTCGAGTCGGTCCAGAAAGTCCGTGTGCTCAGCTTCGCGCCAAGTGAAAGCTCCAGAGTTTGAGCTAACCTCGCTCCAAGCACTGCTCCCATGAGTTCAAGCCTTGGTATGGATGTCGGTCTTAGAGGGGCTACCTTGGTTTTGCTGCCCAGTAGACTGCAGTGGATACCTGCCTCATTTTGAAATCGTATATAACTCACGGCGGCAAATCCATTCTCGCTTGCGTCCACGAAGGTGTGCATCTCCACTTCTGAATCCATCAGCGACTCCTTCATGTGGCATCTTGGGATGGTCATTTTCTCAACGTCCGGGATATACCAAAGCCATCGCTTCCATTTAATCCATTCTGCCTCAGGTATGGGGTCATCCCAGGTACATCCACTTCGCCACATTTCCTGAAATATTATTTTTGCATACATCACGTAGAAGGATATGAGCCTTAAAGGATCATATATAGACATCAACACACTGAGAAACTCTCGTTTGGTGGGTCGTTGCCTTCCTTGGAGAAGTTCTTTATGGCGATATCGTGGGGATACACGGTAGCGGATGAGATCTTCTTTCGTGTCCCACCACATTCCCAGCACCTTCTCGGTCTGTCCATCCGTTGTTTCGTCTAGTCTCACTAGCGTGGGTGCTCCTTCGCCGAGTGCGCTTAATACTTCTCTGGAATTCGATACCCATTTTCGAATGAGGAATCCGCCCTCAAGATGAATGTAGTGGACCTGACGCGCGAGGCTTATAGCTTCTTCCTCCGTGTCGACGCTGTCCAGCATGTCGTCTACATAGTGATTCTCCAATATGCACTTCACAGCGCGTGGGTATTCCTTCTTGAACGACTCTGCATTTCTGTTCTTCACGTACTGGGCACAGCTGGGGGAGCAACTAGCCCCAAACGTCATTACCTGCATGGCGTAGTTCTCTCTCCGTTGTGTGTATGGGTCTATAAATACAAAGCGTTGGTATCTCTGATCTTCTGTGTGTATCCTGACCTGATGAAACATCTCGGCGATATCGCCGCCGATAGCAATACGTTTCTCTCTAAACCTGTGAAGTATTGGTACCAACTGCGCTAGTTGGTCCGGTCCCTTCAGCAGCATTGTGTTCAGCGAGATCCCTTCCGTCTTCGCAGCCGCATCCCAGACTATGCGAAGCTTTCCTGGCTTGTTGACGTTTAGCACGGAAAAGATAGGTAAATACCAATATGGCTTTTCCTCAGCTTCATCCGACGTAATGGGCCGTGCATATCCTTTCTTCACGTACTCATCTAGCTGTCGGCGAATTCCCTTCGCAAGCTCCGGCTCGCGAGTCAGTTTCTGGTACAGGCATCGTGCCCGCTTTAGGGCTGTAGGTAAACTATCCGGCAGCTTGTCATCTTTATACCTCCACAGCAGACCTGTTTCAAATCGGCCATTTATACGCCTCGTGTTCTTCTCCAGCTGCTGTATAGCCAACTGGTCATCATTGGATACGCTCTTGCTATTCATCTCCGGTCTAGGGCCGCCGTCCGACCACATGCACTGCTCAAGCAGGCGCAAGATCTCCTTGTTCTCGTCAGCTTCACATGCACATATGTGAAACACGTGGTAGTTTGGGGTTATGTCATCAACCACACTGTTGGAGCTTCTTCCTTTAATCGTCCACCCCAGGCGGGTCTTCTCAGCGATCGGTTCTTCTGTTGTGCCTTCCTTGGTGCGAAGCACGCGCCCTAGTTTGCAATTATTGAGACCTATCAAGAGCCTGGGCTGTGCTGAGTCGTATCCGGACAGTGGTAGATGTCGAAGGTGTGTGTGTTGTGCTTTCAGGTGGGTTATATCCAACGACTGTGACGGGAGATCAAGAGACTGGACCGAGTGAACGTCGCGAAGATCATATTGCTTCGTTTGGCCAATGCCGGAGATCCTTAAGTCGAGTCTGACCGAGCTGTCCTCATACCGGTGCATGCCGGCAGTCCACTGCATACATAGAGGTTGCGGTTGTCCCTTCACTCCAAGGTCTTCTAGCAATGGGGCGTCGATCAAGGTTAGAGTTGACCCGTCGTCGATGAAGGCATACGTGTTGACTTGCCTACCATTTCCATACAAAGTCACTGGCAATACCCTGAACAGCATTTCCACACCTTCTTGTCGGTGTGCATGGCACCTGGCTTGTGTCCGTACCAGCATTCTGGTACCGTGTACTAGATGCTCCAGGCATCTTTTCTGCGTGGCCAGTCTCCGATAGCCTCTCCCTTGGGAGCTTGCCCATGAGCGCCTTTCGCCTATGTAGAAGTTGTTGTCGCAACTGCAGCAACTGATCTTCTTCCTCCAACAACCTTAGCTCCGTCTGCAGGTCCTGCGCTTCCTTCGAGGCCTCATCGACGTCATTAGTTCCGATCCTCATCTGGTCGCCACCTGAGTAACTTTGGTAGTTGTCCCCAGCCGTCAGGCTGGTCAGCTTTTCTGTCCTGATCAACGTCGAGTTCTGCGCATGGATGTCTACGTCACACTCTGCACAGATCCATCCTACGCCGCCATCCTCTAGAGCAGCACACTTAGGATGGCACATGCTCACGCAGCCGGCGCCAATGCAGCCAACTGTCACGTGCTCGTCCTCCACTTCACAGAGTGAAGTGGGACTGTGATGGTGCGGAAGGATCCTAGCATACGCTCGCCGTTCCATTTTTTCATTCCGTTTTTTGAGTCCCGCATCTCATCTGGGAAATCCTCACATTGCGTTCTATGGACCAAAAAACTCTGCTGCGACAGTATGGCCGTAGCTCCTCTGGTTGTCCAAGGCATCGACGCGTAAGTCTCAAAACCCAGGCCGTTGTCCTTTCCAATCCCCTGTAGCTGGAGAACCTCTGCAACGACATAAACGTATCACTTGCGCCGATACGTCTCTTCTTCATCCTCCTCCTTCTCCTTCTGCATCCGCTGGTCCTCCTAACCAGCGTGACTCCTCACTTAGGTCCACGTTGCACTGCGATCAAGTCGGATCATCTGCTACGTTTTCGGCGGACTGTAGCCATCTTAATTAGGCCACCTTCGTTGACTCTTGAATTTTGGATACTCTGTTCCCTTAGAACTGTTTAAACCGCCTCACAGTGGTTGCGCCCGTAGGCCATAAATCGAAAAATCGACTTAAAAATAATTAGTCAAAATGTTAACATTTAGTCTCTAAATTGACCACATTTTTTCATTGCAACCTTGCTTTTTCCGGAAATCTAACGGGACTTTTTAAAAATAGAATGCAAAGTGTGAACACGTGTTCAATTTTGCTGCTGCAGCTACGTTAAAGAGCTTTTCGTCAAAACAAAAGTGAAGTTCAAAGTGGTCGGACGTTCGCAAAAATTCACTAAATTTAATTATTTAAAATGCATTTTAAAGTTAAAGGTATTAACTTTATTAAATTAGTTTTATTACATTTATCTGACTAATTAAATTTTATTTGTGTATTTTAGATCGAATAACCCTTTTTTGTCTATTTTGTGAACGTCTTTTTCATGTTTAGTTAAAGTTTTAGTTGTGATCCCACGAAATCCCACAAATAGTATGTATGTTAATGTGTTCGTCTAACTTTTAAGGTACTGTATGCCTAAAATCAGCTGCAGTCATTTGCAGTTGTTAATATAATCGGAAAAATACTGATGCCATCTAGCGTTTGCCAAGGGAAAGTTTTTCCTTATTGTGCTGTTGTTTTGTTCTCGTCGCTCGTGTTTGTAATGTTTTTTGAAATATTTTTAGTTATTCATTTCATTGAAATTCACTTTTTAGGAGATTCCCATAAGTGTGCATTTACACGACTATATATTTTTGATCTTTGGTGTGCAGAAAGTGGCACCAACGCTGAAAGATTAAAAAAAAATTGTTGAATTTATGCAAGAGCAAATTGAAAACAACGGTTACATTCCCGAGCTAAGCCAACTACCAAAACGAATTGATTGCATATGCAAAAGAATTGCTACTTTTTGGGATAGATACAAACGGAAGAAAACTGCAATTATGCAATATCAATCAAGTTGGCTGAATAAAATAGAAACAATTGTGTTGACCTGTGGTCGTGAGTTGTCTCAACCAACACAAGAAAGTGTAAATCTTGGACAGCCGAAAATTGATTTTAAGATTGTTCGAATAGAGCGAAACGTCGAAGGATTGCTGAAATAGCGAAAACGGATCACTTGAAAACGGAGAATTTGATTAACTATTATGTTTTCTTTGTTTTTTTATTTAATATATGTTTTTTTTATTTTATTTGATATGGCTCCTTATTTGTTTACAAAAGTGTATTATTATTAAAGTATTTGAATATTACTTGAAACTCGTACTTATTTCTGTTTACAAGTTTTGATATAGTTTTCCGATTTGGACTATATTTGGCAAGCATATATAAAACTGGTCCAAACATACAATTTGTAACTTTGGTTTACATATCTTGAAAAACAAAAAAGTTTTTTCATACTATATACTTATTTCTATCCTATTGTTTCTATGGCAGCTATATGATATCAATTTCAATTTTTTTACTATGCATTTCAAATATTTTTTTAGAATTTTGGTGAAAATTTCGTTACAATATCTAAACTAGAAGTACTTATGGCCGCGGCTCAATACAAGCCCAACCACTGTGCGCCTATGCGTGCTGCCAATCGTGCGTGCTTCAAGCGGCACTGGATAGCGGTATCCATCAATCTTGTTTCTTGTCTTATGCTAATAGCTTCGCTGTTATCGTTAGGCAACACAGGAATCCCAATGGATCAAACGTCAAAATAACCATGCTCAAGAATTTCGTTTATGTGTACTCTATTCCCATCTAGCATGATTAACTCCAAACCTGTATTCTAAGCATCTTCTACAGTGGGCGAACTAGACGAAAACTTTCACAGCTGGATTCCGTCTTCCACGTTCATCTCGTCTATTCTTGTAGATACTTTTATAGCCTCGATCTCCGTGGCGAAACTGTCCACAACGTCGTCTACCTAGTGGTAATCCACGATGCCCTTGACCGCTCTTGGGTCTGATTCTAAAAATCGCATGATATTGTCATCACGCACATCTCATAAACTTTGGGATAAACGTTGGTCATCTGCGTCTCTCCACAAGAATCGTTGCGCACATCTATCTTCAGGTATCTTCAGGATCAGTACTGGATCAGAACATCTCCTTGATGTTAGCTTAGACTCCGACAGCACTTTCCGTAAAATGGAAGAGAATATATGCCAAGGGCTTTTAGTGTTGTGGCCGTTTGGCCCTCAGCGCCGAATTCAATGAAATTTCTCCGACTCGTGCCACCTCCCAGCTTGTTGGCATTCTCCACTCTAAAATAAGGCAAGTACCAAGACTTATAGCGATCTCTAGTCGTTTAAAACGCATAGCGAATCTTTTGACGACGTCTTCATTTTTTTTTATCAATATTGATCAGCGGATTGTACGCCACATCATAGCTATGTGGCATT
Source organism: Drosophila bipectinata (assembly GCF_030179905.1). Taxonomy (NCBI): domain Eukaryota; kingdom Metazoa; phylum Arthropoda; class Insecta; order Diptera; family Drosophilidae; genus Drosophila; species Drosophila bipectinata. The sequence goes on along the minus strand of NC_091740.1, from coordinate 16,603,179 downwards.
ACAATGTGATCCTTCTTCCATAATAATCCCGTCTAGTGTCGACGTCCAACTTGCAACGTAGTAACCTCCAATATATGCTAGGCCTTCACACCGTAGCTGGCTGCAACTGTTGGCGCCAACTTCACACCGAAATTCTCGATCTCTAAGTAGTCCTTGTCGTTCTACTGCGTTCCACGTTATCATCCAACCACGTGGCTGGCAAGCTTGTTTTGAGTGTAACGTGGATACATTTTTTTCTGGAGTCGCTTGTGCATTAATAGATGACAATGCTGCTTCTTTTACTCGGACGCCTTCCCTCGTTGGACCCAATTACCGCTGTCCCAATTTCCTCCTAGTTGTGGTGGTCTCTTGGAGCCTTCATTGCTTGCTTCATGAAGAAGTCGTTAATGCTTCCTCCTGCATCCACTGACAGGGCATTCTCTTAACACAGCGCAGGATCCAGTCATATGCCCAATTCGCAAGCACATGAAGCATTATCGTCTAGTAACTTCTAGTGGTTCTCTAGATCCGTACAACCATACGCTTGCGTTTTTTCCGAAAGCCTCATCTCCGTGAATTAGAAGATTGGCCAGTCTTCCGGCTTCCCTTCGAACGTAAGCAGCTTTTTCGCAGGTCACTTCACCGTAGTACCGGTTGCGCAAAATGGCGGCTCGTGGATATTCCTCATGGTACAGCTATGCGAAACTGGATGAGGTACAGGTTCACTCCAAAATAGCCGTCTCTCTGACGCCAAATAAGCACTTGTTGGATTGGGTGCGGCCATTGCAAATGGGTATTGCAAATGAAGAGGGTGTCTTCGTTTCCCTAAATTTATGTCTGTAACTGTACAAATATATTAAAAGATAATAAAATAAAAATAAAGTCCCGATACTCGGTACTCCGTATTATACCCGGTACTCATTTCTTCAATTTAATTTACCTTTAAAGCTTAAACTTTAACGGTGTAGATTCTGAGCAACATATTTTTGTTGCATATTTATGCGCTTGGGCAAAACAACAATAACAAACCTACGGCCATGCTACCATTCAGTAGAGAAGCAGACTTCCCTTTCTTTTGATCTTCTTTTTCCTTCGTTCCTTTTCTTTTTTCGGTGCTGGCCTCCTTAAGGGTGAAACTTTGCGATTCTTTTGAACTTGCCAAACCTTCGCGGAAGAAAGTCGACAGCTGGCGAGGCTCTCGGCCGATTTCTTTGCTGATATTACGGTCATTTTCCGAAGGATCTTCCAAAATTAAAACAAGAGAGGACGGCCATATATTAGAGTTTCCCGACCGTATTATACCCGGTACTCATCACAATTAAACTTACCTTTAAAATTGCACTTTTGTGTTGCATACTTTTGCGCTTGAGTATAAAAAACAACTGCTTCCCCCCTATTTGGTATACGTCCTCCAAAATCGGCAGATTTGTATGAAATTTATTTTTAGATAAATATTATTTTTTTATTTATTTATTATTAATAATGATCTGTTATTCTAGAATATAATAACTAAAAATAAGGAAAAATTAATCTAAAAGAGTTTCCATAATTTTAGATTTTATTACATCTAGGTATAGTTCAGGAGATAATAAATGGGAGATGAGATGACAATGAGATGTAATTTTTAAAAAAGATGTACAAAAATGTAATTTTTTCGCGCAATTAAGGCGAAATGGATCGTTTTCAGCAAAATTTGACCTAGAAATTGGTAACAACGGGGTCAGAAGGATCTAGTTACTCTATTAGGAACAGAAAATTTTATTTTTTTAAGAAGTGATTTTGAGTCCACCTGTCTGAGTAAAAGCACATGATGTAGCATAACCCCAGAACAAGTACGGTGCTCTTGTAAAGGAGGTAAGTTTTATAGTTTTAACCGGCAACAATGCTACGAAAGGCAATTGACAGTATCGCAGATTATTTTTTAATGCAAATAATATAAACTGCTTTTCGACAGATTCGATCCGTCTTTGATGAAGAAAGTATCGCGAAATCCAAACGCACGAAAAGTATTCCAATATAGGATGAACCAAAGAAAAATATAGAGTCTTAGTTGTCAAAGGATCTTGAAATTCTTTGACCAGTCGCGATCAAACATCAAACACTCCCCGAGTTAAGACGTGCCTAAAATATTCGCCTAAGCTGCACTAGCGCTAAAGCCATAATTAACAGTTACTCGAATCACAAAACAAAACCATACAGTGGTTGCTGATAAGCATCAAGAAAGTGTTGTTGTTAACATGAACGGCGACGAAGACGACATAACGGTTTGGGGCTGGCAGAAAGTAAAACCGAAACCCAAGGCAATAAAAAGACCAAATAGTATCCAATCCTACTAAAGAAAAAAATCTCTCTATACCCTGCTCCCAGCACCAGCACCAGCACCAATCAATTCTCTATCTTAAGCGACAGCACGCCAAACAACGGAAATGAAGACGGACTGGATATGATAACTGAAGACACGAACACACGATGAATCTGCCAAGCCACCACCTATATTCCTATCTGAAGTCAACGATATTAAAGGAATGCTAGCTTATCTAGCTAGCTAATTCTAGCTCTAAAATTAAAAAAGAGCTCTTTTTTTATAAAGTACAACGCGATGGTCATGTGAGAATAATGGTAAAGTCCATTGAAGAATACAGGAAAAGTCGTGTAACCAAAAAGCCATTGAATTTGTTCTTCTTAGACATTGAGCCCAACAATAAGAATTTTACAAAGAATTAGACATTAACAAAGTCAAACATATTGGTAACGCAGTTGTTAACATAGAACCTCCCCGTAAAACTAAAGAGATCGTTCAGTGCTACCGATGTCAGGAATTGGGACACACGAAGTCATATTGTGCCAAAACTCACAGGTGCGTGAAATGCTTTACTAACCATCCCAGCAACATTTGCCCAAAAGATAAAGAGGAACTAGCAAAATGTGCCAACTGCAAAGAAGATCATTCTGCTAGCTACAAAGGATCTAAAGTCTATCAGAAACTTATATCAAAAAAATTTGTAAGCGGAAGCAACTACTTGAAAAACACCAAAGATAACAATAATAAAAATGACCTTGGTACATCTCAATCATTTTTTCCTTTTAGCCATTCGACACAACAACCCAAAGACTTCCAGTTATACGCTCAAGTTGCTGCAGGAAATATCTCGAACACGTCTTTAGAAAGAATAGAAAAGCTTCTAGAGAAACACACCAGCAAATTCTTTTTTAGAGTTATTGGATACGACACAGTAAGAGCTGACCATCCGTCAGAAAGAGCTCTTGGAGGTGCCGCAATTATTGTTGTTTAGGTGAGGGGCCGTGGTGCCGCTCAGCTATGGAGAAGAGCGCATCCGCGTCGTCGATCGTCATTTTTTTTGTACTAGTTAAGTTAATCCTCTGTAAGCAGCCACTGAAGACGCCCCCGACCTCTTATTTCATCTACTCCTGGAATCTTTTGCGGCAGCAACGCCCCCCTACAACATTTTGGTCCTTCGAGCCAGATACCTTTTGGATATTTTCTACCAGCAGTCCAGGCATTGTTCCACCAAAGGATACGTACGAAATTTTTTCCGTCTCTCTGCCGGTCTTCAGCAGGAGTCCGAACATTAAATTTCGTTCACACTGCTCCAAGATTTGTTTTTTTTTCTACCGTGTCAACTTCAAGTCCGAGTTTTAAAAAACCACGGCAGCTTGAGATTTTTCTGAAAAACCCTACAAAATTTTCCATCCATCTCCGTTTTGTGTGCCTCGCCATATTCCTCGCCGTTTATACATTGGCCTCTCCGTTATCCATTCGCTCGCCAAAGGTCAAGGCATATGTGCATGCATACACACATACATTGTTTTTGGTGCAATTAATCCGCGAAAAAAAATTCGCAAGTGAACAGTGAAAGTTCATGGTGAAAAAAAGGGCATAATTAATATTGGCCAGCCGGTGTGAAGTAGTTCCGGTAATTTCCAAATTCACCGAACAGTCCGCCGCTGTCGTAATATTTGTTTTTCTTCCCCAATTTTTTCCACCACATAACTTTTCTGTTCCCCCACTTAGATATTATCGACGCTCCACTGTGCCAACATATGCCCACATGCCCTTACATATATCCGTACCTGCGCATGTCCATATATTTCCAAATATTTTCTGCCTCCAATTTCAGGAAATATATAACCGATAAAGTTCAACATACACAGTCCACTTATCGACGTTCCACTGTGCCATCATATGCCCCACATTCCCTTGCCCTACTTGCATGCATATCCATATGTTTCCAAATATATTCTGCCTCCAATTTCAGGAAATATATAACCGATAAAATAAAAAAAAAAAATTTTTAATTTCCTAAACCCAAAAATTATATACCGCCATTTCACTACAAATCCGTGATTGTGTCGCGTAAATTCTCGAACTGGCCGCCTTAGAAGCCGTGTTGTGTTTTGTTTGGTGCTGGTTTTTTTTTCCTTTGGGGTACGTACAGGGTGCCGACGGCATAACCGGCATAACTTTAAAAAAAAAGGAAATCAATTAATTATAAATTTATATATTTATTATTATATCAGCCACAATTTACTTAATTATAATTATTATTCTCCGTTCGAGCGAAGGGCCAGGTTTTTTTATTCACCTTCCCGGCCACTCAATACTTAGAGTCAAAAATTATTAATAATTTAATTGTCAACCTTCTGTATGAATAGAGCCGCGGTTTCGTTTCCACCGTTCCAGCTCCGTGATGATTAACATCAAATTTGAAAATAGTTAGGAATTCAATATTTACGTACGAGTCATACTGGTCGAAATATACATATATAGACAGTTATATTTGTTTCCGAACGAGCACAAATTTTCGGGTACTTGCCCATTTTCCGTCCCTCTAACGCTGCTTCTACTCCGCATCAGGCAAAATCCGCCTACAATCTCAACAAACCTCGTCCCATCTGGTTTTTTTTGGCTTCCTGAAGTTTTTCTTCCCCATTCGAATTGTGCCGCATCCGACGTTCCCTTCGACATCGGCGCTACTAATTCCCACTTGTGCCTTGTAATCGCATTTCATCCGCGATCTCATCACATTAGGGTGACCGGCCACCGCTTCGTACGAGGCACCTATTGCGCAAGTTAGTCGACAAGCGCTGACCAGCGAATTGGTGTCTGAGAATGCCCACGGGAGACGAGAAAGATCCGCGTCCGATCCCAACCATCCGTTTGGACAGATCTCAATCCGCTTCTCCGCGCACGCCTCATTTAAAGCCTAAGGCTACCAGTGCCAGTCCAAGGGCAAAGAGTGACGAATCCGTCAATACAATCCCCGGTCCTTCACAGAGTCAGACTCGTTCCGTTGCAAAAATGGCTCAAAGTGCGGTCGACGTGGCGCTGAAAAAGTTCATCGCCACAACAGATCGAATTAGCCAATTTGAGGCTAACATAAATACTCCGGGCGCCAGAGAAACGGAAGTAGGCTCCCAATATATGTGCAAGGTCCATCGGGACCAAATTTGGGCACTGTGGGAGAAGGTGGAGAAAAGCTATGAGAGCTGCTCCGATTTACTAGCCGTGTCCGACGATAATCGACAGTGCTGAAGCGAAGTACAGCTACTGTTACTCCGTCTATTCGAGATGTATTGCCCAGCTTCGGGAGAAAATTGCTTCCCAATCCACTCAGGCTTCCGTCAATGTACACGCGCCTACAGGCTGCCGGTTACCTCCGGTGGATACCGAGGTCTTCGCGGGTGATTATCTTCGGTGGCCCACCTTCAGAGACTTGTTTACGGCCATTTACATCCAAAACTCGCGGCTCACCCCAGTAGAGAAGTTGTTCCACTTACTGTCCAAAACAAGTGGTGACGCCCACGCCATTGTTTCTAAGGCTCCGCTTACCCATGAGGGGTTTGTCGCCGCCTGGCAAATCCTCACAGACCGCTTTGAGAACCGGCGGCTATTGGTCAACAGCCAGTTGAAAATCCTTTTCAATATCCAGGCTATTTCTCAAGAGTCCGGGGTCGCGCTGAAGGAGCTGCAAGCCACCATTTAGAGTTGTCTAACAGCCCTAGCAATGTCCGCCATCAATGTTGAGGCTTGGGAATACCTCGTGGTATTTATGATTTCGTCAAAGCTCCCCAAAGTCACACTTTCTATGTGGGAGCAATCCGTACATAATAAGGCCGAAAAACCAACATGGAAGGAATTAGAAAACTTCCTGACAGAGTGCCATCGCACTCTGGAGGCAATCGACGACGTCAGGCCTAGTGGCTCCGTGCAACTTCCGTCAAGGTCGGGACTTCCTACTGCCCCTGCTCGGAGGCTCACTTCATACGAGACTCGAGTGGTTCTGGGCCAAAAGGGCTGCGATCTCTGTTCGAGGGAAGACCACCCCACTTGCTTAAGTCCGCGGTTCCTGGAAATTGATGTAAATGGGCGCTCTGTCTACATAAGGAGGAAGCAGTTATGTTTAAAATGTTTTGCCCGAGGGCACCAGCAGCGAGACTGCACGAGTGCCCATACCTGCTTCACATGTTACAGCCGACACCACACCCTCCTGCACCGCGGCAATCCGTTCGCCACCGCTCAAAGTCCGCCTACGACAGCAAGGGCTCGACCCGCACAGACTGCCCGAAGCACAAACGGCTCAGAGGATCAGTCGGATCAGTCAGGAGCCGTTCTACTGGGCACGGCCCTTATCAACGTGTGTAAGCTCTGGATATATCCTCCTGTAACAAGTAACTGTCACTAATGCAGCTAATGGCTTTATAGATTTGAAGGTCATCCGCATACATTAAGAAGTACGAATGACGAAAGCATGACGGGATGTCATTAATGAAAATAACGCAGTCACACAAAAAAAATATTATTTCGGGTCTGGAGGTCAGACCATGTTTACTATATGTTTTCGGGGTCGCTGAATCTAAATCCGAGGTCTTAAAAACCCTAGCACGTCAGGGTTCTGACATAACCTCAAAAAAACTCATACAAAATTATATTCCAGTCCGGGGGTCAGACCATGTTTACTCTATGTTTTCGGGGTCGCTGAATTCGAATCCGAGGTCTTAAAAACTTCACAATGTCAGGGCTACGATATATTCTCAAAAAATTTCATAAAAAATTATATTCGAGTCCGGAGTCAGACGATTTTTATAATATGTTTTCAACCGGACTCAAATACAATTTTGTATGAGGTTTTTTAAGGTTATGACGTAACCCTGACATTCTAGAGTTTTTTAGACCTTTGATTCGGATTCAGCGATCCCAAAAACATATAATAAACATGGTCTGACCCCCGGACTCGAATATAATTTGGTATGAGGTTTTTGAGGTTATGTCAGAACCCTAACGTGCCAGGGTTTTTTGGACCTCAGATTTAGATTCAGCGACCCCGAAAACATATAGTAAACATGGTCTGACCTCCAGACCCGAAAAAATATTTTTTTTTGTGTGGCTGTGTTATGTTTATTAATGACATCCCGTCATGCTTTCGTCATTCGTACTTCTTAATGTATGCGGATGACCTTAAAATCTATAAAGCCGTTAGCTGCATTAGTGACAGTTACTTGTTACAGGAGGATATATCCAGAGCTTACTCATGGTGCTCCCGTAATCTTCTTCCATTAAACTTATCTTGGTGTATGTTTACCCGTTACAGTAAGCGGTCTCTTGGAATCTGCACGGGTTATTCCATCAGTAATTATAATTTGGCAGCTAAAGAAGAGGTGTTAGACCTTGGTGTCTTATTCGACAGCAAATTTAAATTTTCTGGTCACTTAGACTATATTCTACCTAAAGCGTATGCTATGCTGGGCTTTGTTAAGAGGCACGTGAACCAGTTCAAAAGTCCATACTCGAGCATCAGCGTCTATGCTGCTTTTATTCGGTCGAGGCTGGAATATGCCTCAATCATTTGGAATCCGGATTGTAAAGTTCGTTCCAACAGAATTGAACGACTCCAGAAAAATTTTTAAAATTTGTTCTTCTGCCTCTAAGGTTTCAGGATCCTCTACTTTCATACCAGAGCCGCTGCCTTCTTCTCAATGTTTGCACGTTGGAGGATAGGCGTAGACCGGCAGCCTTAACTTTTCTCAAAAATGTAGTCGTTGATAACATTGATTGTACTTTTTTATTGGGACTCATTAATTTTAATGTTCCTCAAAGGGATCTTCGTACCTTTGCCCCCTTTCGGATCAAATGTGACAGGGCCAACTACCTTTTAAATAAGCCGATTGAGAGGGCTCTTTCTTATTTTAATTCTTTGCCGCCTAGCCTTTAAATTGAGTGGGGCTTTGATAAGGTTGTGTTAAACCAAAGATTATACAGTACATAGATGGGACATCTCATACAAAGAAAAATTTTCTATGGCGGGTTCCAGCAGTGGAACCCGCTGGAACGAGCGGGTTCCATTGCTCGACAAGTTAAGTTTGAGAAATTTTTCGCGAGACAACGAATAAGGAATAGCCGAGTGGTAGAGTGCTTGGCTGGTGTGCAAAGTAAAATGAGTTCAAACCAGGCTCGGGAAGTCCATTTTTTTTTAATTTTAAATCTATTTATATTATATTTTTATTATTTTAATGTATTTTTCTAAATTTATAATCCAATAAAAAAAAATACAAAATTGTAAAATCACCTTAACAACGCCTCAGTTCGTAGTGGAACCCGCTGTAAAAATGTCTATAAGTGCGGGTTCTACGGCATTTTGGCAGGCCGCGTCGTGGAACCCGCTCTCAAATGTTTTCATTTTTTCCGTCGTGGAACCCGCTGTAGTAATGAAAACATTTGAGAGCGGGTTCCACGACAATCGGCTGGCAGATGAGATAGGGAGAGAGAGAATTGAAACAGTTGTAAAAACAGAAACAGTTGTAAAAATAAGTGACGGACGTGTCGGATGACGAAATACCGGAAGGACTCCCTTGAAATTTTATTAGCATTTTATTAGCGGGACATAATGAAGAATTAAACAATTTTACAATTGTAAAATTAAAGAAAAATATTACAATTAAAAAAAAAATAATAATAATTATAAAAGAAAGAAAATGTTCAAAGTCCTAACGAGGATTTGAACACAGAAAAATTACACATAGAGTAACTACTCTATGCATTACGCTACCATCCTGTCTTGATCTGCATTGATCAAAAATACAATTTGTTCCACCAACTACCACATCGGCGCATCGAAAACAGAAACGCGAAATTGAAATTTGGAAGCCAAAACATTTTTACTCCGTCGTGCGAACATTCACACATACACACATAGGTTCACATTTTTGTTGACGGATACATGTAAAGAGTTCTAAAAATAGAATCGTATGCATGTGCGTTCCCCCCTCACCAACAAGCTCGACGCAAAAAGTTGACCGTTTTGGGCCCTGATGTCCCATCTATGTACTTTATAATCTTTGGTTAAACGTATGTTAATCAGGCACTTATTAAGTTTTTATACGCTTGCAGAGGGTATTAATATTTTGTCCAAAAGTGTGCATCGCAATGAAGGAGACATTTCCGTCCCTTTAAAGTATATATATTCTTTATCAGGATCACCCCTTGAGTTAATATGAGCATGTCTGTCTGTCTGTCTGTTACTACGCGAATTAATCTCTCAGTTTTAAAGTTATCGACTTCAAACTTTGCACACAACTATATCCTATAACTGTCATATAACTGTTTTTAAAGTTAGAGAGTTCAAATTTTACATGAGAGCTATTTTTGGCAGAATAATACTACATGCCAAATTTGGATGAGAATCGGCAGACTATATCCTATAGCTGCCATATAACTGAACGATCGGAAATGGTTTTTGGTAGAAATACCATCTTTGGTATTTTTGAAGATAGGAACATAGGACTTTTTTTTAGATATTTCATTGTAATCAATTGGTTTTATTATGATATTCTCATATGGAGCGGCCAACTACATCCGATGTTTGCAATATATATCCGGATTTAACTGCAAGAGTATATAAACTTCTGTTCCGCCCGAAGTTAGCTTTTCTTTCTTGTTATAAGTATTTTAGTATTATTTATTAGTTTGTAAGTTGTTACTATATAGCCATGTAAGGATTTATCCGTTGGTGAAATAAATAAATAAATAAATGGCTTAGATATAGCCCTCTCTGTGAAATTGGACAGGATTTTGATGAATAGGATAGTGCCCGTTAATGTTTTCAACACTTTTTTATCTATAAGAGTCATGTGTACGTCAAACACTCTCCATTCTCAATTGTTCCGCCTCATATAAAAATTTGCGAATCCAAAAGAAATTAGAAATTCAAAATGTGATCCCGTCTTTCTTTAGCAAACTCAATTTTTAAGGGCCTGCAACATTTTACTATCTAACTGTGGATATCTATTCCTCCAAATAATTTACCATTTTGATCCATTATTTGTAGGGGAATGATTGTAGTGAAAAACAAAGATTGGTCCAGGAAAATGGGTTCGGGTTCATTAAACCTTTGCTTTTAAGCGATTTGTCCGGTTGAACCGTCAAAACCACAGCTTACTATAAGAAAAGATTATAAAGTACATAAGCCTTTGTATATATGTGTGATTGCTCGAACGACGGCGTAAAAATGTTTGGGCTTACAAATTTCAATTTCAATCTCTCGTTTCTGTTTTCAAGGCGCCGATGTGGTAGTTAGTAGAACAAATAGTATTTTTAATTTTCGCAGATCGAGAAAGGGTGGTAGTGTAATGCATAGAGTAGTTACTCTATGTATAATTTTTCTGTGTTCGAATCCTTCTTTTTTTTTTGTCTTTAATTGTAGTATTAAAGAAAAAAATTAAACATTATGTCCGGCTAATAAAATTTTAAGAGAGTCCGTCCGACCGTGGTGGGCAAACTCTCATTTTACATAGCACGCGAGTATAGGGTAGGAAATTCTGCCGCAGCGCTGCCGGCACACTGACAGTGTGAGCATTCTCAATTTTTTTTAGAAGCTCTCTCATTTGCTCTCATTTTGACTCATTTGACAGCCCAAACTTAAAAATCAAAATTTTTCCACTGAGAAAAATTGGGTTGGAAAAAGACAAATCGTTCAGAAATTGGGTTGGAAAAAGTTTTCTTCATGGAGAATATAGATAGGGAAGCGTAGTTTTTCATTTGTTTAAGAAATGTTGCTAGATGATGTCTTTAAAATAATATACACTTTCTTAGTTCCCATTCAAACTTTTGAATAACGAAAAATGAAATAAAAAAAGACGTTTTTTTCGCTCAGTGAATTCTCTGCTCTCATTGTTATACCCTTGCAGAGGGTATTATAATTTTGTCCAAAAGTGTGCAACGCAGTGAAGGAGACATCTCCGACCCTATAAAGTATATATATTCTTGATCAGGATCACCTCCTGAGTTGATATGAGCATGTCCGTCTGTCCGTCTGTCAGTCTGTTTCTACGCGAACTAGTCTCTCAGTTTTAAAGCTATTGACTTGAAACTTTGCATACACCCTTCTTTTCTTTGCACGCAGTATATAAGTCGGAACGACCGGGATCGGCCGACTATATTCTATAGCTGCCATATAACTGATTGATCGGAAATGGTATAACTTTGGTGTTTTTAAAGTTAGAGAGTTCAAATTTGACATGAGAATTTTTTTTGGCAAAATAATACGACATGCCAAATTTTATAAGGATCGGCCGACTATATCCTATAGCTGCCATATAACTGAACGATCGGAAATGACCCAACTTTCGTGTTTTTGAAGATAGAAAGCTGGAATTTAGTACAAATTCTATTTTTGGTCAGTTAATCCGACCTACAAAGTTTCATTAGGATCGGTTGACTATATCTTATAGCTGACATATAACTGAACGATCGGAAATGGTATTTGGTAGAAATATTAAATTTCGTATTTTTGAAGATAGAAGCTTGGGACTTTTTTTTAGATTTTTTATTGTAATTAATTGGTTTTATTATGATGTAATCATAAGGATCGGCCAACTATATCCGATGTTTGCGCTATATATTCGGTTTTAGCTGCAAGGGTATATCAACTTCGGCTCCGCCCGAAGTTAGCTTTGCTTTCTTGTTTTTCTCTGTGTTAGTTTTGCCCACCACTGTTTAACAACAATTGTATTAAAATGCAATTAAAATGATAATAGAGTATATATGAATAGTAAAAAAAAAATATTAAAAACAAGAAAGGAAAGCTAACTTCGGGCGGAGACGAAGTTGATATACCCTTGCAGTTAAACCCGCATATATATCGCAAACATCGAATATAGTTGGCCGATCCTTATGAAAATATGATAATATAACCCAATTTATAATAATAAAAAATTTAAAACAATTCCCAAACTACCATCTTTAAAATTACCAAAGTTGGTGTTTCTACCAAAAACCATTTCCTATCGTTCAGTTATATGGCAGCTATAAGATATAGTCGGCCGATCCCGGTCGTTCAGACTTATATACTGCGTGCAAAGGAAAGAAGGGTGTGTGCAAAGTTTCAAGTCGATAGCTTTAAAACTGAGAGACCAGTTCGCGTAGAAACAGACAGACAGACGGACAGACGGACATGCTCATATCAACTCAGGAGGTGATCCTGATCAAGAATATATATACAGTCGAATCCCGATAATTCGTACCCCGCTAAATCGAAAATCGCGATAATTCGTAAAAAATTCTGACCCCTTGAAAAAAACTCGTTAATTCGTAAAAATTCCATACATTTTGGTCCCCTCGTTAATTCGTAGGTTTTGGCGCAACGCAAAGAGTATTGAACCTCTTATAAATCGTAATTTTGTTTCGTAACCTCTTATAAATCGTAATGCGATGCGAAATTTTTTGTATTTAAGGCCCCGTTAGATTTTTCAGACAGCTATGCCGCCTTTATGTCGCTATGCATCATGAACTTTGTGTTTCTCTCACTGTTTTCGTTTAGTTTGCTGTTACCAAAAATTACCAATTATTTTAAAGCTTGAATTTTTGTTTTTTATAATTTAGTGTTTCTGCTTAATTGTTTAATTTTTTATTATTACAATTTAATGTTATTGTTTAATTTTCCCCTCATTTGAAAAATGTACATACTTATAATGTTTGTTTAATTTTAAAAAAGATAAATACATTATAAACATAATGTGATATGTAAAAACCCCGTTTATTCAACTCTTTCATTTTTGAGCCCCGTTAAATAGAAATCTCGATAAATTGAATTCCCGTCTAATTCGTAAAAAAAGTGATCCCCTTGCCATTTCGAATTATCGGGACTCGACTGTTTTTTATAGGGTCGGAGATGTCTCCTTCAGTGCGTTGCACACTTTTGGGCAAAATTATAATACCCTCTGCAAGGGTATAATAATCATAAAACTAAATCTTTCTAAAAATTGAAATAGCCGCCCACTAATGAAATCGAACCCAGGACCGCGTGAATAAGAAGCGCGCACTATCCATCTACCTAGGCTACCCTCGAAGTTGATCTAATGATACTTAAAATTGGTTTTTAAGTAAGCGCTAGAATCCATACCGAAAACAGATCTGAAGAGTAAGAATAGTAGAAGATATTTCTGATCTCTTTGCTCTCACATTGGTTCGATTTGAACGTTTCAAACTTTCATCGTTCCAAAGATGCTACGATCTAAAAATAGAATTCTCTCTCTCCCTATCTTATCTGCCAGCCGTTTGTCGTGGAACCCGCTCTCAAATGTTTTCATTTTTACAGCGGGTTCCACGACGGAAAAAATAAAAAAATTTGAGAGCGAGTTCCACGACGCGGCCTTCCAAAATGCTGTAGAATCCGCACTTATAGACATTTTTACAGCGGGTTCCACTACGAAATGAGATGATGTTAAGGTGATTTTAAAATTTTGTAATTTTTTGATTGGATTATAAATTTAGGAAAACACATTGAAAGAATAAAAATATAATATAAATAGATTTAAAATTTAAAAAGAATGGAATGGAGCATATCAGTCAAGCACTCTACCACTCGGGTAGCACTCATTCGTTTTCGCGCGAAAAATGTCTCAAACTTAACTTGTCGCGCTGTGGAACCCGCTCGTTCCAGCGCTGGAACCCGTCATAGTACATTTTTCTTTGTATAAGATGTCCCATCTATGTTATTTATAATCTTTGCTATAAGCTTTACTTTATTTATATCAAGAAATTGTTGGAAAACTGGCTTCTGATATAAAATGATCCGAGATGCAGTATAATTCAATAAGTTCTTCATTGGCCCTTCGGAAAAGGTTTTTGACAGCTTCGACACTTTTCCTTAGCTTTTTTCACCATTTCGTAGCTTGGATATGTATTGCAGTTTTTTTTCGATACTCTTTGAGTTAATATATGCCGCTTGGAAACTTAATTTTCTATAATAAATGCTAAGGCCTCATCAGATGATAATGGTAAAGGCTCTTTCAATGAAACTTATTGGCTTAATTTTAAAATTAATTATTTTCGTTTTTAGAATATGAGAAATATCTGTATTTTTTGCCTTAAAAATAAGACAACATGAAACTACATATGACTAAACACTTATTCAAATATTTTCTACATACCATGCAAAACATTTTCCCTTTTAAGGTATTTTAATTGGTCAAACTGTTTAAAAATACGAGATCGCCAAAATTAAGAAACTTGTTTAATCTGCAAGCTTTATTTGCAGTTTTGTTTGGCCATGACTTTAAAAACACACGATGAGTTATGTGTCCATTAGTCATACGGTTGAGTAAGTCACACACTATACATTTAATAGCCTAAGCCACTCTTTCTGAAGATACCGATACCTTATAATTAATCAGTAAATACGGTATTTGAAATTAAGTCTAACTTATCTCCGACACGGCCTTCCTGATTATAACACGTCCTCGTGTTGCTCTGCATAGTACAAGACTTATCATAACACATCATTATCAATATCCTATTTTACTTATCCTATTTCTATGATTACAAAGCTCACTTATTCTTTAAGACAAATTTAATTGCAGTTCTTGTGCCTTCAAGCGTTAGTTTGACGGGATAACACTTCTCAAATTCTCTAGAGTACAAGCTCTCTTCCGTTCAAGCCCAACCACTTGGATGTCCATCAGAGACTAGCTTAGCAGGATAACTTTCTTTTCTTTTACATATTTTAGACTACACGCTCTTTTCCGCTCAATCATTTGGTTATCAATTCAATCATCATCAAAACATCATTTTAGCAGGCTTCTCACATACAAATCAGAGTACTACGCTCTCTTCTGCATAAAAATCTCTCCTCTGCACCCCTCTTAGGTTACAGATCTCTTGGTTACACGCACTACTTTTTTGCCGTCATCAAGCTCTTCCGCAAATTCTAATGTCTATTCACACTATCATGTGAATATTTGTACACTCGTTTAGTTGTCAATGATTTCAACAAGTATCGGTCACCATCTAGCAATTGCACAATTTCGAATGGTCCCTTAAATTTTGGATCCAACTCCGTTTGATGCCGCTCTTTGTTTTTCAGTAGTACATGATCGCCAATTTTATGCCTTACTACCTGCGCGTGCTTTTTATGCACTCTTGCCTTATTATCCCCTTATCATTCTTACTTATACCTTTCTTAGCTTCCTTTCAAGCCTTATTCAGGTCGACTCGCTCTTCCTCATTTACAGTAAGCATTCCCAGGGGTCTCGCTTTTTTGTCAATCATCAACTCTAATGGACTATGGTTAGTTACACGGTTCATGGTTCGGTTTATTGCCAATTGTACTTCAACAAATGTCTCGTGCCATGATCGTTCACTCGTCTCTACAGCCGTTAGCATGCCCTTTAGCACACTCATGACACGCTCCACCTGACCATTTTCTCTACTGACACCCGTTTCTACTACATGGACGTAAATTTTGTTATTGGAACAGAATTTTCAAAAATCGCTACTTGTAAAGTATCTACCTTGGTCCGCTATAATTTTAGGAACACCAAATACTGATATCGCAGACTTCACTGACTGTATGCAGTTCACCGTGTCCAAGTTTCATGTGTGGTACAGGTAAACAAACTTGGTGAAGGCATTAATTTGAACGATGACATATTCCTTCTCGTCCTTTTTTCCTTTTAATTTCCCACTACTATCTATGTGTACCGTATGCCACGGTATCTCTAACTTGGGAATGGGATGTAACTCCGATTTTATTTTACCTGACACTGATTTTGACAATTTACATGTCACACAATTTTCTACAAATCTTCGCACGTAGTTCGACATTCCATCGAACCAATATTGCATTTTTTTTTTGTTTGCCACCCCAAGTGCATTATGGCTTCGTGAACATGATTAACGACTGACCACCTAAATGCCCTGGGTACGACTGGCAAGCATCGCGTCTTCCTATTTCTTTGAATTTTACGATGCAGCAAACTATTTCTGATTTCATAAGAACTTGCTATTTCTTTCTGCATTTCATCACTATTTAAATCGGTCATATTGCGATATGTCTTTATCACGCTTCTGTTCGGATATAAGCCAGTAGTGGGTTATAGTTATAGTTGGCTCAGTCAACGTGAGCCATTTGACTCCCTTTCTTGTATTCGTCGTTAATTCGTATGCCTGCAGAAATGACCACCAAACATGAACCCGCGGTGTCAATGCCGCTTTCTTTTGACTTGCTGTAACAGAATTACAATCAGTATGTACTGTAAACTTTCTGCTGCTTAAATAATGTCGGAAATTTCTGATCGCGTTGTACACCGCCAATGTCTTGAGTTATGAGAATATGGTCAACTCGGGGTCCCTAGTTAGCAACTTAATAATCTTTTTACGAATTTCCTCATGCTTTTCTTTCCAGTCAAATTCGTTCTTTTTTGATGTTAGCAAATTAAGAGGCTTCATTACTTCTGAGAAATGTGGAACAAATTTCCTAAAGTAAGATACTAAACCTATAAACTGTCTAGTTGGTGTGACAGATTCTGGTTTGGGCATTTGGGTTAGTGCTTGTATTTTTCAAGGATTGGGCTTAAGCTTGCCATCTCTTATAAGAAAACCTAAGTACTCTATCTCTGTTTGCAGAAATTTGCACTTTCTAATGTTAAAGGAAAAGCCTGACTTTGATAATACGCTTAGAACTGTTTCCAATCTGTCAAATGCTTCCTCTTAGTACTAGAAAAAATTAATTCGTCATCAATGTAAACTACTGCGTGTTTATTAACCAAGTCTCCTAAAGCTATGAACTATGACACGTTGAAAGACAGAAGAAGCGTTTTTGAGGCCGAAGGGCATGCCTAAAAATTCATATTGACCCTCTGGGGTCACGAATGCAGTTCGCTCAACCGAATCGGGGTGAATTTGCACCTGATAGAAGCCACTGGCCATGTCTAGACTAGAGAAATATTTACCGCCCCGCAGGCGATCTTTTTGGTCTGATATTAATGGCAAGGCGTATCTATCTGACACAGTATTTGCGTTGAGTTCTCGATAATCTATGCATAGTCTACACTGTCGTCCTTTTTTTTTACTAGTAACATTGGTCTAGAGAAAGTGGAGCTACTTGGTCGAATTACGTTGGATTCTAGCATTTGCTGAATCTTTTCTCTCACTATTTCTTTCTCACCCTCGCTAAGACGATATGGTCGTCTCTGTACCGTTTTGTTTACGTCTACTAAACGTATTTCTAAACAACCTGTATTTATACGTCTATTTGGAATGTCATCAATGAGAAATTTGGAATATTTTGCCAGTATGTCGTTTAATTTTAACTTATCACTATTACTTAATTCCACATTAACATTACTTTTATGATCTATCGCATTTACATTTTTGTCGTTGTTTAAGGATAATAGGGTTTAAGTTCTGTAGATATCGAATCTATCTCTTTCTAAAGTTACTCCAAAACCAAGCTCAAAAATGTCTTGTCCAATTACCATATCATATTTTAGGCACTTATTATCTACTACGTGATATAACAATTAAAAATTAAATTCAGAGACTTGCATGGTGGACAGAATTTGCATATTGCTCTTGACAACGTTGTCGCCTATGACTTTCAAAACAACCATGTTATGGATTCTTTTACCGGCCAGCTTCGCGCCGACTGTTTCTTTTAACAAAGAGCATTCTGATCCCGAATCAAAGAAAAATGGAAACTTCTCACCAAATTGAATTGCAGTCCCGTTAGGCTGATGTACTGCGCCCATGTCTACCCTTTTTTCGGTGCTGCTGCGGCTCGCTGTTGCTGTTCCCCTCGTACACACTAACGCGATATGTCCAACGCCGCCACACTTGAAACAAGTTAGTGTTGATCTCTCTCTCGTCGTTGTTCTGTTGTTGCTATGGCTTAGTCTAGTCTCGTTTCGCTCTTCTGTTCTCCTCTTGCGACACTCCATTGCCTTATGTCCAAGTTTCCCGCAATTATGACATCTAATCGGCGTCTGCATTTTGAACCTTTTCTTTTCGGGTCCCTCTGATCCAGAAAATTCTACATTTCTGCTGAACGTGTGTGCCTTAAGTTGTTGTTGCAGTTCAGCACGCGTTTTTATGTTTGTGGTGAACGCTACACGCTGCAGTCTAGAGTCAATTTGGGATGCATGAGCCAAGACTAGGGATATGGCAGTCTCCTCATGGGTCATTGATTTCCACTTGGTCAATAATGATGTAATTAGTCGACTGAAATACACCGAGAGGCATTCATTTGCATTCGGACGTCCTTTGAGCATGTTGAGCAATATTGCTGCCGGCTTCTCGTTGCCTTCGTAGCGTTCCATGAACAATTCTCGGAATTGCGACCAGCTCATTCCAGGAAAACAAATTTGCGACAGCCACTGAGATGCACTTCCGAGCAGCGATTTGCTTAGCGTCATCACCAAGGATGCACCTTCTTGTATATGTTCACTTAGAATCATATCCGCCGTTTTGCACCATGCTGCCGCGTCGGCTTCCGCAGCTTCGGGCGTGTTACGCTGCCGCGTTGCTTTTAGTAGTTCAGTTATCACTCTATTTTGCGATTCTAATAGCCTGCGCTAGCTTTTTCCGAGTTATCTTGTAGGGGCGGTGATCCCACTTCTGATGTCGGGAAATGTTGGTCGTTTCCCTCTGCCATTTATATTTCACAACGCTCAGCGAGTCGCAATGATCTACTTGTACGTCTGTTCACTTCAGAGGGCTATTCTTGATTGCCTTCCCTTTCCTCTTCCTCCTTTCCATCATTGCGCCAAGCTCAGCAGGGCTTTACTCTCCTTCCCCACCGCGCTCTCATTCACAAAGCATCTCTCTCTTCATATTCTCTTCATTAGCAAAGCTTATTTATTGCCTCTTAGACTATACACTTAACTTATAATTAATTAGTAAATACGGTATTTGAAATTAAATCTAACTTATCTCCGAAATATATATAAGTGATACTTTTTTTCGTAGGGGCTGTCTGAACTTTGGGTTTACTGAATGCTTCGATTATGACCCTCAAGAAAACTTTCTTGGCGTTTAAATTGTGTTATATCCAATTATTCCGGCGGTTCCAAAATTGACGAGCGCTGTAAGCATTTAGTAAAAATTAATTAGTATATTTACAAGATATTAGCTCATTTAATGACCTGCAAATAGCCCAAATAATTACAGACCAACTTACTCAGATATACAAACAATATTTATTATTGCTTTGGTGCGATCCGCACATTACAAGAGTATTTAAACGACTGACTTATTGTGGGCCAGAATGCTCTTCGCTCTCAGCAACGCCCACAGTGACAGGCACATCCCTCCAATATTTTTCACCTTCAGCTGCAAGTTCGGCTGCACATCTGAAGGCTGCTCCACGGAGATATCGAGAATCGATTCGTCTTGCGGTAACGCTGGTGGCTGTGTTCTAAGTGGGGCACTATTTTCTTGCTCGCTGACATCCGGCTGTTGAGAAGATACCATGTGCAAACCAGAACCCCAGATCTTTTTAACATCTACCTATATATATAAAATTCTCGTGTCACAGTTTTTGTTACTATACTCCTCCGAAACGGCTATTCCGATTCTCATGATATTTTGTGAGCGTATTGAGAGGTCTGAAAATCCACCATCATCTATTTTTCATCCTCTTAAATCCTGTTCGACATTCAAAAATTCGCATATAAAGTGAGGTACTACCTTATCACACTGACAATATCACGCTACCACAGCATTGTTACTCAATTTAAACTGGGGCGAAAATCCTTCATCATTAAGTAAATACATTTATTCTATTTATGAGTGTTTTGTACAGTGAGCAATGCCAAAAAAAAACGCAAAGGGGGTGATTCAAGCCGTGATACAAGTAGATCACGAAACATGCGAAAAGCAAGATCTGAAAAAACCGAAGAACAAATTCAGCAACAAAATACTGATGTACGTGTTAGAATAGCGCAATTGTATGAAGAAGATCCAGAAGATACACGAGCTGAACGCAATGAAGTAAGAAGATTGGGACAACAACAATAGACGCAGAACAAATGACCAATAACGGCAACAGGTACATCGAGCGTTTATATCTGATTCATTCCTGCGGTTAGCATTCTAGTATGAGCCTGATATTGAGTATTATGCTCATTCAAAAGTGGTAATTGGTGCTATAGACAAGGAATGTCCGCATTGTCATGCTCTGAAAATTAAAAAGGCAAGGCATTCCAGCGCATGATGTACAATTAAAGGTTCCAATTAAATCCTACTTCGTAATTTGAACCCGCCCCGACTGTGCAACGGTACGTGATAAGTCATTCAAAAATTAATGAAAAACGTGATCAAAGCCAGAATTTTAAATGTAAAGTTTAGAGATGAAAATATACTAATACCACGGATTCCTATTATACTTACAGATCCAATTCAAACGTATTCAGTTTTCGATTAGATTTGCATTTGCAATGACTATCAACAAATCCCAAGGTCAATTTTGTGGCTTAGATTTAAGAACACCATGTTTTTCACACGGACAATTGTTTGTGTTAGCTAAAGATGGACTAACAAAAAATATGGTTCACGTTATAGCACCAACAGATTAACTTGCTGAATTACGATCAAGTAAAAACTTAAAAATAATGTTTGCCTTTTGTTATTTTATATTCTCTTTTGGTTCACAGCGGTCCAGATGACTTTATAATACATAGGTCTAGAGCTGAGTACATTTTGTGCAGAAATTATAAAGTCATTTGGTGGCAAAACAACGTTTGCCGTGTCAGCTAGTGACTTATATTTTTCAAATACGTTGTACCTTTTTCCGATATCTTCTTCTACCTATCTGAATTACCTCATAGACTGTTGTATCGAAATTAGGAGTTAACTTGTTAGGAAAATTCAAGTTCTTTAGGACTACTTTATCTCCCAGTTGTATTTTAGATTCCGTGGCTCTACTAGTTTTGTCTGCCACATCCTCTTCTTTTTTCTTGTTAATTAAATCACTGTCTCTCTCTTCAGATTGTCCCACTTCTCCTACTATATCCGGAACTCCCGGAACTTGTCTCTAATTATGTACTTGAATATAAGCTCAAATAGTGGCGAGCCCGTAGTACCATGGGGAGTAACATTGTACATTAATACCATATACATTTTCGAATCTCCTGTTAATAATTTTTATCATTTACATGTGCTATTTTCAACCGCTTTACTAACGACCTAATCATATTTTCTACCTCGCCATTAGCTTGGGGTTAATATGGAGGGGTCAGTAATGATGAGTAATGAGTAATTTAAAAAATAACTCATCTAGTTATTTTTTAAACTCTACACTAACATATTGCCTGCCATTGTCTGTTCTTAACTTTTTTGGATACCCCAATCTACTAAACATTTCGGACATCTCTTCAATAAGCACCTTCGACCCTATTGATTGTACAAATTTTACTTCTTTGAATCTAGAATAGTAATAGATGAGAACTAGCAAGTGCTCATTAATTGGCAACGTTCCTAACAAATCAGTGGCTACCATGGGCTACTCGGAAATGCATGACGTCCCATTGGGACTGGATTATCTGGTAAAGATACCAATATAATCCAATCCTCGACAAATTTTTCTGCATCCCTGTCAATTTTTGGTAACCATACTGTTGATCTTAGTCGCCTTTTCATTGCGACTTTTCATTGCGAAACGGAGTTTAGTTGTTGTTGCATAATTTCAGCAGTCCTTGTCCAGGCATGTTATGCCATCTAATACTTCCTCGTCTCTTGTATTCATTTTGGAAATCTCTGGATATATTTAAAGATGAGGGAGTAGAAATTGAAATCATAAGTAATATGTTTTCCTCTCCACCCCAATCATATGATTTAGTACTTGAAATATCACATAAGCGTGAGATCGATTCAACAATATTTGCCTTCCCAGACTTGGAAATGGTAGACGTAGTAACCACCTCTCAATTCTAGCTGGAGGCTTAGAAATCTTAAAAATCCCTTCCAATGGCTTATGGTCAGTTACCAACTCCAATTTCAGACCGTTTGCGACCACTTGCAAAAGATATGATACATGTAGTATTTTTGGCATCAAACTATTAAGACCGATCCCAGCGCTACTGGACTTGCATCAGATATTACATGAGTTTTTAATTTCACATTAATATATGCCAACTCCGAAACTCGTCAAGCTCCAATTTTTAATTTGTCGAATGCTTGCTCCTTTTATTGCTTCTAGAGAAATTTCTCATCCGCTTTAAGTAACTTTCTCAACGGTTCTCTTGTATCAGCCTATTCAGGCAAGAACCTTCCCAAGTACCTGACCAGGCCTAAAAAACTACGAAGTTCCTCTTTATTCTTTAATGACCTGAATGCCGTAATTACTTTTACTTTCTCCGGATCAGCAGAAATACCTGTGTCCGTTAATATATGCCCGAAAAACTTAAGTCGCTGTGTTTCCCGTACGAAATTATCTTTGTTGAGAAATATATTGTTTTCCTTGAAAATAAGTTTTACCATCTTCAGCATTTTATCGTGTTCCTCCAATGATTTCCCGAAAACAATTACATCATATACATAATTTTATGCATTCGGGCATTTTGCTATCTGTTCCTCTAGCAATTTTTGAAATATCTCAAGTTATTCCACTATAAAAAAGGTGCCAACTTTTCGACTCTATTTATAGCTATGCCCTGTCTAAACAAGTTGAGTTTTATGGCTGTTTCGTGTCCAAGAAACCCTTTTTTTATTACAAAGAAGGCTTCAATCGGCTAAGCTTTCCCTCCAACAGCAATTGATGCTTCAAACACTAATGAAATCTGTAACAACTGATCCGCAGCATATGCCCGAAATTGATTTGTCGACTCAGTTCACAGATTTTATATAGCTGCACCTTTTTCTTGTAGATAGTTAGAACCAACTTGACTTAATAAGTTATACTTGGATCCGGAATCGATGAAACGGTAAGCCACCAAGTCGGCAAGAAATGACTTCGCCCATGTCACAATCACTTGCAACTCGAAAATTGTATTTTTTTGTAAACAGGAATTGTAAACTGTTGACCACCACATACTGCTCGGACTGATGGTTCATCTACATAGCGCCGCTTTGTACCTCCTCGATGATTTCCGCTGGATCTTTTCTCAGCTGTCCGACATTTCTTATGAAAGTGTCCGACTTTGGAACATCTGTTACATTCCGCTATTTTCAAAGTGTTCAAAGTGACGGCAACTTTTTCTTCCGCTCAGCCAGTGCCCAAGAATCAATTAGTTTATCCTTGAGAAAGATCTCTTCTATTTCTGTTTTGGAAGTACCAAAATTGCACTTCCTCATCTGCTGACGCAATCGCATAAGGAACTCGGTGAAACATCCTCCATCCCGCGGGTCATGCCACGGTACAAATGTCGCTCAAACACCGAATTGCGTATTGGCGAAAAAGATGTAGCGAGGGCACGCTATGGAGTCCGGCTCTATCTCTTCGGCTTTGGGGATGGAGATCTTGCTTCGTACAAATCCTAACACTGCCTACGCATTAATTTTAAATAAAATTATTATTATATTTATTAAAATTATAATTTTATTTGAAATAAAATAAAATTTTAAATAAATAAAGTCCGATAGGCCAGAGCTCCAGTGACCCCTTAAAACACCCTACAACCGCGGAGTCATCAGCTCAGTTCAAACAAGAGATAATTAACGTTTCATAATTCAATTTAATTCATAAAATTAAAACAAAATTTGGCTAAAACTAATAAGATGTTTGACATTATTCCTAATTTTCTGTGTTCAAATAAAAGTAGCCTAAATATAAGCAAGGCAAAAGTTAAATAAAATTTTTAAATAAATGTATAGGTATTCAAAGAATTGTGAGTATATACATATGTATATAATGTGAAGGTTTATAATTCTTATAAAATTAGAATAAAAATTATCATCAATAAATATCATAATAACAAAATGTAGGTAATAAACAAGAAAGGAAAGCTAACTTCGGGCGGAGCCGAAGTTTGTATTCCCTTGCAGCTAAAACCGGATATATATCGCAAACTTTGGATATAGTTGGCCGATCCTTATGAAATTTGGTAGGTTGGATCAACTGACCAAAAATATAATCTGTACCAAGTTCCAGCTTTCTATCTTCAAAAAAACAAAAGTTGGGTCATTTTCGATCGTTCAGTTATATGACAGCTATAGGATATAGTCGGCCGATCCTAATGAAATTTGATAGGTTGAATCAACTGACCAAAAATAGAATTTGTACTAAATTCCAGCTTTCTATCTTCAAAAACACGAAAGTTGGGTCATTTCCGATCGTTCAGTTATATGGCAGCTATAGGATATAGTCGGCCGATCCTTATAAAATTTGGCATGTCGTATTATTTTGCCAAAAAAAATTCTCATGTCAAATTTGAACTCTCTAACTTTAAAAACACCAAAGTTATACCATTTCCGATCAATCAGTTATATGGCAGCTATAGAATATAGTCGGCCGATCCCGGTCGTTCCGACTTATATACTGCGTGCAAAGAAAAGAAGGGTGTATGCAAAGTTTCAAGTCAATAGCTTTAAAACTGAGAGACTAGTTCGCGTAGAAACAGACTGACAGACGGACAGACGGACATGCTCATATCAACTCAGGAGGTGATCCTGATCAAGAACATATATACTTTATAGGGTCGGAGATGTCTCCTTCACTGCGTTGCACCTTTTTGGACAAAATTATAATACCCTCTGCAAGGGTATAAAAATAAAAATCATAAAGTTAGGGTATGCGATTTATGTTTTATTTTTGCTTAGGCAATAACAAAAACTAAAATTCTAAACATGTGTGTGCGGGTCGGATTTAGTGAAGGCATGAAAATGAACCTTAATTAGCAAGAATATAAAAAATATAAAAACAACGGTCCGTATATATGCGGCGTGCGCCAGAGGAATGCCAGGACCAAGTTCTGCACGAACATTCAACAAATATCAGAGGCTCTCACAGAGGCACATTTGCTGGAATGCTCTCTAGAAGAAACTACCCTGGAAACGCACAGACAGGGGGTCAGCGCCTACCCCCCTAACCAACTCGAATACCTATTGAGTGATAGGTATTAGACTTCTGCATGAATGTACTCATTTGTGACATAACAGATCTGTACAGTAGTGTAGTGTTTTAAAAACACTGCCCTCATTCTATACTGTACAGTGTACTCTATAGGTCGGAACAAAGTAGCACAACATTTTTATTGTACTCACTTCGAGTGAGTACAGTATATCGTTGTACTTGTCGTTAGTGAGTACTAAATTTGTGCCTTTTCCAACACACTGTACAGTTTGTCTGTTGACGTGTACAACTATTTGACGTGTACAAATATTTTTTCATAAATTCATAAATATGGATTTTAAGGAGAACGACGCTCTCAAGAACGCAATGAACTCTCAAGATAGCGTAAGTTTTTGTCCAAATATATATGTTTTGTAACAATGTCTATGTGTTGTTTTATTTGTTTGTGATTGTCTTTTGTATGTTGGTGGCTATTTAGTGCCAGAGAACCAGGTTTTAACACATGTATTAAAACCAAATTATTTTCAATCAGGACAAAACAACGGAATCCTCTTTTAAAGAGTACTCTGCCACGTTAAAATCCAAATTATTAGCTGGTGAGCTTAAGCACATTTTGAATGAAGTACCAGAATTCCTGGATTTGGTTAATCGCTGCAGCAAACTTGTTAAATATTTTAAAAAAACTGGACAAAACTGGAACTTAACAAGCACCTTAAAAAGCTACTGTCCAACTCGTTGGAATACAATATTTAACCTCTTGAAGTCAGTTGAGCAAAACTGGATGGAAATTTCGCAGATTTTGGTGGATAAAAATGAAATTTCAAGAATCCAAGACATAAATTTGAACAATATTAGCGGAATTGTCAAACTTCTTCCACCGTTTGAAATGTGTTCCAAAAAGCTGGAGGGAAGCAACATTACATTTAACTGTTCCACACATCAATAATTTAACAAAAATATCCTCACCAATACAAAATGATAAATAAACACGAGAAATATTTATGTGTATTTTCCAGTCATGAAGTTTCTCTCACTGTACAGTAAGTCAACTGAACACCAAAACACTGTACAGTGAGTTGACTACGGCACACCAATTTACCTGTACTCTTTAATAGCTGTACAACTATGGAATGAGTGTGAAAACTGTCAAATAAAACAAAAAATAATACCCTACTCATTCATGCCCAAATATACTGTGCTGAAAAAAAAGTGTGCCCACTTTTAGAATAAATGATTCATTTGTCATTTTGGATACATTCATGCAGAAGTCTAATAGGTATCTCAGCTGGGCGATAAACAGCTTCAAGCCTTTCAAATCCCCAGGCCCAGATGGCATTGTCCCGGCTCAACTAATTAATGCCGGACCCAATATGAGGTCTTGGGTCAGGAAAGCTTTCTTATCAATTTTCAGAATTGGCATCCCTAAGGGCTTCAGACCTATAAGCCTGTCGTCCTTCCTCCTCAAGACAATGGAGAGACTAATCAGCCCCCACATTAATCTTACCTTTAACCCAGATGATATCTCGGGATCGCAGCATGCGTATAGGAAGGACCGATCCACGGAGACGGCACTCCACGAGATCACTACGTTCGTCAAAGCATTTAGTGACAAGGAATACGCATTCATTGCTTTTCTACACATAGAAGGTGCGTTCAACAACATCCTGCCATGTTCAATAATCAATGCGCGCAAGAGACTAAGAATAGACGATCAATTCTGTACCCCTTATAAAACAGATCTTGGTAAACTGGACTGTTGGAGGTTAACAGGAGGTGCGACAATAAATTTGAACTATTTCCACTAGTTTTTTCACATTTGGCATAATAAGATTTCGCGGAGCAAATTTGACTTAACTTGCGGGTTTCCTAGGTTTCCTAGTAAGTATTGGTTATTATTTTATAGTTTGTGAGAGATAAACTAATATCGATAAACATTTTGGCGCCCCCAAGTGGACTTGGTGCTAAGTTTTAAAAAAAAATGGGTAATGAAAGGTGACAGTGACACAGTGTTTTTACACAAACAAAAATATACCAAAACATTTACAACAAAAGAAAAAGCTGCTCGTGACGCGTCTGTGAAGTGTAACTTCAATTCAAATAAATGAGGTCGAGCGGGTGAGTTTTGCGCTGCCTCCGCATCTGTCCTCTGTTGTCGAAGAGAGTGGTCGCCAACTCGTTGGGGTGGTTGTGTAGCCTCTGGATGTACTTGCTGCTTCTCTGTATCTCCTCTTTCACCCATGGGAAGCTAAGCCCCTCGTGGATTGTCTGGTTGTCGTGGTAGACGTGGGCCCCAGTGGCGATACGGAGGGCTCCATTTTCAAATGTCTGAATAGTCCGAATATTAGTTTTGCTGGTCGTGCCCCAAAGTTGGATCCCGTGTATCCAAATTGGCCGAATAATCGCCTTGTAAATTTGGATTTTCGAAGAGTTTCGAAGCTCTCAGCTTCGACCTCACACCCATCATCCAACAGTACGCCTTACTTTAATCTTACTTCACACTGCTTTAGCTTTTCGACTAGGTGAGACTTCCAAGTATGCCTCCTATCTAGCTTGAAGCCCAGGTATCTTGGGTTTTCTACCTGTGGGATGGGGAAGCAGTTGAGGTTGACTGGTGGGCAATTTCCTGGACGGAGAGAAAATGTAATGGCTGTGGATTTATTGTAATTTACTTGAATATTCGAGAAAGTCGAGAAAAGACAAATTAAATCCAAGTGCTGTGCTGAAATATTCCAGCTTCCTTTTAATTCTTGGGTCATACGTACTTGAAAATTAGTAGAGCTGAAACACACATTTCATTTCATTCATTTTTCGCCAAGCAAAAAAATTAAATTTAGTGCAGCCAAACATTTGGTTATATACAAATATATGTACATATATAATACATATTGGACGATGGAACGTGAGGACTTTAATGGAACCAAACAGACTGGCGCAGTTTGAAGGAAAAATGGAGAAAATGCAGATCGCAATGTCATCTCAATCGCATCAGTAAGATGAGATGGAGAGGTAACGGGACAACAACAACATCAAGAGGCAATCTAGTGATGCACAGCGGGACCATTGATGGAGGCAGGAGCGGAGTCGGGATATATGTGTCCAAACAGTACAAACAGGCACTAATTTCCTGGAGCCCAGTATCCGACAGAATCATCATTGGCAGATTTCGATGCAATGCTAGACACATCACCATCGTGCAGTGCTATGCCCCGAAAGAAGACGCCAGCGATGACATCAAAGACGACTTCTACAACGCCCTCACATCCTCACTCACTAGGACCGAAAGAGGTGACATAAAAATTCGTAAGGGAGACTTCAATGCAAAAATCGGCCCCAACAACAACAGATTGGAACCAATCATGGGCCGACATGGTGTTGGCACACGCAGCAATAATGGTGACAGGCTAGTCGACTTATGTCAGACCTTCCAACTAGTTATTGGTGGCACTGTATTCCCCCACAAGGAAAATTTATGGAAATCCATAAATACACATGGACCTCTCCGAATTGACAAACGGAACAGCCTAAAGTCGAAAGCAGATCATGATTGCAGAGCTCGCGACGAACACAAAGAGCGCAGCCAACATGAACAACATGGGCTCGTTGTACCAGATAATTAGTCAACGGACCGGAAGCAGCCATAAGCGAACCCAACCAGTTCGGGACCCAGATGGAAGATTCCTTACTGATGATAAGGCACAACTCCAGAGATGGCGACAGCACTTTATGGAGATCAGTACCGCCACTGTACCTCTTGTTCATAGATTTCCAGAAGGCATTCGATTCGGTAGACAGAGCAGCGATATGAAGAGCACTTGAAAGAAAGGGAGTGCCAGTGTAAATCATAAACATAGTGAAAGCTATGTATGATGATTCGGAGCTGGCGGTACTGCACAACGGGAAAATTAGTGCACCCTTCCAGACGAACACAGGCGTCAAGCAAGGATGTCCTCTATCACCACTTCTATTCAACCTGGTAGTCGACGAAATTATGAGAGAAGTATGCATGGACAGACGCGGAATCACTTGGAACTTCACCCGACATCTAGAAGACTTGGATTACGCGGATGACATATGTCTCTTGGCTCACAAATTCAAAGACAAACAAGCCAAAGCTAGGGTCCTCGAGATCCGAACCAGCGCAGTAGGTTTAAAGATCAACGCATCAAAAACGAAAGCTATGCAGACCAAAAACTCCAACACACACAACATCACAATCGGAGATAAAACCATCGACTTCGTTGACAGCTTCACCTACCTCGGTACTATCATAACATCAAATGGTGGAGTGGAAAGTGATGTGGAGAACCGACTGCGCAAAGCGAGGTCTGCATTTGGAAGACTACACCGAGTATGGAGAAACCAGCAGATAAACAGAAAAACAAAGCTTTTTTTTGGCGCATATTCAAATCGTGTGTAAAATCCATACTGCTATACGGATCGGACACGTGGCTGACCACTCAAAGGATATTGATGAAGCTGCAGGCTTACATCAATAAGTGCCTAAGAATAATACTGGCCAGACAGAATATCCAATGAGGACTTATGGCACTGCACAGGAGAGGTCCCAGTCCAGAAAAAAATAAAGAAACGGAAATGGATTGGCCACGCTCTGAGGAAGGAACCAGGAAGCATCGTAAGAATGGCTCTGGAATGGAACCCACAAGGAAGTAGAAGAGTGGGTCGCCCAAAGATGACCTGGCGCCGTACAGCACTCCTAAAAATATCCCGGGAAAACATCAGCTGGAACACGATAAAACAAACAGCGCTAAATAAAGTTAGGTCGAGAGCCCTTGTAAAGGCCCTAAGCTCCCGAGAGGACTAATAAGGACAACAAAAAAAAAATACATATTTACGTGCATAAATAATTTGGCGTACAAAAAAATATATGCAGCGGTAAACTTTTCGTTTTCGCTTCTACCTTTATCCGCTGATGCCCCTAATACGTACTACGTATGTATATGCATTAGTTTGGAGCATTTTATTTTAACGGAACGCCAAGTGATACACTACCCTACAAATTAGTTGGGCATACTTATTTTTCGGTGTCATTGGCAACCAACTATTTTTTTGGATACTCAGTGCCTCGACTATCAACATTATTCGACTGTTCATTAACTAATTCATTATTTTCAATTTTTAGCCATGTTAATTAATTATTTTCTGGTAAATAATTAAATAATATAATTAAATGATAAAAATAATAAATATTTTATATTATTTAAGTCTTTTTTAATTAATAATGTTTGTAGGGGGGCGTTGCTAAACACTAATAAAATACAAAATTTTATTGAAAATGTTGTATTTATAATAAATAACAAAATTATAGATGTTTTCTGTTTATAAAAAATAAATAAAATTATAAAATGGATAATAATAAACCAAAACTAAAATCCACGACCCTTGATGACTTAGAAAGAAGATTAAATGTCAGAGTAAAAAGCATTCGCCGGCTAGAGGAACGTTTGGAAACTGGGTCAGTTCCTTTAGTAAAGACCGAGCTACAGTGCATTCTTCAGGTTTTGAATGGGACAACTTTTAAGGTGAATGAGTTGCAAGATCAAATCGATAAATTAGATGGAGAAGATGAATTTGAAGCCGAGTTAGAAGAATTAGAGACAACAACTAAGGCAAGGATGATGTCTCTATTAAATGAAGACTCCCCTAACGCTACTACAATTTCTGCCGCCCCAACTTGAGCACGACTTCTCAGTTTGGCATTGCCAAAATTCAATAAAAACTATTCGAAGTTTAAAAATTTTATGAGTCTCTTCATGACATTAGTCAAGAAATACAAAAAAAGACCAAATAGAACATTCCTGTTATCGAGAAATTAATCATTTAATAACCATTTAATTTCTTGCCTCTCTGGCGAAGCCTTAGAAACTATCAAGGCTTTCCACGTCACCGAGACTAATTATGATAAAGCTATCGCTAGTAGCGATAAAGAGATTTACGATAACGAATGTCTCATCTTTGCGAATCAAATAAACAACAGCCATATGCGCCGTCGTTGAAAGGTCTCATTGATTTACGGGTCATTATTATCCAAAGGAAATTACACTAAAATTGCAAACTCAATGATCGTTCACTTAGTTTTGAGTAGAGTAGATCCAATGAATAGACAAAAATTGGGAAGAGTCACTGGATTATGAGAAACTGCCACTGTGGTCCGACTTCTAAAACCTATTAAATCGTAGGTACCAGCACTTGTCCGCTGAAGAGACTGGCAAGCTTAACCAGGAGAAAACTGGGTTCGGAAAGCAGCACAATAGGAGTTCGTTGGCTTGCTCCACTTCCAACAAACAAGCTTGCAGTTATTGCAACGCACAAGACCATAGTCTTGCCCAGTGTAGTCCGTTCGCTCGCCTTGCTGTAATGCAACGGTTTGAGTTTTTCAAATCATCCTTTAAATTGTCTGCGAAAAGGTCACACGGTTGCGAAGAGTAAATCGACTAGGTGTCAAATTTATTGCAAGATCGCACCACAAACTTCTACACCAATTTATTGTGACCGAAAATAACTTGGCGTTACCCCCACCAAATGAACATCCTCCTCCAGCGCTACATCTTGATGGCCCTTCTACATGCTTTGCATGCGTCATCCTTAGAAAGGGTTTTGTTAGCGACGTCGATCGTAAGCGTTAGAACTAAAAATGTCGAGCACATATTGGCCCGAGCATTACTTGACTCTGGGTCACAAATGAACTTCATTACTGAAGAACTTGGTCAACGCTTACAGATCCGTAGGAAGGAATCGTGTATCAACTTGCTTCGAATTGGTTAAGCTAATTCCCAGGTTAAGAAAAATATACATATACAGACATACACATAAGATACAACATTTAATGGTAGTGAGTTTCCGTTTGAAGAGATTGAGTGAATCTGTGAAAAATACATTCCCTCGAGCTGCCGAAGTTATTGTGTCCGACTTTTACGTCGACGACATGTCAACGGGTTCTGCTTGCATTGAGGCGCTAAAGACAATTAAGTCTGAAGTAACTCAGGTTTTGTAAAACGCAGGTCTTTAATCGAGCAATTAGTTTTCAAACTCGCCTGAAGTTACTGCATCCGAGAGCACAGTTAATCCAATAAGATGATATTCCAAATATGATATACAGTCGTGGGTCAAAATCCAACTAAGCAGAACATTCTCTCGGTGACATCGAAGCTGCTTGACCCCCTTGGCTTATTGAGCCAAGGGAAGTACTCATCAAACAAAAGATCCTATTGCTGGAACTTTGGTTAAATAAGCTAGATTGGGATGGGAACAATCTACAGATTGCATTGTTGAAATTAGAGGTCACCCATTCGAATTCATACCTTTTTTGACGCATCGATGAGAGCGAATTTGCAGAAGGTATTGAAGTTTCGATGGTATTCGTATTCGTTGTTGAAGACAAAGACAAACCCCCATCTTGAGTTATGTGCCGCTCACTTTCTCGCAGATCTCTGCCGCAAGATAAAGCTTCTAATATAGTTTCGATCGAACGAAGTGTATTATGGTCAAATTCAGAAATTATCGTTTTTAAAGGAACCGGAAAAAAGTGGCGTAATTTGTCAGCAGAACTTGTAGAAGCAAAAAAAATGAGGTCGGATGAACCACAATCGTCTGTACCTCATATTTATTGAAAGTGATAGATGAATTTTCCTGCTGTTTATATTTTCCGCTTTATAAGGAATTCTAAAAATTGGTATTGAATTCTGATATGGTTTTTTCACCTGCCGAATATAATAAAGCCCTAATAAATATTACCGAGATAGTCCAAGAGTACAAGTATCAAGAAGAAATGTAAAGGATCCGAAAAAGTTTATTTGTCTGCCCAAGTCTACAAAAGCTAAATCCGTTTTTTCATGAATCCTCTAGGCTGGGGTTACCTTTTCGTTGTTACTGGACGGGGGCAACTAGCAAATGCTAAATCGTACGATGCCAAGTTTTCAGTATTGTTGACAAAGCGATATCAATTTGTTCAGAGCTACGTCCGATACTTGTACAAGTCGAATTTTCATGTGGGTTCACGAGCACTTGTGAGTCTGTTGCCACAGTACATATGAATCCCAGTACGTAAATGCCCAAGAAGTCGGCAGTAAGATAGTATGGACATGCATGACTCAATTAATGGGAGATTTACCCTTAGACAGAATTCGTGCTACAGAAAGCCTCTAATAAAAGTTCCGATCGAACAAAGTGTATTTTGGTCGGATTCAGAAGTAACTCTCCGCCTAGTCTCCATATGTGCTGTTGATTTTTGTGACCCTATTGAAAAGACATTGAAAATTTGTGGTAGGCCACCCTTTAAGTCCTACATTGCCTTATTTGTTTTTTTCCTTTATGTTGGCTTTTCAAAGGTTTGTTGGGCGCCGAGGATGTTCGCAGATCGTACAATGCGACAATGCAATGAACTTCGTTAGAGCGAATCGCCACTTTGCGGAGCCCTGTCGGAGAATCGAGAACGAGGTCGACACGGTCACACAATACGCATCAATAAACGGATGCGGAGGATCACCAGCCGTCTTGTGCGAATTCGGCCCGCGTCGCCGCAATAGATAAGATAGGCTTAAGATTAGAGAAAAAAAAAATAGATCGATCGATGAAGAAGCAGCCTCTTTCATTTTGTTTAATTCTGCTTTAATCTTTATCAGCCACAAATTTTTTTTTATTGGTTTCGGGATATCGGGATATTTTTAGATATCCAAAGTTCCTTTTCAATGAGTTTATCTCGTCAGCGAACATTTCCGATCGCCATTATTAGCTCCTGGAGGGATAATTCACCCTTTTGCATTTGAGCTTTGACTGACTGTTCCCTTTTATTAATCTTAACACCCATGCTAGTCGTTTGAAAAAGCGTCCTAAATCCTTGAGCTGTTCGTCTGACGTAGCTGAGACGATTTGTCACTTTTCATCTTGATCATCGTTTGCCGTATGAAGCAAAAGTACCTCTGGCCATGTCTTTGTCGTCTTGGTACCTTTTCAGCTGAATCAGTAATGTCGTTATCCACAGCCATTACTTTTCTTTACAGTCTTTAATATCTTAGATTTTTAGTGTGCATAAAATTGCTTATATTGACGATGATTAGAGCAAACCCAAGCTAAGACTGTTTAAAAATCTGACTTTGACTATCTATTATAGAGTTTTTTAAGATAGTATCTAAAACTGTGACATGGAGTTCCAACCTTGGATCGAAAGGAGTTTCAGAGGGACGAATTCTGCTTGCCAGCTACAAATGCTACCTTTATGTTGTCAGTAGGTATAATTCGCCAATGAGCCACAGCTATAAATGCTTCTTCGCTGGTATCGAAAAATACATGCAATTTTCGTTTTACATTTGTCGATAAAAAGTTTTGTGAGTAGCACCGATTGATGTGCTTCTTCCTTTACCTTCGAGTTTATTTTTTTCGCTTCCTGTCCGTTTTCAGAAATTGCGAAAAAATCATCAACGTAGTGGTTATGCTTGATGGCCTTTAAGATGGCCTTTTTATTCTGTGTAGCATTCATAGCATTGATGTTTTTTACGTATTGTGCCCAGCATGGTGAGCATCTAGTGCAATGCCTGAATTTTATAGAATTAAATTTTCCAGTGAGAATCTCTCCATAGGAACCTTAAATCTTCTGGGTCCGGGATCAACTCAGGGATCAATAAGTCCCGAGGCTAACAACATTTTTTATTAAACAATTTTTTTTTTTATTCATCAACCTTATCAGCTTTTAGTGTGACACAAACGTTCAAACGCTTTTCCAATTTTTCAATACCATATTTATATAAAATATTTTTCAGTACCATGTTGCTGTTTTTGTTCCATCGAAAGCAATCGCGGCACCCACATGGAAAACACTTTTTTCATGATCCATTCTTGATGATGAATAATGAATACACTTCCATAAAATACCTGTGTCATCTCAGCAATCTCACGGAGCTTTACTTTACGATCTTTCATTATAATTTTTGTCACTTCACTCACATTTCCGGTGTAACAGCTTCCATAGGTCTACCCGAGCGTTTCGCGTCGTTTGTGTCGGTGCGCCCACGTCTAAGCTCGGAAGACCACCGACAAATCGTTGCTTTTGATGGACAAGAGTCCGGGTATCATTTTTGAACCCATTATTTTGCTTGCACGGTGTTTTTACCGATGAAAAAAACAATGATTTATCAGAACACCGAACTCGGTTTTTTCCATTTACAAAAAAACCTACAAAACGATTTTAGTCACTTAAAATTTAAAATTAAAATTTTAAAATTTTAAATTTTAAAGGTTAGTACTCTAGAAAGACCTGGCTGGCTTATTACGAGCGTCATCTCAGGGTTAGTCTCGGCACTTATTGATCCATGTAGTATTTACTTTAACGTAAAAGAACATTTCCTTTATACCGGTACACACTGCTACTTAACCTAAACGAAACTGAAATAATAATTTTAGAAGTGGCGGATTTTTGTCTGGTCCTTTGAATAAGAAACTATTAAGCGAAACTCCATTAACCTTTGCTGCGGTGTCAAAAACCAGCCGCTTTTTTTTGGATTTTTTTTATGTTGTTAAATCAAAAATGAGGGAGATACCAAGTTCGGGGTGAGCCTTTCTTGCTTTGCTCTTCCGATAACTTGATTGCATATCCTCTATCTAAAAGGCTTTATTGGACGCTTGAATTTACTTTTCTGTGGATATGAGTCAGCTTAGGGCCATGTAATAACTTTTTGGAAGGTTTATAGTTACGCCATAATAGAGCCGTCTCGTAGTCATTATACCCTTGCAGAGGGTATTATAATTTTGGTCAAAAGTGTGCAACGCAGTGAAGGAGACATCTCCGACCCTATAAAGTATATATATTCTTGATCAGGATCACCTCCTGAGTTGATATGAGCATGTCCGTCTGTCCGTCTGTCTGTCTGTCTGTCCGTCTGTCTGTTTCTACGCAAACTAGTCTCTCAGTTTTAAAGCTATCGTCTTGAAACTTTGCACACACCCTTCTTTTCTTTGCACGCAGTATATAAGTCGGAACGGTCCGGATCGGCCGACTATATCCTATAGCTGCCATATAACTGATTGATCGGAAATGGTATAACTTTGGTGTTTTTAGAGTTAGAGAGTTCAAATTTTACACGAGCGCTATTTTTGGCAAAATAATACGACATGCCAAATTTCGTAAGGATCGGCCGACTATATCCTATAGCTGCCATATAACTGAACGATCGGAAATGACCCATCTTTGACCCAACTCGTGTTTTTGAAGATAGAAAGCTGGATCTTGGTACAGATTATATATTTGGTCAGTTGATCCGACCTACCAAATTTCATTAGGATCGGCCGACTATATCCTATAGCTGCCATATAACTGAACGATCGGAAATAGTACTTGGTAGATATATCAACTTTCGTATTTTTGAAGATAGAAGTTTGGGACTTTTTTTAGATTTTGTATTGTAATAAATTGGATTATATTTTCCTATTCCCATAAGGATCGGCCAACTATATCCGATGTTTGCGATATATATCCGGTTTTAACTGCAAGGGTATATAAACTTCGGCTCCGCCCGAAGTTAGCTTTCCTTTCTTGTTTTTGGTATTTTTGTGGTATTTTTTTTGGTATTTTTTTCTAATCTTTTTGTACCCTCTAGCACAATTTTTTAATTAATAGTATCGACCTCTAATCATCATTGTCTATTCCAATTAGTATTCTCGGCCTAATATTGTCCTAACCGTTTATTGGACAATTTTTTAGCTGGATGCATTTCTTCTGTAATAAGTCTTGAGTCGAAATTTTGTAGATGGAAAACCTTCCTTGTGATTTTCCATCCAACAGAGTGTAAAGTATTTAGGATTTGCTGAAACGCTTTTTTTTTGCAAAATGTTCATTTATTAAAGTGCCGTAGGATTCTTCGTCTATAATGCATTTTCACGATCTGAATTTTCGTTGGCAGGGTTTTTATCAGTAACAGTAGGGACTTCTCTAATTTCTCTACTGACGTTGAAAACATTTCACGTTTAAACCTTTTTAATTTCTTCTTTACCTATTTCATGAGCGCTTTTTGATTTGACCTATTATGAAGTCTTCCATAGGGCTTACTCAACATACTTAACAAGGTGGGTTATGATACATTCATCGCGATTTGATCTTACTAATAAATTCACTTAGCAATACAGGGTTATAAATGTTCTGTGTTTTTATATTATTTTTATACCCTTGCAGAGGGTATTATAATTTTGTCCAAAAGTGTGCAACGCAGTGAAGGAGACATCTCCGACCCTATAAAGTATATATATTCTTGATCAGGATCACCTCCTGAGTTGATATGAGCATGTCCGTCTGTCCGTCTGTCTGTTTCTACGCAAACTAGTCTCTCAGTTTTAAAGCTATCGTCTTGAAACTTTGCACACACCCTTCTTTCCTTTGCACGCAGTATATAAGTCGGAACGGCCGGGATCGGCCGACTATATCCTATAGCTGTCATATAACTGATTGATCGGAAATGGTATAACTTTGGTGTTTTTAGAGTTAGAGAGTTCAAATTTGACATGAGAGCTATATTTGGCAAAATAATACGACATGCCAAATTTCATAAGGATCGGCCGACTATATCCTATAGCTGCCATATAACTGAACGATCGGAAATGACCCAACTTTCGTGTTTTTGAAGATAGAAAGCTGGAATTTAGTACAGACTCTATTTTTGGTTAGTTGATCCAACCTACCAAATTTCATTAGGATCGGCCGACTATATCCTATAGCTGTCATATAACTGAACGATCGGAAATGACCCAACTTTCGTGTTTTTGAAGATAGAAAGCTGGAATTTAGTACAGACTCTATTTTTGGTTAGTTGATCCATCCTACCAAATTTCATAAGGATCGGCCAACTATATCCGATGTTTGCGATATATATCCGGTTTTAGCTGCAAGGGTATATAAACTTCGGCTCCGCCCGAAGTTAGCTTTCCTTTCTTGTTATTTTTAAGTTTGAAATATTTTTAAGTTTGAGTTTTAAGTTAGGTAAAATTAAGTTTTAAGTTAGTTAATATTTTTAATATTAGCTGCAAACCTGGGAAAATATTGTCCAGGCAATTATCTGAGATTGGCAATATTTTTGATACTTTATCTAGCTGGCTTCTTATAAGTAGACCTGATTGGCCGTATTGAAATTGTAACCGCTTTTGGAGTCTTAACAAATTTTCAAGAATGGAATATCCATAAGCCATATCTAATAGCTGGCTGCAAGTCATGTACGCAACAGTATTAAAATCGGATTCACCCTTTGGAACTTCATATGTGGAAGCCAACCCATAGATGGGCCTGTGTGACACCAGAAGTCGATGCACTGCTGATACAGGAGGAGCAGCGCCAAGATGGGTTCTTTGTGTAGAAACGTGGATGCCACCATGTGCGACACCGCTGATAGGAGAGCCTACCCCAGTAATAATTTCGTTCTGTGTGAAATCGAGCTGTGCGACACCCTGTGCGATAAGAAGAAGCAGGGCCAATATAAAGTAAGGAATCTACCTTTTGCTTATATTATCATACCTTTTTATACCCTTGCAGTGGGTATTATAATTTTGTCCAAAAGTGTGCAACGCAGTGAAGTAGACATCTCTGACCCTATAAAGTATATATATTATTGATCAGGATCACCTCCTGAGTTGATATGTGCATGTCCGTCTGTCCGTCGGTCCGTCTGTTTCTACGCAAACTAGTCTCTCAGTTTTAAAGCTATCAATAGTCTCTCAGTTTTAAAGCTTGAAACTTTGCACACACCCTTCTTTCCCTTGCACGCAGTATATAAGTCGGAACTACCGGAATCGGCCGACTATATCCTATAGCTGCCATATAACTTATTGATCGGAAATGGTATAACTTAAATGTTTTTAGAGTTAGAAAGTTCAAATTTTACATAAGCGCTATTTTTCGCAAATATCCCAACTTTCGTGTTTTAGAAGATAGTAAGCTGGAACTAGGTACAGATTATATTTTTTGCCAGTTTATCCGACCTACCAAATTTCATAACGATCAGTCGACTATATCTAATAGCTCTCATATAACTGAGCGATCGGAAATGGTTTTTGGTAGAAATATTAACTTTGGTATTTTTGAAGAAAGAAGTTTAGGACTTTTTTTAGATTTTGTATTATAGTAAATTGGATTAAATTATCATATTCTCATAAGGATCGGCCAACTATATCCGATGTTTGCGATATATATCCGGTTTTAACCGCAAGGGTATATCAATATATATCAAGAAAGGTATAGCTTTCCTTTCTTGTTTTTTTTTTGCCGATTATGCTTGGAGATTGGTAATTTATTTCGGTCTTATTGATTTTTCCAAAGTTTCTATAAAGTTCATAAAATTTTTACATTTTTTTTTTTTTTTTAGAAACTCTCAACTTTATGGGGTAATTGTGGCTTCTGAAAGAAGGTTTTAGGTGGGATAATGCAAAGTGCAAAGAGCGCAGCTTTTAATTCAGCGGTAATGGTGGTTTAAAAAACAAAAAAACCTAAAAAAAAAAGGTAAGCAACGGTAAATTTTTGGATATTTATATTGATTTAACAATTAGGTAGAAAGTTGTGGTGTTGGTTTTATACTTGTGGACTGCCAGATGCTAATCTTTTTGAATTCCAGTCGTGTTAACGACAAATGTGTAAGGTTTTGCATTGCTATTTTAGAGGACCGAGTCCAAGCCAGCCATCTTGATGCTTAAACAAAGGTTTGAGGTTCCTTAATGGTTCCTGACTGAAAACTATTTCAGTTGTGCTATATGATAAGATGGATGTTTTCTGCATAAACTCAGGAGTTTATGTATTTGTGGCTGTGGTATGTTTTTGTATGAAATTTTTGACAGGATATTGACGGGTGACAAAAATTAAGTATTAAAGACTTCTAGGATCAGTTAATTTCAGTTAACTAAAGAAGTTACAACACACTTAAGAAGTTTTAAAAGAGTATTTTTATTTAGGCACTTTCATATTTTGGTTTGGTACACATACTAATATTGTCATCAGCTTAGCACTTATGGTGAATTGAAATCGGGATAAATGTATGTACAATTATCCTTGCCAAACCTATACAAAGCTTAGTTTTTACCGGACGGAAAAAATGTTATAATACGAAGAAGTACCGAAGCTGCAAAATAAAATGTAATCAAATTATTGATCTAAATTAACAATATTTTTTTACTTACGCTAAGGACAACCACACTCATCAACGACCATTTTAGGCAAGTCTCGTTTTATAATTCCATCATCTCCATAATAAATTAGGGACATGCTAGAGAATTTGATTGGCGCACAACATGGTCGCATTCCATTTAGCAGTCCCATTTTTCTATACTCCTCTATAAAGTGTGCGTGGAATGTTTGAAATGTATCAGGTGTCCTAAACGATCCTGTGCAATCACCTCTACAATAGTTTGCGAAGTATCCCCTAGGGGCAATAATCCAATCATCCCAGCCAAGGGCTTTAAAAGATACATAAAATGACTCCTTACAGCATTGTCCATTTGAAGCGCCTCCACAGTCCACTGCACGCCTTCTAATTCGTCTTTTCTTTAGAGATTCCGTATGGAGAACAAGAAATGGTCGGTTGCTATTAGAATAACGTGTGTTATTAAGATCCGCGGGTTGAAATGAGTGTATTGAGTAGCGGTCACCACAGCCCGTGCAATCAATAAGCAATCGTAGTTTTTCATTTTTACTTTGTGTATACCACTCCCGTATTGTTTTTGTTAAATCAAATTTTTTCCATCCTAACAATTTTGTGTTAACTTCAAAAGAAGCTCGGAATGTAATAGAATGGTCAATTCCCTTTAATTAAAATGGTTTTTGATTATTACGATTATTTAAAAGAAATTATTTTATCATTATTAAATACCTTTTCAGTGATATTTATCCCTTCTGCTAATTGAAAAATCCAAATTTTTATTTTATGGCGTGTCTTTTTTTTTCTCCATTTTGTATTTCCTGAAAGTAAATTGTCTGTATATAAATTGGGTTTTACTTTCGCAAGCCAATAATTTTGCGGCTTTTCTATACGTATGTGGATTTGTGCACTTCGTATAGTCAATTTTTGGTTTGGAACGCGACGATTTTGAGGAGAAAACTCAAATATCCGGTATTGTCGATATTGCGCACCTAAAAGTAAAATAAGAATTAAGCAAGAGAGACAAACTAACTTCGGGTGGAACCGAAGTTGATATACTCTAGCCGATAAAATCGGATATATTTTGCAAATATCGGGTATAGTTGGCAGATACTTATTAGAATTTTATTATAAAACACATTTTTTAAGGCCACAAGCTTCTATTCTGAAAAGGTGTTTGTTGATCGAGACTATTTTATTTCTCAAACAAAAAAAAAATTAAAAGTAGCGGCTTATTAATCATTGAGAAATAAAAGAACTATGCTGCCTCTTCAACGTTATGATTCGCTTTATTTTCTAAATCTTAAGCCTTTATAATAGATTAGAGCTAATTAACTAGAGATAACTAACAAATTCAAAATGTAAATTCAATACAAAATTTAATTTAAAAAAAATTCAAGCACGTAAGACCTTGCTGGTCCGGGGTCCGCGATACTGGTGGGGTGATGTGCAGCCCGCATGTCAAGCGGGTCCCGGGAGTAAGCGCCGTCGCTTGGGTCTTGAGTCCAGGACGGGCTCGACGGCCTTCGACGAGAACGGTCTGCGGTCAGCTCCTTCTTCTCTGCGGTCAGCTTCGTATTGCCTACCGCTCAT
Organism: Drosophila bipectinata; assembly: GCF_030179905.1. NCBI lineage: Eukaryota > Metazoa > Arthropoda > Insecta > Diptera > Drosophilidae > Drosophila > Drosophila bipectinata. Next base: position 16,561,193 of record NC_091740.1, on the reverse strand, counting down.
AGTAGGTGGCTGGCAGACTTCACACCTGCCTCCTATAGTCCGCCCATGTGCGGAGTCTGCGGCGGTATGAACGCAAATACGCATCCGTTTCTTGATGCGTATTGAGTGGCCGCGTCGACCTCGTCCCCTATTCTCCGTCGAAGCTCCGCGAAGTGGCGACTCGCTCCGACGAAGTACGTCGCCCAACGAACCTTTGAATAGCCAATCAAAAGGAATCAGTGTAAAGGTCGGAAACTACTTCTAATTGTGCTGCCTTAGACGAAAAAAACAAATAAAGCAATGTAGGACTTATAGGGTGGCCTACCACGACTTTTCAATGTCTTATCAATAGGGTAACAAAAATCAACAGCACATATGGAGACTAGGCGGAGAGCACGAATTCTTTCTAAGGGTAAATCTACCATTATTTGAGTCATCAGACGTGGCTTGCATTTAAAGCAGCGTAGCTTTTGTAGACTAGGGCCAACAATTAAATTTTTTCGGATCTTTTCTATTTCTTCTTGATACTCGTGCTCTTGGACTAGTTCGACGGTTTTCTTAAAGGCTTATATTTGACAGGTGAAGGAACAATATCAGAATTAACTACTAATCTCTTCGATATCCTTATAAAGCAGAAAATATAAACGAACACTCGCAGCAGTTGGCAGCAGTTCTTCCATCTGAAGAAGTTCTGGTGACAGATTAAACCGAGGGCTCGTCGGCCACTTATCTTCCGGTTCCTTTAAAAATGATAGACCTGTAAACCAGATCGATTCTACAGTCTTCTTTACGTCTCCTCCTCTGGACACTTTATCTGTCAGGTTCTGTTTAGTTGGTACATGCCGTCATGTGCTATCATTCAACCACTCTTGAATTTCAGCTACTCTATTCGATACGAACGTTGACAACGACGATGGATGGGAACGAATCCGATGTAGAGTTACTTCTGAATCCGACCAAAATACACTTCGTTCGATCGGAACTTTTATTAGAGGCTTTATCTTGCGACAGAGATCTGCGAGAAAGTGAGCGGCACATAACTCAAGACGGGGGAGCATCTTTGTCTTGAGCGGCGCTACTTTGAACTTTGCCGTCAGGAATGAAATTGTAATACCTTCTGCAGATTCGCAACGAATATAGACGCAGGCTCCATAGGAATTTATTTTTCACGGATTCACTCAATCTCTTCAAAAACCTTATGGCCAGGAATGGGGCAGACGCCATACCATATGTAACGGTGTTTAGCTTGCACAGTGTCAAGGACTCTGATAGTTTTTCCTCCACATTATTAACTGGTATCGCCTATCGGCTTAATTTACCATATCTTGGCGATACATATTTTTTATGTCGGGTGACAGAGCGAAACCCGAAGAAGTGTTGAATTTAGCTTCTCCTGAACTGCAGGACCCACCATCAATAAATCGTTGACCCACCATCAAAAATGACATCAGTATGGTCGATGTGCTTTGAGGCCGAAAGACACACTGATGGGGTATAACGTAGTGTGGAGTAGCAAGAACATAATTTCTTGTAGAGGACATATGGCCTAAGGATTCCCATTCTTCCATAAATTCCAAAAACATTTTTTTTATTTCGAGTCCCGAGATAATCTTTTCTCGATCGACAAAAAACGGCGTTTAGCTACCTCGAAAGAGTTTCCCAAAACGCTTGGATCCGATTTAAATGGAAGTCTGATTTCAAATCGAACTTAAGTCAGTAGAACAGAGTTCTTCTGATAGTGCTCCTAACATAACTCTTGTTCAGATGACAAAAGCTTTTTAGATGTTGGTGCTTCTACCAACACCCAGAATTTTTTCAAATTGCTATCTATCCTGTTTGAGGCAAGTTTATAAGTCTCTTCGAACAATAGTAGACAAGGACGTAAAAATTCCTGTTATTGAAAAATTTTATTTATTACCTCTCTGGTGAAGCCTTAAGAACAATAAAGGCATTCCAAGTTTCATTTAAGACCTGAAACTTCCACTCTAGCTCGGTCTTTACTAAGAATTAATTAAACTTCTCGCAAAAAGCGATAAAATAATTAATTGATTAATTGATGGTCGAATAATCTTAATAGTCGAGGCCCAGAGTATTTAAAAAATAGTTGGTTGCCATCGAGAACAAGTATATCCAACCAATTTGTATGGTAGCGCATCTCTTAGCATTCCGTAAGAATGCTTAAAGCTAATGCACATACCCATGTGCATATATTAGGGACCGCAAGTTTTTTAGAGTTTCGGATTTTGCAAGAGTGCTATGATTAGCAAAATAATACGACCTATACGAATATCCTAGCGCTTCCTAGCGTCAGTTGATCCAACCTATTAAATTTCATAAGAATCGGCCGACTATATCCTATAGCTGTCATATATCTGAACGATAGGAAATGACCCAACTTTTGTGTTTTTAAAGATAGAAAGCTGGAACTTCCCTGGGCAATTCACAGCTTCAAGCCTTACAAATCGGCTGGTAACGACAAAAATTTACCCCCGCAAATCTAACATGCGCACGAAATCAGCATGAACTGACTGTCGAGTATTTTCAAAAGATCACTCTCTCTGGGAAAACTGCTACAAACGTGGCTCAAGTAATGTATTGTACCATCTTATACGACCCAAAAAGATTTGAAACCAGTGGTCGGCACTCATAGTGTGTGAGCGGCAAAGCTCGGATCCGGAAATTTCCTATGCCCCTGGAATAGGACCCTGCCTACCACTTTTTCAGACCAATCAGTCTATCAGCCTTTTTGCTTTAGACCCTTGAATGTGTCATAGGCCTCCACTTAAGATGCTTTCATAGTACCTTCATATCCAAAGCAAAACACGCATACAGAAAAGGGACATACACAGAAACTGCCCTTTATGCGCTTGACTCTTAGATTGAAAATCACTCTTCCACAAGGAACACGCCCTGGATGCCTTTTTAGATTTAAAAGGGGCTAACAACGTCAAAAGGGGGTAGATGGACACTTGGTGGGACTAATTGATCAATTGCTAATAAGCACAAGCGCGCTCATTAATTTTTTCAAGGTCCGTCTGTCGAGGAACCCCGCAAGGAGGAGTCCTCTCCCCTCTTCTATGGAACATTGGGGTCAATTCAATTCTATGCAAGATGAAAGAGTGGTCTGCAAATTAGTGGCGTACGCGGACGACGTGGGAATTACATTTACAGGAAATTATTCTCCGTCACTCTGTGACCTTATGAGCACAAAAATGCAAACCCTAGTCAACTGAACAAGTAGCAACGGCCTGGGGTAAAGGCGCAAGCTAGTTCTCTTCAGCAGAAATTCCTTCCCTCAACCCTCCAATACTTAATAAACAGTGGCTGACATTCAACGTAAATTGGGGTGAAGGACTGAAGGCAGTGACTGTTCTCTTCATCTGCAAAAAAGCAATAGGGCTTAAATAAAGATTGAGCGGCAACAACAACGAAAATGACGGCAATTACACTAGGAGAAACACTTAAGTGAAAACCCAACCACACCGGAAATTGCAGACTTCCACAAAACGAACCACTAGTCCCTATTAGCACAGACTACAGTACTCCTAGAAACCACAGAAAACCCCTCTTTAGCACCATCATTTCCAAAAGGAAAGAATGAAACGCGCAAACTTCAGGTCCGGATCGATCTCAAGCAACTCAAAAACAGTCTCAGCCTGTAGATCATCTCTTCACGAGATGACATGCAATGCAAACTTCCCGCTCTGTTGTCGCATGTCGTTGGTCTTTTATCGTTTCCTTGTCGTTGTCCTTATGGTCCTGTATCCATTCTCACCTCTAGCTTTCTTTCTTTTCTGGTATTTTTTTAGTGTTAAAAGACTTCTTTTTTTAATTTTTTATTTTTGTATGACACTAGCCTCACTTGGGCCCAGCTCAAAGAAATATAACAGGCAACTGCATAGTAGACGAACTGGTTCGCATAGGCACCACTCCATTGCCAAATGGAGTTAACTGGTTTTCTCATAGCCAGAAATATGTTTTGCCATACCGGCAACTAAAGTAAGAACTATTACTTAATGCGAACCAAATTTTAAATTTCCAAATATTTGTAGGTAACAATAGAGCAGGCATTTTCTTCATTAAAACTGGTGCTGTCGGACAACAGAAATCGTTTAAGCCACGGAACATAAGAAAATATACTCCTTGTTCGCCTAAACTCAACAAACTTAGATAATGCGATTGACAACTTGAGTTTATTTGAAGACGACGATTAATTATTTACTAATAATTAATGATGATAATGATTTTTTTCAGATATGACGTCAAACACCGAGTTATGCACCGATCATATTGAAATTTTGCACACTTGTGCAACATAGAATTGACTCGCAGCCAACATTTTTACTTATTTGTTTCATATTTACTTATTTTTTGCTTCTATTCGATTTTACAGCCCCAAAATGGAGCATTTTTAGGGCTAAAAACGTACTTTTACATTCACCGGCCGTTGAAAAAATGAAAAAAAAATTTTTCTTTTAAAAGGGCAACGTTGGCTGGCTTCTAAAGTACTAATTTTTTTATATTTCATGAGTTTCAGATGATTCTACGATATTATATACGGGACACCGCAATGTGCGGAATTCCGTTGAACGCCTACTGTAGTATGCACATATATTGAATACCCACTGTACCGAGAGTCCTTAAAGGGTGCGCACTGTTACACTTTGTTGCAGTGTTTACATAATCCAAAGTCCCGGTCGTAAACCCTAAGTGGCCGAAATATGAACCGATCGTTATGGCTTAGCTCGCACACAGAAAGTGCTAGTGTCAGCATAATCGTAACAAACGGTCAGCATATGCATACCCCCTCGCGCCTCCACTTGAGAGCGCATAACAACGTATATTATTATATTCCTTTATATATAAGTACATAGCCGTCTCTCTGCCGCCGCCTGCGAGCAGCGCTGCTACGAGACTTAGCCTTACTTAGACTTAAGAAATATTGTAAAAGAACAGAGACACTTTGATCGTTGGAGCGGCACCTCAGCTGCTCCTTCTAAATAAAAATCCAACTAAAACTAATCCCCTGGAGTTATCCTATGAAATGGCGACCGTGACAGCGATGGAAGGACATCGAAGGAAATCTAAGGATTAAAAGGATATACCAACAAGGATATACCCAGGAGGATACACATAATCAAAAAAAAACTGGATAAACTGAAAAATGCAAAATAAATTGACAAAAAAGAAATCTGAGTGAGTAGAGTGAAAGCAATACGCAATCGCGGAGGAGTTGCGAAAAAAATAAAAAAAAGAGTAGCACACCTAAAGTGGCTACTCTACGTAAACACTCCACCTCCCGCGTGGGCTACGGCCCAAAAACTTCAAACAGAACTAGATTTTCTGAAAGAAAAATTAATAAGCAACAAGAATAAAAGCCCAAAAATTGCCACCACTTACTCAGTACCGATAAAGAAAATTAATGAAAAAATAATAACAAAACCTCCACCACCAAAGCCATTACCGAAACTAAAAAAGACGTACCCGAAGGATTGCCCTGGACCACTGGACAGCCCCAACTGCAATCACACCTGTGCGAGGACCGGCACCGGTAACGCCTGAGTCCAAAAGGCCCCGGACAGCAGCAGCAGCAAACAGAGTGCGGGAATACGCCACCTCCTGCGCCACCGAGGGAACGTCAGGGTAGCCAAACCGGCAACGACCAGCTGACGTGGGAAAAAAAAGGGAAATCAACTGAGGAGAAACATTTTTTTTAACCCATGCACTGCGTTGCCTAATTTTTTTGATTGCACTGTGATGCATATTTTTTTTATGTAATATAATGTTTTGAAAAATTGAGCGGAACCTCTTTTGCCCAATTTCAAAGTATGGCACGTATAGCTGTACAAAAAATAGGTAGGAAAAAATGTTAGATAAAAACTCAGATTTAAAAAAAAAAAATTTTTTTTTATTTAAAGGGAAAAATACCATAAATTCCTAAAATTTATGTAAAATTTTAATTCTTTTCTAATGAAGAAAAAAAAAATAAATAAATTCAAAAAAAGCATAAATTCCTAAAATTTATGAAACATTTTAATACCTTTTTAATGAGAAGTAATAGCATAAGTAAAACAGATCAAATAAATGATTCTGACTATTACTTCCCAGAAAAATTAATTAACATTACAAAATATGACTCAGAGAAAAATATAATAGAAATTGGAAAAACAAAAACATATACAATATCTAAAATGGGTTTAGTAGACACGAAAGTTGTAGATTCCACGGCAAATGTCGTTAATAAAATTGAACCCGGAAAAATCGATCTTCAAACAATTAAAATATTGTTAATGATAATCGTCATTATAATGTTTTAGCGTTTTGCTAAAATTATATAAATTACACAAAAAATGTTTAAAGAAAAAATTCCAGAGTCAAGCAAATGACCTGGCAAAATCTAAATAAAAAACCCCGAAAAAAAACAAAATTATTATACACAAATGTAAACACCTAAAATCTAAGAAAATGAAATAACAGAAAATAAAAATTAAAATATATTACGTAATTCTCTTTACAAAAGTATGGCTAAACTAAAGGCATGAATTGGAACAAATTGTACGAGGAGTTATCTATAATTAAAAATAATTTTGACAGGTCGTACAAGTCTCTAACTCAGAATAGACCCATTCAAAAGAATACGGTTAGGAAGCACGTTGAAATATTAGTAGAGTGCTTTAATGAAGCGCGTATGCTAATACATGATCATAGGGAAAGATTAAACCAAGATCATTGGTCACAGGTATCGAAAATTTTGATACGACTACGATCTAATTTAATATTTATTAAACAAAAGTTCAGTTTAGAAATATCATTACCAACCGTTCTAAACACTCCAATAGCAGTTGACACTGCACCTGACTCGGAATCAACAGAAACGAAAGAGTCAGAAGAGCTTCCCAAAGTAAACCCCAAAATAGAAGATGAAGATTTAAATAATCTTACTATTCCGGCGGTATACACTGATCTGGATAACTCTACAGATTCAGATACTTCGAGTGTCATAGAATACAAAATATATAAATCCATCACAATGGCACAATCAAATATTGATTTTATTAACACAGCATCTAAGCTTATACCAGTTTTTGATGGTAAGGCTGAAAATTTAACAAGTTTCATTGATGCTTTACAAATAATACAATCAATAAAAGGTGAGCACGAAGAATTAGCTATTTCCATTATTAAAACAAAGCTAAAAGGTGTCGCCAGGAATCTAATCGGTAATGAAACAACAATTACTGAGGTGATTGTTAGACTAAGAAGCAACGTCAAAGGCGAAACTGTTGAGGTATTATCAGCGAAGCTGATGAATCTACAGCAGCGCAATAAAACTGCTAACCAAAACACACAAGAAATTGAGCAGATGACGAATGCCTTAGAAGGTGCATATATATCAGATGGTTTATCTTTAGAGCTAGCCAGGAATTATTCCATGCAGCATGCAGTCAAAGCAATGACTAAAAACTGCACAATCGATAAGGTAAAACTTATCATGCAAGCTGGAACATTCAGTATCCATAGCGCGGCTCATCGCGGACGTGGCAGTTATAGAGGTAGTTTTCGTGGTAATCACAATAACTACAATCACAATAACTACAACAACGATAATTATAACAACAATTATCAAAATAACAATAGAGGGCGAGGCCCATATAGAGGAAACTTTAAAGGCAGTGGTAACTCAAACCGAGGCCACAATAGCAATAACCAAGGAAATGTAAGATTGACACAAAATAATAACCAAAACACTTAGGAAAACTCCCAAACCCTTTAAATATTCAACAATAAATGAAGTGAGACTATTAATCTCAGCCAAAATATATTCGTTTCATTTTTTAATGTAGCTACTGGGAAAGAACTTATATTTTTAATAGACACAGGTGCAGACATTTTCATTCTAAAAGAAACTTCGGATAATATCCAAAACATCCAAAATGATTACATCATAGACATAAAAGGCATAAGTCAAGAAATAATAAAATCCCAAGGTTTAGTTTCTATAGAGATACAGACCACCAATTACATAATTCCACACGATTTTCATATCTTAAATTCACATTTCCTAATTCCATGCGATGGAATAATAGGCATCGACTTTATCAAAAAATACAACTGTCAATTAGACTTCAAGCCATCTGAAGATTGGCTTATAATTAGACTCAATAATTTAAAATTCCCAATTAAAGTACCAATAGCTCAAAGTTCTGGCAATAATTCAATACTTCTGCCAGCAAGATCCCAAGTTATTCGGAAAATTGAACTTAATTCAAAAGCAGACAGTGTATTAATTCCAAATCAGGAAATTGAACATGGTATTTACGTTGCAAATACCATAGCAACATCCAATAATGCCTTCATAAGACTATTAAACACAACAAATACCGACCAAGTAGTCAGTACAGATAACCTAACATATGAATCACTTTTGAACTACGATGTAGTCAACACAAATTCAGACAATAGAAAAAAATCCGTACTATCACAACTATCAAAAAACTTCCCTCCACAGTTCAAGTCTCAGCTTACTAGCCTATGCACCCAGTATAGCGATATATTCGGATTGGAAACCGAATCAATAACCACAAATAATTTTTACAAACAGAAACTGAGATTAAAAGATGATGAACCAGTTTATATAAAGAACTATCGAAGCCCACATAGTCAGGTGAACGAAATACAAAAGCAAGTAGAAAAATTAATCTCAGACGGGATTGTCGAACCGTCAGTATCCGAATATAATAGCCCATTGTTACTTGTTCCTAAGAAATCATCCCCCGGATCAAATGTAAAGAAATGGCGATTAGTTATTGACTACCGCCAGATTAATAAAAAATTACTATCTGATAAATTCCCATTACCTAGAATTGATGATTTTAGGTCATTAGGATGATTTGATTTTAGATCAACTAGGTCGAGCAAAATACTTTTCATGTCTTGACTTAATGTCAGGATTCCATCAAATTGAACTAGAAAAAGGTTCAAGAGATATAACGTATTTTTCAACGAGCAACGGCTCATATCGCTTCACGCGATTACCCTTCGAATTAAAAATAGCTCCTAATTCGTTTCAGAGAATGATGACTATTGCGTTCTCTGGTCTAGAACCTTCTCAAACGTTTCTTTATATGGATGACTTAATAGTAATCGGTTGTTCCGAAAAACATATGCTTAAAAACTTAACAGATGTTTTTGAGAAATGTAGGAAATTCAACCTAAAGCTACATCCAGAAAAATGTTCATTTTTTATGCATGAAGTGACTTTTCTAGGTCATAAATGCACTGATAAAGGAATACTTCCAGATGACAAGAAATACGATGTCATTATGAACTACCCAGTTCCGCACGACGCGGACAGTGCTAGACGTTTTGTAGCATTCTGTAACTATTATAGACGCTTTATAAAAAATGTCGCCGATTATTCACGGCACATAACAAGATTATGTAAAAAGAATGTTCCTTTTAAATGGACGGATGAGTGTGAAAATGCATTCCAATACTTAAAAACAAAACTTATGGAACCTACCTTGCTACAATACCCAAGTAAGCAAGCATGTGGAGCGGTTTTAACTCAAAATCATAATGGTCTCCAACTTCCCATTGCATACGCATCAAGAGCATTTACAAAAGGTGAAAGTAACAAGTGTACTACTGAGCAGAAATTAGCTGCAATTCACTGGGCGATATTATATTTTAGACCATATATATAATGAACACATTTCTTAATGAGAACAGACCATAGACCTTTAATATACCTTTTCTCAATGACCAACCCCAGTTCTAAACTGACACGTATGAGGCTTGAACTAGAAGAATGCGACTTTACAGTCGAATATTTAAAGGGAAAAGACAATCATGTAGCTGATGCGTTATCAAGAATAACCATCAAAGATTTACAAAATATAACTAGAAATGTATTAAAAGTCACTACTAGATATCAAAGTAGACAAAAATTCCGCGCGGAAAATCAAGAACAAGAATTGCCAAGGCAATCTTTAAATAAAGCTTCTAAGCCCAACGTATACGACGTCATAAACAATGATGAAGTACGTAAAGTAGTGACCTTGCAGATAAAAAATATGTTATGTTTATTTAAACAAGGCAGAAAAATTACTGTAAGATATGATGTTAGCGATTTATATACCAATGGAGTTATTGATTTAGATCAATTTTTCCAAAGGCTTGAAATGCAAGCCGGTATACATAAAATCAGCCAACTCAAAGTGGCACCTTGGGAAAATATCTTTGAATATACTTCAATAGATAAATTTAAATTAATGGGCAATAAAATATTGAAAACATTAAGAGTAGCGCTACTCAACCCGGTGACCCAAATAACAAATTTAAAAGAAAAAGAAGCAATTTTGTCTACATTTCATGATGATCCAATTCAAGGAGGTCATACTGGCATATCAAAAACTTTGGCCAAAGTAAAAAGACACTATTACTGGAAAAGCATGTCTAAAGATATAACTGAGTACGTAAGAAAATGTCAAAAATGCCAGAAATCAAAAATAACTAAACACACAAAGACCCCTTTAACAATTACAGACACACCAATAAATGCTTTCGACAGAGTGATAGTGGACACTATTGGTCCACTGCCAAAATCAGAAAATGGCAATGAGAATGCAGTCACTTTAATATGTGATTTAACTAAGTATTTAGTTGCCATACCTCTTCCGAATAAAAATGCCAATACTGTCGCTAAAGCAATATTTGAATCTTTTATCCTGAAGTACGGTCCAATGAAGACGTTCATTACGGACATGGGAACAGAATATAAGAATTCAATTATAGACGAATTGTGCAAATATTTAAATATTGAAAATATTACATCCACAGCACACCACCACCAGACAGTTGGAACCATAGAAAGAAGTCATAGAACTTTCAATGAATACATACGATCTTACATATCGGTTGATACAACTGATTGGGACGTATGGCTTCAATATTTTGTCTTTTGTTTCAACACGACTGCCTCTATGGCACATACATATTGTCCATATGAGCTAGTATTCGGTAAAACAAGTAATTTGCCAAAACATTTTAATAGCATAGATAGTGTAGAAGCACTATATAATATAGATGACTATGCTAAGGAAAGTAAGTATAGATTAGAAGTAGCCAATAAAAGAGCTAGAGTTATGTTAGAAGCAAATAAGAATAGAAATAAACTACTATACGATCATAAAGTAAGGGATATAGATATATTAGTAGGTGACAAAGTTTTATTAAAAAACGAGACAGGTCATAAGTTAGATCCTAAATATACAGGTCCGTATATAGTAACGGAAATAGGAGATAGAGATAACATAGTAATAACAAATAATAAACATAAAAAACAAACAGTTCATAAGGATAGATTAAAAATCTTTATTTTATAAATTGCACTTAGTATGGCCATACAAAGACACACATACATAGATAAATAAATACACATATTCTTTTAATAATTTTATTTTCTATGATTCTAACCACATAAAACAAAACAAATAATTTAAAAAAAAAAAAGATGTATTAATTAGAAATTTTTATTATGAAAATAACTTCATTATATACGTTATTTTTCAAAAGGAGGGAGATGTAGTATGCACATATATTGAATACCCACTGTACCGAAGGGAGTACTTAAAGGGTGCGCACTGTAACACTTTGTTGCAGTGTTTACATAATCCAAAGTCCCGGTCATAAACCCTAAGTGGCCGAAATATGAACCGATCGTTATGGCTTAGCCCGCACACAGAAAGTGCTAGTGTCAGCATAATCGTAACAAACGGTCAGCATATGCATACCCCCTCGCGCCTCCACTTGAGAGCGCATAACAACGTATATTATTATATTCCTTTATATATAAGTACAAAGCCGTCTCTCTGCCGCCGCCTGCGAGCAGCGCTGCTACGAGAGACTTAAGAAATATTGTAAAAGAATAAAGACGTTTTGATCGTTGGAGCGGCACCTCAGCTGCTCCTTCCCAATAAAAATCCAACTAAAACTTAACCCCTGGAGTTATCCTATGACACTACTTCAAGTGGCTGCAACTTCGTTGATTTTCGACATTTTGTTGTCTAGAAATTCGAAAACATCTTTGAAATGTTACTTAATAATATGATAATAAAAGTATTTAAAAAATATTCTGTAGTTTTCTCCAATAAAAATCTTTAAAAACGCTTTTGTTTGGCCCTTTTTCCCATACGCCCCTCTTAAGTATTTAATCATTCGGTAAACACCATTTTTGAAAATTTTCCAGATCGGACATTTAGCATTGAGCGGATTTTTATTGAAGAGGTATACATAAGTGCTATTTAGTTTGTGTACGCAGGGAAAAAATCATTAATAAAAACAGTAAGCTGTAACGGGCCAAGATGACTTCATTGAGTAGCACGGACTCCACATGTAGCACGGATAAAGTGGCTGAAGATCCACATTAGGAGGACTGTAGGAGATCCCAAAAGATTCAGTTTACTCAACAGGAGTGAGTGATTGACTGAATAAAATGTTTTACTAAAGTCCGTATAAGCGACTGTTTTTTCACACAGCCTGGGTCGCAGATGAATTTTCAAACATAAGCAGGGGCGGAAAAGATACATGTTTACGCTTAGTGTTTACAAATTTATAAGACTGCTTCGGATCCTGAGTAAATTGTATCCGGCAGCGGCGAATATAATTATTGTAACATTCAGCGTTATTCACAGTAAAATTTGACTGATTTAGTCAATATCTTGAAAAATCTACACCACTGCAGGTTTATTTTTATTAATCCTGTTTTTAGTATTTTTTAAGTTCGTGAGGCACCTTGTAAACCAAGGAGGATTTGTTGAAACGGACGGATATTTCCATGGCACACATGAGTCAAGAAATGTATTTAAAGTACGGTACAATTTTTCTTAGGTGACATATACATCGGTGCATGCCATTATATAGGACCAATCAAATGTATCGATAAGGCTTTTAAGTTTGTGAATATTAGCTTTGCGGAAGCAGCTCATTTAGTATGCCACTAAACTGAATGTCAAGCGCACAGAGCTGGTCATTGATTTTACAAAAACCAGTGATCAGCTCTTTAAATCCATACTTAGTCTGTCTCATGACCTCATTTCATGTTGCATAGCACGTCCATTATCACAACAATAATGTAAACCAGACCTACGGAAAATAGCATCCTATGGCAGTGAACCCAGCAATGGGTTTCCAGCAATGGCCAGCAATGGATGGTAGGACTTTATGACTTCATTGAACATAAAAATAATTTATAAAAAGTTAAAAAACACTATACCTTGAACCACTGTGCTAAATAGGAGCCGAAGCGGGAGGTTTAAAGAGTGCGAAGGAAAATTGCAGAAATAGAGATCAGAACTCTATTGCACACGAAAGAAAAAAAAAGGAAGAAGCAAAGCGGAATTGCTTGAAATTAAAATTAAACGAAATATTAATTTGCCTCCAAATGTACCACAGCACACCCGAAGCGATACGATTTAAGTAAAATCTGAAGTTTTTCAAGTATGAAACGCGCACAAAAAAACACGACTTTTCGCTTAAGAAGGAGTGGAACATTTAAGATTATCACTTTGGACGGCAATCTGCGGGTGACGAAGCAAGCTTTAGCGAGCGTGTGCAGACACTATATATAGCTGATGAATTCGAAATTTTATATTTGCCTTTGAAACCCAATGGTGGTGTACCAATCGAAAAGTATTTCTTTAATTAGATCATTTTTGTCAAAAGTTTCGGAAAAAGGTTTGGAAGGCTGTCAGCTTGTGAGAGATGTCTGTACAAGTAATGGAATTTAGATTTGCTAAACTTGGGCAAGGGGAGACATTGGAGTCTCCAGATAGAATATTTTTGTTCAACAACATTTTAATTTTGAAACCGGCCAAACCGACTATCCGTTCAAAAATTATAATTTAAGAAATTAAAATTTTTTCTTCTTCTTCACAGCTCAATAAATGTCGTGTTTGTCAATCTTTTTGTGGGTTTGTCTGTTTTTTTCCCTCCAGTCGTATAAGTGGAGCTACCATTTTTGTGCAGGCGCATTTGTACAGCCTTGACGGTTGGCGGATTCTATTTTTGTCAAAATAATACGACTAATCAAATTTATATTTTTGTTTGATCAGCATTAACTGCCGAGTCTAATGGAGCCATGTCTTTCTGTCCACTTAAATCTCAGAGACTATAAGAGATAGAGCTATAGGATTCGGCATGGAGACTTCTATAATACCCACGCAGCTCAAGTTTGTTTAATGCTAAGAGAAACGCGATGCAGTTCTATTTCAACTGCACAATTTTGGTTTAAACGTTGAAAAACGTTTTATACCAAGAAAGATAGGTTTGTATGGAGAAGTTGTAGACTTATTAATTTGCTTCCCTACTGGATTGATTTTATTTTTATTTCCAAAGCAAAAAGCAATACATTTATCACTTTTAAGAAATATGTAATCACCAGATATAATATTTGGTTAGGTGCGCAACTAAGTTCCCGTTGTTTGTCGATAGATGGCTCCAGCAGTTGGTGGTGATCAATTTTGATATCGAATCCGTGATAAACTTAACCTAGACATTTAAAAAAGAAACTGCGTTGTCATATTAGTGACTTTGTTTATGTGTCATGTACTTTTGGTTGTGCGAATATGTCCAATTTTGTGCCAAATAATAAAAAAAAACTTGACTACCCCCGTGTTTCATGTTTAGCTTACAAAGTTTTTTTTTTTTAAATTTTTAACGTAATCATAACAAATTTAAAGGTCATGTTTCTGCCGAGGATACTGGCTAATTGTAGTCGGGCGGGGAGAAGAACACTCCCTTCCTTAAGTCACCCCAATCCAAGGGGGAACAGCACCTTAACACGCTAATACATATGCAAACTCTGGGGGACCGTCCGACCTCCCAGTTTTAACCAGGCTTATCGTGACATCGGTCGAAACCCTCCCGCCTACTCGTGGGACCCAGACATGAATACTACCTTATCAAATAAAAACCAAAGCGGAGAACGGGACTCCCTAAAAAAGTCCGAAAATGGGGTTAGTAACCAAGAGTTAGTCAAACTCCAAGGCCCTCAAAAGCCAAGGAGTTGCTGAGATGGAGAAGCCCCCCACAGAGGGTCAACATCTGGAGGCGGGACGCGCCGGTGCGAAGGAGGTTGCCAAGACTTCTTCTTTCAAAGCAGGGCTAGCCATGGGACTACCGAACGGCTTGGAGAGAAAGACTCCAGGGTCCTAAGGCAAACCCTGGTCTGGGAGCAACTCACTCGACGCAGCGTAATTGCTCTTATAAAAATTGGAGGAGAGCAGCCTTCATTCTAATGAGGGCGGACCCATCGGCCAAAGCCAACTCGGACCAGGCCGAGATTATTAAGTGGGCAAGAGAGGATCCGAAAAAACGTGCTGGGTCAGATCCTGCGAAGGAGATCGCGCAAAGCGTAAAAAGGCAGAGGTCCTCGAAGGGAGAAGCCCCCCAGGCCAAGAAGAGGAAGGTTCAGCCGCAGCCGTCCAACCACTCGTTTGCCGAAGTGACGAAGTGAAGAACCCTAATTAGAGTCCTGGACAAGGGTTCCAAAGATGGGCTCATCCCCAAGTACCTTTGGCGACGAGTGGTCAACGAGTTGCATGGACGCTTCGTGGAGGAAATGCTACAGAACGGAGGACCAGAATGCGAAGATGCAGAATGGTCAGGGTAGCGTCCTGGTAATTGCCTGCCAAGACGCGCGATTGATGGAGACCTACAAGCGAATGGTAGCATCGCCTGGGGAGATCTACTCCGTGGGAAAGCTGGTAACGGTTGACTGGGAGGAGATCCCAAGCAAACCGAGGGCGCGAGTATGGCTCACAGAAAAGCCAGCCGACCCTTAAACTTTCCTGACAATACTTAGGATGTGCCATCCGACCCTTTCCACGGCGGACTGCAGAGTCGCCAAGGTCGAGGAGGCGGTAGGACTGCGAAGGAAGGTCGTTCTCACGCTCAAGGAGAAGACCGTGAAAGCTCTGGAAAGGTCAGAGAAGCGGATTAAGTACGGATTCGAGCATGTGATGGTCTGTATCTACAAATCTGAAGAGAAGAGCAAGCCAGGAGGTATTGAGCTGGGGGCAGACGCGCAAGAGCCAGACTTGGAGGAGCCGACCGAAGAGGGGCACCCGGTAGGAATGTCATATGAGGAGGAGGACATCCTGGAAGGGAATACCTGAGAGGAGACCGACTTAACAACGGCACTTAGAGGCGTCGGAATGGAGGTGGACTCTTTGTTGAGCTCCGAGACGGAGGCAGAAGTTACTGTGGTGGAGAATCTTAAGAATGTCCCTGACAATCTTACAGATAAGCCTCCATCACAGCAAATCGGCGTCAGCTGCCCTCCTACTCCACCTCGCCGAAAGTGAAGCTGATGTGGCCCTCATCGAGGAACCCTGGATCCTTGGAGACAGTATTCTTGGGTTGGGGGCGTCGGAGTATAGGCTCTGCAAAGCCGATACAACAGGTAATAGGAGAGCCTGCATCCTCGCAAAAAAAAACCTTAACCTCTTTTTGCTACCCAATTTCAGTAATGAAGACCACGTAGCCGCAGCGGAACCCAAAAGGTCCTCTAAGGGTGTGTTCGGCGTATATGGGCTACGACCAGGAAGCCCTCCCCCAGCAACCGCTACTCAAACACTTGGTGGAAGACAGCAGGAAGCATAAGATCGACCTCATCTTAGGTTGCGATGCCAACGCCCATCATTAGTGGGGAAGCACTGATACGAACGAGAGGGGTGAGTCAATCTTCGATTTTATCCTAGGCTCCAATCTTCTGGTGGGTAACAGGGATACAGAACCCACCTTCATATTCAAGAACAGAAGGGAAGTACTTGACATTACTCTTTACTCTGACTCCCTAGCTGACAGGATTGTTAGATGGGGAGTCCTAGTGAAACAATCTTTCTCGATACATAGAATTAGTGGTCAATTTTGAGAACTTTAATCGACTTGTCCCAAAAGCAGATCGGGCACTTGCGCCATTTAAGACCAGGGCCCGCAAAGCCTTTAATTTCGCCGGTAAGGCGAACACGGTGACAGCCTGGGGGACGTACAAAGCGAACCTTAGGCAGTACAACAAACCCTGCGTAGGGCAAAGAGGAATGCCTGGACCAAGTTCTGGCCTTCCGACTCAGTTAGGTCCTCGCAACAACTGCACCAAATGTAGGATACATCAAAACCTCGAAAGGTAGCTGGACCACGTCCAGCAAAGAAACTCTGGAGGCTCTCACAAATTCACATTTCCCAAATTGCTCTCAAGGTGAAACGCTCCCACCACCCAAACCAACTCGAACACCTTTTGAGTGATAGGTATCTCAGCTGGGCGATGAGCAGCTTCAAGGCTTTCAAATACCCAGGCCCAGATAGCATTGTCCCGGCGGAACTAATTAAAGCCGGACCCAATATGAGGTCTTGGGTCAGGAAAGCTTTCTCAGCAATTTTCAGAATTGGCATCCCTAAGGACTTCAGACCTTTAAGCCTGTCGTCCTTCCTCCTCAAGACAATGGAGAGACTAATCAGCCCCCACATTAATCTTACCATTAACCCAGATGATATCTCGGGATCGCAGCATGCGCATAGGAAGGACCGATCCACGGAGACGGCAGTCCACGAGATCACTATGTTCGTCAAAGCATTTAGTTAGAAGGAATACGCATTCATTTCTTTTCTAGAAGGTTCGTTCTTTAGAACGAACTTTAGGTTGATACTTGTTTGATAATCTTATATGTAAGAATTGTTTACATTAATGGTTTTTCCATCCGATCTGAATAAAACATATACCAATAAAAAGTATTGCTCTTATTAGATAATTTTTCTCAAGAAATTTGCCAAAAGTCTATCAGTTTGGGAGAAATATTCGGCTGCGGTCCTGCCTTTGTGAGCGTTCGTGCGAAGACTGTGCGTTCGTTGGATGATCTTTTAAGCTCATGTAAATGAAATAATGCAAAATAGCGAAATTAATCGTTGTCTCCAACAAAACTGATTTTTTCAACGAATTTCAATTAATTTAATTTTTTTTTTTACTTCTGTGAGTGAACGTAATTGTGAGTGAACGTCAGCGTAAGAAATCCTCTCTGGGGCCTGCTGGGGCCTGTCGCAAGAAATTTTTGCGTCCATTTTCGTTATATGAAATGGGTTGTCTATATGCTGTATGGTTAGTGGTAGAACAGAATATGACGAAGAATGCGTGTCCGGGGCCTAGACGCTAATATGCGAGCTCTGGAACTGGACCGACTCTCCAGTTATAACCAGGATTGTCTTGACAAGCGGGTTATGTCATGATGGACAAACCCCTTCCACCCCAGTCGTCGGCCCACAATATGAATTCAACAAACCTAAATAAAAACCGAAGTAGAAAATGTAACTCCCACAAAAAGTTCGGAAATGGGGTCAATGACTCGTCAAGCTCCAAAGCCAAGGAGTTGCTGGGATGGAGAACTTTTCAAAGAGGGTCAACATCCGGGGAGGAAAAGCGTCGGTGCGGGGGAGAGGGCTAAGGTATCTTCCTTTAAAGAGGGGCTAGCCATTGACGCCTTTGCCGGTTGAAAGTCGGGCAAGATTTCTCTTTATGATATCGGGATAGTTTGGGTAAGATTCCACAGATGGGTCAACTCCTTTCAGAATGAAAGGTTGCTCTCCGCTGCTCTCCTTTTATCCTTGTAAGAGCTTTTGCTCTGCGTCGTAAAAGACGCCACGGCAATCCGAAAGCGAGAGTATGTATGACCAAAAAGCCAACCGACCCTAACACCATCCTGGAGGTACTGAAAATGTGCAACCCGACATCCCACGGCAGACTGGAAAGTGAAGGATGGCGGCAGGGCGAGGTTTCTGGAATCCTCCAGGAACGGGACATCGGATTAAGTACGGCTTTTAACATGTTACGGTCCGGGCTTTTAAGTCGGCTGCCAGGAGCAAGACTGAAGGCGTCAGAGGAGCCAGAGGTCCAAGAGCCAGACTTGGAGGAGCCGACCAAAGAGGACACCCGGAAGAAATGTTGGATGAGGAGGGCATCCTGGAAGGGTACATCTCGGAAGGGAGCGACTTGGCAAGGCCTTTTAGAGGCGTCGGGATGGTGGAGGGTTCACTGCTAAGCTCCGAGACGGAAGCAAATTTTACTTTGGTGGAGAATTTCAAGGACGTCTCTGACAATTTTGCAGATAAGCTTTCACCACAGTAAGGCGGTAAACAACTGGCAAAAGGCGAGCATGCAAGTTATCCAACCCCTAAATACAGGCCACTTAAGGCTTTTATAAACAATATTTCCAAACTCTGCATTTGCCTTCGGCTTTGTCTTTGGCTCTGAGGTCCGATCTCGGTTCCCCATAAACAAATCAAAATCAAAAGTAAACATCAGCTTCCCTCCGAAGCCCAATCAACTACGCCTTTTGCGTTTTTCAAGTACCCACCAAATTGCATCGATCAGCTTAATCGAATTTCACAATGAAATGCGACAGGTTCATCTTAAGCCTCTAATCTAAACACAACTGATGGCCGAGGATCTTTGGATCAGATTTAGAATTAAGAATTGAGTCCCTTTTTGACCGAGACCGCGAACGGTTGACAAAAATATTTAAGAGAAATCAATAGTGTCTTGTAATTGTTACGTTTAATAAATAAAGGTTTAACACCAAGTTGTATAATTAAAAAATAAAATTTACATTTTTTTAATTCACCGAACTACAAACAATTTAACTGGCGCCCAACTCAAGGGGCCGCGTCACATAAAGCTCCAAAAAAATTGTTTAATGAAAAATAAGTTAAACATAAACGGAACTCGCGCGGTCAACAACTCAACATTTTTAGTGGAAAAATTAAAACATCCACCAAACGACACCAAGTGATAGTGATCGTTAACAACAAAGTAAATGGAAATTAATTAATGAAATAATCCATAAAGAGTGAATTAAAACAAAGATGGACCGAAATTTTAAACCAAACAATTACAAGAACACAAAAACTAAAAAAATCAACTCACAAAAAAAAACAAACAAGAACAACAAAAACAAATAAAACGACAGCTCCAACAAGAAAAACCAGGGAAGGAAGGAATTCTCAAATAACAACGAAAACTCGCTCCAACAAAAAAATTCAAGGAAGGAAGACAGGACATTCTCTATCCATTTATCAACAATCAACCACCAACCACACAGAAGGAAGACCCCAACGGGACAATATCGTCCGAATTAATTATTAGGAATTAAGGAAATTAGGAATTAATTTAAAATAATAAAAAAAATTAAAGACTATAATTTAAGATCTGTGAATTTGAGAAAAATAATATAAGATTTATATATTGCAAAAAGTAAGATTCGCCATTTAACAAAAAATATAAAGAATAATTCTGGAAGATTTGATAAATAGCTTTTGTGAATTAAATCTAACAATGGCAAACGGAGGTTCAGCACCAAATTTTTCTGCAGGCAGTGTAGCCACAGCCGGCAGTTTAACAGTAGAATTGATAAACAGATTAATAAACGTTCCATTGAATGAAGTTAGCAGGAAAGTAGAATGTTTAGAAGGAAGGCTAGCCACAGATGCAAAAACTGTGGAAGATTATAAAGTACAAACAATTGACCCAGCTATAAAATGCGATACAACACTTGAAGTGGTAAAATCCTTACCAAATTTCACAGGGGAAACAACACAATATGTAGGTTGGAGGGAAGCTGCAGAAACTGCAATGAGTCTCTATAAAATTGAAAGTGAACAATATTTTATCGCCCTAACAATTTTACGAAATAAAATTATGGGAGCTGCCCATGATGCTCTTACCAATCATGGCACAGTTTTAAACTTTAAAGCAATCTTATCCCGATTGGGCTTTATATATAGTGACACACGACCAATACATGTTCTCGAGTCAGAACTCGAGTCAGAAGTATCCTCAGGCAAGGACGAATGACAATTACTGAGTACTATAACGAAGTCAATAAAAAATTGACCTTACTAATAAATAAAACCATAATGACATACGGAAAGGAGAGTGTAATTACCAAAGAAACAAACAATTCAATAAGGGGAAATGCTCTACGAGTATTAATATCCGGACTTAATGGATCTATTTCAAACCCAAATAGGTTTAATGGGTTTAAAAATGAAAGTAAATATCGGAGAAACAACTTACGATTTGATCAAATACGGCAAAATAATAATACCACTAAAATGGGAAATAATTTTAATCATAACCAAAATTACAATTGGCCACAAAAGGTAAATTTTTGGCAAAATAATAATCAAAATAATAATCATAAGCAACAAGCTATCGAGCCAATGGATATTGATCCACCGATTTAACTCCAGAATAAATCTAATAACAATCGGCAGCCGAGCCAAAATTGGCAGTCAAATAGTAACCAGGGAAGATATAATAATTGGCAGGCAAACGATAATCAAGGTAGATATAATAATAATTATCAACAAAATAAAAATCGTTCAAATTTCTATAACACAAATCCAAATAGAGAGCAAACTCAAGCTCAAAAAAGGGAATCAGATGGAACAGAAAGTCAGCCAGCTAATAAAGTAACCAGATTAAATAATATTAATGAAGACCATTTTTAGACCAGACCCCATATAGGAATGCCTTATTTAAATAGGATAGATCGAAAAACCAAGAAGCAGCTAAAAGTTTTAATAGATACAGGAGCCACTGCTTGTTACATAAAAAGGGCAATTTTTGAAAATAAAAACGAGCTACCAATATACAAAAAGGTAACAACAGTTCATGGCTACTCAATTATTAGGTATTACCATATTATAAATATATTTGAAACAAAACAATTATTTTATGAAATCGAAGGTTTAGAATCTGATATTCTAATTGGATTCAATTTATTAAGAAAAATTGGAGCTATACTAAATATAGATAAGGAAATCTTGGAATATAATGGGAAACAGGAGAAGTTAAAATATTATGATAATGAGGAGAAAAATGAAATACGTTTAATTGAAGAAAATAATATTCTTCCGTTAAAAGAATTTATTATAAAAAAGTATTTTGATGATAATGGTAGCGAAAACACAGATTCATTATTTGTTGAAAATAGTGAGAAAAGTTTGGGAATTAAAAATCCCGAGAACGCCGACGTAGAAATATCCGTCAACAAAAATACAAATATCTTGGAAACAAAAAATCCCGAGAACGCCGACGTAGAAATATCCGTCAATAAAAATAAAATATCTTGGGAATTAAAAATCCTGAGAGTGCCGACGAAGTAAATACCGTCAAAAATCAAATTAATAATATAGGTAACGAACAATTAGGCGGATTGAGGGAAAAGATAGTTCACTTTATTGAAAAGGAGCATTCAATGATAAATTTGCAAATTCCTTTTAGAACAGACATAAAGGGGGAAATAAATCTTATCCACGATAGGCGAATATACGGGAAGCAATATCCGTATGCTTTATCTGTCAACGACTTCGTGAATAGCGAAATAGCAGAAGAAAAAATAATAATAATCAGAAAAAATAATAAGGCCTAGCAGAAGCCCTTACAATTCACCACTTCTGGTAGTCCCAAAGAAAGGAGAGAATCAAGACGGAAGCCGTAAGTTAAGACTCGTCATTGATTAATAAAAATTAAATGAAAGTACTACACCTGACAGGTACCCAATGCAAGACCCATCAGTAACCCATCAGAAAGCAGGTCGCTGAAGAAGAACGAAGTCCACCCAATCTACAACCTGCAAAATCTTTTTCATCGGAAAATCACTGTTGAACAGCCACATAAACGCAACGGTCCAGTGCAATGTACTAACTGTCAAGAGTATGGACACACGAGGTCTTACTGCACACTTCGGGCTGTCTGTGTAGTCTGCGGAGACGCCCACAAGTCCGCTTGCTGCACTACAAACAAGGACAGTACCGTGAAGAAATGTGGAAACTACGGAGGCAGCCATACGGCAAACTATAGAGGATGTATGGTGTATAAGGAGTAAAAGAGTCGCATGCGTCATGCGACCGCAACGCGCAACCAAAATCCACAGAATGCGTACATTGCGTCAAAAACTACGCCAGACGTCTTCTTCGCCAAAGCTGCGAGATCCTCATTCGGTCCACTAAACACCACCAACGGCTTCTCCTATGCCGATGCTCTACGATCTGGAAGGGAAATTCCAATTCAGCCTAACTCTCAAAGCGCTCAACAGGCCCCAGAACAGCCACACAGCAGAACGGAAACTATGATGCTTACCCTTCAACAAAGTATGATGGAGCTTATGTCATTCATGAAAACGACCATGCAAACGCTTGTTCAAAACCAGAACATGGTGATACAGCTGCTCGTAGAACAACAGTCTAAATAATCTTTGCAGGTGCTACGAATATCAATGTGGAACGCCAATGGTGTCTCACGGCATAAACTAGAATTGTCACGATTCTTGACCGAAAACCATATTGACGTTATGCTACTGGTGGAAACGCATCTTACAAGCAAATACAACTTTCATATAAGAGGCTACACAATCTACCGCACAGATCATCCAGATGGGAAAGCCCACGGCGGAACTGGAGCTCTAATCAGAGAACGCATTAAACACTACTTTCACAAAAGGTTTGCAACAAACTTCTTGCAGGCCACATCGATACAAATTCAGTCAAACAACGGAATCCTTTCAATCGCTGCAGTTTTCTACCCTCCTCGTTTTTCAATCTTGGAAGGACAATTAATGGACTTCTACAATTCACTTGGGGATCGATTTATAGCCGCAGGAGACTACAACGCCAAACATACGCACTGTTGATCACGTCTAGTGACTCCCAAAGGAAGACAATTGTACAATGCAATTATAAATGTGAAAAATAAACTGGACTACCCTTCCCCTGGAAGTCCCAAATCCTGGCCAACAGACTCACGAAAGCTCTTAGACCTTATTGATTTTGCAGTGACACCTCGCAATCTAATAAGTGCCAAAGCTGTCTCGGACTTATCATCAGACCACTCGCCTGTGCTTCTTACGCTTCTTCAAAGCCCAGAAATAACCGAACACCCCTTCAGCCTGCCGACGCCAAAAACGAACTGGCTAAAATACAAAAAGTACGTGAGTGCACTCATAGAACTCGCCTCGGAATTCAACTTGGAATCGGACATCGAATACACTATGAGCGCCCTTGAAAAAGTACTCGTTGCGACAGCTAAAATCTCTACTCCTCATGGGAAAGAGGTAGACCGAAACAAATATTATACTTCAAATCAAATCAGCAAATGAAATAGCTCGTGCGAGAAAAGAGGCGCCCGCGTCGTGATTGGCAAAACAGCAGATCACCAGCTTCAAAACAACGCCTTAAGGAAGCCACCCGATCACTCGACCAGGCTCTTCACCAACAGGAAGAAAATGCACAGCTGAGGTACATCCAGAATCTCTCGCCAACAAGCACAAAGTACCCCCTGTGGAGGGCCCACCCAAATCTTAGTGCCCCAATTGAAACGACCACCCCGATAAGAAACTCTTCGGGATGCTGGGCTCACAGCGACGAAGACCGAGCTGAAACATTCGCCACACATCTCCAAAGTGTCTTCCAGCCAAACCCAGCCTCAAATTCATTCCTCCTGCCAGAAATTCAGCCAGAGTCCTCCCCTCAGCCAGCCGCACCTTCATTCCGGCCGAACGAAATCGAAAAAGTCTAAGAGAGCTAAAACCAAAAAAGGCTCCCGGTGGTGACCTATTGACCCCAAAGATGCTGATCGAACTTCCAAAATGCGCTATAGAGGTCGTCTGCAAACTATTTAATGGAATCATTAATCTTGGCTATTTCCCAAAAAAGTGGAAGAAATCCATCATTATAATGATACCGAAGCCTGGAAAAGACCACACAATTCCGTCATCATACAGACCAATAAGCCTTCTATCTTGTTTTTCTAAATTGTTTGCAATATTATCCCGGCACACCAATTTGGCTTTCGAAGAAACCATGGAACCATCGAACAAGTGAACAGATTAACATTCGAAATACGCTCAGCCTTCGAACAGCGAGAATACTGCAGCGCTATTTTCCTCGACGTAACTCAAGCTTTCGACCGAGTTTGGCTCATCGAACTCATGCACAAAATTAAAACATATTTGCCAACATACACCCACAAGCTACTGGAATCATACCTCTACAATAGGGTATTCTCAGTGAGATGCAACGCAGCTACTTCGGGTGACTACACCATCGAAGCTGGAGTTCCACAAGGAAGCGCACTCGGCCCGTGTCTATATGTTTTGTATACTGCGGATATTCCTACGAGCGCACAACTAACAACCTCAACGTTCGCCGACGATACCGCTATCCTTAGTCGCTCCAACGCAGGCAACAACCCAACTGGCTAATCATCTCACAATGGTGGAAAGGTGGCTGTCCGACTGGCGTATTTTAATGCGAACGACGCGATTTTAAACGAACAAAAGTGTAAACATTTAACGTTTACTCTTAATAGACAAACATGCCCTCCGCTTTTACTAAACGGTATGCAGATCCCTGAAGCTAACGACGTAACGTACCTTGGCGTTCACCTTGATTGACGACTTACCTGGCGCAAGCACATCGAATGCAAAAAGACGCACCTAAAACTAAAAGCCAGCAGCCTCCACTGGATCATAAACTCACGATCGCCACTGTGCCTGGACTACAAGTTACTACTGTACAATTCAGTCCTAAAGCCAATCTGGACGTATGGCTCCCAGCTGTGGGGGAACGCGAGCAGCAGCAACATAGACATCATACAGCGCGCACAATCAAAAATCCTGAGAACTATCACAGGGGCACCTTGGTATGTTCGCAACGAAAACATCCACCGGGATCTGGGCATCTTCGCAGTGAAAGACGAAATCTAGAAGCAAAAAGAGTCATACAAAGAAAAACTGTCTTCGCACCCAAATTTTCTCGCTCGGGGATTGACTCGGGTTTCTAGCGTATCCCGCCTTAGACGCAACGACCTCCCAACCCAGCAATCGATTTTTAGGGCCGTCTAACTCCGTGTCAGTCAATATGACTGTTAGTTAAGTTAAAAATATAAGATTTGATACACCTCTTGTTAGTCTCGCAAAAAGAAGATTCAAGAAATAAAAGCAACGTTAAAAAAAAAAAAAAGGATTTCATCAGATACTAATGAAAGAATCTGATGTCGAAAAAACAGCCTTTTCAATAAATAATGGAAAATACGAATTTTTAAGAATGCCATTCGGATTAACAAATGCACCAAGAATCTTTTAGAGAGCAATGTTCTAAGATATTCGATATTCGATAGAGAGCGATATTCTAAGAGAACAAATAGGGAAAACATGTCATGTCTAAACAAAATTATAAATATATTATTGAGGGCAAACATGAAAATCTCTTTAGAAAAATCTAAGTTTTTCAAACGCGAAACCCGTTTTCTAGGATACATGGTATCCTTTAACGTCATCAAGACAGACCCAAAGAAAAGTGAAACCATTAGAAAATATCCGCTTTCAGAAAATATTCGGGAACTAAGAAGTTTCCTAGGTTTTACGGGCTATTATAGAAAATTTGTTTCTAACTACGCCTACATAGCCAAACCTCTAACAAAATATCTTGGAGGTCATAATGGCAAAATCTCAAAAAGAATGTCAACAAAAATGTTAATTCAGCTGGATGAACCAGCAATTAAAGCTTTTAACGAGCTGAAAGAAAATCTCATTGCTCAAGTAGAACTAGTTCAACCGGACTATAATAAAAAATTTACCTTGACCACCGACGCTTCAGACGTCGCAATTGGTGCAGTTTTATCTCAAGAAGGAATACCAATTACTTTTATTTCAAAAACCTTGTCTAAAACAGAACAAGCTTATGCTACTAATAAGAAGGAACTTTTAGCGATAGTATGGGCTCTTAAAAATCTAAGAAATTACTTATACGGCGTTATTGGAATTGAAATTCAAACCGACCATCAAACTTTATCTTACACAATTTTGGATTAAAACCACATTGTAGATATGAAAGGATGGTATTCTTTCATACAAAGTTTTACACCGAAAATAACATTTAAGCCCGGTACAACAAATGTAGTTGCAGACGCATTATCTCGAATTCAGATAAATAATATTACTAACAGCGACATAGAACAAACAGACCAGTCAGACTCAGATCAGAACACACAGCATTCAGCTGAAAGTAGTTTTGAAAACGTAATACAAGAGACCCGTAAACTGTTAAATCAATTTAAACAACAACTGTTATTAACAACGGGGAGCTATACAATACATGAGTCACTGAAAATCTTTGACAGGACACGACATTTAATTGAATATGACACACCAGAAAATGTAATAACTATATTAAGAGAGTATCTTCTACCTAACATTACGGTAGGAATTCATTGTACCTTAGAGGACTTATTTCAAATTCAATTACCATTAAAAAATAATTTCACAAACACACATTCCTTTTTACAAGAATCTTTCTACAAGACGTGGAAAACGAGGAACATAAAGCTATAATAATAGAAGAAACTCACAGCCGTGCTCATAGGGGGCTAGAAGAGAATTACAAACAGATCAGTAAATTATATTATTGGCCCAACTGTTTTAAAAAATTAAAAGAATATATCAAAAATTGCGTGATTTGTAACGAAAATAAATATAACAGGCACCCAATAAAAATTCCAATTGGGGAAACCCAAGTAAAGAAGGAGAAAATTTACACATTGATATATATTACGCGCAAGGTCTTACTTTCATAGCTTGTATTGACGCTTACTCAAAATTTCTAGTAGTAAAAGAAATACAAAATAAATTAAATATCGAAAATAAAGTAATGGAACTTCTTCAACATTTTCCACAAGCAAAAGTAATAATGACCGATAATGAACCGAGCTTTACCTCGGCCCAATTTAAATCTTTCGCACAAAGGTGGCTTTACCTCGGCCCAATTTAAATCTTTCGCACAAAGGTGCAATTTAACTTTACATTACGCAGACCCGAGGCACAGCACGTCAAACGGACAGGTTGAAAGGGCACATTCTACATTAACAGAATTAGCTCGATGCATTAAAGAAGAATTTAATTTAACTGACTTTTCCGAAATAGTAATAGGAGCCGCTCAAGAATATAATCAGAGCATTCATTCTACAACGAACCAAAAACCTTTTGACGTACTATATAATAAAATAGAGCACGATAACATTCCTGAACTTTTGAAAAGTTCTCAAGAGAAAATGTTGGAAACACATAATGAAAACAGCAAAGAAAAAGAATATCATGTAGGACAGGTAGTCTATGAAAAGAAACACGGGGAAAGAAATAAACTTAAAACCAAATATAAAAAACAAATAGTTAAAGAAAATTTACCCAACAAAATAATAATCAAAAATAGAAATAGAATTATTCACAAAGATAATATAAAATTCTAAGTATTTATATATCATCCTTTTTTTCTTTCCTTTCCCAGAAAATGTTTTTTCAGGTGCTCATACTACACCTTATTTTATTAACAAAATCAGAAATAATTGACTATACAAGTCACGAATATCTTCTATTTAAGGACAATAAAGACGTATTGACGTACGATTAATACGCAGATTTATTCCATGTATCTAACTTAAGCTTTCATAAAGAAATAATAAATTTGGAATCAGATAATATTAAAAGGGATACTAATAAAAGGTCACAATGGGAAATTAAATATGACATAGAAATAATAGAACTCATTTTATCACAATTAATATCAACTAGATCAAAAAGAGGGATAAATGAGTTAGGCACCGTGTGGAAATGGTTAGCTGGAACTCCGGACCATGATGATTTTATTACAGTTCAGAATAAAATTAATGAATTAATTGAAAACAATAATAAGCAGTCTATTATCAATTCCCGATTATTCAAAGAAATAGAATCTCTTTCCGATGATTTTAAAAAAGTATTTATTGATCAAGATCTACCACTTCGAAAACATCGCTTGCGATTATTAACATTTGATCTGCAAAATTTAATTGACACAATCACTTTAGCAAAAATAGACGTTTTTAATACAAAAATTTTAAACAATGATGACATATTGGAAATATTAAAACATGAACAAAAACCAGTAACTATTGCTGATTTAATGGACATATCTTCTTTAAAAATCGCATTGCATAAAGAACTTTTAATAATTTATATAAAATACCCAATAATAAAAAACAGATGTGAAATATATCACGCTAGAGCGATTTCCCAAATTAATGGAAAACTAGTATTAAGCAATCAAGTCGCAAAATACGAAAATATTTTTTATGAAATTTCTAATTTTAAGAACGAACTTTTCAATAATTATTGCACTCTAAGTAACAAAAAAACATGTTTTACCCGATTATTAAATGGTGAGAAATCAACCTGTAAAAAAATAAGAGAAAAAAATAAAAAAATAGACATCATACAAGATGGTGCCATTCCTATAAATGGGAACAATATTGTTAACAACTCCCATTTAAACGGTTTGTTTTTAATAACATTTAATGGTACAACTAAAATTAATAATATCTCATATACCAATTTGGAAAATAAAATTTTTGAATACGTAACTACGAACCACTTTAAAAATTATGAAATATCCGATTACATATTATCAAATAACTCTGATTTTTCTTTAGATAATATAAACATTTTAAACCCTTTCGTTAAAATTAAGAATACTATGGTAAAATACCACTTACCTTTATATTATTAATTTTTATCATTATATATTTGATTCTTTCACTTATTATAAAATACAAAAATGCTATATTATTTGTAACCAAAAAACATCGGCCTGAACCAGAAAAATCTATTAACCAAGAAAATTTATTAACAGAATTAAGAGATCATTTAAACGAATTTCATATTGAATCGGGACGATCCATTTTAAAAGGGGGAGAGTTATCCAACCCCTAAATACAGGCCACTTATGGCTTTAATAAACAATATTTTCAAGCTTTGCATTTGCCTTAGGCTTGATCTTTGGCTCAATTATCCAACCCATAAATCCAGGCCACTTATGAATTTTTTAAACAATATTTCCAAACTCTGCATTTGCCTTAGGCTTTGTCTTTGGCTCTGAGGTCCGATCTCGGTTCCCCATAAACAAATCAAAATCAAAAGTAAACATCAGCTTCCCTCCGAAGCCCAATCAATTACTCCTTTTGCGTTTCAAGTACCCACCAAATTGCATCGATCAGCTTAATCGAATTTCACAATAAGATGCGACATTTTCATCTTAAGCCTCTAATCTAAACACAACTGATGGCCAAAGTTCTTTGGATCAGATTTAGAATTAAGAAGTCAGTCCCTTTTTGACCGAGACCGCGAACGGTTGACAAAAAATATTCAAGAGAAATCAAAAGTGTCTTGTAATAATTACGTTTAATAAATAAAGGTTTAACACCAAGTTGTATAATTAAAAAATAAAATTTACATTTATTAATTCACCGAACTACAAACAATTTAACTTGCATCCTCGCAAAAAAGCACCGTAACCTCTTTTTGCTGCCTAATTTCAGCAATGAAGATTACGTAGCCGACGTCAACGCTCATCATCATCAGTAGGGAAGCACTAGGGGGGTGAATCAATATTCGATTTTATCCCAAGCTCAAAACTTCTGGTAGGTAACAGGGGCTCTGAACCTATCCGTCAAGAACTTTGATCCGTCAAGAACAGAAGAAAGGTACTTGACATCATTTTTTACTAAGACTCTATAACAGAAAGGGCTGTTAGATGGAGAGTCTTAGAGAAACACTCCTTCTCGGCGAACTGAGAGCGCTAAAGAAGGAAACTAGATAGATCCTTGGGGGAACCTCCAAAAATGGGCGTTAACAACACTGAAGACCTGAACGCCATGATGGACCCGATCATGCACGAACAATCAAGGAACCTCGGAGGGCTCCCACCTCAGGAAGGTCCTCGCAACCACTGCACCTAATAAAAGGTACATCAAAAGTTCTGATGGTAGTTGGACCACGTCCAGCAACGAAACCCTAAAGGTTCTTCTGAGGAGCAAACAATCAAAGAAACTCGGAGCCAGGGAGCAGCTAACTCCTCTTGAGCCAGCTCAAAGACCTCTTTAGTATAAGGAATCTTATTTGGGCGATAAACAGTTTGAAGCCAGCACAACTAACTAAGACCGGGTCCACTCTGTGGTTTTGAATTAGGAAAATCTTCACAGCAATCTTCAGAACAGGTATCG
This sequence comes from Drosophila bipectinata, assembly GCF_030179905.1. Classification (NCBI taxonomy): domain Eukaryota; kingdom Metazoa; phylum Arthropoda; class Insecta; order Diptera; family Drosophilidae; genus Drosophila; species Drosophila bipectinata. Next base: position 16,530,073 of record NC_091740.1, on the reverse strand, counting down.
TGCCCGAGAAGTGGTTGCGGACGAAAGATGCCTTCATACCCAATGGAAGGGCCGTATAGGAAGGGCCGATCCACGGAGACGGTTCTCCACGAGATCACCATGTTTTTCGAAAACGCACTCCCCGAGGAGGTGTAGCAATGGTGGTAGCAATTGTCTTTACTAAAATTTCTACAGACTCTATGCGACCGCATGATGGACAAATTGAGGGTTCTCTCAACATGGGCAGATAAGAATGGGCTAGGTGTGAATTCATCCAAGACTGAGCTTGTCATCTTCGTGGCGAATAATAGCCTTTTACGATCCCTAGAGTTGGTGGTTGCAAGGTTATTGTTTATGCGGATGATGTCCCAATTGCCTTCTCTGGAAAATTTCTCCAGACTCTATGCGACCGCTTGACGGACAAACTTAGTGTCCTCTCAACATGGGCAGTTAGGAATGGACTAGGTGTAAACCCATCCAAGACCGAACATGTCCTTTTCACTAGGAAGTACAAACTACCATGTTTATGCCTTCCAAAGCTGTCAGGGGAAACTCTTACCCTTTGTGGTAACAACAAGTACCTAGGAATTACGCAAGACGGAAAACTGAACTGGAAGCTAAGCACTATGGATAGAGCATCAAAGCGGCTGTCGAGCTTTATACCTGCGGCAAGGCCATTGGACTCAAATGGGGTATGTCTTCAAAAATAGTAAGATAGCTTTATACAGCGGGTTTTAGACCTATCCTGTTCTACGGGGTATTGGTATCGTGGCTTGCCCTAAAATATTCCATATGTAGGGAAAGGTTAAGGAAGACGCAAAGGATGGCGGGGGTATGCTTCACAGACAGTCTCCGTACAACACTAACTACGCCCTAGGCTTCATCCTCGATCTACTGCCTTTAGAGATATTGGGGTTCAAGATAACCAAGCTATTGGCAATGAGGCTACATGAGGCGGGTCTATGGAAGTGGACTAACTGTGGACCCGGGACCAGCGGGCTTTCTTCATATATATGTGGATAATTTTAAGTTGAATGGCCAGGTGTGAGGCGGTTTCCACTGCTAGCGTCTGAAATAATAGCTATCATGAACGCACTTAGATCGCTAGCACTTGCTGGCACACAAGGAACAATTTTTATTTTCTGAAATAGTCAAACGGCACTCCAGGCTCTTGACGAATTTTAATCCAATTCTATCACGGTGAATGGCTGTCGCAGATCTCTCAACGCGAACATAAAACTTAGTGTCTCCTTCTGTTTGTATGCATTCATTATTTTAGTTTCCCCCCATCCTGAAAAAAGTAGAGATTTTAGTTACTAAAATATGACCATTTTTTGGTTGAAAAATTTTGTAAAATACCTTAACAGCCAACTTTGGGCTGTTAAAGCTAGTCTTTCAGTTTTAAAACTATCGCTTTCAAACTTTGAACACTCCCCTTCCTTTCCACGCAGCTTATAAGTCTTAACGTCCAGGCTCAGCCGACTATACCCTAAATTGCCACAAAACTGATTGATCGGAAAATCCGTAGTTGGTGTTTTTAAAGATAGAAATTTGGGATTTTCTATGGATTTAAATTTTGATTCATTCTACCAAATTTTATAAAGATCGGCTGATCAACTTTGCCATTTTTAAAGATAAAAGCTTGGGATTTTTTTTTTTGTATCGGATAAAGTATCAAATATACATATGTGATACATTTCCGATCCTAACTTATTTTATACTTAGATCGTAAACTAGGCTAATGCAAATTAGGCTAAAAAATACAAATGAAATTGAAAATTTAAAAGCTTGTCATATTGTGCAGTGAACACCACCACACTTTTTAAACAATTATTTCGCAAAATTTAAAAGGCAAAATATACCTATAGAGTCGGAGCAGTCGTCTCGCTGCAAAATTTAAATACCATTTGCAAGTTTTCAAAAATAACAGTAATATTGTATTAATAATTGTTATGACCAAACGTTGATTTATCTCTTTCTCTTCAGTCGTCGGAATGTTCGGGTAAGTACTGTCTTTGTTAATAACTCTCTTCTCTATTTTGGGCAATTTTTTGTAATTTTTAAGTAGTAAAATAAAATTTAAATATTTCTTTACATTTCTATACATACCTGTTTCAGCAAACGTAATTATTTCCTGAGTATTTCCAAAGAAGTCTTCTTGTTCAAAATTTTCATGATCATTAAACTCCGCCGAACTATAACGCTGTTTTAGTTTTTCCATATTCATATTGGAACTAAAAATATTGGTATTCGTTCGATAATATCCGCTCTTTGTTGTTTCCGGATCTTGATTTTTGTAGGGGCTTTGAACACTGTAATCGTTAAAATACTCATGATCATTGGGCTTGACTGCATCATTTTTCTCGTGAATACTGTCGCTACTATCACTACTAGGATTTATATTTATCAGATATGTGGATTTACTAAACGGACTAGCATTGCTTTTCGTAATGCTGATGTCATTAAAACTCTTGCTGGCACTACTTTCGCCAGATCTTTGTAGAACTTTAGAAGAAAGACTTGAATGATGTTTCGCAGATTGAGACCAAATATGAGTACTCATTTGCCATGGACGATGTGACCAACTTTTATTAAATATTTTTTTTGTTTCGAATTCTTCGCCCTGATGCCCTTGTCTAAATGATCTATAATTTTCCAGGGATTTCTCGTATCTATTGCTTTTATTAGAGTTTAATGAATTAATAAACAGGAACCGACTGATGGAAGCATGCTGTGATGTTCCATCATTTTCATTTAATCTTGAACTCTTTTGACGAAATTTGCTATTAATATTCTCGAAAGCGTTGTTGATAATCCGATCACCATCTGCTCGATATATTGTTTCCCAAATAAATTGTTTTGGAAGGGGGTTAGATACATTTGGCTTATGGGTAAGTCCAAGCTTTGTTAAAATTTGCCGTTTAATGGACTCCAAACGAATTAAATCTCCCGGTGAAATGTTATAATGTTGTTTATTCGTTTTTTTGTAGAAATTGTTGTTGTTATTGTATTTATTGTAGATGTTGTATTCTGTGGGTGCATTATCTGTGTAAATGTGATAAATGTAAAGTGTAATATGTAAGTTTATTTTAAATAAAATGTAGGTTCGTAAATGTAAATGTGTTTAAAAATAAATTCTTGAAAAGTAAACATTTCTTAAAAAGGCTTTTTCTTGTACCCATTTGATTCTTGGGACTTGAAACCCCTTGACGTGGTAAAATTCAGGTGCAAATAACGAATTTTAATTTTGGTGACTAATATATGTATATACACTGACGAGCAAAACTGTAACACGAGTTCAATGTTTCAACTTCAAAGGTCTGTAACTTTTTTTTCTAAGGCACGCATTTTAAAGATCTTAGTCTTTTTTTGTAGGTTATATAATTTACTACTATTGAGTTAAACTAGAAGCCATTTGATATAGGTTAAAGAAAATGACACGCCAAACTGTAAAAAAAGTCAAATGTTACAGTTTTGCACTCTGGTTATTTTTTTAACAAATATTTTTATTTATTGTTTTTTAATAATGAGTCCACATTCCTTTGGACTTTTTCAGCTCTTCTATGGGATTGGGCATACTTTGGGTATACCGTTGTACCATTTCCGGTGGAACAGCATTCCATATGTCCTGTGTCCGTTCCCACAACTCCTTCAATCTACTTGGAGGAACTGCATATTTCAACAGCCGCGATTTCACAGGACTCCACAATTTTTTTATTGGAGTCATGTCGGGAGATTGTGGTAGCCACTTTATAGATTGAAATTTCTGTTTCGCAATCTTATTTTTCACCATTATGGACGTGTGCTTCGGGTCGTTGCCTTTCTTTGAAAACGCATTTTTAGGCAAAAAGACCCATATTCTCAATAACCTTCGGAAGATTCTCTTGTAAAATGGCTACATATTGCTCCTTTCGCATTATCCCATCGATTAACACTAAAGGACCAACTCCATTTAAATGAATTCATCCCCGAACCATGTTGGAACCGGCACCGTGCTTGACAGTTTTTCGCACATTCCTTGGTGACTGCATCTTAGGATCTCTAGTTCCATACCAAGAGCGTCCATCTGGGTTTCCAAGGTTATATGGTCGGATGAAACAAAAAATAATCGCTTCGAGTCAGATGGACGCTCTTGGTATGGAACATTTAAATGGAGTTGGTCCTTTAGTGTTAATCGATGGGATAATGCGAAAGGAGCAATATGTAGCCATTTTACAAGAGAATCTTCCGAAGGTTATTGAGAATATGGGTCTTTTTGCCTAAAAATGCGTTTTCAAAGAAAGGCAACGACCCGAAGCACACGTCCATAATGGTGAAAAATAAGATTGCGAAACAGAAATTTCAATCTATAAAGTGGCTACCACAATCTCCCGACATGACTCCAATAAAAAAATTGTGGAGTCCTGTGAAATCGCGGCTGTTGAAATATGCAGTTCCTCCAAGTAGATTGAAGGAGTTGTGGGAACGGACACAGGACATATGGAATGCTGTTCCACCGGAAATGGTACAACGGTATACCCAAAGTATGCCCAATCCCATAGAAGAGCTGAAAAAGTCCAAAGGAATGTGGACTCATTATTAAAAAACAATAAATAAAAATATTTGTTAAAAAAATAACCAGAGTGCAAAACTGTAACATTTGACTTTTTTTACAGTTTGGCGTGTCATTTTCTTTAACCTTTATCAAATGGCTTCTAGTTTAACTCAATAGTAGTAAATTATATAACCTACAAAAAAAGACTAAGATCTTTAAAATGCGTGCCTTAGAAAAAAAAGTTACAGACCTTTGAAGTTGAAACATTGAACTCGTGTTACAGTTTTGCTCGTCAGTGTAGATATACACAATTAAATTTAACAATACGCTACACAATAAAAAATTTTCCTACACGGCACGTGTCCTTTACACAACTTGCAAGAACATTTCAAATATAACTAAAAACTTCAAAACTATCGTTGCAAGTTGGCATTGGCAAGAGAGGGTGGAAAAGGTCCAGTTGCACATGCGCTAAAGCTTAAGAGGCGACAATGCATTTCGGTTTTTCGGTTATTGTATTATTATAAAATTGTCTAATCTGTTAATGATATATGGGCTAATTTGGCAGATGGTCAACCAGGACCAAAAATAAATGTCCATATTTCTTGATTCTTTTTATGTATGGTATTTTCATACATTTTTACATTACATTTTTACTTTACATTTTTACATTCATACATTTTTAATAAATCTCTCAATGTGAAGGATCAATTACCTCTTAATTTGTATTTTGTTTCTTAACTATTTTCTAATCGTACGTTCGCGACCACAAAACATAATTTTATTGTACTTGATTCGCATTAAGTGAAAGCAGGTGGATGAAACTTCATATGTTGAGTCATTTTAGTGTAAACTATTGAAATTAAAAAAAAAATTCCGACGTTTGCAAGCCAATTTTTATACCCTTGCAGAGGGTATTATAATTTTGTCCTATAAAGTATATATATTCTTGATCAGGATCACCTCCTGAGTTGATATGAGCATGTCGGTCTATCTGTCCGTCTGTCTGTTTCTACGCAAACTAGTCTCTCAGTTTTAAAGCTATCGACTTGAAACTTTGCACACACCCTTCTTTCCTTTGCACGCAGTATATGAGTCGGAACGCCCGGGATCGGCCGACTATATCCTCTAGCTGCCATATAACTAATGTAAACTATCCGATGAACTTCAACTCCGCCTGAAGTTAGCTTTCCTTCCTTGTTATACCTTTGCAGAGGGTATTATAATTTTGTCCAAAAGCGTGCAATGCAGTGAAGGCGACATCTCCGAATTTATAAAGTATATATATTCATGATCAGGATCACCTCTTGAGTTAATATGAGCATGTCCGTCTATTCGTGTGTCTGTCTCTTTCTACGCGAACTAGTCTCTCATTTTTAGAGCTATCGACTTAAAACTTTCCACACACCCTTCTTTTTTTTGCACGCAGTATATAAGTCGGAACGACCGCGATCGGTCGACTATATCCTATACCTGCCACATAACTGATTGAACGGAAATGGTATAACTTTAAAGTTTTTAGAGTTAGAGAGTTTAAACTTTACAGGAGAGGAGAGCTATGGCAAAATATTACGACATGCAAAATTTCATAAGGATCGGCCGACTATATCCTATAACTGCCATATAACTGAACGATCGGAAATGACCCAACTTTCGTGTTTTTGAAGATAGAAAGCTTATACATTCCTTTCTTGTTTTTTTTTACATTTTTATTTTTGTTTAACAAGCTTGTAAATATTTGAAGATGGATAAAAAAAGCAATAAAAGAAGTGACATTTAAAATTTAAATTAAAAATTAATTTGTATAAAAAAATAAAAAAAAATTTGGTGAAACCTTTTTTTTTTATAAAAATATAAGTTTATTATTTATTTCTAAAAACAAAGGGGTAAAAAACAAAAAAAAAAAACAAAATATGTTATACGTATATGGAAAAATCGTACGTTCGCGACCCTTACTTAATTTAGTTTAAGAAAAACTAATGGAGATATTTAATTGGGAATATACTCAATAGAAAGCTACATGCCTATATTTTAAAAGTAAAGTTATTGCATTAAAATATTCCATTCCAATTCGCAGATTTTTTGATTTTGCCAGAGCAAGCTGAAACCGACTTCCATTTCGCGTACGCTCGCGACCTAATGTTTTTTGCCAATATTAGAAAATGAAAAATCCATTAGGTCCATAATATACACTAATAAAAGAACTCACCAAATGCTATCGATACAAAAAAAAAGGTTCAGAAAATGTTTTTTCTTTAATTTTTTGCACTAATTGCGTACGAACGTACGTTCGCGTCTCTGTCTGCTCACTCCCCTAAAAATCATCCATCGGTAGGGCATGCAAGCACAATTCACATGCAGAACAACAAAAACTTAAAAGCAATCGGCGTGTTTATTGATGTCGACTGAAACATACCTTGTTTCTTTGTCAGTATATTGATTTTTAATGATTCGTAAATGATTCAAAACATTTTACTGCTAACACATATTCTTATTCCTAAATAAATTTAAAATTTATTCTGAATTATTAAAAATTTAATATAATTTCTTTCGTTATTTAACCCAATAACGAATACCCGAATTTTGTTAGGGTAGCAAGCCTGAAAAGTCAGAAAAATCAAAATTTTTGTGCGCCCAGCATGCAATATGAGCGTTTTCGGAGCGTTTTTATACCCTTGCAGAGGGTATCATAATTTTGTCCAAAAGTGTGCAACGCAGTGTAGGAGACATCTCCGACTCTATAAAGTATATATATTCTTGATCAGGATCACCTCCTGAGTTGATATGAACAAGTCCGTCTGTCCGTCTGTCTGTCCGTCTGTCTGTTTCTACGCAAACTAGTCTCTCAGTTTTAAAGCTATCGACTTGAAGCTTTGCCGACACCCTTCTTTTCTTTGCACGCAGAATATATGTAAGTCGGAACGGCCCGGATCGGCCGATTATATCCTATAACTGAACGATCGGAAATGACTCAACTTTCGTGTTTTTTAAGATATAAAGCTGGAACTTGGTAGAGATTATATTTTTGGTCAGTTGATCCGACCTACCGACTATATCTTATAGCTGCCATATAACTGAACGATCGGAAATGGTTTTGGGTAGAAATACCAACTTTTGTATGTTTGAAGATAGAAGTTTGGGACTTTTTTTAGATTTTGTATTGTAATAAATTGGATTATATATTCATATTCTCATAAGGATCGGCCATATATATCTGATGTTTGCGATATATATCCGGTTTTAACTGCAAGGGTATATAAACTTTGGCTCCGCCCGAAGTTAGCTTTCCTTTCTTGTTTTATACTTTATTTTGGGTAAAAACACCCATAAAGTCTTCCGAAAAGATACCGGAAAGAGCGTTTTTCCCTTGAAAATGGTCCGTCATAAGGATGGTAATTTAAAAGTCCGATAAGTGTTTTTTTTTACTCCTAAATAGGTGTTTTCACCCTTAGAATGAAGCAGTGAAAGCCCTCAGAAAACTCACATAAAAGTAGCCTTTCAAGACACCTAAATCATCCCTTAAAAATACTTTTAGGCGCGTTTTAAACCGCACTTAAATCCCCCCAAAAAGATAAGCAGAAGTTCGTTTAAAGCAGAGTATGAAATATTAAAAGAAACTGCCCAGCTTGATAATTCCTCACGCAAAGATTTTTTATTACACTCATCAGAACCGTCGCTAGTTAAATAGTCATCATCACTTTCTATACAATTTTGGTTAATATAATTATCTGGATCCAATATATGCTTATTTTCTTCGCTGAGCATCACTGACGGTGGGGACTCACTGCGGCGTTGCTTAGCACTAAGAGCATTAATTATTTTCCTCGACTCATTTCGGCTTGATCTTCGATAACTCATTTTTAATATTTATATGTCAATTTATATTTATATATTTATTAAGATATTAACGTTTATTTTTTTAGAATTTAAATTTATCTTGCACTTCACGTGTTAAAACGTCCGACTTTCAGTTTCGTAATGAGCAAACTTATCGCAAGAATCTGAAGTCCGTTATTCCACTAACCGTACAGCATATAGACAACCCATTTCACACAACGAAAATGGACGCAAAAATTTCTTGCGACAGGCCCCAGAGAGGATTTCTTATGCTCTCTTACGCTCATCGTTCGTTCATCTTACGCTCATATTCTCATAGAATGCTTTCTGTTTCTCAGTCGCTGAAAGGAGCGCGACGAAGAAGGTTGGTCTGCGCTTGAATTGTTCTTTGTATGTATGCGTGTCACACATTCACATACACGGGGGCATGTGTGCGTGCGATTTTGCTTCGAAGCCAGCGCACAAAATTTTGATTTTTCTATCTTTTCAGGCTGTCTACCCTCACAAAATTCGGGTATTCGTTATTTGGTGAAATGACGAAAGAAATAATATTATTTGTTATATTATATTGTTTAATATTTCATCATACATTTTAAATTTATTTAGAAATGAGATTAGGTGTAAGCAGTAAACTGTTTTGAATATATGTATACATTTTAAGAAGCATTAAAAACAATATACTGAGAACGGAGCAGGGTCTATTTCAGTCGACATCACTTAAAACGCCGATTGCTTTTAAGTTTTTGTTGTTCTGCATGAGAATTGTGCTTGCATACCCTACCGATAAATGATTTTTAGGGATAATAGCAATAAAAATATTTAAAACAAGAAAGGAAAGCTAACTTCGGGGGGATAGCCGAAGTTGATATACCCTTGCAGTTAAAACCGTATATATATCGCAAACATCGGATATAGTTGGCCGATCCTTATGAGAATAAAATAATATAACCCAATTTATTATTATATAAAATCTAAAAAAAAGTCCCAAACTTCTATCTTCAAAAATACCAAAGTTGTTATTTCTACCAAAAAACATTTTCGATCGTTCAGTTATATGACAGCTATAGGATATAGTCGGCCGATCCTTATGAAATTTGGCATGTCGTAATGTTTTGCCAAAAATCATGTCAAATTTTAACTCTCTAACTTTAAAAACACTAAAGTTATACCATTTCCGATCAATCAGTTATATGGCAGCTATAGGATATAATCGGCCGATCCGGGCCGTTCCGACTTATATACTGCGTGCAAAGAAAAGAAGGGTGTGTGCAAAGTTTCAAGTCGATAGCTTTAAAACTGAGTGACTAGTTCGCGTAGAAACGGACAGACAGACAGACGGACATGCTCATATCAACTCAGGAGGTGATCCTGATCATGAATATATATACTTTGTTGGGTCGGAGATGTCTCCTTCACTGCGTTGCACACTTTTGGACAAAATTATAATACCCTCTGCAAGGGTATAAAAAATTATTTTTTTTGGCACTGCCTATGAATTTTTATACCCTTGCAGAGGGTATTATAATTTTGTCCAAAAGTGTGCAACGCAGTGAAGGAGACATCTCCGACCCTATAAAGTATATATATTCTTGATCAGGATCACCTCCTGAGTGGATATGAGCATGTCCGTCTGTCCGTCTGTCCGTCTGTCTGTCTGTCTGTTTCTACGCGAACTAGTCTCTCAGTTTTAAAGCTATCGTCTTGAAACTTTGCACACACCCTTCTTTCCTTTGCACGCAGTATATAAGTCGGAACGGCCCGGATCGGCCGACTATATCCTATAGCTGCCATATAACTGATTGATCGGAAATGGTATAACTTTAGTGTTTTTAAAGTTAGAGAGTTAAAATTTGACATGATTTTTGGCAAAACATTACGACATGCCAAATTTCATAAGGATCGGCCGACTATATCCTATAGCTGCCATATAACTGAACGATCGGAAATGACCCAACTTTCGTGTTTTTGAAGATAGAAAGCTGGAACTTGGTACAGATTATATTTTTGGTGATTTTATCCGACCTACAAAATTTCATTAGGATCGGCCGACTATATCTTATAGCTGCCATATAACTGAACGATCGGAAATGACCCAACTTTCGTGTTTTTGATGATAGAAAGCTGGCACTTGGTACACATTCTATTTTTGGTCAGATAATCCGATCTACCAAATTTCATAACGATCGGTTCAAAATATCAACTTTCGTATTTTTGAAGATAGAAGCTTGGGACTTTTTTTTAGATTTTTTATTGTAATTAATTGGTTTTATTATGATGTATTCATAAGGATCGGCCAACTATATCCGATGTTTGCGATATATATCTGGTTTTAACTGCAAGGGTATATCAACTTCGGCTCCGCCCGAAGTTAGCTTTGCTTTCTTGTTTTTTACTGAATTCCATTCCAAAAATTCCATTTATATATTTATACCCTTGCAGAGGGTATTATAATTTTGGTCAAAAGTGTGCAACGCAGTGAAGGAGACATCTCCGACCCTATAAAGTATATATATTCTTGATCAGGATCACCTCCTGAGTTGAAATGAGCATGTCCGTCTGTCCGTCTGTCCGTCTGTCTGTCTGTCCGTTTCTACGCAAACTAGTCTCTCAGTTTTAAAGCTATCGACTTGAAGCTTTGCCGACACCCTTCTTTTCTTTGCACGCAGAATATATGTAAGTCGTAACGGCCCGGATCGGCCGATTATATCCTATAACTGAACGATCGGAAATGACTCAACTTTCGTGTTTTTTAAGATATAAAGCTGGAACTTGGTAGAGATTATATTTTTGGTCAGTTGATCCGACCTACCGACTATATCTTATAGCTGCCATATAACTGAACGATCGGAAATGGTTTTTGGTAGAAATACCAACTTTTGTATGTTTGAAGATAGAAGTTTGGGACTTTTTTTAGATTTTGTTTTGTAATAAATTGGATTATATATTCATATTCTCATAAGGATCGGCCATATATATCTGATGTTTGCGATATATATCCGGTTTTAACTGCAAGGGTATATAAAATTTGGCTCCGCCCGAAGTTAGCTTTCCTTTCTTGTTTTATACTTTATTTTGGGTAAAAACACCCATAAAGTCTTCCGAAAAGATACCGGAAAGAGCGTTTTTCCCTTGAAAATGGTCCGTCATAAGGATGGTAATTTAAAAGTCCGATAAGTGTTTTTTTTTTACTCCTAAATAGGTGTTTTCACCCTTAGAATGAAGCAGTGAAAGCCCTCAGAAAACGCACATAAAAGTAGCCTTTCAAGACACCTAAATCATCCCTTAAAAATACTTTTAGGCGCGTTTTAAACCGCACTTAAATCCCCCCAAAAAGATAAGCAGAAGTTCGTTTAAAGCAGAGTATGAAATATTAAAAGAAACTGCCCAGCTTGATAATTCCTCACGCAAAGATTTTTTATTACACTCATCAGAACCGTCGCTAGTTAAATAGTCATCATCACTTTCTATACAATTTTGGTTAATATAATTATCTGGATCCAATATATGCTTATTTTCTTCGCTGAGCATCACTGACGGTGGGGACTCACTGCGGCGTTGCTTAGCACTAAGAGCATTAATTATTTTCCTCGACTCATTTCGGCTTGATCTTCGATAACTCATTTTTAATATTTATATGTCAATTTATATTTATATATTTATTAAGATATTAACGTTTATTTTTTTAGAATTTAAATTTATCTTGCACTTCACGTGTTAAAACGTCCGACTTTCAGTTTCGTAATGAGCAAACTTATCGCAAGAATCTGAAGTCCGTTATTCCACTAACCGTACAGCATATAGACAACCCATTTCACACAACGAAAATGGACGCAAAAATTTCTTGCGACAGGCCCCAGAGAGGATTTCTTACGCTCTCTTACGCTCATCGTTCGTTCATCTTACGCTCATATTCTCATAGAATGCTTTCTGTTTCTCAGTCGCTGAAAGGAGCGCGACGAAGAAGGTTGGTCTGCGCTTGAATTGTCCTTTGTATGTATGCGTGTCACACATTCACATACACGGGGGCATGTGTGCGTGCGATTTTGCTTCGAAGCCAGCGCACAAAATTTTGATTTTTCTATCTTTTCAGGCTGTCTACCCTCACAAAATTCGGGTATTCGTTATTTGGTGAAATGACGAAAGAAATAATATTATTTGTTATATTATATTGTTTAATATTTCATCATAAATTTTAAATTTATTTAGAAATGAGATTAGGTGTAAGCAGTAAACTGTTTTGAATATATGTATACATTTTAAGAAGCATTAAAAACAATATACTGAGAACGGAGCAGGGTCTATTTCAGTCGACATCACTTAAAACGCCGATTGCTTTTAAGTTTTTGTTGTTCTGCATGAGAATTGTGCTTGCATACCCTACCGATAAATGATTTTTAGGGATAATAGCAATAAAAATATTTAAAACAAGAAAGGAAAGCTAACTTCGGGGGGATAGCCGAAGTTGATATACCCTTGCAGTTAAAACCGTATATATATCGCAAACATCGGATATAGTTGGCCGATCCTTATGAGAATAAAATAATATAACCCAATTTGTTATTATATAAAATCTAAAAAAAAGTCCCAAACTTCTATCTTCAAAAATACCAAAGTTGTTATTTCTACCAAAAAACATTTTCGATCGTTCAGTTATATGACAGCTATAGTTGGCCGATCCTTATGAAATTGAGTAGGTCGGATTATCTGACCAAAAATATAATCAGTACTAAGTTACACCTTTCTATCTTCAAAAACACGAAAGTTGGGTAATTTCCGATCGTTCAGTTATATGGCAGCTATAGGATATAGTCGGCCGATCCTAATGAAATTTGGTAGGTTAGATCAACTGACCAAAAATATAATCTGTACTTAGTTTCAGCTTTCTATCTTCAAAAACACGAAAGTTGGGTCATTTCCGATCGTTCAGTTATATGGTAGCTATAGGATATAGTCGGCCGATCCTTATGAAATTTGGCATGTCGTAATGTTTTGCCAAAAATCATGTCAAATTTTAACTCTCTAACTTTAAAAACACTAAAGTAATACCATTTCCGATCAATCAGTTATATGGCAGCTATAGGATATAATCAGCCGATCCGGGCCGTTCCGACTTATATACTGCGTGCAAAGAAAAGAAGGGTGTGTGCAAAGTTTCAAGACGATAGCTTTAAAACTGAGAGACTAGTTCGCGTAGAAACGGACAGACAGACAGACGGACATGCTCATATCAACTCAGGAGGTGATCCTGATCATGAATATATATACTTTGTTGGGTCGGAGATGTCTCCTTCACTGCGTTGCACACTTTTGGACAAAATTATAATACCCTCTGCAAGGGTATAAAAAATTATTTTTTTGGGCACTGCCTATGAATTTTTATACCCTTGCAGAGGGTATTATAATTTTGTCCAAAAGTGTGCAACGCAGTGAAGGAGACATCTCCGACCCTATAAAGTATATATATTCTTGATCAGGATCACCTCCTGAGTGGATATGAGCATGTCCGTCTGTCCGTCTGTCTGTTTCTACGCGAACTAGTCTCTCAGTTTTAAAGCTATCGTCTTGAAACTTTGCACACACCCTTCTTTCCTTTGCACGCAGTATATAAGTCGGAACGGCCCGGATCGGCCGACTATATCCTATAGCTGCCATATAACTGATTGATCGGAAATGGTATAACTTTAGTGTTTTTAAAGTTAGAGAGTTAAAATTTGACATGATTTTTGGCAAAACATTACGACATGCCAAATTTCATAAGGATCGGCCGACTATATCCTATAGCTGCCATATAACTGAACGATCGGAAATGACCCAACTTTCGTGTTTTTGAAGATAGAAAGCTGAAACTTAGTACAGATTATATTTTTGGTCAGTTGATCTAACCTACCAAATTTCATTAGGATCGGCCGACTATATCCTATAACTGCCATATAACTGAACGATCGGAAATGACCCAACTTTCGTGTTTTTGAAGATAGAAAGCTGGAACTTGGTACAGATTATATTTTTGGTGAGTTAATCCGACCTACAAAATTTCATTACGATCGGCCGACTATATCTTATAGCTGCCATATAACTGAACGATCGGAAATGACCCAACTTTCGTGTTTTTGATGATAGAAAGCTGGCACTTGGTACACATTCTATTTTTGGTCAGATAATCCGATCTACCAAATTTCATAACGATCGGTTCAAAATATCAACTTTCGTATTTTTGAAGATAGAAGCTTGGGACTTTTTTTTAGATTTTTTATTGTAATTAATTGGTTTTATTATGATGTATTCATAAGGATCGGCCAACTATATCCGATGTTTGCGATATATATCTGGTTTTAACTGCAAGGGTATATCAACTTCGGCTCCGCCCAAAAAAAAATTATTTTTTTGGGCACTGCCTATGAATTTTTATACCCTTGCAGAGGGTATTATAATTTTGTCCAAAAGTGTGCAACGCAGTGAAGGAGACATCTCCGACCCTATAAAGTATATATATTCTTGATCAGGATCACCTCCTGAGTGGATATGAGCATGTCCGTCTGTCCGTCTGTCTGTTTCTACGCGAACTAGTCTCTCAGTTTTAAAGCTATCGTCTTGAAACTTTGCACACACCCTTCTTTCCTTTGCACGCAGTATATAAGTCGGAACGGCCCGGATCGGCCGACTATATCCTATAGCTGCCATATAACTGATTGATCGGAAATGGTATAACTTTAGTGTTTTTAAAGTTAGAGAGTTAAAATTTGACATGATTTTTGGCAAAACATTACGACATGCCAAATTTCATAAGGATCGGCCGACTATATCCTATAGCTGCCATATAACTGAACGATCGGAAATGACCCAACTTTCGTGTTTTTGAAGATAGAAAGCTGAAACTTAGTACAGATTATATTTTTGGTCAGTTGATCTAACCTACCAAATTTCATTAGGATCGGCCGACTATATCCTATAACTGCCATATAACTGAACGATCGGAAATGACCCAACTTTCGTGTTTTTGAAGATAGAAAGCTGGAACTTGGTACAGATTATATTTTTGGTGAGTTAATCCGACCTACAAAATTTCATTAGGATCGGCCGACTATATCTTATAGCTGCCATATAACTGAACGATCGGAAATGACCCAACTTTCGTGTTTTTGATGATAGAAAGCTGGCACTTGGTACACATTCTATTTTTGGTCAGATAATCCGATCTACCAAATTTCATAACGATCGGTTCAAAATATCAACTTTCGTATTTTTGAAGATAGAAGCTTGGGACTTTTTTTTAGATTTTTTATTGTAATTAATTGGTTTTATTATGATGTATTCATAAGGATCGGCCAACTATATCCGATGTTTGCGATATATATCTGGTTTTAACTGCAAGGGTATATCAACTTCGGCTCCGCCCGAAGTTAGCTTTGCTTTCTTGTTTTTTACTGAATTCCATTCCAAAAATTCCATTTATATATTTATACCCTTGCAGAGGGTATTATAATTTTGGTCAAAAGTGTGCAACGCAGTGAAGGAGACATCTCCGACCCTATAAAGTATATATATTCTTGATCAGGATCACCTGCTGAGTTGATATGAGCATGTCCGTCTGTCCGTCTGTCTGTCTGTCCATTTCTACGCGAACTAGTCTCTCAGTTTAAAAGCTATCGTCTTGAAGCTTTGCCGACACCCTTCTTTTCTTTGCACGCAGAATATATGTAAGTCGGAACGGCCAGGATCGGCCGACCATATCCTATAGCTGCCATATAACTGATTGATCGGAAATGGTATAACTTTGGTGTTTTTAGAGTTAGAGAGATCAAATTTGAGAGAACAAAACATTTGGCAAAATATTACGACATGCCAAATTTCATTAGAATCGGCCGACTATATTCTATAGCTGCCATATAACTGAACGATCGGAAATGACCCAACTTTCGTTTTTTTGAAGATAGAAAGCTGAAATTTAATACAGATTCTATTTTTGGTCCGTTGATCTAACGTACCAAATTTCATTAGGATCGGCCGACTATATCCTATAGCTTCCATATAACTGAACGATCGGAAATTACCCAACTTTTGTGTTTTTGAAGATAGAAGTTTGGGATATTTTTAGGTTTGGTTTTTGTATTATATTAAATTGGGTTATATTATCCTATTTTCATAAGGATCGGCCAACTATATCTGATGTTTGCGATATATATCCGGTTTTAACTGCAAGGGTATATAAACTTCGGCTCCGCCCGAAGTTAGCTTTCCTTTCTTGTTTTAATTGATGTTTACAACAAATTGTAGCAAAGAAAATTTTTGGAAAATATTGGTTTCATTGACTACATTAAAGTTGACAAAATAAGAAAATAACTTCACTTTAAAAAAAATTCAATTTAAGAAAATTCATAAAAACAGACTGAAAAAAGTCAAAGTAAAGATTTGTGTCTGCTCACTCCCCTAAAAGTCATCCATCGGTAGGGTGTGCAAGCACAGTTCTCATGCAGAACAACAAAAACTTAAAAGCAATCGGTGTTTTAAGTGATGTCGACTGAAATATACCCTGCTCCGTTCTCAGTATATTGTTTTTAATGCTTCTTAAAAATGTATACATATATACAAAACATTTTACTGCTAACACCTAATCTCATTCCTAAATAAATTTAAATTGTATGATGAAATATTAAACAATATAATATAACAAATAATATTATTTCTTTCGTCATTTCACCAAATAACGAATACCCGAATTTTGTTAGGGTAGACAGCCTGAAAAGATAGAAAAATCAAAATTTTGTGCGCTGGCTTCGAAACGAAATCGGACGCACACATACACTCGTGTATGTGAATTGGTGACACGCATACATACAAAGATCAACCGAAGCGCAGGCCAACCTTCTTCATCGAGCTCCGTACCGAGACTGAGAAACAGAAAGCATTTAATGAGAGTATGGGCGTAAGATGAACGAACGATGAGCGTAAGAGAGCGTAAGAAATCCTCTCTGGGGCCTGTCGCAAGAAATTCTTGCGTCCATTTTTGTTGTATGAAATGGGTTGTCTATATGCTGTATGGTTAGTGGTTATTCTAATCGAGCCCTTTACTTTGTGTTTACTTACCATTGTGCTCCCAAAACGCACATAACAAATAACTTCGTATGAGTCTTGCGGTATTTTTGCAATCTTTACTTCCCGCAGCTCCGAAATCGCTCAGCATAAAGATGCGTTTATGATTTTTGCTTTATGTTTACTTTCTGAAGCTCCGAAATCGCTCAGCAAAAATTACCAACAGAGAACAAAAATGTACATATTAGTAATATCAGTCAATTCTCTTCCTTGATCTTAAGCGAACGGTCGTGTTTTTATACCCTTGCAGAGGGTATTATAATTTTGGTCAAAAGTGTGCAACGCAGTGAAGGAGACATCTCCGACCCTATAAAGTATATATATTCTTGATCAGGATCACCTCCTGAGTTGATATGAGCATGTCCGTCTGTCCGTCTGTCCGTCTGTCCGTCTGTCCGTCTGTCCGTCTGTCTGTCTGTTTCTACGCGAACTAGTCTCTCAGTTTTAAAGCTATCGACTTGAAACTTTGCACACACCCTTCTTTCCTTTGCACGCAGTATATAAGTCGGAACGGCCCGGATCGGCCGACTATATCCTATAGCTGCCATATAACTGATTGATCGGAAATGGTATAACTTTGGTGTTTTTAGAGTTAGAGAGTTCAAATTTGACATGAGAGCTATTTTTGGCAAAATAATACGACATGCCAATTTCATAAGGATCGGCCGACTATATCCTATAGCTGCCATATAACTGAACGATCGGAAATGACCCAACTTTCGTGTTTTTGAAGATAGAAAGCTGGAACTTAGTACAGATTTATTTCTTGGTCAGTTGATCCAACCTACCAAATTTCATTAGGATCGGCCGACTATATCCCATAGCTGCCATATAACTGAACGATCGGAAATGGTATTTGGTAGAAATATCAACTTTCGTAGTTTTGAAGATAGAAGTTTGGGACTTTTTTTAGATTTTGTATTGTAATAAATTGGATTATATATTCCTATTCCCATAAGGATCGGCCAACTATATCCGATGTTTGCGATATATATCCGGTTTTAACTGCAAGGGTATATAAACTTCGGCTCCGCCCGAAGTTAGCTTTCCTTTCTTGTTTTTCATTTATGCACTGCGTTTATAAAAATTCTTGCTATAAACCGGTGTTAACCTACTTAAGATTTTTATTTAGAATAACTTCTAAAATATAACTAGAATATATTTCGCCAACGAATAAATCTTTCATGGCTACAAAATAACAACTTACAAACTAATACAAAATAATACAAGACTTATACAAACTTAATAGGTGCCTGATCAACAAGCGTTTTAAGACAACGTTATCAGAGCCATTCTCAATTCGGAGGCTAGGCGGCAAGGAGTTTAAATATAAAAGAGCCCGCTCAATCGGCTCATTTAAAAGATAATTGGCCCTGTGGCAAAGGATCCCTTTGAGGAACATTAAAATTAATGAGTCCCAGTAAAAAAGTGCAATCAATGTTGTCAGCGACTACATTGTTCACAAAAGTTAAAGCTGCCAGTGTACGCCGATCCTCCAACGTGCAAGCATTGAGAAGAAGGCAGCGGCTCAGGTATGAAGATAGAGGATCCTTAAACCTTAGGGGCAGAAGAACAAATTTTAAAAATTTCTTCTGGAGTCGCTCTATTCTGTTGGAACGAACTTTACAAGCCGGATTCCAAATGATTGAAGCATATTCTAGCCTCGACCGAATAAATGCAGCGTAGACGCTGAGGCTCGAGTGTGGACTCTTGAATTGGTTCACGTGCCTCTTCACAAAGCCCAGCATAGCATTCGCTTTAGGCAGAATATAGTCTAAGTGACCAAAAAATTTAAATTTTCTGTCGAATAAGACACCAAAATCCAATACCTCCTCTTTAGCTGCCAAACTATAATTATTGATGGAATAACCCGTGCAGATGTCAAGAGACCGCTTACTATAACGGGTAAACAGACACTTTGATAATTTTAATGGAAGAAGATTACGGGAGCACCATGATTAAACTCTGGATATATCCTCCTGTAACAAGCAACTGTCACTAATGCAGCTAATGGCTTTATAGATTTTAAGGTCATCCGCATACATTAAGAAGTAGGAATGACGAAAGCATAAAGAGATGTCATTGATGAAAATAATAAATATCATAGGAGAGGTCCCAGAGAGCTGCCTTGTGGAAGACCAGAAGAGGTGACAAATGGACTTGAGATAGCGTCTCCAACAGAAACGTGGCAAGGTCGGTCAGCCAGATAAGACTCAAACCAACTTAAAAGGCAGGAATGAATACCTAATTTATCTAACTTGGCCAGAAGGGCAGTAAGACAAACTTTGTCAAAGGCTTTGGAAAAGTCAGTGTATATGGAATCAACCTGAAATCGGTTTTGAATTCCTTAATGGTTAATGGCTAAAGGAATCCTTCATTGTATTAAAAGGTGGTCAAAAGATATTAATGACCCGTCCATAACTAAAACCTTGTTCATTTCTTTGGTCCGTCCGATACTGGAGTACGGTTCAAGAGTCTCTAGTCATGAGTCAATATGGAGTACCATACATCGGGACCGCATAAAATCCGTACTAAAGAATTTCTTAACTTTTTTCACTTAGAGGTCTAAACTGGGATGCAAATCTTCACCTACCATCTTTTAGTAGTAAACTCTTACTAATAAACTTACCTAGCTTAACAAATCGTAGGGAAATGCTCGGTATAGTTTTTCTGCATAACCTAATTAATGGGGATGTAGATAGCCAGCATTTACTAATACGCTTAAAATTTAACATTCCTAATAGAAGGCCTAGAAACTTTAGTCCTCTGTTCTTAGCCGTTGTAGTTCGACATATGCACTGCATGACCCTTTTAGGGTATTATGTTCGAACTACAATGGTCTCTACTCTATAACATTTCTTTCCTGTACCTCAAATTTAAAGTATAGAATTTTAAATTTCCTTACTAACTCCTCCTAGCTTAACAAATTACAAATAGCTTAAAATATACTAATAAATCGTTTTCCGAGCGCCCCTCTGTCGGCACAGACGACGGAACTTTATTATGAGTACAGGAATGCTAGCTAATGCTCTAATTGATGCATAAGCCATTTTCAAAATTCTGAAAGACCGCGAAAAAAAAAGTTTCAAAGCAGTGCTTAGAGAAGACCGCTAAATTAGTTGTAGTGAAACCATGCAAGAAACCATGCTGGTTGGGGGATATAAAATTACGAGCCAGAAATGTAACTTTTTTAAGTATTTATCCACTCCAATATCTTAGCGACGTTGCAAATTTTGACTATAGATCGATAATTAGTAACATCTGACCTACTGCCAGCTTTGTGAGTAGGCGTTACAGAAGTAATCTTCCACCGATAGGGGAATCTACCAGATAAGAGAGACAAGGAGAACAGAAGTTAAAGGGAAGTGAGAAGATACCATCCAAGTCAGGTATGTGTGACTCGGTAAAATGTCTTATGGATTCATCTAGGTCACAGTCCAATATGTCCATGTTACTCACATTGAGAAAAGGCTCAATGCTAAGAAGAGTTTCATTATCGGTCCAAGGAACATTTGGCTCCAAGTTAATTGCAAAGTATTTTGCAAAAAGTTCCGAAACGCTCTGATCAGAGTCGGCTACTAAATTACCATATCATATGAAAGAAGGTATGTCCGATTTTGACTTTTTGGACTTTACTTTAGGACAAGAGAAAAAGCTTTAGGACTAACATCGCTTTAACATCGGATATATACTTGTTAAAAAGAAACTTATTGAGGAATTCAAATTCCCGCTTAAATTGTCGGTATAGCTCTGCTTAAGGACTTAATGGTACATTGCATAATTCTACTTTACTATTAACCACGTTATTTAAAAGATCAAGAATTTTAGAAGGGTCATTAAAAATATTATTTACTTGGGAGAGGCCCTGACTAAAATCATGTAGTTAGTTAGCATGTAGGGAAACTCCGGGTCCCGAGACCAGACAATGGAGTTTAAATTGAATACTGCTACCATCAAAGCAGTAGGGTCCGACGCTCTAGCACAGACACTACACTCAAAATAAAATTTACCCTTAAATTTAGAAATTCGCCATAAAACTTAATTGTTTCTAAATACAAGAAAAAATTTCTAGTTTCTAGAAAAAATTTTCTGAAAACAAGAAAAATTTCTTAAATCAAAGAAGTTTTTCTCAAATATAGAAATAGTCGCCATAAACTGAAATCGCCCTAAAATCAAGAAAACTTTTCTATAATTAAGGCAAATTATGACTTATTTTCAGGAAATATTTTCTTAATAATAGAAAGGCTCACCATAAAATTTACTAACCCTAAAAAATAGAAAACTGTTTCTACAATATAGAAATCCTTTTCTTAAAAAGATACTAACCCTAAAAAATAGAAAACTGTTTCTACAATATAGAAATTCCTTTCTAAAAAAGATACTAACCCTACAAAATAGAAAACTGTTTCTATAATATAGAAATTCCTTTCTAAAAATGCACAGTGTTACCCTTTAATTTAGGTAACCCTAGAAAATATAAATATTTTTTTTAATATATAATTTTTTTTATATTTTATCTCTGTCCGTGGTCGGCATCCAATACATTGATATGATTTTAACGCATTAGTATTAGTATAGCAGAAAGCAGAAAGTAGGCTCTGAGCATGACGCGTCATGACGTTTCACACACTTATACTGTGTGTGTGGCAGAGCACGGGCAGATAAATGCATACTGATCTATATTATATTTTATGTATAAAGTTTTAACATGTTAAATACAAAAAATCATGTTAAGATATAATGTAACGATATTTAAACTATCTCTAAGATGTTGACATTACAAGTTTATTAAAAAGTTTATTTAAAAAGTGCTAATTGATTCCTTGCTGAAAAAGATAAACTGAGAAGCCTTTTCTTTTTTTTCGCTGGTAAGTTACTAAAAACGTTACTAATTTCATAAATAATTTAATTTAATTACTAATTAAATTAATCTAGAGCTAATTGTGGAAAGACATGATAGATCTTAACATCGGAAAAAAGCCAGAAGGTCTGCTGCATATGGCAAAATTTATCATTTGAAGGCTAAGGAGAAAAAGTTATCAACTGGTAAATTACGCCCCACTTCAAAGGTTAAAAATAATTTCCCAAATACATTTTCAGGTAATATGGCTGATGTTCAATAGTGAAGAGGTGAAGCTTAGCCTTGCAAACGCAAAATTTGATCTTACTTTTGAGTGGCGCAAAAGTTTCTTTTTCTAGGACGATACAAGTGTAGCTACACTTAGCTTAGGAGGAATTGCCCATTCTTAAGCAGAATTGTGAAGACAAATTGGTAATATTTTTTATACATTAATTTTGTTTTATTTAATGCATTTATTGAATTAATTCTTAGATTGTGGCAATTTTTTCTCTCATTTCGTTAAAAGGAAGTCCAGAGTTTTATCTTACTAAAACATTCCCTCAACAAAGCGAAGGTAATAATTACACTACCTTAAAAGATGTTTTAAAACATTCACGATTAAATAGTATATTAATATATTTATATCGCAATATTAATTGACGTTATTTTCCACAGATAAAAAGGACGCAAATGATTCACGCTATTCTAGTCCCCACCAAAAGGGGAAAACATGGTGCTACTGGAAATTTATAAGTCAAGTATACAATTCAAGATTCGAGGGTCAAATTTATTATATACCATAAATAAAGTGTTATGTGAAAGTAAGAACTGAAGAGAGCTATCAAAGAAAACAAATGTAAATGTAAAAATAATGTAAAAATATGTAAATGTATGATGTAATATGTAATGTAAAATGTAGAAATAAAATTTCTAGAATTTAGAAAAGGTCACCTTTAATTTAAGAAATATTTGTATATATTGTAGAAAGGTATCTTAATTTTAGGGCGCCTTGCCCTGGGGCTTAGAAAAAATCGCCATGAAATCAAGACATTTTTTCCTTAGTTTTAGAAAAGTACTTTCTAAAACCTAGAAAAACAAACCCTTAATTTAAGAAATTTTTTTCTATTTTTTAGAAATTTTTTTCTTATTTTTAGGGAAATTGGCCTTAGATTTAAGAAAGGAAACGCCATTAATTTTAGAAAAATTTACCCTAAATTTAAGAATTTTTTTCTATTTTTTAGAAATTTTTTTCTTATTTTTAGGGCAATTTTCCTTATATTTTAGAAAGGAAATGCCATTAATGTTAGAAAAATTTACCCTAAATTTTATGGTGCGGTGCCGTTGAAGACAAAAATAGGGCGAATTTCTAAATCTTAGGGTTAATTTTTTTTTGAGTGTAGTGATTTTTTTGTGATACTAAGTGCGCTGTATGGGGGGATATACGACGCAATGATGACGACGGGCCATGGACGCCCTGGATTGAAACGGCAAGCTGAACGGTTGAGGGTCGGCCACCGAAAGGCTAGTGGTGCAGCCTGAAGAGATCGACGGATCGCGATGATCACACCACCTCACACACCAGAATGTATCTCGGTCTTTTTGAAATACATGATACAAGTTAGGCTCAAAGAACTCAGAGAAACTAAAGTTGTCATTGAGCCACAAGGATGATTACATGATTACATCATCCACAAGGATGATTACATCAAAATCGCCGCCAGAAGAATTCAGGAATACCATCCGGGACTTGGTCCTCATTCCCGATATATTTTAAAATAGAATTTTTATGCTTTTATTGGGGTCCGAGGACGAGTAGCTACAGTCCAAACTGGGCATTGGATGGCTAGGCGGTAGTAACGAAGGTACATTCCTGGTACTGGTGCATGTGGAGGCGTATCGAATACGCATAGCTTTCAAGATAGAAAACAAGGACACATACAAATTTTCATTAGACTCCACAGTAGACCTGCGAGTGTCCAATTGCAAGGCAAATCCAGTGCCAGGTGGAAACGTTTATAGAGCGTTTATAGTCAGGCACATCCAAACGCAGCAAGGATCCACTCTCACGTCCAAAATGTAAATAAACATCTTCCATCGGCGAAAAGAAAGCATCAGGGAGTGGCCCAGCGAAAAGAGATAAGATGAGCAGCGGTGCGCTGCCAACGTCTCGATTCCCATCGTCTTGTTGTTGCAACTCGCCTTGAAAATAGTTGTTGTTGTTGGAGAATATCAATCAGCAAACAAAGCAAATTATCGGAGGAATTGAAGAAAGCGTCAACCGTTACCATTAACACCCACGCCGTTTGTTGTTGGTAGCGCAGCAGAGAGCAATCGGTGTGACAATAGAATAGAAGCTTGTGAAGGGGAAGAAATAACGGCACCATCAGAGCCGTTTACTGGAGGTTTTTTGAAGATCGCGTTTGTGGTAAAGGGAGAATAGCCGGGAGGTCAATAGCCTTAGAAGGCTCTCTATGCACAAAACGGCTAATTTTCACCGACATAGGCCAAATGTCATCATTGAAGACTGTAGGGAAATGTTGCTCCGGAACTCCCAATTTAAATTTAACGTTGATGTCAGCATCCTTTTTGACAAGCCTAGCACAGGCTAAGCAACTCGGCTCCACGCTCAGCTTATCTGCGACAAAATTGCACATTGCATCCGGTTGGATAGACGTCGCGAATTTACCAATATGAAGGTATTTTAAGGTGGGAAACACTTGAAGCTGAGCGCAACTGGGTAATTGTCCCAAAATGCGCCTATTAGGGTTGATGCGCTTCTTCCTCGGGACAGCCACATTTGATGCCGTTGGGGCCTAGCCGAGTGTAACAATATGCCAGCAGTAGAGGTCTCGGGCCCAACGGGTCCAGCCGCTCCATTTACTAGGGCATGATCTACTTTGGCTTCAAGGCTTTCGAAAAGGAATTCTAGATACAGAAACTTATGATTAAGTTCATTAATTTTGGAATGCCACATTAAGTTCGGAATATTAATAAGTAGTTTTCTTAGGAATGTTAATAAGTAAGTGGTTAAAGGTACATTTTTTAAACTTATTGTATTTTTAATATTAAAATGAAATTTAAACTCGTTTGCTCAATGAAGTCTTGTAGTAAGACAATCTACTCATCCCGGTCTACCATCTATTGCTGAATATGTGAAAACCTAGTACCCGCTTTTGTTTCTTTAGTCAGTTTCGGATGCCATTTCCCGAAGGTCGGGTCTCCATTATCAATCAAGGCAATTGTCGTGCTGTCCAGGGCGAAATGAGGTCGTTCATGAGACAGACTAAGAACGGATGATAAGAGTTGACACTCGGTTTAGCGCCCTTCAGCTGCTAAATTAGTACCCTAATCCGCTGTTAGTAATCCGCTTCAGCCCACAATGAAGCAGCCGCTCATATCTCTGGCCACCCCAAATAAAACAGGAACAATTCGCGGTCCGAATAAAAAAAAAAATAATTAAAAAATATAAATTTATTTAATATATATTAAAAATATAAATAAAAATATATTTATACTACTTTAATGTGAAAAAACATGCAGTAGTACACATTTTTTAAGATATCTACGAGCTTGGTCCAATATTACCGGGCATAAAGCTGAATGTTATAGGAATTATATATTTCTTCTCTTCTGACGTTTAAAAATTTATTTGTGACCTCTAATCAGGCCATTGCCGACCTATAACCAGGTTATTGCAGCAATATTTTTTCAAACAACTTAGTATCCGCCTAAAATGACAGATCAGGCTTACGCATATTATATTAGGCTTACGCTTATAATATTACTTCATTAAGCGTCACTCCACCACCACTAATTTATTTATCATTTTATTCCAAAAGGGACTTCAAGCTAATGTTGTTACACCCTTTAACAAATTATATGACAAAACTGGGTGTATTTTTTCTACATAACCTCATTGATGGTGATGTAGATAGCCACCATTTACTAACACGATTTCATTTCAATATTCCTAATAGAAGCACTAGAAACTTTAGTCCTCTCAGAAATTGGGTTAGATAAAGTTTTTTCTATAGAGAATAGAAATAGGGAAGCGTAGTTTTTTTATTTTTTTAAAAACTGTTGCTAGCAAAGCTTTCTTTAAAATAAAATACACTATTTTAGTGCCCATTGCAACTTTTGAATTACCAAACAAATAAAATAAAAAACTACTTTTTTTTGCTCAGTGAATGCTGTGCTCTAATTTTTTACTCTGCTACGCTTACACTCAAATTGTAAAAATGTATCCGTTTTGCCCCTACTGATTGATATGTGCCAAAAAGGATACAATTTCTTTAAATCGGTTTAAAATTACGCGCTTAGGAATTTTTAAGAGCAAAAAAGTCCCGAAAAACCGTTTTTTCTAAATAAATCAAGATTTTGAGGGTGTTAGAAAAATTTCAAAAACGGTTTCATACTATTTCGACCTAATAAACAATTCCTACTAAATCTCTTCAAAAGTTCCTAATCACTGTCGCACTGTGTTATATGTCCGAAATATCAAAAATTAAGTGCGTATTCCTGCGTATCTACAAGTTATTACTTTTTACATTTTCTTAGAACGGCACGGCGAAGCGATCCCCACTTAGAATTTCTTCGAAATGGAAAGCTTTGCATTAGGAGAAGTTTGTAACAAATATGATTGTAACGAAAAGGAGCTTTCCGAAATTGGGACAAATCTGCGCAATTTTAATAGTAGGCTTGTCCAGAAGTGGAAGAAATGCGATAGAAATAAGGCAGCTTTTGAAAAATTTAATAAAGAATGGGTAGACAAGCCTCTGGTGTTAATAGAAAGATCATCATTTTGAAATGTTGGACGCCCGAGAAAGGTATTTCAGAGTGTTGCAGAAAAACTCAAATCTACAAACTATCAGGCATTTCGGAGAAAGTCTCGACGGATGCATTGTTGCTGGCTGCAAGTAGCAGCTTGTATAAGGACGGAAGGCGTAATTTTTCAAGAATTTTCACGAAAAAGCGCTGGCGCTATTTATAGATTTTGAACATATTAAGTACACATGGAACATATAAAAAAATTCAAAAGGCCAAAACGCTAATATTTATCTGTGCTACGACAAATTGCTGTCGCGAAAAAAATGCTATCCAAGTGGCATCACAGTCACGGACTATTATGCTGAAGTGCCTCTACAAAGTTTGGTGGAACATACATTTGGTGTTATAAAACGGATCATGGATGCAAGCCTACAAACTTATCAGATTGAGAATAACAATATATGATGTGATGGCAGCAGCGGCCATTCAACTTATAGGCAACAGTTTAAGGATTGCGATGGTAACATGATAGGCCAATATTTATTTGCAATTTTTATTGTCCCATTCCAAGTGCAGAAAGGAAATTTAGTCCTATGGAAAAACAATTGACCTTCTTTTACGCGGTAAAGTCGTCTAAGCAAAATACTTTGCGAGAAAGAAACGATGGAGTTGACTCGAAGGGAAGTTGAAAATATAAAAAAAAAAAAAAAAATTAAATATTTTACCATTGGCTCCTTTATAATTCATCACCAATTCCATATGACCATGATTGATGGAAAAACATTAGGCGTCATTTCGGAAAGCTCTTCACAAACATGCGGAATCTGTACGCCGCAACACCAAAAAATATGAACGACTTAAAATGGATAACATGGGGTATCAAGGGTCCACGCATGGATTATTTTTTTTGAGAGTTTTTTGCATACAGAATACCAATAAAAAATGGCAAGTTCGAGGTACTGATAAGGATATTGTTTAGCAAAATAAGAGAAGTATATAGCAGAAGCTGAGAGAAGAAACGAAATTATTGGTGGACATACCAATCGCCGGTACTGGAAGTTCTAACAATGGAAACACTGCACGAAGATTTTTTCAGCAACCAAATTTAAATGCGCGCATAAAAGAAGTACACCAAATGTTAATATTCCGATTTAGCTTTGTCCTGCGAGCATTGGCCTGTGGACATAACTTAAACACGGACGCATTCAGATCGTACGCTATGGAAACTGCAAACATTTTTGTTGAGAAATACCCTTGGCTTTACATGCCATCGTACGTTCACAGAATTTTAATTCTTGGAGCAGACATCATAAACAGTTTTTGTCTTCCAATTGGTATGATGTCCGAGGAAGCGCGTGAAACAAGAAACAAAGATTATCGAAACATACGCGAGAATAATACAAGGAAAATTTCAAGAAACAACACAATCGAGGATATAATGAATACGCTTTTTGTTTCTTCTGATCCTCTAATATCTTCAATGTCAAATGGCTCATCAATTTCGACAAAGACGTAAATAGCTTGCTTTCATCAGAGAATCTTTGAACCGATTTTTCCGACTCTGTAAGTCAAGATTTAGAATAATAATTTTATTTATAATTTTTTTATATAATGTATATGTTTGTTATTTGTTTCTTGTATAATATAAGTTATAATTATATTTCTAACTCTTTTCTTTTGAACACAAAAAATTTATAAAAAAAAAATAATTAAAAAAACAAGAAAGGAAAGCTAACTTCGGGCGGAGCCGAAGTTTATATACCCTTGCAGTTAAAACCGGATATATATCGCAAACATCGGATATAGGTGGCTGATCCTTATGGGAATATGAATATATAATCCAATTTATTACAATACAAAATCTAAAAAAAGTCCCAAACTTCTATCTTCAAACATACAAAAGTTGGTATTTCTACCAAAAACCATTTCCGATCGTTCAGTTATATGGCAGCTATAAGATATAGTCAGCCGATCATTATACAATTTGGTAGGTCGGATAAACTGACAAAAAATATAATCTGTACCAAGTTCCAAGCTTTCTATCTTCAAAAACACGAAAGTTGGGTCATTTCCGATCGTTCAGTTATATGGCAGCTATAAGATATAGTCGGCCGATCCTTACGAAATTTGGCATGTTTTTGTATCTTCAAAAACACGAAAGTTGGGTCATTTCCGATCAATCAGTTATATGGCAGCTATAGGATATAGTCGGCCGATCCGGGCCGTTCCGACTCATATACTGCGTGCAAAAGAAAGAAGGGTGTGTGCAAAGTTTCAAGTTGATAGCTTTAAAACTGAAATACTAGTTTGCGTAGAAACAGACAGACGGACAGACAGACGGACATGCTCATATCAACTCAGGAGGTGATCCTGTTCAAGAATATATATACTTTATAGGGTCGGAGATGTCTCCTTCACTGCGTTGCACACTTTTGACCAAAATTATAATACCCTCTGCAAGGGTATAACAAGAAAGGAAAGCTAACTTCGGGCGGAGCTGAAGTTGATATACCCTTGCAGTTAAAACCGGATATATATCGCAAACATTGGATATAGGTGGCCGATCCTTATAAGAATATGATAACATAACCCATAACATGTAGTATAATTAATTATACTACAAAATCTAAAAAAAGTCCCAAACTTCTTTCTTCAAAAATACGAAAGTTGGTATTTCTACCAAAACCCATTTCCGATCGTTCAGTTACATGGCAGCTGTAAGATATAGTCGGCCGATGAGTCGGCTTATGAAATTTGGTAGGGCGGATTATCTGACCAAAAATAGAATCTGTGCTAAGTTTCAGCTTTCTATCTTCAAAAACACGAAAGATGGGTCATTTCCGATCGTTCAGTTATATGGCAGCTATAGGATATAGGATAGGATATAGTCGGCCGATCCTTATGAAATTTGGCATGTCGTAATATTTTGCCAAAAAGAGCTCTCACGTAAAATTTGAACTTTGAAATTTGAAAACACAAAAGTTATACCATTTCCGGTTAATCAGTTATATGGCAGCTATAGGATATAGTCGGCCGATCCCGACCGTTCCGACTTATATACTTCGTGCAAAAAAAGGAGGGTTGAGGGTGTGCAAAGTTTCAAGTCGATAGCTTTAAAACTGAGAGACTAGTTCGCGTAGAAACAGACAGACAGACGGACATGATCATATCAACTCAGGAGGCGATCCTGATCAAGAATATATATACTTTTCAAGGTCGGAGATGTCTCCTTCACTGCGTTGCACACTTTTTGACGATATTATAATACATAATACATATACCCTCTGCAAGGGTATAAAAAGAAAATGCTGATAGTGCTGCCGCTGCTCATCCGTCTTTAAAATCTTTAAGACTATTCATCTTAGTCTTTAGCTTCTTGGCATAACAGAAATTAAAAACTTTAAATGGGAACGACACTTTAAAATAATTGGACGATAAAGTAGACATACCGTACCCCGCTTTCCTACGAACAAAAGTAGACACTCAAATCCAAGAATTATTTCGAGATGGCATAATTAGTCCTTCACGGTCTCCGTACAAGGCACCCGTTTGGATTGTACCAAATAATTTGGACTCGCCTGGGGAGAGACAATTTGTTGTAGTTACTGACTACCAGAAACCCAATACTATAACGATTTCTTTAATTCTTATTCCAGAAATAGGCGAAATATCGCTCAGCTGGGAGAGAATCAATTAATTTCAGTCATAGATTTAAAAGGCGGTTTTCATCAAATTACTTTGTCCGAAAAAGATATAGAAAAAAACACCATTTGCAGTCAACAAGGGAAAATTTTAATTCACAAGGTTACCCAACGGTTACCCAAGAATTCACATTCAATATTTTAACACGCCTTAAACGGCATACTAAGGGTATAAATGAGCAAAATATGCTACGTTCATGTCGACGATATAATCGTCAAAATCGATTATAATCAGCAAAACTGAATCAGATCATGCCAGAGATCTAAAATAAGTCTTCACGACTTTACAAGAAGCGAAGATGAAAATTCAACCTGACAAGTGCGTGTTTTTTTTTTTTTGTTTTTCCGGTCTTTCAGAATTTTGAAATGGCTTGTGCATTTATAAGAGCATCAGCTAGCATTCCTGTCATTCATCATAAAGCTTAGAGGCCCAGACGACCGAGGGGCGCTCAAGAAACGATTTGTTGGTAAATATTAAGCTATTTCTCAATTATTAGGCTAGGAGGAGTTAGTAAGGAAATTTAAAATTCTATACTTTAAATTTGAGGTACAGGAAAGAGATGTTATAGAGTAGAGACCATTGTAGTTTAAACATAATACCCTAAAAGGGTCAAGCAGTGCATATGTCGAACTACAACGGCTAAGGAACAGAAGACTAAAGTTTCGAGTCCTTCTATAAGGAATGTTAAATTTTAAGCGTTTTAGTAAATGCTGGCTATCTACATCCCCGTTAATAAGGTTATGCAGAAAGACTACACCGAGCATTGTCCTACGATTTGTTAAGCTAGGTAAGTTTATGAGTAAGAGTCTACTATTATAAGATGGAAGGTGAAGATTTGCATCCCAGTTTAGACCTCTAAGTGAAAAAGTTAGGAAATTCTTTTGTACGGATTCTATGCGGTCCTAATGTACTCCATATTGGGGACTCCAGACACATGAACCGTACTCCAGTATAGAACGGACCAAAGAAATGAATAATGTTTTGGTTATATAGGGGTCATTAAATTCTTTTGACCACCTTTTAATAAAAGCAAGGACTCCTTTAGCCTTATTGACCATTAAGGAAATATGGTCGGCAAATTTAAGTTTTATGTCTAATAGGATGCCGAGATCATTAACCTGGGTTAATTTTTCTAAGGCAATCCCATTAATGGAATACGTAGCTTGCAGAGGACAAGAACGATAAAAAGACATATGCTAGCATTTTGATCCATTAAGTATTAGATCATTAGCTGAACACCATTCTTGAAAGTTATCAAGGTCAGACTGAAGACTGCATTGGGCAGAGATGGATTTGTACTGAAGACAAAGCTTTACATCATCTGCATACATAAGAACTAGAGAGTTCGTTAAAGCAGGGGGCGGACCAGACGGGACTGTAGGTTTTTAAATAAAACTCTTTGTGTCCTTCCATCTAAATAGCTGGAGATCCACGTTAAGAGGTCTATAGGAAAACCCAGTATATTCAGTTTACTCAACAAGAGTGAGTGATTAACTGAATCAAATGCTTTGCTGAAGTCTGTGTAATTACATCGGTTTGATATCCCTTACAAAAGCCATCTATGACATAGGATGTCAACTCCAGTAAATTTGTGCTGGTGGAGCGACGCTTAATAAAGCCATGCTGACAGGGAGAGATGATCGAAGAGCATAGGTGTTGCAAGTGAGGGGTAATTAATTTTTCAAATAACTTTGGAATTGCCGACAACTTAGAGATGCCTCTGTAGTTGGCAGCCTCAGACTTTTTCCCTTTTTATGTAGGGGAATTATGAATGATTCCTTCCACTTAAGGGGAAAAATCGAGGTTTCCAAAGATAAGTTGAAAAGTCTTTAAAGAGGTTTGCACAGAGCCCTGGCACAGTATTTTAGCATACAGCCTGGTACTCCATCGGGGCCTGGCGAATAAATGGGTTTGACCCTTAAAAGACCAGATAATAAGTTGTTCTCAGAAAAAAACGGATAGAAAATAAGATTTGCTGCTTGAATGTTATATGCGTAAGGCTGATCAGTCAATTTAGGAGGAGAATAAGTTGTTTGAAAAAATTCTGCGAATAGATCGGCAATGGCCTGATCAGAAGACGCAGGAATTTTCAAACGTAAGCAGGGGTGAAAAAGATACGTGTTTACGCTTAGTGTTTACAAAATTATAAAACTGCTTTGGATCCTGAGTAAATTGTATCCGGCAGCGGTCAATATAATTCCTATAACATTCAGCGTTATGCACGGTAAAATTCGACCGAGCTAGTAGGTATCTTGAGAAATCAACACTACTGCAGGTTTTTTTTTATTTGAGTAAAAGCTTATTTTTTTTATTTTTTAGGTAAGTGAGGCACCTTGTAAACCAAGGAGGATTTGTTGAAGCGGACGGATATTTCCGAGGCACACATCAGTCAAAAAATGTATTTAAAGTTAAATAAAATTTTTCTAAAGTGACATTGGGATCAGTGCACGCCAGAATATCAGACCAATCAAATGTATCGATAAGGCTATTAAGTTTGTGAAAATCAGCTTTACGGAAACAACGAATCTTATTTACCACGCTCGGAGACATCTGATCGATACCAGGAGTGGTTTCGATTGAGACCTCCAACGTGGGGTGATATGGATCCTCTGGGGTTGAAAGGGGAAAAGCTCTGGAGAGAGCAGTACCATCAGGGTCAGATACAAAACATAAGTCTAAAAGCCGACCTAGCGAATTTCTAACATGATTGATCTGACCTAGGGACATGTCAAACATGCCCGCGGTGAAGTCATGGTAAGTTATAAGTGACAAAGATGGTGAGTTATCGACGTTGGACCACTTTAATTCTGGGATATTAAAGTCGCCCACCGCTACGAGTTGCTCACGATCCGTCATAAGATTAGAGACGTATCGAATAGCGGACAAATGCTGCCAATATGTGTGCGGCTCAGACATAGGAGGTATATATGAACATGTAATTTATAAAGCTTTCACGGACATAGTGATTTTAACGCAAATAAATTCTATGTCACCAAACTCTTGGGATTTCACCTCTTCAGAAGCAAAAGTAGAGTCTACCGAAATGAGGACTGCACCTCCTCTTCGCTGAGATCGATCCCGTCTTAAAGTGGTGTACTTACTTAGAAAAACTTCGGAGCTAAAGATCTCCGGATTTAACCAAGTTTCTGTAAAAGCTATTATATGGGATGCAAAGAAAGAACTATCAGATTATAGCTTGGGGAGTTTGCTACGTAGCCCCCTAGTATTCTGATAGGTAAGAGTTAGTGAGGAAACTAGTTTTTTGGGTTAGAAGAGGTGGAGGGTTGGTCAGTGGTTCCGATATTGGGAAGTCTCACTCCCACTGGTTTATTAACTTTTTTTTTCACGGAACTAGGCTGATGTTCTTGGACGAAAAGATTTCTGGCCAAAAACTGGGAGAACAAATCGTCTTGAACATCAGCGCGGGCACACGAATCTTGAGAGAAGACGTGCACCTTGTATAATTATATTTAAATTTTTGTATGTCCTCCACATTTATATCGGCTTTAGTTTTAGCTTTGATATAACCCGAGATATCAATATGTTTCGATGGAGGAATCACCTGTCACTACAGCATCAGTCGGTGCCGGTGGTCCGGACTGTGGAATACCCTTTTGGGTGACTCTAATGGGGGTTTCGTTCCCTAGGACCTGTGGCATCACTTGAAGAGATGCCATGGCGGACATATCAGACAATTGCTCATTATCCCTGAGAAATTCTGACGAATTTTTCTCAGTTCTAGCCCTTGGGGTGGCCAGAGATATAAGCGGCTGCATTAATGTCGGCTGAGCAGGCTGAGGCGGATCAGAAACAGCGGATTTCTTACGCTTAGGGGACTCATTTAGCAGCTGAAGGCCACTAAACTGAGTTTCAAGCGCACAGAGCTGGTCATTGATTTTACGAAAACCAGTGATCAGTTCTTTAAATCCATTTTTGGTCTGTCTCATGAACGACCTCATTTCGCCTTGCACAGCACGACAAAGACCTACGGGAAATGGCATTCGAAACTGATGCAGTGAAACCGGCACACTTGGCATGTAGTCCAATTCTCACATAGCCAGCAATGGATGGCAGGCTGGGATGACGAAATTGTCTTGTTACAAGACTTAATAGCACAGACAAATTTAAATTCTATTTTATTTATTTTTTTTTTTTTTTTTATTTAATAAAACAAAAATTAATATTTAAAAAGTTAAAAAAACACAATACCTTGAACCACTGTGCCAAATAGGAAGCCGAAGCGAGAGCTTTGAATAGTGCAAAAGAGAAATGCAGAAATAGAGATAAGCCGGGGAAGACGCAGAGCTGAGCTATGCTTGGAATAGAATTTAGACAAATTATTAATTCGACTCCAAATATACCACAGCACTCGCGAAGCGATACGGTTTAGGCTTTAAGATTGTTAAGATTCACAAGATTTAATTCACAAAGTATGTAAACACCGGTTTACAAATATTTGTCATAAACGCAGTGTGCAAAAAAAAAACACGACCGTTCGCTTAAAAGAAAGAGACGGAATCAGTCCAAAAGCAGTTTCTGCTATTTGCGTTAAAAAGCTTAAACTGGGATACTGCCACTTCCCTTCCGTCGTATAATTGCCGATTAAAACTACTAAACCCTCCTTTAAAAGAGCGCCGTACTTGTGCTGGGGTTATGCTACTTCATGTGCTTATGTGCTTGGACAGGTTGACTCACAAGTACTTCTTAAAAAATTAATGTTTTGTGTGCCTAATAGAGTAACTAGATCCTTCCGACCCCTTTGGTTACCGATTTCTAGGTCTAATTTTGCAGAACACGATCCATTCCGCGTTATTTGTAAAATCTATAACTCATTGTCTCATTTATTGTCCCCTGAACTATCCCTAGATGTAATTAAATCCAAAATTATGGAATATCTTTTAACTTAATTTATCTTTACTCTTATCCTTATCCTTACTCCTAGTTATAATAATATAGAAATAACAGATAATTGTTAATAATGAATGAATGATGGAGATGGAGTTAAATTTTTGGGCTTCATTATTTCGGCAGATGGGATCAAAACCAGGGTTGATAAGGTAAAGGCCATACAAGATTTCCCTAAACTACAAATATTAAAACACGTTAGATCATTTTTGGGATAATCTGGACATTACAAAGGGTTTATTCGTGACTTCACAAATATGGCTAAGCCACTGACAATACTCCTAAGGGGTGAAATCAGCAACTTTCAAAAAATGTTTCAGGAGAAATTAAAGTAAGATTGGACGATGAAGCCTTTGGAGCCTTTCATTATTCCCTTACATAAAAAAGGAAAAAATTCCGATGCTGCCAACTACAGAGAAATCTCTTAATTGTCGGGAATTCCAAAGTTATTTGAAAAATTAATTAGAGTCGGTCCACTGGAGTTGATAAATCACTTCTTAAAAACACAAAAACACTTCTCTTCACATCTGAAGAACACAAAGAGTATTATTTAAAAATATACATTCCCGTTTGTTGCTTGCAACATCTGGCGTCCCTCAAGGAAATCATCTTGGCCTGTTACTATTTACTCTTTTTAATAATGACTTGCCCCCTGCTTTAACGAGCTCTCTAGTTCTCATGTATGCGTATGATGTTAAGCTTTGTCTTCAACACAAATACGCTTCTGCCCAATGCAAGCTTTAGTCTGAACGAAAATTTTTAAATATAGTGTTTTCCGACTGATTTAATGCTTAATGGATAAAAAACTTATGTCTTTTTTTCGTTATTGCCCTCTTTAGGCTACTTATTTTCTCTGTGGGATTACCTTGGAAAAATTAAGTCACGTTAATGACCTCGTTGTCCCATTAGAGTCAGAACTCAAATTGGCCAACCATAATTTCGCATTGGTTAATAAGGCTAAAGGCTAAAGGTGTCCTATGTTACTAAAAGTTTATTTATTTCTTTGTTCCGTCCGGTAATAGAGTACGGTTCATGTGTCTGGAGTCCCCAATACTGAGACCGCATCGAATCCATCGAATCGAAAAGAATTTCTTAGCATTTTCACTTAGAGGTCTCAATTGGGATGTAAGTCTTGATCTTCCCTCTAATAGTAGCAGACTCTTACTTATAAACTTACCTTACCAACCTTATCTAATCGTAGGACAATGCTGGGTGTAGTTGTTCTACAAGACCTCATCAATGGTGATCTAGATACCCAGATTTTACCAATAAAATTACATTTCAATATTCCTAATAGAAGGACAGTTCCCTATTCCCTTAGCCATTGTAGTTCGACATATGCACAACACGACCTTCTTAGGGTTTTATGTTCGAGCCACAATGGTCTTTACTCTATCATCTCTTTTTCTCCCCTTCAAATTTAAAATCAAATATTTTAAATTTCCTTACCAATTCCTCCTAGCTTAATAAATAACAAGTTACCAACAAATCGTTTCTCGAGCGCCTCTCGGTTGTCTGGGCCTCCAAGCTTTATGATGAATGCAGGAATGCTACTTCAAAAAAAATTTAAACTTACAACCGATGCTTCTTATTTTGCCATAGGAGCGGTTTTTTATAACGGGACGGTAATCCCATTACCTTTACATCACGTATCCTTACCAAAACTAAAGAAAACTATGCATCCAATAATAAAGAAGTGTTTGCCAAAGTATGAGCTATAGAGAACCTTCGCACGTCAATCCCTAACTTACGCTCTTAGTAATAAGAATCGCAACGTAAAACATAAGAGATGGAAAGAATACATAAAAAGTTTGTCCATATGATAGAATTTATGCCTAAAAATTCGAACATGTTTGCAGATGCAGTGTCAAGAAACGCACAAAGATATTTTAGAGAAGCTTCAATAAATATTTTTAAAAAATAACTTTTAAAAGAATTACCATTCCCCAAGGATCATACGATCATAGTTACAAAGATAAACTATTATATATAGATAATGACCTAATGAAAATGCTAAAAGAAAGGCTAGATCACAGAATATTAAATAGACTTTTGGAACCAGCCTAAAAATGGTTGGCCGGACCGAAGAAAAATTCAAAAAATAACTAATATCGGTACTATAATAAATATTCAAATTTTCAAAGACCCTCGTGTTTCAAATCCCATATACGGTATAGAATGGGAAAAAACTCACCCGTCACAAATTAAGTAAAATTGAAAAAAAATTACAAAAGAAAATATAATGTTTATGAATGTTGAAGAACTACTAGATTTGCAAAAATTAAAAAGTCCTCAATAGGCACGCTCTATATGGTAAACATACCGTTGTAAGGAAATGAACTTTGTTCATCAATGAAGATAAACCCATTAAAAAAAAATTAAAATATAAATGTAATAAAATACGAATAATTATGATATGTAACAACAAAATGTAATATATGCAATATGCAACGCCCAAAAATTAAATTTGTAGTAGAACTACAACTATTCTAGAACTATTTGTTTTAGTATTTGTACTATTTGTATTTGTACTATTTGTGTTTTAGTAGAGATAACAATATAGATCTAAGTAAAGATACTTGTGTAACGGTACACCTTTTTTTTAACACTCTTTGTCATCATGTTCCAGACCACGAAGACCATGCAAAGAGACGAAAATAAAGTAGACTTATATGGAAGCTACCTCATCCAATAGGAAAATTCCACCATAAGAATTGGCGACGATGAACACGAAGCAAGATATGTTATTTTACCACTCTTTCAAATGTTGGCTAAAAAAAACTGTTTGGTCAGTGTGGTTTTTCAATGACAATCCGCTTAAAAATAACAGTTGAATTAAATAATTGCACCTTATAAGTTATTTATTCTGCAGGCAGATAAAACTGGAGGTTGACATATACGATTTGTATGTGCATAAAGGCCAAACCGCGAGTTCAGTAGCACACGAAAGTTGAATGAGTTCAGCCTCGAAGAACGAGTACAAATCAGGGGGCAACGCCGTGCATCAAAGTATTAAATAATACTTTTGTACATAATAATGCAATAAAGTATTATAAATAATTAATTTCATCTTCTTATTTGCCGATTGTAACTGAAGAATTTATGTTTATCCATCGCGTTGCTTGGTTTGTTTACTTTTTGTGAAAGTCTGACAAGACTTAAAAACCTAATTTGATATGTCTGGCATCTCTACTAAAATAAAATAACGAATTGATATGTGTCGCAAACAGGGGTTATTTCTTTTTCGCGCTTTCAAGAAACCGTTTTTTCCATTGCATAAACGTAGTATATGATAGACCAGTATATGGTGCTAAGCAGTGACTTAATGCAGTGGTCGGCACTTAATACATTGATATGATTTTAACACATTAGTATTAGTAACGAATAGCAGAAAGTATGCTGTGAGCATGACGTTTTTACATATTTATATCGTGTGTGTGTGGCGGAGCTCGGGCAGAGAAATTTCCTATGCCCGCGGGATAGGGCCGTGCCGACCACTGGCTTAATGTAATTAAGAGATAGTGTGGCCTGACAAGACATTGCGAAGCTTAAGCTCTCTCAAGATAGGACTGATGATATCAAGCGTCCGAAAAAGAGTCGGTTGGCGACGAACTAAGGCGATATGTCCATACTTAAGCATAATAGATAAACTATAAATTAATTGAGAAGCTACTGGCTGACCCGACAAAAGCAAAACAGATGAAGGATTTTCACGGTTGCCTCTTCAAAAATTTTTAATGAGCCAAAAAAAAACATTAAAAACCAGAAAGGAAAGCTAACTTCGAGCGGAGCCGATGTTGATATACCCTTTCAGTTAAAACCGGATATATATCGCAAACATCGGATATAATTGGCCGATCCTTATGAGAATATGATAACATAACCCAATTTATTATAATAAAAAATCTAAAAAAAGTCCCAAGCTTCTATCTTCAAAAATACCAAAGTTGGTATTTTTACCAAAAACCATTTTTGATCGTTCAGTTATATGGAAGCTATAGGATATAGTCGACCGATCGTTATGAAATTTGGGTTGTCGTATTAATTTACCAAAAATAGCTCTCACGTAAAATTTGACTCTAACTTTAAAAACACCAAAGATATACCATTTCCGATCAATCAGTTATATGGCAGCTATAGGATATAGTCGGCCGTTCCCGGCCGTTCCCGGCCGTTCCGACTTATATACTGCGTGCAAAGGAAAAAAGGGTGTGTGCAAAGTTTCAGACAGACAGACGGACATGCTCATATCAACTCAGGAGATGATCCCGATCAAGAATATATATACTTTATAGGGTCGGAGATGTCTCCTTCACTGCGTTGCACACTTTTGGACCAAATTATAATACCGTCTGCAAGGTATTACAAGGCCTCGAGGTGCAAGTCCTCGAGGTAGGTAGGAAAACTGAGTTAGGAAGGCTCGGTGAGGTTTACGAGGGCGTCAAACTGGTTGCGTTGAGCTGGTGCAACGTCGCTTGTAGGCCTCGAGCAAGAATTTAGATTCCGGAAACAATCCAGGAACCGGCCCAGATTGTCACCACGCCTCAGAGATGTAGTCCACATGTTTCCACAACGGAGTGCGGAGTGGCGAAGGTGGAACAGATGTAGAACTGGCCTTACAACTAACAACTGGACTTGTATACAAGCAGATACTCAACTCCGTATCTCATTGGAGAGTGTTGGACAAGTTATTCTTCTCCGACCATAGATACATAAAAAAATCCCTACTTTTCAAAAGCTCAAAACCCCATGAAAACTAACTGGACCAAATATTCCCAGACCCTTGAGTAGAACATCACTAATGCTAATTTTACTCCAATCGGAAAGTAGAACCCTGTTTAGGCAAAAGTCAGAGACGAGAAAAGCCTCTGGACTGACTAGAAGGCCTCCCTGCCCACATATAAAAAAGGATTTATATTTTATTAAAGGATTATACCCATAATCCCATGTTTTAATACATGTGTTAAAACCTGGTTCTCTGGCCTAAATAGCCACAAACATATAAAACAACACAAAGACTTTGATACAAAACATATATATTTGGACAAAAACTTACGCTGTCTTGTGAGTTGATTGCACGAGCGCCGTTCTCCTTAAAATCCATGTTTATGAATTTATAAAAAAATATTTGTACCCGTCAAATAGTTGTACACGTCAACACACAAACTGTACAGTGTGTTGGAAAAGGCACAAATTTAGTACTCACGAACAAAAAGTATAACGATATACTGTACTCACTCGAAGTGAGTACACTAAAAATTTTGTGCTACTTTTTTCCGACCTATAGAATACACTGTACAGCAAAGGTCGGCACGGGCCTATCTCGGGGGCATAGGAAATTTCTCTGCCCGAGCTCTGCCACACACACACAGTATAAATGTGTGAAACGTCATGCTCACAACCTACTTTCTGCTATTCGTTACTAACACTAATGCGGTAAAATCATATCAATGTATTGGGGTGCCGATCACTGCTGTACAGTATAGAATGAGTGCAGTGTTTTTAAAAACACTACACTACTGTACAGATCTGTTATGTCAGAAATGAGTACATTCGTACTACGAGTGAAGAATTTCTGGTTATGCTTCTAGATACTCGACCAAGCATGCCGTCGGACGAAAGCATACCTCCCACACACTTTGATTTGAATTCACTGCTTCAAGCCTTACAAATCGGCTGGTAACGACAAAAAATTTACCTCTGCAAATCTAACATACGGGCGAAATCCAAACTGACTCTCGAGCATTTTTATAAGATCAACTGCTACTGCTGGGAAAACTGCTACAAACGTGGCTCAAGTAATGTATTGTATTTCTACCCAAAGCGGACAAACCATCTTATACGACCTCAAAAGATTTTAAACCAGTGGTCGGACACGAAAATTTTCTATGCCCCTGGAATAGGACCCTGCCTCCCACTTTTTCAGACCTAGAAAGTGTCATAGGCCTCCACTTAAGATGCTTCCATAGCCCTTCCCTCATATCCAAAGCAAAACACGCATACAGAAAAGGGAAATCCACAGAAACTGCCCTTCGTGCTCTTGACTCGAAGATTGAAAAATAACTCTTCCACAAGGAACACGCCCCTGATGCATTTTTAGATGTAAAGGGGGCTTTCAACAACGTTCTCCCCAACACCATACCCGAAGCCCTGACGAATCCATAGCCCTACCTTCATATCCAATGCAAAACACGCATACAGAAAAGGGACATACACAGAAACTGCCCTTCATGCGCTTGACTCTAAGATTGAAAAATAACTCTTCCACAAGGAACACGCCCTTGATGCCTTTTTAGATGTAAAAGGGGCTTTCAACAACGTTCTCCCCAACACCATACCCGAAGCCCTGAAGAATCATGGGGCAGATGGACACTTGGTGGGACTAATTGATCAATTGCTAACAAGCACAAGCGGGCTCATTATTTTTTCAAGGTCCGTCTGTCGAGGAACCCCGCAAGGAGGAATCCTCTCCCCTCTTCTATTGAACATTGGGGTCAATTCAATACTATGCAAGATGAAAGAGTGGTCTGTAAATTAGTGGCGTACGCGGACGACGTAGGAATTACATTCACAGGAAATTATGCTCCATCACTCTGTGACCTTATGAGCACAAAACTAAAAGCCCTAGTCAACTGAACAAGCAGCAACGGCCTGGGGTAAAGGCGCAAGCTAGTTCTCTTCAGCAGAAATTCCTTTCCTCAACCCTCCAATACTGAATAAACAGAGGCTGTCATTCAGCGTACATCAGGATGGCGCTCTCAGAACCATTCCGAACGATTCTCTAAACACCTTATTTAATTTACCCAATCCAGAATTAGATGGTATGGAGCAGGCGAAAATTACGGCAAAACGAACCACTAATCCCTATCAGCACAGACTACTGTACTCCCAGAAACCACACAAAAACCCTCTTTAACACCATCATTCCCAAAAGGAAAGAATGAAACGCGCAAACCTTAGACCCGGATCGATCTCAAGTAACTCAAAAATAGTCTCAGCCTGTAGATCATCTCATCACGAGATGGCACCACAGTATGACATTACGCTTACTTGGGCCCAGGTTTCAGAGACATAAAAGGCAACTCCATAAAAAAGCCGACAGACGTTTAAACCTAACCTAATCTAACCAAACTCGCATTTAACAATATTGCAGTAGATGCTCAAAAATAGATGATGCTCAAGTCAAAAATAGTATGTGTAGTAATAGAAATAACACTATACGAAGTGCAAACCGAAACAACTATCAAGGCAATAATAGAAAAATGAAAATCGATTATTTTCAGTGATTCTAGCATTTATTTATAAAATATTTAAAACGCCAGCCCAATTCGTAAATGAACTGGAGAATATCCGCAAATCTCTTGAATCATCACATATTGATGGAAGAACATGCTGACAAATTCAGCAAAAAATAACCCATTTCAGTAATTAATAAATTGCGATAGTGGTAAACTAAATGTAATACTGGAGGAGAGAACATTTAACTCAATGAACGATACAGTAACCAAATTTATACACTAAAGCACACTGCAATCTAATAGCCACAGTATAATTTACACCATTAACAGAGTCGTTTCTTATTATAGAGCATTTCTCGCAAGTAACTGTTATCCTTTTTTTTTCCTTATGTTCTGTTCACGAGAGCAACCGAAAAAAATAAGCACAATCACTCTCCGAGCAGGAGACTTATTTTCTTTTGATTTTGGTTTTCGGTTGTGTGTTTTACGTTGAGAGGTTTGTAAGATGCGTTTCTACTGAACATAGCTCACTGAGATATGATTGACGCTTGCACAGAGACTCATTAAAGAACCGATTGACCAAAAAAGGCAACACAAACAGTTTTTTCAACACTAAAAAAAAAACAATGGGACGTAAACCATTTTCGTTTTAATTATTTTTTCTGCACATCCAAATTTTATAAAGGCAACTAAAACAAAACCAACTAACTTTCACATAAAGGCAAACGGCAAACAAAAAAAAATAACAAAAAGGAGGAAACAAGGAAAGATAAGGTTGGACTGGGTTATGTTGGACTAGGACTGTTGGTCAGGCCCGATACACTTAGATCTACTTCAGTTCCTCATACAGGGACTTAGTGTGTAGCTATTTCCCCACCCTGAGGCTTTAGTAAATATTTGTATTCTAGCCTATAGGCCAAACTATAATGACAATCAAAATAGAGCCCCATACAATAACAGAGGTAACAAACGCGGAGGAAATAACAGCTGCTAAGGATTCACATATGCACCTATA
Organism: Drosophila bipectinata; assembly: GCF_030179905.1. Classification (NCBI taxonomy): domain Eukaryota; kingdom Metazoa; phylum Arthropoda; class Insecta; order Diptera; family Drosophilidae; genus Drosophila; species Drosophila bipectinata. The sequence goes on along the minus strand of NC_091740.1, from coordinate 16,486,166 downwards.
AGATAAATAAATACTTCTCTCTATCTTCGCAAAAAATAAGCTAGAGTCATTTCCGATTTTTCAGTTGTTTGGCAGGTGTAGGATATAGGCGGCCGATCCCTATGAAATTTGCTAAGTCGTATTATTTTGACAAAAATAGTCTGACCAAATCTCGAAGTCTAAATACACCAAAAATATTGCATTTCCGATCAATCCGTATATACGCCCAGAATATCCCATACTGCTGCTGCTATCCATAGCTGCAGATATATTTCATAGCTGCTAAAATAAATGGATTCTATATTTGGGAAAATAATACGACATACTACATTTTATAGAAATCGGCCCTAAAAACGACTAAAAAGTCTATAACTTCTCTAAAAATTATCCCATTTGGCTGCTTTTTGTTATGTGGGTGTAGATAAGCCATTAAAACAATATGGCATGTGCGAGTTAGGGTTACGATTAGGGCTAGGGCTTAGTTAGGATTAGTAAGGCTAGGATTAGTTTGGGCTCTCCTTATCTTATGTTAATTAGTTCTGAGCTGACAGCCGAAGAATAAAGGCACCTCTTCCATGTCTTGTGTTTTATTTATAATCACCGTTGGAGGAATAACTGGAGCCACGACCCGGCTACCAGTTTACAAGAAGAGGATCAGCAGCATCATCGTCACTGATCGTGGCCTCCACCTGGTCTTGATCGATGCCCTGCATCATTACAGGAATGCAGAGACATCTACAAAGTGACCGACCGTTGTGGGCAGCAACTTGCCGCATCGGTTCCGTCAAAACCCATAATTCCGTGAGCAGCACGTGCCACGGTGGAGCTGTGCAAGTGGAAAATGTTGTAGGCAAACACGCTTCCACAACTAAAGAAAACCTTATCTTATATACATATGTATATTTCCTATATATGTATTTATATGGGGTCGGCAGCAAACGGGTGCCGTTTTTTGGGGGCCGTCAGCCAACGGAAACAACAGGGGGACCTACGCGCAAGCAATTGCGTTGACAGCAGGGAAGACCTCGATGCCATGGTGGACACGCTAACGGTGGCGTGCGCCAGGGCATTCAATAAAGCTTATCCCAAAAGCAGGGCCCAAAGCACCTCAGGCAGTACAACAAAAAAGGGCCCTGCATAGGGCAAGTGCCCAAGTGCCCTGCATAGGGCAGAAAGGAATGCCTCCCGTCTCAGAAAGGTCCTCGCAACAACTGCACCGCTTTTGGATACATTAAAATCTCGGAAGGTAGCTGGACCACGTCCAGCAAAGAAACCCTGGAGGCTCTCACAAATGCACATTTCCCGGGATGGTCTGTTATGACAAATGCCTTTCATTGGCGGAATGTCATAGTTGAGCACAGTTCTGCTCGGGATTTTGAATCCACACGACTAGCCAGAGTTATGCATTGAACTGCATTTATTTATTTATTTACTTGCTAATTAATGTTGTCTATGTTGGTTAAGTTACAATTAATATTAAATGGGTCATTACAGGGAGACTACAGGGAGAAATCTGGGTGGATTCTAAGCTCACTGAAGATGGAGCGATAAATCGAAAAGATAAATAACACCCGTACATGCCGCCCCCGGAATTCTATTGTGTTATTGGACTTCCTTAGTTTCGGAGTAGGATTGGTGGTTATTGGCAATGGACATAACTTGGAAAGGGATCTCTTATAGGTTCCAGAAACGGTTCTTCTCCAGGATGCAAATCGATTATTCGAGCCATCTTCCATTTGTTTTGAGAGAGCCGGTCATCCTTGATTACAACTATGAATGAGTTGACGGACTTGTCTGAAACAGAAGGTTCCGCGGGTGCCAAACAAGGTCCTCCTATGAGGAAATGCCCGGGAGTAAATGGGGTCAGATCGTTTGGATCTGCTGATAAGGGGCAAAGTGGACGTGAGTTTAAACATGATTCGAACTGGGTGAGCACTGTGGATAGTTCTTCATAGTCATAGCAGTGAGTTTGAAGGAACGATACAGATGGGTGGGTTGAAATGCCTTTGGATTCCACGGGCCGTAAGAGTGGGTGCGATGTCCGTGTCGATGGCGTTCGAAACTCCTTTTACTAAATGCGATAAGAATTATCTGCTCCAATGAAATTGGTTCCTCCGTTGCTGTATAGATGTTTGCACAAACCTCTACTTCCGATAAAGCGTTGAAGAGCCCAGAGGAAGTGTTGAGTTTCCAGAGGAAGCGTCACAGTCCTGTGACGGCTTCTAGATGTATTGCCGTGGTTGCTAAACATATAAACACTGCAATATATGCCTAAAAACACTAAAAACACTGCGAGGTCAGTAAAATGATGCATTTTGGGTATAATGCTTCTCGAGCTTCTCGAAATTCTGGTACTTGAGTCTCGCCCACATGATGAAGTCCTAGTGGGTGGCGTAAGTTATGCAGATACTTTTGGACGTAAGCCATAACGAATAAAAATTTGTTATATGATGAATAAGAGGTGATGATTAAGTCGTCAACTGAACAAAAATGTGATGTGACGTTCTTTCTTTCTTCGTGATGTTGGTCAGGGAGATGAGAGTACGTGTTCTTCGGCCACCGATTCTCATTCTACCGTAGCCACCACCTTCTCAATCGGGACCGAACCACCTGATGTCATGCCTGGCTAGCTGATGAGGGGTAAGAGCCCTTGAAGCGCAATCGGCTGGGTTTTCTCCCGAAGATACGTGCTGCCATTGGGTTGTCGTACTTATTTCCAAAATCTTGGTTGGAATTCCTTTAATCCAATATAAAACGATTGATGCGAGTCCAGAAATTAACGGACATGGGAATTCCGGTGGCTGAAAACTGCGTTAGTACCCATTTAGTTAGTTGGGCAGCTAACACTGCACAAGAGAGTTCGATTCGAGGGATCGTTAGTGGCGTGACTTGACTCCGTGCTGTCAATAGGGCCGTGCACACTCTCCCGGATTGACATTGTATTCGGGGATAAACACAGGCTGCGTATGCTTGCGAGGAGCCGTCACAAAAGGCGTGTAGTTGGTGTGACTGTGGTTCACCGGTCTGGTGACCAAGCCATCGAGGTATTTAAAACTTTTTAATGTTTGGTAAATGATTTCGGAATTCTTCACATCGGGCTTGAAGAATTGAGGGTAGCGAGCTATCCCAATCGAGAGCGGGTTGGTTTTTGTCTAGTAAACGTTTAGTAAAGGAGGCCGGAAGGAGGTCAAATAGAACCTTGAAGCTATTGAAATCTTCGTGTACTCCAATAAAGTCCCAGAGTTTTAATAGTCTTCTAGAAATCTACTTCTACATTTCTCTCTCTATACTTCATTTAATTGCTAATGCTAATGTTAATACTAATGGAGTTGCTAATGGGTAGCGATGTTGTTCGTCGTGAGCGAGCTGACGGCGCACGCATATGGCTGTATACGGTGCTGATGCAGTACCAAATGTGATTGTATTTAGGCTGTACTCGGCTATTTCGTTTTGATCATTCCCCCATAAGATGCGTTGAAATTGAGCATCATTCTGGTGCACGTCAATACTGCGATACATTCGTTGGATATCTGCTGCAAACACGTAACGATGTAACCTCCACTTCTTGATGACTCCTCCTAAATCATTTTGTAGCGGTGGGCCGATGCACAATATGTCGTTAAGGGATTTTCCGTTCGAAGTGGTACATGATGCATCGTACACCACCCGAACTTTGGTCGTTGTACTGTCCTCTTTTACCGGAGGGAGTATGCTGCCCGGCAAGCACATACTTGAAAGGTACTGGGCTGGTCGCTATGTACATAGCTATAGCTTCTAGTCTGGGGCGCTGGTAGGCGTACCATCCGTGCCCATGCACTATATACCTCTTGTGGGTATATTCGAGTGCCGTGGTCGTAATCCCTTCAGTGTGGAACACGCCACGTAAAACATGTTCGGAGAGATCCAAGACGCTCATTGTCCTTTTTTAACACTACGTGGTATGAGTAGAGTATATGATACTCTACATGATACATCTTTCTCTAATAGAGAGAGAGTACATGATGAGAAATACTGTTGACCTCTTGGAGTAATCATGTGATGGCCAGGTTTTTGCGGTAGTGACTTCGGAGAGTTTCTTAAGGTCAAAATATTCCTTGATGATGGAGTGATATTGCTGTTTAAATGGGTTGTATCTGTTTAGCCGACGTTCTAAGAGGTGGAATCTATTGAGTGCGTTTTGGTAAGACTTTCCGATGACTTCTTCCTTGTCAAATTCAGTTTTTAACGGAAAAGGTATTTCCGGCCGGTCCAGGTATTTTCCATTGGGTTGTCTGGTGCAGGTACGCTGGATCTTGATCTTCACACCATTGTGCTTCTGCTGTGAAAGTCCTCTCAGAGCTGATTTGATCAAGATCGAAGAATCCCTTTACCATTGCATCCCGATTAGCCTGATAGCATCGAATGGCTACCACATTTGCCCTTGTTTCATTACTATGGCCAAACACGATCCAACCTAATTGAGTGAGTTAAGCAATTGAAGCTCCTTTCCGTAAATCTGGCAGTAACAAATACGTTATTATATATACTCCAAATAACGCGTCGATGCGGCCTGGCCTGGTTACGGTGAGATCGGCCAAGTTTAATCCCTAAAGATGCTGACAAGTGTCCACGTGGACATTGTTTGGTAAATGAGAGGTTATCGAGGACATACGCTGGTCGCACCCGATGGTGAATTTGAAGGTCCGTAAATGAGCTTGTGGAGAACTCTGTACTAAATCTACAGGTGTTCTTTGAGAAATCACCGATCCCGGTGATGTGTGCTGTGACTCGGTGACGTGGAAGTCCCAGTAACTGAGTGGCACGTTCTGTGATTAACGTGCCATCAGAGCCATGATAGATCACGGCTCGAATAACGGCAGTTTGTCCGGTATTATTATTATGTAGTTGCACTTGAGCCAGCAAAATGGATCGAGTTGACTGCGCGGCAGTGGCTATCAGCACTGTAGTGGAATCGGAAGGTTGAGCAGGATCGGAGCTCTCCCTTGCTGCGTCCTGAGTAATCGGTGATGAGCTGGTAGCGTCGTGGGGAAGTGAGGCAGCGTAAGGTGACGTTGTCCGCACTGTAAACAATTCTTGTTGCTGCCACAATACGACAAGAGATGATTGATGCTGAGACAATTTATACATGCCTTTGTATGGTCAACAATTCGTTTGCGGGCAAAGCAATTTTTTGACAAAAAATCAAGACATCGCCGCAAAATGTGTTGCCACTTACAGTTTATGCAAGAGTTGGGACTGCTGGTTCCAGTCGTGGTGTGGAACGTGCTGCCCTTGTAGAAGCCAGAACTCTTTTGCCTTTTGGATTTTTGCATGGAGAATTTGTCGATTTGTTGATCGTAGAGTTTTGCGTGCGCTGGGAACATTTCCGGATCTCAATGATTTTCATGTTGACATGCCGATTGTTGAGGAAGGTTTCCAAGTCAAGGAAACTCAGAATGTTACTGGAGTTTCCCAAGCAATGTTCCCAGGCTTGTACATTTGTCGTAGGTTGTCTAGTGGTGGACTAGATCAAATGATGGACTATCCATTGCGTGCTAGAATGGATATTCGTTTTGGGAAGATTTAGTTGATGCATACGAAGATAGGGTGACCAGGCGTCCGTATTAATACGGACATGTCCGTATTTTCAGCTCTGTGTCCGTTAGTCCGTATTTTTTTGTAAAATGTCCGTATTTTTCGCGTTTTTAACGAAAAAACAGGTTGCACCTGCAATTTTTCCGAAAGGAGTTTCTAGACTTAAACATTCGAAAGCGCCCGCGCTCGCAGCTGACGTAGAGAACGCGCAATTAGTTTAGCACGCGTTAACGGTAAAATTCCCTAGAAATATGGGACGATTGCGTCTGGTTGTTCGGTTTGCTATGTATGTATGCATACTGTCGCGTACATATGTACATTGCTTTTAGCGTTGCTTTGTGTATTTCTGTAACAGCTGACTTTTTTATTCTCAATCAGTCAATCTGTAACAAAACAACCAACTCGTAAGTATTCTGGATGTTTTATAAACGCTAATAACGATTAGATTAGTTGAGAGCTTTATTGTAAAAAAAAAGTGTACTTGTTGTTGCAGATCCTGGAAGCTCAGGTTTCAAGTAATCGAATGGTCTGAATGTTTTCAACGCGAAATTCGGTAAAGGAAAATCTAACCTGACACTCGATAGGGACAACAAGCTTGTGACAATTAACACGGCATAATGTCCGAGTCACCCGATCACAAACGCTTGAAAACCACGCCGAATTCAACCAAACGCAAGTGTACATTTACAGAGGAGTTGAGACAAAAACTTATTCTCGTAGTTTTAGCGATGGGAAATCTGCATATTTTGCTCATTGCATTGTTTGTGATTGTGAGGTGTCAGTTGCAAATAGTGGTTTGTATTTTTTCATTTTTCATGAAATATCGCCTGATTGCTCTTGTGAAATTGTAGGAACCCGTGATCTGGAAAAACACCTCGCTACACCAAAACATTCAAAAAAAGTGCAAGATGCATTTACTTCGCGTTCCATTTTGGACTTCACTTATCAAAAATCAGCAACAGAGGCACATGCAGTTTGGGTGGCTGAAGGAACTTTGGCATACCACACCATAAAACATCATCAAAGCTACAGATCCATGGACTGCACAAGTCAACTCATTCGCTCACTCTTTGGCGATTCTCATGCAGAAAAAAATGTTTCTTGCGGACGTACAAAAACCGAAGCTATTGTAAATCAGGTTCTATCTGTTAATTCCATTGAAATGGTAGTGCAAGATTTGAAAAAGACACCTTTCTTTAGTATAGGCACTGATTCGAGTAATCATGGTAATTTGAAAATGTTTCCATTGATAGTCCAATATTTTGATCCTGCTGAAGGAGGGATAGTTGTCAAATTGTTAAATATCAAAGAAAAGTTTGATGAAAAAGCTCAAACTATTGCTAACATGATAAATAGTGAATTGGATAAACATGTTTTGACTAGTTTATCAGTCGCATACGGAGGCGATAATATCAATACAAACTTTGGTGGGCTGAATCGCAAAGAAGGAGAAAACGTATTGACTTATTTAAGGCGTGAAATAAACCAAAATATCATTGGCATTGGGTGTTCAGGCCATGTCATGAACAATTCAGCTCACCATGGTATAGATCGGTTCGGTTCTTTCGACATTGAATGTATTGTAATGAACATTTTCAATCACTTCTCGATTTACACTGTTCGGACAAATCAATTAAAGAATTTTTGCGATTTCGTTGACGTGGAGTACAGGAAACTGCTATCTCACAGCAAAACACGTTGGCTAACCCTCTAGAATTGATCTAATTTTACAAATTTTTCCAGCTCTGAAATCATTTTTTTTATCCACTGACCATCCGCCAATTATTTTAGAAAGTTTTTACAAAGATGATTTTGCGGAATTGCAATTGCTGTTTATAAGTTCACTTATGAATGTCTTTCATAATAGAACCAAAAGCATCGAACGCGAAGACAATTCTGTTCTAGAAGTTCTGCAAATCATTGACGAAGCATCGGAGACTTTGACTGAAAGACTTAATTCGAAATTTATACCATTCGCAGTCAAGCAGAAAATGGAAAAGCTAACAAATGAAGGTAAAGAAACTGAGTGTCAAAACTTTACAGAATCCATGCTTGTGGTGTATGAAAGATCTTGTGAATATTTGCTGAAATGGAGCCAGTCATTGCGTCATTTGGAAGACTTCGAATGGTTAAATTTCAAGCCAGGAAAAGATTTGAGGTATGATTCTGTTGAAAAATCTGTTGCATTTCTCGCATCCAAAAATATTGAAATTGATGATACAAAATTGTTTGACCAGTTTGTTAATTTAAAAAAATTTTTGAATAAAAAAGAAGCAAAGGATAATTTTTTCAGAAAAAGAGGCAATGAAAAAGTCTGTGAATTTTTTTCTGCTAATAGTTGTCTTGAATCATGTTCTGAAATACTAAAAATTGCTCAATATTTCTTTGCGATTCCCTGTCACAACGCAAATTGCGAACGCGGGGGTTGGTGGAAACGAGAAAACGGCGGTGTCCGTATTTTCCACTTCAGTTATCTGGTCACCCTATACGAAGATATTCGTTTTGGGAAGAACTAGTTGATGCATACGTGGCTAACGTTCAGCAGATACGTTGGTTAGGTTCAGATAAAGGGTAAGTCGTAGAGGGCGTTAATGTGGTGCATGTATTGTAAACGTGGGCTATCATAGCGGTAGATGGTAAGATCCCATGCGATAGTGTAGGCGCCATCCGTTAGTTCCATTTGGTGTACGTCTTCTTCCTGCTCTTTAGGCAGTGCTTGCTTGAGGAAATGGAACCGCTAAATATTTGACAACGCCTGGTTCTGGTGAATGAGTTGCATAAACAGATCATGGAAAGAAGCTGGCCAATCTCTATACTTTCCAGAAAAATTAGGTACTAACAACTTTGGAAGTTGTATTTTGAGTATACTAGGAACATGTGACGCTTGTTGCTTGGGAAATGTAGATGACTGGGAAAAAGTGTTTCGGAGATACATTCTCTCCGAAGATATTTAACAGAACGCTGTGATAAATTCCTCTTCGAACTGGTCCGCTACATTATCGACGAAGTATGGGTGTGTGGGGTAGCCAGCGTTTACAAACTCCTGATGATTCTTGTTGAATTTCGGGCTTAATAAGTTGAGTTTGGAAAGCCGCAGTTGGAAATAGGGTTTAGTTTTCCGAGAAGTGCTGCACATCTTGAAGTTTACTTGGAGATGGTTGAGCTGATTGTGAAGATCCATCCTTTGCCATTGTTTCAGACTTTGCACTGGAAGTGCTTGCGTATGCACTCACAATTACAATAAGTTACAATTAGTAGGTATGAGCTTCCAAAGTGAGAGAACGACAATGGGCTAGCGTTTGCACGACGCATGCGATGCAAAGATGAATTCCATTATTTTCGCTTTCTCTTTGTCGAAGAGAATGAAGAAGTTAAAAAGGAGCATAATGGTTAAGTGTTGAGATTAGGTTTCCATTAACGACTTCGATGGAACTGTCGGAAATGACCATGGATTGTGGAGTCGTGTGTGGGCTGTTCCCCTCATGGGCCACCAAAAATGTTGTGACAAATGCCATTCATGGGCGGAATGTCATAACTGAGCACAGTTCTGCTCGCGGGTTTTGAATCCAAACAACTGGCCAAAGTAATGCCTTGAACTTCATTTATTTATTTACTTGCCAATTAATTAATGTTGTTTATGTTGGTAAGGTAATAATTAATATTAAACGGATAGCGGTAGCGGAAGAAGGGGCTCAAGTACCGGTCATCAACCAAGCAGCCGAATGTAATATCATCAGGATCAGTACGGGGGTTGGGGGGAATGTGAAAGCCAGTCACCGTCGGTTCCGGCGAAGGGCGAAGTAATGCTACCCGTGGGAGGACGGATTCCACGTGGAACGTAACGGTGTCCGGTGAAGGGGTAAATGCCGCCACCCGGGGGAAGATGGAATCGACGTGGAACGTAATGGTTCCCGGAGCAACGATGGAAAAGTAGTCCAGTGGGAAAATCAGCACGATGTGGAGGCGTGTCGTAGAAAGTGGCGGAGTGAGCTGCAAAGGAGCGGCACGGAGCAAAGAGGGGTTGCGACGCAGAGTGCAGCGGGCCCTGGAAGCCCACCGGTGCACCACATACCAGCAGCAGAGATCCGCGGCCGGGGGAAACGAGGGACCACGGACAGCGACCCACCAACGAGAAAGTGACGTGATTCTGGAAGCAGGATTAACGGCAGGAGCAGAATCCAGGAGCATTAACGGGCGCTCCAGTCAGTATTAAAGGAGGCCCATTGGAGCGGCTCGAGACGAGTCTTTTTAGGAAGCTTGCAGCGTTGAGTTGGACGACCGCCTGTGGAGAGTCCGCCATTCAAGTGTTAGAGCGTTTCTAAAAAGGATTTGGTTTTGTTTCAGTTGAAGGACCACCTTTGGAGAGTCCGACAGCCAAACGCATGGAGAGCGAGTAGACAAATAAGGAAAGGATCCATTGCTGGACTTTCCTCTAAAAACCCAGGGTCGTGTAGTCGAGTTGGTCCATTCCCGAACACGGCAGGTAGCCTTGCAAGGAAGTGAGGAAAGGATACGTCTGGCGTACGCCTTACCGACTCCTGAAATCGCAACCAACAGGCGTGGTCCTGCGAAACAAGGATAGACCGACTCGGGATCGCACGCCCGGTGTACACGAAACGTAAAGGACGAGACACAAGACAAAACCAGGGTGGGGAGATCGAGTTGGGCCATTTCCGAACATGGCAGGTAGCCTTGCAAGGAAGTGAGGAAAGGATAAGTCAGGCGTATGCCTTACCGACTCCTGAAATCACAACCAAAAGGCGTGGTCCTGCGAAACAGGGAGGCCGACTTGGTATCACACGCCCGGTAGTCACGAGACGTACAGGACAAGGAAGACAAGGACCCGTTGCTGGACGATTTCCTCTACGAGCCCGGGGCGTCAGAGTCGAGTAGGGCCATTCCCGAACACGGCAGGTAGCCTTGCAAGGAAGTGAAGAAAGGATAAGTCTGGCGTACGCCTTACCGATAACAGGCGTGGTTCTGCGAAACAAGGATCGGCCGACTCGGGTTCGCCGGCGCGTATGCACGGTGTCCCGGTGTAGCGGGAGCGCGTCGCATGGTCAGTCACACGGCAACTTCCAAACTTGGTAGCGAAGACGACACGCATAGGCAACTTCCAAACCTGACACCGGAGCGTATGCACGGTGTCCCGGTGTAGCGGAGGCGGCAGTCAGCAAACTCCCAAACCTGGCACCGGAGCGTATGCACGGTGTCCCGGTGCAGCTAACTTCTAATCCCGGCCCGCCGGCGCGTATACACGGAGGTTCTCGGGAGTAGGGGGCGAAAGGTCACTGCCAATTGTCTGACCAGTCGTAGTCGACCAAGGGGGTGTTTTTAAGGCAAAAGATTGGAGGGTAGCGGAATCGCTGGCAGCGCGGCAACAGGAGTACCATCGGCGACGGAATAGCGGCGGCGTATCCTGATCAACCCGCAGAGGACGCCGACGACGGAGCCGGCAGAAACGGAAGGAGCAACGACGAAGAGAGAAAGAAAACCTTTTGTAGTGTAAAGAGGTCTCGAAATAAAGAGTGTGGAAACTTCAATCTATTTGTATTATTTTCTGAGCTTGGTGGTGGAACGGATCCGCGGAACTCTGTGAGCTAGCCGCGGCGAATTGTGGCGAGCGGAAGCAGAAAAAAAGTTCGTCACAGAATGAAGGAGTTAAAAAGGAGAATAATGGTGTTGAGATTAGGTTTCCATTAACGACTTCGATGGAACTGTCGGAAATGACCATGGATTGTGGAGTCGTGTGTGGATTGTTCCCCTAATGGGCCACCAAAAATGTTGTCACAAATGCCATTCATGGGCGGAATGTCATAATTGAGCACAGTTCTGCTCGCGAGTTTTGAATCCAAACGACAAGCCAGAGTTATGCATTGAACTTCATTTATTTATTTACTTGCTAATTAATTAATGTTGTTTATGTTGGTAAGGTAACAAATAATATTAAATGGGTCAGCTTTAATCCCTCGTGGTTTATCCCAGACCTTTTCCACCACTCCGATTACCTTGCTTGCTCTACGACTCTTCTTAAACAACTACTTTACTAAGGGAGAGAAAAGACAGGTAAAGCTTTACGAAGATTACAGGGAGAATTCTGGGTGGATTCTAAGCTTGCTGAAGTTGGAGCGATAAATCGAAAAAATAAATAACGCCCGAACAGCATTTAAATAATTATGTCCTTAGAATAATACACGTTGCATTTAAAAATCGCAATTTCGTTACTGAAATTGCAGCCCTGCTAAATTCGGTGGCCCTGAAAGTTAGCTGTTCGTTGATCAGAAAAATTGACTTTTTGGCGCGATAATAATATCACATTTTAAAATAAGATTGCAAAAATACTACTTTAAAAAAAAAGCAAAAGTTTTAAAACAGTATAAAATGGAAAATTTTAGTGGAGGTATGTACAATTTAAGTGTTAAATGCCATATTTGTTTAATGCGATGGGTCTGTCAATATGTGCTTTTGTAATGTTGTTTATTAAACATTTTTAGTCTAGATTTTTTCGTGTTTCGTGGAATAAGAGTTGGTTGGATTGTGCCGAATTATAAAAACTACTAACGCAAATTTTTTCTTAATTTTTTTTTTGTTTTTACTCCATTTTACGAAGTTATGCAGAAATTCTACTGTATTGGCTGGCACATGGGCGCGAACCCCAAAGCCTTTACAACTTTGTGTTTAAGCATCGAACTGGAAACTTAAAGCAAAACATAGAGGATCCTTGAAAAAAAGAATTAAGAACTTTGATGCTGGAATAAAAAAATGCTCTCGGATAGATCCTAGGTATAAGGCACGAAAGAAAGTTTTTTTTTTTTTTTTTTTTTTTTTTTTTTTTTTTCGCGGTCTTTCAGAATTTGGAAATGGCTTGTGCATCAATAGGAGCATCAGCTAGCATTCCTGTATTCATCATAAAGCTTAGAGGCCCAGACGACCGAGGGGCGCTCGAGAAACGATTTGTTAGTACATATTAAGCTAATTGAAATTTGTTAAGCTAAGAGGAGTTAGTAAGGAAATTTAAAATTCTATATTTTAAATTAGAGGGACAGGAAAGAGATGTAATAGAGTAGAGACCATTGTAGTTCGAACATAATACCCTAAAAGGGTCGTGCAGTGCATATGTCGAACTACAACGGCTAAGGAACAGAGGACTAAAGTTTCGAGTCCTTCTATTAGGAATGTTGAAATTTAAGCGTGTTAGTAAATGCTGGCTATCTACATCCCCGTTAATAAGGTTATGCAGAAAAACTACACCGAGCATTGTCCTACGATTTGTTAAGCTAGGTAAGTTAATAAGTAAAAGTCTGCTACTGTAGGATGGAAGCTGAAGATTTGCATCCCAGTATAGACCTCTAAGTGCAAATATTAAAAAGTTCTTTTGTACGGATTCTATGCGGTCCTTATGTACTCCATATTGGGGACTCCAGACACATGAACCGTACTCTAGTATAGGACGGACCAAAGAAATGAATAAAGTTTTGGTTATATAGGGGTCATTAAATTCTTTTGACCACCTTTTAATAAAACCAAGGACTCCTTTAGCCTTATTAACCATTAAGGAAATATGGTCGGCAAATTTAAGTTTTATGTCTAATAGGATGCCGAGATCATTAACCTGGGTTAATTTTTCTAAGGCAATCCCATTAATGGAATACGTAGCTTGCAGAGGGCAAGAACGATAAAAAGACATATGCTTGCATTTTGATCCATTAAGTATTAGATCATTAGCCAAACACCATTTTTGAAAGTTATCAAGGTCAGACTGAAGACTGCATTGGGCAGAGATGGATTTGTACTGAAGACAAAGCTTTACATCATCTGCATACATAAGAATCAAATGCTTTGCTGAAGTCTGTGTAAATTACATCGGTTTGATATCCCTTACAAAAGCCGTCTATGACAAAGGATGTCAACTCCAATAAGTTTGTGGTGGTGGAGCGACGCTTAATAAAGCCATGCTGACAAGGAGTGATAATCGAAGAGCAAAGGTGTTGCAAATGAGGGGTAATTAATTTTTCAAATAACTTTGGAATTGCCGACAACTTAGAGATGCCTCTGTAGTTGGCAGCCTCGGACTTTTTCCCTTTTTTATGTAGGGGAATTATAAATGATTCCTTCCACTTAAGGGGAAAAATCGAGGTTTCCAAAGATAAGTTGAAAAGTCTTAGAAGAGGTTTGCACAGAGCCCTGGCGCAGTATTTTAGCACACAGCCTGGTACTCCATCGGGGCCTGGCGAATAAATGGGTTTGACCCATTAAAGACCAGATAATAAGTTGTCCTCAGAAAAAAAACGGACAGAAAACAAGATTTGCTGCTTGAATGTTATATGCGTAAGGCTGATCAGTCAATTTAGGAGGAGAATAAGTTGTTTGAAAAAATTCTGCGAATAGATCGCCAATGGCCTGATCCGAAGTCGCAGAGGAATTTTCAAACATAAGCAGGGGTGAAAAAGATACGTGCTTACGCTTAGTGTTTACAAAATTATAAAACTGCTTTGGATCCTGAGTAAATTGTATCCGGCAGCGGTCAATATAATTCCTATAACATTAAGCGTTATGCACGGTAAAATTCGACCGAGCTAGTAGGTATCTTGAGAAATCAACACTACTGCAGGTTTTTTTATGTTTAAGTAAAAGCTTATTTTTTTTATTTTTTAAGTTAGCAAGGCACCTTGTAAACCAAGGAGGATTTGTTGAAGCGGACGGATATTTCCAAGGCACACATGAGTCAAAAAATTTATTTAAAGTAAAATAAAATTTTTCTAAAGTGACATTAAGATCAGTGCACGCCAGAATATCAGACCAGTCAAATGTATCAATAAGGCTATTAAGTTTCTGAAAATCAGCTTTACGGAAACAGCGAATCTTATTTACCACGCTCGGAGACATCTGATCGATACCAGGAGTGGTTTCGATTGAGACCTCCAGTGTGGGGTGATATGGATCCTCTGGGGATGAAAGGGGAAAAGCTCTGGAGAGAGCAGTACCATCAGGATCAGATACAAAACATAAGTCTAAAAGCCGACCTAACGAATTTCTAACATGATTGATCTGACCTAGGGACATGTCAAACATGCCCGCGGTGAAGTCGTGGTAAGTTATAAGTGACAAAGATGGTGAGTTATCGACGTTGGACCACTTTAATTCTGGAATATTAAAGTCGCCCACCGCTACGAGTTGGTCACGATCCGTCATAAGATTAGAGACGTATCGAATGGCGGACAAATGCTGCCAATATGTAGGCGGTTCAGACATAGGAGGTATATATGAACATGTAATGTATAAAGCTTTAACGGACATAGTGATTTTAACGCAAATAAATTCTATGTCACCAAACTCTTGGGATTTCACCTCTTCAGAAGCAAAAGTAGAGTCTACCGAGATGAGGACTCCACCCCCCCTTCGCTGAGGTCGATCCCGTCTAAAAGTGGTGTACTTACTTGGAAAAACTTCGGAGCTAAAGATCTCCGGATTTAACCAAGTTTCTGTAAATGCTATTATATGGGATGCAAAGAAAGAACTATCAGAATATAGCTTGGGGAGTTTGCTACGTAGCCCCCTAGTATTCTGATAGGTAAGAGTTAGTGAGGAAATTAGTTTTTTGGGTTAGTGGCCAAAGAAGAGGTGGAGGGTTGGTCAGTGGTTCCGATATTGGGAAGTCTCACTCCCACTGGTTTATTAACTTTTTTTTTTACGGAACTAGGCTGATGTTCTTGGACGAAAAGATTCTCTGGCCAAAAACTGGGAGAACAAATCGTCTTGAACATCAGCGCGGGCACACGAATCTTGAAAGAAGACGTGCGCCTTGTATAATTATATTTAAATTTTTGTATGTCCTCCACCTTTATATCGGCTTTAGTTTTGGCTTTGATATAAGCCGAGATATCAATCTCTGAAGTATCAGGGGCAAGCCGAGAAACAAATATATGTTTCGATGGAGGAATCACCTGTAAGGGTTTTGGTGTCGCAGGTACAAGAACTGCAGCATCAGTCGGTGCCGGTGGTCCGGACTGTGGAATACCCTTTTGGGTGACCCTAATGGGGGTTTCGTTCCCTAGGACCTGTGGCATCACTTGAAGGGATGCCATGGCGGACATATCGGACAATTGCTCATTATCCCTGAGAAATTCTGACGAATTTTTTTCAGTTAAGGCCCTTGGGGTGGCCAGAGATATAAGCGGCTGCATTAATGTCGGCTGAGCAGGCTGAGGCGGATCAGAAACAGCGGATTTCTTACGCTTAGGGGACTCATTTAGCAGCTGAAGGCCACTAAATTGAGTGTCAAGCGCACAGAGCTGGTCATTGATTTTACGAAAACCAGTGATCAGCTCTTTAAATCCATTTTTGGTCTGTCTCATGAACGACCTCATTTCGCCTTGCACAGCACGACAATTTTCGCAACAATAATGTATCCCAGACCTACGGGAAATGGCATCCGAAACTGATGTAGTGAAACCGGCACACTTGGCGTGCACGACGTTTTCACATAACCAGCAATGGATACTAGGCTGGGATGTGGAAATTGTCTTGTTGCAAGACTTAATGGCACAGACCAGTTTAAATTCCATTTTATTTATTATTATTTTTTTTTTATTTAATAAGACAAAAATTAATATTTAAAAAGTTAAAAAACACAATACCTTGAACCACTGTGCCAAACAAGAAGCCGAAGCGGGAGCTTTTAAAGAGTGCACAAGAGAAATGCAGAAAATATAGATAAGCCGAGGAAGAAGCAGAGCTGAGCTATGCTTGGAATAGAATTTAGACAAATTATTAATTCGATTCCAAATATACCGCAGCACTCGCGAAGCGATACGGTTTAGGCTTTAAGATTATTATGATTCACAAGATGCAATTCACAAAGTATGTAAACACCGGTTTACCAATATTTATCAAAAACGCAGTGCGCACAAAAAAAACACGACCGTTCGCTTGAAAGAAAGAGAGGGAAGTTTTCTTGCATTACGTTTTCAAGTGAAATTTCAGCTATCATAAAAGAAGTCACAACGAAAGCTGAGCTTGTACCATTAACTCCAGTTACATTTGAATGTATCGATGCCTATTCCTTTGATTTAGATGTTAAAAGTGATTACAAATTAATTTAGTAAATATAAAGTAGATGTTTAATAAGCATTATTAGTTTATTTATTTAGGAAGTTTAAGTTGGCGAGAAGGGATTGAGGGGATATTTACTAAAGTTATTTTATAAATATATTTAACATTAATTGGATACATTGGTCTAATTTTCATGGATATTTTGTAAATTTTTGTCCCAGGGTGCATTGGTTTCTGTGGGGTGGAAAGGAAGGCGTTGCCCGATTTTGTCCACACTTCTCATATATAATATTTATATAGTGTGCCAAGTTTCAAGTCTGTAGTTTCATTTTTATACCCTTGCAGGGGGTATTATAATTTTGGTCAAAAGTGTGCAACGCAGTGAAGGAGACATCTCCGACCCTATAAAGTATATATGTATAGCATGTCCGTCTGTCTGTTTCTACGCAAGCTAGTCGCTCAGTTTTTTCGTAAATTTTCGTTTTCTTTTTTTCGCCCAAATTTCGTAACGATCGGCCGACTATATCTTAAAGCTGTCACATAACTGAACGATCGGAAATGGTTTTTGGTAGAAATACAAACTTTGGTATGTTTGAAGATAAAACTTTGGGACTTTTTTAAGACTTTGTAGTGTAATAAATTGGATTATATATTTATATTTCCATTAAGATCGTCCAACTATATCCGATGTTGACGAAGTTAGCTTTCCTTTCTTGTTTTTCAATCTATTGGGACCAGTGTGCATGGCCTAGATCGTCGTACATCTTGATGGGACTTATTTATTAATTGATAATTTGCAGGAAACTGTAGTGAAACCCATGCTACTGTATGGTGTCCTGATCAGAAAAGAAAAACGCTCGAAAAGAAAAAGTTTGTTTAATGTGTAGATTAAAGGAAATGAGTACCGGGTATAAAAAAGTCGAGGAAACTTTGTAGATCCGATCAGTTGTCTCAAAATAAAATCTGTTGAAAGTCCTAGAATTTCATATTTTAGTCACTTTCGAGCGTTAGTCCTATGACAGCTAACGGATATAATTGTATATTCCCGGTCTAAAAATGTGCAAAATATATATACATAAAAAAAAAAATTTTTAATTGGGGTTGAATAAATCAATCATCCAAACACACAATCGTATACAAAAACAAGAAAAACTCTTTCATTTAGGAACAAAATGGTTAAGTTCCAATCGATGCGTAATTTGGAGTAAAATGTAGTATCGATAAATATCATCTAATACTATAATAATATCTAAGGATTTCCCTCAAGCCCCCAAAATTGTGAAATTTACTTTTACAAAAATTTCTCCCAAAACAAAAAACCTGACACAGATCCTTTCAATTGGTACCTTTCGGATTAATTCAAAACAAGAAAGGAAAGCTAACTTCGGGCGAAGCCGAAATTGATATACCCTTGCAGTAAATTGTAGAAAAAATTGAGCACTGAAAATATTCTTCTTTATTTAGTATACTTTTTAATTTAGCCTTTTGTATAAGGCAATTATATCCTTTTATATAAGGATATAGCTAGCTTTTTCATCATTTTGAACAATGCTATGGAAAGTAGGTTATTAAAGATCATAAAATTTCATTCATTTTCATTGTTAAGTTTACCGTTTTTTGGTAATTGGTAAGTTTTTACAGGTAAAACAGGTATATAAAATGATCCTGACACTTTATTGCCTGGACAAAAAGGGTTAAACTGTGTAACCTTAAAGGGTTAAGGGATTATAGGTTTTTTTTTAATATTGCCTAACTTGCCTATATATTGAAAAAACGACTTTGTAGATCAGTCCAAAACAAATGTAGTCGAGTGACGACGTTACTCTGCCGGTTGAACTTCAGAAAATTTAAAGTGTGTGAAAAGTATTTTTTGCCAGTGTTAAAGTTAAAAAGTGCAAGTTTTATTTTTTACCAGTAACAAAAAAAGTGTGTTTAAAAAATATATGAATTAATTGTTGATACATATATTTAGGTAAGTCTATTCCTAAAAGCGTCCTTTAATATGAGATTTATGAAGAAGGAATTTAATCCTTCGTAAATTTTCTTATTGTTCTTATTGTTTACTTTTTTACAATTTAATTTGAATTTTTTAAACAGCATCCAAAAAATGCCACGTGTTTCACGCACATCCCAGGAGCAACGCCGCCAAGCTGCTTTAAACCACAGCAGAGCCCGCTACCAACAAAATGCGGTGGAAATAAGAAACAGGAACTCGTAACACATCGCCAATGTACGAGCAAGCAACCCAGACTTACGGGAGGAAAGTCGTGCGCAGGATTCCGCAGCACGGGCTCAGAGGAGACGCAGCGAAAGGATTACTGCTGACCATGCGGCGCGGAGGACTATTCCGGAATACCGAATTCCGGAACGGGTTCGGGACGCCACAGCGCGTGCTATTCGTCGAGAGGACTCCTAGGAGCGGCGACAAGAGCAGGTGCAAAATACTGCTGACCATGCGACGCGGAGGACCAATCCCGAATTTCGAATTCAAGAGCGGATTCGAGACGCCGTAGCTAAAAAAAAGCTAATCATCGCGAGGACCCAGTGGACACTGGAGAGCACCGACAGCGACGAAGAGATACGGAAGACAGGCAGCGAGAACGGGAAAGGGACCCCGATTACAGGAGAGTAACCAGGAGAAATCCCATCGCAAGAACACAGGAGCAACGGATAAACACATCACAACGCCGGGAAACACGACAACAGCGGAGGATTCGTTAAGAACAAATTAGGCAAATGGCGGAGGAATCTTTATCACAGGAACATAAAGGAAGGACCAACGGAAATTTGTATTTGCTGTGGAGGAACATGGTTCCGTTCGCAGGTAAGTGGATTATACATCCTGGCTAGCTCCTCTAAATTTCCCCTTCTAAACGTTGGCAACGCTTTTTATTTGTAACGAAAATTTCCCAGTCCGTCAGGCAAATATAACTTTTGCAACACTTGTCGTCGTGTCATCTCTCTTGGCAAGCTACCATCACTCTGCCTTTGCAATGGGTTCGACTTCCCAGAAATTCCTTTTATGAGGATTATTTCCCTCGGCTATGAAAGGCAATGCGGAATCAGAGGGGCAGTAGTGAACGTTCCTGAGTGCTTAAATGGACTCACCTACCTCGAAGAACGCCTTATTTCACCGAGAATTCCTTTTATGAGGATTATTTCCCTCGGCTATGAAAGGCAATGCGGAATCAGAGGGGCAGTAGTGAACGTTCCAATTTCAGTTCCTGATATTGTGACTGCGCTTCCGCGCTCTTTCGACTCTACTCATGCCATCCAAGTCCATTTAAAAAGGAGACTAGAGTACGCTCACAATTTCATGACTGAAACTATTCGACCGGCTCGGGTCCTTGAAGCTGTACGGTACTTAGGGAATACCGAGCTCTACAGAAAGCATAACATTTCACTGAACAAATCATGGCTAGCAGGACTTCAAGGAATTAATGAAATTCCTTTTATTGCGGATGAATGTGATCGTGAAGCAGTAGAGCAACTTCTTCAGCTTAACGCTTGACGAAGACGCAGAGGAACTTTTCTTTCCAACTATTTCTTGCGGAGAAATATTTAAAGGAAATACAACCTATGCAAAAAAAAAGCCAGATCTCAAATCCGATTTTACGACCGTCGCTGCGCTGTAGTTCCTAAAGTTTTGTACATGTATACATTGTACGAAATGCAGCGCATTCAAAATTCTATTTCAATTGCTTTACGGAACAAGTCAGGTGTAGCTACCGCTGGTAATCTGCGGGATGAGTCATTTGTTGACAGACTTGTTCAACATGATGATGGCTACCACATCCTTAAAGGCTTACGGTTTGCACCAGCTCATTGGGAGGCTGAAAAAAAAAGTTATTGCTATGAATCGACAATTTGGGTTGCCAACCTTTTTCATTACTCTTTCCGCTGCTAAAACTAAGTGGAATGAACTTTTAGTTATCCTTTCCCATCTATTGGACAATAGGGCTATAAGCGAGGAAGAAGCGGCAGCTCTTTCCAGCTCCGAAAAGGCTCGGTTAATCCGATCCGATCCAGTGACGTGCTCCCGGTACTTCGATTATAGGTTGCGGCAATTAATGAAATTGTTCAAAACCGATATTTTTGGGGAATTCAATCTTTCCCATATTCCCAGCTATGGGAATATTTCTATTAAAAGGAAATTACAGCACCTCGGGAATAAGTTTATTAACGCTACAGAAATATCGGCCCAAGAAGCAGCTTACAATATTTTGGGTCTGCATATGTCGGAGGCAAGTGAAGGTACTATTTTTATAAACACTTGCCATCCAGACAAACGAGTTAGATTGACTCGCTCAAATGAAGAATTGGAGCGACTACCAAACAACTCGGTGGATATTTTTGAGCGTAATATTCTTGACCGATATGTGCAAAGGCATGAGAAGTTGGAAGGAATTAGTTTAGCCGAATTCGCGGCTTGGTACAGATTTGTCAAGCGAAATGCACGATCTGCCGCTAATCATAGGGAAGACTATGATGAAGCAAATGATGTGGAGGTAGATGACGAAGATGAAGTTGCTGAGCAAAGCTATCCACTGATGGATGGGTCTGGTTGCGTTAAGAAACGCAGGCATCCGCTGATTCTACGGTGGGTTCGTTTTAGCATTAACTCTTCACCTTCCGATTATTTCCGAGAGCATTTAATGCTCTTCTATCCTTGGCGAAGTGAAGAAGCTGAACTTCTTTCCAACGACATTGAAAACACCTTCCGAGCAAACCACGAAGCCATTAAGACAAAAAAAGGAACTATGATGTGTTGGATGATATGGATTTAGAAAGAGTTCTGGAAGATTTGCAAGAGGATAGGGGAGATAATGCTCCTGTTGCGGAAGAACCTGCCTCCCAATTTTCGGACGAAGAGTTTGAGCTTTGGCAGTACCAAATATAGAGCGGAACGTAAACATTCTTCACTATGACAATGCGGTAAACAACCCTGAAGAAGACGGCGAACTTCACTTAATTAGAC
Organism: Drosophila bipectinata; assembly: GCF_030179905.1. Classification (NCBI taxonomy): domain Eukaryota; kingdom Metazoa; phylum Arthropoda; class Insecta; order Diptera; family Drosophilidae; genus Drosophila; species Drosophila bipectinata. Next base: position 16,464,583 of record NC_091740.1, on the reverse strand, counting down.
TCCCCCTGTTAGTTTCCAATGATGACCTTTGCTAGCTAACTCGGTCCCTCAAACATAAGCAAAGACAATATTATGCACATGTGATGCATAATGTTGTTTGTAAAAATATTTTTTACGAATATGTTGGTGGAGGGGCCGGTGTAGGAAAAAGCAGACTGGTGCTACGGATTCGGCAAAGGTTTTATTATGTGCTCCAACTGGAAAAGCTACTTTTGGAATTGGAGGACTGACACTTCATTCAGTGTTTTCTCTTCCAATTAATCAGGCTTCAGGTCCCTTAAGACCTTTAAGCAATGACAGTTTAAATACAATTCATTGCAAGTTGATTGATCTCCAATTAATTATAATTGATGAAATTTCAATGGTTGGTTCTAAGATGCTTTCATTTTTGGATCAAAGGCTTCGTCAAATTTTCCGAAGCCCTGACATATGTTTTGGTGGAATATCTATTATAGTTTTTGGAGATCTAAAGCAGCTTTCCCCAGTTGGAGACAGTTGGATATTTTCGGAAAGGACAATTAATCCTTATAGCGTTTCAGCAGGAAAAAACCTATGGAGCAACGTTAAGTATTTTGAGCTCACAGAAATATTGCGCCAAAGAGGCGATCATGCATTTGCTCAAGCCCTGAATCTTTTATCTGAGGCTTGCATGACAATTGCAGATATAGAGCTCCTAAAACAAAGAGTTGTTTCACCCAGCGAAGTTCCTGATGATGCCATTCATTTATTTTCTGCTAACGAAGAAGTTAACAATTACAATTCCATAAAACTAGCGGAAATTGGGACGGAAGAGTTGGTTTCCACTGCAGTTGATACAGTGAACATATCTGCACGAAACAGAGAAAACACGTTAAGATATGCTCAAAATATGAAAACCTCTGAAACACAAGGTTTAGCATATAATTTTCATCTCAAAACAACCGCTAAATATATGGTAACCGTCAATATACACACAAGTGACGGACTTGTAAATGGAGCAACTAATGCAAATTGACCATTGCTTAGTGAATCGCTCAAATTTAGTGACGCGACGGTTGGCGCTATCGCTAGATGAAAGGTTCGGAACAGTGGACTCCAATATTAAAAGCCTTTCGAGTTTTTCAATGTGGAAGATCGGAGCATGCCTCTGTTGACCGAAAAAAAATCCCAATTGTTCCTGCTGAGGCTACCAACCACAAAAGCCAAGGAGCAACATATAGCAAAGTCGCCGTGCATCTTAAAAGAGGCATCAAGCGAGCTTTGCTATATGTTGGATGCAGCAGGGCTACTAGCGCATCAGGACTTTTCCTTCTAGGCGACTTTGTTCCTCCAACAAGATTTGGAGCCCCAAATGTCCAAAACGAACTTCAAAAGTTAAGGGAGGAAAAGTTCTTGACTACGCAATATGAAATTTTAGTCAGCGTACTGAAGAAATCTCCCTATATTACCATAATGTTGAGTCTCTTCAAAGCCATCGCGAAGATATTTTCAACGACCATATGTTCTGCAAATTTTCTTTGTTTTGTCGAAACTTGGTTCCCAGCGAAGACTTTTCGTTACAAGGTTTCGACATTATAAGAAGAATTGATAGCAATCGATTGAATGGTATTGGCAAAAATGGAATTATGATTTATGCCAAGCAAAATATTGCCGAAAATGTAGTTTTCTTTTTTGAGACAAATAAGTCTTTAAGCTCAAGAACTACATACCAATCAATTGCCTTCAAATATCTCGATACATCCTTTATTGTTGTTTATAGGAACCCTGACTTTCCTATAACACAATTTCGAAATTAAGTTATGGCGGATGTAGAAAGAATACGCAGCTTAGAAAGTAATACAAAATTGGTAATATTAGGAGATTCTAATATACGCAGATCTACAACCACTGATCGACTGGAGGAATCTTTAAATGAAGTTAACCTTATTCCAATCAATAATTGTGCAACTACAAAACATTTAACGCAAATTGATTGGATTTTTGCTGAAAATTAGCTTTGGAATAGTCGGCCGATCCTTATGAAATTTGGCATGTTGTTTTATTTTGCCAAAAATAGCTCTCGTGTAAAATTTAAACTCTCTAACTCTAAAAACACCAAAATTATACCATTTCCGATCAATCAGTTATATGGCAGCTATAGGATATAGTCGGCCGATCCCGGTCGTTCCGACTTATATACTGCGTGCAAAGGAAAGAAGGGTGTGTGCAGACTAGATAGACTAGTTCGCGTAGAAACAGACAGACAGACGGACATGCTCATATCAACTCAGGAGGTGATCCTGATCAAGAATATATATACTTTATAGGGTCGGAGATGTCTCCTTCACTGCGTTGCACACTTTTGACCAAAACTATAATACCCTCTGCAAGGGTGTAAAAAGTTCAGTGGACACATGAAAATTTAAATATGGATCGGGTTATTCGTCGGAACAAAGAAACGCATTAAAAAAATGAAAATACTTGCCTTTATTGTTGTAAATATGGGTTTTTCCTCCTTCATGGCAAAAAGCACAACCCTTATGATTCACCGAATTGGAAACAAAGTAGTTGCTGGAGCTAATTCCGTTACAGTTAATAAGTTTAATCTCAAACCAAACAAGACCGATTAGCAACCAGATCAGATTGCACCGGTTTCGTTTGTTTTTGGAACAGCTACGCATTGAAATATTTGTCGATAAAAAATACTTTAAAGGCGATACTTTTACGGCTTTTGTTGTTGGAACGTAAAGTTGCCTGACCCCCGATACTAATTTGTAATTTACTTTGAATATTTTAAACGTTGAGCATGTTGCTTCGCCAAAACTTAGTCGTTGTTGAAAAATTGTATCATGCTGTAGTTCCACATGTTCAATATGAAGTTTTTCTTGCAGCTTTTGATGTCGTTGTATGTTAAGCTGCTTATTAAAAACAGTTTTAGTATACCTTCTTCGTCTGCGGCGCCGACGTCTTTTTCTTCTTCGCTGTCGTCTTATGTTACGATTGTTGCAAAACATCTTATGAAAATTTTTTGATTTTAGCTGTTCATCATTGGTCAGTTCGCATAAACTGTACCACGAATGAAGGGATCTGAGCTTAAAAATCGAATTGTTATTGGCAGTAGCAGCATTAGAAATGGCAACGGAAATAGTTTTGTTACTTGGCCGCCTTTCTCCTGAAATTCCAGAGGGACTAAGCCCGGCACCACTATCAAGTAGGATGCAGCTAGATAAAAGCGTGGTTAGTGCTGTTACCCAACGCACAAGCACTAAAAATATTGCCATTAGGTTTGAAAATCCAAAGGACTTAGTTCCAGGAACTTTTATACTAGCAAGCTGCTGAGTATGGGATAGTTTTGTTCTACCTCCATAACAATTACAACTATTGAAGTTAAAGCAACAACAGCAGCTGTCAATAAAAACAACACAACATCCCTGACGGCAACATATGCATTGGCAATTGTAGAAGCACCTGTTGCCTTTAAAAGGCGGTCCATTTTGAGACTGATGAGGTCCAACAGAAAACCTCATTGTTTTTTTTTTTGAGGCAGTACTAAGTTAGTATTACAGTTTTAATAAATGGATTAACATATCTTATTTTTAGATAAAGCCCAAGCCATGTTAAGTTTTTTCGTTATTTTTCCGTTAAAGCCCTGCAAATAGAAAGATAAATTAATTTTTTTTTAATATTCTATTTATTCTATTTAATTTCTATTTATTAGAAATCTATTCTATTTAATATTCTAATTAAAACTGTAATTTTTACTATTTTAATTTATCTATTAATATTATCTATTAATTAATAATATTTACTAAATATCTAATTTTTACCTTTTCTACATGTTAAATTACTATACTCTGGCTTTTGATCCAATATAATTATAATAATATGATACGAATCATTCCATTTTATTCACATTTTTGCGAATAAAAAAAACCGCAAATAAATTCGCCGCGTTCACACCTGCGATTTAGCCACGGAAAACATCATGTGGTTTATCGCGTCGCTACCGCTGCAACTGTGGGGAATTTTCCCTGTTTTTGTGGAATTAAATAATAACTTAAAGACAAACCAACATTTTTTAATTCGGTTTCTTAAATTAATAATAACAATGGAATGAAGATAATTAAAAAATGGGCGTGGTTTATTTTATGTTATGGTAAAAATAAAAAAAAATATGTTTTTCTTTTTCTTGTATGACAATAATGCTAGCTATTTTGTAAAAAATGGGCTTTTCAAACTTTTTTCTTGCGGGAAATCGCAGGGAATTCGCTCTGTTTTTGTGCCCCATCCGCCCCAAATTTTTTTTTGGCCCACACTTCCACCAGAACCGCATTTCTGATTGTAACCTTCCTTCCTAAAAATTGGAATTTCGAAAAAAGGCGCAGTTGAGCCTAGATGTTCTGAATCAAGAATTTATGGCTTTATAAGATGGATATAGACACTCACTGAACAAATCCAAACATTTTTTTTAAAACTTCCCAAATTTGATCTTTTATTACGAAAGCTTTGTACGGACACAACCTTCTAGAATTACAAATTGTTGGAAACACAGGCACGAATTTGTTCAAAATATAAGTATGTATATCCATTTTAAATTTTATTGATTTGTGCTTCGGCTTTCAAGAAATATTCATTCAAAACATATATTCATTCATTTCAAAGGAAAGCTAACTTCGGGCGGAGCCGAAGTTGATATACCCTTGCAGTTAAAACCGGATATATATCGGATAAAGTTGGCCGATCCTTATGAGAATATCATAATAAAACCAATTAATTACAATAAAATATCTAAAAAAAAGTCCCAAGCTTCTATCTTCAAAAATACCAAAGTTTGTATTTATACCAAATACCATTTCCGATCGTTCAGTTATATGGAAGCTATAAGATATAGTCGACCGATCTTTATGAAATTTGGTAGGTCGGATTAACTGTCCAAAAATAGGCAGCTATAGGATATAGTATTATAATTTTGGTCAAAAGTGTGCAACGCAGTGAAGGAGACATCTCCGACCCTATAAAGTATATATATTCTTGATCAGGATCACCTCCTGAGTTGATATGAGCATGTCCGTCTGTCCGTCTGTCCGTCTGTCTGTCCGTCTGTCTGTTTCTACGCAAACTAGTCTCTCAGTTTTAAAGCTATCGTCTTGAAACTTTGCACACACCCTTCTTTCCTTTGCACGCAGTATATAAGTCGGAACGGCCCGGATCGGCCGACTATATCCTATAGCTGCCATATAACTGATTGATCGGAAATGGTATAACTTTGGTGTTTTTAAAGTTAGAGAGTTCAAATTTTAGGTGAGAGCTATTTTTGGCAAAATAATACGACATGCTAAATTTCGTAAGGATCGGCCGACTATATCCTATAGCTGCCATACAACTGAACGATCGGAAATGACCCAACTTTAACCCAAGTCGTGTTTTTGAAGATAGAAAGCTGGAACTTGGTACAGATTATATATTTGGTCAGTTGATCCGACCTACCAAATTTCATTAGGATCAGCCGACTATATCCTATAGCTGCCATATAACTGAACGATCGGAAATGGTACTTGGTAGAAATATCAACTTTCGTATTTTTGAAGATAGAAGTTTGGGACTTTTTTTAGATTTTGTATTGTAAAAAATTGGATTACATATTCCTATTGCCATAAGGATCGGCCAACTATATCCGATGTTTGCGATATATATCCGGTTTTAACTGCAAGGGTATATAAACTTCGGCTCCGCCCGAAGTTAGCTTTCCTTTCTTGTTTTTATATTAATTTTTTTTATACCCTTGCAGAGGGTATTATAATTTTGTCCAAAAGTGTGCAACGCAGTGAAGGAGACATCTCCGACCCTATAAAGTATATATATTCTTGATCAGGATCACCTCCTGAGTTGATATGAGCATGTCCGTCTGTCCGTCTGTCTGTCCGTTTCTACGCGAACTAGTCTCTCAGTTTTGAAGCTATCGTCTTGAAACTTTGCACACACCCTTCTTTCCTTTGCACGCAGTATATAAGTCGGAACGGCCGGGATCGGCCGACTATATCCTATAGCTGCCATATAACTGATTGATCGGAAATGGTATAACTTTGGTGTTTTTAGAGTTAGAGAGTTCAAATTTGACATGAAAACTGTTTTTGGCAAGCCATTACGACATGCCAAATTTCATAAGGATCGGCCGACTATATCCTATAGCTGCCATACAACTGAACGATCGGAAATGACCCAACTTTAACCCAAGTCGTGTTTTTGAAGATAGAAAGCTGGAACTTGGTACAGATTATATATTTGGTCAGTTGATCCGACTTACCAAATTTCATAAGGATCGGCCGACTATATCCTATAGCTGCCATATAACTCAACGATCGGAAATGACCCAACTTTCGTGTTTTTGAAGATAGAAAGCTGAAACTTAATACAGATTCTATTTTTGGCCAGTTAATCCGACGTAGGAAATTTCATTAGGATCGGCCAACTATATCCTATAGCTGCCATATAACTGAACGGTCGGAAATGGTATTTGGTATATACTATAACTATATCCGATGTTTGAGATATATATCTGGTTTTAACTGCAAGGGTATATAAACTTCGGCTCCGCCCGAAGTTAGCTTTCCTTTCTTGTTATAAATAAATTTAAATACAATGTCCTTAATAATTTTGTTATTTTTTATTTCAATGAACGTTAATAAAAGTTGCTTGAGAGTGGGTATAAATATTTGTTGTTTTTCAATTTACTATTTAAATAAAAAATAGCTCTTATTTGCAGTTCATGGCGGATGAAAACACATATTAAAACCTTTTTTTAAATTTACAAATAACCTTTTTTCAATTTTAGCTGACCATAAAAAATATCAAAAATACTCGATATATCGATTTTGTTGGTAATATTTCTTAATATTATCGAATGATTTTTTTTTCACAGCAAATATCATCAATACGATATTTTTTCAAAAACCAACAACCCTAGTATGTAAGATAAAATAGTAGTGTATTGTTAATAATGTAAAACTTAAATATCCAAAATTTGAATACTTTTAAAAAACACATTTATGACACAAAAACAGTGCAAATTTTCCCCTGTGAAACGTTAAATGCATTCCCACGACTACAATACCACCTTGTACTCCACGAGTACCGAGTATTTTTTATAAGAGAGACTCAAGAGTATATATATAATAGGGAAAATCGACTATAGCCATCCTTTTTGGTAAAAGGACGAAGGATTTTATTATTATAATATTATTATATGACAATTTTAATAACAGTTTCTAGTACATCGAAACTTTGCTCATACATCATATTTATTACTTCTCTTCCTACTTATTAAGCTAACGGTAGTGTTTTGTGCTCAGTGGGTTTTAAATAAATTTTACTATAAACCGGTTTTTACCTACTTTAGATTTGAAGAACTTCACTTAAACAAAAATCGTATCCTTTTGCGTTTGCTTTGATATATTTGGAGGCGAATTAATAATTTGTTTAATTTCAATCCAAGCATAGCTCGGATCTGCGTCTTCCTCTTCTATTCTTTTTTTTATTGTGCAATAGAGGTTATGCATTTGTGCGTAATAAGACAATCTCCTCATCCCAGTCTACCATCCATAGCTAGCTATGTGAAAACGTAGTACCCGCTTCCGTTTCGTCAGTCAGTTTCGGATGCCATTTCCCGTGTCTGGTCTGTCCAGGACGAAATAATGTCGTTCATGAGACAAAAGTAAAGAGTTCAAAGAGTTGATCACAGGCTTTCGAAAAATCAATGACCAGCTCCACGCACTTGACACTCAGATGTGCCCTTATGAGTCACCTACTAAATGAGTCCCCTAAGCGTAAGAAATCCGCTGTAAGCAGAGCTCGGAAATAACTCTTGGCCGTTTCTCGTTGTCTGCAAATAAGTGTCTTTTCCTGATTTTTTACAAAAAGACTCAGATTCTTATTCTGTCAGACTATTCTGTCTTGTTCTGCGGTTCCAAGACCGTTTTGTCTCTCTTGCGTATGTAGTGGTATACATTCACACGTATAGGCAAGATAACACAATGCGATAGTGATTTGGAACTTTTGAAGGGACCTACTAGGAATTGTTTATTTGGTCATAATTTTGTAATCAAATTGGTCTCGTTATATTCAGGATTAATGAGACAATATTGGTGTGTGTCAAAAATGATACCATATCTTGTAAGTTGGACGCAAAAAAATGGCGGCAAAGTCCAAAAAACAAGACAAAAAAAATTTGTGTAAAAATTTTATTCTTTTTGTTTAAATTAATTGAAGATGTATTTTTTTTTTTTTTAACTACAATATTTAACTATTCAAAAACGTCAGAAATTTTAAAATCGGCTTAAAATTTTGCGTTAAGGAATTTTTAAGACAAAAAAGCTCCGAAAAAACGTTTTTTTCAAAATAATAGCAGATTTTGAAGGTGTAAGAAATATTTCAAACACGGTTTTGTATTATATCCGACCTAATAAAACAATTCCTACTAGGTCTCTTCAAAAGTTCCTCCATTTTTTTGTCGCACTGTGTATGTTAATTGTTAAGCGATCGTGAATTCAGTGTGTGAAGTTGTAAAAAATTCTGTGTAAAATGGGAAAAGAATCGAATAAAAAAGTGCACCAATTCTTTAAATTTAAATTAATGAAGAAAACAAATCAACTTTTAGTGGAAATTTTACTTAGGTAACACCATGATACAATTATACAATTATGTATGTATTATGTATACAATTATGAGTATGAGTATGATTATTTCAGTATGAGTAGAACAATACTTGAAATTCAAAATTACCCTAACGAAAAAAGAAAAACATCGTATCAAACGAGCGAAGAAGCAATTGTTTCTTCTTTGAATAAAAGTGTAACCACCGACAGAAAACCATTTATATTTCTAGACAGTGAAGGTATTTCTAGACAGGAAAGAAATAATGGATCCAATATATTATTGGGATGAACCCTGTAACGTTTTAAAATATTATGAATACTATGAAGAGCAATATATATTATTGGTATGAACCCTGGAAATATTATGAGTTTTGTGTGAGTCAACGAGTAAGATGTCAAAGAAAACAAAAGGGCTCTTGTAAAGAGCTTCTTGGGAGAGCTGGTGTCGCTGAACATCGATGTTGCCACCAGAATGGATAAGGCCATTTTAGGATTACATTTGCAAACGGTCCTCGCAAGCCAGGATAAAACCTAGGTTATTGTAAAGACTTTAGGTATGAAAGAGCTCGGAAAATCTCACACTGGAGTATACATAAAGGACAAACTTCTACAAACCTTACATGATTGGAATATCACTTAAGCAAATTTACAAGTAAAAATTAAACTATATACAATTTGTAAAATACAGGGTGGGCCACGTAGCGGTTTTTAGTTTTTAACATCGTTCAGCGCTTGCGTTTGACGGATTTCGGTCTTACCATTCGTTCGCCAATTTTCAATCTGCCTTGGGGCCCCCGACGCGCGTAAAGAAGTTTCACTTCAAAACATATGGCAATACATACCTATCTGACAATAGGCTCAGCTGACCCCAACTGACATTGGGCACCTGAAGGAATCTCGCCACATATTTCAACAACATAAAGCCACTTCCAATATTGACCTTAGCCAAGGAATGTTTTCACCCCCTCTCAAATGCTATTTCGGAATCCTTCTTCCAGCCCCTTTTCGATTCGATCTACGATGATTCGCGTGACGACCATGTCCCTACTGAAGATACAAAAACCACGCCCACTTTCCCTGAGCACGGTTGGACCCTGTTAGTAGATCGAAGTACCTTTAGGACATGTGCATACCGTTAAACTTTTATATATATTTTTTTTATATTCTTAATTTTTTAAAATAGAATTATAGCTCGTCTGCTCAATGAAGTCTTTTAACAAGACAATCTCCTATCCATTGCTGGCTATGTGAAAAAGTCGTACACGCCAAGTGTGCCGGATTCACTACATCAGTTTCGGATGCCATTTCCCGTAGGTCTGGTTTACATTATTGTTGTGATAACTGTCGTGCTGTTTAAGACGAAATGAGGTCGTTCATGAGACAGACTTGGAATTGATTTAAAGAGCTGATCACCGGTTTTTGTAAAATTAATGATTAGCCGGCCTTCAGCTGCTAAATGAGTCCCCTAAGCGTCAGAAATCCGCTGTTTGCGAACCGCCTCAGCCTTCTCAGCCGACATTAACGCAGCCGCTCATATCTCTGGCTACTCCAAGGGCTAGAACTGAGAACAATTCGCCGTTCGAATTTCTCAAGGAAAATGAGCAATTGTCACCGGCACCGACTGATGCTGCAGTTTTCGTACCTGCGCCACTAAAGCCCTTATAGGTGATTCCTCCATCAAAACTTTTATTTGTTTCTCGGCTCGATCCTGATACTTTAGAGGTTGATATCTTGGCTTATATTAAAGCCAAAACAAAAGCCGATATAAAGGTGGAGGACATAACTAAATATAAATATAATTATAAAAGGCGCACGCCTTCTTTCAAGATTCGTGTGCCCGCTCTGATGTTCAACCAGTTTTTGGTCCATTTTCTGGTCAGAGAACATTTTCGTCCAAGAACGTCAGCTTAATTCCGTGAAGAAAAAAGTTTTAAAACCAGTAGGAGTGAAACTGCCCCATATCAGAGCCAACCTTCTTCCTCGTCCACTAACCCAAAAAACTAATATCGACACTAACACTTACCTATCAGAATAATAGGGGGCTCCGTAGCAAACTCCCTAAACTCTTTTCTAATAGTTTTTTCGTTGCATTCCATATTATAGCCTTTACAGAAACTTAAAGCCGGATATCTTTAGCTCCGAAGTTTTTCCAAGTATGTACACAACTTTTAGACGTGATCGACCTCATCGAAGAGGGGGTTGGAGTTCTCACAACTCCCAAATTACAAGAAATAGTGAAATTTGGTGAAAAAGAATTTATTTGCATTAAAATCATTTCGTCCGCTAAGTCTTTCTTCATTACATGTTCATATATAAGCTCTTTCGTCTTAACCGCCCACATATAGGCAGCATTTTCCCGCTATTCAATCCGTTTTTAATCTTATGACCGATCGTGACCAGCTTGTGAGAGACTTTAATATCCCAGAATTAAAGTGGTCCAACGTCGATAACTCACCATCTTTTTTCACTTATCACGCACCATAACTTCACCGCGGGCATGCTTGACATGTCTCTTAGTCAAATTATTCATGTCTGAAATTCGTTAGGGTGGCTTTTAGACTTATACTTTGTATCTGATCCTGATGGTACCGCTCTCTCCAGAGCTATCAATACATATGATTGGTCCCATACTTTGGCATGCACCGATATTAATGTCACCTTAGAAAAATTGTACTGTACTTTAAATAAATTTTTTGAACCATTTATGCCATGAAAATATCCGTCCGCTTCAACCTTGGTTTACAAGGTGCCTCACTAACATAAAAAATACTAAAAATAGGCTCTTACTTATTTATAAAACAAGAAAGAAAAGCTAACTTCGGGCGGAGCCGAAGTTTATATACCCTTGCAGCTAAAATCGGATATATATCGCAAACATCGGATAAACTTGGGCGATCTTTATGAGAATATGATAATATAACCCAATTTAATACCCAATAAGATTGACAAACTTTATTCGACTAACAGTACGCGACCCGAGAAAAGCGAACTGGGAGTTATATAAGAAAAGATTAGAAAGATCCTTGGAGAAACCTCCGACATGGGACGTTGACAGCAAGGATGACCTGGATGCCATGGTGCCCACGCTAAAGGCGGCTTGCGCCAGGGCATTCAATAAAGCTTGTCCCAATAGCCCCAGGCCAGATGGCATTGTCCCGGCACAATTAATCAAAGCCGGATCCAATCTGAGGTCATGGGTCAGGAAAGCTTTCTAAGCAATTTAACGAATAGGCCCGCAACTATCGTACCCCCGCAATGTGGTTGCGGACAAAGGTCGCATTCATACCCAAAGCGGGAAAACTATCACACAGCACCCCTGAGGACTTCAGACCTATACGCCTGTCGTCCCTCCTCCTCAAGACAATGGAGAGACTAATCAGCCTCCACATTAATCCTACCATCAACCCAGATGATATCTCGGGATCACAGCATGCGTATAGGAAGGGCCGATCCACGGAGACGGCACTCTATGAGATCACTTCGAAAACTTTACTTCGTTCGTCGAAAAGGCACTTAGTGACAAGGAATACGCACTCTTTGCTTTTCTAGACATAGAAGCTGCATTTAACAACATCCTGCCATGCTCGATAATCAATGCACTGACGAGACTAGAAAAAGATGATCAATGCGTTCGCCTTATAAAGCAGATCTTGGTAAACATGACTGTTGAGAGGAGGAGAATCTATTCATGGATACGTCAGAAGAGGCACTCTGCAAGGAGGCGTACTATTATTCCTACTGTGGGACGTGGCAGATAATAGCCTTTTACGATCACTAGAGTTGGTGGTTGCAAGTTTATTGCTTATGCAGATGATGTCGCAATTGCCTTCTTTGGAAAATTTCTCCAGACTCTATGCGACTGCTTGACGGACAAACTTAGGTTTCTCTCAAGATAGGCAGTTGAAAACGGACTAGGTGTAAACCCAACCAAAACCGAACTTGTCCGATTCACCAGGAAGTACAAATAACAAATTTAAAGCTTCCAAAACTATCAGGGGAAACACTCACCCTCAGCTGTAGCGCCAAGTACCTAGGGATTACGCAAGACAGGAAACTAGACTGGAAGGCACACACTATGGATAGAGCTAACAAGGCAACAATCGCGCTCTATACATGCCGAAAAGCCATTGGCCTTAAATGGGGAATGTCCCCAAAGATAGTCAGATGGCTTGACACAGCGGTCATAAGACCCATCCTTTTCTACGGGGTGGTGGTCCGGTGGCCTGCTTTCACAAACTCCACATGTAGAGAGAGATTTAGGAAAACCCAAAGGATGGCGGAGGTCTGCATTACAGGCAGTCTACGTACCACACCGACAGACGATCTAGACTTTATACTCGACCTATTACCGGTAGAGATAGTGGGGGAAAAGGACCGACTATGGACGTAGCAAGTTGGACCTACATCACTGCACGCCAACGGGGGCTACAGACTAATGTATACCTGTAGATCATCCCACCTTAAAATATAAGGTATCCATTCCAACGAGGGAGGAATGGGCCACAAAAGTCCCGGGACCAGCCGGTTCCTTCATATTTACACAGACGGTTCCAAATTGAATGGCCATGTGGGAGGCGGTTTCCACTGCGAGCGGCTGTGTCTTAATGATTCCTTCAGACTTCAGACTTCAATCCTCTTCTCCCGGAGAAGGAACCAGTAGGCATTCCCTTAGATACATGTAGTCAAAAGGCACACGCTTGGGCACATTAATAGATAGGAGGGGGGAGGTCTCCTTGTAGGATTTTTTTTTTTTTTTTTTTATTTTTTTTTTTTTATATTCGTGTTTATTAATTAAAACTAACTTATATGCCTACTATACATTGTTGTTCCCCGACTGGGCTGTAGGAGCATGGGCCTAAGTTGTGCGGTACGGCCGTGAAGCAATGCTTCGCACACCTCTGGCGCCCTACTCCTCCCGCCCATTACGCGCCCTCTCCAGGGCTCTCAGCTCCGTCATCATCTTGGCCACAAATACGGCTATCGCTTCCCATTTGACCGGCGTCTGGAGCATTTGAGGCACCATACTGCTTGGTGTAAAGGCCTCTTCCAGGATCTCCTCCAGGGTTAGGCGATCCTCCTCAAATCGCCTGCACTCGAAGAGGACGTGGAGTGAGTCCTCTGTGACTCCACTGCCGCACGACGGGCAGCAGTCCTCACTTTCATGGCCAAAACGCTTCAGGTAGCTTCTGAAGCACCCATGCCCACTGAGGGCCTGAGTGAGGTAAAAGTCTACCTGGCCATGCTTCCTTCCGGTCCACTCTCCCACGTCCGGAATGAGTCGAAATGTCCAACGTCCTTTGGAAGATGCCTCCCATCGTCGTTGCCAGTTTGCCAAGCTAGTGGCTCTCGCTTCCCTCTTCCTGTCCGACGCCGATGAGGGGCTGTCCTGAGCCATGTTGGCCAGCTCCTTCCTCTCTCGGACTAGCTCTCCTAGTGGTATCAGACCTGCGATCACGAGGGCCGCGTCGTCCGACACCGTCCTGAAGGCACAGGACGTCCGTAGCGCGCATAGGCGGTAGTCTGCCTCGATTCCTCGTGCGTAGGACCTTACTCCCATCGCCTCGGCCCACACTGGGGCAGCGTACAGGATTTGGGAGCTCACCACACTAGTGATGAGCTTGCGCCTTTCCTGTCTCGGGCCTCTGATATTGAGGAGCATCCGCGAGAGGGCCCTCGTCGTCTCGCTCGCCCTCCTGTGGGCGTACTCGAGGTGCTCCCGGAACGAGAGCCTTGTGTCGAGCCAGACCCCCAGGTATTTTAGAGCTCTCCCCGAGGTAACGGCCACTCCTCCTACATGAACTGTCGCTGTTTCTACCTTCTTCCGGCTCGAAATTAGCACCGCTTCCGTCTTTTGTGGAGCGAGCTGAAGGCCTGCCCTAGACATCCATGCCTCTACGCTCGCCACCGCGGAGTTTGTTTGGGTTTCCACCCCGCGAACAGTCTTCGCCACCACCACTATGGCTATGTCGTCGGCGAATCCAACGATGGTAGTACCCTCATCCATGGGTAATCGGAGTACTCCATCATACATCGTATTCCACAAGAGCGGGCCTAGCACAGAGCCTTGCGGCACTCCGGCGGAGACCACTCGCTCTTTCTGGCCTTCCCGCGTGTCGTATAGGAGTATTCTGTCACTCAGGTAGCTATCCACCATCTTCAACAGGTACTCCGGGATCCTAAGCTCCTTCAGGGCTTCGAGAGTCCGCGACCAGCTCGCCGTGTTGAATGCGTTCTTTACGTCCAGGGTGGTAACCAGACAGTATTGTTTGGTTCCCCCCTCCCATCTGGTGCCTTGGATGGCGCTTGCTGCCAGGGTCTTCACCCTCATGATGGCATCTATCGTTGACCTCCCTTTCCGGAACCCGTACTGCTCCTCCGCCAGTCCGCCCTCCCGGCTTATCGCCGCCTGGAGTCTCGTGGCCAGGATCTTCTCCAATACCTTGCCTACGGTGTCAAGGAGGCAGATGGGTCGGTAAGACGCGGCCTCACCGGGTGGCTTACCGGGCTTTGTTAGTAGAAGGAGCCTCTGCTTCTTCCACACCTTCGGGAAGGATCCTTCCAGCAAGCATTGATTGTAGACTGCTGCAATCTTTTCTGGTATTTGGGCCAGGGCCACCTTGAGTGCTCGGTTTGGCACCGCGTCTGGGCCGGGAGCTTTGTTGGGAGCTAGATTTCGTGCAGCCGCTAGCACCTCCTCTGCTGTGACCGCTTCCACTGACTCTTCTTCGACGTCCTCAATAGCCGGGCGTGTTCCTTCTCCTTGACAGCTTGGAAATAATATGTCTATTATGGCGCTCAGTGCGACCGGGTCTGAAGGGGGCTGGCTCCCTGCCCTGACCTTTTTTGTTACGATTTTATACGCCCGTCCCCATGGGTCGTGTTCCGCTTCGTCGCATAACTTGAGGAACAGCTCGCGCTTACTGTCCCGTATGGCCTTTTTCAGCGTTTTCTTCGCTGCCTTGAATTCAAGGCGTCTTTGCTCCTGCGCGTCAGTGCCACGAGCTCGCTGCAGGGATCTTCTAGCCCTTAGGCACTCCTTACGAAGAGCCGAGATATGGCTTGTCCACCACGGAGCTGGTTTATGATGCCGAGCAAAGGTCGTGCGCGCCTTCATGCATGCGTTACAGGCCGCATCAAGGGCCGTAGCAAGCGCCGCCGCCGAGTCGTTTGCTGTAGTGTGGAGATCGAGCTCAGCCCTCCGCACGTGGTTTGCCATTTGTTGAACGTCTAGCGTGTCTTGTCGATACGCCTTGCCGCAGGGGGGAATGCGCGAGGTCGCCCGGCTGATTCCGAGCGAGCAGAGTATGGCCTCGTGATCACTGGCCGTGTAGATGTCGGCGATTCTCCACTCTGAGGTCCGTGCCAAACTACTGCTGACGAAGGTCAGGTCAATAATGGAACCGGCGCCTGCTCTATTGAAGGTTTCCTGGTTGCCCTCGTTAAGAAGGGCCAGGTCCAGGGGTGCTAGGATCTCCAGCAGGGCTCTGCCTCTAGCATTCGTGGTGGTGCTCCCCCACTCCTGTGCCCACGCGTTAAAATCACCCGCTATTAGCACTGGGTGTTTGCCTTTGGCATCTATCGCTAGCTCCTCTAGAGCCTTGCAGTACGCATCAAGGGAGAGGCTTGGGGCTAGGTAGCAGCTATACACCCATATGCCTCCCCACTGGATTCTCACGAAGCCTTCACCTCTCCTCACTTGCCTTGGCCCTTCCGCGGAACCTTTGCATATCCAGATGGCCGCCTTGCCCTGGTTGTTGGTCGACCACTCCTCGCCTGGACCGACGCTGTACGGCTCGCTGAGAATGGCTATGTCAGCATTCATCTCGCCTACGGTGTGTCGCAGAAGGTCCTGCGCCGCTCTACAGTGATTCAGATTGAGCTGGATCACTTGCATCCTGCCCTATCTTTTACAGCTCCATTGGAGTGCGGACACCGTCGACTTCCTGCGAGGTGTTTTGCCTCCTTCTCGCCTTTTGACGCGCAAACGTAGCAGGTGCTCTCGTTTGGGCAGTTGGCGATTTTATGCCCGCTTTTGCCACAGCGGATGCAGCATCCGCTCCTATCGGTGGGGCTTCGGCACTGGCTTGCAATGTGGCCAACTTCCAGGCATCGGTAGCACCTCGGCTGGCTCTGCCTCTCCCGGATCCGGCACACGGTCCATCCGATCCTCACTCTCCCCTTGCTCACAACTGCGGTCGCAATTTTACTGGGCAGACCGATGATGGCGGTCTGTGTGTCCCTGGATCTTGCCCGAAGGCTCCTTAACGTGGCCAACTTTCCATCCACTTCAAACTGCTCGGCCAGAGCAAGCCGAATGTCCCCTTCCGTCGCTAGCGGGTCGAGGTCCCTAATCTCTATATATTTCATCTTGCTGTCCTCGGACAGCGCTCGCACTTCAGCAGCTCCTTGAAGCACCTTTTCGAGGTTCTCCCTCATGGTGTCCGTGCTATCCACACGGTTTTTCGATAGCTCTATCAGCAGGTTCCCAGTTGCGGTGCGGCGCACCTTATGGACATTTTTGCTGAATTCCTTCAGCTGGCCGTCCTGCCGTCTAGTGACCAAGGCAAGCACCTCGCTATACTTCCTTCCCTTGGCTTCTACAACTATCGCGTCGGGTCGGGTGAACATCCTTGGCTTCCTCCGTGTTGCTGTCTCCCATCCTGGCGCTGCTGTCAGTGCGGCCGTGCTCTGACCCCCTACTCCCGCAGTCCTGGGGTCCGGGTGGCTGGAAGTCCGCTTGGTGGGCCCTTCTCGTGCCCGGATTTTCGGGGTCTTCGCCGAGGCCAATAGCGCGCCTCTTGGTAGTGGAGTCGCGCTGTCCTGGCTAAGCCGTCGCCATGGGTCAGTCTGGGCTGCCGCTTCCTTGCGCCGCGTTAGGAGGGTTTGTGTTTTTTGGTCAGTCTTTGCAGTATCTGCCTGACCGCACCTCGAACAGACGACCTCCGCAGCTGCCGCCGTCGTCCCTGCATCACTGGGGTTGGAGAGGATCCCGCTAAGGCCTTCCTGTAGCTCCTTCATCCTGCAGAACATCCTCTTCATTTTGAGGTTGATGCTCCTCACCTGTTTCTCGTGCGTTTGCTGGATTATGTCCTCCAATATCGCCTCTAACTCCGCCAGCATGCTGGAGCAAGGCTGCTCTGTTGACGCTCTCGTCCTCTTGGCTGGAGTCGATCTCTGGGGCTCTGATGGACTGGATTGTTCCCTCGTCCTTTTTGGGGTCTCCTTGTCTTCACCCGCGGGAACACCGCCTGTTGGCATCGCTGTGCTCCGCGTTGCCTGCAGAATGGGTGACCGCAGGATTTTGGAGCTGCTCAGAAACGCTGAGGATTGCTCCGCACTTTGTTGGCTTGTCGCTTTTACTGCCGGGGCGGCCAAGCTAGCCACCGCCTCGTCAGTCGTGGGTTGAATGGTGTTTGGGGCCTCCAGAATCCGTGCCCCGACCGTGGGTTTCCCCACGGGTGGATTTCCACTTGAGTGGTTGCCACCTGGAGTATTTGTGTTGTAATCCATCATTCTTCCAGTTGTGCTTTTTATACCTACTGCCAGGTTTGCATTTTATACCTTCTGCCAGGTTGGGGTTTGCTGCCGGCCACTATGGCTCAGACGCAGACCCCGTAGCCGCCCATTGTGGGACAGACGCTACGAAGATTTGGAGTGGGAAGAAGAAGGGGGAGGGTGGGCATGATCCATCCGGGCTACGATGGGGGATATACCGCCCCTGCTCGGTCGCCATTGCCCCGTTTCCAGAGTGCACCGCCGCGGCGGAGGGGTTGGACAATGGTCGGGTCCATGACCTTGTGCACTGCTCCTAGGATCCCGCCCGCCCTCATAAGCGCGCTATGGAAATTTCTCCTGGTGCCGCCCTCTGCGGGTGGCGTTAGCAGCGACGATACGGCGCCAAGTGGCGCCCTCTTCAGGTACTACCGTTTTGGTCGGAGCTGGTCACACTGCCGGTCAGCTGTGATCAGCTGGTACTGCGATCCGCATCACTGACCAGCACAACCCAATTTGGGCGAATTTGCAACGCGGGAAAAGCGATGCCACCAAAAGAGAGGGAGAAAGCTTACCCTGCCCCCCCCTGTCCAGCGACGTCGGATTATTGCTCCGGGGCCAGCGAGCCGGGAAAACGGAGCCACTGGGAACCCTTCGTTCCTGCATCCCAGGTGAGCCATGATATGTGCCCAGGGGTTCACAAACTTGTTTTTTAGGCCCCGCGAGGCCGGAAGACTGCGCGATCAGCGGGACGCGGCACAACCACGTCCGTCTCGTCCAACCTTCACTTCACTTCCCCTTTTTCAGTTTTATAACTTTGTAAACACTAAGCGTAAACACGTATCTTTTCCACTTCAGCTTACGTTTGAAAATTCATCTGCGATCTCTGGTCAGACCATTGCCGATCAATTCGCAGAATTTTTTCAAACAACTTAATCCGCGCCTAAATTGACAGATCATCCTAACGCTGATCGACAAAACAACATTTAATCTCCAAATCTTATTTTCTGTCAGTTTTTCTCCATGAATAGCTTATTATCTGATCTTCTAAGGGTCAAACCCATTTATTCGCCAGACCCCGATGGAGTACCAGGCTGTGTGCTAAAATACTGTGCCAGGGCTCTGTGCAAACCTCTTCTAAGACTTTTCAACTTAATTTTGGAAACCCAAAATGTGGAAGGAATCTTTTAAAATTCCCCTAAATATAAAAGGAAAAAAGTCCGATGCTGCCAACTACAGAGGCATGTCTAAATTTTGGAGAATTCCAAAGTTATTTGAAAAATTAATTACCCCTCATTTGCACCATATCAGCATTGCTTCATTTAGAGTCGGTCCACCACCACCAAATTTACTGTTGACAGGGTTGACAACTCTGACAATCACTGACTCCTGTTGAGTAAACCGAATCTTTTAGGATTTCCTACAGACTTCCTAATGTGGATTTTCAGCTACTAAGATGAAAGAACACAAAGAGTCTTATTTAAAAATATTTAAGTAAGGCGCGGTTCCGCTTCAGCAGCGACGAGAGGGTGGGCGCAGCGACCGCGTCCTGCAGGGGCCCTCGAGGAGAGGCGGAAAATTGCTTAGGCGCGGATAACACGGGCGGACAAGCGGTGGACGGCACCCGATGAGTGGCGGAAGAAAGCCGTGGAGCACTTGACGGCTGCCGGCCAGTGGCGGAAGAATGCCG
The DNA here is from genome assembly GCF_030179905.1 of Drosophila bipectinata. Taxonomy (NCBI): domain Eukaryota; kingdom Metazoa; phylum Arthropoda; class Insecta; order Diptera; family Drosophilidae; genus Drosophila; species Drosophila bipectinata. The sequence goes on along the minus strand of NC_091740.1, from coordinate 16,444,792 downwards.
AGGAGTTATCGAAGAGTGCCGGGACGTCGGTGGCCGTGGATCGGGTTGGGAATGCCGAAAAGTGGCGGACGCAGGCCGAGAAACACCCGAACCGCGCCGGGAGGTGGCGGATGACGGCCGGGCGCCAGACGAGACACTCCGTGTCCTGTCTCGCGAGCTCCGTGACCGGTGCTCCTCTTGGCGTGCCTTGCGCCGAGCCCGCGGCTTCTCCACGAGGTGCAGCAGCGTGTGGTGATCCTGACCACACGTCTTACAGCCGCCACCACGCCGACAGGATCCGTCGGAGTGCTCGTGGGCCAGGCAGCTCGAGCAATACCGGTTCACGAGAACCGCTCGGAGCCGATTCTCGGGACTAAGGCGTAGGAAGCGCCGACACTTCTTCAAGGCGTGGATTCCATTGCAGACTCGGCAACGGTAGGATTGAATACCTCGAGAACATCTGCTATCCAGCGATTGGGCGTTGCGTGGGCGTGGCGAAATCGTGCTGACTATGACCTTGGAATCCATAATTTGGCCTGGATCAGACGGATCATTAGCTGATTGCCACCATGCAGCGTGATGCGATGCGTAAATTAAAGAAGGAGTCGAGACCGAAAGACTCGCAACCTGAATCCGATTCCGAACTGATCTGTGTGGGCACCTGTCCCTGATCCAGTGAGTCACCGAGGCTGCGGGCAACTCGTGCGGCAAAAACAGACACGCTGCGGGGATTGGCTGGAGATAATGGGCCTGTCAGCACCCATCCGAAAATGGTCTCCTGACCGAGACCCGCCGATGTTAGCCTTGGAATTACCGAGGAGAATGGACGGAAGAATGTCAGCTTCTAATAACACATCGACTTGGAGCTCTCAAAGAAGTTGGGGTCCGCCAGGGGAATGTCGGGCAGCCCCTTGAGACGATCTCGCGAAATCGGATATGATGGCAGATTTCCTGCCAACTGCAGAAGAACGTAAGCCGCAGCTTCTAATTATAGCCCGGGTCTAGACGGCGATCGAATGGAGAAATGGCACAATTTAGTAGACTGCGCGGAAATGGTCTGATTAAGGCCGGAAACTTGTGCATGAATCGTCTTGAAGGGAAACTTGACAAGGTTGAACAGTCGTTCCGTTATGAACGTCGCTTCGGAGCCTGAGTTTATCAGAGCTCGTGCCTGGACGGTGCACCCCAAATGGCCCAGTAGGACTGCTCCTGACCCGGAAGCGAAACACACCTGCACATTCGACTGATCCTCTGAGCCGTTTGCTGGCGTAGGCGGACTTGGAGCGGTAGGCGGCGTAGGCGGACTTGGAGCGGTGGCGAACGGATTGCCGCGGTGCAGGAGGGTGTGGTGTCGGCTGTGGCATGTGAAGCAGGTATGGGCGCTCGTGCAGTCTCGCTGCTGGTGCCCTCGGGCAAAACAGTTTAAACATAACTGCTTCCTCCCTTTGTAGTCAGAGCGCCCATTTACATTCATTTCTAGGAAACGCGGATATAAGCGAATGGGGTGGTCCTCCCTCGAACAGAGATCGCTCGTATGAAGTGAGCCTGCGAGCAGGGGCAGTAGGAAGTCCCGACCTTGGCGGAAATTGCACGGAGCCACTAGGCCTGACGTCGTCGATGGCCTCCAGAGTGCGATGGCGCTCTGTTAGGAAGTTTCTAATTCCTTCCATGTTGGAATCTCGGCCTTATTATGTACGGATTGCTCCCACTTGGAAAGTGTGACTTTGGGGAGCTTTGACGAAATCATAAATACAAGGAGACAATCCCAAGCCTCAACATTAACGGAGGACATTTCTAGGGCTGTCAAACAACTCTGAATGATGGCTTGGAGCTCCTTCAGCGCGACCCCGGACTCTTGAGAAATAGCCTGGAGATTGAAAAGGATTTTCAACTGGCTGTTGACCAATAGCCGCCGGTTCTCAAAGCGGTCTGTGAGGCTTTGCCACGCGGCGACCAACCCCTCATGGGTAAGCGGAGCCTTAGAAACAATGGCGTGGGCGTCACCACTTGTGTTGGACAGTAAGTGGAACAACCTCTCTACCGGGATGAGCCGCGAGTTTTGGATTTAAATGGCCGTAAACAAGTCTCTGAAGGTGGGCCACCGAAGATAATCACCCGCGAAGACCTCGGTATCCACCGGAGGTAACCGGCAGCCTGTAGGCGCGGGCGTGTGTACATTGACGGAAGCCTGATTGGATTGGAAAGCAATTTTCTCCCGAAGCTGGGCAATACATCTCGAATAGACGGAGTAACAGTAGCTGTACTTCGATTCCAGCACTGTCGAGGTGGCCACATTGTCGTCTGACACGGCTACTAAATCGGAGCAGCTCTCATAGCTTGTCTCGACCTTCTCCCATAGTGCCCGAATTTGGTCCCGATGGACTTTGCACATGTATTGGGAGCCTACTTCCGTTTCTGGGGCGCCCGGAGTATTTATGTTAGCCTCAAATTGGCTAATTCGATTTGTTGTGGCGATGAACTTTTTCAGCGCCACTTCGACCGCACTTGGAGCCATTTTCGCAAAGGAGCGAGTCTGCCTCAGTGAAGGACCGGGGATTGTATCGACGGATTCGTCACTCTTTGCCCTTGGAATGGCACTAGTCGCCTTAGGCTTCAACAGAGGCGTCCGCGGAGATGCGGATTGAGATCTAACGGATCTAACGGAGATCCAAACGGATAGTTGGGATCGGACGCGGCTTTTTGTCGTCTCCCGTGGCCATTCTCAGAATCCAATTCGCTGGTCAGCGCTTGTCGACTGACTTGCGCAGTAGGTGCCTCGTACCAAAGATTATAAAGTACATAGATGGGACATCAGGGCCCAAAACGGTCAACTTTTTTCGTCGAGCTTGTTGGTGAGGGGGGAACGCACATGCATACGATTCTATTTTTAGAACTCTTTACATGTATCCGTCAACAAAAATGTGAACCCATGTTTGTATGTGTGACTGCTCGCACGACGGCGTAAAATTGTTTTGGTTTCCAATTTTCATTTTCAATTTCTCATCGTTTCTGTTTACAATACGTCAATGTGGTAGTAGAACAAATAGTGCTTTTGTTCCGCGCCGATCGAGTCAGGGTGGTAGCTTATGGCGTAGAGTTATTGATCTCTGTACAATTTTTCTAGGTTCAAATCCTCCTTAGGACTTCGATATTTTTCTTTTTTTTATTTATATTTCAGCTCTTTCGATAGATTGTATAAAATGAAAATGACTTGGGATCAGGGCCGTAGCTAGAGCCTCGGAGGCCCTGGGGCAACAAGTAAATTTGGGGCCCCCTATACGGAAGTCTTTTGCCCCGGCGGGGCCCCTTCCCTTCGGGGGCCCTGGGGCACCGCCCCACCTGCCCCATGCTAGCTACGGCCCTGCTTGGGATATAAAGAAAATACTAAGGATATTAAAAATACCATAGTATTAAGGATTCGGAAAATAATTAATACCCTAAGTTTAGACATACATAGTTGGAAAATTTGTCTTAAAGGAACTGGTATTACTAAATAAAAGTATATAAAGAAAGTTGCTAAAAAAAAAATGTTCAATTGGTCTATGGCAGAGAATACACTGTACAGCAAAGGTCGGCACGGGCCTATCTCGGGGGCATAGGAAATTTCTCTGTCCGAGCTCTGCCACACACACACAGTATAAATGTGTAAAACGTCATGCTCACAGCCTAATTTCTGCTATTCGTTACTAACACTAATGCGGTAAAATCATATCAATGTATTAGGGTGCCGACCACTGGTCTATGGTATTAGAAGCGACAACATGAGTGGAACAAAGAAAAATTTAGCGATTTCTGGAATGAAATGCTGTGTTAAATCCTGCATGAAATCTAGACGTCATTTTCCTAACCTAAAATTTTTTAAATTTCCGTCCGCGGATTTTACTTTAGGACAAGTATGGAGGGAAAAATGTGGCATTGTCTTGGAGGACTATAATAAGAATGTAAGATTTTGTGAAAACGATTTTTCGACAGCTTACATTGGGAAGAAGTTCTTGAAAAAGGAAGCTATTCCAACATTAAATTTGGATATGGCGTTGGAAGGTGTGGCCTATGAGGAAACATTTGAGCCAATCTGCGAAGCATATATTACAGAAGACCAGTGTAAGAAATGCGAAAAAATGTTAAAGGCCAACAAGTTCTTTAAAAAAAAAATCAAGCCCTATTAAAAAAAATTCAATATCTTCAAAAAAAATTATCACAAAGATATCCTTCAATTCGGCTTAAAAAAAGGAAACTTCAAAAACTGGTATAATTGACAGAATTGATTCCATTGAACACATTAGTCTAGAAACAAAAACGTTTTGCCAATTACTTTTGAGTAGACGACCCAAGGAGTACTCCCCAGAGGTACAATGGTTGGCCCAAAACATTTTCTATATGTCGCATTCAGCATATTCTTTTCTAAGGGACAATTTAAATTTGAACATGCCCCACGTAAAAACTCTTTACCGATGGGCTCCTATGAAATTACTACAACCGAGTTTTACAAACAATTCTTTTAAAAAATTAAAAAAAATGACTGCAGAAATAAAAAAAAATAATGATTCCCAAGTCGACCTTGTAATGGATGAAATGGCTATTAGAAAAGAGTTAAGGTATAAAGTTAATTTAGATTTAATAGATGGGTTTGAATGCATAGGGCTACAAAAAAATAATAATGTAGCTTACGAGACTTGCGTAATTTTAATTAAATCAATCTTTTCAAATTAGAATGATTTTAAATTATTTAGTTTCCGAAAATGGCCTTTCAGCGAATGACCTATGTGACATTATAAAACAAAATTTGAAAATTGTATTTCGTTAAGGGATAGATGTAAAGGCCATAATATGTGATCAAGCTTCTGCCAACCGAAGTTGCTATTTTAAGCTCGGGGCTACTACGGAAAACCCTTTTTTACGATTTTCCACATTTAATAAAACCATTACACCAGACGGGCAGGTTAGCTATCAGGTCTTGAAGGAGTTGTGGCAGAAGGAAGAAGACCAAAAAACAAAAATGTGCCAAAATTAACAAGAAAGCCTATATTTCCAAACACCTTTGAGAAAATGCGACTAAAATATGCGACACAATTGTTTAGCAAAACCGTTCAGGCGGCCATTAAAAACATTTGTGATACTGCTAAATTTAGTTCAGTCTCTAACGAAGTAGCCATATCTACTGCTGTATTTATAGAAAAGGTGGATTTTTGAATGCATGAATAGTAGGACTTTATATGGACAAAATAAATACAGATCAGCGTTGCAAAAAAATAGCGAGTCATTAGAATATATAAAATATTTAAAGAACTAAATATTTTACTTAAGAATATTTTAAGAATTACATAAAGGACGTTCATTTCGTAAATGAGAAAAAAAAGTTTTCTTTTTGGATGGAATTGGGATGACCTTAAATGCTATTGTAATGTTATCTTCGGACCTTTTTAAGAACGAAAGTAAATTTTTTATTATGACAAAATCCTTTAACCAGGACTGCCTAAAAAATACTTTTGCTGTGCTAAGACAGAAGGGGGGAAATAATCATAATCCTTCTGTGGCTGAATTAAACTCGACTATGGCAAGAATAATGTCTTTTAAAGTTATTAGATATAGTTAATCTGCAAATTGTGAAATTGACGAGCCTCTTGAGCGACCAATTATATCAATGACCCCTAAAGAAAATTCTTTTGACGTAGCTCAATTACTTGACGAAGACATCATAGACAGTTGCAACACAGATACCATACTTGACCAGGGTTTGCATTTACTACTCCGTAGCAGGGAGATGCACAGAAATATCCAAATGTTGAAAAATGAAAAGAAATGTTGTTTCTGAATGAACTAAATATTATATATTATTAATTATTTATATTTATTATTACCTAAATATCATTCTTACAAGGGTAAAGAAAGTGGGTAAGGAAGAAAGAAGGTAAAGAAAGTGGTCACACAGTGACGGTGCATAAAAATCAGGGGAGAAAAAAACAAAAACAAAACTAAGCTAGAGCAGTAGCACATGAAAAAATATTTTTGACTCTGCTCTGCTCTCGCTCTAGATTTTTGGCTACGGCTACGGCTACAAGGAGCACAAAATATTTTTTTCTGCTGTTGCAATAGCAATAGCTTTGAACTTTTCGTAGCTCGGAGCAGAGCCGAGCAGTCAATTTTCATTTTTCTGCTACGGCTCTGCTCCCGCTCTGGAAAAAGTGACAGCTGTAGCAAGAGCAAAACGAAAAACTACGGGAGTATCGTAGCTTTTCAAACACTGTACTTGACATTGATAATGACTATTTTGGATCTCTTAATTTTAACTTAAAACTTGTGTCTGAAAGGTATTATATAGGTTATGTGGCCTCAAAGACCCTTCCAAAAATAAACTGTGACGCTTGAAAAAAAGATATAATAAAACAGGACGAAAGGATATCGGCGCGGAGTGAAATATTTTTATTTCACAAAAATTATCACTCGGATAGTGATTTCGGCAGTCTAATTGCCCCAACTCAATATTTTGTAAACGCCTCATCGACGCATATAGGAGTCTTTGATAAGATTTTTAAACAACATCCAGAAGCGATTGGTTTAAAGGCAAAAATTATAGACGCATGTAAAAAATCGACACCGGTATACTTTGACGGAGATTGTAAGGAACACAAAATTAAAATATTAGAGTATATTATATTAAATTTATAAAAATAATCAAAAAATCCACTTTCTTAATAACCGCATGAACCTTTCTCACCCGTGGAATCGAACCCTGACCCCCAAGGTTAAGGAGCGAGCGCTTTCCATCTATACTATCGTCGAAGTTAATTTTGCAATACTTAAAGTTGGTTTTAAAGTAAGCGCGAGAATCCATACAATTAGTCAAAAATTAATTATTATTAATTATTTATTTTCTTTTTTTTCGTGTTAAATCCAAGCCAAGGTCAAGTCCACCTTTCCGGCTACGCAAACTCGACAATTCAATATCTACGTAAGAGCCACACTTGTCGAAATATACATAAATAGACCGTCATCAATTTTTGTCCGAACGAGCACGAATTTTCCGGTACTTCCATTTTCGTCCCTCTAACGCTGCTTCTACTCCGCATCAGGCACCATCCGCCTAGAATCTCAACAAACCGCGTCCCCTTTGGTTTTATTTGGGTTCCTAAAGTTTTCTTCTACATTCGAATTGTTTCGCCTACGACGTTCCTTTCGACATCGGCGCTAATAATTCCCACTTGTGCCTTGTAATCGCATTTCATCCGCGATTTCACCGTTCACCGTACGAGCAAAGATTATAAAGTACATAGATGGGACATCTCATACAAAGAAAAATTTTCTATGGCGGGTTTCAGCAGTGGAACCCGCTGGAACGAGCGGGTTCCATTGCGCAACAAGTTAAGTTTAAGAAATTTTTCGCCCGACAACGAATGAGGTATAGCCGAGTGGTAAAGTGCTTGGCTGGTGTGCAAAGTAAAACGAGTTCAGAGCAGGCTCGGGACATCCATTTTTTTAATTTTAAATCTATTTATATTATATTTTTATTCTTTTAATGTGTTTTCAAAAAAAAAAAAATTTAATGTGTTTTTAAAAAAAAATACAAAATTGTAAAATCACCTTAACATCGTCTCAGTTCGTAGTGGAACCCGCTGTAAAAATGTCTATAAGTGCGGGTTCTACGGCATTTTGGCAGGCCGCGTCGTGGAACCCGCTCTCTAATGTTTTTATTTTTTTTATTTTTTACACGAAAAAAAAGAAAATAAATAATTAATAATAATTAATTTTTGACTAATTGTCGGATTTAATTATTATGGAAGGGTGGAGTTGAAACCTAATCTTTAATTAATTGGAAAATAAGAATTAAATAAATTTTAGTAGTTATAATTATAAATACATAAATTTATAATTAATTGATTTTTTTTTTTTAATTTATTTGTTACGCAGCCGGTTATGCCGTCGGCACCCTGTACGTACCTCAAAGGAAAAAAAAGAACCGAAAAACACAACACGAGAATTTAAGCGACACAATCACGGATTTGTAGTGAAATGGCGGTTTATAATTGTTGGTTTTAGAAAATTTAATTTTTATACCCTTGCAGAGGGTATTATAATTTTGTCCAAAAGTGTGCAACGCAGTGAAGGAGACATCTCCGACCCTATAAAGTATATATATTCTTGATCAGGATCACCTCCTGAGTTGATATGAGCATGTCCGTCTGTCCGTCTGTCCGTCTGTCCGTCTGTCCGTCGGTCCGTCTGTCCGTCTGTCTGTCTGTTTCTACGCGAACTAGTCTCCCAGTTTTAAAGCTATCGTCTTGAAACTTTGCACACACCCTTCTTTCCTTTGCACGCAGTATATAAGTCGGAACGGCCGGGATCGGCCGACTATATCCTATAGCTGCCATATAACTGATTGATCGGAAATGGTATAACTTTGGTGTTTTTAAAGTTAGAGAGTTCAAATTTGACATGAGTGCTATTTTTGGCAAAATAATACGACATGCCAAATTTCATAAGGATCGGCCGACTATATCCCATAGCTGTCATATAACTGAACGATCGGAAATAACCCAACTTTCGTGTTTTTGAAGATAGATATCTTAAACTTCGTACAAATACTACTTTTGGTCAGATAATCAGACCTACCAAATTTCATAAGGATCGGCCGACTATATCCTATAGCTGCCATACAACTGACCGATCGGAATTGACCCAACTTTTGTGTTTTTGAATATAGAAAGCTGGAACTTGGTACAGATTATATTTTTGGTCAGTTAATCCGACCTACCAAATTTTATAACGACCGGCTTATCTTATAGCTGCCATATAATTGAACGATCGGAAATGGTTTTTGGTAGAAATACCAACTCTGGTATTTTGGAAATAGAAATTTGGGGTTTTTTTAGATTCTATTTAATAATAACTTGAGTTATATTATCATATTCTCATAAGGATCGGCCAACTATATACGATGTTTGCGATATATATCCGGTTTTACCTGCAAGGGTATATTAACTTCGGCTCCGCCCGAAGTTAGCTTTCCTTTCTTGTTTTTTTTAATTTTATTGGCTAAATATATTCTGAAATTGGAGGCAGAAAATATTTGAAAATATATGGACATGCATGCAAGTAGGGCAAGGGCATGTGGGGCATATGATGGCACAGTGGAACGTCGATAAGTGGACTGTATATGTTAAATTTTATCGGTTATATATTTCCTGAAATTGGAGGCAGAAAATATTTGGAAATATATGATATAAAAAAATATGTATGTGCGTATGTATGTATGTGGATGCACATATGCCTCGACCGTTGGCAAGCGAATGGATAACGGAGAGGCCGAAAACGGCGAGGAATATGGGCAGCACACAAAACGGAGACGGATGGAAAAATTTGCAGAATTTAAAGACGAGTAGAAAATCTCAAACTGCCATCGTGTCGGAAAACTCGGACTTGGAGCTGACGTTGCGGGAAAAACAATCTTGCAGCAGTGTAAACGAAATTTAATGTTCGGATCACTGCTGAAGACCGGCAGAGAGACGGAGACGGAAAAATGTACTTATATTTTGGTGGAACAAGGCCGAGAACTGCTGGTAGAAGAACATCCAGGAAAAATCCGGCTCGAAGGACCAAAATGTGGAGGGGGGCGTTGCTTCCGGAAAAGGTCCCAGAATTATCGAAGTAAGAAGTCGGGGGCGTCTTTTGGTTCAAATTAAAAAATAACGCGGTCACCTTTATTGGGCTGCTTACAGAGGATTAAACCTAACTTAGAAAAGAACGAACGATCGTTGACGGCCGACGAGAGCGCGAGAGTGCATAGAGGGAAGAGCGCGGATGCACTCTTTAGCGCGGATGAGCTCTTCAGCGCGAGTGCGCTCTTAAGTTCAGCGGCCCAACGGCCCCTCACATAAACGTCCCGCCCCCCTTGCAATCACTCGGGCAACAGGGCGAGGACGTACACGGGTCGATGAATGCCCCCGTGTCGAAGATCCGGATCCCGGTGTTGACGCGGTTCCGCTTCAGCGGCGACGAGAGGATGGGCGCAGCGACCGCGTCCTGCAGGGGCCCTCGAGGAGAGGCGGAAAATTGCTTAGGCGTGGATGACACGGGCGGACGAGCGGTGGACGGCACCCGATGGGTGGCGGAAGAAAGCCGTGGAGCACTTGACGGCTGCCGGCCAGTGGCGGAAGAATGCCGAGGAGTTATCGAAGAGTGCCGGGACGTCGGTGGCCGTGGATCGGGTTGGGAATGCCGAAAAGTGGCGGACGCAGGCCGAGAAACACCCGAACCGCGCCGGGAGGTGGCGGATGACGGCCGGGCGCCAGACGAGACACTCCGTGTCCTGTCTCGCGAGCTCCGTGACCGGTGCTCCTCTTGGCGTGCCTTGCGCCGAGCCCGCGGCTTCTCCACGAGGTGCAGCAGCGTGTGGTGATCCTGACCACACGTCTTACAGCCGCCACCACGCCGACAGGATCCGTCGGAGTGCTCGTGGGCCAGGCAGCTCGAGCAATACCGGTTCACGAGAACCGCTCGGAGCCGATTCTCGGGACTAAGGCGTAGGAAGCGCCGACACTTCTTCAAGGCGTGGATTCCATTGCAGACTCGGCAACGGTAGGATTGAATACCTCGAGAACATCTGCTATCCAGCGATTGGGCGTTGCGTGGGCGTGGCGAAATCGTGCTGACTATGACCTTGGAATCCATAATTTGGCCTGGATCAGACGGATCATTAGCTGATTGCCACCATGCAGCGTGATGCGATGCGTAAATTAAAGAAGGAGTCGAGACCGAAAGACTCGCAACCTGAATCCGATTCCGAACTGATCTGTGTGGGCACCTGTCCCTGATCCAGTGAGTCACCGAGGCTGCGGGCAACTCGTGCGGCAAAAACAGACACGCTGCGGGGATTGGCTGGAGATAATGGGCCTGTCAGCACCCATCCGAAAATGGTCTCCTGACCGAGACCCGCCGATGTTAGCCTTGGAATTACCGAGGAGAATGGACGGAAGAATGTCAGCTTCTAATAACACATCGACTTGGAGCTCTCAAAGAAGTTGGGGTCCGCCAGGGGAATGTCGGGCAGCCCCTTGAGACGATCTCGCGAAATCGGATATGATGGCAGATTTCCTGCCAACTGCAGAAGAACGTAAGCCGCAGCTTCTAATTATAGCCCGGGTCTAGACGGCGATCGAATGGAGAAATGGCACAATTTAGTAGACTGCGCGGAAATGGTCTGATTAAGGCCGGAAACTTGTGCATGAATCGTCTTGAAGGGAAACTTGACAAGGTTGAACAGTCGTTCCGTTATGAACGTCGCTTCGGAGCCTGAGTTTATCAGAGCTCGTGCCTGGACGGTGCACCCCAAATGGCCCAGTAGGACTGCTCCTGACCCGGAAGCGAAACACACCTGCACATTCGACTGATCCTCTGAGCCGTTTGCTGGCGTAGGCGGACTTGGAGCGGTAGGCGGCGTAGGCGGACTTGGAGCGGTGGCGAACGGATTGCCGCGGTGCAGGAGGGTGTGGTGTCGGCTGTGGCATGTGAAGCAGGTATGGGCGCTCGTGCAGTCTCGCTGCTGGTGCCCTCGGGCAAAACAGTTTAAACATAACTGCTTCCTCCCTTTGTAGTCAGAGCGCCCATTTACATTCATTTCTAGGAAACGCGGATATAAGCGAATGGGGTGGTCCTCCCTCGAACAGAGATCGCTCGTATGAAGTGAGCCTGCGAGCAGGGGCAGTAGGAAGTCCCGACCTTGGCGGAAATTGCACGGAGCCACTAGGCCTGACGTCGTCGATGGCCTCCAGAGTGCGATGGCGCTCTGTTAGGAAGTTTCTAATTCCTTCCATGTTGGAATCTCGGCCTTATTATGTACGGATTGCTCCCACTTGGAAAGTGTGACTTTGGGGAGCTTTGACGAAATCATAAATACAAGGAGACAATCCCAAGCCTCAACATTAACGGAGGACATTTCTAGGGCTGTCAAACAACTCTGAATGATGGCTTGGAGCTCCTTCAGCGCGACCCCGGACTCTTGAGAAATAGCCTGGAGATTGAAAAGGATTTTCAACTGGCTGTTGACCAATAGCCGCCGGTTCTCAAAGCGGTCTGTGAGGCTTTGCCACGCGGCGACCAACCCCTCATGGGTAAGCGGAGCCTTAGAAACAATGGCGTGGGCGTCACCACTTGTGTTGGACAGTAAGTGGAACACCCTCTCTACCGGGGTGAGCCGCGAGTTTTGGATTTAAATGGCCGTAAACAAGTCTCTGAAGGTGGGCCACCGAAGATAATCACCCGCGAAGACCTCGGTATCCACCGGAGGTAACCGGCAGCCTGTAGGCGCGGGCGTGTGTACATTGACGGAAGCCTGATTGGATTGGAAAGCAATTTTCTCCCGAAGCTGGGCAATACATCTCGAATAGACGGAGTAACAGTAGCTGTACTTCGATTCCAGCACTGTCGAGGTGGCCACATTGTCGTCTGACACGGCTACTAAATCGGAGCAGCTCTCATAGCTTGTCTCGACCTTCTCCCACAGTGCCCGAATTTGGTCCCGATGGACTTTGCACATGTATTGGGAGCCTACTTCCGTTTCTGGGGCGCCCGGAGTATTTATGTTAGCCTCAAATTGGCTAATTCGATCTGTTGTGGCGATGAACTTTTTCAGCGCCACTTCGACCGCACTTGGAGCCATTTTCGCAAAGGAGCGAGTCTGCCTCAGTGAAGGACCGGGGATTGTATCGACGGATTCGTCACTCTTTGCCCTTGGAATGGCACTAGTCGCCTTAGGCTTCAACAGAGGCGTCCGCGGAGATGCGGATTGAGATCTAACGGATCTAACGGAGATCCAAACGGATAGTTGGGATCGGACGCGGCTTTTTGTCGTCTCCCGTGGCCATTCTCAGAATCCAATTCGCTGGTCAGCGCTTGTCGACTGACTTGCGCAGTAGGTGCCTCGTACCAAAGATTATAAAGTACATAGATGGGACATCAGGGCCCAAAACGGTCAACTTTTTTCGTCGAGCTTGTTGGTGAGGGGGGAACGCACATGCATACGATTCTATTTTTAGAACTCTTTACATGTATCCGTCAACAAAAATGTGAACCCATGTTTGTATGTGTGACTGCTCGCACGACGGCGTAAAATTGTTTTGGTTTCCAATTTTCATTTTCAATTTCTCATCGTTTCTGTTTACAATACGTCAATGTGGTAGTAGAACAAATAGTGCTTTTGTTCCGCGCCGATCGAGTCAGGGTGGTAGCTTATGGCGTAGAGTTATTGATCTCTGTACAATTTTTCTAGGTTCAAATCCTCCTTAGGACTTCGATATTTTTCTTTTTTTTATTTATATTTCAGCTCTTTCGATAGATTGTATAAAATGAAAATGACTTGGGATCAGGGCCGTAGCTAGAGCCTCGGAGGCCCTGGGGCAACAAGTAAATTTGGGGCCCCCTATACGGAAGTCTTTTGCCCCGGCGGGGCCCCTTCCCTTCGGGGGCCCTGGGGCACCGCCCCACCTGCCCCATGCTAGCTACGGCCCTGCTTGGGATATAAAGAAAATACTAAGGATATTAAAAATACCATAGTATTAAGGATTCGGAAAATAATTAATACCCTAAGTTTAGACATACATAGTTGGAAAATTTGTCTTAAAGGAACTGGTATTACTAAATAAAAGTATATAAAGAAAGTTGCTAAAAAAAAAATGTTCAATTGGTCTATGGCAGAGAATACACTGTACAGCAAAGGTCGGCACGGGCCTATCTCGGGGGCATAGGAAATTTCTCTGTCCGAGCTCTGCCACACACACACAGTATAAATGTGTAAAACGTCATGCTCACAGCCTAATTTCTGCTATTCGTTACTAACACTAATGCGGTAAAATCATATCAATGTATTAGGGTGCCGACCACTGGTCTATGGTATTAGAAGCGACAACATGAGTGGAACAAAGAAAAATTTAGCGATTTCTGGAATGAAATGCTGTGTTAAATCCTGCATGAAATCTAGACGTCATTTTCCTAACCTAAAATTTTTTAAATTTCCGTCCGCGGATTTTACTTTAGGACAAGTATGGAGGGAAAAATGTGGCATTGTCTTGGAGGACTATAATAAGAATGTAAGATTTTGTGAAAACGATTTTTCGACAGCTTACATTGGGAAGAAGTTCTTGAAAAAGGAAGCTATTCCAACATTAAATTTGGATATGGCGTTGGAAGGTGTGGCCTATGAGGAAACATTTGAGCCAATCTGCGAAGCATATATTACAGAAGACCAGTGTAAGAAATGCGAAAAAATGTTAAAGGCCAACAAGTTCTTTAAAAAAAAAATCAAGCCCTATTAAAAAAAATTCAATATCTTCAAAAAAAATTATCACAAAGATATCCTTCAATTCGGCTTAAAAAAAGGAAACTTCAAAAACTGGTATAATTGACAGAATTGATTCCATTGAACACATTAGTCTAGAAACAAAAACGTTTTGCCAATTACTTTTGAGTAGACGACCCAAGGAGTACTCCCCAGAGGTACAATGGTTGGCCCAAAACATTTTCTATATGTCGCATTCAGCATATTCTTTTCTAAGGGACAATTTAAATTTGAACATGCCCCACGTAAAAACTCTTTACCGATGGGCTCCTATGAAATTACTACAACCGAGTTTTACAAACAATTCTTTTAAAAAATTAAAAAAAATGACTGCAGAAATAAAAAAAATAATGATTCCCAAGTCGACCTTGTAATGGATGAAATGGCTATTAGAAAAGAGTTAAGGTATAAAGTTAATTTAGATTTAATAGATGGGTTTGAATGCATAGGGCTACAAAAAAATAATAATGTAGCTTACGAGACTTGCGTAATTTTAATTAAATCAATCTTTTCAAATTAGAATGATTTTAAATTATTTAGTTTCCGAAAATGGCCTTTCAGCGAATGACCTATGTGACATTATAAAACAAAATTTGAAAATTGTATTTCGTTAAGGGATAGATGTAAAGGCCATAATATGTGATCAAGCTTCTGCCAACCGAAGTTGCTATTTTAAGCTCGGGGCTACTACGGAAAACCCTTTTTTACGATTTTCCACATTTAATAAAACCATTACACCAGACGGGCAGGTTAGCTATCAGGTCTTGAAGGAGTTGTGGCAGAAGGAAGAAGACCAAAAAACAAAAATGTGCCAAAATTAACAAGAAAGCCTATATTTCCAAACACCTTTGAGAAAATGCGACTAAAATATGCGACACAATTGTTTAGCAAAACCGTTCAGGCGGCCATTAAAAACATTTGTGATACTGCTAAATTTAGTTCAGTCTCTAACGAAGTAGCCATATCTACTGCTGTATTTATAGAAAAGGTGGATTTTTGAATGCATGAATAGTAGGACTTTATATGGACAAAATAAATACAGATCAGCGTTGCAAAAAAATAGCGAGTCATTAGAATATATAAAATATTTAAAGAACTAAATATTTTACTTAAGAATATTTTAAGAATTACATAAAGGACGTTCATTTCGTAAATGAGAAAAAAAAGTTTTCTTTTTGGATGGAATTGGGATGACCTTAAATGCTATTGTAATGTTATCTTCGGACCTTTTTAAGAACGAAAGTAAATTTTTTATTATGACAAAATCCTTTAACCAGGACTGCCTAAAAAATACTTTTGCTGTGCTAAGACAGAAGGGGGGAAATAATCATAATCCTTCTGTGGCTGAATTAAACTCGACTATGGCAAGAATAATGTCTTTTAAAGTTATTAGATATAGTTAATCTGCAAATTGTGAAATTGACGAGCCTCTTGAGCGACCAATTATATCAATGACCCCTAAAGAAAATTCTTTTGACGTAGCTCAATTACTTGACGAAGACATCATAGACAGTTGCAACACAGATACCATACTTGACCAGGGTTTGCATTTACTACTCCGTAGCAGGGAGATGCACAGAAATATCCAAATGTTGAAAAATGAAAAGAAATGTTGTTTCTGAATGAACTAAATATTATATATTATTAATTATTTATATTTATTATTACCTAAATATCATTCTTACAAGGGTAAAGAAAGTGGGTAAGGAAGAAAGAAGGTAAAGAAAGTGGTCACACAGTGACGGTGCATAAAAATCAGGGGAGAAAAAAACAAAAACAAAACTAAGCTAGAGCAGTAGCACATGAAAAAATATTTTTGACTCTGCTCTGCTCTCGCTCTAGATTTTTGGCTACGGCTACGGCTACAAGGAGCACAAAATATTTTTTTCTGCTGTTGCAATAGCAATAGCTTTGAACTTTTCGTAGCTCGGAGCAGAGCCGAGCAGTCAATTTTCATTTTTCTGCTACGGCTCTGCTCCCGCTCTGGAAAAAGTGACAGCTGTAGCAAGAGCAAAACGAAAAACTACGGGAGTATCGTAGCTTTTCAAACACTGTACTTGACATTGATAATGACTATTTTGGATCTCTTAATTTTAACTTAAAACTTGTGTCTGAAAGGTATTATATAGGTTATGTGGCCTCAAAGACCCTTCCAAAAATAAACTGTGACGCTTGAAAAAAAGATATAATAAAACAGGACGAAAGGATATCGGCGCGGAGTGAAATATTTTTATTTCACAAAAATTATCACTCGGATAGTGATTTCGGCAGTCTAATTGCCCCAACTCAATATTTTGTAAACGCCTCATCGACGCATATAGGAGTCTTTGATAAGATTTTTAAACAACATCCAGAAGCGATTGGTTTAAAGGCAAAAATTATAGACGCATGTAAAAAATCGACACCGGTATACTTTGACGGAGATTGTAAGGAACACAAAATTAAAATATTAGAGTATATTATATTAAATTTATAAAAATAATCAAAAAATCCACTTTCTTAATAACCGCATGAACCTTTCTCACCCGTGGAATCGAACCCTGACCCCCAAGGTTAAGGAGCGAGCGCTTTCCATCTATACTATCGTCGAAGTTAATTTTGCAATACTTAAAGTTGGTTTTAAAGTAAGCGCGAGAATCCATACAATTAGTCAAAAATTAATTATTATTAATTATTTATTTTCTTTTTTTTCGTGTTAAATCCAAGCCAAGGTCAAGTCCACCTTTCCGGCTACGCAAACTCGACAATTCAATATCTACGTAAGAGCCACACTTGTCGAAATATACATAAATAGACCGTCATCAATTTTTGTCCGAACGAGCACGAATTTTCCGGTACTTCCATTTTCGTCCCTCTAACGCTGCTTCTACTCCGCATCAGGCACCATCCGCCTAGAATCTCAACAAACCGCGTCCCCTTTGGTTTTATTTGGGTTCCTAAAGTTTTCTTCTACATTCGAATTGTTTCGCCTACGACGTTCCTTTCGACATCGGCGCTAATAATTCCCACTTGTGCCTTGTAATCGCATTTCATCCGCGATTTCACCGTTCACCGTACGAGCAAAGATTATAAAGTACATAGATGGGACATCTCATACAAAGAAAAATTTTCTATGGCGGGTTTCAGCAGTGGAACCCGCTGGAACGAGCGGGTTCCATTGCGCAACAAGTTAAGTTTAAGAAATTTTTCGCCCGACAACGAATGAGGTATAGCCGAGTGGTAAAGTGCTTGGCTGGTGTGCAAAGTAAAACGAGTTCAGAGCAGGCTCGGGACATCCATTTTTTTAATTTTAAATCTATTTATATTATATTTTTATTCTTTTAATGTGTTTTCAAAAAAAAAAAAATTTAATGTGTTTTTAAAAAAAAATACAAAATTGTAAAATCACCTTAACATCGTCTCAGTTCGTAGTGGAACCCGCTGTAAAAATGTCTATAAGTGCGGGTTCTACGGCATTTTGGCAGGCCGCGTCGTGGAACCCGCTCTCTAATGTTTTTATTTTTTTTATTTTTTACACGAAAAAAAAGAAAATAAATAATTAATAATAATTAATTTTTGACTAATTGTCGGATTTAATTATTATGGAAGGGTGGAGTTGAAACCTAATCTTTAATTAATTGGAAAATAAGAATTAAATAAATTTTAGTAGTTATAATTATAAATACATAAATTTATAATTAATTGATTTTTTTTTTTTAATTTATTTGTTACGCAGCCGGTTATGCCGTCGGCACCCTGTACGTACCTCAAAGGAAAAAAAAGAACCGAAAAACACAACACGAGAATTTAAGCGACACAATCACGGATTTGTAGTGAAATGGCGGTTTATAATTGTTGGTTTTAGAAAATTTAATTTTTATACCCTTGCAGAGGGTATTATAATTTTGTCCAAAAGTGTGCAACGCAGTGAAGGAGACATCTCCGACCCTATAAAGTATATATATTCTTGATCAGGATCACCTCCTGAGTTGATATGAGCATGTCCGTCTGTCCGTCTGTCCGTCTGTCCGTCGGTCCGTCTGTCCGTCTGTCCGTCTGTCTGTCTGTTTCTACGCGAACTAGTCTCCCAGTTTTAAAGCTATCGTCTTGAAACTTTGCACACACCCTTCTTTCCTTTGCACGCAGTATATAAGTCGGAACGGCCGGGATCGGCCGACTATATCCTATAGCTGCCATATAACTGATTGATCGGAAATGGTATAACTTTGGTGTTTTTAAAGTTAGAGAGTTCAAATTTGACATGAGTGCTATTTTTGGCAAAATAATACGACATTTCAAATTTCATAAGGATCGGCCGACTATATCCCATAGCTGTCATATAACTGAACGATCGGAAATAACCCAACTTTCGTGTTTTTGAAGATAGATATCTTAAACTTCGTACAAATACTACTTTTGGTCAGATAATCAGACCTACCAAATTTCATAAGGATCGGCCGACTATATCCTATAGCTGCCATACAACTGACCGATCGGAATTGACCCAACTTTTGTGTTTTTGAATATAGAAAGCTGGAACTTGGTACAGATTATATTTTTGGTCAGTTAATCCGACCTACCAAATTTTATAACGACCGGCTTATCTTATAGCTGCCATATAATTGAACGATCGGAAATGGTTTTTGGTAGAAATACCAACTCTGGTATTTTGGAAATAGAAATTTGGGGTTTTTTTAGATTCTATTTAATAATAACTTGAGTTATATTATCATATTCTCATAAGGATCGGCCAACTATATACGATGTTTGCGATATATATCCGGTTTTACCTGCAAGGGTATATTAACTTCGGCTCCGCCCGAAGTTAGCTTTCCTTTCTTGTTTTTTTTAATTTTATTGGCTAAATATATTCTGAAATTGGAGGCAGAAAATATTTGAAAATATATGGACATGCATGCAAGTAGGGCAAGGGCATGTGGGGCATATGATGGCACAGTGGAACGTCGATAAGTGGACTGTATATGTTAAATTTTATCGGTTATATATTTCCTGAAATTGGAGGCAGAAAATATTTGGAAATATATGATATAAAAAAATATGTATGTGCGTATGTATGTATGTGGATGCACATATGCCTCGACCGTTGGCAAGCGAATGGATAACGGAGAGGCCGAAAACGGCGAGGAATATGGGCAGCACACAAAACGGAGACGGATGGAAAAATTTGCAGAATTTAAAGACGAGTAGAAAATCTCAAACTGCCATCGTGTCGGAAAACTCGGACTTGGAGCTGACACTGCGGGAAAAACAATCTTGCAGCAGTGTAAACGAAATTTAATGTTCGGATCACTGCTGAAGACCGGCAGAGAGACGGAGACGGAAAAATGTACTTATATTTTGGTGGAACAAGGCCGAGAACTGCTGGTAGAAGAACATCCAGGAAAAATCCGGCTCGAAGGACCAAAATGTGGAGGGGGGCGTTGCTTCCGGAAAAGGTCCCAGAATTATCGAAGTAAGAAGTCGGGGGCGTCTTTTGGTTCAAATTAAAAAATAACGCGGTCACCTTTATTGGGCTGCTTACAGAGGATTAAACCTAACTTAGAAAAGAACGAACGATCGTTGACGGCCGACGAGAGCGCGAGAGTGCATAGAGGGAAGAGCGCGGATGCACTCTTTAGCGCGGATGAGCTCTTCAGCGCGAGTGCGCTCTTAAGTTCAGCGGCCCAACGGCCCCTCACATAAACGTCCCGCCCCCCTTGCAATCACTCGGGCAACAGGGCGAGGACGTACACGGGTCGATGAATGCCCCCGTGTCGAAGATCCGGATCCCGGTGTTGACGCGGTTCCGCTTCAGCGGCGACGAGAGGATGGGCGCAGCGACCGCGTCCTGCAGGGGCCCTCGAGGAGAGGCGGAAAATTGCTTAGGCGTGGATGACACGGGCGGACGAGCGGTGGACGGCACCCGATGGGTGGCGGAAGAAAGCCGTGGAGCACTTGACGGCTGCCGGCCAGTGCCGGAAGAATGCCGAGGAGTTATCGAAGAGTGCCGGGAAGTCGGTGGCCGTGGATCGGTTTGGGAATGCCGGAAAGTGGCGGACGCCAGCCAAGAAACACCCGAACCGCGCCGGGAGTTGGCGGACGACGGCCGGGCGCCAGACGAGACACTCCGTGTCCTGTCTCCCGAGCTCCGTGACCGGTGCTCCTCTTGGCGTGCCTTGCGCCGAGCCCGCGGCTTTTCCACGAGGTGCAGCAGCGTGTGGTGATCCTGACCACACGTCTTACAGCCGCCACCACGCCGACAGGATCCGTCGGAGTGCTCGTGGAATTCAGAATTTGGCCCGGATCAGACGGATCATCAGCTGATTGCCACCATGCAGCGTGATGCGATGCATAAATTAAAGAAGGAGTCGAGACCGAATTGTGCTCGCAACCTGAATCCGATTCCGAACTGATCTGTGTGGGCACCTGTCCCTGATCCAGTGAGTCACCGAGGCTGGGGGCAACTCGTGCGGAAAAAACAGACACGCTGCGGGGATTGGCCGGAGATAATGGGGCTGTCAGCACCCATCCGAAAATGGTCTCCTGACCGAGAAGCGACCCGCAGATGTTAGTCTGGAATTACCAAGGAGAATGGACGGAAGAATGTCAGCTCATAATAAACTGGAACAGAGAAACTTGACAAGGTTGAACAGTCGTTCCGTTATGAAAGTCGCTTCGGACCCTGAGTCTATCAGAGCTCGTCCCTGGACGGTGCACCCCAAATGGCACACGTTGATAAGGGCCGTGCCCAGTAGGACTGCTCCTGACCCGGAAGCGAAACACACCTGCACATTCGACTGATCCTCTGAGCCGTTTGCTGGCGTAGGCGGCGTAGGCGGACTTGGAGCGGTGGCGAACGGATTGCCGCGGTGCAGGAGGGTGTGGTGTCGGCTGTGGCATGTGAAGCAGGTATGGGCGCTCGTGCAGTCTCGCTGCTGGTGCCCTCGGGCAAAACAGTTTAAACATAACTGCTTCCTCCCTTTGTAGTCAGAGCGCCCATTTACATTCATTTCTAGGAAACGCGGATATAAGCGAATGGGGTGGTCCTCCCTCGAACAGAGATCGCAGCCCTTTTGGCCCGGAACTACTCGAGACTCGTATGAAGTGAGCCTCCGAGCAGGGGCAGTAGGAAGTCCCGACCTTGGCGGAAATTGCACGGAGCCACTAGGCCTGACGTCGTCGATGGCCTCCAGAGTGCGATGGCGCTCTGTCGGGAAGTTATCTAATTCCTTCCATGCTGGAATCTCGGCCTTATTATGTACGGATTGCTCCCACATTGAATGTGTGACTTTGGGGAGCTTTGACGAAACCATAAATACCAGGAGACAGTCCCAAGCCTCAAAATTAATAGAGGACATTTCTAGGGCTGTCAGGGCTTCAGAAATAGCCTGGATGTTAAAAAGGATCTTCAACTGGCTGTTGACCAATAGCCGCCGGTTCCCAAAGCGGTCTGTGAAGCTTTGCCAAGCGGCGACAAACCCCTCATGGGTAAGCGGAGCCTTAGAAACAATGGCGTGGGCGTCACCACTTGTTTTGGATAGTAAGTGGAACAACCTCTCTACCGGGGTGAGCCGCGAGTTTTGGATTTAAATGGCCGTAAACAAGTCTCTGAAGGTGGGCCACCGAAGATAATCACCCGCGAAGACCTCGGTATCCACCGGAGGTAACCGGCAGCCTGTAGGCGCGGGCGTGTGTACATTGACGGAAGCCTGATTGGATTGGGAAGCAATTTTCTCCCGAAGCTGGGCAATACATCTCGAATAGACGGAGTAACAGTAGCTGTACTTCGATTCCAGCACTGTCGAGGTGGCCACATTGTCGTCTGACACGGCTACTAAATCGGAGCAGCTCTCATAGCTTGTCTCCACCTTCTCCCACAGTGCCCGAATTTGGTCCCGATGGACTTTGCACATGTATTGGGAGCCTACTTCCGTTTCTGGGGCGCCCGGAGTATTTATGTTAGCCTCAAATTGGCTAATTCGATCTGTTGTGGCGATGAACTTTTTCAGCGCCACTTCGACCGCACTTGGAGCCATTTTCGCAAAGGAGCGAGTCTGCCTCAGTGAAGGACCGGGGATTGTATCGTATCGATTGTATCGATTTACTCTGACTCCCTTGCTGACAGGATTGTTAGATGGGGAGTCCTAGAGAAACACACTTTCTCGGACCATCGATATATAGAATTGGTCAATTTGAAGATTGACAAATTTTATTCGACTAACAGTACGCGACCCGAGAAAAGCGAACTGGGAGTTATATAAGAAAAGATTAGAAGGAGAAACCTCGGACAAGGGACGTTGACAGCAAGGATGACCTGGATGCCATGGTGCCCACGCTAAAGGCGGCTTGCGCCAGGGCATTCAATAAAGCTTGTCCCAATAGCCCCAGGCCAGATGGCATTGTCCCGGCACAATTAATCAAAGCCGGATCCAATCTGAGGTCATGGGTCAGGAAAGCTTTCTAAGCAATTTAACGAATAGGCCCGCAACTATCGTACCCCCGCAATGTGGTTGCGGACAAAGGTCGCAGTCATACCCAAAGCGGGAAAACTATCACACTGCACCCCTGAGGACTTCAGACCTATACGCCTGTCGTCCCTCCTCCTCAAGACAATAAAGAGAATAATCAGCCTCCACATTAATCCTACCATCAACCCAGATGATATCTCGGGATCACAGCATGCGTATAGGAAGGGCCGATCCACGGAGACGGCACTCTATGAGATCACTTCGAAAACTTTACTTCGTTCGTCGAAAAGGCACTTAGTGACAAGGAATACGCACTCTTTGCTTTTCTAGACATAGAAGCTGCATTTAACAACACCCTGCCATGCTCGATAATCAATGCACTGACGAGACTAGAAAAAGATGATCAATGCGTTCGCCTTATAAAGCAGATCTTGGTAAACATGACTGTTGAGAGGAGGAGAATCTATTCATGGATACGTCAGAAGAGGCACTCTGCAAGGAGGCGTACTATCATTCCTACTGTGGGACGTGGCAGATAATAGCCTTTTACGATCACTAGAGTTGGTGGTTGCAAGGTTATTGCTTATGCAGATGATGTCGCAATTGCCTTCTTTGGAAAATTTCTCCAGACTCTTTGCGACTGCTTGACGGACAAACTTAGGTTTCTCTCAAGATAGGCAGTTGAAAACGGACTAGGTGTAAACCCAACCAAAACCGAACTTGTCCGATTCACCAGGAAGTACAAAACAACAAATTTAAAGCTTCCAAAACTATCAGGGGAAACACTCACCCTCAGCTGTAGCGCCAAGTACCTAGGGATTACGCAAGACAGGAAACTAGACTGGAAGGCACACACTATGGGTAGAGCTAACAAGGCAACAATCGCGCTTTATAAATGCCGAAAAGCCATTGGCCTTAAATGGGGAATGTCCCCAAAGATAGTCAGATGGCTTTACATTTACATATGGACATACCAAGTTGGACTTACATCACTGAACGCCAACGGGGGTCCTAACAGACTAATGTATACCTGTAGATCATCCCACCTTAAAATATAAGGTATCCATTCCAACGAGGGAGGAATGGGCCACAAAAGTCCCGGGACCAGCCGGTTCCCTTCATATTTACACAGACGGTTCCAAATTGAATGGCCAGGTGGGAGGCGGTTTCCACTGCGAGCGGCTGTGTCTTAATGATTCCTTCAGACTCCCCGACCACTGTAATGTGTTTCAAGCAGAAGTAATAGGTATCGGGGAAGGACTTCGATCCCCAGCACTTACTGGCAATCAAGACACAATCGATATCTTCTCAGACAGTCAAGTCAAGTCAAATCCAGGACAGTGAATGACTTTCGCAAATCTTTTAACGAGATGGCAGAACAGTATGACATCCACCTCATATGGGTGTGCGGACATAGGGACCACGAGGGTGGTCCCTCGGAGAAGGAACTAGTAGGCATTCCCTTAGATACATGTAGCCAAAATGCACACGCTTGGGCACATTAATAGATAGGAGGGGGGAGGTCTCCTTGTAGGACCTCTTGCCTGTGCGGTATCACAAGAAGCCCCAGCGGCTCCAGTGGATGGGGGTGTCAGTGACTGGCCACCGCATCGCCGCCTCAACCTAACCTAACCTACTAGCTCAGTAAAATTTACCGGGCATAACGCTGAATATTACAGGAATTATATTGGCCGCTGCCGGATACAATTGACGCAGGATCCAAATCAGTTTTATAACTTTGTAAACACTAAGCGTAAACACGTATCTTTTCCACTTCAGCTTACGTTTGAAAATTCATCTGCGATCTCTGGTCAGGCCATTGCCGATCAATTCGCAGAATTTTTTCAAACAACTTAATCCGCGCCTAAATTGACAGATCATCCTAACGCTGATCGACAAAACAACATTTAATCTCCAAATCTTATTTTCTGTCAGTTTTTCTCCATGAATAGCTTATTATCTGATCTTCTAAGGGTCAAACCCATTTATTCGCCAGACCCCGATGGAGTACCAGGCTGTGTGCTAAAATACTGTGCCAGGGCTCTGTGCAAACCTCTTCTAAGACTTTTCAACTTAATTTTGGAAACCCAAAATGTGGAAGGAATCTTTTAAAATTCCCCTAAATATAAAAGGAAAAAAGTCCGATGCTGCCAACTACAGAGTAATGTCTAAATTTTGGAGAATTCCAAAGTTATTTGAAAAATTAGTTACCCCTCATTTGCACCATATCAGCATTGCTTCATTTAGAGTCGGTCCACCACCACCAAATTTACTGTTGACAGGGTTGACAACCTTTGTCATAGATGGTTTTCGAACGGGATTTCAAACTAATGTTATTTACACAGACTTCAGTTAAGCATTCAATTCAGTCAATCACTGACTCCTGTTGAGTAAACCGAATCTTTTAGGATTTCCTACAGACTTCCTAATGTGGATCTTCAGCTACTTAGATGGAAGAACACAAAGAGTCTTATTTAAAAATATTTATTCCCGTTTGGTCCTTGCAACATCTGGCGTCCCTCAAGGAAATCATCTTGGCCTGTTACTTACTGTTTACTCTTTTTAATAATGACTTGCCCCCTGCTTTAACGAGCTCTCTACTTCTCATGTATGCGTATGATGTTAAGCTTTGTCTTCAATACAAATACGCTTCTGCCCAATGCAAACTTTAGTCCGATCGAAAATTTTTAAATATAGTATTTTCTGAATGATTTAATACTTAATGGAACAAAAACTTATGTATTTTTTCGTTCTTTCCCTCTCTAGGGCATTTTCTCTGTGTGTTTTCTTAACTTATTTTCTCTGTGGGATTGCTTTGGAAAAATTAAGTCACGTTAATGATCTCGTTGTCCCATTAGAGTCAAAACTCAAATTGGCCAACCATAATTTCGCATTGGTTAATAAGGCTAAAGGTGTCCTGGGTTCGATTAAAAGGTGGTCAAAACGAGTACGGTTCATGTGTCTGGAGTCCCCAATATTACGACCGCATCGAATCCGTACAAAAGAATTTCTTAGCATTTTTACTTAGAGGTCTCAATTGGGATCTAAATCCTTATCTTCTCTCTTACAGTAGCAGACTTTTACTTAAGCAGCCTTAGCAGACTCTTAAACTTACCTTAAAAACCTTATCTAATCGTAGGACAATGCTGGGTGTAGTTTTTTTTAGAAGACCTCATCAATGGTGATCTAGATAGCCAGCTTTTACCAATACGATTACATTTTAATATTCCTAATAGAAGGAAAAGAAACTTCAGTCCTCTACTCCTTAGCCATTGTAGTTCGACATATTCACAACACGACCCTCTAAGGGTCTTTTGTTCGAATTACAATGGTCTTTACTCTATCATCTCTTTTTCTCCCCTTCAAATTTAAAATCAAGTATTTTAAATTTCCTTACCAATTCCTCCTAGCTTAATAAATAACAAGTTACTAATAAACCGTTTCTCGAGCGCCTCTCGGTTGTCTGGGCCTCCAAGCTTTATGATGAATGCAGGAATGCTACTTAAAAAAAAATTCAAACTTACAACCGATGCTTCTTATTTTGCCATAGGAGCGGTTTTTCAACGGGACGGTAATCCCATTACCTTTACATCACGTATCCTTACCAAAACTAAAGGAAACTATGCATCCAATAATAAAGAAGTGTTTGCCAAAGTATGAGCTGTAGAGAACCTTCGCACTAATCTTCGCACATCAATCCCTAACTTACGCTCTTAGTAATAAGAATCGCAATGTAAAACATAAGAGATGGAAAGAATATGCCTAAAAATTCGAACGTGTTAGCAGATGCAGTGTCAAGAAATGCACAAAGATATTTTAGAGAAGCTTCAATAAATATTTTTAAAAAAGAACTTTTTAAAGAATTACCATTCCCCAAGGATCATAGGATCATAGTTACAAAGATAAACTATTATATACAGATTATGACCTAATGAAAATGCTAAAAGAAAGGCTAGATCACAGAATATTAAATAGACTTTTGGAACCAGCCTCTTTCAAATCCCATATACGGTATAGAATGGGCAAAAAACTCACCCGTCACAAATTAAGTAAAATTGAAAAAAAAAATTACAAAAGAAAATATAATGTTTATGAATGTTGAAAAACTACTAGATTTTGCAAAAATTAAAAAGTCCTCAATAGGCACGCTCTATATGGTAAACATACCGTTGTAAGGAAATGAACTTTGTTAATCAATGAAGATAAACCCATTAAAAAAAAATTAAAATATAAATGTAATAAAATACGAATAATTATGATATGTAACAACAAAATGTAATATATGCAATATGCAACGCCCAAAAATTAAATTTGTAGAAGAACTACAACTATTCTAGAACTATTTGTTTTAGTATTTGTACTATTTGTATTTGTACTATTTGTGTTTTAGTAGAGATAACAATATAGATCTAAGTAAAGATACTTGTGTAACGGTACACCTTTTTTTAACACTCTTTGTCATCATGTTCCAGACCACGAAGACCATGCAAAGAGACGAAAATAAAGTAGACTTATATGGAAGCTACCTCATCCAATAGGAAAATTCCATCATAAGAATTGGCG
The DNA here is from genome assembly GCF_030179905.1 of Drosophila bipectinata. Classification (NCBI taxonomy): domain Eukaryota; kingdom Metazoa; phylum Arthropoda; class Insecta; order Diptera; family Drosophilidae; genus Drosophila; species Drosophila bipectinata. The sequence continues at coordinate 16,417,477 of NC_091740.1, read as the reverse complement.
ACGATGAACACGAAGCAAGATATGTTATTTTATCACTCTTTCAAATGTTGGCTTAAAAGAAACTGTTTGGTCAGTGTGGTTTTTCAATGACAATCCGCTTAAAAATAACAGTTGAATTAAACTGCAAGGGTATATCAACATCGGCTCCGCCCGAAGTTAGCTTTTCTTTCTTGTTACCAAATACCATTTCCGATCGTCCAGTTTGATGGCAGCTATAAGATACAGTCGGCCGATCGATATAAAATTTAGTAGGTCGGATCAACTGACCTAAAATAGAATCTGTATCTTTCAAAAATAACACTCATCCAAAATATGAACTCTCTAACTCAAAAAACCACAAAGTTACAGCATTTCCGATCAATCACGACCGATCTCGGCCGTTTCGACTTATATACTGCGTGGAAAGGAAAGAATGGTGTGTGCAAGTTTCAAGTCGAAAGCTTTAAAACTGAAAGACTAGTTTCCGTATAAACAGACAGGCGGACAGACAGAGAGAGGGACAGACGGAAATTCTTATATCAACTCAGGAGGTGATCCTGATCAAGAATATATATACTTTATAGGGTCAGAGATGTTTCCTTCCCTGCGGTGTACACTTTTCACAAAAATAAATAATACCCTCTGCAAGGGTATAATGATTGTATCCTGCAAGGATAACATTTTGTATTCTAAGAAATTGGTTTTATAATGAAATTCTCATAAGATCTTAGCTCTTAACTGCAAGGGTATATCAACTTCCGCTCCGCTCGATGTTAGCTTTTTTGTCCCTATATCCAAAAGCAATCCAACAACAAAGGACGAACGAAAAACTAGGACACGCCTACTTTTCAAATTTTTTTTTTTGTGAAACAACTTTTTGTACATTAATAAACTTTCTATTTGGTAAGTTTCTCAATTTAAAAAAAAAAAAAACCATTTTATTTGTTTTTATCACATATTTAATTATTTTAATTAATTAGTGCTACAACATTTATGGCGTAATTGAAGAGGTATGTAGTAAATTTTATTTTGCAGATCCCACCGAAATACTAGCCTCCGGATAATAAATAAAAAATAAAAATTTACAATAATTTTTATGAATTATAAACTGTTATGATGAGTAATTTTCCGGGCGTACATTTTCATTCAAGAAAAGGGCAGGAATTTCATGAAGGAAAATAGCGGAAATTTTTTGTTTGAATCCTAGTTTGAATTCCCGACTTCTTCCAGATCGTTTCATGCTCGTTTTCGAAAATTCCCTGAAAAAAATACGAGCCCATTTGTAATAACCTCTATAAGAAATGCCGCGAAATGGCATTTATTAGAACTCCCGGGACTTTCACGACTACCGAGGAATGGGACCCCTTAACTTCAGGCCACTCTGGGCCGTATAGTACTGAAGTCTTTGCTTACGCACCTTTTCCGGCCAAAAACTATTTCATGAAAATTGTGGACCATATTTTGTGTTTGTGAGTGTCAAACGTGGAAATAACTTGTTCAAATCACTCACCCGAAATAAAACAAAATTAAAAGCAGCCTTGTAAACAAATTTTTTCGTATGAAACCTAATTTTTTAAAAGTGGTGAGTGAGTCCAGCAGAGTCTATCTATGGTAAAGATAATTTAATTTTTTTTCAAATGATTGAAGTTTATAATATTAGTAGTTAATTTAATTGTCGTTCTTTGGAACTTATATGCGTATTTTTTTTTCTGGCTTTACCAACCAATGAGCAATGCAATTTTAGTTGGGGATGAAAATATCAATACCAGACAGACCAGACACGACGACGCCAAGTGACAAACGCGCCAGCTGAACAAAGAAATGTTAAAACTAATAGATAATTTTATTTTTTTACCTTATCATGCTTTGCAATTTTTTACATAGTAATAAATTATCTTATTTTTATTAGGTTTATATTAAGAATTAGCTTTATTTTGCACATATTTATATTTTTTTAAAATTTAATTTCAGCAAGGGTTCGGTGACGCTTACAGCTATGAACAGACTAATCGGTAAACTGTTTGAAATTTCGGAAAATCAATTTCATGTTTTGTTGAAAGTTTTCCCCCAACATGGCTGTTACTGGTAAAAGACTGTTACTGTTAAAGAATATTTTTGCGTTTTCCAACAAAACGCAGGGAAAAGCTCTCCGAGGGTCATTTTTCAACCCTCTGCGTTTTGTTTTGGAAAATGCAAAAATATTCGTGAACAGTACTGTTATTAACAGTAAACAAATTGAAACTGTTGAAATTTTCAACCACCAATTCTCAAAAAAATTAATATGCATATAAAAAATTAAAGTTTGAATTTAAAATTGAAAAGCTTTTTCAAGCTTTGTGCTTTGTAAAGGTTAATTTTAATTTCAATAAAGCTTATAAAATCAATGTTTAACGTTTAAAATTTAGGCCATGGATAGAAAAGAGATACATTTATATACATATATACATACATAGCATGTAATATGTATGCATTTATTCTTTCTTTTGCACGCAGTATATACATATGTAAGTCGAAACAGCCGATCTTGGCCGACTATATCCCATATCTGCCACATAACTGATTGATCGAAAATGTAACTATACTTTAGTGTTTTAAGAGATAAAACTTAACTTTAGTGTTTTAAGAGATAGAAAGTTGGAACTTTGTGCAGATTTTTGGTGTTGATCCGAACTAAACCAACAAAAGATCCGAACATATAACTGAACGATTGGAAATGGTAGTTGATAAAAATACCAACTTTGGTATTTTTTAATATAGAAGCTTAGGACTTTTTTTAAAATGTTGTATTGTAATAAATTGGTTTAATTATGATATTTGGCCAACTACATAAGTGCGATATATATCCGGTTTGAACTGCAAGGGTAAATCAACTTCGGCTCCGCCCGAACTTAGCTTTCTTTTTTTGTTAAACATAACTTTTCAAGCTGACCAAAATTATATTTGTTTTCAAATAGAAGAAATAGAGAGTTGATATTTCTAAGTGGGTCATAAATTTATTTATAAATTTAGGAAACCGAAATACAAGCTAATAAAATTTGCTTATAATAATGAAAAAGATACCATGAAGAAATTATTATTAATTATTAAGAAATTATTATTATATTAGGTATACAAGTAGAAAACCGCCATTTTTGACTAGGTGGTGCCATCTTCACAATAAAAGATGGCATTATAAATGTAGAGAAAGGCATCCGTTGACTTCATTTAAGTATTAGACACTATTTATTCTTCGATGAATATAGTTTTTGATACAGTTTAGTTTTCTTAGTTTAACATTTTCAATATACTGAGATACACGCGACCTTCCTCTGCTCAGCAGAGCTGGGATACTATCGATATATCGAATTTTTTCTTTTCTGAACCATCATCGATAGTTTTTTGACACTATCGATGGTGCTGGGCATTTTTCACATCACTGAAATTTCAATAAAACACGAGGTTTGGTTGCGGAAATGTGCCCAAATTTGATAGGTAGTTTTGGTAGTGCCCAAATTTGTATGTGTTCTCGCAACCTTGACTGAGTCAGAACGTATGTTCAACAAGGCTGGACTCGTTATGAATAACCGCAGAGCTTCGCTTAAGGCGAATAATTTGGACATTTTGTTATTTTTGCGGAAAAATTCCTGGATAAAAGAATTTTTTTTTTTTTTTTAATTTTATATCAAAAATGACCTGAATTTTGTATCTCTCATGAAAATCTCTTCATCTCTGTTGAAGCTACCTTATTATTTATCTTATTGATAAGATAGAATAATTTTGATCTTTATTTTCTCTTTTTTATTATGTATATAGCTTAAAAATCAAAAACCCTATGTATGGGAAAAAATGAAGTAAATATGACTATACTATCGAAACTATCGAAGTAAATATGACTATACTATCGAAACTATCGAATGGCGCGACCATCGATAGTATCCCAGCTCTACTCTGCTGATGCTCAATCTCTACTCGTTCTCATTTTTTCATGCTTTTCAACACTAAAGAAAAGTGTGACGGAACTTAACAACTTATCGATTATAAAATAGGACTGCCAATCCTACATAAATTACATTATAAATTATAAAAAAGGCCAGCCACATTTGCCAATATTTGCCAAATGTCGCATAGATAAGTTTGCTAATAATATTTACAATTGTTAAATACATTTTTTACTTTTCACATATTTGTATATGTGAAATTGTATATACATATGTGAATTGTATAATTGAATAAAGAATTTATACAATTGTCGAAAAAAAACGAAAGTTTAGACTTAATCTTTTCCGTAGGACATTTTGGTTTTTATACATTTTTTTCAAACAGAGAGCATTAATATATTTTAAATACTATTATAATAAATACTTAAATATTTAAAATACTGGTTTATATTCAAGGAACTCAAGGAAATACAATAAGAAAAATTTTAAAAAATAAGTTTGAGGTTTCGACATTAATGAAACAAAAAAAAAAACAAGAAAGGAAAGCTTACTTCGGGCGGAGCCGAAGTTGATATACCCTTGCAGTTAAAACCGGATATATATCGCAAACATCGGATATAGTTGACCGATCCTTATGATTACATCATAATAAAACCAATTAACTAAAATAAAAAATCTAAAAAAATGTCCCAAGCTTCTATCTTCAAAAACACAAAAGTTTATATTTCTACCAAATACCATTTCCGATCGTTCAGTTATATGGCAGCTATAGGATATAGTCGGCCGATCCTAATCGGCTTTCTATCTTCAAAAACACCAAAGTTGTACCATTTCCGATCAATCAGTTATATGGCAGCTATAGGATATGGTCGGCCGATCCGGGCCGTTCCGACTTATATACTGCGTGCAAAGAAAAGAAGGGTGTGTGCAAAGTTTCAAGACGATAGCTTCAAAACTGAGAGACTAGTTCGCGTAGAAACAGACAGACAGACGGACAGACAGACGGACAGACGGACATGCTCATATCAACTCAAGAGGTGATCCTGATCAAGAATATATATACTTTATAGGGTCGGAGATGTCTCCTTCACTGCGTTGCACACTTTTGGACAAAATTATAATACCCTCTGCAAGGGTATAAAAAGATAAAGTTTGTTTATTTACAATAGGGACATGGGACGTATGGAATGCTTTTCCTCCGGAAATGGTACAACGGTATACCCAAAGTATGCCTAATCGCATAGAAGAGTTGGTAAAGTCCAAGGGGATGTGGACTCATTATTAAAAAATCATTAATAAAAAAATTTGTTAAAAAAAATAAGTAGAGTGCAAATCTATAACATCTGACTTCTCTTACAGTTTTGCGTGTCATTTTCTTTAACTGATATCAAGTGGCTTCCGTTTTACTAAATAGTTGTAAATGAAATAAATGAATAGTAGTAAATAGAAACCTTTAAAACAAGACAAAGATCTTCAAAATAATATTGGAAGCCTCTCTTTCTCTTATCTTCCTCTCTTCACTTCCCTCTCTTTCTCTGAAGCGAACGGTCGTGTTTTTTTAGTGCGCACTGCGTTTATGATAAATATTGGTAAACCGGTGTTTACTCATTTGTGAATGGAGTCGAATTAATAATTTGAATAATTTCAATTCCAAGCATAGCTCAGCTCTGCTTCTTCCCCGTCTTATCTCTATTTCTGCATTTTTCTTTTCCACTCTCCAAAGCTCCCGCTTCGGCTTCCTATTTGGCACAGTGGTTCAACGTATAGTGTTTTTTAACTTTTTATATATTAATTTTGTTTTATTTATTAAAAAAATGGAATTTAAAATTGTCTGCGCTATAAAGTCTTGTAACAAGACAATTTCCACATCCCAGCCTACCATCCATTGCTGGCTATGTGAAAACGTAGTACACGCCAAGTGTGCCGGGTTCACTGCCTTAGTTTCGGATGCCATTTCCCGTAGGTCTGGTATACACTATTGTTGTGAAAATTGTCGTGCTGTTCAAGGCGAAATGAGGTCGTTCATGAGACAGATCAAAATGGATTAAAAGAGTTGATCACTGGTTTTCGTAAAGTCAATGACCAACTCCGTGCGCTTGACACTCAATTTAGCAGCCTTCAGCTACTAACGGAGTCTCCTTAGCATAAGAAATCCGCTGTTTGTGAGCCGTCAATAACGCAGCCGCTCATATCTTTGGCCACCCCAAGGGCTAGAACTGAGATCAATTCACCGTCCGAATTTTTCAAGGAAAATGAGCAATTGTCTAAGCAAATGTCCCCTGTGGGACATGTAAATGAAACCCCTGTAAATGAAACCCCCGTCAGGGTCACCCAAAAGGGTATTCCAAAGTCCGGACCACCGGCACCAACTGGTGCTTCAGTTCTCGTACCTGCGACACCAAAACCCTTACAGGTGATTCCTCCATCGAAACATATATTTGTTTCTCGGCTTGCCCCTGATACTTCACAGATTGATATCTCGGCTTATATCAAAGCCAAAACAAAAGCCGATATAAAGGTGGAGGACATAACTAAATTTAAATATAATTATAAACGGCGCACGTCTTCTTTCAAGATTGGTGTGCCCGCGCTGATGTTCAAGACGATTTGTTCTTCCAGTTTTTGGCCAGAGAATCTTTTCGTCCAAGAACATCAGCCTAGTTCCGTAAAGAAAAAAGTTATAAAACCAGTGGGAGTGAGACTTCCCAATATCGGAACCACTGACAAACCTTCCACATCTTCTTTCTCGATTAACCTAAAAAACTAGTATCGTCACTAACACTTACTTATCAAAAACTAGGGGGCTCCGTAGCAAACTCCCTAAACTATATTCTGATAGTTCTTCCTTTGCATCCCATATTATAGGCTTTACAGAAACTTGGTTAAAGCCGGAGATCTTAAGCTCCAAAGTTTTTCCAAGTCGCAGAGGCGGTGAGTGTGTTAGGTTAGGTCAGGATCGAGCGTGCCTGATATAAATTTTTTTGAATCTCCAGATCGGAGGGCCTGGTGCAAGGCGTGCAGGCCTTTGGTCGGGCTGGAGTCGGGCGGGGTTCCCAGCGGATCAGTCCATGGCTTAAATTGGGATGGTTCGCGGCGCAAGACCGCCCACGAGGCGTGGCCGCGAGGAATCGGCGAGAGGCCTAGAGTTCCGTCTAGACAGCCTGGTTAGAGCAGTCGTCGGAGAGGCGAGAGCTGAAAAGACTATCTGGTGGCCTCCTGGTGCCCCGTAGGAACGTGTGGAGTTGGCGAGCGGAGGGTTCCGTTCTAAATAAAGGCATCTATTGGCTGGCTTAGTAAACATTTTGTTTTGTGAACGGGTTGGCGAAAGCTTTTCCGGAATATTATTCCTTTCCAGGCTCGAGCAAGTGGAAGCGCTTCAATCAGCTCGTCGCGGATGGAAGGGGTGAGTAAATCCTAGTAATTTTATACGAAGCCAATTGAAGCGACACGGATTAGTCCGGTCATTAAACTACCGTGTCGTCCGATTCCCGGCCGAAGGAGGTCCACCAAGTGAACGATTGCCCTCACCTTGAGACCGTGGACGAGCCTTTACAGCAAAAAACCGATCAATAAAAAAAATAAAAGCGTCGCCAAAACTGGATTTTGTAATGGTAGCCCGTGTATAAAGTCGACAGAACCTATTGAAAAGAATTCCCCAGATACGTCGCGTTTCTGCATGCGCTAGCCTTTGTAAGGAGCAGTGTAAATAAGCGTGGGATGTAAATTTCATTTGAAGCTCAGAAAAAAATAAAAATAAGTATGTGAAGTAACATGCGATAATTTTCTAATTTAAGGTAGCTTTAAGAGCTATTCCATTAGAATTTGGCGCACACGCACCACTTTTTTAAGTCCTCATTTTTATTTGTTAATCATAGAAACTTATTAGTTAATATACTAGTATAAGTCAACAGAGAAAATTGAATTGTTAGCAAAAGAAGGGAAGTAGGGATGGAGTTTTAATAGACATTTAAGTAACACTTTAATTTAATAAACTTGAATTTTATAATAAAGTAAAAAGAAAAATAATTCGCCTCGCTTGATTCGCCACCGCCTTGCCGGTGCCCTCCCCCACCTTTTGCGGTCTCGGGGACCATGATGTGTCCAAATAAGATCTGTTTGGCTTTCGCAATTTGTAAGGTTGTGCACGCATTCTATCATCGATATAATTTATGATCTTCGAGGCAAGCATCAGGGAGAGAGAGACGGTCCTTACCAGATCCACCCATTAGCCGACGAGATCTGGCCGGCAACCGTGCAACCCCTTTTCTCATCCGATGGTCCAGGGATGCCACCTCCTAAGGTTAACTGTTCGTTACAAGGGTGTGTAGATTCATGGCTTTGGTCGATAGCTTTAAAACTGAGACCCTAGTTTGCGAAGTTTGCGTTACAAAATAATAGTTGGATTTATTTAACGGAGTTACTCTGACGAATATCAGAAACATACCAAGCTCTCGATCTTCTTCTGACTTTGACTTCGAACTCAGAGCCTGACATCCACGGGCAAACACAAAAATAGACAGAACAAACCAGCATCAGGTTATGACTGGTTAGGGGGATCGAGAAAATAAAAATCTTTCATTTAAGGGAAAATTTTCTCTTTTTAAGATTTTATAAGAAAAAATTATTTTATTTTTTTTAACTTTTTTAACTTTTTTTTTTTGTTATAACTTTTTTTTAACCTCCTTTGGTTTTAACCCTCTACCTCCATTCTGGGATTCGGATCAGATTTCCAAAGTCCATCAGATCGAAGGTGATGGTCATCCGGGAGATTCATGCGCATCCTGATCACAAAGTGGAGTTTCTCTACCGTCCGGAACTACCAGGCGTCCACCTCTGCCATGTCGAGCTCCGCATACGAAAGATGGCTAAAGGTCCTCTCGGCAAGGTCCTCTTTAAATTTAAAAAATTCTTCTTCGCCTCCGAAATGGACGTGTTTGAACAGCTGAGCGCCTCTCAAAGTGGTTAGAGATGGATTCCCTTTTCAGGGAATGCATGGAACATTTATGAAGAGGAGCGGAGCGGGGGTCGACGGCGGTGGTCTGAGCGGCGCTATAAGAGAAAAGCCGATTCCCAGTGCTTGGCGGCTAATGCATTTGCATAAAGTAATAAGGTTAGAATTCGCCTTTTTTGGGGTAGGTGGAGTTCACTTTCCGTTTTTTCCTTATCCAAAAACTTTGATCGTTTGATCTGAACGTATGATATAACAATTGAAAGGTATTGAAAATCAGATCATTTTTGTTAAAAAATGTTCCAAAAGTCTATCAATTTAGAGAAATTGGCGTAAGTAAAAGGATTTTTGTTCACTAAATTTAAGCTAGAGAGGACAATGGAGTCTCCTAAAAAAAAAATACCTGAAAATCTTAAACAACATTCTTATTTTGAATATGCGTCGATTGACACTTTAATCAGCCCGATCTGAATCCGTTCAAAAGTTATATAAGAACCTGAATTTTTCTTCTTCACACCTGTTTTAATTTTTGTTTTGTTGTTTGTTTATTTTGTTTACTTTGTTTGTTAAAATTTGTTTACTTTGTCCATCTGTTTGTGGGTTTGTCTGTTTGTTTCCCTAACAGAACATTTTGGAAAAATTGAAATGTTTATTAAATATTTTCAAACATATTTTTTCTGATATGTTTCTATTTTTTATAATAGACTTCAACAATTTAAAGAAAAGCCTAAATTCACAAATAATCAAAAACGTATAACGTATAGGATCAGTCCATGGCTTAAATTGGGATGGTTCGCGGCGCAAGACCGCCCACGAGGCGTGGCCGCGAGGAATCGGCGAGAGGCCTAGAGTTCCGTCTAGACAGCCTGGTTAGAGCAGTCGTCGGAGAGGCGAGAGCTGAAAAGACTATCTGGTGGCCTCCTGGTGCCCCGTAGGAACGTGTGGAGTTGGCGAGCGGAGGGTTCCGTTCTAAATAAAGGCATCTATTGGCTGGCTTAGTAAACATTTTGTTTTGTGAACGGGTTGGCGAAAGCTTTTCCGGAATATTATTCCTTTCCAGGCTCGAGCAAGTGGAAGCGCTTCAATCAGCTCGTCGCGGATGGAAGGGGTGAGTAAATCCTAGTAATTTTATACGAAGCCAATTGAAGCGACACGGATTAGTCCGGTCATTAAACTACCGTGTCGTCCGATTCCCGGCCGAAGGAGGTCCACCAAGTGAACGATTGCCCTCACCTTGAGACCTTGGACGAGCCTTTACAGCAAAAAACCGATCAATAAAAAAAATAAAAGCGTCGCCAAACCTGGATTTTGTAATGGTAGCCCGTGTATAAAGTCGACAGAACCTATTGAAAAGAATTGCCCAGATACGTCGCGTTTCTGCATGCGCTAACCTTTGTAAGGAGCAGTGTAAATAAGCGTGGGATGTAAATTTCATTTGAAGCTCAGAAAAAAATAAAAATAAGTATGTGAAGTAACATGCGATAATTTTCTAATTTAAGGTAGCTTTAAGAGCTATTCCATTAGAATTTGGCGCACACGCACCACTGTTTTAAGTCCTCATTTTTATTTGTTAATCATAGAAACTTATTAGTTAATATACTAGTATAAGTCAACAGAGAAAATTGAATTGTTAGCAAAAGAAGGGAAGTAGGGATGGAGTTTTAATAGACATTTAAGTAACACTTTAATTTAATAAACTTGAATTTTATAATAAAGTAAAAAGAAAAATAATTCGCCTCGCTTGATTCGCCACCGCCTTGCCGGTGCCCTCCCCCACCTTTTGCGGTCTCGGGGACCATGATGTGTCCAAATAAGATCTGTTTGGCTTTCGCAATTTGTAAGGTTGTGCACGCATTCTATCATCGATATAATTTATGATCTTCGAGGCAAGCATCAGGGAGAGAGAGACGGTCCTTACCAGATCCACCCATTAGCCGACGAGATCTGGCCGGCAACCGTGCAACCCCTTTTCTCATCCGATGGTCCAGGGATGCCACCTCCTAAGGTTAACTGTTCGTTACAAGGGTGTGTAGATTCATGGCTTTGGTCGATAGCTTTAAAACTGAGACCCTAGTTTGCGAAGTTTGCGTTACAAAATAATAGTTGGATTTATTTAACGGAGTTACTCTGACGAATATCAGAAACATACCAAGCTCTCGATCTTCTTCAGACTTTGACTTCGAACTCAGAGCCTGACATCCACGGGCAAACACAAAAATAGACAGAACAAACCAGCATCAGGTTATGACTGGTTAGGGGGATCGAGAAAATAAAAATCTTTCATTTAAGGGAAAATTTTCTCTTTTTAAGATTTTATAAGAAAAAATTATTTTATTTTTTTTAACTTTTTTAACTTTTTTTTTTGTTATAACTTTTTTTTAACCTCCTTTGGTTTTAACCCTCTACCTCCATTCTGGGATTCGGATCAGATTTCCAAAGTCCATCAGATCGAAGGTGATGGTCATCCGGGAGATTCATGCGCATCCTGATCACAAAGTGGAGTTTCTCTACCGTCCGGAACTACCAGGCGTCCACCTCTGCCATGTCGAGCTCCGCATACGAAATATGGCTAAAGGTCCTCTCGGCAAGGTCCTCTTTAAATTTAAAAAATTCTTCTTCGCCTCCGAAATGGACGTGTTTGAACAGCTGAGCGCCTCTCAAAGTGGTTAGAGATGGATTCCCTTTTCAGGGAATGCATGGAACATTTATGAAGAGGAGCGGAGCGGGGGTCGACGGCGGTGGTCTGAGCGGCGCTATAAGAGAAAAGCCGATTCCCAGTGCTTGGCGGCTAATGCATTTGCATAAAGTAATAAGGTTAGAATTCGCCTTTTTTGGGGTAGGTGGAGTTCACTTTCCGTTTTTTCCTTATCCAAAAACTTTGATCGTTTGATCTGAACGTATGATATTACAATTGAAAGGTATTGAAAATCAGATCATTTTTGTTAAAAAATGTTCCAAAAGTCTATCAATTTAGAGAAATTGGCGTAAGTAAAAGGATTTTTGTTCACTAAATTTAAGCTAGAGAGGACAATGGAGTCTCCTAAAAAAAAATACCTGAAAATCTTAAACAACATTCTTATTTTGAATATGCGTCGATTGACACTTTAATCAGCCCGATCTGAATCCGTTCAAAAGTTATATAAGAACCTGAATTTTTCTTCTTCACACCTGTTTTAATTTTTGTTTTGTTGTTTGTTTATTTTGTTTACTTTGTTTGTTAAAATTTGTTTACTTTGTCCATCTGTTTGTGGGTTTGTCTGTTTGTTTCCCTAACAGAACATTTTGGAAAAATTGAAATGTTTATTAAATATTTTCAAACATATTTTTTCTGATATGTTTCTATTTTTTTATAATAGACTTCAACAATTTAAAGAAAAGCCTAAATTCACAAATAATCAAAAACGTATAACTAAAAAACCAGTGAAGCCAGTTTTAGAGTAAGAGATTGTGATTTTCTACGGATTCTAGTTTTCGAAAAATAAAACATCTTCTAATCTCATCTTCATCTAAGAACCGGTCTTATAAGAAATTAGAAGAACTATAAGAAGTTGCTGTCGGGTCAAGCAGCAAGCAACTAATTTAAACACAACAATTAATTAGTAACTGATGTTTTGCTGGTCGCAAGCCGACTCTCTTTCGGCCGCTCGGCTTTGCTGCTTCGGCGTTTATATTTAGCGAGCATCCGCTCAACCTATTCTGCAAGGTTGGCGCCACTCTCGTTCATCTCCTTACTGCGCTCGCATCCTAAATTGGATTTCCTATATTTTCTATAAATCTTCATAAATCCTAATTTCATATGCGGCCTGAATAAAGTTATAACGTTGAACCTAATTAAATTCTGATTTTTTATTTACGGCATTGAAAACTCTCAATGACCAAACATTGTATGTATATATGTTTTTAAATGTTTTTTCGCGGGTCAATAGTTTTTTAAATTGTTAATTATATTAACTACATCACGTCGGGGTCACCAATATTTGTTCATTGAGCGTTTTCAATGCCGTAAATAAAAGACGAATTTAATTAATTTTGGACGTTACAAATGTTTATTCCTGCATGCAGATGAAGCCGGATGATCCGCAGATAGACCAGCTTATGGTGCATGCAGGGACTCAAGTAAATACAGAGAGAGGGCGGCCCGACAAGTCACCTCGAGCTAAAGCTCTCGAAAGTGGAGAGGGCGTCCCGACCTAGACATTGCCGAGCTAAAACTCTCTATGGAAAGCTTGTTGAATCGAGCGTCCGAGAGAGAGTCGGCTTGCGATCAACAAAGCCTTTGTACAAACTTAAGCCTACTAAATAAACATTACACTAATCATTACACTATGCATTACATAAACATTTTTTAAACATTATTTAAACATAAACATAAAACGCCGTGCTGCTGCTTGACCCGACATTCCCCCGATGTTTTGCTGGTCGCAAGCCGACTCTCTTTCGGCTGCTCGGCTTTGCTACTTCGGCGTTTATAGTTAGCGAGCATCCGCTCAGCCTATTCTGCAAGGTTGGCGCCACTCTCGTTCGTCTTCTTATTGCGCTCGCATCCTAAATTGGATTTCAAATATTGTTCATAAATCCTAATTTCAAAAAAAAAAATAAAAATAAAAGGCTCGCGGCCTGAATAAAATTTATTTCGGTTGTTCGGAACTCAATATAATAAATCATGAGCTCCAGCGGCGCCGTCACAGGAGCACCCACTCCAACCCGGAGTGGCCGTCAATTTTAAAGTGCAAGGCCCTGGGTATTCTCCAGGACTTACAGAGGATCCAAGGAGCTCTTCAGCCTATTTCCAAGGTGGATGATGCCATGCTACACGTGCGACATGGTCAGATAGCCACCATGTTCAGCGACTTCAAGGCCATCCACGGGGAGCTTGAGGATTTGGACATTTTGCAGATCAGCAGTGACCTTCGATGGACTGTTTCGGAGCTCGTAGCGACGATGCAGGACGTTGGAGGTTTTGGATGTGACCACTGGCCAGAACTATGGAGCTCATCCCCGTCTTCGATGGACGACTTCTAGCGGGACGGATTATGCAGTGCCTTTCCCCTTACGGATGGAGTTGGATGACAGGCCCCAACGGGGGGGGGGGGGGGGGGGGAATGCAACAATGCTGAATGATCAGCTGGATTCTTTGCTCCGCCGGTTTTGGGAAATCGAAGACTGCTCCGAGCCTATTGTGAAGCGGACGAAGGAAGAGCTAGATTGCGGTTCTAAGCTGCTGGGAGAGTCGTACCCCCAAGCCGTTCGACGATTTCTTTCCCTCGAAAGAAAGCCCTGTCGCCGTCCTCAATTAAAGGAGCAATATGCTGCCTTCATAAAGGAGTATCTGGAGTTGGGTCACATGTCTCCAGTCCCTTCTGATGCGAGCGTCACTGGTCAAGTCTTTCTTCCACACCATTGTGTTTTAAAGGAGGACAGTTCAACAACCAAGCTCAGGATTGTCTTTGATGGATCTGCTGTCACAACTTCTGGATATTCATTGAATGACGTGTTGATGTCTGGCCCAGTTATTCAGCCAAAGTTACTGCATATTCTGTTAAGGTTCCGATGCCATCGGGTGGCCATTACTGGAGATATTTGTAAAATGTATCGTTGCGTCAGGGTTTTTCCTGAGGACAGCTATCTTCAGTGTATTCTTTGGCGGGATTCCACCCAGGATGAGTTACAGGTTTTTAAGCTGGACACGGTCACATACGGAACGAAGCCTGCCTTATTTTTAGCAGTTCGGACAATGCATCAGTTGGCAGATGATGAGCAAATAATGTTTCCAAAGGGGGCCGAAATTCTGCGTCGCGACTTTTATGTGGATGATCTGCTTTCCGGAGGCGACTCTATAGATGAAGCTATTAGCATAATGCAGCAAACATCCGCGATCCTTGCCAAAGGCCATTTTCGGTTAAGGAAGTGGTGCTCCAATGTTGCTGACGTTCTGGATAAGGTGCCTGAAGAAGATCGGGAGTCTTTCCTAAAGTTTGATGATGGTATTTGGTTGAGAACAAGCTGTGGTCTCATGGTCCTCCATTTCTCGTTGGATCCCAAGAGGCGTGGCCAACCGCGGTCCCATCTAAGAGATCAACCCTGGAGTTACGTGCAAGGGTCCTGCTCATTCAGTCTCCGTACGTGGATATAACAGCGGTTTCTAAGTACGCTAATTCGTTTCCAGCACTGCAGAGGGTATTCGCTTACGTATTCAAGTTTTCTCAACGAATTCACCACAACGGTGTTACGGCTAGCGATATAAAATCTGGAACACAGCTGTTATTGCGGCTAGTGCAACGTGTGCATTTTTGGGAGGAAATAAAGGCTCTTCAAAATGGAAAGGACATAGCGGTATCCAGTGCCCTTGCCTCATCCTCTCCCTTCTTGGACAAATTTGGACTGTTGCGCGTAGACGGTCGGCTAAAAAATTCGTCGTTGGATTTTGATAGTCAGCATCCAATTATACTTCCAAGAAGCCATCCAGTTACGGAGGCTATAATTGTTGACTTCCATGAGCGAAATTTACATACGGGACCTCGCGCACTGTTGGCAATTATTCGGTTCCAATATTGGCCAATTGGGGGGAGAAAAACCGTGACGAAGGCATTACACAAATGCATCCGATGCTTCCAGACTAAGCCTCGGCTGTTGCAGCCCATTATGGCTGATCTTCCGGAGGAAAGAGTTAGCGGCTCCCAGGTCTTCGGAGTCACTGGTGTGGATTTTTGTGGACCGTTCTATTATAAGCCGGAAGTGCGTAATAAGGCTCCAGTAAAATGTTACATTAGCATTTTCATTTGTTTTGCTACCAAAGCCGTCCACCTGGAGCTTGTAAGGGATCTGTCCACAATGTCTTTTTTGCAGGCTTTGAAGCGTTTTATATGCACCCGCCGAAGTCCTCAACATATTTGGTCTGACAACGCAACCAACTTTGTTGGAGCCAAAAACGAGCTAAAGGAGCTGCGCCGATTATTTCTAAGTGAAGAGCATCAACGGGCACTGCTGGAGTTGTGCTCTATGGAGTCCATCGAATGGCATTTTATTCCTCCTCGATCTCCGCATTTCGGTGGTCTGTGGGAAGCGGCAGTTAAAACCGCCAAGCACCATTTTTACCGAGCTGTCGGATCTGCAGATCTGGGATTCGAGGAGCTGCAAACGCTGCTGTGCCATATTGGGGCTGTTATAAATTCACGACCCTTATTGTTTCTTTCAGAAAATCCTGCAGACCTTGATGTTCTGACCCCGGCTCATTTTTTAACTGGTGGTCCGTCAGTCAGCTTTATCGAGCCTGATGTCACAAAGCTGAACTTCAACCGGTTGGACAGCTGGCAGTGCGTGTCTTTCCTGCAGCAGTCTTTCTGGTCCCGATGGAAGGAGGAGTACCTAAGTCTTCTCCAGCAGCGCTCCAAATGGCGCGCCTGCGGTCCTGCCTTGGCCCCGAACGATGTGGTGCTAGCAAAGGACGAGAATCTACCTCCGATGAAATGGCCGCTTGCGAGAATAATGGAGTTAATCCCTGGTCGGGATGGTATCTTTCGAGTGGCGGTGATAAAAACCTCATCTGGAATTACCAAGCGAGCAGTGACTAAGCTGTGCCTTTTCCCCCTTAAGGATGAAGTTGGAGTAGAAGCCCCAACTGGGGGGAGAATGTCGGGTCAAGCAGCAAGCAACTAATTTAAACACAACAATTAATTAGTCACTGATGTTTTGCTGGTCGCAAGCCGACTCTCTTTCGGCCGCTCGGCTTTGCTGCTTCGGCGTTTATATTTAGCGAGCATCCGCGCAACCTATTCTGCAAGGTTGGCGCCACTCTCGTTCATCTCCTTACTGCGCTCGCATCCTAAATTGGATTTCCTATATTTTCTATAAATCTTCATAAATCCTAATTTCATATGCGGCCTGAATAAAGTTATAACGTTGAATCTAATTAAATTCTGATTTTTTATTTACGACATTGAAAACTCTCAATGACCAAACAGTTGCCATATAACTTAACGATCGAAAATTAACCAATTTTTCGCGAATTTCTGTAGCGCCAGTGTTGCGATAGATAGTAAAACTGCTCCAGCGTCATCTGGCAATGCCGAAGTTTCAGAACCGATAGCTTAAGCGGGTGTTGAATCTTTGTTAAGTCAGCTTTCTTTTCTACTTTGCCACTCGAGGAAAGCGGACGAAAAGTGAGAGGATAGAATTAAGATTGGATTATGAATTGTACGACTTTTAATTTCCTAGGATTTAAAGTGCTTATTACTGCTTGAAATGTATAACAGTGGTTAGCGACTGGACCCACTATTCTTGGAGAATACTTGAATCAGAGTGTGGTATCAACATGGAGATGCCTACTGAATCCAGTGGAGTGATGGCGATCCTCTGCGAAGCGAAGAACGAGCACGTTACAGTTTGCTGTATGGGCGCCGACTCCGTGAGCATGAGTGCTGCTCCAGAGAATGGCGGCACATAACTCGACGTCGATCAGGACAGAAAATCTGACCTGCCTGACGGCTTGGGACAACTACCAGAGTTACTCAGGTGACGAACAGAAGCGCAGTACCTGCAGACGGAGCTAAGGTTGTTGGAGGATGTTGTTGTTGAAGTTGCGACAACAACTTCTACATAGGCGGAAAGCACTCCTGTGTAAGCTCCCAAAGGAGGGGCTTTCGGAGACTGGCCTCGCAGAGAAGATGCCTGGAGCATCCAGTACACGGTTCTTGTATGCTGGTACGGATACAAATTTTGAAGTTGCCCGTTTGGAAGGGAACGGCAGTACGCAGAGAGCCCACGCTAGGCCCCCCTGGTCCTTTTCTACCAGTGGGGAGGACCACTTAGCCGCTAAGATCATTAAACCTGTGGGCAGACCATCTCGCAAACACTTGACAGTGAGGAAGACTAGCGTGGATGAGTTGGTGAAGTTTTCCGGTAGGCCGGAGGACTGGCCCTTATTCATCGCAACGTATGCGATGCCGAGAATCTGATGCGTCTTCGGGATGCTTAGGAAGGACCAGCCAAGAACGCATTTCAAACAAACGCACATAATCGCCACGCTGAGAATACGATTTGGGCGACCCGAAATTATCATTGACTTGTTGGATAGGAAAAGGATAAAACAATTTTCTCAAGTGGGAGCAAATAAGCTAAGCAAAATGTTTGCGCTACGATGAAAGCCTGCAATTTTGACCAGTATTTAAATAGCCTAGCGCTCATGAATTGATAGCTAGTGAGCATGTTGCCATCGATGGTGCAGACGTTTTGAGGAATGCACAAAGCCTCTATAACAGAGTTTAGTACGTGGCTATCGCAGATGGCAGAAGTAGCGAGCCATGTGATAGTTCCAAGTTTGTCGTCAAGGATGGAGAGAAGGGGCACGGTAAATAGACACACTGTGCGCCAAGGATGCCAGCTGTGCACCATCAATTGCAGAACCTTGCAGAAGTGTCCAGTATTTCTGGAAATGACTACCTTATCACTGATACTTTATGATCGCTGAATTGCTACTCGACGGTGAGGCCTGTGCTGGATATGATTCCAGAGCCACAAGGTGTAAAGATGCGGCGTCCCCAATCCTGGTGGAATAGATGGCTGCCTAGAACGCCATCATTCCCTGTTGCATCGCGACATCTGGGATCCCGTCGAAGCCAGGTGCCATGAACATCGACAAGAGGCTGTGGCAATGCTATTCAGGGTATTGCCAGTGACTTTGTATGGGAATGGTAGGCAAGCCAACACGTATGCCTCCATCGACGACGGGTCATCTCTAACCTTGAATACCCCATTGTTAGAAGACCTTTGAGTGAACGGACAACCGCAGCCCCTATGTATGTAGTGGACTGCCGGAATGCACCGATATGAGAAGACCTCGGTCAGACTAGATTTAAGGATCTCCGACATTGGCCAAACGTAAATGATCTTCGCGATGTTCACTCGGTCAAGTCACTTGATCACTTGAAAGCACAGCACAGACACCTTCAACCCCTACCACTGTCCGGATACAGTGCAGTCATTTTTAAGCCGAGAAAGCTTCTCATAGTCTGGGATGAAGTCACAAAGATGGAAGGGTCTCGCTGAACACTATGCTGCTATCGGAGTTTGAACCAATACTTCACAGGTTTAGAGAGAAACTTATTACGATCGGCGGCGATATCGCAGAGATGTTTCACCAGGTTAAGATATACACCGAAGATCCGAGATACCAAGGTTTTATATTTATAGATCCATACACACATAGGACAGAGAGCTACGCCATGCAGGTAATGTCGTTTGGGCTAGTTTCTCTTTTAGCTGGACGCAGTACGTGAAGAAAAAAAATGCAGAGTCGTTCAAGAAGAAATATCCACGCGCTGTAAAGTGCATCCTGGAGAATCACTATGTAAACAACATGCTGGACAGCGTCGACACGGAGAAAGAAGATTCCAAAGATTCCAGAAGATATTAGATTCCAGAGAAGTAATAAGCGCACTCGGTGAAGGAGCATCCACGCTAGTGAGACTAGATGAAGCAACGGAAAGACAGACCGAGAAGGGGCTGGGAATGTGGTAGGACACAAAGAAAGATCTCATTCGCCAACGTGTATCCCTACGATATCGCCATGGAAAACTTTTGCAAGGAAGGCAACAAAGTGGATGTGGGACGACCCCATATCTGAAGCAGAATGGATAAAATGGAAACGATGGCCTCGGTATATCTCGGACGTTGAGAAAATGACCACCCCCACATGAAGGAGTCGCTAATGGATTCAGACGTGAAGATGCACATCTTCGTAGACGCGAGCGAGAATAGATTTGCCGCCGTGAGTTACTCACTCACTCGGCGCGAAGCTGAGCACACGGACATTCTGGACCGACTCGAGAACCGTCTGGAGGGCTGCGATCGGACCAGAGGAAGTACAAACAGCTTGTAGCATTCCGTGTCAGCGAGATTTTGGAAAGTACTAGCGTCAAACTAGCGGAAGTAGCGGTACTGGTGTATGACGCCACTAAGTGGAACAGGGGTCCTGATTTCAACCGTGAAAGTCCTTGCACTATAGGAAATTTGACCGCTTTTTCTGGCCAAAAATCATTTATTGAAAGTTAAAGAATTTAAATAATTTTAACTGCATATCATTCACTATGGATCCATTTTTAATGTTGCATACCAGAAATTTCCATAGATGGCGCCACTGCAAAGAAATCAGCTGTTGATGTTGACATTTACATGAGCTAACAATTTACGATTTTGGGAGCGATTTTAAAAACTATAATAGAGAACATTTTATGGAAAAATCAAAAGTTTTGAAATGAATACTTTTCAATGTTGTTGTCTTTTTCATAAAGTGAAAATGTAATGTAGTCAAGCAAACGAATTTTTAGAATTAGATCTCATTTTTAAAAAGAGATTTAAACTAAGTCGAGCCGAGTCAAACATTGTAATTTAGTCCATGCTGTAGATTGTTTAATTTTCTTCATATGAGTAAAATATGAAATGACACTTTTATGTGTGTTTGGTCATTGATAATTTTCAATGACGTAAATAAAAGACGAATTTGAATTTAGTATGAACGTTATAAAAAATGTTTATTTCTGCCTGCAGATGAAGCCGGATGATCATCTGATAGACCAGCTTATGGTGCATGCAGAGACTAAAGTAAATACAGAGAGGGCGGCCCGACTGGTCACTGCGAAGCTAAAGCTCTCGAATAATGGAGAGGGCGGCCCGACATAGACACTGCGAGCTAAAACTCTCAATAGAAAGCCCGTTGAATCGAGCGGCCGAGAGAGAGTCGGCTTGCGATCAACTAAGCTTTTGTATAAACTTAAGCCTAATAAATAAACATTACCAAACATTACGTTAACATATTTAAACATTAAAATTACACCGCTGCTGCCTGACCCGACAATGTGCTTTTGAAGAAATTCATATTTAAAGGAGGCAACCTCAAAACCTTTAATGTGAATCTGTTATCTGTGTTACTAGTGCATAACCAATTTAAATTAAAAAAAAATTTAAAAATTTGTAATTTAAAAAAAAAAACGACACCTACTTTTCTACTTTTCAAAAGACTATGGCTTTATAAAACACTAAAAAATAACCAAATTGAAATGTCTTGCTTAGTTTCTGAATTAACATGTTATTTTTAAAAAGTGCCACGCCAACAATTTTTAAATCTGAGTTCTTTTGATTGTATAAACTCAAATCAAAATTCGAAATCTAAATATCTTTTTTAGTTTTTGAGTTAGAATGTGTTTCTTAAATAGAGGACAGTGCCACGCCCTTATTTTTTTCAATATTAAATCTATTGACCATGTGAACTTAAATCAAAAATCAGAACTAATATCTTGTTTCGTTCGTGAAATATTATTTTTGGCCAGAAAAAGTGGTCAAATTTCTTGGTTGGACGGCCCGATATTTCTTTGGGAGGTAGAGAGGCAATTTTAGCCGCCGAAAGAGGCGGTAGAAGGAGACGAAACAAGAATGGAATTGAAGACGCAATTCATCGACGTATGTGTCGAATTTAGAAACGTAGGACGCGCAACTCTCATACGCTCAGACAGAGTACTACCAGGGAAATCGATCAAATACTAAAAGGAAAATCATTGAAGAAGAATAACCTTCTATACAAGCTCGTACCGTTTATGGATTCAGATGAAGTATTAAAGCTTAATGAACGTGCTAAGATGATTAAAGGGGAACGACCGCATCATAATCCCCTGCGGCAATTACATTACGCAGCTAATTATTAGGAATTTTCATCGAAGATTTCTGCACGGTAACCGTGAGACGGTGTTCAACGAATTACGCCAAAATTTTGGATACCAAAGCTGAGATCCACCCTTGCTCAGATACGACGCTCCTGCCAACAATAAAAAGAACCGACAGGCGGCCCCCAAACCGCCGCGCATGACGGAACTTCCTTATCTGAAAATAGACCCTTTAGCTAACCGGGTGTGGACTTCTTTGGGCCTCTGATGGTGCGGGTCAGACGAAGTTGAGAGAAACGATATGGCGTCACCTGCCTCTCTACGAGGGCAACACATCTTGAGGTAGCGTATTCATTAATCACTGACTCTTGTATTTTAGCCGTGTGCAGCTTTATAGCCCGACGAGGGTGCCCAACGGAACTCTTGAGCGCCAACGGCACCAATTTTCAAGGGGCCTGCATGGAGTTGCGTTGGGCGTTCCAAGATGTGGACAAGAACCTAATCTCCCGCGAGTTCACTGGACCTCAGATAACATGGAAGTTTATACCACCCGCATCTCCCCAAATGGGTGGGGGATCTCAAGAACTGGGGGATTCGTTCTGGAAGCGATGGCTTTAAAAATACCTGCCAGAGAGTAAGCCTCTTGCAGAAGGGGATATCGTGTATGTGTGTAATCCCGGGCAGCCGCGTGGCCACTGGCGATTTTAAAAACGATAATAGAGAACATTTTATGGACAAAATCAAAAGTTTTGAAATGAATACTTTTCAATGTTGTTTGTGTTTGTGTATGTCAAGGGCCCTAAAAACTTGTATTGTCTTTTTAATAAAGTGAAAATGTAAGTAGTCAAGCAAACGAATTTTTAGAATTAGAACTAATTTTTAAAAAGAGATTTAAACTAAGTCGAGCCGAGTCAAACATTGTAATTTAGTCCATGTTGTAGATTGTTTAATTTTCTTCATATGAGTAAAATATGAAATGGCACTTTTATGTGTGTTTGGTCATTGAAAATTTTCAATGACGTAAATAAAAGACGAATTTGAATTTAGTATGAACGTTATAAAAAATGTTTATTTCTGCCTGCAGATGAAGCCGGATGATCATCTGATAGACCAGCTTATGGTGCATGCAGAGACTAAAGTAAATACAGAGAGGGCGGCCCGACTGGTCACTGCGAAGCTAAAGCTCTCGAATAATGGAGAGGGCGGCCCGACCTAGACACTGCGAGCTAAAACTCTCAATAGAAAGCCCGTTTAATCGAGCGGCCGAGAGAGAGTCGGCTTGCAATCAACTAAGCTTTTGTATAAACTTAAGCCTAATAAATAAACATTACCAAACATTACGTTAACATATTTAAACATTAAAATTACACCGCTGCTGCCAGACCCGACAATGTGCTTTTGAAGAAATTCATATTTTAAGGAGGCAACCTCAAAACCTTTAATGTGAATCTGTTATCTGTGTTACTAGTGCATAACCAATTTAAATTAAAAAATATTAAAAAATTTTTAATTTAAAAAAAAAACGACACCTACTTTTCTACTTTTCAAAAGACTATGGCTTTATAAAACACTAAAAAATAACCAAATTGAAATGTCTTGCTTAGTTTCTGAATTAACATGTTATTTTTAAAAAGTGCCACGCCAACAATTTTTAAATCTGAGTTCTTTTGATTGTATAAACTCAAATCAAAATTCGAAATCTATTCGAGTTAGAATGTGTTTCTTAAATAGAGGACAGTGCCACGCCCCTATTTTTTTCAATATTAAATCTATTGACCATGTGAACTTAAATCAAAAATCAGAACTAATATCTTGTTTCGTTCGTGAAATATTATTTTTGGCCAGAAAAAGTGGTCAAATTTCTTGGTTGGACGGCCCGATATTTCTTTGGGAGGCAGAGAGGCAATTTTAGCCGCTGAAAGAGGCGGTAGAAGGAGACGAAACAAGAATGGAATTGAAGACGAAATTCATCGACGTATGTGTCGAATTTAGAAACGTAGGACGCGCAACTCTCATACGCTCAGGCAGAGTACTACCAGGAAAATCAATCAAATACTAAAAGGAAAATCATTGAAGAAGAATAACCTTCTATACAAGCTCGTACCGTTTATGGATTCAGATGAAGTATTAAAGCTTGATGAACGTGCTAAGATGATTAAAGGGGAACGACCGCATCATAATTCCCTGCGGCAATTACATTACGCAGCTAATCATTAGGAATTTTCATCGAAGATTTCTGCACGGTAACCGTGAGACGGTGTTCAACGAATTACGCCAAAATTTTGGATACCAAAGCTGAGATCCACCCTTGCTCAGATACGACGCTCCTGCCAACAATAAAAAGAACCGACAGGCGGCCCCCAAACCGCCGCGCATGACGGAACTTCCTTATCTAAAAATAGACCCTTTAGCTAACCGGGTGTGGACTTCTTTGGGCCTCTGATGGTGCGGGTCAGACGAAGTTGAGAGAAACGATATGGCGTCACCTGCCTCTCTACGAGGGCAACAAATCTTGAGGTAGCGTATTCATTAATCACTGACTCTTGTATTTTAGCCGTGTGCAGCTTTATAGCCCGACGAGGGTGCCCAACGGAACTCTGGAGCGCCAACGGCATCAATTTTCAAGGGGCCTGCATGGAGTTGCGTTGGGCGTTCCAAGATGTGGACAAGAACCTAATCTCCCGCGAGTTTACTGGACCCCAGATAACATGGAAGTTCATACCACCCGCATCTCCCCAAATGGGTGGGGGATCTCAAGAACTGGGGGATTCGTTCTGGAAGCGATGGCTTTAAAAATACCTGCCAGAGAGTAAGCCTCTTGCAGAAGGGGATATCGAGTATGTGTGTAATCCCGGGCAGCCGCGTGGCCACTGGCGATTTTAAAAACGATAATAGAGAACATTTTATGGACAAAATCAAAAGTTTTGAAATGAATACTTTTCAATGTTGTTTGTGTTTGTGTATGTCAAGGGCCCTAAAAACTTGTATTGTCTTTTTAATAAAGTGAAAATGTAAGTAGTCAAGCAAACGAATTTTTAGAATTAGAACTAATTTTTAAAAAGAGATTTAAACTAAGTCGAGCCGAGTCAAACATTGTAATTTAGTCCATGTTGTAGATTGTTTAATTTTCTTCATATGAGTAAAATATGAAATGGCACTTTTATGTGTGTTTGGTCATTGAAAATTTTCAATGACGTAAATAAAAGACGAATTTGAATTTAGTATGAACGTTATAAAAAATGTTTATTTCTGCCTGCAGATGAAGCCGGATGATCATCTGATAGACCAGCTTATGGTGCATGCAGAGACTAAAGTAAATACAGAGAGGGCGGCCCGACTGGTCACTGCGAAGCTAAAGCTCTCGAATAATGGAGAGGGCGGCCCGACCTAGACACTGCGAGCTAAAACTCTCAATAGAAAGCCCGTTTAATCGAGCGGCCGAGAGAGAGTCGGCTTGCAATCAACTAAGCTTTTGTATAAACTTAAGCCTAATAAATAAACATTACCAAACATTACGTTAACATATTTAAACATTAAAATTACACCGCTGCTGCCAGACCCGACAATGTGCTTTTGAAGAAATTCATATTTTAAGGAGGCAACCTCAAAACCTTTAATGTGAATCTGTTATCTGTGTTACTAGTGCATAACCAATTTAAATTAAAAAATATTAAAAAATTTTTAATTTAAAAAAAAAACGACACCTACTTTTCTACTTTTCAAAAGACTATGGCTTTATAAAACACTAAAAAATAACCAAATTGAAATGTCTTGCTTAGTTTCTGAATTAACATGTTATTTTTAAAAAGTGCCACGCCAACAATTTTTAAATCTGAGTTCTTTTGATTGTATAAACTCAAATCAAAATTCGAAATCTATTCGAGTTAGAATGTGTTTCTTAAATAGAGGACAGTGCCACGCCCTTATTTTTTTCAATATTAAATCTATTGACCATGTGAACTTAAATCAAAAATCAGAACTAATATCTTGTTTCGTTCGTGAAATATTATTTTTGGCCAGAAAAAGTGGTCAAATTTCTTGGTTGGACGGCCCGATATTTCTTTGGGAGGCAGAGAGGCAATTTTAGCCGCTGAAAGAGGCGGTAGAAGGAGACGAAACAAGAATGGAATTGAAGACGAAATTCATCGACGTATGTGTCGAATTTAGAAACGTAGGACTCTCATACGCTCAGGCAGAGTACTACCAGGAAAATCAATCAAATACTAAAAGGAAAATCATTGAAGAAGAATAACCTTCTATACAAGCTCGTACCGTTTATGGATTCAGATGAAGTATTAAAGCTTGATAAACGTGCTAAGATGATTAAAGGGGAACGACCGCATCATAATCCCCTGCGGCAATTACATTACGCAGCTAATCATTAGGAATTTTCATCGAAGATTTCTGCACGGTAACCGTGAGACGGTGTTCAACGAATTACGCCAAAATTTTTGATACCAAAGCTGAGATCCACCCTTGCTCAGATACGACGCTCCTGCCAACAATAAAAAGAACCGACAGGCGGCCCCCAAACCGCCGCGCATGACGGAACTTCCTTATCTAAAAATAGACCCTTTAGCTAACCGGGTGTGGACTTCTTTGGGCCTCTGATGGTGCGGGTCAGACGAAGTTGAGAGAAACGATATGGCGTCACCTGCCTCTCTACGAGGGCAACAAATCTTGAGGTAGCGTATTCATTAATCACTGACTCTTGTATTTTAGCCGTGTGCAGCTTTATAGCCCGACGAGGGTGCCCAACGGAACTCTGGAGCGCCAACGGCATCAATTTTCAAGGGGCCTGCATGGAGTTGCGTTGGGCGTTCCAAGATGTGGACAAGAACCTAATCTCCCGCGAGTTTACTGGACCCCAGATAACATGGAAGTTCATACCACCCGCATCTCCCCAAATGGGTGGGGGATCTCAAGAACTGGGGGATTCGTTCTGGAAGCGATGGCTTTAAGAATACCTGCCAGTGAGTAAGTCTCTTGCAGAAGGGGATATCGTGTATGTGTGTAATCCCGGGCAGCCGCGTGGCCACTGGCCGAAAGGCAAGATCCTGTAGGTGAACCTTAGCACGGACGGACAAGTGAGGAGCGCCGCGGTTAGGACCCAATCTGGCGTTTATACAAGGTCATATCCATAGAAAGTAATTTGGTAGATCCCTGGCTGAATATAAAAGCAGGGACTGCAAATAAGACTTATGAGTTCAAAAAACTTGAACGACAAAAAAGCCTTTGTGGGAAGTGGGAAAAGGGCACATATATCATTTTTTAACGGTGAATCCAGAAAAACAATAAACTTTTATTTCAATTTCTATTGCTAAAACTGAAATATAACTCTTATTTTCAATTTTTATAATAATAATTAAGAATAAGAATTATTTTTCAATTTTTATAAAAAAAATAAAAATAAAAATTATGATTCAATTTTTATTAAAAAAATTGAAAATAAGTGTTACGATTCAATTTTTATTATAAAAATTGAAAACAAAAATTTAATGCGAATAACTTCTGAAAAGTTTTTTCAACATTTCAACATTTTGAGGCGGGCCGGCTGGTCACTGCGAAGCTAAAGCTCTCGAATAATGGAGAGGACGGCCAGACCTAGACACTGCGAGCTAAAACTCTCAATAGAAAGCCCGTTGAATCGAGCGTCCGAGAGAGAGTCGGCTTGCGATCAACTAAGCTTTTGTATAAACTTAAGCCTAATAAATAAACATTACCAAACATTACGTTAACATATTTAAACATTAAAATTACACCGCTGCTGCCTGACCCGACAATGTGCTTTTGAAGAAATTCATATTTTAAGGAGGCAACCTCAAAACCTTTAATGTGAATCTGTTATCTGTGTTACTAGTGCATAACCAATTTAAATTAAAAAATATTAAAAAATTTTTAATTTAAAAAAAAAAACGACACCTACTTTTCTACTTTTCAAAAGACTATGGCTTTATAAAACACTAAAAAATAACCAAATTGAAATGTCTTGCTTAGTTTCTGAATTAACATGTTATT
This sequence comes from Drosophila bipectinata, assembly GCF_030179905.1. Taxonomy (NCBI): domain Eukaryota; kingdom Metazoa; phylum Arthropoda; class Insecta; order Diptera; family Drosophilidae; genus Drosophila; species Drosophila bipectinata. The sequence goes on along the minus strand of NC_091740.1, from coordinate 16,389,962 downwards.
TTTAAAAAGTGCCACGCCAACAATTTTTAAATCTGAGTTCTTTTGATTGTATAAACTCAAATCAAAATTCGAAATCTAAATATCTTTTTTAGTTTTTGAGTTAGAATGTGTTTCTTAAATAGAGGACAGTGCCACAACCTTATTTTTTCTCAATATTAAATCTATTGACCATGTCAACTTAAATCAAAAATCAGAACTAATATCTTGTTTCGTTCGTGAAATATTATTTTTGGCCAGAAAAAGTGGTCAAATTTCTTGGTTGGACGGCCCGATATTTCTTTGGGAGGCAGAGAGGCAATTTTAGCCGCTGAAAGAGGCGGTAGAAGGAGACGAAACAAGAATGGAATTGAAGACGCAATTCATCGACGTATGTGTCGAATTTAGAAACGTAGGACGCGCAACTCTCATACGCTCAGGCAGAGTACTACCAGGAAAATCGATCAAATACTAAAAGGAAAATCATTGAAGAAGAATAACCTTCTATACAAGCTCGTACCGTTTATGGATTCAGATGAAGTATTAAAGCTTGATGAACGTGCTAAGATGATTAAAGGGGAACGACCGCATCATAATTCCCTGCGGCAATTACATTACGCAGCTAATCATTAGGAATTTTCATCGAAGATTTCTGCACGGTAACCATGAGACGGTGTTCAACGAATTACGCCAAAATTTTGGATACCAAAGCTGAGATCCACCCTTGCTCAGATACGACGCTCTTGCCAACAATAAAAAGAACCGACAGGCGGCCCCCAAACCGCCGCGCATGACGGAACTTCCTTATCTGAAAATAGACCCTTTAGCTAACCGGGTGTGGACTTCTTTGGGCCTCTGATGGTGCGGGTCAGACGAAGTTGAGAGAAACGATATGGCGTCACCTGCCCCTCTACGAGGGCAACACATCTTGAGGTAGCGTATTCATTAATCACTGACTCTTGTATTTTAGCCGAGTGCAGCTTTATAGCCCGACGAGAGTGCCCAACGGAACTCTTGAGCGCCAACGGCACCAATTTTCAAGGGGCCTGCATGGAGTTGCGTTGGGCGTTCCAAGATGTGGACAAGAACCTAATCTCCCGCGAGTTCACTGGACCCCAGATAACATGGAAGTTCATACCACCCGCATCTCCCCAAATGGGTGGGGGATCTCAAGAACTGGGGGATTCGTTCTGGAAGCGATGGCTTTAAGAATACCTGCCAGTGAGTAAGCCTCTTGCACAAGGGGATATCGTGTATGTGTGTAATCCCGGGCAGCCGCGTGGCCACTGGCGATTTTAAAAACGATAATAGAGAACATTTTATGGACAAAATCAAAAGTTTTGAAATGAATACTTTTCAATGTTGTTTGTATTATGTGTTTGTGTATGTCAAGGGCCCAAAAAACTTGTGTTGTCTTTTTAATAAAGTGAAAATGTAAGTAGTCAAGCAAACGAATTTTTAGAATTTGATCTAATTTTTAAAAAGAGATTTTAACTAAGTCGAGCCGAGTCAAACATTGTAATTTAGTCCATGTTGTAGATTGTTTAATTTTCTTCATATGAGTAAAATATGAAATGGCACTTTTATGTGTGTTTGGTCATTGATAATTTTCAATGACGTAAATAAAAGACGAATTTGAATTTAGTATGAACGTTATAAAAAATGTTTATTTCTGCCTGCAGATGAAGCCGGGATCATCTGATAGACCAGCTTATGGTGCATGCAGAGACTAAAGTAAATACAGAGAGGCGGGCCGGCTGGTCACTGCGAAGCTAAAGCTCTCGAATAATGGAGAGGACGGCCCGACCTAGACACTGCGAGCTAAAACTCTCAATAGAAAGCCCGTTGAATCGAGCGGCCGAGAGAGAGTCGGCTTGCGATCAACTAAGCTTTTGTATAAACTTAAGCCTAATAAATAAGCATTACCAAACATTACGTTAACATATTTAAACATTAAAATTGCACCGCTGCTGCCTGACCCGACAATGTGCTTTTGAAGAAATTCATATTTTAAGGAGGCAACCTCAAAACCTTTAATGTGAATCTGTTATCTGTGTTACTAGTGCATAACCGATTGAAATTAAAAAAAAATTAAAAAATTTGTAATTTAAAAAAAAAACGACACCTACTTTTCTACTTTTCAAAAGACTATGGCTTTATAAAACACTAAAAAATAACCAAATTGAAATGTCTTGCTTAGTTTCTGAATTAACATGTTATTTTTAAAAAGTGCCACGCCAACAATTTTTAAATCTGAGTTCTTTTGATTGTATAAACTCAAATCAAAATTCGAAATCTATTCGAGTTAGAATGTGTTTCTTAAATAGAGGACAGTGCCACGCCCTTATTTTTTTCAATATTAAATCTATTGACCATGTGAACTTAAATCAAAAATCAGAACTAATATCTTGTTTCGTTCGTGAAATATTATTTTTGGCCAGAAAAAGTGGTCAAATTTCTTGGTTGGACGGCCCGATATTTCTTTGGGAGGCAGAGAGGCAATTTTAGCCGCTGAAAGAGGCGGTAGAAGGAGACGAAACAAGAATGGAATTGAAGACGAAATTCATCGACGTATGTGTCGAATTTAGAAACGTAGGACGCGCAACTCTCATACGCTCAGGCAGAGTACTACCAGGAAAATCAATCAAATACTAAAAGGAAAATCATTGAAGAAGAATAACCTTCTATACAAGCTCGTACCGTTTATGGATTCAGATGAAGTATTAAAGCTTGATAAACGTGCTAAGATGATTAAAGGGGAACGACCGCATCATAATCCCCTGCGGCAATTACATTACGCAGCTAATCATTAGGAATTTTCATCGAAGATTTCTGCACGGTAACCGTGAGACGGTGTTCAACGAATTACGCCAAAATTTTGGATACCAAAGCTGAGATCCACCCTTGCTCAGATACGACGCTCCTGCCAACAATAAAAAGAACCGACAGGCGGCCCCCAAACCGCCGCGCATGACGGAACTTCCTTATCTAAAAATAGACCCTTTAGCTAACCGGGTGTGGACTTCTTTGGGCCTCTGATGGTGCGGGTCAGACGAAGTTGAGAGAAACGATATGGCGTCACCTGCCTCTCTACGAGGGCAACAAATCTTGAGGTAGCGTATTCATTAATCACTGACTCTTGTATTTTAGCCGTGTGCAGCTTTATAGCCCGACGAGGGTGCCCAAAGGAACTCTGGAGCGCCAACGGCATCAATTTTCAAGGGGCCTGCATGGAGTTGCGTTGGGCGTTCCAAGATGTGGACAAGAACCTAATCTCCCGCGAGTTTACTGGACCCCAGATAACATGGAAGTTCATACCACCCGCATCTCCCCAAATGGGTGGGGGATCTCAAGAACTGGGGGATTCGTTCTGGAAGCGATGGCTTTAAGAATACCTGCCAGTGAGTAAGTCTCTTGCAAAAGGGGATATCGTGTATGTGTGTAATCCCGGGCAGCCGCGTGGCCACTGGCCGAAAGGCAAGATCCTGTAGGTGAACCTTAGCACGGACGGACAAGTGAGGAGCGCCGCGGTTAGGACCCAATCTGGCGTTTATACAAGGTCATATCCATAAAAAGTAATTTGGTAGATCCCTGGCTGAATATAAAAGCAGGGACTGCAAATAAGACTTATGAGTTCAAAAAACTTGAACGACAAAAAAGCCTTTGTGGGAAGTGGGAAAAGGGCACATATATCATTTTTTAACGGTGAATCCAGAAAAACAATAAACTTTTATTTCAATTTCTATTGCTAAAACTGAAATATAACTCTTATTTTCAATTTTTATAATAATAATTAAGAATAAGAATTATTTTTCAATTTTTATAAAAAAAATAAAAATAAAAATTATGATTCAATTTTTATTAAAAAAATTGAAAATAAGTGTTACGATTCAATTTTTATTATAAAAATTGAAAACAAAAATTTAATGCGAATAACTTCTGAAAAGTTTTTTCAACATTTCAACATTTTGAGGCGGGCCGGCTGGTCACTGCGAAGCTAAAGCTGTCGAATAATGGAGAGGACGGCCCGACCTAGACACTGCGAGCTAAAACTCTCAATAGAAAGCCCGTTGAATCGAGCGTCCGAGAGAGAGTCGGCTTGCGATCAACTAAGCTTTTGTATAAACTTAAGCCTAATAAATAAGCATTACCAAACATTACGTTAACATATTTAAACATTAAAATTACACCGCTGCTGCCAGACCCGACAATGTGCTTTTGAAGAAATTCATATTTTAAGGAGGCAACCTCAAAACCTTTAATGTGAATCTGTTATCTGTGTTACTAGTGCATAACCAATTTAAATTTAAAAAAAAATTAATAAATTTTTAATTTAAAAAAAAAACGACACCTACCTTTCTACTTTTCCAAAAGACTATGGCTTTATAAAACACTAAAAAACAAGAAAGGAAAGCTAACTTCGGGCGGAGCCGAAGTGTATATACCCTTGCAGTTAAAACCGGATATATATCGCAAACATCGGATATAGTTGGCCGCTCCTTATGGGAATATGAATATATAATCCAATTTATTACAATACAAAATCTAAAAAAAGTCCAAAACTTCTATCTTCCGATCGTTCAGTTATATGGCAGCTATAAGATATAGTCGGCCGATCGTTATGAAATTTGTTAGGTCGGATAAACTGACCAAAAATATAATCTGTACCAAGTTCCAGCTTTCTATCTTCAAAAACACGAAATTTGGGTCATTTCCGATCGTTCAGTTCTATGGCAGCTATAGGATATAGTCGGCCGATCCTTACGAAATTTGAAATGTCGTATTATTTTGCCAAAAATAGCTCTCATGTGAAATTTGAACTCTCTAACTCTAAAAACACCGAAGTTATACCATTTCCGATCAATCAGTTATATGGCAGCTATAGGATATAGTCGGCCGATCCGGGCTGTTCCGACTTATATACTGCGTGCAAAAGAAAGAAGGGTGCGTGCAAAGTTTCAAGTCGATAGCTTTAAAACTGAGAGACTAGTTTGCGTAGAAACAGACAGACGGACAGACGGTCAGACGGACAGACGGACAGACGGACATGCTCATATCAACTCAGGAGGTGATCCTGATCAAGAATATATATACTTTATATGGTCGGAGATGTCTCCTTCACTGCGTTGCACACTTTTGGACAAAATTATAATACCCTCTGCAAGGGTATAATAACCAAATTGAAATGTCTTGCTTAGTTCCTGAATTAACATGTTATTTTTAAAAAGTGCCACGCCAACAATTTTTAAATCTGAGTTCTTTTGATTGTATAAACTCAAATCAAAATTCGAAATCTATTCGAGTTAGAATGTGTTTCTTAAATAGAGGACAGTGCCACGCCCTTATTTTTTTCAATATTAAATCTATTGACCATGTGAACTTAAATCAAAAATCAGAACTAATATCTTGTTTCGTTCGTGAAATATTATTTTTGGCCAGAAAAAGTGGTCAAATTTCTTGGTTGGACGGCCCGATATTTCTTTGGGAGGCAGAGAGGCAATTTTAGCCGCTGAAAGAGGCGGTAGAAGGAGACGAAACAAGAATGGAATTGAAGACGAAATTCATCGACGTATGTGTCGAATTTAGAAACGTAGGACGCGCAACTCTCATACGCTCAGGCAGAGTACTACCAGGAAAATCAATCAAATACTAAAAGGAAAATCATTGAAGAAGAATAACCTTCTATACAAGCTCGTACCGTTTATGGATTCAGATGAAGTATTAAAGCTTGATGAACGTGCTAAGATGATTAAAGGGGAACGACCGCATCATAATCCCCTGCGGCAATTACATTACGCAGCTAATCATTAGGAATTTTCATCGAAGATTTCTGCACGGTAACCGTGAGACGGTGTTCAACGAATTACGCCAAAATTTTGGATACCAAAGCTGAGATCCACCCTTGCTCAGATACGACGCTCCTGCCAACAATAAAAAGAACCGACAGGCGGCCCCCAAACCGCCGCGCATGACGGAACTTCCTTATCTAAAAATAGACCCTTTAGCTAACCGGGTGTGGACTTCTTTGGGCCTCTGATGGTGCGGGTCAGACGAAGTTGAGAGAAACGATATGGCGTCACCTGCCTCTCTACGAGGGCAACAAATCTTGAGGTAGCGTATTCATTAATCACTGACTCTTGTATTTTAGCCGTGTGCAGCTTTATAGCCCGACGAGGGTGCCCAACGGAACTCTGGAGCGCCAACGGCATCAATTTTCAAGGGGCCTGCATGGAGTTGCGTTGGGCGTTCCAAGATGTGGACAAGAACCTAATCTCCCGCGAGTTTACTGGACCCCAGATAACATGGAAGTTCATACCACCCGCATCTCCCCAAATGGGTGGGGGATCTCAAGAACTGGGGGATTCGTTCTGGAAGCGATGGCTTTAAGAATACCTGCCAGTGAGTAAGTCTCTTGCAGAAGGGGATATCGTGTATGTGTGTAATCCCGGGCAGCCGCGTGGCCACTGGCCGAAAGGCAAGATCCTCTAGGTGAACCTTAGCACGGACGGACAAGTGAGGAGCGCCGCGGTTAGGACCCAATCTGGCGTTTATACAAGGTCATATCCATAGAAAGTAATTTGGTAGATCCCTGGCTGAATATAAAAGCAGGGACTGCAAATAAGACTTATGAGTTCAAAAAACTTGAACGACAAAAAAGCCTTTGTGGGGAGTGGGAAAAGGGCACATATATCATTTTTTAACGGTGAATCCAGAAAAACAATAAACTTTTATTTCAATTTCTATTGCTAAAACTGAAATATAACTCTTATTTTCAATTTTTATAATAATAATTAGGAATAAGAATTATTTTTCAATTTTTATAAAAAAAATAAAAATAAAACTTATGATTCAATTTTTATTAAAACCATTGAAAATAAGTGTTACGATTCAATTTTTATTATAAAAATTGAAAACAAAAATTTAATGCGAATAACTTCTGAAAAGTTTTTTCAACATTTCAACATTTTGAGGCGGGCCGGCTGGTCACTGCGAAGCTAAAGCTCTCGAATAATGGAGAGGACGGCCCGACCTAGACACTGCGAGCTAAAACTCTCAATAGAAAGCCCGTTGAATCGAGCGTCCGAGAGAGAGTCGGCTTGCGATCAACTAAGCTTTTGTATAAACTTAAGCCTAATAAATAAGCATTACCAAACATTACGTTAACATATTTAAACATTAAAATTACACCGCTGCTGCCTGACCCGACAATGTGCTTTTGAAGAAATTCATATTTTAAGGAGGCAACCTCAAAACCTTTAATGTGAATCTGTTATCTGTGTTACTAGTGCATAACCAATTTAAATTTAAAAAAAAATTAATAAATTTTTAATTTAAAAAAAAAACGACACCTACCTTTCTACTTTTCCAAAAGACTATGGCTTTATAAAACACTAAAAAACAAGAAAGGAAAGCTAACTTCGGGCGGAGCCGAAGTGTATATACCCTTGCAGTTAAAACCGGATATATATCGCAAACATCGGATATAGTTGGCCGCTCCTTATGGGAATATGAATATATAATCCAATTTATTACAATACAAAATCTAAAAAAAGTCCCAAACTTCTATCTTCCGATCGTTCAGTTATATGGCAGCTATAAGATATAGTCGGCCGATCGTTATGAAATTTGTTAGGTCGGATAAACTGACCAAAAATATAATCTGTTCCAAGTTCCAGCTTTCTATCTTCAAAAACACGAAATTTGGGTCATTTCCGATCGTTCAGTTCTATGGCAGCTATAGGATATAGTCGGCCGATCCTTACGAAATTTGAAATGTCGTATTATTTTGCCAAAAATAGCTCTCATGTGAAATTTGAACTCTCTAACTCTAAAAACACCGAAGTTATACCATTTCCGATCAATCAGTTATATGGCAGCTATAGGATATAGTCGGCCGATCCGGGCTGTTCCGACTTATATACTGCGTGCAAAAGAAAGAAGGGTGCGTGCAAAGTTTCAAGTCGATAGCTTTAAAACTGAGAGACTAGTTTGCGTAGAAACAGACAGACGGACAGACGGTCAGACGGACAGACGGACAGACGGACATGCTCATATCAACTCAGGAGGTGATCCTGATCAAGAATATATATACTTTATATGGTCGGAGATGTCTCCTTCACTGCGTTGCACACTTTTGGACAAAATTATAATACCCTCTGCAAGGGTATAATAACCAAATTGAAATGTCTTGCTTAGTTCCTGAATTAACATGTTATTTTTAAAAAGTGCCACGCCAACAATTTTTAAATCTGAGTTCTTTTGATTGTATAAACTCAAATCAAAATTCGAAATCTATTCGAGTTAGAATGTGTTTCTTAAATAGAGGACAGTGCCACGCCCTTATTTTTTTCAATATTAAATCTATTGACCATGTGAACTTAAATCAAAAATCAGAACTAATATCTTGTTTCGTTCGTGAAATATTATTTTTGGCCAGAAAAAGTGGTCAAATTTCTTGGTTGGACGGCCCGATATTTCTTTGGCAGGCAGAGAGGCAATTTTAGCCGCTGAAAGAGGCGGTAGAAGGAGACGAAACAAGAATGGAATTGAAGACGAAATTCATCGACGTATGTGTCGAATTTAGAAACGTAGGACGCGCAACTCTCATACGCTCAGGCAGAGTACTACCAGGAAAATCAATCAAATACTAAAAGGAAAATCATTGAAGAAGAATAACCTTCTATACAAGCTCGTACCGTTTATGGATTCAGATGAAGTATTAAAGCTTGATGAACGTGCTAAGATGATTAAAGGGGAACGACCGCATCATAATCCCCTGCGGCAATTACATTACGCAGCTAATCATTAGGAATTTTCATCGAAGATTTCTGCACGGTAACCGTGAGACGGTGTTCAACGAATTACGCCAAAATTTTGGATACCAAAGCTGAGATCCACCCTTGCTCAGATACGACGCTCCTGCCAACAATAAAAAGAACCGACAGGCGGCCCCCAAACCGCCGCGCATGACGGAACTTCCTTATCTAAAAATAGACCCTTTAGCTAACCGGGTGTGGACTTCTTTGGGCCTCTGATGGTGCGGGTCAGACGAAGTTGAGAGAAACGATATGGCGTCACCTGCCTCTCTACGAGGGCAACAAATCTTGAGGTAGCGTATTCATTAATCACTGACTCTTGTATTTTAGCCGTGTGCAGCTTTATAGCCCGACGAGGGTGCCCAACGGAACTCTGGAGCGCCAACGGCATCAATTTTCAAGGGGCCTGCATGGAGTTGCTTTGGGCGTTCCAAGATGTGAACATGAACCTAATCTCCCGCGAGTTTACTGGACCCCAGATAACATGGAAGTTCATACCACCCGCATCTCCCCAAATGGGTGGGGGATCTCAAGAACTGGGGGATTCGTTCTGGAAGCGATGGCTTTAAGAATACCTGCCAGTGAGTAAGTCTCTTGCAGAAGGGGATATCGTGTATGTGTGTAATCCCGGGCAGCCGCGTGGCCACTGGCCGAAAGGCAAGATCCTCTAGGTGAACCTTAGCACGGACGGACAAGTGAGGAGCGCCGCGGTTAGGACCCAATCTGGCGTTTATACAAGGTCATATCCATAGAAAGTAATTTGGTAGATCCCTGGCTGAATATAAAAGCAGGGACTGCAAATAAGACTTATGAGTTCAAAAAACTTGAACGACAAAAAAGCCTTTGTGGGGAGTGGGAAAAGGGCACATATATCATTTTTTAACGGTGAATCCAGAAAAACAATAAACTTTTATTTCAATTTCTATTGCTAAAACTGAAATATAACTCTTATTTTCAATTTTTATAATAATAATTAAGAATAAGAATTATTTTTCAATTTTTATAAAAAAAATAAAAATAAAAATTATGATTCAATTTTTATTAAAAAAATTGAAAATAAGTGTTACGATTCAATTTTTATTATAAAAATTGAAAACAAAAATTTAATGCGAATAACTTCTGAAAAGTTTTTTCAACATTTCAACATTTTGAGGCGGGCCGGCTGGTCACTGCGAAGCTAAAGCTCTCGAATAATGGAGAGGACGGCCCGACCTAGACACTGCGAGCTAAAACTCTCAATAGAAAGCCCGTTGAATCGAGCGTCCGAGAGAGAGTCGGCTTGCGATCAACTAAGCTTTGTATAAACTTTTTTTTTTTTTTTTTTTTTTTTATTATCAATCAATCAATAGTTATATTTAAAATCTGTCCGGAGATATGGACAATTATTAAATTTTATAATGGGACCTTAACTTAATGAAATATTGAGTAGTACAATGTTTGCTTATCCTAGGAAACTAATTTTAACAGTAAACCTTAGCGATAGAATTTAAGTTATTTCGCCCGAGTGGCAGAGGTCCAATGGGTGGGTCCGTTTCAGCCTCCTTGTGGTGTAGCTGTTGTCCAAAAGATTGATGGCCTCAGGGTTAGGATGTCGGTCCAGCCTTTCCACGTACCTATTGGCGAATCGCTGAACTTCTTCGCTCACATATGGGACTCTCAGTTGGGCGTGGATTATCGCAATGTCGTGGAACGGATGAGCTCCAGTTAAAGTTCTTAGGGCCTTGTTTTGGGCGATCTGGATGATCCTTCGGTTGCTTAGACACGCCGTCCCCCATAGCTGGATACCATAGGTCCAGACTGGCTTTACAATGGCCTTATATATAAGGAGCTTGACTCTTTGCTTCAGTCTGGACCTCCTTCCAATGAGCCAGTTGAGCTGACGTAGCTTGATCCGGATTTGCGTCCGTTTGCGCTGCAAGTGAGTTTTCCAGGTGAGCCTTCTATCCAGGGTCATACCCAGATATTTGGGTGTAGGGCTGGCTGGAATTGGGGTGCCTCCGAGACTGATTCCAGGACAGTCGCCTCTCCTCATTGTAAACGTCGTTTGGCCTGACTTCTCATGGTTGACGGCGATGTTCCACCTTCGAAGCCACGGGTCGAGGATGTCCAGCTGGCGTTGGAGTCTTGCAGAAGCCTCCTCTGGCAAGATTGAAGAGGCCAAAAATGCCGTGTCGTCGGCATAAGTAGCCACTAGAAGGCCCTCCTCTTCAGCGACAGGCATGTCGGCTGTGTACATGGTGTACAGGATGGGACCAAGTACACTGCCCTGCGGAACTCCAGCTTCAATGGGCCTGTACTCCGATGTCGCATTTCCGCTTCTGACCCTAAACTTCCTGTCGGTCAAGTACGAGTTAAGGAAATCGTAATACTGTTGTGGCAGGTTCCTCTTGAGCTTCGCTTTTAGACCAGGGTGCCAGACCCTGTCAAACGCCTGCTTGACATCCAGGAAAACAGCACAGCAGTAATGTTTTCTTTCGAGGCTGTCCAGGATTTTTGCCACGATCCTGTGGCATTGCTCGGGGGTGGAGTGGGAGCGCCTGAAACCAAACTGGTGATCTGGGATCAAACCAGCATCGTCCAGTACTGTCTGCAATCTGCGCAAAAATACTCTCTCAAGTATTTTGGAGATTACAGACAGTAAACTAATCGGCCTATATGAGGCGAGATTAGTTTCAGGCTTTCCAGGCTTAGGGATCAGGATGACCTCCGCCTGTTTCCAGCAAGTGGGGAAGTGTCCACTTTCTAGGCACGCATTATAGATCCTTGTGAGCCTCCTTATTCCTGAAGGTGGGAGAAGCTTGACCGCGAGTGCCTCTATCCCATCTGCACCCGGAGATTTTTTGGCGTTGAGGCCTGACACCTCCTCCTTGACCTCTTCCTCCGATACGGGCTCCATCTGGATAAGGTTCGTGGGTGGTAGGGCCAGTACAAACTCCGTTTCTGCTCTGTCCTCTTCCGTGCACATGTTGAATGGCTTGAAGGCTGCTTCGAGGTGAGCAGCAAAAGCATCGGCCCTTTCCTGATCCGAACGACACCATCCACCGTCGGATTTTCGTATTTGGGCGACCCTTTGCTTGGGACGCTTTAAATGGCGGGTTAAGTTCCACAAATTATGTTGGGGGTCCCCAGGCTCGACCTGGCGCAGGTACTCTTCGAATGCGCAAGTCCGCAACCTCTGCAGCAACTTCTTGAGTTTTTTGGTTGCACGATTGAAAGCTGTTTTATCGCTGGGGTACCTGGTTTGGAACCAAATCCTTCTCCGTCGTCTCTTCTCATTGAGGAGTGCAGCCACTTCAGGAGACCACAGGTGTAAATGCCTTTGCAACTTCCTATTGTTGCATGGAACCCTAGGAGTTGCAATTAAGGCAGCGTTGTGCATCTCTTGAGTGAGATTCTCAACAGCCTGATCGATACCAGCACCCGTGCTAAGGTCTGGCTGCGCGCTCTCTAGGGCGTTCTCCATCCACTCGGAGTAGCTCTCTATGCTGGTGCGAGGTCTGATCATCCTGAGTCGGGCGACTTTCTTCTCTACAGGGGTGTTAATGTGGAGTTCCACCGCACTGTGATCAGAGAAGAGATCTTTCTTTGCCGAGCAGGCTATGGAGTCCGGATGGATTCCATGGGAGATGGCGAAGTCGAGAAGGTCCGGCAGTCGTTGGGGGTCTGTGGGCCAATACGTGGGCTCTCCAGTTGAATGGCAGTTATAGGCTCTGCGCTGTATGCATTTGAATAATGCAGTACCTTTGGGATTACTCACTCTCGAGCCCCACCAAGGATGCTTGGCGTTAAAGTCTCCTGCGACGATGAATTTGTCGCCTATATCACTCAGCAGGAGGTCGAACTGGCCTTCCGAGACTTTATGTTGTGGGGGTATATATGCAGACGCAATGGTGATTTTTCCCAAAGGAGTGGAGACGGAAATTCTGGCGCACTGGATCCAGTCTTCCTTGAGTATTGCTATGTCGTTGTAGTCAATGCTGGCCTTGACTTTGATCGCCGCTCCTCCGTGTCCTCTTCCGCTAGGATGGTCTGCATGTATTACGTCATATCCGTGCAATTTCAGGAATGACTTATGGGTGAAATGGGTTTCTGCTATAAGCAGTATGTCGATGCATTGAGTGTGTATAAAATGTTCCACCTCAAGCCTGTTTTGGACAAGTCCGTTAGCGTTCCAAAGGGCTACGTGCAGGCCTATTTGCTGCATACTTGAGAGAGGATGGAGCTCATCATAGCTGTCATTCGCTCGAATATTTTGTCCATTACTCTCTCAAGAAGGTTTTCCACCCTCGTCATAAATGCCGCCATCTGGTCTGCCTGTGGCATCCCCTGTGCTGTCGCTGGTGTCTGTGAAGGCCAGGCTCCTCTTTTAACTATGTCAGCATAGCTTCTGGCTGTGGTGTCCGTAATTGGATATGGCTGAGGGGGTGGGTACGCTAAGCGGCGTGGTTGAGGTGGTCGTGGTTCCTTAGGAGCCATGCAGGCCTTGGCTTTCTTGTAAGCCGGACATCCTTTGTACGACGCAGGATGGGCCCCGTGACAGTGCACGCATTTAGCCGCTTCCTCACGTGACTTCTTACACTCGCTTGTGCTGTGATGATCGCCGCATTTAACACAGCGATGCTGCAGCTTGCAGTATCGCTGACTGTGCCCAAATCCTTGGCACCGGTAGCATTGCGGCACATCATGGAAATTGCGTGGAGGTTCGACAGTAACCACAGAGTGGCAGACTCTCTTGACATTGAAGATCTCCTTATTGTTGCTGGACGGCTCCAGATTGACAAAGAAGATCGACATCGGTGTTTTGGAGATGTGCCCTACGGCATTGCGCACATCTCGGACCACGTGTCCTTGTCGCCGGAAGTCCGCTTTAATGTCATCGATGTGAGTGGTATGATGCAGACCTTTCACAACAACTCGATAGGCTCTATCTTCCTTGTGCTGGAACGTATAGTACCTTTTCCCGGCACTATCGAGGTGGGATTTGAGGGCAGAGTACGACTCCTTATCCGGCATCATAATCCTCAACTGATTGTCTCTGGCGGCTTTGTAGGAGAAGTCCTTCTTTTTGCCAACGATGTCCTCGATGCAGGAAATCAGAGCAGCAATGTTAGAGACATCTGGGATAAAAATCGGTGGTGGCTTGATTTCCTTCTTCTTGGGGGACTTAGAAGACATAAGTACCTCTTTATCATCGACCGCTTCCGTGCCGTTGTCTAAAACTTCATCTTCAAGATCAGATAGAATAGCATAATAATTACTTTCAATATTAGCCTTCAATGCCGCTCTTGCTGCTTTGCTGGTGGTTGGTTCGTCATCCCTGACGGGTTTTTTAGCCGACTTCCGTTTCATTTCTCCAAGCTCGGAGTCGCTGGAGTCGACATCTTGAAGGTTAGAATGGGGTTTCTTTTTAGAAGGCGGCTTGATTTTGATGGAGCGGGGGGCGTCTTGCCAGTCCATCGTGTTGGTTTTGCCCGAGAATGGCCGCAAGATTAAGTAAATAACAGTGGTTTTATATTTGTTTGGTTTTGGGAAAAAAAAATTTTTGATAAAAAACGACAGATAAAAATGATACGTTAGGTTCAAAGCAAGCTTCAAGGACGGCCCGACCTAGACACTGCGAGCTAAAACTCTCAATAGAAAGCCCGTTGAATCGAGCGTCCGAGAGAGAGTCGGCTTGCGATCAACTAAGCTTTTGTATAAACTTAAGCCTAATAAATAAGCATTACCAAACATTACGTTAACATATTTAAACATTAAAATTACAACGCTGCCAAAAATAGCTCTCATGTGAAATTTGAACTCTCTAACTCTAAAAACACCGAAGTTATACCATTTCCGATCAATCAGTTATATGGCAGCTATAGGATATAGTCGGCCGATCCGGGCTGTTCCGACTTATATACTGCGTGCAAAAGAAAGAAGGGTGCGTGCAAAGTTTCAAGTCGATAGCTTTAAAACTGAGAGACTAGTTTGCGTAGAAACAGACAGACGGACAGACGGTCAGACGGACAGACGGACAGACGGACATGCTCATATCAACTCAGGAGGTGATCCTGATCAAGAATATATATACTTTATATGGTCGGAGATGTCTCCTTCACTGCGTTGCACACTTTTGGACAAAATTATAATACCCTCTGCAAGGGTATAATAACCAAATTGAAATGTCTTGCTTAGTTCCTGAATTAACATGTTATTTTTAAAAAGTGCCACGCCAACAATTTTTAAATCTGAGTTCTTTTGATTGTATAAACTCAAATCAAAATTCGAAATCTATTCGAGTTAGAATGTGTTTCTTAAATAGAGGACAGTGCCACGCCCTTATTTTTTTCAATATTAAATCTATTGACCATGTGAACTTAAATCAAAAATCAGAACTAATATCTTGTTTCGTTCGTGAAATATTATTTTTGGCCAGAAAAAGTGGTCAAATTTCTTGGTTGGACGGCCCGATATTTCTTTGGGAGGCAGAGAGGCAATTTTAGCCGCTGAAAGAGGCGGTAGAAGGAGACGAAACAAGAATGGAATTGAAGACGAAATTCATCGACGTATGTGTCGAATTTAGAAACGTAGGACGCGCAACTCTCATACGCTCAGGCAGAGTACTACCAGGAAAATCAATCAAATACTAAAAGGAAAATCATTGAAGAAGAATAACCTTCTATACAAGCTCGTACCGTTTATGGATTCAGATGAAGTATTAAAGCTTGATGAACGTGCTAAGATGATTAAAGGGGAACGACCGCATCATAATCCCCTGCGGCAATTACATTACGCAGCTAATCATTAGGAATTTTCATCGAAGATTTCTGCACGGTAACCGTGAGACGGTGTTCAACGAATTACGCCAAAATTTTGGATACCAAAGCTGAGATCCACCCTTGCTCAGATACGACGCTCCTGCCAACAATAAAAAGAACCGACAGGCGGCCCCCAAACCGCCGCGCATGACGGAACTTCCTTATCTAAAAATAGACCCTTTAGCTAACCGGGTGTGGACTTCTTTGGGCCTCTGATGGTGCGGGTCAGACGAAGTTGAGAGAAACGATATGGCGTCACCTGCCTCTCTACGAGGGCAACAAATCTTGAGGTAGCGTATTCATTAATCACTGACTCTTGTATTTTAGCCGTGTGCAGCTTTATAGCCCGACGAGGGTGCCCAACGGAACTCTGGAGCGCCAACGGCATCAATTTTCAAGGGGCCTGCATGGAGTTGCGTTGGGCGTTCCAAGATGTGGACAAGAACCTAATCTCCCGCGAGTTTACTGGACCCCAGATAACATGGAAGTTCATACCACCCGCATCTCCCCAAATGGGTGGGGGATCTCAAGAACTGGGGGATTCGTTCTGGAAGCGATGGCTTTAAGAATACCTTTAAGAATAATAGTGAGTAAGTCTCTTGCAGAAGGGGATATCGTGTATGTGTGTAATCCCGGGCAGCCGCGTGGCCACTGGCCGAAAGGCAAGATCCTGTAGGTGAACCTTAGCACGGACGGACAAGTGAGGAGCGCCGCGGTTAGGACCCAATCTGGCGTTTATACAAGGTCATATCCATAGAAAGTAATTTGGTAGATCCCTGGCTGAATATAAAAGCAGGGACTGCAAATAAGACTTATGAGTTCAAAAAACTTGAACGACAAAAAAGCCTTTGTGGGGAGTGGGAAAAGGGCACATATATCATTTTTTAACGGTGAATCCAGAAAAACAATAAACTTTTATTTCAATTTCTATTGCTAAAACTGAAATATAACTCTTATTTTCAATTTTTATAATAATAATTAAGAATAAGAATTATTTTTCAATTTTTATAAAAAAAAATAAAAATAAAAATTATGATTCAATTTTTATTAAAAAAATTGAAAATAAGTGTTACGATTCAATTTTTATTATAAAAATTGAAAACAAAAATTTAATGCGAATAACTTCTGAACCGATTGGACTATTAAAAAACCGCTTACATTTTTATGATCTGTGGCGCAGTACCTTTCAAATGATGTATCGAATATCCTTAAAGGACATAATCAAGGATTCCTTAATAATTTCATAAATAACAGTGTTCATTACAAAAGGAAGACTCGATTATTCTCGATTTTAATAATGGCATCTGCAATGATAATATTACTCTTTATTACAAAAACAGGTCCTAAAAATGTTTTAATCATGGAATCCTCAATTATTCAATTTATTTAGTTATATTTCTATTAGAAATTTTCAAGTGTGGGCCAACCATGTAAAAGTACAGTACTTAAAATTATTTCGATTATATTGAAATATTTGTTGTATTAAATTCGTTTCAAGCCAAAGCTTATAAAAATCGCCGAAATGTAATTGTTCGCTTTGCAATTTTTGAGTGGCTATAAAAATAGGTTCTAGTGCCGCCAACAGCAAGTTAATTTCCTCCCAATTTGATTCCGTTAACTGCAATGTTTCTCTTAGATTTTCTTTTGAAAACTCCTTCATCTCCCCCATCCATAAGAGGTTGGGGGATGTATCCATAATTTTAAAATAGTATTGTAATTTTTAAGTGTAATGTTATGCATTTAATTTGTTTACCTATAAGTCGGAGTTCGCAAAGTTTTTATTATGGATCGTGCGCATGGAATCTCCGACTCCTCTCTTTTAGCAGGTCATGAACAGCTAATTGCATGGAATAGGCGGCACATCTAATCGAATGTATAGAGTGAACGCGAATATCTTTCATAAGGTCGTCATCGTCAAACTCGTCACAAAATTCGGAATTCAATTCTTTGTTCATGAAGTCGATCGCTTTAATGACATTCTTGCCATTGTCTGAAGTGACAGTGTAGACTTGCTCCTTTTTTATTAAAAACTCGTTCAGCACATTTTCAATTTTCATGCTTCATGGAGCGCAATCACGCCAAGCGTCTTTACTTCAATGCGGTGGTCTCGATAGTATTGGACATTGATTCCCAATATACCCCTGTTGACCCACACTAGAAATATAACTAAATAAATTGAATAATTGAGGAATCCTTGATTATGTCCTTTAAGGACATTCGATACATCATTTGAAAGGGTACTGCGCCACAGATCATAAAATTTTTAATGATTTTAATAATCAGCGGTTTTTTAATAGTCCACTCGGTACAGAAGTTATTCGCATTCAATTTTTATTTTCAATTTTTATAATAAAAATTGAATCGTAACACTTATTTTCAATTTTTTTAATAAAAATTGAATCATAATTTTTATTTTTATTTTTTTTATAAAAATTGAAAAATAATTCTTATTCTTAATTATTATTATAAAAATTGAAAATAAGAGTTATATTTCAATTTTTGTCATAAAAATCAACAAATAATTTTTATTTTATAAATATTATTTTAAAAATTATAACAATTACGGTCCCTGTATAAAAGAGAAGATTGTTCCGATAGATAGCAAAACTGATCCCGCGGCATCTGGCTACGACGAAGTTGCAGAACTAATAGTTTAAGCCGGTTTTGAATCATTGTTAAGTTAGCCCTTGCCTTAGGTCTTATGTCTGTTGTGAGCATAGCTCGCAAATAACTGTTAACCTTTTTTTTCCTTATGTTCGGAACAACCGAAAAAAAAATTTGACAATCACTTTCTCTCAGAGAGAGTTTTACGTTGAGATATTTGTAAAATGCTCGCCTACTGAACATCGCTCACTGAGAGATATGATTGAAGTTCGCACAGAGGCCCTCATTAAAAGACCGATTGACCGAAAAAGTCAATTCAAAAAGTTTTTTCAACATTTTGAATTCTGTTCGATGGAGCAATGTGTAACTTTTTGAATTTTTTTTTTTTAATTTTTTTCTAATATATTTATTCAAAGTTTAGCCTAACAATAAAGAGTAAGGGTTTTGGGTATTTATTGAACTCCGTCCAACGCATAGAAAAAATTGTAAAGCTGAAAATGCTCTGTCAACAGATACTTCAGTAGCCGGGTTGGCCAAGACTACATGTGCAAGTGGACTCAAGTTTAGCGATTTTAGCCTTACATTTGTATAAAAATGTTGTATATCGTCGTTCTAATTTTGTTTATTTCCCGTCCCACTTTCGTTTTAATTAATTTTTCTGAATGTCATAAAGGCGAATGAAACAAGACACACTAACTTTGACATACACACTTACAATCAAAAAAGACTTTTTGAATCGTCAAAAAAAGTCCAACCGTCCTGGAAAGAACAGAGCATTTGGGAACAGAAAATATTTCTCGTCATTTGAGCGAGAGCAAAATTTTCAGGTTAACGGTTCGGGTTAACGTCACGGTCTGTGGTCACGGGGGTCTAAACTCGCGTCATGGTTTGTCACGCAGGGGAGGGAGGGGGTCAAAAAAGTCTGAAATTCGCGTCACGCAATATGTGGCCCCTAAGACGATACAAATAGTTTCTTGATTGTCAGTTCTGGGGATCTAAGTGCTTGCATGATTACTATTACTTCAGCATGGAACACACTGCAGTGGTCGGGGAGTCTGAAGGACTCATTTAGACTCGCAGTGGTAACCGCCTCCCATCAGGCCATTGAACTTTGAACCGTTTGTGTATACATATATGAAGGAAACCCTCTGGTCCTGGGATTTATTGGGCCCATTCCTCTCTGGATGGAATGGAGACCTTAAAGACTAAGGTGAGCCATAGGCGTGAAACGGTGAAGGTCCATTTTGGTGTTTCCATAATTAGTTCTTTTCCATAGCTCCGCGTAGCGTGATTGTCGTTAGCGTGGCTATCTTGACCCCCACTATCTCTACAGGTAAAAGGTCAAGTATGAAGGCTTGGGCGTCTGTTGGTGTGGTACAGAGACTACCTGAAATGCAGACCTCCACCATCCTTTGCATTTTCCTAAGCCTCTCCGGACATATGGAGTAGACTTCTGCATGAATGTACTCATTTGTGACATAACAGATCTGTACAGTAGTGTAGTGTTTTAAAAACACTGCACTCATTCTATACTGCACAGTGTACTCTATAGGTCGGAACAAAGTAGCACAACATTTTCAGTGTACTCACTTCGAGTGAGTACAGTATATCGTTGTACTTGTCGTTAGTGAGTACTAAATTTGTGCCTTTTCCAACACACTGTACAGTTTGTCTGTTGACGTGTACAACTATTTGACGTGTACAAATATTTTTTCAAAAGTTCATAAATATGGATTTTTTTTGAACTCTCAAGATAGCGTAAGTTTTTGTCCAAATATATATGTTTTGTAACATAGTCTATGTGTTGTTTTATTTGTTTATGTTTGTCTTTTGTATGTTTGTGGCTATTTAGTGCCAGAGAACCAGGTTTTAACACATGTATTAAAACCAAATTATTTGCAATCAGGACAAAACAACGGAATCCTCTTTTAAAGAGTACGCTGCCACGCTAAAATCCAAATTATTAGCTGGTGAGCTTAAGCCTATTGGTTCACGTGGTCGGAGCAAAGTGTGGGACACATTTTCTAGACTGGTCAATACAAACGGCATAGAGGCGACTGATGCAGTAGTGTGCAACATATGCAAAAACATTTACAAATTTGAAAAAAGCACATCAAATTTAGTAAAACACAAGTGCTACATTATGGCCAATAGCCGAAAGCGCAGTAATCCAGTCATTGATGTACCCACAGACACCAAAAAGAAGTGCACAAATCTGGCAACGGAGTGGACAATAAAGAATGGTCGACCGTTTAATTTAATTTCGGATTCTGGTTTAAAAACTTTGGCACAGTTTTTTATTTCTGTCGGTGCGAAAATAGGAGAAAACGTCAATATTGACTTCTTATTGCCGCATCCCACAACTATATCGCGAAACATTTGTGCGCTTTATGATTTTCACTTTAATGAAGTGAAAATCGAAATTAACGAGCATAAACAATACGGATATAGTATTACTTCGGATATTTATTTTTATAATAAATACATTTGAAACGAAAATACAAATAAATTTTTTAATCAGACATTACATAAACACGAGAAATATTTATGTGTATGTTCCAGTCATGAAGTTTCTCTCACTGTACAGTAAGTCAACTGAACACCAAAATACTGTACAGTAAGTTGACTACGGCACACTAATTTACCTGTACTCATTAATAGCTGTACAACTATGGAATGAGTGTGAAAACTGTCAAATAAAACAAAAAATACTACCCTACTCATTCATACCCAAATATACTGTGCTGAAAAAAAAGTGTGCCCACTTTTAGAATAAATGATTCATTTGTCATTTTGGATACATTCATGCAGAAGTCTAATATGGAGTTTGTTCAAGCAAGCTACCTACCCCGTAGAAGAGGATAGGTCTAATGAGCGCTGTATATAGCCATCTTACTATTTTTGGAGACATTCCCCTATTGAGTTACTTGCCGCAAGAGTGCGATAGTCGCCTTGTTTCCTTTAGTATTAAGCTTCTAGTCCCGTTTTTTACCCAGCGAAATTCCTAGATACTTGTCGTTACCACTGAGGGTACCACTAAGTGTTTTGGAAGCCTTATACTCGGTATTTTTTACTTCATCGGGAAGATCACAAGCTTAGTCTTGGATGAATTCACTCCCAGCCCGTTCTTATCTGCCCATGCTGAGAGAACCTACAGTTTGTCCGTCAAGCGGTTTTATAGAGTCTGGAGAAATTTTCCAGAGAAGGCAATTGCGACATCATCCACATAAGCAATAACTTTGCATCTACCACCTTCCAAGGATCGCAGTAGGTTGTTAATCGCCACTTTCCAAAGAAGGGGGGAGAGTACACCTCCTTGCGAAGTGCCTCTCCTTACGAATCTTGGAATTGACTCTCCTTCTAGTGTCGCCTCAAAAGTCCTGTTTACCAGGATCTGCTACCCCTGTCTCGTCAACGCATTGATTATTGAACATGGGAGGATGGTGTCAAACGCACCTTCTATGTCTAGAAACGCAATAAGCGCGTATTCCATGTCACTAAGTGTCTTTACGACGAACGTAGTGATCTCGTGGAGAGCCGTTCTGAAGATTGCTGTGAAGATTTTCCTAACTCAAAACCACAAAGTGGACCCGGCTTTAAGAAAATAAAATATCTCAAATAAGATTCCTGTTACTAAGGAGGTATTCAAGCTGTCTCAAGAGGGGTGAGCTGCCTCCTGTCGCCGAGTTTCCTGGATTGTTTTCTTTTCAGAACACCCTATAAAATGTGTGGTTGTGAGAACCTCCAGGGTTTCGTTGCTGGACGTGGTCCAACTACCTCCGAACTTTTGGTGTACCCTTTATAAAGACATAAAATATATAGTATGCCTATCGTTATGAAATTTGGTAGGTCGGATTAACTGACCAAAAAATAGAATCTGTACTAAGTTCCAACTTTCAATTCTCAGTAACATGAAAGTTGGGTCATTTTCGATCGTTCAGTTATATGTCAGCTATAGGATATAGTCGGCCGATCCTTCGGCCCGGCATGTCGTATTATTTTGCCAAAAATAGCATTCATACAAAATTCAAACTCTCTAACTCTATAAAAACACTGAAGTTTTACCATTTCCGATCAATCAGTTATATGGCAGCTATAGGATATGGTCGGCCGATTCCGGTCGTTCCGACTTATATACTGCGTGCAAAGGAAAGAAGGGTGTGTGCAAAGTTTCAAGTCGACAGCTTTAAAACTGAGAGACTAGTTCGCGTAGGAACAGACAGACAAACGGACAGATGGACATATAAACTCATATTAACTCAGGAGGTGATTCTGATCAAGAATATATATACTTTATAGGGTGGGAGACGTTTCCTTCACTTCAATGTTCTGTTCTTGACGAAGAAAAGTGGGTTCAGAGCCCCTGTTACCCACCAGAAGTTTTGAGCTTAGGATAAAATCGAATATTGATTCACCCCTCTCGTTAGTGTCACCCCTCTCCCCCTGATGATGATGGGCGTTGACGTCGGCTACTTTATCTTCATTGCTGCAATTAGTTAGCAACAAAAGGTTAAGTTTCTTCTTAGCGAGGATGCAGGCTCGCCTTTTGCCAGTTGTATCAGCTTAGCAGAGCTCTTGTACTCGTACGGTCCCATCCCAAGAATCCCTCTCCAAGGGCCACATCAGCGTGGTGGAGTAGGAGTTACCTCCACTTACTGTGGTGGAGGTTTTTCTGCTATATTGTCAAAGACATCCTTGAGATTCTCTACCGATTCTCCTCTGCCTCCGTCTCGGAGCTCAACAGAGAATCCTCCACCATCCCGACGCCTCCAAAAGCTCTTGCCAAGTCTTGCTCCGAGGTGCACCTTTCGTCCTCCTCATCCGACATTCCTTTCTGGTGCCCCTCTCCGGTTGGCTCCTCCAAGTCTGGCTCTTGTGCATCTGCCTTCAGCTCAATGCATTTCCTTTTTACTCCTGGCATCGAACTTGTATATCTGTATCATCACATGTTCTAATCCGTGTTTTATACGGTTCCCCCACTTTTCTAGGATCTTCGCGGTCTCCTCGTTCAGCGTGAGGACAACGTGCTTTTTCCTTTTTTAGGAAAAAAGTCCTTTTACCTCCTCCACCTTGACGACTCTCCATTCCGCCGGGGTAAAAGTTGGGTTAAACATCTTCAGCATCGGACCAGGACACCAGGATGAGGTTAGGGTCGGCTGGCTTTTCGGCGAGCCATACTCTCACCATCGGCTTGCTTGAGATCTCAGCCCAGTTAACCGCCGCTAGTTTTCCCCAGGGAAGACTTCTCCAAGCGAGGCTATCATACGCTTGTACAGATCTATCGAACTGAAGGCTGCTCTCCTCCTGTCTTTGAAGGAGATTTTTGCTGCCGGACCTGGGTATAAAGTATATACTGAAATAGTTGAGTCAAATAAATGTCCGGTCGAAAGACTAAGGACAACGCTAAGATCCGTTTTTTAATAAATTAAAAACAAATGTTTAAAATGTTTTATTATTTATTGTTTATTAAAATTGTGCGCGACGAAAGAAAGGTTTCGTGTGTGTCAATTGGACTTCAGCTTACGACTAATTTACAAAGAGAATGAAAATCTCGGTTTTGGCTATTGGCTATTGTTTACATTAAAATGAGTGCGCAGTTGGTCGCTGGATTCGTTGGATGAGAGAGCTTATAGATTATTTGGTTTGTATAAGCGAAGACGCTTAAGGCGCGATTGCCGCTGAATATCGGTCATTTGTTTACATTAAATACTCTGCACAGCAAAAATGATGCGCAGCTCTTGTTATTTGTTTACTTGACTTTAATGGATGGGTGTGAGAATGAATGTGTCACCAAAATATTGATGCTGCAGTAATTGGATATTAGTAGATGGATGTGAGAGTGAATATGTCACTCCTACCCCCTTAAAAAGGCAGCCTATACTTGGGCTGGCATTGATGGGTACAGTGTGGGTAATGGGTTTTCTCCAAGTTCTTTTTTTTGAAGTTGTAACTGATTTCTTTCAGTTTGTTTTCTTAATTTTGTATACAAAAATATAAATGGATTAAATGTTATGTACTTAAGAAACAAAATAATTGCGACCAAAGCCAGAATAGCCAGTATAATAATTGTATAAAGTGGGATATTGTTTTGTGAAATCATTTTTATAATGTCATTGTGTTTTAAGATTTTGATTTTAGTTATGTTGAGCGGTGGGGTGTAAATAATTTCCGCTTAAAATAATATTTTCGATTTTTACTTTACATTGTGTTATTCTTTTAATTTTATTTCCCTTCATTTGTATGTTGGGATAAGCGATTATTTTAATGGTGTTAATTAGTTCATGATTAATAGGAAATGTAAGATTATTAGTATTTCATTATTCTTATAGTTAATCCAAGTGGATGTTTTTGTTAATAATATGTTTTCGCTGTTAACTTTTTGGAGCTTGTCGTAATTAAGCAGTTTTGGGTTGAACAGTCCCAGTCGTGAGAGCTGCATTCCCATTTTAAGCCAGAATAGCCAGTATAATAATTGTATAAAGTGGGATATTGTTTTGTGAAATCATTTTTATAATGTCATTGTGTTTTAAGATTTTGATTTTAGTTATGTTGAGCGGTGGGGTGTAAATAATTTCCGCTTAAAATAATATTTTCGATTTTTACTTTACATTGTGTTATTCTTTTAATTTTATTTCCCTTCATTTGTATGTTGGGATAAGCGATTATTTTAATGGTGTTAATTAGTTCATGATTAATAGGAAATGTAAGATTATTAGTATTTCATTATTCTTATAGTTAATCCAAGTGGATGTTTTTGTTAATAATATGTTTTCGCTGTTAACTTTTTGGAGCTTGTCGTAATTAAGCAGTTTTGGGTTGAACAGTCCCAGTCGTGAGAGCTGCATTCCCATTTTAAGGTCCTGAATGTACTCAATGAACTGCATTAGTTCATAAGCCAAGGTGTCAATGTTATTTCTATTGTTTTCATACTATTTGATTCTCTGCAATCCATCAATAACGAACTGCATTACTTCGTTAAATTCGTGCATTTTTATTGAATTTTTCGCCTCCGAATTAAGTTTCTCTTCGAATTGTATTATGCCATTGTCGTCGAGTGTGCCGAAAAGGAATTTAAAAGCTGAGCCTACGAAATTGAAAAGGCCGTGTTTTTGTCTACGTTCTATGTGTAGAGTGATCCCGCTTAGTTCTTTAATCAGTTTGTTATACAAAAATTTGATCCGGGGTGTGTCTGTACTGTTTTGTATTTTGTTTCCAAAATATGTGGTTATAGTGTTTATTTCTGTGAGGTTGACTGTTAGGCAATTATGTTCGAATGCTGATGGTCTTTGAATTGGTTTACTTGAGAAAAGAAGATATCTATGGTTTGTATCGATGCCGCCTATCTGAATTTGTTGTGCATGGCTCATGGTAAGCAACAGAGACAGAATCATTACTGTGCGCCAGATACCTGTGGAATGGGGACCTCATTAATTTTCTTTCGTTTTTAAAACTGCGATTTATAATAGTTAGTAGTTCTGTTCCGATTAGTGATTTTGTAATGGTCCGGGTCGGTTTGTTCGACATTTTTGTTTTCTTGAAATGGGTTTTCTAATTTTCCCTTCAGAAGGGGACCTTTTCTGTATTTTGTGGTTATGTCGTATTCCTGACGATCATCATTTAATTTTTTTTGTTTATTTTTTTTATTTTTTGTTCTTTAATTTTTTGTGCGTCCAGGGTTGCTTGTCCGGCGTAAAGAAATATATATAAGAGAGTGCGGGTGTCTGTCCAGTGGTGTCATGCCTGGTTTTGTGATTGTAAATATAAAGAATATTTTCCATTTTGCCCAGTTTGATTTCATCGTTTTTGGAGGAATCGATTATGCGAATTTTTTCATTTATTGTTTTATGTAATCTCTCAACATCCGCCACGCCCGTTTTAGCTATGTTTAATTGTAATTTAACCCACTTACTTTCGAGCCATTGCTTAAGAGCTAGGCTGGAAAATGCACCGTCCCTGTCTGCCTTTAACAGTGTAGGTTTTCCGAGTTGGTTAAAGATACGCATCAGGGCGTGTTTGCATTCTATCCAATCTTTTGTTTTTATTTGTTCTAGAGTAGCAAACTTTGAGTAAATGTCAATGCAACTAAGGTGTGCAATGCAACTTACCCTCGGATGAATAGATGTCTATTACAAATTTATCGCGGCAATGCCCAGGGCTAGGTGTGTCTTTAAAAGGCATTTTTGTGTTTCTGTGTTCTGTCTTGGCTACGTTACACACACGGCACTCATTTATGATGTTTTGAATCAGAAGTTCGCTATTTGGAAAATAATGATTTTCTTTGAATAATTTAGTCATTTTTTGGATACCTGGATGCAACAGTTTTTCATGGGCTTAAAGTATGATTTCTTTAAACTCAGCATGAGCTCACGTTGTTCAATAGGCTGTCTGGATGATCTCGAAATCGGCATCGCTCACGATGTACATGGCAATGCTTTTGGAAATGAAGTGGTCAAGTAAGAATTGTTTGGCGTCCTCAACAGTTATGTTGTTATAGTGAATTGTGGTTATTGAATTTCCGAAAACGGTTGTCTGCTTTACACTATTCTGATCTGATTTAATGAGTACTAGCAGTACCCTGCCACGTTTCGCTGTGGCATATTGTTGTTGCACGCATAAAAAATAAGTCAAACAAAAAAGAATAATTTTCAAATTAATTAAATTCTGTAATACTTGTGGGTATACAATATTCTTTGTTTCTCCTCCTTAATCATTCATTATTATTTCTGTATTTTAGTATATAGGTAGCTCTTCACTCAAGCACCTTGTGATACACGACATTTTTTTTTTTATTTTTTTTAACAACGCAGATGGTTTTCCGACCCGTGAACATGCCACGTATAATTGACCATGGGAAAAACATGAATGTTCTAGATTTAAACCACAAACTTTTAAGGATTGGGCTTGTGATTTGTTGATTGTCATGGCAAATGCAAGACGTATCGGAAATTGAAGTCTTTTAAATTCAAACGGCATATCGGTTGGGATCATCGGGATCCTCGGAATTAGAACTTCCTCACCTTTGAATTTTCCTATCATTATCGTAGCGTAAATTACATTGTTCATCAATTTACTAACCACCAAACGCGTACCGTTGCACAGTTTTGGTTGGTTTATGTTTCGAAGCATGATTACTACGGAGCCAACCTTTAGGCGTAAATTGTGCGGTGGTAAGCCAGGCACGTCCAAAGAGTTTAAAAATTCAATTGGATAGTTGGTGGCTTCATCTTCATTTGTGACGCAGTCAATAGATTTGAATGAATGCATTGTTCCAATGATCTTATTTTGAATTATGTAGTTCAGGTCATCTACATCTTTATTCTTAGCCGCTAAAATTGCTCGCTCACTCAACCATTCATTATTTTTGTAGTTAGAAATAATATTTGGAAATACATTGTTGATAAGTTCGTCTTTTGATGAGACAAAATTACAAAAATTATTTGGAAATGATATTAATCCGCTCGATTCATCGACAGGTACTTGACCATTACCGATAGTCAGAAATTGCTCCGAGAAATCTTCAGCAGATGTATCATTAAGCAATGTAACTCTCATGTTTGTTATCAGCTGCAGTTTCTTCACATAGCGCCATAGATTTGACGATTTGAGGCAAGCGTTTATTTCGTCGGCAGCCGCAGATCTTGGAATTACTGGCAACTTCACTTTATCATTAACGCAGCATAATCCAGGCGTTTCTCCGGAAAACTTTAATGCACCACAATACTCGCAAACAACGTCCATTTGCCCAATGCAAACGCTAGGATGCAAGCTGTAATCATTGCTGCAATCGTATCGAAACGCAGCTCGATTCAAATCAGCTAAAATTTTTCGTCGCAAATTAAAATCTATTTGAGAAGCACGAAGTCGAGCCTTACTATTGCGGCTCTGTTCACGTGCAATTTCTCGTTCTTCTTCAGTCCTTTCATATGCAGTATTTTGTATTCTTCTTGCATTACGGCTTTGTCGGGAAAGATTCGATCGTCTTGGTCGCGGCATTATTAATTAAACTTCACTTCACTTCAATCCACTTGTTAATTATTTATTTAATAGAAATAGTTTTAATATTGATTTCTTACAAATATCAATAGAGAGTGCAGAGGCTCTAGTGGTGCTTCAAGTTGAGGCAATTTCACTTTCCCGGAAGCGCAACACAATCTTTTTGGTTCGTTGTTAAATTTGAGAGCCTGACTATGAATTTGACTTCGTTTGTAACTGACATTTTGACATTTGACATTTTCTTCTTAGCTGTCTGCCTAAATAAAAAAGTATGGGCCAGGGAGGAACGCTGTCGAACGGGACAAAAAGTATCCTATATCCTTCTCCTGGCTCTAAGCTACCTCCCTACCAATTTTCACTCAAATCTGTTCTTCCGTTCTTGATTTATAAGTGTTGTAACATAAAACACGTTGTTCTTTTATATATATAGATTATCTGTTTTTTTAATACATTTATTGGTTTTTCTGTTAACTGGATAAGATCATTACTGTCTTCTACTGCACTATGTTGGGTGGCTTCACTGAAATGATTCTCCTCAACCTAGATTCTGGACAGTGCGTCAGAAATTGAATTCTGTTTCCCTTTTATGTACTCAATATGTACTAAATCTCCATCTCTGCTCCTTTAAATTATGTAACCATCTGAGAGGCTGATGATCACTAGCTATTTGGAAATGTCTTTCCAACAAGTAGTAACAGAATGTTTTTGTGGCCCAAACTATGGCAAGAAATTTTTTTTCGATGGTGTTGTAATTTAAATCATAGTCATTCAACGTTCTGCTTATGAAAGATATGGGGTGATTGTTTTGAAAAAGGACGGCTCGAAGAGCCAGGTTACTAGCGTCTGGTACAAATTTCTTTTCAAAATTGGGAAGTTGTAGAATTGGTTCGCTTGTTATTAGGATTTTATGTTTCTCGAATGCTTCCACATATTCGTGGTTGTTTATGTCTATTTTTGCTCCTTTTTTAAGTAGCGGGTCATGGGTTTTGCTATGTCAGCGTAGCTTGGGATAAACTTTCGGCAATAACCGGTCATTCCTAGGAATGCTCTGATTTCTTTTACTTTTGTTGGGATTGGGTATGATGCTATGGCTTCTACTTTAAGAGGGTTTGGTTTTATTCCATCGGGTGTTACGATGTGTCCTAGAAAGGTTGCTTCCTTTTTCAGGAATTCGCATTTATCTAGTTGCAACTTTAGATTTGCTTCGGACAGTTTTTCAAAAACCAATTGCAATGAGTTTAAGTGTTCGTCGAGAGATGTGGAAAAAATAATGATGTCATCCAAATAAACCAAACAGTGTTTGTTAATTAATGGTCGGAGTATGTTATTCATGCACCTCTGGAATGTGGCGGATGCATTTCTTAGGCCAAACGGCATGCGAACGTATTCATAATGACCGCGTTTGGTTGAAAATTCAGTTTTCTGTATGGATTCTGTATCCATTTCTATCTGATGAAAACTAGGGGTTTTCAAATCAATTGTTCTGAAGTACTGGTATTTTCCCAGTTTTCCAAGTATTTCGTCCATGTCGGGAATAGGAAATCTATCGGGAATGGTTATTTCATTCAGCTTCCTGTAATCAATGACTACTCTGTATTTTGCTTTTCCCGAAGCGTCGGGTTTCTTTGGTACAACCCAAGTGGGACTATTGTAGGGTGAATTACTTTCTCTGATCAATCCCTGCTCAAGCATCTCCTGCACCTGGTTCCCTATCTCATTTTCCTGTGTTTGAGCAAGTGGGTATTGTTTTGAATGATACATGTTTGATTGTGTTTGTGAATGTCACATGTTCTCCTTCAGAATATTGCAAATCTTTAAATTTGTTTAATAAATGTTTTAATTTAGAGGTTTCCTCCGGATTAAGGTGATCCAGACGGAATGGTGAAAAGTCTATTTTTTTATCTGATTTGGGGATTGGTTTCTCATATGAATCTTGTGTGTAGAAAAATTTACCTTTGTTTGAATCTGTGTCTATCGATGGGTAGGTTTTACCAAAAAGTCGTGTAAGTAAAATTGTTCCGGTGTCCTAATTATGTTGTTGCTTGGCAGAGTTATTGAATCTTTTAATGTCATTGGGCCATTTGATGTAAAAACTTTACATTCAGTATTGTGTATTGGTAGAGAAAAAAAATTCTTTCGCATCATGTTGATTGTGGATCCTGTGTTAATAAAATATTTGTAAGCGTGGCCCTTGTGGGTAATTATTAAGTATTGGTATCTTCCGGGGCTGGTGACTGAAAATTTTCGTCAAAATTGATTTCGGCTTGATCTTGATTGAGTGGTGCCTGACACTGTTCTTCATGAGTCTGGTCTTGGTACTGAGTGTAGTCGTAGTATTCTTGTTCGTATGGTTCGTTCGTCTTGTTTGTATGGTTGTTGTTCGTATTCTTGTGCTTCTTGTAATCTAAGTTCGTCAATGAACATTTTGGTTTGTTCGCTGTCCGATGGCCTTGGTCGTTTGGCTGTTTGTTGTAGTGGGGAGTTTGGGTTAGATGGCATGCGTGGTTGTTGTGTTTGAGGGGTTAGGTTAAAATGAGATTTGGGAAATGGAATTCTGTTTAAAATTGGTTGAGGATTCATGTACCTGTTGGGTCCGGGATAAGTTTGTCCGGGTCCCATGGGTTGGTTGTTAGATAATTGTTGTGTATAAATGGGTCGGGGTGCATGCATGTATGGGTTGAAGCTGGGTTGTAATGGGGGAGGATATTGGTGTTGGGATTGATTGATTGGGTAATTTTTAAATGCTTTCGGATTTTGGTAAAAATTTGGAGTTTTATTTTCTATTTCAATGTGTCTATTTGTTTCAAAATTAATATGTTCTTCATAAATGCCCTCATTTTGTGCAATGTTAATTAGACTTCTCAAGTCTGGAATGTCGTGATGGGCCAAAATTATAAACCATTGAACTGGTAATTTTCGAATTAGTGTTTTCATGGAATCTCTGACCGCTTGCAAATAAATAATAAGGTTTTATTGATTACCTTCGAGATGTAATTCGGAGATGAGTATTTGGCGTCGTCGCTCGGCCTCCTCGCAGAATGCACTCAGATTTTCCCTGTAGGGCGTCTCGCGGAAGTTCTCCAGCATCTTGTAGTTCGGCGCCTGTGGTTTATACTCGCTGATCATTCTTGACCTCAAGGTCGGCCAGTCTTCTATGATTGGCAGACCCAATGTTCTAGTCACATGACCCTCTATGTTCCGCTCAATGGCTCCAAGCAGGATGCGTTGTTGTCGCACATCATTGGTATGGTAGAGGGACAGTATGTAGTCCACTCTGCTGATGAAGGTAAAAAGTGTTTCTGGCTCTCCCCTAAATGGAGGGACATTCTTAAGTTGTCCACGGGCCTCAGCAAGGTTGCTCTCGTTTAATGTATTCTCTGGTTGTAACATTTATTTGTTTTTTTGTTGTTGTTTTTTTTTTTTTTTTTTTTGTTTGATTGTCATTTAATTTGATGTTTTTACCGTGCTTTTGGACTTACAGGTTTTTGTGTTTTTGAATTTTTGTTTTGTTTCCACTTGCTTGGGATGACCGAATTGGATTTATTTTCCCAGTTAAAGCGCGTATTTTTGCGAATTGCGGATTATAAAATTTAACTTATTTTCCACTCATGGTTCTTTTTTCGGATACTTGTAGTATCCTACCGACTGCGCCACTGAAATAGTTGAGTCAAATAAATGTCCCGTCGAAAGACTAAGGACAACGCTAAGATCCGTTTTTTAATAAATTAAAAACAAATGTTTAAAATGTTTTATTATTTATTGTTTATTAAAATTGTGCGCGACGAAAGAAAGGTTTCGTGTGTGTCAATTGGACTTCAGCTTACGACTAATTTACAAAGAGAATGAAAATCTCGGTTTTGGCTATTGGCTATTGCTTACATTAAAATGAGTGCGCAGTTGGTCGCTGGATTCGTTGGATGAGAGAGCTTATAGATTATTTGGTTTGTATAAGCGAAGACGCTTAAGGCGCGATTGCCGCTGAATATCGGTCATTTGTTTACATTAAATTCTCTGCACAACAAAAATGATGCGCAGGTCTTGTTATTTGTTTACTTGACTTTAATGGATGGGTGTGAGAATGAATGTGTCACCAAAATATTGATGCTGCAGTAATTGGGTATTAGTAGATGGATGTGAGAGTGAATATGTCACTTTATACATTCTCGATTAGGATCACCTCCTGAGTTGATATGAGCATGTCCGTCTGTCTGTCTGTTTCTACGCGAACTAGTCTCTCAGTTGTAATGCTATCGACTGGAAACTTGGGACACACCCTTCTTTCCTTTGCACGCAGTATATAAGTCGGAACGACCGGTATCGACCGACTTTATCCTGCCATAAAACTGAATGATCGGAAGTGACACAACTTTTGTGTTTTTGAAGATAGAAAGCTGGAACTTAGTACAGATTCAATTTTTGTCAGTTGATCCAACCTACCAAATTTCATAACTATCGGTCGACTATATCTTATAGCTGTCATATAACTGAACGATCGGAAATGGTTTTTGGTAGATATACCAACTTTGGTATTTTTGAAGATAGAAGCTTGGGACTTTTTTTTATATATTTTATTGTAATTTCTTGATTTATTGAATTTGAATTTATTGAATTTTTATTCATCGGCCACTATATCCGATGTATTTGAAGCAGTGGTTGGCACCTCAATACATTGATATAATTTTACCGCATTAGTGTTAGTAACGTATAGCAGAAAGTAGGCTGTGAGCATGACGTTTCACACATTTATACTGTGTGTGTGGGGCAGAGCTCGGGCAGAGAAATTTCCTAGGCTTCCGAGATAGGGCCATGCCGACCTCTGATTTGAAGTATAAAGGCATTATTCATACATTCGCGAAAAAAACACTTTCATTATAATGTACCTGTCGGTCAACTCCCTCATTATAAAATAAGTATTAAAAGAAGCTTTTTGCTTAACAGAAGAAAATAAATGAATGCATAGAGTGTGTTAAAAACCATTCGAGACAATCGGCTGCATTCCGACTCACCTCTCTTCTTACAACTCACTCGGTTACAAAGCAAGATAATGCCCATGAGTTAGAATGCTCTCTTGCTCTCTCACTCACTCCTACGGATGTATTGTATGGCTGAGGCAATAAGAATGTATTTTTGCAGACCTCTAGTAAAAGCCTTTTTTCAGTATTTGAAGGAAGAGGGAAGACGAATTTCTTGAAGCGGATGGATATTTTCCCGGCACACATGAGTCGAATGTATTTAAAGTATGGCCCAATTTTCCAATGGTGACATTTATCGATCCAAGCATAAATATCGGACCGAACAAAGGCTTTTAAGTTTCTGAAAGTTAGCCTTACGGAAATAGCAAATCTTATTTGCCACGCAGGGATACTTCTTATCGACACCAGATATGACTTTAATTGATACATCGAGCGTGGTTTGATTCTCTTGAAAAGAGCTAAGCTACGGAAAAAGTGGTACCATCCGGTTCAGATACAAAACATAAGTCTAAAAGCCTACCTAACAAATTTTTAACTAGCTTGATTTGACCTAGGTATATATTAAACATGCCCGTCGTGAAAACATTATGGGTGAAAAGGGATAAAGAGAATGAGTTTTTCATAGTTGAGCAAGTGAGTTCTGGTAAATTAAATTCACCAAGAACTATAAGCCGGTCACTATCGAATCCGTCATCATATTAAACGGAAGTTGGGAGTTTGACGCCAACGGGGCTAGAATTTTTGTGTTCACCGTACTTGGATAATACTATTGCACGAATATGTGTGGCTACTAGACAGGCAAAAATAAAGTCGAAGAAAGAAATGTGCCTCAAGTAGAAATATTTTAATTTCCTAATCTCAGAAGGCCATGAGCAGTGAGAAAAAAATTGGCCTAACAAGTGTAATCCTCGTTTGGTAAGAGGTTTGGTGCTTCGGTCGGTAATACCGCGGTCAGTCCGGTTTTGGGGACCCAGCGGTGGATTACCCAGTTGCGTGGATGATATGGGGATTATTTCTAAGGCATTGGTAAGCTTGGTTCATTTTGAGCAAAGATTATAAAGTACATAGAGTGGACATCAGGGCCCAAAACGGTCAACTTTTTTCGTCGAGCTTGTTGGTGAGGGGGGAACGCACATGCATACGATTCTATTTTTAGAACTCTTGTCTACAAACAAGAAAAAACAAGAACTCTTGTCTAAAAACAAGAAAAATACATGTATCCGTCAACAAAAATGTGAACCCATGTTTGTATTTGTGACTGCTCGCACGACGGAGTAAAAATGTTTTGGCTTCCAAATTTCAATTTCTCGTTTCTGTTTTCGATGCGCCGATGTGGTAGTTGGTAGAACAAATAGTATTTTTAATCGCCGCAGATCGAGACAGGATGGTAGCGTAATGCATAGAGTAGTTACTCTATGTGTAATTTTTCTGTGTTCAAATACTCGTAAGGACTTTGAACTTTTTCTTTCTTTTATAATTTTTTAATTTTTTATTTTTCTTTAATTGTAATATTTTTCTTTAATTATACAATTGTAAAATTGTTTTATTCTTTATTATGTCCCGCTAATAAAATGCTAATCAAATTTCAAGGGAGTCCTTCCGGCATTTTCTAATAATAATTAATAATAATAATAAAGTAAAAATTAAAAGTAAAAAAAAAATGAATAAAAAATAAAAGTAAATATACTGTAACCGCCCGCTAATGAAATCGCTAGAACCCGCACTTATAGACATTTTTACAGCGGGTTGGATTGGATTACAAATTTAGGAAAACACATTAAAAGAATAAAAATATAATATATGGTAAATAAATTTAAAATTAAAAAAACATGAATGTCCCGAGCCTGGTTTGAACTCGTTTTACTTTGCACACCAGCCCATCAACGGAACATTTTTGGGCTGACTTATTTTCGACCGTTCCTTCTATTGGGGCAGCAAGGAAAATGAGCAGCTGCATGATTGTGAGTGGATCAGGCTGTCCAACGATCTCTGTGTCCCTCCTTAGTAGCGGATTTTTTAGGCTTAGGAGACGCATTTAAAAGCTGAAAGCTGTTGAATTGTATTAATTTTATTCGGTTTGACGATTTATTAGAGACTAAAAAATGCTGCACGCAGGCAGAACCAGAACTTAAAGAAGAATGATAATTCGTTACTCGTTACTTTAGTGTATAACATAAGAGGAATAATATATCCAGTGGTGCATATACAAATATTTTCAACACTCCTTCTCACCGCGGTATATCTAATTCAAAAGATTCTTTTTTAGTTTAACCCCAGTGAAGTAATACATTTTGTGTGCTTAACTTTACATAGAGCTTTAGTTAGAACATCTGAAATCATATTTTCGTTTGGAACATATTCAATATCAATAACCTTCTTCTTATATAAATCTCTTATAAAATGATACTTGATATCTATATGTTTACTTCTAGCATGAAAACTTGCATTCTTCGCTAAACATTGGGCGCTCTGGTTGTCACTGTAGATCATCAATGTTGGCGCCGTCTCGAAACCCATCTCAGATATCAGCTTCAGCACGTAAGCTGCCTCCTAAGCTGCTGTTGAAAGCGCCACATACTCAGCCTCCGTGATACTGAGTGCTATGATGCTCTGCTTCTTCGACTCCCACGAAAACGCTGCTCCAGCCAGAAAGAACGCCCAACCACTGAACGATTTGCGGTCAGTTCAGTCACCTGCCCAGTCTGCATCCACAAAGCAGTGAACAGGCACACCAGTTTAAACAAAGTGCAGCTTCAAGCTCGAAGTTCCTCTTAGGTAACGAAGGTCGCGCTTAGCGGCCACCTCATGCTCCTTATGGGGGTCACTGCACTTCTGAGCCAACTTTGCCACACAATGAACAATGTCCGGCCTCGTAGTCATTGCTAGGTACAACAGTGATCCAATAAGCGATTGATACTGCTTCTGGTTGGCTCGTGGACAGTCTTCCAAAACACATAGGTTCTGATAACCAACCTCCAAAGGCGTTGCATTTGGCTTACAGTCTTCCATGCCATAATCTCGTAACAGCCCGTCGATATACTGCTTGTGGCCAATTGCCACACTGCCCGTCTCTTCATCCCGCTCGATCTCCATGCCTAAAAAATTTTTCAGCTCTCCGCCATCTACTACTTCGAATTCCCGTGCGATTTGAAGTTTTATGTCGACAAGGTCTTCTTTTCTGGAACAGGCCATAATTAGATCATCGACATATACAAAAATTAAGTTAAATTTTGCTCCGTTGTTCTTGGTGTAAATGCATGGCTCACTGGGATATTGTACAAATCAATACTCTGAAGATTACTGTCCAATTTCTGGTTCCATTCACGCCCATTCTGTTTCAGACAGTATAAAGATTTGTGTAACTTCAACCGTTTTGGATACGCTGTGTCCACGAACCCTTCCGGTTGCCGCATGTAGACTACATCTTGTAGGTCGCTATTTAGATACGCAGCTGAGACGTCCATTTGATGCATAAACATTTTGTTCTTGACAGCCAGTGCGATCACCAATCGGATAGAAGAATACCGAGCCACTGGGGAAAATGTTTCTGTGTAGTTTATGCCGTACTCCTGTCCACAACCTTTTGCGACTTAGCGAGCCTTGAACCGTTTCACGTTGCCGTACTAGTCTCCTTTAACCGCAAACACCCATTTGCATCCAATAGTTCTCTCGCCAGGAGGAAGATTTACAAGACTCCATGTATTGGTGAACTGTAGTTGAGAATAATCCTTCTACATCGCAACCTTCCATTCTTCAGCCTGTGTCGAGCTCAAAGCCTCCTTGACTCCACTCGGTACTTGGACGTCGGCAACTCCAATAGCGTTAAGCATATTGTACTCCCTACGTGGTCGTCCTGGCCTTCCAGTACGAATTATCTTAGACCTACCTGGGCCTCGCTGAACTTGTTCAACGCTATCAACCAACTCGTCTTCACCATCTTCGGCTCCCGAATGTCCGTCCTTGCATGATCTCCGTCATTTTCATCGTGACCGCCATTTATCTCCTCACCAAAAACGCTTCCGTTTTCTGCCAATTTTACAGTCGATATATCCTCGGTTTTTGTTATATCGTGCTCAAGGAACGCCACATCTCTGGCTTCCTTGATAGTTTGCGTTTTAGGATTGAAGAGTCTATACGCTTTGGCAGTTTCTGAATACCCAACCAGGATATGCTCTATTCCTTTCTGAGAAAATTTTCTTTTCATTGTCTTGTCTAGCACAATTGCCTTTGTACCAAACACCTTAAGATGGGATACGCTGGGCTTTTTCCCAAACCATGCTTCGTATGGAGTCATGTCTGGCAATATAGACGTTTCTGATCGGTTCCTCAAATACATCGCAGTCATTATCGCTTCCCCCCATAGGTACTCGTTCGCATTAGCGTGAACCATCATGCTCCTTGCCATTTCCACTAGCGTCCGATTGGCACGCTCAGCCACGCCCTTTTGCTGTGGAGTATGGGGAACGGTGAGCTGCCTCTTAATCCCATTGCTTACCAGGAAGTTTTCGAATGCTCCATTTATGTACTCTCTACCATTATCGCTCCGTATAGCTTTAATCTGCTGCCCAGTTTGCTTCTCAGCCAACAACATAAATTCTTTGAACTTCTCAAAAACTTGGTCTTTTGTTTTAAGCATATACACCGATACATAACCTGTCGTCTATGAATGTAGCAAAATAACGCGCTCCACCTTTGGAAACTGTACTCATAGGACCGCACACGTCCGTATGGATCAGGCCCAACACTTTGTTCGAACGATTTTCCGCCACTTTTGGTAATTGTTTCACGCATATCTTGCTTTTCGCACAAGTCTCGCAAACAAAGTCATTCGTGCTACCGGTTACTCCACGTAGACCATACAGTTCTTTACGTACCACATACGTACGTTACGTACGTTCTTTACGTTACCATACGTAGTTCTTTTCGAATCATGGATTTTAAACTTTCGAAATTTAAATGTCCGAATCTATTGTGCCACGTTATTACTTGATTTGTTTTTCCTTTTGCAGCAAAAGCTGTTTTGTTTTTATTTTCGAAAATAAACAAGTCATTCTGTTTGTTTGTTCCTCTTATGTTCTTATTATTGACACTAGCACTATTTTTCGAAAAACTTATTTCGGACCCGTTATTAGTTGCTCTCGACACCAAAATAAAATTACACTGAAGGTTTTGTACGAACAATACATCAACCAATTCAATAATGTTTTCTTGCCAAAACAGTTTTACTGTTCCAATGCCTTCAGCCTCAATGTAATTTTCTCCAACCAGCATTATTTTTTCCTTATGCTTACGAATTGAAACAAATAACGATTTGTTTGCACATAAATGAGTATGGGGAACGGTGAGCTGCCTCTTAATCCCATTGCTTACCAGGAAGTTTTCGAATGCTCCATTTATGTACTCTCTACCATTATCGCTCCGTATAGCTTTAATCTGCTGCCCAGTTGGCTTCTCAGCCAACAACATAAATTCTTTGAACTTCTCAAAAACTTGGTCTTTTGTTTTAAGCATATACACCGATACATAACGTGTCTTGTCGTCTATGAATGTAGCAAAATAACGCGCTCCACCTTTGGAAACTGTACTCATAGGACCGCACACGTCCGTATGGATCAGGCCCAACACTTTGTTCGAACGATTTTCCGCCACTTTTGGTAATTGTTTCACGCATATCTTGCTTTTCGCACAAGTCTCGCAAACAAAGTCATTCGTGCTACCGGTTACTCCACGTAGACCATACAGTTCTTTACGTACCACATACGTACATTACGTATGTTCTTTACGTTACCATACGTAGTTCTTTTCGAATCATGGATTTTAAACTTTCGAAATTTAAATGTCCGAATCTATTGTGCCACGTTATTACTTGATTTGTTTTTCCTTTTGCAGCAAAAGCTGTTTTGTTTTTATTTTCGAAAATAAACAAGTCATTCTGTTTGTTTGCTTTTAATACCGTTTCGCCGTTCTTATTATTGACACTAGCACTATTTTTCGAAAAACTTATTTCGAACCCGTTATTAGTTGCTCTCGACACCAAAATAAAATTACACTGAAGGTTTTGTACGAACAATACATCAACCAATTCAATAATGTTTTCTTGCCAAAACAGTTTTACTGTTCCAATGCCTTCAGCCTCAATGTAATTTTCTCCAACCAGCATTATTTTTTCCTTATGCTTACGAATTGAAACAAATTACGATTTGTTTGCACATAAATGGGCTGTTGCCCCACTGTCAATGCACCAAATATTCTTCGTTAGTCCACTTTGGCTCGCTGCGGCAGCGAAAACCGAGAACGACTTTTTGTTCTCCTCGCGTTTGCTCACACTATTGTTATCCTTTTCTGATCTTGCGTTTTTCTGTTTTGAGTAGCACTTTGCCGAAACATGTCCGTAACGACCGCAGTTCCAACATTCCACATTTTTCATGTCTTTCTTATGCTTGGGCTTTTCCTTTTCGGCACGCGACGAGTAGATTTTCTGTTCCGCTTTATTGTCCATTTTGTCTCCCACTTTTCGTCGTTCTTCCTCTTTCAGCAACTTAATTTTTAGAGAAATAAAGGAAGGCAAAGAATCACGCATCTCCATAGCAATTACGAAATTTTCGTACGAATCCGATAGGCTGGACAACAAAAATTATTACAAGCATTTCTTCTGGGACTGGTTGATCGATCTCTTGTAATTTCTCGATTACGTCATTGAAATTACTCAAATGCACTGTGACACTGTCTGACTCTGACATCTTCATATACAGCAACTGTTTAAACAACTGTATTTTACGCGCTGGTCCACTAGGCATGTGAACACTAGCCAGCTTTTTCCAAGCTTCCATCGATGATTTGCAGTGTTTAACATAGTTAATCTGGGAAAGCTTTATACACAAAAAAATACTGGCGAGGGCCTTTTCATCCTTGTTATCAAAATTTGCCTGCTCTGCAACCGTTCCACTTTCGTTTTTAATTTCACGACCACACACAATTGACCAAAGTTCTGAGTGTACCAGCAGACTTTTCATTTGCACTGCCCACGAACTATAATTGTCACTATCAAGTTTTTCTATTGAGTATTGCGAACTCATCTTGTTTATCTTGTTCATTAAACACCACCGAATCTCTAATTATTTTATAATCTTTTCGACTAATACGCAGAAGTTTTCTTGCTGGCCTGGGCCCATAACCTTTTCGGTTTGACGATTTATTAGAGACTAAAAAATGCTGGCAGGCATGGTTCACGCAGGCAGAACCAGAACTTAAAGAAGAATGATGATTCGTTACTCGTTACTTTAGTGTATAACATAATGGGAACAAGATATACAGTGGTGCATATATGGTACAAATATTTTCAACAAATTTTTTGGAAACCAACGATCAACTTATTTAACCCATTCTTGGTCTGTCGCATAAAGGATCGCATCCATTATCCTGGACAGACCGACACCCACTGCAACAAGAGTGGAGTCCCACTCTGCGAGAAAAGACGTTCGATACCGAAGCAGTGACCCCTGCACATTTAGCATGTGCGACACTTCAGCACTACCTGCAGTAAATACTATTCTAATATTACAAAAAGTTGTTAAGAAAAGAGAATCAGCGAGGAACAGAGGGCAACAGTAATTGAGTGAAAATATGGAAATATGGAAAATATTCGGTAAGGGCAATAAGCTTAGCGGTATGCAGAAAAGTATGGAGAAAACAAAAAAAAAAAAAACAAGAAAAGAAAGTTAACTTCGGGCGGAGCCGAAGTTGATATACCCTTGCAGTTAAAACCGGATATATATCGCAAACATCGGATATAGTTGGCCGATCCTTATGAGAATATGATAATATAACCCAATTTATTATAATATAAAATCTAAAAAAGTCCCAAGCTTCTTTCTTCAAAAATACTTAAGTTGGTATTTTTACCAAATACCATTTCCGATCGTTCAGTTATATGGCATCTATGGATATAGTCGGTCGATTGGTATGAAATTTGGTAGGTCGGATCAACTAACCAAAAATAGAATCTGTTCAAAGTTCCAACTTTTCATCTTCAAAAACACGAAAGTTGGGTCATTTCCGATTGTTCAGTTTTATGGAAGCTATAGAATATTGTTAACCGATCCTTATGAAATTTGGTAAGTCGTATTATTTTGCCAAAAATAGCACTCCGAACTCTCTATTTCAAAAAACAACAAAGTTACTGCAGCTATAGGATATAGGTTGCCGATCTTAGCCGTCTCGACTTATATACTGCGTGCAAAGGAAAGAAGGGTGGGGCAAAGTTCCACGTCGATAGCTTTAAAACAGAGAGATTTGTTTGTGTAGAACCAGACAGACGGACAGACAGACAAACGAACAGACGGAAATGCTAATATCAACTCAGGAGGTGATCCTGATCAAGAATATATATAATTTATAGAGTCGAAGATGAAACATCTCACTGCGTTGTACACTTTTGGACAAAATTTTAACACTCTCTGAAAAAAACAAAAATAATACAAAAAGAACTGTATTTATAATAATTTCAGTTTTCTTCGGCAGTATATTCATATTAACTTAGAGTTAAGGTTTTTAAGATAAAGCAAACACGAGCTTAATATGTATATTGTTGCTGAGTATAGTCGTGACGAATAAAGACAGAGATATTGTTTTGAGTTCCGTTTAACATTCCCAAAATCTGAAGTCCATGTTTTCTTCGTGAGAACTAAAAAAAATCAATTTTTTTTATGAATGCGGTAAAAGAGTGCGGTAAACGGTAAATCTTTTTTTTTTAACTTTTTATTAAAAGTCATCTCTTTTATAGTTAAGATAACTATTAAGATATATATAAAATAATAAAAAAAAACTCTAGCTACATATTTTAGCACACAAAAATTGAAAGCGGAAAGCGCTTTGACAAATTTCAAGCTAAAAATAATAAAGAATTAGTTAAATTTATAAAATTTATAAAATGGAAAACTTCTGACCTTTTAAAAAGGTCTGAAAGCTAAAATTATATAAAAATAAATAAAAGAAAAAAGAAAAAAAGAACAAATGTTATGTCGTTCCATTTCTACGTTTACTTTTCACGTTTAATTTCTGTGTTTATTTTCCACTTTTCATTTCTACGTTTAAATGCGATGATTTATTTCTACGTTTAGTTCCCACGTTTAAATTCTACGATTAATTTCTACGTTTAGTTCCCACGTTTAAATTCTACGATTAATTTCTACGTTTACTTGCCACGTTTAGTTATACGTTTAAATTCGATAATTTTTTCTACGCTTATTTCCATGTTTAATTTCTACGTTTACTTTCTACGTTTATTTGCCACTTTAAATTCCTACGATTCATTTCGACGATTTATTTATAAGTTTTCTTTCCACGTTTAATTTCTACGGATACTCTCCACTATAATTCCTAAGATTAATTTCCGTTTAATTTCTACGTTTAATTAAAAAAAACGTACCAATAAATTGGCGACATTGGTGGGGTCCAAGGTGAAATGAAAATTTCCCTTGCACAATTCTGGGGGACATTGAGGGATTTTTTATTGTAATAAATTGGTTATATTATGATATTCGGGACGCCCCCTAACCCTTACAAATCTAAAATAATAAAAGCATTGACTTTTATAAAGAGATTTATTCTCGGTTCTTCAACGTGTCAATCAACCATAAGTACAAATCATACATATATGTAACCAATAAATTATATACACATATATATATATATTTTTTGATGTTTGGTAAATATAGCTTCAGAATTTTACTCCCATACAAATCTCTGACTACTAATAATAATAATCCTTATAATGATCCTTCTTTGGCACGTCATCAAGATTTAATTAAGTTAGGCTAAAGAAACTTTTCTAGCACGTTTCGATGTAAAATCATC
Source organism: Drosophila bipectinata (assembly GCF_030179905.1). Classification (NCBI taxonomy): domain Eukaryota; kingdom Metazoa; phylum Arthropoda; class Insecta; order Diptera; family Drosophilidae; genus Drosophila; species Drosophila bipectinata. The sequence continues at coordinate 16,346,945 of NC_091740.1, read as the reverse complement.
GATAATCTCGGTAAAATCGAATTCTCGTAGCAATTCATTTTCAATACTGAGCAGAGATAACCATGATAGACGCTCTTGAGTCATGGTTGTTTTTGGTAGGGTTGGGCGCTTGTTGCTGAGTATAGTCGTGACGAATAAAGACAGAGATATTGTTTTGAGTTCCGTTTAGCATTCCCAAAATCTGAAGTCCACGTTTTCTTCGTGAGAACTATACTTAGAATCACAATATTTTTATTCCTGAGGAATAAAGTGGAACTTTAATATATGGCAAGCTTCACGGCACCTTACGGCACTTGAACTAAATTTTCTTGTATTCCTAAAATGCTTAAGAATATTATAAAAAAAGATTTGTTTATGCCAAAGAGTGCCATCACAACTAAAACTCTTACCAAACAACGAAAAGACAAAAATGAATATAATCCTATCTCTTTCGATGCTATTCTTGAAGAGGACAGATATAGCAAAACGAAAAGATGAATAAATTCAAATAGCTAGACCAATAATGAATAAGAATTGGTACATTTAAAGTCAAAATTTTGGCTTTGGTTTTTTATTTTTTTTTTCCCTGCCACTGTGCAAGATCACCTCCACAGACCCAGAAAAAATGAGGGAGATTAAATTTCCAAAACCGAAAATAGTCTTTGGGGTGGGGCCATTCCTTGGCCTTGAAAATTATTACATATGATTTCTTAAAGATTATGCATTGATAGCAAGAGCCATTTCAAGTAAATTGAAAGAGGAAAAATTAAAGCGTCAGCAAATCCAAACATACCATCTTCAAAAACACGAAAGTTGGGTCATTTCCGATTGTTCAGTTTTATGGAGATTTGTTTGTGTAGAACCAGACAGACGGACAGACAGACAAACGAACAGACGGAAATGCTAATATCAACTCAGGAGGTGATCCTGATCAAGAATATATATAATTTATAGAGTCGAAGATGAAACATTTCACTGCGTTGTACACTTTTGGACAAAATTTTAACACTCTCTGAAAAAAACAAAAATAATACAAAAAGAACTGTATTTATAATAATTTCAGTTTTCTTCGGCAGTATATTCATATTAACTTAGAGTTAAGGTTTTTAAGATAAAGCAAACACGAGCTTAATATGTATATTGTTGCTGAGTATAGTCGTGACGAATAAAGACAGAGATATTGTTTTGAGTTCCGTTTAACATTCCCAAAATCTGAAGTCCATGTTTTCTTCGTGAGAACTAAAAAAAATCAATTTTTTTTATGAATGCGGTAAAAGAGTGCGGTAAACGGTAAATCTTTTTTTTTTAACTTTTTATTAAAAGTCATCTCTTTTATAGTTAAGATAACTATTAAGATATATATAAAATAATAAAAAAAAAACTCTAGCTACATATTTTAGCACACAAAAATTGAAAGCGGAAAGCGCTTTGACATATTTCAAGCTAAAAATAATAAAGAATTAGTTAAATTTATAAAATTTATAAAATGGAAAACTTCTGACCTTTTAAAAAGGTCTGAAAGCTAAAATTATATAAAAAAAAATAAAAGAAAAAAAGAACAAATGTTATGTCGTTCCATTTCTACGTTTACTTTTCACGTTTAATTTCTGTGTTTACTTTCCACTTTTCATTTCTACGTTTAAATGCGATGATTTATTTCTACGTTTAGTTCCCACGTTTAAATTCTACGATTAATTTCTACGTTTACTTGCCACGTTTAGTTATACGTTTAAATTCGATGATTTTTTCTACGCTTATTTCCATGTTTAATTTCTACGTTTACTTTCTACGTTTATTTGCCACTTTAAATTCCTACGATTCATTTCGACGATTTATTTATAAGTTTTCTTTCCACGTTTAATTTCTACACGTACTCTCCACTATAATTCCTAAGATTAATTTCCGTTTAATTTCTACGTTTAATTAAAAAAAACGTACCAATAAATGGGCGACATTGGTGGGGTCCAAGGTGAAATGAAAATTTCCCTTGCACAATTCTGGGGGACATTGAGGGATTTTTTATTGTAATAAATTGGTTATATTATGATATTCGGGACGCCCCCTAACCCTTACAAATCTAAAATAATAAAAGCATTGACTTTTATAAAGAGATTTATTCTCGGTTCTTCAACGTGTCAATCAACCATAAGTACAAATCCTACATATATGTAACCAATAAATTATATACACATATATATATATATTTTTTGATGTTTGGTAAATATAGCTTCAGAATTTTACTCCCATACAAATCTCTGACTACTAATAATAATAAGTGATCCTTCTTTGGCACGTCATCAAGATTTAATTAAGTTAGGCTAAAGAAACTTTTCTAGCACGTTTCGATGTAAAATCATCGATAATCTCGGTAAAATCGAATTCTCGTAGCAATTCATTTTCAATACTGAGCAGAGATAACCATGATAGACGCTCTTGAGTCATGGTTGTTTTTGGTTGGGTTGGGCGCTTGTTGCTGAGTATAGTCGTGACGAATAAAGACAGAGATATTGTTTTGAGTTCCGTTTAACATTCCCAAAATTTGAAGTCCACGTTTTCTTCGTGAGAACTATACTTAGAATCACAATATTTTTATTCCTGAGGAATAAATTGGAACTTTAATATATTGCAAGCTTCACGGCACCTTACGGCACTTGAACTAAATTTTCTTGTATTCCTAAAATGCTTAAGAATATTATAAAATAAGATTTGTTTATGCCAAAGAGTGCCATCACAACTAAAACTCTTACCAAACAACGAAAAGACAAAAATGAATATAATCCTATCTCTTTCGATGCTATTCTTGAAGAGGACAGATATAGCAAAACGAAAAGATGAATAAATTCAAATAGCTAGACCAATTATGAATAAGAATTGGTACATTTAAAGTCAAAATTTTGGCTTTGGTTTTTATACCCTTGCAGAGGGTATTATAATTTTGTCCAAAAGTGTGCAACGCAGTGAAGGAGACATCTCCGACCCTATAAAGTATATATATTCTTGATCAGGATCACCTCCTGAGTTAATATGAGCATGTCCGTCTGTCCGTCTGTCTGTCTGTCCGTCTGTCTGTTTCTACGCAAACTAGTCTCTCAGTTTTAAAGCTATCGTCTTGAAACTTTGCACACACCCTTCTTTCCTTTGCACGCAGTATATAAGTCGGAACGGCCGGGATCGGCCGACTATATCCTATAGCTGCCATATAACTGATTGATCGTAAATGGTATAACTTTGGTGTTTTTAAAGTTAGAGTGTTCAAATTTAACATGAGCGCTATTTTTGGCAAAATAATACGACATGCCAAATTTCATAAGGATCGGCCGACTATATCCTATAGCTGCCATTTAACTGAACGATTCGAAATGACCCAACTTTCGTGTTTTTGAAGATAGAAAGCTGGAACTTGGTACAGATTCTATTCTATATTCCGGTTTTAACTGCAAGGGTATATCAACTTCGGCTCCGCCCGAAGTTAGCTTTCCTTTCTTGTTTTTTTTTTTTTTTCCTTGCCTATGAGCGTGACCACTGTGCAAAGATCACCTCCACAGACCCAGAAAAAATGAGGGAGATTAAATTTCCAAAGCCGAAAATAGTCTTTGGGGTGGGGCCATTCCTTGGCCTTGCAAATTATTACATATGATTTCTTAAAGATTATGCATTGATAGCAAGAGCCATTTCAAGTAAATTGAAAGAGGAAAAATTAAATTTGATCACGCCCACTTCGGGCGGAAACACGGTTTTTTTTTTCATATACTCCAATTTTAGATATACTGGCCTAACTATTTTTGTCGAATTTCGAATTTTTTTGTTTTGGAAATTTGACCACGCCTATGGCCGCCGCCTACATCAAGAGTTGGCCATACTGTCATTTTTACTTAATTTTTACATAAACTTAAGTTTTTCATAAAAAGAACTACAACTTTTACTTAATATGGTTCTATTAGTTATAATATTTAATTTAAACCTTTAACAGCGCCGTCTTTCCGGCGGCTCTCCCCCCAAACTTCGAGGAGCGCTGCATGGAAGAACTCATAAACACCTGCAACATTTATTGTTTTTTGGAAAAGGAGCAAAAACGGGCAGAAGCCATTACTAAAAATTTATTTTATAGACATTTGTTAACAACATTACATTTTTACCTTCAAGGCACTTGGAGGCACTTAAAAGAAAACCTTTACAGTCACGCGTACTTTTGTTAGAACATCCTAGAACAACACATTTGCAACACATTGAACAAAACAACACAAACATAGATAGAAAAAAGAAAAACGTTTAGAAATTATAAATTTACATACATTGGCCTTTATTTTCCATTATGACACTTTTACCTTTTAATGTTTACTTTCAAAGACTCACTAGTGGCAAGTTGTGAAAATTTTCCCGCGTTTGTAGGCTAAAACAAAACGACACTGAACAGCTGACTTTGAAAGCGCGCCAAATATTATGGGTATTGCGAAAAAATCTTTTCAATTTTTTTTTATATCGTTGAAGATACCAAAAAAATAAAAAAAAAAATAAAATTTTGCACAAAAAAAAAAAGTTTATTTATGCCAAAAATTTGGGCTTTTGGACCATAGTGCAGTGGTCGGCACGGCCCTATCCCGAGGGCTTAGGAAATTTCTCTGCACGAGCTCTGCCACACACACACAGTATAAATGTGTGAAACGTCATGCTCACAGCCTACTTTCTGCTATTCGTTACTAATACTAATGCGTTAAAATCAAATCAATGTATTGGGGTGCCGACCACTGGTCTTAGGTTTGATGCCATCTTTACTTATTTGGATAATTTACTCAAATTCTACTGCCACAAACAAAAAAACTCACCCACATATAAATACATACATATATTATTTAACTCTATGGAACAACTTTTTTTCACTATTTATATTTTAATCAGAAACTCAGAAATTAATTCAATTCACCACATTTACAAAATTTGCGGGACCACTAAAACACCATAAAAAGCACGCTCTTATTCTACTGGAGTTCACTCTAATTTCACTCTAATTTCTAATTTAATTTTCAAAATTGTCGTACAGAGATAGAGAGACGGAATTAACGGTGAAGAGTATATACCGTGCGTCCAATTGCGATAGTATTATTATTCTTGAAGCAAACACATGGATAAGCACATGAATAAATACTGCGCCCAATAGTGATAAGGGATATGCGGCCTTCCAAACTTGCGGAGTCGCCATGGAGTTGCAGCTCAGGAACCTTTCGTCTTGATAACCCCTGGAAAATGGAACGCGTACCTAGATCGCTTCGAGCTGTAACTCTTAGCAAATAGCGTCGTGGACTAGGACCGGATGAAGGCGGCATGTCTTTCACTAGCGAGCACCCCTTTATTTGTTACTAGTATCGTTAACATCACCCAGTAAAATCAGTGATTTGCCATGTGTATGACATATTAACCAGTCCCTTCGCGCCCCGTCAATCGAAGATTGCTACATTCTACCATTTCCACAAGCGTGATAAGCATCCCGACGAGTCCATCGGTAAATACATGGCCGCATTAAGAAATTCGACAGTAGGGTGCAATTTCGGACAAATGTTAGATCGCATGTTGCGTGACCGATTTGTATGTGGCATGCGCGACGAAAGGTCTGCTAGCCGACCCCGAATTGACAGCGGGCCATGGAACGAGCCGGCTGCTAGTGGAACAGCCGCCACGAGTGTGGCGGTCGCCTAGCCAAGAAAGATGGTTCTAAATCAGGGGTGCCCAAGCTCTGCATATGGAAGAGAAAACTACCATACCAATGTAAAAAATCACCAACACTATGGTGGGAGAATTTTTTTTCCCATCCATGTGGTGCACTGAAAAATAAAATTATAAAATCATTTAGAAAAGTTTTCGGCACTCCAACGAAAAAATTCATTCGGATTAGCATTATTGAGGAGAATAGGGCCTTGCTTATGCTGGGACCAACGATGCTTATGGCGTGAGCAACGAATCTTATGGCGTGAGCAGTCGCACACAACTCAGTATGCATGAGCATTTGCAAAAACAAATGAGCAGCGAGAGCAATGGGATGAGCACCACTGTTCTAAATGTACGCTTAACAGAGCGGTACAGCCGCATTGTCATCAAATTCCTGCAATAAACAAGCTATTAGCATCGAAACATTTATACCGTTCGAAAATTAAACACATTTCGCCTTTTTTATTTACGGCATTGAAAAATCTCAATGACCAAACAGTGGTCTTGTTACCTTAAATGCTCCTTTGTGAGTAGCTATTGTTTGCATCAAAACTGATTTTTCGGTTACTTCCAATTGTTGATGCGTCTGGGTCAAAAACATTATGTGTAAAACTCTCGATAATAGAGAGGGCGGTCTGACCTAGACATTGTGGAGCTAACACTCTTTAAAGAAAGACCCGTTGAGTCGAGCGGCCGAGAGAGAGTCGTCTTGCGGCCAACTAAGCGCTTTGTACAAAGTTAAATAAACTTTCATATATGCTTGCGCATACCTAAAATTATTTTTTTAAGTCACATAGGTCAGTCCAAGAAAATGTGAAGCAAGTGCTCTCAAAAAGAGCTTTTCTTCCAAAAGGAGATACATTCGAAACTCAAAAAAACTGATTTATTTTCGCAACAAAAAATGTATTTTAGTTAATTTATTAATTGATAATTTACAACCCGCTGCAATATAACCGGTGAATATATTATATAGTATGAGTGAATGATTTTCAAGTTTATATTTTGCGCACAAAACCCAATATTACTGTGGACGGCATGCCGCGGCAGTACACTAGTACTAAAAAGTACGTTTCCCTTTCTATTCTGTAATTCTGTACGCTGCGTCAACTCCTCTTCTGTATCTGGGCGTATTCATCGCCTCAGCCCAGATGGGCGCCGCGTACAGAATTTGTGCCGAGGCAACGCTCACCAGGAGCCTTCTCCTGTTCTGCTTTGGGCCTCTGGTATTGAGGAGGATCCGGGTGAGGCCCCTGATAGTGGCTGCAGCCTTGCCCTGGATATATTCTAGGCCGACGACGTCGCATCCCGCTGGGAGCTGCAGTCTCAGGATCCCGTCATACATGGCGTTCCACAGCAGCGGTCCCAGGACCGATCCTTGGGGCACACCTGCCGTGACGCCGTAGGTCTCCGTGCCCATGTCCGTGTCGACAAGTAGGACCCTGCAGCTGAAGTAACTGCTGACAACGTTCATTATAGAATTGGGGACGTTGAACCGCCTTAGGGCTGCCAGGGTGTTGCCCCAGTCCGCCGTGTTGAATGCGTTCCTGATGTCCAGGGTGACTATTAGGCAGTATTGCTTGGAGCCACCCTTCTACCTGGTTCCCGCTATTGCGTTTCGAGCAATTCCAACCACCGCTGCTATGGCATCCACTGCGTACTGCTCCGTACTGCTTTGGAGACAGCCCTCCCGCCTCCTCTATGGCGGCTTCGAGCCTCGAAGCGATCACCCTCTCGAAGACCTTGCCCGTTGTGTCCAGCAGGCAGATTGGCCTACAGGACGACGCCTCCTCCCTTGGTTTCCCTGGTTTTAGTAGCAGCAGGAGCTTCTGCACCTTCCACCTGGTGGGAAAGGTGCCTTCGCGGATGCATCTGTTGAACAGCTCCGCAAAACTTCCCGGCTGCAGTGCCAGAGCCAGTTTCAGGGCTCGGTTAGGAACCGAGTCCGGGCCGGGTGCTTTGTTGGGGGCCAGGCCTCTTCCTATGGCCAGAACTTCTTCTTCCGTTACCTCCTCCGCCATTTCATTGTCTGCTGGGGGGGTGGGAAGCTGGGTGACCTGGTTGCCAGCTGGGAACAGTGCTTGCACTATGGACCTTAGTACGGTCGGGTCAGAGGGGAACTGACTTCCTGCGCGCAGCCTCTTCACCACTATCCGGTACGCGTTGCCCCATGGATTTTCCTCCGCCGAGTCACACAACTCCAGGAAGCATTTACTGTCTCGGATGGCCACCTTCAATGCTTTGCGTCGGTCCTTGAGCCTTGGTGCCGCTCCTCAAAGGCGTCGCTGCCTCTCGCTCGCTGCATAAGCCTCCTTGCTCTCATGCACTCAGCTCGGATGGTCGCTTCGTGGTCGCTGGCCATAAAGCTGCCGCTTATCCTCCAGTTAGCGCCCGTCGCTAGCGAGGGGCTCGCGAACGTCAGGTCAATGATGGATCCTGCTCCGGCTCTGCTAAAGGTGTGCTGGTTTCCTTCGTTCAGCAGTACGAAATCGAGTGAGGCGCAGGTTTCTCTGACCACACTCCCTCTCGCATTCGTCCTCGGGCAGCCCCAGTCCTGTGCCCACGCGTTGAAGTCTCCTACAAGGGTATACTGTAGTCGTGTAAATGTAAGTAAAATACAGAAGGAATCATCTACGACTCTATAATGTATATATATTCTTGATCAGCATCAACAGCCGAGTCAATATCACTATGTCCGTCTGTCCGTAGAACACGTGGATCTCTAAAACTGCAAGAGATAGATCTATAGGATTAGGCATGAAGACTCCTGCAATACCTACGCAGTTCAAGTTTTTTTCAAATATTTCCACGCACCGCCCCACAGTGGTCCGGCTTGTATGAAAAGAGCGGCCATATAGCGGAAGTAGGGACTTGAAACTTGGCACAGAATATTTTTATTTTTATTCTAAGATAATATGTTAAAATCAGCCAGATCCGGCAACTATATCATATAGCTGCCATATAACTGATTGATCGGAAATGACCCAACTTTCGTGTTTTTGGAGATAGAAAGCTGGAAAGCTGGAAGGGTGTGTGCAAAGTTTCAAGTCGATAGCTTTAAAACTGAGAGACTAGTTCGCGTAGAAACAGACAGACAGACGGACATGCTCATACCAACTCAGGAGGTGATCCTGATCAAGAATATATATACTTTATAGGGTCGGAGATGTCTCCTTCACTGCGTTGCACACTTTTGGACAAAATTATAATTCCCTCTGCAAGGGTATAAAAATTACCCTCCTCCTGATAGCCAATTAACACACTCAACAAAAACGCTTCATGTATAAGCACTAAACAAAAGCTTTATTTTGTTTGTAGGTTATTTTAATATCTATTACACTTTTTCTAGAACAAACAAATCAATAGCGGGGACTTTCACTATTTCACTATTAGTAAACTATTATTCACTATATTTCACTATTATTTCACTACTATAATCACTATTTTCAGGGACTTTCAGGGATGGAATAACAAAAAGTTGTCCTATGTACCAAATGGTTTAAGGTAGGCATTACGCAGCCTTCTTGACTTTTTTTTTTTATCCAAAATTCAACAATCTTGAACACCAACATCTAATAAAGTCTGGTGGTTAGTAAAAAGGTAAGTCTACATTCTACATTCTACATGTCTGTATCAGTGGTACCCAAAACCCTATCACGTGTGGTTGGAAATTTCACTGCCTGCACACTATGCGAATTTGACCACTTTGTCTAATAAAAATAATATCTCTAGAATGATATTTCAATTCGGTAGTTTTTATAGTGTTTTAAAAATCCATAGTCCATCCAAAAATTCATCCAAGAAAAAACGCAGTACTTTTTTCGCAAAAATTAAAAATAAATAATTTTTTTTATTTAGAAATAAATTTAATAAAGAGCAAAAAATGAATTGATGGCCTCCTTTGGACCCACTTTTTATTTCTTTTTAAAAATTATGCCTAATTAAAAAAAGGGTTTGCTAGGGTACTAACAATTTCACTTTGTTTCGGAGACATCCAAACTGAATTATACATTTGATGCTCACAAACACATAATATAAGCCACACTTAGTTTAAACTATTTAAAACTTCATAGAAATTATTGCTTCAGATTTCAGTTTCTTGCCTTTTAATATTGCTGTAAAATTTGTGTACATTCACAATTTTTTTTGCTATCGGAAAGTGACGCCATCTTTGAAAATTTCTTAAACAAAACATTGAAGATTGTTCTATTTTAGATACTTTGCACTTAAAATAAGTTTAATAGTTAAACTTAAAAAAAATGGTTTTTGGCCAGAAAAAGGTTTAACTTTCCTGTAGAGCACGGTTAAGACTTCAAAACAGAGGTGCCCAAGCTCTGCATACGGGAGAGCAAACTCCCACAACAATGCAAAAAATAACCAATACTTTGGTGTGTAAATTTTTTTTCCCATCCATGTGGGTGCACTGAAAAATTAAATTATAGTAACATTCACAAGGGGTTTAAATTACTCAATACAATAAAATATAAATTTTATTACAGCAATAAAAAAAGTCCCCACATTTTTTACAACAGCTTACATTTTTTTACAGCTAAGAAGAAATTCATCGCTTCAGGTCGACCATTTTGGCAGAAACAAAAACAACAACAACAGTTGAAACCGGATATATATCGCAAACACCGGATATAGTTGGCCGATCCTTATGATTAAATCATAATAAAACCAATAAACTATATAAAAAATCTAAAAAAAAGTCCCAAGCTTCTATCTTCAAAAATACGAAAGTTGATATTTCTACCATATACCATTTCCGATCGTTCAGGTATGGCAGCTATAAGATATAGTCAGCCGATCGTTATGAAATTTGGTAGGTCGGATGAACTGACCAAAAATATAATCTATATTAAGTGCCAGCTTTCTATCTTCAAAAACACGAAAGTTGGGTCATTTTCGATCGTTCAGTTATATGGCAGCTAAGGGATATAGTCGGCCGATCCTTATGAAATTCGTCGCATGTCGTAATGTTTTGCCAAAAATAGCTCTCGTGTCAAATTTGAACTCTCTTACTCTAAAAACACCAAAGTTATACCATGTGTGCAAAGTTGCAAGACGATAGCTTTAAGACTGAGAGACTAGTTCGCGTAGAAACAGACAGACAGACGGACAGCCGGACATGCTCATCATTGTTGCCATTTTAGCTTATTTCAAACTGGATTTAGCATATATTGAAATGAAATAGCTTCAAAAATACTTGAAATGCATATAGCTTTAAATCTGGCTTTTTTCAAATTTCATTTAGCTAATTTCGGTGAGGCATTTAGCTAAATTTAGCTTTCATTTAGCTAAAGATAGTGAGGCACCTTGTAAACCAAGGAGGATTTGTTGAAGCGGACGGATATTTCCAAGGCACACATGAGTCAAAAAATGTATTTAAAGTAAAATAAAATTTTTCTAAAGTGACATTAAGATCAGTGCACGCCAGAATATCAGACCAGTCAAATGTATCGATAAGGCTATTAAGTTTCTGAGAATCAGCTTTACGGAAACAGCGAATATTTTTTACCACTGTCGGAGACATCTGATCGATACCAGGAGTGGTTTCGATTGAGACCTCCAGCGTGGGGTGATATGGATCCTCTGGGGTTGAAAGGGGAAAAGCTCTGGAGAGAGCAGTACCATCAGGATCAAATACAAAACATAAGTCTAAAAGCCGACCTAGCGAATTTCTAACATGATTGATCTGACCTAGGGACATGTGAAACATGCCCGCGGTGAAGTCATGGTAAGTTATAAGTGACAAAGATGGTGAGTTATCGACGTTGGACCACTTTAATTCTGGGGTATTAAAGTCGCCCACCGCTACGAGTTGCTCACGATCCGTCATAAGATTAAAGACGTATCGAATAGCGGACAAATGCTGCCAGTATGTGGGCGGTTCAGACATAGGCGGTATATATGAACATATAATGTATAAAGATTTCACGGACATAGTGATTTTAACGCAAATATATTCTATGTCACCAAACTCTTGGGATTTCACCTCTTCAGCAAGAGTAGATTCTACCGAAATGAGGGCTGCACCTCCTCTTCGCTGAGGTCGATCCCGTCTAAAAGTGGTGTTCTTACTTGGAAAAACTTCAGAGCTAAAGATCTCCGGCTTTAAATGAGTTTCTGTAAAGGCTATAATATGGGATGCAAAGAAAGAACTATCAGAATATAGCTTGGGGAGCTTGCTACGTAGCCCCCTAGTATTCTGATAGGTAAGTCAAGCGCACATAGCTGGTCATTGATTTTACGAAAGCCAGTTATCAACTCTTTAAAACCGTTTTTAGTCTGTTTCATGAACGACCTCATTTTGCCTTGAACAGCGCGACAATTTTCACAAAAATAATGTATACCAGACCTACGGGAAATGGCATCCGAAACTGAGGCAGTAAACCCGGCACACTTGGCGTGTACGACGTTTTCACATAGCCAGCAATGGATGGTAGGCTGGGATGAGGAAATTGTCTTGTTACAAGACTTCAGCGCAGACAAGTTAAAATTCCATATTTTTTAATAAATAAATCAAAATTAATATATAAAAAGTTAAAAAACACTATACGTTGAATCACTGTGTCAAATAGGAAGCCGAAGTGGGAGCTTTGGAGAGTGCAAAGGAAAAATACAGAAATACAAATAAGACGGGGAAGAAGCTGAGCTGAGCTAGGCTTGGATTATTAATTCGATTCCAAATATACCACAGAACTCGCAAAGCGATACGGTTTAAGCTTAAGATTCTTAAGATTCTCAATATATTCAATTCACAAGTAAGTAAACACCGGTTTACCAATATTTATCATAAACGCAGTGCGCAAAAAAAAGCACGACCGTTCGCTTCAGAGAAAAAGAGGGAGTTACGTCAGCGTTTTAATTTATTTTGCTACCAATGGCGTCCACCTGGAGCTTGTAAGGGATCTGCCCACAATTTCTTTTCTGCAGGCTTTGAAGCGGTTTATATGCACCCGTAGAAGGCTTCAACATATTATATTTGGACAACCAACTTTTTTGGAGCCAAAAACGAGCTAAAGGAGATGCTCCGATTATTCCTAAGCGATGAGCATCAACGAGCACTGCTGGAGTTTTGCTCTATGGAGTATATCAGATAGCATTCGGTGGTCTGTGGGAAACGGCTGTTAAAACCGCCAAGCTGTTGGATCTGCAGTTCTTGGATTCGAGGAGCTGCGAACGCTGCTGTGCCATATTGGGGCTTTCATAAATTCACGACCTTTATTGTCTCTTTCAGAGAATCCTGCGGTCAGTCAGTCAGCTTTATCGTCTTCCTTCTTCCTTACCTTCTAAACCTTCTTCAGCACCGTTCCAAATGGCGTGCCTCCGGTCCTGCCTTGGCCCTGAACGTGCTTTACTGGTGCTAGTAAAGGACGATAACCTACCTCCGATGAAATGGCCGCTTGCGAGAATAATGGAGTTAATCTCTAGTCGAGAAGGAGTTTTTCAAGTGGCGGTGGTTAAAACCTCATCTGGAGTTACCAAGCGCGCAGTGTCTAAGCTGTGCCTGATGCCCCTTAAGGATAAAGTTGGAGTAGAAGCTTCAACTGGTGGGAGAATGTCGGGTCAAGCAGCAAGCAACTGTTAGATTAAATAATTAATTAATAACGTAAGAATTGTTGGTCGCAAGCCGACTCCCTTTCGGCCGCTCGGCTTCAACTAATTCGGCATCTCAAGCTAGCGAGCATCCGCTCAGCCTATTATCTAAGGTTGGCGCACTCTCGTTTATTATCTTATTATGCTCGCACCCTAATTGGCTCTTCTTGTAAAATCCCAATTTCATATGCGACTAAATAAATATTTCATTTTAACGTTAAACTAAATACAATTTGTTTTCTTATTTCCCGGCATTGAAAACTATCAATGACCAAATACTAACAAATTCGTTTTTTAATTAAACTCAAATTAGGATTCGCCAATTATATATGTAAATATGTATATCCGATTTTTACTGCTCGAAAATAGCTTTCCTTTCTTGTTTTGTTTTGATTTTTACTAGATACATACTTTAAAAAAAAATCCCAAGCTTCAATCTTCAAAAATACCAAAGTTGGGTCATTTAAGTTCGTTCAGTTATATGGCAGCTATAGGTAGGATATAGTCGGCGATATAGTCGATATAGTAGGCTTATTCCGCCCGATATATAGATTAAAACAAGAAAGGAAATCTAACTTCGGGCGGAGCCGAAGTTGATATACCCTTGCAGTTCAAACCGGATATATATCGCAAACATCGGATATAGTTGGCCGATCCTTATGAGAATATGATAATATAACTCAATTTATTACAATTACAATTACAATAAATTACAAGATTATTCTTGTCAGTCTTATTTTTATTGATCATGCAAACATTTTTAGCATTTTTAAACATTGATAAAAGCTATGAAATCAATAAAAATAAGACTGACAAGAATAATCTTCAATTGAGTTTCTATCTTTCTGTTAACTTACATACTGGTACTTACATACTGTTACGATGCGCTCGAATTTGAATTGACATGTTTTGGGAAAAGCGTAATAACTTCAACAATTTTCATAATTTCGTAATGAAATTGATCTTGTTTTATTCAGGATTAATGAGACAATATTAATATGTGTTAAGAATGATATCATTTCTTGGAAGTTGTACCGAAAAAATGGCGTCAAAGTTTGAAAAACGTGACAAAAATTCAAAAACGTCAGTTTCTTTTGTAAAATTTGTATCCTTTCTGTTTAAATAAATTGAAGATGTATTTTTTTTCAAAAGCTACAACATTTAACTATTAAAAAACATAAAAAAATTGAAAATCGGCCTAAAATTGCGCGTTCAGGAATTTTTAAGAGCAAAACACTTTCGAAAAACCGTTTTTTCGAAATAAATGAAGATTTGAGGGTGTAGGAAAAATTTCAAAAATGGTTTTATACTATACTTATACCTAATGAACAATACCTACTAGGTCTCTTCAAAAGTTCCAAATCACTGTCGCACTGTGTAATCTGTATTAAGTTCCAGCTTTTTATCTTCAAAAACACGAAAGTTGGATCATTTCCGATCGTTCAGTTATATGGCAGCTAAGGGATATAGTCGGCCGATTCTTATGAACTTTTTGTCGCATGTCGTAATGTTTTGCCAAAAATATCTCTCGTGTCAAATTTGAACTATCTTACTCTAAAAACACCAAAGTTATACAATTTCCGATCAATCAGTTATATGGCAGCTATAGGATATAGTCGGCCGATCCGGGCCGTTCCGACTTATATACTGCGTGCAAAGGAAAGAAGGGTGTGTGAAAAGTTTCAAGAGGACAGCTTTAAAACTAAGAGACTAGTTCGCGTAGAAACGGACAGACAGACAGACGGATGACAGGGACAGACAGGGATGGAATAACAAAAAGTTGTCCTATGTACCAAATGGTTTAAGGTAGGCATTACGCAGCCTTGACGTTTTTTTTGTATCCAAAATTCAACAATCTTTAACACCAACATCTAATAAAGTCTGGTGGTTAGTAAAAAGGTAAGTCTACATTCTACATTCTACATGTCTGTATCAGTGGTGTCCAAAACCCTATCACGTGTGGTTGGAAATTTCACTGCCTGCACACTTTATGCGAATTTGACCACTTTGTCTAATAAAAATAATATCCCTAGAATGATATTTCAATTCGGTAGTTTTTATAGTGTTTTAAAAATCCATAGTCCATCCAAAAATTCATCCAAGAAAAAACACAGTACTTTTATCGCAAAAATTAAAAATAAATAATTTTTTTTATTTAGAAATAAATTTTTATAAAATTTATAAACCTGTTTACTTATTTAACGAATTATATTTAATTTGTTTAATTTGCAAAAATAAATTTTTTTACTTTATATATTGATATTTCTATCGAAATCTTAAAGAGTAAAATATACAGTGCCTTTTTTCCATTTTTTATATAAATTAAGCAAAAATTAACGAGTTAAGTTTTTAAAAAAGGGTTAGTTTACTTTAAAAGCCACTGAGAATCAATACAGTAACATATGTACATATATGGTTACAGAGATTGGTTTTCCATTTGTCTCACAGCTAAGAGATCACATTAAAGACATCGAGGTTGCCGCTTTAAAAATTCATAAAAGTGCACTTCTTAACTGCACTCACTTGAACAAAAAATTAATTGATGGCCTCCTTTGGACCCACTTTTTATTTCTTTTTAAAAATTATGCTTAATTAAAAAAACGGTTTGCTAGGGTACTAACAATTTCACTTTGTTTCGGAGACATCCAAACTGAATTATACATTTGATGCTCACAAACACATAATATAAGCCACACTTAGTTTAAACTATTTAAAACTTCATAGAAATTATTGCTTCAGATTTCAGTTTCTTGCCTTTTAATATTGCTGTAAAATTTGTGTGCATTCACAATTTTTTTTGCTATCGGAAAGTGACGCCATCTTTGAAAATTTCTTAAACAAAACATTGAAGATTGTTCTATTTTAGATACTTTGCACTTAAAATAAGTTTAATAGTTAAACTTAAAAAAAATGGTTTTTGGCCAGAAAAAGGTTTAACTTTCCTGTAGTGCACGGTTAAGACTTCAAAACAGAGGTGCCCAAGCTCTGCATACGGGAGAGCAAACTCCCACAACAATGCAAAAAATAACCAATACTTTGGTGTGTAAATTTTTTTTCCCATCCATGTGGGTGCACTGAAAAATTAAATTATAGTAACATTCACAAGGGGTTTAAATTACTCAATACAATAAAATATAAATTTTATTACAGCAATAAAAAAAGTCCCCACATTTTTTACAAAAGCTTACATTTTTTTACAGCTAAGAAGAAATTCATCGCTTCAGGTCGACCATTTTGGCAGAAACAAAAACAACAACAACAGTTGAAACCGGATATATATCGCAAACACCGGATATAGTTGGCCGATCCTTATGATTAAATCATAATAAAACCAATAAACTATATAAAAAATCTAAAAAAAAGTCCCAAGCTTCTATCTTCAAAAATACGAAAGTTGATATTTCTACCATATACCATTTCCGATCGTTCAGGTATGGCAGCTATAAGATATAGTCAGCCGATCGTTATGAAATTTGGTAGGTCGGATGAACTGACCAAAAATATAATCTATATTAAGTGCCAGCTTTCTATCTTCAAAAACACGAAAGTTGGGTCATTTTCGATCGTTCAGTTATATGGCAGCTAAAGGATATAGTCGGCCGATCCTTATGAAATTCGTCGCATGTCGTAATGTTTTGCCAAAAATAGCTCTCGTGTCAAATTTGAACTCTCTTACTCTAAAAACACCAAAGATATACCATTTCCGATCAATCAGTTATATGGCAGCTATTGGTTATAATCGGCCGATCCGGGTCGTTCCGACTTATATACTGCGTGCAAGGGAAATAAGGGTGTGTGCAAAGTTTCAAGACGATAGCTTTAAGACTGAGAGACTAGTTCGCGTAGAAACAGACAGACAGACGGACAGCCGGACATGCTCATCATTGTTGCCATTTTAGATAATTTCAAACTAGATTTAGCATATATTGAAATGAAATAGCTTCAAAAATACTTGAAATGCATATAGCTTTAAATCTGGCTTTTTTCAAATTTCATTTAGCTAATTTCGGCTTTAAAAAATTTATAACAAAACATGGAAGATTGTGCAGCTAACGACTTACATATATATGGGGTATGCCTTTGAGAAGGAAAATATTTTGGTCAGAGACATTTTGAGAAAAAAAATATAAAATCAGAGAAGATTGTAAAAACTTCATCAAGACATTAATTATTTAACTAAGGGAGAGGTAAGCTTTAATTGGATTTTTATAAAATGATATGTATTAATCTGCAGCGTAAGACTTCCTCATAACATTGAAGTTCTAAAAAAAATGGATATTTTTGCCATTGGCAGTATGCTACATGCAAAAAAAACGCCAGATAAAATTATTTCGTTGTTATTTTTTCAAAATTATTTCAAATATAAAAATATTAATTAAATCGTATCCCAATTTGGAAAAATCCACCTAATTAATTGGGAAAAAAAGGAACAGACTATAAAGTTTTGATGTACAAGGATGATGGCCAAAACAAAGCTTTCGAGCAACTGGTGTTATTTGCTTTGCATATACTTTCACTGCCATGGTCGAATGCTGCGGTTGAGAGGGACCTCAGCCAAATAAACATCGTAAAAACAAAGTTGCGTGTTTAAAAAGCTTGAAAGCAATATTAAGAATAAGGTTTGTTTTTGAAATTTCAAATTATTTAAAATATACTAAGTATATATTTTTTTTAAGTTATAGATATACATATACGAAACTTCCAACGAAATACCTCGCTTTGGTTCAATCATCCGCCAAGTATATGGAATCTAATGATGAAGTTGATGAAATTATTTCTTTACTATAATAGTTATTATACCCTTGCAGAGGGTATTATAATTTTGTCCAAAAGTGTGCAACGCAGTGAAGGAGACATCTCCGACCCTATAAAGTGTATATATTCTTGATCAGGATCACCTCCTGAGTTGATATGAGCATGTCCGTCTGTCCGTCTGTCCGTCGGTCCGTCTGTCCGTCTGTCCGTCTGTCTGTCTGTCCGTCTGTCTGTTTCTACGCAAACTAGTCTCTCAGTTTTAAAGCTATCGACTTGAAACTTTGCACACACCCTTCTTTCCTTTGCACGCAGTATATAAGTCGGAACGGCCCGGATCGGCCGACTATATCCTATAGCTGCCATATAACTGATTGATCGGAAATAGTATAACTTCGGTGTTTTTAGAGTTAGAGAGATCAAATTTGACACGAGAGCTATTTTTGGCAAAACATTACGACATGCTAAATTTCATAAGGATCGGCCGACTATATCTTATAGCTGCCATATAACTGAACGATCGGAAATGACCCAACTTTCGTGTTTTTGAAGATAAAAAGCTGAAACTTAATACAGATTCTATTTTTGGCCAGTTGATCCAACCTACCAAATTTCATTAGGATCGGCCGACTATATCATATAGCTGCCATATAACTGAACGATCGGAAATGGTACTTGGTAGATATATCAACTTTCGTATTTTTGAAGATAGAAGTTTGGGACTTTTTTTAGATTTTTTATTTTAGTTAATTAGTTTTATTATGATGTAATCATAAGGATCAGCCAAATATCCGCTGCTTGCGATATATATCCGGTTTTAACTGCAAGGGTATGTAAACATCGGCTCCGCCCGAAGTTAGCTTTCCTTTCTTGTATAAATATAATATCGATATCGTATTAAAAAGAGTAAAACTTTTCTAATGTATTATATTTTTTTTCAAATCTCCGACCCTATAAAGTATATATATTCTTGATCAGGATGACCTCCTGAGTTTGTATAAGCATGTCCGTCTGTCCGTCTGTATGTCTGTCTGTTTCTACGCGAACTAGTCTCTCAGTTTTAAAGCTATCGACTTAAAAATTTGCACTTACCCTTCTTTCCTTTCCACGCAGTATATAAGTCGGAACGACCGGTATCGGCCGACTATATCCTATAGCTGCCATATAACTGAACAATCGGAAGTGACTCAACTTTTGTGTTTTTGAAGATAGAAAGCTGGAACTTAGTACAGATTCTATTTTTAGTCTGTTGATCCAACCTACCAAATTATAACGATCGGTCGACTATATTTTGTAGCTGCAATATAACTGAACGATCGGAAATGGTATTTGGGTAGAAATACCAACTTTGGTATTTTTGAAGATAGAAGCTTGGGACTATTTTTTAGATATTTTATTATAATTTATTGGTTTTATTATGATATTCTTATAAGGATTGACCAACTATATCCGATGTTTGCGAGATATATCCGGTTTTAACTGCAAGGGTATATTAACTTCGGCTGCGCCCAAAGTTAGCTTTTCTGTCTTGTTTTTAGTTTTTTTTTTTTTAGTTTTTAGTTTATTTTACCTTATTTTTTTCTTCAATCTAGCTTATTTTATCTCTCAAAATCTGGCAGCACTGATGCTCATATCAACTCAGGAGGTGATCCTGATCAGGAATATATATACTTTATAGGGTCGGAGATGTCTAATTCACTGAGTTGCACACTTTCGGACAAAACTATAATACCCTCTGCAAGGGTATAAAAATGATTTTCTTGCAGTGAAAAGTTTTCGGGACTCCAACACCAAAATGCATTCGGATTAGCACGATTGAGGAGAATAGAGAAAATACAAAAAGTTGTTATTGTAATTGCCCTTTGGGTGAGCACCACTGCTGTAAAACGACTGTAGTGTGCTTACGTGAAAATTCTACGTATTCGTAGACATGTTTACTGGTCTGCTACTAATGGTCTACATTCATGCACTGCAAACAGTAACAGTAACTGAAAAAAAATTTTCAGTTTTAAAAATCAGTGCAGAAAATTATTCGCTCAGTGCAGAGGTACAATTCTCTCATCAATACTTTCTCACTTTGGTTTTCCTCTCTTCATGCACACCACTATATTAAATAAACGATTTTTATACCCTTGCAGAGGGTATTATAATATTGGTCAAAAGTGTGCAACGCAGTGAAGGAGACGTCTACGACCCAATAAGTAAATATATTCTTGATAAGGATCACCTCCTTAGTTGATATAAGAATGGCCGTCTGTCTGTCAGGCGTAGATAGTTGGGATTTTCTTTTTTCTATGTTGTTTTTAAAGTTAGAGAGCTGGGATTTTCTATGGATTCCATTTTTGGGAAAATAATAAGAAATTCAAAATTGAATAAGGATCGGCCGACTTATGTATGTATATATATGGTAAAAAGACCAACTTTGGTATTTTTGAAGATAGAAGCTTCGGACGTTTTATACCCTTGCAGAGGGTATTATAATTTTGTCCATCTTCGACCCTATAAAGTATACATATTCTTGATCAGGATCACCTCCTGAGTTGATATGAGCATGTCCGTCTGTCCGTCTGTCTGTCTGTCTGTTTCTACGCGAATTAGTATCTCAGTTTTAAAGCTATCGTCTTGAAACTTTGCACACACCCTTCTTTCCTTTGCACGCA
The DNA here is from genome assembly GCF_030179905.1 of Drosophila bipectinata. Taxonomy (NCBI): domain Eukaryota; kingdom Metazoa; phylum Arthropoda; class Insecta; order Diptera; family Drosophilidae; genus Drosophila; species Drosophila bipectinata. Next base: position 16,326,255 of record NC_091740.1, on the reverse strand, counting down.
GTATATAAATCGGATAGCTGCCATATAACTGATTGATCGGAAATGGTATAACTTTGGTGTTTTTAGAGTTAGAGAGTTCAAATTTGACACGGGAGCTATTTTTGGCAACACACCAGCCAAGCACTCTACCACTCGGCTATTCCTCATTCGTTGTCGCGCGAAAAATTTCTCAAACTTAACTTGTCGCGCATTGGAACCCGCTCGTTCCAGCGGGTTCCACTGCTAGAACCCGCCATAGAAAATTTTTCTTTGTATCAGATGTCCCATCTATGTACTTTATAATCTTTGCTTAAAGTCTGCTTGTCAAGCGACGTGTATTCAAAATAAAAATATTGTTAGAACAAAATAATTTGTTTGGGGACTCCAATGTCTCCACTAGCCGCAATTTAGTAAATCAAAATCATTTCACTTTAACGCAAATTTCTCCAACTGATAAACTTTTGGAAAATGTTTTGACAAAAATAATCTAATTAGAGTAATACGATAAATTAAACATATGACGCATTCAGATCAGAGGCACAGAGAAAATGTTTAATTCTTTGGCTATACATATACAGCGGGTTCACGCGCATGCTAAGGCATGCGCATATATATATTTTATTTATTTATTAATTGAAAAAATATAAGTTCAGAAAACTTAAACTACTTAAGATCTATGTAAGTCCTTTCATCTTACTAAGATGATCTTAGGCTGATATGTACATATGAGTACATATAATAAGTATAAAAACAGAGATGCTTAAATCAACTCTAGAGGTGATCCTGATTTTGCAATCATTCATACGGACCTAAGGACGAATTGACAGATGCCTTTATCGACTTCGCTATTTATAGTATATGAAATGATTCAATCCTCTGAAAAGGATTTCTGAAAAATTCCTAGAAAACTAATATGTTACTTCTGTACGTTTTATATGTAAATATGTTTTATAGCAAAAGTCCTTAAGCTTACACGATTCCCAGTTTAAGTTTCTGACGACTTCACAGGACATTTTCAATTTGAAAGGTATAAAAATGAAGTTTACTGTCATAATCTTATAAGCGATAAATAAAAATACATGTGAGCTTTATATCCCCGTATTAGCTTTATTATATCTATATACATTTATGCCTTAAAAAGACTTTTTCAGTGCTTTTGAATTAACAAAAAAGAATATAAATTTTAAAAAATCTTTGGAGATAAATAGCTGAGTGAAATAAGTTTTCACCATATGTGAAACCTATAACCGCTGAATTTTGAATCAGATAAGCCAGATTAAAGATTTTGTAAAATCATCTATTTTCTTAAACCTACTCTATATATAACTTAGTTTAGGTAAAAAAGTAAGTATATATAGAGTATGTATATATAAACATATGTAAGTAGCATATAACATAACAAAAACAATAAAGGCAGTTGGCAGTACCTAAAGTTAGCAGTCAACAGTAACCAAAAGAAACGGCAGAAAAGCTGTCTCGGTTGGCCTGTAGACCGTGAAAAGCCACGAGCCACGATTGAAATACCAAATTTCATACCAAAAACATATGAATACCGGATTGTTCATATAGAGTGTAAGCACAATGGATAATTATACAAATACATTTCAGTACATACAGACACATACATACATATGTATGTATACGCTCTAAAAAAATACACTGTTGTCTGTCTTCACACACGTAAATACATGTGTATATATATATTTTAATATAAATGTTATGTGTACATAAAAATATATATATATATACATAATTCAAAAGTGGTATGGAGTGTAACCCAATAAACGCACACAGCTGACTCTGAATAATTTCTATATTTAAACTTTTTTACTTAAGGAAAAAATCAATTTTTTTTTTTTTTAATATTTTGATAGTATTGTTTATTATGAATGTACTGTTAAAGTTTCAAATAAAAATATCAAATAATGACAGAGATACAGCCCATAATCGGGAGCGCGCCTACACCGAAAAGTATGAGTTTCTCGGTAGCGTCTAAACTTTAAACGCGTTTTTCTCGAAACGACATTTTTGTGTGCGGCGCAGGTGATTCACAAAATTCTATGGTACCGATCTAGCTGAAATTTGGATATGTTGTTCTAAAAAGTAACACCTCTGTCCCGTACTAGAATCATTTATTTTTAATGATTAGTTTTTTTTTATCATTAATTTAAGATAAATTTTTTTAATTTTTTTAAATTTTTTGTTTTGTGAGTTCGCCATTTTGTTGTTTATTGATGAAAATATTTCATTCTAGTACGGGACATAGCCATTAGCTTACAAAACAATAATCTATTCTAATTTTTATGTTTCGGATGACTCTAGCAGTCGAAATCACCTGCGCCAGGGACCTATCTTTTTTTTTTATATGCATACTTTGGCATGCTATAAAGTGTATTAAACTACACAAGAATAAATTAAACAAAATATTTTCAAATAGTTTATGATGCTTATAAAAACATATTTGAAAATTGAAACGATCGCATTATTTTTTATTACAAACAAAATTTTTTTAAATAACCTCTAAAAAGTAGGCCGGCACATGAGACTACATCCTTAATTAGGATCGCCATTTAATTTCATATAATCATTTATTATTATTTATTTCTTAGCGATGACTTTCTCCACCATCTAATTTACTAACTTTTGATCTACAAAGTTTTAAATCAAACTTTATTTAAATTAATTTAGGTTTAAAGAACGGTGTGTTTGGGCTGTGCTTGTAATAGGTTAAGCATTCCAATACAATATTTTTATGAGGTATAAGTCTGTCTACCTAGACTATATTTTTGGATAATGTATCGGTCGAAAATATAATAAATTTTGTATTTTAAAATAAAAAGCTTGGGGCATTTTTTGAATTTATATATTTTGTATATTATAATATTATCAAAAATATATATATTTTTTTTATGTATAAGTATATGTATAAGTTATAAGTAATTGGGTTGACTGTAAAATTCTAGTAAGGATATTAACGACATGCGATCTGATCACTTACTGTCACTTACATACATATATAACTGCCAGGGTTCTACTTCTTCTTCCGCTCCTTCCGAAGATAGCTTTCATTTTTCTCCTTATTTTTACGAGTTTTAATAATTTTGATTAATGAATATTTTTTCCGACATTAAAATTATGTACATATTTTGTAGGGTAGGGATTTGGGATCATTGAACCTAGGTCACAAATTTTACTATACATACAGCTAGAAGCGCGCGAATAAGTATAATGAAACGGGTCGGAGGGTAGTTTTTTACCTCAGCCGCTCCGGGTTCTTCTGCCTAACAGGTGTTCCCGATATGTGGCGCTGGCTTCGAGGGCGTTTACGTCGCTTGGAGTAAGAAAAAAGAAAAATATACTCACAACCCGGTGCTACGATATACATATGTACATACAAATAAAATTTTTTTTACACGGAAGGCAACAAGTGATAAAAGACGTATAATTTTATCATTTCAGTCAATATTCAAATATATTTCCTTTCCGCCTTTTCTTGCAGAAAAAATTAAACAACTAAACAGAAATTCGATTAAAACAAATTTTACAAAACTCTAATGTTTCAGATTTTTTTTACGGTAGAAGTTATAAAGTATATTCTTAGACGGTTGAGTGATCTTTCATTTCCCTTCAGTCAACTGTGTTTCACAACCGCGTCGACTTGGCACGCGCCGGTTTCCCTCTTCTATCGGAATCTTTAGCAACTAACTGCTTAAGAAGCCGAGCCTTCCTATTTAGTATGATGTACTGCAAAAAATGGCAAATATTTTTTTAAATTTTGGGTTTTACATGTATTTAAAAAATTCTTTTCCAATTTGTATCCGTGTTCTATACGTTTGGGGCATTTCAATCAATTTCAATAATAGCATTTCAATAATTGCATTACAATAATTGAATACATTTTAAGGACTGAATATAAGGACTGAATAGACATATTTACATACATACTCAAATTTCTGTAATAAATTAAGCATATATAGTAAAATATATGTATGTATATAGTATATACATACATATGCATGTATCCCTCTTTATATTCATTCGAAACTTATTGCTCGTGACCACCTGTAGAATGCTGGGCATATAACGAAATGAAAACAAACCCTATGAATACATATGTCAAAAAGGTGGTTGCTTGTCCGATACATATATATAGTAATATACCTCTCTCTTAACATTAAAAATACGTCACAAAATATATAAAGTGGAACTAAATTGTATGTTAAAAATACCAAAATCATTTGTAAGAGAAAGATGGATGTACATACATATACATATGTAATTGTATATAAAAATATATACATATATTAAAAAAGTAAAATACAAATTTTCTTACTCCTTCAAAAGTTTAAACAATCCACTCCAGCAAGAATTTGGAAAATTAAGCACAGCATAACTTCCAGCCAACACACTTTGTGTCCCCATTAGTCGGCAGTAAGTTTGAGCGAAAACAAAACCGACCAACCGTAAAGCCGTCTTAGACCAACTTTTGAGCGTGGCTCAAAAAACACATAACACACCAGCAACACATACACACAAGAAGTGGACGCTTGAGCCGAGCGGTGTAAATGCCGCTTCCGCCGTCCATTTCCATTCAACAATTTAGTTTCGCTCGAGATCTCTTGAGGTACGGTCCACGATCCACCTGAACTCCCTATTCCGTTAACTTATATGTAACAGGTGGGACCCGGTCTGTTTTTTAAAACCGTTACAGTCCTCAAATAGAGTGGTGATAATGAGTTTGAGATATCGATAATATATCCATATATATCAAAAAAGTGATCTAAAATTTATACAATTTATTGATTGGTGCTTTAAAGATGTTACCAACATAAAATAATTTTTAATATTATAAATTATTTTAATTAAAAATAAACCACAAAGTGAAGTAAGTACAAAATAACTAAAAATTCAACCAGATTTTAATATCATAGCTTGGGTTAATTTTCAATTCAACCCGTTAAACCTAGGCTTACTATTCTACTCAATCTCACGCCTTTGACCTTGAGTTTTTAATTTCTGTAATGAAACCGTCAAAGCTAAGCCGTCTGAGTTTTCGTAGAAGTTTTTTGACTCCAGCATGTGAAAATTTGTTTATTTTTTCCCACTTCTGTTTTATGATTCGATTGTTATGCGAATACTACAGGTCAGTTGGCCTTGAAAAGAATAAAGTTTAAAAAGTAACGACATTGGGGGAATGATCTCTAGCCTCATCTCTAATTGTCTGACCGCGAATTTATACTTGTTGGCTCTTAGCTCTTGAATTTTCAATATTTACATTATTTAAAATGTATTTTTTCGTATAAAAAACAGTTAGACAGATGGCATAGACCAAACGTACAAAGGCGAATGCAACACATGTCGCTATATTGACTCACCCTCAAATAGTTACGTCTGGTTTGATCCTTATGTAGCGACCCCTAAGGAATGATAAAAATTAAGAACAGGTGAATGAGCGCTTACGAGCACCTTCGTTTTAGTGGCGGCTTGCCATCCACCTTGCTGGTAATCGGTACCGCAAGTACCAAACTAAAAGAGCGGGAAATTTATTTTTCCTTGTGACAGTTGTATTGGTAGAACTAGGGAGAGAACCCGTATACCTGCGGTGCACAAAAAAATGTATTATAAATTTTATACGTACAAATTTATTTTAGGCATCCTTTATATAATATAAGGTGTATTATTAATATTATATTTAAAAATAAATAATTTCTAAAAAAGTTTTTATTTTGTTTTATCATTTATAGAGTGCACATAACATTCTCAGAATTCCAACAATTTTGAAGTGTATAATGTATAATTTTAATTTTAAATAAGCCATGTCCGTAGAGCTATCCGAATATACCGAGCGCAAAAGTAATAATTTTTTGTTAAGAATTCTTACCGTTAAAGCTTAAACTTTAAAGGTTAGTTAAATTGTGGCCGAAAGAGAGTACCAGTTATAATATAGTATAGTGGAGAAATTTGACTATAGCCATCCTTTCTTTTTTTTTATGTTCTTTTATATACAATTTTTTTAAATATTAATTCTAAGCTTTAAAAGAATATTACATAAATAAGAAGTTAAAATATGTTAAAGCTAAAGTCTTAATTTGCTTAGGTTTGACACAAAGTCTTTATCAAAGATTTTAATGTAATTCTCGATTTAGTACATTCTCTTATACAATTCTCTCGAAAAGTTTACTTTAATTTCCAAGGGATTGGTAGTATCATTTAGACGTCACGTAAGTCGAGTCAGAAAACTCGACTATAGCCGTCTTATCTTGTTTTCTTTTCAGATATTGTCACTTACGATGGATATGCAGGCATCATCAAATCTTAGCCAAGAAGGGCTCGAAAATATTGAACATCCACTTCAACATCATGTCATCCACCAACCACAGGGTCCTAACAGTACCCATAGCCAAGAACTATCACAGATATCAAATGCGAGCCAGCATTTGCAACACCACCAGCTTTCAAATCAACACATACAGGCTATTTCGCCGACATTGCACAATCTACAGAATTCTTCGACATGTGATAACCTGACCATTCATGTTAGCACACATCATGATCATATTCAGCGTACAAGCATCTACACCTCAACAAATATGAATGAAAAGTCTAAAGGTACGATTATATAATACAAATGTGTTTTCTTTATATTTGTATGATTACTTCGAATTTTCGGGAGAAAAAATTGTTAGAACAGTCTTTATATGCAAACACCTGAAATATAATTGAACAAAGTTGTGGTTTAAAGTTGTGGAATGTTGAAAAGCGAGGGATAGATGTAAACGGAAACTTTAGAACAATAGCCTAAGCTCTTCAAACCTACAAGAGCAATGACCTTTATTCCCGATTTTAAATTTTGCGATCCGTTGCGATCAGTTACCATCGAAGTTTACCTCTCTTCGATACTGGTTCGACATGTAAAAAATAAAAGTTGTTTGATAAGTTATCTGAAAAGCTTTGATTGGAAGGTTATGTAAAAATATCATATTGTTTATTATTATTTTATTATATTTTTATTATTTTTTATGATTTTTTATGTAATGCTTTTTTTTAAGTCAACAAGTTTGACGCATATTCGAACAGAATATTAAACGGTATGGCAGAAGTCCCAACGGCACCGTCAGTAGGCAATGTAATGTCACAAGGCCAAGAATGGATAAATGCTATGAACGATGCGCAAAATGCAGCTGGTACGTTACTTAAGTATTTTCTTTAAATGTTACAAATAAAAATTTAAATTTTAGAAGACTCTCATAGCTCCCAAGGAAGTATTTCGGGTGACGGTAAGTAAAAGTATTTAATTTTTATGTTTGGTAATTGAAATAAAACTGTACATACATTCGTGAGAATGTATTTCCTATTATTAGGAATGGGAATGTATGCAGTTTATTCCAGTTTATTTATTCAGTTCCTTTCTTAACTGTCTTAAATATAAATATTCGTCGGTGGTAAGAAAGAAAGTGACTCCAGATCTTTATTCAAAAAAGTATGTTTTGAATCTTTCTTTCCCGGATATGAGGTAATAAATAGTCGAGAAACTCTACTTCAGACGTCTATTATTGTTTTGTATGTGTGATCGCTTAGTATATACTAATCATTAACGAAACCAGAAAAAAGCACTTACTTCAGTAAAAAGATTCTCTCACAGTCCTTATTTGCTGGTCAGATCAATTTTCTGTGGCTTTGTAAAAAATGTATCAAGTATCTTGGAGCCTAATTGAAAAAATTTACTTTGACCACAAAGCAGTTTATCCGGACTTGCCAGTTTTTTTTATTTATATTATTTGTTTTGGTCAATGGAGACAGTCACTGGAGATACAAGAACTGGTGCCTGGTCGGTTTTTACATTTACATTGTGCTTTCACATGCAACATGACTTTTTTTTTACCACTGCGGTGCACATTTAAACAGTGGAATACGTACTTATATACACAAAAGCACTGCTTCGGAAGACGGATAAATAGATCAAATTATTTAACCACACAATTAAAGGAATGTAAACCATTATTCCATTGCAACATATGTACATTGCAAAATATGCATGTATGTATGACTAGAGTTTATCGAAATAATAGAGGCGGCTATAGTGGATCTTCCCGACTAAGGATACCCGGTATTGTTCTCATCCATCCACACTTTAACTAACCTTAAAAAGTGAAGGGTCAAAAATAAATATTTTGTTGCATACTTTTATATGCTTTGGAAATAACAACTGAATCTTAGATAAAGGAAACAGAATCTAAAGTCCTCTAAAAAGTTTCCGATGTAGCTGAATTTTGTTTTTGAATATTATTTAGTTTTAGAAATAGTTCGGCATTAGGACTTTTTAAACAAAAACAAAATACCTTCATTTACTGGCGGTGGCAGACTTGGAGTTGATGCTGCTCAAGAATATACATACATATGTATATACTTTATGGGGTCGGAGATAATTTCTTCTCTATCTTACATACATTCACACGAATATAATGAACCCTTATACTCTGCTAGTCCCGGACACGGTTATAGTTGCCGAGTTTATTAGTATTTTGGTAAACGCATTAAAGAAGACATCTCCGACCCTATAAGGTAAATATATATAATCTTGATCAGGATCTAAAGCTACCTATTTCAAACTTTTCAAGCAGCCTTCTTTCCTTTGCAGGCAGTTTGCAGGTCAGAATGGTCGGGATCGGGCTACTATATCCTATCGCGGCCCTATTACTGCTTGATCAGTAAATACTTTCTTAAATCTTCCAATATTCATTAGCGTTGTTATATGATTATATTATTATATACATACATAAATATATTATTTTTTTATTTGTATCATTATTATACAACATTTAGAATTTGAATTAAAAATATTTTGTTACATTTTAGACTTAAATAATTTCTGTTAAATTCAAATGTAAAGTTCCGCAATGCTAAAGTTAATCAACATCAGGTTTTCAGTGTGTGAAAGAGATGCCAAAACACTCAGCGCAGTCCATAAGTAGCAGGCAAAGAGGTTTAACGTGATTGGTTCCAATTCAGACTGCCTAGCCTGCTTTGTGGCTATTGGTGGATTGAAAAATCACACGCCCTTCCAAAGTAAAATCTTTTTATGGTTATTCTAATTATAACTAGGACAAAAAAACATGCAGAAAAATGAATTTCCGATTTTAAAATTAGATTAGAAATTATAAGCTAGAAGAAATTCAGATAAGATTCTAAAGATTCTTTGATTTTTAAAGTTGAAGACTGAAGAACACCCCTCCCTCAAATTGGGATTGGCCACCAGAAACGCACCCTCCAAGCATTTTAAGCTGCTGCGATGCAACATCGGTGGATTTCAGGGCTTTTCATCATTGGCTGTTTTTTCAGTAAGATGATAACCAGCCGTTTCAATATGTCGGAACATTATGGGCGGCGCGGTGACGATGTGTGTAAAAGAGACAAAGCATATTCAAGGACATTTGAACGCCCGCGCCCTTCTACATCGCGCAAAGATAGAGATAAATAGAATAGTAAAGGTAGATAAGAATAAGGAAACCATGCGCAGAATCTCTGCGGATTACAGTGAAGAGCCCGAAAAAATTTTTACCCAATATTTTATGGCGCACAAAAAACGAAAGAGAAAATAATTTTTTTAATAATAAAAGAAAAAATAGTGACAACTTTGAACAGAAACACAAGCAACGGAGCAAGAGTGGCGCAAGTTCCCGGTCCTTGCTTAATATATGCAAAGAAGCAGAGTCCCAAAAATTAAACTTTGGCTGCAGCATCTGAAAGCAAGCTTCTTCTCTAGAGAGGCAACCAGAAAATTGCTGCACCTATAATACTTCTTGGTGTACTATCATCGATTAAAGGTTCGGTTTACCGTTACGGTTGCGGTTGCGGTGCGATACGTATGTCACGCATTCATTTACGGCTTACACCATAAACGGATATTTAAGTTAACTCTTAGTCATGTTCCAATAACATGGTGTGAATATGTTCCATATGTGAATAAAAAAGAGTGGTAGTGCTTATTCCGATTATTGTTGGAACTAGTGAATATAAGTGCTGTCTATCAATATTAAGTGAATTAAAATGGACTTATCTACAGCCTACCGCTACAATCAGAATATGATGGAATATTATACATGTAATATTTGTTTTGATGCTTTTTATACAACATGTAGTTTTTTATCAATTAAATACATACATATGTAGATATAGGGTTGGGGGTGTGAATAAATTAAAAATAGAGAAGTAATCCTCTCACTATTTATTATTAGGAATCATCGAAGCAGAAGGATTTCTTACTATTTATTATTAACAATAATCTGTTATTCTAGATTAGTACAATTAAAATTAAGGTAAATTAAACTAATAGAGATTCTAAAATATACAATTAAATCTAATAAAAACCGGAAAGGAAAGCTTTCTTCGGGCGGTGCCGAAGTTGGTATACCCTTGCAGTTAAAGCCGAATATACATATATCGCAAACATCGTATATATGTGGTCGATCTTTATGAGAATATCATAATATAACCAATTTATTCCATTGAAAAATCGTCAAAAATACCAAAGTTGGTATTTTTACCAAATACCATTTCCGATCGTTCAGTTATAATCAGTCATTAATATAGCAGCTAGGGATATGGTCGTGCAAAAGAAAGAAGGGTGTGTGCAAAGTTTCAAAGAAATACAGACATGCTCTTATCAACTCAGGAGGTTATCCTGATCAAGAATATATATACTTTATAAGGTCGGAGATGTCTCCTTCACTGCGTTGCAAACTTTTGACCAAAATTATAACACCCTCTGCAAGGTTATAAAAATATTAAATAAGAAGAGGTCCCAAGGGACTACCTTTTGGGACACCAGATGTTACTTTTTAACTGTACAACTGTATCATTTTTGTAGAAAATCCCATAAGATACAGCTTATATAGAAGGAGACGATGATTTATGAAATCGAATTCTTTGCTGAATAGTAAATAGTGGAATAGTGAAATATCAGTTTTGCCACCGAGAAACTCATTATGTAATGAAGGTTGAAATCGCCCATACTTAGGATTAAGTCACAGTCTATTCATAATTACCAGCAATGGGGACACCACTTGCGAAAGATGGACGATCCAATAGAAACACAATAAAATTGGGAAAAATAATTTCATAATCATAGAAAAGAAAGTATGCCAAGTTTCAGTAAGAGCGATCACATTAAAATCAAAAGAGGCACTCTTTGTAAAAACCTGACAGGAGCAGCACGTAGGTTGTCCAACGATAGACGTTCTAAGATGATATTTTAGATTTTTATGCAAGGGATCAATATTAGTCTGACCCTCCCGGTAGGCTTAACATATTCCTTGGTACTGGAACGAAATCAGTATCGATGATACGAAATGTATTGACTTGTACCACATAGGAGGTATGGGTACCCAATAAATTTACAGAAAGCAGGTTATTTTTTGGAATTTTTCTTCTTGTAGATTGGCCTAACAACCAATCTGGCACATTAAGGGCCGAGAATTGCTTCCGAACATCTAGAAGACCATTTCTTGTCTGCTTCATAAAAGTCCGCATCTCAAACTCAATGCAATTGTACAAGACCATGTCAAGTCAATATTCTTATTGATAAGATCGCTTATCCGTTCATTGTTCTCACCTCCATCATATTTATGTGAGCATCATATGTGAGCAGCTGTTGCAAAGCCAGCCAGGTACGAGACAGGTGATGGAAGTCTCATATTTTGGCTGTGCAAACTAGAATCATTGTTGACGGATTTCTGACCACTGTAATAGAAATTACATAGGCTGTCTGTAGCCGATAGTAGTCAATCTGATGTAAGAAAAAACGGTAGAAAACTGATAGGTAACGAAGGGTAGGCTTCGTGAAGAATAACAAGCTAAAAAAGTTCAACAACTGAATAGTTCAATGAACTTTTTAAGTCAAATATATTTTGAGAATCAATCATTATATTTAAACTTTTCGCGAAAAGTGGAAACTTTAATTCACACAAAGAAACATGTCCGGATACGGCAAAGTGCAGCAAGCAATCTGTCCGACCCCATAATGTAAATCAGTGGTAGGCACCCCAATACATTGATATGATTTTAACGCATTAGTATTAGTAAAAAATAGGAGAAAGTAGGCTTTGACCATGACGTTGTACACATTTGTACTGTGTGTGTGTGCGGCAGATCTCGGCAGAGAAATTTCCTTTGCCCTCGGGATAGGGCCGTGCCGACCACTGATGTAAATTAAGTAATGATCAGGGTCCAGGATGTGCCTGCTATATCCCATATTTGCGACGTAAGTCCGTTTTTAACAGCAAGTGTATATTTACTTCGGCTGCGAAGTTAATCTTCCTTTCGTGATATTGTAGGTAATTTGCTGTAACAACATCTTGAAAAAACGAAAAACCGCATGATCTGAAATGATCTGAAACAAGAAAGCAAACATTACTTCGGGAGGAGGCGAAGTTGATATACCCTAGCAGTTAAGATCGGATATATATCTGAAATAGCTGATATTATTAGCCAATCCTAATGACAATTTTTTTTAAGACCAATTCCATATAATAATAATTTTAAAAAAGTTCGAATCTTCTACATTAAAAACACCAAAATCGGTTCATTTCCGAGTATTCAGATCCTTATAAAATGGTAGATCGGATCCAATATTACAATATACAATTCAAATAAACTCCTTTTCTCCTAATTTAACAAGCATTTAAAACTTAAAGCATTATTGAACAATAAGATACATGGCAGCAACAGGATATATGTTGTCGACAGACCCCAAGTGTGAGTCGATAGCTTTAAAAATGAGAGACTAGTTTGCGTAAAAAGGGACAGACATGCTTATTTCTACTCAGTCGGAGATATGTCTCTGAAAAGGTATAAAAAAGATGTATTTTCTGGCAGCATGTTCATCATTATATTTGTCTTAATTGCTCAGATATGTTGCTTACATGAAATATGTCTCTTAAGAAAATTTGTGTGGCACTAGTAAGATATATAAATACTAATATGTGTATGCATCAGTATCAACATAGTATAGCCTTGCAGACCTTTCCTTAGTTTCACAAGCATTAAAAAAGGACGGAAATATGGGATCTCAACGACTGCATATTAGGTAAATGAACTTCATCTGGCTATACTTGATTTTAAAAGTGGTTAAAGTTCAGCGCATAAAGTAAATTTGAAGCTATTGCCATATTTTTTGTGTTTTGTATCAAGCAATGGAGCAAACAGGCTGATAGGAAGATAGACAGACATGCTTACATCGACTCTGGAGGCGATACTGCTCAAAAATATGTGTATATATGTGTATTTCAATGGGTCGTATACCTCTTCTTTACGGGATGCACACTTTTTACGTGAAACAAAATATGCCACGTTCATGACATTTTAATTTAACGGGTCCTCGTGGATTAGAAGCGTATATTTTATTTGTGTAAATGTATGTAACCTTATTATAGATTATTATTCAGCTTCCCCCTGGATTATTTCAGTTTTTAAACTGCTACAGAGAGTACTATAATTTTGGTGAAAAATGTGCAACGCAGTTAAGTTTGATATGAGTTGATATGAGCATGCTGTTTCAACACGAACTAGTTTCTGAGTTTTAAAGCGATCGACTTGAAACTTTCTGCCTACTTTATAATTGAATGATCCGACATGACTCAACTTTGGTATTTTTAATAATAGAAGCTTTGGATTTGTTTTTAAAACAATTTTAATTTTAATTTTATAATAAATAATATTAATAATAGTTTGCAACGCAGTGAAAAGTGTGCAACTCCATGAAGGAGATATCTTCGTTCCTATAAGATATATATATTCTTCATAAATTTCAAATAATGATCGGCCGAATATATCCTGTAGCTGCCATATAACTTAACGATCGGAAATGGTTTTTGGTAAAAATACCTACTTTGGTGTTTTTGAAGATAGAAGCTTGGGACTTTTTTTTACAAATTTTATTGTAATTAATTTGTTGTATTATGATATTCTCATAAGGATCGGTTAACTATATCCGCTGTTTGCGATATATCTGCAAGGTTTTAACTGCAAGGGTATATCAACTTCGGCTCCGCCCGAAGTTAGCTTTCCTTTCTAGTTATTAGTGGGATTAAAAATATATAAAAAAATATTGATATTATATATTATGATTAAATGTTTCTTTATAAAAATTGAATATATTTGTTTGCACAGGTCATGGTGGAGTTAATCAGCTGGGAGGAGTTTTTGTTAACGGGCGCCCCTTACCTGATGTTGTTCGACAGCGTATTGTAGAACTAGCTCATAATGGCGTCCGACCGTGTGATATATCACGGCAATTGCGTGTGAGTCACGGCTGTGTATCCAAAATTTTATCAAGGTAATTATGATGGTAAAATAAATGAACGCTGTATGCTATGAAATTATTAATAATCCTTGTATTGGTCATGGTATGTTTTAAAAACGTTATATTTTATTTATATTTATAAATTTTAAGTATATACAATATGCTTTAATTTTTTTTAACATATTATTACATTTTTTTTTTTATATTTCACGCGGCTGCCTCTGCTTAATGTCCAGTAAAGAAAAAAACATGAAAAAAATTGGGACTTTCGATTTAATATAATGTCAATGTACGTCATTTTAGAAAAACGAGGGTAACGTTTCTAGAAAGCCTTAAAGTCATTTGTCATTTTAAAGTCATAATTGGCATCGAAAAGGAATATTGTCATAAGAAAGAAAAGTCGGGTTTTCCAACTGTATGATACTCGGTACTCACATCTTCCACTAACAATGTAAAACTCCAACACACCTTTAAAAGTATACAGTATAAACACTAACAAGAAAGGAAAGTTAAATTCGAGCGCTGCCAAAGTTGTTATACCCTTGCAGTTAAAACCGGATTTATATCGCAAACATCGGATACAGTTGGCAATACAAAAGCTAAAAAAAAGTCCAAAGCTTTAAAAAGCCACAGCTATCTTCAAAAATACTAAAGTTGGTAGTTTAACCAAATACCATTTATGATGGTTCAGTTATATGACAGCTATAAGATATAGTCGGCTGATCGTTGTGAAATTTGGTAGGTGAGATCAACTGAAAATATAATACGAAGTTCCAAGTCGAAAGCTTTAAAACTGAGAGACTAGTTTGTGTAGAAACAGACAGACATGCTCATATAAACCCGGGAGGTTATCCTGATCAAGAATATTTATACTTTATAAGGTCTGAGATGTCTCCTTCACCGCGTTGCACACTTTTGAACAAAGTTCTAATACCCTTTGCAATAGAGCTGGAAAAAAATCGATTCTCAGTGCATCGATTATATTCGATGTTTAAAAACGAAACATCGATTAAATCGAATAAAAAATGTTTTTTAATATGTTTTGATACCAATCAATCTTATTTATTTAGCAAAACAAAACAAAAACACTTTTCTATGAAATCAAAAATACAAGTTTCAACAAATAGAAATGAAATATACATATCATAACATAAAAAAAAAAATAAATTTCTATAATCCATAGGTTCTTACTGGGAAAAATAAGCTTGTTTACTGTTTTAGGTTTGAGAACAGGGCGTCTATCGGAAACTATGGATTCGACCCTAACGAACACACGCTCCAATTCGTTGATCCACCAATATACAAAAATCATAAAAAACAAGAAAGGAAAGCTAACTTCGGGCGGAGCCGAAGTTGATATACCCTTGCAGTTAAAACCGGATATGTACCGCAAAAATCGAATATAGTTGGCCGATTCTCATGAGAATATCATAATAAAACCAATTGAATATAATAAAACATCTACAAAAAATCCCAAGCTTCTACCTTCAAAAATACGAAAGTTGGTATTTTTACCATATACCATTTGCGATAGTTCAGTTATATGGCAGGTATAGGATATAGTCGACCGAGCCTTTAGAAATTTGATAGGTTGGATCAATTGACCAAAAATAGAATCTGTACTAAGTTCCAGCTTTCTATCTTCAAAAACACAAAAGTTGGGTCACTTCCGATCGTTCAGTTATATGACAGCTATAGGATATAGTCGGCCGATCCTTATGAAATTTGACATGCCGTATTATTTTACGGTCGAAAATAGCTCTCGGGTCAAATTTGAACTCTCTAACTTTAAAAACACCAAAGTTATACCATTTCCGATCAATCAGTTATATGGCAGCTATAGGATATAGTCGGCCGATCCCGGCCGTTCCGACTTATATACTGCGTGCAAAGGAAAGAAGGGTGTGTGCAAATTTTCAAGTCGTTTCTACTAGTTTGCGTAGAAACAGACAGACAGCTCATATCAACTTAGGAGGTGATCCTGATCAAGAATATATATACTTTATAGGGTCGGAGATATCTCCTTCACTGTGTTGCACACTTTTGGACAAAATTATAATACCCTCTGCAAGGGTGACATAAAGGTAATCATTTTTCTCATAGTGAAAAATAAAAATTATGTTTATTCGTGATTTTTTTTTCATAGTTGGACTTTTGTCGCTCAAAACATTTGATGTACTAATTGCGCTACTCGAAGTTGTAGCAGATTAAAAGTAGAAAGCAAAGCTAACTTTGCACACACCCTTCTTTCCTTTGAACGCAGTATATAAGTCGGAACGACCGTGATCGGCCGACTATATCCTATAGGTGCCATATAACTGAACGATCGGAAATGACCCAACTTTCGTGTTTTTGAAGATAGAAAGCTGGAACTTGGTACAGATTCTATTTTTGTCAGTTGATCCAACCTACCAAATTTCATAAGGATCGGTCGACTATATCTTATACCTGCCATATAACTGAACGATCGGAAATGGTTTTTGGTAGAAATACCAACTTTGGTATGTTTGATGATAAAAAGTTTGGGACTTTTTTTAGATTTTGTATTATAATAAATTGGGTTATAGTATCATATTCTCATAAGGATCGGCCTACTATATCCGATGTTTGCTATATATATCCGGTTTTTACAGCATATAAAATTCGGCTCCGCCCGAAGTTAGCTTTCCTTTCTTGTTTTTTTGTTATCATAACAATATTCATTATGTTTAGACCTGATTCTCCAAGTGTGCCGGCGTGATCGATTTTTGGGAAACTTGCAAATGATCAACGTGTTTTCAAGCTCTTATTATATGCAATGTCTATCAAAAAGGAAACTGAACTAGGTTATAATGTTACCAGTTATGAATTGTACTTTTTTACGTGAAAATGTTTTTTTTAGTTTTGATAGTTTTGTGTTTCAAAGGTGTGTGAAACGCGAGTTTTTGGTTAATAATTTAAGTGTAAGCACTTATGATCAAACTTTCCAGATGTACATATAGAAGTGTAAGAAGCAAGAGACTACAAATAATGATTATAAGTTTGAAAAAAATAAAAAATATCTTTTATTATAAATGTTTATTACAAAAAATAAAAAATTATTCGACAATTAAAATATTTTTTTAGTTTAAAAATTCTAAATATATTATGTTGAATCTACTTTTAGATATTATGAGACTGGTAGTTTTAAGGCTGGGGTAATTGGTGGATCCAAGCCAAAAGTAGCCACTCCCCCAGTGGTTGATGCTATTGCCAACTATAAACGGGAAAACCCTACCATGTTTGCGTGGGAGATACGTGATCGGCTTTTGGCGGAAGCTATATGCACCCAGGATAATGTCCCCAGTGTTTCTTCTATAAACCGGTAAGATAAGAGCTATTGAAAGTAGTTAACGGATGCTTATGTATCCTGAATCCCTATTTCTGAACTTATTTGCTGTCATGCTGCTAGCTTCCGTGTTCACTTTATGTATACCTCAAACGGACATCGTCTTGACTGCGAATATAATTCAAACCTTTCAGCTAATAAAAATATCTAAGTAGTTTTTAGCGTTTATAATTGTGGCACTGTGCTTGACACGCGACCACAACAAAAGCCACTTTTCTCTCAGTCATCCGGTGTGGCTTTATGACCGACAACATCATCACAGTCTCTGGCCCATGGCACGTGCCTGTTATGTCGTCAACACATGGCTGTTATTTGCGCACTTCCTTTCTAACCGTAATTTATTTTAGAAGCCCGAATTTTTACACCCTTGCAAAACGAGTTATAACTGAGACCAGAATTGTTTAACGCCGTCAAAAATATATATATATGTATGTATGTAATCGAATAGGATCGTTTGGCTTATGAAAAAAATTAAACGAGATGTGAAGTAAACGTTATGGTTGTGTAATTATTATTTTGTCCAGTAGTGTATTGATTAAGGATTGACAACTATCAATAAAGTCCGCTTTGCAATTTCAGTCTTTCGCTACTCGGAAGTCTCAAACTAAGTTGACAAGTTGTATTAATTATCCTGTGCTTTATCCGACAGGGCACATGGTGGCGATCCCCATGCACTTGTGTACGCGTAACAGAATTAATATATCCGAATAATTTCAACTTTTCTGTGTAGTACGTTCGATCTAAATGAATATATTGAAAAATTTTGAAACTGCGTTAATTTGAACTTTTTATACCCTTGCAGAGGGTATTATAATTTTGTCCATAAGAGGGCAACGCAGAGAAAGAGAAATCTCCGACTAGTCTCTCAGTTTTAAAGCTATCGACTTGAAACTTCGCACCCTTCTTTCCTTCGCTCTACTTCGATCGCTCTACTGTATCCTATAGCTGCCAAAAAACTGATTGATCGGAAATGGTATAACTTTGGTGTTTTACGAGTTAGAGAGTTCAAATTTGACCCGAGAACTATTTTTGACCGTAAAATAATACGGCATGTCAAATTTCATAAGGATCGGCCGACTATATCCTATAGCTGTCATATAGACTATATCTTATAGCTGCCATATAACTGAACGATCGAAAATGACCCAACTTTCGTGTTTTTGAAGATAGAAAGCTGAAACTTCATGCAGATTCTATTTTTGGTCAGATAATCCTATGCTATTATCATATTCTCATAAGGATCGGCCAACTATATATATATATATGGTATATATATATATATATATATATATATATAAGGATCGGCCAGCTGTTTTCTATATATATCCGGTTTTAACTGCAAGGGTATATCAACATCGGCTCCGCCCGAAGTTAGCTTTCCTTTCTTGCTTATTTTTTAATTTGCCAAAAGTCAACTGATTTTTATTTCATTGTGGCTAGAGGTGACAATGGAGTCTCCAAAATTATGACTCTCCAAACGGAAAAAAAATTGTATCTAATAACATTAGAATTTTGAATACGTCGATTGACCCATTATCCAATTCCGAAATTTTTCCTTAAACTTATTCAGGAAAAAAGGTGTTCTCTTCTTCTTTCCAAATAAAATCTATTTTTCAAAACAATCTAAGCTAACGTTAAACAAGAAAGAACGGATATAGTCGAGTTTCCCGCCCATATTATACCTGGTACTCATCTTTTCCATCCACAATTTAAATAACCTTTAATGTTTAAGCTTTAATGGTATGGATTCTCTGCAACAAATTTGTGTAGCGTACTTTTGCGCTTCGGCAAAATAACAACAACAAACCTACCGTTTCAGAAGGGAAGCAGACTAAAAAGTCTATAACTACTATAAAAATGATCTGATTTAGCAGATTTTTTGAACAGTTTGGCATCAAAACAATTTCCAAAAACATGGTCGAACTGGCACTAACACCAGATTTCTGTTTTGGTGGCCTGGAAAAGCTTTACACAAACTTGATTTACGCGGATACGAGTCCAAGTCCAGACGCGAAATTTTCGAGATCCTGACGCTCATAATTTTAGATAGTGGTTTTGGGCCCCGCCGCTTTATAAACAAATTTTCTATCTAATCCGATCTTTGCTTTTGTTGGACAGGAGTTTTATACCCGGTGGTTATGCACAGCGTTGTCCTGATTTGTACCACCACTAAAGCTTTGAGGCTGAAATCATAGTCAACTTTCGTGAGTTGCCGAATTCATGAAATGGCGTTTATGCCAAGGATAAATTAAGTTAATGGACATTTCAAAATTTGAGGGATAATTCAGGTGATAATAAATGGGAAAATAGGTTGTCATTTTTATACCCTTGCAGAGGGTATTATAATTTTGTCCAAAAGTGTGCAACGCAGTGAAGGAGACATCTCCGACCCTATAAAGTATATATATTCTTGATCAGGATCACCTCCTGAGTTGATATGAGCATGTCCGTCTGTCTGTCTGTCTGTTTCTACGCAAACTAGTCTCTCAGTTTTAAAGCTATCGACTTAAAACTTTGCACACACCCTTCTTTCCTTTGCACGCAGTATATAAGTCGGAACGGGATCGGCCGACTATATCCTATAGCTGCCATATAACTGATTGATCGGAAATGGTATAACTTTGGCGTTTTAAGAGTTAGAGAGTTCAAATTTAACAAATTTAACACAGCTATTTTTGGCAACACATTACGACATGCCAAATTTCATAAGGATCGGCCGACTATATCTTATAGCTGCCATATAACTGAACGATCGGAAATGGTATTTGGTAGAAATATCAACTTTCGTATTTTTGAAGATAGAAGCTTGGGCCTTTTTTTAGATTTTTTATTGTAAATAATTGGTTTTATTATGATGTAATCATAAGAATCGGCCAACTATATCCGATGTTGGCGATATATATCCGGTTTTAGCTGCAAGGGTATATAAACTTCGGCTCCGCCCGAAGTTAGCTTTCCTTTCTTGTTATACCCTTGCATATCAACTCAGGAGGTGATCCTGATCAAGAATATATATACTCTATAGGGTCGGAGATGTCTCCTTATGGACAAAATTATAATACCCTCTGCAAGGGTATAAAAATTAAGAGTCATTTTTAAAATCATATAACTTTTACTTACAATAAAAAAAAAAAATAACACAGTGCGACAAAAAAAGAAAAGTTGGAGGAACTTTTGAAGAGACCTAGTACGAATTGTTCATTAGGTCGAGTATAGTATAAAACCATGTTTGAAATTTTTCCTACACCCTCAAATCTTGATTTATTTCGAAAAAACGGTTTTTCGAAAGTGTTTTGCTCTTAAAAATTCCTGAACGCGCAATTTTAGGCCGATTTTCGATTTTTTTATGTTTTTCAATAGTTAAATGTTGTAGCTTTTGAAAAAAAATACATCTGCAATTTATTTAAACAGAAAGGATACAAATTTTACAAAAGAAACAGACTTTTTTGAATTTTTGTCACGTTTTTCAAACTTTGACGCCATTTTTTCGGTACAACTTCCAAGAAATGGTAAAAAAACCGTTTTTTCGAAATAAATCAAGATTTGAGGGTGTAGGAAAAATTTCAGACATGGTTTTATACTATACTCGACCTAATGAACAATTCCTACTAGGTCTCTTCAAAAGTTCTAAATCACTGTCGCACTGTGTAATCTGATCAATATTTTGGCATGAATAGTAATACGTTGGATTTTTATTATACATATGTTGTGTGTAATCAAATGTTTTAAGGTGTTGTGGAGTGTTCGTAGTTACAGGTTACAACAAAAATCAGTCAAAATTTGTATAGGAAACTCGTTTTTAAAATTATGTGAGTCCACCCTAGGTCCAATCTTGAAACTTGAAAAGCTTAAAAAAAATCAGGATTGTTGTAAAAGTAATCAATGTTTAATCAATGTAAAATTCAGTAATGACTCAAGCATCAAAGGAGATAGCAATTATTAAGTTCTGAGTAAGAGTTCTGGCACAATTTCTGAGTTCAAAAGTATCCTATGCTTAGCGGAAAAATGGAAGAATTTTAGATAGAATGCAAAGCTGCTTTAAAGAAGAATTGGCTTTGTTCCCAAATTTGTATATAGATGTATATAGATAGAAAAACTTGTATATACAGAAGTAAAATACCAGCGACAAGCCCGCAAGTTGAAAACATTGATTTTATGCCGTGCCTCCTACCGCTCCCTGAAAACCAATTTCATCCAAATCGGCCGATTTTTAAAGGAGGCATTCCTATATACATATCTGTATATACCATTTTCCATACAAACAGATTCAAGTTTTGAACGTGTTGATCTCAAAGACTATAAGAGATAGAGCAATCCGACTTGGAACTTGGACTCGTATGGTATTGGCGAAGATCAAGTTTCCACTTCCACTCCCAACAAAACAGAATTTTGGTTTTAGCGTCCGGTAATTAATTTTTTTGGAAAACGTTCTGCAAATCGCCCTACTGCTTCCCTACTGAATCGGTAGAATGGCTGTAGGCGCCATTGAATCTTAGAAAGTTCAAATGTTCTTAATTCAAAAACACAAATTTTGGGTCATTTCCGATCTTCCAGTTATATGTATGGCAGCTATAAGATATAGTCGGCAGAGAGTTATGCAATTCAGTTGAATTATTTTGCATGCAAAGGTATAAAAATAGAAAAAAAATACTTATTTAATTTTTTGTACAATAAGTGTTACAAGACTATCTTTTACAAAAAAAAAAAAAACTAATTATGCTATATTTTGGATTTTCTTAAGAACAAATAAAATAACACATTGTGGTGGCCTAATGCACTGTTGAACTACATCTAGTTCCTTCTAATGAGTTTAAGTAGAATTGACGGCTTTTATTCTTAGGGGTTGAAAAGCAGGAGTCAGTGCTTCCAAAATCATAGCACAAGCAGCAGACACAGATTTTTTAGGCAGGATGGGCAATTTGATATTTGGGCAGTGCACACAATTGAGACATATGTTTAGGATTCCTAATCCAATGCTTGGTGTGTATACAAGTGTATGTATGAGTATCTATAAGGGCTGGAAAATAAAATTGGTTGAGTGCTATGAAAGTCACTTTATTAAGTGTCTATCTCATGGGAATAAGTCTCGTGATGGGAATTCTTTCCACCGTTGTACGCACAATTTTTATTCGATTGAATCACCACCCTAATCATCACTGAAGTGCCATCGCATCATACAATGTCGTATTATGAAATTTTGGTGATTATACTATGAATTACCCCTGCTCGGGTCGACACTATGCTATCATCGGTTAGTCACATGCCAGCCTATGGCGGTGGTTCATAATAAAAAATGCATCTTTGTGGCAATTCGAATCGAATTGATTCTGAATAGTCACACGTGTTGGGTGTGGTTTAAAAAACCAAATTTTATCCAAGTTTTTTTTTAACTTTAGGAATATACTTAAGAAACAATAAAAAAATGCTTTAGGCGAAGCTAATAAACTGTTCCAGCTGAGAGCCAATATGTATCACAAGTGTGGTTGGCAGATCCTTTATAGAATTTCAAAATAAAATAAATTTTTTTTATCACAAATTTGAAATAAGTCCCACGCTTTTATCTTCAAATATACCAAAGTTGGTTGAATTTTAATTTTGTTAGTTATATGGAAGCTGTAAAATATAGCCGGCTGATCCTTATAGATACATAGATCCTTATAGATAGATCGGATTCGGTAGATTCAATCAGATCGCCAAAAATAAAATCTGTACGGGGTCCCATTGTTTTAACCTAAACAAGAAAGGACGGCTATAGTCGAGTTTCCTATAGTCTATAAAGGTTTATTAACTTTAATGTTTATGGGGTATAGACACTAATTACGTTGTTATTTTTTAATAATTTCATTGTATAAAAATTTAAATTAAAAATGTGTTAAATTCACAAATAGGGTTTTTCTATTGGAATGTCTGTCTTAGACAGCCGGTTTTTGGCCAGAAAAAGTGGTTAAATTTTCTTATTATGCTTTGCGGCTTTCATTCATTTTCACGCACTATACATTAATTGAACTATTATGAACGGTCGGGTACCGTCGTCTGTATCCTATAGCTTTAAAAAACTTGATTGACAAAAAATGCCATACTTTTGGTTTCTTTAAATGTCATAAGGATCGCTCGACTATTTACTATAGTTGCCATAAAATTTAACGATAAAATTTGCTAATATTATATAAACGATAATAACGATAAATATGTACATATGTTAATAACTTCAAAGCAGTGGTCGGCATGGCCCTATCCAAGTGCACTGGTTCGATCATCGACGATAAAAGTTCGATGTGAACGTTTCAAACTTTTATCGTTCCAAAGATGTTACGCTCTAAAAATAGAGTTCTCTCTTTCATCTGCCAGCCGGTTCCACGACGCGGCCTGCCGAAATGCTGTAGAACCCTCAATTATAAAGATTTTTACAGCGGGTTCCACGAACTGAACCAGTTTAAGGTGATTTTAAAATTTGGTATTTTTCTTGCAAAATTTTATATTAAACTTTAAAACAATTAAAATATTATATCAATAAATTTAATATATAATAAAGTGGATGTCGCGAGGCTGATTTGAACTCGTTTCACTCTGCACATCAGCTTAGCATTCTACCACTTGGCTATACCTCATTCGTTGAAAAATTTCTCAAACTTAACTTGTCACGCTGTGAAACCCGCTAGTTGCAGTGCGACATTTTTGTTTCTATGAGATGTCCCATATGTACTCTATAATCATTGCTTTGACTAACGCTCATGATCGAAAGCCACAGCAAAGCAGTAAGTAGACAAATAAAAATCGGCGACTGCGGCTGCTTTGGAATTTATGCTTTTGCTTCGATTGCGGCTTCTTTTTTTTCGGAAGCAGAGGCAGAAGAAAATGCTCATTTTGAAAAGTCGCTTTAAGTTAGTGCTTGCAAAATATCGGGGCGCTACCAATATTGGGTTTTTTCAAAAAATCGATTTTTTTGCACTATTGATGGCTTTTTTTTTTTTTGCAAGATAAAAATAAGCGAATTATACTAATAATTCATTTATAAATTAGCGGAATATTTACTTGGTGTTGTTGCTCGATTACAAAGATGGCAAACGCTTTTGGTAAAGAATAGGAAATGTACTTTTGTTTACATGGTTAACAGAAAACCACATGGTAAACAATTCGTACAGCAACAAAAAATTGGGAAATTGGAATTCTGCAAATTTTTTAAATATAGAAATTTACAGAGTTGAGATTTTGCACAGGGCCACAGAACGATGGGCCATAGAAAGATATTGACTTGAGATTACAAATTTAAAGAGACAGTTTATGTTAAAGTTAAAAAGGATCATAGGACTCCTTTTTCTCTAAAACAAGAAAGGACGGCTATAGTCCAGTTTCCCGTCTACAATGTACCCGATACTCATCTCTTCCACTCACAATTTAACTAACATTTAAGGATTAAACTTTAAACATTAACGGTTTGGATTCTCAACAAAATAAAAACAAAAACAACAAACCTACGGCCATACCACCGATTCAGTAAAATCTGATATTAATATCTTTTATAGTCTTCGAGATCTACGCGTTAAAAATTGTGTATGAGAAAAGGTATATACCCGATTTTGATGAAATTTGTTTTTTTTTTACTTTAGAATATTAACTATAGAAATAGAAATATAGAAATATTATAGAAATATAGAAAATAATATAGATAATATAGAAAATTCCTTTTCTATGTTACATACATATGTATGTACATACATTTGACCGATTTGCCCGATATTTTTATCAAAAATCTTACAGTACTCTTACAGAGACAGTACTCTCTACAGAAATTCGCGATTTGTGAGGGCGGGTTGGGTTTGAAACGAACTTGAACTGCGTGGGTATTGTAGGAGTCTCCATGCCTAATCCTATAGATCTATCTCTTGTAGTTTCTGAGATCCACGTGTTCATACGGACAGACGGACATGGTTATATTATAATATTATAATATATATTATAATATTATAATATTATATTATAATAATATTAATTATACATACGGACGTCTGTCCGTATGAACACGTGGATCTCCACGTAACCATGTCCGTCTGTGTCCGGTACATATAGTAATATAATATATACATATATATACATATATACTTTATGGAATGGGAGATGATTACTTCTCTAGGTTACATACATTCACACGACTACAATAAACCCTTTTACTCTACGAGTACCGGGTATAAAAATACCAAAGTTACAGAATTTTCGATCATTAGTCAGCAGTTCCGACTTCTACACTGCAAAAAATTCAATGAAGAGAAGGATCCGCGGAAAATGGTTCCAAAGGGGCGATGATTGACGCATCGTTTCGTATCGTTTTCATACCCCCAAGGGGGCGGAGAGATTGAGCCACCATGGCAGGTGCTCATGTTAAGGATGTAGTCTCATGTTCCGGCCTACTTTTTAGAGGTTATTTCAAAAATTTTTTTTTGTAATAAAAAATAATGCGATCGTTCCAATTTTCACATATGTTTTTATAGGCATCATAAACTATTTGAAAAAATTTTGTTTAATTTATTCTTGTGTAGTTTAATACACTTTATAGCATGCCAAAGTATGCATATAAAAAAAAAAGGTAGGTCCCTGGCGCAGGTGATTTCGACTGCTAGAGTCATCCGAAACAAAAAATTAGAATAGATTATTGTTTTGTAAGCTTATGGCTCTGTCCCGTACTAGAATGAAATATTTTCATCAATAAAGAACAAAATGGCGAACTCACAAAAAAAAAAATTTTAAAAAATTTAAAAAATGTATCTTAAATTAATGATAAAAAAAAAACTAATCATTAAAAATAAATGATTCTAGTACGGGACAGAGGTGTTACTTTTTAGAACAACATATCCAAATTTCAGCTAGATCGGTACAATAGAATTTTGTGAATCACCTGCGCCGCACACAAAAATGTCGTTCCGAGAAAAACGCGTTTAAAGTATAGACGCTACCGAGAAACTCATACTTTTCGGTGTAGGCGCGCTCTCGATTATGGGCTGTATCTCTGTCATTATTTGATATTTTTATTTGAAACTTTAACAGTACATTCTTAATAAACAATACTATCGAAATGTGTGAAAAAAAAAATCGATTTTTTCAACCTCACACATGAGACTACATCCTTAAACACGACAGACTTTCATACCGGGTATAAACGGTACTCGTTGGATGCAGGGGTATGAAAGTCTGTCGACTTTCAACAAAAATTGAAACATAAATCACGTTACTACGTTGGAGGATCGATTCCGGATTTTATCGATCTCTTAAATTACTTCGTAAAAATATTAAATAACCCGATATTCGTGTCTATCGTATGAGTTTATCTTTTGTAAATAGTATTTATATGTAACCAACGTGGTTATTAATGTGAAGCATATATGTAAGTCTCTTTATTCATCTCGTTTTCTTTTATTTTATTCTCATTGGATAAACAAGTTTTTATGTATAACATACTCTTTTGTATGTTTGGAACTAAAGTCATAGAAAGTTTATTATTTATATTTCTTAAGCTAGCTAATACTGATAAAGAAGCGTAAAATTTAACTTTCTGACTTCGATGTCTTAAAATTGATGGTTTTTTGCCCAAATTTATTAAATTTATGTTCAAGACAAAAAAAATTTTAAATTTTTAAATTACAATTTTTAATTAAGTAACTTTACTTAATTTAAGTAATGCTGATCTAAGTAATTTATCTGATTTTTGTGAACAGTTTGGCAAAACAATTTCCAAAAACATTGTCGAACTGGCGCTAACACCAGAATTTTGTTTTGGTGGCGGGTGTGGGCCTGGCAAAGCTTTTCACAATCGCGCGGACACAAACTTGATCAGCGCGGATATGAGTTCAAGTCCAGACGCGAGATTTTCGAGATCCAGACGCTCAAAATTTTAGACAGTGGTTTTGGGCCCTGCCGCTTTATAACCAAATTTTTTATCTAATCCGATCTATTCTTTTGTTGGACAGGAGTTTAATGCCCGGTGGTTATGCACGGCGTTGTCCTGATTTGTACCACCAATTAAAGCTTTGAGGCTGAAATCATAGTCAACTTTCGTGAGTTGCCGAATTCATGAAATGGCGTTTTTGCCAAGGATAAATTAAGTTAATGGACATTCCAAAATTTGAGGGATAATTCAGGTGATAATAAATGGGAAATAGGTTGTCATTTTAAAATATAAGACGAAACGGAGATTTCGATCTACAAATTGGTAACCAAAGGAGTTGGAAGGACTTAGATACTCTAATAGGAACTAAAAGACTCCTGGACCCGATGGCATCGACAATCGAGCGCCCAAGGCTCTTCCACCCAAAGGAGTTCTAGCGCTGGTGAAAATTTTCAACGCCATGCTAAGCCTGGGACATTTTCCAAGACAGTGGAAGCAAGCCTGGATCATCATGACCCCAAAGCCAAGCAAGCCACTATCTCGAATCGACTCCTACCGCCCAATCAGCCTGCTATGCACTTTCTCGAAAGTGTTCGAGCGGATTCTACTCAGCCGACTGTTGGAGCTACCACAAGTAGAAGGCCATATTCCTCAACACCAGTTCGGCTTCAGAAAATCACATGGCTGCCCAGAACAAGTCCATCGCCTGGTCAACCACATCACCCACGGACTCGAGCATAAGCTGCACACTGTAGGCGTCTTCCTCGACGTAAAACAAACCTTTGATAAGGTGTGGCACGAGGGCCTCCTTTACAAAATCAAGGAACTTCTCCTTACGCCCTATTTCGCCATCCTGAGGTCCTTCATTGCCGATTGAACCTTCGTTGTAGCAGTAAGCGACTCACGATCTAGCTTGGCACACATTCACGCAGGAGTGACCCAAGGAAGTGTACTTGGTCCGTTCCTATACACGACGTACATGAGTGATATGCCAGTTCCGTCGCCCACCACAGACGCTCGTATGCTTCTGGCTACTTACGCCGACGACACGGCCCTGCTTGCATCCCACTCGTCTCAGCTGTCAGCCTCGGCTGCTATTCAGGACTGGCTGCATGCGATGGAACGCTTGACCAAGCAATGGAACATTGCCATAAATTGCAGCAAGTCGGCATGCGTCACTTTTTCCCTAAGACTTGTGGTCGACATCGTACATACTTAGGTGTACACCTAGATCACAGGCTCATATGAAACACCCACATCACGGCGATCAAAGCCAAGTGTGTTCGCAAACTCCAAAAGCTCGTCTGGCTCCTTGAATCCAAAAGCCTCCAGCTTTTGACGAAAGTTTTGCTGCTCAAAGCAATCCTCACGCCAACCTGGACGTATGCGATCGAGGTATGGGGCACCGCATCCAAGCACCAGCTAAACAGGCTGAGGGTAGTGCAGGCACGTGCTGCTCGACGGGCATCCGGACTTCCTTGGTATGTGACAAACCAGGCCATCCAAAACGACCTACGCCTTGTCCCGGTGGGCGACCACCAACCAACACAGCCGACGATACTCGGACAGGCTAACGAGTCACCCAAATCCACTGGCTAGCAGGCTGGCCGATCTGTCTTCTCGTGTTGTTCAATAATATTGTAAACTAACGTAAATAATTGTAAATTATTGTATATAGTCTAGGCCCATATCCCATATGTACCATATTCACCCCATCTTCTAAGCGCCCGGTTATGTTCAAATGGTTCTGAACGATTCCGGCGACTAAAATAAAATTTAACTTGTTATTTAAAAAAAAAAAAAAAGGAACTAACAAAATTAGTTTTTAGTAAGCAATTTTGAATCCACCTGTCCAAGAATTATTATCCTATAAGTAGAGCTATCAACCTTCTTGTTTTTCTTTTTTCTTTTTCTAAGGCTTAGCCGACATCTTTTTGGAAAAATTTAATTTATAAAAGTTAAAATAACGAAGTGATTTTAATCGCATTGTATTGATGAAATCGCATTGTATTTATGAAATACGGACCATCAACATTCCCAACCAAAGTTTTCTTTAAGGCGTTTTAATTGAAAAAGAAAAACTAAAAAGTCATTTTCAAAATCATATATATGAAATGTTTTATGGTGTTGTGGAGTGTTCGTAGTTACAGGTTAAAAAAAAATCATCTTATCAGTCAAAATTTGTCTAGGAAAGTAGTTTTTAAAATGATGTGAATCCACCCTAGGTCCAATCTTGAAACTTATTGTATGTCGTAGAGTAATTAAATCTTTTTCAATTGTATCAAGTCAGAACTGCCGTTTTTATACCCTTGCAGAGGGTATTATAATTTTGTCCAAAAGTGTGCAACGCAGTGAAGGAGACATCTCCGACCCTATAAAGTATATATATTCTTGATCAGGATCACCTCCTGAGTTGATATGAGCATGTCCGTCTGTCCGTCTGTCTGTCCGTCTGTCTGTCTGTCCGTTTCTACGCGAACTAGTCTCTCACTTTTAAAGCTATCGTCTTGAAACTTTGCACACACCCTTCTTTCCCTTGCACGCAGTATATAAGTCGGAACGGCCCGGATCGGCCGACTATATCTTATAGCTGCCATATAACTGAACGATCGGAAATGACCCAACTTTCGTGTTTTTGAAGATAAAAAGCTGAAACTTGGTAAAGATTATATTTTTGGCCAGTTGATCCAACCTACCAAATTTCATTAGGATCGGCCGACTATATCCTATAGCTGCCATATAACTGAACGATCGGAAATGGTACTTGGTAGAACTATATACTAACTATATACCAACTATATCCGATGTTTGCGATATATATCCGGTTTTAACTGCAAGGGTATATAAACTTCGGCTCCGCCCGAAGTTAGCTTTCCTTTCTTGTTTTTTTTTACTTTCTGCCATATAACTAAACGATCGCAAATGGTATTTGGTAAAAATACCAACTTTGGTATTTTTGAAGATAGAAGCTTGGCACTTTTTTGTAGCTTTATTGTAATAAATTGGTATGATGGGATGATTGGGAGAATATGATATTCTCATAAGGATCGAGAAACTATATCCGATGTTTCCGGTTTTAACTGCCACGGTCAGCCTAAAAAAACTTCAGCCTCGCCAGAAGTTAGCAATCCTTTTCTTGTTTTTTTTTTATTTTATTTACAGGTCAATTTATGAAAAATTCGTTTTTTTCTTTTTTTTTCTTTTGATCGAGTGCTGTCGTTTTGTAAAATAGGAAATTGAACATGGAAACCCGTTAATTTTTTTCACTTTACAAGTAAACACCGGGCCTGCCGGAATGTTCATAGTCACATTAAAAATCTGCGGTTACTTCACTTTTCATGTTTGAGTTTTTTCTTTCTTTTCCTAAAATGTACTGAAACATATGTAAAATATATAAGTAAATCAACGTTCTCTTCAGTATTAAATTCTTTTTCATTTTAACCTACATGTTTGTAGAAAAATTTTTACCAATTATTTTTTAAGGGGGTACAAAATGAAATCTTCTCTCCTTTGAAGCACCACTTTTTGTTCAAAACAATCTGGTGTTTACTTTTTGAAGTGAATTACTTTTCTCTGACAAAAAGAAAAAGTAACGTGCTAAAGAGATTGTTTTGTTTTGTATATGTTTTGTATTACCTTTAAATAGTACATACCTTTATAAGTCTGCATAGGATAACACAGGCTGACAGCAAAAAATCTACCCGCATATTTTTATTTGCTTCACACCATTTTGTCTATCTTGAACTAAAGTCCAGAACAAACATACGTTCCATTACACATTTTCCGCGGTACACCTAAGAAAATAAATTGATCAAATTGTGCCATATATTGATTTATGTAGGCCGTGTCTGTTCCCAGTAAAATAATAATTGGCATCTAGCAGCTACCATATTTTGGAATAAATATCAAGCTTGTATCTTAAATTGATGTTTTGTTTTTAGTATTGTACGAAATAAGGCTGCAGAGAAAGCAAAGCACGTTCATCACCATCAAACGCATCATGTACCCTCAAGCCTTAGTGGAGCACCTGTTACCACGGAAAGTCTCGATGGGAGCACAGGTACAAATGGAGACCTTCAGGCTCCATGTGCAGCTACTAGCAACGGAAGTGCTAATTCGACAAATACAAACTCATCGTCAAATACAATTCCTCTCGTCCCTGCACCGACAACATCTACTGCTGATTCGACCCAAGTTGCAAGCGGTCAACTTAACAGTAATAGCAATGCAACTCTTAATCATACAGTACACGAACAACGCACGACCGGATATAGCATAAATGGTATTTTAGGCTTACAACATGGCCATCTTTCCCATAACAACAATAATATAAATAGTGCCAACAACAACGGAACAACGGATCCTAATTGCAAACGCAAAAGAGTAGAAGTTCATGGTAAGTTTTGTATTAACATTAAAATATGCTTTTGTTTAATTATTCCTTATTTCAATATAATTGGTTTTAAAATTTTCACTCCCTCTTGTTTTTCTTTAAAATTACATAAAAACTTTTTAATGTTAAGCTCTTTTTATACCCTTGCAGAGGGTATTATAATTTTGTCCAAAAGTGTGCAAGGCAGTGAAGGAGACATCTCCGACCCTATAAATTATATATTCTTCATCAGTAGAGAGCTATTCTTTTACACGAGAGCTATTTTTGATAAAATAATACGACATGACAAATTTCATAAGGATCTGGAAATTTGTAGAGCTGGAAGCTAGTACAATTTCTATTTTTGGTCAGTTAATCCGACCTACCAAATTTCATAACGATCGGTCGACAATATCTTATAGCTGCCATATAACTGAACGATCGGAAATGGTATTTGGTAGAAATACCAACTTTGGTATTTTTGAAGATGACACTTTTTTGTTAGATATTTTATTGTAATAAATTGGTTTTATTATGATATTCCCATAAGGATCGGACAACTATATACAATGTTTGCGATATATATCTGGTTTTAACTGCAAGGATATATAAACTTCGGCTCCGCCCGAAGTTAGCTTTCCTTTTAGATAATTTATATTTGGAAAAAAAAATCGAAAACAAGTATTTTTAGAGAGAATTAAAAAAAAAAGACTCTCCTAAAATCATGCATCGGTAGGGTATGCAGGAACAATCCCCAATTGATTAATTCGTAAAAATATATATTATATATAACAAAAATTCTACTGCTACCACTTCATCGTATTCTTAAGCAAATATAAAATATATGCTAAAATATTAAAAAATTTAATATAACAAATAATATTACTCTTTCACCACTAGCCCAATAATGAATATCCCAATTTTCTAAGGGTAGCAAACCTAAAAAGTTACAAAAAAAGGGGACTGTCGCAATACATTTTTGCGTCCATTTTCATTGTATGAAGTGAGCAGTCTATATGTTGTATGGTTAGTGGTTGGAGTCAAGACAAAAATATGTTAAAAACATTCCAATTTTGAACACGCGTCGATGAAACATTAACCAATCTGACTAAAATGTTAAAACAAATATTAGAAAAAATAAAACTCTCACAGCATTTTTCAAATGTAAAAATGAGTCTAGTTTGCTCATCTGTTTTTTTCAGTTCACTATTTTATTCCCCATAAATATAAAAAAATTGAGGATGATGTTTTTAATTTTCAATCAAACTAACAAATTAAAATTAAGAAACAAAAACGTTCTTTCACAAACATATAACTATAGAACAACTGTAGGTACCAAATTAAGAATGACGAAACTTAAATATTTTTTCAAGATAGGAGCTTGGTACTTTTAAAAAATTTTCTATTCTAAAAAGTTGGTTTTTAATGAAATTCCTATAAGGATCGGCCAGCTGTATCTGCGATTATCCGGTTGTATCCGGTGTTAGCTGAAAGGGTACATCAACTTCGTTTGCGCCCCAAGTTAGTTCTTCTCTTTTTTTATCTTGGAGTAAAATAAAAAGTAAATAATAAAGATGTGTATAAAACTGTTTATATACAAAGCTAGACTTTTTATATAGGATAAAATTTCAAAGTTGACGAGTGAAAAGAATTTTTATTTACGAGTGCAAATAATTGTTCGCCAATAAATAAATACATACTTGTTAATTTTCACCTTGATGATTTGCATAGCCCATTGAATACAGACTTAAAATATTTATTCGTAGAACCCAACTTAAGTACGGGTAAATAAATATTTTCTACCACATCTTCGGCTTAAGATAGAATCTTTTGGGGTTGCTAAATGTGTCTCCGAACTTCTTTTAAGTATACCCCGAATACTCGTGGAGTATATGGGTATATTTTAATCATATCTATGTATGTAACAGGGAAACGGTATAATCTGCGACCTATTCGAATTCATTCGAATCGGGTCATTATTTAGACGAGCTATATATTTCTTATTCTGCTTCCCTAACGGATTGTTTTAGTTGTTTGTTACAAAATACGAAAAGTATGCAACAAAATATTTTTAGAATTAATACTTTAAATTTTAAAGCTTAGACGGTAGTAACAACATTTAACGAAAGAAATTAATATTTTTTATACCCTTGCAGAGGGTATTATAATTTTGGTCAAAAGTCTGCAACGCAATGAAGGAGACATCTCCGACCCTATAAAGTATATATATTCTTGATCAGGATCACCTCCTGAGTTGATATGAGCATGTCCGTCTGTCCGTCTGTCCGTCTGTCTGTCCGTCTGTCCGTCTGTCTGTTTCTACGCAAACTAGTCTCTCAGTTATCGTCTTGAAACTTTGCACATACCCTTCTTTCCTTTGCACGCAGTATATAAGTCGGAACGGCTTGGATCGGCCGACTATATCCTATAGCTGCCATATAACTGAACGATCGGAAATGACCCAACTTTCGTGTTTTTGAAGATAGAAAGCTGGAAATTGGTACAGATTATATATTTGGTCAGTTGATCCGATCTACCAAATTACATTAGGATCGACCGACTATATCTTATAGCAGCCATATAACTGAACGATCGGAAATGGTTTTTGGTAGAAATACCAACTTTGGTACTTTTGAAGATAGATGCTTGAGACTTTTTTTAGATTTTGTATTGTAATAAATTGGATTATATATTCATATTCCCATAAGGATCGGCCAACTATATCCGATGTTTGCGATATATATCCGGTTTAACTGCAAGGGTATATAAACTTCGGCTCTGCCCGAAGTTAGCTTTCCTTTCTTGTTTCGTATGTGATCAATTTGATGTACTTATTGCTTAAGAATTTAATCTGTACACTCACACACATAAATTTAAACATATACCCATGCAAGCGACAAAAAATGTTACCACTTTTTCTGGCCAAAAAGAATAATCATTGTTTTAAATCTGTTCAGTGTGAGGCTAATGAAAATCTCATCTCTATTACCTTTTCTGGTATATTTCGATTCTCTATAGGTTTCAAAGTAAGCTCACATATTTAATAGACTTAACTCATATTTTTTTGTTGATGTTTTTTTTTTTTTTTTAAAGTTACAAAGAGAAGAGACTTTTGTTTTTTTTTTTGCGGTCTTTTATAAGTTTGGATTAAAATGCATTAATCTTAAAGCTCAGAAGCCAAGACGACAGAGTAGCCCTCGAGAAACAAGCGAGAAACATCGAACTGCAATAACTAAGAAGTAGAGGTCTAAAGTTTATAGTACTTCTATTAGGAATATTGAAATGAAATCGTGTAAATAAATAATGGCTATCTACATCACTACTCAGCATTGTCTATGATAAGTTAATGTTGGTAAGTTTATTAGTTAGAGTCTGCTACCGTAAGAGGGAAGATGAAGATGTGCATCCCAGTTAAATCCTCAAAGTGAAAATTTTAAGAAATTCTTTTGTACCGGTTCTATGCGGTCCTGATGTACTCCATTTTGGTGACTCTAGACACATGAACCATACTCTAATATCGGACGGACCAAAGGAATGAATAAACTTTTAATAATGTAGGGAAACTCAGAAACGTATTCAGAAAATTTTTGATTCTTCGGCTCTATATAGAGTATTTTCCAAATAAATGTGTGTTACTCCAATGGGTTCCTTTTGGAAACTGTATTTATTTTGTACAATTCTCTTACAAAACTACTTATCTCTCTATTTAAAACTCTTTATCAACGCGCTCCACGCGTACCTGCTATGGGAGCCTTTCTTAAGTTTGATAAGCGCACCACTTATGTATTTGTGTTAGGCTGCAGAGGTTCAATGCTTGAACAACACGCACGCTCAGGCACGCGGTTGTCAAATTGTGTACTGCCGACCTCAGTAATCTTTTATCGTTTCTGCGATATTAATTTTTGCGAGAACTTGGGCGAAGGTGTAAAATTACCTATACAGAAAGCACCACACAGTACTTGGGACTTTATGGAGACGCGGCCAAAAATACCTTTAGTTGTTATATCGTTATGAAATGTTCTTCAAAGTTAGAGCAAAGAAAAATTGAATATATCGACCGACTATATCCTACTGCTCCATACAAAATAT
The DNA here is from genome assembly GCF_030179905.1 of Drosophila bipectinata. NCBI lineage: Eukaryota > Metazoa > Arthropoda > Insecta > Diptera > Drosophilidae > Drosophila > Drosophila bipectinata. The sequence continues at coordinate 16,290,272 of NC_091740.1, read as the reverse complement.
CGAACCAAATTTGCAACGCGATGCTATTCAGATTCAATCTTTTTATACCCTTGCAGAGGGTATTATAATTTTGGTCAAAAGTGTGCAACGCAGTAAAGGAGACATCTCCGACCCTATAAAGTATATATATTCTTGATCAGGATCACCTCCTGAGTTGATATGAGCATGTCCGTCTGTCCGTCTATCCGTCTGTCTGTCCGTCTGTCTGTTTCTACGCAAACTAGTCTCTCAGTTTTAAAGCTATCGTCTTGAAACTTTGCACACACCCTTCTTTCCTTTGCACGCAGTATATAAGTCGGAATGACCGGGATCGGCCGACTATATCCTATAGCTGCCATATAACTGATTGATCGAAAATGGTATAACTTTGGTGTTTTTAGAGTTAGAGAGTTCAAGAGTTGACACGAGAGCTATTTTTGGCAAAACATTACGACATGCAAAATTTCATAAGGATCGGCCAACTATATTCTATAGCTGCCATATAACTGAACGATCGGAAATGACCCACAAAAAAATTTAGTGTAAAACGGTTTTAAGTAACTTTGTCAATAACTAATAACTTCATCAACTTTGCTTCAATTGACTTGAAATTTTGACACAATATTCTTCAGATATTATGCATTCAATTTAAGAATGTTTTATCAAATTTTTACAAAAAAATATTTGAAAATATGGCAATGGTAGCAATTGTCCGGACGTATCGCCAAAAAAAGTTGAATTGCGGTGCCCCTTATAACTCGGTGCTGGATCATTTGTAATCAAACAAGAAAGGAAAGCTAACTTCGGGCTTTCATCCTAATGAAATTTGGTAGGTTAGATGAACTGACGACAGAGTAGCCCTCGAGAAACAAGCGAGAAACATCGAACTGCAATAACTAAGAAGTAGAGGTCTAAAGTTTATAGTACTTCTATTAGGAATATTGAAATGAAATCGTGTAAATAAATAATGGCTATCTACATCACTACTCAGCATTGTCTACGATAAGTTAATGTTGGTAAGTTTATTAGTTAGAGTCTGCTACCGTAAGAGGGAAGATGAAGATGTGCATCCCAGTTAAATCCTCAAAGTGAAAATTTTAAGAAATTCTTTTGTACCGGTTCTATGCGGTCCTGATGTACTCCATTTTGGTGACTCTAGACACATGAACCATACTCTAATATCGGACGGACCAAAGGAATGAATAAACTTTTAATAATGTAGGGAAACTCAGAAACGTATTCAGAAAATTTTTGATTCTTCGGCTCTATATAGAGTATTTTCCAAATAAATGTGTGTTACTCCAATGGGTTCCTTTTGGAAACTGTATTTATTTTGTACAATTCTCTTACAAAACTACTTATCTCTCTATTTAAAACTCTTTATCAACGCGCTCCACGCGTACCTGCTATGGGAGCCTTTCTTAAGTTTGATAAGCGCACCACTTATGTATTTGTGTTAGGCTGCAGAGGTTCAATGCTTGAACAACACGCACTCTCAGGCACGCGGTTGTCAAATTGTGTACTGCCGACCTCAGTAATCTTTTATCGTTTCTGCGATATTAATTTTTGCGAGAACTTGGGCGAAGGTGTAAAATTACCTATACAGAAAGCACCACACAGTACTTGGGACTTTATGGAGACGCGGCCAAAAATACCTTTAGTTGTTATATCGTTATGAAATGTTCTTCAAAGTTAGAGCAAAGAAAAATTGAATATATCGACCGACTATATCCTACTGCTCCATACAAAATATCGAACCAAATTTGCAACGCGATGCTATTCAGATTCAATCTTTTTATACCCTTGCAGAGGGTATTATAATTTTGGTCAAAAGTGTGCAACGCAGTAAAGGAGACATCTCCGACCCTATAAAGTATATATATTCTTGATCAGGATCACCTCCTGAGTTGATATGAGCATGTCCGTCTGTCCGTCTATCCGTCTGTCTGTCCGTCTGTCTGTTTCTACGCAAACTAGTCTCTCAGTTTTAAAGCTATCGTCTTGAAACTTTGCACACACCCTTCTTTCCTTTGCACGCAGTATATAAGTCGGAATGACCGGGATCGGCCGACTATATCCTATAGCTGCCATATAACTGATTGATCGAAAATGGTATAACTTTGGTGTTTTTAGAGTTAGAGAGTTCAAGAGTTGACACGAGAGCTATTTTTGGCAAAACATTACGACATGCAAAATTTCATAAGGATCGGCCAACTATATTCTATAGCTGCCATATAACTGAACGATCGGAAATGACCCACAAAAAAATCCAGTGTAAAACGGTTTTAAGTAACTTTGTCAATAACTAATAACTTCATCAACTTTGCTTCAATTGACTTGAAATTTTGACACAATATTCTTCAGATATTATGCATTCAATTTAAGAATGTTTTATCAAATTTTTACAAAAAAATATTTGAAAATATGGCAATGGTAGCAATTGTCCGGACGTATCGCCAAAAAAAGTTGAATTGCGGTGCCCCTTATAACTCGGTGCTGGATCATTTGTAATCAAACAAGAAAGGAAAGCTAACTTCGGGCTTTCATCCTAATGAAATTTGGTAGGTTAGATGAACTGACCAAAACTAGAATCTGTACCAAGTTCCAGCTTTCTATCTTCAAAAACACAAAAGTTGGGTCAATTCCGATCCTTCAGTTATATGGCAGCTATAGGATATAGTCGGCTGATCCTTATGAAATTTGGCACGTCGTAATGTTTTGCCAAAGATAGCTTTCATGTCAAATTTGAAATCTCTAACTCTAAAAACACCAAAGTTATACCATTTCCGATCAATCAGTTATATGGCAGCTATAGGACATAGTCGACCGATCCAGCTCGTTCCAATTTATATACTTTGTGCAAAGGAAAGAAGGGTGTGTGCAAAGTTTCAAGTTGATAGCTTTAAAACTGAGAGACTAGTTGGCGTAGAAACAGACAGACGGACATGCTTATATCAACTCAGGAGGTGATCCTGATAAAGAATATATATACTTTATAGGGTCGGAGATATCTCCTTCACTGCGTTGCACACTTTTGGACAAATTATAATACCCTCTGCAAGGGTATAAAACTGAAACGATCTGGTATGAAATCAATATATAAATTTGTGTAGCTTCTTTACAAATCCATTCAATCAACAAAAAACTCCTAAGAGTATTTGTGTAGACTAAACCATTTGGAATCCTGTGGCAAGGTGAAAATTTTTCAGTGGCTTGGAGCGACCCATTTACCCAAATTACTAATGTTTTCTGTGGTTCCCCGAATAAATACAGCCCTAACAAGAAAGGAAAGCTAACTTCGGGCAGAGCCGAAGTTTATATACCCTTGCAGTTAAAACCGGATATATATCGCAAACATCGGATATAGTTGGCCGATATAAAAATGTTATAAATGTTATACAGCCCTAAATACAGCCCTACATTTTTTCAAAATGCCTTCCTGCATTGGCGCTTTAGTAATGTGTCATTTTTGTGGGGCATCGGACTATACGAGTCTAAATGCAATATCTCATAGCTCCGTCTTATATATCTTAGTCTCTGATGGATGGAAGGATGGATGATGTATGTATGTACATCCTTTATGTTATCAGCGATTTTTCCTGCTCCATGCTTCATACATATACTTGAATACAATTTACCCTTATACTCTGCGAGTAGCGGAAATAAAAATTTAATTTATCTAAGGGTTGATTGACTTTTTCGTGCAAGCAAGACTTTATCAACACATTATGGTATAATGTCCATGATTACTAAATACACTCAAAAGACACGTGCTTTAACGAAAGACAATGCAAATGTAACATTTTTTAATTAAGTTTAATGATTTTCCCCTAATTTTTTTTTAGATGAGAATCGGAACACAAATTCTTTCTCAGATGATGAGCTAAAAAGACAACGAACGGAATATAACAACGACCAAGTTTATCCTAATGTAAGTATAAAACAAAAAATGAATGCTAACATCGGGCAGAACCGATGTTGATATACCCTTGCTGTTAAAACCGGATATATTTCGCAAACATCGGATATAGTTGGCCGATCCTTATGAGAATATCATAATATAACCAATTTATTACAGTACAAAATCTAAAACAAGAAAGGAAAGCCGAGTTGGCCGATCCTTATGGGAATATGAATATATAATCCAATTTATCACAATACAAAATTTAAAAAGAGTCCCAAACTTTTATATACAAACATACTAAAGTTGGTATTTCTACCAAAAACCATTTCCGATCGTTCAGTTATATGGCAGCTATAAGATATAGTCGGCCGATCGTAATGAAATTTGGTAGGTCGGATCAACTGACCAAAAATATAATCTGTACCAAGTTCCAGCTTTCTATCTTTAAGAACACGAAAGTTGGGTCATTTCCGATTGTTCAGTTATATGGCAGCTATAAGATATAGTCGGCCGATCCGTATATATATACTTATAATACTATATATGGTATATAGTACTTATATATACTATATATATAAGTCGGGCGATTGTTATGAAATTTGGAATCGAATCTGTTCGAATTTGCAACTTTCTATTTTCAAAAACCCGAGTTAAAGCATTTCCGATCAATGTGTTATATGGCAGCTATAGGGTATAGTCGGCCGATCTCGGCCGTTCCGACTTATAAATTGCGTGCAAAAAACAGAAGAATGTGTGCGAAGTTTCAAATCGATATTTTTGAAACTGAGAGACTAGATTGCGTAGAAACAGATAGACAGACAGACGTACAGAAGCCTAGCTTATATAAACTCAGGAGGTGATCCTGATTAAGAATATATATACTTTATAGAGTCGGAAATGTCTCCTTTAGCAAACGAGTAAAAACGAGCAAAACGAGTATTAACTTTGATTGAAAGGCTGTCCAAAATTTCAACTAAAAAGCGTCGTTTTTTTTGTTTTCCACGCCTAATTTGAAATATTATAAATATATTTTTAGAACATCAAGAAATGGAAGGTTCAGTGAATAATATTTGATAAGTAACATTGAAGCAAAAGTACCTTGATTAAATGTTGCAATAGAAAAACACTGCCTTGATTGGAATGTATGTAAACAAACGCGCTCATAACCTAACACGTATACTGCTCGCTCTCTCTCTCTCTAAGTAAGAAAGTTTATTATGACGTTTCGAGCGTCCCTTTTTCTTTTGATCACATCATAAAACACTTACACTTGTATTCTATAGGTAGCGTTACATGCGCAGCGCCGTGGAAAAATATGAATTCTCGAAACATATATTGCTAGTCAGACTCGATTTAGCGCCTCTTAGATTTGGCGCCCGGGGCGCTTGCTCCTTTCGCCCCCCCTAGATCTGCCTATCCTACCCTATCCACTGTGCTACCCTATCACAAACATCGGATATAGTTGGCCGATCCTTATGAGAATATCATAATGAAACCAAATCAATATAACAAAAAATCTAAAAAAAAAAGTCCCAAACTTCTATCTTTAAAAACACGAAAGTTGTGTAATTTTCGATGTTGGAGCAATCCTTGAGTATTGTGGTAGGGGTCGGGTCATTTGGCGAAAAATTTAATTTCTGTGTAATTTTTACTTAAAACTTTTGTACCAAATATAACACAACACATAGATGGGACATCATACTTTTTTTTATCCCCTAACTCGTAGAGTACAAGGGTATATTGTTCTCTTGTGAATTTATTTTACGTAAAGAAAGAATCATCTCCGACCCCGTAAAAATATATTCTTGATCAGCATCAAAAGCCGAGTCGATAAGCCATCCGTATGAACGGATCTGCCCATAGGAACGTGTGGATCTCAGAGGCTATAAAAAATACAGCTATAGCATTAGGCATGGATACTCCTATAACACCCAGGCAGTTCAAGTTTATTTCAAAATTTTTCACACACCCCCTCCCGTCCAAGTACAGTATTTCTTTAGCGCCAGTACAGGATAGTTTTTATACCTTTGCAGAGGGTATTATAATTTTGTCCAAAAGTGTGCAACGCAGTGAAGGAGACACCTCCGACCCTATAAAGTATATATATTCTTGATCAGAATCACCTCCGGAGTTGATATGAGCATGTCCGTCTGTCCGTCTGTCTGTCTGTCTGTTTCTACGCGAACTAGTCTCTCAGTTTTAAAGCTATCGTCTTGAAACTTTTCACACACCCTTCTTTCCTTTGCACGCAGTATATATAAGTCGGAACGGCCGGGATCGGCCGACTATATCCTATAGCTGCCAACTGAATGATCGGAAATGGTATAACTTTGGTGTTTTTAGAGTAAGAGAGTAAGAAATTTGACATGAGAGCTATTTTTGGCAACATAATACGACATGCCAGATTTCATAAGGATCGGCCGACTATATCCTATAGCTGCCATATAACTGAACGATCGGAAATGACCCAACTTTCGTGATTTAGAAGATAGAAAGCTGGAATTTAGTACAGATTATATTTTTGGTCCGTTCATCTAACCTACCAAATTTTATTAGGATCGGCCGACTGAACTGTCGGAAATAGTATTTGGTAGAAATATCAACTTTCGCATATTTGAAGATAGAAGCTTGGGACTTTTTTTTAGATTTTTTATTTTAGTTAATTGGTTTTATTATGATATTCTCATAAGGATCGGCCAACTGTATCCGATGTTTGCGATATACACTCGGTTTTAACTGCAAGGGTATATCAACTTCGGCTCTGCCCGAAGTTAGCTTTCCTTTCTTGTTTGAAATACTTTTATCCAACGAATTTTTCTTATAGTTAATTTTTATATGAAAAACCCATGTGTACCCATGTACTCGAACATACCATTTTCCATACAAACGTGTTCAAATTTGAAGCACGTGGATCTCGAAGACTATAAGAGCAGTTTTAGACTTTTTATTCTTGTTCCCTACTGATCTGCTTGAGCTTTTTTTTCCCAAGAAGTATGAAAAAAGTATGAAAAAAATTTTCCTTGGCTGAGTTTATGATTGGCTATAGCTGTCTTTTCATCTTTTTTTTTAATGTGTGGAAATTTGTATAGAAAATAAGACCACTTTTTCTCGCCAAAAATAATATGTTGCAATATAGACAATTAAAATAAATAAAAAAATTAAATAAAAATAATAAAAATCTCTATATTCTATTCTATATTCTTTAATGACTTTCAATGACAATGTTCAACAAATTTTTAATGGATGAAACCTTTTTAATTTTATCGGCTGTCGAAGACTGCCGTTCCTATAGCAAAATATTCAGATATGATACTGCTCCATTAAAGTGGAAAATTACAAACAATTTTTGAAAGGGTTAAATTAATTTTATCAAATAATGAAATCACTTATATGTCGGGACTTATAACCTTACAAACTAATTTTTTTGTGTATACCCTACATTTTGAAAAGGGATACAAAGTGAGTCGAACAGGGTCCATCCATAAGATGTAATGCCTGTTTGTAATGTGTGTTTCTTTAAATAAAGCAGATTTAATTATTTAATATTTAAATAAGTTAATTTTTTTAATTTTGAGCTAATAACATAATTAAAGTATATACCTTGTATATAAGTATATATATACATATATGCATATATATGCATATACATTTAAAATAATTAATTTTAGAAAATTTAATTGGTTTTTTTTTATTTTTATAATGTCGTGCCCACTTTTTCAAAAGGTGACTATTGGTCTTAAATAGCACCATAAAAAACCCGAATTTAAATATCTTTCTTCGTTTCTGAGTGATTAGTTTTAGCCTGAAAAAGTGGTCAAAAATATCTTAAACTTTTTTTTTGTCATTTTTTTTTTTGTCTTGTTCTCTTGTTCTCTATTCTACAAGTACCGGATAAAAAATATCCTTATTCGGCACCTGGAGAAAATTAACATATGTTACCTTGAGAATAAGTAAAATTGGGTTTTTTAGTTTATTTACAAAGGTATTGTTAAATTGTCATTCAACAGGATTTTTTTTATGTAATGCTTTAGTCTTTTTAATAACTCTGATAAATAAAACTTTCTTAAATTACTATTTCCTAATAGTAACTAAAATCATTAGATATTAGCTTATAAAAGTGTTTGAATAATGTATATAATGTATAAACATTTTTTAAAGATATGGTCAGGTAAATGGTGTATTAAAGATGAACATAAGTTTCTCACGGAGTTGGGAAATTTAGCAGGAAGTGCAAATAGCGCAGTGTCATACTATGAAGCATCTAACGGATATTCAGCAAGTACGTTAGCAGGATCTAACACGACGCTACCTGCCAATGATACATCAATTTTGTACGATAATGTTGCAACCATTTCTCAAGCACAAGGCTCACTCTATACCCAAGCCATCGGTCAATCACTGGGTAAGTCGATACTTGTACTTTAGAATTATCTATATTCATTTTTATTTTTGACTTTTATAAGTTTTTAATTACTGTTTCTGTTTTATTTATTGGTTTTTTTTTTTGTTTAATGATTATAACCGATGTAGGAAATCATTCATTGACACAGTTAATGCCTATAAGTTTGCATGATATGAAAAATTGCGCCAACACAGTACAGGAACAATCAGTCTCCCCTTTCTACACAGGTAAGGGAAGGAATATGAATATTATTATATTTAAACATTAAAAATTCGTTTTTTGAAAAAATGGTTTCAAACATGTTGGAGCGTTTGTGATAAAATTAAAAAAATTGTGGGTGCTATAAAAAACCCATTGTACTTGTAGAGTATAAGAATATAAGAATGAATATAAGTATAAGAATGGTATTCGTATTTTTATACATGGTACTCGTAGAGGTACATTATGGGGGTATACTAGAGTGTAGTGAATGTAACATAGAGAAGGAATCCTTTCCAACACCATAGTGTATAAATTAACAAAGAGTCCTTTTTATACCCTTGCAGAGGGTATTATAATTTTGTCCAAAAGTGGGCAACGCAGTGAAGGAGACATCTCCGACCCTATAAAGTATATATATTCTTGATCAGGATCACCTCCTGAGTTGATATGAGCATGTCCGTCTGACCGTCTGTCTGTTTCTACGCAAAGTAGTCTCTCAGTTTTAAAGCTATCGACTTGAAACTTTGCACACACCCTTTTTTCCTTTGCACGCAGTATATAAGTCGGAACGGCCGGGATCGGCCGACTATATCCTATAGCTGCCATATAACTGATTGATCGGAAATGGTATAACTTTGGTGTTTTTTGAGTTAGAGAGTTCAAATTTGACATGAAAGCTATTTTTGGCAACACATTACGACATGCCAAATTTCATAAGAATCGTCCGACTATATCTTATAGCTACCATATAACTGAACGATCGGAAATGACCCAACTTTCGTGTTTTTGAAGATAGAAAGTGGAACTTTGTACAGATTATATCTTTGGTCAGTTAATCCGACCTACGAAATTTCATTAGGATCGGCCGATATCCTACAGTGCTATGTAACTGAACGATCGGAAATGGTATTTAGTAGAAATATCAACTTTCGTATTTTTGAAGATAGAAGCTTGGAACTTTTTTTTAGATTTTTTATTTTAATTAATTGGTTTTATTATGATGTAATCATAAGGATCGGCCAACTATATCCGATGTTTGCGATGTATATCCGGTTTTAACTGCAAGGGTATATCAACTTCGGCTCCGCCCGAGGTTAGCTTTGCTTTCTTGTTAGGATTCTTTTAAGACGCGATTTTATTTCGCGAATGAGAAGACTTTGTAATTGTGAGGTTGACCGTCACCGTCTATTTCCAAAATTCAAAAATAAAAATTTCAAAAAATTTTCAAAATAACTGCTAAGTACATTAATTCTTATAACGGAAGCTAGCCCTATGCCGTAAAAGTGCTGACTCGGCTGCCCATGCATGGTGTTGGGTAGCCGCCGTTGCATCGGAGTGCATTGCTCGCTGATTGCGCTGACCGAAGCCCGGGATTTCGGCAACGTCGTTGTGCAACGTCCGCAGGTATCGCTAGCCTTGCATTATTTTATGCTGTGAAGCATTATCAGCCTAGAAACTTCCGTTTTGCTAGGAGACCGTTTTGTTAACTCCTCCCTTACTTAAATGAAGGACGTTCTTGGACTTCTCGAAGCTGTCAATGATAACTTTCTGATAGAGCTTGTAAATAGTAAAGCAGATGACCAAAAAGGCGATCGCGGCCACTCCAGATATTATAGGCCGTGTTTCCAGTGGCTTTTCTATTTTCCCAATGTAACGTAGGTTTTCCATATTTAATTTTTGTAAGTATGGTAAGCTCAGTATTTCTTGATGGTCCGTAATGTTAAGGACTGTTGATGCAGCGGGGGCTGGTGATTTTTTAACGTAGCTCTTCAGGTTTTGGTATATGGTGTTATTTATATTTACCCCGTCGTCGAATGTAACGAGGAACCTTCCGGTTACCAGTTGTCCATTGATCGTAGCTGTACCGTCATTGAGAATGATGACACCATCATCGATGATTGTTTGGGGTTCAAGGTGGCTGGTGCGAGTCGCAGTGTGCGTTGCCCCCTGAGTGAAGTTGCTGGGCACAGGTTGTGTAGGGCATTTCTCACAGTCAGCTATAGTATTATCTTCAGCAAAATTAAGAATAGTGCCGTTGTTTTCAACGGGGTGCAAGATTATCTTCTTACAAGCTACGTACGGCTTAGGATACTTTAATATAAAAAGCAAAAAATTATTATTTAATAAAACTTTAATTTGAGCAACTTCCATTAGATCAGTTTGTAAATCATTTGAATCTAAAACTGCAGGGTTGATTAATCCAATATTCGCAAGTGTAACTGACAACATTAATGCTTCGAGCTCGAAAATAATTATTCTAATTCTTGATAGCAATTTTTCATACAAATTTTCTGTATTTATCTGTTTTACTTTAGCATTTTTTTACCAAAACGTTTACTGTGTTTGTTACGATATTAATTTGTTCCTGGGTCTTTGTGTTAATGTTTATCTGACTATTTTCTGATTCTATGAGTTCTTTCTGTGTGAATTTAATTTTCTCGAAGTATGGTATGTATGGTATGTAGTTTGAGGCCGTGTAATCGGTGATTTTGGCCGTTATTGATACGGCGAAAAAAAGTACCGTCCAAATCCTAGGATCTTGAAAGTAAAAGAACAGAAAAAATAAACTTTATTTTAATTACCTCAAATTTCCTTATGGACCACCCTCCCTTTTATTAAGACTATGGTCCCCAAGTCTGCTTCAATGGTTTCCTTGGTGTACAAATTTGATAGTTTGTTTCCCAACCTCTTATTTGATTTTACGAGAACTTTGTCTCCTACTTGTAAATTTCTGTCTTGTCTAGTTTTATTTAATCTTTGTAGTTGGATGTTCTGTGCATTTGAGACTTTATCTCTAATTTCTGCGTTAAGCTTTATAGTTGATGAGTGAATTATGTCGATGGGTCGTTTATTTGTTACAGAGTGAATGCTTCTGTTGTATTCTATAGACGCGAGTAGTATTAATTCAACCGTGTCCTCAATACCTCTTTCGATTTTTAAACACCGTGCAATTTCTGTTAGTGTACTGTGGAATCTTTTCACTTGTCCGTTCGATGTACTGTGAAGCGGCTGTGCATTAACGATTTGCACGTTAAACCGGTTGCTTAAAAAAGACCTAATTGTTTCAGATTTTATAGAGGGCTTATCATCGCAATATATTGTTTTCGGTCGCCGGTAGAAATTAATAAGTTGTAAAATCGCGGTTTGCACGTCTTCAACGGTTCTGGAAGCAATAGGTTGAACAATTGAAAATTTTGAGAATTTGCCTATGCAAGTTAAAAAGTATTTTTTGTCTATCGAAAGTATGTCAATGTGTAGGATTTCGCCTGTGTATGAGGGAATGGGTGTTTCTCCGAGAAATTGTTTCTGAGGGTGTCTATCGTATTTTGCCTTCTGGCATATTTTACAATTTGCGACCACCTCATTTGCCATATGAGTCATTTTTGGAAAAAAATAGTCTTGCAGAATCTGTTTTACGTTTTCCTGAGCGGCTCTATGAGCCCTGTTATGTTCCGACACCGTAATTTCTTTTTGTTCGTTTTTGTCTAGGATGTCAGTCACCATACGGTTCGTGTAACGGAATGTGGTTGTTGGGAAAGTTTCTATTAATTTATGTTGGATAAATGCCAGTACTGGTAGTTCGCATAAAATTGTATTGACTACGTCTTTTTTGACCACATCGCATACTCTCTGTATAAGTGTTTCTCTATCCGAAAAATATAAGAGATGTCGAGTTTTTTCACCAAACATAATCGTGCTAACTGCAGCAATTCCAAGCAAGAAAAATGTTGTTCAATATAAAATTGAAAATTGAATACAAAATTGAAAATTGTTGTATTTGTATTAAAAATGTGCAATATACATTTTTTATTTATTTTATTATGACCATGGTTTGATTTTATAGAAAATGGTTTATTTACGAAAACAACGTTTTTTAATTTTTAATAGGTTTGATGTAATTTTTGGAAGCCCCTGTGTCAATTAAAAGTTTTATTTTTCTCCCTGCGATATCTCTTTTTATAAATGGGAGCAGGGAGTTATGCCTTAAAAAATGTATTTCATCGTATTCTACTACATCGTTGGTTTAGGGTTGGTTGTCTAAAACGGGATAATGAAGGATCGACGTCCATTGGTTGGGTCGGTTCCTGTCTGGGGGGCTGACTTTGTGGTATTTTATTAAAATGAGGATTTTTACCATTTGGGTTAAACTTAGCGTCTGTCGATGCATTTCTTTGTTTAGCCTTTTTGGTGTTTTTCCTCCGTGCTACGTGCGAAACTACTTGCGAAGATGTATCGCTCGTGATTAGCGTCTACTTCCTGCGCTAATGCTAAAGCGGAAGGAAGATCGGTTGGTCTTGACGAAAAAAGAACGTCGCTAAGCGATTTTCTTGTGCCCGAAATAAATACTCGTAGTGCATCCGCTCTGTATTTTTCGTTCAGTGAGGCAGCTACGGTGTTGTCGTAGGTCATAATTGTCTTGTTTATAAGCAGAGTTAGTTTTTTCTCCACTTCGTCTGCAGAAGTGTCATGTTTCCTTGACGGAGTGTTGACATCTCCTGTTATATTAAATATATCGGTCGTTTGTCCGCGTATGTAAAGTCAAGCCTGTTAATAATAGCTTTAGAATTTAAAGGCGTGTCGAATGACGAAAGAACCATATCGGCCGAGCCTTTTATTTTGTTTCGGAGAATGCCTAAAGATTGGTAGTGTTTGGAACTACCATCATATTTCTCAAATACTTTATAGGCGGTATGCGCCGCTTTCCTCCAAGAAACGTATGTCTCATTCTTTCCCTCAAAGTCCGGCAGGGACTTCATAATATCTAACGTTTCGCAGCATGCGATACCTGTTATAATTTCGGCATCCCTATACGTTTCTACTTCTGGTTGCCGATATTTACACCACCTAATCGCTTCTGAACTTCTTGTAATTTTTGTACAAAGCTTTTTTCCTGCGCGGCGAGTGCGCTCGCAACTGCGCCTTCTATAATGGATTTAAATTGTTCACTGGTCAATGCCATGTTTGAACTATTTTGTTGTGAACTTCCCGAGGTGTTTAGCTTTTGAAATCTGGCTAACAAATCTTCTATCTCACTAACACTCATAAGATTTTAACACAAAGAACAAACAATTTTGTTCCTTTGTTTCTAAAAAAAAAATTTCCGAACTTGTGCCTTTATTATTATTTTTGTTTTAACCAAGACTCTTGGAAAATCACTTTTTTAATATTTTTTAAAAATATTTTGCAATTCGAAAAGAGTGAGCTAAATGTTATTGCCGCTGTCGGGTGTCTTCCTTCTTTTAATTAAGTTGCGCTCTTGTAGTCGTTCTTGGTTTTGTTTTTATTTGGTTGTGTTGTTGTTGTTGCCTGATTTTGTTGGGTTTACGTAGTTTTGTAGCTTTTTGTTTTTTGAAACGGATCGAACGCGTTTTATATATTTTTTTATTTAAACGTCGAATCGAGGGTCTTACGACACGTTGTTTTTTTTTAACACGGGTCGAGGGTCTTACGACGCGTTGGGTGCCAATTACCAAAGAGTACATATTCTTGATCACATCAACAGCCGAGTCGATATAGCCATGTCCGTCTGTCCGTATGAACGCGTGGATCTTATAGATTACACAGTGCGACAGTGATTTGGAACTTTTGAAGAGACCTAGTAGGAATTGTTCATTAGGTCGAGTATAGTATAAAACCATGTTTGAAATTTTTCATACACCCTCAAATCTTGATTTATTTCGAAAAAACGGTTTTTTTACCATTTCTTGGAAGTTGTACCGAAAAAATGGCGTCAAAGTTTGAAAAACGTGACAAAAATTCAAAAAAGTCTGTTTCTTTTGTAAAATTTGTATCCTTTCTGTTTAAATAAATTGCAGATGTATTTTTTTTTCAAAAGCTACAACATTTAACTATTGAAAAACATAAAAAAATCGAAAATCGGCCTAAAATTGCGCGTTCAGGAATTTTTAAGAGCAAAACACTTTCGAAAAACCGTTTTTTCGAAATAAATCAAGATTTGAGGGTGTATGAAAAATTTCAAACATGGTTTTATACTATACTCGACCTAATGAACAATTCCTACTAGGTCTCTTCAAAAGTTCCAAATCACTGTCAAATCACTTCTTTATCACTTTTCAGTGATAAAACTGATTTTTAGTGTAGTAATTTTAATTTTAATTTCACCGCAATACACTTTCGTTCGTCTGCTTGAGGCGCGAGCACAAAACTGATTGAAATTTGAGATAAGGCAACACAAAGAAGTTCTGAGTATAGAAATCTTACAGAAAATAGTTGAAAGTGTAATAGGTGATAAGTGATAACAAACGGCTTAGTATATGTACCGTTTTTTTTTTCAAAAAAAAAATTATTGAAAGTGAGAAGCCATATATGGCTTTGTAAGCGGTAAAGGGTTAAAATAGTCTGTTATTTTTTCTTAAAAAATTCTGCGTTGATATTGTGATCGAATAATTTGTTTTCCAAAGAATTCAGTGTTGGCAAAAATTCGTCACATTTGTGAATCATGCAAATGTTTTTAGGAATCTTCACTGCATAAAAACCTTCCTGGATAGTAGGGCGGCTTATGTCACCGCTATCCTCGTCACTTTCACTTTCACTGCTGATTGTCTTGTCATCTTCAAAAAGAGACTGCACAATTTCATCTCCGGTTAACTGACCGAACTAACAACATGACTAGCAACATCTGAGTCGACTTTGGCATATTCTTCTCAATTAATTTGAGCATCAAATGCGGTCTCCACGAATTTCGCTTCATCAGTAACGCTTTCGATAACATCAAAGCATAGATTAAATCCCGCCTGAAAAGATACATTTGTAAGTTGAGGCGAATGGGACTTACATATACATATGCCTTACTTACCTTCTTGAAGCAGTTCTAAATAGTTGTAGTTTTAACTTTCGCCCATCCTTGACTTATGATGTGAACAACATCCAGCAAAGATAGTGTTTTTAAAAATTCAATTGTGGTTTTTCCACAATTTACAGCAATCTATTGTTGTTTGACCAAAATACGTCTATACTCCAGTTTGAATGAGTGAATAATGCCTTGGTCAAGCGGTTGCAGTAGAGCCGTTGTATTTGCTGGCAAAAAGGAAAACTTAATGTGATAACATCCTTTTACGGCAGAGTGACTTGTTGCATTATCGATAAAGAGCAATATCTTTCGATTTTGCATTTTCATTTCTGCATTAACTTGTGTGATTATTTGTCGAAAAGTCTCTTTACAGTGGCAAATTGACATTTTTCAAACATCGGGGGGATTTTGACCTGCCGATTAGAAATGCCGATTTTTTATAACTTCCAGTCGCATTGCAGATAAACAAAATTGTTCAAAATTGCAACTTCTCTGGTTTCCACAAGTGTAAAATGTTGCAGTTGGCATTGCTTTATAAAATAGACCAGTTTTGTCAGCGTTAAAAATATTCTCCGGATTGTAGCCTTAATTAATCTAGGTAAAATGTCTTGTTGATATTCATTCGCCGACACAGAATTATTTGCAGCAATTTCACCATGAATTTTCCCATCTTTTATGTTGTGACGTTTACGCCAGCGCCAAAGCCATCAGGTTCATAGTCGTCGTTGAACCTTAGACAAAACCCTTATGCCTTAGCTAAAATTACATGCCGATCAAGAACTACGTTGTTTTTTTCCTGTTGCTCAAACCATTTGTACAACGCTTCTTCCACTAAGTCATGTTCGCCTTTTCGTTTTCGCTTTCGCTTTAGATGAGACCCGGCTGCAGTCTTTTCAATTTCGGATTACACAGTGCGACAAAAAAAAAAATTTGGAGGAACTTTTGAAGAGACCTAGTAGGAATTGTTCATTAGGTCGAGTATAGTATAAAACCATGTTTGAAATTTTTCCTACACCCTCAAATCTTGATTTATTTCAAAAAAACGGTTTTTCGAAAGTGTTTTGCTCTTAAAAATTCCTGAACGCGCAATTTTAGGCCGATTTTCAATTTTTTTATGTTTTTCAATAGTTAAATGTTGTAGCTTTTGAAAAAAAATACATCTTTAATTTATTTAAGCAGAAAGGATACAAATTTTACAAAAGAAACTGACATTTTTAATTTTTGGTCGTGTTTTTCGAACTTGGACGCCATTTTTTCGGTACAACTTCCAAGAAATGGTATCATTCTTAACACATATCAATATTGTCTCATTAATCCTGAATAAAACAAGACCAATTTCATTTCGAAATTATGAAAATTGTTGAAGTTATAACGCTTTTCCCAAAACAAGTTTACTAGCGCTCCGGAGTAAAAGTGTGTGAAAGAAAGGAATGGGCGGAATGGAATGGCACACTATTGCTCCGGAAAGCTATGAAGATTGGACTGACTTGTTTAAATAAATCAAGATTTGAGGGTGTATGAAAAATTTCAAACATGGTTTTATACTATACTCGACCTAATGAACAATTCCTACTAGGTCTCTTCAAAAGTGCCTCCAACTTTTCTTTTTTTGTCGCACTGTGTTATAAGAGTTAGTGCTTTAGGAATTGACATGGAGACTTCTACAATGCCCACGCAGTTCAAGATTGTTTCAAAATTTTACAATGCCCTGTCCCACCCACACAAATTGCGAATTTATGTAGCGCCATTACGAAAGGTTTTTTCAAAAACTATTGATGGCAAGCTTATTCTATATTCTATAGCTTCTATAGCTATATTCTATAGAACAAGAAAGGAAAGCTAACTTCAGGCGGAGCCGAAGTTTATATACCCTTGCAGTTAAAACCGGATATATATCGCAAACATCGGATATAGTTGGCCGATCCTTATGGGAATAGGAATATATAATCCAATTTTTTACAATACAAAATCTAAAAAAAGTCCCAAACTTCTATCTTCAAAAATACGAAAGATAGATAAGAATTGATATTTCTACCAAGTACCATTTCCGATCGTTCAGTTATGTGGCAGCTATAGGATATAGTCGGCCGATCCTTATGATATTTGGCATGTCGTAATGTTTTGCCAAAAACATTACATTAGCTCTCGTGTCAAATTTGAACTCTCTAACTCTAAAACAGTGGGGGGCAAAACTAACACATGTTTAAAAAACAATGAGAGCAGAGAATTTACTGAGCAAAAAAAAAGTATTTATTTATTTCATTTTTATACCCTTGCAGAGGGTATTATAATTTTGGTCAAAAGTGTGCAACGCAGTGAAGGAGACATCTCAGACCCTATAAAGTATATATATTCTTGATCAGGATCACGTCCTGAGTTGATATGAGCATGTCCGTCTGTCCGTCTGTCCGTCTGTCCGTCTGTCTGTCCGTCTGTCTGTTTCTACGCAAACTAGTCTCTAAATTTTAAAGCTATCGTCTTGAAACTTTGCACACACCCTTTTTCCTTTGCACGCAGTATAAAGTCGGAACGGCCCGGATCGGTCGACTATATCCTATAGCTGCCATATAACTGATTGATCGAAAATGGTATAACTTTGGTGTTTTTAAAGTTAGAGAGTTCAAATTTTAGGTGAGAGCTATTTTTGGCAAAACATTACGACCTACCAAATTTCATAAAGATCAGCCGAATATATCCTAAAGCTGCCATATAAATGTTTGATCGGAAATGACCCAACTTTTGTGCTTTTTAAGATAGATAGTTGAAACTTCGTAGAGATTCTATTTTTGGTCAGTTGATCCAACCTACCAAATTTCATAAGGATCGGCCGACTATATCTTATAGCTGTCATATAACTGAATGATCGGAAATGGTTTTGGTAGAAATAACAACTTCGGTGTTCTTGAAGATAGAAGTTTGGGACTTTTTTTAGATTTTGTATTGAAATAGATAAAAAGTTATATGAAAGTTATGAAATAGTTATATTACGATATTTTCATAAGGATCGGCGAAAAAAATCTGATTCTTGCGGTATATATCCGGTTTTTTCAAATTAAGGTTAGGTTACCTTTTTGTATTTTGCAAGCCGCACGGCACCTTACGGCACCTAAACTAAACTTTCTTATATTCTTAAAATGCTTAAGAATATTATACAAAAAGATTTTTTAATGCCAACGAGTGCCATCACAACTAAAACTCTAACCAAACACAGAGAAGACAAACTAAGAACGTTCACAATTATGTACTAAATACAACAGTGATTTACACAAAACACAACAAATACCATATATACTTTTTATTGAAAAAAGAAAGTTAATACCTTTCTTTACAATATTAAAACCTTCCATGGCACAAACACTTGTTTAAAAAATGTTTAATAAGCTTTTTGCGGAGAGCTTCACTTGCTCGTTGCTTACGCTGCAATTCACAATGAATATCATGCTATCACTTTCGATGCTATTCTTGAAGCGGACAGACAGATCAAAACAAAAATATGAATTATTTCAAATAGGTAGACCAATTATAAATAAGAATTGGTACATTTAAAGTCAAAATTTGGACTTTGGTTTTTTTATTTTTGGCCTACGGGCTGGACCACTGTGCCGTGGGTTTCTTGTTGTAGTTTTCCGCAAGCGCAAAATTATGCAACAAAATTTTTTTGCTTAGAATCCTCAAATTTTAAGTTCAAGTTTGTTTTCAATTTTATCAATATCTAAAGCAAAAGTTTTTTTTTTTTTATGTGAAAAAATTTCTACGCCAACTTATATATGCCAAACTTGACAATATATTCATGTCGGTCTGTATGTATAAACGCGTAGATCTCCGAGACTATAAGAGATAGAGCTGTACGTTTTGCCATGAAAACTCCTATAATACCCTCGCAGTACAAGCTTATATCAAATATTTATATTATATCAAATTTTTGCTGATCTGAGAAAAATCTCAGATCAGCAATACTTAAATATATACTATATATAATATAATGTATACTTAAATATTCCATCAGCCAATCTTATAAGAGTACTTCAAAGGGTTAAGCCTATTAAAATCACAAAAAAAGGGATATTAATTAATTGAATTAATTGGAAGGAGTCTTTCATAATTCTCTTACATATAAAAGGAAAAAAATCCGATGCTGCCAACTACAGACGAATTTCTAAATCTCTAAATGGAAGAACACAAAGATTCTCATTTAAAAATTTACATTCCCGCTTGGTCTGTGCTACATCTGGGTTCCCTCAAGAAAGTCATCTTGACCCGTTACTTCAATACAAATCCGCTTCTCCCCAATGCAATCTTCAGTTCGATCTCGAAAACTTTCAAAAATCGTGTTTAACGATACTTAATGGTATCGTTCACTCACTAATGAATACTTAATGGATCAAAATATAAGCTTACATATGTCTTTTGATCGTTCTTTCCCTGTCCAGGCTAAGTATCTTCTCTATCGGATTGCCTTTAAATTAGGTTAAACTTTTTGGCTTTTGCATCATAGCAGAATTAACTTACCCCCCTTAACAAATCGTAGAGCATGCTGTGTGCCATTTTCCTATACAAAATTATTAATGGTCATGTAGATAGCCAGCATTTACCAACACTTTTACATTTTAACGTTCCTAATAGAGATCTAGAAACTATGGTCCCCTATACCTTAGCCATTTTAGTTCGACTTACGCACAACGACCCTCTTACGGTCCACAGTGGTCCAGCCCGTAGGCCAAAAATAAAAAAACCAAAGTCCAAATTTTGACTTTAAATGTACCAATTCTTATTTATAATTGGTCTAGCTATTTGAATTTATTCATCTTTTTGTTTTAATCTGTCTGTCCGCTTCAAGAATAGCATTGAAAGTGATAGCATGATATTCATTCTGTATTGCAGCGTAAGCAACGTGCAAGTGAAGCTTTTGGCAAAAAATGTATTAAACATTTTTAAAACAAGTGTTTGTGCCATGGAAGTTATTTATATTTTAAAGAAAGGTATTAATTTTCTTTTTACAATAAAAAGTATATGTAGTATTTGTTGTTTTTTGTGTAAATCATTGTTGTATTTAGTACATAATTGTGAACGATCTTAGTTTGTCTTTTCTGTGTTTGGTTAGAGTTTTAGTTGTGATGGCACTCTTTGGCATTCACAAATCTTTTTGTATAATATTCTTAAGAATTTTAAGAATATAAGAAAGTTTAGTTCAAGTGCCGTGAGGCTTGCAAAATACAAAAAGGTAACCTAATCTGAATTTGAAAAAACCGGATATATATCGCAAGAATCAGATATAGTTCGCCAATACTTATGAAAATATCATAATATAACCAATCTATTACAATACAAAATCTAAAAAAAAGTCCCAAACTTCTATGTTCAAGAACACCGAAATTGGTATTTCTCCAAAAAACCATTTCCGATCATTCAGTTATATGACAGCTATAAGATATAGTCGGCCGATCCTTATGAAATTTGGTAGGTTGGATCAACTGACGAAGTTTCAACTATCTATCTTAAAAAGCACAAAAGTTGGGTCATTTCCGATCAAACATTTATATGGCAGCTATAGGATATAGTCAGCTGATCCTTGTGAAATTTGGTAGGTCGTATTATTTTGTCAAATATAGCACTCGTACAAAAACTGAACTTTCTGACTATAAAAACACCAAAGTTATAGCATTTTCGATCAATCAGTTATATGGCAGCTATATGATATAGTTGCCCGATCTGGCTGATATTAACATATTATTTTGAAATAAAAATATAAATAATTTGTGGATATCTGCGTGGATAACATACGACTCAAAGTTCCAATAGTTTGACTCAAAACTCTTTTAAAAAATATCTACGTAAATTTTACTGCGCTACAGAAGTTTCTGATTTGGTGGGGAGTGGAAAAATAGGAGGAGGTGTAATATCGGAGTCTCCAAATAGTCTTTGAGATCCACACGTTTGTAAGGACACACAGGCAAAAATACCTTCCTTCCTTCTCTTTGTTACATACTTGCATTTACACGAATACAATATACCCATGTATGTACTCTACAAGTACCCGGTATAATTAACTTCGAATGTATTTTTTTTTGTTGGGTGTTGAGTTTCTCAACGCATAAATAGTTTCTATAAATTTTGTTTGTGGCCAATTAATTTGGCCTAGCAAATTTTTTAGGGATCGGCCGTCTATATGTAACTGCCATATAACTCAACGATTGGAAATTACCCAACTCTATTGTTTTTTAAGATAGGACGTTGGAGCTCTATATAATGTTAAAAAAAACTCGTTGATTTAGATCAGAGGTCGGCACTCATTACATTGATATTTTAATTTAAATGCATTAGTATTAGTGATAAATAGCAGAGAGTAGGCTGAGAGTGTGACGTTTCATACGTTTATACTGTGTGTCTGCGGCATAGCTCGGGCGGAGAAATGTGCTCTGCCCCTGGAATAGAGCCCTGCCCACCACTGATTTAAATTAACGATTTACGTCGGTATTATAAAAAAGCTTTTCATCATTTATCGCACATTGTCCATAAACGGTCCAGTTGTTGATGCAGATGAAGAATGTACATATATTCTTTTACGATCGCTGATGATTTATTTTCACTGTAAAATACATCTGCATAAATACGGAAGCAGCCGCTATCCGGAAATGCAAATATGGAAGATGCGATTATATTCCTTACAAACTAATATATCTATCTTCGCGTTTTAATTTTTTTTTTTACGCAAGAAAAGAAAGGAAAGCTATCTTCGGGCGGAGTCGAAGTTTATATACCCTTGCAGTATACCCCATCGCAAACATCGAATATAGTTGGCCGATCATAATATCATAATATAACCCATTTATTTAAAAAAGAAAGTCCCAATCTCCTATCTCCAAAAATGACAAGCTTGGTTTTTTTACCAAATACCATTTCCAATCGTTTAGTTATATGGCAGCTATAAGATATAGTCGGCCGATCGTTATAGAATTTGGTAGGTCGGATCAACTGACCAAAAATAGGATCTGTACGAAGTTCCAACTTTCTATCTTCAAAAACACGAAAGTTGTGTCATTTCCGATTGTTCAGTTGTATGGCAGCTATAAGATAGTGTCCATATGACAGCTATAGGATATAGTCGGCCGATTCTTATGAAATTTGGCATATCGTATTATTTTACCAAAAATAGCAATGCAAAATCTCCCAAACTCTTAAAAAAGTTACAGCTCCAAAGTTACAGCTTTTCCGATCAATCAGTTATATGTCAGCTATAGGATATAGTCGGCCGACCCCGGACGTTCCAAATTATATTTATACTGCGTGCAAAAGAAACAAACAGACGGACAGTCGAACATGTTTATATCAACTCAGGAGGTGATCCTGATAAAGAATATAAAAAAAAAACTTTATAGGGTCAAAGATGTCTCCTTCACTGCGTCGCACACTTTTGACCAAAATTATAATACTCTCTGCAAGGGTATAAAAATATCTCCTATAATAGGTTTTTCTTGTTTTTTTTTAAGTATACACAATAGTATAATTGTTTTAATGTATACACCAGCTTTAGCCTTCGACGCAAACTACACGCAACTGTCTTTATTAGAAAATGAGTCAATAACCTCAGGCATGGCGCAAGAAAACATTACTTCAACGGAATCTTCCGACGCAGATAAACTAAGCCGCATAAATTCCTCTAGAATTATGTACGCCCCTCCTGAAAGAAATTTTAATCGTGAAATTCTTACAAGAGAATCAAATGTAGAAGTGGATGAATCAAATGGACGAAATAAAAGGACACAATCTGAAAAGCGCAGTACCAAGACAAACTTACAGGAAAGTAACCCCATAAACTTTACGCATGTTCAAGAGTGTACAGAAGATATTTTAAGGGAAAGCAGTCCAATTGAAAATTGTACTACAAATGCCCCCTCTCTTATTCTTCTTCAACCGAGCGGAGGAACGTCATCTTTATGTGTTAATGCGCCTGATAACCCTTTAGAAATTGAAACTGGCCTAAATAATAATGTAGGCATTTATTCATCAGCAACACCAATGCTACCGAGTTTTAATAACTACACCTCAGGCAAGTTGGTTATTTTCGTTCACGTCTCACGTATCCACGGAAAATCTTATGAATTGTTTCTTTGCACTCACACATTACCGGTGATGGTACAATTATTTAAATTGTATTCTTTTTATATATTGTTTATAACAAGTATGCCTCTTATATTTAAAATCTAACTATTTTTGATCTCATTTTTACGGCAAAGTAACGAATATTTCTTTCCTTTTAGTTTTAAGTTATCGAGCTTCACATAACTAAATATTATTTGGGATATTTAAAAAAATTTTAGAAAGATTGAATCACTGAAAAACAAGAACGAAAAGCTAACTTCGGGCGGAGCCGAAGTTATATACCCAGATTCCAGATTTCTATCTTCAAAAACACGAAAGTTGGGTTATTTCTGATCGTTCAGTTATGTGGCAGCTATAGGATATAGTCGGCCGATCCTTATGAAATTTGGCATGTCGTATTATTTTGCCAAAAATAGCTCTCACGTAAAATTAAACTCTCTAACTCTAAAAACACAAAAGTTATACCATTTCCGATTAATCAGTTATATGGCAGTTATATGGCCGTTCCGACTTATATAATGCGTGCAAAGGGAAGAAGGGTGTGTGCAAAGTTTCAAGACGATAGCTTAAAACTAGTTTGCGTAGAAACAGACAGACGGACAGACGAACATGCAAGAGGTGATCCTGATCAAAAATATATATACCTTATAGGGTCGGGGATGTCTCCTTCACTGCGTTGCACACTTTTGACCAAAATTAAAAGATTATAAATATACTTTTGTCCTTTGCCAGCTGTATGTAGATCTTGACACAACTTTTCTAAATATTATTTTGGATATTTGAACAAATTTAAGAAAGATGGAATGCAAATTCACTTAAATAATATCTCGTTTTCCTTTGACAGTCATTCAGCTTTTCCTAAAAAATTTGTTACATCTGATTTGTATTATATACTAGAACTTTTGTTTTACTGTGGTACTCTATTTTTTTCTCATCTTCTCCCCAAAGATATTTCATTCACATCTAAGGGTAATTTGTTTAAATACATAGTTCGTGTTTTCGTGGCATCAACAAATTTTTTTTTTATATTTTCTTTGTAATATCTTAGTAAAATCATCCTACATGATGTAAAAGGAAGCTTAGCTCTTTAGTCTAGATCCATTGTCACATAAAACTTTAGCTTTTACTTTAAACATAAATTTAACACATAACAAGGCCGACAATAAAAAATCTCCATCCATAATTTCATCTACTTCATAACCTTTAGGGTCCCCGAACCAAAGCCCAGAACATACATAGGTTTCCTAGGTACACCTACGAAAATAAATTGATCAAATTTTACTATATTTATTATGTTTGCCATGTAATGGCATTTTTTTTTAATGTATGTACATATACCAACTCAAATAAAAATGGCATCTAGCATCTATATCTTTGGAATACTCATCAAAAGTTGAAATCTCCGATTTTATACATTAAATGATTTATGTGGGCCTTTTTCGTAGAGTAATTGCTCGAAATAATTGTACTGAATTCATTATAGTTAGTTTAACAATATGTAACAATAAAGTGTCACTTAATTGCAAGAGGTACGCAGCCACTACATTCACCTTGACCTTAAACCATTTAAGGCGTTAAGTCGTTTCATGAAATTTGGGAGAACCAAACTAAAGGGTAGTATGCTTTTCTTGAACTCTCTGATATGTGGAAAACAAACATTACCCTCTTGGCGATACGGGGATATTTCGAGGCTGAGATCAAATTTTGTTTTATTTTCAAACATTTTTTTAATTAAAATAAGAAGGACGGCCATAGTCCTGTTTCCCGACTATATTATACTCGGTACTCATCTCTTCCACCCACAATTTAACGAACCTTTAAAGCTTAAACTTTAACGGTATAGATTCTTGCCAACAAATTTGTGTAACATAATCTTGCGCATGGGCAAAAGAACCACAAGAAACCTACGGACATACTACCGATCCAGTAGGGAAGCAGACTAAAAAGACTACAACTCCTCTAGTGGAGTGGGCAAAATTTTGAACCTAACTCGATCTGCGCAAATAATATATGAGTCCAAATCGCTCGGATCGGATCGCTCTATCTCTTATAGTCTTCGAGATCCACGCATTCAAACTTTTATCGCGTTTGTATGGAAAAAGGTATATACATATGTATATGGGTATATCTCCTCTATAAATATGCTGATTTAAAATTTTTTTTTTATACCCTTGCAGAGGGTATTATAATTTTGTCCAAAAGTTTGCAACGCAGTGAAGGAGACATCTCCGACCCTATAAAGTATATATATTCTTGATCAGAATCACCTTCTGAGTTGATATAAGCATGACCGTCTGTCCGTTCGTCCGTCTGTCCGTCCGTCCGTCTGTCCGTCTGTCTGTTTCTACGCAAACTAGTCTCTCAGTTTTAAAGCTATCAACTTGAACCTTTGCACACACCTTTCTTTCCTTTGTACGCAGTATATAAGTCGGAACGACCGGGATCGGCCGACTATATCCCATAGCTGCCATATAACTGATTGATCGGAAATGGTATAACTTTGGTGTTTTAAGAGTAAGAGATTTCAAATTTTTATACCCTTGCAGAGGGTATTATAATTTTGTCCAAAAGTGTGCAACGTAGTGAAGGAGACATCTCCGACCCTATAAAGTATATATATGCTTGATCAGGATCACCTCCTGAGTTGATATGAGCATGTCCGTCTGTCCGTCTGTCCGTCTGTCTGTCTGTCTGTCTGTCCGTTTCTACGCGAACTAGTCTCTCAGTTTTAAAGCTATCAACTTGAACCTTTGCACACACCCTTCTTTCCTTTGCACGCAGTATATAAGTCGGAACGACCGGGATCGGCCGACTATATCCCATAGCTGCCATATAACTGAATGATCGGAAATGGTATAACTTTGGTGTTTTAAGAGTAAGAGATTTCAAATTTTTATACCCTTGCAGAGGGTATTATAATTTTGTCCAAAAGTGTGCAACGCAGTGAAGGAGACATCTCCGACCCTATAAAATATATATATTCTTGATCAGGATCACCTCCTGAGTTGATATGAGCATGTCCGTCTGTCCGTCTGTCTGTCTGTCTGTCTGTCCGTTTCTACGCGAACTAGTCTCTCAGTTTTAAAGCTATCGACTTGAAACTTTGCACACACCCTTCTTTCCTTTGCACGCAGTATATAAGTCGGAACGATCGGGATCAGCCGACTATATCCTATAGCTGCCATATAACTGATTGATCGGAAATGGTATAACTTTGGTGTTTTTAGAGTTAGAGACTTCAAATTTAACATGAGAGCTATTTTTGGCAACACATTACGACGTGCCAAATTTCATAAGGATCGGCCGACTATATTCTATAGCTGTCATATAACTGAACGATCGGAAATGACCCAACTTTCGTGTTTTTGAAGATAGAATGCTGGAATTTAATACAGATTCTATTTTTGGTTAGTTGATCCAACCTACCAAATTTCATAAGGATCGGCCGACTATATCCTATAGCTGCCATATAACTGAAAGATCGGAATTGACCCAACTTTTGTGTTTTTGAAGATAGAAAGCTGGAACTTGGTACAGATTCTATTTTTGGTCAGTTCATCCAACCTACCAAATTTAATAACGACCGGCTGACTATATCTTATAGCTGCCATATAACTGAACGATCGGAAATGACCCAACTTTTGTGTTTTTGAAGATAGAAAGCTGGAACTTGGTACAGATTCTATTTTTGGTCAGTTCATCCAACCTACCAAATTTCATAAGGATCGGCCAACTAAATCCGATGGTTGCGATATATATCCGGTTTTAACTGCAAGGGTATATCAACTTCGGCTTCGCCCGAAGTTAGCTTTCCTTTCTTGTTTGAAATATTTTTGGCAAAATTTTTTTAACTTGTCAACTTTCATAAGGATCGGCCGACTATATCCTATAGCTGCCATATAACTGAACGATCGGAAATGACCCAACTTTTGTGTTTTTGAAGATAGAAATCTGGAACTTGGTACAGATTATATTTTTGGTCAGTTAATCCGACCTACCAAATTTAATAACGACCGGCTGACTATATCTTATAGCTGTAATATAACTGAACGATCGGAAATGGTTTTTGGTAGAAATACCAACTTTGGTATTGTTAAAGATAGAAGTTTAGGACTTTTTTTAGATTTTATATTTAGCTTTCCTTTCTTGTTGATGTATAATATTATTTAACTATTGAAATAGTTTGGCATCAATCGTTTTTCACAAAGCCTTTCTGTACTGGCGCTACAGAAACTCGCCATTTGTGTGTGCGGGATGGGTCGTGGCAAAATTTTAAAACAAACTTTTACAACGTGGTGGGCATTAAAGAAGTCTCCATGTCAAATCCTATAGCTCTATCTCTTGTAAACTCTGAGATCTTTTCATTTATACGGACATGGCTATATTAACCTGGCTGTTGATTCTGATAAAGAATATATATACTTTATGGGGTCGGAGATGATTCCTTATCTATGTTACATATGTTACACGACTAAAATATACCTTTGCACTCTACGAGTAATGGGTATCAAAAAAAAAAAAACACAAAAATGAAACTCGTCGGACGTGCAGTAAAAAGATGTTAGCGGCAACTTATCGGCCGGCGAATTAGAATTATACATCATAGTATGACCGTTATAAAATGACGATGCTCGATTGAGCGTTTATAGACGTTGGTAGGCTCAAGCTCGGGTTTTGGCTGAGCATTGACAGCATTCTATGTGATGTTTTTCAGATTATGAACTTCAAATTTCTTGTCTGGGGGACTGAGGAAAATCGGTTATTTTTGATTAATTGTAAGGGAGTTATTAGTATCTGTATCCATTTTATTATTATTAACGTTGGTTTTTTTACCCTTGCAGAGGGTATTATGATTTTGTCCAAAAGTGTGCAACGCAGTGAAGGAGACATCTCCGACCCTATAAAGTATATATATTCTTGATCAGAATCACCTCCTGAGTTGATATGAGCATGTCCGTCTGTCCGTCCGTCCGTCTGTCTGTCCGTCTGTCCGTCCGTCTGTCCTTCTGTCTGTTTCTACGCAAACTAGTCTCTCAGTATTAAAGCTATCAACTTGAACCTTTGCACACACCCTTTTTTCCTTTGCACGCAGTATATAAGTCGGAACGGCAGGGATCGGCCGACTATATCCTATAGCTGCCATATAACTGATTGATCGGAAATGGTAAACCTTTGGTGTTTTTAGAGTTAGAGACTTCAAATTTAACATGAGAGCTATTTTTGGCAACACATTACGACATGCCAAATTTCATAGATCCCTATGCCGACTATATCTTATAGCTGCCATATAACTGAACGATCGGAAATGACCCAACTTTCGTGTTTTTGAAGATAGAAAGCTGGAACTTGGTACAGATTATATATTTAGTCAGTTGATCCGATCTACCAAATTTCATTAGGATCGGCCTTTATATATCCTTTAGCTGCCATATAACTGAACGATCGGAAATGGTATTTGGTAGAAATATCAACTTTCGTATTTTTGAAGATAGAAGTTTGGGACTTTTTTTAGATTTTGTATTGTATTAAATTGGATTATATTATATATTCCTATTCCCATAAGGATCCGCCAACTATATCAGATGTTTGCGATATATATCCGGTTTTAACTGCAAGGGTATATAAACTTCGGCTCCGCCCGAAGTTAGCTTTCCTTTCTTGTTTTTTATTAGAAAAACCTTAGCTTGTGTTCATTTTTACGTTTTGATATAAAACAGTAAAACAAACTCTCATTTTCCATAGCACGCGGGTAGGAAATTCTGCCGCTGCGCTGCCGCCACACTCACAGTGTGAGCACTTTCAAATTTTTTTAGAAGCTCTCTCAATTGCTCCATTTTGACACATTTGACAGCCCAAACTTAAAAATCAACTGAGAAAAAAAAAATTCCACTGAGAAAATTTTTCTCAGAAATTGGGTGGGAAAAAGTTTTTTTATATTAAATATAAATCGGGAAGTGTAGTTTTTAATTTGTTTAAGAACGTTTGCTAGCAAAGCTCTCTTTAAAATAAAATACACTATTTTATTGCGCATCCAACTTTTGAATTAACGAAAAATAAAATAAAAAAATTTTACTGAAATTTTACAAAAAATAAAATAAAAAAATTTTACTGACCGTTTTTTCGCTCAGTAAACTCTCTGCTCTCATTGTTTTTCTCTGCTACGCATACATAAATTGATCAAATTCTAACTCAAAAACTAAGCAAGATGTTTTGATTTGGTTTTTTAGGGTTTTATAAAGCCATACGTCTTCTTTTGGAAAAGTAGGTGTGTTTTTTTTTTTTTTAAATTAAAAATCTTTTAATTATTTCCAATTTAAATCGGATTTGCACTAATTTTACAGCTAACAGATTCACATTAAAGGTTTTGAGGATGCCTCCTTAACATGTGAATTTCTTCAAAAGTGCATAAAAGCGCAATTTCTTATTTCACTCATTTAAGAAAAATTAAACAATGTACAACATTGAATAAGCTTCATTGATTGACTAAGCTTTAAAAATGAGATTTAATTCTAAAAAAATCGTTTGCTAAACTGCTTAAATTTTTGCTCTATTAAAAAGACAACACAAGTTTTTGGGACATTTAACATACACAAACTCTAATAAAAACCTAATAATAAATAAATTGTTCACTTTTTTCGTTTTTAAAATAGCACTTAAATTCTTAAATTTCAAGCTCATGTAAGCGTTAACATCAACAGCTGTTTTTTTTTGGAAATTTCTGGTATGGAACATAAAAAATTGATGTATTGTGAATGATATGTAGTTAAAGTTATTCTTCTTAAACTTTCAAAAAATGATTTTTGGCCAGAAATTTTCTATAGTGCACTGTTCTAGTTAGAAGCATTTTTAATTGCATACCTTCAGTGATATAAGTACTTGGAAGAGGCTTTAAATTAGAAGGGGTAGAGTCCTTGCAGTTTACAATGGTTTCACCAATAATTCACTAATAAATCAATTAGTATATTACAACTATCACGACACTCCAAAAGTTGATTAAAAAAAAGGACGTTATATATATATTAATATGTAAGATATATAATATATAATATATATAAAATATATATAGTATTATATACATATAACGGCCTTTTTATACCCTTGCAGAGGGTATTATAATTTTGGTCAAAAGTGCGCAATGCAGTGAAGGAGACATCTTCGACCCTATAAAGTATATATATTCTTGATCAGGATCACCTCCTCAGTTGATATAAGCATGTCTGTCCGTCTGTCTGTCTGTTTCTACGCGAAGTAGTCTCTCATTTTCAGAGCTATCGACTTGAAACTTTGCACACAAACTTCTTTCTTTTGCACGAAGTATATAAATCGGAACGGAATCGGCCGACTATATCCTATAGCTGCAAATTAACTGATTGATCGGAAATGCTGTAACTTTGATGTTTTTAGAGCAGTGGTCGGCACGGCCCTATCCCGAGGGCATAGGAAATTTCTCTGCTCGAGCTTTGCTCCACATACACACTATAAATGTTTGAAACGTCATTTTCACAGCCTACTTTCTGTTATTCGTTACTAATACTAATGCATTAAAATCCTATTAATGTATTGGGGTGCCGAACACTGTTTTAGAGTTAGAGAGTTCAGTATTTGGTAAAAATACAATCTTTGGTTTTTTCAAGATGGAAACTTAGGATTTTTTTTTTGTTATACCCTTGCAGAGGGTATTATAATTTTGGTCAAAAGTGTGCAACGCAGTGAAGGAGACATCTCCGACTCTATAAAGTATATATATTCTTGATCAGGATCACCTGCTGAGTTGATATGAGCATGTCCGTCTGTCTGTCTGTTTCTACGCGAACTAGTCTCTCAGTTTTAAAGCTATCGTCTTGAAACTTTGCACACACCCTTCTTTCCGTTGCACGCAGTAAATAAGTCGGAACGGCCCGGATCAGCCGACTATATCCTATAGCTGCCATATAACTGATTGATCGGAAATGGTATAACTTTGGTGTTTTTAAAGTTAGAGAGTTCAAATTTTAGGTGAGAGCTATTTTTGGCAAAATAATACGACATGCCAAATTTCGTAAGGATCGGCCGACTATATCCTATAGCTGCCATATAACTGAACGATCGGAAATGACCCAACTTTGACCCAACTCGTGTTTTTGAAGATAGAAAGCTGGAACTTGGTACAGATTATATATTTGGTCAGTTCATCCGACCTACCAAATTTCATAAGGATCGGCCGACTATATCCTATAGCTGCCATATAACTGAACGATCGGAAATGGTACTTGGTAGAAATATCAACTTTCGTATTTTTGAAGATAGAAGTTTGGGACTTTTTTTAGATTTTGTATTGTAAAAAATTGGATTATATATTCCTATTCCCATAAGGATCGGCCAACTATATCCGATGTTTGCGATATATATCCGGTTTTAACTGCAAGGGTATATAAACTTCGGCTCCGCCCGAAGTTAGCTTTCCTTTCTTGTTTTGTATTGAAATAAACTGGTTATATTATGATATTCTCATAAGAATTGGGCAGTTATATCCCATTCTTGCGATATACCATACATCCGCTCTTAACTGCAAGGGTATATCAACTTCGGCTCCACCCAAAGTTAGCTTTCCTTTCTTGTTTTTTTTTTTTTTTTTTTTTTTTTTTTTTTTTTAAATTTTGGAGTGTTTGGATAGTTGTTATTTTCTTTTGCTTGATGAAAGTAGGACATAACATTAATGCCGATTTAGGAGTTGCTCTTGCCGAGTTTTTTTTTCCTAATGTCATGTAAATCGTTGGAGCAAATAACGACTTTTGATCAGTTTGTCGTTTTACGATCTTTTACACGTACAGAAAAGTCAAAGAGTTTTTGCCAATTTCTTTAACTTATGTTATTTTTGACCTTAATAAGTCATGTCCCAGATAGGTTTCGCATGTAATCGTATGTAAAATCGATGAAATTTATAATTTACAAACGCGAAACAGCTTGTCTGTTCTATGTATTATAATACTTCTATATATTATGTTGTTTTTGATTTGTATAAAAAGCCTCTTATTAAAAATTAATCGGGAGGGCGAGACATGGTGGTTGTTAATGTGCTTGCGCCAAGGAAAGGAGTCACCTCTCACTGATTTTTATTTAATGTTTTCATTAAATTATTATTTTTATAGAAAACTCGTCTCTTCTAAGGATTTTTAAAGAGTTCGGTCGGTTATTTCTTTATGCAGACTCTGAGGATAGGATATGAAACTTAAATAGAGGCCTAAAAGTGCATTTAAAGAAACTAACAAAAAATTTGAAATAACCAATTCACAAAGTTATCTTATCTTATCTTTTTATTTGTTTTGGAACATAAATAACTTTGTTGATATTTCATTATATGTTGAAAATAAAATAAAATAAAAATAAAAAAACATACGATTTTTCGTTTAATTCGACAATTTTAGGCTGTACTTCTGTTGTACCCAGTTCAGATTACGCGTATAATCCAGCGTATACGCAATATGGTGGCGCATATGGATCATATGGATATGGGGCCAGTGGAGGCCTAATAAGTAAGTAACTATTAAAGTCAAGTTTTCGGCTATACTTTAAAAAAGATATCGTAATTTAAGTTATCATCAGATAAGTTTCCATAAAATATCCAATTTTTACACTCGGTACTCGTAGTAAGGTATTCTCCGCCTGTATAAATAAACGCGTGGTCGACCCCTCCCGCCAGTACAGAAGGAAATGTTAAAAAAGTTTGAAACTCAAACTATTTTTGTGGCTAATTAATATCTGCAAAATAAAATTCAGCCAAATCGGACGATTTTTCGAGAAGTTATAGACATTAATATTCCGATACTATAATTCCATACTGACATCAACATTGTGAATATATGGAGCTCGGAGTTTCTATAAGGTAAAACAGTGTAAGAGATAAAATCCTTGAAGAGATTCTAAAAAAATCCGCGCAGATTAAGTTTGTGTCAAAAATTTTCCTCCAAAACCGAAAAGCGGCAATAAAAATAGGTTTTGGAAAACCTTTTGATCCCAAGCTATTTTTTAATAGATAATCTATACCTAAAATTCTAAATAAGTAGAAAATAAACAAATTTAGAGGAGTTATGAGCACAATATTTTGCTTCCCAAATACATTTTTTTCAGTTGTTATATGCAAAGCATACAAAAGTGTACAAAAATAGTTTTTGTTGAGCATTTATAATTTTAAGGTTATTATACCCTTGCAGAGGGTAATATAATTTTGTCCAAAAGTGTGCAACGCAGTGAAGGAGACATCTCCGACCCTATAAAGTATATATATTCTTGATCAGAATCACCTCCTGAGTTGATATGAGCATGTCTGTCTGTCCGTCCGTCCGTCTGTCTGTCCGTCTGTCCGTCCGTCCGTCTGTCCTTCTGTCTGTTTCTACGCAAACTAGTCTCTCAGTATTAAAGCTATCCACTTGAACCTTTGCACACACCCTTCTTTCCTTTGCACGCAGTATATAAGTCGGAACGGCCGGGATCGGCCGACTATATCCTATAGCTGCCATATAACTGATTGATCGGAAATGGTATAACTTTGGTGTTTTTTGAGTTAGAGACTTCAAATATAACATGATAGCTACTTTTGGCAAAATAATACGACATGCCAAGTTTCATAGGGATCTGCCGACTATATCTTATAGCTGCCATATAACTGAACGATCGGAAATGGTATTTGGTAGAAATATCCACTTTCGTATTCTTGAAAATAGAAGCTTGGGACTTTTTTTTTGATTTTTTATTGTTATTAATTGGTTTTATTATGATGTAGTCATAAGGATCGGCCAACTATATCCGATGTTTGCGATATTTATCCGGTTTTAACTGCAAGGGTATATCAACTTCGGTTCCGCCCGAAGTTAGCTTTCCTTTCTTGTTTATATTAGGTTTCTATAGCATAAGTCAACATAATTCAACAACATAGCTTAATTGTAATATTTAATGCCAGAAAAATTGGTCATTTACCTCATAGTGCAGTGGTGCGGAAAATAGTGAGTTTAAGTGCAGAAAAAAAAAAAATATATTCCCTGCAAGGGTATACAAATTTTTCTACCGATTTTTTCTATGCCGTAGCAATAACAAATACTCTAGAGGGTTTACCCTGGTAATGGGTGTAATTTCGACTTAAATTAAGTTTTTGACCTTGAAATAGTACAAAGCTGGATCGGTACATCTTGGGTAATCAGTCTCATTATATAATTGCAACACCTGTTACTCCTCATACAAAGATTAAAGTGACAACGTCAACTGTTTTTTTATTTTATTCCCCGGCCCAGAAGCCAAGGGAATGCCAACAGTGTGTCTAGAATCTAGCAATACTAGCAATTTACCCTCATGGCACCGAGTCAACTCCTTTTAGGTTCTTAAGACCCTTAATCCACAACATGGACTAAATTACATTGATAGACTCGGCTAGACTTAGTTTAAATCTCTTTTTTTAAATGAGATTTAATTCTAAAAATTTCTTTGCTGGACTACTTACATTTTTACTTTATTAAAATGACAACACATTTACTTTATGTTTTTGACACTTCACATACAAAAAAACATAATACAAACCCCATTAAAATTATTCATTTCAAAACTTTTGATTTTGTCCATAAAATTTTGTCTATTCGCGTTTTTAAAATCGCACCCAAAATCGTAAATTATAAGCTCATGTAAATGTCAACATCAACAGCTTTTTTCAACAGCTGATTTCTTCGCAGTGGTGCCATCTATTGAAATTTCTGGTACGCAACATTAAAAATAAATCTGTTGTGATGGATATGCAGTTAAAATTATTTAAGTCCTTTAATTTTCAAAAAATGATTTTTGGCCAGAAAGAGGAATCAAATTTCCTATAGTGCAGTGGTTTCCATACAAATACATTTACATGTTTGACCTGCAATGTAATACTTGCGTTTGTGTACGAATACGAAGATTTCTGCCGTGTTTTATGGTCAGTAGTAGAAATCGTATAGACTGTCGGTCAGCGAGCAAAGACCAGGCAAAGTAATTTCTGTGCTCATGTCATAGGGTTTTAAGCATCGCTTAAGTAAAGGATCGGAAATGTTATAATATTCACAATTAGTCAAACAAAAACATGATAATTTTTAGTATATAAGCTTCGGTGTCGCCCGAAGATAAAGTTTTTGTCATTTTTTTTATTGAATCACAATTTTATTTCGAACAGATTCATCATACTACTATGAAAGTGGACAAACACAATCGGCATTAACTCAAGAACTCCGATCACCATTAGCCGCAACACGAGCCAACTCATTAGTATCGGCTGCATCGCCTGGAAGCGGTAGCGCCTGCACCAAATCGGAAGCCTCAGACATATTTCTTGTTTAATTATTGCTTCAAAAATTCAACTTCAAACTTTTATTAATGCTTTTTAGCTAATAGTTTTTTAAGTAGAGTAAGCAGACTCATTACCATTTTCTTGCAGCATTATAAATTTTTCTGAGGCATATTTTGAAGATTAAATCAAAAATATACTAAGGTCATTTACCATTTGTAAAAAGGTATCATTTAAGAAAATAAAACTTATATGAGAATTATTTTTTCTTTCAATTGTTTAACCCATTTAAATAGATACCTTAAAATCATACTCAATATCTGAATTTGCATTTATTTGTTTAAGTTACATGTTATAATGTTTGCAATATTGTAAAGAAAATGAAAGGACTGCCCAAAAGTTAGAATATAATTTTCTTCTCACGCTATGACAAAAAAAAACCAAACATCCACTACGGAGAAACCAACCAAAAATCGTAGGAGTTTTATAAAAACTTATTATGTTTATTATAATTTTTATACCTAATGATATTACTGTAAAAGTGTAAAGTTATATAAGTACATTATAAGTTTATAATTTGAAAGTGAACTTAAATTATAATACCTTAAATTAATTAAATTATACATATACACCCAAAAAATGATCATGACTTGAAAACTATTATTACATAAATGAAAAATTTTCGAGTGTGAAAAAATGATAACACGAAAAGTGTTGAGTTTTGTTATTTTAAAATAATATGGGCGGTTAATAACATAATTTAAATTATTTCTTTATCAGAATGAAACTTTCTGTCACCAAAGTTATAGTTAAGATATCTGTATAAAGCTTAACACTAAAAATTTTGACGGGGTTTCGATCGTTTGTAAAATAAATTTTAATGGATCAAATTTTTTATGAAAAATTAGCTACAACCATTCCACCAACTATATAAGGTCATTAATATAGGCTGTTGATTGACTACATGGACTTATAATAGTGGTGCGCATACCAGGGGCATGGAATTTCTCTGCCGTAGCTCTGTCACGTAACGCACAGAGCGTTAAAAAACACATAAACCACATAGCCAACCAGTGAAGTGAACGTGGGGGAGTGAAGTGAAGGTAGAACGATACGGACGTGGTCGTGCCGCGTCTAACCACTTCTAACCATGTTACGCGCCTCACCTGGGATGCAGGAACCCGTAGCTTCGTTTTCTCAGCTTGCTGGCTCCGGAGCACCCATCGGACGTCGCTGGACAGGGAGGGCAGGGGTAAGCTTTTTCCCTCTCTTTCGGCGGCATCTCTTTTCCCGCGTTGCAAATTCGCCCAATTTTGGCTGTGTTGCTTAGTGATGCAGGTCGCAGAACCAGCTGATCGCAGCTGACCGGCAGTGTGACCAGCCCCGCCAAAATCGGTAGTACCTGAAGAGGGCGCCACTTGGGTTCCCAATCGTCGCAGCTAATGCCACTCGCAGAGGGCGGCACCAGAAGAAATTTCTATAGCGCTCATCGTAGCTCAAATGGACGACGCCCTCCCCTCTTTCCCACCCCAAATTCTCGTAGCGTGTGTCCCATAATGGGCGGTATAAAAAGCAAAACCTGAAGGATGATGTTCAATAACTTCTATACTCCAGGTGGCAACCACGGATTCTGGAGGCCCCAAATAACATCCAACACACGACTGACGAGGCGGTGGCTAGCAGTCCTCAGCGTTTCTGAGCAGCTCTAAGATCCTGCTGTCCTGCGCTGTCCGAGGACACCAAGATGAAGTACCTGGAGATTAGGGAACTCGACCCGCTAGCGACCGATGTGGACATTCGGCTTGCTCTCGCCGAGCAGCTTGAAGTGGATGGGAAGTCGGTCACGTTAAGGAGCCTTCGCGCAAAATCCAGGGACACACAGACCGCCATCATTGGTCTGCCCAGCAAGATTGCGACCGCAGTTGCGAGCAAAGGGAGAGTGAGGTTGGACCGTCGGATTCGGATTGTCGGATTCGGGAGAGGCAGAGTCAACCGAGGTGCTGATAGGTGCGGATGCTGCATCCGCTGTGGCAAGTCGCCAATTGCCCCAACGAGAGGAGCTGCTACTTTTGCGCGTCAAAAGGCGAGAAGGAGGTAAAACTCCTAGCAGGAAATTGACGGTGTCCGCACTCCAAAGGAGCAGTAAAAGAAAAGGTGGGATGCAAGTGATCCAGCTCAATCTGAATCACTGCAGAGCGGCGCAGGAGCTTCTGCGACACCTCCTTAGGCGAGATGAATGCCGACATAGCTATTCTCAGCGAGCCGTACAGCGTCGGTCCAGGCGAGGAGTGGGCGATCAACAACCAGGGCAAGGCGGCGATGTGGATCTGCAACAGTTCCGCGGAAAGGCCAAGTCAAGTGGGGAGAGGCGAAGGGTTCATGAGAATCCAGTAGGGAGGTACATGGGTGTATACCTGCTACCTAGCCCCAAGCCTCTCCCTCGATGCTAACTGCAAGGCTCTAGAGGAGCAGCGGTAGATGCCAGTGGCAAACACCCAGTGCTAATAGCAGGTGATTTTAACGCGTGGGCACAGGAGTGGGGGAGTACCACCACGAATGCTAGAGGCAGAGCCTTGCTGGAGATTCTAGCACCCCTGGACCTGGCCCTTCTCAACGAGGGCAACCAGGAAACCTACAAAACAGCAGGCGCCGGTTCCATTATCTCCACAACCTTTAGTCGGCATCACAAAACAAAAAATCCAAGGCACTAGATGGGAGGGGGGAACCAAACAATACTGTCTGGTTACCAGCCTGGACGTGAAGAATGCATTTAACACGGCGAACTGGTCGCGGACTCTCAAAGCCCTCAAGGAGCTAGGATCCCGGAGTACCTGCTGAAGATGGTGGACAGCTACCTAAGTGACGTGTACGACACGCGGGAAGGTCAGAAAGCGCTAGTCGTCTCCGCTGGAGTGCCGCAGGGCTCTGTGCTAGGCCCGCTCTTGTGGAACACCATGTACGATGGAGTCCTCCGATTACCCATGAAAGAGGGAACTACCATCGTAGGATTCGCCGACGATATAGCCATAGTGGTGGTGGCGAAGACTGTTCGCGGGGTGGAAACCCAAACAAACTCCGCGGTGGCGAACGTGGAGGCATGGCTGTCTAGGGCCGGCCTTTACCTCGCCCCACAAAGGAGGGAAGCCGTGCTGATTTCGAGCCGGAAGAAGGTCGAAACAGCGACGGTACACGTAGGAGGAGTGCCCGTTACTTCGAGGAGAGTACCCCAATAACCCCAATAAAATACCTTGGGGTTATGCTGGATATGAGGCTTTCGTTCCGGGAACACCTTGGATACGCCCATAGAAGGGCGAGTGAGACGACAAGAGCGCTCTCGCGGATGCTCCTTAACATCAGAATCGAGGCAGGAAGGGAGAAGAGAGAAGTGAGAGCCACAAGTTTGTCAAACTGGCAACGGCAATGGGAGGTGTCATCCAAGGGACGCTGGACGTTTCGTCTCATTCTGGACGTGGGAGAGTGGACCGGAAGGAAGCATGGTCAGATAGACTTTTACCTCACGCAGGTTCTTAGTGGGCATGGGTGCTTCCGAAGTTACCTAAAGCACTTTGGTCATGAAAGCGAGGACTCGTGCGGCAGTGGAGTCACAGAGGACCCACTCCACGTCCTCTTCGATTGCAGG
The DNA here is from genome assembly GCF_030179905.1 of Drosophila bipectinata. Taxonomy (NCBI): domain Eukaryota; kingdom Metazoa; phylum Arthropoda; class Insecta; order Diptera; family Drosophilidae; genus Drosophila; species Drosophila bipectinata. The sequence goes on along the minus strand of NC_091740.1, from coordinate 16,250,961 downwards.
CAATTTGTGGAGAATCGCCTAATCCTGAAGGAGATCTTGGAAGAGGCCTTTACACCCCGCAGCTTTGTGCATCAAATGCTCCAGACGCCTGTAAAATGGGAAGCCATAGCCGTATTTGTGGCCAAGATGGAGATAAAGATGTGGAGAGGGCGCGCAATGGGCGGAAGAAGAAGGGCGCCAGAGTTGTGCGATGCATTGCTTTACGGCCGTACCGCACACCTTAGGTCCAAGCTCCTACAGCCCGGTCGGGGAACTAAAATGTTCAGTAGGCATATAAAATAGTTTTAAGGAGAATATAAACACGAATATAAAAAAAAAAAAAAAAAAAAGGCAACCCATTATAGAAAAGCAAAGAAATCGTCTGATTTGGGATCCGAGAGCGATCAAATGATTTATTAGACGCTCAGTTTGATGCAGCAGAGCTATTCAGAAACGAGCGCCTGGAGTGAATTGGTTTTCAGAACACAAGTGAATTAAATTCATTAGTACTTTAACATCCGACTCACAGAAAATTAAAAAAATGTTCGCCAATAGTCCGACATCTGGTTCAAAATGAACTTACAATAAGCCTATGGTCCGACATCAGACAATGATTTCAGATAATGTTTACCAATGGTCCGACATTTTAATCACAGTGAATTTATCAAAGTTTCGCCAACGGTATGACTTCGGACTGCCAGCAAATGATCAATGCTCAGTTTCAAATGTATTTCATATTTTATGAAATGTAAAAAATATATTATTTATTTTTTAGAACAATTTAAATTCTTAGAATCAAGAACAATTTAAAATCTTAGATTTAATATTATAATTATAATCTAATTTTTGGAGTTTTGCCTTGGCAATCCGGTCTTGTGAGTTTTGGAGAAACTGCTTAGCAATGCGCTCGAATCCATTGTCCTCTAATTTTAGTTGGGGGAAAAACTGCTTCGCAACATGGTCAAAATCATTGTCAAACCTCTGATTGTAGTTGAAACGCACCTGGGAAAATGTGATCCTGCGTCATCTGCAAAAATGTTGAAAGGAATTATTCAAACGATTTCTTGCCGCTCAATCTTTGTCCAACAAAATTAATAAAATTTCTTTATGTACCTATATTATTTTTATCATACAAAATTTTCATTACAGATTATGTCTTTTTCAAAGAACATAATTGTCCCAAAGGCGTCAAGTGGCTCTGTTGGCAATATTTTTTTTGGAATTCGTTTCAATGGCACAAATTTTGGCCTTGATGCCGGTAAAGAGAAATTATTACCTTCGATCCTTTATTTGGTCCAGCATTGCTGGTGTCCTTGTTTCAAGAATCGTCGTAGCTCTTCGTAGTTTCATAAATTAAACACACAAACATACAAAAAGGGAAACCAGATGGACAAATCCAATTTTATTTTCCCAGAAAAAAACAATTTTTTTCATTAATTCAAAGAAAATGTCGAGTTTGGACTGTATTAATTAAAATGTGAATTTTATTAAAAAATATTTTTTGTGTGCGGTCCCCACTTCCCCCAATAATAATTTCACATTTACGAAAATTTTTTATTCTATGGCTATTTTTCTTATTCTTCATGTTTATAGTTTTTTTTTTTTTTTTTTTTTTTAACGTTGCTTTTATTTCTTGAATCTTCTCTTTGCGAGACTAACAAGAGGTGTATCAAATCTTATATTTTTAACTTAACTAACAGTCATATTGACTGATACGGAGTTAGACGGCCCTAAAAATCGATTGCTGGGTTGGGAGGTCGTTGCGTCTAAGGCGGGATACGCTAGAAACCCGAGTCAATCCCCGAGCGAGAAAATTTGGGTGCGAAGACTGTTTTTTTTTGTATGACTCTTTTTGCTTCTGGATTTCGTCTTTCACTGCGAGGATGCCCAGATCCCGGTGGATGTTTTCGTTGCGAACATACCAAGGTGCCCCTGTGATAGTTCTCAGGATTTTTGATTGTGCGCGCTGTATGATGTCTATGTTGCTGCTTCTCGCGTTCCCCCACAGCTGGGAGCCATACGTCCAGATTGGCTTTAGGACTGAATTGTACAGTAGTAACTTGTAGTCCATGCACAGTGGCGATCGTGAGTTTATGATCCAGTGGAGGCTGCTGGCTTTTAGTTTTAGGTGCGTCTTTTTGCATTCGATGTGCTTGCGCCAGGTAAGTCGTCAATCAAGGTGAACGCCAAGGTACGTTACGTCGTTAGCTTCAGGGATCTGCATACCGTTTAGTAAAAGCGGAGGGCATGTTTGTCTATTAAGAGTAAACGTTAAATGTTTACACTTTTGTTCGTTTAAAATCGCGTCGTTCGCATTAAAATACGCCAGTCGGACAGCCACCTTTCCACCATTGTGAGATGATTAGCCAGTTGGGTTGTTGCCTGCGTTGGAGCGACTAAGGATAGCGGTATCGTCGGCGAACGTTGAGGTTGTTAGTTGTGCGCTCGTAGGAATATCCGCAGTATACAAAACATATAGACACGGGCCGAGTGCGCTTCCTTGTGGAACTCCAGCTTCGATGGTGTAGTCACCCGAAGTAGCTGCGTTGCATCTCACTGAGAATATTGTAGAGGTATGATTCCAGTAGCTTGTGGGTGTATGTTGGCAAATACGTTTTAATTTTGTGCATGAGTCAGATGAGCCAAACTCGGTCGAAAGCTTGAGATACGTCGAGGAAAATAGTGCTGCAGTATTCTCGCTGTTTGAAGGCTGAGCGTATTTCGAATGTTAATCTGTTCACTTGTTCGATGGTTCCATGGTTTCTTCGAAAGCCAAATTGGTGTGCCGGGATAATATTGCAAGCTTTCAGATGTGGTATTATGCGAGTTAACAAGCATTTTTCAAACAATTTAGACAAACAAGATAGAAGGCTTATTGGTCTGTATGATGACGGAATTGTGTGGTCTTTTCCAGGCTTCGGTATCATTATAATGATGGATTTCTTCCACTTTTTTGGGAAATAGCCAAGATTAATGATTCCATTAAATAATTTTCAGACGACCTCTATAGCGCATTTTGGAAGTTCGATCAGCATCTTTGGGGTCAATAGGTCACCACCGGGAGCCTTTTTTGGTTTTAGCCCTCTTATGACTTTTTCGATTTCGTTCGGCCGGAATGGAGGTGCGGCTGGCTGAGGGGAGGACTCTGGCTGAATTAGTGGCAGGAGGAATGAATTTGAGGCTGGGTTTGGCTGGAAGACACTTTGGAGATGTGTGGCGAATGTTTCAGCTCGGTCTTCGTCGCTGCGAGCCCAGCATCCCGAAGAGTTTCTTATCGGGGTGGTCGTTTCAATTGGGGCACTAAGATTTGGGTGGGCCCTCCACAGGGGGTACTTTGTGCTTGTTGGCGAGAGATTCTGGATGTACCTCAGCTGTGCATTTTCTTCCTGTTGGTGAAGAGCCTGGTCGAGTGATCGGGTGGCTTCCTTAAGGCGTTGTTTTGAAGCTGGTGATCTGCTGTTTTGCCAATCACGACGCGTGCGCCTCTTTTCTCGCACGAGCTGTTCGATTTGCTGATTAGATTTGAAGTGTTTGTTTCGGTCTACTTCTTTCCCATGAGGAGTAGAGATTTTAGCTGCCGCAACGAGTACTTCTTCCAGGGCGCTCGTAGTGTAGTCGATGTCCGATTCCATGTTAAAATCCGGGGCGAGTTCTATGTGGGCACTCACGTACTTTTTGTATTTTAGCCAGTTCGTTTTTGGCGTCGTCAGACTGAAGGGGTGTTCGGTTATTTCTGAGCTTTGAAGAAGCGTTAGAAGCACAGGCGAGTGGTCTGATGATAAGTCCGAGACTGCTTTGGCACTTATTAGATTGCGAGGTATGTTTTTTGTCACTGCAAAATCAATAAGGTCTCGGAGCTTTCGTGGATCTGTTGGCCAGTATGTGGGACTTCCAGGGGAAACGTAGTCCAGTTTATTTTTCACATTTATAATTGCATTGTACAATTGTCTTCCTTTGGGAGTCACTTGACGTGATCCCCAGTGCGTATGTTTGGCGTTGTAGTCTCCTGCGGCTATAAATCGATCCCCAAGTGAATTGTAGAAGTCCATAAATTGTCCTTCCGAGATTGAGAAGCGAGGAGGGCAGTAAACGGCAGCAATTGAAAGGATTCCATTGCTTGACTGAATTTGTATCGATGTGGCCTGCAAGAAGTTTGTTGCAAACCTTTTGTGAAAATGGTGTTTAATTCGTTCTCTGATTAGAACTCCAGTTCCGCCGTGGGCTTTCCCATCTGGATGATCTGTGCGGTAGATTGTGTAGCCTCTTATATGAAAGTTGTATTTGCTTGTAAGATGCGTTTCCACCAGTAGCATGACGTCAATATGGTTTTCGGTCAAGAATTGTGACAATTCTAGTTTATGCCGTGAGACACCATTGGCGTTCCACATTGATATTCGTAGCGCCTGCATAGATTGTTTGGACTGTTGTGCTACGAGCAGCTGTATCACCATGTTCTGGTTTTGAACAAGCGTTTGCATGGTCGTTTTCATGAATGACATAAGCTCCATCATACTTTGTTGGAGGGTAAGCATCATAGTTTCCGTTTTGCTGTGTGGCTGTTCTGGGGCCTGTTGAGCGCTTTGAGAGTTAGGCTGAATTGGAATTTCCCTTCCAGATCGTAGAGCATCGGCATGGGAGAAGCCGTTGGTGGTGTTTAGTGGACCGAATGAGGATCTCGCAGCTTTGGCGAAGAAGACGTCTGGCGTGGTTTTTGACGAAACGTACGCATTCTGTGGATTTTGGTTGCGCGTTGCGGTCGCTTGACGCATGCGACTCTTTAACTCCTTATACACAATACATCCTCTATAGTTTGCCGTATGGCTGCCTCCGCAGTTTCCACATTTCTTCACGGTACTGTCCTTGTTTGTAGTGCAGCAAGCGGACTTGTGGGCGTCCCCGCAGACTACACAGACAGCCCGAAGTGTGCAGTAAGACCTTGTGTGTCAATACTCTTGAGAATTAGTGCATTGCACTGGACCGTTACGTTTATGTGGCTCTTCAACAGTGATTTTCCGATGCAAAAGATATTGCAGGTTGTAGATTGGGTGGACTTCGTTCTTCTTCAGCGACCTGCTTTCTGGCTCGAGCTCGACCTTGAAGAGGGGTTGTGGCTTTTTATCTTTATTTAGAATGTTAATAACATTCTTGGCGGCGAAGCCCTTTTCTTTAAGGGCGGTTTTTATTTCCGCGGCGGTAACATCAGGTTCTATTCCCTTTACTACCACTTGTAGGCCCTTACTGCTTTTCAGCTGGTACGGTTATAGTTTTTCTGTACAGTGTCCAGATATTTTGACACTATTCGGAAGTGCTCTTCAGTCTTGGTTTGCACCTTTGTTTTATGGATGTTCCCTTTGATAAGCGGAACAACATGAAAGTTGTCACCGTTCCCGATCAACGACGCAATTTTGTTGACCAGGGCACTCGAGCTTTTTTCCCTAATATAGATTGGAGGGGGCTTGGGTTTTTTTGCGGTGTCTTGGGCTGGTTGGTTTTCCTCAGCCTCCGCCAGTAGGGCAAATCTGTTAGTAGTGGATCTGTCTGGTTCATTATCGTTATTCAGGACACGGTTAATTTTTGTTTTGTTGCCTGCCGGATTACTCTGCGGGCTAAGCTTGCGCTCAATTTGGATGTAGCGATCCATTCCAGTCTGTGTGGCCGTTGCCGCTTTGGCACTTTCCGAGGTTATTGTTTTTGTACTCGCTGTAGTCGTTGACGTCGTGGTACTTTGAGTTGCAGGGGTTTTCGCTGTTGTTGCAGAAGTTGTAGCGCTGCTTGTTGTTGGTGCGAAATTTGTTTCCGGTATTGGAGGGGGGGTTTTACACTGCGAACTCCATGACGCGGGAGTCGGAGTGAGCAGAGCGGGTGAGCAAGACCGTGCCCTTTGGGTTTCAGCGGTTAGTAAAGCCGGGTTGCTTTTAAGCGCCGATTTTTCCACTTCGGTATCGCGGGTTGAAAAGTAAGATTAGAAGCCGTTTCTTTGGTTCACTGAACTTCTACGCTCGTTCTTTTGATTGTTGCTCAATGAGCTCATTGCGTGGCTCTTACTTTTTTTTTTTGGACAATGCAATAGTTTTGGTTTAGCACATTACAACTGTTATAAAAAGCTTGTCTGTCGCTTTTAATAAATTGTATTTCAGTGTCTTTTCGCTTATATTGGCGAAAATATAAGCGAAGTGAAGTTTTCCCGGAGCTCGGGCAAAGCACGTCCGCTCAGTTCGGTAGTTCGATTACGACTCATGTTTTTCGGTCACATGCATCAAAGTTATTCCTACGGATAAGGTCCAATCTTATTTCTTTCAAAGAAAAATACGATTTGGATATGTCCATACCAACTATTCTTATTGCTCTACTGAGGGTTAAACCTAGTCAACAACTAAAGTTTGATAACGATACTACTAAGAGAATAGATTCAGAAAAATAATAAGCCAATAAAGATGAAAAAATATAAATATATCTAAAAATATCTGCCGTAAAAAAATTAAATTATAACAAGAAAGGAAAGCTAACTTCGGGCGGAGGCGAAGTTTATATATCCTTTCAGTTAAAACCGGATATATATCGCAAACATCGGATATAGTTGGCCGATCCTTTTGAGAATATGATATCATAACCCAATTTATTTAACAAAGTTGGTTTTTCTACCAAAATCCATTTCCGATCGTTCAGTTATATAGCAGCTATAAGATATAGTTGGCCGATCGGTATGAAATTTGGTAGATGGGATTAACTGACCAAAAATATACTCTGTACCAAGTTCCAGCTTTCTATCTTCAAAAACAAAGTTGGGTCATTTCCGATCGTTCAGTTATATGGCAGCTATAGGATATAGTCGGCCGATCCTTACGAAATTTGACATGTCGTATTATTTTGCCAAAAATAGCTCTCGTTAACTCTCTAACTCTACAAACACCGAAGTTATACCATTTCCGATCAAACAGTTATATGGCAGCTATAGGATATAGTCGGCCGATCCCGGCCGTTTCGACTTATATACTGTGTGCAAAGGAAAGAAGGGTGGGTGCGAAGTTTCGATGTGGGGAAATTAGGGAAGTTTATTCAAAAAACATCGATGCATCGATGTTTTCATTGATGTTTCTTGCACCTCTAGTTCCCAACCGTTACATGATTGTCCTATACGATAAAATAAAGTGCCCGATTTTGAATAGCTAAAATGGTAAGTATCCCAGTGTTCCCACCCGTTACATGATTAGCCTATACGATAAAATAAAGTGCCCGATTTTGAATATCTAAAATGGTAAGTATCGATGTTGTTTTGATTTTACTGTTTATTTTTGTGCGTGGTGAAATTCCACTGACCTTATTCAAAGGCATACAATTATACAAGGTAGTCAAATCGTTGACTTAAGTCCCTTATTTTAATTATAACATAGTAAGCGTTGAATAGTGCGAGTAAAACGGCTATACAGTACTTTGATTAACCCTCACACGGGGCATGGGGCTAAAAGTTTTTCTTAGTTGTGTTTATAATTTTATTTTAATTAGTTTTAAATTTGACATAATTCTTTGTTTTTGATAGCCATTCTCTTGCTTAAGTTCTTAATTCTAAAGTATAAACGTATCTTAAAATAATTTTTTTTTATATTTACACCAATATCGACCTGCTCAGCGGCGTTTAACAATGTCTGTTTTAAATTTTAAGTTTAATAAAACTAAAAAAACAAACTTTACGCCTAGCACGTGCATGCGAAAAGAACTGCAAAAAGTCTTTTTTTTGCTTGGCCACTTAAAAGTTTTGAAAAAAAAAATCACCTTTCAGTTTGACAGTTTGAAATTAAGGGACCAAAACTAATAATTGTATCATGTTCAAAGGAGTGTTTACATAAAAATTAAGGTTAGGTTTGCTTATTCAACAAATTTAGTAGCCAATTTTGCATAAAGAACCCATGTTTTAACTTGGTGTTTCGTAACAAACTTTAGGAATCTCAATATAGAATGAGAATTTAAAAAAAAAGTCGAATAAGGTGCAAAAATTAAGAAAACTTTTTTTTCGTATGCTGTGCAGTTTTTCTTAGCAGCTTCACTTTAAAAAAATGTAAATGTCATTTCATATTAAATTTACTACCAAGGATTTGAATATTTGGAGAATATGATTAGTGAAAGTTTTTTCTGGCATTTTTGGGAGCATAAAAAGCGACAAGTGTATTATTATTTTCAGTACGATACAATATTGGTATTTTTCTTCTTGGTAGAAGAACTTTATTTTATATATAATTCCTATCTTAGTCATCTCGACAAAAGTCCATATCGGCTTACTTCTGCACCTGCGAAAAAAAAGAAAACTAGATGAAGATGTTGCGAATGTACATCGAGAAGAAAACGAGGTTCCTCATGTAGTGACGCACAGTCCACCTAAACATGTTGAAAGCATTGACAAGACGGAAACGCCGTCTTCCTCCAACACTACGTCTTTTCCAAACACTTGGATTCTCATGCAGAGTGGCTCGTACTATCTGACGTGAGGAAAGGGCTATTCTGCAAATATTGTCCATGGCTTACGCCTCGAAATCAAGGAGGTTATCGAGGGATTACTCCGCTTGGGGTACATGTCACGCAGCCGTTGACTGATTTCAAAAATTTGGTTGGGATCAAGAGTGTGTTAGAAATTCATTCTCAAAATATGTACCATAAGAATGCAATGGCAACGGGGAAGGACTTCGTGAGAGACTATCACAATTCACAACGAAGCGTCCGTAATCTTCTCGACAAAAACCATCTTTCGCAAACGCAAGAGAACAGAAAACGACTTATCCCCATTGTGAAAACGGTCATTTTTTGCGGAAAGCGGAATATTCCACTTCGTGGGCATAAAGATGACGAAGATATTCAGAAAAATAAATCGCCTGTGCAAAACGAAGGAAATTTCAGGTGAAATTTTGTTTTCGATGAATCTCCAGATCTGTCGGGAAAAGCTCAGGTAAACTTTAATCCTGCCAATTATTACGTAGAAGTAGAATTTCCGTAAAAATATAATAATTGATTGATTGCCTATTGCCTGAATTATCGGATAGTGGTTGTTCCCAAGAAAATAAACAGAAATTTACTGTATAATGTTTCTCGTTATAGATTGCCGTTGTACTCAGATACCTCGATTTTTCACCTGGTAAAGCATGCATACAAGAAGACTTTGTATCTTTTTTTGACGCATTCGGTCAACTTTCGAAAAATACTCTCGCGGAGGGCACAGAATCAGCAGTAATCGAGGATGAAGATGGATCAATGGCTTACAGGACTACTGGAAAAAATGACCGAACCGATGAAGAATTGTCTCTAACTGGATTTGCCATCGGGAGGAATGTTCTTGGAGTCATGAGGAAAATGAATCTCCGAATGGAGAAATGCGCTTCGATAGGGACTGATGGATGTGCGGTCATGCTGTCAGATATCGGAGCAGTCAACGAAATTAGGAAAGAAGCAAAAAATGCTGTCATGACACCGTGTTTCTTGCACAAACTCAACAACAGTATTTCAAAGTCAGTGAAAGTACGATTAATCGAAAACGTTGCCAGTGCGATACGAGAAGTGGACAAATTCTTCAAGAACCCATTTCCATAACGTGTGACTGTATTAGCAAAGATACTTTGTGAAAAAATTGTCCAGTTGTGTGAAACAAGATGGGAGAGAGACACGATTCTGTCCTTCAATTTGTTGCGAAGTTACCGTTGATAATCGAAGCTCTGTCAAAAATCAGTGAGTGGAAGAACAGAGAAACAGCAGGCAAAGCAACAATTCTCCTATCGGCTTTGTGCCAGTTCGAATTCATCGTCGGGCTCTTCTGTCTCAGCGACATTCTATCCCTCACCCATCCGCTCAGCGTAGTTCTTCAGAAGGAAGCAATTGATTTGGCGAAGGCATCAAAAATAATTGGGACGTTGCTTGCCACGTTGAAAAATAAGAGGGAAAAAGTTGATGAAATACTTTTTATCTTTAAAAACATGAAAGTTGGGTCATATTCGATCGTTCAGTTATATGGCAGCTATAGGATATAGTTTTATTTATAATATTGATAATATTTTTAATTTTTTTTTTTAGTCTCTTGTGAACGTTACAATATCTTCTCTTCAATGTAACTCGAACCAATGTATTGTTGATTTTTTTTATTGGTGTGGGATTTCGCTCGCACTAGGGGCCAAAATAAACTCAGTGAATAAAATCTTTCGATTTACTGGTATTATATAAGGCCACAGAAAGTGGTCGATGGCCTCATAGTGTGCCGTATGTAGAGCTTGGGCATCCCTGCTTTATAGGGTCGAAAATGTCTCTTTTAATACGTAGAACAGATTTGACCAAAATTATAATACCCTTTGCAAGGGTATAAATATTCTGATTTAAAACAACATTTCACCTAGAAACCCAAAAAGAAAAATGCAACTCGGGTATAAACTTTTTACAAAAAATAAATGTACTTTATTTATATATATTTTTTATAATATAAAACACATGTTATGTACCTTTGAAAGTCAATTTTATCTTACTGGTGATACCCAAAGATATGTACACATGTATGTATATATAAGCATTCAAGTATGTAAATACATTTTTGTATGTATATTTTGTGGACTTTGTGTACACTTAAACATGTGTGTTACTCATTTTAACACTATAAAAATAGACAAAGTGTGTTGAATGTGGAAGCTATCTTGATGTCATAATAATAAAAAATACAGCATATATGTATTGCATATACTCTTCTACATGCGAGGTCATTATTTTGGTCAGGACAGAATTTGACTTTATTATCGTACAATATTCCGATTGTTCATCATTGTTTGACGCTAAAATATTTTTGAAAGTCTCCGGTGATTTTATTTTTCTTATAAAACAAACGGTATTTTCTTATACGTTAAAAAATAAACGAAAAAATATATAATAATAAATAAATAGATTAAATCCATGAGAAAATATATGTTTTTATTGCATAACAGTTTTTTAATTGATGAATAACCAAAAAATGAGTGTGTGCATATTTTAATTTTCATTTAATATTTTATTTTCTCTTTAATATCAACTTGCAAAGATACTTGTTGTAAAATTTACATATGTATGTACATATGTACATGTGTTCATTCATACATATAATATTCAACTTCTACCTTTAGATCCCATCACGAGTTCTTATTGGTTATAGAAATGGATTCCACCTCTGAAGTTCTGGTAAGAATTTTTATTTCCCGAAAAAAAATTACTGTAATAATTACAGTATAAGCTCAAAAAATTGTGTTCTTTGAAATATTTTTTAAATTATGTTTTGCATACGAAATCAATCCGACCAATTTCGTTTATCTATACATACACTTGACAGAAAAACTATGCGTACAAACATGTTCGCTCACTTCGGCTTCGAAAAAAGTGGTAATAGAATATGTACATAGAAAATTCATTTTTTTTTTTAATTTCGTAGTAAAGTAGTAAAGTAGTAAATTTTATTAGCTTTAGCTTTATTAGCATTACAAACATACCTTCTTATACCTTCTACATACCTACATACTTCTTAGTTCCCAGCTCTTAAACTTGATATATAAGATAATATAGAAAAACTAAAAGCAATAGTCTGATTTTCAATCAGAAAAAGTCTGCATACAGAACTTAAAATATAAAAAAAAACCTTTTATATATTAGTACAAAGTTGGTTATCCTTTTCGTTTAATAACTTCAGCCAAACAATTTTGCATTCTGCCGTTATCTTACTCCTGCCGTTCTTTTACTCCATTCTTCCTGAATGACTCTTTTGAGCATATCCTTGGATGTTATGGTATTTTGGAGTATCCTGAGCCATATAGGTTCTATAGGTTCCATAGATGATCAATAGGATTAAAATCAAAGGATTGTGGTGGCGAATTTAAGTGATTTTTTACATTAAAAGGCATCTACAGCTTGGTATTGTGGGCGCAATGTTTGGGGTCATTGTCCTGTTGAAATAAAAACTCATTTTCCAGTCTGTAAAACAAACCATAAAATACGGTGGTGGTGGTATGATGGCTCGGGAATGTATGGCGTCTAGTGTAGTCGGTAATCTTGAATTCATTGAATCCACAATGGATCACAAGAAGTATATCGACATTTTAAAACACAATTTTTTCAAACCGCTAAAAAATTAGGACTGGAAAATGATTTTTTGTTTCAATACCATTTTCTATGTGTACTATTAGCACTTTTTTTGCGAACCCAAAGTGAGCGAACATGTTAGTACGCATAGTTTTTCTGGAAAGTGTATATACATACATGTATATATGTATATATGTATTTTACATATACAAAAATTATTCGGATTGAAGAACACAACCAAGACTAATAATAATAATAATAAGACTAAAAATATTCAGAATCTGATATACCGTATCAATACAAATGAATGTACATATATTTGTTGACTTCTACCGCTTACTAAAGGAATCATGCATAGAATCGCCAAATTCAAACCGAGATACTGAAGCCATTAACACCGATGGAATTACTGGTGATAAATGTAACTCTTCACCACAAATTAACATCACAAATGAGAAATCCCTTGAATGTACCGTGACGGTTGATACAGATGATATTCAATTGCAAGATGAGCTGGAAATTAAAGATAATACCAAAGAAAACTCTTCAACGGGATTTGAAGGGGATACTAAAAAAGTTTACACATCTATGGAATCTGGAAATGACAATGATTTACCCACTGTTCATACAACATCTAAAACTGAAAAAGAATTTTGTGAAAAAAAAGAATTGGTTGATGTTACAAAAGTAGAGGAACGTGAAGTTGGCAGCGAAACGGAGTCAGAAGATGGGACAGAGTGCTCAAGAAACGTAATATATAAAACAATTTTTCTTTTCATTGCTATTGCTTTTAAAAAGTCTTAAATGTAATTTACATTTAACTAATTAACTTTTTTACAAGTGTAACATATTACTCCTGTTTTTAACATGAATATGTGATATGCAAATTTTAAGTTTCATATAAGTTAAGTTGCGAGTTGTATTTTATCGCGACATGTAAACTCCAAACTCTTCAAAATAACCTTTCGGTTTTGGATCAAACCTAGAAGAACATCATGTTATCGACGATTTTGCAAGCAATATTAATGTTACTGTAATGAAAAACAAGAAAGGAAAGCCAGCTTCGGGCGGAGCCGATGTTGATATACCTTTGCAGTTTAAACCGGATATATATCGCAAACATCGGATATAGTTGGTCGATCCTTATGAAAATATCATAATATAAGCAATTTATTAAAATAAAGCTAAAAATAAGTCCCAAGCCAAAATAAGTACCAAAGTTGGTATTTCTACCAAATACCATTTTCGATCGTTCAGCTATATGGCAGCTATAGGATATAGTCGGCCGATCGTTATGACATTTGGTTGGTCGGATCAACTAACCAAAAATATAATCTGTACTAAGTTCCAGCTTACTATCTTCAAAAACACGAAAGTTGGGTCATTTCCGATCGTTCAGTTATATGGCAGCTATAAGATATATTCGGCCAATCCTTATGAAATTTAGTATGTCGTATTTAGCCAAAAATAACACTCATACAAAATTCGAACTTTCTAACTCTAAAAACACCAAAGTTATACCATGTCCGATCAATCAGTTATATGGCAGCTATCCCGCTGTAACGAACTATTATTCTGCTTCCGCTCGCCACAATTTGCCGCGGCTAGCTCACAGAGTTTCGCGGATCCGTTCCACCGAATTTATAGATTCGACGTGATTGCCCAAGCCCAGAAAATAATACAAGTAGCTTTACGTTGCGTAGTCTCTTTATTTTCCGCTCTCTCTGTTTACAACTGTGATTCATGCGGGTTCCCGGGAATGACCCTTGGTGTGTCCTTGGTGACCCTTGGTGTGTCCTTGGTGACCCTTGGTGTGTCCGTCCTGGATATCTCCTCCGTTTCTGGTGTTTCCGCTGCTGCTCTTGTTGCCGGGGCTCCTCCTCGTTGATCCGTCGTCACCTTCCACCTCTTCGGTTCGGTCTGGCCTTCGGCTATGAACTGAAAAGCCTCCACTACGCCGTCGGGGATACGCGCATACGCGCCGTACCGCCGGGGCTCGGGAGTTGGCGGGCTGTAGCCTCCGCTACACCAGGATGAACGCCGTGCTCTGCGCACCGGCGACGCTGGTTCGGGAGATAGCTACTGGCTGTCGCCTCTGCACCACCAGGGAGATGCGCCGTGCATGCGCACCGGCGGACCTGGTTCGGGGTGTGCGGCCTGTAGGCTCCGCTACGCCAGGAGCACGCCGTGCTCTTCGCACCGGCGAGTCTGGTTTGGGAGATGGCTACTGGTGGTCGTCCCCGCAACCCGCTGTGCATGCGCACCAGCGGCCCTGGTTCAGAGATTGCTGTCTACAGCCGGCTCCGCTACGCCAGGAGACGCCGTGCCTTTCCGCACCGGCGGGCCTGGATTGGGAGTTGCCGAAGTCTTGTCAGTCGCCTGTCCAGGACCGTACGTCACTCTTTCGGCCGGGTGACCACCGCGCGTACGCGCCAATGGGCCCGGGTCAAGAGCTGCTTGGTGGGTGATCGGGGCCTCCCCGATCGCGTTCCAAAGCGGGCGTGAGTTCCCGAGTTGGCTTATCCGCGTCCTGCAGGACCACGCCTGTTGGTTGCGAGTCAAGAACCCGCGTGGCGTACGCCAGACTTGTTCTTTCCTCACTTCCTTGCAAGGCTACCTGCTTTGACTTGGAATAGCCCACGCTCGACTCTGTTGCCCTGTAGCTTTCGAGGAAACCAACCGACGCCGATCCTCTCTCGTCTTGTCCTTCTCGTCCTCCGGAGCGAAACCGGGCTCGGGATCTTGAGTCGGCCTGTCCTTTCCGGTGCAGGACCACGCCTGTTGGTTGTGAGTCAGGAGTCCGAATGGCGTACGCCAGACTTATCCTTTCTGCACTTCCTAGCAAGGCTACCTGCCGTGGCCAGGAACTGGTCCAACTCGTCTCCTGTCGCCTAGGTCGTTCCCCGTAAATGTCCTCGTACCGTTCTTTCCTTGTCTCGTTCGTTCTCCTTACGTTTGGCTGTCGGACTCTCCAAAGGCGGTCTTTCAACTCAAACAACCGAATCCTTTTTAGCAACGCTCTAACACTTGATTGGCGGACTCTCCAAAGGCGGTCCCCAACTCAACGCTACAAGCTTCCTAAAAAGACTCGTCCCGAGCCGCTCCAGTGGGCCTCCTTTTATACTGACTGGAGCGCCCGTTAATCCTCCTGGACTCTGCTCCTGCCGTTAATCCTGCTTCCAGAATCACGCCACTTTCCCGTTGGCGGGCTGCCGTTACTCCTGTTTCCAAGATCACGCCACTTTCCCGTTGGCGGGCTGCCGTTACTCCTTTTTCCTGCTGGCAGGTGGCCATCCGTGCGGCCGTTGCCCTTTTCCGTTCGGCCACTGACCCCTGCTGTTGCTATGCGACGTGACGCTGGCCTCCTCCGCCTCCCCTGTTGCTCCTTGCTCCTTTGCTGCTCCCACTCATGTCGCCCATCCTGAACTCCGCTGCGCGGCGGGCTCATGTGCCCGCCGTCGCCTCGGGAGCCGTTACGTTCCACGTTGATCCGCCTTCCACTCGATGATGGAGCTCTGCCTCTCACTGCCCTCACTGCCTTCCCATTCGTCCACTGGTGCTCCGGGGACCGTTACGTTCCACGTCGATTCCGTCTTCCCACTGGGCGATGTAACCTTGCATTTCCATTTGTCTGCTGGGGCTCCGGGAACCGTTACGTTCCACGTTGATTCCGTCTTCCCACTGGACGATGTAACCTTGCATTTCCACTTGTCTGCTGGTGCTCCGGGAACCGTTACGTTCCACGTTGATTCCGTCTTCCCACTGGGCGTTGTAACCCTGTCCTTCCATTCGTCTACTGCTGCTCCAGGAACCGTTACGTTCCACCTCGATTCTGTCTTCGCCCTTGATGGTGAACCCTACCCCTCCCCGTTCGTATTGGTCATCAGCCTATCTCCTGCGGCCCCCTAAACTGATTGGCTATTGCTGTCTTAGCGTGTGAGGAGGCGAATTCTCCTCACACTTCCCCCCTTCTTCGGGAACGACAGAGACACTTGCCAATGTAACGAAAACTTCGCCACTCTCAGCTCACCGAAAAAAAACTGTGCCTGATCGCTCTTCTCTTTGGTGGGGATGCCCATCCACTTGTGTGGTGTGGATGCCCATCCCCTTCCCCCCTCCTTCGGAAGACGGCCGATGGCTTCCCCCTCTCGCTGGCGTTGTTTGGTCGTTTTGGTTTTTTTTTTCTTTTTCCTCCTATTTTTTTTCTCTCTTTGTTTTTGTTTAGATTTTTACTACTAACCCTATAGTTATATATACTTTAATTTTTTTTTTTTTTTTTTTTTTAATAATTATGCTAAACCTATTATTCATTTTTTTTCCAAATACTAACTATGCTAACCCTATTATTACTCTTTTTTTTTTTTTTTTTAAACCCCTTGTTCCTACCATATATATTTTTTTTTTTTTTTTTTTTTTTTTCCTTTTTTTTTTTTTTTTTTTTTTTTTTTTTTACTTTTATTATTTTTGTCCTCTTAAAACCCTTTATTCCTACCCTTTATTTATTATTATTATTATTATTACTTTTTTTCTTAAATTTGTTTTTTTTTTTTTTAAACTAACCTTTTTTTTTTTTTTTTTTTTTTTTTTTTTTTATACTAACTTTTGTCCCCCTTTTTTTTTTTAAATTCCAATATATTTCTTTTTTTATTATTTATTTATTATTTAATTATATTTTTTTTTTTTTTTTTTTTTTTTTTTAAACTTTTCCCTTTTTTTTTTTTTTTTTTTTTTTAATACTAACTTTTGTCCCCCCTTTTTTTTTTTTTTTTAAAATCCAATATATTTCTTTTTTTATTATTTATTTATTATTTAATTATTTTTTTTTTTTTTTTTTTTTTTTTTTTAAGTTCCATTTTTTTTTATTCAACTTCTCCTCACCACCCTTACTCCTCTACCGCCTCCTCGCACCCGGAAGCACGTGGCACCAACTTGTACCAAGATGCACCATCTTCCGGGTTTTCCTCTCCGCTTGGTCATCTCCGCCTTCACCCTTGCGGCAAGCTCCGGCGGCCAATTGTCTTCCGGCACATCTCGCCCGCCTCCGACCGATGCCTGCCGCTCCAGCACCGGTCTTGCCGGCCGCTTCTCTGGGCAAGACGTCTGCCGGCCCAGCGCAGGCCTCCGCGGCTCCGGCCACACCCACGGCCCCTTCTCCAACGGCTGCTCCTCCTTTTTCTCCCGTGGACACGGTGTCGGGGGCACCGCGGGCCACGGCGTCGGCGCCCGGGCCCTCCTCCAGCTCGAGGTCGCCCTGCACGGCTTCTCCTCCGGCCTCTCCGGTCTGGGGCGTGGCGTCGGCGGTATCTTCCTCTTCCACTTTCTGGCCTGTCGCACCCTTCCGGCGGCGGCCCTTCTCTTCGCCGTCTCCACTATCTTCCGGATCCGCCGCTGCCGTGCCGTCTTCGCCCTCGCCCTGACCATGGCCCTCTGGCGTCCGTCGATGCGCCGCTGCCTGGCCTCCTTCGCGTTCCTCCTCCGCATTTGGGCAATCACCTTGACGCGGGCCCTCGCCATGTTCTCCGTCACCTTCATCAGGGCCAGCCGCCGACTGTCCCACTCCGCTCGCAGGCGCAGGACCAGCTCCTCGCTCCTGCGCCGCCGCTCCACCTCGAAGGATCCGACCGGGATGCATCCTCCTCTTCCTGCTGCCCGCCGGACCATCCACTCTGATCTCGCCTTCTTGGCGTTCCACGAAGGGTCGCCGACTATTTCGACGTCGCTGTCGTCGGACGAAATAATTATAGTTGCGCTGGACGACATGCTTGATGATGCTTGCGGCTGCGTGTTGATTTCGAATAGGCCGACCATCTCCCACGTCTCCACTTATATAGCGCATCCATTTCCCGTTGCTGGAAATGTCCCGCTAATGGTCCCGTTGCTTGCTCTCCTCCTCCTTGCGGGGTTTTTGTTGTTGTTGTTTTCCCCCTTTTTTTTTTGTGTGCCCGTTATGCGGACACAATGTATTTGTCCGCTTTCGTTATCCCTTTGCTGTTTCTTCCGTGTCTTGAGCCTTTAGCTCGCTCACATGAGCTCTCTTCTCCCTTCTTGTTCTGCCGTGTCGTAACGTGACAATTACTGGAGAAACGAAATCCACCACCGTATATGGCCCGTCGTACCGAGGGGCCAGTTTCGCCGCGAATCCTTCAGCCGCCTTTGATAGGTGGTGCTCCTTTGCCCACACTGTTTCACCGACCTTTGGACTCCACTTCCGCCTTCTCAAGTTGTAATATCGCGCCTGGTCCTGGGCAGCTCGCTCCATATTCCTTCTTACTATCTCGAATGTCTCCTTGAGTCTCGCCGCGTTTTCCATGGGTGTTCCTTGCTCGGCTCCCGTGCCCAACACATTCTCGTCGAACAGGGCTCGCGGCATCCTTGGCTCCCTGCCCTGCGTTATAAAACACAGCGAGTACCCCGTGGACTCCGAGATTGCGGAATTTACCGCCAACATTAGCTCTGGCCAGTGTTCGTCCCACTTCCTTTGCTCTTTCCCAGCGAACTGGGCGATCATTGTTTTTACCGTCCTGTTCGCTCTTTCCGTGGGGTTCTCCTGCGGCGTATATGGCGCGGTGAACTGATGGCGTACGCCGAGTTCTCCGAGGAATTTCTTGAAGCTGCGACTGGTGAACTGCACCCCGTTGTCCGTTATTATTATTTTTGGCACTCCATATCGAGCGATGATTCTCTCCCTGAATGCCTTCTGCAGCGCCTCTGTTGTTGCTTTCCGAAGAGGCACTATCTCCGTCCATTTTGAAAACCGATCGATTATCACCAGGATCATCGTATTGCCGTGTTTCGACCTGGGCAGTGGGCCTACGAAATCTGCACATACCGTCGCCCATGGCTCCTCCGGAACCTGTGTCAGCATTTGCCCGGCCATCTGCATCTGATTCGGCTTGTACTTCAGGCACGTCTCGCACTTCCTGACGTATTTCCGGATGTCCCTCTGCATCCCTGGCCAGAAATACCGGGCGGCCACTCTGGCTATGGTTTTCCTTACGCCCAGATGTCCCGCCGTTGGTGCGTCGTGATTTTCATTGAGGACCTGCTGCCTCATCTCCAGCGGCACGCACAGCTTCCATGACGCCACTTCCTCGCTTCCGGCTCTATGCGGGACGTGGCGGTAGATCAACCCGCCCTCTTCCACGTAATCCGGGAATTTTTGTGGGCTTGTTGTCATCTTTTTCCTCAATGCGCTTATCCACCCGCCTTGTTCGGCGACCACCTCCATGGCTTTCCTAAATTTTTCCATTACCGGCTGGCGGGACAGAGCGTCGGCCACCACATTGAGCTTTCCTTTCCGGTAACTGATGACGTAGTCATACTGCTGTAGTTCGAATACCCACCTCGCTATTCTGCCGAGTGGGCTCTCGATGTTATTCAGCCACTTCAACGCCATGTGGTCCGTGATCACGTCGAACTGGTACCCCACCAGGTAGGGCCTCATTTGCCTTATCGCCCATACTATGGCCAGGCACTCCTTTTCTGTTGCGGAGTAATTTTTCTCGGCCCCAATCAACGTTCGACTGGCGTACGCGATCACGCGTTCGCCCTCCTCGGTGTCCTGGGTCAGGACCGCCCCGACGCCGTAGTCGCTGGCGTCCGTTTGCAGCACGAATTTTTTTTCGAAGTCTGGGCATGCTAGCACTGGATCCTCTGCCAGCCGTGACTTTAAAGTCTCAAAGGCCTCTTGGTGTTTGGTTGTCCACTCCCATTTTGTTCCTTTCCGCAGAAGATCGTTCAAAGGCTTCGCTATCCCCGCGAAGTCTGGGACGAACCGCCGATACCACGATGCCATCCCTATGAACTGGCGCACTCCCTTGACGTTCGTCGGGGGTTGTAGCTCTGTAATCGCGGCCACCTTTCCCGGATCCATTCCGATCCCTTGGCTTGTTATCCGGTGGCCCAGGTAGAGCAGCTCCTGCCTGAAGAAATGGCACTTTTCCGTATTTATCCGCAGGTTTGCCGCTCTCAACCTTCTGAACACCTCTTGTAGATTCCGCATATGCTCCTCCTTGGTGCGTCCGATTACTATAATGTCATCCTGATACGCGAATGCGTGTGGAGCCATATCCGGGCCTATGACCTGGTCCAGGGCCCTTTGAAACGTTGCCGAGGCTGAGTGCAGCCCAAAAGGCATGACTTTCCATTGGTATAGACCCTTCCCTGGAACGGTGAAAGCGGTGAATTTCCTGCTGCTTTCCTCTAGGGGGATTTGCCAGTACCCATCCTTCAAATCGAGACTGCTGAAGAACCTTGCTTCTCTCAGCTGCTCCAAAATGAAATTTATGCGAGGCATCGGGTACGCATCTTTTATTGATTTCGCATTAATTTGTCGGAAATCCACGCACATCCTCCATTGCCCCGTTTTCTTCTTCACCATTACGATGGGTGAACTGTACGCGCTATTTGAGGGCTCGATGCATCCCTTCTCCAGCAACTCCTCCACCTTAGAGTTTATCTCCCCCTGAATTTTTGGATTTTTGGGGTAATACCGTTGTTTTATGGGAATGTCGTCCTTCATCGTGATCCTGTGCTGTGTTATGTTCGAACAACCCTTCTGGCCTGCGAACGCCTCCAGTTCTCTATCGATGAATCTTCTGACCCGTTCCTCTTCCCATTTTTCCGGGCATCCGGCTACCGCTACGGACAGTCTATCCTCCAGGCAGCCGGCCCATCTTTTCCTTTTGGGTATTGAAATTCGGTGGCCTGCGCACGTCAAGGTTGTGCCGAACTCGCTGAGGAAATCCCATCCTAGCACCAGATCGTCCTCCATGCCTGGCATCACCAGCAAGTTTAGTGTTTTTGTGCGATCGCCGAAACTTATCCTGGCTTGGAGCACGACGCGTGTCTCCGTATGGCTTCCGTTAGCCAGCTTCACCAGTTTCCTTGTTGCGATTCGTTGCCCGGTGATCTCCGGCCTTTCCGCTAGCTCTTCGGAGATGAAACTCGCCGTTGCTCCTGTGTCCAGCATGGCCTTTATTTCTGTGCCCTCGACCTCGATGGTTGCCGTCAGCTGCTGCTCCTCCTCGGATAATCCTCCTATTAATTTTGAGAGGCAGCACCGTGCGATCCCGGCTCTCCTCCCTGTTGCTGAGACCGCTGCGCGTTTCCCGCCCTCTGGCAGCATTCCGTGCTCCTTACCCCTATTGCGCCGCACATCTTGCAAAACAAAATTCGTGGGTTCCTGCACCCGCTGGCCCAATGGCCCATGCCACCGCACCTGTTGCATGCTTGAGCCGGGTTCTCCACAGAACCCTGCCTTGGCCCTGCTGCCCTCTGCTGACTATGCTGTTGCGGAGCCGGCCTATGCTGGGTCTCAGGCTGCCATCTTGGCATCCAACTCTGGTTCATGCTGTTCTGTCGCTCCGGTGGGCCTTGGCGCGGTTCCTCTCTTTGCCACCTTGGTGCCCATTGTGTGTTTTGGACGGCCTGGTGGTGGAACTCGTCCCGTTGTCCTTTCTGGGTCCATTGGTCCCTCTGGTACCTTGCCGCTTCGCTATGCTGCGGTTCTTCTCCCTTCCATCTCTCGTTTACGGGCGGCTGACTGTGGCTCCACCTTTGCTCCGTGGCCACTTGCCTGTTAAAGGCCTCTTCCTCCTGCGCTAGTTCCTCGAACTCCTCTGCTAGGCCCATCACCTCCTCTAACGACGCGCAGGCGTATGGCCTTATGAACATCTTCATCCTCGGCATGCAGTTCTCGACGAGCCTCTCTATCACTTCTTTCGTTGTTTTGCCCAATGGTTTCATTAGTGACTGGAGGTCCACCATGTATTCTTTGAACGGCTCTCCACGACGCTGCTTCCGTTGGCGAACTTGGTCCGCCAACTTCTCGAAGTATCCTTTCGGCAGGAAGAAATTCTCAAAGCTTGCCTTGAACCTCGCCCATGTTGGCCATTCTTCGTCGTTCATGATGAACCATCTTTGGGCCCTGCCCTGCAGTAGTTCTGGCATGGCTCTGGGGATCGTGTTTATGTCCAATCCGTATGTCTTTGCGGACCACGTTACTCGGTCCAGGAACTCCAACGGGTCCCCTGTACCGTCGAAACGAAACGACCAGTCCCGCACTTGTCTGGCTACTTTGGCGTAATCCACCGGGGCCGGAACATACTTCCTTGACTGCGGCTCCATGCTCCTTCCCATTCTTGGGTCTGGTACCGCCAGGCTCTCTATGAACTTCTCGGTTTCGCTGGCTGCTCTCTGCCTGGGGGTTGATCTCTGTCCAAATCTTTCCTCTAGGCCGTGTGTTAGCGCCAGTACCTCCTCTTCCTTGGACTCGTCGACCCACCTTGCCACTGAGGATCTCATTGCTTCCACAGTCCCGTCTGCTGGTAGACCGAGCTCTCTACACACCTCGCTCAGCTCCTCCTTTCTTAATGTGTATATCCAGTTCTTTCTTCCCATCTTTCTGCTACGTTATTTTCTAGGCTAAATGCAATCACGAAGTTTGGGCGCCAGGTGTAACGAACTATTATTCTGCTTCCGCTCGCCACAATTTGCCGCGGCTAGCTCACAGAGTTTCGCGGATCCGTTCCACCGAATTTATAGATTCGACGTGATTGCCCAAGCCCAGAAAATAATACAAGTAGCTTTACGTTGCGTAGTCTCTTTATTTTCCGCTCTCTCTGTTTACAACTGTGATTCATGCGGGTTCCCGGGAATGACCCTTGGTGTGTCCTTGGTGACCCTTGGTGTGTCCTTGGTGACCCTTGGTGTGTCCGTCCTGGATATCTCCTCCGTTTCTGGTGTTTCCGCTGCTGCTCTTGTTGCCGGGGCTCCTCCTCGTTGATCCGTCGTCACCTTCCACCTCTTCGGTTCGGTCTGGCCTTCGGCTATGAACTGAAAAGCCTCCACTACGCCGTCGGGGATACGCGCATACGCGCCGTACCGCCGGGGCTCGGGAGTTGGCGGGCTGTAGCCTCCGCTACACCAGGATGAACGCCGTGCTCTGCGCACCGGCGACGCTGGTTCGGGAGATAGCTACTGGCTGTCGCCTCTGCACCACCAGGGAGATGCGCCGTGCATGCGCACCGGCGGACCTGGTTCGGGGTGTGCGGCCTGTAGGCTCCGCTACGCCAGGAGCACGCCGTGCTCTTCGCACCGGCGAGTCTGGTTTGGGAGATGGCTACTGGTGGTCGTCCCCGCAACCCGCTGTGCATGCGCACCAGCGGCCCTGGTTCAGAGATTGCTGTCTACAGCCGGCTCCGCTACGCCAGGAGACGCCGTGCCTTTCCGCACCGGCGGGCCTGGATTGGGAGTTGCCGAAGTCTTGTCAGTCGCCTGTCCAGGACCGTACGTCACTCTTTCGGCCGGGTGACCACCGCGCGTACGCGCCAATGGGCCCGGGTCAAGAGCTGCTTGGTGGGTGATCGGGGCCTCCCCGATCGCGTTCCAAAGCGGGCGTGAGTTCCCGAGTTGGCTTATCCGCGTCCTGCAGGACCACGCCTGTTGGTTGCGAGTCAAGAACCCGCGTGGCGTACGCCAGACTTGTTCTTTCCTCACTTCCTTGCAAGGCTACCTGCTTTGACTTGGAATAGCCCACGCTCGACTCTGTTGCCCTGTAGCTTTCGAGGAAACCAACCGACGCCGATCCTCTCTCGTCTTGTCCTTCTCGTCCTCCGGAGCGAAACCGGGCTCGGGATCTTGAGTCGGCCTGTCCTTTCCGGTGCAGGACCACGCCTGTTGGTTGTGAGTCAGGAGTCCGAATGGCGTACGCCAGACTTATCCTTTCTGCACTTCCTAGCAAGGCTACCTGCCGTGGCCAGGAACTGGTCCAACTCGTCTCCTGTCGCCTAGGTCGTTCCCCGTAAATGTCCTCGTACCGTTCTTTCCTTGTCTCGTTCGTTCTCCTTACGTTTGGCTGTCGGACTCTCCAAAGGCGGTCTTTCAACTCAAACAACCGAATCCTTTTTAGCAACGCTCTAACACTTGATTGGCGGACTCTCCAAAGGCGGTCCCCAACTCAACGCTACAAGCTTCCTAAAAAGACTCGTCCCGAGCCGCTCCAGTGGGCCTCCTTTTATACTGACTGGAGCGCCCGTTAATCCTCCTGGACTCTGCTCCTGCCGTTAATCCTGCTTCCAGAATCACGCCACTTTCCCGTTGGCGGGCTGCCGTTACTCCTGTTTCCAAGATCACGCCACTTTCCCGTTGGCGGGCTGCCGTTACTCCTTTTTCCTGCTGGCAGGTGGCCATCCGTGCGGCCGTTGCCCTTTTCCGTTCGGCCACTGACCCCTGCTGTTGCTATGCGACGTGACGCTGGCCTCCTCCGCCTCCCCTGTTGCTCCTTGCTCCTTTGCTGCTCCCACTCATGTCGCCCATCCTGAACTCCGCTGCGCGGCGGGCTCATGTGCCCGCCGTCGCCTCGGGAGCCGTTACGTTCCACGTTGATCCGCCTTCCACTCGATGATGGAGCTCTGCCTCTCACTGCCCTCACTGCCTTCCCATTCGTCCACTGGTGCTCCGGGGACCGTTACGTTCCACGTCGATTCCGTCTTCCCACTGGGCGATGTAACCTTGCATTTCCATTTGTCTGCTGGGGCTCCGGGAACCGTTACGTTCCACGTTGATTCCGTCTTCCCACTGGACGATGTAACCTTGCATTTCCACTTGTCTGCTGGTGCTCCGGGAACCGTTACGTTCCACGTTGATTCCGTCTTCCCACTGGGCGTTGTAACCCTGTCCTTCCATTCGTCTACTGCTGCTCCAGGAACCGTTACGTTCCACCTCGATTCTGTCTTCGCCCTTGATGGTGAACCCTACCCCTCCCCGTTCGTATTGGTCATCAGCCTATCTCCTGCGGCCCCCTAAACTGATTGGCTATTGCTGTCTTAGCGTGTGAGGAGGCGAATTCTCCTCACACCGCTTAAGGCTTCCTGTAATTAATACCGCTACTTAAAATATCTTTTCCTAAGGGAGTCGGTTCTCGTGACTTTTTTGCGCTTAAAATTCCTAAACGCGTTATTTTCAAAATGATTTTAAAATTTTTGACGTTTTTCAATAAATAGCTATAGATGATATATCCACAGGCAAAAAATCTGCCCAGATCGGCATCCTGGGAACGGCTGGGCAGCGGCACGATGGCGACTAATCAGACACGGCTCAAATGTCGTAATACGTTACAAAGGACTTATTAATTTTAATCCTCATCGTATTTCTTCATCCTCTCTTCTTATGAGCTAATACTACTAATAAACTTCATTTGGATCTGGACATTCAACTCGAATAAAATCAAATGAGGTCTTTTCTTGCCGTGATATTTTGAGTTTTTAAGGCATTTCGAGTTGCGATGAAAATTACGTTATGACCGTATAATCACCGTGCGGGTTAGGTCGAGACTTAAAATTTGGTCTAAAGTGGTAAAAAGATTTTATGATTTTACAAAAAAACCTTTGGTTTCTCACTCCCCTCTTTGACCGGTTGCTGCGATGATGAAAGCGGGGAGGTAGGGGAGGAATGTTCAATGTTAGGGTCGCTTAAGGCTTCCCGTAATTAATACCGCTACTTAAAATATCTTCTCCTGCATTAGGAACGCTTTCCCTTATTTCCGTCTGCAGACGCCTGCGTTCCACCTTCCGAAGAGAATTTTCATCTTCGATCTGCCGCTGCTCCGGCAAGTTTCCCGTTCTCTTTTGCTTATGCTCGGCACCGTTAGGGCCCACGGGACAGATACCCAAAGCTTCCTTCCCGTGGTACGCACCAAAAATTTCACCAAGGCTCCGCTTTTTCTTGCGCTTGTACACGCTTTACGGTCACGCTATCGGACGCTATGGCCGGACACAATCTTCGGAATTCTCCTCTTGTACGAGTTTCATCTTCTCTCCTTCTTTACAGAGTCTACTGCTCGGTCCCAGGATCGGTCTTCCCGTTTGTATAAGACAAGCGCCGTCCCAACAACTCCTATTCGGAACGCACAGAGTTCCGTCTTCTCTCCTTCTTTACAGAGTCTACGGCTCTGGCTCAGGAACGGTCTACCCGTTTTTATAAGACTTGATTTGCATATTCCTATTGCCCTTTTTCTCTATCTTCTTTCCAGCCACTTGTGGTTCCTTTGGAGAGTCAAAACGAAAAGAAATAACGCTTCGCGTGGATCCTCAAGCCTTGCCCAACACTATTTGATCGCCACTTCACCTGATCCACCCTGTTGCTAGGCTGCCAACCCCTACCACTTTCCTCATCGATATTTCCAGGCGTTGCCACCCTGCTTGAGCTCCCGCCTGACTCTTATAATTACATACCCTTGAATATAGTTGGCCTATCCTTTTGAGATGAGAGGTATTCAGTTAGGCTCAGTTAGCTACAAATATAATCTGTAGGAAGTCCAAACAATCTACTATAACTTCAAAACAACGAAAGTTGGGTAATTTCTATATGGAAGTTTCATGGAAGGACCGACTTATATATGTTTTATAAGTTATATGTGAATGAACCGACTAAAGAATATAGTCAGTGGGCCGATAAGCAAACCCCTTAAATATTGTATTATTGAATATTGAAATTGTATTTATATGGGAAACTGGTTTTGGAAATTTGTTTTTTAAAGGTTGTTTATAAAACGTTCCAGTACTGGCGCTACAGATTTTCGGTATTTGTGAGGGTAGGCTAGGGCGTGGCACAAACTTGCCAAATGAAATTTAATGAAGAATTCAGAGATGAAGGAAAATTATTGTCAGAAAATGGAAAAATTGCTGTAAAAAGTGAAACTATTGAAATCGATCGTTTCATTGTTAAAAAAAATCGTTTTATTGTTAAAAAAAATTTAAATTCCCATTTTACTCCAGTGAAAAATAGTTCTATTCCCTATTCTATTTCTATAAATTGTATGAAAACAAAACTGTTTAAAAACTGAAATTTCACTCCAAGGAATTTCGGATCCGCTGAAGGAATTTATCTTTTAGATGTAAAGTTAGCTAAGAAAACTATCTTCATTTTTCATTAGAATTTCTTTCAAAAAAACATGGTACTCAACTCAAGACGTCACCATGCCTTGAAATTTTTTTTTCGTGTGCAAAAAAGTTTCTTATCTCTATTTCGGCCATTTGTCACTGCCCACTCCAATCGCTCTCTCCAAAGCTCCCGCTTCAGCTCTTATTTGGCACAGTGGTTCAAGGTACAGTGTTTTTTTTAACTTTATATATTTTTTTATATTTTTTATTATTAAAATGCAATTTAACCTCGTCTGCTCAATGAAGTCTTGCAATAAGACAATCTCGCTCGCTCAGTTTTGGATGCCTTTTCCCGTAGGCCTGGTCCCCATTATTTTTGTGATAATTGTCATGCTGTCCAAGACGAAATGAGGTCGTTCATGAGACAGATTAAGAATGGATTTAAAGAGTTGATCACTGATTTTTCAAAAATCAATGACTATCTCTGAGCTCTTGACTCTTAATTAAGCGAGTTTCAGCCTGCTCAGTCGACATAACGCAGCCGCTCATATCTCTGGCCACACAAGGGCTAGAACTGAGAACGATTCGCCGTCCGAATTTCTCAATGCAAATGAGCAGTTTGTTGGGAATTACGCGGCAGAGACAGCTGGTCCAGATGCCTCTTTGGGGTGTGTTCGCTCGCTATATGCTTGGAAGGGGTTCTTTTCATTTTATCTTATCATTTTATTTTATTATGAACGCCTGAAGCTCCTCTAGTGTCTCACTTGTAGCTTATGCTGGGACACCGGACAAGTGCGCCGTCGGTAGGAGAAGTTTTTTTTGGAACATAAGTTAGAGCCTCCAGAGCCCTTTTCTTGGTCGCGTGGGTTTCCGCGGGTGGATTTCCACTATTGTGGGTGCTACTTGTGGGTGGAGTAGCTATGTTTTCTTCTGGCATTTCGTTTTGTTTTTTATACCTCCTGCCAGGTACCATAACTGCCGGCCATTTTGGTGCAGACGCAGACCACGCCGGGGCCCAATGTGGGTCAGACGCAGCGTAGATTTTGGATGGGAGAAAGAGACGATAAAGGGAAGCTATGGGGGTTATACCGCCCCGTGTACCGCAACGGCGGTGGGGTTGCCATTCGATTGGTGAGCCCAAAGAAACATAATAGAATTTTTTCTTGGCTCTGATATTTGCATTATTGAGCTGCTTTCCTACTGGAGTCACGAGATCCCCAGCGGGTGTGATTGACGTTGAAGATTTTTATATTTGGCCTTTTAGTAATTTTTACTTATGGTAGTGGTGCTTAAAGCAGCTTCTGCTTAGGATTCCAGTCGCACCATGTTCTTTACCGTCTGGATGATTTGTTCCGTAGAAGGAATATCCTCGTATCTGAAAAGTCTAAACGCCGTTAGAGTTCCACGTAGATATTCGTAGGGAAGTCATTATTTGGACAGCTGTGAAACAATTTCTAATGCATTGCGTTTCTATTGCAGCTAGGCTAGCATTGCCACGCATTATTTTGCGTTGAGAATTTAGGGAGCCCAGCTTCCTTTTGATATGGATGTAGTGATCCATACCAGTCTGCACAGCCGGCTAAATATATCAATTGTTTTTGTTCTGTTTTTCGAGCAGCGCTGCAGCCGACGTATTAATATTTGTTTTGTTGTTAAGGTTGACATTGTTAAAGAAATTGCGGTACTAGTTACTGCACTCTTTGGCTGCGGAGACATCGTTGGTAGCGACGGGAGCACGTTCTCTCGTTTATTCTCCCGAATTATTTTACAGTTTTTTATTTAAAGAAAGGAAAGCTTACTTCGGGTGGAGCCAAAGTTGATATACCCCTGCAGTTATAATCAGATACAAATCATAAATATCAGATGTAGTTGGATCGTTTTAAGGATTTTATAAAGCCAATTTATTATAATACAAAGTTTAAGCTTGAAAGAACGGTTATAGTCGATCCCGACTATATTATACGTTTCAACTTTAACGATATGGATTCTCAGCAACAAATTATTGTTGCATACTGTTGTTTCTGAGATAGGGCAAAACAACAACAAAACTACAGGCATACTACAAATTCAGTAGGGAAGCACCCTAAAAAGTCAATAACTCCTCTAAAAATTACCCAAATTTTTTATTTGTAGGTGTAGATTACATTAACAAAGTGGCGCTAACATTAGATTTCTGTTTCAGGGGCGGGAGTGGGTGTAGCACAATTTCTTGAAAAAAGCTTAAACTGAGTGGGCATTGTGTGGGAACCATTGTGCGTGGTCGTCACGCGAATCGTCGTAGATCGAATCGTAGAAAAGGGACTGGGAGAAGGATTCTCAAATAGCATGGGGAGGGGGATACAAAAAAAGAAATTCCTTGGCTAAGATCAATGTTTGAGGTGGCTAAATGTTGTTTAACTACATAGGTGGCGAGATTCTTCCGGTGCCCAAACAAAATATCTAGTACAAATTTATTTTATTTAACTTTATAATTCAGGTAAATCAGTTATAAAATAAATTAACATAAGGTGGTTTACATTAGCCATAAGAATAAAAAAAATAACTTTGATGATAATTAATATTAATATGGCCGTAATTATAACAATTTAATAGTAAAGATAATAATAATTAAAGATAATTAAAGATTATAATTCAGTTTGGTGCTTACAAAAAATAATATTTCAATTGGATTGCTTAGAAATAATAATTCAAAAAGAGTTCAAAAATAATATAGAAAATTTATAATTATGGATTTTTAGTTTTTTTTTCTCTCTTTTTCATTTGGTAAACTATACGTTAGGGTATATGAAATTGTTCTCTTTTCCTCTCTCTCGCTGGGATATTTAAGGGGAGGGTAAGGTATTAAATTTTTTTTTTTCCATTTTTTTTTTTATTTTTTAAATTGAATGCATAATATCTGAAGAATATTGTGTCAAAATTTCAAGTCAATTAAAGCAAAATTGACGAAGTTATTAGTTATTGACGAAGTTGCTTGCAAACGTTTTACACTGGATTTTGTTTTGTTTAAAACTTTAAAGCGTTATTCCCACAACTCACGTTTTCAAAGTCGGTGCCCCTCATAACTTCAAAACTACTGCACCGATCCTTTTGAAATTTTAAACACTATTTCTGTACATATTTTACGAGGTAACGCTG
The DNA here is from genome assembly GCF_030179905.1 of Drosophila bipectinata. NCBI lineage: Eukaryota > Metazoa > Arthropoda > Insecta > Diptera > Drosophilidae > Drosophila > Drosophila bipectinata. The sequence continues at coordinate 16,220,902 of NC_091740.1, read as the reverse complement.
TCGAGTTTTTTTTTTTTTTTTTTCATAGTTTTGATTTTGCAATGACAAATTAACCGATTTTTTCCCAAAAAATTGAGTTTTTCACTTCAAAGTCTTCGAAAAAATTAAAAAATTGCAATTTTCAAAAAACCTTTACAGCGTTACCTGGGGCGAACTATTATCTAACGAATGAATTTTCATTTTTTGATTACAAACGATCCAGCACCGAGTTATGAGGGGCACCGCAATTCAAGTTTTTTTGGCGACACGTCCGGACAACTGCTACCATTGCCATATTTTTAAATATTTTTTTGTAAAAATTTTATTAAACATTCTTCTAATGTCATACTTTAAAATAAATAACAAATAAATAATGTTGGTTGAATAAATAAATTTTAACTGTGTCGTCAGGAAAAAAATCACAAAAACATGGCTTTTTTCGCATGATTTGACCTTACCCTCCCCTTAATAATGTTTTTACGTGCTTTCGGATCGTAAAAATATAATCCCTGAAGCTTGGGGAGATCTCTGTGTGGGGCTCACGTTGGATGGATGCCGGGGTTAGGTTAGGTGGTACCTCCAAATCCACTGGCATCGATGGTCATCCAGCAGCAAAAATCCGCTAAACGGGAAAATAAACACTAAGCCAATGCAGGGAATGGCGTGGGGCTTAATATTTTCTCACCTCTATTTTGATAACAAAAAAAAATCACACACTAAATTTTTTCCCCACGAGGTCGGGTCACTGGTCTAATAATTTTTTAATAAATATGCACGAATTTAATTATCTGCCCCCAGCGAGATTCAGAAGAATAGTGAAATCAGGTGGCGGACAGGAAATGCCACTATATGGTTGTCACCTTTTGACAGGTGCATACGCGGGTGGGTGAATTTCAAAAGGGGAGCAGCTGTGGGGGGTGAATTTCAGTTGGGGTCAGATGAGCCTATCGATATTTATTATCAGCTGCATTGGGTCAGATAGGTAAACAAGAACAAATGTTTTTTTTTGTTTCCTATTTTAAAAAAATTTTTAAATTAATCTTTTATTTAATTTTGTTTTGGTTTTGGTCCAACGAGCGACCCCCACATCACAGGTTTTATTTTGGTATTCATGCCTAAATAAAAGCTGAAAAAGGGTCGGCGAATTGGAATTAGGCCTTCCAGATATCCTTAGCATGAAAATTGCCTAGATTTTTCCCCTTAAGATCTTTCAATCCATAAATGGAAGAGCCAACTTTTTGTTTTATCCTAGCTTTGATGCCGATTGGCCCCAATTTAGCATTAAAATTCGATGCCAAATTACTAAACTGAAAATTTCGTTTAATAACCTCTTCCCCTCTTTTAAACGATTTTGGTCTTGCTCTCAGATTGTAAGTCCTTCTTCTTTTCAAGAATGCCCTCTTTAAGTATTTTCCAATATCAGCACGAATGTGCTCCACTATTTAACAGATCTAATTTCCTAAGCAACGTGTAATCCTTTCCATGCGTTATCATGTACTGACCAAACACAATACGGTAAGGATCAGCTCCGACTGTATGGAGTCTCAACGCGCCTTTTATACTGGGCAGAATGATATCCCACTCCTTTTGATTATGACGTACATAGGTTCGGAGCGCTGCGTCAATGGAGCGATTAACTCGTTCGGCGGCATTAGCTTGACGGGCGTACGCCGCAGTGCAGATATGGCCAAAAGAAATTTCGTAGGATACGTTCCAAACTTTTGGCTACGCCCCCATGTGCCGAAGATGGCTGATCATGACTAGAGCGGATAACATGCACTCGCAGGGCGGTTCGAACGTATAATTTCCAAACCTCATCTTTATTTCCAGTTGTGGAAAAGCAATTTCGATGGTAAAGGAAATCGTCGATAACCTGGAAATCGGGTAATCCGGCTTCGATTTACTTTTCTTTTAGTGCCGTGTATTCTTCGGATTGAAAGGCATTTGACGTTAAATCAATTGTTGGTGAAAGCTCTAACTCAATTGCATTTACCACATCCTCTTCTTCGAAAGAACGAGAAAGTGCATCGGTGCATTTGAGTGCCCATCGGGCCAATCTAGTGGTAGACCACATCGGTCTGGTTCATTAACCACCGTAAACTGGCATGATCCGTAACAATTTTGAAAGGATGCCCATCGATGTACATTCGAAATGAGAGCAATTGGTCTTTCTATGTTGTTCTCATCTGTCTGAGCAAGTACCGCTCCCACTCCATGAAAAGATGCGTCACATTGGACAATGAAAGGCTTTTCATAATTGAGGTGCAATAATAGAGGTGCTGAACATAGTCTCTTTTTTATTTCTTCAAATGCGGATTGAGCTTGCTCATTCCATTTGAAAGCCTTCTTTCCTAAGAGCTCCATTAGTGGAAATATTACGGTGGAGTATTGGGATAAAAAACGCTGGTACCAACCAGTCATTCCGAAAAACTGCCTTAGCTGTTTCTGAGTACTGGGAACGGGAAATTCGGCTAATGCTTTAACCTTCTCAGAGTTGGCTTGCAACGTTCCTTCTCCTACTATAAAACCCAAGTACTGCACTTGTTTCAAGCCGAAATGACTTTTCGCGACATTTATAGTCAACCCCGCCTTTCGAAGTTGGACAGCTATTCGGCCAGCTACTTAGAAAGGTGAATTTTGTCTTTTTCTGTTTCCCCTTCCGTTTGGTTTATCTTACTTACTAGCGACCCCGGCAAACGTTGTTTTGGCCTTTTTTGTTTTCTATAAGGGCTAGCTGTTTTTTCTTCATTTATTTTGGTTAATAAATGTTTTTCAGTATTTCAAGTACATCCAGTATTTTCACGTACAACAAAATTGCCCTCGCCAATATCTAACAGTTGTTTAGAGAAAGGATGGATCCTGAAGCATTTGATCGCGCATATTCTTGGTCAGTTCTTTTTCAAAATTACGCCATAGTTGCGATGATTTTAAGCAAGCATTGAATTCATCAGCGTACGTTAACCGTGAACACCTGAAAGGAGTAACAAAGGGCCGTAAAATAGTTTATCATTGTTCCTTATATCCCTAAACGACCAATCCAATTCCCCAAGCGAATTTTTACGTCCTATAGTGCATTCATCCAAAATATGGGCACTATGCCCATAGACGATTGTTTTTATGTTGCACACTGCATCTGGATTATTTTGAATGTTCAATGACAGCTTAAGTGCTGAATCAGCTGTTATGCCTCCATCTAATAAGGTTGCTGCAACGCCAGAAGATGCAATGGCCAATGCCTTTCCCCTTTTTTTTTAATCGTAACTCGGCAGGAAGAAGCGAAATAAGGAATGTTCACTGAACATTCACTTTGAATGTTCACAATAATCACTTTGGAATAAGCGGAATTAGCAGAATAGCAGAATAAGCATCAGGCTCTTACTGGAATGCTAGTCGAAGAAATTGCCCAGATGTGAATCCTCGATAAACTTGTTGCCGTTGATAGTTAATTCTTCTTCTAACTATTAATCTGTGCGCTTCTCTTCTTTGAAAAGTGGTCTTTGTTGATTATGTTCATCTCGTGCATCTTTCGATTGTGATTCACGTAACTGCGCCATGCTTACACGCGCCTTTTCATTACCTTTATAAATTTGTTCTCCTGATCTCGTATTCTTCTATCTCGCGCAGCTCTAGGGTTGACTGTTTGATGACTAAAATTGGCCCAATTGCGTTTTCTTGGCATTGGTGACTGTAGATAAGTAATCGGCGGACCCCTATTTCAGGGGCATATGACACACACATAAATGTACAATACGTTACGCTCACAGCCTACTTATTGTTATTCATTACTATAAAAGCAGCCATTTCGGAGGAGTATAATTCCCGTTGTCGAACGGGATAAAAAGTATCCTATGTCCGTCTCCTGGCTCTAAGCTACCTCCCTACCAATTTTCAGCCAAATCTGTTCTGCCGTTCTTGATTTATAAGTGGTGTAACTAACACGGCTTTCTTTTATATATATAGATATTTTCCACTAAAGATATTAAAAAACCGAATTTCTTCCAGAAATCCATTCCGAAAATAACATCCTGATTTATTGACGGTACTATTAGAAACTCTATGTTGTCATGCCTGGTGTTAAACGTCAATGATACGGTGATCACTCCAGCGATATTCTGCATTTGCCCATCGGCGGTTTTAACCATCCCCTTTCGGGACTTAAAATTATTTTTCTCCGCCAGTATGCGTTTTGCTAAAGCACCACCTATTACACTTTTGTTGGCTCCGCTATTCAGCAGAGCTAAATATGGTTGACCTAATATTTGTATTTGTGAAAAGGGACGAATGTCGTTATGCTTGTGTAAGAGTGATGAAATTACGACTTTCTTCAGCTCCCGAATGTTTCTAAAATAATTTTGAATGCACTCAGCGCTACAATTTTTAACTCTTGAGGCTGTTAAACTGTCCTTACTTTCGCCGTCAGTTAGCAGCTTGTCTAAACGTATATGATAGGGAGTAAATTTGATAGGGTTTACGATAAGTTCGTCTTCATTAAGTTCTGATTTTATTGGTTCCGAGATTTGAAGAGGATATTCACTTAATGGTTTTGGCGAATATCCCGAGATCGGTTTTCCGACCCGGGGTGACATTTCGAACAATTGGGCTTATAAGTGTTAATCGACCCACACCCATAACAAAATATGCGACGTGTTTTAAGACAATCTTGATAGCGATGTCCCAATTCGTCACTGGTTCAACATTTGATTTGATGTACTCGCCAATAAAACTTCAATGCCGGACCCGTAATATTCGTAATAAAATATTAACTTGGTATATAAAATCCACGATAGGGATTTCCCCATTTGAAGTGCTAAATTTGAGGTTCCAGTTCGAAATTACACTAGATACTCTATCTGGTCTGTCTACTGAGAGTGATCGCTCAAACGATTTCTTGGCGGAACGTTTTCTCGGAAATGATCGCGAGGTGGGTTACTCCTAGACACAAAAGTGGGTACTTCATTATCCCATTCGAGTGGAATTTTACCCCGTGATCTTCTACGACTTTGACCCAAATTTAAATTTGCCATTGTGGCACTAATTTGATTAGAGATAGACGATGCCAAGCTCGACATCTGATTTTCTAAGGCCCCTGCTATTATTTGGTGTACCCGCTCTTCTGAGACGCCGTTGCCAGCCGAAGAACTTCGCGTATGGTTAGCCCTTTCGGGATTCTGCATGGTATTCCGATTTACCCTGTGGTGGCAACTCGATTATTACGAGTGCCCTGCCTGGTCTGAGGACGTGTACGCGGAATGGTGCCGGTACGCGGACTATTGCCAGTCGATGGCACTACATCGATCAACTGTCGGGCCTCACCTGCTTCAGGATTCCCTAATTTGCTTCTACTACATGCTCTTCTGCAGAGCTACTACTTCTGCTACTACATTCTGCTTCCTCATTAGCTTCATTGCAAATGGTGCAAGTAAGAGATTCCCTGGGCTGTGATGCAGGGATATTTTCAATACTTCGTCTAACCGCCATGATATTGAACGAATATTATAATTGTTACTTTAAATTTGCCTAATAATTTTAGTGGGGTAATGGATTTTTGTTACGTAATGAAAATACGTATGTATGGGTAATGTTGATCGATAAAGGTAAATTATCAATTTTCGTTATCAAGTTATTATTTATAAATTTTAATTGGGACTTATCCTTAAGAACTCTCGCCATTAGTTAAAAGCCTATTTATTATATTTTATTCTTCCTAGCCAAGGAACTAAAATTATTTATTTAATTTCAAATGTATTTTTTTTGGAGAGGGAAAAGCTCCGTTCGCCCAAAGCTTGTACCATCTCAACCCAAAAATGACCGCATTAGTGTTAGTAACGAATAGCAGATAGTAGGCTGTGAGCATGACGTTTCACACATATATACTGTGTGTGTGTGGCAGAGCTCGGGCAGAGAAATTTCCTATGCCCCCGAGATAGGGCCGTGCCGACCTCTGCTATAGAAGTTTGTTTGATTACCTTCCTTGAAGAGGAACACTCTCCCAGCTTAGGATCATGAACAATCTCCATTCAAAAAAGACTAATAAAAAAAAATTAAAGAATTGACTTTGAATGAAAAAAAAAAAAATACTATTCGGGGTAAGAAAAGGTTAAAGGAAATCAGGCATTGCAACTAAATATTTTTGAATATCCTTAAAAGATAATTAAAGCCGCGTCATGCCCCACGTTGGGCGCCATAATTCTGTAACGGTTTGGCACATGTTCTGAAGGTACTTCGATCTACTAACAGGCTCCAGCCATGCTCAGGGAAAGTGGGAGTGGTTCTTGTACCTTCAGTAGGGACATGGTCGTCACGCGAATCGTCGTAGATCGAATCGTAGAAAAGGGACTGGGAGAATGATTCCCAAATAGCATGGGGAGAGGGATACAAAAAATATAGTACAAATTTATTTTAGTTAACGTTATAATTCAGGTAAATCACTTATAAAATAAATTAACATAAGGTGGTTTTCATTAACCATAAGAATAAAAAAGATAACTTTGATGATAATTAATATTAAAATGGCCGTAATTATAACAATTCAATAGTAAAGATAATAATAATTAAAGATAATAATTCAGGTTGGTGCTTACAAAAAATAATATTTCAATTAGATTGCTTAGAAATAAGATAATTATTCAGATAATTAAAGATAATAATTCAGTTTGGTGCTTAAAAAAAATAATATTTCAATTGGATTACTTAGAAATAATAATTCAGAAAGTATTCAAAAATAATATAAAAAATTGATAATTATGGATTTTTAGTTTTTTTTTCTCTCTTTTTCATTTGGTAAACTATACGTTAGGGTATATGAAATTTTTCTTTTTTCCTCTCTCTCGCTGAGATATTTAATAATGTATTTACGTGCTTTTGTATTTTTTTATATAAAAACAAGAAAGGAAAGCTAACTTCGGGCGGAGCCGAAGTTTATATACCCTTGCAGTTAAAACCGGATATATATCGCAAACATCGGATATAGTTGGCCGATCCTTATGGAAATAGGAAAATATAATCCAATTTATTACAATACAAAATCTAAAAACAGTCCCAAACTTCTATCTTCAAAAATACGAAAGTTGATATTTCTACCAAATACCATTTCCGATCGTTCAGTTATATGGCAGCTATGGGATATAGTCGGCCGATCCTAATGAAATTTGGTAGGTTGGGTCAACTGACCAAAAATAGAATCTGTATTAAATTCCAGCTTTCTATCTTCAAAAACACGAAAGTTGGGTCATTTCCGATCGTTCAGTTATATGGCAGCTATAGGATATAGTCGGCCGATCCTTATGAAATTTGGCATGACGTAATGTTTTGCCAAAAATAGCTCTCATGTCAAATTTGAACTCTCTAACTCTAAAAACACCAAAGTTATACCATTTCCGATCAATCAGTTATATGGCAGCTATAGGATATAGTCGGCCGATCCCGGTCGTTCCGACTTATATACTGCGTGCAAAGGAAAGAAGGGTGTGTGCAAAGTTTAGTCGATAGCTTTAAAACTGAGAGACTAGTTCGCGTAGAAACAGACAGACAGACAGACGGACAGACGGACAGACGGACATGCTCATATCAACTCAGGAGGTGATCCTGATCAAGAATATATATACTTTATAGGGTCGGAGATGTCTCCTTCACTGCGTTGCACACTTTTGGACAAAATTATAATACCCTCTGCAAGGGTATAAAAATACATAAAAAAAAATCCAAGACTCCACAGGCAGAGGGGTTGATATTGCTGGCGTGATTTTAGCGACGGATCGTAAAAGTATAATCCCTAAAGCTTGGGGAGATCTCTGTGTGGTTCTCACGTTGGATGGATGTCGGGGTTAGGTTAGGTGGTCCAAATCCACTGGCATCGATGGTCATCCAGCAGCAAAAATCCGCTAAACGCAAAAATAAACACTAAGCCAATGCTGTTTTGATAACAAAAAAAAAAATCACACACTAATTTTTTCCCTACGAGGTCGTGTTACTGGTCTAATAATTTTTTAATAATTATGCACGAATTTAATGATCTGCCCGCAGCGAGATTCAGAAGAAAAGTGAAATCAGATGGCGGACAGGAAATGCCACTATATGGTTGTCACCTTTTGACAGGTGCATACGCGGGTGGGTGAATTTCAGAAGGGGAGCAGCTGTAGGGGGGGGTGAATGTCAGTTGGGGTCAGATGAGCCTATCGATATTTATTATCACCTGCATTGGGTCAGATAGGTAAATAAGAACACATGTTTTTTTTTGTTTACTATTTTAAAAAAATTTTCAAATTAATCTTTTATTTCATTTTGTTTTGGTTTTGGTCCAACGAGCGACCCCCACAAGCTCTATCTCGTATAGTCTCTGAGATACACGCGTTCATACGGACAGACGGATGGACGGAAAGACGGACATGGCTATATGGACTCGGGTGTTGATGCTGATTAAAAATATATATACTTTTTGGGGTCGCAGATTATTCCTTCTCTATGTTACATTCTATAGAATCTGTAGAAAGTTTAAATTTAAGACTTTAAATTTATAAACGTGAAAGTTGGATCATTTCTAATCTTTCAGTTTTATGACAGCTATAGGATATAGACGGCTGATCTTGGAATATAATCCTTAGAATCCAAACTCTCTTACTTGGGTGCCCACTTAAAAATGGTTTAGACTGTTTAGTTTTATTTAACTTAAGATAAGATAGAAAGATTTGAGTCGGGATTCTGTTTACCGAATTATTGTTTTGGTTTTCAACCTGAATTGTCTCCTGAAAAAAAACAAAAGGTTTGAGCTTCGGTTAACAAAATGTATTGATATACACTTAAAGGATACTTAAAGACACTTAAAGATACGCTGCATCAAAGTTGTTCATAAAACCTTCCAGTACTTGCGCTACAGAACTTCGGTACTTGTGAGGGTGGGAGAGGCGTGGCATCACTTTAAAACAAACTTGCCAAATGAAATTGAATGAAAACTCATTTTAAAAATTTCTTTTTTTAGGATTCTATTGAAGAATTCAGTAATGAAAAATTATTATCAGAAATTGGAAAAATTGCTGTAAAAAGTAAAACTATTAAAATCGATTCCTCCAAGGACAAGGTTTGCCAAATATAAAAAAAATTTTTTTTTCTCAAAAAAAAAAAAATGGGTCTCAATTAATTGAGGTGACAAGAAAAATGTGAAACTTCTTATGAAGTGGGTGCCCACTTAAGATTGGTGTAAGCTGCTTAGTTTTAAATCACTTGAGAGAAAGAGTTGAGTCGGGATTCTTTTTAAGGTTTACTGTACTGATTATATTGTTTTGGTTTTCATCCGAACTAACTCTTAGAAATTGGGACTTTGAAATGAGGTTGTTTTCAGCCGAATTAGAATAATTAAATGTTCATGTTTTTACAATGAGGAGGCTTTTTCAATGAGGCTATTTGCAGCGGAACAACGAATTTCAAATCAAAACGCTTCAGCTTCGGTTTAAAAAATGTATTGATATATGTATACTTAAAGAAATTTTGTTTGTATGTTACTGTTACCCATCCTTAAGAATTTAGCCTGTCCTCAGGCGGTTAGTTTGGGTTCTTCATTTTCTGAACTTTTAGTTTCTTCTGCGGGGCTTATAACCTTTTGTTTTTTGTAATTAATTATTATCCTCTTTGGGTTGTTCTTAAATTTATAAATCAAATATATGATTATACAGGCATGCTCCGGTTTTCACTTTCGGTTTTCGTTTTCGTTTTGGGACCAAAACCGAGATTTTCGTTTTTAGGTGCTCCGGTTTTCACAAGTTTTTAGTTATCGTTTTGCTATCGAAACGTTTTATTACTCATAACTTCTTGCTGCCGAAACAGGTGATTTGAGGTTTTGGTCAGCAGCAAACAACGCGAAAAAATGCCTTTTTTATATTCAATTACATCTTTCGTAGCCAAAAGAATTAAGGGGAAAAGCCAGAAAAGCCAAGTTAAGGGGATGCCACCTTTTCAATGGGTTTCATTTTCATTTCATTCCGGTGTTTTCAACAATTTTTTTTATACACTTTTAGAACATAACTTATTAAATTAAATTAATTAATTTTTAAAAACATAGTTTACCCAATTTCAACAAATTTATCGCCATCCATTTAATTATACAAGTATTTTTAAATTGCTTTTTTATTCTATCAAAAGTATGGCAGCTTAGGTGATAACTTATGGTGTCAAACTTATCGGTCGTTCACCAAAACGAAAATTGTTGTTTCCGACGGCAAAATTTGATATCCAAATTTGAGGTGGGGTCAGAAATTACTCGTTTTAAAAATAATACCAAGCCTAATTGATCTTCTAGAGGTCTTAAAAGAACGACAATAAACCAATAAGTCAACTATTTTTTTTCTTTTGCAAATAAGATCCGATTTAATATAGAAAAAGGCATTTACTTTTCATTTCGGCAAGACAAATTTTTTCGTTTTGGAATTCGAAAAAATCTTGTGAAAGTGATTATGGGAGCACCAATTTTTTCGTTTTCGTTTTCAAAACGAAAACCGAAAGTGAAAACCGGAGCATGCCTGATAATAATATTTATTATTGATATTAGTTTGAATAAAATTGTTTGGGTTGTAAAATATTGTTTTGAGTGATTTTGGAATATTCTTTGGCTCCGATATAAGATAAAGGTTCGAGTTTAGTTACGTTGTTGTAATATAGTTCGGGTATATAGTTATATATAAATATAAATAGTTCGGGTGTAATCAAGCATAGTATTTGATATTATTACATCTTCTATTTGTATAGAACAGTTGAAGTTTTTATTGTATTGTTTCCTTCTGCTTTAGATCTTTATTTATATTATTCTGATTAAAAAAAGGTTTTGGTAAATTTCATGTTATTATAATTGTTGGTCATTGAGTGTTTTCAATGCCATTAAAATAAAACGCAGAATTTAATTTATTTAAATCGTTATAATGTTTATTCCTGCATGCAGATGAAGCCCAGACGTTAGACCAGCTACCAGCTTATGCAGGGACTCAAGTTAATGCACAGAGAGGGCGGCCCGACAAGTCACCTCGAGCTAAAGCTCTTGAAAATGTAGAGGGCGGCCCGACCTAGACATTGCCGAGCTAAAACTCTCTATAGAAAGCCCGTTGAGACGAGCGGCCGAGAGAGAGAGTCGGCTTGCGATCAACTTTCATCTTTTTTTGAACGATCAGCTTTTTTACAAACTTAATCCTAATAAATAAACATTACACTAAACATTATAAAAACATTATTTAAACATAAACAATGAACGCCGTGCTGCTGCCTGACCCGACAATAATGTTGTGTTCAATATTATTTATTTCAAACTTCTTCTACATTTTTGTACGTCTGCATTCTGTTTTTTTTTTTTTTTTGTTTTAAGAGACCTACTATGCATTTATTATTTTATATTTCTTTTGTTTTTACTTTATAGACTTGCTGATTTTTAATGTAATATTTATCACGTAATATTTCGGTTATTATGTTCTGATTCTGATCCTGATAAGGTAAAATTTTATAAATAGGGTAAGAGAGATTTTATAGATAGGTTTGATAATAGTAAGAGGATACAGGATACAGAAACAGGATATGAGAAATTATCAATATGTCGTTAGTATTAACTTGTAACCAAACAATTTTTCTGAAAATATTGATTTCAGCGTTGGGTTGAATATGCCTTATCTTGTAAATTGCATTCCTAATTCAATATCTTCTATGTATTCCGTAAATTCTTGTAAATTGAAAATAAGGATTGCACCCTTTGATTTTCGTTTTGGATATTATTTAAACGATTAACTATTTCTATTACTTTATTTATTGCTTCAATTTTGTCAATTAGCTAAATTTTTTATCTAATTCTTCCCTATCTTGTTGATCTAATGTGCCAAATAAGTATTTATAAATGGTACCTACATATAAAAAAGGTGTCTAAGTTCTTCACGTCTTTTTTTTTTTACATAATGTTTTTCATCAGTTTGTGTAGTTGGCCCGTTTTCTTAAGGGGTTATATACAGTTGTACCGAGCAAAAATATGGATTTTTATCGATTTTTTTTTGACACCATAGAAAATATTTATGAAAAATTTTTTACCAACGTTGTTTAGTACATGTTTCTGGGTACTTAAGTAAATTTTTTCATAAAAATATATTACATAACAAAAATGTTATAGCCGAATTCCCGGATCGTCTTTTTTCGATGGTGTCTTGCGGTAGACATGATTTCTCGAAAACGGTTCATCCGAAATCCAAAATTCAAAAAATTTAGTTAGTATATTGTATTGTCTAGTCCGTGAACGAGTGATTTTTAAAAATTTTGATTAAAAAAAATGGTTTTTAACAAAAAATGTACTTTTTCAACGTATAAGATTTTCGTTTTTTGTGCTTTAAAAAAGGAGTTATCAAAAAAATTATAAATCCCTCATTCACGGACTAGCTAATATCATAATAAATAAGTGGTCAAAATTTGGTGTTGATCGGATAAGTATTTTTTTAGTAATCGTGTCCACCGCAAAGGCAATTTCCCAAAAAAAAGATTCTGAGATAATCGCGTTTAAAGTTTCAAGTTTGTTCAAGTTTTATATGCAGATAGTGCGCTATAATAGCTACAGCTTCGGTTCTAATGCTCCGATCGTTATGAATTTTTGTGAGAGTATTCCTAATAGAATATACAATAAGAATATGCAATAAAAAAAATCGATTTTTTCATATATCACAACTGTATATAACCCCTTAAAAGGATTTGTTGTTTTAGATTTTATAAGTGCGGCTTGTCTGTACCTAGTATCAAAATCGAATGTGTGGCGATTTGTGTTAAGCTTGCTTATTTTCTGTGTTTTATTGAATTGGGTATTATAATATGGAGCTCCGGCGAAAATAAAAACGTCAGCTGGTGTTCTGCCTTTAGTAATATGTTTTGTTTTATGATTATAAATTTAAACAATGGTTTCAAATTGAGTTATTATATTATTAGTTAGTTATTAAATCTTAGTTTTTCATCAATAGTTTTATGAAATCTTTCTATGTCAGAAAATTAATTTTAAATTGTGGTTATAGTTATTATTACATCTTCTAATTGAAGCCAGAGTTGTAATGCTGAGCACATAAATGCAAAATCTTTGTCAGCTTTAATTTTTTTCGGTTTACCCATTTCATTAAATATATGTGAGTAATGCCTTTTTGCTTCTAACCAATCCCTACTGTTGACATTTACATCGATCGATCATGTAAAAATCTATAACATATTTTTCTCTGGAGTTAAAGGTTTCGGGGGTCAATTCAAATATAAGTTTTGTATCTCTGTGTTCTGTTTTAGCAAGGTTACAAATTTCACACTCATTTATTATACCCTTGCAGAGGGTATTATAATTTTGTCCAAAAGTGTGCAACGCAGTGAAGGAGACATCTCCGACCCTATAAAGTATATATTTTCTTGATCAGGATCACCTCCTGAGTTGATATGAGCATGTCCGTCTGTCCGTCTGTCCGTCTGTCCGTCTGTCCGTCTGTCTGTTTCTACGCAAACTAGTCTCTCAGTTTTAAAGCTATCGTCTTGAAACTTTGCACACACCCTTCTTTCCTTTGCACGCAGTATATAAGTCGGAACGGCCGGGATCGGCCGACTATATCCTATAGCTGCCATATAACTGATTGATCGGAAATGGTATAACTTTGGTGTTTTTAGAGTTAGAGAGTTCAAATTTGACATGAGAGCTATTTTTGGCAAAACATTACGACATGTTAAATTTCATAAGGATCGGCAGACTATATCCTATAGCTGCCATATAACTGATTGATCGGAAATGACCCAACTTTCGTGTTTTTGAAGATAGAAAGCTGGAACTTGGTACAGATTATATATTTGGTCAGATGATCCGACCTACCAAATTTCATTAGGATCGGCCGACTATATCCTATAGCTGCCATATAACTGAACGATCGGAAATGACCCAACTTTTGTGTTTTTGAAGATAGAAAGCTGGAACTTGGTACAGATTATATTTTGATCCATCCTACCAAATTTCATAAGGATCGGCCAACTATATCCGATGTTTGCGATATATATCCGGTTTTAGCTGCAAGGGTATATAAACTTCGGCTCCGCCCGAAGTTAGCTTTCCTTTCTTGTTTTATTTTCAATTAATCTTTGATAATCGGGAAAATAAAATTTATACTCTTTCAGAGGGTATTATAATTTTGTCCAAAAGTGTGCAACGATGTGAAGGAGACATCTCCGACCCTATAAGGTATAGTTATATATTCTTAATCAGGATCACCTCCTGAGTTGATATAAGCATGCCCGTCTGTCTGTCTGTCTTTCTGTTTCTACGCAAACTAGTCTCTCAGTTTTAAAGCTATCGTCGTGAAACTTTGCACACACCTTCTTTCCTTTGCACGCAGTATATAAGTCGGAACGACCGGGATCGGCGAACTATATCCCATAGCTGCCTTATAACTGATTGATCGGAAATGGTATAATAACTAATAAAATTTGACATGAGAGCTATTTTTGCCAAAACATTACGACCCGTTAAATTTCATAAGGATCGGCAAACTATATCCTATAGCTGCCATATAACTGAACGATCGGAAATGGTTTTTGGTAGAAATACCAACTTTGGTATTTTTGAAGATAGAAGCTTGGGACTTTTTTTTTATACCCTTGCAGAGGGTATTATAATTTTGTCCATAAGTGTGCAACGCAGTGAAGGAGACATCTCCGACCCTATAAAGTATATATATTCTTGATCAGGATCACCTCCTGAGTTGATATGAGCATGTCCGTCTGTCCGTCTGTCTGTCTGTCTGTTTCTACGCGAACTAGTCTCTCAGTTTTAAAGCTATCGTCTTGAAACTTTGCACACACCCTTCTTTCCTTTACACGCAGTATATAAGTCGGAACGACCGGGATCGGCCGACTATATCCCATAGCTGCCATATAACTGATTGATCGGAAATGGTATAACTTTGGTGTTTTTAGAGTTAGAGAGTTCAAATTTGACATGAGTGCTATTTTTGGCAAAACATTACGACATGCCAAATTTCATAAGGATCGGCCGACTATATCTTATAGCTGCCATATATCTGAACGATCGGAAATGACCCAACTTTCGTTTTTTTGAAGATAGAAAGCTGAAATTTAATACAGATTCTATTTTTGGTCAGTTGATCCAACGTACCAAATTTCATAAGGATCGGCCGACTATATCCTATAGCTGCCATATAACTGAACGATCGGAAATGACCCAACTTTCGTGTTTTTGAAGATAGAAAGCTGGAACTTGGTACAGATTAAATTTTGATCCATCCTACCAAATTTCATAAGGATCGGCCAACTATATCCGATGTTTGCGATATATATCCGGTTTTAGCTGCAAGGGTATATAAACTTCGGCTCCGCCCGAAGTTAGCTTTCCTTTCTTGTTTTAGATATTTTATTGTAATTAATTGGTTTTATTATGATATTCTCATAAGGATCGGACAACTATATCCGATGTGTACGATATATATCCGGTTTTAACTGCAATGGTATATCAACTTCCTCTCCGCCCGAAGTTAGCTTTCCTTTCTTGTTTTCTTTAAAAAGCTTGTTTTTTTTTAAGGAGCTTTAAAAAAATTTTTTTGAATTCATCAAATGTTTGGACATCTGTTAATATTGTACTCGTTTTCCAAAGTTATTTGGGTTGATAGTCTCTATATAAGCATTTTGAAATATTATGAAATCTATTTCACAAGGAACACTTTTTTTTGGAGCAGAAGTATTCGTTTATTAATTCTTTTGCATATTCATGGGTCATTTCTTTATAAATTATTTTAGGGTTGGTTTTATGAAAGTATTGGTTCAATTTAATTCTGATATAATTCTGATTGTCTTCTTGTGCACTATGTACTGTTGCTATTGTGAGGAATGATTGTGAACTATCGGGCGATTCTCCTAAAAAGTTTTCATCTAGCTTCACTCTTGACAGAGCATCAGATATCTGGTTTTCCTTTTCCTGCCAATATTTAATAGTGAAGTAAAACTCACTTGAATTTATTCTTTATCTCTGTAATTTCATATTTGGTTCTTTTATATTATGAAGCCAAAATAATGGTCTTTGACCGCTAAGAATTTCAAACTTTCTACCAAAGAGATAAGACCTAAAATATTTAGTGGCCCAGACTTCTAACCCAAAAACGAGCCAGAAGCTCTTTTTCTATTTCTGAATAATTCATTTCATGTTCTTGAAAAGTTCTATTAGCATAGCAAATTGTGATGATTTTGTGATAATACTGCGCCTATGGCATCTGTTGTAAAAGAAAATAATTTTTCAAAGTCAGACCAAATTTATAATTGGGTCTGATGTAATGAGAAGTTTTAATTTCTTATATTCTTTTCTACATTTATAGTGGAACCTTTCTTTAAGTTTAAAGTCATGGTCTTTGCAATTTTGGCAAAATCAGGTATGAATTTTCTATAAAATCCACAGAAACCTAAAAATGATTTTATCTCTTGTTGGTTTTTTGGTATTGGAAATTATTGTATTGCCTAAATTTTTTTTGGAGTTTGGCTTTATTTTCTTTGTTTTTATTTTATGTCCAAGGAACTCGGATTCCTTTTTGATAAACTCACATTTGTCAAGATTAGCTTCTCGAAGTTATATAGATATATAGTTATATAGTTATATTATAGACAATATGTGTTCCTCTAATGAAGTAGAAAATACAATTATGTCATCCATATAAGCAAGGCAATGCGGATATATATGAAATCTTTTAATAAATTATTCATGTAACGTTGGACAGTTGCAGGTGCATTTTTCAGACCAAATGGCATTCGGGTGTATCCGTAATGTCCATTTTTGGTTGAAAAGGCTGTTTTTGACATGGAATTTTCATCCATTTGAATTTGATGAAAAAACTTTGCAAGGTCAATTGTTGGAATATATGGGCACCTTCCAAGTTTTTCAAGTATTTCATCTATAACTGGTATCGGATATTTATCATCAGCAGTTATTTCATTTAGACTTCTATAGTCTATTACTATTCGAAATTTTCTTTTCCCTGAAACATCCACTTTCTTTGGGACTATCCATACTGGTGAACAATTGGGGGGTTTTCGATTTACGTATTCATGTATCATGAGCTTGGGTGTACTTATAAGGGTTTTTGTAAATAGGATCTTCATGTTTGGTTGGGATTGAATGTTTTAAAGGTCAAAATTCAACTCATGGCCAGTTGTTGTTCTGATGTAACGATTTTGATTTCTTCGATTGGATCCGAGGCTATCTGATGAACATTTTCGATTTACTTTTTAGATTGACCGCTTGAATGTTCATATTGTCTTTTCACTGTTTGTTAGAATTGAAAGCATGTAAAGAAGATTGTGGCTGCCGATAAATCATAAGATTCTGAGCTCCGCCGTGATTTAAGTTTTGATCATAATCATTTGGTTGTCTAAAGTTACTTTGCTGATTATAACTTTGTTCATTATATTATTATAATAAGAAATATTTCCTTGGAAATTATTATTTCTTTGATTATTTCTCCTATCTTGTCCGTTTTGATTTAAGTTATGTTGTGATTTCGTTTAATCAAAACCAGTTTCGTAACAACCTCCTTGTTGTGACAAATGCCTTTCATGGGTGGAATGTCATAGTTGGGCACAGTTCTGCTAGGGGGTTTTTGAATCCAAACGACTAGCCAGAGTTAGGCCTCGAACTTCATTTATTTATTTACTTGCTAATTACCTAATGATGTTTATGTTGGTAAGGTTACAATTATTTTAAATGGGCCAGCTTTAATCCCTCGTGGTTTATCCCTGACCTTATCCACTACTCCGATTGCCTTGCTTGCTCTACGACTCTTCTTAAAAAACTACTTTACTAAGGGAGAGAAAAGCAAGTAAAGCTTTACGAAGATTACAGGAGAAATCTGGGTGGATTCTAAGCTCGCTGAAGATGGAGTGATAAATCGAAAAGATAAATAACGCCCGTACACTTCTTGTTGTGCTTCTTGTATGTCATGTCATATGTCATGACAGAGTTAATGAAAACCTGTCAGAAAGTTTTCTCTTCATTACATCTTTTATAGTATTATTTATATCATTAGTATAAATCATTATATTTAAATTATCGTTTTCTAACGACAATTTGTTTGTTATGACAAATATTTTATATTCTAGTTCGTCGACGAAATTACGAATGCTTCCATTGAAAGTGTTGTAGAGTCGTCTTAGTAATTCTTTGCATGCGGTTTGGGTTTTGCATAGCTGGTACAGTCGCTGAGCATCTCGTGATAACTGCATCTCGATTGCACTGAAGAATACAGCTGTTTGACGCGGACAGTTAATGGATACAAATTTAAAATATATTCGATCCGTCTGATGAATGCACTTAATTTCCTGATGCTTCCTCTAAAATTGGGAGTTTACCTAATCTGGGCTAAAGCCTGATAAAGGTGTAGTTCGAAGAGCAAATGGACTTGTGCCACTGGTTCAGCCATTTTAACGCTTGTATAATAATTAAATATTGAATAATTAAATGTTTGTGTTTTTACTAAAAGTGCAATACGGCTATTTGCAACGTAATTACGAATTTCAAGTCAAAAGGCTTGAGTTTCGGTTTAAAAAATGTATTGATATACACTTAAAGAAATTTTTTTGATATGTTACTAAATATGCGTATATCTCCTCTAAAAATCAACCGATTTGGTAATTTGAAAATTGTCTTCAGATACATTTTAACTATAGAAAGAGTTTTGCATCAAAGTTGTTCATAAAACCTTCCAGTGCTGGCGCTACAGAATTTTGGAATTTGTGCGAGGCACAATTTTGCTTGCCAAATGAAATTTAATGAAAACTTATTTTTAAAATTCTTTTTTTAGGATTCTATTGAAGAATTCAGCGATGAGGGAAAATTATTATCAGAAAATGAAAAAATTGCTGTAAAAAGTGAAACTATTGAAATCGATTCCTCCCAGGACAAGGTTTGTCAAATATGAAATTTTTTTATGTTTAAGTTTTATGCTAAAAAAATTTTAGAATCCCACTTTACCACAGCGGGAAATCTTTCTATTCCCTATTCTATTTCTATAAAATGTATGAAAATAGTTTTGATACATGTTCTCATATAGTTTGGCTTATTATATATGTTGCATTAAAAACTGACTCTTAACTCTAAGGAATTTCGGATCTGCGTTTTTTTGTGCGCACTGCGTTTATGATAAATCTTGCTGTAAGCCGGTGTTTACTTACTTGAGAATTGAATTTAGAGAAACTTAAGTTTTAACATAAGCCGTATACATATTTGGAAGCCAATTAATAATTTGCTTAATTTCAATTCCAAGCATACTTCGGCTCTGTTTCTTCCTGTTTCTGTTTTTTTTTTTTTTTCGTGTGGAATAGAGATTCTTATCTCTATTTTGGCCATTTTTCCCTGCTCACTCCAATCGCTTTTTCCAAAGCTCCCACTTTGGCTCTTATTTGGCACAGTGGTTCAAGGTACAGTGTTTTTTTTAACTTTTTAACTTATATATTTTTTATTATTAAAATGCAATTTAAACTCGTCTGCTCAATGAAGTCTTGCAATAAGACAACCTCCTCATCCCAGCCTTCCATACATTGATGGCTCAGTTTTTGGATCCCTTTTCCCGTAGGCCTGGTCTCCATTATTTTTGTGATAATTGTCATGCTGTCCAAGACGAAATGAGGTCGTTCATGAGACAGAAGAAATTCATTAAGAATGGATTTAAAGATTTGATTTAAGATGAAAGAGTTGAGAGTTGACTAGGTCTGGGCGCTTGATTCTTAATTTAGCGGCTTTCAGCTTGCTCAGCCGACATAACGCAGCCGCTCATATCTCTGGCCACACAGTTGGAAAAGAGCAGTTGGTTGGGAATTACACGGCAGAAACAGCTGGTCCAGATGCCTCTTTGGGGTGTGTTCGCTCGCTATCTGCTTGGAGGGGGTTCTTTTTATTTTACCGGACAAGTGCGCCGCCGGTGGAGAAGTTTTTTTTGGAACATAAGTGGGTTTCCGCGGGTGGATTTCCTCTATTGTTGGTGCCACCTGGAGTAGTTATGCTTTCTTCTGGCATTTCGCTTTTTCGTTTCGTTTTTTATACCTTCTGCCAGGTAACATAGCTGCCGGCCAATGTGGCGCAGACGCAGACTACGCCGGCGCCCAATGTGGGTCAGACGCAATGTGGTAGATTTTGGATGGGGGAGAGAGACGAAAAATGGGTGGGACATCCATCGAAGCTTTATCCATCGAGAAACGATGGGGGTTATACCGTCCCTTCTCGGTAGCCAGTGAACCAATTCACGCGTGTACCGCAACGGCGGTATGATTGCCATTCGGTCAGATCCGCGACTCTTAACATCTTTGTCCACCATCCTCGTTTTACGTCCTGCGCGGATGGTGCGTGCGCCGCGCCTTGCTGTATGGTCTTCTTAGCTCTAGGAGAAAAGAGAGCTTGTACAGGCGCCCTCTGTCGCTGTCGGCTTGTGCTCCTCCCTAGAAGCGCTAGGTGGCGGCCTCTTCCGGTGGGATCCGAGATAAAAGCCCCCAGCATTCTAGAAACGCTCCTCCTTCGGCAGGTGAGCATAGCTTGCACCTCACAGCACGACCGTATAAACTAACTTAACTATACACTGTTTTCATCTCTTCCACCTACAATTTAACTTTTAAGTTTGAACTTTAACGATATGGATTCTCAGCAACAAATTTTTGTTGCATACTGTTGTTTTTGCGCTAGGGCAAAACAACAACAAACCTACAGCCATACTACAAATTCAGTAGGAAAGCACCCTTAAAAGACTATGACTCCTCTAAAAATTATCCACATTTTTTATTTGTAGGTGTAGATTACATAAACGAACTGGCGCTAACATTAGATTTCTGTTTCAGGGGCGGGAGTGGGCGTAGCACAATTGCTTGAAAAAAGCTTGAGCTGCGTGGGCATTGTGTGGGAACCAAATCCTATAGCCATGCCAAATCCTATTGCTCTATCTCGTATAGTCTCTGAGATACACGCGTTCATTCGGACAGATGGACGGACGGAAAGACGGAAATGGCTATATGGACTCGTGTGTTGACGCTGATTAAGAATATATATACTTTTTGGGGTCGCAGATTATTCATTTTCTATGTTACATTCTTTAGAATCCGTAGAAAGTTCAAGACTTTTAATTTAACAAGAAAGGAAAGCTAACTTCGGGCGGAAACAAAGTTCATATACCCTTGCAGTTAAAACCGAATATATATCGTAAAAATCGGATATACAATACTTGGCCGATCCTTATGAGAATATCATAATATAACCAATTCATTACAAAACAAAATATAAAAAGACCCAAACTTCTATCTTCAAGAACACCAAAGATGGTATTTCTACCAAATATCATTTCCGATCGTTCAGTTATATGGCAGCTATAAGATATAGTCGGCCGATCCTCATGAAAATTGGTAGGTTGGGTAAACAATACAAAAATAGAATCTGTTCGAATTTCCAACTTTCTATCTTCGAAAACACGAAAGTTGCGTCATTTTCGATCGTTCAGTTATATGGCAGCTATAGGATCGGCAGATCCTTTTGAAATGGTCGGTTTGGTCTGGTTCGCAATATTTTGCCAATACCTTTAAAACTGAGACACTAGTTCGCGTAGAAACAGACAGACAGACAGACGGACGTGCTCATATCAACTCAGGAGGTGATCCTGATCAAAAATATATATACTTTATAGGGTCGGAGATGTCTCCTTCACTGCTTTGCACACTATTGGACAAAATTATAATACCATCTGCAAGGGTATAAAAACGTGAAAGTTGGATCATTTCTAATCTTTCAGTTTTATGACAGCTATAGAATATAAACGGCTGATCTTTTTAAAATGTCGTCTCGTATTATTTTGCCAAAAATATAATCCTTAGAATCCAAAATCTCTTCCTTAAAAAACTCCAAAGTTTTGTCATTTTCCATCAATCCAGACAGATGGACATGCTTATATCAACTTATATATATTATATCAGGAGGCGATCCTGATCAAAAATATATATACATTAAAAGGTCAGAGATATGTCCTTAACTGCGTTACACACTTTTACGGAAATTATAATACCCTCTGCAAGAGTATAAAAATTAAGAAATAACTCTTATTTTTCAACCTTTATATATTTCAACTTTAAACAGTTATAAAAATTGGAAATAAAAGTTTTTCACATTTATATTGAAAATAAAAATTAAATTGCAATATCTTTTCAACCACGAGGCGTATGTAGCTGTAGCGTATGTATGGAGGTTAATCCTTTAAAGATACCCAATAGTAATGATACCCAATGAATAATAATAACGACAGATGTAAACAAATAAGACTCGTTCGAGCCCTATGAAAACAAGGATATCCATTGCTCTTTCCACAACAGAATTGACTAATGCATGCGTACAGCTAGTTATGGAGGAGAAACTACCGTTTTGGACTCGTCTCCATTTGAAAAAATTACAGAACAAATTTTTAGTGGTGCTGAACAGTGTGCATTGTGTACCAATATCATACAGCACGTGTTTAATTATATTAAAAAAGACAAAAAGACGGGTATAGTCGAGAATCCAGACTATATTATACCCGGTACTCATCTCTTCCTTTCAGAATTTACCTAACCTTTGAAGCTTAAGAATTAACGGTATGGATTCTCCGCAGAAAATATAGGTGTAGATTAGCCACTGGAACAGTTTTACATCAAAACATTTTCCAAAAATATTAACAAACTGGCGCTACAACGAGATTTCAGTTTTGGAGGCGGTAGTGCGCGTGGCTAAATTTTCACACAAACTTGATCTGTGGAGATACCATACGAGTCCAAGATCCAAATCGGATAGTGTTATCTCTTATAGTCTTCAAGATCCACGCGGTTTTTATGGGAAATTGTATATTTATGGGATTATCGCCTTTAAAAAAATCAACCGATTTGGAAATTTGAAATTTTTTCAGATATATATTAACTATAGAAATAGTTTTGAATCAAAGGTTGTTTATAAAACCTTCCAGAACTGGCGCTACTTATTTTCGGTACTTGTGAGGATGGGAGAGGCGTGGCACCACTTTGAAACAAACTTGCCAAATGAAATTGAATGAAAACTTATTTTAAAAATTCCTTTTTTTAGGATTCTATTGAAGAATTCAGTGATGAAGGAAAATTATTATCAAAAAATGGAAAAATTGCTGTAAAAAGTGAAACTATTGAAATCGATTCCTCCAAGGAAGTTTATGTTTTAAGTTTAAGTTTTATTGTTAAAAAATTTTAGAATCCCACTTTAACACAGTGGGAAATCTTTCTATTCCCTATTTTATTTCTATAAAATGTATAAAAATAGTTTTGATAAAAATTCTCATATGGATCGGCTAGAGTTCGGAAAAATAAATTTCTTCAGC
The DNA here is from genome assembly GCF_030179905.1 of Drosophila bipectinata. NCBI lineage: Eukaryota > Metazoa > Arthropoda > Insecta > Diptera > Drosophilidae > Drosophila > Drosophila bipectinata. The sequence continues at coordinate 16,197,560 of NC_091740.1, read as the reverse complement.
GGATTCGAAATTCCTTGGACTCCCAAGGAATTGGAAACTCCCAAGTGCAAGAAAGTCCAAAAAAACGGGTTGTTTGGTCATCGAGAGTTTTCGATGCCGTAAATAAAAAATGATTTTGTATTTAAATTGAACGTTATAAACTTTATTCGGGCCGCATATGAAATTAGGATTTATGTACAATATTTGAAATCCAATTTAGGATGCGAGCGCAGTAAAAGTACGAACGAGAGTCGAGCCAACCTTGCAGAATAGGCTGAGCGGATGCTCGCTAACCATAAGCGCCGAAGTAGCAAAGCCGAGCGGCCGAAAGAGAGTCGGCTTGCGACCAGCAAAACATTAGTTACTTATTAATTGTTGTGTTTAAATTAGTTGCTTGCTGCTTGACCCGACATTCTCCCCCCAGTTGGGGCTTCTACTCCAACTTCATCCTTAAGGGGCAAAAGGCACAGCTTAGTCACTGCTCGCTTGGTAATTCCAGATGAGGTTTTTATCACCGCCACTCGAAAGATACCATCCCGACCAGGGATTAACTCCATTATTCTCGCAAGCGGCCATTTCATCGGAGGTAGATTCTCGTCCTTTACTAGCACCACATCGTTTGGGGCCAAGGCAGGACCGGAGGCGCGCCATTTGGAGCGCTGCTGGAGAAGACTTAGGTACTCCTCCTTCCATCGGGACCAGAAAGACTGCTGCAGGAAAGACACGCGCTGCCAGCTGTCCAACCGGTTGAAGTTCAGCTTTGTGACATCAGGCTCGATAAAGCTGACTGACGGACCACCAGTTAAAAAATGAGCCGGGGTCAGAACATCAAGGTCTGCAGGATTTTCTGAAAGAGACAATAAGGGTCGTGAATTTATAACAGCCCCAATATGGCACAGCAGCGTTCGCAACTCCTCGAATCCCAGAACTGCAGATCCGACAGCTCGGTAAAAATGGTGCTTGGCGGTTTTAACAGCCGCTTCCCACAGACCACCGAAATGCGGAGATCGAGGAGGAATAAAATGCCATTCGATGGACTCCATAGAGCAAAACTCCAGCAGTGACCGTTGATGCTCTTCGCTTAGAAATAATCGGCGCAGCTCCTTTAGCTCGTTTTTGGCTCCAACAAAGTTGGTTGCGTTGTCAGACCAAATATGTTGAGGACTTCGGCGGGTGCATATAAAACGCTTCAAAGCCTGCAAAAAAGACATTGTGGATAGATCCCTTACAAGCTCCAGATGGACGGCTTTGGTAGCAAAACAAATGAAAATGCTAATGTAACATTTTACTGGAGCCTTATTACGCACTTCCGGCTTATAATAGAACGGTCCACAAAAATCCACACCAGTGACTCCGAAGACCTGGGAGCCGCTAACTCTTTCCTCCGGGAGATCAGCCATAATGTGCTGCAACAGCCGAGGCTTAGTCCGGAAGCATCGGATGCATTTGTGTAATGCCTTCGTCACGGTTTTTCTCCCCCCAATTGGCCAATATTGGGACCGAATAATTGCCAACAGTGCGCGAGGTCCCGTATGTAAATTTCGCTCATGGAAGTCAACAATTATAGCCCGCGTAACTGGATGGCTTCTTGGAAGTATAATTGGATGCTGTTTATCAAAATCCAACGACGAATTTTTTAGCCGACCGTCTACGCGCAACAGTCCAAATTTGTCCAAGAAGGGAGAGGATGAGGCAAGGGCACTGGATACCGCTATGTCTTTTCCATTTTGAAGAGCCTTTATTTCCTCCCAAAAATGCACACGTTGCACTAGCCGCAATAACAGCTGTGTTCCAGATTTTATATCGCTAGCCGTAACACCGTTGTGGTGAATTCGTTGAGAAAACTTGTATACGTAAGCGAATACCCTCTGCAGTGCTGGAAACGAATTAGCGTACTTAGAAACCGCTGTTATATCCACGTACGGAGACTGAATGAGCAGGACCCTTGCACGTAACTCCAGGGTTGATCTCTCAGATGGGACCGCGGTCGGCCACGTCTTTTGGGATCCAACGAGAAACGGAGGACCATGAGACCACAGCTTATTCTCAACCAATTCATTGGGAAAAGCACCACGCGACAGGATATCTGCTGGGTTCAAAGAAGTGGGAACATACCGCCACTCCATTTCTCTAGTTAGCTTCTGAATGGTCGAAACTCGATTGGCGACGAAAACATTAAACCGAGAGGGTTCTTCTCGAATCCAAGACAGAGCCACAGCAGAATCGCACCAGCAAAAATACTTTCCAACGTAGACCTTCAGCTGCTCTACTTCCGACATAAGTCGAGCCAACAACTCGGCTCCCGATAACTCCAGCTTAGGCACCGTAACAGTCTTTAACGGCGCAACGCGGGACTTCGAACAGAGTAAATAGCTTGCAGATCCTGCGCCCTTGGACACGACATAAACGCATGCTCCATACGCCTCAATGCTGGCATCACAGAATCCATGGACCTCCACCTCGGATTTCGATGTCAGCACCCATCTAGGGAATTCGGCGCGCTGCGTACTACCAAAGCTGCTACAAATCATATTCCAGTCGCAGTGAAGAGCTTGAGGAAGACTTTCATCCCAGGACAACTTCTCACGGCACAGCTTCTGAAGAAAGATCTTTGCCTTTGAAATTACAGGACCAACAAGGCCTAAGGGGTCATAAAGCCGAGCGACTGAAGAAAGCACAATGCGCCTAGTGGGCTTTGAGATTGACTGAATCCCTTCAAAAGAAAATAGCAAGCGATCAGTTGCAGGATCCCAAGCAAGACCCAGTGTCTTTGTGAAGTTGCTACCATCATCAAACTTTAGGAAAGACTCCCGATCTTCTTCAGGCACCTTATCCAGAACGTCAGCAACATTGGAGCCCCACTTCCTTAACCGAAAATGGCCTTTGGCAAGGATCGCGGATGTTTGCTGCATTATGCTAATAGCTTAATCTATAGAGTCGCCTCCGAAAAGCAGATCATCCACATAAAAGTCGCGACGCAGAATTTCGGCCCCCTTTGGAAACATTATTTGCTCATCATCTGCCAACTGATGCATTGTCCGAACTGCTAAAAATGAGGCAGGCTTCGTTCCATAGGTGACCGTTTCCAGCTTAAAAACCTGTAACTCATCCTGGATGGAATCCCACCAAAGAATACACTGAAGATAGCTGTCCTCAGGAAAAACCCTGACGCAACGATACATTTTACAAATATCTCCAGTAATGGCCACCCGATGGCATCGGAACCTTAACAGAATATGCAGTAACTTTGGCTGAATAACTGGGCCAGACATCAACACGTCATTCAATGAGTATCCAGAAGTGGTGTCAGCAGATCCATCAAAAACAACCCTGAGCTTGGTTGTTGAACTGTCCTCCTTTAAAACACAATGGTGTGGAAGAAAGTATTGGCCAGTGTCGCTCGCATCAGAAGGGACTGGAGACATGTGACCCAACTCCAGATACTCCTTTATGAAGGCAACATATTGCTCCTTTAATTGAGGACGGCGACATAGCTTCCTTTCGAGGGAAAGAAATCGTCGAACGGCTTGGGGGTACGACTCTCCCAGCAGCTTAGAGCCGCATTTTAACGGAAGCCGCACCGCGTAAGCGCCGGAATCCAGCCGAGCAACATGTTGCACGAAATGCGCATCGCAATCTAGCTCTTCCTTCGTCCGCTTCACAATAGGCTCGGAATAGTCTTCGATTTCCCAAAACCGGCGGAGCAAAGAATCCAGCTGATCATCCAGCATTGTTGCGCTCTCCGCAACATCCTTGTGGGCAGTGGAAACGAGTGATCTTCTCTGGACATGTGAACCGCCTCCACACACGACCCATCCAAGTTGAGTTTTCTGCAGCAATGGCAGGCCGGCTGAGAGCTTAATTTGCCCAACACACAACAGCTCATAAAACAGACTGGCTCCGATAAGAAGGTCGATGCGCTGTGGGCGGAAAAATTCAGGATCAGCCAAAGAAAGATTGCCAGGAATATTCCAGCTGGAGACATCCAAACTGAAGCTAGGCTGCAGGTCCGTGATATTGGCGGCGATGACGGCGTTAACCAGGGCCGAGTACTCGGAACAGTGGGAACGTAGGAGAACATCAACAGAGAATCCATCTGTCGCAAAGCCGGTATCTCCAATACCAGACACCGCCATGAGTGACTTGTACCTCCGGAGCTGCAGCTGACTTGCCAGCCGGGAAGTGATCACGTGCACCTGAGATCCAGAATCCAACAGAGCTCGGCATGGAACAAGGGATCCAGCGCGACTACGAACAAAAATGTTCGCTGTAGCAAGCAACGATATATCGCCGCTGTGACCTTGAGCAACTAGTGCATTAGCAGTGGACGGCGAAGAGGCTGCAGGCTCGGCGACCTCGGCTATGGCTGACGTGGGAGGACCAACCAAAGGCTGGCCGCTAGATGCCGGCGGCTCCAGGAAATGCAGCAGGCTGTGATGCCTCCTTCCACAACTGCGACAACTAGCAGCGAGGCACTCACGCATGTGATGGCCCGTTTGCAGACACTTCCGACAAAGACCGAGTCGCCTGGCCTCACCAAGGCGAATCTCAGGGGGCATTGATAGAAATCGGGGGCATGCAGACATTATATGGGACCATCCACCGCATAGAGCACAGGTAGAGGGAAGCGAATTAGTAACAATAAAGGATGATCTACCATTATTTGCACCTCGACGCCTTCCCACATGAGCGTCCGGGGCGTATGCAGCCATGGCCACGTCCATAGCCTCCAGCGTCCTACACCGCTGCTCCAAAAATTCGGCCATCGACTCCCAAGTAGGGATGGCGTCTGAACCTGAGGAGTTTTGACTCTCCTCCCACTTGGCCTGGGTAGCTGGGTCCAACCTTTGAAGCAGAACTTGGACGATGATGCAGCTGGCGATCTGAACTGAAGTACCCAAATTCTTTAAGGCTCGCATATGGGCATTAAATTTGTCCGAAAGACTTCGAAGTGCTGCTATTGAGCCACTTTCCAACAGACTGAGGCCCAGAATCTCGTTCACGTGTGCCTGAAATATTAAGCGACGGTTATTAAATCGTTTCTCCAATAAATTCAGCGCAACATCATAGTTCTCGTCGGAGACTTCCAAGGAACGAACTGCTTCGAAAGCGGACTCCCGAAGGCAAGATCGCAACCTTTGCAACTTTTCCACCTTACTAATACGAGGATTGCTGCCGACTATGGTAGAGAAGATCGAGTAAAATTCAGCCCATTCCGAGTATCCACCGCTGAACGTAGGGAGCGGCAAAGGAGGCAGCACTTGAAAACTTTGACCTAACCCTGGGTCAGCCTGCATGGTGGACATTCCGTTGGCAAGGGTGGAGTGGGCAGCAATTCGAGATGAGCGAAGGGTCGTCTCGTGCTCAATTTCCGCCTGCATCGTCGCTACGAGCTCCGAAACAGTCCATCGAAGGTCACTGCTGATCTGCAAAATGTCCAAATCCTCAAGCTCCCCGTGGATGGCCTTGAAGTCGCTGAACATGGTGGCTATCTGACCATGTCGCACGTGTAGCATGGCATCGTCCACCTTTGAAATAGGCTGAAGAGCTCCTTGGATCCTCTGTAAGTCCTGGAGAACACCCAGGGCCTTGCACTTTAAAATTGCACTCCGGGTTGGAGTGGGTGCTCCTGTGACGGCGCCGCTGGAGTTCATGATTTATTATATTGAGTTCCGAACAACCGAAATAAATTTTATTTGCTCGCGGCGAACACGATCTGTCCCACTGTGCGCTCAGAACCGTAGCGGAATTGTGGAATGTATATATATATGAAGCTAGAAGTCTATGCGCGGGCGAATGCACTTGCGTTGTGGATCGTATGTTTGTATGAAGTCTGTGCGCGGGCAAATGCACTTTCGTTGTGGATCGTAAATATGTATGTGTGCTTGTGAACTAACGTTTATGTTTATGCCTGTATGTATGTATAATATAATAATATATTATAATTTGTTTATTATTGTAAATAAACTTATTAGACACGTATGATAATTTGATAATGATAATTTCACATAACACTGTTTACAGAATTGTTTTGTTTTTGTTTTAGTAATTTGTTTATGTGTATATAAATATATTAACAATCACGTCGGGGTTCACCAATGTTTGGTCATCGAGAGTTTTCGATGCCGTAAATAAAAAATGATTTTGTATTTAAATTGAACGTTATAAACTTTATTCGGGCCGCATATGAAATTAGGATTTATGTACAATATTTGAAATCCAATTTAGGATGCGAGCGCAGTAAAAGTACGAACGAGAGTCGAGCCAACCTTGCAGAATAGGCTGAGCGGATGCTCGCTAACCATAAGCGCCGAAGTAGCAAAGCCGAGCGGCCGAAAGAGAGTCGGCTTGCGACCAGCAAAACATTAGTTACTTATTAATTGTTGTGTTTAAATTAGTTGCTTGCTGCTTGACCCGACACGGGTTTTTCAAACTAAATCAAGATTTTAAAGGTGTTACAAGGATTTTGGGATTGTGCCACGGGTTTGTGCTGACCTGATAAGCAATTCCTACTATGTGATTTTAAAAGTTCCAAATCACTGCTGGACTGTTTTATTAATTTATTAATATTAATAAAGAAATTATCAAGCTTCTCTCACTTCTTCTGAAGCGAACGGTCGTGTTTTTTTTTTTTTTGTCGTGCGCACTGGGTTTGTGATAAAATTATTTTATTTTATTATTTTATTAACAATAATATGTATTAAGCTAAATGAGATTCCATAATTTTTTATTTAATTACATCTAGGGATAGTTCCGGGGATATTAAATGGGACAATGAGTTGTAATTTTTACAAATAACGCGAAATGGATCGTGTTCAGCACAATTAGACCAAGAAATTGGTAACTAAAGGGGTCGGAAAGATCTAGTTAATCTATTAGGTACAGAAAACATTAATTTTTCAAGAAGTAATTTTGAGTCCACCTCTCCAAGAAAAGGCACAAGAAGTAGCATAACCCCAGCACAAGTACGGCGCTCTTTTAATGGAGCTAGGCTTTATAGTTTTAACCGGTAGCGATACGACGGAAAACAAGTGGCAGTATCCCAGAGTACACTTTTTAATTGAAATACCAGAAACTTCTTTTGGACTGATTCAATCCTTCTTTGATGAACCAAGTATTGCGGACTCCAAACGCACGAACAGTATTCCAAGATAGTACAAACCAAAGATACATATAGAGTCTTAGTTGTGAAAGGATCATCAAATTCTTTTTACCAACGTTTGATGAAAGCTAGCACTCCCCTGGCTTTATTGGCTGTCAATGATATATTTTCATTGAACAACAACTTATTGTCAAAAAGGACTCCAAGATCGTTAATAAGGGAAACACGATCTAAGACGTTATTCCCAAGTGAGTACGAGACAATGTGAGGCACACTGCGATTGAACGTCATAACCTTACACTTTGAGAAGCTAAGTAAAAGGAGATTGTTTAAACACCACAAGAAGACTTCGTTGAGGTCTATTTGCAGGTGTCTATGAAGAAAATGGTCTGAAAAAGAAAAACATAACTTGACATCATCAGCATACATAAATGTATTAGCATAGTTTACAACACTAGGTAAATCGGTAACAAAAATAACAAACAGAAGAGGGCCTAAGTGACTACCTTGTGGGTCACCAGACGAAACCTTTATAATCTGTGATTTAATATTTTTAAACAAAACACGCTGCGTGCGATTCGATAGATAGGAGGTAAACCACTGTACTATTTGTGGAGAAAACCCCATAAAAACAGCTTATGAAGGAGAAGATGATGGTTCACAGAATCGAATTCTTTGCTAAGATCAGTGTATACCACATCAGTTTGCATGCGGCTCTGAAAACATCTGTGAATGATCGAAGTGAATTCATGAAGGTTAGTTGTGGTAGAGCGATGCTTGGAAAAACCATGGGATAGCTAAGGACATCTGAGCAATGCCTTAGAACACAGCTAGGGACATTATCAGGACCAGCAGAGAATGAGATATCTATTGTTGAGAGAGCTTTAAACACATCCTGAAGTCGAAATTTTGACAAATAAATGTTGTTTATGTGTGGTAATTTATAGAGATAAGAAGAATTGAGGTTATATGAATCGCACGAGTAAGTTGTTTGAAAAAATGACGCAAAGAGATTAGCAATAGGTATTGCTCAGAAGAATGTGATATATTTTTATATGATAGGGAAGTAGGAAAAAGATTAGATTTACGTTTCGTGTTGACAACAGAATAGAAGGGGCTCGGATCATTCCGAAAGTTTACCTTACAATTCATAATTTACCGCATATAAAGTTGATTGTTGAGAATAATAAACTGGTTGCGAATATACAAAAAGTTTGACTGATGAAACAATGATCCTGACTTAAGAAAGATTTTGTAAGCTCTAGATTTCCTGATCTTAAGGCGAGAAAGGAGTTTATTGAACCAAGGTGGTTTTGTAGACCACTGGAAATCAGGGAATTGTCTTCCTCATACGGGATCCAGGAAATGAGGGGAAGGTTGAAATCTCCCATGATTAGGATTAAATCAGAGTCATTGACCAATGAAAAAAGAGACTTAATGGCCTCTAGGTGGTGAAAATATACAATATCTTCAACCATGGGAGGAATGTAGGAACAGGTCAGGAAAATATGAGACAAGCCAGTTAAAATTTTACCGCAATGAACTGTATTCCGAACTCATTCGAGAAAGGAATAAGTTCAGCAGGATATTCATTATTAACAGCAATGAGGACACCACTTGCAAAAGATGGACTATCCAATCGAAACACAGTGAACTTAGGAACAAAAATTTTATAATCAGAGACAGAGGAATTAACCCTCTATTGCATGAGCACAAAAATATCAGAGAAAAAAATTTTTTTTAGTTTGTATGAGTTTATTGGGGTACAAATAATATATATTCCGACTTTTTTTTTTAAATGGATTTGTATGCATTTAGTATACATTAATCATGTCATATATGGCTTTTTATGCATTTATATGAAAGTTGGAAAAACTTTAAACTTTATAATATTTTAATATAAAAACACTTTTCAACGATAACCGGTCTTTTTCGTAGAGAAAATTTATTTTAAAATGCGGGAATATTCACTTTCGTTCAAATGCTTGAGACGCCTGCACAAAACTTATTGAAACTTGAGACAAGGCAACACAAAAGCGGTATGCAAACAGACTTCGCACAGCCAATAGTGCAAAGATATTAACTGATAACAAACGGCTTAGTATATATACCGTTTTAGCATCAAAATCAAAAGAAGCACTGTTTGTAAATAATTGCCCCAATTTAGCCAGAATACTTCGAACGTTTTGATAGCAACAGGAAAATACTTGACTATTCAATTTTTTGAACTAGTTTCTGCCGGGCTAGGATTCTAAGCGTCTTTTGCTAGGAATTCATGAATGATACTGTGCCAAGTGCCTTTTCGAGGTAGGAATCCGGTAGGACTATTTTAAAAGAAGATATAAAAGTTAAAAAGTTAAACTTAAAAAAAGTTATTTCATTAGGAGCTACCTTAATATGGTTTAACAGGTACAGACTCCTGGCATCATCAACAGTAGCGACCGGCATAAGGCGAGAAACAAATATGGCCTTACGGGGAGCAACCAACCTCAGCGTAAGTCCAGAAGATCTAACCTCAGGCGCCACACCAGTCAGAGGTCTGAGAGACAGCAAACTTGGAGGCTCCAAGATGATAGAAGGCTCAAGGCTTGTACTCCCTGCTGAAAAGCTCATCATGTCTTTTGTTACAAGAACAGCTTCAGTAGGTAGACAAGTAGGCGACGGTAAAATATTTGGTGTTGAAAATGTATCAACTTTTACAGCATGGGATGTAGGGGTACCCAATAAATTGGCAGTCAGCAGGTTGGTGCTCGGAATTTTTCTTCTGGGTGATTTCTTCTTCGCTTAACAACTTTAGACCAAGGAATTGGGTTTCAAGTGCAAGGAATTGCTCATTAAGGGCCGAGAATTGCTTACGAACATCAAAGAAACCATTTCTAGTCTGTTTCATAAAAGTCCGCAACTCTGACTCGATTTCTCTGCAAGCGATGCAAGACCACGTCAGGCCAATATTCTAATTGATAATATCATTTATCCGTCCATTGTTTCCACCTCCAGCACATTTAATATGTGAGCAGTTGTTGCAAAGCCAGCAAGACAGGTATGAGTCACCCGTGATGCAGACCACTGTAGTAGGATGTAAAGAGTTTAAATATGCACTCTATAGCCGATAGTAGTCGATCAGATCAGATGTAAGAGACGTCGTTACAAAAGAGTTACAAAACAAAAAGACAAAAGAGTGCAACGAAAGCTAGGCGTCATGAAGAACAACAAACTCCACAGTAACTACGATGTAACGGGTTACGTTCAGAGAGTGCAGCTCGGAAAGACTATATGTTTGAGAATGTAGTTAAAGAGAAACAGAAACCACTATTAACGAATAAATGTATATATAGGAAATAAATAGTTCACTGAACTTATTAAGGCAAATACATTTTTAGAATTAATCTTAATCTTGCTGTAAACCGGTATTTACTTACTTGAGAATTGAATTTAGAGAAACTTAAGTTTTAACTTGAACTGTATTTTTTCGCGTGTGCCGTGGTATACATATTTCGAAGCCAATTAATTATTTGAATAATTTCCCAGCCCACTCCAATCGCTCTCTCCAAAGCTCCCGCTTCGGCTCTTATTTGGCACAGTGGTTCAAGGTACAGTGTTTTTTTTAACATTTTATATAGTTTTTATTATTATACTTGTCTTCTCAATGAAGTCTTGCAATAAGACAATCTCCTCATCCCAGCCTACCATACATTGCTCGCTCAGTATTGGATGCTATTTCCCGTAGGCCTGGTCTCCATTATTGTTGTGATGATTGTCGTGCTGACCAAGACGAAATGAGGTCGTTCATGAGACATATTAGGAATGGATTTAAAGAGTTGATCACTGATTTTTGAAAAATCAATGACTAGCTCTGAGCGCTTGACACTAAGTTTATTGGCCTTCAGCCTGCCCAGACGACATAACGCAGCCGCTCATGTCTCTGCCCACTCAAAGGCTAGAACTTAGAACGATTCGCCGTCCGAACTTTTTAGTGCAAATGAGCAATCGTCTGATATGTCCGCCATGGCATCCCTTCAAGTGATACTACGGGTCCTAAAAAATAAAACCCCTGTTACAGTCACAGGAGTCACAGGGTTTTTCACAGTCCGGACCACCGGTACCGAATGATTTTGCAGTTTTCGATGCTGCGACGCCAAAACTGTCACGGGTGATTTCTTCATCGAAGCATATATTTGTTTATCGGCTTGCCCCTAATACTTCAAAGATTGATATTTCAGCATATCAAAGTCAAAGCAAAAGTTTTTCAAGTTAGACCACTATACACGTGGTTGACCTCTGCGATGGGGTGGGTAGGGGGTGGAGGCGTCCTCATTTCGGTAGACTCTTAAATTGCGTCTGAAGACGTAAAATCACAAGAGTTTGGTGAGTTTAAATTTATTTGCATTTAAATTGTCTGCTAAATCTTTATATATGTATTACCTGTTCATACATACCTCATTCGTCTTAACCGCCCACATTCTAAAATCAGTAGATGAATCACTCGAACTACCGAATTGAGCGGATATTCTTTGCTCGAGCTCCGGGAAAACTGCAAAATAATCGCACTTAACTAAAAAAAAAATCTGGGGTGACTTAATATAAGCGAAAAGACGTTAAATTAGACAGTAAAAGCAATATACAAGTTTTGTGTTGTGATAACAGCTGTGATGTGTTAAAACAAAAACTAGTGCATAGTGGTTTATATAAATTAGAGGTCTGCATGAATAACTAAAAAACGACATTCAAAAGCACAACCTTGAAAATGAATTGAGTGAGATAGAATGCTGAGACGAATACTAATGAATGAGTGAGTGCGACTGCATAGGTTTCACTCGCACAACATTCGGGGGAAGAAAACCGAATTGAATGAGTTAGAGTTAAAGTTCGAACCAATTCGAATGCATTCTAGAATGTACGATACAACTATGCATATTTGCCTGTTTTTTTAGACGCTGATAATAAAATAGTTCAAAACTAAAAGCAAGTCATTGTTTTTTTTTCAGAAATATTCAATATATGTTGTATATTTTATTTTACATATTTTTCTTATAAGAATGTAAAAATATTTTTCAGCACAATTTTGCCGCTTAAAAAATTGTGTAAAATAATTTAATTTGGAAAAACTTAACAAAAACTAAACAGAAAATAATAATATTAGTTAAAAACCATAAGTAAAAAAACACTTCTATCATAATTCACCTTTTGGTCAATTTCCTCATTATTAAAGAAGTATTAAAGAAGCGTTTTGCTCAACAAAAGAAAATAAATGAATGCATAGAGTGTGTTAAAAACCATTCGAGACATTCGGCTACAGTCCTCATTCCAAAAGTATTCTTTTTACTTCCCACCCCAATTCACTCGGTTTCAAAGCAAGAGAATGCCCATGAGTTAAAATGCTCTCTCACTCTCTCTCACTCAATTCGTTGTGTCTCTTACACTCATTCATTCTATTACATTCGGATGTATTCTATGGCTGAGGCAATAAGAATGTATTCCTGCAGACCTCTAAATATGTGCCACGCAATGATGCAATGATCCAGTGCAATGCAATTTGACCCTGCAGGATCAAATCCTGCAGTCCGTATGCATAAGTCAAATATCCATATGCAGGATTTGACGAGTCGCATACGACAAGCGATCGCGCAATCAAAACCCACAAAATGTATACATTGCGTCAAAAGCTACGACAGACGAATTCTTCGCCAAAAGTGCGAGGTCCTCATTTCGTCCCCTAAACACCACCAACGGTTTCTCCTATACTGATGCTCAACGATCTGGAACGAAAAATCAAATTCAGCCTAACTCACAAAGCGCTTATAGGCCCCAGAACAGCCACATAGCAAAACGGAAACTAGATGCTTGCCCTCCAACAAAGTATGATGGAGCTTATATCATTCATGAAAACGACCACTGAAAACACTTGTTCAAAACCAGAACATGGTAAAAAAGCAGCTTCTAGCACAACAGTCTAAATAATCTATGCAATAAGAGCCTATACACAGATCATCCGGATGAAAAATCCCACGGCGGAACCAGAGTTCTAATCAAAGAACGCAATAAACACCATTCCGTCATGCAACGGAATCCTTTCAATCGCTGCCGTTTACTGCCCTCCTCGTTTCTCAATCTCGGAAGGACAATTTATGGACTCCTACAATTCATTTGGGGATCGATTTATAGCCGCAGGACACCACAATGTCAAACATACGCAGTGGGGATCACGTCTTGTGACTCCCAAAGGAAGGCAATTGTACAATGCAATTATAAATGTGAGAAACAATTTGGAGTATGTTTCCCCTGGAAGTCTCACATACTGGCCAACAGACGCATGCAAGCACCAAAACCTTATACAAGAAACATACTTCGCAATCTAATAAGTGCCAATACAGTCTCGGAAATAAGAATAGCCGAATACCCCTTCCACCTATCGTCGCCAAAAACGAACTGGCTTAAACAAAAACAAGAAAGGAAAGCTATCTTCGGGCGGAGCCGAGGCTTAAATACCCTTACAGTTAAAACCGGATATATATCGCAAACATCGGATATAGTTGGCCTATCCTTATAAAAGTATCATAATAAATCCCATTAATTACAATAAAATATCTAAAAAAAAAAAGTCCCAAGCTTCTTTCTTCATAAATACCAAAGTTGGTATTTTTACCAAAAACCGTTTCCGATTGTTCAGTTATATGACAGCTATAAAATATAGTCGGCCGATCCTTATGAAACTTGGCACATTCGCTACACATCTCCAAATTGTTTTTCAGCCAAACCCAGCCTCGAATTTATTCCTCCTGCCACTTATTTAGCCAGAAGCTACCACTCCGCTACCACAAGCTACCAACTACAGTTTCATTGCGGATGAACGAAATCGAAAAAGCCAAAAAAGGCTCCCGGTGGTGACCTACTGACGACAAAAATGTTGATCGAAAATCTAAAATGCGCTATGGAGGTCGTCGGTAAACTATTTAAAGGGATCATTCATTTTGGGTTTTTCCCAAAAAAGTGGAAGAAATCCATCATCCACCACAATTCAGACATCGTACAGACCAATAAGCCTTCTGTCTTGTTTGTCTAAATTGTTTAAAAAATGCTTGTTAACTCGCATAATAACTGTTTGGCTTCCGAATAAACCACGGAACCATACAGCAAGTGAACAGATTGATATCTGATAATAGCTCAGCCTCCAAACAGCGAGAATATTGTAGCGCTATTATTCTCGACGTACCTCAAGCTATCGATCGTGTTTGGCTTAATGGACTCATGCACAAAATTAAAACGTATTTTCCAACATACACCAACAAGCTACTGAAATCATACCTCTACAATAGGGTATTCAAAGTGAGATGCATCAAAGCTGGAGTTCCACAGGGAAGCTCAATCGTCCTTTGTCTATATGTTTTGTATACTGCGGATATTCTTACGAACAATTAACAACGTCAACGTTCGCCGACGATACCGCTATCCTTAGTTGATCTAGAATCCCAACCCAAACTGGCTAATCGTCTGTCCGACTGGCGCATTAAAAGAAACGAACAAAAGTGTAAGCACGTAACGCTAACTCTTATTAGACAAACATGCCCTCCGCTTTCACTAAACAATATGCAGATCGTTCAAGCTAACGAAGTAACGTACTTTGGCCTCCACCTTGATTGACGATTTACCTGGCGTAAGCATGACCTAAATCTAAAAGTTAGCAGCCTCCACTGGATCATAAACTCACGATCGTCACGGTGCCTGGACTACAAGTTACTACTCTACAATTCAGTCCTTAAGCTAATCTGGACGTATGGATCCCAGCTTTGGGGGAACGCGAGCAGCAGCAACATAGACATCATACAGTGCGCCCAATCAAAAATTTGGAGAACTATCACGAGGGCACCTTTCATCCTCGCAGTGAAAGACGAAATCCAAAAGCAAAAAGAGTCATACAAAGAAAAACTGTCTTCGCACCCAAATTTACTCGCTCGGGGATTGACTCGCGTTTCCAGCGGATCCCGCCTGCGACGCAACGACCTCCCAACCCAGCAATCGATTTTTAGGGCCGTCTAACTCTGTATCTGTCAATATGACTAAATGTAAGATTTGATACACCTCTTGTTAGTCTCGCGAAGAGAAGATTCAAGAAATATAAGCAAGGTTAACAAAAAAATAAAGTTGCCCGATATTTAAACCGTTTTTAATGTTATTTCTGATTGTAACAAGCTTGTAGCTCTGGGTGACTTTAGTATCCAAGAACCTACACTTTCTTAGCTTATCTTTGGAAACCGCCGTTTTTTCCATACCATCCTATGAAGGATAGGGGGAAAGTGAATATTATAAGACTAGCCGCAAGACAGAAGAAGCATTGAGGGAGCCAGGAGAAAGCAGAGACGACGTGGAACGTAACAGTTCACGGGACGGCCGCGCAGCCGTGTTTAGGGGGCACGGACAGCGACCCGCCAACGTGGAGTGGCGTGAAACTGGCGGGATTTTAGAAGCGGGAGTAACGGCAGGAGCAGATTCCAGGAGGATTGACGGGCGAGTCTTTTTAGGGTGCTTGTAGCGTTGAGTTGTAGGACCGTCTTTGGAGAGTCCGACATTCAAGTGTTTCAGTGTTTTTAAAAAGCCTCGGAACTTGAATTGAAGGACTGTCTTGGAGAGTCCAACACCCTAAAAAGAGGAGAACGTAAAGAACGAGCTAGGAAAGGGACGGTTCCCATCCATTGCAGGACGGTTCCTCTACAAGCCCAGGTTAACGGAGTCGAGTTGGGCCATTCCCGACCACGACAGGTAGCCTTACGAGGAAGTGAGGAAAGGTCAAGTCTGGCGTACGCCTAACCGACTCCTGAAATCGCAAGCAACAGACATAGTTCTGCAAAACAATGATAGGCCAACTCTCGAACTCACGCCCAATTAGAGACCCTCCAGAACACTCATCAGCCAAGCAACTCCCAACTCCAGTCGCAGACGACCCAATAGGTGGTCCGAGAGATAGGAAGGCCCACGTGTGGATAGCGGCGGAGCCGGGCGGAACCAGGAATAGCAGCAAGAATACCGAGCGGCACCGAGTTGAGATCAAGCCATTGTATTTTGGGAAAAGCCTCAAAATAGAGAGTCCAAACTCAATAGTTTGGAAAGTTCTATGCTAATTGTATTATTTCTGGGCTCGGGCAATCACGTCAAACTATAAATTCGGTAGAACAGACCCACAAACTCTGTGAGCTAGCCGCGACAAAATGTTGCGAGCGGAAGCAGAAAAACAGTTCGCTACAACCCTTCATATATCATAATAAAACGAATTCATTACAACAAAATATCTAAAAAAAAGTCCCATGCTTCTATCTACAACAATACCAAAGTTTGAATTTCTACCCAAAATCATTTCCGAACGTTCAGCTATATGGCAGCTATAAGATATAAGATATGGCAGCGGCTATACGATATACATTCAAAATAAAAAGCTTTTGGAAGTAAAAGCACTTTGTTTTTTAAATTTTAAAGCTGATAAGGATATAATAAATAATAATAATAACATAATTTATTATGATATTAATAAAAAAAAATACAAAAAAGGAAGCTAACTTCGGGCGGAGCCGAAGTTGATATACCCTTGCATTAAAACCGGATATTTATCGAAAAAATCGGATATATGGTAGTTGGTCGATCCTTATGAGAATATCATAATAAAACCAACTGACACAATACAAAACTTAAAAAAAAGTACCAAGCTTCTATCTTCAAAAATATCAAAGTTGGTGTTTTTACCAAATACCATTCCCGATCGTTCAGTTTAATTGCAGCTAAAAGATATAGTCGCCGATCTTCATGAAATTTGTTAGGTCGGATCATAAATAATATTGGTCGGTATAAGATATACTAATAGTAATATAATATATAATGAAATTGATAAAAAAAAAAATATAGAAAAAAGGTTCGTATGTGATGGCACTAAGCTTAGCAAAACATTGTCGCCCTTAAAATGATGGAATATTTTTTAAGGAGCTAACATAAATTGATATCCTTCAATTTATTGGGGACACGTTCCCGGAGGCTTCCGGATCCGTTAAATCTTTGCAATAATATTCCCTCGACCCAGCGTACAATAACACGACAAATGTAATAATAACAAGAAAGGAAAGCTAACTTCGTGCGGAGCCGAAGTTGATATACCCTTGCAGTTAAAACCGGATATATATCGCAAACATCGGATTCAGTTGGCCGATCCTTATTATTTCATCATAATAAAACCAATTAATTAAAATAAAAAATCTAAAAAAACTCCCAAGCTTCTATCTTTGAAAATACGAAAGTTGATATTTCTACCAAATACCATTTCCGATCGTTCAGTTATATGGCAGCTATAGGATATAGTCGCCCGATCCTTATGAATGAAATTTGGTAGGTTAGATCAACTGACCAAAAATAGAATCTGTACTAAGTTCCAGCTTTCTATCTTCAAAAACACGAAAGTTGGGTCATTTTAAATCGTTTAGTTATATGGCAGCTATAGGATCCTTTTAAAATTTGTCATGTCGTATTATTTTGCCAAAAATAGCTCATGTCAAATTTGAACTCTCTTACTCTAAAAACACTAAAGTTATACCATTTCCGATCAATCAGTTATATGGCAGCTATAGGATATAGTCGGCCGATCCGGGCCGTTCCGACTTATATACTGCGTGCAAAAGAAAGAAGGGTGTATGCAAATTTTCAAGACGATACCTTTAAAACTGAGAGACTAGGGTCGGAGATGTCTCCTTCACTGCGTTGCACACTTTTGGACAAAATTATTATACCCTCTGCAAGGGTATAAATATATATATTGGTATATGTGGCTGGGATCGGGGAGGGGCGTGGCAAAATTTTTTTAACCAAATGGAACTGCGTCGGAATTATAGGAGTCTCCATGCCAAATCCTATCCGCACGCGTTCATACAAACATGGATATATCGACTCGGGTGTTGATGCTGATTAAGAATGTGTATACTTTATGGGGTGGGAGATGATTCCTTCTCTATGTTACGTACATTCTCACGACTACAATAAAAACTTGTACCTACAGGTACCGGATTTAATGAATTCGTATCAAAAAATAATATCATTGACATTGCTTCGGGGCACAACAAATCCATATTAGAAATAACAAGAAAGCAAAGCTAACTTCGGGCGGAGCCGAAGTTGATATACCCTTGCAGTTAAAACCGGTTATATATCGCAAACATCGGATATAGTTGGCCAATCCTAATCCTTGGCTAATCCAATTTATTACAATACAAAATCTAAAAAAAGTCCCAAACTTCTATCTTCAAAAATACGAAAATTGATATTTCTACCAAATACCATTTCCGATCGTTCAGTTATATGGCAGCTATAGGATATAGTCGGCCGATCCTAGCCGTTCCGACTCATATACTGCCTGCAAACGAAAGAAGGGTGTGTGCAAAGTTTCAAGTCGATACCCTTAAAACTGAGACACTAGTTCGCATAGAAACAGACAGACAGACAGACGGACGTGCTCATATCAACTCAGGAGGTGATCCTGATCAAAAATATATATACTTTATAGGGACGAAGATGTCTCCTTCACTGCGTTGCACACTTTTGACCAAAATTATAATACCCTCTGCAAGGGTATAAAAATCCAATATTATCGAAGACGCCGAATAGAATAGAAAAAACTCACGAAATTGTGTAGCTTTTTAAGAGTTTCTTATGTTGTTTCTTAACCAAGTTTCAACAGTTAAGTCCTATAACAAAGCGTGATAGTAATTTGGAACTTTTGAAGAGGCCTAGTAGGAATTGTTTACTAGGTCGAATATAGTAAAAAACCGTGTTTGAAATAATTCGAACACCCTCCAAATCTTGATTTATTTAGAAAAAACGGGTCTTCGGGACATTATTGCTCTTAAAAATTTCTAAACGCGTAATTTTACTCCGATTTTAAAACTTCCGAGGTTTTTCAATAGCTAAATGTTGAGCTTTTGAAAAAAAATCAATATATCACTATTGTCTCATTAATCCTGAATAAAAGGAGACCAATTTCATTACAAAATTATACAAATTGTTCAAGTTATAACGCTTTTTCCAAAACAAACAAATATATTATCGAAATTTTTAGTTTAGAAATATCACATATCAAAACTTCCTCCAATTTTTTTTTCGCACTTTGTAATAGGAAAAAAATGATAAAAGACATGTTACATTAACGTTAAAGTTTAAAAAACGTTCTACATTTAAAAACTTTTACTTAAGATTCATTGAAGCAAACGAAAGGTTTTTGTAAAAATAAATTTTACAATTAAATGAACTTCTTTTTCAAGACCAAACATTTAAATAGTAAGGAAAAATTAAATGCACATTTTAACCAAGTTTTTGAAAAAAAAAATTTTTTTTGACGGTTTCTGCTCGACTTGGGTTTGCTCTCGATTGTAAATATCGGTTCCTTCGAGCTTTCAACTCCTGAAGCAAGAGTTTGATGCTCCCAACAATCCTCAAAGGCTATAAAGGTAAAAGCGGTGCCTCTATCTGAGGGATAAGCATTGCCGAAATTCGCTGCCTAAGTTTGTACTTAGAAACTCGTCTTTTACAATATGGATACAATTATGAAATCTGCTGTCCAATAATAAAAAATAGTGAACCTGACGCCGTTCTTAGTTCCACAATTCTTACAACGTTTTCCTTGAGTTTCGGAATAAAGTACGATTTTTCTACAAGGTCTTGGGTCTTTACCACTGAGAAATACCCTTACTGACGGGCATTCTATGGTGCCCACTGTTCTTCTCTAAGAAAAAAAAATCCCTCTTCATCGCGCACTGCAATCCGTCACGATTTAAAATTTAATCGCTCCTATGATGAATAACACTTTTAATAGTGTTTCGACAACTACAGGATTTACTGAACAGAATGAAACAAATTATCACAAACTATCTTGTACAAGATTTTACATTTTTAAAACATGTCATTTTTAAGGCTTACTTTAACCTTGCGAAGGCAGAAGCTTGTGTTTCTCAAAATTGGAACATACAAATTTATATTCAAATTTAGCTCTGATAATTTTGCGTGCAGATCCCTGACATGCTTTACAATGATTTCTTTCAATAAAATTTTACTTTTCTAATTACAATAATTAAAAAGCATTTTTAATGTAATAATTTGAAATGTATTATTTTTTTCATCTTTGTTATTATAGTTTTCAACGATTCAAACTCAAAATTGAATTTTCATTACTATCATAAATTTTACTTTAATTTACTCACTCCTAAATCAAATTATATTACTTAGCTTAAATATAATTAATATTTCTCAAACAGCATCAATAAACCACTATTTCGTCACATATTCAAAATTTTTCAGCATACATAAAAAAGTAAGACCCGAAAAGATTGACCGCTTTTACAGAATCTTAACCGCTTTTCTTGTAGCATATGCTCTTTCCACCTACTGCTACTGCTGAACTTTGTTCTTTTCAGCTATACCGCAGCACTGTATGTTTTTGGACGTTCACCATTCTTAGCTTGCCTCACAACCTCACGAATTTTGTCTTTCACGCCACTTTTTTACATGTGCGCGTTAAGTCCTTCACTTAACTTTTGGCTGCGATCTATCTATCCAATCTATCTCGGTTTAGACTTCAAAAATGTAAGAATTTTGTTTATTTAAATGATCGATTATGGCGATGGACATAATATAACGGTACAATGCTCTTAAGTATTTTGTCAAATTTATTACATTTGTTGCGCCCATGTATTAGAATCGGCTACTCATTATCGATATGGACTATGGACTTTCGATATGACTACGTGTTTGTAGGCTTCTTACTTCTGGTCAGCCTTAATTGATGCTACCCAACAGAGGCAAATCCCACATTTTAATGATTCAGTTCTATCAAAAGTAGTCAAGATTAATGATCCCATGGAATATTTTACATACGACCTTCTTAAGAACTTTTGGTAGAAGCTTTCTTTAATATAAAATGCACCATTTTAGGCCAATTCAAATTTTTTCATTAACGAAATTAAAACCTACGTTTTTTTCGCTCAGTGAGAGCATTCATTGAGAGAGAGCTCTTATAGTTTTTTGCTGCTTACGCACACACTCCAATTTTAAAGATGTGTGCATTTTACGTTTCGTTCGTTTCATGTGTGTATGTGGCATAGCTGTTCTTCCCAGCTTTGGACTTCCCAGTCGGCCCTGCCCTGCACTTCCATTTCCGATCGTTCAGTTATATGAAAGCTATAAGATATAGTCGGCCGATCGCGACGAAATTTGATTGGTCGGATCAACTGACCAAACATAGTATCTGTAGGAAATTCCAATTCTCTGATACTATACAATAGTATCTGTAGGAAATTCTTTCTTCAAAAACACGAAAGTTGTGTCATTTTCGATTGTTCAGTTATAGGATATAGTGGGCCGATCCGTTATTTTAATAAAAATATAATCCAAAGAGAACCCCAAACACTTTAAGTTTAAAAAAACCAAAGTAAACAAAGTTATGGCATTTCCGATCAATCAGTATAAGGCAGATATATGATATAGTCGGTCGATCCCGGCCGTTCCGACTCTTTGGGCCTTGATATTTTTCAATGACGGTCAATAAATAAAAATTCGAATTTATGTAATTCTAAAACTTTATACAATCGTTCATTCTGCATGCCAATGAAGCTGGATTCATCTGGACCAGCTTATGGTGCATTCAGGGACTTAAGGTTATATACAGAGAGGGCGGCCCGACTAGACATTACGAAGCTTAAACTCTCTAAAGAAAAGCCCGTTGAAGTCGAGCGGCCGAGAGAGAGTCGGCTTGCGACCAACTGAGCAATTTGTACATACTTAAGCCTAATAAATAAATATTACACTAAAACAGCGGTTGCTGCATGACCCGACACCGACTTATAAACTTCGTGCAAAGGAAAGAACGATGTGTGCAACGTTTCAATTCTTTAGACTATCTTTTAGAAAAAACGAAGTACACCCTAATTAAAATCTAATAGGATACCCAGTCGGTTAACTCGAGTACCTTAGAGAGAGTTCACCTGTTGGCACTAGATCGATAAAAAGACATGAGTGTGCATTTCGATCCATTAAGTTTTAGTTAATTTCTAAAAATCCATTTTTGAAAGTTATTTAAATCGAATTGTAGTCTAAATAAAGCACTAGTGAACTTAAATTGAAGGTAAGGCTTAACGTCATTAGTTTACATAAGTACCAGTGACTTAGTTAAGGGTTTAAGTTATCAATGCGAAAATCGTTAATGTATAGTGTGAAAAGTAGGGTTCAAGATAGCTGCCGTGAGGAACACCAGGTGTAAGACCCATTATCGGCCTTTGGGTATTTAAATATCCATGTTATATCTTGGATATATTTAAAGATAGCAACACAACAGTTTTTCTTTTCAACTTCGCCTATGGTCTTTTTGTCCTGTTCTTCGTAGGCCGTGCTAACCACTACTATACTATAAAAATTGTTATACCACGGTTGAACAATTGTTCAGCCATATCCTCCGTTTCAGGCGCCTCTTCTTTTTCTGGTCCGCCCGTCTTGTCTACTCTCCGACCGAGACAGGAGGACTTTAAAGTTTGAACAACTCGCAATAGATATTATCTTTGCTTAGTATTCCGATTAGCACTTAGATTAGGACCGAACTACTTGACATCTTTTATCCCTTCGAGCGAATTGCAAAGAGCACGCTCCCGCCTAGGATATGCTATTGTTATTACTCGGGGAAGTGGCGCCTTATTCACTGACTGTTATTGAAACCTTAATCAAATAGAAATATAAGAAAAGCTTGTTTATATCTGCCATATAACTGAACGATCGAATATGACCAAACTTTTGTAATTTTAAAGATACAAAGCTGGAACTAACATTCTATTTTTGGCCAGTTGATTCAACCTACCAAATTTCATACAGATTGGCCGACTATATCCTATAGCTGCCATATAACTGAACGATCGGAAATTACCCAACTTTCTTGTTTTAAATAATAGAAAGTTTCAACTTAGAACAGATTCTGTTTTTGGTCAGTTGATCCAACGTACCAAATTTCATAAGGATCGGCCGACTATAACCTACCGCTTCCATATCACTGAACGATCGGATATGGTATTCGGTAGAAATACCAACTCTGGTATTTTAGAAATTTTAGATATTTTATTGTAATTAATTGGTTTTATAACGATATTCTCATAAGGATCGGCCAACTATATCTGATGTTTGCGATATATATCCGGGTTTAACTGCAATTGTATATCAGCTTCGGCTCCGCTTTCGACCATGCAATAATTTATTGAATACATGTTCTGATGTTACTTAATTACATTTACTGGTACTGAACTGAATACTGTATAATCCCTTGAATTAATTCCGTTGATCAAATCTAATTGATAGTGTAATTCACAATTTTTTTTAATTTTTTTATTTAGGAAACTATTGAAGAATCCCGTGATGAAGGAAAATTAGTATCTGAAAATGGAAAAGTTTCTGTAAAAAGTGAAAATATTGAAATAAATTCCTCCAAGGACAAGGTTTGTCAATTACTAAAATTTTTTCTCTATTTATTTTTTGTTTAAAAATGCTTATAAATGCTTATCTCCCTTAATTGAAAGGACATGGATCTTTTCCTACAGCGGATGAGACAGAACCTCCAGTTCTGGAGATTTCTCCATTTCCTAAGTGCTACCAGGTCGAAGCATTCCCATTTTTTAGCCAACCAGTTGCTAAGGGGATAGCCTACTTGTTCTTTTTCCGGAAGGAAAGGTCTGGTAGTACCCGCCCTTTCTAATTCATTAGCCGCGGAATTTTCATGCTGCTTCGCCATCACATTGAGAGATCTGCAACAGTTCGAAATGGAAGTCGCCTAGCGCTCATAAGCGAGTATGTCGCAAAAATAATATAAATGTGCGCGAATGGTTTTGCTTTGATCATAACGGTAATGGTCACTACCATACCAACTTGAATAGATACTTTAAGGAAGTTATTAAAAGAAGTAAACGAACAAGCCCCTATCGAACCCAGTGAAATAAAGAAAAGGATATCCATTGCTCTTATAACAACAGAACTGTCTATCGCATGTGCACAATAAGTTTCGAAGGAGAAATTACCATTTTAAACTCGTCTCCGTAAAAAAACATTATAGAAATTTTTAGTGTTCTAGGAATAAATCATTCTATGTAATGCAGCACGTATTTAATGATATTAAAATGAATTAATTAATATCGTTAAAAATTGGTATTTTGTCTTCTTCCTTCCGAGTCACAAAACTTGATCATAAAAACTTCTTAAATATCTTCTTTTCTTTAACTCCATTACATTATACATCAAAAACATATAGTTTCTTTCTTGTTTTTTCTTTAGATCAACGTGAAATAATACTTTCTTATTTTTACAATAGAGCTTCTTGATATTCTTTCGTGCTTCCATCCGTGATCTTTTAGTATCGCCCGCATAATAAGCTTAAGGATTGTGGTTTTGCACTCCGCTACAATGTTAGGTAACCGCCAGTTAGAGAAATTTTTTTTATTTATTGAATATTATTTGTTAGAAATATTATGATTATCTTACTTAAGACACGTCCGAAATATAAAAGTACTTAAAGATGCGTGATTGCGCTGGCAGAGGCTCGGGCCAGCATCGCCGACGGAGTTAATTGTTTAACTTGTATATATTTTGGAAGTATTGAATAATTCAGGAGAAGTAATGTGCATACATGTAGGAAATTTGTTTATTTAAATGCTTTATTATGGCGAATGGATAGATATAATTGATTGGGACAATGGTCTTAAGTGTTACGTCTTGATATTTTAACTTCTTACGGCCAAGTGACGGTTTCTGCTCGACTTGGGTTTGCTCTCGATTGTAAATATCGGTTCCTTCGAGCTTTCAACTCCTGAAGCAAGAGTTGGATGCTCCTTACAATCCTCAAAGGCTATAAAGGTAAAAGCTCCTTACAAGGAGCAAGTGCGAACTAGTGGCGCCGATGTGGAAAGGAAAGTCGTGTGCGGCACAATTCGAAAGTGGAAAGAAAAACTTCAGGCACCAGAAAAAACCTAAAAGGAGACGAGGTTTGTTCGGATTGTAGGCGGATGTTCCCTGATGCGGAGTAGAAGCAGAGTTGGAGGCACGAAAAATGGAAAAAGTACCGGAAAATTCGTGCTTGTTCGGAAAAAAATGATGACGGTCTATATATGTATGTATATTTCGACTTGTGTGGTTCGTACTGAATTTAATATATACTGAGATATTAAATTCTTAACTATTTTCGAATTTGCGGAGCCGGAAGGTGGACTTAACTTGGGCTTGAATTTAACACACAAAAATATAAATAATTAATTTTTGGCTAACTGTCGGATTTAAATATGATGGAGCCAGAAGGGTGGAGTTGAAAATCTTAATTTTTAATCAATTGAGGTTAATTATCACGAAGCTGGAACGGTGGAATTAAAACCTAAATATTTAATTATTTGAATTTAATTAACACGAAGCCGGGAAGATGGAATTAAAAACCGCGGCTCTATTCGGACAGAAGGTGGATAATTAAATTAATTAATTATAATTTTCCGATAATTAAATCTTTGACTTTAATTATTGAGTGGCCGGAAAGGTGAATTAAAAACCTGGCCCTTTGCTCGAACGGCAAATAAGAATTAAATAAATTTTCGTAGTTATAATTTTAAATACATACATTTATAATTAATTGATTTTTTAATCTATTTTGTTATGCAGCCGGTTATGCCGTCGGCACCCTGTACGTACCTCAAAGAAAAAACAAGAAAGGAAAGCTAACTTCGGGCGGAGCCGAAGTTTATATACCCTTGCAGTTAAAACCGGATATATATCGCAAACATCGGATATAGTTGTCCGATTCTTATGGGAATAGGAATATATACTCCAATTTATTACAATACAAAATCTAAAAAAAGTCCCAAGCTTCTATCTTCAAAAATACGAAAGTTGATATTTCTACCAAATACCATTTCCGATCGTTCAGTTATATGGCAGCTATAGGATATAGTCGGCCGATCCTAATGAAATTTGGTAGGTTGGATCAACTGACCAAAAATAGAGTCTGTACTAAATTCCAGCTTTCTATCTTCAAAAACACGAAAGTTGGGTCATTTCCGATCGTTCAGTTATATGACAGCTATAGGATATAGTCGGCCGATCCTTATGAAATTTGGCATGTCGTATTATTTTGCCAAAAATAGCTCTCACCTAAAATTTGAACTCTCTAACTCTAAAAATACCAAAGTTATACCATTTCCGATCAATCAGTTATATGGCAGCTATAGGATATAGTCGGCCGATCCGGGCCGTTCCGACTTATATACTGCGTGCAAAGGAAAGAAGGGTGTGTGCAAAGTTTCAAGACGATAGCTTTAAAACTGAGAGACTAGTTTGCGTAGAAACAGACAGACGGACAGACAGACAGACGGACAGACGGACAGACGGACAGACGGACATGCTCATATCAACTCAGGAGGTGATCCTGATCAAGAATATATATACTTTATAGGGTCGGAGATGTCTCCTTCACTGCGTTGCACACTTTTGGACAAAATTATAATACCCTCTGCAAGGGTATAATAAACAGAACCGAAAAACACAACACGGCTAGCTCGAGAATTTAAGCGACACAATCACGGATTTGTAGTGAAATGGCGGTTTATAATTGTTGGTTTTAGAAAATGTAAATTTTTTTTTAAATTTTATCGGCTTTATATTTCCTGATGTGGGGCATGTGGGGCATATTATGGTACAGTAGAGCTTCGATAAGTGGACTGTATATGTTAAATTTTATCGGTTATATATTTCCTGGAATTGAAGGCAGAAAATATATGGACATGCATGCAGGTACGGATATATGTAAGGGCATGTGGGCATATGTTGGCACAGTGGAGCTTTGATAAGTGGACTGTATAATTGGGGGAACAGAAAAGTTATGTGGTGTAAAAAAATGACACTGATTGAGGAAGATAAAAACAAATATTACGACAGCGGCGGACTGTTCGGTGAATTTGGAAATTCCGGAACTAATTCACACCGGTGGCCAATATTAATTATGCCTTCTTTTTGTCACCACACAATTTCACTGTTCACTTGCGAATTTTTCGCGGATTAATTGCACCAAAAAAATATGTATGTGCGTATGTATGTATGCGGATGCACATATGCCTCGACCGTTGGCAAGCGAATGAATAACGGAGAGGCCGAAAACGGCGATTAATATGGGCAGCACACAAAACGGAGACGGATAGAAAAATTTGCCGAATTTTAAGATGATTATGGATTATTAGAAAATCTCAACCTGCCGTTGTGTCGGAAAACTCAGACTTGGAGTTGACACGGAGGGAAAAACAATCTTGCAGCAGTGTGAACGAAATTTAATGTTCGGATCACTGCTGAAGACCGGCAGAGAGATGGGGACGGAAAAATGTACTTATCTTTTGGCGGAACAATGCCGAGAACTGCTGGCAGAAGAAAATCCAGTAATTATCCGTCTCGAAGGACCAATGTTTGTAGGGGGGCGTGGTTGCCGCAAAAGATTCCAGGTGTAGAAATGTTGAATAAAAGTCGGGGGCGTCTTCCAGTGAATATAACGCGGTCAGCTTTATTGGGCTGCTTACATCGAATCGCCAACTTAAAAACTAGTACAAAAAGAGACGATCGACGACAACCAACGAGCGAGAGAGAGGGCACAGAGGGGCGAGTGTGGATGCGCTCTTCAGCGCGGGTGCGCTCTTCAGCGCGGATGCGCTCTTCAGCTCTTCAACGGCCCCTCACCTAAACAAATAGAAAGTTTAAACTTAGTACAGATTCTGTTTTTGGTCAGTTGATCCAACGTACCAAATTTCATAAGGATCGGCCGCTTCCATATCACTGAACGATCGGAAATGGTATTCGGTAGAAATACCAACTCTGGTATTTTAGAAATTTTAGATATTTTATTGTAATTAATTGGTTTTATAACGATATTCTCATAAGGATCGGCCAACTATATCTGATGCTTGCGATATATATCCGGTTTTAACTGCAATTGTATATCAGCTTCGGCTCCGCTTTCGACCATGCAATAATTTATTGAATACATGTTCTGATGTTATTTAATTACATTTACTGATACTGAACTGAATACTGTATAAACCCTTGAATTAATTCCGTTGATCAAATCTAATTGATAGTGTAATTCACAATTTTTTCTAATTTTTTTATTTAGGAAACTATTGAAGAATCCCGTGATGAAGGAAAATTAGTATCTGAAAATGGAAAAGTTTCTGTAAAAAGTGAAAATATTGAAATAAATTCCTCCAAGGACAAGGTTTGTCAATTACTAAAATTTTTTCTCTATTTATTTTTTGTTTAAAAATGCTTATAAATGCTTATCTCCCTTAATTGAAAGGACATGGATCTTTTCCTACAGCGGATGAGACAGAACCTCCAGTTCTGGAGATTTCTCCATTTCCTAAGTGCTACCAGGTCGAAGCATTCCCATTTTTTAGCCAACCAGTTGCTAAGGGGATAGCCTACTTGTTCTTTTTCCGGAAGGAAAGGTCTGGTAGTACCCGCCCTTTCTAATTCATTAGCCGCGGAATTTTCATGCTGCTTCGCCATCACATTGAGAGATCTGCAACAGTTCGAAATGGAAGCCGCCTAGCGCTCATAAGCGAGTATGTCGCAAAAATAATATAAATGTGCGCGAATGGTTTTGCTTTGATCATAACGGTAATGGTCACTACCATACCAACTTGAATAGATACTTTAAGGAAGTTATGAAAAGAAGTAAACGAACAAGCCCCTATCGAACCCAGTGAAATAAAGAAAAGGATATCCATTGCTCTTATAACAACAGAACTGTCTATCGCATGTGCACAATAAGTTTCGAAGGAGAAATTACCATTTTAAACTCGTCTCCGTAAAAAAATATTATAGAAATTTTTAGTGTTCTAGGAATAAATCATTCTATGTAATGCAGCACGTATTTAATGATATTAAAATGAATTAATTAATATCGTTAAAAATTGGTATTTTGTCTTCTTCCTTCCGAGTCACAAAACTTAATCATAAAAACTTCTTAAATATCTTCTTTTCTTTAACTCCATTACATTATACATCAAAAACATATAGTTTCTTTCTTGTTTTTTCTTTAGATCAACGTGAAATAATACTTTCTTATTTTTACAATAGAGCTTCTTGAAATTCTTTCGTGCTTCCATCCGTGATCTTTTAGTATCGCCCGCATAATAAGCTTAAGGATTGTGGTTTTGCACTCCGCTACAATGTTAGGTAACCGCCAGTTAGAGAAATTTTTTTTATTTATTGAATATTATTTGTTAGAAATATTATGATTATCTTACTTAAGACACGTCCGAAATATAAAAGTACTTAAAGATGCGTGATTGCGCTGGCAGAGGCTCGGGCCAGCATCGCCGACGGAGTTAATTGTTTAACTTGTATATATTTTGGAAGTATTGAATAATTCAGGAGAAGTAATGTGCATACATGTAGGAAATTTGTTTATTTAAATGCTTTATTATGGCGAATGGATAGATATAATTGATTGGGACAATGGTCTTAAGTGTTACGTCTTGATATTTTAACTTCTTACGGCCAAGTGACGGTTTCTGCTCGACTTGGGTTTGCTCTCGATTGTAAATATCGGTTCCTTCGAGCTTTCAACTCCTGAAGCAAGAGTTGGATGCTCCTTACAATCCTCAAAGGCTATAAAGGTAAAAGCTCCTTACAAGGAGCAAGTGCGAACTAGTGGCGCCGATGTGGAGAGGAAAGTCGTGTGCGGCACAATTCGAAAGTGGAAAGAAAAACTTCAGGCACCAGAAAAAACCTAAAAGGAGACGAGGTTTGTTCGGATTGTAGGCGGATGTTCCCTGATGCGGAGTAGAAGCAGAGTTGGAGGCACGAAAAATGGAAAAAGTACCGGAAAATTCGTGCTTGTTCGGAAAAAAATGATGACGGTCTATATATGTATGTATATTTCGACTTGTGTGGTTCGTACTGAATTTAATATATACTGAGATATTAAATTCTTAACTATTTTCGAATTTGCGGAGCCGGAAGGTGGACTTAACTTGGGCTTGAATTTAACACACAAAAATATAAATAATTAATTTTTGGCTAACTGTCGGATTTAAATATGATGGAGCCAGAAGGGTGGAGTTGAAAATCTTAATTTTTAATCAATTGAGGTTAATTATCACGAAGCTGGAACGGTGGAATTAAAACCTAAATATTTAATTAATTGAATTTAATTAACACGAAGCCGGGAAGATGGAATTAAAAACCGCGGCTCTATTCGGACAGAAGGTGGATAATTAAATTAATTAATTATAATTTTCCGATAATTAAATCTTCGACTTTAATTATTGAGTGGCCGGAAAGGTGAATTAAAAACCTGGCCCTTTGCTCGAACGGAAAATAAGAATTAAATAAATTTTCGTAGTTATAATTTTAAATACATACATTTATAATTAATTGATTTTTTAATCTATTTTGTTATGCAGCCGGTTATGCCGTCGGCACCCTGTACGTACCTCAAAGAAAAAATAAACAGAACCGAAAAACACAACACGGCTAGCTCGAGAATTTAAGCGACACAATCACGGATTTGTAGTGAAATGGCGGTTTATAATTGTTGGTTTTAGAAAATGTAAATTTTTTTTTAAATTTTATCGGCTTTATATTTCCTGAAATTGGAGGCAGAAAATATTTGGAAATATATGGACATGCATGCAAGTAGGGCAAGGGCATGTGGGGCATATTATGGTACAGTAGAGCTTCGATAAGTGGACTGTATATGTTAAATTTTATCGGTTATATATTTCCTGGAATTGAAGGCAGAAAATATATGGACATGCATGCAGGTACGGATATATGTAAGGGCATGTGGGCATATGTTGGCACAGTGGAGCTTTGATAAGTGGACTGTATAATTGGGGGAACAGAAAAGTTATGTGGTGTAAAAAAATGACACTGATTGAGGAAGATAAAAACAAATATTACGACAGCGGCGGACTGTTCGGTGAATTTGGAAATTCCGGAACTAATTCACACCGGTGGCCAATATTAATTATGCCTTCTTTTTGTCACCACACAATTTCACTGTTCACTTGCGAATTTTTCGCGGATTAATTGCACCAAAAAAATATGTATGTGCGTATGTATGTATGCGGATGCACATATGCCTCGACCGTTGGCAAGCGAATGAATAACGGAGAGGCCGAAAACGGCGATTAATATGGGCAGCACACAAAACGGAGACGGATAGAAAAATTTGCCGAATTTTAAGATGATTATAGATTATTAGAAAATCTCAACCTGCCGTTGTGTCGGAAAACTCGGACTTGGAGTTGACACGGAGGGAAAAACAATCTTGCAGCAGTGTGAACGAAATTTAATGTTCGGATCACTGCTGAAGACCGGCAGAGAGATGGGGACGGAAAAATGTACTTATCTTTTGGCGGAACAATGCCGAGAACTGCTGGCAGAAGAAAATCCAGTAATTATCCGTCTCGAAGGACCAATGTTTGTAGGGGGGCGTGGTTGCCGCAAAAGATTCCAGGTGTAGAAATGTTGAATAAAAGTCGGGGGCGTCTTCCAGTGAATATAACGCGGTCAGCTTTGTTGGGCTGCTTACATCGAATCGCCAACTTAAAAACTAGTACAAAAAGAGACGATCGACGACAACCAACGAGCGAGAGAGAGGGCACAGAGGGGCGAGTGTGGATGCGCTCTTCAGCGCGGGTGCGCTCTTCAGCGCGGATGCGCTCTTCAGCTCTTCAACGGCCCCTCACCTAAAAAAATAGAAAGTTTAAACTTAGTACAGATTCTGTTTTTGGTCAGTTGATCCAACGTACCAAATTTCATAAGGATCGGCCGCTTCCATATCACTGAACGATCGGAAATGGTATTCGGTAGAAATACCAACTCTGGTATTTTAGAAATTTTAGATATTTTATTGTAATTAATTGGTTTTATAACGATATTCTCATAAGGATCGGCCAACTATATCTGATGCTTGCGATATATATCCGGTTTTAACTGCAATTGTATATCAGCTTCGGCTCCGCTTTCGACCATGCAATAATTTATTGAATACATGTTCTGATGTTATTTAATTACATTTACTGATACTGAACTGAATACTGTATAAACCCTTGAATTAATTCCGTTGATCAAATCTAATTGATAGTGTAATTCACAATTTTTTCTAATTTTTTTATTTAGGAAACTATTGAAGAATCCCGTGATGAAGGAAAATTAGTATCTGAAAATGGAAAAGTTTCTGTAAAAAGTGAAAATATTGAAATAAATTCCTCCAAGGACAAGGTTTGTCAATTACTAAAATTTTTTCTCTATTTATTTTTTGTTTAAAAATGCTTATAAATGCTTATCTCCCTTAATTGAAAGGACATGGATCTTTTTGTACAGCGGATGAGACAGAACCTCCAGTTCTGGAGATTTCTCCATTTCCTAAGTGCTACCAGGTCGAAGCATTCCCATTTTTTAGCCAACCAGTTGCTAAGGGGATATCCTACTTGTTCTTTTTCCGGAAGGAAAGGTCTGGTAGTACCCGCCCTTTCTAATTCATTAGCCGCGGAATTTTCATGCTGCTTCGCCATCACATTGAGAGATCTGCAACAGTTCGAAATGGAAGCCGCCTAGCGCTCATTTGCGGAGCCGGAAGGTGGACTTAACTTGGGCTTGAATTTAACACACAAAAATATAAATAATTAATTTTTGGCTAACTGTCGGATTTAAATATGATGGAGCCAGAAGGGTGGAGTTGAAAATCTTGATTTTTAATCAATTGAGGTTAATTATCACGAAGCTGGAACGGTGGAATTAAAACCTAAATATTTAATTAATTGAATTTAATTAACACGAAGCCGGGAAGATGGAATTAAAAACCGCGGCTCTATTCGGACAGAAGGTGGATAATTAAATTAATTAATTATAATTTTCCGATAATTAAATCTTCGACTTTAATTATTGAGTGGCCGGAAAGGTGAATTAAAAACCTGGCCCTTTGCTCGAACGGAAAATAAGAATTAAATAAATTTTCGTAGTTATAATTTTAAATACATAAATTTATAATTAATTGATTTTTTAATCTATTTTGTTATGCAGCCGGTTATGCCGTCGGCACCCTGTACGTACCTCAAAGAAAAAATAAACAGAACCGAAAAACACAACACGGCTAGCTCGAGAATTTAAGGATGTAGTCTCATGTGTGAGGTTGAAAAAATCAATTTTTTTTTTTCAAATATTTCGATAGTATTGTTTATTAAGAATGTACTGTTAAAGTTTCAAATAAAAATATCAAATAATGACAGAGATACAGCCCATAATCGAGAGCGCGCCTACACCGAAAAGTAGGAGTTGGTAGCGTCTAAACTTTAAACGCGTTTTTCTCGGAACGACATTTTTGTGTGCGGCGCAGGTGATTCACAAAATTCTATGGTACCGATCTAACTGAAATTTGGATATGTTGTTCTAAAAAGTAACACCTCTGTCCCGTACTAGAATCAATTATTTTGAACGATTAGTTTTTTTTTTTATCATTAATTTAAGATAAATTTTTTAAATTAAAAACAAATTTTTTTTTTGTGTGTTCGCCATTTTGTTGTTTATTGATGAAAATATTTCATTCTAGTACGGGACAGAGCCATAAGCTTACAAAACAATAATCTATTCTAATTTTTTGTTTCGGATGACTCTAGCAGTCGAAATCACCTGCGCCAGGGACCTACCTTTTTTTTTATATGCATACTTTGGCATGCTATAAAGTGTATTAACTACACAAGAATAAATTAAACAAAATATTTTCAAATAGTTTATAATGCCTATAAAAACATATGTGAAAATTGAAACGATCGCATTTTTTTTTATAACTAAAAATTCTTGAAATAACCTCTAAAAAGTAGGCCGGAACATGAGACTACATCCTTAAGCGACACAATCACGGATTTGTAGTGAAATGGCGGTTTATAATTGTTGGTTTTAGAAAATGTAAATTTTTTTTTAAATTTTATCGGCTTTATATTTCCTGAAATTGGAGGCAGAAAATATTTGGAAATATATGGACATGCATGCAAGTAGGGCAAGGGCATGTGGGGCATATTATGGTACAGTAGAGCTTCGATAAGTGGACTGTATATGTTAAATTTTATCGGTTATATATTTCCTGGAATTGAAGGCAGAAAATATATGGACATGCATGCAGGTACGGATATATGTAAGGGCATGTGGGCATATGTTGGCACAGTGGAGCTTTGATAAGTGGACTGTATAATTGGGGGAACAGAAAAGTTATGTGGTGTAAAAAAATGACACTGATTGAGGAAGATAAAAACAAATATTACGACAGCGGCGGACTGTTCGGTGAATTTGGAAATTCCGGATCTAATTCACACCGGTGGCCAATATTAATTATGCCTTCTTTTTGTCACCACACAATTTCACTGTTCACTTGCGAATTTTTCGCGGATTAATTGCACCAAAAAAATATGTATGTGCGTATGTATGTATGCGGATGCACATATGCCTCGACCGTTGGCAAGCGAATGAATAACGGAGAGGCCGAAAACGGCGATGAATATGGGCAGCACACAAAACGGAGACGGATAGAAAAATTTGCCGAATTTTAAGATGATTATAGATTATTAG
The DNA here is from genome assembly GCF_030179905.1 of Drosophila bipectinata. Classification (NCBI taxonomy): domain Eukaryota; kingdom Metazoa; phylum Arthropoda; class Insecta; order Diptera; family Drosophilidae; genus Drosophila; species Drosophila bipectinata. Next base: position 16,162,837 of record NC_091740.1, on the reverse strand, counting down.
AAAATCTCAACCTGCCGTTGTGTCGGAAAACTCGGACTTGGAGTTGACACGGAGGGAAAAACAATCTTGCAGCAGTGTGAACGAAATTTAATGTTCGGATCACTGCTGAAGACCGGCAGAGAGATGGGGACGGAAAAATGTACTTATCTTTTGGCGGAACAATGCCGAGAACTGCTGGCAGAAGAAAATCCAGTAATTATCCGTCTCGAAGGACCAATGTTTGTAGGGGGGCGTGGTTGCCGCAAAAGATTCCAGGTGTAGAAATGTTGAATAATAGTCGGGGGCGTCTTCCAGTGAATATAACGCGGTCAGCTTTATTGGGCTGCTTACATCGAATCGCCAACTTAAAAACTAGTACAAAAAGAGACGATCGACGACAACCAACGAGCTAGAGAGAGGGCACAGAGGGGCGAGTGTGGATGCGCTCTTCAGCGCGGGTGCGCTCTTCAGCGCGGATGCGCTCTTCAGCTCTTCAACGGCCCCTCACCTAAACAAATAGAAAGTTTAAACTTAGTACAGATTCTGTTTTTGGTCAGTTGATCCAACGTACCAAATTTCATAAGGATTGGCCGCTTCCATATCACTGAACGATCGGAAATGGTATTCGGTAGAAATACCAACTCTGGTATTTTAGAAATTTTAGATATTTTATTGTAATTAATTGGTTTTATAACGATATTCTCATAAGGATCGGCCAACTATATCTGATGCTTGCGATATATATCCGGTTTTAACTGCAATTGTATATCAGCTTCGGCTCCGCTTTCGACCATGCAATAATTTATTGAATACATGTTCTGATGTTATTTAATTACATTTACTGATACTGAACTGAATACTGTATAAACCCTTGAATTAATTCCGTTGATCAAATCTAATTGATAGTGTAATTCACAATTTTTTCTAATTTTTTTATTTAGGAAACTATTGAAGAATCCCGTGATGAAGGAAAATTAGTATCTGAAAATGGAAAAGTTTCTGTAAAAAGTGAAAATATTGAAATAAATTCCTCCAAGGACAAGGTTTGTCAATTACTAAAATTTTTTCTCTATTTATTTTTTGTTTAAAAATGCTTATAAATGCTTATCTCCCTTAATTGAAAGGACATGGATCTTTTCGTACAGCGGATGAGACAGAACCTCCAGTTCTGGAGATTTCTCCATTTCCTAAGTGCTACCAGGTCGAAGCATTCCCATTTTTTAGCCAACCAGTTGCTAAGGGGATATCCTACTTGTTCTTTTTCCGGAAGGAAAGGTCTGGTAGTACCCGCCCTTTCTAATTCATTAGCCGCGGAATTTTCATGCTGCTTCGCCATCACATTGAGAGATCTGCAACAGTTCGAAATGGAAGCCGCCTAGCGCTCATAAGCGAGTATGTCGCAAAAATAATATAAATGTGCGCGAATGGTTTTGCTTTGATCATAACGGTAATGGTCACTACCATACCAACTTGAATAGATACTTTAAGGAAGTTATTAAAAGAAGTAAACGAACAAGCCCCTATCGAACCCAGTGAAATAAAGAAAAGGATATTTATTGCTCTTATAACACTAGAATCGCATGTGCACAATAAGTTTCGAAGGAGAAATTACCATTTTAAACTCGTCTCCGTAAAAAAATATTATAGAAATTTTTAGTGTTCTAGGAATAAATCATTCTATGTAATGCAGCACGTATTTAATGATATTAAAATGAATTAATTAATATCGTTAAAAATTGGTATTTTTTCTTCTTCCTTCCGAGTCACAAAACTTGATCATAAAAACTTCTTAAATATCTTCTTTTCTTTAACTCCATTACATTATACATCAACAACATTATAGTTTCATTCTTGTTTTTTCTTTAGATAAACGTGAAATAATACGATCTTATTTTTACAATAGAGCTTCTTGATATTCTTCCGTGCTTCCAACCGTGATCTTTTATTATCTTTAAGTAATATAAAAGTACTTAAAGATGCGTGGTTGCGCTGGCAGAGGCTCGGGTCATCATCGCCGACAGAGTTAAATGTTTAACTTGTATATATTTTGGAAGTATTGAATAATTCAGGAGAAGTAATGTGCATACATGTAGGAAATTTGTTTATTTAAATGTTTTATTATGGCGAATGGATAGGTATAATTGATTGGGACAATGGTCTTAAGTGTTACGTCTTGATATTTTAACTTCTTACGGCCAAGTGACGGTTTCTGCTCGACTTGGGTTTGCTCTCGATTGTAAATATCGGTTCCTTCGAGCTTTCAACTCCTGAAGCAAGAGTTGGATGCTCCTAACAATCCTCAAAGGCTATAAAGGTAAAAGCGGTGCCTCGATCTGAGGGATAAGCATTGCCGAAATTCGCTGCCTAAGTTTGTACTTAGAAACTCGTCTTTTACAATATGGATACAATTATGAAATCTGCTGTCCAATAATAAAAAATAGTGAACCTGACGCCGTTCTTAGTTCCACAATTCTTACAACGTTTTCCTTGAGTTTCGGAGTAAAGTACAATTTTGCTACAAGGTCTTGGGTCTTATCCGCTTAGGAATACCCTTACTGACGGGCATTCTATGGTGCCCACTGTTCTTCTCTAAGAAAAAAAATCCCTTTTCATCGTGCATTGCAATCCGTCACGATTCAACGATTCAAACTCAAAATTGAGTTTTCTTTACTATCTTTAATTTTACTTTAATTTTCTTATTCCTAAATAAAATTATATTACTTAGCTTAAATATAATTAATATTTCTCAGACAACATCAATAAACCACTATTTCGTCACATATTCAAAATTTTTCAGCTTACATAAAAAAATAAGACTCGAAGAGATTTACCGTTTTACAGAATCTTAACCACTTTTCTTGTGGCATATGCTCTTTCCGCCTACTGCTACTGCGGCCGTTTTTGGCTCTTTGTTCCTGCCGAACTTCTGTTCTTTTCAGCTATACCGCAGAACTGTATGTTTTTGGACGTTCACCATTCTTAGCTTGCCTCACAACCTCACGAATTTTGTCTTTCACGCCACTTTTTTACATGTGCGCGTTAAGTCCTTCAAATGTAAGAATTTTGTTTATTTAAATGATCGATTATGGCGAATGGATGGATATAATATAACGGTACAATGCTCTTAAGTATTTTGTCAAATTTATTTCATTTGTTGCGCCCAAGAATTAAGATCGGCTACTCATTATCGATAAGGACTTTGGACTTTACGTGTTATTCATAATTAAGGCTTGAACCGTTGGCAGTATATATTTTTATCGGTACGATGCGAATAAATTGTTCTCCTTTAGAAATGATGTTAAGATTTGCACGACCTTTGTGTGGAAGATGATGGTGTCTTGATTCGCATCACCTAACCGTATGCAGTGTATGCAAGAAGAGCAACAACGGCAAAGACATAATATGGGTGCATTGTGAAATTTGCATAACGTAGTACCATTTTGGCTGCGTTCGTGACGAGAACACCCAAAACGTCAAAGGATAGGAGTGCATCTCGTACAGTAAACAGCCACCTGATCCAACCACGCTTACCAACGCCGACTCAGATGGCGCTGCCCAAGTAGGGTTTGCAATGTCGAGAATATGCTACGACTCCAAAGTTTCCTTAAAGAAAAGGCACTCGAACTTGTGAGAGATAAGCTTTTGATTCCAGTCATGGTCCTCGACGTCATAAACATGCTGAAGACGTTCTTCGGACGTCTCGACCAGATACTAAATAGATTAATTGAAAAGACGAGAAAAACCTCTATAAACAAGAAACGACTTGACACTCTTATCGACTACACCCTGGCGGTACCATGGAGGCATGCAAAGTAAATGACCACCTAAGCAACCCCTTGCTGTTAAGAGAGTTGGTAGAAAAGTTGCCCAGCCATTACAAACTGACTTAAGCTATGCACCCAAAAGACCCCAGCGCTGCATCGATCAAGATCGGAATACTATCCATCAACGTACACACAACGCTTCGCAAAGGGAAGTTACCCATTGCACCGTCTGCAACAGTGCACTCCATCCTATCACTGAATGCAAGGTGTTCCAAAAGCTACATTACGAGAAGAAACTGGAAATTGTTCGCGAATACAGGCTTTGCTTTAAATGCTCAAAGATCCATGGCCACAGATGGTTCTCAACTAAGCTGTGCGAGATCGGGGGATGCGAATCAAGACACCATCCTCTGCTACACAAAGGTTATGAAAATCCTAACATCGTCTCTTCACACCGAACTAATCCATCCGAAAGACAAAAATTTTTTGGACAACGGTTCGTCGGTTACACTCATAGACGAAAATTTTTTCAAAAGGTTAAACATCCAAGGTAGTCCGGATCCGATCTGCATGCAGTGGATAAATCAAACGACACGGAGGGAAAACAAATCCGTTAGCTTCAACATAAGGGTCTCCAGCATAGACAACAACAGAACCTACTGGCTAAACAACATACAGACAGTTAAGAATTTGGGATTACCAAGGCAAACGCTAAACATAAAGAATTTAACCAGTAAATCACTCATCTGCAACGATTACCGATTACATGCTACACTTATGCTGAACCAATGGTGCTGATTGCAACAGACAATTGGAAGCTAGCCGTTTCACGGAAAATATGAGAGGGAAGGTGGACAGACCCCATCGCATCCAAGTGCATGCTAGTTGGAGAGTACAAAGGTGCGAATTATGCGATAGAAGAGAACCTAAGTCGTCTTTGAAAGCATTTCTTTGCGCTACTTTGTATAGCAGGTTCTTTCCTTGCATTACTATTTCATCGGACAAGGGTTTCAGGATGATTTCAATATATAGTTTTAGATGCACTGGACTGTATACTCTGGTAGCTAAAACTATCCTTTTGAGTTCGGTATTATCGTTTTCCAGAGGAAGACTCGGTTGATAATTTGGTCTTTGGGTGTTTTCAGGAACGATGGTCCACTGGTCCACTGCTTCAGGTTATGTTTGGCTATTATTTTCGAAGCCATATCCGCAACGTTTCCATAATCTCACCAGTTCGATGCTATACAAAAGCGCGGAACTTCCGATGATCCATTGCCAGCCATGACAAGACGGTCTTGGAGTCTGTCCAAAAAGTGAATTCGCCAATGTTCCAGTTTCGAATGAGTTGTGTTTTATAAGCCAGGCGGACGCCAACGACGGCAGCTAACAGTTCCATTCGTGGTATCGAAACCGGTTTCAAGGGAGCGGCTTTACTCTTAGCGATGACCAGATTGGTCGTGATGTCAGATCCTTTAAAAATTCGCAGGTAGCAAGCAGCCGCATATCCGTATTCCGTAGAGCTTCTATTTTACTGAGTACGTTTCTCCTTAGTTTTGCGAATCTGAAAACGTATTTAAATGTATCGCTTGTTGGATCCCAAAACATACCCAAGACCTTTTCAGCGTCCCCTAAATCCTTTGTGGGCTATGTTGTGGCTTACTCTCCATTTAATGTATTTAGGACTTCGGGTGAGTTTCGGATGTCTTCCTCCTCGTCGTTCAGGCTGTATATTTAATCGTAGACATAATGAGCTTGGGTGATGGCTTTGAAGGCTCTTGGGTACTGAATCTTGTAGTCCTCCGCATTTTGATCCCGAACCTAATGTGATATAGAAAGAGCGCAAGATATTCCAAAAGTCATTGCTTTCATTACGTACACCTTTGGGCTTTGCGTTCGCTTGTTCGCTTGAAAACTTCAGACAGTGGATGTAGAAGATCCGGACCAGTAAGCAAGAAGTCGTTTAAGGAAGCGCCATGAGATTAAGCTGCGGCATCCCAAACACGTCGAATCTTGTTTGGTTTGTTTGGGTTATGAGCTATGAAAATTGGAAGGTACCAGGTATGGTTGTGGTAAACATCCTCATTTTCCGACACCTCGAAGGCGTAGCCTTTATTTAGTAGATTGTCAATTTGGTCCTGAATTTTTCCTTGTAGATCCGGCTCTCTTTCAATTTTAGCTTCCAAGCAATTGAGTCGCTTAAGCGCGTTTGTGTAGCACTCAAGAAGTACGGTGTCTTCACGTCGCCAAAGAAGGCCAATTTCGTGTCTTCCGTCGATTTTTACGCACGTTTCCTGCATGATTTTGAAAGCTTTCTCATCATCGTTATAGCAAAGTGTTCTTGGAATGACGGGTTCTACGTTGAAGCTTTCCTTAACTGCCTTATCACTTTCTGTCCAGTTGCATTGGCAGTGGTGCATTGAAAAGTGTTTATTGGCTTTTCCGGATCTTTGTACTCTCCAACTAGCATGCACTTGGATGCAATGGGGTCTGTCCACCTTCCCTCTCATATTTTCCGTGAAACGGCTAGCTTCCAATTGTCTGTTGCAACCAGGGAAGGTTGCAAACTTTAAACCCGAACGACGACCAAATAGTGCTGCCCAAACGCCACCCGGTGACACATCTCCTCGTCAAGCACTACCACGAGAGAAACCACCATTTGCTGCATGAAGGAACTACACACATAATCAGGAACCAGTTCTTTATACCCCAGTTAATAGTGGTGTATAAGTCCGTAAAAAACAGTGCCAGAAATGTAAAAACGACTCAGCAACCCTAATAGCACCACAGATGGCACCATTGCCAGCACTCAGGATCACCAGCTTTGAAAGATCCTTAACTTATAGTGGAGTGGACTTTTTTGTTCTTATTTCCGTGAATGTAAGCCGACACAAGGAAAAGAGACGGGGTGTGATATTCACATGCCTTACTATACGCGCCGTACACATAGAGATAGCGCATAGCCTCGACACAAGTTCATGCGTAATGTGCCTCTCAAACTTTATGACCCGACGGGAAACGCCCAGAGAGATATATTCGGATAATGCAACCAATTTATATTCGGATAATGCAACCAATAATCAGAGAGAAGCTGAAGAATGTAGACTTCCACAACCTAATCGTTGTGGCGATGAGATTAAATGGAACTTTAATTTAGCCTTGGACTCAAAAGATGACGATGCAATCACTCCTAATCATATATTTCTAGGGTCTGCAGAAGGATACAAGTCGTAACCAAGGAATCGGATGCCAGGCAACAATGGCACCAGGCCAATAAGGTAACTGATCTTTTCTGGAAACGATGGAATACGTCCCTATAATCACTCGTCGCTCAAAGTGACGTGTAGAATGAAAAAACGCCTGCAGGGGTTTGTGAGTGGGAGAATGTTAGCGTCTACACTAAAACTTCAACTAAAAATATTAGCGACACATCGAGATGATGGATGTGGTAGGATGGTCAATTTTGGACAAAAGTGTGCAACGCAGTGAAGAAGACATCTCCGACCCTATAAAGTATAAAGAGTTGATACGAGCATGTCCGTCTGTCTGTCCGTCTGTCTGTTTCTACGCAAACTAGTCTCTCAGTTTTGAAGCTATCGTCTTGAAACTTTGCACACACCCTTCTTTCCTTTGCACGCAGTATATAAGTCGGAACGGCCGGGATCGGCCGACTATATCCTATAGCTGCCATATAACTGATTGATCGGAAATGGTATAACTTCGGTTTTTTTAGAGTTAGAGAATCCAATTTTACATGAGAGCTATTTTTGGCAAAAGAATACGACATGCAAAATTTTTTAAGAATCAGCCGACTATATCTTATAGCTGCCATATAACTGAACGATCGGAAATGACCCAACTTTCGTGTTTTTGAAGATAGGAAGCTGGAACTTGTTACAGATTATATTTTTGGTCAGTATATCCGACCTACCAAATTTAATAACGATCGTCCGACTATATCTTATAGCTGCCATATAACTGAACCATCGATAATGGTTTTTGGTAGAAATAGCAACTTTGGCATGTTTTAAGATAGAAGTTTGGGACTTTTTTTAGATTTTATATTATAATAAATTGGGTTATATTATCATATTCCCATAAGGATCGTCCAACTATATCCGATGTTTGCGATATATATCCGGTTTTACCTGCAAGGGTATATATGTAGGGTATGTAGCTTTCCTTTCTTGTTTCACTTATGTTCAGCCATAACCTTCGTTTCAGGCGCCTCTTCTTTTTCTGGTCCGCGCGTCTTGTCTACTCTCCGACCGATCAGAAGGACTTTAAAGTTTGAACAACTTACAATAGATAATGTCTTCGCTTAGTATTCCGATTAGCATTTAGATAAGGACCGAACTGGTTGACATTTTTTATTCCTATGAGCGAATTGCAAAGAGCACGCTCCCGCCTAAGATATGCTATTATTATTACTCACTGACTGTTATTGAAACCTTAATCAAATAGAAATATATGAAAAGCTTGTTTATTGGTTTTATTAGTTTCTGGTTGAGCGTGTTTTCGCCTATCTTCGGTTACAGCAAATTATTGATTTAGTTAACTGTGATTCTGGATGCTGTGAAAGCATTTTTATTCTTCTTTCCTACTACATGTTTTACACTATTAAGACAATATCCCGAGGGCATAAGAAATTTCTCTGCCCGAGCTCTGCCACACACACACAGTATAAATGTGTGAAACGTCATGCTCACAGCCTACTATTCTGCTATTCGTTAATAATACTAATGCGTTAAAATCAAATCAATGTATTGGGGTGCCGACCACTGCACTATAGGAAATATGACCAACTTTTTCTGGCCAAAAATAATATCTCAAGAACGAAACAAGATATTTAAGTTCAGATTTTTGATTTGAGTTCACATGGTCAACAGATGTAAGATTTAAAAAATATGTGGGCGTGGCACCCCCACTTTTTAAGAAAAACATTCTAACTCAAAAACTAAGCAAGATATTTAGATTTTGATTTTTGATTTGAGTTTAAATGGTCAAAAGAACTCAGATTTGAAAATCGTGGGCGTGGCACCCTATTTAAAAATAACATGCCGACTATAGAACTAAGCAAGATCTTTCAATTTGGTTATTTTTTAGTTTTATAAAGCCATTGTCTTCTTTTGGAAAAGTAGGTGTGGTTTTTTTTTCTCGTATGCAACATTAAAAATTAATCTATTGTGAAGGTTATGCAGTTAAAATTATTTAAATCTTTTAACTTTCAAAAAATGGTACTAGTAACGAAAAGCAGAAAGTAGCCTGTGAGAATGAAGTTTCACACATTTATACTGTGTCTGTGTGGCAGAGCTCAAGCAGAAAATAGACTTCCTGTTATACACTAAAACAAGTTGTTAAGCTATTTTCTGTGAATTTTCACAGATTTTCATATGGTTAATGAACTACATTTTTTTTAGGGTGGCAGCGGCTATGCTATAAAAATACGCCCAGCTTTTCCTCAGCTGCAAAAATCAACCAGCTGACGAAGTCTTTAATAGTTTCTTTTAAAGATATTCTGTTTTTCCTCGCCTCCCCACATTTATTAAAATAATCGATCCACAACAGTCTATCAACTAAGGAAAACACTTAGCCATTTTACAGAAGAAATTACTGGTCCTTCAATTTGAGCGCAACTCGGTGCTTGAAGCTTCGGCTTCATTCGCCCCTAGTCCCAAAGTAAGGAAGTAAGGAACCAAAAAAGAAGAAGATGCTTCAAGAAGTATCCAAATATTTATTACAATAAATAAACATTTAAATACAGTACAAATTTAGATGTAGCCTTTACATATATAATTCGGTTACAAACCGAAGTACCTCCTCCCTTCTTTGTTGGGCTTACCGATCATAAGGTAACTTTTGGCCACAAACAGTGTGGCTAATTAAAAACATAATAAAGACCTCGAATACAGATTCTGAACAAAAGTTCAACCTAATTCAAAATTTCACTGGCGAACAACGATATCTTATCCGTATGGACGGATTGCATATGAACAATAATTTTTCTCGTCGCAGGAGATGTTGAGCTAAAACATTTTTTCCCTGCGCACAGGAATAGGCAAGCAATCGTAAACACATCTCTTCCAGAAGCGCCCTGCAGTTCTAATCACTAGTTCGTTGCTGGTGAAATAAGCACTTACCAGCATACCAACACTACTTACAAAGTGGCATCTAGCCATGCGTTTTTTAATTTCCGTTTTTGTATGAAATGTCCGCAAATAGGGTCAACATGGGACCCCATGGAACGGCCGGTAAAATAAGTGCTTAGGGGCCTTTCTCAATTGTTCCTCAGCTGGGCCAATACCGCCGACTGCAGTTATTGAATCTAGAAATAAAAAGGATTAAACAAGTTTTAATAGTGTTACGATAGATAGCAAAACTGCTCCCGCGGCATCCGGCAACGCCAAAGTTGCAGAACCGATAGTTTAAGCGGGTGTTGAATCTTTGTTAACTCAGCCGGTAACCATGTGCCTAAGCTTTCTTTTCTATTTGACACTCGAGGGAAGCGGACGAAAAGTGAGGACATATTAATATTTAAGTTATGATTATGAATTGTACAACTTTTAATTTGCTAGGAATTTAAAGTGCTGCTATCGCAGAGTGGTTACCGACTGTACCACTGTTAGCCCTTGCTGCCCCGTTATAAATGAAGAAAACAATAAACAATTATCTGTCCGACTGTCCGTCTGTCTGTTTCTACGCAAACTAGTCTCTAAATTTTAAAGCTATCAACTTGAAACTTTGCACATTGCCTTCTTTCCTTTGCACGCAGTATATAAGTCGGAACGACTATATCCTATAGCTGCCATATAACTGATTGATCGGATTTGGTAAAACTTTGGTGTTTTTAGAGTTAGAGAGTTCCAATTTTTACAAGATTATATTTTTGGCTAAATAATACGATGCCATGCCATATTTTATAAGGATCGGCCGACTATATCTTATAGCTGTCATATAACTGAACGATCGGAAGTGACCCAACTTTTGTCTTTTTGAAGATAGAAAGCTAAGTACAGATTCTACAGATTCTTGTTTGAAATAAATTTAGATATTAGAGACGGATTTCGTAATAAAGTTTCGCATTGTTTCGATTTAAGTCCAAATGTATGTTGAAGCTTGTTCAATTTTAAATCCGTATCAGTAAGTCTTATTGTGGACTTTTCCGCACTACAGGAGCAAGATAAATTTAACCTCCATCCTCCATCAAAATTGTACAAAAACCGCATTAAAAAAACTCTTTTGATTCACTTGAAATATTTAATGCCAGAAAAACAGCATAGTGCACTGTGACTAGCATATAGTTAGTTGGTGACTATGTTCTCTGCCTCGATCAAAAGATTCTCAAAAACATGTTCCTTGGGAGCCAGTCAAGTGGAATGGTCCAAAATAATGCAGTCCCGTAGATTTGAATGCCCTCTTGTTAGTCTAAAGCTAGTTTTCTGTCAGGGAACTATTATTGGTTACATTGCTAGGTTATACTTGACCCTTTGAAATAAAAAGATCAAACCTTATATTTTTTACATAATTAACAGAAATATTCACTGGTGATCTATTGGTGATCTAAAAGAGGTGACTATAATCCAGTGGGGGATGCCAACTTAAAATTTTAGAGGCATCTTCTTGCATTATGAGACTATGCCAGGTTACTCGTCTATGGAGGTGGACGACGAGAGTCGTTACTTCGTTAGCTTGGTGGATCGGTTTGCCGTTTAGTGAAAGTGAAAGACATGTTTTAGCGATTACATATAAGAGTGTCAAAAAAGTCTTGCGGTATCACGCTCTAGGCTAGGTTAGGTTGAGGCGGCGATGCGGGGCCAGTCAGTGACACCCCCGTCCACTTGAGCCGCTGGGGCTCCTTGTAATGCCGCCCAGGCAAGAGGTCCAACAGGGGTCTTATCTACTAATGTGCCCAAGAGTGTGATATCTTTCCTGCGGCGGCTCGCAGTCCTATCCAGCTTTTCGGATGAAGGCAACGAGTCTGCGTGGAGCGATCTCCGCGAGGTCTGTTAGGTCCATGAGTGCTGCTGCTGCAGGAGGTATGCGACTGTCTCTTCCTAGCCGCGTGTATTCCTATTAACCAATGTCTCGTGATGGCCTTGACCGGCACCCATATGAGGTGGATGTCATACTGTTCTGCCCTCTCGTTAAGAGATTTGCGACACTCATTCACTCTCCTGGAGTTGGATGAAAATCCGTCAAGGCTTTTCAGTGCCGCTTGACTATCTGAGAAGATACGAATGGTTTCTTCATTGCCAGTAAGTGCTGGAGATTTAAGTGCATCCCCGATAGCTATTACTTCTGCTTGGGACACACTACAGTGATTGGGGCGTTTGAAAAACTTATTTAGACACAGCCGCCAGCAGTGGAAACCGCCTCCCACCTGGCCATTCAACTTTGAACCCTCTATGTAAATATGAAAGGAACCGGCTGCTCCCGGGATCTGTGTGGCCCATTCCTCCCTCGCTTGAATGGATACCTTATAGTGTAAGGTGGGATGATCGACAGTCCCAACTTGGTGTCCATAGTTAGTCCTTTTCCATATACCCGCCTCGCGTAACCTAATTGGCGATAGCTTGGCTATCTTGACCCCCACTATCTCTACAGGTAATGGGTCGAGCATGAAACTAGGGCGTCTGTTGGTGTGGTACGCAGGCTACCTGTAATGCAGACCTCCGCCATTCTTTGCGTTTTCCTAAATCTCTCTCTAAATGTGGAGTTTATTAGAGCAGGCCACGAGACCACCACCCCGTAGAAGGGGTCTTATGACCATTGTGTAAAGCCATCTGACTATCTTTGGAGACATTCCCCATCTGTGTCCAATTCGGCCTTGCGGCATGTATAAAGCGCGGTTGTCGCCTTGCTTGCTCTATCCATAGTATTTAACTTCCAGTCCAGTTTCCTGTCCTTCAGTTTGTCCGTCATGCGGTCGCATAGAGTCTGGGGAAATTTTCCAGAGAAGGCATTTGCGACATAATCCGTATTAGCGATAACCTCTTAACCACCACCTTCTAGGGATCGTAGTAGGCTATTAAAAGCCGCGTTTCACAGTAGGGGGAGAGTATACCTCCTTGCGGAGTGCCCCTTCTGACGTATCTTTGAATAGATTGATGGAGGAAGGACGACGTCTTAGTTCTGAAGCCCTTAGTGGTGCAGTGTGATGGTTTTTCCGCTTTGGGTAAGTGTAATAAGCTTTTAAAACCATATATATAAATAGTTTTAGTTAAAGCCATGTGCTTGCATGTATTTCTCCATCTTCCGCCACGCTTACTAGTGTGACCATCCTTCGATAACATTATAATACCCAATATCTATGAATCTATAAAAATACTTTATTTATACTATTATTACAGTATGAAAAAAATCTTCGTCCGCAACCACGTCGCCTATTCTGAAAATTGCCGGGAAAGCTTTCCTAACCTATGACCTCAGATTGAATCGGGCTTTGATTAATTTTGCCGGGAAAATGCCATCTGGGCACTACTTTTTGCCCCACGCAGTTCTTTGTTGTACTGCCTGAGGTCCGCTTTGTACGCCTCCCAGGCTATCTCTGTGATTGCCTTACTGGGGATATTAAAGGCTTTGCGAGCCCTGGTCTTAAATTGCGCAAGTATTTGCGACCACCATGGTGGTTTCTTGGACTTGTTACTGCTTTTGTTACTGCGATCTGCTTTTCGGACAAGCTTTATTGAATGCCCTGGTGCACGCCACCGTTAGCGTGTCCACCATGTCATCCAGGTATTCCCTGCTGTCAACGTCCCTTGTTGGAGGTTTCCACAAGGATCTTTCAAGTTTTTTCTTCTATAACTCCCAGTTCGCTTTTCTTTGGTTGCGAACCGTTAGTCGATTGAAGTTCTCGAATTTGACCACTTATTCTATGTATCGATGGTACGTGAAAGAAGTTTCTGAACTTGAACTTGTCTCTGTACCAGTACTTTCACGGTCTCCTTGCTGAGAGTGAGGACGACCTGCCTCCACAGTCCTACCGACTCCTCAACCTTAGCGACTCTCCAGTCTGCCGTGGAAAACGTCGGATTGCACATCCTAAGCATCAGGATGGCTTTAGGATCGGCTTTTCTGTGAGCCATACTCGCGCCCTCGGTTTACTTGGGATCTCTTCCCACTCAACCGCCACCAGCTTTGTACGGGGGTAGATATTCCCAAGCGATGCTACCATTCGCTTGTAGGTTTCTAGCGATCGGGCGTCTTGGCAGGCAATTACCTTAACGCTGCCTTGCCCACTTTATAATCTCGGCCTGATCCGGGTTGGCTTCCGCCGATGGGTCCGCCCTCATTAGGATGAAAGCTGCTCTCCTTCTATCTTTAAAAGAGCCTTTTCGCTGCGTCGAGTGAGACGCTACCAAACCAGGGTTCACCTTAGGCGCTCCGCTTTGGCATCTTCCTCTGCACCGGCGCGTCCCGTTTCCAATTGTTGAACTTCTCTATCTCAGCAACTCCTTGGCTTTTGAAGGCCTTAGAGTTCGACGGGTAACTGACCCCATTTCCGGACTTTTTTAGGGAGTTCCGTTCTCCGCTTTGGTTTTTGGAGCCTGCTAGATCCCATACTTTGAGTTGGATCACATACATTTGCAAAATTATATGCAATTACACGGCTTTCATAATTTAATATATGGCAAAGTTTTATCAATGTCTTCTGTGGTTTCAACGTTTTCGTTCTGGTGCTGAGGTGGTCGAAGATGCGGAACGCTTCGAAAGGCCTGTCGTCGAACATTGCGATAAAATCGCTGAATTGATCGAAAGAGACCGGCATAGCAGCAGCCGTTGCATCGTCCAAGAGCTGGTCTCAAGTCATCAAACCGTTACAAACCATTTCAAGAAGCTTGGATTCAAAGAGAAGCTTGATGTGCAACACGACTTGATGCAAAAAAAATGTTGGACCGTATGAATGCATGCGAATTGCTTCTGAATCGCAACAAAATTGACCCGTTTTTGAAGCGGACGCACAGTGGTCCGGCTTGTATGAAGAGAGCGGCCAAAAATACTTCTAGTTGAGGTAGGGACTGGAAAAAAAACTTGGCACAAAATATTTATATTTTTTTTCTAAAATAATATGGTAAAATCAGCCAGATCGGGCAACTATATCATATAGCTGCCATATAACTGATTGATCGAAAATGCTATAACTTTGGTGTTTTTACAGTTAGAGAGTTCAGTTTTTGTACGAATGCTATATTTGACAAAATAACACGACCTACCAAATTTCATAAGGATCAGCCGACTATATCCTAAAGCTGCCATATAACTGATTGATAGGAAATGCTATAACTTTGGTGTTTTTACAGTTAGAGAGTTCAGTTTTTGTACGAATGCTATATTTGACAAAATAACACGACCTACCAAATTTCATAAGGATCAGCCGACTATATCCTATAGCTGCCATATAACTGAAAAAACGGAAATTACCCAACTTTCATGTTTTTGAAAATAGAAAATAGTTGGAGCTTCGTACGGATTATATTTTTGGATTTTATTAGTTGATCCGATCTACCAAATCTCATAACAATCGGCCGACTATATCTTATAGCTGCCATATAACTGAATGATATAACCATATAACCAGCGCGCTGGTTCCCTTTTCGCCGCACCATAAATTAAGAATATAAGATCGTGAAAACACACACATATAAGAAGAATCTCTTAAATTTTAATTCAAGGGAATATCAAACAAAATAAAAAGTATTAGTAAATGAACAAATAGTTTTGGAAACATGACACACGAAGACAGAGCAACAGCATAACAAGTAAATATACGGCAAAAGTGACCCTGAAACAGTTAAGATGGTGTTAGTATTTTTACGATATTAGACACATAGGCAAATTTTGGCAAAAAATGTTTGCACATTTGTTACCTTTGGAGACCGACAAACATATTGGTATAGAAACGAATTGTAGAATTTTGTGGGATCACTACTAAAAATTTACTTAAACATGAAAAAGACGTTCAAAATATAGGCAAAAAACATGTATTAGTTCATAGTAAAATAATAATAACAATAATTATTATTAATATATCAAATTGTATCTCATTTTATAGAAAATACCTTCAACTTCAAAATTACAAATAATTTGAATTTGAACACATAAATAATGATCTGACCACTTCAAAGTTCGGTTTAGTTGTGAAATATTCGTGATGCGCGCAGCCGCGCTTTACAAATGAGCAACTGTTCACATCTTCAAATCAATTTTTAGAAAATCCCGTTAGATTTTTAGAAAAATCTGGCTTGCCATGATGAAGCTTGGACATTTTAGAGGCGATTTGTTTACTTTTCGTACATTTTTGCCGTTATCAATTTTTTTATTTTTGGCCTATGGGAGCAACCACTGTGGGATGGTGACTGTCGATGAAAAGTTGGTCACTTACGACAACGTGAAGCGCAAACGGTCGTGGTCGAAAAGCGGTGAAGCGGCCCAGACGGTGGCCAATCCTGATTGACGGCCAGGAAGGTTCTTCTGTGGCAGGAAATCATCCACTATGAGCTGAAATATTGAAAGAAAGAAAACTTTAAAAAAAAATTAGACAATGAAGATACTAAACAGATTGGACTTCCGATGCACAGGAGACGGTCCCATAGGCCGTAAAATAAAAAAATAAATGTTTGAAGCTTAAGTTCATATTTTCGGCGTCTAGTTGTCTATAAAACGATGTTTATAAATCGATAATTTGTTTTTTTTTCTTCACACATTGGCCAGTTCTCCCCCGGCATTCGTAGAGTAAAGACGTGTGTTCGATAATTACCTCTTTCAACCCGTTACCGCTCGTGTGTACACCTTGCACACGAAGTCTATTTTCAACCACTGCAAAGCGGTGGCTGCTATTGTCGAGAAATCCAACAGCGATAAGCGAGACTTAAAGCGTGGTGTCTATACCCCTCGCTCTGCGCGTTGCGTAAGAGGGAGGTTGTTTACAACTTATTCTGCAGACTTTGATTGAACTATGAATATCATTTCCTTTATACGTCATAAGTATAAATTCAAGTGAAATAATGGAAGAGTCATCTGCTCGCTCGCAGCCTAGCAATAGGAGCGATAAATTTGAGAAGATGAGACAAATAGCTGGTGCAGACCCCGGAGATATAAGATCCCAAATCCGCGCTTGCCATTCAGATCAATCCGCCTACCTGGCAGGTATGCCTGATCAAACAGCAATCACCAGCCCCATTGTGACAATCAGCAGTAACTCTACTACTAGTGCACAGTGGTTGGGCTTGTATTGAGCCGCGGCCATAAGTACTTCTAGTTCAGATATTGTAACGAAATTTTCACCAAAATTCTAAAAAAATATTTGAAATGCATAGTAAAAAAATTTACCATATCGTATGACTATATCATATAGCTGCTATAGGAACAATAGGATAGAAATAAGTATATAGTATGAAAAAACTTTTTTGTTTTTCAAGATATGTAAACCAAACATACAAATTGTATGTTTGGACCAGTTTTATATATGCCTTCCAAATATAGTCCAAATCGGAAAACTATATCAAAAATTGTAAACAGAAATAAGTACGAGTTTCAAGTAATATTCAAATACTTTAATAATAATACACTTTTGTAAACAAATTAGGAGCCATATCAAATAAAATAAAAAAAACATATATTAAATAAAAAAACAAAGAAACATAATAGTTAATCAAATTCTCCGTTTTCAAGTGATCCGTTTTCGCTATTTCAGCAATCCTTCGACGTTTCGCTCTATTCGAACAATCTAAAAATCAATTTTCGGCTGTCCAAGATTAACACTTTCTTGTGTTGGTTGAGACAACTCACGACCACAGGTCAACACAATTGTTTCTATTTTATTCAGCCAACTTGATTGATATTGCATAATTGCAGTTTTCTTCCGTTTGTATCTATCCCAAAAAGTAGCAATTCTTTTGCATATGCAATCAATTCGTTTTGGTAGTTGGCTTAGCTCGGGAATGTAACCGTTGTTTTCAATTTGCTCTTGCATAAATTCAACAATTTTTTTTTTAATCTTTCAGCGTTGGTGCCACTTTCTGCACACCAAAGATCAAAAATATATAGTCGTGTAAATGCACACTTATGGGAATCTTCTAAAAAGTGAATTTCAATGAAATGAATAACTAAAAATATTTCAAAAAACATTACAAACACGAGCGACGAGAACAAAACAACAGCACAATAAGGAAAAACTTTCCCTTGGCAAACGCTAGATGGCATCAGTATTTTTCCGATTATATTAACAACTGCAAATGACTGCAGCTGATTTTAGGCATACAGTACCTTAAAAGTTAGACGAACACATTAACATACATACTATTTGTGGGATTTCGTGGGATCACAACTAAAACTTTAACTTAACATGAAAAAGACGTTCACAAAATAGACAAAAAAGGGTTATTCGATCTAAAATACACAAATAAAATTTAATTAGTCAGATAAATGTAATAAAACTAATTTAATAAAGTTAATACCTTTAACTTTAAAATGCATTTTAAATAATTAAATTTAGTGAATTTTTGCGAACGTCCGACCACTTTGAACTTCACTTTTGTTTTGACGAAAAGCTCACTAACGTAGCTGCAGCAGCAAAATTGAACACGTGTTCACACTTTGCATTCTATTTTTAAAAAGTCCCGTTAGATTTCCGGAAAAAGCAAGGTTGCAATGAAAAAATGTGGTCAATTTAGAGACTAAATGTTAACATTTTGACTAATTATTTTCAAGTCGATTTTTCGATTTATGGCCTACGGGCGCAACCACTGTGTAGTGTTATCTGCACCATTACAAACACCAAAACAATCTTGGGCAATACCTCTACTTACACCGTGGCTGCGACTGCGGCCAGCAGCATATGCTCAACTACGTTTTCGCTGACAAATGTATCAACTCTGGTTGCGAATAAACCAAGTAAATGTCTGTTCCAAGCTCCTGGACGAAAAGTCAGTCAAAAAAGAAAAGACGTGGCTCAGCCCTCTTTACCTGTCTGCACTCCGCCCCCGATCCGCAAAACTAAGTTGCTGACCACAACGGCGATCAACAAGCCGGCCGATTCTTCCTCTGCAAACGCATTGGGTAACAATCGACATTGGGTAACAATTCTGGCTGCTGAAGCAGAACAAATGGAACAGGACCTGGAGGATGTTGACTCTATCAGTGGGGATACAATTCCACCTGGGGGTGACGATCAATCCGCAAAATCCAACAAGATACCTGCTATTTGCGTACCGAACGTAAGCGATCCGGTCTTATTGGAAAAGTCTCTTGATCATAGCATTGGCTCCACTAATGTTCCGAAATCACAGATTGAACAGGGATTTAATGACAACGGCTTTGAGGTCCTTAACATATACTGCCCCAAAAAGACAGATTGGAAGAACATAGAGGTTAACGAAAATGATAATGAAGCCACAATAAATTTTAAAACTAGGCAAAACTTGTTTTATGTCAACCTAAAGCAGGGTGCAAACGTAGCAGATTCCCTAAAAATAACAAATCTTGGGAGATATAGTCACTGTCGAGCGTGCTTCCCGCAGAAAGGAATTGCTTCAATGTCAAAGATGTCAAATTTTTGGGCACTCGAAAAACTACTGTGACCTGGACCTAGTTTGTGGTAAATATAGTGGGCCTCACGCTACTGGTTCCTTACTCTGTGTGAGCGACACATATAGGGTGGGCCATTTAAATTTGACCCATTTGGCAACCCTGTAACTTTTGACAGCGTCGACATATGTATTGTCTAATGTCATACCACGTTGGAAGCGTCAGTCGAAGACAATTGATACCATGGAACAATACACTCCAAAGGAACGCGCTTAAATTGTTCAGCTCTACATTGAAAATAAATTCTCAATTGTGTTAACCCAACGTGCGTTTCGTTAAATGAATAAAGTTAAAAGTGCTCCAGTTAAAATCACAATTAAGTCCTTGTACGCAAAATTTGTAAATACCGGTTATCTAAGTAATGCCAGTCATGTATCCAGGCAACGAACAAAACGTTCTAATGAAAATATCGAAGCTGTAAGAGCCAGTAGTGATGAGACTCCTACGACATCGACTTATCGACGATCTCAGGAATTAGGCATCGCTCGCACCGAATTTTTGATGCCTATTATTCGTGAAAATGTCATGGATAGCTTCTGGTTTCAACAGGACGGGGCAACTTGCCATACAGCTAGAGCAACAATCGATTTATTGCGAACATTGTTCCCTGGGCGGTTGATATCGAAAAGTGGTGATTTTGACTGGCCCCCAACATCACCAGATTTGACGGCACCAGACTTTTATATGTGGGGTTATTTGAAATCCAAGGTATACGCTAATAAACCAAAAACCCAAGTCAACTAAAAGACAACATTAGACGTGAAATAGCCGCCATATCGTCTGAAACAATGACCAAAGTCATGGAAAATGCTGAAAAAAGAATGCATTTGGCTGTCAGAGCTAAAGGTTCCCATTTACGTGATATCATTTTTAATAATAATTTGTAAAAGATCTCCTTGAACCAAAATAAATGATTTTTGGAATAAAAAAAAAATTGTCCACTTTTTTTGTTTTTGTTTTAAGAATCAAGTGGGTCAACTTTAAATGACCCACCCTGTACTTGTGCGTAAACTGTGGTGGTAACCACGCCACGACAGATTCAAGCTGCCCAGTCAGAATAGAAAAAAATAAAAAACAAGAGCCGAGGCCTAGACTCCCGACAACCAATCATCCAGCACGCGCTTTGCGTGGATTCATATCAGCTGAAGCCTTAAGAACGAATATATCGTATGCTGATAAAGCTCGACCCAAAGAGAGTCCCGCAAGGACTGGCTCAACTCTGCAGACTGACGCAAGCTCTCCTTCTGACCCTAGGCTCAGCCATAAATTCACAGCGATAGATATTGCCATCCGCGACATCAATTCCAAACTGGACACTCTGTTTAAGCTGATGCAGGAAAATGCAGAGTCCAACAAGGCTTTCAGAGAGCTAGTCCAGGCTCTTATTGCGCGATTGCCGAAATGATTCAACCATCACTAAATATCGGATTGTGGAACGCTCGTGGACTAGTCAGAGTATCTGAAGAGCTTCGATTATTCCTCAGCGCTCATAACATAGACATAATGCTTGCCACAGAAACACCCATGCGCGCTGGTCAGCACATCTACTTGCCAGGCTATCTCATATACCATGCTTACCACCCCAGTGGCGACAGCAGAGGTGGCTCTGCAGTTATTATAAAGGATTCCCTAAGTCTCATCCCCTGCCCTCCGTCTCTAGCAACGACAGACAGATAGCGAGCGTCCAATTACAGACTTCGGAAGGGAATGTCAGATTAGTGGCAATATATCTACCTCCATCAGAAACATGGGTTCAATCAGAATTCGAATCCTTGCTGGCCGGATTTGGAAGTAAGTTCATTGCCGGCGGTGATTATAACGCCAAACATGCATGGTGGGGAAACTCACGAGCCTCTAGAAGGGGTAAGCTGTTGCAAGAAGTCATTGCGAACGGGCATTACCAAGTACTTTCCACGGGTGAACCCACTTTTTACTCATATAACCCCCTACTAACACCGACAGCGCTTGATTTTTTCATTATCAATGGATACGCTTTAGACAGGCTACAAGTAAGAAAAATCCATGAACTATCCTCGGATCACACTCCTATAATGGCCATACTGCACGCAACACCTGAGAGAAAACCACAGCGCTCGCGACTCCTTGCCAGAGGTGCTAATTTAAACGCTTTCAAAGTCCACCTAGAACAGCTGAGCGAGGTAAGCAAAGAAATCCAAGAACCTTCTGACATTGACAATGCCATCAGCCTTTTCATGCGCATGATAAACCAGGCTACTGAGATAGCTGCACCCAGCAATCATCAACATACAGAGACATCTATACATCCCCAGCTACCACCCAGAATTGGTGCGCTCCTCAATCTAAAGCGAAGAGTAAGAAGAGAATATTCAAGAACGGGAGACGTCCGTACCATCAGATATATAATCGGCTGGCTAACTGTCTAAGTAAGGCGCTCGCCAGAAGAAAACAAGCATCTATAGACAGATTTTTGGAAAACCTAGTCACAGATGCTAGTTTTAACTACTCGCTGTGGCGAATCACAAAACGGTATAAGGCTCAGCCCACCCCAAAATCAGCCATAAGAAATCCCTCAGGTGGCTGGTGCCGTACGAGCCTAGAGAAAGCTGAAGTGTTTGCTAACAACCTTGAGCATCGCTTCAAGCCTTACGAATACTCGCCTGAAAGTATACGTCGACAAGTTGAAGAGTTCCTAGAATCTCCATTCCAAATGAGTCTGCCTGCTAACCCTGTCTCACTGACAGAAGTGAAAGACCTTGCAGGTAAACTCTCGCCAAAGAAAACTCCTGGTAAAGACCTTTCGGACAACAGGACAATCCGACTTTTACCGGATCAAGCCTTGCAATTCCTGGTGACGTTGTTCAACAGCATACTAACTGTGGGATACTTTCCGAAAGTTTGGAAATCGGCAAACATACATATGATCCCAAAACCAGGAAAATCGCCAACTGACGTGGACTCATACAGGCCCACTTTGCCTTAGAAGCCTTTGAGAAGAAGGAGTATGCAGTAGCTGCCTTCCTTGACATCCAGCAGGCTTTTGACAGAGTATGGCACCCTGGGCTCCTGTATAAAGCCAAAAGTCTTCTTACGCCACAGCTCGTGAAAAGCTTCCTGGAAGAACGCACATTCCACGTATCTGCTGATGGATACAATTCGTCCACCAAACCGATCTCTGCTGGTGTTCACCAAGGTAGCATGCTCGGCCCTACTCTATACTCTATCTATGCTTCAGATATGCCCACAAAAACTCCAATCACTGAAGTGAATGAGCAAGACGTGCTAATTGCGACCTACGCTGATGACACGGCTGTCCTGACCAAAAGCAGTAGTATCTTGGCAGCCACTTTTGCATTGCAGGAGTATCTGGACGCATTTCACCAATGGGCCACGAACTGGAACATTCGTGTAAACGCAGACAAATGTGCCATTGTAACGTTTACCAATTGCCGAAGTACCTGCCCAGGAGTCAACCTCAACGATAGTCCAATCAGAGCCCTTCCTGCATACAAGTACCTCGGTGTCACCTTGGACAAAAAACTCACTTTTGGCAGGCACATTACCTGTATCCAAAACTCATTCAGGACTAAAGTGGCTCGGATGTCCTGGCTCCTCACACCACGCAATAAGCTCGCACTTGGATGTAAGGTGCAGATTTACAAGTCTTTACTAGCGCCAAGTCTTTTCTACGGACTCCAGGTTTATGGTATCGCTGCAAAAACCAACCTGAACAAAATCCGGGTTTTGCAAGCGAAAACTCTTCGAAGGATCTCTGGAGCTCCGTGGTTTATGCGAACCAGAGACATCGAACGAGATCTCAACGTGCCTAAAATCGGAGACAAGCTGCAGGAACTTTCTCGGAAATACATGGAACGTTTAAATGAGCACCCCAACAGCCTAGCTTGGTACCGCTGCTATTAGGAGCGCTGATCCAAGTCAAGAGAAGACTAAAAAGACACCACCCTTAAGACCTACCAAACCGGATCTTGACCTAGCACGCATTACCTTTGGGGTTTGTATTAAATGGGTTTTATGGGTATCGTCTATTTCGAGACTATTTTGGCTATTTCAAGAAGAACAAATAGTAGCACAGGGAAGTGGTCTGTTTTATAGATGTGGCCTGCATGTAGTTTGTTGCAAACCTTTGGTGAAAGTGGTGTTTCTCTCGCCATCTGATTAAAACTTCGGTGTGGCCTTGGGCTTTGCCATACGGATGATCTGGGCGTTAAATTGTACAATCTTTTATTTAAAAGTTGTTTTTGCTTGCTAGGTGCGTTTTAACCAGTAGCATAACGTCAATACGATTTTCGTACAAGAATTGTGTCAATTGTATTTAGATGACATGAGACACCATAAGCCATGAGACAAATTGTTGGATGCCATGAGACACCATAAGCATTCCACATTAATATTCGTAGAGTCTGCATTGAAATTTTAGACTGTTGTATCAACTGTATCACTTGTATCAATTGTATTTTTCAATCCATTCTTTCGCTTGCACGATGTTTTTACCCATTAAAAAACAATGTTTTATCACAACACGAAACCCGGTTTTTTACATTTTTTAAACAAACTAAAAACAAAATTTTACTCCAATGATGGTTATTCCTACAATCCAGGAAGAGTTGTATTTAACTCTTCTTTGGTTTCGGCTAAACAGATTCGCTCTGATAGCCGACATAAAAAAGATGCATCGCCAAGTAATGTTAAATGTAGTCGATAGGCGAGTCCAGTTGATAGTGTGGAGGAAAGACCCATCAGAGTCGTTGAAATTGTGCAAACTCAACACCGTCACATATGGTAGTGCACCAGCTTCATTCCTGGCCATAGAAGTTTGTGAATGAAGAGGTTGAGTGAATCTGTTAAAAAATACATTCCCTCAAGCTGCCGAAGTTATTGGGTCCAACTTTTACGTCGACGACATGTTAACGGGTGCTGCTTTCATTTAAGAGCTAAAGACAATTTAGTCAGAAGTAACTCAGGTTCTTTAAACGCTGGGTTTGAATTGAGCAAGTGGTTTTCTAACTTGCCAGAAGTTACTCCATCCGAGAGCACGGTTAAGCCAATAAAACTTTCGGAGTCAGAACTGAATAAAGCATTAGGAATCGCTTAGGTTTCTTAATATGATGCATTTGAATTAAAAATTTATGCTGCAGTCATGGGTCAAAAGGCGACCAAGAGGAACATTCTTTTGGTGACATCGAAGCTGGTTGACCCTTTGGCTTATTGAGCTCCATACTAAAAGATCGAAAAGATCCTGTTGCAGAAATTTTGGTTAAACAAGAAAGGAAAGCTAACTTCGGGCGGAGCCGAAGTTGATATACCCTTGCAGTTAAAACCGGATATATGTCGCAAACATCGGATACAGTTGGCCGATCCTTATGATTAGATCATAATAAAACCAATTAATTAAAATAAAAAATCTAAAAAAAAGTCCCAAGCGTCTATCTTTAAAAATACGGAAGTTGATATTTCTACCAAATACTATTTCCGATCGTTCAGTTATATGGCAGCTAAAGGATATAGTCGGCCGATCCTAATGAATATTGGTAGGTTGGATCAACTAACCAAAAATAGAATCTGTACTAAGTTTCAGCTTTCTATCTTCAAAAACACGAAAGTTATACCATTTCCGATCAATCAGTTATATGGCAGCTATAGGATATAGTCGACCGATCCGGGCCGACTATACTTTATAGGGTCAGAGATGTTTCCTTTACTGCGTTGCACACTTTTGACCAAAATTATAATACCCTCTGCAAGGGTATAAAAAGCTAGATTGGATGAGTCCATTCCAATTTACTTGGAAAAAGCATGAAACCAAATACAGATTGCCTTGTCGCAACTAGAGGACATCTTAATTCCAAGTTCCGCGTTTACCGAGCCGATGTCACCTATTCAAATTCATGTCACTATTGACGCATCGATGAGAGCCTATGAAGCCTGCATCTATATTCGTTGCAAATATTTTAGCTTTTGAGCTTCTAGCATTAGTCTAAGTCTCTTAAATGCCTGTTCTAATCTGAATTTTGATTCCTTAGCATAATCTTCTATATTATAACGGGGTTTTATGGTATCTATGCTATTAAAATGTTTTGGTAATTGGAAGTTTTACCAAAAACTAGCTCATATGGAAAATAGTCATGTGCCAGGAGGAGGTCGTATTTAAACAATAGACGAAGTATTGTAGCCATACATCCCAATCCGTTTTGTCAACTGAGATGTATGAACGGAGGAACTGACCGAGTGTTCTGTGGCTTCAATAAATGACCTTCAATAATTGAATTTTTATATTCCGTTCCCATGTCCGTAATGAACGTCTTCATTGGACCGTACTTTAGAATAAAATCGTCAAAAATACCTTTTGCTACTGTGTTTCACTCTTATTTGGTATTGGTATAGCTACTAAGTATTTAGTTAAATCGCAGATGAGTGCTACTGCGTACTCGTTTCCATTATTAGATTTTGGTAGTGGACCAATTGTATTCACAATTACTCTATGGAAGGCTCTTTGCGGAGTTTCCGTTATGGACAGAGGTCGATCACGTCTAATAGTGGTGTACTTCCTTGAAAAAACTTCGGAGCTTAAGATCTCCGCCTACAACCAAGTTTCTGTAAAGGCTACAATAAAGGCTAAGGGAAGGGTGGTCACTCCGGTTTTAAAACATTTTTCTTTACGGTACTAGGCTGATGTTCTTGGACGAAAATGTTCTCTGGCCAAAAACTGGGTGAACAAATTGTCTTGAACATCAGCGCGGGCACACGAATCTTGAAAGAAGACGTGCGCCTTGTATAATTATATTTAAATTTCTCTATGTCCGCACTGTAGAATACCCTAATGGGTGAATCTTACGGGGTTTTATTTACTTGACCTGTGGTATCGCTTGAAGGGACGCCACGTAGAACATATCGGACAATTGGTCATTTGCACTGAGAAATTGCACCGGACGGCTAATTGTTCTCAGTTCTAGCTCTTGGGGTAATCAGAGATATGAGCGGCTGCGTTAATGTCGGCTGAGCAGGCTGAGGCGAATGACAAACAGTGACAGCACAAAACTTGTATCATGGTTATTAATTATAATTGTATCATGCTTATCACAATATGAATGTAAACCAAAACTTCGAGAAATGGCATTTATGAAAAAAAAATATATAAAAAGTTTAAAATTACTATACGTTAAACCACTTTACCAAATACGAGCCCAAGTGGAGAGAGCGAAGGAAAATTAGATATAGAGAGATAGAGAAATAGAGATAAGACCTCTATTGCACGCGAAAGAAAAAAAAGGAAGGAAGCTGAGTTGAGCTATGCTTGGAATTGAAATTAAATAAGTTATTCATTCGCCTCCAAATATACCACAGCACATGAGTTATATTTTAATGAGTAATGCACCAAGTGAAATACAGCACTTATTGGTATTTAGACTTATTTATTGGTGAATGATTCCACTTAGAGGTTGGTAAAATAACTGAACTTAAAGCTATCTGTAATCGGTGTCTTATATATCGTATTTTTGTTTAGGTTTAAGTTCTTAGTGTAAGGTGTCATATGATTTCAGAGAGCAGAGTTTACTTTTGGGTTCTAAGCGGGAGTGAGATTCAAGTGGTTAAGTGGTTCCTGGCTTATGTTTAAATCATCGGATTGACCCTGCTTATTCGTAATTAGGTTTCTGTGTTTAAAAATTTCTAGAAGTCCGCTATTAATTACATTAATTTAGATTGTCTATGGTCTATTGTTTGCATTTATTATTGCAAATTCATTAAATTTAATTTTTTCAAAATATTCAGCCTAAACGAGTCTAAACGACATTAGCACACAACGTCAACGTGAGCAAGACGAGAGACGGCTATCAGTACAAAGAAACAACGCTTACTTCACTTTCAAAGCAACCGAAAGTATTGCAAGCTCATCCCAAATACGGTCAATTACCCCAAACTTGACCGAATTCTTAAACGTAGAGAACGAGAGAGCGCGTTCTTGCTCCCCCTCGCTACCACCGATGTCTCTGCAGCCAAAAAGTGCAGTAACTAGCACCGAAACTTCTTTGACAACGTCAACCGTAACAACAACCGCAACTGTAACGACAGCGCGTTTAACGACGTCATCAGCTAGCAGCGAAAACACTAATAAGTCTGCCGCTGCGCTGCTCGAAAAAAAGAACAAAAACAAAGAAAATATTAAGCCGACTGTGCAGACTGGTATTGATCGCTACATCAAAATCAAAAGGAAGCTGAGCCCCCTAAGCTCTCAACGCAAAATAACCCGTGGCAATGCTAACATAGTTGCAATAGAAACGCCCACGAACTCAAACCGTTTTAAAATCTTGGCAAACTATGAGGATGACGCAGAATCTACAGAAGTCGAAAAAAGGAAGCCTAAGCGCCCGCCTATTTACATACGAGAAAAAAGTTCCAATGTTCTTGTCAACAAAATTATAGGGCTTATTGGCAAGGACAATTTCCACATAATATTACTCGTAAAGGGCAACATCCAGGAAACAAAAGTTCAAGTTCAACGAAGTCTGATGATAATTACAGAGTATTAGTATATATATATATATATATATATATATACTAATACTCTGTATTATATATATATATATATATATATATATATTAGTATAGAGTATAAGTATACTTTGCTTTTCAGCAAAGGAGCTGAAAAGTCGCTTCCACCAGAGGGGACTTGCTGCCCGCACCCAAAATAATCAATTCATAGCCTCCAGGTCAAACCCTGAAGTCTTCTTCTCGACTGCAGCCAGATCCTCACTAGGACCCATAAACTCTACCAAAATGTTGCCACCTCCAAGCATTCAGCTAATTACGAGGATCTATAACATATGCTTGGAGATAGGGTACTTTCCGTCCACATGGAAACGTGCCCAGGTAACTATGATACCTAAACCCGGGAAATCCGAAGCGAACCTTTCGTCCTACCGACCGACGAGTGTTTTTAAGCAGAGCACTGCCAGTATTTGACGAGGCTGGACTGATGGACGTGAAGCAGGCGTTCGACCAAGTCTGGCATCCTTTATAAATTAAAGACTGGCCTACCCCGACCATACTTCCAGTTCCTAAAGTCGTTCTTGGAAGACCGTAAATTTGCGGTTAGATGTGGCGAGGCCATCTCCGGTATAAGAGAAGCTCGGGCTGGTGTACCTCAAGGCAGCGTTCTTGGCCCGTTGATGTACAATGCTTACACGGCCGACCTCCCTGTTCTTCAGAGGCCCGACCTGCTCGCAGCAACCTATGCAGACGGCACCGCCTTCCTTACCACCGCCGATAGCGCCATGGGGGCAGCCGAAACGATGCAATTGCAGCTTGACTTGCTCAGCGACTGGCAAAAGCGATGGAACATTGCCGTCAATAATGAGAAGTCCACTGTCACCACATTTCCTCTTTGCAAAGGCAACTGCCCTCCAGTTAACCTCAACGGCTCTCCAAACCCACAGGAAGACAATCCCAAGTACCTGGGATTCACCCTAGACAGGAGGCTCACCTGGAGGCCCCATCTGATTAAGAAGAGGAAACAGGCTGATCAAAGACTTCGATCCTTCTACTGGCTCATGGGTAGGAGATCGAAGTTGAGAACTTCCACAAAACTCCTCATTTACAAGGCCATAATACGCCCAATCTGGACGTACGGCATACAGTTCTGGGGCACTGCGAGCAAGACGAATGTCCGAACTATACAAGCTTTCGAAAATAGAGCCCTTCGAATCGCCACTGGGGCCCACGTCTATCATGACAATCGCACCATCCACGAGGTTCTCAATTTCCCTTGGGTCAAGGACGAGATCCAAAGAAGCAGCGCACGTTACATGCAGAGGCTTCATAATCACCCGAACCTGTTGGCCAGCTCCCTGCTGTACAACAGCGAGCAGCCAAAAAGACTAAAAAGGACACACCCGCTGGACCTCCCCTTACTACTCTAATTTATTTCTACCATATTAATATTCAAAATTACCTATATGTGATAACATTTATTGGTTGTCCCTAAAGGACAGTTTTAAATAAACGTTATCCTGCAAAAAAAAAAACAATGGAACAAATCATCAGATGGTAAAGCACACGGCGGGACTGGAATTTTAATCAGAGGCCGTATTAAGCACCATTAACATACGAAATTTGGTAAAAACTACCTACAGGCCACATCAATAAATATACACCTAAATACTGGCAAGCAATTAACTCTAGCCGCTGTATACTGCCCCCCACGCTTCACCATAGCCGAACATGAGTTTATGCAGTTTTTCAACTCACTCGGAGACCACTTCATAGCAGCAGGAGACTACAATGCCAAGCACACACACTGGGGATCTCGTCTCGTAACCCCAAAAAGAAAGCAGCTCTATAATGCAATTATCAAAGCTAAGAACAAGCTAGACTATGTTTCTTCTGGCACACTAACATACAGGCCGGTAGACCCAAAAAAAGTTCCCGATTTAATAGACTTTGAGATTACCAAAAGCATTCCTAAAAATCTGATAAGCGCCGAATGCCTTTCGGATCATTCATCTGATCACTCGCCTGTCCTTTTTACTCTACTCCAACACCCAGGAACATGGGATCAATCATCAAATCTAACCTCACATAAAACCAATTGGGTTAAGTACAGGAAGTATATCAGCTCACACATTGAGCTGAGTCCTTACCTCAGCGACGAAGCCAACGTAGACAGTTTTGTTAATTCACTGGAGTCTGTACTCGTCTCTGCAGCTCGAGTTTCAATACCTCAAACTATAAACACACAATGCATTCAAAAGAAGACAAATCTACAAATCGAACTGCTCGTCCTCGAAAAGCGACGTTTACGTCGAGAATGGCATGGCCACAGATTGCCATCTGCTAAGCAACGCTTAAAACATGGCTCACGTCAACTTGATCAAGCTCTACAACAAGAAGAAACGTATGTCCACCGCCGCTACATAGAGCAATTAACAACTAACAGTACAAAACAAAGAAACCCGAAAGAAACGTATTAGAAATTCCACAGGCGGGTAGGCGCGCAGCGATGCAGACAGAGCCAGCACGTTTGCCAAACACCTTAAAAATGTCTTCCAACCAAATCCTGCCACCAATGCGTTTACTTTGCCGACTCTATCATATGAGCCCCAGCCTCAACATGAGCCAATTGAGTTTCGCCCAAACAAAATCGTTAACATCATCAAAAGACAACTGAATCCGAAAAAATCCCCGGTCGGCGACCTCATAACTCCCAAAATAATCTATGAGCTTCCACACTGCGCCATCGCAAAACTTGGCCACTTTCCAGTGAGATGGAAAAAGTCAATTATAATAATGATAGAAAAGCCGGGGAAAGACCACACTATCCCCATGTCATATAGACCTATAAGCCTACTCTCTTGCCTATCTAAACTCTTTGAAAAATGCCTAATGACTCGGATAAACACATACCTGAATATCCAGGAAGGAATTACGTCACACCAATTTAGGTTTCGTGAAAAGCATGGAAAAATTGAGCAGGTCAACCGGATAACATCCGAAATTCGGAACGCGTTCGAAAAACGAGAGTTCTGTACTGCCATATTTTTAGATGTCTCTCAAGCATTCGATAGAGTCTGGCTAGAAGGTCTAATGTACAAGATCAAGACAATGCTCCCCTACAGCACCCACAGGATTTTAGAGTCTTACCCTTACGACAGAAAATTTGTCGTGGTGTGCAACACTGCTATATCTGATGATTACACTGTTGGACCTGGAGTTCCTCAAGGAAGCGTGCTAGGGCCAATATTATATGTCCTCTACACAGCAGATATCCCGACAAGCACACGTCTACAACATCCACGTTTGCCGATGATACAGCTATTCTTAGCCGCTCAAAATAGCCGATTCAAGCAACTGCGCAGCTAGCTCTTCATATGGTCGATGTTGAAAAATGGCTGTCAGATTGGCGAATAAAAGTGAACGAACTAAAATGGAAGCATGTTGCGTTCACTCAACAGGCAAAACTGCACGCCGATTATATTAAACAACATTAACTCCCACAAGCAAACGAAGTAACATACCTAGGAGTACACCTCGACAGAAGACTCACATGGCGCCGGCACATTGAAGGCAAAAGAACACACCTAAAGCTAAAAGCCAGCAGCCTTCATTGGCTTAACGCTCGGTCACCTCTTAGCCTTGAATATAAGGTCCTGCTGTACAACTCGGTACTAAAACCTATATGGATGTACAGCTCCCAGTTATGGGGAAACGCCAGCAATAGCAAAAATTGAGAACAATCACGGGGCACCGTGGTACGTTCGCAACGAAACGACATACACCGCGACTTAAACATTCTACCAGTCAAAGAAGTGATCGCAGAACAGAAGGTAAAGTACTTAACCAAGCTATCGGTGCACCCTAACCACCTGGCGAGAGGTCAAACTAGGTTGAGCAACCAATCACGCCTTCGTCGCAATGACTTACCCACCCAGCGACCGTCCTGAGGGACGCGCAACCAGAAAGCAGTCGTAGTACTGTTAGTCAAATTTTAATGTTAAGATTCTTCAACTTATTGTTAAACTCAAAATTAAGAGTAGATTCAATAAATAAAAGCAAAGCTATAATAAAAATAAATAAAAAAAAAAAAACAAAAAAACTTTAGCGTCCGGCATTCCCACTCATATCATTCCATCATATCATAGAACGAAAATGGACGTAAAACTTATTTTCTTAGTTACTTAGAATCTTAAAAAAGTTACAAAATTCAAAAATTTTGTGCTGGCTTCGAAACGCAATCGCACACATACATGCATCCGTGTATGTGACGGATACATACAAAATTAAATTGAACCGCAGACCAACCTTGTGGGGCTGTCGCAAGACATTTTTGCGTCCATTTTCGTTGTACGAAATGAGTAGTGTATGTGTTGTATAGTAAGCGATTCAACGGGGTCCCTAGGAAGTCTAAGTTCCTCGCGCAGATGAGCGACATAAAAGCTCAAGAGTGACCAGCAGAATTACCTCAAAGGTGTCACTAATGCCTTTATAAATTTTGATACATCTAGCAAGTTCTACCAGAGTGCTGTGGAAACGTTCAATTTTTCAGTTTGAGACACTGTAGCGGGACGGTGCATTCGAGATGCTAATGCCGAAATGTTTTTCCAGCATGGTCAAAATGGTGTGCGAGTTCAACGATGGTTCGTTATCGCAATATATGACCTTGGGAAATACATCCCTATACAGGGAAAATATTCATGAGTTGCAGTAGCGCCACCTTGAGATCCTTTATGGTTCTAGAGCAGTGGTGGGCAAAACTAACACATGTTTAAAATTTGAGTGTGTGCGTAGCAGAGAAAAACAATGAGAGCAGAGAATTCACTGAGCGAAAAAAATGTATGTTTTTATTTCATTTTTCGTTAATTTAAAAGTTTCAATGGGCACTAAAATTAAGTATTGTATTTTAAAAAAAGCTTTGCTAGCAACATTTCTTAAACAAATGAAAAACTACGCTTCCCTATCTATTATCTCCATGAAGAAAACTTTTTCCAACCCAATTTCTGTCAAAATTTTTCGAAGTGGAACAATTGATTTTAAGTTTGGGCTGTCAAATGAATCAAAATGAGAGCAAATGAGAGAGCTTCTAAAAAAATTTGAGAGTGCTTACACTGTCAGTGTGGCGGCAGCGCTGCGGCAGAATTTCCTACCCTATACTCGCGTGCTATGTAAAATGAGAGTTTGCCCACCACGGTTCTAGAGCCGTGGTGGGCAAAACTAACACATGATTAAAATTTCAGTGTGTGTGTAGCAGAGAAAAACAGTGAGAGCAGAGAACTCACTGAGCGAAAAAAAGTATTTTTTTATTTCATTTTTCGTAATTCAAAAGTTTGAATGGGAACTAATAGTGTATAGTGTATTATATTTATACCCTTGCAGTGGGTATTATAATTTTGTTCAAAAGTGTGAAACGCAGTGAAGGAGACATCTCCGACCCTATAAAGTATATATATTCTTGATCAGGATCACCTCCTGAGTTGATATGAGCATGTCCGTCTGTCTGTCCGTTTCTACGCGAACTAGTCTCTCAGTTTTAAAGCTATTGTCTTGAAACTTTGCACACAAACTTTGCAAACTTTCCTTTGCACGCAGTATATAAGTCGGAACGGCCCGGATCGGCCGACTATATCCTATAGCTGCCATATAACTGATTGATCGGAAATGGTATAACTTTGACGTTTTTAAAGTTAGAGAGTTCAAATTTGACATGAGAGCATTTGTTGGCAAAACATTACGACATGCCAAATTTCATTAGGATCGGCCGACTATATCCTATAGCTGCTATATAACTGAACGATCGGAAATGACCCAACTTTCGTGTTTTTGAAGATAGAAGCTTGGGACATTTTTAGGTTTGGTTTTTGTATTATAATAAATTGGGTTATATTATCATATTCTCATAAGGATCGGCCAACTATATCCGATGTTTGCGATATATATCCGGTTTTAACTGCAAGGGTATATAAACTTCGGCTCCGCCCGAAGTTAGCTTTCCTTTCTTGTTTAAAGACATCTTTGCTAGCAACAGTTCTTAAACAAAAAAAAAATACGCTTCCCTATCTATATTTTCTATGGAAAAAAATTTTTCTTACTCAGTTTCTGAGAAAATTTTTCTCAATGGAAACATTTTTATTTTTAAGTTTGGGCTGTCAAATAGTCAAAATGACTACGGCAGAATTTCCTACCCTATGCACGCGTGATATAAAAAATGAGAGTTAGCCCTCCACTGGTTTGAAAATGAGAGCCTCTCCAAAATGAGAGTAAATGATAAAGCTTCTAAAAAAATTTGAAAGTGCTTACACTGTCAGTGTGCCGGCAGCGCTGCGGAAGAATTTCCTACCCTATGCACGCGTGCTATGGAAAATGAGATTTTGCCCCCCACTGCTCTAATGTATGCCCTTTGGGCAATTGTCTCGTCAGCTATTGTGGTTGGTTTTACTTCTACAATGCTGTTGTCAAAATCGGAGTCGGTCAAGTCTTGGTCTGACAATTCGGATTGAATAAGGACTGCCAGAATCGTGAGGTTGTTTATATCTTTTTCCTTCATTGTGGGATCTGTAGAGATAGGTTCATCAGTCTGAGCTTGAACACGTGCTGATGAATCTGATAATTCTGACTCTTCTCCAGTTTCTATTGTCAACGGTTTATTTAGGATAGTTGGTACTGAGATTGTTAAAGTTGTTTTATAGCTATAAGGTTGTCCCGTAATTTATTTAAGTACGTTGATACCTGAGACCAATGCGCTTTGTCTAGCCTTTCTCTCTGGTAATTTATTAGTATACGCCCTGTTTTGAAACAGTTTACTACTATTTTGGCATGCTTGTTCACAGTGTTTTGCTGTGCTGGCCGAGGTGTTGATAATGACTTATAAGATTTGTCAAAACCCATTTTTATATTATGTTGTACTTTATATATTTCGTTCCATTTTATTATCTAATACAATTTTTCCTAGACTCTGGAAAGATGACTCTTTTCCTAGACTCATCAATGTAAGATGGCTTCCAAGTATCTCAGATTCAGAAATAGGTAGAGGCTCAGCTCCTTTTTAAATTACGGATAATACCCTATGTTGAAAGTTGGGTCTCTTATCAAGATGCACTCTGCAGTATTCATATTTTACATTATCTTGATTTTGTTTTATTTTATTTTATTTATTTCCCTATAATTAAAATACATCAAGCGTCTGGTATGATAGGACACCAATATCGTTGATCCGAGTTAATGAATTTAATTGAGTTAGTCAGTTCTTTAAGGTAGGGGAAAGGTCATTAAAAAAAGGGTAAAGAGTAAAGGACTAAGATTCGAAAAGGAAATATACATTTTTCGATAAACCTCATTGTGATCTTCCATCTAGGTGAAGGAAAGTATCATATTAGTATAACATTGTTTTGAAATCCTTCTTTCTAGGAAGCGTCTGAAACGACGCATTTTGGTACCATGCTGACATGCAGTAATGATTGAGGAGAAAAGTTGATGTTTTTTTCTATATCTTTTTATAAATTGTTTTTTTAATCATTTTCAAATTGTTAACAGTTTGAAGATGCGTGTATAGATGGCAGAAACGGATTTCTCCCCTTTCTTAAGCCTTTTGGAAGAAGATAATGAAAGAAGACTTCTCGAAGGGGAAAACTAGAAGTTTCCTATGTAGAGTTTCCTATGTAGCTTATAAAAAAAAAAAACAAATTAATAATTTATTAATTATTAATTTTTTATTAATTATTATTTTTAAAAATTATTAAATTATTAAAAAAAATAAATAATACCGGGATAAAAAATATAAATTTTTATTTTATGACCAAGTGAGTAAATTAAAGTTACCATGCACTACTAGGTCACTATCGGACATAAGTTTGAAACAAACTGAATTGCAGACTGAATTCGCCAGCTTAGCGAATTCGGGAGCCGAATTTTGTACCACTCCTGCAGAAGTAATGGAAAGAAAAATGTAGAAAGAAACTTTTAAAAATTTTACCGCTTTTGCTAATTGGAGCTCGGATATTCCATTTACAAGATATACAAGCTGCTTTGCGTAAGACAAATTCATATATCTCCCGGGTTACCTTTCAATCCAAAAAACTCTGGTGATTGGTTTCTGTGGAGGCGGAGGCCTTTTCACAGGGAAAAGTTTCTTATAGTTGCTGAGTGGTCGCACTTAGACAGCCCCCTGGGTGTGGATGAGCTGCAAAGCTTTAATTTGGAGACGTTTACATTCGGAACGAAGCCGATTGCCTATTTATCTTTGCAGGTGATGTACCAGTTGGCTAAAGACGAGGTCGATGATTTTCACTTTGGAGGCAAAGATTTCATTGCAGGAGGTAGAGTTCTAAGGAGGAGAGTTTGAGCATACTAGAGTGTAAGCTTCAGCGCTCCTGTCATAAGGCCCGCTCCCGTGCATTCGATCAGCAACCTGAAATCACCGTCATGCAAATATCGGATATAGTTGGTATAGTATCTTCAAAAATAACGAAGTTGGATCATTTCCGAACTTTTGATTATATGGGAGATATGAGATAAAGTGGGATATATAAATCGATCCTTGATTTGGTAGGTGCGACCAATTGACCAAAAATAAAATCTTAGAAAACCCCCAACTTCCTAACTGTAAAAACACCAAAGTTACGGCATTTTCAATCAATCAGTTATATGGAAACTACAGGATATTGTCGGCCAATTAATCGTTCCTATATACTTCATAGGGTTGGAGCTATCTCCCTCACTGCATTGAACACTTTTGAACAAATATTAATACACCTGCAATGGTATTTAAACATTAAACAATCTATATAAAAATATAAACTAGTTTTATTGATTCGAGCGAATAATATGTACATCCAGCTGTTTTCCACAAAATTCCGTTTTTTTCGTTTGGAGATTTCGTTTTGGCAGTTTCTTTTTACCGAGGGTTGGGGAAATTTCTGTATCCAATTCTTACACCTCCTAGGTGGTGAATAATAATCTCTCTTCTAGAATAAATAATCCGCGAGACAGTAGAGCTGTAAAACGGTGCTTAACAGATTCAGGTGCATTTTCGTCAGGGCAGAAACGGCAGTAGTGTATGTGGAGTGACTTCAATCGCTAACCATGTAATCACATTTTTTTTTTTTCGCGGTCTTTCAGAATTTTGAAACGGCTTGTGCATCAATAAGAGCATCAGCTAGCATTCCTGTATTCATCATAAAGCTTAGAGGCCCATACGACCGAGGGGCGCTCGAAAAATGATTTGTTAGTACGTATTAAGCTATTTGTAATTTGTTAAGCTAGGAGGAGTTAGTAAAAAAAAGGAAAATTCTATATTTTAAATTAGAGGGACAGGAAAAAGATGTTATAGAGTAAAGACCATAGTAGTTCGAACATAACCCCCTAAAAGGGTCATGTTTTAGGGGGGCTAAGGGCTAAAAGGGCTAAGGAACAGAGGAATAAAGTTTCGAGTCCTTCTATTAGAAATGTTAAATTTGAAGCGTGTAAGTAAATGCTGGCTATCTACATCCCCGTTAATAAGGTTATGCAGAAAGACTACATCGAGCCTTATCCCACGATTTGTTAGGCTAGGTAAGCTTATAAATAAAAGTCTGCTACTGTAGGATGGAAGCTGAAGATTTGCATCCCAGTATAGACCTCTAAGCGCGAATATTAAAAAATTCTTTTGACGGATTCTATGAGGTCCTTATGTACTCCATATTAGGAACTCCAGACACATTACGGTTCATGAATCCAGTATAGGATCCAGTATAGGACGGACCAAAGAAATACATAATGTTTTGGTTATGTATGGGTCATTAAATTCTTTTGACCACCTTTTAATAAAACCAAGGACTCCTTTAGCCTAATTATCCATTAAGGAAATATGGTCGGAAAATTTAAGTTTAATGTCTAATAGGACGCCGAGATCATTAACCTGAGTTAATTTCTCTAAGGCAATCCCACTAATAGAATACGTAGCTTGCAGAGGGCAAGAACGATAAAATGACATATGCTTGCATTTTGATCCATTTAGTTATTAGTAGTATCGTTGAAGCAGGGGGCAAGTCGTTTATAAAAAGCTTAAATAATAACTGGCCAAAATGACTACCTTGAGGGACGCCAGATGTAGCACGGACCAGACGGGACTCTATGTTCTTAAATGAGACTCTTTGTGTCCTTCCATCTAAGTAGCTGGAGATCCACTTTAAGAGGTTTATAGGAAAACCCAGCATATTCAGTTTACTCAACAAGAGTGAGTAATCACTTAGATTCAGTTAATCAACTGAATCAAATGCTTTGCTGAAGTCTGTGTAAATTACATCGGCTTGATACCCCTTACAAAAGCCAACTATGACATAGGATGTCAACTCCAATAAATTTGTGTTGGTGGAGCGACGCTTAATAAAGCCATATTAAGGGAGAAATAATCGAAGAGCAAAGGTGTTGCAAATGTGGGGTAATTAATTTTTCGAATAACTTTGGAATTGCCGTCAACTTAAAGATGCCTCTGTAGTTGGCAGCATCGGACTTTTCCCCTTTTTTATGTAGGGGAATTATGAATGATTCCTTCCACTTAAGGGGAAAAATCGAGGTTTCCGAAGATAAGTTAAAAAGTCTAAGAAGAGGTTTGCACAGTATTTTAGCACACAGCCTGGTACTCCTTCGGGGCCTGGCGAATAAATGGATTTTACCCTTAAAAGACCAGATAAGATGTTCTCAGAAAATAAGATTTGCTGCTTGAATGTTATATGCGTAAGGCTAATCTGTCAATTTAGGCGGAGAATAAGTTTTTAGAAAAAATTCTGCGAATAGATCGGCAATGGCCTTATCAGAGGTCAGTGTTTACAAAATTATAAAACTGATTTGGATCCTGAGTAAATTGTATGCGGCAGCGGCGAATATAATTCCTTTAACATTCAGCGTTATGCACGGTAAAATTTGACCAAGCTAGCAGATATCTTGAAAAATCAATACTACTGCAGGTTTTTTTTATATTTAAGTAAAAGCTTATTTTCTAGTATTTTTTAGGTAAGTGAGGCACCTTGTATACCAAGGAGGATTTGTTGAAGCGGACGGATGTTTCCAAGGCACACATGAGTCAAAAAATGTATTTAAAGTAAAATAAAATTTTTCTAAAGTGACATTAAGATCAGTGCACGCCAGAATATCAGACCAGTCAAATGTATCAATAAGGCTATTAAGTTTCTGAAAATCAGCTTTACGGAAACAGCGAATCTTATTTACCACGCTCGGAGACATCTGGTCGATACCAGGAGTGGTTTCGATTGAGACCTCCAGCGTGGGGTGATATGGATCCTCTGGGGTTGAGAGGGGAAAAGCTCTGGAGAGAGCGGTACCATCAGGATCAGATACAAAACATAAGTCTGAAAGCCAATCTAACGAATTTCTAACATGTTTAATCTGAGCTAGGGACATGTCAAACATGCCCGCGGTGAAGTCATGAAGAGTGATATGTGACAAAGATGGTGAGTGCTTGACGTTGGACCACTTTAATTCTGGTATATTAAAGTCACCCAAAGCGACGAGCTGGTCACGATCAGTCGTAAGATTGAAAACGGATTGAATAGCGGCTGCCAATATTTGGGTGGTTCAGACAAAAGCGGTATATACGAACATGTCATGTATAAAGATTTCTCGAACAAAATGATTTTAATGCAAATAAATTCTATGTCACCAAACTCTTGTGATTTCACCTCAGAAGCAAGAGTGGATTCTACCGAAATGAGGACGAAATATTTTTTATTATAAAATCCATTTCCCAAAATACAAAATTTAAAACAAGTCCCAAGTTTTTATCTTAAACAACAAAGGACGACTATAGGCTAAAGTCCTTAAACAAATCCAGTTTCCCGACTATATTGGACCCGGTACTCATCTCTTCCACCCACAATTTAACTTACTTTTAAAGTTTAAACATTAACGGTTTGGATTCTCTGGAATAAATTTATGTTGCATACTTTTGCGCTTGGGCAAAACAACAAACGTACGACAATACGACCGATTCGGTAGAGAATCAGAAAAAAAAGTCTATTACTATAGCGATGGCCTATGGTCACTATACACAGTGGTCCAGCCCGTAGGCCAAAATTAAAAAATCCAAAGTCCAAATTTTGATTTAAATGTACCAATTCTTATTTACAATTGGTCTAGCTATATGAATTTATTCATATTTTTGTTTTAATCTGTCTGTCCGCTTCAAGAATAGCATCAAAAGTAATAGCATGATATTCATTGTGTATTGCAGCGTAAGCAACGTGCAAGTGAAGCTCTCCGCAAAAAGCTTATTAAACATTTTTAAAACAAGTGTTTGTGCCATGGAAGTTATTAATATTTTAAAGAAAGGTATTAACTTTCTTTTCACCATAAAAAGTATATGTAGTATTTGTTGTGTTTTGTGTAAATCATTGTTGTATTTAGTACATAATTGTGAACGTTCTTAGTTTGGCTTTTCTGTGTTTGGTTAGAGTTTTAGTTGTGATGGCACTCTTTGGCATTCACAAATCTTTTTGTATAATATTCTTAAGCATTTTAAGAATATAAGAAAGTTTAGTTCAA
Organism: Drosophila bipectinata; assembly: GCF_030179905.1. Lineage (NCBI taxonomy): Eukaryota > Metazoa > Arthropoda > Insecta > Diptera > Drosophilidae > Drosophila > Drosophila bipectinata. Next base: position 16,122,491 of record NC_091740.1, on the reverse strand, counting down.
GTGCCGTAAGGTGCCGTGCGGCTAGAAAAATACAAAAAAGTAACCTAACCTCAATTTGAAAAAAGCCGATATATATCGCAAGAATCAGATATAGTTCGCCGATCCTTATGAAAATATCATAATATAACTAATCTATTACAATACAAAATCAAAAAAAAGTCCCAAACTTCTATCTTCAAGAACACCGAAGTTGGTATTTCTACCAAAACCATTTCCGATCATTCAGTTATATGACAGCTATAAGATATAGTCGGCCGATCCTTATGAAATTTGGTAGGTTGGATCAACTGACCAAAAATAGAATCTGTACGAAGTTTCAACTATCTATCTAAATCACAAAAGTTGGGTCATTTCCGATCAAACATTTATATGGCCCCTATAAGATATAGTCGGCTAATCCTTATGAAATTTGGTAGGTCGTATTATTTTGTCAAATATAGCACTCGTACAAAAACTGAACTCTCTAACTGTAAAAACACAGTTTAGAGGAGTTATAGCATTTTCGATCAATCAGTTATATGGCAGCTATATGATATAGTTGCCCGATCTGGCTGATTTTAACATATTATTTTAGAATAAAAATATAAATATTTTGTGCCAAGTTTCCAGTCCCTACCTCAACTAGAAGTATTTTTGGCCGCTCTCTTCATACAAGCCGGACCACTGTGCTATAGCGACTATATGGTCCAACTCAGATAGTTCTATTTCTTAAATTTTCGCGTTTAAATTTTTAACACGTTAATATGGGAAATTGTTTATATATTAGTATATCTCCTCTAAAAATCGACGGATTTGGATAAAATTTTAATATATATTAGCCATAAAAATAGTTTGGCATCAAAAGTTTTTTAAAAAACCTTCCGGTACTGGCGGTAAAAAATTTTACAATTTGTTGGAGCGGGAGGGGACGTAACAAAATTATTAAACCAAATGCCAAATCCTATAGCTCTATCTCTTATAGTCTCTGAGATCCTCGTATTCATACGGACAAACGGACGGACGGACGGACAGATGGACATGGCTATATCGACTCAGCTGTTGATGCCGATCAAGAATATAAATACTTTATGGTTGGAGATGATTCAATCTCTATGTAACATACATTTACTGGAATATAATATATAATTTACGTTATATAATTTCTCTTACGTTACGAGAACCGGGTATAAAAACAGTATTTAAAAAAAAAGGATTAGATGCATTCACTGCTGAAGCTTTTACAATGTGTGTATATGTTTCATTAAAAAGTATTTTTTTAATAACTAATTTTCCATTTTATTATATTTTTTATAGGAACACAATGAAAGGATCAATGATGAACAAAATTTACTATCAAACGACGGAGAAATTAAAGAGAAAAATAGAATTGTTTCAGAAGCAGAAAAGGTATGTTGTATGTTGTAATACATTTATTGACAGATGCGTGAGAATTCGACGTATTCTATCACAAATGAAAGTCTAACTTGTTAATGTATTTAAGTGGACAGTCGTTCAGTTATATTACACCTATTAGATATAGTCGTCTGATCTCTATGAAATTTGGTAGGTGGGATCAAGTCGCCAACAGTTGTTTAAAGTTTTTCAATGACAATCCGCTCCAAAATAATAGTCACTTAAAAAAAATTTCACGTTATAAGTTAATTATTCTGCAGGCATATGAAACTGGATGATCAAATTATGATAGATCAGTTTATGGTGCTAAGCAGTTAATAAATGTGCGATAAACTAAGGCGATATGTCTATATTTAAGCATAATGAATTAACTAAAGACTATAGATTTATTGTATTTAAATATTTTAAATTATGGTCTTAGTTTTGTGTGAGCAGCGCAAATTGTGTAGTTTTAATACTTTATTTATTTTGATAATCTGTCTTATTATTGCATACATTTAGTTATAGCGGCAGCGTTATCGGTCGATTGTGCATCTATGCTCGGGTTGCTCATCTCTTATTGTTCAAGCATTGAACACGATTGTATATACAAATTCTTAAGATAGAGTGTCAAGGGATCGGACCCATGAAACACGAGACAAACAGCATGGGCTAAAACCGATCCCCTGCAGCCTAACACAAATACATACATAAGTGGTGCGATTATCGCACTTGAGAAAGGGTCATTGGAATTCATTGGAATAAGACCTTTATTTGGGGCTCCTCTTAACACTTAGCGATCCAGACTTATATGTCCGGACCTTTATTGCCGTATTCATTGTCCTTCACGGACCCCCGCTCCGCTGTCTTCATAACCACAATAAAGGGCATTAAATTAAACGCGTTGATTATTTATTGGGTACTGGAAAAACTGCCGGTACCGAAAACATTTGGTAACTCAACTTTGCTGACCCCGATGTGACTTTCCTGGCATAGTCGACTTTCATGAACAATTTGGCAAAGTGTTCCCAGATACATAACATAGTGCGACAGTGATTTGGAACTTTTGAAGAGACCTAGTAGGAATTGTTTATTAAGTCGAAAATAGTACAAGTATAACATGGTATAACAATATAGTATAACATTCAATCAGCAAATCTTATTTTCTGCCCGTTTTTCTCTGAGAATAGCTTGTAGCTTGATCTTCTAACTTGTAGCCCCGATGGAGTACTAGGCTGTGTGCTAAAATACTGTGCCAGGGCTCTGTGCAAACCTCTTCTTAGACTTTTCAACTTATTTTTGGAAACCTCGATTTTTAAGTGGAAGGAATCTTTCATAATTCCCCTTCATAAAAAAGAGAAAAAGTCCGATGCTGCCAACTACAGAGACATCTTTAAATTGTTGGAAATTCCAAAGTTATTTGAAAAATTAAATACTCCTTATTTGCAACAATTTTGCTCTTCGATCATTTCTCCATGTCAGAATGGCTTCATTAAGCGTCGCTCCACCACCACTAATTTACTGGAGTTGACCACCGTTGTCCTTGATGGCTTTCGAAAGGGATATTTAGCTGATTTTATCTACACAGACTTTAGCGAAGCATTTGATTGAGTTAATAACTCACTCTTGTTGAGTAAACTGAACATGCTGCAATTTCCTAAAGACCTCCTTACGTGGATCTCCAGCTACTTATGGTAGATAAAAGAACACAAAGAGTCTTATTTAAAAATATAATTCCCTTGGTCCGTGCTACATCTGGCTTCCCTCAAGGAAGTCATCTTGGCCCGTTATTATTTACTCTTTTTATTATTGACTTTTCCCTGTTTTAACCAACTCTCTAGTTCTTATGTATGCAGATGATGAAAAGTTTTGTCTTCAATACAAATCCATCTCTGCTCAGTGCTGTCTTCAGTCCGATCTTGAAAACTTTTAAACCTTTTTCACTATGATGCCTTAACTGGGATGCAAATCTTCCATCTTATAGTATCAAACTCCTACTAATAAACTTACCTAGCTTATTAAATCGTTGGATAATGCTTGGTGTAGTATACATAACCAACATAACGTTTTTCTACATACCTAATTATTGGGGATGTAGATAACCAGCATTTATTAACAAGCCTAAATTTTATCATTTCTAATAGAAAGACTACAAACTTCAGTCCTCTGTTCCTAAGCCATTGTAGTTCGACATATGTATGCACAGCACAACCCTTTTAGGGTATTATGCTTAAGCTACAGTGGTCACTTCTCTATAACATACCCTTCCTGCCCTTTAAATTTAAAATCTTGTATATTAAATTTCCTTACTGACTGCTCTTAGCTTAACAAATAGCTTAATAAATATGAATAAATCGTTTCTCGAGCGCCCCTCCGCAATCTATTCATGGATTCGAGCGCCCCTACGAAAAAGAAACCAGCTTCATTAAGTTGGACATAGTAGAGCGGCTCTTTATAAAACCATTTAGGCAAAAAGAACTTATTGAGCTACCAAAGTGTTGCAAATATGTAATTAAATTTTCAAAATGCTTTAATATGGGTGATAATTTAGAAATGCCTCTATAATAAGCAGCGTCTTATTTTTGTGCAGAAAAATGATGTAAGATTCCTTCCTTATGAACGGAAATATCGAAGTTTCCAGAAAAGGTTGATATGTTTAAGGCGAGGTTTGCACAGGGCCTCAGCGTGGCCAGATGAACAAAAGGATTTAACTTTAAGAAGATCCGATATCAAACCACTTAAAAAAGGGCACATTTGGCTTCATGGATATTGTAATCCTGGCTCAGCCGAAATTGTGGAAGGTGAATATGTTTTCACATATATCAATATGTTCATCATGAATATCAATTCATATTCAATATGTTTCAAGTGTTTACAAAGTTAGAAAACTTCTTTGAATCCTGAGTAAACTGAATTCGGTAGAGTGAAATATAAAATGGATTATATAAAGCTCTAATAACTTTCTGTTTTATGAACGCTCAAGTTAGACAGTTTGATTTGTATCAAATACAAATATTGATCAAATACAAGACAAGGTTTAATGGGTGAGTTGTCTACCTCTTAATCAGAAGGTCGTGGCACTATGGGGAATGTGACTAGTTTTTGTGACAAAAGCCCATTTTCTGAAAGTCAGAAAATTAGAATAAGTTTCAGTAAATCGCATTCCAAATTAACCAATCTTCTGTGGTGCATAACAGAAATTTTGATAGAGGGCGCCACAACAAAGGAATCAGCTAACAAACACAGCTGTTGCAATTGCAAAGCACAGGCGACTGAAGTATTAAGTTTTGTTTACAAAGTTTGCGCGGGCAGAAGTAAAAAGCTAAACAATATTACAACATTTTTTGAAATGAATTCCAATCTTTGTGGCTTGTATTATTTGTATGTGATCGTCATTTGTAGACATAACCTTAATTTGGCAAAGTGTTTCAAAGCAAAGGGAAAAGTCGCTAAGGAGAATGCTGTCTTTCATTTTATTAAAGATTTCATCTCAGGAGTGAATTTTGAAGAATACAGCGATATCGTGTAGACCAAGCGAGTAAAAAATTTTGCTATCGCATGACGCAAATGTGGGAGAGGTGCTCTTCTATCTTAAGTCAGTAGCGCCGGAATCATGCAGTTTGGCTGAATTCAAAAACTCTTATAAGTTTTCCGAAAACCAAGAAGCCGTTGGACAACACTGCCTTTTCATGAGAAGGGCAATATATCTCGCAGGAAGCACGCTGCAGTGCCTCCACACTTGTATTTCTGTGAGCTACAGGTACTTCTGATCCGATCATTTCGCTAGTCAATTTAGATAAAAGAATACAGCGACCGAAAAAAATGTTCCTTCCATTAGAGGTTTTGGACCTATTAGAGGGCTCATCAAATCTCGATGACACTACGGCGGGTGATGAAAGCTCTTTTGACGTTGTGCATTTTGAACATCAATATAATATTGATTTGGAGATTGAAGAGCTTCACTTTTGTCTTCTGAACATTATTAATTGTCTGTCATTACAGGGGCACGCGATGCTTTAGATGGATTTTCTTCTTAAGGGGACCCCCCCCCCCATTCTCGATTTTAAATTTTGACGATTTTCAATGGGCTGGCAAATGAACATGAATTACTTTTTAGGGTTGTAACTGTGCATACATATATTAACACATAAAAAGAAAGAAAACCATTTTTCAAAATTTTTTTATTTTATTTTGTTGTTGTTGTTTTTAGCAATCAAAATTTTTTGCAAAATCCCGTTGGAATTTTTGGTTTCAGATGTTCCAGTGAGCGGAAATCACATTCGCCGCCAAAAAGAAGGGCTTTCTTCCAACGGGATTGGAAAGAGTACATGTTTGGCTCTCGTATGAACTATAACACAGCCACACAAAAAAAAAAAAAGTGTCCGGGTTGGGAGATCAGAGTACCCTATCCCCATGTATTTTGGACCGCTGAACACGAATCTGAAGTTGAATTTTGAAAATCTGACTTCAAGTTCGTAATCAGCGACCCCAAAAATCCCTGGGTACCCAGTTTCATGAAAATCCAATAAATTAAAAATAAAGTCGCATACCTCCAAAAATGTAAAACTTTTTTTGAGGTTAGGAAGAAACGTACACGTGCAGGACCAAAACGGACTTCAGATTCGTGTTCAGCGGTCCAAAGTACATGGGGATAGGGTACTCTGATCTCCCAACCCGGACACTTTTTTTTTTTTGTGTGGCTGTGTAATTATTAACTTTGCTCAAAAATGAACAAAATGGCGGACCTTTGAAAATTATTTTTTAAAAATTGAGTTTTTTTTAGCCACAAATCAAGCTAAAAGGTAAAGAAGATCTTCACCGATTTGATTTATACTAGTTCATACCAGAGCTATATATGTATAGAATAACGTGTTAAAATTGGATTGGAAATTGAAAGACATTGGAAATTGGAACCGATTGGATTAATAGTTTTTGAGTAACCTCAGTTGTAAAAACACTGTTTCGAGAAAAGCGCGTTTAAAGTTTTGAGACGGCTCTCGCCGTCGCCTGAGGCTACCACCATAAATCGGCTATATCTTCAAGACTTTTTGAGATTTTCACTTGAAATTTTCAGGGAACATTCTTGAATAATTAATAGTTCGAACAAAATAAAAAAATAAACCGATTTTTTGAAAACGAGAATGGGGGGGGTCCCCTTAAACCTGTAATACATTGTTAAAGGCGTGCCACGTCCACTATTTTCTTTGAAATACAACAAAATATTGTCTCAGAACTAGTTAATAAGTACTCTAAAAAAAGTACTCAAAAATAATAGGGCGGTGCCACGCCCTCTATTTTTCTATTGGTAAAAGATATCGGTCAATATAGCCCCATGCAAAAAACATAAGTCAAATATCTTGCTCCGATCTTGAGCTATTCATTTTATGAAGTTTATGAGTTTATGAAGAAGTCGTGACAGAAATAAAATGCTTGAACAACAAAAAAGCACCAGGCCCTGACAAAATAGACGGCATAACCCCCTTAAAACTTTACTCACTCTCATATTAACAAATATGAGATTTCTCACTCTCATATTTAACGCAATTCTCAGACTAGAACATTTCCCAAGTCAATGGAAATGCGCAGAGATCATTATGATCCTAAAGCCACTCAAAACAGAAACAGAAGTGACATCATACCGTCCCATTAGTCTGCTAACAATATTCTCGAAAGTATTTGAAAAAATACTATTGAAGAGAATGTGGCCAATTCTGGACAAACTTTCCATCATTCCCGAATATCAATTTGGATTCAGGAGAGGTCACGGGACACCAGAGCAATGTCACAGAGTCATTAATGAAATAGTATCCGCATTCAAAAACAAAAAAAATACTGCACTGCTGCATTTCTTGATGTACTGTTGTACATGCCAGGCTGACATGCCAGGTACAAACACATGCACTGTTACAAAATATGCTGATGATACAGCCATTTTGGCCACAAGCATATCCAAAAATGAAGCATCCGAACTCCTGCAGCGTGAGCTAAGTCTAATTGAAGACTGGTTTCTTCGATGGAAAATAAGAATCAACTCCCTGAAATCAGTCCAAATCACTTTTTCATTAAGACCAGGAAGCTGCCCAAATGTTGCACTTAACGGCTCACCAATTCCACAAACTACATGTGTAAATTATCTCGGGATGCATCTCGACCGCAGATTAACATGGAAAAATCATATCAAAGCAAAATGTCAACAGCTCAGACTTAAAACACTAAAAATGTCCTGGTTGTTAAGACGAAAATCACAAACCACTCTGGAAAGCCTCTACAAAGTCATACTAAAGCCCGTCTGGACCTTTGCGATACAGCTCTGGGGAACTGCTAGCAACTTGAATATTGAAATTCTTCAACAAATTGTCAATGCTCCATTCTACATAACTAATGCGAACATTCATAAAGATCTCAACATCCCAACCATAAAAGGAAAAATAAATAAAATTAGTAAGAAATACATCGACAGACTCCACAATCACGAAAATAATTTAGCCTTAAATCTAGTGGACAATAGCTTAACAGTAAGAAGACTGAAAAGATACCATATTCTCGATCTTCCCGATAGATAAATTCAAAATACTGTAAATATGTAATATATAAAAGTAGGGCTCATTGGAAAACTGCTATTTCTGTTAACTTAACATTCTTTATAAAATGTACTTATTGTTTTTTAATAGACAGATTGTAAATAAATAAATAAATATAAATAGTATATATCAAAAAAATATATACAAAAACAAATACAAAAAAATATATATATCTTGCTCTCATATTGAGTTATTCATTTATGTCACAAAAACTGGTCAAATTCCCCACAGTGCGTGGGTTCGATTCCCAGCAGAAGAAGATGTTTTATGAATTAAGTAATGTTTACTTTTATTAATCGTTTTATCCCACAGTCTTAAGATAAAATTTTATATTCAAGAATTTTTTTAAATTAAAATTTAAAAAAAACTTTATTTTTGTGCAAAATTATTTGAAGCATATTGTTGTCAGTCCCAGCCTAGGCGCAACTGCTTAATCACTTCTAATGCGAACGTTGAAATTAAAAGCTTACCGAGTTTTCCCGGATTGATCCGGAGTCCCCATCAAACGTCGTAGGGCCGGGGGGTACAGGGGTAACCTTTTTCCTTCTCTTTTGGTGGCAATGTTTTCACGCGTTGCTCCGCATTTTGTTGGCGTGTCGTAATATCTGGCGGGGCGGTAAAAGTAGCTTGTCTTTGGTAAGTGTGTTTTGGGGACTCCAGAATCCATGCCCCAGGTGGATTTCCACCGAAGTGGTTGCCAGATGGGATGGGAAACTTCTACCCGAAAGAAACAAAAGACGAACATCCGCCTTGACGCGCTAGTCGTGGAAGCCAGGGGGATGAAGTATAGCGAAGTTCTTGCCTTCGTCACCAGTCGGCAGCACGGACATTTAAGGGAATTTAGCCAAAATGTGCACCAGGTGCGCCGCACCGCCACCTGGTCCTTCTGCTTGAGCTGGACACGGACGCTATAAGGGGAGAACTTCGAGAGCCTTGGGACATCCAGACGAAGTACTTGAAGATAAGAGACCTCGATTCTCTGGTGACGGAAGAGGACAGTCGGATAGCTATGGCCGAGCAGCTTGACGTTTGCGGAAATCAGTCCTTATCAGTAGCATGAGCGCGAGATCTAGGGACACGCAGACCGTTACCATCGGACTGCTTAGCAAGAATGCAGCCACAGCTGTGAGCAAAGGGAAAGTAAGGATTGGATGGAACGTGTGACGGATTAGAGCGAGGGACAGTCAACCGAGGTACTACCGATGCCGGGCTACCGGTGCCGACTTTATTGGCCTGCAAGAGTTTTTTAACATCGGATCCTCCCGAAGTTACCTCTTATTTTTTGTTTTAAATATTTTATATTTCGTTTAAAAATTGTTTTTATAAAAGTGTGAATATATTTTATTTACAGGATGATTATAATAGGCAAATCAAACATATTATATCCGACATAGATGTGAATATTAGAGCTCAAATGCAATTAGCCAAACTAAAGGCAGAAGAACAAAAATTAATTGATAAGCAGAACGAGTTGACGCACCAGATACAACAACAACAACAATTAGCTCAGGAGTTAAGTTTACAAAACCAAATAAAATTAAAACAACTGGAGCAAATGCCAGCGGTGGAATCTAAAATTCAGCCTAACTTATTAGAATGTAATCCGAAAACTTCATTCAAAGTACGTATACATAAAAATATAACATATTTTACTATGACATTAGGACATAATTTTTGAATATTCTATTTTATACAACTTATTGGAACTCTTATAAGATAAATTGCAATAAAAAAGGGAGTTACTTCGTTAATTTATTTATATTTTGTTCCTGACTGCAAAAAGAGAAATAAGTTACTTGATCATTAAATTTTCATTTTATTTTCTAGAAAATGCTTAAAAGAAAAAGATTTAAATTGAAAAAGATTTGTTTATTTTTAACCCTTCAAAATATTAATTTAACCCTATATAAAGCTACGCAGAGTAGAAGACATGTCCCCCTATATAGTATTTTCAGTCGTTATATATTTTAACACTGGTATTTCGAAGGACTTTACGGGCTTATTCAATTCTCAAGGAAGCTACAGAAATAACTAGATAAATTTTCCGCAGTCAGCTGTTTTGACGGGACTATTTTATCTTTCACAAAAAAACGATAAGAAATTAAAAATAATGGAGGCTGCTAAATATAATAAAATAACAACAAGAAAAAGAGTTAAATTCGGGCGGAGCCGAAGTTGATATACCCTTGCAGTTAAAACCGGATATATATCACAAAAATTGTATATAGTTGGCCGATGCTTATCAGAATATCATAATAAAACCAAATAATTACAATAAAATATCTAAAACAAAGTCCCAAACTTCTATCTTCAAAACCAAAGGTGGTATTTCTACCAAATACGATTTCCTATCGTTCAGTTATATGGCAGCTATAAGATATATTCGGCGGATCATTATGAAATTTGATAGGTTGAATTAACTGACTGTGCTAAGTTCCAGCTTTCTTTATTCAGAATAACGAAAGTTGGGTCGTTTCCGATGTTCATTTTTATGGCAGCTATAGGATATAGTCGGTCGATCCTTACGACATTTAATGGGTCGCATTAAATACCTCTTATGTTAAATTTAAACTCTCTAGTTATATGGCAGAGGGCAGAGATGGATTTGTACTGAAGACAAAGTTGTACATCATCTGCATACATAAGAACTAGAGAGTTCGTTAAAGCAGGAGGCAAATCATTTATAAAGAGAGTTAATAATAACTGGCCAAGGTGACTTCCTTGAGGGACGCCAGATGTAGCACGGACCAGACGGGAATGTATGTTTTTAAATAAGACTCTTTGTGTCCTTCCATCTAAGTAGCTGGAGATCCACGTTAAGAGGTCCGTATTCAACAAGTAATTCAACAAGAGTGAGTAATTAACTGAATCAAATGCTTTGCTAAAGTCTATGTAAATAACATCTGTTTGATATCCCTTTTGATAGCCATCTATGACAAAGGACGTCAACTCCATTTTTCCACGATAGGACTATATCTTACAGCTGCCATATAACTGAACGATCGGAAATGGTTTTTGGTATAAATACCAAATTTGGTATTTTTGAGTATAGAAGCTTGGGACTTTTTTTTATATTTTTTGCCTGTAATTAGTTGGTTTTATTATGATATTCTCATAAGGATCGGCCAACTATATCCGATGTTTGTGATGATGTTTTAACTGCAGGGGTATATTAGCATCGGCTCCTCACGAAGTTAGCTATCCTTTCTTGTTTGCTCTAATCTCAAGCCTAACATATCTATTGCGGCGAGGCGGGGCGAATTCGCACAAAAGCGAATTCTTATACTTATACTAGATTTAGATAACAAATTCAAGTAACAATAATAACACAGTGTGACAGTGATTTGGAACGTTTGAAGAGAATTAGTAGGAATTGTTTATTAGGTCGAAAAAGTACAAAACCGTGTTTGAAATATTTCTAACACCCTCTAATTGATCAGTTACATGGCAGCTATAGGATATATCGGTCATTTCCGATTTCCGGTTATTCACAGACAGACGGACAGACAGATGGGGTCGGAGATGTCTTCTTCATTGCGTCATCATCACACTTGACCAAAATTATAGTACCCTCTGCAAGGGTATAATAAAAAAATTAAATTATATAATTTATCGTTGTCTGTTTATTAAAAATAAATTAAATCAGAAAATCGATAATAATAAACCGAAATTAAAATCACCTACTCTTCATGACATAAAAAGAAGATGTAATGTCAGAGTAAAAAGAGTTCGCCGATTAGAGGAACGTTTGAAGCTGGGTCAGTTCCTTTATTAAAGACCGAGCTAAAGTGCAGGCTTCAAGTTTTAAATAAGAAAATTTTTAAGGCAAATTAGTTGCAAGACCAGATCTAGCAATTAGATTGAGAGACGAATTTGAAGCCGAGTTAGAAGCATAACGAAGTAACGACTAAGGCAAGGGGGATGTCTTTCTTAAATGCCTTCACTGTAGTTAAAGATTTCCCACCAGCTACTGCAATTTCTGCAGCCCCAACTCGAGCTCGACTTCCTAGTCTGGCATTGCCAAAAATCAGTGGAAGCTATTCGGAGCTTGAAAATTTTATGAGTTCCTTCGAGACATTAGTAGACGAGGATGTGAACCTTCCTGTTATCGAGAAATTAAAGCCTAGGAAGCCAAATCAGGAAAAAATTGGGTTCGACGAGTACCACAATAGAAGTTCGTTGATCCTTACGACATTTAATGGGTCGCACTAAATACCTCTTATGTTAAATTATGTTAAGGGCAAGGGGGATGTCTTTCTTAAATGCCTTCACTGTAGTTAAAGATTTCCCACCAGCTACTGCAATTTCTGCAGCCCCAACTCGAGCTCGACTTCCTAGTTTGGCATTGCCAAAAATCAGTGGAAGCTATTCGGAGCTTGAAAATTTTATGAGTTCCTTCGAGACATTAGTAGACGAGGATGTGAACCTTCCTGTTATCGAGAAATTAAAGCCTAGGAAGCCAAATCAGGAAAAAATTGGGTTCGACAAGCACCACAATAGAAGTTCGTTGGCTTGCTCCGCTTCCAACAAATAAGCTTGCAGTTAGTGTAACGCAAAATAGTCTTGCCCAGTGTGTTCCGTTCGCTCACGCTGTTATCCAATTGTTTGAGTTTGTCAAGTCAGCCTCACTATGTATAAATTGTCTGTGAAAAGGTCCAATTTCTGCACCGATTTACTGTGACTAAAAATAACTTAGCGCCAACTGAAAATCCTTCTGCAGCGCTGAATCTTGGTGGTCCTTCCACGTCACATGCTTTGGAATTGGTCAAGTTATTTTAGAGGTTAAGAAAAAGATACACACTGTGGTGAATCAAGAATTAATGGTAGTGAGTTTCGGTTCGTTTTTTGGATTTTGAGAACTATCTCGGGCTATCACCCTGACCAGTGAAAGATTTGGACCTACCAAAGAACTTGCCTTTAGCAGATCCATATTTTTATAAGCCTCAGCGAATAGACATGTTAATTGAAGCTGAGTCATTTTTCGAACTGTTGTCCCTTGGGCAAATAAATCAAGGCTCGAACCATACCATTCTCCAAAAACTGTCCTTGAATGGATAGTCTTTATATCCTGTCTTTAGCCTGAATTGCCAAGTAAAATTATTCGAGTCAATATATAGCAATTTGAAAAAATTCTGGTCGTTGAAAGAAGTACGAACTTCTTAAAAGCTTTTGTCATCTGAACAAGAGTTATGTGAGGAACGTTATCAGAAAATTACTATGATACAGCCTTGAGGTTCCATTTAAGTCGGATCCAATCATTTTGGGAAACTCGTTCGAGGTAGCCAAACGCCTTTTTTGTCGCTCAAGAGAAGATTATCTCGAGATCCGAATTTAAAGAAAATGTATTTAAGATTGATGGAAGAATACGAATCCTTAGGGCATATGACCCTTACAAGCAATGATGTTCTTGACTACGTCATACCCCATCAGTGTGTCTTACGGCCTCAAAGCACTTCGACCAAATTACAAGTCGTGTTTGATGTGTCTTGTAAGACATCAACACAGAAGTGCCTAAACGATCTATTGATGGTTACTTCTACATTGATGGTTACTTCTTCGGTTCCGGCTAAACAGATTCGCTCTACAGCTGACATAAAAAAGATGCATCGCTAAGTAATGGTAAATGTAGCCGAAAGGCGATACCAGTTGATAGTGTGGAGAAAAGACCCATCATAGTCCTTAAAATTGTGCAAGCTCAACACCGTTACAGATGGTTACAAAACATTCTTTTGGTGACATCGAAGATGGTTGACCCCTTGTTTTATTGAGCCCTATATTAATAAAAGGAAAAACCCTATTGCAGAAATTGTTGTTAAATAAGCTAGATTGGGATGAGTTTATTCCAACTTACTTGGAAAAAGCATGAAACAAAATACAGATTGCCTTGTCGCAACTAGAGGACATCTCAATTCCGAGATTCGCGTTTACCGAGCCGATGTCACCTATTCAAATTCATGCCATTTCTGACGCATCGAAAAGAGCCTATGGAGCCTGTTTTTATATTCGTTGCGAATCTGAAGAAGGTATTAAAGTTTCGTTGTTGACGGCAAAGTCCAAAGTAGCGCCGCTCAAGACAAAGACACTCCCCGTCTTGAGTTATGAACCGCTCACCTTCTCGCAGATCTCTGCCACAAGATAAAGCCTCTAATAAAAGTTCTGATCGGACAAAGTGTATTGTGGTCGGATTTAGAAGTTACTCTTCATTGGATTCGGTTTCATCCATTATCGATGTTAACGTTCATATCGAATAGAGTTGCTGAAATTCAAGAGTGGTCAGATGATAGAACGTGGCGACATGTACCTACCAAACAGAACCCGGCAGATATAGTGTAAAGAGGTGGAGACGTAAAAGGAGACTGTAGAATCGATCTGGTTTACAGGTCCATCGTTTTTAAAGGAACCGGAAGATAAGCGGGCGACGAGCCTCTGATTTAATACGTCACCAGAACTTCTACAGATGAAAGAAAAAAATCCCATCAATCAGAAATAGAAAAGATCCGGAAAAATTTAATTGTTGGCCCCAGTCTACAAAAGCTGAATCCCTTTTTACATGAATCCTCAGAGGCTGGGCTAACCATTTCGTTGTTTTGGGTCGACTAGCTAGTGCTCCTATATCTTAAGATGGAAGTTTCCATTATTGTTGACAAAACGCTCCCAATTTGTTCAGAGTTTGATTCTTGCACGAGTCGAATTTTAATGTGGGGCCACGAGCACTTGTGAGTCTTTTGCGACAGCGCATATGGATCGTAAATGTTCAGGAAGTCTGCTGCTTTAAATTCAAGCCTCATCTGATGACTCAAATAATTGGAGATTTACCCTTAGATAGAATTCGTGCTCTCCGCCCCTTCTCCATATGTGCTGTTGATTTTTGTGGGCCCATTGATACGACATTGAAAATTCGTGGTAGGCAACTTGCGTCCAAGGCAGTTCATTTAGAAGTAGTTTCAGAGCCATTTGTAACGTTGAAGAGGCCACATCTCATCTTTCGTTTTCGTTATTTTTTTATTTTTAGCAGCCACCATTTTTTTTTTATCGTTTTTTTTTTGTGTGAGAAATAAAATTATCTCATTTAACTTTTTAAAAAGATTTATTTTCTTCATTACGTATTTAATTCCGAGTAAACGGCCTTATTTATTTCAATTTTATAAAACCCATTTAGTAAATATAAATTAGAAACATACATATACGCAGATTAGGAACTGATGTGATTCGAACTGTGGTGGTAAAAGTCCACAAATGGGAAACTGTGAAGTCCCTTCAACTTGCCTATTAATTGGCTCTGCTGAAATGTGGGCAAAAATTGGCTACATAAATGTAATGTAAGATGTGATAGGCTAAGAAACTGCAGGGCTTGGCATTGGCATAAAATTTTCTCGACAGTTTCTTCCACCTCTTCGTCCTTGCAGCTGCGGCAATAGTCGTTGTGGAGTGAATTCATGATGCTCCTGATGACGGGGCTGTGTCGATTCGGGTTCTATCCATTCTTGATAATTCGGATGTTCTTTTCTTTGAGATTTTGTACCAAAATTGGCGGGCGAACCAGCAGTTTGGGACAGATTCTCAGCTGAGTTGGTTTTTTTATTTTATTGTCTACCTTAAGTTCAAGTTTGTAAGTGCCTATTGGTATTGCAGAACACTAAATTTCAAAATGGAGTGGTGTGGTGGTACCTATGCAAGCCCATTCGTCTACTTACTAAGCAGTTGTCTGTGATGTTCATGTGACCAGGGACCTTTAGTCATATTAAAGGTCCTCAAAGTCATATTAATGGAGAATCTCGTAAAGAGATTCCATATCTCCATATCTGGGGTTCCATATCGTTTATTTCCAGGTCTTTTCTGCGCGTTCAGTTGGCCAGGGCTTGCCATTTTGTGCTTATGAAATTACAATTTTCCGGTGAAAATAATAACAACGTTCACGAACGCCACAACTTGTAGTCCCTCTTTTCCATATTACATAGATTCGAATTGACATTTCATCGAAGAGGGAAGATGACTATATTTGCGGGGTTCCTCTGCAGACGTCTTTTAAGAGGATTGATGTGCCTAGTGAAGAAGTTAATCTCCTGCATATGAGCAATTGATCAATGAGTCTCATCAAGTGGCCATTTACCCCAAGGAAAGTCAAGGCGTCAGTTATGGTGTTTTGTGACAATGTTGTTGAAGTTGGGCTTTGGGTATGAATACATTCCGTGACACTATACACTGCTTGAGCCTTGTTATTTATGTCCACTGCTTTAGCTTCTTTTCTCCGCGTAGGTATGTGTTGTTTGGTGGACCTACAAGTTGCGAAAAAAGTAAAGTCCACCCGGATAAGGCTTCCTAGAACAGGGGGTCGCCAGTTTCACTGAACCCTCCGTTAAAATCAGGGCACAATAAAGGCCTTTAGTGTAGAAAATAAGGTACCCTGTTTATTTTAGTATGTTACAATGCACGCTTGTATAGTTATAGGAAAGAGAAAGAGATTGTCGGGTCAGGCAGCAGCACGGCGTTTATTGTTGATCTTTAATTAATGTTAATGTAATGTTTAGTGTGATGTTTATTTATTAGGCTTAAGTACAAATAAGTAGCTTAGTTGATCGCAAGCCAACTATCTCTCGGCCGCTCGATTCACTAACTTTCTTTGGAAAGTTTTAGCTCCGCAAAAGTATAGGTCGGGCCTATACTTTATTTACGGCATTGAAAAATCTCAATGACCAAACAGATCATGAAGTAATTGTCTCGCTCTAAGAAATATAGAATTAGAAAATATGTATGTATATCAATTTTTTGTTTTTTCCTCAACTTTAGTCGCAAATAGAGTGGTGAATCGCAACGCCTTTGACGTCAACAACATTGACAATTCAACATGGTGCTTGGATAGTGGTGCCACAAGCCATATATGTTGCGCAAGAGAGCTATTTACAAAATTTGAGAAGCACATTGAACAGATCGGACTGGTTGATGCTGGTTTCCTTCAAGCAGATAAGATCAAGATACAAGGTTCTTTACGTTCCGAAGATGTCCGGAAATTTCTATTCCGTGAGCAGTGTTGTCCAGAACAGGTTCAAGGCGATCTTTGACATAGAGAATGCCAAGGTGATGCAAGATAGAGAATGCATAGTGAAAGCCAAAAAGATTGGAAACTTGTACTTGTTTGAATGTGGCCGCAGTAAATGTTTTGCCATGTCAGCTGTTGATCGGATTTTGCTACACAAGAGATACGCACATATTAATTTCTCTAGATTGAAAGAGATGGTATCCGAAGGGAAAGTTCGAGGGATAGATAATATTAGGTCGCCAGAGAATATTAACTGCAAAACGTTTATTTTTAGCAAAATCCATGTTCAACCTTTTCCATCACCAATAAGTAATCGGGCTAAGGAGCTTTTGGATCTGAAACATGCAGATGTTTGTGGACCTTTCCCAACACTGTCTCTCGGAGGTTCCAAATATTTTCTGACGTTCATTGACGATAAGTCCAGGATGATTTTTGTTTACTACCTGTGTGGTAAGAACGAGGTGCTACCCAAATTTATCGAATTCAAGAATCTTGTGGACCGGCAGACAGGAAGAAGACTTAAATGATTGCGGAGTGATAATGGCGGAGAATTTGTCAATAAACAGTTTGACGAATGACTGAGGCAGCATGGAATCGACAGACAGATAACAATAGCGTAAAATCCCCAGCAAAATGCAGTTGCGAAACAGGCAAATCGTACAGTAGTGAAGATGTCGAGATGCCTTCTGGTTCTGGCGGGACTGGGAGATCATTTTTGGGCAGAAGCTGTCAACACTGCGGTTTATTTGCGAAACCGCTCCCCTCCCAGCGCATTAGACAGTATGACTTCTATGGAAGCATGAACGGGTAAGAGACCTTATGTAAAACACCTAAGGTTTTTGGATCTCTTGCAGTTTCTCTGGACAAGGGTTCGAGGTAGGGCAGCAAATTTCAACCTAAGGGAAAGAGTACATTATAGTTGGGTACTCTGTAGCAGCCAAACGTTATCGACTATATGACCCATCACCTGGTGATCGAGAAACGGGGTGTATTATTTGATGAACATCATGACGTGGCATCCAAGGGTGATACCGATCAAGCATGTCGTGGAGGAGGCACGCAGGGGCCCCGGCCGTCCTAAGATCATCCGAACTGGAAAACCTGGACGCCCAAAAAAGCAGTACAATATCCTTGGCGCCCTCTTTTCGGAAAATGTTCCAATTCCGTTAACTTGCAAAGAGGCGCTGGAGAGTACAAATGTGAAGCCATGGAAAGATAACATGATTCTCTGGTTGCCAACCAGACTTGGCAAATCACTGATTTACCCAAAAATCAGCGATCAATTGGATGCAAATGGGTGTTCAAAGTAAAGCGTGATATAGAGGCAAAAAAAAACAAAAAAAAAAAAAAAAAAAAACATGCACTTCTTATCAGTCCGTAGTAGGAGAACTTATGTGGCTAGCTCTTACAAAAAGGCCAGACATGTGGCATTTGGTGTCAAAATTGGCACAACGAAATCAAAACCCGCATGCTGAACTCATGGCTGGCATAAAGCACATCTTTAGATACCTCTCATCTACGATTGACATGAAACCACACTATGGGCAATGTTGGATTGGGCAGGTAATAGGCTTGACAGGAAATCCTATACTGATTACATCTACCTGCTAGCAGGTGGTCCGATTTCCGGAAAAGCAGTGAAGTGTGGGATTAAGCAGTACCGAGGCGGAGTACATGGCACTATCGGCGGCATTAAAGGAGACGATAGTCCTGCGAAGTCTGATTATGGAGATCGGTTGCGGAGATACAACACCTCGATCGTCATGTATGGGGATAATCTGAGTGCGGAGGCGTTGACCAAGTTCATCATTCATCAAGTTGCATTTCCTTCTTGTTTTTTAATAGTTTAAACGCAGAGAAAGTTAAAATTACCAAACTCTTTCAACTTAACCTCGTCATAAGCGAAATGTGGCTCGACTATAATTAATTCCTTTCTTTCTTTTTATCGACCTTCTTTCGTTTACGTCTAACACAAGTGTTTCTGACTGAAAAAATTGCAGAGCTTTAGACCTCTGGCTTAATTAAAACTTTGGTAAATACAATAGCATAAGATGCAACCCGGTACGGGGGATCCAGTTAATAGGTTTTCATCTTCAGTGATTATAAGTGCTTCGTGCATATCTTTTAGATGCGTGCTTATTCTTAAAGTAATGCAATAGAGAAACAAGAAAGGAAAGCCAACTTACGGCGCTGCCGAAGTTGATATACCCTTGCAGTTAAAACAACATTGCAAACATCGGATATAGTTGGCCGATCTTAATGAGAATATCATAATAAAGCCAATTAATTACAAGCAAAAAATATAAAAAAAAGTCCCAAGCTTCTATTTTAAAAAATACCAAAGTTGGTATTTCTACCAAAAACCATTTCCGATCGTTCAGTTATATGGCAGCTGTAAGATATAGTCCTATCGTGGAAAAATGGAGTTGACATCATTTGTCATAGATGGCTATCGAAAGGGATATCAAACAGATGTTATTTACATAGACTTTAGCAAAGCATTTGATTCAGTTAATCTTAACAGACCTCTTAACGTATATCTCCAGCTACTTAGATGGAAGGACACAAAGAGTCTTATTTAAAAACATACATTCCCGTCTGGTCCGTGCTACATCTGGCGTCCCTCAAGGAAGTCACCTTGGCCAGTTATTATTAACTCTCTTTATAAATGACTTGCCCCCTGCTTTAACGAACTCTCTAGTTCTTATGTATGCAGATTATGTAAAGCTTAGTCTTCAGTACAAATCCATCTTTGCCCAATGCAGTCTTCATTTTTGCATTTTTGCGGGTTGAACCGGCTAACCAGCGATTTCTGCAGCTCCAGTTATCCTGGTAGCTGATTTTTTAATCCTGTAGCTCTATCTCTTGATAGAGATCCACGCGTTCATAGGTACAGACAAACATGGCTATATCGACTCGGGTGTTGACGCTGATCAAGAATATATGTACTTTATGGGATCTTAGATGATTTCTTCTCTCTGTACACAAAAACTTTGTACAGGTATAAAAATTGAAAAAAAAAACCCAAAGCGTTCGATTCAACATAGCCGTGCGCCTTGAAGAGAAGAAGATTTATAAAATCTTATGAATACATTTTAAATATCCTTGATAAAATCAATCGTGTTTATAACATGCTATTTTACTATGCTTTCCTTTTATGATATTATTTTAACACTAAATTTTCAAACACACTTTAATACTATATGGCTATCGAAAAAAAATAATAATACATTTATATTTAATTGACAAGTAAAATTTGCTTGATATTTTTTCATTTAGGATCACAATAACCCTTTAAAGACTGTTGATTTGCGGAAAATATTTACACCAGCGACTGACACAAAGGAAATATTACCAAAAAATCGTGAGTAATGTATTAGTACAAAAAAGGTGATACGTGTGTATCATTAATAAAAAATATGAATTTATTATCAGAATTTACATGTGCTAATTTTTATTTGCAAGATCTCGCAAGATTACAAAAGAAACAGGCTGATAAATGACGTATCTCCTTTAAAAATAATCTAGGATAAAACCATTATTATTTGAGTTTTAAATTTAAATTTGTTTGAAATACTTAGGAAAACTTTATGCTTCATCTGCATTTTATTCGCCAACACTACACCCTACTGTGGAAGACCAAGTTGAGCTTGCCAGGAGAATATCTTACTCATTGAGTGATATCAGTAACCAAACTTCTAAGGGTCAATCAATGTTTGTCAATCGCAAAAAACGCTCAGTAAAATGGGTTCATGAAGGTAGTGCTCAAGGTAACTAGTAGATTATTAGTTCCACGACCCTAATTAATGTACTGTATTCGGAAGTATTCGTAAATATAGCTTTGCTTGTTGTAATAGTAAAAAAGTGCTTGTTAGTAAAAAAAAAGTGATCAGTAAAGCCCAGGGCTCTTATATGTACAGTAAAAAAATAAATACAAATATCTTAAAATATATAGTATTTCACAAAAAACTATTTTTAAATGAAATAAGTTTGTCCTTTAGGTACCTTTTTACAAATACAATTAAGGCGACTTTTTCAAAATTACTGAAATGGAATTTATCTAAGATAAGCCTAGCATTGAGCTTTGGATAATTTAAATTATATTTTTATCCATATAAAGAATGTGTTAAAAGTATCTAAAATGGAGCAAACCAATCTATTTAACTTTAATTTTTTTTCTTGCTTCCTTATATTTATGGTTCTAAAAATATATTAATAAAATAGTTTTATCATATATTTAGAGAAAGAATTTTTAGACGATGTTAAAGTTCCATGTAAGGAAAATTCGGTCTCGTCAACGGGATTAACCCACCTGGAAAAAATACCGCTTAAGCTTATAATGAATCCAAACGGACAAGTCCGAGACTATGATTCGCTTAAAGAATTAATAAACATCGAAGCTGGTCTATTATCGCCTGATAATTGTGCTGAACTAATTACTGCATTGCAACTTCACCAAGGAAGAGGTAAAAATCTCATAATAATGATGCTTTTTTAATTTGTCTAACCTTGCACAGGTATTACAATACCTCAATTTGCGTCTTATTTATGTCATATATATGAAAAGTATCCGAGGTAAACTGAAAAATTGAAAGTTTCAATAAGATTCTCTAGGAAGCAGGTTTCATAATGTGAACGATAAATGCGATATTTATACTAGAATTTTCATGAAAAAAGTTAGTCAAATGTGAGATTATTCATAATTCATGCCTTTGCATAGGGTCAAAAGTGTGGAAAGCAGTAAGGGAGACGTATACTCTTGTTCAGGATCACTTCTTGTATACTCTTATACAGGATCACCTCTTAGGTGGATTTAAGCATGTCCTTTTATCTGTCTATCCGGTCTTGTCTATCAGTTTTATAGGTATCCATTCTAAACTTTGCACACATCCTTTTTTTCTTTGCACGCAGTATATAAGTAGGAACGTCCGTCTATATTCTATATAAATGATTAATCAAAAGCACCACAGCTTTGCCTTTTAGAGTTAGATAGTTCTGATTTTTTTTTACGTAAAATATTTTTGGCCAATTGATCTTATCTACCAAATTTGAAAAGGATGACCCGTCCTTGTCTCGCCCGGGATTACTTCTCATATGCGTGCATAAGCTCCATGTTCCTATCTATTTTTCGCCAATAGAGTGCGACACTTTTATACAATGCTTTAGCCGCCAAGTACCATGAAGCTGCACTTTTCATAAGGTCCTCGCGCCTTTTGGACCACCGACGTCGGTCTTTGCCAGAGTGTTGCTTGCTTGCTACATTTATTTTCTTAAGTAAGGAATTCATCATTTTTGCCTTTCATTTTTTTTAACCAAACATGTGCAATTGTTCTTTTTTTGTCTATTGCGCATAAAAAATAGGCACCACAGCTATGTTGTCATGTATTCAGACGTGAGTAGGGTTGGAGGTCTCAGTCCTGACTGAATAACTAAATACGAGTAGCAAGTGAATTTCCGCGAAATTTTTTATTTCAAATCAAAAGTTGATACTTTTAAATCATTATCATTTCTATTAATTTTTAAGGATTAGGTGACAGTATCTTATATTGCTTTGTTAAACAATAGAAAAATACATGAAAGCCTTGGATCCGCCCACTTTTGTTGTTAGCTATTAACCTTTAGCCTTCAGTAATTTATATTTTAAAATTACTGGGCAACTAAAATAAAAACATTGCAAATGCGATAGTTGCGAAAGTTGTTTTTTTTAATTTATCCCTTTTATTTTTAATGCAATGCTTCGCCTCAATTGGGGGAACACCTGTCTCCAATGCTACCGACGCCACAACTGCTGCCTTTGCCACCACCGCTGCCACCTCTGAATTGCATACATAGGGGCTGAATTGTTCGCAAAACGACGCAAAAAGGCGAATAATTGGATAGTCGATGAAACCAATGCGGAAACTCAATGTCTTCCGTCTGGTATTCCAGATTACCAGCAGAATCAAATAAGGCCGGCAACGTCTCCCAACATTTTACCAGCGTATTCTGATGCTGGAAAACATCGAGTCCAGTTAAATATTCATCAAAATCAGTTAATTGAAAAATACTCAAAGCCTGGACTTCAATTTGTTTCATCGCCTTGGGAAGCCGCATTACAAACTGGTTCTGCTAGTTCAGCTTTTTTAGAACCATGCAAAAACGAAACCATCGCGACCCCACATTATTCAGAAAATGGAGCTAAGGACTTAATAGATATTTCGCAGCGAACCCAACATGATACATTTGTTACCAATCAGGGAATAAGTGAAAATGTGAGTTATTCTTTTAATACTCTTGCAGATGGCATTTATTTACATTAAAAACGTGCAACGCACTGAAGTACACATCTCCAACCCTATAAATTATATACATTCTTAAATATGATCACATCCTATGTCAATATAAACAAATCCGTCTGTTTCCGTACGTGTATTTTTATTTTAAATAAATTAGATTTAATTAAATTACCTTTGGGAGAATTGGCCGTCTAAATTCTACAGCTTTCATCTAACTGAACCAAAATATTAAGACTTCGGTTCTTTTGAAGAAAGAATCATAGAATTTTTTTTCAAAAGTTGTAGGAAGAGATTTGAATTTTTCAAATATTGCAATATTTGCGATGAATTTAAGATTCGAAATATTTACAATACTATACGGTATATCTTTTAACATACATATATTTTCACTTAACGGGAAGGGTCTCATCTTCGGCTCCGCCGATTTTCCGATTTTACATTTTCTTATTTTTCTATTATAAAAAAGTAATGATTTCCCACAGGTCTCATCTTTATCTTCACGTAATGTCAATGTACCTCCGAATACCCAAAGAAATCTAGCGTATACCCCAAGTGTTGCTCAGGGCTGGGGTGGTCCTAACGTTAAGCTGCCCAATGGTGAGCGAAACATTTTTAATTTATATATATTTTAAGATCTAATAACGTCATCCTTGTTGAATGATTTATAATAATTTTATTATTGGAATCTATAATTAAATATCGCAAAATGTAGAAATCAAAGGAATATTTTCAAAGTTAAATTAAAAAATTAATAACATAAAAGAATTGAAAAAATATTAAACGGCTATAGCCGAGTTTCCCGACAGTATCACACACGTTACTCATATACTCGATCCACAACTTAAGTAACCTTTAAAGTTTAAACATTAACGGTATGGGTTCTCATTATGGTAAGAATTTTTGTTGCATACTCTTGCGCTCGGGCAAAAAAACCACTGCAGCCTAACGACCAACTGACCTGTTCATTAGTGAAACATACTAAACAGTAAAGAACGCCTGTAAAAATTATCCGTTTTGGCTGATGATTGATTTTTAGGTTTAGACTAGACATTGAAAAGTTTGGTATCGAACAATATTCCAAAAACATTCAAGAACTGGCGCTACAAAGATTTTTCTGTTTCGGGGGCTGGACTGGTTGGGGCAAAACTTTGTTAGAAACTTTGTCTTCGAGATCCACGAAAATTTAAGCTCGAATTTTAAGCTCTTTTGTATGGTAAATTTTATATTATATATTGGGGTATATCTCCTCTAAAAATCGTAGGATTTGGATGATTCAGATGTTTTTCAGATGTAGGTAAGGTTGAGGCGGCGATGCGGGGCCTGTCACTGTAACCCCCGTCCACTTAATCCGCTAGGGCTCCTTGTGGTACCACTCAGGCAGAGGTCCTACCAGGGGACCTCCCCCCTCCTATCTGCTAATGTGCCCAAGATTATGCTATCTTTCCTGCGGCAGCTCGGGGTCCCATCCGGATCTACGAGGTCTGTTAGGTCCGTGAGTGCTGCTGCGCCCAAGAATTTGTGTCAGCTGCGTCCCTGCGCAGGGCATTGACACAGGAGGTGTGCGACTGCCTCTACATCCCCAGAGCTCCTGCAGTAGTCATAATGTGGCACCGCTAATCTAGCCGCGTGTGCTCCTATTAACCAGTGTCCTGTGATGCCCTTGACTCCCAGACAGCAGTCCTGCCTATTGAGGACGATAAGCATCATTGATCTTTTCCTAGAGCGGATAGGCCATATCATGCGTGAATTCCTGCAGTTTTGGAGATTTCTCCATTTCCTCAGGGATGCGCGGTCAAAGTGATCCCTGCATTTTAGCCTAAGGGGCTAAGGGGATGCCTACTGGTACCTTCTCCGGTAAGAGGATTGGTAGTACCTGCTCTTGCTAGTTCGTCAGGGGCGCCATTTCCCTCGTGGTCCCTATGTCCGGGCACCCATATGAGGTGGATCTCATACTGCTGTGCCATCTCGTTAAGAAATCTGCGACACTCATTTACTGTCCTGGAGTTGGATGAGAATCTGTAAAGGGCTTTGAGTGCCGCTTGACTGTCTGAGAAGCTATTACTTCTGCTTGGAACACACTACAGTGGTCAGGGAGTCTAAAGGACTCATTTAGACACAGCCGTTCGCAATGGAAGCCGCCTCCCACCTGGCCATTCAATTTTGAACCGTCTGTGTAGATATGTAGGGAACCGACTGGTCCCGGGATTTTTGTGGCCCATTCCTCTCTTGTTGGAATGGATACCTTATATTTTATGGTGGGATGATCAACAGGTATGCAGTTGTCTGTAGCATGGCTATCTTGGCCCCCATTATCTCTACAGGTAATAGGTCGAGTATGAAGTCTAGGGCGTCTGTCGGTGTGGTACGCAGCTGCCTGTGATACAGACCGCCATCCTTTGCGTTTTCCTAATTCTCTCTCTACATGTGGAGTTTGTGAGAGCAGGTCACCAGACCACCACACCGTAGAAAAGGATGGGTCTTATGACCGCCATCTGACTATCTTTGGGGACATCTTTGTGCCTCTGTGTGAGCCTCTAGGGTTTCTTTGCTGACCAGTTACTTTCCGAGGTTTTAATGTGTCCTACGTTTGGTGCAGTTGTTGCGAGGACCTGCCGGACTCGGGAGGCCTCTGATGTTTGTTGAATGTTCGTGCAGAACTTGGTCCTGGCATTCCTTTTTGCCCTACGCAGTTCTTGGTTGTACTGCCTAAGGTTCGTTTTGTACGTCTCCCAGGCTGTCTCCGTGTTCGCCTTACTGGCGAAATGATCATGATGATGATAGGCGTTGGCATCGCAACCTATGATTAGGTCGATCTTGAGCTTCCTGCTATCTTCCACCAGCTGTTTGAGTAGCGGGTACGGGGGGAGGGCCTCCGGACCGTGGTCCATATACGCCGAACACATTTACTGAAAACAAAAGGCCTTTTACCTGTTGTATCGGCTTTGCCGAGCCTATACTCCGACGCCCCCAACCCAAAAATCCTGTCTCCAAGGATACAAAGTTTCTGGATCGGCTCTTCCAAGTCTGGCTCTTGCGCGTCTGCCTCCACGCCGATACCTCCTGGTTGGCTCTTCGCATCGGATTTATAAATACGGACCGTCCCATGTTCAAATCCATACTTTAACCCGAGCTCCGACCTTTCCAGGGTTTTCACGGTCTCCTCGTTGAGTGTGAGGACGACCTGCCTCCGCAGTCCTACCGCCTCCTCGAGCTTGGCCGTGGGAAGCGTCGGATTGCACATCCTAAGCAACGTCAGGATGGTTTTAGGGTCGGCTGGCTTTTCTGTGAGCCACACTCGCGCCCTCGGTTTGCTTGAGATCTCCTCCCAGTCAACCGCTACCAGCTTAGCTCCGGGGTAGACCTCTCCAAGTGATGCTATCATTCGCTTGTAGGTCTCTACCGATCGTGCGTCTTGGCAGGCAATTACCTTGACGCTACCCTGATACCATCCTGCGTCTTCGCATTCTGGTCGGGGTCGTGCGCTCCGTAACATCTCCTCCACGAAGCGTCCATGCAACTCGTTAACCACTCGTCGCCAAAGGTCCGTGGGGATAAGCCCATCCTTGGAACCCTTGTCCAGGACTCCAATTAGGGTTCTTCCCTTCGTCACTTCGGCGAACGAGCGGTTGGACGGCTCCGGCTGGACCTTCCTCTTCTTGGCCTGGGGGGCTTCTTCCTCCGTGGACCTCTGCCTTTTCACGCTTTGTGTGATCTCCTTGGCAGGATCTGACCCAGCACGTTTTTTCGGATCCAGCCTCACACCCGCCTTTTCTGCTTTAAAGTCGGGCAGGACCTCCCTTGCCCACTTAATAATCTCGTCCTGGTACGGGTTGGCTTCGGCCGATGGGTCCGCCCTCATTTAAATGAAGGCTGCTCTTTTCCTATCTTTATAAGAGCACTTTCGCAGCGTCGAGTGAGACGCGCCCGGACCGAGGTTCGTCATAGGAGCCCCGGCGGTTGGTTTAGAGGTTGACCCTGGGGTCTTCCTCTCCACGCCGTTCGGTGGTCCCATGGCTAGCCCCGCTTTGAAAGAAGAAGCCAAGGCATCCTCCTCCAGATATTGCCTTTCTGTTGGGGGGCTTCTCCATCTCAGCAACTCCTTGGCTTTTGAGGGCCTTGGAGTTTGACGGGTCAATGACCCCATTTCCGGACTTTTTTAGGGAGTTCCGTTCTCCGTTTAGGTTTTTATTAGGTAAGGTAGAATTTTTTGTCACGATAATCCTGGTTAAAACTGGGAGGTCGGCTGGTCCCCCAGAGTTCGCATATAAGCGTCCAAGCCTCCCCTCGGACACGCGTCCTTCGGCATATGCTGTTCAACCTTGAATTGGGGTGATTTAAGGAAGGGAGTGTTCTTCTCCCCGCCCGACTACCATTAGCCAGCATCCTCGGCAGAGACATGACCTTACCGGGACCTGTTACCAGCCGCCCTCACGTGGAGAGTATAGTCGCACCACCAGCGGTGTACACAGTTACGGCACGCAATTGCTTGAATATGGATTCTCAGCAACAAATTGGTATTGCATACTTTTACGCTTGGGCTCTAGTATGGACTAGAGCTGGGAAAAAATCGATTCCCAGTGCATCGATTATTTTCGATGTTTAAAAATAAAACATCGATTAAATCGATTTAATCGACAAAAAAAAAAGTTTTGTTTTATATATATTGAGATTAATCAATTTTATTTATATAGAAAACAAAACAAAAATACTTTTCTGTTGCCATCTATTTTATCCCAGCTTCATTCCATACTGTTTAAGTTTAAACTTTAAAGGTTAGTTAAATTGTGGGTGGAAGAGATGAATACCGGATGTAATATAGTCGGGAATCTTGTCTATAGCCGTCCTTTTATGTATTACACAGTGCGACCAAAAAAAAAAAATTGGAGGAACTTTTGAAGAGACCTAGTAGGAATTGTTCATTAGGTCGAATATGGTATAAAACCGTGTTTGTTGACTTATTTAGAAAAAAGTTCCTTTTTCGGGACTTTTTTGTTTTTAAAAATTTTTTAGTGGATTTTAAAATTTCCGTTTTTTAATAGCTAAATGATGTAGCTTTTTTTGCACAAGATAAGGATAAAATTTGTTGGCACAAGAAAGTGACATTTTTGAATTTTTGTCTTTTTTTTCGGACTTTGACGCCAATTTTTTGGTACAGCTTCATTTCGGTACAGTACTTGTTTTGGGAAAAGTGTTTTAACTTCAACAATTTTCATAATTAAAATAATGAAATTGGTCTAGTTTTATTCAGAATTAACGCGACAATATTGATATGTGTCAAAAATGATACCATTTCTTGGCAGTTGTACCGAAAAAATGGCGTCAAAGTCCGAAAAACACGCCAAAAATTCGAAAATGTCGACCTAATGAACAATTTCTTCTAGGTCTCTTCAAAAGTTCCAAATCATTTTCGCACTGTGTTATTTATTATATAAATACTTTTTTTATGTACTCTACGAGTACCGGGTATAACAATTATTTGGGCTTCAGAGCCATTAAATTAGCTTTTCAGAATGTGTGTGGTCATTGAGATTTTTCATAAATCATCAGTTCATTTTTTTTCATTTTTTTTCCAAAATAAAATGTCCAAATTAACTTGTTTAAAGAAGTTATAAGTTATTTTTTATGCAGGAAACTGGAAACTGAAACTGGATGATTTGATGATAGACCAGCTTAAGTTGCTAAGCAGTGACACAATGTGCGCACAAAGTGTATCTCGACTAAACATTGCTAAGCTAAAGCGTTCTTAAGAGGGGCCCCTTGAAGTCGAGCGGTCGACAAACAGTCGGCTTTGTCAAAAGACCCCATCAAAAATATAAGGTCTTCATATATTCTTGATCAGGATCACCTACTGAGTTGATATAAGCATGTCCATCTGTCTGTTTTAATAAGATGTCCCATCTTTGACTGAACCAAAGTTCAAAACAAACATAAGTAGGTTCCATCACCCACAGTTTCCGCGGTACACCTATGAGAAGAAATTGATAAAATTTTTCCATATATTGAATAAAGTAAGCCGTCTAATTGCGTTGACCATTATGCTTTTAAGTACATATCATTTTTAAAATTTTTGTGATCCAACTCAAAGTATGGGTTCTAGTGCCCGAACTTAAGAATACTCATCAAAAGTTAAAATCTCCGGATTTATACATATTTTTTTGTGTTTCAATGATTTTTATTGACATTTGTAGATCATACAATGTTTTAATTTTAGATTTAAGGAAAAGGTCGAAATAAGGTTTGTAAAGTTTTTTTTAATAAGGAAAATGTTATTGCCCGTAAAAGGAAGGAATCATTCATAATTGATTCATTCAAGTTGTCGGCAATTCCACAGTTATTAGAAAAAATTAATTACCCCTCATTTGCAACACCTTTGCTCTTCGATTATATCTCTCTGTCAGCATGGCTTTATTAAGCGCCGCTCCAGCACCACAAATTTACTGGAGTTGAAATCCTTTGTCATAGTTGTCTTTTTTAAGGGATATCAAACCGATATAATTTACACAGACTTAAGCAAAGCATTTGATTCAGTTGATTAACTGAATTTAAGTGATTACTCACTCTTGTTGAGTAAACTGAATATGCTGGGTTTTCCTATAAACCTCTTAAAGTGGATCTCCAGCTACTTAGATGGAAGGACACAAAGAGTCTCATTTAAAAACATACAGTCCCGTCTGGTCCGTGCTACATGTGGCGTCCCTCAAGGTAGTCATCTTGACCCGTTATTATTTACGCTTTTCATAAACGACTTGCCCCCTGCTTCAACGAACTCTCTAGTTCTTATGTATGCAGATGATGTAAAGCTTTGTCTTCCTTATAAAACCATCTCTGCCCAATGAAGTCTTCAGTCTGACTTTGATAACTTTCAAAAATGGTGTTTAGCTAATGATGTAATACTAAATGGATCAAAATGCAAGCATATGTCATTTTATCGTTCTTGCCCTCTGCAAGCTACGTATTCTATTAATGGGATTGCCTTAGAGAAATTAACTCAGGTTAATGATCTCGGCGTCCTATTAGACATTAAACTTAAATTTCCGACCATATTTCCTTAATAGGCTAAAGGAGTCCTTGGTTTTATTAAAAGGTGGTCAAAAGAATTTAATGACCCATACATAACCAAAACTTTATTTATTTCTTTGGTCCATCCGACAGTGGAGTACGGTTCATGGATTTGGGTCCCCAATTTGGAGTACATAAGGACCGCATAGTTTCCGTACAAAAGAATATTTTAATACTCGCACTTAGAGGTCTATACTGGGATGCAAATCTTCAGCTTCCATCCTACAGTAGCAGACTTTTATTTATAAACTTACCAAGCTTAACAAATCATGGGACAATTCTCGGTGTAGTCTTTCTGCATAACTTTATTAACGGGGATGTAGATAGCCAGCATTTACTTACACGCTTAAAATTTAACATTCCTAATAGAAGGACTCGAAACTTTAGTCCTCTGTTCCGTAGCCATTGTAATTCGACATATGCACTGCATAATCCTTTTATGACAAAATACTTAAAAGCTTAACAAATATAGAATTTTACATTTTCTTACTAACTCCTAGCTTAACAAAATACAAATAGCTTAATACGTACTAACAAATCGTTTCTCGAGCGCCCCTGGGTCGTCTGGGCATCTAAGCTTTATGATGAATACAGGAAAGCTAGCTGATGCTCTTATTGATGCACAAACCATTTCAAAATTCTGAAACACCGCAAAAAAAAAAAAAAAAAAAAAAATTGTATTCCAAATTTGTGAACGGTGTAGTACTTAATTTTTCTACTGGCTAGTTTTATTGTCTTGTTCCAAAGAAAAATTAATTTTTAGGAATACTTTACGTGCAAATGTTTTTTACGTTGCGCGTTCAAAATATTATTTTTATTTGTCTCATTTATTTATAAAATTCTTCTTGTAATAATTTATTATTTATTGTTGTCACCGCTTGGCCGATCACGGGAATGCCTTATAACACTCGCAAATAGGACAGTTGTTGAAGTGATGTGTAACGAGCGTTTTATTCTACAAGACAATTGTTCTTAACCTGATACATAATTACTTATCTTCCCCTTTCTGTGATGGCGCAAATCGATGTGCTTTATCCGCCAAATCATTTCTTCCAAGCTACCCGATTTAGTGTGTACAGATAACATAAACTTAAAACCTAAACATACAAAATACTGACATCTGACACCTAACACTAATCTCAACTATCGATAGCCACTAGTTCGTTCCGCGACATCCCCACCCCCGTGAAGCAGCCGCATTCACCACGTCCAGGACAGCTAGCTTCGAAGCGGGACGCATAGTCGTCTGGGCTCGATCGGTAGTCCGCACCGCTGCTCGACGAGGTACTCCATCCTTCCCGGTGAACACCTCTTCCACGACGCCTCGTTTCCATTCCCTTCGTGGTATGGCTGGATCGCAGATGAATACCAGGTCTCCTCGACGGATGGGCTCGACGCGCTTGCACCATTTCTCCCTGCGCACAAGAGTTGGCAGGTACTCATGCACCCAACGCTTCCAGAAGCGATCGCGCATCATCCTTGCTATGCGCCACTGCTTCCTAGTAGCGGATCTCATGGGCTCCTGTCCATCATACTTGGGGAGATCTGGGATATCCGATGCTCCTTTCAGCAAATCGTTAGGCGTCGGTGGAGCCTCCTGGTCCACCGTCACCGGTAGATGAGTGAGCGGCCGAGAGTTTACGATGCTCTCCGCCTCAATCAGCAGGTTCTGCAGTACATGCTCCTTGGGCGCGAGCTCCTTCATTGTGTGCGCCAGCACCTTCTTCACGCACTGCACCATCCTCTCCCAGGCACCGCCTTCAGCTGGGTTCGCCGGGCAGTTGAAGATCCATTCGACTCCCTTAGACGACAGCTCGCCCTGGATCTGTGCAGGCTCGAACACTTCGCTGAACCTCTTGGCCTCGCGGTCGGCTCCAACGAAGTTCTTCCCATTGTCGCTCCTGATCCTGACCACTGGTCCACGGCGGCTCATGAAGTTCCTCATGGTGATTATGCAGGAGTCGGTGGACAAATCGTGAGCCATCTCCAAGTGGATAGCCCTCGTGGTCAGGCACGTAAACAGTGCCACCCACCTCTTCTCTGTGCGACGTCCAATTGTCACAAGGAGCGGCCCAAAGTAGTCCAGGCCAGTAGACTTAAATGGCCATCCGTTGGCCTCTAGCCGATACGCAGGTAGGGGGCCCATCTCGGGCTGTGTGGGTCGTGCCTTACGAACGTTGCATTTGCTCACCACCCTCCGTAGCAGTCTCCGCAAGTTCGTTATCCAGAACTTGCTCCGAATCGATCCGATCGTCGCCTCCGTGTTTTGGTGGCACATCTTTTCGTGGTGTTGCTGCACGATCATCTCTGCCAGCGCCTCCTCGTGAGACAGTATGATCGGCCGACGTGCGTTGTATGGCACACACGTCGCGTCATCGATCCTTCCACTGGCTCTCAATACTCCGTCCTCGTCAAGGTATGGGGACAGTCCGTGCAGTCGGCTGTCCTTGACGACGTTTCCTTGGCTGTCCTCAGCAAACGCTTCTCGCTGCGACTGCCGTATCAATGCGCGCTCTGCTTCAGCGCACTCCATCGCGGTCAATCCGTAGACCTCTTCATCGCGACGTATTCCACGGCATCGTTGAACAAATCTGAGCGCCCACGCAGTCGTCCTCACCAGTCGATTATAGCTGGAGAACCTCTGCAGGGATATAAAGTTTACCGTGACCAAGGCAAACTCACATTTCATTTCCTCGTCGTCGGTCGTCGGAGGAATCCAGTCCTCGCTCGATCTCGGCCAGCTCTCCTCTGGACCTCGTAAAAACGGCGGTCCGTTTAGCCATCGCGAACCGATGCTCAGGTCCACGGCCTTGCGCGGCCTTGTCGCGTCATCCGCCACGTTTTCGGCGGACGGGATCCATCTCCACTGGGACGCCTCTGTCGATTCCAAAATCTCCGCCACCCGGTTTCCGACGAACTGTTTGTATCTCCGGTGGGTGTTGCTTATCCAGTGCAACACAGTCTTGGAGTCCGTCCATAGCGCACAGCTGCTGATCGCCACACCGTGCTCCTGCTTGACGGTGTCCATCAATCTCGTGCCCAATACCGCTGCTTGGAGTTCCAGTCGCGGGATCGACATGGTTCTCAGCGGGGCGCATTTCGTTTTGGAGCTTATGAAGTGCGCCTGCACGTCTCCGTTCTCGTACGTGGCCCGCCAGTAGGCCGCTGCTGCAAACGCCGATTGACTGGAGTCCACGAAGATGTGCAGCTGTAGCGTCCGCACTCGTCCGCCGCCAAAGTAGTGGCGCGGGCATCGAAACTCCTGGATCCGACTCATCCCTTGCCGCCAATCCTCGAAGGCTGCGGCCAATTCATCCGGTAGCGGCTCGTCCCAGTTGACTCCTCTCCGCCAAATCTCCCTCAGCAGCAGTTTGGCAGTCACCATGTAGCAGCTCAGGAACCCAATCGGGTCAAACGTAGACATCACCAGGCTGAGGAACTCCCTCTTGGTAGGGACTCGTTCCCCCGTCATCACGTTCCTCGGGACTCGATGGTACTTGACGCAGAACTTGAACTCATCGGTAGCCGGCTGCCAGTACATCCCAAGCACCTTCTCCTCAGCTTCGGTCCATCCGACGCTGGCGATGGGCTCAAGTGGGTTCAGCGCTTTGACCACACTTGCCGAACTGGAGGTAAATCGGCACAAATCAAACCCTGCTTCAGCGTGAATTTCTCTCACCCGTGTCGAGATGGCGATAGCTTCGTCCTCGCTGGCGAAACTGTCGACGTAGTCATCCACGTAGTGGTATTCGTTGATGGCCAGGGCTGCTCGCGGGTCCGTGCTGCTATGCCGCAAAGCATTCACGGTCTTCACTTAGTTCGCCGAACATGGTGAGCAGGCCGCTCCGAACGTCATCACTGCCATCTCGTATACGTCCGGCTCTCGCTGGTCGTCTCCGTCTCTCCACAGAAACCTCTGGGCGCATCTGTCCTTCGGCTGCATCAGTACCTGATGAAACATCTCCTTGATGTCTGCACAAACTCCAACCGCTCCTTCCCGAAAATGGAAGAGCACTGCTGGCAGGGGCTTGTAGCGCTGTGGGCCTTTCAGTAGCGCTGAATTCAAAGACACACCGACCACCTTGGCAGCCGCATCGAAAACCA
The DNA here is from genome assembly GCF_030179905.1 of Drosophila bipectinata. Classification (NCBI taxonomy): domain Eukaryota; kingdom Metazoa; phylum Arthropoda; class Insecta; order Diptera; family Drosophilidae; genus Drosophila; species Drosophila bipectinata. The sequence continues at coordinate 16,088,064 of NC_091740.1, read as the reverse complement.
GCCGGATTTTCCCAGGCTTGTTCGGGTTTTCCACTCCGAAGTGCGGCAGGTACCACACTTTGCCCTCCTGAAACCTCTGGACTTCCTCGGCCTCCAGTCGTCGTGCGTATCCCTTCTTGACATAATCGTCCATTATCCGGATGTAAGCCGACGCTAAGTCCACATCGCGCTTCATTTTACGCTCTATGTTGACGAGCCTCCTGAGGGCCATGCTGCAGCTCTCCGGCAATCTCACTTCGTCGTCCTTCCATAGCAGCCCGGTCTCGTATCTCTGGCCTACACGTTTGGCCGTCTTCTCCAGGGTGCTCAGGGCCCGTGCGTCGCCGCTATCTCCGACTGACGGCTCCAGGTCCACTCTGCCAGCTGCGACTGGCTGCACCGGCTTCGCTCCGAAATTCTCGGTCTCGAAGTAGTCGCTGACCATCTTCTCCAGAAGATCATCCTGGGGCACGGCTAGGAGGCACGAATTCAGAAGCGGTGAGCTCGGCTTTCCGTTCACCGGTCCATATACCACCCATCCAAGTGCGGTGTCTGCTGCAAACGGCCCTCCAGATCCATAACTTTTGGTTCCGAAGGGTACTCCTAAATGCGCATGATCCAGTCCAATTAGGATCCTCGGCGTCGCATTGTTGTACGGCATCACCGGCAGACGCGTGTTCGCCTTCACTGCTTGTACATCCTCCTGACGCAGGCTCTGCATCGGAAGGTTCAGATTGGCCACTCCGTACACATTTTTCAGCCCATGGCGCTTTGGTTTGCCCGCTGCGCTGATCTGCAGGCTGACCACCTTCGTGTGCTCTTTGGCGGATTTTCCACCAAACCATTGCACATTCAGCTGTCGACTCTCGCCTTTCAGGTTCAGGCTGCGGATGAGTTCGTCGTCGATGAGTGTGACAGACGATCCTTCATCCAGCAGTGCGTACGTGTCGACCTTCGTATTCTCGCCGTACAGCGTCACGGGTAGAATCCTGAACAGCAGGTGGCATCCAATTGCAGGTAGCCTCTGGTTGTTCTCCAACTCAGTGCACTGGTAGGCTGCAGTTGTCTCCGTGAACGCACACAGGAATATTGGCCATTCCTCTGGCTGACCCTCGAAATCGGGAAGATCAGGTAGTCTGCGTGGCGTCCATCCTTGTATGTTTGTCGTCGGCGCTCCATATGATATGGGCGATGGCGCAGGTACCTCAGGGTGGACATAACCTAGCACCGGCTGTGCTGCGGCGGTCACACAAGATGGCGGAGAATAGCGCAGTATTGTTGTTGTTGACACAGGTTGTCCGTTTGCCCAATGGCCGCCAAGCGTCGGCGCCAAATTCGCACTCCATTGTGGCGGCAAATTTGTACTCACTTGTGCCGGCAACTGCAGCGATGGCGTCACTCCGAGATCCGTTTGCAGATTGTCCCTCATCTGCCTGGGCAGGTTTTCGCTCAAACTCTGCCGTGGCGCTGCTCCATGATGTGGCAGCCGCTCACTCCAACGCCACGTGCCCCGATTCCAACGGGATCTCTGGCGGCCTCTGCTTGTCCTCCACTTGCTCTTTCCTTCGCCAGCTCCGACTCCAGACGTGCGATCCTTTCCATTAAGGCCGCCACTACAGTTGTGGGGTCCGTAATCTGCCCCGTCGCTTCGGGCTGCAGGTTACTTGCCGCTTTCCTGGCGGCTGTTCCACTTTCCTTCGGAGTCTGTGGCCTCTGTCGATCACCAGCCACACTCGCAGAGCTGGTCGCGGTGCCAATTGCTGTGGCCGTGGTGGTCGCAGTTGCGGGAACGCCCGAGGCTTCCAGCCTGGGGCTCCGCCTGGGTGAGTGCTTCGTGGGCATCATCTTGCAGAGAGCGAATAAAAGAATTTGTCACCGCTTGGCCGATCACGGGAATGCCTTATAACACTCGCATATAGGACAGTTGTTGAAGTGATGTGTAACGAGCGTTTTATTCTACAAGACAATTGTTCTTAACCTGATACATAATTACTTATCCTACATACCGCTTTATTGAAAGCATTTTTTTGCTTTATTGAATTTCAAGCTTTCTTCATGGAGACAATTTTTTTAAATTAACCAATCAAATAAAAAATAATTCAACACCGTTTTATTTTAATTTCTACCCGAAAACATATATAGATGAAAAGGAAGAATCTTGTGCCGATGAAGAAATTGTGAATGTTTGGGAGTTGATTCAATCATTTGAAGGACATTCCTTAACGGAATTTTCGCAACCAAAATCGAAAAATGAAGGCAAGACAAAAACCCTTTTACATCCCCAATGTATTTAAATGTTTTTAGGGGTAACCTATGTACAATTGGCGAAACACTGTCAAAAATAAATTTTTCTCGCTTATAAGTGTTATACAAAGTCCTCACTCTTCTGACCAATGCTTCCCTAGTCCTCCTCTAATATCAATGTATAATACATTTTTGTTAAATAAATAATTTTTTTATGAAAATAATAATAATAAATTTTTACAGAATAGATTCTCACAAAATTATATTCATAATATGTAAATATTAAATATAAAATCATAAAATAAAAGTTCATAGCAACGAGAAACAAAAGCTATTTTCGTTCCGAGCCGAGAAGTTTATTGCAGGTTATGTTTTCACATAGTCAGAAAATTAGAATAAGTTTCAGTGTAACGCATTCCAAATTCACCAATCTTCAGTGGTGCATAACAGAAATTTTGATAGAGGGCGCCAAAACAAAGGAATCAGCTGCCAAACACAGCTGTTGCAATTGCAAAGCACAGGAGACTGAAATATTATGTTTTGTTAACAAAGTTTGAGAGGGTAGAAATAAAAATCTAAACAGTATAACAACTTTTTTTGAAATGAATACCAATCTTTGTGGTTTGTATTATATGTTTGTAATCGTCATTTGTAGATTAAAATCGTTGTGTCCCCGTAATCGATCAAAAATGAAGGTATCCTTCTCAATGCATATTTTGGATAAAGTCTCATGCTCCATAAGGGATTTAAAGTGAGTCTAGAAGAATCCATCCACGAAACGTATTGTATGTTGTAGAGTATTAAATTCATGTTCGAATAAATTTAATTTGAAATACCACTTTTTCCGATTTTGCGAGAATTTTTCATTTTTAGGACATAACCTTAATTTGGCAAACACAGATTTTTTTACGAAGTGTTTCGAAGCAAAGGGAAAAGTCGCAAAGGAGAATGCTGTCTTTCATTTTATTAAAGATTCATTCATTTTATTAAAGAGTACAGAGATATCGTAGACCAAGCGAGTACAAAATGTTGCTACTGCTTGACGCAAATGTGGGAGAGGTGCTCTTCTATCTTAAGTCAGTAGCGCCGGAATCATGCAGTTTGGCTGAATTCAAAAACTCTTATAAGTTTTCCGAAAACCAAGAAGCCGTTGGACAACACTGCCTTTTCATGAAAAGGGCAATATATCTCACAGAAAGCACGCTGCTCCACACTTGTATTTCTGCGAGCTACAGGTACTTCTGATCCGATCATTTCGCTAGTCAATTTAGATAAAAGAATACAGCGACCGAAAAAAATGTTCCTTCCATTAGAGGTTTTGGACCTATTAGAGGGCTCATCAAATCCCGATGACACCACGGCGGGTGAGGATGAAAGCTCTTTTGATATTGTGCATTGTGAACATTAATATAATATTGAGTTGGAGAACAAAGAGCTGGACTTTTGACTTCTTTAAATTATTAATTAACTTTTGGATTTGGATTTTCTTCTTAAAACTGTAATACATTGTTAAAGGCACAACAAAACAACAAAGTACTGTCACAGAACCAGTTAATAAGTACTCTAAAAATCTGCAGAAAAATACATTAGCTAACGAAAAAAAAGGGGCGGTGCCACGCCCCCTATTTTTCTATTGGTAAAAGATATTGGTCAATATAACCCTATGCAAAAAACAGAAGTCAAATATCTTGCTCCGATCTTGAGTTATTAATTGTTGTCACAAAAATTGGTCAAATTCCCCATAGTGCGGCTTTATCCCGAGGGCATAGGAAATTTCTCTGCCCGAGCTCTGCCACACACACACAGTATAAATGTGTGAAACGTCATGCTCACAGCCTACTTTCTGCTATTCGTTACTAAAACTTATGCGTTAAAATCATATCAATGTATTGGGGTGCCGACCACTGACCTAAATCAATGAGATCTTTAAATTAAACATTAAATATAAATGAAATTTACTATTTTTTTTATATTTGTTAATGTTTAATCTCTTTTTTTTTTTTCATTACGAAACCTATGTGTTGCATTTTTTATTTTTTTCATAAGTTAATAATAATAAATACTCTTCTTCTTCAGGACTATTTGTACCCAAAGAAATATCATTATCCAGTTATGCACCACCACCAGCGATATATCACAATCAACAAAAATTTCAAGCTCCTCGAATTGTATGTAGTAATTCTAATGAAGATCAAAACCTATACAATATCAAAAATGGGTTGCCATTGAATGAAATTGGATCAAAAAGCTCGAACAAATATCAAAAGATCTTTACTCCCACAAGGTACCAGGAAGTACCAAAAGAAGTGCAGATCGGGTCTCAAGTAAATTTCAGTCCTGCGCAATTGTCTACTGATAAAATATCTCGATTTGAGAATGGTGACAATTCAAGTCAAAATAGTTGTATTCATCAATATCTTACAGTTCGGCCAAAAACAAATGTACGAAATGCATCTCCCACTCCCTTTGGGGTTACAATTAATAAATCCGCAACAAGATCTCCTAGCTCAATACCTTCTTTTGGAACTACACTCTCTTATCCTTCATCTACGACATCTGCGAAATGTGGCCAATTTTATAACAGCAAAGCTTTGTCACAATTGCAAAAAGGCCCAACATCAAACATCCAAGCTCATGGATGGGAAGCTAAAAAAACTCAAGAGGATTATTGGTGCTCCCCACAACACCACGGAAATTTACCGTATACTGATTTTTAAAAAAATCCGATCTACGAAATGACTTAAAAAACGTCAATTACTATGCTTTCATAAACATTTTGTAATATCATTTTTTTCTGGGTATATTTATTAAAGAAACATGAATAATAAAGTTGATAGATCATCGATCAATCCAAAATTTCACTTTTATCAATTTTATTTTATTTTCAATTTTATTTATTAAGGGCGTTTTTATTTTTTTTGGTTTCTTTTGGTAACTATTTTTTTTTTTTATTTAATTTGTTTTTATTAACTGTATAGAATATTATTTAGGCATTAAGATACTAACAATATGTTTTAAAATTGTATTCTATGTTACATTAATTAAATTAGTTTGGCAGGGACGGAAAGTCGTTGTGATGTAAACGGGTTTGGTAATTTCCGGCTAAGCTGTTTGGCTGGTTAGTAGGTTTAAGTGAGTTGATAGTCTGACTTAATATTTGGGAATGCTCTAATCAATTTTCCTTTTAGCGGGTTTAATTTGCAACTGTTCGAGTTTGGGATATATAAGAGAGCTTCAATTATTGTTTTTAAGATCCTTGATTTTCATCGTTAAAGGATAACATATCTATATTACTGATGCTTGAATATTTTTTTTTTTAACTTTTGAACCAGTGAAGAGGATTGTGGGATCTGTTTGTTGTAGAGGATGAGCGATGGACTAGTTACGAAGCTCATTTTCTTGTGGTCACTATTCAGCCAAAATGGGAGGCCTAAAATTCAAAATGGAACAGCTTCTTGGGACTCTGATAATTTAATGGCTTGCTAATCAGGCAAGATTATGTAGAATGTAAGTGTAAGTAATGCTATTTTTTAGCTATTCGTTGGCGAAATAAATATATAAAATTGAATCCGTAGAAAATTGTAGCGGGACCGAAGACGGTTTTGTTTAACTTAGCCGAAATTCAGATAACCAAATTCTGTCGGACAAAAGCTTAATGATTTAGCACTATTTTTACTACTATTTTTACTACTATTTCTTGTAGTAATAGTAGCAATAGTAATTAACTAATATTTGGTATTTTTTTAACCATCTATGGTATTACTAGCTGAAAAAGTGTTGTTAAGCGTGGGCGCAAATGCAGCTGTTAATGCAGTTGCAATTTTTTTCTGAGCCGTCGGCACATTTTTTCTGAATATCGGATTTGAATTTCTTTCCTAATTGGACCACACACCCAGAAGGAAGTAAAAACTGTGTCGCTGGGATAGAACTCCCTACCCACAAAGTGAGCATCACCCACCGACAGACGATCGAGTAAATTTTGGCGAGCCGGACTTAAAAGTTTCGAGCTGCCGTGTGTGTGTGTAAGTTTAGCTGTGCCAGCGCGGTGCGCTTGTTTAATTATCGCAGTGGTTTTAGTTGCAGAGGACAGACTCTTTTGTTGACGAATTAATATTGCCCATTATTGGCCCAGGCCCGGGCCAAAATATTCTACGAGAGTATTCTACAAGTCGTGTACAACCTCACTGCGAGCAAGCTAACCACGGAACGTTGGCCAAGAGGGTACGTTCTCCCGGACAGCCTTGCTGGGGCATATCGTCAGATAGTGCCCCAGGCGGAAGAGTGAGGAGAATTAAAATAAAGACCGCCACTAAAAAAGTGAACAGACCCAAGCCATCAGGTTATGTCGCGAAATTATAAGATTGAGTGCTGAAAATTTGTCAACAACTGGCGGACCTCGACTGAAAATGTGTATATAGACCCAAAAGATCGAAAAATCTTAAGTTTTAGAGTGATCCTAGGCTCAAGAAAGTTTTCCGAGTAACGGGGATAGGCTGCGCCGCCATTTCACTTATTGGCCTAGGTCATCGACCTCACCGTTAGTGATCGAGTAAAACCTCACTTTCACACACCCAGTGTGTGTGACATTCATTCTGTGACATTACATTCTCGCTACCGCTACATGCAGCATTTAGTAGTTTCCATTTAATTTAAAAATCACTATTTCTACTAAGTGGCCACGACTCCCAATTATAAGTGAAAGAATCTAAGATTACATTTTTTTGAGTGGCTCTAAATTCTAAAAAAATTTTCTTTTGAGAGCCTTCTGCCACTCGGATTCAACCATCCAATTATAATTCACGCTTTTTTTATTTCTTAAATTAGTAATTAATTAAATCTACGATAATGGAACTAAAATAAGAGCCAATGTTAAATTTAGTGCTTTCTATGTAAGGAAAAGTTGTCCACTGGGTTTATTTGTACATTTTAAAGTCAGCCATAATTCCCAAATTTACTAGTAACTATGGCAGCTAGCCAAGCGCTGCATTTGTTTCAGCCACTCCACCGAGAAGGATCGATCTTTCGTCGTTGGACTAAAAATCTGTGAGTTACCCCAAATTTGTTATGCTCTTTAATTACTTTGGCTACTTTACAAAGAAATAAACCCCAGTAATAACAGCCAATTTATTATTATTTTTACAAGTATTGAATTTTCTATCTAATTTTGCATATCCATTAAATAAGCTCGCATATTAAAAGTAAAGTAAAGCATAAAACCATTAGCATCCATTGGCACGATTTAAAAACTGAATTAATTCAAAAAAATATTAAATATTGAAATTGTTAAAGTTTAATTTTCTTTTAAAACAAGTATTATTATGTTAAGTCCCTTTGAATTATTATATATACTTTTTTTTATTAAACCCTTTGAATTGAATTTCTAATACCTGTAATTATTTCTAAAAATCAAGGATGGAAGGTTTATTTTCGTTTTGGAAGAATAAAACCATGAACATTTAAAATCTCAAGTGACTGAACTCAGCTGATGTCTGCCCGGATGTAGGGTGTTAAAGGGATCACCAGAGCGATGCTCTAGCGGCCGGTGATCATAGGTAGGGTGGGCAGTTCGCAAGCACATCAACACCAGTGTCTTGCCAAATGAATAGTCTTCTCTTTGTCTGTCCTTTCTTTCCGTCCTTCCGAATTTATTCCTCCGAACTCTTCCGGTTCAGTCCTCCTTTCATTTAGTTTGTCGCAAGCACGCTCAATTCTGGATTTAATAGTAATAATGTGTAGTGAGTGATAGAGTCCGTCCAAGCAAGACCACCACCCCCAAAGCCGACGAGCAGTAGCCGGACCCTATAGCGTGCCCCGCTAGCACAGACTCTTCCAATCCGTCCACACCGTACCGTTGCACATTACAGATATAATTCATTATTATTATTAAAGAAAGTGGCGCCCAACGTGGGGCCTTAATGGAAAATTCTATGCATTGAGACTCACGGGAGGATAAATTCAAAATTCTTTTGTATTTCATTTTAAAATCTTTTTTTTCTACACTAACAAAATATTCCTTGAGTTTCAATTTTGTCCTGGAATACAGCTTATGGATAGTTGATATTCGTAGCTGTCCGAAAATAGATATTCAAGGGAATTTTCCTGAACATTAGAAGAAATGACAAGATGTTGCTTAGACTGAGGAATACAGAGGTAGCGGAGCTTAGGCCGAACCCTGTCCCGGTTTTAAAACATTGAGTCATTGAACTAGCCACCTAATTTTAAATAGAAAGACGTGATCATACTGAACTGCACGGAAAATCGAGGCATTACTTGCGAGAGATGCTCGATCCAGAATAAGTTGTCACAATTTCTATTTGTTTCCCTCTCCCGGGGCATTTCACTTCTATAAGTCGCGACCTGGAATACGGAATTGGCTTAGAACAGGCCACCGTCCAAGGCCGGCTTAAAGGTAGTAACTGCTTCCCTTGAATTAGATTTCAATCTTTTCGAAATTTAATTCTACAAAATTTTATTATTTCCAAGGAGACTAACAAAGAATTATGCCCTACGATGGGTGACATCCAGCAAGAGTTCAGTTTAAGTACCTTTCAATATCTAAGAAAAGAAATTTTCCCGAATATACCTTTTATTATTTTGTTATTATATTCTTCTTATTATATCGTTATTCTTTTTATAATTATTCTTTGCAATTATATCGTTATATTTGATTATATTTTTTTGGGTTACAATTACAAAAGTTTTGGGTTACAGTTTTGTTACCTCGTTAGACCAGAACATTACAGATTAGGTTCCTTCTTTAACAATTATATTGACATAAGCTCACAAAATGGGGTTAGATCGTTCCCCGGAAAGAGGAGCTGAAGGAAGCTCTGTGTTAGTCTGTCCACTTTGTAATGGGGAAGTTAATGCTGTGGAGGTATGTCGAGCAGCATGCTCACATGAATTTCACAAGAGGTGCATCGAAGCGCATTGGAAGAAAAACGCACATTGTCCGATTTGTAAAGTGGTTTGTAGACCGAAGGTTGCAAAAGCCATAGAAAATCAGGATCGACAAACTCGTAGTCAATCCAAGATTCGGCAAAACGCTGATAGCGAGCAACAAGTATCCGAAGAATTGGCGTCTACCTCAGGAGTCAATGTTACGAACGAGAGCAGCACAAGCGTCATTACGGCGAATGCTATCACGTTGCTAGCCATGGAACGTAGATTGCTCAGTACTCTGTCAGAGAAGAAGGCAGAGCTAGTCCAAACTATAGTAGTGGAAAATATTACAAGAGGGTCAGCAACTCAAAACGCTAACGTAGTAAACGTGCAGAATGGGTCATCGGATTTACAACCGTCCGAAAATGAGGATAATAGGGTCGGTACTTACCACGCCAAGGACATTCGTCAGTAACCCGTCTTCGGTCGTTATCAGTCTAGGGTACTGTATGAGATTATACCCTAGCCTGATTCTTCCGGGGGAGCTTTTGTAGCGGGACCGAAGACGGTTTTGTTTAACTTAGCCGAAATTCAGATAACCAAATTCTGTCGGACAAAAGCTGAATGATTTAGCACTATTTTTACTACTATTTCTTGTAGTAATAGTAGCAATAGTAATTAACTAATATTTGGTATTTTTTTAACCATCTATGGTATTACTAGCTGAAAAAGTGTTGTTAAGCGTGGGCGCAAATGCAGCTGTTAATGCAGTTGCAATTTTTTCCTGAGCCGTCGGCACATTTTTTCTGAATATCGGATTTGAATTTCTTTCCTAATTGGACCACACACCCAGAAGGAAGTAAAAACTGTGTCGCTGGGATAGAACTCCCTACCCACAAAGTGAGCATCACCCACCGACAGACGATCGAGTAAATTTTGGCGAGCCGGACTTAAAAGTTTCGAGCTGCCGTGTGTGTGTGTAAGTTTAGCTGTGCCAGCGCGGTGCGCTTGTTTAATTATCGCAGTGGTTTTAGTTGCAGAGGACAGACTCTTTTGTTGACGAATTAATATTGCCCATTATTGGCCCAGGCCCGGGCCAAAATATTTTACGAGAGTATTCTACAAGTCGTGTACAACCTCACTGCGAGCAAGCTAACCACGGAACGTTGGCCAAGAGGGGACGTTCTCCCGGACAGCCTTGCTGGGGCATATCGTCAGATAGTGCCCCAGGCGGAAGAGTGAGGAGAATTAAAATAAAGACCGCCACTAAAAAAGTGAACAGACCCAAGCCATCAGGTTATGTCGCGAAATTATAAGATTGAGTGCTGAAAATTTGTCAACAACTGGCGGACCTCGACTGAAAATGTGTATATAGACCCAAAAGATCGAAAAATCTTAAGTTTTAGAGTGATCCTAGGCTCAAGAAAGTTTTCCGAGTAACGGGGATAGGCTGCGCCGCCATTTCACTTATTGGCCTAGGTCATCGACCTCACCGTTAGTGATCGAGTAAAACCTCACTTTCACACACCCAGTTATGTCGCTCTCTCCGGGTCATTACATTCTCGCTACCGCTACATGCAGCATTTAGTAGTTTCCATTTAATTTAAAAATCACTATTTCTACTAAGTGGCCACGACTCCCAATTATAAGTGAAAGAATCTAAGATTACATTTTTTTGAGTGGCTCTAAATTCTAAAAAAATTTTCTTTTGAGAGCCTTCTGCCACTCGGATTCAACCATCCAATTATAATTCACGCTTTTTTTATTTCTTAAATAATTTAGTAATTAATTAAATCTACGATAATGGAACTAAAATAAGAGCCAATGTTAAATTTAGTGCTTTCTATGTAAGGAAAAGTTGTCCACTGGGTTTATTTGTACATTTTAAAGTCAGCCATAATTCCCAAATTTACTAGTAACTATGGCAGCTAGCCAAGCGCTGCATTTGTTTCAGCCACTCCACCGAGAAGGATCGATCTTTCGTCGTTGGACTAAAAATCTGTGAGTTACCCCAAATTTTTTATGGTCTTTAATTACTTTGGCTACTTTACAAAGAAATAAACCCCAGTAATAACAGCCAATTTATTATTATTTTTACAAGTATTGAATTTTCTATCTAATTTTGCATATCCATTAAATAAGCTCGCATATTAAAAGTAAAGTAAAGCATAAAACCATTAGCATCCATTGGCACGATTTAAAAACTGAATTAATTCAAAAAAATATTAAATATTGAAATTGTTAAAGTTTAATTTTCTTTTAAAACAAGTATTATTATGTTAAGTCCTTTTGAATTATTATATATACTTTTTATTATTAAACCCTTTGAATTGAATTTCTAATACCTGTAATTTGTTCTAAAAATCAAGGATGGAAGGTTTATTTTCGTTTTGGAAGAATAAAACCATGAACTTTTAAAATCTCAAGTGACTGAACTCAGCTGATGTCTGCCCGGATGTAGGGTGTTAAAGGGATCACCAGAGCGATGCTCTAGCGGCCGGTGATCATAGGTAGGGTGGGCAGTTCGCAAGCACATCAACACCAGTGTCTTGCCAAATGAATAGTCTTCTTTTTGTCTGTCCTTTCTTTCCGTCCTTCCGAATTTATTCCTCCGAACTCTTCCGGTTCAGTCCTCCTTTCATTTAGTTTGTCGCAAGCACGCTCAATTCTGGATTTAATAGTAATAATGTGTAGTGAGTGATAGAGTCCGTCCAAGCAAGACCACCACCCCCAAAGCCGACGAGCAGTAGCCGGACCCTATAGCGTGCCCCGCTAGCACAGACTCTTCCAATCCGTCCACACCGTACCGTTGCACATTACAAAATCCATACTATCTAAATCTTACAAAGAAGTACTTTAAGATAGGACTCTTTCATCCACAATTGAAGAGGTTATAGAAAAATTTAAGGAAATTTAGACGTTCTTAACCAAAGTCCAGAACAAACAGAGGTTATCAGTTGGACGGCCCAACCACAGGGGGCCCATCCACAGGCGAGCATATTGGCGAAAATGTTGTGATCGACGAAATTTTTCCCGTGGATCGTGTTCGTCGTCAAACTTTTCGTCGCTTAAATGCTCGCATGAAATTGAAATCATTATATTTTGTCTACGTTAGCAATAACATGCTTGCCAATGGATGGCGACGTTGGCGCGTATATCATTTGGGAAAACGTTTAGTAGCGAGAATAAATTTTTGCGCAGCGCAAAATGAGTAAAAAATTTTTGCAATTTATGTAAATAATTTTTTTTCTATGCAAATATTTATTGCCATCCGTGCAATTACAGAGCCGCTGTCGTTGTCCGTTGACATGTTGATTGCTTAAAAGTTTACCTGCCACTGGACAAATAGAACAAGTGTACAAAGCTCATGCATCGATCGAGGATATGTTCTCGGATTCTCACTCTGTCGCTCTCAGCAATGGGATCCTAATCACAATATGAACGCTCTCTCACTCTCAGTAACGGGAATAAAGCTTTTTTAGTTTTTGTTATACACCAATTTGAAGACACGCAGAGACACGCGGCATAGAAGGAACTTGAAGGAACGGAGGATTCGTTACTCGTTACTCCTTAGACCACGTCCAACTGATAACTGGCGCAGCCGGGAAACTACGACAATAGTCATAGTAGCCTTTACATACCCACAAATGGAAAAGTGTAAAAAAGAGATGAATAAGTAAGTATAAAATGGAATCTCGGGTTACAACCTGAGACAATACAATGAGTAATGTGAATGGGAAGCAAAACTTATATACATACATATGTATTAGCAGTTCGGTCATGGGACGCACAAAAATTTTTTACTTGACAAAACATATTTACAAGTATGTACTTCAAGCCATACTACACAAAAGAACAAACATTTGTAGGTACATTTTTTTTTTTTTTTTTTAAATTGTTTATTAACAAAAAACTTAAAACTAAGCTCTAACAATAAAGTGTCTCCTAAGTCGGTAATACCGCTAGGTTTTGCTTCGCAGGGCCATGATTGGCGCGCATAATCGCAACTACTTTTGTTTATCTATGCTAGCCTAGCCTCCGCTCGGTTTCTCTCTAGCCGTCTCAGCTCCTTCATCGTTAAGGCGGCAAAGCTGCTCATGCCTGCCCAGAACTGGGCGTCCTCCAGCAACCTCCTTCCGATGAGGTCCACCGTCGCTATTTCCCCTAGGAATCTCCGCCTGGGGACTGAAAGAGGTGGGCCGTCCAGGACCACATGTTCCACCGTCTCGTCAACCCCGCAATCAGGGCACCTTGGGTCGTCATTGTGTCCAAATTTGTATAGATAACTCCTGAAGCAACCGTGGCCGCTTACGGCGTGGACGACGTAAGCCAGAAATTTATTTCCCCGTGCCTTCTTTGGAGCCATTTCTCGAGGTCGGGGACTAGTTGGTGGGTCCAGCGTCCCTTCGTCGACTCGCCCCATCGTTGTTGCCACTTCTGGATGCTTGTAACTCTCGAGCTCACTTTTAACCGACGGCGTGTCGCTGCCGGAGTTTGCCCGCTCAGCGCTACTAGAGCCTGGTATAGCTCTTGTCGCTTCGCCGCGAGCAGGTCGATTGGCAACATGCCTGCGATGACGAGAGCTGCGTCATCCGAGATCGTGCGGAAACCCGAGCACACCCTTAAGGCGCATAGGCTGTATGTGCTGGTCAATCCTTTGGTGTACGACCTTTTTTTGCAGAACGCGGCGATGTGCCCGAAGCTGAGGCATCTGAAGCAGCGATGCTGGGCCGTGCGCTCCCTGACCATGCACATGATCCATCCTATCCTAATCCTGCCTTCGGACAGGATCTTCGATGCCAGGCTCGACTACACTCCCAAAATGGCGACCTGGGTTCCAGAATAGCCTGGGCGGAGTGACTTTACCCTGATGGCCTCCTCCTGTCCGTTCGTTCGAACTTTGAAAGCTGGCATTATTTCGTCCTTAGTGGTCTCGCGACGTCCAGGTCGCAAATTTCTATGGTGGTCTCGCCTGTGACCGATCAAACGCTCGCTGCCTCGCCCAGCACCTGGGAAGGCGCCTGCCGCATCTTGAGAGCGTTTGCATCCTTCGCTGCCAGTTCCAGCAGGAGATCTCCTTCAGCCGTGCGCCGTATCTTTCTAACGTTTTGGCTGACATTGTTAAGTTTGCCATCTTGATGAGCACGTCGGGGCGGCTCTTCTTGGGCTGGCTTAGCTTGGCGTCCTTTTTACCATTTTGGTTTGCCCAATTAGGTTTTGGCATCTCCCGTGGGCGTTTCGTCCTTGCTACTTGGCTGTACGAGACTCGGTCCGGTATGGTCTGAATAGCTTCCTCGACTCGTGAACTGCTGCAGTCCGGTGCAGCAGTGCGGGGGCAACCGCACCTAGCCCCTCCTTTCTGATTCGGGGCAGTGCGGGTCTGGTCCCTCAGCGGATCCTGCAACTCCTTCAACCTTGCGAACGAGTTCTTCATTGCTTGGTTAATGCTTCTTACCTTTTGGTCGTTCACCTTAACCAAAAGGTCCTCCAGGATCGCGCCCATCTCATCTAGGGGGTTTGCGACATTTTGGATTTTTTTTCCGGTTGGGAATTTCCTGGCGGAGACAGCTCGTCCCGATGCCTCTTCGGGGTATGATCGCTCGCCGTCTGCTTGGCGGTGGGGGGGTTCTCTTTATTTTATTTCCCCGCCCAACCCCTGGTGCTCCTCTAGGGTCTCACTTGTAGCTGATGCTGGGTCACCAGCCAAGTGCGCCCCCGGTGGAGCAGTTTTTTTTTGGAACGTAAGGTAGGGCCTCCAGAATCCTTGCCGTTACCGTGGGGGTTCCCGCGGGTGGATTTCCACTATTGTGGGTGCCACCTGGAGTAGTCTTGTTTAATTCTTCCAATCCGTTTTTTCTTAATTATAGGTATTTTATACCTGCTGCCAGGCTTTTTTGCTGTTTAACCTCCTGCCCGGTATCATAGCTGCCGGCCAATGTGGCCCAGACGCAGACCACGCCGCCGCCCATTGTGGGTCAGACGCAGCGTGGGTTTATTTGGGCGGGGGAGAGGGACGAAGGAGAGGGGGTACATCCATCAAAGCTACGATGGGGGTTTTACCGCCCCGGCTCGGTCACCAGTGCCTCATTTCACATGTGTACCGCGTGGCGGTGGAGTTGGCATTTAGTCTGCTCCGCGACCTTTAACACCGTTGACACCACCCTCGCCTTGCGTCCTGCGCTGATGGTGCATGCGCCGCGCCTTGGTGTATGCTCATGTTCGTCAACCTGCTCGCCTACTTAAATTTTATTTTCCTCACTAACTAGAAACAACATTCGTGCGAACATCATTTTTCGATAAATTTTCAAACTATCAACATGTCAATGGACAACGACTGTGGCACTGTAATTGCACTTATGGCAATAAGTATTTGCTTAGAAAAAAAAGAAAAAAAAATGAAGCGAAAAAAAGGAAGCACAGTGCTCATCGAACTCTTTATATTTTTGAGTTGAACTTCTTATGCATTAATACGCAAATGCTTGTTTTTATATTTATCGCTTTGGCGTGCCATAATGCAGGCTCATTTTTTAGGCAATAAATAAAATCTAGCAGGAACTTTTTATTCATTTTTCTCTACCAAAACGTTTTTCAAACTGACGTTCGTGCCAACATTGCCATCCATTGACGAGCATGTTGTTGCAAACGTTGTCAAAATAGAACGATTTCAATTTCATTCGAACATTTTGACGAACACAAAATTTGACAACGAACACTACCATCCACAGGAAAAACTTCGTCGAGCACAACATGTTCGCCCAACATGCTCGCCTGTGGATGGGCCCCTTAACTCGGGCCCCTTAACACATAGCAATAGGAATAACCCTTTTATCTCTGTCCAGCCACAATACAACATAGAAGAAGATCGACAAACATCAAACCAAAAATTTTCGAATACCTGCCTCGAAAACTCAACATAAGTTAGAAGTCAGAGTAAACATAGTTCTTCTCACCCATTCATAGAAATCGAATCCCTTCACACCACCCCATTAAAATTCCACCCCAATTCGACACTGGCTCCACGAATTCTTTCATCGACCCTAAATTTGTCAATAAAACAAATAGCGTTTGCATGGAAACTCCCATAACACTTAAAACAGCACTAAACAAATTTATAATCAAACAAAAAATAAGCCTCCCGTTCCCACCAATATTCAAAAACCCTGGCAAGATGACCTTGCTACCATTTAAACTCCACTCCTTTTTCGATGGGCTACTGGGCATGGACTTGCTTCAACAACTTAAAGCTAAAATAGATCTAGATCTTAAAATTATCTAACACTACCCTTCTGATTTAAAATTATAACATCCAATCCTCAAACGTATACAATATCTCGTACAGCCAGTACAGAACACACAGGGAGTGTACCTATTCAATGCAATTGACATTAATAGCGAACTAATCATATCAGGTGGCCTTTATTACAAACAAAAGATAATGTAAAAAATTTTTAAGTGATTTAAATTTAGTAATTCACATCAACTCCTTTATCTTGAAGACCCTAACGAAGGTACACCCTTTTCTGAAACCAATTATATAGAGCTTTTCAACATTTCTTCCGACCTTCCTCAGTCACATGACACCCCGAATTCTCCAGAAGAACTTAACATAAAACACCTAAGTCCCGAAAAAACGGGGATTAACCTCACTATGTAAAAAATACATCGACATATTCTATAACAAAGCCAAACCTCTTAGTTTTACGAACGGAATAACACATTCTATTCCAACCATTGATAACGTTCCTCTACACGTTAATTCATATAGATACCCATTTATTCACAAGGGGGAAGTCAAGAAATAAATAGACTCAATGCTAAAACAAGACATCATAAAATCTAGCTATTCACCATGGAGCGCACCTGTGTGGGTCGTTCCTAGGAAAAGCACCCCTACCGAAGAACAGAAATGGCGACTTGTAATAGACTACAGGAAACTTAACGACAAAACTGTCCCTGACAAATACCCAAACAAAACTTTAATGACATCCTAGACCGCATAGGCAAAGCTAGATATTTTTCCTTGCAAGTGTCTTCCACCAGATTGAGATGAACTCTGATGACACAGCCAAAACTGGATTAACAGTAGAAGGTGGCCACTATAAATTTATTAGAATGCCTTTTGGGCTAAGAATGCTCCTGCTACATTTCAAAGAGTAATGGCGAAAAGCATTTTAGGCGATCTGGTGAAAAGTTTTTGTCTGGTATATTTACATACATAATAGATGACGTAATAGTTTTTTCTGCAAATTGCAAATTTTGAAATCCAACTTAAAAAATCTATTTTCTTAGGAAAGAAACCGAATTTTTAGGTTATATAGTGAACCAAGAGGGCGTAAAGCCCAACCCAAACAAAATAGCCGCCATAAAAAACTTCCCTTGCCCCACAAAAAAAAAAAAAAACAATCAAGTCTTTTCTTGGTCTGCTCGGCTACGATAGGAAATTCATCAATGATTTTGCCCGAATAACCCAACCTATGACTTTGCCCGAATAACCCAACCTAAATCTTTCACAGTCAACTAATGAATGAATTTAATGAATCAATGAATTTAACAATCAACTCGTCCAGGTCGTTCATAAAAGAGGCTCGCAGAGGTCACAGAGCCGTAATTGCTGACGCCATAAGTCGAATACATCCTACACTTAACCACAACGAAGCACTCATTACGCCTTAAACAAATCTTCCAGTCAACTAATGAATGAATTTAATGGATGAATGAATTTAACAATCAACTCATTTTCAAAATCGATTACTACATTAGCCCAATTTTGAAATAAGCTGAGGAAATAATACCGTAGGCCTTTGTACAAGTTCAATGATGTTGCAAACATACCCAAGCAGTCATTAAAACAAACAAAAAAGACATACGAAATTTTTGCCCCGATCACATTTTTGAACTAATAGAAAAAGTTTATGAAACTTACTTCTCAAATGACAACACATTACATTAAGTGAGATACTTGTTTTTCCTCCCTGAAATTACTTACAAATCAGTAATAGAAAAAGTCATAACCGACTATCACATTAATAATAATCACAGAGGCATCGACGACACGCTTTAGCATATTAAACGACAACATTCTTTCCTTATATGATATGCGAAACATGTCTTAATGTCTTGGCTTATCCAATTACCCATAGAAACTCCATTAATTTAATCAAATCTCTAAAACACTTCTTCAGTACATTTGGAACACCTAAAAAATTAGCCTACGATCAGGGGGCAGAATTTCTACGCGACATGTTCAACAAATTTTGTCTACAATTTAACATCGAATTACACACAACCACATTCCAGCAATCTTCGAGCAATTCTCCTGTAGAAGGACTTCCACCCACTCTAACGGATTTCTGCGGAATAATACTTGACACTCGAAAACAACATAAGTTGAATAGTGAACATGACGAACTAATGACGGAGACACTAACTACTTACAATAACGCAATTCACTCCGCAACAAAATTAACTCCTTTCGAATTATTTAGTGGTACAACCCACATATTCCTAAAGTAAAAGATCAATTAGAAAACGACATTACTAAAGGGACTGTAAAGCTGAATGAGACAAGAACAGACCCGATAATGCTAGAGTCCAACGATTCAATCCTTTGAAAAGAAAATATACGAAATAAATTAACACCCAGATTTTCCGTAAACAGAGTTTTAAAAGATAGAGGTACAACTCTCTTTACAACTCGGAAGCAAAAGTTGCATAAGTTAAAAATAATGAAAGCAATCGCTAAAAGGGAATAGATGAGGGTTATAGATGGAATTGACAGTGTCGTAAGGTTTGTTGCTGGAAATACAGACGGGAATATTTAAAGAAAAATAAATTAACTTAAAATATATTTTAATATTGTCGCAAATTAATAAAACATACAGGAGTTAAATAAAATTAAATCAATATCGTAAACAAACAGATTAAATTAAAACAAAAAAAAAATAAATATAATGGTAAATATTATATTACTACCATTATCACTATTGTTTAAATCAACTATGTATATAATTTGAGCATTGCCTTGATGCAAAATTAATAACGAGAGTTGTCAGTATTCATCACAACATCACTTGTACTTTGAAGTTCCTAATTATTATGTTACTACCATTATCACTATTGTTTAAATCAACTATGTAGATTATTTAAGCATTGCCTTGTTGCACAACTAATAACGAGAGTTGCCAGTATTCATCACAACATCGCAATTACATCGAAATTAACTATTGTCCTGTCAAACAATTAATAGCGAGAGTTGCTAGCATTCATCATAACTTACCTCGACATGCCTAGACCCTATAAAACCCTGTTCGGCGACGTATACAACACATCGTCCATATGCAACCAAATCACCCCACCTACCAATCTATGCGCTACGCGTCGTTAGTACCACCAGTACGGCCGTCGCTTCGGACCGGGGGGGAGTAGTTAAATATAGCACCCTACCTTGCCTCTGTACCCCCGTCGCTACAAAAAACAAGTGTACAAAGCTCATGCATCGATCGGGGACATTTTCTCGGATTCTCACTCTCTCGCTTTCAGCAATGGGATCCTAAGCAAATATGAACGCTCTTCCGTCCTTAGTAACGGGACCAAAAGCTCTTAGATTTATTCAAGGTTATACATGTAATTCTTGGGAATAAAGCTTTTTCACTTTTTGTTGAACCACCAAATTGGAGACACGTATTTTTTGATCTTGCTAAAAACACTGCGGCATAGAAGGAACTTGAAGGAACGAAGGATTCGTTACTCCCACTCTTTTGACCACGTCCAACTGGTAACTCGCGCATGTTGGCTCTAATTGGTGGGCAAAAAAAATTCAAGTTGGCTAGCATGCTCGCCTGTGGGTGGGCCCCTTCATCATTGACCATCCTTGTTTTAAGTACAAATCATTTTTAATATGTATGCATTCCAACTCAAAGTATGGGATATAGCAGGCACCATATCTTTGAAATACTCATCAAAGAAAAATAAGAAAAATTTTTTTTTAGGAATACTTTACGTTCATATGTTTTTACGTTGCACGTACAAAATATTCTTTGTATTTGTCTCATTTATAAAATTCTTTTTGTAATAATTTATTATTTATTGTATTTAATTTTGTTTATTTCCTTCTTATAAATCGCGCCATCAAGTACGTTTGTTATACCCTTGCAGAGGGTATTATAATTTTGTCCAAAAGTGTGCAACGCAGTGAAGGAGACATCTCCGACCCTATAAAGTATATATATTCTTGATCAGGATCACCTCCTGAGTTGATATGACCATGTCCGTCTGTCCGTCTGTCTGTCCGTTTCTACGCGAACTAGTCTCTCAGTTTTAAAGCTATCGACTTGAAACTTTGCACACACCCTTCTTTCCTTTGCACGCAGTATATAAAACGAAACGACCGGGATCGGCCGACTATATCCTATAGCTGCCATATAACTGATTGATCGGAAATGGTATAACTTTGGTGTTTTTAGAGTTAGAGAGTTCAAATTTGACACGAGAGCTATTTTTGGCAAAACAATACGATGTGCCGAATTTCATAAGGATCGGCCGACTATATCCTATAGCTGTCATATAACTGAACGATCGGAAATGACCCAACTTTCGTGTTTTTGAAGATAGAAAGCTGGAACTTGGTACAGATTCTATTTTTGATCAGTTCATTCAACCTACCAAATTTCATAAGGATCGGCCAACTTAATTCGATGTTTGCGATATATATCCGGTTTTAACTGCAAGGGTATATCAACTTCGGCTCCGTCTGTCCGTTTCTACGCGAACTAGTCTCTCAGTTTTAAAGCTATCGACCTTCCTCAGTCACATGACACCCCGAATTCTCCAGAAGAACTTAACATAAAACACCTAAGTCCCGAAAAAACGGGGATTAACCTCACTATGTAAAAAATACATCGACATATTCTATAACAAAGCCAAACCTCTTAGTTTTACGAACGGAATAACACATTCTATTCCAACCATTGATAACGTTCCTCTACACGTTAATTCATATAGATACCCATTTATTCACAAGGGGGAAGTCAAGAAATAAATAGACTCAATGCTAAAACAAGACATCATAAAATCTAGCTATTCACCATGGAGCGCACCTGTGTGGGTCGTTCCTAGGAAAAGCACCCCTACCGAAGAACAGAAATGGCGACTTGTAATAGACTACAGGAAACTTAACGACAAAACTGTCCCTGACAAATACCCAAACAAAACTTTAATGACATCCTAGACCGCATAGGCAAAGCTAGATATTTTTCCTTGCAAGTGTCTTCCACCAGATTGAGATGAACTCTGATGACACAGCCAAAACTGGATTAACAGTAGAAGGTGGCCACTATAAATTTATTAGAATGCCTTTTGGGCTAAGAATGCTCCTGCTACATTTCAAAGAGTAATGGCGAAAAGCATTTTAGCCGATCTGGTGAAAAGTTTTTGTCTGGTATATTTACATACATAATAGATGACGTAATAGTTTTTTCTGCAAATTGCAAATTTTGAAATCCAACTTAAAAAATCTATTTTCTTAGGAAAGAAACCGAATTTTTAGGTTATATAGTGAACCAAGAGGGCGTAAAGCCAAACCCAAACAAAATAGCCGCCATAAAAAACTTCCCTTGCCCCACAAAAAAAAAAAAAACAATCAAGTCTTTTCTTGGTCTGCTCGGCTACGATAGGAAATTCATCAATGATTTTGCCCGAATAACCCAACCTATGACTTTGCCCGAATAACCCAACCTAAATCTTTCACAGTCAACTAATGAATGAATTTAATGAATCAATGAATTTAACAATCAACTCGTCCAGGTCGTTCATAAAAGAGGCTCGCAGAGGTCACAGAGCCGTAATTGCTGACGCCATAAGTCGAATACATCCTACACTTAACCACAACGAAGCACTCATTACACCTTAAACAAATCTTCCAGTCAACTAATGAATGAATTTAATGGATGAATGAATTTAACAATCAACTCATTTTCAAAATCGATTACTACATTAGCCCAATTTTGAAATAAGCTGAGGAAATAATACCGTAGGCCTTTGTACAAGTTCAATGATGTTGCAAACATACCCAAGCAGTCATTAAAACAAACAAAAAAGACATACGAAATTTTTGCCCCGATCACATTTTTGAACTAATAGAAAAAGTTTATGAAACTTACTTCTCAAATGACAACACATTACATTAAGTGAGATGCTTGTTTTTCCTCCCTGAAATTACTTACAAATCAGTAATAGAAAAAGTCATAACCGACTATCACATTAATAATAATCACAGAGGCATCGACGACACGCTTTAGCATATTAAACGACAACATTCTTTCCTTATATGATATGCAAAACATGTCTTAATGTCTTGGCTTATCCAATTACCCATAGAAACTCCATTAATTTAATCAAATCTCTAAAACACTTCTTCAGTACATTTGGAACACCTAAAAAATTAGCCTACGATCAGGGGGCAGAATTTCTACGCGACATGTTCAACAAATTTTGTCTACAATTTAACATCGAATTACACACAACCACATTCCAGCAATCTTCGAGCAATTCTCCTGTAGAAGGACTTCCACCCACTCTAACGGATTTCTGCGGAATAATACTTGACACTCGAAAACAACATAAGTTGAATAGTGAACATGACGAACTAATGACGGAGACACTAACTACTTACAATAACGCAATTCACTCCGCAACAAAATTAACTCCTTTCGAATTATTTAGTGGTACAACCCACATATTCCTAAAGTAAAAGATCAATTAGAAAACGACATTACTAAAGGGACTGTAAAGCTGAATGAGACAAGAACAGACCCGATAATGCTAGAGTCCAACGATTCAATCCTTTGAAAAGAAAATATACGAAATAAATTAACACCCAGATTTTCCGTAAACAGAGTTTTAAAAGATAGAGGTACAACTCTCTTTACAACTCGGAAGCAAAAGTTGCATAAGTTAAAAATAATGAAAGCAATCGCTAAAAGGGAATAGATGAGGGTTATAGATGGAATTGACAGTGTCGTAAGGTTTGTTGCTGGAAATACAGACGGGAATATTTAAAGAAAAATAAATTAACTTAAAATATATTTTAATATTGTCGCAAATTAATAAAACATACAGGAGTTAAATAAAATTAAATCAATATCGTAAACAAACAGATTAAATTAAAACAAAAAAAAATAAATATAATGGTAAATATTATATTACTACCATTATCACTATTGTTTAAATCAACTATGTATATAATTTGAGCATTGCCTTGATGCAAAATTAATAACGAGAGTTGTCAGTATTCATCACAACATCACTTGTACTTTGAAGTTCCTAATTATTATGTTACTACCATTATCACTATTGTTTAAATCAACTATGTAGATTATTTAAGCATTGCCTTGTTGCACAACTAATAACGAGAGTTGCCAGTATTCATCACAACATCGCAATTACATCGAAATTAACTATTGTCCTGTCAAACAATTAATAGCGAGAGTTGCTAGCATTCATCATAACTTACCTCGACATGCCTAGACCCTATAAAACCCTGTTCGGCGACGTATACAACACATCGTCCATATGCAACCAAATCACCCCACCTACCAATCTATGCGCTACGCGTCGTTAGTACCACCAGTACGGCCGTCGCTTCGGACCGGGGGGGAGTAGTTAAATATAGCACCCTACCTTGCCTCTGTACCCCCGTCGCTACAAAAAACAAGTGTACAAAGCTCATGCATCGATCGGGGACATTTTCTCGGATTCTCACTCTCTCGCTTTCAGCAATGGGATCCTAAGCAAATATGAACGCTCTTCCGTCCTTAGTAACGGGACCAAAAGCTCTTAGATTTATTCAAGGTTATACATGTAATTCTTGGGAATAAAGCTTTTTCACTTTTTGTTGAACCACCAAATTGGAGACACGTATTTTTTGATCTTGCTAAAAACACTGCGGCATAGAAGGAACTTGAAGGAACGAAGGATTCGTTACTCCCACTCTTTTGACCACGTCCAACTGGTAACTCGCGCATGTTGGCTCTAATTGGTGGGCAAAAAAAATTCAAGTTGGCTAGCATGCTCGCCTGTGGGTGGGCCCCTTCATCATTGACCATCCTTGTTTTAAGTACAAATCATTTTTAATATGTATGCATTCCAACTCAAAGTATGGGATATAGCAGGCACCATATCTTTGAAATACTCATCAAAGAAAAATAAGAAAAATTTTTTTTTAGGAATACTTTACGTTCATATGTTTTTAGGTTGCACGTACAAAATATTCTTTGTATTTGTCTCATTTATAAAATTCTTTTTGTAATAATTTATGATTTATTGTATTTAATTTTGTTTATTTCCTTCTTATAAATCGCGCCATCAAGTACGTTTGTTATACCCTTGCAGAGGGTATTATAATTTTGTCCAAAAGTGTGCAACGCAGTGAAGGAGACATCTCCGACCCTATAAAGTATATATATTCTTGATCAGGATCACCTCCTGAGTTGATATGACCATGTCCGTCTGTCCGTCTGTCTGTCCGTTTCTACGCGAACTAGTCTCTCAGTTTTAAAGCTATCGACTTGAAACTTTGCACACACCCTTCTTTCCTTTGCACGCAGTATATAAAACGAAACGACCGGGATCGGCCGACTATATCCTATAGCTGCCATATAACTGATTGATCGGAAATGGTATAACTTTGGTGTTTTTAGAGTTAGAGAGTTCAAATTTGACACGAGAGCTATTTTTAGCAAAACAATACGATGTGCCGAATTTCATAAGGATCGGCCGACTATATCCTATAGCTGTCATATAACTGAACGATCGGAAATGACCCAACTTTCGTGTTTTTGAAGATAGAAAGCTGGAACTTGGTACAGATTCTATTTTTGATCAGTTCATTCAACCTACCAAATTTCATAAGGATCGGCCAACTTAATTCGATGTTTGCGATATATATCCGGTTTTAACTGAAAGGATATATAAACTTCGCCTCCGCCCGAAGTTAGCTTTCCTTTCTTGTTATAATTTAATTTTTTTACGGCAGATATTTTTAGATATATTTATATTTTTTCATCTTTATTGGCTTATTATTTTTCTGAATCTATTCTCTTAGTAGTATCGTTATCAAACTTTAGTTGTTGACTAGGTTTAACCCTCAGTAGAGCAATAAGAATAGTTGGTATGGACATATCCAAATCGTATTTTTCTTTGAAAGAAATAAGATTGGACCTTATCCGTAGGAATAACTTTGATGCATGTGACCGAAAAACATGAGTCGTAATCGAACTACCGAACTGAGCGGACGTGCTTTGCCCGAGCTCCGGGAAAACTTCACTTCGCTTATATTTTCGCCAATATAAGCGAAAAGACACTGAAATACAATTTATTAAAAGCGACAGACAAGCTTTTTATAACAGTTGTAATGTGCTAAACCAAAACTATTGCATTGTCCAAAAAAAAAAAGTAAGAGCCACGCAATGAGCTCATTGAGCAACAATCAAAAGAACGAGCGTAGAAGTTCAGTGAACCAAAGAAACGGCTTCTACTCTTACTTTTCAACCCGCGATACCGAAGTGGAAAAATCGGCGCTTAAAAGCAACCCGGCTTTACTAACCGCTGAAACCCAAAGGGCACGGTCTTGCTCACCCGCTCTGCTCACTCCGACTCCCGCGTCATGGAGTTCGCAGTGTAAAACCCCCCCTCCAATACCGGAAACAAATTTCGCACCAACAACAAGCAGCGCTACAACTTCTGCAACAACAGCGAAAACCCCTGCAACTCAAAGTACCACGACGTCAACGACTACAGCGAGTACAAAAACAATAACCTCGGAAAGTGCCAAAGCGGCAACGGCCACACAGACTGGAATGGATCGCTACATCCAAATTGAGCGCAAGCTTAGCCCGCAGAGTAATCCGGCAGGCAATAAAACAAAAATTAACCGTGTCCTGAATATCGATAAAGAACCAGACAGATCCACTACTAACAGATTTGCCCTACTGGCGGAGGCTGAGGAAAACCAACCAGCCCAAGACACCGCAAAAAAACCCAAGCCCCCTCCAATCTTTATCAGGGAGAAAAGCTCGAGTGCCCTGGTCAACCGAATTGCGGCGTTGATCGGGAACGGTAACAACTTTCATGTTGTCACTATAAAAGGGAACATCCATGGAACAAAAGTACAAACCATGACTAAAGAGCACTTCAAAATCGTGTCTAAATATCTGGACAGTGCTCAGAAAAACGTACCAGCTGAAAAGCAGTAAGGGCCTACAAGTGGTAGTAAGGGGAATCGAACCCGATGTTAAAAACCGCTCTTAAAGAAATCGGCTTCGCCGCCAAGAATGTTATTAACATTCTAAATAAAGATAAAAAGCCCTCTCAAGGTCAAAAGATAAAAAGCTCAAGGTCGAGCTCGAGCCAGAAAGCAGGTCTCTGAAGAAGAACGAAGTCCACACAATCGACAAACTGCAATATCTTGAAATATTTGCAATATCCGGAAACTGCGGAGGCAACGGCAAACTATAGAAGATGTATGGTGTACAAGAAGTTAAAGAGTTGCCTGCGTCAAGCGACCGCAACGCGCAACCAAAATCCACAGAATGCGTACATTGCGTCAAAAACTACGCCAGACGTCTTCTTCGCCAAAGCTGCGAGATCCTCATTCGGTCCACTAAACACCACCAACGGCTTCTCCTAAGCCGATGCTTTTCGATCTGGAAGGGAAATTCCATTTCAGCTTAACCCTCAAAGCGCTCAACAGGCCCCAGAACAGCCACACAGAAAAATGGAAACTATGATGCTTACCCTCCAACAAAGTATGATGGAGCTTATGTCATTCATGAAAACGACCATGCAAACGCTTGTTCAAAACCAGAACATGGTGATACAGCTCCTCGTAGCACAACAGTCTAAATAATCTATGCAGGCGCTACGAATATCAATGTGGAACGCCAATGGTGTCTCACGGCATAAACTAGAATTATCACAATTCTTGACAGAAAACCATTTTGACGTTATGCTACTGGTGGAAACTCATCTTACAAATGCTTCTTTCATATAAGAGGCTACACAATCTACCGCACAGATCATCCAGATGGGAAAGCTCACGGCGGACTGGAGTTCTAATCAGAGAACGCATAAAGCACCATTTTCACAAAAGGTTTGCAACAAACTTCTTGCAGGCCACATCGATACAAATTCAGTCAAGCAACGGAATCCTCTCAATCGCTGTCGTTTACTGCCCTCCTCGTTTCTCAATCTCGGAAGGACAATTTATGGACTTCTACAATTCACTTGAGGATCGTTTTATAGCCGCAGGAGACTACAACGCCAAACATACGCACTGGGGATCACGTCTAGTGACTCCCAAACGAAGACAATTGTACAATGCAATTATAAATGTGAAAAATAAACTAGACTACGTTTCCGCTGGAAGTCCCACATACTGGCCAACAGACTCACGAAAGCTCCCCGACCTTATTGATTTTGCAGTGACAAAAAACATACCTCGCAATCTAATAAGTGCCAAAGCAGTCTCGGACTTATCATCAGACCACTCGCCTGTGCTTCTAACGCTTCTTCAAAGCCCAGAAATAACCGAACACCCCTTCAGCCTGCCGACGCCAAAAACGAACTGGCTAAAATACAAAAAGTACGTGAGTGCCCACATAGAACTCGCCACGGAATTTAACATGGAATCGGACATCGACTACACTACGAGCGCCCTGGAAGAAGTACTCGTTGCGGCAGCTAAAATCTCTACTCCTCATAGGAAAGATGTAGACCGAAACAAACACTTCAAATCTAATCAGCAAATCGAACAGCTCGTGCGAGAAAAGAGGCGCACGCGTCGTGATTGGCAAAACAGCAGATCACCAGCTTCAAAACAACGCCTTAAGGAAGCCACCCGATCACTCGACCAGGCTTTTCACCAACAGGAAGAAAATGCACAGCTGAGGTACATCCAGAATCTCTTGCCAACAAGCACAAAGTACCCCCTGTGGAGGGCCCACCCAAAACTTAGCGCCCCAATTGAAACGACCACCCCCATAAGAAACTCTTCGGGATGCTGGGCTCGCAGAAACGAAGACCGAGCAGAAACATTTGCCACACATCTCCAAAGTGTCTGCCAGCCAAACCCAGCCTTAACTTCATTCTTCCTGCCAGAAATTCAGCCAGAGTCCTCCCCTCAGCCAGCCGCACCTTCATTCCGGCCGAACGAAATCGAAAAAGTCATAAGAGGGCTAAAACCAAAAAAGGCTCCCGGTGGTGACCTATTGACCCCAAAGATGCTGATCGAACTTCCAAAATGCGCTATAGAGGTCGTCTGCAAACTTTTAAATGGAATCATTAATCTTGGCTATTTCCCAAAAAAGTGGAAGAAATCCATCATTATAATGATACCGAAGCCTGGAAAAGACCACACATTTCCGTCATCATACAGACCAATAAGCCTTCTATCTTGTTTGTCTAAATTGTTTGAAAAATGCTTGTTAACTCGCATAATACCACATCCGGAAGCTTGCAATATTATCCCGGCAAACCAATTTGGCTTTCGAAGAAACCATGGAACCATCGAACAAGTGAACAGATTAACATCCGAAATACGCTCAGCCTTCGAACAGCGAGAATACTGCAGCGCTATTTTCCTCGACGTATCTCAAGCTTTCGACCGAGTTTGGCTCATCGGACTCATGCACAAAATTAAAACGTATTTGCCAACATACACCCACAAGCTACTGGAATCATACCTCTACAATAGGGTATTCTCAGTGAGATGCAACGCAGCTACTTCGGGCGACTACACCATCGAAGCTGGAGTTCCACAAGGAAGCGCACTCGGCCCGTGTCTATATGTTTTGTATACTGCGGATATTCCTACGAGCGCACAACTAACAACCTCAACGTTCGCCGACGATACCGCTATCCTTAGTCGCTCCAGATGCCCAATACAGGCAACAACCCAACTGGCTAATCATCTCACAATAGTGGAAAGGTGGCTGTCCGACTGGCGCATTAAAATAAACGAACAAAAGTGTAAACATATAACGTTTACTCTTAATAGACAAACATGCCCTCCGCTTTTACTAAACGGTATGCAGATCCCTCAAGCTAATGACGTAACGTACCTTGGCGTTCACCTTGATAGACGACTTACCTGGCGTAAGCACGTCGAATGCAAAAAGATGCACCTAAAACTGAAAGCCAGCAGCCTTCACTGGATCATAAACTCACGATCGCCACTGTGCCTGGACTACAAGTTACTACTGTAAAATTCAGTCCTAAAGCCAATCTGGACGTATGGCTCCCAGCTGTGGGGGAACGCGAGCAGCAGCAACATAGACATCATACAGCGCGCACAATCAAAAATCTTGAGAACTATCACAGGGGCACCTTGGTATGTTCGCAACGAAAACATCCACCGGGATCTGGGCATGCTCGCAGTGAAAGACGAAATCCAGAAGGAAAAAGAGTCATACAAAGAAAAACTGTCTTCGCACCCAAATTTTCTCGCTTGGGGGTTGACTCGGGTTTCTAGCGTATCCCGCCTTAGACGCAACGACCTCCCAACCCAGCAATCGATTTTTAGGGCCGTCTAACTCCGTATCAGTCAATATGACTGTTAGTTAAGTTAAAAATATAAGATTTGATACACCTCTTGTTAGTCTCGCAAAGAGAAGATTCAAGAAATAAAAGCAACGTTAAAAAAAAAAAAGAAAAAAAAGAAAGTCTATTTATAAGAAAGAAAAAAAATTGTTTTCCGAACATTATATTTTTTATAATTTTGGATCTTGAAAAAGTACCCTGGAAATTCAATATATATATTTTTTTTTGGGTTTTGTGTATTGGCTTTGACAGATCTATGGGTTACTTTGATTCAATAGTTTGTGGGGTAATTAAACGGAATATTTGAAATGATTAAGGTGTCTATAAAATTAAGGTTTTTGTATCAATCTAATTAAGTATGTAAGTATGCGAGGTAAGTATGGTGGTATTATGGAATTAATAAGAAAGGAAAGCTAGGAAGGAAGGAAGTAGTTCGGATGTTATATAACCGCTATTTTCGCAAAATAATACGACATACCAAACTTTATAAGGATCGGCCGACTATACCCTATATATAGGCTATAGCATATAGTCATATCATAACTAAACAATAGGAAATAACCTAACTTTAAAAACATGACGTATTTTTGAAGATAGAGAGTTGGAATTTTTACTAATTCTATTTATGGTCAGTTGATCCAAACTACCAAATTTCAAAAAGATCGGCGAACTATATCTTATAGCTGTTATATAACTGAACAATCGGAAATGGTAGTTGGTACCAACATTAGCATTGAAGATAGAAGCTTGGGACTTTTTGAAATTATGTATTCCAATAAGCTGGAAAGCGGATTTATAATAAAATTCTCATAACAATTGTAACAATTCTCATAAAAATTGGTATATCAACTTCGGCTCCGCCCGAAGTTAGCTTTCCCTTCATGTAGTCTTGTTATAAATAGATTTCACATTTAAATCGCGTTTTTTGTAAATTGTAAGATAAAGTACAACGTTACACTGTGCTCGACGACGCATTCGAATTCAGGTCATAGGGAAAAATATCAAAAAATGTAAAAACAAGAAAAACAAGGTGGCTCCGCCCGAACTTGATATACAATTGAAATTAAAACAGAATTTATATCGCAAATCCTTATAAGAACATCATAATAAATACTATTTATTACAATATTAAATCTAAAAAAAATCCCAAGCTAT
Organism: Drosophila bipectinata; assembly: GCF_030179905.1. Taxonomy (NCBI): domain Eukaryota; kingdom Metazoa; phylum Arthropoda; class Insecta; order Diptera; family Drosophilidae; genus Drosophila; species Drosophila bipectinata. The sequence goes on along the minus strand of NC_091740.1, from coordinate 16,057,212 downwards.
CCTACAGTCAGCGCCACAAAAAAAGCCGCACTTAAAAAAATTTGAAAATTTTGCAATCACTATGCTGGGGTTTCCCTAAACTTTATTCTTTGGACATTATTTTTTTAGGGGGGTTACCCTTGATTATTTTCGACATAATTTAGTCCTTTGAAGAGCGCTGTTGCTTAAGTTGCTTTTGATAGCATTTTTTTGTAAAGACACCTGTAAAATCATGCCAAAGCAAAATCAGTTCACTGATCGCAATAAAGAAAAAATTATTTTATTGGCGGAACAAAATGGGTCAAATCGGCAAATATCTGCTAAAACAGATAGTTAGTTATAGTTTTTTAGTTTTTTTTATAGTTAGTACTGTATTCAATTGGAAATAAATAGTTTTTGTTGAATTTGTTCATTTTTATAACTTTTATGAACTTTTTCCTTAAGAGTGCCATAATAGTGAAAAGTCGTTAAAACTAGGGTGAAACCAAAAAACCACATTTTTTTAATATTAAAAACAAACTTAAACTAAAAATTGGTATGCACTTTTATAAACATACCATCAGTTAACTTATTTAAAAAAAAGTTGGGCGAATTCGCAATCATATAAAGAAACCACAGGCTCTGAAATTTAGAAATTCGTAAACCTTCAAAGTGCGGCTTTTTTTGTGGCGCTGACTGTATCTTCAAAAATAATAAAATTGGTATTCTTAGCAAATACCTGAACATTCAGTTTAATTAAACTATAAGATATAGTCGGCCGATTGTTATAAAATTTGGTAGTTTGAATCAAATGACCAAAAATAGAATCTGTACAAAGTTTCACTTTTCCGTCTTCAAAAAAAAACGAAAGTTGCTCCTTATGATCATTATGAAATTTGATATATCATATTACTTTGTCATAGATAGCATTCATGCGAAATTAGAACTTTCTAAATTTAAAACAGTGGTCGGCAATGCATCTATTTGAAAGGGCCTTTAGCAAAGCTGGGCAAATAATTTCTGACCGCAGGACTCTCCTGAAGCCCGATTTTGTTGTAACTTATGTTTATTAACAAAAACCACAATTTATTGAATGTTGACCATTGTCCATTTGACCATTTTTAAGACGGTTCTCTAATTATCTAGAGATCTCTAATTATCTATATTTTAATTTAGCACATGAATCACCATAAATATTTTTTTTATACAATATATATAAATATATTTTTACAACCATATATAACAACCATGTGGTCGAATCTCTTTTGATCTCTAATTATCAGTGGTGTCATTTCCGCTTTTTTCCCGTCAGATCTGGGTTTTTTTGAAGCGTGATTGCGGGAAAAATTTGAAAACAGCGGGCAGCGGGAATTCTGGCTTTTTGAGCAAATTTACGCAGCTTTTTTTTTTTTGTTTACTTTTTGATGCATTCTCTGTTGAAAATATTTTTAAAATTAAAAAGAAACAAATCTCTCCAATCCTTGAGTATTTTGGTACTCCTAATATAGATAAAATTTAACGACTGTACAACGAAATAACCATGGTAGAGTGGGAAAATGTCGATGATACTGTTAAGTTCTGGGCTGAAGTTCTTAAATATCGGGATTCTGGCGGAAACTGCCGTTTTCAGGAATTGGCTTCAGTTGCTCTGCAAATGCAGTCCTGCCTTGGTCGAATGCCGACGTCGAGCGGGTGTTCAGCCAAGTACATTTAATAAAAACGAAAATTCGAAATAACATGAGCGTTGAAACGTTAAACGCTATACTGAGTATAAGGTCCATATTTTAATTTGTATCTTAAAATTATAAATTAATTTACTTAAAATTTAAGGTACGGGCTGCGTCGACACAATATGTGCTGTTTTAACTATAATATACCACCCAGCTGCCTATCTACAATTGAAGACAAGAAATTTTATCCAACTGATAATGATTGACGACATCTTAAATATAATATAGATCTTAATTTTTGTACATTATTGTTTTTTTTTTGGTTTCTTTGTAATCATATCCGTTAGAGAATTACCCATATATTTTATGTTAAGTGGAACTGAGGTCTTATTAGTGAATAACATGCAGTACATTGCCTTATAAAAATCAGTTTTTTTCCTAACTTTTTTTCTCTGGTATTCCGCTTTTTTTAGCTTTTTTTTTTCGTTGATCCAGCTTTTTTTGCTCAGAAAAAAGTGACACCACTGCTAATTATCTATGGTATATTTTAATTTGGCGCATGAAGCACCATAAATATTTTTTATACAATATATATAAATATATTTTTCCAACCATATATATACAACCATGTTTTCGAAGCCCATATTCCATATATGTATACCATACTCACCCCATCTTCTAAGCGCCCGGTTTTTTTCAAATGGTTCTAAAAATTTTTACTTAAGTTTTTAAAAACATCGATGTTTAATATCGATGATTTAAAAACATCGATGTGCCCAAACATTGATGTTACTGCACCTCTAACACACACTGTATAATACGTTTGAGTTTATTTAGTTGTGTTGGTTTTACTCCATCTCTAAAACTGTTTTTTGACGATTTTTATACCCTTGCAGAGGGTGTTATAATTTTGTCCACAAGTGTGAAGGAGACATCTCCGACCCTATAAGGTATATATATTCTTGATCAGGATCACCTCCTGAGTTGATATGAGCATGTCCGTCTGTCCGTCTGTCTGTGTATACGCCAACTAGTCTCTCAGTTTTAAAGCTATCGACTTGAAACTTTGCACACACCCTTCTTTCCTTTGCAGTATATAAGTCAGAACAGCCGGGATCGGCCGACAATATCCTATAGCTGCCATATAACTGATTGATCGGAAATGATATAACTTTGACGTTTTCAAAGTTAGAGAGTTCAAATTTTACACGAGAGTTATTTTCAAAATAATATTTTCAAATAAATAATATATCCTATAGCTGCCATATAACTGAACGATCGGAAATGGTATTTGGTAGAAATACAAACTTTGATATAGAAGCTTGGGACTTTTTTTCGCATTTTTTTTTACAATTTTATTGTAATTATTATTGTTTTAATTATGATATTCTCATAAGAATCGGCCAACTACATCCGATGTTTGCGATATATATCCGGTTTTAACTGCAAGGGTATATCTACCGGAAAACTTCGGCTCCGCCCGAAGTTAGCTTTCATTTTTATTTATTTTTTTTTTGTGTCATGGATAATGAACTAAGCACCAGCGAAGCAGCCAGAGCTGCACTAAAGGCTAAACTGAAAAAAAAACTATTTCGCCCTCCTATCTGACGAAGACGATAAAGATAATAATGACGTCATGGAAGCGGCCGATGACGATGAGGTCTCTCTACTAAGTCCCCCAAGAAGGAGGAAAAAGTAGTCAAAGCACCCAAGGAGATCAAGCCATCACCGATTGTTATCGCGGACTTAACAAATATGAAGACCCTCTCCAAAGCCATCTCTGGCGCCCTAGGCGACAAGGTTAAAATCACTTATAAGGTCGACCAGAACAACTCCATTGGAGTCATGACCCCGAACAAGGACGCCTTTACCAAACTTAAGACGTTCCTTAGTGAAAATCAAAAGAGGTTCTACATTTTCCAACCCAGAGACGAACGCGGCTTCCGGGTGGTCATCAAGGGCCTCCATTACTCGACTGATCTGGAATATATCAAAGAGGGACTCGGCCGGCTCGGGCACAAAGTCAGGGCACCAAGAAACCCCTAAAAATCTTTTTTGTTAGCCTGGAGCCAGTCAAAAACAATAAGGAGGCGTTCCAAATCAAGCGGTTATGCAGCTCAGTAGTGACGGTCGAGCCGCCAATTAAATGAAACGATATCCCGCAATACTTCCGCTGCCATGCCTATGGGCACACCCAAAGATACTCCCAGCGTGAACATCACTGTGTAAAGTGTGCAGGTGAGCACCCAACGGCTGAATGTAAAAAGAACGCTAGTGAACCGGTCCTCTGTCTCCATTGCGATGGCCCTCATGCCGCCTCTTATAAAGGCTGCGCATCCTATAAGAGAGCGAAAAACGTTTTTGGCCCCAAGCTGGCAGCTGTCCCACGGTACCAGTCGCCCCACTTCAACAGGATCGACCACAACGCTAGCAGGGCTAACTCCAATTTCACCTACGCTGACGCAGCAAGGAATGCTGCCACACAACCGGAAACCAGCTCTAACGCCAACCCAATCCCACCACTGTGCGCGGTTATGTCCAGAATGGAAGCCATGTTCGAAAGAATGATGGAAAAAGTTATGGGTCAAATGACACTACCATTGAAGACATTACCATTGCTGCTGCCTACTGCCCCCCTAGACACAATGTCAGCGACGTTGACTTCGGGATGCTCCTGGACTCCCTCGGGCCCAAGTTTCTGATTGGCGGGGACTTTAATGCCAAACACCCTTTGTGGGGCTCCAGAGTCAATAACACAAAAGGCGTGGCCCTAGTTAGGCAAATCTGGGCTCGTAATCTCGGCTGCCATGCTACAGGCGCTCGGACAAGACAAGACCAACCTGAATAGAGTCTCCAAGTGGCTCGACGGGTTCGTTGAACAGTTGGAACCGGGTGACCCACAAAACAATCTGTGGCGCGTCAGGAAAAGCATACGACGTCCTCTTAAGAGGATCCCACCTGTTCAGCGAGCCGACGGAAGTTGGTGCGGGTCAGAGACGGACCAAGCCAACGCCTTCGCCAAACACCTGGAAAGCGTATTCTCCCCTTTCTACCGCTGCTCGCCAGAAGAGGCAGCAGAAACGGAACAACTCTTGGCAGAGCCAGCACGAAGCGACGACAGAATACCACCTGTAACGGAAGAGGAGACAGCCGCCCAGATTTCAATGTTGGGCATCAATGCAGCCGCATTAAAACTGCTACCACCTCCAAGCATCAAGATACTGACGAAAATTTATAATAGATGCTTAGAAATTGGGTACTTTCCGACCAATTGGAAACATGCTCTGGTAACCATGATACCCAAGCCCGGAAAGCCGATCTTGCCTCTTATCGTCCGATTAGTCTCCTATCGATACTCTCCAAAATACTCGAAAGAGTGTTGAGCCCTTTATTATACAATGTCTACACGGCCGGTCTTCCAGTTTTGGAGCCCCAACATAATGGCAGCGACCTATGCGGAAAATACCGCCTTCCTGACCGCTGCTGACAATGATCTTCTCGGCGATTGGCAGAGAAGGTGTGAAGGAATATTCAAGTGAATAAAGATAAATCCACCGCCACCACATTTTCTCTCCGTCGGGGAAATTGCCCACCGGTCCACCTCAACAGCTCCCCCATCCCCAAGATACCTGGGCTTCACGCTAGACAGAGGCTTACTTGGATGCCTCACCTAGTCAAAAAGCGAAAACAGTGTGAAGTAAGATTAAAGGCGTACTATTGGCTGATAGGTAGGAGGTCGAAGCTAAGGACCTCTTCGAAAATCCTAATCTACAAAGCGATTATTCGGCCAATTTGGACATACGGGATCCAAAATGCGGACTATCAAGACATTTGAAAATAGAGCTCTTCTTATCTCCACTGGGGCCCACGTTTACCACGACAACCAGATAATCCGCGAGGTGCTTGGCTTCCCATGGGTGAAGGAGGAGATCCAGAGAAGCAGCAGCAAGTACATCCAGGGACTACACAACCACCACAACGAGTTGGCGACCACTCTCCTCGACAAAAGCGAACAGATGCGGAGGCTGCGCAAATCTCACCCGCTGGACCTCATCCGGAATTACTCTTAGACTTTCTTATTTTTCCACCTCAAACTTAAGTTACACATAAGCCAATATTTTATGGCTGTTCCTATTGGACTGTTTTAAATAAAACCACCCATTTCAAAATAAAAAAAAAAAAAATCGTCGAGAGCACCAGAGCAGCCAAAACATATTTTTGTGGCTAAATCTAGGTACTTATAGAGTTTTAAAGTTATTTTTCTGTGCAAAGTTGTTTTTTATGCTTATAAAAAAGCAGTTTAGTTTTTTTATTTCTTATATCTTATATCTTGGCTTGCAATTCTCTCGAAAAGTTAATACCACCTGTGCCCAAAAAAATGTAATCAATTCGTCTTGGGTTGCAAACTGCACAAGAGAGCGAGCGAAAATTCTTACTGAAAGAAATGTTTAATGAAGATTGGGAAAAAACATTTTATTATACCAAATATGGATGGGGATGCCCAAATCGATTTTATTCTCTCATCATGTACACGTTATAAAATTGAACACCATTATAGTACCCGACATTCCAGTTTTAATTTATTGAGTGAGGATTTTACTCAAAAAGTATTGGAGCTAAAAGCAAAATATTTTTCAAGTGAAACTTCTTTAGGCGCATCGGGGGCCCCGAGGCAGATTGAAAATAGGCGAGTGAAACGGTAAGTTCGGAGCGTTACTGAAATCCGTCAAATGGGCGGGGCCAAGGAGCAGCTGCTCCTTCCCACTCTCGCCTATTCGCTCTCTCTGTCGCTCTCTCGCATCGCAAGCGCTGAACGATGTGAGGGAGCCACCGAGACACGCCGTCTCTTCCCTTCTCTCTCGAATGCCTTTCTTTCTCTCCTGTTTGCTCTATAGCAAACTACCAACGCCGTGCATCAGCCGTTCAGTAAGTGTGAAGCGAGGATGGGATATTGCGTTGACCTGTGATTCGCACTGAACGAAGCGATATTCTTAACAATATCGCTTAATCGAAGGAATATACGTATTACGGCTATTGATTTTTCTTTATTCAGTAACTATTTAGAAGGAATTCAGTGTGTGTTGGTGAACAATTAAGTTACGGGCAAAATGAGTCAGAGTGAGACTGATGTGACGAAAACTTGCGCATCAGATGCGACTCATCAACAGATAGTTGTCTCCAATATGCCTGATGAAATTCATGGCAATCCAAGGTAAATATATATTAAGTAAATATATCAAATGAATATATAAAATAACAAAAAAGGAAAGCTAACTTCGGGCGGAGGCGAAGTTGATATACCCTTGCAGTTAAAACCGGATATATATCGCAAACATCAGATGTAGTTGGCCGATCCTTGTAATTACATCATAATAAAACCAATTAATTACAATAAAAAATCTAACAAGAAAGGAAAGCTAACTTCGGGCGTAGCCGAAGTTTATATACTCTTGCAGTTAAAACCGGATATATATCGCAAACATCGGATATAGTTGGCCGATCCTTATGGGAAAAGGAATATATAATCCAATTTATTACAATACAAAATCTAAAAAAAAGAAAATAGAAGATTATTTTCAAAAATACGAAAGTTGATATTTCTACCAAATACCATTTCCGATCGTTCAGTTATATGGCAGCTATAGGACATAGTCGACCGATCCGGGCCGTTCCGACTTATATACTGCGTGCAAAGGAAAGAAGGGTGTGTGCAAAGTTTCAAGACGATAGCTTTAAAACTGAGAGACTAGTTTGCGTAGAAACAGACAGACGGACAGACGGACATGCTCATATCAACTCAGGAGGTGATCCTGATCAAGAATGTATATACTTTATAGGGTCTGAGATGTCTCCTTTGACGCGAAAGCTATTTTTGGTTATAAATTGCGACATGCCAAATTTCATAAGGATCGTCCGACTATATCTTATAGCTGCCATATAACTGAATGATCGGAAATTACCCAACTTTCGTGTTTTTGAAGATAGAATGCTAAAACTTAGTACAGATTCTAATTTTGGTCATTTGATCCAACGTACCAGATTTCATTAGGATCGGCTTACTATATCCTATAGCTGCCATATAACTGAAGGATCGGAAATGGTATTTGGTAGAAATATCAACTTTCGTATTTTTGAATATAGAAGCTTGGGACTTTTTTTTAGATTTTTTATTGTAATTAATTGGTTTTATTATGATGTAATCATAAGGATCGACCAACTGTATCCGATGTTTGCGATATATATCCGGTTTTAACTGCAAGGGTATATCAACTTCGGCTCCGCCCGAAGTTAGCTTTGCTTTCTTGTTTAAAAATTTAATTGTGGATGTGGTTACTTGTTTTAAAGACGTGGGAAAAGAAGTATTGGAATTATGCCAAAAAGTATCACTATCTCCCCGTACTATAACGCGTAGGACAGAGCAAATAGGAAAATTTATTTTTTCTGAAACAAAAAGAGGCTCTTGAATTGTAAATATTTTTCAATGTGCTTGGATAAAAGTACGGACGTTAACAATATTTCTCAACTTGTTATATGTTTGAAAACTTTAGATGAAAATTTATCTTCTTTTGAGGAAATGTACGATGTAATTTCTCTTCATGGGCATGTAACAGACCAAATTTCATTTGATACCTTTTTTTTTAATATATTAACCAAAAATAACATAAGTAATTTATCTTCAGTTTGTACAGATGGGGCAAATGTGATGACGAAAAAAACATAGGGCTTGAGGGGATTTAAAAAAAAAATAAATTTTTTGTCCGTTTATTCATTGCGTAATTCATCAGGAAGCTCCTTTTTAAAAGAGTTAAGGATGTCATGAAGAGGGGGGTATAATTCTTTATCACATAGAAAATTTAAGGTATTTCTAGATGGACTTAAAGCAGAATATGGGGATTTATTAATGTATACGGAAGTTAGGTGGTTAAGTCGGGGGAAATTTTTGGAAAAGCTTTTTAATTTAAGAAATGAATTTTTCTGAAAGTTTTGGGACAGGATGTTGATGATCTCATTACTTCATTTGAAAAAAAAGATGTTTTAATAGATTTAGCCTTTTCTGTGACACACGTATATTTAATGATCTCGATTTCTGTCTGCAAAGCAAAAATAAAGAAAATTTAGATATAATAAAATCTATAGATATGTATAAAAGAAAACTTAGAATACTTATAACTCAATTAGAGAATATTCTATATGTATATATAAAAATGAACCGTTTTCCGTCGTCACGACATTGATTTTTTTTTTAGTTTTCATTTTTATATCCTTGCAGAGGGTATTATAATTTTGTCTAAAAGTGTGCAACACGGTGAAGGAGACATCTCCGACCCTATAAAGTATATACATTCTTGATCAGGATCACCTCCTGAGTTGATATGAGCATGTCCGTCTGTCCGTCTGTCCGTCGGTCCGTCTGTCTGTCTGTTTCTACGCAAACTAGTCTCTCAGTTTTAAAGCTATCGACTTGAAACTTTGCACACACCCTTCTATCTTTTGCACGCAGTATATAAGTCGGATTGGCCGACTATATCCTATAGCTGCCATATATGTAACTGATTGATCGGAAATGGTATAACTTCGGTGCTTTTAGAGTTAGAGTCAACATTTACATGAGCGCTATTTTTGGCAAAATAATACGACATGCCAAATTTCATAAGGATCGGTTTACTATATCCTATAGCTTCCATATAACTGGACTATCGGAAATGACCCAACTTTCGTGTTTTTGAAGTTAGAAAGCTTGAACTTGGTACAGATTATATTTTTTGTCAGTTAATCTGACCTACCAAATTTCATAACGATCAGTCGACTATATCTAATAGCTTCCCTATATCTGAGCGATCGGAAATGGTTTTTGGTAGAAATATTAACTTTGGTATTTTTAAAGAAAGACGTTAAGGACTTTTTTTAGATTTTGTATTATAATAAATTGGATTATATTATCATATTCTCATATGGCCAACTATATCCGATGTTTGCGATATATATCCGGTTTTAACTGCAAGGGTATATCAACTTCGGCTCCGCCCGAAGTTAGCTTTCCTTTCTTGTTTTATTTTATTTTTTAGTTTTCTAATACTCTGTACAAGGTACTTACGGAAAAAAATATTAAGAAAGAGTTCTTAAGTTGCCGCGAAAACCATAACAACAGCCCTTTTATATTTCTTATTCACAAGCGAATCAAACTAGCCTGGGGGCTTGTTGTCAAATATTATGTGACATAGTGACAACACATTCATTTCTTTTATTTTAAAGACTAAGAAGTTTTTTGTTTGCTAATAAGTGTTTGTTAGTCACGGTAAGTTCACTTCACTTTGTATCGTTTTTTGGTAACCTTTCGGTGACTACACAGAAACCAATACAAGAAACCAACAATGCCAGCAACCAGACGTATAAACTTAAGCCGCAGAACTCGAAATACAGCAAGTCAAAGATATATAAGAGCAAATCTAACTGATGAACAACGCGAAGCTCGAAATGAACTTCAACGGAATCGAAATCAACATAAAAATGTTGTGTTTAATCCCCACAGAGCTGCATTTAGTTATAATGTGGCAATTGATTACAGTTCAGAGCCAATTGTTGCTATTGGACTAATGAATATTGTGTGTCCACATTGCAATGCATTGAAATTCAAAAAAGAAGCCCCTGGATTGTAGCCATTGGTACCACCACCAGAGCCACTACATTTATTTGTTATGGAAATGGGCCAGATTCTAATCATTTTTTGACTCATATCCAGCAATACAATAATTGCTTTCAAATTACGTCATTTGGCGCAACAAAAGTTATTCGAGACAATTTTTTTACCTACTTTCAAAGTAAGTAAGTATAATGGCAAACAATTTGCTCTACAATTACCTAAATACATTTTTATATTCTTGCAGATTCAGGGTCAAATATATCATAAAACAGGTTCCTTATTGCCAGTGCCTGATGATGACTATAAATTTTTGCAAATATATTTTAAGGGCAATTCAACAAAAGAAGTCGATCAGCGTTTTGCACACAACAACTCAGTGAAAAGATTTATTGTGGAACAACTTCAAACATTTTTCCATCAACACAATGGATTAGTTGCATTATTCACAACTGCATTAGACCGCATGCCATCAAATAATCATAAAATTGTCATTAATTTTATGAGGCGCCTGCAGGACAACATGCTGGACGTTTTAATGCGCCAAGAAATGATGAAGTGTCTATTGTCGTCGTAGGAGAAAATTTAGAAAAGCGAGTCATTGTTTTACATCGACGGAACGATAAACTTAAGCGTGTGTCTGAAACACATCGATCATATGATGCTTTACAATAACCTTTCCTATATTTTGGCAAGGTGAAGACGGCTATCATTTTTAAATTTGGATAATAAATACAGTTACAGGTAAATTAACAATATATGTTTACTAACTTAAAATTTATATTATTAAAACAAAAAAATTATTTACAGGTGCTGAAACGAACAAAAAAGTCAGTTCAACGAATTATTATTCATACAGACTGAAGGTTCGCTCAAAGAGGACAATCACATCTTTAAGTAGGGGTGCCAAAGCTCTGCACACAGGAGAGCTAACTCCCACACCAATGCAAAAAATCATTAATACATTGGTTCGAGAATTTTTTTCACATCCATGTGGGTGCACTGAAAAATAAAATTATAGTAACAATCACAAGGGGTTTAAAAAATATCAATATAATAAAAAAAAAATACTGGTCGAGTATTTTGGCAGAAACAAAAACAAGAATGAATTTCTTGCAGTGAAAAGTTTTCGGTACTCCAACAACAAAATTAAGGATTCTCCGACGATTGAGAAGAATAGGGAAAACACGAAAAATGGTTTTTGTTATTGCCCTTTGCTTATGCTGGGACCAACGAAGCTTATGGCGTGAGCAACGGAACCTTATGGCACAACTCCGTATGCATGAGCATTTCCAAAAACAAATGAGCAGCGAGAGCAATGCATTGCTGGGATGAGCAACACAGTCTTAAAGTGTCGGCGTCTATTTCACCAATATGCTGTGGATATATGTATATGTGAAAGTTGAAACTGAACGATTGACATTTATCAGGTTGAACCAAGCAAAACTGCGTTCCGAGGAATAAATTCATCTTCGGGGTGCCATTAATGCTGATTGAAATGCACAGAATGTTGGCAGAACAACTATTCTCCCAGCAACATACGTCGGAAGTCCGCGACATATGCATGAATATGCGCAAGATGCGAGGTTGTATAGGCGACATTATGGCACACCAGATTTGTTTATCACATTTACATGCAATCCAGAGTGGACAGAAATTCAACAAGAATTATTTACTAGACAATCAGCTATTGATCGCCACGACATCACTGCAAGGGTGTTCAAAATGAAATTAAAATCACTCAAGGATTTCATTGTTAATCATTGCGTGTTCGGCGAGACGCGCTGTTGGATGTCGAGTGGCAAAAACGCGGATCGCCACATGCACATATCTTTATTTGGTTGGTTGAAAGGATAAGAACTAATGAAATTGATATTGTGATATCAGCAGAAATTCCCGATAATGATGAAGACGCACTGTTACATGAGGTTATTACAAAAGATGGTGTATGGTCCATGTGGAATATTAAATCCCATTTCTCAAAAACATTAAGTAGCAGAAACTATTACTGGAAATGATGGATATTCACTTTATCGCCGCCGATCCATTGATGATAATGAAAAGTCCACAAGTAAAGGGGCCCTACTTGAACTTGGCCCTACATTCGTGCGAACATAATTTTTCAATAAATTTTCAAACAATTTTCAAAATATCAACATGTCAAGGTACAACGACAGCAGCACTGTAATTGCACTTATGGCAATAAGTATTCGCTTAGAAAAAAAGAAAAAAAAAAAGGAAGCACAGTAGGTATGCGGCTAAAAATCACCCATACGAAGCTTTTAAAGGAGTTGCATGAAACGTCTCCTATGGATTTAAAAAACTTTCTTCAAATGGACAGTTCTACATATAAAGAACTGTTAAATTTAGTAGAGCCTGAAATACGAAGACAGGACACAAATGCGTGAGGCATGCATTATTACGCAAATGCTTGTTTTTATATGCATCGCTTTTGGCGTGCCATAGCGCAGGCTCATTTTAGGCAATAAATAAAATCTTGCAGGAATGTTTTGTTCATTTTGCTCTACCAAAACGTTTTTCAAACTGACGTTCGTGCCAACATTGCCATCCATTGGCAAACATGTTGCCAATGTTGTTAAAATAGAAAAATTTCAATTTTATTCGAACATTTTGACGAACACTACCATCCACAGGAAAAATTTCGTCGAGCACAACATGTTCGCACAAAATGCTCGCCTGTGGATGGGCCCCTTAAGGATGTAGTCTCATGTGTGAGGTTGAAAAAATCAATTTTTTTTTTTTTTTTATATTTTGATAGTATTGTTTATTATGAATGTACTGTTAAAGTTTCAAATAAAAATATCAAATAATGACAGAGATACAGCCCATAATCGAGAGCGCGCCTACACCGAAAAGTATGAGTTTCTCGGTAGCGTCTAAACTTTAAACGCGCTTTTCTCGAAACGACATTTTTGTGTGCGGCGCAGGTGATTCACAAAATTCTATGGTACCGATCTAGCTGAAATTTGGATATGTTGTTCTAAAAAGTAACACCTCTGTCCCGTACTAGAATCATTTATTTTTAATGATTAGTTTTTTTTTTATCATTAATTTAAGACAATTTTTTTAAATTAAAACAAATTTTTTGTTTTGTGAGTTCGCCATTTTGTTGTTTATTGATGAAAATATTTCATTCTAGTCCGGGACAGAGCCATTAGCTTACAAAACAATAATCTATTCTAATTTTTTGTTTCGGATGACTCTAGCAGTCGAAATCACCTGCGCCAGGGACCTATCTTTTTTTTTTATATGCATACTTTGGCATGCTATAAAGTGTATTCAACTACACAAGAATAAATTAAACAAAATATTTTCAAATAGTTTATGATGCTTATAAAAACATATTTGAAAATTGAAACGATCGCATTATTTTTTATTACAAAAAATTTTTTTTGAAATAACCTCTAAAAAGTAGGCCGGCACATGAGACTACATCCTTAAATCAACCGGACATTAAAATTGATAATCGTTGAGTTGTTCATAAAATGGGTTAGCTATACAAAATAAAGTAGTGCTACGCTTAGGCAGTTCGCCGGGTCAGCCTTGAAAAAAAAAAAATACTACAAACACTAAAATACTATTACGGACCCTAAAACGAAACAGTACCTTGTATAGGTACACAGGGCATCTTGTATATATATAAATTTAGAAAAAATTCAGGAATTATTTTTACAATTAAATATTAATAATTGTGAAAAAATAAGAGTTTGTAAATACAATAAAGACCTTATTACAATATATATAACCGCTTTCAGGATCTTAATTCTTTAAATGCCCTTTTCGACTTACATAATTTTTCTGTGATATTAGTAATTTAGATACCAAAATACACAAAGAGATTAATAATTTAAGAAATCATTTTGGAATTCCGTTAGAAACAGGAAAAAATTCCTTGGTTTCACATTCAAAAAAATAAATACCCCCCAAGCATAAGAGTGAAATTTTTAAAATTTACTCTATGTTTAGAACTACATACAATTCTGAAGTAGCATTTTCACGTATGAAAAATATTTTATGAAAAAAAGGTAACAAAAGCTCCGATATTAATTTAGAAAAGTTATTGCGCATTAAAGAATTTAATGGAAAAATTAATTTAGTTGATCATTTGGATGTTGTCAAAGACGAATTATTTTTGCAGAGGGTATTATAATTTTGGTCAAAATTGTGCAACGCAGTGAAGGAGACATCTTCGTCCCTATAAAGTTTATATATTTTTGATCAGGATCACCTCCTGAGTTTATAAAAGCATGTCCGTCTGTCTGTTTCTACGCAAACTAGTCTCTCAGTTTAAAAGCTATCGTCTTGAAACTTTGCACACACCCTTCTTTTCTTTGCAAGCAGTATATAAGTCGGAACGGCCCGGATCGGCCGACTATATCCTATAGCTGCCATATAACTGATTGATCGGAAATGGTATAACTTTGGTGTTTTTAGTTAAAGAGTTCAAGTTTTACACGAGAGCTCTTTTTGGCAAAATATTGCGACTTGTCAAATTTCATAAGGATCGGCCGACTATATCCTATAGCTGCCATATAACTGAACGATCGGAAATGACCCAACTTTCGTGTTTTTGAAGATAAAAAGCAGAAACTTAGTACAGATTCTATTTTTCCTAACATTCAACCTACCAAATTTCATAAGGATCGGTCGACTATATCCTATAGCTGCCATATAACTGAACGATCGGAAATCGTATTTGGTAGGAATACCAACTTATGTATTTTTGAAGATAGAATATTGGGACTTTTTTTTAGATTTTTTATTGTAATTAATTTGTTATATTATGATATTCTCTATGAGTTGTTAATGACTTGCCCTCTAGATAAGAAGAACTCTCTAGTTCTTATCTGCATATGTACATAAGAACTAGAGCTAATGATGTTAAGCTTTGTCTTCAATTCAAATCCATGGATCAAAATGCAAGCTTATGTCTTCTTATCGTTCTTGCCCTCTGCAGGCTACATATACTCTTTATGGGATTGCCTTAAAGAAATTAACTCAGGTTAATGATCTCGGCGTCCTATTAGAAACTAAACTTAAAATTGCCGACCATATTTCCTCCATGGTTAATAAGGCTAAGAAAAATTTGTAATAGAAGTACGAAAATTTCATTCCTCTATTCCTTAGCCATTGTAGTTCGACATATGCACAGCACGACCCTTTTAGGGTCTTATGCTCAAACTACAATGGTCTCTACTCTATAACATCTCTTTTCTGTCCTTCAAATTTTAAATATAGAATTTTAAATTTCCGTACGAACTCCTCCTAATGCACGAATTCTGGGTTCTTTGCGCTATTCACCAACTGAATAGATTGATTTTATTTATTAGTTGCCAGAATATATATATTTTTTTTTATTATAGGTTTGCTTTTATTTATTGAATCTGTTCTTATTTTTGAGACTAACAATAAGTTGACGAATCTTAACATTAAAATTGAACTAACAGTATACTAAGACTGCATGTTGAGGCTGGAGCTCATATGATAGAGTCGGCAAAGTAAACGCAGTGGTGGCAGAATTTGGTTGGAAGACATTTTTAAGGTGTTTGCGTCGCTGCGCGCTCGAGCTGCAGAGACGAGTACAGACTCCAGTAAATTAAAAAAACTGTCTACGTTGGCTTCGTCGCTGAGGAGAGGACTTAGCTCAATGAGTGAGCTTATATACTTCCTGTACTTAACCCAATTGGTTTTATGTGAGGTCAGTTTTTATGATTGGTGAAATGTTCCTGGGTGTCGGAGTAGAGTAAAACGGACAGGCGAGTAATCAGATGAAAGATCCGAAAGGCATTCGGCGCTTATCAGATTTTTAGGGAAGTTTTTGGTAATCGCAAAGTCTATTAAATCGGGAAGTTTCTTTGTGTCTGCCGGCCAGTATGTTGGTGTGCCAGAAGAAACGTAGTCTAGCTTGTTCTTAGCTTTGATAATTGCATTACAGAGCTGCTTTCTTTTTGGGGTCACGAGACGAGATCCCCAGTGTGTGTGCTTGGCATTGTAGTCTCCTGCTGCTATGAAGTGGTCTCCGAGTGAGTTGAAAAACTGCATAAACTCATCTTCGGCTATGGTGAAGCATTGGGGGCATTATAAGGCGGCTAGAGCTAATTGCTTGCCAGTGTTTTGGTGTATATTTATGGATGTGGCTTGTAGATAGTTTTTAGAAAATTCCTTATGATAATGGTGCTTAATAAGGTTTTTGGTTAAAATTCCAGTCCCGCCGTGTGCTTTACCATCTGGTTGATTTGTTTCATAGAATGAATATCCTCGTAGTTGGAAATTGTATCCGTTTGTAAGATGTATTTCTGAAAGCAGCATTACGTCGATTTGATTGTCTAGTAGGAATTGCGCTTACTCGAGTTTATGCTGCGAAACGCCGTTAGCGATCCACGTAGATATTCGTAGGGAAGTCATTATTTGGATTGTTGTGAAACCAGCATTTGTATTAGTAGATTTTGGTTTCGCATTAGATCTTGCATAGCTGTACGCATAAACGACATAAACTCCGTAAGGCTTTGTTGTAGACTGCATATCATAGCTTCAAAGTTACTTTTTGGCTAGTTAGCAAAGCAAAGCATTAAAAGCAAAGTTAAATTAAAAAAATTACCCATCATGCTATGAGTCAAATAATTATTTTTTTTTTTGTAAATGTTGCTTTTATTTCTTTAATCTTCTTTTTGCGAGACTAACAAGAGGTGTATCAAATCTTATATTTTTAACTTAACTAACATTCATATAGTAAATATACAAAGGCCCTAAAAATTGATTGCTGGGTTGGGAGAATTTCTAACAATTTGTACTTATAGCACTTATTTGTACTTATACTTAT
The DNA here is from genome assembly GCF_030179905.1 of Drosophila bipectinata. NCBI lineage: Eukaryota > Metazoa > Arthropoda > Insecta > Diptera > Drosophilidae > Drosophila > Drosophila bipectinata. The sequence continues at coordinate 16,040,105 of NC_091740.1, read as the reverse complement.
AGCAGGTGGTGTCCGTACAAAGCTTTTGTAATGAAAGTTCAACTTTGGGAAGAGTTTTAAAAAAATGCTTAGATATGTTCAGTGAGTGTCTATTTCCATGCTGTAGAGCCATTAATTCCTAATTCTGAATTCATTTTTTTATCTAGACCACGCACACATGTTTAAAATTTGAGTGTATGCGTAGCAAAGAAAAAAACTGAGAGCAAAGCATTCACTGAGCGAAAAAAACGTGGTTTTTTATTTCATTTTTCGTTAAATCAAAAGTTGGAATGGTCACTAAAATAGTGTATTTTGTTATAAAGAAAGCTTTGCTAGCAAGAGTTCTAAAAAAAATGAAAAGCTACGCTTTTCTATATTTTCTATGGAGAAAACTTTTTCCAACCCAATTTATAAGAAAATTTTTCTCAGTGGAAACATTTTGATTTTTAGTTTAGACTGTCAAATGAATCAAAATGAGAGCAAATGAGAGAGCTTCTAAAAAAAATTTGAGAGTGCTCACACTGTCAGTGTGCCGGCAGCGCTGCGGCAGAATTTCCTACCCTATACACGCGTGCTATGTAAAATGAGAGTTTGCCCACCACTGATCTAGACTCAAACGCGCTTTTTTGCGAAATTTCATTTTTTTGGAGTCCTTGTTTGCAAGTTATTAATTAATGCCAAAAAATATAGCAAATTCCCTGCGATTTCCCGCAATTAAAAAGTACGATCACGCCATTTTTTTTACAAATTGTATAAAACTACCATTATTGTCATAACCAGAAAATATTTTTTTTTTAATTTTTCACATAGAACAAAATTGATGAAAAGAGGCGGAATCAAGCCCATTTTTTCAAAACATCTTTGTTTCTTTGTTATTAACTTCATTTAAAAAAGGGAATTTTAAAAAGGTTGATTTGTTTTGAAATTATTTATTAATGTTAAAAAAACCGGGCAAATTTCCCACTGTGCCATAGTGTGCATAAAATGAAATAGCCGCCAAGCACCGAGTCTGCACTTCTTCTAAGCTCAGCGTGCCGCTCAGACTACCGCCATTCTCTTTTATTCGACATGGGAGGCAGCAAGCCTAATTCCATATTCATCCAAATAGCTTCGTCTTTGGTAACGGTGACATCAGCAGCCAGTTCTACTTCCTTGCGATGAGGTCAGGCTCCGCCAGGATCGGCCACAGAGCACCAGAGTTAGGTGTGAAGGTAGAAGATCATGATGCGGATAGCTGAGATGACTAATGCGCAATGATTGCCGGTAGGTCCACTTTAGATAAGTTAACCTAGATACATGCTGGCTGGTGAATGAAAAGGCTGACCGCAATCCGAATTAGGCTAAGGTAAGGGTAGGAGCCAGTTGGGTGATTGCATCGGCAAGACTCGGTGCCGAAGTTGGCGGCAACGAACGGAAAGATTCGAACTGAAAGAATGTACTCGGGAAAGGTCCTGAAATATATGTAATAAATATGATTTTCAAATTTAAATTAACGTTAATTTAAGTTTACCTATCGATAACATACACCTTGATTAGATGCTAATTAATGTTACCTAAGCTCATCAATCAGCTGATGATCAGCTGTGAACTGTGATATATACAATTTTGGCGCCCTTTTGCTTATTGGTTGCATAATTAAATAAAAAGAGCAATTTACGTTTATTCTAGTGCAAGTTTCGTTCTTAACAACTATAAAGGTATGTGCAACACAGAAAATCTGTGCCTGTGACTTGTCAATAAATGTTTTACTTATAAATTGTAGTGGATATTAAGTGTATTAATTATGCGCGGAATAGAGCGCACACCAGACACCACACCAGCGAATGTCACACCAGCGAAGAATGTCAGAGTCGAAGCGCGCACTTTTCTAAGTATGGCGCGGCAAAGCGATCCCCACTAAAAACTTCTTCGTAATGGAAAGCTTTGCATTAGGAGAAGCTTGTAACAAATATAATTGTAACGAAAAGGAGCTTTTCGAAACTGGGAATAAGCTGCGCAATTTCAATAGTAGGCCTGTCTACAAGTGGAAGAAATGCGATAAAAATAAGGCATCTTTTGAAAAAAGTAATAAAGAATGGCTATGGTGTTGATGGAATGATGATCATTTAGAAATGTTGAACAAAATGAGAATTATTTTTTTTTTTTTTTTTTTTTTTAAGCTTAGTTTGTTTTTATTGGATCACTCGTTATGAGTCTAACAATAAGGTTGCAAATCTTAAAATAATACAACATCTAACAGTTTGTTTTGAACTGAATAGAGACTACGTGGTCCTAATAATTAGCGCTGGATTGGGAGGTCGTTGCGGCGAAGACGAGAACTGCTGGACACTCGCGTGAGGGCTCTCGCGAGATGATTTGGATGTACTGATAGCCTGTTGTAGTACTTTGTTTTAATTTGTGCTATCTCTTCTCTGACGAGTGGTATGTGAAGGTTCCTGTGAATGTTTTTATTCCGAACGTACCACGGGGCCCCGGTGATGGTTCTGAGAATTTTTGATTAAGTTCGTTGCATTATATCCACACTGCTGTTACTGGCATTCCCCCACAACTGGGAGCCGTACATCCACATTGGTTTCAAGACGGTGTCATATAGGAGTACCTTGTAGTCCAAGCTAAGGGGCGAGCGGCTATTGATAAGCCAGTGGAGGCTATTGGCTTTCAGCTTTAAATGCGTTCTTTTGGCTTCAATGTGGCTGCGCCAGGTAAGCCGTCTATCGAGGTGTACGCCAAGATATGTTACTACATTTGCTATCGGAACCACTGTGTTGTTAAGAATAAGTGGAGGGCAGTCTTGCCTGTTAAGAGTGAACGTTACGTGTTTGCATTTTTGTTCGTTAACTTTGATTCGCCAGTCGGATAGCCATTGCTCCACTTCCACCAGGTGTATAGCAAGTTGCGCCGTTGCTTGTTTGGGGCATCACGCGCGGCTTAGGATCGCTGTGTCATCAGCAAAAGTGGATGTGGTTAGATTTCTGCTCGTTGGGATGTCCGCAGTGTAGATAAGGTAGAGTGTTGGACCAAGCACGCTGCCTTGAAGAACTCCGGCTCTAATGATGTAGTCATCGGACATGGATGAATTACATCTTACTGAGAATTTCCTGTTGTATAGGTGTGACTTCAGAAGTTTGTGAGTGTTGGTTGGGAGCATTTCTATAATTTTGTGCATTAGACCTTCTAACCATACTCTGTCGAAAGCTTGTGATACGTTCAGAAATATCGCAGTGCAGAACTCCCTTTGTTCAAATGTATTTCGGATTTCTGAGGTTATGCGGTTGACTTGCTCAATGGTTCCGTGTTTTTCTCGAAAACCGAATTGATGAATCGGGATTTTGTTGTGTGTTCTGAGATATGGGGAGTATGGGGTGTGCCAAGAAGCATTTTTCAAAGAGTTTTGATAGACACGTTAGTAAACTAATTGGTCTATATGATGAAGCGATTGTGCGGTCTTTGCCAGGTTTTGGTATCATTATTGTTTGGTCATAGAGCTTTTTCAATGCCGTAAACAAAAAGACGAATTTATATTTAATTTAAAACGTTACAAATGTTTATTCCTGCATGCAGATGAAGCCGGATGATCCGCAGATAGACCAGCTTACGGTCCATGCAGGGACTCAAGTAAAGCTCTCGAAAGTGGAGAGGGCGGCCCAGGGACTCAAGTAAAGCTCTCGAAAGTGGAGAGGGCGGCCCGACCTAGACATTGCCGAGCTAGAACTCTCTATAGAAAGCTTGTTGAGTCGAGCGGCCGAGAGAGAGTCGGCTTGCGATCAGATCCCGTTTGATGATGTGTTGGGCTGAAATACATTTTGAAGATGCTCTGCAAATCTGAGGGCTCTATCTTCGTCGCTTCGAGCCCAGTTGCCTGTGGATGTCCTTATTGGCATTGCAGATTCGATTGGTGCGCAGAGAGATGAGTGTGCTCTCCAAAGTGGGAACTTGGAGCTCATTGGGGATAACTGTTCTATGTAATGTTTTTGGGACCTTTCTTCTTCATGACGAAGTGCAGCTGAGAGCCTCTCTGTAGCGTCTTTTAACCTTTGTTTTGCGGATGGTGATCTGTTGGATTGCCATTCTCGCCGTGAGCGTCGCTTTGCTAGAACGAGCTGCTCTATTTCAGCGTTCGTGTATCTATTATTGTACGATGTTTTTCGCGTTTGTGGAGTTAATACGCGAGCTGCTGCGACCAAGACGGATTCAAGAGTGTTTGTGGATAAGTTGATATCAGCTTCGTCATTCAAACGTGGATTCAACTCAATGTGCGAACTTTTTTATTTTTTGTACTTAAGCCAATTGGTTTTATTCGTTGTAAGTCTGAATGGTTTATCTACCGCAACTGGATGTAGATTTAGATGAAGAAGTACAGGCGAGTGATCAGACGATAGATCTGGTAAGGAGTTGGCACTTATCAGGTTGCGAGGAATGTTTTTTGTGACTGCAAAATCTATCAAGTCTGGCAGTTTTCTAGGATCTGTTGGCCAATATGTAGGTGTCCCAGGTGACACACAGTCTAGCTTGTTGCTTGCTTTTATTATTGCATTTTACAACTGCCTTCCCTCAGGAGTGTACAAGTCGAGATCCCCAGTGCGTGTGCTTGGCATTGAAGTCTCCTGCTGCTATAAATTGTTCGCTCAGAGAGTTAAAATATTCCATGAATTGGGATTCTGATATTGTAAACCGAGGACGACAGTATTTGTGAGATGAGTTTCTGCGAGTAGCAATACATCGATATGGTAATTAGTAAGGAACTAAGTTAACTCGAGTTTGCGCTGTGAGACGCCGTTGGCGTTCCACAGTGCTATACGGAGTGAAGCCATTGATTATTTAGTCTGTTTTTGAGCAACAAGCACCTCAATCAAAACGTTCTGGTTTCGCATAAGATCTTGCATAGTTGTCTGCATGAATGACATGAATTCCATCATACTTTGTTGAAGATTACATATCATTGTTTCAAGTTTGTTCGTAGATGGTTCTTTTGGTTGATGAGGGGAAACTGATGATCTTGGATCGGTGGGAGCGGTACTTTTAAGACCCAATTTTAGAGCAGTTGCATAGCTTGCGGATTTGTCGGTGACTTCATTATTGGCTAAAGATTTAACAGCTGAAGGGGGGAAGACATTACGTGTAGATTTCATAGGTGGTGTATGTGAGTGATCAGTGGTCACTCTTCGGTGTGTACGACTTTTCAGTTCCTTGTAGACTGGACATCCCCTGTAGTTAGCCGTATGGTTGCCTCCACAGTTTCCGCACTTTTTGCTGCTGAAATCCTCTTTATTTTTTGGGCATTTGTGAGATTCATGAAGGTCTCCACAAGCAACGCATACTGGACGAAGCGTGCAATAAGACCCTGTGTGGCCATATTCCTGACAATTATTACACTGCACCGGTCCATTTCTTTTATGCGGCTCCTCTACCGTAATTCTGCGGTGTAGTAGGAACTGGAGAGTAAAGATTGGATGCACTTCATTTTTGTTCAGAGGCTTGGATTTGGTTTCGGGTTCAAGTTCTACCTTGAAAAGAGGTTGAGGCTTTCTTTCTCTATTCAAAATGTTAATAACATTTTATACATTTAAGGGGACCCTCCCCATTCTCGATTTTAAATTTTGACGATTTTCAATGGGCTGGCAAATGAACATAAATTATTTTTTAGGGTTGTAACTGTGCTTACATATATTAAGACACAAAAAGGAAGAAAATCATTTCACAGAATTTTTTTTTGTTTTGTTTTTGTTGTTGTTTTTTGTGATCAAAGAAAAGCCCTTCTTTTCGGCGGCGCATGTGATTTCCGCTCACTGGAACATCTGAATCCAAAAATTCCAACGGGATTAGAAAAAGTACATGTTTGGCTCTCGTATGAACTAGGATTATTAACTTCGCTCAAAAATTAACAAAATGGTGGACCTTTGAAATTTTTTTTTGGAAATTTCCATTTTTTTCAGCCACAAATCGAGTTGAAAAGTAAGGAAGATCTTCACCGATTCGATTTATCCTAGTTCATACGAGAGCTATATATGTATAGAATAACGTGTTAAAATTTGGAACCGATTGGATTAATAGTTTTTGAGTAACCTCATGCGCCAGTCGTAAAAACACTGTTTCGAGAAAAACGCGTTTAAAGTTTTGAGATGGCTCTCGCCGTCGCCTGAGGCTTCCACCATAAATCGGCTATATCTTTAAGAGTTTTTGAAATTTTTACTTGAAATTTTCAGGGAACATTCTTGAATAGTTACAAGTTCGAATTAAATTTAAAAAAAAAAATCGATTTTTTAAAACCGAGAATGGGTGGGGTCCCCTTAAACCTTTCTTTGTTAATGGAATTATGTGGAAATTGTCTGGTCCTATTAGATTCAGTATCGAGTTTACGAGAGCATTCGAACTTTTCTCTCGGATGTAAATCGGCGGCGGCTTAGGCTTTTTGTTGTCCCCTACGATGACTTCAGGAGGTGTATCATTGGATTTATCTGCCAAAATAGCAAATCTGTTTGCATCTATGGGCTTCTCTATTGTAGATTGTTTTGAGGTGCCTCGAGTTATTTTAGCAGAGTTACCAAGTCTAGAGTTCTGCGGGTTAAGCTTTCGATTTATTTGTATGTAGCGATCCATACCAGTCTGTACGGCCGAACGTTGTTTTGAAGGGGGCACGCTGGTGTAAGGTGCTGCATTATTTGCTTCCACAGCAGTTTCCGATATTACGGCAGATGTTATTGCGCGAGCAGTCGTTGCCGTTGCAGTTGCTAATGACGTCACTTTACTGGTGACCGTGGCTATGCAGGCAGGCATGAGGGAAGGGTATGGGGTTTTATCCAACGAGAGCGCAGGAGAGCAAGAACGTGCCCTGCCTTGCGATGTTGGATAGAGTTCATTACTCGGGGTTGGGGTTATTGATCGCGGTTGGTTATTTTTTGTTGGGTTTGCGGTCGCGTTGTCTTGCGTTGACACAAATGAGTGGTATGCGTTGTTACGTAGCAAAGAGAGTCGACGCTCGTCTTGCTGACGTTGGAGCACCGTATGAGTGTCGAATTCACTCATAGCTTACTGTTTTTGATTTTCTTATTTTTTATTTACACAAAAAGAACGAAGTTCATCGCACTAAGCGTCTTTTCGCCCACTTTTCGCACGATAAGAAGACAAAAAGAAAGCACGTCTGCACTCGCCGACGTTCGCGAGCGAAATGAGAAGCGAGAAAGTTATTTCAGAGTGTTGCAGAAAAACTCAAATCAACAAACTATAAGGCATTTTGGAGAAAGTCTCGACGAATGCATTGTTGTTGGCTGCAAGTAGCAGCTTGTATAAGGACGGAAGGCGCAATTCATCAAGAATTTTCAGACGAAAAAGCGCTGGCGGTATCTATAGATGTTGGACATAACAAGTACAAAAGGAAGTACAAAAGAGCAGCAAAAGGCCAAAACGCCAATATTTATCCGTGCTACGACAAATTGCTCTCCGCGAAAAAAAAATGCTATCCAAGCGGCATCACAGTCACGGACTATTATGCTGAAGTGCCTCTACAAAGTTTGGTGGACCATACTATAAAACGGATCATGGATGCAAGCCCTCAAACTTATCAAATTGAGAATAACAATATAATTAATTTAACAGCGGTTTACAAATGGGGTTGTGTTGGCAGCAGCGGGCATTTAACTTATAGACAAGAGTTAAATGTTTTCGATGGTCCTATGGAAAAACAATCGACCTTCTTCCTCGCGGTAAAGTCGTCCAATCGCCGGTACTAGAAATACTAACAATGGAAACACTGCACGAAGATTTTTTCAGCAACCAAATTAAAATGCGCGCATAACAGGAGTACACCAAATGTTAATATTTCGATTTAGCGTTGTCCTGCGAGCATTGGCCTGTGGACATTACTTAAACACGGATGCATTCGGATCGTACGCTATGGAAAGTGCAGAAATTTTTGTAACGAAATACCCTTACTTTTCCATGCCATCGTCTGTTCACAGAATTTTAATTCATGGAGCAGAAATCACAAAACAGTTTTTTTCTTCCAATGGGTATGATGTCAGAGGAAGCGCTTGAAGCAAGAAATAAAGATTATCGAAACATACGAGAGAATAATATAACAACATACAACCAATACATACAACCAACACTTTGTTGTTGGAGTGCCGAAAACTTTTCACTGCAAGAAATTCATTCTCTTTTTTGTTTCCGCCAAAATGGTTGACCTAAAGCAATAAATTTATTCTTCGCAGAACATTTTTTAAGTAAGAAGCTCCGCATTATTTGTCATAGTATAATAATAAGTTGTTGTACAAAATATAGGGTCTTGTTTTAGTTGCTATAATAAAATGTATTTTTTATTATATTGATTTTTTGAAACTCTTTTGATTTTTCAGTGTACCCAAATGGATGGGAAATCCCATGAATCCCAAAACTCTAGAATCTATAAAACTCTTTCCAAAGGCGTAGAGGGTCAAGCGAACAGGTGCAGAAAGATTGAGACGGATGAAAGAGCTTAGCAGTCAAATGCATTTAAATATAGGAGCACACCATTGACGAAAAAATAAGAAAGGGACAGCTTATACATAGACAAGCATAGACAAAGAACACTGGGACACTGGTAAGGGGACACTGCTATAACGATCCGGACAGCTACAACTGCATGGAAAAGAGATGAGCAAGCAGACCAGAGATCGGCACAATGGACCTAAACCGCTGCCGCTATAACTAAATATATCCAATAATACAACAGCTTAGAAGGCTTTTTCGCTTCGCTTTTGGTCTCCGCTTCTATTTGTTCGATTTCGTTTGGCCGGATGACGGTGTAGTTGGCAAATGGAAAGTTTCTAATTGAATTAGTGGCAAGGCAAATAAATTCGAGGCACCGTTTAGCCGGAAGCCAATTTGGAGATGAGTAGCGAATGTTTCAGCTATTTCTTCGTCACTGCAACCCCAGCATCTCGAGGAGTTTCTTATTGGGAAGGTCGTTGCGATTGTAGCGCTTAAATTGTAGTGGGCCGTGTAGACCCATATAGGATAGATGAAAGATTCTGAATGTACCGCAGCTGTGAAATTTCTGCCTGTTGCTAAAGAGCCTGGTCGAATGATCGAGTAACGAGACGTTGCTTCGAGGCTGGTAATCTGCTGGTATGGCAATCACGACGCCAGTGTCAGTATTTGTTGGCTCTACTTCCATTCCTTGCGGAGTAGAGACTTGAGCTGCCGCAACGAGTACTTCTTCCAGGGCGCTCCAAGAAGTTACATTCTTCTTGCATTTAAGCCAGTTTGTTTTGGCGATGTCAAGCAGAAGAGTGTTCGGTTATTTGGGGCTTTGCAGAAGCGTTTCTAACATAGGATAGTGGTCTGAACATAATTCTTAGACCACTTTAGCACTTTTAGATTGCGAGATATGTTTGTTGTCACCACAAGATCAATAAGGTCTGGTAACTTTCGTGGGTCGGTTATTTCTGGGCTTTGAATAAGGCTGTAAAGCACAGACGAAAAGTCTGAAGATAATTCCGAGACCTCTAACACTTATTAGCTTGCGAGATATGTTTTTTGTCGCCACAAGATCAATAAGGTCTGGGAGCTTTCGTGGGTCGGCTGGCCAATATGTAGGGCTTTCAGGAGAAACACAGTACAGTTTATTTGTAAAACTTTTATTATTACATTATACATTTGCCTTCTTTTGGGAGCCACGAGATGCCATCTTCAGTGCGTTTGCTCTGCTATTATTCTCCTGCGGCTATAAAAACATCCTCAAGTGATTGTAAGATCCTCCGAGGTTGTAAAGGTAGTAAGACAGGCAGTGAACGCCTATAAAAAGAGACAGGCAGTAAATGGTGGCGAATAAAAAGGCTTCCGTTCCTTTATTGAATTTATATCGAAGTGGCCTGCAAAAAGTTTGTTGCAAACCTTTTGTTAAAATTGTGTTTAAAGCAATAAGTCCATTAGGCTGCTAGGCTGTTATTGTTATAAGCCTGTTAGGCTTAATGTAGCTCTAGGAAAAACATAGCATAGGAAAAACCGTCAGTGATGTTATGACCAGATGAGGACCCTGCAGCTTTGGCGAAGAAGACGTCTGGCATTGTTTTTGGTGCCGTGAACTTTAACTACAAGTAGTTTAACTACAGTCTCTATAGTTCGCCGTACGGTTCTCCTTTCCACATTTATTCACGGTAGTAACTTCTTTGTTTGAAGTGCAGTGAGTGAGATTGTGGACATCAAAGGACTCGAGCTTGACCTTGAAGAAAAGTTGTGTGCTTTGTTAAAAGTTGTAATAACATTCTTGGCCGTTTAACCTTTTTCCTTGAGAGGGGTTTCTATTTCCGCGGAGGTTATGTCGGAATCCAATTCCGTTAAATCCATTTGTAGGCCCTTGCTGGTTTTAAGTTGGTATGTGTAGTAGTTTTTCTTAGCCTTTTCCAAATATTTGGAAACGGTTTGGTAGTACTTTTTAGTCTTTGTTTGTAACTTTGCTTCATGGATATTTTCCCCGTCCCCTGCATTTGGTTTGGCGTGAACCGAATATCCATCTGCATCTTTGGGCATAAGTATCTAGCCGGCTTACCTTCCCCTTTTTCAATTAATGACTTCCGGAAAAGTGCGTCTGCGACTCTACTTATCCGGTAAAAGAGTCGTAGCAGTTCAAAATCCCATCTCGCTTTCTCCCGACCTGGCGCTCGTTGTTGTTTATCAATTTAAGTGCCATGTGCTTTGGGATCAAGTGAAACACCCAGGTAGATCCTCATCAGCCTAATCGCTCATTTTATGGCAAGGCACGTCTCAGTTGCCAAGTAAATATTTTCTTCGCTCAGGATCGAAGGACGACTCTCTTTACAAAATCTGGGTCTACAAGTACTAGTCCAAGTTGAGTGTTTTTAAACCCCTTCTGGAGTGTGGCCGTTCATTTCCATTTTGTCTTTGCAATTCATGTTCGGCATCGCGTACCATGATTACATAAAATAATTACCTTTTCTTCTGTCCTCTCTCTTCTCTTTTTACTACATTTAAAGTGGAGAAAGGAAATGTCAGCCTCCTGAAACCTTTCTTTTAGTTCTCCATATGCTCCTCACTTGTGCGTATGATCACAAAATGTCATCATGGTACGCGAACACTGAAAGCAGTGTAATCTTCCTGCACGGTAGCGCGGCTTGACACACCCTTTTTCCAAAAGCTCTTGTCATAGTAATCCTTTATGGCCTGCTTACGTTTGTAGTTCCCCTTTTTAAAACCTCTTATAATATTTTTTTTCCCAATATTCCAGCCACAGCTATCACTGGTATTTCTATTGCCTGGTATTGGTCTTGCCGAACTGTCCGAGGATATTTTATACCTAGCACCATAGGATTCTATGCCTTGCATCATCACTAGGTTCGGTCTTTTCTTCTTGTCGCCGAAACTTAGCTTGTCTGGAGACACCACACGTGTTTCCGTGTAGTCCCTACAGCTTCACCAGTCTTCTATACGCTACGCGTTTTTCGGCGATGTCCGAGTTTTCTGCTAACTTCTCAGAGATTTAACTTGTTGTTGCTCTTGTGTCTATCATGGCCCTTATGGCCCATCTAACTGCTTCTACCACCTCGACGACTTCTGCACCCACTTCCTCACTGGCCATGCCTCCACACCTGTGGCATGCCTGCGTTGGGTTTTTGACATCCATCCTTTTCTTTTGGTGACCTGTTGCTGCGTCAAACCTTGGTGCGGTTTCTCTTTTTGCCACTTGGATGCCCATCTCTTGTGTTGTGGCCCTGAGTGGGCGGCTTGTAGTCTTCCCCAATGGCCTTATTAAAGACCGAAGTTCCACCATGTAAACCTTAAAAGGCTTCTCTTGTCACTACTTCCGCTGACCTGAACCAGGTTCAAAATATCCTTTTGGTAGAAAAAAGTTTCAAAACTCCTCCTGAATTGTTTTTATGTTAGCCACTCCTCATCGTTCATTATGGACCACCTGAACTAGCTCTGGCATCGATTGTATTTTTGTCTAAATCGTGCGTTTTTCGGAACATACCACTGCCTTCTGCCGCGCGGCCCAAACTTCTCCTTTTCTACTTTCGCTTTCCCTCCATCCTCCCGTACCGACCACTGTTATACCTCTCTTGATTGACTCACCTCTTTAACTCCTATGGGATACATATCTATTTATCAATATGGATGAAGTTGCATTAGGTCCCAGTATGCAACTTTAAAAGAATTGAAACCATACATTTATACAATACTTTATTTTATTTCTATAGGAATTACATATTCTATAATACTTATATATGAAATTCTGGCTTAAACGCGTTCTTTAATTTTTCCCAGTAAAGTATTTTGTAATCTGTAAGTAAAAAAAAAAGATTTTGTTATAATATAATAAATGTAGTAGTTATGTAGTATTTTATATTCAAACGCACCTTTTTTTGTCAGGCATTTACTTTTATACCAGGTGTTGGCAGAGCCCTATTTCAGGGGCATAGGAAATATCTCTGCCCGAGCTCTGCCGCACACACACAGTATAAACGTATGAAACGTCATGCTTGCGACCTACTTTCTGCTATTCGTTACTAATAATAATGAATTTAAATCACATGAATGCATGAAGTACCCACCACTAATTTATACCTTTGCTGAAAGATTAATAATTTATGTTAGAAGTAAGCAACTCAGTGGGTCTATTTCGATTTCGAATGATTTTCGCAGAACTGTTAAGAGATGGTGGAGTAACATGGCAACCGCCTCATATGGGTGCCGGACATCGGGACCATGAAGGAAATTTCGCCGACGAAATAGCAAGGGCAGGTACTACTAACCCTCTCCTCCCGAAGAAAGAACAATTAGGCATTGCAACGTGAACGTAACGTAAAGAAACGAAGTTGGCAGGACTGCAGTCAAGCGATGAATGCCATCACGGGACACTGGTTAATTGGAACGCACGCGGCTAGACAACCAGTGCCCCGCTACGATTTCTTCAGGAGCTGCAGGGAGGTGGAGGAAAGAAGACAGTCACACACTTCCTGTGCCACAGGTGAAGTGACTTCACTTCAGCACTTCAGGTGACTTCAGTGACAGGCACTTCCTGTGACTCCAAATCCTGGGTGCAGCTTCATCCGGAAATCTGGATGGGACCGCGAACCGCCTCAGGAAGAGTAGACTTCTTTGGGCACTTAAGTAGATAGGAAGAAGTGGGGTCCTGCAGCTGCAGCAAATTTCACTGAGCTGGACCGATTTGGGCGATATATTTTTGTATATCCGTTACTTATCTTATAATGAGTTAAAAACTGCCTAAGGATATATTAACTTAGGATCCGTCCAAAGCAAGCTCTCCATTATAGTTAGAACTACTTTTTACCAGTAGTTTTTACCTACCTGTAGGTGTAGATTAGCCATTGGAATACTTTGGCATTAAAACATTTTACAAAAACTTGTTTGAACTTACGCTACAACGAAATTTCAGTTTTGGGGTGGTATTGGGCGAGGCTTTTCACTTAAACTTGATTTGTGCAAATACCATACGACTCACAGTTCCAATTCGGATAGTTTCATCTCCTACATTATTCAAGATCTATGCGTTCGGAATTCGTACCACAGTAAAAATACCACAGTTGGGTCATTTCGGATAGTTCAGTTATATGGCAATTTAGGATATACTCGACCGATCGTTTTACAATTTGTTATAGTGTCAAGCATAGGCAATTTATGAGCGACAAAAAAAATGTTTCCTTTAATGCGTTGCACACTTCTGAAAAAAATAGAATAGCCTCGCGTAGAAACGGACAGTTTCTCACGCGTAGTCTCTCAGTTTTAAAGCTATCGTCTTGAAACTTTGCACATACCCTTCTTTCCTTTGCACGCAGTATATAAGTCGGAACGGCCGGGATCGGCCGACTATATCCTATAGCTGCCATATAACTGATTGATCGGAAATGGTATAACTTTGGTGTTTTTAAAGTTAGAGAGTTCAAATTTTGAGAGCTATCTTTGGCAAAAAATTACTACATGCCAAATCTCATAAGGATCGGCCGACTATATCTTATAGGTGCCATATAACTGAACGATCGGAAATGACCCAACTTTCGTGTTTTTGAAGATAGGATCTTGGGACTTTTTTTTAGATTTTTTATTGTAGTTTATTGGTTTTATTATGATTTAATCATAAGAATCGGCCAACTATATCCGATGTTTGCGATATATGTTTGATTTTAACTGCAATGGTATATCAACTTCGGCTCCGCCCGAAGTTAGCTTTCCTTTCTTGTTATACCCTTGCAGAGGGTATTATAATTTTTTCCAAAAGTGTGCAACGCAGTGAAGGAGACATCTCCGACCCTATAAAGTATGTATATTCTTGATCAGGATCACCTCCTGAGTTGATATGAGCATGTCCGTCTGTCCGTCTGTCTGTCTGTCTGTTTCTACGCGAACTAGTCTCTCAGTTTTAAAGCTATCGACTTGAAACTTTGCACACACCCTTCCTTCTTTTGCACGCAGTATATAAGTCGGAACGACCGGGATCGGTCGACTATATCCTATAGCTGTCATATAACTGAACGATCGGAAATGACCCAACTTTCGTGTTTTTGAAGATAGAAAACTGGAACTTGGTACAGATTCTAGTTTTGGTCACTTCATCCAACCTAAGGATCGGCCAACTATATCCGATGTTTGCGATATGTATCCGGTTTTTACTGCAAGGGTATATCAACTTTGGCTCCGCCCGAAGTTAGCTTTCCTTTCTTGTTTTTATTTTAACATAGTAAGCGTTGAATAGTGCGAGTGAAACGGCTATACAGTACTTTGATTAACCCTTACACGGAGCATGGGGCTAAAAGTTTTTCTTAGTTATGACAAGAGTTGTAGTGTTTATAATTTTATTTTAATAAGTTTAGAGTTTGACTTTATTCTTTGTTTTTGTTTTTGGACAGCCATTCTTTTGTTTAAGTTCTGCGCCTGATATCGACTTCCACTGTGAAGCACTGAAATGCGTATCGCAAATTTGAGAGCTCTCAATAAAGGTACAGCCCAAAGACTGCTCCCCCAAAGCTCTTTTTTCAATACACTTTGGAACATGCACAAAATTATATAATTGTATCATGGTTGAGCTTCCTATCCTTTTCGGTAGCCGGCAAATTTCCCAGTTTTAATAAAATAATCACAGCGTTCAATTAAATTCCTTAATTGAATTTTATTTCCGCAGCTTCTCACGCTTTAGCGTCCAAATGCATTGTAAAAGGGGATAGCACGCCTAGGCGAGACAAGGTCAAACGCACATGAGCATAGCTCAAAGAGACACTGCATACTGCTCTTCCGGACGGTACAGATAAAACTACATCGATAAGAGACGAGCCGACCAGAGACCCGCAATATATAAAATAAAACAACAGACTAATAAGATGAATAAAGTGATTAAAATACACTTTTTCTGCGCCCATGCAAAGCAAAAAAAAAATATTTCAGATATTTTGATGAATGAATAAGCTAGATTAAAGAAACAAGTCGTGTATTTATTTTGATTCAGAAAAACGTGTTCAAAAAAGCATAAAAGTACAGTGACTAGTTTAAACTTGTCTGTGACTACTCTAACACTTAAAAGTCGAATTAACTCAGCCTCGATTCCAATGAATCTTAACGACGTCCGCACACAACGTCAAAGTGCAAGCTCTGATCAAGAGGGCGTTCTTGCTCCGTCTCGCTACCATCGATATCTCTGCAGCGAAAGACCGCAGTAACTAGCACCGCAATTTCTTTAACAACGCCAACCTTAACAACAACCGCAACTGTATCGACGACGTTTAACGACATCATCAGCTAATTGCGCAAATATTAATACGACTGCCGCTGCGCTGCCCGAAAACAGTCAGCTTTCCATACTGGTGTGGATCGCTATATCCAAATCAAAAGGAAGCTGAGCCCTCTAAATTCTCAACGAAAAATAACCCGTGGCAATGCTAGCCTATCTGCAGTGCCATGCTAGCCACCCACTAACTCAAACCGATTTAAGATCTTTGCAGACGCCTAGACGCCTTGCAGACGGCCGAATCTATTGAAGTGAAGAATAGTAAGCCAAAGCCTTCTCCTATTTATATACAAGAAAAAAGTTCAAATTTTCATGTTACCAAAATCATTGAGCTTATTGAAAAGCATAACTTCTATGTAATATTCCTTGGCAACGTAATATTCCTGAAAATAATAACAGAGTAATATCGAAATATCTTATCGATAAAATGGCCAGCAAGTCGTATGGGCATCGGCCTGGCGTAACGCCTGCAGAAATAACAAAGGCGGTACAAAAGACGAGATTTAGTGCTAAGACAGTTTTCAATATCCTTAACGGGAATAGAAAGCCGCAGCCACTCTTTAAAGTTGAGCTCGAACCAGAAAATCGACTTCTGAAGATAAACGAAGTGCACTCTGTATAAAATCTTCAGTTCCTGCTGCACCGCAGAATTACAGTTGAGGAACCCGGGATTCTTGAGTCAGCAAGGATATGCTGACTGCAGCTCAAAAACGAGCGACAACTGCGGTGGTAATCACACCGCTAACTAAAGGGGTTGCCCAGGGTATAAGAATTTTAAAAGTCACATCCACCAGAAAGAAATTACTGCCCGCACCCAAAATAAACAGTTGACACACTCCGGATCAAACTCTGAAGTCTTCTTTTCAACTGCATAAACTCTGAAAAAAATGTGAAACACGAAAGCCCATTAAAATCCTGATTGGATTATAATCAAGCACACAGGATAACGCTAATGGCGTTTCAAAGCATAAACTTTAGTAAGCTCAATTCCTGCTCGACAATCATATCAACGTAATGCTGCTTTCAGAAACACACTTTACAAACAAATAACATTTTCAAGTACGAGAATATTCATTCTACGGAAGAAATCATCCAGATGTTAAAGCACATGTATTAAGCAGCTCTATTGGTTAAACTACAAATAAATTTGTTAAACTACAATTTTATAATAAATTTGCTTAAGACTACCTACAGGCCACACAATGACTATACAATGAGACTACAATGCCAAGCACAAATTGACATGACAATTGGAGAAAACTGCGAGCGTGGAACTTGCTGCATAAAGTGCACCGAAAAAAAATTCTGGACAATAAACACCATCCCAGAGACAGAAACTGCGCAGTATTTCTTACCCATAAATAAGTTCAGGCCATCAAAACCCTTTAAAAACAAATAGGCATTTAGGCAACAAATCGGCCTCGTCCATCTACAGAAAAAGATACCAGCATGACCGATTCTTATATGCATCGGTTCCAAGCGCAACCCAAAACAACAGACCCCAATCACATCCATTGACACAGAATACCCTTTCGACATCAACATCAACCTCTCACCGACATCAGAAGACACAGGCAGACCCATTGTAGGATATGACGACAAGGAAGATGAAAAGTAAAGTACAAGGATATGGTAACGGACTCAAGAGATGAAAATATCAGTAAGGCTAGGATAAATAGCAAAGTAAATGTTTTCCCTAGAAATATATCCAATAGAACCAAAACAAATCTAATTAATAAAGAAAAATATAACAGCACTATTCTGACAAGATCTATGTTTAAAAATATGGCTGAATTAACTAAGAACTAATCGTTAAATCTAAATAGTTACTAAATCTTGCTACAAATATGACACTTAAGGTATTACACATCGAACATAAAAGGTAACATGAAAAGCTGTAAGGAATTATAACTACTTATAAAAAAAATATCATCCAAAAATAATAGCATTACAATAAATAAACATCAACTTGTATCTCCACTTCAAATAATTATATCCTAATTCACTATAACAGCCACTATTCAAGATATTGTGGAATCTTTCAGCGAATGCACAAATCGATACACTTTCATAATACTCCTACAAGTCCTATTTTTTATATTGTTTCTACCAAGATAACTAAACGACAATCACTCACAATCACCTCAGCATATATACCACCTCAAGAAAACTTCAACTTTAACAGCCTATTGAATGAACTACCCACCAATACCAACAACCTTACATTAGGTGATTTCAATGCCTGGCACTCTAAATGGGGCTCGAATAATTGCAACAATAAAGGGCGAGAAAGAAGAAGAACAATAAAGAAGATCATTGATATTACCGGTCAGTTCCCCCCCGGCATTCGTAGAGTAA
This sequence comes from Drosophila bipectinata, assembly GCF_030179905.1. NCBI lineage: Eukaryota > Metazoa > Arthropoda > Insecta > Diptera > Drosophilidae > Drosophila > Drosophila bipectinata. The sequence continues at coordinate 16,022,038 of NC_091740.1, read as the reverse complement.
AGACGTGTGTTCGATAATTACCTCTTTCAATCCGTTACCGCTCGTGTGTACACCTTGCACACGAAGTCTATTTTCGACCACTGCAAAGCGGTGGCTGCTATTGTCAAGAAATCCAACAGCGATAAGCGAGACTTAAAGCGTGGTGTCTATACCCCTCGCTCTGCGCGTTGCGTAAGCGGGAGGTTGTTTACAACTTATGATTGAACTATGATTGCAGACTTTGATTGAACTATGAATATCATTTCCTTTATACGTCATAAGTATAAAGTCAAGTGATATAATGGAGGAGTCATCTGCTCGCTCGCAGCCTAGCAATAGGAGCGATAAATTTGAGAAGATGAGACAAATAGCTGGTGCAGACCCTGGAGATATAAGATCCCAAATCCGCGCCTGCCATTCAGATCAATCCGCCTACCTTGCAGGTATGCCTGATCAAACAGCAATCACCAGCCCCATTGTGACAATCAGCAGTAACTCTACTACTAGTATTATCTGCACCATTACAAACACCAAAACAATCTTGGGCAATACCTCTACTTACACCGTGGCTGCGACTGCGGCCAGCAGCATATGCTCAACTACGTCTCCGCTGACAAATGTATCAACTCTGTTAGCGAATAAACCAAGTAAATGTCTGTTCCAAGCTCCTGGACGAAAAGTCAGCCAAAAACGAAAAGACGTGGCTCAGCCCTCTTTACCTGTCTGCACTCCGCCCCCGATCCGCAAAACTAAGTTGCAGACCACAACGGCGATCAACAAGCCGGCCGATTCTTCCTCTGCAAACGCACAATCGATTCACAATTCTGGCTGCTGAAGCAGAACAAATGGAACAGGACCTGGAGGATGTTGACTCTATCAAAGGGGATACAATTCCACCTGGTGGTGACGATCAATCCGCAAAATCCAACAAGATACCTGCTATTTGCGTACCGAACGTAAGCGATCCGGTCTTATTGGAAAAGTCTCTTGATCATAGCATTGGCTCCACTAACTACAACATTCGCACTTCCAAATTTGGTGTTTCTAGAATATATGCAGCCAACTCTGACGCTTTTAGGGTAGCTGTAAATACACTGACATCGCTTAACTGTCAATTTTGGCACCATCAGCTAAAACAAGACAAGGCCTTCAGAGTAGTTCTCAAAGGAATCCATTCAAATGTTCCGAAATCACAGATTGAACAGGGATTTAATGACAACGGCTTTGAGGTCCTTAACATATACTGCCCCAAAAAGACAGATTGGAAGAACATAGAGGTTAACGAAAATCATAATGAAGTCACAATAAATTTTAAAACTAGGCATAACTTGTTTTATGTCAACCTAAAGCAGGGTGCAAACGTAGCAGATTCCCTAAAAATAACAAATCTTGGGAGATATAGATTCACTGTCGAGCGTGCTTCCCGCAGAAAGGAATTGCTTCAATGTCAAAGATGTCAAATTTTTGGGCACTTGAAAAACTACTGTGTCCTGGACCCAGTTTGTGGTATATGAAGTGGGCCTCACGTTACTGGTTCCTTACTATGTGTGAGCGACACATACTTGTGCGTAAACTGTGGTGGTAACCACGCCACGACAGATTCAAGCTGCCCAGTCAGAATAGAAAAAAATAAAAAACAAAAGCCGAGGCCTGGACTCCCGACAACCAATCATCCAGCACGCGCTTCTGACATTGACAATGCCATCAGCCTTTTCATGCGCATGATAAACCAGGCTACTGAGATAGCTGCACCCAGCAATCATCAACATACAGAGACATCTATACATCCCCAGCTACCACCCAGAATTGGTGCGCTCCTCAATCTAAAGCGAAGAGTAAGAAGAGAATATTCAAGAACGGGAGACGTCTGAATCCATCAGATATATAATCGGCTGGCTAACTGTCTAAGTAAGGCGCTCGCCAGAAGAAAACAAGCATCTATAGACAGATTTTTGGAAAACCTAGACACAGATGCTAGTTTTAACTACTCGCTGTGGCGAATCACAAAACGGTATAAGGCTCAGCCCACCCCAAAATCAGCCATAAGAAATCCCTCAGGTGGCTGGTGCCGTACGAGCCTAGAGAAAGCTGAAGTGTTTGCTAACAACCTTGAGCATCGCTTCAAGCCTTACGAATACTCGCCTGAAAGTATACGTCGACAAGTTGAAGAGTTCCTAGAATCTCCATTCCAAATGAGTCTGCCTGCTAACCCTGTCTCACTGACAGAAGTGAAAGACCTTGCAGGTAAACTCTCGCCAAAGAAAACTCCTGGTAAAGACCTTTCGGACAACAGGACAATCCGACTTTTACCGGATCAAGCCTTGCAATTCCTGGTGACGTTGTTCAACAGCATACTAACTGTGGGATACTTTCCGAAAGTTTGGAAATCGGCAAACATACATATGATCCCAAAACCAGGAAAATCGCCAACTGACGTGGACTCATACAGGCCCACTTTGCCTTAGAAGCCTTTGAGAAGAAGGAGTATGCAGTAGCTGCCTTCCTTGACATTCAGCAGGGTTTTGACAGAGTATGGCACTTTGGGCTCCTGTATAAAGCCAAAAGTCTTCTTACGCCACAGCTTTTCCAGCTCGTGAAAAGCTTCCTGGAAGAACGCACATTCCACGTATCTGCTAATGGATACAAGTCGTCCACCAAACCGGTCTCTGCTGGTGTTCCCCAAGGTAGCGTCCTCGGCCCTACTCTATACTCTATCTATGCTTCAGATATGCCCACAAAAACTCCAATCACTGAAGTGAATGAGCAAGACGTGCTAATTGCGACCTACGCTGATGACACGGCTGTCCTGACCAAAAGCAGTAGTATCTTGGCAGCTGGAACATTCGTGTAAACGCAGATAAATGCGCCAATGTACCGTTTACCAATTGCCGAAGTACCTGCCCAGGAGTCAACCTCAACAATAGTCCAATCAGAGACCTTCCTGCATACAAGTACCTCGGTGTGACCTTGGACAAAAAACTCACTTTTGGCAGCCAAATTACCTCGACATTACCTCGACACCCTCGACATAAACATAAATAAAAATAAGTTAAAATAAAAAAAACATTTAATTACTTCTTGCCATAAGTAACGCTTAGACTAAGTATTGTTAAAAATTTGTAAAAAGCGATTAGATAAAGCTGTCAATTTCGTAGCAGTGCGCTAATCTTAAGAATAAAATTTCAACATTCAACACGTTAAAAAAGAAAAAAATATTACCGGTCTTTACCGGTGGTCCGGAACGATGACTCTGGCTATCACTTCAGCACTCACAACACATTTACCCAAATTGACATTCACTTGCTCACCTAATCTTGCTCCATGGAGACCTCCATGGCAGTGATCATTTTCCCATTATCATTTCTTTGTTTGATACAACTACCAACCAAAAAACGGACTCGCACTCAAAACGAAAATTTCTACAACAATTTGTCAACTGGGACAAGTTTGAGAAATTAACAGCAAGATTAAAATCAAAGCTCCAAGCCAGTTCAAATATAAACCAAGGCGCTGTAACTTAAAAAAAAATAACTTTACAAAGCGTCAATAAATCTTTGGGGAATAGATTCATTGGCGCTTCGGTGACTTAATCTGAACACAATGTTCCCTGGTGGAATAAGGTAGATGTTCTTTGTAAAACAAAACATAAATTATGGCACAAATTAAAAAACAATATTACAACTAAATACTTAATAACCTACAAAAAAGCCAAAGCACTCTTTAAAAAAGAACTAAGATTAGCTAAAAAGGAAGCTATGCTCGACTCCATATATACAACCAACCTCCAACCCAAACATTATTTGGAATTCACTGTCTTTTTCCAAATAACCAAACCACACAGCCCATTATAGACAAAAGAGATAAAGAAAACTAATTTTGTTCCCACTGGTCTAAAAACTCAGAAGACTCTAACTTCGGTAGTTTCTTTTTGGCAAATAAAAACTCCTTTCTAAACAATATTAACCTTGTTTACTTATCCAATCTTTGTTTACTTGTTTACTTATCCAAAACTTTAGAATTTCACGGGGCTCTCAACAAACTAAAAAGCAAAACTCCTGGATGTGACAGAATTACATACGACATGATTAAAAATACTTTCAGTATTACAAAACATAGACTACTACTGTTATATAATAATATCTTTCAGAGTTGCATACTTTCTTATCTTAATTCGTATCGTCCCATTTCACTAAGCTCTTGCTTTGCTAAAGCTCTCGATAAAATTATAACCAATACGCTTTGGTGGCTTCAGGGTTCATTCAGTTTGGGTTGATTAGAGGTAAATCAAAATCTGAAGCTCTATTCATTGTATCTCATATGATCACTAAATCTTTAAAGGGGAAAAACCGTATTTCAATACCATCTCTCGACTTTCACAAAGCTTTTGACAAAATTGGAATTCATATGGTACAATTTTAAATCAACTCGTTTTCCGGCATGTCGGCCCCAACATTATTGGTTGTATCAAAAACTTCATGACAAACCGGAAAATAAAAATGAAAGTAGGGAATGTTTTCTCCATAACGTAAGACCTTCATAATGGCATCCCTAAGGAATCACCACTGACCGTTGTTATTTTTTTAATCGCTTACAATAAACTATGCGAAAAATCCGAACTCACAAAGAAATATCTTTTTGCTCTTATGCTGACGATTTCAACATCTTTCGCCCTCTTTGTTAACCCAAAAACCTTGATATTAACTTTAGCAACATATTAACTGACATTCAAAACTGGTGCAACAACCTCTCAGTAAAGAAATAAAACACTTACACATATGTAGGATATATAACTGTAGGTGTAAACCCATTGAATCTTAATTTAATGTATCAGATGTTGACTCCCTCAAAATTCTCGGACTTACAAATAATAAAAAATACAACTGGAACTCGCACACCAAATTCTTCATTCCTTCAATACAGAATAGACTTAATATAATTAAAGCTTTCTCTAACAAAAAAATACATTGCAACCCCAAACTTTATTAAATGCAATCAAAGCGCCCATTATCTCTAAAATAGACTATGGTATTTTCATTTATGGTTACTCTACAAAATCAAATCTCAACCAAATCAATACAGTTATCAACGCAGCTATAAGAGCCAGTTTAGGGGCGTTTTCCAATTCAACGCCAATTTACACTCTATTATACGAATCTCATATGTATCCACTTAGACGTGACCTTATAACCTCAACTTAAATTTTTATTAAATAGCAATGACTCTCCTATCTTGTCTTTTGTCAAACAAATTTAAATATCCTAGTTATTCTTTAAATACAAACTCCAATCTGCATTAGGAAAAATAGTGCGTTTCTCCATAGATCCTAATTTGCCCACATCTTCACCAAAATGTATTAACAACACATACATATTAACATACATTAATACAAATAAACACGACACCAGTAATATATCAACAACTATTCTCTGAAATTAGAAATACTCTAAAAGACTTTAAATTTATTTATTTATACAGACGCTTCTAAAACAGATACTACAACGCAAGGATTTACCGAACTGAGCGGACGTGCTTTGCCCGAGCTCCGGGAAAACTGCAACGTTAAACAGCTTATCAAACAAAAAAAAACTGGGGCTACCCAATATAAGCGAAAAGACGGTGAACCAAAATTTTACTAAGAGCAATAGACAAGCTTTTTATAAAAGTTGTAATATGCTAAACAAAAACTAGTTCATTGTTTTAAAAAAATAAATGTCACGCAATAAGCTCATTGAGCAACACTCAAAAGAACGAGCGTAGAACGAGCAGATTTACCTACCCTACTGGCAGAGGTTGAGAAAAACCAACCAGCCCAAGACACCGCAAAAAAACCCAAGCCCCCTCCAATCTTTATCAGGGAGAAAAGCTCGAGTGCCCTGGTCAACCGAATTGCGGCGTTGATCGGGAACGGTAACAACTTTCATGTTGTCACTATAAAAGGGAACATCCATGGAACAAAAGTACAAACCATGACTAAAGAGCACTTCAAAATCGTGTCTAAATATCTGGACAGTGCTCAGAAAAACGTACCAGCTGAAAAGCAGTAAGGGTCTACAAGTGGTAGTAAGGGGAATCGAACCCGATGTTAAAAACCGCTCTTAAAGAAATCGGCTTCGCCGCCAAGAATTTTATTAACATTCTAAATAAAGATAAAAAGCCCTCTCAAGGTCAAAAGATAAAAAGCTCAAGGTCGAGCTCGAGCCAGAAAGCAGGTCTCTGAAGAAGAACGAAGTCCACACAATCGACAAACTGCAATATCTTGAAATATTTGCAATATCCGGAAACTGCGGAGGCAACGGCAAACTATAGAAGATGTATGGTGTACAAGAAGTTAAAGAGTTGCCTGCGTCAAGCGACCGCAACGCGCGACCAAAATCCACAAAATTCGTACAGTGCATCAAAAACTACGCCGGACGTCTTCTTCGCTAAAGCTGCGAGGTCCTCCACTCGGTCCACTAAACACCACCAACGTCTTCTCCTATGCCAATGCTCTACGATCTGGAAGGGAAATTCCAATTCAGCCTAACTCACAAAGCGCTCAACAGTCCCCAGAACAGCCACATAGAAAAACGGAAACTATGATGCTTACCCTCCAACAAAGTACAGCTGCTTGTAGCACAACAGTCTAAATAATCTATGCAGGCTCTACGAATATCAATGTGGAACGCCAATAGTGCCTCACGGCATAAACTAGAATTGTCACAATTCTAGACCGAAAACCATATTGACGTTATGCTTCTGGTGGAAACGCATCTTAGAAGCAAATACAACTTTCAAATAAGAGATGAAATACAACTTTCTACAAAATCTACCGCAAAGGTCATTCAGATAGGAAAGCCCACGGCGGAACTGGAGTTCTAATCAGAGAACGCATTAAACACCATTTGCACAAAAGGTTTGCAACAAACTTCTTGCAGGCCACATCGATACAAATTCAGTCAAGCAACGGAATCCTTTCAATCGCTGCCGTTTACTGCCCTCCTCGTTTCTCAATATGGGAAGGATAATTTTCTTCTATAATTCTACAACTCATTTGGGAATCGTTTTATAGAATCGTTACAACGCCAAACATACGCCTTATGTATGTGGATCCTGACCTTACTGATTTTGCGGTGACAAAAAACATACCTCGCAATCTAATAAGTGTCAAAGCAGTCTCGGACTTATCATTAGACCACTCGCCTGTACTTTTAACGCTTCTTCAAAGCCCAGAAATAAAAAATGGTTATCATGGTTACGATGGTTGTATTATCTGTTTTAGAAGCGTCTGTATAAATAAATAAATCTAAAATCTTTTAGAGTGTTTCTAATTTCAGAGAATAGTTGTTGATATATTGTCGTGTCGGGCTAGTGTCGTGTTTATTTTGCCAATTAGGGGCGATCTTATTGTTAATAAATTTTGGTGAAGAAGAAGGCAAATTAGGATCTATGGAGAAACGCACTATTTTTCCTAATGCAGATTGAAGTTTGTATTTAAAGAATAACTTGAATATTTAAATTTGTTTGACAAAAGACAAGATAGGAGAGTCATTGCTATTTAATAAAAATTTAAGTTGAGGTTATAAGGTCACGTCTAAGTGGATACATATGAGATTCGTATAATAGAGTGTAAATTTGCGTTGAATTGGAAAACGCCCCTAAACTGGCTCTTATAGCTGCGTTGATAACTGTATTGATTTGGTTGAGATTTGATTTTGTAGAGTATCCATAAATGAAAATGCCATAGTCTATTTTAGAGATAATGGGCGCTTTGATTGCATTTAATGAAGTTTAAGGTCGCAATGTATTTTTTTGTTAGAGAAAGTTTTAATTATATTAAGTCTATTCTGTATTGAAGGAATGAAGAATTTGGTGTGCGAGTTTCAGTTGTATTTTTTATTATTTTTAAGTCCGAGAATTTTGAGGGAGTCAACATCTGATACATTAAATTAAGATTCAATGGGTTTACACCTACAGTTATATATCCTACATATGTGTAAGTGTTTTATTTCTTTATTGAGAGGCTAGCAACGGAGTTGTTGCACCAGTTTTGAATGTTAATGTAATTAATAGTTAATATGTTGCTGAAGTTAATATCAAGGTTTTTGGGTTAACCAAGAGAGCGAATGATGTTGAAATCGTCAGCATAAGAGCAAAAAGATATTTCTTTGTGAGTTCGGATTTTTCGCATAGTTTATTGTAAGCGATTAAAAAAATAACAACGGACAGTGGTGATTCCTTAGGGATGCCATTATGAAGGTCTTACGTTATGGAGAAAACATTCCCTACTTTCATTTTTATTTTCCGGTTTGTCATGAAGTTTTTGATACAACCAATAATGTTGGGGCCGACATGCCGGAAAACGAGTTGATTTAAAATTGTACCATATGAATTCCAATTTTGTCAAAAGCTTTGTGAAAGTCGAGAGATAGTATTGAAATTCGGTTTTTCCCCTTTAAAGATTTAGTGATCATTTGAGGTACAATGAATAGAGCTTCAGATACTGATTTACCTTTAATCAACCCAAACTGAATGAACCCTGAAGCCACCAAAGCGTATTGGTTATAATTTTATCGAGAGCTTTAGCAAAGCAAGAGCTTAGTGAAATGGGACGATACGAATTAAGATACGGAAGTATGCAACTCTGAAAGATATTATTATATAACAGTAGTAGTCTATGTTTTGTAATACTGAAAGTATTTTTAATCATGTCGTATGTAATTCTGTCACATCCAGGAGTTTTGCTTTTTAGTTTGTTGAGAGCCCCGTGAAATTCTAAAGTTTTGGATAAGTAAACAAGTAAACAAAGATTGGATAAGTAAACAAGGTTAATATTGTTTAGAAAGGAGTTTTTATTTGCCAAAAAGAAACTACCGAAGTTAGAGTCTTCTGAGTTTTTAGACCAGTGGGAACAAAATTAGTTTTCTTTATCTCTTTTGTCTATAATGGGCTGTGTGGTTTGATTATTTGGAAAAAGGCAGTGAATTCCAAATAATCTTTCGGTTGGAGGTTGGTTGTTGATGTGAAGTCGTGCATAGCTTCCTTTTTAGCTAATCTTAGTTCTTTTTATACCCTTGCAGAGGGTATTATAATTTTGTCCAAAAGTGTGCAACGCAGTGAAGGAGACATCTCTGACCCTATAAAGTATATATATTCTTGATCAGGATCACCTCCTGAGTTGATATGAGCATGTCCGTCTGTCCGTATCTATCTATATCTTATAGCTGCCATATAACTGAACGATCGGAAATGACCAAACTTTCGTGTTTTTGAAGATAAAAGCTGAAACTTAATACAGATTCTATTATTAGCCAGTTGATCCGACCTACCAAATTTCATTAGGATCGGTCGACTATATCCTATAGCTGCCATATAACTGAACGATCGGAAATGGTACTTGGTAGAAATATCAACTTTCGTATTTTTGAAGATAGAAGCTTGGAACTTTTTTTTAGATTTTTTATTGTAATTAATTAGTTTTATTATGATGTAATCATAAGGATCGGCCAACTATATCCGATGTTTGCGATATATATCCGGTTTTAACTGCAAGGGTATATAAACTTCGGCTCCGCCCGAAGTTAGCTTTCCTTTCTTGTTTTAAGAGTGCTTTGGCTTTTTTGTAGGTAATTAAGTATTTAGTTGTAATATTGTTGTTTAATTTGTGCCATAATTTATGTTCTATTTCATAAAGAACAGCTACCTTATGCCACCAGGGAACATTGTGTTCAGATTTAGTCACCAATGAATCTATTCCCCAAAGATTTATTGACGCTTTGAAAATTAATTTTTTTTTAAGTTACAGCGCCTTGGTTTATATTTGAACTGGCTTGGAGCTTTGATTTTAATCTTGCTGTTAATTTCTCAAACTTGTCCCAGTTGACAAATTGTTGTAGAAATTTTCGTTTTGAGTGCGAGTCCGTTTTTTGGTTGGTAGTTGTATCAAACAAAGAAATGATAATGGGAAAATGATCACTGCCATGGAGGTCTCCATGGAGCAAGATTAGGTGAGCAAGTGAATGTCAATTTGGGTAAATGTGTTGTGAGTGCTGAAGTGATAGGCAGATCCATCGTTCAGAACCACAGGTAAAGACCGGTAATATCAATGATCTTTTTTATGATGTTCCCCTAATTGTTGCAATTATTCGACCCTCATTTAGAATGCCAGGCATTGAAATCACCTAATGTAAGGTTGTTGGTATTGGTGGTGTTTAGGTGAGGGGCCGTTGTGCCGCTCAGCTGAAGAGCGCATATGCGCTGAAGAGCGCACCCGCGCTAAAGAGCGCATCCACACTCGCCCCTCTGTGCCCTCTCTCTCGCTCGTTGGTTGTCATCGATCGTCTCTTTTTGTACTAGTTTTTAGGTCAGTATTCGATGTAAGCAGCCCAATAAAGCTGACCGCGTTATATTCACTGGAAGACGCCCCCGACTTTTTAGTCAACATTTCTATTCCTGGAATCTTTTGCGGCAACCACGCCCCCCTACAAACATTGGTTCTTCGAGCCGGATAATTCCTGGATTTTCTTCTGCCAGCAGTTCTCGGCATTATTCCGCCAAAAGATAAGTACATTTTTCCGTCCCCATCTCTCTGCCGGTCTTCAGCAGTGATCCGAACATTAAATTTCGTTCACACTGCTGCAACATTGTTTTCCCCTCCGTGTCAACTCCAAGTCCGAGTTTTCCGACACAACGGCAGGTTGAGATTTTCTAATAATCTATAATAATCTTGCCCTTGCTGCGCATATTCCTCGCCGTTTTCGGCCTCTCCGTTATTCATTCGCTTGCCTACGGTCGAGGCATATGTGCATCCACATACATACATACACACATACATATTTTTTTGGTGCAATTAATCCGCGAAAAATTCGCAAGTGAACAGTGAAATTGTGTGGTGACAAAAAGAACGCATAATTAATATTGGCCACCGGTGTGAATTAGTTCCGGAATTTCCAAATTCACCGAACAGTCCGCCGCTGTCGTAATATTTGTTTTTATCTTCCTCAATCAGTGTCATTTTTTTACACCACATAACTTTTCTGTTCCCCCAATTATACAGTCCACTTATCAAAGCTCCACTGTGCCAACATATGCCCACATGCCCTTACATATATCCGTACCTGCATGCATGTCCATATATTTTCTGCCTTCAATTCCAGGAAATATATAACCGATAAAATTTAACATATACAGTCCACTTATCGAAGCTCTACTGTACCATAATATGCCCCACATGCCCTTGCCCTACTTGCATGCATGTCCATATATTTCCAAATATTTTCTGCCTCCAATTTCAGGAAATATAAAGCCGATAAAATTTAAAAAAAAATTTACATTTTCTAAAACCAACAATTATAAACCGCCATTTCACTACAAATCCGTGATTGTGTCGCTTAAATTCTCGAGCTAGCCGTGTTGTGTTTTTCGGTTCTGTTTATTTTTTCTTTGAGGTACGTACAGGGTGCCGACGGCATAACCGGCTGCATAACAAAATAGATTAAAAAATCAATTAATTATAAATGTATGTATTTAAAATTATAACTACGAAAATTTATTTAATTCTTATTTTCCGTTCGAGCAAAGGGCCAGGTTTTTCATTCACCTTTCCGGCCACTCAATAATTAAAGTCGAAGATTTAATTATCGGAAAATTATAATTAATTAATTTAATTATCCACCTTCTGTCCGAATAGAGCCGCGGTTTTTAATTCCATCTTCCCGGCTTCGTGTTAATTAAATTCAATTAATTAAATATTTAGGTTTTAATTCCACCGTTCCAGCTTCGTGATAATTAACCTCAATTGATTAAAAATTAAGATTTTCAACTCCACCCTTCTGGCTCCATCATATTTAAATCCGACAGTTAGCCAAAAATTAATTATTTATATTTTTGTGTGTTAAATTCAAGCCCAAGTTAAGTCCACCTTCCGGCTCCGCAAATTCGAAAATAGTTAAGAATTTAATATCTCAGTATATATTAAATTCAGTACGAACCACACAAGTCGAAATATACATACATATATAGACCGTCATCATTTTTTTCCGAACAAGCACGAATTTTCCGGTACTTTTTCCATTTTTCGTGCCTCCAACTCTGCTTCTACTCCGCATCAGGGAACATCCGCCTACAATCCGAACAAACCTCGTCTCCTTTTAGGTTTTTTCTGGTGCCTGAAGTTTTTCTTTCCACTTTCGAATTGTGCCGCACACGACTTTCCTCTCCACATCGGCGCCACTAGTTCGCACTTGCTCCTTGTAAGGAGCTTTTACCTTTATAGCCTTTGAGGATTGTAAGGAGCATCCAACTCTTGCTTCAGGAGTTGAAAGCTCGAAGGAACCGATATTTACAATCGAGAGCAAACCCAAGTCGAGCAGAAACCGTCACTTGGCCGTAAGAAGTTAAAATATCAAGACGTAACACTTAAGACCATTGTCCCAATCAATTATATCTATCCATTCGCCATAATAAAGCATTTAAATAAACAAATTTCCTACATGTATGCACATTACTTCTCCTGAATTATTCAATACTTCCAAAATATATACAAGTTAAACAATTAACTCCGTCGGCGATGCTGGCCCGAGCCTCTGCCAGCGCAATCACGCATCTTTAAGTACTTTTATATTTCGGACGTGTCTTAAGTAAGATAATCATAATATTTCTAACAAATAATATTCAATAAATAAAAAAAATTTCTCTAACTGGCGGTTACCTAACATTGTAGCGGAGTGCAAAACCACAATCCTTAAGCTTATTATGCGGGCGATACTAAAAGATCACGGATGGAAGCACGAAAGAATATCAAGAAGCTCTATTGTAAAAATAAGAAAGTATTATTTCACGTTGATCTAAAGAAAAAACAAGAAAGAAACTATATGTTTTTGATGTATAATGTAATGGAGTTAAAGAAAAGAAGATATTTAAGAAGTTTTTATGATTAAGTTTTGTGACTCGGAAGGAAGAAGACAAAATACCAATTTTTAACGATATTAATTAATTCATTTTAATATCATTAAATACGTGCTGCATTACATAGAATGATTTATTCCTAGAACACTAAAAATTTCTATAATATTTTTTTACGGAGACGAGTTTAAAATGGTAATTTCTCCTTCGAAACTTATTGTGCACATGCGATAGACAGTTCTGTTGTTATAAGAGCAATGGATATCCTTTTCTTTATTTCACTGGGTTCGATAGGGGCTTGTTCGTTTACTTCTTTTCATAACTTCCTTAAAGTATCTATTCAAGTTGGTATGGTAGTGACCATTACCGTTATGATCAAAGCAAAACCATTCGCGCACATTTATATTATTTTTGCGACATACTCGCTTATGAGCGCTAGGCGGCTTCCATTTCGAACTGTTGCAGATCTCTCAATGTGATGGCGAAGCAGCATGAAAATTCCGCGGCTAATGAATTAGAAAGGGCGGGTACTACCAGACCTTTCCTTCCGGAAAAAGAACAAGTAGGCTATCCCCTTAGCAACTGGTTGGCTAAAAAATGGGAATGCTTCGACCTGGTAGCACTTAGGAAATGGAGAAATCTCCAGAACTGGAGGTTCTGTCTCATCCGCTGTAGGAAAAGATCCATGTCCTTTCAATTAAGGGAGATAAGCATTTATAAGCATTTTTAAACAAAAAATAAATAGAGAAAAAATTTTAGTAATTGACAAACCTTGTCCTTGGAGGAATTTATTTCAATATTTTCACTTTTTACAGAAACTTTTCCATTTTCAGATACTAATTTTCCTTCATCACGGGATTCTTCAATAGTTTCCTAAATAAAAAAATTAGAAAAAATTGTGAATTACACTATCAATTAGATTTGATCAACGGAATTAATTCAAGGGTTTATACAGTATTCAGTTCAGTATCAGTAAATGTAATTAAATAACATCAGAACATGTATTCAATAAATTATTGCATGGTCGAAAGCGGAGCCGAAGCTGATATACAATTGCAGTTAAAACCGGATATATATCGCAAGCATCAGATATAGTTGGCCGATCCTTATGAGAATATCGTTATAAAACCAATTAATTACAATAAAATATCTAAAATTTCTAAAATACCAGAGTTGGTATTTCTACCGAATACCATTTCCGATCGTTCAGTGATATGGAAGCGGCCGATCCTTATGAAATTTGGTACGTTGGATCAACTGACCAAAAACAGAATCTGTACTAAGTTTAAACTTTCTATTTGTTTAGGTGAGGGGCCGTTGAAGAGCTGAAGAGCGCATCCGCGCTGAAGAGCGCACCCGCGCTGAAGAGCGCATCCACACTCGCCCCTCTGTGCCCTCTCTCTCGCTCGTTGGTTGTCGTCGATCGTCTCTTTTTGTACTAGTTTTTAAGTTGGCGATTCGATGTAAGCAGCCCAATAAAGCTGACCGCGTTATATTCACTGGAAGACGCCCCCGACTTTTATTCAACATTTCTACACCTGGAATCTTTTGCGGCAACCACGCCCCCCTACAAACATTGGTCCTTCGAGACGGATAATTACTGGATTTTCTTCTGCCAGCAGTTCTCGGCATTGTTCCGCCAAAAGATAAGTACATTTTTCCGTCCCCATCTCTCTGCCGGTCTTCAGCAGTGATCCGAACATTAAATTTCGTTCACACTGCTGCAAGATTGTTTTTCCCTCCGTGTCAACTCCAAGTCCGAGTTTTCCGACACAACGGCAGGTTGAGATTTTCTAATAATCTATAATCATCTTAAAATTCGGCAAATTTTTCTATCCGTCTCCGTTTTGTGTGCTGCCCATATTCATCGCCGTTTTCGGCCTCTCCGTTATTCATTCGCTTGCCAACGGTCGAGGCATATGTGCATCCGCATACATACATACGCACATACATATTTTTTTGGTGCAATTAATCCGCGAAAAATTCGCAAGTGAACAGTGAAATTGTGTGGTGACAAAAAGAAGGCATAATTAATATTGGCCAGCCGGTGTGAATTAGTTCCGGAATTTCCAAATTCACCGAACAGTCCGCCGCTGTCGTAATATTTGTTTTTTATCTTCCTCAATCAGTGTCATTTTTTACACCACATAACTTTTCTGTTCCCCCAATTATACAGTCCACTTATCAAAGCTCCACTGTGCAAACATATGCATTTCCACATCGGCGCCACTAGTTCGCACTTGCTCCTTGTAATTGCCTTTCATCCGCGATCTCACCGTTCTCATCACATTAGTGCGACCGGCCACCACTTCGTACGATGCACCTGTTGCGCGAGTCAGTCGACAAGGGCTGACCAGCGAATTGGACTCTGAGAATGCCCACGGGAGACGACAAAAAGCCGCGTTCGATCCCAGCCATCCGTTTGGACAGATCTCAATCCGCATCTCCGCGGATGCCTCTTTTGAAGCCTAAGGCTACCAGTGCCAGTCCAAGGGCAAAGAGTGACGAATCCGTCAATACAACCCCCAGTCCTTCACAGAGGCAGACTTGCTCCGTTGCAAAAATGGCTCCAAGTGCGATCGAAGTGGCGTTCATCGCCACAACAGATCGAATTAGCCAATTTGAGGCTAACATAAATGCTCCGGGCGCCCCAGAAACCGAAATAGGCTCCCAATACATGTGCGAAGTCCATAAATACCAAATTCGGGCACTGTAGGAGAAGGTGGAGAAGAGCTATGAGAGCTGATCCGATTTGCTAGCCGTGTCAGACGACAATGCTAACACCTCGACAGTGCTGGAATCGAAGTACAGCTACTGTTACTCCGTCTATTCGAGATGTATTGCCCAGCTTCGGGAGAAAATTGCTTCCCAATCCACTCAGGCTTCCGTCAATGCCCACACGCCCGCGCCTACAGGCTGCCGGTTACCTCCGGTGGATACCGAGGTCTTCGCGGGCGATTATCTGCGGTGGCCCACCTTCAGAGACTTGTTTACGGCCATTTACATCCAAAAACTCGCGGCTCACCCCGGTAGAGAAGTTGTTCCACTTGCTGTCCAAAACAAATAGTGACGGACACGCCATTGTTTCTAAGGCTCCGCTTACCGATGAGGGGTTTGTCGCAGCGTGGCAAAGCCTCACAGACCGCTTTGAGAACCGGCGGCTATTGGTCAACAGCCAGTTGAAGATCCTTTTCAACATCCAGGCTATTTCTCAAGAGTCCGGGGTCGCGCTGAAGGAGCTGCAAGCTACCATTCAGAGTTGTTTGACAGCCCTAGAAATGTCCTCCGTTAATGTTGAGGCTTGGGACTGTCTCCTTGTATTTATGATTTCGTCAAAGCTCCCCAAAGTCACACTTTCCAAGTGGGAGCAATCCATACATAATAAGGCCGAGATTCCAACATGGAAGGAATTAGATAACTTCCTGACAGGGCGCCATCGCACTCTGGAGGCCATCGACGACGTCAGGCCTAGTGGCTCCGTGCAATTTCCGCCAAGGTCGGGACTTCTTACTGCCCCTGCTCGGAGGCTCACTTCATACGAGACTCGAGTGGTTCCGGGCCAAGAGGGCTGCGATCTCTGTTCGAGGGAGGACCACCCCATTCGCTTATGTCCGCGTTTCCTAGAAATGGATGTAAATAGGCGCTCTGACTACATAAGGAGGAAGCAGTTATGTTTAAACTGTTTTGCCCGAGGGCACCAGCAGCGAGACTGCACGAGCGCCCATACCTGCTTCACATGCCACAGCCGACACCACACCATCCTGTACCGTGGCAATCCGTTCGCCACCGCTCCATGTCCGCCTACGCCAGCAAACGGCTCAGAGGATCAGTCGAATGTGCAGGTGTGTTTCGCTTCCGGGTCAGGAGCCGTCCTACTGGGCACGGCCCTTATCAACGTGTGCCATTTGGGGTGCACCGTCCTGGCAAGAGCACTGATAGACTCAGGGTCCGAAGCGACTTTCATAACGGAACGACTGTTCAACCTCGTCAAGCCTCCCTTCAAGACGATTCAAGCCCAAGTTTCCGGCCTTAATCAGACCATTTTCGCGCAGTCTACTAAATTGTGCCATTTCTCCATTCGGTCGCCGTCAAGAGCCGGGCTACAATTAGAGACTGCGGCTTACGTTCTTCCGCACTTGGCAGGAAATCTGCCATCATATCCGATTTCGCGATATCGTCTCAAGGGGCTGCCCGATATTAACTTCCAACTTCTTTGAAAGCTCCCAAGTCGATGTGTTATTAGGAGCTGACATTCTTCCGTCCATTCTCCTCGGTGATTCCGAGGCTTACATCTGCGGGTCGCTTCTCGGTCAGGAGACCATTTTCGGATGGGTGCTGACAGGCCCATTATCTCCAGTCAACCGCCGCAGCGTGTCTGTTTTTTCCGCACGAGTAGCCCGCAGCCTCGGTGACTCATTGGATCAGGGAGAGGTGCCCACACAGATCAGCTCGGAATCGGATCCAGGTTGCGAGCACAATTCTGTCTCGACTCCTTGTTTAATTTACGCTTCGCATCACGCTGCACGATGGCAATCAGCTGATGATCCGTCTGATCCGGGCCAAATTCTGGATTCCAAGATCATATTCAGCACGATGTCGGCACGCCCACGCAACGCCCAGTCACTGGAGAGCAGATGTACTCGAGGTACACAATCCTACCGATGCCGAGTCTGCAATGGGATCCATCCATTGAAGAAGTGTCGGCGCCTCCTACGCCTTAGTGCCGAGGAGCGGCTACGAGCGGTTCTCGTGAACTGGTATTGCTCGAGCTGCCTGGCCCACGAGCACTCCGACGGATCCTGTCGGCGTGGGGACGGCTGTAAGACGTGTGGTCAGGATCACCACACGCTGCTGCACCCCGTGACCAAGGAGCACCGGACACCGCCCGCGGGAGGCCGGACACCTCTCGTCGGCCGTCATCCGCCAACTCCTGGCGCGGTTCGGGTGCTTCTCACCCTGCGTCTGCCATTTTCCGGCATTCCCAAACCGATCCACGGCCGCCGACTTCCCGGCACTCTTCGATAACTCCTCGGCATTCTTCCGCCACTGGCCGGCAGCCGTCAAGTGCTCCACTGCATTCGTCCGCCACCCATCGGGTGCCGTCCACCGCTCGTCCGCCCGCGTTATCCGCGCCAAGGCAATTTTCCGCCTCTCCTCGAGGGCCCTCGCAGGACGCGGTCACACCCTATCGTCGCTGCTGAACCGGAACAGCGTCAACATCGGGACCCGGGTTTTTTAGACACGGAGGCCTTCATCGACCCATGTACGCCCTCTAGCTGCAGTGACGCTTAGCTAGCGACGAGGGATCTGTTGCAACCCGAGCGATTGCAAGGGGGGGGAGAATGTTTAGGTGAGGGGCCGTTGTGCCGCTCAGCTGAAGAGCGCACCCGCGTTAAAGAGCGCATCCACACTCGCCCCTCTTGGTTGTCATCCACACTCCACACTCGGTTGTCATCGATCGTCTCTTTTTGTACTAGTTTTTAAGTCAGTATTCGATGTAAGCAGCCCAATAAAGCTGACCGCGTTATATTCACTGGAAGACGCCCCCGACTTTTTAGTCAACATTTCTATTCCTGGAATCTTTTGCGGCAACCACGCCCCCCTACAAACAGGTGGGTAGTTCATTCAATAGGCTGTTAAAGTTGAATTTTCTTGAGGTGGCATATATGCTGAGGTTATTGTGA
The DNA here is from genome assembly GCF_030179905.1 of Drosophila bipectinata. Classification (NCBI taxonomy): domain Eukaryota; kingdom Metazoa; phylum Arthropoda; class Insecta; order Diptera; family Drosophilidae; genus Drosophila; species Drosophila bipectinata. The sequence goes on along the minus strand of NC_091740.1, from coordinate 16,003,496 downwards.
GTGATTGTCGTTTAGTTATCTTGGTAGAAACAATATAAAAAACAGGACTTGTAGGAGTATTATGAAAGTGTATCGATTTGTGCATTCGCTGAAAGATTCCACAATATCTTGAATAGTGGCTGTTATAGTGAATTAGGATATAATTATTTGAAGTGGAGATACAAGTTGATGTTTGTATTTGGGTTTATTGCAGTGGTCGGCACCCCAATACATTGATATGATTTTAGCGCATTAGTGTTAGTAACGAATAGCAGAAAGTAGGCTGTGAGCATGACGTTTCACACATTTATACTGTGTATGTGTGGCAGAGCTCAGGCAGAGAAATTTCCTATGCCCCCGAGATAGGGCCGTGCCGACCTCTGGTTTATTGTAATGCTATTATTTTTGGATGATATTTTTTTATAAGTAGTTATAATTCCTTACAGCTTTTCATGTTACCTTTTATGTTCGATGTGTAATACCTTAAGTGTCATATTTGTAGCAAGATTTAGTAACTATTTAGATTTAACGATTAGTTCTTAGTTAATTCAGCCATATTTTTAAACATAGATCTTGTCAGAATAGTGCTGTTATATTTTTCTTTATTAATTAGATTTGTTTTGGTTCTATTGGATATATTTCTAGGGAAAACATTTACTTTGCTATTTATCCTAGCCTTACTGATATTTTCATCTCTTGAGTCCGTTACCATATCCTTGTACTTTACTTTTCATCTTCCTTGTCGTCATATCCTACAATGGGTCTGCCTGTGTCTTCTGATGTCGATGAGAGGTTGATGCTGATGTCGAAAGGGTATTCTGTGTCAATGGATGTGATTGGGGTCTGTTGTTTTGGGTTGCGCTTGGAACCGATGCATATAAGAATCGGTCATGCTGGTATCTTTTTCTGTAGATGGACGAGGCCAATTTGTTGTCCACTTTTTAAAGGGTTTTGATGGCCTGAACTTATTTATGGGTAAGAAATACTGCGCAGTTTCTGTCTCTGTGATGGTATTTATTGTCCAGAATTTTTTTTCGGTGCACTTTATGCAGCAGGTTCCACGCTCGCAGTTTTCTCCAATTGTCATGTCAATATGTGCAGGTTGGCTACACATAAAGCAGGTCTTTGTATTTTTTTAGAATTTGTAGAGATGAAGGGAGCTGTTATTGGAGCCCCATTGGATTGGGGCTGGTATATAAAGGCGAACTTGAACTCTTTTGCATCCTGTATACTATATACATATGTCATCCGGTAGGTGTAATTTTTCGAATGTTAAGGTGATTAGACCAGTTTTGGTCGGCTGTCTTATAAGGTCGGCTGTCGGCGGTCTTCATAATTTTCCTAACTGCGGTGACTTTTTGGATTTTAAGGTTATCGAGGATCTTTTCTTCATCAATACCTCGCAGATCGTTGGAGTATATTATACCCCTTGAGTAGCTTAGCGTTTGGTGTTCTGAGGCTAATACGGTATGTACGGTATGAGTATGTTCGTGAGGTTGAAGAGTTTTCCAGTTTGTTTAATGTCTTTTGTTTGTAGGTGAAAGTTTCCGTCGCGTAACTTCTTAAAACTAACTACTACACCTCTGCATGTTAAATCGATAACTATTTTGATTTTTAAGAGGGAGACATCTGCAAAGGATGTCTCATCGGTTCTTGATGTTATTAAAAATTTACTGGGCGATGAAGGTTTTTCCTTTCAACGCATGAATCACGCATAAAAGGTAATGCTCAAGCCTGTCTATTCAATGATCCATAACGTATAATGAAACCTATTAACAAGATATGGGATATGCTGAAGAGCTTCTGGAACCCTCAATATGATTGAGGGAATTCCATCAGAGACTTTACGGAATCAAGCCCGTATCCTGAATTTCTCTGATCTGGAGCAGTTGGCGTTTGCGAAAATTTCGCTTAAAAAGAAAGACCACGTTCCCAAGACATCTACAGTATCAACAGAAGAGAAGGGGTCCATCGGAAAAAACGCCCGGGGCCACAACTGTAACTCGCGAGTTCATTTTGCCAGACATTGGCAAATTTGGATTAAACAAGAGCCGACATGAAGTATTTGGCAAAACCTGATGTTTCATATTGAAAGAATCAATAAAAATTATTTTTGAACTAATTGTTGCCGACTAGTCAATGAGCCATGATATTATTTTAAGTAGAGATTTTATGCATGCCGTTGGCTATAGTATTAACATGGATACTCTGGAAGCGGTTTAAACTTCTGAGATAAGAACCAAGTCAAGTTTAGATTCAAACAAGATAGAAAGAAGAAGTAAGAGAAAGAAGATGTTTTTTATTTATTTATTTCGCCAACGGACAAATCCTTACATGGCTACATAATAACAACTTACATCTAATAAATAAAACTACAAAATTAACAAAAACTTAATAAATGCCGTATTACCTTGCGTTTTAACACACCCTTATCTGAGCCCCACTCAATTCGGAGGCTAGGCGGCAAAGAATTAAAATAAGAAAGAGCCCACTCTATCGGCTCATTTAAAAGATAATTGGCCCTATGACGCTTGACCCGAAAGGGGGTAAAGGTACGAAGATCCCTTTGAGGAACATTAAAATTAACGAGTCCCAACAAAAAAGGACAATCAATGTTATCAACAATTAAATTATTTAAAAAAGTTAACGCTGCCAGTTTACGCCGATCCTCCAACGTGCAAACATTCAAAAGAAGGCAACGGCTCTGGTATGAAGGAACAGGATCCTGAAACCTTAGAGGCAGAAGTGCAAATTTTAAAAATTTTTTCTGGAGTCGCTCAATTCGGTTGGAACGAACTTTACACTCCGGATTCCAAATGATTGAGGCGTATTCCAGCCTCGACCGATTGAATGCAGCATAGACGCTGAGGCTCGAGTATGGACTTTTGAACTGGTTCACGTGCCTCTTAACAAAGCCCAGCATAGCATACGCTTTAGGTAAAATATAGTCTAAGTGACCAGAAAATTTAAATTTGCTGTCGAATAAGACACCAAGGTCTAACACCTCTTCTTTAGCTGCCAAATTATAATTATTGATGGAATAACCCGTACAGATTTCAAGAGACCGCCTACTGTAACGGGTAAACATACACTTAGATAAGTGTAATGGAAGAAGATTGCGGGAGCTCCATGAGTAAACTCTGGATATATCCTCCTGTAACAAGTAACTGTCACTAATGCAGCTAATCTCTTTATAGATTTTAAGGTCATCCGCATACATTAAAAAGTGCGAATGACGAAAGCATGACGAGATGTCATTAATGAAAATGATAAATAGAAGAGGTCCAAGAGAGCTGCCTTGTGGAAGACCAGAGGAGGTGACAAAAGGACTTGAGATAGCATCTCCAACAGTAACTTGGCAAGGTCGGTCAGCCAGATAAGACTCGAACCAACTTAATAGGCAGGAATGAATACCTAATTTATATAATTTGGCCAGAAGGGCAGCATGACACACTTTGTCGAAGGCTTTGGAGAAGTCGGTGTAAATGGCATCAACCTGAAATCGGTTTTCAAAAGCTTCAAAGCAGTGCTTAGAAAAGACAGCTAAATTAGTGGTAGTGGACCTCCCAGGCAGAAAACCATGCTGGTTGGGGGATATGAAATTGCGAGCCTGAAAAGTCAATTTTTTAGTTACTATCCGCTCCAGTATCTTAGCGACATTGCAAATTTTGGCAATAGGTCGATAATTGGAAACATCACACCTACTGCCACCTTTGTGAATAGGCGTTATGGAAGTCATCTTCCACCGGTGGGGGAATCTACCAGATGAGAGCGAAAAGGAGAACAGCAGCTGAAGGGGAGTAGAAAGAGAAGCGATACTCCTCTTAAGAAAGAATGGGGAGATACCGTCCACGTCAGGTGTGAGCGACTCGGTCAAATGTCCAGTGGCTTCAACTAGGTCACCGTCCAAAATGTCCATGTTACTCACATTAAGAAAAGGCTCAATGCTAAGAAGAGTTTCATGATCACTCCAAGGAACCTTCGGCTCCAAGTTAGAGGCAAAGTATTTTGCAAAAAGATCAGAAACGCCCTGATCCGAGTCGGCTGCTAAATTACCGTAACATATGGATGAAGGTATGTCCGATTTCGACTTTTTGCTGTTAACAAACCGCCAAAAAGCTTTAGGATTGGATCGAAGGCTAGCTTCGACATCTGATATATACTGATTGTAGAGGAACTTATTAAGGAAATCAAATTCCCGCTTAAATTGCCGGTACAGCTCTCCTGCTCGAGTCTCACCTGTCATTATAAATCGTTTATAGTGCTTATCCCTTCTATTCTTTAAATTTTTTAAACCTTTTGTATACCAGGGAAGCCTAAAGGATCTTCGTACCCTCACAGGGGCATAAGTGTCAATAATATTAAAAAGGACAACCAAGAACTTAGTATAACAATCATCGATTGAGCCGTCCGAAAAAAGGGAAACCCAATCAAAGGCTGAAATAGAGGCGTTAATAAGTGACAAGTTAGTATCATTAAAATGATAATATGGAATCGGTGAAGCAGTAGGCAAAAAACTATAAAGCTCAATATGAATTACTAACAGCTTGTATTGTACATCCCATGGACTTAATGGTACATTGCATAATTCTACTTTACTATTAACCACGTTATTTAAAAATATAAAATTAAGAATTTTGGATAAATCATTAAAAATATTTACATGGGAGAGGCCCAGACTAAAAATATCATCTAAAAGTACAATTTTATGGCTTTAATGAACGTTGCTGGGTAGCATGTGGGGAGACTCCGGGTCCCGAGACCAGACAATGGAGCTTAAGTTGAAATCACCAGCTACCATCAAATCAGTAGGATCCGACGTTCTAGCACAGACACTAGGGATGTTTTCCATATGCGCATGATAGATACTAAATGCGCTGTTCGGAGGGATGTATGATGCAATGATGACGAACGGGCCATGGACGCCCTGGATTGAAACCGCAAGCTGATCCAGTAAAGGGTCGGCCACCGGAAGGCGCAGTGGTGTAGCTTGAAGAGATCGACGGATAGCGATGATCACACCTCCACCTCGCTCACACTGGGTACTGAATGCATCTCGGTCCTTTCGAAATACATGGTACAAATTAGGCTCGAAGAACTCAGAAGAGCTGAATTTGTCATTAAGCCACGTTTCCACAAGGATGATTACATCAAAATCGCAGGCAGAAGAATTGAGGAATACCATCCGGGTCTTGGTTCTCATTCCCGATATATTTTGGAATAGAACTTTTAGGCTTTTATTAGGGTCCGAGGACGACGAGTAGCTACAGTCCAAATTGGGAATTGGACGGCAAGGCGGTGATGGTGAAATTGCACTCCTGGTTCTGGTGCATGTGGAGGCATATCCAATACGCATAGCTTGCAAAATAGCCGACAAGGACACATAGAAATTTCCATTAGACTCATCAGTAGACCTGCGAGAGTCCAGTAGCAAGGCAGATTCCGTGCCAGGTGAAAACATTGAGCGTTCATAGTCAGGCACATCCAAACGCAGAAAAGATCCACCCACGGGTCCAAAACGTAAATAAACATCTTCCATCGGCGAAAAGAAAGCACCAGCGAGTGGCCCAGCGAAAAGAGATAAGATAAGCGATGCGCTGCCAACGTCTCGATTACCATCGTCTTGTTGTTGCTGGGCATCCACAAGGGAAGATAAGAAATAAACAACTCGCCTTGCAAAAAGTTGTTGTTGTTGAAGAATATCGATCAGCAAACGAAGCCAATTATTGGAGGAATTGAAGACAGCGTCAACCGTTACCATGAACGTCCACGCCGATTGTTGTTGGTAGCGCAGCAGAGAGCAATCGGGGTGACGAACTGCAGCTTGAGAAGAAAACGATGTAACGGCGCCAGCGGCGCCGCTTACTGGGGGTTTTTTGAAGATTGCGAATGCGGTAGAGGTAGAATCGCCGGGAGGTCAATAACCTTAGCCGGCTCTCTATAAACAAACCGGCTGACTTTTACCGACATAGGCCAAAAATCGTCATTGAAGACTGTTGGGAAATTTTGCTCCGGAACTCCCAATTTAAAATTGACGAACTTGAGGGCGTTGATGTCAGCATCCTTTTTGATCAGCCTAGCACAGACTAAATCATTGGGCTCCACATTCAGCTTATCTGCGACAAATTTGCACAGTGCATCCGGTTTTGTAGAAGTCGCGAATTTACCCACATGAAGGTATTTCAAGGTGGGAAGCACTTGAAGTTGAGCGCAACTGGGTGCTTGTCCCACAATGCGCCTATTAGGGTTGATCCGCTTCTTCTTCGGGACAGCCCCCTTAGATGCCGATGTGGCCTGCCCCAGAGTAGCCTTTATGCTCCCAGTGCTGGTGGGCATTGCAGGGGGAGCAACAACATGCACCCCAGCCGAGGAGGCGCGTCCAGCGGGCACAGCCGCTCCATTTACCAGGGCAAGGTCAACTTTGGCATTAAGGCTTTCGAAGCGGGACTCCAGATCTAGAACTTTATGATTTAGCTCATCAATTTTGGAATGCGAATCATTTCCAATGACGCAGCTATCACATTGCCACATTAAGTTCGGAATGTTAATAAGTAATTTTATAGCCTCCGAGGGCAAATCAACACAAGCGGTGTGATAGGCACGCCGGCAGATCGACGCGCACCGAACGGCCTCACACCCACGAAGTTGGGTAGCAGTAACTTCTGCACTCGGTGCAAACGAGAGGCGACATGAGCGAAAAAGTAGACGTCCGAACTCAAAGAAAGCTAGATGAAGACTGAATAAATAGAATAAATGTTAAGCAAAGTAAGCAACGTAAATGAAAACAGTAATGATCATTGTGTCATGTATATATGAAATGGACATAATTGGGGGGAATATGTAAGTTATTCAACGAAAAGTAAATTCAATGAAATATTTAAAACGTTTTATACAAATGCGAAAAGGCCAAGGTCAAGGTTGTGTAAACAAGAAAGGAAAGCTAACTTCGGGCGGAGCCGAAGTTGATATACCCTTGCAGTTAAAACCAGATATATATTGCAAACATCGGATATAGTTGGCCGATCCTTATGATTACATCATAATAAAACCAATTAATTAAAATAAAAATCTAAAAAGAAGTCCCAAGCTTCTATCTTTAAAAATACGAAGATCTACCAAATACCATTTCCGATCGTTCAGTTATATGGCAGCTATAGGATATAGTCGGCCGATTCCGGTCGTTCCGACTTATATACTGCGTGCAATGGTGTATGCAAAGTTTCAAGACGATAACTTTAAAACTGAGAGACTAGTTCGCGTAAAAACGGAAAGACAGACAGACGGACATGCTCATATCAACTCAGGAGGTGATCCTGATCAAGAATCTATAGGGACTTTATACTTTACTTTATAGGGACGGAGGTGTCTCCTTCACTGCGTTGCATACTTTTGGACAAAATTATAATACCCTCTGCAAGGGTAAAAAAACTACCTTAACTATAAGATGAGTACTTAAAAGACGAAATTATAAGAACCAGCTACTCTGAATATGCTGCACCAATTGTACTGGTTAAAAAGAAGACGGGGGACTTAAAACTGTGTTTCGATTATCGTAAATTGAATAAAATGTTAATGAAACACATCTATCCATTGCCTTTTATAGATGACTTGCTAGACAAACTGGTAAATAATACTGTGTTTTCTAAATTGGACCTTAAAATTGTTATTTTTATGTTCATGTACATGAAGAGTCGATTAAGTATACGTCCTTTGTCAGACCATTGGGCCAATATGAATTGTTAAGAATGCCCATGGGCATACAAAACGCTCCAGCCGTGTTTCAATGCATTGTCAATATATTTTTTGCAGATCTAATTAAAGAGAACAAAGTGATAGTGTACATGGATGATATTATGGTAGCGAGTAGAGATATAGACGAACATTTAAAACGCTCCAAGAAGTTTTTAAGAAAACGGCTGAGAACAAGCTCGAATTGCAAATGGACAAGTGCGAGTTCATGCACTTAAACTTTAAATATTTAGGGTTTCGTATATCAAGTGAAGGTATTAAGGGAGTCGACAAAGGAATAGAGGCAATTAAAAATTTCCGATACCTGACAAAACATTTTCTTTTCAAAGTTTGTTAGGAATAGGATTAGGTTTGGTTAGGATTTCTCAACGATAGTTAAACCTGTGTACTATTTACTAAGACAAGAAAAACAATTTACATAAATACCACAAATAATTAAAGCACATAGGCAGAGACAAAATGATGAAAGAAATTAGTAAAAGTTAAGAATTGGTTTAAGAATTTTTGGTTTAAGAATTTACAAGATAAATGCATGACCCATATTGAAAATTGTCTTAGGTGTCTTAGGTGTAAAAGTATATTTTAGAGCGTACAGTAGGCGGTAATGTTTAATATCTAACAGGGAAATTCGTTTCATGTCAGATGAGTTTGAACAATATATTGATGATTTTAATATTAAGCACACGAGTCTATGTTATTGACTAACTAAAAGAAAAATTCGAAGATTTATATGAGGGGAGGATGAGGATGATATGAATTTGACAAAAATAAGAAAAGATTCAGAAGAAAATCAAAAACAGTCACAAACATACAATGAGTCATGCAATAACAAATCAAAAGTAAAATCTAAAAACTATGAAAATGGAGATTAGGTTATGGTAACCAATTTTGATAATACTGTGGGGGCCGCTAGAAAGTTATTCCTAAAAGCAGAGGACCTTATGAAATAGCAAAGATATTACGAAAGGATATGTTTTTGTTAAAATATGTGGAAGGCTTCCAGGTATCCAGAAATCCATACTAAGTGTTTTATTGGTAGTGCGTGTCGCCTACTATATTATTAAAAACTAAATTTATTTAATTAGTTTAATTAGAGCCCTAAATTAATTTAATTAGTTTAATAAGTACATTTATAACCAATATACAAGAATTCTATCAACAGGAAAAACAAATATAATGCGTACTTTATAAGTACATTATTCCTATCACTATAAGTAAGGCGAAGGCCTTGTCGATATGGCTAATTTAGTCATAAATTAGCTTGTAATTTTAATTATAAGCCAATTATTAATAATAATAATAATAATAATAAAAAACTCACAGAAAACCAATTGGGTTAAGTACAGAAAGTATATTAACAGCTAAGTCCTCATTTCAACGATGAAGCTTTGCTTATTCACCTTTATATTCAACACCTCAAACTTCAACAATACAACCAAAAGAAGACAAATCTACAAATCGAACAGCTCGTTCTCGAAATGCGACGCTTACGTCAAAAGTGTTAATTCCACAGATCGCCATCTGCTAAGCAAAGCTTAAGACATGCCCAACTTACTAGAGCTCTACTGCTAAAAGTAACACATAACCACCGCCGCTACATACAGCTGTTGTCTACTTCTAGTACAAAACACTCACTATGGAGAGCTCACCCGACTCTGAGCTCACCGAAAAAAGCTAGACAGAGCCAGCACCTTTTTCAACCACCTAAAAAATGTCTTCCAACCAAATCCTGCCACTAGTGTGCCACAATTGGTATATCTCCTCTAAAAATCAGCCGATATGGAGGAAATTTTTTGTTCATGATGCATTTGAGGCTTGTCTTACCTTTCATGTTTCATTTTTGTCGACGAGCACTTGTGTAATATAGCACTTGTATAGCCCAGCTTTACTTTCAAATCGTTCTTTGACTCCCGCGGATTGACCTAAGATTTCTCCTTTTCAAGTATAAAAACCCGAGGAAATTCATAATTATACGTGTTCCACAATCCATATATTTGAATTAAAGTGAATTTATGGTGAAACTAGTTTCAAGTGCAATTGAGAGTTACTGCTTAAACTCTTCCCTGTGGCTCGGCCAATATTAGGTGAGAAAGAGAGACGGCAATTCTTGTGAAAGTTCTAATGGCCGTGTATTTTAGAGAGCCTGGTATTTTGGCCTTTCTTATACTTATACATATATAAAATATATACAGGAAAGAATGCCTAGGAATCCGATATATAAAAATAAAGCTATAGAGGATCGTTTTGGAGAAAAAGTAATGGAGTTTTAGAAAATACGTATAAATAGCTACATCGGAAGTCGACAAGGCTGCTGACCTCGAGGGACGAGTTGTAAGTACGTCTGAGCCGCAAAACCCTGAAGAATATATTTTAGAATGACATATACACGAGATATGTATATGAATATTAGGTTTGACGTGAAGACACATCATTTAAGTAAAGTAGAGTAATTTTCTTAATTCCCTAAATTCAAATCAACGTATATGTATTTCTAAATAAATCGTTTTAAGTTCGCGTGTGCTGCGGTATATTTGGAGGCGAATTAATAATTTGTTTAAATTCAATTCCAATTATAGCTCTCTTCCGCTTCTTCCCAGTCTTATGTTCTTTTTTTTCGTATGCAATAGAGGTCTTATCTCTATTTCTGGAATTTTCCTTTGCTCTCTCCAAAGCTGCCGCTTCGCCTTCTATTTGGCACAGTGTCTCAAGGTATAGTGTTTTTTAACTTTTTATAAATTTTTTTTTTAATACCTAATTTTTAAAATGGAGTTTAAGCTCGTCTGTTCAATGAAGTCTTGCAACAAGACAATCTCCTCGTCGCAGCTGACCATCCATTGCTGGCTATGTAAAGACATCGTACACGCGAAATGTGCCGGATTCACTGCCTCCGTTTAGAATGCCATTTCTCCTAGATCTGGTTTACATTATTGTTGTGATAATTGTCGTGCTGTCCAAGCGGAAATGAGGTCATTCATGAGACAGACTAAGAATGGATTTAAAGAGTTTGTCGGGTCAAGCAGCAAGCAACTAATTTAAACACAACAATAAATAAGTAACTGATGTTTTGCTGGTCGCAAGCCGACTCTCTTTCGGCCGCTCGGCTTTGCTACTTCGGCGCTTATGGTTAGCGAGCATCCGCTCAGCCTATTCCGCAAGGTTGGCGCCACTCTCATTCGTCTTCTTACTGCGCTCGCATCCTAAATTGGATTTCAAATATTGTACATAAATCCTAATTTCATATGCGGCCTGAATAAAGTTTATAACGTTGGAATTAATTAAATTCTGATTTTTTACTTACGGCATCGAAAACTCTCGATTACCAAACATTGGTGAACCCCGACGTGATCGTTAATATATTTATATACACATAAACAAATTACTAAAACAAAAACAAAACAATTTTGTAAACAGTCTTATGTGAAATTATCATTATCAAATTATCATACGTGTCTAATAAGTTTATTTACAATAATAAACAAATTATAATATATTATTATATTATACATACATACAGGCATAAACATAAACGTTAGTTCACAAGCACACATACATATTTACGATCCACAACGCAAGTGCATTCGCCCGCGCATAGACTTCTAGCTTCATATATATATACATTCCACAATTCCGCTACGGTTCTGAGCGCACAGTGGGACAGATCGTGTTCGCCGCGAGCAAATAAAATTTATTTCGGTTGTTCGGAACTCAATATAATAAATCATGAACTCCAGCGGCGCCGTCACAGGAGCACCCACTCCAACCCGGAGTGCAATTTTAAAGTGCAAGGCCCTGGGTATTCTCCAGGACTTACAGAGGATCCAAGGAGCTCTTCAGCCTATTTCCAAGGTGGACGATGCCATGCTACACGTGCGACATGGTCAGATAGCCACCATGTTCAGCGACTTCAAGGCCATCCACGGGGAGCTTGAGGATTTGGACATTTTGCAGATCAGCAGTGACCTTCGATGGACTGTTTCGGAGCTCGTAGCGACGATGCAGGCGGAAATTGAGCACGAGACGACCCTTCGCTCATCTCGAATTGCTGCCCACTCCACCCTTGCCAACGGAATGTCCACCATGCAGGCTGACCCAGGGTTAGGTCAAAGTTTTCAAGTGCTGCCTCCTTTGCCGCTCCCTACGTTCAGCGGTGGATACTCGGAATGGGCTGAATTTTACTCGATCTTCTCTACCATAGTCGGCAGCAATCCTCGTATTAGTAAGGTGGAAAATTTGCAAAGGTTGCGATCTTGCCTTCGGGAGTCCGCTTTCGAAGCAGTTCGTTCCTTGGAAGTCTCCGACGAGAACTATGATGTTGCGCTGAATTTATTGGAGAAACGATTTAATAACCGTCGCTTAATATTTCAGGCACACGTGAACGAGATTCTGGGCCTCAGTCTGTTGGAAAGTGGCTCAATAGCAGCACTTCGAAGTCTTTCGGACAAATTTAATGCCCATATGCGAGCCTTAAAGAATTTGGGTACTTCAGTTCAGATCGCCAGCTGCATCATCGTCCAAGTTCTGCTTCAAAGGTTGGACCCAGCTACCCAGGCCAAGTGGGAGGAGAGTCAAAACTCCTCAGGTTCAGACGCCATCCCTACTTGGGAGTCGATGGCCGAATTTTTGGAGCAGCGGTGTAGGACGCTGGAGGCTATGGACGTGGCCATGGCTGCATACGCCCCGGACGCTCATGTGGGAAGGCGTCGAGGTGCAAATAATGGTAGATCATCCTTTATTGTTACTAATTCGCTTCCCTCTACCTGTGCTCTATGCGGTGGATGGTCCCATATAATGTCTGCATGCCCCCGATTTCTATCAATGCCCCCTGAGATTCGCCTTGGTGAGGCCAGGCGACTCGGTCTTTGTCGGAAGTGTCTGCAAACGGGCCATCACATGCGTGAGTGCCTCGCTGCTAGTTGTCGCAGTTGTGGAAGGAGGCATCACAGCCTGCTGCATTTCCTGGAGCCGCCGGCATCTAGCGGCCAGCCTTTGGTTGGTCCTCCCACGTCAGCCATAGCCGAGGTCGCCGAGCCTGCAGCCTCTTCGCCGTCCACTGCTAATGCACTAGTTGCTCAAGGTCACAGCGGCGATATATCGTTGCTTGCTACAGCGAACATTTTTGTTCGTAGTCGCGCTGGATCCCTTGTTCCATGCCGAGCTCTGTTGGATTCTGGATCTCAGGTGCACGTGATCACTTTCCGGCTGGCAAGTCAGCTGCAGCTCCGGAGGTACAAATCATTCATGGCGGTGTCTGGTATTGGATATACCGGCTTTGCGACAGATGGATTCTCTGTTGATGTTCTCCTACGTTCCCACTGTTCCGAGTACTCGGCCCTAGTTAACGCCGTCATCGCCGCCCATATCACGGACCTGCAGCCTAGCTTCAGTTTGGATGTCTCCAGTTGGAATATTCCTGGCAATCTTTCTTTGGCTGATCCTGAATTTTTCCGCCCACAGCGCATCGACCTTCTTATCGGATTTCTGGTCTGTCTGTTTTATGAGCTGTTGTGTGTTGGGCAAATTAAGCTCTCAGCCGGCCTGCCATTGCTGCAGAAAACTCAACTTGGATGGGTCGTGTGTGGAGGCGGTTCACATGTCCAGAGAAGATCACTCGTTTCCACTGCCCACAAGGATGTTCCGGAGAGCGCAACAATGCTGGATGATCAGCTGGATTCTTTGCTCCGCCGGTTTTGGGAAATCGAAGACTGCTCCGAGCCTATTGTGAAGCGGACGAAGGAAGAGCTAGATTGCGATGCGCATTTCGTGCAACATGTTGCTCGGCTGGATTCCGGCGCTTACGCGGTGCGGCTTCCGTTAAAATGCGGCTCTAAGCTGCTGGGAGAGTCGTACCCCCAAGCCGTTCGACGATTTCTTTCCCTCGAAAGGAAGCTATGTCGCCGTCCTCAATTAAAGGAGCAATATGTTGCCTTCATAAAGGAGTATCTGGAGTTGGGTCACATGTCTCCAGTCCCTTCTGATGCGAGCGTCACTGGCCAATACTTTCTTCCACACCATTGTGTTTTAAAGGAGGACAGTTCAACAACCAAGCTCAGGGTTGTTTTTGATGGATCTGCTGTCACCACTTCTGGATACTCATTGAATGACGTGTTGATGTCTGGCCCAGTTATTCAGCCAAAGTTACTGCATATTCTGTTAAGGTTCCGATGCCATCGGGTGGCCATTACTGGAGATATTTGTAAAATTTATCGTTGCGTCAGGGTTTTTCCTGAGGACAGCTATCTTCAGTGTATTCTTTGGTGGGATTCCATCCAGGATGAGTTACAGGTTTTTAAGCTGGAAACGGTCACCTATGGAACGAAGCCTGCCTCATTTTTAGCAGTTCGGACAATGCATCAGTTGGCAGATGATGAGCAAATAATGTTTCCAAAGGGGGCCGAAATTCTGCGTCGCGACTTTTATGTGGATGATCTGCTTTTCGGAGGCGACTCTATAGATTAAGCTATTAGCATAATGCAGCAAACATCCGCGATCCTTGCCAAAGGCCATTTTCGGTTAAGGAAGTGGGGCTCCAATGTTGCTGACGTTCTGGATAAGGTGCCTGAAGAAGATCGGGAGTCTTTCCTAAAGTTTGATGATGGTAGCAACTTCACAAAGACACTGGGTCTTGCTTGGGATCCTGCAACTGACCGCTTGCTATTTTCTTTTGAAGGGATTCAGTCAATCTCAAAGCCCACTAGGCGCATTGTGCTTTCTTCAGTCGCTCGGCTTTATGACCCCTTAGGCCTTGTTGGTCCTGTAATTTCAAAGGCAAAGATCTTTCTTCAGAAGCTGTGCCGTGAGAAGTTGTCCTGGGATGAAAGTCTTCCTCAAGCTCTTCACTGCGACTGGAATATGATTTGTAGCAGCTTTGGTAGTACGCAGCGCGCCGAATTCCCTAGATGGGTGCTGACATCGAAATCCGAGGTGGAGGTCCATGGATTCTGTGATGCCAGCATTGAGGCGTATGGGGCATGCGTTTATGTCGTGTCCAAGGGCGCAGGATCTGCAAGCTATTTACTCTGTTCGAAGTCCCGAGTTGCGCCGTTAAAGACTGTTACGGTGCCTAAGCTGGAGTTATCGGGAGCCGAGTTGTTGGCTCGACTTATGTCGGAAGTAGAGCAGTTGAAGGTCTACGTTGGAAAGTATTTTTGCTGGTGCGATTCTGCTGTGGCTCTGTCTTGGATTCGAGAAGAACCCTCTCGGTTAATTGTTTTCGTCGCCAATCGAGTTTCGACCATTCAGAAGCTAACTAGAGAAATGGAGTGGCGGTATGTTCCCACTTTTTTGAACCCAGCAGATATCCTGTCGCGTGGTGCTCTTCCCAATGAATTGGTTGAGAATAAGCTGTGGTCTCATGGTCCTCCGTTTCTCGTTGGATCCCAAGAGACGTGGCCAACCGCGGTCCCATCTGAGAGATCAACCCTGGAGTTACGTGCAAGGGTCCTGCTCATTCAGTCTCCGTACGTGGATATAACAGCGGTTTCTAAGTACGCTAATTCGTTTCCAGCACTGCAGAGGGTATTCGCTTACGTATACAAGTTTTCTCAACGAATTCACCACAACGGTGTTACGGCTAGCGATATAAAATCTGGAACACAGCTGTTATTGCGGCTAGTGCAACGTGTGCATTTTTGGGAGGAAATAAAGGCTCTTCAAAATGGAAAAGACATAGCGGTATCCAGTGCCCTTGCCTCATCCTCTCCCTTCTTGGACAAATTTGGACTGTTGCGCGTAGACGGTCGGCTAAAAAATTCGTCGTTGGATTTTGATAAACAGCATCCAATTATACTTCCAAGAAGCCATCCAGTTACGCGGGCTATAATTGTTGACTTCCATGAGCGAAATTTACATACGGTCACATAATTTACATAATTTACATTACAAATTTACAATTATTCGGTCCCAATATTGGCCAATTGGGGGGAGAAAAACCGTGACGAAGGCATTACACAAATGCATCCGATGCTTCCGGACTAAGCCTCGGCTGTTGCAGCACATTATGGCTGATCTCCCGGAGGAAAGAGTTAGCGGCTCCCAGGTCTTCGGAGTCACTGGTGTGGATTTTTGTGGACCGTTCTATTATAAGCCGGAAGTGCGTAATTAGGCTCCAGTAAAATGTTACATTTTCATTTGTTTTGCTACCAAAGCCGTCCACCTGGAGCTTGTAAGGGATCTGTCCACAATGTCTTTTTTGCAGGCTTTGAAGCGGTTTATATGCACCCGCCGAAGTCCTCAACATATTTGGCAACGCAACCAACTTTGTTGGAGCCAAAAACGAGCTAAAGGAGCTGCGCCGATTATTTCTAAGCGAAGAGCATCAACGGTCACTGCTGGAGTTTTGCTCTATGGAGTCCATCGAATGGCATTTTATTCCTCCTCGATCTCCGCATTTCGGTGGTCTGTGGGAAGCGGCTGTTAAAACCGCCAAGCACCATTTTTACCGAGCTGTCGGATCTGCAGTTCTGGGATTCGAGGAGCTGCGAACGCTGCTGTGCCATATTGGGGCTGTTATAAATTCACGACCCTTATTGTCTCTTTCAGAAAATCCTGCAGACCTTGATGTTCTGACCCCGGCTCATTTTTTAACTGGTGGTCCGTCAGTCAGCTTTATCGAGCCTGATGTCACAAAGCTTAACTTCAACCGGTTGGACAGCTGGCAGCGCGTGTCTTTCCTGCAGCAGTCTTTCTGGTCCCGATGGAAGGAGGAGTACCTAAGTCTTCTCCAGCAGCGCTCCAAATGGCGCGCCTCCGGTCCTGCCTTGGCCCCAAACGATGTGGTGCTAGTAAAGGACGAAAATCTACCTCCGATGAAATGGCCGCTTGCGAGAATAATGAAGTTAGTCCCTGGTCGGGATGGTATCTTTCGAGTGGCGGTGATAAAAACCTCATCTGGAATTACCAAGCGAGCAGTGACTAAGCTGTGCCTTTTGCCCCTTAAGGATGAAGTTGGAGTAGAAGCCCCAACTGGGGGGAGAATGTCGGGTCAAGCAGCAAGCAACTAATTTAAACACAACAATTAATAAGTAACTGATGTTTTTCTGGTCGCAAGCCGACTCTCTTTCGGCCGCTCGGCTTTGCTACTTCGGCGCTTATGGTTAGCGAGCATCCGCTCAGCCTATTCTGCAAGGTTGGCGCCACTCTCATTCGTCTTCTTACTGCGCTCGCATCCTAAATTGGATTTCAAATATTGTACATAAATCCTAATTTCATATGCGGCCTGAATAAAGTTTATAACGTTGAAATTAATTAAATTCTGATTTTTTATTTACGGCATCGAAAACTCTCGATGACCAAACAGAGTTGATCACTGGTTTTCGTAAAATCAATGACCAGCTCTGTGCGCTTGACACTCAGTTTAGCGTCCTTCAGCTGCTAACTGAGTCCCCTAAGCGTCAAAAATCCGCTGTTTGTGATCCGCCTCAGCCTGATTAGCCGTCAATAACGCAGCCGCTCATATCTTTAGCCACCCCAAGAGATAGAACTAAGAACAATTCGCCATCCGAATTTCTCAAGAAAAATATCCCTTCAAATGATACCACAGGTCCTAGTGAATGAAACCCCCGATAGAGGGGGACATTGCTGAAATATTGTTTTACATCGGCGGAACGATCAACTTCAGCGTGTGTCTGAAAGACATTGATCATATGATGCCTTACAATATCCTATGCTACATCCTATACATACTATTAAGGACCCTAAAATGAAACAATACCCGGGCGAAGCCGGGCTTGGCTTATATAAGGCGCACATCTTCTTTCAAGATTCGTGTGCCCGAGCTGATGTTTAAGACGATTTGTTCACCTAGTTTTTGGCCAGAGAAAATTTTTGTCCAAGAACATCAGCCTAGTTCCGTGAAGAAAAAGTTTTAAAACCAGTGGGAGTGAAACTTCCCCATATCAGAACCAAGGACCATCCTTCCACCTCTTCTTCGTACACTAACCCAAAACACTAATATCGTCACTAACACTTACCTATCAGAATACTAGGGGGCTACGTAGCAAACTCCCTAGACTATTTTCTGATAGTTCTTTCCCATATTCCATATCCCATATTATAGCCTTTACAGAAACTAGCTCGGAAGGTTTTCAAAGTAAGTATACCACTTTTAGACGTGGCCAAGAGGGGGTGGACTCCTCATTTCGCTAGACTCCCAACTTGCTTCTGAAGAGTTGAAATCACAAGAGTTTGGTGACAAAGAATTTATTTGCGTTAAAATCACTATGTCCGTGAAATCTTTATACATTATATGTTCATATATACCGCCTTCGTCCGAACCGACCACATATTGGCATCATTTGTCCGCTATTCCGTCCCTTTTTAATCTTATCACTGATCGTGACCATCTAATAGCTGTGGGCGACTTTAATATACCAGAATTAAAGTGGTCCAATGTCGATAAATCACCATCTTTATCAGTTATCACGCACCGTGACTTCACCGCAGGTATGTTTGACATGTCCCTAGGTCAAAATAACCATTAATTTACAGATCGGCCTTACGCATTGAATGTTGTATCAGCAAATCTTTTTTTCCGAGAGTAGTTAATATCTGATCTTCAAAGGGTCAAACCCGCTTATTCACCAGGCCCCGATGGATTTACACAGACTTCAGCAAGTATGCAGATGATGTTAAGCTTTGTCTTCAATACAAATCCACCTCTGCCCAATGCCTGAAGGCTGTCTAATCTTGAAAACTTTAAAAAATGGTGTTTAGCAAATGATTTAATACCTAATGGATAAAAATGCAAGCTAATGTCTTTTTATCGTTTTTGCCCTCTGCAGGCTACATATACTCTTTATGGGATTGCCTTAAAGAAATTAACTCAGGTTAATGATCTCGGCGTCCTATTAGAAACTAAACTTAAAATTGCCGACCATATTTCCTCCATGGTTAATAAGGCTAAGAAAAATTTGTAATAGAAGTACGAAAATTTCAGTCCTCTATTCCTTAGCCATTGTAGTTCGACATATGCACAGCACGACCCTTTTAGGGTCTTATGCTCTAACTACAATGGTCTCTACTCTATAACATCTCTTTTCTGTCCTTCAAATTTTAAATATAGAATTTTAAATTTCCGTACGAACTTCTCCTAATGCACGAATTCTGGGTTCTTTGCGCTATTCACCAACTGAATAGATTGATTTTATTTATTAGTTGCCAGAATATATTTATTTTTTTTTATTATAGGTTTGCTTTTATTTATTGAATCTGTTCTTATTTTTGAGACTAACAATAAGTTGACGAATCTTAACATTAAAATTGAACTAACAGTATACTAAGACTGCATGTTGAGGCTGGAGCTCATATGATAGAGTCGGCAAAGTAAACGCAGTGGTGGCAGAATTTGGTTGGAAGACATTTTTAAGGTGTTTGCGTCGCTGCGCGCTCGAGCTGCAGAGACGAGTACAGACTCCAGTAAATTAAAAAAACTGTCTACGTTGGCTTCGTCGCTGAGGAGAGGACTTAGCTCAATGAGTGAGCTTATATACTTCCTGTACTTAACCCAATTGGTTTTATGTGAGGTCAGTTTTTATGATTGGTGAAATGTTCCTGGGTGTCGGAGTAGAGTAAAACGGACAGGCGAGTAATCAGATGAAAGATCCGAAAGGCATTCGGCGCTTATCAGATTTTTAGGGAAGTTTTTGGTAATCGCAAAGTCTATTAAATCGGGAAGTTTCTTTGTGTCTGCCGGCCAGTATGTTGGTGTGCCAGAAGAAACGTAGTCTAGCTTGTTCTTAGCTTTGATAATTGCATTACAGAGCTGCTTTCTTTTTGGGGTCACGAGACGAGATCCCCAGTGTGTGTGCTTGGCATTGTAGTCTCCTGCTGCTATGAAGTGGTCTCCGAGTGAGTTGAAAAACTGCATAAACTCATCTTCGGCTATGGTGAAGCATTGGGGGCATTATAAGGCGGCTAGAGCTAATTGCTTGCCAGTGTTTTGGTGTATATTTATGGATGTGGCTTGTAGATAGTTTTTAGAAAATTCCTTATGATAATGGTGCTTAATAAGGTTTCTGGTTAAAATTCCAGTCCCGCCGTGTGCTTTACCATCTGGTTGATTTGTTTCATAGAATGAATATCCTCGTAGTTGGAAATTGTATCCGTTTGTAAGATGTATTTCTGAAAGCAGCATTACGTCGATTTGATTGTCTAGTAGGAATTGCGCTTACTCGAGTTTATGCTGCGAAACGCCGTTAGCGATCCACGTAGATATTCGTAGGGAAGTCATTATTTGGATTGTTGTGAAACCAGCATTTGTATTAGTAGATTTTGGTTTCGCATTAGATCTTGCATAGCTGTACGCATAAACGACATAAACTCCGTAAGGCTTTGTTGTAGACTGCATATCATAGCTTCAAAGTTACTTTTTGGCTAGTTAGCAAAGCAAAGCATTAAAAGCAAAGTTAAATTAAAAAAATTACCCATCATGCTATGAGTCAAATAATTATTTTTTTTTTTGTAAATGTTGCTTTTATTTCTTTAATCTTCTTTTTGCGAGACTAACAAGAGGTGTATCAAATCTTATATTTTTAACTTAACTAACATTCATATAGTAAATATACAAAGGCCCTAAAAATTGATTGCTGGGTTGGGAGAATTTCTAACAATTTGTACTTATAGCACTTATTTGTACTTATACTTATAGCAGGTGGTGTCCGTACAAAGCTTTTGTAATGAAAGTTCAACTTTGGGAAGAGTTTTAAAAAAATGCTTAGATATGTTCAGTGAGTGTCTATTTCCATGCTGTAGAGCCATTAATTCCTAATTCTGAATTCATTTTTTTATCTAGACCACGCACACATGTTTAAAATTTGAGTGTATGCTTAGCAAAGAAAAAAACTGAGAGCAAAGCATTCACTGAGCGAAAAAAACGTGGTTTTTTATTTCATTTTTCGTTAAATCAAAAGTTGGAATGGTCACTAAAATAGTGTATTTTGTTATAAAGAAAGCTTTGCTAGCAAGAGTTCTAAAAAAAATGAAAAGCTACGCTTTTCTATATTTTCTATGGAGAAAACTTTTTCCAACCCAATTTATAAGAAAATTTTTCTCAGTGGAAACATTTTGATTTTTAGTTTAGACTGTCAAATGAATCAAAATGAGAGCAAATGAGAGAGCTTCTAAAAAAAATTTGAGAGTGCTCACACTGTCAGTGTGCCGGCAGCGCTGCGGCAGAATTTCCTACCCTATACACGCGTGCTATGTAAAATGAGAGTTTGCCCACCACTGATCTAGACTCAAACGCGCCTTTTTGCGAAATTTCATTTTTTTGGAGTCCTTGTTTGCAAGTTATTAATTAATGCCAAAAAATATAGCAAATTCCCTGCGATTTCCCGCAATTAAAAAGTACGATCACGCCATTTTTTTTACAAATTGTATAAAACTACCATTATTGTCATAACCAGAAAATATTTTTTTTTTAATTTTTCACATAGAACAAAATTGATGAAAAGAGGCGGAATCAAGCCCATTTTTTCAAAACATCTTTGTTTCTTTGTTATTAACTTCATTTAAAAAAGGGAATTTTAAAAAGGTTGATTTGTTTTGAAATTATTTATTAATGTTAAAAAAACCGGGCAAATTTCCCACTGTGCCATAGTGTGCATAAAATGAAATAGCCGCCAAGCACCGAGTCTGCACTTCTTCTAAGCTCAGCGTGCCGCTCAGACTACCGCCATTCTCTTTTATTCGACATGGGAGGCAGCAAGCCTAATTCCATATTCATCCAAATAGCTTCGTCTTTGGTAACGGTGACATCAGCAGCCAGTTCTACTTCCTTGCGATGAGGTCAGGCTCCGCCAGGATCGGCCACAGAGCACCAGAGTTAGGTGTGAAGGTAGAAGATCATGATGCGGATAGCTGAGATGACTAATGCGCAATGATTGCCGGTAGGTCCACTTTAGATAAGTTAACCTAGATACATGCTGGCTGGTGAATGAAAAGGCTGACCGCAATCCGAATTAGGCTAAGGTAAGGGTAGGAGCCAGTTGGGTGATTGCATCGGCAAGACTCGGTGCCGAAGTTGGCGGCAACGAACGGAAAGATTCGAACTGAAAGAATGTACTCGGGAAAGGTCCTGAAATATATGTAATAAATATGATTTTCAAATTTAAATTAACGTTAATTTAAGTTTACCTATCGATATCATACACCTTGATTAGATGCTAATTAATGTTACCTAAGCTCATCAATCAGCTGATGATCAGCTGTGAACTGTGATATATACAATTTTGGCGCCCTTTTGCTTATTGGTTGCATAATTAAATAAAAAGAGCAATTTACGTTTATTCTAGTGCAAGTTTCGTTCTTAACAACTATAAAGGTATGTGCAACACAGAAAATCTGTGCCTGTGACTTGTCAATAAATGTTTTACTTATAAATTGTAGTGGATATTAAGTGTATTAATTATGCGCGGAATAGAGCGCACACCAGACACCACACCAGCGAATGTCACACCAGCGAAGAATGTCAGAGTCGAAGCGCGCACTTTTCTAAGTATGGCGCGGCAAAGCGATCCCCACTAAAAACTTCTTCGTAATGGAAAGCTTTGCATTAGGAGAAGCTTGTAACAAATATAATTGTAACGAAAAGGAGCTTTTCGAAACTGGGAATAAGCTGCGCAATTTCAATAGTAGGCCTGTCTAGAAGTGGAAGAAATGCGATAAAAATAAGGCATCTTTTGAAAAAAGTAATAAAGAATGGCTATGGTGTTGATGGAATGATCATCATTTAGAAATGTTGAACAAAATGAGAATTATTTTTTTTTTTTTTTTTTTTTTTAAGCTTAGTTTGTTTTTATTGGATCACTCGTTATGAGTCTAACAATAAGGTTGCAAATCTTAAAATAATACAACATCTAACAGTTTGTTTTGAACTGAATAGAGACTACGTGGTCCTAATAATTAGCGCTGGATTGGGAGGTCGTTGCGGCGAAGACGAGAACTGCTGGACACTCGCGTGAGGGCTCTCGCGAGATGATTTGGATGTACTGATAGCCTGTTGTAGTACTTTGTTTTAATTTGTGCTATCTCTTCTCTGACGAGTGGTATGTGAAGGTTCCTGTGAATGTTTTTATTCCGAACGTACCACGGGGCCCCGGTGATGGTTCTGAGAATTTTTGATTAAGTTCGTTGCATTATATCCACACTGCTGTTACTGGCATTCCCCCACAACTGGGAGCCGTACATCCACATTGGTTTCAAGACGGTGTCATATAGGAGTACCTTGTAGTCCAAGCTAAGGGGCGAGCGGCTATTGATAAGCCAGTGGAGGCTATTGGCTTTCAGCTTTAAATGCGTTCTTTTGGCTTCAATGTGGCTGCGCCAGGTAAGCCGTCTACCGAGGTGTACGCCAAGATATGTTACTACATTTGCTATCGGAACCACTGTGTTGTTAAGAATAAGTGGATGGCAGTCTTGCCTGTTAAGAGTGAACGTCACGTGTTTGCATTTTTTTCGTTAACTTTGATTCGCCAGTCGGATAGCCATTTCTCCACTGCCACCAGGTGTATAGCAAGTTGCGCCGTTGCTTGTTTGGGGCATCACGCGCGGCTTAGGATCGCTGTGTCATCAGCAAAAGTGGATGTGGTTAGATTTCTGCTCGTTGGGATGTCCGCAGTGTAGATAAGGTAGAGTGTTGGACCAAGCACGCTGCCTTGAAGAACTCCGGCTCTAATGATGTAGTCATCGGACATGGATGAATTACATCTTACTGAGAATTTCCTGTTGTATAGGTGTGACTTCAGAAGTTTGTGAGTGTTGGTTGGGAGCATTTCTATAATTTTGTGCATTAGACCTTCTAACCATACTCTGTCGAAAGCTTGTGATACGTTCAGAAATATCGCAGTGCAGAACTCCCTTTGTTCAAATGTATTTCGGATTTCTGAGGTTATGCGGTTGACTTGCTCAATGGTTCCGTGTTTTTCTCGAAAACCGAATTGATGAATCGGGATTTTGTTGTGTGTTCTGAGATATGGGGAGTATGGGGTGTGCCAAGAAGCATTTTTCAAAGAGTTTTGATAGACACGTTAGTAAACTAATTGGTCTATATGATGAAGCGATTGTGCGGTCTTTGCCAGGTTTTGGTATCATTATTGTTTGGTCATAGAGCTTTTTCAATGCCGTAAACAAAAAGACGAATTTATATTTAATTTAAAACGTTACAAATGTTTATTCCTGCATGCAGATGAAGCCGGATGATCCGCAGATAGACCAGCTTACGGTCCATGCAGGGACTCAAGTAAAGCTCTCGAAAGTGGAGAGGGCGGCCCAGGGACTCAAGTAAAGCTCTCGAAAGTGGAGAGGGCGGCCCGACCTAGACATTGCCGAGCTAGAACTCTCTATAGAAAGCTTGTTGAGTCGAGCGGCCGAGAGAGAGTCGGCTTGCGATCAGATCCCGTTTGATGATGTGTTGGGGTGAAATACATTTTGAAGATGCTCTGCAAATCTGACGGCTCTATCTTCGTCGCTTCGAGCCCAGTTGCCTGTGGATGTCCTTATTGGCATTGCAGATTCGATTGGTGCGCAGAGAGATGAGTGTGCTCTCCAAAGTGGGAACTTGGAGCTCATTGGGGATAACTGTTCTATGTAATGTTTTTGGGACCTTTCTTCTTCATGACGAAGTGCAGCTGAGAGCCTCTCTGTAGCGTCTTTTAACCTTTGTTTTGCGGATGGTGATCTGTTGGATTGCCATTCTCGCCGTGAGCGTCGCTTTGCTAGAACGAGCTGCTCTATTTCAGCGTTCGTGTATCTATTATTGTACGATGTTTTTCGCGTTTGTGGAGTTAATACGCGAGCTGCTGCGACCAAGACGGATTCAAGAGTGTTTGTGGATAAGTTGATATCAGCTTCGTCATTCAAACGTGGATTCAACTCAATGTGCGAACTTTTTTATTTTTTGTACTTAAGCCAATTGGTTTTATTCGTTGTAAGTCTGAATGGTTTATCTACCGCAACTGGATGTAGATTTAGATGAAGAAGTACAGGCGAGTGATCAGACGATAGATCTGGTAAGGAGTTGGCACTTATCAGGTTGCGAGGAATGTTTTTTGTGACTGCAAAATCTATCAAGTCTGGCAGTTTTCTAGGATCTGTTGGCCAATATGTAGGTGTCCCAGGTGACACACAGTCTAGCTTGTTGCTTGCTTTTATTATTGCATTTTACAACTGCCTTCCCTCAGGAGTGTACAAGTCGAGATCCCCAGTGCGTGTGCTTGGCATTGAAGTCTCCTGCTGCTATAAATTGTTCGCTCAGAGAGTTAAAATATTCCATGAATTGGGATTCTGATATTGTAAACCGAGGACGACAGTATTTGTGAGATGAGTTTCTGCGAGTAGCAATACATCGATATGGTAATTAGTAAGGAACTAAGTTAACTCGAGTTTGCGCTGTGAGACGCCGTTGGCGTTCCACAGTGCTATACGGAGTGAAGCCATTGATTATTTAGTCTGTTTTTGAGCAACAAGCACCTCAATCAAAACGTTCTGGTTTCGCATAAGATCTTGCATAGTTGTCTGCATGAATGACATGAATTCCATCATACTTTGTTGAAGGTTACATATCATTGTATCAAGTTTGTTCGTAGATGGTTCTTTTGGTTGATGAGGGGAAACTGATGATCTTGGATCGGTGGGAGCGGTACTTTTAAGACCCAATTTTAGAGCAGTTGCATAGCTTGCGGATTTGTCGGTGACTTCATTATTGGCTAAAGATTTAACAGCTGAAGGGGGGAAGACATTACGTGTAGATTTCATAGGTGGTGTATGTGAGTGATCAGTGGTCACTCTTCGGTGTGTACGACTTTTCAGTTCCTTGTAGACTGGACATCCCCTGTAGTTAGCCGTATGGTTGCCTCCACAGTTTCCGCACTTTTTGCTGCTGAAATCCTCTTTATTTTTTGGGCATTTGTGAGATTCATGAAGGTCTCCACAAGCAACGCATACTGGACGAAGCGTGCAATAAGACCCTGTGTGGCCATATTCCTGACAATTATTACACTGCACCGGTCCATTTCTTTTATGCGGCTCCTCTACCGTAATTCTGCGGTGTAGTAGGAACTGGAGAGTAAAGATTGGATGCACTTCATTTTTGTTCAGAGGCTTGGATTTGGTTTCGGGTTCAAGTTCTACCTTGAAAAGAGGTTGAGGCTTTCTTTCTCTATTCAAAATGTTAATAACATTTTATACATTTAAGGGGACCCCCCCCATTCTCGATTTTAAATTTTGACGATTTTCAATGGGCTGGCAAATGAACATAAATTATTTTTTAGGGTTGTAACTGTGCTTACATATATTAAGACACAAAAAGGAAGAAAATCATTTCACAGAATTTTTTTTTGTTTTGTTTTTGTTGTTGTTTTTTGTGATCAAAGAAAAGCCCTTCTTTTCGGCGGCGCATGTGATTTCCGCTCACTGGAACATCTGAATCCAAAAATTCCAACGGGATTAGAAAAAGTACATGTTTGGCTCTCGTATGAACTAGGATTATTAACTTCGCTCAAAAATTAACAAAATGGTGGACCTTTGAAATTTTTTTTTGGAAATTTCCATTTTTTTCAGCCACAAATCGAGTTGAAAAGTAAGGAAGATCTTCACCGATTCGATTTATCCTAGTTCATACGAGAGCTATATATGTATAGAATAACGTGTTAAAATTTGGAACCGATTGGATTAATAGTTTTTGAGTAACCTCATGCGCCAGTCGTAAAAACACTGTTTCGAGAAAAACGCGTTTAAAGTTTTGAGATGGCTCTCGCCGTCGCCTGAGGCTTCCACCATAAATCGGCTATATCTTTAAGAGTTTTTGAAATTTTTACTTGAAATTTTCAGGGAACATTCTTGAATAGTTACAAGTTTGAATTAAATTTAAAAAAAAAAATCGATTTTTTAAAACCGAGAATGGGAGGGGTCCCCTTAAACCTTTCTTTGTTAATGGAATTATGTGGAAATTGTCTGGTCCTATTAGATTCAGTATCGAGTTTACGAGAGCATTCGAACTTTTCTCTCGGATGTAAATCGGCGGCGGCTTAGGCTTTTTGTTGTCCCCTACGATGACTTCAGGAGGTGTATCATTGGATTTATCTGCCAAAATAGCAAATCTGTTTGCATCTATGGGCTTCTCTATTGTAGATTGTTTTGAGGTGCCTCGAGTTATTTTAGCAGTGTTACCAAGTCTAGAGTTCTGCGGGTTAAGCTTTCGATTTATTTGTATGTAGCGATCCATACCAGTCTGTACGGCCGAACGTTGTTTTGAAGGGGGCACGCTGGTGTAAGGTGCTGCATTATTTGCTTCCACAGCAGTTTCCGATATTACGGCAGATGTTATTGCGCGAGCAGTCGTTGCCGTTGCAGTTGCTAATGACGTCACTTTACTGGTGACCGTGGCTATGCAGGCAGGCATGAGGGAAGGGTATGGGGTTTTATCCAACGAGAGCGCAGGAGAGCAAGAACGTGCCCTGCCTTGCGATGTTGGATAGAGTTCATTACTCGGGGTTGGGGTTATTGATCGCGGTTGGTTATTTTTTGTTGGGTTTGCGGTCGCGTTGTCTTGCGTTGACACAAATGAGTGGTATGCGTTGTTACGTAGCAAAGAGAGTCGACGCTCGTCTTGCTGACGTTGGAGCACCGTATGAGTGTCGAATTCACTCATAGCTTACTGTTTTTGATTTTCTTATTTTTTATTTACACAAAAAGTACGAAGTTCATCGCACTAAGCGTCTTTTCGCCCACTTTTCGCACGATAAGAAGACAAAAAGAAAGCACGTCTGCACTCGCCGACGTTCGCGAGCGAAATGAGAAGCGAGAAAGTTATTTCAGAGTGTTGCAGAAAAACTCAAATCAACAAACTATAAGGCATTTTGGAGAAAGTCTCGACGAATGCATTGTTGTTGGCTGCAAGTAGCAGCTTGTATAAGGACGGAAGGCGCAATTCATCAAGAATTTTCAGACGAAAAAGCGCTGGCGGTATCTATAGATGTTGGACATAACAAGTACAAAAGGAAGTAAAAAAGAGCAGCAAAAGGCCAAAACGCCAATATTTATCCGTGCTACGACAAATTGCTCTCCGCGAAAAAAAATGCTATCCAAGCGGCATCACAGTCACGGACTATTATGCTGAAGTGCCTCTACAAAGTTTGGTGGACCATACTATAAAACGGATCATGGATGCAAGCCCTCAAACTTATCAAATTGAGAATAACAATATAATTAATTTAACAGCGGTTTACAAATGGGGTTGTGTTGGAAGCAGCGGGCATTTAACTTATAGACAAGAGTTAAATGTTTGCGATGGTCCTATGGAAAAACAATCGACCTTCTTCCTCGCGGTAAAGTCGTCCAATCGCCGGTACTAGAAATACTAACAATGGAAACACTGCACGAAGATTTTTTCAGCAACCAAATTAAAATGCGCGCATAACAGGAGTACACCAAATGTTAATATTTCGATTTAGCGTTGTCCTGCGAGCATTGGCCTGTGGACATTACTTAAACACGGATGCATTCGGATCGTACGCTATGGAAAGTGCAGAAATTTTTGTAACGAAATACCCTTACTTTTCCCTTACCTTACCTAAATACCCTTACTGTTCACAGAATTTTAATTCATGGAGCAGAAATCACAAAACAGTTTTTTTCTTCCAATGGGTATGATGTCAGAGGAAGCGCTTGAAGCAAGAAATAAAGATTATCGAAACATACGAGAGAATAATATAACAACATACAACCAATACATACAACCAACACTTTGTTGTTGGAGTGCCGAAAACTTTTCACTGCAAGAAATTCATTCTCTTTTTTGTTTCCGCCAAAATGGTTGACCTAAAGCAATAAATTTATTCTTCGCAGAACATTTTTTAAGTAAGAAGCTCCGCATTATTTGTCATAGTATAATAATAAGTTGTTGTACAAAATATAGGGTCTTGTTTTAGTTGCTATAATAAAATGTATTTTTTATTATATTGAT
The DNA here is from genome assembly GCF_030179905.1 of Drosophila bipectinata. Classification (NCBI taxonomy): domain Eukaryota; kingdom Metazoa; phylum Arthropoda; class Insecta; order Diptera; family Drosophilidae; genus Drosophila; species Drosophila bipectinata. The sequence continues at coordinate 15,974,812 of NC_091740.1, read as the reverse complement.
TTTTTTAAACTCTTTTAATTTTTCAGTGTACCCAAATGGATGGGAAATCCCATGAATCCCAAAACTCTAGAATCTATAAAACTCTTTCCAAAGGCGTAGAGGGTCAAGCGAACAGGTGCAGAAAGATTGAGACGGATGAAAGAGCTTAGCAGTCAAATGCATTTAAATATAGGAGCACACCATTGACGAAAAAATAAGAAAGGGACAGCTTATACATAGACAAGCATAGACAAAGAACACTGGGACACTGGAAAGGGGACACTGCTATAACGATCCGGACAGCTACAACTGCATGGAAAAGAGATGAGCAAGCAGACCAGAGATCGGCACAATGGACCTAAACCGCTGCCGCTATAACTAAATATATCCAATAATACAACAGCTTAGAAGGCTTTTTCGCTTCGCTTTTGGTCTCCGCTTCTATTTGTTCGATTTCGTTTGGCCGGATGACGGTGTAGTTGGCAAATGGAAAGTTTCTAATTGAATTAGTGGCAAGGCAAATAAATTCGAGGCACCGTTTAGCCGGAAGCCAATTTGGAGATGAGTAGCGAATGTTTCAGCTATTTCTTCGTCACTGCAACCCCAGCATCTCGAGGAGTTTCTTATTGGGAAGGTCGTTGCGATTGTAGCGCTTAAATTGTAGTGGGCCGTGTAGACCCATATAGGATAGATGAAAGATTCTGAATGTACCGCAGCTGTGAAATTTCTGCCTGTTGCTAAAGAGTCTGGTCGAATGATCGAGTAACGAGACGTTGCTTCGAGGCTGGTAATCTGCTGGTATGGCAATCACGACGCCAGTGTCAGTATTTGTTGGCTCTACTTCCATTCCTTGCGGAGTAGAGACTTGAGCTGCCGCAACGAGTACTTCTTCCAGGGCGCTCCAAGAAGTTACATTCTTCTTGCATTTAAGCCAGTTTGTTTTGGCGATGTCAAGCAGAAGAGTGTTCGGTTATTTGGGGCTTTGCAGAAGCGTTTCTAACATAGGATAGTGGTCTGAACATAATTCTTAGACCACTTTAGCACTTTTAGATTGCGAGATATGTTTGTTGTCACCACAAGATCAATAAGGTCTGGTAACTTTCGTGGGTCGGTTATTTCTGGGCTTTGAATAAGGCTGTAAAGCACAGACGAAAAGTCTGAAGATAATTCCGAGACCTCTAACACTTATTAGCTTGCGAGATATGTTTTTTGTCGCCACAAGATCAATAAGGTCTGGGAGCTTTCGTGGGTCGGCTGGCCAATATGTAGGGCTTTCAGGAGAAACACAGTACAGTTTATTTGTAAAACTTTTATTATTACATTATACATTTGCCTTCTTTTGGGAGCCACGAGATGCCATCTTCAGTGCGTTTGCTCTGCTATTATTCTCCTGCGGCTATAAAAACATCCTCAAGTGATTGTAAGATCCTCCGAGGTTGTAAAGGTAGTAAGAAAGGCAGTGAACGCCTATAAAAAGAGACAGGCAGTAAATGGTGGCGAATAAAAAGGCTTCCGTTCCTTTATTGAATTTATATCGAAGTGGCCTGCAAAAAGTTTGTTGCAAACCTTTTGTTAAAATTGTGTTTAAAGCAATAAGTCCATTAGGCTGCTAGGCTGTTATTGTTATAAGCCTGTTAGGCTTAATGTAGCTCTAGGAAAAACATAGCATAGGAAAAACCGTCAGTGATGTTATGACCAGATGAGGACCCTGCAGCTTTGGCGAAGAAGACGTCTGGCATTGTTTTTGGTGCCGTGAACTTTAACTACAAGTAGTTTAACTACAGTCTCTATAGTTCGCCGTACGGTTCTCCTTTCCACATTTATTCACGGTAGTAACTTCTTTGTTTGAAGTGCAGTGAGTGAGATTGTGGACATCAAAGGACTCGAGCTTGACCTTGAAGAAAAGTTGTGTGCTTTGTTAAAAGTTGTAATAACATTCTTGGCCGTTTAACCTTTTTCCTTGAGAGGGGTTTCTATTTCCGCGGAGGTTATGTCGGAATCCAATTCCGTTAAATCCATTTGTAGGCCCTTGCTGGTTTTAAGTTGGTATGTGTAGTAGTTTTTCTTAGCCTTTTCCAAATATTTGGAAACGGTTTGGTAGTACTCTTTAGTCTTTGTTTGTAACTTTGCTTCATGGATATTTTCCCCGTCCCCTGCATTTGGTTTGGCGTGAACCGAATATCCATCTGCATCTTTGGGCATAAGTATCTAGCCGGCTTACCTTCCCCTTTTTCAATTAATGACTTCCGGAAAAGTGCGTCTGCGACTCTACTTATCCGGTAAAAGAGTCGTAGCAGTTCAAAATCCCATCTCGCTTTCTCCCGACCTGGCGCTCGTTGTTGTTTATCAATTTAAGTGCCATGTGCTTTGGGATCAAGTGAAACACCCAGGTAGATCCTCATCAGCCTAATCGCTCATTTTATGGCAAGGCACGTCTCAGTTGCCAAGTAAATATTTTCTTCGCTCAGGATCGAAGGACGACTCTCTTTACAAAATCTGGGTCTACAAGTACTAGTCCAAGTTGAGTGTTTTTAAACCCCTTCTGGAGTGTGGCCGTTCATTTCCATTTTGTCTTTGCAATTCATGTTCGGCATCGCGTACCATGATTACATAAAATAATTACCTTTTCTTCTGTCCTCTCTCTTCTCTTTTTACTACATTTAAAGTGGAGAAAGGAAATGTCAGCCTCCTGAAACCTTTCTTTTAGTTCTCCATATGCTCCTCACTTGTGCGTATGATCACAAAATGTCATCATGGTACGCGAACACTGAAAGCAGTGTAATCTTCCTGCACGGTAGCGCGGCTTGACACACCCTTTTTCCAAAAGCTCTTGTCATAGTAATCCTTTATGGCCTGCTTACGTTTGTAGTTCCCCTTTTTAAAACCTCTTATAATATTTTTTTTCCCAATATTCCAGCCACAGCTATCACTGGTATTTCTATTGCCTGGTATTGGTCTTGCCGAACTGTCCGAGGATATTTTATACCTAGCACCATAGGATTCTATGCCTTGCATCATCACTAGGTTCGGTCTTTTCTTCTTGTCGCCGAAACTTAGCTTGTCTGGAGACACCACACGTGTTTCCGTGTAGTCCCTACAGCTTCACCAGTCTTCTATACGCTACGCGTTTTTCGGCGATGTCCGAGTTTTCTGCTAACTTCTCAGAGATTTAACTTGTTGTTGCTCTTGTGTCTATCATGGCCCTTATGGCCCATCTAACTGCTTCTACCACCTCGACGACTTCTGCACCCGACGACTTCCTCACTGGCCATGCCTCCACACCTGTGGCATGCCTGCGTTGGGTTTTTGACATCCATCCTTTTCTTTTGGTGACCTGTTGCTGCGTCAAACCTTGGTGCGGTTTCTCTTTTTGCCACTTGGATGCCCATCTCTTGTGTTGTGGCCCTGAGTGGGCGGCTTGTAGTCTTCCCCAATGGCCTTATTAAAGACCGAAGTTCCACCATGTAAACCTTAAAAGGCTTCTCTTGTCACTACTTCCGCTGACCTGAACCAGGTTCAAAATATCCTTTTGGTAGAAAAAAGTTTCAAAACTCCTCCTGAATTGTTTTTACGTTAGCCACTCCTCATCGTTCATTATGGACCACCTGAACTAGCTCTGGCATCGATTGTATTTTTGTCTAAATCGTGCGTTTTTCGGAACATACCACTGCCTTCTGCCGCGCGGCCCAAACTTCTCCTTTTCTACTTTCGCTTTCCCTCCATCCTCCCGTACCGACCACTGTTATACCTCTCTTGATTGACTCACCTCTTTAACTCCTATGGGGTACATATCTATTTATCAATATGGATGAAGTTGCATTAGGTCCCAGTATGCAACTTTAAAAGAATTGAAACCATACATTTATACAATACTTTATTTTATTTCTATAGGAATTACATATTCTATAATACTTATATATGAAATTCTGGCTTAAACGCGTTCTTTAATTTTTCCCAGTAAAGTATTTTGTAATCTGTAAGTAAAAAAAAAAAGATTTTGTTATAATATAATAAATGTAGTAGTTATGTAGTATTTTATATTCAAACGCACCTTTTTTTGTCAGGCATTTACTTTTATACCAGGTGTTGGCAGAGCCCTATTTCAGGGGCATAGGAAATATCTCTTCCCGAGCTCTGCCGCACACACACAGTATAAACGTATGAAACGTCATGCTTGCGACCTACTTTCTGCTATTCGTTACTAATAATAATGAATTTAAATCACATGAATGCATGAAGTACCCACCACTAATTTATACCTTTGCTGAAAGATTAATAATTTATGTTAGAAGTAAGCAACTCAGTGAATGATTTTCGCAGAACTGTTAAGAGATGGTGGAGTAACATGGCAACCGCCTCATATGGGTGCCGGACATCGGGACCATGAAGGAAATTTCGCCGACGAAATAGCAAGGGCAGGTACTACTAACCCTCTCCTCCCGAAGAAAGAACAATTAGGCATTGCAACGTGAACGTAACGTAAAGAAACGAAGTTGGCAGGACTGCAGTCAAGCGATGAATGCCATCACGGGACACTGGTTAATTGGAACGCACGCGGCTAGACAACCAGTGCCCCGCTACGATTTCTTCAGGAGCTGCAGGGAGGTGGAGGAAAGAAGACAGTCACACACTTCCTGTGCCACAGGTGAAGTGACTTAACTTCAGCACTTCAGGTGACTTCAGTGACAGGCACTTCCTGTGACTCCAAATCCTGGGTGCAGCTTCATCCGGAAATCTGGATGGGACCGCGAACCGCCTCAGGAAGAGTAGACTTCTTTGGGCACTTAAGTAGATAGGAAGAAGTGGGGTCCTGCAGCTGCAGCAAATTTCACTGAGCTGGACCGATTTGGGCGATATATTTTTGTATATCCGTTACTTATCTCATAATGAGTTAAAAACTGCCTAAGGATATATTAACTTAGGATCCGTCCAAAGCAAGCTCTCCATTATAGTTAGAACTACTTTTTACCAGTAGTTTTTACCTACCTGTAGGTGTAGATTAGCCATTGGAATACTTTGGCATTAAAACATTTTACAAAAACTTGTTTGAACTTACGCTACAACGAAGTTTCAGTTTTGGGGTGGTATTGGGCGAGGCTTTTCACTTAAACTTGATTTGTGCAAATACCATACGACTCACAGTTCCAATTCGGATAGTTTCATCTCCTACATTATTCAAGATCTATGCGTTCGGAATTCGTACCACAGTAAAAATACCACAGTTGGGTCATTTCGGATAGTTCAGTTATATGGCAAATTAGGATATACTCGACCGATCGTTTTACAATTTGTTATAGTGTCAAGCATAGGCAATTTATGAGCGACAAAAAAAATGTCTCCTTTAATGCGTTGCACACTTCTGAAAAAAATAGAATAGCCTCGCGTAGAAACGGACAGTTTCTCACGCGTAGTCTCTCAGTTTTAAAGCTATCGTCTTGAAACTTTGCACACACCCTTCTTTCCTTTGCACGCAGTATATAAGTCGGAACGGCCGGGATCGGCCGACTATATCCTATAGCTGCCATATAACTGATTGATCGGAAATGGTATAACTTTGGTGTTTTTAAAGTTAGAGAGTTCAAATTTTGAGAGCTATCTTTGGCAAAAAATTACTACATGCCAAATCTCATAAGGATCGGCCGACTATATCTTATAGGTGCCATATAACTGAACGATCGGAAATGACCCAACTTTCGTGTTTTTGAAGATAGGATCTTGGGACTTTTTTTTAGATTTTTTATTGTAGTTTATTGGTTTTATTATGATTTAATCATAAGAATCGGCCAACTATATCCGATGTTTGCGATATATGTTTGATTTTAACTGCAAGGGTATATCAACTTCGGCTCCGCCCGAAGTTAGCTTTCCTTTCTTGTTATACCCTTGCAGAGGGTATTATAATTTTTTCCAAAAGTGTGCAACGCAGTGAAGGAGACATCTCCGACCCTATAAAGTATGTATATTCTTGGTCAGGATCACCTCCTGAGTTGATATGAGCATGTCCGTCTGTCCGTCTGTCTGTCTGTCTGTTTCTACGCGAACTAGTCTCTCAGTTTTAAAGCTATCGACTTGAAACTTTGCACACACCCTTCCTTCTTTTGCACGCAGTATATAAGTCGGAACGACCGGGATCGGTCGACTATATCCTATAGCTGTCATATAACTGAACGATCGGAAATGACCCAACTTTCGTGTTTTTGAAGATAGAAAACTGGAACTTGGTACAGATTCTAGTTTTGGTCACTTCATCCAACCTAAGGATCGGCCAACTATATCCGATGTTTGCGATATGTATCCGGTTTTTACTGCAAGGGTATATCAACTTTGGCTCCGCCCGAAGTTAGCTTTCCTTTCTTGTTTTTATTTTAACATAGTAAGCGTTGAATAGTGCGAGTGAAACGGCTATACAGTACTTTGATTAACCCTTACACGGAGCATGGGTCTAAAAGTTTTTCTTAGTTATGACAAGAGTTGTAGTGTTTATAATTTTATTTTAATAAGTTTAGAGTTTGACTTTATTCTTTGTTTTTGTTTTTGGACAGCCATTCTTTTGTTTAAGTTCTGCGCCTGATATCGACTTCCACTGTGAAGCACTGAAATGCGTATCGCAAATTTGAGAGCTCTCAATAAAGGTACAGCCCAAAGACTGCTCCCCCAAAGCTCTTTTTTCAATACACTTTGGAACATGCACAAAATTATATAATTGTATCATGGTTGAGCTTCCTATCCTTTTCCGTAGCCGGCAAATTTCCCAGTTTTAATAAAATAATCACAGCGTTCAATTAAATTCCTTAATTGAATTTTATTTCCGCAGCTTCTCACGCTTTAGCGTCCAAATGCATTGTAAAAGGGGATAGCACGCCTAGGCGAGACAAGGTCAAACGCACATGAGCATAGCTCAAAGAGACACTGCATACTGCTCTTCCGGACGGTACAGATAAAACTACATCGATAAGAGACGAGCCGACCAGAGACCCGCAATATATAAAATAAAACAACAGACTAATAAGATGAATAAAGTGATTAAAATACACTTTTTCTGCGCCCATGCAAAGCAAAAAAAAAATATTTCAGATATTTTGATGAATGAATAAGCTAGACACGACATTTTTGTGTGCGGCGCAGGTGATTCACAAAATTCTATGGTACCTGTTTGGTCATTGAGCGTTTTCAATGCCGTAAATAAAAAATCAGAATTTAATTAGGTTCAACGTTATAACTTTATTCAGGCCGCATATGAAATTAGGATTTATGAGGATTTATGTACAATATTTGAAATCCAATTTGGGATGCGAGCGCAGTAAGGAGATGAACGAGAGTGGCACCAAACTTCCAGAATAGGCTGTGCGGATGCTCGCTAACTATAAACGCCGAAGTAGCAAAGCCGAGCGGCCGAAAGAGAGTCGGCTTGCGACCAGCAAAACATCAGTTACTAATTAATTGTTGTGTATAAATTAGTTGCTTGCTGCTTGACCCGACAGTACCGATCTAGCTGAAATTTGGATATGTTGTTCTAAAAAGTAACACCTCTGTCCCGTACTAGAATCATTTATTTTTAATAATTATTTTTTTTTTATCATAAGATAAATTTTTTAAATTAAAAAAAATTTTTTTTTTTGTGAGTTCGTTATTTTGTTGTTTGTTTTTTTTATTGATGAAAATATTTCATTCTAGTACGGGACAGAGCCGTAACAAACAGGGACAGAGCCATAGCTTACAAAACAATAATCTATTCTAATTTTTTGTTTCGGATGACTCTAGCAGTCGAAATCACCTGCACCAGGGACCTACCTTTTTTTATATGCATACTTTGGCATGCTATAAAGTGTATTAAACTACACAAGAATAAATTAAACAAAATATTTTAAAATAGTTTATGATGCTTATAAAAACATATGTGAAAATTGAAATGATCGCATTATTTTTTATTACAAAAAAAATTTTTTGAAATAACCTCTAAAAAGTAGGCCGGAACATGAGACTACATCCCTAATTGGGATAAAAAGAAACAGATTATAGAGTTTTGTTGAACAAGGATGCTGGCCAAAACAAAGCAATCGAGCAACTGGCGTTATTTGCTTTGCATATAACTTCACTGCCACGGTCGAATGCTGCGGTTGAGAGGGTATTCAGCCAAATGAACATCGTAAAAACAAAGTTGCGCAACAAAATGTGTTTTAAAAGCATGCACTTTGTTTTTAGGTTGCTTGCAATAATAAGGTTTGTTTTTGAAATTTTAAATTATTTAAAATATACTAAGTATTTTTATTTTAATGTTCTAGATATGGACAGCGACGTCATGGCAATGTTGTAATGACTACCAACTTCCAACGAAATACCTCGCTTTAGTTCAATCATCCGCCAAGTATATGGAATCTAATGATGAAGTTGATGAAAATTGTTCTTTAATAATAGTTATATAAATATCATTTCAATATCGTACCATTAAAAGTAAAAAATCAACTATTTTAATGATTTCCATGGTTAGCTTACTTTTAGATTTTTTTTTTTAATTTTTTGCTTATTCTAGCTTATTTTTTTCTTCAATCTAGCTTATTTTATCTCTCAAAACCTGAAAGCACTGATGCTCATATCAACTTAGGAGGTGATCCTGATCAAGAATATATATACTCTAAAGGATCGGAGATGTGTCATTCTCTGCGTTGCTTACTTTTGGACTAAATTATGATACTCTCAGAGATGATAGAAAAACAATTTTATAAAATATCTGGGTTTATTCATAGAAATATTGAGTTTGGAAGCGCAAAAAAATGGAACCTTTTTATTTAAGCGATTTACGTGAAATTATATCATTCTCATAACTTTTAATATGTTATCTCATAACAAAAAATGACAACTAATTTATTAAAAGGGTTGTACAAATTTATTTTTATTTCTGCTCTATCAAACATATCAATGGCAGAACAAAGGCAGAAAATACTACTTTTTTAGTTTTTTTCAGCCAGTGTTTAGTTTATGGAGTAAATTTAAAAATTTAAAAAATAAAATTAATATAAATCAAAACTTTATCTTTTAAATTTTATTATGTTTTATTTGGAAATAAAACGTATACTTTAATATTCGATGGAATTACCAAAAATGTAGGCAAACAAAAAAAAAATTTTTTTTTAACTATTCCAAGGTAACAAAAATTTTTTAAAATTATTTCTTAATAGCTTAGTATTTAACGTATTCAAAAATAATTTTTTTTTGGTTCTTAAGTATTTAGTTTGTCTTCCTCGAGTTTTCAATACAGCCTTTATTCTTGATGGCATAAAATCTACCAAGTGGTCGTTAGTTTTCTTAATTATGTCTTTATAACAGACACTTTCCACTATTAAATTAAATTCTCTTATTTCTTTATGTTTCTTTTTGTGTATTTTAACTTTTAAAATAGGAAAACGATATTGAATCGGATAAAAATCATGACTTCTGCCTGGCCAGTCTAATGTTGATACTCGATTTTTCTGCAAATAATGTATTACCTAAATTAAAAAAAAAAAAATACTAAAAATTTAAAACTTTATTGATTAAAAAAATTCTTAAAAAATAAAAAAAATAAAATGTATTCCTTTTTTTTGCACGATAGCAAGGACCTGAGTCGTCCTGAAAGATTATGTTTGGGGCATGAGAAAGATGATTCCTCATTGAGGGTAGAAGGTGATGATTCAGAACACCTTGGAACTTTTCAGCATTCACATTTCCATTAATTAATGCCAGATCACCAACGCACAGTGGTTGGGCTTGTATTAAGCCGCGGCCTTAAGTACTTCTAGTTCAGATATTGTAACGAAATTTACACCAAAATTCTAAAAAAATATTTAAAATGCTTAGTAAAAAAATTGGCCATATCGTACGACTATATCATATAGCTGCCATAGGAATGATAGGATAGAAAACTTTTTTGATTTTCAAGATATGTAAACCAAACTTACAAATTTTATGCGTGTGGCCAGTTTTATATATGCTTGCCAAACATAGTCCAAATCGGAAAACTATATCATATCAATCGGAAAGCTGTCTTAGCAAAAATTTTTAACTTAATTAAGTACCAGTTTCAAGTAATATTCAAATACTTTAATAATAATACACTTTTGTAAACAAATTAGACGTCATATCAAATAAAATAAAAAAACATAAATTAAATCAAAAAAACAAAGAAAACATAATAGTTAATCAAATTCTTCTAACAAATCTAAAGTTGATTTCTTTAAATTGGACTTAAATTTGCAAGGTAATTTTCTTAGTCCTGTAATAAATGGATCAGAAGACAAAAGTAGTCTGATAATCAACTTGATTAATATTGCATAATTGCAGTTTTCTTCCGTTTGTATCTATTCCAAAAAGTAGCAATTCTTTTGCATATGCAATCAATTCGTTTTGGTAGTTGGCTTAGCTCGGGAATGTATCCGTTGTTTTCCATTTGCTCTTGCATAACTTCAATATTTTTTTTTAATCTTCCAGCGTTGGTGCCACCTTCTGCACACCAAAGATTAAAAATATATAGTCGTGTAAATGCACACTTATGGGAATCTCCTAAAAAGTGATATAAGTAAATAGAAATATTTCAAAAACATTACAAACACGAGCAACGAGAACAAAACAAAAGCACAATAAGGAAAAACTTCCCCTTGGCAAATGCTAGATAGCATCAGTATTTTTCCGATTATATTAACATCTGCTAATTTCTGCAGCTGATTTTAGGCATACAGTACCCTAAAAGTCCGACGAACACATTAACATACATACTATTTGTGGGATTTCGTGGGACCACAACTAAAACTTTAACTAAACATGAAAAAGACGTTCACAAAAAAGACAAAAAAGGGTAAATAGATGTAAAATATAGAAAAAAAAAATTTAATTAGTCAGATAAATTTCATAAAACCCATTTATTAAAGATAATACATTCAACTTTAAAATGCATTTTAAATTTGGTGAATTTTTGCGAACGTCCGACCACTTTGAACTTAACTTTTGTTTTGACAAAAAGCTCACTAACGTAGCTGCAGCAGCAAAATTGAACACGTGTTCACACTTTGCATTCTATTTTTAGAATGTCCCGTTAGATTTCCGGAAAAAATAGCTTGCAATGACAAAATGTGGTCAATTTAGAGACAAATTATTTACATTTTGAATAATTATTTTCAAGTCCTTTTTTCGATTTATGGCCTACGGGCGCAACCACTGTGCAACGGCATAGTAAGAAAAGCACAATTATGAAAATGAACAATTATTACAATATAACATATTACAATTAAAACAGGGCTGAGCCAGAAAAACTCGAACAAAAGTGAATGTGTATTGGTGAGAGGATAGAACTGCTGCATTGAACGAATCGCTGCCTATAAAATTATTTAGATTTAACAAAATATACAAATCAATATACAAATAAAAATCTTAAAAGATTTTTCTCACAATCCAGCAATACTTTTCAGTTTTGGTAAGCCTGAAATTTCAAATACTAGAGCTTGCACAAAAATGTTATTTTAAAGTGTCCAAAAAAAATTCGGAAAATCGGAACACTTAGAGAACTACAAATTTTAAAGTGCTTTTGCACTAAAAGTGTTCTGCTCAAGGAAAATCACATTTTGTTTGTTTTATATTCGATTCGGTCTGTCAAAGACACTTTTATTGAGTCTTTTTGTAAAAAGAGTCTCTTAAGACATACTGTGTATGTATAGTACAAAAGTACGGCACTTTATAAAAATCAATGGAACACTTTACGTTAGATCACAACCATTCTTAACTTCACTTAACGATAAAAGTGCATCTCACTGAGCTGAAAATACAATTTTTTCTATTTATTTTATTACAAAGTAATAACACACAGTAACACTTTTATCAAATACAAATAACCATAGCTCGCAAAGAACTGTTAATCGATTGCTGGGGTCTCAAAATATATGTTGTTCAATAAGTCTTTGAGAGTCTTTGAGACAAACCGTTTGCTCTGTTCGTATAACAATTTTGCTCTCGTTCAAATTACGAGCAATATTTTCTGTTCCCACTTGCTCTGTTCTTTCCAGGACCGTTTGACCTTGTGAGACGATTCAAAAAGTCTTTTTTTGCATGTACATATGTGTGTATGTGAAAGCTAGTGGGTTTTTGATTCATTTTCACTCGTGACATTTAGATATTTAGAGAAAATAACTAAAACGAAAATGGGACAGCAAATTAACAAAATTAGAGCTTCGTTCGACAAAATGTATCGTCGTTCAGCGTTAAACTGTTTTGGAGCTCGTAGCGACGATGCAGGCTCTTCGCTCTTATCAAATTGCTGAGTTTGCCTACTCCACCCTTGTCAACGGAATCTCCACCATGCAGGCTGACCCAGGGTTAAGTCAAAGTTTCCAAGCGTTGCCTCCTCTGCCTCTCCCTACCTTGAGCGTCGAATACTCGGAATGGGCTGAATTCTGCTCGATCTTCCATATCTACATACGCCCCGGGAAGAGCGCTCGAGCGGGAAAGCGTCGAGGTGCAAATAACAGAAGATTATCCTCCCTCCGCCTGTGTTTTATGCGGTGGATGGTTCCATATAATGTCTGCATGCCCCCGATTTCTGTCAATGCCCCGTAAAATCTGCCTTGGAGGCTAGGTGACTCGGTCTTTGTTGGAAGGGTCTCCAAACGGGCCTTCAAATGCGTGAGTTGCTATGTGCTTATTGTCGCAGTTGTGGAAGGAGGCATCACAGCCTACTCCATTTTCTGGAGCCGGAGGCATCTAGCGGCCAGCCTTTGTTTGGTCCTCCCACGTCAGCCATAGACGAGGGCGCCGAGCCTGTAGCCTCTCCGCCGTCCACTGCTAATATACTAGTTGCTCAAGGTCGCAGCGGCGATATATCTTTGTTTGCTACAGCGAACATTTTTGTTCTTAGTCGCGATAGATCCCTTGTTCCATGCCGAGCGCTGTTGGATTCTGGAACGCAGGTGCACGTGATCACTTTCCGGTTGGCAAGTTAGCTACAGCTCCGGAGGTGCAAGTCATTCATGGTGGGGTCTGGTATCTTTCATGGCGGTGTCTGACATCGGCTTTGAGACAGACTCTCTCTCTCTCCTCTGTTGATGATAATGTTGTTGATTCTCTGTTGATGTTCTCCTGCTCCGATTACTCGGCCCTGGATAACGCCGTCATCGCCGCCAATATCACGGACCTGCAGCCTAGCTTCAGTTTGGATGTCTCCAGTTGGAATATTCCTGGCAATCATTCTTTGGCTGATCCTGAATTTTTCTGTCCACAGAGCATCGATCTTCTTATCGGAGCCAGTCTGTCTTATGAGCTGCTGTTGGGTAAATTAAGCTCTCAGCCGACCTGCCATTGCTGCAAAAAACCCGACTTGGATGATCTTGTGTGGAGGCGGTTCACATGTTCAGAGAATTTCACTCGTTTACACTGCCCACAAGGATGTTCCGAAGAGCGCAAAGATGCTGGATAATCAGTTGAATTTTCTGCTCCGCCGGTTTTGGGAAATCGAAGACTGCTCAGAGCGTATTGTGAAGCGGATGAAGGAGGAGCTAGATTGCGATGCGCATATCGTGCAACATGTTGCTCGGCTGGATTCCGGCGCTTATCTTACTCCCAAGCAGTTCGACGATTTCTTTCCTTCGGAAGGAAGCTCTGTCACCGTCCTCAATTGAAGAAGCAATATGCTGCCTTCATAAAGGAGTATTTAAGGTTGGGTCATATTTCTCCATTCCCTGCTGATGCGAGCGTCACTAGCCAGTACTTTCTGCCGCACCATTGTATTTTAAAGCAAACAGTTCAGCAACCAAGCTCAGGGTTGTCTTTGATGGGTCTGCTGTCACCACTTCTGGATATTCATTGAATGACGTGTTGATGTCTGTCCCAGTTATTCAGTCAAAGTTACTGAATATTCTATTAAGGTGCCTTCGGGTGGTCATTACTGGAGATATTTGCAAAATGTATCGTTGTGTTCGGGTTTTTCCTGAGGACAGCATAAAGAAGCATACATCCGGGATCCTTGCCAAAGGCCAATTTCGTTTAAAGGGATTCAGTCAACCTCAAAGCCCACTAGGTGCATCGTTCTTTCTTCAGTCGCTCGGCTTTATGACCCATTAGGACTTGTCGGTTCTGTATTTGCAAAGGCGAAGATCTTTCTCCAGAAGCTGTGCCGGGAGAAGTTGTCCTGGGATGAAAGTCTTTCTCGAGCTCTTCACTGCGACTGGAATATAATTTGTAGCAGCTTTGCTAGTGCGCAGCGCGCCGAATTCCCTGGATGGGCGGTAACATCAAAATCCGAGGTGGATATCCATGGATTCTGTGATGCCAGCATTGAGGCGTATTTGGCTTGCGTTTATGTCGTGTCCAAGGGCGCAGGATCTGCAAACTATTTACTGTGCTCGAAGACCCGGGTTGCGCCTTTAAAGACCTCCGAAGCTGGAGTTATGGAGAGCCGAGTTGTTGGCTCGACTTATGTCGGAAGTAGCTCAGTTGAAGGTCTACGTTGGAAAGTATTTTTGCTCTGTCTTGAATTAGAAAAGAACCCTCCCGGTTTAATGTTTTCGACGAAAAATCTAGTTTCGACCATTCAGAAGCTAACTAGAGAAATGGATTGGCGGTATGTTCCCACTTCTTTGAACCCAACAGATATCCTGTCGCGTGGTGCTCTTCCCAATTAATTGATCGAGTATAAGCTGTGGTCTCACGGTCCTCCGTTTCTCCATGGAGCCCAAGAGAAGAGGCCAACCGCGGTCCCATCTGAAAGATCGACCCTGGAGTTACACGCAAGGGTCCTGCTCATTCCTGCTCGTTTCTGGCAGCGCACGTCGTTCCCGCAGCAGTCTTTGTGGTCCCGATGGAAGGAGGAGTAAAACTTCTTCAGCAGCGCTTCAATTGCCGTGCCATCAGTCCTGTCTTGGCCCTGAACGATGTGAGAACGAGAACCTGCCTACGATGAAATGGCCGCTTGCGAGAATAATGGACTTAATCCCTGGTCGAGAAGGAGTTAAAACCTTATCTGGAGTTACTAAGCGCGCAGTGTCTAACCTGTACCTGTAGTAGAAGCCTTAACTAGGGGGAGAATGTCGGGTCATGCAGCAAGCAACTGTTAGGTTTAGATAATTAATTAATAACGTAATCATTGTTGGTCGCAAGCCGACTCCCTTTCGGCCGCTCGTTTTCAACTAATTCGGCAATTAGTTTTCAACTTTCTAAGGTTGGCGCACTCTCGTTCATAATCTTACTGCGCTCGCACCCTAAATTAGCTTTCCTTTGTAAAATCCAGATTTCATATGCCCCCAAATAAATATTTTTATAACATTTAAAATGAAATACAATATACTTTTAATTTACCGGCATTGAAAACTATCAATGACTAAACAAACTCTTTAATTCCGTTACTAGTCTGTCTCAAGAAGGACCTCAGTTTTAGTTCAGTACCTTGAACCACTGTGCCAAAAAGAGCCAAATCTAAGCATAAACTCAATTCGTAAACAGTCTGTAAGAGTCCGTAAAAAAAACTAAACCTTAAAAGACGGCTAAGTTCTTAGTCTGTACACTTTTCCGCATCCGTTGTACCAGAATAAAAGAAGAAATATTCAAAAACCGAAAATTCAAAATGTATGAGCTTTAAAAAATATTTCAATATTCAATATTTTTCGACAATTATAGTTGGCATTTCTTATATGGCAGCTATAAGAAATAGCCAAACGATTCTTATCAATTTGTGGGTCGGATCAAGTGACCAAAAATAGAATATGTACGAAGTTACAACTTTCTATCTTCAAAAACACGAAAGTCGGGTCATTTCCGATTGTTCAGGTATATTGGAGCTATAGGATATAGTCGTCCGATCCTTATAATCTTTGGTACGTCGTTTTATTTTGCCAAAAGTAGCATTCATACAAAGTTTGATAATTTTCCTACTTTCTTACTCTACATTTTTCTACTCTCTTACCAAAGATACAGCATTTCCGATCAATGAGTTATGTGGCAACTATAGGATATAGTCAGCCGATCCCGGCCGTTCAAACTTATATACTACGTTCAAAGTTTTAAGTGGATAGCTTTAAAACTGAGAGACAAGTTCGCGTAGAAACAGACAGGCGGACAGACGGACATGCTCATATCAACTCAGGAGGTGATCCTATGTCTCCTTCACTGCGATGCACACTTTTGACCAAAATTATAATACCCTCTGCAAAGGTATAAAAAAAGTAGAGGGAAGAGGGATTCCAGATGTAGCACGGACCAAACGGGAATGTATATTTTTAAATAAGACTCTTTATGTTCTTCCATCTAAGTAGCTGAAGATCCACGTTATCTTTTATACGAGGTCTATACGAAATCCCAGCATATTAAGTTTACTGAACAAGAGTGAGTGATTGACTGAATCTAATGCTTTTCTAAAGCCTGTGTAGATAACATCCATTTGAAATCCCTTTAGAAAGCCATCTATGAGAAAGGATGTCAACTCTAGTAAATAAGTGGTAGTGGATCGATGCCTATTGAAGCCATGCTGACATGGAGAGTTGATCAAAGAGCAAAGGTGTTGCAAATGAGGAGTAATATATAAACATATAATGTATAAAGATTTCGCGGACAAATTAATTTTGATGCAAATATATCGTACGTCACCAAACTCAAGTGAAAAAAAAAAATTGGAAACTTGGGAAAATTTCTGAGCTAAAGATCTCCGACTTTAGCCATGTTTCTGTAAAGTCTATAATATAAAAGAAAGAACTATTAGAATATAGTTTGGGGAGTTTCCTACGTAGCCCCCTAGTATTCTGATAGGTAAGTGTGTTAACAAACTGAGCCCTCAAAAGTCTGGTAATTCCTGCGCTTCCTTCTAAATTGTCCTCCCTTCTTTCAGGCTCTCTCTTAATACAGAAGGTAATGATGTTTTCTGATGCATCCATTCATACCGCACATTCTTGAAGATTTGCAGGGTCTTATGTAGTGTCTACTTAAGCATCTCCATTATGCATTAAGCATATCTTAATTTGTTTTACAAATTCTTAGTTTTCTAGAAGACTTAGTTGCTTGAACTCGTCGCATTCTTTTATCTTGAGCGTGCGATCGCATTTAGAAAGAAGTTGGTGACTGTTTTCTGGTGGTTGTTTATCATAAGTCTGACATAATGGTTCATAATTTATGCTTTATAATACTATCCAGTAATCATTTGCATTTCTGCGCTCACATACGATGCTACTCGGAATAGCCAAATATAAAAAAATTGGGATATTTTAACCTGCCGATTCTGCGATCGTCTTCGCCCAATCCCTCTTCAGGTGGAGTGGCACCTTCTCCACTATCCTTCGTAGTAGTATCAGGTCATTTAAATAGGTGCTTCGTCCTACCACTTCGACTGTGGTGGGGAAGCTTCGAACAGCCAGAGCCAAGCGAACTAAAGCTTCTATATAGTTGGGCTTCACAGTTGGTTCTGATCGCAGTTTTACTTGCAAGATGTGATAAATCGACATAAGGTTTCCATGGCCTGCCCGACTGTGAGTGGCGCCATCAGTTTTCCTCGTTCAGCTTCCATCGCTGCTCATATGATTTGCCTGATCGCTGAACACGCATCACATTTCTCGTGGATTTCTCTTAGTTGGGATTCGGGATTGCCACTGAAGTATGGTAGGTCCTTGCTTACAACTTGTCTTGTAGCAATCTGCGCTGCTGTGAGACCCGAACCCGTCTTTATAGGTGTCGACGTAAGGTAGCTCATGGGTGAAATATGATTCTACGTATACTGACTTTTCACATAGCTCGGTACGTATGCTTTTGAATGAGCTTTTCAGTGCATCTCTGATCGGCTGCGAGCTTTGAAACTTAACTTATTTGCGGCACGTGTCTACACAAAGATTTGAGGTTATTTGTGATTCGTTTTAAATTATCAAAACAAGTGATATATTTGAGTATATTGATATAAAAAACTTTTGTTTCCCTTAAAATAAGGTATGTACAGTATAATTTGCTTAGCTGCATCATGGTCACTTTAGTACAGAGGTCGGCACGGCCCTATCTCGGGGGCATAGGAAATTTCTCTGCCCGAGCTCTGCCACACACACACTATAAATGTGTGAAACGTCATGCTCACAGCCTACTTTCTGCTATTCGTTACTAACACTAATGCGCTAAAATCATATCAATGTATTGGGGTGCCGACCACTGCTTTAGTATGAAAATAATTAGGTTTGGTGCACCCAACTTAGTAGCCTTCTGCACTTAAGCGCCTCATATCGGCAGAATTTTTTATGGTTTTCTATGAAAATTATGTAAGTTAGCTGCGCCATCTATTGAGAACGAAGCAAATTTTCTGCGCATTGCTGGTTTTATCTCATTGTTTTGATCGTGACTTTCGCTCTATACACACATTTGTACAAATTTGTACAAATTTAACAAGATATTAAAATCAAAGCACGTAACTGGTTTAACAATCAAAGAAAAGCTAATTATATTATTATAGCAAATTATAGCAGCTAAAGATAAAGTCGACAAAAAGAAACTAAGTTCTAAATACAAATGCGAAAGGTCTACAATAAATCACATCATTAAACAATAACACAGTGCGACAGTGATTTGGAACTTTTGAAGAGACCTAGTAGGAATTGTTCATTAGGTCGAGTATAGTATAAAACCATGTTTGAAATTTTTCCTACACCCTCAAATCTTGATTTATTTCGAAAAAACGGGTTTTCGAAAGTGTTTTGCTCTTAAAAATTCCTGAACGCGCAATTTTAGGCTGATTTTCAATTTTTCAAGATAGAAACTCAATGGAAGATTATTCTTGTCAGTCTTATTTTTATTGATTTCATAGCTTTTATTTTTTCATTTTTAGCATTTTTAAACATTGATAAAAGCTATAAAATCAATAAAAATAAGACTGACAAGAATAATCTTCCATTGAGTTTCTATCTTTCTGTTAACTTACATACTGGTACTTACATACTGTTACGGTGCGCTCGAATTTGAATTGACTTGTTTTGGGAAAAGCGTAATAACTTCAACAATTTTCATAATTTCGTAATGAAATTGGTCTTGTTTTATTCAGGATTAATGAGACAATATTAATATGTGTTAAAAATGATACCATTTCTTGGAAGTTAAACCGAAAAAATGGCGTCCAAGTTTGAAAAACGTGAAAAAAATTCAAAAAAGTCAGTTTCTTTTGTAAAATTTGTATCCTTTCTGTTTAAATAAATTAACGATATATTTTTTTTCAAAAGCTACAACATTTAACTATTGAAAAACATAAAAAAATTGAAAATCGGCCTAAAATTGCGCGTTCAGGAATTTTTAAGAGCAAAACACTTTCGAAAAACCGTTTTTTTGAAATAAATCAAGATTTGAGGGTGTAGGAAAAATTTCAAACATGGTTTTATACTATACTCGACCTAATGAACAATTCCTACTAGGTCTCTTCAAAAGTTCCTCCAAATTTTTGTTTTTGTCGCACTGTGTAATCCGAAATTGAAAAGACTGCAGCCGGGTCTCATCTAAAGCGAAAGCGAAAACGAAAAGGCGAACATGACTTAGTGGAAGAAGCGTTGTACAAATGGTTTGAGCAACAGGAAAAAAACAACGTAGTTCTTGATCGGCATGTAATTTTAGCTAAGGCATAAGGGTTTTGTCTAAGGTTCAACGACGACTATGAACCTGATGGCTTTGGCGCTGGCGTAAACGTCACAACATAAAAGATGGGAAAATTCATGGTGAAATTGCTGCAAATAATTCTGTGTCGGCGAATGAATATCAACAAGACATTTTACCTAGATTAATTAAGGCTACAATCCGGAGAATATTTTTAACGCTGACAAAACTGGTCTATTTTATAAAGCAATGCCAACTGCAACATTTTACACTTGTGGAAACCAGAGAAGTTGCAATTTTGAACAATTTTGTTTATCTGCAATGCGACTGGAAGTTATAAAAAATCGGCATTTCTAATCGGCAGGTCAAAATCCCCCCGATGTTTGAAAAATGTCAATTTGCCACTGTAAAGAGACTTTTCGACAAATAATCACACAAGTTAATGCAGAAATGAAAATGCAAAATCGAAAGATATTGCTCTTTATCGATAATGCAACAAGTCACTCTGCCGTAAAAGGATGTTATCACATTAAGTTTTCCTTTTTGCCAGCAAATACAACGGCTCTACTGCAACCGCTTGACCAAGGCATTATTCACTCATTCAAACTGGAGTATAGACGTATTTTGGTCAAACAACAATAGATTGCTGTAAATTGTGGAAAAACCACAATTGAATTTTTAAAAACACTATCTTTGCTGGATGTTGTTCACATCATAAGTCAAGGATGGGCGAAAGTTAAAACTACAACTATTTAGAACTGCTTCAAGAAGGTAAGTAAGGCATATGTATATGTAAGTCCCATTCGCCTCAACTTACAAATGTATCTTTTCAGGCGGGATTTAATCTATGCTTTGATGTTATCGAAAGCGTTACTGATGAAGCGAAATTCGTGGAGACCGCATTTGATGCTCAAATTAATTGAGAAGAATATGCCAAAGTCGACTCAGATGTTGCTAGTCATGTTGTTAGTTCGGTCAGTTAACCGGAGATGAAATTGTGCAGTCTCTTTTTGAAGATGACAAGACAATCAGCAGTGAAAGTGAAAGTGACGAGGATAGCGGTGACATAAGCCGCCCTACTATCCAGGAAGGTTTTTATGCAGTGAAGATTCCTAAAAACATTTGCATGATTCACAAATGTGACGAATTTTTGCCAACACTGAATTCTTTGGAAAACAAATTATTCGATCACAATATCAACGCAGAATTTTTTAAGAAAAAATAACAGACTATTTTAACCCTTTACCGCATACAAAGCCATATATGGCTTCTCACTTTCAATAATTTTTTTTTTGAAAAAAAAAACGGTACATATACTAAGCCGTTTGTTATCACTTATCACCTATTACACTTTCAACTATTTTCTGTAAGATTTCTATACTCAGAACTTCTTTGTGTTGCCTTATCTCAAATTTCAATCAGTTTTGTGCTCGCGCCTCAAGCAGACGAACGAAAGTGTATTGCGGTGAAATTAAAATTAAAATTACTACACTAAAAATCAGTTTTATCACTGAAAAGTATTTTTTTTCTAAGAGAATATAAAGTTTTCGTTCATAAAAAATAGAATTTGACTATAGGTGAGCATAAAAAAAAAATAAAAATAAATAATAAATAAAATAAATAAATAAATAAAATGCAGTAACGCGTGCATGTTTATATTCTATGTACATATGCATTCTTAGCATATTAGCTTAACAATTGCACTTGTTTTCTTTTAGAAATTAATGCACAATTATTTTACGGTAGTTTGCAATACGCGAACGAAATCGATGATCCGTTTCTAAGTGAAGATGACAGCATAGCCTATTCCGAAGACGAAGTTGTTGAAAATCAAAAAATCCAAGAGGAAGATGTTTATATTTCGGAGACCGATGAGAGTAGTTCCGATGAAATCTGTGAAAACCCGTGCACTTCTAAAGCCATGCCAAAGCGAGTGTCAAGAAAAAAGACAGAAGCACCGATATGGAAAGCCGGTCACTTACCACCGTATTCGAATGTATTTCAATGTATTTCTATGCTACAATGACAAAAGAAACTGTTTCACCAACTTTCACATGAAGTAATGTATACATGCATACAGAGCCATATATGGCAAACTATGGAATAAGCTGAATGCATACAAAGCCATATTAACCCCATATCCCCCACCCCAAACTATGCCCCCCCCCCCCCCCCCAAACTATACACAAAATAAATGTGTTATTTTTAAGTTGACTTAGTAAGAATTGTTTTTGACCGTTTTACTGTCTTTATTGGACTGTAATTAATGTTATTCAATCGTATTCAAGCTAATTTTAGTATTTATGTAAAGTGTGAGTTCTTGTGATGTGAAAATGTCCGATATGATAACTAACTACGTCCAACTCTTAAGCTTATTCCACTTTTTAGGTAAAATTTCAGTCCCGAAGCGCGTTCTGTTTTGCATGTGGCTTTTCAAAAATGTCGCATCAAGGAAATTGTTGGTGCTAAATGAATATGTATTTTTCACAATTTTGAAGAACATAAACTTATCTGACAACGACTCAAACGAATCTTCAGATTCCGAATAATATATAGAAAACCAATTCATTAGTTAAAATGTAAATTAAAAAACAAAAACACTTGAAAATTAAAAAAAAACCATTTATATATTTTATACATTTTATAACATTTATAAATGTTACAAGTGGTCCTAGGGAGCAATGTGAGGCATCAGACTGGAAGCAGAAGCTGCCCCATGTCAGCGAAAGGAGGTGGACCTAGGACGTCAGAATGCTAGTGCTTCAGCTGAACCTGAACCACTGCAGGGCGGCTCAAGATGTGCTGTCGCAAACTGTGAGGAAGACGAAGGTGGACATAGCGCTCCAAAGCGAGGCCTATAGGGCTGGCTCAGACAACCGCTGGGCAGTTGACCTATCAGGCAAGGCTGCCATCTGGAGCTGCGGAGCAACCGGCGCGTCAATGCACTCAGTGCACAGTGCGGAGAGATTCGTCAGGGCTTGGAAAGGCGACGCATGGCTTTACAGCTGCTATATGGCACCTAGCCTAACCAACAATGAATTTGAGCGCATTATGGACTGCCTGGGAAATGACATCAGAGGCCGTTCTGATGCCCTTTTAGTAGGGGACTTCAACGCGTGGGCTCAAGACTGGGGCTGTCAGAGGACGAATACGAGAGGGAGAGTGGTGAGAGAAACCCTTGCCTCACTCGACCTCGTACTGCTAAATAAGGGAAAACCAGCACACCTTCAGCAGAGCCGGAGCAGGATCCATCATAGATCTAACGTTCGCAAGCTCCTCGCTAGCAACTGGTGCTAACTGGAAGAAAGGCGGCAGTTTTATGGCCAGTGACCACGAAGCAGAATTGTGCTCAATTGGGAGTCCTCAAGAACGACAGAGGGTACAGAGTCGGTACGCTCCAGATGAGGAACTGCACCGAGGCAGCGCGCGACATCGGCAACGTCCCACCAAGCAAAGCCACCGAAATGGCTGACACCCTGGCAGCTAAGCTTGAGGCAGCGTGCATGGCGAGCATGCAGTTGAGAAGCCGCTACCACAGAAACCACGCTCACGTTTACTGGTGAAGCGACGAGATTGGCTCCATTCGAGCGGAGTGTATGAGAGCAAGGAGGCTGCAGCGAGCGAGAGGCAGTGAGGCCAGTCCCCCACGGTCTCGAACGCACTAAAGACCATAGTGCGAGCGCTGTTCCCAGCCGGCAGACAGGTCACCCAGTTACCCACCCCCCCAGCTGACATGGAAGTGGCTGAGGGGGCAAAGGAAGAGGAAGTTCTGGCCATAGGGAGAGGCCTAGCCCCCAACAAAGCACCCGGCTGAGACTCGGTTTTTAACCAAGGCCTGAAGCTGGCTCTTGCACTGCAGCCAGGCAGTTTTGCGGAGCTATACAACACGCCTTTAACACGGAGGACTGGGGCAAAACATTGGCAGCCCTACTCAACGTGGCTTAACGTTCCCAGTGCCATAATGAACGTTGTCAGTAGTTACTTCAGCAGCAGAGTGCTACTTGTAGACACGGATATGGGCACGGAGTCCTACGACGTTACGGCGGGTGTGCCCCAAGGATCGGTGTAGGACTGCTGCTGTGGAACGCCATGTATGACGGGATCCTAAGGCTGTAGCTCCCAGCGGGATGCGACGTCGTCGGCTTCGCAGACGCAGCTACAGCTACAGGAGAGGTGTAGATGCAGCGTACATGCTGGGAGCCATTAGAGTAGCGTTCGGCTTCAGGACAGTCTCCGACGACGCCATTCTGGTCATTGCGGGAATAGTCCCGGTGAAAGAGCGCGCTCGAGACCTCAAGGGGCTAAAGGAAGCTCGCTATGAGGGTGCTGGTGGCGCCCTCGACATAACTAAAAGGGAGGAGGCCAAGGAGAGGTCGCTCACTGCCTGCCAGGATTGCTGGGACTCGTCGACGAAGGGACGATGGACGCACACCCTCATTCCCAACCTTAGAAGGTGGGTGCTGCGAAGCCACGGGCAGGTGGATTTTTATCTGACCCAGGTCTTGAGTGGTCATGGCTGCTTCCGGCAATACCGAAAGCTTTTTGGCCATGCGAAGGACGACTGGTGCCCGGAGTGCGGGAGATCGATAGTCGAGAACGCCAAGCACGTTTTCTTCGAGTGCCGCGGGTTTGCACGAGAGCGCCACCGACTAGAAACGACGGCGGGCCGTTCACTACACTCAGGAAACCTTGTGGAGGTAATGATGGAGAACCAGATGCTCTGTGATGCAGTAGCATCTTTTGCTTTAGCTTTAATGCAGAGGCTCAGGAGCATCGAGCAGGAGAGGCGGTAGGGTGGAGAGTTGAGGCCTGCGGCGGGCGAAGCAATGCCTAGCGGCCGTCCCGCCCGTTCTCAAGCCCTTACTATCCATAATCCATGACCAACCACCAATCCCCCAAGCAACACTCTTCCTCGTAATCTATCACACTTGTCTTTACTCTCAAATTCATACCCGACGCAACGACACGCGACCAGCGCCCTCAGTCGGCTGAGGATACAATATATAGACAACTAATTTTATACAACGAAAATGGATCCAACATTTTTGGCTACTGGCCTCAGCAGACACCACAGAAAATCTTGCTCTCTTACTTACCCACATACTTTTTTGAAAGTTGTTGGCTGTTCAGTCGTAGCAAGGTTGATATTCATCATCAAAAAGATTGCTTCGCGCTGAAACTGATTTTAACATGTAAGCGTATTCACACATTCACATCCATGGGTGAAGGTGTTTGCTTTCAATTTTGTTTCAAAGCCAGCAAAAGTTTAAATTTTTGTTACTATTTAGGCTTGCTACCAACGGGTAGAAATAGAAAAATACCAACGGATTTCTATCCTAAGAAATAGAGTAAGATTCTCTCTGGGGCCTGTTAGGGCCTGTTTCAAGAAATTTTTGCGACCATTTTTCTTATATGAAATAAGTAGTCAATTTGCATAGTTAGTAATTAAGCTCACAGCAAATAAGGTCGAGCCTATGAATCCCCAGTCCGAACAAAACACTTTTAAAATCAATATTTTTTGTATTAGTAATTGTTATTACCCAAAATAGATACAACGAACCAAATAACGTAGTCAATATAAGTTAACCTAACTATGTAGCGGAAAAAAGGCGAAATGCATAGGTACCGTATATCAGTACTATTTTTGATTTTCAATTTTTATTTAAAACTATTAAAGATTATGATTTGTTTTCTTACCTTAATGGAATATTTTAAATGGAAAAGTTAGTCATCTTCCTTTTGGATTAACATCTATGTAAAGACGTGAAATATACAACAACATTTTTATTGATATGAATATAATCGTTGGAGTGTAAGCACCTTTCCTTCTCGACCCACTTGTTTGCATGGCTGCAGGTTGTTCACCTAAAAAACATTATTATATGTATATTATAAAAATTAAACCAATCCGTTAATTCTTCCCAGGTAGCGATTAAGGACGTTTAATACATATTTAAATACACAAAATTAAAATATTGAAAAGGTAAAATACTGGTGACGAAACCGTTACCACAAGTATAATTATTACTATCGATTTGACGAAAATAGTCATATTACTTGTTTATAGTCACGTTACATATTATATGTGTACAAATAAGAAATTAAATAATATTTTTTGGTATTTGGTATTTTTTTAGTTGGTATTTTTACCCAATACCATTTCCGATTGTTCAGTTCTACGCCAGCTATAAAACATAGACGGCCGATAGCTATGAAATTTGGTAGTGGGAATCAACTGATCAAAAATAGAATCTGAACTTTCAACTTTCTCTCTTCAGACACACGAAAGTTGCGTCAATTCCGATTGTTCAGTTATATGGCATCTATAGGATATAGAAAACTAATCCTCATGAAATTTGGTAGGTCGCCAAAATTTTTTCCAAAAATAGCACTCATGAAAATCAGAACTCTCTAACTCTAAAAAGTAACATCAAAGTTAAAGCATTTTCGATCAATCACTAATATGACAGCTATAGGATATAGTCGGCCGATCCCGCCCAATCCGACTTAAATACTGCATGCAAAGGAAAGAAAGGTGTATTTAAAGTAAGTTTCAAAATTTCAAGTTGATAGAAATTTCGTTAAAACTGAGAGACTAGTTTGCGTAGAAACAGACAGATAGACGGACAGACAATTGAACATGCTCATATCAACTCAGGAGGTGATCAAGAATATATATTTTTAAGGGTCGGAGATGTCTCCTACACTGCAATGCACACTTTTGACCAAAATTAAAATACCCTCTGCAAGGGTATAAAAGTGTTCAATCAGTAATATAAACAAATGTATGTGTGTAATAGAGGTCGGGATAGAAACATTCTTATTGCCTTAGCCATATAATACATTCGAATGGATAGAATGAATGAATTTTTATTTCTCTCGCCTCTTTTTCTCGGCTCTGCGCAAACCTCTTCATAGACTTTTCAACTTATCTTTGGAAACATCGACTTTTCCCCTTAAGTGGAAGGAATCTTTCATAATTCCCTTACATAAAAAAGGTGCTGCCAACTACAGAGGCATCTCTAATTATCGGCAATCCCAAAGTTATTTGAAAAATTAGTTGCTCCCCATCTGTAACACCTTTGCTCTTCGATCATCTCTCCTTGTCAACATGGCTTTATGAAGCGTCGCTCCACCACCACGAACTTAATGGTGTTGACATCCTTTGTCATAGATGGCTTTCGTAAGGGATATCGAGCCGATGTAATTTACGCAGACTTCAGCAAAGCATTTGATTCAGTCAATCACTCACTCTTTTTGAGTAAACTAAATAAGCTGGGATTCTTCAGCTTCTTAGATGGAAGAACACAAAGAGTCTTATTCAAAAATGTACATTCCCGTTTGGTCCGTGCTACATTTGGCGTCCCTCAAGGAAATCATCTCGGACCGTTATTATTTACTCTTTTTTTTTTACAATGCTATCATTTTGACTCATTCCAACTTTTGAGTTGAATTCCAAATTTTGAACGAGAAATGAAATAAGAAACTACTTTTTTTTCGCTCAGTGAATGCTCTGCTCTCATTGTTTTCTTTGCTACACATACACGCAGAAGAAGAAGCCTATTTATAAGACGACGGACATCGGGATATTCCAGTCCTGGATGTGCTCTGCCGCGGATCTCAACACAACTTTGGAATCCCCTGACCAGATTGAAGCGGCCGTCGATGAACTGACCGCACAAATCCAAGCTGCAGCAGCCAAGGCTTTCGAACCGCCTAAGAGCCACTGACAGGGACATCCATTTTTGGAATCCAGACGTTACGGCTCTCAAGCTGGAAAAGCGGCGACTCAGGCGGGTCTGGATGCTGTCCAGAAACCCGAGGGACAAGACCAACCTGAATAGAGTCTCCAAGTGGCTCTCTGAACTCTTGGCGGACTTGAGGAAGGAAGCGTTCGACGGGTTCGTTGAACAGTTGGAACCGTGTGACCCACAAAACAATCTGTGGCGCGTCACGAAATTCTCTCCTTTCTACCGCTGCTCGCCATAGGAGGCAGCAGAAACGGAACAACTCTTGGCAGAGCCCGCACGAGGCGACGACAGATACCACCTGTGACGGAAGAAGAGACAGCCGCACAGATTTCAGTGTTGAGCAACAACAAGGCCCCGAGCGATGATGTCATCAATGCAGCCGCAATAAAACTGCTGCCACCTCCAAGCAACTGACGAAAATTTATAATAGATGCTTAGAAATTGGGTAAACATGCTCTGGTACCCATGATACCCAAGCCCGGAAAGCCCGAAGCCGATCTTGCCTCATATCGTCCCGGAACAATGCCACAGAGTGGTGCAGTATATCCTGGACGCCTTCGAAACCAAGAAGTACTGCCTGGCTGTAATGCTGGATGTCAAACAAGCCTTCGACCGGGTCTGGCACTCCGGTCTCCTGCTTAAATTGAAGACTAACCTGCCCAGACCTTACTACATCTTTCTGGAGTCGTTCCACTTCCGGACTCAGGAAGGTCCGCACCGGAGTCCCCCAAAGCAGCGTGCTGGGCCCTTTATTATACAATATCTACACGGCCGATCTTCCAGTTTTGCGGAGCCCCAACATAATGGCAGCGACCTATGTGGGCGATACCGCCTTCCTGACTGCTGCTGACAACGCTACAGAGGAAGTTGCTGTCATGCAGGAGCAACTAGATATTCTCGGCGATTGGCAGAGAAGGTGAAATCCTTCCACCGCCACCACATTTTCTCTCCGTCGGGTCCACCGGTCCACCTCAGCAGCTCCCCCATCCCACAAGTAGAAACCCCAAGATACCTGAGCTTCACGCTAGACAGGAGGCATACTTGGAAGCCTCACCTAGTCAAAAAGCGAAAGCAGTGTGAAGTAAGATTGAAGGCGTACTGTTGGCTGATGAGTAGGAAGTCGAAGCTCTTCGAAAATCCTAATCCACAAGGCGATTATTCGGCCAGTTTGGACATAAGGGATCCAACTTTGGGGCACGGCCAGCAAGACTTATATTCAGACTATCTAGATGTTTGAAAATAGAGCCCTCCGTATCGCCACTGGGTCCCACGTCTACCACGACAACCAGACAATCCACGAGGTGCTTGGTTTCCCATAGGTGAAGGAGGAGATCCAGAGAAGCAGAAGCAAGTACATTCTGAGACTACACAACCACCCCAACGAGTTGGCGACCACTCTCCTCGACAACAGCGAACAGATGCGGCAGCTGCGCAGAACTCACCCGCTGGACCTCATCCGGAATTACTCTTAGACTTTCTTATTTTTCCACCTCTTACATAAGAGGTTACACATAAGCCAAGTTTTCTGCCACAATATTTAATGGTTGTTGGACTGTTTTAAATAAAACCACACCTGTCATAATAAAAAAAAAAAAACATACACGCAAAATTTTAAACATGTGTTTGTTTTGCCCCCCAGTGCCATAGACACAACATCAGAATTTACCATGGGGATTCCCGCCCAATCACAATATATGGATGTCCCAGAACTAGAGGTTCTGCAACATCGAGTAGCCCTGATGAGGCCAGTTGGTCGGATCAATTGGCAAAAAATATTATCTGTAAAAAGTTCAAACGTTTTATTTTTAAAAGCACGAAAGCTGGGTCGTTTCCGATTTTTCATTAATATAACAAGTACAGTATATGGTCGGCCGATCCTTATCAAACTCGGTATGTCGTATTATCGTATTGTGTCGTAACTCGGTATTATTCCAAAAACAGGAATCCCTAGAAACTATCTAACCCTAAAAACAATAGGGAATCGATAACTTTAACATAAATATCCAAACAGACATTCTGTATCTCACTAAATAGTGCTATATAAGCACTCTTTTTTCGTCCACATTTACATAAAAAAACATCTATAATTTTTTTTTTAAAGCTGAAAGCCAAACATTTTTCAAAAGCCCAGGAAAATAAACTGGTCGTAATATTCCCAAGTCCTTGCGACCAACAAGCAATAGAAAGCTTGAATACTCTGGTGCAGCATTCATTTAAGCCTGCAATAACGCTTAAAAAAAGGCATGCCCCAAAACAAAGCCAAAAAAAAGCGAATCAAGCCTTCCTGGTGGTCGTCAGAGCTAGCCACCTTTCAAGCGGCCAGCAGAATCTTGCTCAACAGGGCGAAAGACGGGAACAAGGAAGCCTCTGGACCGGCCTCCACACCGGCCTTCTCCACTGGCCACATATAAAAAAGCCATCCGGAAAATGAAGCGATCCTTATGGAACTCTTTCTACACGGACATAGAAAACAAAACAAAAATCGGTTAGGATAGGCTTGCAAAACAACCCTAGGCTATCTCGAAAAAGGAGATGGCACTTGGACTAGTGTAGTATGCACATACATATATTGAATACCCACTGTACCGAGAGTACTTAAAGGATGCGCACTGTAACACTTTGTTGCAGTTTTTACATAATCCAAAGTCCCGGTCATAAACCCTAAGTGGCCGAAATATGAACCGATCGTTATGGCTTAGCCCGCACACAGAAAGTGCTAGTGTCAGCATAATCGTAACAAACGGTCAGCATATGCATACCCCTCGCGCCTCCACTTGAGAGCGCATAACAACGTATATTATTATATTCCTTTATATATAAGTGCATAGCCATCTCTCTGCCGCCGCCTGCGAGCAGCGCTGCTACGAGACTTAGCCTTACTTAGACTTAAGAAATATTGTAAAAGAACGGAGACATTTTGATCGTTGGAGCGGGACCTCAGCTGCTCCTTCCAAATAAAAACCAACCAAACTCAACTCTTGGTAATATCCTTCATCACACTAGTAAAAGTGGCAAATCTCTAGCTATGCTGCAAGATAACCACTTCCCAAGATGTCTTACAGAAACAGACGTTTCTGGTTCCGTCCAACAAAAACGTTCCTACAACATGCATTAATTTAAATTTTGACCAGAAACTTCTACTCTATACAATACATAGCTTTAAGCTTTACAAATTAGGCACAAATCCAACATACAAGAATAATTTCTATGAACTGACTTATGGTAAGGTAAATAACCGTGGCCAAAACATGGATTATGTTAATACCCAAAGCGAGGAAACCATCACATATGACCCCAAAAGACTTAAGGCTAATCAGTCGATCATCCTTCCTGCTTAAAACCCTGGAAATGATCGTCGTCTTGGATCCACTCTTATACCAACCCTTATATCAAAGACACAAAATTCTTAGAAAAAGGTTAAATCCACACACTCACTCATCTCTAAGATAGAAAGAGTTCAACTCAAAATATCTACTTGGACATAGAAGGGGCTTTCAACAAGGTTCTCCCAATCACCATAACTGACGCCCTGACGTCTCTTACGTCTACACTAGCCCCATCAACACTCTCAAGGGCCGTCAGCAGAGGAACCCCGCAAGTAGGAGTTATCTCCCATCTCCTATGGAACATAGCTATGGAACATGAAATCTTAGCATACTGGACACGCAAAAATGGCCTTGAAGTAAACGCGCCGAAAACAGAGCTTATCCTCTGAAGCAGAAAATATAGAATGCCACTACCCACCCCGCCAAAACTAATCAACCAGAGGCTCTTCTCTGGTGACAGTGCTAAGTACCCAGGGGTTGTACTAGATAGGAATCTTAACAAAGATGAAAGGTCGAATAAAGCCGCCAAAGATCTTTTCACCTGCAAAAAAAGGGGCTCAAAAGGGGCTTAAAAGGAGCATTGCATTGTAAGCTGGATCTACACTGCATAAGTCAGACCCAAACTACTGTACGGCGTCCTCGTTCCAGACCTCAAAAAGAAATCAACCACAAAGAAATTGGGAAAAATTCAGAAAACGGCAGCACCATGCATAAGTGGCGACCAGAACCACTGCAAACGCATCCCTAAACTCCACAGGAACAGGCGAAGGTGGCGGCAGTCAGACTAAGAAAAAGTCACCTAGACTATAACATCTCGGAGATAAATTCGTAACCGACATTACGAACGTGCCAGATATAGATCCAAGGTTGGTGGGGAGAGAGGTTGGTGGTCGAAGCGGTAAGACGCGTAGTGTGGCGCTCCCTGAAGCGCAAGCCTGCGCGGAAAATTAGTGTCAAATAAAGGTGCTCATCAGGTGCGTGAGGGTCTTACCTGCGAGGCCTGCCTCGAAACGCCCTAATCCGGGTTCATCCGACGCGTCCGCCAACGTCGTAAGAGACGGGGAGATCACTTGATTTATATTTATATTTATATTTATATTTATATTTATATTTATATTTATATTTATATTTATATTTATATTTATATTTATATTTATATTTATATTTATATTTATATTTATATTTATATTTATATTTATATTTATATTTATATTTATATTTATATTTATATTTATATTTATATTTATATTTATATTTATATTTATATTTATATTTATATTTATATTTATATTTATATTTATATTTATATTTATATTTATATTTATATTTATATTTATATTTATATTTATATTTATATTTATATTTATATTTATATTTATATTTATATTTATATTTATATTTATATTTATATTTATATTTATATTTATATTTATATTTATATTTATATTTATATTTATATTTATATTTATATTTATATTTATATTTATATTTATATTTATATTTATATTTATATTTATATTTATGAGCATCCGAGCTCTCTACGAGCGACTGGCCACTCAGACGGACAAGCAGGGACGTAAGGAAGCGCCTAAATCCCACCAAGCGTCACAAACATCCCCTTTTTCGACCGGTAGCGGAACCCAGGAGGAAGGGAACAGGCCCAGACCCCCCCAAACAACAAGAGGAGCAAGAGGGAGACTTCGCAGGCGGCGACTCGAACGAACGAGGACGGAAGCCAGGGCACTAGGGCAGACCGTGGAATCTGCAACTCAGGCGAACAAGGATGCCCAAGACTGGAAGCTGGTTGGCCCCAAAATGAAACCCTGGTCTAGGAATCGTTAGGTGATCAGGTGGAAGTGCGCTCCTTGTCGCACAAGATTGAAATCGAGTGTAGGGATCTGGACGAGATCACTACAAAGCTGGAGGTTTCTGAAGCCATTGGAAAGCTGGTGGAATCTCCAGAGGTGCCGGTAAGCGATATCTTTTAAAGGAAGGCTTTTGGCCAGACGCAGACAGCCATAATTAGACTGCCTGCAGCGTGTGCTCGGAAAGCAATGAAGATAGGCTGGCTGAAGGTAGGCTGGGTGCGGTGCAGACTCAGGGAAAGGAGCAGAGTCATTAAGTGCTTCAGATGCCTCGAGTTTGGGCACATGGCGAAACAATGTTAGAGCGCCATCGACCGCTCACGAATGTGCAGGAGTTGTGGCAAGGACGGCAAAAGACTGCGCGGAAGAACCAAAGTGTGCGTTCTGCAGCAAAGCCGGGAAGGAAGCAGGACACATAGCAGGAGGTGGAAAATGTCCGATGTTCAGGAGCGCCCTCTCACAAAGGAAAAGCTAATGAAGTGCTCAACCTTAACCATTGCGAGGCGGCTCAGCTTAGGCAGGCGGTCAGAGACGAGCAGACACAAGTAGTCCTGATCTCGGAACCATATAGGAGCGTCCCAGGAAACGGATGGCTGGCAAGCAGCTGCAAGGGAGCGGCTCTGTGGTCAACGGAGACGGCTCCCCAGAACATTAGGACATCCAGCGAAGGTTGTGTCCTGGCCAAATAAATGGGGTTACATTTTACAGCTGCTATGCCCCGCCAAGATGGGAAATCTCGCGCTACCTAAGGAAGCTTGGTTGTGGATGCAAGAGGCAGATCGCCGGTGGTCATTAGAGGGGACTTCAACGCCTGGTCACCGGAGTGGGGAAGCCGAGCGCCGAACGAGAGGGGCATCAGTCTGCTGGAACACTTTGCGGCACTGGACGTGGTCTCGGCCAATAAAGGCCAAAAGCTGATGTACAGCAAGGCAGGGCATGGATCTGTCATCTACATCACCTTCGTCAGTGACGCTTTGACTTTCGGCGACCACCCTTGGAGGGTGACAGGGCCGAAATGGAAGGACACGCGTTTGGATCGAGAAGCACTCTCGGTAACCCTGCAGACGCTGGACCGAATTTCATCATCCTCACCGGAGGGAGCAGCGAAGGAACTTTTAGGATCACTAGCATATGCTTGCGACAGTGCCATGCCTAGGAGGAAACCCAGCAGAAGAGGAGCACCAGTATATGGGTGGAACCAGGACATTCAGTAACTAAGGACCGCCTGCCTGCGGACAAGAAGACGCTTCCAAAGGGCAAGAGGACAAGGGCAAGGCTCAGAGGACCTAACCGTCAGAACGGAGGAGTTCAAGGCAGCTAAGAGGGCCTTGAAACTGCCTATAAAAGCCAGCAAACCTGAATGCTTTGAAAAAAATCTGTGACGAGGCGGAGGTGGGCACATGGGGTAAAGCCTACAAGGTCGTCATGAAAAGGATTAAAAGGCAAGAACACCTTAGACCAACATGCCCTATCCTATTAAGGAAAATAGTGGAGGCTCTGTTCCCGAAGCACCTGCCAAAAAGGGAGACTATACCAGCCGATGATGGGGAGCCGTTTACGCCAGTTACGGAGGAGGAGATCCGGAGCTACGCAAAAAATATTAAGCCTGGAAAGACTTCAGGACCAGACGGAGTGCCAAATTCCGTCCAGAGGCAGGCCTTGCAGGAGAAACCGGAGGTCTTCGCTAAGACCTTCAACAAGCGTCTTCAGCACGGCACTTTTCCAAAAAAGTGGAAAAGGCAGAACCTCATTCTACTGCCGAAAGGGAACAAGGCTACAGACGACCTATCAGGATTCAGGCCCATATGTCTCGTAGACACGGTAGGGAAATTCCTCGAGATGACCATAGCTACTCGCGTCTCGAAATTCTCTGAGGCCAAAGGAACGCTCTCGGTCAGCCAGTACGGCTTCCGTAAGGCGCGCTCCACGGTGGACGCCATCAAAGCCGTGACCGACACGGCGGAAGCAGCCATCGAGGGAACTCGGTGGAAATGGAGAGAAAAGGAGTATTGCACGATGGTAACACTAGACATCCGCAACGCCTTCAACTCGGCTAATTGGACACGTATCCAACCAGCCTTGTTCTTGGCAGGCACTCCTAGATAGACCAAAATCCTATGAGGTGACTGAGGGGGTGCCGCAAGGATCGGTCCTCGGGCCAATTCTTTGAAACATCATGTACGACGAAGTACTCAGGATCCAACTACCGACGGGATGTAAGCTCATCGGCTTCGCGGACGACCTGGCGC
This sequence comes from Drosophila bipectinata, assembly GCF_030179905.1. Taxonomy (NCBI): domain Eukaryota; kingdom Metazoa; phylum Arthropoda; class Insecta; order Diptera; family Drosophilidae; genus Drosophila; species Drosophila bipectinata. The sequence goes on along the minus strand of NC_091740.1, from coordinate 15,940,088 downwards.
TGATCGTGGTGGCGAAGGAAACCAAGGACGTGGAAACCAATGCGAATGAAGCAATACGGAGAAATTGAACCTGGATGTCCGACTCTGGACTGGACCTAGCAGCACATAAACGGTTCTCTTCACGAGCAGGAAGATGGTGGAGTACAATACCATCCAGGTGGGCAACTTCTACATCACGTCAAAGGAGGAAATTAAATACATAGGGGTAATGCTGGAAAACAGGATGTCCTACGGAGCGCACTTGGAGTACTCCACCATAAAAGCTGCAAGGATCCAAGGAGCACTTTCAAGGATGCTGCCAAACGTGGGAGGCCCAAAGGAAGGCTGGAGACGTCTTTTAGCCAGTGTCGTCACGTCGGTCTTGCTGTACGCAGCGCCGATATGGGCTCAGTCAGAAGGCAACAGGGGCTTAAGAAAAAGCTAGGGGCATCGTAACGACTAACGGCTCTACGCGTCATCCGGCTTTAGAACCATATCCGAGGAAGCCGCCCTTGTTCTAGCCAGAATGATTCCAATTGATATAATGGCTAATGAAGCGGAGGAAATCTACGCATCCAATCGGAAACGGGGAAGGAATTCATCCCGAGGGGCCATCAAGAGGTCAGCCCGACAAGCGGCATTATCCTCGTGGCAGGAGAGGTGGGATTCAACGACCAAAGGAAGATGGACGAACAGGCTAATCCCAAACATCAAGGAGTGTATCGGACCCAGTTTCTTACAGGTCACGGGGGGTACAGAAAATACCTCTATAGATTCGGACACGACGAAAGTCCAGTGTGCCCCAGCTGCCCAGGAGCAGACGAGGACCCAGAGCACATTTTGTACAATTGCAGAAGATATCGTGCCATCGTCGGATCTCTACCAGATCCGGAGCAGCTTGTAGAATTCATGTGTAGCTCACAGGAGCAATGGGACTGGGTAAGCCAGTTGATAGCTTATACACAGGGCGACTTAAGAAGACTTGAAAATGAACGTCGCTTAAGGGAGAAGGCCTAGATTAGGCAACCCTTCCCCGCGAAGTAATACTTTGCAGTGGTACAGCGGGGCTTGTGGTGTGTGCGTAGGCGTACACTTTAGTACGTAGGCGCCGGCTAGACATGCCGGTGAATCGTGCATGCTATTGGTACGGGCCAATAGTATCTAGGATAGATTTTCACCTCAATGGCGCCATTCAAAAACAAAAAAAAACAAGAAAGGAAAGCTAACTTCGGACGGAGCCGAAGTTGATATACCCTTGCAGTTAAAACCGGATATATATCGCAAACATCGGATATAGTTGGCCGATCTTTATGATTACATCATAATAAAACCAATTAATTACAAAAAAAAATTTAAAAAAAAGTTCCAAGCTTCTAACTTCAAAAATACGAAAGTTGATATTTCTACCAAAAACCATTTCCGATCGTTCAGTTATATGGCAGCTATAGGATATAGTCGGCCGATCCTAATGAAATTTCGTAGGTCGGATTAACTGACCAAAAATATAATCTGTACCAAGTTCCAGCTTTCTATCCTTACGAAAACACGAAAGTTTGGTCATTTCCGATCGTTCAGTTATATGGCAGCTATAAGATATAGTCGGCCGATCCTTATGAAATTGGGCATGTCGAATTTGAAGTCTCTAACTCTAAAAACACCAAAGTTGTACCATTTCCGAATAATCAGTTATATGGCAGCTATAGGATATAGTCGGCCGATCCCGGTCGTTCCGACTTATATACTGCGAAAGAAGAAAAAAGAAAGAAGGGTGTGTGCAAAGTTTCAAGTCGATAGCTTTAAAACTGAGAGACTAGTTTGCGTAGAAACAGACAGACGGACATGCTCATATCAACTCAGGAGGTGATCCTGATCAAGAATATATATACTTTATAGGGTCGGAGATGGCTCCTTCACTGCGTTGCACACTTTTGGACAAAATTATAATACCCTCTTCAAGGGTATAAAAAAGATATAGATCCAAATAGGATACAAAAATAAGGATAAGGAAGTAGATTCAACTACGGTATAACAAGTGACCGAACACGGTTTGTGTTTTTTGAATTTTCTTTAGGGAAAGCCGTTAAGCCTATATCGGCTCGACTGTTGTTGCTGATCAAGAATATATATTATTAATGGGGAGAGATGATTTCTTCTCTATGTTACACGAATACAATACGAGCTATGTTATAACCTACTCTCTCTCAAAAACAAAATTTTAAATCCTACATGTAATATAATATACATGTGTACATACAAGTTGGTAGCTCGACTTATAGGACTATATCTTGCGTTTTAGAGTTAAGCCAGTTATAAGCGATATATTAAAAGTCATATGGGCTATCTTCAAACGAAACGTGATTTCAATAGTTAGACCCAACGTTGAGAAAACAAATTGTTTTTTTTAAACAAAAATGTATTTACTGTGTATTTATTTTTACTAATTAGGCCTTTTGTCTTAAAGAAAGTGTAATAGATATTAAAAAAAAAAACATTCCCAGTGAAGTGAAGTATGCTTAGATATATTTATTAGTTATAAAGGTTTGCATCTTTTAATTAAACAAGTTTTTAAAAGTTTTTCACGTTATCTTAAACGAGAAGAAACTGTTTGAAAAAACAGTTTTTTCTAATTTTTTTCAAATTTATAATTATTGTTTACAGTCCCTGGCTTTAAGACCAATATTATTTATAAAATTTCATAAAATCATAGGGAAAATAACGTAATATTCTATAAAACCACCTAATACACTTTAAGATAGGCTCGTTAAACAATCTTAAAAGAGCTTCAGTCTTAATTTTTTGTCTGCCAAATGGTCAACTTGAAGCGATGTATTTATTTTTCGCAAGACATTTTTTATGTAACAAGCTATGAATTATTTGACAGGGTATAATAATAGGCGATTGTAAAAAAATGGAGGGCCCTTTCTTAATCGCTGAATATTTAAAATGTATTTTTTATTCTAACTATTTTTTTTTTGTAAATGTTACTTGAATTTTTTTTCCAAAGTACCGAAATGAATTCCAAAAAAATTGGTGAGAATAGAATGGTGAGACGAAAATAAATGAATGAGTGAGTGTGACTTGTCGCAAAATTTTTTTACATATTTTGCTCATAAGAATGTAAAAATATTTTTAATATTTATTAATAAATATTTTTCCAACAAAATTTTGCGTAAAATAAATAAATATATGTAAATGTAAAATATGTAATAACTATATACATATTTTATGTAAATAAATAATTTAAATCAAAAAACACTATACAACACTATTTAAATACAAACATATCAACAGAAGAAAATAAATGAATGCGATTTCCAAGTGAAATCGTGTAAAAAAGGACTGGTATATATAAATATTATAAAATATATATAAATATTATAAAATATTATAAATAGATATATAAATATTATAAATTTATATAAATATAAATTTAGTTATTTGTTTGAGTGAGATCAGATTCGGCTCAAAGGCTGTGTAGCCTTTGAGAACATTTTTTTAAGAAAAAAAAGAGAAAAAAATTTAATGAATTAATTAATTTTTTCATTGAAAAAATTAAAATAATATAAAAATCGTCTATAAAAAAAGGTACACACGACTACAATATACCCTTATACTTTACGAGTACCGGGTATAAATATTTCAAACGTTAATATTAAAAAACAAATATATAAAATTGTTCGACTTGACCTGACGCGGTTCTTTAACAAAAACAGTTTAGGTTTTTAAATATTTTATAAACATAAATTTGTTCAGGATCGCCCTTCCAAGGCCAAACTCCAATAATGAGATGCAAATGTTATGTTAATTAGATAAGGTATTGTAATTTATTATATTATTATAAATAAATAAAAACTTATTTTAGTTAAGAATTAGGTTTATTCAAATTGTGCTACAAAATACCAAATTTTATTAAATGTTACAATAGATAAAAATTCATATATGGTAACATAAATTTTAAACAGCAATCATCATTAACTGGGAGTCGGATGTCGGACCGTAGGCGAACATTTTGCGACCTTCGCTGTAAGTCCAATTTCGGTTCATAGCCAAAAATGTTAGGAATTCGATTCGAGCCCGATATCGAATTCCTGACGAATTCACTGTCGGTTCACTTGTTCGGTTCTGCTGCAGCAGATCGAATCCATAAGTGAAGCTACAATGAACTTTAAGCTCAGAAAATTCAGATTTCGGATTCGATAACGAATCACAATTTGTGTTAGGTAACCGAGGGTTTTCCATAACTCCAAAATAATGTTGGTCCAAATAATGTAATGTTCAAAATTCTTTCTCAATATATCTCACAAAAAAGGCCCGGTATTTCAGTTATTTATGTTTATTTTTTATCTAATAAAAACAATCAGTCACGACCGATCAAGAATTAGAGGGAACGACGAGAATAATAATAATGCGAACGCGGCTCAACGCTTGATGTTTACTTTTGATTCCGTCTATTTCATTATTATATCTAATTTGTTAGATTACTACGAGGATGCCAAACTTAGGGCTACCGAACGGGTCGAAGGTTGTGGACAGCAAATGGCCTTTCCTGGAAGGTCAGCTGTGAATAAGGCGAAGGGCGATACGCTCGTGTTGCCGCATCGAAAAAAAGCCGATCGTTTGGTCGGAAATTTGGTAGGTCGGATCACTGACTAAAAATAGATCCATATAAAATAAGGAGGGTTGTATTATTTTGCCAAATTTATCATTCGTTAAAACTCCTAACTCTAAAATCACCAAAGTTATAATGATGAAGTTTTCAGTTATCTGCGAAGTAGTTTAAATCTGTAGAGATGTATCATGGTAGGGATTGTAAAGGCAGAGGAACGAACGTCTCAAAACTTAGCCACCATGATGAAACGATGATTTCCCTATCCCTTAATAGAACCCGATGTCCGTCCATTTCCAACAGGTCTCATTTCAACTATTTGCCCAATCATTAACGAGTAGTGAAGTGCACTTGAACAACTGAGAGTAGAGTGGTGTTATTTAGGAGACTAGGAAGATCCCTCACAGTTCCGACGAGCTTAGAACCGAGAAATATCCTATACACTGTACAAAGGATCTGACAGAGGCAAATAATCAAAAACTGTGATGACGTATTATTTAAGCAAAATGTAACGAAATTGTATTTTAAAAGTCAAAACTTATCTTCGGGATATCGGATTTTACTTGAAATCTAACGGTTCTTTCTTAAAATACATTTGCTATCGTGAACACGGGTTCATTTTGGCAACGCAGCTGCGCTTTTGAAAGTTATTTCTCTTGTTCAAATCGCCCTTTATGGGGTTATATAAAGTTGTACCGCACAAAAAAATGGAATTTTATCGATTTTTTTTGACACCATAGAAAATATTTATGAAAAATGTTTTACCGACGTTGTTTAGAACATGTTTGTGGGTACTTATTTAAATTTTTTCATAAAAAAATATTACATAATAAAAATGTTATGGCCGAATTCCCGGATCGTCTTTTTTCGATGGTGTCTTGCGGTGGACATGATATCCTGAAAACGGTTCATTCAAAAAAATTCAAAAAAATTTAGTTAGTATTGTTTGGTCATTGATAATTTTCAATGACGTAAATAAAAGACGAATTTGAATTTAGTATGAACGTTATAAAAAATGTTTATTTCTGCCTGCAGATGAAGCCGGATGATCATCTGATAGACCAGCTTATGCTGCATGCAGAGACTAAAGTAAAATACAGAGAGGGCGGCCCGACTGGTCACTGCGAGCTAAAACTCTCTATAGAAAGCCCGTTTAATCGACCGGCCGAGAGAGAGTCGGCTTGCGATCAACTAAGCTTTTGTATAAACTTAAGCCTAATAAATAAACATTACCAAACATTAGGCTAACATATTTAAACATAAAAATTACACCACTGCTGCCTGACCCGACAAGTATATTGTATTGTCTAGTCCGTAAACGAAGCATTTTTAAAAATTTGGATTAACAAAAAAATGCCGACGTTTTTAACAAAAAATGTACTTTTTCAAGGTATAAGATTTTAAATTTTTATGCTTTAAAAAAGGAGTTTTCAAAAAAATTGAAAATCCCTCGTTCACGGACTAGCTAATATCATAATAAATAATAGTTTAAATTTTGTTGATCGGATCAATAGTTTTTTATTAATCGTGTCCACCGCAAAGGTAATTTCGAAAAAACAAGGTTCTGAGATAATCGCGTTTAAAGTTTCAAGTTTGTTCAAGTTTTATATGCAGGTAGTGCGCTATAAATAGCTACAAGTTCGGTTCTAATGCTCCGATCGTTTTGAATTTTTGTGCATGTATTCTCAACAATATATACTTAAAGAATATGCAATAAAAAAAATCGATTTTTTAATCAATCACAACTGTATTTCCCGGCAAAAACTCGTCTTATCCATAGTATCCAGATTTTTACTGAAGTTTCCCAGGTTATATAGGAAAATTTACAAAGTATTGTTACATCAAAATAAAAAAAAAATTGTTTTACATATACCAAATGAATATCAGACCATATTATCTTAGGATAAATATAAAAAAATGTTGTGCCATGCTTCAAGTCCTCCACCATAAGTATTTGGTAAGTACCGCTCTCCCCATACAAGCCGGACCACTTAGATGATATTAGATTATATAGAAAAACTACACCCTGCATCGTCCTACGATTAGTTAAAATTTGTAAGTTTATTAGTAAGATTCTGCTACTGTAAGATGGAAGATGAAGATTTGCATCCCATTTAACACCTCTAAGTAAAAAATTTTAAAAATTCCTTTGTACGGATTCTATGCGATCCTGATGTACTCCATATTGGGGACACATAACTCCAGACACATAAACCGTACTCCAGTATCGGAAGAAATACCAAAGAAATGTATAAGCTTTTAGTAATTTAGGGATCGTTAAATTCTTTGGACCACCTTTTAATGAATCCAAGGACATCTTTAGCCTTATGAACCGTTGTGTAAATATGGTCAGCAAATTTGAGTTTGGAGTATAATAGAAGACCGAGATCATTAACCTGAGTTAATTTTTCTAAGGCAATCCCACAGAGAACATACGTAGCCTGAAGAGGGCAGGAACGATAAAAAGACATAAGTTTGCATTTTGTTCAAACTCAAACTTCTCGTTTAATATTTAGCAGCCAATTATTATTTTTACTTTTTTATTGTTTTGTGAGAGATAAAATAATCTCGTCAAACGACCATTTTTTGTATTTTATGAAAGTCTGTTTTATGTTTAGTTAAAGTTTTAGTTGTGTCCAAAAGAAACCAAAAACTGGTATATATGTATGTCAGTGTGTTCGTCTTACTTTTAGTCTGATAAATGTTTTAAAATTAGGCAGAAATTTTAATATATGTGATTACTATTAAAAACTATTGTGCTTTTGCGCGGTGGCTTTGTCTTTGTCGTTCGTGGTTTGTGTTTTTGCAAAACTATTTGTAAATTACTATTTAAATTTCGTTTATTTTTCCTTTTGAATCATATTTGATTTTGGCAGGTGATTCGCAAAAGTGTGTGTTTCCACGTCTCCATATTTTTAATATGTGGTGCACAGGTAATGAAACAAACGTAGAAAAATTGAACAAATTGATTTCCGATGTGCAATCGAACATTGAAAACAACGGCTACATTATTCCAGAGTTAAACATATAGTCAAATATAAATATATATTAATGCAGTCAAATAGAGTGGGGGGCAAAACGCACACATGTTTATAATTTGAGTGTATGTGTCAGAGAAAAATAATGAGAGCAAAGGATACACTAAGCGAAAGAAACGTAGCTTTTATTTCATTTTTTGTTAATTAAAAAGTTGGAATGGGCACTAAAAGAGTGTATTTTATTTTAAAGAAAGCTTTGCTAGCAAGAGTTCTAAAAAAAGGAAAAGCTACGCTTTTCTATATTTTCTATGGAAAAAACTTTTTCCAACCCAATTTCTAAGAAAATTTTTCTCAGTGGAAACATTTTGATTTTTAGTTTAGACGGTCAAATAGTCAAAATGAGAGCAAATGAGAGAGCTTCTAAAAAAAATTAGAGAGTGCTCACACTGTCAGTGTGTCGGCAGTGCTGCGGCAGAATTTCCTACCCAATGCACGCGTGCTAAAAGTCTCTAATAAAAATGTTCTTATTACGCATAGCTTGCATCTTACTGTGGTTGATGGAAAGTTGTGCAACGCAATCAGAGAATTATCCTCGGCAACGTGTTATATATGTGGAGCAAGGCCAACAGAAATGAACAAATTACAAAAATAATTGAGTAAAGAAGTTCGCACAAGACTTTGGCTTTTCTTCGCTACATTCTTATATATGCTTCTTTGAATACTTTTTACTGCATATTTGAGCTCCGAAATAACAGGAATCGATGCATCTTTGATTCATATATGTGAAACATTATTGCAAGCCCTAGAGTCGGAGTACAAAATTAATGAGGAGAAATTTCAAAATTACGCGCTAAATACAGAAGGTTCTGTATATTCACTTGCCGTACCCGGACGTGTTTCTTCGATCGCTCTTGCCAGTTTGCAATTATTTTCGATCTTGAACTCAAGCTTTCTCCTTCTGCGACAAGTTGAAATATAACAATTAATCCCTAAAAATAAATTCGACTTATTAAGTTCATTGAACTATTTATTTCCAATTTATACATTTAATCGGTTAAAGTTATCTCTGTTGCGCTTTAACTATATTCTCCAACATAAGTCTCTCCGAGCTGTACTCTCCGGACGTAACCCGTTACATTCATAGTTACTGTGGAGTTTGTTGTTCTTCACGACGCCGAACCTTCGTTGCACATCTCTTTTGTAACGTCATCTCTTACATCCGATCTGAATCTGATCGTCCACTCTCGGCTACAGAGTGCTTCAGAGAGCCTAAATTCTTTACACGCTATTACAGTGGTCTGCATTCCGTCAAAAAGAAGCCAAAAATGAGTCTTACTTGCACAGCAAAAAAATGTGAATTTGGTGGAACCATCACGGTGACTCATACCTGTCTTGTTGGCTCTGCAATAACTGCTCACATATTAAATGTGCTGGAGGAGGACACAATGGACGGATAAGTGACCTTATCAACAAGAAAATTGGCCTGACATGGTCTTGCATCGCTTGTAGAGAAATTGAGTCAGAGATGCGGACTTTTATGAAACAGACGAGAAATGGTTTCCTAGATGTCCGCAAGCAATTCTCGGCCCTTAATGAGCAATTCCTCGCTCTTGAAACTCAATTCCTTGGGCTAAAGTTGTTTAGTGAATCCCCCAGACGAAAAATTCCGAACAACAACCTGCTGACTGCTAAATTATTGAATACCCCTACATCCCATGCTGTACAAGTCGATGAATTTTCAACACCAAACATTTTACCGTCGCCTACTAGTCTACCTACTTATGCTGTTCCAGTACCAAGTGACTTGATGAGCCTTCCTTCAGGGCACTCTAATATTCATCCCTTGCAAGAAGCGATCAGCGTACCAAGTACAAATCTCGATCCACCTCTCATCTTGGAGCCTCCATCGTTGGACATCGTTGGACAACCCCCATCGTTGGACAACCTACCCTCTGCTCTAGCTGTGATGTCTCCAAGGCCTCTGGTTGGTGTGGCGCCTGAAGTTAGATCTTCTGGACTTACGTTGAGGGCGGTTGCTCCTCGTAAGGCCATTTTTGTCTCTCGGCTTATGCCGGATGCTACTGTTGATGATGTCAAGAGTCACCTGTTAAACCATCTTAAGGTAGCTCCTAATGAAATAGCTATTTTTAAGTTTAACTTTAAGCATAAGCGTTCTATATCTTCTTTTAAAATAGTTCTACCTGATTCCTACCTTGAAAAAGCACTTGATCCTGTAGCCTGGCCTGAGCACAGTATCGTTCATGAATTCCTAGCAAAAGACGCTCAGAATCCTATCCCTGCAGAAACTGCTTCAAAAAACTGAATAACATAGTATTTTCCTGCTGCTATCAAAACGTTAGAAGTATTCTGGGTAAGCTGAGCCAGTTTTTTACAAAGAGTGCTTCTTTTGATTTTGATGCTATCGTGCTTACTGAAACTTGGCTTAACTCCTCTGTCTCTGATTATGAAATTCTTGTTTCCAAATTCATAGTGTTTCGATTGGATCGTCCAACTTTTGCAGGTGGTGTCCTCATTGCTGTTACTAATAAGTACCCTTCTGAAATTATTCCTTTCACGAACGAGTTCGGAATTGAGTTCATTGCGGTGAAAATTTTAACTGGCTCGTCTCATATTTTTCTGACCTGTTCCTACATTCCTCCCATGGCTGAAGATATTGTGTACTTTCACCATCTTGATGCCATTAGGTCTATCTCTTCGTTGGCCAAGGACCGTGATTTAATCTTAATCATGGGAGGTTTCAACCTTCCCATCATTTCCTGGATCCCGTCTGAGGTAGACAATTCCTTGCTTTCCAGTTGTCATAACGACTTTATCGATGGCTTAACCGATCTTGCCCTGCTCCAAATTAATCCAATTCATAACACTCATGGCAGATTTCTCGACCTTATTTTTTCTAATGTGTCATCCTCTGTGACAGTCATTCGGTCCCCGCCGCTATCGCTTCCTGAAGACATTCACCACCCTACATTATTAGCATCGGTGTTAATTGATGTGCCTCACAATGATGCTTGCTTTAATGCTAAACCTCGTTTCAAATGCTTCAGAAAGACTGATTTTATTGCCCTTCGGAATCATTTAGCTGAAATCGATTGGAATTTTCTTTCATCTATAAACACAATTGAAGCAGCTACGGATTCGTTTTACGAAATAATTCATAATGCCTTGAACAAATTTGTTCCGGAAGTCCCTGTATCATTGTCTACAAAACCACCTTGGTATAATAAACACCTTTCTCGTCTTAAGAACAGGAAATCCAGAGCTTACAAAAAGTTTCTTAAGTCAGGATCGATGTGCCACCAGTCAAACTTTCTTTATGTTCGCAACCAGTTTATTATTCTCAACGATCTACTCTATAAGCAGTATATCAGGAATTGTAAGGTAAACTTTCGAAATGATCCAAGCTCCTTCTACTCTTTTGTCAATATGAAACGTAAATCAAATCTGTTTCCTCCTTCCCTATCATATAAAAATATTTCACATTCTTCTGAGGTAAGGTATTGCTAATCTCTTTGCGTCATTTTTTCAAACCACCTATTCGTCCGATTCATATAACCACAATTCTACTTATCCTTATAAATTACCACATATAAACAACATTTACTTTTTAAAATTTCGAATTCAGGATCTGTTCGAAGCTCTTTCAACAATAGATATATCATTCTCTGCTGGTCCTGACAATGTTCCTAGCTGTGTTCTAAGGTACTGTTCTGATATCCTTTGCTATCCTCTCACTATCTTATTCAACTTATCCTTGGAGCTGGCATGTCTCCCCAAGAGATGGAATGAATCTTTTATTATTCCGCTTCATAAGAAAGGCTCTAAAGCACTTATTGAGAACTACCGGGGGATTGCTAAGCTATCTGCGATTCCCAAACTGCTTGAGAAACTGGTTACTTTCCAACTGCAACATTTTTGTAAAAGTATTATTTCCACTTCACAGCATGGTTTTGTCAAGCATCGCTCTACCACAACTAACCTTCTTGAATTCACTTCGTTTATCCACAGAGGTTTTCTGAGCCGCATGCAAACTGATGTGGTGTACACTGACTTTAGTAAAGCGTTTGACTCTGTTAACCACCATCTCCTCCTTCATAAGCTGTGTCTTTTGGGGTTTTCTCCTCATATAGTACAGTGGTTGACCTCTTATCTATCGAACCGCACGCAGCGTGTTTTGTTTAAAAACAGTTCATCACAGATTATAAATGTTTCATCTGGTGTCCCACAAGGTAGTCACTTAGGACCTCTTCTGTTTGTTCTTTTTGTCAACGATTTACCTAGTGTTGTAAACTATGCTACTACATTTATGTATGCTGATGATGTCAAGTTATGTCTTTCTTTCTCAGACCATTTCCTTCATAGACACTTGCAACTAGACCTTAACGAAGTCTTCTTGTGGTGCTCAAACAATCTCCTTTTGCTTAACTGCTCTAAGTGTAAGGTTATGACGTTCAATCGCAGTGTGCCTCACATCGTTTCGTACTCTCTTGGGAATAACGTCTTAGATCGTGTTTTCCTAATTAACGATCTTGGAGTAATTTTTGACAATAAGTTGTCCTTCAACGACCACATATCACTAACAGTGAATAAGGCCAGAGGCGTGCTAGCTTTTATCAAACGTTGGTCTAAAGAATTTGATGATCCTTTCACAACTAAAACTCTATACGTATCGTTGGTTCGTCCTATCTTAGAATACTGTTCTAGCGTTTGGAGTCCGCAATACTTTGTTCACCAAAGGAGGATTGAATCAGTCCAAAAGCAGTTTCTGCTATTTGCGTTAAAAGGCTTAAACTGGGATACTGCCACTTCCCTCCCGTCGTATAATTGCCGGTTAAAATTACTAAACCTACCTCCTTTAAAAGAGCGCCGTACTTGTGCTGGGGTTATGCTGCTTCATGTGCTTATTCTTGGACAGGTTGACTCACAAGTACTTCTTGAAAAATTATTCTTTTCTGTGCCTAATAGAGTAACTAGATCATTCCGACCCCTTTGGTTACCAATTTATAGATCTAATTTTGCGGAACACGATCCATTCCGCGTTATTTGTAAAAATTATAACTCGTTATCCCATTTAATGTCCCCTGAACTATCCCTAGTTGTAATTAAATCCAAAATTATGGAATATCTTTTAACTTAATTTATCCTTACTCTTAGTTATAATAATATAGAAATAACAGTTCATTGTTAATAATAATAATAAATAAAATATCTAATAGCTGGTACATGGTACTGTTTTACCGGCTACAATCCATAAAGTATAATTTCTTGGTTCAGCTGTAATAGAGCATGCATTAGTATCAATTTAAGCTTTAATAGAGCTTTGAGAGGAAGCTGCAGAGTCCAATAACAAGGAAATAAAAAAAATTTAGACAGTCGGAAAGTGTCTCGAACTTCAACAAACTCAGATGTTAGAGCTATCTGTGTGTCTATGAAATCTGTGTATGAATTACTAACGATGCTTAATAATTTTCGTTTCATTAATGTTTTGTTTGTTGAATTTTATTTTTTTTTAATAATATGTATAAATATAGAAAAAATACCTTTTATTATTTCTTAAAATATTACTCTTTTGTATATAAATAACAAAATCTTAATAAATTAGATTAAACAAATGTGTTTGTATAATTTTGTGTCGATTGTTTCTGTCGGGTCAGGCAGCAGCCGCTAAATTAGTTATAATTTATTTATTAAGCTAAAGTATGGATATATCGCCTTAGTTGGTCGCAAGCCGACTTTTTCTCGGGCGCTCGACTTCAACGGGCCTATTTTAAGAGAGCTTTAGCTTCGCAATCACTATGTCGGGCCGCCCTCTCTACTATCGAGAGCTTTAGCTTCGCGTATGTCTAGTCGAGCCGCACTCTCTGTCCATATTATTTAGTCACTGCTTAGCACCATAAACTGGATGATAACAATGGTTGATCCCAGTTTCATCTGCCCGCAGCATAAATAAAATATAACGTACTATAATTAAATTCGTCTTTCATTTCCCGGCATTGAAAACTCTCAATGACCAAACAGTTCCTATGGGAGATATAGGATATAGCCATTTGATATACCCCACTCTTGTTGCTATATGTTTAGACCAATTTTCTATATTTTTGTGGGTGTGGATAAGGACAAGCCGTCGATCCCAGGGTAAGCACTGATAGTATGATCATTCGCAGCGAATGATTGATCAAGGCTTTCTTTGTCAATGTGGTAAAGCGAACGGGAAGAGCAGCGTAGGGCTTCGTAATTCGTCAATGAACTACTGCTTTTACTAAGTGTACACCTTAACGTATGCCATGTAGCGATCGCAACCCAAGCGGGAACGCCCTGAAGATGTACTAAGCCAATTGATGTACCAGCAAAAAGGTCATTTTGAGAAATTGCAACACGCTGCATACTCCTAAAAGTAGTCGGCCGAAGCAATCCTGAATGCAGGATACATCGGGACAAGTGGAGATGGGTGAAAGCCGCACTATCCCAAAATTTTTCGAGGTCCTGGCCAGGGCACCAAGCACAGCCCCAGTCTGCATAGACGTGAAATGATTCCAGGGCTGCGTCAAGGTGGGGGCGTGCGACGAATAGCGACTGAAGGTGCTCTTTTAGAATGTGGACCGAACGCCAGTCTCGGACGTACCAAAGAATTGAGTAAACTTTTAGTAATATTCGTTACAATAGAATCGTGAAATTTTTTTGACCACCTTTTGATAAAACCAAGGACACCTCTAGCATTATTAACCATTTGGAAATATGGTCGGCAAATTTGAGTTTTGATTCTAATAGGAAACCAAGATCATTAGCCTGAGTTAATTTTTCTAAGGTTATCCCATAGAGAAAATACGAAGCCTGAAGATAGCCAGAAAGTTTGCATTTTGATTCATTACCAAAGCTATTAAGTCATTCGCTAAATACCATTTTTGAAAGTTTTCGAGATCGGACTGAAGATTGCATTGGGCAGAGACGGATTTGTATTGAAGACAAAGCTTAACATCATCTGCATACATGAGAACTAAAAAAAATAAACAGTAACGGGCCAAGATGACTTCCTTGAAAAACACCAGACGGACCAAGAAGGAATGTATGTTTTTAAATGACTCTTTTTGTTTTTCCAAGTAGTTAGAGATCCACGTTATGAGATCTGTAGGAAACCCAAAAGATTTAGTTTAGTCAACACGAGTGAGTGATTGACTCAATCAAATGCTTTACTGAAGCTTAAATAACATCAGTTTGAAAGCCCTTTCGAAAGCCATATAAAGGATATAAAGGATATAAGCTCCAGTAAATAAATGGTGGTAGTACTTTTAAAAAATAAAATTAGCTAAAAAAAGTCACATGCTGCGTTGAGGTGGTGCGACGACCCCAGTAGGACACAGGCGAGAATTTTGATTCCGGCCACAATCAAGAACCCCGGTAAGCTTACCACCATGCTTCAAAGGTGCAAATAAGGTAATGCAAATAAGCATATCTCTAATTGCAGTGACGCACACAAGACGATAGCGACCATGGAGTGTTAGCCAACTCGAATCAGGGTACTGTTGGCATACATGGCCTATGAAAGGACAGAACCCCCAGACGATCTAGTGGCAAAGCTAGCAAAAGACAGAGAAAAGCTCAACATAGGCCTCCTAATAGGATGTGACTTCAACGACCGAGGCATCTCTTCTCAATTTTACACTTAAGTCAATTCTGGTGCTCTGCAACAGGGAAGATGACGCCACCTTTATTATCATAAGTCATAAGGAATCAATAGATTTAACCCTAGTAACCAAGCAGATACTCAACTCTGTATCTCATTGGAGAGAACTGGACAAACAATCTTTCTCTGACCATAGATACATCCCAACTTTTTTAAGGCTGAAGGCCAGAAGTTTTGTAAAACCCAAGTAAAATAACTAGACCAAATATATCCAAGCCCATGAGAGGAATATCACACCAAAAACACCAGACCAAAAAAGAATGAAGCTCTCGTAGAGGTAGTCAGAGCCAGAATCTTTTTTAACAGGGCAAACGCCCAATATGAGGAAAGCCTCTGGACTGACTACAAGGCCTCCTTGGCGACAACTTTTTCTGCTCGGACAGCTTATGCTTTCTGCAAAGCTCAGCTGTAAAACTTAGAAAAATCTATACAAATCAGACACAAAGCTAGACTATCTTCAAAAAAGAAGATGACAACTGGACCAGCACAAGTAACGATTCTCTAGCCACACAGCTGGATGCTCGTTTCCCCGGATGCTTTATAGAATCAGACCCTTTGCCAAATGAAAACGTCCCTCCTGAGAAAAGAGGGAAGTTCTTCTGAGAAAACTTCCACGGCCGTGACTCAGGTCAATATTGGACATATACCACCGCCATAGTTAGACCCATAATGTTATATGGTTTTTTGGTGTGGTGGCCAGGCCTCATTAAGAATACAAATAAAAATAATCTAGGGAGATTTTAGGAAGCGGCAACACAATGCATAAGAGGTGTTCTCAGAACCACTCCAAACGTTGCTCGGCGGAGCTACAGACGGCGGAGAAATATACTCCGAACAACTAGGCATCAAGGGCTTTTCCAGACTTCCTGATCACTGCAGCGTCTTCCAGGCTGTGATGATGGCAATTAAGGAAGCGTTAAAGCACCTTAAAATTTCAGGCGCCACCAACGTTGAAGCGGCTATAAAATCTATTGGATTGATCACAAGCAACTCAAAGAGGGTCTCAGCCTGTAAATCATCTCTTCACGACATGGCACAACAGTATGACATTAGCCTTATCTGGGTCCCAGGTCACAGGGACATAAAAGGAAACTACATAGCAGACGAAATGGTGCGTAAATGGCACCACCACACCACTCCAGCTTGATATGGGTGATATTGGTATTTTTTTAGCCGCATAAAAACTTCGGCTCAAAGAAGCTAAAAATAGTAGTAAACAACTAATTTGTAAAACAACAATTCTGTCTGAAATTGTCGGTTTGGCTTCTTATCTCAAATAAAAGAACATACCAACTTCTGAGTTTGAATAGGATCCGGTTAAGCACAGCTCTCATCACGGGACTGTGGCTAGTGGAAACATATGCTAGGCGAATGGATTCACCCCGTAATGACTATTGCCGTAGCTGCAGGGACGATGACGATGAAGAAAGAGTAGGTCATCTTCTTTGCCACAGCACATCCATTTAATCTAGCCTTTAGAAGAAACATCTGGGAAACGGATTCCTCATCGACATCTCAGAGGTCCTCAAAATTGTCAGTCCTACATCTCAAAAAATTAATCTTGCGTTACATAAGCCTATCTGCCGCATTAATAGTCACCATCACCATACATAATATATATAAATAACCATTTTTTAATTTTTTTTTACGCTCGTTTTGGTGCTCGGCAATGCAGATTTGTTGCTACCATCGAAGATAATGGGCCAAGTACTGGGCCAATTATGGGCCGCTGCGGAGGTATATGGCGTGGTCCCAAGCATGTCCCAAGTTTCTGTTTTCGGCTTGCCTTTGTTGCAAAACTTTTTTGTAACATACATTTTTTTGTCTGATCAACTACTCTTGACTGTCTTCAGCTAAAAAATGCCAATTTGGTGGATCCATTACGGATGACTCATGACTGGCTTGCTGCCTTTGCAATAACAGCTTACATATTTAAGGAGATGGAGGTGGACACAATGGACTTAAAACTCAAATGTACCTACCATGTTTCCATATTGGTTAATAAGACTAAAGGTGTCATAAGGTTTATTATACGGAGATAAAATGAATTTAACAACCCCTATAATACTAAAAGTTTATTTATTTCTTTTGGTCCGTCCAATACTGGAGTACGGTTCATGTGTCTGGAGTCTCCAATATAAAGTACATCAAGAGCGCATAGAATCCGTACCAATGAACTTCTAAATATTTGCGTTTAGAGGTCTTAGCTGGGATACATATCTTCATCTTCCCTAGTATTGTAGTAGTCTCTTACTTATAAACTTTCCCCTTTAACAAATTGTAGGAAAATGCTAGGTTCATTTTTATACCCTTGCAGAGGGTATTATAATTTTGGTCAAAAGTGTGCAACGCAATGAAGGAGACATCTCCGACCCTATAAAGTATATATATTCTTGATCAGGATCACCTCCTGAGTTGACCGTCTGTCTGTTTCTACGCAAACTAGTCTCTCAGTTTTAAAGCTGTCGACTTGAAACTTTGCACACACCCTTCTTTCCTTTGCACGCAGTATATAAGTCGGAACGGCCCGGATCGGCCGACTATATCCTATAGCTGCCATATAACTGATTGATCGGAAATGGTATATTTTTGGTGTTTTTAAAGTTAGAGAGTTCAAATTTTAGGTGAGAGCTATTTTTGGCAAAATAATACGACATGCCAAATTTCCTAAGGATCGGCCGACTATGTCCTATAGCTGCCATATAACTGAACGATCGGAAATGACCCAACTTTCGTGTTTTTTAAGATAGAATACTGGAACTTGGTACAGATTATATATTTGGTTAGTTGATCCGATCTACCAAATTTCATTAGGATCGGCCGACTATATCTTATAGCTGCCATATAACTGAACGATCGGAAATGGTATATTTTTGGTGTTTTTAAAGTTAGAGAGTTCAAATTTTAGGTGAGAGCTATTTTTGGCAAAATAATACGACATGCCAAATTTCCTAAGGATCGGCCGACTATATCCTATAGCTGCCATACAACTGAACGATCGGAAATGACCCAACTTTCGTGTTTTTTAAGATAGAAAACTGGAACTTGGTACAGATTATATATTTGGTTAGTTGATCCGAGTTAGTTGGTAGAAATATCAACTTTCGTATTTTTGAAGATAGAAGTTTGGGACTTTTTTTAGATTTTGTATTGTAATAAATTGGATTATATATTCATATTCCCATAAGGATCGGCCAACTATATCCGATGTTTGCGATATATATCCGGTTTTAACTTCAAGGGTATATAAACTTCGGCTCCGCCCGAAGTTAGCTTTCCTTTCTTGTTTTAAATGATTTAAAAACACGCTTAAATTTCAACATTCCTAATAGGGGGACTTGAAACTTTAGAACTCTTTTTCTTAGCCATAGTAGTTCGACCAATGTTCAACAGGGGCTTAAGCTTTTTAGGGTCTTATGTTCGAACTACAATGGTCTCTATCCTATCATCTCTCTTTTCGGTACTTTTAATTTAAAAACTTGTATTTTAAATTTTCTAAGTAATTCTTCATAGTTATCATTCTGACTTATCTACTTAGTTTGTAACTTGATTCTGGAGCCCCCTCGGTCGTCTTGGCCCCTAAGCTTTGTTATGAATGCAGGAACGCAACCTGGTGATCTAATTGGTGCAGACCGCGAAAAAAAAATTTTAAAAAGTAGGACGAGAAAATTTAGAAAAGTAGTCCTAGTCCTAGTCCTTGTGTAGGATTTAGGCCCGTCAAGAAAACCGATCAGAGACACCACGGTCCAGTCAGAAAACTCCTCATCCAGGCTCGCTGGTCCTCGCAGAGACCTAGTCTCTGCCCACGAATCCAGCAGTGCGGAGGTGTGAAAAGGCTGGTGAACGTAACGTGTGTGTGTCCTGAGAGATCAGGCTGCTCTACGATCCGAGATCCGACACTCTACGGAATACTTGACGTGCTTCGTGACACAGGAAAGGGAGCCAAATATGCCGGGAGCCATATTCGACAAAAACACAGGCTCAGCAGTACATCCTGGAGAAATGGAAGTGGAGTGTAAAAGTTTGCGACACTGCAGTATCGACACACAGTGCACTGTGTGGGCAAAGGAGCATTACTAATCCAAGGCTGCCAAGGGATTCGCGGCGAAACTAGGCTCTCTCCAACCATATAACAAGGCACAACTCTACACCCAAGGCTGATAGTCCGAGGCGAAACGTCTAGAAAAGTTAGAAACCAAAAGTCTCAAGGCAACTGAACTCAACAACATAAATGTCAAGTGGGTAATTCAAAGCGAATCAGGTCGTTACCCTGTGTTGTAATCACTGTGGATGCCTGTCCACTGGTGCCTTAGCGTGCGCAAAGAGACACTTTATTATTTTTCCCTATATTATTACACTTGTCTGGTCTCGCAGACTTAAACAATCCGAGCACCTCTTACCAAGCTTGGTGCATTTAAGAGCAGCGTAATTCTATGACGTCAGATCGAATGTTTGAATTACTCCCTCACTCGCCCCTCAGTTGATCGACTCTTGAATCTGCTGTCTTGTTCGGGACTGTCTCTCACTTTCTAACTCTCTCATGTTGGTCTCTGTCGCTCCGTTGAACGTGTTAAGCATTGTGCCACGCTAAATTATTATTATTCTCTCGCCATCCTTCTATACGCAATCGTATTGAGTATTGTAAATTTAAGTTATTAATATAAGATATGCTTTACTTTGTGAAGATGTTTTTTAAGTTACTATTGAACTTTAAAAGCGAATGCATTGAAGATGGTGGAAGGATATGTTGAATTTTTTTAAAGTTCCCTGCAGTACTGGAGATGGCTATTGGCCCTATGGTCATAACTTACCACACTGCTTACTGTGTAAACGTGAGCACTGTAAGATCGGTAAACAAACGTGACAAACGCTTTCTCAAAAAAAAATTGTTTTTAAGTAAAGTAGTTTAACCTGTGCTGTAGTGTTTCCTGGCAGGATCGACATGTAGTGTTATTTAGAAGATGTTTGTTGACTTAGGAGAAGGCGTCAGCCTGCTTCGATCGATCTTTATTGAAGGAATTATTAGATTTTGCGCTGTTCACTATGTAGCAGTGAGCATCGCTTACATTATTTTGTTTTCACTTATTATGTACAGAAACGGGAACATTGCTGACTACCTGAGGGAGTCATGCGCGCACATACATATTTATACACAGCGCCGGTCAACCCGACTTAGCTATTGGGCCGTCGCTGTTATCCAAGTGCGAATCATATTTCGTCTGCACTTGAGTATGTGCAGATGGCACTTAGTGCTGCGACGAAGTCTCCGGTCTGGTCTGGTATGAATTCTTTTGGCATAACAACAAAGTGTTTCAGCCTTACTTATATGTATGTATATACATATATGTACGCATGTTATAGTGCTTTTGGTTTTTGCTATGTTGTGGAAAGAGCAAAAACACGAAACACTGTTACATGTCTAGAATGCACTGTTCCAAAATTTGCTAAAACCAATTTAATGCAAGCACCGTTCGTTTTTTTTTTGCTTTGCGGTATTTTACAACGCTGTGTTTTAGAATACAACAATTAAAAAGAATCCCAAACTTATATCTTCACAAAAAAAACCAAAGTATCTTCAATATACCAGTTATATTCAGTTATATGGCATCGGATATAAACGGCCGATCCTTATGAAATTGGGATTGATCAAATCCCTCATCAACTCCAAGTGCACGACCTTCGTTGTAAAACAAACAAATACGCTTTCGTAACAATTATGGGGGCCTTAGTGCGCACCTCTAATTTGAAAAAAAACCGGCTTTCGCTATTTCATCCTCTTACGGCCAAATATGATGCAGGCTTAGTTTTGTAGATGACCGTATCCAACTTATTGGTCAGGAGCTCATTATGGGGTGAGAATACTTTGGTAATTAAATCATCATTTATCAATAGTCCCGAGCGGAACCACGAATCAAAACTTGCAGTTGTAGCAGCGGAACCACCAATCACCACTCTAAGATTAATTGTGGAACTTTCCTTCTTCAACACACAATAATGAGGTAGAAAATACTTGCAGGATAGCTCCAGCTTAGAGGAAACAGGAACAAAGGCGGAATACTGGATCTGTATTTCTGGCTGACGAAACAACTTCCTTTCCAGAGGATGGAAGCGTCTCAAAGCATGTGTGTAAGCTGGTTTGCTTATCGTAAAGAAATAAGATGCACTTGGAAACCAAAAGCAATAATGATCGGCAGTGAAACAATCCCCCAGGATGACTTCTGACAAAGACATTCGAAGTTTACAACAACACCGGCTCGCTGAGATGACCAGTAGCTACAAGAGAGAGCTTACTGCAGCAAAAGGGGAAGAAAAATACAGGCTGCCGCTGGCTAGTGGAACCTCTGAAATAAAGGACAGCCCTTAAATGCCAACTGGAAGATATCTGCCAGAATCTGCTATATCTCACCTTCCCTCTCTTTCTTTCAAGCGAACGGTCGTGTTTTTTTTGTGCGCACTGCGTTTTTTTGATAAATATTGGTAAACCGGTGTTTACATTCTTTGTGAATTAAATCTTGTGAATCATAACAATCTTAAAGCCTAAACCGTATCGCTTCGCGAGTATATTGGTATGCTTTGGTATATTTGGAATCGAATTAATAATTTGTCTAAATTCTATTCCAAGCATAGCTCAGCTCTGCTTCTTCCCCGGCTTATTTATCTATATTTTCTGCATTTCTCTTGTGCACTCTTTCAAAGCTCCCGCTTCGGCTTCTTGTTTGGTACAGTGGTTCAAGGTATTGTGTTTTTTAACTTTTTAAATATTAATTTTTGTCTTATTAAATTAAAAAAAAAATAATAATAAATAAAATGGAATTTAAACTGGTCTGTGCCATTAAGTCTTGCAACAAGACAATTTCCACATCCCAGCCTAGTGTCCATTGCTGGTTATGTGAAAACGTCGTGCACGCCAAGTGTGCCGGTTTCACTGCATCAGTTTCGGATGCCATTTCCCGTAGGTCTGGGATACATTATTGTTGCGAAAATTGTCGTGCTGTGCAAGGCGAAATGAGGTCGTTCATGAGACAGACCAAAAATGGATTTAAAGAGCTGATCACTGGTTTTCGTAAAATCAATGACCAGCTCTGTGCGCTTGACACTCAATTTAGTGGCCTTCCGCTGCTAAATGAGTCCCCTAAGCGTAAGAAATCCGCTGTTTCTGATCCGCCTCAGCCTGCTCAGCCCACATTAATGCAGCCGCTTATATCTCTGGCCACCCCAAGGGCCTTAACTGAGAAAAATTCGTCAGAATTTCTCAGGGATAATGAGCAATTGTCCGATATGTCCGCCATGGCATCCCTTCAAGTGATGCCACAGGTCCTAGGGAACGAAACCCCCATTAGGGTCACCCAAAAGGGTATTCCACAGTCCGGACCACCGGCACCGACTGATGCTGCAGTTCTTGTACCTGCGACACCAAAACCCTTACAGGTGATTCCTCCATCGAAACATATATTTGTTTCTCGGCTTGCCCCTGATACTTCAGAGATTGATATCTCGGCTTATATCAAAGCCAAAACTAAAGCCGATATAAAGGTGGAGGACATACAAAAATTTAAATACAATTATACAAGGCGCACGTCTTCTTTCAAGATTCGTGTGCCCGCGCTGATGTTCAAGACGATTTGTTCTCCCAGTTTTTGGCCAGAGAATCTTTTCGTCCAAGAACATCAGCCTAGTTCCGTAAAAAAAAAGTTAATAAACCAGTGGGAGTGAGACTTCCCAATATCGGAACCACTGACCAACCCTCCACCTCTTCTTTGGCCACTAACCCAAAAAACTAATTTCCTCACTAACTCTTACCTATCAGAATACTAGGGGGCTACCTACTAGATCGGTCGAATTTTACCGTGCATAACGCTGAATGTTATAGGAATTATATTGACCGCTGCCGGATTTAATTTACTCAGGATCCAAAGCAGTTTTATAATTTTGTAAACACTAAGCGTAAACACGTATCTTTTTCACCTCTGCTTACGTTTGAAAATTCCTCTGCGACTTCGGATCAGGCCATTGCCGATCTATTCGCAGAATTTTTTCAAACAACTTATTCTCCTCCTAAATTGACTGATCAGCCTTACGCATATAACATTCAAGCAGCAAATCTTATTTTCTGTCCGTTTTTTTCTGAGAACAACTTATTATCTGGTCTTTTAAGGGTAAAACCCATTTATTCGCCAGGCCCCGACGGAGTACCAGGGTGTGTGCTAAAATACTGCGCCAGGGCTCTGTGCAAACCTCTTCTAAGACTTTTCAACTTATCTTTGGAAACCTCGATTTTTCCCCTTAAGTGGAAGGAATCATTTATAATTCCCCTACATAAAAAAGGGAAAAAGTCCGAGGCTGCTAACTACAGAGGCATCTCTAAGTTATCGGCAATTCCAAAGTTATTTGAAAAATTAATTACCCCTCATTTGCAACACCTTTGCTCTTCGATTATCACTCCTTGTCAGCACGGCTTTATTAAGCGTCGCTCCACCACCACAAACTTATTGGAGTTGACATCCTTTGTCATAGACGGCTTTTGTAAGGGATATCAAACCGATGTAATTTACACAGACTTCAGCAAAGCATTTGATTCAGTTAATCACTCACTTTTGTTGAGTAAACTGAATATGCTGGGTTTTCCTAAAGACCTCTTAACGTGGATCTCCAGCTACCTAGATGGAAGGACACAAAGAGTCTTATTTAGAAACATACAGTCCCGTCTGGTCCGTGCTACATCCGGCGTCCCTCAAGGAAGTCATATTGGCCCGTTATTATTTACGCTTTTTATAAACGACTTGCCCCCTGCTTTAACGAACTCTCTAGTTCTTATGTATGCAGATGATGTAAAGCTTTGTCTTCAGTATAAATCCATCTCTGCCCAATGCAGTCTTCAGTCTGACCTTGATAACTTTCAAA
Source organism: Drosophila bipectinata (assembly GCF_030179905.1). Lineage (NCBI taxonomy): Eukaryota > Metazoa > Arthropoda > Insecta > Diptera > Drosophilidae > Drosophila > Drosophila bipectinata. Next base: position 15,915,925 of record NC_091740.1, on the reverse strand, counting down.
AATGGTGTTTGGCTAATGATCTAATACTTAATGGATCAAAATGCAAGCATATGTCTTTTTATCGTTCTTGCCCTCTGCAAGCTACGTATTCCATTAATGGGATTGCCTTAGAAAAATTAACCCAGGTTAATGATCTCGGCATCCTATTAGACATAAAACTTAAATTTGCTGACCATATTTCCTTAATGGTTAATAAGGCTAAAGGAGTCCTTGGTTTTATTAAAAGGTGGTCAAAAGAATTTAATGACCCCTATATAACCAAAACTTTATTCATTTCTTTGGTCCGTCCGATACTAGAGTACGGTTCATGTGTCTGGAGTCCCCAATATTGAGTACATAAGGACCGCATAGAATCCGTACAAAAGAACTTTTTAATATTTGCACTTAGAGGTCTATACTGGGATGCAAATCTTCAGCTTCCATCCTACAGTAGCAGACTTTTACTTATTAACTTACCTAGCTTAACAAATCGTAGGACAATGCTCGGTGTAGTTTTTCTGCATAACCTTATTAACGGGGATGTAGATAGCCAGCATTTACTAACACGCTTAAATTTCAACATTCCTAATAGAAGGACTCGAAACTTTAGTCCTCTGTTCCTTAGCCGTTGTAGTTCGACATATGCACTGCATTTTAGGGTATTATGTTCGAACTACAATGGTCTCTACTCTATTACATCTCTTTCCTGTCCCTCTAATTTAAAATATAGAATTTTAAATTTCCTTACTAACTCCTCTTAGCTTAATAATTAACCAATAACTTAATATACTCTAACAAATCGTTTCTTGAGCGCCCCTCGGTCGTCTGGGCCTCTAAGCTTTATGATGAATACAGGAATGCTAGCTGATGCTCTTATTGATGCACAAGCCATTTCCAAATTCTGAAAGACCGCGATAAAAAAAAAAAAAAAAAAAAAAAGCAGCCGGCTGTGGTGCATACGACAACACATACGACTCAGGTAACTATAACAGAGCAGGTACGCGACAAACGCCAGGATAAAAAACGCTTGCGATACATACCCAGCCGTCTCACTTTTTAAAGTCGATTCTCAGGAGAAAGGATTAAAGACCTACGACTCGAACTGATCCACCAGAGAGGAATGACTGCCCGCACCCAAAATAAACAGACCAAACCTCCAGATCAAACCCTGAAGTCTTCTTTCCAACTACAGCCAGATTATCACTGGCTAAACTCTGATAAAGATGTGACATACGCAAACGCTTTAAAATCAGGACTGGCCACCCCTGACTCAAAAAGCTCATTTCTGTAATAAGCATACCAAGAACCGAACACAGCTTAACAGCATCAATCGCCAGAGCAACTTATCCAGACGGTAAAGCACATGCTGGGTCTGGAATTCTAATCAGAAGCCGTATTAAGCACCACTATCAAAACAAATTTGCTAAAAACTACCTACAGGCCACATCTATAAGAATACAATTAAATACTGGCACCAACTTACACTAGCCGTCGTATACAGCTCCCTTCGCTTCACTATATCTAAAGATTAGTTTATGCAGTTATTCAACTCACTTTGCGACCACTGCATAGCAGCAGGAGACTATAATACCAAGCACACACCTGGGGATCTCGTCTCGTGACTCCAAAAGGAAAGCAGCTCTACAATGCAATTATCAAAGCCTAGAACAAGCTCGACTATGTTTCTTCTGGCACACCAACATACTGGACGGCAGACCCAAAGAAACTACTTGATTTAATAGACTTTGCGCTTGCCAAAAAAAAAATCAAAAACCTTATAAGCGCCCAATGCCATTTGGATCTCTCATCTGATCACTCGCCTGTCTCCTTTATTTTACACCAACATAGAGGAACCAAAGAAAACAAATTGGATTTAGTACAGAAAGGATGTTAGCTCACACATTAGGCTGTTCTCATCTCAACAATGAATCCAACGAGGCTTTGTTAATTCACTGGGGTCTGTACTCATCTCTGCAGCTCGAGGCTTTAACTATAAATACACAATGAAATCAAAAGAAGACAAGTCTACAAATCGAACAGCTCGCCCTCGAAACGCGACGCTTACGTAAAGAGTGGCAATCCCACAGATTGCCATCTGCTAAGCAAAGCTTAAGACATGCCCCACGTCAACTTACTGAAGCTCTACATCCAAAAGAAATACATAAACACCGCCGCTATATAGAGCTATAATCAACTTCTAGTACAAAACACTTACTATGGAGAGCTCATCAGACTCTGAGCTCATTGAAAAAAACCGTGATTAACGGTAACGGCTTACCGCGTAAGCCACCTTTAAAATGTCTTTCAACCAAATCCTGCCATTACGTCGCTTACTTTGCCGACTTTACCGGCTATGAGCCTCAGCTTCAATATAAGCCAATTGAGTTTCGCCCAAAGGAAATCGCTAACAACATAAAAAATCAACAGAATCCGAAAAAAATCTCCTGGCTGCGACCTCATAACTCGCATTAGGATAATTATGTTCGCAAAATTTGGCAACTTTCCAGTAAGATGGAAATGGTCAATTTTCATAATGACTAATCCCCAAATCGCATAGACCTATAAGCCTACTTTCATCCGTATCTAAACTTTTTGAAAATGCGTATTGTATCAGATAAACACGAATCTTCTTCCTAAGAATCCAGGAAGAAATACCGTCACATTAATTTGGGTTTCGTGAAAAGCACGAAACAATTGAGCAGGTCAACCGGATAACATTAGAAATTTGGAACGTGTTCGAAAGACGAGAGTACTGCACTGCAATATTTTTACATTTTTCTCAAGCATTCTATAGAGTCTGGCTAGAAGGTCTAATGAACGCGATTAAGACAATGCTCTCCTACAAAATACACAAGCTTTTAACGCTTTACCTTTACGACAGAAAATTTGCTTTGAGGTGCAACATTGCTATAGCTGATGATTTCACAGCGGACATCCCGACAAACACCCGACTAACAATACCTACGTTTGCTGATGATACAACTATTCTTAGCCGCTCAAAATGCCTGATGCAAGCTACTGCGCAACTAGCTCTTCATCGGGTAGATGTTGAAACAAACAAAAATGCAAGCACGTTACGTTCACATTGATCAAGCAAAGCTACCCGCCGCTTAGTAACAGTGAAGTGACATATCTAGGAGTACACTTCGACAGAAGACTTACATGGCGCCGGCCCATTAAAGCCAGCAGAACACACCTAAAGCCTAAACCCAGCAGCCTTCATTAGCTTATCAACGTCCAGTCTCTTTTTAGCCTTGAATATAAAGGCCTGCTGTTTAATTCGGTACTAAAACCTATATGGATGTACGGCTCGCAGTTATTAAGGTACAATACACCTGCTAAATATAGGTATAGAAATATTTACATAGTCCAGCGAGCATAGTTGAAGATCTTGAGAGCAATCACCGTGGTACGTTCGCAACGAAATCGTGACTTAAACATTCTACCAGCCAACTAAGTGATCGCAGAAGAGAAAGAAAAGTACTTTGCCAAGTTATTGGCTATTAACCACCTGGCAAGAGGTCTAACAAGGTTGAACACCCAGCAACCAATTTGAGGGACGCGCTCCCAGAATGCCGACTTAGTATAGTCTTAGTTAAAATTTAATGCTTCAATTGGTTAACTTATTGTAAGTCTCAAAATAAAGAGAAGATTAAATAAAGAATAGCAAAGTTCAAAAAAAAAAAAAAAATGTCCTGCATCGTTGCTTCAGAAAACTAGTCATTGGCGACGTCCAGATTCGAACCCGGCAGAGGGTATTATAATTTTGTCCAAAAATGTGCAACACATACATTCGAACTTATAAAGTATATATATTCTTGATCAGGATCACCTCCTGAGTTGATATGAGCATGTCCGTCTGTCTGTCTGTTTCTACGCAAACTAGCATGTTAGTTTTAAAGCTATCGACTTGAAACTTTGCACGACTGAGCTTCTGTCCTTGGCACGCAGTATATAAGTCGAAACGGTCGGGATCAGCGACTATATCCTATAGCTGCCATAAAATTGAACCTCGGAAAAACCCCTTTTTTTCGTATTGTTGAAGATAAAAAGTTCGAAGCTTGTGATTTTTTTTACATTTTATACTATTATAAATCGGTTACATTATGATATTTTCTTAAGGGTCGACCAACTATATCCGATGTTTGCGATATATATCCGGTTTTAACTGCAAGAGTATATCAACTACGGCTCCGCCCGAAGTTAGCTTTCCTTTCTTTTATTTTCTACATTTTTTTTTATCCAAAATTGTAAGAACATTTTTATATTAATATTTTTGCATATTATAACAAAGCATAATTAACGAAAACATAATAATAATCACAATAAAATAAAATCGTTCTTCTTCTAAATCAAAATCAAAATGTGGTACACTTTGAAGCTCGTTTTCAACACTTTCTACTTGGGCTGCATCTTCCGATTTTGGAGAAACTAAAAGTGCAAAAACTTCACTTGGCAATGAGTCAAAAGAATCAAAAGCTTGGTGAAATACGTCAGATAAATTGTTCACTCGGCTATTTTTCCTGGCATACAAGAGCCTTTCGCGCGTGTAATATTTGTTTTGAGCCTCAGATGCGTTTTTGCCTAAGCAACAAACAGGAAACACAGATGATTCAATTATTTGTGGACCATTAACTACAATTTTGTGGACCGTCATTGGATACCACAGATATTTGTTTAAATGAAAAATTCATAATGCATAAATTCTTCACAAAATTTCTTAAACTTATTTACACAAACGTCATATTCGCAAGATTAAACTATTAAAATGATATGTAGTTTTTATACCCTTGCAGAGGGTATTATAATTTTGTCCAAAAGTGTGCAACGCAGTGAAGGAGACATCTCCGACCCTATAAAGTATATATATTCTTGATCAGGATCACCTCCTGAGTTGATATGAGCATGTCCGTCTGTCCGTCTGTCTGTTTCTACGCAAACTAGTCTCTCAGTTTTAAAGCTGTCGACTTGAAACTTTTCACACACCCTTCTTTCTTTTGCACGCAGTATATAAGTCGGAACGGCCCGGATCGGCCGACTATATCCTATAGCTGCCATATAACTGAACGATCGGAAGTGACACAACTTTTGTGTTTTTGAAGATAGAAAGCCGGAACTTGGTACAGATTTTGGTCAGTTAATCCGACCTACCAAATTTCATAACGATCGACCGACTATATCTTATAGCTGACATATAACTGAATGATCGGAAATGGTTTTTGGTAGAAATACCAACTTTGATATTTTTGAAGATAGAAGCTTGGGACTTTTTTTTTATATATTTTATTGTAATTAATTGGTTTTATGATGATATTCTCATAAGGACCGGCAACTTTTATCCGATGTTTGCGATTTATATCCGCTTTTAACTGCAAGGGTATATCAACTTCGGCTCCGCCCGAAGCTAGCTTTTCTTTCTTGTTTTAAAAGCTCTTCGTCCAGTTCTAATATTAAGGCAAATAAAACAGTGCTAAAAAAAAAATAAAATTCACTTAAATTGCTAGCGTTCCGGAGCAGTAGTGTGCCTTCCAATTTCGCCTATTCTTTTCATTTACACACTGTTACTCCCAAGCGCTCGTAAAATTGCACTGACTTGTTATGGGAAAAGCGTTAGAACTTCATACAATTTTCATAATTTCCCAATAAAATGGGTCCCGTTTTATTCAGGATTAATGAGACAATATTGATATGTGACAAAAATGATACCATTTCTTGGAAGTTGTACCGAAAAAATGAAGTCACAATCCGAAAAAACCCGACAAAAATACAAAAATGTCAGTTTCTTTTGTAAAATTTGTATCATTTTTGTTAAAAATAATTGAAGATCCACTTTTTTTCAAAAGCTACAACATTTAAAGCTTAGTACTGAGTTGACGAAAATCCGCTGTCGAACGCGTAACAGCTGTCAAACTCCATATAAAACAAGAAAGGAAAGCTAACTTCGGGCGGAGCCAAAGTTGATATACCCTTGCAGTTAAAATAGGATATATATCTCAAACATCGTATATAGTTGGCCGATCCTTATGAGAATATGATAATACAACTCAAGTTATTATTATATAGAATCTAAAAAAAATCGCAAATTTCTATCTTCAAAAATACCAGAGTTGGTATTTCTACCAAAAACCATTTCCGATCGTTCAGTTATATGGCAGCTATAAAGCAGCCGGTCGTTATAAAATTTGGTAGGTTGGATTAACTGACCAAAAATATAATCTGTACCAAGTTCCAGCTTTCTATATTCAAAAACACAAAAGTTGGGTCAATTCCGATCGGCCAACTATATACGATGTTGAAGTTAGCTTTCCTTTCTTGTTTATTGTAATTTTTGTATTTTTTATTATAATTGGTTATATTATAATATTCAAATAAGGATCGTCCAACTTTATCCGATTTTTGCAATATATGTCCGGTTTTAACTACAAGGGTATATCAACTTCGGGTCCGCCCGAAGTTAGGTTTCTTTTCTTGTTTGTACTTACAGTCGCGCACGGGACAAACTTCAAATGATCACCAAAAATACAAATATTTTTTTTCTCCAAATTTTTTTTAAATATTAATTGCACACTAAAACTCTGTTTGCAACAAAGACAAATTTTTACCGTTATTGGTGATCGCCTGTTACATTTGCGTTCCTTTTCCATTTATTTAATCTCAAAGTGATTTTAGAAAGCAAAATGGAAAGCATAATGCATTTATTTTAGAAGTTGTTATAAAAACAAAAACAAAATACGGCCTACAAACATCATACGGACAACAGCTGCGTTTGCGCGACTTTGCATTCGAATATTTTGAAATCTGTAAACGATGAATGCAAAATTCTTTCAAGTTTAATAAACTTAAACATTTCCTTATGTAACCATGTTAAAAAAAATCATTTTCAAGAACTTTTAATTTTTTGGCCGCGGTGGACCTTTCTGTGGAAATGCCCATATGTTAACACAATACCTATTTAATAGTTGTGTATCTCCATTGCACTATGGGCGATTAGTTGATTTTGGCGGCATAAAGTCCACACATAGAGCTAGGAGCTTAATTTTTTTTTAAGGTTACTAATATTTTAGTTTGTTTTCGGATTTTTTTTTTTTTATTTAATTTGACCATGCCTTTATTTTCCGCCCCTTTATAGCCCCGGCACTTGTACAAAAACTTAAATTTTTATTATAAAGCAAAGCATAAAAATAGAAAAAATAATATTTTACCATGTTTTAACAATATTCTAAACTTAAAAAAACAAAAAGTTAATAATCTTCTTCATCTAAAACAAAAGAATTCTCATGTTTGTCATCGCTTTCGTTGTCTGATTCGGTGTCTTCATCATTAAAAAAATTGTATGAACTCAGCTCTGATGTTGGATGTTCAAGTGCATTTTTCTTTTAAAGGAACAAAAAAGAGCAAAAAACATGATTACTACAATAAACTAGACACTTTCGTTAGTAACTTGCCATTTTTAGTTGGATGTTTTGATATGCACTTTTCAAGAAATACTCCACGGAACACAATTAAAATTGTTAGATTTTTGCTAAAAATACAATCAACAATAACACTGGAAATTAAAAACACCACGAACATTTATACACATATCTCGTAAATAAAAGATTCTAAATACGTTGAGCTTTGCTATCCATATTACACTTATTAATTTAAACGAAGCCAATAATAATTTAGGCACTTTCAACAGCATGAAATTTTTTGTGCCAATTTATATAATTCGATAATAAAAAAATAATAAAAAAAAAAATTGTTTTTCAGCTAACTGAATTGTTTACTATTAATAAAAAAAAACATTTCCTTAATATTTCACCATAAATTTTATGACTTTATGCCGCCCATTATGAAAAATCGCCCATAGTGCATTGCAACAAATTCGAGCGGCGATTTTTTTAAGAACCAAACTTTTAAAGGAAATTATTTAATTAACGGCAATAATTTAGATCTCATAATAAACCAAAATAGTAACAAGTGCCTGGAAAATTGTAAACAAGGTAAACAAGTCAATCAGCTGTTTTAGTGTCTTCACACTCCCCTAAATCCTTCCATCGTTAAAACAGGCATGCGCAAGCCTCTTGCAGATCAACAAAAACTTAAAAGCAATCGGCGTTTTAAGTGACTCCGACTGAAATATACCCTTTTCCCATATCAGTATATTGATTTTTAATGATTTGTAAAAATATATACATATATACAAAACATTTTACTGGTAACACTTAATCTTATTTCTAAATAAATGTATAATGTATGCTGAAATATTAAAAAATATAATACAACAAATAATATTATTTCTTTTCTCATTTCACCAAATAACGAATACCCGAATTTTGTTAGGGTTGACAGCCTGAAATGTTGGAAAAATCCAAATTTTGTGCGCTGGCTTCGAAACGAAATCGCACGCACACATTCCAACATCTTCGTCGCGATCCTTTCAGAGACTAAGAAACAGAAAGCGTTCAATGAGAATATTAGCGTAAGATGAACGAACGGTGAGCGTAAGAGAGCGTAACAAATCCTTTCTGGGGCCTGTCGGAAGAAATTTTTGCGTCCATTTTCGTTGTATGAAATGGTTGTCTATATGCTGTATGGTTAGTGGTTCTAGTTAAACGCATCGTTACATCGTAGACTGCCGTACACAGTGATTTTAGGTGTGCGAAACGAGATGAAGGAAGTTTATGTTTGTTCGGGACTTTTTTTGAGTGGAGTCATAAGGTTATGTTAAATTTTTGTGTGAAGTAAATAGAAAATCGAGTTGATGGCCCTCTCTAAGTGTGGCAGTTTGACAGAAAATAAGAAACTATTTGAAAGCCTCTATTTACAAATTTCTATTTGGGCTTATACCTGTTGAATCTGAATCAATTATAAAAAAATTTAGGGAGGCTTTACTTATATTTACCCGTTAAAACATGAACTCTGACAGATGCTGGTATAGCTCCATTAGGAACACAAGTGTAGTTGCCAGAGTCCTTGAATGAAGCTCGCGTAAGCATTAAACGGCTAGTAGTACCAACATCCGTTTTTTCGGTTTCCAAACTAATGCCTCCACGTAAAGAATCAAAATCCACAATGGACGATCCATGATACCTTATAAAACATTTTTATTAATTTTATATAAACTATTTTCTTATAAATAGTTCACTTTTAAAACTTACCATATAACAGATGATGCATGTGTATTTACTGAACATGTTAAAGCAATTGTACTCTCGCGCTTGACATGGATTTCCGTAGATCCAAGTATCTTTGCTCGAGCTGCTAAAAATTTCAATGTGACCGAAGCTATTATTTAATAAGTTGCTTTTTTGTTGGAAAATATTTACCTTTTGAGTCATAGTGCCGTCTATTGGAGTTTATACTTTCAAAATCATTAAGAGCTACAATAAAAGAACCCAATATATAATTTTTTTTATTAGAAACAATTGTATTACACAGTGCTACAAAAAAAATAATTTTAAGAACTATAGTAGTGACATAGTAGGAATTTGTATATAATTTTTTTCGGTAGAACTTACAAAAAATGGGAGCTTTCTCTCAGTTTTAAAGCTATTGGACACTTTGCACACATCCTTCTTTCCTTTGCACGCAGTATATTAGTTGGATCGGGCGACTATATCCTATAGCTGTCATATAACTGATTGATCAGAAATGGTAAAACTTTGGTGTTTTTAGAGTTCGAGAGTTCCGATTTGCATGGGTGCTATTTTTGTCAAAATAATACGACCCTTACGATCCTTATGAAATTTGATATTTGATAAATACAATGATTAAAAATTGTGATCATGAAAAACTAAAAACAATTCTTGAGGCAGGAAGCTTCGCAACGATGAACGAAGCCATCACTAAGTACTTACAATGCAAATTCAGCATAATACGCCATTTTATAGGACATGTCCACAGCGGTAATTTCAACAACAGACGTAATTATCGAGGTAGAGGCAGAAAAAAATTTGTTTTTTTTATTTTTTTTTTTTTTGACATTCAATTCCACTATGTACTAAATCAGTGGAGGCAAAACACACACATGTTTAAAATTTGAGAGTATCCGTAACATAGAAAAAAAATAGTCAAAGGATTTACTGAGCGAAAAAAGCGTAGTTTTTTTTTTCATTTTTTGTTAAGTTAAAAGTTGGAATGAGCACTAAAATAGTGTATTTTATTTTAAAGAAAACTTTGCTAGCAACATTTCTTAAACAAATGAAAATCAACGTTTCCCTATCTAAATTTTCTATGGAGAAAACTTTTTCCAACCAAATTTCTGAGAATGTTTTTCTTAGTAGAAACATTTTGATTTTTAAGTTTGGCCTGTCAAATGAGTCAAATGAGAGCAAATGACAGAGCTTCTAAAAAAATTTGAGATTGATCACACTGTCAGTGTGTCGGCCGCGCTGCGGTAGAATTTCCGACCCTATGCACGAGTGCACGCATGGAAAATAGAAGTTTGCTCCCACTGCATTACGTCGTAGTTCAATTAAACAAGAAAATAAAGAAAAGTCTGTATTATATCAACTTTCCAAAATACAACTTTCCCCCACAATTCCGGACACAACTGGAAACCAAATAGTTGAATACAAGCAATGAAGGAAGTCAGGTCAGGAGGTCAATAAATCGAGCTTGAAACAAGAAAGGAAAGCTTTCCTTATAACCTTGCTATGATATAATTAATATTGATATACCCTTGCAGTAAAAACTGGATATATATCGCAAACATCGGATATAGTTAAACGATTCTTATGACAAAATCTAAAAAAAAAGTCCCAAGCTTCCATTTTCAAAAATATCAAAGTTGGTATTTCTACCAAAAACCATTTCCGATCATTCAGTTATATGTCAGCTATAAGATTTAGTCGGCCGATCGTTGTGAAATTCGGTAGGTCGGATTAACTGACCAAAAATATAATTGTACTTAATGTAATAATTGTAATATAATCTGTACTAAGTTCCAGTTTTCTATCTTCAAAACCCCAAAAATTGGGTCATTTCCAATCATTCAGTTATATGGAAGCTATAGGATATAGTCGGCCGATCCTTATAAAATTTGGCAGGTCGTTTTATTTTGCCAAACATAGCACTCATGCAATATCCGAACTCTAAAAATACCAAAGTTATAGCATTTCCGATCAATCAGTTATATGGCAGCTATAAGATATAGTCGGCTGATCCCGGCCGTGTGTGCAAAGTTTCAAGTCGATAGATTTAGAACTGAAAAACTAGTCGCGTAGAAACAGACAGACTGACAAACGGACACACCGACATGCTCATATCAACTCAGAAGGTGATCCTGATCAAGAATATATATGTATACTTAATTGGGTCGGAGATGGCTCCTTCACTGCGTTGCACACTTTTGAACAAAATTATAATACCCTCTGCAAGGGTATAACAAGAAAGAACGGGTATATTTCCGGCTTGATTATACGCGGTAAATGTCTTCCACCCACAATTTAACTAACCTTTAAAGATTAAACTTTAACGGTGTGGATTCTCAGCAACAATTTTGTATTGCATATTTTTGTATGGCCACCTACGGCCATACTATTGATTCAGTAGGAAGCAGACTTAAAGGGGTAAAGCTCCTGTAAAAATTATCCGATTTGGGTGAATTTTGATTTGTGAGTGTAGATTTGCCATTGGAAAAAAAAGTTATGATTTCTGTTTTGGGGGCGGGAGTAGGTCTAGCAAAATTTTGACACAAACTTGATCTACGCGAATACCATAGGGGTCTACCTTGATTTTTAGATGTAAATCATCCATTGAAATAGTTAAGATTTAAAACATTTACCGAAACAATAATAAGATGGCGCTTCAACGAGATTTTCGTTTTGGTGGCCTGAGTGGGCATGTCAAAAATTTGATACAAACTTGATCTGTGCGAGTACTATATGAGTCTCAGTTCCAAAGCGGATAGTTCTACCTTTAATTGTCTTAAAGATCCTTGTTAGCAATTATACATTCATCATAAAGCTTAGAAGCTCAGACGACCGAGGGGCGCTCGAGAAACGATTGATTGGTAATTTGTTTCTTAGTAAGTATACATACAAGTATTATAATATTTGTATTATATATTATTTGTATTTTTATCCAAAACAGCGAAAAATAATGGTTGATGGTCGCTAAATACGCATAAGTCTTTTACTCGATATACATAATTACAGAACAGGGGAGTTTTAACTTTTACTTTTTAAGGGAACAGACAACCAGGTTATTTTATCTCTCAAAAATCAAAAAATAAAAAATAGTTGTGGCCTGCTAAATATAAAAACAATAAGTAAATGAACGAAAGATGATGCCTCTTCAACGTTATGTTTTGATTTCTCTATTCTTCTCTAACCTTAAGCCGTTTTCTCTCACTAATATAGCTTTCGCTCCTGCTCCGCCCTAATCTATCTTATACAAGATTTAGATTCAATTATAAATTTAATTATAACAATTCAATTATAATAACAATTCTAACAATAACAATTCACATTTAAAACAGCTCCAAAAATTTATAAAAAACGGCGTATCCGTTGACATCAGTAAGGACAACATTCCTGACAACAGTTATTTAAGGAGATCCTCCTCCAGTTTCTCAAGTTTTTTTTCATTAATATTTGCGCACTTTTCAATTTTCCTCTTTTTCCGTAAGAGATGACTATAGATTTAATAAATTATCAATAAAAACTTGAAAAACTCATAAAATATCTGACATTAAAAAGGCTTTTTGGTAAGGGAAAATCTCTAAATGCTCTGACCTTTTCTTTGATTGAAAACTTTAATATTTCCTGGGATACCCTTTTGCCTGCTTCTATAAGATTCTCCAGAACTCTGTGAATGTATCATCTTTTGTCATAGAAAAGATGATAACTTCTTCGACGTAAACCTGGCATGTGTCTGAGAGTTTCCCCTTAAGATATCATCGATGGCCCTCTGTAATATACTTAGATCATTTTTTGGAGGAACGGCAGTCTACCAAACCCATATTTTCTCTCATTCCCTATTCGCTTGTCCTACTTGGTGGAAGCCTGATTTCAAATCAAGCGTTGTAAAAAATGTGACTTTTCTATATTTGACAATATGATAGATCGTCGAGATAGGGTATCTATGATCTACCGTTTTATGATTTAATTTTCTGAAATCAATAATTAATCGTTTCTTTTTTAATCCGTTTTTTCGGTTCCTTTTTTTAGCCACGACGCACGTTGGATTATTATAGGGTGATGTAGATGGTCTTATCATGCTTTCCTCTAGAAGTTGTTAAGCCTCTGATCCTAAAAATTTGTAAACACCCATTCGGTGTGGGTACGGTATCTGACAATACCGTAAAAAAATGTAAAACCGTGACGGAAATTTGATTTTGTTACAAATAAGCTTTTTTGGGAATTTTTGAATGTCCGTGAATTTATTTTACATTAAATGGGTTATCCACTTCCCCGATATTTTTAAGCATAGGAAGGGGTGCAATATATTTCTATGATGTCACTGTATCAATTAATAATTTAATTTCTTTCACTCCTATCCTACGAGTAATGTATGGAAGCAGTGATTTAACCCTAAACAAGAAAAGACAGCTATAGTCGAGTTTCTCGACTATATTATACCTAGTACTCATTTCTTCCACCCAAACCCTAACTTATCTTTAGGGTCACCTTAGAAATGTCACAATGTCACCTTAGAAAAATGTTACCATATTTTAATACATTTTTTGACTCTATTTGCAGTGGAAATATCCGTCCGCTTCAACAAACCACCCTTGGCTTACAAGGTGCCATGAATATAAAAAAAAACTTCAGTAGTATTGATTTTTCAAGATATCTACTACCTCGTTCAAATTTTCCCGTACATAACGCTGAATGTTACAGGAATAATATTCGCCGCTGCCGGATACAATTTACTCAGGATCCGAAGGAGTTTTATATTTATTTATTATTTCTTAACAATGATCAGTTATTCTAGATTGTTATAACTAAAAGTAGGGATAAATTAAGCTAAAAGAAATTCCATAAACTTTAATTTAATTACATCTAGGAATAGTTCAGGGGGAAATATATGGGACAATGAGTTGTAATTTTTACAAATAACGTGAAATGGATCGTGTTCAGCCACCTTTTGGTCTAAGTTGGTAACCAGAGTAGAGTTGGTAACCAAAGGGATCGGGAGAATCTAGTTAATCTATTAGGAACCAAAAACATTAATTTTTCAAGAAGTAATTTTGAGTCCACCTGTCCAAGAATAAGCACATAAAGTAGCATAAGTAGCAGAAGTACTGGTTTTGGACAGATTCAATCCTTTTTTGATGAACCAAGTGTTGCCGGCTCCAAACGCAGTATTCCAAGGGACGAACCAAAAATACATCTAGAGTTTTAGTTGTGAAAGGATCATCAAATTCTTTTGTCCAACGTTTGATAAAAGCTAGCACACACCTTTGGCTTTATGGACGTCAATGATATAATTTCATTGAACAGCAACGTATTGTCAAAAGAACTCCAAGATAGTTAATAAGGGAAAAACGATCTAAGACGTTATTCCCTAATGAATACGGGACGATGTGAGGCACACTGCGATTGAATGTCATAACCTTACACTTTGAGCAGTTAGGTAAAAGGAGATTGTTTGAACACCACAAGAAGACTTCGTTGAGGTCTAATTGCAGGTGTCTATAAAGAAAATGGTCTGAAAAAGAAAAACATAATTTGACATCATCAGCATACAGAAATGTAGTAGCATAGTTTACAACACTAGGTAAATCTTTGACAAAAAGAACAAACATAAGAGGTCCTAAGTGACTACCTTGTGGGACACCAGATGAAACGTTTATAATCTGTGATGAACTGTTTTTAAACAAAACACGCTGCGTGCGGTTGGATAGATAAGAGGTCAACCATTGTACTATATGTGGAAAAAACCCCATAAGACACAGCTTATGAAGGAGGAGATGATGGTTCACAGAGTCAAACGCTTTACTAAAATCAGTGTACACCACATCAGTTTGCATGCGGCTCAGAAATCCTCTGTGAATAAACGAAGTGAATTCAAGAAGGTTAGTTGTGGTAGAGCGATGCTTGACAAAACCATGCTGTGAAGTGGAAATAATGCTTTTACAAAAATGTTGCAGTTGGAAAGTAACCAGTTTCTCAAGCAGTTTGGGAATCGCAGATAGCTTAGCAATCCCCAAGTAGTTCTCAATAAGTGCTTTAGAGCCTTTCTTGTGAAGCGGAATAATAAAAGATTCGTTCCATCTCTTGGGTACACAGTACCTTAGAACACAGCTAGAAATATTGTCAGGACCAGCAGAGAATGATATATCTATTGTTGAAAGAGCTTCGAACAGATCCTGAATTCGAAATTTTAAAAAGTAAATGTTGTTTATATGTGGTAATTTGAAAGAATAAGAAGAATTGTGGTTTTATGAATCGGACGAATAGGTGGTTTGAAAAAATGACGCAAAGAGATCAGCAATACCTTGCTCAGAAGAATGTGAAATATTTTTATATGATAGGAAAGGAGGAAAATGATTTGATTTACGTTTCATATTGACAAAAGAGTAGATGGAGCTTGGATCATTACGAAAGTTTACCTTACAATTCCTGATATACTGCTTATAAAGTTGATCGTTGAGAATAATAAACTGGTTGCGAATATACAGAAAGCTTGACTGATGGCACATCGAACCTGACTTAAGAAACTTTTTTCTAAGCTCTAGATTTCCTGTTCTTAAGACGAGAAAGGTGTTTATTATACCTAGGTGGTTTTGTAGACAATGATAATGGGACTTCAGGAACTAATTTGTTCAAGGAATTATGAATTATTTCGTACAACGAATCCGTAGCAGCTTTAATTGTGTTTATAGACGAAAGAAAATTCCAATCAATTTCAGCCAAATGATTTCGATTGGCCATAAAATCAGTGTTTCTGAAGAATTTGAAACGAGGTTGAACTTTAAAGCAAGCTTTATTGTTAGGCACATCAATTAACACCGATGCTAATAGTGTAGAATGGTGAAAGTCTTCAGGAAGCGATAGCGGCGGGGACCGAATGACTGTTACAGAGGATGACACATTGGAAAAAATAAAGGTCCAGAAATATGCCATGAGTGTTATGAATTGGATTTATTTGGAGCAGTGCAAGATCAGTTAAGCCATCGATAAAGTCGTTATGACAACTGGAAAGCGGGAAATTGTCTACCTCAGACTAGGATTAAATCCCATGACTGAAATCTCCCATGATTAGGATTAAATCACGGTCCTTGACTAACGAAAACACAGACTTCATGGCATCAATATGTGTACAAAAGTGTACAATATCTTCAGCCATGGGAGGAATGTTGGAACATGTCAGGAAAATATGAGACGAGCCAGTTAAAATTCACCGCAATGAACTCAATTCCAAACTAATTCGGAAAAGGAATAAGTTCAACAGGGTACTCATTACAAAGAGCAATGGGGACACCACCAGCAAAAGTTTAACGATCCAATCGAAACAATATGAATTTGAATAAGAATTTCATAATCAGAGACAGAGGAGTTAAGCCAAGATTCAGTAAACACGATAGCATCAAAATCAAAAGAGGCACTCTTTGTAAAAAATTGGCTCAGCTTACCGAGAATACTTCTAACGTTTTGATAGCAGCATGTTATTATTATATGTTATTCAGTTTTTTGAAGCAGTTTCTGCAGGGCTAGGATTCTGTGCGTCTTTTGCTAGGAATTCATGAATGATACTGTGCTCAGGCCAAGCTACAGGATCAAGTGCTTCAAGGTAGGAATCAGGTAGGACTATTTTAAATTACATCAAAGGACCAAATGATGGAAAAAACAAAACAAAACGAAACCAACCAAATATAAATGCAAAAAGCGGCTGTGGAAAAAAAAATTCTGAGTGAGTAGAGTGCGGATAATGGAACGCTGAGCCCAGAAAAACCCAATACTAATACAAACTAATAAACTACCATTTCCAAAGCCGTTGCCGAAATATACTGACATGACCACAAACGACTGTCCTGGACCACTACATACCACAGATGCAAAGTGGACCACTAGTGGACCACTAGATGCAAATTTACTTGCATAATGCAACATAGCAGTGCAAAGACCAACACCGGACCCGCCTAGGCCAAAAGGCCTAGTCAAAAGGAACGTCAGCAGCTCCGAGGACTCGAGGTAGATATTTGTAAAAAAAAAAAAACAAAGTCGAACAAAAGAGAGGTATATGAAAATATACAATATGAAAATATAAATATAATTTCTGAATATGAAAAAATATAAAATAGAGAAAATTTTTTTAGTATGCCAAAGAATATAGCAATAAGGGGAACCTTTCGAAGGGACCCCGAATTTTCTTGGCGAGTGCAAGCAATCCATCCAACTTTTTCGAAATTAAATTTAAAAAAACCGTTACAAATATAAAATATGAAAATATAAATATAATTTCTAAATAAAAAAAAAATATAATTAAGAAAATTTTTTTTGTATGACAAAGAATATAGTGTGAGGAGATTCGTTCTCCCCACACGATAAGACAGGAAGCCGGGGGCAGAAGATGGAGTGTGGTGCGGAAGCGGTCTAAAGGGTCAAGCACCGGTCAACAACCGAGCAGTCAAGGGAAGGACCCAAAGGGGCGGCGAGAGGAAGCCACCGTCGCTCTATGGGATGACGGAATTAACGTGGAACGTAACGGTTCCCGGAGCAGCAAGAGGTCAGCGGGAAAAGTAACCAAAAAGGGTGGGGGGGAGATCAGCACGCCGTGCACCCGTGTTTAGAAAGTGCGACAGGGTTACCGTCAACGAAGGAGAAAGGAGTTGGGGGGGTGACGCAGGGCGTAGCGGGCCCTCGAGGTCCGTTTAACGACAACGAATGTCCATGGTCGAGAGGGACGAGGGGGCACTCAAGTGTCCGCCATTCAAGTGTTAGACCGTTTCTAAAAAGGATTCGGTTTGTTTGAGTTGAAGGACCGCCTTTGGAGAGTCCGACAGCCAAGCGCAAGGAGAGCGAATAGACAATAAGGAAAGGGTCCACTGCTGGACTTTCCTCTGAAAACCCAGGGTCGTGTGTAGTCGAGTTGGTTTATTCCCGAACACGTCAGGTAGCCTGAGGAAAGGATACGTCTGGCGTACGCCTTACCGACTCCTGAAATCGCAACCAACAGGCGTGATCCTGCAAGGCACGGATAAGCCGGCTCGTGAACTCACGCCCAAGTTTTGGAAACCGATCAGGAACACCCCGGTCCCCGGCAAAACAACTCCCAATTCAGACTCACTGGTGTGTCTCCGGAGTAGTGGAGTCGCGGCACACGGTCAGTAGGGCAACTTCTGAGTAGGGAAACCCTGGTTCATTAGGGCACGCGCGCGGTGTGTCCAGGTGTAGTGGGGGGCGCATCGTCCACATGTAACTCCCAAACCAGGCTCGCTGGCGCAAGTGCATTGCGTGTCCTGGCATAGCGGAGGCAGCAGTCGCCAGAAATTATTAAATCTAATTATTACTATGAGCACCGTAATCAAAGGATACTTGTTACATGGCGACAGTGTCACCTGCAATCTTTTTTTTTTTATTTTTTTATTTATTATTAACAATGATCTGTTATTATAGAATCTAAATTATTATAACTAAAAGTAATGATAAATTAAGTTAAAAGATATTTCATATTTTTGGATTTAATTACATCTAGGGATAGTTCAGGGGATAATAGATGGGACAATGAGTTATAATTTTTACAAATAACGCGAAATGGATCGTGTTCCGCAAAATTAGACCTAGAAATCGGTAACCAAGGGGGTCGGAAGGATCTAGTTACCCTATTAGGAACAGAGAACCTTAATTTTTCAAGAAGTACTTGTGAGTCAACCTGTCCAAGAATAAGCACATGAAGTAGCATAACCCCAGCACAAGTACGGCGCTCTTTTAAAGGAGGTAGGTTTAGTAGTTTTAACCGGCAATTATACGACGGGAGGAAAGTGGCAGTATCCCAGTTTAAGCTTTTTAACGAAAATAGCAGAAACTGCTTTTGGACAGATTCAATCCTCCTTTGGTGAACAAAGTATTGCGGACTCCAAGCGCTAGAACAGTATTCCAAGGTAGGACGAATCAACGATACGTATAGAGTTTTAGTTGTGAAAGGATCATCAAATTCTTTAGACCAACGTTTAATAAAAGCTAGCACACCTCTGGCCTTATTAACTGTTAGTGATATATGTTCGTTGAAGGACAACTTATTGTCAAAAATGACTCCAAGATCGTTAATTAGGGAAACACGATCTAAGACGTTATTTCCAAGAGAGTACGAAACGATGTGAGGCACACTGCGATTGAACGTCATAACCTTACACTTAGAGCAGTTAAGCAAAAGGAGATTGCTTGAACACCACAAGAAGACTTCGTTAAAGTCTAGTTGCAGGTGCCTATGAAGGAAATGGTCTGAGAAAGAAAGTCATAACTTGACATCATCAGATACATAACCGATAAAACGGGTCACCGATAAAACGTTTATAATCTGTGATGTAATATTTTTAAACAAAAAACGCTACGTGTGGTTCGATAGATAGGAGGTCAACCACTGTACGATTTGCGGAGAACACCCCTGTGATGGTTCTGGTGAATAATTCTGATGGTTCACAGAATCGAACGCTTTGCTAGGATCAGTGTATACCACAACAGCTGCCATGCGGCTCAGAAAACCTCTGTGAATGATCGAAGTGAATTCATGAAGGTTAGTTGTGGTAGAGCGATGCTTGACAAAACCATGCTGTGAAGTGGAAAAAATGCTTTTACCAAAATGTTGCAGTTGGGAAGTAAAATCGCAGATAGTTTAGCAATTCTCGGTAGTTCTAAATAAGTGCTTTTGAGCCTTTTTTATAAAGCGGAATAATAAATGATTCATTCATCGCTTGGGAAGACATGCAAGCTCCAAGAATGAATTGAATAAGATAGTAAGAGGATAGCAAAGGATATTTAAACAATGACTTAGAACACAGCTAAGGAAATTATCAGGACCAGCAGAGAATGAGATATCATTGTTGAGAGAGCTTTAAACACATCCCGAAATTGAAATTTTGACAAGTTAATGTTGCTTAAGTGTGGTAATTTATAGGGATAAGAAGAATTGAAATCATATGAATTGAGCGAAAAAGTTATTTAAAAAAAATGACGCAAAGAGATTAGCCATACCTAGCTCAGAAGAATGCAAGATATTTTTATATGATAGGGATGGAGGTGTGGGGGGGCGATGGTGCCGCAAAAGATTCCAGAAATAGGGGTTGAAAATAATGAGTCGGGGGCGTCTTCAGTTCAGGTAAGAGACTATCGACGACAACCAACGAGCGAGAAGATAGGGCACAGAGAGGCGAGTGTGGATGCGCTCTTCAGCGCGGATGCGCTCTTTAGCGCGGGTGCACTCTTTAGCGCGGGTGCGCTCTTCAGCGCGGATGCGCTCTTCAGGTGAGCGGCACCACGGCCCCTTACCTAAACATTCCGCCCCCCTTGCAATCGCTCGGGTTGCAATAGCTCCCTCGATGTTATGGCTGGTGGCAGGCTCCGGACACGACCCATCCAAAAGCGGTGCTCTGGGCCACTGGCAGACCGTCCTGGATCTTCAGGAAGCCCGGTTGGATAATCCGTGGGTACATATCTGCGCCCAGGACAACGGAGATTGTCGCTGGCAGATGGAATCGCTCATCCGCTATGGTCACGCCTCGGAAGAGGGCACGCACCGCCTCGCTCAGCTCCCGGGACGGCGTACGAACTCGCACGTGAGGCTTAATCTTAAACATGACCTCCAGCCGAACGCTATCATCGGTCGTTGACCCCACGGTGGCGGAACACACCTGTTCGTCCCCCACGCTGGTAGTGGGCAGCCGGAAACACGCTGCGAGCGAGGCGTCGATGCAGCTCGAGGGCGTGCATGGGTCGATGAGGGCCCCCGTGTCGAAACTCCGGGTCCCGGTGTCTATGCGCACTAGTGCAGCCGGCAGCACATTGACGCTGTTCCGTTGCAGAAGCGACGAGAGGGTGGGCGCAGCGACCGCGTCCAGCGGGGGCCCTCGACGAGAGGCAGAACATATCCTAGGTGCGGATGACGCGGGCGGATGAGCGGAATTCGGCAACCGAGGAGTGGCGGAAGAATGCCGAGGATGTATCGACGAGTGCCGGGACGTCGGTGGCCGTGGATCGGGTTGGGATTGCCGGAAAGTGGCGGACCCAGGCCGAGGAGCACCCGAACCGCGCCGGGAGTTGGCGGATGACGGCCAGGCGCCAGACGAGACACTCCGTGTCCTGACTCCCGCGATCCGTGACCGGTGCCCCTCTTGGCGTTCCTTGCGCTGATCCCGCGGCTTCACCACGAGGTGCAGCAGCGTGTGGCCAAGCAGCTCGAGCAATTCCGGTTTACAAGAACCGCTCGGAGCCGCTTCTCGGCGCTAAGGCGTAGGAAGCGCCGACACTTCTTCAAGGCGTGGATTCCATTGCAGACTCGGCAACGGTAGGACTGAATACCTCGAGTACATCTGCTCTCCAGCGATGCTTGAGTGTTGCATGGACGTGGCGATATCGTGTTGACTATGGCTGACGGAATAATGGTGAAGGAACAAATAACATTATCAGAATCGGTGTAAATGAAGGTTCGGAACTACGGGCAGAGCTACGGGACAGCACAATGGACAGGAACATTGGAGCGGAAGAAATGTTAGTTATTTTGGGTAGGCGGACGCGTCCAACGGAAGAAGCACGACCTTAGCAACGGGCCTCCTTACGAGACCTCGCGCGGTACGGATGTCGATCATGCGGACATGGTCATCGGAGCCGGGATACACCGCGTCAACCCTGCCTAAACGCCACTCATTGGACGGAAGGTTGTCTTCCTTGATGACGACCATATCCCCAACCCGGAGGTCCCTCGTAGGGGCTCGCCACTTGTTCCTCTTATGGAGCTCCTTGAGGTATTCCTCCTTCCATCGGAGCCGAAATTGATGCTGAAGCGCCTTGAGGTGTTGCCAGCGATTGATGATGGAATTGGTGTCCCCCTGTATCTCGGGCTCGACCGTGGCGAGAAGTGGGCCTCCCACAAGAAAGTGCCCGGGTGTAAGAGCCAGCAGGTCAGCGGGGTCTTCGGACATTGGCGCGAGTGGCCGCGAATTCAGGCACGCCTCGATCTTCGCCAGGAGAGTAGCCAGCTTCTCAAAGGTGTATTTCCGCGTGGCGGTGGACTTGTAGAACAAGGTCTTGAGGCTCTTGACCCCTGCTTCCCAAAGGCCCCCCATGTGGGGAGCTCCCGGAGGAATGAAATGCCAGAGAAGCTGCTGGTGACTATAGGCACCGGTCACAGCCCCCTTTAGGCTCTGGAGAAAATCGCGGGATAGTAGAGCAGCTGCTCCCACAAAGGTCTTCCCGTTGTCGGACTGCACTTGACGGGGGCATCCTCTTCGGGACACGAACCGTGCGAAAGCCGCCAGAAATTTCTCGGTCGTAAGGTCCGACGTAGGCTCTAAATGGATGGCCTTAGTGGAAAAGCACACAAACACCAACACGTAACCCTTTGTGATGAGACAGGCCCTCCCCGTATAGTTTTTTATCTCGAAGGGATTTTATCTCCGGCATAATCCACACCGGTGTACGTGAATGGGCGCCAGAAGGACGTCCGTTCCTTGGGTAGCTCTCCCATGAGTTACGTCTGCAACTTCTTCTTGTGGATGATACATACCTTACAAGAATAGACGATGGACTTGACCAAATTCCTCACCCTTGGAATCAAGAATTTGTCCCGGATCAGACGGATCATCAGCTGACTGCCACCGTGCAGCGTGATGCGATGTGTAAAATGAACCAGGAGTCGAGACAGATGACAGCCGTACGGAAAGATAATAGGGTGCCGTTCGTCATATTGGAGAAGCTCAGAGGACGTGACCCGACCGCAGGCTCTCATAAGGCCTTGCGAATCCACGAAAGGGTTCAGATTTTGAATCGGACTAGATGCTAATACTGGACGCTTTTCGCTTAAGCAGCCCATCTCAGAGACGAAGTGTCTGCGCTGAGTGACGGAAACTAGAAGATGTTTAGCCGACGTAACCTCATTAGCGGTCAGATGCTCTTCAAACGAGGGTCGAATCTTCCGCGCGCGCTGAATGAAGCGATTAACATAGGCCGGCCTCGTAATGCCTTGTCGAGTGTGGAAAAACGCTCAAGGAGATCTTCGGGGGGCGCCTTCGCGACATGGACCTTGACTGCTCGCTTCTCGAGTTCAGTCACGGGGGCATCATAGCCTTGAGTGGGCCAGTCGCTGCGAGGCCTCTGCAGCCAGTCAGGACCGTGCCACCACAACTGGTTATCTGCAAGATCAACTGGTTATCTGCAAGATCTTGGAGAGCTACGCCCCGGCTAGCGAGATCCGCAGGGTTCTGCTCGGAGCGGACATGTGCCCATTTCTGCACGTCGGTGAACTGGGTGATCTTGGTCACCTAGTTGGCCACGAACGTTGTCCACTGGCACGCTGGCTTATGCAGCCACGCGAGGACAATAGTCGAGTCGGTCCAACAGTATAGGGCAGACGCGGCCCCTGGAATCTTTGGCAGAACGGCGGTGGCCATCTCGGACAACAACAAGGCACCGCACAGCTCTAGCCGAGGGGGCAACACCGTTTTAACTGGGGCTACTCGAGTCTTTGCAGTCAGCAGGGTCACTATTACCGTGGACCCAACCTCGACACGAACGTAAATTGCTGCGCCGTACGCCTTTTTTGAAGCGTCGCAGAACCCGTGTGGTCGGAACGCGACCCATCGAGGAACACGAATCTGATCGAGCACCGAGTAATTCTTTAGGAAGTCAACCCATCGCTGACAGAAATCTTGAGGGAGGGCGTCATCCCATCCTAGATCCAGAAGCCAAAAGTCTTGCATGAACATTTTTGCTCGAACAATGAAAGGAGCGAGCCAACCTGTTGGATCGAACAATTTGGCAATTTGGGAGAGGACTTAGCGCTTCGTGAAAACCGAGCCGGAAGTCAATTCTGGCGGGACAAAAAAGAATTCATCAGTCGTCGCCTTCCACCGCACGCCGAGAGTCTTGGCCGTGCTCTCTGCATCGATGTCGAGAAAGTCAGCATGGAGACGGTGGTCGCTCGGAATGTCGGCCAGGAGTGCCTTGCTATTCGGCGTCCATTTCCAAAGTGGGACCCCTGCTGATTCTAGGGCCCCTTTCAACTCCCGAATCGAAGCTTGGGCTTCAGTTTTGGAGTCGGCCCCCGCGAGAACGTCATCAACGTACATAAACTGCCGGATAACTTGGCTTCCCTGCGGGTACTTCGACTCTTCGTCGTCAGCGAGCTGTCGCAGCACACGGATCGCCAGGAACGGGGCACAATTGACACCGAAGGTGACCGTTTTCAACTCGTAGTCGCGGATATCCCCATCGGGATTGCGAAACAAAATACGTTGGAGCGGAGTATGCTTGGGGTCTACCCAAATTTGGCGATACATCTTCTCGATGTCGGCGTTGAAGACAAACCTAAAGTATCGCCACTTCAGGATTTGAATCGTCAGGGCGGATTGTAAGACCGGGCCCGCGTAAAGAATGTCGTTCAGACTGGTCCCGTTTGCGGACGGGCTCGAAGCATTGAAGATCACCCGCACCTTAGTGGTCGTGCTTTCGGGCTTGAAGACGGCATGATGTGGAAGATAGTAGGTATCGGAACTGCTCGCGGGAGAGACCTCGGTCATGTGGCTTAAGTCGATGTACTCCTGGATTACCGAGTCATTGCGGGCCTTAAGGGGCGAGACCCTCTTCAGGCGCTGCTCAATACGCAGGAACTGAGCAAGGGCAAAGGACCGTGAAGCCGCTAGCTCCGAACCCTTTTGCCCGTGGTCGCGTAAGGGGAGCGTCACAACGTACTCGTCTCTTCTCGTCGTCTGGACAAAATTGTGCTCGCAAACTGAATCCGATTCCGAACTTATCTGTGTGGGCACATCTTCCACCTCCCAGAATTTGGTGAAAAGCTGATCCAGTGAGTCACCGAGGCTGGGGGCCACTCGTGTGGAAAAAACGGACACGCTGCGGGGATTGGCTGGAGATAATGGGCCTGTCAGCACCCATCCAAAAATGGTCTCCTGACCGAGAAGCGACCCGCAGATTTTAGCCTTGGCATTACCGAGGAGAATGGACGGAAGAATGTCAGCTCCTATTAACACATCGACTAGGGAGCTCTCAAAGAATTTGGGGTCCGCCAGGGGAATGTCGGGCAGCCCCTTGAGACGATCTCGCGGAATCGGGTATGATGGCAGATTTCCTGCCAACTGCGGAAGAACGTAAGCCGCAGTCTCTAATTGTAGCCCGGGTCTAGACGGCGACCGAATGGAAAAATGGCACAATTTAGTAGACTGCGCGGAAATGGTCTGATTAAGGCCGGAAACTTGGGCTTGAATCGTCTTGAATGAAAACTTGACAAGGTTGAACAGTCGTTCCGTTATGAAGGTCGCTTCGCACCCTGAGTCTATCAGTGCTCGTGCCTGGAAGCTGCACCTCAAATGGCACACCGAATAAACGGCCCCAAACGGTCGTTTGGCCAAATAAGGGCCGTGCCCAGTAGGACGGCTCCTGACCCGGAAGCGAAGCACACCTGCACATCCGACTGATCCTCTGAGCCATTTGTGCTTCTGACAGTCTGTGCGGGTCGAGCCCTTGCTGTCGTAGGCGAACTTGGAGCGGTGGCGAACGGATTGCTGCGGTGCAGGAGGGTGTGGTGTCGGCTGTGACATGTGAAGCAGGTATGGGCGCTCGTGCAGTCTCGTTGCTGATGCCCTAGGGAAAAACAGTTCAATCATAACTGTTTCCTTTTAATGTAGTCTGAGCTCCCATTTACGTCCATTTCCAGGAACCGCGGACATAAGCGAATGGGGTGGTTCTCCCTCGTACAGAAATCGCAACCCTTGGGGCCCGGAACCACTCGAGTCTCGTATGAATTGAGCCTTCGAGCAGGGGCAGTAGGAGTTCCCGACCTTGGCGGAAGTTGCCCGGAGCCACTAGGCCTGACGTCGTCGATTGCTTTCAGAGTGCGATGGAGCTCTGTCAGGAAGTTGTCTTAATCCTTCTATGTTGGAATTTCGGCCTTATTATGTACTGATTGCTCCCACATAGAAATTGTGACTTTGGGGAGCCTTGACGAAATCATAAACACCAGGAGGCAGTCCCAAGCCTCAACATTGATGGCGGACATTGCTGGGGCTGTCAGACAACTCTGAATGGTGGCTTGGAGCTCCTTCAGCGCGACCCCGGACTCTTGCGAAATAGCCTGGAGGTTGAAAAGAATTTTCCACTGGCTGTTGACCAATAGCCGCCGGTTCTCAAAGCGGTCTGTGAGGCTTTGCCATGCGGCGACAAACCCCTCATGGGTAAGCGGAGCCTTAGAAACAATGGCGTGGGCGTCACCACTTGTCTTGGACAATAAGTGGAACAACTTCTCTACCGGGGTGAGCCGCG
Organism: Drosophila bipectinata; assembly: GCF_030179905.1. Classification (NCBI taxonomy): domain Eukaryota; kingdom Metazoa; phylum Arthropoda; class Insecta; order Diptera; family Drosophilidae; genus Drosophila; species Drosophila bipectinata. The sequence goes on along the minus strand of NC_091740.1, from coordinate 15,889,526 downwards.
AGTTTTAGATGTAAATGGCCGTAAACAAGTCTCTGAAGGTGGGCCACCGCAGATAATCGCCCGCGAAGACCTCGGTATCCACCGGAGGTAACCGGCAGGCTGTAGGCGCGGGCGTGTGGGCATTGACGGAAGCCTGAGTGGATTGGGAAGCAATTTTCTCCCGAAGCAGGGCAATACATCTCGAATAGACGGAGTAACAGTAGTTGTACTTCGATTCCAGCACTGTCGAGGTGGCCACATTGTCGTCTGACACGGCTAGTAGATCTCATAGTAGATCAGCTCTCATAGCTTTTCTCCACCTTCTCCCACAATGCCCGAATTTGGTCCCGATGAACCTCGCAAATGTTTTGGGAGCCTACTTCCGTTTCTCTGACGCCCGGAGTATTTATGTAAGCCTCAAATTGGCTAATTCGGTCTGTTGTGGCGATGAACTTTTTCAGCGCCACGTCGACCGCACTTGGAGCCATTTTTGCAACGGAACGAGTCTGCCTCTGTGAAGGACCGGGGATTGTATTGACGGATTCGTCACTCTTTGCCCTTGGAATGGCACTGTACGCCTTAGGCTTTAAAAGAGGCGTCCGCGGAGAAGCGGATTGAGATCTGTCACCAATTCGCTGGTTAGCGCTTGTCGACTGACGTGCGCAATAAGTGGCTCGTACGAAGCGGTAGCCGGTCACTAATGTGATGAGACCGGTGAGATCTCGGACGAAATGCGATTGCAAGGCCAAGTGGGAATTAGTAGCGCCGATGTCGAGAGGAACGTCGGATGCGGCACAATTCGGATGTGGGAAAAACTTCAGGAAGATGGGCCAAGGTTTGTTGAAATTCTAGGCGGATGTTGCCAGATGCGGAGTAGAAGCAGCGTTAGGAAAAATGACGGAACGGAAAATGGACAAGGACCGGAAAATTCGTGCTCGTTCGGAAAAATAATTGATTACTGTCTATATATGTATGTATATTTCGACCAGTATGGCTCGTACGTAAATATTTAATTCCTAACTATTTTCGAATTTGCGGAGCCGGAAAGGTGGACTTGACCTTGGCTTGGATTTAACACAGAGAGAAAATAAATAATTAATTTTTGCCTAATTGTCGGATTTAATTATTATGGAGACAGACGGTTGGAGTTGAAAATTTCAATTTTTAATCAATGGAGGTTAAATAACACGAAGCTGGAATGGTGGAACTGAAACCGCGGCTCGGTTCAGAGAGAATATTGACAATTAAATTATTTAATTATAATTTTCTTTTCGATAATTAAATTTTCGACTTTAATCGTTGAGTGGCCGGAAAGATGAATTAAAAAACCCTGGCCCTTTGCTCGTACGGAAAAGAAGAATTCAATAAATTTTAGTAGTTATAGTAGTATTAGTAATTGATTTTTTTTTTTTTTAATTTGTTTGGTTATATATTTCCTGAAATTGGAGGCAGAAAATATTTTGAAATATGTGGACATGCATGCAGGTACGGATAACTATAAGGGCATGTGGGCATATGTTGGCACAGTGGAGCATCGATAATATGTAACTGGTGGAACCGAAAAGTTATGTGGTGTAAAAAATTGGGGAAGAAAAACCAATATTACGACAGCGGCGGACTGTTCGGTGAACTTGGAGATTCCCGGAACCACTTCACACCGGCTGGCCAATATTAATTATGCTTTTTTTTTTTCACCACACACTTTCACTGTTCACTTGCGGACTTTTTTTGCGGATTAATTGCACCAAACACAATGTATGTGTGTATGCATGCACATATGCCTCGACCGTTGACGAGCGAACGGATAACGGAAAGGCCAAAAAACGGCGAGGAATATGGCGAGGCACACAAAACGGAGATGGATGGAAAATTTTGTAGGGTTTTTTTTTGTCTTAGAAAAGTCTCAAGCTGCCGTGGTGTCGGAAAACTCGGACTTGGAGTTGACACGGTAGAGAAAGAAAAAATGACAAATCTTGCAGCAGTGTGAACGAAATTTAATGTTCGGACCACTGCTGAAGACCGGTAGAGAGACGGAAAAAATTTCGTACTTATCTTTTGGCGGAACAATGCCTGGACTGCTGGTGGACGATATCCAAATATCCAAAAAAATCCAAAATATCCTGAATATCCAGATATCCGGCTCGAAGGACCAAAATGTGTAGGGGGGCGCTGGTGCCGCAAAAGATTCCAGAAATAGGGGTTGAAAATAATAAGTCGGGGGCGTCTTCAGTTCAGGTAAAAAACGCGTTCAGCTTTATTGGCTGCGTACATCGAATTGCCAACTTAAAAAATAGTACAAAAAAGAGACGATCGACGACAACCAACGAGCGAGAAGAAAGGGCACAGAGAGGCGAGTGTGGATGCGCTCTTCAGCGCGGATGCGCTCTTCAGGTGAGCGGCATCACGGCCCCTCACCTAATTAGGAGGAAAAAGATTTGATTTACGTTACAAAAGAATGGAAGGAGCTCGTATTATTACGAAAGTTCACCTTACTATTCATAATATACCGCCTATACAGTTGATTGTTGAGAATAATAAACTTGTTGCGAATATAAAGAAAGTTTGACTGATATAACTTTGTAAACACTAAGCGTAAGCATGTATCTTTTCCACCTCTGCTTACGCCTAAAATGACAAATCAGCCTTACGCATATAACATTCAATCAGAAAATCTTCTTTTCTTTCCGTTTTTCTCCGAGAATAGCTTTTTATCAGATCTTCTAAGGGTCAAGTACGGGAGTACCAGGCTGTGTACTAAAATACTTAGCCAGGGCTCTGTGCAAAACGTTTTCATAGACTTTTTCTTCCTTTTCATAAAAAAATAAGAATTTATCTTTGGAAACATCGATTTTTTCTCTTAAGAGAAAGGAATCAACCATAATTCTCATACATAAAAAAGGGAAAAAGTCCGATGCTGCCAACGACAGAGGCATCTCTAAATTATCGGCAATTTTAAAGTTATTCGAAAAATTTATTACTCCTCATTTGCAACACCTTTGCTCTTCGATCATCTCTCCATGTCAGCATGGCTTCATTAAGCGTCGCTCCACCATCACTAATTTACGAGAGTTTACATCCTTTGTCATAGATGATTTTCGAAAGAGATTTAAAAACCGATGTTATTTTCACAGACTTTAGCAAAGCATTTAATTTGCTTTTGTTGAGTAAACTGCATCTTCTCGGAGTTCATAGAGACCTCCCAACGTGGATCTCTAGCTACTTAGATGGAAAGCACAAAGAGTCTTATTTAACAATTTACATTCCCGCTTGGTATTCTCATAAGGGGATTGCCTAAGAATCATTAAATCAGGTTAATGATTAGGCGTCCTATTAGACACTACACTTAAATTTTCCGACCATATTTCCTCTATGGTAAATAAGGCTAAAGGTGTCCTTGGTTTCATTAAATAGTGGTAAAAAGAATTTTATGGTCTCTTCATTACTAAAAGCTTATACATATGTTTGGTCCGTCCGATATTGGAGTACGGTTCATGTGTCTGCAGTCCCCAATATGGAGTAAATCAGGCCCTTACAATCCGTTCAAAAGAATTTCCTAACATTATTATTTAGAGGTCTTAACTGGGATGTGAATCTTCATCCTCCATCTTTAACTAGTAGACTCCTACTAATAAACTTACCAAGCTTAACCAATCGTAGGACAATGCTGTGTGTAGTTTTTCTACATTACCTAATCAATGAGGATGTAGATAGCCACATTTATTTTAACATTCCCTATAGAAGGACTAGAAACTTGAGTCCTCTTTTCCTTAGTTTTTGTAGTTTGACATAGCACGAACTTTTTAGGGTCTTATGTTCGAGCTACAATAGTTTGTACTCTATGACATCTCTTTCCTGTCCTTCAAATTTAAAATATAGAATTTTAAATTTTTTTACTAACTTCTCTTAGCTTTATATATTACAAATAGCTTAATATTTACTAATAAATCGTTTCTCGAGCTCCCCTCGGTCGTCTGGGCCTCTAAGCTTTATAATGAATACAGCAATGCTAGCTGTAACGCTTGTATCTGTAGAAAAAAAGGTAGTTGGGAAAGGTGCGCAATCTAGGAGACAAGTTTTAAGCTAGGAAGGGGCATAGAGAGATTTGGTGGAGTGCAACCGGGTAAAATGGCAACTTTCCGTTGAAATTGTCTCTCCGGGCAAAGGTCATGGGGATTCAGCCCCAAATTTTGGCGTCTGTGCATTTATTCCCTCATTGCACCTCTTCAGATTCAGTTGAGTTTATTGTTTACCCAAGTGCGTTGAAGTGTTAAGATCGGCGTACAAGGAGCTTATGTCCAGGGCCGAAAAGGTCACAAGGGAAAGCCCACCGTTTTAGTGGCCAGTGTAAATCCATGGAGGTAAGGAAGTGCGGCGGGTCAGTAATAAATTCTTGCCAAGTTTTCTTGGCCAAAGATGGACCAAACCGATAAGCTGAGCGGAAAAAAAAGACTCAATCGGCGGGCTTGAGTTTGACTCGCTAGGCCCACCGTCAAATTTTTTGCTCGAGTGGGCAGTTTTGTCCCAACCGCGCTCGATAGCGCATAATTTTTCCTCGCCGCGAAGTGTAGTAAAATTTATTTAAAAGACCATCAGTTTTCTGGCGGAAAAATGGCCCGAGAGTGACCTCGGAGAACTTTTTCCGGGCGAAAATCGGTACAGCCGAATCCACGTGGGATTTCGGTATATGGATAGGTGTAAGTTTAAGTAGTGTAAGTTTTATTATTGAGTAAATTTTGTTTGTTTGTTTTTGTGATTGATGATGATGAAATTGTTTTTGTGATTGATGATGGCCAAAGCAGATTCCGAGCAATTAGAAAGACATATGAATACCTAAAATTAAAAAAAAAAAAAAAATAAAAAAAAGAAAAAAGAAAGTAATAAGAAAAAGAATTTCCATGGCCCCATAGGGTATTACATAATAGAGAATTTTCCTAGTTTTTTTGTTATTGCTAAGTCCCGAAATTTTCAGCCACCGCACGTCCGAGAAAGCGCTCTCGACGATTGATTTACCAGTTCCATGGTGAGCGTGAAAGTACTGAGCTCACATAATATCTATTTTAGTCACGACAAAAAAGAAAGTAAATTTTGGTATAACAAGGAATATATCCTAAATGTGATAGCCAACTTCAAATTTAAATAAAACTCAAACAAAAAAAAAAGAAAATTTGTTCGTTTACATGTTTGATGTAATTTCAGTGTAATTAGGTTTTGAAGGTCTGGCTCATGCCTAGTTTGTTTTTGTTGTTTTGAAAAGCCAATTCTTTTAATCATCTTAGCTTTCGGATATTTTTCCCACGCAGGTACCACATATAAGTGTTTCTTATATTATTTTGTTTACTTTAGTATTTACTCCATACAATTAGATATAGTTGGTATGTACGTTTTAGGGCTAAAGCAAATTTTTATTGTATTTCCAATTGATGCGAAAACAAGAGGCCTAATGGGTCATACAGCCGTACGACTGAAGACAGAACGATGCACCTAGTGGGCTTTAAGGTTTTCTGAATCCCTTCAAACGAAAATAGTAAATGATTAGTTGCAGTATCCCAAGCGAGGCCGAGAGTCTTTGTGAAATTGCTGCCATAACATTAAAAAAGACCCCTGATCTTCTTCAGGCACCTTATCCAATCCAGCATGTCAGAAAAATTGATGTTTTGTGCATTATGCTAATAGCTTCAACTATAGAGTCGCCTCCGGAAAGTAGATCATCCAAATAAATGTTGCGACGCAGAATTTCGTCCTCTCTTGGAAACATTATTTGCTCATCCTCTGCAAACCGATTCATTTCCCGAACTGATAAAAACGAGGCGGGCTTCGTTCCATAGGTGACAGTATCCAGCTAAGAAACCTGCAACTCATCCTGGGTGAAATCCTGTCAAAGAATGCACTGCAGAAGCTGAAGTAAAAGATTTGAGAAATGTCTCCAGTAATGGCCTTAACAGAATATGTAAAAACTTTGGCTGAATAACTGAGCCAAACATCAACACGTTTTCAATGAATATCCAGAAGGGGTGACAGCAGATCCATCAAAAGCAACCCTGAGCTTGGTTGTAGAATTGTCTTTCTTTAAAACAAATGGGGGTGACAGGAAGTACTGGCCAGTGACGCTCGCATCAGCAGGGACTGGAGACATGTGACCCAACTCCAAATACTCCTTTATGAAGGCAGCATATTGCTCCTTTAATTGAGGACGGCGACAGAGCTTCCTTTCGAGGGAAAGAAATCGTCGAACGGCTTGGGGGTAAGATTCGACCAGCAACTTAGAACCACATTTTACAGCCGAGCAAAATGTTGCACGAAATGCGCATCGTAATCTAGCTCCTCCTTCTTCCGCTTTTAGCTCCAATAGGCTCGGAGCAGTCGTCGATTTCCCAAAACCGGCGGAGCAGAGAATCCAACTGATCATCCAGCATAGTTGCGACTCCTCCGCAACCTCCCACTCCTTCTTTGGAACATCCTTGTGAACGTAAAATCGAGGGACCTTCTCTGGACATGTGAACCGTCCCCACACACGACCCATACATGTCGAGTTTTCTGAAGTAACGGCAGGCCGGCTGAGAGCTTAATTTGCTCAACAAACGGCAGCTCATAGAAAAGACTGGTTGCGATGAGCATATCGATACGTTATGGCCGAAAAAATCTAGATCAGCCAAAGAAAGATTCCCCGGAATATTGGACCTTTTAGTCTTTATCGCCAATATCAGACATCGCCATGAATGATTTGCACCTCTGGATCTCGTGCACCTTCGATCCAGAATCAAACAAAGCTCGGCATGGAACAAAGACTCCAGCACCTCTACGAACAAGATTGTTAGATGTAGCAAGCAAAGCTACATCTCAAGGTCGTAGCGGTGATATGCTACGACCTTGAGAAATTTGTGAATTAGCAGTGAACGGCAAAAAGGCTATAGGCTCGGCGCACCCGGCTATGGCTGACGTGGGTGGACCAAGCAAAGGTTGGCCACTAGAAGCCTGCGGTTCCAGGAAATGCAGGCTGTGATGTCTCCTTCCACAACTACGACAATTAGCAGATAACAACTCACGCATGTGAAGGCCCGTTTGGAGACACTTCCGACAAAGACCGAGTTACCTAGCCTCACCAAGGCAGATCCCACGGGGCATTGACGGAAATCGGGGGCATGCAGACATTACATGGACCATCCACCGCATAAAGTACCATACAGACAGAGGGAATCGAATTAGTAACAATAAAGGATGATCTACTGTTATTTGCACTTCGACGCTTTCCTGCTCGAGTGCCATTCCCGGGGCGTATGCATCCATGGCCTCGTTCATAGCCTCCAGAGTCCTACATCGCTGCTCCAAAAATTCGGCCATCGAAGGCAAGATTGCAACCTTTTCAGCTTTTCCACCTTACTGAAAAGAGGATTGCTCCCGACGATTGTAGTGAAAATCGAGTAGAACTTAGACCACTCCGAGTATTCACCGCTGAAGGTTGAGAGAGGCAAAGAAGGCAACGCTTAAAAACTTTGACTAAATCGCGGGTGAGGCTGCATGGTGGACATTACGTTGGCCAGGGTGGAGTAGGCAGTAACTCCAGAAGAGCAAATGGTGGTCTCGTGCTCGATTTCGGCATGCATCGTCGCTACGAGCTTCGAAACAGTCTATCGGAGGTCACTTCTGCGAAATGTCCAAATCGTCAAGCTCAACGTGGATGGACTTAAAGTCACTGAACATGGTGACTAACTGGCCACGTCGCATGTGGAGCATCATCCCCCTTGGAAGCAGTCTGAAGAGCTCCTTGGATCCTCTATAAGTTCTGGAGAATACCCAGTGCCTTGTTCTTTCAAGTAGTGCTCTTGTGACTACACCAAAATTTATTATGTTCATTTCCGGATAATGTTTTTAATTTGATGTAAATAATTGCGGCACCAAAATTTTATCGCTCAAAATTTATTTGCTAATTCACTAGGCAAAAACCGAAATATCGTTTATGATTATGTCTTTATGTATAATATATATTATAATTTGTTTATTAGTCTAAATCAGGGGTGCTCAAATTCGTCTTATGGCAGTGCGTTTACTAACACAGACACAAGAAAACGTGTACATTAGTAGCGGCGCTTTAGTGTTGGGGCGCAACTGTGCACTGAGAGAAAAAAAAGCAGTTTTAAATATTTATTTATTTTTTTTTTTTAATATTTGGCTTAAAAAAGATTCAATATTTATATTAATTTTAGTGGTTGATAATTTTAATTGAGCTTCCAGATTATTATTTAGTCCCACGAAATAAATCAAAAGCCAAAGCAGACAGAAGAATAAGTTCCAGTGCATGTGCTCGAGGAAAAAACAAAAACAAAATACACTGCGTTCAGCGAAGCGTGACGACGGATAGAGATGTAATGAAGAAACAAGCAAAATTGTTTTTGTTTCGCATGGTAATCGAAGCCCATATGCACGGTGCTTATGGGCGCACTAGCCATAAGCACAGAGCATCTACAAAAACAAAAGTGCACTCAGTGTATAGGCGTTGAGCACCCCTGGTCTAAATAAACTGTTTGCTTAATATCCACAGATGTGTTGATATGCTGCGTATGACAAATTGTATTCTGCAAATGAACACGTTTACACAGCTTCAATTTTTTTTTAGAAAGTCCCGTTAGGTTTACAGTAAAAACGATTTGATTTGAATTTTGTCCTATGGGCACAAACACTATGGACTGGCGCATTAAAATAAACGAATGAAAGTGAAACATGTAACGTTTACTCTTCAAAGACAAGGATTCCCTCCACTTGAACTAATTGGTATGCAGATCTCCCAAGCGAAAGTCCCGTAAAAAAAGAAGTCGATAGACGACTTACATGGCGTATGCTTAACGAATGCTTAACGAATGCAAAATTCACTGGATCTTAAACTCACGACAGTCACTCCAATATCTACATGATCTTAGTCTACAATTCAGTCCTTTTGGCAATCTGAACGTATGGCGTCCAGCTATGGGGAACGCGAGCAGCAGCAACATCATACAGCGCAAAATTTAAAATCTTGAGATCTATCACTGGGACACTATAGTATGTTAATGTTCGTGTATTTATTTATTACTTTGGCAAATACATTGGCATTTGGCATTACTTTGGCGATTGTGGCGAAGGCGTAGCAGTAGCGGTGGACGTAGCTGTCGAAGTTGAGAGGCTAGTGTGTATATGTGCTGTAGATGGACTCCCACAATATCAATACTCGCGTGAGTTACCGAGTTCGGTCGAGCTAAGGAAAACTTCTGAGGGTTGCCCCAGTACCCCTCTTCTAGAGTTCCAGTTGGGAAAGATAATTTGCTAGGAATCCGACTCGTCGGTGGATCCTGATCTTGATACTTTCTCGGTGGTCTGGGCAGTTGGCTCTGTTGTCTGCCCCTGTGTCGGTGGCGTTTCTTTTTTGAAGATGTATGAGGATTTAGGTCGATCGATGGAAATCTTGTTTTCCTTTGTATGACCTTTGAGCGTAAAATATTTTTCGTGATTTGTTAACACTTCGAACGGACCCTCGTAGTTTGCTTCCTACGGGGTTTTGGCTTAATCCACTCTGACGGAGACGTGCGTCAATGGTTTATATCCGGGTGGAAAAATTCTTGGGGGCCGTCCATATATTGCGTGACGCGTCTGGGGGGGAGGGGGTCCGGGTTAACGTCACGGTTTGTGGTCACGGGGGTCTAACCTCGTGTCATGGTTTGTCACGCAGGGGGGGGAGGGGGTCAAAAAAGTCTGAAATTCGCGTCACGCAATATATGGACGGCTCCTTGCTTGGTGTTTGATGGTGCACTGGCTTAGTGGTTGGTAGCTAAGATAGGGTTTTTTAAAGAGCCTCAGTGAACTCGGACTCGTTTTTTGTGGGCTCGGTGTGAGAAGTCCGCCTGAACCCGTAGTGCAGCGCCATATGCCATTTTGGCTGGGCTCAACCCGATGTCGCTTTTGATTGTTGTTCGTAGGCCTAGTAGGATTCAATCCAGGGAACTGCTCCAGTTGATTACATTAGTTAACATTAGAGAGAGAGAGACTTACATAAAACGTAAGAGGAGTCCAAACTTAACAAGAACTCGAGAGGAGACAATTGATAAAGTCGAAGAACTATGGTCAAATTTCCCTTGAAACACTTAAAAATCTGTTCCAGCACGATTACAAAAGGTAAAGGTAATTTATATTTCATTATTAACATTTTTGGCAAATCACGTTAATTTTCTAACAAATTATGTTATGTCAAAATACATTTGGCCTTCCACTTTAATGAATTTGTATTTCTAGTTTATAAAATGTAATATGAAATGTTATATTTTTGTTGTTTTTTATTGTATTATAACACTATTGTTATAAATAAATTTCATTAATATTTTTTGGGTAAATAAATTAGAGTTTATAACACAAAATGTGAATTTTTATTTATGTCAAAATACTTATGTCCACGATTGTATATAGTATTTTTAAGCGAACATTAAGGCAAGCGTTATGCCACCATGTGTATTCCCGTGCATAGTGATAAAAATAAATCATAGGAGAAGTTTGACATCAAAACTTTAAACAGCAGAAAGGCTTTGTCTTTATCTCCAGCTCATTTAACAATACGCACCTTTTATTTGCAGATTAATTGCCAAGTTTATTTTTGGTTCAGTATTAACTTGACATTCATAGACACCGCTGTCTCGTGCTTGCGCATATTCAATTTTTAAGTCCCAGTCTTCACTACTAGGAGTATGAATTACAGAAAATCGTTGATCACCGGTATATGTATAAATATTAGTTGTTAGAATGTGTAAGTCCCTCTTTCGCATCCACGAAACCTGAAAGAAATAAGCATTATATTTTATTAAAAAAAACGATTAGAAAGCAAACTTTGGGTGGAGCCGAAGTTGATAAACCCTTGGAGTTCAAACCAGATAAACATCGCAAAAATCGTATAAATAAAATCGTATAAATCCTTATGAGAATATCATAATATAATCAATTCATTACAAAAAAAATCTAACAAGGAAGGAAAGCTAACTTCGGGCGGAGCCGAAGTTGATATACCCTTGCAGTTAAAACCTAAGAAAGTTGATATTTCTACCAAAAACCATTTCCGATCGTTCAGTTATATGGCAGCTATAAGATATAGTCGGCCGATTCTAATGAAATTTGGTAGGTTGGTTTAACTGACCAAAAATAGAATATGTACTAAGTTTCAGCTTTCTATCTTCAAAAACACGAATGTTGGGTCAATTTCGATCATTCAGTTATATGGCAGCTATAAGATATAGTCGGCCGATCCTTATAAAATTTGGTGTGTCGTATTATTTTGCCAAAAATAGTACTTCTGTAAAATTTGAACTCTCTTACTCTAAAAACACCAAAGTTATACCATTTCCGATCAATCAGTTATATGGCAGCTATATGATATAGTCGGCCGATCCCGGCCGTTCCGACTTATATACTGCGTGCAAAGGAAGGGTGTGTGCAAAGTTTCAAGACGATAGCTTTAAAACTGAGAGACTAGTTCGCGTAGAAACGGACAGACGGACAGACAGACGGAGAGACGGCCATGCTCATATCAACTCAGGAGGTGATCCTGATCAAGAATATATATACTTTATAGGGTCGGAGATGTCTCCTTCACTGCGTTGCACACTTTTGACCAAAATTATAATACCCTCTGCAAGGGTATAAAAAGAAGAAAGAAAAGCTAACTTCTGGCGGAACCGAAGTTTATTACCCTTGCAGTTAAAACCGGATATATATACCGCAAACATCGAATACAGTTAGCCGATCCTTATGAAAATATCATAATAAAAAAAATTCATTACAATACAAAATCTTGTATTTGTATTGTAATGACAACTCACATGTTTAAAATTTGAGTGTGTGCGTAGCAGAGAAAAACAATGAGAGCAGAGAATTCACTGAACGAAAAAAACGTATTTTTTTATTTCATTTTTCGTTAATTCAAAAGTAGGAATGGGCACTGAAATGTAGTTTTTTTTCTCAGTGGAATCATTTTGATTTTTAAGTTTGGGCTGTCAAATGAGTCAAAATGAGAGCAAATGAGAGAGCTTCTAAAAAAATTGAGAGTGCTCACACTGTGAGCCGGCATCGCTGCGGCAGAATTTCCTATCCTATACACGCGTGCTTTGTAAAATGAGAGTTTGCCCACAACTGCTTTAGAAACATCAAAGTTTTACCACTTCCAATTAATCAGTTATACGGCAGCCATAGGATATGGCACAAATAATAAAACGAAAAGTGAAAACGACAGTAACAGTGTGTTCGGAAGAAAATTCTTTTTGAAAAATCAAAAGCTTAATAGTATAGCTCGCAAATAACTTTTAAGCGATTTCTGGGGTCTTAAGGTAAGTATTGTTCCATGAGTCTTTGAGGAAAAAGTCTGAGAGCAACCGTTGGCTTTGTTCCTATACAAATTTTGCTCTCGCTCAAATGACGAGCAATATTTTCTGTTTCCTTTTGCTCTGTTCTTTTTAGGACCGTTTGATTTTGTGTGACAATTCAAAATGTCTTTTTTGTATGGATGTGTCTATTTAAAAGTTAGTGGGGTTTTTTAACTTTTGCCTTTGTGACATTAGGGTGTGAGGAACAAATAATTAACGAAAAATTAAAATGAAAACGTGTCGTAAAATTAACAAAAAAGAGCATCAATTTTACTTATTTATTTTTAAAATGACTCTTTGTCCAAGGTAAGTGGGATAAAATTAAATGGATATCATTCTACTAATTTAAAAAGACATTTAGTATCAAAACAAGTCGAAATTTTTAATGAGTGTAACAACAAAGAGGTCACTGAAATACAGGATAAAAAAAAAAGAAAAATTGCTTACGAAACAAGTGAAGAATGCATTGTAAATGCATGTAAACAAATTGTATCCACATAGGGAAAGCCATTTTTATTCCTGGACAGCGAGGGGTTCAAAGCCAAAGTTGATCATATTTTTAATTCCCTTGATATGAACTCAATTACTTCAAGAAACATTATGAGTTTCGTGTCTGTTACAGACAAAAAGGAAAGTTGTTATGAATAACAAGAACGGAAAGCTAACTTCGGGCTAAAGTTGTAATAGATAACAAGAACGGAAAGCTGACCTCGAGCTAATATACCCTTGCAGTTAAAACCGGATATATATCGCAAACACCGGATATAATTAGCCGATCCTTTTGATTACATCATAATAAAACCAACTAACTAAAATAAAAAATCTAAAAAAAGTCCCAAGCGTCTATCTTCAAAAATACGAAAGTTGATATTTCTACCAAATACCATTACCGATCGTTCAGTTATATGGCAGCAATAAGATATAGTCGGCCGATCCTAATGAAATTTGGCATGTCGTATTGTTTTGCCAAAAATAGCATTCGTGTAAATTTAAACTCTCTAACTTTAAAAAACACCAAAGTTATACCATTTCCGATCAATCAGTTATATGGCAGCTATAGGATATAGTCGGCCGATCCCGGCCGTTCCGACTTATATACTGCATGCAAAGGAAAGAAGGGTGTGTGTAAAGTTTCGAGTCGATAGCTTTAAAACTGAGAGACAAGTTCGCGTAGAAACGGACAGACAGACAGACGGAGAGACGGACATGCTCATATAAACTCAGGAGGTGATCCTGATCAAGAATATATATACTTTATAGGGTCGGAGATGTCTCCTTTACTGCGTTGCACACTTTTGGACAAAATTACAATACCCTCTGCAAGGAAATGACCCAACTTTCGTGTTTTTGAATATAGAAAGCTTAAACTTAGTACAGATTCTAATTTTGGTCAGTTGATCCAACCTACCAAATTTTTTAATGATCGGCTTACTATATCTTATAGCTGCCATATAACTGAACGATCGGAAATGGTTTTTGGTAGAAATACCAACTTTGGTACTTTTGAAGATAGAAGTTTGGGACTTTTTTTTAGGTTTTAACTGCGAGGTTCGGCTCCGCCCGAAGTTAGCTTTCCTTTCTTGTTTAGATTTTATATTATAATAAATTGGGTAATATTATCATATTCTCATAAGGATCGGCCAACTATATCCGATGTTTGCGATATATATCCGGTTTTAACTGCAAGGGTATATCAACTTCGGCTCCGCCCGAAGTTAGCTTTCCTTTCTTGTTGAAGATGAAACAGAAGGAGAAAACCTGATGGGAACGATTGATTACTGAAGTTGGCTATTATTCATCTAGTACGTCGTGTTGCGCACTCTCTTCAGCTGTGCGTCTATGATGTTATTAAGCTCAATGAGATTACCGAACAAATTAGTAAGTGCCACAAATTATATACGTATATACGTAGGAAAACGTATATCCTATTATGGATATAACTTATATAAGTTTCCTATACTGAAACTTATAGGTAAGTTAAATAAAAATTTAAGATTTTTGTACGAAGCCTTTTAGAGGATATTTTTATATTCGTAAAAAGTGTGAAACGCGGTGAGAGAGACATATCTACATTTAGAGATGAATGATAATATATGTACATATAAGCATGCCCTTCTGTCCGTCTATCTGTTTGTTTCTATGCGAGCAAGTTTCGCAGTTTTCAAGCTATGTAAGTCGGAACTGCCGGTATAAGGCGTCCTATAGCTGCAATGTAACTACTGTCTGCAACCTACTATAGCTGCAATATAATTGATTGATCGAAGTGTTATTTTGGGTGCGTTTGAGAATAGAAAATATTTAAACGCATTTATAAATTAAATAAATATAATTTAACAATTATACAAATATATTTAAAGACTACATCATCTTTGGTTCGGCCAAAGGTTAGCGATTTTTTATTTAATAAACTATTAATATTATTTTATATTATAATAATTATTTATATTAATATAAATATTATATTAATGTTAATAAATACGGATATAGAATGGGACTCGATGGCGACAATTATATGTCGACGCGTTCAATTATAATTGCATAATTATGCATGTTCAGTGAATTTTTCATAATATGGATGGAGCTGAAATTGCAGTGCGATAAAAGCCAAAATTTAATCCCAAAAAAAAATATTGACACATACATGAGACTACGTATGAGAAGTCTCATACATCTTTGTATGAGATTTAACAAAATGTATCGTCGTTTACCATTAAACGTCAATATACTACAGTTTTAAAAAAATGTAAGGCTAAAATCCCCAAACTTGAGTGCGCTTGCACATGTAGTATTGGGCACCCCGGCTACTCAGGTCTCAGATCTGTTGAGAGAGCATTTTTAGCTTTGCAATTTATCCCAAGCGAACGACAAAGGTCAATAAATACTGTAACGAACTGTTCCTACTGCTTCCGCTCGCCACAGTTTGCCGCGGCTAGCTCACAGAGTTTGCGGGTCTGTTCCACCGAATTTATAGTTCAACGTGATTGCCCGAGCCCAGAAAAAATACAAATAGCGAAACATTATAAACTCTTTATTTCGTATGCTCTTCTCAATACAAAAGATCTGATTCTTGATCCCGGGAACGGGCTCCGCTTCGAGTCCTTGCCGCTCCGGCGCTTCCTTCTGGCCGTCTCCGTGGCTCCGACCGCTGACGCTACTCCGTCGCTGCTACCGTCGCGGCTACCGATGCTGCTACCGTTGACGTAGGCCCCCTAAACTTCGCCCTTTCTTTGGCCACAAACAGGCCCTCCTACCTCTCAGAACACCCCCTTGGGTCGACTGCGACTGGTCAAGGACAGCGCTCTTCGGCTCCGCTACTTCAGAGAGTCTGAATTGGGAGTAGGGTGCGGACTGTCGCCTTCTCTACGCCGGGACACGCAGTGCGTATGCACCAGCGAGCCGGGCTTGGAATTCTTCTGGCGACTGCTGCCTCCGCTACGCCAGGACACGCAATGCACTTGCACCAGCGAGCCTGGTTTGGAAGTTGCCTGTAGACGATGCGCCCCCCGCTACACCTGGACACACCGCGCGCGTGCGCTAATGAGCCAGGGTCAGAAGTTGCCCTACTCACCGTGTGCCGCGACTCCACTACTCCGGAGACACACCAGTGAGTCCGAATTGGGAGTAGTTTTGCGGGTGACCGGGGTGTTCCTGATCGGTTTCCAAAATTTGGGCGTAAGTTCACGAGCCGGCTTATCCGTACCTTGCAGGATCACGCCTGTTGGTTGCGATTTCAGGAGTCGGTTAGGCGTACGCCGACGTATCTTTTCCTCACTTCCTTGCAAGGCTACCTGCCGTGGTCGGGAATGGCCCCACTCGACTCCGATGCCCGGGGTTCTTAGAGGAACCGTCTGACCAACGGGTCCTTTGTTGGCTTGTTCTTCCTGGAACACCGGGCGTGAGTCCCCGAGTAGGCCTATCCTTGCTTCGCAGGATCACGCCTGTTGGTTGCGATTTTAGGAGTCGGTAAGGCGTACGCCAGACGTATCCTTTCCTCAGGCTACCTGCCGTGTTCGGGAATAAACCAACTCGACTACACACGACCCTGGGTTTTCAGAGGAAAGTCCAGCAGTGGACCCTTTCCTTATTGTCTATTCGCTCTCCTTGCGCTTGGCCGTCGGACTCTCCAAAGGCGGTCCTTCAACTCAAACAAACCAAATCCTTTTTAGAAACGCTCTAACACTTGAATGGCGGACTCCCCACAGGCGGTCCTCCAACTCAACGCTACAAGCTTCCTAAAAAGACTCGTCCCGATCTGTTCCATTGGGCCTCCTTATATACTGATTGGAGAGCCCGGTCCCCAACTCCTTTCTCCTTCGTTGACGGTAACCCTGCCGCACTTTCTAAACACGGGTGCACGGCGTGCTGATCTCCCCCCCACCCTTTTTGGTTACTTTTCCCGCTGACCACTTGCTGCTCCGGGAACCGTTACGTTCCACGTTAATTCCGTCTTCCCATGGAGCGACGGTGGCTTCCCTCTCGCCCCCCTTGGGGTCCTTCCCTTGACTGCTCGGTTGTTCACCGGTGCTTGACCCCTTAGACCGCTTCCGCACCGCACCCTCTCTTCTGCCGCCGGCTTCCTGTCCTGGCGTGTGGGGAGACCAAATCTCCTCACAATACTCAAAACCTTTATTCTTTAATAGTTGTTAGGCTGAAATTGTTTCGTTCAGAAAGTTACACATTGTGCCACTGTGCATCGAACAGAATTTAAAGTGTTGAAAAGATTTCTTTAATTGGCTTTTTCGGTCAATCGGTCTTTTAATGAGGGTCTCTGTGCAAACGTCAATCAAATCTCTCAGGGAACGATGTTCAGTATTCGGACAGTTTACGAATCTCTAAAAGTAAAACACTCAACCGAAAACCAAAATCAAAAGAAATTAATTCGAAATTAATTTGTTCCAAAAACAGAAATAAACTGGCGCTAAATAGATACAACGGTGGATACCAGACGAGTCCAAGTTTCAAATGAAATAGTTTTATCTCTTTCAGTCTTCGAGATCCACGCGTTAAAAATTTTAACATTTTTTTTGGCTCAATTTTGTGGGTATTATAGAATACTCCATGCCAAAATCTATAGCTCCGCCCGTCTCGGAAATCCACAAGTTCACATGGATATATTCATGAGAATATCGACTCGGCTGTTGATGCTGATCAACATGATTCTCAGGCAACGCTATGTAAAAAAAGGCAACCCTTTAATACTCTTCGGATCCCTCCTTTAGGGGCTTTCGAGAATGGATATCGATATACCTTTGCAGTTAAGGCATTCAGTTTCAGCAACGAAAGATATGTTTCTAATTCCTTTCACTAAGTTAAACCAAATAGGGAGCGCAAGAGGGCTTCTAAAATTATGCTCAGGGTATATGGGCCATGACCGATTGCATGCCTTCGCAAGTTAATGATACAGAAATAGTAGGCGAGATCAAGAATTTTGTTCAGCTAGCAGTACGCTCTTTTAGGAAGGGAGTTTTAAAAAAAAAAAACAACAGGGAAGTTGACACTATCGGGAAAAAGAAGGTTGAAAAAACTATCGTGATGGTCTACGAGCCTTTTATTTCGTAAAGCGTACAAGTTATCCAACCCCTAAATACAACAATAAAACAATATTTTCAATCTCTGCATTTGCCTTTGGCTTGATCTTTGGCTCAATTATCCAACCCATAAATCCAGGCCACTTATGGCTTTCCACTTATGAATTTTATAAACAATATTTTCAAACTCTGCATTCGCCTTCGGCTTTGTCTTTGGCTCTGAGGTCCGATCTCGGTTCCCCATAAACAAATCAAAATCAAAAGTAAACATCAGCTTCCCTCCGAAGCCCAATCAATTACGCCTTTTGCGTTTCAAGTACCCACCAAATTGCATCGATCAGCTTAATCAAATTTCACAATAAGATGCGACAGTTTCATCTTAAGCCTCTAATCTAAACACAACTGATGGCCGAGGTTCTTTGGATAAGATTTAGAATTAAGAAGGCAGTCCTATTTTGACCGAGACCGCGAACGGTTGACAAAAATATTTAAGAAAAATCAAAAGTGTCTTGTAATTTTTGCGTTTAATAAATAAAGGTTTAACACCAAGTTGTGAAATTAAAAAATAAAATTTTCATTTTTTTAATTCACCGAACTACAAACAATTTAACTGGCGCCCAACGTGGGCCGCGTCATATAAAGCTCCAAAAAATAGTTTAATGAAAAATAAGTTAAGCATAAACGGAACTCGCGCGGTCAACAACTCAACATTTTTAGTGGAAAAATTAAAACATCCACCAAACGGCACTACCAAGTGACAGTGATCGTTAACAATAAAGTAAATGGAAATTAATTAATGAAATAATCCATTAAGAGTGAATTTAAACAAAGGTGGACCGAAATTTTAAACCAAACAATTACAAGAACACAAAAAATAAAAAAAAAAAAAAAAAAAAAAAAATCAACGCACAAAAAAAACAAACAAGAACAACAAAAACAAATAAAACGACAACTCCAACAAGAAAAACCAGGAAAGGAAGGCAGGACATTCTCAAATAAAAACGACAACTCGCTCCAACAAAAAAACCCAAGGAAGGAAGACAGGACATTCTCTATCAACCACCAACCACACAGAAGGAAGACCCCAACGGGACAATATCGTGAGGAATTAATTTAAAATAATAAAAAAATTAAAGACTAAAATTTAAGACCTGTAAATTTGAGAAAAAAAATATATTTTTAAAAAGGAAGATTCGCGATTTGACAAAAAAATATAAAGAATAATTCTGGAAGATTTGATAAATAGCTTTTGTGAACTAAATCTAACAATGGCAACCGGAGGTTCAGCACCAAATTTTTCTGCAGGCAGTGTAGCCACAGCCGGCAGTTTAACAGTAGAATTGATAAACATATTAATAAACGCTCAATTGAATGAAGTTAGCAGGAAAGTAGAATGTTTAGAAGGAAGGCTAGCCACAGATGCAAACACTGTGGAAGATTATAAAGTACAAATAATTGACCCAGCTATAAAATGCGATACAACACTTGAAGTGGTAAAATCCTTACCAAATTTCACAGGGGAAACAACACAATATGTAGGTTGGAGGGAAGCTGCAGAAACTGCAATGAGTCTCTATAAAATTGAAAGTGAACAATATTTTATCGCCCTAACAATTTTACGAAATAAAATTATGGGAGCTGCCCATGATGCTCTTACCAATCATGGCACAGTTTTAAACTTTAAAGCAATCTTATCCCGATTGGATTTTATATATAGTGACAAACGACCAATACATGTTCTCGAGTCAGAACTAAGTATACTCAGGCAAGGACGAATGACAGTTACTGAGTACTATAACGAAGTCAATAAAAAAATGACCTTACTAATAAACAAAACCATAATGACATACGGAAAGGACAGTGTAATTACCAAAGAAACAAACAATTCAATAAGGAGAAATGCTCTACGAGTATTTATATCCGGACTTAATGGATCTATTTCAGAAACTCTTTTCTCATTAAATCCACCAGATTTGCCCAATGCTTTGGCAAAGGTCCAAGAATTAGAATCAAACAACTTCCGTGCTCAATTCGCAAATATTCGCAAAATTTTTCAAAATAATAATCAAAATAATAATCATAACCAACAAGCTATCGAGCCAATGGATGTTGATCCACCGATTCAACTCCAGAATAAATCTAATAACAATCGGCAGCCGAGCCAAAATTGGCAGTCAAATAGTAACCAGGGAAGATATAATAATTGGCACGCAAACAATAATCAAGGTAGATATAATAATAATTATCATCAAAATAAAAATCGTTCAAATTTTTATAACACAAATCAAAATAGAGAGCAAACCCAAGCTCAAAAAAGGGAATCAGATGGAACAGAAAGTCAGCCAGCTAATAAAGTAACCAGATTAAATAATATTAATGAAGACCATTTTTTAGACCAGACCCCTACAGAGGAATGCCTTATTTAAATAGGATAGATCGAAAAACCAAGAAGCAGCTAAAAGTTTTAATAGATACAGGAGCCACTGCTTGTTACATAAAAAGGGGAATTTTTGAAAATGCAAACGAGCTACCAATATACAAAAAGGTAACAACAGTTCATGGCTACTCAATTATTAGGTATTACCATATTATAAATATATTTGAAACAAAACAATTATTTTATGAAATCGAAGGTTTAGAATCTGATATTCTAATTGGATTCAATCTATTAAGAAAAATTGGAGCTATAATAAATATAGATAAGGGAATCTTGGAATATAATGGGAAACAGGAGAAGTTAAAATATTATGATAATGAGGAGAAAAACGAAAGGAGAAAACGTTTAATTGAAGAAAATAATATTCTTCCGTTAAAAGAATTTATTATAAAAAAGTATTTTGATGATAATGGTAGCAAAAACACAGATTCATTATTTGTTGAAAATAGTGAGAAAAGCTTGGGAATTAAAAATCCCGAGAACGCCGACGTAGAAATTTCCGTCAACAAAAATACAAATATCTTGGGAACAAAAAATCCCGAGAACGCCGACGTAGAAATATCCGTCAACAAAAATACAAATGTCTTGGGAACAAAAAATCCCGAGAACGCCGACGTAGAAATATCCGTCAATAAAAATAAAAATATCTTGGGAATTAAAAATCCTGAGAACGCTGACGAAGTAAATACCGTCAAAAATCAAATAAATATTATAGGTACCGACCAATTAGGCGGACTGAGGGAAAAGATAGTTCACTATATTGAAATGGAGCATTCAAAGATAAATATGCAAATTCCTTTTAGAACAGACATAAAGGGGGAAATAAATCTAATCCATGATAGGCCAATATACGGGAAGCAATATCCGTATGCTCTATCTGTCAACGATTTCGTGAATAGCGAAATCAAAAGAATGTTATCAGAAAAAATAATAAGGCCTAGCAGAAGCCCTTACAATTCACCACTTCTGGTAGTCCCAAAGAAAGGAGAGAATCAAGACGGAAGCCGTAAATTAAGACTCGTCATTGATTACAAAAAATTGAATGAAAGTACTATACCTGACAGGTACCCAATGCAAGACCCATCAGTAATTCTATCAAATTTGGGAAAAGCAAGATATTTTTCAACAATAGATTTAGAATCAGGATTTCATCAGATACTAATGAAAGAATCTAATGTCGAAAAAACAGCCTTTTTAATAAATAATGGAAAATACGAATTTTTAAGAATGCCATTCGGATTAACAAATGCACCAAGAATCTTTCAGAGAGCAATGGACGATATTCTAAGAGAACAAACAGGGAAAACGTGTCATGTCTATATGGACGACGTTATAATATTCTCAAACTCAATTGAACAACACTATACAGATCTAAACAGAATTATAAATATATTATTGAGGGCAAACATGAAAATCTCTTTAGAAAAATCTAAGTTTTTCAAACGCGAAACCCGTTTTCTAGGATACATGGTATCCTATAACGTCATCAAGACAGACCCAGAGAAAAATGAAACCATTAGAAAATATCCGCTTCCAGAAAATATTCGGGAACTAAGAAGTTTCCTAGGTTTTACGGGCTATTATAGAAAATTTGTTTCTAACTACGCCTACATAGCCAAACCTCTAACAAAATATCTTGGAGGTCATAATGGCAAAATCTCAAAAAGAATGTCAACAAAAATATTGATTCAGCTGGATGAACCAGCAATTTAACGAGCTGAAAGAAAATCTCATTGCTCAAGTAGAACTAGTTCAACCGGACTATAATAAAAAATTTACCTTGACCACCGACGCTTCAGACGTCGCAATTGGTGCAGTTTTATCTCAAGAAGGAAAACCAATTACTTTTATTTCAAAAACCTTGTCTAAAACAGAACAAGCTTATGCGACTAATAAGAAGGAACTTTTAGCGATAGTATGGGCTCTTAAAAATCTAAGAAATTACTTATACGGAGTAATTGGAATTAAAATTCAAACCGACCATCAAACATTATCTTACACAATTTCGGATAAAAATCCCAATGTAGATATGAAAGGATGGTATTCTTTCATACAAAGTTTTACACCGAAAATAACATTTAAGACCGGTACAACAAACGTAGTTGCAGACGCATTATCTCGAATTCAGATAAATAATATTACTGACAGCGATATAGAACAAACAGACTCAGATCAGAACACACAGCATTCAGCTGAAAGTAGTTTTGAAAATGTAATACAAGAGACCCGTAAACCGTTAAATCAATTTAAACAACAACTGTTATCAACAACTGAGGTATACAATACATGAGTCACTGAAAATTTTTGACAGGACACGACATTTAATTGAATATGACACACCAGAAAATTTAATAACTATATTAAGAGAGTATCTTCCACCTAACATTACGGTAGGAATTCATTGTACCTTAGAGGACTTATTTCAAATTCAATTACCTTTAAAAAATAATTTCACAAACACATTCCTTTTTACAAGAATCTTTCACAAGACGTGGAAAACGAGGAAGATAAAGCTATAATAATAGAAGAAACGCACAGCCGTGCTCATAGGGGGCTAGAAGAGAACTACAAACAGATCAGTAAATTATATTATTGGCCAAACTGTTTTAAAAAATTAAAAGAATATATTACAAATTGCGTGATTTGTAACGAAAATAAATATAACAGGCACCCAAAAAAAATTCCAATTGGGGAAGCCCCAATTCCAAGTAAAGAAGGAGAAAATTTACACATGGATACATATTACGCGCAAGGTCTTACTTACTCAAAATTTCTAGTAGTAAAAGAAATCCAAAATAAATTAAATATCGAAAATAAAGTAATGGAACTTCTTCAGCATTTTCCACAAGCAAAAGTAATAATGACCGATAATGAACCGAGCTTTACCTCGGCCCAATTTAAATCTTTCGCACAAAGGTGCAATTTAACTTTACATTACGCAGACCCGAGGCACAGCACGTCAAACGGACAGGTTGAAAGGGCACATTCTACATTAACAGAATTAGCTCGATGCATTAAAGAAGAATTTAATTTAACTGACTTTTCCGAAATAATAATAAGAGCCGCTCAAGAATATAATCAGAGCATTCATTCTACAACGAACCAAAAACCTTTTGACGTATTATATAATAAAATAGAGCACGATAACATTCCTGAACTTTTGAAAAATACTCAAGAGAAAATGTTGGAAACACATAATGAAAACAGAAAAGAAAAAGAATATCATGTAGGACAGGTAGTCTATGAAAAGAAACACGGGGAAAGAAATAAACTTAAAACCAGATATAAAAAACAAATAGTTAAGGAAAATTTACCCAACAAAATAATAGTCAACAATAGAAATAGAATTATTCACAAAGATAATATAAAATTCTAAGTATTTATATATTATCCTTTTTTTCTTTCCTTTCCCAGAAAATGTTTTATCAGGTGCTCATACTACACCTTATTTTATTAACAAAATCAGAAATAATTGACTATACAAGTCACGAATATCTTCTATTTAAGGACAATAAAGACGTATTGACGTACGATTCATACGCAGATTTATTCCATGTAACTAACTTAAGCTAATAAATTTGGAATCAGATAATATTAAAAGGGATACTAATAAAAGGTCACAATGGGAAATTAAATATGACATAAAAGTAATCGAACTAATTTTATCGCAATTAATATCAACTAGATCAAAAAGAGGGATAAATGAGTTAGGCACCGTGTGGAAATGGTTAGCTGGAACTCCGGACCATGATGATTTTATTAAAGTTCAGAATAAAATTAATGAATTAATTGAAAACAATAATAAGCAGTCTATTATCAATTCCCGATTATTCAAAGAAATAGATTCTCTTTCCGATGATTTTAAAAAAGTATTTATTGATCAAGATCTACCACTTCGAAAACATCGCTTGCGATTATTAACATTTGATCTGCAAAATTTAATTGACACAATCACTCTAGCAAAAATAGACGTTTTTAATACCAAAATTTTAAACAATGATGACACCTTGGAAATATTAAAACATGAACAAAAACCAGTAATTATAGCTGATTTAATGGACATCTCTTCTTTTAAAATCGCATTGCATAAAGAACTTTTAATAATTTATATAAAATACCCAATAATAAAAAACAGATGTGAAATATATCACGCTAGAGCGATTTCCCAAATCGATGGAAAACTAGTATTAAGCGATCAAGTCGCAAAATGCGAAAATATTTTTTACGAAATGTCTAATTTTAAGAACGAACTTTTTAATAATTATTGCACTCTAAGTAACCAAAAAACTTGTTTTACCCGATTATTAAATGGTGAGAAATCAACCTGTAAAAAAATAAGAGAAAAAAATAAAAAAAATAGACATCATAAAAGATGGTGCCATTCTTATAAATGGGAACAATATTGTTAACAACTCCCATTTAAACGGTTCGTTTTTAATAACATTTAATGGTACAAATAAAATTAATAATATCTCATATACCAATTTGGAAAATAAAATTCTTGAATACGTAACTACGAACCACTTTAAAAATTATGAAATATCCGATTACATATTATCAAATAACTCTGATCTTTCTTTAGATAATATAAACATTTTAAACCCATTCGTTAAAATTAAGAATACTAAAATATCACCTACCTTTATATTATTAATTTTAATCATTATATTTTTGATTCTTTCACTTATTATAAAATATAAAAATGCTATATTATTTGTAACCAAAAAACATCGGCCTGAACCTGAAAAATCTATTAACCAAGAAATTTTTTTAACAGAATTAAGAGATCATTTAAACGAATTTCATATTGAATCGGGACGATCCATTTTAAAAGGGGGAGAGTTATCCAACCCCTAAATACAGGCCACTTATGGCTTTAATAAACAATATTTTCAATCTCTGCATTTGCCTTTGGCTTGATCGTTGGCTCAATTATTCAACCCATAAATCCAGGCCACTTATGGCTTTCCACTTATGAATTTTATAAACAACATTTTCAAACTCTGCATTCGCCTTCGGCTTTGTCTTTGGCTCTGAGGTCCGATCTCGGTTCCCCATAAACAAATCAAAATCAAAAGTAAACATCAGCTTCCCTCCGAAGCCCAATCAATTACGCCTTTTGCGTTTCAAGTACCCACCAAATTGCATCGATCAGCTTAATCGAATTTCACAATAAGATGCGACAGTTTCATCTTAAGCCTCTAATCTAAACACAACTGATGGCCGAGGTTCTTTGGATAAGATTTAGAATTAAGAAGGCAGTCCTATTTTGACCGAGACCGCGAACGGTTGACAAAAATATTTAAGAAAAATCAAAAGTGTCTTGTAATTTTTGCGTTTAATAAATAAAGGTTTAACACCAAGTTGTGAAATTAAAAAATAAAATTTTCATTTTTTTAATTCACCGAACTACAAACAATTTAACTTACACAGTAAAAAGTTGGTATGCATCTAAGTTGGTCCACAAACAGTACTACGCAGGCAAAGAGTAATGAATGGACCAGCTTCCGCTCCGGCATTCAGCGGACCTAATAGGCCTCTCGCCTGAGAAAAATCCATTTAAACACTGTAATGTATCCTGCATTACCTATATAATTATATATCTTTTTCAAAATTAGATTAAAAAAAATATATTTTTATTTTGAGTTCCCGTTTTGATACAGTGTGATTCTTTTGTTTTAGAATTTCAGAACTACTGCTTAGGATGTTAGATTTTTAGAACTAACTTATCTTTAGGGCTCTAGGTCCTTTTTATAGCTACCCTTGCTGAAACTTTTTGCAGATCAAAGCTCGAAAGAGAGGCTCTCTGAGAGAATAGATTGAGTCGGAACCTTTTACTTGAGGTGTCAGTTGACATGAAAGGCATTGGGTCTCAATTAATCGAGGTGACAAGAAAATGTGAAGTGGGTTCCCATTTAAGAATGTTTTGATCTGTTTAGTTTTAATTCACTTAAAAGGAGTGAGAAAGATTTGAGTCGGGATTTCTGTTTATCCAAATATTGTTTTGGTTTTCAATCTGAAGTGACTCTTAGAAATTGGAAATCTGAAATGAGGCTGTTTTCAGCCGAATTGAAATAATTAAATATTTATGTTTTTACAAAAATTGGAATGAGGCTATTTGCAGCTTCGTTACGAATTTCAATACAAAAGGCTTCAGCTTCGGTTTACAAAATTTACTGATATGCACTTAAAGAAATTTTGTTGATATGTTACTTCCCCATCCTTAAGAATTTAGCCTGTCCTCAGGCGGTTAGTTTGGGGTATAACTGTAGGCCATGTTCTTTATTTTCTGAACCTTTAGTTTCTTCTTCGGGACTAATAACCTTTTTGTTTTTTATAATTAATTATTATCCTTTTTGGGATGTTCTTAAATTTATAAATCAAATATATGAGTATAATAATAATTATTATTGATAGTAGTATTAATATAATTGTTTGGGTTGTAAAATATTGTTTTGAATGGTTTTGGAATATTTCTTTGGCTACGATATAGGATAAAGGTTCGAGTTTAGTTATGTTGTTGTTTACATAAATAGTTCGGGTGTAATCAAGCATAGTATTTGTTATTATTACATCTTCTATTTGTATAGAACAGTTGAATGCTTTTATTATATTGTTTCCTTCTGCAATTAAATCTTTATTTATACAATTCTGATTTAGCAAAGTTTTTGGCAAATTCCATGTTATTATAATGTTGGGTTCAATATAATTTAATTCAAAGTTCTTGTACATTTTTGTATATCTACATTCTGTATTTGTTTGTCTTAAGAGACCTATTATACTATTATACTAATATTTCTTTTGTTTTTTCTTTAAAGACTTGCTGATTTTTTATGAAATATTTATCATGTAATGTTTAGGTTATTATATTCTGATTTTGATCCGGATACGGTTAAATTTTATAAATGGGGGTTTTAAAAATAGTACGAGGAATTTGAGAATTTATCAATATTTCGTTAGTATTAACTTGTAACCAAGTAGATGTTTTGGTATTTAACAATTTTTCTGAATTAATATGTTTAAGCGGGTCATGTTTTAGGAGCTTTGGGTTGAATATGCCTTATCTTGTAAATTGCATTCCTAATTCAATGTCTTCTACGTATTCTGTAAATTCTTGTAAAATGAAAATTAGGATTGCTAACCTATGGTTTTCGTTTTGGTTTCCATTTAAACGATTGACTGTTTCTATTCCTTTATTAATTGCATCAATTACTTTATTTAATTCGTTGATCTGTATACTATTTTCGGACAATTATCAATTTTTGATTCTAATTCTTCCCTATCTTGTTGATCCAATGTGCCAAATAAATATTTATAAAAGGTACCTACGAAATTTGCAAGTCCTCTCTTGTTTCGTTGAGCAATTTTGATTCCGTTCATTTCTCTATTTAATTTTTCTTTTAGATATTGAATTTGATCCAAATGTTCAAATTCGCGTGTTTGTTCCATTAGATTTTTATAAGTTTTTTCAGTTTAAGTTAAATTGACTGTGAGACAATGATATTCATAATTAGTGGGCAGATCTATGTTACCTGTTTGGAAAATTAGGTATCCATTTTTTGCTTGGATTGGATTGATATCTATGTTCTGACACACGGCGTGATATATAAGACATAATAAAGTTATTATATAAAAGATAATTTTATTAAGCTGGGTTGTCTTCCGGTGGAAATCTGGAATTATTATATTTGCTGGTATTAATTTTCTTCTTCTTTTTGAATTTCGATTTATAGTGAGTGATTTCTCTACCTCTATTTTTTTCTACATAATGTTTTTCGTCGGTTTGTGTAATTTGGCCTGTCTTCCTAAAAGGATTTGTTGTTTTAGATTTTACAAGTGGGGCTTGTCTATACCTAGTATCAATATCGAATGTATGACGATTTTTATTAAGCTTGTTTATTTTCTGTGTTTTATTCACTTGAGTATTATAACTTGGAATTCCGGCGAAAATAAAAATGTCAGCTGGTGTTCTGCCTGTAGAGCTATGTTTTGTTTTATGATTATAAATATAAACAATTGTTTCAAATTTAGTAATTATATTTTCAGGATTCCGTTCAATATTTATAATTCTTAATTTTTCGTTAATAGTTTTATGAAATCTCTCTATGTCAGAAACGCCATTTTTACTTGTGGTTATAGTTATTCTTACATCTTCTGATTGCAGCCAAAGTTGCAATGCTGAGCACATAAATGCGGAATCTTTGTCGGCTTTAATTTCTTTTGGTTTACCCATTTCATTAAATATCCTGAGTAATGCCCTTTTTGCTTCTAACCAATCCCTACTGTTGACATTTATTAAAGCAGCATATTTGGAATAAATATCAATGCAAGATAAGAATTGTTTATTATCGATCATGTAAAAGTCTATAACATATTTTTCTCTGGGGTTAAAGGTTTCTGGGGTTAATTCAAATGTAAGTTTTGTATCTCTATGCTCTGTTTTGGCAAGGTTACAAATTTCACACTCATTTATAATATTTTGAATTAAACTCTGATAATCGGGAAAATAATATTTTTCTTTAAAAAGGCTTGTTTGTTTTTCTATTCCTGGATGTAATAATTCTACGTGAGCTTTAAGGACAATTTCCTTGAATTCTGCGAATGTTTGGACATCTATTAATATTGTACTGGTTTTCATAACTTTGGTTAAGTTATTTGGGCAGATAATCTCTACATAAGCATTTTGAAATATTATAAAGTCCATTTCACAAGGAAAATAGATAACACTTTTTTTGGAGCATAAATATTCTTTAATTAATTCTTTTGCATATTCATGGGTCATTTCTTTATACATTATTTTAAGGTTGGTTTTATGAAAGTATTGAGTCAATTTAACTTCATTTGAATTTCCTCTATGGAATTCAATTTGTCTATTGTAATAGTTTAAAGGTCTTTCTGTTATTTCTATATAATTCTGATTGTCTTCTTGCGCACTATGTACTGTTGCTATTGTGGGTAATGATGGGTTACTATCCGGTGATTCTCCTAAAAAATTTTCATCTAGCTTTACTCTTGACAGAGCATCAGCTACCTGGTTTTCCTTTCCCGGCAAATATTTAATAGTGAAGTCAAACTCGTTTAATTTTATTCTCCATCTTTGTAGTTTCATATTTGGTTCTTTTATATTATGAAGCCAAACTAATGGTCTATGATCGCTAAGAATTTCGAATTTTCTACCAAAGAGATAAGACCTAAAATATTTAGGCCCAGACTATAGCCAGAAGCTCTTTTTCTATTGCTGAATAATTCATTCATGTTCATTAAGAGTTCTACTAGCATAACAAATAGGTTTATGATTTTGTGATAATACTGCGCCTAAGGCGACGTTGCTAGCATCTGTTGTTAGAGAAACTAGTTTTTCAAAGTTAGGGTAAATTAAAATTGGGTCTGATGTAATGAGAAGTTTTAATTTCTCAAATGCTTCTAAATATTCTTTATCTGATGAATTTATAGTTGAACCCTTCTTTAAGTTTACTGTCATGGGTTTTGCAATTTTAGCAAAATCAGGTATGAATTTTCTATAAAATCCACAGAGACCTAAAAATGATTCTATTTCTTTTTTGGTTTTTGGTATCGGAAATTTTTGTATTGCCTCCCTTTTTTGTTGGGTGTTTGGCTTTATTCCTTCTGTTGTTATTATATGTCCAAGGAATTCGGTTTCCTTTTTCATAAACTCACATTTGTCAAGTTGAAGTTTAAGATTAGCTTCTCGAAGTTTTGAAAACACCTTTTTTATAGACAATATGTGTTCCTCTAATGAAGTAGAAAATATAATTATGTCATCCATATAAACAAGGCAATGCTGGTACATTAAATCTTCTAATAAATTGTTCATGCAACGTTGGAAGGTTGCAGGCGCATTTTTCAGACCAAATGGCATTCGTGTATATTCGTAATGTCCATTTTTAGTTGAAAAAGCTGTTTTTGAAATAGAATTTTCATCCATTTGAATTTGATGAAAACCCTTGGCAAGGTCAATTGTTGTAAAATATTGACACTTTCCAAGTTTGTCAAGTATTTCATCCATAACTGGTATCGGATACTTATCATCAATAGTTATTTCATTTAGACTTCGATAGTCTATTACTATTCTAAATTTCTTTTTCCCTGAGGCATCCTCTTTCTTTGGGACTATCCATATTGGAGAACAATAAGGGGATTTCGATTTACGTATTATTCCCTGATTTATCATTTCTTTAATTTGGACTTCGACTTCTTGATCATGAGCTTGGGGGTATTTATAAGGTTTTTTGTAAATAGGATCTTCATGTTTGGTTTGGATTGAATGTTTGATAGCACTGGTAAAGGTCAAATTTTCACCTTCCCTATACTGGATATCACTAAATTCAAATAAAATGTTATTTAATTTAGTTCTTTCTTCTTCATTAAGATGATTTATTCGAAATTTATTATTTTCTTCCAAGTCATTATTAATTGCAAAATTAAAAGATATATCCTCAGATGAAGGTGGACTGAGATAATCTTCCAATATTTCCATTTCGGAATTCCTGAAATCTTCGTGGTTATATATCATAGAAAAAACAAATCCGCTCAAAGTGACTGTTTCCTGTTTATAATTAATTATTGCTTCACATGCTTCTAAATACTCTCTTCCTATCAATATATCATATTTTTGGGAAAAATTGTGAATCCAAAATGGTTGGTCGATCGGACAAAGTTTACTTGATTTGAAATTTACGGACTTATTTAATTTAATTACACCATTAATTGTGTGCACTTCTGACGTTTTTAATGTTTGTGGGAAATTATAATAATTTTCTTTTATTAGGTTGATTGAACTTCCTGTATCTATTACACATTTAAATGGTCGATTGTTAATAGTTATTCTGATGTAAGGAAATCCATTTCTTCTACTGGATCCGAGGCTATTTGATGAAAATTTTCGATTTCCATTTTAGATTGATCGCTTGAATATTCACGCTGTCTTTTCACTGGTTTGTTAGAATTAGTACCTTGTAAAGAAGATGATGGCTGTTGATAATTCATAGGATTCTGAGCTCTACCTTGATTTAAGTTTTGCTGCAATTCCTGTCGAAATTGTTGTTGATTGAAATTATTTGGTTGTCTATAGTTACTTTGCTGATTATAACTTTGTTGATTATTATTATTATAAAAGGAATTATTTCTTTGGATTATTATTTTTTTTTTGATAATTTCTCCTATCTTGTTCGTTTTGATTTGAATTATGTTGTGATTTAACTTTATCAGAACCAGAATCATAACAACCTTCTTGTTGTGCTACTTGTTTAAGTTTACTGACTGTAGTTATATCGTGCCTTGCTAATGTCATGAATAACCTGTCAGGAAGTTTTCTCATTATTACATATTTTACAGTATTATTCATGGCATTATTATAAATCATTGTGTTTAAATTATTGTTTTCTAACGACAATTTGTTTGTTATGACAAATATTTTATATTCTAGATCCTCGACGAACTTACGAATGCTTCCATTGAAGGGGGTATTGTAGAGTCGTCTTAGTAATTCCTCGCATGGGGCTTAGGTTTTATATTCATCGATGAGAGCACTCCTTAGATCGGGCCAATTGGTTGCTGCTGATAGCTGGGACACTCGCTGTGCATCTCCTGATAATTGCATCTCAATTGCACTGAAGAATACAGCTATTTGACGCGGATCAGTTGATGGATACAAATTTAAAATGTATTCGATCCGTCTGATGAATGCACTTAATTCCCTGGTGCTTCCATTAAAATTGGGAACTTGCCTAATCTGGCTTAAAGCCTGATTAAGGTGTAGCTCGGAGAGTAACTGGATTTGTGCCACTGGTTCAGCCATTGTAATGTTTGTATTTCTTATTAATTTCGGTAGCGGTCACACTAAGAAAGCGGGCTACTAATTTATTTTAAGTTTTTGAACTCGTAGAACTCGTACCGCGCCGTGGCTGCACACGAAGATTGTCTTTAATCTCAAGACAGGGAAATCCTTGCAATGCTCTCCCAAGGACTTTATACATATAAGTGTCTCTTTCTTTCGCATCATGATAATGAAGAGGCTGATTAAGGTAGCCTCACCCACCATCTTTCCTCCCTCTGCATCTGTCGAAAAGGAGGCAGTAAAACTGGCAAAACTTGCATCTACTCAGAGATTCGATAGGAGAAGAAAATGTTACTGCCTGCACTGAAATTTTAAGCATTGGAAGATAAATAAGGGCATGATTGTTCATCCATCCAAGACCATCTAGTTAATCAATCCAAGACCGAATACTAGTTTTATTAAGTGAAAAAATAAGTTTCGAAATCTTCAAGCTTCCGAAGTTCTCTTACCCTTAGCGGTACTACTATGAACCTAGGAATCCTAAACTGGACTGTTAGTGCAAAAACTGGACTGGTAACAGTATAGAAAGTCTGGAACACAAGCAGCCTGCGTACCACCCCAAGTGACGATCTAGATTTAAGCCTTGACTTACTACTAGCAGAGATAATGCGGGTTAAGGTATCCACGCTATCAGCTATTGGTTACCAAAGGCGGCCTAAGGAAAAATATCAACTCTGGTCATGTAAAGCTAGACTTTTACCACTTCATGCCCACTTCTGTTAGACACTAATGTATACCCGTCGATCATCTCACCGTAAACCAATTCTGGCGCAGCGCTGACGGCACACTGACAGTGTGAGCACTTTGGAATTATTTAGAAGATTTCTCAATTGCTCTTATTTTAACTTATTTGACAGCCCAAACGTAAAAAAAAAAGTTTCTACCAAGAAAAATTTGTTCAGAAATTGGATTGGAACAAGTTTTCTCCTTAAGAAAATATAAAAACTGTTGCTATAAAAGGTTTCATTAAAATAAAATACACTATTTTAGAGCCCATTCCAACTTTTGAATTAACGAAAATTGAAATAAATATTAACGTTTTTTTTCGCTCAGTGAATGCACTGCTCTCATTGTTTTTCTCTGCTACGCATGCACTCAAATTTAAGACATGTGGGCGTTTTGCCGCCCTCTGCGGCAGAGGAATGGATTCCATAAATTCGAAGACCAGCGCCTCCCTATATACACGGATGGCTCAAAGCTGAATTGCCAGGTGGGAGGTGCTTTTCACCGCGAGAGTCTTTGTCTTAATGAGTCCTTCAGACTCCCAGACCACTCGAAGCAAGTTGTAGATTATATGAAAGCACTTAAATTCCCACCACTTTTTGGCATTTAAGACACAAAATGTATCTTTTCAGATAGCCAGGCCACACTCAAGGTACTTTACGCCTTCTTTTTGGATTTAGAATATTATTTAAATAAATACGACCTTGAACAAACAAAATTGCCTATGAAAAATTAATCAAAGAATCTTTAACTCGCCATCTACACTTTCTTCATCTTTATTAACCACATGTCAAAAAATATTATTTTTCATTTCAAAGTAAACTTTTCTTATATCAAATAAAGTGCACTATCGCGCAACAGTGCACTATCGAAAAGTATATATTCGAAATAAAAACCCTAAAACATGAACTATATCTTATGGTTTTACAAGTGATAGAGCCAAGTGAGGCAAAATAAAGCAGAAAAGCTAAATTTTCAGCTGAAGGCAAATTATAAGAACATAATAAAAATAAATGAAGACAAATACTCCAATCTTAACCGCGACAAATTCGATTTCAGCTGTGTTGTAGGACGAAATTAACTCGGGGGAAATGTCCGTTTTTACAACAGTCTCATTGCTGATTTCCACACAAGCGAAAGAAGGACGATCGGAATAGTAAATAGAGTAGTTTAGAACAAGAACTTTCTAATCGGTGATGTAGGTGGCAACCCCGGGGAGGGGATATGGCAACCTATCTGGGAGCCTTTTGGCGTTGCCAATGTCCGGGGGTCTGGCTATCGGAGTAAAACAGTTATTAGAAGCTGGAAACGAGTCGTAGGAATCCGCGTGGAAATGGCATTTTCTTTGCATTTCTGGCGCGGACCAAGAAAGTTCATCCAGTAAAGAAGCAGAAAGATTTACGTGGAAAGCTCACAAGCAAGGTGGAAAACCAGCCCATTCGGAGATCTCCAGGTTTCAGCGACAGGGAGCAATATCGAAACCAAAGCCGCAGCTGGTTGGCAGTCGCGCCAAAGAGACGGTCACGAATCGTATTGGCGGTGAGTATGTTAAATTAGGTCAGGGTCGATATATTCTTTTGGCTCCTTAGATCAGAGGGCCTGGTACAAGGAGTACGCCCACGAGCCATGGCCGGATCAGCCGCTAGTCCGAGGCAGCCAAACTCGAGAGCTAGACTCGGAGCGTTCGTGGCGCTTATAAGGGACGCTCTGCCACAAAGAAGGAAGCAAATCGGTCTATCTGGTGGCCTCGTGATGCCCTGTAGAAACGTGTGGAGTTGGTGAGCGGAGGGTTCCGTTCCAAATAAAGGCTTCTATTGGCTAGATGAGTAAATATTTTGTTTTGTGACAAGGTTGGCGAAAGCTTTCCCGGAATATTATTCCTTTCCAGCCTTGTGCACGTGGAAGTGCTCTGATAGAGCAAAAGCCCGATCCTGAAATAAAATAAGGGCATTGCCAAACCGAGCTTGTAGTAGAAAATCGCGAAGTTACGAGGCAATACCGTATGCGTCAGGATATACGAAATGAAATAATTTTCGATGATTCCCTAATTTAAGCTAGCTTTAAGAATTGTCACATTGGAGTTTCTCGCTCCCGCGCTACTTCATTTGTTAAACCTAGCATCTAATTAGTAGATACATAAGTCGAAAGAGAAACCTGAATTTTTAGCGAAGTACGGGGAAGTAGGGTCTAATACTTTAGTTTAATAAACATGAATTTTATAATGAAGTAGAAGAAAAATAATTTTCCTCGCTTAATTCGTCACCGCCTTGCCGCTGAACCACCCCCCAATTTTTGCGTTCTCGGGGATCTTGAGGATCCAGATAAAATCTGTTTTGAGGGGACTATGTTAGGCCTTCGCAGTTCGAGAGGCCGTGCACGCATTCTATTAATGATACAATTTATAATCATCGAGGTAAGCATCAGGGAGAGAAAGGGGGCCCTATGAGACCCACCCATTAGCCGACGAGACCTGGCAACCGCATACAACCCTCTTTATCTCACCCGATGATCCAGAGATGCCACCTCACAAGGTTGACTGTTCGTTATAGTGACAAATGAATTAAGACAGGCCTAGAGCTTAGAGACCACGCAGAGGGAGAAGGTGGAGAGAACGGCCAATAAAGCGATGGAGTGAATGGAGAAGAAAACGAAAATGGTGCTGGTCAGTTGACGCAAGGTGCTGAAATCTTCGGCGTGAAGCCGTGACAGCGACCAAGGCGACGCTGCCGAGCACAATTATACTAAAAGTCAATAAAAGTTTGATTCAAAAAACTTGATAGATTCACATTCGATTTGTGTATATAATAAAACGTTACCAGGTTAGATGCACGGGAAAGAATTCAAAAAATTTTAATATAAAGAAGCGAAGTAAAACCAGGTGCACAGGCAGTGACAGCTTGGTGATTGACATGCACATGCTGCTCCAAAGTGAAATATTATCGTTTTTAGCCTTTCAAAAAGGACCTACACAAAAGCAATTGCGTGCTGTAACTGTGTACACCGCTGGTAGTGCGACTATACTCTCCACGTGAGGGCGGCTGGAAGCAGGTCCCGGAAAGTTCATGTCTCAGCCGAGGATGCTGGCTAATTGTAGTCGGGCGGGGCGAAGAACATTCCCTTCCTTAAATCACCCCAATCCAAGGTGGAACAGCACATGCCGAAGAATGCGAACTATGGGGGACCGGCCGACCTCCCAGTTTTAACCAGGCTTTTTGTGACAATCGGGCTATATCATGATGGACTAACCCTTTCCCGCCTATTCGTATGACCAAACATGAACAATATCTTACCAAACAAAAATCAAAGCGGAGAGCGGAAGTCCCTAAAAAAGTCCGGAAAGGGCATAAAGTCCAATGACCCGTCCGGAAAGGGGTCAATGACCCGTCAAACTCCAAGGGCCTCAAAAGCCATGGAGTGGCTGGGATGGAGAGGCTCCCTACAGAGGGGCAACATCTGAAGGCGGGACGCGCCGGTGCGGAGGAGGATGCCAAGGCATCTTCTTCCAAAGCGGGGCTAGCCATGGGGCCACCGAACGGCGTGGAGAGAAAGACCACAGGGTCAACCCCTAAACCAACCGGCGGGGCCCCAAAGGTGAACCCTGGTCCGATAGCGTCTCACTCGACGCAGCGGAAAGACTCCTATAAAGATAGGAGGAGAGCAGCCTTCATCCTAATGAGGGAGGAACCTTCGGCGGAAGCCAACCCGGACCAGGATATTAGAAAAAAAAGGCGAAAAGGCAGAGATCAACAAAAGGAGGAGCCCCCCAAGCCAACAAGAAGAAGGCCCAGCCGCAGCCGTTCAACCGCTCGTTCGGCGAAGTAACGAAGGGAACAACCCTCATTGGAGTCCTGGACAAGGGATCCAAAGATGGACTCAACCCTAAGGACCTTTGGCGACGAGTGGTTAACGAGTTGCATGGGCGCTTCGTGGAGGAGATGCTACAGAGCGCAGGACCCCCGCCACAATGCGAAGGCGCAGGATGGTATCCGGGTAGCGCAAAAGTTATTGCCTACAGTTGACTGGGAAGAGATCCCAAGTAAACCAAGGGGGCGATTATGGCTCACAGAAAAGCCAGCCGACCCTTAAACCATCCTGACGATTCCCACGGCGGACTGGAGACAGTGGAGTATTTCGTCTGAGCTTGATTAAAAGCTCTCCGATTATCAGCTCGTGGTCACTGTCGATAGACCCACTTCTCCTATTCCTAACATCGATTATCGAGCGTCTTCATTTCCTACTTATGCAGATGTGGTTGATTTGGTTGCGAGTATGTCCATTCGGAGAGGTCCATGTGTATTTATGGATTTCCTTGTGGGGGAATACAGTGCCACCAATAACCAGTTGAAAGGTCTGACATAAGTCGATTAGCCTGTCACCATTATTGCTGCCCATGATTATGCCCATTATGTCGGCCCATGATTGTTTCCAATCCGTTGTTGTTGGGGTGATGGTGGCACGATGGTGATATGTCTAGCATTGAATCGGAATCTGGCAATGATGATTCTGTCGAATACTGGGCTCCAGGAAATTAGTGCCTGTTTGTACTGTTTGGACACATATATCCTGGGACTGGAGAGTCGCCAAGGTCGAGGAGGCGGTAGGACTGCGGAGGCAGGTCGTCCTCACGCTCAGCGAGGAAACAGTGAAAGCACGGATTTGAGCACGTGATGGTCCGTATCTATAAATCTGATGCGAAGAGCAATCCAGGATGTATCGAGCTGGAGGCAGACAAGGCAAGGGCACTTAGAAGCGTCGGAATGGAGGAGGACTCTCTGTTGAGCTCCGAAACGGGGGCAGAGGATGTCCCTGACAATCTTGCAGATAAACCTCCATCACAGTAAAGCGGCATCAGCTGCCGTTATACTCCACCTCGCCGAAATTGAAGCTGATGAGGCCCTCATCCAGGAACGGCGTGGAGTATAGGCTCTACAAAGCCGATACAACAGGTAAAGGGCGAGCCTGCATCCTCGCAAAAAAGAAACTCTTTTTGCTACCTAATTTCAGCAATGAAGACCACGTAGCTGCAGCAATAGAGAACCCAAAGGGTCCTCTAAGAATGTATTCGGCATATATGGGCCATGCCCTTCCCCCACACCCGCTACAGCTGTTGGAAGATAGCGGGAAGCACAAGATCGACCTGACCATAGGTTACGATGCCAGCGCCCATCATCATCAGTGGGGAAGCACTGACACGAACGAGAGGGGTGAGTCAATCTTCGTTTTTAGTCTAGGCTCCAATCTTCTGGTGGGTAACAGGGGTACAGTACTTGACATTACTCTTTACTCTGACTCCCTAGCTGACAAGATTGTTAAATGGGGAGTCCTAGGGAAACACTCTTTCTCGGTCCATCGATACATAGAATTAGTGGTCAATTTGAAAAACTTTATTCGACTACCGGTACGCAACTCGAGAAAAGCAAACTGAGAGTTAAATTAGAAAAAACTAGAAAGATCCTTGTGGAAAGCTCCAGCAAGAACGTTAACAGTCCTGGATGCCATGGTGGACACGCTAACGGCTGCGTGCGCCAGGGCATTCAATAAAGATTGTCCCAAAAGCAGATCGGGCAGTAGCAAGTCAAAGAAACCACCGTGGTGGTCGCAAAAGCTTGCGCCCTTTAAGACGAGGGCCCGCAAAGCCAGTAAGGCGAACACGGAGACAGCCTGGGAGGCGTACAAAACGAACCTTAGACAGTACAACAAAGAACTGCGTACGGCAAAACGGAATGCCTGGACCCAATTCTGCACGAACATTCAACAAACATCAGAGGCCTTCTGACTCCGGAAGGTCCTCGGAACAATGGCACCAAAGGTAGGCTACATGAAAAACTCGGAAGGTAACTGGACAACGTCCAGCAAAGAAACCATAGAGGCTCTCACGGAGGCACACTTCCCGGGATGTTCTCTAGAAGAAACAACCTTGAAAAAGGCAGAGACAGGAGGACAGCCTCTCCCTCCCTAACCAACTCGAATACCTATTGAGTGACAGGTATCTCAGCTGGGTCAGGAAAACTTTCTCAGCAATTTTCAGTATAGGCATCGTACCCCCAATGTGGTCGCGGACGAAGGTGGTACTATTACCCACTGCGGGAAAACCATCGCACTGCACCCCTAAGGACCTATAAGCCTGTCGTCCTTCCTTCTCAAGACAATGGAGAGACTAATAAGCCTCCACATTAATTTTACCATCAACCTGAAGCAGATCCTGATAAACAGGACTGTCGAGGCGTCATTAGGAGGAGAATATGTCAGAAGAGAATATGTTCAAAAATATGTCAGAAGAGGCACTCCGCCAGGAGGTGTACTCTCACCCCTACTCTGGAACGTGGCGGTTAATAGCCTACTACGATCCCTAGAAGGTGGTGGTTGCAAAGTTATTGCTTATGCGGATGATGTCGCAATTGCCTTCTCTAGGAAATTTCCCCAGACTCTATGTGACCGCATGTCGGACAAACTAAGGGTCCTCTCAACTTGGGCAGTCCTCTTCACCAGGAAGTACAAAATACCAAACTTAAGGCTTCCAAAACTATCAGGAGAAAAACTCTACCTCAGCGGTAGCGCAAAGTACTTGGGGATTACGCTTGACAGGAAACTGGACTGGAAGTCAAACACTATGGAAATGAATGGGGATTGTCCCCAAAGATAGTCAGATGGCTTTACACAGCGGTCATAAGACCCACCCTTTTCTACGGTGTGGTGGTCTGGTGGCCTGCTCTTACAAACTCTAAAACTCCAATGTAAATGAGACACTTAGAAAAACGCAAAGGATGGCGGGGTCTGCATTACAGGTAGCTTACGTATCACACCAACTACACCCTAGATTTCATACTTGACCTTTTACCTGTAGAGATAGTGGGGGTCAAAACAGCCACGCTTTCGGCAATTAGGCTACGAGAGACGGGACTATGGAAAAGGATCAACTATGGACATACCAAGTTAGGTCTACACCACTTCACGCCTAAACGGGCTACTGACTACTGTATACCTGTTGATAATCCCACCTTAAAATGTAAGATATCCATTCCAACGAGGGAGAAATGGGCCACACAAATCCCGGGACCAGCCAGTTCCCTTCATATTTACACCGACGGTTCAAAGTCGAATGGCCAATGGGTTCACTACGAGTGGCTGTGTCTAAATAAATCCTCAATATTTCCCGACCACTGCACTATAGGCCGGATGACCACTTTTTCTGGCCAAAAACCCATTTTTCGAAAGTTCTTATAATTAAGATTTTATGATGTCATTATATTAGTATAATATCAGACTTCAATATTATGTAACAGAAATTTTGACAGAGCCACGCTCCGTTAAGTTATCGGCTTTCAAAAACAGCTGTTCGGAGTGTCGTGATCACGTGTGCTTGTTATCGGAAAAAGGAGTCCATTTAAAGCTAATAAAAAAGGCACTAAACTTAGTAATTTATAAAAATGTTGTTATGGCATCGAAAGGGAGTGATTTGTACTATATGTTTTCGATTCTCAAATGTTGGTTTGTTTGGGATTGTCCCTGTAATTGAGTGTTTTTAACAGAGCTTTTGTGTGTGTTAATCAATAACAAAAACTAATGTTTAGTTAGAGATTTAAACGGTCTTTGAGCTAGTTTGACCTTAATATTTATACTGGATTGAAGGTAATTCAATTCTTGTTCATATGAATGTAATATTAAAGTGCCCTTTTGCGCACTTTCTGTGTAATTCACTTTTTAAGGTCGCAACCTCAGGCTTGCTAACATGGAGTTTTTCGATGTTTGGAGATCTGCTGCGACCAAATGTGCGAAAGAGAATGCAATATTCGCTAGATACAAAGTTTCTATAGCTGGTTCTGTATTTGAAACCGAGAAAAAGCATGCGAGAAAAAGCAGTCGAAGCAAAAGTTTAAAGGACGTATTCCACAGATCATTATATATACCAGACCCTACAATATCATCGGTTAACCTAGCCAACCGTATCAAACAACAAAACAGATAGCTTCTTCCAAAAGAAGTATTAGAATTGCTCCACAGTCCCTTAAGGAGCGCTGATGATCAGTATCAGTAAAATATTGAAGACGATCCACTTGAGTTCAGGGAAATGGAACTTGAGACCGAAGAAGATGTTGATTAGGTGCGCATGTGAAACAGTTTAGATTATATTTTACCTTTCAGGCCTTTTTAATAATAATTACTTTAAACGGTTCGGGCGTAGCAATTGTAGAAAACATGTCCATAGTTCCTGCCAGAAAGTGTCGGTGACACGCCTTTTTTTTAATACCTAAGCTTATGAAAAACCAAAATAAAAAAACCATACCTTAATATTTTTGTTTTTTTTTAAGTTATATTTATTTTTATCTACTTTTATATAACTTTGGAAGACATAAAATCTAGTTCCGCCCAGAGGTGGCGGTGCCACGCTAATTTTCTAAAAATATGTTCCTTAGCTTACTAAGAACCCAAATCAAAAAACAGAACAGAAAAAGTGGTCATCCGGCCTATAGTGCAGCGCTGCGGCAGAATCCACGCGTGCTTTGGAATATGAGAGCTCAAATATTGCTCAAATATTACGATGAGGTAGAACGGAAGCTTACGCTTCTAAGAAATAAATTCATGTCGCCACCGTAGCGGTGAACAAGAAATGATCCTGAACAAGAAAATCAGGAACGTCGCTCTGCTTGGGTTCGTATCCAGTATTGAAAAATTATTAAAAGTGGCCGTATTTCCGGCACAACCGCAGGATTTGCCACCAGCGTGGCTTTGGCCGAGTCTAGCAATGCGGCTTGTGGCGCGACACAGAAAAGACAAGTTGAAAAGGTCAAATAACCAGGGGCAAGCCGGTTGGACGAATTTGCCCACAGACCTTTAAAGAGAGACAATAATCAGCCTCGTTCTTTTTAATAAAAATTTTATAATAACACAGGTAACGCTGAAAGCCAATCAAAGGTACAGCCAATTAATGTGGATGGACCTTAATGTGTAGACCTCATCCCGTTTTAGGCAGCCATGGGAAACAGAGCAACGGACCCAGCAGAAAATCAACTTCATGCCCGAGAAAAATTCCGGCGAAGAAGATTACGATTATGTTGCGCAGGCATGCGCCACAGAAATATAGAATGACCTGGAAACAGAAGACTCTATTAATTTTTTAGTGTAAAGTCCCTACTCTCGTGCTTACACGTACGCTGGAAGAATGGGAAGTAAAACTTTTATTCGATACAGGTACCTCTAAGTATAAATATACTCGACTCCCGGGGATGAAAGGCGACGTGACAGGGGAGACCCCCTTTGTCGTGAAGAATGCTGAGGTTAAACAACTACTAGC
The DNA here is from genome assembly GCF_030179905.1 of Drosophila bipectinata. Taxonomy (NCBI): domain Eukaryota; kingdom Metazoa; phylum Arthropoda; class Insecta; order Diptera; family Drosophilidae; genus Drosophila; species Drosophila bipectinata. Next base: position 15,847,342 of record NC_091740.1, on the reverse strand, counting down.
GGACGGCGTAATAAGGTCATCCGAATCTCCATATAATAACCCAACGTGGGTTGTAGATAAAAAAGCTAATTTATAGGGTAGCTATAGGATATAGTCGTTTCGACTTATACACTGCGTGCAAAGGAAAGAATGGTATGTGCAAAGTTTCAAGTCGATAGCTTTAAAACTGAAAGACAAGTTCGCGTAGATACAGGCAAACGGACAGACATGCTCATATCAACTCAGAAGGTGATCAAGAATACCTCCTGATCAAGAATACCCCTCTGCAAAGGTATAAAAAGCTAACAAATTTAAGTATGAAATTAATAATTCAAGACTATGCAAAGTAATATTAGGCAGCAGAACGATTTTTTACTGTCACAGCTTGTTTTTAACTGTGATAGATAGTAAAGTTTTGAACTTATTTTACTTTTATTATTTTGATGCATCATCCAATTCCATTTGTAGATAGGCTTTTTTGAGATCTATTTTGCTGAACTGCTTACCATGACAATTGATCTGGAATAGTGCCCCTTTTGTAGGCAAGGGGTAAGTCACCACAAATTCGGATTGCTCCACCTGGCTTAGGTACGAGAACATTGGGGGATGCCCAGTTGCTGAACTTCATAGGTTTCCAAATTTCTGCAGGGACTAGTCTGTTTGCTTCTCCCTTAAATTTTTCCATTTGTTCGAAAAGAACTTTGCGGTTTTTATAAAACTTGTTTATATTTTTTTTTTGAATGTCACTTACATTGACACTGTGCACCTCGCTAATGTTCTACACTGGCATTATATCATGTATAATTTAATAATTAACTAAGTGTTAACTAACATTAATTTTTATAGAGGGCGCCACTTTAATAATGAACTTTATTTTCACTTATAGTAAAGCAAATCTGATTTTGGAGTTTCTTGTATGCGTTTAAAACCCTATTTCACGATGTGAGATTCTTGTGTCCTTATATCTTTAAAGTCGTATCCCGCTGAGTAAACCGGTGAGAAACGGTGATCACCCATGAAATGGGAAAGAACAAGGGGCCCTGAATTTTGTACTGAAACTTTTCAAAATGTCCTCTCGGCACTTAATTCATTTTCAGGCCGGAGTCAACCCTGAAACAGGCTTGATTTTTGATTCGAAAATTTATTTTAATTACAGATCACAAGCCGCTTGTAACTATTTTTAATCCAGGACATCACCTTTTTCTGATGACATTAAACAGACAACAACGCTCGGACATCATTCTCATGGCTTTTATCTTCGATATAAGATATCGTAGCACACCACCGCAGGGCAACGCCGACGCTCTTTTACGTCTGCCAGTAGGTATGGATCCAGCTTTTGACACAGCCTATTAATGCTGACACAATTCGCAAGCACTAAAACACCGACGACATTTCCAAACAAGTCATGCACTTTATTACAAAATGCTGGCCTCGAAATCTTCATCAGAGAAGAAGCTTTATTAGCGTTTTTCAATCGAAGGTTTGCGATTACCACTAACCAAGAACTCTATTGCTTATACACAGATACGAATCGTGTAGTTCCTGCCGAACTTTGCTGCCATATACTGCAACTCTTCCAGGCCCCATATTTGAAGCCATGTGACTTATCTTTTTAGACGCCTTTTCTCAATATATTTAAATGTCGCCGTTTGATATTTAAATGTCGCCTACCACAACCAGCAATACGATTGCAGCACCATCATCAATTTTCGCTATTCTCAAAGACAATGGTTAGTGACAATTGGTCACAATTTACAAAATCCAGGTCTTCAGTTGTCTATTACAATGAAAAAAAAACCGAAATCAATTGAAATCGCCAAGTCATTTTTTTTCACTCAAAGGATTTTAGGAATCCAAAACACTTACATAGTTATTAATACAGCTATAGTTAAAAATTACAGCTGCGAAAAAAATATCACCACTAGGTAATGAAATGTTTAAATAGTCACCGTACTCATATTTTTAACATTAGAGATGCTCCTTTTATATAATATTTAGCAGAGCTGCTCCTGCTCCTATTTAGAGTGGTGTTATTATTTTTACGTTGCTTTTAAAAAAATGGAAAAGAATTAGAGCATTTAATAATAAATTTATGAAAAATAAATATCTAAAAAGAAATTTATGTTTAAGTAAAACTGTTTTTCAGTCTCTGACTTACACTCCGAGTGTACGGTTGTCTTGCATATGACGATCTCGTTTGTTATCTGTCGTTATCACGATCAACACATCGTGCTAACTAAATAAAGACTTAAAAGTTTTTTCGATGCATATTATAATAAACATAAAACGTCAAAAGACAATAACTGGCGATGATGTAGCATCAGCCGCAATTAACAAAATGCCACGTCAAAGGAAAAATATTACTGTGAACAAAGCTCTTCGTGACGAGTTCACAAATTACTTTCGTCCGCTTCAAATTATTGAGGACAACAACAACATTGATGACGTAGAGGAGGACCCTGAAGTCGTCCCAAAAGAGGTTACTAAAATGCCATCTATTACTGTCCTTAAACAGACTGCCAAGTTCCTACATGATGTTCTCATCCGCATCAAACTAAGTGACTACTATATTAAACCCATATCTATTGGTATCAAAACATTCACCACAGGTAAAGAAAACTACAATAAAATTTGCACTCAGCTGCGTCATCTCAAATGCGAATTCTATTCGTACGATTGCAAAAAGACCAAACCTTACAAGGCGGTACTTTCTGGTCTTGACAAATTACCCAATGCTGACCTCAAAACTTTGCTTAATAAAATAGGCCTGAAATGCATTGATGTTAAAAGAACTGAAAAACAACAAAAAATGACAATAAGCTATTGCTCTAAAATCAAGCAGCAAACTGACACAATGCTACAATTGCCAGCTTTATGGACATGGGTCCTTGCATTGCGCTGTAGAGACCTCTTGCGCCCACTGTGCAGGCCCACACAAGACCATTGAGTGCCCTGAGAGCACCAAACTAAAATGCGCAAACTGCAAAGGGAATAACCCCTCCTCCGACCCTCAGTGCCCTTGCCGACTTTCTTATCAGTGGCTTCTCCAACGACGATCGTCCAGCGGTAATCGTTTCATCAAACCGAGGTACGAGAACCAAACAGCTCGTGGAGCTCGTATCAGCCAGGACAGCACTGTACCAAGACAGCACTCAACTCCGATTCGGCCGCCAAATCTTCCTCAAGTTTCATACCAGAGCTACAGAAATGCAGTCGTAAACAACGACTCAAATCCACCGAGTTCTCCCGACCTTTTTACTTATCGTTGAAATCACAGCTCTTACGACTGAGCTCATAAATAGAGTACCTGTACCTGTACCTCAAAAAAAGAGCAGTTCAATATAATAACTCAACTTGCTATCCAATATGTGTGCTCGTGCCGTCAGTAGTAAACGTCTTGAGTTAGTTAACTTCCTCATTAAAAACCAAATTCATGTTTGTCTTGTTAGCGAAACATGGCTAACGGATAAAATTAAACTGTCTATACCAAATTATAAAGTTTATCGAAATGATGGTGGTACTACAAAAGGTGGAGGTGTTGCGATTATAGTAGAGAACAGTATTCAGCATGAACAAATCAAAAGTATAAAGACCCATCTTATAGAAAACACTGGTATAAAGATAAACATTGACTCCAATAATTCTCTTAAAATATATTCTACCTATTTTCCTGGTGCTTCAGCTTAATGCCTAAACAATCCACCCAACTTTTCTTTAACAAATAAACACATAACAAGAAAGGAAAGCTAACTTCGGGCGGAGCCGAAGTTGATATACCCTTGCAGTTAAAACCGGATATATATCGCAAACATCGGATATAGTTGGCCGATCCTTATGAGAATATGATAATATAACCCAATTTATTATAATATAAAATCTAAAAAAAAGTCCCAAACTTCTATCTTCAAAAATACCAAAGTTGGTATTTCTACCAAAAAACATTTCCGATCGTTCAGTTATATGGCAGCTATAGGATATAGTTGGCCGATCCTTATGAAATTGAGTAGGTTGTATTATCTGACCAAAAATATAATCAGTAGTAAGTTCCAGCTTTCTTTCTTCAAAAACACGAAAGTTGGGTCATTTCCGATCAATCAGTTATATGGCAGCTATAGGATATAGTCGGCCGATCGTTATGAAATTTAGCATGTTGTAATGTTTTGCCAAAGATAGCTCTCGTGTCAAATTTCAACTCTAACTCTAAAAACACCAAAATTATACCATTTCCGATCAATCAGTTATATGGCAGCTATAGGATATAGTCCGACTAGTCCGTTCCGACTTATATACTGTGTGCAAAGGAAAGAAGGGTGTGTGCAAAGTTTCAAGACGATAGCTTTAAAACTGAGAAACTAGTTCGCGTAGAAACAGACAGACAGACAGACGGACAGAAGGACATGCTCATATCAACTCAGGAGGTGATCCTGATCAAGAATATATATACTTTATAGGGTTGGAGATGTCTCCTTCACTGCGTTGCACACTTTTGACCAAAATTATAATACCCTCTGCAAGAGTATAATAAAAATGTTCAGGGCCGACCTAGTAAAATTTTCACAAATTAATGGCCATAACATATTGGGTGGTGACTTGAACTGCAGAAATCGATTATGGAATTGTGCCTAAGCTAACTCGTTTGGAAATTGCCTTCATGAGCTTTTGTCAAAAGGAAAATTTTCGCTTTTATACTCCAAAAATCCAACCTATATACCAGCTAACTTTAGTAGCAAGCCTTCAACTCTTGACATTTTTCTTACAAATTCACCGATAAATTTCTCCGAGCCAATTGTGCATACAGTACTTTGTAAGTTTACTAAAGGAGTTCATTGCAAAAATGTTACACACTTGCAATACTCCAAAGCTAACTGGAAAAAATTTAAGCATATACTCAATGTTGCAACCTTAGCCAATCTCGAAGCTCTTTCGGATTTTAAAGCGGAGCAAGAAGTAGTAGATGTAATGGTCGATACTCTTCAAGCTGACATACATAATGCAATAAAACAGTGTGTATCCGAAGCGCCTGTTAGGCCCATAGTTTTGAAAATTCCACAGTGGATAAAAATTATAATCAGTGATAGAAACACAAATCAAAGAAAATGGATTAGAACCAGACAACCCATCTTTAAGGCTTGGGTAAACTATTTGAACCACATGATTCGCCAGAAACTATTTGAGCATAACAATGAAAAATGGAATCTTAAACTGTGTAAATTGGACAAGAATTCCAGACCATTTTGGAAGCTTACTAAAACTATTAAGAACAAAAAACAGTTTATCCCAAGTTTCTTTCACAATAATATAGTGTGTTCCACAAAGGCAGAAAAAATTGATATCTAAGCAGAAGTTTTTGACTTAAAACATCACATTACTGACAGTTTCTCAGACTATAATACCTCAACTGAAGTCCAAAACACTTTAAGCGAATTTAACAATTTGAATGACCTAACATTCACACCTGAAATCACTCCTAAGGATATTGACGTCATAATAAAGCCACTAAAAATTAACAAATCACCTGGCATTGATAAAATTCCAAACATTTGTCTAAAAAATTTACAAAAAAATGTGATAGACTTTCTTGCTCTAATCATGAATAAATGTCTTCAAATTAGTTATTTCCCCAAAAATTGGAAAATTGCAAGAATTATTCCAATTCCTAAGCTAGGGAAGTCCCCGGATTGTCCAAATAATTACCGTCCGATAAGTTTGCTATGTGGTTTCACAAAAATTTTTGGAAGATTAATTAAATCTAGGCTCAATCTGCATGTGAAAGATAATAACATTTTACCCCCAGTCCAATATGGCTTTCGTGCTTTTCTGAACTGTATTCACCCAATTGATCAAATCACTAACTATATAAAGGAAAGTTTTGCACGAAAAGAGTCAGTTGGCATGGTAACGCTTGACATAGGAGCTGCTTTTGATACTGTTTGGCACCATGGTCTAATCCAGTGGTGGGCAAACTCTCATTTTACATAGCACGCGAGTATAGGGTAGGAAATTCTGCCGCAGCGCTGCCGGCACACTGACAGTGTGAGAAATCTCAAATATTTTTTAGAACTCTCTCATTTGCTCTCATTTTGATTCATTTGACAGCACAAATTAAAAATCAAAATGTTTCCACTGAGAAAAATTTTCTCAGAAATTGGGTTGGAAAAAGTTTTGTCCATAGAAAATATAGATAGAGAAGCGTAGCTTTTCATTTTTTTTTAAACTCTGGCTAGCAAAGCTTTCTTTAAAACAAAATACACTATTTTAGTGCCCATTCCAACTTTTGAATAACCGAAAAATGAAATAAAAAAATACGTTTTTTTCGATCAGTGAATTCTCTCAAATTTTAAACATGTGTTAGTTTTGCCCACCACTGGTCTAATCCATAAGCTTATCACTTGTAACAGCCCAATATATTTAACAAATATCATCCAAAGTTTTCTCTCAGATAGGTACTTTTACGTCAGTCTTGATGGTACCAATTCGAATAAAAAACTAATCAAAGCAGGTGTCCCAAAGGGCTCTGTGCTCGGATCAGTTCTTTATAACATTTACACCTATGTCATCCCCTATTTCAAAGATGTCATACACTTATATTTGCCGACGACACAGCCCTGTTTAGCTCTGGCACTACTTATAATTCGATAGAAAACGAGCTCCAAATGTCCTTAGATGCAATATAAAAATAAATGCCTCAAAAACGAAATCAATTTTCTTCACCAAAAAACGGAAACTGTGTTATCTGTCAAATAGTGAACTTAAACTAAATAAAACTGACATTAAATAGGAAAACTCCATAAAGTATCTTGGCATTAATTTTCACAAAAAACTTATTTTCAATGGTCACATAAGTCATACCATTGATTATGGGAAAATAAATAGGACCAGCAGAATATTGTACCCTTTTATAAATCGCAGATCAAATCTCCCAAATCACACTAAGCTGACAATATATAAACAAATTTTTTTACGCATAATGCTTTATGGATCTGAAATCTGGGGCTGTAGTGCCAAGACCCATATGAATAAATTACAAATTGCTCAAAATAAAATCTTAAAAATGATTTATAATTCACCATTTTTCTATGCGATCAACCGTCTGCATTTAAAAGCAGATATTAAAATGATCGATGCACTCATCTCTCATTCAACAAATAAATTCAATATTCGCAAATCTTATATCGCACATCCGCGTGCTGACAGGTCCTTCCCTTCCTAGTATTACGCTAGTAACCACGAAGAACCAGTCTTCTTGGATTATTAAATGTAAATAAAAATGAACAAATAAATATTAAATAAACAAAAAATAGAATATTACAGTTTTAAAGATAGATAGACTTATTAAAAGTCTAAACTCTAAGTCAAAAAAAAAAAAATTTGTTAGCATTAAGCAAAATTGAAAATGATATTGGAAAATAAAGCAAAACTATTGAATTGAATTGAATAAAACTGTTTTCGATTAGAAGGAATTAAAATTTTACAAAATTTCAACAGTAACATATTTTTTTTTCATCCAATTCAAAATGTGCTGAAGTGATGGTATTTTTTTCGCAACTTTAGATTAAGATTTTTGGCTAAAAAAACCAGTTTGACCTCTATCTTCATAAAAACTTTCGAAAACACTAAACTTTGACTATATCGAAGAATAGGAAAATATTTGTTATGGTTATTTTTTTGTGGTCATGCTAGTCAAACTCTATATAAAAATTTTAAATTTAGTCTATCAAATGGAAAAAAAATATCTTACAGTTCTATTCCCTTTGTTTTTGACACGGCATCTTAGTATCGCAATTTCGCCTACAACGGCAGAAACATTTCTTGGGCTTATATCGTCAAAAAAAGGTCGGTCTATGTTAGACGGCTCTAAAAAATGAAAATTAATTTTAGGTTTCACTTTAATAGTGTTTAACATCTTACCATGAGGAATAAGAAATGAAGTTGCACTGACTTGTTCAATGCATATGTTTAAATTTAATAAAATAAGTATTAATGGCTTTATTTTTAAAATTGAGGTATTTGTAGGAGTCAACCAACAAGCCATCGTTATTTATTTATAACATATATATTTTGTCCAATAATTAAGATATTTTGCATAACATCCGAGCCGTTAAATCGAAGTATGTAAAACTTTTTTTTTAATGGTAATAGTCTTTTAATGCACAAAAGAAATTTATTTTAATAAGAAAGAATACTTCAATCTTTATTAAAACCGAACGGATAGGTTTTTGTTATATATATTTATAAATTTCATTAGTTTGCTTGAATTTACATTCTACACAATAGTTTTTTTTTTTCGATAAACACGCTTCTTACAACCCCGTGTATTATCCGTAGCAGGATAAGAGAGACCTTTTAATAAGGAACATTTCTGTATTACAGAAAAATTTATCGCGCATGTCCTTGGCATTGAGGAGTAGAAAACACTTGTAGCTCTGATACCGTTTTTACACTACTAACTAGGACAGCAAAACCCGCAAAGCTGAGCGTCCAAGGTTTTATAATATTTGTTAAAAATTGTCCATACGCTTAAAGCTTTATATTATAAATAAATATGAATAAAATAACATACTATATTTATACCCTTGCAGAGCGTATTATAATTTTGGTCAAAGTTTGCAACGCAGTGAAGGAGACATCTCCGACCCTATAAAGTATATATATTCTTGATCAGGATCACCTCCTGAGTTGATATGAGCATGTCCGTCTACGCAAACTAGTCTCTCAGTTTTAAAGCTATCGACTTGAAACTTTGCACCACCCTTCTTTTCTTTGCACGCAGTATATAAGTCGGAACGGCCGGGATCGGCGGACTATATCCTATAGCTGCCATATAACTGATTGATCGGAAATGGTATAACTTCGGTGTTTTTAGAGTGAGAGAGTTCAAGTTTTACATGAGCGCCATTTTTAATAGTAATACGACATGCCAAATGGCAAAGTAATACGACATGCCAAATATCGTAAGGATCGGCCGACTATATCCTATAGCTGCCATATAACTGAACGATCGGAAATGACTCAACTTTCGTGTTTTTCAAGATATAAAGCTGGAACTTGGTAGAGATTATATTTTTGGTCAGTTGATCCGACCTACTAAATTTCATAACGATCGGCCGACTATATCTTATAGCTGCCATATAACCGAACGATCGGAAATGGTTTTTGGTAGAAATACCAATTTTGGTATGTTTGAAGATAGAAGTTTGGGACTTTTTTTAGATTATGCATTGTAATAAATTGGATTATATATTCATATTCCCATAATGATCGGCCAACTATATCCGATGTTTGCGATATATATCCGGTTTTAACTGCAAGGGTATATAAACTTCGGCTCCGCCCGAAGTTAGCTTTTCGTTCTTGTTTTTATTATTTATGACACTGTAGGTGTAGTTTTTCCCTATACATCAAGTGGGACTCGAAATGGGTATTGGTTTTTTGTGGGGTGAAGTCGATGGGAAGAGAGTTTGTAATGAAATCTGCTCAGCTCTTTTAAAGTATTTAATTATTTTAGATAGTAAAAAAAAAAACAGAACATCTTCGCCTTTATTGTGACAGTTGCACTGGCCAAAATAAGAATAAAGCAGTGCTAGCAATGTTAATTTATTTCTTTAGTTCCTTAAAAAAATCTAAAAACTTAAAAACTATAAAAATTTTCTTTTTATTGCCTGGACACACTACACAGTGCGACAACAAAACAAAAAAATTGGAGGAACTTTTGAAGAGACCTACTTGGAATTGTTTATTAGTTCGAATATAGTATAAAACCGTATTTTAAATTTTTCTAAGACCCTCAAAATCTTGATTTATTTAGAAAAAACGGGTTTTCGGGACTTTTTTTCTCTTAAAAATTCCTAAACGCGTAATTTTAAACTGATATTAAAATTTTTCAATGAAATTGGTCTCGTTTTATTCAGAAATATCGAGACAATATTGATATGTGTAAAAAATGATACCATTTTTTGGAAGTTGTACCGAAAAAATGGCGTCAAAGTCCGAATAACACGACAAAAATAAAAAAATGTCAGTTTCTTGCGTAAAAATTGTATCCTTTTTGTTGAAATAAATTAAAGATCTATTTTTTTTCAAAAGCTACAACATTTAACTACTAAAAACGTCAAAAATTTTAAAATCGGTTTAAAATTACCTTAGAGACCTTAAAAGGACTCTTCAAAAGTACCAAATCACTGTCGCACTGCGCTATGATGCCCGTGGATTCGGTACGCATCACTTTTGAATCTTTTATACGAAATCGTAATATATGGGCACCCAGCGAATGGCCGACACTTATTGGGAATGCTAGAACAAATCCAACCGGCTATGAATTACATTAGAATTACAGTCCACAAATTTTAAAAACTTGATACTTTTTTCAAACTATTTATTCAAGCACAAAACATTACATTTAAGTAAATTACGAATTGCTGTTCAATGCCCATTACACAGTCCGACAAAAAAAGAAAAATTGGAAGAACTTTTGAAGAGACCTAGTATAAAACCATGTTTAAAATTTTTCAAACACTCTCAAAATCTTGATTTATTTGGAAAAAACGGTTTTTTGGGACTTTTTTTGCTCTTAAAAATTCCTAAGCGCGTAATTTTAAACCGATTTTAAAATTTTTTTCGTTTTCAATATTTAAATGTTGGAGCTTTTGAAAAAAAATAGATCTTTAATTTATTTCAACAAAAAGGATACAATTTTTACGCAAGAAACTGACATTTTTGAATTTTTGTAGAGTTGTTCGGACTTTGACGCCATTTTTTCTGTACAACTTCCAAAAAATGGTATCATTTTTGACACATATAAATATTGTCTTGTTAATTCTGAATAAAACGAGACCAACTTCATTAGGGAATTATACAATTTGTTGAAGTCACAACGCTTTTCCCAAAACAAGTCAGTGCAATTTTACTAGCGCTCTGGAGTAAAAGTGTGTAAAAGAAAGGAATAATGGAAATGGAACGGCACACCATCAAAATTTCCTTTTTATTGCCTGGACACACTACACAGTGCGACAACAAAACAAAAAAATTGGAGGAACTTTTGAAGAGACCTACTTGGAATTGTTTATTAGTTCAAATATAGTATAAAACCGTATTTGAAATTTTTCTAAGACCCTCAAAATCTTGATGTATTTAGAAAAACGGTTTTTCGGGACTTTTTTGCTCTTAAAAATTCCTAAACGCGTAATTTTAAACAGATTTTAAAATTTTTCAATAAAATTGGTCTCGTTTTATTCAGAAATATCGAGATATAAATCTTTAATTTATTTCAACAAAAAGGATACAATTTTTACGCAAGAAACTGACATTTTTGAATTTTTGTAGTGTTTTTCGGACTTTGACGCCATTTTTTCTGTACAACTTCCAAGAAATGGTATCATTTTTGACACATTCAGATTCCTTCCACTTAAGGGGAAAAATCGAGGTTTCCAAAGATAAGTTGAAAAGTCTTGGAAGAGGTTTGCCCTGGCCCTGGCACAGTATTTTAGCACACAGCCTGGTACTCCATCGGAACCAGGCGAATAAATGGGTTTGACCCTAAGAAGATCAGATAATAAGTTGTTCTCAGAGAAAAACGGACAGAAAATAATATTTGCTGCTTGAATGTTATATGCGTAAGGCTGATCTGTCAATTTAGGCAGAGACTAAGTTTTTTGAAAAAAATCTGCGAATAGATCGGCAATGGCCTGATCAGAGGAAGCAGAGGAATTTTCATACGTAAGCAGGGGTGAAAAAGATACGTGTTTACGCTTAGTGTTTACAAAATTATAAAACTGCTTTGGATCCTGAGTAAATTGTATCCGGCAGCGGTCAATATAATTCCTATAACATTCAGCGTTATGCACGGTAAAATTCGACCGAGCTAGTAGGTATCTTGAGAAATCAACACTACTGCAGGTTTTTTTATATTTAAGTAAAAGCTTATTTTTTTTATTTTTTAGGTTAGTGAGGCACCTTGTAAACCAAGGAGGATTTGTTGAAGCGGACGGATATTTCCAAGCCACACATGAGTCAACAAATGTATTTAAAGTAAAATAAAATTTTTCTAAAGTGACATTAAGATCAGTGCACGCCAGAATATCAGACCAGTCAAATGTATCGATAAGGCTATTAAGTTTCTGAAAATCAGCTTTACAGAAACAGCGAATCTTATTTACCACGCTCGGAGACATCTGATCGATACCAGGAGTAGTTTGATTGAGACCTCCAGCGCGGGGTGATATGGATCCTCTGGGGTTGAAAGGGGAAAGGCTCTGGAGAGAGCAGTACCATCAGGATCAGATACAAAACATAAGTCTAAAAGCCGACCTAGCGAATTTCTAACATGATTGATCTGACCTAGGGACATGTCAAACATGCCCGCGGTGAAGTCATGGTAAGTTATAAACGACAAAGATGGTGAGTTATCGACGTTGGACCACTTTAATTCTGGGATATTAAAGTCGACGTATCGAATAGCGGACAAATGCTGCCAATATGTGGGCGGTTCAGACATATGCGGTATATATGAACATGTAATGTATAAAGATTTCACGGACAAAGTGATTTTAACGCAAATAAATTCTAAGTCACCAAACTCTTTGGATTTCACCTCTTCAGAAGCAAGAGTAGAGTCTACCGAAATGAGGACTCCACCCCCCCTTCGCTGAGGTCCATTCCGTCTAAAAGTGGTGTACTTACTTGAAAAAACTTCAAAGCTAAAGATCTCCGGCATTAACCAAGTTTCTGTAAAGGCAATAATATGGGATGCAAAAAATGAAGCCCCCTAGTAGAAGCCTCATAGCCCCATATAACCATAACCATACTAGTTTTTTGGGTTAGTGGACGAAGAAGAGGTGGAAGGTTGGTCAGTGGTTCTAATATGTGGAAGGTTCACTCACACTGGTTTTAAAACTTTTTTATTTAAGGAACTAGGCTAATGTTCTTGGACGAAAATGTTCTCTGGCCAAAAACTGGGTGAACAAATCGTCTTGAACATCAGCGCAGGCACACGAATCTTGAAAGAAGACGTGCCTTATGTGCGCCTTTTTGCGCCTTTTTCAAAGATAAAAATTGAATTTAGGCATCAGACGCCTGTACATAGGCAGCAAAAAACAAAGAGAGAAAGACATTCACGGAGAGAACAATTTTTGTGGGATATATCGTTTATCAAATATTTTTTAGTCTGTACGAAATATTATTTGAACTTAACTTATTTTTTATATTGTGTGTTAAAATCAAAAATTATAAAAGCCGGCCAGAATAAGACAATACGAATCATGACCCCGAAAAACGACGCCTTTATTAAGCTAAAGACGTTCTTAAGTGATAACCAAAAGAGGTTGCACACCTTTCAACCCCGAGACGAACGCGCATATCGGGTAAATATCAAGGGCCTCCACTATTCGACCGATTTGAAAGATATCGAAGAGGGACTCGGCCGCTACGGGCACAAGGTCAGGGCAGTTGAGCCGGCAATTACATTTCCCGTAATGCTACCGCTGCCAAGCCTACGGGCACACACAAAGTTACTGCCAGCGTGAATATCGTTGTGTGAAGTGTGCAGGCGAGCACCGCACGGCCAAATGTAAAACAACGGCCCTTTGTCTCCATTGGCCCTCCTGCAGCCTCTTACAAAGGCTGCCCAGCCTACAAGAAGAATGTTTTTGGCCCCAAGAAGGCGGCCCTACGTTACCAACCAACTCACTTTTACAGGATCGACCCCAACGTTAGCAGGATTGACCCCAATGTCAGCTATGCCGATGCAGCAAGGAATGCTGCTCTACAACCCGAGACCAATCCCAACGCCAACTAATCCCGGTAATGGCCAGAATGGAGGCAATGTTCGAATGCATGATGGAGAAAATCATGGGTCAAATGACCCAAATGATTGACACCATTTGCAAGTCTCTATGCAAACGGGACTAGACATTATGATATGGAACGCTAACGGCCTGGTGAAAAGCAGGCCAGTGGTGGAGCTCTACTCTAGGACCGAGCAGGCCGATATTCTCCTCATAACGGAAACACACTTTACCAACAGGTCCTCCCTCACCCTAAGAGGATACGATATCATCGTCGCCAACCACACAAGAGGTCGCGGGGGCGCGTCCTTCCTTATCCGCAGCAGCATTAAATACGAGAACCTGCCAGCCATTAGAGAGGACTGGGTGAAATGCGCTCAAATTCAAGTCGCCACCACTAATGGAGACATCACCATTTCTGCTGCCTGCTGCCCCAACTCCCCCAACTTAAAAATTAATATTTAAAAAATTTAACATTCAAAATTTTTAAATTTAAAACAAAATTTAAAAAAAAAATTAAAGTTTCCCACACTTTTGAAGTGTTTCCATATGTTACTGTTTTCTTTTTGGATACATTTTGCTGTTGTCCACTCAAAAGTTTGTTTACTCAAAATTTTCAGTTACAGCAGTGCTGCCATTTTATTGGTAGATCTAGCTAATTTGAAACTGCGAAAGCTATAAGATTTTGTGAAATGCTATTAGCTAGAAATCTAGCATTCTTTTTAAAGATTTGGGTGGCATTTTTTTATTATTTTAATGATTTCATAATAAGGGTGTAAGAAAAATGACCAGGGATTGAGAAAAAATACCAGGAATGTGAAAAATTATCAGGGAATAATAACAAGGAACAAAGACCAAAAAAACAAAGACCAAAGAAGGAACAAAGAACAAGGAACAAAGACAAGGAACAACAAGACCAATAAAATAAAAAAAGAAAAGAAAGCTAACTCCGGGCGGAGCAGAAGTTGATATACCCTTGCAGTTAAAACCGGATATATATCGCAAAAATCGGATTGAGTGGGCCGATCATTATAAGAATATAATAATGGTGTTCAAGAGCTGAGCCAGCAAAGTGCACCGCTATGGGTCGGGCCATTGCTCTATTGGTGGACAGTGATCGTATGACCTCAGCAACTTTGTGCTTGGTCAGAGAAGATGCCACGAGCATTGAGCCGCTGGGGCTCCTTGTGATACCGCACAGGCAAGGATCCTACAAAAGGACCTCTCCCTTCCCACTACTTATGTGCCCATGGGTGCTCTATCCTTCCTGAAACGGCTCGCGGTCCCATCCAGATTTACGGATGAAAGCTACGAGTCTGTGTGGAGCGACCTCCGTGAGGTCTGTTAGGTCTGTAAGTATTGCTGCGCCCAAGAATTTGAGTCGGATGCGCCCCAGCGCAGAGCATTGACACAGGAGGTGTGCGACTGTCTCTTCCTCTTCTTCGTCTCCACAGCTCCTGCAGTAGTCATAATGTGGCACCGCTAGTCTAGCCGCGTGTGCTCCTATTAATCAAAGTCCCGTAATGGCCTTGATCGCCAGACTACAGTCCTGCCTATTTAGGGCGATAAGCATCATTGATCTCTTCCTAGATCGGATGGGCCATATCATGCGGGAGTTCCTGCAGTTTTGGAGATTTCTCCATTTCCCTAGTGATGCGCGGTCAAAGGGATCCCTGCATTTTAGCCTACACGTAGCTAAGGGGATACCTACTGGTTTCTTCTCCGGTAGGAGAGGATTGGTAGTACCTGCTCTTGCTAGTTCGTCGGCGGCGCAATTACCCTCGTGGTCCCTATGTCCGGGCACCCATATGAGGTGTATGTCATGCTTCTCCATCTCAGCAACTCCTTGGCTTTTGAGGGCCTTGGAGTTTGACGGGCCATTGGCCCCTTTTCCGGTATTTTTTTGGGAGTTCCGCTCTCCACTTTGGTTTTTGTTTGTTAAAGAAATAATCATGTTTTGGTCCCACGAGTAGGCGGGAAGGGGTTCGTCCATCATGACATAGCCCGCTTGTCACAATAAGCCTGGTTAAAACTGGGAGGTCGGCCTGTCCCCCAGAGTTCGCATATTAGCGTCCGAGCCCCCCTCGGACACGCATCCTTCGGCATATGCTGTTCCACCTTGGATTGGGGTGATTTAAGGAAGGGAGTGTTCTTCTCCCCGCCCGACTACCATTAGCCAGCATCCTCGGCGGAGACATGACCTTACCGGGACCTGTTACCAGCCGCCCTCACGTGGAGAGTATAGTCGCATTACCAGCGGTGTACACAGTTACGGCACGCAATTGCTTGCACGTAGGTCCCCCTGTTGTACCCGTTGGCTGACGGCCACTTTCACTTAGTTCACTTATCACAAGTTCACTTTAGTTCCCCAACAAATAAAGAGCCAAAGCTCGCTAGATACAACTTTGGCAGTCGCCGTTACCGATTTATAAATTTTACATACCCCGGCTGGGTTGCATGTTGTTGCTCCACCTTCTATGCCTACCAGCACAGAAGGAGCAAAAAGTCTACACTAACCAGTAATGAATTTGAGCCCATTTGAGACTGCCTGGGAAATGACATCAGAGGCCGTTCTGATGGCCTTGTAGCTGGGGACTTTACCGCGTGGACGCAGGACTGGGGAAACGTTTGCCTCACTCGATCTCGTACTGCTAAACGACGGAAACCAGCACACTTTCAGCAGAGCCGGAGCAGGATCCATCATAGATCTAACGCTAGCGACTGGCGCTAACTAGAAGATAAGCGGCAGCTTTACGGCCAGCGACCACGAAGCGATATTGAGCTCAATTGGGAGACCTCAAGAAAGACCGAGGGAACCGAACCCACGAGGCTACAGAGTCGGTACGCTTCAGGTGAGGTACTCACCGAGGCAGCGCGCGACATCGGCAACGTCCCATCAAGCGGAGCGAACGAAATGGCTGACACCCTGGCAGCTAAGTTCGAGGCAGCGTGCAAGTTAAATTATTATTGTTCGATGAATTAAAAAAATTTAATTTTTATTTTAATTTATACAACTTGGTGTTAAACCTTTATTTATTAAACTTAATTATTACAAGACACTTTCGATTTTCTTAAATATTTTCTGTCAACCGTATAATAATATTTTCTGTTTCTTCGAAGGGAAGCTGATGTTTACTTTTAATTTTGATTTGTTTATGGGAAACCGAGTTCGGACCTCAGAGCCAAAGACAAAGCCAAAGGCTAATGCAGAGTTTCAAAATATTGTTTATAAAAGCCATAAGTGGCCTGTATAACTTGGGGTTGGATAACTTGCATGGCGAGCATGCAGTCGAGAAGCCGCTACCGTAGAAACCATGCAGCGAGCGAGAGGCAACGACAGCTTTGAGGAGCGGCACCTAGCCTTCAAAGACCGTCGTAGAGCTAAGACGGTGGCCATCTGATATAGCAAAAGGAAATGCTTCCTGGAGCTATGTGACTCGGCTTAGAAAAACCCATGGGGCAACGCATATCGGTTAGTGTTGAAGAGGCTGCGCGTAGGAGGCCAGTCCCCCACGGACCCGAACGCACTAAGGACCATAGTGCGAGCGCTGTTCCCAGCCGGCAGCCAGGTCACCCAGCTACCCAGACATGGAAGTGGCTGAGAGGGCAACGGAGGAAGTTTTGGCCATAAGGTGTGGCCTAGTGTATCCTCGAAGGCACTTTTCCCACCAAGTGGAAGGTGCAGACGCTCCTGCTGCTCCTCAAACGAAGGAAACCTAGTGAGGAGGCGTCGTTCTATAGGCCAATCTGACTGCTGGACACAATGGGCAAGGTCTTCGAGAAGGTTATCGCAACGAGACTCGAAGCTGCTATAGAGAATACGGGAGGGCTGTCTCCCAAGCAGTACGGGTTCCGGATGGGAAGGTCGTCAGTGGATGCCATAGCAGCGGTGGTTGGCATTTGTCGCAACGCAATAGCGGGAACCAGGTGGAAGGGTGGCTCCAAGCTGTACTGCATAATAGTCACCCTCGACATCAGGAACGCATTCAACACGGCGGACTGGAGAAAAACATTGGCAGCCCTAAGGCGGTTCAACGTTCCCAGTGCCAAAATAAACGTTGTCAGTAGTTACTTTAGCTGCAGAGTGCTACTTGTCGACACGGACATGGGGTTACGGGGGGTGTGCCCCAAGGATCGGTCCTAGGACGGCTGCTGTGGATCCCGAGGCTGAAGCTCCCAGCGGGATGCAAGCATAGGGAGGTTGTGGTCAAGCATAGGGAGGAAGCGGAAAGAGCGGCAAACAAGGCAATTGAGGAAATGGAGCAGTGGCTCCAAAATGCTAAACTAAGCCTAGCCCCGCAAAAGACGGAAGCGGTGCTGGTCAGATGCCGCAAGATGCTGGAAACTGCGACGCAAGGTCGAGCTCGAGCCAGAAAGCCGGTCGCTGAAGAAGAACGAAGTCCACCCAATAGTAGTCCTGGTAGTCCTCCGCTCACTATACTACAAACAAGGACTATACCGTAAAGAAATGTGGAAACTACGGAGGCAACCATACGGCAATCCATAGAGTATGTATAATAAGCAAGGAGTTGAAGAGTCGCATGCATCAAGCGACCGCAACGTGCAACCAAAATCCACAGAGACGTCAAGACGTCTTCTTCGCAAAGCTGCGAGGTCCTCATTCGGTACCCTAAACACCACCAACGGCTTTTCCGATGCTTGACGATCTGAAAGGGAAATTCCAATTCAGCCTAAATCACAAAGCGCTCAACAGGCCCCAGAACAGCCACACAGCAAAACGGAAACTATGATGCTTACCCTCCAACAAAGTATGATGGAGCTTATAACATTTATGAAAACGACCATGTAAACACTTTTTCAAAACCAGAACATGGTGATACAGCTGCTCGTAGCACAACAGTCTAAATATCAATGTGGAAAGCCAAGGGTGCCTAACGGCATAAACTAGAATTTTCACATTTCTTGACCGAATACCTTATTGACTGATATTGTTACTGGCGGTAACGCATCTTACAAGCAAATAAAACTTTCAGATAGGAGGCTACACAATCTACCGCATAGATCGTCCAGATGGGAAAGCACACGTCGAAACTGGAGTTCTAATCAGAGAACGCATTAAACACCATTTTTACAAAAGGTTTGCAACAAACTTCTTGCAGGTCAAATCGATACAAATTCAATCAAGCAACGGGATCTTTTCAATCGCTGCAATCGTTTACTGCACTCCTCGATTCTAAATCTCGGAAGGACAATTTATGGACTTGCACAATTCACTTGGGGATCGTTTTATAGCCACAGGAGACTACAACGCCAAAAATACGCACTGGGGATCACGTCTAGTGAAGCCAAAGGAAGGCAATTGTACAATGTAATTTTTTGGCACATTTTTTCTTTTTTAACGTTGCTTTTATTTCTTGAATCCTCTCTTTGCGAGCGTAACAAGAGGTGTATCAAATCTTATATTTTTGACATAACTAACAGTCATATTGACTGATACAGAGTTAGACGGCCCTAAAAATCGATTGCTGGGTTGGGAGGTCGTTGCGTCTCAGGCGGGATTCGCTAGAAACCCGACTCAATCCCCGAGCAAGAAAATTTGGGTTCGAAGACAGTTTTTTTCTGTATGACTCTTTTTGCTTCTGAATTTCATCTTTCACTGCGAAGATGCCCAGATCCCGGTGGATGTTTTCGTTGTGAACATACCAAGGTGCCCCAGTGATAGTTCTAAAGATTTTTGATTGTGCGCGCTGTATGATGTCTATGTTGCTGCTGCTCCCGATCCCCCACAGCTGGGAGCCATACGTCTAGATTGGCTTTAGGACTGAATTGTACAGTAGTAACTTGTAGTCCAGGCACAGTGGCGATCGTGAGTTTATGATCCAGTGGAGGCTGCTGGCTTTCAGTTTTAGGTCCACCTTTTTGCATTCGATGTGCTTGCGCCAGGTAAGTCGTCAATCAAGGTGAACGCCAAGGTACGTTACGTCGTTAGCTTGAGGGATCTGCATACCGTTTAGTAAAAGCGGAGGGCATGTTTGTCTATTAAGAGTAAACGTTATATGTTTACACTTTTGTTCGTTAATTTTAATGCGCCAGTCGGACAGCCACCTTTCCACTATTATAAGATGATTAGCCAGTTGGGTTGTTGCCTGCGTTGGGCATCTGGAGCGACTAAGAATAGCGGTATCATCGGCGAACGTTGACGTTGTTAGTTGTGCGCTCGTAGGAATATCCGCAGTATACAAAACATATAGACACGGTCCGAGTGCGCTTCCCTGTGGAACTCCAGCTTCGATGGTGTAGTCGCCCGAAGTAGCTGCGTTGCATCTCACTGAGAATACCCTATTGAAGAGGTATGATTCCAGTAGCTTGTGGGTGTATGTTGGCAAATACGTTTTAATTTTGTGCATGAGTTCGATGAGCCAAACTCTGTCAAAAGCTAGTGATACGTCGAGAAAAATAGCGCTGCAGCATTCTCGCTGTTCGAAGGCTGAGCGTATTTCGGATGTTAATCTGTTCACTAGTTCGATGGTTCCGTGGTTTCTACGGTAGCCAAATTGGTGTGCCGGGATCATATTGCAAGCTTCCAGATGTGGGTAAGATGCGAGTTAGCAAGTATTTTCCAAACAATTTAGACAAAAGAGATAGAAGGCTTATTGGTCTGTATGATGACAAAATTGATTGGTCTTTTCCAGGCTTTGGTATGATTATAATGATGGATTTCATCCAATATTTGAGAAATAGCCAAGATTATTATTTTTTAATTTTTTTTTTTTTTTCGCGGTCAGAGCATCAGCTAGCATTCCTGTATTCATCATAAAGATATGAGGCCCAGACGACCTAGGGGCGCTCGAAAAACGGTTTATTAGTATTTATTAAGCTATTTATTTATTAAGCTAAGAGGAGTTAGTAAGAAAATTTCAAATACTAGATTTTTTTAAATCAAGGACAGAAAAAAGATGTTATAGAGATGTTATGTTATATTGTAGTTCGAACATAAGACCTTAAAAGGTCGTGCTATGCATATGACGAACTACAATGGCTACTGAAGTTCTAGTCCTTCTATTAGGAGGAATGTTAAATTTTGAGCGTGTAAGTAAATGCTGGCTATCTACATCCCCGTTAATAAGGTTATGCAGAAAGACTACACCGAGCATTGTCCTACGATTTGTTAAGCTAGGTAAGTTTATAAGTAAAAGTCTGCTACTCTAGGATGGAAGCTGAAGGTAAGAACGATAAAAAGACATATGATTGCATTTTGATCCATTAAGTATAAGATCATTAGCTAAACACCATTTTTGAAAGTTTTTAAGGTCAGACTGAAGACTGCATTGGGCAGAGATGGATTTGTACTGAAGACGAAGCTTTACGCAGGGGGCAAGTGGTTTATAAAAAGCGTAAATAATAAAGGGCCAAGGTGACTTCCTTGAGGGACGCCATATGTAGCACGGACCAGACGGGACTGTATGTTTTTAAATAAGACTCTTTGTGTCCTTCCATCTAAGTAGCTGGGGATCCACGTTAAGAGGTCTTTAGGAAAACCCAGCATATTCAGTTTACTCAACAAGAGTGAGTGATTAACTGAATCAAATGCTTTGCTGAAGTCTGTGTAATTTACATCGGTTTGACATTCCTTACAAAAGCCATCTATGACAAAGGATGTCAACTCCAGTAAATTTGAGGTGGTGGAGTGAAGCTTAACAAAGCCGTTCTGACAGGGAAAGATAATCGAAGAGAAAAGGTGTTGTAAAGGAGGGGTAATTCATTTCTCAAATAACTTTGGAATTGCCGACAACTTAGAGATGCCTCTGTTGTTGGCAGTATCGAACTTTTTCCCTTTTTTATGTAGGGGAATTCCGAATTATTCCTTCCACTTAAGGGGAAAAATCGAGGTTTCCAAAGATAAGTTGAAAAGTCTTAGAAGAGGTTTGCACAGAGCCTTGACAAAGTATTTTAGCACCCAGCCTGGTACTTCATCGGGGCCTGGCGAATAAATGGGTTTGACCCTAAGAAGATCAGATAATAAGTTTTTCTCAGAGAAAAACGGACAGAAAACAGGATTTGCTGCTTGAATATTATATGCGTAAGGCTGATCTGTCAATTTAGCGAATATCAGCCAATATCAATTTAGCGAAATTCAGCGAATAGATCGGCAATGGCCTGATCAGAGGTTGCAGAGCAATTTTTAAACGTAAGACGGGGTGAAAAAGAAACGTGTTTACGCTTAGTGTTTACAAAATTATAAAACTGCTTTGGATCCTGAGTAAATTGTATCCGGCAGCGGCGAATATAATTCCTGTAACATTCAGCGTTATGCACGGTAAAATTCGACCGAGCTAGTAGATATCTTGAAAAATCAATACTACTGTAGGTTTTTTATATTTAAGTAAAAGCTTATTTTTAGTATTTTTTAGGTTAGTGAGGCACCTTGTAAACCAAGGAGGATTTGTTGAAGCGGACGGATATTTCCATGGCACACATGAGTCAAAAAATGTATTCAAGGTACAATAAAATTTTTCTAAGGTGACGTTAAGATCGGTCCATGCCAGAATATCGGACCAATCATATGTATCTGTAAGGCTGCTAAGTTTGTGAAAATCTGCTTTACGGAAACAGCGAATCTTATTTACCACGCGTGGAGGCGTCTGATGGATACCAGGAGTGGTTTTGATTGAGACCTCCAGCGTGGGGTGATATGGATCCTCTGGGGTTGAAAGGGGAAAAGCTCTGGAGAGAGCGGTATCATCTGGATCAGATACAAAACATAAGTCTAAAAGCCGACCTAACGAATTTCTAACATGGTTAATCTGACCTAGGGACATGTCAAACATGCCCGCGGTGAAGTCATGGTGAGTGATAAGTGACAAAGATGGTGAGTTTTCGACGTTGGACCACTTATTTTTGGTATATTAAAGTCGCCTACAGCGACGAGCTGGTCACGATCAGTCATAAGATTAAAAACGGATTGAATAGCGGACAAAAACTGCCAATATGTGGGCGGTTCAGTCGAAGGCGGTATATACGATCATGTAATGTATAACGATTTCTTGGACAAAATTATTTTATTGCAAATAAACTTAATGTCACCAAACTCTTGTGATTTCACCTCTTCAGAAGCAAGAGTAGAGTCTATCGAAATGAGGCATAATTATATTTACTATGTTTACTAGGACCTGTGGTATCATTTGAATTGATACCACGAGCTGGAGGCATCGAGCTGGAGGTATCGAGCTGGAGGCAGACGCACAAGAGCCAGACTTGGAGGAGCCGACCGAAGAGGAGCAAACGGAAGGAATGTCGCATGTGAAGGAGGACATCCTGGAAGGGTACACCTAAGAGGAGAGCGACTTGGCAAGGGCACTTAGAGGCGTCGGGATGGACTCTCTGGGGGCTCCGAGACGAAGGCAGAAGTTACTGTGGTGGAGAATCGTAAGAATGTCCCTGACAATCTTGCACATAAACCTCCATCACAGTAAACCGGCGTCAGCTGCCCTCGTACTCCACCTCGCCGAAATTGAAGCTGATGAGGCCCTCATCCAGGAACCCTGGATCCTTGAAGACAGGATTCTTGGGTTGGGATCGTCGGAGTATAGGCTCTGCAAAGCCGATACAACAGGTAAAGGGCGAGCCTGCATCCTCGCAAAAAAGAACCTTAACCTCTTTTTGCTACCTAATTCCAGTAATGAAGACCACGTAGCCGCAGCCATAGAGAGCCCAAAAGGCCCTCTAAGGGTGTGTTCGGTGTATATAGGCCACGACCAGAAGGCCCTCCCCCTCATCCGCTACTCAAACAGCTGGTGGAAGATAGCAGGAAGCACAAGATCGACCTGATCATAGGTTGCGATGCCAACGCCCATCATCATAAGTGGGGAAGCACTGACACGAACGAGAGGGGTGAGTCAATCTTCTTTTTTAGTCTAGGCTCCAATCTTCTGGTGGGTAACAGGGGTACAGTACTTGACATTACTCTTTACTCTGACTCCCTAGCTGATAAGATTGTTTAATGGGGAGTCCTAGAGAAACACTCTTTCTCGGTCCATCGACTACCGGTACGTAACCAGAGAAAAAAAAACTGGGAGTTAAATAAGAAAAAACTAGAAAGATCCTTGTGGAAAGCTCCAGCAAGAACGTCAACAGTCCTGGATGCCATGGTGGACACGCTAACGGCTGCGTGCGCCAGGGCATTCAATAAAGATTGTCCCAAAAGCAGATCGGGCAGTAGCAAGTCAAAGAAACCACCGTGGTGGTCGCAAAAGCTTGCGCCCTTTAAGACGAGGGCCCGCAAAGCCAGTAAGGCGAACACGGAGACAGCCTGGGAGGCGTACAAAACGAACCTTAGACAGTACAACAAAGAACTGCGTACGGCAAAACGGAATGCCTGGACCCAATTCTGCACGAACATTCAACAAACATCAGAGGCCTTCTGACTCCGGAAGGTCCTCGGAACAATGGCACCAAAGGTAGGCTACATGAAAAACTCGGAAGGTAACTGGACAACGTCCAGCAAAGAAACCATAGAGGCTCTCACGGAGGCACACTTCCCGGGATGTCCTCTGGAAGAAACAACTCTGAAAAAGGCAGAGACAGGAGGACAGCCTCTCCCTCCCTAACCAACTCGAATACCTATTGAGTGGCAGGTATCTCAGCTGGGTGATAAACAGCTTCAAGCCTTTCAAATCCCTAGGCCAAGATGGCATTGTCTCTGCTCAACTAATTAAAGCCGGACCCAATCTGAGGTCTTGGGTCAGGAAAATTTTCTCAGCAATTTTCAGTATCGGCATCGTACCCGTAATGTGGTCGCGGACGAAGGTGGTACTATTACCCACTGCGGGAAAACCATCGCACTGCACCCCTAAGGACCTATAAGCCTGTCGTCCTTCCTTCTCAAGACAATGGAGAGACTAATAAGCCTCCACATTAATCTTACCATCAACCCAGATGATATCTCGGAATCACAGCATGCGTATAGGAAGGGCCGATCCACGGAGACGGCACTCCACGAGATCTCTACTTTCGTCGAAAAGGCACTTAGTGACGAGAAATACGCACTAATTGCTTTTCTAGACATAGAAGGTGCGTTCAACAACATCCTACCAAACTCGATAATCAATGCGCTGACGGGACTAGGAATAGACGATCAATCCGTACGCTTTATAAAGCAGATCCTGATAAACAGGACTGTCGAGGCGTCATTAGGAGGAGAATACGTCAGAAGAGAATATGTTCAAAAATATGTCAGAAGAGGCACTCCGCAAGGAGGTGTACTCTCACCCCTACTCTGGAACCTGGCGGTTAATAGTCTACTGCGATTTCTAGAAGGTGGTGGCTGCAAAGTTATCGCTTAAGCGGATGATGTCGCAATTGCCTTCTCTGGAAAATTTCCCCAGACTCTATGTGACCGCATGTCGGACAAACTAAAGGTCCTCTCAACTTGGGCAGTCCTCTTCACCAGGAAGTACAAAATACCAAACTTAAGCCTTCCAAAACTATCAGGAGAAAAACTCTACCTCAGCGGTAGCGCAAAGTACTTGGGGATTACACTAGACGGGAAACTGGACTGGAAGTCAAGCACTATGGAAATGAATGGGGAATGTCCCCAAAGATAGTCAGATGGCTTTACACAGCGGTCATAAGTCCCACCATTTTCTACGGTGTGGTGGTCTGGTGGCCTGCTCTCACAAACTCCAAATGTAGAGAGAGACTTAGGAAAACGCAAAGGATGGCGGAGGTCTGTATCACAGGCAGCCTACGTACCACACCGACAGACGCCCTAGACTTCATACTCGACCTATCACCTAAAGAGATAATGGGGGCCAAGAAAGCCACGCTACGGGGGCTGCAGACAACATACCCACCTTAAAATATAAGGTATCCATTTCTACAAGGGACGAATGGACCACACAAATCCCGGGACCAGCAGGTTCCATACATATTTACACAGATGGTTAAAAATTGAATGGCCAAGATGGAGGCGGTTTCCATTGCGAACGGCTGTGTCTAAATGAGTCCTTCAGACACCCGACCACTGTAGTGTATTTCAAGCAGAAGTAAAAGCTATCGGGGAAGCACTCAGATCCCCAGCACTTACTGGCAATCAAGAAACAATCTGTATTTTCTCAGACAGTCAAGCGGCACTCAAAGCCCTTGACGGATTCTCATCCAAATCCAGGACAGTGAATGACTGTCGCAGATCTCTTAACGAGATGGCAGAACCGTATGACATCTACCTCATATGGGTGCCCGGACATAGGGACCACGAGGGAAATTGAGCCGCTGACTACCAATCCTATCAATCCGCTGAGCAGGTACTACCAATCCTCTCCTCCCGGAGAAGGAACCAGTAGGCTTCCCTTTAGCTACGTGTAGGCTAAAATGCAGGGATCACTTTGACCGCGCAGCACTGAGGAAATGGAGAAGTCTCCAAAACGGCAGGAATTCACGCATGATATGGCCTATCCGCTCTAGGAAAAGATCAATAATGCTTATCGCCCTCAATAGGCAGGACTGCAGTCTGGTAGTCAAGCCCATCACGGGACACTGGTTAATAGGAGCACACGCGGCTAGCTTAGCGGTGCCACATTATGACTACTGCAGGAGCTGTGGGGATGTAGAAGAGGAAGAGACAATCGCACACCCCCTGTGTCAATGCCCTGCACTGGGGCGCAGCCGACTCAAATTCTTGGGCGCAGCAGCAATCACGGACCCAACAGACCTCGCGGAGATCGCTCCACGCAGACTCATAGCCTTCATTCGTAGATCCGGATGGGACCTCGAGCTGCCACAGGAAAGATAGCATAATCTTGGTAACATTAGCAGATAGGGCGCGGTACCACAAGGAGCCCTAGTGGCTCAAGTGGATGAGGGTCTCAGTGACTGGCCCCGCATCGCCGCCTCAACCTAACCTAACCTAATGGTCCCCAGGGCAGTTCTCCTCACAGTTATCTAGACCTTTGTACCAAGTTTTTTCTTTTTTTTCTTTGCGTCGAATACTTTTTTCCTCCTCCTCTTTAAATCCACTCGCTATTGGCGGCTTAAAGTGAAAAGATAGCGCGCTTCCTATCGTCCGGCCTTCTACCGCCCTCGTTTAATCATACCACATCCACCCTGTTGCTGGGCTGCCATCTCCTGACGCTTTTTTTCCTTTCGTTGTTTCTAGGCGTTACCACTTAGTTCCCACGTCCGCCTACAATATTACACGAGCAACCTTTTTTGTTTTGTTTATGTATAAGTATATATATATTTTTTATATCCGGTACTCGAAGAGTGAGTACAAGGGTATATTTTAGTCATGTGAATGTATGTATGTAATACAGAGAAGCAATCATCTCCGAGCCCATAAAGTAGATATAAAAGGTGGTTAAATTTCAAGGGCCGATGTTGATTTTGAATAAAACACAAACTATTTAAGAAATTATTGTAATTTTTTTTATTATGATATATTGGTATTTTTTAATTATGTATGGACCAAAATATCGGCCAAATGGGCGCCGCGACCACGGCGGCACACCTCCATCCGATGGTCCAAATTTTCAATGACCCTTTTATGCTTTTATGTGCCGAATTATCTCATCTTTTAGCTCTTGAATTTTTGCTGGCTTACCGATGTACACCTTTTCCTTCAAATAACCCCAAAGAAAAAAGTCAAACGGTGTCAAATCACATCATCTGGGCGGCCAATTGACATCGTCATTACGTGAGATAACACGTCCATTGAATTTGTTGCGTAAAAGAGCCATTGTTTTGTTAGCTGTGTGGCAAGTGGCACCGTCCTGCTGAAGCCACATATCGTCCACATCCATGTCTTCCAATTCGGGCCATAAAAAAATCGTTATCATCTCACGATAGGGAATACCATTCACAGTCACTGCCTGACCGGCCTCATTTTGAAAAACTACGGCCCGATGATGCCGCCAGCCCATTTTCACCCGGTTCGCTCGAATTTTTCCACGATTTTTGCGATTGTACGCACATTTGGACGATCAAATTGACCAAAAAAAACACGAAGTGCACAATATGCATTTTGATTTGAACGCCCATTTGCATAATAAGTCTGTATAACTTTAACACACTGTTGCATTGTGTATCTCTCCATGGTTCAAACTGAGTAAGTCTGAAATACAGAAATGTCAAATAATATTCGGAAAAAAAATTGGCGTTTAGTTATGGTTCATATTCAACATCGGACCTTACATTTTTAACTACCCATTACATATTCTTGATCAACAACAACAGCCGAGTCAATATAGTCATGCTTGTCTGTCCGTATGAACGCGTGGATCTCAGGGGCTATAAGAAATAGAGCTATAGGACTTGGCAGGGAGACTTACAATGCCCACGCAGTTAAAAGTTATTTCCAAATTTTGCCCGCCACATGCCACTTTTCACGATATAACAAAATTTCTCTCCCGTCCCCACAAAACTGTACAAATTCTGTAGGGCAAGTACTGGACGGTTTTATGAAAAACTTTTGATGCCAATTATTTCTATAAGTAATATACATATATCTTAAAAACAAATTTCATTCAAATCGGCAAATTATTTGAGGAGATATACCCATATAAATTCCTTTTCCCATACAAACGGGCTAAAATTTTGAAGCGTTTATTTCGAAGACTATAAGAGACTGTAACAGGTAACCATGTAACCTGGCAGATGGTACTGTAGCTGCAAGGAGGTTGCACGCGCTGGTTCCGGCTTTTTGGTCGGTAGAAGGGAGTGGATCCCTAGGGTCCATGGGCTAATCTTTCGCAGTTATCAATCGATTATTTAAAAGAAATTCGCGTGCGGGGGGGTTAGTACGTATTGAAAAAAAATAGCAGGAAATGAGACAAAAATGATTCTTGCATTGTTTTCGAGATTCAAAGTAATAAATGCAGTTGTCACTGCGCTGGTGGAGTTGCACCAGACGACAAAAACCTGGTCGGATGTTTTGCCAGAGTCGTTGCCCACCCTTCCATGATCACCAGTTCCGCGAAATAATTATTGGTGATATATATATATATTTTTTTTTTGCTGTCATTTAGAATTTCAAAATGGCTTGTGCATCAATAAGAGCATCAGCTAGCATTCCTGTATTCATCATAAAGCTTAGCATTCATCTTCATCGCCCCAGACTACCTAGGGGCGCTCCAGAATATTAATAAATTTTAAGCGAGGGGCGGAATAATAAATTTTAAGCGTGTTAGTAAATGCTGGCTATCTACATCCCCGTTAATAAGGTTATGCAGAAAGACTACACCGAGCATTGTTCTACGATTTCTTAAGCTAGGTAAGTTTATAAGTAAAAGTCTGCTACTGTAGGATGGAAGCTGAAGATTGTCATCCCAGTATAGACCTCTAAGTGCGTATATTAAAAAATTCTTTTGCACGGATTCTATGCGGTCCTTATGTACTCCGTATTGGGGGCTCCACACACATGAACCGCACTCCAGTATCGGACGGACCAAAGAAATAAAAAATGTTTTGGTTATGTATGGGTCAGTAAATTCTTTTGACCACCTTTTAATAAAACCAAAGACTCCTTTAGCCTAATTAATCATTAAGGAAATATGGTCGGAAAATTTAAGTTTTATGTCTAACTGGACGCCTAGGCTTCTCTAAAGCAATCCCATTAATAGAATACGTAGCTTTCAGAGGGCAATAAATGGGTTTCACCCTTAGAAGATAAGATAATAAGTTTTTCTCTGAGAAAAACGGACAGAAAATAATATTTTCTGCTTGAATGTTATATGCCTAAGGCTGATTTGTCAATTTAGGCGGAGACTCGGTTAGGTTAGGTTGAGGCGGCGATGTGGGGCCGGTGACTGACCCCTATCCACTTAAGCCGCTAGGGCTCAAGAGGACCTCTCCCTTCCTATTTACTTATGGGCATTGACACAGGAGGTGTGCGACTGTCTCTTCCTCTTCTACGTCTCCACAGCTCCTGCAGTAGTCATAATGTGGCACCGCTAGTCTAGCCGCGTGTGCTCCTATTAACCAATGTCCCGTAATGGCCTTGACCGCCAGACTACAGTCCTGCCTACTAAGAGCGATGAGCATCATTGCCCTCTTCCTAGATCGGATGGCCCATATCATGCGGGAGTTCCTGCAGTTTTGGAGATTTCTCCATCCCCTGCATTTTGGCCTACACGTAGCTAAGGGGATACCTACTGGTTCCTTTTCCGGTAGGAGAGGATTGGTAGAACCTGCTCTTGCCAGTTCGTCGGCGGCGCAATTACCCTCGTGGTCCCTTTGCCAGGACACCCATATGAGGTGGATGTCATGCTGCTCTGCAATCTCGTTAAGAGATCTGCGACTGTCATTTACTGCCGCTAAGGGATAGTGTTTCTCCGAATAGTTTTGGAAGCCTTAAGTTTGGTATTTTCTACTTCCTGGTGAAGAGGACGAGCTCAGTTTTGGACGGGTTTACACCTAGTCCGTTTCTATCTGCCCATGTTGAGAGGACCCCAAGTTTGTCCGTCATGCGGTCACATAGAGTCTGGGGAAATTTTCCAGAGAAGGCAATTGCGACATCATCCGCTTAAGCGATAACTTTGCAGCCACCACCTTCTAGGGATCGCAGTAGACTATTAGCCGCCACGTTCCAGAGTAGGGGTGAGAGTACGCCTCCTTGCGGAGTGCCTCTTTTGACGTATCTATGATTAGATTTCCCTCCTAGAGACGCCTCGACAGTCCTGTTTATCAGGATCTGGTCTATAAGGCGTATGGATTGATTGTCTATTCCTAGTCCCGTCAGCGCATTGATTATCGAGCTTGGTAGGATGTTGTTGAACGCACCTTCTATGTCTAGAAAAGCAATTAGTGCGTATTACTTGTCACTAAGTGCCTTTTCGACAAAAGTAGTGATTTCGTGAAGTGCCGTTTCCGTGGATTGGCCCTTCCTATGGGTTTAAAGGGTCTGGGTTTAAAGTAAGATTAATATGGAGGCTGATTAGTCTCTCCATTGTCTTAAGAAGGAAGGACGACAGGCTTATTGGTCTATCCATCTGGGCCTGGGGATTTGAAAGGCTTGAAGCTATTTATCGCCCAGCTGAGATACCTGTCACTCAATAGGTATTCAAGTTGGTTAGGGAGGGAAGGGCTATTCCCCTGTCTCTGCATATCCAGGGTTGTAACTTCTCGAGAGCATCCCGGGAAATGTGCCTCTGTGAGAGCTTCTAGTGTTTCTCTGCTGTACGATGTCCAGTTACCTTCTGAGGATTTAATATATTCTACATTTGGTGCAGTAATTGCGAGGACCTTCCTGAGTCGGGAGGCCTCTGATGTTTGCTGAATGTTCGTGCAGAACTTGGCCCAGGCATTCCTTTTTGCAATATAACAAAGTTCTTTGGGTTCAAAGTTCAAAGGGCGCAAGTGTTTGCGACCACCATGGTGGTTTTTTTGACTTGCTATTGCCCGATCTGCTATTGGGAAAAGCTTTATTGAATGCCCTGGCACACGCTGCTGTAAGCGTGTCCACCATGGCATCCAGGGCTTCCCTACTGTCAACGTCCCCTGTTGGAGGTTTCCCCAAGGTTTTTTTAGTTTTTTTCTGTATAATACCCAGTTTGCTTTCCTTGGGTTGCTTACCGTTAGTCGATTAAATTTCTCAAAGTTGACCACTAATTCTATGTATCGGTGGTCCGAGAAAAAGTGTTTCTCTAGGACTCCCCATCTAACAATCCTGTCTTCTAGGGATTCCGAGTAAAGAGTGACGTCAAGTACTTCCCTTCTGTTCTTGACTATGAAAGTGGGTTCTGTACCCCTGTTACCCACCAGAAGATTGGAGCCTAGGATAAAATCGAAGATTGACTCACCCTCTCGTTCGTGTCAGTGCTTCCCCACTGATGATGATGGGCGTTAGCATCGCAACCTATGATCAGGTCGATCTTGTGCTTCCTGCTGTCTTCCACCAGCTGTTTGAGTAGCGAGTGCGGGGGAGGGCCTCTTGGTCGTGGCCCATATACGCCGAACATATCCTTAGAGGGCCATTTGGGCTCTCTATGGCTGCGGCTACGTGGTCTTCATTGCTGAAATTGGGTAGCAAAAAGAGGTTAAGGTTCTTTTTTGCGAGGATGCAGGCTATGCAGGCTCGCCTTTTACCTGTTGTATTGGGTTCCTGGATGAGGGCCACATCAGCTCCACTCTCGGCGAGGTGGAGTAGTAGGGCAGCTGACGCCGATTTTACTGTTATGGAGGTTTATTTGCAAGATTGTCAGGGACATCCTTACAACTCTCCACCACAGTAATTAAGGCGGAGACTAAGTTGTTTGAAAAAATTCTGCGAATAGATCGGCAATGGCCTGATCAAAGGTCGCAGAGGAATTTTTAAAAATAAGCAGAGGTGAAAATGAAACATGTTTACGCTTAGTGTTTACAAAATTATAAAACTGCTTTGGATCCGGAGTAAATTGTATCCGGCAGCGGCGAATATAATTCCTGTAACATTCAGCGTTATGCACGGTAAAATTCGACCGAGCTAGTAGATATCTTGAAAAATCAACACTACTGCAGGCTTATATTTAAGTAAAAGATTTTTTTTTTTTTTAGGTTAGTGAGGCACCTTGTAAACTATGGAGGATTTGTTAAAGCGGTATTCGTTTAAAGTACCATAAAATTTTTCTAAAGGGACCAGTCATACGTACCGATAAGGCTATTAAGTGTGTGAAAATCAGCTTTACGGAAACAGCGAATCTTATTTACCACGCGTTGAGACATCTGATCGATACCAGGAATGGTTCCGATTGAGACCTCGAGCGTGGGCCTTAACCAAGTTTCCTTAACCTCCGGCCTTAACCAAGTTTCTGTAAAGGCTTTAATATGCGATGCAAAGAAAGAACTATTAGAATATAGTTGGGGGAGTTTGCTACATAGCCCCCTAGTATTCTGATAGGTTAGTGTTAGTGACGATACTAGTTTTTTGGGTTAGTGGACGAAGAAAAGGATTAAGGTTGGTCAGTGGTTCTAATAGGGGAAAGATTCACTCCCACTGGTTTTAGAACTTTTTTTTACCGAACTACCCTAAAATTCTTTGACGAAAATGTTGAACAAAACTGGTTGAACAAATCGTCTTGAACATCAGCGCAGGTACACGAATCTTGAAAGAAGACGTGCGCCTTACATAATTATAATTAAATTTCGCTTTGTCCTCCACCTTTAAATCGGTTTTAGTTTTGGCTTTGATATAAGCCGAGATATTAATTTCTGAAGTATCAGGGGCAAGCCGAGAAACAAATATATGTTTCGATGGAGGAATCACCTGCATCAGTCGGTGCCGGTGGTCCGGACTGTGGAATACCCTTTTGGGTGACTCTGATGGGCGTTTCGTTTACTAGGACCTGTGATATCACTTGAAGGGATACCAATAGCTATATTTTTTTTAAAGTGTGCTTTAACTTTCTTTTGAATAGGCCTGAAACATATTCCATGTGTTCCACAATTTCTATGTATGATTTTTCACTTTTATATACAAATTTATACTTTTTAATTACTTTCACAAGTCTTTATTCTCGGATTGCAGTTGACGAGTACGCCGAAGATTCATATGTATGAAGCTTGACCGCACTGTGTTCTGTTTGTATCTGCCAAAGCACGATACCGAGGTACATACATAAATATCCTAGATTTACATACACCTACCCTACTGCATTTGTATGTATAAATACGTACATATATAAATATTTACTTGTCAAAGCAGATCGTAATACGATGAAAATATTGTTTTCCGCTTATTTATGTACAAATTTTTATACCCTTGCAGAGGGTATTATAATTTTGTCCAAAAGTGTGCAACGCAGTGAAGGAGACATCTCCGACCCTACAAAGTATATATATTCTTGATCAGGATCACCTCCTGAGTTGATATGAGCATGTCCGTCTGTCCGTCTGTCTGTCCGTCTGTCTGTCGGTCTGTCTGTTTCTACGCGAACTAGTCTCTCAGTTTTAAAGCTATCGATTTGAAACTTTGCACACACCCTTTTTTCCTTTGCACGCAGTATATAAGTCGGAACGGCGTGGATCGGCAGACTATATCCTATAGCTGACATATAACTGATTGATCGGAAATGGTATAACCTTGGTGGCTTTAGAGTTAGAGAGTTTAAATTTGACACGAGAGCTATTTTTGACAAAAATTTACGATATGGCAAATTTCGTAAGGATCGGCCGACTATATCTTATATATATAACTAAACGATCGGAAATGACGCATCTTTCGTGTTTTTGAAGATAGAAAGCTGGAACTAAGTACAGAGTCTATTTTTGGTCAGTTGATCCAACCTACCAAATTTCATTAGGATCGGCACAGGCCGATTTATATTCACAGGCCGTCTATATCCTTTAGCTGCCATATAATTGAACGATCGGAAATGGTATTTGGTAGAAATATCAACTTTCGTATTTTTGAAGATAGAAGCTTGGGACTTTTTTTTAGATTTATTATTGTAATTAATTTGTTTTATTATGATGTAATCATAAGGATCGGCCAACTATATCCGATGTTTGCGATATATATCCGGTTTTAACTGCAAGGGTATATCAACTTCGGCTCCGCCCGGTGTCGTGCCCAGCTTAGCACTTCTGATCGAACAGGCACGAGGAACTTCAAGCAACCATCGAATTAAACATCGTTTAAGGATGTAGTCTCATGTGGGAGGTTGAAAATATCGATTTTTTTTCACATATTTCGATAGTATTGTTTATGAAGAATGTACTGTTAAAGTTTCAAATAAAAATATCAAATAATGACAGAGATACAGCCCATAATCGAGAGCGCGCCTACCGGGTAATAGGTGTGATAGAACTTCGATGAAAATAAATTATTATATTTTATACAATATATTACATATCGATATTTTTATTTTTCAATAGAATTTTTTTTATCGTCTAATGTTCACTTTTGAAAACTTTACAGCATGGTTAACAGTTTTGTCGTTTGGTACAATCCAAATACAGTGCTGCAAAGTTATAAAATACATTTTTAATTTCTTATGAAAACAACGGAGTCTATTATATCCGCGTTTTCTAACACCCAGATTTGGTGCTTTTAAATTTAATCAATTAATTTTTTATTGAAACAAAATTATACAAAATTTTTTTTTCTGGTTGTGGACAATTTTTTGACATTTTTTTTTAATTTTTTCAGGTTGCGTAATAGTAGAATTTTTATGGCGAACATATCGCGACTATTTTTATCACGATATTGAAACATACATACACCAAACGTACATATCTAATTACACAGTGCAAAAAAATTTGAGGAACTTTTAAAGAGACCTAGTGGGAATTGTTTATTAGGTCGAATATAGAACAAATGTGAAATAATGTTTGAAATATTTGTAACACCCTCAAAATCTTGATTTAATTGGAAAACGTTTTTGTACAAACGTTACTATTTTGTGCTTAAAAATTCCTAAATGCGTAATTTTAAAACGATTTTAAAATTTCCGACGTTTTTCAATAGTTTAATGTTGTAGCTTTTGAAATTTTAAAATCGGGTTATTTCAATATTTCAAACACGGTTTTGTGTTATATTCGTCCTTATAAGCAATTCCTACCAGGTCTCTTTAAAAGTTCCTCCAATTTTGTTTTTGTCGCACTGTGTAATTGATTATCAATAGATAAGGAACTTCAAGCTTAACCAAGCTTTTTGTTTTGTTATTTTTGGTTATTCCAAGCTTAACTTAATGGAGTTTACTTTAAGGTTTTGTTTTTTTTTTGTTTGTTAAGTTACAACAAGTCATTACAAGACAAATCTATGAGATTTGGAATTTGGGATCGTATGTGTTGTAGAAGGGCGTTGCTGCCTCACAAAGATCCCAGAAAAAAGAAAGAAGTCCGGGGCGTCGTGAGGTGATATTCCTGGCTCATTCGCATCAGCTTTATTTTGCTGCTTACATAGGACTAAAAATACCTTAGAAAAAATTAACGCTACAGCCAGAGCGGACGATCGACAACGGCCGACGAGAGAGAGAGAGAGTGCATGGAGGGGCGAGCGTAGATGTTCAGCTGAGCAGCGGCACAACGGCCCCTCACCTAAACTTCCCGCCCCTTTGCAATCACTCGGGTTGCAACAGATCCCTCGTCGTAACGGCTGGTGACAGGCTCCGGACACGACCCATCCAAAAACGGTGCTATGGGCCACTGGTAGCCCGTCCTGGATCTGTAGGAAGCCCGGCAGCATGATACGCGGGTACATATCCGCGCCCAGGATAACGGAGATCGTCGTTGGCAGATAGAACCGCTCATCGGCCAATGTCACGCCTCGGAAGTGGGCACGCACCACCTCGAACGCTCAATTGAGGCTCTATCTTGAAGATGACCTCCAGCCGAACGCTATCATCGGTTTTGGATCCCACGGTGGACGAACAAACTTGTTCATCCTCCACGCTGGTAGTGGGCAGACGGAAACACGCCGCTAGCGATGCGTCAATGCAGCTCGAGGGCGTGCACGGGTCGATGAAGGCCCCCGTTTCAAAGATCCGGTCCCGGTGTCAATGCGCACTAGCGCAGTCGGCAGCACGTTGACGCTGTTCCGATGCAGCAGCGACGATAGGGACGGCACCCGATGAGTGGCGGACGAAAGCCGGCCAGTGGCGGAAGAATACCGAGGAGTTGCCGAAGAGCGCCGGGAAGTCGATGGCCGTGGATCGGCTTGTGAGTGCCGGAAAGTGGCCGAGAAGAAACCGAACCGCGCCGGGAGTTGGCGGACGACGGCCGGGCGCCAGCTGAGACACTCCATGTACTGTCTCCCGCGCTCCGTGACCGGTGCTCCACTTGACGTGGCTTCTCCATGAGGTGCAGCAGGGAGTGGTGATCCTGACCACACGTCCTACAGCAGTCCCCACGCCGACACGATAAATCGGAGTGCTCGTGGGCCAGGCAGCTGGAGCAATACCGGATTACGAGAACTTCCCGGAGCCGCTTCTCGGCACCTAGACACAAAAAGCGCCGACACTTCTTCAGCGGATGGATCCCACTGCAGACTCGGCATCGGTAGGACTGCGTACCTCGTGTACATCTGCTCTCAAGTGACAGGGCGCTGCGTGGACGTGGCGACATCGTGCTGAATATTACTGGCGGAAATATGATGTAGGAACAAGACAACGTTATCAGAATTGGTGTGAATTACGATTTGGAACTACGGGCATAGCTATGAGAAAGCACAATAGACAGGAACATTGGAGTGGAAGAAATGCATAGTTATTTTGGGCTTCCATCGGAAGAAGCACGATCTTAGCAACGGGCCGCTTGACGAGCACTAGTGCGGTGCGGATGTCGATCACGCGGACATAGCCATCGGATCCTGGATACACCGCGTCAACCCTGCCTAATCGCCACTTATTAGACGGAAGGATGTCCTCCTTGATGACCACCCTTTTTAGGTCACAGCCCTTTTTAGGCTCTGGAGAAAATCGCGGGATAGTGTGACAGCTGCCCCCACAAAGGTCTTTCCGTTGTCGGACTGCACTTGACGGGGGCATCCTCTTCGGGACACAAACCGTGCGAGAGTCGTAAGGTCCGACGTAGGCTCTAAATGGATGGCCTTAGTGGAGAAGCACACAAATACCAACAAATAACCCTTTGTGATGAGAAAGGCCCGCCCCATATAATTTTTTATCTCGAAAGGACTGGCATAACCCACACCGGTGTACGTGAATGGGCGCGAGAAGGACGTCCGTTCCTTAGGTAGCTCTCCCATGAGTTGCGTCTGCAACTTCTTCTTGTGGATGACACATACTTTACAAGAATAGACGACGGACTTGACCAAATTCCTCATCCTTGAAATCCCGAATTCGGCCCGGATCAGACGGATTATCAGATGATTGCCATCGTGCAGCGTGATGCGATGCTTAAATTGAACAAGGAGTCGAGACAGATGGCAGTCGTACGGAAGGAGAGCCGCAGGCTCTTATAAGGCCTTGCGAATCCACGAAGGGGCTTAGATTTTGAATCGGACTGGATGCTAATACTGGACGCTTTTCGCTTAAGCAGCCCATCTCAGAAACGAAGTGTCTGCGCTGAAACACGGAAACTAGAAGACGTTTAGCCTCATTAGCTGTCAGGTAGTGGGGATCGAATTTTCCGCGCGCACTGGATGAAGCGATTAACATAGGCAAGGACTCGTAATGCCTTATCGAGTGTAGAAAAACGTTCCAGAAGATTTTCGGGGGGCGCCTTCGCAACATGGACCTTGACTGCTCGCTTCTCGAGCTCAGTCACAGGGGCACCATTGCCTTGGGAGGGCCAGTCGCTGCGAGGCCTTTGCAGCCAGTCAGGACCGTGCCACCACAACTGGTTATCTGCAAAATCTTGGAGAGCTACGCCCCGGCTAGCGAGATCCGCAGGGTTCTGTTCGGAGCGGATATGTGCCCATTTCTGCATGCGGTGAACTGGGTGATCTTGGTCACCCGGTTGGCCACGAACGTTGTCCACTGACACGCTGGCTTCTGCAGCCACGCGAGGACAATAGTCGAGTCGGTCCGACAGTATAGAGCAGACGCGGCACCTGGCATCTTTGGCAGAACGGCGGTGGCCATCTCCCAACCTCGACACGAACGTAAATTGCTGCGCCGTACGCCTTCTGTGAAGCGTCGCAGAACCCGTGGTGTTCGAACTTTAGGTGTAATCGGAACGCGACCCACCGAGGAACACGAATCTGATCGAGCACCGAGTAATTCTCTAGGAAGTCAACCCATCTCTGCCAGAAATCTTGAGGGAGGGCGTCATCCCACCCTAGATCCAGAAGTCAAATGTCCTGCATGAACATTTTCGCCTGAACAATTAAAGGAGCGAGCCAACCTGCTGGATCGAACAATTTGGCAATTTGGGAGAGGACTTAGCGCTTCGTGAAAGACGAGCCGGAAGTCAATTCTGGCGAAACAAAAAAGAACTCATCAGTCGTCGCTTTCCACCGGACGCCGAGTGTCTTGGCCGTGCTCTCTGCATAGATGTCGAGGAAATCAGCACGAAGGAGGTGTTCGCTCGAAACGTCGGCCAGGATCGCTTTGCTATTCGACGTCCATTTCCTTAGAGGCAACCCTGCTGACTCTAGGGCCCTTTTTAGCTCCCGAATCGCAGCTTGGGCTTCCGCTTTGGAGTCTGCCCTCGCGAGAACGTCATCAACGTACATAATATGCCGGATAATTTAGCTGTTGCAGCTTACGGATCGCCAGGAACGGGGCACAATTGACACCGAAGGTTACCGTTTTTAACTCGTAGTCGCGGATACCCCCAATCGGGATTGTGAAACAAAATACGTTGAAGCGCAGTATGCTTGGGGTCTACCCAAATTCGCCGATACATCTTCTCGATGTCGGCGTTGAAGACAAACCTAAAGTATCGCCACTTCAGGATTTTAATCGTCAGGTCGGATTGTAAGACCGGGCCCGCGTAAAGAATGTCGTTCAGACTGGTCCCGTTTGCGGACGGGCTCGAAGCATTGAAGACCACCCGCACCTTGGTGGTCATGCTTTCGGGCTTGAAGACGGCATGATGTGGAAGATAGTAGGTATCGGAACTGCTCGCGGGAGAGACCTCGGTCATGTGGCCTAAGTCGATGTACTCCTGGATTACCGAGTAAAATTTTTATTTTTTTTTTATTTTTTGAATTTTATTTTTTGAATTTTATTTTTTTTTTATTTTAAAATTTTATTTTATTTTTTTACATGCTAAAAATTGACAATTTTATTATTATTATATTTGAGTGTTTTCAATGTTTTCTTTTTCATATATATATCTATATAATATTTTTGAAATGTATGACCATTGTTTCTTATGAATTTAAAATTTTTATCCTATCCTTATATACTGTTTGTTTATTGTTTTTATGTCCTGAAATAACTATAATATCTGTCATTAATTTGTTCTACTCTATAGGGGCCTGTGTATTGGAAGTCTTATTTATGTCCTACTTCATTTTTAAGTAAAACTTTATCTCCTATTGATAGACTTATTTCTTTAGCTTTTTTATCATAATATTCCTTATTTTTCTGCTTATTCGAGTCAAGCATATTTCTTGCTCTTTTGTATGCATCTTCTAATCTATATTTACTTTCCTTAGCGTAATCATCTAAGTTATATAATGGTTCTATATTATTTACGCTATTAAAATGCTTAGGTAAGTTACTTGTTTTTCCAAAGACAAGTTCATATGGACAATAGTCATGTGCCATAGATGGGGTCGTGTTGAAACAGTATACGAAATATTGGATCCATACATCCCAATCAGTTTTATCAACCGATATATATGAACGTATGTATTCATTAAAAGTTCTATGACTTCTTTTGACTGTTCCAACTGTCTGATGGTGGTGTGCATGTAGATGTTATATTAATTATTTTTAAATACTTTCACAGGTCATTTATTATCGAATTTTTGTATTCTTTTCCCATGTCCGTAATGAACGTCTTCATTGGACCGTATTTCAGAATAAAATTTTCGAATATAGCCTTCGCTATTGTATTAGCGTTTTTATTTGGAATTGGAATTGCTACTAAATATTTAGTCAGGTCACAAATTAATGTGACTACATATTCGTTTGCGTTTTCTGACTTGGGTAGTGGACCTATAGTGTCTACTATAACCCTGTCAAAGGCTTTTAAAGGGGTTTCAGTAATAGTTAAGGGGGTTTTAACATGTTTATTTATTTTTGCTTTTTGGCATTTTTCACATTTCTGGATATGCTGTGTTATATCACGAGTCATACCTTTCCAGTAATAATTTCTTTTTACCTTGGTCAAGGTTTTTGTAATGCCTGTATGACCTCCTTGTATAGGATCATCATGGAATGTAGACAATATTGCTTCTTTCTCTTTAACATTTGTTAAAGTGGTCACCGGGTTGAGTAGCGCTACTCTTAATGTATTCAATAATTCATTGCCCATATTTTTAAAATCATCTATTGAAATTTTATCAAAGTTGTTTTCCCGCGGTGCCATTTTCAATTGGCTTATTTTTAATGTACCGGCTTCATTTTCAAGCCTTGGAAATAGTTGTCCTAAGTCAATATTTCTATTTGCACATATTTCACCAATATCTATTCTTGCTATAATTCTTTTACCATGTTTAAATAAACATAGCGCATCTTTTATATGCAAGGTCACTACTTTACGTACTTCGTCATT
Source organism: Drosophila bipectinata (assembly GCF_030179905.1). Taxonomy (NCBI): domain Eukaryota; kingdom Metazoa; phylum Arthropoda; class Insecta; order Diptera; family Drosophilidae; genus Drosophila; species Drosophila bipectinata. The sequence goes on along the minus strand of NC_091740.1, from coordinate 15,806,522 downwards.
ATTTATGACTTGGTATACGTTGGGCTGAGAAGCTTTTTCTGTAGATTGCCTTGGCAATTCTATTTTTCATTGTCTGCGCAGATATTTCGTCTACTTTGGTACCTGGTAGTGACTTTCAGGATTTTATTGTGTATGTCTTTTAATTCGGATATTGTTATCCTAGATAGGGCGTCTGCCACGAAATTATCTTTACCCTTTAGGTACTCGACAGTAAAGTCGTATTCTTCTAATTCTAGCCGCATGCGTGTTAATTTACAACTAGGATTTACCATAGAAAATAAATATGTTAAAGGTCGGTGATCTGTTTTAATTGTAAAATGTTTTCCATAAATATATGGTCGAAAATGTAATATTGCCCAGTGGATGGCTGCTAATTCTTGTTCTGTAGTACTCTTATTGCTTTCACCTTTTGTGAATGCTCTCGATGCGTTAGCAATGGGGAGTTGGAATCCGTTATAGTTTTGGGTTAAAACTGCTCCACATGCTTGCTTACTTGCATCAGTGATTATGCAAAATTCTTTGCTAAAATTGGGATATTGCAACAGGGTTCGTTCCATAAGTTTCTTTTTTAAATACAGGAATGCTTTTTGGCATTCGTCTGTCCATAAGAATGGGACATTCTTTTTACTTAATCGTGTTAAGTGCCGTGAATAGTCGGCGAAGTTTTTTCTAAAATGTCGATAATAGTTGCGGAATGCAACGAATCGTCTAGCACTGTCCCCATCGTGTGGTACGGGATAATTCATGATGACTTCATACTTTTTGTCATCTGGATGTATTCCTTTATCTGTGCACTTGTGTCCAAGAAATGTCACTTCATGCATAAAGAATGAACATTTTTGTGGATGTAATTTGTGGTTATTTTTTCTACAGAGTTCGAATAAATTGGTTAGTTTTTTGATCATATGTTTTTCTGAACATCCAATGACGATAAGATCGTCCATATAAAGGAATGCTTGGGATGGTTCTAGACCAGTGGTCGGCATCCCAATACATTGATATGATTTTACCGCATTAGTGTTAGTAACGAATAGCAGAAAGTAGGCTTTAAGCATGACGTTTCACACATGCATACTGTGTGTGTGTGGCAGAGCTTGGGCAGAGAAATTTCCTATGCCCCCGAGATAGGGCCGTGCCGACCTCTGTTCTAGACCCGAGAATGCTATTGTCTTCATTCTCTGAAATGAATTTGGTGCTATTTTTAAACCAAATGGCAATCGCGTGAAACGATATGAGCCGTTGTTGGTTGAGAATGACGTTATATTTCTTGATTTTTCTTCAAGCTCTATTTGGTGAAAACCTGACATAAGGTCAAGGCATGAAGTATTTAGCTCTACCTAATTGATTAAGTATGTCGTCAATTCTAGGTAGGGGAAATTTATCGGACAGAAGTTTTTTATTAATTTGGCGATAGTCTATTACTAATCTTCATTTTTTATCATTAGAACCTGGGAGTGATTTCTTAGGTACTAACAGAAGTGGGCTATTGTATTCAGATACAGACTCTTCCAATATATTGTCTTTAATAAGTTTATCTACTTGGTTCTTTATTTCGTCTTGATGACTGTGCGGTATTCTGTAGTTTTTTGTGTAAACTGGTTCTTTATCTTTAAGTCTTAAATGTTGTTTGTAAAAATTATTAGTTGTGATTGATTCGGTTTCGAGTCCGAATATATCACTATATTTAGAGCATATGTCGGTGAGCTCTGATTCGAATTGCTTAGGAAAGTTTTTCTTTAATTTGGATATGACTTCATCTGTTCTAGAACCTTTGCTTGGTTAAATTATCTCGTAATTCGAAAGCGGTTCATACTGCATGTTATTTATATCTATTAATTGGTCGGTATTACTTGCATTCAGTAAACGGACAAATGTATCATTGGATGTTGCTATTGTATTCGCAACATAAATACCTGATACTACTTCTTGATTTGGATAGTATTAAATTATTACCAGAACTAAACTTTATTGGAACGTTTATTGGGTACTTTAAGTAGTTTTGTCTTATTATGAACCAATCATTTGCTGGTGCCCAATCTAATTTGCAATTAAAAGTTTTTATAAAGTCAACTCCTATAATTTCGACGCATGGTATTGCGAAATTTTTTGAAACTAAATGGAATTGTGCGGAATTGTATACTTGTCATCCTGCAATTCAATTCGAATTAAACCATTGGACTTAATTACTCCTTGTCCAATGCCTTGTATATCTATTGTTCTATCATGCTCTATCATGTTCTATCATGCTTCATGCGATGTTTTCAAAAGCATCTGAATTATCTTTTATTAATGAAATGTCTGCTCCTGTATCTAGGAGAAATGTGAGATTATTATTTGTGGCGGAGTTTTTGAATACTACAAACATATTAAGACTTAAGTTTACTGTGTGTACCTTTTTATTTAATTTTGTGTACCTAAAGGTGCCTGGTAGTTTTCCGAACTACCCTGAGTGACACGTACATTAGAGGAGTTATTATATTGGCCGCGGCTTTGATTACCGCTACCTCTATAATTTCCTCTATACTGGCCTCTGCCTCCATTGTTATTATTATAACGACGATTACTGTTGTTTTGGATATTTATTCTACCTCGGTAGTTTCCTCGAATACCTCTATTATAGGGTCGTTGACCACTGAAGTATAGAACAGTATTATATTGTCCTGTTGCATCTGTGCAACTATTGACAAACTTCGTCGTTGCTTGGTCTAGAGTGCTGAATGTTCCAGCCTCCATTATGTATTTAACTTTTTCTATAGAGCAATTTTTAATAATTGCACTGACAGCATGCTCTGTGCTGTATATAGTGGCTGTTTCGGAGGATAGTCCATCCTCGATGTAGGCTCCTTCTAGGGCCTTTGCCAACTTTTCTACCTCTTGTACATATTGATTGGCCGTTTTTTGCTTTTGCTGAAGGTTCATTAGTTTTGCAGTTATCCCTGATACTGAATCACCTTTTATTTTACTTTGCAATTTACCAATTATGTCAACAATAGTTGATTCTGTAGTAATGAGCTTTCTTGTATGGCCTTTCAATTTTGACTTGATTAAGTTAATGGCTGTTGTTTCATGAGGGCCTTTTAGTGAATCTATTAGATTCAATGCGTCTATGAAACTTGTCAGATTTTCTGCCTTTCCATCAAACTCTGGCAGCAGAGATGAGGCAATCTTTAGGTATTCTACCTGTGACATAGCCATGTTTACGACTTTTTCAGATATTGATTCTGACTCAGATTCGGATACCTCGGGAAAATGTATTACCGCTGGTATCGTGAGATCATGTAGATCTTCTTCTTTAATCTGATATTCTGAATCGCTTGCGATTTCTGAATCGCTTACAGCTTCTGTATCTGTATTTGTTTCTTCTTCGATTACCGCTGGTGTGTTCAGTATCGAAGGTATTGTAATTTTTAGTAAGTATTTTGTCTTAATATTCTGAAGGTTATTTTTCAACCTCTGTAAGAATCTAGATACATACGACCAATGGTGAGAGTTTAACTTTTTTCTATTGTCGTGTATCAATGAACGTGCTTGGTTGAAACAAACAACTAGCGTTGTTGCGTGTTTATTCACTGTTACGCTTGATACACTTCTATTTTGCGTTAAGCATTTATATGACTTATCGAACTGTGTTTTAATATCAACTAATTTGGCGTTCAAATTATTCCATTCCATTGCAATTCATAATGGAAAATAATGAAACAGTTCTTTGCCGTGTCTTTAGTTATATATATATTTTTTAAATGTCTCTCTTTCATCTATCTATGCAGTTTTACCATTAAAATTGTACATTCGCCCATTATTGGATTAGTTTCTTGTAATTTTTTTTATATATACATACGGAAATGTAGTCAAAATTATTGCTTTAAGAGTATTATCGAAGTACAGAAAAGGGCTGAACATACGGTTATATGTTTCCATATATTCACATTCAAATTCATATAAGGACATAAAATCGTTGTGTTTGTGCAGAATGCTAAATTCGGAAATCTGGGTCATGTACTAAAAAATCGTTTAAATATGAACCTATTTGTATTTCGGGCATTGCTTTAAATTTAAAATTCAATTATTCAATCAAGTTGTATTCCAATGATACCACATATCATTAGACAAATTAGCAAGTGGAATTCGATTATTCATAATTTGATTGTCATTTTATTAGCTTACTTACAATGTTTTTTTTTCGTTTTTTTTTGTTTTAATTGTTTTTCTTAAATTTTATCCAAGTCATTTGCTTGGCTCTGGTATCTTTTCTTGATACATTTATTGTAGTATTTATATATTTTATACAATAGATTTGCCACATTTATTATGAATATTATAACAATAAATATGCTTATAAATTTAAGGTCAGTGTTATCAACTTCTACTTTGTTGATAACATTGGCGGTAGAGTCTACAGTTTTAACGTCTACAATGCCCATGTTGGCAAAATTTTCTGATAATTCTGATTCCATATCTTTGCTTATTTTGTTTGTCTCTATAGACATTTAGTTTTTATACATATTTTCCTGCCTATTGTTTCGAATGGCTTTTCGGGCCAAACGGCTTACCGGTCGACTCAATTGTCGTCGGGTATTACAATGATTTTTATATTTATATATTAGTATTATTATTAGTGTAGCTATCTAGGTGTTGGGCGCACTTAGTTGCGCTGTCGGGTTGTCCTGCACTCTATGTAGTGCCTAGGGATGCAGTGTCTAGGCGGTGGGCGCACTTAGTTGCGCTGTCGGGTTGCCCTGCACTCTATGTAGTGCCGCCGTCATCTGCACCCTTTGTGGTGCTGTCGACTTCCTTAGGCGCAGCTTGATTTGCTGGCGGTGCCGGTGCTGGGTTCACTGGCTTTTGTTGCTGTTCCTGGTGCATGTCTCCATGCAGTACGGGCTGCATAATGGGCCTTCACAGTCAGCTGGACATCTGGCTTTGTAAGGCTGTATACTTTTCCGATCTGGACGATGAGTTTTTGGATTAATTATTTTATTCTGAATTGTTTGTGCGTTACAGGTTGAGTCAGTGGCTTTTTTCTTTAACAATGTCTCGATGTGTTCGAGTTTATTGAAAAGTTTTTGAGCAATATCCCACTTCGGGGGATTTTTGCTTTTGTAGATGGTCTTTACGACCTCAGACTTGCGTTTTCTGAGTCGTTCTTTGACCCCACTTCGCCTTTTGCTCATTGCCTGTACTCACTCAGAATTATTTCCGTTTTGTTCAGTTGTTGACTGTATCGTTGGAAGGCATCTCTGCAACGCTGCTTCCTCTGCTTCTTCTTATTCTCGGTCTTGTTCTTCTTTAGTTGCTGACTGCTGCTGTTGCAAGTCCTAAGACCTCCAGGACATCTGTCACGGTCGCCATGTAAAGGGTCGCCAAAGGAAATCACCCAGATCGCCCAGTAAAATGGGGCAATTATATTTGCACGTCTGTGCTCTTTGATTACTGTTTTATTTCTGACTTTAATTCGAAAGATAAAGAATTCTCTAAGTCTAAATACAAAAGTTACCTCCCAGAATTTGCGGAGGAGCTGACGTTAGCCTTGGAATTACCGAGGAGAATGCACGGAAGAATGTCAGCTCCTATTAACACATCGACATGGGAGCTCTCAAAGAATTTGGGTCCGCCAGGGGAATGTCGGGTAGCCCCTTGAGACGATCTCGCGGAATCGGATATGATGGCAGATTTCCTGCCAACTGCGGAAGAACGTAAGCCGCAGTCTCTAATTGTAGCCCCGGTCTAGACGGCGACCGATTGGAGAAATGGCACAATTTAGTAGACTGCGCGGAAATGGTCTGATTAAGGCCGGAAACTTGGGCTTGAATCGTCTTGAATGAAAACTTGACATGGTTGAACAGTCGTTCAGTTATGCAAGTCGCTTTGGACCCTGAGTCTATCAGTGCTCGTGCCTGGAAACTGCACCCGAAATGGCACACGTTGATAAGGGCCATGCCCAGTAGGACGGCTCCTGACCCGGAAGCTAAACATACCTGCACACCCGACTCATCCTCTGAGCCGTTTGCTGGCGTAGGCGGACTTGGAGCGGTGGCGAACGGATTGCCGCGGTGCAGGAGGGTGTGGTGTCGGCTGTGGCATGTAAAGCAGGTGTGGGCGCTCGTGCAGTCTCGCTGCTGCTGCCCTCGGGCAACACAGTTTAAACATAACTGCTTCCTCTTCATGTAGTCAGAGCGCCCATTTACGTCCACCTCTAGGAAACGCGGACATAAGCGAATGGGGTGGTTTTCTTTCGAACAGAGATCGCAGATCCTTTGATCCAGATCTCCGAGCAGGGGCAGTAGCAAGTCGCGACCCTGGCGGAAATTGCCTGAAGCCACTAGGCCTGACCTCGTCGATGGCCTCCAGAGTGCGATGGAGCTCTGTCAAGAAGTTATCTAATTCGTTCCATGTTGGAATTTCGGCCTTATTATGCACGGATTGCTCCCACATAGAAAGTGTGACTTTGGGGAGCTTTGAGGAAATCATAAATACCAGGAGACAGTCCCAAGCCTCAACATTGATGAAGGACATTTCTAGGGCTGTCAGACAACTCTGAATGGTGGCTGGGAGCTCCTTCAGCGCGACCCCGGACTCTTGAAAAATAGCCTGGAGGTTGAAAAGGATTTTCAACTGGCTATTGACCAATAGCCGCCGGTTCTCAAAGCGGTCTGTGAGGCTTTGCCACGCTGCGACAAACCCCTCATCGGTAAGCGGAGCCTTAGAAACAATGGCGTGTCCGTCACTATTTGTTTTGGACAGCAAGTGGAACAACTTCTCTACCGGGGTGAGCCGCGAGTTTTTGGATGTAAATGGCCGTAAACAAGTCTCTGAAGGTGGGCCACCGCAGATAATCGCCCGCGAAGACCTTGGTATCCACCGGAGGTAACCGGCAGCCTGTAGGCGCGGGCGTGTGGGCATTGACGGAAGCCTGAGTGGATTGGGAAGCAATTTTCTCCCGAAGCTGGGCAATACATCTCGAATAGACGGAGTAACAGTAGCTGTACTTCGATTCCAGCACTGTCGAGGTGTTAGCATTGTCGTCTGACACGGCTAGCAAATCGGATCAGCTCTCATAGCTCTTCTCCACCTTCTCCTACAGTGCCCGAATTTGGTATTTATGGACTTTGCACATGAATTGGGAGCCTATTTTCGTTTCTGGGGCGCCCGGAGTATTTATGTTAGCCTCATTATGTTAATTGGCTAATTCGATCTGTTGTGGCGATGAACTTTTTCAGCACTACCTCGACCGCACTTGGAGTCATTTTCGCAACGGAGCGAGTCTGCCTCTGTGAAGGACCGGGGATTGTATCGACGGATTCGTCACTCTTTGCCCTTAGAATGGCACTAGTCGCCTTAGGCTTCAACAGAGGCGTCCGCGGAGATGCGGATTGAGATCTGTCCAAACGGATGCTTGGGATCGGACGCTGCTTTTTGTCGTCTCCCGTGGGCATTCTCAGAATCTAATTCGCTGGTCAACGCTTGTCGACTGACTTGCGCAGTAGGTGCCTCGTACGAAGCGGTGGACGGTCACACTTATGTGATGGGAACGGTGAGATCGCGGATGAAATGCGATTACAAGGCACAAGTCGGAAATAGTAGCGCCGATGTTCAAAACCAAAAAAACCAAAGGGGACGATGTTTGTTGAGATTCTAGGCGGATGGTGCCTGATGCGGAATAGAAGCAGCGTTAGAGGGACGGAAAATGGAAGTACCGGAAAATTCGTGCTAGCTCGGAACAAAATTGATGAAGGTCTATTTATGTATATTTCGACAAGTGTGGCTCGTACGTAGATATTGAATTCTTAACTGGACTTGGTGGACTTGACCTTGGCTTGGATTTAACACGAAAAAAGGAGAAAATAAATAATTAATTATAATTATTTTTTGACTAATTGTCGGATTTAATTATTATGGAGCAGGAAAGGTGGAGTTGAAATTGATTGGATTTAATTATCACGAAGCCGGAAAGGTGGAATTGAAACCGGTTCTATTCGGACAGAAGGTTGATAATTAAATTATTAATAATTTTCGACTTTAATTATTGAGTGGCCGGAAAGGTGACTTAAAACAAAACTGTCCCTTTGTTCCAACGGAAAAAAAAATAATTAAATAAATTGTAGTAGTTAAAACTATAAGTATATAAATTTATAATTAATTGATTTTTTTTAAATTTATTTGTTTCGCAGCCGGGTATGCCGTCGGCACCCTGTACGTAGTTCACCCCAAAGGAAAAAAACAGCACCAAAAAAGAACAACACGGCTACTACGGCGGCTAGGTTGAGAATTTAAGCGACACAATCACGAATTTGTAGTGAAATGGCGGTATATATTTGTTGGTTTTAGAAAATTTACATTTTCTTTTAAACTTTATCGGTTATATATTTTCTGAAATTGGAGGCAGAAAATATTTGGAAATATATGGACATGCATGCAAGTACGGATATATGTAAGGGCATGTGGGGCACATGTTGGAACAGTGGAGCGTTGATAAGTTGACTGTTTAACTGGGGGAACAGAAAAGTTATGCGGTGTAAAAAAATGACACTGATTGGGGCAAAAAATTGAAATGAATTTTGAAATTTTCGGAACTTATTCACACCGGCTGGCCAATATTAATTATGCCTTCTTTTTGTCACCACACAATTTCACTGTTTACTTGCGAATTTTTCGCGGTTTAATTGCATCAAAACAAAATATGTATGTGTGTATGTATGTATATGGATGCACATATACCTCGACCGTAGGCAAGCGAATGGATAACGGAGAGGCCGAAAACGGCGAGGAATATGGCGAAGCACACAAAACGGAGAAGGATTGAAAAATTTGCAGAATTTGAAGACGAAGAAGAGTAGAAAATCTCAAACCGCCGTTGTGTCGAAAACTGGGGCATGGAGTTAACACGGAAAGAAAAAAAATCTTGCAGCAGTGTGAGCGAAATTTAATGTTCGGACCACTGCTGAAGACCGGCAGAGAGACGGAAAAATGTCGTACTTATCTTTTGGCGGAACAATGCCGGGAACTGCTGGCAGATGAAAATCCAGGAAAATGCCGCAAAAAGATTCCAGAAAAAAAAGAAGTCGGGGGGCGCAATCGCATCAGCTTTATTAAGTTATTAAGTTTATTATGCTAGCTAATGTTTTTTTGAAGAATGTTTTGATGCCAAACTGTTCCAATGGCTTATCTACACCTATTAATCATAAATCAACCAAATGCGATAATTTTTAGAGAAGTTTTAGATTTTATAGTCTATTCCCCTACTAAATGTGTAATATGGCCGTAGGTTTGTTGTTGTTGTTTTGTACAAGCGCAAAAGCTTGCAATAAAAATTTGTGGTAAGAGTGGTACCACTGCAGTGGTAAGACTTTAAAGCATCTTGAATAAAAAATGAGCTTTTGTTTAAGGAATCCATTATAACGATAAGCTTGCCCACACTACGAAATTTTAAACATTTTCATATAAGTTGCTTGGTCGTTGGCAATGAAATTATATTTTTAATCAATTGGTTAACAAACGACAAATTTAATCTCTGTCACAGTGTCTATTAAGAATCTTACAAATGAAACATTAGTAAATACACCCCTTTAACCTCATATTTTTACTGAGGCTTGGTTTATTTTTTCACTTTCTATCCATGTGTTGTTAAGGTACATTTTATGCTGTACGGATTCTTCACTTAATAAATAAAAATTATAAAAAAAAAATTATATGCACTAAAAGGACATAGTACATTTTTAAGGTTACCTATCAACTGTTTTTTTTGCTATTATTTATAATTATTAACAATGATCTGTTATTCTATATTCTAAATTAAGCTAAAAGGGATTCCATAATTTTAGATTTAATTGAATCTTGGGATAGTTCAGGGGATAATAAATGGGAAAATAAGTTGTAATTTTTACAAATAATCCGAAATGGGTCGTGTTAAGCAAAATTAGATCCACAAATTGGTAACTAAAGGGGTCAAAAGGATCTAGTTACTCTATTAGGAACTAAAAACACTAATTTTTCCAAAAGCTATTTATAGTCTAACTGTCCAAGAATAAGCATTACAAGTAGCTAACAAGTACGGCGCTCTTGTTATGGTGGTAGGTTTCCTTCGATACTATCGAAGGCATGTGACAGTATTCCAGTTTAAATTTTGTAATGCCAATAACAGAAACTGCTTTTGGACAGGGTCAATACTCTTTCGGTAAACAAAGAACAAAGAAAAAAAAAAATTATTTTTTATTTTTACTGTAACAACGAAATTACTTTACAATAAAAATGTCGCAACCAATAATCGCCGCACCCCTGCGAAGAAGGGGAAAGAAGACATCAACTATAGATTTTGAAATTGCATTTGGAAGGTCACAAACAAGATGTTCTTATTTATTTACAGGCGATTAAGGATTCCATTAAAATACTGATCAGAAAGTTACCATTACCATTGTAAACTATTTTACTATCTCATCATGACATTAAAGACTTAAGATCGTTAATTAGTATTGCACGAAATGAAAGAATATACGGAGAACAAATTAATTTTGAATTAAATAAAAATCCAGAAAACCGTTATATAAATGCAAACGCTACTCAGAATTCAAACTCAAACAAATTCAATTCAAATACCCAAACCCAATATCGACCAAGTGACCCACAGTGCTCTCAGCCATTCCAACCCAATCAATATATGTAAACTTTTAGACCCACCTATACAAAGCAGATTCCTAACAATCAAGCTGTGTGGCACGTACCAAATTATTTCTCACAAAATTCCAATAACACTCAAAGGTTTCGGCCACGCATCGAGCGATGAGCGACTGAGCGATTTTTTCCCGAGCGACGTTAATGAGCGATCGCTTTGATCGAGGTGGCCATGCACTGGGCGACATCACTTGAGACTAATTGTAAAAATGCCTTATTCTAGAGAGGTTCTACGAAATCTGCTTGAAAGCCGTTATAGTAAATATAGGCAATTAAAAATTATACAAAGGCGTAGGTTTGGCGTTCATCCCATAAATCGATTGCGAAATGAGTATGGCGAGTTTCATCACTTATACAAAAATCTTCGAAACCATCCAGATCGATTTTGGCAATACTTACGCATGTCAATCGATTCATTTGACTTGCTGTTAAGTAAAATTGAAAATGAAATAAGTAAACCGATATCAACAATTTCAGCTGAAGAACGATTGGTTTTATTATTAAGGTACGTTTATATATGTAAGTAGAAGTTTAATGTAATATTTATTCCTTATTTTTAATCTTAGCAATTATTATATTTTGTATATCATTTCTAATCTCCAACTTTTCTATGTCAGTAAATTTTTCAAAAAAAGCAAAAGAATTTAAAAAATAATAAATCTTCATTTTGGTTTTCTTCATCTATTTTTTTGTTTTTTTCCGATGATTTCTAAACATTTCCAGTCGCTCATTTTTTATTTCCAAAAATTCGGTTTCAATATTAATTTTTCTTTTTCTGTGCGTAAATTTTCCGACTATACTGGTCGATGGTGTTGGCATCACAGACATATTGCTTTAATCTTTCTGAAGCATATCTGAAAGCACTTCATTCATACTTTCATTGTCCTGGAGCAACTGTCTTTTTAAAGAAGACATCAGCTCCAAGTATGGCCATTTAACTTGAACAGTTTCAGCTTCGAATCCCGATGGTAGGTAGTTTTTGCAACGTCCTTCTGTATGTGTCCTTTAAATTTTTCCATTTGGCCTTTGCTGCGGTTCCTAAAAATTTTATTTTATATATGTATTTTGTTCATAACAATTACTTTTTATTATTAATTTTATTTTATTTTACATTAGTTTTATTTTGTTAAGCACATATTTTTATTTTTAGGTACCTTGCTATTCATTTCGTGACTTGGCATTTGCTTTTCGATTGGGAAGAAGCACTGTTAGCAAAATTATAAGCGAAACAAGCATTATAATTTGGAAATCACTCGTTAATGAATACATGCCAATACCAAAAACTGATATACTTCAAAAAGTTACGGAAGATTATTATAGGCGTTGGAAGTTTCCAAACTGTCTGGGTAGCATTGACGGAAAAAATTGGCAAATTAAGTGCCCAGCTCATACTGGATCACATTATTTCAAATATTTGCATTATTTTTCAATTGTTTTGCAAGAAGCGGCTGATGCTGATAAAAAATTTATAACAATTGAAGTGTGTGGCAGAGGAAAGCAAAGCGATGGTGGGACATTTTGTGGATCCACTTTGTTTGGATTGCTGGAAGCAGGGAAATTCAATGTTCCACCACCACAAGCACTACCAGGCTCATATATCATTTTGCCAAACTTTTTAATTGAAGATGAAGCCTACCCACTGAAAAATTATTTGATGAGACCATATCCTCGAAAGAAGTTAAATGCAAAAACTGAAAAGTACGATAAAAGATTACACATCCACACAAAAAAAAATATTTTTTCGGGTCTGGACCAACTTTACTATATGTTTTCGGCGTCCCTGAATCCGAATCCGAGGTCAAAAAAACCCCAGCACGTCAGGGTTCTGACATAACCTCAAAAAACCTCATACAAAATTATATTGGACTCCGTGGGTCAGACCATGTTTATTATATGTTTTCAGGGTCGATGAATCCGAATTCGAGGTCTAAAAAACTCCAGAATGTCAGGGTTACGACATACCCTCAAAAACTTGATAAAATTTTTATTTTCCGAGCGACCCCAAAAACATATGGTAAACATGATCTGAGCCCAGAACTCGGAAAATAAAAATTTGCTAAGTCGCTCATCGCTCGATGCGTGGCCGAAGCCAAAGTCGTCAAACAGCATATTTTAAAGGAAATACATATCCCTATAAAATAGGGAAATACATATAACTACAACAACCATTCACATCTAAAATTACAAACTTCCCGGTTACAAACGACTAAGACCATCGGACAGTAAGCAAACCGAAATGTTTATTGACGAATTAAGATTTCAAGACGATACTCGATTGATAACTCTAGGTAAGGTTTTAATCACCACCACTCGAAAGACTCAATTTCGACCAGGGATTGATTCCATTATTCTCGCAAGCGGCCATTTTATTGAACGTAGGTTCTTGTCCTTTACTAGCATTATATCGTTCAGGGCCAAGGCAGGACCGAAGGCACGCCATTTGGAGCGCTGCTGAAAAAGGTTTAGTTACTCCTCCTTCCATCAAGACCAGAAAGACTGCTGCAGGAAAAACACGCTCTGCCAGCTTTCCAACCGGTTGAAGTTCAGCTTTGTGACATCGGGCTCAAAAAGTTGACTGACGGACCACCTGTTTAAAAAATTAGCCGGGCTAGAACACCAAGGTCTGCAGGATCCTCTGAAAGAAACAATTAAGGTCATAAATTTATGACAGCCCCAATATGGCACAACAGCTCGTCAAATAAAAGAACTGCAGATCCAACAGCCCGGTAAAAATGGTGCTTGGTGGTTTTAACAGCCGCTTCCCACAGACCACCGAAATGCGGAGATCGAGGAGGAATAAAATGCCATTGCCTCCATTAAAATGCCTCCAGAGAGCATAACTTCAGCAGTGCCCGTGAAAGCTCATCGTTTAGAAATAATCGGAGCACCTCCTTTAGCTCGTTTTTGGCTCCCACAAAGGTGGTTGCGTCGTCAGACCAAATATGTTGACCTTTTCGGCGGCTGCATATAAACCGCTTTAAAGCCTGTGGAAAAAAAATTGTGCCCTTACAATTTCCAGGAGGACGGCTTTGGTAGCAAGGCAAATGAAAACGCTGACGTTACATTTTACTGGAGCCTTATTACGCACTTCCGGAATATAATAAAAAAGGCCACAAAAATTCACACCAGTAGCTCCAAAGACCTGGGAGCCGCCAACTCTTTGCTCCGGGACATCAGCCATAATGTGCTCCAATAACCGAGGCTTAGTCCGGAAGCATCGGATGCATTTGTGTATTGCTTTCGTCACCGTCAAAAATGCACACGCTGCACTAGTCGCAATAAAAGCTGTGTCCCATATTTGATATCGCTAGCCCTGACACCGCTGTGGAGAATTTGTTGAGAAAACTAGTATACGTAAGCGAATACCCTCTGCAGTGCTGGAAACGAATTAGCGTACTTAGAAACCGCTGTTATATCCACGTACGGAGATTGAATAAGCAGGACCTTTGCACCTAACTCCAGGGTCGATCTCTCAGATGGGACCGCGGTTGGCCTCTCCTCTTGGGCTCCATGGAGAAACGGAGGACCGTGAGACCACAGCTTATGCTCAATCAATTAATCCATATCTCTAGTTACTCTAGAGGGGGTTCTTATCGAATCCAAGACAGAGCCACGGCAGAATCACACCAGCAAAAATCGCACCTTTTTAACGTAGACCTACAACTGTGCTACTTCCGACATAAGTCGAGCCAGAGTAAATAGTTTGCAAATCCTGCGCCATTGGACACGACATAAGCGCAACCCCATACGCCTAAATGCTGGCGTCACAGAATTCATGGATCTCCACCTCGGATTTTCGTTAGCGCCCATCCAGGGAATTCGGCGCGCTGCGCACTAGCAAAGCTGCTATTCCAGTCGCAGTAAAGAGCTTGAGAAAGACTTTTATCCCAGGACAACTCCTTACGGCACAGTTTCTGGAGAAAGATCTTCGCCTTTGAAAATACAGTACCGACAAGTCCTAATGGGTCATAAGGCCGATCCTTATGAAATTTGGTAGGTCGGATAAACTGTACCAAGTTCCAGCTTTCTATCTTCAAAAACACGAAAGTTGGGTCGTTTCCGATCGTTCAGTTATATGGCAGCTATAGGATATAGTCAGCCGATCCTTAAAAAATTTTGCATGTCGTATTATTTTGCCAAAAATAGCTTTCATGTACTCATCTCTCACGTCTTAAAATAGCTCTCATTTGAACTCTCTAACTCTACAAACACCAAAGTTATACCATTTCCGATCAATCAGTTATATGTCAGCTATAGGATATAGTCGGCCGATCCCGGTCGTTCCGACTTGCATACTGCGTGCAAAAGAAAGAAGGGTGTGTGCAAAGTTTCAAGTCGGTAGTTTTAAAACTAAGAGACTAATTCGCGTAGAAACAGACAGACAGACGGACATGTTCATATCAACTTAGGAGGTGATCCTGATCAAGAATATATATACTTTATAGGGTCGGAGATGTCTCCTTCACTGCATTGCAGACTTTTGGACAAAATTATAATACCCTCTGCAAGGGTATAAAAAAAAGAAGAGTCTAAAAAAAAAACAAAAAAAAAACAATTATATATGCATATCTGAGAGTGGCCGAGGGGAGTGATCGGTCGTTTTCCGAAGGAGGGGGGAAGTGGAAGGGCATCCACACCAAAGCGAGAGGGATCTGGAGAATATCATTTTTTTTTGGACTCCAATGTCTAACAAACGTCTCTGTCAAAGGGGTGAAGTGTGAGAAGAGTTAGTCTCCCCACACGCTAAGATAAATAGCCGGGGCAAAAGAGGTGGTGAAAAAGCGGCAAAAGGGGGTCAAGCACCGGTCATCAACCTGGCGGCCAAGTGGAATGTCCTCGGGATCAGTACGCGGCGTTGGCGAAGGCCGAAACACCGCGACCAGTGGGAAGACGGAATCGACGTGAAATGTAACGGGTTCCGGCGAAGGGCTTAACACCGCCACCCGGGGGAAGACAGAATCGACGTGAAACGTTACGGTTCCCAGAGCAGCAGTTTGTCGATGGAAAGGTAATCGAAGGGAAAGGCAGATACAGCACGCCGCGCAGGCGTGCCTTGGAGCAGCAGCGGTGGAGCAAGGAGCAAAGGGGGGTTGCGACGCAGAGTGCAGCGGGCCCTGGAAGCCCACCGGTGCACCACATAGCAGCATCAGATATCCGTGGCTGGGAGAAACGAGGGGCCACGGACCCGACCTGTGATTCTGGAAGCAGGACTAACGGCGGGAAGCAGCAGAATCCGGCAGGATTAACGGGCGCTCCAGTCAGTATGAAAGGAGGCCCATAGGAGCGGATCGGGACAAGTCTTTTTAGAAAGCTTGTAGCGTTCAGTTGAAGGACCCCCTGTGGAGAGTCCGCCATTCAAATGTTAGAGCGTTCCTAAAAAGGATTCGGTTTGTTTGAGTTGAATGACCGCCTTTGGAGAGTCCGACAGCAAAACGCACGGAGAGCAAAAAGAACAAGTGAGGAAAGGACCCGTTGATGGACAGGGATCGCACGACCGGTATACATAAAACGTAAAGGACGAGACATGAAACCCAGGGTGGTGTAGTCGAGTTGGGCCATTCCCAAACACGGCAGGTAGCCTTGCAAGGAAGTGAGGAAAGTATAAGTCTGGCGCATGCCTTACCGACTTCTGAAATCAAAACCAACAGGCGTGGTCCTGCGACACATCGGGAACTCACGCCCAAGTCAAAGACCGAGTGAGAGCACCCCGATCACCAGCCCCGCCACTACAAATTCGGGCTCGTTAGCGCGTATGCGCGGTGTCCCGGTGTAGCGGGAGCGCAACGCACGGTCAGTAACATGGCAACTTCCAATCCTGGCTCGCTAGCGCGTATGCGCGGTGAATCCCAGGTGTAGCGGAGGCGACAAGCACAGGCACTCCCAAACCTGGCACTAGCGCGTATGCGCGGCGGCGTGTCCCGAAACAACCCACAGGGGACGCCGACGACGGAGCCGGCAGAACCAGGAGGCGCAGAATTGAAAGAAATCCTTTGTATTTGGAAGAAATCTTTAAATAAAGAGTGTGTTTGTATTATTTTCTGGGCTTGGGCAATCACGTCGAATCTATAAATTCGGTGGAACGGATCCGCAAAACTCTGTGAGCTAGCCACGGAAAATTGTAGTGAGCGGGAGCAGAAAGAATAGTTCGTTACAACACTTCCAACATTTCCCAGAACTGGCGGAGGTTGTGGGCAATGGAAAAGAGTGATCTTCTCTGGACATGTTAACCGCATTCACACACAACCCATCCAAGTCGAGTTTTTTGTAGCAACGGCAGGCCAGCTGAGAGCTATATTTGCCCAACACACAGCAGCTCATAAAAAAGACTGGCTCCGATAACAAGATCGATGCAATGTCGACGGTAAAATTCAGGATCAGCCAAAGAAGAAGTTGCCAAGAACATTCCAACTGGAGACATCCAAACTGAAGCTAGGCCGCAGGTCCGGTCCATCAACAGAGAATCCGTCTGTCGCAAAGCCGGTATCGCCAATACCAGACACCGCCATGAATGATTTGCACCTCCGCACAGTGTCCGATTTGGGTAATTTAGCGTCAGATGTGGAATATCTTTAAAACTAATAATAATTTTAAAAAGTTTGAAATTTTTATGGAATGTTAACCGAATAAGAAATAAAACTTAGTAATTTTAATTAAGTAAAATTTTTTATTTCTTTCAGTTAAATTTTTTTTTTTTATTTTTTTTTTTTAAGATGCAGTTTCTCAAAATAAACTAGTTTTAGTTGTCCTAGTCTGAATCTAAATTTTTTTTTCTGCATCAGAATCCGAATTTTTTTCTTGAGCATTGTAGTCCAGAAGAAGATTTAGGCCTTCAATCTCAATGGAAACTATCTTGCTGGGGTTATTGGCCGAATTTTTGGAGATGCTTGTAATTAGTGGCGGAGAGAGGCGAATTAGTAACAGTAAAAGATGATCTACTGTTATTTGCACTTCGACGCCTTCCCACGTGAGCGCCCGGGGCGTATGCAGCCATGGCCACGTCCATAGCCTCCAGCGTCCTACACCGCTGCTCCAAAAATTCGGCCATCGACTCCCAAGTAGGGATGGCGTCTGAACCTGAGTAGTTTTGACTCTCCTCCCACTTAGCCTGGGTAGCTGGATCCAACCTTTGAAGCAGAACCTACACAATGATGCAGCTGGCGATCTGATTTAACGAACCCAAACTTTTTAAGACTCACATATGGGCATAGAACTTGTCCGAAAGACCTCGAAGAGCTACTATAGAGCCACTTTCCAACAGACTGATACCCGGAATCTCATTCACGTGTGCCTGAAATATTAAGCGACGGTTATTAAACGGTTGAAATATTAAAAGGTTATCGTGTCTCAAGTAAGTTCATAAATTCTGTGACTGCGCCGCTGGAGTTCATAATTGATTATATTAAGTTCCGACCAACCTGAAGTAAATAATTCCGCCGCCAAAATGTTATCGCTCAAAATTTATTTACTCGCGTTGAACACGATCTGTCCCACTGTCAGAACCGTAGGGGAATTGTGGAACGTCTATATGTAGGAAGTTATGTGCGAGTGAATTCACTTGCGTTGTGGAACGTATGTTTGTATGAAGTCTATGCGCGGGCGAAGGTACTTGCGTTTACTTCATTGTTAATTATCGGCAACAAAAGTGATGGATACATTTTTGGTTAACATTTTTGTGGCATCTTTTGACATCTGGCAACACTGCTTAAACGTTATTTGCGAGTTTTTTTTTTTTTTTTGCGACCAACAATGTTAAGTTATTAATTGATTATTTAACCAAGCAGTTGCTTGCTGCCTGAGCAGACAGAATACAAAATTAAAAAAAAAAAGTCTTAAGATTCTATTTTCAAATAATAAAAAAAATATTGGTTGTGGCGAAATTTTGACGTAAAACTTGATCTGTGCGGATACCATACGAGCTCAAGTTCCAAAACGGATATCTATATCTTTTATACTCTTCGAAATTTACGCGCTCAAAATTATAGCCCTTTTGTAAGAGAAAAGGTATATATATGGGTACAACTCTTCCAAAAATCGGTCAATTTAAATAAAATTTGTTTTAAAGATACACATATATTAGCTATATAAACAGTTTGGCATCAAAAGTTTTTCAAAAACCGTCCAGTATTTGCGCTACAGAATTTCGCGGTTTGTGAGAGCGGGAGGGGCGTGGAAAAATTTTGAAACAAACTTCAACTGCGGGTAAATTATAATTTAACTATAATTATAAGAGCCTCCCTGCCAAGTCCTAGAGCTCTATCTCTTATAGTCTCTGAGATCCACGCGTTCATACGGACAGACAAATATATATGTATATAGTATATATGAATGTATGTGCATATATGTATAGTGTATATGTATATATATATATATACATATATATATATTGTTGCTGATACATGTATGTGTATGTGAGGAGAGTTCTTAACCCCACTAATTTTTTATTAGAGATAGTTATGTGTATTAAATACTACAAGTTCTGATTCCTTATATTTTAAAATTAGGATAATGTCTGCTGCTGCTTTCCGTCGTTCTCTCTGCTGTTTCTGCTTCCTCGATGCTGCCCTACCGACGCTTTTTCTTTCAAGTTGGCATACTGCTGACCTTCATACTGCTGCCATACCTGCTGATATTTACACTGCTGCCATACTGCTGATATTCACACTGCTGCCATACTGCTGATTTTCATACTGTTATACTGCTGCTGTTACATCTTCCACTCTCTTACATTCTCTTACTCTCATACATAGGAATGGCCCTGACTAATCATCTGTCCCAGATGACCAAGCGTCTTCATTATCCTTTACATAACGCCACAACTTCATGTGATCACAGCTGGTTGAAATGTAACATGCGCCTTCTACATCCGCAGCCTTCCGAACTTCGTATCTGCCGTTGCTGTTAACTTTTGATAGTTCATACGGTCCCAGATATTCTCCAGCCAGCTTTTTCCCTGCAATAAACTGTGTCCGGCGTATAGCGACTAAGTCTCCAACTGTATAATTGACTTCTGGTTTACGCCTTAGGTCATAGTACTTTTTGTAGGAATCCTGCGCACGTTGAATTTCGATCTTTGCATCTTTTCTAAGTTGCTGCCGTTGCTCGTCGAAGTTTGAATACATTTCCTCATCTAGAAGATGTAGAATACGATTGGTTGGTTTATGTACGTGGGAATTAACAGTTCTCTTCACCTCAGGTACTGCCTTAAAAAATAAAATAATCGACAAGATCGTGTGATTTACCCTTTCGATCTGACCATTTCTGCGGGGAACTCCAGTTGTCCTCCAAACGTGTTCAATAGAGTTTTCCTTCATGTGTTCCGCAAAAAAGTTGGCTGTAAAAACAGAACCTCTGTCCAACCATCCGCACTGGGTTGGCAAAAAATGTCGAACCAAATCTAAATCTTCTTCAGCGTTTCCTCGCAGCTTGCAGTCTTCGTAGGAAACAGCCATATAAACTTTGTGAATGAGTCCACAATCGCAATTATGTATTTATATTGTTTTCCAGTGGCATCCATGGGATCCAGATGATGAACATGCAGCGTGTGAAGGGGTTGATCACCTTTATCGATGCAGAATAAAAACCATTCTTTCTTGTTGTTCACAGCCTGCTGAACTTTTTGCTCTAATGAATCCAATAGTATTGTTGAATAGTATGTAGAGTTTTTTGTAGTGCAAAGTGGAGTGCATTGTGGGCGTCAACAATCACTTCATTTTCCATCGCTTTCGGGACTACGAGGAGATCTTTACCATTCACCTCCTTATAGAGAAGTGAAGCTTTCATCTTGTACCCGCCATTAGGACGGCTTTCGAGAATTTTCGCATCTCATCTTTTCTTTAAGCGTTTTTGATGCGTGCTGTGATCTTTAAGGAGACAAACATAACCCTATCAGGATAGCGACTTAGGCAGTCAACATGCTTTAATCGTTCTCCAGGACGATGTTCCACTGTAAAAACGAAATCTTGTAGATAAACAATCCACTGCGTAACTGCTCTTGGTATATCCGCCTTCTATAGAGTTTGTTTAAAAGCGGCACAATCCGTTATCAGCTTAAACGGCGATCCCAGCAGATAATGTCTGAATTTGTGTACCGCTAGATACACGGCTTTGGCTTCCAGGATATAACTGTGCTGGCGGGACTAAGCTCCTGTTGTCTTCTTGCTCCAATACTGGATAGGGTGGAGTTTGTCATCGAACCACTGCATTAATACCACAGCAAATCCGTCTTTTGATGCGTCTGTGTGTAACTCAGTTTTAGCTCCTTTTGGAGTACAGTTTCAAAACAGGTTCCTTTGTCAATGCATCCTTCAAGCCCTGAAACGCGTTCATCTGGGGCTCAGCCATATTTGCGCAACAGGTCAGTTAACGGGCGTGCAATTTGCGAATAATTCTGAATAAATTTTCTGAAAAATTCCGTCAGCCCCAGAAAAGCTTGGACTGCTCTGACGTTTTTCGGCACCGAAAATTTGCTGACCGCTGCAGTCTTCTCTTGTCCAGGCCACAGGTTTCCGTCTTCAATGTTGTGGCCCAAGAAGTAAATTCTTCTCAGCAAGAAGTGATATTTTCGCCACTTGATCTTCAGGTCAAACGCCCCAGCTCTTTTGAAGACGAGTGCCATCTTTTGCTCTGCAGTCTCGGCGGGAATTATTATATCATCCATATATAAATCGAGTATGTCCTTGTTCATCAGCTCCTGAAATAGGTAATTAACGTAGCGAATGAATACAGCTGGCGAATTCCAAAATTCAAACGGTGTTCTATTGAATTCGTACAATCTGGATTTTGTTATGAACGCTGTTAATTTTTTGCTATCTTCCTCAATGGCAACGTGGAAGAAACCATTCTCCAAGTCCATCACGGTAAAGTATCGCTCTTTTTGCAGCTTTTCAATTCCAGCGTATAATTCTACGATCTGCTGTTCAACATCCTGTTGTTCGGCAATCGCAAGTCGACTCGGAGATTGACGAAAGGGGATAATCAACGTTGGTTTCCAAGTTGAATTGACCAGAGATGACAGCTAAAACAAATTGCTACTTCGAAATGAAGATATCGTGACTGGCACCAGGGTTTGCATTTACTACTCCGTAGCAGCGAGATGCATAGAAATATTGCTCTGATATTGCTACCGCTGTCACTTTTCCGAGAGCGGGAGCGGAGCCGTAGCAGAAAAAAGAAAATTGTCTGCTCTGCTCTGCTCCGAAATACGAAAAGTTCGAAGCTATAGCTATAGCAATAGCAGAAAAAAATATTCTGTGCTCCTCGTAGCCGTAGCCAAAAATCTAGAGCGAGAGCAGAGCAGTGCAAAAAATATTTTTGTATGAGCTACTGCTCTATCGTAGTTTTGTTTTTGTTTTTTATGCACCGTCACTGTGTGACCACTTTCTTTACCTCCTTTCTTCCTTACCCACTTTCTTACCCTTGTAAGAATGATTTGTAGGTAATAACAAATATTAATAAGTAATAATATTTAATATTTAATTCATTCAGAAACAACAAAAAAATATTAATAACTCCTAATTAAATCAAAATTAAAAAATTAAGCTTTTTTTTAAATTTATTTAGTAAATATTTAATCGTCGTCTTCAAATAAACTCAAGTTGTCGATCGCATTATCTAAGTGTGTTGAGTTTAGGCGAACAAGGTGTATATTTTCGAATGTGTCGTGGCTTAACGATTTCACGACTGTACATCACATTAATACAAATTTGCATTTATGAATAGCGTTAGAATTTTAGTATACATATACATACATATACATACAACATATATATAGTTCCTTAGATATCACACTTATGTGCTTAAAGGATATAGTCGGCCTATCCAGTCGTTCCGACTTTTATTTTACTACTGCGTGCAAAGGAAAGAAGAATGTGTGCAAAGTTTCATGTCGATACCTTTAAAACTGAGAGACTAGTTCGCGTAGAAACCGACAGACAGACGGAAAAACGGACAGACGGACATGCTCGTATCAACTCAGGAGGTGATCCTGATCAAGAATATATATACAGTCGAATCCCGATAATTCGTACCCCGCTAAATCGAAAATCGCGATAATTCGTAAAAAATTCTGACCCCTTGAAAAAAACTCGTTAATTCGTAAAAATTCCATACATTTTGGTCCCCTCGTTAATTCGTAGTATTTGGCGCAACGCAAAGAGTATTGAACCTCTTATAAATCGTAATTTTGTTTCGTAACCTCTTATAAATAGTAATGCGATTCCAAATTTTTTTGTAGTTAAAGCACCGTTAGATTTTTCAGACAGCTATGCCGCCTTTATGTCGCTAAGCATCATGAACTTTGTGTTTTTCTCACTGTTTTCGTTTAGTTTGCTGTTACCAAAAATTACCAATTATTTTAAAGCTTGAATTTTTGTTTTTTATAATTTAGTGTTTCTGCTTAATTGTTTAATTTTTTATTATTACAATTTAATGTTATTGTTTAATTTTCCCCTCATTTGAAAAATGTACATACTTATAATGTTTGTTTAATTTTAAAAAAGATAAAAACATTATAAACATAATGTGATATGTAAAAACCCCGTTTATTCAACTCTTTCATTTTTGAGCCCCGTTAAATAGAAATCTCGATAAATTGAATTCCCGTCTAATTCGTAAAAAAAGTGATCCCCTTGCCATTTCGAATTATCGGGACTCGACTGTACTTTATAGCGTCGGGGATGTCTTCTTCATTGCGTTGCACACTTTTGATCAAAATTATAATACTCTCTGCAAGGGTTTAATTATGATCGCCCTCCCCCAGGCAGATACCTGTATCCGCCCCTGTACTATGTAGCGGATTACAAAACTTGCATGGATGCTGCCAAGTGCTGCAATCTTCCTCATCTGAAGAATATTCGTGAATGATACCTGCTTGCGTTTCTTGCGGTCACGCAGCTGCTCATGAAGATCCGCACTGCATACGTATTGACGACTAAACTCTGCCTGCAGCAACATCCGCATCTCTGTGTCTTGGTGTACGTAAGTCGAATCCAAAAACAATTTTGCTGTTTTTGTCATTTTGGCACGTGCCTGTACATACATTTGTTTTAAGTTCAAAGCGTAAGCTTCAGCATTCAGCTCGAAATTGTCAAACCAATTCTTGACCGGCATGAATTCTCCGTCAAACTCCGGAATTATTTTCGCGAAACTTTTCGCTGTAACTGAGCAACGGCTATTTTGTTCATCTGCTCCCATTCATCTGAACAAGATCCTGCAGCGTTTTTGTGTTCTCGGCGATCGAACAGCTTGCAATTGCCTCAGCTACGACATTTGATCCTCTATTCGATTCGATGTTTTAGTCACATTTGCTTCGACGAGACTCTGCACGTAGCTCTTTGTCTCACTCATATTTTTTTCTCCACTTGCTTCAACGTTTCTCTCCGGCTCACTCATTTTCCGATTTTTATCTGCTGCGGCAACTGACCTTGTGTAGTACGGCTGTTTTCCTTTCGCAATTGGTATTCTAGAAGTCTTCTGCTGTCTGGACTTTTCACTCATTTGCTCTCATTCCCTTTTGTGATCCAATTCCTTTACTTTTTTAAGACTTTTCGGGACGGCGTCACTTTGTAATTTTCTGGTTAAGACGAGCCCCCAAATGTGAGGAGAGTTTTTAACTCCACTCAGTTTTTATTAGAGATAGTTATGTGTATTAAATGTTACAAGTTCTGATTCCTTATATTTTAAAATTAGGATAATGTCTGCTGCTGCTTTCCGTCGTTCTCTCTGCTGTTTCTGCTTCCTCGATGCTGCCCCACCGACGCTTTTTTTTTCACCGACTGCTGACCTTCATACTGCTGCCATACTGCTGATATTCACCCTGCTGCCATACTGCTGATATTCAAACTGTTATACTGCTGCTGTTACATCTTCCAATCTCTTACATGTATAATTGTATAATGGGTCCTGAATAATTTCAAACGCAGCGCACTCTGCGATCCGCTTAGTGTAAAAGATTCTTCCAGATACACTCTCACTTTTGTTTTCTCGGACACCCCTCATTGGCAACGATTTTATTGGCAACGATAATATTCGTCAATCAATTAATTAATTAGTTTTTATTTTTTCGCCCAATATTAAATTATTATTTTCTCTTTTTTGCCAGATATTCAATTTATTATTGTTTCGTTTTTTTTTTTACAGTTAACCATAATTATTTTAATTAAATGAATTAAATTAAACGAATTAATTAAAAAATAAAAATATATGTTTGTATATGTAATATGTTATATATATAATATACTACATATGTGATGTATACAAAAATATTAATTTTAAAAATAAAAATATTAAACATTGTGTAATTTTTATCGTTGTTTTCTGTTCATTAAAAAATAAATAAAATTATAAAATATTTCATAATAAACTGAAACTAAAATCCACGACCCTTGATGATTTAAGAAGAAGATTAAATGTCAGAGTAAATACGTTCGCCGGTTAAAGGAAAGTTTCGAAGCTGAGTCAGTTCCTCTAGTAAAGACCGACAAAGGTTTTCTATACAGTTCAAACTTCAGGTTTTAAATGAGACTTTTTTAAGGAAAATGATTTTTTGCCAAAATTCAGTGGAAACTATCCGGAGTTTAAAAATTTTATAAGTCACTTTGAGACATTAGTGGACAAAATAAGTCGGAACAATCCTGGTATCGATAAATTTAATCATTTCGTTTTTTGCCTCTCTGGTATAGCCCTACGAACTATCAGCGCATTCTAAGTCACCGAGAGTAATCCGCTAAGCTTTTGTTAGTCTAAAATGAGTTTGCGAGTACGAATGTCCCGTCTTTCCGAACCAAATAAGCAAATTATTAAGCCTTCCGAAAAATTACCAGCTGTCTGTGTCGTCGTTAAGGGGTCTCATCGACAAACTATCAACGGGTTGTGTTTGTAAAGTCAGCCTCAATGTGTATAAATTGCTTGCGAAAAGGTCACACGGTACACACCGTATGGCGTCTCTGGGAAAACGTTCCATGGTTAATCGAATAACTGCTCTGATGGACGATTTTGTCGACGATAAAATTGACGTAGTGCGCGATACGTATTCCAAACAGATCCATTATAATACCCTTGCAGATTGTATTAGCATGTCAGTCTGTCTGTTTCTACTTGAACTAGTCTCTCAGTTTTAAAGCTATAGACTTAAAACTTTGCACACACATTCTTTTCCCAGTATATAAGTCGGAACGGCCGGGATTGGCCGACTCTATCCTATAGCTGCCATATAACTAGTGTTTTTATAGTTAGAGAGTTCAAATTGAAAGCTATTTTTGGAAAAATAACACAAGATCGTCCGACTATATCTTATAGCTGCCTTATAACTGAACGATGGGAAATGGTTTTTGGTAGAAATACCAATTGTGTATTTTTGAAGATAGAAGCTTTTGCAAGCTGCAAGGGTATATCAACTTCGGCTCCGCCCAAACTTTGCTTTCCGAGCTTGTTTATTTTTTGCCATCTTAAAGATCTATACAGTGATGGAACAAATAATAGAAACGAATTTTCCCTTTGGGTTCAAATACGTGGTAATGAGTGAAAATTTAAATTTTTCTTTAATATATAAACATACAACTATCTTACATACTAAAAAACAGAAATCAATTTAGCTTTATTCATTTAGCATTCACATACCTCTAAAAAAACATATACCTATAAAAAATAAATTTTCATCATCATATGGAACCACTCTTATGTGTATACATTAATATATGGATCACTCTTCTTCTTACTCTCCAAAATTTTTTTTTTCTATTTTCTGCTGTGGCTTAAGTTTTAAAAATCAGCTGAGACTTAATAAATTTTTCTTAGTAAATTATAAAATTATGCATTTTTTGCTATATGGCTTGTACTTTACAGTGTATTTCAGATAGTTATTCTAAGGATTTTTTTTATGTGTGTGTACGGGCGTTATTTATCTTTTCGATTTGTTCAGCGAGCTTCGAATCCACCCAGATTTCTCCCTGTAATCTTTGCAAAGCTTTCCTTTTCTTGTCTCTCCCCTAGTAAAAGTTGTTGTTTTAGAAGAGTCGTAGAGCAAGCAAGGCGATCGGAGTGGTGGAGAAGGTCAGAGATAAACCACGCGGGATTAAAGCTGACCCATTTAAAATAATTGTAAACTAACCAACATAAACTAAGCAACTAAATATAAATGAAGTTCAATGCATAACTCAGTCTAGTCGTTTGGATTCAAAAACCCCCGAGCAGAACTGTGCTCAACTATGACATTACGCCCATGAACGGCATTTGTCACAACATTTTTGATGAATCCACACACGATTCCATAATCCATGGTCATCTCCAACATTTCCATCAAAATCGTTAATGGAAACCTAATCTCAACACGGAACCATTATTCTCCTTTTCAACTCCTTCATTCTCTTTGACAAAGAGGAAGCGAAAATAACGGAATCAAACTTTGCATTGATTGCAAAGCTAGCGCAAGCGCTTGCCCATTGTCGCTCTTGCACTTTGGAAGATCATACATACGTAAGTGTGAGTGCATACGCAAAATGAGCAAGCCCAAGCCAGCGAGCACCTCCAGTGCAGAATCTGAAACAATGGCAAAGCGTGGCAACGCCAACAGCTTATTTGCGCTCCAAAAAAATTTTCACAATCAGCTCAACCAACTCCAAGTAAACTTCAAGAAGGACAACACGTCTCGGAAAACTAAGCCCTATTTCCAACTGCGTCTTTCCAAACTCAACTTAATACGCCAGCAATTCAACAAGAATCATCAAGAGCTTATAAGCGCTGGCTACCCCACACACCCTTACTTCGTCGATAATTTAGCGGATCAGTTGGAAGAGGAATTTATCACAGCGTTCTGTTTACTATCTACGGAGTACGAAACACTTTTCCCCAGTCAGCTATCAGCGTGCGCCGAGCAACAAGCGACGCCTGTTCCTAAAATACACGGCCCTGGTGCGGCAGTCCAACTTCCAAAGTTGCCAGTACCTAACTTTTCTGGAAAGATACAGATTGGCCAGCTTTCCATGATCTGCTTATGCAACTTATTCACCAGAACCAGGCGTTGTCAAATATTCAGCGATTCTATTTCCTCAAGCAAGCACTGTTTAAAGAGCAGGACCAAGATGTACACCAAATGGAACTAACGGATGGCGCCTGCACTATCGCATAAGATCTCATCATCAAACGCTATGATAACCCACGTTTACAATTCATGCACCACACGAACGCCCTCTACGACTTACCCTTTATCTCAAGGGAAAGCTCATCTGAGAGCAAACATATGCTGAACGTAACCAACGTATGCAACGTGTGTATACGAGTTCAATCGTCTTAAAACGAATATCCATTGTAGAACGCAATGGATAGTCCATCATTTGATCGCTAGACTACCTACGACAACTGTACAAGCCTGGGAGAATTGCTTGGGAAACTCCAGCGACATCCCGAGTTTCCTCGACATGGAAACCTTCCTCAAAAATCGCCTCATCAGCATGAACATCATTGAGAACCGGAAATGTTCACAGCCCACGCCAAACTCTACGCGCAACAAATCGACAAATTATCCACGCCAAAATCCCAAGCAAAAGGGTTCCGGCTTCTACAAGGGCAGCACATTCCACACCACGAATGGAACCAGGGGTCCCATATCTTGCGTAAACTGTAAAGGGCAACACATTTTGCGGCGATGTCCTGATTTTTTGTCCAAGGATTGCTTTGCCCGCAAACAAATCATTGACAATACAAAGGCATGTCTAAATTCTAAATTGTCAATAAGTACATCCAATGGCAAGTGTGGTAAATAATATGTCAAATTGGTCTAAGTATTGCACATTTTAAATATCATAAAAATCCATTTCAGGCAGGACAAAACAAAAGGATGGCATCAGGATTCAAATAACAATAACGGAAACCAGTAAAAAATCAAATAATAGTAGAGGTCGGTTCCAATTCATGCTGTTAAGTGCCCCTTGTTATAGATCAGAGGTCGGCACGGCCCTATCCCGAGGGCATAGGAAATTTCTCTGCCCGACCTCTGCCACACACACACAGTGTAAATGTGTGAAACGTCATGCTCACAGCCTACTTTCTGCTATTCGGAACTAACACTAATGCGTTAAAATCATATCAATGTATTGGGGTGCCGACCACTGTTATAGATTTTAATTTACATTTGCAGGTACATCACTGGCCCGGAGGAACAAACAAAAGGGCATCATACAACTCTTCCAGAATGAATAAAAGTTCCGGGAAAAAAGGGCATCGCCATCTAGAAGCCCAGTATCAGCCCGAAAAATCCCTCGTTAGAGTCTGGCGTTGTGTGGACCACCGGGTTGGCGCTAATAACTACGGCGCCAGGATTGGGCAAACTGGGGACCTCACTGGGGGCTTTCTTAGACTCGGGGCGATTTGGTGGCAATGGAGTGGCGGGGTCAGTGGGGTTGGAAGTAGCATATTTGTTTAACTCCGAAAAGAAATTACGGAGTAGCTGAACCGATTGTATTTTGACTTTTGTCCCATCAGAGACTCCCATGGCTCCCGAGTCATTTACGGCTTTGGGTATATTTTTATCTACATTAGATTCCACATCTAGCTGGGGTTTGGGACGATGGGTGGCGCCATGACTGATTCTGTTAATAAGGTTAGGTGGGCTGTTAACAACAATAACATTTACAGAGATGACAGAATTAGCAGTACAGCTACTATTAACAGATGAGAGGTGGCAGAGGGGGCTGCAACTAAGAGTTTCCTTGTCATAAATGGTTTTTTTTAAGAAATTCCTCCAGGAGAACCCTTTTTTCAGAGCTAACAACATTCAACAACAGCTAAGGAGAAGAGGAAAGGAGGCGTTTTTGTTTTCCAATCTTTGGAAACAAAAACGGCCCTATCCCGAGGGCATAGGAAATTTCTCTGCCCGACCTCTGCCACACACACACAGTGTAAATGTGTGAAACGTCATGCTCACAGCCTACTTTCTGCTATTCGGAACTAACACTAATGCGTTAAAATCATATCAATGTATTGGGGTGCCGACCACTGTTATAGATTTTAATTTACATTTGCAGGTACATCACTGGCCCGGAGGAACAAACAAAAGGGCATCATACAACTCTTCCAGAATGAATAAAAGTTCCGGGAAAAAAGGGCATCGCCATCTAGAAGCCCAGTATCAGCCCGAAAAATCCCTCGTTAGAGTCTGGCGTTGTGTGGACCACCGGGTTGGCGCTAATAACTACGGCGCCAGGATTGGGCAAACTGGGGACCTCACTGGGGGCTTTCTTAGACTCGGGGCGATTTGGTGGCAATGGAGTGGCGGGGTCAGTGGGGTTGGAAGTAGCATATTTGTTTAACTCCGAAAAGAAATTACGGAGTAGCTGAACCGATTGTATTTTGACTTTTGTCCCATCAGAGACTCCCATGGCTCCCGAGTCATTTACGGCTTTGGGTATATTTTTATCTACATTAGATTCCACATCTAGCTGGGGTTTGGGACGATGGGTGGCGCCATGACTGATTCTGTTAATAAGGTTAGGTGGGCTGTTAACAACAATAACATTTACAGAGATGACAGAATTAGCAGTACAGCTACTATTAACAGATGAGAGGTGGCAGAGGGGGCTGCAACTAAGAGTTTCCTTGTCATAAATGGTTTTTTTTAAGAAATTCCTCCAGGAGAACCCTTTTTTCAGAGCTAACAACATTCAACAACAGCTAAGGAGAAGAGGAAAGGAGGCGTTTTTGTTTTCCAATCTTTTGGAGCACACATATTGGTATTGGTATTGGTTTTGGTGGGGCTCGCTCTTTTTAGTACGGTATTGGGTTTGAGCCCAAGCTGAGCTTAAATGGAGAGCGGGGAAGGGTAGATGGCAGTTTCAACCCGCTTTCCCATAAATATGTTTGGGAAATTGCTGATGTATATTTCTCTAAGGGGACCCTCCCCTTTCTCGGTTTCAAATTTTGACGATATTCAATGGGCTGGCAAATGAACATAAATTATTTTGTTGCGGTATGGGGCCTTGACTTCTCTCGGCAACATGGCACCAAGACTCCCTTGCAGCAGTCTAGGCCAAACATGACTCGACGGCATCCCTCGCAGCAGTCCTGCCGAAAACATAACATGGGAATTCCATCACAGCCGTCATTGGCACGTCGGCTAATCAGAAACGACACACTTAAACAACAATATCACTCCACCATCAAGGAATATTTTTATCTTAAGCAACTTTTGGAAAAATAACACAAGATCGTCCGACTATATCTTATAGCTGCCTTATAACTGAACGATGGGAAATGGTTTTTGGTAGAAATACCAATTGTGTATTTTTGAAGATAGAAGCTTTTGCAAGCTGCAAGGGTATATCAACTTCGGCTCCGCCCAAACTTTGCTTTCCGAGCTTGTTTATTTTTTGCCATCTTAAAGATCTATACAGTGATGGAACAAATAATAGAAACGAATTTTCCCTTTGGGTTCAAATACGTGGTAATGAGTGAAAATTTAAATTTTTCTTTAATATATAAACATACAACTATCTTACATACTAAAAAACAGAAATCAATTTAGCTTTATTCATTTAGCATTCACATACCTCTAAAAAAACATATACCTATAAAAAATAAATTTTCATCATCATATGGAACCACTCTTATGTGTATACATTAATATAAGGATCACTCTTCTTCTTACTCTCCAAAATTTTTTTTTTTTATTTTCTGTCGCTGTGGCTTAAGTTTTAAAAATCAGCTGAGACTTAATAAATTTTTCTTAGTAAATTATAAAATTATGCATTTTTTGCTATATGGCTTGTACTTTACAGTGTATTTCAGATAGTTATTCTAAGGATTTTTTTTATGTGTGTGTACGGGCGTTATTTATCTTTTCGATTTGTTCAGCGAGCTTCGAATCCACCCAGATTTCTCCCTGTAATCTTTGCAAAGCTTTCCTTTTCTTGTCTCTCCCCTAGTAAAAGTTGTTGTTTTAGAAGAGTCGTAGAGCAAGCAAGGCGATCGGAGTGGTGGAGAAGGTCAGAGATAAACCACGCGGGATTAAAGCTGACCCATTCAAAATAATTGTAAACTAACCAACATAAACTAAGCAACTAAATATAAATGAAGTTCAATGCATAACTCAGTCTAGTCGTTTGGATTCAAAAACCCCCGAGCAGAACTGTGCTCAACTATGACATTACGCCCATGAACGGCATTTGTCACAACATTTTTGATGACCCATGAGGGGAACAATCCACACACGATTCCATAATCCATGGTCATCTCCAACATTTCCATCAAAATCGTTAATGAAAACCTAATCTCAACACGGAACCATTATTATCCTTTTCAACTCCTTCATTCTCTTTGACAAAGAGGAAGCGAAAATAACGGAATCAAACTTTGCATTGATTGCAAAGCTAGCGCAAGCGCTTGCCCATTGTCGCTCTTGCACTTTGGAAGATCATACATACGTAAGTGTGAGTGCATACGCAAAATGAGCAAGCCCAAGCCAGCGAGCACCTCCAGTGCAGAATCTGAAACAATGGCAAAGGGTGGCAACGCCAACAGCTTATTTGCGCTCCAAAAAAATTTTCACAATCAGCTCAACCAACTCCAAGTAAACTTCAAGAAGGACAGCACGTCTCGGAAAACTAAGCACTATTTCCAACTGCGTCTTTCCAAACTCAACTTAATACGCCAGCAATTCAACAAGAATCATCAAGAGCTTATAAGCGCTGGCTACCCCACACACCCTTACTTCGTCGATAATTTAGCGGACCAGTTGGAAGAGGAATTTATCACAGCGTTCTGTTTACTATCTACGGAGTACGAAACACTTTTCCCCAGTCAGCTATCAGCGTGCGCCGAGCAACAAGCGACTCCTGTTCCTAAAATACACGGCCCTGGTGCGGCAGTCCAACTTCCAAAGTTGCCAGTACTTAACTTTTCTGGAAAGATACAGATTGGCCAGCTTTCCATGATCTGCTTATGCAACTTATTCACCAGAACCAGGCGTTGTCAAATATTCAGCGATTCTATTTCCTCAAGCAAGCACTGTTTAAAGAGCAGGACCAAGATGTACACCAAATGGAACTAACGGATGGCGCCTGCACTATCGCATAAGATCTCATCATCAAACGCTATGATAACCCACGTTTACAATTCATGCACCACACGAACGCCCTCTACGACTTACCCTTTATCTCAAGGGAAAGCTCATCTGAGAGCAAACATATGCTGAACGTAACCAACGTATGCAACGTGTGTATACGAGTTCAATCGTCTTAAAACGAATATCCATTGTAGAACGCAATGGATAGTCCATCATTTGATCGCTAGACTACCTACGACAACTGTACAAGCCTGGGAGAATTGCTTGGGAAACTCCAGCGACATCCCGAGTTTCCTCGACATGGAAACCTTCCTCAAAAATCGCCTCATCAGCATGAACATCATTGAGAACCGGAAATGTTCACAGCCCACGCCAAACTCTACGCGCAACAAATCGACAAATTATCCACGCCAAAATCCCAAGCAAAAGGGTTCCGGCTTCTACAAGGGCAGCACATTCCACACCACGAATGGAACCAGGGGTCCCATATCTTGCGTAAACTGTAAAGGGCAACACATTTTGCGGCGATGTCCTGATTTTTTGTCCAAGGATTGCTTTGCCCGCAAACAAATCATTGACAATACAAAGGCATGTCTAAATTCTAAATTGTCAATAAGTACATCCAATGGCAAGTGTGGTAAATAATATGTCAAATTGGTCTAAGTATTGCACATTTTAAATATCATAAAAATCCATTTCAGGCAGGACAAAACAAAAGGATGGCATCAGGATTCAAATAACAATAACGGAAACCAGTAAAAAATCAAATAATAGTAGAGGTCGGTTCCAATTCATGCTGTTAAGTGCCCCTTGTTATAGATCAGAGGTCGGCACGGCCCTATCCCGAGGGCATAGGAAATTTCTCTGCCCGACCTCTGCCACACACACACAGTGTAAATGTGTGAAACGTCATGCTCACAGCCTACTTTCTGCTATTCGGAACTAACACTAATGCGTTAAAATCATATCAATGTATTGGGGTGCCGACCACTGTTATAGATTTTAATTTACATTTGCAGGTACATCACTGGCCCGGAGGAACAAACAAAAGGGCATCATACAACTCTTCCAGAATGAATAAAAGTTCCGGGAAAAAAGGGCATCGCCATCTAGAAGCCCAGTATCAGCCCGAAAAATCCCTCGTTAGAGTCTGGCGTTGTGTGGACCACCGGGTTGGCGCTAATAACTACGGCGCCAGGATTGGGCAAACTGGGGACCTCACTGGGGGCTTTCTTAGACTCGGGGCGATTTGGTGGCAATGGAGTGGCGGGGTCAGTGGGGTTGGAAGTAGCATATTTGTTTAACTCCGAAAAGAAATTACGGAGTAGCTGAACCGATTGTATTTTGACTTTTGTCCCATCAGAGACTCCCATGGCTCCCGAGTCATTTACGGCTTTGGGTATATTTTTATCTACATTAGATTCCACATC
The DNA here is from genome assembly GCF_030179905.1 of Drosophila bipectinata. NCBI lineage: Eukaryota > Metazoa > Arthropoda > Insecta > Diptera > Drosophilidae > Drosophila > Drosophila bipectinata. Next base: position 15,772,376 of record NC_091740.1, on the reverse strand, counting down.
TAGCTGGGGTTTGGGACGATGGGTGGCCATGACTGATTCTGTTAATAAGGTTAGGTGGGCTGTTAACAACAATAACATTTACAGAGATGACAGAATTAGCAGTACAGCTACTATTAACAGATGAGAGGTGGCAGAGGGGGCTGCAACTAAGAGTTTCCTTGTCATAAATGGTTTTTTTTAAGAAATTCCTCCAGGAGAACCCTTTTTTCAGAGCTAACAACATTCAACAACAGCTAAGGAGAAGAGGAAAGGAGGCGTTTTTGTTTTCCAATCTTTTGGAGCACACATATTGGTATTGGTATTGGTTTTGGTGGGGCTCGCTCTTTTTAGTACGGTATTGGGTTTGAGCCCAAGCTGAGCTTAAATGGAGAGCGGGGAAGGGTAGATGGCAGTTTCAACCCGCTTTCCCATAAATATGTTTGGGAAATTGCTGATGTATATTTCTCTAAGGGGACCCTCCCCTTTCTCGGTTTCAAATTTTGACGATATTCAATGGGCTGGCAAATGAACATAAATTATTTTGTTGCGGTATGGGGCCTTGACTTCTCTCGGCAACATGGCACCAAGACTCCCTTGCAGCAGTCTAGGCCAAACATGACTCGACGGCATCCCTCGCAGCAGTCCTGCCGAAAACATAACATGGGAATTCCATCACAGCCGTCATTGGCACGTCGGCTAATCAGAAACGACACACTTAAACAACAATATCACTCCACCATCAAGGAATATTTTTATCTTAAGCAACTTTTGGAAAAATAACACAAGATCGTCCGACTATATCTTATAGCTGCCTTATAACTGAACGATGGGAAATGGTTTTTGGTAGAAATACCAATTGTGTATTTTTGAAGATAGAAGCTTTTGCAAGCTGCAAGGGTATATCAACTTCGGCTCCGCCCAAACTTTGCTTTCCGAGCTTGTTTATTTTTTGCCATCTTAAAGATCTATACAGTGATGGAACAAATAATAGAAACGAATTTTCCCTTTGGGTTCAAATACGTGGTAATGAGTGAAAATTTAAATTTTTCTTTAATATATAAACATACAACTATCTTACATACTAAAAAACAGAAATCAATTTAGCTTTATTCATTTAGCATTCACATACCTCTAAAAAAACATATACCTATAAAAAATAAATTTTCATCATCATATGGAACCACTCTTATGTATATACATTAATATATGGATCACTCTTCTTCTTACTCTCCAAAATTTTTTTTTTTTATTTTCTGTCGCTGTGGCTTAAGTTTTAAAAATCAGCTGAGACTTAATAAATTTTTCTTAGTAAATTATAAAATTATGCATTTTTTGCTATATGGCTTGTACTTTACAGTGTATTTCAGATAGTTATTCTAAGGATTTTTTTTATGTGTGTGTACGGGCGTTATTTATCTTTTCGATTTGTTCAGCGAGCTTCGAATCCACCCAGATTTCTCCCTGTAATCTTTGCAAAGCTTTCCTTTTCTTGTCTCTCCCCTAGTAAAAGTTGTTGTTTTAGAAGAGTCGTAGAGCAAGCAAGGCGATCGGAGTGGTGGAGAAGGTCAGAGATAAACCACGCGGGATTAAAGCTGACCCATTCAAAATAATTGTAAACTAACCAACATAAACTAAGCAACTAAATATAAATGAAGTTCAATGCATAACTCAGTCTAGTCGTTTGGATTCAAAAACCCCCGAGCAGAACTGTGCTCAACTATGACATTACGCCCATGAACGGCATTTGTCACAACATTTTTGATGACCCATGAGGGGAACAATCCACACACGATTCCATAATCCGTGGTCATCTCCAACATTTCCATCAAAATCGTTAATGGAAACCTAATCTCAACACGGAACCATTATTATCCTTTTCAACTCCTTCATTCTCTTTGACAAAGAGGAAGCGAAAATAACGGAATCAAACTTTGCATTGATTGCAAAGCTAGCGCAAGCGCTTGCCCATTGTCGCTCTTGCACTTTGGAAGATCATACATACGTAAGTGTGAGTGCATACGCAAAATGAGCAAGCCCAAGCCAGCGAGCACCTCCAGTGCAGAATCTGAAACAATGGCAAAGGGTGGCAACGCCAACAGCTTATTTGCGCTCCAAAAAAATTTTCACAATCAGCTCAACCAACTCCAAGTAAACTTCAAGAAGGACAGCACGTCTCGGAAAACTAAGCACTATTTCCAACTGCGTCTTTCCAAACTCAACTTAATACGCCAGCAATTCAACAAGAATCATCAAGAGCTTATAAGCGCTGGCTACCCCACACACCCTTACTTCGTCGATAATTTAGCGGACCAGTTGGAAGAGGAATTTATCACAGCGTTCTGTTTACTATCTACGGAGTACGAAACACTTTTCCCCAGTCAGCTATCAGCGTGCGCCGAGCAACAAGCGACTCCTGTTCCTAAAATACACGGCCCTGGTGCGGCAGTCCAACTTCCAAAGTTGCCAGTACTTAACTTTTCTGGAAAGATACAGATTGGCCAGCTTTCCATGATCTGCTTATGCAACTTATTCACCAGAACCAGGCGTTGTCAAATATTCAGCGATTCTATTTCCTCAAGCAAGCACTGTTTAAAGAGCAGGACCAAGATGTACACCAAATGGAACTAACGGATGGCGCCTGCACTATCGCATAAGATCTCATCATCAAACGCTATGATAACCCACGTTTACAATTAATGCACCACACGAACGCCCTCTACGACTTACCCTTTATCTCAAGGGAAAGCTCATCTGAGAGCAAACATATGCTGAACGTAACCAACGTATGCAACGCGTGTATACGAGTTCAATCGTCTTAAAACGAATATCCATTCTAGAACGCAATGGATAGTCCATCATTTGATCGCTAGACTACCTACGACAACTGTACAAGCCTGGGAGAATTGCTTGGGAAACTCCAGCGACATCCCGAGTTTCCTCGACATGGAAACCTTCCTCAAAAATCGCCTCATCAGCATGAACATCATTGAGAACCGGAAATGTTCACAGCCCACGCCAAACTCTACGCGCAACAAATCGACAAATTATCCACGCCAAAATCCCAAGCAAAAGGGTTCCGGCTTCTACCAGGGCAGCACATTCCACACCACGAATGGAACCAGGGGTCCCATCTCTTGCGTAAACTGTAAAGGGCAACACATTTTGCGGCGATGTCCTGATTTTTTGTCCAAGGATTGCTTTGCCCGCAAACAAATCATTGACAATACAAAGGCATGTCTAAATTCTAAATTGTCAATAAGTACATCCAATGGCAAGTGTGGTAAATAATATGTCAAATTGGTCTAAGTATTGCACATTTTAAATATCATAAAAATCCATTTCAGGCAGGACAAAACAAAAGGATGGCATCAGGATTCAAATAACAATAACGGAAACCAGTAAAAAATCAAATAATAGTAGAGGTCGGTTCCAATTCATGCTGTTAAGTGCCCCTTGTTATAGATCAGAGGTCGGCACGGCCCTATCCCGAGGGCATAGGAAATTTCTCTGCCCGACCTCTGCCACACACACACAGTGTAAATGTGTGAAACGTCATGCTCACAGCCTACTTTCTGCTATTCGGAACTAACACTAATGCGTTAAAATCATATCAATGTATTGGGGTGCCGACCACTGTTATAGATTTTAATTTACATTTGCAGGTACATCACTGGCCCGGAGGAACAAACAAAAGGGCATCATACAACTCTTCCAGAATGAATAAAAGTTCCGGGAAAAAAGGGCATCGCCATCTAGAAGCCCAGTATCAGCCCGAAAAATCCCTCGTTAGAGTCTGGCGTTGTGTGGACCACCGGGTTGGCGCTAATAACTACGGCGCCAGGATTGGGCAAACTGGGGACCTCACTGGGGGCTTTCTTAGACTCGGGGCGATTTGGTGGCAATGGAGTGGCGGGGTCAGTGGGGTTGGAAGTAGCATATTTGTTTAACTCCGAAAAGAAATTACGGAGTAGCTGAACCGATTGTATTTTGACTTTTGTCCCATCAGAGACTCCCATGGCTCCCGAGTCATTTACGGCTTTGGGTATATTTTTATCTACATTAGATTCCACATCTAGCTGGGGTTTGGGACGATGGGTGGCGCCATGACTGATTCTGTTAATAAGGTTAGGTGGGCTGTTAACAACAATAACATTTACAGAGATGACAGAATTAGCAGTACAGCTACTATTAACAGATGAGAGGTGGCAGAGGGGGCTGCAACTAAGAGTTTCCTTGTCATAAATGGTTTTTTTTAAGAAATTCCTCCAGGAGAACCCTTTTTTCAGAGCTAACAACATTCAACAACAGCTAAGGAGAAGAGGAAAGGAGGCGTTTTTGTTTTCCAATCTTTTGGAGCACACATATTGGTATTGGTATTGGTTTTGGTGGGGCTCGCTCTTTTTAGTACGGTATTGGGTTTGAGCCCAAGCTGAGCTTAAATGGAGAGCGGGGAAGGGTAGATGGCAGTTTCAACCCGCTTTCCCATAAATATGTTTGGGAAATTGCTGATGTATATTTCTCTAAGGGGACCCTCCCCTTTCTCGGTTTCAAATTTTGACGATATTCAATGGGCTGGCAAATGAACATAAATTATTTTGTTGCGGTATGGGGCCTTGACTTCTCTCGGCAACATGGCACCAAGACTCCCTTGCAGCAGTCTAGGCCAAACATGACTCGACGGCATCCCTCGCAGCAGTCCTGCCGAAAACATAACATGGGAATTCCATCACAGCCGTCATTGGCACGTCGGCTAATCAGAAACGACACACTTAAACAACAATATCACTCCACCATCAAGGAATATTTTTATCTTTAGCAACTTTTGGAAAAATAACACAAGATCGTCCGACTATATCTTATAGCTGCCTTATAACTGAACGATGGGAAATGGTTTTTGGTAGAAATACCAATTGTGTATTTTTGAAGATAGAAGCTTTTGCAAGCTGCAAGGGTATATCAACTTCGGCTCCGCCCAAACTTTGCTTTCCGAGCTTGTTTATTTTTTGCCATCTTAAAGATCTATACAGTGATGGAACAAATAATAGAAACGAATTTTCCCTTTGGGTTCAAATACGTGGTAATGAGTGAAAATTTAAATTTTTCTTTAATATATAAACATACAACTATCTTACATACTAAAAAACAGAAATCAATTTAGCTTTATTCATTTAGCATTCACATACCTCTAAAAAAACATATACCTATAAAAAATAAATTTTCATCATCATATGGAACCACTCTTATGTGTATACATTAATATATGGATCACTCTTCTTCTTACTCTCCAAAATTTTTTTTTTTATTTTCTGTCGCTGTGGCTTAAGTTTTAAAAATCAGCTGAGACTTAATAAATTTTTCTTAGTAAATTATAAAATTATGCATTTTTTGCTATATGGCTTGTACTTTACAGTGAATTTCAGATAGTTATTCTAAGGATTTTTTTTATGTGTGTGTACGGGCGTTATTTATCTTTTCGATTTGTTCAGCGAGCTTCGAATCCACCCAGATTTCTCCCTGTAATCTTTGCAAAGCTTTCCTTTTCTTGTCTCTCCCCTAGTAAAAGTTGTTGTTTTAGAAGAGTCGTAGAGCAAGCAAGGCGATCGGAGTGGTGGAGAAGGTCAGAGATAAACCACGCGGGATTAAAGCTGACCCATTCAAAATAATTGTAAACTAACCAACATAAACTAAGCAACTAAATATAAATGAAGTTCAATGCATAACTCAGTCTAGTCGTTTGGATTCAAAAACCCCCGAGCAGAACTGTGCTCAACTATGACATTACGCCCATGAACGGCATTTGTCACAACATTTTTGATGACCCATGAGGGGAACAATCCACACACGATTCCATAATCCATGGTCATCTCCAACATTTCCATCAAAATCGTTAATGGAAACCTAATCTCAACACGGAACCATTATTCTCCTTTTCAACTCCTTTATTCTCTTTGACAAAGAGGAAGCGAAAATAACGGAATCAAACTTTGCATTGATTGCAAAGCTAGCGCAAGCGCTTGCCCATTGTCGCTCTTGCACTTTGGAAGATCATACATACGTAAGTGTGAGTGCATACGCAAAATGAGCAAGCCCAAGCCAGCGAGCACCTCCAGTGCAGAATCTGAAACAATGGCAAAGGGTGGCAACGCCAACAGCTTATTTGCGCTCCAAAAAAATTTTCACAATCAGCTCAACCAACTCCAAGTAAACTTCAAGAAGGACAGCACGTCTCGGAAAACTAAGCACTATTTCCAACTGCGTCTTTCCAAACTCAACTTAATACGCCAGCAATTCAACAAGAATCATCAAGAGCTTATAAGCGCTGGCTACCCCACACACCCTTACTTCGTCGATAATTTAGCGGACCAGTTGGAAGAGGAATTTATCACAGCGTTCTGTTTACTATCTACGGAGTACGAAACACTTTTCCCCAGTCAGCTATCAGCGTGCGCCGAGCAACAAGCGACGCCTGTTCCTAAAATACACGGCCCTGGTGCGGCAGTCCAACTTCCAAAGTTGCCAGTACCTAACTTTTCTGGAAAGATACAGATTGGCCAGCTTTCCATGATCTGCTTATGCAACTTATTCACCAGAACCAGGCGTTGTCAAATATTCAGCGATTCTATTTCCTCAAGCAAGCACTGTTTAAAGAGCAGGACCAAGATGTACACCAAATGGAACTAACGGATGGCGCCTGCACTATCGCATAAGATCTCATCATCAAACGCTATGATAACCCACGTTTACAATTCATGCACCACACGAACGCCCTCTACGACTTACCCTTTATCTCAAGGGAAAGCTCATCTGAGAGCAAACATATGCTGAACGTAACCAACGTATGCAACGCGTGTATACGAGTTCAATCGTCTTAAAACGAATATCCATTCTAGAACGCAATGGATAGTCCATCATTTGATCGCTAGACTACCTACGACAACTGTACAAGCCTGGGAGAATTGCTTGGGAAACTCCAGCGACATCCCGAGTTTCCTCGACATGGAAACCTTCCTCAAAAATCGCCTCATCAGCATGAACATCATTGAGAACCGGAAATGTTCACAGCCCACGCCAAACTCTACGCGCAACAAATCGACAAATTATCCACGCCAAAATCCCAAGCAAAAGGGTTCCGGCTTCTACCAGGGCAGCACATTCCACACCACGAATGGAACCAGGGGTCCCATCTCTTGCGTAAACTGTAAAGGGCAACACATTTTGCGGCGATGTCCTGATTTTTTGTCCAAGGATTGCTTTGCCCGCAAACAAATCATTGACAATACAAAGGCATGTCTAAATTCTAAATTGTCAATAAGTACATCCAATGGCAAGTGTGGTAAATAATATGTCAAATTGGTCTAAGTATTGCACATTTTAAATATCATAAAAATCCATTTCAGGCAGGACAAAACAAAAGGATGGCATCAGGATTCAAATAACAATAACGGAAACCAGTAAAAAATCAAATAATAGTAGAGGTCGGTTCCAATTCATGCTGTTAAGTGCCCCTTGTTATAGATCAGAGGTCGGCACGGCCCTATCCCGAGGGCATAGGAAATTTCTCTGCCCGACCTCTGCCACACACACACAGTGTAAATGTGTGAAACGTCATGCTCACAGCCTACTTTCTGCTATTCGGAACTAACACTAATGCGTTAAAATCATATCAATGTATTGGGGTGCCGACCACTGTTATAGATTTTAATTTACATTTGCAGGTACATCACTGGCCCGGAGGAACAAACAAAAGGGCATCATACAACTCTTCCAGAATGAATAAAAGTTCCGGGAAAAAAGGGCATCGCCATCTAGAAGCCCCATAGTAGATGATAGGACCAGTATCAGCCCGAAAAATCCCTCGTTAGAGTCTGGCGTTGTGTGGACCACCGGGTTGGCGCTAATAACTACGGCGCCAGGATTGGGCAAACTGGGGACCTCACTGGGGGCTTTCTTAGACTCGGGGCGATTTGGTGGCAATGGAGTGGCGGGGTCAGTGGGGTTGGAAGTAGCATATTTGTTTAACTCCGAAAAGAAATTACGGAGTAGCTGAACCGATTGTATTTTGACTTTTGTCCCATCAGAGACTCCCATGGCTCCCGAGTCATTTACGGCTTTGGGTATATTTTTATCTACATTAGATTCCACATCTAGCTGGGGTTTGGGACGATGGGTGGCGCCATGACTGATTCTGTTAATAAGGTTAGGTGGGCTGTTAACAACAATAACATTTACAGAGATGACAGAATTAGCAGTACAGCTACTATTAACAGATGAGAGGTGGCAGAGGGGGCTGCAACTAAGAGTTTCCTTGTCATAAATGGTTTTTTTTAAGAAATTCCTCCAGGAGAACCCTTTTTTCAGAGCTAACAACATTCAACAACAGCTAAGGAGAAGAGGAAAGGAGGCGTTTTTGTTTTCCAATCTTTTGGAGCACACATATTGGTATTGGTATTGGTTTTGGTGGGGCTCGCTCTTTTTAGTACGGTATTGGGTTTGAGCCCAAGCTGAGCTTAAATGGAGAGCGGGGAAGGGTAGATGGCAGTTTCAAACCCTCTTTCCCATAAATATGTTTGGGAAATTGCTGATGTATATTTCTCTAAGGGGACCCTCCCCTTTCTCGGTTTCAAATTTTGACGATATTCAATGGGCTGGCAAATGAACATAAATTATTTTGTTGCGGTATGGGGCCTTGACTTCTCTCGGCAACATGGCACCAAGACTCCCTTGCAGCAGTCTAGGCCAAACATGACTCGACGGCATCCCTCGCAGCAGTCCTGCCGAAAACATAACATGGGAATTCCATCACAGCCGTCATTGGCACGTCGGCTAATCAGAAACGACACACTTAAACAACAATATCACTCCACCATCAAGGAATATTTTTATCTTAAGCAACTTTTGGAAAAATAACACAAGATCGTCCGACTATATCTTATAGCTGCCTTATAACTGAACGATGGGAAATGGTTTTTGGTAGAAATACCAATTGTGTATTTTTGAAGATAGAAGCTTTTGCAAGCTGCAAGGGTATATCAACTTCGGCTCCGCCCAAACTTTGCTTTCCGAGCTTGTTTATTTTTTGCCATCTTAAAGATCTATACAGTGATGGAACAAATAATAGAAACGAATTTTCCCTTTGGGTTCAAATACGTGGTAATGAGTGAAAATTTAAATTTTTCTTTAATATATAAACATACAACTATCTTACATACTAAAAAACAGAAATCAATTTAGCTTTATTCATTTAGCATTCACATACCTCTAAAAAAACATATACCTATAAAAAATAAATTTTCATCATCATATGGAACCACTCTTATGTGTATACATTAATATATGGATCACTCTTCTTCTTACTCTCCAAAATTTTTTTTTTTTATTTTCTGTCGCTGTGGCTTAAGTTTTAAAAATCAGCTGAGACTTAATAAATTTTTCTTAGTAAATTATAAAATTATGCATTTTTTGCTATATGGCTTGTACTTCACAGTGTATTTTAGATAGTTATTCTAAGGATTTTTTTTATGTGTGTGTACGGGCGTTATTTATCTTTTCGATTTGTTCAGCGAGCTTCGAATCCACCCAGATTTCTCCCTGTAATCTTTGCAAAGCTTTCCTTTTCTTGTCTCTCCCCTAGTAAAAGTTGTTGTTTTAGAAGAGTCGTAGAGCAAGCAAGGCGATCGGAGTGGTGGAGAAGGTCAGAGATAAACCACGCGGGATTAAAGCTGACCCATTCAAAATAATTGTAAACTAACCAACATAAACTAAGCAACTAAATATAAATGAAGTTCAATGCATAACTCAGTCTAGTCGTTTGGATTCAAAAACCCCCGAGCAGAACTGTGCTCAACTATGACATTACGCCCATGAACGGCATTTGTCACAACATTTTTGATGACCCATGAGGGGAACAATCCACACACGATTCCATAATCCATGGTCATCTCCAACATTTCCATCAAAATCGTTAATGGAAACCTAATCTCAACACGGAACCATTATTCTCCTTTTCAACTCCTTCATTCTCTTTGACAAAGAGGAAGCGAAAATAACGGAATCAAACTTTGCATTGATTGCAAAGCTAGCGCAAGCGCTTGCCCATTGTCGCTCTTGCACTTTGGAAGATCATACATACGTAAGTGTGAGTGCATACGCAAAATGAGCAAGCCCAAGCCAGCGAGCACCTCCAGTGCAGAATCTGAAACAATGGCAAAGCGTGGCAACGCCAACAGCTTATTTGCGCTCCAAAAAAATTTTCACAATCAGCTCAACCAACTCCAAGTAAACTTCAAGAAGGACAGCACGTCTCGGAAAACTAAGCACTATTTCCAACTGCGTCTTTCCAAACTCAACTTAATACGCCAGCAATTCAACAAGAATCATCAAGAGCTTATAAGCGCTGGCTACCCCACACACCCTTACTTCGTCGATAATTTAGCGGACCAGTTGGAAGAGGAATTTATCACAGCGTTCTGTTTACTATCTACGGAGTACGAAACACTTTTCCCCAGTCAGCTATCAGCGTGCGCCGAGCAACAAGCGACGCCTGTTCCTAAAATACACGGCCCTGGTGCGGCAGTCCAACTTCCAAAGTTGCCAGTACCTAACTTTTCTGGAAAGATACAGATTGGCCAGCTTTCCATGATCTGCTTATGCAACTTATTCACCAGAACCAGGCGTTGTCAAATATTCAGCGATTCTATTTCCTCAAGCAAGCACTGTTTAAAGAGCAGGACCAAGATGTACACCAAATGGAACTAACGGATGGCGCCTGCACTATCGCATAAGATCTCATCATCAAACGCTATGATAACCCACGTTTACAATTCATGCACCACACGAACGCCCTCTACGACTTACCCTTTATCTCAAGGGAAAGCTCATCTGAGAGCAAACATATGCTGAACGTAACCAACGTATGCAACGCGTGTATACGAGTTCAATCGTCTTAAAACGAATATCCATTCTAGAACGCAATGGATAGTCCATCATTTGATCGCTAGACTACCTACGACAACTGTACAAGCCTGGGAGAATTGCTTGGGAAACTCCAGCGACATCCCGAGTTTCCTCGACATGGAAACCTTCCTCAAAAATCGCCTCATCAGCATGAACATCATTGAGAACCGGAAATGTTCACAGCCCACGCCAAACTCTACGCGCAACAAATCGACAAATTATCCATGCCAAAATCCCAAGCAAAAGGGTTCCGGCTTCTACAAGGGCAGCACATTCCACACCACGAATGGAACCAGGGGTCCCATCTCTTGCGTAAACTGTAAAGGGCAACACATTTTGCGGCGATGTCCTGATTTTTTGTCCAAGGATTGCTTTGCCCGCAAACAAATCATTGACAATACAAAGGCATGTCTAAATTCTAAATTGTCAATAAGTACATCCAATGGCAAGTGTGGTAAATAATATGTCAAATTGGTCTAAGTATTGCACATTTTAAATATCATAAAAATCCATTTCAGGCAGGACAAAACAAAAGGATGGCATCAGGATTCAAATAACAATAACGGAAACCAGTAAAAAATCAAATAATAGTAGAGGTCGGTTCCAATTCATGCTGTTAAGTGCCCCTTGTTATAGATCAGAGGTCGGCACGGCCCTATCCCGAGGGCATAGAAAATTTCTCTGCCCGACCTCTGCCACACACACACAGTGTAAATGTGTGAAACGTCATGCTCACAGCCTACTTTCTGCTATTTGGAACTAACACTAATGCGTTAAAATCATATCAATGTATTGGGGTGCCGACCACTGTTATAGATTTTAATTTACATTTGCAGGTACATCACTGGCCCGGAGGAACAAACAAAAGGGCATCATACAACTCTTCCAGAATGAATAAAAGTTCCGGGAAAAAAGGGCATCGCCATCTAGAAGCCCAGTATCAGCCCGAAAAATCCCTCGTTAGAGTCTGGCGTTGTGTGGACCACTGGGTTGGCGCTAATAACTACGGCGCCAGGATTGGGCAAACTGGGGACCTCACTGGGGGCTTTCTTAGACTCGGGGCGATTTGGTGGCAATGGAGTGGCGGGGTCAGTGTGGTTGGCAGGGTTGGAAGTAGCATATTTGTTTAACTCCGAAAAGAAATTACGGAGTAGCTGAACCGATTGTATTTTGACTTTTGTCCCATCAGAGACTCCCATGGCTCCCGAGTCATTTACGGCTTTGGGTATATTTTTATCTACATTAGATTCCACATCTAGCTAGGGTTTGGGACGATGGGTGGCGCCATGACTGATTCTGTTAATAAGGTTAGGTGGGCTGTTAACAACAATAACATTTACAGAGATGACAGAATTAGCAGTACAGCTACTATTAACAGATGAGAGGTGGCAGAGGGGGCTGCAACTAAGAGTTTCCTTGTCATAAATGGTTTTTTTCAAGAAATTCCTCCAGGAGAACCCTTTTTTCAGAGCTAACAACATTCAACAACAGCTAAGGAGAAGAGGAAAGGAGGCGTTTTTGTTTTCCAATCTTTTGGAGCACACATATTGGTATTGGTATTGGTTTTGGTGGGGCTCGCTCTTTTTAGTACGGTATTGGGTTTGAGCCCAAGCTGAGCTTAAATGGAGAGCGGGGAAGGGTAGATGGCAGTTTCAACCCGCTTTCCCATAAATATGTTTGGGAAATTGCTGATGTATATTTCTCTAAGGGGACCCTCCCCTTTCTCGGTTTCAAATTTTGACGATATTCAATGGGCTGGCAAATGAACATAAATTATTTTGTTGCGGTATGGGGCCTTGACTTCTCTCGGCAACATGGCACCAAGACTCCCTTGCAGCAGTCTAGGCCAAACATGACTCGACGGCATCCCTCGCAGCAGTCCTGCCGAAAACATAACATGGGAATTCCATCACAGCCGTCATTGGCACGTCGGCTAATCAGAAACGACACACTTAAACAACAATATCACTCCACCATCAAGGAATATTTTTATCTTAAGCAACTCTCCAAAGTCACTACCGCAGAAGTTCGACATCAAATGATCACTCCAAGAGGTCAACAGTATTTCTCATCATGTACTCTCCCACACCACGCCGTGGTAAAGAAGGACAGTACAACGACCAAAGTTTGGGTGGTGTACCATGCATCACGTACCACTTCAAACGGAAAATCCCTTAACGACATATTGTGCATCGGCCCACCGCTACAAAACGATTTAGGAGGAGTCATCATGAAATGGAGGCTACATCGTTAAGTGTTTGCAGCAGATATCCAATGAATGTATCGCGTTATCGACATGCACCAGGAAGATTCTCAATTTCAACGCATCTTATGGAGGAATGATCAAAACGAAATAGCCGAGTACAAAATAATACTGTCCTAAATACTGTCACCTTTGGGACGGCATCAGCACCGTATACAGCCATTCGCGTACTCCGTCAAATCGCTCACGACGAACAACATCGCTACCCATTAGCAACTCCAATCTTATTAAATGAAGTATATGTCGACGACGTTCAAACTGGTCACAATACTATTCATGGAGCATTAGAAATACGAAATCAACTTATCGCTACACTAAAATCGGCTGGAATGGAACTCAGGAAATGGGCATCAAATCATCCACAGATCTTATCCGGAATTCCTGATCAGCACATGGTTCAAAAGAGACATGTTAAAGTAAATTTGCAGGAGACTATTAAAACTCTGGGACTTTATTGGAGCCCACACGAGGATTTATATAGCTTCAAGGGTTGATTTGACCTTGCTGAATCCTTTTCTAAACGTTCTTTTCTTTCAGTAGTCACTCGCCTCTATGATCCCTTATGCTTTTTAGTTCTTGTCACTACTGCTGCCAAGAGTATTCTAAAGGACATCTGACAGTGGCGACCAGACATCCGACAAAACCCAACCCGCTCTCGATCGGGACGGCCCGTTAACCTCAATTCTTCGAGCCTAATGTGAAAAATTCCGGCATCATTTACCAAACATTGAAAAGTTGAAAATACCTCGGTGGCTTGGTCACCAGACCGGTGAACCATAGTCACATGTCAGTTAATTTCTGGACTGATGTTTCGTCATGTGGGCGCGAATTGAGTACCAGAATTACGAGAAGCTCTGCATCAAATCGTAAGGATGGTTCAGAAAGAAGCCTCTCTATCCAGGCACAGTGCCCTCAGAGCTCTTCGCCCGTTTTTGGACGACTTTGGGATTCTGCGACTCAAAGGTCGACTGAAGAACGCTCAACAACTGTCCCAAGCCCAGAAAAATCCGATTATTATACCCAAAATGCATAATTTTACTGACCTCGTAATCAAAAATGCGCACCTGAACACTCTTCACGGAGGCACCGAGCTCACCTTAGCAACCATTCGGCACACATTCTGGATAGTAAATGGAAAACAAGCAGTAAAAAGGATTCTACGACAATGTGTCCAATGCTTCAAACATCGCCCAAAGCCTGCCTCACAGTCACTACATCGAGACAACCCACCTGGTCGAGCCTTTGAAGCCACTGGCGTCGACTACACGGGTGCCATTTACTTGAAAGCATCCAGATTTCGTGAGCATCACACATAAAAGGCATATATCGCAGTGTTTATATGTTTAGAAATCAAGGCGATACATCTAAAAGCGGTCACAGGAATGTCTACTCAACACTTCCTTTGGGCTCTTCAACGCTTTATTGGAGATAGAGGTTTGTGCAAGTATCTATACAGCGATTGAGGAACCAATTTCATCGGAGCAGACAATTCTCTTCGCATCTTGCAAAAGGAGTTTCAAAATTCCATCGACACGGATATCGCACCCACTCTTACAGCCCGTGGAATCCAATGGCATTTGAAACCCACCGCACAGTGCTAATTTTGAGGGACTGTGGGAGGCGAACCGTTAAAGGCCGTCAAAACTCATCTGTATCGCTCCTTCAAACTCACTGCTATGACCTATGAAGAACTATCCACGGTGCTCACCTAGATCGAATCATGTTTAAACTCACGTCCAGTCTGCCCCTTATCAGCAGATCCAAACGATCTGTTCCCACTTACTCCCGGGCATTTCCTTATAGGAGGACCTTTATTGGCACCTCCGGAACCTTCTCTTTCAGACAAGTCCCTCCACGCACGCTTTGTCGACGGTCAACGGCTCCTGAGACAATTTTGACATCGATGGAGTGCCGATTGGCTTTCACATCTACAAGCACCTCCGAAATGGCGGCAAAAACGAACCAATCTGCAAATTGACGATGTATTTGTAATCAAGGATGACCGGCTCCCCCCAAACGAATTGAAGATGGCTCGAATAATCGATTTGCACATTATAGAAGATGGACTAGTTCGCGTCGCCTCACCGAAAACCGTTTCTGGAACCTATAAGAGAACCTGTCCAAGTTATGTCCATTGCCAATATCCACCAATCCTACTCCGAAACCTGAAGAAGTCTAATAACTGATGCTGATCCCAGCATTCCGGGGGCGGCATGTACGGGCGTTATTTATCTTTTCGATTTATTCAGCGAGCTCAGAATCTACCCAGATTTCTCCCTGTAATCTTTGCAAAGCTTTCCTTGTCTTGTCTCTCCCCTAGTAAAAGTTGTTGTTTAAGAAGAGTTGAAAAGCAAGCAAGGCGATCGGAGTGGTGGAAAAGGTCAGAGATAAACCACGCGGGATTAAAGCTGACCCATTCAAAATAATTGTAAACTAACCAACATAAGAATTGTGCTCAACTATGGCATTACGCCAATGAACGGCATTTGTCAAAACAGTGTATATTATATCGTAATTATCCTTTATACGTTAGAATAAATTATGAACAAAAGCATTTAAATATTTCGTTCCACATGAAGAATAGAAACGCAATCGACGACTTTCTTTTTTTTAGGGAAGCGAAAAGGTTTTTCTAACCTGAATTGCAAAAAAGAATAACTCGAATCGATAGATAGTAATTTTTTACATTCTGGCCGTTGCACAGTGGTCCGGCTTGTATGGGGAGAGCGGCCAAAAATACTTCTAGTTGAGGTAGGGACTGGAAACTTGGCGCAAAATATTTATATTTTTATTCTAAAATAAAATCAGCCAGATCGAGCAACTATATCATATAGCTGTCATATAACTGATTGATCGAAAATGCTATAACTTTGGTGTTTTTATAGTCAGAGAGTTCAGTTTTTGTAACGACCTACCAAATTTCACGTACCTACCCACAAAATAATACGACCTACCAAATTTCACAAGGATCAGCCGACTATATCTTATAGCTGCCATATAAATGTTTGATCGGAAATGACCCAACTTTTGTGCTTTTTAAGATAGATAGTTGAAACTACAGATTCTATGTTTGGTCAGTTGATACAACCAACCTATCTTATAGCTGTCATATAACTGAATGATCGGAAATGGTTTTGGTAGAAATACCAACTTCCGTGTTTTTGAAGATAGAAGTTTGGGACTTTTTTTTTAGATTTTGTATTGTAATAAATTAGTTACATTATGATATTTTCATAAGGATCGGCGAACTATATCTGATTCTTGCGATATTTATCCGCTTTTTTTAAATTGAGGTTAGGTTACTTGACAATTGAGGTTAGTAAACGATGACAAGCAAGGCTTCACAAAAAATCGCATAGCACAAAGAGGGGCAAAAGGTGGCAGCTGAAATTGAAAACATAGATTAAGCATACATTAACTAATATTAACAATCAAGTTTTGTTTCACGCGTAAGCACGCGTAACAACTTTTTGTCCAACTGAAAGAAGCATATGAAGAAAAACACATCACTCGACAGGTCACTGGTAAAACAATTATTTTAAAACAATAATGCAACATATTATTTCATACAAATAACATAAATACACAGCGCTTACCTTGCTTTTGGTAATTCATTACACTTCATGGCGATTAAACGCGATTAAATCTGGTTTTAAGACCTTCCAAAGAGCAAAATTTTAAGCTGCGTGCGATTTCCACTTGTTCTTATTGTCTCTTTTCTCTCGCTATTCGTAGCGCGTGGGAACGATGGAATGAAAAAATTCTTTTGTCGTTCTATTCATTGTTCTATTACGAACCAATTCATAAAATTAAAGCGGCAAATTTCAAACTTTTAATTTTTTATTTTTGGCCTATGAAACCTACCACTGTGCGTTGGAAGAAGCCCAATTTGCCCAATTTTTAAAAAGCTTTTGTCACCTGAACAGGATTTATATGTGAAACGTTATTAGAAAACAACTGTAATACTGCCTTCAGGTCGATTCAAAGTCAGACTTCCATTGAATCCAAGAATTTTGGGAAACTCGTTCGAGGTAGCCAAGATCTTAATTAAAAAAATATATATATTTGGAATTTTAAAATAATACAAATCCTTAGGTCATATGACCCCTACAAGCTATGATGCTCTTGCTACACCACTCTATGTCAAACCCAATCAGTGCGTCTTACGGCCTCAAAGCACATCAACCAAAGTACGAGTCGTTTTTGACGCGTCTTGTAAGACATGAACACAGAAGTGCTTACACGATATCTTGATGGTTGGATTTCAATCCAGGAGGAGTTATATTCAACTCTTTTTCGGTTTCGGCAAAACAGATTTGCTCTGATAGCCGACATAAAAAAAAAACGTATGGCCAAGTAATATAAATTAATCGAAAGGCGATACCAGTTAAAAATGTGAAGGAAAAACGCATTAGAGTCCTTGAAACTGTGCAAGCCGTTACATATGGACTCGCTGGAAGTTACTCCCCATACTTATCAATGGAATGATCCTATTGCAGGATCTTTAGCTAAATAAGCTAGATTGGGATGAGTCACTTCCACTTTACTTGAAACAGCATGGAACAAAGTCTGTATTTTCGGAAATAAGGCTTTGTCAGAATAAGAGGACATCTCAATACCGATATTCGTAATTAACGAGCCGATGTCGCCTATTCAAATTCATGCATTTTCTGACGCATCGAAGAGAGCCTATTTAGCGTTTATACTCGTTGCGAATCTGCAGAAGGTAAGATAAAGAAGTTTTTCGCCAATCTCTGCCGCAAGATAAAGATTCTAGTCAAAATTCTGATCGAACGAAGTGTATTTTAGTCGGGTTCAGAAGTTACCAATGGAGAAGATTCGTTCCCATCTATCGTCGTTGTCAACGTTTTTATCGAAGTTGTTGAAATTCAAGAGTAGTCAGATGATAGCGGTAGATAACGTCGCGGCATGTACCAACTAAACACAACCCGGCAGATATAGTGTTAGCGGTGGAGACGTTAAGGAGACTGTAGAATCGATCTGGTTTACAGGTCAATCGTTTTTAAAGGAATCAGAAGATAAGTGGCGACAGCGTATATGGATCGTAAATGCGCAAGAAGTCTGTAGTCAGATAGTATGAAGACGCTGCTTTAAATGCAAGCCTTGTCTGATGACTTAACTCATGGCAGATTTTCCCTTAGATAGAATTTTTGCTCTCTCCATATGTGGTGTTGATTTTTGTGAACTTATTGTTACGAGACTAAAAATTCATGGTAGGCCACCCTATGAGTCCTACATTGCTTTATTCCTACCTGCATTACTTTGTTTGTGTTTGGTCCAAGGGCGTTTATTTAGAAGTAGTTTCTAACCTTTCAACTAATTTTATTGGCTTTTCAAAGGATCCCGAGGATGTCCGCAGACCGTGCACTACGACAACGTGACAAACTTCGAAGCGACAAAGTTTTCAGTACACAAGCTGGAGCGACTGGCAATGAGTTGAAGCTAATACGCAGTTTTAATTAATCTTTGAATTGTTATTGTGTTAGTCTAGCGAAAGCTCATATTCGATTTTGTTTGAACTAGATAAGGGAGGCTTAAAAAATTGGAATAAAAACCGATTTATGACGTTCAAGAGAACATTTTGTTTTCTCATTTACCAGCCACATTAATATTTATTTATTTATATTATTTATTGTGAGAGATCAAATAATCTCAATAAACAAAGGGGTTAAGATATATTTTAAGGTAATATCATAGCGTGATCCAAAAACCAGAATTTTTAAAAATTTATCGACGAGGAGATTTTAATCTGTTTTTGGAAACTATAATTTACTTAAGTAAAAGCGTCTGTTTGGTCATTGAGAATTTACAATAAAAATCTGTTTCAAAATAAAAGTCGAATTAAATATTTTCACGTTTTAAGTTATCTATTCTTCAGACAGATAAAACTGGATGATGAAATTATACAGTTTCAGTATTATCCAGTATTATTAGGACAATTGTTCATTTGTATTGAGAAATTCAGACGGTGAATTGTGCTCAGTTCTAGCCCTTGGGTTGGCCAGAGATATTAGCGGCAGCGTTGTGGTCAGCTGAGTATGCTGAAGCAAATTATAAGCAACGGATTTCTTACGCTTATTGTTGAAGCAGCTGAAGGCCGCTAAACGGAGTGTCAAGCGCGCAGAGCTAGTCATTGATTTTTCGAAAACCAGGGATCAAATCTTAGTGATTCCTAGTCTTCCTCATGAACGACCTCATTTCATCTTGTACAGCAAAACAATTATCACTACAATTATGCAGACCAGTCGTACCGGAAATGCCATCCAAAACTGATTCATTGAACCTGGCACACTTTTCGTGGACGACGTTTTCATATAGCCAGCAATGGATGAAATGCAATTGGAAAATGCAATTGGAATGGGCAAAGAAAAATGGCAGAAACCTCTATTCCACAAGAAAAAAAGAAAAGAGGAGGAAAAGAAATTAAACAAATTAAATTCAATTTAATTACACGAGAGCTAAGTTTAAAGCTTCTTTCAATTGTTAATCTACAGATCTAGGAATCCTTAGGTTGTAATAACAAAATTTTCATATTGCACTAACAAGATAATAAGCATACAAGTATTAGCAAATCTTTAAGCTTGTACTGGGAAATTTTCAAAAGAGTAAAAAGAAATACCCCATTAAAATATATTTCAATAAAATAAGAAGAAGGAAAAGCTAACTTCGAGCGGAGCCGACGTTGATATACCCTTACAGTTAAAACCAGAAATATATCGCAATCATCGGTTATAGTTGGCCGATCCTTATGAGAATATCATATTTATCATATACGAGTAAAATAATAATCATATATCATAATAAAACCAATTTATTACAATCCAAAATATAAAAAAGGTCACAAGCTTCTGTCTTAAAAAATATCAAAGTTGGTATTTTTACCAAATACCATTTTCAAGTACCATCAGTTATGTGGTTCAGTTATATTTTTCTATCTTCAAAAACACCATCAGTTATGTGGTTCAGTTATATTTTTCTATCTTCAAAAACACTTCATTTGCGATTGTTCCGTTATATGGCAGCTATAGTCGGTGATCCTTATGAAATTTGGTACTAAGTAATTTGGTACTTAGCTAAGTTGGTAGATAAAGTGATGGAAGTTGGCGATATCCATCATGTACGCAGCGTCGACACCAAGTCGGCGGAACCCAGCAGCGCCGTTGTCGACGTTCGTCTAGACCGCATCGAACAACACTCTGTTCAAAAACCGTTCTCGCAAGAACAGTTTGTCAACATTAGCAGATCCCAACAACGCACAGTGGTCGATTCGGCCTCGCTAGCGGCATTTAATTAATAACTTCTAAAATATTAGAGATATCTTCAATCGGTTTTTTATTTTCGGTTTGTTACTCAATTTTGCAGTATGTGGACAAAAATGAAATTTATTTTGTTTTCATTTTATTTTTTTTTTATATTTAAAAAAAGACTTTTATTAAATTTTTTGTATTTAAAAAAAATAGTAGTGTTTGGTCATCGAGAGTTTTCGATGCCGTAAATAAAAAATCAGAATTTAACTAATTTTAACGTTATAAACTTTATTCAGGCCGCATATGATATTAGGACTTATGAACAATATTTGAAATCCAATTTAGGATGCGAGCGCAGTAAGAAGACGAACGAGAGTGGCGCCAACCTTCCTGAATAGGCTGAGCGGATGCTCGCTAACTTTAAACGCCGAATTAGCAAAGCCGAGCGGCCGAAAGAGAGTCGGTTGCTTGCTGCTTGACCCGACATTCTCCCCCCAGTTGGGGCTTCTACTCCAACTTCATCCTTAAGGGGCAAAAGGCACAGCTTAGTCACAGCTCGCTTGGTAATTCCAGATGAGGTTTTTATCACCGCCACTCGAAAGATACCATCCCGACCGGGGATTAACTCCATTATTCTCGCAAGCGGCCATTTCATCGGAGGCAGATTCTCGTCCTTTACTAGCACCACATCGTTCGGGGCCAAGGCAGGACCGGAGACGCGCCATTTGGAGCGCTGCTGGAGAAGGCTTAGGTACTCCTCCTTCCATCGGGACCAGAAAGACTGCTGCAGGAAAGACACGCGCTGCCAACTGTCCAACCGGTTGAAGTTCAGCTTTGTGACATCAGGCTCGATAAAGCTTACTGACGGACCACCAATTAAAAAATGAGCCGGGGTCAGAACATCAAGGTCTGCAGGACTTTCTGAAAGAGACAATAAGGGTCGTGAATTTATAACAGCCCCAATATGGCATAGCAGCGTTCGCAGCTTCTCGAATCCAAGAACTGCAGATCCGACAGCTCGGTAAAAATGGTGCTTGGCGGTTTTAACAGACCACCGAAATGCGGAGATCGAGGAGGAATAAAATGCCATTCGATGGATGATGCTCTTCGCTTAGAAATAATCGGCGCAGCTCCTTTAGCTCGTTTTTGGCTCCAACAAAGTTGGTTGCGTTGTCAGACCAAATATGTTGAGGCCTTCGGCGGTTGCATATAAACCGCTTCAAAGCCTGCAAAAAAGACATTGTGGACAGATCCCTTACAAGCTCCAGGTGGACGGCTTTGGTAGCAAAACAAATGAAAATGCTAATGTAACATTTTACTGGAGCCTTATTACGCACTTCCGGCTTATAATAGAACGGTCCACAAAAATCCACACCAG
This sequence comes from Drosophila bipectinata, assembly GCF_030179905.1. Taxonomy (NCBI): domain Eukaryota; kingdom Metazoa; phylum Arthropoda; class Insecta; order Diptera; family Drosophilidae; genus Drosophila; species Drosophila bipectinata. Next base: position 15,750,535 of record NC_091740.1, on the reverse strand, counting down.
TGACTCCAAAGACCTGGGAGCCGCTAACTCTTTGCTCCGGGAGATCAGCCATAATGTGCTCCAACAACCGAGGCTTAGTCCGGAAGCAACGGATGCTTTTGTGTATTGCCTACGTCACGGTTTTTCTCCCCCCAATTGGCCAATATTGGGACCGAATAATTGCCAACAGTGCGCGAGGTCCCGTATGTAAATTTCGCTCATGGAAGTCAACAATTATAGCCTGCGTAACTGGATGTCTTCTTGGAAGTATAATTGGATGCTGACTATCAAAATCCAACGACGACTTTTTTAGCCGACCGTCTACGCGCAAAAGTCCAAATTTGTCCAAGAAGGGAGAGGATGAGGCAAGGGCACTGGATACCGCTATCTCTTTTCCATTTTAAAGAGCCTTTATGTCCTCCCAAAAATGCACACGCTGCACTAGCCACAATAACAGCTGTGTTCCAGATTTTATATCGCTAGCCGTAACACCGTTGTGGTGAATTCGTTGAGAAAACTTGTATACGTAAGCAAATACCCTCTGCAGTGCTGGAAACGAATTAGCGTACTTAGAAACCGCTGTTATATCCACGTACGGAGACTGAATGAGCAGGACCCTTGCACGTAACTCCAGGGTTGATCTCTCAGATGGGACCGCGGTTGGCCACGCCTCTTGGGATCCAATGAGAAACGGAGGACCGTGAGACCACAGATTATTCTCAACCAATTCATTGGGAAGAGCACCACGCGACAGGATATCTGCTGGGTTCAAAGAAGTGGGAACATACCGCCACTCCATTTCTCTAGTTAGCTTCCGAATGGTCGAAACTCGATTGGCGATTAAACCGAGAGGGTTCTTTCGAATACAAGACAGAGCCACAGCAGAATCGCACCAGCAAAAATACTTTCCAACGTAGACCTTCAACTGCTCTACTTCCGACATAAGTCGAGCCAACAACTCGGCTCCCGATAACTCCAGCTTAGGCACCGTAACAGTCTTTAACGGCGCAACTCGGGACTTCGAATAGAGTAAATAACTTGCAGATCCTGCGCCCTTGGACACGACATAAACGCATGCCCCATACGCCTCAATGCTGGCGTCACAGAATCCATGGACCTCCATCTCGGATTTCGATGTTAGCACCCATCTAGGGAATTCGGTGCGCTGCGTACTAACAAAGCTGCTACAAATCATATTCCAGTCGCAGTGAAGGGCTTGAGGAAGACTTTCATCCCAGGACAACTTCTCACGGCACAGTTTCTGGGGAAAGATCTTTGCCTTTGAAATTACAGGATCAACAAGGCCTAAGGGGTCATAAAGCCGAGCGACTGAAGAAAGCACAATGCGCCTAGTGGGCTTTGAGATTGACTGAATCCCTTCAAAAGAAAATAGCAAGCGGTCAGTTGCAGGATCCCAAGCAAGACCCAGTGTCATTGTGAAGTTACTGCCATCATCAAACTTTAGGAAAGACTCCCGATCTTCTTCAGGCACCTTATCCAGCACGTCAGCAACATTGGAGCACCACTTCCTTAACCGAAAATGGCCTTTGGCAAGGATCGCGGATGTTTGCTGCATTATGCTAATAGCTTCATCTATAGAGTCGCCTCCGGAAAGCAGATCATCCACATAAAAGTCGGGACGCAGAATTTCGGCCCCCTTTGGAAACATTATTTGCTCATCATCTGCCAATTGATGCATTGTCCGAACTGCTAAAAATGGGGCAGGCTTCGTTCCGTAGGTGACCGTGTCCAGCTTAAAAATCTGTAACTCATCCTGGGTGGAATCCCGCCAAAGAATACACTGCAGATAGCTGTCCTCAGGAAAAACCCTGACGCAACGATACATTTTACAAATATCTCCAGTAATGGCCACCCGATGGCATCGGAACCTTAACAGAATATACAGTAACTTTGGCTGAATAACTGGGCCAGACATCAACACATCATTCAATGAATATCCAGAAGTTGTGACAGCAGATCCATCAAAGACAACCCTGAGCTTGGTTGTTGAACTGACCTGCTTTAAAACACAATGGTGTGGAAGAAAGTATTGACCAGTGACGCTCGCATCAGCAGGGACTGGAGACATATGACCCAACTCCAAATACTCTTTTATGAATGCAGCATATTGCTCCTTTAATTGAGGACGTCGACAGAGCTTCCTTTCGAGGGACAAAAATCGTCGAACGTCTTGGGGGTACGACTCTCCCAGTAACTCAGAACCGCATTTTAACGGAAGCTTCACAGCGTAAGCGCCGGAATCCAGCCGAGCAACATGTTGCACGAAATGCGCATCGCAATCTAGCTCTTCCTTCGTCCGCTTCACAATAGGCTCGGGGCAGTCTTCGATTTCCCAAAACCGGCGGAGCAGAGAATCCAGCTGATCATCCAGCATTGTTGCGCTCTCCGGAACATCCTTGTGGGCAGTGGAAACGAGTGATCTTCTCTGGACATGTGAACCGCCTCCACACACGACCCATCCAAGTCGAGTTTTCTGCAGCAATGGCAGGCCGGCTGAGAGCTTAATTTGCCCAACACACAACAGCTCATAAAACAGACAGACCAGAAATCCAATAAGAAGGTCGATGCGCTGTGGGCGGAAAAATTCAGGATCAGCCAAAGAAAGATTGCCAGGAATATTCCAACTGGAGACATCCAAACTGAAGCTAGGCTGCAGGTCCGTGATATGGGCGGCGATGACGGCGTTAACTAGGGCCGAGTACTCGGAACAGTGGGAACGTAGGAGAACATCAACAGAGAATCCATCTGTCGCAAAGCCGGTATATCCAATACCAGACACCGCCATGAATGATTTGTACCTCCGGAGCTGCAGCTGACTTGCCAGCCGGAAAGTGATCACGTGCACCTGAGATCCAGAATCCAACAGAGCTCGGCATGGAACAAGGGATCCAGCGCGACTACGACCAAAAATGTTCGCTGTAGCAAGCAACGATATATCGCCGCTGTGACCTTGAGCAACTAGTGCATTAGCAGTGGACGGCGAAGAGGCTATAGGCTCGGTGACCTCGGCTATGGCTGACGTGGGAGGACCAACCAACGGCTGGCCGCTTGATGCCGGCGGCTCCAGGAAATGCAGCAGGCTGTGATGCCTCCTTCCACAACTGCGACAATTAGCAGCGAGGCACTCACGCATGTGATGGCCCGTTTGCAGACACTTCCGACAAAGACCGAGTCGCCTGGCCTCACCAAGGCGAATCTCAGGGGGCATTGATAGAAATCGGGGGCACGCAGACATTATATGGGACCATCCCCCGCATAGCGCGGGAAGCGAATTAGTAACAATAAAGGATGATCTACTATTATTTGCACCTCGACGCCTACCCACATAAGCGCCTGGGGCGTATGCAGCCATGGCCACGTCCATAGCCTCCAGCGTCCTACACCGCTGCTCCAGAAATTCGGCCATCGACTCCCAAGTAGGGATGGCGTCTGAACCTGAGGAGTTTTGACTCTCCTCCCACTTGGCCTGGGTAGCTAAGTCCAACCTTTGAAGCAGAACTTGGACGATGATGCAGCTGGCGATCTGAACTGAAGTACCCAAATTCTGTAAGGCTCGCATATGGGTATTGAATTTGTCCGAAAGACCTCGAAGAGCTGCTATTGAGCCACTTTCCAACAGACTGATACCCAGAATCTCGTTCACGTGTGCCTGAAATATTAAGCGACGGTTAATTAATCGTTTCTCCAATAAATTCAGCGCAACATCATAGTTCTCGTCGGAGACTTCCAAGGAACGAACTGCTTCGAAAGCGGACTCCCGAAGGCAAGATTGCAACCTTTGCAACTTTTCCACCTTACTAATACGAGGATTGCTGCCGACGATTGTAGAGAAGATCGAGTAAAATTCAGCCCATTCCGAGTATCCACCGCTGAACGTAGGGAGCGGCAAAGGAGGCAGCACTTGAAAACTTTGACCTAACCCTGGGTCAGCCTGCATGGTGGACATTCCGTTGGCAAGGGTGGAGTGGGCAGCAATTCGAGATGAGCGAAGGGTCGTCTCGTGCTCAATTTCCGCCTGCATCGTCGCTACGAGCTCCGAAACAGTCCATCGAAGGTCACTGCTGATCTGCAAAATGTCCAAATCCTCAAGCTCCCCGTGGATGGTCTTGAAGTCGCTGAACATGGTGGAAATAGGAAATAGGCTGAAGAGCTCCTTGGATCCTCTGTAAGTCCTGGAGAATACCCAGGGCCTTGCACTTTAAAATAGCTGGAGTTCATGATTTATTATATTGAGTTCCGAACAACCCGAAATAAATTTTATTTGCTCGCGGCGAACACGATCTGTCCCACTGTGCGCTCAGAACCGTAGCGGAATTGTGGAATGTATATATATATGAAGCTATGTGCGAGCGAATGCACTTGCGTTGTGGATCGTATGTTTGTATGAAGTCTATGCGCGGGCGAATGCACTCGCGTTGTGGATCGTAAATATGTGTGCGTGCTTGTTAACTAACGTTTATGTTTATGCCTGTATGTGTGTATAATATAATAATATATTATAATTTGTTTATTATTGTAAACAAAATTATTAGCCACGTATGATAATTTTTCACATAACACTGTTTACAAAATTGTTTTGCTTTTGTTTGTAATTTGTAATTTGTTTATGTGTGTATAAATATATTAACTATCACGTCGGTGTTCACCAATGTTTGGTCATCGAGAGTTTTCGATGCCGTAAATAAAAAATCAGAATTTAATTAATTTCAACGTTATAAACTTTATTCAGGCCGCATATGAAATTAGGATTTATGAACAATATTTGAAATCCAATTTAGGATGCGAGCGCAGTAAGAAGACGAACGAGAGTGGCGCCAACCTTCCAGAATAGGCTGAGCGGATGCTCGCTAACTTTAAACGCCGAATTAGCAAAGCCGAGGGGCCGAAAGAGAGTCGGCTTGCGACCAACAAAACATCAGTTACTGATTAATTATTATGTTTAAATTAGTTGCTTGCTGCTTGACCCGACAAGTAGGAAATATAATTAAAAAAGCTTATTCATTATATCCTCCATTATGTTTTTTCTTGAATTTTTCCTTACCATATGGAAAAATTGTTTCGTATGATGCGTATGTTTCGATAATCTATATTTCTTGCTTTAGGCGCTTCCTCTGCACAAAAAGCACAAAAAATGTTTATGATGGCTGTTAAATGAATCAAAATTCTGTGAACAGACGATGGCATGTAAAACCAAGGGTATTTATGAACAAAAATTTCTGCATTTCTGCTAACCATAGCGTCCAATCCGAATACATTCGCGTTTAAGTAATGTCCACAGGCCAATGCTCGCAGGACAACGCTAAATCGAAATATTAACAATAAGTGTACTCCTGTTATGCGCGCAGTTAAATTTGGTTGCTGAAAAAATCTTAGTACAGTGTCTCCATTGTTAGTACTTCCAGTACTTATAATATCCCCGGTAGGCTCCTCGTCAGCATTCAGCTTCGACAAGCTACAAGCTGCTACTTGCAGCCAACAACAATTCATCCGTCGAGACTTTCTCCGAAATGCCTGATAGTTTGTTGTTTTGAGTTTTTCAGCAACACTCTGAAATACCTTTCTCTGGGCGTCCAACATTTCTAAATGATGATCTTTCTATTAACAAATGAGGCGTGTCTAGCCATTCTTTTTCAAAAGCTGCCTTATTTCTATCGCATTTCTTCCACTTCTGGACAAGCCTACTATTGAAATTGCGCAGCTTATTCCCAATTTCGGAAATCTCCTTTTTGTTACAATCATATTTGTTACAAACTTCTCCTAATGCAAAGCTTTCCATTACGAAGAACTTTTTAGTGGGGATCGCTTCGCCGTGCCATACTAAGAAAAGTGCGCGCTTCGACACTGACATTCTTCCCAAGGAGTGAAATATCTTGTAGATACGAAGGAATACGCACTTCATTTTTGACATTTTGGACAGATAATTGCAAACAGTTGCAAACAGAGTGAATCCAGGTGAATCGTTTAAGTTCTATTTCACGAAAGTCTGGTGTGCGCTCTATCCCGCGCACTGTTAATACACTTAATATCCACTACAATTTATAAGTAACACATATAACCCACATCAATATTACCACATTTTAACAACATCAGTTGTTAACAAGAAAGGAAAGCTAACTTCGGTCGGAGCCGAAGTTGATATACCCTTGCAGTTAAAACCGGATATATATCGCAAACATCGGATATAGTTGGCCAATCCTAATGAAATTTGGTAGGTTAGATGAACTGACCAAACCAAAACTAGAATCTGTACCAAGTTCCAGCTTTCTATCTTCAAAAACAAAAGTTGGGTCAATTCCGATCCTTCAGTTATATGGCAGCTATAGGATATAGTCGGCCGATCCTTATGAAATTTGGTAGGTTGGATCAACTGACCAAAAATGGAATCTGTATTAAATTCCAGCTTTCTATTTTTAAAAACACGAAAGTTGGGTCATTTCCGATCAATCAGTTATATGGCAGCTATAGGATATAGTCGACCGATCCCGGTCGTTCCGACTTATATACTGCGTGCAAAGAAAAGAAGGGTGTGTGCAAAGTTTCAAGTCGATAGCTTTAAAACTGAGAGACTAGTTCGCGTAGAAACAGACAGACAGACACGGACAGACGGACAGAAGGACAGACGGACAGACGGACATGCTCATATCAACTCAGGAGGTGATCCTGATCAAGAATATATATACTTTATAGGGTCGGAGATGTCTCCTTCACTGCGTTGCACACTTTTTACCAAAATTATAATACCCTCTGCAAGGGTATAAAAACCAAACTTGCACTAGAATAAACGTAAATTGCATTATTTATTCAAATATACAACCAATAAGAAAAAGGCAAAATTCTATATATCACCTGCTGAAACATATGTTGACTTTGACAGTTCGCAGCTGATTATCAGCTGATAGATAAGCTTAGAAAACATCAATTAGCATCTAAACAAGGTGTATTTTATCGATTGGTAAACTTTAATTAACGTTTATTTAAATTTGAAAATCATAATTAAATGCCGCTAGCGACGCCAAATCGACCACTGTGCAGCGTCACGACTTCAGACATATGTCTGAAGCAGTGTGGGCCAAAATTTTTTATAGCACGCGTGCAAGTTATTCAACCCGTAAATACAGGCCACTTATGACTTTTATAAACAATATTTTCAATCTCTGCATTTGCCTTTGGCTTTGTCTTTGGCTCAATTATCCAACCCATAAATCCAGGCCACTTATGGCTTTTCACTTACGGATTTTATAAACAGTATTTTCAAACTCTGCATTAGCCTTCGGCTTTGTCTTTGGCTCTGAGGTCCGATCTCGGTAACCCATAAACAAATCAAAATTAAAAGTAAACATTAGCTTCCCTCCGAAGTCCAATCAATTGCGCCTTTTGCGTTTCAAGTACCCACCATGCATCGATCAGCTTAATCGAATTTCACAATGAGATTCGACAGTTTCATCTTAAGCCTTTAATCTAAACACAGCTCATATCCAAAGAACGATAAGATTTAGAATTAATAAGGCAGTCCTATTTTAACCGAGACCGCGAACGGTTGACAAAAAATATTTAAGAAAATCAAAAGTGTCTTGTAATAATTCAGTTTATTAAATTAATGTTTAACACCAAGTAACACAAGTTGAAATAATTTAAAATAAAAATTATTTTTTTAATTCACCATCTAACAACAAATTTAACTGACGCCCAAAAAAATTGTTCAATAAAAAATAAGTTAAACAGAAACGGAACTCGCGCGGTCAACAACTCAACATTTTTATTGGAAAAATTAAAACATCCACCAAACGACACTACCAAGTGAAAGTGATCGTTAGCAACAAAGTAAATGGAAATTAATTTATGAGATAATCCATAAAGAGTGAATTAAAACAAAGGTCGACCAAAATTTGTAACGAAACAATTAAAAGAACACAAAATTATTAAATCAACGCACAAAAAAAAACAAACAAGAACAACAAAAACAAATAAAACGACAACTCGCTCCAACAAGAAAAACCAAGGAAGACAGGATATTCTCTATCAATTAATCCACTGTATCCAAGAAGGAAGATCAACCACCAACCATACAGAAGGAAAACCCCAACGGGACAGTATCGTGAGGAATTAATTTACAATAATACAAAATTAAAGATTATAAATTAAGATCAGGGAGTTTAAGAAAAATAATATTAGATTTATATATTGCAAAAAGTAAGATTCGCGATTTAATAAATAATATAAAGAATTGTTTAGGTGAGGGGCCGTGGTGCCACTCACCTGAAGAGCGCATCCGCGCTGAAGAGCGCACCCGCGCTAAAGAGCGCACCCACGCTAAAGAGCGCACCCGCGCTGAAGAGCGCGTCCACACTCGCCCCTCTGTGCCCTCTCTTCTCGCTCGTTGGCTGTCGGCGATCTCTTTTTTTTTCACTAGTTTTTAAGATCAATCTCATGTAAGCAGCCGAATAAAGCTGACCGCGTTATACCATCCGAAAGACGCCCCCGACTTCTTATTTCAACATTCTAATTTTTTCTGGAATCTTTTTGCGGAACCACGCCCCCCTACACATTTTGGTCCTTCGAGCCGGATACCAGGATATTCAGGATATTTTGGATCCACCAGCAGTTTAGGCATTGTTCCGCCCAAAAGATAAGTACGAAATTTTTTCCGTCTCCGTCTCTCTGCCGGTCTTCAGCAGTGGTCCGAACATAAAATTTCGTTCACACTGCTGCAAGATTGTTTTTCCCTCCGTGTCAACTCCAAGTCCGAGTTTTCCGACACCACGGCAGCTTGAGACTTTTCTAAGACAAAAAATTACCAAATTTTCCATCCATCTCCGTTGTGTGTGCCTCGCCATATTCCTCGCCGTTTTTGTCTTTTCCGTTATCCGTTCGCTCGCCAACGGTCGAAGCATATGTACATGCATACACACATACATTGTGTTTCGTGCAATTAATCCGCAAAAAAAAATCGGCAAGTGAACAGTGAAAGTGTGTGGTGAAGGAAAAAAAAATATAAAAATAAAAGGGCATAATTAATATTGGCCAGCCGGTGTGTTCAAGTTCACCGAACAGTCCGCCGCTGTCGTAATATTGGTTTTTCATCCCTAATTTTTTACACCACATAACTTTTCCGTTTCCGCCGTTACACATTATCGACGCTCCACTGTGCCAACATACATATGCCCACATGCCCTTACAGACATATATCCGTACCTGCATGCATGTCCACATATCTCCAAATATTTTCTGCCTCCGATTTCAGGAAATATATAACCGATAAAATTTAACCATACAGTCCACTTATCGACGTTCCACTGTGCCATCATATGTCCCACATGCCCTTGCCCTACTTGCATGTATGCCCATATATTTCTCAATATTTTCTGCCTCCAATTTCAGGAAATATATAACCAAACAAATTAAAAAAAAATATCAATTAATTATAAATTTATTTATTTATATTTACAACTACAAAAATTTATTTAATTCGTATTTTCCGTCCGAGCAAAGGGCCAGGTTTTTTAATTCACCTTTCCGGCCACTCAATAATTAAATCGAAAATTTAATTTTCGAAAAAGAAATTATAATTAAATAATTTAATTGTCGATCTTCTTTCTGAACCTAGCCGCGGTTTCAATTCCACCGTTCCAGCTTCGGGTTCCTTAACCCCCATTGATTAAGAATTGAAATTTTCAACTCCACCCGTCTGTTTCCATAATAATTAAATCCGCCAATTAGGCAAAAATTAATTATTTATTTTTTTTCTCTGTGTTCAATCCAAGCCTTGACCTTGTCCACCTTTCCGGCTCCGCAATTTCGAAAATAGCCAGGAATTGAATATTTACGTACGAGCCATACTGGTCGAAATATACAGACATATCTATATAGACAGTCATCAATTATTTTTCCGAACGATCACGAATTTTCCGGGCCTTGTCCATTTTCCGTTCCGTCATTTCCCTACCGCTGCTTCTACTTCGCATCTGGCAAAATCCGCCTAGAATCTCAACGAACCTCGGCCCTTCTGGATTTTTCTTTTTGGCTTTCTGAAGTTTCTCCCACATCCGAATTGTGCCGCATCCGACGTTCCTCTCGACATCGGCGCTTCTAATTCCCACTTGGCCTTGCAATCGCAATTCGTCCGGGATCTCACCGGTCTCATCACATTAGTGACCGGCTACCGCTTCGTACGAGGCACCCATTGCGCGCGTCAGTCGACAAGTTCTGACCAGCGAATTGGTGTCTGAGAATGCCCACGGGAGACGACCAAAAGCCACGTCCGATCCCAACCATCCGTCTGGACAGATCTCAATCCGCTTCTCCGCGGACGCCTCTTTTAAAGCCTAAGGCGTACAGTGCCATTCCAAGGGCAAAGAGTGACGAATCCGTCAATACAATCCCCGGTCCTTCACAGAGGCAGACTCGTTCCGTTGCAAAAATGGCTCAAAGTGCGGTCGACGTGGCGCTGAAAAAGTTCATCGCCACAACGGATCGAATTAGCCAATTTGAGGCTAACATAAATACTCCGGGCGCCAGAGAAACGGAAGGAGGCTCCCAGTACATTTGCGAGGTCCATCGGGACCAAATTCGGGCACTGTGGGAGAAGGTGGAGAAAAGCTATGAGAGCTGCTCCGATTTACTAGCCGTGTCAGACGACAATGTGGCCACCTCGACCGTGCTGGAATCGAAGTACAACTACTGCTACTCCGTCTATTCGAGATGTATTGCCCAGCTTCGGGAGAAAATTGCTTCCCAATCCACTCAGGCTTCCGTCAATGTCCACACGCCCGCGCCTACAGGCTGCCGGTTACCTCCGGTGGATACCGAGGTCTTCGCGGGTGATTATCTTCGGTGGCCCACCTTCAGAGACTTGTTTACGGCCATTTACATCCAAAACTCGCGGCTCACCCCGGTAGAGAGGTTGTTCCACTTACTGTCCAAAACAAGTGGAGACGCCCACGCCATTGTCTCTAAGGCTCCGCTTACCCATGAGGGGTTTGTCGTCGCTTGGCAAAGCCTCACAGACCGCTTTGAGAACCGGCGGCTACTGGTCAATAGCCAGTTGAAAATCCTTTTCAACCTCCAGGCTATTTCTCAAGAGTCCGGGGTCGCGCTGAAGGAGCTCCAAGCCACCATTCAGAGTTGTCTGACAGCCCTAGCAATGTCCGTCATCAATGTTGAGGCTTGGGACTGCCTCCTGGTGTTTATGATTTCGTCAAAGCTCCCCAAAGTCACACTTTCCATGTGGGAGCAATTCGTTCATAACAAGGCCAAAATTCCAACATGGAAGGAATTAGACAACTTCCTGACAGAGCGCCATCGCACTCTGGAAGCGATCGACGACGTCAGACCTAGTGGCTCCGGGCAACTTCCGCCAAGGTCGGGAACTCCTACTGCCCCTGCTCGAAGGCTCCACTTATACGAGACTCGAGTGGTTCCGGGCCCCAAGGGTTGCGATCTCTGTTCGAGGGAGAACCACCCCATTCGTTTATGTTTATGTCCGCGGTTCTTGGAAATGGACGTAAATGGGCGCTCGGACTACATTAAAAGGAAGCAGCTATGTTTGAACTTTTTTGCCCGAGGGCACCAGCAACGAGATTGCACGAGCGCCCATACCTGCTTCACATGTCACAGCCGACACCACACCCTTTTGCACCGCGGCAATCCGTTCGCCACCGCTCCAAGTCCGCCTACGACAGCAAGGGCTCGACCCGCACAGACTGTCAGAAGCACAAACGGCTCAGAGGATCAGTCGGATGTTCAGGTGTGTTTCGCTTCCGGGTCAGGAGCCGTCCTACTAGGCACGGCCCTTATCAACGTGAGCCATTTGGGGTGCAGCTTCCAGGCACGAGCTCTGATAGACTCAGGGTCCGAAGCGACCTTCATAACGGAACGACTGTTCAACCTCGTCAAACCACCCTTCAAGACGATTCAAGCCCAAGTTTCCGGCCTTAATCAGACCATTTCCGCGCAGTCTACAAAATTGTGCCATTTCTCCATTCGGTCGCCGTCTAGACCCGGGCTACAATTAGAGACTGCGGCCTACGTTCTGCCGCAATTGGCAGGAAATCTGCCATCATACCCGATTCCGCGAGATCGTCTCAAGGGGCTGCCCGACATTCCCCTGGCGGACCCCAACTTCTTTGAGAGCTCCCAAGTCGATGTACTAATAGGAGCTGACATTCTTCCGTCCATTCTCCTCGGTAATGCCAAGGGTAACATATGCGGGTCGCTTCTCGGTCAGGAGACCATTTTTGGATGGGTGCTGACAGGCCCATTATCTCCAGCCAATCCCCGCAGCGTGTCCGTTTTTTCCACACGAGTGGCCCCCAGCCTCGGTGACTCACTGGATCAGCTCCTCACCAAATTCTGGGAGGTGGAAGATGTGCCCACACCGATAAGTTCGGAATCGGATTCCGTTTGCGAGCACAATTTTGTCCAGACGACGAAAAGAGACGAGTGTGGCAAGTACGTTGTGACGCTCCCCTTACGCGACCCCGGGCAGAAGGGTTCCGAGCTAGCGGCTTCACGGTCCTTTGCCCTTGCTCAGTTTCTGTGTAACGAGCAGCGCCTGAAGAGGGACCCGCCCCTTAAGGCCCGCTATGACTCGGTAATTCAGGAGTACATCGACTTAGGCCACATGACCGAGGTCTCTCCCGCGAGCAATTCCGCTACCTACTATCTTCCACATCATGCAGTCTTCAAGCCCGAAAGCACGACCACCAAGGTGCGAGTGGTCTTCAATGCTTCGAGCCCGTCCGCAAACGGGACCAGTCTGAACGACATTCTTTACGCGGGCCCGGTCTTACAATCCGATCTGACGATTCAAATCCTAAAGTGGCGGTACTTTAGGTTTGTCTTCAACGCCGACATCGAGAAGATGTATCGGCAAATTTGGGTAGACCCCAAGCATACTCCGCTCTAACGTATTTTGTTTCGCAATCCCGATGGGGATATCCGCGACTACGAGTTGAAAACGGTCACCTTCGGTGTCAATTGTGCCCCGTTCCTGGCGATCCGTGTGCTGCGACAGCTCGCTGACGACGAAGAGTCGAAGTATCCGCAGGCAAGCCAAATTATCCGGCAGTTTATGTACGTTGATGACGTTCTCGCGGGGGCAGACTCCAAAACTGAAGCCCAAGCTTCGATTCGGGAGCTGAAAGGGGCCCTAGAGTCAGCAGGGTTCCCACTTAGGAAATGGACGTCGAATAACAAGGCAATCCTGGCCGACATTCCGATCGATCACCGTCTCCGAGCTGACTTTCTCGACATCGATGCAGAGAGCACGGCCAAGACACTCGGCGTGCGGTGGAAAGCGACGACTGATGAATTCTTTTTTGTCCCGCCAGAATTGACTTCCGGCTCAGTTTTCACAAAGCGCCAAGTCCTCTCCCAAATTGCCAAATTGTTCGATCCAGCAGGTTGGCTCGCTCCTTTCATTGTTCGGGCAAAAATGTTCATGCAAGACATTTGGCTTCTGGATCTAGGGTGGGATGACGCCCTCCCTCAAGATTTCTGTCAGCGATGGGTTGACTTCCTAAAGAATTACTCGGTGCTCGATCAGATTCGTGTTCCTCGATGGGTCGCGTTCCGACCACACCTAAAGGTCGAACACCACGGGTTCTGCGACGCTTCACAGAAGGCGTACGGCGCAGCAATTTACGTTCGTGTCGAAATCGGGTCCACGGTAATAGTGACCCTGCTGACTGCAAAGACTCGAGTGGCCCCAGTTAAGACGGTTTCGCTCCCTCGACCAGAACTGTGCGGTGCCTTGTTGTTGTCCGAGATGGCCACCGCCGTTCTGCCACAAATGCCAGGGGCCGCGTCTGCCCTATACTGTTGGACCGACTCGACTATTGTCCTCGCGTGGCTGCATAAGCCAGCGTGCCAGTGGACAACGTTCGTGGCCAACCGGGTGACCAAGATCACCCAGTTCACCGACGTGCAGAAATGGGCACATGTCCGCTCCGAGCATAACCCTGCGGATCTCGCTAGCCGGGGCGGAGCTCTCCAAGATCTTGCAGATAACCAGTTGTGGTGGCACGGTCCTGACTGGCTGCAGAGGCCTCGCAGCGACTGGCCCACTCAAGGCTATGATACCCCCGTGACTGAACTCGAGAAGCGAGCAGTCAAGGTCCATGTCGCGAAAGTACCCCCCGAAGATCTCCTTGAGCGTTTTTCCACACTCGACAAGGCATTACGAGTCCTTTCCTATGTTAATCGCTTCATCCAGCGCGCGCGGAAGATTCGACTTTCGTTTGAAGAGCACCTGACCGCTAATGAGATAACGTCGGCTGAACGTCTTCTAGTTTCCGTCACTCAGCGCAGACACTTCGTCTCTGAGATGGGCTGCTTAAGCGAAAAGCGTCCAATATCGGCATCCAGTCCGATTCAGAATCTGAACCCATTCGTGGATTCGCAAGGCCTTATGAGAGCCTGCGGCCGGGTCACGTCCTCTGAGCTTCTCCAATATGACGAACGGCACCCTATTATCTTTCCGTACGGCTGTCATCTGTCTCGACTCCTGGTTCATTTTACACATCGCATCACGCTGCACGGTGGCAGTCAGCTGATGATCCGTCTGATCCGGGCCAAGTTCTGGATTCCAAGGGTGAGGAATTTGGTCAAGTCCGTTGTCCATTCTGGTAAGGTGTCCATGTGTCATCCACAAGAAGAAGTTGTAGACGCAACTCATGGGAGAGCTACCCAAGGAACGGACGTCCTTCTCGCGCCCGTTCACGCACACCGGTGTGGATTATGCCGGTCCCTTCGAGATAAAAAACTATACGGGGAGGGCCTGTCTCATCACAAAGGGTTATGTGTTGGTGTTTGTGTGTTTCTCCACTAAGGCCATCCATTTAGAGCCTACGTCGGACCTTACGACCGAGAAATTTCTGGCGGCTTTCGCACGGTTCGTGTCCCGGAGAGGATGCCCCCGTCAAGTGCAGTCCGACAACGGGAAGACCTTTGTGGGAGCAGCTGCTCTACTATCCCGCGATTTTCTCCAGAGCCTAAAGGGGGCTGTGACTGGTGCCTATAGTCACCAGCAGCTTCTCTGGCATTTCATTCCTCCGGGAGCTCCCCACATGGGGGGCCTTTGGGAAGCAGGGGTCAAGAGCTTCAAGACCTTGTTCTACAAGTCCGCCGCCACGCGAAAATACACCTTTGAGGAGCTGGCTACTCTCCTGGCGAAGATCGAGGCGTGCCTGAATTCGCGGCCACTCGCGCCAATGTCCGAAGACCCTGCTGACCTGCTAGCTCTTACACCCGGGCACTTTCTTGTGGGAGGACCACTTCTCGCCACGGTCGAGCCCGAGATAAAGGGGGACACCAGTTCCATCATCAATCGTTGGCAACACCTCAAGGCGCTTCAGCAGCAATTTCAGCTCCGGTGGAAGGAGGAGTATCTCAAGGAGCTCCATAAGAGAAACAAGTGGCGAGCCCCTACGAGGGACCTCCGCGTTGGGGATATGGTCGTCATCAAAAAAGACAACCTTCCGTCCAATGAGTGGCGTTTAGGCAGGGTTGACGCGGTGTATCCCGGCTCTGATGGCCATGTCCGCGTGATCGACATCCGCACCGCGCGAGGGCTTGTAAAGCGGCCCGTTGTTAAGGTCGTGCTTCTTCCGTTGGACGCGTCCGCCTACCCAAAATAATTAACATTTCTTCCGCTCCAATGTTCCTGTCCATTGTGCTGTCCCGTAGCTCTGCCCGTAGTTCCGAACCTTCATTTACACCGATTCTGATAATGTTATTTGTTCCTTCACCATTATTCCGTCAGCCATAGTCAACACGATGTCGCCACGTCCATGCAACACTCAAGCATCGCTGGAGAGCAGGTGTACTCGAGGTATTCAGTCCTACCGTTGCCGAGTCTGCAATGGAATCCACGCCTTGAAGAAGTGTCGGCGCTTCCTACGCCTTAGCGCCGAGAAGCGGCTCCGAGCGGTTCTCGTAAACCGGAATTGCTCGAGCTGCTTGGCCACACGCTGCTGCACCTCGTGGTGAAGCCGCGGGATCAGCGCAAGGAACGCCAAGAGGGGCACCGGTCACGGATCGCGGGAGTCAGGACACGGAGTGTCTCGTCTGGCGCCTGGCCGTCATCCGCCAACTCCCGGCGCGGTTCGGGTGCTCCTCGGCCTGGGTCCGCCACTTTCCGGCAATCCCAACCCGATCCATGGCCACCGACGTCCCGGCACTCGTCGATGCATCCTCGGCCTTCTTCCGCCACTCCTCGATTGCCAACCACCGCTCATCCGCCCGCGTCATCCGCACCTAGGCAAAGTTCCGCCTCTCGTCGAGGGCCCCCGCTGGTCGCGGTCGCTGCGCCCACCCTCTCATCGCTGTTGCAACGGAACAGCGTCAACGTGCTGCCGACTGCACTAGTGCGGATCGACACCGGGACCCGGAGCTTCGATACGGGGGCCCTCATCGACCCATGCACGCCCTCGAGCTGCATCGACGCCTCGCTCGCTGCGTGTTTCCGGCTGCCCACTACCAGCGTGGGGGACGAACAGGTGTGTTCCGCCACCGTGGGGTCAACGACCGATGACAGCGTTCGGCTGGCGGTCATGTTCAAGATCGAGCCTCACGTGCGAGTTCGTACGCCGTCCCGGGAGCTGAGCGAGGCGGTGCGTGCCCACTTCCGAGGCGTGACCCTGGCGGATGAGCGATTCCATCTGCCAGCGACAATCTCCGTCGTCCTGGGCGCAGATATGTACCCACGGATTATTCAACCGGGCTTCCTGAAGATCCAGGACGGACTCCCAGTGGCCCAGAGCACCGTGTTTGGATGGGTCGTGTCCGGAGCCTGCCACCAGCCATAACTTCGAGGGAGCTATTGCAACCCGAGCGATTGCAAGGGGGCGGAATGTTTAGGTGAGGGGCCGTGGTGCCACTCACCTGAAGAGCGCATCCGCGCTGAAGAGCGCACCCGCGCTAAAGAGCGCACCCACGCTAAAGAACGCACCCGCGCTGAAGAGCGCGTCCACACTCGCCCCTCTGTGCCCTCTCTTCTCGCTCGTTGGCTGTCGGCGATCTCTTTTTTTTCACTAGTTTTTAAGATCAATCTCATGTAAGCAGTCGAATAAAGCTGACCGCGTTATACCATCCGAAAGACGCCCCCGACTTCTTATTTCAACATTCTAATTTTTTCTGGAATCTTTTTGCGGAACCACGCCCCCCTACACAAGTATAAATCTGGAAGATTTGATAAGTAGCTTTGGTGAATTAATTTAACAAGGGCAACCTGAGGTTCAGCACCAAATTTTTTTGCAGGCAGTGTAGCCACAGCCGGCGGCTTAACAGTGGAATTGATAAACAGATTAATAAACGCTCAATTAAATGAAAGTAGCAGAAACGTAGAATGTTTAGAAGGAAAGTTAGCCACAGATGCAAAAACTATGGAAGATTATAAAACACAAACTATTGACCCAGCTATAAAATGCAATACAACAATTGAAGTGGTAAAATCCTTACCGAATTTCACAGGGGATTCAACACAATATGTAGGTTGGAGGGAAGCTGCAGAAACTGTAATGAGTTTCTATAAAATTAAAAGTGAACAATATTTTATCGCCTTAACATGTTTACGAAATATAATTATGATTAAATGATTAAATTAAATTAAAATTATCATGGCACAGTTTTAAACTTTAAAGAAATCTTATCCCGATTGGAATTTATATATAGTAATAAACGACCAATACATATTCTGTAGTCAGAACTAAGTATCCTCAGGCAAGGTCGAATTACAATTACTGAGTACTAAACGAAGTCAATAAAAAAATGACCTTACTAATAAACAAAACTATAATGAAATACGGAAAGGACAGTGTAATTACCAAAGAAACAAACAAATCAATAAGGAGCAATGATCTAAGAGTATTTATATCCGGACTTAATGGATCTTATTCAGAAACGAGTCCATATAAAATTAAAAGTAAACCATATTTTATCGCCTTAACAATTTTACGGAATAAAATTATGGGAGCTGCCCATGATGCTCTTACCAATCATGGCACAGTTTTAAACTTTAAAGAAATCTTATCCCGATTGGACTTTATATATAGTGATAAACGACCATTACATATTCTCTAGTCAGAACTAAGTATCCTCAGGCAAGGACGAATGACAATTGCTGAGTACTATAACGAAGTAAATAAAAAAAAAATTACCTTACTAATAAACAAAACTATAATGACATACGGAAAGGACAGTGTAATTACCAAAGAAACAAACAAATCAATAAGGAGCAATGATCTTCGAGTATTTATATCCGGATTTAATGGATGTTTTTCAGAAACTCTTTTCTCATAAAATCCACCAGATTTGCCCAATGCTTTGGCAAAGGTCCAAGAATTACAATCAAACAATTTCCATGCTCAATTCGCAAACATGTTTAAGGGGTTATATACAGTTGTACCGCACAAAAAAATTGAATTTTATCGATATTTTTTTGACACCATAGAAAATACTTATGAAAAATGTTTTACCGACGTTGTTTAGTACATGTTTCTGGGAACTTATTTAAATTTTTTCACAAAAAAAATATTACATAATAAAAATGTTACAGCCGAATTCCCGGATCGTCTTTTTTCGATGGTGTCTTGCGGTGGACATGATATCCCGAAAACGGTTCATCTGAAATCCAAAATTCAAAAAAATTTAGTTAGTATATTGTATTGTCTAGTCCGTCAGATTTTAAAAAATTTTGATTGAAAAAAAATGGCGACGTTTTTAACAAAAAATTTACTTTTTCAAGGTATAAGATTTTTGATTTTTATGCTTTAAAAAACGAGTTTTAAAAAAAATTAAAAATCCCTCGTTCACGGACTAGCATATATCATAATAAATAAGCCCCTATTTGGTATTGATCAAATATTGATCAGACCACCGCAAAGGTAATTTTCCAAAACAAAAGATTCTGAGATAATCGCGTTTAAAGTTTTAAGTTTGTTCAAGTTTTATATGCAGGTAGTGCGCTATAAATAGCTACAACTTTTGTTCTAATTCTAATTAGTTCTAATTAGCTAGTCCGTGAACGAGGGATTTTTTTGAAAACTCCTTTTTTAAAGCACAAAAAACGAAAATCTTATACGTTGAAAAAGTATATTTTTTGTTAAAAACGTCGCCATTTTTTTTTTTAATCAAAATTTTTAAAAATCCCTCGTTCCCGGACTAGACAATACAATATACTAACTAAACTTTTTTGAATTTTGGATTTCGGATGAACCGTTTTCGAGAAATCATGTCCACCGCAAGACACCATCGAAAAGAGATGATCCGGGAATTCGACTATAACATTTTTGTTATGTAATATTTTTTTATGAAAAAATTTAATTAAGTACCCAGAAACATGTACAAAACAACATCGGTAAAACATTTTTCATAAATATTTTCTATGGTGTCAAAAAAAAATCGATAAAAATCCATATTTTTGCGTGGTACAACTGTATATAACCCCTTAAGAGAGTATCTTCCACCTAACATTACGGTAGGAATTCATTGTACCTTAGAGGACTTATTTCAATTACCATTTAAAAATAACTTCACAAACATATTCCATTTTACAAGAATATTTCTACAAGACGTGGAAAACGAGGAAGATAAAGCTATAAAGAAGAAATAATAATAAAGAAGAAATAGAAGATAGGTGGCTAGAAGAAAATATAAAAGTTGTGTGATTTGTAACGAAAATAAATATAACAGGCACCTAATAAAAATTCCAATTGGGGAAACCCCAATTCCAAGTAAAGAAGGAGAAAATTTACACATTGACATATATTACACGCAAGGTCTTACTTTCATAACTTGTTTTGCCGCTTACTCAAAATTTCTAGTAGTAAAAGAAATCCAAAATAAATTAAATATCGAAAACAAAGTAATGGAACTTCTACAACATTTTCCACAAGCCAAAGTAATAATGACCAATAATAAACCAAGCTTTACTTCGGCCCAATTTAAATCTTTTGCACAAAGGTGTAATTTAAACAAAGATTATAAAGTACATAGATGGGACATCTCATACAAAGAAAAATTTTGAATGGCGGGTTCAGCAGTGGAACCCGCTGAAACGAGCGGGACATCCATTTTTTTTTAATTTTAAATCTATTTATATTATATTTTTATTCTTTTAATGTGTTTTCCTAAATTTATAATCCCATAAAAAAAATACAAAATTGTAAAATCACCTTAACATCGTCTCAGTTCGTAGTGGAACCCGCTGTAAAAATGTCTATAAGTGCGGGTTAAAAGGCATTTTGGCAGGCCGCGTCGTAGAACCCGCTCTCAAATGTTTTCATTTTTTCCGTCGTGGAAACCGCTGTAATAATGAAAACATTTGAGAGCGGGTTCCACGACAAACGGCTGGCAGATGAGAGAGGGAAAGAGAGAATTCTATTTTTAGATCGTAACATCTTTGGAAAGATGAAAGTTTGAAACGTTGTAATCGAACCAATGTGAGAGTGAAGAGATCAGAAATATTTTTTACTATCTTTACCCTTCAGCTCTGTTTTTGGTATGGATTCTCGGGCTTCCTTTAACATCAATTTTAAGTATCTTTAAATCGTCTTCGAGGGTAGCCTAGATGGATAGTGTGCGGTCCTTATTCATGGGGTCCTGGGTTCGATTTCATTAGCGGGCGGTTGTTTCTGTTTTCATGAAGTTTTAGTTTTATGATTCTTTTTATATTTACTTTTATTTGTTTTTATTTTTTGTTTTTTACTATTAAATGTGTTTTTACTATACAATTGTTGTAAAAATAAGTGACGGACGTGTCGGATGACAAAATGCCGGAAGGACTCCCTTGAAATTGTATTAGCATTTTATTGGCGGGACAAAATGAAGAATAAAACAATTTTACAATTGTAAAATTAAAGAAAAATATTACAATTAAAGAAAAATAAAAAAAAAAAAAAGTTTAAAGTCCTAACGAGGATTTGAACACAGAAAAATTACACGTAGAGTAACTACTCTATGCATTACGCTACCATCCTGTCTCGATCTGCTGCGATTAAAAATACTATTTGTTCTACCAACTACCACATCGGCGCGTCGAAAACAGAAACGAGAAATTGAAATTGAAATTTGGAAGCCAAAACATTTTTACTCCGTCGTGCGAGCAGTCACACATACATACATAGGTTCACATTTTTGTTGACGGATACATGTTAAGAGTTCTAAAAATAGAATCGTATGATGTGCGCTCCCCCCTCAACAACAAGCTCGACGAAAAAAGTTGACCGTTTTGGGCCCTGGTGTCCCATCTATGTACTTTATAATTATTCCCTTGCAGAGGGTATTATAATTTTGTCCAAAAGTGCACACTTTTATACTATACACACTATACGCAGTAAAGGAGACATCTCCGACCCTATAAAGTATATATATTCTTGATCAGGATCACCTCCTGAGTTGATATGAGCATGTCCGTCTGTCTGTCTGTCTGTCTGTTTCTACGCGAACTAGTCTCTCAGTTTTAAAGCTATCGTCTTGAAACTTTGCACACACCCTTCTTTCTTTTTTCTTCTTTCGCAGTATATAAGTCGGAACGAGCGGGATCGGCCGACTATATCCTATAGCTGCCATATAACTGATTATTCGGAAATGGTATAACTTTGCTGTTTTTAGAGTTAGAGAGTTCAAATTTGACATGAGAGCTATTTTTGAGAGCAAAACATTACGACATGCCAAAATTCACAACGATCGGCCGACTATATCCTATAGCTGCCATATAACTAAACGATCGGAAATGACCCAACTTTCGTATTTTTGAAGACAGAAAGCTGAAACTCAGTACAGATTGATTCATCAGTTAATCCAACCTACCAAATTTTATAATGATCGTCTGACTATATCTGTCGGGTCAGGCAGCAGCCCACCGGTGTATTTTTAATGTTTAAATATGTTAGCGTAATGTTTGGTAATGTTTATTTATTAGGCTTAAGTTTATACAAAAGCTAGTTGATCGCAAGCCGACTCTTTCTCGGCCGCTCGACTCAACGGACTTTCTTTAGAGAGTTTTAGCTCGGCAATGTCTAGGTCGGGCCGCCCTCTCCACTTTCGAGAGCTTTAGCTCGAGGTGACTTGTCGGGCCGCCCTCTGTTTGTATATTACTTTCGTCCCTGCATGCACCATAAGCGGGTCTATCTGCGGATCATCCCGTTTCATCTGCATGCAGAAATAAACATTTTTTATAACGTCATATTAAATACGAATTCGTCTTTTATTTACGGCATTGAAAACGCACAATGACCAACTGCCATATAACTGAACGATCGGAAATGGTTTTTGGTAGAAATACCAACTTTGGTACTTTTGAAGATAGAAGTTTGGTAATTTTTATACCTTTGCAGAGAGTATTATAATTTTGGTCAAAAGTGTGCAACGCAGTGAAGGAGACATCTCCGACCCTATAAAGTATATATATTCTTGATCAGGATCACCTCCTGAGTTGATATGAGCATGTCCGTCTGTCCGCCTGTCTGTCTGTCTGTTTCTACGCGAACTAGTTTCTCGCACACACCCTTCTTTCCTTTGCACGCAGTATATAAGTCGGAACGGCCGGGATCGGCCGACTATATCCTATAGCTGCCATATAACTGATTGATCGGAAATGGTATAATTTTGGTGTTTAGACCCTTGCAGAGGGTATTATAATTTTGTCCAAAAGTGTGCAACGGAGTGAAGGAGACATCTCCGACCCTATAAAGTATATATATTCTTGATCAGGATCACCTCCTGAATTGATATGAGCATGTCCGTCTGTCCGTCTGTCTGTTTCTACGCGAACTAGTCTCTCAGTTTTGAAGCTATCGTCTTGAAACTTTGCACACACCCCTCTTTCCTTTGCACGCAGTATATAAGTCGGAACGGCCGGATCGGCCGACTATATCCTATAGCTGACATATAACTGATTGATCGGAAATGGTATAACTTTGGTTTTTTTAGAGTTAGAGAGTTCAAATTTGACACAAGAGCTATTTTTAGCAAAACATTACGATATGAATTTCATAAGGATCGGTTGACTATATCCTATAGCTGCCATATAACTGAACGATTCGAAATAGTATTTGGTAGAAATATCAACTTTCGTATATTTGAAGATAGAAGCTTGGACTTTTTTTAGATTTTTTATTTAAGTTAATTGGTTTCATTATGATCTAATCATAAGGATCGGCCAACTGTATCCGATGTTTGCGATATATATGCGGTTTTAACTGCAAGGGTATATCAACTTCGGCTCCGCCCGAAGTTAGCTTTTCTTTCTTGTTTTTCTTTCCTTTCCCAGAAAATTTATTATCAGTTGCTCATACTAGACCATATTTTATTAACAAAATCAGAAATAATTGACTATTCAAGTCACGAGTATCTTCTATTTAAGGACAATAAAGACGTATTTACGTACATACGATTCATGCGCAGATTAATTCCACGTAACTAACTTAAGCTTTTATAAAGAAATAATAAATTTGGAATCAGATAATATTAAATAATAAAAGGTCAAAATGGGAAATTAAATATGACAGAAGTAATAGAACTAATTTTATCACAATTAATATCAACTAGATCAAAAAGAGGGATGAATGAGTTAGGCATATTATTACATTTAAGAAAAAAATTAATGAATTAATTGAAAACAATAATAAGCAGTCTATTATCAATTCCCGATTATTCAAAGAAATAGAATCTCTTTCCGATGATTTTAAAAATGTATTTATTGATCTATATCTACCACTTTGAGAACATTGCTTATTATTCGATTCATACATTATTAACATTTGATCTGCAAAATTTTACTAACACAATCACTCTAGCAAAAATTTACGTTTTTAATACCAAAATTTTAAACAATGATGTAATTTTGGAAATATTAAAACATGAAAAACAAGAAAGGAAAGCTAACTTCGGTCGGAGCCGAAGTTGATATACCCTTGCAGTTAAAACCGGATATATATCGCAAACATCGGATATAGTTGGCCGATCCTAATGAAATTTGGTGGGTTAGATGAACTGACCAAAACTAGAATCTGTACCAAGTTCCAGCTTTCTATCTTCAAAAACACAAAAGTTGGGTCAATTCCGATCCTTCAGTTATATGGCAGCTATAGGATATAGTCGGCTGATCCTTATGAAATTTGGTAGGTTGGATCAACTGACCAAAAATAGAATATGTATTAAATTCCATTTTAATATTTCTATTTTTAATGCTTTCTATTTTTAAAAACACGAAAGTTGGGTCATTTCCGATCAATCAGTTATATGACAGCTATAGGTTATAGTCGTCCGATCCCGCTCATTCCGACTTATATACTGCGTGCAAAGAAAAGAAGGGTGTGTGCAAAGTTTCAAGTCGATAGCTTTAAAACTGAGAGACTAGTTGGCGAAGAAACGGACAGAAGGACAGACGGACAGACGGACATGCTCATATCAACTCAGGAGGTGATCCTGATCAAGAATATATATACTTTATAGGGTCGGAGATGTCTCCTTCACTGCGTTGCAGACTTTTGGACAAAATTATAATACCCTCTGCAAGGGTATAAAAACCAGTAAATATCGCTGACTTAATGGATATCTCTGTTTTTATAATCGCATTGCATAAAGAACTTTTAATAATTTATATAAAATACCCAATAATAAAAAGCAGATGTGAAATATATCACGCTAGAGTGATTTCTCAAATCGATGAAAAACTAGTATTAAGCAATCAAGTCGCAAAATGCGAAAATATTTTTTATGAAATGTCTAATTTTAAGAACGAACTTTTTAATAATTATTGCACTGTAAGTAACAAAAAAAAAAACTGTGTGTGTCAGACTCACGCACGGCAGAAGTGAAAATTCTAAGTTGGTTTTTCCATGCATGCGAGCCCCGGCTTAGATCTCTCCCCCCTCTCTAGTGTTGAATTCAGGTTTTCATATTTGTTTTTTTCAATCAACTTTATATTCCGATTAAAAAGCGTATTGATGACAGAAAGTACGCGATAAACCAATTTACCGGAGCAGTGTATTAATTACGAGTTTAGGGAATTCTCTATTGAAACCCACACGCTAACAAGGTTATGTATTCAAAATCCCCCATTCGTGATGTATTTCATCGTACATTTATGTGATATATTTATACCCTTGCAGAGGGTATTATAATTTTGTCCAAAAGTGTGCAACGCAGTGAAGGAGACATATCCGACCCTATAAAGTATAGATATTCTTGATCAGGATCACCTCCTGAGTTGATATGAGCATGTCCGTCCGTCACTTTGTCGGTCTGTCTATCTGTTTCTACGTGAACTAGTCTCTCAGTTTTAAAGCTATCGACTTGAAACTTTGCACACATCCTTCTTTCCTATGCACGCAGTATATAAGTCGGAACGACCGGGATCGGCCGACTATATCCTATAGCTGCCATATAACTGATTGTTCGGAAATGGTATAATTTTGGTGTTTATAGAGTTCGAGTTGAAATTTGACACGAGAGCTATCTTTGGCAAAACATTACGACATGCTAAATTTCATAAGGATCGGTCGAATATATCCTATAGCTTCCATATAACTGAACGATCGGAAATGGACCAACTTTCAAGTTTTTGAAGATAGAAAGCTAGAACTTAGTACATATTGTATTTTTTCTGGTTTAAAGGGAGGGTAAGGTATTACATTTTTTTATTTTTTAAATTGAATGCATAATATCTGAAGAATATTGTATCAAAATTTCAAGTCAATTAAAGCAAAATTGACGAAGTTATTAGTTATTGACGAAGTTGCTTATAAAGGTTTTACACTGGATTTTTTTGTGTTTAAAACTTTAAAGCGTTTTTCCCACAACTCACGTTTTCAAAGTCGGTACCCCTCATAACTTCAAAACTACTGCACCGATCCTTTTGAAATTTGAAACACTATTTCTGTACATATTTTACGAGGTAACGCTGTCGAGTTTTTTTTTTTGATAAAAAATCATAATTTTGATTTCGCAATGACAAATTAACCGATTTTTTTCCCAAAAAATTGAGTTTTTCACTTCAAAGTCTTCAAAAAAATTAACAAATTGCAATTTTCAAAAAACTTTCACAGCGTTACCTGGGGCGAACTATTATCTAACGAATGAACTTTCATTTTTTGATTACAAATGATCCAGCACCGAGTTATGAGGGGCACCACAATTCAACTTTTTTTGGCGACACGTCCGGACAATTGCTACCATTGCCATATTTTTAAATATTTTTTTGTAAAAATTTTATAAAACATTCTTCTAATGTCATACTTTAATATACCGTTGGTTGAATAAATAAATTTTAACTGTGTCGTCAGGGAAAAAATCACAAAAACATGGATTTTTTCGCATGATTTGACCTTACCCTCACCTTAAACTGCAAGGGTATAAACTTCGGCTGCGCCCGTAATACCGTAATACATATATTCCTTCGATTTAGCGATATTGTTAAAAACTATTAAGAATATCGCTTCGTTCAGTGCGAATCACAGGTCAACGCAATATCCAAACCTCGTTTCACACTTACTGAACGGCTGATGCGCGGCGTGGGTAGTTTGCTATAGAGCAAACAGGAGAGAAAGAAAGGCATTCGAGAGAGAAGGGGAGAGACGGCGTGTCTCGGTGGCTCTCTCACATCGTTCAGCGCTTGCGATGCGAGAGAGCGACAGAGAAAGCGAATAGGCGAGAGTGGGAAGGAGCGACTTTTGACGGTTTTTGGTAACGCTCCGAACTCCGCTCACTCGCCTATTTTCAATCTGCCCTGACGTGCCTAAAGAAGTTTCACTTCAAAAACTTGTTTTACCCGATTATTAAGTGGTGAGAAATCAACTTGTAAAAAAGTGAGAGAAAAAAATAAAAAAAAAGACATCATACATACAATATGGTGCCATTCAATATCTTTAACAACTCCCATTTAAACGGTTAGTTTTTAATAACATTTAATGGTAAAACTAAAATTATTAATATCTCATATACCAATTTGTAAAACAAAATTCGTGAATACGTAACTACGAACCACTTCAAAAATTATGAAATATCCGATTACATATTATCAAATAACTCTGATCTTTCTTTAGATATTATAAACATTTTAAACCCTTTCGTTAAAATTAAGAATACTTAAAAATTACTTACCTTTATATTTTTAATTTAAATCATTATATATTTGATTTTTTTACTTATTATATAATACAAAAATGCTACATTATTTGTAACCAAAACCAATACAGGACAATTATGGCTTTTATAAACAATATTTTCTTATGGCTTTCCACTTATGGATTTTATAAACAGTATATTCAAACTTGCCTTCGGCTTTGTCTTTGGCTCTGAGGTCCGATTTCGGTTCCCCATAAACAAATCAAAATTAAAAGTAAACATCAGCTTCCCTCCGAAGCCCAATCAATTGCGCCTTTTGCGTTTCAAGTACCCACCAAATTGCATCTATCAGCTTAATCGAATTTCACAATGAGATTCGACAGTTTCATCTTAAGCCTTTAATCTTAATACAACTCATGGCCGAGGTTCTTTGGATAAGATTAAGAATTAGGAAGGCAGTCCTATTTTGACCGAGACCGAGAACGGTTGACAAAAAATATTTAAGAAAATCAAAAGTGTCTTGTAATAATTCAGTTTATTAAATAAAGGTTTAACACCAAGTTGAAATAATTTAAAATACAAATTATTTTTTTAATTCACCATCTAACAACAAATTTAAGGGGCTATATACAGTTGTGATATATGAAAAAATCATATATAAAAATTGCATTTTATTTTTTTTTATTGCATATTCTTTAAGTTTATGTATATACTGTTGAAAATACTTGCACGATCGGATTCATAACGATCGGAGCATTAGAACCAAAGTTGTAGCTATTTATAGCGCACTACCTGCGTATAAAACTTGAACAAACTTAAAACTTTAAACGCGATTATCTCAGAATCTTTTTTTTTGGTTTACCTTACCTTTGCGGTGGTCTGATCAATATTTGATCAATACCAAATTTGAATTTGAATGAACGAGGGATTTTTAATTTTTTTTTAAAACTCGTTTTTTAAAGCATAAAAATCAAAAATCTTATACCTTGAAAAAGTAAATTTTTTGTTAAAAACGTCGCCATTTTTTTTAAACAAAATTTTTTAAAAATCGGACGGACTAGACAATACAATATACTAACTAAATTTTTTTGAATTTTGGATTTCGGATGAACCGTTTTCGAGAAATCATGTCCACCGCAAGACACCATCGAAAAGAGATGATCCGGGAATTCGACTATAACATTTTTGTTATGTAATATTTTTTTATGAAAAAATTTAATTAAGTACCCAGAAAAATGTACTAAACAACGTCGGTAAAACATTTTTCATAAATATTTTCTATGGTGTCAAAAAAAAATCGATAAAAATCCATATTTTTGCGCGGTACAGCTGTATATAACCCCTTAACAGTGTTGCCATTTTAGCTATTTTATTGCTAGATCTAGCTACTTTGAAACTGCGAAAGCTATAAGATTTTGAAAAATGCTATTAGCTAGAAATGTAGCATTTTTTTTAATGTTTTGGCTACTTTTGGCACTTTTATAATAGTACCGAAAGAAATAGGTAAATAGGTACCGACACCGGAGCAGTCAATACATTCGCATCGTTAGCACACTTTGCACTCAAAATTTTGAGTCTTCCTTGGTCGAACGGAGAGGTAGAACGCGCATTAGGCAAGTGCAGATAGTAAAAAATAAAATGAGAAATAGAATGCATTTGAAAACTTTAAATGCTATTTTAGCCATAAGGTAGGCTACATTAATAACTAAAATTCTAAAATTTATGCTAATAAAATGAATGTTCATTTACAGATATGGACTCAAAAGAAGTGGGATGTGTTGCATTATTTCTGCATTATTTTAATAAAAACAATTTAAAAATAACATACAAAACTTAGCAATTTTTTTTTAGCATATTAATATTTTTTTAGCTATTTCTAGCATTTTTTTTCTATCAATTTAGCTATTTGAGTCCATGAAATTCTGGCAACTCTGCCCCTTAACTTTAATAGGGTAGGAAATTCTGCCGCAGCGCTGCCGGCACACTGACAGTTCTAGCACTCTCAAACTTTTTTTCACGCGCTCTCATGTGCAGGGTTTGCATTTACTACTCCGTAGCAGCGAGATGCATAGAAATATTGCTATGCTATTGCTACCGATGCCACTTTTTCCGAGAGTGGGAGCGGAACCGTAGCAGAAAAAAGAAAAGTGTCTGCTCTGCTCTGCTTCGAGCTACGAAGCTCTTTTTTTTTTTTTGGCTCTGCTCTGAAAAAAAAAAAATATTTTTGGCTCTGCTCTGCTCTTGCTCTTAATTTTTGACTAAGGCTACGGCTACGAGCAGCACAGAATATTTTTTTTTGCTATCGCTATAGCTATAGCTTTGAACTTTTTGTAGCTCGGAGCAGAGAAGAGCATACACTTTTCTTTTTTTCTGCTATGGAAAAAAGTGAGAGCGGTAGTAAGAGCAAAACGAAAAACTACGGGAGTAGTGTAGCTTTTCAAACACTGCTCATGTGCTCCCATTTGGCCTCATTTGACAGCCAAAACTTAAAAAAAAAATATTTCCACTGAGAAAAATTTTCTCAGAAATTGGGTTGAAGTTTTATTTGTTTAAGAACTTTTGCTAGTAAAGCTTTCTTTAAAATAAAATACACTCTTTTAGTGCCCATTCCAACTTTTGAATTAACGCAAAATAAAAAAAAACTACGTTTTTTCGCTCAGTGAATGCTCTGCTCTCATTGTTTTTGTCTGCTATGCATACACGCTAATTTTAAACATGTGTTTTTTTTGCCCCCCACTGGTCTGAAGTCGCAGCCAATTTGGTAACGCTGTCAAGAAATGTCGCCAACCATGCTCTTTTTCATTCAAACCAAAGAACGAAAATACGAACCTATGGAGAAAAACACATAGAATTGTCACTGGGATTGCAACGAAACTTCGTTTGGACCTTTGTGATAGCTGACGTCAACTGGGCTATCATTAAATCCGATTTCCTTCAACATTTCGACTTAGTTGTATCGATCGAGAACTCGATCGCAAACTCATCGATCGAGCTACGCTGCTGGAATCAATATTTCCCGCGTATTATACAGTTGTCATCACTACCCCCCTTTTTACCCGCTAATACACAACTTCTAATAGCCAACGTTGCAATCTAAATTAATATAAACAATAACTAATTATTGTAATTAATAAAGCAGTTATTAATCACAGAAATCCAATTACGAATTTGCAGAGTCAAACCGAAGATTTAAACCAGAGGTCGGCACGGCCCTATCTCGGGGGCATAGGAAATTTCTCTGCCCGAGCTCTGCCACACACACACAGTATAAATGTGTGAAACGTCATGCTCACAGCCTACTTTCTGCTATTCGTTACTAACACTAATGCGGTAAGATCATATCAATGTATTGGGGTGCCGACCACTGATTTAAACATAAACAAGGAACCACTTAACCACTTGAATCACACTCCCCACTATTGGAAATACAATTGGCAGCACTACCCGATATATATCGAGAGCATTGTTATTCTACAAGTATCTTCTCTAAGGCCTCTCTTCTGTTCTGTCACCCCTATCGCCAACAACGTGTAAAATCTGTAAATCTGATTCCTATTAAACATCCTTCAAATAAAAATATTACTCAACCGAAAAATACAAACGGTTATGGGCCCAGCACGCTTCCACTGCGCCAGAGAATAGTTCAAAGAAGGATAGTGAACAAATAGTGAGTTCAAATGGCAAAATTCAATTTGTGGTGAAATTGCCGGCACATACATATATACATCACGTGTGGATGTAAAAGTCTGAGACTTCTGGGGACGCAAGAGAAGGCGTCCTATTAGCAACAGAGGAAGCGTGTTCGTTGCTTGTGTAGCTTCGTGAAATGTTAGCTTGTGTAGCACAACTAAACGCAGATCAAAAAGCAAAATGTGTATTGCTGTATACGCATAGAGCCTTTGGGCAAAGACAATTTCGACACCTGGAAAATACAAATGCAAGACCTTTTGATAAAAAATGACTTGTGGAAATATGTCAACGGGACTCTTTTAAAACCCGAAGATGATTTCGCACACTGGATAAACGAAGATGCAAAGGCTAAGTCTGATCTCATTTTGGCCACGTCAACATCGGAACATAGGCATACGAACAACTGCAAAACTGCAAATAATATATGGGTAAAGCTGCACAACACTTACCAGTCTACAGGGCCAGCCCGTAAAGCCGTACTGAGGAAATCGCTGAGCTTACTGAAAATGAATGCAGGCGGAGATATGAGAAGCCACATATGGTAGATAAGTTTTCCGATTTAGTTGACAAAATAAACAAAGTTAATCTCCTGAATATTGACGATCTGTTAACCATCTTGCAACTATACAGTATACCAGAGAAGTACTAACAGTTTCGAATTGCAATTGAAACTCAGGAAAACTTAATATCAACAGAAGCATTAAAAATTAAGTTACTAGACGAGTACGAGGCAAGAAACATAAATCCAAGCGAGTTGACGCCTGGAGCATTATTGGTGCACAAAAAGTATAATCCCAGCAAGCTGAAACAACTAAGCACTAATCAAAAGTTTAAGTCTAAATGTTACAGCTGCGGAAAACTCGGTCACCGTGCAGATCGAAGCCAATGAAGAACCAGAGCGAAAGCATGTACATCAACATAGCTAATTATACGAACAGTGATTGCAGTAACTGGTGTCTAGACTCTGGAGCAACGCCACCGGCACCGACTGATGCTGCAGTTCTTGTACCTGCGACACCAAAACCCTTACAGGTGATTCTTCCATCGAAACATATATTTGTTTCTCGGCTTGCCCCTGATACTTCAGAGATTGATATCTCGGTTTATATCAAAGCCAAAACAAAAGCCGATATAAAGGTGGAGGACATACAAAAATATAAATATAATTATACAAGGCGCACGTCTTCTTTCAAGATTCGTGTGCCCGCGCTGATGTTCAAGACGATTTGTTCTCCCAGTTTTTGGCCAGAGAATTTTTTCGTCCAAGAACATCAGCCTAGTTCCGTAAAAAAAAAAGTTAATAAACCAGTGGGAGTGAGACCAACCCTCCACCTCTTCTTTGGCCACTAACCCAAAAAACTAGCTTCCTCACTAACTCTTACCTATCAGAATACTAGGGGGCTACGTAGCAAACTCCCCAAGCTATATTCTGATAGTTCTTTCTTTGAATCCCATATAATAGCATTTACAGAAACTTAGTTAAATCCGGAGATCTTTAGCTCCGAAATTTTTCCAAGTAAGTACACCACTTTTAGACGGGATCGATCTCAGCGAAGAGGAGGTGGAGTCCTCATTTCGGTAGACTCTACTTTTGCTTCTGAAGAGGTGAAATCGCAAGAGTTTGGTGACATAGAATTTATTTGCGTTAAAATCACTATGTCCGTTAAAGCTTTATACATTACATGCTCATATATACCTCCTATGTCTGAACCGCCTACATATTGGCAGCATTTGTCCGCCATTCGATACGTCTCTAATCTTATGACGGATCGTGACCAACTCGTAGCGGTGGGCGACTTTAATATCCCAGAATTAAAGTGGTCCAACGTCGATAACTCACCATCTTTGAAACTTATAACTTACCATGACTTCACCGCGGGCATGTTTGACATGTCCCTAGGTCAGATCAATCATGTTAGAAATTCGCTAGGTCGGCTCTTAGACTTATGTTTTGTATCTGATCCGGATGGTACCGCTCTCTCCAGAGCTTTTCCCCTTTCAACCCCAGAGGATCCATATCACCCCACGCTGGAGGTCTGAATCGAAACCACTCCTGGTATCGACCAGATGTCTCCGAGCGTGGTAAATAAGATTCGCTGTTTCCGTAAAGCTGGTTTTCAGAAACTTAATAGCCTTATTGATACATTTGACTGGTCTGATATTCTGGCGTGCACTGATCTTAATGTCACTTTAGAAAAATTTTATTTTACTTTAAATACATTTTTTGACTCATGTGTGCCTTGGAAACATCCGTCCGCTTCAACAAATCCTCCTTGGTATACAAGGTGCCTCACTAACCTAAAAAATAAAAAAAATAAGCTTTTACTTAAATATAAAAAAACCTGCAGTAGTGTTGATTTCTCAAGATACCCACTAGCTCGGTCGAATTTTACCGTGCATAACGCTGAATGTTATAGGAACTATATTGACCGCTGCCGGATTCAATTTACTCAGGATCCAAAGCAGTTTTATAATTTTGTAAACACTAAGCGTAAACACGTATCTTTTTCACCCCTGCTTACGTTTGAAAATTCCTCTGCGACTTCGGATCAGGCCATTGCCGATCTATTCGCAGAATTTTTTCAAACAACTTATTCTCCTCCTAAATTGACTGATCAGCCTTACGCATATAACATTCAAGCAGCAAATATTATTTTCTGTCCGTTTTTTTTCTGAGAACAACTTATTATCTGGTCTTTTTTGGTAAAACCCATTTATTCACCAGGCCCCGACGGAGTACCAGGGTGTGTGCTAAAATACTGCGCCAGGGCTCTGTGCAAACCTCTTCTAAGACTTTTTAACTTATCTTTGGAAACCTCGATTTTTCCCCTTAAGTGGAAGGAATCATTTATAATTCCCCTACATAAAAAAGGGAAAAAGTCCGAGGCTGCCAACAACAGAGGCATCTCTAAGTTGTCGGTAATTCCAAAGTTATTTGAAAAATTAATTACCCCTCATTTGCAACACCTTTGCTCTTCGATTATCACTCCTTGTCAGCATTGCTTTATTAAGCGTCGCTCCACCACCACAAACTTATTGGAGTTGACATCCTTTGTCATAGACGGCTTTTGTAAGGGATATCAAACCGATGTAATTTACACAGACTTCAGCAAAGCATTTGATTCAGTTAATCACTCACTCTTGTTGAGTAAACTGAATATGCTGGGTTTTCCTAAAGACCTCTTAACGTGGATCTCCAGCTACCTAGATGGAAAGACACAAAGAGTCTTATTTAAAAACATACAGTCCCGTCTGGTCCGTGCTACATCTGGCGTCCCTCAAGGAAGTCATCTTGGCCCGTTATTATTTACGCTTTTTATAAACGACTTGCCCCCTGCTTTAACGAACTCTCTAGTTCTTATGTATGCAGATGATGTAAAGCTTTGTCTTCAGTACAAATCCATCTCTGCCCAATGCAGTCTTCAGTCTGACCTTGATAACTTTCAAAAATGGTGTTTAGCAAATGATCTAATACTTAATGAATCAAAATGCAAACATATGTCTTTTTATCGTTCTTGCCCTCTGCAAGCTACTTATTCTATTAATGGGATTGCCTTAGAAAAATTAACCCAGGTTAATGATCTCGGCATCCTATTAGACATTAAACTTAAATTTGCCGACCATATTTCCTTAATGGTTAATAAGGCTAAAGGAGTCCTTGGTTTAATCAAAAGGTGGTCAAAAGAATTTAATGACCCCTATATAACCAAAACATTATTTATTTCCTTGGTCCGTCCTATACTAGAGTACGGTTCATGTGTCTGGAGTCCCCAATATGGAGTACATAAGGACCGCATAGAATCCGTACAAAAGAACTTTTTAATATTTGCACTTAGAGGTCTATACTGGGATGCAAATCTTCAGCTTCCATCCTACAGTTGTAGACTTTTACTTATAAACTTACCTAGCTTAACAAATCGTAGGACAATGCTCGGTGTAGTTTTTCTGCATAACCTTATTAACGGGGATGTAGATAGCCAGCATTTACTAACACGCTTAAATTTTAACATTCCTAATATAAGGACTCGAAACTTTAGTCCTCTGTTCCTTAGCCGTTGTAGTTCGACATATGCACTGCATGTCCCTTTTAGGGTATTATGTTCGAACTACAATGGTCTCTACTCTATTACATCTCTTTCCTGTCCCTCTAACTTAAAATATAGAATTTTAAATTTCCTTACTAACTCCTCTTAGCTTAACAAATTTTAATTAGCTTAAAATGTACTAACAAATCGTTTCTCGAGCGCCCCTCGGTCGTCTGGGCCTCTAAGCTTTATGATGAATACAGGAATGCTAGCTGATGCTCTTATTGATGCACAAGCCATTTCCAAATTCTGAAAGACCGCGAAAAAAAAAAAAAAAAAAAAAAAGCAGCTAAGGTAAACCTAAAGGAGAGTCTCCCAATTTGTGAAATATGCATCAAGGGGAAGCAGTCCCAGAAGCCGTTCCCAGTATCGAATTCAAAGGCAAGGGATGTACTAGAATTATGTGGAGAAACGCCTTTCAAGCTGTGGAACAATCGCATCCCAGTTGTGAAGCATATGCAGAAGTTTAGTCAAACTCACTGGACAAACGATCGAAGAGTAAGTTCAGCTCAAAATCCAGGAAATGTGTTTTCGTTGGATACTGCAGCGATGCCAAAGCTTATAGGCTGTATGATGTAGAAACCAAAACGTTAATTAAAAGCCGAGATGTCGTTTTTACACACTTATTTGGGCACAACTATAAGTACGAGGATTTTATGGAATTCCCAATCAATATCGACAATGAACCAGTAGCAGTTGATCGACCAGAAAATAACGACCCAGATGACAACGTCGGCAGCCAAACAGAAGATCCCGAGCCAGAGGACCCTGAACCAGATGATAAACAACCAGAACCGGAAATATTGATGAAACGTGGACGCGGAAGGTTAAAGAAGATATTAGCAGGTAAACCAGGAAGGCCCAAGTAAATTTACAATCAAATAATTGCAGACGGAATCGACACATCCAACCAGCAGCCCGAGTCCGATCAAGAAGACATATTCTATGAAGCCACCTCACTTACAATGAACTCAAAGGAGCTAACTGCAAGCGCAGCACTTAATGGCACGAATACCATCGAATGGAAGGAGGCATTGATAAACTAATACAAGTCATTGAAAATGAACAATACATGGGAGGTTGTCGATCGTCAGGAAAACCATAGGTTTATCGAAACGAAGTGGGTGCTACGAACAAAATGTTCGCCCGACGGAAAAATTAAATTTTCGAAAAGATCGGTTGGTCGCAAAGGGATTTACAAAACGCAAAGGTATTGGTTACGACGAGCCCTTTTCTCCAGTATCCCGAATGAGCTCAATAAGGACATTAATAGCTTTAGCCACGGAACTCGGATTGGATGATCACCAATTCGATTTCAACAGCGCCTATTTAAATGGGGACATCGAGGAAGAACTTTATATCAGCGTCCCACCTGAGTTCCAGGAAATATTGACAGCAAATGAGAAGAAGATGTATAGCCCTAAGAAAGTTTGCAAGTTAAGAAAGGCACTATATGGTCTAAAGCATTTTTGGGCATAGAATTTAAACAAAGCGAAGACAAGACAGTGTTCACCATGGCCCAACCAAAGTATATAAAAGACATCCTGAAACGTTTCAGCATGGAAAACTGCCAGCCTGTAAATACTCCAATGAATACAAGCAAAAAATTGTTTACAGACATGTGTCCAACCACAGAAAGCAAAAAGTAAAAAATCTCTAGTGTGCCATATCAGAGTTTGGTAGAAGCCTTAATGTGGTTGGCAGTATCAATGCGCCCTGATATAGCATTCGCAGTGAGTGCACTAAGCCAATATAACAAAAATTTTGGGAAACAGCACTGGATGGCTGCAAAAAGGGTATTACGCTACTTAAAAGGAACCCAAAACGATGGCTTGCTTTATAAACGAAGAGGCCAAAACCTAGTAGGCTACGCAGATGCTGACTGGGCCACCAACATAGACGATCGCAGAACTTTCACAGGTTTTGCCTTCAAGTTCGCAAGTGCAGCAATATCCTGGAAAAGTAGAATGCAACGGACGGTTGCATTGTCAAGCTCAGAGGCGGAGTATATGGCCCTATCAGACTCATCAAAAGAAGCGGTTCACCTTAGAAGTTTCCTAACCGAAGTTTTGGGGCAACTGAAGACAACTGTCATTCACAACGACAATCAAGGAGCCGGTCAACTTGCTTGCAACCCCGTATTTCAAAAACGCACCAAGCATGTTGACATTCGCCACCATTTCATACGAGAGCTGGTTGAAGAGGGAACTATATCCGTGAATTACATCTCAATGAACGAAAAGGACTTGGGGCCTCAAAACACAACACCTGTAAGACATCCTTGGGTGTATGTCCAGTCGATTAGCAGCTTACCAATTGAGGGGAAGTATTAGAAATACAATTGGCAGCACTACCCGATATATATCACGAACATTGTTATTCTATAAGTATCTTCTCAAAGGCCTCTCTTCTGTTCTGTCACCCCTATTGCCAACAACGTGTAAAATATGATTCCTATTAAACATCCTTAAATAAAACTATTACTGAACCTAAAAATACAACACCCATTTAGAACCCAAAACAAGACTCTGCACTCTGAAATCATATCTCTGAAGCACTTAGATCTTAAACTCAAAAAAAAGACGATACATATATAAGACACCGATTGTATAGTTTTAAGTTCAGTTTTTGTACCAACCTCTTAGTGAAATCATTCACCAATAAAAAAGTTTAAATAATAAATAGTGCTGTATTTAAATTGGTGCATTATTCATTAATATATAACTGGCGCATTAGGTCTTCACGAACCAAACAAAAACACACACTAATAAGTGATAATAAAAATCACCGAAAGAGTGAAAAGAGTGAACTATTGACCCAGGATGGACCAAATGGGACTCACCAGTATTTGAAAAAAATAAAAACTTAGCTAACTTATTAGGTGCACTACTTATACAAAGAATAAAAGAATTATCATCAGGATCATTAGCAGTGTCTTTGATGCCATTAATAACAGTACCACAAGTTAGAGATAAAATTGCAAAATACACGAAAAAAAACCTTTGAAAACCTTAATCAAAAATTACTATTGCGGAAAAATGATTATGACTCATGTAAAAATATAAATCAAAGAAATCAGAACCAACAAGAAAATTAAAGTCAGAACACTAGAAGACATTATACTAATCAAAACCAAAATAGAAATTTTAACTATAACCAACAGCAAAATCAAAATAATAACGTTCAGCAATACCAAAACCCAGTCAATTTAAATAATAGTTATAATAGAAATCCAAGCCAAAACATTCGACAAAATCCTCCAGAGTATAATCCTCCTCCAATGACTGTAGATATCTTAACCGAATAAGACAATAAGAGCATAATAAATGAACCCCCAAAAGAGTTTTTATTTAGAAGCCTCGAAAGAAAAAAAAAAGTTAATAGAGGGAACAATTGAGGACTGTAAATTTTAATTTTTACTGAACACAGGATCCACAATTAGTATACTTAAAACTAATAAAGTGAATATAATTTTTTACCTAATTCTTTGTAAAAATATAAGTACCAAGGGAATTTCAATATTCCCAAAATATGTGTGCAAAATGGGTGTCTTTACCCCTGGACAAATCGTATGATTTTCTATTGGGTATGGATTTCATCCAAAGAAATGTTAAGAATATAGATAAAGTAAACAAAACACTTAAACTAATAAATTATGGAGAAATTCCATTTCACTCCAAATTCCTAGAAGAGATTTGTATATTGGAAGTTATTAATAGCTTAAACAAGCGTTTTAAAAAATTATATAACAATGAAGGGGATCAATTAACAAATACAAATG
Organism: Drosophila bipectinata; assembly: GCF_030179905.1. Lineage (NCBI taxonomy): Eukaryota > Metazoa > Arthropoda > Insecta > Diptera > Drosophilidae > Drosophila > Drosophila bipectinata. The sequence goes on along the minus strand of NC_091740.1, from coordinate 15,711,913 downwards.
CAGTAGTACATAATATAAGGACCGTAACAGATCAACCAATAATCTCAAAAATTTATAGAATGTCGTGAAAATATGAGGAAGAAATCAGAAAAAAACAAGAAAGCAAAGCTAACTTCGGGCGGAGCCGAAGTTGATATACCCTTGCAGGTAAAACCGGATATATATCGCAAACATCGGATATAGTTGGCCGATCCTTATGATTACATCATAATAAAACAAATTAATTAAAATAAAAAATCTAACAAGAAAGCAAAGCTAACTTCGGGCGGAGCCGAAGTTGATATACCCTTGCAGCTAAAACCGGATATATATCGCAAACATCGGATATAGTTGGCCGATCCTTATGATTACATCATAATAAAACCAATTAATTACAATAAAAAATCTAAAAAAAAAGTCCCAAGCTTCTATCTTCAAAAATACGAAATTTAATATTTCTACCAAATACCATTTCCGATCGTTCAGTTATATGTCAGCTATAAGATATAGTCAACCGATCCTAATGAAATTTTGTAGGTCGGATTAACTGACCAAAAATAGAATGTGTACCAAGTGCCAGCTTTCTATCATCAAAAACACGAAAGTTGGGTAATTTCCGATCGTTCAGTTATATGGCAGCTATAGAATATAGTCGGCCGATCCTTATGAAATTTGGCATGTCATATTATTTTGCCAAAAATAGCTTTCATATCAAATTTGAACAAATAGTCGGCCGATCCGGGCCGTTCCGACTTATATACTGCGTGCAAAGGAAAGAAGGGTGTGTGCAAAGTTTCAAGTCGATAGCTTTAAAACTGAGAGACTAGTTCACGTATAATCAGACAGACAGACGGACAGACAGACGGACAGACGGACATGCTCATATCACCTCAGGAGGTGATCCTGATCAAGAATATATATACTTTATAGGGTCGGAGATGTCTCCTTCACTGCGTTGCACACTTTTGGACAAAATTATAATACCCTCTGCAAGGGTATAATGACGGAAATGGAAAAATATGGTATTATTAGGAAAAGCAGAAGCAAATATAGTTATCCCATAAGCATGGTACCAAAGATTATAAAGTACATAGATGGGACATCAGGGCCCAAAACGGTCAACTTTTTGCGTAAAGCTTGTTGGTGAGGGGGAACGAACATGCATACGATTCTATTTTTAGAACTCTTTACATGTACCCGTTAACAAAAATGTGAACCTATGTGTGTATGTATGACTGCTCGCACGACGGCGTAAAAAGGTTTTGGCTTCCAAATTTCAATTTCAATTTCTCGTTTCTGTTTTCGATGCGCCGATGTGGTAGTTGGTAGAACAAATAGTATTTTTGATCGCCGCAGCTCGAGACAGGATGGTAGCGTAATTCATAGAGTAGTTACTCTATGTGTAATTTTTCTGTGTTCAAATCCTCGTAAGGACTTTTAACTTTTTCTTTCTTTTATAATTATTACAATTTTTTTTTTTCTTTAATTGAAATATTTTTCTTTAATTTTACAATTGTAAAATTGCTTTATTCTTCCTTATGTCCCGCTAATAAAATGCTAATCAAATTTCGAGGGAGTCCTTCCAGCATTTTGTCATCCGACACGTCCGTCACTTATTTTTACAATAATTGTAATAGAATGCAATTAAAAATAATAATAATAACTTAAAAATTTAAAGTAAAACAAAAAATATATAAAAAAAAAAAATAAAAGTAAATATGTATAAAAAGAATCATAAAACTAAAACTTTATCAAAATTGGAAAAACCGCCCTCTAATGTAATCGAACCCAGGACCCCTTGAATAAAGACCGCGCACTATCCACCTAGGCTACCCTCGAAGTTGATTTTATGAAACTTAAAATTGGTGTTAAAGGAGGCGCTAGAATCCATACCAAAAACAGAGCTGACGAGTAAGGATAGTAGAAGATATTTCTGATCTCTTTACTCTCACAGTGCACTATGGGCAGAAACGACGTTTTTTTTGGCAGAATCTCCAGTTTTAGAGATACTGGCCTAAAATTTTTCACATAAATTTAAATTTTCACATAAAACTAAATTTGTCGAATTTCGAATTTTTTTTTTTTTAATTTGACCACGCCCACTTCGGGCGTAAATGCCGTTTTTTTTGCATAATCTCCAATTTTAGATATATTGGGCTCAAATTTTGCATATATGCTTGAACTATTTTTGTCGCATTTTGAATTTTATTGTTTTGGAAATTTGACCACGCCTATGGCCGCCGCCTACATCAAGAGTTGGCCTTACTGGCATTTTTACTTATTTTTTAAATAAACTTAAGTTTTTCATAAAAAGAACTAAAACTTTTACTAAATATGGTTCTATTAGTTATAATATTTAATTTAAACCTCTAACAGCGTCGTTTTTCCAGTGGCTCTCCCCCCAAACTTCGAGGAGCGCTGCATCGAGGAGGAAACTTCGACTGCTGGAACCCGCCATAGAAAATTTTTCTTTGTATGAGATGTCCCATCTATGTACTGTATAATCTTTGATGGTACCAAAAAAAGGTAACTCAGGAATTCAAAAGTTTAAAATTGCTCAAAAACTTCAAGAACACAACTTAAAAATTCAGCCAGATAAGTGCTCATTTATGAAACAACATACAGAATTTTTAGGATACGTCCTGGGCAAAGATAAAATACAACCAAATCCAGAAAAAACACACGATATTTTAGCTATACCGATTCCTAAAACAGAGAAACAACTTAACAGTTTCTTAGTTCGTTTCTTAAATTCATTAACTACTCTAAAAATGAATACCCAATGATTAAATATTTACAAAAACGTAATAACATCAATGAATACTATCCGGAGTATATTGATTCTTTTGAAAACTTAAAAGCACTCATAAGTTCACACCCAATATTAAAATTTCTAGAATTCGATAAACCATTGAAAGTGACAACAGATGCCAGTGATTTTGCAATCGGGTCTGTTCCATCACAACAGGGTCAACCAGTAGCGTTTGTATCAAGAACTTTTAATAAACATGAAAAACATTACGGCGCAACTGATAACGAATTTTTAACCATTGTTTTCGAAGTTGATCACAGTTTCAAATCATAACAGATCATCAACAAATTAAGTACTTAAATAAAAAATATCAGGGAAAAGATTTAAAAGATAGACATAAAAGATGGATCTTAATGTTACAACAATTCGGTTGTGACATTCAATATCTTAAAGGAAAAGATAATAAAGTAGCAGACTTTCTAATTAGACAGGAAACAGCACCACTAATAAATAATGAGGAATCAAATTTAGAGATATCAGAAAATATACATTCAGCGGATGAAAACGTACCATTTTATTTTTTTATAAAAGAAGGAATAGTAAATAAATACCAAATAAAACAAAACAATTTAAAACAACACAAAAATTATTGGAACCTATTCAGCAAGAGACCAGAACCAGAACAGAAATTATTTTATAATATATAAAGAAGGTACAATTGGTATATTTTCAGATGTACTAGTCACAGTATTTGCAAAGTTCAATCCATCATAATAGACATCTTTAAAGGCACACCAAATATAAAATTTTTGTACCAAAAGGGTGGTAGAAATCCGCAAGCTTTGCAACTGCACTAAAATTGGGTCTTGAAAGTACAGCTCCCACCAATCCAAGATCATCAGTTTCCCCTCATCAACCAGAAGAACAGTCTACGAACAAACTTAAAACAATGATATGTAATCTTCAATAAAGTATGATGGAGTTCATGTCATTCATGCAGACAACTATGCAAGATCTTATGCGAAACCGTTTGTATTGAGCTGCTTGTTGCTCAAAATGAGACTGAATAATCAATGGCTCCACTCCGTATATCACAGTGGAATGCCAACGGCGTCTCACAGTGCAAACTCGAGTTAACTCAGTTCCTTAATAATAACCATATCGATGTAATGCTACTCGCAGAAACTCATCTCACAAATAAATATAATTTTTTATTTTTGAAATTCGGCAAGCAATCAGAACATAGACTGACGTAACCAGCGACTGTAAATAAACTACTTCACAAATCGCGCTCAAACTTAACTTAGTAATGCAGAACAGTGTTAGCAACAAACCAAAAAAAAAAATTTCCGAAATCGGTTTAGCTCAGGCGTTTTAATTAATCCAGTCCCGTACTTTTTTGACAGAAGGTACATATTGGCCATCAGATCCTAGAAAACTGCCAGACTTGATAGATTTTGTAGTCACAAAAAACATTCCTCGCAACCTGATAAGTGACAACTCCTTACCAGATCTATCGTCCGATCACTCGCCTGTACTTCTTCATCTAAATCTACATCCAGTTGCGGTAGATAAACCATTCAGACTAACAACGAATAAAACCAATTGGCTTAAGTACAAAAAATATGTAAGTTCGCACATTGAGTTGAATCCACGTTTGAATGACGAAGCTGATATCAACTTATCCACAAACACTCTTGAATCCGTCTTGGTCGCAGCAGCTCGCGTATCAACTCCGCAAAAGCAAAAAACATCGTACAATAATAAATACACGAACGTTGAAATAGAGCAGCTCGTTCTAGCAAAGCGACGCTCACGGCGAGAATGGCAATCCAACAGATCACCATCTGTAAAACAAAGGTTAAAAGACGCTACATGGAGGCTCTCAGCTGCACTTCGTCATAAAGAAGAAAGGTCCCAAAAACATTACATAGAAAAGTTATCCCCAATGAGCTCCAAGTTCCCACTTTGGAGAGCACACTCATCTCTCTGCGCACCAATCGAATCTGCAATGCCAATAAGGACATCCACAGGCAACTGGGCTCGAAGCGACAAAAAAGAAGCCGTCAGATTTGCAGAGCATCTTCAAAATGTATTTAAGCCCAACACATCATCAAACGGGATCTCACTGCCAGCAACATCAGATATCGAGACATCAACGTATGAACCTATTGTATTTAGGCCACATGAGTTACTCAAAATCATAAACGAACAACTCAACCCAAAAAAATCTCCAGGATGCGACCTAATATTACCAAAAATGATTATTGAACTTCCTTTCTGTGCTGTTCGAGCTATTTGCCAGCTCTTCAATGCAATAACGAGACACGGACACTTTTCAGAGAGATGAAAAAAGTCGATCATTATAATGATACCAAAACCTGGCAAAGACCGCACAATCGCTTCATCATATAGACCAATTAGTTTACTAACGTGTCTATCAAAACTCTTTGAAAAATGCTTCTGGGCTCACATTACCCCATATCTCAGAACACACAACAAAATCCCGCTTCATCAATTCGGTTTTCGAGAAAAACACAGAACCATTGAGCAAGTCAACCGCATAACCTCAGAAATCCGAAATACATTCGAACAAAGAGAGTACTGAACTGCGATATTTCTGGACGTATCACAAGCTTTCGACAGAGTATGGTTAGAAGGTCTAATGCACAAAATTATAGAAATGCTCTCAACCAACACTCACAAACTTCTTAAGTCATACCTTTACAACAGGAAATTCTCAGTAAGATGTAATAAGCCATGTCCGATGACTACATCATTAGAGCCGGAGTTCCTCAAGGCAGCGTGCTTGGACCAACACTCTACCTTATCTACACTGCGGACATCCCAACGAGCAGGAATCTAACCACATCCGCTTTCGCAGATGACACAGCGATCCTAAGCCGCTCGAGATGCCCAAAGCAAGCAACGGCGCAACTTGCTATACACCTGGTGGCAGTGGAGAAATGGCTATCCGACTGGCGAATCAAAGTTAACGAAAAAAATGCAAACACGTGACGTTCACTCTTAACAGGCAAGACTGCCATCCACTTATTCTTAACAACACAGTGGTTCCGATAGCAAATGTAGTAACATATCTTGGCGTACACCTCGGTAGACGGCTTACCTGGCGCAGCCACATTGAAGCCAAAAGAACGCATTTAAAGCTGAAAGCCAACAGCCTCCACTGGCTTATCAATAGCCGCTCGCCCCTTAGCTTGGACTACAAGGTACTCCTACCTCAGGGAAAGAAGTATATGTGCACTTTTTAATTTGCTTGTATTTTCTCTAAAGTTAAAGGTACAGTTTTTGTAAGTACGCAGTTTTGTATTCTTATCTTTTATGAATATATCCTAATTCAACGGTCCTCTTTGGACTTCATTCGTTGTACCGTTTCTAAGAACATGTGCTGAAACTTGTGATTTTAATAGGAAATAAGTATATGTGCATATTAAGATTACTTAATGCCCAATCGTATTAATCAAATTTTTATTATGAAAGGAAGTCATATAAATTATTAGGAAGTGTACTTAAAATTTTTGAAAAATTTTCCAATATGTATTTCGAATTTTCGGCCAGTATGCACATTTACTTATTTCATATGAAAACGTTTACGAAAACTATATTGTTATTTTTTTGTTAATATGTATTCCAGCAATATAAATAAATTTAATCAAAAACCTAATATAATTATTTTATGGTTTTTTTTTTAAATAATTTCAATGCACATATACTTCCCTCTCTTTCTCTTAAGCGAACGGTCGTCTTTTTTTGTGCGCACTGCGTTTTATTATAAATATTGGTAAACCGGTGTTTACATACTTGTGGATTAAATCTTGTGAATCTTAACAATCTTAAAGCCTAAACCGTATCGCTTCGCGAGTGCTGTGGTATATTTGGAGTCGAATTAATAATTTGTCTAAATTCTATTCCAAGCATAGCTCAGCTCTGCTTCTTCCCCGGCTTATCTATATTTCTGCATTTCTCTTTTGCACTCTTTCAAAGCTCCCGCTTCGGCTTCTTGTTTGGCACAGTGGATCAAGGTATTGTGTTTTTTAACTTTTTAAATATTAATTTTTGTCTTATTAAATAAAAAAAAAAAAAAAATAAATAAATAAAATGTTATTTAAACTGGTCTGTGCCATTAAGTCTTGCAACAAGACAATTTCCACATCCCAGCCTAGTATCCATTGCTGGTTATGTGAAAACGTCGTGCACGCCAAGTGTGCCGGTTTCACTGCATCAGTTTCGGATGCCATTTCCCGTAGGTCTGGGATACATTATTGTTGCGAAAATTGTCGTGCTGTGCAAGGCGAAATGAGGTCGTTCATGAGACAGACCAAAAATGGATTTAAAGAGCTCTGTGCGCTTGACACTCAATTTAGTGGCCTTCAGCTGCTAAATGAGTCCCCTAAGCGTAAGAAATCCGCTGTTTCTGATCCGCCTCAGCCTGCTCAGCCGACATTAATGCAGCCGCTTATATCTCTGGCCACCCCAAGGGCTAGAACTGAGAAAAATTCGTCCGAATTTCTCAGGGATAATGAGCAATTGTCCGATATGTCCGCCATGGCATCCCTTCAAGTGACGCCACAGGTCCTAGGGAACGAAACCCCCATTAGAGTCACCCAAAAGGGTATTCCACAGTCCGGACCACTGGCACCGACTGATGCTGCAGTTCTCGTACCTGCGACACCAAAACCCTTACGGGTGATTCCTCCATCGAAACATATATTTGTTTCTCGGCTTGCCCCTGATACTTCAGAGATTGATATCTCGGCTTATATCAAAGCCAAAACAAAAGCCGATATAAAGGTGGAGGACATAACTAAATTTAAATATAATTATACACGGCGCACGTCTTCTTTCAAGATTCGTGTGCCCGCGCTGATGTTCAAGACGATTTGTTCTCCCAGTTTTTGGCCAGAGAATCTTTTCGTCCAAGAACATCAGCCTAGTTCCGTGAAGAAAAAAGTTAAAAAACCAGTGGGAGTGAGACTTCCCAATATCGGAACCACTGACCAACCCTCCACCTCTTCTTTGGCTACTAACCCAAAAAACTAGTTTCCTCATAAACTCTCACCTATCAGAATACTAGGGGGCTACGTAGCAAACTCCCCAAGCTATATTCTGATAGTTCTTTCTTTGCATCCCATATAATAGCATTTACAGAAACTTGGTTAAATCCGGAGATCTTTAGCTCCCAAGTTTTTCCAAGTAAGTACACCACTTTTAGACGGGATCGATCTCAGCGAAGAGGAGGTGGAGTCCTCATTTTGGTAGACTCTACTCTTGTCCTGAAGAGGTGAAATCCCATGAGTTTGGTGACATAGAATTTATTTGCGTTAAAATCACTATGTCCGTTAAAGCTTTATACATTACATGCTCATATATACCTCCTATGTCTGAACCGCCTACATATTGGCAGCATTTGTCCGCCATTCGATACGTCTCTAATCTTATGACGGATCGTGACCAACTCGTAGCGGTGGGCGACTTTAATATCCCAGAATTAAAGTGGTCCAACGTCGATAACTTACCATCTTTGTCACTTATAACTTACCATGACTTCACCGCGGGCATGTTTGACATGTCCCTAGGTCAGATCAATCATGTTAGAAATTCGCTAGGTCGGCTTTTAGACTTATGTTTTGTATCTGATCCTGATGGTACTGCTCTCTCCAGAGCCTTTCCCCTTTCATCCCCAGAGGATCCATATCACCCCATACTGGAGGTCTCAATCGAAACCACTCCTGGTATCGATCAGATGTCTCCGAGCGTGGTAAATAAGATTCGCTGTTTCATTAAAGCTGATTTTCAGAAACTTAATAGCCTTATTGATACATTTGACTGGTCTGATATTCTGGCGTGCACTGATCTTAATGTCACTTTAGAAAAATTTTATTTTACTTTAAATACATTTTTTGACTCATGTGTGCCTTGGAAATATCCGTCCGCTTCAACAAATCCTCCTTGGTTTACAAGGTGCCTCGCGAACTTAAAAAATAAAAAAAATAAGCTTTTACTTAAATATAAAAAAACCTGCAGTAGTGTTGATTTCTCAAGATACCTACTAGCTCGGTCGAATTTTACCGTGCATAACGCTGAATGTTATAGGAATTATATTGACCGCTGCCGGATACAATTTACTCAGGATCCAAAGCAGTTTTATAATTTTGTAAACACTAAGCGTAAACACGTATCTTTTTCACCCCTGATTACGTTTGAAAATTCCTCTGCGACTTCTGATCAGGCCATTGCCGATCTATTCGCAGAATTTTTTCAAACATCTTTTTCTCCTCCTAAATTGACTGATCAGCCTTACGCATATAACATTCAAGCAGCAAATCTTATTTTCTGTCCGTTTTTTTCTGAGAACAACTTATTATCTGGTCTTTTAAGGGTCAAACCCATTTATTCGCCAGGCCCCGATGGAGTACCAGGCTGTGTGCTAAAATACTGTGACTTTAAACCTCTACTTAGACTTTTCAACTTATCTTTAGAAACCTCGATTTTTCCCCTTAAGTGGAAGGAATCATTTATAATTCCCCTACATAAAAAAGGGAAAAAGTCTGAGGCTGCCAACTACAGAGGCATCTCTAAGTTGTCGGCAATTCTAAAGTTATTTGAAAAATTAATTACCCCTCATTTGCAACACCTTTGCTCTTCGATTATCACTCCTTGTCAGCATGGCTTTATTAAGCGTCGCTCCACCACCACAAACTTATTGGAGTTGACATCCTTTGTCATAGATGGCTTTTGTAAGGGATATCAAACCGATGTAATTTACACAGACTTCAGCAAAGCATTTGATTCAGTTAATCACTCACTCTTGTGGAGTCTTATTTAAAAACATACAACTTATTTAAAAACATACAGTCCCGTCTGGTCCGTGCTACATCCGGCGTCCCTCAAGGAAGTCATCTTGGCCCGTTATTATTTACGCTTTTTATAAACGACTTGCCCCCTGCTTTAACGAACTCTCTAGTTCTTATGTATGCAGATGATGTAAAGCTTTGTCTTCAGTACAAATCCATCTCTGCCCAATGCAGTCTTCAGTCTGACCTTGATAACTTTCAAAAATGGTGTTTAGCTAATGATCTAATACTTAATGGATCTAAATGCAAACATATGTCTTTTTATCGTTCTTGCCCTCTGCAAGCTACTTATTCTATTAATGGGATTGCCTTAGAAAAATTAACCCAGGTTAATGATCTCGGCATCCTATTAGACATCAAACTTAAATTTGCCGACCATATTTCCTTAATGGTTAATAAGGCTAAAGGAGTCCTTGGTTTTATCAAAAGGTGGTCAAAAGAATTTAATGACCCCTATATAACCAAAACACTATTCATTTCTTTGGTCCGTCCTATACTGGAGTACGGTTCATGTGCCTGGAGTCCCCAATATGGAGTACATCAGGACCGCATAGAATCCGTACAAAAGAATTTCCTAACTTTTTCTCTTAGAGGTCTAAACTGGGATGCAAATCTTCAACTTCCATCTTATAGTAGTAGACTCTTGCTCATAAACTTACCTAGCTTAACAAATCGTAGGACAATGCTCGGTGTAGTTTTTCTGCATAACCTTATTAACGGGGATGTAGATAGCCAGCATTAACTAACACGCTTAAATTTTAACATTCCTAATAGAAGGACTCGAAACTTTAGTCCTCTTTTCCTTAGCCGTTGTAGTTCGACATATGCAATGCATGACCCTTTTAGGGTATTATGTTCGAACTACAATGGTCTCTACTCTATTACATCTCTTTCCTGTCCCTCTAACTTAAAATATAGAATTTTAAATTTCCTTACTAACTCCTCTTAGCTTAATAATTAACAAATGACTTAATATATTCTAACAAATCGTTTCTTGAGCGCCCCTCGGTCGTCTGGGCCTCTAAGCTTTATGATGAATACAGGAATGCTAGCTGATGCTCTTATTGATGCACAAGCAATTTCCATATTCTGAAAGACCGGTAAAAAAAAAAAAAAAAAAAAAAAATGTATACTTCTTTCCCTGAGGTATATAACACCGTCTTGAAACCAATCTGGATGTACAGCTCCCAGTTATAGGGGAATGCCAGTAACAGCCACTCAGAGAGAACAGCCACTCGTCAGAGAAGAGATAGCACAAATCAAAACAAAGTACTGCAACAGGCTATCAGTACATCCAAATCATTCTCGTCTTCGCCGCAACGACCTTCCAATCCAGCTCTAATTATTAGGACCACGTAGTCTCTATTCAGTTCAAAACAAACTGTTAGATATTGTATTATTTTAAGATTTGCAACCTTATTGTTAGACTCATAAAGAGAAGATCCAATAAAAACAAACTAAGCTTAAAAAAAAAAATAAATAAAACTAAAAACAAAAATACAGATTTCAGTAGGAACATATAATAAAAAATATCACAATTCCACAACAAAATTTCTACTCTTTCTGCATAACCTTATTAATGGGGATGTAGATAGCCAGCATTTACTAACACGCTTAAAATTTAACATTCCTAATAGAAGGACTCGAAACTTTAGTCCTCTGTTCCTTAGCCGTTGTAGTTCGACATATGCACTGCATGACCCTTTTAGGGTATTATGTTCGAACTACATTGGTCTCTACTCTATAAAATCTCTTTCCTCTCCCTCAAATTTAAAATATAGAATTTTAAATTTCCTTTAAATACAAAAATGGTGCAATTGTTATCGCAATTAAGTTACCTAAAAATTATGTTAAAGCAGATATCAAATTAATCACCCCAATACCAAATGTTAAAAATATAATTGCAGTTTTTATTTAATAACAAACCCAGAGTAGAACAAATAGATGAAGAAAGAATAGTCGTAAGGAAAGCAAACAACGAAAAACTAAAACAAAATTGTGACAAAAAGAGAAATAATACTTAATGGAAAATACCAAATAAGATTTGTAAATTGCCGAATTCAAATTTTATAAGAAACCTTTTTAAATGAACAGATAGAATTCGGTAATAGATTTTTCTATCTAACAAACTTTTTGAACCAGTCATACAAAAACAATATTAACTTTGAACATTTTTCACTTCACATTTATCATTATCAAAACTTTGAAAATTTAGAAGAAAAGGCTAACTAAAGTTCCATAAAAAAAAACTTTACTACGGTAAAGTTTAAGTTTAAATTTACATAATAACTAGTGCTGTATTTCTCATACTAGTGCTCATTAATATATAACTCGCGCCTCTACGTAAAATCAAGGCAATTTTATCCAACCAATAACGCACTTCATCTCGGCCTACTCACGTCCGCGCCCTTCGACTAGAACCCGACAAACTCAAAATAGCAACTGGTTCAGATCATGACACCTGGTAAAGAAAGCAAATGGAGAGTGGCGTCTACCGAGCACTAAACATCGTAACAGTGCCTATTTCGTACAGAATCTTATGCGGTAAAAAGATATTCTTGAAAATCGACCTTAAAAAAATCATATCAACAGATCCCTGTTGAACCACAAGATATTCTCAAAACAGCAATTATCACGCCTTTTGGGCTATTCGAATTTTTGTTCATGACGTTCGAATTGCACAACGCTGCGCACACTTTTCAGCGTCACATAAACGACGTCATACAGGGCCTCAACTTCGCTTTTTTTTTTCTGATTGCGTCAGAATCGCATTTGAAAGACATCTCATCGTTAACTTCGAGAAGTGCAAATTCGGTAAATCACAGCTCAAGTTCCTGGAACACGACATCAGCCAGTACTACTTGAAACCATCCAAGGCCAAAGTGAAAGCCATCCGGCACTTAAAAAAGCCGCTTATTCCTAAAGACCTGAAAACATTTCTGGGTATGATCAACTTCTATCGGCCGTTTATCTCACGAGCAGCCGAGAACCAAGACATACTCCAGACGCTGGTCCAAGGCAATAAAAAGAACAGAAAAACCCCGATACTCTGGGGTACAGATCGTGCATCGATCGTTTCACAAGAATGCCCGCAGAAGTTCCCTTAGTCGACATCACAGCACAATCTGTAGCCAACGCAATGATTTAGGGCTGGTCCGCTCAGTACGGAATCCCTCTTCACAACACAACGGACTTAGGTCGATAATTCGAATTCACACTATTTCAAGAGCTCCAAAATTTCCATCGATTCAAAGATGAATCGCGCCATTTTAACACGAATGTTAAGCGCCAACTGCCCAGACAACCGAGCAGGTATCAAGATCAGGACGATGAGTCAGATTCCCAGCAAAGGAGGAGGAGGAGGAGGAGGCGGGTAGGTACTGGAGGGTACTGTGGCAACCGTCATCAGCTTTTGTTGACACGACCAAACTCGATAACTTACGCCAGTATCGATATTACGGGAGTCCATCTCCAGCACATACACTCTCGCCTAACAACTTCGACAGCTACGTATGCCGCTACTGCTACGGTTTTGATTATTCGCTACTTCATCATTTTTCTAATTTAAAGTATATCTATATAGTGATAAATAAATAAACGAACCCAGTTGGGAAAAACAACACGGCAAAAAACAATAATTCTAAATCTGACGCTTATTGTAAACTTTTGCGTTTGTTGAAAGAAATAATAGCAACGCAACACACTTAGCTTAAGGGGGGACATCTGAGTAACAGGCGAAAAAAGCGGATTTTCTGGAATTTTTTTGGCCAAATAAAAAAGACAATCCAAAATTTGTAAATAATGTTTTATTATATTATATTTAAAGTACAAAATAAATTTTTTTTGAATAAATCATAAACAAAATGGCGGCTCTGCAGCCTTTATTCGTAGGCCCTATTTTTTTAAAGGGGGTCCATGGCCGAACACCTAACGTCCTTAATTTTTGATCTAGAACAAAAAATAAAGTTTGGTTAGTTTCTGTACATCAACGGCTATCGACACACGTAGGATTTTTTCGATATATTGATTTTTTCCAAAATAATGAGTGATTGAAAAAAATTTTCAATTTTCACGAACAAAAAGCGTCACAAAATTGTTGATAATAAAAAGTAAGCAATATAAAAAGAACTACGTGTGTCGATAGACATAGGTATTCTGAGTATACTGTCAAATTTATAGATCGATAGGTTAAGGGTTGTTCGAGTTATGTGTTCGGCCAACTCAAAAAAAGCGGTTTCGAGAAAAACGCGTTTAAAGTTTTAAGTACTGTGTGATATACCTGTGAGGCATCGCCGCAGAATGAAAAATTTCGACACTTAGACACTTTGGCCGGACTCTATCTTTTAATATGTTATTTTTAAGTCCCTAATGAATTTTCAAAACTCTACTCAGATGTCCCCCCTTAAAGAAAACAAACCATTCCACAAACCATTGTGGAATAGATCACTCAGCTTGGTCAGAAAGTAACAAGTTTTTAAAGCGAATTCGTAGAAAAAGTTTGACGATCAAATGATCTCAGAGAGAATCAATTCATTCCAGAGACTGTTGTAAGGGGATACCCTCCAAGCCATGTTTAAAGAACTACAAAGCACAAATCAGTTCCTTAGAAAACTATGATTAAGATTCATTAATTCTTAAGTATAAACATCCACAATCTAATCCTTGCATTATGGAATGCTCGTGGAATTACTGCGCACACAAAAGAAATAAAACGAATCCTTCACAAACGAACACAATTTCACGCTTTCTGCCTCTCCCAGAAACAGAAAACCAACCGCCGGAAACCACCTGCGCTCTCTACCTTTCTAATATTAAAAAAAAAGCTACAAAGACAATAGGAGTATGAGTCTCCCAGGGTAGCCTCTTGTCCCCAAAACTATATACATTATTCACACATGAGATGCCTGAAAGTGAAAATAACCAGAACATAATAACGTCAACCTTTGCAGATGAAACTGTCATTCTGGCAAGAAACAAATGAGTATTCGCGGCTAAAAATGCGCTGCAAGAATATCTAACACAAAGAATATTCAAGGGTCGAATATCTAACACAAAGAATATTCAAGGGTCGATGTTGATTTTTAAAAAAAAAACACAAACTATTTACGAAATTGTTGTAATTTTTTTTTATTTTGATATATTGGTATTATTTAATTATATATGGAACAAAATATCAGCCAAATGGGCGCCGCCACCACGGCGCCACACCTCCATCCGATGGTCCAAATTTTCGATGTCCCTGAGGCATAATGAAGTTTCTATGCCGTTAATGTGCCGAATTATCTCATCCTTTAGCTCTTGAATTGTTGCTGGCTTACCGATGTACACCTTTTCCTTCAAATTACCCCAAAGAAAAAAGTCAAACGGTGTCAATCACATGATCTTGGCGGTCAATTAACATTGCCATTACGTGAGATAACACGGCCATTGAATTTGTTGCGCAAAAGAGCCATTGTTTCGTTAGCTGTGTGGCAAGTGGCGCCGTCCTGCTGAAATCACATATCGTCCACATCCATATCTTCCAACTCGGGCCATAAAAAGTTCGTTATCATCTCACGATAGCGAACACCATTCACAGTCACTGCCTGACCGGCCTCATTTTGAAAAACTACAGCCCGATGCTGCCGCCAAACCATAAACCGAGCTGTATGAGCATGCACTAGTGTTCTCACATCTTCTACAGTTCGCTCGAATTTTTCCACGATTTTTGCGATTGTACGCACATTTGAACGATCAAATTGACCAAAAACAAGAAAGCAAAGCTAACTTCGGGCGGAGCCGAAGTTGATATACCCTTGCAGTTAAAACCGGATATATATTGCAAAAATCGGATATAGTTGGCCGATCCTTATGAGAATATGATAATATAACCCAATTTATTATAATACCAAATGTAAAACAAGTCCTTGCAGCTAAAACCGGATATATATCGCAAAAATCGGATATAGTTGGCCGATCCTTATGAGAACATGATAATATAACCCAATTTATTATAATACCAAATGTAAAACAAGTCCCAATCTTGTATCTTTAACAATACCAAAGTTGGTCCAAAATCCGATCGTTCAGTTATATGACAGCTATAGGATATAGTCGGCCGATCCTAATGAAATTTTGTGGGTTGGATTAACTAACTGTCAGTCTTATTTTTATTGATTTCATAGCTTTTATCAATGTTTAAAAATGCTAAAAATGAAAAAATAAAAGCTATGAAATCAATAAAAATAAGACTGACAAGAATAATCTTACATTGAGTTTCTATCTTTCTGTTAACTTACATACTGGTACTTACATACTGTTACGGTGCGCTCGAATTTGAATTGACTTG
The DNA here is from genome assembly GCF_030179905.1 of Drosophila bipectinata. Lineage (NCBI taxonomy): Eukaryota > Metazoa > Arthropoda > Insecta > Diptera > Drosophilidae > Drosophila > Drosophila bipectinata. The sequence continues at coordinate 15,695,979 of NC_091740.1, read as the reverse complement.
TTTTGGGAAAAGCGTAATAACTTCAACAATTTTCATAATTTTGAAATTGGAAATTGAAATTGGTCTTGTTTTATTCAGGATTAATGAGACAATATTAATATGTGTTAAGAATGATACCATTTCTTGGAAGTTGTACCGAAAAAATGGCGTCAAAGTTTGAAAAACGTGACAAAAATTCAAAAAAGTCAGTTTCTTTTGTAAAATTTGTATCCTTTCTGTTTAAATAAATTGACGATGTATTTTTTTTTCAAAAGCTACAACATTTAACTATTGAAAAACATAAAAAAAATTGAAAATCGGCCTAAAATTGCGCGTTCAGGAATTTTTAAGAGCAAAACACTTTCGAAAAAGCGTTTTTTCGAAATAAATCAAGATTTGACGGTGTAGGAAAAATTTCAAACATGGTTTTATACTATACTCGACCTAATGAACAATTCCTTCTAGGTCTCTTCAAAAGTTCCTCCAACTTTTCTTTTTTTGTCGCACTGTGTAATTTTCGATTTTCAACATTGGCCCTTACAATTTAACCACCCTTTAGATTCGAGGAATGGGCCAAAATTTTAAACATTGGTATTAATCGTAATCAAGTGTGACCTACGCCCTTCGGCCACAATCCTGTCCTGTTTTTTCTAGGCCAAGTACTGCCCCTTATGTAGCAGGTTACCTCGGCTAGTACCTCGGCTCGACAAGCGGCTAACCTTCCGAACATACATAGTGTCCATTACAAAGGCCATTAATACAATGTTGAAGAAACTAAGATGGCTCCTTAAAATTCAGAACCAGTTATCCCTACGAAACAAGATTTTAATATACAAAGCGGTAATTGCTCCCTAATGGCGTTATGGGCTGCAAGTATACGGCATAGCAGCAAAATCTAATTTGGACAAAGAGGAAAGAGGAAGACTTAGAAAGAGATCTGATGGAGCCCAAAGAAAGGGATATTTTAAAAGATCAGGCTAAGAAATACAAAGACAATTTTCAAAACCACTCAAATTTGCTAATCAGGCAGCTACAAGGAGAGCGCAGAATTTCAGGTATGAGAGTGCCCAGAAGACTGAAAAGATGTTCCCCCAACGATCTCACATAACGATACATTTAATGTAAATATATATATATATATATATATATATATATATATATATATATATACAGGGCCGTAGCTAGAGCCTCGGTGGCCCTGGGGCAACAAGTAAATTTGGGGCCCCCTATACGGAAGTCTTTTGTCCCGGCGGGGCCCCTTCCCTTCGGGGCCCTGGGGCACCGCCTCACCTGCCCCATGCTAGCTACGGCCCTGTATATATATATATTTATATAATTAAATGTTTGCACCATAAGTTTTCAATAAAAAAAAATTATCTTTATTTCTTATGTCCAACTGGTTACAAATATTTTTATTTGAAGAACACCAACCTACTACTTGTAGATCTCAAACTGAACTCCACTCCTAACTCTGACTTCTTTTACGATCATACCTCGGTTTTGGAGCTTTTGAGCTTTACTTGAGTGAGTTTATTCTAATTGAGTGTGTTTTATTGTTTAGGCTGAGAGCTTTCCCGATTGGACTTTGGATTATTGCTTTTGAATTTGTTTTTGGCTTTGGTCCCGAAATTTGAGTTTTACGATTGGGTTTGGGGATCTGAATTATGGGAACGTGCTGAATGCATGTTTCCCTCGGTCTGTTTAGTCTGAGGATTTTGTTTATAAGTACTTTTCCATCCTCAATTATGTTTGGGTTTAATTTGGTTAGGGATCATCTTCGGTGCATTTGCCTATTTGAATCTAAGTCTCAAGGGTAAGTTCTGACAAATACTTAATGTGTATGTGTGAGTGTGTGGGTGTGTAGACATTTACATAGTTTAAGTATGGTGCTATGGATATGTCACTCCCCCAACCTTTGAATTTGGCCTGTCCTCAGGACGATAGATTTGGGTATAACATAGGATGCTCTCCTATGTTCATATTAGGTTGATCGTTTACAATTTCTGGAATCTTTGGTGTTTCTTCCTTTGGTTTCACATATTTTACAATTAGTTTCTTCGGTAAACTTATAAACTTATAGAATAGATACAAAGATAAACTTATAATTGTAATTATAAAAGTAGTTGTAGTTATTATTTGGAATACATTATAATATTTTGTGTGTGTTTTTACAATTTCTTTTGTTTGGATATATGCTAGCGGTTCTAGTTTTGTTACATTATTACTGACATAAACTGTTTGGGTGTAATCTGCCATTGTATTTGAAAGGATAAATTCATTCAATTGAACCGAACAATTAAGGATTTTGATAAGGTTACTTCCGCTTATAGAAATTTCTATATTAATGCAATTTTGATTTAAAAATGTTTTAGGGATGTTCCATGTCAATAAAATATTTGGTTCAATATAATCAATTTGGAAATTTTTATGGGTTTTAGTGTATTTACAACTTGTGTTTTCTTGTCTAATTATTCCATTTATACATTCGTCAAATACAATCTTTCCTGTTTCTTTATCAAATACTTTTTCATCATGTAGGAAATACTTATTGATCGTGTTCTCTGTAAGTATGTTATTGTCTTCATCTGGGTAGGGAATAATTTCGAAAACAGGGGCTTTAAATATTTCAGTAGGAATGTGGGACATAATCAGAATTTCATTTGTATTAGTTTTGAGCCAAGTGGAAGTTTTGATTTTAAGCAATTTCTCGGAATTCACCTGGTTTAAATTATCATGTTTTAAAAGTTTGGGGTTAAAAATTCCAAGTCTTGTTAGTTGCATTCCTAACTCAATGTCTTCTATGTATTCTGTGAAGTGTTGTAAATTAAATATTAGGACGTTAGCCTATTGTTCTTTCTCTTCCTCGTCTCTAAATTTGTTGATTAAATCTAATCCATTGTTTACGACATCAATAATCTTATTCAAATCATTACTTTGAATACTATTCTCAGTTAGTGTATCGATTTTCTGTTCTAACTCTTCTTTATCATCCTGATCCAATGTTCCAAATAAGTATTTGTAAGATGTTCCTACAATGTTAAGCAACCCTCTTTTGCTACGTTTTGCGATTTTAATACCATTAATTTCTCGTTGAAGTTTTCCCACTAAATATTCTATCTGCAATGTTCCTTTGAATTCACATGCTTCTTCTACTAATTTCTCAAAGATTTGTTCTGTTTTCGTAATATTTACGCTTATAAAGTGATTCTCATAGTTAGTTGGAATGTCTATCGTGCCTGTTTTAAACATTAAGTATCCATTTTGGGCTTTTATCGTATTTATTTCGATGTGTTGTCCATTCGTCATTTGAATTGAAGTAGTTAATATAATCATAAACATAATAATTTTATAGAGGTTGTTGAATCCATTAGGTTTCTTCTGTTTGTCTGGAATTGTTATATTTACTTTTATTAATTATTTTTTTCTTTTTAAATTTAGATTTATAATGAGTAATTTTCCTGCCTCTAATAGTTTCTTCAAAATTTTTCTCATCTACTTGTCTGATATTTCCTGTCCTTTTAAATGGGTTAGTTGTTTTTGATTTTACTAACGGAGATTGTTTATATTTGGTATCTATTTCATAATCATGTCTGTCTTTATTTAGCTGATTAATCTTATTGATTTTCTTATCCTGTGTATCATAATCGGGTGTTCCTGCATACATAAAAAGGTCGGCTGGTACTCTGTTTGTAGCATTATGTTTTGTTTTGTGGTTATAAATGTAAAGTATTAACTCGAACTTAGTGTACCTATTTTCAATATTTGTCTCACTTCCAATGATTCGTAGTTTTTCATTAACTGTCTTATGGAATCTTTCTACGTCTGATATACCATTCTTACTTGTTGTTACCTGAATTTTTACTCCTTCCAAATCTAACCAGTTGTGTAAAGCTACACACATAAATGCTGAATCCTTATCTGCTTTAATTTCTTGTGGTTTTCCCATTTCATTAAATACTTTCATTATTGCTCTTTTCGCTTCTAGCCAATCTTTACTTTTTATTTCTACTAATGAAGCAAATTTTGAATACACGTCAATACAAGATAAAAACTGTTGATTACCCACTATATAAAAATCTATTACGTATTTTTCACGGATGTTTTGTATTTCTGGAGTGGTTTCAAAAGAAAGTTTTGTGTTTCTATGTTCTGTTTTAGATATGTTACAAATTTCGCACTCGTTAATAATGTTCTGGATTAAGTTTCGATGGTCAGGGAAATAGTATTTTTCTTTGAACCAATTGATTGTTTTTTCTATTCCTGGATGTAATAGTTCTTTATGTCTTCCCCATATTTTCTCCTTAAATTCTGCGTATGTCAAGATATCTTCTAATTTAGTTGTGCATCTTACTAATTTTGTTAAGTGATTGGAATTGATTATTTCTACGAAAACTTTCTGGAATGTTGGGAAATCTGAGTCATTGTGCATGTAAATAGCGCTTTTCTTTGTACATAAATATTCTTTAATTATTTCTTTTGCCAGTTCTTCCGTTATTTCTTTATAAGTTATTTGGATTTTGATTTTATAAAAATAATGCTGTACGTTCGTTTGGTTTTCATTTCCTTTTATTAATTCGATTTGTCTGGAGAAATAATTGAATGGTCGTTCCGTTATTGGTATGTAATTTTGGTTGTCTTCCTGTGCACTATGTACGGTTGCGCCTACACTTTCGGCTACTTCTCCTAACATATGTTCTTCTATTTTGGTTCGGGATAAAGCGTCAGCTACATAGTTTTCTTTTCCAGGTAAATATTTAATTTCGTAATCAAATTCATTTAATTTTATTTTCCATCTCTGTAACTTCATGTTTGGTTCTTTGATATTATTCAGCCAAACAAGACGTTTATGATCACTGAGTATTTCAAAACGTCTTCCGAATAAGTAAGATCTGAAATATTTCGTTGCCCAAACGATTGCTAACAATTCTTTTTCTACCGTGGCATAATTAATTTCATGTTCGTTTAAAGTTCTGCTTGCATAACATACGGGTTTATGGTTTTGTGATAACACTGCACCGATTGCTATATTACTTGCATCAGTTGTTAAGGAAAATGTTTTACTGAAATCGGGATAAATAAGTATTGGATCTGAAGTAATAAGTACTTTTAATTTTTCGAATGCTTCTATGTAATTTTCACACTTTATATAAATTACTGCTCCTTTTTTTAATTTAACTGTCATTGGTTTTACAATATTACCGAAATTAGGAATGAATTTGCGATAGAAGCCGCATAATCCTAAAAATGACTTTATTTGTTTTGGGGTTTTAGGTATTGGAAAGTTAGTTATAGCATTGGTTTTATTAGGATTAGGTTTGATACCACTTGTAGTTACGATATGACCTAAAAATTCTGTTTCCTTTTTTATGAACTCGCATTTATCCAATTGTAATTTCAAATTCGCGTTCCTTAATTTTCCAAAAACCTTCTTGAGAGACAAAATATGTTCTTCCAATGAAGTGGAGAAAATAATGATGTCGTCCAAGTATACTAAACAATCTTTATAGATTAAATCTTCTAAGAGATTGTTCATTCATCTTTGAAAAGTTGCAGGGGCGTTTTTGAGACCAAATGGCATACGGGTATATTCATAATGGCCATGTTTAGTTGAAAATGCAGTTTTTGCTATGGAATTTTCATCCATTTGAATTTGGTGAAAGCCTTTGGCTAAATCGGGTGTTGTAAAATATTGGCATTTTCCTAATTTGTCTAGAATTTCATCCATTCTAGGGATCGAAAATTTATCGTTTATTGTGATTTCATTTAAACTCCTATAATCTATTACTAATCTGAATTTTTTCTTTCCTGAAGCATCGCTTTTCTTTGGGACTATCCAGATTGGTGAACAATAAGGAGATTTCGACTTTCGAATTATTCCTTGTTTAATCATCTCAGTAATTTGTGTATTAACTTCTTCGTCGAAAGCTTGTGCATATTTGTATGGCTTTTTATATATCGGATCTTCGTGTTTTTTTTGTATTGAATGTTTTATTGTACTAGTAAAAGTCAAACAAAACCCACAAACAAAAACAATTCAAACAAAACCCTTTTTAAATCTTTCTTTTCCTCTTCATTTAAATGTTCAAGACGAAATTCATTGCATTCTCTAAGTTCGTTGTTTATGGAAAAATTAAATGTGTCATCCTCTGATAGAGGTGGATTAAGGCAATCTTGTGCGGTCTCATCCTTTTCCTCTTTCTTTTCGGTTGACTTTGAGCTAAGGCATTTTGGTGCGGTCTTGCCCTTTTTAATTTCTTGTTCGGATGATTTTGAGCTAAGGCATTTTAGTGCGGTCTTGCCCTCTTTAATTTCTTGTTCGGATGATTTTGAGCTAAGGCATTTTAGTGCGGTCTTGCCCTCTTTATCATCTTCACCATATTCAATGAAAAGTTTTTTGTTTCCTAATGTAATTGATTCATCTTCATAATCTATCTTAGCTTAACTTTCTTTCAAAAAATCTCTGCCTATAAGTATGTCATAATTCTCTGAGAATTTGTGTAAGAAAAATTTTTGTTTTACTGGGCAAATTTTACTGGGATTTAATGTAATGCTTTTAAGTAAGTTAATTGGTCCATTTATTGTATAGACTTTCTGATTTTCGTTAGTTTCTGCAAAATTTCCTGAGTTTTCTCTCATGATGTTAATGGAAGATCCTGTATGATCTTCCTGATCATTGCTTTGAGAGTTTTACCTTTGACTACTTCTCTGATGTAAGGATACTGTTTTCGTTTTCCGAGGCTATTTGCTGAAAATTTACGTCCATTCTACTTTGGGCGCTTTCACTTTCTCTCTGTCTCTTAACAGGTGCATTTGGAGAATTATTAGAAGTTGATGCCTGATAATTCATGGGGTTCTGAGCTCTACCTTGATTTAAATTCCTTCTAAGTTCATGATAGTTGCCTTGGTTTTGGTTTCTGGCAGGTGAATTCGGAATATTTGCTGGATTGTTTGATCCTGGATTATAATTCAAATAATTATTTGAGTTATGTCGGGGATAATGATTTGAATTATTTCTCGAGTAATTTTGATTCTGTCTTGAATTTCCCAAATTCCTACGTTGATCATAATACCTGGTTTTATAATTATCGTATGGATCTAAATCCCAATGGCCTAGAGTCATTGCTGCCTCTTTTAAGTTAGTAATAGTTGTAATATCTCTTTTCGATAGTGAATTATACAATCTGTCTGGAAGTTTCTTTTCAATGCAATCCCTGATTGTTTTGTTCAATGAACTTGTATAAATGGTTTTATCTGTCTGATCCATTTCTAAATCTAACTTATTTAAAACTACGGATGACCTGATTTTAAGTTCGTTTATGAACTTACTGATGCTCCCCGGATAAGGTGTTTGATGTACGTGGCGGATAACATCCTCGTATGGCCTATGGTCCTTAAATGCTTTGATCAGGGCCAGTTTCGTCTGCATCCATGTTGCGGTTTTTTCTTCTGCGATGACTGCTTGTGCTGAGTCAACAATGGTCCTCTCGATGGCCCCGTAGATGATATGGTTTTGCCTCACATCCTGTGTTGGGTATAACTGCAACAGATACTCGACCCGTGTAATGAATCGGCTGAGTTCTATTGGGTTGCCGTCGAAATAAGGCAGTTCCTTGATTTGTCCAATCAATTGATTGAGATGGATCTCGGATAACTGTGGTGTCGCCATTTTTGTCGCTTTTGAAGTTTTTGTATTGCAATATTGTCGCACGAAAATTCGTGAAGTTATTGACCGAATTGGATTTTTAATTAATTGTCTTTATATACAGTCGCACTGCACATAAATTCTTTTGCGGATTTCTTTTAGTCACTTTCGCTGATCAGGATAAACTAGTCGTATAGTATTATCCTTCTTTGTTGATCAGTACCGAAAACTTGGTGTAAGGACCTTTTTAGAAATCCTACCGACTGCGCCAATTAAATGTTTGCACCATAAGTTTTCAATAAAAAAAAAATTATCTTTATTTCTTATGTCCAACTGGTTACAAATATTTTTATTTGAAGAACACCAACCTACTACTTGTAGATCTTAAACTGAACTCCACTCCTAACTCTGACTTCTTTTACGATCATACCTCGGTTTTGGAGCTTTTGAGCTTTACTTGAGTGCGTTTATTCTAATTGAGTGTGTTTTATTGTTTGGGCTGAGAGCTTTCCCGATTGGACTTTGGATTACTGCTTTTGAATTTGTTTTTGGCTTTGGTCCCGAAATTTGAGTTTTACGATTGGGTTTGGGGATCTGAATTATGGGAACGTGCTGAATGCATGTTTCCCTCGGTCTGTTTAGTCTGAGGATTTTGTTTATAAGTACTTTTCCATCCTCAATTATGTTTAGGTTTAATTTGGTTAGGGATCATGTTCGGTGCATTTGCCTATTTGAATCTAAGTCTCAAGGGTAAGTTTTGACAAATACTTAATGTGTATGTGTGAGTGTGTGGGTGTGTAGACATTTACATTTACATTTTAGTTTAGTTACATTTAGTTTAAGTATGGTGCTATGGATATGTCACTATATATAAATTAACAATTAGTCTTCTTCGTCTCCGTGGCGGAAATAGCCTTTGAGCTAGCGGCGCACCGGAATCTCGGTTTCACCCCTTTGGCGTAAGCGGCGGCGAAGGCCTGCAGCTATTAACGTGCCTCTGGCTGAAGCTCGATAGAGTCTTGGCCAGTTGGGATTGGTGCCACGTGTGCTATTAGGTTAACCAGTGAGACTACGCAGTTTTCTTTTTCTAATTTATTGCTGCTTTACAATCGACTGCAGATCTTAGACTAACTTAGCCTGTCCTACTGTACCCTAAGTCCACGCCTAAGTTCTTCGTATTTTCCTTTACTCCATTCCGCTTACCGTTTGCGGTTAAACCGTTTGTGGTTAAACTATCCGTTAGTCGACTAACGTTGGATCCGTAGTGTTGATACTCTTTCAATAAGAGTGGCACCTACGAATACCAATCGATTTGGTATTACTCCGCTATAGGGAGTCCGAAAAAAAGAAATAGTCAGTTGACTATTGTTAACTACTCCCTCTTTTTAAATATGGCCGTCCTCGGCCATACTCATGTTGGCCAGGACGTGGTCCACACGAGTGCAAGCCAACAAAAGGTTTCCACAACCTTTGCACAGAGCGGAAGGCAAATAACCTTTTTGCAGTTTGTCCAATGACGCTTTAAGTGCGGAGCTCAATTATAGCCGGAACCGTGTATCATTGGGACAGGCCAGCGATGCATCCAACGGTACTTTGTGACATTGGCGTTGATGAGTCGGTCGTGAATAAACGGAGCAATGCTACATAACGCCGGCTGAAGGTTTTGGGCGCAAGTATCGTCTATAAGTTGCAGCAGCTCGGCCATTGCAAACTGTTTAACTGCATAGACCAGGAAAATGCTTATTCGTTAAAATTTACAAGGTGTAGGATATCTTAAAGACTAGTATCTAAGCGCTACTTGCAGAAATTTTCTTCATAATCGCCATTAATTTGCTTAAATCAATTACGTTTTGTCTTAATCTTACAACTTTTACGGCCATCTCTAGGTATATCGAGAGAGGTTAGCTAGCCTTGCGTCGGTCAAAGCCGCTTAAATGAAAAATCAAAATGTGCCCAAGGATAGCAAGAGAAACAGAAGCCAAAAGAGTAAAAAAGGACTACCTGATATTATCTTTGTGCACCATCCTCCCTTTTACTAAGACAGTGGTTCCCAGATCAGCTTCAACTGTGTTCTCTACGTACAGTGGGGTAATCTTGTCTCCTAATCGCCTATTGGACTTTACCAGAACCGTTTCGCCTACCTCAAAAACCCTATTTTGCCGAGCTTGATTATTTCGATCTAGCTGTTCCTGCTGTGCTTTAGTTAGTTTACTAACTATTTCCGGAGCAAGATCAGCGCTCGCATGGACAATCTCAACTGGTTTTCTGTTCGTTACCGAGTGAAACGTTCTATTATACTCTATAGTGGCCTGGAGAAATAACTCAACAACATTATCTATCCTACGTTGTAGTTTCAAGCATCTAGCAATCTCCACTAGAGTGCTGTGAAGTCTCTCCACCTGGCCATTTGACGTGCTATGTAACGGGGGAGCGTTAACTACATCTATGCCGTATTGCCCTTTTAGCAAAGATCGGATCGTTTCGGAAACAAAGGCCGGTTCATTGTCACAGTATATTGTTCTAATATTTGGAAAAACATTGACTAACTGCAGAATGGGGGCTTTAACATCTTCAATTGTGCGCGAAGGAATAGGCTGCACCAATGAGAACTTAGAGAACTTGTCAACTGCCGTAAGGAAATGCTTTCCCGCAGTTGAGAATATGTCGATGTGCAACATCTCGCCTACGCGCGTAGGTATTGGAGTCACCCCAAGCTCTTGTTTTCTTGGATGTCTGTCATATTTGGATCTATCGCATACATTGCAGTTTATTACCACTTCGGCTGCTATTTTGCCCATTTTCGGAAAATAGTATTCGAGTAACACCTGTTTAATATTTTCCTGGGCAGCCCTGTGAGCCCTGTTATGCTCTATAACCATAATCTCCTTCTGCTCGTCCCGTCTGACAATATCTGTCACCCTAGATTTGCAGTACCAGAACTTGGTAGCGGGAAATGTCCTAATCAAACTATCTTGAATATGAGCCATAATCGACAGCTCGCAGTGGATTGCATTTACCACGTTTGGAGTTACATAATTCTTTACCAAATCTGACAAACCCTCTCTACTGTTAAACGTGATTAGGTGGCGTGTCTTTCACCCGAATAGTATGAACATTCTGTGACCAGAGGTGGTTGCTTCTTCCAGAATTATTTGATTTTGGAAGCAGTTGACCGGCTTGTCACTTGCTTCGATAACATAGGTCAACGACTCTTCGCTATGTACCGTGGCGGCATCTGACTCCGGCTCATTCTGTAACGCATGAACGTTCTGGCGCGACAAAGCGTCCGCTACGTAGTTCTCCTTTCCTGGTTTATACAGGACCCTAGCACCACTCTCCTCGATGCGCGCTTTCCATCGCTTAATCTTAGAGTTTGGGTTTTTATCGGAGACTGCAAATGTGAGAGGCTGATGGTCAGTGTAAATGTTGATGTCATTTTTTCCGTATAGGTAATGACGCAGGGTGTCTAAAGCCCATACAATCGCCAAAAGTTCTCTCTCATTTGTGGCGTAGTTGACTTCCGTGTCCTTCAGAGTTCGCGAAATCATGGTTATCGGTCTTTTATCTTGCGACAAAACTGCACCTATACCCGTAGAGGAAGCGTCTGTTGTCAGGTCAAATGGTCGAGAAAAATCAGGGTAGTGTAGGGTAACGTCCTCTGAGGCAAGAATGCTCTTAAGTTTGTCAAATGCGTTGCTTTGGGTATCATCGAAATCAATTGGCATATTCTTCGATCGATACTTGCTAACTCTACCAGCTTCTCCCTTTAGAATATTCGTCAAGGGCCTCGCTATCGTAGCGAAATCCTTAATGAAACACCGGTAGTAGCTAGCAAGGCCTATGAAGGACCTTAGCTCATAGATGCTACTGGGCTTTTTAAATTCCTTGATGGCCTTCACTTTATCTAAGCTCGTTTTTATACCGTCCTTGGAGACAACAAAGCCAAGAAACTCAACACTTTCCTTAAAAAATTGAGATTTTTGCTTTGAAACCCTCATATTAGCGTCGTACAATTTCTTAAGGACTTCGTCAACATGAGAAACATGCTCCTCCCTCGTTTTTGAGAAAATAATGACGTCATCTACATATACGTAGCAGGAACGACCAATTTTATCTCGAAGGACATCATCTACTGCTCTCTGGAAAATGCTGGAAGCGTTTTTCAGACCAAAGGGTAAGCGGCAGAACTCATACTTTCCACTGTTTACCGAGAAAGATGTCTTTTCTCGATCACCCTCCGCTAGGTTAATCTGGTGATATCCAGACTTAAGGTCAAGGGTCGTGAAATAGTTTGCCTTTCCTAGGTTTGAAAGTATCATAGAAATACTCGGCATCGGGTATTTATCGGCGATAGTCTTCGAGTTTAATTTCCTAAAATCAATAACCAGCCTTTTATTAGGCGACCCCGAGACATCGGTACCCTTTTTTCCTACAACCCATATAGGATTATTATAGGGGGAACGTGATGGTCGAATAATACCGTTTTTGAGCAGATCTTTGATTTCATTGTTAACGAAATCTGCAGCTCCCATGGGAAACGGATACATTTTTGAATATACTGGCTCATTGTCCTCTGTTCGGATATATGCCACCACTTTTGTGTTAAACGGCAGCAGTTTATCTGGGTTTGCAAAGGCATCTAAATTCGAAGACATCATATGCCTAAACTCCGACTGTATTTCAGGTGGAACAACTATGTCACTGATATCGGTAAAGTTAACCTGCGCACAACTGTGAAACTGTAGTGCCTCAACACCTTCATTTATGGTTATAGTTCCTTTTTCGAGGTCAATATATGCGCCTACCTGTGTTAGCAGGTCAAGCCCAATTATGCCATCAAAAGCAGTTAGTCCGGGCAGAAGAAAAAAGGGGCTTCTCACACCAAGGATATTCAAGTAGCACTTCTTTTCTATCTTATTACAGCCATGAATGGATTGTACATTAAAAGGAGACTGCACAGGGACTGGAATTGGCATTTCTATACTGTCTTTAATGTAACTTTTTGCTGCCCCTGTGTCTATGAGAAATTTTCTTAGTTTCCCTGCTACTGTTCGTTGCACGAACGGAAGCAGGGACGCTCCGCTAAAAAATTAACGTCGTCATCCTCATAGTTCGTTTCCTGGCCGGCATCTATGTCGTCTGCAGCGTCCTCGGCTACCTCATTATACTGTCTGTCCGCCTGCTCTTCTTGAGACAGATGATAGACTCTCTGGCGCCTCTGATCCGACACCCTCTGCGAAGTCGCAACTCTCTTATAGATTCCCTGTTGCTGACTACCTCCATACACTTGAGGCATAGCCGGGCCCTGAGCAAGCGTCTCTTGGCTTTGTTGCTGCTGGAAGTTTGTAGGCTACCTATATCTCGAAGACGATGGATCTACATCCATTCTTTCCACTGGGTCACGTGCAGCTGTGCTGACCTGACGAGGAGCTCGCTCTCTGGCAAAAAAAGGATTTTTCCCACCATGCCTAGCCTGTTGGTCAGAGCTGCCCTCAGCCCAACCATGGCCAGCACGCCCAGGATGCGGATGGGCCAGTCTGTTACCTCTATCCTCAATGGACTTAGCATATTGCGACGCGAACGCATACCGTTCATGGTTAGATTCCAGCTCTTGTGCCAGCGCAAGTGCCGATGGCAAGTCCTTAGGTTGAGTCGCAAATAATATATCTGTGAGATTCTTCTTTAGGCCTGAAATGAATACGCGCAATGCATTTGCCCTATGAGTGTCGTTCATAAGGCTAGCCTGATGAGGCTCATACGTCATAGTAGTTTTATTAATAATAAGAGTTAGTTTTTTTTCAACCTCCTCAAAAAACTGTACTATTGACATTGGGCCCTGTCTTAAGGTCGACAATTCTCTTTCAAGAAGGTGCAACGGACGTTTGTCTGAATAAGTAAAGTCGAGGCGGCTAATGATTGCATCAAAATTTAAAACTGTATTAAAGGAAGATAACGCACGATTCGCAGCTCCTTTAATACGATTCCGAATTATTAAAACGGCTTGGTGATGCCTTGAACTTCCGTTATAGGGTCTGAATGTTTCATACGCAGCCAATGCAGCTTGCCGCCACGAGACATACTCTTCCTCTGAACCGAGAAAGTCCGGCAGTGACTTTACTGCATCTAAACCTTCATCACAACCCACCCCGCTCACAATCTTTACTGGCTCGTACACTACTACATCGGGGACCGACAATGTTACCGCCCTGAACTGGTCTGTGGCTTGCTTCAGCTTAATTTCAAAATCTGCCTTCTGTGCCTGCAATGCAGCCGAGACCGCGGCACTTATGATAGCTTGCAACTGTTGCGGGTCCATCATACTGGCTCTTAGGCGCTCACTGTCAAATCTTTTCTTTTGTAGCACAAGTTTGTTAAAATGCTCGGCTAATTCGTCGGACTCAGATTCGGACATAAAGTTAGAGTACCACTAAAGAAGTCAATCAAAACGGAACACCAAACAATTGAACAAAGAAATTTATTTATATTTTTTATTTTTTTAATTAGGTATCTTTGCACGAACGTAGCAAAAAGGAAAATGGAATAACACATAAAAGATTCGATTCACAATTTTCACTCAATCAAACCTCTTATCTCTCCTACTAATTTAGAGCGCAAATTTAAACTCACTATATTATGCTATGACTCTCACTTAGTTTCATGCCGTTTTATTTTATCTTTAATTTTAACTTTAAGTTTAACTTTGGCGATAATGAAAAAAACTTCCACTTACACGTTTTTTAGTTTAACTAGTCCGCCCGTTGGCCTTGGTTTTTCTTCTCAGCGTTGACGATCGGCTTCGTAGCCCAGAGCGGCCCGCTCTGGTGTGGCAGTGATTTGGTGAATTGCCTGTTCAGCCTCTTGGCTGCGATCTCAGGAACAAGTCGGGGTTGCAGACTTTGTTGGGTGCCAATTAACAATTAGTCTTCTTCGTCTCCGTGGCGGAAATAGCCTTTGAGCTAGCGGCGCACCGGAATCTCGGTTTCACCCCTTTGGCGTAAGCGGCGGCGAAGGCCTGTAGCTATTAACGTGCCTCTGGCTGAAGCTCGATAGAGTCTTGGCCAGTTGGGATTGGTGCCACGTGTGCTATTAGGTTAACCAGTGAGACTACGCAGTTTTCTTTTTCTAATTTATTGCTGCTTTACAATCGACTGCAGATCTTAGACTAACTTAGCCTGTCCTACTGTACCCTAAGTCCACGCCTAAGTTCTTCGTATTTTCCTTTACTCCATTCCGCTTACCGTTTGCGGTTAAACCGTTTGTGGTTAAACTATCCGTTAGTCGACTAACGTTGGATCCGTAGTGTTGATACTCTTTCAATAAGAGTGGCACCTACGAATACCAATCGATTTGGTATTACTCCGCTATAGGGAGTCCGAAAAAAAGAAATAGTCAGTTGACTATTGTTAACTTATATATTATATATAAACTCATCTTTATGAATTTTTTTTATACATGTACGTGCGCCTAAAAAAGATGAACTCATTAACTCCGACCATATTTCCACCATGGTTAATAAAGCAAAGGGTGTAATTGGTTTTATTAAAAGATAGTCTAAAGAATTCAATGCACTTTATTTAACAAAACTTTATACGTATCTTTGGACCGTCCGATACTTGAGTATTGATAGTGTGTCTGGAGTACAGCGGAGAATCCTTAATACTTAATGCACCAAAATCAAACTTACCATGATCCTTTTACCTCTTTTATTCTTAACACCTTATCTGAGCAACTCTTTTCCTGGTATATGCAGTGGGAGCCGCGCAAAAACACATAAATTTAAAATTTAATTATTTTTGTACACACATTTAATGTGTATACCCTATATACACATTGTATACCCGGTTTACAAAGGTATATTGTAGTCGTGTAAATGTATGGAACATAGAGAAGGAATCATCTCCGACCTCATAAAGAATATATATTCCTCATCAGGACCAACAGCCAAGCCGATATAGCCATGTCCGTCTGTCCTTCTGTCCGTCCATCCGTATGAACGCGTGGATCTCAGAGAGTATAAGAGATAGAGCTATAGGATTTGGCATGGATCAGGGGAATAATCAGGGGAATAAATTATCAGGGGATAATTTATGGGATGCAAAGAGCATTGGCGCTACAGAAATTTGCGATTTTTGGTGGCGGGAGGGGGCGTTCAAGTTTGTTTTAAAATATTGCCACGCCCCCTCCCGCCACCAAAAATCGCAAATTTCTGTAGCGGCAATGCTCTTTGCATCCCTTAAATTATCCCCTGATAGTATTTTTTTTTTTTAGCCATTTCCAACCGCAAAAAAAAAAAATCATCGGCTGCGGAGATGTGGAAGGATACAAAAGTGGATCCTTCCGTTCTGCTTGAAGATCTTCGATACCTTATGCGGAAAATACGACCGACTTCAACGTCGCACCACAGAAACCAAAAAATGAAGCATGGCCGCAGCCGATGATTTTTTTTTTTTCGCGGACTTTGGAAATGGTTTGTGCATCAGCTAGCACTCCTGCATTCATCATAAATCTTAGAGGACCAGACGAACAAGGGGCGCTCGAGAAACGTTTTTTGAGTATTTATTAAGCTATTTGTTATTTATTAAGCTTAGAAGAGTTAGTATGGAAATTAAAAATACTATATTTTTGAGGGTCGTTCATTCCTCCAAGGAATGAAGGACTAAAGTTTATTCTATTAGGAATATTAATATTTAAGCGTGTAGGTAAATGCTGGCTTTCTAAATCTCCATTGATCAGGTGATGTAGTTAAGGTTGGTTAGGTTATAAGCAGGAGTCTGCTACTATATGATGAAAGATTAAGATTTGCATCCGAGTTAGAACCTCTAAGTGCAAAAATGATAAGAAATTCTTTTGTACGGATTCTAATGTACTTCGTTTTGGGGATTCCAGAAACATGAACCGTACTCCAGTATGGGACGGATTAATAAGCTTTTAGAAATGCAGGGGTGGTTAAATTCTTTTACCACCTTTTAATAAAACCAAGGACAACTTTAGTCTTTTTAACCATTGTGGAAATATGGAGGCAAATTTAAGTTTTGTAAAGCAAATTTAAAAGGACACCGAGATCATTAGCCTGAGTTCATTTTTCTAATGCAATGCCTCTTTATGGCACTACGTATACTACGTACTCTGGAGATGGCAAGAATGATAAAAAGACATAAGCTTGCACTCTTACTCATTAAGTAATAAATCATTCGCTTAGCACAATTTTTGAAAATTTTTAAGATCGGACTGAAGATTGTATTGGGCAGAGATCGATTTGTATTCAAGACAAAGCTTAACATCATCTGCATACATGAAAACTATAGAGTTCCTTAAAAGTGGGGGCAAGTCGTTAATAAAAAGAGCAAATAGTAACGGGCAAAGTTGACTTCCTTGAGGGACACCAGATGTAGCACGGAACAGTAGCTGGAGATCCACGTTAAAAGGTTTATAGGAAAACCCAGCATATTCAGTTTACTCAACAAGAGTGAGTGATTAACTGAATCAAATGCTTTACTGAAGTCTGTGTAAATAATATCGGTTTGATATCCCTTACAAAAGGGACAGCCTATGACAAAGGATGTCAACTCCAGAAAATTTATGGTGGTGGAGCGACGCTTAATAAAGCCATGCTGACAGGGA
Source organism: Drosophila bipectinata (assembly GCF_030179905.1). Classification (NCBI taxonomy): domain Eukaryota; kingdom Metazoa; phylum Arthropoda; class Insecta; order Diptera; family Drosophilidae; genus Drosophila; species Drosophila bipectinata. The sequence goes on along the minus strand of NC_091740.1, from coordinate 15,678,737 downwards.
GATATAATCGAAGAGCAAAGTTGTTGCAAATGAGGGGTAATTAATTTTTCAAATAACTTTGGAATTGCCGACAACTTAGATATGCCTCTGTAGTTGGCAGCATCGAACTTTTCCCTTTTTTATGTAGGGGAATTATGAATGAATTCTTCCACTTAATGGGAAAAATCGAGGTTTCCAAAGATAAGTTGAAAAGTCTTAAAAGAGGTTTGCACAGAGCCCTGGCACATTATTTTAGCGCACAGCACAAAACGGACAGAAAATAAGATTTGCTGCTTGAATGTTATAAGCGTAAGGCTTGTCTGTCAATTTAGGCGGAGAATAAGTTGTTTAAAAAAATTCTGCGAATAGATCGGCAATGGCCTGATCAGAGGTCCCAGGGGAATTTTCAAATGTAAGCAGGGGTGAAAAAGATACGTGTTTACGCTTAGTGTTTACAAAATTATAAAACTGCTTTGGATCCTGAGTAAATTGTATCCGGCAGCGGCAAATATAATTCCTGTAAAATTCAGCGTTATGCACGGTAAAATTTGACCGAGCTAGTAGATATCTTGTGCAACGCAGTGAAGGAGACATCTCCGACCCTATAAAGTATATATATTGTTGATCAGGATCACCTCCTGAGTTGATATGAGCAAGTCCGTCTGTCCGTCTGTCTGTCCGTTTCTTCGCGATCTAGTCTCTCAGTTTTGAAGCTATCGTCTTGAAACTTTGCACACACACTTTTTTCCTTTGCACGCAGTATATAAGTCGGAACGGCCCGGATCGGCCGACTGTATCCTATAGCTGGCATATAACTGATTGATCGGAAATGGTATATTTTTAGTGTTTTGACACGAGAGTTATTTTTGGCAACAAATTACAACATGCCAAATTTCATAAGGATCGGCCGACTATATCTTATAGCTGCCATATAACTGAACGATCGAAAATGAAGCAACTTTCGTGTTTAAAGATAGAAAGCTGAAACTTAGTACAGAGTCTATTTTTGGTCAGTTGATCCAACCTACCAAATTTCATTAGGATCGGCTGACTATATTCTATAGCTGCCATATAACTGAACGATCGGAAATGGTATTTGGTAGAAATATCAACTTTCGTAATTTTGAAGATAGGAGCTTGGGACTTTTTTTTAGATTTTTTATTGTAGTTTATTGGTTTTATTATGATCTAATCATAAGGATCGGCCAACTATATCCGATGTTTGCGATATATATCCGGTTTTAGCTGCAAGGGTATATCAACTTCGGCTCCGCCCGAAGTTGGCTTTCCTTTCTTGTTTATATTTAACTAAAAGATTATTTGTAGTATTTTTTAGGTTAGTGATGCACCAAATAGGATTTGTAAACCAAGGAGGATTTGTTTAAGCGGACGGATATTTCCATGGCACACATGAGTCAAAAAATGTATTTAAAGTACAGTAAAATTTTTCTAAGGTGACGTTAAATCGAATATCGCACCAATCATATGTATCGATAAGGCTATTAAGTTTGTGAAAATCAGCTTTACGGAAACAGCGAATCTTATATAATTTAATTTGAAGTTCTTGTACATTTTTGTATATCTACATTCTGTATTTGTTTGTCTTAAGAGACCTATTATACATTTATTATTTACTATTTCTTTTGTTTTTTCTTTAAAGACTTGCTGATTTTTTATGTAATATTTATCATGTAATGTTTAGGTTATTATATTTTGATTCTGATCCGGATACGGTTAAATTTTATAAATTAGGTTTTTAAAAATAGTACGAGGAATTTGAGAAATTATCAATATTTCATTAGTATTAACTTGTAACCAAGTAGATGTTTTGATATTTAACAATATTTCTGAATCAATATGTTTAAGCGGGTCATTTTTTAGGAGCTTTGGGTTAAATATGCCTAATCTTGTAAATGGCATTCCTAATTCAATGTCTTCTACGTATTCTGTAAATTCTTGTAAATTGAAAATAAGGATTGCTTACCTTTGGTTTTCGTTTTTATTTAAACAATTGGCTGTTTCTATTCCTTTATTAATTGCATCAATTACTTTATTTAATTCGTTACTTTCGTTACTTTATTTAATACTTTATTTAATACTATTTTCGGACACATTATCAATTTTTGATTCTAATTCTTCCCTATCTTGTTGATCCAATGTGCCAAATAAATATTTATAAAAGGTACCTACGAAATTTGCAAGTCCTCTTTTGTTTCGTTGAGCAATTTTTATTCCGTTCATTTCTCTATTTAATTTTTCTTTTAGATATTGAATTTGATCCAAATGTTCAAATTCGCGTGTTTGTTCCATTAGACTTTTATAAGTTTTTTCAGTTTTAGTTAAATTGACTGTGAGACAATGATATTCATAATTAGTGGGCAGATCTATGTTACCTGTTTGGAAAATTAAGTATCCATTTGTTGCTTGGATTGGATTGATATCTATATTCTGACACACGGCGTGATATATAAGACATAATAAAGTTATTATATAAAAGATAATTTTATTAAGCTGGGTTGTCTTCCGGTGGAAATCTGGAATTATTATATTTGCTGGTAATAATTTTCTTCTTCTTTTTGAATTTCGATTTATAGTGAGTGATTTCTCTATTTTTTTCTACATAATGTTTTTCGTCAGTTTGTTTAATTTGGCCTGTCTTCCTAAAAGGATTTATTGTTTTAGATTTTACAAGGGGGCCTTGTCTATACCTAATATCAATATCGAATGTATGACGATTTTTATTAAGCTTGTTTATTTTCTGGGTTTTATTCACTTGAGTATTATAATTTGGAGTTCCGGTGAAAATAAAAATGTCAGCTGGTGTTCTGCCTGTAGAGCCATGTTTTGTTTTATGATTATAAATATAAACAATTGTTTCAAATTTAGTAAATATATTTTAGGATTCCGTTCAATATTTATAATTCTTAATTTTTCGTTAATAGTTTTATGAAATCTCTCTATGTCAGAAACGCCATTTTTACTTGTGGTTATAGTTATTCTTACATCTTCTGATTGCAGCCAAAGTTGCAATGCTGAGCACATAAATGCGGAGTCTTTGTCGGCTTTAATTTCTTTTGGTTTACCCATTTCATTAAATATCCTGAGTAATGCCCTTTTTGCTTCTAACCAATCCCTACCGTTGACATTTATTAAAGCAGCGTATTTGGAATAAATATCAATGAAAGATAAGAATTGTTTATTATCGATCATGTAAAAATCTATAACATATTTTTCTCTGGGGTTAAAGGTTTCTGGGGTTAATTCAAATGTAAGTTTTGTTAAGCAAGGTTACAAATTTCACACTCATTTATAATATTTTGAATAAATCTCTAATAATCGGGAAAATAATATTTTTCTTTAAAAAGGCTTGTTTGTTTTTCTATTCCTGGATTTAATAAATCTACGTGAGCTTTAAGGTAAATTTCCTTGAATTCTGCGAATGTTTGGACATCTATTAATATTGTACTGGTTTTCATAACTTTGGTTAAGTTATTTGGGCAGATAATCTCTACATAAGCATTTTGAAATATTATAAAGTCCATTTCACAAGGAAAATAGATAACACTTTTTTTGGAGCATAAATATTCTTTAATTAATTCTTTCGCATATTCATGGGTCATTTCTTTATACATTATTTTAAGGTTGGTTTTATGAAAGTATTGAGTCAACTTAACTTCATTTGAATTTCCTCTATGGAATTCAATTTGTCTATTGTAATAGTTTAAAGGTCTTTCTGTTATTTCTATATAATTCTGATTGTCTTCTTGCGCACTATGTACTGTTGCTATTGTGGGTAATGATGGGTTACTATCCGGTGATTCTCCTAAAAAATTTTCATCTAGCTTTACTCTTGACAGAGCATCAGCTACCTGGTTTTCCTTTCCCGGCAAATATTTAATAGTGAAGTCAAACTCGTTTAATTTTATTCTCCATCTTTGTAGTTTCATATTTGGTTCTTTTATATTATGAAGCCAAACTAATGGTCTATGATCGCTAAGAATTTCGAATTTTCTACCAAAGAGATAAGACCTAAAATATTTAGGCCCAGACTATAGCCAGAAGCTCTTTTTCTATTGCTGAATAATTCATTCATGTTCATTAAGAGTTCTACTAGCATAACAAATAGGTTTATGATTTTGTGATAATACTGCGCCTAGGGCGACATTGCTAGCATCTGTTGTTAGAGAAAATAATTTTTCAAAATTGGGGTAAATTAAAATTGGGTCTGATGTAATGAGAAGTTTTAATTTCTCAAATGCTTCTAAATATTCTTTATCTGTTGAATTTATAGATGAACCCTTCTTCAAGTTTACTGTCATGGGTTATGCAATTTTAGCAAAATCAGGTATCAATTTTCTATAAAATCTACAGAGACCTAAAAATGATTCTATTTCTTTTTTGGTTTTTGGTATTGGAAATTTTTGTATTGCCTCCCTTTTTTGTTGGGTGTTTGGCTTTATTCCTTCTGTTGTTATTATATGTCCAAAGAATTCGGTTTCCTTTTTCATAAACTCACATTTGTCAAGTTGAAGTTTAAGATTAGCTTCTCGAAGTTTTGAAAACACCTTTTTTATTGACAATATGTGTTCCTCTAATGAGTAGAAAATATAATTATGTCATCCATATAAACGAGGCAATGCTGGTATATTAAATCTTCTTATAAATTGTTCATGCAACGTTGGAAAGTTGCAGGCGAATTTTTCAGACCAAATGGCATTCGTGTGTATTCGTAATGTCCAATTTTAGTTGAAAAAGCTATTTTTGAAATAGAATTTTCATCCATTTGAATTTGATGAAAACCCTTGGCAAAGTCAATTTGTTGTAAAATATTGACACTCTCCAAGTTTGTCAAGTATTTCATCCATAACTGGTATCGAAATTCCTGAAATCTTCGTGGTTACATATCATGGAAGGCCGTCAGCCAACGGGTACAACAGAGGGACCTACGCGCAAGCAATTGCGTGCCGTAACTGTGTACACCGCTGGCAGTGCGACTTTACGGTCCACGTGAGGGCGGCTGGTAACAGGTCCCGGTAAGGTCAAGTCTCTGCCGAGGATGCTGGCTAATGGTAGTCGGGCGGGGAGAAGAACACTCCCTTCCTTAAATCACCCCAATCCAAGGTGGAACAGCATATGCCGAAGGATGCGTGTCCGAGGGGGGGCTCGGACGCTAATATGCGAACTCTGAGGGACCGCCCGACCTCCCAGTTTTAACCAGGCTTATTGTGACAAGCGGGCTATGTCATGATGGACGAACCCCTTCCCGCCTACTCGTGGGACCAATATATGAATTCTACTAAAATAACCAAAAACCAAAGTGGAGAACGGAACTCCCTAAAAAAGTCGGGAAATGGGGTCAATGACCCGTCAAACTCCAAGGCCCTAATAAGCCAAGGAGTTGCTGAGATGGAGAAGCCCCCCACAGAGGGGCAACATCTGGAGGCGGGACGCGCCGGTGCGGAGGAGGTTGCCAAGGCAACTTCTTCCAAAGCGGGGCTAGCTATGGGACCACCGAACGGTGTGGAGAGGAAGACCCCAGGGTCAACCTCTATACAAACGCAGCGTAAAGGCTCTTATAAGGATAGAAGAAGAGCAGCCTTCATTTTGGTGAGGGCGGGCCCATCGGCCAAAGCCAACCCGGATCTGGCCGAGATCATCAAGTGGGCAAGGGAGATCCTGCCCGACTTTAATCCGGAAAAGGCGGGAGTGAGGCTGGATCCGAGTAGACGTACTGGGTCAGACCATGCCAAGGAGGCTGCGCAAAGCGCGAAAAGGCAGAGCTCCACAGAGGGAGATGCCCCCCAGGCCAAGAAGAGGAAGGCCCAGCCGCAGCCGTTCGCCGAGGTAACGAAGGGAAGAACCCTAATTGGAGTCCTGGACAAGGGCTCCAAGGATGGGCTCATCCCCAAGGACCTTTGGCGACGAGTGGTTAACGAGTTGCATGGGCCCCCACCCCCACCAGAATGCGAAGACGCAGGATGGTATCAGAGTAGCGTCAAGGTGATTGCTTGCCAAGACGCGTGATCGGTGGAGACTTACAAGCGGATGGTTGCATCGCTTGGAGAGGTCTACCCAGGAGCTAAGCTGGTGGCGGTTGACTGGGACGAGATCCCTAGCAAACCGAGGGCGCGAGTGTGGCTCACTGAAAAGCCAGCCGACCCGAAAACCATCCTAACAATGCTTAGGATGTGCAATCCGACGCTTCCCACGGCGGACTGGTGAGTCGCCAAGGTCGAGGAGGCGGTGGGACTGCGGAGGCAGGTCGTCCTGACACTCAACGAGGAGACCGTAAAAGCCCTGGAGAGGATGGAGCACCGGCTAAAGTACGGATTCGAACACGTTTAAGTCCGTATCTACAAATCCGATGCGAAGGCCAATCCAGGAGGTATCGGGCTGGAGGCTGACACACAAGAGCCAGACTTGGAGGAGCCGACCGAAGAGGGGCACCCGGAAGAAATGTCGGATGAGGAGGAGGACATCCTGGAGGGGTACACCTCGGAGGATAGCGACTTTGCAAGGGCATTTAGTGGAGTCGGAATGGAGGAGGAATCTCTGCTGAGCTCCGAAACGGAGGCAGAAGTTACTGTGGTGTAGAATTGTAAGAATGTCCCTGACGATCTTGCAAATAAATCTCCATCACAGTAAAGCGGCGTCAGCTGCCCTCCTACTCCACCTCGCCGAGAGTGGAGCGGATGTGGCCCTCATCCAGGAACCCTGGATCCTAGAAGACAGGATTCTTAAGCTGGGGGCGTCGAAGTTCAGGCTCTGCAAAGCCAACACTACAGGTAAAAGGCGAGCCTGCATCCTCGCAAAAAAGAACATTAACCTCTTTTTGCTACCCAATTTCAGCAATGAAGACCACGTAGCCGCAGCCGTAGAGAGCCCAAATGGCCCTCTAAGGATATGTTCGGCGTATATGGGCCACGACCAGGAGGTCCTCCCCCCGCACCCGCTAATCAGAAGACAGCAGGAAGCACAAGATCGACCTGATCATAGGTTGCGATGACAACGCCCACCATCATCAGTGGGGAAGCACTGACACGAACGAGAGGGGTGAGTCAATTTTCGATTTTATCCTAGGCTCCAATCTTTTGGTGGGTAACAGGGGTACAGAACCCACTTTCATAGTCAAGAACAGAAGGGAAGTACTTGACGTCACTCTTTACTCTGAATCCCTAGCAGACAGGATTGTTAGTTGGAGAGTCCTAGAGAAACACTATTTCTCGGACCACCGATACATAGAATTAGTGGTCAATTTCGAGAACTTTAATCGACAAACGGTACGCAACCCGAGGAAAGCGAACTGGGAGTTATACAGGAAAAAACTAGATAGTTCCTTGGGGAGACCTCCAACAGGGGACGTTGACAATAAAGAAGCCCTGGATGCCATGGTGGACACGCTCACGGCAGCGTGCGCCAGGGCATTCAATAAAGCTTGTCCCAAAAGCAGATCGGGCAATAACAAGTCAAAGAAACCACCATAGTGGTCGCAAACACTTGCCCCCTTTAAAACCAAGGCCCGCAAGGCCTTTAATTTTGCCAGCAAAACAAACTCGGAGACAGCCTGGGAGTCGTATAAAGCGGACCTTAGGCGATATAACAAAGAACTTCGCAAGGTAAAAAGGAATGCCTGGGCCAAGTTCTGCACGAACATTCAGCAAACATCAGAGGCCTCCCAAACACCGGCCCTCAAAGCCCTTGATGGATTTTCATCCAACTCCAGGACAGTAAATGACTGCCGCAGATCTCTTAACGAGATGGCAGAGCAGCATGACATCCACCTCATATGGGTAGCCGGGCATAGGGACCACGAGGGTAATTGCGCCGCCGACGAACTGGCAAGAGCAGGTACTACCAATCCTCTCCTACCGGAGAAGGAACCAGTAGGTATCCCCTTAGCTACGTGTAGGCTAAAATGCACGGATCACTTTGACCGCGCATCACTGAGGAAATGGAGAAATCTCCAAAAATGCAGGAACTCCCGCATGATATGGCCCATCCGATCTAGGAAGAGGTCATTGATGCTCATCGCCCTTAATAGGCAGGACTGTAGTCTGGCGATCAAGGCCATTACAGGACATTGGTTAATAGGAGCACTCGCGGCTAGACTAGCGATGCCACATTATGATTACTGCAGGAGCTGTGGGGACGAAGAAGAGGAAGAGACAGTCGCACACCTCCTGTGTCAATGCCTTGCGCTGGGCCGCATCCGACTCAAATTCTTGGGCGCAGCAATACTCACAGACCTAACAGACCTCGCGGAGGTCGCTCCACACAGACTCGTAGCGAGCGGCCGCAGGAAGGTAGTACACCCTTGGGCACATAAGTAAGGGGAAGGGAGAGGTCCTCTTATAGGATCCTTGCCTGTGCGGTATCACAAGGAGCCCCAGCGGCTCAAGTGGATGGGGGTCAGGCCCAGGCCCCTCATCGCCGCCTCAACCTAACCTAACCTAACCTATATCATGGAAAAAAAATCCGCTCAAAGTAACTGTTTCCTTTTTATAATTAATTATTGCTTCACATGCTTCTAAATACTCTTTTCCTATCAATATATCATATTTTTGGGAAAAATTGTGAACCCAAAATAGTTGGTCGATCAGACAAAGTTTACTTGATTTAATTTAATTACACCATTACTTGTGTACACTTCTGACGTTTTTTATGTTTGTGGGAAATTATAATAATTTTCTTTTGTTATGTTGATTGAACTTCCTGTATCTATTACACATTTAAATGGGCGATTGTTAATAGTTATTCTGATGTAAGGATTTCTCTTTCTTCTATTGGATCCGAGTCTATTTAATGAAAATTTTCGATTTCCATTTTAGATTGATTGCTTGAATATTCGCTGTCTTTCTTCTGGTCTTTTCACTGGTTTGTTAAAATTAGTACCTTGCAAAGAAGATGTTGGCTGTTGATAATTCATAGGATTCTGAGCTCTACTTTGATTTAAGTTTTGCTGCAATTCCTGTCGACATTTTTGTTGATTGAAATTATTTGGTTGTCTATAGTTACTTTGCTGATTATAACTTTGTTGATTATTATTATTATAAAAGGAATTATTTCTTTGGAAATTATTATTTTTTTGATCATTTCTTCTATCTTTTTCTTTTTGATTTGAATTATGTTGTGATTTAACTTTATCAGAACCAGAATCATAACAACCTTCTTGTTGTGCTACTTGTTTAAGTTTACTGACTGTAGTTATATCGTGCCTTGCTAATGTCATGAATAACCAGTCAGGAAGTTTTCTCATTATTCAATCTTTTACAGTATTATTCATGGCATTTTTATAAATCATTGTAATTAAATTATTGTTTTCAAACGACAATTCGTTTGTTATGACAAATATTTTTTATTGTAGAGTCGTCTTAGTAATTCCTCGCATGGGGTTTGGGTTTTATATTCATCGATGAGAGCACTCCTTAGATCGGGCCAATTGGTTGCTGCTGATAGCTGGGACACTCGCTGTGCATCTCCTGATAATTGCATCTCAATTGCACTGAAGAATACAGCTATTTGACGCGGATCAGTTGATGGATACAAATTTAAAATGTATTCGATCCGTCTGATGAATGCACTTAATTCCCTGGTGCTTCCATTAAAATTCGGAAATTGCGTTATCTGGGCAAAAGTCTGATTAATGTGTATCTCGCAGTGCAACTAGACTTGTGCCACTGTTTCAGCCATTTAAACGTTTGTATTTCTTATTTGTTCCGGTAGCAGTCACACTAAGAAAGCGGGCTACTAATTTATTTTAAGTTTTTGTGTTTTGTATATTTTTTGGTAGCAGTCACACTTTGAAAAGTGGGCTACAAATTGAAATTAACACGTAAGTTCTTTTGCGGATGTGAATAACGATTAACACTCGCGGTTATTATTATAGCTGCAGTTGCATTAGCATACAATACTTCAACGATGTTCTACGATCTCGATTGATCACTGGTCTTTTTTACACATCCTACCGACTGCGCCAATTAAATATCTTGTTCAAAATAGTTTGAAAAAATATATTTTTACTAGCAGTACCCTGCCACGTTTCGCTGTGGCATATTGTTGTTGCACGCATAAAAAATAAGTCAAACAAAAAAGAATAATTTTCAAATTAATTAAATTCTGTAATACTTGTGGGTATACAATATTCTTTGTTTCTCCTCCTTAATCATTCATTATTATTTCTGTATTTTAGTACATAGGTTGCTCTTCACTTAAGCACCTTGTGATACACGACATTTTTTGTTTTATTATCAGGCGCAAAAACAAACAACGCAGATGGTCTTCCGACCCGTGAACATGCCACGTATAATTGACCATGGGAAAAACATGAATGTTCTAGATTTAAACCACAAACTTTTAAGGATTGGCCTTGTGATTTGTTGATTGTCATGGCAAATGCAAGACGTATCGGAAATTGAAGTCTTTTAAATTCAAACGGCATATCGGTTGGGATCATCGGGATCCTCGGAATTAGAACTTCCTCACCTTTGAATTTTCCTATCATTATCGTAGCGTAAATTACATTGTTCATCAATTTACTAACCACCAAACGCGTACCGTTGCACAGTTTTGGTTGGTTTATGTTTCGAAGCATGATTACTACGGAGCCAACCTTTAGGCGTAAATTGTGCGGTGGTAAGCCAGGCACGTCCAAAGAGTTTAAAAATTCAATTGGATAGTTGGTGGCTTCATCTTCATTTGTGACGCAGTCAATAGATTTGAATGAATGCATTGTTCCAATGATCTTATTTTGAATTATGTAGTTCAGGTCATCTACATCTTTATTCTTAGCCGCTAAAATTGCTCGCTCACTCAACCATTCATTATTTTTGTAGTTAGAAATAATATTTGGAAATACATTGTTGATAAGTTCGTCTTTTGATGAGACAAAATTACAGAAATTATTTGGAAATGATATTAAACCGCTCGATTCATCGACAGGTACTTGACCATTACCGATAGTCAGCAATTGCTCCGAGAAATCTTCAGCAGATGTATCATTAAGCAATGTAACTCTCATGTTTGTTGTCAGCTGCAGTTTCTTCACATAGCGCCATAGATTTGACGATTTGAGGCAAGCGTTTATTTCGTCTGCAGCCGTAGATCTTGGAATTACTGGCAGTATTTGGCGGAAATCGCCAGACAGTAAAATCATTGCTCCTCCAAAACATCTCGAGTCATTGCGTATGCCGTGGTCGCATATTGCTCCAGAATTGCTTAATACTGGATGTACTTAACCAAAATAAATGAAGAAAAAACAGCTAGCCCTTATAGAAAACAAAAAAGGCCAAAACAACGTTTGCCGTGGTCGCATTTTAAATGTTCAATGACAACTCTTAAACAACCTGACCAACGCATGATGTTCATGAAGCAGACACTGCAAGTCTTGAAGAATTGCTCGCTTCATTCCTGCATTGATCCCTAGGCGTCGATCAAGTTGTTCTTCCATGTTGCCCATGAAATTGTATATTTGTAAAAATTTATTCTGTGTACCTTCGAAAGGTAGTAATGATCCAATTCGATGGTGAATCTGTCCTTGTATCTACAAAAAAAAACCAGATTCTTTAACTACATTCTATGTAAGTACAAAAATAAATACCTTAATGTCGGATTAAAACCTTCTTCTTCGATAATGTCTGCCCCAAATGACGTCATTTGGAAACAACTATTGTATTTTCGAGTATTTGCAAGAAAGTGGCGTGATTCTTGTGTTTCGCCGCAAAGCAATGAATACAATGGCTCATGTGGCGGAGTCAACACTGGCAATTTCACTTTACCATTAACGCAGCATAATCCAGGCGTTTCTCCGGAAAACTTTAATGCACCACAATACTCGCAAACAACGTCCATTTGCCCAATGCAAACGCTAGGATGCAAGCTGTAATCATTGCTGCAATCGTATCGAAACGCAGCTCGATTCAAATCAGCTAAATATCTTGTTCTGCGTCGCAAATTAAAATCTATTTGAGAAGCACGAAGTCGAGCCATACTATTGCGGCGCTGTTCACGTGCAATTTCTTGTTCTTCTTCAGTACTTTCATATGCAATATTTTGTATTCTTCTTGCATTACGGCTTTGTCGGGAAAGATTCGACCGTCTTGGTCGCGGCATTATTAATTAAACTTCACTTCACTTCAATCCACTTGTTAATTATTTATTTAATAGAAATAGTTTTAATATTGATTTCAGCGCAACACAATCTTTTTGGTTCGTTGTTAAATTTGAGAGCCTGACTATGAATTTGACTTCGTTTGTAACTGACATTTTGACATTTGACATTTTCTTCTTAGCTGTCTGCCTAAATAAAAAAGTATGGGCCAGGGAGGAACGCTGTCGAACGGGACAAAAAGTATCCTATGTCCTTCTCCTGGCTCTAAGCTACCTCCCTACCAATTTTCACTCAAATCTGTTCTTCCGTTCTTGATTTATAAGTGTTGTAACATAAAACACGTTGTTCTTTTATATATATAGATTTGAGTTCCGGTTTTGATACTGTGTGATTCTTAGAGTTTCAGAACTGCTTAGAGTTTCAGAACAACTGCTTAGAACTTTGAAATTTCAGAACTACTGCTTAGAATTTTAGAATTTCAGAACTAACTTATCTTTGGGGCTCTAAGTCCTTTTTATACCCTTGCAGAGGGTATTATAATTTTGTCCAAAAGTGTGCAACGCAGTGAAGGAGACATCTCCGACCCCATTAAGTATATATATTCTTGATCAGGATCACCTTCTGAGTTGATATGAGCATGCCCGTCTGTCTGTCTGTTTCTACGCAAACAAGTCTCTCAGTTTTAAAGCTATCGTCTTGAAACTTTGCACACACCCTTCTTTCCTTTGCACGCAGTATATAAGTCGGAACGGCACGGACCGGCCGAGTATATCCTATAGCTACCATATAACTGATTGATGGGAAATGCTATAACTTCGGTGTTTTTAGAGTAAGAGCGGTGTATTATGACGTTCCAAATTTCATAAGAATCGTCCGACCAAAATACCAAATGTTTTCAGATAGGACATTGAGACTTTTTTTCGATTTTGTATTGTAATAAATTGGTTTTGTTATGATATTCTTAGAAAGATCGGCCAACTATATCAGATGTTTGCGATATATATGCGGGTCTAACTGCAAGAGTATATCAACTTGGGTCCGCCCAAAGTTACCTTTTCTTTCTTGTTAGACGATCCTTATTATACCATTGCAGAGGGTATTATATTTTTGGTCTAAAGTGTGCAACGCAGTGAAGGAGACATCTCCGACCCTATAAAGTATATATTTTCTTGATCAGGATCTTTTATCGTTTATCGTATCTTTTTATTGTTCTACGTATACTTTTTATGCGATTGCCTTAGAAAAATTAACTCAGGTTATTGATCTTTGCGTCGTATTAGACTCGAAACTTAAATTTTCCGACCATATTTCCTCAATGGTTAATAAGGCTAAAAGAATCCTTGGTTTTATTAAAAGGTAGTCAAAAGAATTTAAAGACCCGTACATAACTAGAACCTGGTTCATTTCTTTGGTCCTTTCGATATTGGAGTACGGTTTATGCGTCTGGAGTCCTCAATATGGAGAACATCAGGACCGAAAAGAATCCGTACAAAAGAATTTCTTACCTCTTTCATTTAGAGGTCTTAACTGGGATGCTAATCTTCACCTTCCATCTTTAAATAGTTGACTCTTACTAATAAAGCTACCTAGGTTAACAAATCGAAGGATAATGCTCGGTGTAGTTTTTCTGCATAACCTAAATAATAAGGATGTAGATAGGCAACATTTAATAACAAAGCAAGACCCTTTTAGGGTCTTATGTTCGAACAACAATGGTCTCTACTCTATAAAATTTCTTTTCTGCCCTTCAAATTAAAAATATAGAACTTTAAATTTCCTTAATAACTCCTCCTAGCTTAATAAATTACACATAGTTTAACATATACTAATAAATCATTTCTCGCGTGCGTCTCTGTCGTCTGAGCCTCTGAGCTTTATTATGAACAGAGGAATGCTAGCTTATGCTCTAATTGCTTATGCTCTAATTCTCTTTCTTCTATTGGATCCGAGTCTATTTAATGAAAATTTTCGATTTCCATTTTAGATTGATTGCTTGAATATTCGCTGTCTTTCTTCTGGTCTTTTCACTGGTTTGTTAAAATTAGTACCTTGCAAAGAAGATGTTGGCTGTTGATAATTCATAGGATTCTGAGCTCTACTTTGATTTAAGTTTTGCTGCAATTCCTGTCGACATTTTTGTTGATTGAAATTATTTGGTTGTCTATAGTTACTTTGCTGATTATAACTTTGTTGATTATTATTATTATAAAAGGAATTATTTCTTTGGAAATTATTATTTTTTTGATCATTTCTTCTATCTTTTTCTTTTTGATTTGAATTATGTTGTGATTTAACTTTATCAGAACCAGAATCATAACAACCTTCTTGTTGTGCTACTTGTTTAAGTTTACTGACTGTAGTTATATCGTGCCTTGCTAATGTCATGAATAACCAGTCAGGAAGTTTTCTCATTATTCAATCTTTTACAGTATTATTCATGGCATTTTTATAAATCATTGTAATTAAATTATTGTTTTCAAACGACAATTCGTTTGTTATGACAAATATTTTTTATTGTAGAGTCGTCTTAGTAATTCCTCGCATGGGGTTTGGGTTTTATATTCATCGATGAGAGCACTCCTTAGATCGGGCCAATTGGTTGCTGCTGATAGCTGGGACACTCGCTGTGCATCTCCTGATAATTGCATCTCAATTGCACTGAAGAATACAGCTATTTGACGCGGATCAGTTGATGGATACAAATTTAAAATGTATTCGATCCGTCTGATGAATGCACTTAATTCCCTGGTGCTTCCATTAAAATTTGGAACTTGCCTAATCTGGCTTAAAGTCTGATTAAGGTGTAGCTCAGAGAGTAACTGGATTTGTGCCACTGGTTCAGCCATTGTAATGTTTGTATTTTTTATTTATTTCGGTAGCGGTCACACTAAGAAAGCGGGCTACTAATTTATTTTAAGTTTTTGTGTTTTGTATATTTTTTGGTAGCAGTCACACTTTGAAAAGTGGGCTACAAATTGAAATTAACACGTAAGTTCTTTTGCGGATGTGAATAACGATTAACACTCGCGGTTATTATTATAGCTGCAGTTGCATTAGCATACAATACTTCAACGATGTTCTACGATCTCGATTGATCACTGGTCTTTTTTACACATCCTACCGACTGCGCCAATTAAATATCTTGTTCAAAATAGTTTGAAAAAATATATTTTTATTTGAGTTCCGGTTTTGATACTGTGTGATTCTTAGAGTTTCAGAACTGCTTAGAGTTTCAGAACAACTGCTTAGAACTTTGAAATTTCAGAACTACTGCTTAGAATTTTAGAATTTCAGAACTAACTTATCTTTGGGGCTCTAAGTCCTTTTTATACCCTTGCAGAGGGTATTATAATTTTGTCCAAAAGTGTGCAACGCAGTGAAGGAGACATCTCCGACCCCATTAAGTATATATATTCTTGATCAGGATCACCTCCTGAGTTGATATGAGCATGCCCGTCTGTCTGTCTGTTTCTACGCAAACAAGTCTCTCAGTTTTAAAGCTATCGTCTTGAAACTTTGCACACACCCTTCTTTCCTTTGCACGCAGTATATAAGTCGGAACGGCACGGACCGGCCGAGTATATCCTATAGCTACCATATAACTGATTGATGGGAAATGGTATAACTTCGGTGTTTTTAGAGTAAGAGCGGTGTATTATGACGTTCCAAATTTCATAAGAATCGTCCGACCAAAATACCAAATGTTTTCAGATAGGACATTGAGACTTTTTTTCGATTTTGTATTGTAATAAATTGGTTTTGTTATGATATTCTTAGAAAGATCGGCCAACTATATCAGATGTTTGCGATATATATGCGGGTCTAACTGCAAGAGTATATCAACTTGGGTCCGCCCAAAGTTACCTTTTCTTTCTTGTTAGACGATCCTTATTATACCATTGCAGAGGGTATTATATTTTTGGTCAAAAGTGTGCAACGCAGTGAAGGAGACATCTCCGACCCTATAAAGTATATATTTTCTTGATCAGGATCTTTTATCGTTTATCGTATCTTTTTATTGTTCTACGTATACTTTTTATGCGATTGCCTTAGAAAAATTAACTCAGGTTATTGATCTTTGCGTCGTATTAGACTCGAAACTTAAATTTTCCGACCATATTTCCTCAATGGTTAATAAGGCTAAAAGAATCCTTGGTTTTATTAAAAGGTAGTCAAAAGAATTTAAAGACCCGTACATAACTAGAACCTGGTTCATTTCTTTGGTCCTTTCGATATTGGAGTACGGTTTATGCGTCTGGAGTCCTCAATATGGAGAACATCAGGACCGAAAAGAATCCGTACAAAAGAATTTCTTACCTCTTTCATTTAGAGGTCTTAACTGGGATGCTAATCTTCACCTTCCATCTTTAAATAGTTGACTCTTACTAATAAAGCTACCTAGGTTAACAAATCGAAGGATAATGCTCGGTGTAGTTTTTCTGCATAACCTAAATAATAAGGATGTAGATAGGCAACATTTAATAACAAAGCAAGACCCTTTTAGGGTCTTATGTTCGAACAACAATGGTCTCTACTCTATAAAATTTCTTTTCTGCCCTTCAAATTAAAAATATAGAACTTTAAATTTCCTTAATAACTCCTCCTAGCTTAATAAATTACACATAGTTTAACATATACTAATAAATCATTTCTCGCGTGCGTCTCTGTCGTCTGAGCCTCTGAGCTTTATTATGAACAGAGGAATGCTAGCTTATGCTCTAATTGATGCACAAGCCATTTCCAAAATTCTAAAAGACCGCGAAAAAAAAAGAGTGCGAAGAGGCAGCGATCAATGGAAGGAAGAGCCCCCCAAGCGACGAAGAAGAAGGACCAGCCACAGACGTCCAACCGCTCTTTCACCGAAGTAACGAAGGGAAGAACCCTCATTTGAGTCCTGGACAAGGGATCCAAGGATGGGCTTATCCCCAAGTACCTTTGGTGACGGATGGTTAACGAGTTGCAAGGGTAGCGGTTAGCGGTTAACAACCTAGCGTTTATAAACCTACTACGATCCCTAGATGATTTTGCAATTGCCTTCTTTGAAAAATTTCCCCAGAATTTATGCATCCATCTATGAGTTCTCTCAGCATGGGCAGATAAGAACGGGCTAGGAGTAAATCCATCCAAAACCGACCTTGTCCTCTTCACTAGAAGTACGAAATTCCGAGTTTAAGGCTTCCAAAACTGTCAGGGGAAACACTTACCTTCAGTGGTAGCGCCAAGTACCTAAGAACTACGCTAGACAGGAAACTGGACTGGAAGCTAAACACTATGGATACAGCAAAGAAGGCGACTACCGCGCTCTAAACCTGCCGCAAGGCCATTGGTTTCAGATGGGGAATTTCTCCAAAAATAGTTATATGGTGGTATACAGCCGTCATTAGACCCACCCTATTATTCGGGATAGTGGTCGGGGTGCTTGCTTTAAAAAACACCATTTGTAGGGAAAGGCTTACGAAAACGCAAAAGATTGCGGAGGTCTGCATGACAGGCAGTCTCCGGACCACACCAATAGACGCCCTAGATTTTATACTCTACCTATTACCTATCTAGAAATACCTGTAGAGATAGTGGCGATCAAGATAGCCAAAAGACAAAAGTGGATCTACACCATTTCACGCCTACGGAGGCTCAAAATATAAGGTTTCCATTCCATCCCGGGACCAGCCGGTTCCCTTCATATTTACATAGATGGGTCAAAGTTGGGAGGCAGTTTCCACTACGACTGGCTGTGTATTAATGAGTCCTTCAGACTCCCCGACCACTTTAGTAAGTTCCAAGCAGAAGTAATAGCTATTGGGGAAGCACTAAGATCTCCAGCACTTACTGGCAATCAAGAAACCATTTTTATCTTCTAGATAGTCAAGCGGCACTCAAAGCCCGTGACGGATTCTCATCCAACTCCAGGGCAGTGAATGACTGTCGTGGATCTTTTAACGAGATGGCGGAGCAGCATGACATCCACCAAATGGGTGCCCGGACATAGGGACCACGAAGGAAATTGCGCCGCTGATAAACTAGCAAGGGCAGGTAGTACCAACCCTCTCCTCCCGATCTACACCAAAATATAAGGTTTCCATTCTATCCCGGGACCAGCCGGTTCCCTTCATATTTACATAGATGGGTCAAAGTTGGGAGGCAGTTTCCACTACGACTGGCTGTGTATTAATGAGTCCTTCAGACTCCCCGACCACTTTAGTAAGTTCCAAGCAGAAGTAATAGCTATTGGGGAAGCACTAAGATCTCCAGCACTTACTGGCAATCAAGAAACCATTTTTATCTTCTAGATACTCAAGCGGCACTCAAAGCCCTTGACGGATTCTCATCCAACTCCAGGGCAGCGAATGACTGTCGTGGATCTTTTAACGAGATGGCGGAGCAGCATGACATCCACCAAATGGGTGCCCGGACATAGGGACCACGAAGGAAATTGCGCCGTTCATAAACTAGCAAGGGCAGGTAGTACCAACCCTCTCCTCCCGGAGAAAGAACTAGTAGCCATTTCCTTAACAACGTATAGGCTGAACTGCTGGGATCACTTCGACCTGGTAGCACTGAGGAAATGGAGGAATCTCCAGATCTACTGGAACCCACGCATAATATGTTCCACCCGTTCTACGAAAAGATCAATGATGCTTATCACCCTCAATAGGCAGGACTGCAGTCTGCTAGTCAACTCCACCAACTCCTGGTTAATAGGAACGCACGCGGCTAGACTAGCGGTGCCACTCTATGATTACTGAAGGAGCTGCGGAGATGTAGAAGAGTAGGAGTCAGTCATACACCTCCTGTGTCATTGCCCTGCGCTGGGTAACACTCACGGACCTAACATACCTCACGGAGATCGCTCCACGCAGACTCGTTGCCTTCATCCGGAAAGCTGGATGGGACCGCAAACCGCCAGAGGAATTCACTGCAACGCACTGAAGGAGACATCACCGACCCTATTAAGTATATATACTCTTGATCAGGATCACCACCTGAGTTGATATACGAGTTTGGCTTCGCCCGAAGTCAGCTTTCCTTTCTTCAGGAAAGTTTCTTGTCTTATAATATAACCAATTCATTAGAATAAACTAGAAAGGATAGATATACTCAAGTTGACCGTCTATGTTATTATACATTTTATTTTTATTATATTAAAATTATTATATTAAAATATTGTGTATTATACCTTCTACTCAAAGAGTACAAGGGTATATTGTAGTCGTTTAAATGCATGTAGGGAACTCCGAAATCTCCAAAAGAAGGAATTCCAAAATCTTTATATATTCTTGATCAGCATCAACAGCCAGAGAGTCGACACATTAATGACACATTAGGTTTAATTTTGAAGAAGAAGAAAAAAAGATTTTTCTTGAATAACTTCTAAACAATAAGTTGGATTGGGAAGATTAAGCCGTAAACAAAAAAAAATTGTTCCAAAAAAAAAAAAGACTCCATCTGTATAACGAGATTAGTTTATCTCACACTTCAAATAACAAAAAAATAAAAAAAGAAAGGTGGCTGCTTAATATTTAAAAAAATGGGCGAAAACGAAACGAAAGAAATGGTCTTGCCTCTTCAACGTTATAAATTCGATTATTATTTTCTCTAATCTTAAGCCTAACTTATCTATTGCGGCGTGGCGGGGCGAATTCGCACAAGAGCGAATATGAGTTTTCGCTCCCGCTCCACCCTAAGCTATCTAAGAGTAAATTTACAGACTAACAACTAACAAATACAATTCAGCTATAACTATAATTCACAATTTTCGACTTCAATAAAATACAAATTAATTTACACCGGCCCCGTTGAAGGCCTCCATCAGGCTTCAACTAACTGGCAGCCGCGCCAGCTTGTGGACCGCTCTCCTATATTCCGCTCCAGAGCTAGTTCGGACGACGGCGACCCTGATCCTTCCGTCCGCGCCGGCGTGTGTTGCTCCTACTAGTCCCGTGAGCCACTGTTGTGGCGGCTGGTCATCCTCTGCGATCAGGACCAGCTCGCCCGTCCGGATGTCGTCCTCCTTGTTCTGCCACTTCGACCGCGCCTGTAGGCCCAATACGTACTCCCGGGACCATCGCTGCCAAAACATTTGCTTGATTGACGAGACAAGCCGCCATCGCCGCAAGCACGTTACACCCTGCTGGTCCGGGGTCCGCGGTGCTGGTGGGGCGATGAGCGGCCCGCCTGTCAACAGGTGCCCGGGAGTAAGCACCACGCCGTCGCTTGGGTCCTGACTCAGAGCCCCCAGGCGTCGTGCTGACCGCTCCTCCGCGGTCAGCCTGGCGTTCCCTACCGCTCGTAGGAGTAGCTGTTTTGCAGACTTCACACCTGCCTCCCATAGTCCGCCCATGTGCGGAGCCCGCGGCGGTATGAACGCAAATACGCATCCGCTTTTTAATACGTATTGCGTGACCGCGTCGACCTCGTCCTCGATTCTCCGACGAAGGTCTGCGAAGTGGCGACTCGCTCCGACGAAGTTCGTCGCGTTGTCGCAGTGCACGATCTGCAGACATCCTCGGCGCCCAACGAACCTTTGAAAAGCCAATAAAAAGGAATCAGTTAAAAGGTCGGAAACTACTTCTAACTGAACTGCCTTGGACGCAAAACAAACAAATAAGGCAATGTAGGACTTATAGGGTGGCCTACCACGAATTTTCAATGTCGTATCTATAGGGCCACAAAAATCAACACCACATATGGAGAATGGGCGGAGAGCACGAATTCTATCTAAGGGTAAATCACCCATGATTTGAGTCATCAGACGAGGCTTGCATTTAAAGCAGCGTATGCATGACCGTACTGTCTGACTGCAGACTTCCTGCGCATTTACGATCCATATGCGCTGTCGCAAAAGACTCACAAGTGCTCGTGGACCCACATGAAAATTCGACTCGTGCAAGTATCAGACGTAGCTCTGAACAAATTGAGTGCGTTTTGTCAACAATACTGGAAACTTGCCATCGTACCATATAGAAGCATTAGCTAGTCGCCCCCCAACCCGCAACAACGAAAAGGTAAGCCCAGCCTCTGAAGATTCGTGTAGAAAGGGATTTAGCTTTTGTAGGCTAGGGCTAACACTTCAATTTTTTTAAGTCTTTATCCTTTAGTCTAAGTCTTTTATTCTTTATCGCTTCCATCTGTAGAAGCGATGGAACCGTCACCCATTCTGGTGACGGATCAAACCGGGGGCTCGTCGGCCACTTATCTTCCGATTCTACAGTCTCCTTTACGTCTCCACCTCTGGACACTATATCTGCCGGGTTCTGTTTAGTTGGTACATGCCGCCACGTGCTATTATCTGACCAATCTTGAATTTCAGCTACTCTATTCGATACGAACGTTGACAACGACGATGGATGGGAACAAATCCAATGAAGAGTTACTTCTGCATCCGACCAAAATACACTTCGTTTGATCGAAACTTTTATTAGAGGCTTTATCTTGCGGCAGAGATCTGCGAGAAGGTGAGCGGCACATAACTCAAGACGGGGAAGCGTCTTTGTCGTGAGCAGCGCTACTTTGGACTTTGCCGTCAACAATGAAACTTTAATACCTTCTGCAGGCTCCATAGGCTCTCATCGATGCGTCAGAAAAGGCATGAATTTGAATCGGTGACATCGGCTTGGTAAACACGAATCTCGGAGTTGAGATGTTCTCTAATTGCGACAAGGCAATTTGTATTTTGTTTCACGCTGTTTCTAAGTGTAGTGGAATTGACTCATCCCAATCTAGCTTATTTAGCCAAAGTTCCTGCAATAGGATCTTTCCTTTTATAAGTATCGGGCTTAATAGGCCAAGGGGGTCAAGCGATTCCTAATGCTTTAGTCACTTCTGAGTCCGAAAGTGTTATTGGCTTAACCGTGATCTCGGATGCAGTAACTTCAGGCGAGTTTGAAAACCACTTGCTCAATTCAAACCCAGCGTTCCGAAGAACCTGAGTTACTTCAGACTTAATTGTCTTTAGCTCATCAATGCAACCAGCACCCGTTAACATGTCGTCGACGTAAAAGTCGGACCCAATAACTTTAAGCGAGGCAGCTCGAGGGAATGTATTTTTCACAGATTCACTCAACCTCTTCAAACACCTTATGGCCAGGAATGGGGCTGGCGCAGTGCCATATGTAACGGTGTTGAGCTTGCACAGTTCCAAGGACTCTGATGGGTCTTTCCTCCAAACTATCAACTGGTATCGCCTATCGGCTTCATGTACTATTACTCTGCGATACATTTTTTTTTATGTCGGCTATCAGAGCGAATCTGTACAGCCGGAACCTAATAATAATTGAATACAACTCTTCCTGGATGGTACGACCAACCATCAACAGATCGTTAAGACACTTATGATTTGATGTCTTACAAGACGCATTAAACACGACTCGTAATTTGGCAGTACAATTGTATTTTTCTGATAATGTTCCTCACATAACTCTTGTTCAGGTGACTAAAGCTTTTTGGAAGTTGGTACTTCTTCCAGCGACCAGAATTTTTTCAAATTGCCATCTATCGTCTCGAGTAATTCTTCTTGGCAATTCAGGCTAGAGACAGGCTGTTGAGGAGTTGGGGTGTTTGCCTTATATTTTCCCCATACTATCCATCCAAGGAGAGTTTTTTGGAGGATGGGATGGTTTGGCCCTTGTTTTATTTGGCCAACGGACAAAAATTCGAAAAATGACTCAGCTCCAATTAACATATCTATCCGCTGAGGTTTGTAGAAATATGGGTCTGCTAGCGGCAAGCGGCGGACCTTCTTTGGTAGGTCCCAATCTTTCACGTTCACTGACTGGTCAGGGTGATAACCCGAGATAGTTCTCAAAATCCAAAAGTCGAACGGAAACTCACTACCATTAATTGTTGACTTCACCACAGTGTGTATCTTTTTCTTAACCTGGGAATTAGCTTGACCAATTCCAAGCAAGTTGATACACGATTCCTCCCTACGGATCTGTAAGCGTTGAGCAAGTTCTTCAGTAATGAAGTTCATTTGTGACCCAGAGTCAAGTAGAGCTCGGGCCAATATATGCTCGCCATTTTTAGTTCTAACGCTTACGATCGACGGCGCTAACAAAACCCTTTCTAGAGATGACGCATGCAAAGCATGCGACGTAGAAGGGCCATCAAGATGTAGCGCTGGAGGAGGATGTTCATTTGGTGGTGGTAACGCCAAGTTATTTTCGGTCACAGTAAATCGGTGCAGAAGTTTGTGGTGCGATCTTGCACAAATTTGACATCTTGTCGATTTACACTTCGCAACCGTGTGACCTTTTCGCAGACAATTTAAACATAATGAGGCTGACTTGACAAACTCAAACCGTTGCATTAAAGCAAGGCGAGCGAACGGACTACACTGGGCAAGACTATGGTCTTGTGCATTGCAATAACTGCAAGCTTGTTTATTGGAAGCGGAGCAAGCCAACGAACTCCTATTGTGGTGCTTCCCGAACCCAATTTTCTCCTGTTTTGGCTTGCCAGTCTCTTCAGCGGACAGGTGCTGGTACCTACGATTTAATATTTTTTTTGAAATCGGACCACAGCGGCAATTCCTCATAATCCAGTGACTCTTCCCATTTTTCTCTGGTCACGGGATCTACTCTACTCAAAACTAAGTGAATGATCATTGAGTTTGCAATTTTAGTGTCATCTCCTATGGATAATAGTGACCCATAGATCAATGACACTGTGTCGATGAGACCTCTAAACGACGACGCAGACGGCTGGGAAACTTTCGGAAGACTGAATAATTTGCTTATTTGGTTCGCAAAGATGAGACATTCGTTATCGTAAACTCTTTTTAGACTAGCAATAGCTTTGTCATAATTACTCTCGGTGACTTGGAATGCCTTGATAGTTCCTAAGGCTTCACCAGAGAGGCAAGAAATTAAATGGTTAAATTTCTCGATAACAGGATTGTTCACATCCTTGTCTACTAATGTCTTAAAGAGACTCATGAAACTGCTAATAGTTTCCACTGAATTTTGGCAATGCCAAACTGGGTCGAGTTGGGGCTGCAGAAATTGCAGTAGCTGGTGGGGACTCTTCAGCTAACGTGAAAGCATTTAATAAAGACATCACCCTTGCCTTAGTTGTTATCTCTAATTCTTCCAACTCGGCTCCAAAATCATCTTCCTCATCTAATTGCTCGATCTGGTCATGCAACTCGTTTGCCTTAAATATTGTCTCATTTAAAACCTGAAGCCTGCACTCTAGCTCGGTCTTCACTAAAGGAACTGACCCAGCTTCCAAACGTTCCTCTAACCGGCGAATGCTTTTTACCCTGACATTTAATCTTCTTCTTAATTCATCAAGAGTCGTGGATTTTAGTTTCTGTTTATTACTTTCCATTTTTAAATATATTTATTTTTTTTTAATAAACAGACAGGCCGTCAGCCAACGGGTACAACAGGGGGACCTACGCGCAAGCATTTGCGTGCCGTAACTGTGTACACCGCTGGTAGTGCGACTATACTCTCCACGTGAGGGCGGCTGGTAACAGGTCCCGGTAAGGTCATGTCTCTGCCGAGGATGCTGGCTAATGGTAGTCGGGCGAGGAGAAGAACACTCTCTTCCTTAAATCACCCCAATCCAAGGTGGAACAGCATATGCCGAAGGATGCGTGTCCGAGGGGGGGCTCGGACGCTAATATGCGAACTCTGGGGGACAGGCCGACCTCCCAGTTTTAACCAGGCTTATCGTGACAAGCGGGCTATGTCATGATGGACGAACCCCTTCCCGCCTACTCGTGGGACCAAAACATGAACATCACTTTACCTAACAAAAACCAAAGCGGAGAACGGAACTCCCTAAAAAAGACCGGAAATGGGGCCAACGGCCCGTCAAACTCCAAGGCCCTCAAAAGCCAAGGAGTTGCTGAGATGGAGAAGTCCCCCACAGAGGGACAACATCTGGAGGCGGGACGCGCCGGTGCGGTGGAGGTTGCCAAGGCAGCTTCCTCCAAAGCGGGGATAGCTATGGGACCACCGAACGGTGTGGAGAGGAAGACCCCAGGGTCAACCTCTAAACCAACCGGCGGGGCCCCTAAGGCGAACCCTGGTCCGGGAGCGTCTCACTCAACGCAGCGTAAAGGCTCTTACAAAGATAGGAGAAGAGCAGCCTTCATTCTGATGAGGGCGGACCCATCGGCCGAAGCCAACCCGGACCAGGCCGAGATTATTAAGTGGGCAAGGGAGATCCTACCCGACTTCAATCCGGAAAAGGCGGGAGAAAGGCAGGATCCGAAGAGACGCACTGGGTCAGACCCTGCCAAGGAGGCCGCGCAAAGCGCGAAGAGGCAGAGGTCCACAGAGGGAGAAGCCCCCCAGGCCAAGAAGAGGAAGGTCCAGCCGCAGCCGCCCAACCGCTCGTTCGCCGAGGTGACGAAGGGAAGAACCCTAATTGGAGTCCTGGACAAGGGCTCCAAGGATGGGCTCATCCCCAAGGACCTTTGGCGACGAGTGGTTAACGAGTTGCATGGGCCCCCACCCCCACCAGAATGCGAAGACGCAGGATGGTATCAGAGTAGCGTCAAGGTGATTGCTTGCCAAGACGCGTGATCGGTGGAGACTTACAAGCGGATGGTTGCATCGCTTGGAGAGGTCTACCCAGGAGCTAAGCTGGTGGCGGTTGACTGGGACGAGATCCCTAGCAAACCGAGGGCGCGAGTGTGGCTCACAGAAAAGCCAGCCGACCCGAAAACCATTCTTACAATGCTTAGGATGTGCAACCCGACGCTCCCCACGGCGGACTGGAGAGTCGCCAAGGTCGAGGAGGCGGTGGGACTGCGGAGGCAGGTCGTCCTCACACTAAACGAGGAGACCGTAAAAGCCCTGGAGAGGACGGAGCACCGGCTAAAGTACGGATTCGAGCATGTTTCGGTCCGTATCTATAAATCTGAAGCGACGGCCAAGCCAGGAGGTATCGGTCTGGAGGCAGACACACAAGAGCCAGACTTGGAGGAGCCGACCGAAGAGGGGCACCCGGAGGGAATGTCGGATGAGGAGGAGGACATTCTAGAAGGGTACACCTCGGAGGAAAGCGACTTGGCAAGGGCGCTTGGTGGTGTCGGAATGGAGGAGGACTCTCTGCTGGGCTCCGAGACGGAGGCAGAGATAACTGTGGTGGAGGTTTTTAAGGATGTCCCTGACGATCTTACAAATAAACCTCCACCACAGTAAAGCGGCGTCAGCTGCCCTCTTTCTCCACCTCGCCGAGAGTGGAGCAGATGTGGCCCTCATCCAGGATCCTAGGAGACAGGATTCTTGGGCTGGGGGCGTCGGAGTTCAGGCTCTGCAAAGCCAACACTACAGGTAAAAGGCGAGCCTGCATCCTCGCAAAAAAGAACCTTAACCTCTTTTTGCTACCCAATTTCAGCAATGAAGACCACGTAGCCGCAGCCGTAGAGAGCCCAAATGGCCCTCTAAGGATATGTTCGGCGTATATGGGCCACGACCAGGAGGCCCTTCCCCGCACCCGCTAATCAAACAGCTGGTGGAAGACAGCAGGAAGCACAAGATCGACCTGATCATAGGTTGCGATGCTAACGCCCATCATCATCAGTGGGGCAGCACTGACACAAACGAGAGGGGTGAGTCAATTTTCGATTTTATCCTAGGCTCCAATCTTTTGGTGGGTAACAGGGGTACAGAACCCACCTTCATAGTCAAGAACAGAAGAGAAGTACTTGACGTCACTCTTTACTCTGAATCACTAGCAGACAGGATTGTTAGATGGGGAGTCCTAGAGAAACACTCATTCTCAGACCACCGATAAATAGAATTAGTGGTCAACTTCGAGAACCTTAATCGACTAACGGTACGCAACCCGAGAAAAGCGAACTGGGAGTTATATAGAAAGAAGCTAGATAGTTCCTTGGGAAATCCTCCAACAGGGAATGTTGATAGTAGGGTAGCCCTGGATGCCATGGTGGACACGCTCACGGCAGCGTGCGCCAGGGCATTCAATAAAGCTGGTCCCAAAATCAGATCGGGCAAAAGCAAGTCAAAGAAACCACCATGGTGGTCGCAAACACTTGCGCCCTTTAAAACCAAGGCCCGCAAGGCCTTCAATTTTGCCAGAAAAACAAACTCGTAGACAGCCTGGGAGTCGTATAAAGCGGACTTTAGGCGATATAACAAAGAACTTCGCAAGGCAAAAAGGAATGCCTGGGCCGAGTTCTGCACGAACATTCAGCAAACATCAGAGGCCTCTCGACTCAGGAAGGTCCTTGCAACTACTGCACCAAATGTAGGATACATTAAAACCTCAGAGGGCAACTGGACATCGTCCAGCAAAGAAACCCTAGAGGCTCTCATAGAGACACATTTCCCGGGATGCTCTCGAGAAGACACAACCCTGGAAATGCAGACACAGGGAAATAGCCCCCCACCACTAACCCACTTGAATACCTATTGAATGATAGATATCTCAGCTGGGCAATAAATAGCTTCAAGCCCTTCAAATCCCCGGGCCCAGATGGCATTGTTCCGGCTCAACTAATTAAAGCCGGTCCCAACCTGAGATCTTGGGTCAAGATAGCTTTCTCAGCAATTTTCAGGATGGGCATCGTACCCAAAATGTGGTTGCGGACGAAAGTCGTATTTATACCCAAGGCGGGAAAACCATCTCACTGCACCCCCAAGGACTTCAGACCAATAAGCCTGTCGTCCTTCCTTCTCAAGACAATGGAGAGACTAATCAGCCTCCATATTAATCTTACTATAAACCCAGATGATATCTCGGAATCACAACATGCGTATAGGAAGGGCCGATCCACGGAAACGGCACTCCACGAAATCACTACTTTTGTCGAGAAGGCACTTAGTGATAAGGAATACGCACTCATTGCTTTTCTAGACATAGAAGGTGCGTTCAACAACATCCTACCAAGCTCGATAACCAATGCGCTGACAGGACTAGGAATAGATGATCAATCCGTACGCCTTATAGACCAGATCCTGGTAAACAGGACTGTTGAGGCGTCACTAGGAGGAGAATCTATTCATAGATACGTCAGAAGAGGCACCCCGCAAGGAGGCGTACTCTCACCCCTACTCTGAAACGTGGCGGTTAATAGCCTACTGCGATCCCTAGAAGGGGGTGGTTGCAAAGTTATCGCTTACGCGGATGATGTCGCAATTGCCTTCTCAGGAAAATTTCCCCAGACTCTATGTGACCGCATGACGGACAAACTTAGGGTCCTCTCAACGTGGGCAGCTAGAAATGGACTAGGTGTGAACCCATCCAAAACATAGCTCGTCCTCTTCACCAGGAAGTACAAAATACCAAACTTAAGGCTTCCAAAACTATTGGGAGAAACACTATCTCTTAGCGATAGCGCCAAGTACCTAGGGATTACGCTAGATAGGAAACTGGAATGGAAATCAAACACTATGGATAGAGCCAACAAAGCTACAATCGCGCTCTATACTTGCAGAAAAGCCATTGGCCTTAAATGGGGAATGTCACCAAAAATAGTAAGATGGCTTTATACAGCGGTCATAAGACCCATCCTCTTCTACGGGGTGGTGGTATGGTGGCCTGCTCTCACCAACTCCACAATCAGGGAGAAGCTCAGGAAAACGCAAAGGATGGCGGAGGTCTGTATCCCAGGCAGCCTACGTACCACTCCTACGGACGCACTAGACTTCATACTCGACCTATTACCGGTAGAGATAGTGGGAGTCAAGATGGCCACGCTATCGGCAATCAGGCTACGAGAGACGGGCGCATGGAAAAGGACTGACTACGGACATACCAAGTTAGATCTGCACCACTGCACGCCAACGGGGTCTACAGATTACTGCGTACCTGTCGATAATCCCACCTTAAAATACAAGGTCTACATTCCAACAAGGGAGGAATGGGACACATAAATCCCGGGACCAGCCGGTTCCCTCCATATTTACACAGACGGTTCAAAATTGAATGGCCAGGTGGGAGGCGGTTTCCATTGCGAACAGCTGTGTTTAAATGAGTCCTTCAGACTCCCCGACCACTGTAGTGTTTTCCAAGCAGAAGTAATAGCTATCGGAGAAGCACTCAGATCCCCAGCACTTATTGGTAATCAGGACACAATCTGTATCTTTTCAGACAGTCAAGCGGCACTCAAAGCCCTTGACGGTCTTTCATCCAACTCCAGGACAGTGAATGACTGTCGCAGATCTCTTAACGAGATGGCAGAGCAGCATGACATACACCTCATATGGGTGCCCGGGCATAGGGACCACGAGGGTAATTGCGCCGCCGACGAACTAGCAAGAGCAGGTACTACCAATCCTCTCCTACCGGAGAAGGAACCAGTAGTTATCCCCTTAGCTACGTGTAGGCTAAAATGCAGGGATCACTTTGACTGCGCATCACTGCGGAAATGGAGAAACCTCCAAAACTGCAGGAACTCCCGCATGATATGGCCAATCCGATCTAGGAAGAGGTGTCTAGCCCTGAATAGGCAGGACTGCAGTCTGGCGATCAAGGCCATTACGGGACATTGGTTAATAGGAGCACACGCGGCTAGACTAGCGGTGCCACATTATGACTACTGCAGGAGCTGTGGGGACGAAAAAGAGGAAGAGACAGTCGCACACCTCCTGTGTCAATGCCTTGCGCTGGGGCGCATCCGACTCAAATTCTTGGGCGCAGCAATACTTACAGACCTTACAGACCTCGCGGAGGTCGCTCCACACAGACTCGTAGCCTTCATCCGTAAATCTGGATGGGACCGCGAGCCGTTTCAGGAAGGATAGAGCACCCTTGGGCACATAAGTAGTGGGAAGGGAGAGGTCCTTTTGTAGGATCCTTGCCTGTGCGGTATCACAAGGAGCCCCAGCGGCTTAAGTGGATGGGGGTCAGAACCGGCCCCTCATCGCCGCCTCAACCTAACCTAACCTAATAAACAGACAACGTTAAAAAATTTAAAATTTTGCGTTTTTTATTTTTAAATAAAAATTTTTTAATTTATTTGTTAATTTGTAAAAATAAAAATTTTTGACTAATATAAAAAAATTTTTATTTTAATTATTTAATTAATAAATTAAATTCAAAAAACGAACGAAAAAAGATATTTAATTTAATATCTAGCGAAAACGAAAAATAATTAATTAATATGGCGAAAAAGATGAAATAATTAATTAATTAATTGATAGTCGAATAATGTTGATAGTCGAGGCCCTGAGTATTCAAAAAAATAGTAGGTTGCCAATGACACCGAAAAAGGTGTATACCACACAATTATAGGGTAGCGCGTCACTTGGCGTTCCGGTAAAATAAAATGCGCCAAACTAATGCATATACATACATACATATATAGCAGCGGACAACGGTTGGAGCGAAAACGAAAATTTTACCGCTGCATATATTTGTATGTACGCCAAATTATTTATGCACGTAAATATGTATTATATTTGTACATATATTTGTATATAAATAAATGTTTGGCTGCACTTAATTTAACTATTTTGTTTGGCGAAAACGAACGAGGGGTAAAGGGGAGGGTGTGGATATGTATTTATGTATGATTTTGTCAATTTTAGCCACAGGCAGTTTGTTAATAATTTAACTAAACTACTCAAATTTTTAAGCTCTACTAATTTCAAGTACGTATGCGCCAAGAATTGAAAGGAGGGTGCAATATTTCAGCACAAGACGAAGATTTAATTTGTCTCTTCTCAACTTTCAATTTTTCGCACAAATACCTGGTATACAATTACCACAATTACAATTACAATTACCAAAATACCAAATACAATTACACAGTGTTACTGTCACTTTGTTTGTGTTTGTTTATTTATTAAATATTTTGCACTATTGCCCACCCGGGGGCGCCAAAATGTATGTAAAAAGCGGGGCGAATTCGCACAAGAGCGAATATGAGCTTTCGCTCCCGCTCCGCCCTAAGCTATCTAAGAGTAAATTTACAGACTAACAACTAACAAATACAATTCAGCTATAACTATAATTCACAATTTTCGACTTCAATAAAATACAAATCAATTTACACCATCGTCCCCTCTATCCCAAATTAGTAAATCAAACTCATTTCACATTTCTCCCAATCTTATAGACTTTTGAGAGAAATTGTTGTCTAAAATTTTAAAATAAGGGCACTATTTTTCTTTTGATAGATCAGATGCAAACAGAAAATTTTTACAAATTTTTTTTTCTATGTGCACTACCGTGAACAGAGATGGTTTACATAAAATTTTACTTACAATTTATGTACAAGTAACTCATGCTTTATTTTTCAAGCTTACATTAATTACTACATTCATACTTGCTTTAAAGACTGATTGCGTGATTTGACACTACAGGTGTATCAGTTAAGTCAGGAGCAAAGCAAAATGAGACCTTATTGAGAGGTAAATATTCGTTGAGCCTAGAAATATAACAGTTTTTGCTCGTCAAACATGTTTCTCGGTCCAAGTACTGAACATTCGAAATTGAACGAATATTTTCAGGTTACGCACTTCGGTCTTACATACAAATTCATTTAAATTTGAATTTGAATTTTAACTTGTACAATGTTGAAGACAACTGATAAAAGCAGATATTTATACCCTTGCAGAGGGTATTATAATTTTGGTCAAAAGTGTGCAACGCTGTGAAGGAGACATCTCCGACCCTATAAAGTATATATATTCTTGATCAGGATCACCTCCTGAGTTGATATGAGCATGTCCGTCTGTCCGCCTGTCTGTCCGTCTGTCTGTCTGTTTCTACGCGAACTAGTCTCTCAGTTTTAAAGCTATCATCTTGAAACTTTGCACACACCCTTCTTTCCTTTGCACGCAGTATATAAGTCGGAACGGCCCGGATCGGCCGATTATATCCTATAGCTGCCATATAACTGATTGATCGGAAATAATATAACTTTGGTGTTTTTAGAGTTAGAAAGTTAAAATTTGACACAAGAGCTATTTTTGGCAAAATATTACGACATGCCAAATTTGATTAGGATCGGCCGACTATATCCTATAGCTGCCATATAACTGAACGATCGGAAATGGTTTTTAGTAGAAATACCGACTTTGGTATTGTTAAAGATAGAAGTTTGGGCTTGTTTTAAATTTTGTATTATAATAAATTGGGTTATATTATCATATTCTTATAAGGATCGGCCAACTATATCCGATGTTTGCGATATATATCCGGTTTTACCTGCAAGGGTATATCAACTTCGGCTCCGCCCGAAGTTAGCTTTCCTTTCTTGTTTATTATCAGAGAGGTCCTTTTCTGTTTGCATAATACATATATGTATATATTTGGATGTAAGAATATAAAAAATTTTATTTTTCGAAATTGGGGAAATACTCAGCCATGAAACTGGCATCAAAATATGGTTTGTCCCACAAATCCCAAATGGAGAATTTCCACAAATTTAATTAAATCTGTCATTTCGACGGCAACGAATTCATCAACTTGACTTTGGAAAGATTTTTTGTATATTTTTTTTCTACATTATTGCAAAATAAGCCCCAAAATATTGCAAGAACATCACATTACTTAATCGTTAAGCGTGATCAAAGATTAAAATTTTTCAATTGGCTACGGAGCTGTAAAACGTTCTTTGGTGCGAGTTCGAATTCCCAAGAATATATAGTATGTGGTATTTTTTTTTTCGATCTGAGTAAAGGTTGTTTGCAAAGTTTTTTTCCAACCATTTTGACTCAGCCTTAATCTTATAATATCTAATTATTATCGGATCTTAAGGTTAAGCCCGTTTAATCGCCAAGCCACGAAGGAGTATCAGGCGGTGTTCTGAATAACTCCCCCGCGGCCCCGTGCAAGTCTATCCTTTAAATCTTTAATCTATCTCCGGAAACTTCAGTATTTTCCCTCATGAGGGGAAATAAAGAATATTTTATAATTCCTCTGAATAAAAAATATTTAAGAATTTTTAACCCTCAAATCAAGGTTTTGAGGGTGTCAGAAATATAACAACCTATAAACAAAAGTTCCAAATCACTGTTGCACTGTGTAATATGTTCGAAAAAAATGGTCTCTACCACATAACTGCGCATTGATCTAGCTCTGGCACTGATACTTCTATCCTTAACGCCTTATCTGAGTCACCTTCTTCCTCTTAATTTTCTATATGTATGCAATGGGAGCTACGTGAAGGCATTCTTCAAGTTTGTGTGGTTTGACGTATTTTCCCGACAAAGACAACTGAACACAAGAAGGTCATCCGAAAGTTGAGCAAATAGTGCAAAGTGTTTGAATTTTCCAGACATATAGTGAGGGATAAAGGAGCAGCGTTCAGATCAGACGCATTCGGAGAAATCTTAAACGAGAAAAAAATGGATAATGTTTGGGCTACTACAGCAGGAGTACTACAAACTAGCAACTTTTTTCGACCCTCGCCATCACTCCCTCCCTTGCCTTTTCAATCGATAAGCCTGGTGCCTGCTGTAAAACGAAAGCTGCCAACTTCCAAAAAACTTCAACGCCAGTCAAATGATCATCGATTACGATACGGGTAATACCAACGTCAAAAAACCGATTTGCTTTATTAGAAAATGAAAAGATACTGAACTTACTTTGGCTGTCTTCCCGTGTTGTACTCTAATATTGTTAAAATATGTAAATAATTGTAAATTATTGTATATAGTCTAGGCCCATATTCCATATGTACCATTCACACCTCAGTTTCTAAACGCCCGGTTATTTTCAAATGGTCCTGAACGGTTCCGGCAATAATAATAAAAATTTAACTTGTTAAAAAATAAACAAGGACCTTTTGCACTTCAAGTACGCGCTGGAGAGCAGAAACTTCATAACTTTCACTGGCTACAAGCCACTGATGTACGACTTCAGTCAAAACAGCTAGAAAGCATCACCACGACGTGCCCGTAAACTTGATTGTATCAGCCAATTCAGCCCCGATATCCGGTACACCTCCGGAGAAGAAAAAAACGTGGCTGATTCTCTCTCACGCATCGACGCCATCAAATATATCAACTTCGACAAGATGGCACTGGAACAGAAAAACGATGATGAACTACAATCGCTTCTCAATTCTGATGCAGAAAATACCATCTCATTCTTCTCAGTCTCTTTCAGGCTCAAACAAGCAATTGTAATGCCACGTCGCAATAATAAGATACGCCCGTTTGTGCCCAGATACCAAACCGTGGTTCAAGCCCTGCATTCGCTGGGCCTTTGCAGCTTGCATCGTACGCTCTTGCATCCAGTGTCAAAAAGCCAAAATTTATCGCCACACCAAATAGCCACTGGACAAAAAGTCAGATATTTGTGCATAAAGTTAAATTTGTTATATTTTTAATATACAAAATATATTGAATTTTCCAATTAAGCATACTCCGGATAAAATTAAACTGTTTCCAAAAAATTTTTAAAAGCTGCAATTTGAATTTCCCGCTCAAACAAAGTCAGCGGATTGATTGCTAGCTTGATCAAATGGAACCGTGAAAATTTATAAACATTGCATCTATGTTGTGGCTTTTTCGTGAAAGTAAAAACAATTTGTAAATATGGAAAAAAAATCGTACAGGTATGTAGATTAAACTTTGCGCGGTAGTTTATAGATGTTCTATGTATTTTGTTGTGTCTGTTCATATGTTGTTGGTGTATTTTTATAACTAAAATTTAACAATTGTAGCTGTGTTCTGTGGAGTGTAACTTTTTTACCGCGCGCTCCTGCCAGCAACTAAAACTGGTATGTTCTTCTTAAAAATATATAGATTAAGGCGTTAATAATTTCCTTTGCCCGTTTTTGCCCCTTTCCGAAAAAACAATACATGTTGCAGGTGTTTATGAGTTCTATCATGCAGCGCTCCTCGAAGTTTGGGGGGAGAGCCACTGGAAAGACGACGCTGTTAGAGGTTTAAATTAAATATTATAACTAATAGAACCATATTTAGTAAAAGTTTTAGTTCTTTTTATGAAAAACTTAAGTTTATGTAAAAATTAAGTAAAAATGCCAGTAAGGCCAACTCTTGATGTAGGCGGCGGCCATAGGCGTGGTCAAATTTCCAAAACAATAAAATTCAAAATGCGACAAAAATAGTTCAAGCATATATGCAAAATTTGAGCCCAATATATCTAAAATTGGAGATTATGCAAAAAAAACGGCATTTACGCCCAAAGTGGGCGTGGTCAAATTTAAAAAAAAAAAAATTCGAAACTCGACAAAAATAGTTTAAGCGTATGTGAAAAATTTGAGGCCAGTATCTCTAAAACTGGAGATTCTGCCAAAAAAAACGTCGTTTCTGCCCATAGTGCACTGGGATAGTATGCAGCCAGCGACGCCAGTTTTGAACGCATCAATATGGACATCGTCGGCCTCGATCGTTTGTCAAGATGAGCCGCAGCAGTTCCCTTAGTCGACATCACAGCACAATATGTAGCCAACGCAATGATTTAGGACTGGTTCGCTCAGTACAAAATCCCTCTCCACATCCCAACGGACTTAGGTCGATAATTCGAATTCATACTATTTCAAGAGCTCCAAAATTTCTATCGATCGACTAAAACCAGCATACATCTTCAAAGATGAAGCGCTTTCAACACAGGAGCAGAAGAAAGCGCCAACTGCCCAGACAACAGAGCAGGTTTCAAACTATGAGTCACATTCCCAGGAAAACATTTTTCCCAGCTGGAAATCTAGGAGGAGGGTACTGTGGCAACCCTCATCAGCTTTTGTTAACACGACCAAACTCGATAACTTACGCCAGTATCGATATTACGGGAGTCCATCTCCAGCACACACACACTCGCCTAACCACTTCGACACCTACGTATGCCGCTACTGCTACGGTTTTGATTATTCGCTACTTCATCATTTTTCTAGTTTTAAGTATATGTAACATATATAGTGGAAAATAAATAAACGAACATTAAACATATAATTGTTTGGGCTTAACGCGCGCGTTTATTTACAGAGGAAAGAAGCGAAAATTTTATGAAGAAAAGACGCAGGAATACCATAGAGTAAAGATTTATGAATTTTATCCATGAATCCTGGTTTGTAATACTGGTTTCTTCCGGGTCGATTTATTTCCCGTTATCGAAATTCGGGCTTGTTAGGATCAATTGAAAATGGACATTTTTTGCTGTTACATGGCCGAGGAATGGGAGGCAACGATTCCCAAGCCGTTTCCAGATCGATATGTACTAAAATGTAAATTAAAAATAACACAAAATTGTGCATCAGTGATTTTGAACTTTTGAAGAAGAGGTCGGCACGGCCCTATCCCGGGGGCATAGGAAATTTCTCTGCCCGAGCTCTGCCACACACACACAGCATAAATGTGTGAAACGTCATGCTCACAGCCTACTTTCTGCTATACGTTACTAACACTAATGCGGTAAAATCATATCAATGTATTGGAGTGCCGATCACTGTTTTAAAGCAGTGGAGCTTGGGCAAAGAAATTTCCTATGCCCCCGAGATAGGGTCGTTCCGACCTCTGTTTTAAAGTGACATAGTAGAAATTATTTATCGGGTCAATGATACAATTATACAAGGTAGTCTCGTCCATGATACAATTATACAGGGTAGTCTCGTCATTACAATTTTTCATCAGTACGTGTTCGTTTTTTGACGTGAAAGGTTGTCTGCGGACGAATTTTTTCTCTAATTAACCCTTGTGCAAAATGACTTTTTGTAATGTGTTCCGAAAACACGTAAATGGTGTAAAAGATTTAATTTTTACACATTTTAAATTGTAATTTTTCAGATTTTTCGTCAATTTTCCTAGGGGGTCCCCTCCAAAATTTTTAAAAGCTCTGAAAATGACATTATGTCCCACAGCGAAGGCCATATCATGGCCAATATTTATCCGGTTCTTAAGCGGAATACCTTAAGCGATTCGTGGAAATATGAAAAATTTTTCTCGGGGAAGGCTCATCAAACCATCTGTCGAATTTACTAAAAAACTAAAAGATTTTGAATATATATATGTAAGTCACATTAAGGAACTATTTACGTTATCTAAAAATGTCAAGGAGTCTTTATTATTAGCCGCAAAAAGGTTAATATTAATTTAAATATAAAAGAATTTTATTTTAAGATTATAATATACTTTAGAGTTAGGAATTTAAACAAAAGATTATATGTACAAAAACAAAAACAGCGCCTAATATGTAATTCAAGTTTATTAAAAATTAAATCATAACTCAAATCAAACTCTTTTTTTATAGCTGAAAACTTTAATCCCCTTGTATCGTGTAAGGGTTGATGCACACATTTTTAGTCATCTCGCTCACACTACTGTGATTAAAGAGGGTGATATACCCTTTCACTCGCACTCATTGTTATGATTATAGAGGGACTGATTTTGCTGACGAGACTACCTTGCATAAATGTATCACGATACGAATATAGCTCAAAACCCTCTAAATCTTGATTTATTTAGAAAAAACCGTATTTTGGGATTTTTTATATATATATATAGTAACATATCAACAAAATTTCTTTAAGTGCATATCAGTAAATTTTGTAAACCGAAGCTGAAGCCTTTTGTATTGAAATTCGTAACGCAGCTGCAAATAGCCTCATTCCAATTTTTGTAAAAACATAAATATTTAATTATTTCAATTCGGCTGAAAACATCCTCATTTCAGATTTCCAATTTCTAAGAGTCACTTCAGATTGAAAACCAAAACAATATTTGGATAAACAGAAATCCCGACTCAAATCTTTCTCACTCCTTTTAAGTGAATTAAAACTAAACAGATCAAAACATTCTTAAATGGGAACCCACTTCACATTTTCTTGTCACCTCGATTAATTGAGACCCAAAGCCTTCCATGTCAACTGACACCTCAAGTAAAAGGTTCCGACTCAATCTATTCTCTCAGAGAGCCTCTCTTTCGAGCTTTGATCTGCAAAAAGCTTCAGCAAGGGTAGCTATAAAAAGGACCTAGAGCCCTAAAGATAAGTTAGTTCTAAAAATCTAACATCCTAAGCAGTAGTTCTAAAATTCTAACATCCTAAGCAGTTGTTCTGAAATTCTAAGCAATTTGAAAGAATCACACTGTATCAAAACCTGAACTCAAAATAAAAATATATTTTTTTTAATCTAATTTTGAAAAAGATATATAATTATATATATATATATATTAAATTTTTTTTAACAATAAGGATAAAATGTTTACACAAGAAACTGACATTTTTGCATTTAAATCGTTTTTTTTATTTTGAAGCTGAACTACAGCATACAAAAGTTCTGTCATTCATGACACATATAAATATTATCTACTTAATAATGAATAAAACGAGACTAATTTCATTAAGATATGAAAATTTTTGATGTAGTGACGCTTTTCCCAAAAACAATAAATTTTAAAATCGATTTAAGATGACGCGTTTAGAAATTTTTAAGCGCAAAAAAAGTCCCGAAAAAGATTTTTTTCTAGGTAAATCAAGATTTTTAGGGTGATAAAAATGTTTCAAACATGGTTTTGTGCTATATTTGACCTGATAAACAATTCCTACTATGTCACCTTAAAAGTTAATTCACTTAATTTTTTTGCAGCACTGTGTAATCTTTTTAGAATAAAATGGTACTGGTTTTCTTTATTAAATGGTATGTGGTTATATTGAACACGGATAGCATAAAGATTTAAATTAATGTATTGAATGTGCATATTAATTCACTCAATTGTGAATGCTAAATGTGTTCAACCATATCCAGTTTGTACTGTTGTTGTTTGACACATGCGCATAACGAATTACAATTAGCTCTCATACAGCTCTCTCTAGATC
Source organism: Drosophila bipectinata (assembly GCF_030179905.1). Classification (NCBI taxonomy): domain Eukaryota; kingdom Metazoa; phylum Arthropoda; class Insecta; order Diptera; family Drosophilidae; genus Drosophila; species Drosophila bipectinata. The sequence goes on along the minus strand of NC_091740.1, from coordinate 15,639,945 downwards.
TCTTGCACTCTACTCAGAGTGGGAATGTCCAATTTTAGAACGTTTCTTTCATTTAGGCCCTTGGCCTTCTATGTATTTGTTGATTACATGTACGTTTTAAAGAGATTGAGTCGTGACGAAACAAAAGTGCCAGCAGACATATGCTGAGTTGCCAATTTTATCTTTAGTCTCTGGATTCTTCTTTTAGATTATACAGCTATATTAAACTATTGTGTTAATCATTTAAAATATGTTAAAATATGTTTTGATTTTGTGTCTTAGCTGGCGTGATGTTTGATTACAGGAAAGGTATTTATATTTACTAGTGTGCCTTTATTAAATATAACTAAACTATTCTGTTTATTAATAAAAACCAATTTAAATTTAAGAAAACAACTTAGTTCTAATAATATATAAGACTTAGAAATCAAATTTTTTCATTATTTATTTAAAATTAATAAATTCATTAAAAATTTATACATTTTCATGTGCATAGATTAATATAGATATTTATGTATGACGTATAGTAAATTCAGATGAATATAATAGGAAACAGTGTAGCTAGTAGATCTGAGCTCTGCTAAAAAGTTGGATTGCAACCCATTTTAAATATTTTTTAGATGTGAGATCCCCAATGTTAATGTTATTGTTTACTTTATGTTATGTTCATACATACATGCCTGACAATTGCGGCAACGTTTGTATTTAGAAGCAATTAGAATCCTATTGTATGTATCAACGTAAAAACAAAATTAATTTTCCACGACGTTGATTTGCAACCAATGCTGTTCCGCTCCGGTAATCAGAATAGGATCTTCTGAATACAAATATGATATGCTAGATCTTTGGCACTTTTACGACGTTTGCGTATAAGCGCAACAAACAAGCTTGAAAAAAAATATGTATACAAATTTCAACCAATTTTACCACCCATAGAAGTTGTGAATTAAATATGTTAAAAAATATAATCCATCTGCTTAAATCAGATTCAAAAAAGTTGGCTTAAAAGGGTGAACAACAATTTCTGAAGTAGGGATACAGAAAGATCCCATTATTAGGGGAAGAAAGAGGTGTGGGATAAATTTTACTTTATCTTGGAATGCCGGAAAAATTATGAGCCTACAAGTGTATGCACAGTTTTGTAGCTATTTTCCCAAAAGAAATTACAAAAAACTCACTTACTTTCAATCCCTACAGTACACTATAGGAAATTTGACCACTTTTTCTGGCCAAAAACGACTTTTTGAAAGTTAAAGGATTTAAATAATTTTAGCTTCATATAATTGACTATAGATTAATTTTTGATTTTTTGAATTTTTTCATAGATGGCGCCACTGCGAAAAACCAGCTGTTAAAAAAAGCTGTTGATGTTAACTTTAACATGAGCTTAGAATTTACGATTTTTTGGTGCGATTTAAAAAACGCAGATACTGAAAGTTTTTTGGGCAAAATGAATACTTTTCAATGTTATTTTTATTATTTGTTTGTGTATGTGAAGCGTCCAAAAAACTTGTGTCGTTTTTTATACCCTACCAAACCGAGTCAAACATTGTAATTTAGTCCATGTTGTAGATTGTTAAATTATCTTCATATGATTGAAATATGAAAATGCGCTTCTATGCACTTTCGAAGAAATTCATAATTTAAGGAGGCAACCTTAAAACCTTAATGTGAATCTGTTAGCTGTGAGACTAGTGCAAAACCGATTTAATTTAAAAAAATTTCAAAGATTTTTAATTAAAAAAAAAAAAAACAACACCTACTTTTCCAAAAGAAGACTATGGCTTTATAAAACACTAAAAAAGAACCAAATTGAAATATCTTCCTTAGTTCTTTAGTTAGCATATTATTTTTAAATAGAGCGCGGTGCGCCGTAGTTTTCAGTTAGAATGTGTTTCTTAAAAAGTGGGTGGTGCCACGTCCATATATTTCTTAAATCTTAAATCCATTGACCATGTGAACTCAAATCAAAAATCAGAACTTGAATATGTTGTTTCGTTCTTGAAATATTATTTTTGGCCAGAAAAAGTGGTCAAATTTCCATGTGGTCAAGTGGTACAAAATTTGTACAGTACTACAGTAGTTACAAGGTCGGAAGTTGTTAAAGAAGCGGTTAAAAGCAGATTACCCTTATTTACCTTTGCAATGCAATTTCCGAAATGTCCGCAAATAGTAGTCAGGCTTTAGACCCTATGTAAAGGTCGCTAAAAAGGGTACTTATATACGAAAATTTACTAATAAAGGGTTATTAAATAATAACAACTACCACTAACAATAGGAAAAATTCCACCGACATCATAGCAAGGAAGATGTCCGCGCAACGTCTATCATGTAATTGGGGTCAAACTAGGTCTAAAAAAATTCCCCATATGGATTCCCCCATTTCTGATATTGGAATCCATTCCTGATATGGGAATATGGATGGGGCTTGGTATATCTATATCGGTGCTCATACGAGATGTGTTCAAAATGACTTTTCAAATTTCGTGGGCAACATATTTTCGACAATCGATTTTTTTGTTTTTCTATGTTAGTACACTCTTTCCTAACTTTTGTACCAAGTTTCAATTGAATCCCCTTTTTTTGTTTGGTTGTGAGAGGCGAAAAGGTTAACAGTTGTTTTGCGTTCTCGGCAATTTTTTGCTATCGAAAAATATGGATCAAAGGATTTGCATCATATTTGTAAAAATGTAAAAAATAATGTAAATGTGAAAATTTAAATGTAAAATGTAAAAAATAAAATCAAGTGCACCGAAACACTTAAAATGTTGACAGTGGCATACGGTGTAACTGTTCTGAGTAAAAAAAATGCTTACAATTGGTAAAAACTCTTCCAAAATGTCCGGGAAGATGCCAACCGTCGCATGAGCATCGATCAAGAGCTGTTGAATGACGTCAACGACAACGATTTACTCAAAAGGGTTATAACTGGTGACGAATCATGGAATCATACGGTTATGATATCGAAGCCAAAGCCCCATCGTCCCAATGGAGAAGCCCAGGTCAGCCAAGGCCAAAATAAGCACGACAAGTTCGATCAAATGTCAATGCTCCAAAATGAAAAGACGCCTTTTGTCTCTTCCTCTTACCCTGCAGGGTACAGGGCCCTGTAAGAAGGACGCTGGAATCCAATCGCTTCTTCTGCAGAGGTTCACAGGGAGTGAGATATTAGGATGTTTGATGATGTTTTTTTGAAGTATCGCAATCTTTTTGAAGTACTTTAACGTTCAATCTTCGCACACATAGTCGTGTCTGAATCTTAGCCGCAACAAAATAATGGTCGAAATCTATGTTTGAACCCCAACCCCATCGACCATGATGCCTTATGTGTGTCCAAATGACAGTATCCAATCTATATATATATAAAAAATGCTCTGTTCGTATCTACTTCTTTTATAGACTTGAAAAGTTCTGAACCGTTTAAGCCCAAATTTTGACACAACATGCGTTGAGGTTCCAGATTGGTTATTGTCTACTTTTGATGTTTAAAGCTTATCTGCGTTTGCGAATATATCAGTTTTTTTCGCGTTTCCACGTGCCCCTACTGCTGCGCCCTCTACAGGCAGCCATGTGAACTCAGTTTTTGTCATGTTTCCCCGTGCCCCTACTGCTGCGCCCTCTACAGGCAGCCAACTGAACTCTTGCGACAGTCACCAAGGGCAAGGGCACCGCAGACGCATGTGAACCACGTGGCACGAGCAACGTATTGAAAGAAGAAATTTTATTTTTTTGTTCAGTTTCAGTTAGAAACGGAGTCATGCCACCCAAGAAGTCGAATTTGGGTCGTCATACTCTCAATACAGAAGCAAAAAGACGTAAAATTTCGAATATGACTGACGAAGAGCGGGCCTCCATCCGAGAGAGTGAGCGGCTGAGAGCAATGCAGATGCACAACGCGGAATCTGCAGAAAGTCGAGCAGCTTGGCTTGAGCGAACACGATTGAGAGTTAGGCAGTCGCGTTCTGCAGCAATCGATTTGATTCGGTCTCGAAATAATGAACGCGACAGGGCAAGGGTAGCTTAAGCGCGTTTACAGCTTACAACAGATATAATGCAACTGTTGATTATAGCTCGAATCGCAACCACCAGAGCCTCTGCACTCTCTTTTCGCTGGATCTACTACTGAATCGAAGCATTTCCTGTCGAACATTAGGAAATACAACTCTTGCTCCCAAATGACGTCATTTGGTGCGGAAATTGTAACGGCGCAATTCATGCCAACTTTTTAAATCAAAGGACAAATCTATCACAAAGCCGGTTCCCTGCTTCCGTTCTCAGACAGCGAACACAAATTTCTTCAAATGTACTTCATTGGTGATGATGGAACTGAAGTCGATGCACGTTATGGAATCAATACCTCGATGAAGAAGCCCATTATTTCGCAGCTACAGAAGCTTTTTCACGAACAGAACCATTTGGTGCGTTTGTTCAAAACAGCAATCGGTATGATGCCTTCGGATAGCCATAAAATTGTCATTCATGCAGACAAAACGCCTGCTGGAGAACATATCAGGAGATATAATGCTCCAACTATAGACGAAGTGGCAATTGTCATAGTCGGGGATCAGTTCCAACCTCGAGATGTTGTTCTTCATCGACAAAACGATCGATTGGTAAACGTCGCAGAAACTGTTACGATGCTTTTCAGTATCCACTCATCTTCTGGGATGGTGCCGATGGATTTTGCATGCAGTTGTATTCGGATTTGCATGCAGTTGTCATTAAGAACATGATCCATGGCCCATGTGGTACCCTCAACCCAAATTCACCATGCATGGTAGACGGGAAGTTCCAAGCGATATCCTTGAGCATTTGCAGCCAACACCGTAACAGGGAACGATGGATATCTTCTGTATAGGAGACGGTCAACTGAAGATGGTGGGACTTCGGTAACTTTAAACATGAGAATTGGTGATATTGAGGTAGACAATCGTTGAGTGGTTCCATACTCACCCCTATTCTCAAAATCATACAAAGCGCACATTAACGTAGAATATTGCAATTCCGTGACATCGATTAAATATATTTGTAAGTACGTGAATAAAAGCAGCGATATGGCAGTTTTTGGTGTTCAGGCAGAAAATGGTGACAGCAACGCAATACAAGTTGTCGATGAAATCTCTCAATATAAGGCTGGAAGATACATAAGCACAACGAGGCTGCATGGCGAAGTTTTTGTTCCCCATTCATAAACGCTATCCAGCTGTAGTTCACTTGACAGTCCATTTGGAGAATGGTCAACGTGTCTATTTCACCGAACGAATTGTACAAGAAAAAGTCCTGAATCTGCCTGCGACAGCTCTGACTGCCTTCTTCACCTTATGCCAGGAAGATGCTTTTGCCAGAACCTAGATGTATTTAGAAGTGCCCTCTTATTACACGTGGAATGCCATTAAAAAAGTGTTCGCGCGACGCAAACGAGGCGAGCCCGTCGAAAGACAACCTGGCATCTTCAAAGAGAATACAATCGGTAGACTCTATACAGTGCATCCTAATCAAGATGTATGTTTTTTCCTTCGCATGCTGTTCGTGAATGTGGCCGGACCTAGGTCTTTCCAGTATTTGAATAATCTCAACGGCATCACACATGCCACCTTCCGCAGTGCGTGCCAAGATGCTTTTGCCAGAACCTTGATGTATTCAGAAGTGCCCTCTTATTACACGTGGAATGCCACTAAAAAAGTGTTCGCGCGACGCAAACGAGGCGAGCCTGTCGTCTCGCCCGAAAGACCTCCAAATTTGTTGGAGAACGACCAACAGTGGGATATCTGCATTCATGATGCGTGCAAGACGGCACATCCGCACCAAATTCGCTTATTGTTTGCAATCATATTGACTGCTTGCTTCCCTTCATCTCCAACAGAGTTATGGGAAAGACATCGTTCGTATATGGCTGAGGATATTTTGCACAGAGTACGTCTAGAAAATTCTGACATGACCATGGAATTGACAGAAGGAATTTACAATGAAACTTTGATAAGGATTGAAGACAAGTGCTTAGCTATTGCAAATAAAGTGCTAAGTCAATTGGGAATGCCAGCTCCTGCCCAAACTGCGACTGCAGCATTTGATGTGGATTTGCGCCGTGAGCAGAATTACGAAATTAAACCATGAACAAAGAATGGTTTATGATCATGTCATGCAAAAGATATATAGAGGGGCTGGGGGCATCTGGCATGGGAAAAGTATTGCAAAGTTGTAAACTCATTGTTTGGGATGAATGCACGATGGCACATAAAAAATCGCTGGAGGCTCTCGATCGATCATTGCGGGATTTGCGTGGAGCTGTCCAACCATTTGGGAATGCGTTAATATTGCTCGCAGGGAATCAGTGGATCACAATATGCCACAGTGAAACGTGGCAGGGTACAACTAGTACTATAAATAATATGGTAATAACTACCATAATATGCCCTGGTGCACGTTAATTTGATGCCATTGCTCGTACGTTCTAAGAGCATACTCTCAAATCATTTTCCTTTTGTACATTTGCAGTGGTTGCAATTTTAGAGGATTTCAGCAATATTTGCTAGGGAAAAATAGAAAAACATACAAGTGTCTCATTGCATTCCACTTGATTATTGCCAGCATGATCCTTGTCACTACTCTCCTCAACCCAACGCACTACTACCCAAAATTGGGTATCCCAGAATTGTCACCCTTACCCCAATCAAAATACGTCTGGCCGCCCTCTTCATTTTCGAGAGCTTTAGCTCGAGGTGACTTGTCGGGCCGCCCTCTCTGTGTATTTGCTTGAGCCCCTGCATGCACCATAAGCTGGTCTATCATCTGCATGCAATAAACATTTGTAACGTTTGAAATTAAATATAAATTCGTTTTATTTTACTGGCATTGAAAACCCTCAATGACCAAACATATATAATCTTATATTATTCATTTCACCCGAAACGAATACCCAAACTTTGTTAGGGTAGCAAACCTGAAAAGTTAAAAAAATCAAAAATTGTGTGCGTTGGCTTCGAAACAAAATTGCAAATAAGGTTATGTAGAAAAATTATACCCAGCATTGTCCTACGATTAGTTAATCTTGGTAAGTTTATAAGTAGGAGTCCTCAACTATAAGATGCAAGCAAGATTTGCATCCCAGCTAAGACCTCTAAGTGAAAATGTTAAAAAATTCTTTTGTACTGATTCTATGCGGTCCTTATTGGGGACTCCAGCCCAGTGCTGCCAGAATCTCTGGGGCAAAAATTGCTAGAATTACATTGTTTGGTCATTGAGAGTTTTCAATGCCGGGAAATGAAAGACGAATTTAATTATAGTACGTTATATTTTATTTATGCTGCAGGCAGATGAAACTGGGATCAACCAGTGTGATCATCCAGTTTATGGTGCTAAGCAGTGACTAATAATATGGACAGAGAGTGCGGCTCGACTAGACATACGCGAAGCTAAAGCTCTCGATAGTGGAGAGGGTGGCCCGACATAGTGATTGCGAAGCTAAAGCTTTCTTAAAATAGGCCCGTCGAAGTCGAGCGGCCGAGAAAGAGTCGGCTTGCGACCAACTAAGGCGATATATCCATACTTTAGCTTAATAAATAAACTATAACTAATTATTACACTAAACATACATAAACATTATTTAAACATTATTTAAACGCCGTGCTGCTGCTTGACCCGACATACATAAAGTAGTTGCCAAAAATTGCTAAAAAAAAACTGGAAAACTGACAAAAAAATGCTAAATTATCAAAATGTTTATTTCCGTATGTAATTAAGAAAATCAAGCTAAATATGGCTTTTAAAAATTAAATATTTTTCTAGATGAAGGGAACATTTTAATTAACATAAAATTCCTTAAATACTATATTATATTATATTAACATTATTATATTAACATTCGCAGGAATTTTTAATCAAGATTTCTAAGGAAGAGTGTAATTACGCCAGCATTTTTCGTGTCTGCGTAGACCTTACCTGTTAAAAGTATTGCAGTTTATTTTGTGCAATTGGCATTTCTATTAAATTGATTTTATATAACTTACCTTATATAAAAAATGGAGTTTAATGTGAAATGAAAGAAAGAAAATGAAAGAAAATAAAATAATTGCTTAAGTTGCTAAAAGTTGTCAGAAATAGCAACTAAATTGCTAAACTGGCAGCACTGCTCCAGACACATGAACCGCACCCCAGTATCTGACGGGCCAAATAAATTAAAAAGGTTTTAGTAATGTAGGGGTCGTAAAATTCTTTTGACCACCTTTTAATAAAACCAAGGACACCTTTAGCCTTTTTAACAATTGTGGAAATACGGTCGAAAAATTTATGTTTAGAGTCAATAGGTCACCGAGATCATTAACCTGAGTTAATGTTTCTAAGGCAATCCCATAGAGAGAATATGTACGTAGACTGCAAAAGCCATTAATCCTAAAGTGTTTTACTCAGAGCAGAAGACTATCTCATTTGGTCTCTTAGTTAAAATTGTCTCTGGTAACAGAGTGTGCAAGTAAAATATCCATAAAAAAAGAGATAAGTTTATTTGATCTGTTGAAAATTCAGAAAAAATGGGTCAAATGTTATTTGGAAGCTCTTGTTGTTTGGTCATCGAGAGTTTTCGATGCCGTAAATAAAAAATCAGAATTTAATTAATTTCAACGTTATAAAACTTTATTCAGGCCGCATATGAAATTAGGATTTATGTACAATATTTCAAATCCAATTTAGGATGCGAGCGCAGTAAGAAGACGAACGAGAGTGGCGCCAACCTTGCAGAATAGGCTGAGCGGATGCTCGCTAACTATAAGCGCCGAAGTAGCGAAGCCGAGCGGCCGAAAGAGAGTCGGCTTGCGACCAGCAAAACATCAGTTACTTATTAATTGTTGTGTTTAAATTAGTTGCTTGCTGCTTGACCCGACATTCTCCCCCCAGTTGGGGCTTCTACTCCAACTTCATCTTTAAGGGGCAAAAGGCACAGCTTAGTCACTGCTCGCTTGGTAATTCCAGATGAGGTTTTTATCACCGCCACTCGAAAGATGCCATCCCGACCAGGGATTAACTCCATTATTCTCGCAAGCGGCCATTTCATCGGAGGTAGATTCTCGTCCTTTACTAGCACCACATCGTTCGGGGCCAAGGCAGGACCAGAGGCGCGCCATTTGGAGCGCTGCTGGAGAAGACTTAGGTACTCCTCCTTCCATCGGGACCAGAAAGACTGCTGCAGGAAAGACACGCGCTGCCAGCTGTCCAACCGGTTGAAGTTCAGCTTTGTGACATCAGGCTCGATAAAGCTGACTGACGGACCACCAGTTAAAAAATGAGCCGGGGTCAGAACATCAAGGTCTGCAGGATTTTCTGAAAGAGACAATAAGGGTCGTGAATTTATAACAGCCCCAATATGGCACAGCAGCGTTCGCAGCTCCTCGAATCCCAGAACTGCAGATCCGACAGCTCGGTAAAAATGGTGCTTGGCGGTTTTAACAGCCGCTTCCCACAGACCACCGAAATGCGGAGATCGAGGAGGAATAAAATGCCATTCGATGGACTCCATAGAGCAAAACTCTAGCAGTGACCGTTGATGCTCTTCGCTTAGAAATAATCGGCGCAGCTCCTTTAGCTCGTTTTTGGCTCCAACAAAGTTGGTTGCGTTGTCAGACCAAATATGTTGAGGACTTCGGCGGGTGCATATAAACCGCTTCAAAGCCTGCAAAAAAGACATTGTGGACAGATCCCTTACAAGCTCCAGGTGGACGGCTTTCGTAGCAAAACAAATGAAAATGCTAATGTAACATTTTACTGGAGCCTTATTACGCACTTCCGGCTTATAATAGAACGGTCCACAAAAATCCACACCAGTGACTCCGAAGACCTGGGAGCCGCTAACTCTTTCCTCCGGGAGATCAGCCATAATGTGCTGCAACAGCCGAGGCTTAGTCCGGAAGCATCGGATGCATTTGTGTAATGCCTTCGTCACGGTTTTTCTCCCCCCAATTGGCCAATATTGGGACCGAATAATTGCCAACAGTGCGCGAGGTCCCGTATGTAAATTTCGCTCATGGAGGTCAACAATTATAGCCCGCGTAACTGGATGGCTTCTTGGAAGTATAATTGGATGCTGACTATCAAAATCCAACGACGAATTTTTTAGCCGGCCGTCTACGCGCAACAGTCCAAATTTGTCCAAGAAGGGAGAGGATGAGGCAAGGGCACTGGATACCGCTATGTCTTTTCCATTTTGAAGAGCCTTTATTTCCTCCCAAAAATGCACACGTTGCACTAGCCGCAATAACAGCTGTGTTCCAGATTTTATATCGCTAGCCGTAACACCGTTGTGGTGAATTCGTTGAGAAAACTTGTATACGTAAGCGAATACCCTCTGCAGTGCTGGAAACGAATTAGCGTACTTAGAAACCGCTGTTATATCCACGTACGGAGACTGAATGAGCAGGACCCTTGCACGCAACTCCAGGGTTGATCTCTCAGATGGGACCGCGGTTGGCCACGTCTCTTGGGATCCAACGAGAAACGGAGGACAGCTTATTCTCAACCAATTCATTGGGAAGAGCACCACGCGACAGGATATCTGCTGGGTTCAAAGAAGTGGGAACATACCGCCACTCCATTTCTCTAGTTAGCTTCTGAATGGTCGAAACTCGATTGGCGACGAAAACATTAAACCGAGAGGGTTCTTCTCGAATCCAAGACAGAGCCACAGCAGAATCGCACCAGCAAAAATACTTTCCAACGTAGACCTTCAACTGCTCTACTTCCGACATAAGTCGAGCCAACAACTCGGCTCCCGATAACTCCAGCTTAGGCACCGTAACAGTCTTTAACGGCGCAACTCGGGACTTCGAACAGAGTAAATAGCTTGCAGATCCTGCGCCCTTGGACACGACATAAACGCATGCCCCATACGCCTCAATGCTGGCATCACAGAATCCATGGACCTCCACCTCGGATTTCGATGTTAGCACCCATCTAGGGAATTCGGCGCGCTGCGTACTACCAAAGCTGCTACAAATCATATTCCAGTCGCAGTGAAGAGCTTGAGGAAGACTTTCATCCCAGGACAACTTCTCACGGCACAGCTTCTGAAGAAAGATCTTTGCCTTTGAAATTACAGGACCAACAAGGCCTAAGGGGTCATAAAGCCGAGCGACTGAAGAAAGCACAATGCGCCTAGTGGGCTTTGAGATTGACTGAATCCCTTCAAAAGAAAATAGCAAGCGGTCAGTTGCAGGATCCCAAGCAAAACCCAGTGTCTTTGTGAAGTTGCTACCATCATCAAACTTTAGAAAAGACTCCCGATCTTCTTCAGGCACCTTATCCAGAACGTCAGCAACATTGGAGCACCACTTCCTTAACCGAAAATGGCCTTTGGCAAGGATGGCGGATGTTTGCTGCATTATGCTAATAGCTTCATCTATAGAGTCGCCTCCGGAAAGCAGATCATCCACATAAAAGTCGCGACGCAGAATTTCGGCCCCCTTTGGAAACATTATTTGCTCATCATCTGCCAACTGATGCATTGTCCGAACTGCTAAAAATGAGGCAGGCTTCGTTCCGTAGGTGACCGTGTCCAGCTTAAAAACCTGTAACTCATCCTGGGTGGAATCCCGCCAAAGAATACACTGAAGATAGCTGTCCTCAGGAAAAACCCTGACGCAACGATACATTTTACAAATATCTCCAGTAATGGCCACCCGATGGCATCGGAACCTTAACAGAATATGCAGTAACTTTGGCTGAATAACTGGGCCAGACATCAACACGTCATTCAATGAATACCCAGAAGTTGTGACAGCAGATCCATCAAAGACAACCCTGAGCTTGGTTGTTGAACTGTCCTCCTTTAAAACACAATGGTGTGGAAGAAAGTATTGGCCAGTGACGCTCGCATCAGAAGGGACTGGAGACATGTGACCCAACTCCAGATACTCCTTTATGAAGGCAGCATATTGTTCCTTTAATTGAGGACGGCGACAGAGCTTCCTTTCGAGGGAAAGAAATCGTCGAACAGCTTGGGGGTACGACTCTCCCAGCAGCTTAGAGCCGCATTTTAACGGAAGCCGCACAGCGTAAGCGCCGGAATCCAGCCGAGCAACATGTTGCACGAAATGCGCATCGCAATCTAGCTCTTCCTTCGTCCGCTTCACAATAGGCTCGGAGCAGTCTTCGATTTCCCAAAACCGGCGGAGCAAAGAATCCAGCTGATCATCCAGCATTGTTGCGCTCTCCGGAACATCCTTGTGGGCAGTGGAAACGAGTGATCTTCTCTGGACCTGTGAACCGCCTCCACACACGACCCATCCAAGTTGAGTTTTCTGCAGCAATGGCAGGCCGGCTGAGAGCTTAATTTGCCCAACACACAACAGCTCATAAAACAGACTGGCTCCGATAAGAAGGTCGATGCGCTGTGGGCGGAAAAATTCAGGATCAGCCAAAGAAAGATTGCCAGGAATATTCCAGCTGGAGACATCCAAACTGAAGCTAGGCTGCAGGTCCGTGATATTGGCAGCGATGACGGCGTTAACCAGGGCCGAGTACTCGGAACAGTGGGAACGTAGGAGAACATCAACAGCGAATCCATCTGTCGCAAAGCCGGCATCTCCAATACCAGACACCGCCATGAATGATTTGTACCTCCGGAGCTGCAGCTGACTTGCCAACCGGGAAGTGATCACGTGCACCTGAGATCCAGAATCCAACAAAGCTCGGCATGGAACAAGGGATCCAGCGCGACTACGAACAAAAATGTTCGCTGTAGCAAGCAACGATATATCGCCGCTGTGACCTTGAGCAACTAGTGCATTAGCAGTGGACGGCGAAAAGGCTGCAGGCTCGGCGACCTCGGCTATGGCTGACGTGGGAGGACCAACCAAAGTCTGGCCGCTAGATGCCGGCGGCTCCAGGAAATGCAGCAGGCTGTGATGCCTCCTTCCACAACTGCGACAACTAGCAGCGAGGCACTCACGCATGTGATGGCCCGTTTGCAGACACTTCCGACAAAGACCGAGTCGCCTGGCCTCACCAAGGCGAATCTCAGGGGGCATTGATAGAAATCGGGGGCATGCAGACATTATATGGGACCATCCACCGCATAGAGCACAGGTAGAGGGAAGCGAATTAGTAACAATAAAGGATGATCTACCATTATTTGCACCTCGACGCCTTCCCACATGAGCGCCCGGGGCGTATGCAGCCATGGCCACGTCCATAGCCTCCAGCGTCCTACACCGCTGCTCCAAAAATTCGGCCATCGACTCCCAAGTAGGGATGGCGTCTGAACCTGAGGAGTTTTGACTCTCCTCCCACTTGGCCTGGGTAGCTGGGTCCAACCTTTGAAGCCGAACTTGGACGATGATGCAGCTGGCGATCTGAACTGAAGTACCCAAATTCTTTAAGGCTCGCATATGGGCATTAAATTTGTCCGAAAGACTTCGAAGCACTGCTATTGAGCCACTTTCCAACAGACTGAGGCCCAGAATCTCGTTCACGTGTGCCTGAAATATTAAGCGACGGTTATTAAATCGTTTCTCCAATAAATTCAGCGCAACATCATAGTTCTCGTCGGAGACTTCCAAGGAACGCACTGCTTCGAAAGCGGACTCCCGAAGGCAAGATCGCAACCTTTGCAACTTTTCCACCTTACTAATACGAGGATTGCTGCCGACGATGGTAAAGAAGATCGAGTAAAATTCAGCCCATTCCGAGTATCCACCGCTGAACGTAGGGAGCGGCAAAGGAGGCAGCACCTGAAAACTTTGACCTAAACCTGGGTCAGCCTGCATGGTGGACATTCCGTTGGAAAGGGTGGAGTGGGCAGCAATTCGAGATGAGCGAAGGGTCGTCTCGTGCTCAATTTCCGCCTGCATCGTCGCTACGAGCTCCGAAACAGTCCATCGAAGGTCACTGCTGATCTGCAAAATGTCCAAATCCTCAAGCTCCCCGTGGATGGCCTTGAAGTCGCTGAACATGGTGGCTATCTGACCATGTCGCACGTGTAGCATGGCATCGTCCACCTTGGAAATAGGCTGAAGAGCTCCTTGGATCCTCTGTAAGTCCTGGAAAATACCCAGGGTCTTGCACTTTAAAATTGCACTCCGGGTTGGAGTGGGTGCTCCTGTGACGGCGCCGCTGGAGTTCATGATTTATTATATTGAGTTCCGAACAACCGAAATAAATTTTATTTGCTCGCGGCGAACACGATGTGTCCCACTGTGCGTTCAGAACCGTAGCGGAATTGTGGAATGTATATATATATGAAGCTATGTGCGAGCGAATGCACTTGCGTTGTGGATCGTATGTTTGTATGAAGTCTATGCGCGGGCGAATGCACTTGCGTTGTGGATCGTAAATATGTATGTGTGCTTGTGAACTAACGATATGTTTATGCCTGTATGTATGTATAATATAATAATATATTATAATTTGTTTATTATTGTAAATAAACTTATTAGACAAGTATGATAATTCGATAATGATAATTTCACATAACACTGTTTACAAAATTGTTTTGTTTTTGTTTTAGCAATTTGTTTATGTGTATATTAACGATCACGTCGGGGTCACCAATGTTTGGTCATCGAGAGTTTTCGATGCCGTAAATAAAAAATCAGAATTTAATTAATTTCAACGTTATAAAACTTTATTCAGGCCGCATATGAAATTAGGATTTATGTACAATATTTCAAATCCAATTTAGGATGCGAGCGCAGTAAGAAGACGAACGAGAGTGGCGCCAACCTTGCAGAATAGGCTGAGCCGAGCGGCCGAAAGAGAGTCGGCTTGCGACCAGCAAAACATCAGTTACTTATTAATTGTTGTGTTTAAATTAGTTGCTTGCTGCTTGACCCGACACTTGTTTTTTTTAGAAGACAGACTTAAACCAGAATTTAACCTTCCTAATGAACCACTAGATGGGAAAAATTTAAATCCGTTCAGAAGCAAAATAAACAAGAAAGGAAATCTTGTAGTTAAAACCGAATGTATATCGCAAACATCGAATGTAGTTGGCCGATCGTTATGAAAATGTCATAATTAAACCAATTTATTACAATAAAAAATCTAAAAAAAAAGTCCCAAGCTTCTATCGTCAAAAATACCAAAGTTGGTATTTCTACCAATTACCATTTCCGATCGTTTAGTTGTATGCAGCTATAAGATATAGTCGGCCATTCGGTATGAAGTCTGGTACGTCGGATCCACTGACTAAATATAGAATATGTACGAAGTTCTAACTTTCTATCTTCAAAAACACGAAAACTGGGTAATTTCCGATCGTTCAGTTATATGGCAGGATATAGTCGGCCGATCCCGGCCGTTCCGATTCTTTTCTTTTGTCTTCCTCTTCTTTTTTTGCCATTAAAAGTAGGTCTGGTCTCCATTATTGTTGCGATAATTGTCGTGCTGTTCAGGACGAAATAAAATCATTTTAACAGTTAAACGGACTAAAGATAATTGGTTTTCGAAAAATCAATGACCAGCTTTGCGAGCTTGACACTTAGTTTAGCGGGCTTCAGGTGCTAAATGAGTCCTCTAAGCGTAAGAAATTCGCTGTTAGCGATCCGCTTCAGCCTACTAAGTCGAGAATAACGCAGCCACTTATATCTCTGGTCACTTCAAGGGAAAGAACTGAGAAAAATTCGGCCACATTGCTCAGTGTAAAGTGTGTAAATGAGCAATGGTCCGAGATGTCCGTGACATCCTTTCAAGGGATACCACGGGTCCAAGTGAATGAAACCCTCGTTAGAGTCACCCAACAGGGTACGGCACCGTCCGGACCATTGGTACCAACTGATGCTGCAGTTTTTATACTTGCGACTAGAGGAGGGCACTGGCCGGGCTTTTTTTCATGACCCGCGGGCTTACACAGGCACAGAGCGGGCCCGGGCCTTAGCAAAAAGGTCCGACCCGTAATAACCCGAAAAAGTCCCGTAAAAGCCAGAAACAGGGCCGAAATCAACTTAAATTTTATCGCGCTATTTTTTTTTTATTCTCGAATTGGAACCGCCATTTAACGCATTTTAATTGCTAATCGATGCTACTATCGTTTTGCTTACACAATATTTTACTTGCTTGCACACCACGTGTTAAAACTTTTGTCCTTGTGAAACTGATAAATCTTTGAAAAATAAAACATGTCGCGACAAACCATTCAGGACGCTGTAAATAAAAAAAGTGAATGTATGTAGCTTATTTTGTATACAGGGCAGGGAAAAGGGCAGGAGTGAAACGTTAAAAGCTTTTCAATTGCGTTTATTATAATGGTAATAATGTCGATTTTGTGTGCTGCCGGAGCTGTAAAAATGTGCTGGTGCATAATTCGAAACAAGGCAAGGGCACACTCAGCCGCCATAAATGCATGTCACAACAAGACGCGCTTAAGTGACAGCCCAAATTGGACATGTTTGCCAAAAAAGTTGTTGCGACGCGAGTTCGAGATTCGTTAGCTCGAATGCAGCTAGCCTTAGTTGCAAAAGACTTTTACCCTTTCCATATTACCGAAGGTAAGTTCTATTCCCATTGCATTGATTGACGTTTTTTTTGTGATGCCAAGCGCTATGAAGCTATGAAGCATTTAACTTACTTGTGTACCTTTTACACGCATCAGGGAGTTCTTGGACGAGAAGAAAACTGGAGATAATATTCTCAAAAATGTTCAGGACATTTTGCAGGATTTCTGCGATCTGTGTTCGTTACGAAAAATGGTGCAAATGTAGTTTAGTTATTTAAAAGCTTCAAGCGCATATCTTGTGCTTGTCACAATCTGAACCTTGTCATGCATGACCTCATTAGTCAAATATTTTAAACATTCTCACCTGAAACAGAAAGTTAAAGCATACGCTGGAACTCTACATTTTTTATGCTCTCGAGTATATTTGATGTTAAAGAGAAAATAAAAACTCTTTTACTTAAAAAAGATGAGCTACAGCGAATAAATAATTAAGATTTTTCATTACTTAAAAATATTTAATGCTTCTTAAAACCTTTTAAAGTCTGCTCTGAAGCACTTAGCTCTGACAAGGAACCAACATTGCAAATATTTGCATTGTGGTCTGAAAAATTATATAAACTTTGCAGAACTAGCACACTTGATTCTCAAATAATGAGTGAATTTAAAACAATGACCTTAAGCGGCAATAGCTCATTTGGTTGGAATATTCTTGAACCCTTCTTATAGAGAGATGAATTTCCTCTCAGAGGAAAAAAAGGAAAATGTGATAAATACGGTAAAAGCAATGTTCTCTGAATTTTAAGAAGATCATGAAAAAAGTAGCTTTGATGACATAACTAATAACAAAAGCTCAAATAATTCCGAAAATGGAATGTTTGCTGAATTTTTAGACTTAAGTTATGTAAAAACACGAAAGGTTGAGAAAAACGATATCGACATAGAGCTTGACAAATATTTGGCCTATCTAGTAGCTCCTGGTACACATATTTTAGAATTTTGGAGAAATGCAAGGGACTTTAAATTCCTTCCCAAATTAGCTCGAGCCATCCTGGCTATTCCAGCCAGTTCGTCTACGAGCGAAAGCCTATTTTTCTACATTTGGCCATGTGTTAAATGAGAAACGGGCTACGCTTAAAAATAAAAATTTAGAAAAAAAATTGTATTTTTAAATAAAAAAAAAGTTTTGTGTTCGGCCGGGCCTCTCAAAAAAGGGTTTGTTTTCGTGCCGGCCTACCTCTATTTGCGACACCCAAAATCCTTGGTGCTCTCCATCGAAACACATATTTCTTTCTCGGCTTGCCCCTGACACTTCAAGGATTGATATCTCGGCTTACAAGCCAATAGAATTTAAGATCCGATTAGTTCATTAGTTAGTTCAAAAAACTAATATCGTTACTAACTCTTACCAATCAGAATAGCGGGGGGCATATTCTGAAGGTTCTCTCTTTGGTTAAAGGCGAAGATCTTTAGCTTCGAAATTTTTCCAAATAAGTTTACCACTTTTAAACATGATAGACATCTGCGAAGGGGGGTGAAATCCTCATACCGCCTTCGTCAGAATCGCCCCATCCTTTGTCCGCTATTTAATCTGTTTTAAATCTTATGACCGGTCATGCCCAGCTTGTAGCTCTAGGTGTCTTTTATATCCCAAAATTAAAATTAAAGTGGTTTTATGTCAAGAACTCACCACATTCATCACTTATCACGCACCATAACCCCGGACATGTTTGACTTGTCCCTAGGTCAAATTAACCATGTTCGAAATTTGTAAGGTTGGCTTTTAGACTTATGCTTTGTATCTGATCCCGATGGTACCGCTCTCTCCAGAGCTTTTCAGCCCCAGAGGATCCATATCATCCCACGCTGGAGGTCTCAATAGAAACCATTTTTGGTATCGATCAGATGTCTCTATGTCTCCGTGGTAAATAAGATTCGCTGTTTCCGTAAAGCTGATTTTCACAAACTTAATAGCCTTATCGATACATATGATTGGTGCGATATTCGATTTAACGTCACCTTAGAAAAATTTTACTGTACTTTAAATACATTTTTTGACTCATGTGTGCCATGGAAATATCCGTCCGCTTAAACAAATCCTCCTTGGTTTACAAATCCTATTTGGTGCATCACTAACCTAAAAAATACTACAAATAATCTTTTAGTTAAATATAAACAAGAAAGGAAAGCTAACTTCGGGCGGAGCCGAAGTTGATATACCCTTGCAGCTAAAACCGGATATATATCGCAAACATCGGATATAGTTGGCCGATCCTTATGATTAGATCATAATAAAACCAATAAACTACAATAAAAAATCTAAAAAAAAGTCCCAAGCTCCTATCTTCAAAATTACGAAAGTTGATATTTCTACCAAATACCATTTCCGATCGTTCAGTTATATGGCAGCTATAGAATATAGTCAGCCGATCCTAATGAAATTTGGTAGGTTGGATCAACTGACCAAAAATAGACTCTTAAAGAGCTTTCTATCTTTAAACACGAAAGTTGCTTCATTTTCGATCGTTCAGTTATATGGCAGCTATAAGATATAGTCGGCCGATCCTTATGAAATTTGGCATGTTGTAATTTGTTGCCAAAACTAACTCTCGTGTCAAAACACTAGAAATATACCATTTCCGATCAATCAGTTATAAGCCAGCTATAGGATACAGTCGGCCGATCCGGGCCGTTCCGACTTATATACTGCGTGCAAAGGAAAAAAGTGTGTGTGCAAAGTTTCAAGACGATAGCTTCAAAACTGAGAGACTAGTTCGCGAAGAAACGGACAGACAGACGGACAGACGGACTTGCTCATATCAACTCAGGAGGTGATCCTGATCAACAATATATATACTTTATAGGGTCGGAGATGTCTCCTTCACTGCGTTGCACAAGATATCTACTAGCTCGGTCAAATTTTACCGTGCATAACGCTGAATTTTACAGGAATTATATTCGCCGCTGCCGGATACAATTTACTCAGGATCCAAAGCAGTTTTATAATTTTGTAAACACTAAGCGTAAACACGTATCTTTTTCACCCCTGCTTACGTTTAAAAATTCCTCTGCGACTTCGGATCAGGCCATTGCCGATCTATTCGCAGAATTTTTTTAAACAACTTATTCTCCGCCTAAATTGACAGACAAGCCTTACGCTTATAACATTCAAGCAGCAAATCTTATTTTCTGTCCGTTTTGTGCTGTGCGCTAAAATAATGTGCCAGGGCTCTGTGCAAACCTCTTTTAAGACTTTTCAACTTATCTTTGGAAACCTCGATTTTTCCCATTAAGTGGAAGAATTCATTCATAATTCCCCTACATAAAAAAGGGAAAAGTTCGATGCTGCCAACTACAGAGGCATATCTAAGTTGTCGGCAATTCCAAAGTTATTTGAAAAATTAATTACCCCTCATTTGCAACAACTTTGCTCTTCGATTATATCTCCCTGTCAGCATGGCTTTATTAAGCGTCGCTCCACCACCATAAATTTTCTGGAGTTGACATCCTTTGTCATAGGCTGTCCCTTTTGTAAGGGATATCAAACCGATATTATTTACACAGACTTCAGTAAAGCATTTGATTCAGTTAATCACTCACTCTTGTTGAGTAAACTGAATATGCTGGGTTTTCCTATAAACCTTTTAACGTGGATCTCCAGCTACTGTTCCGTGCTACATCTGGTGTCCCTCAAGGAAGTCAACTTTGCCCGTTACTATTTGCTCTTTTTATTAACGACTTGCCCCCACTTTTAAGGAACTCTATAGTTTTCATGTATGCAGATGATGTTAAGCTTTGTCTTGAATACAAATCGATCTCTGCCCAATACAATCTTCAGTCCGATCTTAAAAATTTTTAAAAACTGTGCTAAGCGAATGATTTATTACTTAATGAGTAAGAGTGCAAGCTTATGTCTTTTTATCATTCTTGCCATCTCCAGAGTACGTAGTATACGTAGTGCCATAAAGAGGCATTGCATTAGAAAAATTAACTCAGGCTAATGATCTCGGTGTCCTTTTAAATTTGCTTTACAAAACTTAAATTTGCCTCCATATTTCCACAATGGTTAAAAAGACTAAAGTTGTCCTTGGTTTTATTAAAAGGTGGTAAAAGAATTTAACCACCCCTGCATTTCTAAAAGCTTATTAATCCGTCCCATACTGGAGTACGGTTCATGTTTCTGGAATCCCCAAAACGAAGTACATTAGAATCCGTACAAAAGAATTTCTTATCATTTTTGCACTTAGAGGTTCTAACTCGGATGCAAATCTTAATCTTTCATCATATAGTAGCAGACTCCTGTTTATAACCTAACCAACCTTAACTACATCACCTGATCAATGGAGATTTAGAAAGCCAGCATTTACCTACACGCTTAAATATTAATATTCCTAATAGAATAAACTTTAGTCCTTCATTCCTTGGAGGAATGAACGACCCTCAAAAATATAGTATTTTTAATTTCCATACTAACTCTTCTAAGCTTAATAAATAACAAATAGCTTAATAAATACTCAAAAAACGTTTCTCGAGCGCCCCTCGTTCGTCTGGTCCTCTAAGATTTATGATGAATGCAGGAGTGCTAGCTGATGCACAAACCATTTCCAAAGTCCGCGAAAAAAAAAAAAATCATCGGCTGCGGCCATGCTTCATTTTTTGGTTTCTGTGGTGCGACGTTGAAGTCGGTCGTATTTTCCGCATAAGGTATCGAAGATCTTCAAGCAGAACGGAAGGATCCACTTTTGTATCCTTCCACATCTCCGCAGCCGATGATTTTTTTTTTTTGCGGTTGGAAATGGCTAAAAAAAAAAATACTATCAGGGGATAATTTAAGGGATGCAAAGAGCATTGCCGCTACAGAAATTTGCGATTTTTGGTGGCGGGAGGGGGCGTGGCAATATTTTAAAACAAACTTGAACGCCCCCTCCCGCCACCAAAAATCGCAAATTTCTGTAGCGCCAATGCTCTTTGCATCCCATAAATTATCCCCTGATAATTTATTCCCCTGATTATTCCCCTGATCCATGCCAAATCCTATAGCTCTATCTCTTATACTCTCTGAGATCCACGCGTTCATACGGATGGACGGACAGAAGGACAGACGGACATGGCTATATCGGCTTGGCTGTTGGTCCTGATTAGGAATATATATTCTTTATGAGGTCGGAGATGATTCCTTCTCTATGTTCCATACATGTACACGACTACAATATACCCTTGTAAACCGGGTATACAATGTGTATATAGGGTATACACATTAAATGTGTGTACAAAAATAATTAAATTTTCAATTTATGTGTTTTTGCGCGGCTCCCACTGCAGGAAAAGAGTTGCTCAGATAAGGTGTTAAGAATAAAAGAGGTAAAAGGATCATGGTATGTTTGATTTTGGTGCATTAAGTATTAAGGATTCTCCGCTGTACTCCAGAAACACTATCAATACTCAAGTATCGGACGGTCCAAAGATACGTATAAAGTTTTGTTAAATAGAGTTCATTGAATTCTTTAGACTATCTTTTAATAAAACCAATTACACCCTTTGCTTTATTAACCATGGTGGAAATATGGTCGGAGTTAATGAGTTAATCTTTTTTAGGCGCACGTACATGTATAAAAAAAATTCATAAAGATGAGTTTATATATAATATATATATATATATTTACATTAAATGTATCGTTATGTGAGATCGTTGGGGGAACATCTTTTCAGTCTTCTGGGCACTCTCATACCTGAAATTCTGCGCTCTCCTTGTAGCTGCCTGATTAGCAAATTTGAGTGGTTTTGAAAATTGTCTTTGTATTTCTTAGCCTGATCTTTTAAAATATCCCTTTCTTTGGGCTCCATAAGATCTCTTTCTAAGTCTTCCTCTTTCCTCTTTGTCCAAATTAGATTTTGCTGCTATGCCGTATACTTGCAGCCCATAACGCCATTAGGGAGCAATTACCGCTTTGTATATTAAAATCTTGTTTCGTAGGGATAACTGGTTCTGAATTTTAAGGAGCCATCTTAGTTTTTCAACATTGTATTAATGGCCTTTGTAATGGACACTATGTATGTTCGGAAGGTTAGCCGCTTGTCGAGCCGAGGTACTTGTAACCTGCTATATAAGGAGCAGTACTTGGCCTAGAAAAAACACCCCAGGACAGGATTGTGGCCGAAGGGCGTAGGTCACACTTGATTACGATTAATACCAATGTTTAAAATTTTGGCCCATTCCTCGAATCTAAAGGGTGGTTAAATTGTAAGGGCCGATGTTGAATGTGAACCACACCTAACGCCTGGTTTTTTTCCGAAAATTATTTGACATTTCTATGTTTCAGACTTACTCAATTTAAAACATGGAGAGATACACAATCCAACAACGTGTTAAAGTTATCCAGACTTATTATGCAAATGGGCGTTCAAATCAAAATGCATATCGTGCGTTTCGTATTTTTTTTGGTCAATTTGATCGTTCAAATGTGCGTACAATCGCAAAAATCGTGGAAAAATTCGAGCGAACTGTAGAAGATGTGAGAACACTAGTGCATGCTCATACAGCTCGGTTTATGGTTTGGCAGCAGCATCGGGC
Organism: Drosophila bipectinata; assembly: GCF_030179905.1. Taxonomy (NCBI): domain Eukaryota; kingdom Metazoa; phylum Arthropoda; class Insecta; order Diptera; family Drosophilidae; genus Drosophila; species Drosophila bipectinata. Next base: position 15,616,981 of record NC_091740.1, on the reverse strand, counting down.
CGTAGTTTTTCAAAATGAGGCCGGTCAGGCAGTGACTGTGAATGGTGTTCGCTATCGTGAGATGATAACGAACTTTTTATGGCCCGAGTTGGAAGATATGGATGTGGACGATATGTGATTTCAGCAGGACGGCGCCAAATGCCACACAGCTAACGAAATAATGGCTCTTTTGCGCAACAAATTTAATGGCCGTGTTATCTCACGTAATGGCAATGTCAATTGACCGCCAAGATCATGTAATTGACACCGTTTGACTTTTTTCTTTGGGGCAATTTGAAGGAAAAGGTGTACATCGGTAAGCCAGCAACAATTCAAGAGCTAAAGTATGAGATAATTCGGCACATTAACGGCATAGAACCTTCATTATGCCTCAGGGACATCGAAAATTTGGACCATCGGATGGAGGTGTGGCGCCGTGGTGGCGGCGCCCATTTGGCTGATATTTTGTTCCATATATAATTGAATAATACCAATATATCAAAATAAAAAAAAATTACAACAATTTCGTAAATAGTTTGTGTTTTATTTAAAATCAACATCGACCCTTGAATTTTCTTTGTGTTAGATATTCGACCCTTGAATATTCTTTGTGTTAGATATTCTTGCAGCGCATTTTTAGACGCGAATACTCATTTGTTTCTTGCCAGAATGACAGTGTCATCTGCAAAAGTTGACGTTATTATGTTCTGGTTGTTTTCACGTTCAGGCATCTCATGTGTGAATAATGTATACAGTTTTGGGGACAAGAGGCTACCCTGGGAGACTCATACTCCATGTCTTTGTAGCTTTTTTTTTAATATTAGAAAGGTAGAGAGCGCAGGTGGTTTCCGGCGGTTGGTTTTCTGTTTCTGGGAGAGGCAATAAGCGTGAAATTGTGTTCGTTTGTGAAGGATTCGTTTTATTTCTTTTGTGTGCGCAGTAATTCCACGAGCATTCCATAATGCAAGGATTAGAATATGAATCATAGTTTTCTAAGGAACTGATTTGTGCCTTGTAGTTCTTTAAACATGGCTTGGAGGGTATCCCCTTACAGCAGTCGCTGGAATGAATTGATTCTCTCTGAGATCATTTGATCGTCGAAATTTTTCTCCGAATTCGCTTTAAAAACTTGTTACTTTCTGACCAAGCTGAGTGATCTATTCCACAATGGTTTGTGGAATGGTTTGTTTTCTTTAAGGGGGGACATCTGAGTAGTCAAAACTCTTAGGGTCTTTAGGGTCTTAAAAATAACATATTAAAAGATAGAGTCCGGCTAAAATGTCTAAGTGTCGAAATTTTCCATTCTGCGGCGATGCCTCACAGGTATATCACACAGTACTTAAAACTTTAAACGCGTTTTTCTCGAAATCGCTTTTTTTGAGTTGGCCGAACACATAACTCGAACAACCCTTAACCTATCGATCTATAATTTTGACAGTATACTCAGAATACCTATGTTTATCGACACACGTAGTTCTTTTTATATTGCTTACTTTTTATTATCAACAATTTTGTACCGCTTTTTGTTCGTAAAAATTTAAAATTTTTTTCAATCACTCATTATTTTGGAAAAAATCAATATATCGAAAAAATCCTAAGTGTGTCGATAGCCGTTGATGTACAGAAACTTACCAAACTTGATTTTTTGTTCTAGATCAAAAATTAAGGACGTTAGGTGTTCGGCCATGGACCCCCTTTAAAAAAATAGGGCCTACGAATAAAGGCTGCAGAGCCGCCATTTTGTTTATGATTTATTAAAAAAAAAATTATTTTGTACTTTAAATATAATATAATAAAACATTATTTACAAATTTTGGATTGTCTTTTTTATTTGGCCAAAGAAATTCCAGTAAATCCGGCTTTTTTCGCCTGTTACTCAGATGTCCCCCCTTAAGCTAAGTGTGTTGCGTTGCTATTATTTTTTTCGTGTTGTTTTTCCCAACTGAAAATATAAAGTTTTCCGAACATGTTTAATGTTCGTTTATTTATTTATCACTATATAGATATACTTAAAATTAGAAAAATGATGAAGTAGCGAATAATCAAAACCGTAGCAGTAGCGGCATACGTAGGTGTCGAAGTTGTTAGGCGAGTGTGTGTGTGCTGGAGATGGACTCCCGTAATATCGATACTGGCGTAAGTTATCGAGTTTGGTCGTGTTAACAAAAGCTGATGAGAGTTGCCACAGTACCCTCCTCCTAGATTTAAAGCTGGGGAAAATGTTTTCCTGGGAATGTGACTCATAGTCCCGATCTTGAAACCTGCTCTGTTGTCTGGGCAGTTGGCGCTTTCTTCTGCTCCTGTGTTGGAAGCGCTTCATCTTTGAAGATGTATGCTGGTTTTAGTCGATCGATAGAAATTTTGGAGCTCTTGAAATAGTATGAATTCGAATTATCGACCTAAGTCCGTTGTGATGTGGAGAGGGATTTTGTACTGAGCGAACCAGCCCTAAATCATTGCGTTGGCTACATATTGCGCTGTGATGTCGACTAAGGGAACTGCTGCGGCTCATCTTGAGAAACGATCGATACACGTAAGGCAGTACCGGTATGCGGTCGACGGTATGAAGGCAGTGGGCCGACGATGTCCATATTGATGCGTTCGAAACTGGCGTCGCTGGCTGCATACTATCCCAGTGCATTATGGGCAGAAACGACGTTTTTTTGGCAGAATCTCCAGTTTTAGAGATACTGGCCTCAAATTTTTCACATACGCTTAAACTATTTTTGTCGAATTTCGAATTTTTTTTTTTTAAATTTGACCACGCCCACTTTGGGCGTAAATGCCGTTTTTTTTGCATAATCTCCAATTTCAGATATATTGGGCTCAAATTTTGCATATATGCTTGAACTATTTTTGTCGCATTTTGAATTTTATTGTTTTGGAAATTTGACCACGCCTATGGCCGCCGCCTACATCAAGAGTTGGCCTTACTGGCATTTTTACTTAATTTTTACATAAACTTAAGTTTTTCATAAAAAGAACTAAAACTTTTACTAAATATGGTTCTATTAGTTATAATATTTAATTTAAACCTCTAACAGCGTCGTCTTTCCAGTGGCTCTCCCCCCAAACTTCGAGGAGCGCTGCATGATAGAACTCATAAACACCTGCAACATGTATTGTTTTTTCGGAAAGGGGCAAAAACGGGCAAAGGAAATTATTAACGCCTTAATCTATATATTTTTAAGAAGAACATACCAGTTTTAGTTGCTGGCAGGAGCGCGCGGTAAAAAAGTTACACTCCACAGAACACAGCTACAATTGTTAAATTTTAGTTATAAAAATACACCAACAACATATGAACAGACACAACAAATTACATAGAACATCTATAAACTACCGCGCAAAGTTTAATCTACATACCTGTACGATTTTTTTTCCATATTTACAAATTGTTTTTACTTTCACGAAAAAGCCACAACATAGATGCAATGTTTATAAATTTTCACGGTTCCATTTGATCAAGCTAGCAATCAATCCGCTGACTTTGTTTGAGCGGGAAATTCAAATTGCAGCTTTTAAAAATTTTTTGGAAACAGTTTAATTTTATCCGGAGTATGCTTAATTGGAAAATTCAATATATTTTGTATATTAAAAATATAACAAATTTAACTTTATGCACAAATATCTGACTTTTTGTCCAGTGGCTATTTGGTGTGGCGATAAATTTTGGCTTTTTGACACTGGATGCAAGAGCGTACGATGCAAGCTGCAAAGGCCCAGCGAATGCAGGGCTTGAACCACGGTTTGGTATCTGGGCACAAACGGGCGTATCTTATTATTGCGACGTGGCATTACAATTGCTTGTTTGAGCCTGAAAGAGACTGAGAAGAATGAGATGGTATTTTCTGCATCAGAATTGAGAAGCGATTGTAGTTCATCATCGTTTTTCTGTTCCAGTGCCATCTTGTCGAAGTTGATATATTTGATGGCGTCGATGCGTGAGAGAGAATCAGCCACGTTTTTTTCTTCTCCGGAGGTGTGCCGGATATCGGGGCTGAATTGGCTGATACAATCAAGTTTACGGGCACGTCGTGGTGATGCTTTCTAGCTGTTTTGACTGAAGTCGTACATCAGTGGCTTGTAGCCAGTGAAAGTTATGAAGTTTCTGCTCTCCAGCGCGTACTTGAAGTGCAAAAGGTCCTTGTTTATTTTTTAACAAGTTAAATTTTTATTATTATTGCCGGAACCGTTCAGGACCATTTGAAAATAACCGGGCGTTTAGAAACTGAGGTGTGAATGGTACATATGGAATATGGGCCTAGACTATATACAATAATTTACAATTATTTACATATTTTAACAATATTAGAGTACAACACGGGAAGACAGCCAAAGTAAGTTCAGTATCTTTTCATTTTCTAATAAAGCAAATCGGTTTTTTGACGTTGGTATTACCCGTATCGTAATCGATGATCATTTGACTGGCGTTGAAGTTTTTTGGAAGTTGGCAGCTTTCGTTTTACAGCAGGCATCAGGCTTATCGATTGAAAAGGCAAGGGAGGGAGTGATGACGAGGGTCGAAAAAGGTTGCTAGTTTGGAGTAGTTTGTCATACGTATACGAACTACCGAACTGAGCGGACGTGCTTTGTCCGAGCTCCGGGAAAAGTGAAAAATACAGCTAATCAAAAAAACTGGGGTAACCCAATATAAGCGAAAAGTCGCTGAACTACAATATACTAAAAGCAACAGACAAGCTTTTTATAACAGTTGTGATGTGCTAAACCAAAACTAGTGCATTGTTCAAAAAAAAAAAGTAAGAGCCACGCAATGAGCTCATTGAGCAACGATCAAAAGAACGAGCGTAGAAGTTCAGTAAACCAAAGAAACGGCTTCTACTCTTACTTTTCAACCCGCGATACCGAAGTGGAAAAATCGGCGATTATAAGCAACCCGGCTTTACTGACCCAAAAGTAAAGACCCAAAAGGGTCGTTGAAACCCAAAAGGCACGGTCTTGCTCACCCGCTCTGCTCACTCCGACTCCCGCGTCATGGAGTTCGCAGTGTAAAACCCCCCCTCTAATATCGGAAACAAATTTCGCACCAACAACTAGCAGTGCTACAACTTCTGCAACAACAGCGAAAACCTCTGGAACTCAAAGTTCCGCGACGTCAACGACTACAGCGAGTACAAAAACAACAACCTCGGAAAGTGCCAAAGCGGTAACGGCCACACAGACTGGATTGGATTGCTACATCCAAATTAAGCGCAAGCTTAGCCCGCAGAGTAATCCGGCAGGCAACAAAACAAAAATTAACCGTGTCCTGAATATCGATAAAGCACCAGACAGATCCACTAGTAACAGATTTGCCCTACTGGCGGAGGTTGAGGAAAACCAACCAGCCCAAGACACCGCAAAAAAACCCAAGCCCCCTCCAATCTATATTAGGGAAAAAAGCTCGAGTGCCCTGGTCAACAAAATTGCGTCGTTGATCGGGAACGGTGACAACTTTCATGTTGTTCCGCTTATCAAAGGGAACATCCATGAAACAAAGGTGCAAACCAAGTCTGAAGAGCACTTCCGAATCGTGTCCAAATTTCTGGACACTGTACAGAAAAACTATTACACGTACCAGCTGAAAAGCAGTAAGGGCCTACAAGTGGTATGAAAGGGAATAGAACCTGATGTTTCCGCCGCGGAAATAAAAACCGCCCTTAAAGAAAAGGGCTTCGCCGCCAAGAATGTTATTAACATTCTAAATAAAGATAAAAAGCCACAACCCCTTTATCAAGGTCGAGCTCGAGCCAGAAAGCAGGTCGCTGAAGAAGAACGAAGTCCACCCAATCTACAGCCTGCAATATCTTTTGTATCGGAAAATCACTGTTGAAGAGCCACATAAACGCAACGGTCCAGTGCAATGCACTAACTGTCAAGAGTATGGACACACAAGGTCTTACTGCACACTTCGGGCTGTCTGTGTAGTCTGCGGGGACGCCCACAAGTCCGCTTGCTGCACTACAAACAAGGACAGTGACGGGTCAAGCAGCAAGCAACTAATTTAAACACAACAATTAATTAGTAACTGATGTTTTGCTGGTCGCAAGCCGACTCTCTTTCGGCCGCTCGGCTTTGCTACTTCGGCGTTTATAGTTAGCGAGCATCCACTCAGCCTATTCTGCAAGGTTGGCGCCACTCTCGTTCATCTCCTTACTGCGCTCGCATCCTAAATTGGATTTCCCATATTTTCTATAAATCCTCATAAATCCTAATTTCATATGCGGCCTGAATAAAGTTATAACGTTGAACCTTATTAAATTCTGATTTTTTATTTACGGCATTGAAAACTCTCAATGACCAAACAGACAGTACCGTGAAGAAATGTGGAAACTGCGGAGGCAGCCATACAGCAAACTATAGAGGATTTATGGTGTATAAGGAGTTAAAGAGTCGCATGCGTCAAGCGACCGCAACGCGCAACCAAAATCCACAGAATGTGTACATTGCGTCAAAAACTACGCCAGACGTCTTCTTCGCAGAAGCTACGAGATCCTCATTCGGTCCACTAAACACCACCAACGGCTTCTCCTACGCCGATGCTCTACGATCTGGAAGGGAAATTCCAATTCAGCCTAACTCTCAAAGCGCTCAACAGGCCCCAGAACAGCCACACAGCAAAACGGAAACTATGATGCTTACCCTCCAACAAAGTATGATGGAGCTTATGTCATTCATGAAAACGACCATGCAAACGCTTGTTCAAAACCAGAACATGGTGATACAGCTGCTCGTAGCACAACAGTCCAAATAATCTATGCAGGCGCTACGAATATCAATGTGGAACGCCAATGGTGTCTCACGGCATAAACTAGAATTGTCACAATTCTTGACCGAAAACCATATTGACGTTATGCTACTGGTGGAAACGCATCTTACAAGCAAATACAACTTTCATATAAGAGGCTACACAATCTACCGCACAGATCATCCAGATGGGAAAGCCCACGGCGGAACTGGAGTTCTAATCAGAGAACGAATTAAACACCATTTTCACAAAAGGTTTGCAACAAACTTCTTGCAGGCCACATCGATACAAATTCAGTCAAGCAACGGAATCCTTTCAATTGCTGCCGTTTACTGCCCTCCTCGCTTCTCCATCTCGGAAGGACAATTTATGGACTTCTACAATTCACTTGGGGATCGATTTATAGCCGCAGGAGACTACAACGCCAAACATACGCACTGGGGATCACGTCTAGTGACTCCCAAAGGAAGACAATTGTACAATGCAATTATAAATGTGAAAAATAAACTGGACTACGTTTCCCCTGGAAGTCCCACATACTGGCCAACAGACTCACGAAAGCTCCCAGACCTTATTGATTTTGCAGTGACAAAAAACATACCTCGCAATCTAATAAGTGCCAAAGCAGTCTCGGACTTATCATCAGACCACTCGCCTGTGCTTCTAACGCTTCTTCAAAGCCCAGAAATAACCGAACACCCCTTCAGCCTGACGACGCCAAAAACGAACTGGCTAAAATACAAAAAGTACGTGAGTGCCCACATAGAACTCGCCCCGAAATTTTAACATGGAATCGGACATCGACTACACTACGAGCGCCCTGGAAGAAGTACTCGTTGCGGCAGCTAAAATCTCTACTCCTCATAGGAAAGATGTAGACCGAAACAAACACTTCAAATCTAATCAGTAAATCGAACAGCTCGTGCGAGAAAAGAGGCGCACGCGTCATGATTGGAAAAACAGCAGATCACCAGCTTCAAAACAACGCCTTAAGGAAGCAACCCGATCACTCGACCAGGCTCTTTACCAACAGGAAGAAAATTCACAGCTGAGGTACATCCAGAATCTCTCGCCAACAAGCACAAAGTACCCCCTGTGGAGGGCCCACCCAAATCTTAGCGCCCCAATTGAAACGACCACCCCGATAAGAAACTCTTCGGGATGCTGGGCTCGCAGCGACGAAAACCGAGCTGAAACATTCACCACACATCTCTAAAGTGTCTGCCAGCCAAACCCAGCCTCAAATTCATTCCTCCTGCCAGAAATTCAGCCAGAGTCCTTCCCTCAGCCAGCCGCACCTTCATTCCGGCCGAACGAAATCGAAAAAGTCATAAGAGAGCTAAAAACAAAAAAGGCTCCCGGTGGTGACCTATTGACCCCAAAGATGCTGATCGAACTTCCAAAATGCGCTATAGAGGTCGTCTGCAAACTATTTAATGAAATCATTAATCTTGGCTATTTCCCAAAAAAGTGGAAGAAATCCATCATTATAATGATACCGAAGCCTGGAAAAGACCACACAATTCCGTCATCATACAGACCAATAAGCCTTCTATCTTGTTTGTCTAAATTGTTTGAAAAATGCTTGTTAACTCGCATAAAACCACATCTGGAAGCTTGCAATATTATCCCGGCACACCAATTTGGCTTTCGAAGAAACCATGGAACCATCGAACAAGTGAACAGATTAACATCCGAAATACGCTCAGCCTTCGAACAGCGAGAATACTGCAGCGCTATTTTCCTCGACGTATCTCAAGCTTTCGACCGAGTTTGGCTCATCGGACTCATGCACAAAATTAAAACGTATTTGCAAACATACACCCACAAGCTACTGGAATCATACCTCTACAATAGGGTATTCTCAGTGAGATGCAACGCAGCTACTTCGGGCGACTACACCATCGAAGCTGGAGTTCCACAAGGAAGCGCACTCGGCCGTGCAGATCCCTCAAGCTAACGACTTAACGTACCTTGGCGTTCACCTTGATAGACGACTTACCTGGCGCAAGCACATCGAATGCAAAAAGATGCACCTAAAACTGAAAGCCAGCAGCCTCCACTGGATCATAAACTCACGATCGCCACTGTGCCTGGACTACAAGTTACTACTGTACAATTCAGTCCTAAAGCCAATCTGGACGTATGGCTCCCAGCTGTGGGGGAACGCGAACAGCAGCAACATAGACATCATACAGCGCGCACAATCAAAAATCTTGAGAACTATCACAGGGGCACCTTGGTATGTTCGCAACGAAAACATCCATAGGGATCTGGGCATCCTCGCAGTGAAAGACGAAATCCAGAAGCAAAAAGAGTCATACAAAGAAAAACTGTCTTCGCACCCAAATTTTCTTGCTCGGGGATTGACTCGGGTTTCTTGCGTAACCCGCCTTAGACGCAACGACCTCCCAACCCAGCAATCGATTTTTAGGGCCGTCTAACTCCGTGTCAGTCAATATGACTGTTAGTTAAGTTAAAAATATAAGATTTGATACACCTCTTGTTAGTCTCGCAAAGAGAAGATTCAAGAAAAAAAAGCAACAAAAAAAAAAAATTTTTAGTACTCCTGCTGTAGTAGCCCAAACATTATCCATTTTTTTCTCGTTTAAGATTTCTCCGAATGCGTCTGATCTGAACGCTGCTCCTTTATCCCTCACTATATGTCTGGAAAATTCAAACACTTTGCACCATTTGCTCAACTTTCGGATGACCTTCTTGTGTTCAGTTTTCTTTGTCGGGAAAATACGTCAAACCACACAAACTTGAAGAATGCCTTCACGTAGCTCCCATTGCATACATATAGAAAATTAAGAGGAAGAAGGTGGCTCAGATAAGGCGTTAAGGATAGAAGTTTCAGTGCCAGAGCTAGATCAATGCGCAATTATGTGGTAGAGACCATTTTTTTCGAACATATTACACAGTGCAACAGTGATTTGGAACTTTTGTTTATTAGGTTGTTATATTTCTGACACCCTCAAAACCTTGATTTGAGGGTTAAAAATTCCTTAACGCGTAATTTTAAGCGGATTTCAAAATTTCCGACGTTATTTAATAGTTAAATAATGTAGCTATTGAAAAAAAATTCTTTAACTAATTAGAACAAAAAGGATACAATTTTTACACAAGAAAATGGCATTTTTGATTTTCAGTCGGGTTTTTTGGACTCCATTTTTTCGGTACAACTTGCAAGAAATGGTATCATTTTTAACACATATCAATATTGTCTCATTAATCTTGAATAAAACGAGACCAATTCAAAATAAACGAGACCAACGAGAATAAAACGAGACTAATTTTATTACAAAATTATAATAATTGTTGAAGTTATAACGCTTTTCCTAAAACAAGTCACTGCAATGCTGTCACTGCTAGCGTTCCGGAGCAATAGTGTGCCCTTTCATTTCGCTTATTCCTTTCTTTTACACACTTTTACTCCGGAGCGCTAGTAAAATTGCACTGACTTGTTTTGGGAAAAGCGTTATAACTTCAACAATTTTCATAATTTCCTAATAAAATTAGTCTCGTTTTATTCAGGATTAATGCAACAATATTGATATGTGTCAAAAATGATAGCATATCTTGTAAGTTGTACCCAAAAAATGGCGTCAAAGTCCCGAAAACATGAAAAAAAGGGTTTATTCCAAAAAAAACAAGATTTTGAGGGTGTTACAAATATTTCAAACACGGTTTTGTGTTGTATATTTGAGCTCATAAACAATTCCTACTAGGTCCTTTTAATAGATCCTCCAATATTATTTTTTTTTTTTGTCGCACTGTGTTATATAATAATACCCTCAGTTTCTAGTCGTTCACAAGAAATGTTAAGTTTGAAGTATTTTTATACCCTTGCAGAGGGTATTATAATTTTGTCCAAAAGTGTGCAACGCAGTGAAGGAGACATCTCCGACCCTATAAAGTATATATATTCTTGATCAGGATCACCTCCTGAGTTGATATGAGCATGTCCGTCTGTCCGTCTGTCCGTCTGTCCGTCTGACCGTCTGTCCGTCTGTCCGTCTGTCTGTTTCTACTCAAACTAGTCTCTCAGTTTTGAAGCTATCGTCTTGAAACTTTGCACACACCCTTCTTTCCTTTGCACGCAGTATATAAGTCGGAACGGCCCGGATCGGCCGACTATATCCTATAGCTGCCATATAACTGATTGATCGGAAATGGTATAACTTTGGTATTTTTAGAGTTAGAGAGTTCAAATTTTAGGTGAGAGCTATTTTTGGCAAAATAATACGACATGCCAAATTTCATAAGGATCGGCCCACTATATCTTATGGCTGTCATATAACTGAACGATCGGAAATGACCCAACTTTCGTTTTTTGAAGTTAGAAAGCTGGAATTTAGTACAGACTCTATTTTTGGTCAGTTGATCCAACGTACCAAATTTCATTTCGGCCGATCGGCCGACTATATCCTATAGCTGCCATATAACTAACTGAACGATCGGAAATGGTATTTGGTAGAAATATCAACTTTCGTATTTTTGAAGAAAGAAGCTTGGGACTTTTTTTAGATTTTGTATTGTAATAAATTGGAGTATATATTCCTATTCCCATAAGGATCGGCCAACTATATCCGATGTTTGCGATATATATCCGGTTTTAACTGCAAGGGTATATAAACTTCGGCTCCGCCCGAAGTTAGCTTTCCTTTCTTGTTTCTAATAAGTTTGCTTAAGAAAAAGACAAAAAGCATTGTTTTAAGGTTTGTTAGTAAAGGCAAGTTCATTAATAAAAGCATACTATGGTAGGTGGGAAAATTTTAATTTTTGTCCCAATTAAGTCCTCTAAGAGCAAAAATTAGAAAGCTTTTTTGTACAGATTCGGTGTTATCTCGGTTAACTCTGTATTAAGGGTTCCAGACACCTGATCTGTATTCAAATGTTGGACGGACCAAGGATACGTATAAAGTTGTAGTTAAATAAGGGTCATTAAATTCTTTAGACCATCTTTTGAAAAAAAAGGAATAAGACCTTTTGCTTTATTAACCGTAGTATTGTGGTCGAATTTTTTTTTTTTTTTTTTTTTTGTATTAAATTATTTTGTAGGAAAATTTTAGTTCCAAACTCCAAGACCCCCAGATCGTTAAGTTGGGTTAATCTTTCTAAGGCACACACATAAAAGTAGATAACCTGGTGAGGATTAGATCGATAAAAAGACATGAGTTTGTATTTCGATCCATTAAGCTTTAGGTAATTTGCAAAGCACCATTTTTAAATCTTATCCAATAGGATTGAAGTCTAGATTAGGCAGTAGTAAATTTATATTGATTGCAAACCTTAACGTCAGCGTATTTAAGTAGCAGTGAGTTAGTCAGTATATAAGTACCAATGGTATGTCGATAATGAACACCGGAAAAAGTAAGAGTCTAAAATGGCTTCCTTAAAGGGAAAACCGATGTAACAGGAATTAGGCGCTGGTAAACATATTTGAAAAAGAGACTTTCACTTTTTTCTTGTTTTTTTTTTTGTTTATTTTTTATTCAGAGGAATTATAAAATATTCTTTATTTCCCCTCATGAGGGAAAATACTGAAGTTTCCGGAGATAGATTAAAGATTTAAAGGATAGACTTGCACGGGGCCGCGGGGGAGTTATTCAGAACACCGCCTGATATTCCTTCGTGGCTTGGCGATTAAACGGGCTTAACCTTAAGATCCGATAATAATTAGATATTATAAGATTAAGGCTGAGTCAAAATGGTTGGAAAAAAACTTTGCAAACAACCTTTACTCAGATCGAAAAAAAAAATACCACATACTATATATTCTTGGGAATCCGAACTCGCACCAAAGAACGTTTTACAGGTCCGTAGCCAATTGAAAAATTTTAATCTATAATATAATAGGGTGGGTCTAATGACCGCTGTATACAACCATTTAACTATTTTTGGAGAAATTCCCCATCTGAGTCCAATGGCCTTGCGGCAGGTTTAGAGCGCGGTAGTCGCCTTGTTTGCTGTATCCATAGTGTTTAGCTTCCAGTCCAGTTTCCTGTCTAGCGTAGTTCTTAGGTACTTGGCGCTACCACTGAAGGTAAGTGTTTCCCCTGACAGTTTTGGAAGCCTTAAACTCGGAATTTCGTACTTCTAGTGAAGAGGACAAGGTCGGTTTTGGATGGATTTACTCCTAGCCCGTTCTTATCTGCCCATGCTGAGAGAACTCATAGATGGATGCATAAATTCTGGGGAAATTTTTCAAAGAAGGCAATTGCAACATCATCTAGGGATCGTAGTAGGTTTATAAACGCTAGGTTGTTAACCGCTAACCGCTACCCTTGCAACTCGTTAACCATCCGTCACCAAAGGTACTTGGGGATAAGCCCATCCTTGGATCCCTTGTCCAGGACTCAAATGAGGGTTCTTCACTTCGTTACTTCGGTGAAAGAGCGGTTGGACGTCTGTGGCTGGTCCTTCTTCTTCGTCGCTTGGGGGGCTCTTCCTTCCATTGATCGCTGCCTCTTCGCACTCTTTTTTTTTCGCGGTCTTTTAGAATTTTGGAAATGACTTGTGCATCAATTAGAGCATCAGCTAGCATTCCTCTGTTCATAATAAAGGTCAGAGGCTCAGACGACAGAGACGCACGCGAGAAATGATTTATTAGTATATGTTAAACTATGTGTAATTTATTAAGCTAGGAGGAGTTATTAAGGAAATTTAAAGTTCTATATTTTTAATTTGAAGGGCAGAAAGAAAATTTTATAGAGTAGAGACCATTGTTGTTCGAACATAAGACCCTAAAAGGGTCTTGCTGTGTTATTAAATGCTGGCTATCTACATCCTCATTATTTAGGTTATGCAGAAAAACTACACTGAGCAATATCCTTCGATTTGTTAACCTAGGTAGCTTTATTAGTAAGAGTCAACTATTTAAAGATGGAAGGTGAAGATTAGAATCCCAGTTAAGACCTCTAAATGAAAGAGGTAAGAAATTCTTTTGTACGGATTCTTTTCGGTCCTGATGTTCTCCATATTGGGAACTCCAGACGCATAAACCGTACTCCAATATCGGAAGGACCAAAGAAATGAACAAGGTTCTAGTTATGTACGGGTCTTTAAATTCTTTTGACTACCTTTTAATAAAACCAAGGACTCTTTTAGCCTTATTAACCATTGAGGAAATATGGTCGGCAAATTTAAGTTTCGAATCTAATACGACGCAGAGATCAATAACCTGAGTTAATTTTTCTAAGGCAATCCCATAAAGAGTATACGTAGCCTGCAGAGGGCAAGAACGATAAAAAAGACATAAGCTTGCATTTTGATCCATTTAGTATTAAATCGTTAGCTGAGCACCATTTTTGAAAGTTATCAAGGTCAGACTGAAGACTGCATTGGGCAGAGATGGATTTGTATTCAAGACAAAGCTTTACATTATCTGCATACATATACAATACTACTTACTACTTCTACTTACTAAACAAAAACGGGCCAATATGACTTCCTAGAACGGAACGGACCAGACGGGAATGTATGTTTTTAAATAAGACTCTTTGTGTTCTTCCATCGAAGTAACTGGAGATCCACGTTAAGCGGTCTGTAGAAAATCCCAGCAAATTTAGTTTACTTAACAAGAGTAAGTGAATCAAATCCTTTGATAAAGTCTGTGTAGATAACATTTGTTTGACATCCCTTTCGAAACTCCAGTAAATTTGTGGTGGTGGAATGACGTCTTATGAAGCCATGCTGACATGGAGAGATGATCGAAGAGCAAAGGTGTTGCAAATGAGGAGTTATTAATTTGGAATAACTTTGGAATTGCCGACAATTTGGAGATGCCTCTGTAGTTGGCAGCATCGGCCTTTTTTCCCCTTTTTTATGAAAGGGAATCATGAAGATTCCTTCCATTTAAGAGAAAAAAACGAGGTTTCCAAAAATAAGGGGACATTCTTAGTCTGTCTCATGAACGATCTCATTTCGTCTTGGACAGCACGAAAACTATCACAACAATAATGTAAACCAGACCTACGGCAAATGGCATCCGAAACTGAGGCAGTGAACCCGGCACACTTGGCGTGTACGACGTTTTCTCATAGCCAGTAATGTATGGTTGGCTGGGATGAGGAGATTGTCTTGTTACAAGACTTCATCGAGCAGACCAGTTTAAATTCCATATTAATAATTAAAAATACAAAAATAATGTATAAAAAGTTAAAAAGCACTATATCTTGAACCACTGTGCCAAATAGGAAGCCGAAGCGGGGGTTTTGAAAAGTGCGAAGGAAAATTTAAGAAATAGAGATAAAACCTCTATTGCACACGAAAGAAGAAAACAAAAGAAGAGGAAGAAGCAGAGGTGAGCTAAGCTTGGAATGGAAATTAAATAAATTCTTAATTCGCGGCCAAACATACCACAGCACACGCGAAGCGATACGGTTTAGGATAAACTGAAATTTCTCAAAGTTCTGTTTTCAAGTTAGTCTCAAGTACCGGTCTACGGCAATATTTATAATAAACGCAGTGCGCACAAAATACACGACACGTTAGGGTTAAGATAAGGGCTCTCCCCGCTTTAGAAGAAGATGCCTTAGCATTCTCCTCCGCACCGACGCGTCCCGACTCCGTATGTTGCCATTCTGTAGGGAGCTTCTCCATCCCAGCAACTCCTTGTATGTTGAGGGCCTTGGAATTTGACGGATCGTTGACCCCATTTCTAGACTTTGTTAGGGAGTTCTGTTCTCCACTTGTTTTGTTAGAAGTGTTAAAATTTTGGACCCACAAGAAGGCGGGAAGGGGTTCGTCCATCATGACATATCCCGCTTGTCATAAAAAGCCTGGTTAATACTGGGTGGTCCCCAGAGTCAGCATATTAGAGTACACAGCTATGGCACGCAATTGCTTGCGTGTTGGTCCACCTGTTGTACCAGTTGGCTGACGGCATTTTGACTTAAAATTATTATTCCTTCTGCAAGAATATATTATAAAAACAAGAAAGGAAAGCTAACTTTGGGCGTAGCCGAAGTTATTACCCTTGCAGTTAAAACCGGATATATATCGCAAACATCGGATATAGTTGGCCGATTCTTATGGGAAAAGGAATATATAATCCAATTTATTACAATAAAAAATCTAAAAAAAGTCCCAAGCTTCTATCTTCAAAAATACGAAAGTTGATATTTCTACCAAATACTATTTCCGATCGTTCAGTTATATGGCAGCTATAAGATGTAGTCGGCCGATCCTTATGAAATTTGGCATGTCCTAATGTTTTATTATTAGTAAATTAGTTTTATTATTAGCGCTTAAAATAGCGCTTGTGGAAAATTTGAACTCTCTAACTCTAAAAACACCAAAGTTATACCATTTCCGATCAATTAGTTATAAGGCAGCTATAGGATATAGTCGGCCGATCCCGGTCGTTCCGACTTATATACTGCGTGCAAAGGAAAGAAGGATGGGTGCAAAGTTTCAAGTCGATAGCTTTAAAACTGAGAGACTAGTTTGCGTAGAAACAGACAGACAGACGGGCATGCTCATATCAACTCAGGAGGTGATCCTGATCAAGAATATATATATACTTAATAGGGTCGGAGATGTCTCCTTCACTGCGTTGCATACTTTTGGACAAAATTATAATACCCTCTGCAAGGGTATAAAAAGGACTTAGAGCCCCAAAGATAAGTTAGTTCTGAAATTCTAAAATTCTAAGCAGTAGTTCTGAAATTTCAAAATTCTAAGCAGTTGTTCTGAAACTCTAAGAATCACACTGTATCAAAACCGGAACTCAAATAAAAATATAATTTTTCAAACTATTTTGAACAAGATATTTAATTGGCGCAGTCGGTAGGATGTGTAAAAAAGACCAGTGATCAATCGGAATCGTAGAACATCGTTGAAGTATTGTATGCTAATGCAACTGCAGCTATACTAAAAACCGCGAGTGTTAATCGCTATTCACATCCGCAAAAGAACTTACGTGTTAATTTCAATTTGTAGCCCACTTTTCAAAGTGTGACTGCTACCAAAAAATATACAAAACCCAAAAACTTAAAATAAATTAATAGCCCGCTTTCATAGTGTGACTGCTACCGAAAATATACAAAACACAAAAACTTAAAATAAATTAGTAGCCCGCTTTCTTAGTGTGACCGCTACCGAAATATATAAGAAATACAAACATTACAATGGCTGAACCAGTGCACTATGGACAAAAAGTCAGAAATTTGTGCATAAAGTTAAAGTTGTTATATTTTTAATATACAAAATGTAATGAATTTTCCAATTAAGCATACTCCGGATAAAATTAAACTGTTTCCAAAAAATTTTTAAAAGCTGCAATTTGAATTTCCCGCTCAAACAAAGTCAGCGGATTGATTGCTAGCTTGATCAAATGGAACCGTGAAAATGTATAAACATTGCATCTATGTTGTGGCTTTTTCGTGAAAGTAAAAATAATTTGTAAATATGGAAAAAAATCGTACAGGTATGTAGATTAAACTTTGCGCGGTAGTTTATAGATGTTCTATGTATTTTGTTGTGTCTGTTCATATGTTGTTGGTGTATTTTTATAACTAAAATTTAACAATTGTAGCTGTGTTCTGTGGAGTGTAACTTTTTTACCGCGCGCTCCTGCCAGCAACTAAAACTGGTATGTTCTTCTTAAAAATATATAGATTAAGGCGTTAATAATTTCCTTTGCCCGTTTTTGCCCCTTTCCGAAAAAACAATACATGTTGCAGGTGTTTATGAGTTCTATCATGCAGCGCTCCTCGAAGTTTGGGGGGAGAGCCACTGGAAAGACGACGCTGTTAGAGGTTTAAATTAAATATTATAACTAATAGAACCATATTTAGTAAAAGTTTTAGTTCTTTTTATGAAAAAACTTAAGTTTATGTAAAAATTAAGTAAAAATGCCAGTAAGGCCAACTCTTGATGTAGGCGGCGGCCATAGGCGTGGTCAAATTTCCAAAACAATAAAATTCAAAATGCGACAAAAATGGTTCAAGCATACATGCAAAATTTGAGCCCAATATATCTAAAATTGGAGATTATGCAAAAAAAAACGGCATTTCCGCCCGAAGTGGGCGTGGTCAAATTTAAAAAAAAAAATTCGAAATTCCACAAAAATAGTTTAAGCGTATGGGAAAAATTTGAGGCCATTATCTCTAAAACTGGAGATTCTGCCAAAAAAAAACGTCGTTTCTGCCCATAGTGCAGTGGCACAAATCCAGTTACTCTCCGAGCTACACCTAAATCAGACTTTAAGCCAGATTAGGCAATTAAGTGCATTCATCAGACGGATCGAATGCATTTTAAATTTGTATCCATCAACTGATCCGCTTCAAATAGCTGAATTCTTCAGTGCAATTGAGATACAATTATCAAAAGATTTGTCAGCGAGTGTCCCAGCTATCAGCAGCAACCAATTGGCCCGATCTAAAGAGTGCTCTCGATGAATATAAAACCCAAACCCCATGCGAGGAATTACTAAGACGACTCTACAATAAAAAATATTTGTCATAACATACGAATTGTCGTTAGAAAACAATAATTTGATTACAATGATTTATAATAATGCCATGAATAATACTCTAAAAGATTGAATAATGAGAAAACTTCCTGACTGGTTATTCATGACATTAGCAAGGCACGATATAACTACAGTCAGTAAACTTAAAAAAGTAGCACAACAAGAAGGTTGTTATGATTCTGGTTCTGATAAAGTTAAATCACAACATAATTCAAATCAAAACGAAAAAGATAGAAGAAATGATCAAAAAAATAATAATTTCCAAAGAAATAATTCCTTTTATAGTAATAATAATCAACAAAGTTATAATCAGCAAAGTAACTATAGACAACCAAATAATTTCAATCAACAAAAATTTCGACAGGAATTGCAGCAAAACTTAAATCAAGGTAGAGCTCAGAATCCTATGAATTATCAACATATCAATTACCAACATCTCTTTGCAAGGTACTAATTCTAACAAACCAGTGAAAAGACCAGAAGAAAGACAGCGAATATTCAAGCGATCAATCTAAAATGGAAATCGAAAATTTTCATCAAATAGCCTCGGATCCAATAGAAGAAAGAGAAATCCTTACATCAGAATAACTATTAACAATCGCCCATTTAAATGTGTAATAGATACAGGAAGTTCAATCAACCTAATAAAAGAAAATTATTATAATTTCCCACAAACATTAAAAACGTCAGAGGTGTACACAATTAATGGTGTAATTAAATTAAATAAGTCCGTAAATTTCAAATCAAGTAAACTTTGTCTAATCGACCAACTATTTTGGGTTCACAATTTTTCCCAAAAATATGATATATTGATAGGAAAAGAGTATTTAGAAGCAAGTAAAGCAATAATTAATTATAAACAGGAAACAGTTACTTTGAGCGAATTTTTTTTGCATGATATATAACCAGGAAGATTTTAGGAATTCCAATACCAGCTATGGATGAAATACTTGACAATCTTGGAAAGTGTCAATATTTTACAACAAATTGACTTTGCCATCGGTTTTCATCAAATTCAAATGGATGAAAATTCTATTTCAAAAATAGCTTTTTCAACTAAAAATGGACATTACGAATACACACAAATGCCATTTGGTCTGAAAAAAAAAAATCTGAAAATCTGAAAAATCTTTGGATCTGAAAAATGCGCCTGCAACTTTCCAACGTTGCATGAACAATTTATAAGAAGATTTAATATACCAGCATTGCCTCGTTTATATGGATGACATAATTATATTTTCTACTCATTAGAGGAACACATATTGTCTATAAAAAAGGTGTTTTTAAAACTTCGAGAAGCTAATCTTAAACTTCAACTTGACAAATGTGAGTTTATGAAAAAGGAAACCGAATTCCTTGGGCATATAATAACAACAGAGGGAATAAAGCCAAACCCCCAAAAAAATTGAGGCAATACAAAAATTTCCAATACCAAAAACCCAAAAAGAAATAGAATCATTTTTAGGTCTCTGTGGATTTTAAATTGCAAAACCCATGACAGTAAACTTAAAGAAGGGTTCAACTATAAATTCAACAGATAAAGAATATTTAGAAGCATTTGAGAAATTAAAACTTCTCATTATATCAGACCCAATTTTAATTTACCCTAAATTTGAAAAAGAATTTTCTCTAACAACAGATGCTAGCTATGTCGCCCTAGGCGCAGTATTATCACAAAATCATAAACCTATTTGTTATGCTAGTAGAACTCTTAATGAACATGAATGAATTATTCAGCAATAGAAAAAGAGATTCTGGCTATAGTCTGGGCCACTAAATATTTTAGGTCTTATCTCTTTGGTAGAAAATTCGAAATTCTTAGCGATCATAGACCATTAGTTTGGCTTCATAATATAAAAGAACCAAATATGAAACTACAAAGATGGAGAAAAAAATAAGCGAGTTTGACTTCACTATTGAATATTTTCCGGGAAATGAATTCCAGGTAGCTGATGCTCTGTCAAGAGTAAAGCTAGATGTAAATTTTTTAGGAGAATCACCGGATAGTACCCCATCATTACCCACAATAGCAACAGTACATAGTGCACAAGAAGGCAATCAGAATTATATTGAAATAACGGAAAAACCTTTAAACTATTACAATACACCAATTGAATTTCATAGAGGAAATTCAAATGAAGTTCAATTGACTCAATACCCATGAATATGCAAAAGAATTAATTAAAGAACATTCATGCTCCAAAAAAAGTGTAATCTATTTGCTTTGTGAAATGGACTTCATAATATATCAAAATGCTTATATAGAGATTATCAGCCCAAATAACTTAGCCAAAGTTATGAAAACCAGTACAATATAAACACGTAGAATTATTAAATCCAGGAATAGAAAAAAAAAGCCTTTTTAAAGAAAAATATTATTTTCCCGATTATTAGAGATTTATTCAAAATATTATAAATGAGTGTGAAATTTGTAACCTTGCTTAACAAAACTTACATTTGAATTAACCCCAGAAACCTTTAACCCCAGAGAAAAATATGTTATAGATTTTTACATGATCGATAATAAACAATTCTTATCTTGCATTGATATTTATTCCAAATACGCTGCTTTAAAAATTTCAACAGTAGGGATTGGTTAGAAGCAAAAAGGGCATTACTCAGGATATTTAATGAAATGGGTAAACCAAAAGAAATTAAAGCCGACAAAGACTCCGCATTTATGTGCTCAGCATTGCAACTTTAGCTGCAATCAGAAGATGTAAGAATAACTATAACCACAACTAAAAATGGCGTTTCTGACATAGAGAGATTTCATAAAACTATTAACGAAAAATTAAGAATTATAAATATTGAACGGAATCCTGAAAATATAATTACTAAATTTGAAACAATTGTTTATATTTATAATCATAAAACAAAACATAGCTCTACAGGCAGAACACCAGCTGACATTTTTATTTTCGCCGGAATTCCAAGTTATAATACTCAAGTGAATAAAACACAGAAAATAAACAAGCTTAATAAAAATCGTCATACATTCGATATTGATACTAGGTATAGACAAGCCCCACTTGTAAAATCTAAAACAACAAATCCTTTTAGGAAGACAGGCCAAATTACACAAACCGACGAAAAACATTATGTAGAAAAAAATAGAGGTAGAGAAATCACTCACTATAAATCGAAATTCAAAAAGAAGAAGAAAATTAATACCAGCAAATATAATAATTCCAGATTTCCACCGGAAGACAACCCAGCTTAATAAAATTATCTTTTATATAATAACTTTATTATGTCTTATATATCACGCCGTGTGTCAGAACATAGATATCAATCCAATCCAAGCAAAAAATGGATACTTAATTTTCCAAACAGGTAACATAGATCAGCCCACTAATTATGAATATCATTGTCTCACAGTCAATTTAACTAAAACTGAAAAAACTTATAAATGGAAGTCTAATGGAACAAACACGCGGAATCAGAAACAGAAAACAGAAATGAACGGAATCAAAATTGCTCAACGAAACAAAAGAGGACTTTGGCACATTGGATCAACAAGATAGGGAAGAATTAGAATCAAAAATTGATAATGTGTCCGAAAATAGTATACAGATCAACGAATTAAATAAAGTAATTGATGCAATTAATAAAGGAATAGAAATAGTCAATCGTTTAAATAAAAACGAAAACCAAAGGTTAGCAATCCTTATTTTCAATTTACAAGAATTTACAGAATACGTAGAAGACATTGAATTAGGAATGCCATTTACAAGATTAGGCGAATTTAACCCAAAGCTCCTAAAACATGACCCGCTTAAACATATTGATTCAGAAAAATTGTTTAATTTCAAAACATCTACTTGGTTACAAGTTAATACTAACGAAATATTGATAAATTCTCAAATTCCTCGTACTATTTTTAAAACCCCCATTTATAAAATTTAACCGTATCCGGATCAAAATCAGAATATAATAACCTAAACATTACATGATAAATATTTCATAAAAAATCAGCAAGTCTTTAAAGAAAAAACAAAAGAAATATTAGTATAATAGTATAATAGGTCTCTTAAGACAAACAAATACAGGATGTAGATATACAAAAATGTACAAGAACTTCGAATTAAATTATATTGAACCCAACATTATAATAACATGGAATTTGCCAAAAACTTTGTTAAATCAGAATTGTATAAATAAAGATCTAATAGCAGAAGGAAACAATATAATAAAAGCATTCAACTGTTCTATACAAATAGAAGATGTAATAATAACAAATACTATGCAATAATAAATACGATTACACCCGAACTATTTATTTAAATAACAACACAACTAAACTTGAACTTTTATCCCATATCGTAGTCAAAGAAATATTTCAAAACCATTCAAAACAATATATTTAACAACCCAAACAATTTTATTAATACTATTAGCAATAATAATTATTATTATAATTATATATTTGATTTATAAATTTAAGAACATCCCAAAAAGGATAATAATTAATTATAAAAAACAAACAGATTTCATAAGTATTACGAGAAAAAAAAAATACTATTTCGATATATCAATGTCTGACGGGTCAAGATGCCAAAAAAACTCCAAATCTTTCTCTTCTAAAATATTTATATTTATTTATACTAAAATAAACAAGAAAATGAAAATATTAATTATTTGAATTTTATGACATTAAATTATTTGCAAATTTATAATTAACAAGAAAGGAAAGCTAACTTCGGGCGGAGCCGAAGTTAATATACCCTTGCAGTTAAAACCGGATATATATCGCAAACATCGGATATAGTTGGCCGATCCTTATGAGAATATGATAATATAACCCAATTTATTATAATACCAACTGTAAAAAAAGTCCAAAACTTCTATCTTCAAAAATACCAAAGTTGGTATTTCTACCAAAAACTATTTCCGATCGTTCAGTTATATGGCAGCTATAAGATATAGTCAGCCGGTCGTTATAAAATTTGGTAGGTCGGATTAACTGACCAAATGTATAATCTGTACCAAGTTCCAGCTTTCTATCTTCAAAAACACAAAAGTTGGGTCATTTCCGATCATTCAGTTATATGGCAGCTATAAGATATAGTCGGCCGATCCTTACGAAATTTGGCATGTCGTACTATTTTGCCAAAAATAGCGCTCATGTAAAGTTTGAACTCTCTCAAAAAACACGGAAGTTATACCATTTCCGATCAATCAGTCAATGGCAGCTATAGAATATAGTCGCCCGATCCGGGCCGTTCCGACTTATATACTGCGTGCAAAGGAAAGAAGGGTGTGTGCAAAGTTTCAAGTCGGTAGTTTTAAAACTGAGAGACTAGTTTGCGTGGAAACAGACAGACGGACAGACGGACTTGCTCATATCAACTCAACTAAAACCCTCTGCAAGGGTATAATAAAGAATGGTACCACGAAAGTTTTTTTTCGTGGAAAACTCCATAATAAAAAAAGAAAGGAAAGCTAACTTCGGGCGAAGCCGATGTTTATATACCCTTGCAGTTAAAACCGGGTATGTATCGCAAACATCGGATATAGTTGGCCGATCCTTATGAGAATATGATAATATAATCCAATTTATTACAATAAAAAATCTAAAAAAAGTCCCAAACTTCTATCTTCAATCATACCAAAGTTGGTATTTCTACCAAAAACCATTTCCGATTGTTCAGTTTTATGGCACCTATAAGATATAGTCGGTCGATCGTTATGAAATTTTGTACGTCGGATTAACTGACCAAAAGTAAAATCTGTACCAAGTTCCAGCTTCCTATCTTCGAAAATACGAAAATTGGGTCATTTCCGATCGTTCAGTTATATGGCAGCTATAGAATATAGTAGGCCGCTCCTTACGAAATTTGGTAGGTTGGTTCAACTGACCAAAAATAGAATCTGTATTAAATTCCAGCTTTCTTTTTTTAAAAACACGAAAGTTGGGTCATTTCCGATTGTTCAGTTATATGGCAGCTATAGGATATAGTCGGCCGATCCTTATGAAATTTGGTAGGTTGGATCAACTGACCAAAAATAGAATCTGTGTTAAATTCCAGCTTTCTATTTTTAAAAACACGAAAGTTGGGTCATTTCCGATCGTTCAGTTATATGGCAGCTATAGGATATAATCGACCGATCCTTATGAAATTTGGCACGTCGTAATATTTTGCCAAAAATAGCTCTCATGTCAAATTTGAACTCTAACTCTAACTCTAAAAACACCAAAGTTATACCATTTCCGATCAATCAGTTATATGGCAGTTATAGGATATAGTCGACCGATCCCGGTCGTTCCGACTTATATACTGCGTGCAAAGGAAAGAAGGGTGTGTGCAAAGTTTCAAGTCGATAGCTTTTAAACTGAGAGACTAGTTTGCGTAGAAACAGACAGACGGACAGACGGACATGCTCATATCAACTCAGGTGGTGATCCTGATCAAGAATATATATACTTTATTGGGTCGTAGATGTCTCCTTCACTGCGTTGCACACTTTTGACCAAAATTATTATACCCTCTGCAAGGGTATAATGAACAAAATAATAAACTGCAAATCTTTCTATAATAATTAAGCAGGCCAATGTTTATAAATTTACACTGCTAATAGATACGACCGCTAACATAGTTCGCAAGAGTTTTATCTCCGTGTAGCGTAAACAAGGTTTCCATTATGTCACCGGAAAAATTACAAAAATTAAAAATTAAAATTTGATGAATATGATTCCGTCCGATTCTATCAGATTTATTCCGGTCGAATATCGCTGCATTCTTTAGATCCTCAATTAAACTAGTCGATTACATAATGTCGTCGTAGTCAATTACATAATCTAGTACTCGTAGATTACGTCATCTCGTACTTGCCGATTGCATTGCTCGGTGTTAGCCGCACTGGCACGTGGCACTGGGGAAAGACAACTGGCATTAAAATCACTAAATCACTATTTCACCGATATCGACAGCTAATTCCGCTGTGATTGAATAAATTCCTCCTTAGATTTAATTTTAATAAAAACGAGTTTACTTTTTATAAATTTGAGCTTAATAATGCCGTCTTACCTCTTAAGTGAATGCAAGTTAATGTCTAAGCTTCGCTATGCAAATCTAGCCCTAACTATGCTAGAATAAAAAGCTCTAAAAAGCTTTTACATAACTGATGCTGCACTATTATCTCGATATGCAAAAACCCAATAGATAAGAATCGCGTGATATTTTTCGTTCACTTATCCAAGGTGACCGGAGAATAATAGATACAACACTTTAGCTTTTAAAAAGATCTTAATTTCTATGTTTCCGTGTGATATGAATGCCCTGTTGGAAATTCACACACTACACCACGGTTAATACCACAAAAATCTTATTCGCAGGGGTCATTCGCAACTTGCGAATACACTGCAAAGCATCGGAACGCTGTATTTCCGCATTATCTTTTAAGAGGTTTAAATTTCTTAACAGTCTAATGACCGAAGGTCATAAAATAAAGCGAAAATCTAGTGTTTTGATGGATACTGGCTCTAAGCGCTGAGCTTATCTCCGGCAGATGTTTATCCCAATTGGAATGATCTGAACCTATATATGCGCGTATAGGGGAGAGAACGGATCGGTTCAGGCTTCGCTGGCGTTAGCCTGTGGCGAATAGATAGCTGTACAAATATGCTTCGTTCCAAACCGGGACAAAAATGATTTGAATTCGGACAATCGGAACTGCGAGCCATTATCAGTTAATATTGTCTCGGGAACCCCGAATGTATAAAATACTGAGGTTTCGAGAAATTCACAGATTCTGCTCGAAGTGAACTTTTTGATCGGATGCAAAAAGTGGAACTTAGTGATCGACTATGACTAGTATGCCGATATTTCCTCTTTTGGATCTTGGATATGGGCCTATTAAATCCATGTACAATTTTTGAAAGAGTCTATCTGATGTCATCGGCTTTCCCATTGGAGGTTTCAGCACCGAATTTGGGCTTTTCGTGGTACGGCATACGGAACAATTCAAAACGTAATCCCGTATTTGGGTTACCATTCCTGGCCAAAAGAAAAATCTTTTAAGATTTCCTATCATTTTTCCGATTCCGCAGTGAGCTGCATCCGGGGGAACAAGTGCTTTGTGTTAAATACCTGGTCTTAGTTTTGAAGGTACCCATAGTTTCCATGAATTCATTTCTTGGACAACGTCACCTGTTGCCTGCTCTTCTCTTTTATAAACAAAATTGTCTACGATCTTAAGATCCGGTAACCTGGACTGGTTTCGCAGAATTAACGAGACAATATTGATATGTGTTGATATATTGATATTGATATTGATCAATATTGATATATTTGTTGGAAGTTGTACCGAAAAAATTGCGTCAAAGTCCGAAAAACACGACAAAAATGCAAAAATGTCAGTAAAAATTGTATCCTTTTTGTTGAAATAAATTATAGATCTATTTTTTTTTTTTCAAAAGCTACAACATTTATCCATTGAAAAACGTCGGAAATTTTTAAATCGGTTTAAAATTACGCGCTTAAGCAAATTTTAAAGAGCAAAAAAGTCCCGAAAAACCGTTTTTTCTAAATAAATCAAGATTTTGAGGGTGTTAGAAAAATTTTAAACACTGTTTCATGCTATATTGGCCTAATGAACAATTCCTACTAGGTCTCTTCAAAAGTTCCAAATCACTGTCGAACTGTGTAATTGTCTACAAAGCGTCTGTACCATCCTGTTAAACCTAAGAAACGTCGAAGCTGTTTGACAGAAGTGGGTACGTGAAATTCATTTATAGCTCTTATTTTGTCGGTGTCTGTTTTAAGTTGACCATATCCGATAATTAATCCTAAATATTTTATTTCGCACATGCAAAAGTTTGACTTTAGACATAGAGCTACTTCTTGAAGAAGCTGCATATGCGACTTAAAGTCTTAAGATAGGATAAGGAGATCGTCCAAATAAACAAAAACTCTTGTATGCAAATGAGCCGGAATCACATAGTCCGTTAATCTACAAAGTGTCTGGGGTGCATTGCACAGGCCAAATGGCATGACTTTATATTGATATAAGGGCCTGTTCGGAACTGTGAACGCGGTATACTGCCGAGAATTTTGTTTCAGAGGGATCTGCTAAAAAGCGTGTTTTATGTCTAAGCCGGTTTTATAACGTGCTGGTGGTAAGCGGCTTAAAATGCCTTCAATATGTGTTAGGGGATAGACGTCTTTTATAGTTACTTTATTGACCACTCTGGATTGGAGGAACAGCCGAATCTTTTCTCCACGTGTTACAATAACACTATTACTACTCCACGGGCTTTTCGATTCCTCTATGATACCTAAATCCAACATCGTATCTACTTCCTCAAACATCAATTTCTCAACCGCGGGTGATATTGGCAAATTTCTTTGTTTTACGGGCTTCGCGTCTACATCGATAGCGCGCTCAATGAGATGAGTGCGCCCCAAGCCTTCTTTATAAATTCCTAAAAAAAATATCCTGGGTTAATGTTGGGATAACGTAGAAATCAACAGGCTTTGTTTTACCACGTTAAGAAATGTTATTCACATATTTTCCTACCACGGGACATTTATTTTTATTAGCCGAATATTATTATTTCGAATAGTTCCCGAACATTTTTTAAGATTGTGATTGCTCATAATTTCGGTAGCTGCGTTTCCACCTAAACAACTTACGGATGCTCCCGAATCTAGCAATGCAACACAATTCTTCTCTCCTATAATGATGTCGGTATATAACCTATCATCAGAGTTACAAAATATAGAGAAAACTAACTGTCTCCCGGTATTGTTAATATTTCTCCAAAATTATTTCAATCAAGCGGTCGAGCGTCTGGGTTTTCGTTTGGGCATCGAATTTTCGTATCCAAATGATCACACAAAAGTTGATAATCCCCTCCTAAGTTTTGTGCTGTAGAAAGTCTTCGACTTGCATGCCGTTTCGAGCACCATCGAATTTAATGCGCCAGCCTTGTATAAGGCTTGCGACTTTTTCAGGGGAAATAATGGAAGCTCTGGAGTTTCCAACAGATGTCTGGGGGACGCTGGGTGACCTTGGGTCCTGTTACCTTGACTCGATATTAAAAGAAGGCATTTTGACTTTTACTTTTAGAGCTTGCTCTATTGATGTGTCAATAATCTTGGATATATTCTGTAACATGCTATTTTGTTGAGCTTGTATACAAGAATGTACTAGGTCGGTTATATCGGTTTTGGCTAACCCTTCTCGATTGTTATCACACTCAATGAGTTGGTCATATACCTGTCCTTTACGTTGCATAGACCTTGTCTGTACCCCTCTTCTTGGTATAGCATCTTTCCCTCTGTTACTGGGATTACCTCTACACAGTGGTTCCGCCAGAGGCCAAGAATCAAAAAAAGTGATAACGACGAATAGAAAAAACTTTCAAGCAAATTGACTTTAAAATGTTTATACTTCTTGATGGCAACCCGGTTTTGTATGGAAATCTAACGGACTTTATAAAAATAGAATGCAAAGCGTGATCATGTGTACATTTTTGCAGCACAGCTGTACCTAGCAAGAATTTTTACAAAACAAAATTGTGCTTCAAAGTGGTCAAACGTGTGATATAGTGATCCGATTTTCATTATTCAAAATGCATGTGAAATTAACAAAATCGTGTAATATTTTTTGTGTATTTTCTGAACGTCTTTTTTATGTTGACCTAAAGTTTTAGTTGTATTCCCCCCCGATTCCCCCATAGATATTATGTTCATCGTAATAATCAAAGTTTTTACTTAATAAAAGTGTTTAAGTCAGCTGCCGATGTGTGTGAGACAATCAATAATCTAACGCATCTTTTTATTTCTTCAAGGTCAAACTTGTCCAGCAGAGCCCCTGTGCTTGTTTTGTGTGTTTGTCTTCGTCTTTACTTGTGGTTTACATTGTGTATAAAAACTTCGTAATATATAAAAATTTTTGTTTTTAACTTTTAAAAAATTAAAATAAGAAAAAAATAAAAAAATAAATAAAATTTATAAATAAAAAATAAAATTTCGAATACCTACAGAACTATGTGTTCAAAAGAGAAAAATATTCGTTGAGCATAGCTTTTAAGCAATTAAAAGCATAGCAATGAACTATGGTAGATGGAAAAATTTGTAACGCTTTAAGTGAATCGCACTCCACTAAATGTGAAGCAAAGCCAACGGAGATGAACAATTTGAATGAATGTTTGGACAAAAAGGTATCAACAAAATATTTCGAGTTTGGCTTATCTCCACAGCATGCAAAAATAAGATTCTTTGAATACTTTCTTCACCTTTCTTATAAGTCAGTCATAAAAATGTGGCAGGTCAGAGGACCCCAACAAAAGCAAAAAGTTTTAGAAAGAAAGAGAGAAGTTCAACGAGATTTTCGAAATAAAATGGGCCTAATAGTGGACCAGCCTAGAGATGGTGACAAAGGAACATCCAACGATGGCAATGTAGCGAGAAAATTTTTTTCGAATCCTCGGTTGTCTGCAGAAATAACAGGCCTTAATGAAAATTTGATTCATCGTTGTTCCACCTTACTGCAAGCTTTGGCATCGGGACACAAAATCAACGTACACAAATTTAATAAATATGCCCTCGATACTGCCAAAGGGTTAATAAAGGAGCATCCCTGGTACTATTTGCCTGCGACGGTTCACAAGGTGCTTATTCACGGATCTGCTATTATAGAGCATGCAATGGTTTTAATTGGAGAGCTATCAGAGGAAGCTGCAGAGGCGAACAACAAAGAAATAAAGAACTGCAGACTGAATCATACCCGCAAATTGTCACGAATACTTACAAATACAGACAAATTGAATTATTTGCTTTTACGGTCTGACCCATACACATATTACTGGGCAGAGAAATATTGAAAAAAGGACAATTTAAAATTATTTCTCTCAGTTAATAGCTTTCTTGAGGAGACATCCTAAAATTTTTGTATAATTTTGAAGTTACAACCATTGAAAATTTTTTTTTTGTACTTAAATGGCTCATAAATAGTTATTATAGTATTGCTGACTCGTATAACTTCCGATAAAATTTACATCCGGTTGGTCAAGAGCTAAAGTTCCTCCAGCGTCTTGCAGCTTCTAACCAGGATCTATTATTCGGAACTGATACGTCTGAAGTTATTAAGCTTGGTGAGGTCTGGTTATGCACAGTAGACGCTCTGGTCGATCAGTCCAATCTGCTGAACTGTAGTCGCAATTCCGAGAGACAAACCGCTTATGAATTCCGTTACCCTCCAATTTGGACGGACTTCATAAGTATTACGAGAAAAAAAATACTATTTCGATATATCGTCTGACGGGTCAAGATGCCAAAAAAATTCCAAATCTTTCTCTTCTAAAATAATCGCAACTTATATATTTATATATATATGTATATTAATTTATACTAAAATAAACAAGAAAATGAAAATACTAATTAGTTGAATTTTGTGACATTAAATTATTTGCAAATTTATAATTAAAAATAAAGAATGGTACAAAGAAAGTTTTCTTTCGTGGAAAACTCCATAATAAAATGAACAAAATAATAAACTACAAATCTTTCTATATTAATTAAGCAGGACAATGTTTATAAATTTACACTGCTAATAGATTCAACCGTAAACATAGTTCGCAGGAGTTTTCCCTCCGTGTAGCGAAAACAAGGTGTCCATTATGTCACCGGAAAAATTACAGCAGCCGCCTGTCGGCTCCAAAATTTGATGAAACTGATTCCATCCGATTCTATCGGATTTATTCCGTTCAAATATCGCTTCAGCTACTAACTACTGCCGCAGCTAGAAGGATGAAAAGGAAGAATAACTGTCGAAATCTCTCTTTAAGATTATCACATCTTAGGGATAGATTCCAAACTGTTTTCTCGGAGGTATAAGAATAGATCCAAATACGTTATAAAAATTAACCCGAGCATCAGGGCTCAATTTTTAATGCGTCCAGAAAAAATGAATCCTGTTGAAACTGGGGGAAAGGAAGAAGATTTGTTTTTTTTTTTGTATCTGAAGGGTCTAATGTGTCGCAGTTTTTTATTTTTAAGGTAAGCCCGGCATCCACCTATGGTGGACCAAGCCAAGCATTCATTTTTTCCAGCTCCAATAATTAGAGTAAACTCAAAAATATAGGTTGTTAGGTAAATACGGCTTTCGGTCTTCCCAAATACGGCTTTCCGTCCCTTCACTGGATCCATTTCTCTTGCCCGTTTCAGGGTCTCTGAGACTAGCAGTTCGCCCTAAATGAAACTTGGATCAATTTTTGTAATAATGTCGACGCATTTCCGCGAAAGTATCGTATGTTAAACAATCCAATTTTACAGGAGAAACTTTTTTTTATATTTCATCTCTTACAAACAATAAGCAAAATGATAAGATGTTTAAGCGATTAGAAACATTTTCTATTGTATTTCTTTATTGAAAAGCACTGTAACATACGATAAAATTGAAACTTAATTTTTATCGCAACTATAGGATTTTCAGTTATAATATTTCACAGAGTAGTAAGACATTAGGTGCCTAACAATTTTTCATTCAAATCTCAATTTCGAAAAAAAGCGACTTACGATACTTTCGCGGAAATGCGTCGATGTATTCTTTTTTCCGATTTGGATTATATCTATAATTATATCTAATTAATTATATAATTATATAGCTTGAAAAGTATCTTCAAATAATTTTCTCCATCTGTCGTTTTTTTCGAAAAAATATTGGCATCACTGGTGGGCACCCCTGATTTAAAACAAGTGGGGACGGGTATGGTCGAGTTCCCGACTATATTTGTTTAACCTATATTAGTTTAATTGGGCGTGGCCCAAATTTAAGAAGTATATATTATAGTATTTTCGTTTTTTTTTAACAAAACAAAACTTCCCAACGAAATACATTTTACATTTAAAGAAATACAAATACATTTTTACATAGCTTTATAAGTTATAAAGTTTTTCATCTTTTAATTTAAGAAGGGACATCTGAGTAGCAGGGGAAAAAAATCGGATACTCTTGAATTTTTTTTCGGCCAAATGAAAAAGCCAATTGAAAACTTGTAAATTAGGTTTTATAACATTAGATGCGATGTACAAAAAAAATTTTTTTTCGGTTACATCGAAAACAAAATGGAGGCTGTGCAGCACTATTTCGTAGGCCCTATTTTATTAAAGGGGGTCCATGTCCCCCATTAAAAAGATTTTTTAATTATTTACGTAGGACTTCTAGGTATTTTTTTATACCCTTGCAGAGGGTATTATAATTTTGTCCAAAAGTGTGCAACGCAGTGAAGGAGACATCTACGACCCTAAAAAGTATATATGTTCTTGATCAGGATCACCTCCTGAGTTGATATAAACATGTTTCTACGCGAACTAGTCTCTCAGTTTTAAAGCTATGGACTTGAAACTTTGCACACACCCTTCTTCCCTTTGCACGCAGTATGTAAGTATGGAAGTCTCTATAAGTCTCATAAGAATCGGCCAACTATATCCGATGTTTCCTTACTTGTTATTTCGAATTTTGCCTGTAAATTCCGAAAGTTTGTAAGTTCCGAAAGTCGTAAATTATTGTAATGCCTTTTTAAATGAAAAGCTTTCTGGAAATTATTCTTAAGGGGAGGTTCTGTTGCATTTTTCCGAAAATTAAGCAAACTTTGAGAATGGATTGCCGATAAACGAAAAAACATACAAACTTATGCTTTTGAACTTTTGATTCGTTGTTTATTAACGATTAAAAAAAATATTCAATATTCAGGAAATTCAAAATGGCGGCTTAAAAATGGCGGATCTCGTAGACCTCTATTTTTCTGCTTTGTCGAGTGTAGGGCCGCTGGTAGTGAACTTAAGGGGTTATATACAGTTGTACCGCGCAAAAATATGGATTTTTATGGATTTTTTTTAGACACCATAGAAAATATTTATGAAAAATGTTTTACCGACATTGTTTAGTACATGTTTCTGGGTACTTAATTAAATTTTTTCATAAAA
The DNA here is from genome assembly GCF_030179905.1 of Drosophila bipectinata. NCBI lineage: Eukaryota > Metazoa > Arthropoda > Insecta > Diptera > Drosophilidae > Drosophila > Drosophila bipectinata. The sequence goes on along the minus strand of NC_091740.1, from coordinate 15,583,836 downwards.
AAATATTACATAACAAAAATGTTATAGCCGAATTCCCGAATCGTCTTTTTTCGATGGTGTCTTGCGGTGGACATGATTTCTCGAAAACAGTTCATCCGAAATCCAAAATTCAAAAAAGTTTAGTTAGTATATTGTATTGTCTAGTCCGTGAACGAGGGATTTTTAAAAATTTTGATTTAAAAAAAAATGGCAACGTTTTTAACAAAAAATGTACTTTTGCAAGGTATAAGATTTTCGTTTTTTGTGCTTTAAAAAAGGAGTTTTCAAAAAAATTAAAAATCCCTCGTTCACGGACTAGCTAATATCATAATAAATAAGTGGTCAAAGTTTGGTGTTTTTTAGTAATCGTGTCCACCGCAAAGGTAATTTCCCAAAAAAAAGATTCTGAGATAATCGCGTTTAAAGTTTCAAGTTTGTTCAAGTTTTATATGCAGATAGTGCGCTATAAATAGCTACAGCTTCGGTTCTTATGCTCCGATCTTTATGAATTTTTGTAATAGTACTCCCAATAGAATATACTTAAAGAATATGCAATAAAAAAAAAATCGATTTTTTCATATATCACAACTGTATATAACCCCTTAAGAGGATGAAAAATAGATGTTGGCCTCTTCTTAGACCTACTAAATACGCTCACAAAATTTTATGAGAATCGGTATAGCCGTTTCGGTTATGGCAACAAAAACTGTGACACGAAAATTTTATATATATAGATATAGACAAGTTTGTGTCAACATTTTGCTACTCTTATAGTCCCTGAAATCCACGCGTTCATACAGACAGACAGGCATGGCTATATCGACTCGGCTGTTGATGCTGATCAAGAATATACATACTTTCGAAAATACTAAACAAGTTGTCGGAGATGATTCCTTCTCTATATTACATACATTTATAAAAATAGTTTAACATACCCTTGAACTCTATGAATACCGGTTATCAAATTATGAAATTTATGGCATTTCTGATCAATTAATTATACGGCAGCTATGGGATATATCCCACCAATGCTTGGTATGCAAGAACTGTGTGCAAAGAAATGAAGTATTTGTGAAAATATTGATGTGCACAAAGTCCTTATCATTAAAACTGTTTGATCTGTTACAAAATAAATTATAAAAAAATCCATATGAGGCTAAATTATTAAATGCACCAAAAATACTGCCCTCCGTTAGACGTTATAATTCGCTATGTTTATTTCTAAGCTATGAAGCTCCTATTGCCACTTTGTCCGCGCCAATACATTTCATGAGCGTTCGAACAACATTAGCCTAAATAACGAGAAAAGCCGCCATCGCCGCAGGCACCTAAGACCACGTAACACACGAAAAAACAAATAGGGCAATATAGGACAATGTAGGCCACGCACAAATTCTCACTGTCTTGTCCATTTTTTAGCCACAAAAATCAGCACCACATATTGAGAAAGGTCACTAAATGCATGAATTTGATTTGGTGATATCGGCTTTGTAAACACGAATATCGGTATTAATGTGTCCTCTAATTACGACAAGACAATCTGTATTTTGCCCCACATAGTTTCCAAGTGCCGTGGATTTAACTCATCCCAAAGTAGCTTATTAAGCCAAAGTTACTGCAACAGGAACTTTAATAGGTGTCTTCTTTATTAAGTATTGATCTCATTAAACCAAGCGGGTAAAACAGCTTTGATGTCACCGAAAGAAAAAAATATCGTCAATCTATCGCCTATTATTTACCATTACTTGGCGATATATCTTTTATATGTCGGCTATCAGACCGAATCCGTTTAGCCCAAACCGAAGATAAGTCATTTAGGCACTTCTGTGTGAATATCTTACAAGACGCGATAAAAAAGTCTCGTAGCTTTGAGGTTGTAAGACACACTGATGCGGTACAACACATGTGGGTATTTTTTTTTTTTTTTTTTGGGCTTTCAGAATTTGAAATAGCTTGTGATTCAATTCGAGCATCAGCTAGCATTTCTGTATTCATCATAAAGCCTAGAGACCCAGCCGACCGAGAGGCGCTCGAGAAACGAATAATTAGTAAATATTAAGCTTATTGTAAATTATAAAGCTAGAAGGAGTTAGTAAGGAAATTTAAAATTCTATACTTTAAGTTTGAAGGAGAGACCATTGTAGTTCGAACATAAGACCCTAAAAGGGTCGTGCTGTGCATATGTGGAACGCCGAGGATGGCGAGAGCATTAACCTGAGCTAATTTCTCTACGGCAATCGCATAAAGAGTATACGTTGCCTGCAGAGGGCAAGAACGATAAAAAGACAAAAGCTTGCATTTTTATCCATTAAGTATTAAATCGTTAGCTGAATACCATTTTTGAAAGTTATCAAGGTCAGACTGAAGTCTGCATTGGGCAGAGATGGATTTGAACTGAAGACAAATGTACATAAATTATTTTTTAGGGCTGTAACTTTGTATACATTTATTTAAAGACATAAAACAACAAAAACAAAAAGTTCTAACAAAAGTTCTTTTTTTCGGCGGCGCATGTGATTTCCGCTCATTGGAACTTCCGAAACCAAAAATTCCAACGGGATTAGAAAGACTACATGTTTGGCTCTGATATAAACTAGGATTATTAATTTCGCACAAAAATTAACAAAATGGCGGACCTATAAAATTTTTTTTTTTAATTTCGTTTTTTTTTAGCCACAAATCAAGTAGAAAAGTAAAGAAGGTCTTCACCGATTTGATTTATCCTAGTTCATACGAGAGCTATATATGTATAGAATAACGGATTAAAATTTGGAACCGATTCGATTAAGAGGTTTTTAGTAACCTCAGCGCCAGTCGTAAAAACACTGTTTCGAGAAAAACGCGTTTAAAGTTTAAAGACGGCTCTCACCGTCGCCTGACGCCTCCACCATAAATCGGCTATATCTTTAAGAGTTTTTGAAATTTTCACATGAAATTTTAAAGAAACATTCATGAATAGTTATAGGTTCGATTTTTTGAAACCGAGAATGGGGGGGGGGGGGGGGGTCCCTTAAAAACATACATTTTCGTCTGGTCCGTAGTACGGACCGTAGTAACATGCGCTACAAATCGTAGCAACGCGTATGCGAATCTGGGAGAAACAAAATAAAATAGAAACTGCTGATAAATCCACCGCTGGTCATCCGCCTTTAAAGTCCTTTAGACTGTTCATCCTTGCTCTTGCTGCTTGCTTAAAAAATTCCTTTATTTTCTTCCCACTCCAACTTAATCGGATTCAAAACAAGAGAATGGCAATGAGTAAGAATGCTCTCCTACTATCTTCCTCCTATTCACTTACAATGTTTTTTGTTTATTGGACTCCTTCATTCTATTCTTTCCGCATACATATATTCCAGGGCTGAGGCATTATGCATGTATCCATCCTGACCTCTGGTGTCGCTCGAAGCGTATTCAAAACAAAAATATTTAAACAGTCTCGTAAAGGCACCACCAAGCCGCTCTAATCTGAAGTTGCTGAGATACTTATTGCCTGATATAAATTTTGAATCAAAGAAGCTCTCAATAGAAAGAACTAGTTCAGCTGGCCCTTAGTCTCAAATTTCCGGTTTGCTCTGCCGGACCGCCAGCTCTGGACCCATATTTAAAAAAAAAGAAAATCCCAGCTATTAGGTACGGATACAGCCAGCATAAGCAAGGCTATTACAGTCATCACGGGGCACTGGCTAGTGTAAGCACATGCTTAGATTAGATTAGAGTATATTTTTAATCGACATCTCGGAGGTGCCAGCTTTAGCTGGCATGCTAACAGGATACAAAATAGACTTCTGCATGAATGTATCCAAAATGACAAATGAATCATTTATTCTAAAAGTGGGCACACTTTTTTTTCAGCACAGTATATTTGGGTATGAATGAGTAGGGTAGTATTTTTTGTTTTATTTGATAGTTTTTACACTCATTCTATAGTTGTACAGCTATTAATGAGTACGGGTAAATTAGTGTGCCGTAGTCAACTCACTGTACAGTGTTTTGGTGTTCAGTTGACTTACTGTACAGTGAGAGAAACTTCATGACTGGAACATACAATAAATATTTCTCGTGTTTATGTATACATAGTATGTATGTCTGATTAAAAAATTTATTTGTATTTTCGTTTCAAATGTATTTATTATAAAATAGTGTATTTACAAATTATTAATATTAACATGAATGCTTATTACAATAATTATTTTATTTTATTAAATTATCTATATTTAAATTATTAATGTTGTAATGAAGGAACATTATTTTATTGACCATGTCTTCAGGTGTGGCAATTTTTGCCCGTTTTTCGCAAATTAAATTTTTGGCAACGGAAAATGCCCTTCCGATGCTGCACTGCTCGCGGGAGCTGCTAGTATCTTGCAGCTAATTTGATAAAGCAGCGGAAAACGGTCTTTATTTATTGACCACCACTGCAGAACATCAAAATCTTCCCTATACGCTTAACATTTTAATACGATTAACATTTTTATAAGTTTGAAGCTCATCCTGAATATCCGATAAAATATTGGTGCTTTGAATAGGTTCTGAATAGTCTGCAAATAATTTTTCAATGTCATCATTTTGGCTATTTATATGAAAATTAATCATCATTTCTTCTACTTGTTTAAAAGTTTGGTCCTTTTGTAATTGTGAAAATTTAGCTAATTTGTTGGTGGGTGGAAACAAAAACAGCGCAATGTTGTGAAATTTTTTAAGATTTTGTATAACTATCGAATCTATGTACTCTAAAAGATTTAGTTTGCATTTTTTTAATATTTCCAAATCATTTTGTATTGGTGAGGATATTTTTTTAATTCTTAAGTTAGAGTTTCAAGGGATCGGACCCATGAAATACGAGTCAAACAGATCGTTTAAAACCGATCCCCTGCAGCCTAACACAAACACATATATAAGTGGTGCGCTTATCGCACTTGAGAAAGGGTCGCATAGCAGGTCAGCGTTCAGTGCGTTGATAAGTAGTTTTAAATAAATTTAAGATTTTCATGTATCGTACTTATAAGAGAACTTTACCAAATAAAATCAGTTTTCCATAAGGAGCTCATTGGAGTAAAACGTATTTATTTTGGGGCTCCCCTTAACAGTAATGTTGGATAATTGCTTCCCTCCAGCTTTTTGGAACACATTTCAAACGGTGCAAGAAGCTTGACCATTCCGCTAATATTGTTTAAATTTATGTCTTCGATTCTTGAAATTTCATTTTTATCCACCAAAATCTGCGAAATTTCCATCCAGTTTTGCTCAACCGACTTCAAGAGGTTAAATATTGTATTCCAATTAGTTGGACAGTAGCTTTGTCCAGACAGTTTTGTCCAGACTTTTTAAAATATTTAACAAGCTTGCTGCAGCGATTAATCAAAAGCAGCAATTCTAGTACTTCATTCGCAATTTTGCAAATCACATTGTGGATTAAGTGATTTGCGCAGTGTATTGTTCTAAGTCCGTTGAAAGCTGCTTTCATATTAGCTCCTCGGTCGGTTACAATTATTGGATCGTCCATCAATAAATGACATCCAAAATCACGTAAGATTCGCTCTATTTTGTTTTTTTTTTTTTCATTACCTAAGAAATTTGGATATTTTAGAATACATGCATATGTACATATATAATTATTTTGTTATTATATTTTCCAATGTTATACTTCTTACCGGTACAAGAGGCTCATTGATTTTACTGCTAGCAGGCGGTTTTTAAGAGTGCCTTCTTTGACATAATGCATTGTTAATGAAATGTAAGATTCCTTTAAGGAATCGTCCGTCCAGATATCCGAAGTAATGCTATATCCGTATTGTTTATGCTCGCTAATTTCGATTTTCACTTCATTAAAGTCAAAATCACAAAGCGCACAAATGTTTCGCGATATAGTTGTGGGATGCGGCAAAAATGAGTCAATATTCAAGTTTTCTCCTAGTTTCGCACCGACAGAAATAAAAAACTGTGCCAAAGTTTTTAAACCAGAATCCGAAATTAAATTAAACGGTCGACCATTCTTTATTGTCCACTCCGTTGCCAGATTTGTGCACTTCTTTTTGGTGTTGGTGGGTACATCAACGACTGGATGACTGAGCTTTCGGCTATTGGCCATAATGTAGCATTTGTGTTTTACTAAATTTGATGTGCTTTTTTCAAATTTGTAAATGTTTTTGCATATGTTGCACACTACTGCATCAGTCGCCACTATGCCGTTTGTATTGACCAGTCTAGAAAATGTGTCCCACACTTTGCTCCGACCACGTGAACCAATAGGCTTAAGCTCACCAGCTAATAATTTGGATTTTAGCGTGGCAGCGTACTCTTTAAAAGAGGATTCCGTTGTTTTGTCTTGATTGCAAATAATTTGGTTTTAATACATGTGTTAAAACTTTGTTCTCTGGCACTAAATAGCCACAAACATACAAAAGACAATCACAAACATATAAAACAACACATAGACTTTGTTACAAAACATATATATTTGGACAAAACTTACGCTATCTTGAGAGTTCATTGCACGAGCGTCGTTCTCTTTAAAATCCATATTTATGAATTTATGAAAAAATATTTGTACATGTCAAATAGTTGTACACGTCAACAGACAAACTGTACAGTGTGTTGGAAAAGGCACAAATTTAGTACTCACTAACGACAAGTACAACGATATACTGTACTCACTCGAAGTGAGTACACTAAAAATGTTGTGCTACTTTGTTCCGACCTATAGAGTACACTGTACAGTATAGAATGAGTGCAGTGTTTTTAAAACACTACACTACTGTACAGATCTGTTATGAGTACATTCATGCAGAAGTCTAGTCCGTACTATGTACATCTTGGCCCGTTGTTATTTACTCTTTTTATAAATGACTTGCCCCCTGCTTTAACGAACTCTTCTGTCTGACCTTGACAACTTTAAAAACTGGTATTCAGCTAACGATTTAATATTTATAGATTAAAATGCAAGCTTATGTCTTTTTATCGTTCTTGCCCTCTGCAAGCTACGTATACTTGTATGGGATTGCCTTAGATAAATTAACTCAGGTTAATGATCTCTGCGTCGTATAAGACACTAAAATTTAATTTGCCGACCATAATTCCTCAATGGTTCATAAGGCTAAAAATGTCCTTGGTTTCATTAAAAGGTGGTTAAAAGAAATAAACAATCCCCTACATAACTAAAACCTTATTTTTTTCTTTGGTCCTTCCGATATTGGAGTACGGTTCGGGTGTCTGGAGTCCCCAATGTGGATCAGGATCCGTACAAAAGAATTTCTTAACTTTTTCACTTACAGGTCTAACTGGGATGCAAATCTTCACCTTCCAATCTGTACAAAAGAATTTCTTAACTAATGCTGTAGTTAACTGTTTTTTACATAACCTAATTAATGAGGATGTAGATAAAAAATTTACTACTAACACTACTAACATTTACTAACAAATTTTAACATTCCTAAAAGAAGGACTAGAAACTTAAGTCTATTCCTTGGCCATTGTAGTTCGGCATATTCAAAGCACAACCGTTTTAGGGTCTTATGTTCGAACAACAATGGTCTCTACTCTATAAAATTTCTTTCCTGTCCTTCAAATTTAAAATATAGAATTTTAAATTTCCTTAGTAACTCCTCGTAGCTTAATAAATTACAATTAGCTTAACATATACTAATAAATCGTTTCTCGACCAACCCTTGGTCGGCTGGGTCTCTAAGCCTTATAATGAATACAGAAATGGTAGCTGATGCTCTTATTGATGTACAAGCCATTTCCAAAATTCTGAAAGATCGCAAAAAAAAAAAACAGAAATCTAACTTCTAATTGACCTGAAAGTAGAACTATAATATTCTTCTGGCGACAAGTTCTATTAGTACTTACTTCTTTTCACAAAAGGCTACAATTTATTCAAATTATAGATACCAGTAGTTTTTCTAGGAAATAGCCTGCCTAGAAAATTGATAGGAGGAGTTAAAGAATTTACTATACATTTTCTTCATACTATCCATCGAAAGAGAATGTTTTGAAGAATGGGATAGTTTGTACCTTGTTTTTTTTAGAAAAAATAAGAATTGTTCTTCTGCATGCAGATGAAACTGAATGATCAACATTGATACATTGCTATAACGGCGAGGGCGGCCCCACCTAGGCCTATTGAACGAACAGTATATGTATATACTAGTATATACTACGCGAACTAGTCTCTCAGTTTTGAAGCTATCGTCTTGAAACTTTGCACACACCCTTCTTTCCTTTGCACGCAGTATATAAGTCGGAACGGCCGGGATCGGCCGACTATATCCTATAGCTGCCATATAACTGATTGATCGGAAATGGTATAACTTCGGTGTTTTTAGAGTTAGAGAGTCACATGAAATTTCACATGAAAGCTATTTTTGGCATGAAAGCATAAGGATCGGCCGACTATATCTTATAGCTGCCATATAACTGAACGATCGGAAATGACCCAACTTTCGTGTTTTTGAAGATAGAAAGCTGGAATTTGGTACAGATTATATTTTTGGTCAGTTAATCCGACCTAGGAAATTTCATTAGGATCGGCCAACTATATCCTATAGCTGCCATATAACTGAACGGTCGGAAATGGTATTTGGTAGAAATATCAACTTTCTTATTTTTGAAGATAGAAGCTTGGGACTTGTTTTAGATTTTTTATTTTAGTTAATTGGTTTTATTATGATGTGTTCATAAGGATCGGCCAACTATATCCGATGCTTGCGATATATATCCGGTTTTAACTGCAAGGGTATATAAACTTCGGCTCCGCCCGAAGTTAGCTTTCCTTTCTTGTTTTTGTAACATTTGAAAGTTTTATTTACAATCTGTCCTCAATTAGGTACAATAATTAAATTTTTAAGTTAACCTTGACAATAGGAGTTTGATAAATACAAGCTATGAATGTAAAAAGTTAATTTAGTAAATCCAATGGATGCTTCCTCTTGAGTCTTCTGATGGTGGTGCTGCTGTCCAGCAAATTGGTGGCACATGTGTTTGGATGTCGTGTTAGTTTGTCCTTGTATTTAGCGGCGAATCTTCTAATTTCAGCGCTGACTGTAGGGATGCCCAGTTGAGCATGAATAGTAACAATTGTCATGGTAAGGACATATATGCGGTAACATAGACATGACACAATCAAAATTCTTGAGAGTTATCATTGTGGCACCTTGGTATGTTCGCAACGAAAATATCCTCAGAAGCAAAAAGAGTCATAAAAAGAACAACTTTTTTTCCAACCCAAACTTTCTCGCTCGGAGACTGACTCGGGTTTCTAGCGTATCCTGCGACCCAACGACCTCCCAACCCAGCAATCAATTTTTATAGCCGTCTAACTCTGAAGCAGTGCATATGACTGTAAGTTAAGTTATGTAAGATTTGATACACCTCTTGTTAGTCTCGCAAAGAAAAGATTAAAGAAATAAAAGCAACGCTTCAAAAAAAAAAAGCAGCTGGCTATTGTTACGTGGGAAAGAGGTGAGGCGGGGATACACATATAAATACATGACGCGCTAGTGTGCAGCAGTTCTACAAAACTTCCAAAAAAACATGCGCTACAAATCGTAGCAACGCGTATGCGAATCTGGGAGAAACAAAACAAATTAGAAACTGCTGATAAATCCACCGCTGGTCATCCGCCTTTAAAGTGCTTTAGACTGTTCATCCTTGCTCTTGCTGCTTGCTTAAAAACCATTCGAGGTGTTCGTTGGCTTTCAAAAATCGGAAATTCCTTTATTTTCTTCCCACTCCAACTTAAGGGGACCCCCCCCATTCTCGGTTTTAAAAAATCGATATTTTTTTTTTAATTTAATTCGAACTTGTAACTATTCAAGAATGTTCCCTGAAAATTTCAAGTAAAAATTTCAAAAACTCTTAAAGATATAGCCGATTTATGGTGGAAGCCTCAGGCGACGGCGAGAGCCATCTCAAAACTTTAAACGCGTTTTTCTCGAAATAGTGTTTTTACGACTGGCGCATGAGGTTACTCAAAAACTATTAATCCTATCGGTTCCAAATTTTAACACGTTGTTCTATACATATATAGCTCTCGTATGAACTAGGATAAATCGAATCGGTGAAGATCTTCCTTACTTTTCAACTCGATTTGTGACTGAAAAAAATGGAAATTTCCAAAAAAAAATTTCAAAGGTCCACCATTTTGTTAATTTTTGAGCGAAGTTAATAATCCTAGTTCATACGAGAGCCAAACATGTACTTTTTCTAATCCCGTTGAAATTTTTGGATTCAGATGTTCCAGTGAGCGGAAATCACATGCGCCGCCGAAAAGAAGGGCTTTTCTTTGATCACAAAAAACAACAACAAAAACAAAACAAAAAAAAATTCTGTGAAATGATTTTCTTCCTTTTTGTGTCTTAATATATGTAAGCACAGTTACAACCCTAAAAAATAATTTATGTTCATTTGCCAGCCCATTGAAAATCGTCAAAATTTAAAATCGAGAATGGGGGGGGTCCCCTTAATCGGATTCAAAACAAGAGAATAGCAATGAGTAAGAATGCTCTCCTACTATCTCCCTCCTATTCACTTACAATTTTTTTTGTTTATTGGACTCCTTCATTCTATTCTTTCCGCATATATTCCAGGGCTGAGGCATAATGCATGTATCCATCCTGACCTCTGGTGTCGCTCGAAGCGTATTCAAAACAAAACAAGAAAGGAAAGCTAACTTCGGGCGGAGTCGAAGTGTATATAGTTGGCCGCTCCTTATGGGAATATGAATATATAATCCAATTTATTACAATACAAAATCTAAAAAAAGTCCCAAACTTCTATCTTCAAACATACCAAAGTTGGTATTTCTACCAAATACCATTTCCGATCGTTCAGTTATATGGCAGCTATAAGATATAGTCGGCCGATCGTTATGAAATTTGGTAGGTCGGACAAGCTGACCAAAAATATAATCTGTACCAAGTTCCAGCTTTCTATCTTCAAAAACACGAAAGTTGCGTCATTTCCGATCGTTCAGTTATATGGCAGCTATAGGATATAGTCGGCCGATCCTTACGAAATTTGGCATGTCTTTTTTTTTTTTTTATCTTTTAGGTCAGTTTATCTTTACAGATTATCTTTTAGGTCAGTTGATCCGACCTACAAAATTTCATAACGATCGGCCGACTATATCTTATAGCTGCCATATAACTGAACGATCGGAAATGGTTTTTGGTAGAAACACCAACTTTAGTATGTTTGAAGATAGAAGTTTGGGACTTTTTTTAGATTTTGTATTGTAATAATTTGGATTATATATTCATATTCCCATAAGGATCGGCCAACTATATCCGATGTTTGCGATATATATCCGGTTTTAACTGCAAGGGTATATTAACTTCGGCTCCGCCCGAAGTTAGCTTTCCTTTCTTGTTTTTAAATTAAATTAAGTACGTACGATTTTTATACCCTTGCAGAGGGTATTATAATTTTGGTAAAAAGTGTGCAACGCAGTGAAGGAGACATCTCCGACCCTATAAAGTATATATATTCTTGATCAGGATCACCTCCTGAGTTGATATGAGCATGTCCGTCTGTCCTTCTGTCCGTCTGTCCGTCTGTCTGTCTGTCTGTTTCTACGCGAACTAGTCTCTCAGTTTTAAAACTATCGACTTGAAACTTTGCACTCACCCTTCTTTTCTTTGCACGCAGTATATAAGTCGGAACGACCGGAATCGGCCGACTATATCCTATAGCTGCCATATAACTGATTGATCGGAAATGGTATAACTTCGGTGTTTTTAGAGTAAGAGAGTTTAAATTTTACATGAGCGCTATCTTTGGCAAAATAATACTTCTCCCATAGAAGTATGGGATTTTTTTAAGACTTTGTATTGTAATAAATTGGATTATATATTTATATTCCCATAAGGATCGGCCAACTATATCCGATGTATGCGACCGGATATAGGTTTTAACTGCAAGGGTGTATAAACTTCGGCTCCGCCCGAAGTTAGCTTTCCTTTCTTGTATTTTTTTGTTTTTACCTCTTTGTTTTTATAAATAAATTTATGTTTTATATGTTCTTTGTATGTATGCGTGTCACACATTCACATACACGGGGGCATGTTGTTAGGGTAGACAGCCTGAAAAGTTCGAAAAATCAAAATTTTGTGCGCTGGCTTCGAAACGAAATCGCACGCACACATTCCCCCGTGTATGTGAATGTGTGACACGCATACATAAAAAAGTCGCGCTCCTTTCAGCGACTGAGAAACAGAAAGCATTCTATGAGAATATGAGCGTAAGATGAACGAACGATGAGCGTAAGAGAGCGTAACAAATCCTCTCTGGGGCCTGCTGGGGCCTGTCGCAAGAAATTTTTGCGTCCATTTTCGTTTTATGAAATGGGTTGTCTATATGCTGTATGGTTAGTGGTCATACATACGGTCGCAAACGTACGCCACTTTAAAATTCAATATAAAAAATTTGCTTGAAAAAGTAAGAATTTTTTTTTAAATTTCCATAGTTTACACTAAAATGACTTAACACATGAAGTTTTATCCACCTGTTTTCACTTAATGCGAAGCAATTAAAATTAAATTATGTTTAAACAAATTAAGAGGTAATTGAACATTTTCGCTCTCTTTGAATTTTTCTCGTCTTATAGATTGATGTTAAGAGAATTAGTATTTTGTGCATTTCTTTTGTTTTTTGTTTGTTTATTTAATTTTGAAATTTGTTTATTTTGTGCGATTGGCATTTCTATTAAATAGATTTTGTATAAAACTTACTTTATAATATAAAATAGCGTGTAATGTTTGCACGCACATGTTATTTTTAGCAGCGTGGTGGCGAATATCAAAAAGCTTGGCGCCTATTCTGCATTGACAATAATCACAATAGGCACTCTGTGGATCTGAGGAATCGTTTCGAATCCACTCTTTAAATTCTTTAAATCAGTTTATAAACTTTTTGCATCTTTGACCAAACGTTTTCAAATTATTTATACTTCTTTGAGTTAAGTACCAGATTCGATATCTTTGTAAATTTTATTCACAAAAATTGCTCTGTCAATGTAAAATTGTGTAAAAATGATGAGTATTTTATAAGATAATTGCTAAATTTACTTAGAAAAAAATTAAAATTGCTAGATTGTTGCTAAAAGCAAATTTAAAAAAAAATTGCAATCTTTTGCTTAACTGGCACTTCTTGGGCACACCTGCTGTAAATCGACTGTAAACGTTAGTGTGGTTCTAAGACTTAGAATAAAATTAGTAAGTTAAGTTAATATTAGTTGAAATGTGGGTTGAATATATGAGTACCGGGGATAATATAGTCGGATGCTCAACTGTCCAGTCAATGTTCACCAATGTTCAGTCATAGGATTTTTCAATGACTAAACTTTACATGAAATTGTTTAAATTTAATGGATGATTAAAACTTTATAAGAATATTTAATTCATCCTGCATGCAGCTAAAATTGTATGACCCGAAGGTAGACCAATTTATTTTGCAAATGCAGTGATATCTAGGAGAGTGCGTTCCGACTTAAACATTTCCGACGTCCCGACTTAAAGCTAAAGCTCCGATAACCGAAAGGGCGAAAAGCTTTTCAAAAAGAGTCGGCTTGCGACCAATTATCTAATCTTATTTACAATGATAAGTGGCGGGCTGCCTTCTGACCCTATAAACATTATACTAATTTTTTATCAATATTTAATATTTAGTTTAAATAAATCACATCATATATACATTTTAAAATATTTTGATTTAACGTATTAGATTTCAAATATATTTTTTAGATTTCTTTGATGTTGTCTAAAATGCGAGATTTATTCAATGCTTGAAAAATCTTTAAAGGTATGTTTATACCGGAAACTTTGAGAGGCTGTATGATCGAGACGGACGTTTCTTCTTATTTGCAGACATCATCAACTGGACAGGTAAGACTTGTATCCCTCAAAAAGTAATTTAAAGTAAAATGGTATATACTATATATCAAAATATTATAAGAGTCCACCACAAAAGTATATACAGTAGCTCGCATTTATATGCGGTACTTTCACTAGATGTGCACTTTCAATTAGTATGATTAATGTTAATACTTGGCAATATTATCCAATATCTTCGTTTCACCGATTCAAACAAATTTACTCCAGAAAATGACCTCTAATCATAAAACCTTTTATTTTCTGCCCCTCCGGATTTCATTGTCCGGTTTTGTATGTACTTAAACAGTTGCAATATCCTTCGGCCCAATAATGGTTTGTTTCTACAGCTCAATACAGAAATAAATTTCAAATTTCCATTTTAAACAAGAGAACACTTTATGATACACTGAACAACATCATCCCGTATTTGAAATCATCTCTAACTCCTTAAAGTATTTATATTCTTGATCAGCATAAACAGACATAGCCATGTATATCTGTTCGATTGTCTGTATGAACGCATGCATATCCGAGGTTATATGGTAGAGCTAGGGTTACCATATAGCGTTTGACATGAAGACTTCTGTAATACCCACGCAATTGAAGATTTTTAAAAAAATCTTTACAAATGGCTTAAACACCAAAAATGTGTCATTTACAACCGTTTAGTTATGGCAGATATAGGATATAGTCGACCGACCCCTTGAAATTTTGTAGGTCAGGTTAGTTGAAAAAAATAAAATGGACAGTATAAGCTCTAACTTTGAAAAAAAAATGTCGAGTTTACCGAGATGGCAGGTTATAGGTGATTTTCCTGTCTATAATATACCCCTAGCCTAGGCATAGCACAAACTCTCAATGTCTTATCAATTTTTTTGACACAATAATCAACACTTTATAAATAGCTAATATTAGTAATAGCTCAAACTTTGAAAAAAAATGTCGAGTTTGCCGAGATGGCGATTTATAGTAAAGTTTCCTGATTATAATATAACCGATACTCATATCTTTTACACAAACTTTAACTAACCTTTATAGTTTAAACTTTAAAGGCATGTATTCTCAGACAAAAGTTTTTGTTGCATCTTTATGCGCTTGGAAAAAAACAACCGATTCAGTAGAAAAACAGAACTCTATTAAACATACATATAATTAAATATCTTCTTCAAAATAGTTTGAAAAAATATATTTTTATTTGAGTTCCGGTTTTGATACAGTGCGATTCTTTAAAACTGCTTAGAATTTCAGAAAAACTGCTTAGAATTTTAGAATTTCAGAACTAACTTAACTTTGGGGCTCTAGGTCCTTTTTATAGGACCTACCCTTGCTGAAGCTTTTTGCAGATCAAAGCTCGAAAGAAGCTTTTCTCTCTGAGAGGCTTTGTTTTTTGAGGAGAATAGATTGAGTCGGAACCTTTTACTTGAGGTGTCAGTTGACATGGAAGGCTTTGGAAAATGTGAAATTTCCTGTGAAGTGGGTTCCCATTTAAGAATTTTTTGATCTGTTTAGTTTTAATTCGCTTAAAAGGAGTGAGAAAGATTTGAGTCCGGATTTCTGTTTACCCAAATATTGTTTTGGTTTTCAATCTGAAGTGACTCTTAGAAATTGGAAATCTGAAATGAGTCTGTTTTTAGCCGAATCGGTATAATTAAATGTTTATGTTTTTACAAAACATTGGAATGAGGCTATTTGCAGCTGGGTTACGAATTTAAATATAAAAGGCTTCAGCTTCGGTTTACAAAATTTACTGATATACACTTAAAAAAATTTTGTTGATATGTTACTATATGTATATAAATCTTCTACAACTCTTTTAAAAATTGTTCGATTTGGCTGAAATTTGATTTGTGAGTGAATACTAAAGAAGAATTAAAAGTAACTCTTTTTAAACATTTATAATTCTTTTATAACTCTTACAAAATATTGTATTTGGCTAAATTTTGATTTGTGGGTGTAAATTAACTATTAAAATAGTTTATTAAAATATTTCCTAAAAACATTAATGAACTGAGTGGGCAGGGACTTTAAGACCCGCAATAATTTTACACATTCCCTTCCACCCTCACAAATTGCATATTTCTCCAGTTCTCTAATTGAATAGCTCCAGTTCAGGACGTTATTTTGAAAAACTTTAGATGCCAATCTATTTCTTTCTAAATCGATTTTTAGAAGAGACTCGGCAAACAATGTTTTGCCACCAGATGACTTTATAATTTCTGTTACGTAGTTTTAGACTTATGTATTATAAAGTCATCTGGAGCGCTGTCAACCATGAGGGAATATTAAAATATCAAAAGGCAAACATTATTTCAGCTCTCAAGCTGGTTTTTTATCAGGATTAATGACGATAGCGTGTTTATCGCTTTGTAATTGGTCCATATGTGATTTGAATTTTTTCAACAATTCATTTGCTCGTTCAATAAAGCATCTAGCTCGCTGACGATACGTCTGGCAGAAAATGAATCAAGGTTAGTATAATCACAACGTGCATTCACGCGATGGGCAACTGAGCTTTCGGAATCCTCGCCGCCTATAAAGTAGATTTGTAAAAATTTATATGGTTCGTTTGGCATTGGCAGTAGTGAGCCCATTTTATGATAAACTTGGCCTCTGATTTTGAATGTAGAGTTGTAATGTTGACCATTTTCATTAGTATTTCAAACTATTTCTGCATGAATGAATGTTTGAATTTACTTCAGGAACACGTTAGAATCTGGATCCGTGCCGATAAGTAGGCTCAATGGTTCAGGTGGTGTTTCAATTTTTGGAAGTTGCACTTTTCCTGACGCGCAACACATCCCAGCTGGCTCATTTTTGAATTTCAGCGCATGACAATGTGGAAATTTCTTGTCCATAGCATCAATTACCACATTTAAGTGAGCATAATACTCAATATCAGGCTCACACTGGAATGCTAGACGCAGGAATGAATCATTGTTGTTTTTGGTCATTTGTTTTGCGTCTATTGACTGTAAAACGACGTGATTTTCGTTGTTCTAATCTTCTGAGTTTTTTGCGTTCAGCTCGTATATCTTCTGGCTCTTCTTGATGCAATTGCGCTATTCTAACACATACATTAGTATTGTTTGGTCATTGTTTTGGTATTGTTTGCCCAATCAAAATTCTTTGGGGCAGCGAGCATGTTTGGTGCTAGTGCTGGGAAAAAGAATACATCGAGGAGAATACATCGTGGAGCTTCCTTATACAGCCTCAGATCCTGAATTCGCAGACACCCTTTAAGAAGCTTTCCAGCGGTTGAAATCGGTTGAACTCCATTTAGCACAAAATCAACAGCTACGTAACAATTAAGTGAACTTCATGAGAGAATATAAAAATCTAGGACACATGCGAGAAATTTCACCTAGCAAAATTCCCAACGGAAGGAATTTCCAAACGACAAACGGAATTTCCTGTTTGCTGTGTGCCTTCGGTTCAGTATACGTATTTTCAGCGGACATAGTCAAAATTTTCCGTCAAATCTGTGTGAGCGAAAAACATAGAAATTTTCAGAGAATTGAATGGCGAGAGAATCCGTCAGATCCCATCAAACATTTCCAACTTTGCACGGTGACGTATGGAACATCATGCGCACCATTCCTAGCAGTTCGAGTACTGGAGCAACTGGCTGCTGACCACCAGAAGGAATTTCCAAGTGCAGAAAAAATCTTGATGAAAGACGTTTGATGAAAGATGTGGATGACGTTCCACTGGATCCAATAGTGAGGACGAGCTGCGACGAAATCGGGACAACTTCTTCCAACTGATGTCCTGTGCTAAGCTAGAGCTCGGGAAATGGGTATCGAATACCAAATACATTGAATCGGAGGATAAAAAGGGTTCCTCACACTCATCGGTAAAGGTTCTAGGGCTGCACTGGCACCCTAAGAAGTACACCATGTCGTACACTGTGAATCTAGCAAAGAGTCCAAGCTGCACCACGAGGCAAGTGTTGTCGTATGTGTCACGCATATTCGACCCTCTCGGTCTATTAGCACTAACCGTAGTTTAATTCAAAATACTATTTCAAAAAGTCTGGCTGTTGAATTTGAAATGGGACGATGAACTACCGAACAAATTAGCCGACAAGTGGCGAGCAGATTTAGAAAACCTAGCACAATTCCAGATACCACGCTTGGTCGAGAGCGACACCGACAAGATTGAATTGCACGGATTTTCAGACGCATCCACGAAGGCATACGCAGCCGTAGTGTACAGCCAAATGGTTAAGGACGATGGAACCATTTCGGTAGCCATACTTGCAGCAAAAAAAAAGGGTGGCACCTTAAAGAAAAAATCTGTGCCACGCCTGGAACTGTGCGGTGCACTTCTTCTAAACCAACTTCTGCAATCCATCAAGGCTGGATTAAAACACAAGGATTTGACAATCTATGCATGGAGCGACTCCACAATAGTTCTATCATGGCTAGCGTACTCACCAGCTCAACTAAAGATGTTTTTTGGGAACCGCACCGCCGAGATCTTGGAAACCATCCCTAAGCAAGCATGGCGGCATGTGGACTCAAAATCGAACCAAGAGGATTGTGCATCCCGGGGCTTGGGAGTATCCGAGCTCATTGATTTCCAATTATGGTGAAGGGTCCTTTATGGCTGAGGGACAAAGATCAATTTTTAGTAAAGTTGAACAGTTCTCACAACTGTTCTTCTCTTTCAAACAAACGTCTTTTCATAGAAGCGAGATCAAAACCAACTGCCTAGCTGCGCAGGTATTTGTCACAACGGAAAATCCGCTTCCGGAAAATAAGCTTCTAAATCGCAAATCATCTTGGCTGAAGCTTATACACACGCTTGGTTATGTTTTGCGATTCATTCCTCGCATGAAAAACCCATCTTCGAAACGAACATCAAATTCTCGCAACTTTGACGAGATAAAGTCAGCAAGAATCCGTTGGCTGCAACACGCTCAATCTGGGTTTCAACAGGACTTCCAGCTACCGCTCGCTAAAAAGCCTCTAGGAACCCAATCAAAATTGCTAAGGCTCTCACCGTTCATCGACAAGGACAACCTGCTCAGAGTGGGAGGACGAATCCAACAATCACAGCGCCAGAGGCAAAACACCCCATTTTGCTTCCAAAGGTTCATCGGATCACCTTTTTGATAATAGAACATGAGCACCGAGTCAACCTGCATCCTGGAGGGTCATCTCTCTTCGTCATTGTCCGGCAACGATATTGGATTTTCAGCGCACGGAATATGATACGCAAAATCACACACAACTGTTTGGCGTGCTTTCGACAGAGACAACACACAATGCATCAACGTATGGCAGATCTACCCAGCGTACGTATAACGCAAGCACTGCTATTCGTAAATACTGGATGCGACTATGCAGGACCCATTCTTCTGAAGGACGCTATGCTGCGCAAACCGCACATCAGCAAGGGATACATATGCCTATTCGTATGTATGGTTACGTCGGCGATCCATCTAGAACTCGCCACCGACTTATCTACAGAAACATTTCTGGCGGCAGCAGCTACTGAGGTCAACAAAACACACGGATCATGCTGCGAACTCTATATCAGACGAAGGTATCCAATGGACCTTCATCCCAACGCGTGCTCCACATTGCACAGTGGTCGGTTTCACAGGTCAAAAATAAAAAATTAAAAGTTTGAAATTTGCCGCTTTAATTTTATGAATTGGACAATGAATAGAACGACAAAAGAATTTTTTCATTCCATCGTTCCCACGTGCTACGAATAGCGAGAGAAAAAAGACAATAAGAACACGTGGAAATCGCACGCAGCTTAAAATTTTGCTCTTTGGAAGATCTTAAAAACCAGATTAAATCGCGTTTAATCGCCATAAAGTGTAATGAATTACCAAAAGCAAGGTATGCGCTGTGTATTTACCTTATTTGTATAAAATAATATGTTGCATTATTGTTTTAAAATAATTGTTTTACCAGTGACGTTGTTTTCAGTTGGACAAAAAGTTGTTACGTGTGCGTACGCGTGAAACAAAACTTGATTGTTAATATTAGTTAATGTATGCTTAATCTATGTTTTCAATTTCAGCTGCCACCTTTTGCCCCTCTTTGTGCTATGCGATTTTTTGTGAAGCCTTGCTTGTCATCGTTTACTAACCTCAATTGTCAAGTAACCTAACCTCAATTTGAAAAAAGCGGATATATATCGCAAGAATCAGATATAGTTTGCCGATCCTTATGAAAATATCATAATATAACTAATCTATTACAATACAAAATCTAAAAAAAAAGTCCAAAACTTCTATCTTCAAGTTGGTATTTCTACCAGAACCATTTCCGATCATTCAGTTATATGACAGCTATAAGATATAGTCGGCTGATCCTTGTGGAATTTGGTAGGTCGTATTATTTTTTCAAATATAGCACTCGTACAAAAACTGAACTCTCTGACTATAAAAACACCAAAGTTATAGCATTTTCGATCAATCAGTTATATGACAGCTATATGATATAGTTGCCCGATCTGGCTGACTTTAACATAATATTTTAGAATAAAAATATAAATATTTTGTGCCAAGTTTCCAGTCCCTACCTCAACTAGAAGTATTTTTGGCCGCTCTCCCCATACAAGCCGGACCACTGTGCATTGGGGAGGAAAGTGGGAATCAGCAGTTCGATGCATCATCGATGAGTCATTGGGAGCAGCACACTAACCCATGAGCAATTTTCTGATCGGGCGACTATTTACGACGATCCCGGAGGCGGATCTTGGCCACATTTCACAAGGAGTCCAACACACCACCAGCATCATGGCACCTAGCGAGGGTGATCGAAACCTTCCCAGGAAAGGACAACGTCGTGCGAGCAGTAAGGCTCAAGATGGCATCAGGAGAATTGACCGGGCCAATAACGAAAATTGCAGAACTAACTCTTTCAGAAACCGTGTTTCAGGGTGGGCCGGGATGTTTGGAAACTATCGCTAAGTAATTAAGTTTTGGCTCGTATTGCCACCTTTATATTTAAGACCTAAGATCCAAACAGTGTGTACTCACTAGGAATAAGCAGCACCTATGGCAACATTGCCAATTTTCTTTAGTACCAATTAGACAGCGAACCAATAAACAACAATAAAATATACAGTTCTCTGCAAAAAGGCTCTACGCATTTAGGATCATGCTTTTGCAAGTAGCATTTCAACAAGTGTAAACAAAACTTATCCAAATTGGCAATTTTTTAGATACGTTTTATACTATTTTTATGCGATAGAAATTACGATTTCTTAAAAGCGCGATATAGTAATGCGTAACATATAATTTCGTGATTTGACTTTAGTAGAGATGCCAGCCGTTTAAAATTAGATACTTTAGTCTGGTCAGACTTTTACAATAATTTAGCAATCCAAGCACAGTAATAGACATTTATATTCCGATCCCATACCGGTGTATTCAAATTTTGATTGCGTGGATCTCGGAAACTATAAGAGATAAAACTATACGATTTTAAACTTGTGCTCCTTTAGTATCCACGCAGATCAAGCATGTGTACAAATTTTTTCACGCCACCTCCCGCTCCGCTCCCAAAACTGGAAACTTGTTGTAGCTCCTTTCTTTTGATTTTTATACCCTTGCAGAGGGTATTATAATTTTGGTCAAAAGTGTGCAACGCAGTGAAGGAGACATCTCCGACCCTATAAAGTATATATATTCTTGATCAGGATCACCTCCTGAGTTGATATGAGCATGTCCGTCTGTCCGTCTGTCTGTTTCTACGCAAACTAGTCTCTCAGTTTTAAAGCTATCGACTTGAAACTTTGCACACACCCTTCTTTTCTTTGCACGCAGTATATAAGTCGGAACGGCCTAGATCGGCCGACTATATCCTATAGCTGCCATATAACTGATTGATCGGAACTGGTATATCTTTGGTTTTTTTAGAGTTAGAGAGTTCAAATTTTGCATGAGCACTATTTTTAGCAAAATAATACGACATGCCATACGACAATTTTGTAAGGATCGGCGACTATAGCTGCCATATAACTGAACGATCGGAAATGGACCAACGTGTGTTTTCGTGTTTTTGAAGATAGAAATCTGGAACTTGGTACAGATTATATTTTTGGTCAGTTATTTCAACCTACCAAATTTCATAACGATCGGCCGACTATATCTTATAGCTGCCATATAACTGAACGATCGGAAATGGTTTTTGGTAGAAATACCAACTTTGGTATTTTTGAAGATAGAAGTTTGGGACTTTTTTTAGATTTTGTATTGTAATAAATTGGATTATATATTCATATTCCCAAAAGGATCGGCCAACTATATCCGATGTTTGCAATATATATCCGGTTTTAACTGCAAGGGTATATACACTTCGGCTTCGTCCGAAGTTAGCTTCCTTTCTTGTTATTTTATAAGGAATATCATCGCTTACCATTTGATTTTCATATATTTGTTTTTATATCTGTTTCCCTACATTAATTTTTATAAGCCACTTCAACGTTTTGATAGTTTTTCCCATTCTTTTTTCGTTACGCGAGCTTCACTATTTTTTGCAGAGTGTGGGTGGATCGCAGTAAAAGAGACATCTCCGACTAAATAAATAAAATATATACGAGTATATATTCTTTATCAGGCCCAACTCAGGAGTCGATCTAAGCATGTTCGTCTGTCTGTCTTTGCCTGTCCCCAAAGGGCCTAGTTGAGCGAGCATGTGCCTTCCTTCAGGTGTTGTTTTGGCTATCTGGTTGTCCTTCAAGCATGCGTTTTTCGAGGATAAGTTTTTAAATTGGGTGCCTGTTTCATTGTATTTGTTTGCTTGTTCTTTTTTTCCTTATGGTGAAGAGATTGCTGAAACATGTAACTCTTTCGGGAGTCACTGGTGCAGTCGATATCCCGTTCAACATAATGGTTTACTTACTTTTTATTAAGTCGACGTTTTTAGTTCTTTCTTTGAACATTTTTTGTTTATAAAATATTACTCAATCACTTTAATCATTAAGCTTAAACCGCTAGGAATATATTGGAAATCAGACCCACGACATTATGTTTAAGAATTAGACAGCTTAACCTCACAAAAAACATCGAATAGGCATACCTTCCTAATTTAGTTTCAGGAAAAGGCCGGCAGAACTGGTAAGTCCGTGTTTTACGAACAAAATATTATTTAACGGCCTGTAAAGGCGGTGACTTAGGTTTGGCTTAGGCTACACATTGTATGTACTAATTAACTAAGTCAACTGGGTGACGGCAATAACCGATCGTCCGAAAGCTCCCTCCGGCCAAATTGTTGGCGCAGTGTCTGGCCGGAAGCTCATGCATAGCCGGAAAGCACGACCCATTGGAGATCATACCTATGCTCATACAAACATAACTCCAACAATCTGTCGTTAAAATCCTATAACTGATAAACTGTCTGAGTCTCTAGGACATCAGGTTAAGAAGGGCTGTCACCCTTTCAACATAAGTTTCCCAATTCATCTTTGGGAACTCTTACTGTCCCTCTGTCAGCCACCTGACAGTCGAGTTATCATCAACTGCAAGGGACCACCCAAGAAGATGCGAGATTAGTAGACAATTCGCAGTTCATTGGATTCCATTAATTAATTATTTAGCCCAACATAAATAACACAGTAAAACAAATCGGGGACGTCAAAGTGCGTGCGGACGAGTAATAAGCCATTGCAACCTTTTTCATATGCAATCGCTCGAAAGATGTCAGAGTGAAAGCGAAGGGAGTTGTGAGTTGAAGCAAGATGAAGCAAGATCGAAGCGAGCAGCTCTTCAGCTGGTTTTTTATCAGTATTAATGACGATAGCGTGATTATCGCTTTGTAATTGGTGCATGTGATTTGAATATTTTCAACAATTCCTTGTGCTCGTTCAATAGAGCATCAAGCTCGATAACGATACCTCTGAGATACAATGAATCAAGGTTAGTATAATCACAACGTGCATTCACGCGATTGGCAAGCGCCTATTTAGGCTGTTTATAGATCTACTTGTATCACGGCTAAAATCTCCCCCTTTGCGTTTTCTTGGCATTGCTCACTGTACAAAAGACTCATAAATAGAAATAATGTATTTACTTAATGATGAAGGATTTTTGCCCCAGTTTAAATTGAGTTAAAATGCTATGGCAGCGTGAGTTTGTGAATATGATGAGGTAGTAATTCACTTTATCTGCGATTTTTGGTATGTCGAACAGGATTTAATATACAGTTGTTGTATACAGTTGTACCGCGCCAAAAAATGAAATTTTATCGATTTTTTTCGACACCATAGAAAATATTTATTAAAAATGTTTTACTGACGTTGTTTAGTACGTGTTTCTGGGTACTTATTTTAATTTTTTCATAAAAAAAATATTAAATAATAAAAATGATATAGCCGAATCCCAAGATCATCTTTTTTCGATGGTGTCTTGCGGTGGACATCATATCCCGAGAACGGTTTATCAGAAATCAAAAATTCAAAAAAATTTCGTTAGTATATTGTATTGCCTAGTCCGTGAACGAAGGATTTGTAAAAATTTTGATTTAAAAAAATGGCGACGGTTTTAACAAAAAATGTACTTTTTCAAGGTATACGATTTTCAATTTTTATGCTCCAAAAAAGCAGTTTTCAAAAAAATTGAAAATTCTTCGTTCAAAGACTAGCTAATATCATAAAAAATCAAAATTTGGTGTTGATCGGATTAATATTTTTTTAGTAATCGTGACCATCTCAAAGGTTATTTTGAAAAAACTAGATTCTGAGATAATCGCGTTTAAAGTTTCAAGTTTGTTCAAGCTTGATTTGCAGGTAGTGCGCTATAAATAGCTACAACTTCGGTTCTAATGCTCCGATCGTTATGAATTTTTTTGAGAGTATTCTCAACAGTATATATTTAAAGAATATGCAATAAAAAAATTGATTTTTTTATCTATCACAACTGTATATAAACCCTTAAGAGGATGAAAAATAGATGTTGGCCTCTTCTTAGACCTACTAAATACGCTCACAAAATTTTATGAGAATCGGTATAGCCGTTTCGGTTATGGTAACAAAAACTGTGACACGAAAATTTTATATATATAGATATAGACAAGTTTGTGTCAAAATTTTGCTACTCTTATAGTCCCTGAAATCCACGCGTTCATACAGACAGACAGGCATGGCTATATCGACTCGGCTGTTGATGCTGATCAAGAATATACATACTTTCGAAAATACTAAACAAGTTGTCGGAGATGATTCCTTCTCTATATTACATACATTTATAAAAATAGTTTAACATACCCTTGAACTCTATGAATACCGGTTATCAAATTATGAAATTTATGGCATTTCTGATCAATTAATTATACGGCAGCTATGGGATATATCCCACCAATGCTTGGTATGCAAGAACTGTGTGCAAAGAAATGAAGTATTTGTGAAAATATTGATGTGCACAAAGTCCTTATCATTAAAACTGTTTGATCTGTTACAAAATAAATTATAAAAAAATCCATATGAGGCTAAATTATTAAATGCACCAAAAATACTGCCCTCCGTTAGACGTTATAATTCGCTATGTTTATTTCTAAGCTATGAAGCTCCTATTGCCACTTTGTCCGCGCCAATACATTTCATGAGCGTTCGAACAACATTAGCCTAAATAACGAGAAAAGCCGCCATCGCCGCAGGCACCTAAGACCACGTAACACACGAAAAAACAAATAGGGCAATATAGGACAATGTAGGCCACGCACAAATTCTCACTGTCTTGTCCATTTTTTAGCCACAAAAATCAGCACCACATATTGAGAAAGGTCACTAAATGCATGAATTTGATTTGGTGATATCGGCTTTGTAAACACGAATATCGGTATTAATGTGTCCTCTAATTACGACAAGACAATCTGTATTTTGCCCCACATAGTTTCCAAGTGCCGTGGATTTAACTCATCCCAAAGTAGCTTATTAAGCCAAAGTTACTGCAACAGGAACTTTAATAGGTGTCTTCTTTATTAAGTATTGATCTCATTAAACCAAGCGGGTAAAACAGCTTTGATGTCACCGAAAGAAAAAAATATCGTCAATCTATCGCCTATTATTTACCATTACTTGGCGATATATCTTTTATATGTCGGCTATCAGACCGAATCCGTTTAGCCCAAACCGAAGATAAGTCATTTAGGCACTTCTGTGTGAATATCTTACAAGACGCGATAAAAAAGTCTCGTAGCTTTGAGGTTGTAAGACACACTGATGCGGTACAACACATGTGGGTATTTTTTTTTTTTTTTTTGGGCTTTCAGAATTTGAAATAGCTTGTGATTCAATTCGAGCATCAGCTAGCATTTCTGTATTCATCATAAAGCCTAGAGACCCAGCCGACCGAGAGGCGCTCGAGAAACGAATAATTAGTAAATATTAAGCTTATTGTAAATTATAAAGCTAGAAGGAGTTAGTAAGGAAATTTAAAATTCTATACTTTAAGTTTGAAGGAGAGACCATTGTAGTTCGAACATAAGACCCTAAAAGGGTCGTGCTGTGCATATGTGGAACGCCGAGGATGGCGAGAGCATTAACCTGAGCTAATTTCTCTACGGCAATCGCATAAAGAGTATACGTTGCCTGCAGAGGGCAAGAACGATAAAAAGACAAAAGCTTGCATTTTTATCCATTAAGTATTAAATCGTTAGCTGAATACCATTTTTGAAAGTTATCAAGGTCAGACTGAAGTCTGCATTGGGCAGAGATGGATTTGAACTGAAGACAAATGTACATAAATTATTTTTTAGGGCTGTAACTTTGTATACATTTATTTAAAGACATAAAATGGAAGAAAAAGCTGTTTTTTGTGATCAAACAAAAGTTCTTTTTTTCGGCGGCGCATGTGATTTCCGCTCATTGGAACTTCCGAAACCAAAAATTCCAACGGGATTAGAAAGACTACATGTTTGGCTCTGATATAAACTAAGATTATTAATTTCGCACAAAAATTAACAAAATGGCGGACCTATAAAATTTTTTTTTTTTAATTTCGTTTTTTTTTAGCCACAAATCAAGTAGAAAAGTAAAGAAGGTCTTCACCGATTTGATTTATCCTAGTTCATACGAGAGCTATATATGTATAGAATAACGGATTAAAATTTGGAACCGATTCGATTAAGAGGTTTTTAGTAACCTCAGCGCCAGTCGTAAAAACACTGTTTCGAGAAAAACGCGTTTAAAGTTTAAAGACGGCTCTCACCGTCGCCTGACGCCTCCACCATAAATCGGCTATATCTTTAAGAGTTTTTGAAATTTTCACATGAAATTTTAAAGAAACATTCATGAATAGTTATAGGTTACATTTTCGTCTGGTCCGTAGTACGGACCGTAGTAACATGCGCTACAAATCGTAGCAACGCGTATGCGAATCTGGGAGAAACAAAATAAAATAGAAACTGCTGATAAATCCACCGCTGGTCATCCGCCTTTAAAGTCCTTTAGACTGTTCATCCTTGCTCTTGCTGCTTGCTTAAAAAATTCCTTTATTTTCTTCCCACTCCAACTTAATCGGATTCAAAACAAGAGAATGGCAATGAGTAAGAATGCTCTCCTACTATCTTCCTCCTATTCACTTACAATGTTTTTTGTTTATTGGACTCCTTCATTCTATTCTTTCCGCATACATATATTCCAGGGCTGAGGCATTATGCATGTATCCATCCTGACCTCTGGTGTCGCTCGAAGCGTATTCAAAACAAAAATATTTAAACAGTCTCGTAAAGGCACCACCAAGCCGCTCTAATCTGAAGTTGCTGAGATACTTATTTCCTGATATAAGTTTTGAATCAAAGAAGCTCTCAATAGAAAGAACTAGTTCAGCTGGCCCTTAGTCTCAAATTTCCGGTTTGCTCTGCCGGACCGCCAGCTCTGGACCCATATTTAAAAAAAAAGAAAATCCCAGCTATTAGGTACGGATACAGCCAGCATAAGCAAGGCTATTACAGTCATCACGGGGCACTGGCTAGTGTAAGCACATGCTTAGATTAGATTAGAGTATATTTTTAATCGACATCTCGGAGGTGCCAGCTTTAGCTGGCATGCTAACAGGATACAAAATAGACTTCTGCATGAATGTATCCAAAATGACAAATGAATCATTTATTCTAAAAGTGGGCACACTTTTTTTTCAGCACAGTATATTTGGGTATGAATGAGTAGGGTAGTATTTTTTGTTTTATTTGACAGTTTTCACACTCATTCTATAGTTGTACAGCTATTAATGAGTACGGGTAAATTAGTGTGCCGTAGTCAACTCACTGTACAGTGTTTTGGTGTTCAGTTGACTTACTGTACAGTGAGAGAAACTTCATGACTGGAACATACACATAAATATTTCTCGTGTTTATGTATACATAGTATGTATGTCTGATTAAAAAATTTATTTGTATTTTCGTTTCAAATGTATTTATTATAAAATAGTGTATTTACAAATTATTAATATTAACATGAATGCTTATTACAATAATTATTTTATTTTATTAAATTATCTATATTTAAATTATTAATGTTGTAATGAAGGAACATTATTTTATTGACCATGTCTTCAGGTGTGGCAATTTTTGCCCGTTTTTCGCAAATTAAATTTTTGGCAACGGAAAATGCCCTTCCGATGCTGCACTGCTCGCGGGAGCTGCTAGTATCTCGCAGCTAATTTGATAAAGCAGCGGAAAACGGTCTTTATTTATTGACCACCACTGCAGAACATCAAAATCTTCCCTATACGCTTAACATTTTAATACGATTAACATTTTTATAAGTTTGAAGCTCATCCTGAATATCCGATAAAATATTGGTGCTTTGAATAGGTTCTGAATAGTCTGCAAATAATTTTTCAATGTCATCATTTTGGCTATTTATATGAATATTAATCATCATTTCTTCTACTTGTTTAAAAGTTTGGTCCTTTTGTAATTGTGAAAATTTAGCTAATTTGTTGGTGGGTGGAAACAAAAACAGCGCAATGTTGTGCAATTTTTTAAGATTTTGTATAACTATCGAATCTATGTACTCTAAAAGATTTAGTTTGCATTTTTTTAATATTTCCAAATCATTTTGTATTGGTGAGGATATTTTTTTAATTCTTAAGTTAGAGTTTCAAGGGATCGGACCCATGAAATACGAGTCAAACAGATCGTTTAAAACCGATCCCCTGCAGCCTAACACAAACACATATATAAGTGGTGCGCTTATCGCACTTGAGAAAGGGTCGCATAGCAGGTCAGCGTTCAGTGCGTTGATAAGTAGTTTTAAATAAATTTAAGATTTTCATGTATCGTACTTATAAGAGAACTTTACCAAATAAAATCAGTTTTCCATAAGGAGCTCATTGGAGTAAAACGTATTTATTTTGGGGCTCCCCTTAACAGTAATGTTGGATAATTGCTTCCCTCCAGCTTTTTGGAACACATTTCAAACGGTGCAAGAAGCTTGACCATTCCGCTAATATTGTTTAAATTTATGTCTTCGATTCTTGAAATTTCATTTTTATCCACCAAAATCTGCGAAATTTCCATCCAGTTTTGCTCAACCGACTTCAAGAGGTTAAATATTGTATTCCAATTAGTTGGACAGTAGCTTTGTCCAGACAGTTTTGTCCAGACTTTTTAAAATATTTAACAAGCTTGCTGCAGCGATTAATCAAAAGCAGCAATTCTAGTACTTCATTCGCAATTTTGCAAATCACATTGTGGATTAAGTGATTTGCGCAGTGTATTGTTCTAAGTCCGTTGAAAGCTGCTTTCATATTAGCTCCTCGCTCGGTTACAATTATTGGATCGTCCATCAATAAATGACATCCAAAATCACGTAAGATTCGCTCTATTTTGTTTTTTTTTTTTCATTACCTAAGAAATTTGGATATTTTAGAATATATGCATATGTACATATATAATTATTTTGTTATTATATTTTCCAATGTTATACTTCTTACCGGTACAAGAGGCTCATTGATTTTACTGCTAGTAGGCGGTTTTTAAGAGGGCCTTCTTTGACATAATGCATTGTTAATGAAATGTAAGATTCCTTTAAGGAATCGTCCGTCCAGATATCCGAAGTAATGCTATATCCGTATTGTTTATGCTCGTTAATTTCGATTTTCACTTCATTAAAGTGAAAATCACAAAGCGCACAAATGTTTCGCGATATAGTTGTGGGATGCGGCAATAATGAGTCAATATTAAAGTTTTCTCCTAGTTTCGCACCGACAGAAATAAAAAACTGTGCCAAAGTTTTTAAACCAGAATCCGAAATTAAATTAAACGGTCGACCATTCTTTATTGTCCACTCCGTTGCCAGATTTGTGCACTTCTTTTTGGTGTATGTGGGTACATCAACGACTGGATGACTGAGCTTTCGGCTATTGGCCATAATGTAGCATTTGTGTTTTACTAAATTTGATGTGCTTTTTTCAAATTTGTAAATGTTTTTGCATATGTTGCACACTACTGCATCAGTCGCCACTATGCCGTTTGTATTGACCAGTCTAGAAAATGTGTCCCACACTTTGCTCCGATTACGTGAACCAATAGGCTTAAGCTCACCAGCTAATAATTTGGATTTTAGCGTGGCAGCGTACTCTTTAAAAGAGGATTCCGTTGTTTTGTCTTGATTGCAAATAATTTGGTTTTAATACATGTGTTAAAACTTTGTTCTCTGGCACTAAATAGCCACAAACATACAAAAGACAATCACAAACATATAAAACAACACATAGACTTTGTTACAAAACATATATATTTGGACAAAACTTACGCTATCTTGAGAGTTCATTGCACGAGCGTCGTTCTCCTTAAAATCCATATTTATGAATTTATGAAAAAATATTTGTACATGTCAAATAGTTGTACACGTCAACAGACAAACTGTACAGTGTGTTGGAAAAGGCACAAATTTAGTACTCACTAACGACAAGTACAACGATATACTGTACTCACTCGAAGTGAGTACACTAAAAATGTTGTGCTACTTTGTTCCGACCTATGGAGTACACTGTACAGTATAGAATGAGTGCAGTGTTTTTAAAACAGATCTGTTATGAGTACATTCATGCAGAAGTCTAGTCCGTACTATGTACATCTTGGCCCGTTGTTATTTACTCTTTTTATAAATGACTTGCCCCCTGCTTTAACGAACTCTTCTGTCTGACCTTGACAACTTTAAAAACTGGTATTCAGCTAACGATTTAATATTTATAGATTAAAATGCAAGCTTATGTCTTTTTATCGTTCTTGCCCTCTGCAAGCTACGTATACTTGTATGGGATTGCCTTAGATAAATTAACTCAGGTTAATGATCTCTGCGTCGTATAAGACACTAAAATTTAATTTGCCGACCATAATTCCTCAATGGTTCATAAGGCTAAAAATGTCCTTGGTTTCATTAAAAGGTGGTTAAAAGACATAAACAATCCCCTACATAACTAAAACCTTATTTTTTTCTTTGGTCCTTCCGATATTGGAGTACGGTTCGTGTGTCTGGAGTCCCCAATGTGGATCAGGATCCGTACAAAAGAATTTCTTAACTTTTTCACTTACAGGTCTAACTGGGATGCAAATCTTCACCTTCCAATCTGTACAAAAGAATTTCTTGACTAATGCTGTAGTTAACTGTTTTTTACATAACCTAATTAATGAGGATGTAGATAAAAAATTTACTACTAACACTACTAACATTTACTAACAAATTTTAACATTCCTAAAAGAAGGACTAGAAACTTAAGTCTATTCCTTGGCCATTGTAGTTCGGCATATTCAAAGCACAACCGTTTTAGGGTCTTATGTTCGAACAACAATGGTCTCTACTCAATAAAATTTCTTTCCTGTCCTTCAAATTTAAAATATAGAATTTTAAATTTCCTTAGTAACTCCTCCTAGCTTAATAAATTACAATTAGCTTAACATATACTAATAAATCGTTTCTCGACCAACCCTTGGTCGGCTGGGTCTCTAAGCCTTATAATGAATACAGAAATGGTAGCTGATGCTCTTATTGATGTACAAGCCATTTCCAAAATTCTGAAAGATCGCAAAAAAAAAAAACAGAAATCTAACTTCTAATCGACCTGAAAGTAGAACTATAATATTCTTCTGGCGACAAGTTCTATTAGTACTTACTTCTTTTCACAAAAGGCTACAATTTATTCAAATTATAGATACCAGTAGTTTTTCTAGGAAATAGCCTGCCTAGAAAATTGATAGGAGGAGTTAAAGAATTTACTATACATTTTCTTCATACTATCCATCGAAAGAGAATGTTTTGAAGAATGGGATAGTTTGTACCTTGCTTTTTTTAGAAAAAATAAGAATTGTTCTTCTGCATGCAGATGAAACTGAATGATCAACATTGATACATTGCTATAACGGCGAGGGCGGCCCCACCTAGGCCTATTGAACGAACAGTATATGTATATACTAGTATATACTACGCGAACTAGTCTCTCAGTTTTGAAGCTATCGTCTTGAAACTTTGCACACACCCTTCTTTCCTTTGCACGCAGTATATAAGTCGGAACGGCCGGGATCGGCCGACTATATCCTATAGCTGCCATATAACTGATTGATCGGAAATGGTATAACTTCGGTGTTTTTAGAGTTAGAGAGTCACATGAAATTTCACATGAAAGCTATTTTTGGCATGAAAGCATAAGGATCGGCCGACTATATCTTATAGCTGCCATATAACTGAACGATCGGAAATGACCCAACTTTCGTGTTTTTGAAGATAGAAAGCTGGAATTTGGTACAGATTATATTTTTGGTCAGTTAATCCGACCTAGGAAATTTCATTAGGATCGGCCAACTATATCCTATAGCTGCCATATAACTGAACGGTCGGAAATGGTATTTGGTAGAAATATCAACTTTCTTATTTTTGAAGATAGAAGCTTGGGACTTGTTTTAGATTTTTTATTTTAGTTAATTGGTTTTATTATGATGTGTTCATAAGGATCGGCCAACTATATCCGATGCTTGCGATATATATCCGGTTTTAACTGCAAGGGTATATAAACTTCGGCTCCGCCCGAAGTTAGCTTTCCTTTCTTGTTTTTGTAACATTTGAAAGTTTTATTTACAATCTGTCCTCAATTAGGTACAATAATTAAATTTTTAAGTTAACCTTGACAATAGGAGTTTGATAAATACAAGCTATGAATGTAAAAAGTTAATTTAGTAAATCCAATGGATGCTTCCTCTTGAGTCTTCTGATGGTGGTGCTGCTGTCCAGCAAATTGGTGGCACATGTGTTTGGATGTCGTGTTAGTCTGTCCTTGTATTTAGCGGCGAATCTTCTAATTTCAGCGCTGACTGTAGGGATGCCCAGTTGAGCATGAATAGTAACAATTGTCATGGTAAGGACATATATGCGGTAACATAGACATGACACAATCAAAAATCTTGAGAGTTATCATTGTGGCACCTTGGTATGTTCGCAACGAAAATATCCTCAGAAGCAAAAAGAGTCATAAAAAGAACAACTTTTTTTCCAACCCAAACTTTCTCGCTCGGAGACTGACTCGGGTTTCTAGCGTATCCTGCGACCCAACGACCTCCCAACCCAGCAATCAATTTTTATAGCCGTCTAACTCTGAAGCAGTGCATATGACTGTAAGTTAAGTTATGTAAGATTTGATACACCTCTTGTTAGTCTCGCAAAGAAAAGATTAAAGAAATAAAAGCAACGCTTCAAAAAAAAAAAAGCAGCTGGCTATTGTTACGTGGGCAAGAGGTGAGGCGGGGATACACATATAAATACATGACGCGCTAGTGTGCAGCAGTTCTACAAAACTTCCAAAAAAACATGCGCTACAAATCGTAGCAACGCGTATGCGAATCTGGAAGAAACAAAACAAAATAGAAACTGCTGATAAATCCACCGCTGGTCATCCGCCTTTAAAGTGCTTTAGACTATTCATCCTTGCTCTTGCTGCTTGCTTAAAAACCATTCGAGGTGTTCGTTGGCTTTCAAAAATCGGAAATTCCTTTATTTTCTTCCCACTCCAACTTAATCGGATTCAAAACAAGAGAATAGCAATGAGTAAGAATGCTCTCCTACTATCTCCCTCCTATTCACTTACAATTTTTTTTGTTTATTGGACTCCTTCATTCTATTCTTTCCGCATATATTCCAGGGCTGAGGCATAATGCATGTATCCATCCTGACCTCTGGTGTCGCTCGAAGCGTATTCAAAACAAAACAAGAAAGGAAAGCTAACTTCGGGCGGAGCCGAAGTGTATATACCGTTGCAGTTAAAACCCGATATATATCGCAAACATCGGATATAGTTGGCCGCTCCTTATGAGAATATGAATATATAATCCAATTTATTACAATACAAAATCTAAAAAAATTCCCAAACTTCTATCTTCAAACATACCAAAGTTGGTATTTCTACCAAATACCATTTCCGATCGTTCAGTTATATGGCAGCTATAAGATATAGTCGGCCGATCGATATGAAATTTGGTAGGTCGGACAAGCTGACCAAAAATATCATCTGTACCAATTTCCAGCTTTCTATCTTCAAAAACACGAACGTTGGGTCATTTCCGATCGTTCAGTTATATGGCAGCTATAGGATATAGTCGGCCGATCCTTACGAAATTTGGTATGTCGTATTATTTTGCCAAAAATAGCTCTCATGTGAACTCTGTAACTCTAAAAACACCGAAGTTATACCATTTCCGATCAATCAGTTATATGGCAGCTATAGGATATAGTCGGCCGATCCGGGCCGTTCCGACTTATATACTGCGTGCAAAGGAAAAAAGGGTGTATGCAAAGTTTCAAGACGATAGCTTTAAAACTGAGAGACTAGTTCGCGTAGAAACAGACAGACAGACAGACGGACAGACAGACGGACAATCAAGATCAAGAATATATATACTTTATAGGGTCGGAGATGTCTCCTTCACTGCGTTGCTCACTTTTGGACAAAATTATAATACCCTCTGCAAGGGTATAAAAAAATACCTAGAAGTCCTACGTAAATAATTAAAAAATCTTTTTAATGGGGGACATGGACCCCCTTTAATAAAATAGGGCCTACGAAATAGTGCTGCACAGCCTCCATTTTGTTATACCCTTGCAGAGGGTATTATAATTTTGTCCAAAAGTGTGCAACGCAGTGAAGGAGACATCTCCGACCCTATAAAGTATATATATTCTTGATCAGGATCACCTCCTGAGTTGATATGAGCATGTCCGTCTGTCCGTCGGTCCGTCTGTCCGTCTGTCTGTCTGTCTGTTTCTACGCGAACTAGTCTCTCAGTTTTAAAGCTATCGTCTTGAAACTTTGCACACACCCTTCTTTCCTTTGCACGCAATATATAAGTCGAAACGACCGGGATCGGCCAACTATATCCTATAGCTGCCATATAACTGATTGATCGGAAATGATATAACTTTGGTGTTTTTAGAGTTAGAGAGTTCAAATTTGACACAAGTTCTATTTTTGGCAAAACATCACGACATGTCAAATTTCATAAGGATCGGCCGACTATATCCTATAGCTGCCATATAACTGAACGATCGGAAATGACCCAACTTTCGTTTTTTTGAAGATAGAAAGCTGGAACTTGGTACAGATTCTATTCTATATTCCGGTTTTAACTGCAAGGGTATATCAACTTCGGCTCCGCCCGAAGTTAGCTTTCCTTTCTTGTTTTCGATGTAACCGAAAAAAAAATTTTGTTGTACATCGCATCTAATGTTATAAAACCTAATTTACAAGTTTTCAATTGGCTTTTTCATTTGGTCGAAAAAAAATTCAAGAGTATCCGATTTTTTTCCCCTGCTACTCAGATGTCCCTTCTTAAATTAAAAGATGAAAAACTTTATAACTTATAAAGCTATGTAAAAATGTATTTCGTTGGGAAGTTTTGTTTAATATCTATTACAATTTCTTGATAACAAAACGTCAAAATTGTAAAAACACGAAAAAAAAACGAAAATACCATAATATATACTTCTTAAATTTGGGCCACGCCCAATTAAACTAATATAGGTTAAACAAATATAGTCGGGAACTCGACCATACCCGTCCCCACTTGTTTTAAATCAGGGGTGCCCACAAGTGATGCCAATATTTTTTCGAAAAAAACGACAGATGGAGAAAATTATTTGAAGATACTTTTCAAGCTATATAATTATATAATTAATTAGATATAATTATAGATATAATCCAAATCGGAAGAAAGAATACATCGACGCATTTCCGCGAAAGTATCGTAAGTCGCTTTTTTTCGAAATTGAGATTTGAATGAAAAATTGTTAGGCACCTAATGTCTTACTACCCTGTGAAATATTATAACTGAAAACCCTATAGTTGCGACAAAAATTAAGTTTCAATTTTATCGTATGTTACAGTGCTTTTCAATCTGCGCGCGAAATTATCGTATGTCCATACAAATTTTTTGCATGGAAATACTTCAAATGCACAAAAATAAAGAAATACAATAACAAATGTTTCTAATCCCTTAAACATCTTATGATTTTGCTTATTGTTTGTAAGAGATGAAATAAAAAAAAGCTTCTCCTGTAAAATTGGATTTTTCAACATACGATACTTTCGCGGAAATGCGTCGACATGGCCAAAAATGGCATAAATTTATCTACCCCTAAACGGTTATTAATTTTGGTTTTCACCAAGTTTACTTTGCTAAAAACACTCTCTACTTCACCATTGTATCATGGCAATGAAATCAGCCTGAGAGCAAACTTCACCAAGTCCTCATAGTTGACCTGGCCAAAATGTTGAGGTATTTCCAATATTTTCACAAATTTTTTTGCTGTTAATCTCAGAATTTATTAAAAATATATTTAAAATAGGAAATTAATATTAAAAACTAATATTAGATTTAAAAAAAGACAGATTTTCGGATGAAAAATCTAAAAAAAGGACAGATTTCAGGTATGCGGATGGTTGCCAATTTTTTCCGGATGAAGCGCTAAAAACAGGACAGATCTGTCCGGAAAAAGGACAAATTAGCGTCACTGGATTTTGAGTGTGTTAGAAATATTTCATATACGTTTATGTGCTATATTCGACCTAATAAACAATTTTTACTATGTCTCTTTAAAAGCGACGTTTTGATTTTCATCATTTAAATCAGCGGGGGGAAAACTCTCATTTTCCATAGTGCGCGTGCATACGATCGGATATTCTGCCGAACGCTGCCGGCACTCTGACAGTGTGAGCGCTTTCAAATTTTTTTAGAAGCTCTCTCATTTGCTCTCATTTGACATCCAAACTTAAAAATCAAAATTTTTCCAATGAGAAAAATTTTATCAGAAATTGGGTTGGAACAAGTTTTCTCCATAGAAAATATAAATACTTGTCAAATCATGATCGATGTTGTCGTTGTTGTCTTCCATTGCGGCGCAACGAGTTTCAGCCTTGTACACACTTCAAGTTCTGGTACGCAACTGCTTGCGTCCAATTCTCCACCTACTGTGCATACTACCGAACCTCGATCGGCGACAGCGACACAACGCTGTCGCCTCGCTACAAAGCGACAACATCCTAGCAACGGTTTCCTGGCAACCACACACTCACAGCGCAAGAGGACTCTGGGACCCGAAAATGTGTATTCGCACACACACACCCATACATTCGCCGACACGGCCATCCTGACCCTAACACGACCTCGTGTAGAAAATAGCAACATTCGAATTTTCTTTCTTTCTTTTAATTATTAGACTGAACATTAAATAGTTTCATAACAAAATCCAATTTTCTTATCTTAATTCATAACAAATTATCATATTGACAGTTTCACAAAACAGTATTCAGTTCCATAACTATAATTTTTTCATCAATTCAATTCAATTTTCTTTCTTTCTTTTCATTTCTTTGTTTTTCTTCTTCTTTTATATAATCCATTATAATCCTTCATTATTCACTCAAATACCCCTACACAATATCAAATAAAATAATATCAAATAATCCTACATAATCAAATACCCCACACGCCATGATCAAAACAAACAATACGTTTTGCACTTGTGCTTGCATTATATTTTATGGACTTAGTACTCTGCCATTTTCATTGGCCAGCAGTACAACTTTGTCACCCTTATTGGTGTACTTCATTTTCTTCTTCAATACTCTCAGTATTTTTATTTTCACTCTTTTCTTCAATACTCTCAATATTTTCATTTTCACTCTTTTCTTCAATACTCTCAATATTATCAATATTTTCATTTTCACTCTCTTTTGTAGCGGTTACGTTTCTTACATCTAAATTATTATAATCATCGTACACATTTAGCTCTTCGGGCACTTGCCCCTCTGGTAATTTTCTTAAATCCTCATGTGCATATTTATAATTTCTTTTATTAGTTAAAGACTTTTAAATGTACCTGTCACCTTCCAGAACTTTTACTATTTCAAAAGGCCCCCTAAATTTTGGACTTAGCTTAGTCTGGTGTCTTTCTTCGCTCTTAAGTAATACGAAATCTCCAATTTTGTGCCTTTTTACTTTTGCCTTATTTCTATCAAATCGTTCTTTATCATAAACTGCACTGGCTAATACATTCTTTGCAGCTTGCGCTCTTACGTTTGGCAAATCAATAACATTTTCTATATCACTAGGTGGAAGTAATCCCAATGGGCGTGCTACCTTTCCCAATAACATTTCTAAAGGACTTGCTTTCGTAGTGCGATTGGTTGTACAATTGATTGCCAACTGCACCTCTCCCAACACATCCTGCCAAGACTGTGTTCCCGTTTCAACCGCCGTTAACATATTCTTCAACGTGCTCATAGTTCGCTCCACTTGACCATTAGCTCGACTTGCACCAGTGGCTATCAAATGCAAGTTTATTTTTTGATCTGAACAAAATTGACTGAACTTTGCGCCTGTAAAACACCTCCCCTGGTCAGCTATTATTCGGTTTGGTACTCCAAACAATGAAACGGCAGATTGAACGGCCCTTATACAACTCTCACTGTCCAATTTAAGACTATGACTAAGATGAACAATAACATACTCCTTCTGATCACTCTTGCCACTAAATTTTCCTGTGATATCGATGTGGATAGTGTGCCAAGGAATAGTGACTTTTGGTATTGGATGTAATTCCGCCTGTATTTTTCCTGAAGTGGATTTTGACATTTTACAAGTGATGCAGTTGTCGACAAATTTTTTTTACGTTTTTTGACATATTGTCAAACCAGTAGAAATCGTAAGTTTTATTTAATGTCTTTTCGAAACCTAAATGCATTATGAACTCATGCACTTGATTTATGACAGACCATCTGAAAGCTCGTGGCACCACTGGTAAGCAACGTGTTCTCCCATTTCTTTGTATCTTTCGATGAAGAACTTCTGCCCTTAATTCATAGGTTTTCGCAATATCTTCAGGCAGAGAAAAGTTTTTAAAATTTTTAACAATTTCGACTATGTCCATATCTCGACGTTGTTCAGCAATAAGCCAATAATATACTCTTTTCTCTTCGACTATTTTTTCCGGTTGTAGTAGACTTTTGTGAAAGGGGATTTTTTGATAAAAAGTCAACGTGTGCCATCCTTTTCCCTTCTCTATACTGAATATCGAATGTGAATGACTGCAAATAACCCCACCAACGCTGTACTCTGGTGGTTAAATCTCGTTTATTTCTCGATGCCTTAAGCGAGTTGCAGTCAGTATAAACTACAAAGTTCCTTCCCAGCAAATAATGTCGAAAATGCTTAATGGCGTTCACGACAGCTAAGGTTTCCAACTCGTACGAGTGATATCTTGATTCTGCCGGTGAAGTAGTTTTGCTATAGTATTCTATTACCTGGGGTTTGTTATTAATTTTGTGTAATAAAATTGCACCGTAGCCACTGCAACTGGCGTCTGTGTGTAATTCGATTGGATAATAAGGGTCAAAAATAACAAGGACTGGTTTGTCGGTAAGAGTGGCAATGACCTTTTTCCGTATCTGTTCATGCTCTGTTTTCCAAATAAATTTGATTTTATCTGCAGTTAAGAAATATAACGGTTTCATTAATTGTGAAAATCCCTTAATAAACTGTCGGAAATAGGATGCTAGCCCAATGAATTGTCTAAGTGAAGTGACTGACTGTGGAGGCGGAAGAGCAGTCAACGCTACAACTTTCTGTGGGTTTGGACGAATCTCACCCGCACTTATATTGTAACCCAAATATTGAACCGATGTTTTCATGAATGAGCACTTTGTAAGATTGAATGAAAACCCAGCCTTTGTCAAAACATCTAGAACGATCTGTAATCTTTCTAGCGCCTCGCATTTTGTTGAGGCGGCTATCATGATATCATCCATATAGACGATGACAAAGGAATTTGCTAGATCCCCTAGCGCCTGTATTACTAATCGTTGAAAAACGGAAGGTGCGTTTTTGAGCCCAAATGGCATGGACAGGAACTCGTATTGACCATCCGGAGTCACAAACGCCGTGTTCTCAATAGAATCTGAATGTAAAGGAATTTGTTAATATCCGCTGGCCATGTATAGACATGTAAAGTAATTAACTCCCCCAAGCCTATTGATTTGATCTTGTATAAGTGGTAAAGGGTATTTATCAGCGACCGTATTTGAATTCAGCTCTCTAAAGTCAACACAAAGTCTGTCCGTACCATTTTTTTTCTTCACTAATAATATACGGCTTGCATAAGGTGAGCAGCTTGTCCTAATTATATTGCATTTTAGCAGTTCATTAATTTTGTCCCTAACCAAATATCGCTCGCATGGACTTAAACGATATGGCCTTCTCTATACGGTTTTTGTTGGATCAATCAACCTTATTTTCATTTCGCCAATTCTGACTTTAGTACTTGGGATCCCAGTTATAAATGAATTTAAGTACTTTGCCAACAGTGAATGTAGTTTTATTTTATCTTGTCCCTCAAGCTTAGTATCAATATCGGCTGGCTCATTGCCGGTACACAAATTAACTACTTTGGTCTTTGAGATCCTAAATTGGTTTGATGAAATGGCAATATCAAGACCCTGATTTAATATCTCACGACCAATTACAATGTCGTTTTGTACATCATCACCGCCTATTACATGAAACAAAATTTCGATACAATAATCATCAATTTTTACATTGCTTAATATTTGTAAAGTACTACATATTCCATTGCTGGCGATACCTCTTAACATAACAATATTATTGAATCTTTTACCAGAAAATTTGGTACTTAGCTTTTCTTTTATCAACGAGCATTCCGATCCCGAATCGAAGGTGATTTCGAAAATTTGGCCTCTATGGTTCAGGCATCCCTTTGGTACTGCAACGCTCCGCACTTGTAGCAAGTTAAATTTGATTTTCCACGGTGATGAACATCATGCCTGCCATGTTGGGTTTTATCAGTCGCGAATTGATTTTGTTGTTTCCTGAATCTGCATTCAGACATTTTATGGCCCACTTTTCCGCAGAAATGGCACTCTATCGGTGATTGTTTTTGCCGTTTAGAATAAGTTTCAGACTGATGCTCCATAGCGCCGCTTTTCCTTTTAATAAAAGTGAATGCTTTTAATTCGGACTGTAGATCGCCTCTGGTTCGAACATTTGATGTAAAACTTAAACGCTGCAATCGGTGATCGAAGCTTGCCAGCAGCGCAAGGCAATCTCTTCGTTATCCATTTGACGCCATTTCGTCGTTAGTTCGGTAACCATGCGACTTGCATGAACAGCCAGACTCTCGCCATCAGTCGGTCGATTTGATAGCATATTAAGAAACATAGCGGCTGGTGTTTCTATAGTATCGAAGCGTTGTATAAATAATTCTTTAAACTCAGGCCAAGTAATTTCAGCATAGCACACTTGCGAAAGCCATTGCGATGCACTTCCTTCTAAAGCCGAACTCAAAGCCATAACCAACGCACTGCTTCTCAATGTGTTTTCTTGTAAAATTATTTCCACCGTTGTGCACCACGATGATGCGTTGGCTCCTGGTTTGTCTGGGTTGAATTTGGGTAGTTGCACAGATTTGTTCTGCCCTGCATCAGGTACAGTTTTTTTTATGGCTCTCACTAGTTCAATTAAATTTTTATTTTGCAATTCCATCAGGGTACGCCATGGTCCATCAAGTGTTGAAGGCTGGTGGCCGGATCCCACTTCTGATGTCAAATCATGATCGATGTTGTTGTTGTTGTCTTCCATTGCGGCGCAACGAGTTTCAGCCTTGTACACACTTCAAGTTCTGGTACGCAACTGCCTGCGTCCAATTCTCCACCTACTGTGCATACTACCGAACCTCGATCGGCGACAGCGACACAACGCTGTCGCCTCGCTACAAAGCGACAACATCCTAGCAACGGTTTCCTGGCAACCACACACTCACAGCGCAAGGACTCTGGGACCCAAAAATGTGTATTCGCACACACACACCCATACATTCGCCGACATACTTTTAACTTAACGAAAAAATGAAATCAAAAACTACTTTTTTTCGCTCAGTGAATGCTCTGCTCTCATTGTTTTTATCTGCTACGCATAAACTCAAATTTAAAACACGTGTGCGTTTTGCCCCCACTGCTGTGCACTGCTCTACACATACTGCTACGCAAAAATAAAAAAGAAATGCTTTACTCATAACAGGTTTAAATGTTTAACTCATAACATGGTATTTCCAGTGTCTGAATTTAGTGGCTGGGAATTGCCGAACTAATTTGTGTTGTGCCCCCTTGAAGTAAATTTTGTGCCGTCTCTTGTGACGGAAAAAAGCGTAATTCTTCCAGAGTTATTTGGCTTTGAAAGCAATTAAGAGGCTTGTCCGTAGATTGAATCGTGTGGGTCAGTTATGTCTTTACCAGGCTTGTAAAAAACTTTAGCGCCACACGCGTCGATGCGCTCTTTCCAGCTGTTGATTTTCGTTTTCGGATTTGAGTCCGAAAACGCGAAGGTTAGCAGTTTGTGATCTGTATAGATATTTATATCTTAAGCTGCATATAATGACGCAGTTTTTCCAGCACCTAGACTATGGATAACAGCTCCCTTTCGTTGGTAGCTTAGCTAACTTCCCTGCCCTTCAAGGTTCTGAGATCATAGTAATGGGTCGCACCTATTGGGATAGCACTGTGCCAATGCCGTGTGCTGAGATATCTGTTGTTAGATCAAATGCCTTTTTATTATCGGGGTATCTAAGGATTACATTCTCTGAGGCCAGGATGTCTAACCTTTGCGGATCGCTAAGCTGTACCTGAATGTTTCTGGATCTGTATCTGCTGACATTTCCATGTTCCCCTTTCAGAATGCTCGTAATGGGCCCAGCTATTGAACCAAAATCTATAATAAAGAAATGGCTAAAAAATCTTTAATGGCTAGCTTTAAAGATACTTTAAATATGTTCCCAGGTTCCGGGGTTTCTGGAGTTTTCGTCCTCTAAGAAAACGATAACATCATCAACATAGACACAGCAAAATTTGCCGTTCTGCTCTTACAGTATATCGTCAATTTTTCTTTGGGGAATGCTGGCTGCATTTTTTTCCCAAATGACAATCTGCGAAACTCGCATTTCTCTCCATTAATGGAAAAGGAAGCTTTTCACGATCGCGTTCTTCCAGTGTGATTTAATGATAACCAGACTTTGCCTAAGTTTCCTAATATCATCGAGATGTTCTCTCGATCAGCTTGCAAAAGTCCAACACCAAACGCATTTTCTGCCTGGCAGTTGACATTTGGAAAATTTCGCCATTGGCAAAATCGGCTTGGAAATGGGGAAGGTTTGGCATAAATGGGATCCTCATCCACAGTTCTGATGGTGGCTACCACCAACGTGTTGTAACGTAGGGCTTCATTTGGGTCTGCGAATGTTTTTTTCCTGTCGCTGAGCATTTTTGAAAATGCCTTTCAGACTAAAGGTGGTGTATTCAAGCAGTCCACTTCAGTAAAATTAACATTGGGGTATGAGTGAAATTCAATTTTCTTTTCTTCGGTGCACCATTTGAGGTGACCGGAAGTTAGACAATGCCTGTTTTAACAGGTCAAGTCCGATGATGGTATCAAAGGAGCACAAATCTGGATAAATGAATAATGTGACCTTTAAGTTGAATCGGGAAACAACGAATTTCTTAGTGATGGTGGTGACGCCATGGATAGAATGTATCGTAAATGGCGATTTTGCTGGGCGGATGCTTTTTAATCCTTCGTATTTTTAATCCTTCGCACGTATCTATGAAAAAGTTCATATCTACCCCCGCTAATCTTCGTCTGATGACGGGTAGCAGGGATTTTCCCCTAAAAAATTAAAAACGTCCGAGTCATATTTATACCCTTGCAGAGGATATTATAATTTTGGTGAAGGTGACATTTTCGACCTTTAAAGCATATATATTCTTGATCAGGATCACCTCCTGAGTTGATATGAACATGTCCATCTGTCCGTCTCTCCGCGAACTGGTCTCTCAGTTTTAAAGCTATAAACTTGACACACCCTTACTTCCTTTGCACGCAACATATAAGTCGGAACGCCCGGGTTTGGCCGAATATATCCTATAGCTGCCAATATATCAGTCCATATGACTGATTGATTGGATATGCTAAAAGTTTGGTGTTTTAAGAGTTAGAGAGTTCGTAAATTGTAAATATTGAGAGAATTGTAAATATTACAATTTTTTATTTAAATAAATTAGTTATTTTATGTTATTCTCATAAGGATCTGCCAACTATATCCGAAGTTTGCGATATATATCCGGTTTTAACTGCATGGGTATTTCAACTTCGGCTCCTTTCTTGTCATGAATGGCGGCGTCATCGATTTTCTGAACCGCGCTCGAAGCTATGGCGGTGTACTTCTTCCCAATTTTGCCTGAGCTCTGCGCGATGCGACAGGCGACAGTGCGGGCCCGATCGATCGGTCGCCAACTTCCAATCCCGGCGGAAGTTTGATGTGGCGGCCAACTTCCAATCCCGGACCGCTAGCGCGTATGCGTG
The DNA here is from genome assembly GCF_030179905.1 of Drosophila bipectinata. Classification (NCBI taxonomy): domain Eukaryota; kingdom Metazoa; phylum Arthropoda; class Insecta; order Diptera; family Drosophilidae; genus Drosophila; species Drosophila bipectinata. The sequence continues at coordinate 15,539,114 of NC_091740.1, read as the reverse complement.
GTGGTTCCCTGGAGTAGTGGAGCGAAACGCTGCCAATCTTTTGATCAGTCGCAGACGACACAAGTGGGTGTTTCTTCAAAGTGGGAAGGCCCGCGTATGTCCAGTGAAAGGGCAACGGTTAGGGAAGTCGCAGGCAACGCAGCACGTGGAGCAAGAGCAGCGTCGGCGTCACCCAAAACAACCCGCAGTGGACGCTGACGACGGCACCGGCAGAACCAGGATGAGCGACGAGTATATGGAGAGAAAGATTTTCCGGCCTGAGAGGGCCCATCTCTTACGATGACATGAATCGCCTGCTTGTCACTCAATTATATGGCAGCCGATTATTTAAATCCAGCCGATTTATAATCGCATGGAAATTCAACTAGCCCAGATTTTCTGTAGTTTTGCGCAATTAGTTCTCCCTGTGCAGCTCTTCATCAGCCTTTTCTATTAAAGCATTGACAATGGTAACCTGAATGACAGCATTGAGCTGTTTTGGGCTTTTGGCCATATTTGTTTTTTTTTGGCTGCTTGTATTGGTGTTGAAGCAATAGAAAGCCTCTCTTTGTCCAACTCTGAGTCGCCTCATATCCGTGAGCAAGGAGCCATCCGGCTATGCTAAATTCCACCAACCAAGAGTTGCATGCCTAATCAACCTTATATAAATAAAATTGATATTGTGAATCGAAATATAAGCGGCAGGTGTCGGGTTCGAGTACCAGCGTGGAGTGGGGAAGTAAAGAAAACCCAAAGATTGTTGCGAGGCTAATACAAAGAATTTTAAGTATAAGGTAAAAATGCAATTTTTTTAGTGCGCGCGAGTGCATTGCGCGCGAAAGAGTGCGCGCGAAAAGTAAAGCGAGCGAAAAGCGATGAGCAAAGCGAGAAAATAGCAGAGTGAGAGCTTTGTGAGAAGAGAGCTACATTGTTCTATTTATTTAGTTATTTAAGTTGTGTTATTAAAAAAAAGGGGCGTTCACCCGCTTAACTGCAGTAGTAACGAAAACGAAGAGTTTTTTAAATTATATTATGTCTTGCGAAACCACGCAGAAAAGTTTTTTGACTATTCTCGGATGTCTACTTCGAGTTTTGACTATATCTTTATATATAAAATTTTCGTGTCGCAGTTTTTGTAATAATACTCCTCCGAAACGGCTATACCGATTCTCATGAAATTTTGTGAGCGAGAGAGAGTGAGAAATTGAATTCTGTTCGACATACCAAAAATCGCATATAAAGCATACAAATCGCATACCGATTCTCATGAAATTTTGTGAGCGAGAGAGAGTGAGAAATTGAATTCTGTTCGACATACCAAAAATCGCATATAAAGTGGGTTACTATCTCATCACATTGACAAACTCATGCTACCATAGCATTTTAAATTAATTTAAACTGGGGCAAAAATCCTTCATCATTAAGTAAATACATTATTTCTATTTATGAGTCTTTTGTACAGTGAGCAATGCCAAGAAAACGCAAAGGGGGAGATTTTAGCCGTGATACAAGTAGATCTATAAACAGCCTAAATAGGCGCTTGCCAATCGCGTGAATGCACGTTGTGATTATACTAACCTTGATTCATTGTATCTCAGAGGTATCGTTATCGAGCTTGATGCTCTATTGAACGAGCACAAGGAATTGTTGAAAATATTCAAATCACATGCACCAATTACAAAGCGATAATCACGCTATCGTCATTAATACTGATAAAAAACCAGCTGAAGAGCTGCTCGCTTCGATCTTGCTTCATCTTGCTTCAACTCACAACTCCCTTCGCTTTCACTCTGACATCTTTCGAGCGATTGCATATGAAAAAGGTTGCAATGGCTTATTACTCGTCCGCACGCACTTTGACGTCCCCGATTTGTTTTACTGTGTTATTTATGTTGGGCTAAATAATTAATTAATGGAATCCAATGAACTGCGAATTGTCTACTAATCTCGCATCTTCTTGGGTGGTCCCTTGCAGTTGATGATAACTCGACTGTCAGGTGGCTGACAGAGGGACAGTAAGAGTTCCCAAAGATGAATTGGGAAACTTATGTTGAAAGGGTGACAGCCCTTCTTAACCTGATGTCCTAGAGACTCAGACAGTTTATCAGTTATAGGATTTTAACGACAGATTGTTGGAGTTATGTTTGTATGAGCATAGGTATGATCTCCAATGGGTCGTGCTTTCCGGCTATGCATGAGCTTCCGGCCAGACACTGCGCCAACAATTTGGCCGGAGGGAGCTTTCGGACGATCGGTTATTGCCGTCACCCAGTTGACTTAGTTAATTAGTACATACAATGTGTAGCCTAAGCCAAACCTAAGTCACCGCCTTTACAGGCCGTTAAATAATATTTTGTTCGTAAAACACGGACTTACCAGTTCTGCCGGCCTTTTCCTGAAACTAAATTAGGAAGGTATGCCTATTCGATGTTTTTTGTGAGGTTAAGCTGTCTAATTCTTAAACATAATGTCGTGGGTCTGATTTCCAATATATTCCTAGCGGTTTAAGCTTAATGATTAAAGTGATTGAGTAATATTTTATAAACAAAAAATGTTCAAAGAAAGAACTAAAAACGTCGACTTAATAAAAAGTAAGTAAACCATTATGTTGAACGGGATATCGACTGCACCAGTGACTCCCGAAAGAGTTACATGTTTCAGCAATCTCTTCACCATAAGGAAAAAAAGAACAAGCAAACAAATACAATGAAACAGGCACCCAATTTAAAAACTTATCCTCGAAAAACGCATGCTTGAAGGACAACCAGATAGCCAAAACAACACCTGAAGGAAGGCACATGCTCGCTCAACTAGGCCCTTTGGGGACAGGCAAAGACAGACAGACGAACATGCTTAGATCGACTCCTGAGTTGGGCCTGATAAAGAATATATACTCGTATATATTTTATTTATTTAGTCGGAGATGTCTCTTTTACTGCGATCCACCCACACTCTGCAAAAAATAGTGAAGCTCGCGTAACGAAAAAAGAATGGGAAAAACTATCAAAACGTTGAAGTGGCTTATAAAAATTAATGTAGGGAAACAGATATAAAAACAAATATATGAAAATCAAATGGTAAGCGATGATATTCCTTATAAAATAACAAGAAAGGAAGCTAACTTCGGACGAAGCCGAAGTGTATATACCCTTGCAGTTAAAACCGGATATATATTGCAAACATCGGATATAGTTGGCCGATCCTTTTGGGAATATGAATATATAATCCAATTTATTACAATACAAAATCTAAAAAAAGTCCCAAACTTCTATCTTCAAAAATACCAAAGTTGGTATTTCTACCAAAAACCATTTCCGATCGTTCAGTTATATGGCAGCTATAAGATATAGTCGGCCGATCGTTATGAAATTTGGTAGGTTGAAATAACTGACCAAAAATATAATCTGTACCAAGTTCCAGATTTCTATCTTCAAAAACACGAAAACACACGTTGGTCCATTTCCGATCGTTCAGTTATATGGCAGCTATAGTCGCCGATCCTTACAAAATTGTCGTATGGCATGTCGTATTATTTTGCTAAAAATAGTGCTCATGCAAAATTTGAACTCTCTAACTCTAAAAAAACCAAAGATATACCAGTTCCGATCAATCAGTTATATGGCAGCTATAGGATATAGTCGGCCGATCTAGGCCGTTCCGACTTATATACTGCGTGCAAAGAAAAGAAGGGTGTGTGCAAAGTTTCAAGTCGATAGCTTTAAAACTGAGAGACTAGTTTGCGTAGAAACAGACAGACGGACAGACGGACATGCTCATATCAACTCAGGAGGTGATCCTGATCAAGAATATATATACTTTATAGGGTCGGAGATGTCTCCTTCACTGCGTTGCACACTTTTGACCAAAATTATAATACCCTCTGCAAGGGTATAAAAATCAAAAGAAAGGAGCTACAACAAGTTTCCAGTTTTGGGAGCGGAGCGGGAGGTGGCGTGAAAAAATTTGTACACATGCTTGATCTGCGTGGATACTAAAGGAGCACAAGTTTAAAATCGTATAGTTTTATCTCTTATAGTTTCCGAGATCCACGCAATCAAAATTTGAATACACCGGTATGGGATCGGAATATAAATGTCTATTACTGTGCTTGGATTGCTAAATTATTGTAAAAGTCTGACCAGACTAAAGTATCTAATTTTAAACGGCTGGCATCTCTACTAAAGTCAAATCACGAAATTATATGTTACGCATTACTATATCGCGCTTTTAAGAAATCGTAATTTCTATCGCATAAAAATAGTATAAAACGTATCTAAAAAATTGCCAATTTGGATAAGTTTTGTTTACACTTGTTGAAATGCTACTTGCAAAAGCATGATCCTAAATGCGTAGAGCCTTTTTGCAGAGAACTGTATATTTTATTGTTGTTTATTGGTTCGCTGTCTAATTGGTACTAAAGAAAATTGGCAATGTTGCCATAGGTGCTGCTTATTCCTAGTGAGTACACACTGTTTGGATCTTAGGTCTTAAATATAAAGGTGGCAATACGAGCCAAAACTTAATTACTTAGCGATAGTTTCCAAACATCCCGGCCCACCCTGAAACACGGTTTCTGAAAGAGTTAGTTCTGCAATTTTCGTTATTGGCCCGGTCAATTCTCCTGATGCCATCTTGAGCCTTACTGCTCGCACGACGTTGTCCTTTCCTGGGAAGGTTTCGATCACCCTCGCTAGGTGCCATGATGCTGGTGGTGTGTTGGACTCCTTGTGAAATGTGGCCAAGATCCGCCTCCGGGATCGTCGTAAATAGTCGCCCGATCAGAAAATTGCTCATGGGTTAGTGTGCTGCTCCCAATGACTCATCGATGATGCATCGAACTGCTGATTCCCACTTTCCTCCCCAATGCACAGTGGTCCGGCTTGTATGGGGAGAGCGGCCAAAAATACTTCTAGTTGAGGTAGGGACTGGAAACTTGGCACAAAATATTTATATTTTTATTCTAAAATATTATGTTAAAGTCAGCCAGATCGGGCAACTATATCATATAGCTGTCATATAACTGATTGATCGAAAATGCTATAACTTTGGTGTTTTTATAGTCAGAGAGTTCAGTTTTTGTACGAGTGCTATATTTGACAAAATAATACGACCTACCAAATTCCACAAGGATCAGCCGACTATATCTTATAGCTGTCATATAACTGAATGATCGGAAATGGTTCTGGTAGAAATACCAACTTGAAGATAGAAGTTTTGGACTTTTTTTTTAGATTTTGTATTGTAATAGATTAGTTATATTATGATATTTTCATAAGGATCGGCAAACTATATCTGATTCTTGCGATATATATCCGCTTTTTTCAAATTGAGGTTAGGTTACTTGACAATTGAGGTTAGTAAACGATGACAAGCAAGGCTTCACAAAAAATCGCATAGCACAAAGAGGGGCAAAAGGTGGCAGCTGAAATTGAAAACATAGATTAAGCATACATTAACTAATATTAACAATCAAGTTTTGTTTCACGCGTACGCACACGTAACAACTTTTTGTCCAACTGAAAACAACGTCACTGGTAAAACAATTATTTTAAAACAATAATGCAACATATTATTTTATACAAATAAGGTAAATACACAGCGCATACCTTGCTTTTGGTAATTCATTACACTTTATGGCGATTAAACGCGATTTAATCTGGTTTTTAAGATCTTCCAAAGAGCAAAATTTTAAGCTGCGTGCGATTTCCACGTGTTCTTATTGTCTTTTTTCTCTCGCTATTCGTAGCACGTGGGAACGATGGAATGAAAAAATTCTTTTGTCGTTCTATTCATTGTCCAATTCATAAAATTAAAGCGGCAAATTTCAAACTTTTAATTTTTTATTTTTGACCTGTGAAACCGACCACTGTGCAATGTGGAGCACGCGTTGGGATGAAGGTCCATTGGATACCTTCGTCTGATATAGAGTTCGCAGCATGATCCGTGTGTTTTGTTGACCTCAGTAGCTGCTGCCGCCAGAAATGTTTCTGTAGATAAGTCGGTGGCGAGTTCTAGATGGATCGCCGACGTAACCATACATACGAATAGGCATATGTATCCCTTGCTGATGTGCGGTTTGCGCAGCATAGCGTCCTTCAGAAGAATGGGTCCTGCATAGTCGCATCCAGTATTTACGAATAGCAGTGCTTGCGTTATACGTACGCTGGGTAGATCTGCCATACGTTGATGCATTGTGTGTTGTCTCTGTCGAAAGCACGCCAAACAGTTGTGTGTGATTTTGCGTATCATATTCCGTGCGCTGAAAATCCAATATCGTTGCCGGACAATGACGAAGAGAGATGACCCTCCAGGATGCAGGTTGACTCGGTGCTCATGTTCTATTATCAAAAAGGTGATCCGATGAACCTTTGGAAGCAAAATGGGGTGTTTTGCCTCTGGCGCTGTGATTGTTGGATTCGTCCTCCCACTCTGAGCAGGTTGTCCTTGTCGATGAACGGTGAGAGCCTTAGCAATTTTGATTGGGTTCCTAGAGGCTTTTTAGCGAGCGGTAGCTGGAAGTCCTGTTGAAACCCAGATTGAGCGTGTTGCAGCCAACGGATTCTTGCTGACTTTATCTCGTCAAAGTTGCGAGAATTTGATGTTCGTTTCGAAGATGGGTTTTTCATGCGAGGAATGAATCGCAAAACATAACCAAGCGTGTGTATAAGCTTCAGCCAAGATGATTTGCGATTTAGAAGCTTATTTTCCGGAAGCGGATTTTCCGTTGTGACAAATACCTGCGCAGCTAGGCAGTTGGTTTTGATCTCGCTTCTATGAAAAGACGTTTGTTTGAAAGAGAAGAACAGTTGTGAGAACTGTTCAACTTTACTAAAAATTGATCTTTGTCCCTCAGCCATAAAGGACCCTTCACCATAATTGGAAATCAATGAGCTCGGATACTCCCAAGCCCCGGGATGCACAATCCTCTTGGTTCGATTTTGAGTCCACATGCCGCCATGCTTGCTTAGGGATGGTTTCCAAGATCTCGGCGGTGCGGTTCCCAAAAAACATCTTTAGTTGAGCTGGTGAGTACGCTAGCCATGATAGAACTATTGTGGAGTCGCTCCATGCATAGATTGTCAAATCCTTGTGTTTTAATCCAGCCTTGATGGATTGCAGAAGTTGGTTTAGAAGAAGTGCACCGCACAGTTCCAGGCGTGGCACAGATTTTTTCTTTAAGGTGCCACCCTTTTTTTTTGCTGCAAGTATGGCTACCGAAATGGTTCCATCGTCCTTAACCATTTGGCTGTACACTACGGCTGCGTATGCCTTCGTGGATGCGTCTGAAAATCCGTGCAATTCAATCTTGTCGGTGTCGCTCTCGACCAAGCGTGGTATCTGGAATTGTGCTAGGTTTTCTAAATCTGCTCGCCACTTGTCGGCTAATTTGTTCGGTAGTTCATCGTCCCATTTCAAATTCAACAGCCAGACTTTTTGAAATAGTATTTTGAATTAAACTACGGTTAGTGCTAATAGACCGAGAGGGTCGAATATGCGTGACACATACGACAACACTTGCCTCGTGGTGCAGCTTGGACTCTTTGCTAGATTCACAGTGTACGACATGGTGTACTTCTTAGGGTGCCAGTGCAGCCCTAGAACCTTTACCGATGAGTGTGAGGAACCCTTTTTATCCTCCGATTCAATGTATTTGGTATTCGATACCCATTTCCCGAGCTCTAGCTTAGCACAGGACATCAGTTGGAAGAAGTTGTCCCGATTTCGTCGCAGCTCGTCCTCACTATTGGATCCAGTGGAACGTCATCCACATCTTTCATCAAACGTCTTTCATCAAGATTTTTTCTGCACTTGGAAATTCCTTCTGGTGGTCAGCAGCCAGTTGCTCCAGTACTCGAACTGCTAGGAATGGTGCGCATGATGTTCCATACGTCACCGTGCAAAGTTGGAAATGTTTGATGGGATCTGACGGATTCTCTCGCCATTCAATTCTCTGAAAATTTCTATGTTTTTCGCTCACACAGATTTGACGGAAAATTTTGACTATGTCCGCTGAAAATACGTATACTGAACCGAAGGCACACAGCAAACAGGAAATTCCGTTTGTCGTTTGGAAATTCCTTCCGTTGGGAATTTTGCTAGGTGAAATTTCTCGCATGTGTCCTAGATTTTTATATTCTCTCATGAAGTTCACTTAATTGTTACGTAGCTGTTGATTTTGTGCTAAATGGAGTTCAACCGATTTCAACCGCTGGAAAGCTTCTTAAAGGGTGTCTGCGAATTCAGGATCTGAGGCTGTATAAGGAAGCTCCACGATGTATTCTCCTCGATGTATTCTTTTTCCCAGCACTAGCACCAAACATGCTCGCTGCCCCAAAGAATTTTGATTGGGCCACTTGTGCTGAATTGTGAATCTGCTAGTTGTAGATCGTTGAAGACTTTTAGTGCAGACGCGTGGACGGCCTGCCTTTTCAATGATGAAGTTATTTTTCTAAGCACGTGAGCCTAGACTACCAGTTGATCCTCTGAAATTCGGGATTGGTTGCGAAGGGTGCTGCATCCCCTTGCTGTGTCTGCTTTAATTGATGAAATTCCCGTGACAAATATGCGGGATGGCGTATGAGCCAAAGCCAGTTCTACGAGCCAGTTCTGAGCCTGTGTCCAAAAGGAGTCGACATGCTACCAAGTCCCTGTTAGCGTTTTGAACGTTGACCATAGACATGGGCAGGGTGCTTCTGTTTCATTCAAGTGATTGTGTTGAACTTGCAGTGCCTTGTGCACATACACTTGCTGCTTGCTGTGTGCTATGTGACTAATAGTCACCGGTTAGATCCTCACTAGTTTGAGCGATTGTACCAATTGCCAATTGCAGTTGAACGACGATCTGACCTCATGCCCAGGTTTCAGACAATTGTAGCATAGAGATGTTCTGTAGAATGGCATTTGCTGCACTTGTTTCCATCAAGCGCAACCAACGAATGTGTGACATTCTTTGTTTTGTCACCAATAGAGGTTGACGTTTTACCTCCAGTTGTTTCGCGTTAGCTTAGCTCCAGCTCCTCGCAACGCGGATCCAAAAATTTCCACACTGACTCCACACTGCGTTCGAGTATCTGTGTCCAGTTTTTCCAATGCCAGGTAGATGATCCAACAGTCTCGTCCTGTTTCCACAATGGCATCCAGACCACGCACGATTTCGCTTACGCTGTCTGACACCTTCCGCAAGGTGGCTGCATCAGACCTTATTGTTGTTGGCAGCTTCATAAACTGCTCCATAATTTAATTCACGATGTGCCGTGGACGATTATATCTTTCATTAAGTCGTTCCCACGCTGTGTTGTAAGCTGCATCCGTAAGAGTTAGATATCGCACTAAATTTGCAACTTCGTCGATTAGAAGAGATTTCAGATGATGAAATTTGTGCGTATATGTCAAATTCGCCTTGTTGTGAATTTTGCTCTTGTAAATGTCTTTGAAAGCTGGCCACACCGTTTCCAGCAAACCGTTTGATTTGAATTTTAGGCAATTCGCTTTGAGCTGATGCCTCTTTCATTGGTGCGGTACCTGAATTCACCGCACTGACGCCACATCTTGTAGGTCTTGGAAAGTTTGCAGTGGATCGATCTGCCGCAAACTGCTCGAACAATAGTTGTTGTTGTAGCAAACTGATTATTGCGTCGTTGTTGATTTGCAGTGCCGTGCTGCCGTTTTCGCTGTTCACAGTGGATGGGCTAGGTCGTGTACCTCTCATCGCCGAAAGTAATGAATGCGCCCGTATATACTTTCCCTCGTAGAAAGCGTTGTCAGGCTCCGGATCCACATAGCCATATACTTCGTGTAGACAAGCTATTTCATTACCAAATCATATGAATTCCTTCCATGTTGTGTTGAGATACTCCAGCCGCGAAGACAGAATCGCCGATGTGGCGTCTGATTGGTGCGCGTCCTCAGCCCAAGTCAAGCTGCGTGTGATATTGGCCTTGAGTCTGGCGCATCCCTTCACCAATGCTTTTAATAGCTACATTGAAGAACAATTACCGTGAGAACCAATGCACAGAAAACAACAAAAAGATTCGGCGCGAAGGACCTTTTTGCAGTGGACTGTATATTTTATTGTTCGTGATTGTTTCACTGTCTAATTGGTACTAAAGAAAATTGGCAATGTTGCCATAGGTGCTGCTTATTTCTAGTGTCGATACATTGTTTGGATCTTAGGTCTAAAATAAAAGTTGGCAATATGAGCTAAGATTTAATTACTAAGCGATAGTTCCCAAACAAACCACACAATTCCGAAGTGGGAATCTATGGCCAGCTAGAGCAGCCTTGACCTACGGCCGAATTTGTCGTCGCGGACACCACATCTCTCTGAGTTCGGTCGCGGGCACCAAATTCTCTCTGAGTGGCTAAGTGCAACGTGGCATCGTTGTCCTTAGTTCCTGAATTGTTCTACTCACCTAAAGGTGGAGATGCTGATACAGCCTAACATGCCAATGCATTTTTGGTTCAGAATTGTCATTCGACTGCCAGCATTCTACTGCAAAGCCGTTCTGGTGCTATTCTCCCTTCCCGGGCTCTGTTAGGTTCTGGTGTTCAGATGCATTTGACTACGACCCAACTATCCAGTCAGCTTTCGTTTTGTCCGGACGAAAATTCTGTTTGTGGGGTTCAGTCTCGACATTTTAAATTCTTCGCCTATGTCACAGAAATCAATGAAGTCTCAAAGATAACCGTGATTCAACCCACCAAACACATAAGTACCAAACGACAAAACAAAGTGAGTGTTCCGGTATTTTCATATCAATGTGACGTTGTCCTTTAAATCTTGGTTTCTGACAGAATCGGTTACGGACAAAAATGACCAAAAGTCAATAGTTGCGCATCCAGCTTCTAGTACGCTAGCAGAAAATAAAACACTCCCAACAGTCAGAAACGAAGAACGGAAACATTGAAAGGGAAAACATTAATCCAAGGATAATGATAGAACCAGCCCTTGAGGAGGCTAACATTCAAGACCTCTTAGATGCAAGACAAGTAAGAAATCAGGCAAGACCATTAGGTCCATTCGGAATTATAAAAAAGGAAGACTGACCTGAAAACAAAAACCGGCATACTTTCAAAAAAGCTATCAGTCTTTGAAGAAGCTTGGCACCGATTTTCTATAATCATTATAGAGTGAAGTCTAGGAAATCCACCTGACCATCTATGAGGACTATGCAATTGCAATGGACAGTCGATACAACAAGCACGCATACGTTACGCCTCTATGGCCAAGGTTAGCCCAACGCCAAATTGATGTTCAAATACCCCGGATAAACATTCCAAAATTCGATTGGGACATGATGAATTGAAAACAATTCCACGTTTTTTTTTTCTCCATGATCCATAAAGTTTACATGTCAAAAGTGAAAATGGTAAAGTCTGGGGCAATGCGGAGAGGTTGATACACCACATTCAGCTAATCAAGGGCAAACTATTTAAATGCTTGGCGCATAATAATGGAATCATATGAAAATCCTCGGCTTATTTCGAATGCAGTCATCCATCGGCTACTTCATCAGAGCTAAATAACTTCCTTGCTTCTTCTTATCGAACGGTCTTGTTTAGATTTCCATTTAAAGAAACAAAATAAAAAAAATTCACTCAATAAAAAAAAATCAGTATCTGTGATATATTTGGAGGTGAATTAATAAATTGTTCAAATTTGATCCAAGCATAGCTCGGCTCTGCACTTCCTCCTTTTTTTCTTTTCTCCTTTTTTTTCTTGTGCAATAGAGGTTCCTATTTCTATTTCTGCACTTTCTTTTGCATACTCCAATCGCTCTCTTCAAAGCTCCCACTTTGTGTCTGTTTGGTACAGTGATTCAAGGCACATTGTTTTTGAAACCTTATATACTTTTATATAAAAGTGGTTTTGCGATTATTATTGCGATAATTGTCGTGCTGTCCAAATCAAAATTCGATTTTTCATGAGACAGAATAAGAGCGGATTAAAGAATTTAATCACTGGTTTTCGCAAAATCAATGAGCAACTCTGTGCGCTTAAATCTTCAGTCTCTTAGTCTTTAGCCTTCAGCTGCAAAAAGAGTCTCCAAGCGTAAGAATTCCACTGTTAGTGATCCGATTCAGCCTACCCAAAGGGCTGCAACTGAGAATAATATTCCATCCGAATTTCTCAGCAAAAATGAGCAATTTTCCTATATGCCCTTCGCGGGATCATTTCAAGTTCGGGTCATTTCAGGGTTAGCCACCGTTGTACCTGCTACACCAAAACCCCTACAGTTGTAAGGGCCCTTGATACTACAGAGATTGACATCAAAGCCAAATAAAAAGTTGAAGGACATAATTACTTATGTAATTACTTATATAGTTATTAAACTATAAATATTCGTGGGTCCGCGATGAAGTTGAGGACTATTTTTTTGCCCAGCTTTAAGCCAGAAAACATTTTTGTCAAGGAACATTAACCTAGTACCGTAACCGACCACATGTTAGAACCACTGACCTACCTTTCCCCTCTTCGTCCATAAATTAAAAAAAAAACTAATCTCATCACTAACCCTTAGCTATCAGAATACAAGGGGGCAACGTAGCAAACTCTCTAACCTATATTCTGAAAGTTCTCTTTTTACATCCCATATTATAGACTTTACATAAATCCGAAGATCTTAAGCTCGGAAGTTTTTCCAAGTAAGTACCACCACTCTTAGACGTGATTGACCTCTGCGAAAAGGGGGAGGAGTCTTCATTTCAGTAGACACCCATTTCACTTCTAAAGAGGTTAAACAACAAAAGTTTGGTGATTTCGATTCTAAAATCATTATTTCGGTAAATCATTATATTATTTACAACAACCCTATTCATATATACCTCCTTCGTCTGAACCACATACATACTGGCATCATTTGTCCCCTGTTCAATCTGTTTTTAATCTTATGTCCGATTGTGACCAGCTTGTAGCTCTAGGTGACTTAAATATCTCAGAAATAAGGTGTTCTAATGTCAATAACTCACCATCTTTATCACTAATCAAGCAGCATGACTTCAGCGCAGGCATGTTTGTTAAGTCCCTTGGCCAAAATAACCATGCTTGAAATTCGCTAGGTCGGCTATTAGACTTATCCTTTTTATCTGATCCATTTGGTACCACTCTTTCCAGAGCTAACGCCCTTTTAACCCCATAGAAGCCAAATCACCCCACGCTTGAGGTTTCAATCAAACCATTTAAATAAATTATTTTCACCATTGGTCCGATATTCGGCCATGCCCCGATCTTAATGTCACCTTAGAAAAATTTAACTTTACTTTAAGTACATTTTTTGACTCCTGTATGATAAGGAAATATCCGTCCGCATCAACAAATCCTCCTTAGTTTACAAGGTGCCTCACTAACCTTAAAAATACTAAAAATTGGATCTTACTAAAATATAAAAAAAACCTGCAGTACTATAGATTTTTCATGATATCTACTAGCTCGGTCAAATTTTACCGTACATAACGCTGCACGGTTACAGGAATTATAATCGCCGCTGCCGGATTCAATTTGTTTAGGCTTCGAAGCAGTTTTATTGTAAACACCAAGCGCCAACATGTATCTTTTCATCCTCAGCTTACGCTTACAAAATTCTCCGAGAATAGCTATCAGATATTTTAAGGGTCAAACCCGTTTATTCGCCAGGCACCGATGGAGTATCAGGCTTTGTGCTAAAATACTGTGTCAGGCCTCTGTGCAAACCACTATCTAAACTTTTCAACTTATCTTTGGAAACATCGATTTTTTTTGATGGCTTTTGAAAAGGATTTCAAACTGATGTTATTTACATAGACTTCAGTAAAGCATTTGATTCAATCTATGACTCGTCTCCAGCTACTTAGATGGACGAACTGAAAGAGTCTTATTTAAAAATGTACATTCAAGAAAAGTCATCTTGGCCTGTTACTGTTTACTCTTTTTATGAAAGACTTTCCCCACTGTTTTGACGAACACTATGTTCAGCTTTGTATTCAATACAAATCCGCTTCTGCCCAATGCAAACTTCAGTCCGATTTCAAAAGTTTTCAAAAGTGATGTTTAGCGAATGACTTAATGCATCAATGCATTGAAATTCAAATTTTTTTTATCGTTCTTGCTCTCTCCAGGCTACGTATTTTCTTTATGGGATTGCCTTAGCAAAATTACCCAGGTTAATGATCTTGGTGTCCTGTTAGACTCAAAACTTAAATTCGCCGACCATATTTCGATAATGGTTAATGCGGCCAAAGGGTCCTTGTTTTTATTAAAAGGAAGTCAAAAGAATTGTGTCTGGACTCCCCAATATGGAGTACATCATGACCGCTTAGAATCCGTAAAAAAGAATTTCTTAACATTTTCCCTTAGAGGTCTTCCATTATACAGTAGCAGACGCTTGCTAATAACTTACTTTTACTTATTTTCTACATAACCTCTTCAATGGGGATGTAGAAATCCAGCATATACTAACACGCTTAAATTTCTAATAATCCTAATAAAATTCTAGTCTATACTAATAAAATAGTTCGACATATGCACAGCATGACCCTCTTTGTTGGTCCCTTATGTTGGTCTCTTAGGGTACTTATGGTCTCTTAGGGTACAATGGCCTTCACTTTCTTCCAAATTTAAAATCAAGTATTACTAACTCTTTTTAGCTTAATAAATAACAAATAGCTTAATAAATACTAGTTAATCGTTTCTCAAGCGCCCCTCGGTTATCTGGGCCTCTAAGCTTTCTAAAAGACCGCAAAAAAAAACCTGTGTGCGAATTCAAAATGTTTTCATCGTCCCAATTGATGGGATCGTCCCCACCTCCCGTTGGATCTCTAGTCAGAATGGAAAACTGTAGCTCTGACCCTCTGCCATTAAACAAATGTCACATCCCAAGACACATATTTGATGGAAAGGTTCCAGTCACACAAGAACTTCACAGTAGATATAGGGCATATGCATATGCAAAGCATAAAGTCTTTATAGAGGTAAAGAAAGTGGTCACACAGTGACGGTGCATAAAAATCAGGGGAGAAAAAAACAAAAACAAAACTAAGCTAAGAGCAGTAGCACATGAAAAAATATTTTTGGCTCTGCTCTCCTCTCGATCTTGATTTTTGGCTACGGCTACGAGGAGCACAGAATATTTTTTTCTGCTATTGTTCAAAGCTATAGCTTTGAACTTTTCGTAGCTCGGAGCAGAGCAGAGCAGACACTTTTCTTTTTTCTGCTACGGCTCCGCTCCCACTCTCGGAAAAAGTGACAGCGTGGCAATAGCAGAGCAATATTTCTATTCATCTCGCTGCTACGGAGTAGTAAATGCAAACCCTGCATAAAGTACAAAAACAAAAAAACCTCGGTCACCAGTTCTAAAGGCAGAGCCTACGCATAGGGTCAGACAAGATTTACGCTTGTCTTTAGACAAAGTTGGTTTCTTTTGGATAGACTTATTGTTTTGGGTTGGATAAGTGCAGCAGCTCAAATATACCACACGTTTCGGACAAATCGGATAGCCAAGATTCAAGGAAACAGTCTCAATGGCGACACGTATCATCCGCTAATAATGCAATGATGTATCGTCTAAAGCAGTAGAGGGCAAGCTCACAGTTCCCATAGCACATGTGCATAGAAGCTCTCTCATTTGCTCCCATTTAAAGTCATTTGACAGCCCAAACTTAAAAAAAATGTTTCCACTCAGAAAAATTTTCTTAGAAATTGGGATGAAATGAAATAAAAAACTACGTGTTTTTTTCAGTAAATACTTTGTACTCATTGTTTTTGCTACTAAAAATCAAACTCAAATTTTAAACATAAGTGCGTTTTCCCCTTCACTAGTCTAGAAAGACATCCGTCATCAACGCATAACAAAATTTTTGTTCTTTGGTCCTAGGAAGTACTGGGCCAACAAGCCAACCATTATTTCGATCAGTTTGGAACAGAAACTTGGAGCAGAAACAAAATTCTTCAGCACAGCAGCGGCAAAGGACGCGTTTGAACAACTCCACAGCAACTCCTTCCACAAATCCTTGGCCGACTTATATCGTATATATATATAGGCTATACCTTATAGTTGTCATATATCTGAAATATCGAAAATGGTGAAGAAGCTAGGAGCTTGGGATTTTTTTTTTTTATTTTAATAAATTGGTTGGTCATAATGATTGGCCAACTCTATCCGATTTTTGCGATATATATCCGGTTTTTCTTGTTTTTGTTTGTTATTCTCTTAGTACTATTATCAATTATGTTATATTATTTATGTCAATTATTTATTATCAATTATGTTATAATTATTAATATTATTATATCAATTATAAGTAAATTAAGTTAATGGGATATTTATATTTATGCTTATTGATTTATTTATGTTGAATGTTGAGCTGAGTGGTACATTTGAGTGGTTTTAAAAGTTTTCTTTGGATTTATTACCATAGAGCTTCGGAGATCATGCGTAAGATTTTGGTTTGAATAATTCTAATTGAGTAGTTTGTTCCTGTACGCTTTTTCATGCATTTTCTGATGCACTGGTAAGGTTTCTAATAATTGGCTTATTATTAGAGAGTGCATAATTACATAACTACACATGTCAATTGATGTGGTCACTAAGCATGTGCAGCTGCTAACAGGTGCCCTAACTTCACTGGTAATAGATGGGCAAAAGTTCTTAATTTCCTAAAAAAAATTCGACTTGCTAAGATGAGACAAAGTGTTTTCTCCATATTTCTTTAAGATTAAGTCTCCAAAATTTAGTGCTGTTTAAGGCGCTTTTGATGTTTGAGTGCCCTGTACTACATGATTCATATTTTTCAGAAATATTGATGACGGTGCTTTCGGTCTTTGAGTGGTCCAAGCTGTTTGTGTCGAAATAAACAATGACTGCGTGTTCGGGGTGCATATAGCGCAAACTTCCTACTGCCGGGGTGCTAGTTTACTTTTTTTTAAACTGGTTGCTAGTTGAATTATGGTTTCTTCTTAGTTTAGTTCTAACAAGCTTCACTTTTCCAAATAATGTACTTTTAAATTTTTCTTTTATATTTACATGGGTCGTATGGTATCCGCACAGATTAAGTTTGTGTCAAAATTTTGCTAGGCCCACTCCCGGACCCAAAACAGAAATCTGGTGTTAGCGACAGTTCGTTAATGTTTTTTACCCTTGCAGAGGTTATTATAATCTTGTCCAAAAGTGTGCAACGCAGTGTTGGAGACATCTCTGACCTTATAAAATATACATATTCGTGATCAGGATCACCTCCTGAGTTGATATGAGCATGTCCGCCTGTCTGTCTGTTTCTACGCGAACTAGTCTCTCAGTTTTAAAGCTATCGACTTTGCACACACCCTTCTTTGCTTTGCACGCAGCATATAAGTCGGAACGACCGGGATCGGCCGACTATATCCTATAGCTGCCATATAACTGATTGATCGGAAATGGTATAACTTTGGTGCTTTTAGAGTAAGAGAGTTCAAATTTGACATGAGAGCTATTTTTGGCAAAACATTACGACATGCCAATTTCATACGGATCTGCCGACTAAATCCTATAGCTGCCACATAACTGAACTATCGGAAATGACCTTACTTTCGTGTTTTTGAAGATAGAAAGCTGAAACTTGGTACAGATTATATTTTTGGTCAGTTAATCCGTCCTACCAAATTGTATAACCATCGGCTGACTATATTTTATAGCTGGCATATAACTGAACGATCGGAAATGGTTTTTGGTAGAAATACCGACTTTGCTATTTTTGAAGATAGAAGTTTGGGACTTTTTTTTAGATTTTATATTATAATAAATTGGGTTATATTATCATATTCTCATAAGGATCGGCCGACTATATCCTATAGCTGCCATATAACTGAATGATCGGAAATGACCCAACTTTCGTGTTTTTAAAAATAGAAAGCTGGAATTTAATACAGATTCCATTTTTGGTCAGTTGATCCAACCTACCAAATTTCATAAGGATCGGCCGACTATATCCTATAGCTGCCATATAACTGAAGGATCGGAATTGACCCAACTTTTGTTTTTGAAGATAGAAAGCTGGAACTTGGTACAGATTCTAGTTTTGGTTTGGTCAGTTCATCTAACCTACCAAATTTCATAAGGATCGGCCAACTATATCCGATGTATGCGATATATATCCGGTTTTAACTGCAAGGGTATATCAACTTCGGCTCCGCCCGAAGCTAGCTTTCCTTTCTTGTTGAAAATGTTTTGATGCAAAACTGTGGAATGACTAATTCACATATATTAATCAAAAAGCAACCCAATCGGATAAATTTTTGAGTTATAGACTTTTTAGTCTGCTTCCCTACTGAATCGGTAATACAACCGAGTTTGATCACTTTTCCTGGCCCAAATTAATATCTCCTGAACGAACCAGGATAGGCACTGCCCACTATTAAAGAAAAAAATTCGATCATCCTAATTATCACATGGCAACTCGAAAACTAAGCGAGATATTTCAATTTGATTTTTTTATAGTGTTTTATAAAACCATAGTCTTCTTTTATATGAATATCTATATGAATAATATGAATATCATTAAAAGTGCATAAAAGTGCACTTTCTTATTTCACTCCTTTAGAATAAATAGAATAAGTTTCATTGACGGACTCGGCCGGACTTAGTTTAAATCTCTTTTTATACCCTTGCAGAGGGTATTATAATTTTGTCCAAAAGTGTGCAACGCAGTGAAGGAGACATCTCCGACCCTATAAAGTATATATATTCTTGATCAGGATCACCTCCTGAGTTGATATAAGCATGTCCGTCTGTCCGTCTGTCCGTCTGTCTGTCTGTCCGTCTGTCTGTTTCTACGCGAACTAGTCTCTCAGTTTTGAAGCTATCGTCTTGAAACTTTGCACACACCCTTCTTTCCTTTGCACGCAGTATATAAGTCGGAACGGCCCGGATCGGCCGACTATATCCTATAGCTGCCATATAACTGATTGATCGGAAATGGTATAACTTTGGTGTTTTAGGAGTAAGAGAGTTCAAATTTGACATGAGAGCTATTTTTGGCAAAACATTGCGACATGTTAACATGACCCAATCCGTGTTCCTTAAAAGCCGGTTGTGGTGTTCGAGAACTTCTGAAAAGATATGAAAAAGCAAGCTCACGAGCGGCAAATGCTTCTCGAGAAACTCTTCGACTAATCATCATCAACGCTAGAGTCACGAAGACGAAGTGCTGTAGTGCTTGTACTCGTCCAGCAACAAAGTAGTAGCATAAACACCGGAACTCTTTCACATGACTTATTTCTTGCCACCAGCTCTCGAAGGTTGCGGCTAGCTCGCCTGGTTCCTAGTTACTTCTCTCCACCAAACCTTTTGCGTCAGTAACTTAGTGGGCACTATGTAGCTAGTCAAAAGCCCAATAGGATCAAACGCGTAGGGACGCGTTCCCCGGTCATCTTGCTGCAGCAGATAGTATTTAATAGCCTGGAATCATCTGTAGCTGGATGCTAGCACATGGCCAATACCTTCAACTAAAACTCGCTCTATTCAACGTTTTTGTTGGTGCCTTGGTATGTTGGATAGGATGGCTAGGCTAGGATAGGACTGCTAGGAGTTATACGACGTTCAGAATGGCTGCTGCGGCGAAGTTTAGATTGTTTGGCCTCTCAACCCCGAACCCCTTGCGCTCTTAACCTGCGGCAGGTACCACAACTTGTCACTGTTGCTATAGATGACCTCCCACCGTCGGTCTACGTCGTAGACGTCGTGAGAATCCTTTCTTGACGTATTCATATATAGTTCCATTTTGAGGCCTGTGTGAAATTTGTGCTGCGCTCTATCTTCCTTTTGATGTTGACCATGCCATATAATGCCATGCCAGGGGTATTCTTAACCCTCTACTGCCCAAATTTTCTTTTCCTAGAAAAAAATTATTTGTGGATTTACTATGTATCAAAAGTGAATGTTTGTTTTAGAAAAATTTTTATTTTTGCTCGGATCGAGTTTTTTATGACTATACCCTTGGACCGCCTAGAATTTTTTTACATGTTTTATTGTAAATGATGGTTTTTTATGGTTTTAGTTTTTGGTTTTTTTATAAAAATCTGCAAAATATGAAAATGTTCTCGTATTTTTCAAATTGATTTGTTGACATTGTGTTTCATTTTGTTGTAAATGCGTACTCCCCCCAATATGAACGAACATTTGGGTTGCGAAAAACTGACATCAAAAATAGAATGCCAATAAATTTTCGAATTTCTAAATTTGTTGTGGAAAACGAAGTATTGGCATTCTTTTTGGCAGCATACAAATTGGTTTTCTGGGTGATATGTTTAATAATAGTATCATTCAAAAAAAATTGAAAACACTTCAATGGTGTATCCAGATTTTTAAGTTCTGCGAGGTCAGGCTCATTAAAGGATATTGCTGATTTATACATGACAAGGTTCGTTTGGTGCCACAAAATCTTTTTGATAAGCGGTGCTTTTGTGTCGATACTCCAAACAGATCCAAATTCAGCTATTGTGCTTTCCTTAACATAAGCAGTTTTATGCTCAGCCGGCGCTTTACGTTTGCGTTTCTGTGCTTGAGGTGAATTGGACGCAATCGAACTTGAGGATGAAAACAATTTTGTAAAAGCAGTAGAACTTTCCCTTGAAGTTACACAAACCTCTCTAGCCACATAGAATCTGACATATGTAGCACTTTTTCAATCGCTTCTTCATCTTCCTCATTGACAGGAAGTGCTGCCTCAAAAACACCATTAGTCAAATCATCCTCCAATTCTTCTTCTTTTTCCTTATCAATGTCAAAATCAACAGAATTTAATAATTTTTCAATCTCCACGTCGAAAAGAGCGGATAGCTTATTTACTTATCGTCGTTTCATGTCTACTGAAGCAATTATTTGTACTTCAAAAAGTCATAAGTTGTTTCCCTTTTAAACTTACCTTATACATTTTTATTCGCGCATTGTCCCAAGACCGCCTCTAGACGGGATACTTTATAAAAGCAATAAAAAGCTAACGAAAACGTATTTTTAGTGTGGGTTTCGTATTTTGCGTCCTTGAGTATATCAGCAACACGGTATAATTTTTGTCCCAGCAGCAAACTATTAATAATATTTTTAAAAAATGTTTACGTTTTTCACTTTTTACAAAATAATTACTTCGTCCGAGTTGCACAAATTTGCTGCTTTAAATGAATACAGCAACTTGCGCAAGCTCTAGTATGTATTCCAAACGCAACACACATATTTTTTGGACTTCCCCGAATTAGAAAAAATTCAAAAAAGAATCAAAACGAATGAAACTAATAAAATAACGGTATTTTTAACATTACCCGTCTAGAGGCGGTCTTGGGCACTAGAGGGTTAATAGCGCATGATCCAATCGAGTAAGGATTGTTACCTCTGCGTTGCTTTATGGCGTCACTGGTAGGCGTGCGCATGCATTTGTCGCCTTCACATTTTCCTGACGTAAGCTCTGCATTTAAATATTTATAACAATTATAGGCTGCCGCCGTCTCTAATACGGCTTACTACATAGAATATTGACCAGTACTATGGCTGATCCTCAAACTTTTGAAGATCAGGCAATCTACGTGGGGCCCATCTATTTGACAAGCTCGCTGCTGCATTGAATTCGGGTGAGGGCATGATATCGCATGGTTGTGCTGTGGCTCCCGTAATGCGTGAACGTTCTGACTGCACCTTGGCTGCGACATAACATGGCGGCAAGAAGCTAATGGTTGTAAAGCGTGGACTTAAATATGGCGACAAGCTTCCGTTCAATTGTGGTGATTTGCAGGCCAAGGTTCATCATAACATGGAGTCACTGACTTAGTGGCCCCGAACAAAAATTTTCACTCAAGAGTTGTTTCCCCGTTGCTGTCAAGCATAGCACCTTTCCTACTTATTGGATATCTGGCACCCTATCAGGATTCCCGTTCTATATTTTCCTCTGCATGTAAGAGCTCCTTCTCCGGAATCGCAATGTTTTTTATGAGTGTCGCAATCTGTGTAGTCGTTGGGTCCAAAGCGTGTCCTTGCCGTTCCGCTTGAGCAGTGTTTATGGTTGGTTTTACCCCACTGTTCTTCGGCCCGTGGTCTCTAAGTGTACAGTGTATCAGGTGCTGCAGATGTGATTCTTTAAATTGATTAAGTCTGTCTATGCTGCGTATGTGCGCTTGGACTTCCAACTCCAAGCAAGCGAATAAAGATTGGAGCTGCCTCTTACACTCTGCCTTTCACCAAAACAAAAAAATACAATATCTTGTATCTTATAATGAACGTTAAAGTGGTGCGAAACCCAAACCTGACTATTTTATGTAGTTTGTGCTAATATTTGAAGTGTTTTTGCCGACTGAATGGGGGCTGTTAGGGGAATGGTAACTTTAATTTCCATTTAATTCTTATTAAAGTCCCTTTTTTAACCTATTTTTCCCTCACGATCTGAAACTCTAATGGTTTTATCTGGATTAATCTCCAAACATTTCATTAAATTATATTATATTACAATAATTTAACTATAAGCCAAGTTCACTGTGAAATAAATGTCCAGTAAGAACAGTTTTAAATAAGGAGTACCCCTGTTATATAAAAAAAACAACAAAAAAAAAAACTAGGCGCTTACTTGACCACAATTAATGCAAGTGAGATGATCGTCCTCTGATATGTTGCATAGTGCTGTAAGATATTTCTAAGCACTCTCGCCTCATGTAACGTACAGTATACTTTGCCGGCAGTAGTTTTAATAGTCCATAACCTTGACATTTGTAGCATATGATACTGTCCATCTTTTCCTGAAGATTTCCTCCAATAGTTGTCTTTGTCTTCCGATAGTTTTAATTTTCGACACTATTTTGTTATTGCACCTGAGGGAAAGATTAATGATGATGATGTTAATGAAAATGAAGTGGTAGGGAATTATTTCTTCAGGTCCTCTTTACTTGATCCTTCCTTCTTTCAGAAAATAAATTAGTCACATGATGAATTACCGAATAATAGAATTATTTTATAATTAGCCAATTAATTAGTTTATAATCAGGCCATTGCCGAATTGAACCAGAAAGTATAAAAATCACTTTTTCGAAAATTCAAATTTAATATAAATTTAAAATGTTCAACATTACTAAAACTTTACTGGAACCAATACCAATCTTTTGAAACAATTTTTTCACACGAAGTATTCACCGTCAACCATTTCGGTTCAGCTTTACACTTATAATATCCAAGCAGCGAACATTGGGAACTAAAGAACTGCGCCGAGAAATTCAGGTCGGTACGCTGGAAAAAAAAAAATAATAAATCAAATGTCACTTGCTTTCTTAATCTTCACTTACTTTCCTACCATAGTAGACAGGAATTAATTAACTTGCCTTCACTAAAAAAACGTAGAACGATACTGAAAGTCTGTTTCTTACACAACGCTTTTATTATACTAAAATATGGACTACAAACAATTTTCCTCCTTAGCCATTGTAGTCCAACAAACGCCCAACATGATTACTATTTTACATCTTCTATTCTTAATTCTTTATCTGAGCAACAATCTTCCCGGTAATCTCCTACAGTTTTTTTCAAACTCGGATCTATCTCTGCGATTTTCCGATTTTGAGCTCTCCTATTTGTCTTACTTGATAGCTCAAGCTTAAAAAAAAAGGTTTTCATTGAGAAAGTAGTTTTTCATTTTTCGCAAGAAAATATGCTAGCTTTCTTAATAAAAAAGGCACTTAAGTGCCCATTCAAACCAAACAAAAAAAGTTTATTTTTGTCTTAGAGAATGCTCTTTCTTATTGTTTTTTGCTGCTTACGCACACAATCAAATGTTAAAATGTGTGCATGTTGGCCAACACACATGTGTGCATTTATATAAATAACTAAGTAGGTCTTAAGTAAGTCATTTGATTCATTAATCATCAGAGACATCAGAAATTATAATCTTATATTATGAAAACGTTCTGTTCTCGGCTTTCTTTCGAAAATCTCGAATGTTAAAAATATGTCTAACAAGAAAGGAAAGCTAACTTTGGGCGGAGCCGAAGTTGATATACCCGGTTGAAGTTGATTGCAGTTAAAACCGGATATATATCGCAAACATCGGATACAGTTTGCCGATCCTTATGAGAATATCATAATAAAACCAATTAACTAAAATAAAAAATCTAACAAAAAGTCCCAAGCTTCTATCTTCAAATATGCGAAAGTTGATATTTCTACCAAATACTATTTCCGATCGTTCATTAACCATATGGCAGCTATAGAATATAGTAGGCCGATCCTTACGAAATTTGGCATGTCGTATTTTGACAAAAATAGCGCTCAAGTAAAGTTTGAACTCTCTTACTCAAAAAATACCGAAGTTATACCATCTCCGATCAATCAGTTATATGGCAGCTATAGGATATAGTTGGCCGATCCCGGCCGTTCCGACTTATATACTGCGTGCAAAGGAAAGAAGAGTGTGTGCAAAGTTTCAAGACGATAGCTTTAAAACTGAGAGACTAGTTCGCGTAGAAACAGACAGACAGACAGACGGACAGACGGACATGCTCATATCAACTCAGAAGGTGATCCTGATCAAGAATATATATACTTTATAGGGTCGGAGATGTCTCCTTCACTGCGTTGCACACTTTTGGACAAAATTATAATACCCTCTGCAAGGGTATAAAAATAGAAGTTAAAAAATTATGTAGATGGCATCTAGTGTCTCTCAGGAGTCCTCCTTTGTTGTTTTCTTTTTGACTCTGATCTTCAAAATGTTAGTTGCTAAGGCGTTACCTGGGTCAATTTAACCATAGGATATCGGTTAAAAATATTATTTCTGTAAACATTAATAAAACGAGGAAAACAAATTTCAGAAATTTAACATGGGTCCAAAAAGTTTTACAATCATACTATATAAGAAATAAGATACATATCTCTATCTTTCTGTAATACTGATATTGATACTGATTGTAAATTTAAATTGAATCATTGAAAAAAACTTGTCTTGGGGTTAAACTCCTTCCGGGGCGTGTGGAACTTGTCTTGGGGTCATACTTCTTCATATTCTAATTCCTGATCTGTGGGACTCAAAATAACATCTGGAACTGCTATATTTTACTGTATCTTACCGTTACCGATCGTTAGATATGATGATATGATTATGATTTTTATAAAATCCTCTTCACATTTTTAAATCTGTATTTTGTTTCTTTGTCTACGTTTGAAATAATTAAATTTTTACTTGTCTCTAAGTTTTAATTAATTTTAAGATCGTCTTTAATAAAAAATTTAATATGTATATAGTAATATTTATATGAAATAATTTTATGAAAACAGGATGAATTTCACCCCTTTATTGAGGCTCTTTTACCATACGTAAAGTCATTTTCCTACTCATGGTTTAATTTGCAAGCCGCAAAACGAAAATATTATAAGAAACATGAAAAAAGAATGTCATTGGAAGAGGAAAGACACTGCAAGGATGAACTGCAGGTAAGGATAAATATATTTCTACTAATAATGAAGTGAGTGTCATTTTATAAATATACTTATTATAGAATGAAAAGAGTGAAGTAAAACAAAAGTGGGCCTCACGATTACTTGGAAAACTCCGAAAAGATATTACTCAAGAAAGTCGGGAGGATTTTGTACAATCAATAATCGGCAAGCGCCAATCTATTTGTGTGCTTTCAAATCCTGACCAAAAAGGAAAAATGCGTCGCATTGACTGTTTGCGACAAGCTGACAAAGTGTGGAGACTTGATTTGGTTATGGTCATCCTTTTTAAAGCAATTCCATTAGAAAGCACAGACGGCGAGCGCTTGGAAAAAAATCCGGACTGCCTACACCCAGGCTTGTGTGTTAATCCATATCATATAAATGTGTCTGTCAGAGAGCTTGACTTATATTTGGCTAACTTTATAAACACCCATAATTCAGTTCCACACACAAGCTCGAACTGTTCCACCATAGTACGTTCAATATCACGATCACCTCTGTTGACATTATATAATCGTAGTGATTTATCGAATAAAAAGGATGATGGTGAAGATATGAAAAATGAGAAAATTAAGCACAACCCTTATAATGGAGTAATGTGTAACGATATTATTTTAGCAACTGGAGTGTTTTCGTCAAAAGAACTATGGGAACTATCAAAAGGTACTGTTCTTCTTGTCATCTGAATATATGTTGTCAAAAAACTTTTATAAATTAGACATACGGAATCACACCATAAACATTTTAAGGTTTTGAAAAAATTTCGTTAATTCGAAAAAATTCCATACATTTTGGTCGTACTACATTCGTAGTATTTGGCGCAACGCAAAAAATATTGAACCACTTATAAATCGTAATTTTATTTCATAACCTCTTATAAATCGCTGTGCATTAGGAATTTTGTGTTTCTCTTAATGTTTTCGTTAAGTTTGCTGTTACCAATTATTGTTACCAAAAATGACCAATTACACAGCCACACAAAAAAAAAAAAGTGTCCGGGTTGGGAGATCAGAGTACCCTACCCCCATGTATTTTGGACCGCTGAACACGAATCTGAAGTCCGTTTTGGTCCTGCACGTGTACGTTTCTTCCTAACCTCAAAAAAAGTTTTACATTTTTGGAGGTATGCGACTTTTTTTTTAATTTATTGGATTTTCATGAAACTGGGTACCCAGGGGTTTTTGGGGTCGCTGATTACGAATTCATGCAACCTCCTCGTGGTGTACATCGGGTAATGCTAATGCCGACGGTCCAGGTTGAGTTTATTTCATTTTTCATAAAAATCCAACAATTTTTTGAAAATTCGTCCGCCATATTGAATCCGCCATATTGAATTTGGAAAATCTTACTTTAGATTCGTAATCAGCGACCCCAAAAACCCCTAAGTACCCAGATTCATGAAAATCCAAAAATTTTTCAAAAATTCGTCCGCCATTTTGGATCCGCCATATTGAATTTTGAAAATCTGACTTGAAATTCGTAATCAGCGACCCCAAACACCCCTGGGTACCCAGTTTCATGAAAATCCAATAAATTAAAAAAAAAGTCGCATACCTCCAAAAATGTAAAACTTTTTTTGAGGTTAGGAACAAACGTACACGTGCAGGACCAAAACGGACTTCAGATTCGTGTTCAGAGGTCCAAAATACATGGGGATAGGGTACTCTGATCTCCCAACCCGGACACTTTTTTTTTTTTTTGTGTGGCTGTGTTATTTTAAAGCTTGAATTTTTGTCTTTTAAAATTTAATGATTCTGCTTAATTGCTTAATTTTTTTTTATAATAATGTTATGTTATTGTTTTATTTTCCTTTAATTTGAAAAACATACAAATGAATATACATACTTATTATACCCTTGCAGAGGGTATTATAATTTTGTCCAAAGGTGTGCAACGCAGTGAAGGAGACATATCCGACATCTATAAAGTATATATATTCTTGATCAGGATCACCTCCTGAGTTGATATGAGCATGTTCGTCTGTCCGTCCGTCTGTCCGTCTATCTGTCTGTTCGTTTCTACGCGAACTAGTCTCTCAGTTTTAAAGCTATCGTCTTGAAACTTTGCACACACCCTTCTTTCCTTTTCACGCAGTATATAAGTCAGCTCGGATCGGCCGATTATATCCTATAGCTCCAATATAACTGATTGATCGGAAATGGTATAACTTTGGTGTTTTTAGAGTAAGAGAGTTCAAGTTACAGAAGTGCTACTTTTGGCAAAATAATACGACATGCCAAATTTCATAAGGATCGGCCGACTATATCTTATAGCTGCCATAAAACTGAATGATCGAAATTGACCTAACTTTCGTGTTTTTGAAGATAGAATTAAATGGAATTTAAACATGTCTGTGCCGGTTTCACTGCATCAGTTTCGGATGCCATTTCCCGTAGGTCTGGGATACATTATTGTTGTGAAAATTGTCGTGCTGTGCAAGGCGAAATGAGGTCGTTCATGTGACAGACCAAAAATGTATTTAAAGAGCTTATCATTGGTTTCGTAAAATCAATGATCAGCTCTGTGCGCTTGACACTCAATTTAGTGGCCTTCAGCTGAGAAAAATTCGTCAGAATTTCTCAGGGATAATGAGCAATTGTCTGATATGTCCGCCATGGCATCCCTTCAAGTGATGCCACAAGTCCTAGGGAACGAAACTCCATTAGAGTCACCCAAAAGGGTATTCCACAGTCCGGACCACTGGCACCGACTGATGCTGCAGTTCTCGTACCTGCGACACCAAAACCCTTACGGGTGATTCCTCCATCGAAACATATATTTGTTTCTCGGCTTGCCCCTGATACTTCAGAGTTTGATATCTCGGCTTATATCAAAGCCAAAACAAAAGCCGATATAAAGGTGGAGGACATAACTAAATTTAAATATAATTATACACGGCGCACGTCTTCTTTCAAGATTCGTGTGCCCGCGCTGATGTTCAAGACGATTTGTTCTCCCAGTTTTTGGCCAGAGAATCTTTTCGTCCAAGAACATCAGCCTAGTTCCGTGAAGAAAAAACTTAAAAAACCAGTGGGAGTGAGACTTCCCAATATCGGAACCACTGACCAACCCTCCACCTCTTCTTTGGCTACTAACCCAAAAAACTAGTTTCCTCATAAACTCTCACCTATCAGAATACTAGGGGGCTACGTAGCAAACTCCCCAAGCTATATTCTGATAGTTCTTTCTTTGTATCCCATATAATAGCATTTACATAAACTTGGTTAAATCCGGAGATCTTTAGCTCCGAAGTTTTTCCAAGTAAGTACACCACTTTTAGACGGTATCGATCTCAGCGAAGAGGAGGTGGAGTCCTCATTTTGGTAGACTCTACTCTTGATTCTGAAGAGGTGAAATCCCATGAGCTTGGTGACATAAAATTTATTTGCATTAAAATCACTATGTCCGTTAAAGCTTTATACGTTACATGTTCATATATACCTCCTATGTCTGAACCGCCTACATATTGGCAGCATTTGTCCGCCATTCGATACGTCTCTAATCTTATGACGGATCGTGACCAACTCGTAGCGGTGGGCGACTTTAATATCCCAGAATTAAAGTGGTCCAACGTCGATAACTCACCATCTTTGTCATTTGTAACTTACCATGACTTCACCGCGGGCATGTTTGACATGTCCCTAGGTCAGATCAATCATGTTAGAAATTCGCTAGGTCGGCTTTTAGACTTATGTTTTGTATCTGATCCTGATGGGACTGCTCTCTCCAGAGCTTTTCCCCTTTCAACCCCAGAGGATCCATATCATCCCACGCTGGAGGTCTCAATCGAAACCACTCCTGGTATCGATCAGATGTCTCCGAGCGTGGTAAATAAGATTCGCTGTTTCCGTAAAGCTTATTTTCAGAAACTTAATAGCCTTATCGATACATTTGACTAGTCTGATATTCTGGCGTGCACTGATCTTAATGTCACTTTAGAAAAATTTTATTTTACTTTAAATACATTTTTTGACTCATGTGTGCCTTGGAAATATCCGTCCGCTTCAACAAATCCTCCATGGTTTACAAGGTGCCTCACTAACCTAAAAAATAAAAAAAATAAGCCTTTACTTAAATATAAAAAAACCTGCAATAGTGTTGATTTCTCAAGATACCTACTAGCTTGGTCGAATTTTACAGTGCATAACGCCGAATGTTATAGGAATTATATTGACCGCTGCCGGATACAATTTACTCAGGATCCAAAGCAGTTTTATAATTTTGTAAACACTAAGCGTAAACACGTATCTTTTTCACCCCTGATTACGTTTGAAAATTCCTCTGCGACTTCTGATCAGGCCATTGCCGATCTATTCGCAGAATTTGTTCAAACAACTTTTTCTCCTCCTAAATTTACTGATCAGCCTTACGCATATAACATTCAAGCAGCAAATCTTATTTTCTGTCTGTTTTTTTCTGAGAAAAACTTATTATCTGGTCTTTTAAGGGTCAAACCCATTTATTCGCCAGGCCCCGATGGAGTACCAGGCTGTGTGCTAAAATACTGTGCCAGGGCTCTGTGCAAACCTCTACTTAGACTTTTCAACTTATCTTTGGAAACCTCGATTTTTCCCCTTAAGTGGAAGGAATCATTTATAATTCCCCTACATAAAAAAAAGGAAAAGTTCGATGCTGCCAACTACAGAGGCATCTCTAAGTTGTCGGCAATTCCAAAGTTATTTGAAAAATTAATTACCCCTCACTTGCAACACCTTTGCTCTTCGATCATCTCTCCCTGTCAGCATGGCTTTATTAAGCGTCGCTCCACCACCACAAATTTACTGGATTTGACATCCTTTGTCATAGATGGCTTTTGTAAAGGATATCAAACCGATGTAATTTACACAGACTTCAGCAAAGCATTTGATTCAGTTAATCACTCACTCTTATTGAGTAAACTGAATATGATGGGTTTTCCTATAGACCTCTTAACGTGGATCTCCAGCACACAAAGAGTCTTTTTTAAAAACATACAGTCCCGTCTGGTCCGTGCTACATCTGGCGTCCCTCAAGGAAGTTATCTTGGCCCGCTATTATTCACGCTTTTTATTAATGACTTGCCCCCTGCTTTAACGAACTCTCTAGTTCTTATGTATGCAGATGACGTAAAGCTTTGTCTTCTGTACAAGTCCATCTCTGCCCAATGCAGTCTTCAGTCTGACCTTGATAACTTTCAAGAATGGTGTTTAGCTAATGATCAGGGCCGTAGCTAGAGCCTCGGGGGCCCTGGGGCAACAAGAAAATTTGGGGCCCCCTATACGGAAGTCTTTTGTCAAATTTTAAAGTACGCTTAGGGTTGTCTATGTGTGAAACGTTTGAATTTCCCGCGCGTATAGTGGTCGCGAACACTGTTCGATACCTCGATTGACGCGAATCAGCTGCTCAATTGAGGTGCTATTGACAAACAATAGGATCGGACAATTGCATAATTATTCTGCTTACAATTATATAATTGTTAACTTGCGCGATGAAACGTATTTATCCCAGCGGAGCGATAAAAGAGGGGCAAAATTAAAGAAAGAGAATGAAGCAAAAAAGATTTCCGGGAAATTCGTTAAGTGGTTATCATCCACGCCTGCATCGTCTCTTGATACGGGAACTGTTCAAGGTATATGAATTCAAATAATCAATCAATTTATCCTATAATTCATCCCAAAATAATCCCGCTGGAATAAAGAAATAATTAAAATATTTCATAAATTATGAATGATCCAGGCTGACAATATAAAATTAATTATTTATACGGAATTTATATCCATTGGCCACAGAACCACAACCACTGCCAGAATCATCCCAAAATGAAAGAGATTGCGAGGTTCCTTCGTTCGATGCGAGTAGCGCGAGCGCTATAACAAAAACAGATTCACTTCCTCCTATCAGTCCAAAAACAGGGAACACTTTTCCTGACGTCACACTATGGGGCCAACGACCACTTTTTGTGGCCATAAGTCATTTTTTAAAAGTCCTTAAAGAAAGGATCTAATGACGTCATTAACTTAAGATAACATCAAGCTTTAATGATGCATAACAGAAAAGTTAACAGAGATCGACACTGTTATGTTATTAGCTGTCAAAGTTCACTGTTAGTGCCGATAAAAAACACGTGGTAGATTAGCAAAAAATTTGCATTTTTTAAAAGAGTTTTTAGTGGACTAAAAGGATTTAAAACATTAATGTTTGATATGCAGTCGAACCAAAGGGGTTTGTACTAAGTGTTTGTGGGTGTCAATTGTAGGAATTGATCGTGTTGTTTTTGTAATGTGTGTATTTGTGTACCCCCTGAAAAGGTAAAAGCTAAATTGAAGTACATTTTTCAAATGGAGTAAACAAAAAAATGTAACCTAGTTTCACCTTAATATTTGTACTGTGTTGTAGTGTCTTTCGTCCTCTTTCAAATGAATGTAGTCTTAAGCTGCATATGTTTGAACTTTTTATGGTATTATGATTTTTAGGTCAATGCCTGAACAACGATAAATTGTTCGATAAATGGAAATCAGCTGCTACGAAAAGCTGCAAGAAGTCTGCTATTTTGGATTGCTTTAGGAAAAGTGTAAATGGGCCTATATCTGAAGACCAAGACACAAAATTAGTAGTCCAAAGCGAACAATTTTGCTACCGTTTATCGCGAAAGTGGAATAGTTGCAAAAGAAATGTAGCATTGTTTAGAAGAAGGCATGCTGTTTGGCTATCATCGCAGACTGTTTTGCATATGGAAACAAAGAACCGAAGATCCGTGGGTCGACCTTCATTATCATACGCGGTTAAGAGTTACAGAACGATAAGAAGGGCAGCATCAGGTCTTGCTACTCGCATGGCAGGAAATGTAGGTCTTCTAATTCAATCAGCGAGTGCAGCAGCGCGAAAAGGGGGCAAAGTTGATCTCGCCTTTGTTTTACAGCTATTAGCTAAAAGTCCTGAAATGGCAACAAATATCCGAAGTCTATTAAGACAGAAAATTGCAAAGCCTGAGAAAATATCAACCGACGAAGCTTTAGCTCTTCTTTTGGATGAGAGCTTAACAAAAAAGCAGTATTGTTCCATAAGGGAGCTAGCTAAACAAAATATTTTTCCCTCATACAAGGAAGTGGCTAATAAAAAAAAAGACTGTCATCCATCAGAAATAATAGTCTCAGAAACTAAGGCCGAGGTCCCTTTACAAAATCTTCTTGAACATACAGCTGCACGGATTGTCCAGTTACAAGAACCAGTTCTTCTTAAAGTTTTGGAAGAGCAAGGAACAAATTTTCTAACAACAGATCTTATACTTAGCTATGGATTTGATGGTAGCTCTGGGCAGTCAAATTATAACCAGGGTTATTCTAACTGTCAAAATCAAATTGATTCAAGCTTATTTGCAACTACAATAACCCCTTTAAGAATGGTTGATCCATCTGGGAACATAATATGGAATAACCGAACTCCACAGTCTGTGAGATTTTGTAGACCACTGAAACTGGAATTTTTAAAGGAGACGAAGGAAACCATTTTAAAAGAAAATAATAGTTTAACCGAGCAAATCCAGAAACTTCAATCCCTAAAAGTTATTTTTGGAGGTGGAAAAATAGTTTATATTAAGTTTCGTCTGTATTTAACGGTTATAGACGGGAAAGTTTTAAACGTTTTGACTGGTACCAAATCCACCCAAGCCTGTCCAATTTGCGGTGCTACTCCTTTAGATTTTCTGGGAAATAAAAATTTTAAGTGCGAAAAATTTTTACCACACATGGACAATCTTAAGTACGGTTTAAGTCCGCTTCATTGTTGGATACGATTTTTCGAATTTATTTTACACGCTGGGTATAAATGCGAGGTCAAAAAGTGGCGCATAGTAGATGAAGCGGAAAAAAAACTTGTAATTATAAGAAAGAAACAAATTCAAGATTTGTTCTGGAAAAATATGTCCCTAAAAGTAGACGTGGCAAAAGTAGGGTTTGGAAGCTCTAATAACGGAAACACATCTCGCCGAGCCTTTTCTAACCCAGAAATGTTTTCGGAAATAACAGGAATCGACCTCCAGCTAATAAAAAATATGGGAATTATCCTTATATGCCTTTCAAGCCAATTACCCATAAATGTAAAAAAATTCGAAAAATTTTGCCATAGCACTGGAGAGATAATTGTTGATAAGTATCCTTGGCTTCCGATGACAGCGACTGTTCATAAGATCCTGGTTCATTCGAGTGACATAATAGAAAACACAGTAATTCCAGTGGGATGCTTCGGAGAAGAAGGAGCAGAATCAAGGAACAAAATTTACAAGTCTGATCGGCTTCACCATGCAAGAAAAACCAACAGAATAGAAAATTTTACGGATGTTTTTCAAAGAGCATTGGACACATCTGATCCACTCATTTCTACCGTTAATTTATCAAAGCGTATACGGACTCAGAAGCAATTAAGCCTACCTTTAATAGTTACTGAATTGCTTGATGGCGTAAGTTGTACTTCAGATACGCATTTAGAGGACCTTTCAGATGATCAATTTGAATTTTCTTTTGATATGGAACTGCAAGCCGAAGAACAAATACAATAAAAATAGAAATGAGGTACTTAAACATAATATTTGAATTATTCTACATGAATTTTAAAATCAACTATTTACAGCTCGTCAAGCCTGACATTAATGCAAATGGATATTTTAAGGAGCACTAGTGCCTTTTTATTATTCAATAAATAAATATAGACAAATAAACATATATTTTTATGATTTTTTTACGGAATTTTATGATGAAATATTATAATAGGTATATCTTTAAAAAAAAAGGTGGTGCCACGCCCATTATCATAAAACATATTCATTTTTTTATTATAAACTCAAATTCGAAAACCAAACCGAAATATCTCGTTTCGTTTCCGAGATATTAATTTCGGCCACAAAAAGTGTTCGTTGGCCCCATAGTGCGTCATTACGGACTCAATCATCAAACACGCTATTATTTCGTCTGGCCCAAAACAACCTCCGGGTCCTTTCCCAAAAGATGAAAAACAGGACGGACGCCTTTTCTCGAAAAATTTTTACGAGCGTTGTTTACGAGCAATGGCAAAAACACGGTACATCGGATGAGGTTCTTGAAGAGGATTTGAAGAAAAATCATAATTTTTGGCGCAAGATACTCAAAAGAGTTTTAGATGTCACGTTGATGCTTGCCACGTGCAATTTAGCTTTTCGAGGACAATGTCACAAATTCTTAGATAGTAATAAGGGAAATTTCTTGTCTGTAATAGAATTATTAGCAAAATACGACCCTGTCTTGAAAAATCTATTGGAGATGCCTGATCAATCCGTAACATACTTGAGCCCTTGTATTCAAAATGAACTCATTGCTCTTCTTGCTAAACAAGTTAATGATTCCATTGTTTCTGAGTTGCAAGAAGCTCTTTTTTTCTCGGGGATTATGGACACAACTCAATATAGTAGCAAGATAGATCAATTGAGCGAAGTTTTTCGTTAGGTTAAAATTGTGTCTGATGAGAGAGGAAAACCGTCCAAATTAGAAATTTTTGAAACTTTTACATCTTTCACTGAAGTAAGAGATCAATCTGCTGACGGCCATTCTAACCTCATCATATCATCGATTAAGAAAAAAGGATTGAATATTCAGAAATTGCTTGAACAAGGCTACGACGGCGCAGCCGTTATGAGTGGACGTTTAGGCGTTCAAAAAAAAAATCACTAAAGTAGCACCTCATGCTTTGTTCGTTTATTGCGCCGCTCACAATTTGAATCTTGTGTTAAAAGATGCTGTTCGCGAAAATTCAGAAATCGCTTGTTTCTATGATATTGTACAAGATATTTACAATTTTTTCGGCAACAGTATTGTACGATGGCAAAATTTGCAAACACCTACAGAAGAAAAAAATGTCTCCAAAACAACCATAAAAACATTGAATCCCACACGTTTTTCAGGAACTCATGACTCGATTTACGCGCTGAAGAAAAGATTGCCTGATATTAGGAACAATTTATCACGTATTGTTTTGACTAGTAAAACTTCTAGCGAAAGAAACGAAGCGTTGGGACTTCAAAAACGTGTTGAATCACTGGATTTTGTTAGTTGCTTGGTTATTTTGTGCAAAGTTTTGGAAAAAATTAATATTGTATCAAAAGCTCTTCAAACAGAAACGACAGATTTGATGAAAGCACACGAGTTATTGGAAAATGAACACATTGAAGTTTCTTCCATGCGGCAATCATTCGAAGAATTTTTAAAGGAAGCATGCGATTTATGTTCAAAACTTGGCATCCCTTTACAGTTTTCAGAGAAAAAAGTGCGCAGAAAACGGAAAAAACATTTTGATGAACTATGTGTAGACGAAAGACTTTCGAATCCTAAGGAAAACTTCGCAGTGTTTGGATAAAAAACTGTTTTTTATCCTTTGGTGGACATAATTTGTTTCCAATTGAAGTACCGATTTGAAGGTATGAAATCTGTTCTGGATGTCTACAAAATTGTTCAACCAAAATTCATAATCAATGCCACTGACAAGGAAATTTCGTTAGAAGCCGAAAAATTCATGAAAAATTTCCGTGATCACATTTCTTCCACATTTCCATCGCAATTACTCTCGTTGCGTTCAGCGTTCAGAAAAAAAATCGGTCTGATTGATAGTGTGAAACAACTAGCTGAAATGATCATAATTGAAAACAGTTCCTTAACGTCAAGTTACTCTGATGTATGCAAGTTAAATTGTTTGTAGTTCGGTGAATTAAAAAAATGAAAATTTTATTTTTTGATTTCACAACTTGGTGTTAAACCTTTATTTATTAAACGCAAAAATTACAAGACACTTTTGGTTTTTTCTTAAATACTTTTGTCAACCGTTCGCGGTCTCGGTCAAAATAGGACTGACTTCTTAATTCTAAATCTGATCCAAAGAACCTCGGCCATCAGTTGTGTTTAGATTAGAGGCTTAAGATGAAACTGTCGCATCTTATTGTGAAATTCGATTAAGCTGATCGATGCAATTTGGTGGGTACTTGAAACGCAAAAGGCGTAATTGATTGGGCTTCGGAGGGAAGCTGATGTTTACTTTTGATTTTGATTTGTTTATGGGGAACCGAGATCGCGCCTCAGAGCCAAAGACAAAGCCGAAGGCAAATGCAGAGTTTGAAAATATTGTTTATAAAATTCATAAGTGGAAAGCCATAAGTGGCCTGGATTTATGGGTTGGATAATTGAGCCAAAGATCAAGCCAAAGGCAAATGCAGAGATTGAAAATATTGTTTATAAAAGCCATATGTGGCCTGTATTTAGGGGTTGGATAACTTGCACTGCTTGTATGATGTTTCTGACACTTCCTGTCACAGTTGCAACGGCGGAAAGATCTTTTTCGAAATTGAAATTGATTAAAAATTATTTGAAAAGCTCTATGGGGCAAGAGCGATTGTGTGGATTGGCCCTATTATCGATTGAAAATGAGCGAGCAAGAAAGATCGATTTCAGCCAAGCCATCGACGAATTTGCGGCTTGCAAAGGGAGAAAGCGGCGTTTTTAATGGTATTTACCAAATGACATATGTTGAACTAAAGCGAAAACATGTTTTGTATATTATCTAGTAAAACTGTAAAAAATTTAGAATTTTTTTATTTTGTTAGACTATTGTGATCCCGGCGGGGCCCCTTCCCTTCGGGGGCCCTGGGGCACCGCCCCACCTGCCCCATGCTAGCTACGGCCCTGCTAATGATCTAATACTAATGGATCAAAATCCAAGCATATGTCTTTTTATCGTTCTTGCACTCTGCAAGCTACGTATTCCATTAATGGGATTGCCTTAGAAAAATTAACCCAGGTTATAGATCTTGGCATCCTATTAGACATAAAACTTAAATTTGCCGACCATATTTCCTTAATGGTTAATAAGGCTAAAGAATTCCTTGGTTTTATCAAAAGGTGGTCAAAAGAATTTTATGAATTTGATGATTTAATCATTAATTTAATGATTTAATTTAATTTAATTAGAATCGGCCGACTATAGCTGCCTATACCTCAGGGAAATAAGTATATGTACAAAAATATTATTGACTTAATTTTTACTTATTGTCATTGCGCATTTAATCTTGGTATGCAATTATGTCCAGTTGCAATCTATTTATAGAATGCTACTACGAAATTTGTTTTCGGTCATCATTCTTAGTACCGTTATCACTTTATTCTGTGGCGCCAGAAGGTTTTCTTAGGAAATAAGTATATGTACAAAAATAAACTAGCGTGGTTTGAATGAAGAGTGGAAGTCTTTTGGTCAGCAAATTAGTCCGGAATTGATTTTTTTAAGAGAAGAGCTTATTTGCAAACCAACAAATGTAAGTTGATTGGTGTTTGTGTGAAAAATTTAAATATAATTACGGTTTTAACTTAGCATGCCACGAGGAGACCATTTGTCAGCCGAAGAACGCGGAATAATAACAGCAATGAATGAAAACGGATGTAAAATTTCCGAAATAGCTGCTAGAGTTTCTCGACACCGACATACCATTAGAAACTTTTTAAAAAACCCGAAAAAATATGGTACAACAAAACGCTCTGGCAGACCTAGTAGCATCGACCCTAGGTGCAAACGCGAAATTCAGCGCCTAGCTGTAAACAAACAAATGTCGTGCAACGAGATTAAACGTCATTTACATCTTAATGTCACTAGGAGACGGGTCCATCAACTTTTAGTTAAAAATAATAACATTAAATATAGTACCCGAGTGCCTGTACCTAAGCTGCTACCACGCCATCTAAGCGCACGATTATCCTTCGCGGAAAAATATAAATTTTGGACAAAGGAATTTCGCGAAGTAATTTTTTCGGACGAAAAAAAGTTCAATTTAGATGGTCCAGATGGGTGTCAGAAGTATTGGCGCGACATAAGGCAACCAAGGCAAACCCGGCATAAGCGAAACCATGGCGGAGGCTCCTTGATGGTTTGGGCTGCTTTCGGGTATGCGGGAAGGTCTCCAATTTGTTTTATTCCTACAAGAACAAATGCGGAGATATATACTCAATTGTTGGACGATGTCCTTATCGAGTTCGCTGGGAACCTTTACGGGGATAATTGGACTTTCCAGCAAGACAACGCCCCAATCCACACTGCACGGACCACAAAGGAGTTTTTTTCGTCAAGAAAAATTCCACTTTTAGATTGGCCAGCCATAAGCCCCGACTTAAATCCTATTGAGGATCTCTGGGGCATCCTTTC
The DNA here is from genome assembly GCF_030179905.1 of Drosophila bipectinata. NCBI lineage: Eukaryota > Metazoa > Arthropoda > Insecta > Diptera > Drosophilidae > Drosophila > Drosophila bipectinata. The sequence goes on along the minus strand of NC_091740.1, from coordinate 15,500,544 downwards.
GGCCAGAGTTTATAAAAATGGCCGACAATTTGACACCATCAAACAACTGAGATTATTATATATTATTATGATTATTATGATTATATTTTTGGTCAGTTATTCCAACCTACCAAATTTCATAACGATCGGCCGACTATATCTTATAGCTGCCATATAACTGAACGATCGGAAATGGTTTTTAGTAGGAATATCAACTTTCGTATTTTTGAAGATAGGAGCTTGGGACTTTTTTTTAGGTTTTAACTGCAAGGGTATGTCAACTTCGGCTCCGCCCGAAGTTAGCTTTTCTTCCTTGTTTTCAGTAAAATTAAAAACAAAGCAACTGGGAGTAAATATACATAGAGTGGCAGAATTTTGTTCATTGCATGATACAAAAAGAATTAAATGTTCTCGTCGAAAAAATTAGTCCGTTAACCAAATGACAGATATTAACTTATGACTTATGACTCAGTTGAATCAGTGTTGACAGTATTATCCCTTAAATAGTGGTGGGCAAACTCTCATTTTCCATAGCACGCGTGCATAGGGCCAGAAATTTGGCTGCAGCGCTTCCGGCACAATGACAGTGTGGCACTTTCAAATTTTTTTTAAGCTCTCTCATTTGCTTTCATTTTGTCTCATTTGACAGCCCAAACTTAAAAATCAAAATGTTTCATCTCAGAGTATTCGTTTTACTAATATTCGGGACGAAAAAAAAAATTTTTTTTTTTAAAGTTTAAAAATTGTGAATTATTTTTTCACTTAAAAATATTTGCTTTTATTATTTGGTACGGGCAAAATTAAAATATAATGGATGGCCCACGAGGCCAAGTTTCAAGAGACCAAAAAAAAAAGAATATTTACCAATGAAGAGGATGTGCAAGAAAGTTTTGAAGTATATGTTTAGGAAATGGAGGAATTGTCTGGACCGAATGTGAATAATTCAACGATTCAAATTAAAAATAGGAAAAAAGAAGAAAAGAAAAGAGAATTAGAAAATTGTTGCATGTAAGAAAATTTGCAATTGGATAAAAATGAAATTTTGTATGACATTTCTCACAAAGGGCCCTTTGGGGTCTATATTGACAAAATTCTACACTTCAGTAAGATTGGCTTTGGACGCTGGAAAGCTGAGTTTAAGTAGCGGAAGCTTATGACATTTTATTTTCAGATTTGAAAAACCATGGCTATGAACCCAAGATTTTCAGACACTTAATTTTTAAAATGGGTATTATTTTTAATATTCTGTTTGTTCATTGAGATTTTTCAATGCCGTAAATAAAAAAGGCAATTGTGTATAATTGTAAACGTTATAAAAAAATGTTTATTTTCTGCATGCAGATGAAGCAGATATGTAGATCCGCTTATGGTGCATGCAGAGACTCAAGTCAAGTATAGAGAGGGCGGCCCGACTAGTCACTGCTAAGCTAAAGCTCTCAATAATGTAGAGGGCGGCCCAACCTAGACATTTGCGGAGCTAAAACTCTCTAAAAAAAACTAGTGAATCGAGCGGCCGAGAGAAATTAGTCGGCTTACGATCAACTAAGCTTTTTATACATACTTTAGCCTAATAAATAAACATTACACTAAACCAGTGGTCGGCACCCCAATACATTGATATGATTTTACCGCATTAGTGTTAGTAACGAATAGCAGAAAGTAGGCTGTAAGCATGACGTTTCACACATGCATACTGTGTGTGTGTGGCAGAGCTTGGGCAGAGAAATTTCCTATGCCCCCGAGATAGGGCCGTGCCGACCTCTTCACTAAACATTAAATTAACATTATTTAAACATCAGGGGGGCCCCATAGCCTAGTGGGTAGTGCAGCTGCACGCTAAGCGTGGGGTCGTGGGTTCGAACCCCACTCATGACAATCATGACCTCCAAAGTTTTTCGGCTTCATTATGCTTAGTGGACTCTTTCCGATGCTACTAAACATGGGAGGTCGAAACAACGGTATTCTGGGATTGGTTGCACCTGGCTAATCACCGGATCAACTGAAAGACAATTGATTAACGAAACTAATACAAGAAGAGAAGAAACCAACCACCCCCCCAAACCCGTCGACGACCATTCGCATATCGAAACGGACACGAATTGGACAATGGAACGTGAGGACTTTAATGGAACCAACCAGACTGGCGCAGTTTGAAGGAGAAATGGAGAAAATGCAGATCAAAATCGCAGGCATCAGTGAGATGAGATGGAGAGGTAACGGTACAACAACAACATCAAGCCGCAATCTAGTGCTTCACAGCGGGACCAATCATGGAGGCAGAAGCGGAGTCGGGATATATGTGTCCAAACAGTACAAACTGGCACTAATTTCCTGGAACCCAGTATCCGACAAAATCATCATTGCCAGATTCCGATGCAATGCTAGACACATCACCATCGTGCAGTGCTATGCCCCAACAGAAGACGCCAGCGATGACATCAAAGACGACTTCTACAACGCCCTCACATCCTCACTCACTAGGATCGAAAGAGGTGACATAAAAATTCTAATGGGAGATTTCAATGCGAAAATTGGCCCCAACAACAACGGATTGGAAACAATCATGGGCCGACATGGTGTTGGCACACGCAGCAATAATGGTGACAGGCTAATCGACTTATGTCAGACCTTCCAACTGGTTATTGGTGGAAATGTATTCCCCCACAAGGAAATCCATAAATACACATGGACCTCTCCTAATGGACATAATCGCAACCAAATCGACCACATCTGCATGAGTAGGAAATGGAGACGCTCGATAATGGATGTTAGAAATAGGAGAAGTGCGTCTATCAACAGTGACCACGAGCTGATAATCGGGGAGCTTTTAATCACGCTCAGACGAAATAGCAACACTGTCAACAGGACCACAAGAAGGCCGCCTCCCCTTAACGTACAACGGCTGAGTGACTCCAACCTATCCACCAGAATGGCCACAAGGTTGCGTGAACAGATGACAGCACAACCGGAGAATCACTCATGGGAACAAACATGCAGTATACTGAGGAGCACCGCGGAGGAGATGCTTGTCACCCGACAACGGAGGCGCACGGAATGGATATCAGCGCACACTTGGGAACTTATCAGCAAACGGAAGAGCCTAAAGTCGAAAGCAGATCATGACCGCAGAGCTCGCGACGAACAAAAAGAGCTATGCAAATTGGTGAAGAAATCAGCAAGAAACGACAAAAGAAAATTTCTGGACAGGCTCGCTGGAAATGCAGAAAGCGCAGCTAACACGAACAACATGCGCTCATTGTACCAGATAATTAGTCAACTGACCGGAAGCTGTCATAGGCGAACCCAACCAGTGCGGGACCCAGATGGAAGACTCCTTATTGATGATGAGGCACAACTCCAGAGATGGCGACAGCACTTTATGGAGATCAGCTGCACAGAACAACCGAGCAGCACGCAAGAAAACTTCAGTAGTATTGTACCGAGCAACAACTTCAGAATATCACCCACGGCACCATCAATTAGAGAAATAAAGAATGCTAGTAAGACCGGCCGAACTTCTTCAGATTAACACGCAACTAATGGCCGAAACACTGCATCCACATTTCAATAATATATGGGAAAGTGTGCGGATCCCAACATCCTGGAAAAAGGAATCATCATCAAGCTACCGAAGAAAGGAGACCTCAGTGACTCAACAACTGGCGAGGCATTACCCTGTTGAACACAAGTTACAAGGTACTAGCCACTCTACTGAACGAGCGTCTTCAGGAAAAGATCGAGCCAACACTACAAGATGAACAAGGAGGATTCAGACCACACAGGAGCTGCGTAGACCAGGCAAACACACTACGCGCAATAGCCGAGCAAACTGTGGAATGGCGCTCGCCGCTGTACCTCTTGTTCATAGATTTCCAGAAGGCATTCGATTCGGTAGACAGAGCAGCGATATGGAGGGCACTTGCAAGAAAGGGAGTGCCAGTGGAAATCATAAACAAAGATATGTATGATGATGCTGAGCTGGCGGTACTGCACAGCGGGAAAATTAGTGCACCCTTCCAGACGAACACAGGCGACAAGCAAGGATGTCCTCTATCACCACTTCTGTTCAACTTGGTAGTCGACGAAATTATGAGAGAAGTATGCATGGACAGACGCGGAATCACTTGGGACTTCACCCGACATCTAGAAGACTTGGATTACGCGGATGACATATAGACATATGTCTATGTCTTGGCTCACAAATTCGAAGACATTCAAGCCAAAGCTAGGGACCTCGAGATCTGAGCCAGCACAGTAGGCTTAAAGATCAACGCATCAAAAACGAAAGCTATGCGGATCAACAACTCCAACACAAACAACATCACAATCGGAGATAAAACCATCGACTTCGTCGACAGATTCAAATGGTGGAGTGGAAAGTGATGTGGAGAACCGACTGCGCAAAGCGAGGTCTGCATTTGGAAGACTACACCGAGTATGGAGAAACCAGCAGATAAACAGAAAAACAAAGATAAACTGATAAAAAAAAAAAAAAAAAATTCAACTCGTGTGTAAAATCCATACTGCTATACGGATCGGAGACGTGGATGACCTCTCAAAGGATATTGATGAAGCTGCAGGCTTACATCAACAAGTGTTAGGTGGAGAGCCCTTGTAGAGGCCCTAAGCTCCCAAGAGGAGTAATAAGGAAAAAAAAAAAAAAAAAAAAAAAAAAAATTTCAATTTTTATAAAAAAAATAAAAATAAAAATTATGATTCAATTTTTATTAAAAAAATTGAAAATAAGTGTTACGATTCAATTTTTATTATAAAAATTGAAAATAAAAATTGAATGCGAATAACTTCTGAACCGAGTGGACTATTAAAAAACCGCTTACATTTTTATGATCTGTGGCGCAGTACCTTTCAAATGATGTATCGAATGTCCTTAAAGGACATAATCAAGGATTAAAAAAAAGGCGAAAAGTATTTTAAGCCTTATTGAAACTGTCGAGAAAAAATCAAGAGATGACGATTTTATAGTTAATGAAATGTTATGGAGTCGTATGTGACTTTTATGGCTCCACTACAAAAGACCATAGTGCAGTTTCAAGAGGAGCAACTTCACTATGGGAATTTTTATGCTCTGTGGTTGGTCTGCAAACTGACCACTAATCAAATTTTATCAAAAAGTGCTCCGGATTCAATTATTTATAAAATTGGAGAGGCGCTTTTTGAAAGTATGGAAACACGGACCAAGAAATTAACATCTAATGTTGGCTTCGAAGCTTGTTTGTACTTAGACCCAAGATTCCATCATATTCTGGACAGCTCTCAAAAGGAAAGGGCAGTCAGTTTCTTAAAAACATTGTGGGCACAAATCAAAATGCATAGTCCCATTGCAACATTGTCATCGTCTACTAGCTCAATTGCTTCAGAGGACAGCAATAGTAAAAGTAATTTTAATATTTTGGATGACTTTTTAAGTGTAAGCGTTGTGCCAAATGAGTCAACCGATGTACATTCAAAGATTGAAACATTGAAATTACCGTAAATGAAATCCAGTACAAATGTTTTACATTTTTGGAAAGAGAGGAAATCATGCGATGCATGTTTTTGTTTGCAAAATATGTTTTGCTATACCTCCAACTCAAGTAAGAACTATTACTTAATTCGAAACAAAATTTTAATTTCCAAACATTTATAGGTAACAATAGAGCGGGCATTTTCTTCATTAAAACTGGTGCTGTCGGACAACAGAAATCGTTTAAGCCACGACACATTAGAAAATATACTCCTTGTTCGCCTAAACTCAACACACTTAGATAATGCGATCGACAACTTGAGTTTATTTGAAGACGACGATTAATTATTTACTAAATAAATTTGTAAATAGAAAATTAAATACATGACTGAATAGCATAATTTTTAAATTTTGATTTAATTAGGAGTTATTAATATTTATTTGTTGTTTCTGTTTCTGTTTGTATATTATTACCTAAATATCATTCTTACAAGGGTAAAGAAAGTGGGTAAGGAAGAAAGGAGGTAAAGAAAGTGGTCACACAGTGACGGTGCATAAAAATCAGGGGAGAAAAAAACAAAAACAAAACTAAGCTAGAGCAGTAGCACATGAAAAAATATTTTTGGCTCTGCTCTGCTCTCGCTCTAGATTTTTGGCTAATGCTACGGCTACGAGGAGCACAAAATAATTTTTTCTGCTGTTGCTATAGCAATAGCTTTGAACTTTTCGTAGCTCGGAGCAGAGCAGAGCAGTCAATTTTTATTTTTCTGCTACGGCTCTGCTCCCGCTCTGGAAAAAAGTGAAAGCTGTAGCAAGAGCAGAGCAATATTTCTGTGCATCTCGCTGCTACGGAGTAGTAAATGCAAACCCTGGCGGTCAACACTATAGATAATTTAAAAGCTCGTGGCTTCCACGTTCCAGAAGCTTTTCTTGTCTTAAACAAAGCTTTTGATGCGGTCAAAATTCCTATCTTAGGTAGAAAATTAGTAAATTTATGTTTTAACCACTCCCATGTTAAATTTATTGTCAATTTTCTTAATAAAAGAATTTTAACTATGGGCAAGACAGAGGTTACAGTCGACAAAGGGGTTAGTCAGGGAAACTCAAATTCTGTTTAACCTTTACACTCTTGAGCTTTATAATCTAAGCAACGATCATAGCAGTATTCTTTTCCAGTATGCGGACGATTTTTTTTTAATCTGTTATGATAAGGATTTTTTGTTGGCTGAATCTAAATTAGAGCAGAAAGTTAATATAATCAACATTACATTTAATGACAATAAATCAGGCTCTACACACTTTAACCTTAGAAGAAGACCTCTTAACGTTTTATACCATCACCTTGAATAATGTAAATAGTGTCAACTATTCGGGTAGAATTATAAGTTCAAACAACTCGTCTGTACCACACGTTAAAAAAATGATTTCAAAATCAATTCAAACAATTACTTTTCTACAAATGCTTAGTGGTTGTCACTTTGGAGTTCATTCATGTAAATCCCTTATTTTTTATAAAGCCTTTATTAGATCTAAGTTTGAGTACGCCTGTTCCTCATTCGTTTACTTATTCATATCATTCATCTTTCACTTATCTTTCACCTGAGAAAAGCATTAGGTTTTATTAAATCAACTCCTGTAAAAATTATTTATCATCTCGCTGCTGAACTCCCACCCATTTACAGAAGTGAATTCGACACAGCTAAAGAGTTAGCCAAATCCTTCGAGTACACACTTCCATCTGCTTCACTCTTTCATACTCGCACACTAAAACCAGCTATAGTAGAATCTATACTGAATATAAAAACATTTTTAGTCATATTGCTCCCATCACCCCTATTTTTACTTTCCCCCGCAAATTATCCCTAGACACCAATTTTTTTAAAGGTACCTGCGTTAACAAAAAGCAAGCTAATGAAGGCATTATTTTTACTTGACTAAACAAAAAATTGAATTCTTTAAATAACATGCACATGGAAATTTTTTACACGGTCGGTTCAGTTTTGGAGAATTTCACAGGTTATGCATTTGTTCATTCAAATTAAAATACTGTTGATAGTTTCTTTGCTTTCTTTGCACATTTATACTGTGTGTGTGTGGCAGAGCTCGGGCAGAGAAATTTCCTATGCTCTCGGGATAGGCCCGTGCCGACCACTGCTATAACGTATTCTCTATGGTTATTCAAACGTAATAAAGGTTATTCAAACTTTAGGCCTTTCATCACCAAGAAACCCTGTTTTTATAAAACGGATATTTTCGACCGTATAGACACAAAACGATTAAATAGAATCCTTAGCGGATATGCGTTCGATAAGTACACTCTATCAAAAATGAATTTTTTAGGCAATGCTATTTGCGACACATACAATGCAGTGGAAAATATTTCACATCTAATTTTAAATTGTTCTAAATACTCAAACATTTGCCGCCATTTTCCAACACTTATATAATATAATTATATTTGTCGCTTCTTTGCAAATGAACCAATCGACAACTACATATCGATAACGTTTTTCTTAAAGCAAGCCAAAATTAATATATAAAAATTATTGTCTTTAAAACAAACGCAATTTTTAGATCTTCTAAAATAAGTTTTCATACATTGGCTGTGGCGTTAACCCGTTCAAACGGGGAGGCCAAATAATTCTTCCACTACAGGAAGTAACTAAATGTATAACAAAAAAAATGTTTCCATTGAGAAAACTTTTCTCAGAAATTGGGTTGGAAAAAGTTTTCTCCATATAAAATATAAATAGGGAAGCGTTGTTTTTCCTTGTTTAAGAACTGTTGCTAGCAAAGCTAGCAAAATACTTTATTTTAGTGCTCATTCAAACTTTTGAATTAACGAAAAATGAAAAAATAAACTACGTTTTTTTCGCAGTGAATGCTCTACTCTCATTTTATTCTCTCTTACGAATACACTCAAATTCTAAACATGTGTTCATTTTAACCCCCACTGGTCTAAACATTAAAAAAAAAATTTCACAGTTTTCTCTGTGAGTTTTTTCTCTTCTGAAATTTGGTTGGAGTTTTTTTTCCATAGAAAATATACTTATATATTAGCCTTCTATGTATATAGAAAAGCATACTTTTGATTTGTCCAAGATCTTTTGCTAGAAAAGCTTTCTTTAACATAAAATGCACTATTTTAGTGCCCATTCAAACTTAACAAATTAATTTGCTCAGTCAATGCTCTGCTCTCATTGTTTTTTGCTGATTACGAACACACTCAAATTTTAAACCTGTGCACTATAGGAAATTTGACCACTTTTCCTGGCCAAAAATCATTTTTGAAAATTAAAGAATTTTAATAATTTTAACTGCATATCAATCAAAATAGATTAATTTTTAATGTTGCGTACCAGAAGAGTAATAAATGGCGCAAATGCCAAGAAATTAGCTGTTTAAAACATGTTGACATTTACATGAGCTTACAATTCACGATTTTTGGTGGTATTTGCAAAACGCAAATGGTGAAAATTTTATGGGAAAAATCAAAAATTTTGAAATGAATACTTTTCAATGTGGTTTTTATTATGTGTTTGTGTATGTGAAGTGTCCAAAAAACTGGTGTTGTCTTTTTAATAAAGTAAAAATGTAAGTAGTCTTACAAACCAATTTTTAAAATTAAGTCTAATTTTTAAAATAGATTTAAACTAAGTCGAGCATTGTAATTTGTGCATTGTTCATTGTAATTTATTGAAATTATAGTCCATTTTGTAGATTGTTTAATTTTCTTTTCATTTTTTTATGAGTGAAATATGAAAGTGCACTTTCATGCGCTTTTGAAGAAATTCATTTTTTAATATTCATATCATATTTTTATACGTTTATATTTCAGAATAGTGCCAAACCGATTTCAACTTAAAAACAAGAAAGGAAAGCTAACTTCGGGCGGAGCCGAAGTTTATATACCCTTGCAGTTAAAACCGGATATATATCGCAAACATCGGATATAGTTGGCCGATCCTTATGGGAATAGGAATATATACTCCAATTTATTACAATACAAAATCTAAAAAAAGTCCCAAACTTCTAATCTTCAAAAATACGAAAGTTGATATTTCTACCAAATACCATTTCCGATCGTTCAGTTATATGGCAGCTATGGGATATAGTCGGCCGATCCTAATGAAATAGGTTGGTAGGTTGGATCAACTGACTAAAAATAGAATCTGTATTAAATTCCAGCTTTCTATCTTCAAAAACACGAAAGTTGGGTCATTTCCGATCGTTCAATTATAGGATATAGCTATAGGATATAGTCGGCCGATCCTTATGAAATTTGGCATGACGTAATGTTTTGCCAAAAATAGCTCTCTCTTACTCTAAAAACACCAAAGTTATACCATTTCCGATCAATCAGTTATATGGCAGCTATGGATATAGTTGGCCGATCCGGGCCGTTCCGACTTATATACTGCGTGCAAAGGAAAGAAGGGTGTGTGCAAAGTTTCAAGACGATAGCTTTAAAACTGAGAGACTAGTTCGCGTAGAAACAGACAGACAGACGGACAGACAGACGGACAGACGGACGGACAGACGGACAGACGGACATGCTCATATCAACTCAGGAGGTGATCCTGATCAAGAATATATATACTTTATAGATGTCGGAGATGTCTCCTTCACTGCGTTGCACACTTTTGACCAAAATTATAATACCCTCTGCAAGGGTATAAAAATTTAAAGATTTTTAATTGAAAAAAAAAACCACACCTACTTTTCCAAAAAAAAACTATGGCATTATAAAACACTAAAAAAAACCAAATTGAAATATCTTGCTTAGTTTTTAAGTTAGCATGTTACTTTTAAATAGGGCGCGATTTTTTTTCCCATCCATGTGGGTGCACTGAAAACAAATTCTAGTAACATTAAAAAGGGGTTGAAAAAAAATCAATATAATAATACATTTTATAACAACTAACAACTAAAAAAAGGACCTCGATTTTTTACAACAGCTGATTATTATCCTGTGACAAATAATTCGGAGCTTTTTACTTAAAAAAAAATGTTCTGCGAAGAAAAAATCGACTCTCCAGCCACAAAATGCATTCGGTTTAGCACGAATGGAGAATATGGAAAACACTAAAAACACTGCCCTTTGCATATTCTGGGAGCAACACACGTATGTGAAATTTCATTTCCCAAATGAAAGAGCAATTCCAACAACAAAGGAGCACCGAGAGCAATTTTTTTGCATCCCTGATCGAATTTTTAAATATTTTAAATTTTATTTTTAATTTTAATTTATTTTCTATGTCGTTTATTGAGCCTTTTTACCGCTTTAATTATAAATGTTCTAACAATTCGTTACTCATTATTGGAAGTTAGTTTATGGATGTAAATTAGGGCGGGTCATTTTTTTCCTCTCCAAAAATCCTGAAAATCGTTCCCCATAATCGGAATCTACGAAGAATTCTAAGAAAATTTCACCATGTGTATAAAATGAATTCCTTGCTCGCGTTGCGAAGTTTAAAGATTTCACTATGAGGCACATAAGGTATTTCGAGGTATTTAAGGCATTTTAATGTGTTTTAAAAAAAACCTACGCATTTTCCAATTATGTTGGAGTCAATTCTAGTTCATCTTTTTACAACAAATTTTATAATTTTTTTTTTATAACTTATAATAATTTTTTAATTCGACAAAATGAGCCAAACTAGCCCTGTACTGAGCCTCATATAAGAAAGTAGGAGCAATGCGTCTGTAACTTTTTATCGAAGTAAGGTATCGGTCTGAAAATTAAAATATATATATGTCGGCGAATGTATGTGTGTGTGTGTGCGAATACACATTTTCGTGTCCCAGAGTCCTCCAGGTTGCCAGGCAACCGTTGCTAGGATGTTGTCGCTTTGTAGCGAGGCGACAGCGTTGTGTCGCTGTCGCCGATCGAGGTTCGGTAGTATGCACAGGAGGTAGAGAATTAGACGCTGGCAGTTGCGTACCAGAACTCCAAGTGTGCACAAGGCTGGAACTCGTTGCGCCGCAATGGAAAACAAGAACAACAACATCGAACATGATTTGACATCAGAAGTGGGATCTGGCCACCAGCCTTCAACACTAGATGGACCATGGCGTACCCTGATGGAATTGCAAAATAAAAATTTAATTGAACTAGTGAGAGCCATAAAAACAACTGTACCTGATGCAGGGCAGAACAAAACTGTGCATCTACCCAAATTCAACCCAGACAAACCAGGAGCCAACGCATCATCGTGGTGCACAACGGTGGAAATAATTTTACAAGAAAACACATTGAGAAGCAGTGCGTTAGTTATGGCTTTGAGTTCGGCTTTAGAAGGAAGTGCTTCGCAATGGCTTTCGCAAGTGTGCTATGCTGAAATTACTTGGCCTGAGTTTAAAGAATTGTTTATACAACGCTTCGACACTATAGAAACACCAGCCGCTATGTTTCTTAATATGCTATCAAATCGACCGACTGATGGCGAGAGTTTGGCTGTTCATGCAAGTCGCATGGTTACCGAACTAACGACGAAATGGCGTCAAATGGATAACGAAGAGATTGCTGAGTCTGTGACCCTTGCGCTGCTGGCAAGCTTCGATCACCGATTGCAGCGTTTAAGTTTTACATCAAATGTTCGAACCAGAGGCGATCTACAGTCCTAATTAAAAGCATTCACTTTTATTAAAAGGAAAAGCGGCGCTATGGAGCATCAGTCTGAAACTTATTCTAAACGGCAAAAACAATCACCAATAGAGTGCCATTTCTGCGGAAAAGTGGGCCATAAAATGTCTGAATGCAGATTCAAGAAACAACAAAATCAATTCGCGACTGATAAAACCCAACATGGCAGGCATGATGTTCATCACCGTGGAAAATCAAATTTAACTTGCTACAAGTGCGGAGAATTGGGTCACATATCCACCCAATGTACAAAAAAGGAAGCTGACAGGAACAAGGCATTCAATCGGGAGAAGCGAGTACCAAAGGGTTGCCTGAACCATAGAGGCCAAATTTTCGAAATCACCTTCGATTCGGGATCGGAATGTTCGTTGATAAAAGAAAAGCTAAGTACCAAATTTTCTGGTAAAAGATTCAATAATATTGTTATGTTAAGAGGTATCGGCAGCAATGGAATATGTAGTACTTTACAAATATTAAGCAATGTAAAAATTGATGATTATTGTATCGAAATTTTGTTTCATGTAATAGGCGATGATGATGTACAAAACGACATTGTAATTGGTCGTGAGATATTAAATCAGGGTCTTGATATTGCCATTTCATCAAACCAATTTAGGATCTCAAAGACCAAAGTAGTTAATTTGTGTACCGGCAATGAGCCAGCCGATATTGATACTGAGCTTGAGGGACAAGATAAAATAAAACTACATTCACTGTTGGCAAAGTACTTAAATTCATTTATAACTGGGATCCCAAGTACTAAAGTCAGAATTGGCGAAATGAAAATTAGGTTGATTGATCCAACAAAAACCGTATAGAGAAGGCCATATCGTTTAAGTCCATGCGAGCGATATTTGGTTAGGGACAAAATTAATGAACTGCTAAAATGCAATATAATTAGGCCAAGCTGCTCACCTTATGCAAGCCCTATGTTATTAGTGAAGAAAAAAAATGGTACGGACAGACTTTGTGTTGACTTTAGAGAGCTGAATTCAAATACGGTCGCTGATAAATACCCTTTACCACTTATACAAGATCAAATCAATAGGCTTGGGGGAGTTAATTACTTTACATGTCTAGACATGGCCAGCGGATATTACCAAATTCCTTTACATTCAGATTCTATCGAGTACACGGCGTTTGTGACTCCGGATGGTCAATACGAGTTCCTGTCCATGCCATTTGGGCTCAAAAACGCACCTTCCGTTTTTCAACGATTAGTAATACAGGCGCTAGGGGATCTAGCAAATTCCTTTGTCATCGTCTATATGGATGATATCATGATAGCCGCCTCAACAAAATGCGAGGCGCTAGAAAGATTACAGATCGTTCTAGATGTTTTGACAAAGGCTGGGTTTTCATTCAATCTTACAAAGTGCTCATTCATGAAAACATCGGTTCAATATTTGGGTTACAATATAAGTGCGGGTGAGATTCGTCCAAACCCACAGAAAGTTGTAGCGTTGACTGCTCTTCCGCCTCCACAGTCAGTCACTTCACTTAGACAATTCATTGGGCTAGCATCCTATTTCCGACAGTTTATTAAGGGATTTTCACAATTAATGAAACCGTTATATTTCTTAACTGCAGATAAAATCAAATTTATTTGGAAAACAGAGCATGAACAGATACGGAAAAAGGTCATTGCCACTCTTACCGACAAACCAGTCCTTGTTATTTTTGACCCTTATTATCCAATCGAATTACACACAGACGCCAGTTGCAGTGGCTACGGTGCAATTTTATTACACAAAATTAATAACAAACCCCAGGTAATAGAATACTATAGCAAAACTACTTCACCGGCAGAATCAAGATATCACTCGTACGAGTTGGAAACCTTAGCTGTCGTGAACGCCATTAAGCATTTTCGACATTATTTGCTGGGCAGGAATTTTGTAGTTTATACTGACTGCAACTCGCTTAAGGCGTCGAGAAATAAACGAGATTTAACCACTAGAGTTCAGCGTTGGTGGGGTTATTTGCAGGCATTCACATTCGATATTCAGTATAGAGAAGGGAAAAGGATGGCACACGTTGACTTTTTATCAAGAAATCCCCTTTCACAAAAGTCTACTACAACCGCAAAAATAGTCGAAGAAAAAAAAGTAAATTTAACTGAAATTTCAAGCAACTGGCTTATTGCTGAACAACGTCGAGATTTGGACATAGTCGAAATTGTTAAAAATTTTAAAAACTTTTCTCTGCCTGAAGATATTGCGAAAACCTATGAATTAAGGGCAGAAGTTCTTCATAGAAAGATACAAAGAAATGGGAGAACACGTTGCTTACCAGTGGTGCCACGAGCTTTCAGATGGTCTGTCATAAATCAAGTGCATGAGTCCATAATGCATTTAGGTTTCGAAAAGACATTAGATAAAACTTACGATTTCTACTGGTTTGACAATATGTCAAAATACGTAAAAAAATTTGTCGACAACTGCATCACTTGTAAAATGTCAAAATCCACTTCAGGAAAAATACAGGCGGAATTAAATCCAATACCAAAAGTCACTATTCCTTGGCACACTATCCACATCGATATCACAGGAAAATTAAGTGGCAAGAGTGATCAGAAGGAGTATGTCATTGTTCAGATAGACGCGTTTACCAAATATGTCTATCTTAGTCATAGTCTTAAATTGGACAGTGAGAGTTGTATAAGGGCCGTTCAATCTGCCGTTTCATTGTTTGGAGTACCAAACCGAATAATAGCTGACCAGGGGAGGTGTTTTACAGGCGCAAAGTTCAATCAATTTTGTTCAGATCAAAAAATAAACTTGCATTTGATAGCCACTGGTGCAAGTCGAGCTAATGGTCAAGTGGAGCGAACTATGAGCACGTTGAAGAATATGTTAACAGCGGTTGAAACGGGAACACAGTCTTGGCAGGATGTGTTGCACCTCTCCCAACACATCCTGCCAAGACTGTGTTCCCGTTGGCAATTAATTGTACAACCAATCGCACTACGAAAGCAAGTCCTTTAGAAATGTTATTGGGAAAGGTAGCACGCCCATTGGGATTACTTCCACCTAGTGATATAGAAAATGTTATTGATTTGCCAAACGTAAGAGCGCAAGCTGCAAAGAATGTATTAGCCAGTGCAGCTTATGATAAAGAACGATTTGATAGGAATAAGGCAAAAGTAAAAAGGCACAAAATTGGAGATTTCGTATTACTTAAGAGCGAAGAAAGACACCAGACTAAGCTAAGTCCAAAATTTAGGGGGCCTTTTGAAATAGTAAAAGTTCTGGAAGGTGACAGGTACATTTTAAAGTCTTTAACTAATAAAAGAAATTATAAATATGCACATGAGGATTTAAGAAAATTACCAGAGGGGCAAGTGCCCGAAGAGCTAAATGTGTACGATGATTATAATAATTTAGATGTAAGAAACGTAACCGCTACAAAAGAGAGTGAAAATGAAAATATTGATAATATTGAGAGTATTGAAGAAAAGAGTGAAAATGAAAATATTGAGAGTATTGAAGAAAAGAGTGAAAATGAAAATACTGAGAGTATTGAAGAAGAAAATGAAGTACACCAATAAGGGTGACAAAGTTGTACTGCTGGCCGATGAAAATGGCAGAGTACTGAGTCCATAAAATATAATGCAAGCACAAGTGCAAAACATATTGTTTGTTTTGATCATGGCGTGTGGGGTATTTGATTATGCGACTATAAGAGTGAATAATGAGGAAGAATGGATTATATAAAAGAAGAAGAAAAACAAAGAAATGTAAAGAAAGAAAGAAAATTGAATTGAATTGATGAAAAAAAATTATAGTTATGGAACTGAATACTGTTTTGTGAAACTGTCAATATGATAATTTGTTATGAATTAAGATAAGAAAATTGGATTTTGTTATGAAACTATTTAATGTTCAGTCTAATAATTAAAAGAAAGAAAGAAAATTCGAATGTTGCTATTTTCTACACGAGGTCGTGTTAGGGTCAGGATGGCCGTGTCGGCGAATGTATGTGTGTGTGTGTGCGAATACACATTTTCGTGTCCCAGAGTCCTCCAGGTTGCCAGGCAACCGTTGCTAGGATGTTGTCGCTTTGTAGCGAGGCGACAGCGTTGTGTCGCTGTCGCCGATCGAGGTTCGGTAGTATGCACAGGAGGTAGAGAATTAGACGCTGGCAGTTGCGTACCAGAACTCCAAGTGTGCACAAGGCTGGAACTCGTTGCGCCGCAATGGAAAACAAGAACAATAACATCGCACATGATTTGACATATACAAAGGCATTTTAAGCAACTAACTAAAAGTAGGCTTAAAATTTAATTTAGGCGAAATTTAATTTTACACCCTTAATATCTTGATTTATTTAGAAAAAATGGTTTTTAAGGACTTCAAAGCCGATTTAAATTAAAATTTCCGACGTTTTCCAATGTTGTAGCTTTTGAAAAAAAGAAATCTTCAATTGATTTAAACAAAAAGGATAAAAATTTTACACAACTGACATTCGTGTTTTTTTTGGACTAAAATAGTCTTAATTTTTTCGGTACAACCTACAAGAAATGCTATCATTTCCGACACACACAAAAATTTTCTTATTAATCCTGAATAAAACGAGACCAATATCATTACAAAATTATGAAAATTGTTGAAGTTATAACCGCTTTTCCCAAAACAAGTCAGTGGAATCTTGCTAACGTAACGATACTGTGCGCTTATTCTTTTCATTTACACACTATTACTCCAATTGATAATTATAAATTCGGTCTGATACGATCTGAATGCAATATGATTTATAGAGTTTGTTTCGCGCTTCTGTTCCCTCGTCTCCAAAATACACCACAGAAATAACCCATGAAATGTCTGCCTTAAAATCCATTTTATTTGATTGGCACATCTTCCATTTTGCGGCTAAGCGATAGCGCATTCTGTTACAAGCATCCTCAAAAGCTTTATTTTTGTATTGGCAAGAGTTTTATTTTAGGTAAATCCATAATTGCTATAATTGTTGGCTGACATTAGGGATCAGTTGGAATCACTTAGCGGACAGGGTGAACGGATCTGGGTAGGAAATTAGGGATCGTTTAAGGTATCTTTATGTTTAGGTTGGCGGACGTTAGGGATCACTTGGATTCACTTAGCGGACTGTGTGAACTGATTCGTGTAGGAATACTTTGGAGGAGTACTCGATAGAAATAGCTGACCACGGATTTATCTCGGGGCTATCCGAGTTATTAGTTATATACAGTTGTACCGCGCAAAAATATGGTTTTTATAGATTTTTTTTGACACCATAGAAAATATTTATGAAAAATATTTTACCGACGTTGTTTAGTACATGTTTCTTGTACTTCATTAAATTTTTTCATAAAAAAATATTACATTATAAAAATGTTATAGCCGAATTGGTGCGGTGGACATGATTTCTCAAAAACGGTTCATCCGGAATCCAAAATTCAAAAAATTTAGTTAGTATATTGTATTGTCTAGTCCGTAAACGAGGGATTTTTAAAAATTTTGATTAAAAAAAAATGGCGAAGTTTTTAACAAAAAATGTACTTTTTCAGCGTATACGATTTTCGTTTTTTGTGCTTTAAAAAAGGAGTTTTCAAAAAAATTATAAATCCCTCGTTCACGGACTAGCTAATATCATAATAAATAAGTGGTCAAAATTTGGTGTTGATCGGATTAGTAGTTTTTTAGTAATTCTAATAGTAAATTAGAATTTTTGTGAGAGTATGGGAGTACTATTTTTGTGAGAGTAGAATATACTTAAAGAATATGCAATAAGAAAAAAATCAATTTTTTCATATATCACAACTGTATTTAACCCCTTAAAGTTGTTTATAAATTGAATAAGGTTCCTCGAGTAAGGCGTCATATAACTTGCATGCCTCTAAGCTATCAAGCCATAGCGCGTTATTTGGAACGGACAATAATATGCTTCTAAAAATTGTGCATTTATAAAAAATATCGAATTTCAATAAGGTCCCATTTAACAAATCTTGCATCACTTTTGAGACTGCTGCAAAAATTAAACTCAAACAACATCTTCCCCTGCTGGGGATTGAACCCATGATCTTAGGATTATGAGTCAAACATCTTGACCATAGAGCCATGGAGCTGTCCCGGCGACTTTTGTGGAGCACGAGTCTCTGAAACGGCGAAGATATATTAGTTCGCAGCAGGATAGAAAATAACGGAGCCACAACAAACACGGTGGTGTGCGTCAAGAGCGGTGAAGTTTTGGTGAAGCGAGGAGAGGAAAGGCGCTGAACGATCCCGGCGCAGGTGTCCGCGAGGAAAACGCAGCAATTGCGGCAGCCAAAAGAAGCGAGGAGGGACGAAGCACGCGCGATTTCAACCTTAACCTCATCATGGATCGCGTCTAACTGTAATTTTTGGCGGATCTCAGGGCATAGACCCGGCGAAGGCGGGCCCAAAGCGCGGGCGTTAGGTAACGGAGCGGTGCTTTTGCTGGCGGATGTTGCCGAGTACAGGCTATTCACGATCGCGTTAATATCCCGATGAGGGAAGAATTGTCCTAAGGCGGGCGTCCATGTGTGGTTTTCTTGGTGATTTGGAAAGTCCTTTTATCGAGTTTGGGAAGCATTTGGCAACCCTTAAATATTGAATAACTCCCCTACAGGTGGCATGCTGCAAGCGCTTTCAACATCGCGACGTTTGGAAAAAGTGGTGAGTGGCAACCAGGCATAATATTAGGGTCCGTTCGTTGGCATCCGTACCTTGGAAATTCCCCAAACTTGGGTATGACCCTCGTTATAACCCTACTGCGTTAGCTCCAGTCAGGCTGAGCAAGTGAATCCGTCCATTATTTTCAACGCAGAGCCCTGAAGCCCAGTTTTCCTTATTGGTCGCGCCCCAATGCTCGCTAACGGAATCGGTCGTAGACCGATGTGAAGAAACCGTATCTCGCACCCTGTATTATTTTTTCTACATTTCAACATATTTCTACTTAGTTACGTTTAAGCGATTAAGATCTTCGATTTACTCTCTAGTTTATGGCTGAAATTTTAGATTTTAAGAGATTTTGAATGGAATTTAGTAATCTTTAGCTTGTAGGTTTAGAAGTCACTTGAATATCATGTGGAATTAAGATAATAAAACTTTTATAATGTGTTAAGAAAATCAGGACGTTGTGGGCAGGACGTTAGCCCGAGGAGTCTTCAGCAAGGGAATACAGTTAGGCCCACGCTTTTCGTTAGGCCAAGCACGCATTCGAATAAATTCGAATCCTATCATAAACAGCAGAAACCCTGCGGGAAGAGACGAGTTTATAGGGAACCCACCCACTAGCCGACGAGGTCTCCATGTCAATGAGGATGGTTTTAGTGTATTCTATAGCCGCGAGAAGATTTAATTCAACAATGTCGACGATACCTCTTTCTATCTTTAAACGCCGAGGGATCTCGGTCAGTGTACTGTGGACTCTTTTCGCTTGTCCGTTCGATGTACTATAAAGTTGCGGAGCTTTAAAGATTTTTACGTTAAAACAGTTGCATAAAAGAGTTTTAAAAAAGAGTTGCATCCTTGTCTTTGTTTTTGTCTAAGATGTCGATCACGATGCGGTTCGTGTAACTGAATTTAGTTGTAAAAAATTGTGGGCGTTGTGCTCGTTAATAAATGCTTTTCAGCGCATAATTTTACGTTTGGGTTGCGATCTGAGTCGATGAACGTTATTGGTTGGTCAGTGAAAATGATTTAATTTTTCTCGCCGTATAGGTAATTCGTCAGGCTTTTTGACGCCCATACAATTGCTAATAGCTCTCTGTCGTTGCAATTGCAATTTCCAAGTCTTTCCCAGTCTTAATTCGCAGTCTTTCAATGTTCAAGAAATCATAATCATAATAATTTTCGCCTTGTGATAAGACTGCTCCCATACAAAATACCAAAATGTCGAATACATATTCTCAAAAATTGTGTTTAGCGAATAAAGCGACTACTTAATGGATCAAAATTCAAGCTTATGTCTTGTTTTCTTTATTGTCCTCATTAAAAACATTATAAACAATAAACAAAAAACTAGGTCATGAACTACAACACAAAATGCTGACTACACATAACGCCAACAACAGCTTGAGTAAGAATTGCCGATTGAAGTGTCCGATTGATGAAATCGGCAAAATATAGTAACACGATCCACATCTATAAATTGTTAATTTATCTTTTTTATTTTGTGCTATATCTCCATTAATTTACCACCTAAGCAATATTCAGCCATTGAGGCGGATTCAGAGTGGGCGCGAGAAGCGAACCGAAGCGATGCGAGAAGCGAGAAGCAAAGCGAGTCGATGGCAGAGTGCGAGCCATCCGAGAAGCGAACTACATTGTTCTATTTTTTAGATATTTTTAGTCGGTTTTTCCTTGTCTTCGTCATAGTACTGCAAAAGAGTCATGTTTCCTTAGCGCAGCGTTGACATCTTCTGTTCTATTAAGCATACAGGACGCTTGTCCGCGTGTGTGAAATCTAGACTGTTTGTTAGGGCTTCAAAGATTCCATATCATATGAAGTCTTTTTTTTATTTCTAAGTATTCCTTATTATAAGTATTACTTATAAGTACTTATACTTATAAGTATTTCCTCATTTTACCCTCGAAATCCGGAAGAGATTTCATAATATCTAAGGTCACTTTACACAACCTAAGCGTTTTTGAACATAATCTAATTTTTGTTCGAAACTTTTATTTGCGTTCCATAATGGCTTGTAATTTTTCGTTGGTGATTGCCATGTCTAAATCGTTTTGACTTTCTTGCTAACTTTCCGCGTTTTTCTTCTCTCACTAACACTAATACGTATCTTTTAGCCCAAGGAACAAAGAAATTATCGTTTTGTGACTATTTTTTTATATTTGGAATATTGTTTTGAACGATTGACATAGGATCGATTGTCCTACGAACGCGCTTTTTATTTTCAACATTTTTTTTTTATTTTGTAAAACAGGATAACGTTTATTTAACGTTTATTCCTTTAGGGATAACCCTTAAATGTTATTAAATCAACTTCACTTATAGATAATTTTACATATTAATATTGGAGAACTAAATTAGGGTAGTAAGTTAGCTTAGCCTATGGTATTTAAAGCCCAGAAGGGAGATGGCAACATGCAATTTAACTCCACATGACTCACATAAACAACTAAGATTCAGAGCTTACAACGCCTAGTAGTACGAAAGAAAGTTGTTCCAAAAAAAGAATATTACCGTTCGCAGAAGCTAAAAGATGAATTTTGGCGACGATGGATTAGGGAATATATATAAACTTTGACCAAACTTTCAGGGTTCCGTCCAAGTTGGAAGGGTATAACTCAAAGAGATAACTCACCCCTTTGCAGTTGAGCTTGAGTTGAGTCCCCTTTAAAAAATCGTAGTATCCATCCCATGGGTGTAATTTGACATCACATTTGACATAATCTCATGTAATTTGAAAAGCGTCCAAAATTAATGAGCTGTTCGGGTGACGTAGCTAGGACGATTTTCGCTTTTCTTCTTGATCACCGTCTGTCGCATGGAGCAAAGGGGCCTCCGGTTATGTGTTCGTCCTCTTTTAGAAACAGTGGTTCTCTGATCCACATGCCTTGTGGATTGTAATCACTAGACTTTGTCGGCCTTACACCTTTGTCAGCTGGATTTAGTAATGTCGGTACCCAACGCCAGTCACTTTCCCTTGTGGTCGCTAATATCTTATAAGTATATTCGGTGTGGAACAAACTCTTTATATTGACGATGCTCAGAGCAAACCAAAGATAAGACTGTTTTAGAATCTGACTACAAAATTTATCTATTCTACATGAGTTTTGTAAGCCAGTACCTAAAACTGCTGCTTGGAGATCTAACCTTGGAATCGAAAGGAGTTTCAGGCCTGCTACAAATGCCACCGTTAGTTTTTAGGAGATATATTTCGCCAATAAGCCACTTTCGCAAATTCTTCTTTACTGTCAGACAAAAATACATGCAATTCTGGTTTTACCTTTTCTAATTAAAAGTTAAGTGTGTAGCATCGATGTATTAGAATCTTTCCAATTATCATTGGACCGGGAAACATTCCAAACAGATCATAGATAAACACTGATGCTTAACAATTTCCTCTCTTTGGAACTTTTTTAGCTGCTAGTGTATCTTTATCAATCCTAGTCATTATACCCTTGCAGAGGGTATTACAATTTTGGTCAAGAGTGTGCAACGCAGTGAAGGAGACATCTCCGACCCTATAAAGTATATATATTCTTGATCAGGATCACCTCCTGAGTTGATATGAGCATGTCCATCTGTCCGTCTGTCTGTCTGTTTCTACGCGAACTAGTCTCTCAGTTTTAAAGCTATCGTCTTGAAACTTTGCATTTGCGTCTGTCTGTCTGTTTCTACGCGAACTAGTCTCTCAGTTTTAAAGCTTTCGTCTTGAAACTTTGCATACACCCTTCTTTCCTTTGCACGCAGTCGGAACGGCCGGGATCGGCCGACTATCGGCCGATTGTTCGGAAATGGTATAACTTTGGTATTTTTAGAGTAAGAGAGTTCCAATTTTACATGAAAGCTAAATAATACGACATGTCAAATTTCCTAAGGATCGGCCGCCTATATCCTATAGCTGCAATATAACTGAACGATCGGAAATGACTCAACTTTTGTGTTTTTGAGGATAGAAAGCTGGAACTTGGTACACATGCTATTTTTGGTCAGTTAATCCGATCTACCAAATTTCATAACGATCGGTCGATTATATCTTATAGCTGACATATAACTGAATGATCGGTAATGGTATTTGGTAGAAATACCAACTTTGGTATTTTTGAATATAGAAGCTTGGGACTTTTTTTTAGATTTTTTATTTTAATAAATATGTTTTATTATGATCTAATCATAAGGATCGGCCAACTGTATCGGATGTTTGCGATATAAACCCGGTTTGAACTGCAAGGGTATATCAACTTCGGCTCCGCCTTAAGTTAGCTTTCCTTTCTTTTTTTTAATTCAAATACAAAAAAATCTTTATGGTTTAGCTTGTAGCTTGTACCTTGTTTTTATACCCTCGCAGAGGGTATTATAATTTTGGTCAAAAGTGTGCAACGCAGTGAAGGAGACATCTCCGACCCTATAAAGTATATATATTCTTGATCAGGATCACCTCATGAGTTGATATAAGCATGTCTTGTTTTTTACCTTTCTTGTTTTTGTATGTATTAGCTTGTATTGTTTTAACTTGTTCCGCAAGGAAGGCTAATCGTTCCTTATCCATACTTCAAATAAAATAAATTAGAAGAGGCTTCAAAAATATTTAAGCTTCTTGAATTATGTTGAAATATATCCTGCAAAGCTGATATCGAGATATTGAGTCGCTTTTTCAGGAAAAGCGCATACTCCGCAGAAAATGGCAAGTACACCATAAAACTCCTTCACCTTAAAACGAAGATTAACGCGTCAACATGAAGGTGAACGCGTGAAGATGAAAACGAAGATGAACGCGTCAACATAGAAAAGCTTTCTCCCACCTGCAACAAGTTTCCACTCTGAAGAGCTCACTCAGCTTTACAGCCACCAGACGGACCCGATCTCCCTTAAAGATCCAAAACAGATTTATGGGAGCGCAGCGATCAAGAAAAGTCGAAAATCTTTCCCTCTCACATGCAAATTGTCTTCAAACCCTATCTGTCAAATCCATTCACTATGCTGAACGTCCCAACACTAGAGCCTTCTTTTCCGATTACTTTTCAAAAATGTACACTATATATCACACCAAAAAAAACAGCAGGGGTAACCAGATATTTCATGGCCAGCTTTCATGGCATAGTCGCTTTATGGGATTTCCACATTTTTTTTTTTTTTTTTTTTTTTTTTTTTTTTTTCTCGGTCTTTCAGAATTTGGAAATGGCTTGTGCATCAATAAGAGCGTCAGCTAGCATTCCTGTATTCATCATAAAGCTTAGAGGCCCAGACGACCGAGGGGCGCTCAAGAAACGATTTGTTAGAATATATTAAGTTAAGTTATTTGTTAATTATTAAGCTAAGAGGAGTTAGTAAGAAAATGTAAAATTCTATAATTTAAATAAGAGGGACAGGAAAGAGATGTAATAGAGTAGAGACCATTGTAGTTCGAACATAATACCCTAAAAGGGTCATGCAGTGCATATGTCGAACTACAACGGCTAAGGAACAGAGCCCTAAAGTTTCGAGTCCTTCTATTAGGAATGTTGAAATTTAAGCGTGTTAGTAAATGCTGGCTATCTACATCCCCGTTAATAAGGATATGCAGAAAAACTACACCGAGCATTGTCCTACGATTTGTTAAGCTAGGTAAGTGCATCCCAATATAGACCTCTAAGTGCAAATATTAAAAAGTTCTTTTGTACGGATTCTATGCGGTCCTTATGTACTCCATATTGGGGACTCCAGACACATGAACCGTACTCTAGTATAGGACGGACCAAGGAAATAAATAATGTTTTGGTTATATAGGGGTCATTAAATTCATTTGACCACCTTTTGATAAAACCAAGGACTCCTTTAGCCTTATTAACCATTAAGGAAATATGGTCGGCAAATTTAAGTTTGATGTCTAATAGGATGCCGAGATCATTAACCTGGGTTAATTTTTCTAAGGCAATCCCATTAATAGAATAAGTAGCTTGCAGAGGGCAAGAACGATAAAAAGACATATGTTTGCATTTAGATCCATTAAGTATTAGATCATTAGCTAAACACCATTTTTGAAAGTTATCAAGGTCAGACTGAAGACTGCATTGGGCAGAGATGGATTTGTACTGAAGACAAAGCTTTACATCATCTGCATACATAAGAACTAGAGAGTTCGTTAAAGCAGGGGGCAAGTCGTTTATAAAAAGCGTGAATAATAGCGGGCCAAGATGACTTCCTTGAGGGACGCCAGATGTAGCACGGACCAGACGGGACTGTATGTTTTTAAATAAGACTCTTTGTGTCCTTCCATCTAGGTAGCTGGAGATCCACGTTAAGAGGTCTTTAGGAAAACCCAGCATATTCAGTTTACTCAACAAGAGTGAGTGATTAACTGAATCAAATGCTTTGCTGAAGTCTGTGTAAATTACATCGGTTTGATATCCCTTACAAAAGCCATCTATGACAATGAATGTCAACTCCAATAAGTTTGTGGTGGTGGAGCGACGCTTAATAAAGCCATGCTGACAAGGAGTGATGATCGAAGAGCAAAGGTGTTGCAAATAAGGGGTAATTAATTTTTCAAATAACTTTGGAATTGCCGACAACTTAGAGATGCCTCTGTAGTTGGCAGCCTCGGACTTTTTCCCTTTTTTATGTAGAGGAATTATAAATTATTCCTTCCACTTAAGGGGAAAAATCGAGGTTTCCAAAGATAAGTTGAAAAGTCTTAGAAGAGGTTTGCACAGAGCCCTGGCGCAGTATTTTAGCACACAGCCTGGTACTCCGTCGGGGCCTGGCGAATAAATGGGTTTTACTCTTAAAAGACCAGATAATAAGTTGTTCTCAGAAAAAAACGGACAGAAAATAAGATTTGCTGCTTGAATGTTATATGCGTAAGGCTGATCAGTCAATTTAGGAGGAGAATAAGTTGTTTGAAAAAATTCTGCGAATAGATCGGCAATGGCCTGATCCGAAGTCGCAGAGGAATTTTCAAACGTAAGCAGAGGTGAAAAAGATACGTGTTTACGCTTAGTGTTTACAAAATTATAAAACTGCTTTGGATCCTGAGTAAATTGAATCCGGCAGCGGTCAATATAATTCCTATAACATATAGCGTTATGCACGGTAAAATTCGACCGAGCTAGTAGGTATCTTGAGAAATCAACACTACTGCAGGTTTTTTTATATTTAAGTAAAAGCTTATTTTTTTTATTTTTTAAGTTAGTAAGGCACCTTGTAAACCAAGGAGGATTTGATGAAGCGGACGGATATTTCCAAGGCACACATAAGTCAAAAAATTTATTTAAAGTAAAATAAAATTTCTCTAAAGTGACATTAAGATCAGTGCACGCCAGAATATCAGACCAGTCAAATGTATCGATAAGGGTATTAAGTTTTTGAAAATCAGCTTTACGGAAACAGCGAATCTTTTTTACCACGCTCGGAGACATCTGATCGATACCAGGAGTGGTTTCGATTGAGACCTCCAGTATGGGGTGATATGGATCCTCTGGGGTTGAAAGGGGAAAAGCTCTGGAGAGAGCAGTACCATCAGGATCAGATACAAAACATAAGTCTAAGAGCCGACCTAGCGAATTTCTAACATGATTGATCTGACCTAGGGACATGTCAAACATGCCCGCGGTGAAGTCATGGTAAGTTATAAGTGACAAAGATGGTGAGTTATCGACGTTGGACCACTTTAATTCTGGGATATTAAAGTCGCCCACCGCTACGAGTTGGTCACGATCCGTCATAAGATTAGAGACGTATCGAATGGCGGACAAATGCTGCCAATATGTAGGCGGTTCAGACATAGGAGGTATATATGAACATGTAATGTATACAGCTTTAACGCAAATAAATTCTATGTCACCAAACTCATGGGATTTCACCTCTTCAGAAGCAAGAGTAGAGTCTACCGAAATGAGGACTCCACCTCCTCTTCGCTGAGATCGATCCCGTCTAAAAGTGGTGTACTTACTTGGAAAAACTTCGGAGCTAAAGATCTCCGGATTTAACCAAGTTTCTGTAAATGCTATTATATGGGATGCAAAGAAAGAACTATCAGAATATAGCTTGGGGAGTTTGCTACGTAGCCCCCTAGTATTCTGATAGGTAAGACTTAATGAGGAAACTAGTTTTTTGGGTTAGTAGCCAAAGAAGAGGTAGAGGGTTGGTCGGTGGTTCCGATATTGGGAAGTCTCACTCCCACTGGTTTTTTAACTTTTTTCTTCACGGAACTAGGCTGATGTTCTTGGACGAAAAGATTCTCTGGCCAAAAACTGGGAGAACAAATCGTCTTGAACATCAGCGCGGGCACACGAATCTTGAAAGAAGACGTGCGCCGTGTATAATTATATTTAAATTTAGTTATGTCCTCCACCTTTATATCGGCTTTTGTTTTGGCTTTGATATAAGCCGAGATATCAATCTCTGAAGTATCAGGGGCAAGCCGAGAAACAAATATATGTTTCGATGGAGGAATCACCTGTAAGGGTTTTGGTGTCGCAGGTACGAGAACTGCAGCATCAGTCGGTGCCAGTGGTCCAGACTGTGGAATACCCTTTTGGGTGACTCTAATGGGGGTTTCGTTCCCTAGGACCTGTGGCATCACTTGAAGGGATGCCATGGCGGACATATCGGACAATTGCTCATTATCCCTGAGAAATTCGGACGAATTTTTCTCAGTTCTAGCCCTTGGGGTGGTTAGAGATATAAGCGGCTGCATTAATGTCGGCTGAGCAAGCTGAGGCGGATCAGAAGCAGCGGATTTCTTACGCTTAGGGGACTCATTTAGCAGCTGAAGGCCACTAAACTGAGTGTCCAGCGCACAGCGCTGTTCATTGATTTTACGAAAACCAGTGATCAGCTCTTTATATCCATTTTTGGTCTGTCTCATGAACGACCTCATTTCGCCTTGCACAGCACGACAATTCTCACAACAATAATGTATCCCAGACCTACGGGAAATGGCATCCGAAACTGATGCAGTGAAACCGGCACACTTGGCGTGCACGACGTTTTCACATAACCAGCAATGGATGCTAGGCTGGGATGTGGAAATTGTCTTGTTACAAGACTTAATGGCACAGACCAGTTTAAATTCCGTTTTATTTATTTTTTATTTTTTTTTTTATTTAATAAAACAAAAATTAATATTTAAAAAGTTAAAAAACACAATACCTTGAACCACTGTGCCAAACAAGAAGCCGAAACGGGAGCTTTGAAAGAGTGCAAAAGAGAAATGCAGAAATATAGATAAGCCGGGAAGAAGCAGAGCTGAGCTATGCTTGGAATAGAATTTAGACAAATTATTAATTCGACTCCAAATATACCACAGCACTCGCGAAGCGATACGGTTTAGGCTTTAAGATTGTTAAGATTTACAAGATTTAATTCGCAAGTATGTAAACATCGGTTTACCAATATTTATAATAAAACGCAGTGCGCACAAAAAAACACGACCGTTCGCTTAAGAGAAAGAGAGGGAAGTGACACATGTATGTAACTCTTTTGCGAATCCTCTGTTTTTTCGTCGTTAAATTGTAACATTCGTTATAGTAACAATAAAAGTTTGAAAATTAACATTTGAAAATCTTAAATGTTATTTTATATTAAAATGTTTAGTTTTACGAGTTAATGAGTTATTACTTCTCTCTCTTCCTCTTAAGCGAAGGGTCGTGTTTTTTTTGTGCGCACTGCGTTTATGATAAATATTGCAATAAACCGGTTTTTACTTGCTTGAGAATCGAATTTTTTGAGAAATTTCAGTTTTGTACTTAAACCGTATCGCTTCGCGAGTGCTGCTGTATATTTGGAGGCGAATTAATAAATTGCTTAAATTCAATTCCAAGCATAGCTCAGCTCTGCTTCCTCCACGTCTTTTGTTTTTCTTTCTTTCGTGTGCATTAGAGGGGTTATCTCTATTTCTGCATTTTTCCTTCGCACTCTCCAAAGCTCCCGCTTCGACTTTCTATTTGGTTCTAGGTATAGTGTTTTTTAACTTTTTATATATTATTTTTGTATTATTAATTATTAATCTGTTCTGTGAAGTCTTTTAACAAGACAATCTCCTCATCCCACCCTACCATCCATTGCTGGATATGTGAACGTCGTGTACGTGTACGTCGTACACGCCAAGTGTGCCGGGTTCACTGCATCAGTTCCGGATGCCATTTCCCGTAAGTCTGGTTTATATTATTGTTGTGATAATTGTCGTGCTGTCCAAGATGAAATGAGGTCGTTCATGAGACAAACCAAGAATGGATTTATGGAGCTGATCACTGGTTTTCATAAAATCAATGATTAGCTCTGCGCGCTTGACACTCAGTTTAGTGGTCTTCAGCTGCTATGTGAGTAAATTAAATAAGCGTAAGAAATCCGCTGTTTCTGATCCGCCTCAGCCTGCTCAGCCGACATTAATGCAGCCGCTCATATCTCTGGCCACCCCCAACAATATGAAGGTGAAGGAAATAGCTAAATTTAAATATATTTATATGGGTCGCACGTCTTTTTTCAAGATTCGTGTGCCCGCGCTGATGCTTAAGACGATTTGTTCACCCAGTAAACCAGAGAATATTTTCGTCAAAGAACATCAGCCTAGTACCATAAAAAATCAAAAATACCAAAAATTTAAAACCAGGGGGAGTAAAACTTCCACATATTAGATCTTCCAAGCTGGAGATCTTTAGCTCCGAAGTTTTTCCAAGTACACAACTTTTAGAATGTCATGTTTGACATCTCGCTAGGTCAGATTAACCAAGTTAGAAATTCGTTAGGTCGGCTTTTAGACTTATGTTTTGTATCTGATCCTGATGGTACTCCTCTCTTCAGAGCTTTTCCCCTTTTAACCCCAAAGGATCCATATCACACCAACTGGAGGTCTCAATCGAAACCATTCCTGGTATCGATGTCTCCACGCGTGGTAAATAAGATTCGCTCTTTCCGTAAAGCTGATTTTCACAAACTTAATAGCCATATCGATACATATGATTGGTCCGATATTCTGGCGTGCACTGATTTTCTGGCATGCACTGCCAGAAAAATTTTACTGTACTTTAAATACATTTTTTGACTCATGTGTGCCATGGAAATATTCGTCCGCTTCACCAAATTCTCCTTGGTTTACAAGGTGCATCACTAACCTAAAAAAAATAAAAATAAGCTTTTACTTAAATATAAAAAAAACCTGCAGTAGTATTGATTTTTCAAGATATCTACTATCTCGATCAAATTTTACCGTGCATAACGCTGAATGTTACAGCATGTTATTTTCTGTCCGTTTTTCTCCGAGAATAGCTTATTATCTGATCTTTTAAGGGTGAAACCCATTTATTCGCCAGGGCCCTATAGAGTACCAGGCTGTGTGCTAAAATAGTGTGCCAGGGCTCTGTGCAAACCTCTTCTAAGACTTTTCAGCTTATCTTTGGAAACCTCGATTTTTCCCCTTAAGTGGAAGGAATCATTTTTTAATTCCCCTACATAAAAAAGGGAAAAAGTTCGATGCTACCATCTACAGAGGCATATCTAAGTTTTCGGCAATTCCAAAGTTATTTGAAAAATTAATTACCCCTTATTTGCAACACCTTTGCTCTTCGATCATCACTCCTTGTCAGCATGGCTTTATTAAGCGTCGCTCCACCACCACAAACTTATTGGAGTTGACATTCATTGTCATAGATGGCTTTTGTAAGGGATATCAAACCGATGTAATTTACACAGACTTCAGCAAAGCATTTGATTCAGTTAATCACTCACTCTTGTTGAGTAAACTGAATATGCTGGGTTTTCCTATAGACCTTTTAACGTGGATCTCCAGCTAATTAGATGGAAGGACACAAAGAGTCTTATTTAAAAACATACAGTCCCGTCTGGTCCGTGCTACATCTGGCGTCCCTTAAAAAAGTCATCTTGGCCCGTTATTATTTACGCTTTTTTAAACGACTTGCCTCCTGCTTTAACGAACTCTCTAGTTCTTATGTATGCAGATGATGTAAAGCTTTGTCTTCAGTACAAATCCATCTCTGCCCAATGCAGTCTTCAGTTTGACCTTGATAACTTTCAAAAATGGTGTTTAGCTAATGATTTAATACTTAATGGATCAAAATGCAAGCATATGTCTTTTTATCGTTCTTGCCCTCTGCAAGCTACGTATTCTAATAATGGGATTGCCTTAGAGAAATTAACTCAGGTTAATGATCTCGGCGTCCTATTAGACATTAAACTTAAATTTACTGACCATATTTCCCTAATGGTTAATAAGGCTAAAGGAGTCCTTAGTTATATTAAAAGGTTCATGTGTCTAGAGTCCCCAATATGGAGTACATAAGGACTGCGTGTCATTCTTTTAGAGTCTGTACAAAAGAATTTTTTAATATTCGCACTCAGAGGTCTAAATTGGGATGCAAATCTTCACCTTCCATCCTATAATAATATACTCTTTCTTATAATCTTACCTATCTTAACCAAACGTAGGACAATGCTCGGTGTAGATTTTCTGCATAACCTTATTAATGGGGATGTAGATAGCCAGCATTTACTAAACATTCCGAATAGAAGGACTAGAAACTTTAGTCCTCCATTCATTAGCCGTTGTAATTCGACATATACACAACACGACCCTTTTAGGGTTACAATATAACTTCTCTCTCCTGTCCTTCAAATTTAAAGTATAGAATTTTAAATTTCCTTACTAACTCCTCCTAGCTTAATAATTTACAATTAGCTTAACATATACTAATAAATCGTTTCTCTGATTCTGAAAGAAGAGGCCATGCTCACAATTTTTACAATTTTGATGGCTTCCTTGGTGCTGAATTTGTCAGCGTTTTTGGCTTGTTTTTGCCATTTTGGCTTTAACTACGTCGGAAGTTTCTCCGACTATAGTATCTTGCAGCTTTCTGATTATGGCTTCCATCGTGGTTTCGTTTTGGACTCTGTATAAAGTTTAATACATACAAGTATGTATTTCATATTATAAAACATACATAGTACATAAATGTAGTATATACACTGCCGTCGGTAACACGTGATTCTACGATTTGGCAGAACTAAAAAAAAATTATTATTATATGATTAGTAAATCCTTTACTAACAAATATTAGTAAACTGAAATCGGCATGCTTGTTCACAGTGTTTTACTGTGGTGACCGAGGTTTTGATAATGACTTTTAAGATTTGTCTAAATGTAAGGGAGAGCGTAGAACCACAGGGTCATGGGGTACTAGCGCCACCTAGCGGGAGGTAGCTGCTGCAAGTGGCAACATTATACCCTAATTTATCGGGAATCTGCAAGACTGCATTTTCGTTCACGTAGTCTTCCACCAATCCCAGCTCTAGCCCCAGCAGGAGGCCATTGCTAGACGCTCCATGCTTTCTTTTCGAAACCATACCTTGACCTGAAAGGTTGCATCAATAGAGAGGTCCTAAGCTGCCATAAAAGGAATAGAGTCCCGATCCGTGTCCCATTTTGTGACGAGGCTTATTATTGTGGAACAGTGGACAGTGGAAGCGTTTTGGCCAGATTCTAGCCCAATTACATAGTTTTTCCCCAGACCCCTAAGGGTAAGTTCGGATGAGGTGCAGAGCAAAGCAAGTGAATATGCTCTCACACAAACATTTTTTTTTGTTCTTATCTCAGGTAGGGAACGGCGCCTTCAAATAATCTTCAAATAATCTCTGCCGTGGAGACAAAAGCGAGCAGTGCAAAATTGATCCCCTCTCCAAGCTCAGTTTATCTTTGGCGCGGTCTCCGTACGGTTCGTCGGGCACAGAAGTCCCGGTTCGGGGAAGAGGGAAAAACTCCCCCCAAAACCACATGGCAAACTAAGGAGTTTTAAGTTTCCCAAGAAAACCCCGATCGTGGTCGGGAAATCGAAGGTTTTTTTATTTTATTTATTTTAAAGTGTCGCAACCAAAGAAATAATGAAATAATGAAGATATAATGAAAAAACCTTCCCTTTACAGTTATCAGCATATAATAATGTAGTTTTAAAAACCTCGAGAAGTTGAGAAAAATAAAAAAAAATTAATCTTTAAATGTTAAATATTCTCTTAAAAAAAAAAATCTCTAAAATAAGAAAGTATGTATAAGTGAGTAAATAATTAAAATTTTTATAAGAAAAAAACTTAACGGTAAAGAAAGAAACAAAAAAAACTATGCATAAGAAATTGTAAAAATAATTTATCAGTAAGGAGATCTTTAAAATCATGTAAAGGAAGATTTAAAAAAAAAAAAAAAAAGAAGCTAAAGTTTTTGTGTGTGCAAAATTTTGGTTGCTTGTGTGTTTGCCGAGTTTTTTTTGTGTCAATTCTTTTTACATTTGATTAACAGAATTTACAGCATCACCGCCAACGAATGGAAGCGCTTTCATCATTGGACTAATTAGGGTGAGCCATGTTCAACCATTTAATTTAAATTTTCGGCATTTTTATTTCAATTTTTTTATGCTACCCAAATTTATGCTACACGATCACATAAATAATTAAAAACAGTTAGCCTCCCACAAAAAAAAAAAATGTAGAATTATTAATTAGAAAAAACAAAAATATTGAATTAAATTGAAGTAAAAACAAAAACAAAGTTAAATAATGAATTGAAGTAAATTAAATATGAAAAGAAAAACAAAATTACCTATTAAACACTTATACCTATTTTTTTATTTTTTTTAAATTATCTCCCAAGTTTTATTAAAATACACTTTTATTTTAGAATATTTTATGAGCAGTTTAAATGTATATCCTATCTTTACTTTTATTATATAAGTAAACCCATATTATAATGTCTGAGTAAATAACCCTGTTTAACTCCATGCTGACCCAAGAGCCGTCGTAGGTTCAACATATTAAAAGGGGCCTAATGCGTGATTTTATCGGAAGAGCATTGGCCATGGTAGGGTGGGCTAATAACACCCCCGTTTACATCTAGGGCGTGGTATGTCTAGCGAGAAGTTCTATTTCCTTTTTCTCATCCGTCTGTCCGATTTTCATGTTATCTCTTTTCCGGCCGATTTTGAATCGTTACCAATTCGCACGCGATAAACTTTAATTATTAAAGATACAAATGAGCACCCGTAATCTGTGTCCTCTAAAGAACACCACGACATTTGCCGACGAGATATAGCCGGAATTCAACGCGTGCGGGACAAACAGTTTGCAAGACCACCAGCTCAACGTTGTTCGTTACAGGAATAATATCTAAAAAATAATTTTGGCGCCCAACGTGTGGGGCTTTACTAATCTATTATAATCCTTTTCTATTCTATTTCTGTAAATTTTCCCAGTCAAGTGGGTCAAGTCTTTCATTCGCATAGGAATTCAGTGTTTATACTTTCATAAATAGTAAAACCTGACCACGAAGAAAGTTTGGCGCAGCTGTCCCTTTGTAATTTTTTTTCAAATTACATAAGCCAAGTGCTTTGGACTTTAGTCAATTAGCAGTCACTAAATGTTAGGGCTTACCGCGCTTGGCGTAGCGACACCTAATTTAAATTAGATTCGACAAGTCATCACTGCAGGAAAACAGTGCTAATGCCCACGAGCAATAGCCTGGCCGCGGTTTAGATTTAGGACTAATATGATTTGTTTTTATTTTTTTTTTAATCTGACAGATTGGAAAGTGCTTGGAACTACAATCATCGAAAAAACTGTTAGTAGTTGAGGTTGGCCACGCTTTAAATAATCGAACCAGGTCAAATGAGCAAATCACCTTTATCTTTCCTTCTTTCTCAGAACGTCTCACATAAACATACATAAGAGCTTCGACAATTGAGCTCTTGGTTAAGCATGGAGTCATTTAATTTTTATATATTTTTATAAATCATCTTTTCGCACCCATTTACATATACATATCTTATATATATCATACATATCTTTTCGTATATTTTACAAATAACTATTACAAATCTTCTCACGACTATAAAGGATGGAGGATTGAAAAGAAGAGTTAGTTATATTTTTTCTTCAGTTTGTTTTGGTGGTAGAAAAGTCCGAGAGGTAATATATATCAGAGATTTTATTTAGTTTTAATTTTTGAGAGGCAGAATAATTCAATAAATTTAGCTGTTCAATCCCAAGCAGTCAAGATTTAGTTTAGTGAAATGGGTCTTGATCATGCGGATACCGAAGAGGCAAGTGGTTCATCAGAGTTCTGTACGTTGTGCAGAACTCGAAATTCGTCCACGGAATTGTTTAAAACCAAATGTGGGCATAGTTTTTATAAAAGCTGTATAAAAACGCATTTCGCAAGGATAGAAATTTTCCTGTTTGCAAGGCATCCTGCCAAGGAGAATCTGTGGGAAGACCAGATAGTGTTGCACAGCATACAAGGCAGAAACAAAGGGTCGCAAGTTCACAGGTAGAAAGCATTGAACAAACAGCCGCTGACATGGAGAATCGAGGTCAGACTGGTGGTCGCGAAAGCATGGAGAGCATGCTGCAGGATGCAGTAAAAAGGATGCAAAATGAGTTGCTTACACAGTTGACAGAGAAAATGTCCCTTTTAATTCATTCAAATTTTGCAGGCTGGAGTCAAGAAGCTCAACGTCAAGGTGTAGCCAACGCAAGTCCGTCGTTTGACCATCTGGTACGTGTAGATGCGGGTCAACCTAATGAGGTACAGGAGCCGGTTAACCCAAACTATTCACCCAGGTCAAACCTTTCTGACCTTCCAAATCGACCCGATAAGGTCTCTCATATAATGAATGGGTGGAAGTTGCGTTTTAGTGGTGCCGAGGGTGGAATAAGCGTAGATAATTTTATTTACAGAGTTCAGGCTTTGACTTGCCAGACACTTGGCGGAAATTTCGATATCCTCTGTGGAAATGCAAGCGCGCTGTTGGAAGGGAAAGCCGATGATTTCTTCTGGCGGTACCATAAATCTGTTCGAACTGTGAGATGGGACGATTTGTGTACTGCTCTCCGCCGTCAGTTCAGGGATACGAGAACTGATGTAGATATCCGAGAAATGATCAGGGATCGTAAACAGGAAGAAAGGGAAACTTTCGACTCTTTTTATAATGCGGTGGTCCAACTGACAGATAGCTTAGAGGATCAAATGGGGGAAAGAGAGTTAATAGAAATCCTTCGGCGAAATTTAAGACCCGAGATAAGGCATGAGATCTTAAATATCTCTATTAATTCAATGTCACGGCTTCGCGAAATTTGTAGAAGCGGGAGTGTTTTCTGGAAGAGCTTAAGAGAGAGCAGGTCTACAAAAAGGGACCGCCATTCAAAAGCCACGTGTCTGAGCTCCTTGAAGATTCTCATGACCCAACCGAGTCAGAATTTTTCGATGAGCCGGAAGGAACTGTGGAGGCCATATCCTTAATCTGCTGGAATTGCAGAAAAGAAGGACATAGGTACCAGGACTGCACAGCGACACGAAAAGTGTTCTGTTATGGTTGTGGTGCTCGAAATACCTACAAACCATCTTGCCAAAGGTGTTTAAAAAACATACAACACAACACCCAAGTTGTTCGTTCGCGGACTATTCTGAAGGCACAAGGAACGAACACGGAGAATCAGGAAGCATAGATATCAAGGAGAGTATTCCTGAGAAGGATATCCTTGAACCAACTGAGGCCACTTCGGGAGGTTGGCACCAGAGGGTTTCTACTGTGAATAAGTTTATTAATAGTGGTACGAGCAAAAATATTAAAAATTTTAGGATTACAGCTAAGTCTAGAAATTCAAACAGGCTAAGAAAACTTTGGAGAGTCACTAAAGATCTGTGTGCGCTCCGAAAAAGTTGTGTCGACAAACGGCCGTATGCAGCAGTAAAAGTCCTAGGCAAGGAAGTGAAAGGGCTGATGGATACAGGAGCAGCAATGAGCTGTATAGGCGGACGATTTGCACAAGAAGTTTTAGGAAGCGGAGTGCCCATTCGTAGAGTATTTACTAATATTTCGACGGCAGACGGCAGCAAGCAAAACATTGTCGGCCGAATAAAGACAGAAGTGGAGTACAAAGGCCATAAAAAGCTTTTGGAATTGTATATAGTCCCTTCGTTAGCGCAGGATCTCTATTTAGGCATAAACTTTTGGAACCTTTTTGACCTATTACCTCAAGAGATTCAGATATCAGAGCTGAGCGCCCACGAGATTTCTGATGATCAGAGATGAAGTCTGCAAAAGGTGGTAGGCAAGTTTCTAGGTAGGTAAAACAAGCCTTCTGTCGCATCAGATCGATGTTGGAGATGCGAAACCCATTAAGCAGATTCATTTTCCTGTCTCTCTAGCAGTAGAAAAATTAATCTATGCTGAAATAGATCGAGTTCTGCAGCTAGGGGTAATTGAGGAATCCGACAGCGCCTGGTCATCACCGGTAGTCCTGGTTCAAAAGCCCGGAAAAGTTAGGATTTGTCTAGACAGCCGCAAAGTGAACGCGGTGTCTGTTAAGGACGCATACCCGTTGCCACAAATTGACGGTATCCTTAGTCGGTTGCCCAAAGCTAATTTCATTAGTAGTCTAGACCTTAGGGACGCATTTTTGACTCTGCAATGCAGGCCAAACGATGTCACGTCTGATGGATAAGGTTATCCCAGCAGCCTTACGAAATGAGGTTTTCATTTACCCCGATGATCTCCTTATAGTTTCCGAAAGCTTTGAAGCGCATATGGAAATACTTGAGACAGTTGCAGATTGCATCCAAAAAGCAGGCTTGACTGTTAATGTTAAGAAAAGTCATTTCTGCGTGCAACAGGTCAAGTATTTGTGTCATTTAATTGGGGAAGGTGTTATACGCACGAACCCAGATAAAGTGGCTGCGATTCAAAAGTTTCCATTGCCAAAAACTCTTAGGAGTCTGAGAATTTTTTTAGGTATGGCTGGCTGGTATAGAAAGTTTATTGAAAATTTTGCTACAATCGCGGCTCCGTTGACCGATTTATTAAAAGCATAGAGAAAGTTTAGTATGACGGATAAGGGAAGAGAGGCTTTTGAGGAACTAAAGCTTAAATTATGTTCAGCGCCAGTCCTTAGAAGTCCAGATTTCAACAAGCCTTTTTATATTCATTGCGACGCAAGTAAAAGCGGGGTAGGAGGCGTTTTGATCCAAAAGACAGAGGATGGTGATGAGTACCCAATCGCATATGTATCCAAAAAGCTCAATAAAGCCCAGAGGAATTACTATGTAACTGAGCAAGAGTGTCTTGCGGTGATCACAAGCGTGAAGCGCTTTCGTCCGTATGTAGAAGGCCACGAGTTCACCATTGTTACAGATCACGCATCGCTCAAGTGGTTGATGAACCAGACGGATTTGCTTTTGCGGTTAGCAAGGTGGGCCCTCAAGTTGCAGGCTTTTAGATTTACGATTGAGCATCGGAAGGGGTCACTGAATGTTGTTCCTGATGCACTCTCGAGGCTAAACGAGGACGAATTAGTGAGCATAGATGCCTCTAATGGCTTGTTAGTAGATACTTCCTCCGATCATTTCCGTAGTCCTGAGTATATTGGTCTGATAGACAGTCTAAGAGCCAATTGCTCGAAATTCCCAGACTTAAAGGTTGTGGACGGTTTAGTATATAGGCGCTCAGAACACGCAACAGGTGAACCGCTCCACGACGTGTACATTTGGAAGCTTTGGGTACCCGTTCAGCTGGTAGGCGAGGTTTTGAAGAACGCGCATGATCATCCACTTGCATCTCACGCGGAGTTCACAAGACTCTATAGCGAATTAGACGCTATTATTATTGGCCCGGTTTGGTGGGAGATGTGAAGGCGTATATTGGCGGGTGTGAATCTTGTAAGACCACTAAGGCACCCAACAGTCCTCTTCGACCTCCAATGGGTAAAGCGCCAGAGTCGGAAAGATTCTTTCAGCGGATCTATATCGATTTTCTGGGTCCGTATCCGCGTTCAAAGAGCGGGAATGTTGCTATTTTTATAGTCTGGGACCACTTTGCGAAATTTGTATTCGTTAAGGCCGTGAAGAAGCTGGAAGCAACGGTCGTAATAAAATATTTAAAAGAAGAATTGTTTCATCTTTGCGGAGTCCCGGAGACAATTATATCTGACAACGGCTCACAATTTAGATCGGAACAGTTTCAGAAGCTTTTGAGGGAGCATAGAATTTCTCACAAGCTGACTGCCATTCATTCGCCCAAAGCAAATGCGTCAGAACGCGTTAACCGATCCATAATTACTGCAATACGTTCTTATGTAGACGTCAGTCAAAGAGACTGGGACGCAAACTTAAGCAGCATTTGTTGTGCTTTAAGGTCAGCTACACATTCGGCTATTGGTACGTCACCCTACTATATGGTATTTGGCCAGCATATGGTAACGTCAGGTGGGACATATGCCTTGCTAAGATCACTTGAAGTATTGCAGGATAGAGGGATATCTTTTACTAGAGAGGATTCACTGAAATTGGCTCGAGGTAAGGCAAAGAAACTTTCACAACAACAGGATAGCAAAAACAGAGAACGTCATAACCTGAGATCGCGAGAAGTGAACTTTTCTAATGGCCAAGAAATATTTCGCCGTAACTTTAAGCAAAGCTGCTTTCAAACCGGCTACAATGCAAAGTTAGGACCAGCATTTTCGTAAACGTAGAGTCTTCCACGAATCCCAGCTCTAGCCCCGGCGGGAGGCCATTGCTAGACGCTCCATGCTTTCTTTTCGAAACCATACCTTGACCTGAAAGGTTGCATCAATAGAGAGGTCCTAAGCTGCCATAAAAGGAATAGAGTCCCGATCCGTGTCCCATTTTGTGACGAGGCTTATTATTGTGGAACAGTGGACAGTGGAAGCGTTTTGGCCAGATTCTAGCCCAATTACATAGTTTTTCCCCAGACCCCTAAGGGTAAGTTCGGTTGAGGTGCAGAGCAAAGCAAGTGAATATGCTCTCACACAAACATTTTTTTTTGTTCTTATCTCAGGTAGGGAACGGCGCCTTCAAATAATCTTCAAATAATCTCTGCCGTGGAGACAAAAGCGAGCAGTGCAAAATTGATCCCCTCTCCAAGCTCAGTTTATCTTTGGCGCGGCAAACTAAGGAGTTTTAAGTTTCCCAAGAAAACCCCGATCGTGGTCGGGAAATCGAAGGTTTTTTTATTTTATTTATTTTAAAGTGTCGCAACCAAAGAAATAATGAAATAATGAAGATATAATGAAAAAACCTTCCCTTTACAGTTATCAGCAAATAATAATGTAGTTTTAAAAACCTCGAGAAGTTGAGAAAAATAAAAAAAAAAATTAATCTTTAAATGTTAAATATTCTCTTAAAAAAAAAATCTCTAAAATAATGAATTATGTATAAATGAGTAAATAATTAAAATTTTTATAAGAAAAAAACTTAACGGTAAAGAAGATGTAAAGAAAGAAACAAAAAAAAAATATGCATAAGAAATTGTAAAAATAATTTATCAGTAAAGAATTCTTTAAAATCATGTAAAAGAGGATTTAAAAAAAAAAAAAAGAAGTTAAAGTTTTTGTGTGTGCAAAATTTTGGTTTTTTTGTTCAATTCTTTTTACATTTGATTAACAGAATTTACAGCATCACCGCCAACGAATGGAAGCGCTTTCATCATTGGACTAATTAGGGTGAGCCATGTTCAACCATTTAATTTAAATTTTCGGCATTTTTATTTCAATTTTTTTATGCTACCGAAATTTATGCTACACGATCACATGAATAATTAAAAACAGTTAGCCTCCCACAAAAAAAAAAATGTAGAATTATTAATTAGAAAAAACAAAAATATTGAATTAAATTGAAGTAAAAACAAAAACAAAGTTAAATAATGAATTAAAGTAAATTAAATATGAAAAGAAAAACAAAATTACCTATTAAACACTTATACCTATTTTTTTATTTTTTTTAAATTAACTCCCAAGTTTTATTAAAATACACTTTTATTTTAGAATATTTTATGAGCAGTTTAAATGTATATCCTATCTTTACTTTTATTATATAAGTAAACCCATATTATAATGTCTGAGTAAATAACCCTGTTTAACTCCATGCTGACCCAAGAGCCGTCGTAGGTTCAACATATTAAAAGGGGCCTAATGCGTGATTTTATCGGAAGAGCATTGGCCATGGTAGGGTGGGCTAATAACACCCCCGTTTACATCTAGGGGCGTGGTATGTCTAGCGAGAAGTTCTATTTCCTTTTTCTCATCCGTCTGTCCGATTTTCATGTTATCTCTTTTCCGGCCGATTTTGAATCGTTACCAATTCGCACGCGATAAATTTTAATTATTAAAGATACAAGTGAGCACCCGTAATCTGTGTCCTCTAAAGAACACCACGACATTTGCCGACGAGATATAGCCGGAATTCAACGCGTGCGGGACAAACAGTTTGCAAGACCACCAGCTCAACGTTGTTCGTTACATAAATAAATTTTAATATTATGTATTGTTTTATATATTTCGTCCCATTTCATTATCTAATGAAAAATTTGCTAGACTCTTGAAACCATTTTTTGATTTTGTTTTATTTAATTTTTTTTATTTTTACTATACATAAAATAAGATTTTTTTGGATACATATACATTTATATTCAATATATCACTAAATGGATGTACATATTGTCTTAAGAGGGTTTTTTGTTTTTCGTATTAGAACATCATTTTATAATTATTGTGGGCGTTTTTTTTATATTTTATATTTTGTCCAGATCATTAGCTATTCATGGCTCCCTTTGGTACACATTTATTATGAAATATATATGTATGCATTTTACAAGATAAATGCGCACATAATTAAGACAATGATTGATAATAAGATTTTCGTTAATTCTGTATTTATTGTTTTGGACTCTATTTTATTTATAACATTTGCAGTGGAGTCCACTTCACCCTTGCAGAGGGTATTATAATTTTGTCCAAAAGTGCACACTTTTATACTATACACACTATACGCAGTAAAGGAGACATCTCCGACCCTATATAGTATATATATTCTTTATCAGGATCACCTCCTGAGTTGATATGAGCATGTCCGTCTGTCCGTTGGTCTGTCTGTCTGTTTCTACGCGAACTAGTCTCTCAGTTTTAAAGATATCGACTTGAAACTTTGCACACACCCTTCTTTCCTTTGCACGCAGTATATAAGTCGGAACGCCCGGTATCGACAGACTATATCCTATAGCTGCCATATAACTGATTATTCGGAAATGGTATAACTTTGGTGTTTTTAGAGTTAGAGAGTTAAAATTTGACATGAGAGTTATTTTTGAGAGCAAAAAATTACGACATGCCAAATTTCATAAGGATCGGCCGACTATATCCTATAGCTGCCATATAACTGATTGATCGGAAATGGTGTAACTTCGGTGTTTTTTGTGTTAGAGAGTTCAAATTTTACATGAGCGCTATTTTTGGCAAAAAATTTTTTTTAGATTTTGTATTGTAATAATTTGGATTATATATTCAAATTCCCATAAGAATCGGCCAACTATATCCGATGTTTGCGATACATATCCGGTTTTAACTGCAAGAGTATATAAACTTCGGCTCCGCCCAAAGTTAGCTTTCCTTTCTTGTTTTAAAATAAAACCTAGTTTTATATAGTTTTTAGGCCACCCTTTAATGTCGCTCAATTAACAATTAATTTTCTATACTACAAAAAAATATGCATCGCAGTGCTATATAAAAAAAATTATGCAACGCAGTGCATGGATAAAAAAAAAAAAGTGCGCTCTAGGAAGCGCTGTTGGTCCCCTTTTTCTCTGGTCCCTTTCCGGTGCTGACTTCACAGGTGCACTTGCAACAATGGTTTGTTTGTTATCAGGTAGTTATCCGGTCCTCTCGGTAGTTGTTTGGAGGTTAAAACTTTAATTATTCGTTGCTCATAGGTTATTGGTATGGGGTTGATGGTCCGAATTTTTTGCAGTTTTTTTTTTATATCCTTCTGGGTTATATTCTCCTCGGTGTGTTCTCGTCCTTCGTCATGGTCGTCATGAATCTTTGAATGAATTTCGGCCACTTACGTTTATAACCGGGACCTCGAATTATGTAAGCACTGCGAAAAGGGTTACAGTGTGTGCCCCTCTTAGTACTCTTGGTACAGTGGGTGCTCAATATATATATATATATATATGTATATATATGTATGTGCATATTACATGTGCATGCACCATAAGTTGGTCTATCTGCTGATCATCCGGCTCCATCTGCATGCAGAAATTAACATTGTTATAACGTTTAAAATAAAACACAATTTGCCTTTATTATTACGGCATTGAAAAATCTCAATGACCAAACATAGGATAAGACCAAACAATAGGATAAGAAACCATCATTTTAAACTGCCACATTAATAGACTACTATTCATTCTATTAGATTCAAAATTCCACTTCATCTAAGCTACCTACTGCTATCTACAACATCGCATGTAAAAAAACGT
Organism: Drosophila bipectinata; assembly: GCF_030179905.1. Classification (NCBI taxonomy): domain Eukaryota; kingdom Metazoa; phylum Arthropoda; class Insecta; order Diptera; family Drosophilidae; genus Drosophila; species Drosophila bipectinata. The sequence continues at coordinate 15,457,484 of NC_091740.1, read as the reverse complement.
GGTGGGAGTGATACAAGCTGTGGGTATCGTTTAGTCGGAAATGTCGACTACAGCCATTCTTTCTTATTATAGAATCAATTTTGGATGAAATGAACGATGGAGGTTTGGACTCAAGCTTAATTAAGAGGGAGAGTGTTGGAGCTGCCTACGATTGCAACACATATCAACTTAATTCTGAAACTTCAATGCCCGTTCAAGGTGTAGTCCAACTGGGATCAGTAGTGACCAACCCTATTAGTTATGGTAAGAATTCATATAATTTAAGCATTATTGAAAATAATTTATTTATTGTTAACTTAATTTTTTAGATCAGAGGAGTATGCTTATGCCCCAAAGCATAGATACAAATGCCAACGCAAGTGACCCCAATGAGATCGATAGAACTCATTCTCCAACAGTTGCAAATGCTTCATCAGACAATGGCCCCAATAGTTTTTCAATGCTTCAAAGGGCGGCAGATGGTAACAGCTTTTCCGAAGAGCCAAAAACATCACAATCAGTGATTTCTCTTCATCGCTATTCATCTCTGAATAATAGGTTCATACCCCAAGGTAAAGACAAATAAAAATAGTAAATGATTATTTATTTTATAGTTCTCTTTTAAGCTGCTCAACAACATAATCCATCTTCTATGCATTCATCACCGGCCAGTGCAATATATTATCCACAACAAAGTAATCAACGACCACAAATTACAACATTAGCTGAAGATCAAAATCGAGTTAATGAGCCCCACGATATTTCTGAATTTGTCACATATGTGTGTCAAGATTCTAATCACAATACTATTACGGGTTCAGTTGGTAATCATACATTTCAACATGGACCCGCATCACATTTTCAAATTCATCAACAGCTTCGTAGTGCGAAATTAGCATCTTCACCGTCAACTCATTACCATAGTACAATGCTACCGCCTATGCTGCCACCCATGGCGCGACCTGTAGCTATAATTCGAAGCAGCGGAGATTTGACTTTAGTGCAAACACCTTCTCCTGCCCTAAATTCTGCAAACAGTTCTCCCAACGTGACGAGCAACATATCAAACTTAGCTAAAAGTATCTCGGATTCGGAAAACAACAGATCTCTAGATACAATAGAGACTAATAATAGACCAATTAATACAGAAACTGTTTCACAAAACGTTCACAGTTCTGAAAACGAATTAGTAGGTGCCACGTCCCCTCCACCGCATGGGAATGCTCCAACTCCCCCAAGTCCACATGGTTATAGTGACTCTGGGCGGTGCAAGTTGTCATCGGCTGGTTTAAGCTCAGTAAGCAAAATAACCGCACAAATGTATTCTTCCTCAACTAATAGAGAATATTTTAATCATTTTCATTCACAAGCTTCCCCGGTAAGTTTATTAGGCATAATCTATTATAATAACAAGAAAGGAAAGCTAACTTCGGGCGGAGCCGAAGTTGATATACCCTTGCAGTTAAAACCGGGTATATATCGCAAACATCGGATATAGTTGGCCGATCCTTATGAAATTTGGTAGGTTGGATCAACTGACCAAAAATATAATCTGTACCAAGTTCCAGCTTTCTTCAAAAACACAAAAGTTGGGTCATTTCCGATCGTTCAGTTATATGGCAGCTATAGGATATAGTCGGCCGATCCTTATGAAAATTTGAAGTCTCTAACTCTAAAACCACCAAAGTTATACCATTTCCGATCTATCAGTTATATGGCAGCTATAGGATATAGTCGGCCGATCCGGGCCGTTCCGACTTATATACTGCGTGCAAAGGAAAGAAGGGTGTGTGCAAAGTTTCAAGACGATAGCTTTAAAACTGAGAGACTAGTTTGCGTAGAAACAGACAAACGGACAGACGGACATGCTCATATCAACTCAGGAGGTGATCCTGATCAAGAATATGTATACTTTATAGGGTCGGAGATGTCTCCTTCACTGCGTTGCACACTTTTGGACAAAATTATAATACCCTCTGCAAGGGTATAAAAATATCAAAAATAAAATTTTCGTTATAATTTCCTTTTAATAGACTTCATAAAAATTTGGGTGATCCACATTTAATAATAATAATCACGTTGTTTCAATACTTTGTCTTCATTTCATATTAGAAACAAGACTTTAAATAGAAGTGAAGAAGTAGAAGGAGTAGAGAGAAACAGTGCTTAGTGAAAGAGTTCACTGTGTTTTTCTCCGTCACTGCTCTCCGGAGGTCCAGGCTCCCACGTCCCACCTTTTCTTTATGAGTTTTAATTTCAATCCTTCCTTGTTTAGCGACATCTCTGGCGTAGTCCTGGGTCTTGTGGTGCCTTCTCCGGAGTCCTGGAAATGGGAAATTAATGACAGTCATCCTTGTTGCAGCTGGGCTGTGTCGTCGGTGGAAACTATTGCCATTTATGCTTTCGGAACCCTCTAACATGGTTTACTTTTCTTATTTAATCCTCCCTCCACTTGATTTTTTTTGTTAAATATTTTTCTCTCTGGATAAAATCATTACATCATTACAAAGGATAAAATCTCTTCCCTAAAATTATTTTTGTTTGCGTATGCTTATGCTTATTTTAATCTTTTTATTATTGTTTGGTCATTTATAATTTTCAATTCCAGTAAAATAGAAAGACGAATTATATTAAATTAAATGTAATCAGAGCTTGTAAATAACTGTCAACCGTTTTTTTTCTTGCGCTCTCGTTGCGAGCAGAACCGAAAAAGTTCATACTCTCTCGCTCTCGCTCTGAGCAAGAGACTTTTGCTGTCCTTAATTCTATTTTCTGTTGAGCGCTTTTCGTTGAGCCTTTTTATTTCGGTCGTTTAATGAGCAGTGCGTGAAGAGCGGAACGAGAAACGCTCGCACAAAGAGAGTCAGCAAAAGACCGATTGACCGAAAAACTCAATCCAAACGGTCTTTTCATTTACTTTCGTTGTTGTTGCTTTCGTAATTATTATGTTTTTACTGCAAAAGGAATGCAAAAAAAGTTTCAGACAATGTTGTTTTTAGATTTTTATTTTTTTATTTTATATCTTATATTCATATTTTTTGTAAAATTTTTTATATTTATGTGTTAAGCTTAACAACTAGTAAGGAGTTTAAATTTTCTGCGCTAATCGAACTTCTTTGTTCACTTAAAATAAAATGTAGGGCTGAGAATGCCCGTTCGACGGAGACTTGCATTGCAGGTGTAGCCAGCACAACCTGCGCTAGTGCACTTATATGCGGCATCCTAAGTTTCAAATCATTGAAAAAATCCAATATGTTGCAATTTAATGGCAAGCGACCAAATGTTACGTCGAAGTTTTCAATGTCAGCATAAATTTTGGATAGTTTTGTAGAAACTGGATCTTCTTTGTTTTCCGAAACTGTCTGAAAATCGTCCAAAAATGCCGAGAACAGGGACTTCTCTTCAGATGAGGATGCGGTTGAAATTGACGAGGCAGTGGAAGCAAACATCTCTTCATGCACAGGAGTTTCGAGCGCTGCAACATTTCGTGTTTGTGCCTTAAATAATAAAGCGATAATAAGTATAAAATGTATTTTGGATTTTAGTTTAGTACAAGTATTAGTTTTTGACGAAGACAATTTTAATTAGAGTCTCAAACCTACAACATAAACAAAACAGGACCCACATTTCAAACATTCTACGACATACGGCTTACTTCTTTCAACTCATGTAAACGAAAAGCAGTTTTTTTTTAATTAGCCTTTGCTAAGGATTTTTGATTGGTCGACAACATACAATTTACACGAGGATCCATGTAAATCGCTGCCAACAATGCATCATTTTCTAATAATTTGGTTTCCCTTATTTTGATTTGTGCCGATAGTTTTTTTTAAATTAAATTGTAGCTATTATCGCATTTCAATTTGAGTTCCATCCATACTACGAAGAACTCACTATAAACTAAATCTTTGTTTTGTAGCTTTAGGGTTGCCTGGTATGTGTCACTGAAAGCGTCAATGTACGTCTCGATCCAATCCCAATCGGCCTCTACACAAATATTTGGCCGCGTTGCCAGGAAATCCTTTAAGTCCAATAGTTTATTTAGCATTAAATACGTCGAATTCCACCTTGTAGCAACGTCGAGCGATGGTATGTTTTTTTCATTCTCAACTAAAATACGTCTGCATAGATTTTATAAATATGAAGTATTTATAATATATAAAATTTATATATTTATATATAATTATATATACATATACATATATATATATATTTATTTATTATTTTCCCCGATTCATCCCGATTGGAATATAAATTTATATATTTGTACTTCTATAACTTATAACTTACCTATATGTTTCTGTGCGCAGCGATTTGCATAATGTGCGACAGGCACTTATTCTATCGGCGATCTCCTTTGTTTTGTTTACATCTGTGTAGGGGGGCGTGGTTCCGCAAAAAGATTCCAGAAAAATCAGAAGTCGGGGGAAAGAACGCGTTCAGCTTTATTGGCTGCGTACATCAAATTGATCTTAAAAACTAGTGAAAAAAAAGAGATCGCCGACAGCCAACGAGCGAGAAGAGAGGGCACAGAGGGGCGAGTGTGCACGCGCTATTTAGCGCGGGTGCGCTCTTCAGCGCGGATGCGCTCTTCAGGTGAGTGGCTCATGGCCCCTCACCTAAACATTCCGCCCCCCTTGCAATCGCTCGGGTTGCAATATCTCCCTCGGTGTTATGGCTGGTGGCAGGCTCCGGACACGACCCATCCAAACACGGTGCTCTGGGCCACTGGCAGTCCGTCCTGGATCTTCAGGAAGCCCGGTTGAATAATCCGTGGGTACATATCTGCGCCCAGGACGACGGAGATTGTCGCTGGCAGATGGAATCGCTCATCCGCCAGGGTCACGCCTCGGAAGTGGGCACGCACCGCCTCGCTCAGCTCCCGAGACGGCGTACGAACTCGCACGTGAGGCTCGATCTTGAACATGACCTCCAGCCAAACGCTATCATCGGTCGTTGACCCCACGGTGGCGGAACACACCTGTTCGTCCCCCACGCTGGTAGTGGGCAGTCGGAAACACGCTGCGAGCGAGGCGTCGATGCAGCTCGAGGGCGTGCATGGGTCGATAAGGGCCCCCGTATCGAAGCTCCGGGTCCCGGTGTCGATCCGCACTAGTGCAGTCGGCAGCACGTTGACGCTGTTCCGTTGCAGCAGCGATGAGAGGGTAGGCGCAGCGACCGCGTCCAGCGGGGGCCCTCGACGAGAGGCGGAACTTTGCCTAGGTGCGGATGACGCGGGCGGATGAGCGGTGGTTGGCAACCGAGGAGTGGCGGAAGAAGGCCGAGGATGTAACGACGAGTGCCGGGACGTCGGTGGCCGTGGATCGGGTTGGGGTTGCCGGAAAGTGGCGGACCCAGGCCGAGGAGCACCCGAACCGCGCCGGGAGTTGGCGGATGACGGCCGGGCGCCAGACGAGACACTCTGTGTCCTGACTCCCGCGCTCCGTGACCGGTGCTCCTTTTGGCGTGCCTTGCGCCGAGCCCGCGGCTTCTCCACGAGATGCAGCAGCGGGTGGTGATCCTGTCCACACGTCTTACAACCGTCACCCCGACGACAGGATCCGTCGGAGTGCTCGTGGGCCAGGCAGCTCGAGCAATACCGGTTCACAAGAACCGCTCGGAGCCGCTTCTCGGCGCTAAGGCGTAGGAAGCGCCGACACTTCTTTAAGGCGTGGATTCCATTGCAGACTCGGCAACGGTAGGATTGAATACCACGAGTACATCTGCTCTCCAGCGGTGCGTGGGTGTTGCGTGGACGTGGCGACATCGTGTTGGCTATGGCTGACGGAAATATGATAAAGGAACAAATAACATGATCAGAATCGGTGTAAATGAAGGTTCGGAACTACGGGCAGAGCTACGGGACAGCACAATGGACAGGAACATTGGAGCGGAAGAAATGTTGATTACTGTGGGTAGGCGGACGCGTCTAACGGAAGAAGCACGACCTTAACAACGGGCCGCTTTACAAGCCCTCGCGCGGTGCGGATGTCGATCACGCGGACATGGCCATCAGAGCCGGGATACACCGCGTCAACCCTGCCTAAACGCCACTCATTGGACGGAAGGTTGTCTTCCTTGACGACGACCATATCCCCAACGCGGAGGTCCCTCGTAGGGGCTCGCCACTTGTTTCTCTTATGGAGCTCCTTGAGATACTCCTCCTTCCACCGGAGCTGAAGTTGCTGCTGAAGCGCCTTGAGGTGTTGCCAACGATTGATGATGGAATTGGTGTCCCCCTTTATCTCGGGCTCGACCGTGGCGAGAAGTGGTCCTCCCACAAGAAAGTGCCCGGGTGTAAGAGCTAGCAGGTCAGCAGGGTCTTCGGACATTGGCGCGAGTGGCCGCGAATTCAGGCACGCCTCGATCTTCGCCAGGAGAGTAGCCAGCTCCTCAAAGGTGTATTTTCGCGTGGCGGCGGACTTGTAGAACAAGGTCTTGAAGCTCTTGACCCCTGCTTCCCAAAGGCCCCCCAAAGGCTCCGGGGAGCTCCCGGAGGAATGAAATGCCAGAGAAGCTGCTGGTGACTATAGACACCGGTCACAGCCCCCTTTAAGCTCTGGAGAAAATCGCGGGATAGTAGAGCAGCTGCTCCCACAAAGGTCTTCCCGTTGTCGGACTGCACTTGACGGGGGCATCCTCTCCGGGACACGAACCGTGCGAAAGCCGCCAGAAATTTCTCGGTCGTAAGGTCCGACGTAGGCTCTAAATGGATGGCCTTAGTAGAGAAACTCACAAACACCAACACATAACCCTTTGTGATGAGACAGGCCCTCCCCGTATAGTTTTTTATCTCGAAGGGACCGGCATAATCCACACCGGTGTGCGTGAACGGGCGCGAGAAGGACGTCCGTTCCTTGGGTAGCTCTCCCATGAGTTGCGTCTGCAACTTCTTCTTGTGGATGACACATACCTTACAAGAATGAACAACGGACTTGACCAAATTCCTCACCCTCGGAATCCAGAACTTGGCCCGGATCAGACGGATCATCAGCTGACTGCCACCGTGCAGCGTGATGCGATGTGTAAAATGAACCAGGAGTCGAGACAGCTGACAGTCGTACGGAAGGATAATAGGGTGCCGTTCGTCATATTGGAGAAGTTCAGAAGACGTGACCCGGCCGCAGGCTCTCATAAGGCTTTGCGAATCCACGAAGGGGTTCAGATTCTGAATCGGACTGGATGCCGATATCGGACGCTTTTCGCTTAAGCAGCCCATCTCAGAGACGAAGTGTCTGCGCTGAGTGACGGAAACTAGAAGACGTTCAGCCGACGTAACCTCATTAGCGGTCAGGTGCTCTTCAAACGAGGGTCGAATCTTCCGCGCGCGCTGGATGAAGCGATTAACATAGGCAAGGACTCGTAATGCCTTGTCGAGTGTGGAAAAACGCTCAAGGAGATCTTCGGGGGGTACTTTCGCGACATGGACCTTGACTGCTCGCTTCTCGAGTTCAGTCACGGGGGCATCATAGCCTTGAGTGGGCCAGTCGCTGCGAGGCCTCTGCAGCCAGTCAGGACCGTGCCACCACAACTGGTTATCTGCAAGATCTTGGAGAGCTACGCCCCGGCTAGCGAGATCCGCAGGGTTATGCTCGGAGCGGACATGTGCCCATTTTTACACGTCGGTGAACTGGGTGATCTTGGTCACCCGGTTGGCCACGAACGTTGTCCACTGGCACGCTGGCTTATGCAGACACGCGAGGACAATAGTCGAGTCGGTCCAACAGTATAGGGCAGACGCGGCCCCTGGCATTTGTGGCAGAACGGCGGTGGCCATCTCGGACAACAACAAGGCACCGCACAGTTCTAGTCGAGGGAGCGAAACCGTCTTAACTGGGGCCACTCGAGTCTTTGCAGTCAGCAGGGTCACTATTACCGTGGACCCGATTTCGACACGAACGTAAATTGCTGCGCCGTACGCCTTCTGTGAAGCGTCGCAGAACCCATGGTGTTCGACCTTGAGGTGAGGTCGGAACGCGACCCATCGAGGAACACGAATCTGATCGAGCACCGAGTAATTCTTTAGGAAGTCAACCCATCGCTGACAGAAATCTTGAGGGAGGGCGTCATCCCACCCTAGATCCAGAAGCCAAATGTCTTGCATGAACATTTTTTCCCGAACAATGAAAGGAGCGAGCCAACCTGCTGGATCGAACAATTTGGCAATTTGGGAGAGGACTTGGCGCTTTGTGAAAACCGAGCCGGAAGTCAATTCTGGCGGGACAAAAAAGAATTCATCAGTCGTCGCTTTCCACCGCACGCCGAGTGTCTTGGCCGTGCTCTCTGCATCGATGTCGAGAAAGTCAGCACGGAGACGGTGATCGATCGGAATGTCGGCCAGGATTGCCTTGTTATTCGACGTCCATTTCCTAAGTGGGAACCCTGCTGACTCTAGGGCCCCTTTCAGCTCCCGAATCGAAGCTTGGGCTTCAGTTTTGGAGTCTGCCCCCGCGAGAACGTCATCAACGTACATAAACTGCCGGATAATTTGGCTTGCCTGCGGATACTTCGACTCTTCGTCGTCAGCGAGCTGTCGCAGCACACGGATCGCCAGGAACGGGGCACAATTGACACCGAAGGTGACCGTTTTCAACTCGTAGTCGCGGATATCCCCATCGGGATTGCGAAACAAAATACGTTGGAGCGGAGTATGCTTGGGGTCTACCCAAATTTGCCGATACATCTTCTCGATGTCGGCGTTGAAGACAAACCTAAAGTACCGCCACTTTAGGATTTGAATCGTCAGGTCGGATTGTAAGACCGGGCCCGCGTAAAGAATGTCGTTCAGACTGGTCCCGTTTGCGGACGGGCTCGAAGCATTGAAGACCACTCGCACCTTGGTGGTCGTGCTTTCGGGCTTGAAGACTGCATGATGTGGAAGATAGTAGGTAGCGGAATTGCTCGCGGGAGAGACCTCGGTCATGTGGCCTAAGTCGATGTACTCCTGAATTACCGAGTCATAGCGGGCCTTAAGGGGCGGGTCCCTCTTCAGGCGCTGCTCGTTACGCAGAAACTGAGCAAGGGCAAAGGACCGTGAAGCCGCTAGCTCGGAACCCTTCTGCCCGGGGTCGCGTAAGGGGAGCGTCACAACGTACTTGCCACACTCGTCTCTTTTCGTCGTCTGGACAAAATTGTGCTCGCAAACTGAATCCGATTCCGAACTTATCGGTGTGGGCACATCTTCCACCTCCCAGAATTTGGTGAGGAGCTGATCCAGTGAGTCACCGAGGCTGGGGGCCACTCGTGTGGAAAAAACGGACACGCTGCGGGGATTGGCTGGAGATAATGGGCCTGTCAACACCCATCCAAAAATGGTCTCCTGACCGAGAAGCGACCCGCATATGTTAGCCTTGGCATTACCGAGGAGAATGGACGGAAGAATGTCAGCTCCTATTAGTACATCGACTTGGGAGCTCTCAAAGAAGTTGGGGTCCGCCAGGGGAATGTCGGGCAGCCCCTTGAGACGATCTCGCGGAATCGGGTATGATGGCTGATTTCCTGCCAACTGCGGCAGAACGTAGGCCGCAGTCTCTAATTGTAGCCCGGGTCTAGACGGCGACCGAATGGAGAAATGGCACAATTTTGTAGACTGCGCGGAAATGGTCTGATTAAGGCCGGAAACTTGGGCTTGAATCGTCTTGAAGGGTGGTTTGACGAGGTTGAACAGTCGTTCCGTTATGAAGGTCGCTTCGGACCCTGAGTCTATCAGAGCTCGTGCCTGGAAGCTGCACCCCAAATGGCACACGTTGATAAGGGCCGTGCCTAGTAGAACGGCTCCTGACCCGGAAGCGAAACACACCTGCACATCCGACTGCTCCTCTGAGCCGTTTGTGCTTCTGGCAGTCTGTGCGGGTCGAGCCCTTGCTGTCGTAGGCGGACTTGGAGCGGTGGCGATCGGATTGCCGCGGTGCAGAAGGGTGTGGTGTCGGCTGTGACATGTGAAGCAGGTATGGGCGCTCGTGCAGTCTCGTTGCTGGTGCCCTCGGGCAAAACAGTTCAAACACAGCTGCTTCCTTTTGATGTAGTCCGAGCGCCCATTTACGTCCATTTCCAAGAACCGCGGACATAAACGAATGGGGTGGTTCTCCCTCGAACAGAGATCGCAACCCTTGGGGCCCGGAGCCACTCGAGTCTCGTATGAGTGGAGCCTTCGAGCAGGGGCAGTAGGAGTTCCCGACCTTGGCGGAAGTTGCCCGGAGCCACTAGGTCTGACGTCCTCGATCGCTTCCAGAGTGCGATGGCGCTCTGTCAGGAAGTTGTCTAATTCCTTCCATGTTGGAATTTCGGCCTTGTTATGAACGGATTGCTCCCACATGGAAAGTGTGACTTTGGGGAGCTTTGACGAAATCATAAACACCAGGAGGCAGTCCCAAGCCTCAACATTGATGGCGGACATTGCTAGGGCTGTCAGACAACACTCCAGAAATAGCCTGGAGGTTGAAAAGGATTTTCAACTGGCTATTGACCAGTAGCCGCCGGTTCTCAAAGCGGTCTGTGAGGCTTTGCCAAGCGACGACAAACCCCTCATGGGTAAGCGGAGCCTTAGAGACAATGGCGTGGGCGTCTCCACTTGTTTCGGACAGTAAGTGGAACAACCTCTCTACCGGGGTGAGCCGCGAGTTTTGGATGTAAATGGCCGTAAACAAGTCTCTGAAGGTGGGCCACCGAAGATAGTCACCCGCGAAGACCTCGGTATCCACCGGAGGTAACCGGCAGCCTGTAGGCGCGGGCGTGTGGACATTGACAGAAGCCTGAGTGGATTGGGAAGCAATTTTCTCCCGAAGCTGGGCAATACATCTCGAATAGACGGAGTAGCAGTAGTTGTACTTCGATTCCAGCACGGTCGAGGTGGCCACATTGTCGTCTGACACGGCTAGTAAATCGGAGCAGCTCTCATAGCTTTTCTCCACCTTCTCCCACAGTGCCCGAATTTGGTCCCGATGGACCTCGCAAATGTACTGGGAGCCTCCTTCCGTTTCTCTGGCGCCCGGAGTATTTATGTTAGCCTCAAATTGGCTAATTCGATCCGTTGTGGCGATGAACTTTTTCAGCGCCACGTCGACCGCACTTTGAGCCATTTTTGCAACGGAACGAGTCTGCCTCTGTGAAGGACCGGGGATTGTATTGACGGATTCGTCACTCTTTGCCCTTGGAATGGCACTGTACGCCTTAGGCTTTAAAAGAGGCGTCCGCGGAGAAGCGGATTGAGATCTGTCCAGACGGATGGTTGGGATCGGACGTGGCTTTTTGTCGTCTCCCGTGGGCATTCTCAGACACCAATTCGCTGGTCAGAACTTGTCGACTGACGCGCGCAGTAGGTGCCTCGTACGAAGCGGTAGCCGGTCACTAATGTGATGAGACCGGTGAGATCGCGGACGAATTGCGATTGCAAGGCCAAGTGGGAATTAGAAGCGCCGATGTCGAGAGGAACGTCGGATGCGGCACAATTCGGATGTGGGAGAAACTTCAGGAAGCCAAAAAGAAAAACCCAGAAGGGCCAAGGTTCGTTGAGATTCTAGGCGGATTTTGCCAGATGCGAAGTAGAAGCAGCGTTAGGGAAATGACGGAACGGAAAATGGACAAGGCCCGGAAAATTCGTGATCGTTCGGAAAAATAATTGATGACTGTCTATATAGATATGTCTGTATATTTCGACCAGTATGGCTCGTACGTAAATATTCAATTCCTGACTATTTTCGAAATTGCGGAGCCGGAAAGGTGGACTTGACCTTGGCTTGGATTGAACACAGAGAAAAAAAATAAATAATTAATTTTTGCCTAATTGGCGGATTTAATTATTATGGAAACAGACGGGTGGAGTTGAAAATTTCAATTCTTAATCAATGGGGGTTAAGGAACCCGAAGCTGGAACGGTGGAATTGAAACCGCGGCTAGGTTCAGAAAGAAGATCGACAATTAAATTATTTAATTATAATTTCTTTTTCGATAATTAAATTTTCGATTTAATTATTGAGTGGCCGGAAAGGTGAATTAAAAAACCTGGCCCTTTGCTCGGACGGAAAATACGAATTAAATAAATTTTTGTAGTTGTAAATATAAATAAATAAATTTATAATTAATTGATTTTTTTTTTTTAATTTGTTTGGTTATATATTTTCTGAAATTGGAGGCAGAAAATATTGAGAAATATATGGGCATACATGCAAGTAGGGCAAGGGCATGTGGGACATATGATGGCACAGTGGAACGTCGATAAGTGGACTGTATGGTTAAATTTTATCGGTTATATATTTCCTGAAATCGGAGGCAGAAAATATTTGGAGATATGTGGACATGCATGCAGGTACGGATATATGTATGTAAGGGCATGTGGGCATATGTATGTTGGCACAGTGGAGCGTCGATAATGTGTAACGGCGGAAACGGAAAAGTTATGTGGTGTAAAAAATTGGGGATGAAAAACCAATATTACGACAGCGGCGGACTGTTCGGTGAACTTGGAGATTCCCGGAACCACTTCACACCGGCTGGCAAATATTAAATATGCCCTTTTATTTTTATATTTTTTTTTTTTTTTCACTACACACTTTCTTTGTTCACTTGCCGATTTTTTTTTTTTTTTTGCCGATGAATTGCACCAAACCCAATGTATGTGTGTATGCATGTACATATGCCTCGACCGTTGGCGAGCGAACGGATAACGGAAAAGCCAAAAACGGCGAGGAATATGGCGACGCACACACAACGGAGATGGATGGAAAATTTGGTAATTTTTTGTCTTAGAAAAGTCTCAGGCTGCCGTGGTGTCGGAAAACTCGGACTTGGAGTTGACACGGAGGGAAAAACAATCTTGCAGCAGTGTGAACGAAATTTTATGTTCGGACCACTGCTAAAGACCGGCAGAGAGACGGAGACGGAAAAAATTTCGTACTTATCTTTTGGGCGGAACAATGCCTGAACTGCTGGTGGATCCAAAATATCCTGAATATCCTGGTATCCGGCTCGAAGGACCAAAATGTGTAGGGGGGCTTGGTTCCGCAAAAAGATTCCAGAAAAATCAGAAGTCGGGGGCGTCTTCGGTTTCAGTATAAAGAACGCGTTCAGCTTTATTGGCTGCGTACATCGAATTGATCTTAAAAACTAGTGAAAAAAAAGAGATCGCCGACAGCCAACGAGCGAGAAAAGAGGGCACAGAGGGGCGAGTGTGCACGCGCTCTTTAGCGCGGGTGCGCTTTTTAGCGCGGGTGCGCTCTTCAGCGCGGATGCGCTCTTCAGGTGAGTTGCTCATGGCCCCTCACCTAAACAACATCAAATACGCACAGTTGCAGAGTGTGTGCTGCACATCTCACTAGGTGTATATTAGCCAGTTCAATAGAATCCAGTTCTTTCAGAAGATTCTCACTTTCTATGTCTTCTTCAAAAAGGGATTCCTCTGTCGCATCATTTAATACCTGGACGGCTTTTATCATGTTTCGTCCATTATCAGACGTAATGCTGTGTACGAGAATATGAAATTAAAACAAAAAAAAATCACATATTTTTGTACATACAAAATTGTATGGAATTCAATTTTTACCTGTAAATCTGATCAAGGGATATGCCATAATCATCTAAGATTTGAAGAATTTTTGTTTTCATATATACTCCAGTGTGAGATTCCCCGAGCTCAATCATGCCCAAGGTCTTCACAACAATCTCGGTTTTAGCCAGGCTTGCGTGGATCATTTGCAAATTGATGCCTAGAATGGCTTTATTCATTCTGGTGGCGACGTCGATTTTCAGCGACACCATCTTTCCCTTCGCAAGTGCCCTTATATTTTATTTAACAAACTGTTCTTTGATTGACACAAAATTCATAATATTTCTAGACGTTACAGGGTTCATGGTAGAAACTCAATGGAAGATTATTCTTGTCAGTCTTATTTTTATTGATTTCATAGCTTTTATTTTTTCATTCTAGCATTTTTAAACATTGATAAAAGCTATGAAATCAATAAAATAAGACTGACATGAATAATCTTCCATTGAGTTTCTATCTTTCTGTTAACTTACATACTGGTACTTACATACTGTTACGGTGCGCTCGAATTTGAATTGACTTGTTAACTATTGTAAAACATAAAAAAATTGAAAATCGGCCTAAAATTGCGCGTTCAGGAATTTTTAAGAGCAAAACACTTTCGAAAAACCGTTTTTTCGAAATAAATCAAGATTTGAGGGTGTAGGAAAAATTTCAAACATGGTTTTATAGAAAACCTTCTCGAATCCAAGACAGAGCCTCGGCAGAATCGCACCAGCAAAAATACTTTTCAACGTAGGGCTAGTGGGCTTTGAGGTTGACTGAATCCCTTCAAAAGAAAATAGCAAGTGGTCAGTTGCAGGATCCCAAGCAAGACCCAGCTTGCTTGCTGTGAAATTGCTAACATCATCGAACCTTAAGAGAGACTCCCGATCTTCTCAGGCACCTTATCCAGCAACACCTCCTTAACCGAAATTGGCCTTTGGCAAGGATCCCGGATGTTTGCTGAATTATGCTAATAGCTTCGGAAAGTAGATCATCCACATAAAAGTAGCGACGCAGAATTTCGGCCCCTTTGGAAACATGAATTGCTCATCCTCTGCCAACTGATGCATTGTCCGAACTGCTAAAAATGAGGCAGGCTTCGCTACATAGTATTCAGCTTAAAAACCTGTAACTCATCCTGGGTGGAATCCCGCCAAAAAATGCACTCAAGATAGCTGTCCTCAGTAAAAACCCTGACGCAACGATACATTTTGCAAATATTTCCAGTAATGGCCACCCGATGGCATTGGAACCTTAACAGAATATGAAGTAACTTTGGCTGAATAACTGCGCCAGACATCAGCACGTCATTCAATGAATATCCAGAAGTAGTAACAGCAGATTTATTAAAAACAACTCTGAGCTTGGCTGTTGAACTGCCCTTCTAAAAACACAGTGGCAAAAAGTACTGGCTAGAGACCTCGCATCAGCAGGGCCTGGAGACATATGACCCAACTCCAAATACACCTTGATGGGGGCAGCATATTGCTCCTTAAATTGAGGACGGCGACAGAGCTTCCTTTCGAGGGAAAGAAATCGTCGAACGGCTTGGGAGTAAAATTCTCCCAGCAACTTAGAACTTGCATTTCAATGGAAGCCTTACAGCGTAAGCGCCGGAATCCAGCCGAGCCACATATTGCATGAAATGCGTATCGCAATATAGCTCCTCCTTAGTCCTCTTCACAATAGGCTCGGGACAGTCATTAATTTCCCAGAACCGGCGGAGGTTATGGGCATGTGAACCGCCTCCATACACAACCCATCCAAGTCGGGTTTTCTGCAGCAACGGCAGGCCAGCTGATAGCTTAATTTGCTCAACACACACCATATCATAAAAAAGACTTGCTCCAATAAAAAGATCGATGCGCTGTGGACGGTAAAATTCAGGATCAGCCAAAAAAAAAATTTCCAGAAATATTCCAACTGGAGACATCCAAACTGAAGCTAGGCTGCAGGTCCGGTTCATCAACAGAGAATCCGTCTGTCGCAAAGCCGGTATCGCCAATACCAGACCCCGCCATGAATGATTTGCACCTCCGGAGCTGCAGCTGACTTGCCAGCCGGGAAGTGATCAAGTATACCTGCGATCCAGAATCCAACAGAGCTTGGCATGGAACCAGGGATCCAGCGCGACTACGAACAAGAATTTTCGCTGTAGCAAGCAACGATATATCGCCGCTGCGACCTTGAGAAACTAGTGCATTATCAGTGGACCGCGAAGAGGCTACAGGGCTCGGCGCACTCGGCTATGCTTGACGCGGAAGGACCAACCAAAGGATGGCTGCTAGAAACCTGCGGTTCCAGAAAATGCAGCAGGCTGTGATGCCTCCTTTCTCAACTGTGAAAACTAGCAGCGAGGCACTCACGCATGTAATGGCCCGTTTGTAGACACATCCGACAAAGACCGAGTCGCCTGGCTTCACCAAGGCGGATCTCAGGGGGCATTGACAGAAATCGGGGGCATGCAGACATTACATGGGACCATCCACCGCATAAAGTACAGACAGAGGGAAGCAAATTAGTAACAATAAAGAATGATCTACTGTTGTTTGCACCTCGATGCCTTCCCACGTGAGCGCCACGTGGCGTATGCAGCTATGGCCACGTCCGTAGCCTCCAGCGTCCTACATCGCTGCTCTACAAATTCGCCATCGACTCCCAAGTAGGGATGGCGTCTGAACCTGAGGAATTAATACTCTCCTCCCACTTAGCCTGGGTAGCTGGGTCCAACTTTTGACGCATAACCTGGACGATAGTGCAGCTGGCGATCTGATTTGACGAACCCAAACTCTTTAAGGCTCGCATATGGGCATTGAATTTGTCCGAAAGACATCGAAGAGCTGCTATTGAGTCACTTTCCAACAGACTGAGGCCCACAATCTCGTTCAAGTGTGCCTTATTAAATCATTTCTCCAATAAATTCAGCGCGACATCATAATTTTCGTCGGAGACTTCCAAGGAACGAACTGCTTCGAAAGCGGACTCCCGAAGGCAAGATCGCAACCTTTGCAGCTTTTCCACCTTACTAATACGAGGATTGCTGTCGACGATTGTAGAGAAGATTGGGTAAAATTCTGCCCATTCCGAGTATCTACTGAAGGTAGGAAGAGGCAGAAAACTTAGACCTAACCCTGGGTCAGTCTGCATGATGGACATTCCGCTGGCAGAGGTGGAGTGGGCAGCAATTCGTGAAGAGCGGAGGGTCGTCTCGTGTTCAATTTCTGCCTGCATTGTCACTATGAGTTCCGAAAAAGTCCATCGGAGGTCACTCCAAATCGCTGAACGCTGAAGTCGCTGAACATGGCAAGTATCTGACCATGTCGCACGTGAAGCATGGCATCATTCACCTAAGAAACAGCCTGAAGAGCTCCGTGGATCCTCTGTAAGTCCTGAAGAATACCCAGGGCCTTGCACTTTAAAATAGCAATACAGATTGGAGTGGGTGGACCTGTGACTGCGCCGATATTATTAATAATTGATTATATTAAGTTCCGAACAACCCGAAATAAATAATTCCGCCGCCAAAATTTTATCGCTCAAAATTTACACGATCTGTCCCACTGTGCGCTCAGAACCGTAGCGGAATTGTGGAATGTATATATAATTATATATCTTCTTTAAAATTAGATTAAAAAAAAATATATTTTTATTTGAGTTCCGGTTTTGATACAGTAAAATTCTTGATAAGAAACGTAGTGCGATGTTGATTTTCCAAATATTTTTATTGAAGTGGACTGTATGTACTATGCTGTGTGTTCACGGATTCACTGCTGAAGAATAAGTAACTTAAAAAACTAAAGGCGACGCAGCGCCGGAATGTGTATAAAGAAGAAAAACTAACACTACAAAAAGACGACGCGTCGATCTGCATTGCCATGGCAACCCGAACACTGGCAACGCCGCCAGAATGGAGTCCGTTTCTCAACATCCCGGCCCGCCCTGAAACATCGTTTCTGAACAAGGTAGTATAGCAATCTTGGTTATGGGTCGAGTTGCTTCTCCTGTAGCAGTTTTCAATTTGACAGCCCGAACCATACCGTCAGCTCCAGGGTACGTTGCGATAACTTTTGCCAGTGGCCAGGAAGCTGGTGGAGTATTCGAATCCTTGATGAGTACGACGCTTCCCAATTCCACATTCGGCTGCGGTGTTTCCCATTTGGGACGTTGTTGTAGCGTGGTGAGGTATTCCTGGTGCCAGCGCTTCCAGAATCCTTGGTAGAGTGCTTGAACGCCTTGCCAGTAGTCAAGTCGATTTTCAGGGATGTGGCTCAGGTCCCCTTCAGGAATGGTTGTAAATTATCTGCCTATCAACAGATGTGCTGGAGATAGATATGTGACATCGGTGTCCGGTGTATAGTACAATGGTCTCGAGTTTACCACTGCACTGATTTGAGCTAGTAAGGTGTGCATCTGCTCGAACGTCAGAATAGTGTTGCCAATGATGCGGCGCAGATGCAGCTTGACTGATCGAACGGAGGACTCCCATTTTACTCCCCAGTGAGGTGCATACGGTGGAATGAAAACCCAGTTAATGCCTTCGTCTGCCAGAGTCTGTGATACCAGGTCTCTGTGATTTGTAGATGCCAGAAGTTGTTGCATCTCATCCAGTGCTCTCTTTGCTCCGACAAAGTTCCTACCGTTGTCACTGTAGATCTGTGCACATTTTCCTCGTAGAGACATGAATCTTCTGAGGGCTGCTAGAAATGCCTCTGTGCTAAGGTCAGTAGCGAGTTCCAGATGTAGTGCCGAAGTGACGAGGCACACAAAAAGGCATATGTATCCCTTTGACTTCTTAGCGTTGCGACCCTTTCGATCCTTAAGAATTATTGGTCCAGCGTAATCACATCCAGAGTTGACAAAGGGAAGCGATTGTGTGATTCGGATACTTGGCAAAGCGCCCGCCAACTCGTAGTAGGTCATCCGAACCAATAAACGGTGCAAGCTTTGATAATTGCGACCTGTTTCGCAGTGGTTGA
Organism: Drosophila bipectinata; assembly: GCF_030179905.1. Taxonomy (NCBI): domain Eukaryota; kingdom Metazoa; phylum Arthropoda; class Insecta; order Diptera; family Drosophilidae; genus Drosophila; species Drosophila bipectinata. Next base: position 15,439,004 of record NC_091740.1, on the reverse strand, counting down.
TTCGTCTGGAGAAGCATTCGGTCTTCTCCAAAGCACGCCTGTGCGTTTCTCAGGCACACAAGTCGTGCTGCCTTGATCTTCTCGAAAGACAGGGTGGTTGATTCCGCTCGGTTTCGTGCCTTTTTCAGTCGTCGGATAAAGCGTAGAACATAGCCCACGGTATGTACCAGCTTCTGCCAGGATGAGACGCGTTCAACAAGGTCGTCGAACGCTGAAAATGAGTCGTCCATCCTCTCACGAGTGAGCATGGCTGTGGTCCTCAATTCGTCTTGTGCATGATGGTCTGACAACTTGAAACTAGTTTCAGAGTTTTGTACCTTAGCCGTGTACTCGTCATCGTTGAGCAGCCATGGTGGTCCGTTCCACCACAGGTGAAATTCTAGTAGTTGGGAAGTCGTCATTCCCCTTGATGCGCAGTCGGCGGGATTCTCCTTTGAGCTTACGTGATGCCAGGTATGTCGTGGCAACGTTTCCAGAATTTCCGAAGTGCGATTTGCGACGAAGGTTTTCATCTTCGATGGTGGATATGATAGCCAGGATAAAACAATAGTTGAATCGCACCACGCAACAACCTGAATTTCCTTGTGTCGTAGTCCTTCCTTGAGTGATCGTACCAGGCGACTTAACAGCAGCGCTCCACACAGCTCTAGTCGAGGTAAGGATTGTTGTTTTAGTGGTGCTACCCTGGTTTTGGCAGCCATCAACGAAACCGAATAGGTTCCGAATAGGTTCTTGTTTTAACACCTGCAGTAAACAGCAGCAGCATATGCCTTGGTCGATGCATCGGAGAAGGCGTGTAGCTCCATGGAGTCCTCGTAGTATTCGTAGTATTTGCAATTTTCGTAGCGTGTCGAGATCTGCTCTGCACTTGAGCCAAGGTTCGGCAATGTTTGGTGGAAGCTCCGAATCCCAATCGAGATCCAATAACCATAGCCTTTGGAACATGATTTTAAATTGTACCACAATCGGCGATAGTAGGCCAAGTGGGTCAAAGATACGTGCAACATCTGAGAGGATTTGCCTTTTAGTGCAGCTCGGATTTGATGTCAAGCCGGTTTGGTACATCAGCGTGTCGTCGGTTGGATTCCAGTAAATTCCAAGAACCTTTATCGAATCTTGTACTCGTGCGTTTCCCGTGCTGATAGCGTCTCTGGAATCGAGCTTACATATTAGTGATGAATTGGATACCCACTTGTCAAGGTCCAATTTGGCGTGTGACATCAGTAGTAATAGCTCATTCTTATTTGTTAGTAGCTCATCTTCGCGGTTCGCTCCAGTGAGTACATCGTCGACGTAGAAGTCCTCTAGCAGAATTCTCGATGCAGTTGGATATTCGCCTCTGTAATCCTGTGCCAGTTGCTCCAATACCCTTACAGCCAGATAGGGCGCACAAGCTGTTCCATAAGTTACAGTGCGTAACTGGTAGTGCTTCAAAGGCGCAGATGGATGCTCTCTCCATAGAATTCTTTGGTAGCCTTGATGATCGGTGCTTACCCAAACTTGGCGAAACATTTTGACAATGTCTGCGGAGAAGACATATCTATACATTCTGAAGCGGAGACAAACAGCAAAAAGGTTGCGCTGAATGCTCGGCCCAACGTGTAGTGTGTCATTTAGAGCCACTCCATTTGCGTCCTTGAATGACCCGTCGAATACGACCCTAAGTTTTCGTCCAACTATAGGGTGATGGGGCAGATAGAAGAGGTTACCTGAATCGTTGCTCAATGGTTTAACTTCGGTCATATGACCAAGACTTAGGTATTCCTGCATGAATTTTACATACTTCTCTCGTAGATCCGGATTGCGCTGTAGCCGTTTTTCTACAGCCATGAAGCGAGCTTGTGCTCCTTGGAGTGTGTCTGCAAACTTCGGATTTGCCGTCTTGAATGGTAGCTCGACGATATACTTTCCATCGTTGTCCCTTTTGTGCGTCTCGAGGAAATGTTTCTCCACCGTGTCTTCGTCTGGATCCTTGCGAGCGTAGCTGCTGACTTCTTCTATCTCCCAAAATCGTTGTAGTGTACTATCAATGTTGCATGTGGAGAATAGCGTTGTAGTTGTTGGAGACGGATTAACTCCAACCGATGTGATGACCCATCCAAATATCGAAGAGATGGCAATAAGATTGCCCATGTTGTCGTGCATCTTTTGGCCCGTTAGCGTGCTCCAAACGTAGTCGCTCCCCAATAAAATGTCTATCGGAGCCACCGCTGCGAAGTCGGTATCCGCCATCAGGAATCCATCGAACACCTTGAGTGATGATGGTTCGATGTTGTTTCTTTGCAAAGACGATGTGATCTTACTGAGAACGTGTGCAGTAATCTTTAGTGCGCTGTCTGTGAATCGCGATTTGAGATTCAGCTGTGTGATTCCTCTGGTTGCCTCAGCCTTGATGGAAGAAATTCCCGATACCAATATTCGAGATGATGAACGTGCAAGTCCAAGTGCGTTAATGCAACGTTCCGAAATGTATGACAGCTTGTATATGTTCCATTTGCGTTCTGAACAAATACCAATGCAGTCGGTAGCGTGCTTTGGCGACGCCCATGTTTGTGTGTAATTTCTGCAAGGCCTTGTGCGTATGCAGCCGATTGTGAGCCATGTGCTCGTGCTATGTGACTCACTGTCACCGATGTAACTTGAGATTCGTCCTGATTACGCTGATTCTCCCTTCCAGTTGGTACGTCCTGTACCGTAGCCTGCGAAGTGTTCGTAGTTGCTGCAAAGCCTTGCGCGGATGCAGCTTGTTGTACATGTAGTAGCGTATGATGTGGTCCGTGGCATGTTCTACAGTTGAATTTGGATTGGCCTTGCTCAACACTCAGCGCCAGGAAGTCCGCAGAGCCTGCTAGGTGGTGCTCGTTCATATTGCCTCTGACGTAAGTGCCCCTCTCGACAACCAACATGGCATTGGCATGCATAGGTCTTTTTGCCTTTTCCTGCTGCTTAGGTTTGCCATCCCAATTGCTTTGGCGTTGACTGAGTTCAAATTCCTCACAGCGAGTATCCAGGAACTTAAACAAATCTTTGGTTGTTGGTCACTTCAGATCGCGGCTGTCCTCGATCCATTTACGGCGTGTTTCGGCATCCATTTTTTGCAAAATCAAAAAGATGATCCAGCAATCTCGTGTGTTTTCTCCGATCGCGTCAAACGCTCGAACTATCTCATTTGCTCCATCAGTTACTTTACGTAGGACCGATACATCAATCTTTGTGGTCTCCGGCAGCTTCGTGAATTTCTCCAATAGGGAATAAACAATGTGGCGTGGTCTGTCGTATCTCTCATTTAAACGCAAAACTGCTGTTTCGTATGCGCTTTCTGTTATTGGTAAATGTGCAATAAGGCTTGCCGCCTCATCGGTCAACAGTGACTTCAAATAATGAAACTTCTGCGTATTTGATAGATGTCGTTTCTTATGAATGGTACTGTCATATATGTCTCGAAATGCTGGCCATTCCTTGTAGTCTCCAGCAAAACGCTTAATTTGAATTTTCGGTAATTCATTGTGCATTGGTTCTGCGTCCACGACGCCATTGTTTGAAATAGGTGTACTTGCTGCGTCGGAAACAGCCATACGTTCCAGCATCTGTTGTTGTTGTTGTAGCAACTGGAGAAGTGCGACTCCACTGCCCATTGAGTCATTGCATTGACTTGTTGATGGTGCTTGTGGCTCCAGTGAGCGCTTTGCTGAGACAAGGAACTCCCTTGCTTTCAGGTACCTTGCTTCGTATTCTGCGTTGTCGTCGGCTGGATCTACGTACCCATCGACCTCATCATGAACGGATAATGCATCTCCAAGCCTTTCGAATTCGCTCCATGCAAAATCTAATCGTTCCAGCAAAACTTCGATTCCATCCTTTGATTGCGTTGCAGGTAAACGCTCAGCTACGGACACGATCCTCGTGATCGTACTCTTGAGTCTGCGGCGGCCCGCAACCAGTAGTTTGTATTCCTCCATTTAACGCAATACCTAGCGAATTATTCTTCCAGTCAATCCGGGTCTGAAGGACCAAACTTTTCTATGATAAGAAACGTAGTGCGATGTTGATTTTCCAAATATTTTTATTGAAGTGGACTGTATGTACTATGCTGTGTGTTCACGGATTCACTGCTGAAGAATAAGTTACTTAAAAAACTAAAGGCGACGCAGCGCCGGAATGTGTATAAAGAAGAAAAACTAACACTACAAAAAGACGACGCGTCGATCTGCATTGCCATGGCAACCCGAACACTGGCAACGCCACCAGAATGGAGTCCGTTTCTCAACAATTCTTTTATTTTAGAATTTCAGAACTACTGCTAAGGATGTTAGAATTTTAGAACTAACTTATCTTTAGAGCTCTAGGTCCTTTTTATAGCTACCCTTGCTGAAGCTTTTTGCAGGTCAAAGCTCGAAAGAAGCTTTTCTCTCTGAGAGGCTTTGTTTTTTGAGGAGAATAGATTGAGTCGGAACCTTTTACTTGAGGTGTCAGTTGACATGGAAGGCTTTGGGTCTCAATTAATCGAGATGACAAGAAAATGTGAAATTTCCTGTGAAGTGGGTTCCCATTTAAGAATGTTTTGATCTGTTTACTTTTAATTCGCTTAAAAGGAGTGAGAAAGATTTGAGTCGGGATTTCTGTTTACCCAAATATTGCTTTGGTTTTCAATCTAAAGTGACTCTTAGAAATTGGAAATCTGATATGAGGCTGTTTTTAGCCGAATTGGAATAATTAAATGTTTATGTTTTTACAAAAATTGGAATGAGGCTATTTGCAGCTGGGTTACGAATTTCAATACAAAAGGCTTCAGCTTCGGTTTAAAAAATTTACTGATATACACTTAAATAAATTTTGTTGATATGTTACTTCCCCATCCTTAAGAATTTAGCCTGTCCTCAGGCGGTTAGTTTGGGGTATAACTGTAGGTCATGTTCTTTATTTTCTGAACTTTTAGTTTTTTCTTCGGGACTAATGACCTTTTTTTTATAATTAATGGTTACGATAGATAGCAAAACTGCTCCCGCGGCATCCGGCAACGCCGAAGTTGCAGAACCGATAGTTTAAGCGGGTGTTGAATCTCTGTTAACTCAGCCGGTAACCATGTGCCTAAGCTTTCTTTTCTATTTGACACTCGAGGGAAGCGGACGAAAAGTGAGGACATATTAATATTTAAGTTTTGATTATGAATTGTATAACTTTTAATTTGCTAGGAATTTAAAGTGCTGCTTCACTCGGGCGGCGCTAAACAAATTCGAATTCCCGCAACATTTCTTTAAATTCTTTTCTTGGCGTATTCTTGGAGAATACTTGAGTCAGAGAGCAAAATCAACATGGAGATGCCTACTGGATCCGGTGGAGAGGCAAGATTGGTGGCGACATGTATCCTCTGTGAAGTGGAGGACGAGCACGTGACAGTCGGCTGCATTGGCGCCGGCTGCGTGAGCATGTGCCATCCTAAGTGTGCTGCTCTAGAGGATGGCGGCGTAGGATGGATCTGTGCAGAGTGTGACGTAGACGTCCATGCACAGAACTCGACGTTGATCAGGACAGAAAAGCTGACCAGCCTGACGGCTGGGGACAACTACCAAAGTTACTCAGGTGGCGACCAGATGAGGATCGGAACTAATGACGTCGACGAGGCCTCGAAGGAAGCGCAGGAACTGCAGACGGAGCTAAGGTTGTTGGAGGAAGAAGATCAGTTGCTGCAGTTGCGACAACAACTTCTACATAGGCGAAAGGCGCTCATGGGCAAGCTCCCAAGGGAGAGGCTATCGGAGACTGGCCACGCAGAAAAGATGCCTGGAGCATCTAGTACACGGTACCAGAATGCTGGTACGGACACAATTGGTGAAGTTGCCGTTGTGGAAGGAAACGGCAGTACGCAGAGAGCCCACGCTGGGCCCCCATGGCTCTTTTCTACCAGTGGGGAGGACAACTCAGCTGCTAGGGTCACTAAACCTGTGGGCAGACCATCGTACGAACAATTGACAGCGAGGAAGACTAGCGTGGCTGAGTTGGTGAAGTTTTCCGGGAGGCCGGAGGACTGGCCCTTATTCATCGCAACGTATGAACAGACGACGGAGCTATGCGGATTCACGGATGCCGAGAACCTAATGCGGCTTCGGCATGCGTTGGAAGGACCAGCCAAGAACGCAGTACAAAGTCTAATGCTGCATGCGGACTGTGTTCCGCAGATAATCGCCACGCTAAGAATGCGATTTGGGCGACCCGAAATTATCATTGACTTGTTAGTGACAAGGATTAGACAATTTCCTCAAGTGAGGGAGAATAAGCTTGAAATGCTGGTTGACTTCTCGGTGGAGGTGCAAAATGTTTGTGCTACGATGAAAGCCTCCAAGTTAGACCAGTACTTAAACAACCCAGCGCTCACGCAGGAGCTAGTGAGCAAGTTGCCATCGATGGTGCAGACGTTTTGGGGAATGCACAAAGCCTCTCTAACAGTGTGTACGTTGGCAGAGTTTAGTACGTGGCTTTCGCAGATGGCAGAAGGAGCGAGCCATGTGATAGTCCCAAGTTCGTCGTCAAGAACGGAGAGAAGGGGCACGGTACATACACACACTGTGCGCCAAGGCTGTCGGCTTTGCACTCGCAATTGCAGAACCCTGCAGGAGTGTCCAGCATTCCTGGAAATGACGACCCGCGATCGCTGGAATGCTACTCGACGGTGTGGCTTGTGCTGGAGATGCTTCCAGAGCCACAAGGTGGAAAGATGCGGCGTCCCCAATCCTTGCGGAATAGATGGATGCCTAGAACGCCATCATCCCCTGTTGCATCGCGGCAGCACGGCTCCCGTCCAAGCCAGGTGCCATGCACACCGACAAGAAGGTGTGGAAATGCTGTTCAGGGTATTGCCAGTGACTTTGTATGGAAATGGTAGGCAAGTCAACACGTATGCCTTCATCGACGACGGGTCATCTCTAACCTTGATCGACGCCCCATTGCTAGAAGACCTTGGAGTGAAGGGACAACCGCAGCCTCTATGTATGCAGTGGACTGCCGGCATGCACCGGTATGAGGACAGCTCGGTCAGACTCGACTTAAGGATCTCCGGCATTGGCCAAACGAAGCAATATGATCTTCGCGACGTTCACTCGGTCCAGTCTCTTGATCTCCCGTCACAGTCGTTGGATATAACCCACCTGAAAGCACAACACACACACCTTCGACATCTACCACTGTCCGGATACGACTCAGCACAGCCCAGGCTCCTGATAGGTCTCAATAATTGCAAACTAGGGCGCGTGCTTCGCACCAAGGAAGGCACAACAGAAGAACCGATCGCTGAGAAGACCCGCCTGGGGTGGACGATTAAAGGAAGAAGCTCCAACAGTGTGGGTGATGACATAACCCCAAACTACCACGTGTTTCACATATGTGCATGTGAAGCTGACGAGAACAAGGAGATCTTGCGCCTGCTTGAGCAGTGCATGTGGTCGGACGGCGGCCCTAGACCGGAGATGAATAGCAAGAGCGTATCCAATGATGACCAATTGGCTATACAGCAGCTGGAGAAGAACACAAGGCGTATAAATGGCCGATTTGAAACAGGTCTGCTGTGGAGGTATAAAGATGACAAGCTGCCGTATAGTTTACCTACAGCCCTAAAGCGGGCACGATGCCTGTACCAGAAACTGACTCGCGAGCCGGAGCTTGCGAAGGGAATTCGCCGACAGCTAGATGAGTACGTGAAGAAAGGATATGCACGGCCCATTACGTCGGAAGAAGCTGAGGAAAAGCCATATTGGTATCTACCTATCTTTCCCGTGCTAAACGTCAACAAGCCAGGAAAGCTTCGCATAGTCTGGGATGCGGCTACGAAGACGGAAGGGATCTCGCTGAACACAATGCTGCTGAAGGGACCTGACCAACTAGCGCAGTTGGTACCAATACTTCACAGATTTAGAGAGAAACGTATTGCTATCGGCGGCGATATCGCCGAGATGTTTCATCAGGTCAGGATACACACAGAAGATCAGAGATACCAACGCTTTGTATTTATAGACCCAAACACACAAAGGAGAGAGAACTACGCCATGCAGGTAATGACGTTTGGGGCTAGTTGCTCCCCCAGCTGTGCCCAGTACGTGAAGAACAGAAATGCAGAGTCGTTCAAAAAGGAATACCCACGCGCTGTGAAGTGCATATTGGAGAATCCCTATGTAGACGACATGCTGGACAGCGTCGACACGGAGGAAGAAGCTATAAGCCTCGCGCGTCAGGTCCACTACATTCATCTTCAGGGCGGATTCCTCATTCGAAACTGGGTATCGAATTCCAGAGAAGTATTAAGCGCACTCGGAGAAGGAGCACCCACGCTAGTGAGACTAGACGAAACAACGGATGGACAGACCGAGAAGGTGCTGGGAATGTGGTGGGACACGAAAGAAGATCTCATCCGCTACCGTGTATCCCCACGATATCGCCATAAAGAACTTCTCCAAGGAAGGCAACGACCCACCAAACGAGAGTTTCTCAGTGTGTTGATGTCTATATATGATCCTTTAGGGCTCATATCCTTCTACGTGATGTATGCGAAAATAACATTTCAGGAAATATGGCGAAGTGGATGTACCTGGGATGACCCCATACCTGAGGCAGAATGGATTAAATGGAAGCGATGGCTTCGGTATATCCCGGACGTTGAGAAAATGACCATCCCAAGATGCCACATGAAGGAGTCGCTGATGGATTCAGAAGTGGAGATGCACACCTTCGTGGACGCAAGCGAGAATGGATTTGCCGCCGTGAGTTATATACGATTTCAAAATGAGGCAGGTATCCACTGCAGTCTACTGGGCAGCAAAACCAAGGTAGCCCCTCTAAGACCGACATCCATACCAAGGCTTGAACTCATGGGAGCAGTGCTTGGAGCGAGGTTGGCTCAAACTCTGGAGCTTTCACTTGGCGCGAAGCTGAGCACACGGACTTTCTGGACCGACTCGAGGACCGTGCTGAGTTGGCTGCGATCGGACCAGAGGAAGTACAAACAATTTGTAGCATTCCGTGTGATCGAGATTCTAGACGGTACTAGCGTCAAGGACTGGCGCTGGGTACCTTCCTCCGAGAACGTGGCGGACGACGCCACTAAGTGGAACAAAGGACCTGATTTCAACCGAGAAAGTCGATGGTTAAACGGGCCGAGATTTCTTTGGCAAGAGAGGCAATTTTGGCCGCTGACAGAGGCGGAAGAAGGAGACGAGTCAGGAATGGAATTGAAGGCGCAATTCATCGGCGTATGTGACGGATTCACGGACGTAGGACGCGCGACCCTCGTAGACTACGAGCGGTTTTCAATCTGGACCCGTCTGCTATGGAGTACCGCAAGAACGGTATGGTGTATGAGGCGATGGAAGGCCAAGGCTCTACAACGATCGGACATCGAAAATCAGCCATCACAAGAAGATACCAGGGTCGCGGAGAGTCTTCTGTGGTCGTACGCTCAGGCGAAGTACTACCAGACGGAGATACGGTTAATCTTACAAGGAAAACCATTGAAGAAGAATAACCTACTATACAAGCTGGGACCGTATATGGATTCCGATGGCGTATTAAAGCTGGATGAACGTGCCAAGATGATCAAGGGAAGCGACCGCGTCGTACTCCCCTGCAGCAGCCACATTACGCAGCTCATCATAAAGGAATTTCACCGAAGATTTCTGCACGCTAACCACGAGACGGTGGTCAACGAACTACGACAAAGATTTTGGATACCAAAGCTGAGATCCACCCTTGCCCGGATACGACGCTCCTGCCAGCAATGCAAGAACCGACAGGCGGCCCCCAAACCACCGCGCATGGCGGAACTTCTCTATCCAAGAGTAGCAGCCTTTCATAGGCCTTTTAGCTACACGGGTGTGGACTACTTTGGGCCTCTGATGGTGCGGGTCAGACGCAGTTCAGAGAAACGATACGGCGTGCTCTTCACCTGCCTCTCTACAAGGGCAATACATCTAGAGGTAGCGTATTCATTAACAACTGACTCTTGTATTCTAGCGGAGCGCAGTTTTATGGCCCGACGAGGGTGCCCAGTGGAACTCTGGAGCGACAACGGCACCAATTTTCAAGGAGCCTGCACGGAGTTGCGTAGGTCGTTCGAAGATGTGGACAAGGATCTACTCTCTCGCGAGTTCACTGGACCCCAGATGACATGGAAGTTCATTCCACCCGCATCTCCCCACATGGGTGGGGCATGGGAGCGCTAGGTGCGTTCCGTGAAGACGGCGTTGGAATCTATCCTCCTTGACAAATGACCATCGGATGAGTTGCTGAGAGCCGCTCTAATGGAGGCGGAGGCGATCGTCAACTCGCGACCCCTAACATACATCCCATTGGAAGATGAGAACGAAGAATCACTGACACCGAATCATTTTCTGCTTGGAAGCTCAACTGGAAGAGGACCGACGATGGAGCCCCTACCCGAAGGAGTGCAGCTCAAGAAGAGCTGGATGGAATCACAACAACTGGCGGACTCGTTCTGGAGGCGATGGCTTCAAGAGTACCTGCCAGTGATCACTAGGCGGACCAAGAGGTGCGAAAAGGCTAAGCCTCTTTTAGAAGGGGATATCGTGTATGTGTGCGATCCCGGACAGCCGCGTAGCCAGTGGCCGAAAGGAAGAATCCTGAAGGTGAACCTTAGCTCGGACGGTCAAGTGAGGAGCGCCGCGGTGAGGACCCAATCTGGCGTTTATACAAGACCCGCGACGAAGCTAGCAGTTCTATCTATCAAGAGTAGTTTGGTAGATCCCTGGCGGAATATACAAGTGGGGAGTGTTACGATAGATAGCAAAACTGCTCCCGCGGCATCCGGCAACGCCGAAGTTGCAGAACCGATAGTTTAAGCGGGTGTTGAATCTCTGTTAACTCAGCCGGTAACCATGTGCCTAAGCTTTCTTTTCTATTTGACACTCGAGGGAAGCGGACGAAAAGTGAGGACATATTAATATTTAAGTTTTGATTATGAATTGTATAACTTTTAATTTGCTAGGAATTTAAAGTGCTGCTATCGCAGAGTGGTTACCGACTGTACCACTGTTAGCCCTTGCTGCCCCGTTATAAATGAAGTAAACAATAAACAATTATCAACAATTATCTACACGGGCGTCTTTACTCGGGCGGCGCTAAACAAATTCGAATTCCCGCAACATTAATTAATATCCTTTTTGGGATGTTCTTAAATTTATAAATCAAATATATGATTATAATAATGATTATTATTGATAGTAGTATTAATCAAATTGTTCGGGTTGTAAAATATTGTTTTGAATGGTTTTGGAATATTTCTTTGGCTACGATATAGGATAAAGGTTCGAGCTTAGTTATGTTGTTGTCTACATAAATAGTTCGGGTGTAATCAAGCATAGTGTTTGTTATTATTACATCTTCTATTTGTATAGAACAGTTAAAAGCTTTTATTATATTGTTTCCTTCTGCAATTAAATCTTTATTTATACAATTCTGATATAGCAAAGCTTTTGGCGAATTCCATGTTTTTATAATGTTGGGTTCAATATAATTTAATTCGAAGTTCTTGTACATTTTTGTATATCTACATTCTGTATTTGTTGTCTTAAGAGACCTATTATACATTTATTATTTACTATTTCTTTTGTTTTTACTTTAAAGACTTGCTGATTTTTTATGTAATATTCATCATGCAATGTTTCAGTTATTATATTCTGATTCTGATCCGGATACGGTAAAATTTTATAAATGGTGGTTTTAATAATAGTACGAGGAATATGAGAAATTATCAATATTTCGTTAGTATTAACTTATAACCAAGTAGATGTTTTGATATTTAACAATTTTTCTGAATTAATATGTTTAAGCGGGTCATGTTTTAGGAGCTTTGGGTTGAATATACCTAATCTTGTAAATTGCATTCCTAATTCAATGTCTTCTACGTATTCTGTAAATTCTTGTAAATTGAAAATTAGGATTGTTAACCTTTGGTTTTCGTTTTTGTTTTCATTTAAACGATTGACTGTTTCTATTCCTTTATTAATTGCATCAATTACTTAATTTAATTCGTTGATCTGTATACTATTTTCGGACACATTATCAATTTTTGATTCTAATTCTTCCCTATCTTGTTGATCCAATGTGCCAAATAAATATATATATTTATATATATAAATATATAAAAATATATATATATTTTTACCTTTATAAAAGGTACCTACGAAATTTGCAAGTCCTCTTTTGTGTCGTTGACACCGTTCATTTCTCTATTTAATTTTTATTTTAGATATTGAATTTGATCCAAATGTTCAAATTCTCGTGTTTGTTCCATTAGATTTTTATAAGTTTTTTCAGTTTTAGTTAAATTGACTGTGAGACAATGATATTCATAATTAGTGGGCAGATCGATGTTCCCTGTTTGGAAAATTAAGTATCCATTTTTTGCTTGGATTGGATTGATATCTATGTTCTGACACACGGCGTGATATATAAGACATAATAAAGTTATTTTATAAAAGATAATTTTATTAAGCTGGGTTGTCTTCCGGTGGAAATAAGGAATTATTATATATGCTGGTATTAATTTTCTTCTTCTTTTTGAATTTCGATGTATAGTGAGTGATTTCTCTACCTCTATTTTTATACCCTTGCAGAGGGTATTATAATTTTGTCCAAAAGTGTGCAACGCAGTGAAGGAGACATCTCCGACCCTATGAGCATGTCCGTCTGTCCGTCTGTCTGTTTCTACGCAAACTAGTCTCTCCGTTTTAAAGCTATCGTCTTGAAACTTTGCACACACCCTTCCTTTCACGCAGAATATAAGTCGGAACGGCCGGGATTGGCCGACTATATCCTATAGCTGCCATATAACTGATTGATCGGAAATGGTATAACTTTGGTGTTTTTAGAGTTAGAGAGTTCAAATTTGACATGAGAGCTATTTTTGGCAAAATAATACGACATGCCAAATTTTATAACGATCGGTTGACTACATCTTATAGCTGACACAGTGGCGGATTTAAGGAAAAAGGGTCAGTTGGCAAAATTTTTTCAGAGTACATTGAAGGGTATTTTAAAAGGGCCACAAAAATCGTTGAGGGCCGACCACAAATCGTTTAAGATATTCCGTTCAAGAATCGGATGAATATTTCCTAAGATATGGCCTTCGCAGTGGGTCATATGGGGCTACCTATGCATTTTGCACATTTTGAAGGGGACAGCCCAGAAAATTTGACAAAAAATCTTAAAAATATTTTGTTCCCAGATTTTGATGCAGAGTTATGAAGAATCGATCCACAAATCGTTTAAGGTATTCCGTTCAAGAATCGGATGAATATTTCCTAAGATATGGCCTTCGCAGTGGGTCATATGGGGCTACCTATGCATTTTGCACATTTTGAAGGGGACAGCCCAGAAAATTTGACAAAAAATCTTAAAAATATTTTGTTCCCAGATTTTGATGCAGATTTATGAAGAATCGATCCACAAATCGTTTAAGGTATTCCGTTTAAGAATCGGATGAATATTTCCTAAGATATGGCCTTCGCAGTGGGTCATATGGGGCTACCTATGCATTTTGCACATTTTGAAGGACAGCCCAGAAAATTTGACAAAAAATCTGAAAAATATTTTATTCCCAGATTTTGATGCAGATTTATGAAGAATCGATCCACAAATCGTTTAAGGTATTCCGTTCAAGAATCGGATGAATATTTCCTAAGATATGGCCTTCGCAGTGGGTCTTATGGGGCTCCCCATGCATTTTGCACATTTTGAAGGGGACAGCCCAGAAAATTTGACAAAAAATCTTAAAAATATTTTGTTCCCAGATTTTGATGCAGATTTATGAAGAATCGATCCACAAATCGTTTAAGGTATTCCGTTCAAGAATCGGATGAATATTTCCTAAGATATGGCCTTCGCAGTGGGTCATATGGGGCTACCTATGCATTTTGCACATTTTGAAGGACAGCCCAGAAAATTTGACAAAAAATCTGAAAAATATTTTATTCCCAGATTTTGATGCAGATTTATGAAGAATCGATTCACAAATCGTTTAAGGTATTCCGTTCAAGAATCGGATGAATATTTCCTAAGATATGGCCTTCGCAGTGGGTCATATGGGACTACCTATGCATTTTGCACATTTTGAAGGGGACAGCCCAGAAAATTTGACAAAAAATCTTAAAAATATTTTATTCCCAGATTTTGATGCAGATTTATGAAGAATCGATCCACAAATCGTTTAAGGTATTCCGTTCAAGAATCGGATGAATATTTCCTAAGATATGGCCTTCGCAGTGGGTCATATGGGACTACCTATGCATTTTGCACATTTTGAAGGGGACAGCCCAGAAAATTTGACAAAAAATCTTAAAAATATTTTATTCCCAGATTTTGAAGCAGATTTATGAAGAATCGATCCACAAATCGTTTAAGGTATTCCGTTCAAGAATCGGATGAATATTTCCTAAGATATGGCCTTCGCAGTGGGTCTTATGGGGCTCCCCATGCATTTTGCACATTTTGAAGGGGACAGCCCAGAAAATTTGACAAAAAATCTTAAAAATATTTTATTTCCAGATTTCGATGCAGATTTATGAAGAATCGATCCACAAATCGTTTGAGGTATTCCGTTCAAGAATCGGATGAATATTTCCTAAGATATGGCCTTCGCAGTGGGTCATATGGGGCTACCCCATATTTTGCACACATTTTTGCATTTTGCACATTTTGAAGGGGACAGCCCAGAAAATTTGACAAAAAATCTTAAAAATATTTTATTCCCAGATTTTGAAGCAGATTTATGAAGAATCGATCCACAAATCGTTTAAGGTATTCCGTTCAAGAATCGGATGAATATTTCCTAAGATATGGCCTTCGCAGTGGGTCTTATGGGGCTCCCCATGCATTTTGCACATTTTGAAGGGGACAGCCCAGAAAATTTGACAAAAAATCTTAAAAATATTTTGTTCCCAGATTTTGATGCAGAGTTATGAAGAATCGATCCACAAATCGTTTAAGGTATTCCGTTCAAGAATCGGATGAATATTTCCTAAGATATGGCCTTCGCAGTGGGTCTTATGGGGCTACCCATGCATTTTGCACATTTTGAAGGGTACAGCCCAGAAAATTTGACAAAAAATCTTTAAAATATTTTGTTCCCAGATTTTGATGCAGATTTATGAAGAATCGATCCACAAATCGTTTAAGGTATTCCGTTCAAGAATCGGATGAATATTTCCTAAGATATGGCCTTCGCAGTGGGTCATATGGGGCTACCCCATATTTTGCACACATTTTTGCATTTTGCACATTTTGAAGGGGACAGCCCAGAAAATTTGGCAAAAAATCTTAAAAATATTTTATTCCCAGATTTTCATGCAGATTTATGAAGAATCGATCCACAAATCGTTTAAGGTATTCCGTTCAAGAATCGGATGAATATTTCCTAAGATATGGCCTTCGCAGTGGGTCATATGGGGCTACCTATGCATTTTGCACATTTTGAAGGGGACAGCCCAGAAAATTTGACAAAAAATCTTAAAAATATTTTGTTCCCAGATTTTGATGCAGAGTTATGAAGAATCGATCCACAAATCGTTTAAGGTATTCCGTTCAAGAATCGGATGAATATTTCCTAAGATATGGCCTTCGCAGTGGGTCATATGGGGCTACCTATGCATTTTGCACATTTTAAAGGGGACAGCCCAGAAAATTTGACAAAAAATCTTAAAAATATTTTATTTCCAGATTTCGATGCATATTTATGAAGAATCGATCCACAAATCGTTTAAGGTATTCCGTTCAAGAATCGGATGAATATTTCCTAAGATATGGCCTTCGCAGTGGGTCATATGGGGCTCCCCATGCATTTTGCACATTTTGAAGGGGACAGCCCAGAAAATTTGACAAAAAATCTTAAAAATATTTTATTCCCAGATTTTGATGCAGATTTATGAAGAATCGATCCACAAATCGTTTAAGGTATTCCGTTCAAGAATCGGATGAATATTTCCTAAGATATGGCCTTCGCAGTGGGTCTTATGGGGCTCCCCATGCATTTTGCACATTTTGAAGGGGACAGCCCAGAAAATTTGACAAAAAATCTTAAAAATATTTTGTTCCCAGATTTTGATGCAGATTTATGAAGAATCGATCCACAAATCGTTTAAGGTATTCCGTTCAAGAATCGGATGAATATTTCCTAAGATATGGCCTTCGCAGTGGGTCATATGGGGCTACCCCATATTTTGCACACATTTTTGCATTTTGCACATTTTGAAGGGGACAGCCCAGAAAATTTGACAAAAAATCTTAAAAATATTTTATTCCCAGATTTTGATGCAGATTTATGAAGAATCGATCCACAAATCGTTTAAGGTATTCCGTTCAAGAATCGGATGAATATTTCCTAAGATATGGCCTTCGCAGTGGGTCTTATGGGGCTCCCCATGCATTTTGCACATTTTGAAGGGGACAGCCCAGAAAATTTGACAAAAAATCTTAAAAATATTTTGTTCCCAGATTTTGATGCAGATTTATGAAGAATCGATCCACAAATCGTTTAAGGTATTCCGTTCAAGAATCGGATGAATATTTCCTAAGATATGGCCCTCGCAGTGGGTCTTATGGGGCTCCCCATGCATTTTGCACATTTTGAAGGGGACAGCCCAGAAAATTTGACAAAAAATCTTAAAAATATTTTGTTCCCAGATTTTGATGCAGAGTTATGAAGAATCGATCCACAAATCGTTTAAGGTATTCCGTTCAAGAATCGGATGAATATTTCCTAAGATATGGCCTTCGCAGTGGGTCTTATGGGGCTCCCCATGCATTTTGCACATTTTGAAGGGTACAGCCCAGAAAATTTGACAAAAAATCTTAAAAATATTTGGTTCCCAGATTTTGATGCAGATTTATGAAGAATCGATCCACAAATCGTTTAAGGTATTCCGTTCAAGAATCGGATGAATATTTCCTAAGATATGGCCTTCGCAGTGGGTCTTATGGGGCTCCCCATGCATTTTGCACATTTTGAAGGGTACAGCCCAGAAAATTTGACAAAAAATCTTAAAAATATTTTGTTCCCAGATTTTGATGCAGATTTATGAAGAATCGATCCACAAATCGTTTAAGGTATTCCGTTCACGAATCGGATGAATATTTCCTAAGATATGGCCTTCGCAGTGGGTCTTATGGGGCTCCCCATGCATTTTGCACATTTTGAAGGGGACAGCCCAGAAAATTTGACAAAAAATCTTAAAAATATTTTGTTCCCAGATTTTGATGCAGATTTATGAAGAATCGATCCACAAATCGTTTAAGGTATTCCGTTCAAGAATCGGATGAATATTTCCTAAGATATGGCCCTCGCAGTGGGTCTTATGGGGCTCCCCATGCATTTTGCACATTTTGAAGGGGACAGCCCAGAAAATTTGACAAAAAATCTTAAAAATATTTTGTTCCCAGATTTTGATGCAGAGTTATGAAGAATCGATCCACAAATCGTTTAAGGTATTCCGTTCAAGAATCGGATGAATATTTCCTAAGATATGGCCTTCGCAGTGGGTCTTATGGGGCTCCCCATGCATTTTGCACATTTTGAAGGGTACAGCCCAGAAAATTTGACAAAAAATCTTAAAAATATTTGGTTCCCAGATTTTGATGCAGATTTATTAAGAATCGATCCACAAATCGTTTAAGGTATTCCGTTCAAGAATCGGATGAATATTTCCTAAGATATGGCCTTCGCAGTGGGTCATATGGGGCTACCCCATATTTTGCACACATTTTTGCATTTTGCACATTTTGAAGGGGACAGCCCAGAAAATTTGACAAAAAATCTTAAAAATATTTTGTTCCCAGATTTTGATGCAGATTTATGAAGAATCGATCCACAAATCGTTTAAGGTAGTCCGTTCAAGAATCGGATGAATAGATATGGCCTTCGCAGTGAGTCATATGGGGCTACCCCATATTTTGCACACATTTTTGCATTTTGCACATTTTGAAGGGGACAGCCCAGAAAATTTGACAAAAAATCTTAAAAATATTTTGTTCCCAGATTTTGATGCAGATTTATGAAGAATCGATCCACAAATCGTTTAAGGTATTCCGTTCAAGAATCGGATGAATATTTCCTAAGATATGGCCTTCGCAGTGGGTCTTATGGGGCTCCCCTTGCATTTTGCACATTTTGAAGGGGACAGCCCAGAAAATTTGACAAAAAATCTTAAAAATATTTTGTTCCCAGATTTTGATGCAGATTTATGAAGAATCGATCCACAAATCGTTTAAGGTATTCCGTTCAAGAATCGGATGAATATTTCCTAAGATATGGCCTTCGCAGTGGGTCATATGGGGCTACCCCATATTTTGCACACATTTTTGCATTTTGCACATTTTGAAGGGGACAGCCCAGAAAATTTGACAAAAAATCTTAAAAATATTTTATTCCCAGATTTTGATGCAGATTTATGAAGAATCGATCCACAAATCGTTTAAGGTATTCCGTTCAAGAATCGGATGAATATTTCCTACGATATGGCCTTCGCAGTGGGTCTTATGGGGCTCCCCATGCATTTTGCACATTTTGAAGGGGACAGCCCAGAAAATTTGACAAAAAATCTTAAAAATATTTTATTCCCAGATTTCGATGCAGATTTATGAAGAATCGATCCACAAATCGTTTAAGGTATTCCGTTCAAGAATCGGATGAATATTTCCTAAGATATGGCCTTCGCAGTGGGTCATATGGGGCTACCTATGCATTTTGCACATTTTAAAGGGGACAGCCCAGAAAATTTGACAAAAAATCTTAAAAATATTTTATTTCCAGATTTCGATGCATATTTATGAAGAATCGATCCACAAATCGTTTAAGGTATTCCGTTCAAGAATCGGATGAATATTTCCTAAGATATGGCCATCGCAGTGGGTCATATGGGGCTCCCCATGCATTTTGCACATTTTGAAGGGGACAGCCCAGAAAATTTGACAAAAAATCTTAAAAATATTTTATTCCCAGATTTTGATGCAGATTTATGAAGAATCGATCCACAAATCGTTTAAGGTATTCCGTTCAAGAATCGGATGAATATTTCCTAAGATATGGCCTTCGCAGTGGGTCTTATGGGGCTCCCCATGCATTTTGCACATTTTGAAGGGGACAGCCCAGAAAATTTGACAAAAAATCTTAAAAATATTTTGTTCCCAGATTTTGATGCAGATTTATGAAGAATCGATCCACAAATCGTTTAAGGTATTCCGTTCAAGAATCGGATGAATATTTCCTAAGATATGGCCTTCGCAGTGGGTCATATGGGGCTACCCCATATTTTGCACATTTTGCATGCATTTTGCACATTTTGAAGGGTACAGCCCAGAAAATTTGACAAAAAATCTTAAAAATATTTTGTTCCCAGATTTTGATGCAGATTTATGAAGAATCGATCCACAAATCGTTTAAGGTATTCCGTTCAAGAATCGGATGAATATTTCCTAAGATATGGCCTTCGCAGTGGGTCTTATGGGGCTCCCCATGCATTTTGCACATTTTGAAGGGGACAGCCCAGAAAATTTGACAAAAAATCTTAAAAATATTTTGTTCCCAGATTTTGATGCAGATTTATGAAGAATCGATCCACAAATCGTTTAAGGTATTCCGTTCAAGAATCGGATGAATATTTCCTAAGATATGGCCCTCGCAGTGGGTCTTATGGGGCTCCCCATGCATTTTGCACATTTTGAAGGGGACAGCCCAGAAAATTTGACAAAAAATCTTAAAAATATTTTGTTCCCAGATTTTGATGCAGAGTTATGAAGAATCGATCCACAAATCGTTTAAGGTATTCCGTTCAAGAATCGGATGAATATTTCCTAAGATATGGCCTTCGCAGTGGGTCTTATGGGGCTCCCCATGCATTTTGCACATTTTGAAGGGGACAGCCCAGAAAATTTGACAAAAAATCTTAAAAATATTTTGTTCCCAGATTTTGATGCAGAGTTATGAAGAATCGATCCACAAATCGTTTAAGGTATTCCGTTCAAGAATCGGATGAATATTTCCTAAGATATGGCCTTCGCAGTGGGTCTTATGGGGCTCCCCATGCATTTTGCACATTTTGAAGGGTACAGCCCAGAAAATTTGACAAAAAATCTTAAAAATATTTGGTTCCCAGATTTTGATGCAGATTTATGAAGAATCGATCCACAAATCGTTTAAGGTATTCCGTTCAAGAATCGGATGAATATTTCCTAAGATATGGCCTTCGCAGTGGGTCATATGGGGCTACCCCATATTTTGCACACATTTTTGCATTTTGCACATTTTGAAGGGGACAGCCCAGAAAATTTGACAAAAAATCTTAAAAATATTTTGTTCCCAGATTTTGATGCAGATTTATGAAGAATCGATCCACAAATCGTTTAAGGTAGTCCGTTCAAGAATCGGATGAATAGATATGGCCTTCGCAGTGAGTCATATGGGGCTACCCCATATTTTGCACACATTTTTGCATTTTGCACATTTTGAAGGGGACAGCCCAGAAAATTTGACAAAAAATCTTAAAAATATTTTGTTCCCAGATTTTGATGCAGATTTATGAAGAATCGATCCACAAATCGTTTAAGGTATTCCGTTCAAGAATCGGATGAATATTTCCTAAGATATGGCCTTCGCAGTGGGTCTTATGGGGCTCCCCATGCATTTTGCACATTTTGAAGGGGACAGCCCAGAAAATTTGACAAAAAATCTTAAAAATATTTTGTTCCCAGATTTTGATGCAGATTTATGAAGAATCGATCCACAAATCGTTTAAGGTATTCCGTTCAAGAATCGGATGAATATTTCCTAAGATATGGCCTTCGCAGTGGGTCATATGGGGCTACCCCATATTTTGCACACATTTTTGCATTTTGCACATTTTGAAGGGGACAGCCCAGAAAATTTGACAAAAAATCTTAAAAATATTTTATTCCCAGATTTTGATGCAGATTTATGAAGAATCGATCCACAAATCGTTTAAGGTATTCCGTTCAAGAATCGGATGAATATTTCCTACGATATGGCCTTCGCAGTGGGTCTTATGGGGCTCCCCATGCATTTTGCACATTTTGAAGGGGACAGCCCAGAAAATTTGACAAAAAATCTTAAAAATATTTTATTCCCAGATTTCGATGCAGATTTATGAAGAATCGATCCACAAATCGTTTAAGGTATTCCGTTCAAGAATCGGATGAATATTTCCTAAGATATGGCCTTCGCAGTGGGTCTTATGGAGCTCCCCATGCATTTTGCACATTTTGAAGGACAGCCCAGAAAATTTGACAAAAAATCTGAAAAATATTTTGTTCCCAGATTTTGATGCAGATTTATGAAGAATCGATCCACAAATCGTTTAAGGTATTCCGTTCAAGAATCGGATGAATATTTCCTAAGATATGGCCTTCGCAGTGGGTCATATGGGGCTACCTATGCATTTTGCACATTTTGAAGGGGACAGCCCAGAAAATTTGACAAAAAATCTTAAAAATATTTTGTTCCCAGATTTTGATGCAGATTTATGAAGAATCGATCCACAAATCGTTTAAGGTATTCCGTTCAAGAATCGGATGAATATTTCCTAAGATATGGCCTTCGCAGTGGGTCATATGGGGCTACCTATGCATTTTGCACATTTTGAAGGACAGCCCAGAAAATTTGACAAAAAATCTTAAAAATATTTTGTTCCCAGATTTTGATGCAGATTTATGAAGAATCGATCCACAAATCGTTTAAGGTATTCCGTTCAAGAATCGGATGAATATTTCCTAAGATATGGCCTTCGCAGTGGGTCATATGGGGCTACCTATGCATTTTGCACATTTTGAAGGGGACAGCCCAGAAAATTTGACAAAAAATCTTAAAAATATTTTATTCCCAGATTTTGATGCAGATTTATGAAGAATCGATCCACAAATCGTTTAAGGTATTCCGTTCAAGAATCGGATGAATATTTCCTAAGATATGGCCTTCGCAGTGGGTCATATGGGGCTACCTATGCATTTTGCACATTTTGAAGGGGACAGCCCAGAAAATTTGACAAAAAATCTTAAAAATATTTTGTTCCCAGATTTTGATGCAGAGTTATGAAGAATCGATCCACAAATCGTTTAAGGTATTCCGTTCAAGAATCGGATGAATATTTCCTAAGATATGGCCTTCGCAGTGGGTCATATGGGGCTACCTATGCATTTTGCACATTTTGAAGGGGACAGCCCAGAAAATTTGACAAAAAATCTTAAAAATATTTTGTTCCCAGATTTTGATGCAGATTTATGAAGAATCGATCCACAAATCGTTTAAGGTATTCCGTTTAAGAATCGGATGAATATTTCCTAAGATATGGCCTTCGCAGTGGGTCATATGGGGCTACCTATGCATTTTGCACATTTTGAAGGACAGCCCAGAAAATTTGACAAAAAATCTGAAAAATATTTTATTCCCAGATTTTGATGCACATTTATGAAGAATCGATCCACAAATCGTTTAAGGTATTCCGTTCAAGAATCGGATGAATATTTCCTAAGATATGGCCTTCGCAATGGGTCATATGGGGCTACCTATGCATTTTGCACATTTTGAAGGGGACAGCCCAGAAAATTTGACAAAAAATCTTTAAAATATTTTGTTCCCAGATTTTGATGCACATTTATGAAGAATCGATCCACAAATCGTTTAAGGTATTCCGTTCAAGAATCGGATGAATATTTCCTAAGATATGGCCTTCGCAGTGGGTCATATGGGGCTACCCCATATTTTGCACACATTTTTGCATTTTGCACATTTTGAAGGGGACAGCCCAGAAAATTTGACAAAAAATCTTAAAAATATTTTGTTCCCAGATTTTGATGCAGATTTATGAAGAATCGATCCACAAATCGTTTAAGGTATTCCGTTCAAGAATCGGATGAATATTTCCTAAGATATGGCCTTCGCAGTGGGTCATATGGGGCTACCTATGCATTTTGCACATTTTGAAGGGGACAGCCCAGAAAATTTGACAAAAAATCTGAAAAATATTTTATTCCCAGATTTCGATGCAGATTTATGAAGAATCGATCCACAAATCGTTTAAGGTATTCCGTTCAATAATCGGATGAATATTTCCTAAGATATGGCCTTCGCAATGGGTCATATGGGGCTACCTATGCATTTTGCACATTTTGAAGGGGACAGCCCAGAAAATTTGACAAAAAATCTTAAAAATATTTTATTCCCAGATTTTGATGCAGATTTATGAAGAATCGATCCACAAATCGTTTAAGGTATTCCGTTCAAGAATCGGATGAATGTTTCCTAAGATATGGCCTCCGCAGTGGGTCATATGGGGCTCCCCATGCATTTTGCACATTTTGAAGGGGACAGCCCAGAAAATTTGACAAAAAATACCGTATCGCTTCGCGAGTGCTGTGGTATATTTGGAATCGAATTAATAATTTGTCCAAATTCTATTCCAAGCATAGCTCAGCTCTGCTTCTTCCCCGGCTTATCTATATTTCTGCATTTCTCTTTTGCACTCTTTCAAAGCTCCCGCTTCGGCTTCTTGTTTGGCACAGTGGTTCAAGGTATTGTGTTTTTTAACTTTTTAAATATTAATTTTTGTCTTATTAAATAAAAAAAAATAAATATAATAAATAAAATGAAATTTAAACTGGTCTGTGCCATTAAGTTTTGCAAAAAGACAATTTCCACATCCCAGCCTAGTATCCATTGCTGGTTATGTGAAAACGTCGTTCACGCCAAGTGTGCCGGTTTCACTGCATCAGTTTCGGATGCCATTTCCCGTAGGTCTGGGATACATTCTTGTTGCGAAAATTGTCGTGCTGTGCAAGGCGAAATGAGGTCGTTCATGAGACAGACCAAAAATGGATTTAAAGAGTTGATCACTGGTTTTCGTAAAATCAATGACCAGCTCTGTGCGCTTGACACTCAATTTAGTGGCCTTCAGCTGCTAAATGAGTCCCCTAAGCGTAAGAAATCCGCTGTTTCTGATCCGCCTCAGCCTGCTCAGCCGACATTAATGCAGCCGCTTATATCTCTGGCCACCCCAAGGGCTAGAACTGAGAAAAATTCGTCAGAATTTCTCAGGGATAATGAGCAATTGTCCGATATGTCCGCCATGGCATCCCTTCAAGTGATGCCACAGGTCCTAGGGAACGAAACCTCCATTAGGGTCACCCAAAAGGGTATTCCACAGTCCGGACCACTGGCACCGACTGATGCTGCAGTTCTCGTACCTGCGACACCAAAACCCTTACAGGTGATTCCTCCATCGAAACATATATTTGTTTCTCGGCTTGCCCCTGATACTTCAGAGATTGATATCTCGGCTTATATCAAAGCCAAAACTAAAGCCGATATAAAGGTGGAGGACATAACTAAATTTAAATATAATTATACAAGGCGCACGTCTTCTTTCAAGATTCGTGTGCCCGCGCTGATGTTCAAGACGATTTGTTCTCCCAGTTTTTGGCCAGAGAATCTTTTCGTCCAAGAACATCAGCCTAGTTCCGTAAAAAAAAAGTTAATAAACCAGTGGGAGTGAGACTTCCCAATATCGGAACCACTGACCAACCCTCCACCTCTTCTTTGGCCACTAACCCAAAAAACTAGTTTCCTCACTAACTCTTACCTATCAGAATACTAGGGGGCTACGTAGCAAACTCCCCAAGCTATATTCTGATAGTTCTTTCTTTGCATCCCATATAATAGCATTTACAGAAACTTGGTTAAATCCGGAGATCTTTAGCTCCCAAGTTTTTCCAAGTAAGTACACCACTTTTAGACGGGATCGATCTCAGCGAAGAGGAGGTGGAGTCCTCATTTCGGTAGACTCTACTCTTGCTTCTGAAGAGGTGAAATCCCAAGAGTTTGGTGACATAGAATTTATTTGCGTTAAAATCACTATGTCCGTTAAAGCTTTATACATTACATGTTCATATATACCTCCTATGTCTGAACCGCCTACATATTGGCAGCATTTGTCCGCCATTCGATACGTCTCTAATCTTATGACGGATCGTGACCAACTCGTAGCGGTGGGCGACTTTAATATCCCAGAATTAAAGTGGTCCAACGTCGATAACTCACCATCTTTGTCACTTATAACTTACCATGACTTCACCGCGGGCATGTTTGACATGTCCCTAGGTCAGATCAATCATGTTAGAAATTCGCTAGGTCGGCTTTTAGACTTGTGTTTTGTATCTGATCCTGATGGTACTGCTCTCTCCAGAGCTTTTCCCCTTTCATCCCCAGAGGATCCATATCACCCCACACTGGAGGTCTCAATCGAAACCACTCCTGGTATCGATCAGATGTCTCCGAGCGTGGTAAATAAGATTCGCTGTTTCCGTAAAGCTGATTTTCAGAAACTTAATAGCCTTATCGATACATTTGACTGGTCTGATATTCTGGCGTGCACTGATCTTAATGTCACTTTAGAAAAATTTTATTTTACTTTAAATACATTTTTTGACTCATGTGTGCCATGGAAACATGCGTCCGCTTCAACAAATCCTCCTTGGTATACAAGGTGCCTCACTAACCTAAAAAATAAAAAAAATAAGCTTTTACTTAAATAAAAAAAAAACCTGCAGTAGTGTTGATTTCTCAAGATACCTACTAGCTCGGTCGAATTTTACCGTGCATAACGCTGACCGCTGCCGGATTCAATTTACTCAAGATCCAAAGCAGTTTTATAATTTTGTAAACACTAAGCGTAAACACGTATCTTTTTCACCCCTGCTTACGTTTGAAAATTCCTCTGCGACTTCGGATCAGGCCATTGCCGATCTATTCGCAGAATTTTTTTAAACCACTTATTCTCCTCCTAAATTGACTGATCAGCCTTACGCATATAACATTCAAGCAGCAAATCTTATTTTCTGTCCGTTTTTTTCTGGGAACAACTTATTATCTGGTCTTTTAAGGGTAAAACACATTTATTCGCCAGGCCCCGACGGAGTACCAGGGTGTGTGCTAAAATACTGCGCCAGGGCTCTGTGCAAACCTCTTCTAAGACTTTTCAACTTATCTTTGGAAACCTCGATTTTTCCCCTTAAGTGGAAGGAATCATTTATAATTCCCCTTCATAAAAAAGGGAAAAAGTCCGAGGCTGCCAACTACAGAGGCATCTCTAAGTTGTCGGCAACTCCAAAGTTATTTGAAAAATTAATTACCCCTCATTTGCAACACCTTTGCTCTTCGATTATCACTCCTTGTCAGCATGGCTTTATTAAGCGTCGCTCCACCACCACAAACTTATTGGAGTTGACATCCTTTGTCATAGACGGCTTTTGTAAGGGATGTCAAACCGATGTAATTTACACAGACTTCAGCAAAGCATTTGATTCAGTTAATCACTCACTTTTGTTGAGTAAACTGAATATGCTGGGTTCTCCTAAAAACCTCTTAACGTGGATCTCCAGCTACCTAGATGGAAGGACACAAAGAGTCTTATTTAAAAACATACAGTCCCGTCTGGTCCGTGCTACATCCGGCGTCCCTCAAGGGACGATAACGACTTGCCCCCTGCTTTAACGAACTCTTTAGTTCTTATGTATGCAGATGATGTAAAGCTTTGTCTTCAGTATAAATCCATCTCTGCCCAATGCAGTCTTCAGTCTGACCTTGATAACTTTCAAAAATGGTGTTTGGCTAATGATCTAATACTTAATGGATCAAATTGCAAGCATATGTCTTTTTATCGTTCTTGCCCTCTGCAAGCTACGTATTCCATTAATGGGATTGCCTTAGAAAAATTAACCCAGGTTAATGATCTCGGCATCCTATTAAACATAAAACTTAAATTTGCCGACCATATTTCCTTAATGGTTAATAAGGCTAAAGGAGTCCTTGGTTTTATTAAAAGGTGGTCAAATGAATTTAATGACCCCTATATAACCAAAACATTATTTATTTCCTTGGTCCGTCCTATACTAGAGTACGGTTCATGTGGCTGGAGTCCCCAATATGGAGTACATAAGGACCGCATAGAATCCGTACAAAAGCACTTTCTAATATTTGCACTTAGAGGTCTATACTGGGATGCAAATCTTCAGCTTCCATCCTACAGTAGCAGACTTTTACTTATAAACTTATCTAGCTTAACAAATCGTAGGACAATGCTCGGTGTAGTTTTTCTGCATAACCTTATTAACGGGGATGTAGATAGCCAGCATTTACTAACACGCTTAAATTTCAACATTCCTAATAGAAGGACTCGAAACTTTAGTCCTCTGTTCCTTAGCCGTTGTAGTTCGACATATGCACTGCATGACCCTTTTAGGGTATTATGATCGAACTACAATGGTCTCTACTCTATTACATCTCTTTTCTGTCCCTCTTATTTAAAATATAGAATTTTAAATTTCCTTACTAACTCCTCTTAGCTTAACAAATTTCAATTAGCTTAATATGTACTAACAAATCGTTTCTTGAGCGCCCCTCGGTCGTCTGGGCCTCTAAGCTTTATGATGAATACAGGAATGCTAGCTGATGCTCTTATTGATGCACAAGCCATTTCCAAATTCTGAAAGACCGAGAAAAAAAAAAAAAAAAAATCTTAAAAATATTTTGTTCCCAGATTTTGAGGCAAATTTGTGGAAAAGAAATCGAAGGTGTAACTTTCAGCTCGAGGGGCCCTGGGCCATCAGGGGGGGGGGGCCCAGTGGACAAGCGCGCTTTGCCCACCTGTTAAATCCGCCACTGAGCTGACATATAACTGAACGATCGGAAATGGTATTTGGTAGAAATATCAACTTTCGTATTTTTAAAGATAGAAGCTTGGGACTTTTTTTTTAAATTTTTTATTGTAATTAATTGGTTTTTTTATGATGTAATCATAAGGATCGGCCAACTATATCCGATGTTTGCGATATATATCCGGTATTAGCTGCAATGGTATATCAACTTCGGCTCCGCCCGAACTAGTATACTAGAGTACGGTTCATGTGGCTGGAGTCCCCAATATGGAGTACATAAGGACCGCATAGAATCCGTACAAAAGCACTTTCTAATATTTGCACTTAGAGGTCTATACTGGGATGCAAATCTTCAGCTTCCATCCTACAGTAGCAGACTTTTACTTATAAACTTATCTAGCTTAACAAATCGTAGGACAATGCTCGGTGTAGTTTTTCTGCATAACCTTATTAACGGGGATGTAGATAGCCAGCATTTACTAACACGCTTAAATTTCAACATTCCTAATAGAAGGACTCGAAACTTTAGTCCTCTGTTCCTTAGCCGTTGTAGTTCGACATATGCACTGCATGACCCTTTTAGGGTATTATGATCGAACTACAATGGTCTCTACTCTATTACATCTCTTTTCTGTCCCTCTTATTTAAAATATAGAATTTTAAATTTCCTTACTAACTCCTCTTAGCTTAACAAATTTCAATTAGCTTAATATGTACTAACAAATCGTTTCTTGAGCGCCCCTCGGTCGTCTGGGCCTCTAAGCTTTATGATGAATACAGGAATGCTAGCTGATGCTCTTATTGATGCACAAGCCATTTCCAAATTCTGAAAGACCGAGAAAAAAAAAAAAAAAAAATCTTAAAAATATTTTGTTCCCAGATTTTGAGGCAAATTTGTGGAAAAGAAATCGAAGGTGTAACTTTCAGCTCGAGGGGCCCTGGGCCATCAGGGGGGGGGGGCCCAGTGGACAAGCGCGCTTTGCCCACCTGTTAAATCCGCCACTGAGCTGACATATAACTGAACGATCGGAAATGGTATTTGGTAGAAATATCAACTTTCGTATTTTTAAAGATAGAAGCTTGGGACTTTTTTTTTAAATTTTTTATTGTAATTAATTGGTTTTTTTATGATGTAATCATAAGGATCGGCCAACTATATCCGATGTTTGCGATATATATCCGGTATTAGCTGCAATGGTATATCAACTTCGGCTCCGCCCGAAGTTAGCTTTGCTTTCTTGTTTTCTACATAATGTTTTTTGTCAGTTTGTGTAATTTGGCCTGTCTTCCTAAAAGGATTTGTTGTTTCAGATTTTACAAGTGGGGCTTGTCTACACCTAGTATCAACATCGAATGTATGACGATTTTTATTAAGCTTGTTTATTTTCTGTGTTTTATTCACTTGAGTATTATAACTTGGAGTTCCGGCGAAAATAAAAACGTCAGCTGATGTTCTGCCTGTAGAGCCATGTTTTGTTTTATGTTTATTAATATAAACAATTGTTTAAAATTTAGTAATTATATTTTCAGGATTCCGTTCAATATTTATAAATCTGTGGTTACAGTTATTCTTACATCTTCTGATTGCAGCCAAAGTTGCAATGTTGAGCACATAAATGCGAAGTCCTTGTCGGCTTTAATTTCTTTTGTTTTACCCATTTCATTAAATATCCTGAGTAATGCCCTTTTTGCTTCTAACCAATCCCTACTGTTGACATTTATTAAAGCAGAATATTTGGAATAAATATCAATGCAAGATAAGAATTGTTTATTATCGATCATGTAAAAATCTATAACATATTTTTCTCTGGGGTTAAAGGTTTCTGGGGTTAATTCAAATGTAAGTTTTGTTAAGCAAGGTTACAAATTTCACACTCATTTATAATATTTTGAATAAATCTCTAATAATCGGGAAAATAATATTTTTCTTTAAAAAGGCTTTTTTTTTCTATTCCTGGATTTAATAATTCTACGTGTTTATATTGTACTGGTTTTCATAACTTTGGCTAAGTTATTTGGGCTGATAATCTCTATATAAGCATTTTGATATATTATGAAGTCCATTTCACAAACAAAAAAAAAAGATTACACTTTTTTTGGAGCATGAATGTTCTTTAATTAATTCTTTTGCATATTCATGGGTATTGAGTCAATTGAACTTCATTTGAATTTCCTCTATGAAATTCAATTGGTGTATTGTAATAGTTTAAAGGTTTTTCCGTTATTTCAATATAATTCTGATTGTCTTCTTGTGCACTATGTACTGTTGCTATTGTGGGTAATGATGGGGTACTATCCGGTGATTCTCCTAAAAAATTTTCATCTAGCTTTACTCTTGACAGAGCACCAGCTACCTGGAATTCATTTCCCGGAAAATATTCAATAGTGAAGTCAAACTCGCTTATTTTTTTCTCCATCTTTGTAGTTTCATATTTTGTTCTTTTATATTATGAAGCCAAACTAATGGTCTATGATCGCTAAGAATTTCGAATTTTCTACCAAAGAGATAAGACCTAAAATATTTAGTGGCCCAGACTATAGCCAGAATCTCTTTTTCTATTGCTGAATAATTCATTTATGTTCATTAAGAGTTCTACTAGCATAACAAATAGGTTTATGATTTTGTGATAATACTGCGCCTAGGGCGACATTGCTAGCATCTGTTGTTAAAGAAAATTGATTATCAAAGTTAGGGTAAATTAAAATTGGATCTAATGTAATGAGAAGTTTTAATTTCTCAAATGCTTCTAAATATTCTTTATCTGTTGAATTTAATATTGAACCTTTCTTTAAATTTACAGTCATAAGTTTTGCAATTTTAGCAAAATCAGGTATGAATTTTTTATAAAATCCACAGAGACCTAAAAATTATTTTATTTCTTTTTTGGGTTTTTGGTATTGGAAATTTTTGTATTGCCTCAATTTTTTTGGGGTTTGGCTTTATTTCTTCTGTTTTTATTATATGTCCAAGGAATTCTGTTTCCTTTTTCATAAACTCACATTTGTCAAGTTGAAGTTTAAGATTAGCTTCTCGAAGTTTTGAAAACACCTTTTTTATAGACAATATGTGTTCCTCTAATGTAGTATAAAATATAATTATGTCATCCATACAAACAAGGCCATGCTGGTGCATTAAATCTTCTAATAAATTGTACATGCAATCTATTCTATTACTATTCAAAATTTCTTTTTCCCTGATGCGTCCTCTTTCTTTGGGACTATCCATATCGGAGAACAACAAGGGGATTTCGATTTACGTATTATTCCCTGATTTATAATTTCTTTAATTTGGATTTCGACTTCTTGATCATGAGCTTGGGGGTATTTATAAGGTTTTTTGTAAATAGGATCTTCATGTTTGGTTTGGATTGAATGTTTGATAGCACTGGTAAAGGTCAAATTTTCACCTTCCCTGTACTGGATATCACTAAATTCAAATAAAATGTTATTTAATTTAGTTCTTTCTTCTTCATTAAGATGATTTATTCGAAATTTATTATTTTCTTCCAAGTCATTATTAATTGCAAAATTAAAAGATATGTCCTCAGATGAAGGTGGACTGAGATAATCTTCCAATGTTTCCATTTCGGAATTCCTGAAATCTTCGTGGTTATATATCATGGAAAAGAAAAATCCGCTCAAAGTGACTGTTTCCTGTTTATAATTAATTATTGCTTCACATGCTTCTAAATACTCTCTTTCTATCAATATATCATACTTTTGGGAAAAATTGTGAACCCAAAATGGTTGGTCGATTGGACAAAGTTTACTTGATTTGAAATTTACGGACTTATTTAATTTAATTACACCATTAATTGTGTGCACTTCTGACGTTTTTAATGTTTAAATATGGGAAATTAAAATAATTTTCTTTTATTAGGTTGATTCAACTTCATGTATCTATTACACATTTAAATGGGCGATTGTTAATAGTTATTCTGATGTAAGGATTTCTCTTTATTCTTTATTATTATTTGGTTGTCTATAGTTACTTTGCTGATTATAACTTTGTTGATTATTATTATTATAAAAGGAATTATTTCTTTGGAAATTATTATTTTTTTGATAATTTCTCCTATCTGGTTCGTTTTGATTTGAATTATGTTGTGATTTAACTTATCAGAACCAGATTCCTCTTGTTGTGCTACTTGTTTAAGTTTACTGACTGTAGTTATATCGTGCCTTGCTAATGTCATGAATAACCAGTCAGGAAGTTTTCCCATTATTACATCTTTTACAATATTATTCATGGCATTATTATAAATTATTGTATTTAAATTATTGTTTTCTAACGACAATTTGTTTGTTATGACAAATATTTTTTATTGTAGAGTCGTCTTAGTAATTCCTCGCATGGGGTTTGGGTTTTATATTCATCGATGAGAGCACTCTTTAGATCGGGCCAATTGGTTGCTGCTGATAGCTGGGACACTCGCTGACAAATCTTTTGATAATTGTATCTCAATTGCACTGAAGAATACAGCTATTTGAAGCGGATCAGTTGATGGATACAAATTAAAAAGCCGTTCGATCCGCCTGATGAATGCACTTAATTCCCTGGTGCTTCCATTAAAATTGGGAACTTGCCTAATCTGGCTTAAAGCCTGATTAAGGTGTAGCTCGGAGAGTAACTGGATTTGTGCCACTGGTTCAGCCATTGTAATGTTTGTATTTCTTATTTATTTAGGTAGCGGTCACACTAAGAAAGCGGGCTACTAATTTATTTTAAGTTTTTGTGTTTTGTATATTTTTTGGTAGCAGTCACACTCTGTAAATTGGGCTACAAATTGAAATTAACACGTAAGTTCTTTTGCGGATGTGAATAGCAATTAACACTCGCGGTTAGTGTTATAGCTGCAGTTGCATTAGCATAAAATACTTCAACGATGTTCTATGATTTCGATTGATCACTGGTCACTTTTACACATCCTACCGACTGCGCCAATTATATATCTTCTTCAAAATTACAGTTTTTCTTTTATTTTAGAATTTCAGAACTACTGCTTAGGATGTTAGAATTTTAGAACTAACTTATTTTTAGAGCTCTAGGTCCTTTTTATAGCTACCCTTGCTGAAGCTTTTTGCAGATCAAAGCTCGAAAGAAGATTTTCTCTCTGAGAGGCTTTGTTTTTTGAGGAGAATAGATTGAGTCGGAACCTTTTACTTGAGGTGTCAGTTGACATGGAAGGCTTTGGGTCTCAATTAATCGAGATGACAAGAAAATGTGAAATTTCCTGTGAAGTGGGTTCCCATTTAAGAATGTTTTGATCTGTTCAGTTTTAATTTACTTAAAAGGAGTGAGAAAGATTTGAGTCGGGATTTCTGTTTACCCAAATATTGTTTTGGTTTTCAATCTGAAGTGACTCTTAGAAATTGGAAATCTGAAATGAGGATGTTTTTAGCCGAATTGGAATAATTAAATGTTTATGTTTTTACAAAAATTGGAATGAGGCTATTTTCAGCTGGATGACGAATTTCAATACAAAAGGCTTCAGCTTCGGTTTACAAAATTTACTGATATACACTTAAAGAAATTTTGTTGATATGTTACTATTATATATGAAGTCAATGCTCGGGCGAATGCACTTTCGATGTGGAACGTATGTATATATGTTTTTATATTTTTTTTCGTGGGTCAATAGTTTGTTTTTAATTGTTAATTATATTAACTAGATCACGTTGGAGTCACCAATGTCATTGCGATTTTTTAATACCGTAAATAAAAAAAGCAATTGTGTATAATTGTAAACGTTATAAAAAATGTTTATTTTCTGCATGCAGATGAAGTAGATATGTAGATCAGCTTATGGTGCATGCAGACTCAAGTCAAGTACAGAGAGAGCGCCCCGACTAGTCACTGCTAAGTTAAAGCTTTCGATAATGGAAAGGGCGGCCTGACCTAGACGTTTGCGGAGCTGAAACTCTCTAAAGAAAGCTAGTGAATCGAGCGGCCGAGAGAGAGTCGGCTTGCTATCAACTAAGCTACTTGTACATACTTAAGCCTAATAAAAAAACATTACACTAAACATGTCCTTAACATTATTTAAACATCAACATTAAACGCCGTGCTGCTGCCTGACCCGATATGACTCCTTAGACATTTTCAGTCATTTTCGACATATTAAAAAAAAAATTCTTTTTTAACATAAGAAGTTTAATAATTTAAAAGATGTTTTTAGATCATGAAAGCTAAATACTTTCCGTATATAACAATAAAAAAAAAATCCTTTCGGGGTGGTCGTTTCAATTGGGGCGCTAAGATTTTGGTGGGCCCTCCACAGGGGAGGGCGTTTCCACCAGAAGCATAACGTCAATATGGTTTACGGTCAAGAATTGTGACAATTCTAGATTATGCCGTCAAACCCCATTGGCGTTCCACATTGATATTTGTAGAGCCTGCATAAATTATACAGTGGGACAGTGAAAGAGACTTAGTAGGAATTGTTTATTAGGTCAAATATAGTAAAAAAACAGTGTTTAAAATATTTCGAGCACCCTCAAAATCTTGATTTATTTAGAAAAACGGTTTATCGGGACTTTTTTGCTCTTATAAATTCCTTAACGCGTAATATTAAGCGGATTTTAATATTTCCGGCGTTTTTTAATAGTTTAATAATGTAGCTTTTAAAAAAAAATATATCTTTAATTAAATAAAACAAAAAGGATACAATTTTTACACAAGAAAATGCCATTTTTGAATTTTTTTCATGTTTTTTGGACTTTGACGCCATTTTTTCGGTACAACTTCCAGGAAATGGTTGACACATTTTTGACACATATCAATATTGTCTCATTAATCTTGAATGAAACGAGACCAATTTCATTACGATATTATGAGAATTGTGGAAGTTATAACGCTTTTCCTTAAACAAGTCAGTGCAATGCTGCTAGCGTTCCGGAGCAATAGTGTGCCCTTTCATTTCGCTCTTTCCATTCTTTTACACAGTTTTACTCGGGAGCGCTAGTAAAAATGCACTGACTTGTTTGGAAAAAGCGTTGTAACTTAAACAATTTCTTTAATTAACTTAACTTAACGTTACTTAATTAATATCTTTATAAAAATTTGTCACGTTTTATTCAGTATTAATGAGATAATAGTTATATGTGTCATAAATGACAGAACTTTTGTGTGCCGTACCGAAAAAATGGCGTCAAAAGAACAAAAAAAGATGAAAATACAATAATGTCAGTTTCTTGTGTAAGCATTTTATCCTTTTTGTTAAATTGAATAAAATTATATATTCAAAAAATTGAATATATATTCTTTTTCCAAAAGCAAACAACATTAAACTATTGGAAAACGTCGGAAATTTTTAAATCGTCTGTAAATTACATGTTTAAGAATTTTTTAGCGCAAAAAAGTCCCAAAATTTTTTTTTTATTAATTAATCAATTTTTTGAGGGTATTGAGCTATATTCGAACTGATAAACAATTCCTACTATGTCACTTTAAAAGTTCAAAATCATTGATGCACTGTGTTATTATACCCTTGCAGAGGGTATTATAATTTTTGTCAAAAGTGTGAAAAATTTTCGCCTCTTTCCTCTGTAAATAAACGCCCGCGTTAAGCCAAGCGTTAAGCGTTAGAGTTCCAGCTGGGAAAAATGCTTTGCTGGGAATCTGACTCATCGTCCTGATCTTGATACCTGCTCGGTTGTCTGGGCAGTTGGCGCTTAAAATTCGTGTTAAAATGGCGCGTTTCATCTTTGAAGATGTATGCTGGTTTCAGTCAATCGATGCAAATTTTGGAGCTCTTGAAATAGTGTGAATTCGAATTATTGACACTAATACTTCTGCCGCTGCGCTGCCCGAAAAAGAGAACAAAAACAAAGAAAATATTAAGCCGACTGTGCAGACTGGTATGGATCGCTACATCCAAATCAAAAGGAAGCTGAGCCCCCTAAACGCTCAACGCAAAATAACCCGTGGCAATGCTAACATAGCTGCAACGCCCCAGAACTCAGCCCCCGCCAATTTACATACGAGAAAAAAGTTCCAACGTTCTTGTCAACAAAATTATAGAGCTTATTGGCAAGGACAACTTCCACATAATACCACTCGTAAAGGGCAACATCCAGGAAACAAAAGTTCAAACAAAGTCTAAACATAATAACAGAGTATTATCAAAATACCTCACCGAAAAAAAATAACTTTTACACGTATCAGCTACTTAACTTAGTCGTACTTAACGCAATGGCCCGGTACAATGTGCGAACTGCCAAGAATATGGCCATACAAGGTCTTACTGTAAACTGCGCCCGGTGTGTGTTGTGGTGAGCTTCATGACTCCGCACACTGCCCAGCGGGCAAAGATGACCACAACTCGAAAAAGTGCGGCAACAGCGGTGGAAATCACACTGCTAACTAGCCCAGTTGCCCAGTTTATAAGGAGCTGAAAGGGGACTTGCTGCCCGCATCCAAAATAATCAGTTCATAGCCTCCAGGTCAAGCCCTGAAGTCTTCTTCTCGACTGCAGCCAGATCCTCACTAGGACCCATAAACTCTACCAAAAATGTCACACACGCAAGCGCTTTAAAATCAGGAATCATCTACCCAAGCCTCAAAAAGCTCACTGCCGCAATCAGCACACCAAGAACCGAACACGGCTCAGCAGCATCAATCGCCGAAGCAGCCAAAAAGTAACTTTGAAGCTATGATATGCAGTCTACAACAAAGCTTCACGGAGTTTATGTCGTTTATGTCGTTTACTTAAGTGTATTTACGTGTGTATTAAGCACCATTATCATCCGAAATTTGCTAAAAACTACCTACAGGCCACATCAATAAATATACACCTAAATACTGGCAAGCAATTAACTCTAGCCGCTGTATACTGCCCCCCACGCTTCACCATAGCCCAAGATGAGTTTATGCAGTTTTTCAACTCACTCGGAGACCACTTCACATCTCCTTTAGCAGCAGGAGACTACAATGTAGTCTCCACTCCACTTCTCTTTCAGCAGCAGGAGACTACAATGCCAAGCCCACACACTGGGGATCTCGTCTCGTGACCCCAAAAAGTAAGCAACTTTGTAATGCAATTATCAAAGCTATGAGCTAGACTACGTTTCTTCTGGCACACCAACATACTGGCCGGCAGACCCAAAGAAACTTCCCTATTTAATAGACTTTGCGATTACCAAAAACTTTCCTAAAAATCTGATAAGCGCCGAATGCCTTTCGGATCTTTCATCTGATTACTCGCCTGTCCGTTTTACTCTACTCCGACACCCAGGAACATGGGACCAATCATAAAAACTGACCTCACATAAAACCAATTGGGTTAAGTACAGGAAGTATATAAGCTCACACATTGAGCTGAGTCCTCACCTCAGCGACAAAGCCAACGTAGACAGTTTTGTTAATTCACTGGAGTCTGTAATCGTCTCTGCAGCTCCAGTTTCAACACCTCAAACTATAAACACACAATGCATTCAAAAGAAGACAAATCTACAAATCGAACAGCTAGTCCTCGAAAAGCGACGCTTACGTCGAGAATGGCAATGCCACAGATCGCCATCTGGTAAGCAACGCTTAAAACATGCCTCACGTCATCTTGATCAAGCTCTACAGCAAGAAGAAACGTATGTCCACCGCCGCTAAATAGAGCAATTGTCAACTAACAGTATAAAACACTCACTATGGAGAGCTCACCCAACTCTGAGCTCACCGAAAGAAACCGTGAGGTCTATTAGAAATTCCACAGGCGGGTGGGCGTGCAGCGCCGCCTTAAAAATATCTTCCAACCAAATCCTGCCACCACTGCGTTTATTTTGCCGACTCTATCATTTGAGCCCCGGCCTCAACATGAGCCAATTGAGTTTCGCCCAAACGAAATCGTTAACATCATCAAAAGACAACTGAATTCGAAAAAATCTCCGGGCTGCGACCTCATAACTCCCAAAATGATCATTGAGCTTCCATTCTGCGCCGTTTGCACTCTGACCCAGCTATTTAATGCCATCGCAAAACTTGGCCACTTTCCAGCGAGATAGAAAAAGTCAATTATAGAAAAGTCAAAAAAGTCAAGCCGGGGAAAGACCACACTATCTCCACGTCGTATAGACCTATAAGCCTACTCTCTTGCCTATCTAAACTCTTTGAAAAATGCCTAATGACTCGGATAAACACATACCTGAATATCCAGGAAGGAATCCCGTCACACCAATTTGAGTTTCTTGAAAAGCATGGAACAATTGAGCAGGTCCATCGGATATCATCCAAAATTCGGAACGCGTTCAAAAAACGAGAGTACTGTACTGCCATATTTTTAGATGTCTCTCAAGCATTCGATAGAGTCTGGCTAGAAGGTCTAATGTACAAGATCAAGACAATGCTCCCCTACAGCACCCACAAGATTTTAGAGTCTTAACCTTACGACAGAAACTTTGTCGTGACGTACAACACTGATATGTATATCTGATGATTACACTGTTGAAGCTGGAGTTCCTCAAGGTAGCGTTCTAGGGCCAATATTATATGTCCTCTACACAGCAGATATCCCGACAAGCACCCGTCTAACATCATCCACGTTTGCCGATGACACAGCTATTTTTAGCCGCTCAAAATGCCCGATACAAGCAACTAAAGTGAATTAAAGTGAACGAACTAAAATGCAAGCACGTTACGTTCACTCTGAACAGGCAAAACTGCCCGCCGATTACATTAAACAACACTTTACTCCCACAAGCAAACGAAGTAGCATACCTAGGAGTACATCTCGACAGAAGACTCACATGGCGCCGGCACATTGAAGCCAAAAGAACACACCTAAAGCTAAAAGCCAGC
Organism: Drosophila bipectinata; assembly: GCF_030179905.1. NCBI lineage: Eukaryota > Metazoa > Arthropoda > Insecta > Diptera > Drosophilidae > Drosophila > Drosophila bipectinata. Next base: position 15,400,501 of record NC_091740.1, on the reverse strand, counting down.
GGTCTTCATTGGCTTATCAACGCTCGGTCACCTCTTAGCCTTGAACATAAAGTCCTGCTGTACAACTCGGTACTAAAACCTATATGGATGTACGGCTCCCAGTTATGGGGGAACGCCAGCAATAGCAACATTGACATAATTCAAAGAGTTCAGTCGAAGATCTTGAGAACAATCACCGGGGCACCGTGGTACGTTCGCAACGAAAACATACACCGCGACTTAAACATTCGACCAGTCAAAGAAGCGATCGCAGAACAGAAGGTAAAGTACTTAACCAAGCTATCGGTGCACCCTAACCACCTGGCGAGAGGTCTAACAAGGTTGAGCAACCAATAACGCCTTCGTCGCAATGACTTACCCACCCAGCGACCGACCTGAGGGACGCGCCACCAGAAAGCAGTCTTAGTATACTGTTAGTTAAATTTTAATGTTAAGATTCGTCAACTTATTTTTAGTCTCAAAATTAAGAGTAGATTCAATAAATAAAAGCAAAGCTATAATAAAAAAAAAAAAATGTGGAGAAACGATCGATGCACGTAAGACAGTACCGGTATCCGGTTGATGAAGGCTTTTTGCCTTCATTTTAAAAACGATAAATGCAAGATGCAAAGGCCCAGCGAATGCAGGGCTTGAACCACGGCTTGGCATCTGGCCACAAACGGGCGTATCTGGTTATTGGCGACGTGGCTTTTCGTGGTTTTCCTGTTCCAGTGCCATCTCGTCGAAGTTGATATATTTGAAGGCGTCGATGCGTGAGAGAAAATCAGTCACGTTTTTTTTCTTCTCCAGAGATGTTCCGGATATGCTGAATTGGCTGATAAAATCAAGTTGACGGGCATTTCGTGCTGATGCTTTCTAGCTGTTTTGACTGAAGTCGTACATCAGTCAGTGAAAGTTATGAAGTTTCTGGAAGTGCAAAATGGCCTGATTTTTTTTTTTTTTTAAGTTGAATTTTTATTATTGTCGCCGGAATCGTTCAGAACCATTTGAACATAACCGGATGTTTAGAAAATTGGTGTGTATGGTACATATGGAATATGGGCCTAAACTAAATACAATAGTTTACAATTATTTACATATGCTTACAATATTAGTTTACAACACGGGAGGACAAATCGCTGGGGTGGAAAATGGCCTGATAGATCAGTCAGTGGTTGTTTCCGCCCGTTCATGATCTGATGTACTACGGCGCCCATGGCGTCGTCGAATGCATCGCTGGTTACCTATAATTGCGAGTTTGGTCCCATCTAGTGAATCTAGTAGTGAATGCGTGATCAGCTTCTGTACCCCGGAGTATCGGGGTTTTGTTGTTCTATTTATTGCCTTGGATCAGCGTCTCTGGAGTATGTGTTGGTTCTCGGCTGCTCGTGAGATAAACGGCCGATAGAAGTTGATCATACCCAGAAATGTTTTTAGGTCTTTAGGAATAAGCGGCTTTTTTAAGTGCCGGATGGCTTTCACTTTGGCCTTGGATGGTTTCAAGTAGTACTGGCTGATGTCGTGTCCCAGGAACGTGAGCTGTGATTTACCGAATTGGCACTTCTCAAAGTTCACGATGAGTTGTCTTTCGAATGCGGTCGAGAATAAAGTGAAGGCGCGTCTCGTTCTGACGCAATCAGAATGTCGTCGATGAATGCAAAAGCGAAGTTGAGGCCCTGTATGACGTCGTTTATGTGACGCTGAAAAGTTTGCGCAGCGTTGTGCAATTCGAACGTCATGAACAAAAATTCGAATAGCCCAAAAGGCGTGATAATTGCTGTTTTGAGAATATCTTGTGGTTCAATAGGGATCTGGTGATATGATTTTTTTAAGGTCGATTTTCAAGAATATCTTTTTACCGCATAAGATTCTGTACGAAATAGGCACTGTTACGTTGTTTAGTGCTCGGTAGACGCCACTCTCCATTTGCTTTCTTTACCAGGTGTCATGATCTGAACCAGTTGCTATTTTGAGTTTGTCGGGTTCTAGTCAAGGGCGCGGACGTGAGTAGGCCGAGATGAAGTGCGTTATTGGTTGGATAAAATTGCCTTGATTTTACGTAGAGGCGCGAGTTATATATTAATGAGCACTAGTATGAGAAATACAGCACTAGTTATTATGTAAATTTAAACTTAAACTTTACCGTAGTTAAATTTTTTTTTATGGAACTTTAGTTAGCATTTTCTTTTAAATTTTCAAAGTTTTGATAGTGATAAATGTGAAGTGAAACATGTTCAAAGTTAATATTGTTTTTGTATGACTGGTTCAAAAAGTTTGTTAGATAGAAAAATCTATCACCGAATTCTATCTGTTCATTTAAAAAGGTTTCTTATAAAATTTGAATTCGGCAATTTACAAATCTTATTTGGTATTTTCCATTAAGTATTATTTCTCTTTGGTCACAATTTTATTTTAGTTTTTCGTTTTTTGCTTTCCTTACGACTATTGTTTCTTCATCTATTGGTTCTACTCTGGGTTTGTTATTAAATAAAAATCTGCAATTATTAAAAAGGGTATAGCTTTTAATTAACTTTAGTTCTTTTAAAATTAAATTTTCCTTATATCCATAAGTTGCATTATTTATTTGTGTAGTTAGTACATTTTCTTGATCGATTTCAATATTTTTAACATTTGGTATTGGGGTGATAAATTTGATATCTGCTTTAACATAATTTTTAGGTAACTTAATTGCGATAACAATTGCACCATTTGTGTATTTCAAAATGACCATTCTTATAAATTTGATTTCAAAGAAATCTATTTGAAATTAATTTATTTCATCTTTTGGTAATATCTCAGGTAAGAATATATTGTTTTTGGCTGATGCTATGTTTTCTTGAATATAGTTTAAATTTTCTTCTTTATTTTTTAAAGTTTCCATTTGGTTATTAAATAAGATTTTCATTATTGTGTCCTTGCTTTGTTCATTAATTTTTTTTCTGAAAAAAGCAGTATTATACCTTTATCTTGACGAACTGTGTCTGCTAATGTATTAATAGTGTTGTTAAAATATATCCTAATGTAAATTTTTTTGCTCCGATTTTTAATTTGGTTGTGGTTATTCTGGTCTATAATATTATATTTGAGTGTTCTAATATGTCTTCCCTATCCTCATTGTCCATTATTCCAAAAAGTCATTTGTAAAGTGTGCCTACACCATTAATAAGTCCTCTCTTTCTTCTTGTGCTTGGAGTAATTGATTTTATTTTGGCCCTGATTAATTCTATTTCTTTAATGATTAATTCTTTGTTTGCTATGCCAATATCTTTTATATTGATAATTTTATTGATAATTATGGTCTGATTAATTTCAAAAATATGTAAAATTATAAAAGTTTTATTCACAATTTCAGTGGAATGAATATGTATAGGGACGTATCCTGCCTCCTTTTGAATTGGGACCACATGTAGTCTGGCATGTGTCATTGATAGGATTATTAAAATAAAGAAACTTATTACTATGCTTGTTACATTTTTTTTTTTTTTGTTTTAATCAAAAAAAGATTTTTTTTTCATATATATATGTTTTTTTTATATATTTTTTGTGTTTATAATGTTATGTTATTTCCATTTGTAATGAAAGCTATATATGTATAAAATAACGTATTAAAATTTTGAGCCGATTGGATTAATAGGTTTCGAGTAACCTCATGTTTCGGTCGTAAAAACACTGTTTCGAGGAAAACGCGTTTAAAGTTTTGAGACGGCTCTTGCCGTCGCCAGACGCTTCCACCATAAATTAGCCGATTTACCTTCTAGAGTATTTGAGTATTTTCACTTGAAATTTTAAAGGGTCATTCTTGAATAGTTATAAGTTCGAATTAAATTTAAAAAAAAATCTATTTTTTTAAACCGAAAATCCCGTTATATTCAAATTTGGTTTTATTGGGTTTCTATCATATTTTATTTCCCTGCACTTTCGTTTATGTGTGATTTCGTTATGATTTTTATAATCATGTTTATGTGTTCTTTTAGTTTTGGGAAGTAAATTTGTCTTTTGAACTATGAAATGTTTCATTCATGCCACTGTGAAAGGATTCTTTTGTATGACATAGAGAAATTTGTTTATGAAGTTCTTCTTGGTTTTATATTTCTTTTGGTGCATTTAAAAAAATTTATACTTGGTGTGTCTTTACAGATGTCTATTATGATGCATTGAACTTTGTAATATACTGTGACTGGTACATCTGAAAATATACCAATTGTACCTTTTTTATATTATAAAATAATTTGTGTTTGCTTTCTAGTGGGTCCTCTGCTGGGTTTATTTCTATAATTTTTCTTCCGTTATTGTAAATAATAGGATCTCTTGCTGAATAGGTTACAATAATTTGTGTTTTGTATTTATTTACTATTCCATCTTTTATAAAAAAATAAAATGGTACGTTTTCATCCGCTGAATGGATAGTTTCTGATATCTCTAAATTTGATTCCTCATCATTATTATTATTATTTATTGGAGATGCTGTTTCCTGTCTAATTAGAAAGTCTGATACTTTATTATTTTATTCTTTAACATATTGAATGTCACAACCGAATTGTTGTAACATTAAGATCCATCTTTTATGTCTAGCTTTTAAGTCTTTTCCTTCGATCTTTCCTTCGAGCTTCGATTGCAAAATCACTGGCATCTGTTGTCACTTTAAATGGTTTATCGAATTCTGAAAATTTTAATATTGGGTATAAACTTATGAGTGCTTTTATATTTTCAAATGAATCAATATACTCCGAATAGTATTCATTGATTTTATTACCTTTTTGTAAATATTTAATCATTGGGTATTTAATTTTTGATTAGTTTTTAATGAATTTTCTGTAGAATCCTGTAATTCCTAAGAGACCTTTAAGTTGTTTCTCTGTTTTCGGAATCGGTATAGTTAAAATATCGTGTTTTTTTTTTTGGATTTGGTTGTATCCTAAAAATTCTATATGTATCCTAATATGTATCCTAAAAAAATAAAAAAAAATAAAATATATCCTAAATGTATCCAGGACGTATTCTAAAAATTCTGTATGTTGTTTCATAAATGAGCATTTATCTGGCTGAATTTTTAAGTTGTGTTCTTGAAGTTTTCGAACAATTTTTACTACTGCATGTTTATGTTCTGCTAGGGTTGTCGAAAATATAAATATACAGTAGTGGACAATGAAATCCAGATAGGCAGAAAATACTACTTTTGTAGTTTTATGGAGTACATTTGTTTTAAATCGATGAAATTAATATAAATGTATGAGATTTTTATAAACAGAGTTTAAACAAACTTCAAGAATACACCAGCCAGATTTGCCAAATAGTAAAAACACTTTAATTCTTGGTTTCAGTTAATTTTTGTTTTCACAACCGCACGCTCTCGTTGTCTTCATGCAAGTGAGTAAGGGTACGCATGGGCATACAAAAGGAAGAAAGAGAGATCAAACAGAGAGAACTTTGGCTCTCTCTGAGATCTTCATTTTTCATCCCTTTCCCCACACACACACAATATAATATTAATTCAAAACGTGTTCTTTTAAATTTCATTAGGTTTTATTTTCAAATAAAACGTATAATTCAATATTTAATAGAATTAAAAAAAAGTGTAGGAAAACGAAAAAAAAATTTTTTTTTAACTATTCCAAGGTAACAAACATTTTTGAAAATATTTCTTAATAGCTTAGTATTTAACGTATTCAAAAATCATTTTGTTTTGATTCTTAAGTATTTAGTTCGTCTTCCTTGAGTTTTTAATACGGCCTTTAATCTTGATGACATAAAATCTACCAAGACTCTAATGTACTGAAATATTGTGCCCTACCAAGTTTGTCTAAAATTAAGTCCATAAGAGGTAAAGGGTATTTATCTGGTATCGTTACGTGAGTCAATAGTCGATAGAACAAGCGATAGTCTACACATAGTCTAAACTTTTGAATTCCTGAGTTACCTTTTTTTTTGGTACCATGCATATGGGAGAACTATATTTGCTTCTGCTTTTCCTAATAATACCAATTTTTTCTGTTTCCGTCATTTGTTTTCTGATTTCTTCCTCATATTTTGGCGACATTCTATAAATTTTCGAGTTTATTGGTTGATCGGTTACGGTCCTTATACAGGGTGACAATAAATAACCCGGACAAACATTTTTGATCATAACTTCTTAAGGAACTGTATTTGACAAAAAATGCAGATACACAACTATTAAATAGGTATTGTGTTAACATATATTCAGCCGGTTTCGAAGTGGCTTCCTTGGGCTGCGATGCAGAGCCCTAAACGTTTCTGAAAATTTAGCGCAATGGGCCGCAGGTCTTCTTCCGATAATCGATCCCATTCTCGGAGCAATGATTGCTTCAGCGCCTCCAAACTTATGTGGCGTTAAGCACATGTCCTGGACTCCAAAATAGACCACACACTGTAGTTCATCGGATTAAGATCTGGCGAGTAAGGTGCCCATTCACTGGATGTGATAAAGTCCGAAAAATTGGCTTTGCACCAGTCCTGAGTCAATTTGGCTCTATGGGGGGACGCTGAATCCTGTTGAAACGTCCACTCCGTATCACCGAAGTGCTGCTGGGCCCAAGAAAGCACAACAGTTTCCAAAATGTCCAGGCGGTACACTTCCTGATTGATTTTGACCCCTTGATCGATGAAAACAAGGGGTGTTTTGCCGGTGGCGCATATTCCTCCCCAAACCATTAAAGAATGCTCACATTGATGGCACTCGATTTTTGCAGAGGTACCTGGAGCTTTAGCAGACCAGCTTCTGTCATTTTGGTGATTGTGCGCCTGTTGGATGGTGAATATCTTCTCGTCCGTGAAAAGAATACGCTCCCATTTTTGACCTGCGGCGCGACGCTTTAGCTGACGGCATCTTTGGAGTCTCACGCGCTTATTGTCATCCGTAAGAAGATGCATTTTTTGGAGCTTGTAGGGCTTGAGATTAAGTTCATTTTTTGCAATCAACCGAAAACTTTCTCGATTCACTCCGATTTCACGGGCTATTTTTCTGGCCGAGACTCAGCAGTTCCGAGTGATCCGCTTTTTCACAATCTGACGAGGTCTCCTCGACGCATGGGCTCGACGCGCTTGCACCATTTCTCCCTGCGCACAAGAATTGACAGGTACTCATGCACCCAACGCTTCCAGAAGCGATCGCACATCATCCTTGCTATGCGCCACTGCTTCCTAGTAGCGGATCTCACGGGCTCCTGTCCATCATCCTTGGGAAGATCTGGGATATCCGATGCTCCTTTCAGCAAATCGTTAGGCATCAGTGAAGCCTCCTGGTCCACCGTCACCGGTAGATGAGTGAGCGGACGAGAGTTTACGATGCTCTCCGCCTCAATCAGCAGGTTCTCCAGTACATGCTCCTTGGGCGCGAGCTTCTTCATTGTGTGCTCCAGCACCTTCTTCACGCACTCCACCATCCTCTCCCAGGCACCGCCTTCAGCTAGGTTCGCCGGGCAGTTGAAGATCCAATCGACTCCCTTAGACGACAGCTCGCCCTGGATCTGTGCAGGCTCGAACACTTCGCTGAACCTCTTGGCCTCGCGGTCGGCTCCTTATCCTGACCACTGGTCCACGGCGGCTCATGAAGTTCCTCATGGCGATTATGCAGGAGTCGGTGGACAAATCGTGAGCCATCTCCAAGTGGATAGCCCTCGTGGTCAGGCACGTAAACAGTGCCACCCACCTCTTCTCTGTGCGACGTCCAATTGTCACAAAGAGCGGCCCAAAGTAGTCCAGGCCAGTAGACTTAATTGGCCATCCGTTGGCCTCTAGCCGATCCGCAGGCAGGGGGCCCATCTCGGGCTGTGTGAGTCATGCCTTTCGCAGCTTGCAAACGTTGCATTTGCTTACCACCCTCCGTAGCAGTATCCGCAAGTTCGTTATCCAGAACTTGCTCCGAATCGATCCGATCGTCGCCTCCGCGTTTTGGTGGCACATCTTTTCGTGGTGTTGCTGCGGCCGAGATGACCAGCGCCTCCTCGTGAGACAGTATGATCGGCCGACGTGCGTTGTATGGCACATACGTCGCGTCGTCGATCCTTCCACTGGCTCTCAATACTCCGTCCTCGTCAAGGTATGGGGACAGTCCGTGCAGTCGGCTGTCTTTGGCGACGTTTCCTTGGCTGTCCTCAGCAAACGCTTCTCGCTGCGACTGCCGTATCAATGCGCGCTCTGCTTCAGCGCACTCCATCGCGGTCAATCCGTAGAACTCTTCATCGCGACGTATTCCACGGCATCGTCGAACAAATCTGAGCTCCCACGCAGTCGTCCTCACCAGTCGATTATAGCTGGAGAACCTCTGCAGGGATATAAAGTTTACCGTGACCAAGGCAAACTCACATTTCATTTCCTCGTCGTCGGTCGTCGGAGGAATCCAGTCCTCGATCGATCTCGGCCAGCTCTCCTCTGGTCCTCGTAGAAACGGCGGTCCGCTTAGCCATCGCGAACCGATGCTGAGATCCACGGCCTTGCGCGGCCTTGTCGCGTCATCCGCCACGTTTTCGGCGGACGGGATCCATCTCCAACTGTTTGTATCTCCGGTGGGTGTTGCTTATCCAGTGCAACACAGTCTTGGAGTCCGTCCATAGCGCACAGCTGCTGATCGCCACACCGTGCTCCTGCTTGACGGTGTCCATCAATCTCGTGCCTAATACCGCTGCTTGGAGTTCCAGTCGCGGGATCGACATGGTCCTCATCGGGGCGCATTTCGTTTTGGAGCTTATGAAGTGCGCCTGCACGTCTCCGTACGTGGCCCGGCTCGGGACTCGATGGTACTTGACGCCGAACTTGAAATCATCGGTTGCCGGCTGCCAGTACATCCCAAGTACCTTCTCCTCAGCTTCGGTCCATCCGACGCTGGCGATGGACTCAAGTGGGTTCAGCGCTCTGACCACACTTGCCGAACTGGAGGTAAATCGGCACAAATCAAAACCTGCTTCAGCGTGAATTTCCCTCACCCGTGTCGAGACGGCGATAGCTTCGTCCTTGCTGGCGAAACGTAGTGGTATTCGTTGATGGCCAGGGCTTCACAGGCATTCACAGTCTTCACGTACTCCGCCGAACATGGTGAGCAGGCCGCTCCGAACGTCATCACTGCCATCTCGTATACGTCCGGCTCTCGCTGGTCGTCTCCGTCTCTCCACAGAAACCTCTGGGCGCATCTGTCCTTCGGCTGCATCAGTACCTGATGAAACATCTCCTTGATGTCTGCACAAACTCCAACCGCTCCTTCCCGAAAATGGAAGAGCACTGCTGGGAGGGGCTTGTAGCGCTGTGGGCCTTTCAGTAGCGCTGAATTCAAAGACACACCGTCCACCTTGGCAGCCGCATCGAAAACCAGCCGGATTTTCCCAGGCTTGTTCGGGTTTTCCACTCCGAAGTGCGGCAGGTACCACACTTGGCCCTCCTGAAACCTCTGGACTTCCTAGGTCTCCAGTCGTCGTGCGTATCCCTTCTTGACATAGTCGTCCATTATCCGGATGTAAGCCGACGCGAAGTCCACATCGCGCTTCATTTTACGCTCTATGTTGACGAGCCTCCTGAGGGCCATGCTGTAGCTCTCCGGCAATCTCACTTCGTCGTCCTTCCATAGCAGCCCGGTCTCGTATCTCTGGCCTACACGTTTGGTCGTCTTCTCCAGGGTGCCCAGGGCCCGTGCGTCGCCGCTATCTCCGACTGACGGCTCCAGGTCCACTCTGCCAGCTGCGACTGGCTGCACCGGCTTCGCTCCGAAATTCTCGGTCTCGAAGTAGTCGCTGACCATCTTCTCCAGAAGATCATCCTGGGGCACGGCTAGGAGGCACGAACTCAGAAGCGGCGAGCTCGGCTTTCCGTTCACCGGTCCATATACCACCCATCCAAGTGCGGTGTCTGCTGCAAACGGCCCTCCAGATCCATAACTTTTGGTTCTGAAGGGTACTCTTAAGTGCGCATGATCCAGTCCAATTAGGATTCTCGGCGTCGCATTGTTGTACGGCATCACCGGCAGACGCGTGTTCGCCTTCACTGCCTGTACATCCTCCTGACGCAGGCTCTGCATCGGAAGGTTCAGATTGGCCATTCCGTACACATTTTTCAGCCCATGGCGCTTTGGCTTGCCCGCTGCGCTGATCTGCAGGCTGACCACCTTCGTGTGCTCTTTGGCGGATTTTCCACCAAACCATTGCACATTCAGCTGTCGACTCTCGCCTTTCAGGTTCAGGCTGCGGATGAGTTCGTCGTCGATGAGTGTGACAGACGATCCTTCATCCAGCAGTGCGTACGTGTCGACCTTCGTATTCTCGCCGTACAGCGTCACGGGTAGAATCCTGAACAGCAGGTGGCATCCAATTGGGTCGATGCTGAGGTTTCTGTGCGGCAACTCCTGGCGATCGTACGCCGATCGCCCTTCATCCCGCTCACGTCGCGCGTCTACAACTGCGGCCGACTGACCGTGGCACTCCCCTCCGATTGTTGCCGTCTCTGTACGGCTGTCGGTCCTGATCCCTCCTGTGGCCCCCATCTGCGACTGGCGGCCGTTTGGATCGTTCAGGTACTTCGTGGAGAAGGTGGTGATGCCTCATCTGGCATCCGAGGACGTTGCATCCGCGGCTCTTCCTGCAGAAGCGGGACATGTGTCCGGGCTCCAGGCACGAAAAGCACAGTCGTCGCTTCCTCGCGGACTCGATCCGTGTCGTTGTAAAGGCGCTGATGAAGTCCTTGCAGTCCCTGACCTGGTGCTGTCCCTCGCATAAAGGGCAGCATCTGGGGCGGTTGACATATCGCTCCTCCTCGCGAACACTATTCGCGTGCAGAATCGTTCGCTTCGGTTGTTCCCTGGCTCCGGCGTCCGTGACAGTGCACACCAGTTTGGCGAATTCATGGAGCCACTCGCTCAGGTGCGCCACCGTCGGATACGGCTGTATCGTGGCCGCGTGCCTTGCCCAGTCCAACCTCTTGCTTAGCGGCAACTTGGCTATCAGCTCCTCCATTAGGGTTGGGTTGGCTAGGTGCTGGCTGGCGGTCGCGGTCGACTGCAGGAACGCTGACAGGTTGCTAACCTTCGTCGCGAACGGCACGATCCTCGCGATGTTGGCCTCCTGAATCGGCTGCACTTCGCGCACGCTCTCCAATTGGCTGCGGATCAGTTGCTCCGGGAATCCATACCGGAATCGTAGCTGCTCCATAACAGCTTGTGCGTTGCTGGGATGGATGAGCAACGACTTCACTGTTTCGCGAGACTCTCCCTTCAGGACTTTCACTAGCCTCTGGTTGTTCTCCAACTCGGTGCACTTGTAGGCTGCAGTTGTCTCCGTGAACGCACACAGGAATATTGGCCATCCCCTGGTTGACCCTCGAAATCGGGAAGATCAGGTAGTCTGCGTGGCGTCCATCCTTGTATGCTTGTCGTCGGCGCTCCATATGATATGGGCGATGGCGCAAGTACCTATGGGTGAACATAACCTAGCACCGGCTGTGCTGCGGCGGTCACACAAGATGGCGGAGAATAGCCCAGTATTGTTGTTGTTGACACAGGTTGCCCGTTTGCCCAATGGCCGCCAAGCGTCGGCGCGAAATTCGCACTTCATTGTGGCGGCAAATTTGCACTCACTTGTGCCGGCAACTGCAGCGATGGCGTCACTCCGAGATCCGTTTGCAGATTGTCCCTCATCTGCCTGGGCAGGTTTTCGCTCAAACTCTGCCGTGGCGCTGCATGATGTGCCAGCGTTCCACTCGAACATGGCGGTGTATTCGCTGCACCGCTCACTCCAACGCCGCGTGCCCCGATTCCAACGGGATCTCTGGCGGCCTCTGCTTGTCCTCCACTTGCTCTTGCCTTCGCCAGCTCCGTCTCCAGACGTGCGATCCTTTCCATTAAGGTCGCCACTACAGTTGTGGAATCCGTAGTCTGCCCCGTCGCTTCGGGCTGCAGGTTATTTGCCGCTTTCCTGGCGGCTGTTCCACTTTCCTTCGGAGTCTGTGGCCTCTGCCGATCACCAGCCACACTCGCAGAGCTGTTTGCGGTGTCAGTTGCTGTGGCCGTGGTGGTCGCAGTTGCGGGAACGCCTGAGGCTTCCAGCCTGAGGCTCCGCCTGGGTGAGTGCTTCGTGGGCATCATCTTGCAGAGTGCGAATAAAAGAATTTGTCATCGCTTGGCCGATCACAGGTATGCCTTATAACACTCAGATTGGACAGTTGTTGAAGTGATGTGGTGTGTAACGATCGTTTTATTCTAAAAGACAATTGTTCTGATACATAATTCCTTATCCTACATACCGCAGTTTCTCTTCCCCTTTCTGTGATGGCGCAAATCGATGTGCTTTATCCGCCCAATTATTTCTTCCAAGCTACCCGATTTAGTGTGAACAGATAACATAAACCTAAAACCCTAAACATACAAAATACTGACATCTAACACCTAACACTAATCTCAACTATCGATAGCCACTAGTTCGTTCCGCGACAGGGAGGGTAAGGTATTAAATTTTTTTTTTTTCATTTTTTTTTTATTTTTTAAATTGAATGCATATCTGAAGAATATTGTGTCAAAATTTCAAGTCAATAAAAGCAAAATTGACGAAGTTATTAGTTATTGACGAAGTTGCTTATAAAGGTTTTACACTGGATTTTTTTGTGTTTAAAACTTTAAAGCGTTCTTCCCACAACTCACGTTTTCAAAGTCGGTGCCCCTCATAACTTCAAAACTACTGCCCCGATCCTTTTGAAACACTATTTCTGTACATATTTTACGAGGTAACGCTGTCGAGTTTTTTTTTTTTTTGTTCATAATTTTGATTTTGCAATGACAAATTAACCGATTTTTTCCCAAAAAATTGAGTTTTTCACTTCAAAGTCTTCGAAAAAATTAAAAAAAAATTGCAATTTTCAAAAAACCTTCACAGCGTTACCTGGGGCAAACTATTATCTAACGAATGAACTTTAATTTTTTGATTACAAATGATCCAGCACGGAGTTATGAGGGGCACCGCAATTCATACTTTAATATACCGTTGGTTGAATAAATAAATTTTAACTGTGTCGTCAGGAAAAAAATCACAAAAACATGGCTTTTTTCGCATGATTTGACCTACTCTCCCCTTAAGGATATTGAAATTTTCTTGGTACTTATTATACTTTTGCAGAGGGTATTATAATTTTGTTCAAAAGTATTATACATAACATTAAAATAAAATGGCGAAAATTAAAGTCGCTTAATAAACTCTTAAAGTCATATCTTGACAATAAGATATTTTTTGTGAGATGCAATACTTCCATGTCAGCTGAACATAACATCGAACCTGGAGTTCCTCAAGGCAGCGTTCTCGGGCCAACTTTATACCTACTCTACACTTCTTATATCTCTACGATCAGACAACTGACTATATCTAAGTTTGCCGATAACACCGCGACCCTAAGTCGAACTAAATATTCATAACAAGCTTCAGCGCATTTTTCGACCCATCAAGATGTAGTAGAAAAATGACTCTTTGACTGGCTTAAAAAGTAAATGAGTCCACTAAGCGTAAAAACTCCGATGTTTGTGATCCGCCTCAGCCTGCTCAGCCGACAATAACGCAGCCGCTCATTTTTGCTACCCCAAGGCCTAAAACAAACATTTTTTGCCCGCGCTGATGTGCAAGACTTGTTTACCCAATTGTTGGCCAAAGAACATTTTCGTCCAAGATAAACAGTCTGGTACCGTAAAGAAAATAGTTTTAAAACCATTGGGAGGAAAATTTCAACATATTATAACCATTGACCAACCTTCCACCTCTTCTTCGTCCACAAATTCAAAAAACGAATATAATGCACTAACACTTACCTATCAAAAAACTAAGGGGCTACGAAGCAAACTCCCTAAACTATATTCTGATAGTTCACTTTTTGCATCGCATGGCATAATTTGTCTGCTATTCTATCCGTTTTGTATCTTATGACTGATTGTCACCAGCTTGTAGCTGCGGGCGACTTCAATATCCCCGAATTATAGTGGCCCAATGTCGATAACGCACCATCTTTATCACTTAAAGAGATACGAGATCGTTTATACGATATTTGTGACCACTACCCGCCAATTTAATATGCACACAATTTTAACAACGCCAAAATGATAAATAGAAGTCACCTGCAATAGTACCTTTTGCAGCATGCACCTGATTCTAAGATGAAAACGAATTCCTAGGCAGGCCAATATTTCTTTATTTAGTGTATCCACTCGATAGATGTGGGAAGTTCACCCATACACGCACGAAAGGACCAAAGCACTATAGAAAATTTGACCACTTTTTTCGGCCCAAATTAATTTATCAAGAACGAAAGATATTTTAGTTCTGATTTTTGTTTTGAGTTCACATGTTCAATAGATTTAGGATTTAAAAAAAAATGTGTGCATGGTACCGGCCACATTTAAGATACACATTCTAACTCAAAAACTAAGCAAGATATTTGGATTCCGATTTTTGAATTGAGTTTATATGGCCAAAAGAACTAAGATTTGATTGTGGGTGTGGCACCGCGATCACATGATAACATATTTAAAAATCACATGCTACCTAAAAAAACAGGTTTTTTTGGTGGTTTTTAAATTAAAGGTTTCGAGGTTGCCTCCTTAAAATATAATATAATATTATAAAGCTTTTCTACTCATATAAAGGAAATTCATGGACTCGGCCGGACTTAGTTTTAATCTCTTTTTAAAAATGAGATTTAATTCTAAAAATTCGTTTGCTAGACTACTTACATTTGTACTCTATTAAAAGGACATCAAGTTTTTTGGACATTTCCCCTACACAAACTCATAAAAAAACCACACTAAAAAGTATTCATATTTTTGAATTCATATTTTTGAATCAAAGATTTTGATTTTGTTCATTAATTTTTCACTTTTTGCGTTTCTAAAATGGCACTCAAATCTAAAATTGCAAGCTCATGTAAGAGTTAACATCAACAGCTGATTTCTTCGCCGTGGCGCCATCTATGAAAATGTCTGGTATGCAACATTGAAAATTGATATATTGTGAATGATATGCAGTTAAAGGTGTTTAAATTCTTTAACTTTCAAAAAATGATTTTGGCCAGAAAGAGAGGTAAAATTTTTTAGAGTGCAACGGTCTCTCTCTCCTTAAGATTAAAATGAAGCTTGTGAGATTAACAGTTATATTTATACCCTTGCAAAAGGTATTACAATTTTGGTGAAAAGGGTGCAACGTAGTGAAGGAGAC
Organism: Drosophila bipectinata; assembly: GCF_030179905.1. Lineage (NCBI taxonomy): Eukaryota > Metazoa > Arthropoda > Insecta > Diptera > Drosophilidae > Drosophila > Drosophila bipectinata. The sequence goes on along the minus strand of NC_091740.1, from coordinate 15,385,340 downwards.
ATCTCCGACCCTATAGAGTATATATATTCTTGATCAGTATCACCTGCTGAGTTGATATGAGCGTGTCCGTCTGTCTGTCTGTCCGTCTGTCTGTTTCTACGCAAACTAGTCTCTCAGTTTAAAAGCTATCGACTTGAAACTTTACACACACCCTTCTTTCTTTATAACTTTGTTATAAATTTCTGTTATAACTTTGTAAACACTAAGCGTAAACATGTATCTCTACCGCCTTTTCTTACATTTGAAAATTCATCTGAGACCTCGGATCAGGCCATTGCCGATCTATTCGCAATATTTTTTCAAACAACTTATTCGCCGCCTAAAATGACAGATAAGCCTTCAACATTTAACATTCAATCAGCAAATCTTATTTTCTGTCCCTTTTTCTCCGAGAATAGCTTATTATATGATCTTTTAATGGGCAAGCCCGTTTATTTGCGAGGCCCCAGGGGCGTATACAGGTATCTGCCTGGGGAAGGGGGCAATCATAATTATACCATAATTATAATTTTGATCAAAAGTGTGCAACGCAGTGAAGGAGACATCTCCGACCCTATAAAGTATATATATTCTTGATCAGGATCACCTCCTGAGTTGATATGAGCATGTCCGTCTGTCCGTCTGTCTGTCCGTTTCTACGCGAACTAGTCTCTCAGTTTAAAAGCTATCGACTTGAAACTTTGCACACACCCTTATTTCCTTTGCACGCAGGGAGTCGGAACGGCCGGGATCGGCCGTTTATATCTTATAGCTGCCATATAACTGAACGATCGGAAATGACCCAACTTACGTGTTTTTTAAGATAGAAAGCTGGAACTTGGTACACATTCTATTTTTGGTCAGTTAATCCGATCTACCAAATTTCATAACGATCGGCTGACTATATCCTATAGCTGCCATATAACTGAACGATCGGAAATGGTACTTGGTAGAAATATCAACTTTCGTATTTTTGAAAATAGAAGCTTGGGACTTTTTTTTAGATTTTTTCTCTTGGGCAAATGGACGTTGTTTGCGAGTATTGTGGTGCATTAAAGTTTTCCGGAGAAACGCCTGGATTATGCTGCGTTAATGGTAAAGTGAAATTGCCAGTGTTGACTCCGCCACATGAGCCATTGTATTCATTGCTTTGCGGCGAAACACAAGAATCACGCCACTTTCTTGCAAATACTCGAAAATACAATAGTGGTTTCCAAATGACGCCATTTGGGGCAGACATTATCGAAGAAGGAGGTTTTAATCCGACATTTAAGGTATTTATTTTTGTACTTACATAGAATGTAGTTAAAGAATCTGGTTTTTATTTTGTAGATACAATTCACCATACAGATTCACCATCGAATTGGATCATTACTACCTTTCGAAGATACACAAAATAAATTTTTACAAATATATTTCATGGGCAACATGGAAGAAAAACTTGATCGACGCCTAGGGATCAATGCAGGAATGAAGCGAGCAATTCTTCAAGACTTGCAGTGTCTGCTTCATGAACATCATGCGTTGGTCAGGTTGTTTAAGAGTTGTCATTGAACATTTAAAATAATCCAGATGCAGTGTGCAACATAAAAACAATCGTCTATGGGCATAGTGCCCATATTTTGGATGAATGCACTATAGGTCGTAAAATTGGAATGGGGAATTGGATTGGTCATTTAGGGATATAAGAAACAATGATAAACTACGGCCCTTTACGGCCCTTTGTTACTCCTTTTAAGGTGTTCACGGTTAACGGACGCTGATGAATTCAATGCTTGCTTAAAATCATCGCGACTGTGGCGTAATGTTGAACAAGAACTGACCAAGAATAAGCGCGATCAAATGCGTCAGGATCCACCCTTTCTCTAAACAACTGTTAGATATTGGCGAGGGGAATTTTGTGGTACATAAAAATACTGGATCTACTTGAAATACTGAAAAATATTTATTAACCAAAATAAATGAAGAAAAAACAGCTAGCCCTTATAGAAAACAAAAAAGGGCAAAACAACGTTTGCCGGGGTTGCTAGTATCAAATAAAAAAAAATAGAAAACATCTAGTACAAAAAGATAGAATAAAACTTTTTATTATAATCAATTTTTGTTATACAAGTAATCAATTTTAATTTCATAAATATATCATGGCCATGCATATAAAAATAAACGGACATAAAATAATCATACATAATATAAACATATTTTAGATAAAAATAAAAAAAATAAAGAAAAATAGTAAAACTAGTAAGTGTAAAACTGAAACTTAAACAAAAAAAAAATTTAATCCTATTGCTATAAATTATATCATTTCTTAAAGTTTGTAAAATTTATATTAGAAAATACCTCCATTATATTACGTTATTTTTCAAAGGAGCTAAAAAAGGATTTTTTCGACCACCCATTGTACCAAAAATACTAAAGGGGGAACACACTGTAACACATTGTCGAAGTTTTTACATAATTTGAGGTCTCGGTCATATCTGAACCTAAGTGCCCGAAATACGCCCGCTGTGTCTTAGCCGCAAAGTTAATTCAATTTATCCCGAAGTTCACTTTTTAAAAAAATAATTTTTTATTCTTTATTTTTTATTTTAAAAAACTTTGTTATTATTTCTTATTTGTTTCACAAACTTCGTTTAATTGCTTAAGGCTAGACCGATTGAAGATGACAGGCCTGCTCCCGGAATATGACTGCCAATTTTTAATTACCAGATAACCAACAAACCTCGGCTTAAGAGAAATAACCCAAAAGGGTACATGGAAAGAATAAACAATTGCCCTAAGAGATTCTAAGAGAAAGGGACAATTGGTTGATGCAATAATTGAGTCATTGGTGAAGAGTGGTAAGATCGGAAGATCAATCAAATTCGGACTTCTTACATATATGTGCAAATACCTCGGCCTAAGCGAGCATAGCTATATACTTAAGAATAAATAGCCGTCTCTTCGCTGCCGCTGTTGGCAACAACGGCTGACTGAATCTGACTTGAAAATAAACTGAACGGGATCGTTGATGGTGGAAGAAACCTATTACAGTCATTTGCCATCTTTCAGTTATATGACAGCTATAGGATATAGTCGGTCGATCGATTAAATTAATCCAGATCAAGAATATGTATACATTATAGGGTAGAAAATGACTCCTTCACTGTGTTGCACATTTTTGACCGAATTTCTTTTCCTCTGCAAGTATATAAACAGTATAGGGTGTATTTCAATATAAGGCTGATTTCAGTAATTGAAAAGTCAAACGATTTCCCGGCCTGTTGGGGTTGTACTTCAGAGCAGGCCTGCCATAGCCCCCGGGGCCAAAGACACAAGTCACTATTTTGACCTAATAATAGATAAGATTTTAGATAAAATGCTACAAAGTACTTTTTTTGAGTTTGCATCGGTGAACCCGTTGTTATATCATTAAAATAGCCATTAGCAATAAAAACTTTCTATTAATTGTAGCTTTTGGGATATACGGGGCCTATTTCCACAATGTCTGGAGCTTTGAGCCCTACCAATTTAAGCCTTTATTCAGCTCCAATGGCTGTTACGCGTTCAAGTACCCGGACACGTTGGAACGAAGAAGAGCTGAATGTAATATCGCATTCTATATCTAGTACAAATATAGAAAATACTCAAGTAATATTAATGGATGATGGTAAGTTTATTTTTTTTTTATATAACATGAATAATTTGCTTAAATAATTTTTCAGCATCGGGGCGCTATATTGAAGAATACGCAAACCGTGACTTTGAATCATAATTTCAAACATTGTATGGTTTAGAATAAACTTGAGTTTTATGGAAAAAATATAAGTACCTAAAGTATGAAAAGACAAATTTTATAAAAATCATAATAATCAAAGGAAATAAACTATTAATGAAACGTTAATTAACAAAATTGTATGGTATGCTTTAGGTAGGAATAACAAACGAGCAGGCAATATTTCATATAACAGGCAATATATTACATTTCAAGGGCTTAGATAAGTTGTCGAAAGGCCCTATTCCGGCGGCAAAGAACATTTTTTTGCCCGAACTCTGCTGTGTGCGGCAGAATAAACAAAATAAACGTATGAAGCGTATGCATTAGTTACTTATACTAATGCATTAAAATTATATGAATGTATTAAGGGCCGACCACTGGTTTAGATGTTTTCAAGAGAGCAAAACGCTATGAGGCAGACAGTTCCAACTCATAGAATATACATATGTAGTTTCTTTGTAAAATTAGATGCACCAGGGCAACGGACGCCTCTGTTAAGGCTAGTAATTCAGGAATTAGTATTCCAAAAAGGGAAATAAGAAAATTTTATAAAATTTATGTATTAGTGTAAGTATTTTATTTTAGTAAGTGCTATTTTTAAATCTATTTTCTAGAAATATATACATATGTTATATTCTATAAATATGCAAATAAAAACATAATATATATAATAATAATTATAACATTTATTAAACAGATAAGATTAAGTAAGGACCTATGTTTTTTGTTGTGGGTGCCCCAAGAAAAATTTCGTTAATATTTATTAATATCCAATAATTAGTCAAGATTGGTTGACTATATATTATTGCTTCAATATAACTCAACCATCAGAAATGGCTTAACTTGCGTACCTTTTTAATCTCAAACGACATAAATATGTAACTTTAAATCGAACCTCATATGTGGACTAGGACGAGTAAATTTGTATGGACCAAAAAAAAAAACGTGGTAAGCGACCATCAGAATCAGAAACTCTAAAGTATTCTTAGCATATCTCACTAAAAAAATCTCTGCTCTGCGGGAGGTTAAAATCCATTTTGGACCCGTACTTTCTACGTGATATGTATATTCTTCGAATACTTTCCAATTTTAATGGTCGCTTATAGCAATCAAATTTACCTGTCCTATTGTAGACATATTAGGATATGTATAGACATTTTTTGTAACATTGTGGGTCCTCCTAACATTCGTCTGTTAAACTAACTTCTCACTTTATAGCTACAGATTTCAAACATTGTATACGTGCTTCTTTTCTTTTCATACACTCTGCTGGATAGGTCAAATAGATTTTGTACATAGCTGCCGATAGCTGAATCATAAAATAACCCTTATCAAAGAAGGGTCATATTATGGAATAGAAGCATACCAAGTATCATCTGGTAAGGATACTCGACTATAGCCGTCGATCATTGTCATATACACTATGTGATACCTGGAATTCTTCTCTTTAACCAACATTCAAAAAATTGTGTATTTCAAATTAAATTGATTTATATATAGTTTATATATACAATAACAATAAATTATATAAGAATACAAATATTATAATAATATATTTTAATATAATACAGTCTATATATTATAAAGACTGTATATAGATTTATATACACATATAGTATATATGTATGATAATGATATTGATAGCCATTATATATTATTAAGATTAAAAAGATTGAACTCTTTGATAGATCAATAAAAGAACAAGAACAAAAAATTGTAAAATACGAGTAGAGTATCGAAAGTTCAAGAACTTTTTAAATATATGGATGTATCTTTGGATGTTTTAAAGTTTAAGGTTTAAACTATGATAGATTTTAAAAAATAGTGGTCATATTGAGTCGAAAATAGCTAACAACATTTATTTAAGAAACAATCGTACACTGACTGTAGTACATTTGACGAACGGTAAATTCAGCTACATATGATCAATTTGTTGAATATGTTCTTGAGACATTGTATTTTACTGGATTTAAGCAGAATTTTACAAACTTTAGAAAGTTAAATTTTTTTTTTTGCTTCTTCTTTTCTTTTAAAAATAAAAAAGTTCCAACCAAAGCACCTCTAACAATAAAAAGTTGCAAAAATCAAGAAGCAAACTCAGTTGCCTCTTTTGGATTTTTATACACTACAACTTCTGTAGACGGCACAGGATAAAAAACCAATAAAATGTACAATATTTTCCGACTTTTGCTACTTTTTCTTTAGTTTTTTAATACATAGATTTTAGTCTTCTAATTATCCTCTTAATTTTGCCTGTGCGTCAGATTTTTTTGGTTTTCAAGCTAAAATAAGTTTTTTGGAGAGGGCCCAAAAATCGACGTCCATGAAATATTTACTAAAACACGTTTGATAGCTTGAAGTAATAAAGAATATATAGGCAAACTAAAAAAAAAAACAAAGCATTTGTAACCTACAAAAATTATTTTAATTTTTATACTTAAAGTGTAACGCTGAATTGATTACATGATCAAAATTTGATTTTTAAATACTCAGAACAGATAAATGCAAAAGTAGACGGTAACAACTTATGTATTTAAGATTTTTTATTCAATGTACAACAAAATAGGAAATTTATTGTAATTCTAAAAGAAGAAATTATGAAATGTAAATTAAAAAGTGTAGCAATGTACATTGCTACATCAATAATCACCTTTCATCATCAGAATTCAGACAGCCATCAGACATCAAAGTTTTTATTTCTCCTTAAATAAAAATTATCTTTTTGGGTTGCTGAAAAATTAAGAAAACATTGGCAGATACTAATCAAGTTTTCTCCACCCGTGCTATTGCTGAAAAACTAAAAAAACATACGCCTTATTCGCTACTATGAATCCAAATTCAAATGAACGGAAAACAGTAAGGTCTGGCGCAAAAAAGGACAAATACTTAGTAAATGTAACGTAAAGTCTTGACTAATTTAATGTAATGGTTTGTGTTTTAGGTGGTAAAATGTAGGGAAATTAAAATAAATGGCATAATGTAAAAGAAACATAATTTAGAAATTCTTCAAAACGATCTGCCAGAATTTTAAAACGGAGTATATTTATGTTGCTACTGTTTAATTTTTTTTTACTAAATGGCTTTTTTACTGTTCATAGTAGTGCACATAGTGGTGAAAAGCAAGCCTTAGTGTACTCTACGAGTACCGGGTATAACAAGAGGGGACGTCTGAAGTCGAGTTTCCCGACTATTACACCTATTATTATACTATTCTACTATTATACCCGGTACTCATCTCTTTCACCCAAAATTGAACTAACCTTTAAAGTTGCTAAATTTTGAGCTTTGGCAAAAATAAACAACGGCCTACTACTACAACTTACGTCCATATTACCGATTCAGTAGAAAGCAGACTAAAAAGTCCATAACTCCTCTAAAAATGATCCGATCCGAAAATTTTAACGCGTGGATCTCGAAAACTATAAGAGATAGAACAGATTTGTAATTTTAACTTGTATGGTATTCAAGCTTATGTCAAATTTTTGCCACGCCCACTTCCGCCTCAAAACGAAAATCTTGTAACGCCAGGGCAGATGGTATTATAATTTTGGTCAAAGTGCAAAGCAGTGAGGGAGATATCTCCGACCCTATAAAGTATATATATTCTTAATCTTGATTCTTTATGAAATGATATAAGCTGTCCAAGCAGCCTGTCAGTCTGTCTGTTTTTACGCAAACTAGTCTATCAGTTTTAAAGCTATCGACATGAAACTTTACACACACCCATCTATCCTTTGACTGCGTGCAAGTAACATGCGTGCACTACATGTAAGTCGGACTTTATCCTATAGCTGCCATATAACTGATTGATTGGAAATGCTATAACTTTGGTGTTTTTAGAGCAGTGGGGGGCAAAACTAACACATGTTTAAAATTTGAGTGTGTGCGTAGCAGAGAAAAACAATGGGAGCAAAGAATTCACTGAGCGAAAAAAACGTATTTTTTTATTTCATTTTTCGTTAATTCAAAAGCTGTAATGGGCACTAAAATTGAGTATTTTATTTTAAAAAAAGCTTTGCTAGCAACATTTCTTAAATAAATAAAAAACTACGCTTCCCTATCTATATTCTTCATGAAAAAAACGTTTTCCAACCCAATTTCTGAAAAAATTTTTCTCAGTGGAAAAATTTTGATTTTTAGTTTGGGCTGTCAAATGAATCAAAATGAGAGCAAATGAGAGAGCTTCTAAAAAAAATTTGAGAGTGCTCACACTGTCAGTGTGCCGGCAGCGCTGCGGCAGAATTTCCTACCCTATACTCGCGTGCTATGTAAAATGAGAGTTTGCCCACCACTGTTTTAGAGTAAGAAAGTTGAGATTTTCATATTATAGCTGCCATATAACTGTAAAATCGGAAATGACCCAATGTGGACTTTCGTTTGAACTTTCTACAGAATAAATTTGTTGCCAATTGAATGGACCTACCAAATTTCATTGGATTTGGCCGTCTATATCTTATAGCCACCATGAAACTGAACAATCGGAATTTGGTTTTGGATAAACTTTGGTACTTTTGAAGAATAAAGTGGGACTTTAAATTCTGTATTTTAGAAAAATTTGTTTTATGATAGTATTCTCATAACGATCGGACCAATCGTATATCCGGTATTTGTGATTTATATCAGATCTTAACTGCATGAGTATATCAACTTCGGCTCCGCCTTAAAAGAAGTTAGCTTTCCTATCTTTTTTGAAAATGTTTTGATGTCAAGCTATCCCAATGCCTAATCCTTAGCTTCTTACTTAAAAAATAACTGCGTAAGAGAAATTCATTCCTTCAAGTCGACCATTCTGAAAGAAACAAAAACAAGAATGTATTTCTTACAGTGAAAAGTTTTCGGCAATCAAACAACAAAATTCATTCGTATTATCCCGATTGAGAAAAATGGAAAAACATTTTTGTATTGTAATTTCGCTTTGCCTATGCTGAACATACATAACATATGTAACTTTGCCTTTTCCATATCCTACACAAAGGAAGGACGAGAGCAATGGGAGTGGGAATCCCTGCTTTAAACTTTAAAGGTTAGTTAAAGTGTGGGAGGAAGAGACGAGTCGGGAAACCAGACGATAGCCGTCCTCTCTTTTTATGCTCGATTGAAGCTTGAAATTCGGATCCGAAAAATTTAATTTTTTCAAATGAGCTAAAGGATCTCCAAGTAACAAAATACAATTTTACATATTTAACAAGTTTGTTACCGATTTGTAGTGAAACATCGGGGTAGGTACAAATAATTATGTTCCATTACATGGTGCAATGATTACGTTTTCATATTGTAAGAGTTTTATTATCTAACGATTGAAAAGAAAAGATAAAATTCTTTGAATGTTTACGTTTTATTAAATGGGGGGAGAACGTCAAAAATCTTGAAAACGTGATTACGTGACAGGCCCATATTCAATGTTTTATTTTTTGGAGCTTGTTGACTTGTTTTGAAATTTTTGGCATGCATATGCATAAGCGTAATGTGTGGGAATGGGAATTAGCAGTGGGAATTTATGTTACATAATTTGCTTGAAAAAGATTTAGCACAAGTGTAACATTTGAATTATGAAAATTATTTATGAAAAAATTTCTTGTTGTTTTGATATATGTACTTGACATTTTTGTCAATGTTATTAGATCGCTTCTGCCAATGTCAGATCAATATGATCAGATCATATTTTATTGCTACTTAAAGACTCTTTTTGTTTTTGCTCTAAATGGCTCATAATTTTACAAAATTTAATCCGAGCACGGAGTCAATACTAATAAACTAATTTAATTATTTAAAAGTTAAAGTCACGTGAGATTTACACGATATATATTTCTAATTACAACGCCCTTTAGCGTATGTCAATTTGTATAAAGGTTCCTACGAATCGAATTAAATGTCAATAACAGCTTATAAAAAACAAAGCTTAATTATTGTAATGAATAAAAGAAATTAGTTTTTTTTTAAATGTAGTACAATAATAGCTGTAAGAGATTCGCATAGGTCAAGTGAAATCAAATATTAATAATGCGTTTAAAAATTGGCTGTGAATATAAATCTACGCTGTTTATGAGTGTAATAAGTATATGCTTGGAGTGTTTATTAATGATATATATACATGGATATAAATATTATTTTGTACTATTCGCCTATACACCTAAAATAAATAGACTGTAAAGAAAAGGAGACTTGCGATAAATATATAATATAATATATTGTTATAATAAATAAATAAATTTATATAATAGTATGTGTAACATATACAAATAAAATTTAAAAATTATGGTGAATTATTAATTTTTTTTCTTTTTTGATTTTTTATACCCGGTACTCTTAGAGTACTCTAAGTACTCTTAGAGAATTAAATTAGTTGGACCGGCAATAACCCAACCCAAATCTAGAGCGGTTGGTAATTGACTCGCTCCGTTTCTTGGACAATTGTAATAATAACTAATTAAAATCGTTTATAATAATCTTTATATTAATTATATTAATCTTTATATTAATTAATGAAGCATCTCTGATCGGCTTGCGCATCTTTTATCGCTGCAGTCTTATCTGTCCGGTGCATTTTCGCGGTATGCATTAGTCCCCTGTTCGCGTATATGCACCCGTATATATTTGTTAGGTCGTTGGCCAACGGATCGCTCAACGGGGTGCTAGCAGCACGTGGCCAAGAGGAAGAAGATTGAGACGCAACCTAGTCTGGAGAGGCTAGTTTAAAAAAAAAACTACTAGTTTCGCATCCGCTTTGTTGTTATTTGTAACGGTTGTGCTTTTCGGAGCTTTGGAAGTGCTTTAGCGTCAAAGCTCATCTACTGCACTTGTCTTTTGAATATTGGACCAAATTGAAATTATTATAAAGTTAAAGATAGTGTCGGGTTCCATCCATCTTTAATCCATCCATCTAGGTTCCAGCCATTCGAGCAATTAGACCAAGCTTGGCGAACCTAATCGAAGTACCTGATTCGACGTCACATTGCATTGCTGCACTTTCGACCCGCAGCCTCACTCCCTCCGTCGCCGTTTAAATCATTCGGTCACCTGCACTCGCTGGCTTGTTCGGAACCGTTTTTCTCGTTCACACTCTCTTGCTTCGTTTCCGGTCGCTCTTCTTATCATTGTAACGCATTGAGCCTCGCATTATTATTCTCCCCGTTCACGACTAATTGTTTGTTGCTTAGATATAAAATAAACATAAATAATTCAAACATCGAGCTTATTCTTTGAAGAAAATTTTGGAACATTATTTTTCACTAACGGAAAAAACTCGGTCACTTAACAGATAGAAACCAAATATTTATACTGATATACAACAAACAAGTCTGGCGGATGTGCGATCGATCACACAAATTAGAAGACTGAGATTATTACTGAAAGACTGAAAAGGATAAGACTGAAATAATTAATCCACTGAATAGTTTCTACTGAAAATAGTTAGTTAAACCACTTTAGGCAATAGTTTGTAAAACCATGGTAGATTATGAGTGTTCGCGTGGAACGGATGCTCCAGAAGCATCTTCCACTTATGCACCGAGAAGACTTGCGTGAGCCTCATAGGAAGGAAACCAATGCAGAAGAGGATTGAAGAGTTCACTCCGGCCATAAAGGAGCAACAATAATTAGATACGTTCTAGTCAAAGCATTCGGATCAAATGGCGCTGAAGAAACATTTACACTGATAGACGAAGGCTAAGCATGCTTTGATCGAGTCAAAAAGGACTCAGCTGACCGAAAATATCTGCCTTTTATATTAGGTAAGCTTAAGGTAAGGTCAACTTACAGCTAACAGTGAGTTCACCTTAACCAAGTGAGCAATAGGCTATTAAATAAACCACAACTATATGTATTTCTTGGCAAGTAAAATACAACTTAGGACTGCAACATGGTGCCAAAAACCAAAAAATGGAGAAAAAATATCTTTACCAACCATTTTTAATTCAACTCTCAAATGTCCTATCTCCCTATTCCTATCTCATTTCAACCCTATTCTCCTTCCTATTTTATTTTTTTTTAATATTAACTTTTAATTAATAAGTAATTCGTCGTATCCAGACTTGTTTCTTTGACCTCTAGCGCCAGATTGCCTATATCTTCTGTGAGTTCAAGTTTGCACTTTTTGCGACAAGTTGAAATATAATTATGATTCTCAAATTTTATTTGACTTAAAAAGTTTATTAAACTATTACTTAGGCATAAATAGAATTACCGTTTAAATTTATTTCTGTCGCGCTTTGACTTATTTTTAAACAGAATCACCCACTGAAGCTTACTCTTTATAGGACGTAACCTATAAAACAGACTAGGAAAGCACTTCTCAGCCCTTACTGAGCCCAAACCCAATTCCTTTATCTTAAGTTTTTGAGCGATTTGCCCAGAAGAAAAATTTCAAACAACTTTCTGACAGTCCATTTTTGGGTTCTCTTACCTCCCATGTGGTACAAGTCAATATAGTTTCGAAGCAAAATATTTTTCCCCCGCCTACTTACTGTTATTGTTCAAGTACCAAGGTAAATGTTGAGCCTCCTAGCAGAGCAGACAACCTACATGCTGCTCCTGCTGTGTCGTCTCCAAGGCCTCTGGCTGGTGTGGTGCATGAAGTTAGTTCTTCTTGGCATACGCTTAGAGCGGTAACTCGTGACATAACACTCGTGACAAATTTCTGGACCTTATATTCTCCAAAGCGACATCGTCTGTGATAGTAATTCGGTCGTCCCCGCTATCGCTTCTTTAAGACTTTCACTTTCACTTTCATTTGCTTCTGTGTTAATCGATGTGCATCTTAATAATGCTTGCTTTAAGGTTCAACCACGCTCCAAATGTTTTAGGAAAACGGATTAAAACCGTTCGCTACCATAAGCCAAAAATCGATTGGAACTTTCTGTCATTTTTAATCTATATCGAAGCTGCTACGGATTCGTTTAATGTATCATGCGTTGAATAAATTTGATCCTAAGTCTCATCATAATTGTCAACAAAACCACCTTGACTTAATATATACGTTATTCGTCTTAGACACAGGAAATCGAAAGCTTACAAAAAGTTTTTTATGTCAAGATGCTTGTCAAAATATCGAAATCCCATCGTCGTCGCATGCAGACCTGTATCTATTGTGCTCCGGGAAAAAAGTATTCAATGATATCAAAAAAGTGCAATGACTGGTTTCGTAAATTAACAACGCGAAAAGACGCTTTCAGCGATGAAATCGCTAATAATTATATTGATTAATTAATTAATATAAAACATAACATTTAAAACTCGAACAAAATCAACCTCGATTGCAATGAGTCTAAACGACGTTAGCACATAACGTCAACGTGAGCAAGACGAGAGACGGCTCTCAGTACAAAGAAACAACGCTTACTTCACTTTCAAAGCAACCGAAAGTATTGCAAGCTCATCCCAAACACGGTCAATTACACCAAACTTGAACGAATACTAAACGTAGAGAGAGAGAGAGCGCGTTCTTGCTCCCCCTCGCTACAATCGATGTCTCTACAGCCAAAGAGTGCAGTAACTAGCAGGAATAAGACTCCGCCAATTTACATACGAGAGTTCCAACGTTCTTGTCAACAAAATTATAGAGCTTATTGGCAAGGACAACTTTCACATAATACCACTCGTAAAGGGCAACATCCAGGAAACAAAAGTTCAAACGAAGTCTAAAGATAATTACAGAGTATTATCGAAATACCTCACCGAAAAAAATAACTTTTACACGTATCAGCTACTTAACTTAGTCGTACTTAAGGGCATATAGTCCGAAGTATTGCCTGCAGAGATAACAAAGGCGCTACAAGAGAAGAGATTTAGCGCTAAGACAGTCTTCAATATCCTTAAGCCCCTAAAGAAATACGAAGTGCACCCTATGTACAATCTTCAGTTCCTGCTGCACCGCAGAATTACAGTTCACAAACGCAAGTTTACGCACAAACGCAATGGCCCGGTACAATGTGCGAACTGTCAAGAATATGGCAATACAAGGTCTTACTGTAAACTGCGCCCGGTGTGTGTTGTGGTGAGCTTCATGACTCCGCACACTGCCCAGCGGGCAAAGATGACCACAACTCAAAAAAGTGCGGCAACAGCGGTGGAAATCACTAACTAGCCCAGTTGCCCAGTTTATAAGGAGCTGAAAGGGGACTTGCTGCCCGCATCCAAAATAATCAGTTCATAGCCTCCAGGTCAAGCCCTGAAGTCTTCTTCTCGACTGCAGCCAGATCCTCACTAGGACCCATAAACTCTACCAAAAATGTCACACACGCAAGCGCTTTAAAATCAGGACTGGTTACCCAAGCCTCAAAAAGCTCACTGCCGCAATCAGCACACCAAGAACCGAACACGGCTACAACAAAGTCTACAACAAAGCCTTACGGAGTTTATGTCGTTTATGCTCACAACTATGCAAGATCTGATGCGAAATCAAAATCTATTAATACAAATGCTGGTTTCACAACAATAATGAATAATGAATTCCCTGCGAATATCTACGTGGAACGCTAACGGCGTTTGGCAGCATAAACTCGAGTTAGCGCAATTCTTACTAGACAATCAAATCGACGTAAAGCTGCTTTCATAAACACATCTTACGAACAAATACAATTTCCAATTACGAGGATATTCGTTCTATAGAACAAATCATCCAGATGCTAAAGCACACGGCGGGACTGGAATTTTAATTAGAAGCCTTATTAAGCACCATTATCATCCGAAATTTGCTAAAAACTACCTACAGGCCACATCAATAAATATACACCTAAATACTGGCAAGCAATTAACTCTAGCCGCTGTATACTGCCCCCCACGCTTCACCATAGCCCAAGATGAGTTTATGCAGTTTTTCAACTCACTCGGAGACCACTGGGGATCTCGTCTCGTGACCCCAAAAAGAAAGCAGCTCTGTAATGCAATTATCAAAGCTAAGAACAAGCTAGACTACGTTTCTTCTAGCACACCAACGTACTGGCCGGCAGACCCAAAGAAACTTCCCGATTTAATAGACTTTGCGATTACCAAAAACTTTCCTAAAAATCTGATAAGCGCTTAATGCCTTACTCTACTCCGACACCCAGGAAATGGGACACATAAAACCAATTGGGTTAAGTACAGGAAGTATATAAGCTCACACATTGAGCTGAGTCGTCGCCTCAGCGACGAAGCTAACGTAGACAGTTAATTCACTGGAGTCTGTACTCGTCTCTGCAGCTCGAGTTTCAACACCTCAAACTATAAACACACAATGCATTCAAAAGAAGACAAATCTACAAATCGAACAGCTCGTCCTCGAAAAGCGACGCTTACGTCGAGAATGTTAATTTCACAGATCGCCATCTGCTAAGCAAAGATTAAAACATGCCTCACGTCAATTTAATCAAGCTCTACAGCAAGAAGAAACGTTTGTCCACCGCCACTAAATAGAGCAATTGTCAACTAACAGTACAAAACACTCACTATGGAGAGCTCACCCAACTGTGAGAAAAACTTTCGTAATGATCCTAGCTTTTAGTAGTAATGATCCTATATGAAACATAAATTCCTCCTTTCCTCTCATATAAAAGTGTCTCAGATCCTTCTGAGCCAGGTATGGCTAATCTCTTTGCATCATTTTTTCTAACAGCTTTTTTTCCGATTCATATGATCTCAAGTCTTCTTATCCCTATAATTACACATTGTCAACACACGTCGATGACACCTAATGGTCCATGATCAGTCCAGACGCAAGCTTCCGTTCACCTAGACCAAAACAAAAAGATCGAGATGCTTTATACGTAAAGTTTAAATAAAAAAAATATGACTATATCT
This sequence comes from Drosophila bipectinata, assembly GCF_030179905.1. Lineage (NCBI taxonomy): Eukaryota > Metazoa > Arthropoda > Insecta > Diptera > Drosophilidae > Drosophila > Drosophila bipectinata. Next base: position 15,369,829 of record NC_091740.1, on the reverse strand, counting down.
ATGCCTATATAACTGAACGATCGGAAATGGTATTTGGTAAAAATACCAACTTTGATAATTTTGATATATGTAGAAGCTTGAGACTTTTTTTTAGATATTTTATTGTAATTAATTGGTTTTGTTATGATATTCTCATAAGGACTGGCCAACTATATCCGATGTTTGCGATATACATCCGGTTTTAACTGCAAAGGTATATCAACTTCGGCTCCGCCTGAAGTTAGCTTTTTTTTATTTTTATAATTTCATTCTTATGATGTTGATGACAGTATATTCCACATAGAAAATTAGAAGTAAACTTAAATTCTAAAATTATTAGGTTAACCAATTATATTTAGGAAACCCCGAAATGGTGTTATGCCATAGCCATTCTAATACAGAAAATTATTTTATTTGCTCCGAAATAATAGTTTACCAAGCGCAATTATTAACTACATCTTGTGGACATATATTTCACCGTGCGTGTTACAATTCCAAAGTAGGAAAGTCAAAAAGGTGTCCCGTCTGTAAACAGAAACTAACCCAATCTAATTCAGCGTCTGTTAAAAACCTTAGTTCAGATCGATTATCTGCTTCACGCACTTTCGTGACTTCAACATCTCAATCCCTACAGACTCGACTCCAAACAAAACGTATGGCTGCCGTACAACAGTCAGAGGTTCCTTATTAAGACTCGAACAATATTGCTCAGACCATCACCAACCAACCGCAAGAACCCGCCAATACGGATAAAACGGTATTTTCAACTCTTTCCGAAGCAATAAAAGCAGCCATGAGAGAACAAACTCAGATGATATGTTCTAGCTTAACCGATCAAGTAACAAGATAATCCAAGCACTCTCAGGTTGCCTTCGTGATGGTAGTTTCAGGGTTTGCATTTACTACTCCGTAGCAGTGAGATGCATTGAAATATTGCTCTGCTATTGCTACCGCTGTCACTTTTTCCGAGAGCGGGAGCGGAACCGTAGCAGAAAAAAGAAAATTGTCTGCTCTGCTCTGCTCCGAGCTACGAAAAGTTCAAAGCTATAGCAAAGCAATAGCAGAAAAGCATATTGTGTGCTCCTCCTGAGCGAGAGCAGAGCAGAGCAAAAAATATTTTTGTATGTGCTACTGCTTTATCTTAGTTTTGTTTTTGGTTTTTTCTCACCTGATTTTTAGGCACCGTCACTGTGGGACCACTTTCTTTACCTTCTTTTCTTCCTTACCCTCTTCTTTACCCTTGTAAGAATGCTAAGAAGAAAACATCAGCAAATTATAGTTCAAATCAATAAAAAACAATTTGTCCGATCCTACATTGGTCTAGTCACCGAGAATAGCGTCCCATTTAATGTGCTAAATTCTGACAATATGCGTAACATAATGGATCCCATATGTCAAGGTCTAAAAGAAAAAAGTGAGAAAAACTTTTCATTAAATGGAACAAAGTGCAAATCTGTTCTTCGAGAGGTAGCAGAAAAAATTCGACAAGAAATACATAACGAATGTAAAAATCGGATTCTATCTTTAAAAATTATGAGTGCAACGCGATTTCATCGGAATATATTCGGTGTCAGTGCTCAATTCATTAGTTCAGATTGAATAAAATCGCGAGTTCTTGGAATGGTGGGACTCAGAGGAGCTGGGTCAAGTACAGCCAAAAATCTTGCCAGGGAGATTCTTTCTGAATTAGAAAAATACGGAACAGATAATACTGATAACAGATATAACAGAACAGATAATACAGATAAAATACTTCAGATAACGGGGCAAATATGATAAAGACCACGAAAATTTTATCAGAAATGAACTTGAGCGATGAACTTGAACATGGAAGATGCCGGTATTGAAGAGAACGTCGAGTACATAACACAAAGCGAGATTTTAGAAAAACCGAAACTGCGCTTGTCTGCGTGGACAGCTTTGTACACTCCACGTGACAAAAAATGCAAATATTAGAGAATATTTGTTAATGTGCCGAAATCTTACGAAATACATTCGGAAGCAATCAAATGGTTACCGTGACTTGTTTGAAAAATTTTAAATTACCTCAATTAGATTGTCCAACTAGATGGGGATCAACTTACAACATGGTTGACCAACTCAATAAGGAGAAAAGTATTTTAAGCCTTATTGAAACTGTCGAGAACAAATCAAGACATGACGATTTTATATAAATGAAATGATATGGGACTTTATGGAGTCGTATGTGACTATATTGGCTCCACTACAAAAGACCATAGTGCAGTTTCAAGAGGAGCAACTTCACTATGGGAATTTGTGGCTGGTCTGCAAACTAAACAAATTTGATCAAAAAGTGCTCCGGATTCAATTATTTATACAATTGGAGAGGCGCTTATTAAAAGTATGGAAGCATGGACTAAGAAATAAACATCTAAGGTTGGTTTCGAAGCTTATTTGTACCTAGACCCAAGATTCCATCATATTCTGGACTATTACTTAATTCGAAACAAAATTTAAATTTCCAAACATTTTTAGGTAACAATAGAGCGGGCATTTTCTTTATTAAAAGTGTTTTTGTCGGACAATAGAAATCGTTTTTCTGCTATTGATTTAGCTATAGCTTTGAACTTTTCTTAGCTCGGAGCAGAGCAGAGCTGACAATTTTCTTTTTTCTTTGACGGCTCTGCTCCCGCTCTGGAAAAAAGTGAGAGCTATAGCAAGAGCAAAAAAAAAAACTACGGGAGTAGCGTAGCTTTTCAAAGCTGGTAGCTGGTTCAGCCAATGAATCTCCATTTAGTAGGCCAAAGGTGGCACAATCGGGCTTGCCATTAAAGAATCGTCCGGGAAAAAGACCAGAACCTCTTAAAGGATTGCCAACTCAACTGCCTCATCCAAATCATTATGAAGTACGACCCGATCGGGTAAGCCAAATAATGGCAAATTGGAAACTCACATTCACGGGAAGGTCTTCTATATCAATAGAACCCTTTATCTATCGTGTCTATCTATCAAACTTTAGAAGGGGATTTTAATTTAACTGCCAAATATGCCAGTAATTTGTTCGAGCGCTAGCGAATGGTTCTGGCGATATCACAAAAGTGTTACAGTACTTAACTGGCCAAGGACCGATAGGAATATTACGTCAGAAATATAACACCGCACGCAACGTCATAATGAACGGTTTGACCGTCGACAAAGGTTCAACCCCACTATCTGAAGCTTCCCTATTGGAAACTTTAAGACTTAATTTATTACCGGAAATTTAACATGACAATTTAACATATTGTACATCCTTACAACTACTCTCAAGGAGTTAAGAACAATGGTCCGCACAAGATAAATGTTTTTAGGAACTGTCCCATCAGATGGAGACTCAGGTTAAGATGAATATGAGCTGTCTGCGCTTAATGTTTCCTGCTGGAACTGTGCCGCTAAAGGTCACAGATATGGGATCTTAGATATGAGATCACAGGTTGTGGGAAGGCCAATACGTATAAACCTACATGTCGGACTTGTAACCAAAACGCTCAAAAAACTACCAAGGTCGTGCACCACAGAAAAGTGCGCGCAAACAGTTAATCAGTATAGCGACTAATACAGAGAAACACTTTCCGTCCACCTCACGACTGTAGGCTCAATACCGCAACCTAAATGTATACCATTCCCTATAACTAAGCTAGATGTTAAGAGAAAACGGTCAACAATGTAAAGTAGAAAAGAAATTAATCCTTTCATCCATATTAGATAATCCTCTTGACTTACGTCCTCACGCTCAAGTGATGCTTTGTGGAAAGTCTGTAGTTGGGTTAATGGACACTGGTGCTTCTGTAAGTTGCATAGGGGGTAGACTTGCAAACTATCTTCTTCAGGAAAAACTTAAATACAAGTTAATGACCTCAAAAATCAAAACGGAAAAGTTGCGTAGATAGTAGGAAGGTGAATTCCGTCACCGTAAAGGGTGCATATCCCATGCCGATAATCGATGGTATCTGAAGTAGATTGCCAAATGCCGATATCATCACTAGCCTCGATTAAAAGATGCTTTTTGGCAAATACCCCTAGACCCGAAATCTCGCGATAAAACCGCTTTCTCAGTACCCGGACGTCCGTTGTATGAATTTGTGGTCATGCCATTTGGCGTCACTAATGCCCCGCAGTCCATGTCGCGACTTATGGATAATATAATTCCAGCCTATTTACGTAATTAGGTTTTTATATATTTAGAGGACTTACTCATTGTCTCAAATACCTTCCCAGATGTCTCAGGTAACGACATCTTGAAATCTTATCGGTAGTCGCTTCCAACCTGGCTCGTGAATATCTTACAATTAATGTCGGAAAAAGTAAATAAAGTATTAAGAACACGTGATAGGTAATGATATTGTTAGTACCGATTCTGATAAGATAGCTGCAGTCAGAGCTTACCCAAGCAGGTTCGAAGATTCCTTGGTATGACCGGATGGTAGCATAATTTCGAGTCCATAAAGGCAAGTATCTGTGCAGCCCCAGTACTGCACAGCCCAAATTTTTCGCTCTCTTTCTTACTTTATTGCGCGCAAGCCACACAAGAGTAAGCGCAGTCTTAATGCAAGTGAATAAAGATCGCGCAGAGGTGCCGATCGCTTTCCTGTCAAAGAAGCTAAATCGTTGTAAACGTCTATTCACCGTAACCGAGAAGGAGTGTTATGCTACTGTGTTAGCCGTAAAAAAATTTAGAGCTTATGTCGAAGGACAGGATTTTGTAATAGTCACAGATCAGGCCTCCTTAAAATGGCTTATGACCCAGGCAGATCTAGGCTCCTTGAATAGCTTATGACCCAAGCTCACTTATCGCTCGTTGGTCTCTTAAGCTTCAAGGACTCCAATTCAAGATACATCATCGAAAAGGTACTCACAATGTAGTCCCAGACGTTTTCAGTCCTTTACCGAAGACTTGTCAACCCTTGCTTGTGATAGCCTAAAAGTTGACGTCAATTCCTCCGAATTCGATTCAACCGAATACGATTCGCTTAGGAGTAAAATCTGGCTTTATAACTCTTCCCTACCGGATCTCAAAATCAAAGGTAAACATATATATACATATATTAACATATAAAAAAATTTCCGATGACCAATGCTGGAAATTTTGGGTCACACGCCCACTCGTACCGAATTTCATTCAGACTGCTCATGGAGACCAATTACATGCCCACGGGGGTATAAACAAAACCATAGAAAGGCTCCTACAATATTATTTCTAACATGGTTAACGGCGTAAAAACCTTTGTCAATACTTGCGATATTTTTAAGGCCACGAAACACCCTAATCGATCATTTAAACCTCGTATGGGAAACACTGGAATACCCCAGCGTTTCTTTCAGTAGATATTTGTTAATTTTTAAGGACCCTATCCACGCAGTAAATCGGGAAATGTAGGTATATTTATGGTTGTCGACCATCTCACCAAGTTTCGTAACTTCGTAAGTTTCGTTTATGTAATGCGCTTGTTGAAACTAAAAAAATGCCTAATAGTAAGCCCCATTAAGCTAAGCTTGGAAGAACCAAAAATAACAAAACAAAAAGCTTTGTTAAGCTTAAAATTCCTTATCTATTGATAATCAATTATCTATTTAGAATTGATCATTGGAGTATAGGTCCAAGCTAGAATAAGCGCCGGCCAAGTTTTTTTCTCTTGTGACTGCTAAGATAAACGCATCGCTCGCGATTAAGCTCAAGTTTATGTTTAACCCCCGGAAAAAAATAAGACACTAGATGGGATATTTCTATATAAGTTTCCACAGCTTAAGCGCCGCAGCTTAAGCGCTGGGGGATTGGCACCCAGTATAAACCCATTTTTTTTTTGTTCTTACATTGGGAATAAGTTTATAAATCCCCAATTAGCCAGTTCTACCTCTGAAAAGGGCTCGTAGCGCACCTCGCGGGATCAGATGGATTAATTATAATTGGTGCGAGAAGTGGAATTTTCTCTGTGAGAAGTGGGATTTTCTTTGGTAGTAAGGTGGATGTGCCAATAATTTTCTATCATTAAATAAAACCCGGCAATGGATCGTCCCAAGACAGTTATGCGTGTCCAATGTTGGTTTCTGGAATTATTAATTTGATTAAAATTTTTTTTATTTTGGTACTATTTATTTTATGGAGCATGGAGTTTAATAATGTATGAAAATTTTGTACAGTTCAGTTCAGTTTGTACAGTTCCCGTAATTTTGTATTTTTTTATTTTATTACTTAAATACTAAGAATGGTTCGGAAATTTTAAATACATAAAAATAACCTTTAAACCCAATTACCTTACGGCTGCGATCGGTCTCGATAGCTGCCATATAACTGATTGATCGAAAATGCTATAACTTTGGTGTTTTCAGAGTTAGGTGTTTGCTCCAAAATGGCAAACTGCGAAAATGCCTGTTTCAGGCCAGCAACTATGTTCCCAGTAGAAACGCATCAACCGAATTCAATGGAAGTTCATTTATTACTAGTTTCTATCTGCTCCTTCTATTCTTTCCTTCGAAACTGCGACGCAACGAGTAACAAGAACGAGTATTTAACAGAGCGATAATATCTTTAGGCGGTACAATTCAAATATTTTTCATAAGTATGGGAGTAAGGAACACACGTAGATATCTTGTAGCTCGGGCTCGTTGGGGGTTATTTTATTTGCTCGTAGCTTGCTATGCCCCGTCTCATAGCTAAGTAGCCCAAGTTGCGAGTTCTACGTATTTCCCTTACATATTATTTTTTAAACAAGTTACGACTAAACATCGGCCGCGTTGAATGACCGAAGGGCTTCAATTGATAGGTAATGGTGCTAGTCTATGGACAGCACGTTTGTAGTTTTTACGATGGCCACTCGGACCCTTCCATCAGCACCTGTAATCGTTTGAGTGATGATGCCCAAAAGCCATGTCTGAGGTGGCAGATTGTCCTCCTTAATTGCGACACCGGTTCCAGCAGTTACATTTGGCGACTCCTTATTCCATTTCACGCGTTGTTGTAAGCTTAACAAGTAGTCTCGTGACCAATCCTGTCAAAAGCGTTGTTTTATCGCAGACACCAGATGCCAGCGCTGAAGAAACGATAAATTCGGTTCCACATTTGCCTGAACGGATGCTGGAGGCAAGGTCGCCAAGCTGGTCCCGACGAGGAGGTGCCCAGGGGTTAAAGCTTCACCATCGTTTGGGCTTGAGCCGTCAGCGATAATCGGCCGCGAATTCAGCACTGCACCAACTTCTACAATCACCGTCTGGAGCTCGTCTTCTTTTAGTAACGCGTTACCCTCAGCTCGGAGAAACAAGTGTTTAACCGATTTAACGGCCGCCTCCCAAAGCCCTCCAAAATGTGGGGCTCTGGGAGGGATGAAGATAAATTCGAATCGATGAGGTGCTCCAAATGCTGTCATTGCGTCCTTATGGGTTTGCAATTTGCTCATTAGGTCATGTATGATGCGAGACGAGCCCGAGAAATTCGTGGCGTTATCGCAATACAATTTCTCGATGGGTCCACGTCTTCCGACAAATCTAGATAAGCACATAATGAATGTATTAGCGGTGAGATCTTTTACAAGTTCTAGATGAACGGCTTTTGACAGGAAGCAAATGAATATCGATACATACATCTTGATTGGAGGCTTGCCACGAATTCCTAGCGATACTCGAATCGGCCCAAAATAAGTCAACTCCACTAATTGCAAACGGCCTTGTCCCTATCAAACGGTCGGCTGATAAGTTACCCATTATTTGTGAAGCTAATTTTGGCTTGTATCGAAAGCAATGTACACATTGTCGTACGACCGCACTACATTCGCGCCTAGCATTTATGAGCCATATTGTTTGGCGAATAAGACCAACCAATGCTCTGGGTCCTGCATGACAGTTTGTTCTATGCAGATGTTGAATGTATAAACTCACGAATCTTTTGCCCTTTGGCATAAAAAGCGGAAACTTTACGCTGTAGCTTAACTGTGCATTGAACAATCGACTTCCTACTCGCAACAAAGACACCAGTCACCAGTTGATTCAGTCACAACGAATGAACTTAATTTTTTAAGTGAGTCTGGCAATTTACTGATTTTTGTAGTTTTATGAGTTCACTTTTATATGCATTTTGCTGGATGACGCTTACAACAAGCAAAAAGGCCGAGCCGAGCTCAGCCGAGGTAGGATTTAGCAAAGACCACGAGCGAGATTTATTGCGTTAACGAATCGTAAGAAGTATGCAACAATGCGCATTACTTTAAGAAACGAAGATCAATTTTTTTGTCTTGGATTCGGCTTGAGTTGTGCTGTAACGCCACGTTGTTAGTTGTTATATTCCGAATCTCTAACTCTTCAATGTTGATTTGCTGAGTTTTTGTATTTTGAGGCCAAAGTCTTTGATCATGAGTCAAGAAGTGAAGGCCATCAAACCATCAATAAATTTTTTAATTCATTAACTGCACAACCCCGAGAATGAGTCCGCTGGATTGCTAACAGTGGGTACATGGCGCCAAATAGCCGACTATTGAGTCTCTCTGACGCGTTTGGCAACAAAGGTTTTTAGTTTTCAAGGATGTATTTGCAGCCAATACAAGACGATTTCTGAATCGGACCACATTCTACCTCGTTCAACTGGAAAGTCGACCAGTGGACAAACTTCTTTCCACAAGTTGGCTAGCAAGTGCGCCGCTCAAAGCTCCAGTGCCTCAGTTGAGGCATCCGCAAAGACATGTATTTGACAAACAGTATTTTTTTTGTCTTTCCTACATGCCTGGGAGTTGTCAATATATCCCACTCCTCTAAACCAATTGTGATCGATTGCCATTTCTGCTGAAGGCTGTCAGGAATTGGATCATCACACTCTATCTTAAGCAGCCAAATCTGTTGTATGAGAATTTTGGCCTGTGTGACCACAGGACAGATAAGCCCGAGAGGATCATATAGGCGATCAGTAAGGGACAGCATAGATATTTTTGTTGGCGCATGGCTTGTACACATCTCTCGCGAAGAAAACTTAAAGATGTCATGTTTTGGGCTCCAAACGAGACCTAACGCCTTTGTATCTTTGTGTTCCCCGACAGATACATTGTAGACTGATTAAGATCTATTAGCTGCTCACAATATGTTGCCCACTGTTAAAGAACAAGCCAGGCCGAGCCTAAGATTTCAACTACTTCGTTTCGCATTGACTTAAGTTCTTCGATTGTATCCGCGCCTGACAAAAGATCGTCAACGTAGAAGCTATTCGATAAGACTTAGGATCCTAGAGGGTGAGAAACTAAATATATCTCACTAAGGTACTTGAAGAGGCCGTCAGCCAACGGGTACAACAGGGGGACCTACACGCAAGCAATTGCGTGCCGTAACTGTGTACACCGCTGGTAGTGCGACTATACTCTCCAAGTGAGGGCGGATTCGGTTTGAGTTGTGTTGTAACGTGGCTAGTAGTTATATTCCGAATCTCTAACTCTTTGTTAGTGTTTGTTTACGTGAGGGGCCGGTGGGCCGCAGCTTTAAGAGCGCACCCGCGCTGAAGAGCGCACCAGCACTGAAGAGCGCACCCGCGCTGAAGAGCGCATCCGCGCTCGCCCCTCTTTGCGCTCTCGCTCCTTCGCCGGCCGTCGTCGATCGTAGTTTTTCTATTACTTTTTGCACTAGTTTTTAAGCAATTAATCTCATGTAAGCAGCCGAATAAAGCTGACCGCGTTATACCATCCGAAAGACGCCCCCGACTTATCATTTCATCCCTAATCCTGGAATCTTTTGCGGAACCAACGCCCCCCTACAAACATTGGTCCTTCGAGCCGGATATTTACTGGATTTTCTTCTGCCAGCAGTTCTCGGCATTGTTCCGCCAAAAGATAAGTACATTTTTCCGTCCCCATCTCTCTGCCGGTCTTCAGCAGTGATCCGAACATTAAATTTCGTTCACACTGCTGCAAGATTGTTTTTCCCTCCGTGTCAACTCCGAGTCCGAGTTTTCCGACACAACGGCAGGTTGCGATTTTCTAATAATCTATAATAATCTTAAAATTCGGCAAATTTTTCTATCCGTCTCCGTTTTGTGTGCTGCCCATATTCCTCGCCGTGTTCGGCCTCTCCGTTATTCATTCGCTTGCCAACGGTCGAGGCATATGTGCATCCGCATGCATACATACGCACATACATATTTTTTTTGGTGCAATTAATCCGCGAAAAAAATCGCAAGTGAACAGTGAAATTGTGTGGTGACAAAAAGAGGGCATAATTAATATTGGCCACCGGTGTGAATTAGTTCCGGAATTTCCAAATTCACCGAACAGTCCGCCGCTGTCGTAATATTTGTTTTTATCTTCCTCAAGCAGTGTCATTTTTTACACCACATAACTTTTCTGTTCCCCCAATTATACAGTCCACTTATCAAAGCTCCACTGTGCCAACATATGCCCACATGCCCTTACATATATCCGTACCTGCATGCATGTCCATATATTTTCTGCCTTCAATTCCAGGAAATATATAACCGATAAAATTTAACATATACAGTCCACTTATCGAAGCTCTACTGTACCATCATATGCCCCACATGCCCTTGCCCTACTTGCATGCATGTCCACATAATTTCCAAATATTTTCTGCCTCCAATTTCAGGAAATATATAGCCGATAAAATTTAAAAAAATATTTTACATTCTCTAAAACCAACAATTATAAACCGCCATTTCACTACAAATCCGTGATTGTGTCGCTTAAATTCTCGACCTAGCCGTGTTGTGTGTTTCGGTTCTGTTTATTTTTCTTTGAGGTACGTACAGGGTGCCGACGGCATAACCGGCTGCATAACAAAATAGATTAAAAAATCAATTAATTATAAATTTATGTATTTATAATTATAACTACGAAAATTTATTTAATTCTTATTTTCCGTTCAAGCTAAGGGCCAGGTTTTTTAATTCACCTTTCCGGCCACTCAATAATTAAAGTCGAAGATTTAACTATCGGAAAATTAGAATTAATTAATTTAATTATCCACCTTCTGTCCGAATAGAGCCAAGGTTTTTTAATTCCATCTTCCCGGCTTCGTGTTAATTAAATTCAATTAATTAAATATTTAGGTTTCAATTCCACCGTTCCAGCTTCGTGATAATTAACCTCAATTGATTAAAAATTAAGATTTTCAACTCCACCCTTCTGGCTCCATCATATTTAAATCCGACAGTTAGCCAAAAATTAATTATTTATATTTTTGTGTGTTAAATTCAAGCCCAAGTTAAGTCCACCTTCCGGCTCCGCAAATTCGAAAATAGTTAAGAATTTAATATCTCAGTCAGGGACCGTAATTGTTATAATTTTTAAAATAAAAATTAAAAAATAAAAATTATTTGTTGATTTTTATGACAAAAATTGAAATATAACTCTTATTTTCAATTTTTATAATAATAATTAAGAATAAGAATTATTTTTCAATTTTTATAAAAAAAATAAAAATAAAAATTATGATTCAATTTTTATTAAAAAAATTGAAAATAAGTGTTACAATTCAATTTTTATTATAAAAATTGAAAATAAAAATTGAATGCGAATAACTTCTGAACCAAGTGGACTATTAAAAAACCGCTTACATTTTTATGATCTGTGGCGCAGTACCTTTCAAATGATGTATCGAATGTCCTTAAAGGACATAATCAAGGATTCCTCAATTATTCAATTTATTTAGTTATATTTCTAGTGTGGGTCAACAGGGGTATATTGGGAATCAATGTCCAATACTATCGAGACCACCGCATTGAAATCACGCTTGGCGTGATTGCGCTCCATGAAGCATAAAAATTGAAAATGTGCTAAACGAGTTTTTAATAAAAAAGGAGCAAGTCTACACTGTCACTTCAGACAATGGCAAGAATGTCATTAAAGCGATCGACTTCATAAACAAAGAATTGAATTCTGAATTTTGTGACGAGTTTGACGATGACGACCTTATGAAAGATATTCGCGTTCACTCTATACATTCGATTAGATGTGCCGCCTATTCCATGCAATTAGCTGTTCATGACTTGCTAAAAGAGAGGAGTCGGAGATTCCTTGTCGATAGCGCACGATCCATAATAAAAACTTTGCGAACTCCGACTTATAGGTAAACAAATTAAATGCATAACATTACACTTAAAAATTACAATACTATTTTAAAATTATGGATACATACCCCAACCTCTCCTGGATGTGCCAACAAGGTGGATCTCAACGTACACTATGTTGAGTTTTCAAAAGAAAATCTAAGTGAAACTGCAGTTAACGGAATCAAATTGGGAGGAAATTAGCTTGCTGTTGGCGGCACTAGAACCTATTTTTATAGCCACTCAAAAATTGCAAAGCGAACAATTATATTTCGGCGATTTTTGTAAGCTTTGGCTTGAAACGAATTTAATACAACAAATATTTCAATATACAAGTAATCGAAATAATTTTAAGAAACTCGGTGTGTACTTTTACATGGTTGGCCCACACTTGAAAATTTCTAGTAGAAATATAACTAAATAAATTGAATAATTGAGGATTCCATGATTAAAACATTTTTAGGACCTGTTTTTTTAATAAAGAGTAATATTGTCATTGCAGATGCCATTATTAAAAAATGTTTCTTCACATAATTCACATAATCGAGTCTTCCTTTTGTAATGAACACTTTTATTTATGGAATTATTAAGGAATCCTTGATTATGTCCTTTAGGGACATTCGATACATCATTTGAAAGGTACTGCGCCACAGATCATAAATGTAAGCGGTTTTTTAATAGTCCACTCGGTTCAGAAGTTATTCGCATTCAATTTTTATTTTCAATTTTTATAATAAAAATTGAATCGTAACACTTATTTTCAATTTTTTTAATAAAAATTGAATTATAATTTTTATTTTTATTTTATTAATAAAAATTGAAAAACAATTCTTATTCTTAATTATTATTATAAAAATTTAAAATAAGAGTTATATTTCAATTTTAGCAATAGAAATTGAAATAAAAGTTTATTGTTTTTCTGGATTCACCGTTAAAAAATGGTATATGTGCCCTTTTTCCACTCCCCACAAAGGCTTTTTTGTCGTTCAATTTTTTTGAACTCATAAGTCTTATTTGCAGTCCCTGATCTCAGTATATATTAAATTCAGTACGAACCACACAAGTCGAAATATACATACATATATAGACCGTCATCATTTTTTTCCGAACAAGCACGAATTTTCCGGTACTTTTTCCATTTTTCGTGCCTCCAACTCTGCTTCTACTCCGCATCAGGGAACATCCGCCTACAATCCGAACAAACCTCGTCTCCTTTTAGGTTTTTTCTGGTGCCTGAAGTTTTTCTTTCCACTTTCGAATTGTGCCGCACACGACTTTCCTTTCCACATCGGCGCCACTAGTTCGCACTTGCTCCTTGTAATTGCCTTTCATCCGCGATTTCACCGTTCTCATCACATTAGTGCGACCGGCCACCACTTCGTACGGGGCACCTGTTGCGCGAGTCAGTCGACAAGCGCTGATCAGCGAATTGGACTCTGAGAATACCCACGGGAGACGACAAAAAGCCGCGTTCGATCCCAGCCATCCGTTTGGACAGATCTCAATCCGCATCTCCGCGGACGCCTCTTTTGAAGCCTAAGGCTACCAGTGCCAGTCCAAGGGCAAGGAGTGACGAATCCGTCAATACAACCCCCGGTCCTTCACAGAGGCAGACTCACTCCGTCGCAAAAATGGCTCCAAGTGCGGTCGAAGTGGCGTTGAAAAAGTTCATCGCCACAACAGATCGAATTATCCAATTTGAGGCTAACATAAGTACTCCGGGCGCCCCAGAAACGGAAATAGGCTCCCAATACATGTGCGAAGTTCATCGGGACCAAATTCAGGCCCTATGGGAGAAGGTGGAGAAGAGCTATGAGAGCTGCTCCGATTTGCTAGCTGTGTCCGACGACAATGCGGCCGCCTCGACAGTGCTGGAAGCGAAGTACAGCTACTGTTACTCCGTCTATTCGAGATGTATTGCCCAGCTTCGGGAGAAAATTGCTTCCCAATCCACTCAGGCTCCCGTCAATGTCCACACGCCCGCGCCTACAGGCTGCCGGTTACCTCCGGTGGATACCGAGGTCTTCGCGGGTGATTATCTTCGGTGGCCCACCTTCAGAGACTTGTTTACGGCCATTTACATCCAAAACTCGCGGCTCACCCCGGTAGAGAAGTTGTTCCACTTATTGTCCAAGACAAGTGGTGACGCCCACGCCATTGTTTCTAAGGCTCCGCTTACCCATGAGGGGTTTGTCGCCGCATGGCAAAGCCTCACAGACCGCTTTGAGAACCGGCGGCTATTGGTCAACAGCCAGTTGAAGATCCTTTTCAACATCCAGGCTATTTCTCAAGAGTCCGGGGTCGCGCTGAAGGAGCTGCAAGCTACCATTCAGAGTTGTTTGACAGCCCTAGAAATGTCCTCCGTTAATGTTGAGGCTTGGGACTGTCTCCTTGTATTTATGATTTCGTCAAAGCTCCCCAAGGTCACACTTTCTATGTGGGAGCAATCCGTACATAATAAGGCCGAGATTCCAACATGGAAGGAATTAGATAACTTCCTGACAGAGCGCCATCGCACTCTGGAGGCCATCGACGACGTCAGGCCTAGTGGCTCCGTGCAATTTCCGCCAAGGTCGGGACTTCCTACTGCCCCTGCTCGGAGGCTCACTTCATACGAGACTCGAGTGGTTCCGGGCCAAAAGGGCTGCGATCTCTGTTCGAGGGAGGACCACCCCATTCGCTTATGTCCGCGTTTCCTAGAAATGGATGTAAATGGGCGCTCTGACTACATAAGGAGGAAGCAGTTATGTTTAAACTGTTTTGCCCGAGGGCACCAGCAGCGAGACTGCACGAGCGCCCATACCTGCTCCACATGCCACAGCAGACACTACACCCTCTTGCACCGCGGCAATCCATTCGCAACCGCTCCAAGTCCGCCTACGCAGCTTACCGCTCCAAGTCCGCGTACGTCAACAAACGGCTCAGAGGATCAGTCGAATGTGCAGGTGTGTTTCGCTTCCGGGTCAGGAGCCGTCCTACTGGGCACGGCCCTTATCAACGTGTGCCATTTGGGGTGCACCGTCCAAGCACGAGCACTGATAGACTCAGGCTCCGAAGCGACGTTCATAACGGAACGACTGTTCAACCTCGTCAAGCCTCCCTTCAAGACGATTCAAGCCCAAGTTTCCGGCCTTAATCAAACCATTTCCGCGCAGTCTACTAAATTGTGCCATTTCTCTATTCGGTCGCCGTCAAGACCCGGGCTACAATTAGAGACTGCGGCTTACGTTCTTCCGCAGTTGGCAGGAAATCTGCCATCATATCCGATTTCGCGAGATCGTTTCAAGGGGCTGCCCAATATTACCCTGGCGGACCCCAACTTCTTTGAGAGCTCCCAAGTCGATGTGTTATTAGGAGCTGACATTCTTCCGTCCATTCTCCTCGGTAATTCCATGGCTAATATCTGCGGGTCGCTTCTCGGTCAGGAGACCATTTTCGGATGGGTGCTGACAGGCCCATTATCTCCAGCCAACCCCCGCAGCGTGTCTGTTTTTTCCGCACGAGTTGCCCGCAGCCTCGGTGACTCACTGGTTCAGGGTTTCGATTCCGGATGCGAGCATAATTCTGTTACGACTCCTTCTTCGATTTACACATCGCATCACGCTGCACGGTGGCAATCAGCTGATGATCCGACTGGTCCGGGTCTAATTCTAGATTCCAAGGTCATATTCAGCACGATGTCGCCACGCCCACGCAACGCCCCGTCACTGGAAAGCAGATGTGCTCGAGGTACACTATCCTACCGATGCCGAGTCTGCAATGGGAGTCATCCGTTGAAGAAGTGTCGGCGCTTCCTACGCCTTAGTGCCGAGGAGCGGCTCCGAGTGGTTCTCGTGAACCGCTATTGTTCGAGCTGCCTGGCCCACGAGCACTCCGACGGATCCTGTCGGCGTGGGGACGGCTGTAAGACGTGTGGTCAGGATCACCATACGCTGCTGCACCCCGGGACCAAGGAGCACCGGTCACCGCCCACGGGAGACAGTACACCTGGTGTCTCGCTCTCTCGTCGGCCGTCATCCGCCAACTCCCGGCGCGGTTCGGGTGCTTCTCGCCCTGCGTCCGCCATTTTCCGGCACTCACAAGCCGATCCACGGCCATCGACTTCCCGGCGCTCGTCGGCAACTCCTCGGCATTCTTCCGCCACTGGCTGGCAGTCGTCAAGCGCTCCACTGCTTTCGTCCGCCACTCATCGGGTGCCGTCCACCGCTCTTCCGCCCGCGTCATCCGCGCCTAGGCAACTTTCCGCCTCTCCTCGAGGGCCCCCGCAGGACGCGCTCGCTGCGCCCACCCTATCGTCGCTGCTGAGTCGGAACAGTGTCAACATCGGGACCCGGATTTTCGACACGGGGGCCTTCATCGACCGTGTACGCCCTCTAGCTGCAGTGACGCATAGCTAGCGACGAGGGATATGTTGCAACCCGAGCGATTGCAAGGGGGGGAGGATGTTTACGTGAGGGGCCGGTGTGCCGCAGCTTTAAGAGCGCACCCGCGCTGAAGAGCGCACCAGCACTGAAGAGCGCACCCGCGCTGAAGAGCGCATCCGCGCTCGCCCCTCTTTGCGCTCTCGCTCCTTCGCCGGCCGTCGTCGATCGTAGTTTTTCTATTACTTTTTGCACTAGTTTTTAAGCAATTAATCTCATGTAAGCAGCCGAATAAAGCTGACCGCGTTATACCATCCGAAAGACGCCCCCGACTTATCATTTCATCCCTAATCCTGGAATCTTTTGCGGAACCAACGCCCCCCTACAAACAGTGTTGATTTGCTGAATTTTTTTATTTTGAGGCCAACGCCTTTGATCTTGAGTCAAGAAGTGGGGACCATCAAACCAAAATGAATTTTTTAATTCATTAACTGTACAACCCCGAGATGGAAAGTCTGCTGGATTGCTGTCAGTGGGTACATGGCGCCAACTAGCCGATGAGGTCATCTCTTGAATCTCACTGACGCAGTGGGCAACAAAGGTTTTTAGTTTTGAAGGATGTGTTTGCAGCCAATACAAGACGATTTCTGAATCGGACCACATTACAACTCGTTAAACTGGAGAGTCGATCAATGGATGAACTTCTTCCCACAAGTTGGCTGGCAAGTGCGCCGCGCAAAGCTCCAGTCGTGGTACCGACTTTGTTTTCAGAGGGGCCACTCTTGATTTTGCAGTAAGCAAATTAACTTCCACACCATGATGATGTTCGACACGGATGTACAGGCAACATCCGTATGCCTCAGTTGAGGCATCCGCAATAGCCATGTATTTGACATACGGTATTTTTTGTCGTACCTACATACATGCCTTGGAATTGTAAATATATCCAACTCTTCCAAACCAATTGTGATCGATTGCCATTTCTGCTGAAGGCTTGCGGGAATTGGATCATCCCACTCTATCTAAAGCAGCCAAATCTGTTGTATAAGAATTTTGGCCTTTGTGACAACAGAACAGATAAGCCAGAGAGGATCATATAGGCGAGCAGTAAGGGACAACATAGATCTTTTTGTTGGCGCGTGGCTTGTACACATCTCTCGCGAAGAAAACTTAAAGGTGTCATGTTTTGGGTTCCAAACGAGGCCTAACGCCTTTGTATCTTCGTGCTTTCCGACAGATACATCTGTAGACTGATTAAGATCTATTAGCTGCTTACAGTTGGTTGCCCACTTCGAAAAAACAAGCCCGGCCGAGCCTAAGATTTCAACTACTTCGTTTCGCATCGACGTAAGTTCTTCGATTGTATCCGCGCCTGACAAAAGATCGTCAACATAGAAGCTATTCGATAAGACTAAGGATCCTAGAGGGTGAGAAGGTAATTGAGGTAATTGAGGAAAAACCACTCTAAGTTTAGTGCTTGAACTTTGCGGTCTGAGCACACATTGATAAGGAATGAAGAAATGAGGCTCAGTTGGAATTTCATCATTGACCAGCGTCATGTGTCCTAAGGAAATGTACTCCTTCAAAAAGGCAACGTACATGGAATTTATTTCTGGGTTATTGGGCATCCTCCTTTCTAGTGCTAAGAACCGCCTTTTTGCGATTTCAAACGACGAGCCGAGACAAGTGGGGCTGGACTTAAATGGCAATGAAACTTGAAGTCGACCGGAGAGTAACCGAACAATACTCTCGATGAAAGCCTATTCGCACATAATTTGCTCCGGAGTGTAAAGTTTATTCTGTGCAATGCTCGGGAGACTTTCTATTTCCCCGAATTTTCGAACCAACATGTCTACACTGCAATGATCTTGAACCGCGCTCAACATTGAGGTAGCCTGTTTGAAATTTGTTTTTGATGATTTGCCCCGACCTGATACGATCCATCCAAAAACGGTTTTGTAGGACTGGACCATGTGTTTCTTGCTTAAATTTCCCTTCCTTTAACAACTCGAAAAATGCGTCAGCACCAAGCAATATGTCAATTCTCTGAGGTTTGTGGAACAGTGGATCAGCTAACTTTATCTTGTCAGGTAGGTTCCAGTCTAACACTTGAACTGCCCTCTCTGGTTGGGACGATGATATTGACTTCAGAACAATAAGTTCAGCTTCCAATTGAAATGCCTGTGTTTGGAAGTGTATACTTGCTTGAACTACATGGCGAGCTGATACAGCTGATTGACCTATTCCAAGAAGGTTTGTGTCTTTTCGATCGCGCTTAAGTTTTAGAATTTTGGATAACTCCTCTGTTATAAAGTTTACCTGTGACCCGGAATCTAAAAGCACACAAGCAATGTGCATTTGACCATTGCTACCTTTAATGTTAACAAGGGCTGTAGCTAATACAATTTGATTTGAGTCGGCTGTCATCGCGTGGTGGACGGCAGAGGTGGTCAAAGGTTGTGTCACAATTGGCTCTTGAGTGGAAGCTAGCTCTGACGGTAAAGAGTCGGAGCTGTATCTATGAAGCAGTGAATGATGTGGTTTCGAACACACGCGGCACTTAGAGGATTGACACGAATGAACGGAATGCCCTTTCCTTTATGCACAATGGCAGTTTAGGCAGTTTATGCACAATGGGAATGTCTTAGCGAATTTGAATCGTGTAGCGACTGTTGCGGCCACAAACGAACTGCACGCCTAAATATAGTGATCCACAGCTTTGCAATAATAGCATTTTGGGTTCTGGGTTCGAGTAGTATTGGCAACGGACAAGGAAGTTTTACTAAAGTTTTTTCAAGAATTTGGCCGCCCCAGCTTACGAGACCTTTGCGTGCTTGACGTAGCTTCATCTGCTGCTAAATGTTGGTAGCGTTTCTTGAGTGCATCTTGGCAGTCAAAGAGGGATGTTTTGAAAGTCTAAACTTTCTTCCCATTTAGACTTAGTTTTTGCGTCCACTTTGGTCATGACGATGTGTATGAGCATTAAATTTTCTATTACTTTGTCACTGCTTAGTGAAAGCAAGGACTCGTAGATAGCTGTGACAGTATCTATCATGTGACGCAGTGACAAGGCGGACCCTGCATTGAAAGACACCCGATTTAAGGCGGCCAGTGCCTTTGGGTAATTGGTCTCAGTTATTTGGTATGCTTTCACGGTCCCCAACGCTTCTTTCTCCAGACATGACAACAGATGATTAAATTTTTCGACGTCGCTAAGAGTTGGATTGCTATCTATGAGACTGGTGAATAAACCAATAAAGTTTTTATACTCTGAGTAGCATCCGGAAAACTTGGGTAAATTCATCCAAGGTAAATTTTTATTTTGGGAGCTTGTGGTATTAAGGGTCGAGTTAAGTAATGGTGGTCTTTGATTCTGTACACTAGCTGACATATAAAGAGATTTTGTGGCTACACACTTATCTTCAAACTCAGCTAGCGAGGACAATACCGGATTAATGGACTCAATTTCCTCTTGAAGGTTGAATGCACGATTTATGTAATTGTTTAAAATGTCTAATCTGCACTCTAATTCGCTGCCTCGAATGGATACGATTTGTTGTTGCATAAACTCTCCCATGCGGTCAAAGTCACCCTTAACACTTTCAAGACGCGAGAGTAATGAATTAGCACGATCGTTGCCATCATTGACATCATGTACACTTGAACTTTGCTGACGACTTAAACGTCGCTTCGGAGCCATGATGCAATTTTACGCTAAAATGTCAATATAAGTGAATATTTGCCACCCACTGATATAATTGAAATTGAATTCTCAAGTAGAAAGCACAGTTATGTAGTGTTGCGATAGGTTATTGATTGATCTTATTTTAACTTTGGAACTTTGTTATAACTATACCCGAATTGTATGTGAGCTGAAGTGCAAGCGTGAGCCGTTACTCTACAGCAGAGAGACAAATTGAAATACTCGAATCCACAAAACTCGGGCTAAGCGCAATTAAGGTGCTGCAACAATTTTCAAAGCTCCCTCTGATCGATGAACTGTATTTTTGCTGTTTTTTTTTTTTTTTTTTTTTTTATATTCGTGTTTATTAATTAAAACTAACTTATATGCCTACTATACATTGTTGTTCCCCGACTGGGCTGTAGGAGCATGGGCCTAAGTTGTGCGGTACGGCCGTGAAGCAAAGCTTCGCACACCTCTGGCGCCCTACTCCTCCCGCCCATTACGCGCCCTCTCCAGGGCTCTCAGCTCCGTCATCATCTTGGCCACAAATACGGCTATCGCTTCCCATTTGACCGGCGTCTGGAGCATTTGAGGCACCATACTGCTTGGTGTAAAGGCCTCTTCCAGGATCTCCTCCAGGGTTAGGCGATCCTCCTCAAATCGCCTGCACTCGAAGAGGACGTGGAGTGAGTCCTCTGTGACTCCACTGCCGCACGACGGGCAGCAGTCCTCACTTTCATGGCCAAAACGCTTCAGGTAGCTTCTGAAGCACCCATGCCCACTGAGGGCCTGAGTGAGGTAAAAGTCTACCTGGCCATGCTTCCTTCCGGTCCACTCTCCCACGTCCCGAATGAGTCGAAATGTCCAACGTCCTTTGGAAGATGCCTCCCATCGTCGTTGCCAGTTTGCCAAGCTAGTGGCTCTCGCTTCCCTCTTCCTGTCCGACGCCGATGAGGGGCTGTCCTGAGCCATGTTGGCCAGCTCCTTCCTCTCTCGGACTAGCTCTCCTAGTGGTATCAGACCTGCGATCACGAGGGCCGCGTCGTCCGACACCGTCCTGAAGGCACAGGACGTCCGTAGCGCGCATAGGCGGTAGTCTGCCTCGATTCCTCGTGCGTAGGACCTTACTCCCATCGCCTCGGCCCACACTGGGGCAGCGTACAGGATTTGGGAGCTCACCACACTAGTGATGAGCTTGCGCCTTTCCTGTCTCGGGCCTCTGATATTGAGGAGCATCCGCGAGAGGGCCCTCGTCGTCTCGCTCGCCCTCCTGTGGGCGTACTCGAGGTGCTCCCGGAACGAGAGCCTTGTGTCGAGCCAGACCCCCAGGTATTTTAGAGCTCTCCCCGAGGTAACGGCCACTCCTCCTACATGAACTGTCGCTGTTTCTACCTTCTTCCGGCTCGAAATTAGCACCGCTTCCGTCTTTTGTGGAGCGAGCTGAAGGCCTGCCCTAGACATCCATGCCTCTA
Organism: Drosophila bipectinata; assembly: GCF_030179905.1. Taxonomy (NCBI): domain Eukaryota; kingdom Metazoa; phylum Arthropoda; class Insecta; order Diptera; family Drosophilidae; genus Drosophila; species Drosophila bipectinata. The sequence continues at coordinate 15,348,304 of NC_091740.1, read as the reverse complement.
CGCTCGCCACCGCGGAGTTTGTTTGGGTTTCCACCCCGCGAACAGTCTTCGCCACCACCACTATGGCTATGTCGTCGGCGAATCCAACGATGGTAGTACCCTCATCCATGGGTAATCGGAGTACTCCATCATACATCGTATTCCACAAGAGCGGGCCTAGCACAGAGCCTTGCGGCACTCCGGCGGAGACCACTCGCTCTTTCTGGCCTTCCCGCGTGTCGTATAGGAGTATTCTGTCACTCAGGTAGCTATCCACCATCTTCAACAGGTACTCCGGGATCCTAAGCTCCTTCAGGGCTTCGAGAGTCCGCGACCAGCTCGCCGTGTTGAATGCGTTCTTTACGTCCAGGGTGGTAACCAGACAGTATTGTTTGGTTCCCCCCTCCCATCTGGTGCCTTGGATGGCGCTTGCTGCCAGGGTCTTCACCCTCATGATGGCATCTATCGTTGACCTCCCTTTCCGGAACCCGTACTGCTCCTCCGCCAGTCCGCCCTCCCGGCTTATCGCCGCCTGGAGTCTCGTGGCCAGGATCTTCTCCAATACCTTGCCTACGGTGTCAAGGAGGCAGATGGGTCGGTAAGACGCGGCCTCACCGGGTGGCTTACCGGGCTTTGTTAGTAGAAGGAGCCTCTGCTTCTTCCACACCTTCGGGAAGGATCCTTCCAGCAAGCATTGATTGTAGACTGCTGCAATCTTTTCTGGTATTTGGGCCAGGGCCACCTTGAGTGCTCGGTTTGGCACCGCGTCTGGGCCGGGAGCTTTGTTGGGAGCTAGATTTCGTGCAGCCGCTAGCACCTCCTCAGCTGTGACCGCTTCCACTGACTCTTCTTCGACGTCCTCAATAGCCGGGCGTGTTCCTTCTCCTTGACAGCTTGGAAATAATATGTCTATTATGGCGCTCAGTGCGACCGGGTCTGAAGGGGGCTGGCTCCCTGCCCTGACCTTTTTTGTTACGATTTTATACGCCCGTCCCCATGGGTCGTGTTCCGCTTCGTCGCATAACTTGAGGAACAGCTCGCGCTTACTGTCCCGTATGGCCTTTTTCAGCGTTTTCCTCGCTGCCTTGAATTCAAGGCGTCTTTGCTCCTGCGCGTCAGTGCCACGAGCTCGCTGCAGGGATCTTCTAGCCCTTAGGCACTCCTTACGAAGAGCCGAGATATGGCTTGTCCACCACGGAGCTGGTTTATGATGCCGAGCAAAGGTCGTGCGCGCCTTCATGCATGCGTTACAGGCCGCATCAAGGGCCGTTGCAAGCGCCGCCGCCGAGTCGTTTGCTGTAGTGTGGAGATCGAGCTCAGCCCTCCGCACGTGGTTTGCCATTTGTTGAACGTCTAGCGTGTCTTGTCGATACGCCTTGCCGCAGGGGGGAATGCGCGAGGTCGCCCGGCTGATTCCGAGCGAGCAGAGTATGGCCTCGTGATCACTGGCCGTGTAGATGTCGGCGATTCTCCACTCTGAGGTCCGTGCCAAACTACTGCTGACGAAGGTCAGGTCAATAATGGAACCGGCGCCTGCTCTATTGAAGGTTTCCTGGTTGCCCTCGTTAAGAAGGGCCAGGTCCAGGGGTGCTAGGATCTCCAGCAGGGCTCTGCCTCTAGCATTCGTGGTGGTGCTCCCCCACTCCTGTGCCCACGCGTTAAAATCACCCGCTATTAGCACTGGGTGTTTGCCTCTGGCATCTATCGCTAGCTCCTCTAGAGCCTTGCAGTACGCATCAAGGGAGAGGCTTGGGGCTAGGTAGCAGCTATACACCCATATGCCTCCCCACTGGATTCTCACGAAGCCTTCACCTCTCCTCACTTGCCTTGGCCCTTCCGCGGAACCTTTGCATATCCAGATGGCCGCCTTGCCCTGGTTGTTGGTCGACCACTCCTCGCCTGGACCGACGCTGTACGGCTCGCTGAGAATGGCTATGTCAGCATTCATTTCGCCTACGGTGTGTCGCAGAAGGTCCTGCGCCGCTCTACAGTGATTCAGATTGAGCTGGATCACTTGCATCCTGCCCTATCTTTTACAGCTCCATTGGAGTGCGGACACCGTCGACTTCCTGCGAGGTGTTTTGCCTCCTTCTCGCCTTTTGACGCGCAAACGTAGCAGGTGCTCTCGTTTGGGCAGTTGGCGATTTTATGCCCGCTTTTGCCACAGCGGATGCAGCATCCGCTCCTATCGGTGGGGCTTCGGCACTGGCTTGCAATGTGGCCAACTTCCAGGCATCGGTAGCACCTCGGCTGGCTCTGCCTCTCCCGGATCCGGCACACGGTCCATCCGATCCTCACTCTCCCCTTGCTCACAACTGCGGTCGCAATTTTACTGGGTAGACCGATGATGGCGGTCTGTGTGTCCCTGGATCTTGCCCGAAGGCTCCTTAACGTGGCCAACTTTCCATCCACTTCAAACTGCTCGGCCAGAGCAAGCCGAATGTCCCCTTCCGTCGCTAGCGGGTCGAGGTCCCTAATCTCTATATATTTCATCTTGCTGTCCTCGGACAGCGCTCGCACTTCAGCAGCTCCTTGAAGCACCTTTTCGAGGTTCTCCCTCATGGTGTCCGTGCTATCCACACGGTTTTTCGATAGCTCTAGCAGCAGGTTCCCAGTTGCGGTGCGGCGCACCTTATGGACATTTTTGCTGAATTCCTTCAGCTGGCCGTCCTGCCGTCTAGTGACCAAGGCAAGCACCTCGCTATACTTCCTTCCCTTGGCTTCTACAACTATCGCGTCGGGTCGGGTGAACGTCCTTGGCTTCCTCCGTGTTGCTGTCTCCCATCCAGGTCCTGGCGCTGCTGTCAGTGCGGCCGTGCTCTGACCCCCTACTCCCGCAGTCCTGGGGTCCGGGTGGCTGGAAGTCCGCTTGGTGGGCCCTTCTCGTGCCCGGATTTTCGGGGTCTTCGCCGAGGCCAATGGCGCGCCTCTTGGTAGTGGAGTCGCGCTGTTCTGGCTAAGCCGTCGCCATGGGTCAGTCTGGGCTGCCGCTTCCTTGCGCCGCGTTAGGAGGGTTTGTGTTTTTTGATCAGTCTTTGCAGTATCTGCCTGACCGCACCTTGAACAGACGACCTCCGCAGCTGCCGCCGTCGTCCCTGCATCACTGGGGTTGGAGAGGATCCCGCTAAGGCCTTCCTGTAGCTCCTTCATCCTGCAGAACATCCTCTTCATTTTGAGGTTGATGCTCCTCACCTGTTTCTCGTGCGTTTGCTGGATTATGTCCTCCAATATCGCCTCTAACTCCGCCAGCATGCTGGAGCAAGGCTGCTCTGTTGACGCTCTCGTCCTCTTGGCCGGAGTCGATCTCTGGGGCTCTGATGGACTGGATTGTTCCCTCGTCCTTTTTGGGGTCTCCTTGTCTTCACCCGCGGGAACACCGCCTGTTGGCATCGCTGTGCTCCGCGTTGCCTGCAGAATGGGTGACCGCAGGATTTTGGAGCTGCTCAGAAACGCTGAGGATTGCTCCGCACTTTGTTGGCTTGTCGCTTTTACTGCCGGGGCGGCCAAGCTAGCCACCGCCTCGTCAGTCGTGGGTTGAATGGTGTTTGGGGCCTCCAGAATCCGTGCCCCGACCGTGGGTTTCCCCACGGGTGGATTTCCACTTGAGTGGTTGCCACCTGGAGTATTTGTGTTGTAATCCATCATTCTTCCAGTTGTGCTTTTTATACCTACTGCCAGGTTTGCATTTTATACCTTCTGCCAGGTTGGGGTTTGCTGCCGGCCACTATGGCTCAGACGCAGACCCCGTAGCCGCCCATTGTGGGACAGACGCTACTAGGATTTGGAGTGGGAAGAAGAAGGGGGAGGGTGGGCATGATCCATCCGGGCTACGATGGGGGATATACCGCCCCTGCTCGGTCGCCATTGCCCCGTTTCCAGAGTGCACCGCCGCGGCGGAGGGGTTGGACAATGGTCGGGTCCATGACCTTGTGCACTGCTCCTAGGATCCCGCCCGCCCTCATAAGCGCGCTATGGAAATTTCTCCTGGTGCCGCCCTCTGCGGGTGGCGTTAGCAGCGACGATACGGCGCCAAGTGGCGCCCTCTTCAGGTACTACCGTTTTGGTCGGAGCTGGTCACACTGCCGGTCAGCTGTGATCAGCTGGTACTGCGATCCGCATCACTGACCAGCACAACCCAATTTGGGCGAATTTGCAACGCGGGAAAAGCGATGCCACCAAAAGAGAGGGAGAAAGCTTACCCTGCCCCCCCCTGTCCAGCGACGTCGGATTATTGCTCCGGGGCCAGCGAGCCGGGAAAACGGAGCCACTGGGAACCCTTCGTTCCTGCATCCCAGGTGAGCCATGATATGTGCCCAGGGGTTCACAAACTTGTTTTTTTAGGCCCCGCGAGGCCGGAAGACTGCGCGATCAGCGGGACGCGGCACAACCACGTCCGTCTCGTTCAACCTTCACTTCACTTCCCTGTATTTTTGCTGTATGTATGTGTGTGTGATGTGTGCGATGGTATGTGAAGAGAGAAAGAACGGCACCAAGCAACTAAAGAACCAACCTGAAATCTTGACACGTGTTTGCCTCAAAACTTACGCCTTGGCTGATATTTGCAGGCTTATGTATGTAGTTCATTTAGCGAAATGCTATCAATTTGTTACTTAGCGATCAGCGAAATCCAGTGGCGTGTCCAGTACAAGTCCAAACTGAGATTCCACGGTGAATGCATATATGTAAAGCTGATCTGCTATATGAACGATGAATTCCAGCGGCGTGTCGAGTACAAGCCCAAACTGAGATTGCGGATGGACGTATAGCTGATCTGCTATGTATATATGATGATACGTCCTTCTGAGTCCACCCGGGGGTGCCAAAAAATGTTTGCTCCAAAATGGCAAACTGCAAAATGCCTGATTCAGGCCAGCAACTATGTTCCCAGTAGAAACGCATCAACCGAATTCAATGGAAGTTCATTTATTACTAGTTTCTATCTGCTCCTTCTATTCTTTCCTTTGAAACTGCGACGCAGCGAGTAACAACAACGAGTACTTAACAGAGTGATAATATCTTTAGGCGGTACAATTCAAATATTTCACATAAGTATGGGCGTAAGGAACACACGTAGATATCTTGCAGCTCGGGCTCGTTGGGGGTTATTTTATTTGCTCGTAGCTTGCTATGCCCCGTCTCATAGCTAAGTAGCCCAAGTTGCGAGTTCTACGTATTTCCCTCACATATTATTTTTTAAACAAGTTACGACTAAACACTATGTTTGGCAAAATAATATGATATGCCAAATTTTATAAGGATCGGCCGACTATATCGTATAGCTGCCATATAACTGAACGATTGAAAATGACCCAACTTTCGTGTTTTTGAAGATATAAAGCTGACCCTTAATACAGTCAGATAATCCGACCTACCAAATTTCATAACGATCAGTCGACTATATCTTATAGCTGCCATATAACTAAAAGTATTTGGTAAAAATACCAACTTTTGTATTTTTGAAGATAGAAGCTTGGGTATTTTTTTTAGATATTATATTGTATTAGATTGGTTATATTATGATATTCTAATAATGTTCAGTTGGCCGAACATCAGATTTTTGCCATATATATCCGGTTTGTAGCTTTGTTTCTTGTTATACCCTTGCTGATGGTATTATAACTTTGTTCAAAAGTGTGCAACGCAGTGAAGACGACATCTCCGACCCTATAAAGTATATATATTTTTGATCAGGATCACCTCCTGAGTTAATATGAGCATGTACGTCTGTCTGTCCGTCTGTCTGTTTCTACGCAAACTAGTCTCTCAGTTTTAAAGCTATCGACTTGAAACTTTGCACACACCCTTCTTTCCTTTGCACGCAGTATATAAGTCGGAACGGCCCGGATCAGCCGACTATATCCCATAGCTGCCATATAACTGAACGATCGGAAATGGTTTTTGGTAGAAATTGGTATGTTTGAAGATAGAAGTTTCCGCGGACAGGACCCTTGAACGTTGGGCGCCAGTTAAACACTTGGGTTTATTATTTTTAAAAATATATAATTTTTTTGGACACTTGGTCCGTAATTATTAGTACAAGAATTGGAACTAAATTATGTTTACAAAAATTGACATATTTATACTCAATAGCTTTGTCGCTGCCTCTGCCAACGTCGGAGCTTTGCCGTTGTCTTCGCTGCAGCGGGAAGTGGATCAGACGCTGCAGTCAGCACCTTTTGGAAGCTATTGACCGATGCCGGGAAATTGCCCTTGCACTTTTGCTTGCTGTTGCAATGCCGGATGCGCGTGGCCAACTTCGGTTGCGAATTCGTTTTGTGTTAACTTATATACGGACTTGTATATCAATAATAAGACCATATTAACAATTATAGACAAGTTTTTCCGATTCGCCTCCGCATATACTCTACCAAACAGAAAGTGCATTAGTGCACTACTAAAGCATTTCTAAAATTCGTTAATACGTACGGCATCCCCTAAAAACTAGTTTCGATCAAGGCACTGAATTATCGAGAAAAAATTTCCGAGATTTCTGCTATCAATACAATTTATACCCGCGTAACTTCGGTCCAACAATCTTCTAGTAATTCTCCAGTTGAGAGATTACACACCTCCTTAACGGAAATATATAGAATAATCGTTCATAGAAAAAAGCAGAATAAATTGGATTCCTCATTAAGTCCTCATTAAGTACAATAATGTCATACACTTTGCTACGGGGTAAACTCCGTACGAACTGTTTACCGAAAGAACACATAACTTCAATCAGGATGTCAAGTTTAACAATGAACACTTACTGTAAATCAACTCAATTGATTCAGAAAAAAGTTATATTCACAAGTTCAAAAGGAGACGTTAGAACAAAAGACAGACAGAATGCAGAAACTAAACAACGGCAGAGACGACCCTATAAGAACATGTACAGGAGACATAGTTGGAACAAATTGACACCCAGGTTCTCAAAACTCACGGTGCAAGAGGACCTAGAAAACACCTTACATACAAAAAAGAACAAAAACTACCCAAATCTAAGATTAAAATATCTTTTTCAAGATCAACAGACTAAAACATCTCTATCTTTCCTTTTAACAGCATGTTAACATGGCAAAAGAATATACTTTCCCTATGTTTAGATGAGGGACCGTTGTGCCGCTCAGCTGAGCTTAAGAGCGCACCCGCGCTGAAGAGCGCACCCGCGCTCGCCCCTCTTTGCACTCTCGCTCTTTTGTCGGCCGTCGTCGATCGTATTCTTTTTATTACCTTTGTCTTTATTCATTGCTAAGTTAAGTTTAATCTCTTGTAAGCAGCGGAATAAAGCTGAACGCGTTTTTGAATTTACCCCGAAGACGCCCCGACTTCTTATTTCATCCTTACTTCCGGAATCTTTTGCGGCAGCAACGCCCCCCTACAACATTTTGGTCCTTCGAGCCAGATACCTTTTGGATATTTTCTACCAGCAGTCCAGGCATTGTTCCGCCAAAAGATAAGTACGACATTTTTTCGTCTGCGTCTCTCTGCCGGTCTTCACCAGTGGTCCTAACACTACATTTTGTTCACACTGCTGCAAGATTTGTTTTTCCCTTCCGTGTCAACTCCACGTCCGAGTTTTCCGACACAACGGCAGTTAGAGTTTCTATTCTTCGTCTTCCATCCATCTCCGTTTTGTTTGCCTCGCCATATTCCTCGCCGTTTTTGGCCTCTCCGTTATCCATTCGCTTACCAACCGTCGAGGCATATGCGCATACATACACACATACATATTTTTTTGGTGAAATTGTGTGTGGGGGGGGAAAAAAGGGCATAATTAATATTGGCCAGCCGGTGTGAAGTGGTTTCGGTAATTTCCAAGTTCACCGAACAGTCCGCCGCTGTCGTAATATTTGTTTTTTCTTCCCCAATTTTTAACACCACATAACTTTTCCGTTCCCCCAGTTACATATACAGTCCACTTATCGACGCTCCACTGTGTCAACATATGACCACATGCCCTTACATATATCCGTACTTGCATGCATGTCCATATATTTCCAAATATTTTCTGCCTACAATTTCAGGAATTATATAACCGATACAATTTAACATATACCGTCATATACAGTCCACTTATCAACGCTAAACTGTGCCATCATATACCCTACATGCCCTGGCCCAACTTGCATGCATGTCCATATATTTCCAAATATGTTCTGCCTCCGATTCCAGGAAATATATGTATAACCGATAAAATTAAAAAAATAAATTTTAATTTTCCAAAACCAACAATTATATACCGCCATTTCACTACAAATCCGTGATTGTGTTCCTTAATTTCTCTAACTAGCCGCCGTCGAAGCCTTGTTGTGTTTTTTGGTGCTGTTTTTTTCCCTTGGGGTACGTAAAGGTGCCGACGGCATAACTGGCTGCGTAACCGACTACCTTCAAAAAAATCAATTAATTATAAGTTTATATATTTATAATTATAGCCACCACAATTTATTTAATTATTAGTTATTTATTTATTTATTCTGTGTGCTTTATTTCCTAAAAATTTATAAATTTCATTAAAGCTAATGTTACGAATTTTATTTTTACAGAGTTATAGCATATGCTTTTCAACTGAAATATATTATAATATTTTATTCGTTTGGTTATTTATAACATATAATTATTTCAAGGAAAAATTGGATTTAAAAACCTTGATCTGACACTTATTTACTAATTATACTACTTTTACTGACTAAGAGAGTTTATTGTGAAATATATTGTTGTACCGTTTGGACTCCAGACATTTCATGCACGTATTTAGTGCTTGTGTAATATGGTAGATTAAGTAATAGCTTTAGAAGTTTATTTTGGCACGTTTGTATTTTTTTAATATGTGTTTGTGCACATTTTCCCCAAATGGAGTGTCCATACATCAAGGCTGGCCTGAATATTACCTTAAAAATGGTTAACTTGTTTTCAATTGATAATTTAGATTTTCTATTGATTATAGGCAGGGACTGCAAATAAGACTTATGAGTTCAAAAAAATTGAACGACAAAAAAGCCTTTGTGGGGAGTGGAAAAAGGGCACATATACCATTTTTTAACGGTGAATCCAGAAAAACAATAAACTTTTATTTCAATTTCTATTGCTAAAATTGAAATATAACTCTTATTTTAAATTTTTATAATAATAATTAAGAATAAGAATTGTTTTTCAATTTTTATTAATAAAATAAAAATAAAAATTATGATTCAATTTTTATTAAAAAAATTGAAAATAAGTGTTACGATTCAATTTTTATTATAAAAATTGAAAATAAAAATTGAATGCGAATAACTTCTGAACCGAGTGGACTATTAAAAAACCGCTTACATTTATGATCTGTGGCGCAGTACCTTTCAAATGATGTATCGAATGTCCCTAAAGGACATAATCAAGGATTCCTTAATAATTCCATAAATAAAAGTGTTCATTACAAAAGGAAGACTCGATTATGTGAATTATGTGAAGAAACATTTTTTAATAATGGCATCTGCAATGACAATATTACTCTTTATTAAAAAAACAGGTCCTAAAAATGTTTTAATCATGGAATCCTCAATTATTCAATTTATTTAGTTATATTTCTACTAGAAATTTTCAAGTGTGGGCCAACCATGTAAAAGTACACACCGAGTTTCTTAAAATTATTTCGATTACTTGTATATTGAAATATTTGTTGTATTAAATTCGTTTCAAGCCAAAGCTTACAAAAATCGCCGAAATATAATTGTTCGCTTTGCAATTTTTGAGTGGCTATAAAAATAGGTTCTAGTGCCGCCAACAGCAAGCTAATTTCCTCCCAATTTGATTCCGTTAACTGCAGTTTCACTTAGATTTTCTTTTGAAAACTCAACATAGTGTACGTTGAGATCCACCTTGTTGGCACATCCAGGAGAGGTTGGGGTATGTATCCATAATTTTAAAATAGTATTGTAATTTTTAAGTGTAATGTTATGCATTTAATTTGTTTACCTATAAGTCGGAGTTCGCAAAGTTTTTATTATGGATCGTGCGCTATCGACAAGGAATCTCCGACTCCTCTCTTTTAGCAAGTCATGAACAGCTAATTGCATGGAATAGGCGGCACATCTAATCGAATGTATAGAGTGAACGCGAATATCTTTCATAAGGTCGTCATCGTCAAACTCGTCACAAAATTCAGAATTCAATTCTTTGTTTATGAAGTCGATCGCTTTAATGACATTCTTGCCATTGTCTGAAGTGACAGTGTAGACTTGCTCCTTTTTTATTAAAAACTCGTTTAGCACATTTTCAATTTTTATGCTTCATGGAGCGCAATCACGCCAAGCGTGATTTCAATGCGGTGGTCTCGATAGTATTGGACATTGATTCCCAATATACCCCTGTTGACCCACACTAGAAATATAACTAAATAAATTGAATAATTGAGGAATCCTTGATTATGTCCTTTAAGGACATTCGATACATCATTTGAAAGGTACTGCGCCACAGATCATAAAAATGTAAGCGGTTTTTTAATAGTCCACTTGGTTCAGAAGTTATTCGCATTCAATTTTTATTTTCAATTTTTATAATAAAAATTGAATTGTAACACTTATTTTCAATTTTTTTAATAAAAATTGAATCATAATTTTTATTTTTATTTTTTTTATAAAAATTGAAAAATAATTCTTATTCTTAATTATTATTATAAAAATTGAAAATAAGAGTTATATTTCAATTTTTGTCATAAAAATCAACAAATAATTTTTATTTTTTAATTTTTATTTTAAAAATTATAACAATTACGGTCCCTGATTATAGGGTATAATATTCGTAATGTTTGGTTTATTTTATCTATTGTGACCCCAACATGTGTACTAAAAGTGAGTTTTTTATCAAAATGTATTCCTAAATAGCGAATATTGTTAACCCACTCAATTGGTGTGTTGCATAGTTCTAGACAATCATTAGGTAAATAACAAGATTTTCTTCGTTTCGTGAAAAAAATGGCTTGTGTCTTATTAGGATTAATTTTTATCTTCCATTGGTGGTAATATTCTTCTAGTTTGTAGAGATAATTTTGAATGATGTATTTTATATCATTGTATAATACGCCGGAAGTGTAAATAGCTGCATCATCAGCAAATAATGATAACTTACAATTTGTCATCTGGGGAATGTCGTGCGTGTATATAATAAACAACACTGGTCCTAACACCGATCCCTGAGGTACCCCAGCTAGTATAGAGCGTTGAGTGGACTTTTCTCCATTTAAGGATATATAAAAACTTTTTTGTGTTATAAAACTATGTACAATTTTTATAAGGTATGGGGGCAATTCCATATTCTTTAACTTGTGCACCAAGCCATCGTGCCAAACTGTGTCAAAAGCCGCTTCAATATCTAAGGTAACCAGTCCAACAGATTTTTTATTTTGCATATTTTCTTTTATGTAATTTGTGAGTTTTACGGAAGGAACTGTGCAGTTTAGTTTGGTCCTGAATCCGTATTGTATGGAAGGCAGTATTTCGTGTGTATCTAAATAACTAACTATTCGAGCTTTGGTTATTTTTTCAAATATTTTGGATATGCTACATAATAAGCTAATCGGTCTGTAACTATCAGGTCTGCTGGCTAGTTTGCCTGGTTTAACAATCGGTATTATTTTGGCTGTTTTCCATGCGTTTGGAAAATATCCAACGGAAAAACAATGATTAAAGATTTGTACTAGAAAGCTAATGGCATAAACAGGGAGGTTTTTTAAGCAGATATTTGAAATACCATCATCTCCAGGTGATTTACGTGTTACTAGTGCTTTGATTATGCTGGAAATTTCAGAGTTTGTAGTTTTTAATACTTGAGAGGTATTAATATCATAATTTGCAATTGACTGAATGGAATATTGAACTAAGTTAACAGTTTCTGGGTTTGAGAAGGAAGTGGTTAATTTATGTTTCTGTTCAAAAATGTCTGCGAGTACGTTTGCTTTTTCAGTTCCAGTCTCATAGCTTGAGTCGCCAAGGCAGAGACAGGGTATAAATTGTTTTCTCTTTTTTAAAGCTTTTGTTATCTTCCAAAAGGGCTTACTACATTTTCCTATCTGTTGAAGTTTACTGTTCCACTCTGTGTTATTATGAGCAAATAACTTTTGTTGAATAACATAGTTAAGATGATCACATCTAGCTTTAAGTATCGGCTGTCTTGACCTAATCCATTGTCTTTGAATTGTGTTTCTAATTTTAAATAACTCGCGTATATGATGATGTATCTTGTAATTTGTAAATGTTAGTCTTTTATGGGGAACTGCTTCACGAAAACCATCGTTGACAATATTTGTGAACGAGTTGACCAGGAAGTCAATGTCTGAGATCGAACAACAAGATTTATATTTACTTATTCCTATATCTAGCAATCTGTCATTGATAAATTCCTTAAACTTAGTCCAGTTTGCTTTACTAATTATCGGTTGGTGTTTCTCATTTTGTAAGAAATTTATTGAATATTTTAAGATTATAGGCAAATTATCAGAGGATAGGTTCTGTAAGACTGTTGGATTTGAAACTAGATTTGGAGTTTTGGTAATGCAAAGATCTATTGTGGATGCCTTAGCCTTATGACATCTAGGAATATAAGTTGGATGGAAGGGAAAAAGCACGTTAAATTTTCCTAAATCTGATATTTCATTTAAAATGTTACCCCAGCAATTTGCTCTGTCGCAGTTCCATGTTCTATGACATGAGTTATAATCACCACAGGCAATAAAATTCCCCTGCAATTTGGAAATTTTTAGTAAGTCTGATCTATATGGTGTCTTTAAGTGATTTCGGTCTCCAGCTACATTACATGAAGCAGTCAGACATTTTGCTGTGTAACCAGGAAAGTATATGGCATAAAGTTTTAGATTGTTATTGTTAGGGGCTGTTTTGATTTTAATTCCCACATTTTCAATTAGGTGCGTTTTTAAATTGGTAATTTGCTCGTGTTCTATTTTATTGCTAACGACAATGGCAACCCCGCCACCTCTATTTTCTTTTCTGTCTCGTGTATACACAGTATAGTTTGGTATGTTAAACCTGTCGGTTTGAGTAAGCCATGTATTGTAGCTACATAAATATTATTATCTTGTAAAAACTTAATAAATTCTACACGCTTATGCTTTATAGAGCGGGCGTTCCACGCCATAATATTTAAGGTATCAGGAGAGTTACTTGTTTGAATACACATATTTAATGGCTAAATTTGATATAACTTGGAATTGTTCTCCTTTATTGGAGCATGTGCTGAGATTATTTATTAAGTCTATTAATAAAGAGTTCACTTCTTCTGGCGTAAAGAGGCCAGTTTCAGTTGCATTTGGTAAAGTTGCCTTGCCTTTGAGCGCATCTCTATAACTGCCGAAAGTGTGTGTAGAGAATCCTATATTATTATTTGTTGAAGAATCCCGATTACTCCGTATTGGATTTTCTGGTTCAATATTGGTTTTTCTTATGCGCTTCGCCGAACGCTTGGAGATCAAATTGAGATAAGACAAACGGCATGGGCAGGTCTTATCAGTGGATGGATGATTGCCCTTACAGTTGGCACATTTATTGTTACTTGGGTTCTCACAAGAAACCGTAGGGTGAGGTCCGGCACAGTGGGCACAAGAAGTTTTAACTGAACAATTATTTGAACCGTGACCAAATAATTGACAGTTGTAACATTGTGTTATTTTGTTGTCAATTTTGACTTTATAGTCCCATCGTACTTTCATGTGATTGATGTACATGTAGTTGTTTCGTAGTTCTTTTACTGTGATGCTTTTGTTTATAAAATAAACAATGTACAGTAGGAGATCATAGTCATATTTGGTCTTTTTTTCAACAATTTTTACGTTTGTGCATTTCAAGCCTAGTTCAATAAGCATGGACATTACGGTTTTTGCTGGGAGTCTATCCATTCCAGATAGAACAGCTTTATATGGTTTAGTTGTTTTAGTGTCGTATGTATAGAACTCCCAATTAAGTTCCTTAAGCTTTGCTGTGGCCAGCTCGAAGTGATCCATTGTTTCCAGGAATATTTTATAACCAATAGAGACATTTTTTATGTAATATTTTTCAATTTTTAGCTTGGACATGATGTCATGAACTTGATTTGGGTTTTGTTTAATTACGGTAATGGGAGGTGGTTTGATATTCACTTGATCTATTGTATCAGTTTCAATAGCATCAATGTTATCGTCTTCTATGGTTTGAAGAGGGCGATAATAATTCGTATGTTGATTTGGATTGGGGTTTTCCCCTTGGATATTTTTTTTTCTTTGTTTTGTCATTTTGGTTTCGGCAGATGCTAAGGCATCGCCAGTCAACAGTTTGCGGCGCTTAATAATGAATGAGGTAACTTTAATGGCTGATAAGAAGTTCGCGGCGAATTTCTATGCGTATGGTAGATAGTAAACGATTTCCGAGCTCGTTAAAGACAACCTCACACGACAAGAGCTTATCGAAGACTGTTATTTAATTATTACTTCCGGTCGAGCGAAGGGCCAGGTTTGTTTTAAGTCACCGTTCCGACCACTCAACAATTAAAATTATAAAAAAAAATTAATAATCGAAAATTATTAATAATTTAATTATCAACCTTCTGTCCGAATAGAAACGGTTTCAATTCCACCTTTCCGGCTTCGGGATAATTAAATCCAATTAATTAAAGGTTTCAACTCCACCCTTCCATAATAATTAAATACGACAAATAGTCAAAATGAATTATAATTAAATATTTATTTTCTTTTTTTTTGCGTGTTAAATCCGAGCCAAGGTCAAGACCACCTTTCCGGCTCCGCAAATTCGAAAATAGCTAAGAATTCAATATTTACGTACGAGCCACACTGGTCGAAATATACATGAAATATACCGTGAAACGAAGTGAAACTTCGTTAGGCGCGTCGGAGTCCCCAAGCCAGATTGAAAATAGGCGAGTAAAATGGTAAGCTCGGAGCGTTCCCAAAATCCGTCAAATGGGCGGGGCCAAGGAGCAGCTGCTCTTTCCACTCTCGCCAATTCGCTGTCTCGCATCGCAAGCCCTGAACGACGTGAGGGAGCCACCGAGACACGCCGTCTCTGCCATTCTCTCTCGAATGCCTTTTTTTCTCTCATGTTTGCTCTATAGAAAACTACCCACGCCGTGTATCAGCCGTTCAGTAAGTGTAAAGCGAGGTTGGGATATTGCGTTGACCTATGATTCGCACTGAACGAAGCGATATTCTTAGCCCTCTAATACCCAAGAGTGCCTCAAGGCACTTATTATATAATTTGTATTATGTAAAAAACTAAACAATTTTTTATAATTTGAATTATATTTGTCAGTTTACAATAAAATTGTGAACTTATGAGTGGAAGCTTTCATAGCTCTCCGAAGCTTTAAAACGGTACTTTTTCTGTGTTGTTTACATGCATTATGCATTCGCGCGCAAAAATTGCTGTGAGATGCGTAGTGTGTTTATGTTAATTAATAAAAGTGAAATAACTTCAAATCAGCCAAATAAAAATTATTGTTCTTGAAGGTAAGATATTATATTATCCAAATCAAGTTGTATATATGCAACTTTATACAAAAAGTGCGATGCAGCGGTGAAATTGTGATAAGTGCCTTGAGGCACTGTTGGGACACCACGCGACCTTTTACAAACACCGCTTTTTTCACAACTGCATGCAATTTTTGTGTTTGTTTCTGTTTATTAAATGGTTTCTCATTGAAGTCAAACCGAAATGGCAGGTCGAATGCGTAGACGGTTTAAATTATCCGAGTTGACCGATGAACAGTTGCTGGATTTGTTCAATGATGTTGAAACGGACGAGGAACTCTTGGGTAATTCTAGTGATGACGATGAAGACAGCTTGGATTGAGTAGAATCACCTAACGCGGCATTAGAGAACGCCAAAACCATTTATAGCGCCATTTCATTTATAGACAATAGCGGATATATTGTCAAGGAAAACGTACAGCAGCTAGAAAATACACAAAATCCTGTAAAGAGACCTCGTTCACCACTGCCGACAATTGAATATTCAGTGTGTACATCTGAGCCTTCTTTTGGTGGTTTTAATTGTGCCGGTAAGAAATCTAAGTCATAAAGTGGTACTCAAATAAGTAATTAATTTATGAACAGGTGTTGAATTAATAAACAAGGTGCCAACTAAGGTAACATGGAGGCAGCAGTCGATGCCGTTACATGTCAACGACATAGCTTTTCGGGAAGATTCTTCACTCTCAGATAGTATAAAGGAACTTGCAACCCCTTTGCAGATTTTCTGTTACTTCTTCGATTTACAGATTATGAATATGATTGTTGAAGAAACCATTCGGTCAGCACTAACGAAAAAAAGAAACAATCAATTCAAATTCAGTATTGACGATGCCCATCACTACATTGGAATTTTAATTTACATGTCAATTTATCGATACCCGAATATAAAAAGCTACTGGGGTATAAAACACACCATGTCGCGAAACAAGTTTGAATGCGATTCACTGTATCGCACGCGTACGTTTTTAGATCACCTTAACCAGAGGTTTGACTCCGTGCCAAAGCAAGTACGACTCTGCGTCGATGAACAAGTGTGCAGCACAAAAATGAGACACCACCTTCGGCAGTATATGCCTAATAAGCCTCATAAGTGGGGTATTAAGCTGTTTGTGTTGTGCGACTCATTTGGTTATGCCTACCGGTTTAAAATTTATAGTGGTGCAGGTGACAACGTTATCTTGCCTGCTCATCCAGATCTTGGACCTTCGGCAAACATTGTTGTACGCCTGACAAAAACGGTAGAAAGTTTCAAAAACTACATCATTTATTTTGACAACTTTTACACTTCTATACCGTTGGTTTATCTGCGTGCTATAGGGATATATAGCCTAGGAACAGTGCGTGTTAATCACATTCCAAATTGCAAGCTTCCGAATGACATTTCGATCAGGAAACAGCCGAGAGGTTTTTCGCCTGAGTATGTCGGTTCGTCATATGGCATCGATATAACAAATGTGTTATGGAAAGACAATAAAGCCGTTTGCTTGCTATCAACTTATGTTGGTATTAAGCCATTTTTTAAATTAAATGCAAATGAAGGAATAGCAAAGATAGCTCGTTATGACAAGAAATCTAAAAGACACATTGAGGTTGATTGTCCCCAAATTATTCGGAAATATAATGCCCACATGGGCGGTGTTGACCTCATGGATGGGCTTATGGGTCGTTATCATATTCGAGCAAAAACACAAGATGCAATGACACGAATTTTTTACCATTTGGTTGATATGGCAGCGACAAATGCGTATGTTTTATACAGGCGCATTAAAAAGGAAAACAAGAGCATCGACAAATTGTTGGAGCTTCCGGAGTTTCGGGAATCAATTGCTGCTGGCTTAGTGGCATATCAAAGCAAGCGTAAACGCGGTCCCACATTCCGTGATTATGATCGAAAATTTCCGTCACCATCATCCCAGCGAATTGCACAACCAGGTTGGACAATGCAATCCCCATCCACACCGAGATCTTCAAAGCCATCGCTCACAGTTGGTGAAAAATCAAAGCATCCAGTTTCAGATGTACGGTTTGATGAAGTCAACCATTTTCCTGTTTGGATGAGTCGAGACAGTGGCAAAAGATGGTGCAAGCACTGCAAGAAATCCCAAACACAATGTATGTGCACAAACTGTAATTTTCACTTGTGCTGTACCGATAAGGTTATGCGTTCGCGAACGTCGGCGAGTGCAGACGTGCTTTCTTTTTGTCTTCTGATCGTGCAACGAAAATTAAACAAAAACTAAGCATAGTGCAGTGCAAGCTCTAAACAAAAATACACAGTATGCGAAAAGACGCTTAGTGCGATGAACTTCGTACTTTTTGTGTAAATAAGAAAAAAAATAAGAAAATCAAAAACATTAAGCTATGAGTGAATTCGACACTCATACGGTGCTCCAACGTCAGCAAGACGAGCGTCGACTCTCCTTGCTACGTAACAGCGCATACCACTCATTTGTGTCAACGCAAGACAACGCGACCGCAAACCCAACAAAAAATAACCAACCGCGATCAATAACCCCAACCCCGAGTAATGAACTCTATCCAACATCGCAAGGCAGGGCGCGTTCTTGCTCTCCTGCGCTCTCGTTGATAAAACCCCATACCCTTCCCTCATGCCTGCCTGCATAGCCACGGTCACCAGTACAGTGACGTCATTAGCAACTGCAACGGCAACTATTACAACAACTACAATGGTATCGACTGCTCGCGCAATACCATCTACCGTAATATCGGAACTGCAGTGCAAGCAAATAATGCAGCACCTTACACCAGCGTGCCCCCTTCAAAACAACGTTCGGCCGTACAGACTGGTATGGATCGCTACATACAAATAAAACGAAAGCTTAGCCCGCAGAACTCTAGACTTGGTAAGTCTGCTAAAATTACTCGAGGCACCACAAAACAATCTACAATAGAGAAGCCCATAGAAGCAAACAGATTTGCTATTTTGGCAGATAAATCCGATGATACACCTCCTCAAGTCATCGTAGGGGACAACAAAAAGCCTAAGCCGCCGCCGATTTACATCCGAGAGAAAAGTTCGAATACTCTCGTAAACTCGATACTGAATCTAATAGGACCAGACAATTTCCATTAACAAAGGGAAATATTCATGAAACTAAAGTTCAGACTAATACGGAAGCAAACTACAGAATTCTGTCGAAGTATTTAAACGACAATAATAAAAAATTCTACACGTACCAATTAAAAAGCAGTAAGGGCCAGCAAGTAGTACTAAAAGGTATCGAGCCGGAAGTAACACAAGATGAAGTTACAAGAGCACTGATGGAGAAAGGTTTTAATGTAAAAAATGTTAGTAACATTTTGAATAGAGAAAGAAAGCCTCAACCTCTTTTCAAGGTAGAACTTGAACCCGAAACCAAATCCAAGCCTCTGAAAAAAAATGAAGTGCATCCAATCTTTACTCTCCAGTTCCTACTACACCGCAGAATTACGGTAGAGGAGCAGCATAAAAGAAATGGACCGGTGCAGTGTAATAATTGTCAGGAATATGGCCACACAAGGTCTTATTGCACGCTTCGTCCACTATGCGTTGCTTGTGGAGACCTTCATGAATCTCACAAATGCCCAAAAAATAAAGAGGATCCCAGCAGCAAAAAGTGCGGAAACTGTGGAGGAAACCATACGGCTAACTACAGGGGCTGTCCAGTCTACAAGGAACTGAAAAGTCGTACACACCAAAGAGTGACCACTGCTCACTCACATACACCACCTATGAAATCTACACGTAATGTCATCCCCCCTTCAGCTGTTAAATCTTTAGCCAATAATGAGGTCACCGACAAATCCGCAAGCTATGCAACTGCTCTAAAATTGGGTCTTAAAATTACCGCTCCCACCAATCCAAGATCATCAGTTCCCCCTCATCAACCAGAAGAACCGTCTACGAACAAACTTGAAACAATGATATGTAATCTTCAACAAAGTATGATGGAATTCATGTCATTCATGCAGACAACTATGCAAGATCTTATGCGAAACCAGAACGTTTTGATTGAGCTGCTTGTTGCTCAAAAACAGACTAAATAATCAATGGCTCCACTCCGTATAGCACTGTGGAACGCAAACGGCGTCTCACAGCGCAAACTCGAGTTAACTCAGTTCCTTATTAATTACCATATCGATGTAATGCTACTCGCAGAATCTCATCTTACAAATAAATGTAATTTCCAAATTCGAGGCATCTATTCTACAACACGAATCACCCAGACGGGAAAGCTCATGGAGGCACTGGGATTCTGATTAGAAATCGCATCAAGCACTGCTTCCACAATAGCTTCGCCACTTACTTCATGCAAGCTACATCAATAGACGTGCAAATGGATTCCCGATCTTTAAAGCTTGCCGCCGTATACTGCCCTCCTCGGTTCACAATATCAGAATCCCAATTCATGGAATATTTCAACTCTCTGAGCGAACAAAGCAGCAGGAGACTTCAATGCCAAGCACACGCACTGGGGATCTCGACTTGTGACTCCTAAGGGAAGGCAGTTGAACAATGCAATAATAAAAGCAAGCAACAAGCTAGACTGTGTGTCACCTGGGACACCTACATATTGGCCAACAGATCCTAGAAAACTGCCAGACTTGATAGATTTTGCAGTCACAAAAAACATTCCTCGCAATCTGATAAGTGCCAACTCCTTACCAGATCTATCGTCCGATCACTCGCCTGTACTTCTTCATCTAAATCTACATCCAGTTGCGGTAGATAAACCATTCAGACTAACAACGAATAAAACCAATTGGCTTAAGTACAAAAAATATGTAAGTTCGCACATTGAGTTGAATCCACGTTTGAATGACGAAGCTGATATCAACTTATCCACAAACACACTTGAATCCGTCTTGGTTGCAGCTGCTCGCGTATCAACTCCACAAACGCAAAAAACATCGTAAAATAATAGATACACGAACGTTGAAATAGAGCAGCTCGTTCTAGCAAAGCGACGCTCACGGCGAGAATGGCAATCCAACAGATCACCAACCGCAAAACAATGGTTAAAAGACGCTACAGAGAGGCTCTCAGCTGCACTTCGTCATGAAGTAGAAGGGTCGCCAAAACATTACATAGAACAGTTATCCCCAATGAGCTCCAAGTTCCCACTTTGGAGAGCACACTCATCTCTCTGCGCACCAATCGAATCTGCAATGCCAATAAGGACATCCACAGGCAACTGGGCTCGAAGCGACAAAGAAAGAGCCGTCAGATTTGCAGAGCATCTTCAAAATGTATTTCAGCCCAACACATCATCAAACGGGATCTCACTGCCAGCAACATCAGATATCGACACATCAACGTATGAACCTATTGTATTTAGGCCACATGAGTTACTCAAAATCATAAACGAACTCAACCCAAAAAAATCTCCAGGATGCGACCTAATATCACCAAAAATGATTATTGAACTTCCTTTCTGTGCTGTTCGAGCTATTTGCCAGCTCTTCAATGCAATAACGAGGACACTTCCTTCCACTTCCGGACACTTTCCAGAGAGATGGAAAAAGTCGATAATTATAATGATACCAAAACCTGGCAAAGACCGCACAATCGCTCCATCATATAGACCAATTAGTTTACTAACGTGTCTATCAAAACTCTTTGAAAAATGCTTCTTGGCACACATTACCCTATCTCTCAGAACACACAGCAAAATCCCTATTCGTCAATTCGGTTTTCGAGAAAAACACAGAACCATTGAGCAAGTCAACCGCATAACCTCAGAAATCCGAAATACATTCGAACAAAGAGAGTACTGAACTGCGATATTTCTGGACGTATCACAAGCTTTCGACAGGGTATGGTTAGATGGTCTAATGCACAAAATTATAGAAATGCTCCAACCAACACACACAAACTTCTTAAGTCATACCTATACAACAGGAAATTCTCAGATGACTACACCATTAGAGCCGGAGTTCCTCAAGGCAGCGTGCTTGGACCAACACTCTACCTTATCTACACTGCGGACATCCCAACGAGCAGGAATCTAACCACATCCACTTTTGCAGATGACACAGCGATCCTAAGCCGCGCGAGATGCCCCAACCAAGCAACGGCGCAACTTGCTATATATCTGGTGGCAGTGGAGAAATGGCTATCCGACTGGCGAATCAAAGTTAACGAATAAAAATGCAAACACGTAACGTTCACTCTTAACAGGCAAGACTGCCCTCCACTTACTCTTAACAACACAGTGGTTCCGATAGCAAATGTAGTAACATATCTTGGCGTACACCTCGATAGACGGCTTACCTGGCGCAGCCACATTGAAGCCAAAAGAACGCATTTAAAGCTCAAAGCCAACAGCCTCCACTGGCTTATCAATAGCCGTTCGCCCCTTAGCTTGGACTACAAGGTACTCCTATATTACACCGTCTTGAAACCAATCTGGATGTACGGCTCCCAGTTGTGGGGGAATGCCAGTAACAGCAGTGCGGATATAATGAGCAACGAACTCAATCAAAAATTCTCAGAACAATCACCGGGGCCCCGTGGTACGTTCGCAATGAAAACATTCACAGGGACTTCACATACCACTCGTCAGAGAAGAGATAGCACAAATCAAAACAAAGTACTACAACAGGCTATCAGTACATCCAAATCATCTCGCGAGAGCCCTCACGCGAGTTTCCAGCAGTTCTCGTCTTCGCCGCAACGACCTCCCAATCCAGCGCTAATAATTAGGACCACGTAGTCTCTATTCAGTTCAAAACAAACTGTTAGATATTGTATTATTTTAAGATTTGCAACCTTATTGTTAGACTCATAAAGAGTGATCCAATAAAAACAAACTAAGCTTAAAAAATAATAAAATAAAAATAAAATAAAAATTGTTTCTTTGAGTACCATAATCAAAAATTAGTATTATAAACGTATTAAACGTAACGTATTACGGCTATTGATTTTTCTTTATTTAGTAACTATTTTGAGGAAATTCAGTGTGTGTTAGTGAACAATTAAATTACGGGCAAAATGAGTCAGAGGGACACTGATGTGACGCAAACTTGCGCATCAGATGCGACTCATCAACAAATAGTTGTCTCCAATATGCCTGATGAAATACATGGCAATCCAAGGTAAATATATATTAAGTAAATATATCAAATATATATATCAATAATATTTACGCTTTTCTGAAAAAAAATATGGAAACCTGAATTTAACACGAGAGAGGGCGGAGAGATCTAAACCGGGGCTCGTATGTATGGAACAACCAACTTTAAAGTTTCACTTCTGCCGTGCTTGAGTCTGACACACACAGTTTTTTTCCGAACGAGCAAGAATTTTCCGGTACTTGTCCATTTTTCGTCCCTCTAACGCTGCTTCTACTTCGCATCAGGCAACATCCGCCTAGAATCTCAACAAACCTCATCCCATTTGGTTGTTTTTCGGGTTCCTGAAGTTTCCTTCCACATTCGAATTGTGCCGCATAAGACGTTCCTTTCGGCGGAACGTCGAATCGGCGCTACTAATTCCCACTTGTGCCTTGTAATCACATTTCATCCGCAATCTCACCGGTCTCATCACATAAGTGCGACCGACCACCGCTTCGTACGAGGCACCTATTGCGCAAGTTAGTCGACAAGCTCAGCGAATTGGAGTCTGAGAATGCCCACGGGAGACGACCAAAGGCCACGTCCGATCCCAACCATTCGTTTGGACAGATCTCAATCCGCGAAGTCAATATATTCAATCCTATTGGTCAATAGCAAATTGAAGATCCTTTTCAACATCCAGGCTATTTCTCAAGAGTCCGGGGGCGCGCTGAAGGAGCTGCAAGCCCCATTCAGAGTTGTCTGACAGCCCTAAAAATGTCCTCCATCAGTGTTGAGGCTAGGGACTGCCTCCTGGTATTTATGATTTCCTCAAAGCTCCCCAAAGTCACACTTTCTATGTGGGAGCAACCCGTACATAATAAGGCCGAAATTCCAACATGGAAGAAATTAGACAACTTCCTGACACAGCACCATTGCACTCTGGAGGCAATCGACGACGTCAGGCCTAGTGGCTCCGGGCAACTTCCGCCAAGGTCGGGAGGAGGCTCGGAGGCTCAATTCATACGAGACTCGAGTGGTTCCGGGCCAAAAGGGTTGCGATCTCTGTTCGAGGGAGAACCTCAGTTATGTTAAGAGGAAGCAGTTATGTTTGAACTGTTTTGCCCGAGGGCACCAGCAACGAGACTGCACGAGCGCCCATACCTGCTTCACATGTCACAGCCGACATCACACCCTCCGGCACCGCGGCAATCCGTTCGCCACCGCTCCAAGTCCGCCTACGACAGCAAGGGCTCGACCCGCACAGACTGCCAGAAGCACAAATGGCTCAGAGGAGCAGTCGGATGTGCAGGTGTGTTTCGCTTCCGGGTCAGGAGCCGTTCTACTAGGCACGGCCCTTATCAACGTGTGCCATTTGGGGTGCAGCTTCCAGGCACGAGCTCTGATAGACTCAGGGTCCGAAGCGACCTTCATAACGGAACGACTGTTCAACCTCGTCAAACCACCCTTCAAGACGATTCAAGCCCAAGTTTCCGGCCTTAATCAGACCATTTCCGCGCAGTCTACTAAATTGTGCCATTTCTCCATTCGGACTGCGGCTTACGTCCTTCCGCAGTTGGCAGGAAATCTGCCATCATATCCGATTCCGCGGGATCGTCTCAAGGGACTGCCGGACATTCCCCTGGCGGACCCCAACTTCTTTCCGTCCATTCTCCTCGGTAATGCCAAGGCTAACATCTGCGGGTCGCTTCACGGTCAGGAGACCATTTTTGGATGGGTGCTGACAGGCCCATTATCTCCATCCAATCCCCGCAGCGTGTCCGTTTTTTCCACACGAGTGGCCCCCAGCCTCGGTGACTCACTGGATCAGCTCCTCACCAAATTCTGGGAGATGGAAGATATGCCCACACGGATAAGTTCGGAATCGGATTCAGTTTGCGAGCACAACTTTGTCCAGACAACAAGAAGAGACGAGTGTGACAAGTACGTTGTGACGCTCCCCTTACGCGACCCCGGGCAGAAGGGTTCCGAGCTAGCGGCTTCACGGTCTTTTGCCCTTGCTCAGTTCCTGCGTAATGAGCAGCGCCTGAAGAGGGACCCGCCCCTTAAGGCCCGCTATGACTCGGTAATTCAGGAGTACATCGACTTAGGCCACATGACCGAGGTCTCTCCCGCGAGCAATTCCGCTACCTAATATCTTCCACATCATGCCGTCTTCAAGCCCAAAAGCACGACCACAAAGGTGCGAATGGTCTTCAATGCTTCGAGCCCGTCCGCAAACGGAACCAATCTGAACGACATTCTATACGCGGGCCCGGTCTTACAATCCGACCTTACGATTCAAATCCTAAAGTGGCTATACTTCAGGTTTGTCTTCAACGCCGACATCGAGAAGATGTATCGGCAAATTTTGGTAGACCCCAAGCATACTCCGCTCCAACGTGTTTTGTTTCGCAATCCCGATGGGGATATCCGCGACTACGAGTTGAAAACGGTCACCTTCGGTGTCAATTGTGCCCCATTCCTGGCGATTCGTGAGCTGCAACAGCTCGCTGACGACGAAGAGTCGTAGTATCCGCAGGCAAGCTAAATTATCCGGCATATTATGTACGTTGATGACGTTCTCGCGGGGGCAGACTCCAAAGCGGAAGCCCAAGCTGCGATTCGGGAGCTGAAAGGGGCCCTAGAGTCGGCAGGGTTCCCACTTGGGAAATGGACGTCGAATAGCAAAACGATCCTGGCCGACATTCCGAGCGACCAACTACTTCGTGCTGATTTCCTCGACATCGATGCAGAGAGCACGTTCAAGACATTCGGCGTCCGGTGGAAAGCGACGACTGATGAGTTCTTTTTTGTTAACCCAGAATTGACTTCCGGCTCGTCTTTCACGAAGCGCCAAGTCCTCTCCCGAATTGCCAAATTGTTCGATCTAGCAGGTTGGCTCGCTCCTTTCAATCTTCGGGCGAAAATGTTCATGCAAGACATTTGGCTTCTGGATCTAGGGTGGGACGACGCCCTCCCTTAAGATATCTGTCAGCGATGGGTTGTCTTCCTAAAGAATTACTCGGTGCTCGATTCGTGTTCCTCGGTGGGTCGCGTTCCGACCACACCTGAAGGTCGAACACCACGGGTTCTGCGACGCTTCACAGAAGGCGTACGGTGCAGCAATTTACGTTCGTGTCGAGGTTGGGTCCACGGTAATAGTTGCTTTGCTGACTGCAAAGACTCGAGTGGCCCCAGTTAAAACGGTGTCGCTCCCTCGGCTAGAACTGTGCGGTGCCTTGTTGTTGTCCGAGATGGCCACCGCCGTTCTGCCAAAGATCCCAGGGGCCGCGTCTGCCCTCTACTGTTGGACCGACTTGACTATTGTCCTCGCGTGGCTGCATAAGCCAGGGTGGCAGTGGACAACATTCGTGGCCGACCGGGTGACCAAGATCAACCAGGTCCATATAGGTCCATGTCGCGAAGGCGCCCCCCGAAGATCTCCTTGAGCGGTTTTCCACACTCGACAAGGCATTACGAGTCCTTGCCTATGTTAATCGCTTTATCCAGCGCGCGCAGAAGATTCGATCCTCGTTTGAAGAGCACCTGACCGCCAATGAGGTTACGTCGGCTGAACATCTTCTAGTTTCCAACACTCAGCGCAGACACTTGGTCTCTGAGATGGGCTGCTTAAGCGAGAAGCGTCCAATATCGGCATCCAGTCCGATTCAAAATCTGAACCCCTTCGTGGATTCGCAAGGCCTTATGAGAGCCTGCGACCGAGCCTGTCCGTCGTCTATTCTTGTAAGCTATGTGACATCCACAAGAAGAAGTTGCAGACGCAACTCATGGGAGAGCTACCCAAGGAACGGACGTCCTTCTCGCACCCATTCAAGTACACCGGTGTGGATTATGCCGGTCCCTTCGAGATAAAAAACTATACGGGGAGGGCCTGTCTCATCACAAAAGGTTATGTGTTGGTGTTTGTGTGCTTCTTCACTAAGGCCATCCATTTAGAGCCTACGTCGGACCTTTCGACCGAGAAATTTCTGGCGGCTTTCGCACGGTTTGGAGAGGATGTCCCCGTCAAGTGCAGTCCGACAACGGGAAGACCTTTATGGGGGCAGCTGCTCTACTATCCCGCGATTTTCTCCAGAGCCTAAAGGGGGCTGTGACCGGTGCCTATAGTTACCAGCAGCTTCTCTGGCATTTCATTCCTCCGGGAGCTCCCCACATGGGGGGCCTGTGGGAAGCAGGCGTCAAGAGCTTCAAGACCTTGTTCTACAAGTCCACTGCCAATGTCCTGCCTGAATTCGCGGCCACTCGCGCCAATGTCCGAAGACCCTGCTGATCTGTTGGCTCTTTCACCTGGGAACTTTCTTGTGGGAGGCCCACTTCTCGCCACGGTCGAGCCCGAGATAAAGGGGGAGACCAATTCCATCATTAATCGCTGGCAACACCTCAAAGCGCTTCAGCAGAAATTTCGGCTCCGATGGAAGGAGGAGTACCTCAAGGAGCTCCATAAGAGAAACAAATGGCGAGCCCCTACGAGGGACCTCCGCGTTGGGGATATGGTCGTCATCAAGGAGGACAACCTTCCGTCCAATGAGTGGCGATTAGGCAGGGTTGGCGCGGTGCATCACGGCTCCGATGGCCACAACCGCGTGATCGATATCCGCACCGCGCGAGGGCTCGTAAAGCGATCCGTTGCTAAGGTCGTGCTTCTTCCGTTGGAAGCGTCCACCTACCCACAATGATTAAGCATTTCTTCCGCTCCACTGTTCCTGTCCATTGTGCTGCCTCGTAGCTCTGCCCGTAGTTCCGAACCTTCATTCACACTGATTCTGATAATGTTATTTGTTCCTTCACCATATTTCCGTCAGCCATAGTCAACACGATGTCGATACGTCCACGCAACACCCGATCGCTCAAGAGCAGATGTACTCGAGGTATTCAATCCTACCGTTGCCGAGTCTGCAATGGAATCCATGCCTTGAAGAAGTGTCGGCGCTCCCTACGCCTTAGTGCCGAGAAGCGGCTCCGAGCGGTTCTCTACGGATCCTGTCGGCGTGGTGACGGCTGTAAGACGTGTGGTCAGGATCACCACACGCTGCTGCACCTCGTGGAGAAGCCGCGGCCCCGGCGCAAGGCACGCCAAGAGGAGCACCGGTCACGGAGCGCGGGAGACAGGACACGGAGTGTCTCGTCTGGCGCCCGGCCGTCATCCGCCAACTCCCGGCGCGGTTCGGGTGCTCCTCGGCCGGCGTTCACCACTTTCCAGCATTCCCAACCCGATCCACGGCCACCGACTTCCCGGCACTCGTCGATAAATCCTCGGCATTCTTCCGCCACTCATCGGTTGCCGACCACCGCTCATCCGCCCGCGTCATCCGCACCTAGGCAATGTTCCGCCTCTCGTCGAGGGCCCCCGCAGAACGCGGTCGCTGCGCCCCTCTCGTCGCTACTGCAGCGGAACAGCGTCAACGTGCTGCCGACTGCACTAGTGCGGATAGACACCGGGAACCGGAGCTTCGACACGGGGGCCCTCTCGATTCATGCACGCCCTCGAGCTGCATTGACGCCTCGCTCGCTGCATGTTTCCGGCTGCCCACTACCCCCGTGGGGGACGTACAAATTTGTTCGGCCAACGTGGGGTCAAAGACCGATGATAGCGTTCGGCTGGAGGTCATCTATATGATTGAGCCTCACGTGCGCGTTCGTACGCCGTCCCGGGAGCTGAGCGAGGCATTGCGTGCCCACTTCCGAGGCGTGACGTTGGCGGATGAGCGATGAGCGGGCTGCCAGTGGCCCAGAGCACAGTTTTTGGATGGGTAGTGTCCGGAGCCTGTCACCAGCCATAACATCGAAGGAGCTATTGCAACCCGAGCGATTGCAAGGGGGGCGGAATGTTTAGGTGAGGGGCCGTGGTGCCGCTCAGCTAGGGATAAGAGCGCATCCGCGCTGAAGAGCGCACCCGCGCTAAAGAGCGCACCCGCGCTGAAGAGCGCATCCGCGCTGAAGAGCGCATCCGCGCTCGCCCCTCTTTGCACTCTCGCTCTTTCGTCGGCCGTCGTCGATCGTATTCTTTTTATAACCTTTGTTTTTATTCTTTGCTAAGTTAAGTTTAATCTCTTGTAAGCAGCGGAATAAAGCTGAACGCGTTTTTGAATTTACCCCGAAGACGCCCCCGACTTCTTATTTCATCCTTACTTCCGGAATCTTTTGCGGCAGCAACGCCCCCCTACAACACCCTAAAAATTACACATTTCAAAGAAAACGCATCTTTGGCCAAAATAGAACTAGGAGAAACCAGAATAATAAAATCATTTATATTTTTATCTCACGTTCTCAGATTAGAAAATTAGGTAGAAAACATAAGAATGATAGAGATATCCCATATGTTTTAGATTTATGATGTTCATAAGAGATATGATAAAGATAGAGATAATTAGAATTGTAGAAACCAAGACCTATCAATTAAAAGAACGCCTAGATTCAATAACTCCCAGAGTTAGACATAGAAGGGGAGCTATAAACGGTTTAGGCTTAGGAGGAGTTAAAATTTTGGATTAGGAGTATAATTTTACAGCCGACAATCTGAAGGGTAAAGACCATTTTGTAGCGGATGCGTTATCAAGAATAACCATTCAACAGCTAAAAGAAACAAATGGATCTGTAAAGAAAGTCACTACAAGATATCAAAGTAGAAAAAATTCCTGCGCAACAAAAGAAAAAATAGACTTGCCAAGGCAATCTATAGAAAAAGCTTCAAAGCCCAACGTATGTATATGAAGACAGAAACAATGACGAAGTACGTAAAGTAGTGAAATTGCATGTAAAAAATATGCTATGTTTCTTTAAACATGGTATGAAAATTACTGCATGATATGATGTTAGCGATTTATATACCAAAGGAACTCTTGACTTAGGACAATTTTTCCAAAGGCTTGAAACGCAAGCCGGTATAAATTAAATCAGCCAACTTAAAGGGGCACCGTGGGAAAATATCTTTGAACATGTTTCAATTGATAATTTTAAAAGTATGGGCAATAAAATATTAATTTCATTTAGAGTAGCGCTACTGAACCCGGTGACCCACATAAAAACAATTAAAGATAACAATAACTGGTACGCCAATACATGCTTTCGACAACGTTGTAGTAGACACCATTAACACGCAGTAATATTAATTTGTGATCTGACTAAATATCTAGTCGCGATTCCAATTCCAAACATAAATGCTAACACAGTAGCAAAGGCGTTTTTTGTGAATTTTATTCTAAATTACGGTCCAATAAAGACGTTCATTACGGACATGAGAACAAAATAAAAAAATTCTAGAATAAATAATTTTTGCAAGTATTTACAAATAAATAACATAAAATCACATGTTGGGGTCACAATAGATAAAATAAACCAAACAATACGAATATTATACCCTATAATCAATCGAAAATCCAAATTATCAATTGAAAACAAGTTAATAATTTTTAAGGCAATATTCAGGCCTTAAAATATTGAGTGTCCAATATTTTTGCACACTTTTGGACAAAATTATAATACCCTCTGCAAGGGTATAAAAATACAAACGTGCCAAAATAAACTTCTAAAACTATTACTTAATCTACCAAAGTACTTAACAAAACTTACTTACAAATCTTACTTAAACAAAAGTTCAAACGAAGTCTGAAGATAATTACAGAGTATTATCAAAATACCTCACCGACAAAAAAAAGAACTTTTATACGTATCAGCTAAAAAGCAGCAAGGGCTTGCAAGTCGTACTTAAGGGCATAGAGCCCGAAGTACCGCCTGCAGAGATAACAAAGGCGCTACAAGAGAAGGGATTTAGCGTTAAGACAGTGTTCAATATCTCTAACAGGGATAGAAAGCCGCAGCCACTCTTTAAGGTTGAACTCGAACCACAAACTAAGCCCCTCAAGAAATACGAAGTGCACCCTATATACAATCTTCAGTTCCTGTTGCACCGCAGAATTACAGTTGAGGAGCCGCACAAACGCAATGGCCCGGTACAATGTGCGAACTGCCAAGAATATGGCCATACAAGGTCTTACTGTAAACTGCGCCCAGTTTGTGTAGTTTGTGGTGAGCTTCATGACTCCGCACACTGCCCAGCGAGCAAAGATGACCAAAACTCGAAAAAGTGCGGCAACTGCGGTGAAAATCACGCTGCTAACTATAGAGGTTGCCCAGTTTATAAGGAGCTGAAAAGTCGCATCCACCAGAGGGGACTTACTGCCCGCACCCAAAATAATCAGTTCATAGCCTCCAGGACAAACCCTGAAGTCTTCTTCTCGACCGCAGCCAGATCCTCACTAGGACTTATAAACTCTGACAAAAATGTCACATACGCAAGCGCTTTAAAATCAGGACTGGCTACCCCAGCCTCAAAAAGCTCACTGCCGCAATCAGCACACCAAGAACCGAACACGGCTCAGCAGTATCAACTTCCGGAGCAGTCAAAAAGTAACTTTGAAGCAATGATATGCAGTCTACAACAAAGCCTTACGGAGTTCATGTCGTTTATGCGTACAACTATGCAAGATCTAATGCGAAACCAAAATCTATTAATACAAATGCTGGTTTCACAACAATCCAAATAATGACTTCCCTACGAATGGAACGCTAACGGCGTTTCGCAGCATAAACTCGAGTTAGCGCAATTCCTACTAGACAATCAAATCGACGTAATGCTGCTTTCAGAAACACATCTTACGAACAGATACAATTTCCAACTACGAGGATATTCATTCTATGGAACAAATCATCCAGACAGTAAAGCACACGGCGGGACTGGAATTTTAATCAGAAGCCGTATCAAGCACCATTATCATACGAAATTTGCAAAAAACTACCTACAGGCCACATCAATAAATATACACCTAAATACTGGCAAGCAATTAACTCTAGCTGCCGTATACTGCCCCCCACGCTTCACCATAGCCGAAGATGAGTTTATGCAGTTTTTCAACTCACTCGGAGACCACTTCATAGCAGCAGGAGACTACAATGCCAAGCACACACACTGGGGATCTCGTCTTGTAACCCCAAAAGGAAAGCAGCTCTATAATGCAATTATCAAAGCTAAGAACAAGCTAGACTATGCTTCTTCTGGCACACCAACATACTGGCCGGCAGACCCAAAGAAACTTCCCGATTTAATTGACTTTGCGATTACCAAAAACATTCCTAAAAATCTGATATGCGCCGAATGCCTTTCGGATCTTTCATCTGATCACTCGCCTGTCCTTTTTACTCTACTCCAACACCCAGGAACATGGGATCAATCATCAAATCTGACCTCGCATAAAACCAATTGGGTTAAGTACAGGAAGTACATCAGCTCACACATTGAGCTGAGTCCTCACCTCAGCGACGAAGCCAACGTAGACAGTTTTGTTAATTCGCTGGAGTCTGTACTCGTCTCTGCAGCTCGAGTTTCAACACCTCAAATTATAAACACACAACGCAATCAAAAGAAGACAAATCTACAAATCGAACAGCTCGTCCTCGAAAAGCGACGCTTACGTCGAGAATGGCAATGTCACAGATCGCAATCTGCTAAGCAACGCTTCAAACATGCCTCACGTCAACTTGATCAAGCTCTACAGCAAGAAGAAACGTATGTCCACCACCGCTACATAGAGCAATTGTCAACTAACAGTACGAAACACTCACTATGGAGAGCTCACCCAACTCTGAGCTCACCGAAAGAAACCGTGATGCCTATTAGAAATTCCACAGGCGGGTGGGCGCGCAGCGACGCAGACAGAGCCAGTACTTTTGCCAAACACCTTAAAAATGTCTTCCAACCAAATCCTGCCACCAATGCGTTTACTTTGCCGACTCTATCAGATGAGCCCCAGCCTCAACATGAGCCGATTGAGTTTCGCCCAAACGAAATCGTTAACATCATCAAACGACAACTGAATCCGAAAAAATCCCCGGGCTGCGACCGCATAACTCCCAAAATGATCATTGAGCTCCCATACTGTGCCGTTTGCACTCTCACCCAGCTATTTAATGCCATCGCAAAACTTGGCCACTTTCCAGTGAGATGGAAAAAGTCAATTATAATAATGATAGCAAAGCCGGGAAAAGACCACACTATCCCCACGTCGTATAGACCTATAAGCCTACTCTCTTGCCTATCTAAACTCTTTGAAAAATGCCTAATGACTCGGATAAACACATACCTGAGAATCCAGGAAGGAATCCCGTCACACCAATTTGGGTTTCGTGAAAAGCATGGAACAATTGAGCAGGTCAACCGGATAACATCCGAAATTCGGAACGCGTTCGAAAAACGAGAGTACTGTACTGCCATATTTTTAGATGTCTCTCAAGCATTCGATAGAGTCTGGCTGGAAGGTCTAATGTACAAGATCAAGACAATGCTCCCCTACAGCACCCACAAGATTTTGGAGTCTTACCTTCACGACAGAAAATTTGTCGTGAGGTGCAATACCGCTATATCCGATGAGTACACTGTTGGAGCTGGAGTTCCTCAAGGCAGCGTGCTAGGGCCAATATTATATGTCCTCTGCACAGCAGATATCCCGACAAGCACACGTCTAACAACATCCACGTTTGCCGATGACACAGCTATTCTTAGCCGCTCAAAATGCCCGATTCAAGCAACTGCGCAGCTAGCTCATCATATGGTCGATGTCGAAAAATGGCTGTCAGACTGGCGAATTAAAGTGAACGAACTAAAATGCAAGCATGTTACGTTCACTCTGAACAGGCAAAACTGGCCTCCGATAACACTAAACAACACTCTACTCCCACAAGCAAACGAAGTAACATACCTAGGAGTACATCTCGACAGAAGACTCACATGGCGCCGGCACATTGAAGCCAAAAGAACACACCTAAAGCTAAAAGCCAGCGGTCTTCATTGGCTTATCAACGCTCGGTCACCTCTTAGCCTTGAACATAAAGTCCTGCTGTACAACTCGGTACTAAAACCTATATGGATGTACGGCTCCCAGTTATGGGGGAACGCCAGCAATAGCAACATTGACATAATTCAGAGTTCAGTCGAAGATCTTGAGAACAATCACCGGGGCACCGTGGTACGTTCGCAACGAAAACATACACCGCGACTTAAACATTCGACCAGTCAAAGAAGCGATCGCAGAACAGAAGGTAAAGTACTTAACCAAGCTATCGGTGCACCCTAACCACCTGGCGAGAAATCTAACAAGGTTGAGCAACCAATCACGCCTTCGTCGCAATGACTTACCCACCCAGCGACCGACCTGAGGGACGCGCAACCAGAATGCAGTCTTAGTATACTGTTAGTTAAATTTTAATGTTAAGATTCGTCAACTTATTGTTAGTCTCAAAATTAAGAGTAGATTCAATAAATAAAAGCAAAGCTATAATAAAAAAAAAAAAAAAAACTTAATCTACCATATTACACAAGCACTAACTACGTGCATGAAATGTCTGGAGTCCAAACGGTACAACAATATATTTTACAATAAACTCTCTTAGTCAGTAAAAGTAGTAAAATTAGTAAATAAGTGTCAGATCAAGGTTTTTAATCCAATTTTTCCTTGAAATAATTATATGTTATAAATAACCAAACGAATAAAATATTATAATATATTTCAGTTGAAAAGCATATGCTATAACTCTGTAAAAATTAAATTTGTAACATTTGCTTTAATGAAATTTCTAGATTTTTAGGAAATAAAGCACACAGAATAAATAAATAAAAAATAACATAAAATCAACTGCACACTACCACTAGACAGTTGGAACAGTCGAAAGAAGTCACAGATCTTTTAATGAATACATACATATATGTATTATTCACATACATATATGTATATACACATATATCGGTTGATAAAACGGATTGGGACATATAGATACAATTTTTCGTTTATTGTTTCAACAAAACCTTATGTATGGCCCATGACTATTGTCCATATGAACTTGTTTTCGATAAAACAAACAGTTTATTAAAACATTTTAAAAGCACAGATAACATAGAACCTTTATATACATAATATAGATCATTATGCTTAAGTAAGTAAATATAGATTAGAAATAGCAAATAAAAGAGCTAGAATTATGTTAAAAGAAAATAAGAGAAATATTTAGGAATTATATGATAAAAACTTAATAAACGTAGATATATCGGTAGGAGACAAAGTCCTACTTAAGAATGAAACAGGACAGGACAGAACAGCGACCGCCCAATAGCTAAGTCAGCGTTCCCACCCTTGACCGTCACTGCTTATACATATGTGCGCGCATGACTCCCTCAGCTAGCCACCAACGTTCCCGTTTCTGTACATAATAAGCGAAAACAAAATGATATAAGCGCTGCTCACTCAGTGAACAGCGCAAAAGATAAGAATCAAGAATCAAAGTTTAACAAAATAGGTAAGCTTGGCACTGTATTCACTGCAAAAAAAAATAAAATAAACAACGAATCTATATTTTGATTTTTAAACATTACAAAGCACATTATTTAAGAATGAAAGATCATTAGTAATTATGTAAGTAATCACAACAGGGACATTTATAATAAACTTTCAAAAGAACACAAGGAGATTCACCTCCTTAAATTTATAAATCGTATTAGCTTAAATATATATGTATGTGCTTACCAATCATATTAACAACTTAGCGGAGAGCATTCTTCTTACAAAATTAAAAAATATCCCCAAATACATTTTGAACAAAAAAGAAGTATTCGCAATATTTGCATATTTTTAAAGAAACAAAATCTCGATATTAAAAACGATATCAAATCATATAAAATATTAAATAGAGAAACAAAAGCCAACGAGCAGGACAAAATACTATTCCAAATCCATATACCTATAATCGATCCAAATTTATACCGTCTTGCAAAGATTATACCTTTACCTATTAATAATACTTTAATATTAATAATAATATTAGATTAACCAAATTATATTTTATACAATAAGAAGAAAATTGTTAGATATGTAGAAAATAAGGGTCAGAAAATTGCAAGAGTGTACCTATGCCACGAGGAAAATACTTCGGGCCCCAAATACCAAAGGAAATGGTTGGAGAAAATCTTATGAGGAACACCAACACCAAATCTTATGAGGAAATTCTTATCGACCATACCTTCACTCTGGCCGTCACTTCACTCTAGGAGGGCAGGAGTTACCGACAACGTCACTGGCGGGTGACGTCACGGTACCCATTCATTGCTAGGCTATGCAATATACATATACACATCCATTTCGTTGTCTTACTTTAAGCTTCTTTGTAAACTCTTTCCATACAATAAAGACAGTTCTGGTTTATAGTTAATCCAAAGAGATCAGACGAATATATTAAACTCGTAATACATTTAAACATATAAACCTGCTTATTCTAATTGGTAATTCGGGCACACGAATCTTTAAAGAAGATGAGCGCCTTATATAATTATATTTATTTTTAGCTATGTCCTCCACCTTTATATCCAAGATATCAATCTCTAAAGTGTGAGAGGCAAGCCGAGAAACAAATACATGTTTCGATTGAGAAATCACATGTAAGTGTTTTGGAGTACCAGGTACAAAAAGGTACTGTAAAATACCCTGATGGGTGACTCTAACGGTTTCATTCACTAAAACCCGTCGTATCACATGAAAGGATTTGCTCATTTTCCTCGAACAATTGCTCATTTGCACTGAGAAATTTGGACGGCACATTGTTCTCAGTGTTAGCCCTTGGGGTGGCTAGAGATATGAGCGGCTGCGTTATAAACAACGGATTTCTTAAGCTTAGGGGACTTATATAGCAGCTGAAGGCCGCTAAACTGAGTGTCAAGCACGCAGAGCTGGTCATTGATTTTACGAAAACCAGTGATCAACTCCTTAAATCCATTCTTAGTCTGTCTTATGAACGACCTTATTTTGTATGGAAAGTACGAAAATTATCAGCAATAATGGAGACCAGACGTACGGGAAATGGCATCCGAAATTGGGGCAGTGAACCCGGTACACTTCGCGAATACGTCGCTTTCACTTAGGCAGCAATGGATGGTAGGCTGGGATGAGGAGTTTTTCTTTTACAAAACTTAATTGAGCAGACGAGTTAAAATTCCATTTTAATAATTAAAAAAGTAAAATATATATAAAAAGTTTAAAAACACTAAACTTTAAACGACTGTGCCAAATAGGAGCCGAATCGGGAGCTTTAGAGAAAGCGATTGGAGTGGGCAAAGGACGAAGAAGGAAGATTGTAGAAATAGAGATAGGAACCTCTATTGCACAAGAAAAAAACAAAAGAAGAAGAAGAAGCAGAGCCGAGCTATGCTTGATATTGAAATTAAACAAATTAATTATGCGCCTCCAAATAGCCACAACTGAAGTTTCTCTAAATTCGACTATCAAGTAAAATGGGCCCCACAATGGGATGGGAATATGTTGTGCTCGGCGAAATTTTTCCCGTAGATGTCGCCCGTGAGTGTCGTCGTCAAATTTTTGTTCCATGAAATTAAAATCATTCTATTTTGTCTACGTTGGCAAGAACATGCTCGCCAATGAATGGCAACGTTGGCACGAACATCATTTGCGAAAACGTTTGGAACCGAGAACAAGTGTTTGCGCAGCTCAAAATGAGTAACAAATTTATGCAATTAATGTAAATTGTATATTTTTTTTCTAAGCAAATATTTACTGCTATCAGTCGTTGTCCGTTGACATGCTGATTGCTTGAAAGTTTATCGAAAAATGATGTTCGCACGCATGTTGGCTCTATTTGGTGGGCAAATAAAATTCAAGTTGACGGGCATGTTCGCCAACATGCTAGATTCTTTTTCCAGTTTGCCTTTCTAGAATTGCGTACTGATAGCTGAGTGAAGTTCTTGAATTTGATAACTAATTCTATGTATCGGTAGTCTGAGAAAGAGTGTTTCTGTAAGATTCTCCAAGTCCTCTCCTATTGATTCACCCCTCTCGTTTGTTCAGTGCTACCCCACCACTTATAGGTGTTGATGATGATGAACGTTGGCGTCGCACCCTATAATAAGGTCGATCTTCTGCTTCTCGCTGTTGTCCACCAGCTGCCTGAGCAGCGGTTGCGGAAGGAGGACATTTTGGTACGCCTAGCATAACCTCAGAGCCTCTTGGGCTCTATATTTCCGCGGCAACGAAGCAATGAAAGTGTTCATTGTTGCAATTAGGTTGCAAAAAGAGGTAAAGGTTCTGTTAAATTAACAAGCGTTTTCGGTAGCTGGCAAGTTTACCAAGTGTAAATAAGCGATCAATTTCTATGCCTTTCCAAGAGGAGGCAATTCAGTCTCTCGTTAGGCATGAGACTTTAAGGTCGTGCTGGGATATACCAGTTCTGGTATAATAGGGACTCAGTTTGGGACCTGAGGTCGTGTGTTATGGCTTTGTTATGTTGCTAAATCTGGTCTCTCTCTACTCTCGTTCCGAGCTTTAGCGTGGTGTTCAGATGAGGACTGCTAAATGGTTGATTATTATGAGCAACAAAGGCAACATGCGGCCAGCCAGGACACAATATGGAAGAACAACAAGCCATCGATGAAACGACTAATGAGAACCTGCGTGGAGAAGGCTTCAATTCTCCGACATCAGAAGTGGGATATGACTAACCAAACTGTTTATTTATTTCTCAAGGAAAACATATGATGTGATTGCTCTTTTTGTACTAAATCTTTTAATAACAATTAAATAAGACGAGAAAAATTCAAAGAGAGCGAAAAAATGTTCAATTACCTTTTAATTTGTATTTTGGTTGCTTCGCATTAAGTAAAAGCAGGAGGATGAAACTTCATGTGTTAAGTCATTTAAGAGTAAGAGTTAGTGTTAAGAGTAAACTACTGAAATATAAAAAAAAAATCCCGACTTTTCAAGCCAATTTTTTTATATTGAATTTTAAAGTGGCGTACATTTGCGACCGTATGTATGACGTACGTATAAAATATATTATTATTTTTTTTTCAATTTTTCTTTGTTTAACAAGCTTATAAATATTTGTAGATGGATAAAAGAAGTGACACTTGAAATTAAATTAAATTTAAAAAAAACAGTTTAATGAAACCTGATTTTTTAAGAATATATAAATTTAATTATAAAAAAAAGATGTAAGTAAACAAAAAACAAAAAAAAATGTATATATGGAAAAATTTTAAGTTTGCGACCCGTACTTAACTTAATTTAAAACAAGAAAGGAAAGGCAACTTCGGGCGGAGCCGAAGTTGATATACCCTTGCAGTTAAAACCGGATATATATCGCAATCATCGGATATAGCTGGCCGATCCTTATGATTACATCATAATAAAACCAATTAATTAAAATAAAAAATCTAAAAAAAAGTCTTAAGCTTCTATCTTCAAATATACGAAAGTTGATATATCTACCAAATACCATTTCCGATCGTTCAGTTTTATGGCAGCT
Source organism: Drosophila bipectinata (assembly GCF_030179905.1). Lineage (NCBI taxonomy): Eukaryota > Metazoa > Arthropoda > Insecta > Diptera > Drosophilidae > Drosophila > Drosophila bipectinata. The sequence goes on along the minus strand of NC_091740.1, from coordinate 15,309,396 downwards.
ATAGGATATAGTCGGGCGATGCTAATGAAATTCTGTAGGTTGGATCAAAAATAGAATATGTACTAAGTTTCAGCTTTCTATCTTCAAAAACACGAAAGTTGGGAAATTTTTGAACGTTCAGTCATATGGCAGCTATAAGATATAGTCGAGCGATCCTTATGAAACTTGGCATGTCGTAATGTTTTGCCAAAAATGTTTTGCTCTCGTGTCAAATTTGAACTCTCTAACTCTTAAAACAATAAAGTTATACCATTTCCGATCAATCAGTTATATGGCAGCTATTGGATATAGTCGGCCGATCCGGGCCGTTCCGACTTATATACTGCGTGCAAAGGAAAAAAGGGTGTGTGCAAAGTTTCAAGACGATAGCTTTAAAACTGAGAGACTAGTTCGCGTAGAAACGGACAGACAGACAGATGGACAGACAGACGGACAGACGGACATGCTCATATCAACTCAGGAGGTGATCCTGATCAAGAATATATATACTTTATAGGGTCGGAGATGTCTCCTTCACTGCGTTGCACACTTTTGGACAAAATTATAATACCCTCTGCAAGGGTATAAAAATGTTCAAATGTTGTCTATGTTGCTGCTGCTTGCGTTCCCCACAGCTGGGAGATTCGCTTTAGGGCTGATTTGTAGAGTAGTAACTTGTAGTCCAGGCCCAGACCTTATCTTCTTTAAGGAACTGGGGGCACACCGATCCCACAATCGAGGAGATAAGAAGGCTTTCCACCACCAACAAGATAACTCTCTTATGGACCCCCAGCCACCAAGGAATCGTTGGCAATGAACTAGCAGATCAGGCTGCTCAGGACATGAGACTAAAACCGTCTCCTCTGTTCAATCCTTTCAACAGCAAGGACATAAGTAACCTAATCCGTCATCACCTTAAGGACAAACAAATTGGAGAATGGGAACTTTATAACCACCGATATTTTTCCAACAACAATACTTTTTCAAAAATTTCTCTGCCTGCCTACCTTGGAAAGCGGGTATGCTCAACTTTCATTCGCCTTCGCATCGGACACACTCGTGCAACACACGAACATATTCTTACAGGAACACCACGTCCCTCTTGCCTTTGTGGCGAACGCCTTGAAATAGACCATCTTCTTAACTCATGCCGTCTTCTAGAGAGCGTCAGGGCTCACATTTTCAAACAACATAAACCATCCGACAGTTTAAATGTAGTTTCTCAAGAAAACATAACAAACCTTTATACATTTGTAATCAAATCCAACCTTAATATTTAAGTATTGTAAATAATTAACTAAGTCTCCAGTCGAAGGCTATAGCAGCTAGTACTCTTTTAAGAAACCCATTAGATTAAGTATTATATACAAGATTTAATTTTGTTAAATAATAAATATAATACCCTCTGCAAGGGTATAAAAAACTAATGGAGATATTTAATTGAGAATAGACTCGATAGAAAGCTACATGCCTCTATTTTAAAAGTAAAGTTTTGCATTAAAATATTCCATTCCAATTTGCAGATTTTTCGATTTTACTAGAGCAAGCCAAAACCGACTTCCATTTCGCGTACGTTCGCGACTTCATATTTTTTGCCAATATTATGAAAATGAAAAATCCATTACAACCATTATTTACACTAAGAAAAGAACTCACCAAATGCTATCAGAAACAAAAAAAAATTATCAGAAAATGTTTTTATCTTTAATTTTTTTGGCACTAATTGCGTACGAACGTACGTTCGCGACCCCAGGAATAGCCCATATATAATCTCATTTCCTAAAAAAAACATTTATATTTATTAAGATTGATATTCTTAATAAAAACAAGAAAGGACAGTCTATAGTCTATTTCCCGACCATATTGTATCCGGTACTCGTTTCGCCCATCCACCCTTAAGCAACCTTTAAAGCAGCCATGCCCAACACATTGCTCTTGCCACGTATTTTGTCAAAATCTGTGTGTTTAGGTGAGGGGCCGTGGGGCCGCTCAGCTGGGGATAAGAGCGCACCCGCGCTAAAGAGCGCACCCGCACTGAAGAGCGCACCCGCGCTGATGAGCGCATCCGCTTTCGCCCCTCTGTGCATCTGTCTCGCTCGTTGGTTGTCGTCGATCGTCTCTTTTTGTACTAGCTTAAGTTATCAATCCTCTGTAAGCAGCCCAATAAAGCTGACTGCGTTATTTTCTGAATTCACCGAAAGACGCCCGCGACTTCTTAATTCAATATTCCTGAATCCTTTGCGGTAGCAACGCCCCCCAACACACTGTGGTTATTATTCGTTTAAATTAAAATAAAAGGTATTGTGTTAAGAGGAGCCCTAAATAAATAGGTCTTACTCCAATGAGCTCCTTATGGAAACTGATTTTATTTGGTAAAGTTTTCTTATAAGTACGATACATGAGAATCTTAAAGCTATGTAAAACTACTTGTCAACGCACTGCACGCTGACCTGCTATGCGACCCTTTCTCAAGTGCGATAAGCGCACCACTTATGTATGTGTTTGTGTTAGGCTGCAGGGGATCGGTTTTAAACCATCTGTTTGACTCGTATTTCATGGGTCCGAAGCCTTGAAACTCTAACTTAAGAATTTCTATAAAAAGTAGTGTTCAATGCTTGAACATATTGTTTTGAATATTTTTATTACAAGGAGTGTTATTATAGCAATTTTTTGTACAATTTATCAGATAATTTTGTTAAAAGCTTCAAAATGGGTCGTTTAGTACATTGCTCCGCAGTAGAGAGGAATCTAATCCTCACATTAAAAGCAGAAGACCAATCCATGGGAAAAATTGTCAAATTATTGGAATGCTCAAAAAAAAAGTTTTCTACTATCCACTATACAGATAAACAGGAAAAACGTGGCAGAAAGGGAGAAACTTCCACACAATTTGACACGACCCTTATAAGGAAGTCGAAAAAGGAGCCTTTCCTTTCTTCGAAGGATGTTAAAAACTATATGAACGCATCCTTAATGAGTAACACCATTTGCCACAGACGTGGTTTGAAAGCGCATTCAGCAAGGAGAGTTCCTTTTATGAGCAAGAGGCATATCTTGCATAGTTTTTATCTCTGGAAAAACTGGAAAAACGTCCTTTGATCCAATGAGACAAAGATTGATTTGTTGGATCTAAAGGTAGATCCTATGTTAGACGCCCAAACAACACAGCATCGATCCCAAATACACCAAAAAGACAATCAAACAAGGAGGCGGCAATATAATGCTATGGAAATGTTTCTCTGCTTTAGGTGTTGGTCCACTTTATCGGGTATAAGGCAATATGTGTTCCACAGACTATGTAAAAATATCACAGCTCCACAAAAAAAAAAATTCAGAGATCAGACCATACCTCCTATATGGATTTGGGGTCGCTGAATCCGAATCCGTGGTCAGTTGGTCGCCATCACGTCAGGTTTTCGAGAAAATAACGGTTGAATAGTCGAAAAACGCCGTTTTTGGCCATTTTCGAAAAATCGTACCGCAAAATTCTGATGTGTTACAAACCTAATTCAAAATGAAAGGCTGATTTGTGATCTTTAAAACGAGCTCCATGCCAAATTTTTCGCATGCACCGTTAGGACAGGGGGTGCGTTTATATGTAGGCATCTTAGCAAAAAATGTATGCCGAACACAAAAATTTCAAAATTCAGCATATTCAAATAAAACATGGTACCCGGGGGTTTTTGGGGTCGCTGAATCCGAATCTGAGGTCAGTTTGACGCCATCACGTCAAGTTTCTTCATAACCTCAAAAAAAGTGAAGAGTGTGTTTCGTGTGTTTGCAAACTAGGGCACCTCCACGTGGTTGACGGCGGGCAACGGAGTCATCTGCAGATCCGGCAAAGACCCTAGACAACGATATTAAAGCCGTCATGGCAATCACACGGAAAAAAGTTACGATGCAGGTATACCCAGTATCGGCGGCTGGTCAGGGTGAGCAAGCGGGCCCGCAGGCGTCGTCATCATGTGACCGCAGCTTCGTAGATGTGGAGTCCTTGGCTTCTACGGAGTATAACACTACAAGACACGTTCACGATGATGTAAGCAAACCGGACAGTTTCTGCTATGTTTGCGGGTTGTTTTCTGCTTCTAAGTTTCGAAAAAAAATTAACGATACTGTCCACGACGCATACGAATATTGTTATTCATCTAAAATTTCAAATCAAAATGAGAACTGGGTCCCTCATATTGTCTGTTTCAACTGCTTCAACATTATGAGAATATGTCACAATTCTAAGGACCTTACAAAGTTGAATATCACATCACCAGTTATATGGAGCAGGCCAGACAGAAGAGAAGATTGTTTCTTCTGTATGACAATTACAGCGGGATTTAATTCCAAAAACAGACATCAAATTAAGTATATATACACAGATAAAGTGAAACCAGCTAACGCTTCAGGTTTGGAAAAACGTGGTCGTCGTAAAAAAGTCTCCGATGATCCAGCACCTGATGCAAGCGAAGAAGAATACGATGGAGACAGTGATGTGGCATCAATTGATGAAGAATTCAAAAAAAGGAATGAAATACCGCAAAAATTCAGTCAATCTGAATTGAGCAATTTAGGTAGAGAGCTGGGTTTGTCAAAGGAAGCACATGAGCTTTTGGCGTCAAGGCTAAAATTCAAAAATCTCTTGGATAAAGGAACAAGCGTTACTGTATATAGAAATCGTGAGCGAGAACTGAGGAAATTCTTTATTCAAGATGAAACATTACATTTAGTATATTGTGACAATATCAGCGGACTGATAAATAGTTTAAAAAATAATAATGTATATAAGCCGACAGAGTGGCGTCTTTTTATAGACTCATCAATTCGCAGTCTAAAAGCTATACTACTCCACAACACGAACGTTCTAGCTCCGATACCTATAGCTCATTCTACAGTCATGAAGGAATCGTATGAAAACGTGAGTATAGTTCTTGATAAAATAAAATACTCTGATCATAACTGGCTTCTATGTGGTGATTTGAAAATTATAGGGATCATCCTGGGAATGCAAAGTGGTAACATCAAATATCCCTGCTTTTTATGTCTCTTCGATAGCAGAGATCGATCAAATCATTATAAAAAGAAGAATTGGCCAGAACGTAAGTCCTTGGAACCTGGATCACCTAATGTTTTGAAAGCGCCTCTCGTAGATGTATCAAAAATTTTAGTGCCACCTTTACATCTGAAACTTGGGCTAATGACTCAGTTCGTCAAGGCTTTGGATAAGACTGGCAAATGTTTTGAATACATCGCAAAAAAAATGCCTACGCTCAGTGTGGCAAAATTAGAAGCAGGTATTTTTGACGGCCCAAAAATTCGGATACTATTTAACGATGGTAATTTTACAGATCATATGACGAAAACGGAGAAAGCTGCATGGACAAGTTTTCGCGATGTTTGCCAAAATTTTCTAGGGAATAAGAAGAGCCCAAATTACAAGAAGATGGTAAGTGAGATGATTAACAAATTTGATCTTCTAGGTTGCAATATGACTGTTAAAATGCATTTCTTGGATTCACATATTGATTTCTTTCCAGAAAAACTAGGCGACTTCAGCGAAGAACATGGAGAAAGGTGTCATCAAGACATGCGGGATATGGAAAAGCGATATCAAGGAAAATGGGGTGTCAATATGATGGCAGACTATTGCTGGAGTCTGAAACGGGATGATGTGAAAGACAAGAAAGGTTGTAAGCGACGTTCCCTGCGTCGATCGTTTGAATGCAAACAAGTGAGGTATCACAAGAGAAGCAAGGACCAGTAAATCTTGCTTCCATTTTTAATTAATTTAGATTAAGTTAGGTTGAATAATTTTAGGTTAGGTTAACTTAGAATTAGATAGGTTAATTTAGGTTAACTTGCGTTTGGTTATTTTAGGTAAGGCGTTTTCTGGGTTGACGCTATTTGTTTGAGGTTATGAAGAAACTTGACGTGATGGCGTCAAACTGACCTCAGATTCGGATTCAGCGACCCCAAAAACCCCCGGGTACCATGTTTTATTTGAATATGCTGAATTTTGAAATTTTTGTGTTCGGCAAACATTTTTTGCTAAGATGCCTACATATAAACGCACCCCCTGTCCTAACGGTGCATGCGAAAAACTTGGCATGGAGCTCGTTTTAAAGATCACAAATCAGCCTTTCATTTTGAATTAGGTTTGTAACACATCAAAATTTTGCGGTACGATTTTTCGAAAATGGCCAAAAACGGCGTTTTACGACTATTCAACCGTTATTTTCTCGAAAACCTGACGTGATGGCGACCAACTGACCACGGATTCGGATTCAGCGACCCCAAATCCATATAGGAGGTATGGTCTGATCTCTGAATTTTTTTTTTTTTGTGGAGCTGTGTAATGAAGGACGTTGTGTTACCATATGCTGAAGAAGAAATGCCTTGGAAGTGGGAATATACGCAGGATAACGATCCCAAACACACATCCAAGCTTGCGAAAAAGTGGTTCCAGGACAATAAAGTCGACGTTATGGATTGGTCAGCTCAGTCACCCGACTTAAACCCTTTTGATCATTTGTGGGGCATCCTAAAAAAAACGTTTAAATGGGTTTCAACCAAAAAATAAGGAGCAATTGTGGGAGAAAGTCCAGGAAGAGTGGTACTCCATTTAGCAAGAAATATGCTCCAATCTGGTGTAGTCTATATATGTCTAGTTTGGTCTAGTCTTGTATGTGTGCTGCAGTTTTGAAAAAACTATGGTAACGGCATAAAATATTAAAACTGAATACATTTCTTGGTAAATTTTGCTAAACTAGTAAATTTAGAGAAGGATTAGTTATTTCGTTTCAATTTTTATATTCAGGTCAAAAACATAAAATTTAACTTGGTAATGCTAAGTGGATTTCTGTTTTCTAGTATGTAAGATAGATGTATATTTATTAAAGAAAAATTAAAATCAGGGACCGTAATCATTATAAGTAATATATTTAAAATTACTTTGTAATGATTACTCAACGATTTTTAATTTTTTAAATCAAGACTAATAATTATTTTTGATCGAAAAAAATAAAAATCACAAATAATCATTAAGCTTGAACAAAAAAATAAAACTCAAAAATAATAATTATTCGTGACTTTTATTTTTTTTTATCAAAAATAAAACTCACCAAGCAATAACTTTTGATCCTTTAAGGATATTTCCAATATTGTCCTATGTCCTTATAAAGGGACCCTAGAGCCATAATTGACAACAACAACAACAACAAAAAAAAAAAATGCAATTTACATGTGTTTGTTGCAATTATTTAATATAAGGACAACTGTTACATACAGAGCAGCAGCAGCAGATATACACAATTACCAAAACAATGATAATAATGATAATGATAATCATCATAATGATGAACCAGTAAAACCTCTAGGTACATTAATTTTCAATTTATTATGCATTTATGACATTCATATTAAAGAATTTTATGTATTTGTCGGGAAACAGTTAGTTCAGGAAAGTACAGAATGCGAAGGGCATAGCAGCAGAGACGGTGATAGTCTCTGCTAGTCTCTGTTGTGTATATCTGCTGCTTCTGGTAAAATGAATTTTTATTGTTGTTGTTGTTGTCAATTATTGCTCTAGGGTCCCTTTATAAGGACATAGGACAATATTGGAAATATCCTTAAAGGATCAAAAGTTATTTGCTTAGTGAGTTTTATTTTTGATAAAAAAAAAATAAAAATCACGAATAATCATTATTTATGAGTTTTATATTTTTTGTTCGAACTTAATGATTATTTGCGATTTTTATTTTTTTTCGATCAAAAATAATGTTTAACCATAGAAGAATAAATATAACAATTAAAAATTAAAAATCATCAAGGATATTCATAGTGTATCCTTAAAGGATAAAAACGTGCTAGTCAAGCTTTTTCTAAGTTGATTGGAAGTTATTGATTTAATCATTTAAAAATAGCGACAATAATCATTATTTACGGTCCCTGATTAAAATTTTCTCTCACTACCACGCTTCTTATTAAAAATACGTATTTGAACTCAAAGTGAAAATTCGTTTCTATTATTTTTTCCATCACTGTATGAGCAATCACCTGAATTGCAAATGGAGCTTTGTGATTGCAATGTGACATTGAATTAAAAACCTCAACTTTAAAAGGACTTCACAAAGAAATATAACGTACTTATTCCATGTTTGGAACAAATAGGTCACAGCATAGGTCAAAGCTGACAAATAACCATCTGGAGGCGTTACTTAAGTTATCTTTAACAAAAATTGAAATTGATATTGACAAATTATTATGTAGTCAGTAAGAAAAGTATATAATACAAATTTGTTTTTATATTTGAAGTTTTGTTTACTTATTTTAATAAAATGTATTTCTATTACTTTCAATATCTTACTTTGAATTTACTTTTATTTTTCTCAGTGCAGAAATTTGAAGTAAAAAAAAAGCGTTTGCGTAAAGGTGCTTGTGTTTTCATTTATGTGTATTGGTGAGTTTCTCTGCCATAAGCAACGTTTGGGCACCCCTGCTTTAAAGAATAAAGTTAGGGATTCTCAGCAAAAAAATTTTTCTTGCATAATTTTTCGCTTGTAAAAAAAACAACCAAAGCAATTTAGTATAGAAACAAAATAAAAATTCTATAAATCTTCTAAAAATTCTCCTCTTTTTTTATGTTTTTTTAGACATTAAAACACTCTTAATAACATATTGTTGGACGAGATTATTTTATCTCTTACAAAAAGGAATAAAAAAAACTGATGACGCTAAATATAAAAAAAAAATTAAGAAAACGCAAGATAATATGTGGCCTCTTCATCGGTACAAATCGTTCAATATTTTTTCTCTCTAGTCTTAAGCCTTACTTATCTATTGCGGCGAAACGGGGCGAATTCGCACAAGAGCAAATATGAGCTTTATGAGTAAATTTGGAGACTAACAACTACAAAATATAATTCAACTATAAACTATAATTCAAATTTTCGACAACTTCAATAATAATAACAAATCCATTAATATCGATACCGCTCCGCCCTAAGCTATCTTATACAAGATTTAAATAACTAACCATTCAACTAAAAAATACAATTCAATTAAACAACAACATCAAATTAATTACAAATCTAATATAAAACGACGAATCCGTTAACAAAGGAACCTTGAAGGCCTTCATCCGACTTCAACTAGCTAGCAGTTGCATTAGCTTGTAACCTGCTCTCCTATACACCGCTCCAGAGCTACTCCTGGCGACGGCGACCCTTACCCTTCCGTCGGCGCCGACGTGCGTTGTTTCGACCCTTCCGGTGAGCCACTGTTGTGGCGGCTGGGCATTCTTTGCGATCAGGACCAGCTCGCCCGTCCGGATGACGTCCTCTTGCTGCTGCCACTTAGACCGCGCCTGTAGGCCCAAGACGTACTCCTGGGACCATCGCTGCCAAAACAATTACTTTATTGAGGAGACAAGCCGCCATCGCCGCAAGGACGTTAGACCCTGCTGGCCCGGGGTGCTGGTGGGGCGATCAGCGGACTTCCTGTCAACAGGTGCCCGCGAGTAAGCGCCTTGCCGTCGCTTGGATCCTGACTCAGAGCGCCCAGGGGCCCAGCTCAGGACGGCCTCGACTCCAACGAGGACGGTCTACAGCTCCTACGCGGACAGCTTGCCGTTACCTACCGCTCGTAGGAGTAGGTGCTTGGCAGACTTCCCACCTGCCTCCCATAGTCGGCCAATGTGCGGAGCCGGCTGCGGTACGAACGCAAATAGCTCCGTGAAGTGGCGACTCGCTCCGACGAAGTTCGTCCCGTTGTCGCAGTGCACTATCAGCGGATATCCTCGGAGCCCAACGAACCTTTGAAAATCCAACATAAAGGAATCAGTTGAAAGGTCGGAAACTTCTTCTAAATGAACCGCCCTAGACGCAAAACAAACAAATAAGGCAACGTAGGACTTACAGGGCGGCCTACCACGAATTTTTAATGTGTCTATTGGGCCACAAAATCAACACCACATATGGAGATTGAGCGGAGAGCACGAATTCTATCTAAGGGTAAATCTCCCATGATTTGAGTCCTCAGACGAGGCTTACATTTAAAGCAGCGTATGCATGACCATACTGTCTGACTGCAGACGTCCTGCGCATTAACGATCCATATGCGCTGTCGCAAAAGACTCACAAGTGCTCGTGGACCCACATGAAAATTCGACTCGTGCAAGTATCGGAAGTACCTCTGAGAGCGCTCTCTCAATTCGATTGTTGACAACAATACTGGAAACTTGGCATCGTACCAAGTTTAGGAGCATTAGCTAGTTGCCCCCCGACCCGCACCAACGAAAAAGGTAAGCCCAGCCTCCTAGGATTCATGTAAAACGGATTTAGCCTTTGTAGACTGTGGAAAATAAATACATTAAAACGGATATTTTCTATTTCTTCTTGATACTCGTGCTCTTGCACTATTTCGACTATTTTCTTAAAAGCTTCATTATATTCGACAGGTGAGAGAACAAAATCAGAATTCACTACTTAAGCCGGGGGCTCTTCGGCCCCTTATCTTCCGGTTCCTTTAAAAACGATGGACCTTTAAACCTGATTGATTCTACAGTCTCCTTTACGTCTCCACCTCTTAACACTATATCTGCCTGTTTAGTTGGAACATGCCGCCACGTGCTATCATCTGACCACTTTTGAATTTCAGCAACTCTATTCGATACAAACGTTGACAACGACGATGGATGGGAACGAATCCTCTTCTTAGTAACTTCGGAACCCGACCAAAATACACTTCGTTCGATCGTTCGAGACATGAGTTTGAATAGGTGACATCGGCTCGGTAAAGATGAATCTCGGAATTTAAGTGACAAAACAATCTGTATTTTGTTCCACGCCGTATCCAAGTGCAGTGGAATTTACTCATCACAATCTAGCTTATTTAACCAAAGTTCCTGAAATAGGATGTTTCCTTTTATAAGTATGGGGCTTAGTAAGCCAAGGGGGTCAAACAGCTTCGATGTCACCGAAAGAATGTTCCGTTTGGTCGCCCTTTGGCCCATGACTGAAGCACCAATTTCAAATTGATATACATCGTCTTTAGGAACCCAAGCGATTCCTAACGCTTTAGTCAGTTTTGAGTCCGAAAGTGTTATTAGATTAACAGTAGTACCAAACATCAATTAGGCATGCTAGATTGTTTAGGCACTTCTGTGTTGATGTCTTACAAGACGCATCAAACACGACTCGCAATTTGGCACGACTCCATGTGCAAGACACACTGATGAGGTATAATATAGTGTGGAGTAGCAAGAACATCATTGCTTGTAAGGGACATAAGACCTAGGGATTCGTATTCTTCCATAACTTCCACATACATTTTCTTTAAATTTGGATCTCGAGATAATCTTCTCTCGAGCGTCAAAAAACGGCCTTTGAACATGTCGACCGAGATTCCCAAAACGCAGTTGAGGAGTTAGCCTTACATTTTCCTTTTGCTATCAATCCAAAGAGATTTTTTTGGAGGATGGGATGGTTCGTATCTTGTTTAAATTGGCCAGCGTACAACAGTTTGAAAAACGATTCAGCTCCAATTAACATGTCTATCCGCTGAGGTTTATAAAAATATGGGTCTGCTAAAAGCAAGTTCTTTGGTAGGTCCCAATCTTTCACGATCACTGACTGATCAGATAACCCGAAACCTGTTTATTAGCTTGACCAATACCAAGCAAGTTGATACTCGATTCCTTCATACGGATGTGTAAGCGTAGAGCAAGATCTTCACTAATGAAGTTCATTTGTGACCCAGAGTCAAGTAATGCTCTGGCCAATATGTGCTCACCAATTTTTTGTTCAAACGCTTACGAGCGACGTCGCTAACAAAGCCCTTTCTAGGGTTGACGCATGCAAAGCATGTGACGTAGAAGGACCATCAATATTTTTCACTGGAGGACGATTTTCATTAGGTAGTGGTACCGCTAAGTTATTTTTGGTCCCAGTAAATCGATGCAGAAATTCGTGCATAAATCTTGGACAAATCTTGGACCTTGCACAAATTTGACACCTAGTCGCTTCGCATATTGTTTCAAAATCGGACCACAGCGGCAATTCCTCATAATCCAGTGATTCATCCCATTTTTCTCTAGTCACTGGATCTACTCTACTCAAAACTAAACAAATAATCATCGAGTTTGCAATTTTAGTGTCGTCTACTATGGATAATGATTTAATTTCTTGCCTCTCTGGTGAAGCCTTAGTAACGAATGTCTCATCTTTGCGAACCAAATAAGCAAATTATTCAGCCACCGAAAGTTTCCGAGCCGTCTGCGCCGTCGTTGAGAGGTCTTATCGATGACCCGTAAATCGATAAGACCTCTCACCGACGGCGCAGACGGCTCGGAAACTTTCGGTGGCTGAATAATTTGCTTATTTGGTTCACAAAGATGAGACATTCGTTATCGTAAAATCTTTTCAGACCTGCGATAGCTTTGTCATGATAGTTGAAATGTCTTGATAGTTACTAAGGCTTCACCAGAGAGGCAAGAAATTAAATGATAAAATTTCTCAATAATAGGAATGTTTACATCCTGGTATACTAATGTCTCGAAGAGACTCATAAAATTTTTTAAACTTCAAATAGTTTCCACCGAATTTTCGCAATGCCAAAATGGGAAGTCGAGCTCGAGTGTGGGTGTGCAGAAATTGCAGTAGCTGGTGGGACATCTTTAGTTACAGTGAAGGCATTTAATAAAGACATCACCTTTGCCTTAGTCGTTATTTCAAATTCTTCTAAATCGGCTCCAAATTCATCTACTTCATCTAATTGCTCGATCTGGTCTTGCAACTCATTCGCTCTAAAAATTTTCTCATTTGAAACCTTAAGCCTGCACTCTAGCTTGGTCTAAAGGAACCGACCCAGCTTCCAAACTGACCCAGCTGCTTTGACATTTAATCTTCTTCTTAAGTCATCAAGAGTCTTGGATTTTAATTCCTGTTTATTATTTTCCATTTTCTGATTTTATTTAATTTTAATAAGCTGGCAACAACGATAAATTTTAAAATTTATTATATTTGTTCTAAAATAAAATTTATTATTTTTATTTTTAAATACAATTTTTTATTTTATTTTATTAAATAATTAATTAATCATTTTAAATAATGAATTAATCAGTACCACTTCAACCCCCGAAAAGACACGTCGTCTTTGAACAGCATCGATCCCGCTTTCGCAAAAAACCCATTGAGCTTATCAGCAAAAGTTGAAAAACAAATATTAATCACAAAACAAAATAAACAATACAACAACAAAAAACACACCATTTCTTACCAGTCGGGCACAAGCCCTTTACTAGCGACCATGCGCGAGCCACCAGACATAGCTAAATAGACTACGAGATCGTATCAACTGGGAGAACCCAAATTTATTGTCATTGACATTGACATAAATGAAAACACAAGCACATTTACGCAAACGCTTTTTTTTTACTTCAAATTTCTGCACTGAAAAAAATAAAAGTAAATTCAAAGTAAGATATTGAAAGTAATAGAAATACATTTTATTAAAATAAGTAAACAAAACTTCAAATATAAAAACAAATTTGTATTATATACTTTTCTTACTGACTACATAATAATTTGTCAATATCAATTTCAATTTTTGTTAAAGATAACTTAAGTAACGCCTCCAGATGGTTATTTGTCAGCCTTGACCTATGCTGTGTTTTTATTTGTTCCAAACATGGAATAAGTATTGAGCGGCAGAATTCGAAGCCACCAAAATCAGAAAACCGTGTGTATGCTTCGGAACTTTATTTGTGACTGAAAATGTATGCGAAGGAAAAATGAAAAAGTTGGTATACATAATTTCTTATTCTCTATTTCTTGGACTATACAAGCGTGCATTGCATCATCCTAATAATGTACCGGCTACTTTATTTTCTACACCGTTCCTCAATGCAAGCTTGTTTACAAAAAATCATTATCAAAACAAATTAAACATTTTTGTAAACTCTTCGTGTTTTGTTTTAGGAAGATTTTTTGTCAAAATATCTGCAATCATTTCAGTTGTACATTTGTATTTCAACAAAACTTGCCCTTTCTTTACAACTTCTCTAACAAAATGATAACGTATATCAATGTGCTTCGTTCTGGAATGATGAAAAGGATTCTTGGTTAACGCCTGCGCACTCAGATTATCCCCATACACGACGATCGGGGTGTCGTTGTCTCCGCAACCGATCTCCATAATCAGCCTTCGCATGACTATCGCTTCCTTAAATGCCGCCAAAAGTGCCATGTATTCCGCCTCGGTACTGCTTAACGCCACACTTCGCTGCTTTTCCGAACGCCAAGAAATCGGACCACCTGCTAACAAGTAGATGTAACCAGTATATGATTTCCTGTCAAGCCTATCGCCTGCCCAATCCGCATCCACGTATCCACAGAACGACTGACCACATTGCCGATAGTGTAGTTTCATGTCAATCGTAGATGAGAGGTATCTAAAGATGTGCTTTATGCCAGCCATGAGTTCAGCATGCGGGTTTTGATTCCGCTGTGCCAATTTTGACACCGAATGCAATATGTCTGGCCTTGTTGTAAGAGCTAGCCACATAAGGTGTCCTACTATGGACTGATACGTAATGGGATCCACCTTTTTGCATTGAGGGCTTGTAGAGTCTACTTGGAAACCAGGATCCAAAGGTGTCTTCGCCGACTTGCAAAAATCACTTCCATGGGTATGCAAAAGATCCTTGATATATTGCGTATGTCCCAAAGTAATTGCTCCAAGATCACCGTCTCGTTCGATTTCCATGCCCAGGAAATGGTTAAGTTGACCCTTGTCAACACACTCGAATGATTGTGAGATGCTGCTCTTGATTTTCAGCAAATCCTCGTGCGATTGGCAAGCTATAATTATATCGTCAACATATACAAGGATTAGTACAAGATTACCTTCGCCACAATGTTTGTACAAACATGGTTCGTTATCACAGGCCAAGAATCTCATATTGACCAATACGCCATTTAGCTTCTCGTTCCAGGCCCTTCCTGATTGTTTCAAGCCATATATTGCTCTCTTCAAAAGCAATACTTTGTCAGGATTCGATTCATCTGAGTACCCTTCCGGCTGCTTCATGTAGACCGTCTCACTCAGATCGCTGTTGAGATACGCGGTGCATACATCCATTTGATGAAGATGTAGCTTAAGCTTCGCCGCCAGTGCTATAATAAAGCGAACACTCTCCAATCGGCATACTGGCGAAAATGTTTCTTCTTGGTAATTTACGCCAAACTGCTGAGCGCATCCTTTTGCTACCAGTCGAGCCTTGAAACGTTCTATTTGGCCATTTTTATCACGCTTCACGTTGAACACCCACTTGCATCCAATGGCTCGCTGATTTTTGGGTAAATCAGTGACTTGCCAAGTCTGGTTGGCAACCAGAGAATCATATTCTCTTTCCATGGCTTCACGCCACTCCTTTGCATTTTTACTCTCCAGCGCCTCTTTGCAAGTTAACGGAATGGGAAAGGTCACCTTGCACCTGTTCTGGACAGCACTGCTCACGGAATAGAAATTTCCGGTCATCTTCGGAACGTAGAGAACATCTTTTAGTGTCAGCATGCACTGGCCTGTCTGTATCTTGACGTCACCTATACCTTCTGCTTGAAGGAAACCAGCATCGGCCAGTCCGATCTGTTCAGTGTGCTTCTTAAACTTTGTAAATAGCTCTCTTGCGCAACACATGTGGCTTGTTGCGCCACTATCCAAGCACCATGTTAAATTGTCAATTTTGTTGACGTCACAGGCGTGCAACAGGCTGCTTTGTCGATTCACCATACTTCTTGATTCCATACGATGATCTCCCTCACCCTCTCTTCGACACTGGGACTTAATGTGCCCTTGCTCACCACACTTGAAACAAACGATATTTTTTCGTTTCTTCTGTCCATACGTTTTTGTCTGTGAGTTGTGCTTGTGTATTGCAGCAAATGCTTTAGTGTCGACTCGTTCCTCTGTTATTCCTTTTCTTTCGCTCTCCTCCTTTAACTTTATGGTGAGAATTTCGAACGAAGGTAACTGATCTCGTGTTTCCATAGCGACCACGAAATGTTCAAATTGCTCTGGAAGACTTGATAGCAAAACGATAGTGCGAAGTTCGTCGTTTATGTCTATTCCAACTCCAGTTAGACAATCCAGAATTTCCACAAATTCACTTATGTAGGTCGTCATGCACTGCCCTTGCTCCATCCGTTTATTAAGCAGTTTCTTGTATAACTGTACTTTTCGTACAGGTCCGCTTGGTTGATGAACTTCCTTCAACTTGGTCCATGCCTCCACAGTCGTTAAGCAATTGTTGATGTAGGCCAATTGAGATGTCTTGACACTCAATGTTATTGTCGCCAATGCCTTACTGTCCAAGGCCGCAAACTGTTGTCCTTCCGGAACATTCGTTTCAGTTAGCTCTCCAGACGTAACACTCCACAGACCGGAATGCACTAATACAGATCGCATCTGTATTTTCCTTGCGTCATAGTTTGTCTCCTCTAACTTATCAATTTGATAAAGAGCACAGTTCTTAATCTTGAGTCACACACCGAATAACTTGAACTCTCTAGTGCCTGGGACCATAACCTATTGAGCGGCAGAATTCGAAGCCACCAAAATCAGAAAACCGTGTGTATGCTTCGGAACTTTATTTGTGACTGAAAATGTATGCGAAGGAAAAATGAAAAAGTTGGTATACATAATTTCTTATTCTCTATTTCTTGGACTATACAAGCGTGCATTGCATCATCCTAATAATGTACCGGGTACTTTATTTTCTACAATAAGTACGTTATATTTCTTTGTGAAGTCCTTTTAAAGTTGAGGTTTTTAATTCAATGTCACATTGCAATCACAAAGCTCCATTTGCAATTCAGGTGTTCATACAGTGTTCTTTGGTAGGTCCCAATCTTTCACGATCACTGACTGATCAGATAACCCGAAACATGTTAATTAGCTTGACCAATACCAAGCAAGTTGATACTCGATTCCTTCATACGGATGTGTAAGCGTAGAGCAAGATCTTCACTAATGAAGTTCGTTTGTGACCCAGAGTCAAGTAATGCTCTGGCCAATATGTGCTCACCAATTTTTTGTTCAAACGCTTACGAGCGACGTCGCTAACAAAGCCCTTTCCAGGGTTGACGCATGCAAAGCATGTGACGTAGAAGGACCATCAATATTTTTCACTGGAGGACGATTTTCATTAGGTAGTGGTACCGCTAAGTTATTTTTGGTCCCAGTAAATCGATGCAGAAATTTGTGCATAAATCTTGGACAAATCTTGGACCTTGCACAAATTTGACACCTAGTCGCTTCGCATATTATTTCAAAATCGGACCACATCGGACCAATTCCTCATAATCCAGTGATTCTTCCCATTTTTCTCTAGTCACTGGATCTACTCTACTCAAAACTAAACAAATAATCATCGAGTTTGCAATTTTAGTGTCGTCTACTATGGATAATGATGACCCGTAAATCGATAAGACCTCTCACCGACGGCGCAGACGGCTCGGAAACTTTCGGTGGCTGAATAATTTGCTTATTTGGTTCACAAAGATGAGACATTCGTTATCGTAAAATCTTTTCAGACCTGCGATAGCTTTGTCATGATAGTTGAAATGTCTTGATAGTTACTAAGGCTTCACCAGAGAGGCAAGAAATTAAATGATAAAATTTCTCAATAATAGGAATGTTTACATCCTGGTATACTAATGTCTCGAAGAGACTCATAAAATTTTTTAAACTTCAAATAGTTTCCACCGAATTTTCGCAATGCCAAAATGGGAAGTCGAGCTCGAGTGTGGGTGTGCAGAAATTGCAGTAGCTGGTGGGACATCTTTAGTTACAGTGAAGGCATTTAATAAAGACATCACCTTTGCCTTAGTCGTTATTTCAAATTCTTCTAAATCGGCTCCAAATTCATCTACTTCATCTAATTGCTCGATCTGGTCTTGCAACTCATTCGCTCTAAAAATTTTCTCATTTGAAACCTTAAGCCTGCACTCTAGCTTGGTCTAAAGGAACCGACCCAGCTTCCAAACTGACCCAGCTGCTTTGACATTTAATCTTCTTCTTAAGTCATCAAGAGTCTTGGATTTTAATTCCTGTTTATTATTTTCCATTTTCTGATTTTATTTAATTTTAATAAGCTGGCAACAACGATAAATTTTAAAATTTATTATATTTGTTCTAAAATAAAATTTATTATTTTTATTTTTAAATACAATTTTTTATTTTATTTTATTAAATAATTAATTAATCATTTTAAATAATGAATTAATCAGTACCACTTCAACCCCCGAAAAGACACGTCGTCTTTGAACAGCATCGATCCCGCTTTCGCAAAAAACCCATTGAGCTTATCAGCAAAAGTTGAAAAACAAATATTAATCACAAAACAAAATAAACAATACAACAACAAAAAACACACCATTTCTTACCAGTCGGGCACAAGCCCTTTACTAGCGACCATGCGCGAGCCACCAGACATAGCTAAATAGACTACGAGATCGTATCAACTGGGAGAACCCAAATTTATTGTCATTGACATTGACATAAATGAAAACACAAGCACATTTACGCAAACGCTTTTTTTTTACTTCAAATTTCTGCACTGAAAAAAATAAAAGTAAATTCAAAGTAAGATATTGAAAGTAATAGAAATACATTTTATTAAAATAAGTAAACAAAACTTCAAATATAAAAACAAATTTGTATTATATACTTTTCTTACTGACTACATAATAATTTGTCAATATCAATTTCAATTTTTGTTAAAGATAACTTAAGTAACGCCTCCAGATGGTTATTTGTCAGCCTTGACCTATGCTGTGTTTTTATTTGTTCCAAACATGGAATAAGTATTGAGCGGCAGAATTCGAAGCCACCAAAATCAGAAAACCGTGTGTATGCTTCGGAACTTTATTTGTGACTGAAAATGTATGCGAAGGAAAAATGAAAAAGTTGGTATACATAATTTCTTATTCTCTATTTCTTGGACTATACAAGCGTGCATTGCATCATCCTAATAATGTACCGGCTACTTTATTTTCTACACCGTTCCTCAATGCAAGCTTGTTTACAAAAAATCATTATCAAAACAAATTAAACATTTTTGTAAACTCTTCGTGTTTTGTTTTAGGAAGATTTTTTGTCAAAATATCTGCAATCATTTCAGTTGTACATTTGTATTTCAACAAAACTTGCCCTTTCTTTACAACTTCTCTAACAAAATGATAACGTATATCAATGTGCTTCGTTCTGGAATGATGAAAAGGATTCTTGGTTAACGCCTGCGCACTCAGATTATCCCCATACACGACGATCGGGGTGTCGTTGTCTCCGCAACCGATCTCCATAATCAGCCTTCGCATGACTATCGCCTCCTTAAATGCCGCCGAAAGTGCCATGTATTCCGCCTCGGTACTGCTTAACGCCGCACTTCGCTGCTTTTCCGAACGCCAAGAAATCGGACCACCTGCTAACAAGTAGATGTAACCAGTATATGATTTCCTGTCAAGCCTATCGCCTGCCCAATCCGCATCCACGTATCCACAGAACGACTGACCACATTGCCGATAGTGTAGTTTCATGTCAATCGTAGATGAGAGGTATCTAAAGATGTGCTTTATGCCAGCCATGAGTTCAGCATGCGGGTTTTGATTCCGCTGTGCCAATTTTGACACCGAATGCAATATGTCTGGCCTTGTTGTAAGAGCTAGCCACATAAGGTGTCCTACTATGGACTGATACGTAATGGGATCCACCTTTTTGCATTGAGGGCTTGTAGAGTCTACTTGGAAACCAGGATCCAAAGGTGTCTTCGCCGACTTGCAAAAATCACTTCCATGGGTATGCAAAAGATCCTTGATATATTGCGTATGTCCCAAAGTAATTGCTCCAAGATCACCGTCTCGTTCGATTTCCATGCCCAGGAAATGGTTAAGTTGACCCTTGTCAACACACTCGAATGATTGTGAGATGCTGCTCTTGATTTTCAGCAAATCCTCGTGCGATTGGCAAGCTATAATTATATCGTCAACATATACAAGGATTAGTACAAGATTACCTTCGCCACAATGTTTGTACAAACATGGTTCGTTATCACAGGCCAAGAATCTCATATTGACCAATACGCCATTTAGCTTCTCGTTCCAGGCCCTTCCTGATTGTTTCAAGCCATATATTGCTCTCTTCAAAAGCAATACTTTGTCAGGATTCGATTCATCTGAGTACCCTTCCGGCTGCTTCATGTAGACCGTCTCACTCAGATCGCTGTTGAGATACGCGGTGCATACATCCATTTGATGAAGATGTAGCTTAAGCTTCGCCGCCAGTGCTATAATAAAGCGAACACTCTCCAATCGGCATACTGGCGAAAATGTTTCTTCTTGGTAATTTACGCCAAACTGCTGAGCGCATCCTTTTGCTACCAGTCGAGCCTTGAAACGTTCTATTTGACCATTTTTATCACGCTTCACGTTGAACACCCACTTGCATCCAATGGCTCGCTGATTTTTGGGTAAATCAGTGACTTGCCAAGTCTGGTTGGCAACCAGAGAATCATATTCTCTTTCCATGGCTTCACGCCACTCCTTTGCATTTTTACTCTCCAGCGCCTCTTTGCAAGTTAACGGAATCGGAACATTTTCCGAAACAAGGGCGCCTAGGATATTGTACTGCTTCTTTGGACGTCCAGGTTTTCCAGTCCGAATGATCTTAGGGCGGCCGGGGCCCCTGCGTGCCTCCTCCTCGACATGCTCACCCTTTTCTTCAGCACTCTCGTACAGATCTGTGCTATCATTGGAGCTGTCGGCGTCGATGGATGAGTCAGAAACGACTTCTGCATCTCCGAGTCCCTGCTGCTGACGGTCCTCCTCAAGGTCCTCCAGCTCGATCGTCACAGTATCATTCTTGGATGCCACGTCATGATGTTCATCAAATAATACATCCCGTTTTTCGACCAATTGTCCAGTTGATGGTGTAACGTGTAACGGTGTGTGTAGAAGGACTCGTCCTTGCTTGGGCACGCTGTAGTGTCCGGCTCTTGCTCGTCGGCTTAGGGGGTGGTGGTCTTGCTTCGGACGGATCGCACGGGTTACACATTAATAATCTAAAGACCAGAAATTGAGCGTGCTAGCGACAAACAAATTGTAAGATTGAACCGGTAGAAATTTAAAGAAGTTTCAAATTTTATCGAAGAGAGTAAAGGGGTGTGTGCGCGAAAGTGTGAGCGAGGCGATACCACTGATGTATACGTGGTCGCGTTTAGCCCTCCCAACCTATGATCACCATCCTTGAGATCCACTCTGGTGACCCCTTTTACCCACGACCGCTAAGACATTAGCCGAGTTCAGATATTCAAACTTTAGTTAATTTTCATGATTCAAGAGTGACACAGTTTAATGTTCGAGATAAACTTAAAATATAACATGTTGATTAGGGCCAAAATTTGTTCAAGATTTAAATGTTAAAATTATATATAAATGATAAAAATGAAGAGTAAATAAAAGGATTTTTAATTAACGCTAGAAGATATTTGAACTAAAAGTATCTAAAGAATTCTCAAATTTAAGTTTACGGTTTCTTTCCATATCTTCAAGTTGTTCTTAAAAAAAAAATATATAAAATGGTTTTAATAGCTAGGAATAATTCAAAATTTATTTACGTTAAATTTTCTCCACACATAAATTTTAGCTTTTGAAATATACAGAAAGTCGCATTCTTTGCTTTAGTTTTACACACTACGAGGGAATTTCATAATTTAGGCAGAGTTTTAGATCTTTAGTTCTTTAGAGAGCGTTAAATATAAAAATCATGCAATAAAAGTGACTCACGATTTTACTCCAGATCCAGCGTAGAAAGATCGATCTTCCGCGAGCTGAAAGCTGTAAATTGACCCAAAAGCGGTCTTCTTCGACTTAGATGGTAAAAGAAATTTCGTTCTGCGCAAAAAATGTAGAGTTCCCTTATCGTAGAGGGCGCGGGAGACTTACTTTAACATGTAAAAGCTTTAAGCTTATGTGTGCATGCACATATGTACACGGCGAGAATTGAAACTCAAATAAAGTTAAAACAAAAAAAAAAATTATATACTTAATTAAACTTCAAAATTCATCTCAAATCTTTTTGGAACTTGACGCTAAACAAGTTTTGCAATTTAAA
Organism: Drosophila bipectinata; assembly: GCF_030179905.1. NCBI lineage: Eukaryota > Metazoa > Arthropoda > Insecta > Diptera > Drosophilidae > Drosophila > Drosophila bipectinata. The sequence goes on along the minus strand of NC_091740.1, from coordinate 15,287,259 downwards.
ATTAATTAATATTAATTATTCATTTTTCTACACTTAGGAAAATTTCTTTAGGTTAGAACCACGTGATTTGGGGTGATCCCTTATTTTAAAATCTTAAAATTTTTAAAGATTTTGGCGAAAAAGGTACAAGCCGGTGAAACTAGCCAGGGACCGAACGCTGTGCGACGACTTGGAGGTGTGGTTTCGTCCATTTTATTAGAAATTCGGAATTTTTGGTCGCGACATGGCCAAAGCTTGCGTAGATCGACGTATGATAATACCACTGATTTTTAGTTCCTGATTTCTGATTAGTTCTTCCTTCAAAATTCTGCTCCTTCTTTGATTCCCATTAAATTTGATTTGGGATTAAGGGCAAGAACTAGAGCAAAAAAAAAATAACCCTAATGTTAGGGAGCACCAATCCGCACCGTTCGTAGTTTTTGTTACATACCTAGCGTTCCTGCCCATTCAAAATTTAGCTGTTGTGGGCCGGTTTGCAGACCGCATGCCGTTGAAGACTTCCAATAGTGTATATTCCCAATTGTGGTTTAATTTAAAAAAAATACGAGTTTACTAATGATTTTAAATCGGTAGAGACTCGACTGTCATCTACGACTGCGCACACAACAAAGAGATCGAACCGGGTCGCACCAAAGCTTTTAAAAGCATCTGCAGCGGAAATGACCCTGGTCTAAACTGTCATCCATATTTTAGAACCACCCGCTAATCTACCCTGATTATTACTCGAGTAATTAGGGTAGTCTAAATAGCTTAACCGGTAACACCTAGTTTTCCTAGCGCCACCTATTGCACGTTTCTGTCTGCCGAAGTTCTAACGTGTGATCTGTCCACTCTGAAGAACGGTCTCCTAGACTTTTCGTAATTAACGGCCATTTGAATCCGATAATGCAGTAATCTTTTAATTTTTTTCTTAATAACAGTAGCATTATATTTATTTATGTCATCATTTTCCATAATTTTAGTTCCTCCCGATTTCTTTTCCTTTTTTTTTTTTGAAACGTCCCTTCAGACCACCGCTACAAAGCCCCCCCACTACATTCAGGCTAGGGTATATTCACAACGTACCCTAGACTGAAAACACAGCTGAAGGGACGCTATTGTCGGATGTCTTTAGCATGATACTTCCCTATAGAATGACCTTGTAAGTCTTCAAGCTCGTAATATAAGTTTCCTACCCTCTTGCGAACTCTAGCTTTTACAAAGGCAGGTCCAAATTTAGAGTTATATCCGGTCTGAAAACAACTTTGTTTAAAATTCCGTCGGTAAACTTCTTGGCCTTCTTTGAACATTACTTGCCTAGCGCGCAGGTTATACCTTTTGGCATTTTGTTCGTAAGCCTTTAGCATGTGTCTAGAAGCCTGCTGTCGCACGATTTCAAACGAATCAGATCTATTTAACAGAAGAGAACGATCATCCAGAAGATTCAATTTTCTAAGCAGCGCATACGTTGATCCTGATGTGATCATGTGCTGGCCAAAAACCATGTAATACGGAGAAGTACCTATACTCGAATGCACCGAAGAACGTAACGCACAACATATATGATTGAGGTGCTCGTCCCAGTCCTTTTGATCGGGTCTCAAATATGATCTGATTCCGGAAATGACAGAACGATTGACTCTTTCAGAAGCGTTGGCCTGTGGTGAATGTACTGCCGTAAAGGTGTGCCTGATCTCATATTTGTCGGTCAACCTTTGGAATGCTTCTGAGCGAAATTGGGAACCATTGTCGGATACAATTGTTTCCGGTACCCCAAATGACATGAATAAATCGTCTTCGAGATATTTTACTACCACTCCCGCGTTGATATTCCGAACCGGTCTCAAAAATACGTATTTTGAAAAGTGATCGAGAACGATAAATATTCCGATATGGCCGGTTCGTGACCGGGGATAAGGACCAAGGAAATCTATGTATAATCTTTGGAAAAATCGCTGAGTTTCGGGTGCTTTCCCCAAAGGTGGTCTTAAAACTCCATTAGGTGCCTTTGTGGTTTTACACACTTCACAGGAGTTGATGTATGATTTAACATCAGTTACTAATCCAGGCCAAAAATAATACCTCCGAAGTCTTTCGATCGTTTTATGAATGCCTCCATGAGAAGCAAGGGGACTATCATGAGCTTTGCTAAGAACTTCGGAAACTAGGGTTTTCGGAATCCATAGCTTCCAGGCGTACTCGTCGTGGACCTGAATGCCCGTGAGATGCTCTGCTTTACGGTAGAGGTACCCGTCTTCGACTTTTAGATCGGGAAAGTTTTTCCCGTTTTCCTTCACCTGTTTCAGCAATTCCAGATACTCTGGGGATTGAAAACAGTCAGAATTCAAATTAACTATTAATCCCTCTCGCAGGTCGATTGCAGCTATTTCATTTTCGTTTACCCGGGACAAAACATCAGGTACTACGTTAAGGGTTCCCTTACGGTGTTCTATGGTGAACCGAAATCTTTGTAGAGATAGTGCCCACCGAGCTAACCGAGTACTCAGGTCGGTGTTGGACATGAGCCATTTTAAAGATGCGTGATCGGTAACGATCTTGAATTCATGCCCTTCTACGTAGGCCCTAAAATCTTTAAGCGCTACTATCGCGGCTAGACATTCTTGCTCCGTCACCGTATAGTTACGTTGAGCCTTGTTCAACTTTTTAGATACGAAAGCTATCGGACGCTCGTCTCCTTCTTCTGAATCTTGCACTAGCACCGCACCTACCCCCGTCTTACTGGCGTCGCAGTGTATTGCGAAAGGCTTAGAAAAGTCCGGGCTACTTAGCACAGGAGCCTCGCACAAACAGCGTTTTAAATTGCTGAAAGCTTTAAGAGCCTCTTCGGTCAAGACGAATCGCTTTTTAGTCGTCATTAAATCAGTAAGAGGTGAAGCCAGGGAAGCAAAATTGGGCACGAACTTGCGATACCATCCGCATAAGCCCATAAATCTTCTTAAACTACGGAGATTTTTGGGAGCAGGAAAGCTACTTATCGCAGAGATTTTATCTGGATCTGTCCTTATGCCTCCCTCTCCAATAATATGACCTAAGTATCGGACACTCTTCATGCAAAAATGGCTTTTCCCCACATTAATTGTTAAACCCGCTCGCCTTATGTGAAGCGATATTTCACTTAAAACGTCCAGATGTCTCTCAAAATCTGTTGAAACCACTAAAAGGTCATCTAGGTATATGAAAACTTCATTTCTGAGATTAGCCGGGATTACTTTGTCCATTAATCTTGACATAGTGCTGGTAGCGTTACACAGTCCAAACGGCATAACCTTGAATTGATAAAGCGGTCTTCCAGGAACTGTGAAAGCCGTCTTATCTCGGGATCCAGGATGTAAAGGAACTTGCCAGTATGCGTCTTTCAGATCTAAACTTGTTATGTATTCAGCTTTAGGCAAGCGGCTAAGTATACCACTGATCTGCGGCAATGGGTATGCGTCCTTTTCGGTAAAACTATTTACTTTCCGACAGTCCAAACAAATCCGAACTTTGCCGGGCTTAGTTACCATTACTATCGGAGAGGACCAAGAACTCTCTGATTCCTCAATCACTCCGAGTTGCAACATACGGTCTATCTCCGCATACATGGACTTTTCCACAGCTGGTGAGACCGGAAAGTGACGCTGTTTAATCGGTTTGACGTCCCCTACGTCGATTTCATGGTGTATTAAATTGGTCTTTCCAAGGCCCTCTCGAGCGAATGACGGAAAACAATTTACCACAATATCTAATCTGGCTTTTTGAGTGTCGGTTAACTCATGTTTGTTAACACTGACCCCACTGACATTGCAATTTGGGACTCTCTCCATTTCAGCTATATTTAAGTGTTTTGGAAATAACTCGTAAGATTTCCAGAAGTCAACTCCTAAATATAAATCTTGCTTTAAAGATGGTACGATGTAAATTATAAATGTTTTGACTATGCTATCGAATTCCAAATCGACCTTCATAACCCCTAGTACCTGTTGAACTGTTCCATCAGCCGTACTCGCCTTTTGCTTGAGAGCCTTGTATGCCAACTTACTGTCAACTATTTCTTTGGCTAAACTTCCTCCGAAACAGGATATAGATGCTCCTGAATCCAGCAACCCGAAAACTGTACGATTTAACACTTTCACTGGCAGAAACGGACGAGGGTCACGAGAAGTCTTTGATACTTCACAGACATACTTAATGCCTCTTCGATATTTTCGGACATCTTGCCAAAATGATTTAATTCTAGCCGCACTTCGAGTTTTAAGGAGTTCTAACGGTTTGGTACTATTGCTTACCAGGCTTTTAATTTCTGAAATTCGAACTATCTTTTTGTGTAACAGGGATAAATCCGGGCTCATTTGTACATCCGGTGTTTTATTTGAGGCAGTTTCTAATGCCCCATCTATTACTCGGTCATCGTTGACTGGTTGGACAGAGCACTCGAAGTCTTCGGTTTGTACTTCGACTTCGCAGTGCTGCCTTTGAAGTTTTTTGAACACTTTAAACAGCTCGGTTTATAAGTGTCGGCAGCGCCGCAACCATAACAAAAAACTCGCCGTTCCGAAACACATTCCTGGTAACGGTGTCCCTCTTCTTGACAGTTCCAGCACACAAGCGTAAAGGCTTCAACCAACTTCTCCTCATCGGATTCATTAGGTTCCCCCTCATCATTTGGCACCAATTCGGAAACCTCTCTTCTAAAAGGGCTAATTTTCCCGTACCCATGAGTTCGTTTCACGTCTTCTAAAAAGGATTCTCGACGCCTGCATATCTCTCTTAATTCAGGAACAGTGTTAACTTCCACGTTTAAAATTTCGTGGCGGATCTCCGGTCTCAAATTATTTTTGAGTACTCGGACTAATTTCGCCGTACTCCACGGTTGCTCCAACTGATCAGTCAACACTGATACGCTGTCAAAGAAACTATCAAAACTTTCATTGGGTTTTTGCTTCCGGTTTCGTATTAATTCCTCGATGTCGCCGTCATCTCTTCCCTGTCTAAACTGCATTCGTAGGGCTTCGCATAATCTATCCCAACGCACGACCCCAACAGACTTGTGAAACCTCCAGTAAAATTCATTCGCTTTTCCTTCAAACAAAACATTTGCATTTCGGCATAGTATCCCGAAATTTCCTTCTAACGTTTGGTGGGTCAGCGCTTCGACTCTGTATATGAAATTGTCTACTGTTACCCCGGTTCCAGAGTATTTTATTTTCCAACCATTTAGGATTTGAGCTACCTTATCGGGTCTTTGCTCTAACTCACTACCTCTGCTATGGTGTGACCCTGGAGACGCTATGGTCGGTCCTGACCTAATCCTGTTTGCGGAAATATTTCCCAGATTCATTGAGTCTCTATTCTCCGTAACCATTTCACCTTCTCCTCTTGGTCTTTCGCCTTCGTTCAACTGAAATGTGCCTGCGTCATTGGACGTGGAAACATTCGGTGCCCCTAATAATCGTTGTAAACAGGCTCCTACACAGTTTTCTAGTTTCTCGGACAGGATGGCTGAGAGTCTTTTCTCCATTTCCGATAACATAATTTCGTTTGCGACCCTATCACCTTCCAACGAGCTGGTAGAAAGCGAAGCACTGGGGTTTTGCCCTATTTCGGTGGAACTTCCGCCATTGTCGCCTTGACTATAAGAATCACTACCAACTACCCTCTTACTAGGTTCCAACTGCTGAATCCGAGATCTGGAACGGGTTTCGCGCGCTTCTGACGCTTTACTTCCCGATGGACCACATTGGTACTTGCACACCGGACAAAGTCTGCTTTTCTGGAAGTGGGATTCTATACACCGCCTATGAAAATCGTGATTACACGGCGTTTTTAAAGATTCTGTTAACGATTCTATCTCTCCCTTGCAAAGAGGACATGTAAGCTTTGAGCTATCTCCCGAGGCTGTCCTATCAGGGGATCGGTCCAAACCCATTTTGAACTATTTTTATATATATTAAAAGTCTAAAGATTCAACGACAAAAAAAATTGTTCTAGGAAAATAAAAAGATATCTGAACTGAACTCAAGCTTAATGTCACGCGTATCGAAGGTTTTCATTCGCTCACAAAGTTTCAACGCAAAAGTTACAATAGGTTCGAATTTCTGCTTAGAGAACAATCATCTCTAATTTTCAGAAAATTCGTAGAATTAATCTTTTAACGAACTTGGTCAATGCCTTTCCTAAAAATGTAGTCTTTGATACCAAGTTTGTATCTATCGGATTTTTATTTATTTTTTTTAGAAGAAAAAATAGAATTTAGAAGTTAATTTTTCACTATTAAATTTAGGTTAGTACACTGCTCGTGAACTTGTGCACTAAATTCCTGTAAAATGTTGACTAATGATACCTCTATTAGGAATCGGAGAGACTTCCATGGGTGATACTATTGGCCGGACAGACAACTAACCTCAGTTTTGTAATCTGTATTCACGAAATAATTTGTATTAACTCCGATGGCTATTGGAAGAATATGTAGCTATTTTCCGAGTTAAGCTTTGGACAGAAAAAGTTATACTAATATCATCTTTTCTGTTATCCTCACTACTTCGGCTTTTAGCCAAACCTCTGGGAAAACTAAATTAATAAAAAAAATAAAATTTGAAATTCTATTCGTAAGTCCCTATGAGTGTTTACTGTACTCACAGAGGCTCCACTGTTGGGCGCCACTTTTCTTTATGATTATTAATAAGAAAAACTGTAACGTGTAACGGTGTGTGTAGAAGGACTCGTCCTTGCTTGGGCACGCTGTAGTGTCCGGCTCTTGCTCGTCGGCTTAGGGGGTGGTGGTCTTGCTTCGGACGGATCGCACGGGTTACACATTAATAATCTAAAGACCAGAAATTGAGCGTGCTAGCGACAAACAAATTGTAAGATTGAACCGGTAGAAATTTAAAGAAGTTTCAAATTTTATCGAAGAGAGTAAAGGGGTGTGTGCGCGAAAGTGTGAGCGAGGCGATACCACTGATGTATACGTGGTCGCGTTTAGCCCTCCCAACCTATGATCACCATCCTTGAGATCCACTCTGGTGACCCCTTTTACCCACGACCGCTAAGACATTAGCCGAGTTCAGATATTCAAACTTTAGTTAATTTTCATGATTCAAGAGTGACACAGTTTAATGTTCGAGATAAACTTAAAATATAACATGTTGATTAGGGCCAAAATTTGTTCAAGATTTAAATGTTAAAATTATATATAAATGATAAAAATGAAGAGTAAATAAAAGGATTTTTAATTAACGCTAGAAGATATTTGAACTAAAAGTATCTAAAGAATTCTCAAATTTAAGTTTACGGTTTCTTTCCATATCTTCAAGTTGTTCTTAAAAAAAAAATATATAAAATGGTTTTAATAGCTAGGAATAATTCAAAATTTATTTACGTTAAATTTTCTCCACACATAAATTTTAGCTTTTGAAATATACAGAAAGTCGCATTCTTTGACTTGAGGGCGCGGGAGACTTACTTTAACATGTAAAAGCTTTAAGCTTATGTGTGCATGCACATATGTACACGGCGAGAATTGAAACTCAAATAAAGTTAAAACAAAAAAAAAAATTATATACTTAATTAAACTTCAAAATTCATCTCAAATCTTTTTGGAACTTGACGCTAAACAAGTTTTGCAATTTAAAATTAATTAATATTAATTATTCATTTTTCTACACTTAGGAAAATTTCTTTAGGTTAGAACCACGTGATTTGGGGTGATCCCTTATTTTAAAATCTTAAAATTTTTAAAGATTTTGGCGAAAAAGGTACAAGCCGGTGAAACTAGCCAGGGACCGAACGCTGTGCGACGACTTGGAGGTGTGGTTTCGTCCATTTTATTAGAAATTCGGAATTTTTGGTCGCGACATGGCCAAAGCTTGCGTAGATCGACGTATGATAATACCACTGATTTTTAGTTCCTGATTTCTGATTAGTTCTTCCTTCAAAATTCTGCTCCTTCTTTGATTCCCATTAAATTTGATTTGGGATTAAGGGCAAGAACTAGAGCAAAAAAAAAATAACCCTAATGTTAGGGAGCACCAATCCGCACCGTTCGTAGTTTTTGTTACATACCTAGCGTTCCTGCCCATTCAAAATTTAGCTGTTGTGGGCCGGTTTGCAGACCGCATGCCGTTGAAGACTTCCAATAGTGTATATTCCCAATTGTGGTTTAATTTAAAAAAAATACGAGTTTACTAATGATTTTAAATCGGTAGAGACTCGACTGTCATCTACGACTGCGCACACAACAAAGAGATCGAACCGGGTCGCACCAAAGCTTTTAAAAGCATCTGCAGCGGAAATGACCCTGGTCTAAACTGTCATCCATATTTTAGAACCACCCGCTAATCTACCCTGATTATTACTCGAGTAATTAGGGTAGTCTAAATAGCTTAACCGGTAACACCTAGTTTTCCTAGCGCCACCTATTGCACGTTTCTGTCTGCCGAAGTTCTAACGTGTGATCTGTCCACTCTGAAGAACGGTCTCCTAGACTTTTCGTAATTAACGGCCATTTGAATCCGATAATGCAGTAATCTTTTAATTTTTTTCATAATAACAGTAGCATTATATTTATTTATGTCATCATTTTCCATAATTTTAGTTCCTCCCGATTTCTTTTCCTTTTTTTTTTTGAAACGTCCCTTCAGACCACCGCTACAATGGGTCATACAGTCGATAACCTTTGGCTGCAACAGAATACCCAACCATAATGTACTCCTTTCCCTTAGGTTGAAATTTGCTGCCCTTCCTCGGACCCTTGTCCAGAGCAACTGCAAGAGATCCAAAAACCTTTAGATGTTTTGCATAAGGTCTCTTACCCGTCCACGCTTCCATAGGAGTCATACTCTCTAATGCGCTGGTAGGGGAACGATTTCGCAGATAAACCGAAGTGTTGACAGCTTCTGCCCAAAAACGATCTCCCAGTCCCGCCTGGACCAGAAGGCATCTTGACATCTCCACTAGCGTACGATTTGCCCGTTCCGCAACTCCATTTTGCTGGGGAGTATACGCTATTGTTAGCTGTCTGTCGATTCCATGCTGCTTTAGACATTCGTCAAACTGTTTATTGACAAATTCTCCGCCATTATCACTCCGCAGGCATTTCAATCTTCTTCCTGTCTGCCGTTCCACCAGATTCTTGAATTCGATGAATTTAGATAGCACCTCGTTCTTTCCATGCAGGAAATAAACAAAAATCCTCCTGGACTTATCGTCAATGAACGTCAGAAAATACTTGGAACCTCCGAAGGATGGTGTTGGAAAAGGTCCACAAACATCTGCGTGTATCAGATCCAAAAGCTCCTTAGCCCGATTACTCGTTGCAGATGGAAAAGGTTGAACATGGATTTTGCTAACCATACACGTTTTGCAATTAATATTCTCTGGCAACCGAATATTATCTATTCCTCGAACTATCCCTTTGGATACCATATCTTTCAAGCTAGAGAAATTAATATGTCCGTATCTCTTGTGTAGCAAAATTCCATCAACAGCTGACATGGCAAAACATTTACTTCGGCCACCTTCAAATAAGTACAAGTTGCAAATCTTTTTGGCTTTCACTATGCATTCTCCATCTTGCATCACCTTGGCATTCTCTATGTCAAAGGTCACCTTGCACCTGTTCTGGACAGATGTTCACGGAATAGAAATTTCCGGACATCTTCGGAACGTAGAGAACATCTTTTAGTGTCAACATGCACTGGCCTGTCTGTATCTTGACGTCACCTATACCTTCTGCTTGAAGAAAACCAGCATCGGCCAGTCCGATCTGTTCAGTGTGCTTCTTAAACTTTGTAAATAGCTCTCTTGCGCAACACATATGGCTTGTTGCGCCACTATCCAAGCACCATGTTAAATTGTCAATTTTGTTGACGTCACAGGCGTGCAATAGGCTGCTTTGTCGATTCACCATACTTCTTGATTCCATACGATGATCTCCCTCACCCTCTCTTCGACACTGGGACTTAATGTGCCCTTGCTCACCACACTTGAAACAAACGATATTTTTTCGTTTCTTCTGTCCATGCGTTTTTGTCTGTGAGTTGTGCTTGTGTATTGCAGCAAATGCTTTAGTGTCGACTCGTTCCTCTGTTATTCCTTTTCTTTCGCTCTCCTCCTTTAACTTTATGGTGAGAATTTCGAACGAAGGTAACTGATCTCGTGTTTCCATAGCGACCACGAAATGTTCAAATTGCTCTGGAAGACTTGATAGCAAAACGTTAGTGCGAAGTTCGTCGTTTATGTCTATTCCAACTCCAGTTAGACAATCCAGAATTTCCACAAATTCACTTATGTAGGTCGTCATGCTCTGCCCTTGCTCCATCCGTTTATTAAGCAGTTTCTTGTATAACTGTACTTTTCGTACAGGTCCGCTTGGTTGATGAACTTCCTTCAACTTGGTCCATGCCTCCACAGCCGTTAAGCAATTCTTGATGTAGGCCAATTGAGATGTCTTGACACTCAATGTTATTGTCGCCAACGCTTTACTGTCCAAGGCCGCAAACTGTTGTCCTTCCGGAACATTCGTTTCAGTTAGCTCTCCAGACGTAACACTCCACAGACCGGAATGCACTAACACAGATCGCATCTGTATTTTCCATGTGTCATAGTCTCCCCTAACTTATCAATTTTATAAAGAGCACTCATTGTTCTTAATCTTGAGTCACACACCGAATAACTTGAACTCTTTAGTGCCTGGGCCCATAACCTATTGAGCGGCAGAATTCGAAGCCACCAAAATCAGAAAACCGTGTGTATGCTGCGGAACTTTATTTGTGACAGAAAATGTATGCGAAGGAAAAATGAAAAAGTTGGTATACATAATTTCTTATTCTCTATTTCTTGGACTATACAAGCGTGCATTGCATCATCCTAATAATGTACCGGGTACTTTATTTTCTACAGCTAAGCTCTGTGTCCATAATTTCTTTATAGAAACTAATGTTGGTAACATGAAATAGCTCAGCATATGAGTCATAGGTCAGAACGTCCTTATTGTCTTTATAAAGAAAGAAGTCGTGATTCGAATAATTAATTATTTCGGATGTTGTTATGATAATTATATAAGTAAATAATATAATATAATATAATAACTTATAAATATAAGTATAGGAAAAAAAATTTTAAGACTGAATATTATCTTTGTGAACTATTCTATTCCTATTGTTTATTATTACTTTATTACCCTGGTTTTCCTTAACTACCTGTTTTTTATATCTTGGTTTTAGTTTGTTTCTTTCCCCATATTTCTTTTCATAAATTATTTCTCCTACATTATAATTTTTTTGTTTCTTGTCTTTGTTATGCGTTTCTAGCATAACTGTTTGAGCTTGTTGGAGAATGTTAGGTATTTTCTCATGGTTTATTTTGTTGTATAATATGTCCAATGGCTTTTCATTGGTAACTGAGTGAATACTCTGATTATATTTTTGAGCTGCCCTTATTATTTCAGAGTAATCTGTTAGATTGTATTCATCTTTGATACATCTAGCGATCTCTGTGAGTGTTGAATGTGGCCTTTCAATTTGACCATTCGAAGTGCTATGTCTTGGATCTGCAAAATGTATTGTGAGTCCACTTCTACTTATAAATGAACGAAATTGCGCAGATGTGAAACTTGGTTCGTTGTCTGTCATGACGGTTTTGGCTAATGGATAATGTTGTAAAATTTCTAGTACTTTGTTTTCAATATTTAACTTATTTAACTATTTCTTTGACTGTTAAGAATTTTGAATAAGCGTCAATACATGTTAAAAAAATTTGTTTATCTGCGTAAAATATATGAATATGAAGATTTTCACCTTCGCTAGTTGGAATTGGTGCTTCACCTATTTCTACTGGATGTCTGCAATATTTATTTTGGTTACAAATGACGCAATTTTTTATATATTCTTTTAATTTTATAAATAATTTTGGCCAATAATAAAGTCTAGATATTTGTTTGTAATTTTTGTCTAATCCTCTATGGGCACGAAAATGAGTCTCTTCAATAATAATTGCCTTATCTTCATCATTTTCTACGTCTTGTAAAAAAATTCTTGTAAATAGGAATTTTTTTCCGAAATTTTCTTTTAGTGGTTTTTGCAATAAGTAAAGGTCTTCGAGGGTACAATGCAGGCCTATGGTTATATTTGGTGAAATATATTCTTTTAGTAACGTTACTAAATTCTCTGGGGAATCATACTCAATAATATGTCTAACATTATTGAAGACATTTATTGATTCGTGGACTGTTAATCTGCCAGTAGTGATTAGGAGTTGAATTTTGAATTGATTAAGTGGTTTATTAGTTTCTTGGATTACATTTTCGAAGCTGCTTTCTGCAGAATGAATTGTATTTTCATCAGAGCTAACCTCTGATATATCTGCGTCTGCGTACAAATTGTTTATTTGGACTCTAGATAAGGCATCCGCTACAACATTAGTTGTACCTGGTTTGTAATGAATTTGTGGTGTAAAACTTTGTATGAATAAATACCAACTTTTCATGTCAATATTTGGGTTTTTGTCAGATATTGAATACGATAATGGCTGATGATCGGTGTGAATTTCCATTCCAACCACGCCATATAAATAGTTTCTTAGGGTTTTTAATGCCCAAACAATTGCAAATAATTCTTTTTTGTTTGTGGCGTATGCTCGTTCTGTTTTATTGAGGGTTTTTGATATAAAGGTTATAGGTTTACCCTCTTGTGACAGAACCGCTCCTTATGCTATATTTGAAGCGTCTGTTGTAAGAACGAATTTTTTACTATAATCTGGTTGCACTAATTCAAGTTGATTAGTAAGGTTTTGCTTAAGTTCATTGAATGCTTTTACAGCTGGTTCGTCCAACTGTACCGACATTTTTTTTGACATGTTTTTAGATATTTTACCATTATGGCCTCCCAAATATGAGGTGAGTGGTTTTGCTATGTAAGCATAATTACGGACAAACTTTCTATAATAACCTGTTAGGCCAAGAAAGCTTCTAAGCTCTCTGATATTTTTTGGAATTGGGTAATTTTGTATTGCTGCGATTTTGACTGGGTCTGTTTTGATTGCATTATAAGAGACTACGTATCCAAGAAAGTTGGTTTCTTGCGAAAAGAATTTGGATTTTTCTAAAGAAATTTTCATATTTGCTTCTAAAACGATATTTATTATTCTAGTTAAATCATTAAAATGTTCCTCTACTGAATTTGAGAAAATTATTATATCGTCCATATAGACGTGGCAAGTTTTTCCAACTTGATCTCTTAAAATGTCATCCATTGCTCGTTGGAAGATTCTTGGAGCGTTTGTCAAGCCAAAAGGCATTCTTAAAAATTCGTATTTACCGTTATTTATAGAAAAAGACGTTTTTTGAATGTCGGATTCTCTCATTAATATTTGATGAAAACCTGATTCCAGGTCAATTGTGGAAAAAAATTCAGCTATCAGCTAATATGACAGATGGATCCTGCATAGGGTAACTATCAGGAATTGTGTTTTCATTTAATTTTTTAAAATCTTGTGTGGAAAAAAATTCAGCTATCAGCTAATATGACAGATGGATCCTGCATAGGGTAACTATCAGGAATTGTGTTTTCATTTAATTTTTTAAAATCAATGACAAGTCTTAGTTTTGGACTGCCATCTTCATTGTATCCTTTTTTCGGAACTACAAGAACTGGAGAATTATACGGACTCCTGCTAGGTTTTATGATTTTTTCGGACAACATTCTTTTAATTTCTTTATTAACAAATTCTGCTCCAGATTGGGCATATGGGTATTGTTTACCATATATGGGTCTATCATGTTCTAAGTTTATTTCCCCTCTAATATCAGTGCGGAAAGGGATTTGCATATTTATTTTAGAGTGCTCATCTTTGATATGGTTTGTTATTATATTTCTTAATTCTTCCATATCATTTTCTGGTTTCAATTTTATGTTGTTTAGGCAATGTTTTTTATTTTTTTTGTTGCCTGAAATGGATTGTGAGGTTATTGACCTTAGACCTTCATTTTTTGATTGGAAGAACTTTATTGAACAAAAATCCTCTGAGCGCTCTGATTCGGAGCTGTAGTCATAGTCGCTTGTTTCGACGCAGACTGAATATGATTTAACTTGTTTTATCTGGTTAAAATATTTGTTTATTAAGAATTTTTTTTATTAAGACCAGATGGCGGCATTTATGACGAGGGTGGAAAACCTTCTTGAGAGAGTAATGGACAAAATATTCGAGCGAATGACAGCTATGATGAGCTCCATCCTCTCTCAAGTATGCAGCAAATAGGCCTGCACGTAGCCCTTTGGAACGCTAACGGACTTGTCCAAAACAGGCTTGAGGTGGAACATTTTATACACACTCAATGCATCGACATACTGCTTATAGCAGAAACCCATTTCACCCATAAGTCATTCCTGAAATTGCACGGATATGACGTAATACATGCAGACCATCCTAGCGGAAGAGGACACGGAGGAGCGGCGATCATAGTCAAGGCCAGCATTGACTACAACGACATAGCAATACTCAAGGAAGACTGGATCCAGTGCGCCAGAATTTCCGTCTCCACTCCTTTGGGAAAAATCACCATTGCGTCTGCATATATACCCCCACAACATAAAGTCTCGGAAGGCCAGTTCGACCTCCTGCTGAGTGATATAGGCGACAAATTCATCGTCGCAGGAGACTTTAACGCCAAGCATCCTTGGTGGGGCTCGAGAGTGAGTAATCCCAAAGGTACTGCATTATTCAAATGCATACAGCGCAGAGCCTATAACTGCCATTCAACTGGAGAGCCCACGTATTGGCCCACAGACCCCCAACGACTGCCGGACCTTCTCGACTTCGCCATCTCCCATGGAATCCATCCGGACTCCATAGCCTGCTCGGCAAATAAAGATCTCTTCTCTGATCACAGTGCGGTGGAACTCCACATTAACACCCCTGTAGAGAAGAAAGTCGCCCGACTCAGGATGATCAGACCTCGCACCAGCATAGAGAGCTACTCCGAGTGGATGGAGAACGCCCTAGAGAGCGCGCAGCCAGACCTTAGCACGGGTGCTGGTATCGATCAGGCTGTTGAGAATCTCACTCAAGAGATGCACAACGCTGCCTTAATTGCAACTCCTAGGGCTCCATGCAACAATAGGAAGTTGCAAAGGCATTTACACCTGTGGTCTCCTGAAGTGGCTGCACTCCTCAATGAGAAGAGACGACGGAGAAGGATTTGGTTCCAAACCAGGTACCCCAGCGATAAAACAGCTTTCAATCGTGCAACCAAAAAACTCAAGAAGTTGCTGCAGAGGTTGCGGACTTGCGCATTCGAAGAGTACCTGCGCCAGGTCGAGCCTGGGGACCCCCAACATAATTTGTGGAACTTAACCCGCCATTTAAAGCGTCCCAAGCAAAGGGTCGCCCAAATACGAAAATCCGACGGTGGATGGTGTCGTTTGGATCAGGAAAGGGCCGATGCTTTTGCTGCTCACCTCGAAGCAGCCTTCAAGCCATTCAACATGTGCACGGAAGAGGACAGAGCAGAAACGGAGTTCGTACTGGCCCTACCACCCACGAACCTTAGCCAGATGGAGCCCGTATCGGAGGAAGAGGTCAAGGAGGAGGTGTCAGGCCTCAACGCCAAAAAATCTCCGGGTGCAGATGGGATAGAGGCACTCGCGGTCAAGCTTCTCCCACCTTCAGGAATAAGGAGGCTCACAAGGATCTATCGGTTGCCATGTTTAATTTTTGAAAATTATTTATTATCGTTATCGTGTTTAATCGTTAGGTATTTAATTTTTTCAAGAGATTTGACTTAATTTTATATAAAAAATTTTGTTAGTATTTTATTTATTTTTTTTTTTTAATGTAAAGTAAATTTAATGTGTAACTAAGGATAAGCTTTTTTTAATTTCTCACGGTGATGTTGTATCCTGTCTTCCTTAGTTAGATATCCTGTTGGGTTTCTTCCTTCCTGCTATCTGTATCCTGTTCTCCTTAGTCAGATGTCCGGTTGGGTTACTTCCTTCCTTCTTCCGTTGGATCAGTTTTTGTATTTAATTGAATTTTTTGCTTTGTTTTTCTTTGATTTATTTATTGTATATATAGGTGTTTTTTTTGTTTGTATTATTCCTAGTTCCTAGTTTCCTAGTTTCTTTTTATACCCTTGCAGAGGGTATTATAATTTTGTCCAAAAGTGTGCAACGCAGTGAAGGAGACATCTCCGACCCTATAAAGTATATATATTCTTGATCAGGATCACCTCCTGAGTTGATATGAGCATGTCCGTCTGTCTGTCTGTCCGTCTGTCTGTCCGTCTGTCTGTCCGTCTGTCTGTCTGTCTGTTTCTTCGCGAACTAGTCTCTCAGTTTTGAAGCTATCGTCTTGAAACTTTGCACACACCCTTCTTTCCTTTGCACGCAGTATATAAGTCGGAACGGCCGGGATCGGCCGACTATATCCTATAGCTGCCATATAACTGATTGATCGGAAATGGTATAACTTTGGTGTTTTTAAATTTAGAGACTTCAAATTTAACATGAGAGCTATTTTTGGCGACAAATTACGACATGCCAAATTTCATAAGGATCGGCCGACTATATCTTATAGCTGCCATATAACTGAACGATCGGAAATGACCCAACTTTCGTGTTTTTGAAGATAGAAAGCTGGAATTTGCTACAGATTATATTTTTGTTCAGTTAATCCGACCTACGAAATTTCATTAGGATCGGCCGACTATATCCTATAGCTGCCATATAACTGAACGATCGGAAATGGTATTTGGTAGAAATATCAACTTTCGTATTTTTGAAGATAGAAGCTTGGGACTTTTTTTTAGATTTTTTATTGTAATTAATTGGTTTTATTATGATGTAATCATAAGGATCGGCCAACTATATCCGATGTTTGCGATATATATCCAGTTTTAACTGCAAGGGTATATAAACTTCGGCTCCGCCCGAAGTTAGCTTTCCTTTCTTGTTTATTATACTTTTTGGTTTATATAACTTATTTTTATACCCTTGCAGAGGGTATTATAATTTTGTCCAAAAGTGTGCAACGCAGTGAAGGAGACATCTCCGACCCTATAAAGTATATATATTCTTGATCAGGATCACCTCCTGAGTTGATATGAGCATGTCCGTCTGTCCGTCTGTCCGTCTGTCCGTCTGTCTGTTTCTACGCAAACTAGTCTCTCAGTTTTAAAGCTATCGTCTTGAAACTTTGCACACACCCTTCTTTCCTTTGCACGCAGTATATAAGTCGGAACGGCCGGGATCGGCCGACTATATCCTATAGCTGCCATATAACTGATTGATCGGAAATGGTATAACTTTGGTGTTTTTAGAGTTAGAGAGTTCAAATTTGACATGAGAGCTATTTTTGGCAAAATAATACGACATGCCAAATTTCATAAGGATCGGCCGACTATATCCTATAGCTGCCATATAACTCAACGATCGGAAATGACCCAACTTTCGTGTTTTTGAAGATAGAAAGCTGGAACTTGGTACAGATTATATTTTGATCCATCCTACCAAATTTCATAAGGATCGGCCAACTATATCCGATGTTTGCGATATATATCCGGTTTTAGCTGCAAGGGTATATAAACTTCGGCTCCGCCCGAAGTTAGCTTTCCTTTCTTGTTTTTATTGTTTTTTTGCTTATTCAGTTCCAAATCACTGTCGCACTGTGTTATTAGATTTGTTTTTGTTTGTGTTGTTTTTCAGTGAACACGGTTTTTAATTTTTTGAACACTGAATTTTTTATTTTAATGGTTTAATGATTTGTATATATTTTTAATGATTTGTATATATTTTGTTTATTTTTTTATTGGAGTCTTTGCCAATCACTAGTATTTTGTTTGCCTGTTCAACGCGATTAAATTGGGATTTATATGAGTTTTTTGAGCCACGCAGGTGCTTTCTTTCTAATTAATTTGTTTTTATTTTAATTAATTATTTTTTAGAATCACTTTTATTTGCATGGCCCCACGTTGGGCGCCAATTAAATTTATCCCGAAGTTCACTTTTTAAAAAAATAATTTTTAATTTTTAATTTTTTATTTTTAAAAACTTTATTTATTATTTCTTATTTGGTTCATAAACTTTATTTAAACGCTTAGGCTAGACCGATTGTATGTGAAAGGCTTTCTCCTGGAATAAGACCGCCAATTTTTAATTGCCAGATAACCAACAAACCTCGGCTTAAGAGAAATAACCCAAAAGGGTACAATCTCAAGCTTTCGACCGAGTTTGGCTCAGCGGACTCATGCACACAATTAAAACGTATTTGCCAACATACACCCACAAGCTACTGGAATCATACCTCTACAATAGGGTATTCTCAGTGAGATGCAACGCAGCTACTTCGGGCGACTACACCATCGAAGCTGGAGTTCCACAAGGAAGCGCACTCGGCCCGTGTCTATATGTTTTGTATGCTGCGGATATTCCTACGAGCGCACAACTAACAACCTCAACGTTCGCCGACGATACCGCTATCCTTAGTCGCTCCAGATGCCCAACGCAGGCAACAACCGAACTGGCTAATCATCTAATAGTAGTGGAAAGGTGGCTGTCCAATTGGAGAATTAAAATAAACGAACAAAATTGTAAACATGTAACGTTTACTCTTAATAGACAAACATTCGCTCCGCTTTCACTAAACGTTATGCAGATCCCTCAAGCTAACGAAGTAACGTACTTTGGCGTACAACTTGAAAGACGACTAACCCGGCGTAGGCATATCAAACGCAAGAAGATGCACCAAAAACTGAAAGCCAGCAGCCTGGATCATAATTTCACTGTGCCTGGACTACAAGTTACTGCTCTACAATTCAATCCTAAGGCCAATATGGACGTATGGCTCCCAGCTGTGGGGGAACGCGAGCAGCAGCAACATAGACATCATACAGCGTGCACAATTAAAAATCTTGAGAACTAACACTGGGGCACTTTGGTATGTTCGCAACGAAAACATCCACCGGCATCTGGGTATCCTCGCAGTGAAATAGAGAAGAGAGAAGATTCGCAAAGCGAAGATTTAAGAATATATATATTAAATTCAAAGACTTTTCACCTCTCTTTTTCGTTATACTTTAGAGTAGTTAGGTCGTTTCCATCCGTCGTAAAGAAACCACTTTTTTTCAGTGTTTCATTGCTAAAAATATTTTCTATTGTCTTGTCGCCGTCCCACCATGGTCCCAAAGTCCAAAAATAAAAAAATTGATAACTGGAAAAAATGTACGAAAAGAAACAAATCGCCTCCAAAAGACCCAAGCATCTTCATGGCAAACCAGACTTTTCTAGAAATCTAAAGGGATTTTCGAAAAATAGATTTGAAGATGTGAACAGTTGCTCATTTGTAAAGCGCATCGCGAATATTTCACAACTAAACCGAACTTTGAAGTGGTCAGATCATTAGTTACGTGTTCAAATTAAAATTGTTTGTAATGGATTCTAAGTTAAAGGTATTTTCTATAAAATGAGATATAAATTAACGCGTTCGTGCTTTTTCGCCTCTTTCGAACCTCTGCAGTTGCAATCCGGGGCACCGGCGGTATTTCAGGGCCCGCTACACTTTACGTCGCCTCCGGCCGCCTGTCTTGGCGTGTGGGGAGACTAAATCTTCTCATTCTTCCCCATTCTTCGGGAACGGCAGAGTTGGCTGGTGTTGTAAGTTCCACACGCGTTTTTGATGCTCGCGTTTGGTTTTAACTGTTTTGGTGTGGATGGTGTGGACTTATCCACTTCCCCCTTTTTTTGGGATCGACTGATTGTTCCCCCCTCTATTCCCCCCTGATGTGTGTTTTTTTTTTATTGTTTCTGGTTTTTTTTATTCTTTTTATTTTGATTATTAAGTTTATTTTTTGTTTCTTTTTTCCTTTTTCTTTATATTTCGCTTTTATTTCAATTATTATATTATAACTATTATTTGTTAATTATTATAACATATCAACAAAATTTAATATGTTTATCAATAAATTTTTTAAACCGAAGCTTTTATCATGAAATTTGTAATCCCGCTGCAAGTAATCTCATTGCAATTTTTGTAAAAACATAAACATTTAATTATTCCAATTCGACTAAAAACAGCCTCATTTCAGAGTCCCAATTTCTAAGCGTCACTTCAGATTGAAAACCAAAACAATATTTTGGTAAACAGAATCTCTACTCAAATCTCTCTTACTCGTTTTAAGTGAAATTCAACTAAACAGCTCTAGCCATTCTTGAGGGGGCACCCACTTTATAAGAAATTCCACATTTTTCTTGTCACCTCGATCAAGTAATAAATTCCGACTCAACCGACTCGAGAACAAAGCCTCTCAGAGAGAAAAGCTTCTTTTAAGCTTTGATCTGCAATAAGCTACAGCTAGGGTACCTATAAAAAGGACTTAGAGTCCCAAAGCTAAGTTAGTTCTAAAACTCTTAAGTTCTAAGCAGTTTTAAAAAATCACACTCTATTAAGAACGGAACTCAAATACAAAATACATTTTGGGCTCTTGCACTGGGTGTATCTGCTGCTGTTGTGCTTTATGCTGCGCGTCGATGGGTGCTCCGTTTGCCTTTATCGCTACTGCTGCTCCGTCGTCGTTGATAGATGCTTTCATTGCTATTGCTGCTTGTAACCCACTGTCAGTTTTGCAGATAATGGCCGGCACCTTATCCGGGTTGGCTTCTAATAGGCAAACTGACCAAGCAAACCCAAGGGATGATCCGCGGTTTAGTTTCCTGGCAGCCCGATAAGGGGCCGTCCATATATTGCGTGACGCGCCTGGGGGGGGAGCGGGTTCGGGTTAACGTCACGGTTTGTGGTCACGGGGGTCTAACCTCGCGTAATAGTTTGTCACGCAGGGGGTCACTGGTCGTCATACACTTGTGCCCATATGCGCTGCCGGATCCGTGACGGGCCAAGGACTGGGCACCGCGCCTCCGTTAATCAGAAATTCACCATGCATACGGGCTAGTGAGTAGAGCTGGAAAACAATCGATGGCACTTAAATTTTCTAAACATCGATGGTTGTTGGGCCACTATCGATTGTTTTTATTGTATCTGTGCATTGAGGGCAACTTGTAAGTAAAATTGGTTAATTTTATTTTTTAATTTTATTTTATTAAATTTTTTATCACATGTAGTGAAATTTACATGGTATCACATGTAATTTACATCACAATCATTGTAATGTTATGTTTTCGTATAACCAAAAATATTTGATCTTTTTTTTATAAGCATACCAACAACAGAACAGCCTTTGCAATGCTGTCTAAAAAAGTCTTGTGCGTGCCAGCATCTTCTTGCGCTTCAGAGCGAGCGTTCAGCAAAGTTGGACAGATTATATCTGACAAGAGATGCGCCTTAAAATCAAACATTGTTGATTAATTAATGTTTTTAAATAAGAAACTCAATCTCGAAATAAAAATCTCTTATCTCAAATAAAAAACTGAATTGTTATTATACCTTTGCAGAGGCTATTATAATTTTGGTCAAAAGTGTGCAACGCAGTGAAGGAGACATCTCCGACCCTATAAAGTATATATATTCTTGATCAGGATCACCTCCTGAGTTCATATGAGCATGTCCGTCTGTCCGTCTGTCTGTCCGTCTGTCTGTCTGTTTCGACGCGAACTAGTCTCTCAGTTTTAAAGCTATCGTCTTGAAACTTTGCACACACCCTTCTTTTCTTTGCACGCAGTATATAAGTCGGAACGGCTCGGATCGGCCGACTATATCCTATAGCTGCCATATAACTGATTGATCGGAACTGGTTTAACTTTGGTGTTTTTAGAGTAAGAGAGTTCAAATTTGACATGAGAGCTATTTTTGGCAAACCATTACGACATGCCAGATTTCATGGGAATCGGCCGACTATATCCTATAGCTGCCATATAACTGAACGATCGGAAATGACCCAACTTTTGTGTTTTTGAAGATAGAAAGCTGAAACTTAGTACAGATTCCAATTTTGGTTAGTTGATCCAACCTACCAAATTTCATTAGGATCGGCCGACTATATCCTATAGCTGCCATATAACTGAACGATCGGAAATGGTTTTTGGTAGAAATACCAACTTTGGTATTGTTAAAGATAGAAGTTTGGGACTTGTTTTAAATTTTGTATTATAATAAATTGGGTTATATTATCATATTCTCATAAAGATCGGCCAACTATATCCGATGTTTGCGATACATATACAGTTTTAACTGCAAGGGTATATCAACTTCGGCTCCGCCCGAATTTAGCTTTCCTTTCTTGTTTTTATTTTTTATTTGAAAACATCGATGTTTCATCTTAACTTTAAAAACATCGTAAACATCGATAGTCCCAAACATCGATTGTTTACCAGCTTTACTAGCGAGCATGAATCAGGAGTCCTGGTCAGGAGATAGGTGACCGGGGTGTCCCCGATAAATTTCCTCGGTGGGCTTGAACTGACGAATCGGCATAATCTTATCTCGCAGGATGACGCCTGTTCGTTACGATTTAGACCTGACCTTTTACACGATTCTGGCAGGCCCAACTCGACTGTTACGGGGCTTCCTCGCTCGTCATTCAGCTTAAACCAGCCCTTTTTACAAACGCTCTAGCTCTTGAATGTCGGAATCTCCAAAAGCGGTCCTCCAACTCAACGGTACAAGCTTTCTAAAAAGATTCCTCCCGAATCGATCGCTATTGCGTGGAGCAGGTCAGGCCACGATGGCTGAGTGGCTCGACGTACTTCTGTGTCAATTCTGGGAAGTCGAAAATTGTGTCAATCCAGTCGTAACGGCATCCAAAGAGGAGCTTGATTTCGCGTTGAAGATAGGGGAGTATTTCGTCAGTCTTCCAGCTCAATGCAGCTTCGATGTACTTGGCTAGTGTTACACGCAGTCCTTGAAACGCTTCCATACTCTAACAAGAAAGGAAAGCTAACTTCGGGCGGAGCCGAAGTTGATATAGCCTTGCAGTTAAAACCGGATATATATCGCAAAAATCGGATATAGATGGCCAATCCTTATGATTACATCTGTAACGAACTGTCTTTTCTGCTTCCGCTCGCCACAATTTGCCTCGGCTAGATCACAGAGTTTCGCGGATCCGTTCCACCGAATTTATAGATTCGACGTGATTGCCCAAGCCCAGAAAGTAATACAAATAGCTTGAAGTTTCCACACTCTTTATTTTGAGACCTCTTTACACTACAAAAGGCTTTTTTTCTCTTTTACTCGTTCCTCCTTCCGTTTCTGCTGGCTCCGTCGTCGGCGTCCTATGCGGGTTGTCCAAAATACGCCGCCGCTACTCCGTCGCCGCCGTTACTCCGTCGCCGATGGTACTCCTGTCGCCGCGCTGCTAGCGATTCCGCTACCCTCCGCCCTTTGGCCTTAAGAAACACCCCCTTGGGTCGACTACGACTGATCTGACGGTTGGCTGCGGTCGGTCGCCTCCGCTACACCGGGACACCGTGCATACGCTCCGTTGCCAGGTTTGGGAGTTTGTTTGCTGACTGCCGCCTCCGCTACACCGGGACACCGTGCATACGCTCCGGTGCCAGGTTTGGAAGCCGCCGTGTGCCTGATCATATGTCGCGATTCCGCTACACCGGGCGTAGTGGCGGGGCTGGTGACTTGGACGCGAATGTTCCAGGGTGTTCTTACTTGGTCTGTGACTTGGACGCGAGTTCTCGAGTCGGCCGATCCTTGTTTCGCAGGACCACGCCTGTTGGTTGCGATTCCAGTAATCGGTAAGGCGTACGCCAGACTTATCCTTTCTTCACTTCCTTGCAAGGCTACCTGCCGTGTTCGGGAGTGGCTCAACTCGGTCTCCCCACCCTGGTTCTGTCTGGTGTCTCGTCCTTTACGTTTCGTGTACACCGGGCGTGCGATCCCGAGTCGGTCTATCCTTGTCTCGCAGGACCACGCCTGTTAGTTGCGATTTCAGGAGTCGTTAAGGCGTACGCCAGACGTATCCTTTCCTCACTTCCTTGCGAGGCAACCTGCCGTGTTCGGGTTTTCAGAGGAAGGTCCAGGAATGGATCCTTTCCTTATTGTCTTATTCGCTCTCCTTGCGCTTGGCTGTCGGACTCTCCAAAGGCGGTCCTTCAACTCAAACAAACCAAATCCTTTTTAGAAACGCTGTAACACTTGAATGGCGGACTTTCCACAGGCGGTCCTCCAACTCAACGCTACAAGCTTCCTAAAAAGACTCGTCCCGAGCCGCTCCAATGGGCCTCCTTTTATACTGGAGCACCCGTTAATCCCCCTGGATTCTGCTCCTGCCGTTAATCCTGCTTCCAGAATCACGCCACCTTCCCCTTGGCGGGTCGCTGTCCGTGGCCCCTCGTTTCCCCCGGCCACGGATCTCTGCTGCTGGTATGTGGTGCACCGGAGGGCATCCAGGGCCCTTTGCACTCTTCGTCGCAACCCCCTCTTTGCTCCTTGCCGCTCCTCGACGCCACACTTTCTAAGGCACGCCTGCGCATCGTGCTGATTCCCCCACTGGACTACTTTCCCCAACGTTGCCCTGGGACCCGTTACGTTCCACGTCGATTCCTTCTTTCCCCGGGTGGCGCCGTTCACCCTTTCACCGGCCACCGTTACGCTCCACGTGGATTCCGTCCTCCCACAGGAAGCCCTTCGCCGGAACCCACGGTAACTGGCTTTCACCTTTCCCCCCAACCCCCCGTACTGATCCTGGCGACATTCCCTTGGGCTGCCCGGGTTGATGACCGGTGGTTGACCCCCTTTTTCCGCCTGAACATCTCTCACGAGTCAATTTGTACCATTTTAACTGACCATTTTAACTCGTATGAAACGAGTCGCTGCACGGCTTGTTCCAGCAGGTGTCTGCTGACATGCTGGATCGCGCTAATTCCGACTCCACGTTCATGGAACGTATTATTTCAGCTGATAAGATGTGGATGTATGAATACGACACGCTTTCAAGTCAACAATCGTCCGAATGGCGACCAAAATATGCTCCAAACCCGAAATTATGAAATTCGGCAAGCAATCAGAACATAGACTGACGTAACCAGCGACTGTAAAAAAACTACTTCACAGATCGCGCTCAAACTTTACTTAGTAATGCAAAACAATGCTAGCAACATAACAAAAAAAAATTTCCGAAATCGGTTTAGCACAGGCGTTTTAATTAATCCAGTCCCGGTACTTTTTTGACAGAAGGTAAAAGACGTAAAAAATAGTCCCAAGCTTCTATCCCCTAGTTTCTTCTTACAGGATTTCAAATGGTTCCTACCTCATCATTGCATGTTGAAGGAGAATAGCTCAACAATCATGCTTAGGGTGGTATTTGATGGTTCTGCTGCTATAACCTCGGGATTTTATAATGGCCAGGCCTGTCATGCAGCCCAAGCTACTTCACTTTTTTTTAAGATTTTGGTCTAATCTTGTCGCGTTAAATTGGGCAAAATAAATTGTCCTTTGTTAAATGTATCGCTGTATCAGAATGACTTCAACTGACAGCTACCTCCAATGTAATCTCTGGTGAGAATTAACCCAGGATGCGCTCCTGATGTATAACATATACGGTCACCTACGGAACTGGCCCTGCATTATATTTGGCCCTAAGAGCAATAAGAGCTTGCCGTGCGGTTTCTACGTGGATGATATTGTCTCTGGTGGCAAGTCTATGGAAGAAGTTATCAACATAAGGTAGTAAGTTGCTGGAATCCTATTCAAGGAAGAGTTTCGCTTGAGAAATTGGTGCTCCAACAATTCGGAGTGCATGAAGGGGTCGGGAGACCTACTTAACCTTTTATGATGGTAGCAGTTTAAAAAAACTCTAGGACTCGCGTTGAACTTTTCCACCGATCCGCATTGTTTTCGGCCTCAGCGCTTTAATTGTCCTCTAAACCATGTAGACGAGATATTTCTACGAAAGCTGTGCAGGGAGCGGCTTTCCTGGGACTAGAGCCTTTCCCAGGAGTTGAACTCAGAATGGAAAGAAATCTGTCACAGCTTTGATCAGATACAGCTATTGGAATTTCCCCAATAGTCTCTTGCTTCTGTAGATGTCGATAAATTCTGCGATGCCCGCATGGAGGCTTATGGGGCCTGCACTTACGTGGTATCGCTGCTTCTCGGGCTGTAAGGCGATTTCTGTGTTCTAAGTCTCGGGTTGCTTCTTTCAAGACATTACCAATACCCAAACTGGAATTTGCAGGAGCCAAGCTGTTGGCAAGGCTAATGTCTTAAGTCTCCAACCTAGGAACATACAAGTATAGTGGAAAGTATGTTTGTTGGTGCGATTTAACCGTCGCACTCTCCTGGATCCAAGATGAGCCGTCCAGGTTCCACGTCGTTGTCACTAACCGCGTCCAAGATTCTGACGGGCTTCATGGAATGGCGCCATGTTTCTACGGCTTCTATGGTTTTCTATCCGGCGGATCTTCTATCCCGAAGTGCTCATCCAGCACTGCCGGGATGCAGTCTGTAGCACATGATCGTTCTTTTCTTCTTATTATACCCTTGCAGAGGGTATTATAATTTTGTCCAAAAGTGTGCAACGCAGTGAAGGAGACATCTCCGACCCTATAAAGTATATATATTCTTGATCAGGATCACCTCCTGATTTAATATGAGCATGTCCGTCTGTCCGTCTGTCTGTCTGTCTGTTTCTACGCGAACTAGTCTCTCAGTTTCAAAGCTATCGACTTGAAACTTTGCACACACCCTTCTGTCCTTTGCACGCAGTATATAAGTCGGAACGACCGTGATCGTCCGACTATATCCTATAGCTGCCATATAACTGATTGATCGGAAATGGTATAACTTTGGTGTTTTTAGAGTTAGAGAGTTCAAATTTGACATGAGTGCTATTTTTGGCAAAACATGCCAAATTTCATAAGGATCGGCCGACTATATCCTATAGCTGCCATATAACTGAACGATCGGAAATGATCCAACTTTCGTGTTTTTGAAGATAGAATGGTGGAATTTAGTACAGATTATATTTTTGGTCAGTTAATCCGACCTACAAAATTTTATTAGTATCGGCCGACTATATCCTATAGCTGCCATGTAACTGAACTATCGGAAATGGTATTTAGTAGAAATATCAACTTTCGTATTTTTGAAGATAGAAGCTTGGGACTTTTTTTTAGATTTTTTATTGTAATTATTTGGTTTTATTATGATGTAATCATAAAAATCGTCCAACTATATCCGATGTTTGCGATACATATCCGGTTTTAGTTGCAAGGGTATATCAACTTCGGCTCCGCCCGAAGTAAGCTTTGCTTTCTTGTTTTTATACCCTTGCAGAGGGTATTATAATTTTGTCCAAAAGTGTGCAACGCAGTGAAGGAGACATCTCCGACCCTATAAAGTATATATATTCTTGATCAGGATCACCTCCTGAGTTGATATGAGCATGTCCGTCTGTCCGTCTGTCCGTCTGTCTGTTTCTACGCAAACTAGTCTCTCAGTTTTAAAGCTATCGTCTTGAAACTTTGCACACACCCTTCTTTCCTTTGCACGCAGTATATAAGTCGGAACGGCCGGGATCGGCCGACTATATCCTATAGCTGCCATATAACTGATTGATCGGAAATGGTATAACTTTGGTGTTTTTAGAGTTAGAGAGTTCAAATTTGACATGAGAGCTATTTTTGGCAAAATAATACGACATGCCAAATTTCATAAGGATCGGCCGACTATATCCTATAGCTGCCATATAACTCAACGATCGGAAATGACCCAACTTTCGTGTTTTTGAAGATAGAAAGCTGGAATTTAGTACAGACTCTATTTTTGGTTAGTTGATCCAACCTACCAAATTTCATTAGGATCGGCCGACTATATCCTATAGCTGCCATATAACTGAACGATCGGAAATGACCCAACTTTTGTGTTTTTGAAGATAGAAAGCTGGAACTTGGTACAGATTATATTTTGATCCATCCTACCAAATTTCATAAGGATCGGCCAACTATATCCGATGTTTGCGATATATATCCGGTTTTAGCTGCAAGGGTATAGAAACTTCGGCTCCGCCCGAAGTTAGCTTTCCTTTCTTGTTTTTTCTGTTAACGTTGCTTTCATTTCTTGAATCTTTTATTTGCGAGACTAACAAGATATGTATCAAATCTTATATTTTTAACTTAACTAACAGTCATATTTCATGATACAGAGTTAGACGGCCCTAAAAATCGATTGCTTGGGATACGCTAGAAACCCGAGTCAATCCCCGAGCGAGAAAATTTGAGTGCGAAGACAGTTTTTCTTTGTATGGCTCTTTTTGCTTCTGGATTTCTTCTTTCACTGCGAGGATGCCATGATCCCGGTGAATGTTTTCGTTGCGAACATACCAAAATGCCCAATTGATAGTCCTTAAGATTTTTGATTGTGCGCGGTGTATGATGTCTATGTTGCTGCTGGTCGCGTTCCCCCACAGCAGCTGCCATACGTCCAGATTAGCTTTTTGTATTTTTTTCTTTTGACATAAGAAAATTATAATTATTCTTTTTTTTAACTTTGTTTTTAATTATTTAATCTTTTCTTAATTTAGTCATTGCGACGAAGACGTGATTGGTTGCACAACCTTGTTAGACCTTTTGCCAGGTTGTTGGTGTGAAACAGTAGCTTGATAAAGTATATTTCCTTCTCTTCTGCTATCACTTGATTGACTGGTAGAATGCTTAAGTCGCGATGTATGTATTCGTTGCGAACATATCACGGTGCCCCGGTGCTTGTTCTCAAGGCCTTCGAATGAGCTTGCTGAACTGCTGCCGGAAACCGGGCGTTGATAAGCCAATAAGCTTTTGGCTTTAGGTGTGTTCTTCTGGCTTCAATGTGCCGGAGCCATGTGAGTCGACAGAAGTCGAGGTGTACTTTGTCAGATATGTGACTTCGTTTGCTGCGGGAAAAGAGTGTTTTTTGACGTAAGCGGCGCGCGGTTTTGCCTGGTCAAAGTCCGCGCAGTTTTGCCTGATCAAAAAAATTTTTCATTTAAAAATAAAAAAAAAAATTTGTTGTAAAAAAAGTCTTGTATAGGCTTTGAACCTAACGAATCTTTTTTATTGTGTGTTCAAAACAAATATAAATACCACGTTTATATACGCAATCTCGCGTCCAATCGCGGACAAAATCAACACGGCATGAACTGGCAAGACGCCCCCGGCTCCATCAAAACCAAGCAGACTTCTAAAAAGAAGGCCTATGCTAATTTTCAATAGACGAATTCAGCGACTCCGAGCCCGGAGAAATGAAGCGGAAGCCTGCCAAAAAACATATCATGGATGATGAACCAAGCACCAGTGAAGCAGCCAGAGCTGCGCTAAAGGCTAAACTGGAAAAAAAACTATTTCGCCCTCCTATCTGATAAAGACGATAAAGATGATAATGACGACATGGAAGCGGCCGATGACGATGAGGTACCTATCTCTATTACGTCCCCAAAAGAAGGACGACAAAGTAGTCAAAGCACCCAAGGAGATCAAGCCACCACCGATTTTTATCTCGGACGTAACAAATATTAAGGTCCTCTCCAAAGCCATGTCTGGCGCCCTAGGCGACAAGGTTGAGGTCGAGTCATGACCCCGAACAAGGACGTCTTTACCAAACTTAAGACTTTCCTTAGCTAAAATCCAAAGAGGTTCCACACTTTCCAACCCAGAGACGAACGCGCCTACCGGGTGGTCATCAAGGGCCTCCATTACAAAAATGAATGAAGGCCCTCATGCGGCCTCTTAAAAAGGCTGCGCAACTTATAAGAGAGCGAAAAACGTTTTTGGCCCCAAGCAGGCAACTGCCCTCGGGACCAGCCGCCCCACTTCAACAGGATCGACCACAACGCTAGCAGGGTTGACCCCAATGTCAGCTACGCTGACGCAGCAAGGAATGCTGCCCCACAACCACAACCAGATCCAACCCAATACCGCCAGGCAATCCACTGGACGCGGTTATGTCCAGAATGGAGGCTATGTTTGAGAGAATGATAGAAAAATTTGGGTCAAATGACCCAAATGATCGCCACTGTCTGCAAGTCATTGTACAAACGGGTCTAGACGTCACAATTTGGAACGCGAACGGCCTGGTAAAAAGCAGGCCAGCAGTGGAGCTCTACTGCAAAACTAAAAAAGCCGATATTCTCCTCATATCGAAGACCCATTTTACAAACAGATCCTACCTAACTCTCAGAGGATACGACCTTATTGCTGTCAACCACCCAAACGGAAGAGGTCGCGGGGGTGCGGCCATTCTCATCCGCAGTAGCATCAAGTACGAGACTCTGCCAGCCATTAGATAGGACTGGGTGCAATGCGCTCAAATTCAAGTCCCCACCACCAAGCTCCCTCGGGCCCAAGCTCCTCATTAGCGGGGACTTTAATGCCAAAAACCCTAAGTGGGGCTCCAGAGTCAATAATCCAAAAGGCATGGCCCTACTTAGGCAACTAGGCAACTAGGCAACCTACTGGGCTCAAAATCTCCGCTGCCATAGCGCTCCGACCTACTGGCCAACAGATCGAAAATCCCAGATGTCCTAGACTTCGCCATCACAGGAAAACTGGACTCGGCCGGAATCCAGGTACGAAAAGTCCCCGACCTTATTTCTGACCACAGCACACTTGCCGTTTCATATACATACACGGCAGCCATCTTAAGGTCGGACCGGAAGAAGCTTATTTATAAGACGACGGACATCGGGACATTCCACTTTAGGAAAGAAGCGTTCGACGGGTTCCTTGAACAGTTGGAACCGAGTGACCCACAACACTATATGTGGCGCGTCACGAAAACCATACGACGTCCCATTAAGAGGATCCCACCTGTTCAGCGAGACGATGGCAGTTGGTGCAGGTCAGAGATGGAACGAGCCAACGCGTTCGCGGAACACCTGGAAAGCCTATTCACCCCTTTCTACCGCTGCTCACCAGAAGAGGCAGCAGCAACGGAACGAATCTTGGCAGAGCCCACACGAGGCGACGACTGAATACCACCTGTGACGGAAAAGGAGACAGCTGCCCAGATTTCAGGGTTGAGCAACAACAAAGACCCGAGCGATGATGGCATCAATGCAACCGCATTAAAACTGCTGCCACCTCCAAGCATCAAAATACTGACGAAAATTTACAATAGACGCTTAGAGATTGGGTACTTTCCGACCAACTGGAAACATGCTCTTATAACCATAATACCTAAGCCCGGAAAAGCCGAAGCCGACCTGGCCTCTTGTCGTCCGATTAGTCTCCTATTGATACTCTCCAAAATACTCCAAAAAGTGTTTTTAAGAGCATTGCCAGTACTGGATGAGGGTGGTCTGATCCCCAATCACCAGTTTGGCTTCAGGCGGTCTCACGGAACCCCGGAACAATGCCACAGAGTGGTGCAGTATATCCTGGACGCCTTCGAAACCAAGAAGTACCTCCTGGGTGTAATGCTGGACGTCAAACGAGCCTTCGACCGGGTCTAGCACTCCGGTCTTCTGCTTAAATTGAAGATTAACCCTCCCAGACCTTACTATCTCTTTCAGGACTCGTTCCTGAAGGACCACAAATTTGCGGTCAGATGCGGAGAAGCCACTTCCGAACTCAGGGAGGTCCTGAGTAGTGTGCTGGTAGACGGCATTTCAAATGTCTGAATAGTCCGAATATTAGTCTTGCAGGCCGTGCCCCAAAGTTGGATCCTGTATGTCCAAATTGTCCTTAATATAATAAAGGGCCAAACACACTGCCTTGGGGGACTCCGGCGCGGACCTTCATGAGTCCGGAAGTGGCCTCTCCGCATCTGACCGCAAATTTGCGGTCCTTCAGGAACGAGTCCAGGAAGAGATAGTAAGGTCTGGGAGGGTTAATCTTCAATTTAAGCAGAAGACCGGAGTGCCAGACCCGGTCGAAGGCTCGTTTGACGTCCAGAATTACACCCAGGCAGTACTTCTTGGTTTCGAAGGCGTCCAGGATATACTGCACCACTCTGTGGCATTGTTCCGGGGTTCCGTGAGACCGCCTGAAGCCAAACTGGTGATTGGGGATCAGACCACCCTCATCCAGTACTGGTAATGCTCTACTTAAAAACACTTTTTCGAGTATTTTGGAGCTTATCAATGGGAGACTAATCGGACGACAAGAGGCCAGATCGGCTTCGGCTTTTCCGGGCTTAGGTATCATGGTTACCAGGGCATGTTTCCAGTTGGTCGGAAAGTACCCAATAGGTGGAGTCCCCATTTCGGTAGAATTGCTTCTGAAGAGGTGAAATCACAAGAGTTTGGTGACATTGAATTTATTTCCATTAAAATCATTCTGTCCGCTAAGGCTTTACACATTACATGTTCATATATACCGCCTTCGTCTGAACCACCCACATGATGGCAGCATTTGTCCGCTATTCAATCCGTTTTTAATCCTATTACTGATCGTGACCAGCTCGTCGCTGTGGGCGACTTTAATATACCAGAATTAAAGTGGTCCAACGTCGATAACTCAGCATCTTTATCACTTATCACACACCATGACTTCGCCGCGGGCATGTTTGACATGTCCCTAGGTCAAATAAACCATGTTAGAAATTCGTTAGGTCGGCTTTTAGACTTATATTTTGTATCTGATACTGATGGTACCGCTCTCCCCAGAGCTTTTTCCCTTTCAACCCCAAAGGATCCATATCACACCAACTGGAGGTCTCAATCGAAACCATTTCTGGAATCGATCAGGAGTTTCCATGCGTGGAAAATGAGATTGTCTGTTTCCGTAAAGCTGATTTTCAAAAACTTGAAAGCCTTATCGATACATATGATTGGTCCGATATTGAAATCATTCTATTTTGTCTGTTTTGGCGTATGAACAACTAAGTGTTTAGAGGATAGAATAGGGCTAAAGTTCAGCATCATTATGTCATATACCCATTCTTCGTTCGGCGAATCGAACTGACCAGTAACCAAGGAATATTACTTTGGGTTAATCGGGCAGTTATTCCCTTTATGGGCAGGCAGGAAATTCTCTCTTCTCTGGTGGCCCGGTTTCGATGCAGGTATCGAAAAGGCGGCGAGTCAATGTTTAGCGTGACAACATACGCGAAATTCCTCCCACACGATGGGTTGTACATCACTGGGAGTCTGCGAAGAAACCATGGAAACTATGGAAACGGTCCCAAAATGATTAAGGGCCACGTCTCGAAGCGAGGGTGGCCAACATCCTATTCGGTGTGTCTGGACGATGCCCGCAGTTCTACGATCCTTCTAAAGGGTGTTATATATGTTTAACTGCATATTAGCTGCGACTGCATCTCGCACAGTGATCTCGCCAGTCTTCACTAAATCGTGAGCCCAATCGTGAGCCCATGCAGATTGAGCTGTAGCCACGGGCTATTGTTCTGTACTATATACTTAAATAAATTAATTGTTACTATTGTTAATTAAATAAATTAATTACATGCTTGCACATTAAAACATCATTTAACGAGAATCCCGAGGTCGTAGAAGCGGAACCATCAAACACCACCCTAAGCGTGATTGTTGAGATGTCATAATTTAACACGCAATGATGAGGTAGGAACCATTTCCGACCCTCCAAGAGGGAACTAGGTGACCTAGCTCAAGATATTCCTTTACAAAGGCATAATACTGGATCCGGATTCCTGGCTGACGAAACAACTTCCTTTTTAGAATATGGAAGCGTCTCAAGGACTGCGTGTAAGTAGATCAAAGCTTCATTGAGCCGGAAGACTGACGGAATACTCCCCTATCTTCAACCGAGAAAAAGGATTAGAGCAGTGGAGGGAAAAACGCACACATGTTTAAAATTTAATTGTATATAGCTTACCAAAAATAGAATCTGTACTAAGTTCCAGCTTTCTATCTTCAAAAACACGAAAGTTGGGTCATTTCCGATCGTTCAGTTATGTGGCCGCTATAAGATATAGTCGGCCGATCATTATAAAATTTGGTTGGTCGAATAAACTGACCAAAAAATTCATCTGTACTAAGTTCCACCTTTCTATCTTCAAAAACACGAAAGTTTGGTCATTTCCGATCGTTATATGGCAGCTATAGGATGTAGTAGACCGATCGTTATGAATTTTGGCATGTCGTAATGTTTTGTCATTCCGACTTATATACTGCGTGCAAAGAAAAGAAGGAGGTGTGCAAAGTTTCAAGACGATAGCTTTAAAACTGAGAGACTAGTTCGCGCAGAAACAAACAGACAGACAGACGGACAGACGGACATGCTCATATCAACTCAGAAGGTGATCCTGATCAAGAATATATATACTTTATAGGGTCGGAGATGTCTCCTTCACTGCGTTGCACACTTTTGGACAAAATTATAATACACTCTGCAAGGGTATAACAATAAGAGCAAAGCATTCACTGAGCGAATAAAACGTAGTTTTTTATTTAATTTTTCGTTAATTCAAAAGTTGGAATGGGCACTAAAATGGTGTATTTTAAAGAAAGCTTTGCTAGCAACAGTTCTTAAAAAATTGAAAAACTACGATTCTATATTTTCTGTGGAGAAAACTTTTTCCAACCCAATTTTTGAGACAATTTTTCTCAGTGGAAACAGTTAGATACTCTAGATGTTGGTGTCAATACTCTTGACTGGCCACCACAAAGTCCAGACTTGAATGTTATTGAAAACGTGTGGTCCCTTATAAAACGGAAGCGAATTGATTCTTTGCATAAAAGCAAAAAAGAAACAAATCACTAGGTTACTTCCCTTTGGAACGATGTGCCCACGGATACCCTCAAAGCTTTAGTGGACTCAGTTCCAAAACGACTTCAAAAAGTTATTCAAACTAAAGGGGATTATATATTTTATTAATCCAAATTATATTTTAAGGACATTTCATAATTTATTTTTTGTTCATTATTAAACCACTCGTCAAAATACTTATGCCAAAGGCCGAAAATCAATTTAATTCATATATTTTTATATTTAAATGCATTTTTTTTGTTTAATTATTTTTAATTTTGTATTACCTAGATATGAAATGAAAAACAACATTTGTAAGTTCTATCAAACCAATAAAAACTTATAAGCAAAAATACATCATTTTCATTTTGTCAAAATATTTATGCTGTGTCCTCGCCTTGGCTTAATTTGGAATCCTTCGCAGCCATGAGGACCTTGCTTTCCCGAAACGGTGCATCACCTCCTCCGCTACAGACTACCCAACTTGTGAACTAAAGGTAGTCCCGTCAAAAGTTGAGTTTGTCCAACGCATGGAAGCTCGCAAAAGAGGCTAGCTCCAATAAGCAGGTTTACCCTTTGTAAAAGGGGTCTACTGAGGTCTACGCTCAGTAAGACTGTGCTGTAGGTCGGAGATGTTTACCGCTACAATCGCTGTCACATGCGCTGAATTGTCCGAGACCTGACTCTGGAACCAGAGCAACAAACGTTTACCGAAAACCCGTCCGTAGCAAAAGCAACGTCTCTTATGCCGAAGACTGAGGTTGGGGACTTCGAATTGCGCAACTATAGTTGCCTCGCTGTTCGTGAGATAATCGTGAGATGCACCTGGGAACCAGAGTAAAGAAGTGACCGGCAGGGCGACTTCAAAACGACCAAGACGTTAGCAGTGACCAAAAGCACCGTCTCGCTGAAATCTAGGACAAGAATTAATAATGTGAGAGTGCTCGCCACAGACCGGGCACGCCGAATTTTCTTAGTTAAAATTCTGACGACTTCCAGCCTAAGCACTTGGTGCATATGCGGGAACCGCCAAATCAAGGTTCTCAAATGTCCTGCATCGTTGTTCCAGAAAGCTAACCATTGACTCCCACGTTGGAACGATGTCTAATGAACTCAGCGTCCGCGTGGATCTCCTTCCACTTGGCCTGGGTAGGGGTGTCAAGGTTCTGCAACGGCACCAATGCAAACTAATAATGTCTCGTGCTGCCCAAGATAAATAAGGAACGCTTAAAGGAATTGAACTTGGATAAACAGTTGGATAGTTCCCTTAACCTTGCAGCTGACACACTTTTCACGGTTGTTTAATTTAAGATTTCTGTTTGGTCATTGAAGGTTATGCTATTAAAATAAAACGCAGAATTTATAATCGTTATAATGTTTATTCCTGCATGCAGATGAAGCCGGATGATCAGACGATAAACCAGTGCATGCAAGAACTAAACATTATAACGATTATAAATTCTGCGTTAAAGATTTATAACGTTTAACTTAATACGAGCTGATTTTATTTACTGACATTGGAAATTTACATCATTTACGACTGGAAATGGAGTCGGTGTTTGCTAAAACTTTTATTTAAGAACGGCAAGGCCACGTCGAAATTGCGGTCCGTAAATTCCAATGACCGAACAGTTTCAGGGGCGGGAACCCGCAAACAAGACCTTAGGCGCTGCAGCTTTTCTACTCTACTAGCGATCTGAAGTCCAGCCACTCAGAAAACCCGCTAAAGGTAAGGAGCGGCAAAGGAGGCAATGACGAAAGCTCCTAGTGAACCTAGACTCTCTCGCTGAGTCATTAAATTTGTAGCGCAGCTCTCTCCTGAGCTCGAGAATATCCAACTTTGACAGTTCCTTGTGAGCGTCCATAAAATCCTAACCAAAATTTCAAACTCATCCAGTCGAACATTTAGCATAGCCTCGGGTACCTCAACTGATTTTATAGGGGCCATACCAGATCTTTACATAAGTACTCTAGCTCCAGAACTGTAGCCTTCCAGAATGAGCAATTCCCCAGATTCCAGAAATTAATTTATTATTTTTTTATTTATTAGCTGACCCGGCAAACGTTGCTTTGCCACCAGATTACTTTATAATTTCTGTACAAAATTTACTCAGTTCTAGACTTGTGTATTATAAAGTAATTTGGAGCGCTGTAAACCATGAGGGAATATTAAAACAACAAAAGGAAAATATTATTTTGAAGTTATTATTTATGATAAACTTTTTTTTTTACCATTTTATGATAAACTTGGCCTCTGATTTTGAATGTAGAATTGTAATGTTGACCATTTGCATTAGTATTTCGAACTATTTCTGTTGCTCCGAGCGAAATCATTTGAAAGATTGAATTAAATGTTCGAATTGACTTAGGAACACGTTAGAATCTGGATCCGTGCCGATAGGTAAGACGTTCAATGGTTCAGGTGGGGTTTCAATTTCAGAAACCCCATGTACCTGCTCGATGTACCTGTTGTCGTTTTTGGTAATTTTTTCTGCGTCTATTGACTGTGAAACGGCGTGATTGTCGTTGTCCTAATCTTCGACTTCATTGCGTTCAGCTCGTGTATTTTCTGGCTCTTCTTGATGCAATTGCGCTTTTTTAACACGAACATAAATCAGTATTTTGTTTCTGGATTTGTTTTTCGGATCTTTCGAATCTTCTATTTCGTATTTTTCGAGATCTACTTGTATCAAGGCTCAAATCACCCCCTTTGCGTTTTCTTGGCATTGCTCACTGTACAAAACATGAATGAAAGATGAAGGATTTTTGCCCAGTTTAAATTGAGTTAAAATGCTATGGTAGCGTGAGTTTGTCAGTGTGATGAGGTAGTAACTCACTTTATTTGCGATATTTGGTATGTCGAACAGGATTTAAGAGGATGAAAAATAGATGTTGGAGGATTCTCAAACCTCGGTATAGCCGTTTCAGAGGAGTATGGTAAAAAAAACTGAGCCACGAAAATTATATATACTTATATAGATAATTTTTTTTTGGTTTAGTTTGACAGTTTCGAAAGCGGCGTGGCGACTTTCGTCTATTACGCGTTTAATGTGTACATTTTTATATGTATTTGGCGTTTGTTTACAGACTTTTGTCCGTCACTGTATGCAGAAACAATGACCGGCCAAAGAAGCAACGGACCAAGAATCACACTAAGGCACCGTTTTATGTTTTCAAAAATATTTATTTTTGGCGCACACGAAGAAAATAATTTTATTTGCTGCTTAAAAAACACCCCGTAAATGTTTAATTTGTAAATGTTTTTCGCTGGTACAGTTTTAGTGGAAAATTTGTTTCAGAACGGTTTTAGAATAATTTCACATACAATCACGTCGGGTTTCACCAGTGCACCATTGGCAAAAAGTCCCAAATTTCGTAATTTTTACCATTTTTTAAGATAGATGAACACGAAACTTGGTACATATACCTAAAAAATAATGATAGAATTTGGGATTTTCATTATAAAGTTAATTTGGATACCTAAAAAATGATATTTTAAATTAGTTACAGCCCAATAATAGGTTTTGTAACTCCATACCTTGATGCCCAGTTAATAATTTATTCTTCCCAAAGCTCTTTCTTCAACTCTAGGGAATCCAGCCCGGGTATTTCGAATTCATTATGCCCAACTTCTTCTACCTGATTAACTTTTCTACACATGCTCCAGTTGTGGGAAGCTCAATATCAGGAGTTTCCAAAAGAGCTATAACATCTCTTGGTAGCCTTTTATATAATTTAATCTTTGGCGTTCCATTAGGTCACTGGTCTCGCTGGAAGGAAATAGGAAAATTCTCTGCCCGAGCTCTGCCACACACACGCAGTATAATGTGGTACACTTTATGCTTACAGCCTACTTTCTGCTATTCGTTACTAATACTAATGCATTAAAATCATATCAATGTATTGGGTGCCGACCACTGCATTAGATTTATAGTTTAAAGCAATGGGTCAGAGGAATCCAATGCTCTATTGATCATGTCTGATATAGTATTCAGGCGACTGTTTTTCCTTTCATTAGAAATCCTTTTGCGTTTGTAAAATTTATTGCGGGCTTCTGACGCATTTTCACCGAGAGTACTTAGAGGAAGTACGGAGGTTTCCATAATTTGGTGCCCATTTACCAATACTTTATGCACAGTTGGAGACATTGGATACCAATCAAAAGTTTCAACGTAAAGGTAAAACTTTTTTTATACATAAATCTTTAAATTTTTCTAAATTTTTCATTTAAAATGATACAAAAATTGTTCAAAATGTTCTTGTTAAAATTTAACGAGTTTTTTTGTTGATAACTTTTTGACATCTGCAAAAACTCTTCTGGTTCTGGCTCTGGGTCTACGTTCAGGTCCATTTCATCCCATAATCTACCAGGTGTACAGGAAAGTCCTTGCCGGTTTTCCCAATAGATGTCGCTAGCCCACACGCGTTGTTTTTGCTAATAACCTCTATGACGTTTTGTTTGCCACTGATATAAGTGTCAAAACAGTGCATAACAACAATCGAAAATTTATCGTGGTCTTGCCAATTTTTGCCTTTGAAAATGAGTAATTTCGTGCCTGGAAATGGTACGTTGAATACTTGTTTTCCGTAACGCAAGGATATCTTTTTCTGAGCTTGTGACTCGCCATTTCTTAAGCTCCATTTTTTTGTTGATATCTTTTTGACATCTGCAAAAACTCTTCTGGTTCTGGCTCTGGGTCTACGTTCAGGTCCATTTCATCCCATAATCTACCAGGTGTACCGGAAAGTCCTTGCCGGTTTTCCCAATAGATGTCCCTAGCCCACACGCGTTGTTTTTGCTAATAACCTCTATGACGTTTTGCTTGCCACTGATATAAGTGTCAAAACAGTGCATGACAACAATCGAAAATTTATCGTGGTCTTGCCAATTTTTGCCTTTGAAAATGAGTAATTTCGTGCCTGGAAATGGTACGTTGAATACTTGTTTTCCGTAACGCAAGGATATCTTTTTCTGAGCTTGTGACTCGCCATTTCTTAAGCTCCATTCGGTATGATACTTTTAACACGAACACAAAGAATCGAATCTATGCATGCAAAGGACTTATTCCATATTATAGGTATCCGTTTACAAATAAAAGTTTATTGACTCAATATTTTTCGTTTTCAAAAGTGTATCGGCTTAACACCACATGATGGGCAGGATTGGATTAGCTTTTACATAAATTTTTACATAAAAAAGGCTAAAGCATTTTTTGGACTCATTATTCTCATGCCTTTCTGCTTATATTGGTTCGTCATACCAGCTATATTTTCTCTATTCAATGATTTTTGCAGTAGAGAAGAAGAGTCGCCCGTTTTCAAATTTTTGGCCAATGTAGAAGTTGCATGCAATAAAAGTGACATGAAACCAGATCAGATGCCAATTTTTGCTTTAACCTGGGTCCTGCCTCAGTTTATGTCAAGCGTTTGTGACCAGGCTTTTCTCATGGAATATCATCTTTAAAAAACTCAACTTTTAAAGATGATGCGAGACATTGCACATGCTTTTCTTTGAAACGGTCGAGCATTCTGTTGTATTTTGGCAAATAAGTGTTAATGAATCCAAAGAAAACTCTGAGTTTATCTTTTATTATGGTTTGCTGGACATCACTTAATCATTTAATCATTCACTTAATCATTCAATATTTTGCAAAAAAAAACTTCTGTACAGCAGCTTATTGGCGGTTGTTTTCGCTCCAAACATCAATCAAAGTTGAATGTAAAAATGTAACTGCAGCTGCAACATTTGAGTATTGCCGAAAAGCGGCCAAAAACGGGCCAAAATGTTAACCGTTATTTGATTGGTAACAGTTTAGTTAATAACAAACAGCTTCAAAATTGCCTAGTCTGGCCTAGACACACAAGTTACACTCCACAGATACATTTATAGGCAGCAGTCTAAAAACATACCAACAACACATTGTACGATTAAACAATATAACACATGTAATAAACATTTAGGGCTAATAATTAATTTTACATACCTTGATGGTTAAAATCCACATTAAAGTTT
Organism: Drosophila bipectinata; assembly: GCF_030179905.1. Lineage (NCBI taxonomy): Eukaryota > Metazoa > Arthropoda > Insecta > Diptera > Drosophilidae > Drosophila > Drosophila bipectinata. The sequence goes on along the minus strand of NC_091740.1, from coordinate 15,246,675 downwards.
TTTTTTTAATTTACACTTTAAACATAAACCTAACAGAAAAAATCATAAACTTCTTTTTTTAAAATTACCAGATCATAGTCTTTAAATATGGACAAATAACAAAATACTAACGAAGTCTAAAATTTTTTAAAAATATGTTTCATATGTTTCAATTTAATAATAAGGTACAAAAAAAATTTAAAAATGCCGGTTTTTGGGCCTTTTTGCCCTTAGTGCAGTGTTCAGTTACTGAGCATTTTCAGTAATGTAACGACCAAGACGTTAGCAGTGACCAAAAGCACCGTCTCGCTGAAATCTAGGACAAGAATTAATAATGCGAGAGTGCTCGCCACAGACCGGGCACGCCGAATTTTCTTAGTTAAAATTCTGACGACTTCCAGCCTAAGCACTTGGTGCATATGCGGGAACCGCCAAATCAAGGCTCTCAAATGTCCTGCATCGTTGTTCCAGAAAGCTAACCATTGACTCCCACGTTGGAACGATGTCTAATGAACTCAGCGTCCGCGTGGATCTCCTTCCACTTGGCCTGGGTAGGGGTGTCAAGGTTCTGCAACGGCACCAATGCAAACTAATAATGTCTCGTGCTGCCCAAGATAAATAAGGAACGCTTAAAGGAATTGAACTTGGATAAACAGTTGGATAGTTCCCTTAACCTTGCAGCTGACACACTTTTCACGGTTGTTTAATTTAAGATTTCTGTTTGGTCATTGAAGGTTATGCTATTAAAATAAAACGCAGAATTTATAATCGTTATAATGTTTATTCCTGCATGCAGATGAAGCCGGATGATCAGACGATAAACCAGTGCATGCAAGAACTAAACATTATAACGATTATAAATTCTGCGTTAAGGATTTATAACGTTTAACTTAATACGAGCTGATTTTATTTACTGACATTGGAAATTTACATCATTTACGACTGGAAATGGAGTCGGTGTTTGCTAAACCTTTTATTTAAGAACGGCAAGGCCACGTCGAAATTGCGGTCCGTAAATTCCAATGACCGAACAGTTTCAGGGGCGGGAACCCGCAAACAAGACCTTAGGCGCTGCAGCTTTTCTACTCTACTAGCGATCTGAAGTCCAGCCACTCAGAAAACCCGCTAAAGGTAAGGAGCGGCAAAGGAGGCAATGACGAAAGCTCCTAGTGAACCTAGACTCTCTCGCTGAGTCATTAAATTTGTAGCGCAGCTCTCTCCTGAGCTCGAGAATATCCAACTTTGACAGTTCCTTGTGAGCGTCCATAAAATCCTAACCAAAATTTCAAACTCATCCAGTCGAACATTTAGCATAGCCTCGGGTACCTCAACTGATTTTATAGGGGCCATACCAGATCTTTACATAAGTACTCTAGCTCCAGAACTGTAGCCTTCCAGAATGAGCAATTCCCCAGATTCCAGAAATTAATTTATTATTTTTTTATTTATTAGCTGACCCGGCAAACGTTGCTTTGCCACCAGATTACTTTATAATTTCTGTACAAAATTTACTCAGTTCTAGACTTGTGTATTATAAAGTAATTTGGAGCGCTGTAAACCATGAGGGAATATTAAAACAACAAAAGGAAAATATTATTTTGAAGTTATTATTTATGATAAACTTTTTTTTTACCATTTTATGATAAACTTGGCCTCTGATTTTGAATGTAGAATTGTAATGTTGACCATTTGCATTAGTATTTCGAACTATTTCTGTTGCTCCGAGCGAAATCATTTGAAAGATTGAATTAAATGTTCGAATTGACTTAGGAACACGTTAGAATCTGGATCCGTGCCGATAGGTAAGACGTTCAATGGTTCAGGTGGGGTTTCAATTTCAGAAACCCCATGTACCTGCTCGATGTACCTGTTGTCGTTTTTGGTAATTTTTTCTGCGTCTATTGACTGTGAAACGGCGTGATTGTCGTTGTCCTAATCTTCGACTTCATTGCGTTCAGCTCGTGTATTTTCTGGCTCTTCTTGATGCAATTGCGCTTTTTTAACACGAACATAAATCAGTATTTTGTTTCTGGATTTGTTTTTCGGATCTTTCGAATCTTCTATTTCGTATTTTTCGAGATCTACTTGTATCAAGGCTCAAATCACCCCCTTTGCGTTTTCTTGGCATTGCTCACTGTACAAAACATGAATGAAAGATGAAGGATTTTTGCCCAGTTTAAATTGAGTTAAAATGCTATGGTAGCGTGAGTTTGTCAGTGTGATGAGGTAGTAACTCACTTTATTTGCGATATTTGGTATGTCGAACAGGATTTAAGAGGATGAAAAATAGATGTTGGAGGATTCTCAAACCTCGGTATAGCCGTTTCAGAGGAGTATGGTAAAAAAAACTGAGCCACGAAAATTATATATACTTATATAGATAATTTTTTTTTGGTTTAGTTTGACAGTTTCGAAAGCGGCGTGGCGACTTTCGTCTATTACGCGTTTAATGTGTACATTTTTATATGTATTTGGCGTTTGTTTACAGACTTTTGTCCGTCACTGTATGCAGAAACAATGACCGGCCAAAGAAGCAACGGACCAAGAATCACACTAAGGCACCGTTTTATGTTTTCAAAAATATTTATTTTTGGCGCACACGAAGAAAATAATTTTATTTGCTGCTTAAAAAACACCCCGTAAATGTTTAATTTGTAAATGTTTTTCGCTGGTACAGTTTTAGTGGAAAATTTGTTTCAGAACGGTTTTAGAATAATTTCACATACAATCACGTCGGGTTTCACCAGTGCACCATTGGCAAAAAGTCCCAAATTTCGTAATTTTTACCATTTTTTAAGATAGATGAACACGAAACTTGGTACATATACCTAAAAAATAATGATAGAATTTGGGATTTTCATTATAAAGTTAATTTGGATACCTAAAAAATGATATTTTAAATTAGTTACAGCCCAATAATAGGTTTTGTAACTCCATACCTTGATGCCCAGTTAATAATTTATTCTTCCCAAAGCTCTTTCTTCAACTCTAGGGAATCCAGCCCGGGTATTTCGAATTCATTATGCCCAACTTCTTCTACCTGATTAACTTTTCTACACATGCTCCAGTTGTGGGAAGCTCAATATCAGGAGTTTCCAAAAGAGCTATAACATCTCTTGGTAGCCTTTTATATAATTTAATCTTTGGCGTTCCATTAGGTCACTGGTCTCGCTGGAAGGAAATAGGAAAATTCTCTGCCCGAGCTCTGCCACACACACGCAGTATAATGTGGTACACTTTATGCTTACAGCCTACTTTCTGCTATTCGTTACTAATACTAATGCATTAAAATCATATCAATGTATTGGGTGCCGACCACTGCATTAGATTTATAGTTTAAAGCAATGGGTCAGAGGAATCCAATGCTCTATTGATCATGTCTGATATAGTATTCAGGCGACTGTTTTTCCTTTCATTAGAAATCCTTTTGCGTTTGTAAAATTTATTGCGGGCTTCTGACGCATTTTCACCGAGAGTACTTAGAGGAAGTACGGAGGTTTCCATAATTTGGTGCCCATTTACCAATACTTTATGCACAGTTGGAGACATTGGATACCAATCAAAAGTTTCAACGTAAAGGTAAAACTTTTTTTATACATAAATCTTTAAATTTTTCTAAATTTTTCATTTAAAATGATACAAAAATTGTTCAAAATGTTCTTGTTAAAATTTAACGAGTTTTTTTGTTGATAACTTTTTGACATCTGCAAAAACTCTTCTGGTTCTGGCTCTGGGTCTACGTTCAGGTCCATTTCATCCCATAATCTACCAGGTGTACAGGAAAGTCCTTGCCGGTTTTCCCAATAGATGTCGCTAGCCCACACGCGTTGTTTTTGCTAATAACCTCTATGACGTTTTGTTTGCCACTGATATAAGTGTCAAAACAGTGCATAACAACAATCGAAAATTTATCGTGGTCTTGCCAATTTTTGCCTTTGAAAATGAGTAATTTCGTGCCTGGAAATGGTACGTTGAATACTTGTTTTCCGTAACGCAAGGATATCTTTTTCTGAGCTTGTGACTCGCCATTTCTTAAGCTCCATTTTTTTGTTGATATCTTTTTGACATCTGCAAAAACTCTTCTGGTTCTGGCTCTGGGTCTACGTTCAGGTCCATTTCATCCCATAATCTACCAGGTGTACCGGAAAGTCCTTGCCGGTTTTCCCAATAGATGTCCCTAGCCCACACGCGTTGTTTTTGCTAATAACCTCTATGACGTTTTGCTTGCCACTGATATAAGTGTCAAAACAGTGCATGACAACAATCGAAAATTTATCGTGGTCTTGCCAATTTTTGCCTTTGAAAATGAGTAATTTCGTGCCTGGAAATGGTACGTTGAATACTTGTTTTCCGTAACGCAAGGATATCTTTTTCTGAGCTTGTGACTCGCCATTTCTTAAGCTCCATTCGGTATGATACTTTTAACACGAACACAAAGAATCGAATCTATGCATGCAAAGGACTTATTCCATATTATAGGTATCCGTTTACAAATAAAAGTTTATTGACTCAATATTTTTCGTTTTCAAAAGTGTATCGGCTTAACACCACATGATGGGCAGGATTGGATTAGCTTTTACATAAATTTTTACATAAAAAAGGCTAAAGCATTTTTTGGACTCATTATTCTCATGCCTTTCTGCCTATATTGGTTCGTCATACCAGCTATATTTTCTCTATTCAATGATTTTTGCAGTAGAGAAGAAGAGTCGCCCGTTTTCAAATTTTTGGCCAATGTAGAAGTTGCATGCAATAAAAGTGACATGAAACCAGATCAGATGCCAATTTTTGCTTTAACCTGGGTCCTGCCTCAGTTTATGTCAAGCGTTTGTGACCAGGCTTTTCTCATGGAATATCATCTTTAAAAAACTCAACTTTTAAAGATGATGCGAGACATTGCACATGCTTTTCTTTGAAACGGTCGAGCATTCTGTTGTATTTTGGCAAATAAGTGTTAATGAATCCAAAGAAAACTCTGAGTTTATCTTTTATTATGGTTTGCTGGACATCACTTAATCATTTAATCATTCACTTAATCATTCAATATTTTGCAAAAAAAAACTTCTGTACAGCAGCTTATTGGCGGTTGTTTTCGCTCCAAACATCAATCAAAGTTGAATGTAAAAATGTAACTGCAGCTGCAACATTTGAGTATTGCCGAAAAGCGGCCAAAAACGGGCCAAAATGTTAACCGTTATTTGATTGGTAACAGTTTAGTTAATAACAAACAGCTTCAAAATTGCCTAGTCTGGCCTAGACACACAAGTTACACTCCACAGATACATTTATAGGCAGCAGTCTAAAAACATACCAACAACACATTGTACGATTAAACAATATAACACATGTAATAAACATTTAGGGCTAATAATTAATTTTACATACCTTGATGGTTAAAATCCACATTAAAGTTTTTTTTTTAATTTACACTTTAAACATAAACCTAACAGAAAAAATCATAAACTTCTTTTTTTAAAATTACCAGATCATAGTCTTTAAATATGGACAAATAACAAAATACTAACGAAGTCTAAAATTTTTTAAAAATATGTTTCATATGTTTCAATTTAATAATAAGGTACAAAAAAAATTTAAAAATGCCGGTTTTTGGGCCTTTTTGCCCTTAGTGCAGTGTTCAGTTACTGAGCATTTTCAGTAATGTAACGACCAAGACGTTAGCAGTGACCAAAAGCACCGTCTCGCTGAAATCTAGGACAAGAATTAATAATGCGAGAGTGCTCGCCACAGACCGGGCACGCCGAATTTTCTTAGTTAAAATTCTGACGACTTCCAGCCTAAGCACTTGGTGCATATGCGGGAACCGCCAAATCAAGGCTCTCAAATGTCCTGCATCGTTGTTCCAGAAAGCTAACCATTGACTCCCACGTTGGAACGATGTCTAATGAACTCAGCGTCCGCGTGGATCTCCTTCCACTTGGCCTGGGTAGGGGTGTCAAGGTTCTGCAACGGCACCAATGCAAACTAATAATGTCTCGTGCTGCCCAAGATAAATAAGGAACGCTTAAAGGAATTGAACTTGGATAAACAGTTGGATAGTTCCCTTAACCTTGCAGCTGACACACTTTTCACGGTTGTTTAATTTAAGATTTCTGTTTGGTCATTGAAGGTTATGCTATTAAAATAAAACGCAGAATTTATAATCGTTATAATGTTTATTCCTGCATGCAGATGAAGCCGGATGATCAGACGATAAACCAGTGCATGCAAGAACTAAACATTATAACGATTATAAATTCTGCGTTAAAGATTTATAACGTTTAACTTAATACGAGCTGATTTTATTTACTGACATTGGAAATTTACATCATTTACGACTGGAAATGGAGTCGGTGTTTGCTAAACCTTTTATTTAAGAACGGCAAGGCCACGTCGAAATTGCGGTCCGTAAATTCCAATGACCGAACAGTTTCAGGGGCGGGAACCCGCAAACAAGACCTTAGGCGCTGCAGCTTTTCTACTCTACTAGCGATCTGAAGTCCAGCCACTCAAAAAAACCCGCTAAAGGTAAGGAGCGGCAAAGGAGGCAATGACGAAAGCTCCTAGTGAACCTAGACTCTCTCGCTGAGTCATTAAATTTGTAGCGCAGCTCTCTCCTGAGCTCGAGAATATCCAACTTTGACAGTTCCTTGTGAGCGTCCATAAAATCCTAACCAAAATTTCAAACTCATCCAGTCGAACATTTAGCATAGCCTCGGGTACCTCAACTGATTTTATAGGGGCCATACCAGATCTTTACATAAGTACTCTAGCTCCAGAACTGTAGCCTTCCAGAATGAGCAATTCCCCAGATTCCAGAAATTAATTTATTATTTTTTTATTTATTAGCTGACCCGGCAAACGTTGCTTTGCCACCAGATTACTTTATAATTTCTGTACAAAATTTACTCAGTTCTAGACTTGTGTATTATAAAGTAATTTGGAGCGCTGTAAACCATGAGGGAATATTAAAACAACAAAAGGAAAATATTATTTTGAAGTTATTATTTATGATAAACTTTTTTTTTACCATTTTATGATAAACTTGGCCTCTGATTTTGAATGTAGAATTGTAATGTTGACCATTTGCATTAGTATTTCGAACTATTTCTGTTGCTCCGAGCGAAATCATTTGAAAGATTGAATTAAATGTTCGAATTGACTTAGGAACACGTTAGAATCTGGATCCGTGCCGATAGGTAAGACGTTCAATGGTTCAGGTGGGGTTTCAATTTCAGAAACCCCATGTACCTGCTCGATGTACCTGTTGTCGTTTTTGGTAATTTTTTCTGCGTCTATTGACTGTGAAACGGCGTGATTGTCGTTGTCCTAATCTTCGACTTCATTGCGTTCAGCTCGTGTATTTTCTGGCTCTTCTTGATGCAATTGCGCTTTTTTAACACGAACATAAATCAGTATTTTGTTTCTGGATTTGTTTTTCGGATCTTTCGAATCTTCTATTTCGTATTTTTCGAGATCTACTTGTATCAAGGCTCAAATCACCCCCTTTGCGTTTTCTTGGCATTGCTCACTGTACAAAACATGAATGAAAGATGAAGGATTTTTGCCCAGTTTAAATTGAGTTAAAATGCTATGGTAGCGTGAGTTTGTCAGTGTGATGAGGTAGTAACTCACTTTATTTGCGATATTTGGTATGTCGAACAGGATTTAAGAGGATGAAAAATAGATGTTGGAGGATTCTCAAACCTCGGTATAGCCGTTTCAGAGGAGTATGGTAAAAAAAACTGAGCCACGAAAATTATATATACTTATATAGATAATTTTTTTTTGGTTTAGTTTGACAGTTTCGAAAGCGGCGTGGCGACTTTCGTCTATTACGCGTTTAATGTGTACATTTTTATATGTATTTGGCGTTTGTTTACAGACTTTTGTCCGTCACTGTATGCAGAAACAATGACCGGCCAAAGAAGCAACGGACCAAGAATCACACTAAGGCACCGTTTTATGTTTTCAAAAATATTTATTTTTGGCGCACACGAAGAAAATAATTTTATTTGCTGCTTAAAAAACACCCCGTAAATGTTTAATTTGTAAATGTTTTTCGCTGGTACAGTTTTAGTGGAAAATTTGTTTCAGAACGGTTTTAGAATAATTTCACATACAATCACGTCGGGTTTCACCAGTGCACCATTGGCAAAAAGTCCCAAATTTCGTAATTTTTACCATTTTTTAAGATAGATGAACACGAAACTTGGTACATATACCTAAAAAATAATGATAGAATTTGGGATTTTCATTATAAAGTTAATTTGGATACCTAAAAAATGATATTTTAAATTAGTTACAGCCCAATAATAGGTTTTGTAACTCCATACCTTGATGCCCAGTTAATAATTTATTCTTCCCAAAGCTCTTTCTTCAACTCTAGGGAATCCAGCCCGGGTATTTCGAATTCATTATGCCCAACTTCTTCTACCTGATTAACTTTTCTACACATGCTCCTGTTGTGGGAAGCTCAATATCAGGAGTTTCCAAAAGAGCTATAACATCTCTTGGTAGCCTTTTATATAATTTAATCTTTGGCGTTCCATTAGGTCACTGGTCTCGCTGGAAGGAAATAGGAAAATTCTCTGCCCGAGCTCTGCCACACACACGCAGTATAATGTGGTACACTTTATGCTTACAGCCTACTTTCTGCTATTCGTTACTAATACTAATGCATTAAAATCATATCAATGTATTGGGTGCCGACCACTGCATTAGATTTATAGTTTAAAGCAATGGGTCAGAGGAATCCAATGCTCTATTGATCATGTCTGATATAGTATTCAGGCGACTGTTTTTCCTTTCATTAGAAATCCTTTTGCGTTTGTAAAATTTATTGCGGGCTTCTGACGCATTTTCACCGAGAGTACTTAGAGGAAGTACGGAGGTTTCCATAATTTGGTGCCCATTTACCAATACTTTATGCACAGTTGGAGACATTGGATACCAATCAAAAGTTTCAACGTAAAGGTAAAACTTTTTTTATACATAAATCTTTAAATTTTTCTAAATTTTTCATTTAAAATGATACAAAAATTGTTCAAAATGTTCTTGTTAAAATTTAACGAGTTTTTTTGTTGATAACTTTTTGACATCTGCAAAAACTCTTCTGGTTCTGGCTCTGGGTCTACGTTCAGGTCCATTTCATCCCATAATCTACCAGGTGTACAGGAAAGTCCTTGCCGGTTTTCCCAATAGATGTCGCTAGCCCACACGCGTTGTTTTTGCTAATAACCTCTATGACGTTTTGTTTGCCACTGATATAAGTGTCAAAACAGTGCATAACAACAATCGAAAATTTATCGTGGTCTTGCCAATTTTTGCCTTTGAAAATGAGTAATTTCGTGCCTGGAAATGGTACGTTGAATACTTGTTTTCCGTAACGCAAGGATATCTTTTTCTGAGCTTGTGACTCGCCATTTCTTAAGCTCCATTTTTTTGTTGATAACTTTTTGACATCTGCAAAAACTCTTCTGGTTCTGGCTCTGGGTCTACGTTCAGGTCCATTTCATCCCATAATCTACCAGGTGTACCGGAAAGTCCTTGCCGGTTTTCCCAATAGATGTCCCTAGCCCACACGCGTTGTTTTTGCTAATAACCTCTATGACGTTTTGCTTGCCACTGATATAAGTGTCAAAACAGTGCATGACAACAATCGAAAATTTATCGTGGTCTAGCCAATTTTTGCCTTTGAAAATGAGTAATTTCGTGCCTGGAAATGGTACGTTGAATACTTGTTTTCCGTAACGCAAGGATATCTTTTTCTGAGCTTGTGACTCGCCATTTCTTAAGCTCCATTCGGTATGATACTTTTAACACGAACACGAAGAATCGAATCTATGCATGCAAAGGACTTATTCCATATTATAGGTATCCGTTTACAAATAAAAGTTTACTGACTCAATATTTTTCGTTTTCAAAAGTGTATCGGCTTAACACCACATGATGGGCAGGATTGGATTAGCTTTTACATAAATTTTTACATAAAAAAGGCTAAAGCATTTTTTGGACTCATTATTCTCATGCCTTTCTGCTTATATTGGTTCGTCATACCAGCTATATTTTCTCTATTCAATGATTTTTGCAGTAGAGAAGAAGAGTCGCCCGTTTTCAAATTTTTGGCCAATGTAGAAGTTGCATGCAATAAAAGTGACATGAAACCAGATCAGATGCCAATTTTTGCTTTAACCTGGGTCCTGCCTCAGTTTATGTCAAGCGTTTGTGACCAGGCTTTTCTCATGGAATATCATCTTTAAAAAACTCAACTTTTAAAGATGATGCGAGACATTGCACATGCTTTTCTTTGAAACGGTCGAGCATTCTGTTGTATTTTGGCAAATAAGTGTTAATGAATCCAAAGAAAACTCTGAGTTTATCTTTTATTATGGTTTGCTGGACATCACTTAATCATTTAATCATTCACTTAATCATTCAATATTTTGCAAAAAAAAACTTCTGTACAGCAGCTTATTGGCGGTTGTTTTCGCTCCAAACATCAATCAAAGTTGAATGTAAAAATGTAACTGCAGCTGCAACATTTGAGTATTGCCGAAAAGCGGCCAAAAACGGGCCAAAATGTTAACCGTTATTTGATTGGTAACAGTTTAGTTAATAACAAACAGCTTCAAAATTGCCTAGTCTGGCCTAGACACACAAGTTACACTCCACAGATACATTTATAGGCAGCAGTCTAAAAACATACCAACAACACATTGTACGATTAAACAATATAACACATGTAATAAACATTTAGGGCTAATAATTAATTTTACATACCTTGATGGTTAAAATCCACATTAAAGTTTTTTTTTTAATTTACACTTTAAACATAAACCTAACAGAAAAAATCATAAACTTCTTTTTTTAAAATTACCAGATCATAGTCTTTAAATATGGACAAATAACAAAATACTAACGAAGTCTAAAATTTTTTAAAAATATGTTTCATATGTTTCAATTTAATAATAAGGTACAAAAAAAATTTAAAAATGCCGGTTTTTGGGCCTTTTTGCCCTTAGTGCAGTGTTCAGTTACTGAGCATTTTCAGTAATAAGCTGCTGCTTAGAAAAAAGAGTTAGTCCATTTTTACATGATAACACCAAAAATTCAATAAATGAAATGATGATGTTTATTTTGTTTTAATACGTTATTGATGACCATAATGATAAGCGCTGACGGAGCGGGGCGACCGAAAAAACGAAATCACGAGAGCACGAAAGAGCAAGAGCGAATGTAAGCGGAATTGCACGGTCGAATGCACGGTGATGCCAGTGGAGATAGAAAGTGAATGTGCTTATTTTTATACCCTTGCAGAGGGTATTATAATTTTGGTCAAAAGTGTGCAACGCAGTGAAGGAGACATCTCCGACCCTATAAAGTATATATATTCTTGATCAGGATCACCTCCTGAGTTGATATGAGCATGTCCGTCTGTCCGTCTGTCCGTCGGTCCGTCTGTCTGTCCGTCTGTCTGTCTGTTTCTACGCGAACTAGTCTCTCAGTTTTAAAGCTATCGTCTTGAAACTTTGCACACACCCTTCTTTCCTTTGCACGCAGTATATAAGTCGGAACGGCCGGGATCGGCCGACTATATCCTATAGCTGCCATATAACTGATTGATCGGAAATGGTATAACTTTGGTGTTTTTAAAGTTAGAGAGTTCAAATTTGACATGGCAAAATAATACGACATGCCAAATTTCATAAGGATCGGCCGACTATATCCCATAGCTGCCATATAACTGAACGATCGGAAATAACCCAACTTTCGTGTTTTTGAAGATAGAACTCTTAAACTTCGTACAAATACTACTTTTGGTCAGATAATCAGACCTACCAAATTTCATAAGGATCGGCCGACTATATCCTATAGCTGCCATACAACTGACCGATCGGAATTGACCCAACTTTTGTGTTTTTGAATATAGAAAGCTGGAACTTGGTACAGATTATATTTTTGGTCAGTTAATCCGACTTACCAAATTTTATAACGACCGGCTTATCTTATAGCTGCCATATAATTGAACGATCGGAAATGGTTTTTGGTAGAAATACCAACTCTGGTATTTTGGAAATAGAAATTTGGGATTTTTTTTAGATTCTATATAATAATAACTTGAGTTATATTATCATATTCTCATAAGGATCGGCCAACTATATACGATGTTTGCGATATATATCCGGTTTTACCTGCAAGGGTATATCAACTTCGGCTCTGCCCGAAGTTAGCTTTCCTTTCTTGTTTTGGTTGTTCTCGTAAACAAAACATAAGGAAAAAAGTTTAACAATTACTATGCGAGCTATGCATACAGCTGAACGCTCAAAAATGACCCAGATATGGTATTACTTTTTTTTCAATTTGGTGTTTTAAGAAGTTGGTTTAATAATAAAATTCTCATAAAGATCGGCTAACTAAACCCGATATTTGCGATATATATCCGATCTTATCTTCAAGCGTATATTAACTTCGGCTACGACCAAAATTAGCCTCAACCCCTCCCGCCCCCACAAATCGAAAATTTTTGTGACACCAGTACAGAAACAAGTTTTTGGAAAAGTTTTGATGCCAAAATTTTGATATTTTGATATTTCTATAGTCAATTTATGTCTGGCCTCTGCTTCCCTACTGCGTACCTTCAGTTGCTATTTCTCCTATTGGGTGGACTTCGTTCTTCTTCAGCGAAGAACCTCTGCTTTCTGGCTCGAGCTCAACCTTGAAGAGGAGTTGTGGCCTTTTTTCTTTATTTAGAATGTTAATAAAATTTTTGGAGGCGAATCCCTTTTCTTTAAGGGCGGTTTTATTTTCGCGGCGGTAACATCGGGTTCGATTGCCTTTACTACAACTTGTAGGCCCTTGCTGCTTTTCAACTGGTACGTGTAATAGTTTTTCTTAGCATAGTCAACTTATTTTGACACGATTCGGAAGTGCTCTTCAGTCTTTGTTTGCACATTTGTTATATCGATTTGATAAGCGGGACAACACGAAAGTTGTTACCGTTCCCGAACAACGCCACATTTTGGTATTTCAGCTGCGGTGTCTTGGGCTGTTTGGTTTCCCTCAACCTCCGCCAGTAGGGAAAATCTGTTGCTACTGCAACTGCCTGGTTCTTCGTCGATCTTCTGGATGCTGTTAATTAGTGTCTTATTGCCTGCCGGATTACTCTGAGGGCTAAGCTTGCGCTTATTTTCTGTGTGGCCAGGGCCGCTTTGGCACATTCCAAAGTTGTTGTTTTTGTACTCGCTGTAGTCGTTGACGTATTTCGCTGTAGTCGTGGTATTTTGAATTGCAGTGGTTGTTCCTGTGGTTGCAGAAATTGTAGCACTGCTTTGTTTCCGAAAAAAGTTTCAATGCCATAAATGACATTTTTTTTGTGAAATAATTTAATGTTGCTTATTATACCCTTGCAGAGGGTATTATAATTTTGTCCAAAAGTGTGCAACGCAGTGAAGGAGACATCTCCGACCCTATATAGTATATATATTCTTGATCAGGATCACCTCCTGAGTTGATATGAGCATGTCCGTCTGTCCGTCTGTCTGTCTGTCTGTTTCTACGCGAACTAGTCTCTCAGTTTTAAAGCTATCGACTTGAAACTTTGCACACCTCCTTCTTTTCTTTGCACGCAGTAAGTCGGAATGACAAAACATTACGACATGCCAAAATTCATAAGGATCGGTCTACTATATCCTATAGCTGCCATATAACGATCGGAAATGACCCAACTTTCGTGTTTTTGAAGATAGAAAGGTGGAACTTAGTACAGATGAATTTTTTGGTCAGTTTATTCGACCAACCAAATTTTATAATGATCGGCCGACTATATCTTATAGCGGCCACATAACTGAACGATCGGAAATGACCCAACTTTTGTGTTTTTGAAGATAGAAGTTTGGGACATTTTTAGGTTTTGTATTATAATAAATTAGGTTATATTCTTATAAAGATCGGCCAACTATATCCGATGTTTGCGATATATATCCGGTTTTAACTGCAAGGGTATATAAACTTCGGCTCCGCCCGAAGTTAGCTTTCCTTTCTTGTTTTTTCTGTATTTTCAATACTGAAATGATATAAAAACAAGAAAGGAAAGCTAACTTCGGGCGGAGCCGAAGTTTATATACCCTTGCAGTTAAAACCGGATATATATCGCAAACATCGGATATAGTTGGCCGATCCTTATGGCAATAGGAATATGTAATCCAATTTTTTACAATACAAAATCTAAAAAAAGTCCCAAACTTCTATCTTCAAAAATACGAAAGTTGATATTTCTACCAAGTACCATTTCCGATCGTTCAGTTATATGGCAGCTATAGGATATAGTCGGCCGATCCTAATGAAATTTGGTAGGTCGGATCAACTGACCAAATATATAATCTGTACCAAGTTCCAGCTTTCTATCTTCAAAAACACGAGTTGGGTTAAAGTTGGGTCATTTCCGATCGTTCAGTTATATGGCAGCTATAGGGTATAGTCGGCCGATCCTTACGAAATTTAGCATGTCGTATTATTTTGCCAAAAATAGCTCTCACCTAAAATTTGAACTCTCTAACTTTAAAAACACCAAAGTTATACCATTTCCGATCAATCAGTTATATGGCAGCTATAGGATATAGTCGGCCGATCCCGGCCGTTCCGACTTATATACTGCGTGCAAAGGAAAGAAGGGTGTGTGCAAAGTTTCAAGACGATAGCTTTAAAACTGAGAGACTAGTTTGCGTAGAAACAGACAGACGGACAGACAGACGGACAGACAGACGGACAGACTGACAGACGGACATGCTCATATCAACTCAGGAGGTGATCCTGATCAAGAATATATATACTTTATAGGGTCGGAGATGTCTCCTTCACTGCGTTGCACACTTTTGACCAAAATTATAATACCCTCTGCAAGGGTATAAAAAATTTGGAAAGATATTTTCGGAATACCTCTAATTTCTTACGCTCTTTTAAAGTCAGCTGCTCAGTGTCCTTTTGTTTAAGCCTAAAAATGCGGGAAAATTTTCACAACTTGGAGCTAGTGAGTCAATTAAAGCGAACATTAAAAGCTAAAAGAGTCTTTATAGAAAATAAAGATCAAGTTATCTATCATCAAATTTTTAATTTTAAAGGTTTTCTATATTTATATACGTTTCTGTCCAAAGTCTAGGTTATTCTAACAAAAGTACATGTGTTCTGTAAAAGTTTTCTTTAAAGTGCCTTAAAGGTAAACATGTAATGTTTTTAACAAATAACTATAAAATAAATTTTTAGTAATAGTTTTTGGCTCTTTTTTAAAAAAAAACAAAACATGTTGCAGGTGTTTATGAGTTCACTCAAAGTTTGGGAGGTGAGAAACCGGAAAGACGACGCGGTTAGAGGTTTAAATTAAATTTATTAACTAATGGAATTATATTTAATAAAAGTTTTAGTTCTTTTTATGAAAAACTTTAGTTTATGTAAAAAGTAAGTAAAAATGGAAATATGGCCCACTCTTAATGTAGGCGCCGGGCATAGGCGTTGTCAAATTTCAAAAATAACAAAATTGAGCTCAGTATATCTAAAATTGGAGTTTATGAAGAAAACGACTTTTTCGCAGAAGGGGGTGAGGTCAAATTAAAAAAAAAAAAAATTCAACAAAAATAGTTTAAGCATATATGCAAAATTTGAGCCCAGTATCTCTAAAATTGGAGTTAAAACCAAAAAAACCCCGTTTCGACCGTTGCGATGCACTATAGCTTTGGAGGGGGTGTTTTACACAGCAAACTCCATGACGCGTGAGTTGGAGTGAGCAGAGCTGGTGTGCAAGATAGTGCCCTTTGGCTTTCAGCGGGCAGTAGAGCTGAGTGGCTCTTAATCGTCGATTCTTCCATTTCGGTATCGCAGGTTGAAAAGTAAGAGTGGAAGCCGTTTCTTTGGTTCACTGAGCTTCTACACTTGTTCTTTTTCTTGTTGCTCAATGAGTTCATTGCGTGGCATTTATTTGTTTAAAGCAACTATCTACTTTTTTATGGTGAATTGCGATTAATTTGCAGTTTTCCCGGAGCTCGAGCAAACCAAGTCCGCTCAGTTCGGTAGTTGGTCAACTGAGCTTAAAATGAATATAAAGTATTGAAAAGATTGCATTCACTTTTTCGGTCAGTCGGTCGTTTAATGAATCGCTCTGTGCAAGCGTCAGTCATGTCTCTTAGTGGGCGATATTCAGTAAGAGAGAATCTTACGAACCGCTCAACCAGAACCAGATTTGGTATTTTTTTTTTTAATTTTTGTGATCTAAGATGATTTTTTAATGAAATTCTTATAAGGATCGGCTAACTTATTAAGGTCGCTATATAACTAAAGAGGAGGAAAAATCCTTAAAGGCAAGACCGCCACTTGAAAATGAATTGATACTTACAAAACCTGCGAAAATTCTTCGAACTTACTTGACCACCCTTCACCATAGAATTTTATTGGACGAGTTACGCAAAGATAGTCCGTTATTAATTAGCCAATATAATTCAGGATCTAAACGAATAAAAATAGTTAACTATTAGATTTTGTATTCTGCAGTGAATCAAATTTGGCTCCGCCCAAAGTATGCTTTCCTTTCATGTTTTTTTTACAATTTACATACATTGCAAAATGATCAGCCGACATCTGCTAAAAGCAATTTTAGCCTTGCATACGCCAACACCAATTTTAAAGCCAATTTCAAACTAAAAGGCGCTCTTAGATTTCGGTAGCCGAAATATTTCAACTTTGGTGGACAAACCGATCCGAGGTCTAGTAGATCGTCAGCAGTATGTGCGAGCGCCACATTTGCCGCAGAACTCAGATCCTTTAAAGTTTTGGAAGCTAAATTTGTTTTAAATCTTATGTCGATTTTAACCATAGCTTGTAAATAACTTTTAACCGATTGCTGAGGTCTCAAAATTAGTGTTGTTCAATGAGTCTTTGAGCAAAAAGTATGTGTTTTTAGTGTTTTTTTTTTGCATGTATGTTAGAAACTTAGTGGGTCTTGTTTAATTTGCCTTTGTGACATTTGGATATTCAGAGAAAGTACTTAAAACGAAAAGGGAACAGAGAATAAACAAAATTAGAACTTTGACAAAATGTATTGAGTCGCGCGGTCAGTGAGCCGTGAAGATTTACAAAAACAATGCTACACAAATTCCGAGGCAGGTAGCGGACCCGACCCCGTGGTCCCGAGTTTGCAACAACAATTATTAAGGGTCCGTTTGCGCACAAAGCGACGACAACCATCGCGAGGATGGTGGTTGTTGTTTTAATTTGTTGTTTGGCCGAGCTGCGGCTCCGACCGTTAGATTTCGTGCCCACCACTGAAGTATTGAAAAGACTTATTGCGTTCACTTTTTTGGTCAGTCGGTCCTTTAATGAATCTCTCTGTGCAAGCGTCAGTCATGTCTCTTAGTGAGCGATATTCAGTAGGAGAGCATTTTACGAATCTCTCAACGTAAAACACTCAACCGAAAACAAAAATGAAAAGAAAGTTCCAAGAAGTCAAATTCTTTTTCGGTTGTTCTCATAAACTGAACATAAGGAGAAAAAAGGTCAACAGTTACTTGCGAGCTATGATTTTAGCTCATAAACTTAATTTTAGTATGCTCCTAATTTAAACTTAAATACTACATCCAAACCATTTTTAGTGCAAGCGTATGCTTCATTTAAATCATTTATCATCATTATGCACATGAGGTTGTTGTCTAAAATAGCGCCTTTCTGATTAGCTCCATAAATAACATTAAAATAAGTTTTTTTGTTTCTTGCTTTTTTCTAATGACTAAAAAAATAGTTTTAGTTTAATACCATTAACCATTACTATTACCATAAGGAAAACATTAAAAATAAAAAAAAAACTTAATTTTCCCAGCTCTACGAAAAAGATTCGTTCGTTTAAAAATTTTATCGGGTAAAAAAATTATTATAAGCACATTTTGAAATATTTCGTCATTAAAATTGATATAAAATATTTTTGACGCGTCATGCGCGCTTGTCACCACTACTTCACCTCGTCAAGGGTATTTTCATTTGATATTTACTATTCTTATCACCCAAGTAAATGAACGACGCATTGTTAACGCAATATAGTCAAATAAATGATAAATAAATGCGATTATCAAGACAAAAAGCTGTTCAAGCTTTCTCTCTCAGGCAAATCAAACAATTCTTAACATCTACAAATAGTGCTGTAGTCCAACACGAAACCTCATTCAGAAATTTTTTTTAAACTTTAATTGACAACATCTTCAACTATTTTAAAAACGGTAAATATTTTACAACGGTCTACATTTTTGAAAATGCAACCTTAAAGGAATAGAACATATAGTAAAAAAAAAAATACTGTTACGCTTGATTAAAGTGAACCAATAGTCAAATTAAAAATATCATGTATAATAAATATTCGTCCATCCGTTTAAGATACGATAACTTATCGAAGTCGAAATACGTACGGTACCGAAACAACTATTGACATCCTAATGGTATTTTTTTTAAATGAAAAATTCATGTTTGTAACAAATTCTTATTAATTTATTAAACCATTTTGTACACCTTTTAATAAAAAAAGAAATGTTGAAAGTAAAATATGTGGAGACTAAGTATAATGAAAACAAATAAAAAATATGAAACAATAACAGGAAGCCAACTTCGGGCGGATACGAAGCCTATATATCCGTGCAGTATTCACCAGCAACTTGCATAAAAAATGGGGCAAAAGACTTTAATATCAATATAATCGTAAAAAATTTGTAAGACACATATAAAACCAATTTTTGGTGATTCCTTTTGGTATACTTTTGTTAGTAAAAGGCTGAAATACCTATGAACAGATGTTTGGGATCAAGGTAAAATTTAAGCTAAAAGTTAAACTGTGTTTCCTGCTTTTTTTAAAGCCTAGTACTGAGTTGACGAAAATCCGCTGTCGCACGAGTGACAGCTGTCAAACTCCATATAAAAAAAACGGTGTAAAAAAAGGAAGAAGAAGAAATTTTTGTCTCCTAGATTTTTTCGGTACTCTGACGACGAAAAGTTTTGGTTATCGAATTGAATGCCGTTGCCGGATCAAAAAAAATAAACAGCTGATTTTGGGGTGTTGAAAGAATTAATTTTATTTATTTAGATAGGTGAAACATGGAGAGAAAATTGATAAAAGGAAAAAATAGTCGGCCCGAAAAATTTTCGGCGCGCGAGGATAAATTGAAATTAATTAGTGCGGTAAGGGCGAAGCCCATAATATAGGATTTGACCCGCAAGGGGCATTTTAATGCCATAAAATGGCATTGAAATGATTTGTGATTGATTTTGATTTTGACCCAGTTTTCTTTTTCTTAATCAGCTCCTTAGCGGCGAAATACATTAACAAAACACCAACATCCAATCGTTTTGAATTCATTTTTGTTTTTTGTTTACAACCAACAGCTGTTCAGTATTACCCTTTTTTTTTGGTCACACTAGCTCGGTTTCGCCAGCGGATTTTCGTCAACTCAGTACTAGGCTTTATATTTTAAATAATTACACTACCAACACTTACACTACCAGTTGGTATTTTTACCAAATACCATTTCCGACCGTTGAATGATTTTAAGATGAGATGATTTTAAGGACACATAAATTAAAAACAAAAAATCCACATAAACTCAATTTGGCTCGTTTAAAAGAGTTTTAATTTCCAAAATAATAATAATATTTTGTCCAAAAGATATTTTTTTTTAAATAACTTCCTGTACGCGGTCAGGCATGTTATCTACCAAAATTTCATTATGTCTTTAGGAAAACGTATCCATTTAGCTACAACACGCTCCCAAAGGTTGCCACTGTTTGATGGACCTGTTTCGTACTGCCCGAGCCGTCTTTTCCAAAGATTTTGAAAAGATTTTGGAAAGACCAAAGATTTTCAATCGGATTGAGGTCGGGACTTTGTTCTGGCCTTTCCATTAATTTAAAAGGTTGCTTCCAATCCATTCCTTAACAATTTTTGAAGTGTGCTTTGGATACCCATCTTGTTGAAAAACCATTTCTTTTTCGGAATAAGCACGTATTTCAATAAAATTGAATAGATTGGTCTGCAAAAGTTTTAGGTAGTCCTCTTTCTAATACCTTCTATTAACTGCATAATTAATAGCACTCTATATCGCGCTTTCAAAAATCGTGATTTCCATCGCATAAACATAGCAAAAGTGGGGAAACTCGAAAATAGACGTATTTTCTCGTTTTAAATTTTTTGAGAACATTTGAGGTAAAGAATTCCTCTTATCGTTTCGGCGGGTTAAATAATTACAAATTGTACACGTTTCCAAAACAAATGGAGTTTGAAATCTTTTTTTACTTCTGGTATCTTCAAAGTCGCCGCGGTGTGGCAGCACAACGTATAGAGTATATTCCATATAGTGTGCTGAAGTGAAACTGGCATTTTATTGTACAAAGAAATACCACAGAGTGTTGTACACCCACAATTCTATAAACTAGAAATCGCTGGTAACTCAGAATTAAAATAAATATTCGGCGACATCGCGCGGCGTATTTACTTAGATCGTGTACAATTAAAACATAATTGTGTATGTATATAATTAAAACTGTTCAATTAGCCAATTAAGTTTTTAGTCTATGTATATAAAATACTAGGGAATGACATGGATATAAAAGATCAGATATGTCCACACATTACTTAGTAAGCAATCTGCATTTTAATAGTGGCATGACTAACAAATGACAGACTATTGAGACCAGAACAATTTGATGCATTGGATCTCTCGTCAAAAGTTGATCAAAAGTTTATAATTTTATTCCAATACCAGTGCTAACATTTATACGTTCATGTCGTGACGTATGACGTAAGATAACGATTCCATTTATGCAAATTAAAGTACATACATATTTACACGTACAAACGTACATATTCAAATGTTACAATTAATTTATATTGTATAACTCTGAGCGCATTAGATTAAAAGTCCACTATTGTATCTAATACAAAAAATGCAAAAAATTTATCTTAAAAATTAATAATGTTTAAATTGATTTTTTGCACTAGTCTTGACTCTTTTAAAGTATGAGAATATGTTCAAATTTGATCTATGTAACCATATAATTGTATGTAATACGTACCAACGCTTTACGTATTTATTAAAGTGTTTTAAAACGTATCCATATGTATGTGTATGTAAATGGGGTCCTATCTATTTATGGACGCCACTCATACCTTGTCATGATATACACTATTACATATGTACATACATACACATTTAACCTGCTTTTTTTGGTTTTTACTAGTAATGTTTTGATAATTTGACGTCAGTGAACTTTATCAAACTGGCTTATCAGTTAAAAAAAAACGTTAAATGTATTTTTTTGGGTCACAATTTAAGCGGAAATTTAATGCATATCTGGAGAATTACATACATACGTATGTATCATAAAACTAATTAATACCATTCACATGGCCTTGCCCTTAATGCGAGACATACTCGAAATATATTTTGTTCTCTCTAGTTTTGTTTTTTTATCATTATGAAGTTTCTACAACTCAAAGTAGATACATCCATACATACAATTGTGTAGGTTCGTATTATATGTATGTGTGCATCTAATACAATAAAATTCCCAAATTTTTGAAGTAATTTAGACTTATTAAGGCTTCTCTCCTTTATTATTATCTAATTCAAATATATATTTCACAAAACTATTAAAAATTAAAAGATTTAGTTTCAAAAAAATTGTTCATATAAGCTCATATGTACATACATACAATGTATATTTACAAATGAATGTACATATGATATGTACATACATATATACAGTGGGTCGCAGCTTATTTCGTGCAGGTGAAAAAAAATGTCGCTTTTTCCGCTAAACAAATAGGGATATTTCAAAAATTTAAACGCAATATTTTTATTTGGGATATTAACATATTCAATGTTAGCCAACTATATCCGATTTTTACTATATACCATATTTACTATATACCATATGGTATATACCATTACTATATACCAGCTCTTAATGCACGGGTTTATCAACATCGGCTCCACCCGAAGTTAGCTTTCCTTTCTTGTTTATTTTTTTTAATTTTTCATCCGGAAATCTGCCTCTTTTTAAATATAATATTAATGCCCTATTTTAAATAAATTTTCAATACATTCTGAGATTAAAGGCCAAATAATTTGGGAAAATATTGAAAATACTTCAAAATTTTGGTCAGAAGTGAAGAGGTATCGGGATTCTGCAGGCAACAACCCCTATGAGGACCTGGTGAAGTTTGCTCTCAGCCTGCCAAATGCTGAGGTAGAGTGAGTTTTTAGCCAAGTAAACTTGGTGAAAACCAAAATTAGGAACCGTTTAGGGGTAGATACATTAAATGCCATATTGGCCATGTATTCTTTCTTCAGATTCGGATTGCGTCGCCATAAATCAGAGGTCTGCACGGCCCTATCTCGGGGGCATAGGAAATTTCTCTGCCCGAGCTCTGCCACACACACACAGTATACATGTGTGAAACGTCATGCTCACAGCCTACTTTCTGCTATTCGTTACTAACACTAATGCGGTAAAATCATATCAATGTATTGGGGTGCCGACCACTGCCATATATTATTTTGTCATAATTATAACTTGCCTGAAAAGTATCCAATTATTTGGCTCCATGGCTACTTATGAGAACAGCAATACTAACGAGGAAAAAATAATCGAAGATGCCTTAAGGGGACCCCCCCATTCTCGATTTTAAATTTTGACGATTTTCAATGGGCTGGCAAATGAACATAAATTGTTTTTTAGGGTTGTAACTGTGCATACATATATTAAGACATAAAAAGGAAGAAAACCATTTAACAGAAATTTTTTTTTTGTGTTTTTTTTGTTTTTTGTGATGAAAGAAAAAGCCGCCTTTTCGGCGGCTCATGTGATTTCCGCTCACTGGAACATCTGAATCCAAAATTCTGAATCCAACGAGATTAGAAAGAGTACATGTTTGGCTCTGGTATGAACTAGGATTGTTAACTTTGCTCAAAAATTAACAAAATAACGGACCTTTGTAACTTATTTTTTAAAAACTGACCACAAATCAAGCTGAAAAGTAAAGAAGATCTTCACCGATTTGATTTATCCTAGTTCATACCAGAGCTATATATGTATAGAATAACGTGTTAAAATTTGGAACCAATTGGATTAATAGTTTTTGAGTAACCTCATGCGCCAGTCGTAAAAACACTGTTTCGAGATAAACGCGTTCAAAGTTTTGAGACTGCTCTCGCCGTCGCCTGACGGTTCCACCATAAATTAGCTATATCTTCAAGAGTTTTTGAATTTTTCACTTGAAATTTAATAGTTTTTAAATAGTCACATTCTTAAATAGTTAATAGTTCGAAAAAAAAACTATGTTTTTTAAAAACCGAGAATTGGGGGGGTGGGGTTCCCTCTCTTAATAATAAATAATAAGATTAGTGTAATCAAACTTTTTGTATTTTCTTCTTCCCTTTTAAAAATATTTAAAAAGTAAATTTAAATATTAAATGTAAATTTGGTTTAAAATATTTTCATCCCATTTTTCCTGTTTTTTTTCTCAATCTGTCGTTTTTTTTTTTTTGAAATATTGGATTGGCATCACTGAAGAAGAACCGCTAAAGTTTAGGGGTATCTTATATCTTATATATATCTTATAGCTGCCATATAACTGAACGATCGGAAATGGTTTTTGGTAGAAATACCAACTTTGGTATTTTTGAAGATAGAAGCTTGGGACTTTATTTTAGATAATTTAGGTTTTATTATGGGATTCTTATAAGGATCGGCCAACTATATCCAATGTTTGCGTTATATATCCGGTTTTAACTGCAAGGGTATATCAACTTCGGCTCCGCCCGAAGTTAGCTGTTCTTTCTTGTTTTTTCTTTTTTTCATTTTTTGAATTATTTAAATCATAAAAATTATATTACTGTGTTTTACAGATTGGATCATTCAAATGGCAACTGTAGATGGAAGACCGGCAAAATATGGCATTTCTCTTAAACAGTTACGTGAGCTCATGGAGCATCGCGGGCGAGAGGGTGTAACTAAGATTGAAGAGTTCGGTGGTATCCACGAACTGTGCAAAAAGCTATATACATCTCCTAATGAAGGCAAGAATTTTATAATTGCATAAACTCATTTTATAATAAACGATTTTTCAAAGGTTTTTTTATTTAATTTTAAATTGACATAATTTAATGTGGTCATTCAATATGATGCCGATAAAAAATATTATTTTAAATAAATTTAAAAGGTTATGAATAAAATATATAACACATATATTTAATAATAAGAAGAAATATATGTGTGTTTTTCGAAAATTTAAATATTATACTATTGAAGCAAAAGGATCCGGCTAACTTTAAACGCTTTTGATTTAAAATTGTGGTCGGCAGGGACCTATCCCAGGGGCATAGGAAATTTCTCAGCCCGTCATGCTCGCAGCCTACTTTCTACTATTCATTACTATTCATTTTCAAAAATTCAATACAAAGAATACATTTCAACGAAATTCAAAGTTAAGTTTCAAAATCAGGCCATTTTGTCAAAAATGGAAATCCTTCCTGCATTGTAACCTTTATTATTTATTTATTATAAATTTATAATAATAAATTTATTATAATTTATTAAATTATGTTAGTGTTTGATATTTTAAACGGACAAAAACAAGATCACTGCTAGGGACACCCCTTCTTCATCATGTATTGAAAAGTATCACCCAGTCGGACCTAGCGATCGCCAAGCATAATTTTGGCGTTCGGAAATGGCAATCTCAGCGGGCTCCCATCTGCGTCAATCCTTCATTGGATATAACATTGGCGTTGCCGCTTTTTACACCTAGCGCGTCGATTAGTGATCACGTGGCGAGCACTTAAAGAAGCTTGTTACACTCAGCTGTAACGTTCTCGGCTCTTTTATGCTAAAAGGAGAGAGAAAAAAAGTCCGTATGTCTGTCTGTCTGTTTCTACGCGAACTAGTCTCTCAGTTTTAAAGCTATCGTCTTGAAACTTTGCACACCTCCTTCTTTCCTTGCACGCAGTATATGGTATAAGTCGGAACGGCCTGGATCGGCCGACTATATCCTATAGCTGCCATATAACTGAACGATCGGAAATGACCCATCTTTTGTATTTTTTAAGATAGAAAGCTGGAACTTAGTACAGATGATATTTTTGGTTAGATAATCCGACCTACAAAATTTCATAACGATCGGCTGACTATATCTTATAGCTGCCATATAACTGAGTGATCGAAAATGGTTTTTGGTAGAAATACCAACTTTGAAGATAGAAGTTTGGGACTTTTTTTAGATTATGTATTATTATAAATTGGGTTATATTATCATATTCTCATAAGGATCGGCTAACTACATCCGATGTTTGCGATATATATCTGGTTTTAACTGCAAGGGTATATCAACTCCGCCCGAAGTTAGCTTCCCTTTCTTGTTAAATCTTAAAATTACAAATTTTTATACCCGGTACTCGTAGAGAACAAGGGTATTTTGTAGTCGTGTAAGCAAATGTAACATAAAGAAGTAATGATCTCCGAGTCAGCATCAAGATCCGAGTCACTATAGCCATGTCCCTCTGTCCGTATGAACGCGTGAATCTCAGAGACTATAAGAGATAACATAGAGCTTTAGGATAGTTAATATATATCTATAGTTAATATATATAAAAAAATTAATTTCATTCCCATTTAGAGGAAAGTCGATTTTTAGAGGAAAATTTTAACGCGTAGATTTAAAAAACGCGAAAAAGAGATAATATAAGATATAAGAGATAGAGATATCTGATTTAGAACTTGGACTCGTATGGTCTTCATGCACATCATGGTTTCAGACAATCTATTTGCATCTCTAATCTTTGCCATGAACATTGTGGTCCTCTGCATTCTCCCCCAGCTAAGGCGCTCCACAGAGCACAGTCGGTCGGCGGCCGGCAGAACCGAACTCCTCATCGCAGCAGCAATCTTGCAGCCTCAAGCAGCCAGCGTGATTACTCGCATCTCATGCCTTTGCCAAGGAAAAAGCTGCTTACTGTATGGGGGTTATTCCATGGAGTGGCTAGAGTGGCTGGAAAGAGTATGGAGTCTGGGCTTTCAACATAAGGAGTACGTTTAGTCTTGTATTAGAAGAAAATCTATATATATAAAAATGCTCTGTTCGTATCTACGTCATTTATAGACTTGAAAAGTTCTGAACCGTTCTGAGCCCAAATTTTTACTTAACATGCGTTGAGGTTCCAGCTCGGTTCCAGCTGTCTACTTTTGATGTTGATAGCTTATCTGAGTTTGCGAATATATCAGTTTTTTTTCGCGTTTCCCCGTGCCCCTACTTTTCTATTTAGGCAGACAGCTAAGAAGAAAATGTCAAATGAAAATGTCAAAATGTCAGAAACGAAGTCATTAGAAACGAAGTCATGCCACCCAAGAAGTCGAATTTTGGTCGTCTTACTCGCAATACAAAAGCAAAAAGACGTAACATTTCGAATAGAACTGACGAAGAGCGGGCCTCCATTCGAGAGACTGAGCGGCTGAGAGCCATGCGGATGCACAACGCGGAGACAGCAGAAACGCGAGCAGCTAGGCTTGAGCGAACACGATTGAGAGTTAGGCAGTCGCGTTCTGCAGCAATCGATTTGATTCGGTCTCAAAATAATGAACGCGACAGGGCAAGGGTAGCTGAAGCGCGTTTACAGCTTGCAACAGATCGAAACCTGCAATACAATTGTCTTGCATTCAGATATAATCCAACTGTTGATTATAGCTCGAATCGCAATGTCGTTATTGGCCGGATGAATCAGGTCTGCACACACTGTCAGGCTCTCAAATTTAAGGGGCCCATCCACAGGCGAGCATGTTCGTCAACATGCTCGCCTACTTGAATTTCATTTTCCCCACTAACTAGAGCCAACATTCGCGCGAACATCATTTTTCGATAAATTTTCAAACCATCAATATGTCAACGGACAACTATAGCGGCACTCTAATTGCACTTATGGCAATAAGTATTTGCCATAAATAATATTGCAAAATAATATTGCACTTTTTATACCCTTGCAGAGGGTATTATAATTTTGTCCAAAAGTGTGCAACGCAGTGAAGGAGACATCTCCGACCCTATAAAGTATATATATTCTTGATCAGGATCACCTCCTGAGTTGATATGAGCATGTCCGTCTGTCCGTCTGTCTGTCCGTCTGTCTGTTTCTACGCAAACTAGTCTCTCAGTTTTAAAGCTATCGTCTTGAAACTTTGCACACACCCTTCTTTCCTTTGCACGCAGTATATAAGTCGGAACGGCCCGGATCGGCCGACTATATCCTATAGCTGCCATATAACTGATTGATCGGAAATGGTATAACTTTGGTATTTTTGAAGTAAGAGAGTTCAAATTTTAGGTGAGAGCTATTTTTGGCAAAATAATACGACATGCCAAATTTCATAAGGATCGGCCGACTATATCCTATAGCTGTCATATAACTGAACGATCGGAAATGACCCAACTTTCGTGTTTTTGAAGATAGAAAGCTGGAATTTAGTACAGACTCTATTTTTGGTCAGTTGATCCAACCTACCAAATTTCATTAGGATCGGCCGACTATATCCTATAGCTGCCATATAACTGAACGATCGGAAATGGTATTTGGTAGAAATATCAACTTTCGTATTTTTGAAGATAGATGTTTGGGACTTTTTTTAGATTTTGTATTGTAATAAATTGGAGTATATATTCCTATTCCCATAAGGATCGGCCAACTATATCCGATGTTTGCGATATATATCCGGTTTTAACTGCAAGGGTATATAAACTTCGGCTCCGCCCGAAGTTAGCTTTCCTTTCTTGTTATTCATTTTTCTCTACCAAAACGTTTTTTCAAACTGACGTTCGTGCCAACATTGCCATCCATTGGCGAGCATGTTGTTGCAAACGTTGTCAAAATAGAACGATTTCAATTCCATTCGAACATTTTGACAACACAAAATTGGAAAAATTTCGTCGAGCAAAACATGTTTGCCGAACATGCTCGCCTGTGGATGGGCCCCTTTAACAACGAATTTCTCATGTCGAATTTTCCCATGTCGTCAGTTGTTTCATCAGAACATTGTCGATATGTATGCAAAAATTGAAACAGAACGTTTGCTGTTCCTCCGATTGAATCAGACGAAACTTCGGTCCGAGGAATATATTCATTTGCGGGATGCTGTGATGAATGACCGTAATACAACCAACGTTGGAAATCTCACGATTTTGCCATCCTCATACATAGGTAGTCCACGAAAATTTTTCTTTTTTGTTTGACTTATTTCTTATGCGTGCAATCACAAAATGCCACGGCAAAACGTGGCAGGGTACTGCTAGTTCTTTATAATTATCATATTATTAGGTTTTATATGTCATTTATAAATTCTTATATATTTGTCTTTGCGAATGTGCTGCTTACCCCTCCAAATGTGCATAAGCTCCCTATCCCTTTTTCACCCAAGGTAGGCGACCCCTCAGCTTTATCAATAGGGCACTCGTCCGCCGGGGAGGATCCTCTGTCTCACTTCGCTTGAACTCACGCGATGTTTGTCTGGCTTTCGTTGGGTTCCTTTTGCCTCTGCCGTCGTTGCGCTGCTCGGTGTGGATCGATGACTGCTCCTCTTGTTGCTGATATCGCCGTTCGTTCTCTTGCTCCCGTTTTTGTTGTCGCTGCTCGTTTCCACTCTCGGCTTACTGATTGCCGGGACCTATGGTAATTCGGGTTGGTCAATAATACGTGCACCTCCCAGGCGTACGCCGAAGAGGATCCGATGTTTTGGCAGCCGCACAAGGGCACGTAGTACCTAGTGTCACACCTGCGCCGGGAACAGCATCACGCCGGTTTGTCACGGTTAGAATTCAGTAAGGCGTATGCCAGACCGGTCCGTTTATGCGCTTCGTGGCAAGTCTATCTGCCGTGGTCGGGCAATGGCCCAACTCGACTTATGTACCCTAAGCTTCAGTGAAACTGTCCTATCACGGCTCCTTCTTCACTTGTAGCGCTTGTATCCTCTCACTTTCTCTTAATTTTCGGACTTTCCAAAGGCGGTCCTCCAGCTCAACGCTACCAGCTTCCTAAAAAGACTAGTCCCGCTTCAAACTTCCTCCTAGTATACCACCTGGAGCACCCGTTAATCCTCCTTGATTCTGATCCTGCCATTAGAGCAGCTTTCCAATATCACGCCATTCTCCTTTTGGCGGATCATCGTCCGTGGCTCCTCGCTCCCCCTAAACTCGCTTTTATTAACAGCATCCTGTCATGCCATAAATCCACCTCGCTCTTAATCGCGGTTGTGGCCCGGTTTACTTGATTAGATTTTTTGTCTAGATAATAGAGATTTCCGTAAAATTTATTATTTGTTAGGAATATTGTGTTGTTTCTAATGATTAGGGCTCCGTTTTTGCAGAAATGCACCTCGTAACCTTTCTCTGTTATTTTGAACACAGATAATAAATTTTGTCGCAGGATGGACACGTGCAGCAGTTCTTTGAAAGTTGTTTCGATATCAGATTTTCGTTTGTTGTTTCTTTTGTCACAGAATCCGTTTACCTGCGTTGTTTCTTTATTCGCCAAGATTAGCTTTTTATCCATTTTTTTCATGTTATCGAATAAGTTTGCATCTGAACTCACATGTGACTGTTGATACAACACATGTTGCTTAGGGTCACTGTAAAGCTCGCTATTTCTGTAATAGTGTTGATTCAGAATCAGTGTTGAATCTTTTTCGTTTTGTCCATTTTTTGTACCGTTCCTTCTGCTCTCGAACTCTTGACTAAGGTGCCAGATTTTACCACATGCCTAACATTTAAGGGTTTTGTTTTTCGTTGATTTTTTCCTCTAACTGTGTTCCTGAAAGTTTACGTCAGTGGGGGGCAAAACATGTTTAAAATTTGAGTGTGTGCGTAGCAGAAAAACACAATAAGGGCAGAGAATTCACTGAGGGAAAACAACGTATTTTTATACCCTTGCAGTGGGTATTATAATTTTGGTCAAAAGTGTGCAACGCAATGAAGGAGACATCTCCGACCCTATAAAGTATATATATTCTTGATCAGGATGACCTCCTGAGTTGATATAAGCATGTCCGTCTGTCTGTTTCTACGCAATCTTGTCTCTCAGTTTTAAAGCTATCGACTTGAAACTTTGCACACACCCTTCTTTCCTTTGCACGCAGTATATAAGTCGGAACGACCGGGATCTAAATCCGGGACCGGCCGACTAAATCCTAAAGCTGCCATATATCTGATTGATCGGAAATGGTATAACTTTGGTATTTTTTCAGTTACAGAGTTAGAAATTTGACATGAAAGCTTTTTTTGGCAAAATAATACGACATGCCATATTTCATAACGATCGGCCAACTATATCCTATAGCTGCCATATAACTGACGGATCGGAAATCGGACCCAACTTTCGTGTTTTTGAAGATAGAAAGCAGGAACTTTGTACAGATTATATTTTTGGTCAGTTAATCCGACCTACCAAATTTTATAACGATATGCTGACTATATCTTATAGCTGTTACATAACTGAACGATCGGAAATGGTTTTTGGTAGAAATACCAACTTTGGTACTTTTGAAGATAGATAGAAGTTTGTGATTTTTTTTGATTTTATATTATAATAAATTGGGTTATATTATCATAATTTTGGTCAAAAGTGTGCAACGCAGTGAAAGAGACATCTCTGACCCTATAAAGTATATATGTATATTCTTGATCAGGATGTCTGTCCGTCTGTCTGTCCGTTTCTACGCGAACTAGTCTCTCAGTTTTGAAGCTATCGTCTTGAAACTTTGGACACACCCTTCTTTCTTTTACACGCAGTAACGGAACGGCCCGGATCGGCCGACTGCATCCTATAGCTGCCATATAACTGATTGATCGGAAATGGTATAACTTTCGTGTTTTTAGAGTTAGAGAGTTTAAATTTGACACGAGAGCTATTTTTGACAAACCATTACGACATGCCAAATTTCATAAGGATCGGCAGACTATATCTTATAGCTGCCATATAACTGAACAATCGGAAATGACCCAACGTGTTTTTGAAGATAGGAAGCTGAAACTTAATACAGATTATATTTTCGGCCACTTGATCCAACCTACCAAATTTCATTAGGATCGGCCGACTATATCCTATAGCTGCCATATAACTGAACGATCGGAAATGGTACTTGGTAGAAATATCAACTTTCTTTTTTTTGAAGATTGAAGTTTTGTGACTTATTTTAGATTTTTTATTTTAGTTAATTGGTTTTATTATGATGTATTCATAAGGATCGGCCAACTATATCCAATGTTTGCGATATATATCCGGTTTTAACTGCAAGGGTATATAAACTTCGGCTCCGCCCGAAGTTAGCTTTCCTTTCTTGTTTTTTTTTTTTTTAATTTTGATTTTTTTTTTTTCAACATAGTCTTCTTTTAGACGTATGCACTTGGACCACCGATCCTCCAGTTTCCCAATACCTTCCATTTATCCAGGTCCTCAAAATAGGCGTTTGTTTCACAGATTACCTGTTCATTTGACTGAAATTTCTTACCACCAAGCCCTTTTTTTAAGTTTGGAAATAAACAATAGTCACAGGGTGCTAAATCTGGAAAATAGAGTGAATGGGGTAGAATTTCGTAGTGCGATTCACACAATTTCGACATGGCGCTCTTGGGAGCGGGAGCATTGTCCTGGTGAAACAAAACATTTTTCTTCGCCATGTGCGGCATTGTTTGCTTCAGCTCCGAATTAAATCGTCCCAAGAGATTGGAATAGTATTCTCCCGTAATTGTTCTGCCTTTTTCCAGATAATCCATATGAATTACACCTCGGGGATCCCAGAAAACTATTGCCATCACCTTGTTGGCCGACAAACCGATCTTTGCCTTTTTCGGTGCCGTTTCTCCAGTTGAAATCCATTGCTTTGACTGTTCCTTACTCTCTGGTGTATGGTGATGAATCCAGGTTTCGTCAACAGTCACAAAACGACGAAAAAATTTGTTTTTGTTTGCGTTAAGCAATTCCAAACTCTCCTTCGCAATGTGCAAGCGGTGGACGAAAGCTTACTCATGTGTAAAAATTCGTGTAAAATGTTTCCAACGCGTTGCCGAGAAATGTTTAGAGCATTTGCAAACTCTCGCAGCTTGATTCGGCGATTATCCAATATCATTCCATGGACTTTTCCACAATTTCTGGTGTTGTCACCTAATATCGGCGTTGGATTTCTCTTTTAAAAACATCAAGAAAGGAAAGCTAACTTCGGGCGGAGGCGAAGTTGATCTACCCTTGGAGCTTAAACTGGGTATATATCGCAAACATCGGATATAGTTGGCCGATCCTTATGAGAATATCATAATAAAACCAAGTAACAAAAACAAAAAATCTAAAAAAAAGTCCCAAGCTTCTATCTTTAAAAATACAAAATTAAATTTTGTATTACTATAAATTGGGTTATATTATTATATTCTCATAAGGATCGGCCAACTATATCCAATGTTTGCGATATATATCCGATTTTAACTGCAAGGGTATATTAACTTCGGCTCCGCCCGAAGCTTAATAGCTTAGCTTTCCATTCTTGTTTTGATTAGGATCAACAGGCTAGTCTATATAGCTGTCCGTATGAACGCGTTGATCTTAGATATTATAATAGATAAAGCTATAGGATTTTTCATGGATACTCCTCCAATGCCCACGTAGTTTAGGTTTGTTTCAAAATTTTGGCACACCCTCTTCCGCCTCACAAATTGCGAGTTTCTGTAGCGTCAGTACAGGAAAGTTTTTTGAAAAACTTTTCATGCCAAAATATTTAAATCGTTAATATACAAGTTCGAAAAAAAAAATTTCATCCCAATCGTCCTATTTTTGGAGGATATATGTATACTGCAAGGGTACACCTTTTCCAATATAAAAGGGCTGAAATTTAGAACTCGAAGTCGTGGATCTCGAAGACTATAAGAAAATGAGCTATCAGATAACCGCGCAGATGAAGTTTGTGTCAAAATTTGGCCACGCCCACTGCCGTCCATGAAAGAGAAATCTGGTTTTTGGAAAATGTTTTGATGCCAATGGCTTATCTACACCTACAAATCAAAAAGCCCCATAAATCGGATAATTTTTAGAGGATTTATAGACTTTTTATAACGCTTTCCTACTGAATCGGTAGTATGGATGTAAGTTTGTTGTTTTGCCCAAGCGCTAAAGGTTGCAACAAAATGTTGTTACAGAGAATACATACCGTTAAAGCTTTCACTTAGAGGTTAGTTGAATTTTGGTTGGAAGAGATGAGTACCGCGTATAATAAAGTCGGGAGACTCGACTATAGCCGTCGTCTCTTGTTTTTTTAAATTTATTTTTCTAGTTAACTAAAACGTTCTCCCATATTAGGTTTAAGCGGATCCAAAGCAGACGAAGAACATAGACGTGACACATTTGGTTCTAATATAATACCACCAAAACCACCTAAAACTTTTCTTACTCTAGTCTGGGAGGCTCTTCAGGATGTAACTCTAATTATTTTAGAGGTTGCGGCTCTAGTATCACTTGGCCTATCATTTTATAAGCCTGCCGATGAAGATGCACGTAAGTTGTTTGTTTTTATAAATTTCATGTTGTTACTATTTAACACTCTTTTTAACGAAAACAGCTGTGCTTCAAGAGGAGGAGGAACACCATGGATGGATTGAAGGACTGGCAATTCTTATTTCAGTTATAGTCGTAGTGATAGTGACAGCTTTCAATGATTACTCGAAGGAACGACAGTTCCGTGGATTGCAAAGCCGTATTGAAGGCGAACACAAATTTTCAGTTATTCGAGGCGGTGAAGTGTGCCAAATTTCTGTGGGAGATATACTTGTCGGCGATATTGCTCAGATTAAATATGGTGATTTATTGCCAGCCGATGGATGTCTCATTCAAAGTAACGATTTAAAAGTAAGAAGTAAATCCTTCATTTGTCCTAAGGAATAGGGTAATTTCGTTCCAAAAATTACACGTTTTTATAATTTTTATACCGGGTACTGTTTGGACGTATGTAACATAGAAAAGGAATCTCCGATCCGATCATCTCCGTGGGTCTCAGAGACTTTAAGGGTAGAGGTATAGGACTTGGAATGGAGACTTAATTATTATAAATTCCCACACAGTTCTTGATTGTTTCAGATTTTGTCACGTCTCCCGCCCCCACATATTTGATTTTTCTGCGCCAGTACAGATAGATATTTTGAAAAAGTTTTTCCACACTATTTCTTTGGCTAATTTACCATATATCTAGAAAACCAAATTCAGGAAAATTTTTAGAAGACTTATAAACTTTTTTTTGTGCATCCCTAATTGCGTCAGTTGTTATTTCCACAAAAAAAGTATGCACTCCATTTTTTTCCTGAGAAAATAGTTTTAAAGCAGTCACTATGGGGTCAATGACCACTTTTTCTGGCAGTATATATATTTCAAGTGAACCAAAAGAGGTTTTGAATGCGGTATTATGTTGGGTTAGGCTACAGAAAGTTACTATAAAAAAGTGACAGACTAAAAAATGGCGATTTTTATGCTCTAAAAAAGGAGTTTTCAAATAAATTGAAAATCCTTCGTTCACGGACTAGGTAATACCATAATAAATAAGTGGTCAAAATTTGGTGTTGATCGGATTGATAGTTTTTTTAGTAATCGTGTCCACTGCAAAGGTAATTTTGTAAAAACAAGATTCTGAGATAATCGCGTTTAAAGTTTCACGTTTGTTCAAGTTTTATGTGCAGGTAGTGCGCTATAAATAGCTACAACTTCGGTTCTAATGCACCGGTCGTTATGAATTTTTTTTAGAGTATTCTCAACAGTATATTTTTTCATCTATAACAACTGTATTTAACCCCTTAAGTCATTAAAAAAACAATCATGCATCAGAAGTTGCTCTCAGGTGGGGAATAAAAAATTACGTTGGCTTCATGGTTTGCAGTGCTGATTAGAATAATTTTTTAATAAAGAACAATTTTTTTTTAAGGTCGATGAATCTTCTTTAACTGGCGAATCAGATCATGTAAAAAAGGGAACAGACGTGGATCCAATGGTTTTATCTGGCACACATGTTATGGAGGGAAGCGGCAAAATGGTGGTTACAGCAGTTGGTGTAAATTCTCAAGCCGGTATCATCTTTACCCTTCTTGGTGCAGCAGTCGATGAACAGGAAGCTGAAATTAAAAAAATGAAAAAGGGTAAACAATTTACAGTCAAAATTAAAAAAAAAAAAAAAGATTAAAATAAATAAATAAAATTATACTTAAGCCTAAGAATAATTATCCAATCTCATAAGAATGATATAATAGGGCTACCCTCCTCTGCTATAAATTTACTTATGGTTATTTTTTTGTTTTCCTTTTGTTGCTATTTTTTCATATTCCAATTGTCATGTGTGAATTGCATGATGTGTTGATTGAACCATCATTGAACTCCTTCATCTACCCAACCAACCAATCTGTCAACCAACAAACCAAAATCTGCAAAATAAATCTTAACAAAATGGATACATTAATTGAATAATCAGAAGCTAAAAAGGCGACCAAGCAAAAGAGCTTGACAGGTGAAATATTTATATTTTTATTTTTAAGAATGAAAAGTTTGTAAAGAAAAAATATTGAAGCACGCAGGCCTCCTGACTTTACTTTCACAAGTGAATTTTATATTGAGGACACAACTTTAAAGAAGCCATCTTTGGATTTAATTTTCATAATTAAAAACCAACAGCTTCTGTTCAAATGATTTGAACGGTATAAGGCTTTTTTATCCCTATTTTAAATTCAAAACAATGAGGAAATTTGACTTTGGGAGGAACCCATTAATTATACCCTTGCAGTTATACATACATATTGCAAATATTGGGTGAAGTACATTTTTGACAAAAGTAACCTTAAACCGAAACAGGGCCGATCCCTGCTTTTCCTGCGTGCAAATGAAATAAGGACGTGTGTGTGTAAAGTTTCGATTCAAAAGCTGAAAAACGAGTTTGTTAAGAAAAAGTCTACAGACATATTTCCTAGAGGCGCCAGCGCATCATCGGTACCTCAAGGCGCAGAGACCCGCTTTGTTTACAAAAAGGGCTCTCGAGGAGGGGCCTTCCTTGTAACCGTAAAGGAAGGTCGTTCGTTATCCGTAACCTGCGACCCGTTCTCACAAACTAGTCTACCCTAGTTTCAAACAAGTGAAACTAAATAACTGGAATGAATGAAATGTGAAAAAAACCGGTTGTTTTTTCTTTTATTCGATGGAAAACGGTTTTAATTATGTTGAAATGTTTTAAATTCACATCGTGAAAGGAAAAATCGAAGCCTGCCTGGTTACCTAAAAAAACCTATTCATATAATTTCTTTTGAAAAATAATTTTAACTTAAAGGTATTAAAATACTTACTGTAAGAAATTTAATGTCGAGCTATAATTATACAAAACACCATCTTAAGATGGATTATAACATTGTGTCGTATTTCTTAAATATTCAGGTGAAAGCTCCCAAATAAAAAGTACCCAAGTACCACAACCAATCGTTAGTGAAGGAACCAAGTCGGAATCTGATGGAAATCATGTACCGCAATCGTCATCTTCAGCTGTTACTGAAGCAGGACATAAGAAAGAGAAATCTGTGTTGCAAGCTAAATTAACAAAATTAGCTATACAAATAGGATATGCCGGGTCAACAATTGCTGTACTTACTGTTATTATTTTGATTATTCAGTTCTGCGTTAAAACGTTTGTAATTGATGACAAACCTTGGAAGAACACATATGCAAACAATTTGGTAAAGCATTTGATAATTGGAGTTACAGTGTTAGTAGTAGCTGTACCCGAAGGACTTCCCCTGGCAGTCACACTTTCTCTTGCATACTCTGTGAAGGTTAGTTGAATTCTAAAGTTCACATCTCCTGTATGACACAAAGAAATTTTATTTTTTTCAGAAAATGATGAAAGATAACAATCTGGTGAGACATTTGGATGCATGCGAAACTATGGGTAATGCTACAGCCATTTGTTCTGACAAGACTGGTACACTTACAACTAACCGAATGACTGTTGTACAATCGTACATCTGCGAAAAACTCTGTAAGGTTTTGCCCACCCTTACTGATATCCCACAACATGTGGGTAATTTAATAACTATGGGAATATCTGTAAATTCAGCTTACACTTCAAACATTATGGTAAGTTTTTATTGTTATTTACAATTGCGCCTTTAATTTAAAGATTTAAAGCCTTCGTTTAACATTATGTTTCTTTATGGTACTACACCACTTTTATTCTCATAAAAAAAAAAGTTAAAAAAAATTTTTAATTTTGTTTATACGTTCGCAGAGTATATTATAATTGTGTCCACAAGTGTGCAACACAGTAAAGGATACATCTCCCACCTTAAAAAGTATATATATTCTTGATCAGGATCACCTTCTGAGTTAATATAAACATGTCTGATTGTCCGTCTGCCTTTTTCTACGTAAACTAGTTTCTCAGTTCTAAAATATCGTTTTCAGAAATATCGTTTAGAAAGAATAAAGATGGCTGATTTTTATGAAATTTTGTAAATCAGTTCAAAATTAAACAATTACATTTTAAAAGATTCCATAGATTAATTGAATTTCAAGAAACTCCCAACCTTACATATATCTAAAAAAAAAAAAAAATAAATAAAAGTTTTATAGTGTCCGATCGTTCAGTTTTACGAAATCTAAAGGATATAATTATTAATCTGATCCTTAGTACGAGTTGATCAGTTTTTTACCCAAAAAGGTACCAAAGTTATGGAATTTCTAATCAATTATTTATACGGCAACTATATCATATTATCGTCCGGTTTTAGCGTTCCGACTTATATATATGTCTGCAAAGTTACAACCGATAGCTTTAAAACTGAGGGACTAGTTCGCTCATAAAACTGACAGACGAACATGCTTATATGAAAAATATATATACTTAATAGGGTTGAAGATGTCTCCTTCACTGCGTTGCACGCTTTTGACCGCAATTATAATTCCCTCAGCAAGGGTATATAAATGGAGATACGGTTAAAAAAGGGATTTTTATTTAAAAACCAAAAGCGTAAAAGGCAAATGTATGCATCACAAATTTATATTTGTTTAAATCAATTTTTTCATTAATTTTTCCTTTCACATGAACGAGAGCTGTCGTTTTGTAATATATAAAAGTCCAAATCGGAGCTTGTTACTTTTACGTTTTAGGTTAGAAAAAAATTCAAATTTGATGTAGGTATGTCTTTTCAGTTGAAATGCACGAGAATGTCGCATTTGACATTCGATTCGTTCTTTATATGATTATTTTTATTCTTCTTTTTCTTTTCCACATAGCCTGGACAAAACCCAGGAGACCTACCAATCCAGGTTGGCAACAAAACGGAATGTGCACTGTTGGGCTTTGTTCAAGGATTAGGTGTTAAATACCAGTCTATTCGTGATGAAATTCCAGAGGATAAGTTTACCCGCGTATATACTTTTAACTCTGTTCGTAAAAGTATGGGCACTGTTATACCACGTCCTAATGGCGGGTTTCGGTTATACACCAAAGGAGCTTCAGAGATAATCATGAAAAAGTAAGTAAATCAAACAAAAAAATAAACAAGAAAGAATGCTAACTTTGGGCGAGGCGGAAGTTAACATAACCTTCAGAAAAACCGATGTATATAAAAAACAAGAAAGGAAAGCTATCTTCGGGCGGAGCCGAAGTTGATCTACCCTTGCAGCTAAAACTGGATATATATCGCAAACATCGGATATAGTTGGCCGATCCTTATGAGAATATCATAATAAAACCAATTAATTATAATATAAAATCTAAAAAAAAATCCCAAACTTCTATCTTCAAAAACCATTTCCGATCGTTCAGTTATATGGCAGCTATAAGATATAGTCGGCCGATCGTTATGAAATTTGGTAGGTCGGATAAACTGACTGAAACTGAAAAACATAATCTGTTTCAAGTTCCACCTTTCTATTTTCAAAAACACGAAAGTTGGGTCATTTCCGATCAATCAGTTATATGGCAGCTATAGGATATAGTCGGCCGATCCTTTTGAAATTTGGCATGTCGTAATGGTTTGCCAAAAAAAGCTTTCGTGTCAAATTTCTAACTCTTTGACTCTAAAAATACCAAAGTTATACCATTTCCGATCAATCAGTTGTATTGCAGCTATAGGATATAGTCGCCCGATTCCGGCCGTTTCGACTTATATACTGCGTGCAAAGGAAAGAAGGGTGTGTGCAAAGTTTCAAGTCGATAGCTTTAAAACTAAGTGACTAGCTCGCGTAGAAACAGACAGACAGACATGTTCATATCAACTCAGGAGGTGATCCTGATCAAGAATATATATACTTTATAGGGTCGGAGATGTCTCCTTTACTGCGTTGCACACTTTTGGACAAAATTATAATACCCTCTGCAAAATGGGCCATTGATGGCCGATCATTATGAAAACTTTATTATAAAATACATATTTTCAAAAACAAAACTTTCAAAACAAAAATTTTATTTGCTTAAAATCATAGCTTGCAAATAACAGTTAACCGATTCGTGCGGTCTCAAAATAGGTGTTCGTCACTGAGACTTTGAGCAAAAAGTCTGAGAGCAACCGATTGAATCAGCCGAAGAACAGTTTTTTCTGTTTTCGTTTGCTCTGAACCCACGTTCCAACATTTTAACACGTAATTCCATACATATATAGCTCTGGTATGAACTAGGATAAACCAAATCGGTGAAGTTTTTCTTTACGTTTCAGGTTGATTCGTGGCTAAAAAAAAACTCAATTTTAAAAAAATAATTTTCAAAGGTCCGCCATTTTGTTAATTTTTGAGCAAAGTTAATGAAAACTTAAACCTGAAACTAAAACTGAAAACCCTTAAAAAGAAAACTATTCATTTTTTAATTAAAATAATCAACATATTAGTTTAAAATTTGAAAAAGGCACGTTTAAAATTTTAAGAAGTTTATTTGTGAAAATGGCATATTAAAATAGGACACAACGTACCACTGTGCAACGAAACGAAGACAAATTATCGAAAAGACTTTTTTCGCTGACTTTTTCAGTCAATCAGTCTTTTAATGAGTCTCTCTGCGCGAGCTTCACTCGAATCTCTCATTGAGCGATTTTCGGTAAACGAGAGTTTCATGATCGGCTCATTGTAATGCGTTCAACAGAAAATCGAAACAAAAAGAAACAAAGTCTGCTGCTCAGAGAGAAACCGAAACGGCATGCTTTTTTTCGGTTGTTCTCGCGAACAGAGCGTAAGGAAAAAAACGGTTAACAGTTATTTGCAAGCTATGTTTAAAATATAATATGTAAGTAAATATAGATTGATTTGTATGATAATGTAGTAGTTGGTTATCCCTCGCTGTAGTCGGTGATGCCGCAGATGTAGGAGGTACGTCTTCAGATAATTACCCCTTGCGGTTGCAGGGGGGGTGTTGCCACTCCTTATAGGCAGTGGTTGAGATCCCTGGCGGTTGCCGGGGGGAGATCCTTCCTGTGACACGAGTTATGATGGGAGTACTTGCCCCGTTGTCACGGCCCTTGAGGCGCGGTGACCAATTCAACAAATGAATTTATAAATTAACGGCAGTGCCGGAGATTGGTTTTATGCTCTTTATTGTATGAGACTCTGACACAAACTGAAACTTAAAGCTAACAAAAAGTATTTCATAGCGGCCAGTGCTTGCCGCTATGCATGGGCTTCCGACCAGACGCTATGTCAGCAGTTTGGCCAGAGCGAGCTCTTAAATAATCGGACATTGCCGCTGCTTGGTTAACTTCAGTTAACTACTCCCCCCTCAAGAATGAGGCCGCCCTCGGCCGACCCTATTTGGGCAATCATCTCCTTCAGCTGGGCCGCGGTTTTTCGGGCCTGAGTGACTCGCCGATAGGTCAAGCCGATGCAAATTAAAGCGCAGCATATTGCTCCCGCTATGAACACCAACTGATGTAGTCGCTGGTGATTAATCTCCTTCCCGAACTCTTTGATGTGCTCCAGATTACGTTCACTCAGTCGGTGAAGGTATGGAAGGCTAAGAACGTTACGTTCCATGGTGATGTTCAGGGAAGGTGAGCTGGCCACTCCTGGAGCCCTCTTCTGGGCTGTGTCATGATTGACCAATCGGGTTTCGTTGACCATGACACTCTTCTCAAACGTGATGAGATATGTGCCTTTTATATGGGCACAGGTGCCATTGTCCACACACACGTGGGCCGAGCGATCATTCACAATTACTATTCCTTCATCAACATAAGTGATGGGGTGTAAATCGCTTTGCTGGATCTCGCAATGCGACGTGCCTCCAGCGTGAAGCTCTTGGGCGCATGATCTTCTGCGAGCCAATCGGCAAAATGTAGCTCCTGATGTCGGGGAGCACTTTTCCACGGTGTGGATCTCACTGTTGCATTCGGCGATGACGTCATCTTCCAGCCTAAGCATGGTGTCGTGATGTGACACTGGGAAAACGGTAATCTTGCTGCAGGCCGACTTTATCTTTGGAAACTTAATAATAAAATGTAATATGTTATCGGACTGTAAGATCTTAACGGACGATTCGGACAAAACATCCCTAATCGCGGTCTCGGTGGGCTCTTCCATCCACACACCTTCCAGGTCTGCATGATCTAGGATGCTGGGGCTAACAATATTAACTTTGGCAAGTGCCACTGCTAGCATCAAACCCTGTAGTTCCATTGCTATCATCCTATTTCGAGTTAAAATCATCTCGAATAGGTGTCCAGTATCAATTTGGGACTTTTTTGTTGACCTCAGAAGTTGGTTGACGGTAGCGGAAATTTTATTGATTTGAATTTGTACTTTGTTGCTAATATTAATCTGCCTATTGTTTGCATTTGCTAATTGGAATAGATTAAATTTAATTTTTTAAAATTCTTCTGCGTCCGGCGTTCCTGTCACCACCTTTAGCGCAGTCCCTAAGAAGTCTAAGCTTCTTGCTACTCTATGGTGGACGCTCAAAGAGTCGAGCATGTCGCGTAGGTGGGCGACGTCAACAACCAGGAGTTTCTGCATGTGGGATTGCGGGAACATGACGGTCATCCCATTAGTTTCTTCGATGACGCGCCTATATTCCGAGAGATTTGCTGAGTGCTTTACAAAGGCAAATTCCTCCCATATCAGGATTCGCCCATCCACGATGGGAATGTATTTGGCTTTGGAATAGTCCGTGACGCGTGCCGAAGTTGTGGCCAAAAGGAGAATCAGGGATATGGTTGAAAACCTGTAATTTTGATGTGTTATGAATTTTGTCGAAGTTGGGTAGCCCACCACCAAAGCATGATTAAAATAATAAAGGGCGCAAAACGGTTTTCTCTTCACATAATGGTGAGAGTTTGTTGCCTAGGCGTCTGTTGGACTTCACTAGGACTTTCTCGCCAACCTCGAATACTCTATTTTGGCGGGAAGCGTTTTCTCTGTCCCGGAGCTTGTCTTGGGCGAGTTTAATTTTATCTTGAATTTCATATTGTGGCTCACCTGATTGTGCCTGAACCACGTCGGCCGGTCTCTTGTCGATGACCGAGTGGATGGACTTGTTATATCTGGCAGTGGCCAGAAGTATCAGCTCTACGGTATCGCTGATGCCTTTATCGATTTTAAGACATCTAGCAAGCTCTACCAAAGCGCTGTGGAAACGCTCCACTTGTCCATTGGAGACACTGTGTAGGGGCGGAGCATTTGAGATGCTAACGCCGAAATGGTTTTCCAGCATGGTCACGATGGTGTGCGAGTTCAACGATGGTTCGTTGTCGCAATATACGACCTTGGCCTTAGGGAAAATATTCATCAGCTGTAGTAATGCTGGTTTGAGATCCTCTATGGTCCTAGAGGGAACTGGTTGGACTACGGCAAATTTCGAGAATTTGTCGATGCACGTAAGGAAATATTTTTTATCCGTGGAGAAGATGTCTATGTGCAGCATTTCTCCTACTTGAGATGGGATTGGGGTTTCGCCAAGCTCTTGTTTCTTCGGATGCCTGTCGTATTTTGCTTTGGCG
This sequence comes from Drosophila bipectinata, assembly GCF_030179905.1. Classification (NCBI taxonomy): domain Eukaryota; kingdom Metazoa; phylum Arthropoda; class Insecta; order Diptera; family Drosophilidae; genus Drosophila; species Drosophila bipectinata. Next base: position 15,203,657 of record NC_091740.1, on the reverse strand, counting down.
CAAGTCCTGCACGAAATGACTATTTCGTTCGCTAGCTTGGCCATTTTCGGGAAATAGTACTCGGAGAGTACCTGCTTCACGTTTTCTTGGGCAGATCTGTGAGCTCTGTTGTGCTCGACAGTAAGAATTTCCCGCCTTTCATCAACTGCAAAAATGTCCGTTACTCGGTTTTTGCAGTGCCAGAATCTGGTGGCAGGGAATTGTCGGATTAGTTTGTCCTGTATCACTGCAAGCGTATGCAGATCGCAATGAATGGCGTTTACGCCTTTAGGAACTATTATGGTTGCGAGCTCCTCCAGCAATGACTCCTCGTGAGTGAAGTCAATAATATGCCGTCTCTTGTTTCCAAAGAGAACGAAGTTTCGCTTTGACGGAGAGCGTGCTTCCTCCAGAATTATCTGGTTTTGAAAGCAATTGAGGGGCTTGTCAGTGGATTAAATTGTGTGGGTAAGCGACAGCTCACTGTGAATTGTGGCCGCGCTTGAGAATGCCTCTTCTTCTTCTACAACGTTGAGTTGTTGCCTCGAGAGGGCATCTGCAACTAGGTTGGCCTTGCCAGGCATGTAATGGACTTTGGCACCACACTCATCGATGCGTTCTTTCCATCTTTTAATTTTTGTATTCGGATTGGAATCCGATACCGCGTAGGTCAGCGGTTGGTGGTCAGTGTAGATGTTTAAATCTTTGACCCCATGAAGGTAGTGGCGCAGGTTCTCTAGCGCCCAAACTATAGCTAACAGCTCCCTTTCGTTGGTAGCGTAGTTAACTTCTCTGTCCTTTAAGGTCCTAGAGATCATAGTGATGGGGCGCCCCTCTTGTGAAAGCACTGCGCCAATGCCATATGCTGAGGCATCTGTCGTCAGATCAAACGCCTTTTTATAGTCGGGGTACCTGAGGATGACATCCTCAGAGGCCAGGATGTTACGTAGCTTTTCAAAAGCTTGCCGTTGCGGCTCGGTAAACTGTACCTGGATGCTTCTGGATCTGTGTCTGCTGACATTTCCGAGCTCCCCTTTTATAATGCTCGAAATGGGCTTAGCTATTGATGCAAAATCTTTAATAAAGCATCTATAATAGCCAGCCAAGCCCATGAATGATCTTACTTCGAAAACGTTTTTGGGCTCAGGGAATTCTTTAATGGCCCTGACCTTTTCCGGGTCTGTCGTGGTCCCTCGTTGGTGACTACAAACCCCAAAAATTTTACGCTTTTCTTGAAGAAGACCGATTTCTGCGCTGACACTCTCATGTTAGCGTCGTGTAGGCTCTTTGGAGCCCAATCCACGTGTCGTATGTGGTCGTTTTCGTCCTCTGAGAACGATAACATCATCGACATAGACGTAGCAAAATTTGCCAATCTGTTCTCGCAGTACGTCGTCGATGGTTCTTTGGAAGATGCTGGCAGCATTTCTTAACCCGAATGGCAGTCGACGGAACTCGTATTTTCCCCCGTTTACGGAAAAGGAAGTTTTCTCACGGTCACGCTCTGCCAGAATAATTTGGTGGTAGCCGGACTTTAAATCGAGCGTTGTAAAGTATTTGGCTTTGCCTAAATTCCCTAGTATCATAGGGATAATTGGCATAGGGTAGCGATCCGGTATTGTCCTCTCGTTCAATTTTCGAAAGTCCAATACTAGCCGCATTTTACGGTTTCCAGCTTCGTCGGTGCCCTTTTTGTCTACTACCCATATTGGGTTATTGTAGGGGGATCTCGACTTCTGGATTATGCCGTTTTTTAGAAGGTCTTGGATTTCGTCATTGACGAAATCTGCCGCTCCCATCGGATACGGATAGGGTCTGGCATAAATGGGCTCCTCATCAACTGTCCTGATGGTGGCTACCACAGACGCTTAGCATTTTTGAGAATGCTCTTCTAACCAAAGGTGGTGCGCTAGAGCAGTCCACCTCAGTGAAATTTACATTGGGACATGATTGGAACTCTAGCTTTTCCGTCTCGGTGCCCCATCTGAGGTGCCCGGAAGCTAGGTTAAGAGATGCCCCTGCTTGTTTTAGCAGGTCAAGTCCGATGATGGCATCAAAGGAGGACAAATCTGGTAGGATGAAGAACGTAGCCTTCAAGTTGAACAGGGATACGAAGCATTTTTTTGTTATTGTGGTAACGCCATGGATGGAATGGATGGAATGTACCGAGAATGGCGAATCTACTGGGCGGACGCCTTTCAATTCTTCGTATGGACGGATGAAATTTTTTGACGCGCCCGTGTCTATTAAAAGCTTCATTTCTACACCTGCTACTCTTCGTCTGATGACGGGTAGCAGGGACTTTCCCCTAAAAAATTTATGACGTCCGAATCGTAATCATTAATAGCGTCGTCGTCAATTTCCTGGGCCGCGCTTGAAGCTGCGGCGGCATATTTGTTCCCAGTTTCGCTCGCGCCCTGCTCGACGTGATTAACCCTCTGCCTTTTGTGTGGGGCAGATCGATCGGACTCAGCCGGCTTCCTGTTTTGGTACGCCGGGGCCTGGGATGGCCTAAGCATTTTGGACAGCGATGGGTCGATATCCATGGGTTAGGCGCGCCTCCACTGTGTGGGGCGGAGTGTACTTGCGCCTTGTGTTGTTTGACGTAGTACGGATTTTTTCCAGCATTTGTTTGTGCATTTGTCTGCGCAGAGGCCTGTCGGTACTCTTGCGCTTTCGGGTGCGGTTTCCTATCTTTATCCTCTTGGCTTTTGGCGAAAGAAGCCGCGAAGGAGTACCTTTCGTGGTTGGATTCCACTTCTTGTGCCAAAGCGAGAGCTGAAGGCATATCTTTCGGTTTTGCCGAGAAAAGGACATTCGTGAGGCTGCGCTTAAGCCCCGAGATAAATACTCGGAGTGCGTCATCCCGGAATTTGTCACACAAAACTTTTGCCGCCGAGGCTTCGTACGACATGGTAGCTTTGTTGGTGAGCAAGGTGAGTTTTTTCTCGACCTCGTCATAGTATTGGAGAAGGGTCATATTTCCCTGCCTAAGAGTACCCATTTCCTGCTCGATAACGTGCATCTGCCGCTTATCATTGTACGTAAAATCGAGTCGATTTATAATCGCGTCGAAATTTAGTACAGTGCCAAACGAAGACAGTACGGCATCGGCAGGGCCCCTTATTTTATTGCTAATAATAATAACCGCCTGATAATGGCGCGAGCTATGTTCGTAATTTCTGAAAATGTAATATGCGGCTACTGCCGCTTGTCTCCAGGAGACGTATGCTTCCTGTGCTCCCGAAAATTCGGGGAGGGACTTGACGGCGTCTAGGGGCTCGTCACACTTAATGTCGTTCTTATTTTCTATAGGCTGATATTTTTTTATTTGGGGAGCCTCCGCTTGGGCGGGAGCGATTTGTCTTTCGTTGACCAGTTCGGTCAGACGGTGTATAGCCAGGCGCATTTCGTTTTCTCTACGCTGGTGTTCGATATTGGCTTCTTGAACAGCATGTTGAACGGCCGCCTGTATGGTGGCTGTCATCTGTTCCATGCTGAAAGCCATGTTCGCGAGTATGGGAGCGCTAGCGTTAACGCTTTTAGGGGTGGAAGATCTGGCCGGCCCTTCGGTCTCCGACTCAGAATCGCTAGAGAGTTGTCTTATGTTTCTATATTGTTGAAACGGATTGCTCATGTGGAGCTGCGGCTATAAAGTCGCCCGAAAGAAAAAATATTTATGTATGAATTATGTGCCGATGGAGGTGATTGGACTGGTGAAGGGGCCGTGGGGGCTGAGCTGCCGCTTTAGTTATGTGTGCGGGCTCGTCAAGTTGCGCTACTGCTGTGTCAAGTAGCGGTAAGGTGAGGGGTGCGCGGGGACTGAGCCGCCGCTTATGCAAACAGAGAAAAAAACAACAAAGTGCCACACTGCATGCGCGGCCGTATCGTGTTCTCGAAAGTGGAGTTGGGAAACAAAACGGAAAAGAAAAATAAATAACCAAAACTGCGCGGCTAATACCAAGAATTCTTGTGTAACAAAAAAGACATATAAAAGCTGAATTAAATACACGCGATTATATAAATTATTTCCGATTGAAATTTAAAATTTTCCGCCAGCGATTTTTTGGTTTTGGTTAGGAAGTTTTATTCCGCACTTTTTGTGTTATATAGAATATTCATTTGTTTATTCACAAAAACAGAAATGCAAACAATATTGGGGCAATAATTGGTTCACAAATGAAATGGTTTAAATATTTTATAATAGGTAAAAAATGTTAATGCTAAACCGTCAGCCAACTAATAAAGATTACACAGCCACACAAAAAAAAAAAGTGTCCGGGTTGGGAGATCAGAGTACCCTATCCCCATGTATTTTGGACCGCTGAACACGAATCTGAAGTCCGTTTTGGTCCTGCACGTGTACGTTTCTTCCTAACCTCAAAAAAAGTTTTACATTTTTGGAGGTATGCGACTTTATTTTTAATTTATTGGATTTTCATGAAACTGGGTACCCAGGGATTTTTGGGGTCGCTGATTACGAACTTGAAGTCAGATTTTCAAAATTCAATATGGCGGATCCAATATGGCGGACGAATTTTTGAACAATTTTTGGATTTTCATGAAACTGGGTACTTAGGGGTTTTTGGGGTCGCTGATTACGAATCTAAAGTCAGATTTCCCAAATTCAATATGGCGGATTCAATATGGCGGACGAATTTTCAAAAATGAAAATCCACGAATTTTTTGAAAATTCGTCCGCCATATTGAATTTTGAAAATCTGACTTCAAATTCGTAATCAGCGACCCCAAAAACCCCTGGGTACCCAGTTTCATGAAAATCCAATAAATTAAAAATAAAGTCCCATACCTCCAAAAATGTAAAACTTTTTTTGAGGTTAGGAAGAAACGTACACGTGCAGGACCAAAACGGACTTCAGATTCGTGTTCAGCGGTCCAAAATACATGGGGATAGGGTACTCTGATCTCCCAACCCGGACACTTTTTTTTTTTGTGTGGCTGTGTTATTAAAAAATTTTATTTTTTAATTATATGGGGCTGCAGTTTTTTATTAGCGTAAGGCACAATATTTTACTTTTCTTGTCTTTCTTTTTTTTATTTTTATTTTTTAATACACAAAGAAAAATTCATGCAGACTTAGAAAAACTGTGTAAATAAAAGTGCTCACTTACATGGTTCTTTTACGATGGGCGCCAGTAAATATAGATTGATTTGTATGATAATGTAGTAGTTGGTTATCCCTCGCTGCAGTCGGTGATGCCGCAGATGTAGGAGGTACGTCTTCAGATAATTACCCCTTGCGGTTGCAGGGGGGGTGTTGCCACTCCTTATAGGCAGCGGTTGAGATCCCTGGCGGTTGCCGGGGGGAGATCCTTCCTGTGACAGGAGTTATGATGGGAGCACTTGCCCCGTAGTCACGGCCCTTGAGGCGCGGTGACCAATTCAACAAATGAATTTACAAATTAACGGCAGTGCCGGAGATTGGTTTTATGCTCTTTATTGTATGAGACTCTGACACAAACTGAAACTTAAAGCTAACAAAAAGTATTTCATAGCGGCCAGTGCTTGCCGCTATGCATGGGCTTCCGGCCAGACGCTATGTCAGCAGTTTGGCCAGAGCGAGCTCTTAAATAATCGGACATTGCCGCTGCTTGGTTAACTTCAGTTAACTTGTATAATGGTTGCAAATAAAAACAAATTTTCCTTTGAGCTTACACTTTTAAAGCATTTATTCTTAAATTATAATAAATATATGTAGAGCTTGCAAATAGTTTAGGTTTAGTAGAGGTGATGGACAGTGCACACAGCTACTCGCCGCTAGGGCTCATTGTTATACCACACAAGCAAAGAATTTAAATTTCTAAGGACTCCTTCATTTTCTTAGAGCTACCAGGTCAAAGTGTTCCCCGCATTTAAGCCCACAGGTAACTAATGATATTATAGCCCTACCAACAGATAGCGTAAATTGGTCTATATCTATCTACCTGGTGTGACTATGGCTGGTCTCCATCCACAATCTAGCCTTTATTTACCTTAATGCTGAGAGTAATTCTACCTAACCAGCATAATCTCGACTGGTAGTAGGATGGAATCTAGGTCATCCCCAGGTTTATTCTGTTTTTTGCTGTTCATTCGCTATGCGTTGCGTTTCCCAAACCCGTTCCCTGCAAGAAAAGTTTTTAAGAGAGGGGCACAGTCCCGTAGAATATTACACAGTGCATCAGTGATTTGGAACTTTTAAAGTGACTAGTAATGATTTATCAGGGCAAATATAGCACAAAACCGTGTTTTAAATATTTGTTAAAGAGACCGGCATCGGGTATGATTGAGCCGGTTCGATCAGCGGCGCTGATAACCGTTCTCACTCAACACAGTCATTCACTTTAACTCGTGCTCGTTGATCACCTTTATCGATGCAGTATAAAAACCATTCTTTCTTGTTGTTCACAACCTGCTGAACTTTTTGCTCTAATGAATCCAATAGGATTGTTGAATAGTATGTAAAGTTTTTTGTAGTGCAAAGTGGACTGCATTGTGGGCGTCAACAATCACTTCATTTTCCATCGCTTTCGGGACTACGAGGAGATCGTTACCGTTCACCTCCTTATAGAGAAGTGAAGCTTTCATCTTGTACCCGCCATTAGGACGGCTTTCGAGAATTTTCACAATTGCCTTCAGCATCTCATCTTTTCTTTAAGCGTTTTTGATGCGTGCTGTGATCTTTAAGGAGACAAACATAACCCGATCAGGATAGCGACTTTGGCAGTCAACATGCTTTAATCGTTCTCCAGGACGATGTTCCACTGTAAAAACGAAATCTTGTAGATAAACAATCCACTGCGTAACTGCTCTTGGTATATCCGCCTTCTGTAGAGTTTGTTTAAAAGCGGCACAACCCGTTATCAGCTTAAACGACGATCCCAGCAGATAATGTCTGATTTTTTATACCGCTAGATACACGGCTTTGACTTCCAGGATATAACTGTGCTGGCGGGACTCATCTTCTGTTATCTTCTACTCAAATATGGGGTGGGTGGGGTGTTGTTTGTCATCGAATTCCCGGCCACAAGTTTCCGTCTTCAATGTTGTGGTCCAAGAAGTAAATTCTTCTCTGCAAGAAGCCACATTTTCGCCACTTGATCTTCAGGCCAAACGCCCCAGCTCTTTTCTGGACGAGTGCCATCTTTTGCAAACATCGCTCTGCAGTCTCGGCGTGAATTATTATATCATCCATATTAAATAAATAATACGTAATTAACGTAGCGAATGAATACAGCTGGCGAGTTCCGAAATCAAAACTGTGTTCTACTGAATTCGTACAATCTGGATTTGCTTATGAACGCTGTAAATTTCTTGCTCTTTTCCTCAATGGCAACGTGGAAGAAACCATTCTCCAAGTCCATCACGGTAAAGTGAAGCGCTTTTTGCAGCTTTTCGAGTACTTCCTCTATAACAGGGAGAACAGCAATCTCTCAACGCCATCGAATTCAGCTTACGAAAATCAACGCAAACGCCGTGTTTGTGCCATCCTTTTTGTTTACCAGCACCAGACGACTGGCAAAGTTTAATGTAGATGGGCATATAATTACAGCAGATAGCCATTCTTCGAGCTGCTGTTCGACATCCTTCTGTTCGGCAATCGCAAATCGACTCGGAGATTGACGAAATGGGATAATCTCACCATCTGGAATAATTCGCAGCTCGACTGGAACCTCTGCTACTGAATCCACCGCCTTGTAGTTCTTGATCAACATCGATACTTTCTTTTTATACTGCGGAGGAACATCGATTTCATCATTTGTACTAATAATACTATAAATACTCATCTCATTCGGTTCCTCACAAACTTTCTGCTCAAGCGGGAAAGAAAACTTGTATCCCTCTGGCGAAAACGAAAGATTGAACTTTGAAACAAAATCGAATCCAAGCAATGCGTCCATATTTTCATCCTCTACCTCCTAAGAAGTGGAAGACCTGTTGTGTAGCGAGATTGTTTTATATCACACTTGTAAAAATAACAAAAAAGCGAATATGAGCTTTCGCTCCCGCTCCGGCCTAAGCTATCTTAGAGTAAATTTAGAGACTAACAACTACAAAATACAATTCAACTATAAACTATAATTCAAATTTTCGACAACTTCTTAATAGTAACAACAACAACTTAATAGTAAAGCAAATAACACCGCCCCCGTTGATGGCCTCCATCAGGCTTCAACCAACTGGCAGCCGCTCCAGCTTGTGGACCGCTCTCCTGTATTTCGCTCTAGAGCTAGTTCTGACGACAGCGACTCTGACCCTTCCGTCCGCGCCGGCGTGTGTTGCTCCTACTCGTCCTGTGAGCCACTGTTGTGGCGGCGATCAGGACCAGCGCGCCCGTCCGGATGTCGTCCTCTTTTTTCTGCCACTTCGACCGCGCCTGTAGGCCCAAGACGTACTCCCGGGACCATCGCTGCCAAAACATTTGCTTGATTGACGCAAGCACGTTAAACCCTGTTCGTCCGAGGTTCTCGGTGCTGGTGGGGCGATGAGCAGCCCGCCTTTCAACAGGTGTCCGGGAGTAAGTGCCTCGCCGTCGCTTGGGTCCTGACTCAGAGCCCCCAGGGGTCGTGAGTTCAGGAGGACTCCAACGAGGACGGTCTGCAGCTCCTCCGCGGTCAGCCTGGCGTTCCCTACCGCTCGTAGGAGTAGATTTTTTTACAGACTTCACACCTGCCTCCCATAGTCCGTCCATGTGCGGAGCCCGCGGCGGTATGAACAAATAAACAAACGCATCCGCTTTTTGATGCGTATTGAGTGACCGCGTCGACCTCGTCCTCGATTCTCCGACGAAGGTCTGCGAAGTGGCGACTCGCTCCGACGAAGTACGTCGCGTTGTCGCAGTGCACGATCTGCGGACATCCTCGGCGCCCAACGAACCTTTGAAAAGCCAATAAAAAGGAATCAGTTGAAAGGTCGGAAACTACTTCTAAATGAACTGCCTTGGACGCAAAACAAACAAATAAGGCAATGTAGGACTTATAGGGTGGCCTACCACGAATTTTCAATGTCGTATCAATAGGGCCACAAAAATCAACACCACATATGGAGAATGGGCGGAGAGCACGAATTCTATCTAAGGGTAAATCTCCCATGATTTGAGTCATCAGACGAGGCTTGCTTTTAAAGCAGCGTATGCATGACCATACTGTCTGACTGCAGACGTCCTGCGCATTTACGATCCATATGCGCTGTCGCAAAAGACTCACAAGTGCTCGTGGACCCACATGAAAATTCGACTCGTGCAAGTATCGGAAGTACCTCTGAGAGCGCTCTCTCAATTCGATTGTTGACAAAAATACTGGAAACTTGGCATCGTACCAAGTTTAGGAGCATTAGCTAGTTGCCCCCCGACCCGCACCAACGAAAAAGGTAAGCCCAGCCTCCTAGGATTCATGTAAAACGGATTTAGCCTTTGTAGACTGTGGAAAATAAATACATTAAAACGGATATTTTCTATTTCTTCTTGATACTCGTGCTCTTGAACTATTTCGACTATTTTCTTAAAAGCTTCATTATATTCGACAGGTGAGAGAACAAAATCAGAATTCACTACTTAAGCCGGGGGCTCTTCGGCCCCTTATCTTCCGGTTCCTTTAAAAACGATGGACGTGCTATCATCTGACCACTTTTGAATTTCAGCAACTCTATTCGATACAAACGTTGACAACGACGATGGATGGGAACGAATCCTCTTCTTAGTAACTTCGGAACCCGACCAAAATACACTTCGTTCGATCGTTCGAGGCATGAGTTTGAATAGGTGACATCGGCTCGGTAAAGATGAATCTCGGAATTTAAATGACAAAAAAATCTGTATTTTGTTCCACGCCGTATCCAAGTGCAGTGGAATTTACTCATCGCAATCTAGCTTATTTAACCAAAGTTCCTGAAATAGGATGTTTTCTTTTATAAGTATGGGGCTTAATAAGACAAGGGGGTCAAACAGCTTCGATTTCACCGAAAGAATGTTCCGCTTGGTCGCCCTTTGGCCCATGACTGATTGGCCGACTATATCTTATAGCTGCCATATAACTGAATGATCGAAAATTGCCTCGGATATACTGGTATTTGGTAAAATTACCAACATTGGTATTTTTGAAGATAGAAGCTTTTTTTTAGATTTTTTATTATAAATAAATTTGTTATATAATGATATTATCATTTGAGATATACAGGGTGACAATAAATAACCCAGACAAACATTTTTGATCATAACTTTTTAAGGAAAACAGTTACACAACTATTAAATAGGTATTGTGTTAACATATATTCAGCCGGTTTCGAAGTGGCTTCCTTGGGCTGCGATGCAGAGCCCTGAACGTTTCTGAAAATTTAGCGCAATGGGCCGCAGGTCTTCTTCCGATAATCGATCCCATTCTCGGAGCAATGATTGCTTCAGCGCCCCCAAACTTATGTGCCGTTAAGCACATGCCCTGGACTCCAAAATAGACCACACACTGTAGTTCATCGGATTAAGATCTGGCGAGTAAGGTGCCCATTCACTGGATGTGATAAAGTCCGAAAAATTGGCTTAGCACCAGTCCTGAGTCAATTTGGCGCTGGGGGGACGCTGAATCATGTTGAAACGTCCACTCCGTATCACCGAAGTGCTGCTGGGCCCAAGAAAGCACAACAGTTTCCAAAATGTCCAGGCGGTACACTTCCTGATTGATTTTGACCCCTTGATCGATGAAAACAAGGGGTGTTTTGCCGGTGGCGCATATTCCTCCCCAAACCATTAAAGATTGCTCACATTGACGGCACTCGATTTTTGCAGAGGTACCTGGAGCTTTAGCAGACCAGCTTCTGTCATTTTAGTGATTGTGCGCCTGTTGGATGGTGAATATCTTCTCGTCCGTGAAGAGAATACGCTCCCATTTTTGACCTGCGGCGCGACGCTTTAGCTGACGGCATCTTTGGAGTCTCACGCGCTTATTGTCATCCGTAAGAAGATGCATTTTTTGGAGCTTATAGGGCTTGAGAGGGCCCTATACGGCATTAAATCGCTGGGTAGCGTCAGAGACCGTTTGTTTTGGTATGCCAAGTAAACGAACAATGTCGCATTGGCGATTTCCTTGTTGAAACAGTTTTAAAATTGCACAACGATTGTTAGACATCCCGAAACAAATATCAAATTGATGGGAATCACAAAGATGTAAATATATTTGTTTCAGAAAAGTACAAGCTATCGATAAATGCAATTATTTAAGGGCTGCATCATAACACATTTATAATAGATTGCTTCAAAGTTTATCCGGGTTATTTATTGTCACCCTGTATATCCGGTTTTAGCTGCAAGGGTACATCAACCTCGGCTCCGCCCGAAGATAGCTTTCCTTTCTTGTTTTTGTTTTAAATTACTGAATTAGAGAAACAGATATTGTTAGTGGAGATATCCTGCCAATTTTTTGTAATTTTGGCTGACCCAGCTTAATTAAAAATTGAATTACATAAAACTTTCTTTAGCGTCTATTTGTCTTTTCTTCTGCTTCGCTCTTTCTTTATCGCAGTGATGACAAAAGCACTATCTAGCTCGTAGATCTTCCATTGGGATTGGGGCGATCTTGTGTATTGTTCGTTGAAGTTATTTCTTGCTCGTCCTTTAGTCGACAACTCGGATCTTGTCCATTTCGGTGATGCTGGCAGGTAATCGGGCCAGCTTCCAAGTTTGTGGTGGAGCATTATCTCTTGGATGTGTGAATGTAGTCACGGTGTCATATTTTCCAGAACTGCTGTTTGATGAATGCATCATCAAAAGTCAACGCCACTTATTAGGAAAGGTCTGAATCCATTTAAGCGATCAAATACCAAGTTTCCCATTACTAGAGGCATCATTCTTGGTTTTTGAAAGTGAAAGAAAAGTAAAAAGTGAAAGGAGTAAAGAGTGAAATTAAAAACTTAAAGCTTGCGTGAAAATTTGATCGGTGTAGATGATTGGCAAATAGTTCTGTTAATTGATGTACTCAAGGTAGTATGGATTGGGTGCATATTATGTTCGTGATGTAACATATGTAACAGTAATGAAACAGTAACGTTTGTGAGTAACATATTTTGTAGAAATGGAGTTTAAGTGAATCTCGTTGCTGAAAACTGACTCTTAAATGTGCGCCAAAATTTCACGGCAAAATTTGATCAATTTCTTCACTTAAGTGTACCGGAAACTGTGGATTTTGGAACCAATGTTTTTTCTGGACTTCTCCGTGAAGCCTAATGGCTATAAAGCAATTAAAAATATGCGTGAAGGAAAATAAAATTTTAAATTGTCCGCCTGTGGAATTAAAAAAGCCAGTCCAAGGGGTTTAGTAGACTTATCTCAATCTAAAACAGTGGTCGGCACCCCAATACATTGATATGATTTTAACGCATTAGTATTAGTAACGAATAGCAGAAAGTAGGCAGTGATCATGACGTTTCACACATTTATACTGTGTGTGTCTGGCAGAGCTCGGGCAGAGAAATTCCCTATGTCCTCGGGATAGGGTCGTGCTGACCACTAATCTAAAAGAATCGAAACTATCGAAATCGAAACTAAGAGTTGAAATCAAAAACTACGTTTTTTTCGCTCAGTGAATGCTCTGCTCTCATTGGTTTTTTCTGCTACGCATACACTTAAATTTTAAACATGTGTGCGTTTTGCCAAAAATTAGACAAAAATGTCTACTTTCTGAAGTATACAAAATTTTAAATTGATTTTTCTTTATAATTTAAATAGGTGTGCTTTTATCTATGGGCATGAAGGAACATTGGAGACTTTTACAAGAGATATGCAGGAACGATTGATTCGAGAAGTTATTGAGCCAATGGCATGTGATGGTCTTCGGACCATATCTGTAGCTTATCGCGACTTTGTGCCTGGAAAAGCTGCAGTTAATGAAGTACACATTGATGGAGAACCTAACTGGGATGATGAAGAAAACATTATGACGAATCTTACTTGCCTTTGTGTAGTTGGGATAGAAGATCCAGTGCGTCCTGAAGTTCCCGATGCAATTCGAAAGTGCCAACGTGCTGGTATAACTGTTCGCATGGTCACTGGAGACAACATTAACACAGCACGATCTATTGCTAGTAAATGTGGTATTCTTCGTCCTAATGATGACTTTCTTATTTTGGAAGGCAAAGAATTTAATAGACGTATACGGGATAGCAACGGAGATGTAAAATGTAAAAATTTGGTAATTTTGTGATTTTTATTTAGTTTTCTTCCAGATTCAACAACATCTTATCGACAAAGTGTGGCCCAAACTTCGTGTATTAGCTCGTTCATCTCCAACTGACAAATATACATTAGTGAAAGGTAAGTATAGTTTATTAAAAGAAATAATAAAAAATAAAAAATATTGTTCTAATGCAACTTGCACTTGAACAAGTTGGTCGTGGAGAAAGTAGAAAGGTTCCGAATATATTCGTCTGAGGCTGATTTTATTGATATAAAGTTGCAATATTTATAGCTAAGTTAGTAATTAATGGAGATATAGAACAAAATAAAAAGAAGAAAGGAAAGCTAACTTTGGGCGGACCAAATTTCATATACCTTGTCGTTATTATCATTAAAATTACCAAAGTTGGTATTTTTACCAAATTCACGTCGTATCATTTTGCCATAATCCATATGGCAGCTATAAGATATACTCGGCCGATAGGTAATGTTAGGTCGGTCCGCCCATTCAAAATCTCATCTCTCTTGATGTTTTTATAACCGGTTCTCGGTATATACCCCATTAGAAATTTCCTTTGCTCTGCTTCGAAGTTTTTACAACGGCTACGGCTACGATAATTTTTTGCTGTTGCTATTTCTATAGTTTTTTCTGTGACAAAACTCGGAGCAGAGAACATCAGCTTTCATCAATCTGGTGTAGCTCTGCTCCGGCTGTCCTTAAAGTGAGAGCAGTAGCAGTAGCAAAACTATGGGAGTAGCATAATTTTTCAAACCCTGCGACCTACAACATTTCATTAGTATCGGCCGACTAAAGCCTATAGCTGCCATATACACAGGTGGTTTTTTTTGGTACTTTTAAGATAGAGGCTTAAGGTTTTTTAGTTGTTTCTTTTAAGAAATGGGTATTGTAAGAAAATTCGCCAAATTCGGCCAACTATATCCGATATTTTTTAATTCCGGATTTCCGGTCTTAAATGCAAGGCTTACACTTAGGCTATTTCCCAAGCTAGCGTTTCTTTCTAGAACCTCTCCTCATTTCGGATAAAAATCGACCATATTTTGAAAATATATTGTGAAAGATAAAAAAGGATACAGGATTCTGCTATGACCAGTTATTGGTAGTTTATACATTTCCTTTTTTTAAGGCCTCTTAAAAAATATAAATCTTTTATTTTTTATGACTTGTTTTTTGGTTCCAGTCATACAATAAAAAATTTAACTTTTTTTGATTCGAGAAAATCCGATCTAAAGAACTGAAGATATCATACACGATCTTTAGATCGTTTCGAGTTTGAAGATACGTACCACAGCGCACATGACAGGGGTACGTTCCAAATATGTAACTTTCATTTTATGTAAAAAAAAAATTGTATTTATTCCAAAAAAAAACCGGAGAGGGTCCTGTTAAGGAATATGATATTGCTTCTAGCTATCAATCGTTCAATCAATTTTTATCAAATTGAAAAATTTTAAAATTTGCTTTTAAAAAAATTAAAATATATAAAAACCAATCATTTTCGTTTGCCACCTGCTGGGATCTGAACCATAGAGTGTGGCGTTGAAAGTCTCACGCTCTACAAAATCAGCCCCACTAGCTTAAAAATAAACGCTCTAAAATTTAACAAAATAATGAATATAATAAATACAAGAGGAAGATTACGAGGAAGAGTGTTGCTCAGATAAGGTGTTAACAATTAAAGTTTTAAAGCTTTAAAATTAGAGCAAAGCGAATTTATGTTATTGTAAATGTAAAATGTAAAGAAACCATATGTAAATTTACAATGGCTAAGGAGTAGAGGACAGAAGTTTCCAGTCATTCTAATTAAAAACAGCGAAGCGAATTTAGTTATTATACCCTTGCAGAGGGTATTATAATTTTGTCCAAAAGTGTGCAACGCAGTGAAGGAGACATCTCCGACCCTATAAAGTATATATATTCTTGATCAGGATCACCTCCTGAGTTGATATGAGCATGTCCGTCTGTCCGTCTGTCCGTCTGTCTGTCTGTCCGTCTGTCTGTCCGTTTCTACGCGAACTAGTCTCTCAGTTTTGAAGCTATCGTCTTGGAACTTTGCACACACCCCTCTTTCCTTTGCACGCAGTATATAAGTCGGATCGGCCGACTATATCCTATAGCTGCCATATAACCGATTGATCGGAAATAGTATAACTTCGGTGTTTTTAGAGTTAGAGAGATCAAATTTGACACGAGAGCTATTTTTGGCAAACCATTACGACATGCCAAATTTCATAAGGATCGGCCGGCTATATCTTATAGCTGCCATATAACTGAACGATCGGAAATGACCCAACTTTCGTGTTTTTGAAGATAGAAAGCTGCAACTTGGTACAGATTATATATTTGGTCAGTTGATCCGACCTACCAAATTTCATAAGGATCGGCCGACTATATCCTATAGCTGCCATATAACTGAACGATCGGATATGGTACTTGGAAGAAATATCAACTTTCGTATTTTTGAAGATAGAAGTTTGGGACTTTTTTTAGATTTTGTATTGTAAAAAATTGGATTATATATTCCTATTCCTATTAGGATCGGCCAACTATATCCGATGTTTGCGATATATATCCGGTTTTAACTGCAAGGGTATATAAACTTCGGCTCCGCCCGAAGTTAGCTTTCCTTTCTTGTTTTTGTATTGGAATGGTAAAAAAACATCGATATGCTAAAAAATCTTTACATTTTTATCGATTTTTACTAGTTTTACCATTACCATTTTTATACCCTTGCGAGGGTATTATAATTTTGTCCAAAAGTGTGCAACGCAGTGAAGGAGACATCTCCGACCCTATAAAGTATATATATTCTTGATCAGGATCACCTCCTGAGTTGATATGAGCATGTCCGTCTGTCCGTCTGTCTGTCTGTCCGTCTGTCTGTTTCTACGCAAACTAGTCTCTCAGTTTTAAAGCTATCGTCTTGAAACTTTGCACACACCCTTCTTTCCTTTGCACGCAGTATATAAGTCGGAACGGCCCGGATCGGCCGACTATATCCTATAGCTGCCATATAACTGATTGATCGGAAATGGTATAAATTCGGTGTTTTTAGAGTAAGAGAGTTCAAATTTGACATGAGAGCTATTTTTGGCAAAACATTGCGACATGTCAAATTTCATAAGGATCGGCCGACTATATCCTATAGCTGCCATATAACTGAACGATCGGAAATGACCAAACTTTCGTGTTTTTGAAGATAGAAAGCTGGAACTTAATACAGATTCTATTCTATATTCCGGTTTAACTGCAAGGGTATATCAACTTCGGCTCCGCCCGAAGTTAGCTTTCCTTTCTTGTTAACAGAGTAAAAATGTAAGTATTACAAATTACAGGAGAGCTATTTTTGGTAAAATAATATGACATGCCTAAATTCATAAGGATCTATGTCCTATAGCTGCCTTATAACTGGACAATCGGAAATGACTCAACTTTTGTGTTTTTGAAGATAGACCTACACAATTTCATAACGATCGGTCGACTATATCTTATATAGCTGCCATATAACTGAACGATCAAAAATGGTATTTGATAGAAATACCAACTTTGGTATTTTTGAAGATAGAAGCTTATGACTTATTTTTATACCCTTGCAGAGGGTATTATAATTTTGGTCAAAAGTGTGCAACGCAGTGAAGGATATTTTTTTATTTTTTATAATTATTTGTATAGTCTTTAGTCGCCTCTCCTCAAGGTGAATCTTATTTGGGCGAACTTTTCGTGATTAATCACAATGTTCCATCTTTGAGGCCACGGATCGAGGGCATCGAGCTGACGCTGGAGACAGTCGAAGGCATCCTGAGGCAAGCTTGCCGAGGGTAGAAATTCTGTATCGTCTGCATATGTCGCGGCTAGCAAACCTCCTTCCTCTATAACAGGCATGTCTGCGGTGTATAGCGTGTAGAGGATTGGGCCAAGTCACTGCCCTGCGGACTCCTGGGGGGTGGGGTACTCGTGGGGTATGCTCCCATTGATCTTCATCAGTAGTCCCGGATGCCAGACTTTGTCAAATGCCTACTTGACGTCTAGAAAAACGGCACAACAATATTGCTTCCCTCCTATCTACCTATGTTCCCAAGAGTGTGCTATCCTTCCTGCGGCGGCACGCGGTCCCATCCAGATTTACGGATGAAGGCTACAAGTCTGCGTGGAGCGATCTCCGCGAGGTCTGTTAGGTCCGTGAGTGCTGCTGCGCCCAATAATTTGAGTCGGCTGCGATCCAGCGCAGGGCATTGACACAGAAGGTGTGCGTCTGTCTCTTCCTCCTTTACATCCCCACAGGTCCTGCAGAAGTCATAATGTGCTTCCCCGATAGCTATTACTTCTGCTTGGTAGCTATTACTACAATGGTCGGGGAATCTGAAGGACACAATTAGACACAGCCGTTCGCAATGGAAACCGGCCATTCAATTTTGAACCGTCTGTGTAAATATGAAGGGAACCGGCTGGTCCCGGGATTTGTGTGGCCCATTCCTCCCTTGTTGGAATGGATACTTATATATTTTATGGTGGGATGATCAATAGGTACGCAGTAGTTTGTAGCCCCCGTTGGCGTGCAATGGTATAGGTCCAACTTGGTATGTCCATAGTCGATCCTTTTTCATATGCCCGTCTCGTGTAGCCTAATTGCCGATAGCGTGGCTATCTTGACCCCTATTATCTCTACCGGTAATAGGTCGAGTATGAAGTTTAGGGTATCCGTCGGTGTAGTACGTAGGCTGCCTGTGATACAGATTCCGGCATCCTTTGCGTTTTTCTAAGTCCCTCTTTACATTTGGAGTTTGTGAGAGCAGGCCACCAGACCACTACACCGTAGAAAAGGGTGGGTCTTATGACCGCTGTGTAAAGCCATCTGACTATCTTTGGGGACCTTCCCCATTCATTTCCATAGTGCTTGACTACCAGTCCAGTTTCCTGTCTAGCGTAATCCCCAAGTACTTAGCGCTACCGCTGAGGGAGAGTTTTCTCCTGATAGTTTTGGAAGCCTTAAGTTTGGTATTTCGTACATCCTGGTGAAGAGGACAAGCTCGGTTTTGGATGGGTTTACACCTTGTCCATTCCTAACTGCCCAAGTTGAGAGGACCCTTAGTTTGTCCGTCATGCGGTCACACAGAGTCTGGGGAAATTTCCCAGAGAAGGCAATTGCGACATCATCCGCATAAGCAATAACTTTGCAACCACCACCTTCTAAGGATCGTAGTAGGCTATTAACCGACACGTTCCACAGTAGGGGTGAGAGTACACCTCCTTGCGGAGTGCCTCTTCTGACATATTTTTGAATATATTCTCTTCTGACATATTCTCCGCCTAATGACACAGTCAGACAGACACAGTATTCTTCGCCTCAACAGTCCTGTTTATCAGGATCTTCTTTAAAAGCGTACGGATTGATTGTCTCAATACGGATTAAGACAATTCAATTCAATACGGATTGAATTTTACGACAAAAATTCAAAACTGTCAGTTTCTTGCGTAAAAATGTTACCCTTTTTGTTGAAATAAATTAAAGATCTATTTATTTTTCAAAAGCTACAACATTTAACTATTGAAAAACGTAAAAAATTTTAAAATCGGTTTAAAATTACGCGTTTAGGAATTTTTAAAAGCAAAAAAGTCCCGAAAAACCGTTTTTTCTAAATAAATCAAGATTTTGAGGGTGTTCGAAAAATTTCAAACACGGTTTTATACTAATAAACAATTCCTACTAGGTCTCTTCAAAAGTTCCTCCAATTTTTCTTTTTTTGTCGCACTGTGTTATCGAGCTTGGTAGGATGTTGTTGAACGCACCTTCTATGTCTAGAAAAGCAATGAGTGCGTATTCCTTGTCACTAAGTGCCTTTTCGACAAAAGTAGTGATTTCGTGGAGTGCCGTTTCCGTGGATTGGCCCTTCCTATACGTATGCTGTGATTCCGAGATTACGCCGTTAGAGTGTCGACCATGGCATCCAGGACTTCCCTACTGTCAACGTCCCTTGCTGGAGGTATTCCCAAGTATCTTTCTAGTTTTTTCTTATTTAATTCCCAGTTTGCTTTTCTCGGGTTGCGTACCGTTAGTCGATTAAAGTTCTCAAAATTGACAACTAATTATCTGAAACTGAAATTATCTCTAATAGAACCGTCCCTGTAAATTATTTCGAAATTTTGGCTAGTTAACAAACTATGTTTTTCTTTAAAAAGAATGTCCTTCACGTCAGGGCTGCTAGGTTTCTTGTTATGGCAAGAAACTTTAAAAAAATTAGAATCAAATGTTAAAAACCGAGGCTTAGAAAAAGAACAATCTACATGGTTAAAGAATCAAAAATGTCTTTAAATTCTAAGTATGTTTTCATATAACTAGTGTTTTTGGCGAAGAAGTTATTTTTAAGTAGTAAAGCAGCTTTAAAAATTTTAGCTAATTCCTTTGCTGTAGCAAATTTCATTCTATAGGAACATAGGGAGTTCTGCTGCTAGGTGGTAAATAATATTTACTGGAGTGGATTTTAATAATCCAAGAGATTTCCTTAGGTAAGCATGTATTTGGATACTATATGTAACAGTCTTCAAGATATTGGCAAAGGTAGAGCATGCATATTCGTATTTGGGACTAACGAAGGCTTTAAAAAACTTAAGAGCTACGCTGGGGTATATACCGAAGCGGCATCCACTAAGCATATTTAAAAAGATATTTGTTTTATAGGCCTTAGCTAGCGTCTGTCTAACATGATTGATAGAGGAGTTGTTAGTACTAATGGTTCTTCCTAAGTAAATAACATGGTCAACTTCCTTAATCACTAGATTGTTGCACATAATATTTAAAGAACGTCTTCTATTGTTGAAATGTATCACAGATGATTTGAAAGGCTTTAAAGTTAGATTAATAGTATCACAAATTTCTTTAAAAAGATTCACTTTTTGGCCTTTCGCAAGTCTTGTCTTAGTACTTTTTTGAAACATATTTATTATTTTCATTGAGATTTATAGTGTTTTTTTATTATGTCCTTAGCTGAGCTACATAAACTTTCAAGGGAGGTAATATTAATTTTGGAAAAATTTTTAATAACTTTTTCCGTTAAGGTTTTATTTTATTATTATTGGTAACTGTTGGATATTTTAGAGTTTGCAGTAGTCCAAATAGGAGAAAGGGAATTTTTATTAATAAAGGAAACGTCAGGAGCTGAACTGGAAGCAGGGTTAGTGAAATAGGTGTGAGAATCATCGTAAATACAAAAAAAAACTGTGGATAAAAGTACTTCCTCCACTGCCAGACCTTTGTTGTCCTGAGTGAGGCTGCCCCATATGGGCGATTTGGCATTAATATCGCCCCCCACTAACGAGGACCATTAGCCCTGCTTTAAAATCATTTATGCTCATATTAGGTGGGGCATAGACGCTGAATATGTTAAAGTTGTGCCTAAGGTTTTTAGTTGATATACCGATAGATTCGATTTTTGAGTTAAGACTTAAGATTTTTATAATAATATTCTTTTTCACGTAAATCCCTACGCCCCCATCCTCACGAGGCTTGCAAATGAAATTACAGTTTGCTATACTACACATGGCATTATCTACTACCCAAATTTCAGAAAGAATGGCAATTTCAATATTATTATTAACAAGAAAAAGTTCCAACAGCTGTTTGTTATTTTGAGAAGTTGGGCTTTGAATATTGTATTGAAGTATTTTTATAGGCTTAATTTTGATGAAAGATTAAAAGATAAAAGAATTCATTTTTTTAATATAAATTTCGGAGCTGGCTTTGGCTATAATATCTCTTAAGGATTCGAGAAAAGATCCTGAGTTGTTCGGATTGTTTTTTAAAAGGAAGGAGGCAATCTCCGAAGAAATATTGATTAGACTTTTCTCAGCTGTTTCCAAGGCTGAGTTTTGATGAGAACTGGCTGAAGGTGGGATAGAGCCAGAATCAGCCGGTTGGTTGGAAAGAGGAGACCCTTGAAGGGGGACGTCGTCTCTTGCGACTTTCTACCTTTGGTTGGTTTGTTTTTATAATTTTTAGCTATTTTGTTGTAGGGAAGATATTTTTGAATAGATTCAGCAGCTAATTTAGTGTTATCCTGCAAAACCGG
This sequence comes from Drosophila bipectinata, assembly GCF_030179905.1. NCBI lineage: Eukaryota > Metazoa > Arthropoda > Insecta > Diptera > Drosophilidae > Drosophila > Drosophila bipectinata. The sequence continues at coordinate 15,182,437 of NC_091740.1, read as the reverse complement.
GATTGCAGAATTTTTGGGACTTGTAGTAGAGGGAATTCGGTGATATTAAAAATCTCAGGAGTGGATGGAGCTAGTTTATCAAAGAGAGCTGGATATCTTATTTTAACTTTTACTCAAGATAGATTCGGCGATGTCATACATTTCTGTATGGCAAACGCTCTTTCCTTGTCATACATTTCTGTATGGCAAACGCTCTTTTCCTTGCCGGACATTCAAGGGAGGTAGCGGTGTGGGAGAAGTTGCAGTTTATACATTTAAGTGTCGTACATGTCTCTTCTCTTAGATGAGAAAGGAAACAATTGCGACACTTCTCTTCAGTCTGCTTACAGTGCTGAGCAAAACGCTCAAATCTGAAGCACCTTAAACATTGGCTAAAAGGAACATAAGGTTCCACTATAACCTTTGTTTAAAGGAAGTCAATTTCCTCTGGAATCTGGGAGCCTTCAAAAATAATTTTAACCCTGCGTGGAGAAAAATTCATTTTTTTTTCATTTTTCATTTTTTCTATTGATTCTAATAATTTCGTGAATGGGCACTGGGGATAAAATGAATTCTTTTAAATAATCAGTACTAAATTTAATTGAAATTTGAAAAAAAATACCAGTCTTGAAAATGAAATGCTTAGGAATTTTGGGGTCGTAGCCCTCTATTTATACCCTTGCAGAGAGTATTACAATTTTGTTCAAGAGTGTGCCACGCATTTAAGGAGACATCTCCGACCCTATAAAGTATATATATTCTTGATCAGGATCACCTGAGTTGATATGAGCATGTCCGTCTGTCCGTCTGTCTGTCTGTTTCTACGCGAACTAGTCTCTCAGTTTCAAAGCTATCGTCTTGATAGCTTGCACCCTTTGCACCCACCCTTCTTTCCTTTGCACGCAGTATATAAGTCTATATATATAAGGACTTTATCCTATAGCTGCCATATAACATAACGATCGGAAATGGTATTTGGTAAAAATATCAACTTTCGTATTTTTGAAGATAGAAGCTTGGGACTTTTTTTTTAGATTTTTTAAATTAATTGGTTTTATTATGATGCAATCATCGGACCGGCCAACTATATCCGATGTTTGCGAAATATATCCGGTTTTAAATGCAAGGGTATATCATCTTCGGCTTCGCCCGAAGTTAGCTTCCCTTTCTTCTAAGTCAGAATTTAATAATTCATTAGCTGCTTTAGCTGTCTTGCACTCTGCCTTACAACGCCCGTAGCCTATTTTATTGACTTTCAATATATCCTTAAGTTAAAGCTTAAAAATAAATGCATTGATTGAGGCATTGATAGGTTCACGGTTCTCTCTAGTACTGTCACCGTTAGTGAGTTTATCAATGTAAACAATATAAGGACCTTTGTGATTGCTTTTATAGCTAAGTGGTACTTGCTATGGTTTGGAGGAACTGCCGCTTTCATTGTCGTTGATGACATTTGTATCCTGCTCGTTGACCAATTTCTTCTGTAGAACATTAGCGTTGCATTCTTCTGACTCCAAGATGTCCATTTCTTCCTGAACTTTTTGAGATATTTCTGGATAAGATGTTTTCCTTTTTTTAAAACTTGCTGCATCAGAGCACAGGGTCCTTGCCCTGGCTAAGTGGGGCATTTTTGGCTTAAGAGGATTCACTCCTGTTTTAATAATTAATCCCTCTTTTCTGAATATCTGAAATTCCTCCCTCTAATGTATGTTTAAGTATGTTATGTTTAATGTCTGTTGACAACTTAAGGGGTTACGCCACCCTGACCGTGTGGAAACGGGACGGTTTTTCAGGAATTTCTTGTTACTAAACTAGTTGAGATAGGATTTTTCCACTTTTATTTCTATTCAATACAACTAATGAGCTTTATAAATTCTAAAAAAAAAACTTGTTTTCAATGCAAAATGGCGGAGATATGAACATGATGGTGGGCATGATTCACGTGTCAATTTTCATCTCAATCAAGTAAACAAAATTTTTTTTTAAAAAGTGATAAATTTGGAACAGAGTGACGTAACCGTTTAAGAAAAAAAAAAATTACGCAAATGAGAGCACTTCAAAAATTGACTCAATTTTTTGGGCAAAAAATTTCGTACTAAAAATTGCATAAAAAAATTTCTATCCATTGGATCGAAAAAATCCTACGTCACTCTGTTGAAAATCTATGTAAGAAGATGTGTTTCAATTTTCAAGTCAATCGGTTGAACAGTTTTTGCGTTATCATGCCCAACGTCTTGAAAAAAGTGGTTTCGAGAAAAACGCAAAAGAAGAAAAAGAAGTGTCTTAGGTGCCCTCCTGCCGTGCCGACGTCAAATAAACATAACTTCTATAATTATCAAGATATTGTCTTTGGGGACGTCTTAAAATACGCGTAAGAATATAGTCTTTTAAATTAAGTAAAAAAAAATTGAAATTTTTTGAAAATTTCAGGGTGGCGTAACCCCTTAAGGAAAACAAGAAAGGAAAGCTAACTTCGGGCGGAGCCGAAGTTTATATACCCTTGCAAACATCGGATATAGTTGGCCGATCCTTATGGGAATAGGAAAATATAATCCAATTTATTACAATACAAAATCTAAAAAATGTCCCAAACTTCTATCTTCAAAAATACGAAAGTTGATATTTCTACCAAATACCATTTCCGATCGTTCAGTTATATGGCAGCTATGGGATATAGTCGGCCGATCCTTATGAAATTTGGTAGGTTGGGTCAACTGACCAAAAATAGAATCTGTATTAAATTCCAGCTTTCTATCTTCAAAAACACGAAAGTTGGGTCATTTCCGATCGTTCAGTTATATGGCAGCTATAGGATATAGTCGGCCGATCCTTATGAAATTTGGCATGTCGTAATGTTTTGCCAAAAATAGCTCTCGTGTCAAATTTGAACTCTCTAACTCAAAAAACCATGGACCGTAATTGTTATAATTTTTAAAATAAAAATTATAAAATAAAAATTATTTGTTGATTTTTATGACAATAATTGAAATATAACTCTTATTTTCAATTTTTATAATAATAATTAAGAATAAGAATTATTTTTCAATTTTTATAAAAAAAATAAAAATAAAAATTATGACTCAATTTTTAGTAAAAAAATTGAAAATAAGTGTTACGATTCAATTTTTATTATAAAAATGGAAAATAAAAATTAAATGCGAATAACTTCTGAACCGAGTGGACTATTAAAAAACCGCTCACATTTTTATGATCTGTGGCGCAGTACCTTTCAAATGATGTATCGAATGTCCTTAAAGGACATAATCAAGGATTCCTCAATTATTCAATTTATTTAGTTATATTTCTAGTGTGGGTCAACAGGGGTATATTGGGAATCAATGTCCAATACTATCGAGACCACCGCATTGAAATCACGCTTGGCGTGATTGCGCTCCATGAAGCATAAAAATTGAAAATGTGCTAAACGAGTTTTTAATAAAAAAGGAGCAAGTCTACACTGTCACTTCAGACAATGGCAAGAATGTCATTAAAGCGATCGACTTCATAAACAAAGAATTGAATTCTGAATTTTGTGACGAGTTTGACGATGACGACCTTATGAAAGATATTCGCGTTCACTCTATACATTCGATTAGATGTGCCGCCTATTCCATGCAATTAGCTGTTCATGACTTGCTAAAAGAGAGGAGTCGGAGATTCCTTGTCGATAGTGCACGATCCATAATAAAAACTTTGCGAACTCCGACTTATAGGTAAACAAATTAAATGCATAACATTACACTTAAAAATTACAATACTATTTTAAAATTATGGATACATACCCCAACCTCTCCTGGATGTGCCAACAAGGTGGATCTCAACGTACACTATGTTGAGTTTTCAAAAGAAAATCTAAGTGAAACATTGCAGTTAACGGAATCAAATTGGGAGGAAATTAACTTGCTGTTGGCGGCACTAGAACCTATTTTTATAGCCACTCAAAAATTGCAAATCGAACAATTATATTTCGGCGATTTTTATAAGCTTTGGCTTGAAACGAATTTAATACAACAAATATTTCAAAATAATCGAAATAATTTTAAGAAACTCGGTGTGTACTTTTACATGGTTGGCCCACACTTGAAAATTTCTAGTAGAAATATAACTAAATAAATTAAATAATTGAGGATTCCATGATTAAAAAATTTTTAGGACCTGTTTTTTTAATAAAGAGTAATATTGTCATTGCAGATGCCATTATTAAAAAATGTTTCTTCACATAATTCACATAATCGAGTCTTCCTTTTGTAATGAACACTGTTATTTATGGAATTATTAAGGAATCCTTGATTATGTACTTTAAGGACATTCGATACATCATTTGAAAGGTACTGCGCCACAGATCATAAAAATGTAAGCGGTTTCTTAATAGTCCACTCGGTTCAGAAGTTATTCGCATTCAATTTTTATTTTCAATTTTTATAATAAAAATTGAATCGTAACACTTATTTTAAATTTTTATACCCTTGCAGAGGGTATTATAATTTTGGTCAAAAGTGTGCAACGCAGTGAAGGAGACATCTCCGACCCTATAAAGTATATATATTCTTGATCAGGATCACCTCCTGAGTTGATATGAGCATGTCCGTCTGTCCGTCTGTCCGTCTGTCCGTCTGTCCGTCTGTCCGTCTGTCCGTCAGTCTGTCCGTCTGTCTGTTTCTACGCGAACTAGTCTCTCAGTTTTAAAGCTATCGTCTTGAAACTTTGCACACACCCTTCTTTCCTTTGCACGCAGTATATAAGTCGGAACGGCCCGGATCGGCCGACTATATCCTATAGCTGCCATATAACTGATTGATCGGAAATGGTATAACTTTGGTGTTTTTAGAGTTAGAGAGTTCAAATTTGACATGTGAGCTATTTTTGGCAAAACATTACGTCATGCCAAATTTCATAAGGATCGGCCGACTATATCCTATAGCTGCCATATAACTGAATGATCGGAAATGACCCAACTTTCGTGTTTTTGAAGATAGAAAGCTGGAACTTAGTACAGATTTAATTCTTGGTCAGTTGATCCAACCTACCAAATTTCATTAGGATCGGCCGACTATATCCCATAGCTGCCATATAACTGAACGATCGGAAATGGTATTTGGTAGAAATATCAACTTTCGTATTTTTGAAGATAGAAGTTTGGGACTTTTTTTAGATTTTGTATTGTAATAAATTGGATTATATATTCCTATTCCCATAAGGATCGGCCAACTATATCCGATGTTTGCGATATATATCCGGTTTTAACTGCAAGGGTATATAAACTTCGGCTCCGCCCGAAGTTAGCTTTCCTTTCTTGTTTTAATAAAAATTGAATCATAATTTTTATTTTAATTTTTTTTATAAAAATTGAAAAATAATTCTTATTCTTAATTATTATTATAAAAATTGAAAATAAGAGTTATATTTCAATTTTAGCAATAGAAATTTTTTTTTTTTTTTTTATTATAGCTTTGCTTTTATTTATTGCAGGGACCGTAAATAATGATTATGAGTTTAAAAAAATTGAAGCCCAAAACAGTCTCCAAAAAAATTGAAAAAAATTGTCATAAGTTAAATTTTCATTGCGAATTCAAAAACAAGATAAATTTTTTTTTTCAATTTTTATGAAAAAAATTGATTTTTAATAATTAAAATTAATTTTAATAATAAAAAATTAGTAATAATTATTAAGTATCAATTTTTATATAAAAATTACGCATTAACTTTTATTTTGTAATTTTTATTATATAAATTAAAAAATAAAAATTATTCGATAACTTTTATTTTAAAAATTGAAAATAAAGATTGAATCTATATATCTTTTGATCCGTTGAAGCCAGATCCAATATATATGTATATATATGATCAACACATCAATACCTTTCAGATGGTATATAATAAGTATGTATATATACATACATATATGTATGTATGTAATAAGTTTTCAACGGATCAAAAGATATATAGATTCAATCTTTATTTTCAATTTTTAAAATAAAAGTTATCGAATAATTTTTATTTTTCAATTTATATAATAAAAATTACAAAATAAAAGTTATTGCGTAATTTTTATATAAAAATTGATACTTAATAATTATTACTAATTTTTTATTATTAAAATTAATTTTAATTATTAAAAATCAATTTTTTTCATAAAAATTAAGAAATAACTTTTATTTTGTAATTTTTTGCTTTTTTAATTATAACCGTTACAGTCCCTGATTTATTGAATCTACTCTTAATTTTGAGACTAACAATAAGTTGACGAATCTTAACATTAAAATTTAACTAACAGTATGCTAAGACTGCATTCTGGTTGTGCGTCCCTCAGGTCGGTCGCTGGGTGGGTAAGTCATTGCGACGAAGACGTGATTGGTTGCTCAACCTTGTTATACCTCTCGCCAGGTAATAAGGGTGCACCGATAGCTTGGTTAAGTACTTTACCTTCTGTTCTGCGATCGCTTCTTTGACTGGTCGAATGTTTCAGTCGCGGTGTATGTTTTCGTTGCGAACGTACCACGGTGCCCCGGTGATTGTTCTCAAGATCTTCGACTGAACTCTTTGAATTATGTCAATGTTGCTATTGCTGGCGTTCCCCCATAACTGGGAGCCGTACATCCAAATAGGTTTTAGTTCCGAGTTGTACAGCAGGACTTTATGTTCAAGGCTAAGAGGTGACCGAGCGTTGATAAGCCAATGAAGACCGCTGGCTTTTAGCTTTAGGTGTGTTCTTTTGGCTTCAATGTGCCGGCGCCATGTGAGTCTTCTGTCGAGATGTACTCCTAGGTATGTTACTTCGTTTGCTTGTGGGAGTAGAGTGTTGTTTAGTGTTATCGGAGGCCAGTTTTGCCTGTTCAGAGTGAACGTAACATGCTTGCATTTTAGTTCGTTCACTTTAATTCGCCAGTCTGACAGCCATTTTTCGACATCGACCACATGATGAGCTAGCTGCGCAGTTGCTTGAATCGGGCATTTTGAGCGGCTAAGAATAGCTGTGTCATCGGCAAACGTGGATGTTGTTAGACGTGTGCTTGTCGGGATATCTGCTGTGTAGAGGACATATAATATTGGCCCTAGCACGTTGCCTTGAGGAACTCCAGCTCCAACAGTGTACTCATCGGATATAGCGGTATTGCACCTCACGACAAATTTTCTGTCGTGAAGGTAAGACTCCAAAATCTTGTGGGTGCTGTAGGGGAGCATTGTCTTGATCTTGTACATTAGACCTTCCAGCCAGACTCTATCGAATGCTTGAGAGACATCTAAAAATATGGCAGTACAGTACTCTCGTTTTTCGAACGCGTTCCGAATTTCGGATGTTATCCGGTTGACCTGCTCAATTGTTCCATGCTTTTCACGAAACCCAAATTGGTGTGACGGGATTCCTTCCTGGATTCTCAGGTATGTGTTTATCCGAGTCATTAGGCATTTTTCAAAGAGTTTAGATAGGCAAGAGAGTAGGCTTATAGGTCTATACAACGTGGGGATAGTGTGGTCTTTTCCCGGCTTTGCTATCATTATTATAATTGACTTTTTCCATCTCACTGGAAAGTGGCCAAGTTTTGCGATGGCATTAAATAGCTGGGTGAGAGTGCAAACGGCACAGTATGGGAGCTCAATGATCATTTTGGGAGTTATGCGGTCGCAGCCCGGGGATTTTTTCGGATTCAGTTGTCGTTTGATGATGTTAACGATTTCGTTTGGGCGAAACTCAATCGGCTCATGTTGAGGCTGGGGCTCATCTGATAGAGTCGGCAAAGTAAACGCATTGGTGGCAGGATTTGGTTGGAAGACATTTTTAAGGTGTTTGGCAAACGTACTGGCTCTGTCTGCGTCGCTGCGCGCCCACCCGCCTGTGGAATTTCTAATAGGCATCACGGTTTCTTTCGGTGAGCTCAGAGTTGGGTGAGCTCTCCATAGTGAGTGTTTCGTACTGTTAGTTGACAATTGCTCTATGTAGCGGTGGTGGACATACGTTTCTTCTTGCTGTAGAGCTTGATCAAGTTGACGTGAGGCATGTTTGAAGCGTTGCTTAGCAGATGGCGATCTGTGACATTGCCATTCTCGACGTAAGCGTCGCTTTTCGAGGACGAGCTGTTCGATTTGTAGATTTGTCTTCTTTTGATTGCGTTGTGTGTTTATAATTTGAGGTGTTGAAACTCGAGCTGCAGAGACGAGTACAGACTCCAGCGAATTAACAAAACTGTCTACGTTGGCTTCGTCGCTGAGGTGAGGACTCAGCTTAATGTGTGAGCTGATGTACTTCCTGTACTTAACCCAATTGGTTTTATGCGAGGTCAGATTTGATGATTGATCCCATGTTCCTGGGTGTTGGAGTAGAGTAAAAAGGACAGGCGAGTGATCAGATGAAAGATCCGAAAGGCAGTCGGCGCATATCAGATTTTTAGGAATGTTTTTGGTAATCGCAAAGTCAATTAAATCGGGAAGTTTCTTTGGGTCTGCCGGCCAGTATGTTGGTGTGCCAGAAGAAGCATAGTCTAGCTTGTTCTTAGCTTTGATAATTGCATTATAGAGCTGCTTTCCTTTTGGGGTCACAAGACGAGATCCCCAGTGTGTGTGCTTGGCATTGTAGTCTCCTGCTGCTATGAAGTGGTCTCCGAGTGAGTTGAAAAACTGCATAAACTCATCTTCGGCTATGGTGAAGCGTGGGGGGCAGTATACGGCAGCTAGAGTTAATTGCTTGCCAGTATTTAGGTGTATATTTATTGATGTGGCCTGTAGGTAGTTTTTTGCAAATTTCGTATGATAATGGTGCTTGATACGGCTTCTGATTAAAATTCCAGTCCCGCCGTGTGCTTTACCGTCTGGATGATTTGTTCCATAGAATGAATATCCTCGTAGTTGGAAATTGTATCTGTTCGTAAGATGTGTTTCTGAAAGCAGCATTACGTCGATTTGATTGTCTAGTAGGAATTGCGCTAACTCGAGTTTATGCTGCGAAACGCCGTTAGCGTTCCATGTAGATATTCGTAGGGAAGTCATTATTTGGATTGTTGTGAAACCAGCATTTGTATTAATAGATTTTGGTTTCGCATTAGATCTTGCATAGTTGTACGCATAAACGACATGAACTCCGTAAGGCTTTGTTGTAGACTGCATATCATAGCTTCAAAGTTACTTTTTGACTGCTCCGGAAGTTGATACTGCTGAGCCGTGTTCGGTTCTTGGTGTGCTGATTGCGGCAGTGAGCTTTTTGAGGCTGGGGTAGCCAGTCCTGATTTTAAAGCGCTTGCGTATGTGACATTTTTGTCAGAGTTTATAAGTCCTAGTGAGGATCTGGCTGCGGTCGAGAAGAAGACTTCAGGGTTTGTCCTGGAGGCTATGAACTGATTATTTTGGGTGCGGGCAGTAAGTCCCCTCTGGTGGATGCGAGTTTTCAGCTCCTTATAAACTGGGAATAGAAATTGAAATAAAAGTTTATTGTTTTTCTGGATTCACCGTTAAAAAATGGTATATGTGCCCTTTTCCCACTCCCCACAAAGGCTTTTTTGTCGTTCAATTTGTTTGAACTCATAAGTCTTATTTGCAGTCCCTGCAAAAAACACCAAAGTTATACCATTTCCGATCAATCAGTTATATGGCAGCTATAGGATATAGTCGGCCGATCCCGGTCGTTCAGACTTATATACTGCGTGCAAAGGAAAGAAGGGTGTGTGCAAAGTTTCAAGTCGATAGCTTTAAAACTGAGAGACTAGTTTGCGTAGAAACAGACAGACAGACAGACGGACAGACGGACATGCTCATATCAACTCAGGAGGTGATCCTGATCAAGAATATATATACTTTATAGGGTCGGAGATGTCTCCTTCACTGCGTTGCACACTTTTGGACAAAATTATAATACCCTCTGCAAGGGTATAAAAAGCAGGGACCGTAATCATTATAAGTAATATTTTAAAAATTACTTTGTGTTGATTACTTATCGATTTTTAATTTTTTAAATCAAGACTAATCATTAGTTTTGAGCAAAAAAAATAAAAATCACAAATAATCATTAAGCTTCAGCAAAAAAAATAAAACTAAAAAATAATGATTATTCGTGATTTTTATTTTTTTCGCTCAAAAATAATGTTTAACAATAGAAGAATAAATATAAAAATTAAAAATCATCAAGGATATTCATAGTGTATCCTTAAAGGATAGAAACGTGCTTGTCATGCTTGTTTTATGTTGATTGGAAGTGATTGATTTATTTATTTAAAAATAGCGACAATAATCATTATTTACGGTCCCTGAAAAAAAGTGCAAAGTTCTTATGTGTGACCAGCAATCAGAACGTTCCGGCAACTGAAACTGAAATTTGTTTATTATATTTATTAGTTTTTTGAAAAAAAATTTATGATTTTTTAACGCTCAATAAAAACGAAACGTTAAGTTCAGCGGTGTAATAGATTTGGAAAAATAAAAAGCTGTACTATGGGAATAAAATACAATCATTATTGCCTAACTTTCATATTTCTGACTTTTCATGTTACATTTTTCGTTTTATTTTAAGGTATTATTGACAGCACTGTAAGCGAAAACCGTGAAGTAGTTGCTGTAACTGGCGATGGAACTAATGATGGCCCAGCTCTTAAAAAAGCCGATGTAGGCTTCGCTATGGGAATTGCGGGGACAGACGTAGCAAAAGAAGCGTCCGATATTATACTAACCGATGATAACTTTAGCAGCATTGTTAAAGCTGTAATGTGGGGAAGGAATGTTTATGATTCCATAGCCAAGTTTTTGCAATTTCAGTTAACTGTTAATGTGGTTGCTGTAATTGTTGCATTTATAGGAGCATGTGCGGTCCAGGATTCGCCTCTTAAAGTAAGTTTAATTTTAAATCTCGAAATCGAGTTTTTAATGTTTAAACTTTATAGGCAGTGCAAATGTTGTGGGTCAATCTAATAATGGATACATTGGCATCGCTAGCATTGGCTACGGAGCTACCAACACCGGATCTTTTGCTTCGAAAGCCATATGGTCGTACCAAGCCTTTGATTTCACGCACAATGATGAAAAACATTCTTGGGCAAGCACTTTACCAGTTGGTTATAATATTTGGATTGTTGTTTGTCGGTATGTTTCTATAAATAGAAAATTTTCTCTATATAACTTTTTATGAATTACAGGTGATTTAATACTTGATATTGAGTCTGGACGTGGACAAGAGATCAATGCAGGACCAACACAGCATTTTACTATTATATTTAACACATTTGTCATGATGACGTTGTTTAACGAAATAAATGCAAGAAAAATACATGGTCAAAGAAACGTTATTGAAGGATTGTTTACAAATCCCATATTCTACACAATATGGATATTTACTATGATATCACAGGTAGGATTTTTTTTACATGTAAATAAATATTTGATACGCTTAAATGATATTTTTAAATAGGTATTGATAATTCAATATGGAAAAATGGCGTTTTCTACAAAAGCCTTAACGCTAGATCAATGGCTTTGGTGTATATTTTTTGGAATTGGCACACTTGTATGGGGCCAACTGATTACCTCTGTACCTACAAGAAAATTACCCAAGATACTATCGTGAGTAAATGTTCATTGTTATTAAGCTTATAGGATTAAAACGTCGTCTAATTAAACATTGCAAAGAAATAAAAAATCGTAGTTAGTTTACGTATTAAGAGTAAGCTTTTGGATACAAACTATTATTAAAATTGTTACAAATCATTATTATAATTGTTACAAATTATGATTATTTTTTTTATATGTCGGGTAAAAATCACAGTTTTCAGACATTTTTATTTGTATATCATTAAATTGTAAGTATTGCAAATCATTAAATGTAACATTTTAGTATATAAATAATTAAATAATAAAAAATACTCCCCCTCAGAACGTGAGTTTTAAATATTATGTATTACCAGTGTTTCCATAAAATAAAAACAAAAATTAAAATTGAAAAAAGTTTTAAGAATTATTTTAATGTTTCATTATATCCATTAACCATTTTTATACCCCTGTCCATTTTTATCTTATTTTTTATACCCTTTTTATAATTTCTGTCAAAGGTGTGCAACACAGTGAAGAAGACTTATCCGACCCTATAAGGTATTTTTATTTTTGATTAGGTTCTAAGGATCCGTATGTCTGTTTTTTTGGGAACTAGGGTATCAGTTATAAAGCTATCTACCTAAAACTTTGCATACTCTGTTGTTTCCTTTGCTTGAAGTATGGTATATATGTATCTAAGTCGGAACGGCCGTCATCAGCCGACTATATCCCATAGCAGCATAAGGATCGGCCGACTTTTTCCTTTAGCTGCCATATAACTAAAAGATCGGAAATGACGCAACTTTTGGTATTTTTCAAGATAGAAGCTTAGGAGTTTTTTTTTAATTTTATATTTTAATAAATTAGTTTTATTATGAAATTCTCATAAGCATAGGCCAACTATATTCGATATTTGCGATATATGTATATCCGATCTTAACTGCAAGGGTATATCAATTTTGGCTCCGGCCGAAGCGTTCCTTTCTTGTTTATATCTAATAATAAGTAAGCCTCATTGGAATTTTTAAATTGCTTAAATCCTAGGGAGCATAAATTATTTATTCTCATAGTGTACTCGTAGATGTTGCATAGTTACTGTAGCATACTGTCGAATACAATTCATTTTTTAAGACCATCAAATTTTGGGAGGTAAATGTAAAATGAGTTACAAAATTGTTCCCCAATACCCCATAATTGTTACCCCCTAAGGGATAACCCTTGAGTTTGCATAAGTGTGGTGTAAACTTTAATTTAATTACTTAATTCTACTTAAATAAACTTAACTTAAATTTAAATTCGGGGAAAATTCTTTGCCCTAGCTATGCCGCACTGTATAAACAGTATAAACACACACAGTATAAACAAAAAAGCTCCAGTCCTCCAGTTTAAGGACCGGACAGCAAAAAATAAAATTTCTTTTTGGGACACTAGCTATGAGTTTCTTCTTCATTTAATAAATGTATGATTCAAAAATTTTAAAAAATACATTTCTTTATTTTTAATTAATGTTTTCAACAAATTGTAGCAAAGAAAATTTTTGGAATATGTTGGTACCTTTTTTTAAATTAGTATTTTTAATTTTATATTAAAGTTGACTAAATAAGAAAATAACTACAAACTCAATTTTAAAAAATGCATAAAAACAGACTGAAAAAAGGCAAAGTAAAGATTTGTGTCTGCTCACTTCCCTAAAAATCATTAATCGGTAGGGTATGAAAGCACAATTCACAACAAAAACTTAAAAGCAATCGGCGTTTTAAGTGATGTCGACTGAAATATACCCTGTTCCTTTCTCAGTATATTGATTTTTAATGATTCGTAAAAATATATGTATACAAAACACTTTATTCCTAACACCTAATCTTATTCCTAAATAAATTTAAAATGTATGCTAAAATATTAAAAATTTAATATAATTTCTTTAGTCATTACACCAAATAACGAATACCCGAATTTGGTTAGGGTAGCAATCCTGAAAAGTTAGACAAATCAAAAATTGCGCTGGCTTCGAAACGAAATCGCACGCACATATGCACCCATGTTTGTAAATGTGTGACTCGCATACATACAAAGATCAATCGAAGCGCAGTCCAACCTTCTTCATCGCGCTCCTTTCAGAGACTGAGAAACAAAAAACATTCAATGAGAATATGAGCGTAAGACGAACGAACGATGAGCGTAAAAAAGACATTAAGCTCTGGGGCCTGTCGCAAGAAATTTTCGCAGCCATTTTCGTTGTATGAAATGGGTTGTCTATATGCTGTATTTTTAGTGGTCGAAGTTTGTATAAGGCTATGGAAATACTAGTATACTCCATTTCGGACTGGGGCTGTGTGGTAGTGCCTATACGATCAAGCTAAATGAGGCTAATGTTATTCTGTTGTGCCATCTCGTGAGGAGATGATCTACAGGCTGACTGTTTTTGAGTTGCTTGAGATCGATACGAATGATTTGATAGCCGTCACTGGCTGTCACTGAATATTTTTACTTCACCGTTGGAATAGGATTTTTTTCTGTAAAAATAACACAGCCACACAAAAAAAAATATTTTTTCGGGTCTGGAGGTCAGACCATGTTTTTTATATGTTTTCGGGGTTGCTGAATCCGAAACCGAGGTCCAAAAAACCCCAGCACGTCAGGGTTCTGACATAATCTCAAAAAACCTCATACAAAATTATATTGGAGTCCGTGGGTCAGACCATGTTTATTATATGTTTTCAGGGTCGCTGAATCCGAATCCGAGGTCTAAAAAACTCCAGAATTTCAGGGTTACGACATAACCTCAAAAACTTGCTAAAATTTTTATTTCCGAGTTCTGGGCTCAGATCATGTTTACCATATGTTTTTGGGGTCGCTCGGAAAATAAAAATTTTATCAAGTTTTTGAGGTTATGTCGTAACCCTGACATTCTGGAGTTTTTTAGACCTCGAATTCGGATTCAGCGACCCTGAAAACATATAAAAAACATGGTCTGACCCACGGAATCCAATATATTTTTTTTTTAAGGTTATGTCAGAACCCTGACGTGCTGGGGTTTTTTGGACCTCGGATTCGGATTCAGCGACCCCGAAAACATATAAAAAACATGGTCTGTCCTCCAGACCCGAAAAAATATTTTTTTTTTGTGTGGCTGTGTAATTGCCACTTCGTCCTCGTACGCCACTACTTTTCAGCCCCGTCTTTCATCTTGCATAGAATCGAAAGCATTTCTGCAGATAAGAGAGGTTTTGGGTTTGGCTAAGAGAGGTTCTTAGGAGGAGGCTGGTTACCGACTTAAGCAAAAGGGTCTTAAGCAAAAAGGATGATAGACCTATTGGTCTAAAGTCATTTGGTGTCGTATGAGAGTATAAACACAATTGGTGTTCAAACATCATTTGGTGTCCCATACGTGACTGAGTCATGGCTGTATAAGTTTTCCCAGGAAGAATTATCTTTTGAAAATGTTCAAGATCCAGTTCATGGCGATTTCGACCACATGTTGGATTTGCGCGGCTATTTTTTCGTAGGGACCAGCAGAATCGTACGGTTTTAAGCCGTGTATTGCCCAGTGTAGAGTTTTCTGGTCAAAGCTTGGATTAAAAATTGTGGGAGGGACGCTATCGTCTGATGGACTTCCTGATTGTGGAGAGCATCCGGGGAAGTCCAGCAGCAGAGATTCGTGCTAGGCTCACTCGTGTTAGTCCAGGCGCCATCTTTTTTTTTAGGATAGTTTGATTTGGAATGGATTTTCTATGTCTGAGTTGAAAGAGTTCCAAGAGAAGCGCTTCGCTTTACGAATGGTTATCTTATATATGGCCAGGGAGGCCTTGTAGTCAGTCCAGCGTTCTGGTTCTGAGAAGCACCAGGGGGCTTAATTCGTTTTATTGGTTTTGCTTTTGGAAGTGCTCTTTTCTTCGCTTTTTCTTTTAATTTGCTATTTTTGTTTTGTTTTTTGGGGAAATGGTTGCACCAGAACGATCAGACTTTTTAAGTTTTGCGGATGGTCTTGTAGTTGTGGTGCGGTGTTCTTTTCAAGGGTTTTGGAATATTTGGTCCAGTTATTTTTCCTGGGGTTTTGAACAACTTTTTTTGAAAATTAAGGATGTCTCTATGGTTGAAAAAAAATTCTTGATGCAGAGGAACAGTTTTGACCTAAGTTTTAAGTTAAAAAGGGTCTTACCGAGGTCTTGAGCGTTGCAGTTGCATACTATTAGTAGGCCCATCTTGATCTTCTCGCTGATTTCTGCTAGCTTTTCCACTAGCTCTTCTGCCGGCAGTACTCTAATTAAAGTTTTACACGGTCGCTGCCGTGTTGTCTGCGTCACTGTAAGTACGGAACAAGAATGCAGGCTCTAGTTATATATTCTGTTTTGACTGCTAGCACCATGTATTCCTTGATTCCTAGTCCAAAGACCCTTCCACCTTCCAACCAGGGTTTTTTGACCAGGACGATGTCGGCTCAACGCTCAGCCAAATGGATCAAGAGAGCAGCCGAGGCTTCCTTATAGTGGTGGAGGTTTATTTGAAGAATCCGCATCTGCTAAATTTGCTAAATAAAGTCACAGTGGTGTGGACTTAGTCCTCTTCGTCGTTGGTGATGTGTTGTTCATTCGACTAACTGCCATGCAGCTCAACAAAGAGGGGTTCGTAGTTTAGCAATCCTTAGCTTACTTTATTCCAATCTTCGGCGTCTGAAGCTTCAATCTCTTAGGCCAGTACCTCTGTCATCTTAGCTACGGATCTGTACACCTATAATGATGACCGAACTGAATCCGAATTTTAGCTATCCGTGAGCGTTCCACTAATCTCTTGTCTCGAGGTATCCTGCCATAAGGGTGGTTTCCGTCAACTGGTCCTAAGAGTATGCGGCTTTTTGCATTCTCTGCAAAACCTGGCACGTCTTGGGAGCGCTTACACTTGGGTTGTGGTGGCTCTTTTTTGGGCTCCTTTGCATGGAACGTTTATTTTGGCCCACTCCATCTTCTTCAGCCAATCCTCTGACCCTTTAGAGCAGTGGTGCCCAAGCTCAGCATACGGGAGAGGGAACTCCCATACCAATGCAAAAAATCACCAATACATTACACTATGGACAAAAATCCCGTTTTTGGTGCATAAACTCTAGTTTATAAGATATTGACTTGAAACTTTTTGTGTTGTATTATTTAAACTAAAACAAAGTTTTTATTTTTGTTTTTTTTCTTTAATTTTTCTACCGCACAGTGGTTAAAAATTCACTTTTATTTAAGAAATTATTAAAAATTATAATTTGAATCACATTTGGTATTACATCATAGAAAAATAAAGTTAAATTCTGTTACGTATTTCGAATCCATTGTTAAATTTTACGAACACTGAAAAAAATTGGATTACATTTTTTTAATAACTCAAAAATTGTAACTTACTCTTATCCTTGCATTTTAGTTTTCAATATCGTCCGGTACCTTTTCTTCTAATTCGACTTCAAAAGTGTCACTTACATCATCGTTGCCATTTTCTTCATCTTGTCTTCTACGTTTATACGGGATGTACTTCCGTCTTTGTGGCCAACACCTGGGGATATGATTGGCGAATCCAAAAGATCGACAACCTCTCCTGGCAGAGGCATCCTGTTGGTTTTTGTCAACCAAGAACTAGACAGTAATGAATCAGACGAATCCATAGCTCTGTGATAGACATCTGACATATTGTCAATCCGGCTACATTTTCTGGCATGATTTTTTCGGTCAGCCTTGAAAAGTTTGTGTCTTGCTTCTGATGCACTTTCTGCTAAGGAGCCAACAGAAACAATTGATTTTTCAATGATTCAATTGTCTAATAAACTCTAGAATTTTACAAAAATTTCATTCGATTGAATAGCATGCTCGTATAAATCCAGGTTTTTAATCTGATTGTCCATGTTTTCTTTTTCTTCTAATATAAGAGACGTTGTTTCCTTTAAGTATGCTATTTTTAGAGGACGGCAAAATCGTATGGACTGAGGCGATTTATTTAACCAAATGACTCTTTGTTTTTGATCTTTCATTTTTATGGGAATAATTGATGTAACAAATAGAGAATCATCTAAAGATTGAGACTCTGCGATGCTTAATTTTTGTTTGTATAAACTGTGACCAGTAGACTAATCAAACCCATAGCTAAAAATAAGAGTTCACTGAGTAAAATCTGAAAGTATTTCACAAACTTCCTTTTGCATCTGTAATATTCTTGAAGCAGTAAGGTTCAATAAGTTTTTCAAGGAAACTTTTGCTTCATTTTCGGTGCATGATATTCCAGCAGGTATACATTTTAATTTCTCCTCGGTTATTTTGGAATAAGACGGGTAAATATCGCAGCCATGTTGTTTACTAAGTTGTTTTAAATTTATGTATTGCTGCTTAGCAAACCCATTTTCCATAAAAAAAATCGAATGCCTTTTCAGAAGTTATTGGACTCGGAGCCAGCAATCCAGTTCTATTAGTTTTTTTATAACTTCGTTTTCAGTTGATTTTCTGGCAGAAATGTTACTACACACAAAGGGGTTGAATTTTGATTTTTTTTCGCAAGTTCAGATGCCAGCTTTATTTTGAGTCGTTTACCAGCAGCTTCATATGTCAATTTCGGACGACCACCTTTCTTCTGTGGGGATTCATTTATATTAGAAAGTCCTATAGTCATATTGCCGGCTAGCCACATGGCGTGTTTTTGTCTAAATCGCTTTGTTTCGGCAGCATCGTGGCAAATGTTTGTTAATGTAATTAATAAAGTTAGTAATTTTATTTAATATCGTTTGGTTTATTGTTTCGATTTGATGATCGCCATTCAATTTGTCGAAGATGTAAGTCTCCAAGCCTTCTCGCGAGCGTTTGTTGCTTTCCCAAATTGCAAGAAGAGCCCCGTGACCAAACACATATGTGCCTGGATAAACGAAAATTTAGCAAAAAGGAGCAAAAATGAGCAAAAATTGTTAATTGTATGACAACAAGGACACTTTTGTAGTTAATTTCCCGTTCTTACTCTTTTGCAACGCTGTGCCATTAGAAAGTTATTCTCCACAAAACGCAAACACAATTGTTAGTTAAAATCTATAAAGATATACAGCCATTAAAAAAAAGGCCCTACAACAGTTTATTACTGTGACAAATATGCAGAGCTTCTTACCTAAAAAACAAGAAAGGAAAGCTAACTTCGGGCGGAGCCGAAGTTTATATACCCTTGCAGTTAAAACCGGATATATATCGCAAACATCGGATATAGTTGGCCGATCCTTATGGCAATAGGAATATGTAATCCAGTTTTTTACAATACAAAATCTAAAAAAAGTCCCAAACTTCTATCTTCAAAAATACGAAAGTTGATATTTCTACCAAGTACCATTTCCGATCGTTCAGTTATATGGCAGCTATAGGATATAGTCGGCCGATCCTAATGAAATTTGGTAGGTCGGATCAACTGACCAAATATATAATCTGTACCAAGTTCTAGCTTTCTATCTTCAAAAACACGAGTTGGGTTAAAGTTGGGTCATTTCCGATCGTTCAGTTATATGGCAGCTATAGGATATAGTCGGCCGATCCTTACGAAATTTAGCATGTCGTATTATTTTGCCAAAAATAGCTCTCACCTAAAATTTTAACTCTCTAACTTTAAAAACACCAAAGTTATACCATTTCCGATCAATCAGTTATATGGCAGCTATAGGATATAGTCGGCCGATCCGGGCCGTTCCGACTTATATACTGCGTGCAAAGGAAAGAAGGGTGTGTGCAAAGTTTCAAGACGATAGCTTTAAAACTGAGAGACTAGTTTGCGTAGAAACGGACAGACAGACGGACAGACGGACATGCTCATATCAACTCAGGAGGTGATCCTGATCAAGAATATATATACTTTATAGGGTCGGAGATGTCTCCTTCACTGCGTTGCACACTTTTGACCAAAATTATAATACCCTCTGCAAGGGTATAAAAATGATCGGCGAAGAACAAATTCATCGCTTCAGGTCGGCCATTTTGGCAGAAACAAAAACAAGAATGAATTTCTTGCAGTGAAAAGTTTTCGGCACTCCAACAACAAAATTCATTCGGATTAGTACGATTGAGAAGAATAGGGAAACACGAAAAATTGTTATTGTAATTACCCTTATGCTGGGACCAACGAAGCTTATGGCGTGAGCAACGGAACCTTATGGCGTAAGCAGTCACACACAACTCGGTATGCATGAGCAAAAACAAATGAGCAGCGAGTGCAATGGGATGAGCCCCACCGGTTTAGGGGTATTGGCTCTTTGGTGGCATTTCTTCTCCACGTAATTGGAATTCTTTTCACTAGCCGCTGGAGGCTTGTCTTTCTCTACTGCACCTAAAGGTGCCATTATTGCGCTGGGGACGGGAAATGGCACTATGGTGGCAGCTTTGAATGGTGCCAGCTTTGGTGGCAGCTTTCAGCCTCGAGTTGCGGAGGAAGATTTCGATGTTAACCGGGTCTGGACTGGCAATATAATTAAATTAGTAAAAATTCTTCTAGTGCGTTTGACAGGTCAGGATATTGATCCAATTTGAACAAAAATAATTTTTAAGTAATATTTATACACCCAAATAAATTTAAAAATAAAAGACGGCAATGAATAATAGAAGATCTACATATTTGAATCATTTGTTCGCAAAAAATTGTCCGATTTCCCAATTCAACCCTGAAACCATCTATTGATTCTTACAGCAGAGGTGTTTTTTGTTTGAGTATCGGCGCTATAATCCAAATCACTGTTTATTGTGGCGAACCGCATGCCTATGCGAGCGCGTGCAATCACTAAATATTAGGAAAGTTATTCAGAAAAAAAATGTGAGTTTTAGAGTTTGTGCTTATACTAGATGTTATTTTAACAAGAAAGGAAAGCTAACTTCGGGCGGAGCCGAAGTTGATATACCCTTGCAGTTAAAACCGGAATATAGAATAGAATCTGTACCAAGTTCCATCTTTCTATCTTCAAAAACACGAAAGTTGGGTCATTTCCGATCGTTCAGTTATATGGCAGCTATAGGATATAGGCGGCCGATCCTTATGAAATTTGGTAGGTTGGATCAACTGACCAAAAATAGAATCTGTATTAAATTCCAGCTTTCTATCTTCAAAAACACGAAAGTTGGGTCATTTCCGATCGTTCAGTTATATGGCAGCTATAGGATATAGTCGGCCGATCCTTATGAAATTTGGCATGTCGTAATATTTTGCCAAAAATAGCTCTCATGTCAAATTTGAACTCTCTAACTCTAAAAACACCAAAGTTATACCATTTCCGATCAATCAGTTATATGGCAGCTATAGGATATAGTCGGCCGATCCCGGCCGTTCCGACTTATATACTGCGTGCAAAGGAAAGAAGGGTGTGTGCAAAGTTTCAAGACGATAGCTTTAAAACTGAGAGACTAGTTCGCGTAGAAACGGACAGACAGACGGACAGACAGACGTACAGACGGACATGCTCATATCAACTCAGGAGGTGATCCTGATCAAGAATATATAAGGGTCGGAGATATCTCCTTCACTGCGTTGCACACTTTTGGACAAAATTATAATACCCTCTGCAAGGGTATAAAAACTGGGATAATTATCAACAATGATGGTCAACGCAATTACACGGCTAAAATGCAATATATGGCAAACTTTGATCAACTTGATTTTTGATCAATAGGTGTACCGAGAAAACTGTTCTGGACTGGTTTAGTGGAGTCTGAAGGTCATGAAGCAGTTGAAATTATGCGTGAAGGAAACAAAAAAAATAAAAATTGTCGGCCTGTGTAATCGGCTATTGGGCTAACCGGGAATTGTGGGATCGACCGACTACATGCCGTAGCTGGCATATACATACCTGATTAATCGGAAAATCTGTAAATGGTTTTTTAGAATTATATAAAATCTACTAGCTGACCCGGCAAACGTTATTTTGCCACCAAATGACTTTATAATTTCTGTACAAAATTTAGTCAGTTCTAGACTTATGTATTATAAAGTCATCTGGAGCGCTGTGAACCGGGAGTGAATATACAGGGTGACAATAAATAACCCGGATAAACTTTGAAGCAATCTATTATAAATGTGCTATGATGCAGCCCTTAAATAATTGCATTTATCGATAGCTTGTACTTTTCTGAAACAAATATATTTACATCTTTGTGATTCCCATCAATTTGATATTTGTTTCGGGATGTCTAACAATCGTTGTGCAATTTTAAAACTGTTTCAACAAGGAAATCGCCAATGCGACATTGTTCGTTTACTTGGCATACCAAAACAAACGGTCTCTGACGCTACCCGGCGATTTAATGAGCTTGGCCATGAAGGTGACCGACCCGGACGAGGCAGAACATGCACCGCTAACACTTCCAGAGTTCGCCAGATCGTGAAAAAGCGGATCACTCGGAATTGCAGAGTCTCGGCCAGAAAAATAGCCCGTGAAATCGGAGTGAATCGAGAAAGTGTTCGGTTGATTTCAAAAAATGAACTTAAGCATAGTACTGAGTTGACGAAAATCCGCTGTCCAACGAGTGACAACTGTCAAACTCCATATAAAAAAACGGTGTAAAAAAGGAAAGAAGAAGAAATTTTTGCCTTCTAGATTTTGCGGGTACTGAGTCGACGAAAATATTATCGATTTTAATCGTGTTGCCGGATTAAAAAAAAAAAACAGCTGCTCTCGGGGTGTTAAAAGAAATATTTGAATTTATTTTTATAGGTGTGACATGGAGGGTCAATTGACCAAACAAAAAAATAGTCGGCCCGAAAAATTTTCGACGCGCCAGGACAAATTAAAATTAATTTCTGCGGTCAAGACGAAGCCCATAATATGGGATTTGACCCACAAGGGGCATTTTAATTCCATAAAATGGCATTGAAATGATTTGTGATTGATTTTGATTTTGATTTTGACCCAGTTTTCTATTTCTTAATCAGCTCCTTAGCGGCGAAATACATAAACAAAACACCAACATCCAATCGTTTTGAATTCATTTTGGCTTATTTGTTTTTTGTTTACAAACAACAGCTGTTCAGTATTACCTTATTTTTCATTTTTTTGGTCACACTAGCTCGGTAGTTGAATAAAGTGCAAAATCGCTATCAGAATTTCAACAGCGGATTTTCGTCAACTCAATACTATGCTTTAATCACAAGCCCTACAAGCTCCAAAAAATGCATCTTCTTACTGATGACAATAAGCGCGTGAGACTCCAAAGATGCCGTCAGCTAAAGCGTCGCGCCGCAGGTCAAAAATGCGAGCGTATTCTCTTCACGGACGAGAAGATATTCACCATCCAACAGGCGCACAATCACCAAAATGACAGAAGCTGGTCTGCTAAAGCTCCAGGTACCTCTGCAAAAATCGAGTGCCATCAATGTGAGCATTCTTTAATGGTTTGGGGAGGAATATGCGCCACCGGCAAAACACCCCTTGTTTTCATCGATCAAGGGGTCAAAATCAATCAGGAAGTGTACCGCCTGGACATTTTGGAAACTGTTGTGCTTTCTTGGGCCCAGCAGCACTTCGGTGATACGGAGTGGACGTTTTAACAGGATTCAGCGTCCCCCCATAGAGCCAAATTGACTCAGGACTGGTGCAAAGCCAATTTTTCGGACTTTATCACATCCAGTGAATGGGCACCTTACTCGCCAGATCTTAATCCGATGAACTACAGTGTGTGGTCTATTTTGGAGTCCAGGGGATGTGCTTAACGCCACATATGTTTGGAGGCGCTGAAGCAATCATTGCTCCGAGAATGGGATCGATTATCGGAAGAAGACCTGCGGCCCGTTGCGCTAAATTTTCAGAAACGTTCAGGGCTCTGCATCGCAGCCCAAGGAAGCCACTTCGAAACCGGCTGAATATATGTTAACACAATACCTATTTAATAGTTGTGTAACTGTGTTTTTGTCAAATACAGTTCCTTAAGAAGTTATGATCAAAAAAGTTTGTCCGGGTTATTTATTGTCACCCTGTACATATTACATAAGGCAAACATTATTTTTAAGTTATTATTTGATCGTAATTCAGCAAGTCAATCCCTTAAAGCTATAGCGTAAACAATATTTTTTGTTAGTCCATCTTTAGCTAACACATACAAACTGGATGGTTTACCCACTAGAGAGAATGCCACGTATAATTGTCCGTGTGAAAAACATGGTGTTCTTAAATCTAAGCCACAAATAGACATCGTTTGACCTTGGGATTTGTTGATAGTCATTGCAAATGCCAATCTAATCGGAAACTGAATACGTTTGAATTGAATTGGCGCATCTGTAAGTATAATGGGAATCCGTGTTATTAGTCACCTCTAAACTTTCCATTTAAAATGCCGGCTTCGATCACGTTTTTCATTAATTTTTGAATGACTAATCGCGTACCGTTTCACAGTCGGGGCGGGTTCAAATTACGAAGTATGATAATTGGAGATCCAACCTTAAATTGTACATTATGAGTTGGCATAATGGAGCGAACAACTATACTATATATCTGCCATACTAATGATCGCTCGAAAATGTCAACGTTCGTTTTTTATACCCTTGCAGAGGGTATTATAATTTTGTCCAAAAGTGTGCAACGCAGTGAAGGAGACATCTCCGACCCTATAAAGTATATATATTCTTGATCAGGATCACCTCCTGAGTTGATATAAGCATGTCCGTCTGTCCGTCTGTCTGTCTGTCCGTTTCTACGCAAACTAGTCTCTCAGTTTTGAAGCTATCGACTTGAAACTTTGCACACACCCTTCTTTCCTTTGCACGCAGTATATATGTCGGAACGGCCCGGATCGGCCGACTATATCCTATAGCTGCCATATAACTGATTGATCGAAAATGGTATAACTTTGGTGTTTTTAGAGTTAGAGATTTGACACGAAAGCTATTTTTGGCTACATGCCAAATTTCATAAGGATCGGCCGACTATATCTTATAGCTGCCATATAACTGAACGATCGGAAATGACCCAACTTTTGTGTTTTTGAAGATAGAAAGCTGAAACTTAGTACATATTCTATTTTTGATCAGTTAATCAAACCTACCAATTTTCATTAGAATCGGCCGACTGTATCCTATAGTATAACTGAACGATCGGAAATGGTATTTGGTAGAAATATCAATTTTCGTATTTTTGAAGATAGAAGCTTGGGACCTTTTTTTTAGATTTTTTATTGTAGTTTATTGGTTTTATTATGATTTAATCATAAGAATCGGCCAACTATATCTGATGTTTGCGATATATATCCGGTTTTAACTGCAAGGGTATATCAACTTCGGCTCCGCCCGAAGTTAGCTTTCCTTTCTTGTTTTTATATAGAAGTTAGGGACTTCCTGTAGACTCTAAATGTTTAAGGATCGACCAAACTATATCCTATACCTGTCATATAACTGAACGATCTGAATTGGTTAGGATACAAACAACTTCGTATCCGCTCGAATTCACATTTCAGTTTTTGTTATACCCTTGCAATGTGTATTATAATTTTGATGAAAAGTGTGCAACGCAGTGAAAGAAATATATCCGACCCTATAAAGTATATATATTCTTGATCAGGATGACCTCCTGAGTTGATAAATTTTCGTCCGTCTGTCTGTTTACGCGAACTTGTCTCTCAGTTTTAAAGCTTTCGACTCGAAACTTGGCACACCTTTCTTTTCTTTGCATGCAGGTCTAAGCCGGAACGGCCGGGAACGATCGAAAATACCCCAACTTTTGTGATTTTAGAGCTGTGAATCCCATAGATTCTATTCACGCAACAAAACCTGCCATTCACTGGTTGTCGAACACTCCACGTTCATTTCCGACATTTCACGATACAACCATTCGTTCTTCGGATGGGTATTCTACATCTATGAGTTAAAATGCAGGGAAAAGTGATACGCGAAGCTGATCATCTCAAAAGAGTAAAATTAAAAAAAAAAAAAAAAAAAAAACCTTAATCAACAACGATAAGATTCTCGCCGAGTCTTTGCTTAAAACCTGCGCAACTACGGGACTGAGCGGTCGTCCTCCTTTGCGCGGCTCCGGGAAAAAAAAGAGTTTAAATATATAACAGTTAGCTAACCAAAATCTGAGGTAACCCAAGATAAGGAAAAAAGTAGCCAAAGGAAAAACAAATAAAAAAAAAACTGTTGCATAAATGTTCAAGATAAGCATAAGTGCTAACCTCAATGAGCATATGCGTAATTAGCTCAATGAGCTTAAAAAAGCCACAACCTCTTTTTATAAAATTGACTATTTTAGTGCCCATTCGAACTTTTCATTTAACGAAATGCTTTCATTGTTTTTTGCTGCTTTCGAACACACTCACATGTTAAACACTTGTGCGTTTTGCCCACCTCTGATATATCGTATTGCATTTCAGATGTAGAAGAGCCCCACAAACAAATTACGAAGTCACTACTGTGTCGAGTAAAATGAGTCTGTGTCGAGTAAAATGAGTTAAAGAGTCGTATGCGTCAAGCACCGGCAACGTTGGAAAACCCACGGAATGATAACACATCAATTAAAAATACGCTAGACGTCGTCTTCGTCTAAAATCTCTACTCCGCAGAAATGCACTCCGCCTTCGAACATTGATGATATTGAAGCGCTGTATTTCTCGATGTATCTCAAGCCCATGAGCTACATGTGTCGTACCTCTTTAATGAGTCTCGTCAGGAAAGAGAAGATTCAAGAAATAGTCCGAATTCTGTTAATGAAGATGGGTGATTGCGCATGTAGGGTTTATAACCAGTACTCGGAGAATACATAGGTACATTTTATTTGTGTGAATGCATATAACATGAAAAAAAAATCTTCTCCGATACCATTATTTATATATAATATATTCTAAATCAGATGTCTTAGATGGAGGATTTGGATGGAGACTCCTAAACAACAATCCTTCGCCCCCCAATAATAGCATATTTTTGCAACAGGATGTTAAGAATGTACGAGATGATATTTAAAAAAAAATGATTCCTCTTTATATCTGAAAAACAGACAGCTATCGGAAACGGTATTTGCTCCCTCCCATGGCTGAAAAGCTGTTTTGGTCGATCTGAATACTAAGTTTAATAGTAAAAGTAAAATGTTTATATGTATGTATACTCGTATTTCTGTTAAGAAGAATATTCAATCTAGGCACATAGTCAATACTTAAAGATACATCCTGATTAATGCTTTTACGTCTAAAAAAGTAAATTTTGGCATATTTATTAATTAATTTTCTTTTCAGATGGGGTCGCGGCCATCCCGAAGAGTACACAGATGCTATGAATTTAGGTGAGGAGCGTTTTGATTCCATTGATTCCGATAAGAAGCCTAGAGCTGGTCAAATTCTGTGGATTCGTGGTCTTACCCGTTTGCAAACCCAAGTAAGTTTCTAATTAAAATAATTATTTATTCATTCTTGATTAAAATAAAGTTGTTAATATCATAAGTTAAGATAGATTTAAATTTGTGAAATATATGTTTTTAATTTATTTTTTTATGCCCGCTATTCGTAGAGCATCCGGGTAAAGTATAAAGTATACCGCATATAGTATTATATAAATATTGTTGATCAGCATCAAAAGCCGAGACGATGTAGTCCGTCCGTCCGTACATATGAATTTTTTTTATTTTTTAGATTTTAGATTTTATAGAAGTTATGAACATTTTCATTCTGATTGCCAGTATTCATTGTTAAGCGTTTGGATCTCGAAGAACTATACGATTTGGCAACAAAGCTCATATGATACCCATGCATATTAAGTTAGTGTCAGAATATTTTCTTATTGGATGTTTTTAAGAGGAGTGATAGACTTTTTGTTATGCTTTTTTACTGGAATGATTTAATTGTTTAAAACCCTACAAGAGTATGCAACAGTTAGTTAGTTAAATTGTGGTTAAAAGAGATGAGTACCGGGTATCATATAGTCGATAAACTCGATTATAGCCTACCTTTCAAGTACCTTTTATTATTAATGAGTTTTGGAGAGCTATAAGTATGTTTCAGTTTATACGTACAATTTTTATTGGATTTAGGTCATAAATTATCAATAAAGTTTACAAAATTATAATTTATAATTTATTAGGTTTTATTAGGTTTGTATACGACGTCTTATGAAACTTATACTATAAGTATGAGCTTTAGATTTTTTTTTAGGTATATTAACATGTCTTTAAATTATAAAAAATATCAAAGTGTTTTTAATTTGTAAACTATACCATACCATTTTTTATTCGTTTTTGTTGGGGTCTAATAAATACGTATTGCGTATTAATTCATAATATTAATACGTAATCTTGTCGTATTATGCAACAATTTTTAAACTTTGGGAAAAAATCTTTGAAAATATGTTAATTATATTAATTATTCCCATGAAAAGTAAAGAGCTTGTATTATATAATAACTAATAAAAGTTTTTTACTATATATGTATTTATTTATATACATATTTACATATGTATAATTTATTAGTAAAAGATTACACCTACCGTAAATATATAAATCGTATTGCGTATTAATTCATAATATTAATACGTAATCTTGTCGTATTATGCAACAATTTTTAAACTTTGGGAAAAAATCTTTGAAAATATGTTAATTATATTAATTATTCCCATGAAAAGTAAAGAGCTTGTATTATATAATAACTAATAAAAGTTTTTTACTATATATGTATTTATTTATATACATATTTACATATGTATAATTTATTAGTAAAAGATTACACCTACCGTAAATATATAAATCGAAAAAAAGGAAAGCTATCTTCGGGACGATTCAAAGCATTATACCCATGCTATGTTTATAATTGGAAGTCATGCATACATGAATGCATGTATGCATTCCAAATTTTCGGTTATTTGGGTTCAACATATCTGGAACTCAACTCATCGCTCCGAAGTAGTTTGAACTGAGTGAATGAATGTTGAATGCACGTTGTATTCTATGCAACAAAAAGCCAAAGTCAAAAGCCAAAAAGAAAATAAGTCAATTAAAAACCATAGCAGATCGAGTAAAATAAAACATGGCAAAGCAATGTATTTTTGTATTCGGCGTTTATGGTGTTTGGTTTTAGCTCTAAGCGAAATGAGCACAAGACCTTGGATCAAAGCTTACTATGTGCTTACTATGTAATAAAAATATGTATATGCATATGTGAATATATATTTATATGTAAAATTTTTCTCTTTACCAACACTGTAAATCTAACAAAACTCTAATCCTACTCTAATTCCTACATTCCTACATTAAAATTGAATTTCCATCCCTTTTTATTTTTTTGTGCTAAAAATAGTTAAAATCAAAAACGAAATTAAAATTAAACAAAAACGAAAAAACCAAACCCGCAATAACTGCCAGAGTACTACAACTTAGTTAAAGTTAAAGAATGAAATAATTGAAATAATACTTAGTTAAAGAATGAAATAATTCATTGGAGTCTTTTTTGAATTCTACTCAAGTAAAGTTTCTCCTCAGTGCTTTAACACAATTTCAAAAACGAGATTGACTGAATGTTTTTTCTCAGTCAATCAGTGCCAAGTTTTGAATGCATTCATGCAGACCTCAAATACATATATATTATAGTTATAATATACAGTGGCGAGCAAAATTGAGTGCATGTCCACGACTCAGACTTTCGTCACCCAAAAAATCATAATCACATAACCAAATCCAACAATTTTTTTTTATTTTCTCTTAATTATTTAAGAGGGGACAACTGAGTAAAAGTGGGAAAAAAATCGGATTTTCTGGAATTTTTTTGGCCAAATGAAAAAACCATTCGAAAATTGGTAAATTAGGTTTTATAATATTAGATGCGAAATACGAAAAAAAATATCGAATAAATCCTTAATTTTTGATGTTGAACAAAAAAAAAAAATTCTGTAGTTTCTATACATCAACAGCTATCGACACACGTAGGATTTTGGCGATATACAGATTTTTTGCACAATGGTGAGTGATTGAAAAAAAGTTAAAATTTTCCCAAAAAAAAAACGTGACAAAAATGTTGATAAAACAAGAAAGAAAAGCAAACTTCGGGCGGAGCCGAAGTTTATATACCCTTGCAGTTAAAACCGGATATATATCGCAAACATCGGATATAGTTGGCCGATCCTTATGATTACATCATAATAAAGCAAATTCATTACAATAAAAAATCTAAAAATAAAGTCCCAAGCTTCTATCTTCAAAAATACGAAAGTTGATATTTCTACCAAATACCATTTCCGATCGTTCAGTTATATGGCAGCTATAGGATATAGTCGGCCGATCCTAATGAAATTTGGTAGGTTGGATCAACTGGCCAAAACTAGAATCTGTATTAAGTTTCAACTTTCTATCTTCAAAAACACGAAAGTTGGGTCATTTCCGATCGTTCAGTTATATGGCAGCCATAAGATATAGTCGGCCGATCCTTATGAAATTTGGCATGTCGTAATGGTTTGCCAAAAATAGCGATCCGCGCCGTTCCGACTTATATACTGCGTGCAAAGAAAAAAAGGGTGTGTGCAAAGTTTCAAGACAATAGCTTCAAAACTGAGAGACTAGTTCGCGTAGAAACAGACAGACAGACGGACAGACAGACGGACAGACGGACATGCTCATATCAACTCAGGAGGTGATCCTGATCAAGAATATATATACTTTATAGGGTCGGAGATATCTCCTTCACTGCGTTGCACACTTTTGGACAAAATTATAATACCCTCTGCAAGGGTATAAAAAAGGAAGCAATATAAAAAAAATCCTACGTGTTGTCACTAAACAAAGGTATTTTGAATATACTGTCAAAATTTCAGAACGACCGGTTAAGAGTTGTGTGAGTTATGTGTCCGGCAGTCTCAATAAAAGTGGTTTCGAGAAAAAACGCGTTTAAAGTTTTAAGTACTGTCGGATATACCTGTGAGACATCGCTGCAGAATGAAAAATTTCGACAGTTAGACAATTTTGCCGGACTCTATCTTTTGATATGTTATTTTTTAAACAAAAGAATGTTTTACGCGAAAAAAAAAAATTTTCAATTTTTTCAAAACTCTTCTCAGATGTCCCCCCTTAATTCTTAATAAATTCTAAGCAAAACAAATTATGATACAGATGAATTCGAGAAGACATAAATTAAAAACGAAAAAAAACCCACATAAACTCAATTTTGCCCGTTTCAAAGAGTTTTAATTTCCAAAATAATATTAATATTTTTTCCACAGAAATTTATTTGAGTTGATTTCCTGTACGCGGTCAGGTATGCTCTTTACCAAAATTTATATTATATCTTTAGGAATACGTATCTATTTAGCTACAACACGCTTTCAAAGGTTGTCCACTGTTTGATGGAGCTGTTTCGTACTGCCTGAGCCGTCTTTTCATTATTGACCAAAGATTTTCAATCGGTTTGTTAATTTCGGTTTGTGTCGGTTAATTTAAAAGGTTGCCTTCCAATCCATTCCTTAACAATTTTCAAAGTGTGCTTCGGATCCCCATCTTGTTGAAAATCCATTTCTTTTTTGGAATAAGCACGAAATTATAATTATACGAAATTTCGGAATTATTTTTCAATAAAATATGTCTTAAATGAGGAGGAACAAGCTCTTGACACGTATATTATAACTATAATATATGTATATATTTGAGGTCTGTATGAATGCATTCAATGGATACGTATTCCCAAAGATATAATAGAAAGTTTGGTAGAGAGCATACCTGACCGCGTACAGGAAGTCATCTCAAATAAATGTCTTTTCCTAATGAAATTTGGTAGGTTGGATCAACTGGCCAAAACTAGAATCTGTATTAAGTTTCAACTTTCTATCTTCAAAAACACGAAAGTTGGGTCATTTCCGATCGTTCAGTTATATGGCAGCCATAAGATATAGTCGGCCGATCCTTATGAAATTTGGCATGTCGTAATGGTTTGCCAAAAATAGCTCTCGTGTCAAATTTGAACTCTCTAACTCTAAAAACACCAAAGTTATACCTTTTCCGGGCCGTTCCGACTTATATACTGCGTGCAAAGAAAAAAAGGGTGTGTGCAAAGTTTCAAGACAATAGCTTCAAAACTGAGAGACTAGTTCGCGTAGAAACAGACAGACAGACGGACAGACGGACAGACGGACATGCTCATATCAACTCAGGAGGTGATCCTGATCAAGAATATATATACTTTATAGGGTCGGAGATGTCTCCTTCACTGCGTTGCACACTTTTGGACAAAATTATAATACCCTCTGCAAGGGTATAAAAAAGGAAGCAATATAAAAAAAATCCTACGTGTTGTCACTAAACAAAGGTATTTTGAATATACTGTCAAAATTTCAGAACGACCGGTTAAGAGTTGTGTGAGTTATGTGTCCGGCAGTCTCAATAAAAGTGGTTTCGAGAAAAAACGCGTTTAAAGTTTTAAGTACTGTCGGATATACCTGTGAGACATCGCTGCAGAATGAAAAATTTCGACAGTTAGACAATTTTGCCGGACTCTATCTTTTGATATGTTATTTTTTAAACAAAAGAATGTTTTACGCGAAAAAAAAAAATTTTCAATTTTTTCAAAACTCTTCTCAGATGTCCCCCCTTAATTCTTAATAAATTCTAAGCAAAACAAATTATGATACAGATGAATTCGAGAAGACATAAATTAAAAACGAAAAAAACCCACATAAACTCAATTTTGCCCGTTTCAAAGAGTTTTAATTTCCAAAATAATATTAATATTTTTTCCACAGAAATTTATTTGAGTTGATTTCCTGTACGCGGTCAGGTATGCTCTTTACCAAAATTTATATTATATCTTTAGGAATACGTATCTATTCAGCTACAACACGCTTTCAAAGGTTGTCCACTGTTTGATGGAGCTGTTTCGTACTGCCTGAGCCGTCTTTTCATTATTGACCAAAGATTTTCAATCGGTTTGTTAATTTCGGTTTGTGTCGGTTAATTTAAAAGGTTGCCTTCCAATCCATTCCTTAACAATTTTCAAAGTGTGCTTCGGATCCCCATCTTGTTGAAAATCCATTTCTTTTTTGGAATAAGCACGAAATTATAATTATACGAAATTTCGGAATTATTTTTCAATAAAATATGTCTTAAATGAGGAGGAACAAGCTCTTGACACGTATATTATAACTATAATATATGTATATATTTGAGGTCTGTATGAATGCATTCAATGGATACGTATTCCCAAAGATATAATAGAAAGTTTGGTAGAGAGCATACCTGACCGCGTACAGGAAG
This sequence comes from Drosophila bipectinata, assembly GCF_030179905.1. NCBI lineage: Eukaryota > Metazoa > Arthropoda > Insecta > Diptera > Drosophilidae > Drosophila > Drosophila bipectinata. The sequence goes on along the minus strand of NC_091740.1, from coordinate 15,149,781 downwards.
TCATCTCAAATAAATGTCTTTGGACAAAATATTTATATTATTTTGGAAATTAAAATTCTTTGAAACGTCTCCTCAAATTCATCTGTATCATAATTGTTTTTGCTTAGAATTTATAAAGAGTTAAATAAATAATAGAAAACAAAAATAAATTTTGGATTTGGTTATGTGATTAAGATTTTATGAGTGACGAAAGGTTCAGTCGTGAACATACACTCAATTTTGCTCGCTACTGTATATACTATTACATGAATATATATTTATATACATATACATATATGAACAATCATTATTTTTAATTTGTATTTTGTTTTCGCTAAAAAATATGACTCAATTCATGATTTCGCGCTATATATTAGATTTTTTTTATATTTGACTGCATATAAGCCTTCCGCACAATTAAACAATGGGAAAAACTGAATATAAAGATTTTTTATATTAAACAAGAAAGGAAAGCTAACTTCGTGCGGAGCCGAAGTTGATATAGCCTTGCAGTTAAAACCGGATATACATATATCGCAAACATTGGATATAGTTGGCCGATCGTTTTGAGAACTTGATAATATAACCCAATTTATTATAATACAAAATTTAAAACAAGTCCCAAACTTCTTTCTTCAAAAATACGAAAGTTGATATTTCTACCAAATACCATTTCCGATCGTTCAGTTATATGGCAGCTATGGGATATAGTCGGCCGATCCTTATGAAATTTGGTAGGTTGGGTCAACTGACCAAAAATAGAATCTGTATTAAATTCCAGCTTTCTATCTTCAAAAACACGAAAGTTGGGTCATTTCCGATCGTTCAGTTATATGGCAGCTATAGGATATAGTAAAATTTAAAAAAATTTAAATTATTAAAATAGAACTCTCTAAATTTAAAAACACCAAAGTTATACCTTTTCCGATCAATCAGTTATATGGCAGCTATAGGATATAGTCGACCGATCCCGGCCGTTCCGACTTATATACTGCGTGCAAAGGAAAGAAGGGTGTGTGCAAAGTTCCAAGTCGATAGCTTTAAAACTGAGAGACTAGTTCGCGTAGAAACAGACAGACAGACGGACAGACGGACATGCTCATATCAACTCAGGAGGTGATCCTGATCAAGAATATATATACTTTATAGGGTCGGAGATGTCTCCTTCACTGCGTTTCACACTTTTGTACAAAATTATAATACCCTCTGCAAGGGTATAAAAACTACATATCATTTTAATAGTTTAATCTTGCGAATATGACGTTTGTGTAAATAAGTTTAAGAAATTTTGTGAAGAATTTATGCATTATGAATTTTTCATTTAAACAAATATCTGTGGTATCCAATGACGGTCCACAAAATTTTAGTTTATGGTCCACAAATAATTGAATCATCTGTGTTTCCTGTTTGTTGCTTAGGCAAAAAAGCATCTGCAAGGGTATAAAAATGCTTCATCCTAAATCTTCAGATTTTAATAATTCAATTAAAATAAAAAATTCGGCAAGAACTCGCTTTAGTCAAGAACAAGGATGTAGTCTCATGTTTCGGCCTACTTTTTAGAGGTTATTTCAAAAAAAAATTGTTGTAATAAAAAATAATGCGATCGTTTCAATTTTCAAATATGTTTTTATAGGCATCATAAACTATTTAAAAATATTTTGTTTTATTTATTCTTGTGTACTTTAATACATTTTATAGCATGCCAAATTATTCATATAAAAAAAAGGTAGGTCCCTGGCGCAGGTGATTTCGACTGCTAGAGTCATCCGAAACAAAAAATTAGAATAGATTAGTGTTTTGTAAGCTTATGGCTCTGTCCCGTACAAGAATGAAATATTTTCATCAGGGACCGTAATTATTATAAGTAATATATTTAAAATTACTTTGTAATGATTACTCAACGATTTTTAATTTTTTAAATCAAGACTAATAATTATTTTTGATCGAAAAAAATAAAAATCACAAATAATCATTAAGCTTGAACAAAAAAATAAAACTCAAAAATAATAATTATTCGTGACTTTTATTTTTTTTTATCAAAAATAAAACTCACCAAGCAATAACTTTTGATCCTTTAAGGATATTTCCAATATTGTCCTTATAAAGGGACCCTAGAGCAATAATTGACAACAACAACAACAAAAAAAAAATGCATTTTACTTGTGTTTGTTGCAATTATTTAATATAAGGTCAACTGTTACATACAGAGCAGCAGCAGCAGATATACACAATTACCAAAACAATGAAAATAATGATAATGATAATCATCATAATGATCAACCAGTAAAACAATTAGGTACATTAATGTTCAATTTATTATGCATTTATGACATAATATGAATTTTATGTATTTTTATAATTTTTATTTAAATTTTAAGAATAACAATTTTGACAGCGACTCGCTCGAAAAGTTGCACCTTTGGTCGGTTAGCATTATTTTAAGCGCAGAAAAGGCGCGCTCTACGCTAACTTGGGTAGCTGGAACCGCGAGCACCACCTTAGCAAGATGATATAAATTCGGGTACTGAAATTGCTTCTCAATCCAGTACTGCATTATATCAGCGCCTAGGGGCTTCGGGCTGTAACTTTCAATTTCAGCATATCCTTTTAATAATTCCTGCTGCCCATCATCGTCAGCTTCCTCATCTGGATCGACCTCAATGCTACTTAAAAGCTTGGTCAAGAGCGAGGTTGAGGTTGAGGTTGAGCAGGCTTCATCTGTATCAATCTGAAAATATGTTGACTTGCGAAATTCTCTTCTCGTTTTTGCATTGCATTGTCACTGGAAATGCAAAGTGGATCTATTTTCAAAACCCAAAATGAAAAAAATCCTATGTTAGCCCACCCCAGCCGGCCCAATCCCAATCTCGGCCAAACCGTTTCGGCCGCAAAGCCATGCTGAGCGTTTTCCGGGATCAGGCCGGAATCGTTTGGTATGAGCTCCTAAATCCGAGTGTAACCGTTGATGGCAAACGCTACCAGCAACAACTGGAAGAATTGAAAGAATTTCTGCCCCAAAAACGCCCAGAATACGCAAAAGTGCCCCGAATTGGGAAACGCCGTCTCATATGCATAGACCTGGTAGACTAAGATAAGCGCTACTAAAAATAGATCTAAGCGCGTGCGCTTCCGCTGTCTTCTTTTGTTTTCTCTTCTCGTACGCTTTCGGCCTAAGGTAAGCTTTATCACATTGATCATTATGATGATTATCATTATTATCATTGTGTTGGTAATTGTGTATATCTGCTGCTGCTGGTCTAAGGAGATATGCAGTCAAATATCACATATACAGCGCGTGAGTAATATTTGAGCGAAAAAAAAAAACAAAAATAAAAAATAATCATGATTATTCATGATAATTCATTATTTTGTGATTTTTATTTTTCGATCAGAGAATAATGATTATTTTGTGATTTTTATTTTTTTGCTCAGAGAACAATCATTATTTTGTGATTTTTAGAATTAAAATCATAGCAATAATCATTATTTACGGTCCCCGCTGTAAACATGTTTTATAACGAACATAACCCCAAAATGCCTTTGTTTCGTGGACAAGAACTAATGATTTTACGTCGTATTTCGTAAACTGCAAATGAGGTTGTATGTGTTATATATATGTATATTCAAATACAAAATTACTTGCGTACTTGCGCAAATTAAAAATATTTAAACAGTTTTAAGACAACTCAAAATAACTCGACAAGGGAATTGTATGGTGTTAGGCTGGTCGTTCGAGCTTTTTTTTTGCTCGATGGGTTACTTTTGGTGTTGCGCCATACCCGCAATCACCACAAAATAAAGATATTAGCTAAGCCGAACTTTAAATGCTTATCTAAACTCAGGCATTGCGCCAGCAATATCCAAAAGCTCGATGGAAACCTAAGAAACGGAAGATCATGTGTGACATTCATTCGCTTACAAATCACACTTACGGTCACACTTAATCCATAGACCAACCCATACTGACCGGAATGACGCGGTCAACATTTCAACTATGGGGAACGAGGTTACCTTAGATCAACTCCTGGAAACCTTCAGCAAATTACAGGGCATTAGATCTTCAATATGGTACACATGGAACATCGGGTTTAAAGGGGACCCCCCCCCATTCTCGATTTTAAATTTTGACGATTTTCAATGGGCTGGCAAATTAACATAAATTATTTTTTAGGGTTGTAACTGTGCTTACATATATTAAGACACAAAAAGGAAGAAAATCATTTCACAGAATTTTTTTTGTTTTGTTTTTATTGTTGTTTTTTGTGATCAAAGAAAAGCCCTTCTTTTCGGCGGCGCATGTGATTTCCGCTCACTGGAACATCTGAATCCAAAAATTCCAACGGGATTAGAAAAAGTACATGTTTGGCTCTCGTATGAACTAGGATTATTAACTTCGCTCAAAAATTAACAAAATGGTGGACCTTTGAAATTTTTTTTTGGAAATTTCCATTTTTTTCAGCCACAAATCGAGTTGAAAAGTAAAGAAGATCTTCACCGATTCGATTTATCCTAGTTCATACGAGAGCTATATATGTATAGAATAACGTGTTAAAATTTGGAACCGATTGGATTAATAGTTTTTGAGTAACCTCATGCGCCAGTCGTAAAAACACTGTTTCGAGAAAAACGCGTTTAAAGTTTTGAGACGGCTCTCGCCGTCGCCTGAGACTTCCACCATAAATCGGCTATATCTTCAAGAGTTTTTGAAATTTTTACTTGAAATTTTCAGGGAACATTCTTGAATAGTTACAAGTTCGAATTAAATTAAAAAAAAAAATCGATTTTTTAAAACCGAGAATGGGGGGGTCCCCTTAAAAAATTCCTCTTTTGAGAATTATTATACATTTATTATTTATTAAAAATTGTAATTAATTTAAATATATAAAGGCTAATTTAAGTATATAAAATAGAATCAGTACTCATTGAAACAATACTACTCATTGAAATTTTTTAGGTTTAGTATTGAATACAAGATTAAATTTTCTTAAAAAATAAATAATTTTATTTTTATACCCTTGTATAAAACGGTATATATTAATAATTATTATATGTCATTATATTTTTGATCAAAAGTTCATCCCCGACCTTATTAAGTTTGCATATTCTGTATGCATAAGATTTCTGTACAATGTGTATGTTAATTGTGAAGCTTTATGTGTATAGTTTAATGGTGAAGAAGAGAAAAGCGGTCAAAGTGACCAGTAACCAGAATGCGCGTGGGTTTTTGCAGAGGGTATTATAATTTTGTCCAAAAGTGTGCAACGCAGTGAAGGAGACATCTCCGACCCTATAAAATATGTATATTCTTGATCAGGATCACCTCCTGAGTTGATATGAGCATGTCCGGCTGTCCGTCTGTCTGTCCGTTTTCACGCGAACTAGTCTCTCAGTTTTAAAGCTATCGTCTTGAAACTTTGCACACACCCTTCTTTCTTTTGCACGTAGTATATAAGTCGGAATCGCCCGGATCGGACGACTACATCCTATAGCTGCCATATAACCGATTGATCGGAAATGGTATAATTTTGGTGTTTTTAGAGCAGTGGTGGGCAAACTCTAATTTTACAAAGCACGCGTGTATAGGGTAGGAAATTCTGCCGCAGCGCTGCCGAGACACAGTCAGTGTGAGCACTCTCAATTTTTTTTTAGAAGCTCTCTCATTTCGACTCATTTGACAGCCCAAACATAAAAATCAAAATGTTTCCAAGGAAAAAAAAATGTTGAAATAAATTTTGTTCAGAAATTTGGTTGGTAAAAGTTTTCTTCATGGAGAATATAGATAGGGAAGCGTAGTTTTTCAATTGTTTAAGAAATGTTGGTAGCATACCTTTTTTTTTTAACAAAATACTAAATTTTAGTGCCCATTCCAACTTTTGATATAACGAAAAATGAAATAAAAAAATTCGTTTTTTTTTCGCTCAGTGAATTCTTTGCTCTCGTTGTTTTTCTCTGCTACGCACACACTCAAGTTTTAAACATGTGTTAGTTTTGCCCCCCACTGTTTTAGAGTTAGAGAGTTTAAATTTGACACGAGAGCTATTTTTGGCAAAACATTACGACATGCCAAATTTCTATTTTTGATCAGTTGATCCAACCTACCAACTTTCATTAGGATCGGCCGAACGATCGGAAATGGTATTTGGTAGAAATATCAACTTATTTTTGAATATCGTATTTTTGAAGATAGAAGCTTGGGATTTTATTTTAGATTTTTTATTTTAAATAATGGGTTAAAGGATCGGCCAACTATATCCGATGTTTGCGATATATATCCGGTTTTAACTGCAAGGGTATATCAACTTCGACTCTGCCCGAAGTTAGCTTTTCTTTCCAAAATATGTCCTTTCCTTATATATCCAAAAATATTTCAAAGAATGTTTTTTGCCATTAGCTACACAGCTTTTTGCTCACAGCTACCAAATTCATATTAAAGGCTCCGAGGTTGCCTCCTTAAAATACGAATTTCTTTAAAACTGCATAAAAGTGCACTTTTTAAATACACTCATTTAAAATAAAAAAAAAATCCTGAAAAGACAATACACGTCATTAATTTTAAAAAGTGGTTTTGGTTCAGAAAAAGTTTTGTATGGTGGGGTGGTACAAAACATGTAGGACATTTAAGTGTGTTAGAAGCGAAGAACGAAAACGTACATTATTATCTATATATAGACACTATATATAGGCGTTTGATCTGAATGAATGTTTTGGACCAATCGAAAGGTTTAGCTTTAGTTAGATAATAATATAAACATTTGCAATAAATCTATAAGTTTGGGAGAAGTTTGCGTTTAGGTTAACTAATTTTTATTCACAATATTGGGGCTTTAAGGACGTTGGAGACTCCAGAAAAATTATTTTTTTTCAACAACATTCAGTTATATTGCAGGATATATCCTATACCTGTCATTTAAATGAACGATCGAAAATTACCCAACTTTCTTTTTTTAATATAGAGCGTTAAGACCTACAGATTCAATTTTTTGGCCAAGTGATACGATATACCCATTTTATAAGGTTCGTAGAACTATTCAACTATATCAGATATTTGATATATATAAGCGATCTTTACTGTAAGGGTATATTAGGTTTGAAATTGTTTTGCATAAATTTGATATATCAGATTTGGTTTGTCTTTAAATTATTATTATATTTGTAAAAAAATTCAATAAAAAAATGGACCCCAACGACACATCCCCGATTCAATTAGTGATGATGTATAATGTCGATATATGCACACTAAAAAAATTTAAATATTATTTTACTTCATTACATTTCCAAATTGGGCTTAGAGCATTGGCATATAGGCATTTTCTAATGTGCGCACGTAAATAGTTACAGGCCATTCACTAAGCGAAGACAATTAGGTTATTTTATTTATCGTTAAGCCTTGTACTTAGATCGAGAAAAACGGGTTTTCAACTATACTAGTAGGAAGCGAGTGCAAAAATAGTTTTTGACAGGGCTTTTGCACCTTTTTGATAAAAAAAAAAAAATACCAAGAATTTACAAGGTGATGCCAACCCGCACCAATGAACATTTTTCAGGTTAGCAAAAAGATTTAAAAATTTTATTTTCAATCTCGTTAACCGGGGCTGTTAACTGTTATCCGATAACCGTAAAAATTGTTGCTCTCGATCAAATGACGAGCAATATTTTCTGTTCCCATTTGCTCTGTTCTTTCCAGGACCGTTTGATTTGAGAGACGATTCAAGTTAGTGGTTCTTATTTCATTTGCCTTTGTGAGATTTGGATATTTAAAGAAAATAATCAAAACTAAAATGGGACGGGAAATAAACAAAATTATAACTTTGACAAAATTTATCGTCCTTTTCTATATTTTTATAGATATCGCCAAACTTAATTAAAAATTAAAATCAATGTATTAAATACTTATATTTTAAACCAGTGGTCGGCACACCAAAACATTGATATGATTTAAACGCATTAGTGTTAGTAAGGAATAGCAGAAAGTAGGCTGTGAGCATGACGTTTCACACATTTATACTGTGTGTGTGTGGCAGAGCTCGGGCAGAGAAATTTCCTATGCCCTCGGGATAGGGCCGTGCCGACCACTCTTTTAAACCAATATATTTTTACATTCAAAAAGTTACACGTTGTACCCCTGGTCATGGAACAGAATTTAAAGCAGTGGTGGGCAAACTCTCATTTTACATAGCACGCGAGTATAGGGTAGGAAATTCTGCCGCAGCGCTGCCGGCACACTGACAGTCTAAGCACTCTCAAATTTTTTTTTAGAAACTCTCTAAATTGCTCTCATTTTGATTTATTTGACAGCCCAAACTAAAAATTAAAATTTTTTCACTTCGAAAAATTTTCTCAGAAATTGGGTTGGAAAAAGTTTTTTCATGGAGAATATAGATAGGGAAGCGTAGTTTTTCATTTGTTTAAGAAATGTTGCTAGCAAAGATTTTTTTAAAAATAAAATACTCAATTTTAGTGCCCATTCCAACTTTTGAATTAACGAAAAATGAAATAAAAAAATACGTTTTTTCGCTCAGTGAATTCTTTGCTCTCCTTTTTTTTCTCTGCTACGCACACACTCAAATTTTAAACATGTGTTAGTTTTGCCCACCACTGATTCAAAGTGTTGAAAACAGCTATTGAACGTCATAACCTTAAACTTTGAGCAGTTAAGTAAGAGGAGATTGTTTGAACACCACAAGGAGACTTCGTTAAGGTCTAATTGCAAGTGAAGGAAACGGGCTGGAAAAGTAAAACATAATATGACATAATCAGAATACATAAATCTAGTAGCATAGTTTGCAATACTAGGTAAATCGTCAACAAAAAAAAAAAACTGAAGAGTTCACTTAGACTACCTTGTGGGACACCAGATGGAACCTTTATAGTCTGTAATGTGCAAATGAAGCGGAATAATAAATGATTCATTACATCGCTTGGGAAGACATGCAAGCTCCAAGGATAAATTAAATAAGATAATACGAGTATAGCAAAGGACATCAGAGAAGTGGCTAAAAACACGGCTAGGGACATTATGAGGACCAGCAGAGAATGAGATATCTTTTGTTGATAGAGAATTGAACTCATCATGATATTAAAACTTTGACAAAGAAGTATTGCCTTTGTATGGTATTTAAAGGGATAAGAAAAATTGAGAGCGACCGAATGACTGTCACAGAGAATGTCACATGGGAAAATATAAAGTTCAGAAGTCTGTCGTGAGTGCTATGAACTACCATGATTTTATATCTACCATGATTTTTGTTAAATCAGAGTCATTGACCAAGGAAAAAATAGACTTAATGGCCTCAAGGTGGTGAAAATATACGATATATTCAACAATAGGAGGAATGTAGGAACAGGCCAGGAAAGTATGAGACGGGCCGCAAAATTTTTATTTTAAATTTTTACCGCAATGAACTCGAGAAAGGAATAAGTTCAGCAGGCCTCTCAATATTAACCACAATGGGATAACTGCCTGCAACATATGGACGATCTAATGGGAACATAGTGAACTTGGGACCAAAAATTTTATAATCACAGACAGAGGAATTAAGAAAATTTTCAGTAAGCGATAGCATCCAAATTGAAAGAAGCATTCTTTGTAAAAAATTGGCTCTTTGACAATACAACAACAAACAAAATACTTTGAAGTTTTTTGAGCAGTCTTTTTTTATTAGCAGCTTCTGCAGGGCTAGGATTCTAGGGCGTCCTTTACTAGAAATTAATGAATGATACTGTGCTCAGACCAGGCAGCAGGATCAAGTGCTGTTTCGAGGTAGGAATCAGGTAGGAAAATTTTAAAAGAAGATATAGAACACTTATGCTTAAAGTAAAACTTTAAAACAGCTATTTCATTATATAAAACAGCTAGATGACTCTTGAAATCATCAACAGTGGCGTCCGGCATAAGGCAAGAGACTACTAAGGCGCCACACCAGTCAGAGGAACAATTATAATATATTTACTTAATTAATTTTTAATCACCTAAATCAAAAGAATAGGCATCGAGGTTTTTAAATGTATCTGGCGGTAATGTTACAAGCTCAGTTTTCGTTGTTTCTTCCTTCACCGGCTTCAAGCACGCTTTTTTTGCAGCGATAGCAGTTGCATGAGCAAGTTGATTTACATCATTATATTTTTCTACAAAACTTCGCTAAAAGCTAATCTTTAATCGACAACGCCTTTCATATTAGCTTAATCGTGGCCGTCCTCCACTATTGGGAGATTTTTTAATATAGTCTGATATCTAAAATTTCGCTTTAAAACGTAATGCAAGAAAACTTTCTTTCTGCGCCTTATTCCTTGGAACTATCCGAGAGAATTTTATTATTCCAGCATAAACATAAGCAACAAAACTCTTAATCTTAATTTTTCAAAGGATCCTGTATGTTTTCCTTTAAGTTCCCAATTCGATGCTGCAACCCAGAGTTGTAAAGGCTTTCGGTTTCGCGTCCATGTGCCAGCTAATGCTGCATCATTTGGTTTATGTCATGATATTGTAAATGAATTCCAGAACAAAACTGCGTTCATAGTTTTTATAATCCGACACAATCCAACCTACTTTTGGAAAAATTTTAAGTTAAAATTGTTTAATATAAAATACAAATATTAACACAAATATTGCATTAAACACTTAAATTTTACATACCTCCTTTAATATTTTTTTAATATGTTCAACGAACAGCTAACTTTCAGGGCCACGGAATGTAGCAGGGCTGCAATTTCAGTAACGAAAGAAAGGAAAGGTAACTTCGGGCGGAGCCGAATTTGATTTACCCTTGCAGTTAAAACCGGATATATATCGCCAAAATCGGATATAGTTGGCCGAACCTTATGAGGATATCATAATATAACCAATTCATAATAAAACAAAATCTACAAAAAAATCCCAAACTTGTATTTCCAAGAACACCAAAGTTGGTATTTTTAGCAAATACCATTTCCGATCGTGCAGTTATATATATGTATTATATTTATTATATTATACTATATATATATATATATATATATATATATATATATATATTGTCGGCCGATCCCTATAAATTTGGTACGTAATATTATTTTGCCAAAAATAGCTTTCATGTATAGCTCTCATGTAAATATTTCTCATAAATAGCTCTCATGTAATTTTACACTCTCTAACTCTAAAAACACAGAAGTTATACCATTTCCGATCAATCAGTTATATGGCAGCTATAGGATATAGTCGGCCAACTAAGGCGATATGTCCATACTTTAGATTAATAAATAAACTATAAACTAATCACTGGATGCTGCCTGACCCGACACCATTTTTCAACCTTTTTAATGATATTTATACCTTTGCAGAGGGTATTATAATTTTGGTCAAACGTGTGCAACGCAGTGAAGGAGACATACTAGGAGACAAGGAGGATCACCTCCTGAGTTGATATGGGCATGTTTCGACGCAAACTAGTCTCTCAGTTTTAAAGCTATCGACTTGAAACTTTGCACACACCCTTCTTTCCTTTGCAGTATATAAGTCGGAACGGCCCGGATCGGCCGACTATATCCTATAGCTGCCATTGAACTGATTGATCGGAAATGGTATAACTTTGGTGTTTTTAGAGTTACAGAGTTCAAATTTGACACAAGACATTTTTTGGCAAAACATTATGACATGCCAAATTTCATAAGGATCGGTCGACTATATCTTAAAGCTGCCATATAAGCTGCTATGTACCATATAACTGAACGATCGAAAATGACCCAACTTTCGTTTTTTTGAAGATAGAAAGCTGAAACTTAGTACAGATTCTATTTTTGGTCAGTTGATCGAACCTACCAAATCATTAGGATCGGCCGATCGTTATAACTGAACGATTGGAAATGGTATTTGGTAGAAATATCAACTTTCGTATTTTTGAAGATAGAAAGAAACTTGGGACTTTTCTTTAGATTTTTAATTTTAATTAATTGGTTTGATTATGATGTAATCTTAAGGATCGGCCAACTATCTCTGATGTTTGCGATATATATCCAGTTTTAACTGCAAGGGTATATCAACTTTCCTTTCTTGTTTGTTTTGTAATGGTGGTTGAAATTGAAACTGGGTGTCAACTTGACAGCGAATCACCTAAAAGAAAAGAATTCCAACGGATTCCTATTTTATATCACATTGGGTATGGTCGGGTCTGGTGCGAAGTTTTTTTTATTGAAAAATAACAAAATGGTTGACTTTAATATTTGCCAATTTTTTTAACTTTTAATTTGTAGAACTTTGTCGAATAAAAACGAATATTTTTTATTGTAGTTCCGACCATAGAAGCCCAAAGAAAAATTTGAGCATTTCAAAAACAAAATTGCGGTTGGATTATGTTTATATGAGCAACAGTTTTTAAACGAGCGCGACGCCTAGTTGAAAAAACGTAGTTGCGAGAAAAACACGATATCATTATGAATATTCCATAGGCCTCGATTCGCTCTGCCCTCTTTTATACCGATTTATAGGTTTCGCAGACCTTTAGGGCTAGTTCTTTTTTATACCTAAGATATTCTTATATATTATATAATATTGCTAAGTTTAGATTTTTTGAAAATTGTTCGGAGTAACCTGGCCGTCTCAAGAGATACATAGTTCTAATTTAATCTAGCGAGTCCGATCCTTCAAAATCTATCTTTAAAACTCTTTTTAATTTTTGTGTTCAATGCTTGAACCAAATCGGTTGGCTGCAGTACTGAAAAAAAAATTGTTCTGGTACTTCTTGAACAGAATGGTAAGTGGTAAAACCATGAGGAAAAGTTTCTGTAAAAATACTTTAGTTTCGTCCTTATCCGAAGTAAGCTTTCCTTTTGAATAAGGTTCCAACTCGTTTTGTAAAAACGTTAAAAAACAAGAAAAATATATGGAATATATTCATCTAAAATAGGGAACAGTAAATAAAATTTGCTTTCGCATAAAAAATATATGAATTCAAATGCTTACAGTTTAATACAAATTTAAAAGCTTTAATAATCCTTTGTTTTGTAAACCTATTAAATACTTTACACTCTTTACAACGAATGAGCTAAATAGAGGTTGGATTATATATGTCTTATATACGTTAAAATGTTGGAGACAACGACACAAACCTTGGGTTTTGGGTTTTCCCCTTTATTAATATTATTAATCTTATCAATTTATACCAAACAAAATTTTCAGAGCTTTACTCTTCTAATTTATAAATATTCTGCAAATATTTAAAAACTTTATAATATTCATTTTTTATTTTTCCCTTTTAAAAAAATTTAATGCCATCCTCGAATTACTGAACCATTAATATAATAAATAATTCACAAATACTTAATGGAAAAAAAATAATATCATATGTGTGTGAATTGCATTACGCACAACCGTTATTAATTATCAAACTCAACAAACCACCAGATTTCTGTACCGGTAAGAATTCTATTTGATTTATGTATTGGCAGCTAAACAGTGTTTTGTTGTCTCAATTCTATGAATTTTGTTATTTTTTTTTTTTTTTTTCACGCGCGTATCTTTACATTAACGAGACCCCAAAGACATTTTTGGTTTTAAAAGAATAATTTACAATACATTGTAAATAATTAAAATAGTTTTTATTTATAATTATTTTTATATAAAATTTAGGTTGTAATTTATAAAAGTTTATGTTTTCGAAAAAAAGATCTTTAAATATTTATGAAATTTATACATATTCAGTCTTTGTTATGGGAAAGAAAAAATTAACGCCCAAAAAGTGTCGCATATCACAGGCCAACAATTTCCCATTTTTTCCCCTCCGCGCATAATTGCAACTACTCCATAATCTTTAGGTAGTTGTCAGAGTGTGCGCGCTGCGATAATATTGGACGAGAACGAGCGAACCTTTTTCATATGAAATCGCTCGAAAGATGTCAACTCAACTGTATCAACTCTCTCAGAGCGTACGATTGTTTTGTTGCATTCTGTGATTTGATTACCGTTTTTACCGTAGCTCGCTTCTCACAAAGCTTACACTCTGCCATTTTCTCGCTTTGTCTATTGCTTCTCGCATCCCTTCGCTTCTCACTTTGACATCAGGCTTAGGCTCCCCTGAACCAAAGTGCAGAATAGACATAGGTTACATCACCCACAGTTTCCGCGGTACACTTAAGAAAAGAAAGTTATCAAATTTTGCCATACAATAAATTATGTAGGCCATGTTACTGCGTTGACCATCATTACCTTTGCAGAGGGTATTATAATTTTGTGTGTGCAAAAGTGTGCAACGCAGTGAAGGAGACGTCTCCGACCCTATGAAGTATGTATACTTTTGATCAGGATCACTTCCTGAGTTGATATGAGCATGGCCGTCTGTCAGTTTCTACGCAAACTTGTCTCTCAGCTTTAAAGCTATCGACATGAAACTTTGCACACACTCTTCTTTCCTTTGCACGCAGTATATAAGTCGGAACGGTCGGGATCGGCTGACTACATCCTACAGCTGCCATATAACTGATTGATAACTTAGAGTTAGAGAGTATCGGTTACATCGGCCACAATAACCGATGTTTGCAATATATATCTGGTTTCAACTGCAAGGGTATATTAACTTCGGCCCGAAGTTTGCTTTCTTTTCTTGTTTTTCGTCAATTTTGCGACCTTTCACAACTCTTTTGGAAAAAACTTGAAAAATTTGTATAAAGTAATGCATTTTTTCCCCTTTTTTAATTTGTATAAAGTTTAAAAATTCCTAAAATGTATTCTGCGTATTACTAAAGTTAAAAATAAGAATACGGTGACTATTTAACATTTTCTGTGCAAGTGGTGATATTTTATTTCGCAGCTGTAAGTAGGAACGGCCGGGATCAGCTGAAAATTTCCCATAGCTGCTATATAACTGATTGATCGGAAATGCCATAACTTTAGGATTAAGGGTATATTAGCTTTGAAATTGTTTTGCATAAATTTGAAATATCAGATTAGGTATGTCTTTAAATTTTTATTAACAATGTAAATAATTCAAAAAAAACAAGAACGGAAAAAAATATCATAATATAACCAATTAATTACAATAAAAAATCTTAAAAAAAAACCGAAACTTCTATCTTAAAAAATACCAAAGTTGGTATTTTCACCAAAAACCATTTCCGATCGTTCAGTTATATGGCAGCTATAAGATATAGTCGACCGATCGTTATTAAATTCGGTAGGTCGAATCAATTGACCAAGATTATACTTGCTACTAGTTCCAGCTTTCTATCTTCAAAAACACGAAAGTTGGGTCATTTCCGATCATTCAGTTATATGACAACTATAGGATATAGTCGGCCGATCCTTATGGAAATTGGCATGTCGTATTATTTTGCCAAAAGTAGTAAAAGAAAAATTTGAACTGTTTAACTCTAAAAACACCAAAGTTATACCATTTCCGATCAATCAGTTATATGGCAGCTATAGGATATAGTCGGCCGTTCCGAATTATATACTGCGTTTAAAGGAAAGAAGAGTGTGTGCAAAGTTTCAAGTCGATAGCTTTAAAACTGAGAGACTAGTTTGCGTAGAAACAGTATGAAATTTAGTACGAATGCTATTTTTGACAAAATAATCCGACATACCCAATTTTATAAGAATCGGCCGACTATAAGATATAGCTTCCATATAACTGAAAAATCGAAAATTACCCAATATTTGTGTTTTTGACGATAGAAAGTTAAAACTTCTATTTTCGAATATCGATTGATCCGACCTACCAAATTGCATAAGGATCGGTCCACTATACCATATATTTGATTAATCGTTTTTTTATGAGCGCGATATATTTTATAGCTGCCATATCTTATAGCTGCTATATAACTGAACGGTCGGAAATGGTATTTGGTAGAAATACCAACTGTGGCATTTTTGAAGATAGAAGCTTGGAATTTTTTTTTAGATATTTTTTTGTAACTAATTGGTTTTATTATGATTTTCTCAAAAGGATCGGCCAACTATATCCAATGTTTGCGATATATATCCGGTTTCAACAGCAAGGATACATCAACTTCGGCTCCACCCGAAGTTAGCTTTCCTTTCTTGTTTTAATATAAATTTAAATAGATATAGACAACATTTTATAAGAAAGTGATATTTTTTTAATGTGGTCACACTGTATAGGGTTAAATTGGGTTAGTTCCCTGAATTAAAAAGCTTTACCATTACCATTTAAAACCATTACCCTGTTATTTATTAAAACAATTATTTGGTTGCAGAAGGTATTGTATTAGGAAAATATAACTAACTATGGACTTAATAACAATTAAAATTTTATTAGATTGGCCGTGTACGTCACTGTAGTGCGGAGGATAGAAAGCTCATTCAACGACTCCGTTATAAAGAAAATTTTTTCCCCTACCATGTGGGTGCACTGAAAAATAAAATTATAGCAACTTTCAGAAGGGGTTTAAGAAAAATCAATATAATAAAAAATACATTTTATTATAGCAATTAAAAAGGCCCTCCATTTTTTACAACAGCTTATTATAATACCATGACAAATAATACAGAATTTCTTGCTCAATAAATAAAAATGTATTTGTGAAAAAGAAATTAATTGCTTCATGTCGACCATCTTGGCAGAAACAAAAACAAGATTGAATTTCTGGCAGTGAAAAGTTTTCGGTACTCCAACAACAAAATGAATTCGTATTATCACAATTGTGGAGAATTGTTATTGTAATTGCCCTTGCCTATTGCGTGAGCAGTCTCATACAACTCCGTATGCATGAGCATTTGCGAAAACAAATAAGCAGCGAGAGCAATTATATAAGCACCACTGCTATAAAATTTATTTTGAAATTATGCTAAAAAGAACGTTCGTCGTCCGAAAGGCGAAGAATTTTATCTCGGGTACACATATAAAACTGTGGAACATGGAGGTGGTAGCCTAATGCTAAGGGGATGCTTTTGCAAGAGACTTTTGCTGCATTTTGATTTAAGGGTGTAGATTCTAAAAACATTAAAAAACTGGCGATTTTTACCAAAATTTGATCTCCGCGGATACCATACGAGTTCTAAATCGGATAGTTCAAAACGTGTATCGTTTTGCAAAAATCGACCGATTTGGAAGAAATTTGCTTTTTAAATATACATACATATAGTTTAGCACTATATATGTGCCAAAACATATACGCGTGTCCTGTTTGTAGAAAATGTATATATATGGGTATATCTCCTCCAAAAATCGGTCGATTTGAATAAAATTTGATTTTCAGATATATAGTAGAGGTCTGCTGAATAGCTAAAAAACGACTTTCAAATGCACAGCCTCGAAAATAAATTGAGTGAGATAGAATGCTGAGACGAAAATTAATGAATGAGTGAGTGTGACTGTGTAGGTCTCACTCGCACAACATTCGGGGGATGAAAACCGAATTGAATGAGTTAGAGTTACAGTTCGCATTCGAATTGTTTCGAATGCATTCTAGAATGTACGATACAACTATGCATATTTGCCTGTATTTTTAGACGCTGATAATAAAATAATTCAAAAGTGAATTAAGTCATTGATTTTTTTTCCAGAAATATTCATTGTGTGTGATTATTTTACATATTTTACTTATATAAATGTAAAAATATTTTCAATATTTATGAATAAATAATTTTTCAGCACAATTTTGCCGCTAAAAAAATTTGCAAAATAATTTAATTTGGAAAAACTAAACAATAAACACTAAGAAAATAATAATAACAGTTAAAAACCAAAGTAAAAAAACACTATCATAATTCACCTTTCGGTAAATTCCCTCATTATTAAAGAAGTATTTAAGAAGCGTTTTGCGCAACAGAAGAAAATAAATGAATGCATAGAGTGTGTTAAAAACCATTCGAGACATTCGGCTGCATTCCTCATTCCAAAAGCACTCTTTTTACTTCCCACCCCAACTCACTCTGTTTCAAAGCAAGAGAATGCCCATGAGTTACAATGCTCTCTCACTCTCTCACTCCCTCTCATTCAATTCGTTGTGTCTCTTGCACTCATTCATTCTATTCCATTCGGATGTATTCTATGGCTGAGGCAATAAGAATGTATTCCTGCAGACCTCTAATATATAGTTTGGCACTAAAGAAATAGTTTTTAACTATAGAAATAGTTTGGCATCAAAAGTTGTTCAAAAAACTTCAAGTACTTCAACTTCAACTTCGTGGGCGTTGTAGGAGTCTCCACGCCAAATCCAATAGCTCTTTCTTTTATAGTCTCTTGAGATCCACGCGTTCATACGGATAGACCGACGGATGGACAGACGGACATAGCTATATCGACTCGGCGGATCAAGAATATATATACTTTATGGGGTCGGGGATGATTCCTTCTCTATGTTACATACATTCACACGACTAAATATATCCTTGTACTCTACGAGTACCGGGTATAAAGAAATACATTAAGTATTGACTGTTAAATGCCGCTGATTGACGCATCGTTTCATATCCCATGCCCAAGGGGGCCGTGAGATTGAGCCATCACGGCAGGTGCTCACATTAAACACGACAGACTTTCATACCCTTATATGTACACTGCTCGCCACTTGAATAGGACACCTCTAAACTAGATTTTATAACTTTAATTGCTGCCAAGCCAAGCCATCTAGGAACATAATTTTATTTTTTTAGTCAAGTTAATTTAAATCTAGTAGTGTTGCAAAAATTACAATATTTTTCAAAAGTTGTAAGTATAAAAAAAAAATTGTTAAACTATTAGTAACCAATTGTGCAGTCTTCATTTTGCGCCACTTGATTAGGACACTTACCAAAAAAAATTTTTAGAATTTTCAAACTTTATTCAAAAATTAATATTACTTAATATATTCTAGTTTAAGGTATTTTGCAACAAAAAAAAATTTTTGTATTATGTGTTGAGCCACCTTTGTTTCCCAAAACTTCGCACATTCGGTTTGGAAGGGATGCGTATAATTTTTCCAAATAGCTCAACGTAATCGAGTCCCATGCTAATTTGATAGCTGCCATAAGCTCGGGAACGCTCGAATATTGCTGGCCGGATCCATATACTTCACGTGTTAGCCATCCCCACACATTCTCAATGATGTTTAAGTCCGGCGAATATGGTGGCCACTTGGTACCTCCACTTCTTGGCTTGTTATATACGAATTAACTATCCGAGCCGTATGTATTGGGGCATTATCGTGTTGAAAAATTCATTTTAAATTTTCGAAAAGTGTTTGGAAGTGGGGAAAGCCCTCTTTCAATATTGCATTATAGCTTAATGCATTCATGGTAGTTTTAACAAATTTAAGCTGACAGGTGCCATAATAAGAAATGGCCCCCCACACCATAATACCTCCAGCACTGCTGTGCAACTTATCAAGATGGTGTGGTTCTTTTCGAAGATCATGAAAATAGTAGCTGTAGCCATCTGGACCCTCCAAATTAAACTTTTTTTCGTCTGAAAAGACGACACGATGCCACTCCGAAGTCCAGGTCACATGTGCGCGAGCGAAATCAAGGCGTTGCAGCTTCCGAACCAGGTTAAGAGGTGGCTTCTTCTTGATTTTTAGTCTCTTCAGGTGTGGAACATTATTGATGACTCGACGCATGGTTGTCAAACTTGCTTTGACGTCACATTTATGTCTTATCTTTCCCCTTCATGTTTTTGCCATAATTATCCTCATTATTTAAAAAATTGGTTACCACGTGACGGCTCCTGTCGATTTTTTTAGCTATTTTGGCAATAGATAAGCCAGAATCCTTGTAGGCTTGGATTTTGCCTTTCTCCGCCTCAGATAATGAAGTGCCACGCCCCATTTTTACTTTTTAAATTAATTTACTCTTGAATTAAATGAAAAAGCCCAAGTAACTTGAATTTCGCGTGTTTGTGCGAACGATACCGACAAAATAAAATGCATGTTCTATTCAAGTGGCGCAAAAATTTCATTGTACTTTTACGAATGCTCACAAAAAGTGCACACAACTTTATAACGGTTCTATTCCAAATCTTGGAATATACCAGAAAGAGCGAAGAAAGTGTGGACACAGATAATATGCAAAAATTCCGTTATTTTATTATTTCGTTTTCGAATTATGAGTCGATGTAAAGGAAGCATACAGGGTGTCCTATTCAAGTCCTATTCAGTGTACCATTGTATGTTCATGCTGTATGGTTAGTGCTTATACTCTACGAGTACCGGTTATAAAAATCTTTACATATATATTTTTTTGGAAATTGAATGAAGTTCCGATTCGGAACGTAGGGTTCGGGAACCAAATTTTTCCCAAGGTCAATTTTTACTTCACTATAGATTTGGGATTTAATTAAAATAAAGATTTTTGGTTAAATCTTGCAAACTACTTAGAGGAAGAAGTCTGAATTAGAGAATAATTAAGCATAAAATCCTCATACCCCATATCTCGCAAAGAAACCTTTTCTTTTGTGCACTTCAAAAACCAATATTTCTTTGAAAAAAATAAGATATTTTATACAATTTTTTTTTATGAAAATTGGGACATTAATTAAACTACAAACAAAAAAACAATTATTTTTAACTTTATTTCTGGAACTGGCCATTTTTATTTCCATCCATTCCCCACACTTCTTTCCATAATTTTTAAAAAAATTGAATCAGAAGTTAGTTTTAGTATTTTTTAACTGCTCAAAATGTATAAATAAATAGATAATTTCCATATCGGCTATTCCGGCGGATGGTCAACCAGGACCGAAAAAATAAATGTCCATATTCCTCGATTCTTCATAATCTATTGGATTCATAGCATATCTCAGCTTTTTTTTTTTTTTTTTAAAAAACTTAAAAATTAAAAAAAATTTAATTTTCACCTTTTTTTTTTTACTTTTAAAGACATTTTTATGTTTTATTTCTCAAAGAAAACATATGATCTTGCTCTTTTGTACGTGTTTGCTCTTTTTGTACTAAATCTCTTAACAATCTAATAAGACGAGAAAAATTCAAAGAGAGCGAAAAAATCTTCAATTACCTCTTAATTTGTACTTTGATTCTTATCTATGTTCTAATCGTATGTTCGCGACCCAAAACCGTACAACGTACGTATAAAAAATAATATTATTTAAAAAAAATTTTTTTTTTTTGCCAAGCTTATAAATATTTGTAGATGGATAAAAGAAGTGACAATTTAAATTAAAATTTAATTTTTAATAAACAAAAAAAAAATTTTTATATGTTGATAAATCGTACGTTCGCAACCCGTACTTAATTTAATTAAAAAAAAAAATTAAGGGAGATATTTAATTGGGAATATACTCGATAGAAAGCTACATGCCTCTATTTTAAAAGTAAAGTTATTGCATTAAAATATTCCATTCCAATTCGCAGATTTTTTGATTTTGCTAGAGCAAGCTAAAACCGACTTCCATTTCGCGTACGTTCATGTGTCAATCATGTTTTTTGCCAATATTATGAAATGAAAAATCCATTAGAACCATAATTTACACTAAGAAAAGAACTCACCAAATGCTATCGGAAACAAAAAAAATTCAGAAAATGTTTTTTTCTTTAATTGTTTGGCACTAATTGCGTTCGAACGGACGTTCGCGACCCCAGGAAATGCCCATATTTAACTTCTGAATTTGTAAGATAATAGAATTTTAAAAACAAGAAGATTTTAAAATTTCTAATATTATTTTCAATTTCAAAATATTTCACTCCTATGTACATTCGCAATTCGCACATCTAATCGCAATTTTTTGTTGTATTTTCTTACTACATATAAATAAATAGTAAATATATACACGAATGATTAATTTCAAAATAATGTTTCATATACAGAATAGTTTTATTTATTAGGCCTTACTTGCATTATTTTTATAAAAAGTAATTTTATAATTTTTGTTTAAAGCCAGCGGATCAAATACGGGAAACACGAGTGTAATTCAAACTTAAAAAAAAAATAAATATTATAAAATTAATACTATTGCCTTTTCAATTTGTAAATTTTCTTAATAGAATTGAAAATATGGAATAATTTTTACAGAATTATAAAAAAATTGTTACGGCTATGGGTTAAAAGGAAAATGAAAAAAAGAAAAATATGTTTACTTTGTTATTAAATAAATGATAAAACAGTAATCAAACATTTATCAAAAATGAAAAACTCAAGAAAGTCTAGTTAATTTATAGTAAAATAATTTTATGAATAATAACTTAATGTTTACAATTTTTGTAACGGACACAACTGTTAAATTACTACAATTAATCGGACAAAGGTATCAACATAAGCAGAATAGTTATCATCAATTTGAACTACTCAAACAAGCAACGCCAACAACAACCCCAAAAGTATGTTTTTCTTAATTATAAACTATTCTATCATTTAATAAAAACAATGTAGCATATCAAACATGATAATGATAATGATAATTTCTTTTCTTTATTTTATATTTAAAGAAACCCCAGTTTAAATCTGTATCAATAAAAAACAAAATATACTACAATTTAAAATATTTTAATAGTTCATTTCTATTTTCAGAGTTTTATTATTATATTATTCCCAAAAACTAAATTAAAATCGGGTAACAACAAATTTTGTTTTTTTTTGTGTTTATTTTTAAACCGTTAAGAAATTTAATGGCTAAATGGCGAGCCGTAATTATGTTATAAGAACGTTACCATCCGGCTTTTATACCCGGTACTCGTAGAATGCGTGGATATTGGATACTATAAAGGACAGATAAATAATAACAATAATGTAAATTTTCTATAATTTCACCTATTTCACCAAAAAATTCGAATTCTAATTATTTCTGCTTTTGTACTGGCACTATTTTAATAATAAAATCTGCCATCTAACCTGTTTTTTTTTGTGATAAGGCTTACAAGACATGCAGTTTATTTTGACCTTAAAGTCTTTTTTTTTTTGTCAGAATGTTTTTTTAAACATTCAATTCAGTCACATGCTGCGTTTTTAATATATTAGACAAGCTTGAAATAGGAATACTGAGGATAGGAAATAATTTGCTTTGGAAATTTTTTTTATTTTTATTTTGATTTGGAAAGAAAATGGATCTTTGTATAGTCACCTATAAATTTTTGATAAAAGGTAATTAACTTTCGTCAACTTAAAGAGAACACATAGCCGAAGTTGATAAGCCCATGCAGTTAAGATATGATATATATCGCAAATGTCGGATGTCAGATTATAGTACTACAAAATTTAAAAAAGTCAAGCTTTTATCTACAAAAATACCAAAAATTGTATCAAAAAAATATATCTTCAAGCTTTATACACAAAAAATTTTTTATAAATACCAAATACCTATTTGTGATCCAATCATATGAAATTTGGTAGGTCCGACCATTTAGCAAAAAATAGAATCTGTAGAAAGTTCAAACCTTCCATCTTCAAGATCACGAAGTTTGGATCTTTTCCCATCGCTTAGTTATATGGGAGCATACAGTTATACAGTATATAGTCGGCTGATCCTTTGAATTTTAATACGTCGTATTATTTTGCCACAAATAGAATGCATAGAAAATTGGGCTTACACATTTAATGTTTTGGCTATCAAATGAGCCAAAATGGAAGCAATTGAAAGAGCTTCTAAAAAAATTTGGAAATGCTCGCACTGTCAGGGGGCCAGCAGCTCTGCGGCAGAATTTCCAATAAATCAATTATATGGAAGCTATAGGATATAGTCGGCCGAAGCCGGCGGTTCTGACTTATATACTGCGTGTAAAATGAAAGAGGGTGTGTGCAAAGTTTGAAGTCGATAGCTTTAAAACTGAGAGACTAGTTTGCGTAGACAGACAGACAGATGGACACGCTTATTAAACAACCCTCTGCAAGGGTACAAAAAACTATATATTTTATAGGTATACTTTCTGTAATGCATTTAACTCCATTCTAATTGGAGTTTCTTAATATCTTTAAATATAAACTAAAAGGATTATAATCCGTCCGAGCGGGCGAATATTTCGGACGTTTTTAAAGATAGACCTGTGATAAAACTGTGTTAAAAAAACTGTGAAAAAACTGTGTGTGTTATTTTAATTATAACTTTTTTTTAATATTCTTAAAATTCTCTCTCGTGAGCGTAAAATTGTTACTCAAGAGAAAAAATTTGGTCCGTCGCAGTTGGCGCGTCGAAATGAGCAGGTCTTTGCCGCTTAGCTCCGTGCGTAAACTTCGAATAATTACATTATAAATATTTTTCATGAAAACATGTATAATTTTATGTATTACTATTGTATAGTTTAGAACTATGGTACAGTAACTATACGTTTTCTAATATAACATCGCCGTTGATGTAATATCTTTTAACTTTTTGAAGATAAAAAGTTGAAACTTTCTATAAATTCTATTTTTGGTCGAATGATCCGACCTACCAAATTTTCTAAGGATCGGTCGTCTATATCATATAGATGCCACATAACAGGACGATCAAAAATGGTATTTGGAGAATATAATACCTTTTGTATTTTTGAAGATAGAGGACTAGGACTTTTTATACCCTTGCAGAGGGTATTATAATTTTGGTGAAAAGTGTGCAACGCAGTGAAGGAGACATCTCCGACCCTATAAAGTATATATATTCTTGATCAGGAACACCTGAGTTGATATGAGCATGTCCGTCTGTACGTCTGTCTGTCTGTCTGTCTGTTTCTACGCGAACTAGTCTCTCAGTTTTAAAGCTATCGTC
This sequence comes from Drosophila bipectinata, assembly GCF_030179905.1. Taxonomy (NCBI): domain Eukaryota; kingdom Metazoa; phylum Arthropoda; class Insecta; order Diptera; family Drosophilidae; genus Drosophila; species Drosophila bipectinata. The sequence goes on along the minus strand of NC_091740.1, from coordinate 15,125,206 downwards.
TTGGAACTTTGCACACACCCTTCTTTCCTTTGCACGCAGTATATAATATACTATATACTATATATATATAGTATATATATATATACTATATATATATAGTCCTATAGCTGCCATATAACTGATTGATCGGAAAAGGTATAACTTTGGTGTTTTTAGAGTTAGAGAGTTCAAATTTGACACGAGAGCTAATTTTGGCATTACGACATGCTAAATTTCATAAGGATCGGCCGACTATATCCTATACCTGCCATACAACTGAACGATCGGAAATGACCCAACTTTCGTGTTTTTGAAGATAGAAAGCTGGAACTTAGTACAGATTCTATTTTTGTATATCCTATAGCTGCCATATAACTGAACGATCGGAAATGGTATTTGGTAGAAATATCAACTTTCGTATTTTTGAAGATAGAAGCTTGGGACTTTATTTTTAGATTTTTTATTGTAATTAATTTGCTTTATTATGATGTAATCATAAGGATCGGCCAACTATATCCGATGTTTGCGATATATATCCGGTTTTACCTGCAAGGGTATATCAACTTCGGCTCCGCCCGAAGTTAGCTTTGCTTTCTTGTTGTATCTAATTTCGTAATATTGTATTTGAATAAATTGGATTTAATATGAAATTCTAATAAGAATCGAGTTACTATGATACTAGCAATATTTTGGGTCCGCCCGAAGTTAGCTTTCCTTTCTTGTTTATCAATGCTTTGATGTTCTTTCAGGGGTAGTTTACTAAATTTCTAGAATCTGTAGTAATGGGTATACCTTGTACAGCTACAAGCAACCTTTTTTGGGTTGCTAAGAGTGGTTTTTAAAATGAAACATTTCATATTTTTTTAAACTTTTCGCGTGGCATTGAATCTGTTATAGGTGTAAGGTTTAGGTCCATGCCATTTTGAGTTTTAAAAATTTTAAAACACCCAAAAGTTCTACAAAATACCAATGCAATGTTAGAAATCCAGAACACCCTCTGGAGATTGAGATGGCTTTTCTTTTTTTTGTGTTTTTGAAGATAGAAAGCTAGAACTTACAGATTATATTTTTGGTCAGTTAATCCGACCTACCAAATTTCATAACGATCGGTCGACTATATCTTATAGCTGCCATATAACTGAACGATCGGAAATGGTTTTTGGTGAAAATACCAACTTTGGTATTTTTTAAGATAGAAGCTTGAGGCTTTTTTTTAAGATTTAGTATTTTAATAAATTGGGTATATTATTATATTCTCATAATGATCGGCCCACTAAATCCGATTTTTGCGATATATATCCGGTTTTAACTGCAGAGTATATCAACTTCGTCTCCACCCGAAGTTAGCTTCTTAGCTTTCTTATTTTTTATATAAAATTTAATACCACAAAATATTTATTACCACAATGGCCCAAGATTATTAGCAAAGTTAAGCTTAAATTTAGCTTTGATTTTAATTTGGGGAGTGCGGCATTCCCACTCTTTTTGGAATAACTTGGCTAAATTATCTTCAAAAGAAAATCAGCTTTATTTACCTATGATATAAAACATAAAAGTACCGTAAAGACTAAGCGTGACCCGAAAGAATGACAACGCTTACAGTTAATCGGTAAAAAGCCGAAATTGCCAAGGAGCAACGCAGGGACCCGTTATAATTCATTTGAGTTAGTTTTTTAATGCAAGTTTGACCAAATGACCACCATTGTTTTTGATGGCAATAAGTTCATTTTTCAATATGAACTATAAGCCATTTTCATGGTTGTGAAAATTATTGTAGATGAGTTAATTCATTTTTAATAACAAGAAGAAAAGAAATACCAAAATTTCTACAGTTTGAATACTTAAGTATAAGTTGAACCCCCGCCAAGAACGGCAGGGGCTTAAGAATTTATTTCAAGGCCCTATTTTTCTTTTTAAACTCTTAAAAAATTTTTGAAGATAAAAAACATTGACTTGACATAATGTTCATATGTATATTTATAAAAAAATCCTTCAAAAGAAAACCTCGCATTAATATATCAATTCCTAACAAAAAATCAAAGACAAAATCTCGTATGAGATCTCATACACAAACAATTAATAATGAACATAATGTAAATTCTATATTCTAATGTAATATGTTACTTATCAACTGGGCTGACAGCCCTTATCGCTACCTTTCCACCTTCCTAGTAGCATGTCATTTACATTTATCTGTTAGTATTAAATAAATAAATAATTAATAAATTGATTATTTAGTCGCAGAATATTCCTTCTCTTTGATACAAATGTACATCCCTCTGTACGTTTGTCTCTCTGGATGTTTGTCTGTGTGAAAGCGTGGCTATTAAAGTGTACAAGGTATAAACCTATTAGATGGTATGCAAACTCATATTAAACACTCGCACCATAGTACACATTTCACAACACAACAGTTCTGAAAAAAAAAAAAAAAAAATTTACCATTTCCAAGTGGGCAAGGTCTAACTTTTTCCGCAAGGTAAGCGGCGCTTACTTATCCTAACCATCCCAAAGAAGGAGCGCTTACTTAACCTAAAAGAAGTGGGCAGTTGCGAAGAACGGTTCTGGTAATTATAATTGAAAAATTAAAAAATAATGATTAGTTGTGAAATTTGAAAAATTGGACAATTTGAGTTGTCCTAAAAATTTGTTAAACGTGTTCAACTTGTATTTCCCTACATGAATTATGAGGACGTAAACCTAGAAAACAGTATGATGATTAATTTCTGTATGAATCAGAATTCAGATTTTCTAAAATTTTGTTGTAACCAACAGCTGTATCTTTCCAAAAATGACTGCAGATTGCTTGAGCATGATATAAAAATAATTACTTTTTTATGCACAGTTTTTATTTACTTTATTGTTGTCGTTAAGTTTCGAAAAGTTTAGTTTGTGCGTTATTACCTCTAACATATTTTTAGTGTTATAGTAATGAATTTATATATTCTTGAATAACAATTCTATATGTTTTAATCAAATTGATATTTATTTATTTTTTATTTATGTTTTTGTTCGTTTTTTCTTTTTGTTTTTGTCTAATTTTATTTGTTTCAGTTGCGTGTGGTTCGTGCTTTTCGCTCGACATTGGAAGACCTAAACGAACGACGTTCCATTCACAGCTTGCATAGCTTACGCAGTGCTAGAACGGAATTGCAAAGTCGATTAGCCGGTGGCCATTCATTGCACAATTTTAACATTTTGAGCTCCAATCACAACAAGCAGCATCAACACCATCCGCAGGGTCGAACAAGCGGGTCCAATTCTATGTTGCCGCCGGACATATCTTATATTGACGAAGATCCGCAACAACCGCGTACTGTGCACAATGGATTTATAACCCCGGCATTATCGATATCCAGAAATTTACCTGGTCCTACTTCTTCATTGAATCCAAGACTATCTGGAGTAGCAAACTCTTTAAGACAAAAAATGCGTAATAGCATTGATGAGTCACATCTAAATGAACAGCATGAGACTAGAATTTAATAGGTTTAAGCAGCTCTAAATAAGACAATAACAAAGCTATTATAGCTTAGCAGATAGAGCTGCTTTATTAAGGTGGGACATCTGAGTAACAGGCGAAAAAAATGCGGATTTTCTGGAATATTTTTTGGCCAAATGAAAAAGGCAATCGAAAATTTGTAAATGAGGTTTTATTATATTATATTTAAAGTACAAAATAAACTTTAATAAAATAAACTTTTTAATAAATCGAAAACAAAATGGCGGCCCTGCAGCCTTTATTCGTAGGCCCTATTTTATTAAAGGGTGTCCATGGCCAAACACCTAACGTCCTTAATTTTTGATCTAGAACAAAAAATCAAGTTTGGTTAGTTTCTGTACATCAACGGCTATCGACACACGTAGGATTTTTTCGATATATTAATTTTTTGCAAAATGGTGAGTGATTGAAAATAATTTTCAATTTTCACTAACAAAAAACGTTACAAAACAAAAAACAAAATTGTTGATAAAAAAAAGTAAGCAATATAAAAAAAAATCCTACGTGTGTCGATAGACATAAGTATTCTGAGTATACTGTAAAAATTTTAGATCGATAGGTTAAGAGTTGTTCTCAAAAGCGGTTTCGAGAAAAACGCGTTTAAAGTTTAAAGTACTGTGGGATATACCTGTGAGGCATCTCCGCAAAATGGAACATTTCGACACTTGGACACGTTTGCCGGACTCTATCTTTGGATATGTTATTTTTAAGACCGTAAAGAATTTTTGAAGCGAAAAAAAAATTTTCGATTTTTTCAAAACTCTATTCAGATGTTCCCCCTTAACTTGACGGGAATGAAAATGGCTTTTTACTTAATTGTATAAATGAACTCCAGCATAAGTGCTTTTTATTAATTTTAATCATGTCCTTGTCAACACAGTTTAATACTGTTAAATAATTGTAAATAGAAAAATATAAACGAAAATTTTATTTTGAATTTAAAATTTTAATTTCTTATAAAATACTCCAAACCATAAAACTTAACGCTCTCGAATTTCCTTTATGTACTTTTATGTACTGTAATAAATGAGTAAATATTCTGAAAAAAAGAAAAAACTTATGTTAAGCATGAACTTTGTATTATTTTCCTTTTTTTATGTTCCAAATTAAACAATTTTTCCTAATTTTTATTACTAATCAGAGTGTTCAATTTTTTAGATAATATATTTATTTCACTAAAATGACTAATTACTAAATAATAATTAAATAACAAAAAATTGTGTTCAGGCACGGGTTATTATCAAAATAATTACATACATACATATATATATAATTATTTCATTTAATTAATAAAGTGATAAATCAAAAGGGTTGTTTTTGTTAGATATTTTACAACAAAGTTAATAAAACATCTTCTGAAAAAAAATTGAAAAAAAATTGTTATTGAGAAAAAATTGTAATTATAAATTTTACCATTACAAGTTGTTATACTCTTGCAGAGAATGTTACAGTTTTGGTGTGCAACGCAGGAAAGAAACATCTCCGACCGTATATATTCTTGATCAGGATCACCTCATGAGTTGATATTAGCATGTCCGTTTGTCTGTCCATCTATCTGTTTCGAAGCAAGCTAGTCTCTCTGTTTTCAAGCTATCGACTTAAAACTTTGCACACACCCTTCTTTCCTTTGCGCGCAGTATATATATGAAAGGAAATACGGCCGGAATCGACCGACTATATCATATGGGTTTGATCGGAAATGCCATAATAACTGATTGATCAGAAATACAAAAATACACCTTCTGTCAAAAAAGTACCGGGACTGGATTAATTAAAACGCCTGTGCTAAACCGATTTCGGAAATTTTTTTTTGTTATGTTGCTAACGCTTTTCTGCATTATTAAGTAAAGTTTGAGTGCGATCTGTGAAGTAGTTGGTTTACAGTCGCTGGTTACGCCAGTCTATGTTCTGATTCGGAGAGGTCTCCTTCACTGCGTTGCACACTTTTGACCAAAATTATAATATAATTGCAAGGGTATAAAAAAGCATTAAGGAGTAAACATGGTAGACGATATTCGCTTGAATTTATAATATTTTGATTAAAAATTTTATTTTTGTTAAAGTATGATGATAAATCCTCAGGGTCGTACATTTTGTAAGATGTTGATTATTAGAATGCAGAGATGAAAATAAATCATTCAGTGCGGCTGTGTAGGGCTCAATCGCACACTAAAACATTACTTATTTCTTAAATAAAATATACTTTTCGGCTCGTTTATTATTCTTGTTTCTGACTTTTCAGTATGCCTCACCAAAATGTAATTCTACTCCATTCAAAAGTATTCAATGTCTGGGACATATATCAAGAAAGGAAAGCTTAATTCGGGGAGTACCATCGCTCTAATGTTAAAAAAAGCTATGGCATTTTCGCTCAATCAGTTATATGGCAGTTACAGGTTAGTCGATCGCGGCGTTCCGCTATAGATATGTATATACTGCGTGCAAAGAAAAGGAGAATGGGCGCAATAGGCGAAACACACAAATTATTAACCGACTGACAAGCGAACATGTTTATAGCGACTTAGGAGGTTCTCCTGGTCAAGAATATATATACTTTAAAGCAGGGGTGCTCTGCATGCGGCATGCGGAACACTCCCATACAATTCAAAAAATCACCAATACAGTGGTGTGATACATTTTTTTTAGCGTCGGTACACTGAAAAAGTACTGAGTACTGAGGGGTTTAAAATAATATCATTAAAAAAATATATTGTAAATATTTAGCAATGAAAAAATTCCATAAACTTTTTACAACTTCCTATTATTATTCTTTGACAAATAATAAATACTTTCACATATAAGCATAGCTTCTTAAGAAAAGTTCTACGAAAAAGAAATGCATTGCTTGAAGTCCATTCTGGCAGAAACAAAAACAAGAATATATATCTTTCAGTGAAAAGTTTTCGGCACTTCCAACAACAAAATGCGTTCGGATTAGCACAATTGAGAAGACTAGGGGAAACACGATAAATTGTTATTGGATTTGCCCTTTGCCTATGTTGAAAGTCACACATATATATTTATTTTTATTTGTTTTTTGTCATACCCTTGCAGAGGTATTATAATTTTGTCCAAAAGTGTGCAACGCAGTGAAGGAGACATCTCCGACCCTATAAAGTATATATATTCTTGATCAGGAACACCTGAGTTGATATGAGCATGTCCGTCTGTCCGTCTGTCTGTTTCTACGCAAACTAGTCTTTCAGTTTTAAAGCTATCGACTTTAAACTTTGCGCACACCCTTATTTCCTTTGCACGGAGTATATAAGTCGGAACGGCCGGGATCGGCCGACTATATCCTATAGCTGCCATAAAACTGATTGATCGGAACAGGTATAAGTTTGGTGTTTTAAGAGAGAGTTTAAATTTTACATGAGAGCTACTTTCGGCAAAATAATACGACATGCCAAATTTCATAAGGATCGGCCGACTATATCCTATAGCTGCCATATAACTGAACGATCGGAAATGGTATTTGGTTGAAATATCAACTTTCGTATTTTTGAAGATAGGAGCTTGGGACTTTTTTTTAGACTTTTTATTGTACTTTTTTGGTTTTATTATGATGTAATCATAAGGATCGGCCCACTAAATCCGATTTTTGCGATATATATCCGGTTTTAACTGCAAGGGTATATCAACTTCGGCTCCGCCCGAAGTTAGCTTTCCTTTCTTGTTTTATTATAACAGGGTTGAATTTGTTTAAAACTGTCCAACAGGGAAAACCATTAAATATTGACAGAAAACTTGGCTTAAGTGTAACTTAAAGTTAGAGGTAGAAAAAGAGGAATAGGAATAAGAATGTCTTAGAGTTATTCCGGGTGAGGTCCAGCGGTCCAGCATGAGTTCTGTGCAGCCTCCGCATCTGTCCGCTGTTGTCGAAGAGAGTGGTCGCCAACTCATTGGGGTGGTTGTGTAGCCTCTGGATGTACTTGCTGCTGCTTCTTTGTATCTCCTCCTTCACCCTTGGGAAGCCAAGCACCTCGTGGATTGTCTGGTTGTCGTGGTAGACATGGGCCCCAGTGACGATACGGAGTGCTCTATTTTCAAATGTCTGGATAGTCCGAATATTAGTCTTGCTGGCCGTGCCCCAAAGTTGGATCCCGTATGTCCAAATTGGCCGAATAATCGCCTTGTAGATCAGAATTTTCGAAGAGGTCCTCAACTTCGACCTCCTACCTATCAGCCAATAGTACGCCTTTAATCTTACTTCACACTGCTTTCGATATTTGGCTAGGTGAAGCTTTCTAGTAAGCCTCCTGTCTAGTGTGTAGCCCAGGTATCTTGGGTTTTCTACCTGCGGGATGGGGGAGCTGTTGCGGTGGACCGTTGGGTAATTTCGTTGACAGAGAGAAAATGAGGTGGCGGTGGATTTATCGTTATTCACTTGAATACTCTGCCAATTGCCGAGAAGATCTAGTTGCTCCTGCATGACAGCACCTGCTTTTTTAGCGTTTTCAGCAGCGGTCAGGAAGGCGGTATCGTCCGCAGAGGTGGCTGCCATTATGTTGGGGTTCCGCGAGGCTGGGAGATCGGCCGTGTAGACATTGTATAATAAAGGGCCCAGCACGCTGCCTTGAGAAACTCCGGCGCGGACCTACCTGAGTCCGGAAGTGGCCTCTCCACATCTGTTGGTGGGGGGCGTTGCTGCCGCAAAAGAATCCGGAAAAAATGAAGATTAAATAAAAAGTCGGGGGCGTCTTCGGATTATACGCGTTCAGCTTTATTCGCTGCTTGCAAGAGATTGACAAAAACTTAACTAGTACAATAAAACGGACGATCGATGACGGCCGACGAGAAAGCGAGAGTGCATAAAGGGTCGAGCGCGGATGTGCTCTTAAGTTTAGCTGAGCGGCGGCCCAACGGCCCCTCACATAAACATCCCACCCCCCTTGCAATCACTCGGCTTGTAACAGATCCCTCGTCGTTACGGCTGATAGGGTGGGCGCAGCGGCCGCGTCCTGCGGGGGCCCTCGACGAGAGGCGGAAAATTGCTATGACGCGGGCGGACGAGCGGTGGACGGCACCCAATGAGTGGCGGACGAAAGCCGTGGAGCGCTTTACGACTGTCGGCCAGTGGCGGAAGAATGCCGAGGAGTCGCCGACGAGCGCCGGGAAGTCCGTGGACGTGGATCAGCTTGTGAGTTTCGGAAAGTGGCGGACGAAAGCAGTGGAGCGCTTGACGACTGCCGGCCAGTAGCGGAAGAATGCCGAGGAGTTGCCGACGAGCGCCAGAAAGTCGATGGTGCATCGGCTTGTGAGTGCCGGAAAGTGGCGGACGAAGGCCGAGAAGCACCCGAACCGCGCCGGGAGTTGGCGGACAACGGCCGAGCGCCAGCGGAGACACTCCGTGTACTGTCTTCCGCGCTTCGTGACCGGTGCTCCTCTTGACGTGCCTTGCGCCTAGCCCACGGCTTCTCCACGAGGTGCAGCAGCGTGTGGTGATCCTGACCACACGTCTTACAGCCGTCCCCACGCCGACAGGATCCGTCGGAGTGCTCGTGGGCCAGGCAGCTCGAGCACTACCGGTTCACAAGAACCGCTCGGAGCCGCTTCTCGCCACTAAGGCGTAGGACGCGCCGACACTTCTTCAATGGATGGATCTCATTGCAGACTCGGCAACGGTAGGATTGTATACCTCGAGTACATCTGCTCTCCAGTGACTGGGCGTTGCGTGGGCGTGGCGACATCGTGCTGAATATGACCTTGGAATGCAGAGTTTGGCCCGGATCAGACGGATCATCAGCTGATTGCCACCGTGTAGCGTGATGCGATGCGTAAATTAAAGAAGGAGTCGAGAATTATGCTCGCAACCTGAATCCGATTCCGAACTGTTCCGTGTGGGCACCTCACCCTGATCCAGTGAGTCACCGAGGCTGCGGGCAACTCGTGCGGAAAAAACAGACACGCTGCGGGGGTTGGCTGGAGATAATGGGCCTGTCAGCACCCATCCGAAAATGGTCTCCTGACCGAGAAGCGACCCGCAGATGTTAGCCTTGGAATTACCGAGAAGAACGGACAGAAGAATGTCAGCTTCTAATAACACATCGACTTGGGAGCTCTCAAAGAAGTTGGGGTACGCCAGGGGAATGTCGGGCATCCCTTTGAGACGATCTCGCGAAATCGGATATGATGGCAGATTTCCTGACAACTGCGGAAGAACGTAAGCCACAGTCTCTAATTGTAGCCCAGGTCTAGACAGCGACCGAATGAAAAAATCGCACAATTCAGTAGACTGCGCGGAAATGGTCTGATTAAGGCCGGAAACTTGGGCGTGAATCGTCTTGAAGGGAAACTTGACAAGGTTGAACAATCGTTCCGTTATGAAAGTCTCTTCGGAGCCTGAGTCTATCAGTGCTCGTGCCTAGACGGTGCATCCCAAATGGCACACGTTGATAAGGGCCGTGCCATCTGCACATTCGACTGATCCTCCGAGCCGTTTGCTGGCGTAGGCGGACTTGGAACGGTGGCGAACGGATTGCCACGGTGCCGGAGGGTGTGGTGTCGGCTGTGACATGTGAAGCAGGTATGGGCGCTCGTGCAGTCTCGTTGCTGGTGCCCTCGGGCAAAACAGTTTAAACATAACTGCTTCCTCTTAACATAACTGAGGTTCTCCCTCGAACAGAGATCGCAACCCTTTTGGCCCGGAACCACTTGAATCTCGTATGAATTGAGCCTCCGAACCTCCTCCCGACCTTGGCGGAAGTTGCCCGAAGCCACTAGGCCTGACGACGTCGATTGCCTCCAGAGTGCAATGGCGCTCTGTCAGGAAGTTGTCTAATTCCTTCCATGTTGGAATTTCGACCTTATTATGTACGGATTGCTTTCACATAGGAAGTGTGACTTTGGGGAGCTTTGAGGAAATCATAAATACCAGGTGGCAGTCCCTAGCCTCAACACTGATGGAGGACATTTTTAGGGCTGTCAGACAACAGCCTTCAATGTCTTCAATTTGCTATTGACCAATAGGATTGAATATATTGACTTCGCGGATTGAGATCTGTCCAAACGGATGGTTGGGATCGGACGTGGCCTTTGGTCGTCTCCCGTGGGCATTCTCAGACTCCAATTCGCTGAGCTTGTCGGTCGCACTTATGTGATGAGACCGGTGAGATTGCGGATGAAATGTGATTACAAGGCACAAGTGGGAATTAGTAGCGTCCATGTCGAAAGGAACGTTTTATGCGGCACAATGTGGAAGGAAACTTCAGGAACCCGAAAAACAACCAAATGGGACGAGGCTTGTTGAGATTCTAGGCGGATGTTGCCTGATGCGGAGTAGAAGCAGTGTGAGAGGGGCGAAAAATGGACAAGTACCGGAAAATTCGGTACTTAAATTCCTTAATCTTTAATAAATGGGATTTAATCGCTCGAACGGAAATATTAATTAAATAAATTGTGGTGGATATAATTATAAATATATAATTTTGTAATTCATTTTTTGTTGAAGTTTTTACGCAGCTGGTTATGCTGTCGGCACCCTGTACGTACCCAAAAGGAAAAAAAAAGGAACACAATCACGGACACAATCCCAATCAACACGCGAATTTAAGCGACACAATCACGGATTTTTAGGAATATTAATTATGCCTTCTATTTATCACCACACAATTTCACTGTTAATTGCACCAAAAAAATATGTATGTGTGTATGTACGTATGTGGATGCAATTAAGATGAAATAAAAAGTCGGGGGCGTCTTCGGGTTATACGCGTTCAGCTTTATTCGCTGCTTACAAGAGATTGACAAAAACTTAACTAGTACATTAAAACGGACGATCGATGACGCCCGACGAGAGAGCGAGAGTGCATAAAGGGTCGAGCGCGGATGCGCTCTTAAGTTCAGCTGAGCGGCGGCCCAACGGCCCCTCACATAAACAGATGCTGTTTATGACCGCAAATTTTCGGTCCTTCAGGAACGACTCCAGATAGAGGAAATATGGTCTGGGCTGGTTTGCCTTCAATATAAGCAGGAGACCGGAGTACCAGACTCGGTCGAAGGCTTGTTTGACGTCCAGCATTACAGCCAGGCAGTACTTCTTGGTTTCGAAGGCGTCCAGGATATACTGCACCACTCTGTAGCATTGTTCCGGAGTTCCGTGGGACCGCCTGAAGCCAAACTAGTGATTGGGGATCAGACCAGCCTCGTCCAGTACTGGTAATGCTCTACTTAAAAACACTTTTTCGAGTGTTTTGGAGCGTATCAACAGGAGACTAATCGGACGACAAGAGGCAAGATCGGCTTCGGCTTTTCCTGGCTTAGGTATCATGGTTACCAGGGCATGTTTCCAGTTGGTCGGAAAGTACCCAATCTCTTAGCATCTATTGTAAATTTTTGTCAGTATTTTGATGCTTGCAGGTGGCAGCAGTTTTAATGCGGTTGCATTGATGCCCACATCGCTCGGGGCCTTGTTGTTGCTCAACATTGAAATCTGGGCGGCTGTCTAGACGGAAGAGGTCACAGGTGGTCTTCTTTCTTCGCCTCGTGCGGGCTCTGCCAAGAGTTGTTCCGTTTCTGCTGCCACTTCTGGCGAGCAGCGGTAGAAAGGGGAGAATACGCTTTCCAGATATTCGGCGAACGCGTTGGCTCGGTCCGTCTCTGACCTGCACCAACTTTCGTCGGCTCGCTGAACAGGTGGGATCCTCTTAAAAAGACGTGGTAAGATTTTCGTGACACGCCACAGATTGTGTTGCGTTTCACTCGGTTTCAACTGTTCAAAGAACCCGTCGAACGCTTCCTTCCTAAAGTGGAATGTCCCGATGTCCGCCGTCCTTTAAATAAGCTTCTTCCGGTCCGACCTTAGAATGGCTGCCGTGTATGTATATGAAACGGCAAGAGCGCTGTGGTCAGAAATTAGGTCGGGGACTTTTCGTACCTGGATTCCGGCCGAGTCCAGTCCTCCTGTAATGGCGAAGTCTAAGACATCTGGGATCTTCGACGGATCTGTTGGCCAGTAGGTCGGAGCGTCATGGCAGCGGAGATTACGAGCCCAGTTTTGATGGAGCGGGGGGCGTCTTGCCAGTCCATGGTGTTGATTTTTTCCGATTGGCCGCGAAATTGTGTACAGGGTGGGCCAATTAAAAATCACCTTTTGAAATGGCTATAACCTTTTGAAATGGCTATAAAATGAAAACGCGTCAATATTTTTCAATTCTGATTTTTTTATTAAAAAGCTTATTTCTTCCGGTTTAATGAAGGAACACAACATCATTCATGTGGCTGCCGCGGCTGGCGTGGCAGTAGCCGATGCGATCAGACCAATTTTTGACGACATTCTCGAGCGTGTGGGGCTGTATCTGGCCAATAACTTCGCCGATTTCGGCTTTCAGGTCCTCAATTTTTTTTGGATTCTTGGCATAACATTTATCCTTAACGACACCCCAGAGATAATAGTCCAATGGAGTCAAATCGCAGCCAAGCGACCTCGGCGCGCCGGCTAAAAACGCGTTCGTCGAACTTGTCGCGCAGAAGATCGATTGTGGCATTGCTTGTGTGGCACGGTGCGCCATACTGTTGTCTTCCACGTCCATTTGGTCGATAATAGGCCACAATAAATCGGTTATCATGGTTCGGTAGCGCTCGCCATTGACCGTAACGGCTCTTCCCGCACTGTCTTTGAAGAAAAACGGCCCAATGATACCACCATAGATGGAAATGCGCCTCGTCCGAGAAGATGATTTTTCGTCCAAATCTGATTCGTTACTTTGGAAGTAAAATTTTACCATTTCCCAGCGTATACTATCAATATACTATGAAAAGTTGATATACTGAACAACTATCAATATGCGACTGACATATGTGGTGACGTTTTCGAAATAACTATTAGTTCAAAAAGTGACCGCTACGTGGCCCACCTTGTATATAAACATGGTTTTTATATTTGTTTCTTTTTCATAAAAATTTTTATTTTTTAACACACGATAAAAACGATACGTAAGGTCTAAAAGCACACATGTATATGAATGAAAGAGCAATCCAACAACAAATAAGGAACGAGAGAAAGTGGGCGACGGTGGTCAAAAGAAACACAATTTTTAAATCCTTCAGAGGATCAAATTAAATCTGAAAAGCAAATTTCATCCAAATCGGCCGATTTTTAGAGGAGATATACCCATATAAATATGTATGTATATTCCATGTATACCAAAAGATATATACCTTTTCTCAAACAAATGGGCTTAAATTTTGAACACGTGCATCTTGAAGATTATAAGAAATACACCTATCCGATTTGAAACTTGGACTCACATGGTACTTGTAATCTCGTGGACTCATATTTTTACCGTTATCTTCTACACATTTCTTTTCTGTCAGATTTATCCCCGCGTACGCCATGCGGCCAGCATTCCTCGTGTGGGGAGTGTGGAGTGTGCAGCGAGCCTTATAGAGCGTTTGACCAAAAGCTCCCAAAAGCACACGCGCTACAAATAACAACAAAGGGCATGCAAAATTGGGGAGAGATACAAACAACAACAGATGATGATAATAATCTTCTGCTGCAAAATATTCTTGAGATTATTGGGCCAACATCTTCCACTCACTGAAGGGTGGGCCTTCAATAGAAATCCTGGAGGGCAGCAGACGCATATTTTTAGTGAGTTAATCAATGGGCTGTCTTTTTAATGGTCAGACTGCAGAAAATCACTTATCTCTTTCGCTATTTCGGCACCGTTGCTATCGGTGTTCTCTTGCACGAGCTCATTCTCATGTTTTGATCATCCTGATCGACTGCGGATGAGGATATTGACTATGGGCAAAATCACAAGTTCGCCTTTGAAGTCGCAACGGAAACGCACTGCCATGCTATTACTCGCGGAGATGCAACAAGGCATGAGTCCGGTGATTGCGTACTGGGAAGCAATTTTGGACAACTGGGTAATACGTGTGCGACGCTACTGGACAGGGCCCAGTGAGCAGGAAGAGCATTAAGGAACGTGCACGACGATTAATTGGTACAGCAACTACTTCGGAACACTTGGTTAGCTGATAAAGTCATAGACAAAACAAAGTTCTTGCTTTCAAGTTTCCGGCACTTTTTTTGGAGCCATGGAACCATGTTTTGGATTCGAACAATGAATTCGAGCCATGGATTCCACGATAGAAAGCTTTCCTCCTTGCTTATGGCGATAGAATCTTTTCACTTAATCTTTGTGGCATGGTCCAGCCTCTGCAGGATGATTTGAATAAGAAGACATCTTTTAACCCCAGCAGATGATTCGGAGCTCATTAGGGCCCACATATGACCATTGAATCGGTCAGATTATTCTCAAAGCGTAGACACGGAACCTGGTTAAACTACTCGTAGCTGGAGGTTTTTAGCTTGAAAGCGTCGATTACTAAAGACTTGATTAAAAAAAATTTAAGGCCACATCATAATTAGCGTCATTAATTTCCAGCGCCGAGACGAGCTACCTGAGCTTCTTCATTTTAGTCAGGATGGTGTTCCATTTTTGTTTGGAACAGGAAGCAGCTGCCAGTTTCAGTTTACGCAGGATCCAAAGCCAATGTATTTTTCCCTGCTTACGTTTGAAAACTCAACAGCAAATACCAGGGACCGTAATTGTTATAATTTTTAAAATAAAAATTATAAAATAAAAATTATTTGCTGATTTTTATGACAAAAATTGAAATATAACTCTTATTTTCAATTTTTATAATAATAATAAAAAATAAGAATTATTTTTCAATTTTTATAAAAAAAATAAAAATTATGATTCAATTTTTATTAAAAAAATTTTTATTTATTTAGGTATTTAGGTATTTTTTTAGGTAGCTCAGGTCGAGCTACCTGAGCTTCTTCATTTTAGTCAGGATGGTGTTCCATTTTTGTTTGGAACAGGAAGCAGCTGCCAGTTTCAGTTTACGCAGGATCCAAAGCCAATGTATTTTTCCCTGCTTACGTTTGAAAACTCAACAGCAAATACCAGGGACCGTAATTGTTATAATTTTTAAAATAAAAATTATTTGCTGATTTTTATGACAAAAATTGAAATATAACTCTTATTTTCAATTTTTATAATAATAATAAAAAATAAGAATTATTTTTCAATTTTTATAAAAAAAATAAAAATTATGATTCAATTTTTATTAAAAAAATTTTTATTTTATTTTTTTTTTTTTTAAAAAAAATGAAAATAAGTGTTACGATTTAATTTTTATACCCTTGCAGAGGGTATTATAATTTTGGTCAAAAGTGTGCAACGCAGTGAAGGAGACATCTCCGACCCTATAAAGTATATATATTCTTGATCAGGATCACCTCCTAAGTTGATATGAGCATGTCCGTCTGTCCGTCTGTCCGTCTGTTTCTACGCGAACTAGTCTCTCAGTTTTAAAGCTGTCGACTTGAAACTTTGCACACACCCTTCTTTCCTTTGCACGCAGTATATAAGTCGGAACGGCCCGGATCGGCCGACTATATCCTATAGCTGCCATATAACTGATTGATCGGAAATGGTATATCTTTGGTGTTTTCAGAGTTAGAGAGTTCAAATTTGACACAAGAGCTATTTTTAATTTCGTAAGGATCGGCCGACTATATCCTATAGCTGCCATATAACTGAACGATCGGAAATGACCCAACGTTCGTGTTTTTGAAGATAGAAAGCTGGAACTTGGTGCAGATTATATTTTTCAGTTGATCCGACCTACCAAATTTCATTAGGATCGGCCGACTATATCCTATAGCTGCCATATAACTGAACGATCGGAAATGACCCAACTTTCGTGTTTTTGAAGATAGAAATCTGGAACTTTATACAGATTCTATTTTTGGTCAGATAATCCGACCTACCGAATTTCATAATGATCGGCCGACTATATCTTATAGCTGACATATAACTGAACGATCGGAAATGGTTTTTGGTAGAAATAGCAACTTTGGTATTTTGGAAGATAGAAGTTTGGGATTTGTTTGAAATTTTGTATTATAATAAATTGGGTTTTATTATCATATTCTCATAAGGATCGGCCAACTATATCCGATGTTTGCGATATATATCCTGTTCTAACTGCAAGGGTATATAAACTTCGGCTTCGACCGAAGTTAGCTTTCCTTTCTTGTTATAAGTAAAATTGAATCGTAACACTTATTTTCAATTTTGTAATAAAAATTGAATCATAATTTTTATTTTTATTTTTTTTTTATAAATATTGAAAAATAATTCTTATTCTTAATTATTATTATAAAAATTGAAAATAAGAGTTATATTTCAATTTTAGCAATAGAAATTGAAATAAAAGTTTATTGTTTTTCTGGATTCACCGTTAAAAAATGGTATATGTGCCCTTTTCCCACTCCCCACAAAGGCTTTTTTGTCGTTCAATTTTGTTGAACTCATAAGTCTTATTTGCAGTCCCTGGCAAATACCATTGACGCAATTTCCGATCTTTTTGCACAGTTTTTTTAAACAACGTATTACTCTTTTTTTTTGATTTCGAGCTACTGAACTGATAAAACAAAACGTGTCTCTTTTAAAGACGTTTACTCCCTTCTAGTTCGTGCTACATCTGGTAATTCACACTTCTTCCCAGAATTCACACTCTTAATTTTCACACTGTTTACACAAGCTTCGCATTCAATAAAAATTCACTTTTAAAAAATTTTGCAAATTTATAGTGTTAAGCAAATAAAATTTAAAATTCCTAGTAAAACGACTAAAAACTTCTGCCCTTTACTCTTTAGACATTGTAGTTCGACATGAAGTACAGGCCCAGCATGATCCCTTTAGGGTATTAGCAAAGATTATACAATACATAAATGGGACATCAGAGCCCAAAATGGTCAACTTTTTTCGTCGAGCTTGTAAGTGAGGGTGAATGCGTTACATGTATGTGTCAAAAAAAATGTGTGCCTTTGTATGTATGTTTCCCTGCTCGCAAAATGGCGTAAAAATGTTTTGGCTTCCAAATTTCAATTTATATTTCTCAATTTCTCTCTGTTTACAATGCGCCGATGACGTAAACCGATACGTCCGTTACTTATTATTACAACAATTAAATTATCTCTTTCCCTTTATCTTCTGCCAGCCGTTTGTCGTGGAACTCACTCTCAAATGTTTTCATTTTTGCATCGAATTCCGTCTCCACTACGCGGCCTGATAATATGCCGTAAAAACCGCCTTTCACGAGCCTTGTCGCGCTGTGGAACCCGCTCGTTCCAGCGGATTCCAACACTTTTGTTTCAACACTTTTTGACATGAGATGTCCCATCTATGTACTGTATAATCTTTCGTATAAGGTTCGGACTAGTATTCTAATTTTAAAACTTATATTATCAGATATATTCTTATCTGAGCCACACACTTACTCGTAGTCTTCTACACTTTTCTTTTATGTCGTTCTATCCCCGCGTACGTCATGCGTCCCTCGTGTCGGGATTACGGGAGGAAGGCTCATTCCATTTCAACGTGGCTGTGGACCAGCTCAGTGTTCAGCAATAAAAGTCCCAATTTCACTAAAATTCAATTCCTCAAAATCCTCCTGAAGCGCAACCGCTTTTCCCCAAACTCCAAGGAACAAGAAAAGTAACCACGGGCTATGTTACTATTCAAAGATAGTAGCAACAACGGGCAAGATCACGTCGGAGTCATGAAAATGTTAGGCTATCATTATTTTTTGATAGCGGATGAATTTAAATAAAGGTTTACTATTAGATTCAATTTAACTCAGCGCCAATTGCGTCCATTATCAAAGCTTGATTAACAAAAGATCAAAGAATGTATGCATATTTTTTTTGAGAACTATAATGCAATTTTTTTTGCATACGTCACGTTTTTACAGCCACAACCATAGGAGTTACTCTTTTAAAACTTTTTAGTCTAATAGTTTTAACTTACTGGGCGCCTTGTGAAATCCTTGGTACATGTGTCCCTGAAGGTTGCGACCAAATTGATTAAGCCTAACCCATATGTAACGTCCCGCTTGGAGGGACCCTAGGTTTTATCTAGGTTCTGTGTAGAGCAACCTGGCCGTCTTGAGAGCTTTAAGCGGGCTAATATTTTTAAAATTGTATCAAAGTTGTGATAATCCGAGAAAGATTATTTCTGCAGGTCCCTGATTTTAATTTTTTAATTTGAATTTTTAGTAATTTTTAAAGAAGGCTTATTATAAAACCAATTTATTGGAATACAAGTTTTTAAAAACCTCAAGGTTCTATCTTTTAAAATATTAATACTGGCAGCTATAGTATATAGTCGGCCGATCTCGACCATTATTGTCATAGTATAATAATAGGATGTACAACATCATTACGCATGTAGAGCAATAACTTAAAAGCAATCGGCGTTTAAAGTGACTCCGACGGAAATATACCCTGATCCTATCTCAGTATATTGATTTTTAATGATTCGCAAAAATATATATATACAAAACATTTTACTGCTAACACCTAATCTTATTCCTAAAACACCTAAAAATATAATATAACAAATAGTATAATTTCTTTCGTCATTTTACGAATAATGAATAATTATTACCAATCACGAATACCCGAATTTTCTTAGGGTAGCAAGCCTAAAAAGTTTGAAAAATCAAAAATTGAGTTGACTTTAAAAATTTGTTATTAAATTTTTCGTTTTCATTTCATTTAATAATTAATACTTAGTTATTACAATAATTCTATTGTTAATTATAATTATTTCTTTCTAACTAACAAAATTCTTAAATATTTTTGACGAAATATTGGATCGCGATGGTTGCGGTTTCAATCGACGTGTATTCAAGAGTGAAGTGCAATTAAGGGGGAAAGCCTCTGAGTAACTGGGGGAAAAACTTTTTTTTGTCTAAATGAACAAACGAATCGAACATTTTTAAATTAGGTTTTATAACATTAGATTCGAAGTACAAAATAAATTGTTTTCGAATAAATCAAAAACAAAATGGCGGCTGTGCAGCATTTCTTCGTAGGCCCTTTTTTTAAGGATGTAGTCTTATGTGTGAGGTTTTTTTTCACATATTTTGAAAGTACTGTTTATTAAGAATGTACTGTTAAAGTTTCAAATAAAAATATCAAATAATGACAGAGATACAGCCCATAATCGAGAGCGCGCCTACACCGAAAAGAATGAGTTTCTCGGTAGCGTCTCAACTTTAAACGCGTTTTTCTCGGAACGACATTTTTGTGTGCGGCGTAGGTGATTCACAAAATTCTATGGTACCGATCTAGCCTCACCTCTGTCCCGTACTAGAATCATTTATTTTTAATGATTAGTTTTTTTTATCATTAATTTAAGATAAATTTTTTTAATTTTTTTTAATTTTTGTTCTGTGAGTTCGCCATTTTGATGTTTATTGATGAAAATATTTCATTCTAGTATGGGACAGAGCCATGAGCTTACAAAACAATAATCTATTCTAATTTTTTGTTTCGGATGACTCTAGCAGTCGAAATCACCTGCGCCAAGGACCTACCTTTTTTTATATGCATACTTTGGCATGCTATAAAGTGTATTAAACTACACAAGAATAAATTAAACAAACTATTTTCAAATAGTTTATGATGCGTATAAAAACATATTGAAAAATTTAAACCAGAGGTACATTGTACATTCTTAAGCCTAATAAATAAACTTAACTTTACACCAGGGGGTGAAAATTCTCATTTTACATGGCACTCGTGCAAAGGGTAGGAAATTCTGCCGCATCGCTGCCGGCACGAGTATATTGTGAGCAGGCTCAAATTTTTCGAGTGCCGACGTCGTCTGGCGCTTCCCTCATAAATGGGCTATATCCCTTTAAAAAAAAAAAATATGTGATTTTCTATGGATTATATTTTTGGCAAATTAGTCCGACCTACCATGCAACATAACGATAGAAGATAGATAGAAGCTTGGGACTTGTTTTAAATTTTGTGTTATGAGAATTGAATAATTATTAGAATTTTATTCTTGTATTGTATGTTTTATTGGTTTTTCTTTATATTCTTTCTTTTTTATTGGTCTTTATATGGGATATTTTCGATCCGATCTAAGCCGCAAGGGTATATCAACTTCGGCTCCACCCGAAGCATTAAAGTTAGTCATATGGGTCCTCTGACTATGTCGTACATAACTGAACTCCTATATAACTGCAGTTATGTCCTATAAACTTTGGCTCCAGTCGGCTCCTTTCTTTTTTTTGACTCGCACCTATTAAGAATCATTTAATTTTATTTCTTCTATTAATATTATATTTTAAGTTTAAACTTCTGGACCATTTTTAAAAATATTTACACCAATTTCATCGTAGATATATCTGTATTTCTCTTCTTCTCTTAATTTGTGTTTTTACTTTCTATCTTTCTCTCCCTCTCTTTCTCTTTATCAATAAAGGTAATAGGCGGAGAATTGCAAGAACGCTTGATACCGGTCCCATATAGCAAGAGCAACACTGATCAAGCTGTAAGCTTTCTCAAATATATTTAACTTAATGTTAACATTTATATTTATAAGGAAATTGGAGTTAAGAAATTTAATATAAAATTAAAAAATACCATGAATAACACGAGTATGTCTATCAGTTACTGCACGTTTAACATATATATATATATTTTGGCTAATATATGGTCCTTGCTTATAAACTTATAAGAAATATATGCGTGATCTTTGCCTGGAAAGACATATATTTTCAGGAAAAAAAACCTCTAATTTATTTAGGAAAAACGTTTTATTTCGAGTTGATTTTAAATAAATAATATTGAGTAGTAATACATATGTTCTTGTAAATATTAAAGAGAAACCTGTTAATTAAAAAAGTGTAAGAAATTACACATGTACAAAGGTTTTGGTGTATTTTTTTTTTATTTTATTTTTGTTAAAACGGATGACACAGGCCGACAGCAAAAAATCTCTAAACTGTGGGTGATGAAACCTGTGTTTGATCTGGACTTTGGTTCAGTGGAAACAAAAGATTATGCAGCAGTTGAAATTATTCGTGGAGGAAAAACAAAATATTTAAATTGGGTAATCTTATATATTATACAACATTTTCGTGTTACAGTTTTTGTTACCATACTCCTCCGAAACGGCTATACCGATTCTCATAAAATTTTGTGAACGTATTGAGTAGGTCTGAGAATCCGCCAACATCTATTTTTCATCCTTTTAAATCCTTTCGTTATCGTTATTCATGTAAAGAGTCATTGCGGGACGAACTTGCGAAAACAATTATCCTTTAGGGTGTAAACGCAATACATTGCGACTTGCACACACTCGCAATGATGGATTGGTCAGGGCGTTCCCCGCCACAAAGCTTTTTCACTGCAAAGATATTTTCATCAATACCGATATATTTGAGGTCGACGAGAGAAGAGAAATTCTCACGACTGAGCACAATAGGGCCCAGAGGGTTGCACAAAGTTATGAAGATGCTCACCGAGTACTACTTCCCAAAGATGGCTAAACTGGCCAACCAAATAATCAGCAACTGCAAAACGTGTACCAGAGCCAAATATGACAGACGCCCGAAAAAACGTATCTCATCGTGAGAGTTCAATCCCTTCTCATGTGGGAGAAATGTTACACATAGACATATTCTCCACAGATAGGAATTATTTTCTCACGTGCATAGGCAAATTTTTCAAATATGCGGTGGTACAATCTGATCCTTACAGGAATTCCATCATGCATCATGAATTCCTACCAAAAACCTAAGACAATTTATGTCGACATTGAGTCTTCGCTGAATTTGCATACATGTTAACATTGCAAACGCGACACCACTACACAGTGTCTCAAACGGGTAAGTAGAGCACCCTCTTGGAGCTGAATAGATTCCTCAAAATTTAGAAGAGCATAAGTTACACCGTAGAGTGCATCTTATTAGCCACATCCATTTATAACGTGACTTCATTAAACTAGTCTTTTTGTGATTACAGTTTGTAATTAGCATTGCAGCATTGCAGGACTGTACTGCCCTTTAATAATGCTAATACAAAGACAAAGGTGCAATCGAGTTTTTACAAACGTTTCCATAGCACCCTCTTGGAGCTGGCTAGATGCCTCAAAATTTATAAGAGCATAAGTTACACCGTAGAGGGCATCTTATTAGCCACATCCATATATAACAACTCGTTCCATTCGGTCAAGAAAAGCCGGTCATAAAAAGCCGGTTGATGTTTTCATCCCATCAACGGAAGATTTGTGGAGGGTCATACCAGACAGACCCAAAAGTGGTCAAATAGCGCTTAGGGCCAGGGAGAATTCTTCACGCCAGAACAGGATTTTTAAACCGTGTTACAATTTTACAGCAGACCTGTTACAACAGACCTTTTGGACTGTTTGGAGGTGAACCACAGGCTGGCTAGAAGCTTGGACTTTCTATGAACCATTTAAAAGGTCATGACGGGAACTCCGGAGCGAACGATCTGGAAAAGATTAAATTTAAGGAACTGTAACTTGTCAATTCAAACAACAAACAAAAAGACATCACCACTGAAGTGCAGGAAAAATTAATCAGTTAACTGACACTATTAACAAAATCGCATATGGACACTAGCCACCTATACGAGATGTTATTTGCTCGGAATATGATGCTCATGATGGAGATACAGAATTTAATGCTTGCTATCCTAGCCCAAATATATTAGATCGCGCAGATCTAGAAGCAGATTGGTTAAAGCAGCCCATCAGTACATCCGTAAGGGTCCTTTTGTCCGTGTCGTCCGTCAAATACTTTAATTAAGTTCACATGTAAGAAAATCATAGTTTCTCCTGTTACACACCACAAAATTATGCTGCGGATTAAGGATAACGTCATCGTGGAATGTGGCGAAGAAATTCATCAAATTAAAAACTGCACCACGTCACCACGCCAGCAAGAATTCAAGTGGACAACGGCGCCGACATCATATTGCGTTACGACCGTGTTCGGGTTAACGGGAGACTGTTCATTAACCATAAGAGAATCCTACAAAAAACTCCGGGAGTGGAAAGTTCACTCACATTGAACATAACGATCAGTCGTGAGGTCCTAAACCTTCCGTATCTTCACCGCCTCAGCAAACAGAATCTGATGTTCATCCAAGAATATGGAGAAAAGTTGCAAAATACTCGACCGCTTCAAATGGCCTTGAAGGGGAGTAGTTACGGACGGACGGACAGACGGACAGACGGGCATGGCTATATCGACTCGGCTCGACACGTCTACAATATACCCTTGAACTCTACGAGTACTGGGTATAAAAACACCAAAGTTATAGCATTTCCGATCGATTAGTTATATGGCAGCTATAAAACATATATGAACATAAATTATTTTTTAGGGCTGTAATTTTGCATACATTTATTTTAAGCAGAGGTCGGCACGGCCCTATCTCGGGGGCATAGGAAATTTCTCTGCCCGAGCTCTGCCGCACACACACAGTGTAAATGTGTGAAACGTCATGCTCACAGCCTACTTTCTGCTATTCGTTACTAACATTAATGCGGTAAAATCGAATAACTAATAAAAGGAGGTAAATAGTAATAGTAATAGTAGTAAACTAATAAAAGGAAGAAAAAAATTTTACATAATTTTTATACCCTTGCAGAGGGTATTATAATTTGTCCAAAAGTGGGCAACGCAGTGAAGGAGACATCTCCGACCCTATAAAGTATATATATTCTTGATCAGGATCACCTCCTGAGTTGATATGAGCATGTCCGTCTGTCTGTCTGTCTGTTTTTACGCGAACTAGTATCTCAGTTTTAAAGCTATCGACGTGAAACTTAGGACACACCCTTCTTTCCTTTGCAGAATATAAGTCAGAACGACCGGGATCGGCCGACTATATCCTATAGCTGCCATATAACTGATTGATCGGAAATGGTATAACTTTGTTGTTTTTAGAGTTCGAGAGATGTCAAATGTCAAATTTGACATGAGAGCTATTTTTGTCAAAACATTACGACATGCCAAATTTTATAAGGATCTGCCGACTATATCCTATAGCTGCCATATAACTGAACGATCGAAAATGACCCAACTTTCGTGTTTTTGAAGATAGAAAGCTGAAACTTAGTACAGATTCTATTTTTGGTTAGTTGATCCAACCTACCAATTTTTATAATGATCGGCTGACTATATCTTATAGCTGCCATATAACTGAACGATCGGAAATGGTTTTTGGTAGAAATACCAACTTTGGTATGTTTGAAGATAGAAGTTTGAGACTTTTTTTAGATTTTGTAATGTAATAAATTGGATTATATATTCATATTCCCATAAGGATCGGCCATCTATATCCGATGTTTGCGATATATATCCGGTTTTAACTGCAAGGGTATATCAACTTCAGCTCCGCCCGAAGTTAGCTTTCCTTTCTTGTTTTTTATACCCTTGCAGAGGGTATTATAATTTTGTCCAAAAGTGTGCAACGCAGTGAAGGAGACATCTCCGACCCTATAAAGTATATATATTCTTGATCAGGATCACCTCCTGAGTTGATATGAGCATGTCCGTCTGTCCGTCTGTCTGTCCGTCTGTCTGTCCGTCTGTCTGTTTCTACGCAAACTAGTCTCTCAGTTTTAAAGCTATCGTCTTGAAACTTTGCACACACCCTTCTTTCCTTTGCACGCAGTATATAAGTCGGAACGGCCCGGATCGGCCGACTATATCCTATAGCTGCCATATAACTGATTGATCGGAAATGGTATAACTTTTGTGTTTTTAGAGTTAGAGAGCTCAAATTTGACATGAGAGCTATTTTTGGCAAAACATTACGTCATGCCAAATTTCATAAGGATCGGCCGCCTATATCTTATAGCTGCCATATAACTGAACGATCGGAAATAACCCAACTTTCGTGTTTTTGAAGATAGAAAGCTGGAATTTAATACAGATTCTATTTTTGGTCAGTTAATCCAACCTACCAAATTTCATTAGGATCGGCCGACTATATCTCATAGCTGCCATATAACTGAACGATCGGAAATGTTTTTTGGTAGAAATACCAACTTTGGTAATTTCGAAGATAGAAGTTTGGGACTTTTTTTAGAATTTGTATTGTAATAAATTGGATTATATATTCCTATTCAGATAAGGATCGGCCAACTATATCCGATGGTTGCGATATATATCCGGTTTTAACTGCAAGGGTATATAAACTTCGGCTCCGCCCGAAGTTAGCTTTCCTTTCTTGTTTTTTGTTGTTTTTTGTGATCAAACAAAAGCCCTTCTTTTCGGCGGCTCATGTGATTTCTGCTCACTGGAACATCCGAAACCAAAAATTCTAACGGGTTTAGAAAGAGTTCATGATTGGCTCTGGTATAAACTAGGATTATTAATTTCGCACAATAATTAACAAATGGCGGACCTTTAAAATTTTTTTTTTGAACATTTCCGTTTTTTTTAAGCCACAAATCAAGTTGAAAAGTAAAGAAGATCTTCACCGATTTATCCTAGTTCATTTGAGAGCTATTTATGTAAAGAATGACGTATTAAAATTTGGAACCGATTGATAATTAATAGGTTTTGAGTAACCTCATGCGCCAGTCGTAAAAACACTGTTTCGAGAAAAACGCGTTTAAAGTTTAAAGGCTCTCGCCGTCGCCTGACGCTTCCACCATAAATCGGCTATATCTTCAAGAGATTTTGAAATTTTCACTTGAAATTTTAAAGGAAAATTCTTGAATAGTTATAAGATAAGTTCAAATTAAATTTAAAAAAAAAATCGATTTGTTGAAGCCGAGAATGGGGGGATCCCCTTAAATACTGCGTGGAAAGGAAAAAATGGTGTGAGTTTGCGCGTTTCTACGCGAACTAGTCTCTCAGTTTTAAAGCTATCGTCTTGATACTTTGCACACACCCTTCTTTTCTTTGCACGCAGTATATAAATCGGATCGGCTCGGATCGGCCGACTATATCATATAGCTGCCATATAACTTTGATCGCAATTGATCGCAAATGGTATAACTTTGGTGTTTTTAGAGAAAGAGAGTTCAAATTTTACAGAAGAGCTACTTTTGGCAAAATAATACGACATGCCAAATTTCATAAGGATCGGCAGACTATATCTTATAGCTGTCCTATAACTGAATGATCGAAATTGGGCCAACTTTCGTGTTTTTGAAGATAGAAAGCAGAAACTTAGTACATATTTTATTTTTGGTCAGCTAATCCAACCTGCCAAATTTCATTAGGATCGGCCGACTATATCTTATAGCTGCCATATAACTGAACGATGGGAAATGGTTTTTGGTAGAAATATCAACTTTCGTATTTTTGAAGATAGGAGCTTGGGACTTTTTATACCCTTGCAGAGGGTATTATAATTTTGGTCAAAAGTGTGCAACGCAGTAAAGGAGACATCTCCGACCCTATAAAGTATATATATTCTTGATCAGGATCACCTCCTGAGTTGATATAAGCATGTCCGTCTGTCCGTCTGTCCGTCTGTCCGTCTGTCTGTCCGTCTGTCTGTCCGTCTGTCTGTTTCTACGCAAACTAGTCTCTCAGTTTTAAAGCTATCGTCTTGAAACTTTGCACACACCCTTCTTTCCTTTGCACGCAGTATATAAGTCGGAACGGCCCGGATCGGCCGACTATATCCTATAGCTGCCATATAACTGATTGATCGGAAATGGTATAACTTTGGTGTTTTTAGAGTTAGAGAGTTTAAATTTTACATGAGAGCTATTTTTGGCAAAATAATACGATATGCCAAATTTCATAAGGATCGGCCGACTATATCCTATAGCTGCCATATAACTGAACGATCGGAAATGACCCAACTTTCGTGTTTTTGAAGATAGAAAGCTGGAATTTAATACAGATTCTATTTTTAGTCAGTTGATCCAACCTATCAAATTTCATTAGGATCGGCCGACTATATCCCATAGCTGCCATATAACTGAACGATCGGAAATGGTATTTGGTAGAAATATCAACTTTCGTATTTTTGAAGATAGAAGCTTGGGACTTTTTTTAGATTTTGTATTGTAATAAATTGGATTATATATTCCTATTCCCATAAGGATCGGCCAACTATATCCGATGTTTGCGATATATATCCGGTTTTAACTGCAAGGGTATATAAACTTCGGCTCCGCCCGAAGTTAGCTTTCCTTTCTTGTTTTTTTTTCTTTTTGAAAAAATATTTCTATTATTTTGTATAGATATATAAATGCTCTGTTCGTATCTACTTCCTTTTTAGACTTGAAAAGTTCTGAACCGTTTAAGCCCAAATTTTTGAGGTTCCCGCTCGGTTATTGTCTACTTTTGATGTTGATAGCTTATCTGCGTTTCCGAATATATCAGTTTTTTTCGCGTTTCCCCGTGCTGCGCCCTCCGCATTCCGATATAATCCAACTGTTGATTATAGCTTGAATCGCAATGTCGTTATTGGCCGGATGCATCAGGTCTGCACACACTGTCAGGCTCTCAAATTCACGCTCTTAAATACAACAAGAAAGGAAAACTAACTTCGGGCGGAGCCGAAGTTGATATACCCTTGCAGTTAAAACCGGATATATATTGCGAACCGATTCTTATGATTAAATCATAATAAAACCAATAAATTACAATAAAAAATCTAAAAAAAAAGTCCCAAACTTCTATCTTCAAAAGTACCAAAGTTGGTATTTCTACCAAAAACCATTTCCGATCGTTCAGTTATATGGCAGCTATAGGATATAGTCGGCCGATTCTAATGAAATTTGGTTGGATTAGCTGACCAAAAATAGAATATGTACTAAGTTTCAGCTTTCTATCTTCAAAAACACGAAAGTTGGGTCATTTTCGATCGTTCAGTTATATGGCAGCTATAGGATATAGTCTACCGATCCTTATAAAATTTGGCATGTGGAAATGTTTTGCCAAAAATAGCTCTTGTGTCAAATTTTAACTCTCTAACTCTAAAAACAACAAAGTTATACCATTTCCGATCAATCAGTTATATGGCAGCTATAGGATATAGTCGGCCGATCCGGGCCGTTCCGACTTATATACTGCGTGGAAAGGAAAGAAGGGTGTGTGCAAAGTTTCAAGACGATAGCTTTAAAACTGAGAGACTAGTTCGCGTAGAAACAGACAGACAGACGGACAGACGGATATGCTCATATCAACTCAGGAGGTTATCCTGATCAAGAATATATATACTTTATAGGGTCGGAGATGTCTCCTTCACTGCGTTGCACACTTTTGACCAATATTATAATACCCTCTGCAAGGGTATAAAAACGAACCATAAGGATTGTGTTGCGCTTCCGGGAATGTGAAATTGCCTCAACTTGAAGCACCACCAGAGCCTCTGCACCAGATGACATCTGTACTGTTTCATCAGTACATTGTCGATATGTATGCAAAAATTAAAACAGAACGTTTGATGTTCCTCCGATTGAATCAGACGAAACTTCGGTCCGAGGAATATATCCATTTGCGGGATGCTGTGATGATTGACCGTTATACAACCAACGTTGGAAAGCTCACGATTTTGCCATCCTCATACATAGATAGTTCACGCCACATGCAAAAATATTCTCAAGATGCCATGGCATATGTTCGTTGCTACGGCCGTCCAGACTTATTTATCACCTTCACATGCAATCCAGCTTGGGACGAGATAGTGCAGCTGCTATTTCCTGGACAATCGTCTACGGATAGGCATGACATCACAGCCCGTGTTTTCAGACAAAAGCTCAAGTCACTGATGGATTTCATTGTGAAACATGGAGCTTTTGGATCTGTGCGGTGCTGGATGTATTCAGTAGAATGGCAGAAAAGAGGATTGCCGCATGCGCACATACTGATCTGGCTGTATGATAAAATTACTCCAGACGAAATCGACGATGTGATATGCGCTGAGATTTCACGGGCCGAGGTTTATACGGATTTGCATACACTTGTCATCAAGAACATGATCCATGGCCCAAGTGGTACCCTCAACCAAAATTCACCATGCATGGTAGACGGGAAGTGTTCCAAGCGATATCCTCGAGCATTTGCAGCCAACACCGTAACGGTCAACTGAAGATGGCGGGACTTCGGCAACTTTAAACATGAGAATTGGTGATATTGAGGTAGACAATCGTTGGGTGGTTTCATACTCACCCCTATTCTCAAAATCATACAAAGCGCACATCAACGTAGAATAATGCAATTCCGTAAAATCGATTAAATATACCAGTAAGTAAGTGAATAAAGGCAGTTTTTGGTGTTCAGGCAGAAAATGGTGACAGCAATGCAGTATGAGTTGTCGATGAAATCTCTCAATATCAGGCTGGAAGATACATAAGCAGCAACGAGGCTGCATGGCAAATTTTTTCGTTCCCCATTCATGAACGCTATCCAGTTGTAGTTCACTTGGCAGTCCATTTGGAGAATGATCAACGTGTCTATTTCACCGCACGAAATGTACAACAAAAAGTCCTGGATCTGCCTGCGACAACTCTGACTGCCTTCTTCACCTTATGCCAGGAAGATGCTTCTGCCAGAACCTTGATGTATTCAGGAGTGCCCTCTTATTGCCACTAAAAAAGTGTTCGCGCGACGAAAACGAGGCGAGCCCGTCAAAGAACAACCTGGCATCTTCAAAGAGAATTCAATCGGTAGACTCTATACAGTCTATGCACTCTATGCATCACGCATGCCACCTTCCGCAGTGCGTGCCAAGCCTTAAATTTGTTGGAGAACGACCAAAAGTGGGATATCTGCATTCATGAGTCGTGCAACACGGCACATCCGCACCAAATTCGCTTATTGTTTGCAATCATATTGACTGCTTGCTTCCCTTCATCTCCAACAGAGTTATGGGAAAGATATCGTTCGCATATGGCTCAGGATATTTTGCACAGAGTACGTCCAGAAAATTCGGACATGACCATGGAATTGACAGAAGGAATTTACAATGTAACTTTGATAAGAATCGAAGACAAGTGCTTAGCTATTTCAAATAAAGTGCTAAGTCAATTGGGAATGCCAGCATCTGCCCAAACTGCGAGAAATGGTTTATGATCATTTCATGCAAAAGGTTTTTGTAATAGCAGGATAACGTTTATTTAAAACTGTCCTTTAGGGACAACCATTAAATGTTATCACATAAACTTCATTTATAGATAATTTTAAATATTAATATGGTAGAAATATGCAAAAGGTAATTAGTGGGGCTGGGGGCATTTTTTTTCGGATGCTTCTGGCTACAGTTCGAGCTAACAAGGACATAGCTTTAGCTCTTGCTTCATCTGGAATCGCTGCGACATTGTTACCTGGTGGGAGGACTGCTCATTCAACGCTGAAGTTGCCATTAAACATGCAAATACATCCATTATCGTTTTGTAGTTGCTAGAATTTTCTGGAAAACGTCTAGGACGAGAACAGAACAGTACTTCCTGTCTTCGAATGCAGTTTGTATTACGGAAGTAATTTGATTGACTTGTTAAATTGTACCAATCTTTTCTCTAAAGCCAAATTGGTGATCCGGGCGGTTGCTGCGTTCTGTTAAACCTAGCGTAATACGTGGAAGAATAAGTTTCTCTAAGAGCCTAGTGGAACTGATAAAGAGAAGAGAAGACTGATAAAGTCAGTATGACAAAGCATGAGTTTTATATTTCTACCCGGTACTCGTAGGGTACATGGGTATGTTGTAGTCGTGTGAATATAGGTAACATACAGAAGGAATCATTACCAGGAATCATCTCATCACCCTTAAAGTTTATTTATTCTTGATCAGCATCAACAGTTGAGTTGATATACGAGTCCGTATGAACGCGTAGATCTCAGAAACTATAAGAGATAGAGCTATAGGATTTGTCATGGAGACCCCTACAATGCCCACGAAGTTCAATCGGAGTTATAATTTTTTAAAGAAGTTATAAAATGTTTAGTCTGTTTTCCCACTGAATCGGTAGTATGGTCGTAGGGGGGCTGGAGTTGTTGTTTCGCCCAAACGGAAAAGTATGCAACAAAAACTTTTTGCTGAAAATTCAAACTTTTTATGTAAAAACCAGCGCGGTAAAAAAAGATTTTTGTCGCTATTTTTCAATGAATAATTCAATCACTTCCAATCAACATAAAACAAGCATGACTAGCACGTTTTTATCCTTAAGGATACACTATGAATATCCTTGATGATTTTTAATTTTTAATTGTTATATTTACTCTTCTATTGTTAAACATTATTTTTGAGCAAAAAAAATTAATATCACAAATAGTCATTAAGCTTGAGCAAAAGAAAATAAAACTCAAAATGAATGATTATTCGTGATTTTTATTTTTTTTGCTCAAAATAAAACTTACCAAGCAACAACTTTTGATCCTTTAAGGATATTGCCAATATTGTCCTATGTCCTTATAAAGGGAACCTAGAGCAACAATTGACAACAACAACAATAAAAGGTATTTTACATGTGTTTGTTGTAATTATTTAATATGAGGTCAACTGTTACATACAGAGCAGCAGCAGATATACACGATTACCAAACAAATGATAATAATGATAATGATAAGTATCATAATGATCAACCAGTAGAACAATTAGGTACATTATTTTCAATTTATTATGCATTTATGTATTTTTATAATTTTTATTTAATTTTAGGAATAATAATTTTGACCGCGACTTGCTGGACAAGTTGCACCTTTGGTCGGTTAGCATTATTTTAAGCGCAGAAAAGGCACGCTCTACGCTAACTTGGGTAGCTGGAACCGCGAGCACCACCTTAGCAAGCTGATATAAATTCGGGTACTGAAATTGCTTCTCACTCCAGTACTGCATTATATCAGCGCCTAGGCTGATGGGCTTCGGGCTGTAACTATCAATTTTAGCATATCCTTTTAATAATTCCTGCTGCCCATCATCTTCAGCTTCCTTTTCGGCATCGACCTCAATGCTACTTAAAAGCTCGGCCAAGAGCGAGCAAGACTGAAAATTTTGCGAAAGCAAACTGGTCTCTGTCAAGCTAGAGGTTGAGCAGGCTTCATCTGTATCAATCTGAAAATATGTTGAATTAATTATTGTTCATTATTTGTTCAACAGCCGGCATATCCAGTGCAGAAAATATTTGAGACGTTAGCGTTTTGAAGTACTCCGAATTAAAAATAGCCAGCGGAAGCTTTTCCAGCGTCACCAAATCGATGCACGCATCCTTCACTTCATTTTTGCCCATTGTTATTGCAAATTTAATTTTTTTTTTCGGCAGCTTCGTCTTCCTGAATGTCAGCTATCTCAGCTTCATACTCCGATTTATGCTTAGTTTGCATATGCCGCTTCATGTTGCACCCCTACTCGCCAACTAACGTTAATTTGTAAATTTTGCACTCGGAAACATTATTTTCTCGGAAATAAAAAAATTGCGGAGAACAAAATTTCGCTTGCGTCCCATATCGAAACTCAATAGAAATTATCTACAATAAGTCATTCTTACTGATAAGTTTCAGTCTTAGACTAAGATAAGCGCTACTACAAATAGATCTAAGCGCGTGCGCTTCCGCTGTCTTCTTTTGTTTTCTCTTCTCGTACGCTTTCGGCCTAAGGTAAGCTTAATCACATCGACCATTATGATGATTATCACTACTATTATTATCATTATTATAATTTTTTTGGTAATCGTGTATATCTGCTGCTGCTGCACTGTATGTAACAGTTGACCTTATATTAAATAATTGCAACAAACACAAGTAAAATGCAACAAAGATACTAGTTTGCGTAGAAACAGACAGACGGACATGCTCATATCAACTCAGGAGGTGATCCTGATCAAGAATATATATACTTTATAGGGTCGGAGATGTCTCCTTCACTGCGTTGCTCACTTTTAGACAAAATTATAACATCTTCTGCAAGGGTATAAAATTAAAAATTAAATTTTTTGAAAATCCTAACTGCGTATAAAATCCTAATTTTTTTAATCCTAAAAGTTTGAAACAAACTTGAACTGTGTAGGCAGTATAGAAGTCTCCATGCTCTATCCTATAGCTTTACCTTTTATAGTCCCTGAGATCCACGCGTTCATGAATATTCAGATGAACATGGCTTTATCGCAGAGTTCGTAAATAACAGTTGACCGTTTTTCGTGTTTCGGTCTGCTCTCTAACACAACCGAAAAAGACGATACTCGTGTGCTCCCGCTCTGAACAGAACTTTTCGTTTCTCTTTATTTTCGGTTAACTGTTCTCAGTTTAGGGGTTCTTGTTATGCTCACTCAATAACAACTTAGAGAGAGCGATTCAACTGAACGCTCGCTCATTGGGGGTCAGCAGAAGAGCGAAAAATCGAAAGACTCATCGTAAACGGTCTTTTGTCTTCAGTAGCTTTTTAATAACGTTTAGAAACAGCTTTAATATATTTATTAGATCTTAAAATTATATTTATTATTTATTCAGTATTTGGCTTAGCAACAAGTAGAGAATTTAAAGTTTCTGCACTTAAAGTGCTTCGTCGCTCGCTTAAAATGTATTCAAGCGCTGAAAAGGCCCTCTCAACAGTCACCAGAGTCGCCGGTACAGCCAGTACTATGTACGTGTGCGAGCGTACTCATACTTTTATTTTCTTCGCTCGTTGCAAAACGGTCAGCTAATGACCAGAGCAAAAAGAACGCGCGAAATTTGTTTTTGGTTGAGCTCAGACCGTTTGTTCAGGAGACACTGGTCAACGGCTCTTTTCTGACCTTTTTCGCAAGTGGTACGCAAAAAACAGTTTTTTGGTGACTACAAAAAACGGTCAAATGTTTATTGCGAGCTCTGCTATATCGACTCTGCTGTTGATGCTGAAAAAGAATATGTGTATATACTTTATGGGGTACTCTACCTGGTATACCGGGAATAAAAATTATTTACTAATAAATACTGATTTAAAAGACTACGTGTTTTTAAAGGTTACAAAAATAATTAATTTCTTTAACTTATTTTTGTAAAACTACATTTTAATGTATTGAACAATACATTTTTGTAATATACTTCGTTTATGCGATGCCGTATTCACTCTTTAATTTTACGATTTAAGCCGATTCGTGTGCGCATAAATGATACATATATCATAATATCGGCAATATACGAAAGTTGAGTACGATTTTATCCCTAAACGGCTGGAATATCTACTAAAATCAAATCAAATCAAGCTTTCAAAAAATCGTGATTGCCATCGCATAAACATAGTAATAGTGTTGCATGCTGTATAATATGTGATTTTGGTATGTGAATAAAAGCAATTTTTTATTAACATTTTATAGAAATATCTTTAATAATTCAAAATGTATATTGTTTTGAGGGTCTTTACTTCCAATTTTTTATCTGAGAAATCCTTATAAGAATATGTGTATTATTATTTAACGGTGAGAAGCCATACTGAATTAATCTATGTACTGTCGTCATTGTCCCTAATGTAATTGGTATTGTTGTTTTCTTTAATTTTTGTTTAGATTCGGGTGGTGAACGCGTTTCGCCAAGGTCTTGATGCCCGCTATGGTGACCATACTAATACGTCGTTGGCCGAGGTATTACGCAAACAAAATTCGATGAGCAAACGTCTTTCGGAAACATCTTCGATTGAGTATGCCGATAATATACCGGATGAGTTGACCATACCTGAAATAGATGTCGAACGATTATCATCGCACAGTCATACTGAAACAGCGGTTTAAATATTAATGTAATACATTTGCATATAACGAGAAAACATTCTCAAAAGGATCCATTTAATAAGAAGCTTTTGTGACAGAATTTGTGACAGTTCGTCTGTTAAAAAAAAGATAACTTGTATCCCATTTGTGAAATCTTCATTAAGTTAACTAAATGATGATAAATACAATATGTAAGAGTAACATTTTAAATCTTTTATTTTAAATTTACACAATACATTATTTTGGCTTTGTTACCTAATGATGTTAAATTTTATGTTTTTAAGTTTTAAATATACCTGGCAATTAAATTATTTGGGGTAAAATTTTCACAATAAAAAATACAAAATGCAAATAAATTTATAGTTTCCAAATACAATAAAAAAAAAAAAATTGTCAATAAAAGTATTCAATGTTTACAATTGGTTTCAAATTTTTCTTAACATAAAAATATATAATAATGTGAGAAAGGTGAGAAAAGGCCTATTCAAATGTAAAAGTATTTCGAAAATTCATTTTAATCGTGTTTGTGGATGACCGTTGCCATTGATAAGGTTATTTTAAATAACGACACCCAGCGACCGTAGAGCGCTACGGTTTGTTAGTAAAGGCAAGTTAATAGAAGTCTACAATAATAGAAAAGAAGATGAAGATTTTCATTCCAATTTAGTCCTGAAAGAACGAAAACCAG
The DNA here is from genome assembly GCF_030179905.1 of Drosophila bipectinata. Taxonomy (NCBI): domain Eukaryota; kingdom Metazoa; phylum Arthropoda; class Insecta; order Diptera; family Drosophilidae; genus Drosophila; species Drosophila bipectinata. The sequence continues at coordinate 15,089,529 of NC_091740.1, read as the reverse complement.
AACATTTTTTTTGTATATGTGTATCTGAAAGTTAGTGGGTCTTGTTTCATTTGCCTTTGTCACATTTGGATATTCAGTGAAAATTATTAAAACAAAAATGGGACGGTAAATAAACAAAACTAGAACAACGATATACTCCATTTTTATACAAATGTAAGGCTAAAATAGACAAACTTGCGCTTGCACACGTATTCTTGGCCATCCCGGCTATTCAAGTATCTGTTAAGAGAGCATTTTGACCATTACAATTTCAATGGAATACCCAAACCTTTACTCTTTATTGTTAGGCTAAAATTTAAATAAATGTAAAAAAAAAAAAGATAACAAAAAATTACTTTTTCATTCAAAACGTTACACACTGTGCATCGAACAGAATTCAAAGTGTTGAAAAGACTTTTTTAATTGACTTTTTCGATCAATCGGTCTTTTAATGAGGGTCTCTGTGCGAACGTCAATCATATCCCTCGAATCTCTCAACGTCAAAAACTCAACCGAAAACCAAAATCAAAAGAAAGTAAGTCACCTGCTCTAAAAGAGAGTGATTGTAAACATTTTTTTCGGTTTTTCTCATAAACTGAACATAAGGAGAAACAAGAAAGGAAAGCTAACTTCGGGCGGAGCGGATATACCCAAACAGTTAAAACCGGATATATATCGCAAACATCGGATATAGTTGGCCGATCCTTATGAGAATATGATAATAAAACCCAATTTATTATAATACAAAATTTCAAACAAATCTCAAACTTCTATCTTCAAAAATACCAAAGTTGGTATTTCTACCGAAAACCACTTCCGATTGTTCAGATATATGGCAGCTATAAAATATCGTAGGCCGATCGTTAAGAAATTTGGTAGGTCGAAAGTTGGGTCATTTCCGATCGTTCGATCGAGTTATACGGCAGCAAATAGCTCTCACCTAAAAGTTGAACTCTCTAACTCTAAAAACACCCAAGTTATACCATTTACGATCAATCAGTTAGATGACAGCTATAGACTTATATACTGCGTGCAAAGGAAAGAAGGGTGTGTGCAAAGTTTCAAGACGATAGCTTTAAAACTGAGAGACTAGTTCGCGTAGAAACAGACAGACAGACGGACAGACGGATATGCTCATATCAACTTAGGAGGCGATTCTGATCAAGAATATATATACTTTATAGGTTCGGAGATGTCTCCTGCACTGCGTTGCACACTTTTGACCAAAATTATAATACCCTCTGCGAGGGTATAAAAAGGTTAATTTATTATTGCGAGCTATGCTACATATGTACATATCACTATCACTGAATTTGGCCGGAAATTTAGAGGCGCCATTTTAAAAATAATTTCACTTTAAATAAGCATCTCGATGCCTATTTCTCAGGTGCGAGAGCAACTTGGACGTGTTGCCGAGTTAAGTTAGGTTGATTTGGAGCTCCTTTCCGTAACTCTGGCAGTAACATATATGGTATTAGATCTAATCCAAATAAACCGTCGATGCGGTCTGGCCTGGTAAAAGTGGGATCAGCTAAGTATAATCCCTGAAAATGCTGAAAAGTATCCATGTTGACAATGCTCATGTGTAAAGGAGATGTTATCGATTTGAGGACATAGTCTGGTCGCCCCAGATGGTTAACTTCATTGAAATTCATTTATTTATTCACTTTCTAATTATTAAAGGCTTGTTTATCTTGGTTGGGTTACAATTGTTAATTTATTAAGTTTAATTGCTCATACCCCAATTCACTCCTCCACTCCAATGCTACTGGAATAGAGCCCTGCCTATCATTGCTCCAACATGATTGATCTGACCTAGGGACATGTCAAACATGCTCGCGGTGAAGTCATGGTAAGTTATAAGTGACAAAGATGGTGAGTTATCGACGTTGGACCACTTTAATTCTGGAATATTAACACACAATCCGAACTGAAGCATCACGCGGACGAATGATAAGTAAAAAATTATGATTATTGATTTGGGTTATGCTTTGGCTAAACACTAATTTGGAAATTTATCCAAATCGGATTAAAGTTGGATTTGGATTGATTTCCTATATCAAGATTTTCACAGGATAATCTTCATAACAGAAAGTTGCGATGGTAAGATTAAGAGCAATGTAACGCGATGTCAACTTTTTAAATTTTTTATAATGCTCCAACAAAAAAGAATAGATGAGTAGTGAGTAAATTGGAAATCCTTTATGAATTCCCAAAGAATTTGTGAGTTGTGAGTAGATTAGAAAATCTGGAAGAATTTAATATATTGAAATTAATTTTTAAACCAATAACTACAATAAGCTATAACAAAGATAGGCCAAAAACAAATTAAATCGTTGAATTAAATGCACCTACTTTTATTTGATGGGAGTGCAGCAACCGACGGCGATGGTCTGATCAAAAGAAGAAGAAGAAGAAGAAGTGAGAAACTTCCCGGTACTAAGATGGCAATGCATTCGCAAGAGGGCTTGAACATCATCGTATCGAGGGGTCGTATGTCGCATACACGAAAGAATGCCGCACACCTGGGCGAAAGCTTAAGTTACGGCAATGCCTTACCATACAAAATGGGAGAAAGAGAGCCACCGCTAGTGCAAGACGGCAAATACAGGTGGCAGATTGACTGCATGGGAGGGGGTGGCCGCTCATGGGAGAGACCAAGGTAGAAAAGGACGTATAGATCAGAGATGTTTACATTCCTGAAACCTTATTCTGTTGATACTGAATACTTCAGAATATATAATGTTTGGAAAAAATATGCTGCCGTCATAAGACCAAACAAAGTCTGTTGGAGCCTTTTCAGCTTATTTAGCACTTCGAAAAGTGACAACAGTGGCAGAGGAGCAAGCCAACGAACTTTTATTGAGTTGCTTTTTAAACGCAGTTTTCTCCGAGTTTGACCGGACAGGTACTAATCTCTACGATTTACCATTTCCTAATAGTTTTTTCATAGATCAACATTTTTTTGATAGTTCTTAGGACTAAATCAGAATCTAAAAATCAAAGCTTCTAAAAACTTTAAATCTCTTGAGAACACGTACAACTTTTTTTTTCTTGAGCAGTGGCCGCTTTTATTTTTTAAAAACGTATTTTATTGTTTTCATCTTTATTGTTGGCACCTAATGCCAATGCATAACTCAGGCTGACAGGTGCCAAGAGCGAATGACTGAACCAAAGCATAAGCCAGAAATCAAGATCAGCAATATAAGTAGCGTTACCAGGTGGGACCCGAGAAGCTAGTGATGAGTAAGGAGTGGGACCTGAGAAGGAACCACAAAAACAGCTGACCAAGCGTCATGCAGCTTTCTTTAACATTGGCCTACTAATCATAATTTAAGCTAAGTTTCGAGCTACATCCGGTTGAAGGTAGAACCGGTACCAGGTTAGTTTTTTAGTACAATAACCGCGTTTAACCATAACCTAACCTAAAATCCTCAGCGTATTACTCCCACCAGTAGAACTACAATCAGGCCCTGAGCATGGTGCTGCCGCCAGATACACCCCCAGCACGATCATCTACCAATACAAAATCATCACAAACCCTCAAAACCATCACACACCCTTCTTTCCTTTGCACGCAGTATATAAGTCGGAACGACCAGTATCGGCCGACTACCATCTGTCAAAAAAGTACCGGGACTGGATTAATTAAAACGCCTGTGCAAAACAGATTTCGGAAATTTTTTTTTTGTTATGTTGCTTACACTGTTCTGCATTACTAAGTAAAGTTTGAGCGCGATCTGTGAAGTAGTTTGTTTACAGTCGCTGGTTACGTCAGTCTATGTTCTAATGGCTTGCCGAATTTCATAATAACAACTATATTGAACAAAGAATTTGTCTTAAATTTTGTGTTGCGAACAAAATTTCTTGTACTGACACTTATGGTGAAGGCTTATGGAGATGCAGTTTTATCGAATACACGTGCTTTTAAGTGGTACAAAGCATTCCAAAAGGTTCGTGAGATTGTCGAAGACATGCCTTGTTCGGGACGACCATCCACCTCTCTCACCGACACTAACATCGATGCAGTGAAGGAATTTATTTCTGAAAATCATCATGTCAGGTTACGAGAGATAGCACAAGTCCTGAAAATCTCTCACGAGTCAATTCTTACCATTTTGACTGACCGTTTGGGGATGAAACGAGTCGCTGCACGGCTTGTTCCAAAAGAGCTGAATTTCCTGCAAAGAGAATACCGAAAGCAGGTGTCTGCTGACATGCTGAATCGCGCTAATTCCGACTCCACGTTCATGAAACGTATTATTACAGCTGAATAGACGTGGATGTATAAATACGACACGCTTACAAGTCAACAATCGTCCGAATGGCGACCAAAATATGCTCCAAAACCGAAATTATGAAATTCGGCAAGCAATCAGAACATAGACTGACGTAAACTATACATATAAACAAACTACTTCACAGATGGCGCTCAAACTTAGTAATGCAGAACAGTGTAAGCAACATAACAAAAAAAAAATTTCCGAAATCGGTTTAGCACAGGCGTTTTAATTAATCCAGTCCCGGTACTTTTTTGACAGAAGGTATATCCTATAGCTGCCATATAACTGATTGATCGGAAATGGTATAACTTCGGTGTTTTTAGAGTTAGAGTTAGAATTTTACATGAGAGCTATTTTTGGCTAATAATACGATATGCTAAATTTCGTTAGGATCTACTGACTATATCCTATAGCTGCCATATAACTGAACGATCGGAAATGACCCAACTTTCGTGTTTTTGAAGATAGAAAGCTGGAACTTGGTGCAGATTATATTTTTCAGTTGATCCAACCTACCAAATTTTATTAGGATCGGCCGACTATTTCCTATAGCTGCCATATAACTGAACGATTGGAAATGACCCAACTTTTTTAAGATAGAAAGCTGAAACTTAGTACAGATTCCATTTATGTCAGTTGATGCAACCAACCAAATTTCATAGGGATAGGCCGACTATATCCTACAGCTGCCATATAACTTAACGTTCGGAAATGGTTTTTGGTAGAAATATCAACTTTGGTATTTTTGAAGATTTTTGAAGAAGCTTGGGGTTTTTTTAAAATATTTTTTATTGTAATTAATTGGTTTTATTATGATATTCTTATAAGGATCGGCCAACTATATCCAATGTTTGCGATATATATCCGGTTTTAACTGCAAGGGTTTATCAACTTCGGCTCCGCCCGATGTTAGCTTTTCTTTCTTGTTTTTTGTTAAATTTGAATTGTTCATATTTTGGTCCCACGAGTAGGCGGAAAGGGGTTCGTCCATCATGACATAGCTCGCTTGTCATAATAAGTCTGGTTAGAACTGGGAGGTCGGCCGGTCCCCCAGAGTTCGCATATTAGTGAATTTCTAAACCAAAGAAATGGCTTCTACTTTTATTTTTCATTTCCTATTTCTCAAGTGCGAGAGCATCTTGGACGTGTTTCCGAGTTGAGTTAGGTTGATTTGGAGCTCCTTTCCGTAAATCTGGCAGTAACAAATATGGTATTAGATCTAATTCAAATAAAGCGTCGATGCGGTCTGGCCTGGTAAAAGTGGGATCGGCTAAGTATAATCCCTGAAAATGCTGACAAGTATCCATGTTGACAATGCTCATGTGTAAAGGGGATGTTATCGATTTGAAGACATACGGTGGTCGCCCCAGATGGTTAAATTCATTGAACTTAATTTATTTATTCACTTTCTAATTACTGAAGGTTTGTTTATCTTGGTTAGGCTACAATTGTTAATTTATTAAGCTTAAGGTCAGCTCATTGTTCGTACCCCAATTCCCTCCTCCACTCCGATTTCCTCTTTGGCTCTGTGACTCTTCATAGACTACTATAGTAGTATACTATATAGTATACTAAAGTATACTTTTGCAAACAAGAGAAAAACGCTTTGCACAGATTAAAGAAAGAATCTAAGCGTTTTGTAAGCTCGCTGTTAAAGTGTTGCAGAGAGACTGTTTTTTTTTTGTTTTGTTAATAAACTCAGAGAAATCTGAAAAAATCATATATATTACATTTAATTTAAATTTAATTTCGGTGACCTTGTATTTTATCTACGGCAGCAGTGCTTCGCCGAAGCTATACAGGCCAGCGCCGTCTCTTCCACCGGTAATGTCCATTAACAGCCGTCATTTCCTGACTAAAATAGAGAAGTTCAGGTACTTCTTGCCTAAGGGATTCGGCGCTGTAAACCGTGTGAGCGCTGGATATTAATGACGCTAATTATGATGTGGACCTTGATCTTGTACTTAACGGGTTTATGAAATGAGGCGAAACAAAAGTACGGCAGTTCTATTGAAACCTTACAGTTTATTTTCTTGTTCCAAAACACCCAGAAAATCCTTAAAAAAACAGTCCGCCTAAACACCCTTATAATAGTGTTTTTGTCTCTAACATTTAATTGAAACTACAAAAAAATTCTTCGTCATATCGCAACTAAAAATCAGAGAAATCGATAAGGGACCAGTTGAAAGTGCGTAATATGACAAGGACCTTCTTATGGCCAAAGATGATCGATATTCAAGAGAGCCGTCACTTGAATTCGGATTAAGACGTCTAGCAAAGGCTTCATCCCAGAAAATATTACTGGTGTTATCTTTTAGAGCTGCTACCTGGGGACCTTGGGACATTTCGAGCTTCCAAAAGATGCTAAGAAGAGGATTTAAGGACGCAATTGGCAGATCGCCATAGTAAGAGGTCGAGCATCTATTGAAAGGGACACAAGCCATCTTAGCACCGATTCTTAAATCATTTATGGTGTAGTACTACATTTTATTGTTAGGTCTAGCTCTTTTGAAACTGCGAAAGCATAAGATTTTGTGAAATGCTATTAGCTATAAATCTAGAATTTTTTTTTAATGATTTGGCTACTGCACAGTGGTCGAGCTTGTATGGAACCGCGGCCATAAATACTTATAGATGTGCTCTCGCTATGAAACTTTCACCAAATATCTAGAAAAATATTATAAACATTTTTTTTTTTTTTTTATTATCAATCAATCAATAGTTATATTTAAAATCTGTCCGGAGATATGGACAATAATTAAATTTTATAATGGGACCTTAACTTAATGAAATATTGAGTAGTACAATGTTTGCTTATCCTAGGAAACTAATTTTAACAGTAAACCTTAGCGATAGAATTCAAGTTATTTCGCCCGAGTGGCAGAGGTCCAATGGGTGGGTCCGTTTCAGCCTCCTTGTGGTGTAGCTGTTGTCCAAAAGATTGATGGCCTCAGGGTTAGGATGTCGGTCCAGCCTTTCCACGTACCTATTGGCGAATCGCTGAACTTCTTCGCTCACATATGGGACTCTCAGTTGGGCGTGGATTATCGCATTGTCGTGGAACGGATGAGCTCCAGTTAAAGTTCTTAGGGCCTTGCTTTGGGCGATCTGGATGATCCTTCGGTTGCTTAGACACGCCGTCCCCCATAGCTGGATACCATAGGTCCAGACTGGCTTTACAATGGCCTTATATATAAGGAGCTTGACTCTTTGCTATATTATAAACATATGATAAAAAAAGTTACCAGATCGTACTACTATCTCCTATAGCTTCCATAGGAACGATTGCATCAGTGATGGCGCTTTCATGAGTGAGCAGTCATAAAATCATTTCTAATGGTCAGATCAGGCAACAGACAAATATTATACTAAAATAAAAAAATATTTGGAATGACTGCTTAACTACTCTCCCACGCCAACCTCCTCAAAAAAAAGTATGATACCGAAAAAATAGTTAATATATTTAAGTAGAATACGAACAATATTAGAAAATCATATACATAATTTTTAAATTGTTCCATTTAGTAAAGAAATAGTTGTCTCTAGCAGCGGTGATTTTTGGATATAAGTAATTTTTCTTTGCCCACTAATAAATGGGTCAGAGCTTAAAAGCAATCTTTTTAGTAAATCTGTATTTGAGGCGACTCGTAAAATTTCCGAAATTTAAAAAAATTTTTTTCCGAACGGTGTGAAAAAAGGAAGAAGAAGACATTTTTGCCTCCTAGATTTTGCCGGTACTCTGACGACGAAAATTATGGCTATAAAGTTGAATGGCGCGTTGCCGGGTCAAAAAAAAATAAACAGCTGATTTTGGGGTGTAAAAAGAATTCATTTGATTTCTTTTGATAGCCAAAACATGGAGCGAAAATTGAGAGAAAAAAATTGTCGGACCAAAAAATTTTCGGCCCGCGAGGATTAAGTCAAGCTAATTAGTGCGGTCAAGGCGAAGCCCATAATATGGGATTTGACATTTAATTCCATAAATAGGGTGGACATTTAATTCAGAAGTGGAAAGGCATTTTAATTCCATAAAATGGCATTGAAATGATTTGTGATTGATTTTGATATTGATTTTGACCCAGTTTTCTTTTTCTTAATCAGCTCCTTAGCGGCGAAATACATAAAGAAATCACCAAAATCTAATCGGTTTGAATTCATTTTTGCTTATTTGTTTTTTGTTTACAAACAACAGCTGTTCAGTATTACCCTTTTCCTTAATTTTTTTGGTCACACTAGCTCGGTAGCCAAATAAAGAGCGATTTCGCTAGCACACGTGTGACAGCGAATTTTCGTCGTCAGAGTACTAGGCTTTAGAATCGAATTCGACATACTTTTTCGGCCAATTTGTACGATAGGTGAATAAAATCGAATATACGCATGAAGCGGTGACAGTCCAAACTCAAATCGCTCCTCATGAACTTATTTTTAAAAAAAAAACTTTTAGGTTGTTCATTTCTGTTGGTTTGGCATATAAAGCATTTTGTGGATGTTGTTTCGCTTTATTCATTACAAACTTTACCATCAACAATGGTAAGTTGCAAAAAATGTTCGATATTATTATTTCAACAACATAACAGACACAGAACAAAAACGTGCTTCCCTCCTAGATAGAGATGGAAAAAGAGGTTAGGTTGCATTTTTTAATCCCAAATGTGCTACGCAGGATTCCGTATCTGAAGTAAACATTTTTATAATCTTTAAATATTAGTATATAAAAGCACATAAAAACTTAAAACTTTACATATACGAACTAAAAAGACGCACATTTTTAACAAAACACAGAACAAATTATTTATATATATATATATGTCGCAGTGTGATTCTGGTAATTGGGAATCCGGGGAATTCCCTGTTTCTGCTTTACCCGTTGATACTGAGCGAAAGCACGGCAGCAGAGGCAGGGACGCTCTGCTGCTGAGTGAGGTTCGATGGTAAGATACCAAGAGTCTTGAGTAAGACAGAGATGGCTGTATACGCTCGACTGGAGTGAGTTTATGACGTGAGCGCGTACGCAGTATTTAATTTAGCTTGGGTATTGGAACCGATCGGAACTCGCTGTGCAGCTGTGTCAAACATCAAAAGCATCAACATGGATAACATACCCTTGCCGCCGACCAACTTACCCTTGGCTCCGACATCAGAAGTGGGATCGGCTCCGCCAAAAGAGGACAGCTCTAGCGTATATAGGGCAGCCTTGGAAGAGCAAAATCGCAATTTAATGGAAATAATAAAATCCACCGGATTTTATTGTCACCCTATTGCTCTCTAAATGGAAGGCAAAGAATTTGGAGGAGATTGCGGTATCAGTAGCGTTGGCTCACATGGCTCAAATTGATAATTATTTGTTGCGTTGGCTGTTTACAACGAATGTGACGACTCGTAATGAGCTGCAGCAGCAGCTACAGGCTTATGCTTTCAAGAAGCGCAACAACGAGGAGGACGGATATTCGACGGGTCCGGATAAGAAGAAAACAAGGATGCAGTCGCAGGTTAAGTGCCATTTTTGTGGAAAAGCTGGCCACAAATATGCAGAATGCCGCTCTCGAATGGAGAAAGCATCAGCCCCTACAGAAAAGAGTTATAGCGTAAGCAGCACGGCCGGATTGAAGGATCGATCAAAAATTAAATGTTTTAAGTGCGGTGAAAACGGACATGTGGCTTCTGTATGCCCCAAAAATCGTACTGGTGGAAACAGCAAGAGCTACGAGAAGCGAGTTGACCTTTGTACAGTAGCTCCACCAAGTGGAACAATTACCTTATCTGGTGAGTCTATTCCATATTGTTTCGATTCTGGAGCCGAATGTTCACTGGTCAAGGAGAGCGTTGCGGATAAATTCGACGGAAAACGATTTCACAATATTGTAACTCTAAATGGCATAAGTAACGATTCAATTTGTAGCACATCGCAAGTTCTGAGTAATATTAATATTGAACAATATTGTTTTGAAGTTTTATTACATGTAGTTATGGACAAATATTTGAAGCATGACGTGTTGATTGGCCGTGAAGTTTTAGGCCTGGGCTTTGGTGTATCAATTGATGCAGAAAAATTTTGCTTTTATAAGACAAAAAGAGTAAATGTTCTGAGTCTAGTGAAGTATGAAGAAATCATAAATTCTGATACCAATTTAAACGATTCTGATAAGACGATATTAAACAATATGTTGAGATCAGAGAACGGCAAGGGTACACCCAAACAATAAGTGTACCCGAATCATTTGTGCGTTAACATCACTTAGAGTGTGATCGGCACTCTTAAATAAGGTTTGTTGCCTTTCACTGATATTTTCGGACATGCTCATACGCACACTCGCAAAACGACTTCGTGCTCTTTTCTGCATGTATACATGAGTTGACGCCGATCAATATGATAAAGCAAAAGGAATGGGCGAAATTGAGAGCACAAAACTTGAGACAAACAATATGTGAGAGACAAGTGTGTTGTTGTTATTCTTGCATTAGCTTCATACATGCATACATATTTGTTTTTAAGTATGCACATATATGTGAGATAAAAATAAAAGCCGTGTTTTGCTACTTCGTTGTGTGTATTTAATTTTAATGTTTTTAACAAAGTCATTACATATTTTAAATAGTTTATATAGTCTTAGTTTTGTATAATAGTTTTCCTTTTGGATCCATTTTAATCTTAGATTAGTTTGTCGTAAAAATAAAAGTAATTGCCGTCTTCAGTGACTAATAAAAATAACAAATGCGTATAACTATTACAAGTGAATGCGTCTTCAATGACTGGGTCTTACAATATGCTTAAAAATATGATAATGAAATTTTGTCTCCAATGACTAGTATTAAATAAAAAAAATGAATTAATGAAATTGACCATGTAAATTATAAAAAAAAGTAAATATAACTTATTCTGATTTGTTAATATGCTTGTAATAAGAGTGCAAAAATAATAAACTGTCAATAGATGTTGGACCCAACCTATTTCGCTTTTGAGTAATGACATTGCCAGCTAACGAAAATACTCTTTCAGCCGGTGCACTACTTGCAGGTATTGAAAGAAACTTCAGTGCCACCTTTGACAGAAGAGGGTAACGGTTTTCATTTACTCTCCACCACTGCAGTACATCGAAATCGTGACTTAAAATAACCCTTTCTCTACAATATTTTTCTATTTCTTCTATTGGGGATTCTCTAGAGTTCTTATTAGATGATGTAGCAACTAAGGTTGGGAAAAAAAATTCTGGTTTTGAAACAGATGTTATGCTTGGTGACGGCTCTGATAAAGTGGATATTTCTGTGCAGGACGTATATGGACTAGAAACATGGGTTGTATCACTTTCTTTTGAAATATGAATTTTTAACATTTCTAAAACACACTGCTGTTTAATGTCGGCCATGTCTGTATCCTGCATATGTGCAGCCGGGGGATACAAAAAAAACGCCACCTTGTGCAATATGGTCAAATTTGCTGTCCATATGTCAACAACTTTTGTTTTTATCGTTTCTTTTAATGTTGCAATTGATGAGATGTCTGATATGTTTGGCTCGCATAGCACACAAATTTTTGTAATTGAAGGCAGCACAAAACAAAGTGAAGGCGAGCTGCAAGTTTGAAGTTCTTTAAAAATCCTTTCGAAGGATTCCAGCAACCCAACTAACATTTTTAATGTTGACTTATTGACATCCATCAATCTTTCGGCCCCTTTCTCGCCTAATATATTGTAGACAGCCACCCAATTATCGTCGATAGATTTCAGCATTGCGTAGTTTGAATTCCACCTTGTTGGGCATGAACTCTTTAGAGATGTGTTTAACTTATGCTGCAAATTGGCTTTTTTGAAGTACCTAACAATTTTTTTGCATGTTGTCATTGTTTCGATTAGATCCGTTGTTTCTGAAAATGATTGTTCTAAGCAATTGTTTAAAAGATGACTGCTGCAGTTAAGCCTGATGTTGTTTTCTAATGCTTTTATCATGTTGCTGCCCCTATCTGTTACAAATATGATCTCGTCAATGTTTTCAATATTAAATTTTGAGAAGACTTTTTTATTTTAGTTAGAATGTTTTCTCCGCTGCTTTTCTCTGATTCCATTGACTTAAGGCCCAAAATTAAATCACAAAGAACATTGTTTTTAAGATAATGAATTGTGATGCCCAAGAAGTTTCGTTGTAGATATTGGTCAGACCACATATCAACGGTGGCAGCTAATCCTGTAGTATCTGCTGCAATTTGAATTTCCGATGATATCAACCTTTTTTTTTCTTCAGCGTCCTTGTGGACCTTTCGACTTAACGTTGAAGGACTAGGCAGCAAGTCATCCACATCTATGTGATCCCCATAGGCGGCACCAATTTTTATAAAAAACTGAACCATGCTTTTATATCCAGGCCCGGCTACTGATGAAAACGGCTGACAATCTTGGACAATCCATTGACTGCATTTTTCAATCGCTTCTGCTTTGTCCGTTGCCGACACTTTCGTCACTTCTCTTGGTTGCCTTAATGTCATACAACATTTATGCCGAGACAAATTTTAAAACTTTTCGACAGGTGCCGCAAAATAGCCACCCTTCCACGGCACTTTCGTCTTCTTTAAGAATTGAATGTAAAATGTTCCACATAACACTTCTTCCTTTATGTTTTTGTGTTAAAGTGTACGTTCCACAATCAATTTTACTTTTTATAGAGTCCGGCGTTTCAGGCATTTTGCTTTTTACTTCTAAGACTTCAACTAACAACTGAAATCAAGCGACCAAAAAAACAAACCAGCGATCATGCATACCAGTACATACAAGTTTAAGACACTCGAAATCATAACTGTAAAACATAAGTGTTTCGCTCACAGCGCAATATTGCGCATTGCCTTTTGTGATCTACTGTTGCTTTTTGTACATTTGCTTTGAGTGCACTGTGCAGTTCACTAATCTGCGCAACATTTTTGAGTGTCTGGTGAAATAGAATCTACGCTTACTGTTTGAGTGAGTGACGAAATGCAAAAACACGAAACACGGAAAGCGATTTGTGCGTTTGGGTGTGTTGTTCTATTCCTTTTGTTCGTGAGTGTGACAAGCACTCCAAACTTATAAGTGTGATTCGGGTGCCAAAAAGTAACACCCTTGACGTTCTCTGGTTGAGATGTCACTCTGATAGGTTTATTGACGGAATTCCAATGACTCGCGTGACGACAGGTCAATTAGAAATTAGGCTAATAGATCCACAAAAGACTGTGCAACGCCGACCTTATAGGCTTAGCGAAGATGAGAGGAAGCACGTTCGGTGCAAAATTGAAGAATTGCTTACATCAAAAATTATTCGTCCCAGCTGTTCACCATTCGCTAGTCCCATGATGCTGGTTAAGAAGAAAAATGGCACAGATCGTCTTTGTGTAGATTACCGCGTTTTAAACGACAATACAATTGCCGATAAATATCCTTTGCCTCTTATTTCGGATCAAATAGCTCGTCTTCGTGGTGCAAGGTACTTTTCGTGTATAGATATGGCAAGTGGATTTTACCAAATCCCTGTACACCCAGACTCAATTGAGCGAACGGCCTTCGTTACACCCGATGGACAGTACGAATTCTTAACCATGCCCTTTGGTCTGAAGAACGCACCTTCTGTGTTTCAGCGTGCAATAATAAAAGCCTTGGGTCCGTTGGCATACACATTCGCAATTGTTTACATTGACGATGTTATGGTAGTAGCTAAAACAAAAGATGAAGCGTTAGAACGACTAGAGATAGTTTTGGACACCTTAAGCAAAGCCGGATTTTCATTTAATATAACGAAATGTTCGTTTCTTAAAACTAAAATCGAGTACCTTGGGTATGAAATAACGAATGGAGAAATTCGGCCAAATGCACGAAAGATCCAGGCATTGATAGGGTTGCCACCTCCGGAAACTGTTACTCAACTACGACAGTTCATTGGTTTAGCATTGGTGGAGTATTATTGCAAATGTACTTCTCCGGCAGAAGCAAAATACCACTCGTACGAACTAGAGACTTTAGCAGTTGTCAATGCTACGAAGTATTTTAGGCATTATTTACAAGGTCGTAAATTCGTCGTTTACACTGATTGTAACTCTTTAAAGGCCAGTCGCACTAAAATGGAATTAACACCGAGAGTGCATAGATGGTGGGGGTTTTTACAGTCATTTGAGTTCGATATTGAATATAGAAAGGGGGAGCGGATGGCGCATGTTGATTTCCTTTCCCGAAATCCACTGTCAGAAGGAAATAAGTGTGTGGATAAAATAATTGAGAAGCGTATTAATCTTACTGAAGTGACCGACAATTGGTTGGTGTCCGAACAGCAGCGCGACCCTGAAATAATCAATATTTCATCCAAGTTACGCAATAACGAGTTACCGGAAAATTTAAATAAAACGTTTGAATTAAGAAAGGGTATATTGCATAGGAAAATACAAAGGAATGGTAAAACAAGGTGCTTGCCAGTAATTCCAAGGGCGTTTAGGTGGGCAGTGATCAACCACGTACACGAATCTGTTATGCATTTGGGATGGGAAAAAACATTAGATAAGGCATATGGATATTACTGGTTCGAGAACATGACCAAGTATGTACGTAGATTTGTGGAAAATTGTATCACGTGCAAACTAGCAAAACCCCCAAATGGAAAGGTCCAGGCAGAATTGCATCCAATTCCTAAGATAGAGATACCATGGCACACAGTGCACATCGATATAACGGGTAAAATGAGTGGCAAAAACGACTTGAAGGAATGCGTTATTGTTTTAATAGACGCATTCACCAAGTTTGTTTATTTTTACCACACACTGAATATAGACACCGAAAGCTGTATTAAAGCTGTGAAATCGGTTGTGAAATTGACCATGTAAATTATAAAAAAAAGTAAATATAACTTATTCTGATTTGTTAATATGCTTGTAATAAGAGTGCAAAAATAATAAACTGTCAATAGATGTTGGACCCAACCTATTTCGCTTTTGAGTAATGACATTGCCAGCTAACGAAAATACTCTTTCAGCCGGTGCACTACTTGCAGGTATTGAAAGAAACTTCAGTGCCACCTTTGACAGAAGAGGGTAACGGTTTTCATTTACTCTCCACCACTGCAGTACATCGAAATCGTGACTTAAAATAACCCTTTCTCTACAATATTGTTCTATTTCTTCTATTGGGGATTCTCTAGAGTTCTTATTAGATGATGTAGCAACTAAGGTTGGGAAAAAAAATTCTGGTTTTGAAACAGATGTTATGCTTGGTGACGGCTCTGATAAAGTGGATATTTCTGTGCAGGACGTATATGGACTAGAAACATGGGTTGTATCACTTTCTTTTGAAATATGAATTTTTAACATTTCTAAAACACACTGCTGTTTAATGTCGGCCATGTCTGTATCCTGCATATGTGCAGCCGGGGGATACAAAAAAAAACGCCACCTTGTGCAATATGGTCAAATTTGCTGTCCATATGTCAACAACTTTTGTTTTTATCGTTTCTTTTAATGTTGCAATTGATGAGATGTCTGATATGTTTGGCTCGCATAGCACACAAATTTTTGTAATTGAAGGCAGCACAAAACAAAGTGAAGGCGAGCTGCAAGTTTGAAGTTCTTTAAAAATCCTTTCGAAGGATTCCAGCAACCCAACTAACATTTTTAATGTTGACTTATTGACATCCATCAATCTTTCGGCCCCTTTCTCGCCTAATATATTGTAGACAGCCACCCAATTATCGTCGATAGATTTCAGCATTGCGTAGTTTGAATTCCACCTTGTTGGGCATGAACTCTTTAGAGATGTGTTTAACTTATGCTGCAAATTGGCTTTTTTGAAGTACCTAACAATTTTTTTGCATGTTGTCATTGTTTCGATTAGATCCGTTGTTTCTGAAAATGATTGTTCTAAGCAATTGTTTAAAAGATGACTGCTGCAGTTAAGCCTGATGTTGTTTTCTAATGCTTTTATCATGTTGCTGCCCCTATCTGTTACAAATATGATCTCGTCAATGTTTTCAATATTAAATTTTGAGAAGACTTTTTTAATTTTAGTTAGAATGTTTTCTCCGCTGCTTTTCTCTGATTCCATTGACTTAAGGCCCAAAATTAAATCACAAAGAACATTGTTTTTAAGATAATGAATTGTGATGCCCAAGAAGTTTCGTTGTAGATATTGGTCAGACCACATATCAACGGTGGCAGCTAATCCTGTAGTATCTGCTGCAATTTGAATTTCCGATGATATCAACCTTTTTTTTTCTTCAGCGTCCTTGTGGACCTTTCGACTTAACGTTGATGGACTAGGCAGCAAGTCATCCACATCTATGTGATCCCCATAGGCGGCACCAATTTTTATAAAAAACTGAACCATGCTTTTATATCCAGGCCCGGCTACTGATGAAAACGGCTGACAATCTTGGACAATCCATTGACTGCATTTTTCAATCGCTTCTGCTTTGTCCGTTGCCGACACTTTCGTCACTTCTCTTGGTTGCCTTAATGTCATACAACATTTATGCCGAGACAAATTTTAAAACTTTTCGACAGGTGCCGCAAAATAGCCACCCTTCCACGGCACTTTCGTCTTCTTTAAGAATTGAATGTAAAATGTTCCACATAACACTTCTTCCTTTATGTTTTTGTGTTAAAGTGTACGTTCCACAATCAATTTTACTTTTTATAGAGTCCGGCGTTTCAGGCATTTTGCTTTTTACTTCTAAGACTTCAACTAACAACTGAAATCAAGCGACCAAAAAAACAAACCAGCGATCATGCATACCAGTACATACAAGTTTAAGACACTCGAAATCATAACTGTAAAACATAAGTGTTTCGCTCACAGCGCAATATTGCGCATTGCCTTTTGTGATCTACTGTTGCTTTTTGTACATTTGCTTTGAGTGCACTGTGCAGTTCACTAATCTGCGCAACATTTTTGAGTGTCTGGTGAAATAGAATCTACGCTTACTGTTTGAGTGAGTGACGAAATGCAAAAACACGAAACACGGAAAGCGATTTGTGCGTTTGGGTGTGTTGTTCTATTCCTTTTGTTCGTGAGTGCGACAAGCACTCCAAACTTATAAGTGTGATTCGGGTGCCAAAAAGTAACACCCTTGACGTTCTCTGGTTGAGATGTCACTCTGATAGGTTTATTGACGGAATTCCAATGACTCGCGTGACGACAGGTCAATTAGAAATTAGGCTAATAGATCCACAAAAGACTGTGCAACGCCGACCTTATAGGCTTAGCGAAGATGAGAGGAAGCACGTTCGGTGCAAAATTGAAGAATTGCTTACATCAAAAATTATTCGTCCCAGCTGTTCACCATTCGCTAGTCCCATGATGCTGGTTAAGAAGAAAAATGGCACAGATCGTCTTTGTGTAGATTACCGCGTTTTAAACGACAATACAATTGCCGATAAATATCCTTTGCCTCTTATTTCGGATCAAATAGCTCGTCTTCGTGGTGCAAGGTACTTTTCGTGTATAGATATGGCAAGTGGATTTTACCAAATCCCTGTACACCCAGACTCAATTGAGCGAACGGCCTTCGTTACACCCGATGGACAGTACGAATTCTTAACCATGCCCTTTGGTCTGAAGAACGCACCTTCTGTGTTTCAGCGTGCAATAATAAAAGCCTTGGGTCCGTTGGCATACACATTCGCAATTGTTTACATTGACGATGTTATGGTAGTAGCTAAAACAAAAGATGAAGCGTTAGAACGACTAGAGATAGTTTTGGACACCTTAAGCAAAGCCGGATTTTCATTTAATATAACGAAATGTTCGTTTCTTAAAACTAAAATCGAGTACCTTGGGTATGAAATAACGAATGGAGAAATTCGGCCAAATGCACGAAAGATCCAGGCATTGATAGGGTTGCCACCTCCGGAAACTGTTACTCAACTACGACAGTTCATTGGTTTAGCATTGGTGGAGTATTATTGCAAATGTACTTCTCCGGCAGAAGCAAAATACCACTCGTACGAACTAGAGACTTTAGCAGTTGTCAATGCTACGAAGTATTTTAGGCATTATTTACAAGGTCGTAAATTCGTCGTTTACACTGATTGTAACTCTTTAAAGGCCAGTCGCACTAAAATGGAATTAACACCGAGAGTGCATAGATGGTGGGGGTTTTTACAGTCATTTGAGTTCGATATTGAATATAGAAAGGGGGAGCGGATGGCGCATGTTGATTTCCTTTCCCGAAATCCACTGTCAGAAGGAAATAAGTGTGTGGATAAAATAATTGAGAAGCGTATTAATCTTACTGAAGTGACCGACAATTGGTTGGTGTCCGAACAGCAGCGTGACCCTGAAATAATCAATATTTCATCCAAGTTACGCAATAACGAGTTACCGGAAAATTTAAATAAAACGTTTGAATTAAGAAAGGGTATATTGCATAGGAAAATACAAAGGAATGGTAAAACAAGGTGCTTGCCAGTAATTCCAAGGGCGTTCCAATGGGCAGTGATCAACCACGTACACGAATCTGTTATGCATTTGGGATGGGAAAAAACATTAGATAAGGCATATGGATATTACTGGTTCGAGAACATGACCAAGTATGTACGTAGATTTGTGGAAAATTTTATCACGTGCAAACTAGCAAAACCCCCAAATGGAAAGGTCCAGGCAGAATTGCATCCAATTCCTAAGATAGAGATACCATGGCACACAGTGCACATCGATATAACGGGTAAAATGAGTGGCAAAAACGACTTGAAGGAATGCGTTATTGTTTTAATAGACGCATTCACCAAGTTTGTTTATTTTTACCACACACTGAATATAGACACCGAAAGCTGTATTAAAGCTGTGAAATCGGTTGTGGCGCTATTTGGATTGCCAACTAGAATAATAGCGGATCAAGGTCGTTGTTTTGCTAGCTCAGGCTTTCGCAATTTCTGTTCCGCTCAAAAGATTCAGCTGCATTTGATCGCTACCGGAGCTAGTAGGGCAAACGGACAGGTCGAACGCGTGATGAGCACCCTTAAGACAATGTTGACAGCAGTTGAAACGAGTCAAAGATCATGGCAGGAGGCATTGGCTGAAGTACAACTGGCCATGAATTGTACTGCAAATCGAGTCACCAAGTTTAGCGCTTTAGAGCTATTAATAGGAAAAGAAGCTAGGCCTTTTGGTTTATTGTCAATAAACGAAGAAGACAATGATGTAGATAGAGAACAGATTAGAATTTAAGCCAAGGAAAACATAGAAAATAATGCAAGATATGACAAACAAAGATTTGACAAAAAGAAGGCAAAGATTATGAAGCATAACATAGGTGAGCACGTTTTGTTGAAAAACGAAGAACGGCATCAGACAAAGCTCGACCCCAAATTTAAAGGTCCATTTGAGGTGATCAAAGTCTTAGACGGCGATCGATATGAACTAAAATCTTTAGTAAATAAGCGAACGTATAAATATTCGCATGAATGGCTAAGAGCGCTACCAAACAGACAAATAATTAACGAATTAAACGAAGAATTCGATGGCCTAAGCGATGGCGATTCCCAGGAGGGGAACGAACTAATAGACGGCGTTAGTAAACTTGCGCCTGTGTCCCAAGAGGGGAATTGAAGACCGCACCAAAACAGCTGTCTCACAGGGATGAGAAGTGTTATGGCGGGGGTCAAGGTGATTGGGTGTAAGTGTGTACACCAAATTAAATTGAGAAATCAAGAGACAAATCTAAGTTTTGTAAAATCTGAATTATTGGAAAATTCTGATTAGAATTAAATGATAAGAATAAGATCATGAAGTTGAAAATGTTTTATGTTAGTAAACAAAAGGAAATTGTGTTTCCTAGATAAGAAAAATTGTCAGTTAATGTTTGTGGTAGCGGCTCTGTAAGTTTGTAAATTGTAAAAGAAAATAATGTTATTAAAACTAAGAGATACTAAATTTAAAAGAGTCTGGTATGTGACTTGGACATGGGTGGTGGATGAAGCACACGAGGACGTGTGATAGGTCAGGAAGGCCGTGTCGCAGTGTGATTCTGGTAATTGGGAATCCGGGGAATTCCCTGTTTCTGCTTTACCCGTTGATACTGAGCGAAAGCACGGCAGCAGAGGCAGGGACGCTCTGCTGCTGAGTGAGGTTCGATGGTAAGATACCAAGAGTCTTGAGTAAGACAGAGATGGCTGTATACGCTCGACTGGAGTGAGTTTATGACGTGAGCGCGTACGCAGTATTTAATTTAGCTTGGGTATTGGAACCGATCGGAACTCGCTGTGCAGCTGTGTCAAAAACCAAAAGCATCAACATGGATAACATACCCTTGCCGCCGACCAACTTACCCTTGGCTCCGACATATATGTAAAAATAAAGTATATACCATTATATACCATATCCATTTTAATCGATTTTGGTTTAACAGAGTTTTGTAATATAAAAATGAAAGTTCATAGATATAGCTCTTCAAAAATGTATTTTGAGGTTCTTTTAAGAAAAGTGAAAAAAACTCTGTTATGAGAAAATTCTCACTTTTGTAATTCTCTTATTTTGTATAATAGAAAAAAACAGCTGAAGTTTTGGAGTCCAGTCCACCTTTGCACTCAAAATAATGAGTCTACCTTGTTCGAACGCAGAGGTGGAACGCGTATTTAGCCAAGTGCAGCTAGTTAAAAGTAAAATGAGAAATAAAATGCATTTGAAACTTAATCCTAAATTCTTTTTTAGCCTAAAGGTAGGGTACATTAATAAATACAATTCTAATATTTATACTACTTTACTACTTATACAGCATGGGTCGGCAAAACCCTATCCAAGGGGCATATGAAATTTCGTTGCGCGAGCTCTGCCGCACACTAACAGTGTAAACGTAAGAAACGTCACGCTTGTAGCCTTATTTCTGCTATTCGTCACTAATACTTATACCTTAAAACCACATCATTCTATTGACCACTGTATCATTGACAACTGATTTACAGACATGGACTCAAAAGAAGTGGGATGTGTTGTTTTAACTACACATTGCCAACAAAATATTTTAAAATAATGTCTAAATCGGATAAATATAAAGATTCGGTCAAAGACACCATCGGTATTGACAATATTTCTGTATTATTAAAAAAAAACATTTAAAAATAGCATACAAAAATAAGCAATTTTTTAGCAGTTTTATAGCTTTTTTTGCTATTTCTAGCAAATTTTTTTTTATTAAATTAGCTATTTCAGTACATAAAATTCTGGCAACACTGCTATAGGCTAATCGATGACAAAAGTTGATTTACAGAAAAGCAGGGTGTGAGTCGATCATTAGTATCTCGTCTGGGAAAAGAAGCTCCAAAAAGAAAGTGCGACATAGAGGTCAGCGATTCGGTAATTTTTAGCGAACACCAGCCCATGCCCCTTACACTTTAACCTTAGAGGTGTAACGAAAAGATTCGCAACGTGACAGGGCCAAAATGAAAGGTCAACTCTTTGAATCGAGAAGTGTCTCGATAGCTCTTCAAACATCCACACCGCGAAGGAACTAACGAAATCAATATCCGGTCCCTGAAACTCGCTTACAAACGGTGAAAAAGTGAGTGTTTCAAAGAGATGTGGGACGAGCATTAAACGGCATGGCGAAAGGTAGGTCTGCCACCGTAGAAAATAGGTAGATATGAGGAAAAAGTATTAAACAATATTATGCGATGGTGAAACAGGACATCCGCAACGCCTTAAACTTTGACAAAATTGGACACGCATCCATTAAGCCTTATTCCGGACAATCGATTCGGGATATCTGCCTCGGATAATACTTAGGTACCTGATTTTGTGGCCAGAGATATTAAAGACATAGAAACCAAGGAGAATTATGCAATTAGGCGCATTTCCTCATGAATGCAGTCCGTAAAAAAGGGAGATGTCGTGTAAGATGTCTATTTTGCTGCAGCTCGCATTGCCTAATAGATGATAGTTATACGTCTATAATAATCATTATAATAATGAAAATAGCTAAGAATAATGATTCCATCAAACAACCTCAATAGCACATTTCGGAAGTTTGAATAACATTTTTGGGGTCACTAATAATAATCATTATAATAATGAAAATAGCTAAGAATAATGATTCCATCGAACGACCTCAATAGCACATTTCGGAAGTTTGAATAACATTTTTGGGGTCACTAAGTCACCACAGAGAGCTTTTTTGGTTTTTCGCTGATTTATGGTGTTGTCAATTTCGTTTGGCCTAAACGTATGTGGAGTTGGCAAAGGGGTAGATTCTGGCTGTGGCAGGCCGAGGTAGGATGAATTCGAGGCAGGATTTGGCCAGAAGATAGCCCTGCCTTCTTTCTGAATCTTAGTATTTTTTGGCGAACGATTCTAGATGTATCGCCGCTGTGAATTTTCCGCTTTTTGCTAAAGAGCCTGGTCGAGTGATGGTGTGGCTTCTTCAAGGCGTTGCTACTGGTTTGCCAATCACAACCCTTCAATTGGTGGCGCCCAAATCGCATTCTCAGCGTCGCACTTTTCTGCGGAACACATTTGATTAGCGGATTTAATTTTCTGCGGATTATACTTTGATCTGCGTTTTTGGCTGGTCCTTCCAAAGCATGCCGATTGCTCCGTCGTCTGTTCATACGATGAACAAGGGCAAGGCCTCCGGCCTACCACAAAACTTCACCAACTCAGCCACGATAGTCTTTCTCGCTGTCAATTGTTCGTGAGATGTTTAATCACCTTAGCGGCTGAGTTGTTCTCCCCACTGGTAAAAAAGAGCCCCAACGTGGGCTCTCTGCGTACTACATTTTCCTTCCACACGGAAAAAGTCACCAATTGTATCTGTACCAGCATTCTGGTACCGTGCACGGGGCATGAGCGTCTTTCGCCTATGTAGAAGTTGTAGTCGCAACTGTAACAACTGATATTCTTCCTCCAACAACCTTAGCTCCGCCTGCGCGCTTCTTGAGGTCCTGCGCTTCCCTTGAGGCCTTGATGACGTCATTCGTTCCGATCGTGTTCTGGTCGCCACCTAAGTAACTCTGGTATTGTCCCAACCCGCCGAGTTGGTAGCTTTTCTTTCCTGATCAACGTCGAGTTCTGTGCTTGGACGTCTACGTCAAACTCTTGTGATGAGACATGCTCACGCAGTCGGAGCCGATACTCCCAACTGTAACATGCTCGAATTCCAAGAAAAAACACCAACAAAATAATTTAAAGAAATGTTGAGGATCTTCAAAGGTTGTAGATTCGCCCCAGTACAGACGCTGATGCTGTTATCGTTTACTTGTTTATGTGTTTTGCCGGTAAAGGCAAGGGGAGCAAACGCTAACAGTCGACAAGAACTTAAAATTCCTAGGACCTCAAACAATTATACAATTCTTATCTTCTTAATCTCAGTTTTTGTCCGTTTCCCTCTAGTGTCAAGAAAGCAAAGAAAGCTTAGGCAAGTGGTTACTGGCTAAATTAAGAGATATTTAACAACCTGACTTAAAACTAACAAATAAGTTTACTATCTATCGTGACAAATATAATTAGGGAAATATGCGGCCATTGGCCTCTTTTTTTTAAGTTTTATTTGCTTTTAAGATGTGTTTCCACCAGTAGCATACCGTCGATATGATCGAAACAACATTGCCGTTAAACATTAATATTCAAAAAGTCTGTAGATTAGATAAGTGTAAAATAGATTTTCAATCCCAGATCGTAGAGCATCGGTAGAGGATAAGTCGTTGGTGCTTAGTCCACTGGGGGGAAAAACTCTCATATGGGCTAATCCGGCAGATGGTCAACCAGGACCGAGAAAATAAATGTCCATATTCCTCGATTTCTTTTTTTATTTTGTATTTTCATAAATAAATATCCAAATTTTCATAATCTTTTGGATTCATAGCATATCTCATGTTTTTTTTTTTAAAAGCCCGAAAAGTCAAAAAATGTAATTTTTACCTCTATTTTACTTTTAAAGACATTTTCATGTTTATTTACTTCTCAAAGAAAAAATATAATATGATGTGTTTGCTCTTTTTCTACTAAATCTCTTAATAACAATCTAATAAGACGAGAAAAATTCAAAGAGATCGAAAAAACGTTCAATTACCTTTTAATTTGTATTTTGTTTCTTTACTATGTTTAAATCCTACGTTCGCGACTCCAAAACATAATTTTATTGTAATTGCTTCGCATTAAGTGAAAGCAGGTGGATAAAACTTCATGTGTTAAGTCATAGTGTAAACTATTGAAATTTAAAAAAAAATTCCGACTTTTCCAAGCCAATTTTTTAAAATGTAATTTTAAGGTGGCGTACGTTTGCGACCGTATGTATGACGTACGTATAAAAAAATAAAATTATTATTAAAAAAAAATTGTTTTTTTTTTTGTTTAACAAGCTTATAAATATTTTTAGATGGATAAAAGAAGTGACAATTAAAATTAAATTAAATTAAAATAAACATTAAAATTTAATTTTAATTTTTAATAAAAAAAAAAAAAAAAAATTTGCTGAAACATGTTTTTTATGAAAATATAAATTTATTTATAAAAAAAGTGGTAAACAACAAATAAAACAAAATATATTATATATGGAAAAATCTTAATTTAATTTAAAACAAGAAAGGAAAGCTAACTTCGGGCGTAGCCGAAGTTTATATACCCTTGCAGCTAAAGTTGGGTCATTTCCGATCGTTCAGTTATATGGCAGCTATAGGATATAGTCGGCCGATCCTAATGAAATTTGGTAGGTTGGATCAACTAACCAAAAATAGAGTCTGTACTAAATTCCAGCTTTCTATCTTCAAAAACACGAAAGTTGGGTCATTTCCGATCGTTGAGTTATATGGCAGCTATAGGATATAGTCGGCCGATCCTTATGAAATTTGGCATGTCGTATTATTTTGCCAAAAGTAACTCTCATGTCAAATTTGAACTCTCTAACTCTAAAAACACCAAAGTTATACCATTTCCGATCAATCAGTTATATGGCAGCTATAGGATATAGTCGGCCGATCCGGGCCGTTCCGACTTATATACTGCGTGCAAAGGAAAGAAGGGTGTGTGCGAAGTTTCAAGACGATAGCTTCAAAACTGAGAGACTAGTTCGCGTAGAAACGGACAGACGGACAGATGGACATGCTCATATCAACTCAGGAGGTGATCCTGATGAAGAATATGTATACTTTATAGGGTCCGATATGTCTTTTGGATAAAATTATAATACCCTCTGCAAGGGTATAAAAACAGCTTTTTTATTAGATGCTACCTTAAGATGGTGTAACAGGTGACTAAGAGGTAACAGGTGACTTTTTTTAGATTTTATATTATAATAAATTGGGTTATAGTCAGTGGCGGATTTAACAGGTGGGCAAAGGCGCGCTTGCCCACTGGGCCCCCTCGACGAAAGGCTTTCAGGGCCCCTCTTGCTGAAAGTTACACCTTCGATTTCTTTTTTATACCCTTGCAGAGGGTATTATAATTTTGGTCAAAAGTGTGCAACGCAGTGAAGGAGACATCTCCGACCCTATAAAGTATATATATTCTTGATCAGGATCACCTCCTGAGTTGATATGAGCATGTCCGTCTGTCCGTCTGTCCGTCTGTCTGTCTGTCCGTTTCTACGCGAACTAGTCTCTCAGTTTTGAAGCTATCGTCTTGAAACTTTGCACACACCCTTCTTTCCTTTGCACGCAGTATATAAGTCGGAACGGCCCGGATCGGCCGACTATATCCTATAGCTGCCATATAACTGATTGATCGGAAATGGTATAACTGCGGTGTTTTTAGAGTTACAGAGTTCAAATGTGACACGAGAGCTATTTTAAGCAAACCATTACGACATGCCAAATTTCATAAGGATCGGCCGACTATATCTTATAGCTGCCATATAACTGAACGATCGGAAATGCCCCAACTTTCGTGTTTTTGAAGATAGAAAGCTGAAACTTGGTACAGATTATATTTTTGAACAGTTTATCCAACCTACCAAATTAGGATCGTTCATTAGGATCGGCCGACTATATCCTATAGATGCCATATAACTGAACGATCGGAAATGGTACTTGGTAGAAATATCAACTTTCTTATTTTTGAAGATAGAAGCTTGGGACTTTTTTTAGATTTTTTTTATGATGTATTCATAAGGATCGGCCAACTATATCCGATGTTTGCGATATATATCCGGTTTTAACTGCAAGGGTATATAAACTTCGGCTCCGCCCGAAGTTAGCTTTCCTTTCTTGTTTTATTTTTTTGTTGGAAAAATGTTTCGGTGAGTCCCTTGTGGACAGCAGAAGTTCAATTTTCTTTCAGGGGCCCCTGTTATCAGAATAGTTGCAATGCTTGATAAGTATCGTAAATTGAATATAAAAACAAATAACTTTTGTGTGCAATCCTAGAAGAGGGGCCCTCCAGCGTATTTTCGGCCAAATTTGGGGTTGATCGAAAGGGGAAAGCCTGAGCTAACGACGTAGGTCCAAAAAAAACCGAAATGGGGGTTATGGGGTGACAGGGGGAAAAAATTGAAAAAATGAAAAAATTTTGGCCTGGGCCTTTTCCCTTAAATCCGCCACTGGTTATAGTATCATATTCTCATAAGGATCGTCAAACTATATCCGATGTTTGCGATATATATCCGGTTATAACTGCAAGGGTATATCAACATCAGCTCCGCCCGAAGTTAGCATTCCTTTCTTGTTAAGCTTAACTTTAAATATAAGCGTTCTATATCTTCTTTTAAAATAGTCCTACCGGATTCCTAACTCGAAAAATCACTTGATCCTGTAGCCTGGGCTGACCTAACAAAGGAAGCTCAGAACCCTAGCCCTGCAGAAACTGCTTCAAAAAGCTGAATAAAAAAATATTTTCCTGTTGCTATCAAAACGTTTGAAGTATTCTGGTAAAATTGAGCCAATTTTTTATAAAGAGTGCTTCTTTTAATTTTAATGCTATCGCGCATACTTAAACTTGTCTTAATTCCTCTGTCTTCGATTATGAAATTTGTGTTCCCAACCAATTAATTACAGTAAAATATCTAAAAATAAGTCCCAAGCTTTTATCTTCAAAAATACCAAAGTTGGTATTTCTACCAAATACCATTTCCTATCGTTCAGTTATATGGCAGCTATAGGATATAGTCGGCAAATCCTCATGAAATTTGGCATGTGGTTAAAATTTTAACTCTCCTACGTTTAAAACATCAAAGTTATACCACTTCCGATCAATCAGTTATATGGCAGCTATAGGATATAGTCGGCCGATCGGCCGTTCCGACTTATATACTGCGTGCAAAGGAAAGAAGGGTGTGTGCAAAGTTTCAAGTCGATAGCTTCAAAACTGAGAGACTAGTTCGCGTAGAAACAGACAGACGGACAGACAGACGGACAGACAGACGGACAGACAGACGGACAGGCGGCCATGCTTATATCAACTCAGAAGGTGATCCTGATCAAGAATATATATACTTTATGGGGTCGGAGATGTCTCCTTCACTGCGTTGCACGCTTTTGGACCAAATTATAATACACTCTGAAAGGGTATAATGAGTCTTTGCTAAACTTATTCCTTTCTTGAATGAGTTCGGAATAGAGTTCATTGCGGTGAAAATTTTAAGAAGGCCGTCTGATATTTTTCTGACCTGTTTTCTGACCTACATTTCTCCCATTGTTGAAGATACTTTATATTTTCACCATCTTAAGGTCATTAAGTCTGTTTTTTCGTTGGTCAAGGACTCTGATTTAATCCTAACCATGGGAGATTTCAACCTTCCCCTCATTTCCTGGATCACGTCTGAGGAAGACAATTCCCTGCTTTCCAGTTGTCATAACGACTTTATCGATGGCTTAACTAATTTTGCCCTACACCAACTTTACCCATTTTATAACACTCACAGCAGATTTCTGTACCTTATAGTATCCAATGTGTCATCCTCTGTGACAGTCATTAGGGCCTCATTAAGTTGACAAGTGCTTAGTATAAATTCAAGGTGCTGATTATTTCTACAAGTAGTGTGTACACATTGTTTGGATCTTAGTCTAAAATATAATGAGCAATATGGCAATATGAGCCAAACTTTATAACTAACAATAGTTCCCAAACAAAATCTCTTTTCAAGATCCCTTACTGAGAAAACAAGCCTCACAATATGAAGAGGACATTGTTTTCCTATTTCACCCGCCTTGATCCAGAATCAAAACCAGAAACAAAGAAAAAGGAAAAACAGGTAAGAAAAGTTGCAATAAAAAATGATAAGTATATCGTGAAAGCTCCTATTTTTGCACAATGTATTTATATAATTTATAATTTCAAAAAAACTGAAGATTCTCATTAGTTTTTAGCTAACCATATTTTTTTGACACAGATTGAGAATGTAGCGAAGCTTAATCTCGAAACAATCGACTTCCAAAGATACAAACAACAACAAACAAGAATTGCTTCCATTAAAAAACTACATCGCTCTTGCCACGTCTAATTCTTCAAATACAAGGAACGCGAGTGAAATCCTGAACATTATCGACAACTCGTGGGTGCCACCAGCTTTTCGTTCCCGACATCAACTGCCAAAAATTTATCTTTCCAAAGAAAATGGCTTGAGGAATTTCACTGGTTGGCATATTCTGTGAAAGAAAATGGCGCATATTGTAAGTGCTGCATAGCTTTTGGCGTGAAATAATCAACAAGTTGTTCAACACTTGGAAGCACGCGAAAGAAATTTTTGGGAACCACGAAAAACTTGATTACCATAAAAAATCCATCGTTGTTTTTAAACATTTACGCGATAATCAGCTTGGAAAAACTAAATCTATAGATGAACAACTCGATCAGCAGAAAGAAAAAATAAAGAAGAAAATTACGAACGACTGAAACCCATAGTTAGTGCAATAGTTTTGTGTGGACGTCAAGGAATTAAACTTCGTAGCCATAGAGACGATGGATGGATGGATGTTTGTTTAATGAAGAGGAACCTGACGCCAATGGCAAAACTGATGGAAAATATTCGAACGAAGGAAACTTTTGTGCAATTCTAAGCTATCGAGCTGAAGGTGATGAAACACTTAAGAAAAACCTTTTGTTTGCTCCGAAAAATAAGTTGAATATTTGAGAAAAACCATTCAGAATGAAATTATCGCAACTTGTCATGAATTGATCAGAAAAAAATCGTTGATCGAATAAAACAATCGGAAGGATTCTCAGTTTTAGCCGACGAATCGCCTGGCATTTCAAGCACAGAGCAATTTTCCATTTGCACACGATACTTGGATTCACAAACAAATATTTGTGAGGATTTTCTCGGATTCGTTCCCGTCACTGACGTTTCTGGACAAGCTCTGGCAAATTCCATCAGGAATTATCTGACCGATATCGGCGTGGATTGCTCATTCATGTACGGACAAGGATACGACGGAGCTCCGGCAATGAGTGGCGAATTTATTGGAGCACAGGCTTATTTGAGGTCTCATTTTCCTCTCGCACTTTATGTGCATTGCGCCGCACACAGCTTCAATTTGACCATCAATGCAGCTTGCGAAGTATCTGGTGTAAAAAACGTTTTGGGAACTATCAAAGC
Organism: Drosophila bipectinata; assembly: GCF_030179905.1. NCBI lineage: Eukaryota > Metazoa > Arthropoda > Insecta > Diptera > Drosophilidae > Drosophila > Drosophila bipectinata. The sequence goes on along the minus strand of NC_091740.1, from coordinate 15,059,812 downwards.
AATTCAATCCTTTTTTCACTGGCCCAAGAGACAAATCATCTTGAAGAACGAAATTTCAAAAATGACAGAGAGAAGTGAGCGAAGAAAAGAAAAATTCTAGTCCATTTGTCCTATAAGATGAGCTCAGTCTCTTGAAGCTATATCAAATTTCATATCGAATTTCAAATTTCTTGTCATATTATGGAATCAATTAATTCCATTGTTTTGCCATTGAGTCGAGAATTGCAATTGAAAAATCAAGATCTGGGAGAGACCACGAATTTGGCTGATTATGCTTTGAACGACTTCAAAGAAAAGCGTGAAAACGTGGATTCATGCTTCCACATTGTTTATCAAAAAGTTTCAGAAATTTTTTCGGTGTACGAGATTGAAATGAAAATGCCTCGTCGATGCAGTAGACAAAAAAATTGTTGCAACGTTGAAGCGAAAACAGTTGAAGAACATTACAAAATCGCATTTTACATCCCATTTCTCGACACCTACATTTCTCATCTTTAGATTCAGTTTGAAAAACACAAAACAGTTTTTTAAAGTTTTGGAAAGCTATTCCTCAAACAAGAATTCGACGAGAAGAAATGTGCAAGCCTCTACCAATTTTACGAAGAAATACTGGATTGTTCCGAGAGTAATTTTATTTCAGAAGTAAAAATGTGGAGACAACGGATCTGCAATCAAAAAATCGAAAATGCACTTGATGCATTAGCAGTGAGTATCTCCCAAATTCAGATAATTTTTGGCTAAACGAGAAAGGAAAGCTAACTTCGGGCGGAGCCGAAGTTAATATACCCTTGCAATTGAAACCAAATATATATCGCAAACATCGGATATAGTTGGCCAATTCTGATGAGAATATCATGATAAAACCAATTAATTACAATAAAACATCTAAAAAAAAGTCACAAACTTCTATCTTCAAAAATTCCAAAGTTGATATTTCTACCAAATACCATTTCCGATCGTTCAGTTATATGGCAGCTATAAGATAAAGTCGACCGATCGTTATAAAATTCGGTAGGTCGGATTAACTGACCAAAACTAAAAGTATCAACTCTGTACCAAGTTCCAGCTTTCTATCTTCAAAAACACAAAAGTTGGGTCACTTCCGATCGTTCAGTTACATGGCAGCTATAGGATATAGTCGGCCAATCCTCATGAAATTTGGCATGTGGTATTATTCTGCCAAAAAAAGCTTTCGTTTAAAATCGTTTCGTTTTAAACTCTCTAACCTTTAAAACATCAAAGTTATACCACTTCCGATCAATCAGTTATATGGCAGCTATAGGATATAGTCGGCCGATCCCGGCCGTTCCGACTTATATACTGTGTGCAAACGAAAGAAGAGTTTGTGCAAAGTTTCAAAAACAAAATTTTTAAATTAAATAGAATCGGAGAAAAATCATTAAGAGACGACTTATTGACAATTAATTGAGTAAGAGATTTTTTAGTGCAGTTTGGAACAAAGTAAAATAAATAATATCCATTGAAAATCTAATTAGAAGTAATTTTTTCAGATTATTAATGGCAGAACTTTCAAAAACGTCAACAAAATCCTACGAGTTTTGTCGGTGATACCCGTGACCACAGCAACTCCAGAACGATCATTTTCGACTTTGAGGAGAATAAAAGATTATCTGAGAAACACGATGGGTCAAGAGCGTCTCAATGGTCTTGCATCTTTAAACATTCATTATCGCATATCTTTGACTGAAGACGAAATTCTCAAAAAGTTTTTTGAAAAACCTCGAAAATTTAAGAGCGACTAGAACCGTCTATCTTCTATTGCATTTATTATTCAAAAATAAATTAAAATTTGTGTAAAACGTTCAATAAATTACGAATTTTTATTAATCACTTTGTGTTTCATCTTCACCAACATGCATAATATTTAAAATAAATGCATAATAAAAGCATAAAACTTAAATGTATATGATCCCACGGGAAGGGGTCCGGACCCGAAACCCGGATCCGCCACTGTATCTCATTCTCTCTTGGTCCTTATAATGTCCCTAGCTGTGTTCTAAGGCACTGCTCTGATATCCTTTGCTAATCTCTTACAATCCTATTCAATTTATCCTTGAAGCTTGCATGTCTTTCCAAGCGATGGAATGAATCATTTATTATTCCGCTTCATAAGAAAGGACTTATTGAGAACTACTGGGGAATTGCTAAGCTATCTGCGATTCCCAAGCTGCTAGAGATATTGTTTGGTAGAGAAACATTATTTCCACTTCACAGCATGGTTTTGTCCAGCATCGCTCTACCACAACAACCTTGAATTCGATTCGCGTTCGATTCTGTGAACCATCATCTCCGCCTTCATAAGATGTATCGTATGATCCAGAAATATGATTTCACCAGCCCATTTGTTTCCATTCAGGTTTTTTGGATGGTACGGTGTTTTGACATTCACTTGAGGGTTAGTTTCACTCCGAATGCGGCAGTTTTGTTTGTTGACGTAGCCATTCAACTAGAAGGGCGGTTCTTCGCAAATTATCGTTTTGGGCCCAATCGACGAAGCTACGCCTTGCTTTATTATCGTTTGGCTTAAATTCTTGCTGAGTTTGATTTGGTAAGCATGCAAGATCCTTTCGCAAAATCTTCCATAAAGAGGATGGACACATTCAATTCCTGTGCTTGATGGCGAATGGACTTATTCGAGTTTTCCTTGTCGACGATTAAATAGACGTAGGCCCTGACACGTATTCCGCACAGAACCATTATTTTCGAAATAAAATTGCACTGTTTGCAAGCTTTGTTCAGGAGTGAGTCTATTCATCGGTCGCCATCTTGAACACTAATGCCAACTTAAAGTTTTATACTCTAAAAAAACACCCTTAAATTCTTAGTATCATCCAGATATTTCGATACAGCTTGTTAGTGCTCTTCAGGCATGGTTTTTTTTTTCATAGAAGCTTTTTTTGATAAGCGGAACAAAATGAAAATTACTGTTCCCGACCAACGCTGGGGGAACATTTACATTACCAGGGCGTTAAAACTTTTCTCTTTTCTCCATTGCAGGGATACTGTAGCCAGACTGTAGACATAGCAGTCTGGGGGGGACCGCATTGGCACTGGGTCAGGCAGCAGCCGCTGAATTAGTTATAGTTTATTTATTAAGCTAATGTATGGATATATCGCCTTAGTTGGTTGCAATCTGACTTTTTTTCGACCGCTCGACTTCAACGGGCCAATTTTAAGAGAGCTTTAGCTTAGCAATCCCTATGTCGGGCCGCCCTCTCCGCTATCGAGAGCTTTAGCTTCGCGTATGGTATATCTAGTCGGGCTGCACTCTCTGTCCATATTATTAGTCACTACTTAGCACCATAAACAGGATGATCACAATAATTGATCCCAGTTTTATCTGCCTGCAGTATAAATAATATAAATAAAAATAAAATAATATAAAATAGTATAAATACGTACAATACTTAAATTCGATCTTTTATTTTTTAGCGGATTGAAAACCCTCAATGACCAAACAGGCACTTTCCGAATTTGTTGGTTTCCCAATCGCAGTTTCTACTTCATTTCAGTAGTTGTTGCTGTTGGTTTGCGCCGTGTTTCTACTTCATTTCAGTAGTTGTTGCTGTTGGTTTGCGCCGTTTTTTCAACTTTGGTATCGCAGGTTAAAAAATAAAAGTAGAAGCCATTTCTTTGGTTTAAAAATTCGCTAATACGCAAACTCTGGGGGTCCGGCCGACCTCCCAGTTTTAACCAGACTTATTATGACAAGCGGGCTATGTTAGGATGGACGAACCCCTTTCCACCTACTCGTGGGTCCAAAATATGAACACTTCGAACACTTAATAAAAAACACAGTGGAGAACAAAACTCTCAAGAATGTCTTACACAGTGGAGAATCTCAAGAATGTCTTACACAATCTTGCAGATAAACCTCCACCACAGTAAGGCGGCGTTAGCTGCCCTCCTTCTCCACCTCGCTAAGAGTGTAGCTGATGTGCCCCTCATCCAGGAACCCTGGATCCTTGGAGACAGGATTCTTGGGTTTGGGGCGTCGGAGTATAGGATCAGTAACGCCGATACAACAGCTAAAAGACGAGCCTACATCTTCACAAAAAATAACCCTAACCTCTTTTTGTTACCCAATTTCTGCAATTTCGACCAAGAGGCCCTCCCTCAGCACCCGCTACTCAAACAGCTGGGAAGCAGAATATCAACCTGATCATAGGTTGCGATGCCGTCGCCCATTATCATCAGTGGGGAAGGACTGACACAAACGAGAGGTGTGAGTCAATATGCGATTTTATCCTAGGCTCAAATCTTCTAGTGGGTAACAGGGGCACAGAACCCACCTTCATAGTCAAGAACAGAAGGGAAGTACTTGACATTACTCTCTACTCTGATTCCCTAAAAGACAGGATTGTTAGATGGGAAGTCCTAGTGAAGCACTCCTTCTCGGACCATCGATATATAGAATTAGAGGTCAATTTCGAAAATTTCACTCGGCTAGCAGTACGCAATCCTAGGAAAGGAAACTGGGAGCTATACAAGAAAAAACTAGACAGATTCTTTAGGGAACATCCGACAAGGGACGTTAATAGTAGAAAAGGCACCGTACAAAGCGGACCTCAAGCAGTACAACAAAGAACTGCGTAGGGCAAAGAGGAATGCCTGGACCAAGTTCTGCCCGACCATTCAAGAGATATCGGAGGCTTCCCGACTTAGGACGGTTCTCGCAACAACTGCACCTAACGGATACATAAAAACCACGGATGGTAGCTGGACCACGTCCAGCAGAAAAAACCCTAGAGACTCTCACAAATGTACATTTCCCAGGTTTTTCTTACGAAGAACACGTTCTTACCTCTTTAGTAATAGATATCTGACGACAGAAGCCTGTCGTCTTTTCTCCTCAAGACAATGGAGAGACTTATAAGCCTCCACATTAATCTTACCATTTACCCAGATGATCTCACGATCACAGCACTCGTATAGGAAGGGAACCCAAGAAGAGCAGCAAGTATCCGGAGCGGAGTCCATTTTGGAAACGAGCAGTAATTTATATTTTGTGTGAAGTTTTATAACCTTTATTTTTTTATGCTATCTGTATTCTCATCAAACAGGCAAACAGGATCAGGCAACCACATTAAAGTCAAAGTCGGTGGAACAAACCCAAAAATTCTGTGAGCTAGCCGCGGCAAACTGTTGTGAGCGGGAAAAAGAAAAATAGTTCGTAACAGCTGGTTGGGTAACGTCATATAATCACCAAAAAAGGAAGAAAGTTCAAGGAGGGTGACAAATGAAGAATTAATTGAAGAAGAGTCTACAATCTTGATGGATGCAAATCGGTGAATAAAGTGTTTCTGCACTCGGTATTTTCTGCGACAAAATTAAAGATCGATTCAAGGTAGGAAAGGCGAGGGAGTCTCGATTTTTCGTTGACCACTCTACGTTGGCAATTCTTTGCCTCCTGCAAATGCCGATTCGATGTATGAAAGCTGTTTCTAGTTTTTACGCTCGTGGCCACTTCCTACCTTAAGCGGAGGTTATTCCGAGTGATTGGAGTTCCGATCTTTATTTTTAATTACTAACCCGTTATTTTGTTGGTTAAATAAGCTGCAGCGCTTGCTTTCTTGATTCCGCGAATACGCTCTCAAAACTTTACGGTTATTGGAAATAACGGACCAAATTATAACGTTCCCTTGTAGCTATCAAATAAAGGGTTTTTCAATCGCCGTAGCTTTTTCGAAACTCATACAATGAAGATCTTAGATTTAAAGGATGTTGCAAACGTTTCAGCGGGAATTATCGGACAAAGATAATTGTCCTTGTATTCTCCAATGACAGATGGGCAATGGATATGCACTGTGACACTAATGCGTTCGTCGCCGTTATCACTCCCACCACCTACACTATTAGCTTCCGTGTTAATCGAAGTGCCTCATAATCATGCTTGCTTTAGATTCTACCTCGTTCAAAAAGTTTTAAGAAAACGTATTTTTATGCCCTTCGATATCATTTGGCTGAAAACGATTGTCAATGTGAAACTTTTATTCTTTTGCCAATACGCAACGTAAAATTAAATTTTTTCAAACCTTAAAAAATATTACAGACTTCTGAGCTAGTTAGTGCTAATTTCTTTGCGTAATTTTTCAAACAACTTATTTGTTCAATTTACATGATCTCAAATCTTCTTATCCCTATAAATTTCAAAGGCAACATTCAAAATTTCAATACCATGATGCGTTTAAGGCTCTCTCAACAATGGAAATCTCATTTTCTGCTGGTCCAGAAGAAGGCCCTTGCTGTGTTTTCAGGCACTGCTCTGATATCCATTGCTATCATATTACTATCTTATTCAATTTATCCTTGGAGCTTGCTATCTTCCCAATATTGTAAACAATAATGGATTTATGGATGGAATAAATCATTTATGGTTTCGCTTCATAAACACAACCGAGGAAATGCTAAGCTATCTGTGATTTCCAAACTGCTAAAGAAACTTGTTACTTCGAAACTGCATCATTTTTGCAGCATCATATCCACCTCACAGCATGGTTTTGTCAAAAATCGCTCTGCTACATTCTTCTTGAATATATTTCGATCATTCACAGGGGTTTTCTGAGCGGCATGCAAACTGATGTGGTATACACCATCATTATTTCAGAAAGGCATTTGATTCTGCAGAATACTTATCACCTTCTACTTAAGCAGTATCTTATTGGGTTGTCTCAAAAAATCGTACAGGGGTTGACTTCCTATCTACCTACACCACATGTTCACATTACAAGGTAGTAGAATCAGAGGAGACGACGAGAATAAAAATGCGAGCGCGGCTTATCGCTTACAAGGTAAGCGGAGCTGATCATTGCCGCCACAAACAATTCAACCGAGATGAGTGTCTGTACCATCGGCAATCCAAACCCCCAAACGATTGAGCAGCTCACAAAATAGGCTCGAGCAGATCAACAGATCTTTTAAGATAGATAGAACTAACCGGCGACATCTACGCTGACACTGGGATAAAAGTCGGTGACTGCAGACCGAGGCTTGCTGAGGCCCTTCGTTTTTGTTCCAGCATGGCCTATTGTGATGAAGGATATTACCAAGAGTTGATTTTGGTTGGTTTTTATTTGGAAGGAGCAGCTGAGGTGCCGCTCCAACGATCAAAATGTCTCTGTTCTTTTACAATATTTCTTAAGTCTAAGTAAGGCTAAGTCTCGTAGCAGTGCTGCTCGCAGGCGGCGGCAGAGAGACGGCTATGTACTTATGTATAAAGGAATATAATAATATACGTTGTTATGCGCTCTCAAGTGGAGGCGCGAGGGGTATTCATATGCTGACCGTTTGTTACGATTATGCTGACACTAGCACTTTCTGTGTGCGGGCTAAGCCATAGAAAATGAAATTATTAAAAGAATTTGTGTATTTATTTATCTATGTATGTGTGTCTTTGTATGGCCATACTTAGTGCAATTTATGAAATAAAGATTTTTAATCTATCCTTATGAACTGTTTGTTTTTTATGTTTATTATTTGCTATTACTATGTTATCTCTATCTCCTATTTCCGTTACTATATACAGACCTGTATATTTAGGATCTAGCTTATGACCTGTCTCGTTTTTTAATAAACTGATACCTACTGATATATCTATATCCCTTACTTTATGATCGTATAGTAGTTTATTTCTATTCTTATTTGCTTCTAACATAACTCTAGCTCTTTAATAGGCTACTTCTAATCTATACTTACTCTCCTTAGCATAGTCATCTATATTATATAGTGCTTCTACACTATCTATGCTATTAAAATGTTTTGGCAAATTACTTGTTTTACCGAATACTAGCTCATATGGACAATATGTATGTGCCATAGAGGGGGTCGTGTTGAAACAGAAGACAAAGTATTGAAGCCATACGTCCCAATCAGTTTAATCAACCGATATGTAAGATCGTATGTATTCATTGAAAGTTCTATGACTTCTTTCTATTGTTCCAACTGTCTGGTGGTGGTGTGCTGTGGATGTAATATTTTCAACATTTAAATATTTGCACAAGTCGTCTATAATTGAATTCTTATATTCTGTTCCCATGTCCGTAATGAACGTCTTCATTGGACCGTACTTCAGGATAAAAGATTCAAATATTGCTTTAGCGACAGTATTGGCATTTTTATTCGGAACAGGTATGGCAACTAAATACTTAGTTAAATCACATATTAAAGTGACTGCATACTCATTGCCATTTTCTGATTTTGGCAGTGGACCAATAGTGTCCACTATCACTCGGTCGAAAAAATTTATTGGTGTGTCTGTAATTGTTAAAGGGGTCTTTGTGTGTTTAGTTATTTTTGATTTCTGGCATTTTTGACATTTTCTTACGTACTCAGTTATATCTTTAGACATGCTTTTCCAGAAATAGTGTCTTTTTACTTTGGCCAAAGTTTTTGATATGCCAGTATGACCTCCTTGAATTGGATCATCATGAAATGTAGACAAAATTGCTTCTTTTTCTTTTAAATTTGTTATTTGGGTCACCGGGTTGAGTAGCGCTACTCTTAATGTTTTCAATATTTTATTGCCCATTAATTTAAATTTATCTATTGAGGTATATTCAAAGATATTTTCCCACGGTGCCACTTTGAGTTGGCTGATTTTATGTACACCGGCTTGCATTTCAAGCCTTTGGAAAAATTGATCTAAATCAATAACTTCATTAGAATATAAATCGCTAACATCATATCTTGCTGTAATTTTTCTGCCTTGTTTAAATAAACATAACATATTTTTTATCTGCAAGGTCACTACTTTACGCACTTCATCATTGTTTTTGACGTCGTATACGTTGGGCTTAGAAGCTTTATTTAAAGATTGCCTTGGCAATTCTTGTTCTTGATTTTCCGCGCGGAATTTTTGTCTACTTTGATATCTAGTAAAGTCGTATTCTTCTAGTTCGAGCCTCATACGTGTCAGTTTAGAACTGGGATTGGTCATTGAGAAAATGTATATTAAAGGTCTTAATATACAAATGTTCTTATTAAGAAATGTTTTCCATAAAACATGTTTCCATGTTTTCCATGGTCTAAAATATAATATCGCCCAGTGAATTGCAGCTAATTCCTGCTCAGTAGTACATTTGTTACTTTCACCTTTTGTAAATCCTCTTGATGCGTTTGCAATGGGAAGTTGGAGACCATTATGATTTTGAGTTAAAACCGCTCCACATGCTTGCTTACTTGCATCTGTTATTATGCAGAATTCTTTAGTGAAATCTGGGTATTGTAGCAAGGTAGGTTCCATAAGTTTTGTTTTTAAGTATTGGAATGCATTTTCACACTCATCCGTCCATTTAAAAGGAACATTCTTTTTACATAATCTTGTTATGTGCCGTAAATAATCGGCGAAATTTTTTATAAAACGTCTATAATAGTTACAGAATGCTACGAAACGTTTAGCACTGTCCGCGTCTCCGTGTATTCCTTTATCAGTGCATTTATGACCTAGAAAAGTCACTTCATGCATAAAAAATGAACATTTTTCTGGATGTAGCTTTAGGTTGAATTTTCTACATTTCTCAAAAACATCTGTTAAGTTTTTAAGCATATGTTTTTCGGAACAACCGATTACTTTTAAGTCATCCATATAAAGGAACGCTTGAGAAGGTTCTAGACCAGAGTCATCATTCTCTGAAACGAATTAGGAGCTATTTTTAATCCGAAGGGTAATCGCGTGAAGCGATATGAGCCGTTGCTTTGAAAAAGACGTTATATCTCTTGAACCTTTTTCTAGTTCAATTTGATGGAATCCTGACATTAAGTCAAGACATGAAAAGTATTTTGCTCGACCTAGTTGATCTAAAATATCATCAATTCTAGGTAATGGGAATTTATCAGATAGTAATTTTTTATTAATATGGCGATAGTCAATTACTAATCGCCGTTTCTTTGCATTTGATCCGGGGGATGATTTCTTAGGAACAAGTAACAATGGGCTATTATATTCGGATACTGACGGTTCGACAATCCCGTCTGAGATTAATTTTTCTACTTGTTTTTGTATTTCATTCACCTAACTATGTGGGCTTCGATAGTTTTTTATATAAACTGGTTCATCATCTTTTAATCTCAGTTTTTGTTTATAAAAATTATTTGTGGTTATTGATTCGGTTTCCAATCCGAATATATCGCTATACTGGGTGCATAGGCTAGTAAGCTGAGACTTGAACTGTGGAGGGAAGTTTTTTGATAGTTGTGATAGTACGGATTTTTTTCTATTGTCTGGATTTGTGTTGACTACATCGTAGTTCGAAAGTGATTCATATATTAGATTATCTGTAATCACTACTTGGTCGGTATTTGTTGTGTTTAATAGTCTTATGAAGGCATTATTGGATGTTGCTATGGTATTTGCAACGTAAATACCATGTTGAATTTCCTGATTTGGAATTAATACACTGTCTGCTGTTGAATTAAGTTAAATTTTCCGAATAACTTGGGATCTTGCTGGCAGAAGTATTGAATTATTGCCAGAACTATGAGCTATTGGTACTTTAATTGGGAATTTTAAATTATTTGGAAGTCTAATTGACTGTTGTATTTTTTGATAAAGTCGATGCCTATTATTCCATCGCATGGATATCGCACCAAGGATATGAAAATCGTGTGGAATTATGTAATTGGTGGTCTGTATCTCTATAGAAACTAAACCTTGGGATTTTATTATTTCTTGACTTATGGTATGCCTTTTATGTCTATGATGTAATCATTTTGAATGTTTTGTTTCGAAGTTTCTTTTAGAATGGAAATGTCTGCACCTGTGTCTATTAAAAATATAGGTTCTTTCCCAGTAGCTACATTAAAAAATGAAACGAATATATTTTGGCTGAGATTAATAGTGTGAACTCTCACTTCATTTATTGTTGAATATTTAAAGGGTTTTTGGAGTTTTCCGATGTGTTTTGGTTATTATTTTGTGTCATTCTTACATTGCCTTGGTTATTACTATTGTGGCCTCGGTTTGATTGACCACTGCCTCTATAGTTTTCTCTATATGGGCCTCGCCCTCTATTGTTATTCTGATAATTGTTGTTATAATTACCGTTGTTGTAGTTATTGTGATTGTAGTTATTGTGTAACCACGAATACTACCTCTATAACTGCCACGTCCGCGATTTGAGCCGCGCTGTGGATAATTCTTATAATATAGGACAGTGTTTGACTGCCCAGTTGCTTCAGTGCAACTATTAACAAATTTGGAAACGGCTTCGTTCATCGTACTGAATGTGCCAGCTTGCATGATAAGTTTTACCTTATCGATTGTGCAGTTTTTAGTCATTGCTTTGACTGCATGCTGCATGGAATAATTCCTGGCTAGCTCTAAAGATAAACCATCTGATATATATTCACCTACTAAGGCTTTCGTCATCTGCTCAATTTCTTGTGTGTATTGGTTAGCAGTTTTATTGCGCTGCTGTAGATTCATCAGCTTCGCTGATAATACCTCAACAGTTTCGCCTTTGACGTTGCTTCTTAGTCTAGCAATCACCTCAGTAATTGTTGTTTCATCACCGATTAGATTCCTGGCGACACCTTTTAGCTTTGTTTTAATAATGGAAATAGCTAATTCTTCGTGCTCGTCTTTTATTGATTGTATTATTTGTAAAGCATCAATGAAACTTGTTAAATTTTCAGCCTTACCATCAAAAACTGGTATAAGCTTAGATGCTGTATTAATAAAATCAATATTTCACTGTGCCATTGTGATGGATTTATCTATTTTGTATTCTATGACACTCGAAGTATCTGAATCTGTAGAGTTATCCAGATCAGTGTATACCGCCGGAATAGTAAGATTATTTAAATCTTCATCTTCTATTTTGGGGTTTACTTTGGGAAGCTCTTCTGACTCAGATTCTTTCGTTTCTGTTGATTCCGAGTCAGGTGCAGTGTCAACTGCTATTGGAGTGTTTAGAACGGTTGGTAACGATATTTCTAAACTGAACTTTTGTTTAATGAATATTAAATTAGATCGTAGTCGTATCAAAAGTTTCGATACCTTTGACCAATGATCTTGATTTAATCTTTCCCTATAATCATGTATTAGCATACGCGCTTCATTAAAGAACTCTACTAATATTTCAACGTGCTTCCTAACCGTATTCTTTTGAATGGGTCTATTCTGAGTTAGAGACTTGTACGATCTGTCAAAATTATTTTTAATTATTGATAACTCCTCGTACAATTTGTTCCAATTCATGGCTTTAGTTTAGCCATACTTTTGTAAAGAGAATTACGTAATATATTTTAATATTTATTTTCTGTTATTTCCTTTTCTTAGATTTTAGGTGTTTACATTTGTGTTTAATAATTTTTATTTTTTCTGGGTTTTTATACCCTTGCAGAGGGTATTATAATTTTGTCCAAAAGTGTGCCACGCAGTGAAGGAGACATCTCCGACCCCATAAAGTATATTTATTCCGTCCGTCTGTCTGTCCGTCTGTCTGTCTGTTTCTACGCGAACTAGTCTCTCAGTTTTAAATCTATCGTCTTGAAACTTTGCACACACCCTTCTTTCCTTTGCACGCAGTATATAAGTCGGAACGGCCCGGATCGGCCAACTATATCCTATAGCTGCCATATAACTGATTGATCGGAAATGGTATAACTTCGGTGTTTTTAAAGTTAGAGAGTTCAAATTTCACATGAGAGCTATTTTTGGCAAAATAATACGACATGCCAGATTTCGTAAGGATCGGCTGACTATATCCTATAGCTGTCATATAACTGAACGATCGGAAATGACCCAACTTTCGTGTTTTTGAAGTTCAAATTTCACATGAGAGCTATTTTTGGCAAAATAATACGACATGCCAGATTTCGTAACGATCGGCCGACTATATCTTATAGCTGCCATATAACTGAACGATCGGAAATGGTATTTGGTAGAAATACCAACTTTGGTATGTTTGAAGATAGAAGTTTGGGACTTTTTTTTAGATTTTGTATTGTAATAAATTGGATTATATATTCATATTCCCATAAGGAGCGGCCAACTATATCCGATGTTTGCGATATATATCCGGTTTTAACTGCAATGGTATATACACTTCAGCTCCGCCCGAAGTTAGCTTTCCTTTCTTGTTTTTATTAGATTTTGTCCAGGTCATTTGTTTGACTCTGGAATTTTTTCTTTAAACATTTGTTGTGTAATTTATATAATTTTAGCAATACGCTTGCTAACATTATAATAACGATTATCATTTACAATATTGTAATTGTTTGAAGATCGATTTTTTCGGATTCAATTTTATTAACGACATTTGCCGTGAAATCTACAACTTTCGTTTCTATTAAACCCATTTTAAATATTGTATATGTTTTTATTTTTTCAATTTCTATTTTTTTTCACTTTGTGTCATACTTTGTAATGTCATCTGTCATATAATGTCATATAATAATATGTCTAGGCAGTAATAGTCAGAATCATTTATTTGATCCGTTTTACTTATGCCATTACTTCTCATTAGAAAAGAGTGAAGAAATTAAAAAAAAATCTTAGTTTTTCTCTAACATCTTTTTCCTACCTATTATTTGTACGGCTATACATGCCATACTTTATAATTGGGCAAAAGAGGTTCCGCTCCATTTTTCAAAAAATATTATATTATATAAAAAAAATATGCATCGCAGTGCAATCAAAAAAATTATGCAACGCAGTGCAGTATTGGGTTAAAAAAATGTTTCTCCTCAGTTGATTTCCTTTTTTTTTTCACGTCAGCTGGTCGTTGCCGGTTTGGCTACACTGATGTTTCCTCGGTGGCGCAGGAGGTGGCGTATTCCCGCACTCTATTTGCTGCTCCTGCTGTCCGGGGCCTTTTGGACTCAGGCGTTACCGGTGCCGGTCCTCGCACAGGTGTCCAGTGGTCCAGGGCAATCCTTCGGGCACGTCTTTTTTAGTTTCGGTAATGGCTTGGGTGATGGAGGTTTTGTTATTATTTTGTCATTCATTTTCCTTATCGGTACTGAGTGAGTGGCGGCAATTTTTGGGCTTTTATTTTTGTTACTCATTAATTTTTCTTTCAGAAAATCTAGTTCTGATTGAAGTTTTTGGGCTGTAGCCCACGCGGGAGGTGGAGTGTTTACGTAGAGTAGCCACTTTAGGTGTGCTACTCTTTTTTTTATTTTTTCCGCAACTCCTCCGCGATTGCCCATTGCTTTCCCTCTACTCATTTATTTATTTATAATTATTTTTCATTTTCGATTTTCCAGTTTATCCGGCCTTTTTTTTTTTTTGCTTATGCGAATCCTCCTGGGTATATCCTTTTTAATCGTCGATGTCCTTCGATGTTCCATGGCTGTCACGGTCGCCATGTGATTAAGGATATTACCAAGAGTTGAGTTTGGTTGTTTTTTTTTATTTAGGAGGAGCAGCTGATATTCCGGGATATTTCTAGCAGTGCTGTACGGCGCCAGGTCATCTTTGGGCGACCCACTCTTCTGCTTCCTTGTGGGTTCCATTCCAGAGCCATTCTTACGATGCTTCCTGGTCGATATGCGAATGATCGTCAACGGGTTGGGGAGGTGGTTGGTTTCTTCTCTTCTTGTATTAGTTTCTTTAATCAAATGATTTTTCAGTTGATCCGGTGATCAGCCAGGTGCAACCTATCCCAGAGGTGGGGCTGCCACCTGTCGATATCTGGGAATAACGTTTTTCAACCTCACATGTTTAGTAGCATCGGAAAAGAGACCACTAAGCATAATGAGGCCGAAAAACTTTGGAGGTCATGATTGCCATGAGTGAGGTTCGAGCCCACGACCCATCGCTTAGCGTGCAGCTACACTACCCACTAGGCTATGGGCCCCCCCATATAGACCCCCTTTATACTTATGTATAAAGGAATATAATAATATACGTTGTTATGCGCTCTCAAGTGGAGGCGCGAGGGGTATCCATATGCTGACCGTTTGTTACGATTATGCTGACACAAGCACTTTCTGTGTGCGGGCTAAGCCATAACGATCGGTTCATATTTCGGCCACTTAGGGTTTATGACCGGGACTTTGGATTATGTAAACACTGCAACAAAGTGTTACAGTGCGCACCCTTTAAGTACTCTCGGTACAGTGGGTATTCAATATATGTGCATACTACACTATGTCAGATACGACTCTGGTGACTTAAATTGGCGAAGCTGCCGTTGAGTTGCTAGTCTCGAGGTGTTTATGTGAGCGCATCCGCGCTGAAGAGCGCACCCCCGCTGAAGAGCTCTTTTGCGGCAGCAACGCCCCCCTACAACATTTTGGTCCTTCGAGCCGGATAAATCCTGGATTTTATTCTACCAGCAGTTCTTGTTCCGCCAAAAGATAAGTACATCTTTCCGTCCCCTTCTCTCTGCCGGTCTTCAGCAGTGGTCCGAACATTAAATTTCGTTTACACTGCTGCAAGATTTGTTTTTTTTCTACCGTGTCAACACCAAGTCCGAGTTTTCCGACCTCACGGCAACTTGAGATTTTCTAAAAACCCTACAAAGTTTTCCATCCGTCTCTGTTTTGTGTGCCTCGCCATATTCCTCGGCGTATTTGTCCTCTCCGTTATCCATTCGCTCGCCAACGGTCGAGGCATTTTTCTTCCCCAATTTTTTACACCACATAACTTTTCTGTTCCCCCAATTATACAGTCCACTTATCGACGCTCCACTGTGCCAACATATGCCCTCATGCCCTTACATATATCCGTACTTACATGCATATTTCCAAATATTTTCTGCCTCAATTTCAGGAAATATATAACCAATAAAATTTAACATATACCGTCATATACAGTCCACTTATCAACGCTCCACTGTGCCAACACATATATCCGTACTTGCGTGCATGTCCATATATTTCCAAATATTTTCTGCCTCCAATTTCAGGAAATATACAACCGATAAAATTTAAAAAAAAATTTAAATTTTTTAAAACCAACAAATATAAACCGCCATTTCACTACAAATCCGTGATTGTGTCGCTTAAATTCAGATCTAGCTGTGTTATGTTTTTGGTGCTGTTTTTTTCCTTTGGGGTACGTACAGGGTGCCGACGGCATAACCGGCTGCGTAACAACTCACTTCAACCAAAAAATAAATTAATTATAAATTTATATATTTATAATTATAACCACCACAATTTATTTAATTAATATTTCCGTTCGAGCGAAGGGCCAGTTTTGTTTTAAGTACCCTTTCCGGGCACTCAACAATTAAAATTATTTAAAAAAAATTAATAATCGAAAATAATTAATAATTTAATTATCTACCGTCTGTCCGAATAGAGCCGCGGTTTCAATTCCACCTTTCCGGCTTCGGGATAACTAAATCCAATTAATTAAAGATTAAGGTTTCAAATCCACCCTTCCATAATAATTAAATCCGAAAATTAGCCAAAAATTAATTATTATTGATTATTTATTTTTTTTGTGTTAAATGCAAGCCGAGGTATAGTCCACCTTTCCGACTCCGCAAGTTCGAAAAGAGTTAAGGATTCAATATCTACGTAGGAACCACACTTGTATACATATACATATATAGTTCGTCATCAATTTGTTTTTCGAACGAGCACGAATTTTTCCATTTTCCGTGCCTCCAACGCTGCTTCTACTCCGCATCAGGCAACATCCGCCTACAATCTGAGCAAACCTCGTCTCCTTTTGGGTTTTTTCTGGTGCCTGAAGTTTTTCTTTCCACATTCGAATTGTGCCGCACACGACTTTCCTTTCGACATCGGTGCCACTAGTTCGCACTTGCTCCTTGTAATTACATTTAATCCGCGATCTCACCGTTCTCATCACATTAGTGCGACCGGCCACCACTTCGTACGAGGCACATGTTGCGCAAGTCAGTCGACAAGCGCTGACCAGCGAATTGGACTCTGAGAATGCCCACGGGAGACGACAAAAAGCCGCGTTCGATCCCAGCCATCCGTTTGGACAGATCTCAATCCGCATCTCCGCGGACGCCTCTTTTGAAGCCTAAGGCTACCAGTGCCAGTCCAAGGGGAAAGAGTGACGAATCCGTCAATACAACCCCCGGTCCTTCACAGAGGCAGACTCGCTCCGTTGCAAAAATGGTTCCAAGTGCGGTCGAAGTGGCGTTGAAAAAGTTCATTGCCACAACAGATCGAATTAGCCAATTTGAGGCTAACATAAGTACTCCGGGCGCCCCAGAAACGGAAATAGGCTCTCAATACATGTGCGAAGCCCATCGGGACCAAATTCGGGCACTGTGGGAGAAGGTGGAAAAGAGCTATGAGAGCTGCTCCGATTTGCTAGCCGTGTCCGACGACAATGCGGCCGCCTCGACAGTGCTGGAAGCGAAGTACAGCTACTGTTACTCCGTCTATTCGAGGTGTATTGCCCAGCTTCGGGAGAAAATTGCCTCCCAATCCTCTCAGGCTTCCGTCAATGTCCACACGCCCGCGTCTACAGGCTGCCAGTTACCTCCAGTGGATACCGAGGTATTTGCGGGTGATTATCTTCGGTTCAGAGACTTGTTTACGGCCATTTACATCCAAAACTCGCGGCTCACCCCGGTAGAGAAGTTGTTCCCCTTACTGTCCAAAAAGAAGCTCACGCTGGTGTAACCCAAGGCAGCGTTCTTGGCCCGTTGATGTACAATGCTTACACGGCCGACCTCCCTGTTCTTCAGAGGCCTGACCTGCTCGCAGCAACCTATGCAGACGACACCGCCTTCCTTACCACCGCCGATAGCGCATTGGGGGCAGCCGATACGATGCAATTGCAGCTTGACTTGCTCAGCGACTGGCAAAAGCGATGGAACATTGCCGTCAATAATGAGAAGTCCACTGCCTCCACATTTTCTCTCTGCAAAGGCAACTGCCCTCCAGTTAACCTTAACGGCTCTTCAATCCCACAGGTAGACAATCCCAGGTACCTGGGATTCACCCTAGACAGGAGGCTCACCTGGAAGCCCCATCTGATTAAGAAGAGGAAACAGGCTAATCAAAGACTTCGATCCTTCTACTGGCTTATGGGTAGGAGATCGAAGCTGAGAACTTCCACTAAACTCCTCATTTACAAGGCAATAATACGCCCTATCTGGACGTACGGCATACAGCTCTGGGGCACTGCGAGCAAGACGAATGTCCGAACTATGCAAGCTTTCGAAAATTGAGCCCTTCGAATCGCCACTGGGGCCCACGTCTATCATGCCAATCGCACCATCCACGAGGTTCTCAATTTCCCTTGGGTCAAGGACGAGATACAAAGAAGCAGCGCACGTTACATGCAGAGGCTTCATAATCACCCGAACCGGTTGGCCAGCTCCCTGCTGGACAACAGCGAGCAACCCAGAAGACTTAAAAGGACACACCCGCTGGACCTCCCCTTACTACTCTAATTTTCTACCATATTAATATTTAAAATTATCTATACGTGAAGTTTACGTGATAACATTTAATGGTTGTCCCTAATGGACAGTTTTAAATAAACATTACCCTGCTATTACAAAAAAAAAAAAAAAAAAAAAAAAACTGTCCAAAACGTGGTGACGCCCACGCCATTGTTTCTAAGGCTCCGAAGACCCATGATGGGTTTGTCGCCGCGTGGCAGAGCCTCACAGACCGCTTTGAGAACCGGCGGCTATTGGTCAACAGCCAGTTGAAGATCCTTTTCAACATCCAGGCTATTTCCCAAGAGTCCGGGGTCGCGCTGAAGGAGCTGCAAGCCACCATTCAGAGTTGTCTGACAGCCCTAGAAATGTCCTCCATTAATGTTGAGGCTTGGGACTGTCTTCTGGTATTTATGATTTCGTCAAAGCTCCCCAAAGTCACACATTCTATGTGGGAGCAATCCGTACATAATAAGGCCTAGATTCCAACATGGAATTAGAAGGAATAAGATAACTTCCTGACAGAGCTCCATCGCACTCTGGAGGCCATCGACGACGTATGGCCTAGTGGCTCCGTGCAATTTCTGCCAAGGTCGGGACTTCCTACTGCCCCTGCTCGGAGGCTCACTTTATACGAGACTCGAGGGGTTCCGGACCGTAAGGGCTGCGATCTCTGTTCGAGGGAGGACCACCCCATTCGCTTATGTCCGCGTTTCCTAGAAATGGATGTAAATGGGCGCTCTGACTACATAAGGAGGAAGTAGTTATGTTTAAACTGTTTTGCCTGAGGGCACCAGCAGCGAGACTGCATGAGCGCCCATACCTGCTTCACATGCCACAGGTGACACTATACCCTCCTGCATCGCGGCAATCGGTTCGCCACCGCTCCAAGTCCGCCTACGCCAGCAAACGGCTCAGAGGATCAGTCGAATGTGCAGGTGTGTTTCGCATCCGGGTCAGGAGCCGTCTTACCCTTATCAACGTGTGCCATTTGGGGTGCACCGTCCAGGCACAAGCACGGGACTCAGGCTCCGAAGCGACTTTCATAACGGAACGACTGTTCAACCTTGTCAAGTTTCCCTTCAAGACGATTCACGCCCAAGTTTCCGGCCTTAATCAGACCATTTCCGCGCAGTCTACTAAATTGTGCCATTTCTCCATTCGGTCGCCGTCTAGACCCGGGCTACAATTAGAGACTGCGGCTTACATTTTTCCGCAGTTGGCAGGAAATCTGCCATCATATCCTATTTCGCGAGATCGTCTCAAGGGGCTGCCCGACATTCCCCTGGCGGACCCCAACTTCTTTGAGAGCTCCCAAGTCGATATTAGGAGCTGACATTCTTCCGTCCATTCTCTCCGGTAATTCCAAGGCTAACATCTGCGGGTCGCTTCTCGGTCAGGAGACCACTTTTGGATGGGTGCTGACAGGCCCATTATCTCCAGGCAACCCGCAGCGTGTCTGTTTTTTCCGCACGAGTTGCCCGCAGCCTCGGTGACTCACTGGATCTGGGAGAGGTGCCCACACAGATCAGCTCGGAATCGGATCCAGGTTGCGAGCACAATTCTGTCTCGACTCCTTCTTTAATTTACGCATCGCATCACGCTGCACGGTGGCAATCAGCTGATGATCCGTCTGATCCGGGCCAAATTCTGGATTCCAAGATCATATTCAGCACGATGGCGCCACGCCCACGCAACGCCCAGTCACTGGAGAGCAGAGGTACTCGAGGTACACAATCTTACCGATGCCGAGTCTGCAATGTGATCCATCCATTGAAGAAGTGTCGGCGCTTCCTACGCCTTAGTGCCGAGGAGCGGCTCCGAGCGGTTCTCGTGAACTCGAGCTGCCTGGCCCACGAGCACTCCGACGGATCCTGTCGGCGTGGGGACGGCTGTAAGACGTGTGGTCAGGATCACCACACGCTGCTGCACCCCGTGACCGAGGAGCACCGGTCACGGAGCGCGGGAGACAGTACACGGAGTGTCTCGCTCTCTCCTTGGCCGTCGTCCGCCAACTTCCGGCGCGGTTCGGGTACTTCTCAGCCTTCGTCCGCCACTTTCCGGCACTCACAAGCCGATCCACGACCACCGATTTCCCGGCGCTCGTCGGCGACGTCTCGGCATTCTTCCGCCACTGGCCGACAGTCGTCAAGCGCTCCACCGCTCATCCGCCCGCGTCATCCGCGCCTAGGCAGTTTTTCGCCTCTCGTCTGCTGCGCCCACCCTATCAGCCGTAACGACGAGGGATTTGTTGCAAACCAAGTGATTGCAAGGGGGACGGGATGTTTATGTGAGGGGCCGTTGGGTCCCTCAGCTGAACGTAAGAGCGCATCCGCGCTGCAGAGCGCACCCGCGCTGAAGAGCTCATCCGCTCGCCCCTTTATGCACTCTCGCTCTCTCGTCGGCCGTCATCGATCGTCCGTTTTATTGTACTAGTTAAGTTAATCTCTTGTAAGCAGCCCAATAAAGCTGAACGCTTATAACATCGAAGACGCCCCCGACTTTTTTATTTTCATCTTCATCTTTACTCCCCCCTACAACACGAGGTAATTAGGTTCACCTGAGAGCCGGAATCGAAAAGCGCTCGGCAGGGAACAAGCTTCCCATAACAGTTCATCATGTTGCCGCTGGCATTTATTTGTCAGGATACCGAGAAGGAGGAGCATCATAAATACGATCCGTCACAAAAAGGGACCGCACTGCACTCAGATGCTTGAACTTGCCGATAGAAAACGCGAGGGACATGATCCGAAAAATGCAATGGCTGGGGTGCCCTTGCACGCACATAATTTAATAAGATGCAGACTCGAGTTAAGTGGGAACTGTTTAGACATTTGCGACATAAACCAAGGCGTCGAATCTTGTGTATACGGCCCTCGGGGTGTACTCTGTTTAAGACAGGGCAGAATTGGATCAGTTGGACGTAGCGCCACATAACAGGCATAAAGAAGACTGCGCCCTAGTAACAACAAACAATGATCGAGTATAGTTACCATGCCTTGGACTTTCTTATTGAACGCTGACGCATTTGGGGCCATCGAGAAATTGACTGTGTCTAAAATCCGGCACTCCTGTCCCACGTCGGACCTACTCACTATTACATCGTCTCTGGCTCCGCCTGCATCTCGTTTTATGTATCCTGAGTGGACGGAAAAATCCCGCAATTTGCATGGTGCCCTTGCTAGCTAGGGCCCCTATATGCACATTGAATTTATAGGACAGCTCACGGAGTCCACTCGATGATGCCTTTTTGACTGCTCCCAAATTCGAAATTTGCTTACCATGCGCTTTAAAAATAAGACGGCGGTTGCCTAAGCTTATTTAGAAGCTCCACATATCATAGTTTCCGTCTGTCAATTCCAGGGGACGAACGCTGAGTCAAGATTCTTCAGCAACCTCGACCTAAGTGACGGTTATTGGCAGATCTCCCTGGAGGAAAGAAGCAGGAGGTACACTGCCTTTACTGTACCAGGGAAACCCCTATACAAGTGGAAGATGATGCTGTTCGGGTTGCACTCAGCCTCGGCAACGTTTCAGAGAGCCCTAGACCAGGTCATAGGCCCGGACATGGCTCCACACGCAATCGCATATTAGGACGAAATCGCGTGATTAGACGCACCAGGGAGGAACACATGGAAAACCTAAAATAGCTGTTCAGGATGTTAAAAGCGGAGAACCTGAGGATAAATGCAGAAAAGTGACATTTCTTCAGAAAGGAAAGGTCTCCGCAGTTACGGAGCTACAATCCGCGACCAACGTAAGGGGAGTACGCCAGCTTATAGGGATGGCATCATGGTATCAGCGGTTCGTTCAACATTTCGCAGGAATCGCAAAGCCCCTGAACGATCTTCTACGGAAAGGAACAAAGTGGGAATGGACAGCCAAACACCAGGAGGCGTTTGAGACATTAAAGTCGCCGCTGGCAGAAGATCCAGTGCTGACGTACCCAGGTTTTGGAAAAAGATTCGTGCTGCAAAAGGACGCCAGCGACTACGGCGTTTGTGCGGCCCTGACACAGAACACCAAGGAAGGGGAACGAATTATAGCCTACGCCAGTCGAACGTTGATTAGGACTGAAAAAAACTACTCAGCGACGGAGAAGGAATGCCTGGCAATAGTGTGGGCCATCAGACAAATGAGATCCTACCTGGAGTCATACCAGTTCGACATGATCACGGACCATATGGCGCTGAAGTGGCTCACAATATCGACCGCCTGCTTGCGAGAATAACGAGGTGGGTGTTTGAGCTGCGACAATATGATTACGTCATCAGCTACCGAAAGGGTAAGATTAACGTGGTCGCAGCCAGTGGTTCCCGCCAGCATGTATTGAAAAAATTAAGGAGCGCCCTAGTAGTAGGAAACAAAGAATGCGTGTGAATAAGCGCACTGAAAGACAAACTAAAAACCGCAGAAATATCCGGATTATGTCGAAGGCGGCCTAATTTACCGCCACGTCCCGCATAGAGCCCGATGGGAAAAAGTGGCGTCTTGGAAGTTGTGCGTAGAGACATCCGAAAGATTGTCAGGAGATGGTAGATGTGCATAAGGCAAAAGTTGAACCATATGCAAGAGGCGAGAAAGATGCTGACGCCGGTCCTAGAAGAGCCATGGGCGACGGTGTGCGAGAATTTTGTAGGTCCGTTCTAAGCATGGAAACACAGTGATGTTGGTCATGATTGAACGGTTTTCGAAGTGGACGGAAATGATGCCACCACAGAGGGAGCGCCGCAGACTGAAAACGCCGCCTCGGCTGTGGACCGGCAGATGGTGGGTGCGAACGCATACTCAGGATGACAACGATGAGGAGTTTGGAGCAGCGGCGGTCCGTAGAATGGGCCAGGAAGGTGATGGACAATGCGAGATCGTTGACTCGGTGGCCCGTAGTACCACCAACGAGGGGCCCGTGGATACGGCCAGCGCCAGTTCCTGGCCTGAAAAGCTACCCTTGAGGCCGATTCTGAAAGGGTCGGTTTCGGGAGGAGGGGCCTGAGAAGAGATGGCTCAGTGCGAAGGTGGCGGGAGAGGTCCAGAGAAAGAAAATACTGCCAGAAAGATAAGCGGCCCTGTGGCAGCTGGGAGCAAGGACCTTTCGGTTGTGAAGTGGTGCCCACGGCTCAAGGTTTGAAAAGCACTAGGGGAAAAAAACGAACAACGCAATACAAAAAATTAGGAATAAAAAAAACTGAAATAAAAGATGAGTAATATTTTGAAAAAATAAAAACAGGGAAGGAGATACACACAAAAACAAAAAACCGAACAAAAATAAAAAAACAAAAACAGGAAGGAAAAAATTTAACTAAGTTCACCGGACTTGATTTCAATTCTTAGCGACTACCATTTTGCTGACCTAACTTTATGCCGGAAGCCAAGGTCCACCGCACTATAGGAAATATGACTACTTTTTCTGGCCAAAAATAATATCTCAAGAACGAAACAAGATATTTAAGTTTTGATTTTTGATTTGAGTTCACATGGTCAATAGACCATGGCACCGCGTGGCACCGCCCACTTTTTAAAATTCTAACATTTTAACTCAAAAACTATGCAAGATATTTAGATTTTGATTTTTGATTTGAGTTTATATGGTCAAAAGAACTCGGAAATGAAAAAATTGTGGGCGTGGCACCACCCCCTATTGAAAAATAACATGCTAACTGTTCGGTTTTGCACTAGTCTCACAGCTAACAGATTCACATTCAAGGTGTTGAGGCTGCCTCCTTAAATTATGAATTTCTTCGAAAGTGCATAAAAGGGAATATTCATATTTCACTTATTTGAAGAAAATTAAACAATCTACAACATGGACGAAATTACAGTGCCCGACTCGGTCAGACTTAGTTTAAATCTCTTTTTAAAAATGTGATTTATTTTTAAAAATTTATTTTGCTAGACTGCTTACCTTTTCACTTTATTAAAAAGACAACACAAGTTTTTTGGACACTTTACATACAAAAACACATAATACAAACCACATTAAAAAGTATTAATTTCAAAACTTTTGAAATTTTCAGAAATTTTCAAAACTCCATAAAATTTTCAGTATTCGCGTTTTTAAAATCGCACCAAAAAATCGTAAATTCTAAGCTCATGTAAATGTTAGCATCAACAGCTGTTTTTAACAGCTGATTTCTTCGCAGTGGCGCCATCTATGAAAATTTCTGGCATGCAACATAAAAAATTAATCTATTGTGAATGATGTGCAGTTAAAATTATTTTAATCTTTTAACTTTCAAAAAATGATTTTTGGTCAGAAAAAGTGGTCAAATTTCCTAAAGTGCACCGACTTTGGCTAGCTATAAGAAATAAATTTTTAGTTTCATTTTGTATGCTATGAGGAAATTGTCGGAGGTATTCTTTATTAATAAAAAAAATACATTTTTCATTTTTTCAAAAGAAATACATTTTTAGTTTCATTTTGTATGTTAAGAGGAAAATATCGGAGGTATTCTTTATTAATAAAAAAAATGCCTTCGACAATAAAGCATAGTACTGAGTTGACGAAAATCCGCTGTTGAAATTCCGATAGCGATTTTGCACTTTATTCAACTACCGAGCTAGTGTGACCAAAAAAAAAATTAAGAAATAAGATAATACTGAACAGCTGTTGTTTGTAAAGCATAGTACTGAGTTGACGAAAATCCGCTGTCCAACGAGTGACAGCTGTCAAACTCCATATAAAAAAAACGGTGTAAAAAAAGGAAGAGGAAGAAATTTTTGCCTTCTAGATTTTGCGGGTACTGAGTTGACGAAAATTTTTGTTATCGATTTTAATCGTGTTGCCGGATCAAAAAAAATAAACAGCTGCTCTCGGGGTGTTAAAAAAAATATTTGAATTTATTTTTATAGGTGTGACATGGAGGGTCAATTGACCAAACAAAAAAATAGTCGGCCCGAAAAATTTTCGACGCGCCAGGACAAATTAAAATTAATTTCTGCGGTCAAGACGAAGCCCATAATATGGGATGTAAAAACAAATAAGCAAAAATGAATTCAAAACGATTGGATGTTGGTGTTTTGTTTGCGGATTGCGGAGACCATAAAATTCAAAATTAAGACAACGTCCAATGCAACGAGCCATTTGATGCTGTAAAGTGCCTCCCAGAATTATCGGGTTCAATAGAATTTTATGTCACGCCATTACTTAGCCGTAACAATCATTAGGAATAAAATCAAGGGCCGTGCCGATGTCGTGCTCACCTCGCTTAGCATTGTACTCCTCGACTTCACGTTTAGTGATGAGCGCCCGTTGCACGTAATCGACGAGCTAAGTACCCCTAGACAAGGAGAACAAACCTTGTTAAAATGTTATGGAAAGGTAGAAAAAAATTAACGCTGTTAGAGAAAAAAGTTAAAATGTCCTATGAACATGCGATGGCAGAAGCTCTGTGCGAGAAATTCCGTGGAGATGCCTTACGGGTATTCATATCAGGCCTTAAACAAAATTTCACAAATGTTCTTTTTGAAGCAAAACCAGGAGATTTGCCGTCGGCTCTGGCCTTAGCACAGGATGAAAGATACTTCTTTGCCGCGAGCTTAAGGACTGGCTGGGGAGGGGGGCTCTTTCCCTGCTAGGGATGCGATCAGATGGGGGAAAGAACCCCCATTTACAGGAACAGAAGTACCCTGTGGAAAAAATCTGCATTTAGGTTAGGCAACATAAAGTCCTGGTTCATTCCGATCAACTCGAAAGTAGCTACAGGGATTACCTTAGCTCCAAGAAAGAGCCCATGGCCCATCTCTTTCGAAAGTTATTCAAACAACGCAGATGCAGGTCTATCAGAAAATGAGACCTGCCTCTTCCAAGCGTCTAAAAATTGCATCAAACCGTTCTCGGTGCTGAAATGAGTCTGCCAATAGCATCTCCATTTCGATTACATTCGATCCACGGTGTGACTTACATTACTCAAAAATACATTGTCTCGGTCTTCAATACAAAGGTCACGTTTTTTATATTACCGGATCTGTCCTTTCTTGACGGAATCATTGGCTTCGACATTTTAAAACAAGCGGAGGCGTCCCTCCGCTTACAACCCTGCCACCTAAAATGGGATTCGGAACTCGAGAAAATCGCCTCTCCCGGGTGCCCGGTCTCGGTCGGTCTCCCCTTATAACAACCCTATTTGAGTTGTGGACAAGAAAAGAACCGACGAATCTAGGAATAAAAATATGCGCATTTTTTTACACATACATTTTACATTTTACATCGACCCCAAGTCCGGCTATCACCAAATAGCTCGCTGAACGCGACCGTGAAAAAACTTCATTTGCGTAAATGGGGGAAAACATGAGTTCAAAAGACTCCCATTTGGCATAAAGACGCATCTAGTATTAGCAAATAAATAGTATTAGCAAGTAATAATAGTATTAGCAAGTTCTGCTATGTTTATTTGAATGCCGTCATCAACTTCTCAAAGAATGAGGATGCTCCTGCAAAGCACGTAGATTGGGTTCTAAAGAACTTATACGATGCAAGAAGCAGAAGTCGTTCGATCTAACGACGGATGCTTCTGCGTACGGCATTGGTGCGGTTTTGTCATAAGAAGGGCGCCCTATCACAATGATCTCAAAACCATTAAAATATAGGGAAGTAAACTATGCTACCAATGAAAGGTAATTGTTGGCCGTCGTCTGGGCATTACTCAAACCGCGGCATTACTAGTTTACGGTAAAAGATATAATCATCTACACCGACCATAAGCCGTTGATATTCGCGGTTTCAAAATCAAATCCGAATGCAAAGATCAAGAGGTGGAAGAAGCTCATAGATGAAACAGATTCTCGAGTGTTTTATTAGCCTGGTAAGAAAAACCTGGTCGCCGATGCATTATCTAGGCAACAGGTCAATGCTATAGAGAAAGATCCAAGGTCATGTGCGGCAACGATACGTAGCGAGATGTCCCTGAGTCATACAATAGAGACAACGGACAAACCGTTCAACTTCTTCCAGAATCAATTAATTCTGGAGCAAGCACGCTTTTCGTCAAAACTGACTTTTGTTCTCTACGGAAACAAGAGGTTACATGTTTCAAGTTACATGTTATTCATGTAAAGAGTCATTGCGGGACAAACTTCCGGGCACAATTGTCCTCTAGGGTGTAATCGCAATACATTGAGGCTTGCGTACAATCGCAAAATTCTCACGACTGAGCACAATTGGGCCACACGGCTGCACAAAGTTATGAAGCAGATGTTCACCGAGTACAACTTCCCAAAGATGGCACAGATGAAAAAATTGTGGGCGTGGCACCGCGCCCTATTTAAAAATAACATGCTAACTCAAAAAATAAGAAAGATATTTCAATTTGTTTCTTTTCAAGTTTTTCATAGAGCCATAGTCTTCTTTTGGAAAAGTAGGTGTGGTTTTTTTTTTTAATTTAAAATCTTTTAATTTTTTAAATTTAAAGCGGTTTTACACTAGTCTCACAGCTAATAGATTCGCATTGGGGTTTTTAGATTGCCTCCTTAAAATATAAATTTCTTCAAAAGCGCATGAAAGTGCACTTTCATATTTCACTCATTAAAAAAAGAAAAGAAAATTAAACAATCTACAAAATGGACTATAATTTCAATAAATTACAATGAACAATGCACAAATTACAATGCTCGACTTAGTTTAAATCTCTTTTTAAAAATTAGATTTAATTTTAAAAATTGGTTTGCTAGACTACTTACATTTTCACTTTATTAAAAAGACAACACAAGTTTTTTGGACACTTCACATACACAAACACATAAATCAAACCAAAATTCAAAAATTTTCAATTTTAAAACTTTTGATTTGTTGGATGGATGTTGGTGTTTTGTTTATGTATTTCGCCGCTAAGGAGCTGATTAAGAAATAGAAAACTGGGTCAAAATCAAAATCAATCACAAATCATTTCAATGCCATTTTATGGCATTAAAATGCCCCTTGTGGGTCAAATCCCATATTATGGGCTTCGCCTTGATCGCACTAATTAGCTTGACTTTATCCTCGCGGGCCGAATTTTTCGGTCCGACAATTTTTTTCTTTCAAATTTTCGCTCCATGTTTTAGCTATCAAAATAAATCAAATGAATTATTTTTACACCCCAAAATCAGCTGTTTATTTTTTTTTTAATGCGGCAACGCCATTCAATTCGATAGCTAAAATTTTCGTCAACAGAGTACCGGAAAAATCTAGGAGACGAAAATTTCTTCTTCCTTTTTTTACACCGATTTTTTTAATATGAAGTTTGACAGCTGTCACTCGTTGGACAGCGGATTTTCGTCAACTCAGTACTAGGCTTTAAGTTTGAATGGCCACTAAAATAGTGCATTTTATGTTAAAGAAAGCTTTTCTAGCAAAAGATCTTGGACAAATCAAAAGTATGCTTTTCTATATACATAGAAGGCTGATATATATGTATACTTTCTATGGAAAAAAACTCAAACCAAATTTCAGAGAAAAGAAAAATCTCACAGAGAAAGTGTGAAATTTTTTTTTTAATGTTTAGACCTGTGGGGGCTAAAACGAACACATTTTTAGAATTCGAGTGTTTTCGTAGCAGTGAAAAAAATGAGAGCAGAGCATTCACTGAGCGAAAAAAACCTAGTTTTTTATTCAATTTTTTGTTCAAAAGTTTGAATGAGCACTAAAATAAAGTATTTTATTTTAAAGAAAGCTTTGCTAGCAACAGTTTTTAAACAAAGGAAAAACAACGCTTCCCTATTTATGTTTCATATGGAGAAAACTTTTTCCAACCCAATTTCTGAGAAAACTTTTCTCAGTGGAAACATTTTTTTTGTTATATATTTAGTTACTTCCTGTAGTGGAAGAATTATTTGGCCTCCCCGTTTGAACGGGTTAACGCCACAGCCAATGTATGAAAACTTATTTCAGAAGATCTAAAAATTGCGTTTGTTTTAAAGACAATCATTTTTATATATTAATTTTGGCTCGCTTTAAGAACAACGTTATGATATGTAGTTGTCGATTGGATCATTTGCAAAGAAGCGACAAATATAATTATATTATATAAGTGTTGGAAAATGGCGGCAAATGTTTGAGTATTTTGAACAATTTAAAATTAGATGTGAAATATTTTCCGTTGCATTGCATGTGTCGCAAATAGCGTTGTCTAAAATGTTCATTTTTGATAGAGTGTACTTATTGAACGCATATCCACTAAGGATTCTATTTAATTGTTTTGTGTCTATACGGTCGAAAATATCCGGTTTATAAAAAAAGGGTTTCTTGGTG
The DNA here is from genome assembly GCF_030179905.1 of Drosophila bipectinata. Lineage (NCBI taxonomy): Eukaryota > Metazoa > Arthropoda > Insecta > Diptera > Drosophilidae > Drosophila > Drosophila bipectinata. The sequence goes on along the minus strand of NC_091740.1, from coordinate 15,030,241 downwards.
ATGAAAGGCGTAAAGTTTGAATAACCTTATAAAATCGCAACTTAAGAGTTGTGACATTTCCGGTCAAAAAATGTTATATGGCAGCTGTAAGATACAGTCGACCGACCCCGACCGTTCCGATTTTGTTCCGTATTGCCTGCAAAGGAAAGAAGGATGAGTGCGAAGTTTATGGATATCCAATACTTAATCTACATTAGGATGAGGACAATTTTGACAGAAAAGCAACCTAGTAGACCCAGTAGGTATTGTGGCTGACGTCCTTACCCAAAGTTCCTATACCTTTGGGTCATAAGCCGGGACACCCGAACACCCATAGGTATGATACAGTGGTCAGCAGTGCCCTATTTGAGAGACATAGTAAATTTCTCTGCCCGAGCTCTGCCGCTCACTACTGTGTGTGTAAACTGTAAAACGTATGAAACATCATGCTCTGAATACTTTCTGATATTCGTTACTAATAAAGTGTACGAAATAAGTAAGTAGGACTATGATACAATTATAATAATTGTATAATTGTATCATGAGTAGGACACGTATGTTGATAACTGTTTCGTCCACAAAAACCCACTACTGGAATTTTTTTCTTCTACGAATGGTTGATTGAACGATTTGTGATACGCAGAGAGAACTTTAAAAAGTACCGTACGATTTTCCTGTTAGGTCTACATTGACCAGGCGAGCTTTGATTTTGCGAACGAAATAAGTAAGTGGGACAGATCTGTTTATGTTCGTTTCAGTAGAGCTCATTACATCGAATTTCTATAATTGAATTAGACAACCAAATTTAGTGAGTTTCGTCAAATAAATCATTTTTTTTTTAGTTTTATTTGAGCAAAGTAGAGCGGGCAAGAATATTGGCGCTCCGAGATATGAGGATGTCAATACGCAAAATTGCTGCAGAATGTGGGAGAAGTAAGCTGACGGTGGAACACCTTTTAAAAGTCCCCGAAAACCATGGGAAAAACCCCAAATTTTTGGATATAGAGAGGAAAAATGTAATATTTAATATTTATTATTATCGCGACATTAGAAGTCCCAAAAAAGTCCACGTCTCCAGGTACTTCCAGAAGCGGGTCGCTTCTGGTATGGGCTGCCTTTGGCTATAATGGAAAGTCTCCTATTTGCTTCATATCGCATAAAATGAATGCAAAATTATATGTAGAGCTCTTAGACGAAGTTCTAGTCCAATTTGGAGAGAACTATTTCGGTGAAGAACGGACTTTTCAACAGGATAATGCACCTATTCACTGGGCAAAGCTTACAAAAAGCTTCCTTTCGTCATCGCAAATCCCAATTTTAGAATGGCCAGCCCGCAGCCCGGATTTAAATCCAATTGAAAATCTTTGGGCCATATTATCTCAAAGAGCTTATGCTAATGGAAAACAATTTACTAGTCGTAAATAATTAAAAGAAGCAATTAAACGCGAATGGGAGAAAATTGACATAAAAATCCCGAAAAACTTAATTAATTCAATGCCATGACGAGTTCTTAAAGTATTGGACAATAAAAGATGCACTATTTAAAATAATTATATACTTTTTCCTAAAATTACTGTTAAGATTAATTTATTGACTTTGTCCTTACTTATTTCGTTTGAAAGTTTTTTGTTTGAATTTCTATAATGTGTTGTGAAGTTTAATTTTATTTCTATAATTTGACAAATGTAACAAATTTAATAAAGAATATTTACAAATTTTTTTTTTTTTTAATTTTTTAAGCGTTGTTTTGTAAAACAAAAAAATTGGGTGTCCTACTTACTTATTTCGGGCACCTTACTAATGCATTAAAATGATATCAATGTATTGGGTGCTGACCAAGGTTTAATATAAGATAGGTTTGAAGAAGGAATTGTAAACCTGCACTCGTCAACAAAGTTTTTAAATGTGGACAGGCCGCTGTTCCGTTACCTGAGCCACCGTGCCCGGAAACCCCCACCACCATCCAGCAGCAGTTTTTATATTAACTATAGCAGTTATAATAAGTTATTATAACAACAGTTATATAATATTTATTCTATTGTAATCAAAGTTAAGCCTTTAGTATTTAATTACCGGTTAAACAACTTTGAATTATTATAGTTTTAATATATATTATATTATATTATTTTAAATATATATAGTTTACAATTCATTTTTGTCCTCAAGATAATTACATTTCCAAATTACATTTCGTAAATAATAAGTATGGAGCAGCTATACAGATGACTATATAAAATATTTAAAATGATAACAAAGATCTACATATTATATGAAGCAATTTTATCAGCTGAAATTGAATTTCATAACTTCCCTTAAAATTTAACAAAGTGTTTTAAAAATAAATTCAGATTAAAACACTACTATGTTGTGTCGTAGCTTATTAATAAGGCACCATCAACAGGTTCTAAACAACTAGGACAAGTAAGACTTCTTAATAACCAGTCATCTATGCAGTTAACATGATAAATGTGCATGCAAGGAAGATAACGCACAGCTTCCCCAACATTAAACTCAGCCATGCAAATGACACACTCTCTTGACATTTTTGAGCATCCATCATATGTTCCTATTGGCAAATGTTGCATTAAACCAATCCGCTTGGCTATCCTCACTTGACCATCTTCCAAAATCTGATGAGCCGTTGATGTTGAGTTATTAATTGAAACGGTTGAAGTTGGATAGTACATTCGCTGGTCTTGCTCATCCAGCTAAAAAAAAAAAAAACAATTAATTATTAAAATTAATTTAAGGATTATAATTCATATAACAAAAAAGAAAACAAAACAAGAAAGCAAAGCTAACTTCGGGCGGAGCCGAAGTTGATATACCCTTGCAGCTAAAACCGGATATATATCGCAAACATCGGATATAGTAGGCCGATCCTTATGGGAATATGAATATATAATCCAATTTATTACAATACAAAATCTAAAAAAAGTCTCAAGCTTTTCAAAAATACCAAAGTTGGTATTTCTACCAAAAACCATTTCCGATCGTTCAGTTATATGGCAGCTATAAGATATAGTCGGCCGATCGTTATGAAATTTGGTAGGTCGGATTAACTGACCAAGAATATAATCTGTAACAAGTTCCAGTACCAAGTCTGTACCGAGTATCTTCAAAAACACGAAAGTTGGATCATTTCCGATCGTTCAGTTATATGACAGCTATAGGATATAGTCGGCCGATCCTTACGAAATTTGGCATGTCGTAATGTTTTGCCAAAAATAGCTGTCATGTCAAATTTGAACTCTCTAACTCTCTAACTCTAAAAACACCAAAGTTATACCATTTCCGATCAATCAGTTATATGGCAGCTATAGGATATAGTCTGCCGATCCCGGCCGTCCCGACTTATATACTGCGTGCAAAGGAAAGAAGGGTGTGTGCAAAGTTTCAAGATGATAGCTTTAAAACTGAGAGACTAGTTCGCGTAGAAACAGACAGACAGACGGACAGACGGACATGCTCATATCAACTCAGGAGGTGATCCTGATCAAGAATATATATACTTTATAGGGTCGGAGATGTCTCCTTCACTGCGTTGCACACTTTTGGACAAAATTATAATACCCTCTGCAAGGGTATAAAAAGAAAGCAACCTTCGGGTGGAGCGGAAGTTCTTCCTTGCTAACCGCATCGGATCGCAAATATTAGAATAAAAAATGTAAAAAAAAAAAAGTCCCAAGCTTCTATCTAACATAACACCAAAGTTGGGTCATTTCCGATCGTTCAGTTAATTGGTAGCTATGGGATATAGACCATCAATACTTGTGAAATTTCTAGGAGAATGGTTAAGTTTATTTTGAACCAAATAACTAAAAGCTCAAACACAATTTAAAATGTCATCCTAGTTCGAATGGTATTAGAAAGAATATTTTGTTGCAATACAAGGGGATATTGAGTTCAAATTCGTATCGTATATTTATAGTGTTTTGTGTGGCAGAGAAATTTTGGTTATGCTCCTGGAATTGGGTCCTGCCGACAACTGATCTAGTCAGCCATTTGAGTCGTCGAACGGTCAATTCTAGAGCCACGGAATATATCAGAGAACGAAGATCAGGCGAACTAATCGAAGAAAGTAATGAAAGAGCGCGTGTAAGCATGTTGCAGTTTCGTCAATCACAATCGGAAGAGGCACGAGATGCCTCTTTGTTGTCTATGGAAATTTTGTAGGTACATATCTAAATTCATATCAAAAAATCCTTGCTTTCGGTTCGCACATGTTATAAATAAAGTTATTCAAGTGGAAGTACGATATTAGTCGGATTCGTCTAAATACTTATGCAGACTAGTGTATATTGATACAAAGGGGACTCAGGAACAGTGTGCAACGAGCTACCTGTAACCACTAGCCATACAGAATAGACAAAAATGGAAAATGGAAGCAGAATTCCCGAACTTCTTTAATTCACGCGGAGATCAATTTTTAGCAGCGAAAGATTTATATGGGAAACAAACACACTGTTTCTCGCATCTCATGACTCCCAAACGGGCAATATCTGCATACTTAAAGTCACTCCGAAAAGCCCAACAGGCAGTCGCCTGTCGACTCCATCGGAATTAATCCCGGTCGAATGTCTGGGCTCTGCATTTCTTAGATCCTTAACTAAACTAGACGATTACATAATGTCGTAATAGCCAATTACATAATCTAGTCCAAAACATAACTGCCAAAAAATCACTAAAAACACTATTTCACAGCTTCCCGCTAATTGTACTAGGATTTAATAAATTCTTCCTTTCATACAATTTGAAATTAGAACAAGTTTACTTTTTATAATTAGGCTCTAAATTGCAACCTTATCTCTTAAACGATTGAAAGTTAATCTAAGATTCACTATGCAATTCTAGACCTAATTATGCTAGAATAAAAACTGATGCTGCACTGTTATCTCGATCGTTAAAACCAATAGACCGGAGAATAATAGAAACAACACTTTAAGCTTTGAAAAGATATTGCTCTCTGTGTATTTTCTGTGACATGAATGCCCTGTTGGAAATCCACACACTACAAGACCACGAAAGAAAACTCGGCCCCCGAACCAGTGCTCAAAAACAGCGGCAAAAAAACCCTACTTTGTAAGGCCAGAAATTTATATGCCCCTGCTCGCCCAGGAAGTTTGCGCTGTAACCAGTCCAACTTCTTTATTTGCTTATCAGGTTTTTTTTTTCAAACTTGTGCCACTCTGTGCCAATCAAAAATTTGTTTTTAAGACACAAATTTTAAAATTGCAGGAGAAACCTTACCGGCCATGGAGGGCATAAGAAAAAGACGTCTATGGAAATCTACAGTCAATTTTGTTTGAAAAGCTCAGAACAAGTTGCGTAACATTATTTAGGAGTTAATAAAGATAAAAACGATATTTTCACGAAATTTTAATATCTTTTATAGTTTCTTGTGAAAAATTCCCAAAATTTACTGGGAATTGTATTGGTTAATAAAAGTTTGGGGAAAAACTAATTGGTTCGTTACGCGACTTTCCAAGAGCAGCAGGTGCGTGGTCCTTCTAAAATTTGTATTCAAAGGGCTCCAAATACACTTAAGGGGCCAGCATAAAAGGACTTATCCTATACCTACGACCCTACGATTCTCGAGACATAAATCCATGTCTCTTAACAAGTAGCTTGTTTGATGCTAATATTTCAAATGAACGTGGATATTGTACATTTATACCGTGATATAGTGAAGGAGACTTCTCCGACCCTATAAATTATATATTCTTCATCAGGATCACCTCCTAAGTTGATGTGACCATGTCCGTGTCTGTTTCTACGCGAACTAGTCTCTCAGTTTTATAGCTATCGACTTAAGTTTTAAAGCAGATTTGAAATAAAACTCTATGTTAAAAAAAAAAAAAGAAAAATAGGTAAAAATCACAAGGTTTCAGATCAAGTGAGTAGGGTGAATGATTAATAGTTAATATGGAGTGTTTGGTTAAAAAATCAGTGACAAACGTCGATCGATGAGACGGCGCATTACCGTGCAACAGACGACAGGATCCGCCTTACGGTATTGTGGTTGAACACGACGAATGTGTGACGAAAGACGCTGCATAGCACCACTGTAAAACACAGCATTTATCGTTTGGTCAGGTGCGACGAAATCTCGGCGTACAAAACCCTCGGATTTGTAAAAAAAAAATCAGCATTGCCTTTTAAGGATTTTTTAATGAATTTTACTATCGATGACCAAAAGCTTTTTCCATTTTTATACCCTTGCGGAGGGTATTATAATTTTGGTCAAAAGCGTGCAACGGAGTGAAGCAAACATCTCCTGAGTTCATATAAGCATGTCCGTCTGTCTGTTTCTACGAAAGCTAGTCTCTCTGTTTTAAAACTATCGATAAGTTTTATAGCTAAGCTATAATTTTGCTGATTTTAGAGTTAGAGTTCAATTTTTGCATTCATTCTGTTTTTGGTAAAATAATACGACGTACCAAATTTTAAAAGGAACGGCTGACTATATCCTATAGCTGTCATATAACTGAACGATCGGAAATGACCCAATTTTCGTGTTCTACCCCATAGCCCCTTCTGATTATCACCTATTCAGATCGATGACGCACGGTTTGGCTGTGCAGCATTTCACATCTAAAATTTTCACATAAAATTAATTCAAACTCTCAATACCATTTCCGATTGTTCAGTTATATGGCAGCTATGTAGTCTGCTGATCGTTATCAAATTTGGTAGGTCGGATCAACTGGTCGGATCAAATAGAATCCTTACGACCTCCAAACTTTCAGTCTTTCAAAACACGAAAGTTGGGTCATTTCCTACTTTTCAGCTATATGACATCTATAGGATATAGTCAGCCGATCTTTATGAAATATGCTGTCATATTATTTTGCCAAAATAAGAATCCGAACTCTCTAACTTTAAAAACCCCAAAGTAACAGCATTTCCGATCAATCAGTTATATGGCAGCTATAGGATATAGTCGGCCGATCCTGGCCGTCCCGACTTAAAACTGCGTGCAAAGAAAGGAAGGTTATGTGAAAAGTTTCAAGTCGATAGCTTTAAAACTGAGAGACTAGTTTGCATAGAAACAGACAGACGGACATGTTCATATCAACTCAAGAAGTGATCCTGATCAAGAATATATATACTTTATAAGGTCGGAGATGTCTCCTTCACTGCGTTGCACACTTTTGGACAAAATTATAATACCCTCTGCAAGGGTATAAAAATTTGATTGGAAAGGCTATTATTTAGCCGATCCCAATTTTGATAAACCTGCTGGAATTGTCTAATAATTGGTGCAGATTTATATACACGATTTATTATGGTGGAAAAGAACGATTTTCGGATGGATCGTGCCAGGTCGCACAAGATCCAAGATTAAAAAATCAATTAATTCTACAGCCTTTGTAAATACAATCCAAGATTGGTGGAAAGAAAGAGGAAATTACGTGGAACCCTCAATACAAAAATACACGGCTAAAAAAGAATTAAAAAATAGAAAAGAATTTCAAGTTGTCCGACAAAAATACAAAATCTGTCATTTATCCTTTGGGGAAACATAAAATAACATATGTCAGGAAGAAAAGAACAAAGATAATAGTAAACAATTTCCATTTCTATTAGTAAACAAAAATATAACTAAGGCACTTTTGTGGCCCCTTGCATGATGTTCAAACATTAAATTGAACACGACAACTTTAAGCAACTTTAAAATATTTTAAATAAAAAATAAAATTTTACAGTCTACTATATACATATTGTTATCGAAGAATTATAATATTAACAATTTTCTAATATTGAGGAAAACAAATTTGTAAATTGAATACAACAACAAAAATACACATATACATATACAGTTTGCTATGTACTATTATTAAAGGAAGATAATATAAAGTAAAGAGAATGATAATGTAAAATAATATGTTAATTTAACAAGAAAGGAAAGCTAACTTCGGGCGGAGCCGAAGTTTATATACCCTTGCAGCTAAAACCGGATATATATCGCAAACATCGGATATAGTTGGCCGATCCTTATGAAATTTGGTAGGATGGATCAAAATATAATCTGTACCAAGTTCCAGCTTTCTATCTTCAAAAACACAAAAGTTGGGTCATTTCCGATCGTTCAGTTATATGGCAGCTATAGGATATAGTCGGCCGATCCTAATGAAATTTGGTAGGTTGGATCAACTAACCAAAAATAGAGTTTGTACTAAATTCCAGCTTTCTATCTTCAAAAACACGAAAGTTGGGTCATTTCCGATCGTTCAGTTATATGGCAGCTATAGGATATAGTCGGCCGATCCTTATGATATTTGGCATGTCGTATTATTTTGCCAAAAATAGCTCTCGTGTCAAATTTGAACTCTCTAACTCTAAAAACACCAAAGTTATACCATTTCCGATCAATCAGTTATATGGCAGCTATAGGATATAGTCGGCCGATCCCGGCCGTTCCGACTTATATACTGCGTGCAAAGGAAAGAAGGGTGTGTGCAAAGTTTCAAGACGATAGCTTTAAAACTGAGAGACTAGTTTGCGTAGAAACAGACAGACGGACAGACGGACATGCTCATATCAACTCAGGAGGTGTTCCTGATCAAGAATATATATACTTTATAGGGTCGGAGATGTCTCCTTCACTGCGTTGCACACTTTTGGACAAAATTATAATACCCTCTGCAAGGGTATAAAAAAACATAAAATGTACACTTTTTTGAGGCCCTTTGGAGAATGTGCAAGCATTGAACACAATTTTAGATATAAATTCCAATAATAGTGTTTTTAGGGGTCTGACCCATGGAAATACGAGGTAAACAGCATGGGTTAAAAGTTTTAACTTAAAACCGATCCCGACCGATGTCAGAGTACGTGCGAGAAGCGATGCGATAATGTTGAACCACTGCAACCTTTTTCATGTGCAATCGCTCAAAAGATGTCAGAGTGAAAGCGAAGCATGTTGCGAGTTCAAGCAATGAAGCGAGAGAGCAGTTGCAACCTGCTTTATCGCTTCAAAACGCTCGGAGCGTTCGATAGTTTTTTTGCATGTTTTGTTACATTTAAAAGCTCAGATGGTAATTTTGTTAATATATTTTTTAGTTTATTCCCACTGACTGAGTGGGATACAATTATTAAAAGTAGGATACAATAGTATGTGAAAATAAAATATCGCGATCTTGTATTCGCAAAACAAATCTACAAACGATCTTTAAAACAAAACATTAGTTAAATCTCAAATTGGAATTTCTTATGTAAAGTGAAACAAACAATAAAACAAAACACTTTAAATCAGTAAACTCATCATAAGTTAAATTTAAAATAACATACCTAAATAGTTTGATGATTGAGAAATAAACTAATGTTTATTGTAATGTAATGTTAAGCTAATTACTAATGTAATGTAAAATTGGTAATTTGTAAATACGAATTTATTACGAGTCTAATACTTCTCCGTCTAATATTAATCAAAGGGAAAGAAATCCACATTCTCAAAAACGAGCTCGTCCCTCTGAATCAGATCAACAGCGTAGATCAGAACTTATGCAAAAAGTTGAAAACTTTCAGACACAAGCCTCGGACACAACAGCAATAAAAATAAATATTTATAATAGACTATGTATTTGCCGTATTGACACAGGTTCAAGTAAGGCTTACTAATGATAGCTTCCTAAAGTATCCAATTACAAAATGTTATAAAAGTTAAAACAGTAGAAGGCCGTCATCCAACGGCTACAACGGGGGGACCTACACGCAAGCGATTGCGTGCCATAACTGTATACACCGTTGGTAGTGCGACTATACTCTCCACGTGAGGGCGGCTGGAAACAGATCCCGGTAAGGTCATGTCTCAGCCGAGGATGCTGGCTATTTGTAGTCGGGCAGGGAGAAGAACACTCCCTTTCTTAAATCACCCCAATCCAAGGTGGAACAGCAGATGCCAAAGAATGCTTGTCCGAGAGGGGATAGGGCTCTAATATGCGAACTCTGGGGGACCGGCCGACCTCCCAGTTTTAACCAGGTTTATTATGACATGCAAGTTACGTCATTAGGGACGAACCCCTTCCCGCCTACTCGAAGGACCAAAATATGAACAGTTTAAATTTAACAAAAAAACACAGTGGAGAACGGAACTCCCTAACGAAGTCCGGAAATGGGCTCAACGACCCGTCAAACTCCAAGGCCCTCAAAAACCAAGGAGTTGCTGGGATGGAGAAGCTTCCTACAGAGGGGAAACATCCGGAGGCATGACGCAACAGTGTGAAGGAGGATGCCAATGCATCTTCTTCTAGAGTGCGGCTAGCCATGGGAACACCGAACGGCGTGGGTCAACCTCTAAATCAACCGGCGGGGCCCCTAAGGCAAACCCTGGTCCGGTAGCGTCTCACTCCACGCCGCGGAAAGGCTCCTACAAAGACAGGAGAAAAACAGCCTTCATCCTCATGAGGGCAAACCCATCGGCAGCAGCCAACCCGGACCAGGCCGACATCATAAGATGGGCAAGGGAGATCCTGTCCGACTTCCTGCCCGGGTGTGAGAAGTGAGCCGAAGAAGCAAGCTGGGACAGATCCTGCCAAAGAGATCGCGCAGAGTGCAAAAGGCAGAGGTCAACAGAAGGAGGAGCCCCCCAAACCAAGAACAAGGTCCAGCCGCAGCCGTTCAACCGCTCGTTCGTCGAGGTAACGAAGGAAAGAACCCTCATTGAATTCCGAAATCCGAAAAGCCGGACGACCCTAACACCATCCTGGCGATGCTGAGGATGTGAAACCCGACGCTTCCCACGCCGGACTGGGGAGTCGCCAAGGTGGAGGAGGCGGTAGGACTGGGTAGAAAGGTTGTCCTCACTCTGAACGAGGAGACTGCGAAAATCCTAGAAGGGTCGGGGCACCAGATTAAATACGGATTCGAACACGTAACGGTCCGTATTTAAAAGTCCGATGCCAAGAACAAAGCAGGAGGAATTAAGCTGCAAGCTGACGCACAAGAGCCAGACTTGGAGGTGGCGTCCGAAGAGGTGCATTCTGAAGGAATGTCGGATGAGAAGGAGCACATCCTGGAAGGGTACACTTCTGAGAGACGCCATATTGACATATAGTCGAAAATCTCGCAACGTAAACAGGTTGCAGATCTTGTGATATCTGAAAGAGGAGACAAAACTTAGTCATACAGGCAGTATGGATAGCCTCTCGAAAATGGGGAAACACGACTTTGAATTTGTGTTAAATTTGCTGTGCATTCATTTTTATAATAATATTATATTTTTATTATTATTTTTTTTTCTTTTCCTTATTACTCCTCTTGGGATCTTAGGGCCTCTACAAGGGTTCTCCACCTAACTTTATTTGGCGCTGTCTGTTTTTTTTATCGTGTCCCATCTGATGTTTTTTCCCGGGCGGATTCTAGGAGAGCTGTACGGCGCCAGGTCATTTTTTTGGGCGACCCACTCACTGCATTTTCTCCATTTCTCTTCAAACTGCGCCAGTCTGGTTGATTCCATTAAAGTCCTCACGTTCCATTGTCCAATTCGTGTCCGTTTCGATGTGCGAATGGTCCGTCCACGGGTTGGGGGGGAGGTTGGTTTCTTCTCTTGTATTGGTTTCGTTAATCAATTGTTTTTCAGTCGATCCGGTGATTAGCCAGGTGCGACCAATCCCAGAGGTGGGGCTGCCACCTATCGATATATGGGAGTACCGTTTTTCGACATCACATGTTTAGTAGCATCGGAAAAGAGTCCACTTAGCATAATGATGCCGAAAAACTTTGGAGGTCATGATTGACATGAGTGGGGCTAGAACCCACGACCCCACGCTTAGCGTGCAGCTAATCTACCCACTAGGCTATGGGGCCCCTCTTCTGATTTTTTTATAATAAAATAATTTTTCATAATAAAATTTATTGTGCAACAAGGGAGCAATCCAAAAATAATAATTTTGGCATGTTACCTGCTTACAATAAAATTGTGGAAGAAAAGAAAAACAGTCGGCCGATCAACATTTGCATAACAGAAACAACAGCCGAACTCTCGCTTCAATTCCTTTTATCTCATACTTCTAGTTGTATTGTTTCTTTACAATGACGCTAAAGAACCAGAGACGAAGCGAGCTAAATCTGCGGAAATAAAATGTTATCAGTGTGGAAAACTAGGCCATAAAAAGCAAGACTGTAGATCTGAATCTCAGGGTTCGACAAATGTACATGTAAACAAGAAAGGAAAGCTAACTTCGGGCGGAGCCGAAGTTTATATACCCTTGCAGCTAAAACCGGATATATATCGCAAACATCGGATATAGTTGGCCGATCCTTATGAAATTTGGTAGGATGGATCAAAATATAATCTGTACCAAGTTCCAGCTTTCTATCTTCAAAAACACAAAAGTTGGGTCATTTCCGATCGTTCAGTTATATGGCAGCTATAGGATATAGTCGGCCGATCCTTATGAAATTTGGCATGTCGTATTATTTTGCCAAAAATAGCTCTCATGTCAAATTTGAACTCTCTAACTCTAAAAACACCAAAGTTATACCATTTCCGATCAATCAGTTATATGGCAGCTATAGGATATAGTCGGCCGATCCCGGCCGTTCCGACTTATATACTGCGTGCAAAGGAAAGAAGGGTGTGTGCAAAGTTTCAAGACGATAGCTTTAAAACTGAGAGACTAGTTTGCGTAGAAACAGACAGACGGACAGACGGACAGACGGACAGACGGACATGCTCATATCAACTCAGGAGGTGATCCTGATCAAGAATATATATACTTTATAGGGTCGGAGATGTCTCCTTCACTGCGTTGCACACTTTTGGACAAAATTATAATACCCTCTGCAAGGGTATAAAAAAAGTACAGAATGCTGGATTGGGGGTGAGAACGGAAAAAAGAGTGGAGCTATGCGCTATAGTGGAGCCTCAATCGAGTATGCTGGTCAATGGTGAGAGACTTCATTTGATTACATTTGATTCGGGAGCTGAGTGCTCATTAATTAAGGAAAGCTTTTCTAAAAGTTAGTTGGTAAGAGAATTCATAACGTTATTTCTTTAAAGGGGATAGGTAATGCCAATACCTACGTACAGCACAAGTTGAATCAAACATCATGATTGATGGCAACTCCTTGGTTGTTTTGTTTCATATAGTACCAGACTAATGTATGAAAAAAAAATAGTAATCGGCAGAGAAATATTGGCTCAAGGGTTTTTAGTAGAAGTCTCCTATGATAATTTTAAAGTTGTTCAATCTAAAGTTGTAAACATTTGTGAAACCATTCAGCCTACTAATTTTGATAAAATTGAAACGGAGATGGTCGAAAATGGAAGAGAAATGTTAATATCATTGCTAAAGCAACATTCTCTATCTTTTATCGAAGGCACTCCGCAAACTCGTGTGAATACTGGGGAAATGCATATTCGTTTAATTGAATCGACAAAGACTGTGCAAAGGCGACCATACAGATTTAGTCCAAGCGAACGGGAGTTAGTACGTGCTAAAATTAAAGAATTGATCGAATATAAAGTTATCAGACCTAGTAACTCACTATTTGCGAGCCCTGCATTGTTAGTAAAGAAGAAAGACGGCTCAGCGAGACTTTGCGTTGATTACAGGGAATTAAATAGAAATACCGTAGCTGATAAGTTTCCATTACCGTTAATATCAGATCAAATAGCTAGACTTAGGGAAGCCAAATATTTTACTTCCCTTGACATGGCTAGCGGGTATTACCAGATTTCAGTTTGTTACCCCTGATGGACAATACGAATTTCTTGCGATGCCTTTTGGATTAAAAAACGCACCTTTAGTGTTTCAGAGAGCTGTATTAAAGGCGCTTGGCAGTCTTGCTCATTCGTTTGTAATTGTTTATATGGATGATTTATTAATTGTTTCAGAAACGAAGGAAGAAGCGTATGAACGTTTGAAACTTGTATTAGACGTTTTAGTAAAAGCAGGATTCTACTTTAACATGTCAAAGTGCTTTTTCATGAAAACTACAGTGCGCTATCTGGGCTATGAGATACAAGCGCGGGAGATACGTCGAAATTCTAACAAAATAGAGTCACTAGTGGCGTTGCCTCCACCAAAGTCAGTTGCTTCGTCAATTCATTCAGGGGTTTTCTCAGCTGATGAAGCCTTCATATTTTCTCACATCTGAAAAGACTAGTTTTGATTGGCAAACACAACATGAACAAATTCGCAGTAAAATCATAAGTGTATTATCAAATAAGTGATGGACGAGTTATGTGTTTGATGAATTCGTGAAGCCAAGTGTTGGGCGATGGACGATTGATGTGTTTGATGAATTCGTGAAGCCAAGTGTTGGGCGATGGACGAGTGATGTGTTTGATGAATTCGTGAAGCCAAGTTTTGGGCGACGAGTAATATAATTAATGAAATTGTAAAGCCATGTGTTTGGCAAAAAATTTAAAAGTTGGCTTGTAAAAGTTTAGTTAAGTTATGTTAGGGAACATTATACGAATTTGAGATTAAAATTATAAAGTGGAATGAAATTCAGATGTTTATTATAGACATTATAGTCTATAATATGAATACATCTATAAAGATGTTATTATAGTGTGTATGTCAGGATGGCCGTGTCGTGGAGAAGACAATTCAGTCTCTCATTAGACCGAGACTCTATGGTGTAACCATCGGTCGTGCAAGGATATACCATTTCTAGTATGATGGGGACTCAGTTTGCGAACTGAGGCCGTGTATGTCTTCGTTGTGTTGCTGGATCTGGTCTTTCTAATTTTCACTGGGTTCTTCTATTCGTCTCGAGCTTTAGCGTGGTGTCCGGTAGAGGACTGTTGAGTAAGTGGCGGCTATGAGCAACAAAGGCAACAAAGACTCGCAGCATCATCCAGGACTTGGAATGGAGGAGCAGCAAGCTAGCGATCAAGCGACTGATAAGAGTCAACGTGGAGAAGACTTCAATTCTCCGACATATTGTTAAATTTAGGCAATATTGTCATACGACAGCAGCATTGATAATTGATAAATATCCATGGTTACCAGTGACAGCTACTGTGCACAAGATATACTCTAGTATTTGTATAAGATATATCCACTCTAGTGATATTATAGAAAGCACAGTTCTTCCTGTGGGACATTCTGCAGAGGAGGGAGCTGAAGGGCGAAACAAAATATACAGATCATATCGCTTGCATCATGCACGGAAGTTCAGTCGAATAAATAATTTTGGTGACGTCTTCCAACGAGCAATGGATACATTTGATCCTATTATTTCGTCGGTCAACCTTGATAGACGAATTCCGAAACAAACAAAACTGAAACTTCCGACTGAAGTTTTGAAAATTCTATCATGCAAAGCTGGTCCTTCAGAGGACTGAGACTCGGCTGGACCATAGTGCAAAAATTGGATTGAAAGTAAAAAGGAATACTTAAAATTTTTAATATTTTAGGAAAACCCAAAACAATAAAAATGGATAAAGAACCTGGATTAGGATTAATCATTAAGATAGAAATAACTACTAGCAAGAGCATAGCCGCTATAGAAAGAATCCATAAAGCAATTAACGAAAAATTGCTAGTCACTAATACTTACTTTTACGCAAAAATAAATACAAAACCGCATACAGTTTCCTTTTCCACCGCACAACGATGGTTTCAACGTTTTTGTTCTGGTGCAGAGGCGGCCGAAGATGCGCCACGCTCCGGAAGGCCTGTCGTCGAAAATTGCGACAAAATCGCTGAATTGGTCGCTGAAGAGACCGGCATAGTAGCAGCTGTAGCATGGTCCAAGAACTGGGCATGTGTTATGAAACCGTTAAAAACCATTTGAAGAAGCTTGGTTTCAAAAAGAAGATCGACGTTTGGGTGCCACACGACTTGACGAAAAAAAAAACATTTTTGACCGTATGGATGCATGCGAATCGCTTTTGAATCGCAACAAAATCGACCCGTTTTGGGATTGGATAGTGACTATCGACAACGCGAAGCGCAAACGGTCGTGGTCGAAAAGCGGTGAAGCTGCCCAGACGGTGGCCAAGCCTGTATTAACGACTGCGTGTGCTGTGTGTTTGGTGGGATTGGCAGGGAATAATCTACTACGAGCTGCTCCCCTATGGCCAAACGCTCAATTCAGATTTTTCCAACAACTCGATCACTTGAAGGCAGCACTCATGCAGAAGGGGCCATCTTTGATCAACACAGCCCGAATTGCCTTCCATCGGGACATCGCCAAGCCACAAACATCTTTGGTGACGCGCCAAAAGCTCCGGGCGTTCAGATGGAAGGTTCTTTCGCATCCGGATCTCGCACCAAGTGATAACTACCTATTTCTGTCCATGGCGAACGCGCTTGGTAGTCAAAAGTTGGCCACAAAAGAAAATTGACCCTCCGAGTTTTTTGCCAATAGGAAAGCGACCTTCTATAAGAAGAGCAGTAGGAAGTTAGCAATTCGTTGGAAACTCGTCATCGAACAAAACGGCGCATATTTGACTTAAATCGCATAATTTTAAGGGGAGGGTAAGGTCAAATCATGCAAAAAAAGCCATGTTTTTGTGATTTTTTTCCTGACGACAAAGTTAAAATTTATTTATTCAACCAACGGTATATTAAAGTATGACATTAGAAGAATGTTTTATCAAATTTTTACAAAAAAATATTTAAAAATATGGCAATGGTAGCAATTGTCCGGACGTGTCGCCAAAAAAAGTTGAATTGCGGTGCCCCTCATAACTCGGTGCTGGATCATTTGTAATCAAAAAATGAAAATTCATTCGTTAGATAATAGTTCGCCCCAGGTAACGCTGTGAAGGTTTTTTGAAAATTGCAATTTTTTAATTTTTTCGAAGACTTTGAAGTGAAAAACTCAATTTTTTGGGAAAAAATCGGTTAATTTGTCATTGCGAAATCAAAATTATGAACAAAAAAAAAAAACTCGACAGCGTTACCTCGTAAAATATGTACAGAAATGGTGTTTAAAATTTCAAAAGGATCGGTGCAGTAGTTTTGAAGTTATGAGGGGCACCGACTTTGAAAACGTGAGTTGTGGGAAAAACGCTTTAAAGTTTTAAACACCAGTGTAATCCAGTGTAAAACGTTTATAAGCAACTTTGTCAATAACTAATAACAATAACAATTTTGCTTTAATTGACTTGAAATTTTGACACAATATTCTTCAGATATTATGCATTCAATTTAAAAAATAAAAAAAAAATGAAAAAAAAATAAAAATTAATACCTTACCCTCCCCTTAATAATGAAATCATTGGAATAATAAAACAAGAAAGGAAAGCTAACTTCGGGCGGAGCCGAAGTTTATATACCCTTGCAGCTAAAGTTGGGTCATTTCCGATCGTTCAGTTATATGGCAGCTATAGGATATAGTCGGCCGATCCTAATGAAATTTGGCATGTCGTATTATTTTGCCAAAAATAGCTCTCATGTCAAATTTGAACTATCTAACTCTAAAAACACCAAAGTTATACCATTTCCGATCAATCAGTTATATGGCAGCTATAGGATATAGTCGGCCGATCCCGGCCGTTCCGACTTATATACTGCGTGCAAAGGAAAGAAGGGTGTGTGCAAAGTTTCAAGACGATAGCTTTAAAACTTAGAGACTAGTTTGCGTAGAAACAGACAGACGGACAGACGGACATGCTCATATCAACTCAGGAGGTGATCCTGATCAAGAATATATATACTTTATAGGGTCGGAGATGTCTCCTTCACTGCGTTGCACACTTTTGGACAAAATTATAATACCCTCTGCAAGGGTATAATGAACACACAGAAAAAATAAATAAACTTATTAGAAAAGACGAAGAAAATGAGGCATTGCTATTTTTAGGTATTATTTGCATATTTTTTTAGAATATATTGACTTTCAAATGGGAACAAAGTTGACAAGAATTGGAATATTTATTCTAAAAGTATTAAAAAATAAAGAATTAGATTATATTAATGAAGAGAAACTATTATCAATAAAGACTTCCGCTTGGAAATGCATGCAAACAGAAACTAATTTTTTATATTAGTACAACATCATTTAAAGAAGTTGAAAAATACATAACAATTAAATTGGTTGCGTAGTCTGGCACGTTTTCGGCAGTTGGTACCCATCACCATTGGGATACTTCCGTAAATTCCAAGATTTTTGCCACCGCTTTTCAACAAACTGCTTATACCGCCGGTGGGTGCTGCTTATCTAGTGTAGCACGGTTTTGGAATCCGTCCAAAGTACGCATCCGTTAATGTCAATACTGTGTTCCTGTTTTACAGTGCTCATCAACCGCGTCCCTAGCACTTAGTTCCAGTCTCGGGATTGACATCGTCCTCATCGGAGCACATTGGGTTTTGGAACGAACGAAATACGCCTGCACATCGTCGTTTGCGTAGGCCCACCAATACGACGTCGCAAAAAACGCCTGGATGGTGTTTACGAAGACGTGCAGCTGCAGCTGTAGCTGCTCAAAAACCCGATAAGATCGTACGTGGACATCCCTCGGCCTTCCTCGCTTCGCCCTTCAGAGGTTTCAGTAGCTTTCGATTGTTCTCCAATCTGTACACTGATAAGCTTCCATCGTCTATAAAGCTAGGTACACACGATGCAAACAATTTGCAGCAAGTTGATTGCTCCAACCAAATTTGCTCGTATAAGCACGAGTTCAAACATTTTGCAGCAAACAAAGAACATGCACAGTTTTTTTGCAGCAATGTTTTTTGCATGCATTTTACATTTGCATTTTTTTACCGCTTTCTTTATTAAGTCATTCGCTTGCTTTTTGGCTTGTGCTGTTTGCTTTCGATCGCAATATTGCAGCAAGCGAAGCAACATATGGGATCGTTAGAACACCGTTAAATTAAATGACTTATATGAGAATCTGTGGTTCTCATATGATTGGTTCATATCTCATACTAAATATTTTTTAACATTTTTTGTCCATTTTTCGTAATGGGATCCCTTGAAAATGGAGTTTTCCTAAATGGAGTCCACTGTGGTGGCTATATATATATATATATATATATATCCAATTCTCATCCAATTCTTAAGCGGAATACCTTAAACGATTTCTAAATCGATTTTGCGCCATTCTGCATAAAAATCCTAAGACAAAATATTTTTTTTAAATTTATTGTCAATTTTTCGTGATGGGATCCCTGAAAATAGGGTTTTTCCCTATATTCTCTATATATATTTTCCAATTCTCATCCGATTCTTAAGCGGAGTACCTTAAACGATTTCTAGATCGATTCTGCGCCATGCTGCATCAAAATCCTAAAGTAAAATATTTTTTACATTTTTGTAAATTTTTCGTGATGTACTTTGTGTGTGGCAGATTTGCACTCAAGTGTGCTGGCAACTGTTCATCGTAGGATGGCGACACTGACTCTGGTGGTCCCGTTGTCAGATTTGTATTCAACATCTGCCCTACCGTTGCGCCACATGGCGTATACTCGCCGCCCCGGGATTCTTGGCGGCCGTCGACTGTCCTTCATTTGGCCTTGCCTGTAGGAGTTCTTTCTCCAGACTTGCGATCCTTTCCATGAGCGTCGCAATCTGTGTAGTCCATAGCCTGTACTGGAGGTTCCGCCTGAGCAGTACTGATGGTGTGTTTCCTTTCTCTGCACCAGATGTACACCGGCCGGTGTACCTGTTGCTACAGATGTGGTTCTCGAAGCTACCGTAGCCTCAGGTTGATACAGGCTTTGGGCTCCTTCTCGGCGAATGTGTCGTCGGCATGTTCCGATTTTTTAGTTATATGGCAGATATAGGATATAGTCGTCGGATCCTTGGTGGGTCATATTATTTTGTCAAAAATAGCATTCATGCAAAATCCGAAAAAAGTAACAGCATTTCCGATCAATCAGTTATATGAGAGCTATAGGATATACATATATAGTATGTATTAAGTTCCAGCTTTCTATTTTCAAAAACACCAAAGTTGGGTAATTTCCGATCGTAATATCGTTAGTTAGGATATAGTCGGCCGATCCCAGCCGTTCCGACTTTTATACTGCGTCCAAGGGAAAGAAGGGTGTGTGCAAAGTTTCAAGTCGATAGCTTTAAAACTGAGAGACTAAACAGACAGACAGACGGACATGCTCATATCAACTCAGGAAGTGTTCCAGGTCAAGAATGTACATATATGTATATTTTATAGGGTCGGAAATGTCTCCTTCACTGCGTTGCACACTTTTGAGTATTAGAGGGTATGACAACCAAACTTTTACAACTTGGAAGCTCTTAGGAAGCAAAACAAAGTTTTTTATTTCATTTTTCACTCTATTTTCTCTATTATCGTTGCACACAATAATTACCATTGCATCTTTAGATGATTTATTATTATAAAGTTTATAAATCATTGAATACTTACGTGATAAATTGGATGCGAAGTGCTGATTTGCCTGTTAAAGCTTTCATTACCTCTTAAAAGTGAAATATCATCTGAGTTGCCCATTTTTAAACAATTTCCCATTATTTTCGAACCACAGAGCTTAATCTGAAACATATAATAAATGCACCTATGTATATATTTGTAAAATAGGTTTACTTTAATACTTTAATTTAGATTCTTAGGGGGTTAACGCACAGACGTGGGACTAAAAAAAAGCCTAAAAAAATTAAAATTATTGGAATTTATCGAAAATTTTACGAAAATTCTTTTCAACGCTTATTCTTATATAAAGTTACGTAACCTAAGTCAGTTCCAATTATGCTACTAACTTAAGCCTAAGCGCTATGGCAAATTTGACCACTTTTTCTGCTTAAAATCAATATCAGAAACGAAGAAGATATTTCAATTTGTTTTTATACCCTTGTTGAGGGTATTACAATTTTGTCCAAAAGTGTGCAACGCAGTGAAGGAGACATCTCCGACCCTATGAAGTATGTACGATCAGGATCACCTCCTGAGTTGATATGAGCATGTCCATCTGTTCGCCTGTCTGTCCGTCTGTCTGTCTGTTTCTACGCAAACTAGTCTCTCAGTTTTGAAGCTATCGACTTGAAACTTTGCACACACCCTTCTTTCTTCTGCACGCAGTATATAAGTCGGAACGGCTGGGATCGGCCGACTATATCCTAACTAACGATGTAACGATCGGAAATGACCCAACTTTCGTGTTTTTGAAGATAGATAGCTGGAACTTGGTACAGATTATATCTTTTGTCAGTTAATCCGACCTAACAAATTTCATAACGATCAGCCGACTATGTCTTATAGCTGCCATATAACTGAACGATCAGAAATGGTTTGTGGTAGATATACCAACTTTGGTATTTTTGAAGAAAGAAGTTTGGGACTTTTTTTAGATTTTGTATTTTAATAAATTGGGTTATATTATCATATTCTCATAAGATCCTTATTGGCCGATCCGGCCAACTATATCCGATGGTTGCGATATATGTATATACGGTTTTAACTGCAAGGGTATATCAACTTCGGCTACGCCCGAAGTTAGCTTTCCTTTCTTGTTTTTTTATAGTGTTATAGCAAAAAAGTCCCAAAAAACGGGTTTTTCTAAAAAAAATCAAGAAGTTGAGGGTTTTACAAATATTTCAAACACGGTTTTGTGCTGTATTCGACCTCATAAACAATTCCTACTATGTCACTATACAAAATCCTGTTCTGGAAGTCACTATTGCACTGTGTTATTGACCATAATCATTTCCTGAGTTGATATGAGCATGTCCGTCCGTCTGTTTCTTGGCAAAATAGTCTCTCAGTTGCAATAGCTTTGGAGTTTTTAGAGTTAGAGAGTGATATGTTTCAATTGATTATTTTAAAAATATGGGCAATAAAATATTAATTGATATAATTGAGAGTAGCGCTACTCAACCTGGTGACCCAAATAAAATCAATAAAAGAACAAGAAAGGAAAGCTAACTTCGGGCGGAGACGAAGTTAATACACCCTTGCAGGGATATACCCGGATATATATCGCAAACATCGGATATAGTTGGCCGATCCTTATGTGAATATGATAATAAAACCAATTAATTACAATAAAATATCTAAAAAAAAGTCCCAAGCTGCTATCTTCAAAAATACCAAAGTTGGTATTTATACCAAATGCCATTTTGATCGTTCAGTTGTATGGCAGCTATAAGATATAGTCGACCGATCGCTATGAAATTGTAGGTCGGATAAACTGACCAAAAATAGAATCTATACTAAGTTTCAGCTTTCTATCTTCAAAAACACGAAAGGTGGGTCATTTTCGAACGTTCAGTTATATGGCAGCTATAGAATATAGTCAGCCGATTCTTATGAAATTGGGCATGTCGAATTATTTAGCCAAAGATACCTTTCTTATTAAATTTAAACTCTCTAACTTTAAAATCACCAAAGTTATACCATATCCGATCAATCAGTTATATGGCAGCTATAGGATATAGTCGGCCGTTCCGACTTATATACTGCGTGCAAAGGAAAGAAGGGTGTGTGCAAAGTTTCAAGTCGATAGTTTTAAAACTGAGAGACTAGTTCGCGTAGAAACAGACAGACAGACGAACAGACGGACATGCTTATCTCAACTCAGGAGGTGATCCTGATCAATAATATATAAACTTTATAGGGTCGGAAATGTGTCCTTCACTGCATTGCATACTTTTGACCCAAATTAAATACCCTCTTCAAGGGTATACAAGAAAGGAAAGTTAACTTCGGGCGGAGCCGAAGTTTATATACCCTTGCAGTTAAAACTGGATATATATCGCAAACATCGGATATAGTTGGCCGATCCTTATGAGAATATGATAATATAACCCAATTTATTATGATACAAAAACCAAACCTAAAAATGTCCCAAACTTCTATCTTCAAAAACACAAAAGTTAGGTCATTTCCGATCGTTCAGTTATATGGCAGCTATAGAATATAGTCGGCCGATCCTAATGAAATTTGGTAGGTTGGATCAACTGGCCAAATATATAATCTGTATTAAGTTTTAGCTTTCTATCTTCAAAAACACGAAAGTTGGGTCATTTCCGATCGTTCAGTTATATGGCAGCTATAGGATATAGTCGGCCGATCCTTATGAAATTTGGCATGTCGTAATGTTTTGCCAAAAATAGCTCTCGTGTCAAATTTGAACTCTCTAACTCTAAGACACCAAAGTTATACCATTTCCGATCAATCAGTTATATGGCAGCTATAGGATATAGTCGGCCGATCCGAGCCGTTCCGACTTATATACTGCGTGCAAAGGAAAGAAGGGTGTGTGCAAAGTTTCAAGGCGATAGCTTTAAAACTGAGAGACTAGTTCGCGTAGAAACGGACAGACAGACAGACGGACAGATGGACATGCTCATATCAACTCAGGAGGTGATCCTGATCAAGAATATATATACTTTATAGGGTCGGAGATGTCTCCTTCACTGCGTTGCACACTTTTGGACAAAATTATAATACCCTCTGCAAGGGTATAAAAAAGAAGCTATGTATTCTACATTCCATGATGATCCAATACAAGGAGGTCACACAGGCATCTCAAAAACCTTGGCCAAGGTCAAAAGACATTATTATTGGAAAAGTATGTCTCAAGATATTACTGAATACATACAAAAATGTCCAAAATGACAAAAATCAAAAAATCAGAAAAGAAAAAATAAAAACTCCTTTAACAATAACTGATACGCCAATACATGCTTTTGACAGGGTTATAGTAGACACCATTGGTCCATTACCCAGGTCTTAAAATGGAAATGAATACGGAGTAACATTAATTTGTGATTTGACTAAATACCAAACAAAAATGCTAGCACAGTAGCAAAGGCGATTTTTGAGAATTTTATTCTAAGGTACGGTCCAATGAAGACGTTCATTACGGACATGGGAACAGAATATAAAAATTCTATAATAAATGATTTGTGCAATCATTTACAAATCAATAACATAACATCAACCGAAATGAAACGGGACTCTTCTAAACCACACAACAACATACACACCACACATTATCCCATCACACAATCAAAAGTTACACCGTATTATTTAACAAATACAGGGTGGCCCAGGAAAAATTTCCGTTTTAAAAAAAACGAGTATATTAAAAAAAATTTTTTTTTTGGATAACCTTAATATTCCTGTTTATGTATAAAACACCACTTTGTTCATAAGACTGCCTTGGCTGGCTTTACAGTAGCCCATTCGGTCGACCCAATTTTTAAACAAATTTTCGATGGGAAGGCCCTCAATGGCTCTGATGGTCACTTCAATCTCGTTCTTTATGTCGTCAATCGTCCTTGGGTGGTTGGCATAACACTTATCCTTGACGGCACCCCACAAAAAAAATCCCACGGGGTTAAATCGCAACTGCGAGGCGGTTAGTTGACATCGCCGTTTCGGCTGATTATGCGGTTTTCGAACGTACCGCGCAAAAGATCGATTGTGAAGTTGCCTGTGTGGCACGTAGCGCCGTCCTGCTGGAACCATATGACGTCTATGTCTTACCCTTCTGTTCGGGGAAAGAAAAAGTCTTCCAACAAGCCGCGATAGAGGACACCATTAACGGTTACGGCGGCTCCTTCCATGTTTTCAAATAAAAACGGCATATTTTGCATTTTATTTTTTCCGAATTTGGCCGCAATTTTCTTGCACTTTCGGTTGAAGGCTCTCCACATTTGGAAGATCCAAATTTGGAAGAAAGTTTTCAATATTTCCCAATTTTTTTCAAGCAAACCGCAAACCTTCTGCTAAATATCTGACACATTGACAACGACATTCGAAATGTCAAAGTCAAAATTATCGATAGTTCAAAAAGCAAACGCTAGATGGCCCGCCCTTGAGTTGTTTGGAATTACAGATACAAGGTTCAATGGTGCTAAGACTAAATGATATCGATGGCAGGGGACTTCTGGCAGACGTTGCCAGTTATTTCCGTGAAACGCCTGGAGATGAATTGAATGCTTGCCTGGAGACCTCACCTTTATGAAATAAGGTAAAAACATTATCGCTAATATGAGAGTTCAAACAAACAATTGTTGGCTGTTGGAAATGGAAAAGTCCCAGTTGATGCGACATCTGGATTAATTACTCTCACCAACGACTTTGGACGATTTGCAGACTCTCAATTAGCTCTCATTGAAAACGTTTTCCCAAATATTACTGCAATTCATACAAAGAGCCATTCTTGCCGCAAATAATAATGATGTACACGCGCTGAATTTCACCATTCAATCAAAAATGGCTGGTGGTTTTGGTGACATACAGTTTCGTTGATTCCATAACAAATATCGATGATGCAACTAGTTTCCATAACTAGTTTAGCTATTTCAGTACATAAAATTGAGGCAACACTTATTCAACACTTATTATATTAAATTGAATATAAACATTCTTTTAATCAAAGAAACCAATTGTTCTATGCATGATTTTTTAGTATTTATTGAATTAGTAAAGAATACCATATTTTAATTTTGGATTAAAGGAAAAGTTTAAAAACATTTTATTCAATTCGTTATAGTTATTTCAGCTTTTAAGTTTTGATTAATTAGGAACTTAGAATATCATTTTTTAAAATAGTCATGGTCTTCTACTAAAATTAGAATGTGTTTGTGAACCGATCTTTCAAAGAGATTTGTTTTTAACGGGGACATTTTTCAAATGTGTAATCCTTAAAAAGATTTCTTGCCATGTCATGTTTTTTCCAATGTTTAATGGCTGTTAGTGAGAAAATCATGGTCCTACATGGTACCTGTATATGTTGTCTAATGACATTTTTTCGCTCAGAGAATAATGATTATTTGTGATTTTTAAAATAAAAATCATAATGATTACGGTCCCTGAAAATAAGCAATTCTGAAAACATCGCAGAAAAAAAAGACATAAGAAACTACACCAAAAACATATTAAATACAAAACAAAAAGTTACAAATACAATGGCTAAGGAATAGAGGACTAAAGTTTCTAGTCCTTCTATTAGGAAAGTTGGAAATTAATGCGTGTTAGTAAATGCTGGCTATCTACATCCCCATTAATTAGGTTATTCAGAAAAACTACACCGAGCATTGTCCTTCGATTTGTTAAGCTAGGTAAGTTTATAAGCAAGAGTCTACTATTATAAGATAGAAGGTTAAGATTTGCATCCCAGTTAAGACCGCTAAGTGAAAAAGTTAAGAAATTCTAGTGTACGGATCCTACGCGGTTCTGATGTTCTCCATATTAGGGACTCCAGACACGTGAATCGTACTCCAATATCGGACGGACTAAAGAAATGAATAATGTTTTGGGTCATTAAATTCTTTTGGCCACCTTTTAATAAAAACAAAGACTCTTTTAGCCTTATTAACCATTATTATAAGGAAATATGGTCGGAAAATTTAAGTTTAACGACTGAAGTTTGACATCGGGTTGGTATCTCTTACGAAAGCCTGCCTCAGCCGACATTAATGCAGCCGCTTATATCTCTGGCCACCCCAAGGGCTAGAACTGAGAAAAATTCGTCCGAATTTCTCAGGGATAATGAGCAATTGTCCGATATGTCCGCCATGGCATCCCTTCAAGTGATGCCACAGGTCCTAGGGAACGAAACCCCCATTAGAGTCACCCAAAAGGGTATTCCACAGTCCGGACCACCGGCACCGACTGATGCTGCAGTTCTCGTACCTGCGACACCAAAACCCTTACAGGTGATTCCTCCATCGAAACATATATTTGTTTCTCGACCTGATACTTCAGAGATTGATATCTCGGCTTATATCAAAGCCAAAACAAAAACCGATATAAAGGTGGAGGACATAACTAAATTTAAATATAATTCTACACGGCGCACGTCTTCTTTCAAGATTCGTGTGCCCGCGCTGATGTTCAAGACGATTTGTTCTCCCAGTTTTTGGCCAGAGAATCTTTTCGTCCAAGAACATCAGCCTAGTTCCGTGAAGAATAAAGTTAAAAAACCAGTGGGAGTGAGACTTCCCAATATTGGAACCACTGACCAACCCTCCACCTCTTCTTTGGCTACTAACCCAAAAAACTAGTTTCCTCATTAACTCTTACCTATCAGAATACTAGGGGGCTACGTAGTAAACTCCCCAAGCTATATTCTGATAGTTCTTTCTTTGCATCCCATATAATAGCATTTACAGAAACTTGGTTAAATCCGGAGATCTTTAGCTCCGAAGTTTTTCCAAGTAAGTACAGCACTTTTAGACGGGATCGATCTCACCGAAGAGGAGGTGGAGTCCTCATTTCGGTAGACTCTACTCTTGCTTCTGAAGAGGTGAAATCCCATGAGTTTGGTGACATAGAATTTATTTGCGTTAAAATCACTATGTCCGTTAAAGCTTTATACATTACATGTTCATATATACCTCCTATGTCTGAACCGCCTACATATTGGCAGCATTTGTCCGCCATTCGATACGTCTCTAATCTTATGACGGATCGTGACCAACTCGTAGCGGTGGGCGACTTTAATATCCCAGAATTAAAGTGGTCCAACGTCGACAACTCACCATCTTTGTCACTTATAACTCACCATGACTTCACCGCGGGCATGTTTGACATGTCCCTAGGTCAGATCAATCATGTTAGAAATTCGCTAGGTCGGCTCTTAGACTTATGTTTTGTATCTGATCCTGACCCCTTTCAACCCCAGAGGATCCATATCACCCCACGCTGGAGGTCTCAATCGAAACCACTCCTGGTATCGATCAGATGTATCCGAGCGTGGTAAATAAGAAAAAAAAATAAGCTTTTACTTAAATATAAAAAAACCTGCAGAAGTGTTGATTTCTCAAGATACCTACTAGCTCGGTCGAATTTTACCGTGCATAACGCTGAATGTTATAGGAATTATATTGACCGCTGCCGGATTCAATTTACTCAGGATCCAAAGCAGTTTTATAATTTTGTAAACACTAAGCGTGTTTACGCTTTTTTCATCTTTTTCACCTCTGCTTACGTTTGAAAATTCCTCTGCGACTTCGGATCAGGCCATTGCCGATCTATTCGCAGAATTTGTTCAAACAACTTATTCTCCTCCTAAATTGACTGATCAGCCTTACGCATATAACATTCAAGCAGCAAATCTTATTTTCTGTCCGTCTTTTTCTGAGAACAACTTATTATCTGGTCTTTTAAGGGTAAAACCCATTTATTTGCCAGGCCCCGACGGAGTACCAGGCTGTGTGCTAAAATACTGCGCCAGGGCTCTGTGCAAACCTCTTCTAAGACTTTTCAACTTATCTTCGGAAACCTCGATTTTTCCCCTTAAGTGGAAGGAATCATTTATAATTCCCCTACATAAAAAGGGGAAAAAGTCCGAGGCTGCCAACTACAGAGGCATCTCTAAGTTGTCGGCAATTCCAAAGTTATTTGAAAAATTAATTACCCCTCATTTGCAACACCTTTGCTCTTCGATCATCACTCCTTGTCAGCATGGCTTTATTAAGCGTCGCTCCACCACCACAAACTTATTGGAGTTGACATCCTTTGTCATAGATGGCTTTTGTAAGGGATATCAAACCGATGTAATTTACACAGACTTCAGCAAAGCATTTGATTCAGTTAATCACTCACTCTTGTTGAGTAAACTGAATATGCTGGGTTTTCCTAAAGACCTCTTAACGTGGATCTCCAGCTACCTAGATGAATGGACACAAAGAGTTTTATTTAAAAACATTCAGTCCCGTCTGGTCCGTGCTACATCCGGCGTCCCTCAAGGAAGTCATCTTGGCCTGTTATTGTTTACGCTTTTTATAAACGACTTGCCCCCTGCTTTAACGAACTCTCTAGTTCTTATGTATGCAGATGATGTAAAGCTTTGTCTTCAGTACAAATCCATCTCTGCCCAATGCAGTCTTGACCTTGATAACTTTCAAAAATGGTGTTTAGCTAATGATCTAATACTTAATGGATCTAAATGCAAACATATGTCTTTTTATCGTTGTTGCCCTCTGCAAGCTACTTATTCTATTAATGGGATTGACTTAGAAAAATTAACCCAGGTTAATGATCTCGGCATCCTATTAGACATCAAACTTAAATTTGCCGACCATATTTCCTTAATGATTAATAAGGCTAAAGGAGTCCTTGGTTTTATCAAAAGAATTTAATGACCCCTATATAACCAAAACACTATTCATTTCTTTGGTCCGTCCTATACTGGAGTACGGTTCATGTGTCTGGAGTCCCCAATATGGAGTACATCAGGACCGCATAGAATCCGTACAAAAGAATTTCCTAACTTTTTCACTTAGAGGTCTAAACTGGGATGCAAATCTTCAACTTATATCTTATAGTAGTAGACTCTTACTCATAAACTTACCTAGCTTAACAAATCGTAGGACAATGCTCGGTGTAGTTTTTCTGCATAACCTTATTAACGGGGATGTAGATAGCCAGCATTTACTAACACGCTTAAATTTTAACATTCCTAATAGAAGGACTCGAAACTTTAGTCCTCTGTTCCTTAGCCGTTGTAGCTCGACATATGCACTGCATGACCCTTTTAGGGTATTATGTTCGAACTACAATGGTCTCTACTCTATTACATCTCTTTCCTGTCCCTCTAACTTAAAATATAGAATTTTAAATTTCCTTACTAACTCCTCTTAGCTTAATAATTAACAAATAACTTAATATATTCTAATAAATCGTTTCTTGAGCGCCCCTCGGTCGTCTGGGCCTCTAAGCTTTATGATGAATACAGGAATGCTAGCTGATGCTCTTATTGATGCACAAGCCATTTCCAAATTCTGAAAGCCCGTTAAAAAAAAAAAATAAATAAATAAAAAAAGCCATCTATGACAAAGGCTATCAACTCCAATAAGATTGTGGTGGTGGAGCGACGCTTAATAAAGCCATGCTGACAAGGAGAGATGATCGAAGAGCAATGGTGTTGCAAATAAGGAGTAATTCATTTTTCAAACAACTTTGGAATGGCCGACAATTTAGATATGCCTCTGTAGTTGGCAGCATCGGACATTTCCTTTTTTTATGTAGGGGAATTATGAAGTATTCCTTCCACCTAAGGGGAAAAATCGAGATTTCCAAAGATAACTTGAAAAGTCTTAGAAGAGGTTTGCACAGAGCCCTGGCACAGTATTTTAGCACACAGCCTGGTACACCGTCGGGGCATGTCGAATAAATGGGTTTGACCCTTAGAAGGTTTGACCTTAAAATGTTTCTAAGGTGACATTAAGATCTGTGCATGCAGAATATCGGACCAATCATATGTATCGATAAGGCCATTAAGTTTGTGAAAAACTGCTTTACGGAAGCAGCGAATCTTATTTGCTACTCATGGAGATATCCAGGATCGATACCAGGAATGGTGATATGGATCCTCTGGTGTTCAAAGACGGAAAGCTCTGGAAACAGCAGTACCATCAGGATCAGATACAAAACATAAATCTAAAAGCCGACCTAACGAATTTCTAACATGGTTAATTTGACCTAGGGACATGTAATGTATACAGATTTCGCGGACAAAACGATTTGAATGCAAATAAATTCTATGTCACCAAACTCTTGTGATTTCACCTCTTCAGAAGAAAGAGTGGAGTCTACCGAAATGAGGACTCCCCTTCGCTGAGGTCGATCGGTGTACTTGGAAAAACTTCGGAGCTAAAGATCTCCGGCTTTAACCAAGTTTCTGTAAAGGCTATAATATGGGATGCAAAGAAAGAACTATGAGAATATAGTTTGGGGAGTTTGCTACGTAGCCCCTAGTATTCCTCTAGTATAGTTAGTGACGATACTAGTTTTTTGGGTTAGTGGACGAAGAAGAGGTTGATCAATGGTTCTAATGTGGGGGAGTTTCACTCCCACTGGTTTTAAAACTTTTTTCTTCACGGAACTAGGCTGATGTTCTTGGACGAAAATGTTCTCTGGCCAAAAACTGGGAGAACAAATCGGCTTGAACATCAGCGCAGGCACACGAATCTTGAAAGAAGACGTGCGCCTTACTTAATTATATTTAAAATTAGCTATGTCCTCCACCTTCATATCGGCATTCGTTTTGGCTTTGATATAAGCCGAGTATCAATCTCTGAAGTATTAGGGGAAAGCCGAGAAACAAATATATGTTTCGATGGAGGAATTACCTGTAAGGGTTTTGGTGTCGCACGTACGAGAACTGCAGCATCAGTCGGTGCCTGTGGTCCGGACTGTGGAGTACCCTTTTGGGTGCCTCTGACGGGGGTTTCATTCATTAGGGCCTATGGTATTACTTGAAGAGATACCACGGAGGACATATCAGACAATTGCTCATTTTTATACCCTTGCAGAGGGTATTATAATTTTGTCCAAAAGTGTGCAACGCAGTGAAGGAGACATCTCCGACCCTATAAAGTATATATATTCTTGATCAGGATCACCTCCTGAGTTGATATGAGCATGTCCGTCTGTCCGTCTGTCTGTTTCTACGCAAACTAGTCTCTCAGTTTTAAAGCTATCGTCTTGAAACTTTGCACACACCCTTCTTTCCTTTGCACGCAGTATATAAGTCGGAACGGCCGGGATCGGCCGACTATATCCTATAGCTGCCATATAACTGATTGATCGGAAATGGTATAACTTTGGTGTTTTTAGAGTTAGTTCAAATTTGACACGAGAGCTATTTTTGGCAAAATAATACGACATGCCAAATTTCATAAGGATCGGCCGACTATATCCTATAGCTGCCATATAACTCAACGATCGGAAATGACCCAACTTTTGTGTTTTTGAAGATAGAAAGCTGGAACTTGGTACAGATTATATTTTGATCCATCCTACCAAATTTCATAAGGATCGACCAACTATATCCGATGTTTGCGATATATATCCGGTTTTAGCTGCAAGGGTATATAAACTTCGGCTCCGCCCGAAGTTAGCTTTCCTTTCTTGTTATTGATAAATTCGGACGGCGAATTTCTCAGTTCTAGCCCTTGGGGTGGCCAGAGATATGAGCGGCTGCGTAATTGACGGCTGAGCAGGCTGAGGCGGATCACAAACAGCGGAATTCTTACGCTGAGGGGACTCATTTAGCAGCTGAAGGCCGCTTAACTGAGTGTCAACCGCACAGAGCTGGTCATTGATTTTACGAAAACCAGTGATCAACTCTTTAAATCCATTCTAGGTCTGTCTCATGAACGACCTCATTTCGTCTTGGACAGCACGACAATTTTCACAACAATAATGTAAACCAGACCTACGGGAAATGGCATCCGAAACTAAGGCAGTGAAACCGGCACACTTGGCTTGTACGACGTTTTCACATAGCCAGCAATGGATGGTAAGCTGTGATGAGGAGATTGTCATGTTACAAGACTTCAGAACAGACCAGCTTAAATTCCATATTATTATTAACAATACAAAAACAAGAAAGGAAAGCTAACTTCAGGCGAAGCCGAAGTTTATATACCCTTGCAGTTAAAACCGGATATATATCGCAAACATCGGATATAGTTGGCCGATCCTTATGGCAATAGGAATATATAATCCAATTTTTTACAATACAAAATCTAAAAAAAGTCCCAAACTTCTATCTTCAAAAATACGAAAGTTGATATTTCTACCAAGTACCCTTTCCGATCGTTCAGTTATATGGCAGCTATAGGATATAGTCGGCCGATCCTAATGAAATTTGGTAGGTCGGATCAACTGACCAAATATATAATATGTACCAAGTTCCAGCTTTCTATTTTCTAAAAACACGAGTTGGGTCAAAGTTGGGTCATTTCCGATCGTTCAGTTATATGGCAGCTATAGGATATAGTCGGCCGATCCTTACGAAATTTGGCATGTCGTATTATTTTTCCAAAAATAGCTCTCACCTAAAATTTGAACTCTCTAACTTTAAAAACACCAACGTTATACCATTTCCGATCAATCAGTTATATGGCAGCTATAAGATATAGTCGGCCGATCCGGGCCGTTCCGACTTATATACTGCGTGCAAAGGAAAGAAGGGTGTGTGCAAAGTTTCAAGACGATAGCTTTAAAACTGAGAGACTAGTTTGCGTAGAAACAGACAGACGGACAGACAGACGGACAGACGGACATGCTCATATCAACTCAGGAGGTGATCCTGATCAAGATTATATATACTTTATAGGGTCGGAGATGTCTCCTTCACTGCGTTGCACACTTTTGGACAAAATTATAATACCCTCTGCAAGGGTATAATAATGTATAAAATGTTAAAAAACAAGTTCTCTTCTCAGAACCACTGTGCCAAATAGAAAGCCGAAGTGGGAGCTTTGGAGAGTGTAAAGGAAAAATGTAAAAGTAGAGATAAGACGTGGAAAAAGCAAAGCTGAGCTATGCTTGGAATTGAATTTAAACAAATTATTAATTCGCCTCCAAATATACCGCAACACACGCGAAACGATACGGTTTAAACCTCGTACACGCACATGGGTCTGGCCAGGCATATTTCGACATTTAACGTTAATGTAACTTACTCCTAATTTAGATATCGAAAATTGCTTCCATGTAATCTCCACAAATTCTATTGGCTTCCGATATGTGCATTTTATAATTGAAAAAAGTCCTTAAAACAGGACAAAAAAAAAAATTTTTAAAACCGCACCTTTCTACATGCACCAGAAAGCCAGACTCCTTTGTATTTTGTACGGAAAAATACGGATTTTACATAGGATATTTGTTTTCATGCATTTTGTCATTATTAACGATCTTATTGCTTATTCTTTTATTTCTCTTTCTTGTTTTGTTTCTATTTGTGAGTCAGTTATCGATGAAACGCTGAACAGAAAACAGTTACTGTCAGAGCTGAAAAACTTTTTTCGCTTGCTGACAATTTTTCGTTTGCTTGTTTCATTTTTGTCAATCATGAGTGATGAAGTTGAATTCGTTTAAATACGCGATCGCGTAACAAAATTCAAAGTACGGATTTTCACGCACGTTTATCAGCGGCGTCGAAAAACTCGCTTTTACTGCTGTAAATGTACGAATCCGGTATGTAAACAACATTCGAAAATCGAATATATATGCTTCGCATGCCTTCCACAGAAGACATGAAGAAATTTGATATTATTTTTAACTACAAAACTCATTACTATTCCATTTCTTTTGTATTAAAAACTTTGTTTTGGCTCATAATAAATGATAAAAATGAACGAAAGAAAAAGTTGTTTAGAAGAAGTTTATTTTTCCTCACATAGGTGTACGTGCGTGTACAAGGGTTGAGTTAAAACTTAAGTTTCTCAAAAAATTCGATTCTCAAGCAAGTAAACATCGGTTTACCAATATTTATTATAAACGCAGTGCGCACCAAAAAAAAACGCAACATTTGCTTAAGAGGAAAAGAGAAGCGTAGAAAAAACTTCATTTTCCAAAAAAAATGGAAAGTACGAATTCGTTAGAATGCCATTTGTTCTAGCAAATGCCTCACGAGTTTTCCAGAGGGCAATGGAACATGGGAACATGAACAACAGGAAACATGTTGGAAAAATTTGCCATGTTTACATGGCTACATGGCTTACGTGTTTAAATTACAATTTTTTAAATTAGATACATCATTTCTGGGTTATGTTGTAGCACTAAACGTTATTATAACCCTAAATAAGCTCATAATAAGCTTCTAAGAGAATGTCAAAAAATGTTGCAATTACTCTGGACGAGACTGCAAATACAAGCCTTTAAAAGTCCTACAGATCACCTAATTTGCCAAATAGAATAGTTGAACTAGATTATTTAAAACAGTTTATTAGCAGAGAAGAAATGCCGAAATTTCGGGATTTGTCGCTTCTTCTTCTACCCCTATTTCGCCGGATATAAATGAACCAAAAGCAAGAGCGCCCGCATCAGCAGCAGCAGGATGGGCGGGAGAGGCACAGAACGCGAGAGAGAGTTGGCGAAAAGACAACAAATAAAAATAAAAATAAGAAAAAACAAGAAAGGAAAGCTAACTTATTGCAATAAAATATCTAAAATAATAGTCTCAAGCTTCTATCTTCAAAAATACCAAAGTTGGTATTTCTACCAAATACCATTTCCGATCGTTCAGTTATATGGCAGCTATAAGATATAGTCGACCGATCGTTATGAAATTTGGTAGGTCGGATAAACTGACCAATAATATAATCTGTACTAAGTTCCATCTTTCTATCTTCAAAAACACCAAAGTTGTGTCATTTCGATCGTTCAGTTATATGGCAGCTATAGGATATAATCAGCCGATCCTTATGAAATTTCGAAGGTTGGCAGCTACAGGATATAGTCGGCCGATCCTTATGAAATTTGGCAAGTACTTTTTTTTTGCCAAAAGTAGCTCTAATGTAAAATTGGAACTCTCTAACTCTAAAAACAACGAAGTTATATTCCGACCAATCAGTTATATGGCAGCTATAGGATATAGTCGGGCGATCCCCGTTCCGACTTATATACTGCGTGCAGAGGAAAGAAGGGTGTGTGCAAAGTTTCAAGTCGATAGCTTTAAAACTGAGAGACTAGTTTGCATAGAAACAGACAGACGGACATGCTCATATCAACTCAGGAGGTGATCCTGATCAAGGATATATATACATACTTTTTAGAGTCGGAGATGTCTCCTTCACGGCGTTGCACACTTTTGGACAAAATTATAGAAATCCATACAAACCATCAATCACATTTTTAGGAAATTTCTTATAAAATTTCAAATATGGAGCTAAAAAGATGGTTTAATTATATAGAAAGACCAAAAATTTTGACTCTGGTTATTTTTTTAACAAATATTTTTATTTATTGTTTTTTAATAATGAGTCTACATTCCTTTGGACTTTTTCAGCTCTTCTATAGGATTGTGTATACTTTGGGTATCTGACTCGAAGCGATTAATTTTCTGTTTCATCCGACCATAAAACCTTGATGGACACTCTTGGTATGGAACTAGAGATCCTATAATGCAGTCACCAAGGTATGTGCAAAAAACGGTCAAGCACGGTGGCGGTTCCAACATGGTTTGGGGGTGAATTCATTTAAATGGAGGTGGTCCTTTTGATCGATGGGATAATGCGAAAGGAGCAATATCTAGCCATTTTACAAGAGAATCTTTCGAAGGTTATTGAGAATATGGGTCTTTTTGCCCAATAATGCGTTTTTAAGAAAAGGCAACGACCCGAAGCACACGTCTATAATGGTGATAAATTGGATATCAAAACAGAAATTTCAATCTATGAAGTGGACACCATAGTCTCCCGACATGACTCCAATAAAAAACTTGTGGAATCCTGTAAAATCAGAGCTTTTGAAATATGCAGTCCCTCCAAGTGGAGTGAAGGAGTTGTGGAAACGGACACAGCACATATGGAATGCTGTTCCACCGGAAACAGCATATCCGAAAACCGGATATATATCGCAAAAATCGGATATAGTTGGCCGATCCTTATGAAAATATCATAATTGTTGCGGGTATTCGAAGTTTGTAGCGCCGACCCAGTAAAGACGCCCGTGTAGATGCTAATAATTGTTTATTTGTTTTCTTTATTCATAACAAGGCAGCAAGGTCCAACAGTGGTACAGTCGGTAACTACTCCTACACTCCAAGCAGAGATAAGCACTATAAATTTCTAGTAAATTAATAGATGTACAATTTATAATCAAATCTTAATTCGATGTTCTCACTTTTCGTCCGCTTCCCTCGAGTGTAAAATAGAAAAGAAAGCTAAGGCACATGGTTACCGGCTGACTTAACAGAGATTCAACACCCGCTTAAACTATCGGTTCTGCAACTTCGGTGTTGCCGGATGCCGCGGGAGCAGTTTTACTATCTATCGTAACACTCCCCACTTGTATATTCCGCCAGGGGTCAACCAAACTACTCTCGATAGATAAAACTGCCAGCTTTGTCGCGGGACTTGTATAAACGCCAGATTGGGTCCTCACCGCGGCGCTCCACACTTGTCCGTCCGGGCTAAGGTTCACCTTCAGGATTCTTCTTTTCGGCCACGCGGCTGTCCGGGATCGCATACATACACGATATCCCCCTTTACAAGAGGCTTAGTCTTTTTGCACCACTTGCTCCACCTAGTAATCACTGGCAGCTATTCTTAAAGCCACCGCTTCCAGAACGAGTCCGCCTGTTGTTGTGATTCCATCAAGCTCTTCTTGAGCTGCACTCCTTCGGGTAGGGGCTTCATCGTCGGTCCTCTTGTTGAGTTGAGCTTCCAAGCAGGAAATGATTCGTCTTCCACTGAATGTATGTTAGGGGTCGCGAGTTGACGATCTCCTCCGCCTCCATTAGAGCGGCTCTCAGCAACTCATCCGATGATCGTTTGTCAAGGAAGATTGATTCCACCGCCGTCTTCACGGAACGCACAAAGCGCTCCCTTGCTCCACCCATGTGGGGAGATGCGGGTGGAATGAACTTCCATGTCATCTGGGGTCCAGTGAACACGCGAGAAAGTAGATCCTTGTCCACACCTTGCCCACAAGCTACGCGGTGCTAAAATACAAGAGTCAGTGGTTAATGAATACGCTACCTCAAGATGTATTGCCTTGTAGAAAGGCAGGTAAAGAGCACGCCATATCGTTTTTTTGAACTGCGTCTGACCCGCACCACCAGAGGCCCAAAGTAGTCAACACCCGTGTAGCTGAAGGGTCTATGATAGGCTACTACTCTTGAATAGGGAAGTTCCGCTATGCGCGGCGGTTTGGAGGCCGCCTGTCGGTCTTGCATTGTTGCCAGGAGCGTCGTATCAAAAATCTTCGGTAAAATTCCTTTATGATAAGCTACGTAATGTGGCTGCCGCAGGGGAGTACGACGCGGTCGTTTCCCTTGATCATTTTAGCATGTTTAACCAGATTTAATACTCCATCTGAATCCATATACGGTCCCAGCTTGTATAGTAGTTTATTCTTCTTCAATGGTTTTCCTTTTAAAATTAGCCGTCTCTCCGTCTGGTAGTATTCTGCTTAAGCGTACGACCACAAAAGACTCTCCGGGACCCTGGTATCTTCTTGTGATGGCTGATTTTCGATGACCGATCGTTGAAGATCCTTGGCCTTCCAACGCCTCATACGTTCGCGGTACTCCATAGCATACTCCATAGAGTCTATGAGAGTCGCGTGTCCTCCGTCTGTGAATCCGTCACATACGTCGATGAATTTCGCCTTCAATTCCATTCCTAATTCGTCTCCTTCTACAGCCTCATTCAGTGGCCAAAATTGCCTCTCTTGCCAAAGAAATGGCCCGTTCAACCAATGACTGTCTCGGTTAAAATCCGGTCCTTTGTTCCACTTAGTGGCGTCATCCGCCACGTTCTCGAAGGAAGGTGCCCAGCGCTAGTCCTTGACGCTAGTACCGTCTAAAATCTCGGTCACACGGAATGCTGCAAATTGTTTGTACTTCCTCTGGTCCGATCGCAGCCAACTCAAGACGGTCCTCGAGTCGGTCACAGAATGTCAGTGTGCTCAACTTCGCACAAAGAAAGAGCTCCAGAGTAAGAGCTAACCTCGCTCCAAGAACTGCTCCCATGAGTTCAAGCCTTGGTATGGATGTTCGTCTTAGAGGGGCTATCTTGGTTTTGCTTCCCAGTAGAGTGCAGTGGATATCTGCCTCGTTTTAAAATCTTATATAACTCACGGCGGCAATTCCCTTCTCGCTTGCGTGCATCTCCACTTCTGAATCCGTCAGCGACTCCTTCATGTGGCATCTTGGGATGTGGCATCCGGGATATACCGAAGCCATTGCTTCCATTTAATCCATTCTGCCTCAGGTATGAGGTCATCCGAGGTATACCCACTTCGCTATATTTCCTGAAATATTATTTTTGCATACATCACCTAGAAGGATATGAGCCCTAAAGGATCATATATAGATATCAACACACTGTGAAACTCTCGTTTGATGGGTCGTTGCCTTCCTTGGAGAAGTTCTCTATGGCGATATCATGGGGATACATGGTAGCGGATGAGATCTTCTTTCGAATCCCACCATATTCCCAGCACCTTCTCGGACAGAGATCCGTTATTTCGTCTAGTCTCACTAGCGTGGGTGCTCCTTCGACGAGTGCGCTTAGTACTTCTTTGAAATTCAATACCCAGTTTCGAATGAGGAATCCGCCCTGAAGATGAATGTAGTGGACCAGCCGCGCGAGGCTTATGGCTTCTTTCTATGTGTCGACGCTGTCCAGCAATCACATAGTGATTCTCCAGGATGAACTTTACAGCGCGTGGGTATTGCTTCTTGAGCGACTCTGCATTTCTGTTCTTCGCGTACTGGGCACAGCTGGGGGAGCAACTACCCCCAAACGTCATTACCTGCATGGCGTAGTTTCCTTCCTTCCGTATCTTTCCACCTTGTGGCTATGGAAACATCTCCAGCACAAGCGACATCGTCGAGTAGCATTCCAGCGGTCGCGGGTCGTCATTTTCAGGAATGCTGGACACTCCTGCAGGGTTCTGCAATAGCGGGTGCACAGCCGACAACCTTGGCACACAGTATGTACCGTGTCCCTTCTCCACGTTCTTGACGACGAGCTTGGGACTATCACAAGGCTCGCTCCTTCTGCCATCTGCGATAGCCACGTACTAAACTCTGCCAAAGTACACACTGTTAGAGAGGCTTTGTGCATTCCCCAAAATGTCTGCACCATCGATGGCAACTTGCTCACTAGCTCCTGCGTGAGCGCTGGGTTGTTTAAGTACTGGTCCAACTTGGAGGCTTTCATCGTAGCTTAAACATTTTGCACCTCCACCGAGAAGCATTTCAAGCTTATTCTCCCTCACTTGAGGAAATTGTTTACGACTTGTCACTAATAAGTCAATGATTATTTCGGGTCGCCCAAATCGCATTCTCAGCGTGGCGATTATCTGCGGAACACAGTCCGCATGCAGCATTACACTTTGAACGGCGTTCTTGGCTGGTCCTTCCAACGCATGCCGAACACGCATCAGGTTTTCGGCATCCGTGAATCCGCATAGCTCCGTCGTCTGTTCATGTTTCGATGAACAAGAGCCAGTCCTCCGGCCTTACGGAAAACTTCACCAACTCAGCCACGCTAGTCTTCCTCGCTGTCAATTGTTTGTGAGATGGTCTGCCCACAGATTTAATAACCTTAGCGGCTGAGTTCTCCTCCCCAATGGTATAAAAGAACCATGGGAGCGTGGAACCAACGTGGGCTCTCTGTGGGCTCGTTTCCGTCCACAACGGCAACTTTACCAATCGTATCCGTACCAGCATTCTGGTACCGTGTACTAGATGCTCCAGGCATCTTCTCTGCGTGGCCAGACGCCGAAAGCCTCTCCATTGGGAGCTTGCCTATGGGCGCCTTTCGCCTATGTTGAAGTTGTTGTCGCAACTGCAGCAACTTATCTTCTTCCTCCAACAACCTTAGCTCCGTCTGCAGTTCCTGCGCTTCCTTCGAGGCCTTGTTGACGTCGTTAGTTTCGATCAT
Organism: Drosophila bipectinata; assembly: GCF_030179905.1. Classification (NCBI taxonomy): domain Eukaryota; kingdom Metazoa; phylum Arthropoda; class Insecta; order Diptera; family Drosophilidae; genus Drosophila; species Drosophila bipectinata. The sequence continues at coordinate 14,990,008 of NC_091740.1, read as the reverse complement.
CTTCTGATCGCCACCTGAGTAACTCAGGTAATTGTCCCCAGCCGTCAGGCTGGTCAGCTTTTCTCTCCTGATCAACGTGGAGTTCTGTGCAGCCAACTGTAACGTGCTCGTCCTCCACTTCACAGAGGAAGCATGTCGCCACCAATCTTGCCTCTCCACCGGATCCAATAGCATCTCAATGTTGATTTCGCACTCTGATTCAATTATTCTTCAAGAATAAACCAAGAAAAGAATTTAAAGAAATGTTGCGGGTATGTGAAGTTTGTAGCGCCGCCCCGGTAAAGAAGCCCGTGTAGATGCTGATAATTGTTTATTTGTTTTCTGTTATTTTTCTGAGATTTTATTGTTTATTTGTCAACAGTGGTACAGTCGGTAACCACTCTTACACTCCAAATTCCTAGTAAAGTAATAGTTGTACAATTTATAATCAAATCTTAATTCGATGTTCTCATTTTTTGTCCGTGTCGGATCAAGCAGCAGCACGGCGTTTAATGTTTATGTTTAAATAATTTTTATGAAATGTTTAGTGTAATGATTAATGTAATGTTTATTTATTAGGCTTAAGTTTGTACAAAAGCTTTGTTGATCGCAAGCCGACTCTCTCTCGGCCGCTCGACTCAACGGGTTTTTTATAGAGTTTTAGCTCGGCAATGTCTAGGTCGGGCCGCCCTCTCCACTTTCGAGAGCTTTAGCTCGAGGTGACTTGTCGGTCCGCCCTTTCTGTGTATATTACTTGAGTCCCTGCATGCACCATAAGCTGGTCTATCTGCGGATCATCCGGCTTCATCTGCATGCAGGAATAAACATTTTTTTAACGTTAAAAATTAAATTCTTCGTTTTATTTTAATGGCACTGAAAACGCTCAATGACCAAACAGTCCGCTTCCCTCGAGTGTCAAATGGAAAAGAAAAGAGATTCAACACTCGCTTATACTATCGGTTCTGCAACTTCGGCCCCGCCGGATGCCGCGCAGTTATACTAGTTATACTATCAGTTATACTATACAGTTATAGCAGTTATACTATCTGTCGTAACAATAATAAAACCAATTAATTACAATCAAATATCTAAAAAAAAAAAGTCCCAAGCTTCTATCTTCAAAAATATCAAAGTTTTCTACCAAATACCATTTCCGATCGTTCAGTTATATGGTAAAGTTATTCCATTTCCGAGCAATCAGTTATATGGCAGCTATAGGATATAGTCAGCCGATCCCGGTCGTTCCGACTTATATACTGTGTGCAAAAGAAGGGTGGGTGCAAGTTGATAGCTTTAAAACTGAGAGACTAATTTGCGTAGAAACAGACAGACGGCCATGCTCATATTAACTCAGAAGGTGTTCCTGATCAAGAATATATATACTATATAGGGTCGGAGATGTCTCCTTCACGGCGTTGAACACTTTTGGACAAAATTATAATACCCTCTGCAAGGGTACTGTTCAAGCATTGAACACTATTGTATATACAAATTCCTAAGTTAGAGTTTCAAGGGATCGGACCCATGAAATACGAGATAAGCAGCATGGTCTAAAACCGATCCCCTGCAGCCTACAAAAATATGTCGCACTTGAGGAAGGGTCGCATAGCAGGTCAGAGTGCAGTGCGTTGATAAGTAGTTTTAAGCAGATTTAATATTTTCATGTATCTTACTTATTAAAGAACTTTACCAATTAAAAAGAGTTTCCAAAAGGAACTCATTGGAGTAAGACTTATTTATTTAGGTATACAAATACAGGTATACAAATATGCGATTTTTCGAAGATATATAAGTTAATGTATTCCTAAGATAACATACCTTTTATATAAATAATAATAAAAAACAAGAAAGGAAAGCCAACTTCGGGCGTAGCCGAAGTTAATATACCCTTGCAGTTAAAACCGGATATATATCGAAAACATTGGATATAGTTGGAGAGAATATCATAATAAAACCAATTAATTCAAAAATACCAAAGTTGGTAATGTTACCAAATACCAGTATATCCGAGGCAATTTCCGATCGTTCAGTAATTTAACATATAGTCGGCCGATCCTTATGAAATGTTGTAGGTTGGATTAACTGACCGAAAATAGAATCTGTACTAAGTTCCAGCTTTCTATCTTCAAAAACACGAAAGTTTTTCAGATATATGGCAGCTATAGGATAAAGTCGGCCGATCCTTATGAAATTTGGCATGTCGTTTTATCCTGATCAAGAATATATATACTTTATTGGGTCGGAGATGTCACCTTCACTGCGTTGCACACTTTTGGCCAAAATTATAATACCCTCTGCAAAAATACCCTCCCGAAAAATAAATGTTTTTTCAACAAGATGGGGATCCGAAGCACGCTTCGAAAATTAAGGAAGGATTGGATTGGGAGGCAACCTTTTAAATTAATGGCATGGCCAGCACAAAGTCTCGACCTCAATCCGATCGAAAATCTTTGGTCAATCATTAAAAGACGGCTCTGGAACTACGACACAGCTCCATCAAACATGGAGAACCTTTGGTACCGTGTTGTAGCTGAATGGATACGTATTCCTAAAGATATAATTAAAGTTTTGGTGGAAAGCATGCCTGACCGCGTACAGGAAGTCATCTCAAATAAATTTCTTTGGACAAAGAAATTTGGAAACGTCCGAAATTGAGTTTATGCGGGTTTTTTCGTTTTTAATTTACGTCTCCTCGAATTCATCTGTATCATCATTTTTTTTTTGCTTAGAATTTATTAAGAATTAAATAATAAATAGAATTAATAGAAAACAAAAAAAAATTTTGGATTTTGTTGTGATTATGATTTTATGGGTTACGAAAGTCTGAGTCGTGAACATTCGCTCAACTTTGCTCGCCACTGTATATATAAATCACGAAAGTTCATACCCAAAATAATTAAGGGGAGGTTCTTTTGGATTTTTCCGAATATTAAGCAAACTTTGAGAATGGATTGCGTGAAAATGAAAAGACATACGAACTTATGCTTTTAAACTTTTGATTCGTTGTTTATTAACGATTAAAAAAAATATTCAATATTCAGGAAATTCAAAATGGCGACTTCAAAATGGCGGCTTCAAAATGGCGGATCTAGTCGACCTCTATTTTTCTGCTTTGTCTAGTGTCGGGCCGCTGGTAGTTAACGGAAATTAGAAATGTATATAATTTAATAAAATTGATGAAATTTCCTATGCCTTATACCTAACGACAATTAATTTTGGTTAAAATAAACCAGTTTCATGGACGTTTAAAAAAAAATTGATATTTTTTCTTTTTTTTTTACTTTTAGTTTTTTTTTTAATTTTTTATGCCTATTTTAGGTATAAGGCATACAAAAAAGTACTTTTGTACTAAAGTACTGTGTACTTTAAAACATGAAACATGAACTTTTAAACATTTTTTTTTTAATGAAAGAAATCGGATCAATAGAACGAGCCCTGTGCGCGACAAGAGGTTTAAAAACATGGTTCCGAGAAAAACGCCTTTAAAGTTTTTTGAAAATTTGCCTTGAGATAGCTTTCTTGTTATCATGGGTATGTTTGACACGCTCTAGCTCAAGATATACGCGTCGTATCAAAATATCCCTTGGCACGTATATTCTATACATATGTAACTTTCATTTTATTAAAAACAAAAAATAATCGATTTTTTCAAAAAAATCCACAAGAACGTCCCCTTAAACTAATTCAACTTAAATGTACTAAAACTCAAAGAGAAGTAGAAATTCCTAAAAACCGAAAGAAATATATCAATAAAATTTAGCGTACTTAATAAAATATCTCTCGCCGCATAAATGTAATTAATCGGGGCGATTAATTTTAGGAGTGGAAAAATTAACTAAAATTTTATAATACTATAAACAATATATAGCGGCTTTTTTGCGCCGAGTTCTCTCGAACTCTTAAAACGTAAGCATTCCCACCCTCGAAAGCTTTATTTAGATATAAACAAATTTCCCTTATCTGATCGCCAACTTCAAAAACAATGATAGAATAAACATCCAAATCGATCACGTCACCGAGGCTGTCTCTTTTGGATATCTCGGTTTCTATCCAAACTTTGCCGATCGAAGCAATACCAATTCGGTAACTAAGATCGGAAATGACTTCTGATTCATATTCGTAAAAGTTGTAAGTCAATAGCTTGGAAAAGATTCATGGCCTGGCAGAGTCGGAATTAGGACTAAGAAGGGAATGTTGTGCTTATAAGTGCAACTTTTATAAAGTTTTTTTTTTACACCGGAACTGGTACTATGTTCTAATATGTACATAAATACATATGTAAATACGATCCTGTGAGGGTACATCAAATTTGGCTACGCCCAAAGTTAGTTTCAGCATACATATGTATGTACAATGTAGGAGAGAGAGGTATTTATGTTTTGGACCTCTTGTCAATATACATACATATGTACGTATGTTTGTATAATAGCTCAACGGCGACCATTAAAACTGTAGTATGAAAATACAATAATCTCAAACTTCAGGTTTTAGGAGACATACGTAATACGTATGTACATACATAACATATACATATTTATGTACAACCATTCACAAGTTGTACTTATGTATGTATGTATATTCTCGTCCAAAAATTCAGTACGAAGAAACATGAAATGGAGAACAGCTACCTTTTTTGCTATTCTCACGTGAATAAAAAGCATTTAAAATTTCCTTTTTAACGCCTTAGCATTCATATATATAAATACATATCTACATACATATGTATGTAAATATTCACCTGAAATATAAATACATTAATGTAACAGCCACTAAAGGAAATTCTTAAAAGACTTCTACATTATCGACTACATAAAGTATTTACCAGTCAAACCGGAAAATGGCCTCACTTTTTATGAGTCCGATTATTGTTAATAATATTAAGTACTACTTTTATTTATTAGAGCTGTGAAAACTAATAATATCGATACTAACATTGATGCATCAATGATTCCTTTTTTCACTATTCTATCGACTTATGTGATTTTGTTACGTATCGATATATCGCGCTAGTGAGCTAAATATCCCGGCCCGGCATTAAATATAAAAATGAAATTGCCAGATACCTCACAAGTATTTTTACGCATTGCTAGAGTAAAATTGGCATCGAAAAACATATGAAAATATATGTATGCATTCATAACATTAGAAGCTATTTTATATACTATGTCACTATTTTATATGCTAGTACAGGGATGCCCAAGCTCAGCTCATAGGGCTGAGCAAACTCGGGCGGAGCCGAAGTTGATATACCCTTGTAGTGAAAACCGGATATATATCGCAAACTTCGGATATAGTTGGCCGATCCTTATGAGAATATCATAATAAATCCAAATAATAACAATAAAAAATCTAGAAAAAAATCAGAAGCTTCTATTGTTAAAAGTACCAAAGTTGGTATTTCTACCAAATACTATTTCCGATCGTTCAGTTAATTGGCAGCTATAAGATATAGTCGGCCAATCGTTATGAAAATTGGTAGGTCGTATTATTTTGCCATTGCACTGCGTGCAAAGGAAAGAAGGGTGGGTGCAAGTCGATAGCTTTAAAACTGAGAGACTAGTTTGCGTAGAAACAGACAGACAGACAGACGGACATGCTTATATCAACTCAAGAGGTGATCCTGGTCAAGAATATGTATACTTTATAGGGTCGGAGATGTTTTAAAAATTTGTAAGGGTCTGCCTGTTTCTTTTCTTGTTCGGATTTTTCACTTCGCCGGCTAGCACGCGTTAACACCTACAGGGATGGGAACACCCGGAAAAACCCAAAAGACAGCCTCACAAAAAAAAAACGAATACGGTGAATAAATAATAATAGTACACTAATTCAACAAAAAAAAATAAATTCCAAACAAGCAAAAGTAAAAATGACAACGTTACAGGATTTATCGAAACACAAAAAAAAAATAAACAGCGGACCATAGAACACTACGATATTGGGCACCACGAAGGCTCCCCTACCTTGGCCCAGATTCTGGATCCTTGGGATCATCCCCTTTAACGATCTGCACTATTACATTTTGAATCCCACATTTTCACTTCCCCCCCTTTTGATTACTCTCACTCACACTTCATTTTGATTAATGATTTAATTTAACATTTTTTGTATCTTTCTTTCCTTATCTTTTCTTTTCGGTTGATATCAATCTTAAATATTAAACATGGATTAACCTAACACCTAACCAAGGCACCTTGGGACGAATACAGATAATTGATTAATTACAAAAAAAAAAAAATAATAACAAATAAATAATTTAAATAAATAAGTATATAATCTACGCTAAGATACGGACAGGGTTTCAGGTACTTTTCAAATTTTTAACTTCAAAAAAAACCTGTGGGCCACCCGGGAAGGTTGACCAATTTCCTTTTTTGCAGAAATTTTCGCTTCGGGTGGCTCCAGTTGGTTGACGAGATCCAAGTCCTCTTTCTTCGAAATGTAGCTAGACCTCCGTAGAAAATTATTGGGAACTGTTCCCTTTCTTCCCTTCTTTCCCTTTTTTTTTCTTTTGTGTCTCCTTGATCCCTGCTTTCCTTTCAATCACACCGGTTGCAACCCGCCCGGTTCATCCTGACTTCTTCTTTCTACCAAATGCCCTCTGTGCACAAATAAGCTCCCAAATGACTTAGCTACCCAAGATTTTACGGAATTCCCCATTGAACATTTCTCAACAGTCTTGACCAATACTGCGACTTGTCAGCATCACATATTTTGACGCTGTCCAACACAAATTGCACAATATAGAACAGTGGTGGGCACAAAATCTAACGGTCGGAGACGCAGCTCGGCCAAACAACAAATTACAACAACAACCACCACCCTCGCGATGGTTGTCGTCGCGTTGTGCGCAAACGGACCCTTAATAATTGTTGTTGCAAACTCGGGACCGCGGGGTCGGGCCCGCTACCTGCCTCGGAATTTGTGTAGCATTGTGTAGCAAATCTTCACGGCTCACTGACCGCGCGACTCGATCGTGTGGGCCGATTTGCTGGCGCCAAAAATTACGAATACCGGGGGGAGCCTTGAGAGCCCGAGGAGCCATGGGCTTGCCCACCCCTGTTATAGAAGTTAAATATCCAACCTTGCTTTTTTTTTTTTAGTAATGATGCTTACGAGGTCTTTTTTTTCTGAATCGTTTCAGACTATTTTTATCTAAATTTGATAGAAATCTTTCTACAAATTGATGGAATCTACCCCGGAACGTGCTTGACCAATACTATAAAAGGAGCCGGACAATAAAGGAGGGCACAAGGAGGAGGCCAAAAAGTAAATTGAACTAAAAAAAGAAGTTAAAAACAGTGTGTGTGTCTAGGGCAGTGGTCGGCACGGCCCTAACCCGAGGGCATAGGAAATTTCTCTGTTCGAGCTCTGCCACACACACACAGTATAAATGTGTGAAACGTCATGCTCACAGCCTACTTTTTGGTCAATGTATTTGGTCAATGTATTGGGGTGCCGACCACTGGTCTAGGGACACGCTTGAGGAACGAAGTTCCTTTGGCATGTATACGTTTAGCAGGCATGACGAAATGGAGGTCAATGCAGGCAACACAGGAGTAAATGAAGGCGAAAAATTATTTACAATAATAAATTACAACATTTGTACAAAAATGATATTTACTTATTTATTCTAGGTATATAAACCTAATCAGTTCATTCAATCATATTGACTATTGGGTTTTGGTAACTAAAGTAAGATACAAAAATTTTAGACATTTTGTCCAAGTATCTCGAAAAAACTGCATTAATAGTCGTATTGAATCTTGTTGTAGACAATGTTGGAGCGTTTTTAATTTTCAAATCAAATTCTTCAAGGAGAAATTGTGTCAGTGGCTCTGATTTTGTATCAGAAAAGTTAAAATCACCGGCCAAAATTATGGAAATTTTATACAAATTTGTATTTTATCTCCGAAGAAGTCAAGAACCTTCTTCAGTATATTCTAACAGTACTAGGTGAATGAACTCTTAAATATTCGGTGAATTCGATGAAACGTAGATGACTGCCATGATCCCAGTAATACCGTTTTCCATTACACACTGAGCCGCACAAAGGTCCGCAACGCTTGTATGTCGAACAGAAAAGTCCTGAATGTTTTTGGAAATCATCTTCATGTTCGGCGTTACAATTCTAGTTATATCGCTCATGTTCTGATATTTTGCTACACTCCCTGCACGCACAGTATCACGTTTGAATTGAAGTATTTAAACGTATATTACATTGCTGACTATTAGCCAACCACATTTCGATGAGCAAAAAAATGTTGCTCTTCAGACAAACTGCGTCGTCTAAATCGGTGTAATGTTTTTTAAAACTTTGTACATTGAAATACAACAACGAGACACAATTTTTGTTGCTAATGACATCGATGATAACTTTTGATAACTTTAATTCTGCCAATAACGAAGAAGTTGATGTTGCTTGTCTATGATTATGATGAAATTTGAATTGTGTTGGGTCATCATAAGGTGTAACAGCGAACAAACCTTCGATGCTAATTACACGAAAGAGTGCAACATAAACTAGTTGCTGGGGATGAGTTGATGAGGTCCGTCATCATTAGAAAATCCGTCTGTCGCAAAGCTGGCATCGCCAATACCAGACCCGCCATGAACGATTTTCACCTCCGGAGATGCAGCTAACTAGTCAACCCCTGCGACCTTGGACAACGTTAGCAGTGGATAGAGAAGAGGCTATTGTCTCGGTGCACTTGGTTGTGGCTGACGTAGGCGGAATGCAGCACGCTTTTCTTTCTTCCACAACAGCGACAATTAGCAGCGACGCCCTTCCATATGTTCGGCAAATTTGAGTTTTGAGTCGAATAGGACACCGAGATCATTAGCGTGAGTTAATTTTTCTAAGGCAATCCCATAGGGAAAATACGTTGACTGGAGATGGGCAAGAACGATGAAAAGACATAAGTTTGCATTTGTATTCATCAAGTATTAAATCATTCGCTAAAAACCAGTTTTGAAAAGCTTATTTTCGGAGTGAAGATTGTATTGATCAGAAACGGATTTGTATTGAAGACAAAGCTTAACATCACCAGCATACATGAGAACCAGAAAGTTCGTTAAAGCAGGAGGCAATTCGTTTATAAAAAGAGTAAACAGTAACGGGCCAAGATGACTTCCTTGAGGGACCCCAGATGTAGCACGAACCAAGTGGGAATGTAAATTTTAAAATAAGACTCTTAGTGTTTTTCCATTGAGGTGGTGTATGTGAAAACCCCGAAGATTCAGCTTACTAAAGAGGAGTGAAAAATTGACTGAATCGAATGCTTGATTGAATTCTGCGTAAATACTTTAGTTTAAAATCCCTTTCGGAAGCCACCGATGACAAGAGCGACATTTAATGAAGCCATCGAAGATCATAGGGGTTGCAAATGAGGAGTGATTTATTTTTCATATATATTTAGAATTACCGTCATTTTAGAGATTAATCTGTAGTTGGCAGCATAGGACTTTTTCTCATTTTGGTCAAAAGGAATTATGAAAGATTCCTTCCACTTAAGGGGGAAAATCAAGGTTTCCAATAATAAGTTTAAAAGTTTATGTAGAGTTTTGCACAGAGTTTTGATACAGTTTTTAAGCACATAGCACATCGGGACCTGGCGAATAAACGGGTATAACGCTTAAAAGATCAGATAATAAGCTATTTTCGGAAAAAGAACGTCAGAAAATAAGATTTCGAAAACAGTGAATCAGTGATTTCGGAAACAGTACATTTTATTCGCCACGCATGGAAACTTTTGATAGATACCAGAAATGGTTTTGATTAAAACCTCAAGCGAGGAGTGGTACCGTTACGGTGGTTGAAAGGAGCAAAGCTCTGGAAAGAGTGATAGAAAGAGATAAAAAATATAAGTCGAGAAAAATATATAAGAGATAAAAAAATATAAATAGGCGACCTAACGAATTTCTAACATGGTTAATTTGACCTAGGGACATGTCAAACATGCCCGCTGTGAAGTCATGGTGCATGATAAGTGATAAGATGGGATATTAAAGTCACATTGCAAATAAATTCTAAGTCACCAATCTCTTGTCATTTTATCTGCCGGCACACAAACAGTGTGGGCACTCACAAATTTTATAGAATTTCTCTTATTTGCTCCCATTTTGCCTTATTTGACAACCCAAGCTTAAAAAAAAAAACAGTATGTGTCTAGGGCAGTGGGGGGCAAAACGAACACATGTTTAAAATTTGAGTGAATGCGTAGCAGAGAAAATCAATGAGAGCAGAGCATTCACTGAGCGAAAAAAACGTATTTTTTTATTTAATTTTTCGTTAATTCAAAAGTTTGAATGGGCACTAAAATTGTGTATTTTATTTAAAAAAAGCCTTGCTAGCAACATTTCTTAAACAAATGAAAAACTACGCTTCCCTATCTATATTCTCCATGAAGAAAACTTTTTCCAACCCAGTTTCTGTACAAATTTTTCTCTGTTGAAACATTTTGATTTTTATGTTTGGGCTGTCAAATGAGTCGAAATGAGAGCAAATGAGAGGGCTTCTAAAAAATTTGAAAGTGCTCACACTGTCAGTGTGCAGGCAGAGCTGTGGCAGAATTTCCTTCCCTATGCACGCGTGCTATGGAAAATGAGAGTTTGCCCCACACTGGTCTAGGGACAAGTGTGAGGAACGAAGCTCCTTTGGCATGTGTACGTTTAGCAGGCATGACGAGATGAAGGTCATAAAAGCAGTTGGAGCCCCTAATTGTCTAATCATAGCGAATAAGGTTTTTTTTCTATCAGATCAGTACCAAGCCGAATTCCGTATGCAACGGAAAGCTATGTTACCACATACAAAAGATGTTGCGGATCAGTAGGCGACGATTTGTACGCCGCAGTACAAGTGTAATATTGCATTCATCTCTATAAGTTCTAAATTGTCCACCGTAGATTGTAGGGAATGAAAATTCTTCAGAATATTCATCGAACAAAACACTATGTAGAACACTCCTTTCCCTTGGTGCCATATGCAACAGTTTATCTTCATTCCACATGAGAGTTTGTTGTTGAGCTGTGAGATTGTCTTCGATAGAAACGTGTTCAATTTTCTTATCCATTGCCAGTCCTGCATCATCTTGATTATTATTGAGAAGTTCTTAATTTATCGTAATATTTTTGTAAATTTACAGTGGTGTTTTCACAAGATACTGTACCTATTGTTTTATATTTTATTTTTTGAAGAGACCATAAACATAACTGGTTTTGTGAATCAGTTTTTTCTTTAGATGGACATAAACACAGTGATAATCTTTAATATTTTTTGGTTATTGATTCACCAAGGTATTAACTTCGGCGGGTACCCTGATGATTGGTCCATAAATACCATATTGGCCATTGATATGCCTAAGTCTTCTTATAGTCTTATCGTAATATTTTTGTAAATTTACAGTGGTGTTTTCACAAGATACTGTACCTATTGTTTTATATTTTATTTTTTGAAGAGACCATAAACATAACTGGTTTTGTGAATCAGTTTCTTCTTTAGATGGACATAAACACAGTGATAATCTTTAATATTTTTAGGTTATTGATTCACCAAGGTATTAACTTCGGCGGGTACCCTGATGATTGGTCCATAAATACCATATTGGCCATTGATATGCCTAAGTCTTCTAAATTGCATAAACAGAATCTTGGTGAAATGAGTCGCTGCTCAATCATATTTAATTTTGGTAAATAATAGGGAATGATAGTAAAGGAATTTTTAGAGCGTCGAGTGACTTTTTACACGTAGAACACACGTCTACAGTGGTAGTGGGCCAGCTCCTTGTGATACGGCACAGAAAAAAGGTCCTGCAGGGCACCTCCCCCCTCCTATATACTAATGTGGCAAAGATTATGTTATCTTTCCTGCGGCAGCTTGCGGTCCCATCCAGATTTACGAATGAAGGCTACGAAGTCTGCGTGGATCGATCTTTGCGAGGTCTGTTAGGTCCTTGAGTGCTGCTGCACCAAAGAACTTAACTCGGTAATATTTTCTATACGAACACATCATGTGGATCAGAACTATTTTTCAAGTCGTTTTTTTAACAAAGTCTATCGCAAACAGCACAAGAATGACCAAAATCATTTTTCCAGAAGGCATTGTAAAATTCGAGGTAATTTTTGACATGTTCGTAATAATTACTGTAGATTGGGATTGAAACATTCATATTGCTGATGTCTACATGAGGAATAGCATTATCATTTATCATGTGTGGATTGATTTTAGCAGGAACATTTTCAATAGGTGGACCATCTCTTATGTCATCAACTTCAATTAATGGTGTGAAATGCACGTTCCGAAGATGTAGGTGGATGTGTGGCAACCCTTTTCAGTTCTGGTAAGCACGACCAAACTCCATAACTCACGCGAGTATCGATATTACGGAGTACATCTCCAACAAACACACACTCTCGTCCAAAAACTTTGTCAGCTTCGTCCGCCGCCACTGCAGAGTCTTTGACGCATTCATCGTTTTATTCATAGTTTTAAATATATGTATATAGTAAACTATAAATATACGAACAGTAAATTGGTGACCCCTACGTGATCACTATATACACGCGAGGACTGGTGCTTACAATGGCAAACAATGACGCCCCAAAGACGACGCCGAGGGTTTTCACGATACCTTTACTCGCGGTTTTGACGCAGTTATCAACCGCGAAGCGTTGAAAATACTGCCGTTTTGGCCCAAACATCCAGAGTAATTATTATTTTTTTTTTTTGTTTCTTTTGTAATAGCAGGATAAAGTTTATTTCAAACTGACCTGTAAGGAATACCATTAAAAGCCATCACATGAACTTCACTTATAGATAATTTTACATATTAATATAAGATAAATAAATAAGAGCAATAAGTTAGCTAAGCTTATAGTATTTAAAGGTTTTTAGTCTTCTGGGCTGCTCGCTGTTGTCCAGTAGGGAGCTGGCCAATAGGTTCGGGTGATTATGAAGCCTCTGCATGTAGCGTGCGCTGCTTCTTTGGATCTCTTCCTTGACCCAAGGAAAATTGAGAGCCTCGTGGATTGTTATGATAGACGTGGGCCCCAGTGGCGATTCGAAGGGCTCTATTTTTGAACGTTTGTATAGTTCGGACATTCGTCTTGCTCGCAGTGCCCAAGAGCTGTATACCGTACGTCCAGATTGGGCGTATTATTGCCTTGTAAATGAGGAGTTTAGTGGAAGTTATCAGCTTCGATCTCCTACCCATAAGCCAGTAGAAGGATCGAAGTCTTTGATTAGCCTGTTTCCTCTTCTTAATCAGATGGGACTTCCAGGTGAGCCTCCTGTCTAGGGTGAATCCCAGGAACTTGGGATTGTCTTCCTGTGGGATTGGAGAGCCGTTAAGGTTAACTGGAGGGCAGTTGCCTTTGCAGAGAGAAAATGTGGTGGCAGTGCACTTCTAATTATTGACGGCAATGTTCCATCGCTTTTGCCAGTCGCTGAGCAAGTCAAGCTGCAATTGCATCGTTTTGGCTGCCCCCAATGCGCTATCGGCGGTGGTAAGGAAGGCGGTGTCGTCTGCATAGGTTGCGGCGAGCAGGTCAGGCCTCTGAAGAACAAGGAGGTCGGTCGTGTAAGCATTGTAAATCAACGGGCCAAGAATGCTGCCTTGGGGTACACCACCGTGAGCTTCTCTTATACCGGAGATGGCCTCGCCACAGCTAACAGCAAATTTACGGTCTTCCAAGAACGTCTTTAAGAACTGGAAGTATGGTCAGGGTAGGCCAGTCTTTAATTGATATAGAAGACCGGGATGCCAGACTCGGTGAAACGCCTGCTTCACGTCCAGCATGACGGCCATGCAGTACTTCTTGGTTTCATGCGCGTCCAGGATGCACTGCACTACCCGATGGTACTGCTCTGGCGTACCGTGTCGCCGCCTGAAGCCAAACTGGTGGTGAGGGATGAGTCCAGCCTCGTCAAATACTGGCAGTGCTCTGCTCAAAAACACTCGTTCCAGTATTTAGGAATGAAGTGGTAACAAACTTATTGGTCGGTAAAACGAAAGGTTCGCTTCAGGTTTCCCGGGCTTAGGTATCATACGTTACTTCCATGTGGACGGAAAGTACCCTATCTCCAAGCATCTATTATAGATCCTCGTAATTAGCTGAATGCTTGGAGGTGGTAACATTTTTAATGCAATTGCATTGATACCATCATCGCCCGGAGCCTTGTTGTTGCTCATGATGGTTATGAGCTCAGCTGTTTCCTCCTCAGTCACTGGTGGTATGGATCGGCGTCCCAGAAAGGCTCGGCTATCAGACGGGCAGTTTCAGCAGCATCCTCCGGTGAGCAGCGATCGAAAGGCGTAAAGACACCTTCGAGGTGTTCGGCGAAAGCGTTGGCCCTGTCCATCTCCGATCTGCACCAGCTGCCGTCGGTTCTTTGTACAGGTGGGATCCTTTTCAGCGGCTGTCTGATAGATTTGGTGACTCGCCATAAGTTATGTTGAGGGTCGACTGGCTCGAGTTGTGCTACGAACCTGTCAAAGGCCTGCTTTCTTAGTCTTGCCAGAGTTTCTGACAGACGTTTGGTCGCTCTATTGAAGGCGGTTTTGTCAAAGGATTCCTCGAGAGCATCCACACTCTCTGGAGTCTGGGGTCCAAAAGTGGATGTCCCTGTCAGTGGCTCTTGGGCGGTTGGAGGGCCATGGTGCTGCTTCAGAAGCTGCCGCTGAATATGGGCGGTTGACTCTTCTACAGCGGTGTCGATGTCAAACGGGGAGTCAAGTGTCGGGCTGGGGTGGGTTACGTTGTTCAGGTATGATTGGTACTTGTCAAAGTCTGTTGTCTTGTAGATCAGCTTTTTGCGGGCTGACCTGAGCAAGGCTGGGGTGTGGCCCGAGAAGAGGGGTTCCACTTCTCTCGCTTCAATTCCGGCAGAATCCAGTCCTTCGGAGAAGGCGAAGTCTAGGATATCTGGGATTTTGTGAGGATCTGTAGGCCAGTATGTGGGTGCACCGGTCGCGTGACAGCTCAGTCAAGGGACTGAATCTACCTGTATATTGCCGAGTTCTTTGGATTCGTAATCCTGGAGCCCCACCAGGGGTGCTTAGCATACATCCAAACACATTTGCCACCAATTTGCTGGCAGCAAAACCACTATCAGAAGACTCAAGAGCAAGCATCGACTGGATTTAATCAATTAACTTTTTAGATTCATAGCTTATATTTATCAAACTCCTATTGTCAAGGTTAACTTAAAAAATTTAGTTATTGTCCCTAACTAAGGACAGATTGTAAATAAACTTTCAAATGTAAAAAAAAAAAATTTATATACATGTATATAGTGAACTATAAATATAAGAACAGTAAAGATGAAACTGTGCGAATCCTGAACTCTGAAATAAAGAAATTTCTTTTCTTCTTTCTTCGTCAGTGCGTTGACATAGTGATTATGTACACAAATACTACGATTATACGTTCTTGCAAAAATATAGATGCAATCCATACCTCTAAATTCTGTAAAACTGTTTAGGATGGACTTTGCACCATTCGGATTAATGCATGAGCCCACAAATGGAGAAACGAGAAGCTGCCTCCGAAGTTGCGATCGTCAGATTGTCAAGATTGACGCCTTGTATTAAAGAAGAAAATAGGCAGTTTCCATCTGAGGGAATATCTATTACTTGATATGAAATGGCTTCCGTCTGTGCACAGTCGATAACTTGTTGATACTTCGAATGCATCCTTTTCTGTTGGTCCTTGAACAAGTGCATTCTGAACCACCCGACTTCGACGATATTTTTCACAAGATGTAGGATTCTTCATCCGTCCCTTGACACACTCTCTTTTTTCATTGCCGATTCTGGTCAACTGGTATTGCATCATCAGTTGTAATTGATTTTTCTGGCTCATTATGTTATGTAATTTCTAGCTTACTTCTCTTGTCGGTATGTGGAAAAGTTTTCTCCATCTCCAATAATTCTGGATCCAAACTGATTTGCAAAGTAGGGGTTTTTGGTAATTTCAACACCTGCGCTTCGATGTGTTGCCTTTTTCTGCGTTCCCTAAACTCCTTTTGACGCTGTGAATTTGTTTTCGGTACCGCTGGCTTCGGTCCTTTTTGTATCGCTTTCTGATTATTACAATTCGATGACTCTGCTCCCATTTTTTTAATGTCCTTCTGTCGCTGTCGAAATTTTGCTGGCGCTGCGCATTTCTTTTTTGAATGGATTCTTGATTATCAGGATTTTTTTGTTTTTTTCCGTTCTCGATACTCTATTTGGTACCGTGCGGCAGTTTTCGTGTTGTTTTTTTTCAATATTTTCTTCGACCCCCAAATTCACTGATACAGCAATCAACGCTGTAAATGTAACTACGAAATATTATCAGATTAACAACAATGGAGACGCCACATTTTTTTGGCTGCTGAGAATTTAACACTTGTTGCATTCGGTATCACGTCTAAATATCATTGTAAGAAATATCACACGTCAATATATCACACAAAAATATTTTTTTCAAAAATATCAGAGAACTAAAATATTACACGTCAAGTTATCTCTTATTTGAAGAAATGCTTTTAAATTGTAATTCATATATTCAGTTTTCATTGTCTATCTCAATTTTTTCAAATTTAGTTTTTATTTTTTAATTTAGATTTCAGTTTCAATCAAACTTTAAATTTTAAGTTTCCATTTTCAAATTCATTTTTCAATTTCTTTTTTCAATTTCAATTTTCAACTTCCAATTTCTATTTTAAATTTTAATTTTCAATGGCATTTCATCTGTTTTCTTTTTATTTCTTAATATCTTTATTTCTAATTGTTTTTTTAATTTGTGATATTTTTTTCCTGTGATATTTTGACGTGTGCTATTTTTGTCGTGTGATATTTTGACGTGTGATATTTAGACGTGTAACAGTTGCATTCATATTTGATACCAATTTTATTTTTACTTACGTGATTTTGTAGTTATTCATCGATGAGGATGTAAAATCATCATGATCATTGGTCTTTAAAACACATGCTTCACATTTAATGGTTTTCCACTGAGTTTGAACAACAATAATAATTAAAAAGCAAAATATATCGATTTGATTTGGAGGTTATACTGCACACCACGCTGGACGTCCACGCAAATCGGCTCAACTAACACATTGTCATTGAGATGTATCTCAAATAACGTATCAATTTAACTTAATAGCGTACGAATATTCAAAATAATAATTTCATTGCGCCGAAGCGACAGTCGACACATGTACGAAAACACCACTAAATTAGCTATAGGCATACTCGTGAATCTCGCGTAGTGGGTAGCATGGGCAGTGTGGACTGAACGCTCGTCTGTGGGTAAGTGAAATGGGTAACACGCAATGGCTAAATTCTCCTAATACATAATGAATACGAACTCCTAATTCAGATGAAGAAATTGCAACGAAAGGCTGGTGAAAGCTTGGCAGAGGCGATGATAGAACAGCGACGACGGGCTTGAAAATCAAGGGATCTGCTAAAGTAGCATCGGTCTGCGCATAATAGATTGATTATACATCCATTCATTGCTTTCTTACTCTCGGATCTATACCCTCGTGTCGCTGTAGTAATTCGCGTAGTACATCACAAAAAGTAAGTAGGTCCTAACAGGAAAACGCAAAAACCGCACCGTAATAAAATCGTCAACATCAACTACACAATTATAAATATCTTGACATTTAAAAATAACAAGAGCAAGATACCCAACTGTTAGTATATGCTAAAAATGTCGCATAGCGATGTCAAAAACTGGGTATAATGCGACATATGCAAGCTACAGCTTTACTTTGCTTGCGCTGGAGTCGATGCCAACATAAAAGAGGGTCCATGGAAATTCGGTAAGGAACGAATATTCTCCGCCACAGCCTCCACATGAAATTCAATCCATTAATAATTGGGATTTAAAACACGATACTTTTTATACCCTTGCAGAGGGTATTATAATTTTGTCCAAAAGTCTGCAACGCAGTGAAGGAGACATCTCCGACCATATAAAGTATATATATTCTTGATCAGGATCACCTTCTGAGTTGATATGAGCATGTCCGTCTGTCCGTCTGTCTGTCTGTCTGTTTCTACGCGAACTAGTCTCTCAGTTTTAAAGCTATCGACTTAAAACTTTGCACACACCCTTCTTTCCTTTGCACGCAGTATATAAGTCGGAACGACCGGGATCGGCGAACTATATCCTATAGCTGCCATATAACTGATTGATCGGAAATGGTATAACTTTGGTGTTTTTAGAGTTACAGAGTTCAAATTTGACATGAGTGTTATTTTTGGCCAAACATTACGACATGCCAAATTTCATAAGGATCGGTTGACTATGTTCTATAGCTGCCATATAACTGAACGATCGGAAATGACCCAACTTTTGTGTTTTTGAAGATAGAAAGCTGGAACTTGGTACAGATTATATTTTTGGTCAGTTGATCCAACCTACCAAATTTCATAAGGATCGGCCTACTATATCCTATAGCTGCCATATAACTGAACGATCAGAAGTGACCCAACTTTCGTGTTTTTGAAGATAGAAAGCTGGAACTTGGTACAGATTCTATTCTATATTCCGGTTTTAACTGCAAGGGTATATCAACTTCGGCTCCGCCCGAAGTTAGCTTTCCTTTCTTGTTTAGTATATATTTAGGTTCTCAAGACTGAAAAGAGATGTTCTGAATGGAAACGCTTGCCGCAGTTTTATATCTTCGTATAAAAAAAAAAAACTATGTCGATACAGTTATAGTAGCCGCCAAATGCAAAATGATCGTTGATAAAACTACCATTAATCAATGCTGTTTTAAAACAAAAGAAAACATAGCAGACTAAAGGGTCTTCGAAACTTTTTTTAAAAAGCTCCAGAGGCTGCTCGATGGACTTCAGGACCCGGCTTTCCTATCCAGTCGTAGGGTGAATGGGCAGAAG
Organism: Drosophila bipectinata; assembly: GCF_030179905.1. Taxonomy (NCBI): domain Eukaryota; kingdom Metazoa; phylum Arthropoda; class Insecta; order Diptera; family Drosophilidae; genus Drosophila; species Drosophila bipectinata. The sequence goes on along the minus strand of NC_091740.1, from coordinate 14,971,133 downwards.
CGTACGTGTCCATCAATGAACGAACGAATAAGATTGAATTCCAGAACGAACAAGATTCCAGTTTTTTGGACTGGAAGCGCTTATACAGAGCTGTGGCTAATTTCCTCTTATATATCGAGAAGCTACGTGCCAAATGCGGTGGCAAGCGCAGATTGAATTACCTCCAAGTTCAAGACTCAAAAAATCCTGTCTGCTTATCGCCCTAAACGTCTATTTGGATGCATCAAGTGTCATCCGCGTAAAAGGAGGAATGGATCAATTGAACCCAGCAGGTGATGTCATCGACTTATATCGAAGGGTATATAAACTTTGTCTCCGTCCGAAGTTAGCTTTCCTTTCTTGTTGAAGATTAAAGCTTGGGACATTTTAAAATTTTCATTAGTACCACAACTATCACATTTACCACAAACTAATTCCTGAATCATGCCTGACAAATGGGCTGATCCGAGCTGGTGGTTGGTTGTTGTCGGATGTCTCGGGTCGCCACTGCCAGATTTTCTTCAGGAAAATCTCTTGGCAGCAGTAATGACAGGAAGTATAAAGACTAAGGGATCGTAGAGGCGATCACCTACTGAAAGAAGGAACGTTTAGTAAAGGAGGCCGGAAAGTCAAATCAAACCTTGAAGCTATAGAAGTCCTCGTGTGGATCCAATACCGATTTAAGTGTATCGCTACGCTTAAAGTTGATTTCGTATTTCCAATACTCCATGAATAGTATTGTGACCATTTTGGACGTCGTTGACATATACTTCGTTTAATAAGACTGAAGTTGCTAATGGGTACCGATGTTCCTCGTCGTAAGCGAGTTGACGGAGCACGCATATGGCTGTAGCACGCACTGATGAAGCAGTGCCAATAGTGACGGTATTAAGGCTGTACTCGGCAATTTCGTTTCGATCAAATCTCCATAGAATGCGTTGAAATTAAACATCATCCTGGTGCATGCGATACAGCGATACATTTGTTGGATATCTTTGGTCGTCGTGCTGTCCTTCTTTACCAAAGCGTGGTGCAGGAGAGCACATGCTGAGAAATGCTGTTGACCTCTGAGTGATCCTGTGATGTCGAGCTTCTGCGGTGGTGACTTCGGAGAGTTGCCTAAGGTCAAAATATTCCTTATTTGTGGAGAGATATTGTTTTTTACTTATAACAATACAAGGACTTGTTCCTTGTCAAATTCAGTTGTTAACAGAAGCCGGACCAGAAATTTTCCATTGGGTTGTCTGGTGCAGGTACGCTGGAAATAATCTTTACACCATGGTTTAGTTCCATCAGTTTAGTCTGATAGCATCGAATGCGTACCACAACTCGAGGCTATCGCTTCGACCAGATGAATCCGGTAATCTGAGCTGCGACTCGGAGAAGTGGAAGTCCCAGTATTTGAGTGGCTCGTTTTGTGATTAACGTGCCCTTAAAGTAGTTGTGGGAAAACTCTCATTTTACATAGCACGCGTGTATAGGGTAGGAAGTTCTGCCGCAGCGCTGCCGGCACACTGAGCACTCTCAAATTTTTTTTAGAAGCTCCCTCATTTTGATTCATTCGACAGCCCAAATTAAGAATCAAAATTTTTCCACTGAGAAAAATTTTCTCAGAAATTGGTTTGGAAAAAGTTTTCTTAAAGACATGATCGATCAAGGCTCGACTAACTGCAGTTTGTTCGGTGTTATTATGTATTTGTACTAGAGCTGTGGCCAGCAAAATGGATCGATTTGCCTGCACGGCAGTGGTCATAAGCACTGTAGTGAAATCGGAAGGTTGAGTAGGATCGGAGCCTTTCATTAATGCGTTCTGAGCAGTCGGTTGACGGCTGGCATACATCGTGGGGAAGTGAAGCAGGGTATGGGAACGTTGTCCGCATTGGATGAGTGTTGCTGAGGCATTTTAGGTTTGCCTTTGTATGTTCGAAAATTTATTGGCGGCAAAGCAATTCTTGGACAAAAAGTTAGGGGATCGCCGAAAAATGTTGTGACCCTTACAAATTATGCAAGAGATGGGACCGCTGGTTCCTGTCGTGGTGTGGAAATTTATCGACTTGTTGATCGCAGAGTTGAGGCAATCGTTGAGGAAAATTTCCAAATCTATGAAACTCGGAACGTCGTTGATAGTCTAGCTATTAAATGATGAACTATCAGAATATAGTTTGAGGAGTTTGCTGCGGAGCCCCCTAGTGTTCTGATAGGTAAGTGTTAGTGACGATACTAGTTTTTTGGGTAAGTGGACGAAGAAGAGGTGGAATGTTGATCAGTTGCTCTAATGTGGGGGAGTTTCACTCCCACTGGTTTTAAAACTTTTTTCTTTACGGTACTGAGCTCATGTTCTTGGACGAAAATGTTCTCTGACCAAAAACTGTGTGAACAAATCGTCTTGAACATCAAAAAAAAACAAGAAAGCAAAGCTAACTTCGGGCGGAGCCGAAGTTGATATACCCTTGCAGTTAAAACCGGATATATATCGCAAACATCGGATATAGTTGGCCGATCCTTATGAGAATAGGAATATATAATCCAATTTATTACAATACAAAATCTAAAAAAAGTCCCAAACTTCTATCTTCAAAAATACGAAAGTTGATATTTCTACCAAATACCATTTCCGATCGTTCAGTTATATGGCAGCTATAGGATATAGTCGGCCGATCCTAATGAAATTTGGTAGGTCGGATCAACTGACCAAATATATAATCTGTACCAAGTTCCAGCTTTCTATCTTCAAAAACACGAAAGTTGGGTCATTTCCGATCGTTACATCGTTAGTTAGGATATAGTCGGCCGATCCGGGCCGTTCCGACTTATATACTGCGTGCAAAGGAAAGAAGGGTGTGTGCAAAGTTTCAAGACGATAGCTTTAAAACTGAGAGACTAGTTCGCGTAGAAACAGACAGACGGACAGACAGACGGACAGACGGACAGACGGACATGCTCATATCAACTCAGGAGGTGATCCTGATCAAGAATATATATACTTTATAGGGTCGGAGATGTCTCCTTCACTGCGTTGCACACTTTTGACCAAAATTATAATACCCTCTGCAAGGGTATAAAAAAACAAGAAAGCAAAGCTAACTTCGGGCGGAGCCGAAGTTGATATACCCTTGCAGTTAAAACTGGATATATATCGCAAACATCGGATATAGTTGGCCGAGCCTTATGAAATTTGGCATGTAATGTGTTGCCAAAAATAGCTCTCGTGTCAAATTTGAACTCTCTAACTTTAAAAACACCAAAGTTATACCATTTCCGATCAATCAGTTATATGGCAGCTATAGGATATAGTCGGCCGATCCCGTCTGTTCCGACTCATATACTGCGTGCAAACGAAAGAAGGGTGTGTGCAAAGTTTCAAAACTGAGAGACTAGTTTGCGTAGAAACAGACGGACGGACAGACAGACATGCTCATATCAACTCAGGAGGTGATCCTGATCAAGAATATATATACTTTATAGGGTCGGAGATGTCTCCTTCACTGCGTTGCACGCTTTTGGACAAAATTATAATACTCTCTGCAAGGGTATAAAAATGGTGGAATCACCTGTAAGGGGTGCCAGAGATATGAGCCGCTGCGTTAATTTCGGCTGAGCAGGCTGAGGCGGTTCACAAACAGCGGATTTCTTACGCTTACGCTTACTGAGGGTCAAGCGCACAGAGCTGGTCATTGATTTTACGAAAACCAGTGATAAAGTCTTTAAATCCATTCTTAGCCTGCCTCATGAACGATCTCATTTCGTCCTGAACAGCACGACAATAATAGCAACAATACTTTAGACCAGACCTATGGGAAATGGCATCAGAAACTGAGGCAGTGTACGACACTTGGCGTGTACGACGTTTTCAGATAGCCAGCAATGGATGGTAGGCTGGGACGAGGAGATTGTCTTGTTACAAGACTTCATTGAACAGACGAGCTTAAATTTCATTTTTAAAATGAAGAATTTAAAAATATATATATTAAAAGTTAAAAAACACTATACCTTGAACCACCAAGCAACAGCCAAAGCTGGAGTTTTGGAGAGAGCAAAGGAAAATTGCAGAAATAGAGATAAAACATCATTCCACACAAAAGAAAAGAACAAAAGACGGGAAAGAAGCAGAGCTGAGCTATGCTTGGAATTGAATTTAAACAAATTATTAATTCGCCTCAAATATACCACAGCACACGCAGCACAAAAAATTCGATTCTCAAGTAAGTAAATCGGTTTACCAATATTTATCATAAACGCAGTGCGCACGAGAAAAATCCCGGACGATCGCTTAAGAGGAAGAGAGAGAAGTGTCGTATTCGACATGATAAACAATTCCTACTATGCCACTTTATAAGTTCCTTCAATTTTTTTGGCACTGTGTAAATAGCGGTTTTGTAAATAAATGGAGCTTAATGCATTAACTCAGGCTAGTCGTTTGGATTTGAAAGTCCCCCGAGCAGAATTGTGCTCAACTATGACCATCCGCTCATTTTTGGTGGTCCATGAAGGGAACAATCCATACACGATACCAGAATCAATGGTCATCTCCGACAGTTTCATCGAAGTCTGTAATTGAAACCTTACCTCATCATTGATCCATTGTTCTCCATCTCAACTCTTTTCGACACAGAGGAAGCAAAAAGAACGCTATCCCATTGTCGCTCACTTTAAAAGACCATGCTTACATAAATATTAGTGCATACGGAAAATGAGCAAGCCCAAGCCAGCAAGCACTGCCAGTGCAGAATCTGGAACAATGGCAAAGGGTGACAACGCCAACAGTTTATTTTCCCTCCAGAAAGATCCACAATCAGCTCAACCAACTCCAAGTAAACTTCAAGAAAGACAGCACGTCTCGGAAAACTAAGCCCTATTTCAAACTGCGCCTTCCCAAACTCTACTTAATCAGCCAGCAATTCAAGAAAAATGATAAAAAGTACGTCAGCGCTGGCTACCCCCCACACAATTTATCTCAGCGTTCTGTTTGATATCCACTGATTCCGAAACACTTTTCCCTAGCCAGCTGCCAGCGCCGATCAACAAGCGGAGCGTGTTCCTAAAATACTCGGCCCTGGTGCGGCAGTCTAACTTCCAAAGTCGCCAGTACCAAACTTTTCTGTATAGTATACAGATGGGCAAGCTTTCCATGATCTGTTTATGCAGCTGTTTATGCAGGCATTGTCAAAAATTCAGCGGTTTCATTTCCTCAAGCAAGCACTGCCTAAGGCTTTGGCCACGCATCGAGCGATGAGCGACAGAGCGATCGCTTTGATTGAGGTGGCCACGCACTGGGCGACATTACTCGACAATAATTGTAAAAATGCCTTATCCTAAAAAGGTTATACGGTTAAATTTGTTGGCCGTTAGCAATTAAAAACAAGAAAGCAAAGCTAACTTCGGGCGGTGCCGAAGTTGATATACCCTTGCAGTTAAAACCGGATATGTCGGGCGGTGCCGAAGTTGATATACCCTTGCAGTTAAAACCGGATATATATCGCAAACATCGGATATAGTTGTCCGATCCTTATGAGAATATGATAATATAACCCAATTTATTATAATACAAAATTTAAAACAAGTCCCAAACTTCTATCTTTAACAATACCAATGTTGGTATTTCTTCCAAAAACCATTTCCGATCGTTCAGTTATATGACAGCTATAAATATAGTCGGCCGATCCTAATGAAATTTGGTTGGATCAACTGACCAAAAATATAATCTGTACCAAGTTCCAGCTTTCTATCTTCAAAAACACGAAAGTTGGGTCATTTCCGATCGTATTTTCGGTATTTCTTCCAAAAACCATTTCCGATCGTTCAGTTATATGGCAGCTATAGGATATAGTCGGCTGATCCTTATGAAATCTGGCATGTCGTAATGATTTGCCAAAAATAGCTGTCATGTCAAATTTGAACTCTCTAACTCTAAAAACACCAAAGTTATACCATTTCCGATCATTCAATTATATGGCAGCTATAGGATAAGTCGGCCGATCCGGGCCGTTCCGACTTATATACTGTGTGCAAAGGAAAGAAGAGTGTGTGCAAAGTTTCAAGACGATAGCTTTAAAACTGAGAGACTAGTTCGCGTAGAAACGGACAGACAGACGGACAGACGAACATGCTCATATCAACTCAGGAGGTGATCCTGATCAAGAATATATATACTTTATAGGGTCGGAGATGTCTCCTTCACTGCGTTGCACACTTTTGGACAAAATTATAATACCCTCTGCAAGGGTATAAAAATACAAAGGAGTCGGTTTGGCGTTCATCCAATAAATCGATTGGGAAATGAGTATGTCGAGTTTCATCACCTATACAGAAATCTTCAGAAACCGTCCAGATCGATTATGGCAATACTTACGCATGTCAATCGATTCATTTGATTTGCTGTTAAGAACAGTTGTAAATGAAATAAGTAAACCAAGATCAACAATTTCTGCTGAAAAACGATTGGTTTTATTATTAAGGTAGGTGAATGTAAGTGTTTGTAAATAAGCTTATTATAATACTAAGTTTATTATGATATACTAATGATAATGATTATAATATTAATGATATAAAATATATATGTAAGTAGTAGTTTAATGTAATATTTATTCCTTATTTTTATACCCTTGCAGAGGGTATTATAATTTTGTCCAAAAGTGTGCAACGCAGTGAAGGAGACATCTCCGACCCTATAAAGTATATATATTCTTGATCAGGATCACCTCCTGAGTTGATATGAGCATGTCCGTCTGTCCGTCTGTCCGTCTGTCCGTCTGTCTGTCTGTCTGTTTCTACGCGAACTAGTCTCTCAGTTTTAAAGCTATCGTCTTGAAACTTTGCACACACCCTTCTTTCCTTTGCACGCAGTATATAAGTCGGAACGACCGGGATCGGCCGACTATATCCTATAGCTGCCATATAACTGATTGATCGGAAATGGTATAACTTTGGTGTTTTTAGAGTTAGAGAGTTCAAATTTGACATGAGTGCTATATTTGGCAAAACATTACGACATGCCAAATTTCATAAGGATCGGCCGACTATATCTTATAGCTGCCATATAACTGAACGATCGGAAATGACCCAACTTTCGTTTTTTTGAAGATAGAAAGCTGAAATTTAATACAGATTCTATTTTTGGTCAGTTGATCCAACGTACCAAATTTCATAAGGATCGGCCGACTATATCCTATAGCTGGCATATAACTGAACGATCGGAAATGACCCAACTTTCGTGTTTTTGAAGATAGAAAGCTGGAACTTGGTACAGATTAAATTTTGATCCATCCTACCAAATTTCATAAGGATCGGCCAACTATATCCGATGTTTGCGATATATATCCGGTTTTAGCTGCAAGGGTATATAAACTTCGGCTCCGCCCGAAGTTAGCTTTCCTTTCTTGTTAATCTTAGCAATTATTATATTTTGTATATCATTTCTAATCTCCAACTTTTCTATGTCAGTAAATTTTTCAAAAAAAGCAAAAGTGATTTAAAAAATAATAAATCTTCATTTTGATTTTCTTCATCTATTTTTTTGTTCTTTTCCTAAGATTTCTAAACATTTCTAGTCGCTCATTTTCTATTTCCAAAAATTCGGTTTCAATATCAATTTTTCTTTTTCTTTGCGTAGATTTTCTGAAGCATATCTGAAAGCATTTCATTCATGCTTTCATTGTCCTGGAGCAACTGTCTTTTTTAAAGAAGACATCAGCTCCAAGTATGGCCATTTAACTTGAACAGTTTTAGCTTCGAATCCCGATGGTAGGCGTGGTAGTTTTATGCAATGTCCTTCTATATGTATCCTTTAAATTTTTCCATTAGGCCTTCGCTGCAGCTCCTAAAAATTTGATTATATATACATATGTATTTTGTTCATAACAATTAGTTTTTATACCCTTGCAGAGGGTATTATAATTTTGTCCAAAAGTGTGCAACGCAGTGAAGGAGACATCTCCAACCCTATAAAGTATATATATTCTTGATCAGGATCACCTCCGGAGTTGATATGAGCATGTCCGTCTGTCCGTCTGTCTGTCTGTCTGTTTCTACGCGAACTAGTCTCTCAGTTTTAAAGCTATCGTCTTGAAACTTTGCACACACCCTTCTTTCCTTTGCACGCAGTATATAAGTCGGAACGGGATCGGCCGACTATATCCTATAGCTGCCATATAACTGATTGATCGGAAATGGTATAACTTTGGTGTTTTTAGAGTTAGAGAGTTCAAATTTGACATGAGAGCTATTTTTGCAAAATATTACGACATGCCAAATATCATAAGGATCGGCTGACTATATCCTATAGCTGCCATATAACTGAACGATCGGAAATGACCCAACTTTCGTGTTTTTGAAGATAGAAAGCTGGAACTTGGTACAGATTCTATTTTTGGTCAGTTAATCCGACCTACATTAGGATCGGCCGACTATATCCTATAGCTGCCATATAACTGAACGATCGGAAATGACCCAACTTTCGTGTTTTTGATGATAGACAGCTGGCACTTGGTACACATTATATTTTTGGTCAGATAATCCGATCTACCAAATTTCATAAAGATCGGTTGACTATATCTTATAGCTGACATATAACTGTACGATCGGAAATGGTTTTTGGTAGAAATATCAACTTTCGTATTTTTGAAGATAGAAGCTTGGGACTTTTTTTTATACCCTTGCAGAGGGTATTATAATTTTGTCCAAAAGTGTGCAACGCAGTGAAGGAGACATCTCCGACCCTATAAAGTATATATATTCTTGATCAGGATCACCTCCTGAGTTGATATGAGCATGTCCGTCTGTCCGTCTGTCCGTCTGTCTGTTTCTACGCAAACTAGTCTCTCAGTTTTAAAGCTATCGACTTGAAACTTTGCACACACCCTTCTTTCCTTTGCACGCAGTATATAAGTCGGAACGGCCGGGATCGGCCGACTATATCCTATAGCTGCCATATAACTGATTGATCGGAAATGGTATAACTTTGGTGTTTTTAGAGTTAGAGAGTTCTATTTTGACATGAGAGCTATTTTTGGCAAAATATTACGACATGCCAAATTTCATAAGGATCGGCCGACTATATCCTATAGCTGCCATATAACTGAACGATCGGAAATGACCCAACTTTCGTGTTTTTGAAGATAGAAAACTGGAACTTGGTACACATTCTATTTTTAGTCAGTTAATCCGATCTACCAAATTTCATAACGATCGGTTGACTATATCTTATAGCTGACATATAACTGTACGATCGGAAATGGTTTTTGGTAGAAATATGAACTTTCATATTTTTGAAGATAGAAGCTTGGCACTTTTTTTTAGATTTTTTATTGTAATTAATTGGTTTTATTATGATGTAATCATAAGGATCGGCCAACTATATCCGATGTTTGCGATATATATCCGGTTTTAGCTGCAAGGGTATATCAACTTCGGCTCCGCCCGAAGTTAGCTTTGCTTTCTTGTTAGATTTTTTATTGTAATTAATTGGTTTTATTATGATGTAATCATAAGGATCGGCCAACTATATCCGATGTTTGCGATATATATCCGGTTTTAGCTGCAAGGGTATATCAACTTCGGCTCCGCCCGAAGTTAGCTTTGCTTTCTTGTTATTAATAATTTCATTTTTTTATATTAGTTTTATTTTGTTAGGCACTAATTTTTATTTTTAAGTACCTTGCTACAGGTCATTCATTTCGTGACTTGGAATTTGCTTATCAATTGGGAAGATGCACTGTTAGCAAGATTATATGCAAAACAAGCATTATAATTTGGAAATCATTCGTAAAGGAATATATGTCAACACCAACAACTGATATACTTCAAAAAGTTACGGAACATTATTATAGGCATTGCAAGTTTCCAAACTGTCTGGGTAGCATTGACAGAAAACATAGTCAAATTAAATGCCCAGATCATACTGGATCACATTATTTCAATTGTTTGCGATATTTTTCAATTGTTTTGCTGACAAGTACAATAAAAGATTACACAGTGCGACAGTGATTTGGAACTTTTGAAGAGACCTAGTAGGAATTGTTCATCAGGTCGAATATAGTATGAAGCCGTGTTTGAAATTTTTCTAACACCCTCAAAATCTTGATTTATTTAGAAAAAACGGGTTTTTGGGACTTTTTTGCTCTTAAAAATTCCTAAGCGCGTAATTCTAAACCGATTTAAAAATTATTTACGTTTTTCAATGGTTAAATGTTGTAGCTTTTAAAAAAAAATAGATCTTTAATTTATTTAAACAAAAAGGATACAATTTTTACGCAAGAAACTGACATTTTTGAATTTTTGTCGTGTTTTTCGGACTTTGACGCCATTTTTTCGGTACAACTTCCAAGAAATGGTATCATTTTTGACACATCAATATTGTCTCGTTAATTCTGAATAAAAAAAGACCAATTTCCAAGACCAAGTTGTAACGCTTTTCCCAAAACAAGTCTGTCCAATCTTGCTAGCATTCCCGAGCAATAGTGTTTCCTTTGTAGTATGAACATATATTGAATACCCACTGTACCGAGAGTACTTAAAGGGTGCGCACTGAAACACTTTGTTGCAGTGTTTACATAATCCAAAGTCCCGGTCATAAACCCTAAGTGGCCGAAATATGAACCGATCGTTATGGCTTAGCCCGCACACAGAAAGTGTTAGTGTCAGCATAATCGTAACAAACGGTCAGCATATGCATACCCCTCGCGCCTCCACTTGAGAGCGCATAACAACGTATATTATTATATTCCTTTATACATAAGTACATAGCCGTCCCTCTGCCGCCGCCTGCGAGCAGCGCTGCTACGAGACTTAGCCTTACTTAGACTTAAGAAATATTGTAAAAGAACAGAGACACTTTGATCGTTGGAGCGGCACCTCAGCTGCTCCTTCTAAATAAAAATCCAACTAAAACTTAACCCCTGGAGTTATCTTATGACACCTTCCATTTCGCTTATTCTTTTCTTTTTCACACTTTTACAAATCGGTTTTTAAAGTGGATAGTCTATCATTTAATCGCCAGACTATCAACAACGTTCCGAGTTCTTTTCTTTTACACACTTTTACAAATCGGTTTTAAAAGTGGATAGTCTATCATTTAATCGCTAGACTATCAACAACGTTCCGAGTTTTATAGATTTGGAAATTTTCCTCAACAATTGCCTCAACTCTGCGATCAACAATAATAAATAAATTATAAATTATCAACGGCAAAATGTGAAGCAAAAGGGATCCGTCTTTTACGTTCAGGGCAGCACGTTCCATACCACGACAGGATCCAGTGGTCCCATCTCTTGCATAATTTTTAAGGGTCCCCACATTTTGCGGCGATGCCCTAACTTTTTAACGCCCTAACCTATCTCAACATCGTCTTTGAACTCTATTATTTTGCTTTTATATTTTCTATTGAGCCCTTCAATATTTTTCAAATCGGACACTGTTTCAAGGTTTCATTTTTCCTTTTCAGAATTTCTATGTCATACGTAATCCTTGAGGTGCGTTATAGCCTCTTCAAGACTAGAGAAAAACTTATCCTGGCCAATATTTTTTTTAATTTTGTTCTTGACGGACTTAAATTTTGATAGCTTGCTATCGCTATAGCTTTTTATAAATAATAAACTTATAAAAGTTTTACAATCCCAAGTTGAACCAAATGATTTTGGTGCCTACTGGCTCTTTGCTTAATATTTTTCAATAATTCCCTATCCTCCTCTTAAGAGGAATTTTTTGCTAGCGCATTGATTTGCCAGGTGAGACGCACCGGGTCTTCAATAATAGCAAATTTTTTCCTTAATCGACATTTCGTAATAGTTTTTATACCCTTGCAGAGGGTATTATATTTTGGTCAAAAGTGTGCAACGCAGTGAAGGAGACATCTCCGACCCTATAAAGTATATAACTGTATGTCCGTCTGTCTGTTTTTCTTCGCAAACTAGTCGCTCAGTTTTAGAGCTATCGACTTGCACTCACCCTTTTTTCCTTTGCACGCAGTATATAATTCGGAACGGCCAAGATCGGCCGACTATATCCAATAGCTGCCATATAACTGATTGATCGGAAATGCTGTAGCTTTGTTGTTTTATGAGTTAGATATTTAGCAATCCTATAGCTATCATGTAACTGAACAATCGAAAATGACCCAACTTTCGTGTTTTTGAAGATGGAATGTTGTCCGTCCGATTTCTAGTTCTCTGCTAGATCAGTTCCGAAAAAATTTGAAAAAAATAGTTGCCAGAATATAATACAAAATTGAACTAGAGCGAACGCTCAAGCATTCATTGGCTGTCAAAGAACACGAGGCCTAGAAGTTCTTTTAGCCCATCGTCCGATCAGACCGTCAATGCCGCTCATAAATAAAGAGCATCGATTTATAAGCATTAGTTTTAATTCAAATAAGCACGGTAATGCAAGCCACAAATTCGAAAACAAACACTACGATCCCTGTGGATGGTTCCTTTTCTCAAATGAACAATAGTCATAGGGCGTGTTGTGTTTAATGCCTGAACACAGATCAACCAAAACTGTTTTGAAGCGTTGGGAGGGAGCAAAAGGCAAAAAGGTGAAAAACGGTTTTTGGCAGGGTCTTTTTGCCACCCCGTACTCAGATAAAAAAAAAACAACACAAAATTTGTGGAACATGGGGATGCCAAAACGCCCCAAAGATCGTTTTACAGGTTTTTTGACACATTTCAGTATCTTCTAGCCTTATAGGAACAAAATATTTTGATGCTTTTCTTGCTCGCAAAATTTCCGCAGCTAGCTCCCTGAGTTTGTGGGAGCGTTGTACCGAATTCATAGTTCGATGAGTTTGCCCGAGCCCAGAAATAACAAAAATAGCTTAGCTATGCTAGCTCTGGTACAAAAAAGAAAAATTCACTTTTATTGACTTTTTTAAAAAGGGCAACCTAGGGAACCTTTGAAGGGTCAAGGAATAAATCATTTTTGTCTGGATATTACCTAGCTTAGCTATATATTCAGAAATCCTATACTCCGTAGATCAATCAATGAAAAAATTGATCGAGTGACGACTTTACTGTGTGAGTTTGTGAAAAGTATTTTTGCAAGTGAAAAAATTCAAAGAGAGCAGAAGTATTTTTTAATAGTCCCAAATTTAAAGTGTGAGAAAGTAATTTTTACCAGTGGAAAGAAATTAAAGTGTGCCAAATTATTTTTACATATGAAGTGAAATTAAAAGTACGTTAATAACATGCTGAACATTGTTTTCAAGTGTGATTTTATATGCTATCATTCCTAAATTTTCTTTTTTTTTCATACAGCACTATAAAAAATGCCCGTATCACGGTTGAGCAATGCCGCCAAGCTGCTTAAGCCGAAGCAGAGCCCAACGGAATGCGTCCCAAATAAGACCTCGGAACTCTCAAAATATCGTCAATGTTCGAGACATCCTCCCTAACTTACGTGAGGAAAGTCGTGTTCAGGATTCCACAGAACGCGCGCAGCGGAGAAGAAGCGAAAGAGTTCGCAACCTTTAATGGATTAAACTCGTCGGGAGGAGCGCTGACAAGAGCAGTTTCGAAACACTGCTGATCATGCGTCTCGGAGAACTTATCCAGAAATCCGTTCTGTAGAGTGTATTCAGGATGCTGCAAGACACTCGAATCGTCGACAGGACCTAGACTATCGTTTCGAGTTCCTGAACGGATTGGGGATATGGATGCACGCGCGATCCGTCGAGAGGACCCCGAGGAGAGACGACGAGAGCAGTTGTGAAACACTGCTGAACACTTTACTCGGAGGGCTATTCGGGAGTACCAAAATCCTGAACGGGTTCGGGACGCCGCAGCGCGTGCTATTTGTCGAGAGGACACAGAGGAGCGGCGACAAGAGCAGGTGCAAAATACTGCTGACCATGCCTCTCGGAGAAACAATCCCGAATTTCGAATTTCAGAGCGGATTCGGGACGCTGCTGCGCGAGCTGCTCATCGCGAAGACTCAGAGGAACGAGCCAGAGAACAGGAAAGGAATACTAAAGAGCATCGAGAGCGACGAAGGGATTCTGAGGACTGACAGCTAGAACGGGAGAGGGACGCCAATAACCGGAGAGCAGCCAAAAGAAATCCAATCGAAAGAACACTGGAGCAACGGATAAACACATCACAACGCTGGGTAACACGACAACAGCGGAGGACTGGGAAGAACAAATTCGGCAAATGGAAGAGGATCGACTGTTAAACTTTAAGATGGACCCCCAAAATCGACTATATGCCTCCGACTGGATCGACGCAAGAGCTCAACTTTCGGAGGATGAACTGGAACAGGAACGAGAAAAATAGCGAAATAGGATTCGAGTATTAGCGAGGGATCTGTATCAGAGAGACATATGTAAAGGAAGGCCCAACGACTATTTTTATTTGCTGTGAAGGAACATGGTTCTGTTCGCAGGTAAGTGGTTTATACATCGTGTCTATCTCCTATAAATTTCCCCTCCTAGACGTTGGCAACGCTTTTTATTTGTCAAGGAAATTTCCTAGTCCGTCCGGTAAATATAACCTTTGCAACACTGTTCGTCGTGCCATTTTTTCTTGGCAAAATCCCATCACTCTGTCTTTCTAATGGGTTCGGCTTCCCAGAAATCCCTGAGTGCTTAAATGGAGTCACCTGCCTCAAAGAACGTCTATTTCGCCGAGAATCCCTTTTATAAGGATTATTTCCCTCTGCTTTGAAAGACAATGCGGAATCAGAAGGGCAGTGGAGAATGTTCACTTCCCGATATTGTGACTGCGCTTCCGCGCTCTTTCGACTGTACCCATGTCATCCAAGTCCATTTAAAAAGGAGACTATTGCACGCACACAATTTCTTTCGACCCATACTTAGTGAATACCGAACTCAAGGAATTAATGAAATTATTTTTATTGCGGATGAATCTGACCACGAAGCAGTAGAGCAACTTCTTCAGCAGCAACACCTATCCCAAAATGCTGTAGAGCTCGAAGAAAACTTTCCGGAAATCCCGGAGGCCATAAAATTGGAAAAATAATGATACTGCTATTCGGCGTATTGCGTTGGCACCGGAAAGGCCGTCGCCTAATTGGCATAACGCTTGACGAAGACGCAGAAAAACTTTCCTTTCCAACAATTTCTTGCGGGGAAATATTTAATAACCTATGCGAAAAAACTAGATCCCAAATCCGGTTTTACGACCGTTGTTGCGCTGTAGTTCCCAAAGTTTTATACATGTATAAAATATACATGTTTTTATACACGTATAAATAAATATTATACATGTTTTTATACACGTATAAATAAATATAAATTTTCCCATTTTAATTTTTTTTTTTTTTTTTTTTTTTGTAAAAACAGGGTAACGTTTATTTAAAACTGTCCATTAGGGACAACCATTAAATGTTAGCACATAAACTTCACTTATGGATAATTTTAAATATTAATATGGTAGAAATAAATTAGAGTAGTAAGGGGAGGTCCAGCGGTTGTGTCCTTTTTAATCTTCTGGGCTGCTCGCTGTTGTCCAGCAGGGAGCTGGCCAACCGGTTCGGGTGATTATGAAGCCTCTTCATGTAACGTGCGCTGCTTCTTTGTATCTCGTCCTTGACCCAAGGGAAATTGAGAACCTCGTGGATGGTGCGATTGTCATGATAGACGTGGGCCCCAGTGGCGATTCGAAGGGCTCTATTTTCGAAAGCTTGTATAGTTCGGACATTCGTCTTGCTCGCAGTGCCCCAGAGCTGTATGCCGTACGTCCAGATTGGGCGTATTATTGCCTTGTAAATGAGGAGTTTAGTGGAAGTTATCAGCTTCGATCTCCTACCCATAAGCCAGTAGAAGGATCGAAGTCTTTGATTAGCCTGTTTCCTCTTCTTAATCAGATGGGACTTCCAGGTGAGCCTTCTGTCTAGGGTGAATCCCAGGAACTTGGGATTGTCTTCCTGTGGGATTGGAGAGCCGTTAAGGTTAACTGGAGGGCAGTTGCCTTTGCAGAGAGAAAATGTGGTGGCAGTGCACTTCTAATTATTGACGGCAATGTTCCATCGCTTTTGCCAGTCGATAAGCAAGTCAAGCTGCAATTGCATCGTTTTGGCTGCCCTCAATGCGCTATCGGCGGTGGTAAGGAAGGCGGTGTCGTCTGCATAGGTTGCTGCGAGCAAGTCAGGCCTCTGAAGAACAAGGAGGTCGGTCGTGTAAGCATTGTACATCAACGGGCCAAGAATGCTGCCTTGGGGTACACCAGCGTGAGCTTCTCTTATACCGGAGATGGCCTCGCCACATCGAACAGCAAATTTACGGTCTTCCAAGAACGTCTTTAAGAACTGGAAGTATGGTCGGGGTAGGCCAGTCTTTAATTGATATAGAAGACCGGGATGCCAGACTCGGTGAAACGCCTGCTTCACGTCCAGCATGACGGCCATGCAGTACTTCTTGGTTTCATGCGCGTCCAGGATGCACTGCACTACCCAATGGTACTGCTCTGGCGTACCGTGTCGCCGCCTGAAGCCAAACTGGTGGTGAGGGATGAGTCCAGCCTCGTCAAATACTGGCAGTGCTCTGCTCAAAAACACTCGTTCCAGTATTTAAGAATGAAGTGGTAACAAACTTATTGGTCGGTAAAACGAAAGGTTCGCTTCAGGTTTCCCGGGCTTAGGTATCATACGTTACTTCCATGTGGACGGAAAGTACCCTATCTCCAAGCATCTATTATAGATCCTCGTAATTAGCTGAATGCTTGGAGGTGGTAACATTTTTAATGCAATTGCATTGATACCATCATCGCCCGGGGCCTTGTTGTTGCTCATGATGGTTATGAGCTCAGCTGTTTCCTCCTCAGTCACTGGTGGTATGGATCGGCGTCCCAGAAAGGCTCGGCTATCAGACGGGCAGTTTCAGCAGCATCCTCCGGTGAGCAGCGATCGAAAGGCGTAAAGACACCTTCGAGGTGTTCGGCGAAAGCGTTGGCCCTGTCCATCTCCGATCTGCACCAGCTGCCGTCGGTTCTTTGTACAGGTGGGATCCTTTTCAGCGGCTGTCTGATAGATTTGGTGACTCGCCATAAGTTATGTTGAGGGTCGCCTAGCTCAAGTTGTTCTTAGTCTTGCCAGCGTTTCTGTTAGACATTTGATCGCTCTATTGAAGGCGGTTTTGTCCAAAGGATTCCTCGAGAGTATCCACACTCTTCGGAGTCGTCGCTTTTCAAGTTTAAGTTCTTCGACTTCTGGGCTCCAAAAATGGATGTCCCTGTCAGTGGCTCTTGGGCGGTTGGAGGGCCTTGGTGCTGCTTCAGAAGCTGCCGCCTGAATATGGGCTGTTAACTCTTCTACAACGGTGTCGATGTCAACCGGGGAGTCAAGTGTCGGGCTGGGGTCGGTAACGTTGTTCAGGTAAGATTGGTACTTGTCAACGTCTGTTGTCTTGTAGATCAGCTTTTTGCGGGCTGACCTGAGAAAGGCTGGGGTGAAAAGTGACACGGCAAAGGCGCTGTGGTCCGAGAAGAGGTCTTCTACTTCTCTCGCTTGAATTCCGGCAGAATCCAGTCCTACGGAGATGCCGAAGTCTAGGACATCTGGGATTTTGTGGGGATCCGTAGGCCAGTATGTGGGTGCACCGGTTGCGTGACAGCTCAAGTTTCGGGACTGAATCTGCCTGTATAGGGCGGAGCCTTTGGGTTCGTAATCGTGGAGCCCCACCAGGGGTGTTTAGCATTAAAGTCCCCTCCGATTATGAACTTGGTGCCGAAGCAATCCAGTAGCAAGCCGAATTCCTGTTCGTGAATGTTGTGCCTGGGGGGGCAATATGCTGCAGCGATTGTTATGTCACCGTCGGTAGTGGAGATTTTAAATTGGGCACATTGCACCCAGTCTTCGCATATGGCTGGAAGTGCATTAGAATTGATGCAGCTCCGAATTAGGATGGTCGCGCCCCCGCGACCTCTCCCGTTCGGGTGAATAGTGGCAATGAGGTCGTATCCTCTAATAGTCAAGTATGATCTTTTGGTAAAATGCGTTTCTAATATGAGGAGAACGTCTGCTTGGTGGGTCCTGCAATACAGCTCGACCTCTGGCCTTCTTTTTACCAGGCCGTTAGCGTTCCATATGGTTATATCCAATCGCGTATGCATAAGGATTTACAAACGGTGGCCATCATTTGGGCTATTTGGCTCAAGACCTTCTCCATCATGCGCTCAAACATAGATTTCATCCTAGCCATTAGGGCGTCCATTGGATTACTTGGAAGACTGGGATCGGGATTGGGGTTGGAGTCAAACAGTGCTGCTCCGTTTTTGACTGCGCTAGCATATCTGATGTTAGGGTTAATTTTGCTGAATTGAGGTTGCTGGCGTCTTGGGGCAGTCTGCTTGGGGGCGAACGTGCTCTTTGCCTTTTTGTAGGCTGGACAGCCCTTGTAAGAGGCCGCGTGTGGTCCTCGCAGTGGAGGCAGACGTCTGGTTCACTGGCGATTTTGGTGCATTCGGACGATGGGTGCCTATCTCCACACTTTACGCATCTGTACTCCAGATGGCAGTACCGTTTCGTGTGACCGAAGCCCTGGCAGCGATGGCATTGGGGCACATCGTCGAATTGACACTCCCCCAGGAGGGTTGAAAGTGCGGGTCGAAGAAAGCGGACGTGCCGCGCGGGCGCTCCCCAGTGACGCGCCCAAGCAGTGCAGAATCTGGAAAAGGAGTGGGTAATGGGTGACTGGACAGCTGGGGACGGACTCACCTGCCGAGCGAACCATAACACTCCCTGGATAGGTCACTAGATGGCCTCCGTGAAGATTCGGATAGCCGCCAACCGCCGAGGTAAGATGCGCGAAGAGAGCTTTCTCTTATAGGAACTCTCTTTGCGACACCTTTCTCCTGAGTTGTAGCAAACGTGGCTGCCCCCACCAGAATTGCGCAGGTCATGGCAGCTGATCGTAATTAGCTGGCGGGCAGTGTTGGGTAACGCCCTAACAGTGTCTGCCGGTAGAGGGCGCTAGACCCGGATCAAGGGCACCAGGGGTGCCGAACGTCGCAATGACGCGACTACAGGAGCCCGCTAGAGGTCGCCAGCGACCCAAGGAAAAGGGTAGCATACTGCTGCCACAGGTCCTTTGACCAACATAAAGCGGAAGGGGCTAGAAAACTCTGGCCTGCCATGAGGTGACAAAGGTCATGGAGCTGACCAACTGCCAACCCCTCCGTTACGGCGGTTCACCCACAAAAGGGGCTCTGCCGACCGAGCAGGAGCGGTATAACTCCCATCCGTCCCGCCAGGAGGAAATTCCAGGCGCACCGATGGAAGGC
The DNA here is from genome assembly GCF_030179905.1 of Drosophila bipectinata. Classification (NCBI taxonomy): domain Eukaryota; kingdom Metazoa; phylum Arthropoda; class Insecta; order Diptera; family Drosophilidae; genus Drosophila; species Drosophila bipectinata. The sequence goes on along the minus strand of NC_091740.1, from coordinate 14,951,925 downwards.
AGTGCTGAAACCCCCTAACCACAGCATGCATTAGCCATGCTCTATCCACTTTCCCCATCCCCCCAACCCCCCCTATCGAAGAAGGCTAGCGCTCAGCTGAGCCCGAGAAAAAACCCTCGCAGCGTCTGTCCCACATTGGGCGGCTGCGAGGTCTGCGTCTGTACCAAAGTGGTCGGCAGCTTAGACAACTGGCAGTAGGTATAAAATGCGCAACCCCCCCCCCCCCCCCCCCCCCCCCTGGAATGTCGTCGAAAAACGAAATTACTCCAGGTGGCAGCCACAGAAGTGGAAATCCACCCGTGGGAGAGACCACGGCTAGGGCAAGGATTCTGGAGGCCCTAAACAACATCCCAATCATACCTGACAAGGCGGTGCCTCACTTGGCCGCCCTGGAAAGGAACACTACAAGTGCAGAAGAGCTAAAGAGTGCCAAAACGAGTGACCCGTTCAAAAAAAACAATAAAATGCGGCGCTCGCCGCTATTCGCGCCACAGGCTGGCAGCTCAGCCGGCACCGGCAGCCCAGCAGCGGTAGAGAAGGAAACGCCAAAGAGGCCACGGGAGATGCTTAGCCCGGACAAGGACTAGAGGGCAAAAAGCGAAGAATGCCTGACGGAGCTGGGCACGATAGTAAACGAGCTGCTATCGTGGGTCACGGAAAAAAATAAGAGGCATATTTCCGCAATGCAAAGGAGCCTGATAACCAGATTGAAGGACATCCACTCCATTCTGGTCGGAAGTGTTCTAGAGGAGCATGCGCGACCGGCCATCATGCCCAAGCCAGTGTGCCCCAGATGCGAGAGAGTCGGCATCGATACCGCGGAGAAGGAGCAGCAGACCCCTCCGACGGAGGTCTGGACCCAGGACCAGGCTGTGCAGACCGGCAGCATCCCGAACAGCACGGGCCCCAGGAGTGCACACCGGGACTCGGGGGCCAAAGTAGCAACGGCCAACACGGCGGCAAGGCCCAAGCCAGCTGTTGCAAACCCGGCTGCCGACAAAGGAAGCGACGGCGAAACAAGCAGGAGAACGTCTGAATGGACGAAGGCCAAGCCTAGAAATCCTGAGAGGAGACAAGCCAGACCCGACACCATAGTGATCCAAGCAGCAGGCATGACGTACAGTCAGATCCTAAGCATGGTAACTCGCAGGGAGGACAGGAAGCTAGACGACCTTGGCCCTTGCGTCAAGAAAGTGAGGAAGACAGCCAAGGGCGGGCTGCTACTGGAATTGGCCAGGAAGAAGGAGAACTCCACACAGGCCCTTAAAGGTTGCATCGAGGAGGTCCTAGGGAGCAAGGCAGAGGTGCGGGCGTACTCGGAGGAGACCAAGGAGTCACTCGTCGAGCTACGAGGACTCGACGCACTAGCTACTTCAGAGGACATCATCGGGGCTATCGCGCAGCAGGCAGCGGTGGACCAAGGCGCCTTGAAAGTAAAGAAGCTGAGAAGCAGTTATGGCGAGACGCAGACCGCTGTCGTGGCTTTCCCCGCGAGCCTTGCCAAGGCCATCATTGCTGTGGGCAAGGTGAAGGTTGGGTGGTCAGTATGCCATATGAGGGAAAAGGAGGCCGTGGCTCGCTGCTACAGGTGTCTTGGGATGGGGCACATCGCAAGCGCTTGCAAGAGCTCGGATGTGAGGCATCAGACTGGAAGCAGAAGTTGCCCCATGTCAGCGAAAGGAGGTGGACTTAGGACGACAGGATGTTAGTGCTTCAGCTGAACCTGAACCACTGTAGGGCGGCCCAAGATGTGCTGTCGCAGACTGCGAGGGAGACGAAGGCGGACATAGCGCTCCTAAGCGAGCCCCATAGGACTGGCTCAGACAACCGCTGGGCAGCTGACCTATCGGGGAAGGCTGCCATCTGGAGCTGCGGCGCAACCGGCGCGACAATGCACTCAGTGCACAGTGCGGAGCGATTTGTAAGGGCTCGGATAGGTGGGGCATGGCTGTACAGCTGCTACATGGCACCTAGCCTAACCACTAACGAGTTTGAGCGCATGATGGACTGCCTAGGAAATGACATCAGAGGCCGTTCTGACGTCCTTGTAGCAGGGGACTTCAACGCATGGACGCAGCACTGGGGCTGCCCGAGGACGAATGCGAGAGGGAGAGTGGTCAGAGAAACCTTCGCCTCACTCGATCGATCACCTTCAGCAGAGCCGGAGCAGGATCCATCATTGACCTGACGTTCGCGAGCCCCTCGCTAGCGACGGGCGCTAACTGGAGGATAAGCGGCAGCTTTACGGCCAGCGACCACGAAGCAATATTGTGCTCAATTGGTAGCCCTCAAGAACGACCGAGGGAACCGAACAGAGGGAACCAAGGCTACAGAGTCGGTACGCTCCAGGCGAGGAACTTCACCGAGGCAGCACGTGACATCGGCAGTGTCCCACCAAGCGGAGCCAACGAAATGGCTGACACCCTTGCAGCTAAGCTTGAGGCAGCGTGCATGGCGAGCATGCAGCGGAGAAGCCGCTACCGCAGAAACCACGCTCCTGTTTACTGGTGGAGCGAGGAGATTGGCTCCATCCGAGCTGAGTGCATGAGAGCAAGGAGGCTTATGCAGCGAGCGAGAGGCAGCGACGCCTTTGAGGAGCGGCACCAAGCCTTCAAGGACCGGCGCAAAGCACTGAAGGTGGCCATCAGAGACAGTAAAAGGAGATGCTTCCTGGAGTTGTGTGACTCGGCGGAGGAAAATCCATGGGGCAACGCGTACCGGATAGTGGTGAAGAGGCTGCGCGCAGGAAACCAGTCCCCCACGGACCCGAATGTGCTAAGGACCATAGTGCAAGCACTGTTCCCAGCCGTCAACCAGGCCACCCAGCTTCCCACCCCCCCAGCAGACAATGAAGCGACTGAGGAGGTAACGGAAGAGGAAGTACTGGCCATAGGGAGAGGCCTGGCCCCGAACAAAGCACCCGGCCCGGACTCGGTTCCTAACCGAGCCCTGAAGCTGGCTCTAGCTCTGCAGCCGGGCAGCTTTGCGAAGCTCTACAATAAATGTATCCGCGAAGGTACTTTTCCCACCAGGTGGAAGGTACAGAAGCTCCTGCTGCTCCTCAAACCAGGGAAACCAAGGGAGGAGGCCTCGTCCTATAGGCCAATCTGCCTGCTGGACACAACGGGCAAGGTCTTCGAGAGGGTGATCGCGGCGAGGCTCGAAGCTGCCATAGAAGAGGCGGGAGGGCTGTCTCCCAAGCAGTATGGGTTCCGGAAGGGAAGGTCTGTGGTGGATGCCATAGCAGAGGTGGTCGGCATTGCTCGCAACGCAATAGCGGGAACCAGGTGGAAAGGTGGCTCCAAGCAATACTGCCTGATAGTCACCCTGGACATCAGGAACGCCTTCAACACGATGGACTGGAGCAAAACACTGGCAGCCCTAAGGCGGTTCAACGTTCCTAGTCCCATAATGAACGTCGTCAGTAGCTACTTTAGCTGCAGAGTGCTACTGGTCGACACGGCGGGTGTGCCCCAAGGATCGGTCCTAGGACCGCTGCTGTGGAACGCCATGTATGATGGAATCCTGAGGCTGCAGCTCCCAGCGGGATGCGACGTCGTCGGCTTCGCAGACGACGTAGCGTTGGTGATTGTGGCCAAGCACAGGGAGGAAGCGGAGAGAGCGGCGAACAAGGCTATCGAGACAATGGAGATGTGGCTCCAAAATGCCGCTCTAAGCCTAGCCCCGCAAAAGACCGAAGCGGTGCTGGTCAGCAGCCGCAAGGTGCTGGAAACGGCGACAATCCGGGTTGGTGGTATGGCCATAACCTCCCAGCGGGCCATAAAATACCTGGGCGTGATGATCGACGCCCGGCTCTCCTTCCGCGAGCACCTAGATTATATCCAGGGCAAGGCTGCTGCCACTACCAGGGCCCTTGCCAGGATTCCTCTAAACACCACAGGCCCCAAGCAGAACAGGAGAAGGCTCCTCGTAAGCGTTGCCTCGGCGCAAATTTTATATGCAGCACCCATCTGGGCGGAGGCGATGAATACGCCCAGCTACAGGAGAGGGGTAGATGCAGTCTACAGGCTGGGTGCTATAAGAGTCGCGTCCGGCTTCAGGACAGTCTCCGACGACGCCATTCTGGTCATTGCGGGGATGGTCCCGCGCCGGCGGCACCCCCAATACAGCTGCAAAGAAGGACGCCAAGGAGAGGTCGCTCACAGCCTGGCAGGATTGCTGGGACGCGTCGACGAAGGGACGATGGACACACACCCTCATTCCTAACCTTAGAAGGTGGGTGCTGCGAAGCCACGGGCAGGTCGACTTTTACTTGACCCAGGTCTTGAGTGGACATGGCTGCTTCCGGCAATACCTGAAGCGTTTTGGCCACACGGAGGATGAATGGTGCCCGGAGTGCGGGAGTTCCATAATCGAGGACGCCAGGCACGTTGTCTTTGAGTGCCGCCGGTTTGCACGAGAGCGCCACCGACTGGAGACGACGGCGGGCCGATCAATCCACCCGGGAAACCTAGTGGATGTAATGCTGGAGAACCAGATGCTCTGGGACGCAGTAGCAAATTTTGCTGCAGCTTTAATGCAGAGGCTCAGGAGCATCGAGCAGGAGAGGCGGTAGGGTGGAGAGTTGGGGCCTGTGGCGGGCGAAGCAATGGCTAGCGGTCGTCCCGCCCGCTCTCAAGCCCTCACTATCCATCATCCATAAACAACCACCTTCCCCCCCCCTGATGATTTTCGCCGATTTGAAATATAAATTGATGATTTGAAAATATAAATTTTCCTATTTTAATTGCTTTACGCAAAAAGTCAGGAGCGGTTACCGCTGCGGGTTGACAGACTTCTGCAACATGATTGTTAACGGATTGTTACAATTTTAAATTTTTTGTTGAAATTGAATTGTATTTTTGAATTGTTAGTTTATAGTTAAATTTTTAGTTATTTAAATTTAGTATAAGATAGTTTAGGGCGGAGCGGGAGCGAAAGCTCATATTCGCTTTTATGCAAACTCACACCGCTTCGCCGCAAAAGATAATTTAGGCTTAAGATTAGAGCGAAATATAGACCGATTCCTAACGGATTCGTTATTTTTTAATATTTAGCAGCCACCATTATTTTAAATCTTTTTTTTGTGACAGATAAAATAATATCGTTAAACATTTTAGCGTCCTTGGGTAGACACTAGTGGTAAATTAAAAAAAAAAATTAGTTTTTAAAAACACAAAGTGACAGTGACACGGTGTTATTACACATATACATACAACATACATATACCAAAATTGTACATACTAAACTAAAGCAAAACAAACCCATTTAAATACACTAACCGCGTCATGAAAGCCAAGGATCATTGCATCACCGCCAGGAATACCATTGAGCCCATGTCCTGGACCTGCACGAGGAAAGTGAAAGCGGAATTAAAGGATCCTAACACAGAACCGCAGTTATTTGTGCAACAATTTGTTGAGAAAAAAGTGTTTATTTATTTACATTTATTTAATTATTTATTATAAATAAATAACATTTATTTTATTTATATAAAAATATATGTACATACATATTTAAGTGCATAAATAATTTGACGTTTTCGCTTCAATCGCTGCTATATATGTACGTATACGCATAAGTTTGGCGCATTTTATTTTAACGGAACGCCAAGTGACGCACTACCCTACAAATTAGTTGGGTATACTTCTTTTTCGGTGTCATTGGGAAACCAATAATTTTTTTGGATACTCAGTGGATTTTAATTATCAATATTATTCGACTACTAGTTAATTAATTATTTATTTTCATTTTTTCGCTAGATTATTATTTTTTTGTTTTTCACCAGATATTAAACTAAATATCGTTTTTCGTTTTTAATTTATTAATTGATTATTATTTAATTAATTAAATTATTAAAAATTATCTAAATAAAAAAGATCTTATATATTAAAAAATGTTTATTTTTTACTAATTAATACAATAAAATAAAAAATTGTATTTTATTGTATTAATTTTAAAAATAATACATTTAAAAAATTTGTATCGTTGTCTGTTTAATAATAAATAAATAAAATCAGAAAACAAAATCTGAAATTAAATAAGAAAATTAAATTAACGACTAAATTAACTATTAACGACTAAGGCAAGGGTTATGTCTTTATTAAATGCCTTCACTGTAGCTAAAGATTCCACACCAGCTTCTGCATATCTGCAGCCCTAACTCACGCTCGACTTCCCAGTTGGCATAGCCAAAATTCAATAAAAATTATTCGGAGTTTAAAAATTTTATAAGTCTCTTCGAGACATTAGTAAGCAAGGATGTGAACATTCCTGTTATCGAGAAATTTAATCATTTAATTTTTTGCCTCTCTGGTGAAGCCTTAGGAACTATCAAGGCATTCCAAGTCACCGAGAGTAATTATGACAAAGCTATTGCTGGTCTAAAATGAGTTTACGAATGTATCATCTTTGCGAACCAAATAAGCAAATTATTCAGCCTTCCGAAAGTTCCCCAGACATCTGCGTCGTCGTTGAGAGGTCTTATCGACACAGTGATTTACTGTGATCATCGATTTACGGTATTATGCATAGGAGATGACACTAAAATTGCAAACTCAATTATTATTTATTTAGTTTTGAATAGAGTAGATCCAGTGACTAGAGAAAAATGGGAAAAATCTGTGGATTATGAGGAATTGCCGCTTGTTCAAGCAATGAACACGATTGTATAGGTTAACTGAAGTTATCCGAGCAGTGGCAATGTCCGCTTATTTAAGAGCTCGCTCTGGCCAAACTGCTGACACAGCGTCTGGCCGGATGCCCATGCATAGCGGCAAGCACTGCACATTTGCGTGGCCGCTATGAAATACTTTTTGTTAACTTTAAGTTTCAGTTTGTGTCAGAGTCTCAATGAATAAAGAGCACTTGTAAAACCAAATTTCCGGCACAGCCGTTAAACAGTAAATTCATTTTGTTGACCGATTGGTCACCGCGCCTCAAGGCCCGTGACAACGGAGCAAGTGCTCCCATCGCAACTCCCGTCATAGAAGGGATTTCCCTCGGCAACCGCCAGAGATCTAAACATCGCTCGTCACCTGCAAGGAAGACCGCCAGGGGTAACCAACCTAACATATCTCCAACGTCTGCGACATCACTGACTGCAGCGAGGGATAATCAACTAAAACATAACATACCAAACCCATTTATATTTACTGACGCCCATCATAAAAAACCATGTAAGTGAGCACTTTTATTTACACAATACCCTCTAAGTCTGCATGAATATTTTTGCATACAAAAAAAAGACAAGAATAGTGAAATATTGTGCCTTACGCTAACAGCTAAAAAACTGCAGCCCCATCAACTTTTTCAATTTAATTAATTTCCATTGATTGGCTGACGGTTTAGCATTAACATTTTTTATCTATTATAAAATTTATAAACTATTTTTTTATAAACCAATTATTGTCCCAATATTGTTTTCATTTCTGTTTTTTATGAATAAATAAATGAATATTTCTATACAACACAAAAAGTGCGGAATACAAATTCCTAACCAAAACAAAAAATCGCTGGCAGAAAATTTTAAATTTCAATTGGAAATAATTTATATAATCGCTTTATTTAATTCAGCTTAATTAATTTATGTCTTTTTTGTTAGACAAGAATTCTTGGTATTAGCCGCGCAGTTTCGGTTATTTATTTTTCTTTTCCGCTTTGTTTCCCCACTCCATTTTCAAGAACAGGATACGGCCGCACATGCAGTGTGTGGCACTTTGTTGTTGTATTTTTTTTCTTTGTTTATAATAAGCGGAGGCTCAGTCCCCGCGCCCTCACCTTGTCTCTACTTGGCAAGGCAACAGCGCAGTTCGACGAGCTCGCACATATAACTGAAGCGGCGGCTCAGCCCCCCACCATACGGGCGGCTGTTCAACATGCTGTTCAAGAAGCCAATATCGAACACCAGCGTAGAGAAAACGAAATGCGCCTGGCTCTTCAAGAAGCCAAAACTGAAAACCAGGCAATACGCCTAGCAATACACCGGCTGACCGAACGGGTCGACGCAAAAGAAATCGCTCCCGCCCAAGCGGAGGCTCCCCAAATAAAAAAAATATGAACCTATAGATTTTAGGGACGACGTCAATGTGACGAGCCCCTAGCCCCTAGATTATTAGGAATAAAATAAGGGGCCCTGCCGATGCCGTACTGTCTTCGTTTGGCACTGTACTGAATTTCGACGCGATTATAAATCGACTCGACTTTACGTACAGTGATAAGCGTCAGATTCACGTTATCGAGCAAGAATTGGGTACTCTCAGGCAGGGAAATCTAACCCTCCTGCAATACTACGACGAGGTCGAGAAAAAACTCACCTTGCTCACCAACAAAGCTACCATGTCGTACGAAGCCTCGGCGGCAAAAGTTTTGTGTGACAAATTCCGGGATGACGCACTCCGAGTATTTATCTCGGGGCTTAAGCGCAGCCTCACGGATGTCCTTTTTTCGGCAAAGCCTAAAGATATGCCTTTAGCTTTCGCTTTGGCACAAGAAGTGGAATCTAACCGCGAAAGGTACTCCTTCGCGGCTTCATTTGCCAAAAGTCAGGAGAAAAAAGACAAAAAACAGCATCCAAAAGCGCAAGAATACCGACAGGCTTATGCGCAGGCAAATGCACAGACAAACGCTGACAAAAACCCGTACTACGCCAAACAACACAAGGCGCAGTTACACTCTGCTCCACGCAGTGCAAATACCCATGAACCCATGGACATCGACCCATCGCTGTCCAAGATTCTTAATCCATCTCAGGCCCCGTCATACCAAAACAGGGAGCCAACCGAGTCCGATCGATCGGGCCTAAACAACAAGCAGAAGGTTAACCACGTCGCGCAGAGCGCATACGGAACCGGGGAGAAAGATACAGCCGCAGCTTCAAGCACGGCTCAGGAAATTGACTACGACGTCATTCAAGATTATGATTCGGACGTCATTAACTTTTTAAAGGAATATCCCTGCTACACATCGGCCAACGACAAGAGGCCAGCCGACGGTGTTCAAACGGAATCGAATGACCCGAAATACGCGATACAGGATACGATTAAACACGCCCAGAATAAGTTCCGCGACAGAAAAAAACGCTTCCCGGCAAAACAGGGTTTTCGAAATTGGCGAAAAGATCCTAGTGTAGTCTAGCAGGCGACTGAGCAACAAACTGTCACCTTTGTTCGAGAAAGAACCCGTGGAAACGGACATGGGGACCACAGTCCTCAACAAGGGGAGGGTGGTCCACAAAGACAACCTTAGGTAGGCCGAGCGTGACTCAACCATCGCCCGCCTGATAATTTTTCCTTTTTTTATTGTCTTTTTTCCTAGCCACTTGGCATAAGTTGTTGCTTCCATTATTATTTTAATCATGCTTTAGTGGTGGGCTACCCAGTTTCAATTAAATTCACAGCACATCCAAATAACAGGTTTTCAACCATAACCCTGATTTTCCTTTTGGCTGCAACATCGGCACGCGTCTTGGACTATTCCAAAGCCAAATACATTTCCATCATTGATGGTCGAATCCTGATATGGGAGGAATTCGCCTTTATAAAGCACTCAGCGAATCTCTCGGAATATACCCGCGTCATTAAAGAAACTAATGGGATGACCGCCATGTTCCCGCAATCCCACATGCAGAAACTCCTAGTTTAGACTTCTTAGGGACTGCTCTAAAAGTGGTGGCAGGAACGCCGGACGCAGAAGATTTTGAAAGAATTAAATTTAAAGAATTCCAATTAACGAATGCATACAATAGGCAGGTTAACATTAACAACAAAGTACAAATTCAAATCAATAAAATTTCCGCTACCGTCAACCAACTTCTGAGGTCAGCAAAAAAGTCCCAAATTGATATTGGCACCTATTCGAGATGCTTTTAATTCGAGCGATTTACACCCCATCACTTATGTTGATGAAGGAATAGTAATTGTGAATGATCGCTCGGCCCACGTGTGTGTGGACAATGGCACCTGTGCCCATATAAAAGGCACATATCTCATCACGTTTGAGAAGAGTGTCATGGTCAACGAAACCCGATTGGTCAATCATGACACAGCCCAGAAGAAGGCTCCAGGAGTGGCCAGCTCACCTTCCCTGAACGTCACCATGGAACGTAACGTTCTCAGCCTTCCTTACGTTCACCGGCTGGGTGAACGTAATCTGGAGCACACTAAAGAGTTCGGGAAGAAGATTAACCACCATCAGTTACATCAGTTGGTGTTCATAGCGAGAGAAATATGCTGCGCTTTAATTTGCATCGGCTTGACCTATCGGCGAGTCACTCAGGCTCGAAGAACCGCGGCCCAACTGAAGGAGAGATTGCCCAAATAGGGTCGGCCGAGGGCGGCTTCATTCTTGAAGGGGGAGTAGTTAACTGAAGTTAACCGAGCAGCGGCAATGTCCGATTATTTAAGAGCTCGCTCTGGCCAAACTGCTGACACAGCGTCTGGCCGGGTGCCCATACATATCGACAAGCACTGCACATTTGCGTGACCGCTATGAAATACTTTTTGTTAGCTTTAAGTTTCAGTTTGTGTCAGAGTCTCAATGAATAAAGAGCACTTGTAAAACCAAATTTCCGGCACAGCCGTTAAACAGTAAATTCATTTTGTTGACCGATTGGTCACCGCGCCTCAAGGCCCGTGACAACGGAGCAAGTGCTCCCATCGTAACTTCCGTCACAGAAGGGATTTCCCTCGGCAACCGCCAGGGATCTAAACATCGCTCGTCACCTGCAAGGAAGAGCAACACCACGCTCGGCAACCGCCAGGGATCCAAACCACTACCTACAAGTAGTAGCAACCCCCTCCCGGCAACCGCCAGGGGTAACCAACCTCCAGCGTCTGCGACATCACTGACTGCAGCGAGGGATAATCAGCTAAAACATAACATCCCAAACCCATTTATATTTACTTATATACAAATTCTAAAGATAGAGTTTCAAGGGATCGGACCCATGGAAATACGAGACAAACAGCATGGTCTAAAACCGATCCCCTGCAGCCTAACACATATACATACATAAGTGGTGCGCTTATCGCACTTAAGAAAGGGTCGCATAGCAGGTCAGCGTGCAGTGCGTTGATCAGTAGTTTTAAATAGATTTAAGATTTTCATGTATATTTCTTATAAGAGAATTTTACAAAATAAAAACTGTTATCCAAAAGGAACTCATTGGAGTAAGACCAATTATTTGGGGCTCCTCTTAACACCGCTGTGGTCCGATTTTGAGAAAATATTAAATCCTAGGTACCAGCAACTGTCCACTGAAGAGACTGGAAAGCCAAAACAGGAGAAAACTGGGTTCGGGAAGCAGCACAATAGGAGTTCGTTGGCTTGCTCCGCTTTCAACAAACAAACTTGGTTAAAAAAAAAGATCGACACTGAGGTGAAGTCAACAATTAATGGTATTTTCGTTTGAGTTTCCGTTTGACTTTTGGATTTTGAGAAAAATTTCGGGTTATCTGATCAGTCAGTGAACGTAAAAGATTGGAAGCTAAGAACTTGCCTTTAGCAGACCCGTATTTTTACAAACCTCAGCGGATAGACATGTTAATTGAAGCTGAGTCATTTTTCGAACTATTGTCCTTTGCACAAATAAAACAAGGTCCGAACTATCCCATCCTCCAAAAAACTCTCCTTGGATGCAGCTACCGGGAAAATATAAGGCAAGAATACCTCAACTCCTCAACAGCCTGTCTCTAGCCTGAATTGCCAAGAAGAATTACTCGAGTCAATAGATGGCAATTTGAAAAAATTCTGGTCGTTGGAAAAAGTACCAACTTCTAAAAAGATTTTATCACCTGAACAAGAGTTATGTCGATTTAAACAGTACTGTTCTACTGCCTTCAGGTCGATTTAAAGTCCGGCTTCCATTTAAATCGGATCCAAGTATTTTGGAAAATTCGTTCGAGGTAGCCAAACGCCGCTTTTTGTCGCTCGAAATAAGATTATCTCGAGATTCGAATTTAAATAAAATGTATTTGGAATTTATGGAAAAATACGAATCCTTAGGTCATATGTCTCCTACAAGCAATGAAGTTCTTGCTACTCCACACTACGTTATACCCCATCAGTGTGTCTTACGGCCTCAAAGCACATCGACCAAATTACGAGTCGTGTTGGATGCGTCTTATAAGACATCAACAGAGTAATCAGCAGAGTAATAGTACATGAAGCCGATAGCCGATACCAGTTAATAGTGTGGAGGAAAGACCCATCAGAGTCCTTTGCAAGCTCATCATCTTTACATATGACACTGCGCCAGCCCCATTCCTGGCCATAAGGTGTTTGAAGAGGTTGAAAAATGTGAAAAATACATTCCCTCGAGCTGCCTCGCCCCAAGTTATTGGATCCGACTTTTACGTCGACGACATGTTAACGGGTGCTGGTTGCATTGAGGTGCTAAATACAATTAAATCTGAAGTAACTCAGATTCTTCAAAACGCTGGGTTTGAATTGAGCATGTGGTTTTCAAACTCGCCTGAAGTTACTGTACCCGAAAGCACGGTTAAGCCAATAACACTTTCGGACTCAGAACTGTCTAAAGCATTAGGAATTGCTTGGGTTCCTAAAGAAGATATATTTAAATTTGAAATTGATGCTTCAGTTATGGTCAAAGGGCGACCAAGCGGAACATTCTTTCGTTAACATCGAAGCTGCTTGGCCCCCTTGTTTTATTAAACCCTACATTTATAAAAGGAAAGATCATATTGCAGGAACTTTGGCTAAATAAGCTAGATTGGGATGAGTCAATTTCACTGCACTTAGAAACAGCGTGGAACAAAGTACAATTTGCCTTGTCGCAATTAGAGGACATCTCAATTCCAAGATTCGTGTTTACCGAGCCGATGTCACCGATTCAAAGTCATGCCTTTTTTTTGACGCATCCATGAGAACCTATGGAGCCTGCGTCTATATTCGTTGCGAATCTGCAGAAGGTATTAAAGTTTCGTTGTTGACTGCAAAGTCCAAAGTAAAGCCACTCAAGGCAAAGACGCTCCCCAGTCGTGAGTTATGTGCCGCTCACCTTCTCGCAGATCTTTGCCGCTAGATAAAGCCTCTAATAAAAGTTCCGATCGAACGAAGTGTATTTTGGTCGGATTCAGAAGTAACTCTTCATTGGATTCGTTCCCATCCATCGTCGTTGTCAACGTTCATATCGAATAGAGTAGCTGAAATTCAAGAGTGGTCAGATGATAGGACGTGGCGGGATGTACCAACTAAACAGAACCCGGCAGATATAGCGTCCAGAGGTGGAGACGTAAAGGAGACTGTAGAATCGATCTGGTTTAAAGGTCAATCGTTTTTAAAGGAACCGGAAGGTACCGGTTTAATCTTAACTGCAATCGTCTCTACCTCACATTTATTGAAAGTGATAAAAGGATATTCCTCTCTCCTAAAACTGCTCCAAGTGTTCGTTTATATGATCCGCTTTATAATTAAATCGAAGATATTTTTAGTGAATTCTTGTTCTCTCAACTTTCGAATATAATGAAGCCTTTAAGAAAATAGTCGAAATAGTCCAAGAGCATGAGTATCAAGATGACATAGAAAAGATCCGAAAAAATGTAATTGTTAGCCCTAGTCTACAAAAGCTAAATCCCTTTTTACACGAATCATAAGAGGCTTGGCTTACCTTTTCGTTGTTGCGGGTCGGGGAGCGACAAGCTAATGCTCCTTTATCGAATGATGCCAAGTTTCCAGTATTGTTGGCAAAACGCTCTCAATTTGTTCAATTTGCAAAGAGCTACGTCCGATACTTGCACCAATCAAATTTTCATGTGCGCAGAAAGTCTGCAGTCAGACAGTACGGTCATGCATACGCTGTTTTAAATGCAAGCCTCGTCTGATGACTCAAATCATGGGAGATTAACCCTTAGATAGAATTCGTGCTCTCCTTATTTGTTTACTTTGCGTCCAAGGCAGTTCATTTAGAAGTTGTTTCCGACCTTTCCGAACTGATTCCTTTTTGTTGGATTTTCAATGGTTCGTTGGGCGCCGAGGATGTCCGAAGATAGTGCACTGCGACAACGCGACGGACTTCGCCGCTCATAACCCCACCAGCACCACGGACCCCGGACCAGCAGGGTCTAACGTTCTTGTGGCGTTGGCGGCTTGGCTCGTCAATCAGGCAAATGTTTTGGCAGCGATGGTCCCAGGAATACGTCTTGGGCCTGCAGGCGCGGTCGAAGTTTCAGCTGGTCCTGATCGTGGAGGATCACCAGCCTCTGCAACAGTGACTCACCGGAAGGGCCAGAGCAACACACGCCGTCGCAGACGGAAGAGTCAGTGTCACCGACGTCAAGACTAGCTCTGGAGCGGAGTATAGGAGAGCAGTCCACAAGCTGACGCGGCTGCCAGTTAGTTGAAACCGGATGGAGGCCTTCAACGGAAGTTGTGTTTAAAATTGGATTGGTTCTTAATTTTGAAAGCTCATATTCGCTCTTGTGCGAATTCACCACCCCGCTTCGCCGCAATTGATAAGTTAGGCTTAAGATTAGAGCAAATTATACACCGATTTATAACGTTGTAGAAGCCACATCTAATCTTTCGTTTTCGTTATTTTTTTATATTTAGCAGCCACCTTTATATTCAATTTTTTATCGTTTTTTGTGGGAGGTAAAATAAGATAACAGGGCTTGTAGTTTTGTTTGAAAGAAGTATAAAGGTTTCTATCTTGCCTGTATTTGTAAAACATATTTGACTGTAAATAGCAATCTTAGATATCAATCAATGTCTAAATATTGTAATATTGAGGCTTCTATAGAATAATTACTTATAAATTGCCTGCACTTTACAGATTATTATTCGCTTGCCTCTTTTGCAGCTGCCCATTGTAGTTGTGTAGTTTTAGTTGTTGTTTCCACTGGCAGTTAGCCTCCCCCACACACTTGCCCCATTTGTAATCTCTGTTTACCGGGTTTGGCTTTGGCCTTTTGAATAGAGTGGGCTGGAGCTGTCTGGAGGGTCTGGAGACGAGGCTTTAAAATCGGCTTTCAACAAAATTCTGTAATTTGTTGTACGATGTCCAGCTGGACGGCACGATAAAGCGGCAAAGAAACCCGCAGGTGAACAAGTGGAGGCTAACCAGGCTTGAACACAGGGCATTCCCAAACTCATTCTTATTCTCATTTTCATTGGCATTGGCATTTCCGCATCTCGACATCGGCATCTTTACAAAATCAGCATCAATAGCCTGTCGAATGCTTTTTACTTTTGTACTTTCCGCCCCCGAAAGACCTTAGCCCTCAACTTTTTTGTTTGTACTTCCTTTGAGGAAGTACTACTTCCTTTCCTGCTTATTTGCATTACAAATAATGCTTATAATTCGATGCTATTTATTTAAATTGAGGGAAGCGGTCTGATCGGACGATGAGCTAAAAACAAATCCCAAATCGATGCTAAGCATTAATATTTTAATAATTAATATAATTATTTCATTCCGTGGTTTCACTTTTTATTTTCGTTATGCAACCATGGATATATTGCAAATGTTGGATATAGTTGTCCAACCAATATGAACCACAGCAGAATCGTACCAGCAAAAATTATTTCCAACGTAGACCTTTAACTGTGATATTTCTGACATGAGTCGAGCCAACAACTCGGCTTCCGATAACTCCAGCTTCGGCACAACTTGGGACTACGAGCAGAGAAAATAGCTTGCCGATCCTGCGCCCTTAGTCACGACATAAACGCCTCATTGCGGGCGTCAGATAATCCATGGATCTCCACCTCGGATTTTGATCTTAGCGCCCATCTAGGGAATTTAGCTGCTACAGATCATATTCCAGTCGCAGTGAAGAGCTTGAGGAAGACTTTCCTCCCAGGACAACTTCTCACAGCACAGCTTCTGGAGAAACATCTTCGCCTTTGCAATAACAGGCCGACAAGGCCTAATAGGTCAAAAACCAAGCGATTGAAGACAGAACGACGCGCCTAGATGTTGATGTTGACCTAATCCCTTCAAACGAAAATATCAAGTGGTCAGTTGCAGGATTCCAAGCGAGACCCAGATACTTTGGGAAATTACTGCCATCATCGAACCTTAGGAAAGACTCCCGATCTTCTTCAGGCACCTTATCCAGCACGTCAGCAAAATTGGAGCACCACTTCCTTAACGGAAATTGGACTTTGGCGAGGATCCCGGATGTTTGCTGTATTATGCTAATAGCTTCATCTTTAGAGTCGCCTCCGGAAAGTGAATCAATTTCGGACCCTTTTGGAAACATTGAATGCTCATCCTCTGCCAACTGATCCCGAACTGCCCGAACTGATAAAAATAAGGCGGGCTTCGTGCTATAGGTGAGAGTATCCAGCTTAAAACCTGCAATTCACCCTGAGTGGAATCCAGCCAAAAAATGCATTGAAGATAGCTGTCCTCAGGAAAAACCCTGACGCAACAATACATTTTGCAAATATCTATAGTTATGGCCACCCGATGACATCGGAACCTTAACAGAATATGCAGCAACTTTGTCTGAATAACTGGGTTAGACATCAACACGTCATTCAATGAATATCTAGAAGTGGTGACTGCAGATCCATCAAAAACAACCCTGAGCTTGGTTGTTGAACTGTCTTCTTTTAAAACACAATGGCTGTATGTTGCTCCTTCAATTGAGGACGGCGGCAGAGCTTCCTTTCGAGGGAGAGAAATCGTCGATTGGCTTGGAAGTAAAATTCTCCCAGCAGCTTAGAACTCTATTTCAACGAAAGCCTCACAGCATAATCCAGCGGAGCAACTTTGGGCGTCAGCCAAAGGATACAACAGGGGGACCTACACGCAAGCAATTGTGTGCCATAACTGTGTACACCGCTGGTAGTGCGACTATACTCTCCACGTGAAGGCGGCTGGAAACAGATCCCGCTAAGGTCATGTCTCTGCCGTGGATGCTAGCAAATTGTAGTCGGGCGGGGAGAAGAACACTCCCTTCCCAAAATCACCCCCAATCCAAGACGAAACAGCATATGACGAAGGATGCGTGTCCAGGGGGGGCCCGGACGCTAATATGCGAACTCTGGGGGGACCGGCCGACCTCCCAGTTTTAACCAGGCTTATCGTAACAAGCGGGCTAAGTCATGATGGACGAACCTCTTCCCGCTTACTCGTGGGACCAAAACATGAACAACATCGTACCAAACAAAAACCAAAGTGCAGAACGGAACTCCTTAAATAACTCCGGAAATGGGGTCAGTGTCCCCGTCAAACTCCCCCCACAAAGGGGCAACATCTGAAGGCGGGACGCGCCGGTGCGGAGGAGGATGCTAAGGCATCTTCTTTCAAAGTGGGGCTAGCCATGAGGCCACCGAACGCCGTGGACACAAAGACCCCAGGGTCAACCTCTAAACCAACCGGCGGGGCCCCTAAGGCGAACCCTGGTCTGGATGCGTCTCACTCGACGCAGCGGAAGGCCTCTTATAATGATAGGAGGAGAGCAGCCTTCATTCTAATGAGGGCGGACCCATCGGCCGAAGCCAACTCGGACCAGGCCGAGATTATTAAGTGGGCAAGGGAGGTCCTGCCCGCCTTCAAACCGGCGGGTGCGAGGCTGGGGCCGAGGAAGCTTGCTGGGTCAGATCCTGCCAAGGAGATCGCAAACAGTCAGAAATCAACGGAGGGAGGAGCCCCCCAAGCCAAGAAGAGGATGGCCAAGCCGCAGCCGTCCAACCGCTCGCTCGCCGAAGTGACGAAGGGAAGAACCTTTCGTCCTGGACAAGGGATCCTAAGATGGGCTCATCCCTAAGGAACTTCCTGCGAAGACGCAGGATGGTATCAAGGTAGCGTCAAGGGAATTGCCTGCCAAAGGGGCAGGTCGTCCTCACGCTCAACGAGGAGACCGTGAAAGCCCTGGAAAGGTCGGAGCACCGGATCCGAGCCGACCGAAGAGGGCACCCGGAAGGAATGTCAGATGAGGAGGAGGACATCCTGGAAGGGTACCCCTTAGAGGAGAGCGACTTGGCAAGGCCACTTAGAGGCGTCGGAGTGGAGAAGGACTCTCTGTTGACCTCCGAGTCGGAGGCAGAAGTTACTGTGGTGGATAATTTCAAGAATGTCTCTGACTATCATGCAGATAAACCTCCACCACAGTAAAGCGGCGTCAGCTGCCCTCCTACTCCACCTTGCCGAGAGTGGAGCTGATGTGACCCTCACCTAGGATCCTTGGAGACAGGATTCTTGGTTTGGTGGCGTCGGTGTATAGGCTCTGCAAAAAAAAAAAAAAACCCTTAACCTCTTCTTGGTACCTAATTTCAGTAATGAAGACCACGTAGCCGCAGCCATAGAGAGCCCAAAGCGTCCTCTAAAGGTGTGTTAGGCGTTTATGGGCTACGATCAGGAAGCCCTCCCCCCGCACCGGCTACTTAAATAGCTGGTGGAAGACAGCAGGAAGCATACGATCGACCTGATCATAGGTTGCGATGGCAACGCCCAATATCATCAGTTGCGAAGCACTGATACGAACGAAAGGGGTGAGTCAATCTTTAATTCCTAGTATAAAATTGAAGATTGAATCACCCCCTTTCGTTCGTTCGTACCAATCTTCTGGTGGGTAACAGGGGTACAGAACCAAGAACATAGTCAAACATATTCATAGTCAAGAACAGAAGGGAAGTACTTGAAATTTCTCTTTACTCTGACTCCCTAGCTGACAAAATTGCTAGATGGGAAGTCCTAGGGAAACACTCTTTTTTCGGACCATCGATACATAGAATTAGTGGTCAATTTTGAGATCTTCAATCGACTAACAGTACGCAACCCGATAATAGTAAGCTGGGAGTTATAAAAGAAAAATTAGAAAGATTCTTGAGGAAACCTCCAACAAGGGACGTTGACAGTAGGGAAAACCTGGATGCCATGGTGAACACGCTAACGGCGGCGTGCGCGAAGGCATTCAATAAAGCTTGTCCCAAAAGCCGATGGGGCAGTAGTAAGTCAAAGAAGCCACCATTGTAGTCGCAAGCACTTGCGCTTTTTAAGACTAGGGCCTGCAAAGACTTTAATTTCGCCAATAAGGCGAACACGGAGACAGCCTGGGAGACGTACAAAGAGAACCTTAGGCAGTACAACAAAGAACTGCGTCGGGCAAATAGGAATGCATGGACCAAGTTCTGCACGAACGTTCAACATCTTAGGACAGGGGAGGACAAACGCAGAGACAGGGGGACAGCCCCTTCCTCCCAGACCAACTCGAATACCTATTGAGTAATAGGTATCTTAGCTGGGCGATAAACAGCTTCAAGCTTTTCAAATCCCCAGGCCCAGATGGCATTGTCCCGGCTAGTTAAGGCCGGACCCAATCTGAGGTCTTGGGTCAGGAAAGCTTTCTCAGAACAGGCATCGTACCCGCAATGTGGTTGCGGACGAAGGTCGTATTCATACCCAAGGCGGGAAAACCATCGCACTGCACCCCTAAGGAATTCAGACGAATAAGCCTGTCGTCCTTCTTTCTCAAGACAATGGATAGACTAATCAGTCTCCACATTAATCTTACCATCAACCCAGATGATATCTCGGGATCACAGCATGCTTTCTATACGCATGCATGCTTTCTATACGGGCCGATCCACGGAGACGGCACTCTACGAGATCACTACTTTCAACGAGAAGGCACTTAGTGTCAAGGAATACGCACTCATTGCTTTTCTAGACATAGAAGGTGCGTTCAACAGCATCCTGCCATGCTCGATAATCAATGCGCTGACGGGACTAGGAATAGACGATCAATCCGTACGCCTTATAAAGCAGATTCTGGTAAGCAGGACTGTTAGGGCGTCATAAGGAGGAGAATCTATTCAAAGAAACGTCAGAAGAGGCACTCCGCAAGGAGGCGTACTCTCACCCCTACTGTGAAACGTGGCGGTTAATAGCCTACTACGATCCCTAGAAGGTGGTGGTTGCAAAGATATTGCTTATGCGGATGATGTCGCAATTGCCTTCTCTGGGAAATTTCCCCAGATTCTATGTAACCGCATGACGGACAAACTTAGGGTCCTCTCAACATGGGCAGTTAGGAATGGACTTGGTGCAAACCTATCCAAAACCGAGCTTGTCCTCTTCACCAGAAAGTACAAAATACCGAATTTAAGGCTTCCAAAACTATCAGGAGAAACACTCTCCATCAGCGGTAGCGCCAAGTATCTAGGGATTATGCTAGACAGGAAACTGGACTGGAAGTCAAACACTATGGATAGAGCTAACAAGGCAACAATCGCGCTCTATACATGCCGAAAAGCCATTGGCCTTAAATGGGGAATGTCCCCAAAGATAGTCAGATGCCTTTACACAGCGGTTATAAGACCCATCCTTTTCTACGGGGCTGTGGTCTGGTGGCCTGCTCTCACAAACTCCACATGTAAAGAGAGATTTAGGAAAACGCAAAGGCTGGCGGAGGTCTGTATCACAGGCACCCTACGAACCACACCGACATATTTACACAGACGGTTCAAAATTGAATGGCCTGGTGGGAGGCGGTTCCCATTGCAAGCAGCTGTGTCTAAATGAGTCCTTCAGACTCCCCGACCACTGTAGTGTGTTCCAAGCAGAAGTAATAGCTATCGGGGAAGCACTTAGATCCCCAGCACTTACTGGCAATCAAGACACAATCTGTATCTTCTCAGACAGTCAAGCGGCACTCAAAGCCCTTGACGGATTCTCATCCAACTCCAGGACAGTGAATGACTGTCGCAGATCTCTTAACGAGATGGCAGAACAGTATGACATCCACCTCATATGGGTGCCCGGACATAGGGACCCCGAGGGAAATTGCGCCGCCGACGTACTAACCAGGGCAGGTACTACCAATCCTCTCCTCCCAGAGAAGGAAATAGTAGGCATTCCCTTAGCTACGTGTAGACTAAGATTCAGGGATAACTTTGACCGCGTATTACAGAGGAAATGGAGAAATCTCCTAAACTGCAGGAATATGGTCTATCCGCTCTAGGAAAAGATCAATCAAGGTTATCGCCCTCAATAGGCAGGACTACAGTCTGGCAGTCAAGGCCATCACGGGACATTGGTTAATAGGAGCACACGCGGCTAGATTAGCGGTGCCACATTATGACTACTGCAGGAGCTGTGGGGATGTAGAAGAGGAAGAGACAGTCGCACACCTCCTTGTTCAATGCACTGCGCTGGAGCACAGCCGACTCCAATTCTTGGGCGCAGCTCCACGCAAACTCGTAGCCTTCAATTCGTAAATCAGAATGGGACCTCGAGCTGCCACAGGAAAGATAGCATAATCTTGTGCACATTAGTAGATAGGAGGGGGGAGATCCCCTTGTAGGACCTCTTTCCTGTGCAGTATCACAAAAAGCCTCAGCAGCACAAGAGGATGCGGGTGTCAGTGACTGGCCCCGCATCGCCGCCTCAACCTAATCTAACCATACTTTATCCACGAAATGCGCATCGCAATCTAACTTCTCCTTCGTCCGCTTCACAATAGGCTCGAAGCAGTCTTCGATTTCCAAGACAGGCGGAGCAGAAATGATCATCCAGCATAGTGGCCCTCTTCGGAACATTCTTGTGGGTAGTAGAAACGTGATCTTCTCCGGACTGGTGAACACCCCCCACACACGACCCATCCAAGTCGGGTTTTCTGCAGTCAGGCCGACTGAGAGCTGAATAGTCGACCGATCTCGATCGTTCCTACTTGTATACTGCGTGCAAAGGGTGTGTACAAAGTTTCAAGTCGATACCTTTAAAACTGAAAGACTAGTTCGCGTAGAAACAGACAGACAGACGGACATGCTCATATCAACTCAGGAGGTGATCCAGATGAAGAATATAAATACTTTATAGGGTCGGAGATGTCTCCTTCACTGCGTTGCACAGTTTTGACCACAATTATAATACCCTCTGCAAGGGTATAAAAAGACTGGCTCCGATAAGAAGATAGAGCTAGGCTGCAGTTCGGTGATATTAGCGGCGATGACGGCGTGAACCAGAGCAAAGTATTAGAGGCAGTGGGACCGCAACAGAACATTAACAGAGAATCCGTCTGTCGCAAAGCCAGTATCGCCCATACCGTCTAATATGATCTGCACCTCCGGAGCTGCAGCTAACCAGCCAGCCGGGAAGTGATCACGTGGACCTGCGATCCAGAATCCAACAGAGCTCGACAAGGAACAAGGTATCCAGCGCGACTACGAACAAGAACTCAGAGGCACTCACGCATGTGATGACCCGTTTGGAGACACTTCCAAGACCGGCTTCCCTAGCCTTACCAAGGCGGATCTAAAGGGGCACTGAAAGAAATCGGAGACATGCAGACATTTCATGGGACCATCTACCGCATAAAGTACAGGCAGAGGGAAGCGAATAAGTAACAATAAAAGATAATCTACTGTGATGTGCACCTCGACGCGTTCTACATTGCTGCTCCGAAAATTCGGCCATCGACTCCCAAGTAGGGATGGCGTCTGAAGTTGAGGAGTTTAGATTCTCTTCCCACTTAGCCTTGGTTGCTGTGTCCAACCTTTGAAGAAGCTCTTGGACGATGAAACAGCGGGCGATCTGATTTTGAGGAACCCAAATTCTTTAAGGCTCGCATATGGGCATTTAATTTTTCCGGAAGACCTTGAAGAGCTGCTATTGATCCACTTTCCAACAGACTGAGTCCCAGAATCTCGTTCACATGCGCCTGAAATATTAAGCGACAGTTATTAAATTGTTTCTCCAATAAATTCAATGCGACATCATAATTCTCGTCGGAGACTTTCAGAGAACGAACTGCTTCGAAAGCATCCTTTGCAGCTTTTCCACCTTACTCAGGCGATTCCGAGTATCCACCGCTGAAGGTAAGGAAAGGCAAAGGAGACAACGCCTTAAAACTTTGACTTAACCCTGGGTCGGCCAGCATGGTAAACATTCCATTGGCAAGGGTGGAGTGGGCAGCTATTCGAGAAGAGCGAAGGGTCGTCTCATTCTCGATTTCGGCCTGCATCGTCGCTACGAGCTTCGAGACAGTCCATCGGAGGTCACTACTGATCTGCGAAATGTCCAAATCCTCAAGTTCCCAGTGCACATTGGGATATAATGCCTTTATTTTGGCCATAACCGTAATTTAAAAGCTAGAATGTTGAAACTTGGAGAATTTGCTGCTTTGTGAATTATTTGTGAATTTCGGATTTTTTTCACTGCACTACAACCATGCCTTCTTTGCCGCCCACATAATAGAACTGCAGTATTTATAAAATGCATATTAATTATATTATACTTTCATATTAGTTATACTTTTCTCTTCATTTTTTTTTTGTTATCCAAAATTGTTAGAAAATTTTTATATTTTAATATTTAAAATAACATAGCTAAATTTCGAAAACTTAAAAAAAAGTAAATAAACTTGTATTAATATAAACGTTTTTCTAAATCAAAATAACAAAAAATAACACTATTTACTTGGGCTGCATCTTCCGGCTTTGGAGAAACTAAGAATGCAATAACTTCACTCTATAATGGGTGTGATTTTGAACGTATTTTTTAGCAGACATAGCAGCTGCTTCAACAAGTAAAAGTGTTAAATTTTCCTTTGCATGTTCGGAAGCAAATCTCTTTTTATGCCGTAAACTTCCTTCGTCATAAGACCCCCTAGGTCGTCCACCGAGATGACGATTACAACTACCTTTGAATAAAATATTAGCTCCGATGCAAGCTAGCATTTTCTTATTTGAAACGACGAATATTTCTGTGTGCTTTGTTCAGCTGTCTCTTAATTTGAACAATAAAGTTTTCTATTTTGTTTTTAATGACCTCTTTTAATCACAAATCGTTTTCCGGAAAATCGTTTGGAATTACTTAGACGCCAACCCAGTCAAAAGTAGCGTTGAAATTGCGATTTGCATCCATCCATTCTAGTGTCACGTCGACACTTCTAGTGTCACCCCGCAAATTATTTAAATGCTATCTGAATATACACATAATAACTCATACCACCACATAAGATGTTATTTGAATCCTGTTGTATCTTGCTAGATATGCTCCACGAAACACAAATATTTTCAGGTTAGAATCAACAAAACTACTGTTTACGTATTACATTAAAAACATGACAACACAAAAGCACATATAATTAAACACTTATACAAATATTTTCTACATACCATGCGAAACATTTTCCTTTTTAAGGTATTTTAATTGGTCAAACTGTTTAAAAATTCGAGAACGCCAAAATTTAGGAACTTCACTAATCAGCAAGCTTGCACGCACCACGTGGCATGAACAGCTTACTTTCAAGAGCTGGTGCAAGACGAGGGCTCCACAATAAAATCGAATTAAATATTTTCGATGTCTTGGGACTTTTCTTAGCTTGAAATAATTGTAACATTATTGATATATTAAAACGAACTTTTCAGGTTTTGGCCCAAATAAAGGCATTTCATCCCAATGTGCAGTGGATGGCCTTGAAGTCGCTGAACATGGCGCAATCTGGCCATGTCGCACGTCATCGTGGCATCATCCACCTTGGAAAGAGGCTGAAGATCCCCTTGGATCCTTTGTAAGACCTGGAGAATACCCAGGGCCTTGCACTTTAGAATAGCACTACGGGTTGGAGTGGATGCTGAAATTTTTCTAACACTCTCAAAATCTTGATTTATTTGGAAAAAACGGGTTTTCGGGACTTTTTTGTTCTAAAAAATTCCTAAACGCATAATTTTAAACCGATTTTAAAATGTTTGACGTTTTTCAATAATTAAAAGTTGTAGCTTTTGAAAAAGAAATAGATCTATAATTTATTTCAACAAAAAGGATAAAATTTTTCCGCAATTATAATATTTTATATTATAATTATAATTTTTCCGTATATTATAATTTTTTTATTATAAACAAATTATTATAAACAAACGTTTGGCTTATTAGCCATTAGAACATTAACGAATGAAAAATGTTCACAATACTATGTTTATGAAATTTTTGTTATTCACTTCATAGGGTTTTGCGGCTCTAGTTTGACTTTAGTAATTTGTTAAATATATTAACTATCACGTCAAGGATCACCAATGTTTGCTCATTGATAGTTTTTAATGCAGGTAAAAAAGTCAAAATGTAATTTTTAACGTTATAAAATTCTTTATTTGGCCACATATGAAATTGGGATTTTACAAAGGAAAACCAATTTAAGGTGCGACCGCAATGAGATAATGAACGTGACTGCGCCCCCCTTAGATAATAGGCTGAGAGGACGCTCGCTAGCTTGAGATGCCGAATAAGTTAAAGCCGGACGAAAGGATTCGGCTTGCGACCAACAATGCGCACATTATTATTAATTAAACCTAACAGTTATTTGTTGCCTGACCCAAAAAGGTTCTTAATTAAATATATAAAAAAAAACCTGCAGTAGTATAGATTTTTCAAGATATCTACTAGCTCGGTAAAAATTTACCGTGCATAACGCTGAATGTTACAGGAATAATATTCGCCGCGGCCGGATTCAATTTATTCAGGACCCGAAGCAGTTTTATAACTTTGTAAATACTAAGCGTAAAAATGAAACTTTTCTTTCTATGCTTATGTTTGAAAATTTATCTGCGAAATCTAAACAGGTCATTGCCGATCTGTAAGTAAAAGTTTTTTAAGCAACTTACTTAGCGTTATTTGTCAGCAAATCTTATTTTCTGTCCGTCTTTCTCCGAGAATAGATTCTTATCTTATCTTCTAATCTACCCGTTTATTCGCCAGGCCCCGATGGAGTACCAGACTATGTGCTAAAATACTCTACATAGAAGTTTCAACTAATCTTCTTAAATCTAGATTTTTTTCCTGTAAGGAATCTTTTATAATTCCCTTACATTAAAAAGGGAAAAAGTCCGATGCTGCCAACTACAGAGGCATCCCTAAACTGTCAGCCATTTTAAAGTTATTTAAAAAATTTATTACTCCTCATTGCAACACCTTTGCTCTTCGATAATCTCTCCTTGTTTGCATGTCTTCATGAAGCGTCGCTCCACCACCACTAATTTACTTAAGTTGACATCCTTTGTCATGGATGGCTCTCGAAAGGGATTTAAAGCTGATGTTCTTTTTACAGACTTCAGTAAAGCCTTCGATTCATTCCGTTTGAGTAAACTGAATCTTCTGGGATGTAGGAAATTCCTCCTAACCTGGATCTCCAGCTACTTAGATGGAAGAACACAAAGAGTCTCAGTTAAAAATAGACATTCACGCTGGTCTGCGCTACATGATGGCGGATGCTTATGTAGTTTTTCTACATAATGCACAAAAGGCATTAGTGCTTCTAGTAGGAATATTGAAATTTAAGCGTGTTAGTAAATTCTGGATATCTTGTAAGTTTTGTAGCCAGGCTTTGCGGTCGTAACACACAGTGGTTCGGGCTGTAAGAATGTAGTGTTGACGGATCATTGGGGTTACTTGGAGACATTTGGTCAAACTCGACCTATTTTGTCATAAACTTTATTTATGCTGACTTTAGAGCTTCGTCGCGTCTTAGTCTAAGCTCGAGATGTTTAAATTGACGCAGTGCCTCAACAAAGGAAGTTTATAATTTATCTGTTGGATTCTTGATCGGAAGGCGCACTTGTATTTGTCCACCCTTTGTTTCCTTAGTTGTACTGCGATAAAGTTGTTCACAGCGTACCTCCTTCTCCGTCCAGGTTTGGGGGAAGGTCGTGTATTCTTCAAGGTCCCAGAATTTATGTAAACTTGAGGACGTCGTGATCTTTGGCTATGTTGCATTGATATATTGCAGCAGAAACAGTACGTTTTAACAATGTACGTTTTACTTGCGACTATCCACCTAAAGGAGATATTTAGCCGTGATGGCATACCAGTACCAAGTTTGAACTTGCTTTTAAGAATGGCTTCTCTAAAAACCCTTTCTATGCTAATCAAAAAGCCGATTTTATTAGACTTATTAAGGTACGGATCTGCAAGTGTGATGGTATTTTCCAAGAACGTTGTTACGCACGTTGCGTACGGCTGGATTCCGCATATTTGTTTTATCACGTCGAAATCTGATGACCACTCAAATTAAGAAACTCTAGTTTTGATGATGGCATGAACGTTTTAATTGACTGTTTTTCTGTTTATTGCCAAACTAATTAATTGAATCATCTTGGTTTGTAATAACTGTAGTCGCATAGTAGTTTCTTCCGTTATTAGGTTGACTACCGAGCAGGAATTCAAAAGTGCTCGGACTACCTGTATCGTCATGTTCCATTCAGGATGTGTAGGAGTCCCAATTTGGATGTGTTTGCAATCAGAAACATATTTTGTAACAAAAATGTGGTGAAAATTGCTCTGGCTATCGACGTTGATACATGGGATGTGCAGCGCTGCTTGTGCCGACATTGTGGAAGTTAAGAAGAGTGTTATGAGCTGAATGGAACGTTTGGCATGTTCTTCAGTAGTGGTGCATGACCTACCTTCGAGGAATTGGAGAAACCAGTCTAGGAGCGGGATGGAAGGAGATAAGTCTGGGAAAGCACAGTTCAATTGCTCCACCGTCGTTTACAGTTAACACAGTTGGCGAAAGTAAGATTCTAGAATTTGGAGATGGTAATCCAGCAACTCTAAAATCAGTTGACTTGATTCAGATTCTGTGTCTATTGTTGAACTCAAAATTGTAATGTTTATAATGTTTCAACGATTATAAGTTTAGTGGTGCACGGCACTCTGTTTAGTAAAGAATCGAATTCCACTGAACTTCACAAATGTTTTAAGTCCTCGTGGCATTGGGTTTAACCCTATCTTCTCTACTGCAATAGATAATTGCTGGCCTTCTTGAACGAAAGAATACACTCACGATATAGAAAACAAACGTTTGTTAAAAACTTAACTAATATGCTCGAACAGCTGCCAAATAACTAAACGAGTAGAAATAACCCTAATTTCTAACTTATTAATTAAGGATCAGGATCAGCCGCCTAGAAGCAGAAAATTCGTAGAATTTAATTGAGTGAATGGGAGCGTGAAGCGGAATGGAAAGTTCGGGCATAACCGAAGAGATTTGAGTAACCGATTATGTTGAATTCCATTTCGAATTCCGTCGTTTCGTGGAAGCACGTGTTGGGGACGGAAGTGTATGAAGTACTATACACACACAATGCCCTATATTTTAGCAAGAACGCATTTTTATAAAGATACGAAAAAAAAAATTTTATCCTGCGAAATTTGGTAGCTCTGGAAGTCAGCTGTTTGTTGTTCACAAACGTTGGCTTTTTGGAGCGCTAAATAATAACACATTTTAAACTAAAATAGCGAAAGTAAAACCAAACGAAAGTGGAACAAAAGTAGATTGTTTGTGCTGGATTGTACAATAGTTGACATAAACCTTTATTGCTTGCTTGCAGTTAAGATCGTATAATTATACTTAACAAATATCAGATATAGTTGGCCGAACCTATGAGAATTTCATAATAAAATCAATTGGTGAAACTACTAATGTTGTGTCATTTCCGAACCATCAGTAATATGGCAGCAATAGAATATAGACGGCCCATCCTTATAAAATTAGATATTTGGGAAAAATAGAATCAATAGACAAATCCCAACTCACTCTACAAACACCAAAGGTATGCCATTTCCGATGAGTCAGTTTTATTGCAACGGGGTATAGTCGTCCGATCCCTTTATTTCCGACTTATACGAGGTGTGTTCAAAAAGTAAGCTGACTTTGTATTTTCAAGAAAAACTATTTTCAAGAAAAACAGGCGTCTGGAAAAGGCGCATAATGAATTGTACCCGTAAATAGCGGAGACAAGGAAATACGGCGTAGGCGGATCGGAACGAAGGAACCCGGATATAACTTTACTTTTTCGGCGAAGAACGGGTTTAGCCTCAATTTTTAACCGGTTTAACCACAGGCCGAGCCTGAAGCATACTGAGCACCACAGCAAACGAGAAGCCCATTAGGCCTAGGAAAACGGCGTATAATTTTTTCAATTCGAAGCAGTCGATAGATCATTCATTTGTTCAGTGTTCCGAAAAAGGGAAAATAGGGATATATATCACTAGAATAGACTCAACATTGCTTCAGTTTATTAGAGTACATTATTTTAGGTTTACATTTCGTACATTACTTTATTAACTATCTTAAATGGTAATTTTATTAGCTCGTATTATATTTATTTTTATTGAGACATCTTATTACCCTAAACATATGCTACTTAAGTTATCTAAACTAATGCACTAAGTTTTGTAATGCACAAAGGCTAAAAACCAATCAGTCAATCAATCGTTATAAATAAAATTGTGTCGTTTTTAAGACCCATATATATATTGTACGTTTTTTTTTTACAATATATGTACGTTTTTTTTTTAACTTTTGTTAATTTCAAATCAGGCAAAAAAGTAAATGAAGCCATTTTACGGACACGTGAACAATTTTTCAATTGAGGTATTTAATAACAAAAAAAATTCGCTAATAAATTATTATTCTTCTGATACTTAATATAGATAAAACTTTATTATGAAATTTAAGTTGCATTAATTTTGTTTTGATATTGATATTTTGTTTTTGATTTTCTTTTATTAAAATAAAAATATTGCAAACTGTTTTACTAATACATATTTTTGTCAACCACAAAAATGGAAGTCAATTTTAATTAAAAGCCTAAATCATTTAAAAAATAAATGATAAACTGTAAATTTGAAAATTTACATTTATTTATAGTAATTTTTATTTGACTATGATACTTTTATGTAACTGATATGTATATACACTTTTAAATTACGTAATGTCAGAAATTTTTTATTTTTCATTTTATTATTTATAGAGAGTATGCAAATATTTAAATCGTATGAATCTCGTAGGCTTTAAAGTCTAATACAATTCTATACAGTTGTTAATTTTTATTAAAGTCAAACATATATAATATGTGTAAAACAGTCTTTTATATTGGCAATGGCTTTACACATTGTTCAGAATATATATAAAATACCTTAATTAAATCCTATATTCTCGATTAATATTTTGACCTCTTTACTAACACAGATTTTTTGTCATATTATTCTCTTACATAAACTATCGTTACATATATACATGCATCCACATAAAAATACCTGACTAGAGCCCTACATAAATCGGTAGTTTTATTATCACAGCTACATATATTTCGATGTTTGTAAGCTTATTTGGTTTATATTCTTGTTTCGCTGTTAGGCATAGCAGACTTCGGCAATTTATCGAAATAATTAAATTGTGTTTGATCACAATGTAAATTCAGATATTTTATAATAATTTCAATGAAAACTTGAAAATGACAATAAAATATATTTGGTATGTATATGTAAAATAGAAAAAATTAAGCATCACTTTTAGACTCATTATAAACATGGATTTATTAATTTTAAAATATATCGCAATCTATCCCGAGTATAGCGTTCAAACAAAAAGATTCAAAGTTGTACGTTCGTTACTATTCAAATCTTTTCATTGAATTATATTTTTCAAAGCCACGCTATTCTAAAATTTAGCTAGGAATATTAACAAATAAGCTGTATATATATTTTCATTTTAGCAATAAATCTATAGATTTGTATAAGGCTCTAGTATATTTCGTATTAATTTATTCAGCTGAAGAAATCTATATTTATATGCATTATCCCACCGAAAACAGAGACAGTCTCATTTAAAAACCTAAATTTGCGACTGTGAGGGCTTTTATTGGAATCAAAACAAATGAATTTAGAATATAAACATTTACGATTTGACTAAAACTAATTATTTTTATACATATATGAAATTTGTTTTAATCCCTATTGTATAATACCATATTCAAGTGCTTAGCACTTTATACGATATGCGAGAAAATTTGACCATGTAAATCATATTAATGTAATTAATTTAATAACTGAATGAAGACTAGTATAGAAATACGTACAATCATAGTGTATTTAATATTAAAAACATTACCAACCAGCGAGTTTAACTTTGTCTGTATTTTTTAATCAGCACTTTTCTCTTAATAAAATAGTCGCTATCAGGTCTTATGGTGAATAAATTCGTAAGCATTATAAATACCTTCTTTTTAACCATGTTTTCTATTTACAAAATTAAAATGCTTAATCGTTTTCAAGATTTTTTCTTTCTTAAAAGTTAAAATGTTGTTTCAAACCTATGTTGATGTTGGCAAGATTTCCATTGAAAATTAACTTAAATATACACAAATACCAGTCATCCATACCTACATGTGTTCTGATCTTCTGACCAAAAAGTACTAAAAAAACAATGACGGTTAAAATTTTTAAAATGTCTTAAATTTTCACTTGTTGATATTCTTCGGATTATTACTGAACGAAAAACACCACAATTACAAAAAATTTTTACAAATACGTATGTACTTCTTGTTTCTATGTTTCTTAGCTATATAAATCCCGCATGTATAAAAGTTGAAAACGAATAAAAAAAAATAAACCCTGGCAGTTAAAACCGGATATATATCGGAAAAGTCGGATATAGTTGGCCAACCATTATGGGAATATCATAAAATAACCAATTTATTACAATAAAAACAAGAATGGAAAGCTAACTATAAGATAAACCCTTGCAGTTACAACCGGATATATATCGCAAACATCGGATATTGTTGTCCGATCCTTATGAGGATCCTTATGAATATCATAATAAAACCAATTAATTACAATAAAATATCTAAAAAAAAAAAAGTCCCAAGCTTCTATCTTTAAAAATACCAAAGTTGGTATTTCTACAAAATACAATTTCCGATCGTTCAGTTATATGGCCGCTATATGATATATTCGGCCGATCGTTATGAAATTGGGTAAGTCGGATCAACCGGACAACAAAAAAATCTGTATAGAGTTCCAACTTTCTATCTTCAAAAACACGAAAGTTTGGTAATTTCCGGTCATTCAGGTTTATGGCAGCTATAGGGTATAGTCGGTGAATCCTTATGAAATGGGTCTTTATAGGGTCGGAGATGTCTCCTTTACTGCGTTGCATACATTTGAACAAAATTATAGTACACTCTGCAAGGTTATACAAATTCTACCACTTCTGGTACATTTAATCCGAGAAATAAAGGAAAAAGAAATACGAATAATAGATACATTAGAAAAATTTATTTAAACAAGACAACCTTTACTATTTTTTTCTTTTGATGTGAGCTCTAAAATATAGTCGAAAAATTTATCTTTATCTTTTTTAACTATTTTAAATATTTTTTAATTTGACCAAAAAAAATAAAATGCTCATAAAAGCAAAGAAATAACTAACAAGAATGAAAAAAGCTAGCTTTGGGAGGATCCGAGTTAGGTATACCCTTCAAGTTAATTGGAATTTTATGTTTTAATATATTTTTTGGGATATAAATACGTATATTGCAAATATTGCATTAAGATGTCCGAGCCTGTCCGAATTAGTACATTTCGAAAAAGGTTTGTCGTCCTACGCTTCTGCATTGCCTACGTATCTGCATTACCATGCATAGCCGGCCGATCCTTATGAGATTTGGCAAATCGGATTAGATGTCCCAACCCTTTGCATTAAAATATACCAAAGTTTTGGCCTTTCCGATCAAGTAGTTGTATGACAGCTATTGGATAAAGTCGACTTATCGTGCCGTTCCGATATATATTCTGGGGCCAAAGAAAATAAGGTTTTGTGCCTAAATTGAAGTCGATATCTTTGCAACTAAGAGATTAGTTGGCGGGCAGACAGACGGACATACATGGATATATATATGGTCGGAGATGTTTCCTAACTGCGTTGCACACTTTTGACCAAAATAATAATACCCTCCGCAAGGGTATAACAAAATTTCCTTAATTTCGATCTTTCAAAATTTTTTTAATTATTTTCCATTACAAATACGACTTTATAGTGTTATTAAATAGGAATGCAAAAATGAAATAAACCTAATATATACATACACACGGATTTTAAATGGCCTTGTCGTTAAGGAACTTATTTCATGTATAAAAATGTTTTATATAACTGAACTGCACTTTTTGATCAGAACACCCAGTTATAAATTTTTCAGCGGTGTGGCAATAAAAAGATTCTTTAAAATTGGAAAAAAAAAATAATTTGGAAGTGTACGAGTGTTGTTTTCGAGAAAAAATTCCAAAAGCAATATATAACAATGCTTCTTATGTGATTTACAGTTAAAAAAATTAAAAAAAAAAAATGAAATGAATAAAATAATGAATTTAACTTAGTGAATATATAAAATCATTTTCTTTTTATATAGTTATATAATTGTCGTTTATGGATCTAGTAACATTAATTTGTTTCGTTGTCTCGAACGAACAAAAATAAAATTTAAGCCAACACATATGTTTGAATGCGAATGATAAAAAATAAATATGTTTAAAATTTGGCACATTTATGGCCACTTGTTTCAAGGGATGGCGATTGAATGCTCAGAATTTTTATTGCACGTTGGTTCATGTATGTATGAGTGTATTTTTATTCAAAGTTAATCAACTCCATTATCTTATAAAAATACTCCTATGATACGCTTATAACTCCAGTTTCGGTAGCGCCGGCGCTAGGTGTTATCGAAACATTAGCTTTTCCGTCCGTTTTTTTTTTACATTCGCCATTGTCAATAGTTTCACAAATCATTGAGGGTGTAATATTTTTTGATGTTCCAACAGAGCTACCAATTTGCTTCTGAAAGTTTTGATTTAAATTGCTACTTAAGAGAGTGTGGTTCACATGATAGTTATTAGTGGATACATGATGAATAAGAGAATTTGCGGCTTGAGCCACACTTGCCTCCGAATCAATAGTTTTAATAATTTCAAAATTTTTATTTTCACGTCTCTTAGTTAATTGATTAATGCTAAGGGGATTGTTTATATCTCTTGGATTTGCCCCAATTGGGCTTCGCAAAATATTTGATACCGGAGCTTTAGGTACTAACCCAGAATTCAAGCAATTACTATTAATAATTTTCGGCAACGTAGGGAATGTGTTATTAATTACTGTAGGGTGAGTGTGATAAAATGGTTCTGTTTGATTGTTAGTTGTATTAATTACAGGAGGGCTCAATCCCATTCCTAAGTGGCTAAACCGATTTCCTAGCATCATAGCGCGTTCATTAGCTGAAATCGGAGAAGGTCCCGTTGTACCTGTTACTGGCGAGACTGTACTTGAGGTATTCGGAGTGGTGCTTATGCTGCATGTTGACCCACTACTCGATCCTGATATGGAAACTGATTTAGTTCTCAGATTAGATGACTGCTCCGCACTGACGCAAGAAAATACAGCCGGAGCAATAGTATTTATATTAACAATTTGAGGGCTGGCTAGACTCGTTCTCGTCGATGGACTTTGTAAACTGCTAAGACAACCTGGGCTGGACAAGGATTGGTTTAAAGATTCTGCGTCGTCATCTAAAATTTTGTTGTTTTCATCGGCGCTTCCACAGCTTTCACCAAGTGGGTTATCATCATCATCATCATCGTCGTCGTCACTCAATTGGCTTCCATGATCTTCATGACCGCTGCCGTCTTCCATAGGACCATTTCCATTCATTGCCTCCATATAACGAACACATTTTTTTTTGCGTCTGGACAAAAAAAATGAATATAATATAAGTATTTTGTATAAATAAGTTACATTCAAAATATATATAAGTTAATCATTCCAAAATATATCAAATTCATGCTGGCATTATTTAATACCTAATGAAATGCACGGACAACGTTGTTTTACCTAATATGCCGTTACATGCATATAATATATGAAAAAATAAACTAATTTAATTGTTGTTGGATAATATTTTTGATTCAGAAAATGAAAATTTTTAAGAAAAAAATTATTTTTTAAGAAGTGTACATAAATATCTGTGAAACTGTCTCAATTAAAGGGTCTCATTTGAAGATTTAAAATTACTTCAAGAGCCCATACGGTTCTGGATTGGCCAGTGCCTTCAAATATTATCAAAAGGACTTCAATATCAGAACATCACAAAAAAAAGTTTTCGCAAATGTTATGTTAAAATTTTTAAATTCCAATCAATTTAACAATTTTTTTTAAATAAAATTTTGTAAGAATCTACATTTCTAATGTAGATATTAATCTAATGTAGATTTCTAATTAAAATAATGAAGATATTAATTAAGATGAATAGACCGTAATTATTTAAATATTTATTCATTTTGAATAAAAATATTTTTTTTAAATCAAATTACAATACAAATTTTCTTTAACAGTCATAAAATGCATAATCTACGAGACAATAAAAGAATTAAAAGTTTTTTTAAGATTGTCTTTTTAAAAAAGTTTGTATTCCAAATTTAATATTTAATAAATACAACAACTTTTGTGCAGTCCCTTAAAAAAACGAAAACCAAATAGTTTTTTTTAGCCCCCAATGCAAATTCAAATGCATAATAACAAAAACATCAATATAACACATAAACAAAACATAGCAAAGCTTCAATTCATTATCAACATTGACTATAAATTTTAAAACATTACATACATTCATACACACATCAATAATAATGTACATCAGGATTCTTTAGCATTAAATTTAAGATACTTGATATATTTTAAAAAATTTGTGTTCCCATAATTTGATCAATGGCTGGTAAATATATTTATGGGTAAAAAACTATCGTTGCAAACCAGTTATGATTTTTCTTTTCTATAGTACGGAAAATTTTCTTTTATGGACAAGAAATCGTGAATAGAAAAACGACCAGAAATTAACTATCAATAAACAAGGCATACAAAATCAAGAATATTTAACCTTCTTCTTCACCGCACTTTAGGAGCTGAAAAATGAGGTTACAGCTGAGCTGTTCAGCGGGCTGAAAATTTGGACGCGTAATTTGCAGCTTGGTTTCAAAAATTATCTTTTAAAATATTACTGTTATAGTTTGTATGTATAAGATTCGGGTACTTTCTGGTAATAATGTTTTACAATCTCTATCAAAATAAAAAAATAAATCTTGAAGCATTAAATGATCGATAAAATCAGCTAAGATAATGGTTTTGTGTATCCGCTCTTATTAAAGTCGTGTGTTTTTCTTTGAGTTTATTTGTTGTTTTTTCTTTTTCGTGTTTGCAAACTGACATGCGCACTTATAAGGTCATCTATTAGTTTCGCTTTCGACCGCCAGTGTTAGCGCGGCATTACTTAATAAAAACAACATATATTAAAATGTTAAAAATTTTAAGTAAATTTTACATAACATTTAAAACCTGATTATATACAAATTTTATACAAAATATTTTTTCAAGATATTTTATCAAACCAAGAATAGATATATTTAACAAATAACCAACCTATGGTAACATTGTATTGTTTGTTTCTCTAATCCATGTACTAATATTTGATTCATGAGACCCTTAAGGATCTGATTAGTTAAAATTCCGCGAGGAGTAAAACATAGATTTTGTATGCCTGTGCTTTTAAATTATGTTTAAAAATAATTATTTACTGAATTTTATGTTGTCCTTTCCATTCTAGGGGGTATTCTGGTCAAAGGGTAAAATTTGTGAACTATTTAATTTAAAATATATAGGAAAGTAAGAAATTGAAAATTTTGAGATAATGTCTAACCCATGACCCATAAAAAACATTCTTAAAACCTTTTTTTTTACAAAAAAATATAATGTTTACGTTTGAGGGTAAAGATTCCCTAAACATCAGTCATGAATTTTGAGAAATATAAGATAAAAAAAAGTTAAAAACAAGAAAGGAAAGCTAACTTCGGGCGGAGCCGAAGTTTATATACCCTTGCAGTTAAAACCGGATATATATCGCAAACATCGGATATAGTTGGCCGATCCTTATGAAAATATGATAATATAACCCAATTTAATATAATACAAAAACCAAACCTAAAAATATCCCAAACTTCTATCTTCAAAAACACAAAAGTTGGGTAATTTCCGATCGTTCAGTTATATGGCAGCTATAGGATATAGTCAGCCGATCCTTATGAAATTTACTAGGTTGGATCAACTGACCAAAAATAGAATCTGTACTAAATTCCACCTTTCTATCTTCAAAAACACGAAAGTTGGGTCATTTCCGATCGTTCAGTTATATGGCAGCTATAGGATATAGTCGGCCGATCCTTATGAAATTTGGCATGTCGTAATGTTTTGCCAAAAAATGCTCTCATGTCAAATTTGAACTCTCTAACTTTAAAAACGTCAAAGTTATACTATTTCCGATCAATCAGTTATATGGCAGCTATAGGATATAGTCGGCCGATCCGGGCCGTTCCGACTTATATACTGCGTGCAAAAGAAAGAAGGGTGTGTGCAAAGTTTCAAGACGATAGCTTTAAAACTGAGAGACTAGTTCGCGTAGAAACGGACAGACAGACAGACGGACAGACGGACAGATGGACAGACGGACATGCTCATATTAACTTCACTGCGTTGCACACTTTTGGACAAAATTATAATACCCTCTGCAAGGGTATAAAAAGGAAAGCTATATGGAATGCCAAAAGAATTTTCATTTTAAAACCCATACCCTATTAACAAAATTTTGAAAAAGCACAAAAATTTAAAAGTTTTTATGTTCAAGAAACAAAAGGGTTGACACTTCCGATCGTTCAGCTATATGGCCGCTATATGACGACATCGCCCTATCTTAATAAAATGTTGTACATCGGATCAGTTGACCAAGTTAAAGACCAAATAAAGTCGGAAGCTTTAAAACTGAGAGACAAGCGTAGAAACAGACAGAAAGACATAAAGAAAGGCAGTCATATGGACATGCTTATATTGAAACCCTTTGGTTTGATTTAAACATGTTTGGTAGCTGGTTATTTCCGGTGCCGTGTATTATTATTATGTGAGTTCAAGTTTTAATTATTTAATTTTGAAAGTTTCTTAAATGTATATTTAAAAAAATATTATGAAAGACTAAAAATATGGAAAACAAACATAACCCACTATCTTCAACCTAAAAAAAAATTATGAGTGAAAATTTATTTAATAAAAGGTAGGAAGCTCGCTTGTAATCGGTTTTATTTTTCTAGACCAGTGTACCCCCGTTATTTGATATTTTTTTTAAATCATGGCTCATTCTTGTACAATACTGTTATAAAACTAAAAAAAAATATATGTCATTTTTTAAAAAGTTTTAGATATGGGTATTTATAACTTCTTTTCATGCACATACATTATTATTATGTATGTATCTAATGTACGCCAAAGATTATTGCTAGGTAATAATAGACAAACCCTGATATGCATTAAAATAGTAGATTTAATCTAGTATTTACTAGTTCGCAGTTGAGGCACCTTGAAGTTTTTTATTTTGCTCATCTTTTCATTACTTTATTTTTATCCTTAATCATCAGATACTTTATTTTAAAGAGCATTTACAAGTTTACATATGTCGGTGGTGCTTGTGGCGACAACTGTTGAGAACATGCGCTCGCTGCACCACCTCCGCCTCCAGCGGTCAATGATATGCCATTCAAAGATGCAACTCCGTTTCCATTACTGCTAGCCATCAATTGTGCATGTGTATGGGAAGACGAGGTGGATGATGATGAAGAGGACGAAGATGAGGAGTTGGGTAACATTACGGTACCCCCTATTCCACTTACAATCGGCGCTAACATGCTAACACCAACGGTATTAGCTGATGCATTGCTGTTGATGCCAACGTTGCTGCTATTGTTGTTTACAGTTGAAATGACACTTAAGTTTGGACTATATTTGTTTCAAAGCGTATGTCAATAAAAAGTCCAAAAGTAATAAGGTCAAGTGTCAGCATTAAAAAGAAGAAAGTATAGTCAAATACGTGAGAAATAATTTAATATAATTTAAATACATTTTTGTAGGTGTACTTTATTTTATTCATTCATAAGTAAAATCGTTTCAGTCGGCTGATCCGACAAGGAGGTACCCGATACACCCGTTACTCTTAAAATAAAACATGAAAAGACATGAAAAATAAATAAATAAGATATAACTCAAGACAGAAAATAAATTTATATGTTATAAAGGTATAGTCTGCTGATTACCACGGACTTACAATATAGCCCGTGTATACTATAGTCACGTCTATATACCTTACCCATAAATAGCCTAATCGACCGATTTTGTTCGTTCAGGATCTCCGATCAATTACAGGTTATTAATCCAATTACAATAATGGGATTACGTGTTACGACATATTTATTTACATCGTTCAAACGAAAAACATGACAGATGAATATGCGATATTAACCCAGAGGTGGCCTTGCCTTACTGCGAAGGTATTCAAGGGTATACCTTGAATATAATATACCTTGTATATTGGTATATATACCAAAACACCTTGCTTTTTTTTCAATTTTAAAAATTTTCTGTAAATTATTTTTACATTTTTTAAATAGTGAGAGGAAACCACACTCATGTTTAAAAGAAGACAGGGGACAGGGGCCGAGGGACTCTGGCCGCATGACGGCTCGAATCGCGGGGATAGATTCGAAAGTAAAGTGTAAAGATTGTGTTCTTTAGAACATCTTTCAGTAAAACGAATCCCACCCTTTGCATTTTTAATCATGGTAGAAATATGGTCGAAAAATTTTATGTTTAAATCTGGGACTCCAAGATCCATTAAGCTTTAGTTAATTTTCAATTAAATCTCTATTTTAAAAGGTAACCAAATCGGATTGAATTTCAAATTGGGCACGTTTAAACTTATATTGAAGGCAACGCTTAACGTCATCGGCGTCCACAAGTATTAGTGAGTTAGTTAAATAAACGTTATTTAAAAGTGTAAAACGTAAGAGGCCAAGATGATTTTCTTTAGGGATACCAGATAAAATACGAACTTGGCTCGAGTAAACATCTCTTTCTCAAAAAAAATTAAATTTTATTAAAAGCTCAAAATTTTTGTATTTCTTACGTTTTCCTTAATTCTGTATGCGGAAAATGTACAGACTAACGGCATCTTTTGCCGTTCAGATTTTTGTACGGACCCTACGACTTGCACCATGGTGACAAGTTACCACCGACATGCCACCATTATTGGGTACCTCACCACCACACTTGGATCATAAAAAAACAAGAAAGGAAAGCTAACTTCGGGCGGAGCCGAAGTTGATATACCCTTGCAGTTAAAACCGGATATATATCGCAACCATCGGATTTAGTTGGCCGATCCTTATGAAATTTGGTAGGTCGGATAAACTGACTATAATCTGTACCAAGTTCCAGCTTTCTATCTTCAAAAACACGAAAGTTGGGTCATTTCCGATCGTTCAGTTATATGGCAGCTATAGGATATAGTCGGCCGATCCTTATGAAATTTGGCATGTCGTAATATTTTGCCAAAAATAGCTGTCATGTCAAATTTGAACTCTCTAACTCTAAAAACACCAAAGTTATACCATTTCCGATCAATCAGTTATATGGCAGCTATAGGATATAGTCGGCCGATCCCGGCCGTTTCGACTTATATACTGCGTGCAAAGGAAAGAAGGGTGTGTGCAAAGTTTCAAGACGATAGCTTTAAAACTGAGAGACTAGTTTGCGTAGAAACAGACAGACGGACAGACGGACATGCTCATATCAACTCAGGAGGTGATCCTGATCAAGAATATATAAACTTTATAGGGTCGGAGATGTGTCCTTCACTGCGTTGCACACTTTTGGACAAAATTATAATACCCTCTGCAAGGGTATAAAAACTATATATGGGCATTTCCTGGGGTCGCGAACGTACGTTCGTACGCAATTAGTGCCAAAAAATTAAAGAAAAAAACATTTTCTGATACTTTTTTTTTTTGTTTCCGATTTGGTAAGTTCTTTTCTTAGTGTAAATTATGATTCTAATGGATTTTTCATTTTCATAATATTGGCAAAAAACATGAGGTCGCGAACGTACGCGAAATGGAAGTCGGTTTTGGCTTGCTCTAGCAAAATCAATAAATCTGCGAATTGGAATGGAATATTTTAATGCAATAACTTTACTTCTAAAATAGAGGCATGAAGCTTTCTATCGAGTCTATTCCCAATTAAATATCTCCATTAGTTTTTTTTTAAATTAAATTAAGTACGGTTCGCGAACGTACGGGTAGGGGTATTTTTCCCCATATAAAATTTTTGTTTTTTTTTTTTACCATTTTTTTTTATAAATAAATTTATATTTTCTTAAAAAATCATTTTTCACCAAATTTTTTTTTTAAATGAAAAAATTGGATCAATTGTCAGTTTAAGTTTAATTACCGAACTGAGCGGAAGTGCTTTGTCCGAGCTCCGGGAAAACTGCACCATAATACAGCTAATCAAAAAACTAGGG
Source organism: Drosophila bipectinata (assembly GCF_030179905.1). Classification (NCBI taxonomy): domain Eukaryota; kingdom Metazoa; phylum Arthropoda; class Insecta; order Diptera; family Drosophilidae; genus Drosophila; species Drosophila bipectinata. The sequence goes on along the minus strand of NC_091740.1, from coordinate 14,910,738 downwards.
TAACCCAATATAAGCGAAAAGACGCTGAACTATAATTTACTAAAAGCGACAGACAAGCTTTTTATAACAGTTGTGATGTGCTAAACCAAAACTAGTGCATTGTTAAAAAAAAAAAAAAAATAAGAGCCACGCAATAAGCTTATTGAGCAACGATCAAAAGAACGAGCGTAGAAGTTCAGTGAACCAAAGAAACGGCTTCTACTCTTACTTTTCAACCCGCGATACCGAAGTGGAAAAATCGGCGATTATAAGCAACCCGGCTTTCCTGACCGTTGAAACCCAAAGGGCACGGTCTTGCTCACCCGCTCTGCTCACTCCGACTCCCGCGTCATGGAGTTCGCAGTGTAAAACCCCCCCTCCAATATCGGAAACAAATTTCGCACCAACAACTAGCAGCGCTACAACTTCTGCAACAACAGCGAAAACCTCTGCAACTCAAAGTACCGCGACGTCAACGACTACAGCGAGTACAAAAACAACAACTTCGGAAAGTGCCAAAGCGGCAACGGCCAAACAGACTGGAATGGACCGCTACATCAAAATAAAGCGCAAGCTTAGCCGGCAGAGTAATCCGGCAGGCAATAAAACAAAAATTAACCGTGTCCTGAATATCGATAAAGAACCAGGCAGATCCACTACTAACAGATTTGCCCTACTGGCGGAGGTTGAGGAAAACCAACCAGCCCAAGACACCGCAAAAAAATCCAAGCCCCCTCCAATCTATATTAGGGAAAAAAGCTCGAGTGCCCTGGTCAACAAAATTGCGTCGTTGATCGGGAACGGTGACAACTTCCATATTGTTCCGCTTATCAAAGGGAACATCCATGAAACAAAGGTGCAAACCAAGACTGAAGAGCACTTCCGAATCGTGTCCAAATATCTGGACACTGTACAGAAAAACTATTACACGTACCAGCTAAAAAGCAGTAAGGGCCTACAAGTGGTAGTAAAGGGAATAGAACCTGATGTTACCGTCGCGGAAATAAAAACCGCCCTTAAAGTAAAGGGCTTCGCCGCCAAGAATGTTATTAACATTCTAAATAAAGATAAAAAGCCACAACCCCTCTTCAAGGTCGAGCTCGAGCCAGAAAGCAGGTCGCTGAAGAAGAACGAAGTCCACGAAGAGTATGGACACACAAGGTCTTACTGCACACTTCGGGCTGTTTGTGTAGTCTGCGGGGACGCCCACAAGTCCGTTTGCTGCACTACAAACAAGGACAGTACCGTGAAGAAATGTGGAAACTGCGGAGGCAGCCATACAGCAAACTATAGAGGATGTATGCTGTATAAGGAGTTAAAGAGTCGCATGCGTCAAGCGACCGCAACGCGCAACCAAAATCCACAGAATGCGTACATTGCGTCAAAAACTACGCCAGACGTCTTCTTCGCCAAAGTTGCGAGATCCTCATTCGGTCCACTAAACACCACCAACGACTTCTCCTATGCCGATGCTCTACGATCTGGAAGGGAAATTCCAATTCAGCCTAACTCTCAAAGCGCTCAACAGGCCCCAGAACAGCCACACAGCAAAACGGAAACTATGATGCTTACCCTCCAACAAAGTATGATGGAATAGGCGCTACGAATATCAATGTGGAACGCCAATGGTGTCTCACGGCATAAACTAGAATTATCACAATTCTTAACCGAAAACCATATTGACGTTATGCTACTGGTGGAAACGCATCTTACAAGCAAATACAACTTTCATATAAGAGGCTACTCAATCTACCGCACAGATCATCTAATCAGAGAACGCATTAAACACCATTTTCACAAAAGGTTTGCAACAAACTTTTTGCAGGCCACATCGATACAAATTCAGTCAAGCAACGGAATCCTTTCAATCGCTGCCGTTTACTGCCCTCCTTGTTTCTCAATCTCGAAAGGACAATTTATGGACTTCTACAATTCACTTGGGGATCGTTTTATAGCCGCAGGAGACTACAACGCCAAAGGAAGACAATTGTACAATGCAATTATAAATGTGAAAAATAAACTGGACTACGTTCTTCCTGGAAGTCCCACATACTGGCCAACAGACTCACGAAAACTCCCAGACCTTATTGATTTTGCAGTGACAAAAAACATACCTCGTAATCTAATAAGTGCCAAAGCAGTTTCGGACTTATCATCAGACCACTCGCCTGTGCTTCTAACGCTTCTTCAAAGCCCAGAAATAACCGAACACCCCTTCAGCCTGACGATGCCAAAAACGAACTGGCTAAAATACAAAAAGTACGTGAGTGCCCACGTAGAACTCGCCCCGGAATTTAACATGGAATCGGACATCGACTACACTACGAGCGCCCTGGAAGAAGTACTCGTTGCGGCAGCTAAAATCTCTACTCCTCATAGGAAAGATGTAGACCGAAACAAACACTTCAAATCTAATCAGCAAATCGAACAGCTCGTGCGAGAAAAGAGGCGCACGCGTCGTGATTGGCAAAACAGCAGATCACCAGCTTCAAAACAACGCCTTAAGGAAGCAACCCGATCACTCGACCAGGCTCTTCACCAACAGGAAGAAAATGCACAGCTGAGGTACATCCAGAATCTCTCGCCAACAAGCACAAAGTACCCCCTGTGGAGGGCCCACCCAAATCTTAGTGCCCCAATTGAAACGACCACCCCGATAAGAAACTCTTCGGGATGCTGGGCTCGCAGCAACGAAGACCGAGCTGAAACATTCGCCACACATCTCCAAAGTGTCTTCCAGCCAAACCCAGCCTCAAATTCATTCCTCCTGCCAGTAATTCAGGCAGAGTCCTCCCCTCAGCCAGCCGCACCTCCATTCCGGCCGAACGAAGTCGAAAAAGTCATAAGAGGGCTAAAACCAAAAAAGGCTCCCGGTGGTGACCTATTGACCCCAAAGATGCTGATCGAACTTCCAAAATGCGCTATAGAGGTCGTCTGCAAACTATTTAATGGAATCATTAATCTTGGCTATTTCCCAAAAAAGTGGAAGAAATCCATTATTATAATGATACCGAAGCCTGGAAAAGACCACACAATTCCGTCATCATACAGACCAATAAGCCTTCTATCTTGTTTGTCTAAACTGTTTGAAAAATGCTTGTTAACTCGCATAATACCACATCTGGAAGCTTGCAATATCATCCCGGCACACCAATTTGGCTTTCGAAGAAACCATGGAACCATCGAACAAGTGAACAGATTAACATCCGAAATACGCTCAGCCTTCGAACAACGAGAATACTGCAGCGCTATTTTCCTCGACGTATCTCAAGCTTTCGACCGAGTTTGGCTCATCGGACTCATGCACAAAATTAAAACGTATTTGCCAACATACACCCACAAGCTACTGGAATCATACCTCTTCAATAGGGTATTCTCAGTGAGATGCAACGCAGCTACTTCGGGCGACTACACCATCGAAGCTGGAGTTCCACAGGGAAGCGCACTCGGGCCGTGTCTATATGTTTTGTATACTGCGGATATTCCTACGAGCGCACAACTAACAACGTCAACGTTCGCCGATGATACCGCTATTCTTAGTCGCTCCAGATGCCCAACGCAGGCAACAACCCAACTGGCTAATCATCTCACAATAGTGGAAAGGTGGCTGTCCGACTGGCGCATTAAAATAAACGAACAAAAGTGTAAACATATAACGTTTACTCTTAATAGACAAACATGCCCTCCGCTTTTACTAAACGGTATGCAGATCCCTCAAGCTAACGACGTAACGTACCTTGGCGTTCACCTTGATAGACGACTTACCTGGCGTAAGCACATCGAATGCAAAAAGATGCATCTAAAACTGAAAGCCAGCAGCCTCCACTGGATCATAAACTCACGATCGCCACTGTGCCTGGACTACAAGCTACTACTGTACAATTCAGTCCTAAAGCCAATCTGGACGTATGGCTCCCAGCTGTGGGGGAACGCGAGCAGCAGCAACATAGACATCATACAGCGCGCACAATCAAAAATCCTGAGAACTATCACAGGGGCACCTTGGTATGTTCGCAACGAAAACATCCACCGGGATCTGGGCATCCTCGCAGTGAAAGACGAAATCCAGAAGCAAAAAGAGTCATACAAAGAAAAACTGTCTTCGCACCCAAATTTTCTCGCTCGGGGATTGAATCGGGTTTCTAGCGTATCCCGCCTTAGACGCAACGACCTCCCAACCCAGCAATCGATTTTTAGGGCCGTCTAACTCCGTATCAGTCAATATGACTGTTAGTTAAGTTAAAAATATAAGATTTGATACACCTCTTGTTAATCTCACAAAGAGAAGATTCAAGATATAAAAGCAACGTTAAAAAAAAAAAAAAAAAAAAAAAAAAATGGAAAAATAAATTTGAATTTTATTTTTAATTTTCATTTAATTTAATTTCAGTTGTTACTTCTTTTATCCATCTACAAATATTTTTAAGCTTGTTAAAAAAAAAAAAAAAATTTTTTTTTTAATAATATTATTTTTTATACGTACGTCATACATACGGTCGCAAACGTACGCCACTTTAAAATTCAATATAAAATAAAATTCTTGGAAAAGTCGTGATTTTTTTTTTAAAGAATAGTTTGCACTAAAACAGTGGTGGGCAAACTCTTATTTTACATAGCACGTATAGGGTAGGAAATTCTGCCGCTGCGCTGCCGGCACACTGACAGTGTGAGCACTCTCAAATTTTTTTTAGAAGCTCTCTCATTTGCTCTCATTTTGATTCATTTGACAACCCAAACTAAAAATCAAAAATTTTCCACTTAGAAAAATGTTCTCAGAAATTGGGTTGGAAAAAGTTTTCTTCATGGAGAATATAAATAGGGAAGCGTAGTTTTTCATTTGTTTAAGAAATGTTGCTAGCAAAGCTGTTTTTAAAATAAAATACTCAATTTTAGTGCCCATTCAAACTTTTGAAGTAACGAAAAATGAAATAAAAAAAAAACGTTTTTTTCGCTCAGTGAATTCTCTACTCTCATTGTTTTTCTCTGCTACGCACACCCTCAAATTTTAAACATGTGTTAGTTTTGCCCACCACTGCACTAAAATGACTTAACACATGAAGTTTCATCCACCTGTTTTCATTTGATGCGAAGCAATTACAATAAAATTATGTTTTGGGTCGCGAACGTACGATTAGAACATAGTTAAAAATCAAAATACAAATTAAGTGGTAATTGAACATTTTTTCGCCCTCTTTAAATTTTTCTCGTCTTATTAGATTGTTATTAAGAGATTTAGTACAAAAAGAGCAAACACATCATATCTTTTCCTTGAGAAATAAATAAACATAAAAATGTCTTTAAAAGTAAAAAAAAAAAGGTAAAATTACTTTTTTTGACTTTTCGGGCTTTTTTTTTTAAAAGCTGAGATATGCTATGAATCCAATAGATTATAAAAATTTTGATATATATTTATGAAAATACAAAAAAAGAATCGAGGAATATGGACATCTATTTTTTCGGTCCTGGTTGACCATCCGCCGGAATAGCCAAAACGCATGTTTAAAATTTGAGTGTATGCGCAACAGAGAAAAAAATGAAAGCAGAGCATTCACTGAGCGAAATAAACGTAGTTTTTATACCCTGGCAGAGGGTATTATAATTTTGTTCAAAAGTGTGCAACGCATTGAAGGAGACATCTCAGACCTTATAATGGATATATATTCTTTCTCAGGATCACCTCCTGAGTTGATATAAGCATGTCCGTCTGTCGGTTTCTACGTAAACTAGTCTCTCATTTTTAAAGCTATTGACTTAAATCTTTGCACCCACCATTCGTTCCTTATATATATATATATAGTCGGCCGATCCCAGTCGCAGTATATAAGTCGGAGCGACTGGGATCGGCCGACTATATCCTATAGCTGCCAGATAACTGATTGATCGGAAATGGTATAACTTTGGTGATTTTGAATAAAGCTGAAACTTAGTAAAGATTCTATTTTTGGTCAGTTGATCCAACCTACCAAATTTCATTAGGATCGGCCGACTATATCCTATAGCTGCCATATAACTGAACGATCGAAAATGGTATTTGGTAGAAATATCAACTTTCGTATTTTTGAAGATAGAAGCTTGATACTTAGTTTGAGCTTTATTTTTTATAAATTGGTTATATTGTGATATAAGTTGAAATACCCTTGCAGTTAAAACCGGATATATATCGCAAACATCGGATATAGTTGGCCGATCCTTATGAGAATATGATAATATAACACAATTTATTATAATATAAAATCTAAAAAAAAGTCCCAAACTTCTATCTTCAAAAATACCAATGTTGGCATTTCTACCAAAAACCATTTCCGATCGTTCAGTTATATGTCAGCTATAAGATATAGTCAGCCGATCGTTAAAAAATTTGGTAGGTTGGATCAACTGACCAAAAATAGAATCTGTACCAAGTTCCTGCTGTCTATCTTCAAAAACACGAAAGTTGGGTCATTTCCGATGGTTCAGTTATATGGCAGCTATAGGATATAGTATAGGATATAGTATAGCATGTCGTAATGTTTTGCCAAAAACATCTTCAATTTAGCTTTCATGTTAAATTTGAACTCTCTAACTCTAAAAACACCAAAGTTATACCATTTCCGATCAATCAGCTATAGAATATAGTCGACCGATCCCGGTCGTTCCGACTTATATGCTGCGTGCAAAGGAGAGAAGGATGTGCAAATTTTCAAGTCGATAGCTTTAAAACTGAGAGACTAGTTCGCGTAGAAACAGACAGACGGACAGACGGACATGCTCATATCAACTCAGGAGCTGATCCTGATCAAGAATATATATACTTTATAGGGTGGGAGATGTCTCCTTCACAGCGTTGCACACTTTTGGACAAAATTATAATACCCTCTGCAAGGGTAAAAAAATCGCGCGATCAAATGAAAATTGTTTTCAGGTCTATTTCGGGCTTTTACGGGCCTATTCCGGGTTTTTACGGGCCGGGCGTTTTTGATAACTCGATAAGTTCAAAGGTATATAGCAGTGGTCGGCACCCCAATACATTGATATGATTTTAACGCATTGTGTTAGTTCCGGATAGCAGAAAAAAGGCTGGGAGAATGACGTTTCACACATTTACTCTGTGTGTGTGTGTGGCAGAGCTCGGGCAGAGCCGACCTCTGGTATATAGTATTCGAGTGAATGTATGTATGTTACATGGAAAAGGAATCAAATCCGACAAATTCATTGGTATATTATGAAGATTTCTATGGAAGAAGCGCAGATTAAGTTTAAAACTTGTTATATGATGACTTCTGCCCTCATAGCTGAGATCCTGTTGAAGCGCCTGTTCAAAAAAGTTTTTGGAAAATATTTATTGTTTTTTTTTGTTAATGATAAGTGGAGAAGAAAAAGCTTAAATTTTTCAATGTGAATACCAAATATGAATATTATCAAGCTTACTTGCTTTATTTGAGGTACTGAAAGGTCGATTGAGGTCGATTTTAAAATCTTACAATGGTCCTGATGTTAAACTATTTTTAAAAGCAAACAAATATCCCCCCCCTAATATGTTAGGAATTGGTAAGATTGTTTCAAAACTATTTTTTGTACATACCAAAATGAAACTCTACTTTGCAGCTTTGCTTAAATTTATTATCCAAGTATCGAAAAAAGACCATGTTATAAATAAGGTATAAATAGATTTATATTGTTTTTTTTTTATATTGACAACTTTAACAAGTCTAATCCAAAATATTGACAAATCAAAAACAAAAATAAATAAATAAAAAACGAAAAAACGTCTTAGTTTTTTTTGTCCGTCTTTTTTAACTTGAAAAAAATAATAAAATAAAAAATAAAAAAGTCATTTATTAAATCTTTTTAATGAGATTGTAGGAAATTGATCGTATTCAAATAGATTTTTTGAATTCATGGTTAAGTCTTTATAAGTCCAAAAGTCGCCGTCTAAACATAAAAGGCAATAATAATATACAAAATTGGGAACGAAGGGTTACGGTAGTGAATCTATAGGGTTGCATAACGTGCATGTATTATTGGTGAAATTTTTGTTCACGTTTAGATGTCATAACGAACCCTAGAGCTGGGTGTTTTTGTGTATTTTTGTAGCTGTTCTAAATGTGCAGCATATGCAATAATTTTTCAAAATCCACGCAAGTGTAATACTTTAATGTAACTTTGAAAATGTTTAATAAAAAAAAAAACAAGAAAGGAAAGCTAACTTCGGGCGGAGCCGAAGTTGATATACCCTTGCAGTTAAAACTGGATATATATCGCAAACATCGGATATAGTTGGCCGATCCTTATGATTACATCATAATAAAACCAATTAATTACAATAAAAAATCTAAAAAAAAAAGTCCCAAGCTTCTATCTTCAAAAATACGAAAGTTGATATTTCTACCAAATACCATTTCCGATCGTTCAGTTATATGGCAGCTATAGGATATAGTCGGCCGATCCTAATGAAATTTGGTAGGTTGGATCAATTGACCGAAAATGGAATCTGCTCAGCTTTCTATTTTCAAAATCACGAAAACTGGGTCATTTTCGATCGTTCAGTTATATGGCAGCTATAAGATATAGTCGGCCGATCCTTATGAAATTTGGCATGTCGTAATGTTTTGAAAAATAGCTCTCGTGTCCAATTTGAAGTCTCTAACTTTAAAAACACCAAAGTTATACCATTTCCGATCAATCAGTTATATGGCAGCTATAGGATATAGTCGGCCGATCCCGGCCGTTTCGACTTATATACTGCGTGCAAAGGAAAGAAGGGTGTGTGCAAAGTTTCAAGACGATAGCTTTAAAACTGAGAGACTAGTTTGCGTAGAAACAGACAGACGCACAGACAGACGAACATGCTCATATCAACTCAGGAGGTGATCCTGATCAAGAATATATATACTTTATAGGGTCGGCGATGTCTCCTTCACTGCGTTGCACACTTTTGACCAAAATTATAATACCCTCTGCTAGGGTATAATTAGGAGTCATGATTATGTTAGTTTTTGTTAACTCTTTTCAATGGGAACTGTTTAAGATTAATATTAAAGATTACCGATCTACATTGGGAAAAAAAATTGGGTACCTGTTCAAAATTTAATTTTTAAATGCTCAGAACACATAAACGCATAAACTTAAATGGTAACGATTTATTTCTTTTAAGATTTATTCAATTCATACCAATTTATTGGAATTTTAAAAAGTCCTCGAAATTTAGGACTCTAGATTAAAATACCCCTAAAACTAAAATTGTTATACATATGTATATTAATTACACAGTGCGACAAAAAAAGAAAAATTGGAGGAACTTTTGAAGAGACCTAGTAGGAATTGTTCATTAGGTCGAGTATAGTATAAAACCATGTTTGAAATTTTTCAAACACCCTCTAAATCTTGATTTATTTGGAAAAATCGGTTTTTCGGGACTTTTTAGCTCTTAAAAATTCCTAAACGCGTAATTTTAAACAGATTTTAAAATTTTTTTTCGTTTTTCAATAGTTAAATGTTGGAGCTTTTGAAAAAAATGGTCTTTAATTTATTTCAACAAAAAGATACAATTTTTACGCAGGAAACTGACATTTTTGAATTTTTGTCGTGTTTTTCGGACTTTGACGCCATTTTTTCGGTACAACCAACTTCATTAGGAAATTATGAAAATTGTTGAAGTTATAACGATTTTCTCAAAACAAGTCAGTCCAATCTTGCTAGCGTTCCGGATTAATAGTGTGCCGTTCCACTTCCATTATTCCTTTATTTTACACACTTTTACTTCGGAGGGCTAGTAAAATTGCACTGACTTGTTTTGGGAAAAGCGTTATAACTTCAACAATTTTCATAATTTCCTAATGAAGTTGGTCTCGTTTTATTCAGAATTAACGAGACAATATTGATATGTGTCAAAAATGATACCATTTATTGGGAGTTGTACCGAAAAAATGGCGTCAAAGTCCGAAAAACACGACAAAAATTCAAAAATGTCAGTTTTTTCTTTACAAAAAACACGGAAGAATCACGTTCGACATGGTTTGATTTGCGAATCGGTAGCCATAAGGGGTCGGAAGGACCTAGTTACCTTTACCTCAGACATTGAAAAGGTTAAGAAAGGTAGGATATATGAGGCCCACTACGATTAAACGTCAATAGCCTACAGTTCCAACAGTTAAGAAAGAGAAATTATCAGAACCCCACAAAACGACTTCATCAAGGTCTAATTGCAAGTGACTGTGAAGGTAGTGATTGGAGAAGAAAAGCTCAACTTGATATCATCAACATACAGAAATAGCTGATCCTTTCAATTACATCGAGGATAGTGAGAGGATAGCATAGAATACAGAGCAGTGCCTAAAAATGCAACTAGAAACACTGTAAAGGCAATAAACATATCGACCAATCTTAGAATATCAAATTTAAACAAGAAAGGAAAGCTAACTTCGGGCGAAGCCAATGTTGATGTTCCCTTACAGTTAAAACCGGACCAAAAACTAAAAAAAAAACACCAAGCCTCTATCTTCGAATATACCAAAGTTGGTCTTTCGACCAAAAACCATTTCCGATCGTTCAGCTATGTGGCAGCTATAGAATATAGTTGGCCGATCCTTATGAAATTTGGTAGGTCAAATTAACTGACCAAAAATATAATCTGTACCAAGTTCCAGCTTTCTATCTTCAAACGTATTAAATATTGGTATTGAAAATGATTTTTAAAAATTTTTTTATATGGAATTAAAAGAAATTTTCGATAGGTAAAAAAAGGAGGGAAATCAAAGTATGAAAGTGACAACTCTACTTATTCCCTCTATTACGGAAAGTTGACCCAAAAATAAAAAAAAAGGGGTGAAACCCAAATGAATCGGCGGTGAAATTCTGTCTTTGCCTTCTTAAGAATGAAAAGTTAAGCCTGCAAGCATGAGACTATTTTTGTTTACAAATTCCTTAAAATTTATAAAAAACAAGAAAGGAAAGCTAACTTCGGACGAAGCCGAAGTTTATATACCCTTGCAGTCAAAACCGGATATATATCGCAAACATCGGATATAGTTGGCCGATCCTTGTGGGAATATGAATATATAATCCAATTTATTACAATACAAAATCGAAAAAGTGTCCCAAACTTCTATCTTCAAAAATACCAAAGTAGGTATTTCTACCAAAAACCATTTCCGATCGTTCAGTTATATGACATAGAATACAGAGCAGTGCCTAAAAATGCAACTAGAAACACTGTAAAGGCAATAAACATATCGACCAATCTTAGAATATCAAATTTAAACAAGAAAGGAAAGCTAACTTCGGGCGAAGCCAATGTTGATGTTCCCTTACAGTTAAAACCGGACCAAAAACTAAAAAAAAAACACCAAGCCTCTATCTTCGAATATACCAAAGTTGGTCTTTCGACCAAAAACCATTTCCGATCGTTCAGCTATGTGGCAGCTATAGAATATAGTCGGCCGATCCTTATGAAATTTGTTAGGTTGGATCAACTGACCAAAACTAAAATATGTACCAAGTTCCAGCTTTCTATCTTCAAAAACACCAAAGTTATACCATTTCCGATCGATCAGTTATATGACAGCTATAGGATATAGTCGGCCGATCCGGGCCGTTCCGACTTATATACTGCGTGCAAAGGAAAGAAGGGTGTGTGCAAAGTTTCAAGACGATAGCTTTAAAACTGAGACTAGTTTGCGTAGAAACAGACAGACGGACATGCTCATATCAACTCAGGAGGTGATCCTGATCAAGAATATATAAACTTTATAGGGTCGGAGATGTCTCTTTCACTGCGTTGCACACTTTTGACCAAAATTATAATACCCTCTGCAAGGGTATACAAATATTAAAAAAAAAAAAAAAAAATACAAAGGAATTGATAATATAAAATTTATACATTTGCATTGCGTGGATTACATCCTGTCTTATTTAAAATAAAATACGCTTGCGTGAATCTTGAAAAGCCCATTATTTAAACACTTTAATATTCAGTATAAAAATAATTTATCTCAATGGAAACATACCTGCATGGTTTACACCATTGGTTTTGTTGATCTAATCCAAATCGGGCTCGACATTTTTTCATATTATTTCCTAAAATTCAAAAAAAAATATATATGTACATATAACATTTATAATATATACTTATAAAATGGTCACATAATATAGAATAGATGAATGAAACTATATGAGTTATGAATTACATAAAGTGATCCGATAGTGGAACCTATAAACAAAATATATGTATATATTTAAATACAATCTAATAAAAACGTACATACGCATGCATAGGCCATCCAATATATTTTAAATGCGAAAACGAATAAAAATGGCATGCTTACATAATTTAATAAGCAGACAATTTTCTCTCATTTTTTTCTACAACTTTTTTGATAAATTTTGAATTTTGTTACTTTTTGTTAATATTAAAAAAATAATTTTTAATCAATATGTGTTTCAAATTGGTTTCTGATTTTAGAGCTTGCTCGTTATAATATATTTTTAAAATAAACTAGTTCATACATAGTAAACATTAATAATTTATTTATATCTGGATGTTTAACATTTTTCAAATTTTATTGATTTATGATCTTATTAAAAATAGTTTATATTGTACTAAAGTTAGGAAAATATGGCTAACCTCCGTCGTTGGCATCTTTCCTTTTCCGCTTTTTGCCACGGGAGGCGTTTGTACGAGAGCTCCAATCGGGATACATTTGCATATGTAGTTGACGTTCTCGTCGCGCCAATTCGTAATATTTGGCCTGTTCCTCACGCCCCAAGGCATGCCACTGGGTGTGGGATAACCATTTGGTTTCGCAAAAAACATTATATAATAAGGCAATAATTGGAATTATTGAAAATATACCCATCCAAATTATTAAATTGTAATTATGTATACTTTGATTAATCATAAAGACACATTTCATCAATTGTTGAAATTATTAAGATTTATGAGTTTATTAAAAAACCTATAATCTTATACCGAGGGGGGCATATAAGAATTATGCGTTACGAAAAAACGTGAAAAAAATTAAGTCACCACGAAAAATTTTGGCTATTTCAATATCAGCTTTTATTTATTAAAATTATATTTTCAAGTATGTAAAAATAGGTATCTCTATTGTGTTAATTGGATTAACGCTTTAGATATGCTTTTGATTTATATTTGTTAAACTAAAGGATAAGAAAGCAAACAAAATTAAATTAAACAAATATTTCGAATCTATGTATTTATTTTCTTTGGAAATGTTATTTATTAAAAGAATTTAAAATATTTATTTATAAAATATCATATTTCACATGGTAACCTAATAAAGTTCCATATTTGTCACATTTTAACTAGACAATAAAAAATTTAAAAAATTTTAAAAAGAAGGCCATTTACTCATTTTTGAAATAAGCGTTTTTTAATCTTTACTATTATATTCAATCCAAATTCCAAATAGTTTTAAAAAATTTTTGTATTCATCTATGTACATTGTCTTATCATTATAAATATGTTTCCAGCAAGAAACTGAAAAGCTGGGACTGATCGATCGATTCGGGTGCATGCTTTCGCCAATATAATGCCATACGCCCAATTTTAAATAGTTGTGGTAGTATTTATATTTTAGATTTTAAAATAAAAATGTTTTTTTTTTTTTAAATAAAACTATAAACCAAATATACCACTTTATATGTTTAAATTTAAGAAATTTTCATTTAAAAAAATTTTTTTTTTCATTTTTAGATTATTTTATTTTTATTTAAAGTTTTGATTGTGTTTGTGAAGTGTACATGAGTTTTTCATTTGTTTTTGAATTTTTTTTTATAACATTTTCACATGACTACAACAGTAAAAAAAACAACAATCATTTCTTCCTAGAAATTTAAAAAAAAAATACCATTGGAAATTTGTGGTCTACATAATTTTTATAGATTTACGTCCGAAATTACCCAACTTTCGTGTTTTTGCAGATAAAATGTTGGAACTTCCTACCAATTCTATTTTTGGTCAACTAATCCGATCTCAAGTTCAAAGGAATCGGCCAACTAAATCTGATATTTTTTGTTAATGAATATATTACGTTCTTAACCCAAAAACCTATTTTTTGGACACCTATTAAAATTAGAAAAAAAACGATTTAAAGAAATACCAAATTTAACATTATCTAAGCAATCTTCACAGCTACAAACTTAAAGGTTTAAATCTGCCAAGATCATTCTTACAGCCTGTTTAAGATTAATCTTATTTTTATATTTCAATTATATACACAAATTACTAAGACATATTTTTAATGTATCGATACTTCTAATAAATGTTAATTACTTGTGGATGTTAGAGGTGTGCTTGACAATGTACGTGTTAGTGATTTCATGAAACAATAAAATAGTAAAATGCAATTTAAATAAAAAAAGGTTATTTTGAGAATTTTGTGCAATACCTCCCGAATCCGTTGTCGATCTGTCTTTTTTACGCTTTTTCTTTTTTGACACATAACCGTAGTTATCTCGTGCGCTCCACCCCGGATATAATTCCATATGTAATTGCCGCTCTTGACGAGCTTTTTCGTAATATTTGCTTTGCTCTTCGCGGGAAAGTTCGTGCCACTATAATTAACAATGGAATTCATTAAAATCAATTTTCGAAATTGTATTAGTTCAATTGAACTGTTCAATATTGGTACTATTTATATTTCTTTACTTTCTTAATGAGGATTCGCTTTTTTTGGTAACTTACGTGATATATAGTAAAATAAAAAAATATTTGTTTATTTGCTTACCCGCCTCCCCAAAATTTGATTTATAGCTGCCGATTCTTTAAGTGTACATTCGGCAACTACTTTGGCTCGCATTTCCTTCATGTACAACATAAACGCATTCAAGGGTTTTTTAATATGTGGTTTTTTTTTGTCATTCGAAATATCTTTAGGGTCATTCGTTTGAGCACTTGATGAGTTTTTTGTATCCAGGTTCCTGGGAAAACGTTAAAAAGGAAATATATACAAATATAATAAAGCTATGTATGAAACAATATTATATTAACCTATAAAAGCTAAAACAAAAATTTTGAACTTCGTCTGGGGCCAAAGCTCATATACCCTGGCATATTTATGAATTTAACCCATGTATCAAATAAAAATGTATCCATATGGCATTTTTATACCTTCCCAGAGGGTGTTAAAATTTTTTTTAAACAAGAAAGGAAAGCTTTGGGCGGAGCCGCAGGTGATATACCCTTGAAGTTAAAACCGGATATATATCGCAAACATCGGATATAGTTGGCCGATCCTTATGAGAATATGATAATATAACCCAATTTATTATAATACAAAATCTAAAGAAAGTCCTAAACTTCTATCTTCAATAATACCAATGATGGTATTTCTACCAAAAACCATTTCCGATCGTTCAGTTATATGGCAGCTATAGGATATAGTCGGCCGATCCTTATGAAATTTGTTAGGTTGGATCAACTGACCAAAACTAAAATATGTACCAAGTTCCAGCTTTCTATCTTCAAAAACACAAAAGTTGGGTCACTTCCGATCGTTCAGTTATATGGCAGCTAAAGGACATAGTCGGCCGATCCTTATAAAATTTGGCATGTCGTATTATTTTGCCAAAAATAGCTTTCGTGTCAAATTTGAACTCTCTAACTCTAAATACACCAAAGTTATACCATTTCCGATCAATCAGTTATATGGCAGCTATAGGATATAGTCGCCCGATCTGGGCGAAAAGCTAACTTCGGGCGGAGACGAAGTTGATATACCCTTGAAGTTAAAACCGGATATATATCGCAAACATCGGATATAGTTGGCCGATCCTTATGAGAATATGATATTATAACCCAATTTATTACAATATAAAATCGAAAAAGTGTCCCAAACTTCTATCTCCAAAAATACGAAAGTTGATAATTCTACCAAAAACCATTTCCAATCGTTTAGTTATATGGCAGCTATAAGATATAGTCAGCCGATCGTTATGAAATTTGGTAGGTCAGATTAACTGACCAAAAATACAATCTGTATTAAGTTCCAGCTTTCTATCTTCAAAAACACCAAAGTTATACCATTTCCGATCGATCAGTTATATGACAGCTATAGGATATAGTCGGCCGATCCGGGCCGTTCCGACTTATATACTGCGTGCAAAGGAAAGAAGGGTGTGTGCCAAGTTTCAAGACGATAGCTTTAAAACTGAGAGACTAGTTTGCGCAGAAACGGACAGACAGACAGACGGACATGCTCATATCAACTCAGGAGGTGATCCTGATCAAGAATATATATACTTTATAGGGTCGGAGACGTCTCCTTCACTGCGTTGCACACTTTTGGACAAATTTATAATACCCTCTGCAAGGGTATAATATAAGGATTTTGGCGTCTTCTATAATTTTTTCAATCAATCCTGAAAAACAAAAAAGTTTTAATGCAATCATTAATGTTATATGGCAGCGTTATAGTACAATATTCAAACGCAATATGTATTTTAATGCGGCGGAATCAAAATTCCCAGAAAAAGCAAAAACAAAATTATACACCTAATACTTTAAACGTTTACGGACAGACTCAGACGAAATGACTCTCCTACATGTTGTCAAAATCGTTTAGAGTTCAATATATAAAAAACAACAAAGAATTATAAAATTACATGTTTTTTAGCTTGGTTCCGATAGTTAGATCATATGGGGCATCTAGTATGGGCAAACTTTCACATTCAGAACGTCCAACGTTTTTATCGCTTTTAGCACATGCAGCTTTTGTTAAGACGTTTAATTTAAAAATATTGTTAATAACCCGTTCTTGAACAGCAGTTACAGAATCCATTGTTGAAATCGGCTTTTTTGAGATATGTAGTGCGGTTTCGTCCAAATTTAGAATAGGCGTTATTTTTAAATTGTGAAAATATTTTTCATCCCCCATATTCGGTAAAATATTTGATTTAGAGGATTCTAAAGTTGGAATTTCAATGCGACGTGCAAATTTTGATTTCCTTCGATTTTGATTTATTCCGCGATTTCCGGAAAACGTATCTATCAAGCTGTCTTTATTATTGCTCGTAGATGTAGCAGATGTTACTGAAACTTGATCAATAAATTCAGAGTCCCTAATAAACGAAACATCAGAAAATTGTTTATTATTAATATTTAAAGAAACGGGAGACTGAACAATACTGTCTTCAACAGTGGCAGAAACATCGAACATTACGGTGGAGTACTTTGATGGTAAATTAGCATTCATATTTAGAAGTGCTGTAGAGGATGATAGAGAAGCAAACTCTAAAATAATTTCTGCTGCAGTGCTACATTGTTCAATTTCGTGTTGAGTTTCCGAACTTTTATTTTTTGGGTGCCAAATGCAAGATGGTGAAGAAGACTTTTTAAATTCACTTTTATCATTATCGTTTTGATTCCCAGACAGGTCACTGCCTGAGTAATATTGTTGATTATATACGGTGGAAGCAAATTGAAGTATAATATTTTCTATTTCAGTTAATGTTTTGGGCTTTCCTAAATTTGATACTAATTTTTGGTCAATTTTATAGTCATTTTTTTTCCAATCAACACAGTCAGACTTTATATCACTGTTTTTTGACGGTATCAAACATTCTTCAGACAATGCTATTGCAGCAAGAGCCATAATGGAATAAACTGTAGTTTTATAAGAACTTTTATCGGAGTTAAGTTCCAATCGTTGCATACTTCGAGTGTAAAAAAGCTCAGCTGTGCTCCATTGATTACAAAGTTGTTTTACTTTATCCAACATGCCCTCAATTGTTTTTAAGTTATCATTTAATTGTCTACGAACGTTTTTTTTAAGGGCTGTATCTACTTCATAATTTCGATCGATATGACCTTGACGAAATGCAGATGAAAGCAAGGATAGTTGCTCCAGTTTATTTCTGACATCAATTAGTATGTTTTTGTGTTCTCGGAAAAAGCTAAAATTTTCTTGTCGATCGCAAACGTTTGTGTATTTATTACAATTATTTAATTGATGAACCAATTTATCCTTATCGATTTCTTTTACTTTTGATTGTCTCAGATTGCTTAACATTTTGTGAAAGTTTGAAAATTCTGAAGGGGATTCATCCCATCGCAAACAACTATCAATTTTGTTAAGAGTTTCATTATTATTATTATTATTATTATTATCTTGCGAAGATGGAGTTGGTGGAAGATCCTCTTGACAAATATCAGATTTTTTTTTTGAAAAGTTAACCATATCGACCACTTTATCGTATGTTTTTCCAGATTCAGAATGGAACTCCGATAAGTGAGGCTGAAAAAGGTGAGCATAAAGAAGTTGTGTAGCCAGAAGCTGATGTTGCGAGCACCTTTGTTGGCTCATTATACTATGACTGTTTATGGAAGTATATAATTTTCACCTTGACTGCGGAATCCTATCTCCCGATTTAGTACCTTAAGCTCTCTTTAATTTGGTTGCAAATTTTTGAAATAAGATTATTTAATGTTGACTGATTTCGTGATTGCTTCCTTGGAAATGAGAACATAACCATCCATGGAGGCTATTGTTGGCGGGCACCAAGCAGACTATTTTTAGCCCGAAGTTGGTACTGAAAAGTTAGTATAAAAACAGTTTCAGTATAATTTTCAATATTTTGTGTTGCTTGTAATAAGATTTTTTATACATTTATGTTGTATTTTTATGTACATTTTAAGGAGTATTTTATGTTTTTATTTTTAGCTTGCTCTTCAAGCTAATTTTTTCCAATTTTTCATTTTTCCATAAAATGTTATTCGACAATAAATTCAGTTTGATCCTCAGAATATATCTATGGATCAGTTAATTATATACATTATTAAAATAAATTAATATAAAGATAATTTTTTCCTAGATTGTTATTAATTGTTAAGTTACGTTTATAAAATGGTTTGTATTGTTTAATGTTTTTATATGCATTTGTATTAATTAGTCTAATTTGAACGGATTAATATTTTTATAATAAAAGAAATTTAAACTGACAATTGTAACTACTAAGTGAATACTGTTTTACGAGTGTTTTTTTTTAATGAAACTTTTAAAGTTTTAGTGAGATATAATTACAAACAGTTTTGTTATTTATTTTATTTTTTATTTATTTTAGGTAAGTCTTTTTTTAAACTCTGGAAATTTATATTTATTGAGAGTTGCCTTTCTGGCTACGTTCGGGCTAAAGCTTATACTTATTCTTCAATAATTGCAACACTAATACAACACTATTTTTGCAACATTGTGTATTATTTTTTGTATGGTTTTTTTTACTTGCGTTAACAAAAATGGTAATGAGTACGTTACAATAATATCATTTCAATATTTTTTCCTATTTCAGATACTGAATTTTATCCATAATTTGTAATATTTTTTTGTCAGAACTTGTATGTGTTTTCACAAAATTATATATACTGCCTCAACAATATGTCACAATACTCTCTTTCGGTCTTTAAAGACAAGATTCAATGAAAATTTTCAACCACAGAGAGAGGCAAAGAGAGCATGCGAATTCAAGCCTGAAACGTCAGGAAACGAAAGATACCAAGTGCGCAGAAGTATGTTTTATAAGCTCTCTCAAATTACATACCTAAACTAATGCTGTACCATTAACCAAACGTAAAACCTATTATTTTATCTCAAAAACCTATTATTATCTATCCTTCGTCTGTAAACTTTATGTAAATGCAATTTAGACTTAAAAAAAGTTTTAAAAATTATAGCGTATAATTTTTATAGTGATATTTCGTTTTTAATGTTTTTTTAAGGGTATTAAATGATTGATTAGGAACAAAACTTTATTAATGAAAAAATATATGCTTGTTACTTGATAAACTTCTTAAGAAACTGACATGTTCTAAAAAATGTTATACGTATTTTACTTTTAACAAAGGTAGCATATTTTAAGTTACGGTTATAAATAAAGGGAAATTCTATTTATAAATTTTTGACTAGTGCAAAATGTGACCTTAGGACCATGTTAAGTTGGCTGCGCCATCTTGAGGCAAATTTAAGTCCATTCGATCCATGTTTTGCGCCCTCTTGTGTTTATGAATGGAGGTACAAATTTACAGTCTTGTAAGGTTGAAGATATCAAATTCCGTTGGCGGTGGTGAAGAATATAAAAAACTGTAATTTATTTTTCCCAATTACTTTTAAACTATTTTAGGTCGAATTCGTAAAAGGTTATACGACGAAGACAATTTCTGACCCACTTGCTTTGGGAGAAAAAAATGTTTCTGAACTTATAAAGTAGAAGTATTTTTGACAAGAATTAACAGACTTTTACGAATGTGTGGATTCGAAGACCATAAAAATATAAGAGTATAAAAAAGTATAAATTACACAGGCAACATGGCTGTTTTCGAATAACGACCTTCATTCTGGGAATAGAACAGGGATGATTCTGCAAATCGCAATTTGTACAAATATATAAAAAAAAATTTTAAATAAAATTATAATTGTATAAATATATTTATAAATTTTTATAAATATACGAATGTACAATATGATGTGTGTTATATAAAATTTTTATCCTCAAATTCTTGAAATTAAAAAAAATCGAATGAGGAAAGCTAATTTCGGGCGGAGGCGAAGTTAATATACCCTTGCAGTTAAAACCCTATATACCCTTGCGGATATATATCGCAAACATCGGATAAAGTTGGCCTATCCTTATAAGAATAGCCTAATAAAACCAATTAATTACAATAAAATATCTAAAAGAAAGTCCCAAGCTTCTTTGTTCAAAAATACAAAAGTTGATATTTCTACCAAATACCATTTCCGATCGTTCAGTTATATGGCAGCTATATGATACAGTCGGCCGATCCTTATGAAATTTGGCATGTCGTATTATTTTGCCAAAAATGGCTCTCATGTGAAATTTGAACTCCTGATCAAGATCAGGATCACCTCCTGAGTTGATATGAGCATGTCCGTCATGTGAAATTTGAACTCCTGATCAAGATCAGGATCACCTCCTGAGTTGATATGAGCATGTCCGTCTGTCCGTCTGTCTGTCTGTTTCTACGCGAACTAGTCTCTTAGTTTTAAAGCTATCGCCTTGAAACTTTGCACACACCCTTCTTTTCTTTGCACGCAGTATATAAGTCCGAACGGCCCGGATCGGCCGTCCTATAGCTGCCATATAACTGATTGATCGGAAATGGTATAACTTTGGTGTTTTTTAAGTAAGAGAGTTCAAATTTCACATGAGAGCCATTTTTGGCAAAATAATACGACATGCCAAATTCCGTAAGGGTCGGCCAACTATATCCTATAGCTGCCATATAACTGAACGATCGGAAACTTTCGTGTTTTTGAAGATAGAAAGCTGAAACTTGGCACAGATTATATTTTTGGTCAGTTGATCCAACCTACCAAATTTCGTAACGATCGGCCGACTATATCTTAAAGCTGCCATATAATTGAACGATCGGAAATGGTTTTTGGTAGAAATACAAACTTTGGTATGTTTGAAGATAGAAGTATGGGACTTTTTTGGGACTTTGTATTGTTATAAATAGGATTATATATTTATATTCCAATAAAGATCGGCCAACTAAATCCGATGTTTGCGACCGGAAATAGGTTTTAACTGCAAGGGTATATAAACTTCGGCTCCGCCCGAAGTTAGCTTTCCTTTCTTGTTTTGGTATCCGGTGGAATATGGTTCCAAATGGGAGGTCATTGACGCATACGAATCTCAAGGGGCCGTAAGGTTAAGACAACAAGGCAGGTGTTTTTTTTTGTTCTTTTTTTTTTTAAGAAAGGATTGAAAATTCCAAAAACTTTTTGAATTTTCTGTGTTTTGACTAACAAATATTGCACCAAATCAACATATTTTTGCACCAAAACACAGGCTATGGGTTGATCATTAAAATATCAGTTTTTCTTTTTCTTTAACAAAGAGTTCCAAGATGGTTTAATTGGTGCGGTTTAATTTAAGAGTGGGTTTAATTGTGTTATTGTAATTTATATGACAATACACTATTAATAAGGGAAAAATATTTATTCTCGTTGCAAAGAAACCAAGGGAGAAAGGGAAAAGATCGCTTCGTTACGTAGAAAGCTGGACAAAAAATTCAAATTCAATTGTTATGCCAAATTAAATTCAATGGCATAAAATATGAATTGAAGCCCAACCCAGAAAGGAAAGCTAACTTCGGGCGGAGCCGAAGTTGATATACCCTTGCAGTTAAAATCGGATGTATTTCGAATACATCAGATATAGTTGTCCGATCCTTATGAGAATATCATAATATAACCAATTTGTAAAAAATAAAGCTCAAACAAAGTATTAAGCTTCTGTCTTCAAAAATACAAAAGTTGGTATTTTTTTCAAAAAACCATTTCCGTTCGTTCAGTTATATGGCAGCTATAGGATATAGTCGGCCGATCCTTATGAAATTTGTCATATCGTATTATTCTACTAAAAACAGCTTTCGTGTAAAATTTGAACTCTCTTACTCTAAATACACCAAAGATATACCATTTCCGATCAATCAGTTATATGGCAGCTATAGGATATAGTCGCCCGATTACGGCCGTTTCGACTTATATACTGCGTGCAAAGAAAGGAAGGGTGTGTGCAAAGTTTCAAGTCGATAGCTTTAAAACTGAGACTAGTTCAGACGGACATGCCCATATCAACTCAGGAGGAGATGCCTCCTTCACTGCGTTGCACACTTTTGGACAAAATTATAATACCCTCTGCAAGGGTATAACAAAAAAGGAGAAAATCGAATGTGGTTTTTATGTTTTTTCAATCTGCACATTTCATTTATTTTTGAGTGAAAAAAATTTTAACGCTGAAATTATTATTATTTTATAATTTATTTATTATTTTTTTTATTTTTATACTGTCGGGTCTATACAGTTTATAGTTTATTTATTACGCTAAAGTATGGACATATAGCCTTAGTTGGTCGCAAGCCGACTCTTTATCGGCCACTCGACTTCAACGGGCCTATTTTAAGAGAGTTTTAGCTTCGCAATGTCTATGTCGTGCCGCACTCACTGTTCATATTATTATTCACTGCTTAACACCTTAAACTGGACGATCACAATTGTTGATCCCAGTTTCATCTGCCTGCAGAAATAAATAAATTATAACGTACAATTCTTAAATTCTACCTTTTTATTTTGGAGCGGATATACGTCATTGAAAACCATCCATGACCAAACATATACCCTTGCAGAGGGTATTCTAATTTTGGTCAAAAGTGTGCAACGCACTGAAGGATACTTCTCCGACCCTATAAAGTATATATATTCTTGATCAGGATCACCTCCTGAGTTGATATAAGCATGTCCGTCTGTCTGTCTATTTCTACGCAAACTTGTCTCTTAGTTTTGAAGCAACTTTGCACACACCCTTATTTTTTTTGCACGCAGTATATAAGTCGGAACGGCCGGGATCGGCCGACTGTATCCTATAGCTGCCATATACTTGATTCATCGGATATGCTATAACTTCGGTGTTTTAGAGTGAGGGAGTTCGGATTTTTACGAATGCTATTTTTGCCAAAATAATACAACCCACCATAAAGAAAATCGGGAAATTTCATAAGAATTGGCCGACTTTATCCCATAGCTGCCATGTAGCTGAAAAATCGAAAATGATCCAATTTCGTGTTTTTGAGAACAGATTTTATTTTGGCTTAGTTAATTCCAACTACCGAATTTCATAACGATCGCCCGACTATATCTTATAGCCGCCATATAACTGAACGATCGGAAATGGTTATTGGTAAAAATCTTCTTCTTGAAGATGGAAGTTTGGGAATTTTTTTATATTTTGTATTGTAATGAACTGGTTATATTATGATATTCTTATAAGGTTATTCGGTTTTAACTGCAATAATATGTACAAAGTTTTAACCTTCTATCTTCAAAAAAAAAACGAAAGTTGGGTGATTTCCAATCAATCAGTTATATGGCAGAGGACATAGTCGGCCTATTCCGGGCGTTTCGGCTTATACAATGCGTGCAAAAGAAAGAAAAATTTTAAAGTTTCAAGTCGATAGCTTTACAACTGAGAGTCTTGTTTGCGACACAACAAACGGAAGAACAGACATGCCTCATATCAAATCAGGAGGTGATCCTAATCAAGAATGTATATACTTGATATATATACTTTGCACACGTTTGGCTAAAATCATAATACCCTCTGCAAGGGAATAATTATATTCAGATCCTGTTTTGGGGGATTTTCGAATTTTGAAGCATAGGGGAAACGGATTTCGAATTCATATTGTTTTAGGGGTTGATTTACGTGCGCACGCGCCAGTTAAACGAGAGGGCCAATGAGAGAGTATATATATTTTGAAATCTGTCTATTTGTTCATAACAGCAGTGGTGTATGTAATTGTGTACTTTGAAGAAAGCCATTGGTAAATTAAAGATGGCGGCTGAAAATATCCTCATCCATAATAGAACACATACAAGCTTGATAAAATGTTCAATCAAAATGTTGAATTCAAATTTGAATTAAAAAAATTTTTAAACAAACGCGTATAAGAATTTAATAACAATAAATCGACTATACGAATGGTAGAACAAATTAATTTTCTTATTTTAGGCCTTTATGTATCGACATAATATCAAAAAATATTTTTTTTTCAATATATTTGTACTTTTATGTTGTTGGCCATTATGCATGTCCTTCTTACCCTTCCGCCCCACCTCCCTAACCAATCCCTAACCTACCGTTAAACCCTTTGTTTCGTAGGGATAGATTGGATAGTACGAAACATAAATACCCAAGAAATAAAAACCAAATGAAAAGAATGTTGGTACTTAATAATTGGAAATTGAATAGTAAGGATTACGGAATTTTTTACGTTTAAATCCGTTTAATAGAAACAGTATGTTTTGTGCTTGAAATCGAGTCAAGCGATTTAAAAAAAAATATATTTCAAGAAAACCCTTTTTAAAGTTTTGAGTTACAATGGAACTAGAAGAAGAGCGTAGCTTCTTTTTACTTTACCTCCAAAAGTATAGCTCGGTATGCGCTATAACTTGTAGGTTTAAAAAAAACAATTGTAGAATTAACAAAAACTTGTTTTCCCTAAAACACGTTAATATAAGAAAAGTAATATAGGATCTTGTCGGCCGATTTTTACAGTAGTCGATTATAACATAAATTGTATGACAAAGGAATTTCTATTCCTTCCAAAATCTCCAAAATCGGAAGACGACAGCTTTTAAAACCAAAATACTACTTTTCGTAAAATAGACGGATGGTAATTCTCGGCGATATAAGTTGATATAAGTCGGCGATATTCCCTGATCTTTTTTTTATTTCGTTGCACACTTTTAAAACAATTTTGTCAATCATTGGAAGGCATTTAGGTATACTTATTCATTATTTAAATGTTACCAAGCGATTCGAAAACAAATATTTGAAACAAGTGAATTTTTTTTATTTATTTGTCATGCCCACGGTTTTTATATCGTCATGCCCACTGTTACTTTGTTCAATTACTTAAACACTTAGTTCTCCCTGAATAAATTTTATTAAGAATACTAATACAGATATCTAATTTTAAACATATAATATTATTCACACTGCTTTGAAAAATTTTGTAGTCTCTATAACATGTCCGACAAAGTCAGGACTTAAAAATAAAAAAATATTTGTTGCCACAAAAAAAAAAAAAAAAAAAAAAAAAAAAAAAAAAAAAAAAAGTTATTGACTTACCTTGAAAATCTACTGTTCGTTGTATCTTGAGCTACACTGTCTTGTTTGGAACTTGCTCCCATTATAGATGGATGTGTATTTAATACATGGTGAGATGTAGCATGTACTGAAGGCAAAAGGCTTGGTGAAAATCGGAAAGGAAAATCGCTAAAATATATAAGAAATATATTATTGTATAAGTGTAGTTTAATATTGCGCTTCATGTTTTTATTAAAACATTTAATGATTTTGTTTGAAAAACTATGGAAAAACTTCAACAAAAATTTTGGATCAGACGTATATTGCAAACAACGGATTTAGTTGGCCCATCCTTTCTTTTAAGTAATTTGGGAGGGGAATTTAACCTTTAAACCAGGGATCGGCACCCCAATACATTGATATGATTTTACCGCATTAGTGTTAGTAACGAATAGCAGAAAGTAGGCTGTGTGCATGACGTTTCACACATGTATACTGTGTGTGTGTGGCAGAGCTCGGGCAGAGAAATTTCCTATGCCCCCGAGATAGGGCCGTGCCGACCTCTGCTTTAAACTAATTTCTAACTATACAAATTTTGAAAAAGCCCCAAGTTGCTATCTTCTAAAAAGCCAATGTTATGGGTGTTATGAATGTTAAGCCAATGTTATGAATAGGTAGAATTATGGTAGATCGGATCAGTAAGCAAAGTAGTCGATTTTCCCGACCCGACCATATCTCTTTCACCTAAAATTTAACTAACTAATTTTTATTTTTAAACACTTTAACGGTATGGATTCTCAGCAAAAAAATGTTGTAGCATACTTTTGCGCTTGGGCAAAACAACAAAAACTAACGTACTGGCATGCTACCAATTCAGTAGGGAAGTAGACTAAAAAGTCTACGAATCCTCTAAATATTATCCGATTTGGCTGATTTTTAGCAATTGGAGGTGTAGATTAGCAATTGGAACAGTTTGCCGTCAAAACATTTTCCAAAAACATTAACGAACTGGCGCTAACATTATATTCCTGTTTTGGAGGCGGACTCTATCTCTTGTAGTCTTCGAGATCGCACTTTTTTCAGATTTTTTTCATATATACATATATAAACTTTAGAAATAGTTTGTCATCAAAAGTTTTTCAAGAAACCGTTCTTTTCTGGCGATACAGACATTCGCGATTTTTGGGGGCTGGAGGGGGCGTGCCAAAATTTTAAAACGAACAAGAACTGCCTGGGTATTTTAGGAGTCTCCATGCCATATAGTCTCTAAATATAAAATCCATATCTCTTGTAGTCTCTAAGATCCTCGCGTTCATACCGACAGACGGGCATGGCTATATCAACTCGGCTGTTGATTCTGATCAAGAATGTATATACTAGAGGTGGGCACGGGCCGGGCTTTTTTTCGTGGCCCGCGGGCTTACAACCGCCATTTATCGTATTTTTATTGCTTATCGATGTTACTATCGATTTGCTTAAACAATATTTTACTTGTTTGCACACTACTATTTAAAATTTGGCGTCCTATTGTAAAATCCATAAACTTTGAAAAATAAAATAAAAATAAAAACATGAATTAGGATTAATAAATATGAACTTATATATATATGTATACATAAATAACATGTCTTTTAAATTTTGAAATATGTTTAAAAAGGTTTCGTGCCGGGTCGGGGTGGGCCCGGGCCTTGATGAAAAAGTTTCGTGTTCGGCCGGGCCGGGCCTCTCAAAAAAGATTTTGTTTTCGTGCGGGCACGGGCCCCAAAATACAGAACCGCGCCCACCTCTAGTATATACTTTATGGGGTCGGGAATAATTCCTTCTCTAAGTTACATATATTCACACGACTACAATATAAAAACAGGTTTAAAAACTCGGGAGGTGATCCTTATCAAGAATATAGTATATGTTTAACACTTTGAACCAAAATTATCGACCCTTAGAAATTTTATTAAAACTGAGGAACTAGTCGCGGAGAAACCTACAGATAGTAGACTACAGATACTACAAGTATAAAAACATACATTCAGTTAATAATTGCAACCTGTATAAGAATCAAGAAAAACTAAAAATAATGAAAATTGGATTTTTAGAAGAGACCGTCTTAAAATTTTGGAACAACATTCTAAAGATGTTTAAGTGTTTAATACAAAAATTGACAAAATTTGACTTTTTAAAAACGCAAAAACATTAATTTTTTTTAATATGCCCTTAAGGGTATTTTTTTTTTTACAATTTTTTTTTTTTGTACAATTTTTTTTTTTTTATTGTTATAAATGCTTTAAGGGGTTATATACAGTTGTGATATATGAAAAAATCGATTTTTTTTTATTGCATATTCTTTAAGTATATTCTATTGGGAATACTCTCACGAAAATTCATAATTATCGGAGCATTAGAACCGAAGCTGTAGCTATTTATATCGCACTATCTGCATATAAAACTTGAACAAACTTGAAACTTTAAACGCGATTATCTCAGAATCTTTTTTTGGGGAAATTACCTTTGCGGTGGACACGATTACTACTAAAACTAAAACGAAAAACTACTAATCGGATCAACACCAAATTTTGATCACTTATTTATTATGATATTAGCTAGTCCGTGAACGAGGGATTTTCAATTTTTTTGAAAACTACTTTTTTAAGGGGAGGGTAAGGTATTAAATTTTTTTTTTGTCATTTTTTTTTTATTTTTTAAATTGAATGCATAATATTTGAAGAATATTGTGTCAAAATTTCAAGTCAATTAAAGCAAAATTGACGAGGTTATTAGTTATTGACGAAGTTGCTTGCAAACGTTTTACACTGGATTTTTTTGTGTTTAAAACTTTAAAGCGTTTTTCCCACAACTCACTTTTTCAAAGTCGGTGCCCCTCATAACTTCAAAACTACTGCACCGATCCTTTTGAAATTTAAAACACTATTTCTGTACATATTTTACGAGGTAACGCTGTCGAGTTTTTTTTTTTTTGTTCATAATTTTGATTTTGCAATGACAAATTAACCGATTTTTTCCCAAAAAATTGAGTTTTTCACTTCAAAGTCTTCGAAAAAATTAAAAAATTGCTATTTTCAAAAAACCTTTACAGCGTTACCTGGGGCGAACTATTATCTAACGAATGAATTTTCATTTTTTGATTACAAATGATCCAGCACCGAGTTATGAGGGGCACCGCAATTCAACTTTTTTTGGCGACACGTCCGGACAATTGCTACCATTGCCATATTTTTAAATATTTTTTTGTAAAAATTTTATTAAACATTCTTCTAATGTCATACATTAATATACCGTTGGTTGAATAAATAAATTTTAACTGTGTCGTCAGGAAAAAAATCACAAAAACATGGCTTTTTTCGCATGATTTGACCTTACCCTCCCCTTAAAGCACAAAAAACGAAAATCTTATAACTTGAAAAAGTACATTTTTTGTTAAAAACGTCGCCATTTTTTTTTTAATCAAAATTTTAACAAATCCTCGTTCACGGACTAGACAATACAATATACTAACTAAACTTTTTTGAATTTTGGATTTCGGATGAACCGTTTTCGAGAAATCATGTCCACCGCAAGACACCATCAAAAAAAGACGATCCGGGAATTCGGCTATAACATTTTTGTTATGTAATATTTTTTTATGAAAAAATTTAATGAAGTACCCAGAAACATGTACTAAACAACGTCGTTAAAACATTTTTCATGAATATTTTCTATGGTGTCAAAAAAAAATCGATAAAAATCCATATATTTGCGCGGTACAACTGTATAAAACCCCTTAAATGACAAAAATATTGGCGTCGAATTCCAGATAAGATAGTTTGTCTATTCATTTTTGCCAAATGCTTTAAAATGGCTCTGCTGCTTTTTCTGGGAATTTCCAAAACAAGGCAGCGACATTTTTGAGAAATCTTTTGGTGATAGAAGTAATTAATGAATGTTTTAAATAAGAAAGATTACCTTGAAAGCGTTGAATTTATTGGCAATGAAGAAGGATATGGAGTTCTAAAACTCGATGCAGAGTATACAGACGGTGTATGCCTGTAAATAAACATAGGTATGGACAAAGAAGCATTTTTTGTATTAAATTGTCTTTGCCCTTAAGTCTTCAAACTATCAAAAATCATACCACGAAGCCACTTGAGATATGTCAGAACTCAGCATTGGGTATGGATATTGACCTGCGGCAAACGGATATATGGTGGGACGAGTTAGGCCTGAAAATACAATTTAAAAAATAAATGGTAAATAATTAAAATATTTATTGCGTTTTTTTTTTTTTGTAAAGAATAGGAACTTTAGAAACCATTATGATTGCCTTATTGGTTTGTAACGAAGTGGAATTAATACCTCCCATTATTTTTCAAAACACAAAAAAAAATTCCCATAATTCTGTAAAACTTACATCTAAAACTTTATAGTCAAAAGTTCTTGCGTCTGTCTCCTTCTACGCGAACTAGTCTCCGCGAAAATATCGAATTCAAAATATTAATAATTCCTTCTTTTCTTTGCCCGCAGTATATAGGTCGGAACAGTTGGGATTGGCATATAATCGATAGCTGCCATATAACTGACTGATCGGAAAAGATCGGTATCGGTCGGTATAACTTTGGTGTTTTTAGAGTTCAGATTTTGCATGAATGCTATTTTTGGCAAAATAATACGACATACCAAATTTCAAAGATATCGACCGATTATATTCGATTATATTTTCTTTAAAGTTAACGGTACAGTTTTTTTAATTATGCAATTTTGTATTTTTATCTCTTACTATATCCTATAGCTGCCATATAACTGATTGATCGGAAATGGTATAACTTTGGTGTTTTTTAAGTAAGAGAGATTACTTAAAAACTAATTTCACATGAGAGCCATTTTTGACAAAATAATACGACATGCCAAATTTCATAAGGATCTGTCGACTATATCCTATAGCTGCCATATAACTGAACGATCGGAAATGACCCAACCTTCGTGTTTTTGAAGATAGAAAACTTAGTAGAGATTATATTTTTGGTCATTTTTGAACGATCGGAAATGGTTTTTGGTAGAAATGTCAACTTTGGTATTTTTTAAGAAAAAAGTTTAGTACTTTTTTTTGATTTTGTATTTTAATAAATTGGGTTATATTATTATATTCTCATAAGGATCAGCCAACTATATCCGATTTTTGCGATATATATCCGGTTTTAACTGCAAGGGTATATAAACTTCGGCTCCGCCCGAAGTTAGCTTTCCTTCCTTGTTTATTATAATATTAGCTAGTCCGTGAACGAAGGATTTTCAATTTTTTTGAAAACTCCCTTTTTAGAGCATAAAAATCGAAAATCTTATACATTGAAACAGTACATTTTTTGTTAAAACCGTCGCCATTTTTTTTTAAATCAAACTTTTTACAAATCCGTTGTTCACGGACTAGGCAATACAATATACTAACGAAAGTTTTTTGAATTTTTGATTTCGGATGAACCGTTCTCGGGATAAAGGCGATCTTGGAATTCGGCTATAATATTTTTATTATTTAATATTTTTTTTATTAAAAAATTTAAGTAAGTACCCAGAAGCATGTACTAAACAACCTCGGTAAAACATTTTTAATAAATATTTTCTATGGTGTCAAAAAATTTCATTTTTTTGCACGGTACAACTGTATATAACCCCTTAAGGGGTTAAACTTGAAGTGAATCTAAAAGTTTACGGAAATAATATTGGTATTTTACTTTTTTTTTCACTTTTTGCTAAAAGACCTAATGATGTTAGACCTTTAAAAGACCGAATCGAATAGAACACCTTTAGATAAAAAAAACACTCAAAAGGTTCTGCAATCGAGTTTTTCCTTTTGATCGGATTCTTATGAGAATATCAAAATATGTCCAAGTTATTATACAAAATCTAAAAAAAAAACTCTTTTATAATAGTTTAAAAAAAAAAGCTTCTATCTTCAAAATACCAAAGTTGGTATTTTACCTATAATTTGGTATTTTAATATGGGAGCTGTAAGATGTATTCGGCCGATCGTTATGAAATTCAGTAGATCGGATCAACTGGACAAAAATAGAATCTGTACAAAGCTCAAACTTTCTATCTTCAAAAACACGAAAGTTGGGTAATTTCCGATTGTTCGGTTATATGGGAACTATAGTTGTCGGATAGTCGGCCGATCCTTATGAAATTGGGTATGTTAATCAAATAATCAAACAATTTTTTCCCCAATAATATCATTGTTACAAAATCAGCTATAGGATATAGTCGACCGATCCCGGCCGTTCCGACTTATATACTGCGTGCAAAGGAAAGAAGGGTGTGTGCAAAGTTTTAAGTCGATAGAATTAAAATTGAGACGCTAGGTTGTTTAGAAAC
The DNA here is from genome assembly GCF_030179905.1 of Drosophila bipectinata. Classification (NCBI taxonomy): domain Eukaryota; kingdom Metazoa; phylum Arthropoda; class Insecta; order Diptera; family Drosophilidae; genus Drosophila; species Drosophila bipectinata. The sequence continues at coordinate 14,878,794 of NC_091740.1, read as the reverse complement.
AGACAGACAGATATCAACTCAGGAGGTAATCCTGAAAAATAATATATATTTTTTATAGGGTCAAAGATTTTTTTTTTTTGCTGTAGATGATTAGGACGTTTTTTCAAATTTTAATTTTAAGAGATTGTTTTTATGATAAAATTCCTAACTATAACCGATATTTTTGCTGTATATCCGAATTCTTAGTTGGAAGGGTATATCAACTACAGCATCGCTCGAAGTTACCTTTCCTTTCTTGCTTAAGTTGAATATTTGTTGTGCTTTCAATTTTGAAATTGTAGTTAGTTGTTGGCTCAAATATATTTTCTATTGTTGTCATTTTCAAGTTCAATTGTTATAAGATGCTTCTAAAATAGAAGTTAAGCGTGAAGGGTAATAGTACAGAACCCGCGGGCTATAATGTGTATTACAAAAAACGATTGAATGAATTAATCCAGCGACAAAAGGATGTCATTATTATGTGGTTGCGCAACATGTTTTATTCTTTTCGATTTTCTACCCTTTTTCCGTCCCATCTCCACAAACACAATGGTCATGTCCTATTAACAATGTTTTCCCTTAATCTTTATTTTCGTTTGCAGTGCAACCCTTAAATGCAACTATCCATATCATGTAAGGGAAGGATTTTCAGTGCGCTTTATGTGACAATTTGTTCATGTTCATTATTATTAAGAGAATTTTTTCCTAACACTTTGTAAACAAGAACGAAAATCTAACTTCAGGTGGGACCGAAGTTGATATACCCCTTAATTTAAGGTAGAATATACATATAAGCAAATATCGGATATAGTTGAGCGGTCCTTATAAAATGTCATTATAAATCAACTTATTATAACAGAAATACCAAATTACAAAGCAGATTTTGGTAGCGGTTCCGGCTTATATACTACGTGTAAAGAATAGAAAAATTGGGGTGTGCAGAAGGGTGTGTGCAACTATTCTGACGATAGCTTTAAAATTGAGAGACTAGTTCGTTTAAGGAAAACACAGATAGACGGCCAGACAGACATGCTTATAACGACTCAGGAGGTGATCCTGATCTAAAATCTGTATACTTTATAGGGTCAGAAATGTCTTTTTTCTTAGCTGTTGCACACTTTTGACGATAATTACCCTCTATAATACCCTCTGAAAGGTTGTAGGACAACCTTTGATAGATAATAAGCCTTTGTGTAAGTTATATACAATTTTTGTGATTCTGATTACTGAAAAAATTATATATTTTAAGCTGGCAGACAAATGGAAGAGATGCAAAAGTAGTCACTTGAAGAAAACAATAAGTCTGAACCATTTTTTTGTATTTGTTGGTAATAACATATTTTAGAAACTCGCAATCCCCTGTTACCATTACCACATATTTGAAATTATATTGGGCACGATCATACTCGGATTAGCGTATGCATTTCCACTCTTTCAAGCGCTTTACAAATTTGATTCTATCTCTTTTTGTTCATTTTTAAATGGATCGTATCATTTATATGATATCTGGGACAATTTTTGAGCAGCTCTGTAAATGGAAATAAGCACCCTGATATTCAAACGTATATGCATTAAGTTCACAAGGGTTGGTTTACGCAACTAATAGGTCATGTGCGACGGTCTTTTAACCACTTTGCCTTAGGGGCGGTTTCTCTTTAATCCTTATCAAAAGTACTACTATTTCTAATTACTTAGAAATTTGTAGAATGTGTAGTAGAAAAAAAAAATACAATAGAATAACAAAATTCGTCATTAAAAATGTTAAATAAACTAATTTATTTTTAAGTTTGCATATCCAATCTTTAAAGAATTTAGTTATTATACATACTTTATTCAATAAAGTATATAACATAAAAAAAAAATATATTCATAGTTTAACCACATCAGCACATCACCCTTATTTGTTTTCGTTACCCTCGATAATTCAAATTTTATTGTGTTGTTCAATTAATATTGTGAAGTCTTTGTAAAGATTCATAATGGCGTGTAATCCTGTGGACCTCTTAAGTGCGCGCCTTTTATTTATGCCGCCGGTATTTATTTGATCAGTGGGGTCGGCATTCAGTTTGGTTTCAATTTCTCCCTTCTACAATTTCATTTCAATGTGCACAAACTATGGGGGAAACTCAGCAGAATGAAAAGATCATTGGCATATAATACTATGCTCACAAATAAAATCGCATCATACGCAATCATTATTTCATAATTTGCTTGAGCGATTCAGTTTGGGTGAGAAAGTCAAGAATGATATGGTAAAATTATTTAAAACAAGAAAGGAAAGCTAACTTTGGACGTAGCGGAAGTTGATATACCCTTGCAGTTAAAACCGGACATATATCGCTAAAATCGGATACAGTTGGCCGATCCTTCTGAGAATATGATAATATAACCAATTTATTACAATACAAAATCTAAAAAAAGTCTCAAACTTTTATCTTCAAAAATATCAAAGTTGGTATTTCTACCAAAAACCATTTCCGATCGTTCAGTTATATGGCAGCTATAAGATATAGTCGGCCGATCGTTATGAAATTTGGTAGGTCGGATAAACTGACTGAAACTGAAAAATATAATCTGTACCAAGATCCAGCTTTCTATCTTCAAAAACACGAAAGTTGGGTCATTTCCGATCGTTCAGTTATATGGCAGCTATAGGATATAGTCGGCCGATCCTTTTGCCGTGTATATACTTGCCGATATATACTTTATAGGGTCGGAGATGTCTCCTTCACTGCGTTGCACAATTTTGACCAAAATTATAATACCCTCTGCAAGGGTATACAAATTGTTTAAATCTTTAAAATTTTAATTTAAAAATTATAACTTTCATATTCATAATTTTTATACCCTTGCATAGGGTATTATAATTTTGGTCAAAAGTGTGGAACGCAATGAAGGAGACATCTCCGACCCTATAAAGTACATATATTTTTGATCAGGATTACCTCCTCAGTTGATATGAGCATGTCCGTCTGACCGTCTGTTTGTTTCTACGCAAACTAGTCTCTCAGTCTCAGTGGAAACTTTGCACACCCCTTCTTGTCTTTGCACGCAGTATATAAGTCAGAAACGCCGGGATCGGCCTACTATATCCTGCTGCTGTAGAGCTATAGGAGCTATCACTGCGTTCCACACTTTTGACCAAAATTATATTACCCTCTGCAAGGATATAACAAAAATACAAAAAGTTGTAAACCAATATATAAATAGAACATTTTTTGAGTTATGCTGCGTGTCATTTTCAGAAAACTGAAGTTAGAAGATTCGCTGCTAAATAGAAGGACAGACTAACACGACATCCCAACATAAATTTGGTGGACAGCAGAACCACCATCAGAAGACTCAAGAGGAAGCATCCACTGGATATACTAAATTTACTTTTTAGATTCATACTTATTTATCAAACTCCTATTGTCAAGGTTCACTTACAAAATTTAATTATTGTTCCTAATTGAGGGCAGATTGTAAATAAAACTTTCAAATGTTACAAAAAAAAAAAAAAATTTGGAAAACGGCATTGGAATAAATAACATTTAAAACTTCAGCTGGGCCTACGGGCGCTGTCCCACATTAAATCAATGTGAACCGCAGTACACAAGGTGCCGAACTGCATGCGCGTAAAGACGCTATATATAGCCAAAGAAAAAAGTAGTTTTGTGCGTTTGATCTGAATAAATTATATAACAAATAAAAAGGTATGGTTTTCCTTATTCCACTTTTATCCAACATTATAAACCATCGTTTGGTTTGGGAGAAGTTTACGTAAATTTAAAATGATTATGATTCACTAAATTTGGGCAAGTAGGGACATTAGACAAAATATTCTCCTGACAAAATATTTTGATAACATTCTACTCATGAATGCGCGTCGATGGGCACCTCAACCCGGTCCGATATTGCATTCAAAAGATATTCAAGAAATTAAATTTTTCTACTTCCCAAATGAAAAGGTCCGAGATTGCATTCAAAAGATATTCAAGAAATTCGATTTTTCTACTTCCCAAATGAAAAAGACTTCTTCTTCTGAAAAAAATATTCTTATTTGGGACGTGCCACTAAAACAATATAACAAAGTAATGTGCCTCGTAAAAAAATGATGGATGTGCTTTTTATGATTTTTATACCTACAATTTTTTTGCTACTAAAATTGGTATCAAATATTTTGGTCGTGGCTTGCAGGTTTATCACTGGTATTTTATGTCGTCAAGAGGTTTTTTATTGTGGTGAACAAATTTGTCACTCCTATTTTTTTTTGCAATATTCTTAAATAGTTAAAGTATAAAAAAAATGTTTAATTTTTTTTTAATATTTTACTGTGGTGTTTCCTTTTAAAACTGGGACCAAGCCATTTTTTGAATATAGATAGATATAGCTACAGGAGCAATATGGTCGACTAATATATATCAAAGTATAGACTAGTAATATTATATTTAAAAATGAGATATACTCACTCATAGCCTTAGGGTCCAGTTGATATGGTGGTATGCCGCAATGCGCCGGCGGGGGTGTAGCTAAAGCGTCTGCATTATGACAGAAAAAAGGGGGAAGTCCAATTTTGTTGGTCTGGACATGAAATTAAGCAAATAGATAATGAAAAAATATTTTAGTTAACTTTAATAATAAAAAAAAGACAGTTTAAAATAAAAAAAATGTTGTATCCTCTTTTAAATAGTTTAAACCCGTTTAATATTTATATTAATTTTTAATATTACATATTTTTTTATTTCGCAAGAAAGTCTTGTTGGTTTTTACTTACTTATAAAAACTTACTTATACCAAATCTTTTTATTTGATACTTTACTGAAAACGTTTTTAGCTACCAGAGCTTTAGCTTTACCAAAAGCTAAAGTAAAGTAAAAGTTTATGGAAATCTTGTACCGTTTGCAAGGTTATGTTACAAATCGAATATTAACAAGAAAGGAAAGCTAACTTCGGGCGGAGCCGAAGTTTATATACCCTTGCAGTTAAAACCGGATATATATCGCAAACAACGGATATAGTTGGCCGATCCTTATGATCCAAGTTAGTTGGCCGATCCAAGCTTCTATCTTCAAAAATACGAAAGTTGATATTTCTACCAAGTACCATTTCCGATCGTTCAGTTATATGGCAGCTATAGGATATAGTCGACCGATCCTAATGAAATTTGGTAGGTCGGATCAACTGGCCAATAATAGAATCTGTTTCAGCTTTCTATCTTCAAAAACACGAAAGTAAGGTCATTTCCGATCGTTCAGTTATATGGCAGCTATAAGATATAGTCGGCCGATCCTTATGAAATTTGGCATGTCGTAATAATTTGCCAAAAATAGCTCTCGTGTCAAATTTGAACTCTCTAACTCTAAAAACACCAAAGTTATACCATTTCCGATCAATCAGTTATATGGCAGCTATAGGATATAGTCGGCCGATCCGGGCCGTTTCGACTTATATACTGCGTGCAAAGGAAAGAAGGGTGTGTGCAAAGTTTCAAGACGATAGCTTCAAAACTGAGAGACTAGTTCGCGTAGAAACGGACAGACAGACGGACAGACGGACATGCTCATATCAACTCAGGAGGGGATCCTGATCAAGAATATATATACTTTATAGGGTCGGAGATGTCTCCTTCACTGCGTTGCACACTTTTGGACAAAATTATAATACCCTCTGCAAGGGTATAAAAATTTGTAAAACAATTAAGTTTTAATTGTTATTCAAAAATTGTTATTCAACTTCTAAATTGATTGAATTTTTGAAATGCACCAGTTACAAATATGGGTACATTAATAGAAAATGCACTTTTCTAAAATCCAAACTTAAAAAAAAAAATGCTGACCATTTAGTTATTTTTTATAAATTAAACTGGCAGATTATAAAAGCTTTGTATCGCCCCCAAATAGTGTTCTATTCTTGTGCGTAGCTCTATTTTCTTTTTTATTGAAAAAAAATTTTTAAATCGGAGTACTTGGACTTGTAAACCATTTCTATAAAAAAAATTTCCCACTTTTGAGACTGTAAAACTAAATTTATTATTTAAAAATATTTTAATATTTTTGTGCAGATAGGTTTAAAAAGTTATTATTAATTTAAGCTTAACTATACAATGGACAATGTAACCATATCTCTAAATTCTATCTCTATCTTTAATATAAACTTTTCCATTTCAAACGAATTTTTTTTCCTTTTCGGGTTATATACATTTTTACTCGCTTATCTAACATTTGTATACTGTGTGTACTAGGTCTGGCAGCGTATAAACAATAATAACAAGCTACGTTAGCTACAGCGGCAAATGATTCAGTGAAACTGAAAAATTTTCTTTGATGTTGCCGCGGCTAAATGAATAAGAAACGTGCCGCTGGCATAGCCTTCCTTCCCCACACAGATCTACCCTCATTGACATCGAAATGTGATGTTGAATATATATTTGCTTTATTATACTTCCATGCTTTTTCACAATAAGAAAAAAATATATAAAAATTAAGCATATACATTAATAATTAAACATTTAAATAAATTCAAAAAAAACAAGAAAGGAAAGCTTACTTCGGGCGGAGCCTTAGTTGATATACCCTTGCGGTTAAAACCGGATATATGTATATCGCAAACATCAGATATAGTTGGCCGATCCTTATGAGAATATCATAATAAAACCAATTAATTACAATAAAATATCTAAAAAAAAGTCCCAAAAGTATTTGGTATTTCTACCAAAACCATTTCCGGCCGAGATCGGCCGACTATATCCTATAGCTGCCATAAAACTGATTGATCGGAAATGGTTTAACTGCGGTGTTTTTAGAGGTAGAGAGTTCGGGTTTGTACGAATTTGTACGAGTTTTACGAATGCTATTTTTTACAAAATAATACGACCCACCAAATTTCAATGGATCGGCCAACTATATCCAGAGCTGCCATTACCATTTTGATTGGTAAATAAAAACATTTTCCAAAAACAAATTGCCGCGTCCACGCATTCAAAATTTTAGCACATCTCCTCTAAGAATCTGCCGATTTGAATGAAATTTTTAGATATATATTAAGTTTTTCTTAATATGTACAAGTTTTTCAAAAACCTTTCAGTACTGGCGTTACAGAAATTCGCAATTCGTGCGGGCGGAAGGGGCGTGGCAAAAAATTTGAAACAATCTTGAGCTGCGTGGGCATTGTAGAAGTCTCCGTGCCAAATCCAATAGCTGTACCTCTTATAGATATATATATATAGATATATATTAAGTTTTTCTTAATATGTACAAGTTTTTCAAAAACCTTTCAGTACTGGCGCTACAGAAATTCGCAATTCGTGCGGACGGAAGGGGCGTGGCAAAAAATTTGAAACAATCTTGAGCTGCGTGGGCATTGTAGAAGTCTCCGTGCCAAATCCAATAGCTGTACCTCTTATCTCTGAGATCCACGCGTTCATACGGACAGACAAACATGACAATATTGATTTATGGGGTCTGTTCTGATACCTTCTCTATGTAAGAGAACATAGCGAACATAGCGGTAAAAAAAAACACCGAAAACCACAATCTTATGAAATTTCCGACCAACCGACCCCGGCCTTTTCGACTTACATATATACTGAAAAGAAAACCAAAGTACGATACGTTTAAAAGTGGGAGACTAGTTTACGTATCAACAGACCAACTAACATTCTTATTTAAATTCAGGAGGTGATCGTGATCAAGGATGTATACCCTATAGGGTAGGATATGTTCCTCTTTATATGCGTGTTACTCTTTTGACCAAATTACAAAACTCTCTACAAGGGTTTAAAAAGAACACAAACGGTCGCAGGTGTTATTTTGCCCTGGAGTGGATTGTCTGATTAGGTTTTATTTTGTATATATTTTCTTACCATTGTGACTGGTAATCCACTTGTGGACCCATTCGCATATGAATACGGCGAAACTAAATATCCCATATTAAAGCCTGGTGTGTGAGTATCAAGTTTATCTAAAATGTAAAGAATTAAACTTTATAAGTATGTAAAAAAAAAAAAACAAGAAAGGACAGCTATAGTCGAGTTTCCCGACTTTTTTATACCCGGTACTTATCTCTTCTACCCATAATTTAACTAGCCCTACAAGTTGAAACGTTAACGGTATGAATTCTCCGAAAAAATTGTTGTTGCATACTTTTGCGTTTGGCCAAAACGACAACTACGGCCATACTACCGATTCAGTAGGGAAGCAGACTAAAAAGTCTATAACTCCTTTATTTATTATAGGTGTTTATTAGCCATTGAAACAGTTTGGCATCAAAACATTTTCCAAAAACATTAACGAATTGGAGATTTAACGAAAACTTGGGTAACACAAATTTGACCGGCTGACACAAATGGTTGACACAAATTTGAAATTTTATTCGAAACTTAACTAATAATAGATTTTTATAATACCTTAATGTTTGGGATAACACAAGAAACATTTCAGAAAAAAGTAAAAATGTTGAATTTAACAGAAAATCAATGGGTCAAAATAATAGTAGTAAAATCTGCCAGCCTAAATAATTTTTCTAAAAATGTTTAAACAATTGATAATTATAAAGTAATGTTGAAAGAATTTTTTAGTATTTATTTGAACCGCCTGTGTTAGATCATAACGTCAGATCATAGATCAAAACGTTGTGAAGTGTTTTATCAAATAGTCTATCAAATTTTTTCGTAATTCAGGCTCAGGGTTTTATTTCTAGGACTAATCTCTTCAATTCACACCATAAGATCGCAATTGGGTTGAGATTAAGTAAAACAAGAAAGGAAAGCTAACTTCGGTCGGAGCCAAAGTTGATATACCCTTGCAGTTAAAACCGGATATATATCGCAAACATCGGATATAGTTGGCCGATCCTAATGAAATTTGGTAGGTTAGATGAACTGACCAAACCAAAACTAGAATCTGTACCAAGTTCCAGCTTTCTATCTTCAAAAACAAAAGTTGGGTCAATTCCGATCCTTCAGTTATATGGCAGCTATAGGATATAGTCGGCCGATCCTTATGAAATTTGGTAGATTGGATCAACTGACCAAAAATGGAATCTGTATTAAATTCCAGCTTTCTATTTTTAAAAACACGAAAGTTGGGTCATTTCCGATCGTTCAGTTATATGGCAGCTATAGGATATAGTCGGCCGATCCTTATGAATTCGTCGTATTATTTTGCCAAAAATAGCTTTCATGTTAAATTTGAACTCTCTTACTCTAAAAACACCAAAGTTATACCATTTCCGATCAATCAGTTATATGTCAGCTATAGGATATAGTCGACCGATCCCGGTCGTTCCGACTTATATACTGCGTGCAAAGAAAAATGGTGTGTGCAAAGTTTCAAGTCGATAGCTTTAAAACTGAGAGACTAGTTCGCGTAGAAACAGACAGACAGACAGATGGACAGACGGACAGAAGGACAGACGGACAGACGGACATGCTCATATCAACTCAGGAGGTGATCCTAATCAAGAATATATATACTTTATAGGGTCGGAGATGTCTCCTTCACTGCGTTGCACACTTTTGGACAAAATTATAATACCCTCTGCAAGGGTATAAAAATGGAGTGACTCAGTTCTTTCACAAAAAATACGGAAGTATCACTTCGCTTAAAATTTTTGAGTAATGGTGACGATCAGTGATGATTTTGAACCAATAAATGGTCGACCCTAATAGTATAAAAACTAAGTCAAATCAATTTCAAAAAAGTTTTTGAATTAATGTTACCTAATTTTTTATGTAACAATGTAAGAATTATTTTTTTTTTTTTTGTTGGAGGACTTTTATATTGAAAATATTTTTTCTAACTGTTCCGGCTTACTGACATTCTGGCTGCCCCACTAGACGGTTCGCTATCCTTTTTGACATATCTATCGCATTTTTTATGCTGGCTCATATTAATATAAGATTGATGATTTCTTCTCTACGTTACATACATTGTCACGACTGCTATATTGCTTTTAACTCTAGGAGTACCGGGTATAAAAATACCTATGTTTATATCTTTTAAACCGCCGAAGTTGCGGCATTTCTGATCGTTCAGTTATATTACAGCCAAGGAATGTAGTCCGCCCATATGGGGGAATGGGGTTAAATCGTGAAAAATAAAAATTTAAAATGAGCGTATTGGTTTTTTTGTTGAACTTGTTTCATTTTATTTATTGGAATTAATTGAATATTTAAATAAGATATTTAAAGAATGTTTATTTTTATACCCGGCACTCGAAAAGTACAAAGGTGTAAAAAAAGTCCCACAGAGAGAAGAGACGGGTATAACGTAAGATGATCAAATCTTAGGGATCAATATGGGTATAACGGCCCATTGACACCCATCAGTATGGGTGTAACGAGAAGTTGGTAAAATAATATAAAAACCAATAAAATTTTTAAATTACTATATACTTACTAAAAACTGGGCTGTGCTCCAGACGTACAGCTTTTTGGCCCTTGTCCTAAAACAAAAAAAATACAGAATGGATATACTTAATAATATAAGCTATATAAACATATTTACTTCTATATGAACAACATTTAATGTTATATTTTGTTGTGATAAAAAAGTCATTGAATCCAAACTCAATGTGTATTGTTCTTTTATTTAGTTTTATGACTGTAAGATATATCACTTCTCTTCCTTCGCTTAAGCGAACGGTCGTGTTTTTTGTGTTTTTTTTTATAATTCTTGCTGTAAACCGGGTTATACAAACCCTGCTTCTTCCTCTTCTTTTCTTGTGCAATAGAGGTTCCTATCTCTATTTCTTCATTTTCCTTTGCCCACTTGAATCGCTCTCTTCAAAGCTCCAGCGTTGGCTCTATTTGGCACTGTTCTTCAAGGTTTGTAAATTGTTTTTGAAACTTTTTATATTTTTAATAGTAAAATGTAATAAGAAAATCTCCTCATCCCTGCCTTCCATCCACTGCTGGCTATGTGAATACGTTGTACACGCCAAGTTTGCCGGGTTCACTGCCTCAGTTTCGGATGCAATTTCCCGTAGGTCTGGTTTCCAATATTGTCGTGCTTTCCAGGACGAAATGAGGTCGTTTATAAGACAGGCTAAGAATGGATTTTAAGAGTTGATCACTGGTTTTCGAAAAATCAATTGCCAGCTCTGCGCGCTTGACTCTCAGCTTAGGGTTCTTCAGCTAAATGCTAAAGGAGTCCCATAAGCGTAGGAGTGATGCGATGTTAGTGATCCGCTTCAGCCTGCTCTGCCAACAATGACAAAGCCGCTTATATCTCCAACTGCCGCAAGGGCTAAAACAAAGAACAATTCGCCGTCCGAATTTTTCAGTGGAAATGAGCAATTGGTCTTTCGTGGCATCAATTCAAGTGAAACCACAGATCCAATTGAACGAAACCCCCGTTAGAGTCACCCAATAGGGTAAACTACCAACCGGATTGCCGGTACCGAAAGATGTTGAAACATATATTTGTTTCTCGGCTTGTCCTGATACTACAGAGATTGATATGTCGGCTTTCATAACTAAAAGACATAACTAAACACATATTTATGTATATATATATAAGGCGCACGTCTTTTTTCAAGATTCATGATTTTTCATGATGCCCGCGATGATGTTTCAAAACGATTTGTTTACCCAGGAGTCCTTATTTTGGTAGACTCTAATCTCGCTTCTGAAGAGGTAGAATCACAAGAGTTTGGTGATATAGAATTTATTTTCATTAAAATCATTTTGTCCGGTAAATTCATATATTACCTGTTCATATATACCTCCTTCTAACCACCCACATAATGGCATAATTTGTCTGTCAATCAATCCTTTTTCAATCTTAATTCCGATTGTGACCAGATTTTACCTTTGTGTGACTTGAATATCCCAGAACTAAAGTGGTGTTATGCCGATAACTCGCCATCTTTATCACGTATCACGGGTAATAAAACGCACACATGTTTAACATTTGAGTTTGTTCATGAGAGCAAAAAAAACAAAGAGAGTATTCACTGAGCAAAAAAACGTAGTTTGTTAATTCAAAAGTTTTAATGGGCATTTAAATAGTGCCTTTTATATTTGAGAAAGTTTTTCTAGCAATTGTTGGTAAAGAAATGAAAAAGTGTGTTTCCCTAAATATAATTTATATGGAGAAAACTTATTCCTCCCAAATTTTGGATAGTATTTTTCTCAGAGAAAAAATTTTCTTTTTTAGTTTGTGAGTCAGGCAAAATGAGAGTCAATGAGAGAGCCAACAACTGATCAAAAACAATCATTATTCTCTAAAAATAATTAGTGGTTAATGAGTTATATTTTCTGAACATTTGACTGAAAATCTCCTTAGACCACATATGCAGGTACCATTTAGTACCATGTAATTTTCACTAACGTCCTTTCTTAACATTAACAAAACTAAACATGAAGAAATCATATTAATACCCTTGAAGAGGGTATTATAATTTTGGTCGAAAGTGTGCTTTGAGTTGATCTAAGTCGCACGTCTGTGTGCATGATGTGAAACTTTTCACACACCCTTCTTTCCTTTCCTTACGTATTATATAAGTCGGAACGTCCGGGATCGGCCGACTATATCCTACAGCTGCCATATAAATTGGTATACCAATACCAAAGTTGGTATTTTTACCAAATACCACTTCCGATCGTTCAGTCATATGGCAGCTATAAGATATCGTTATGAAGTTTGGTAGGTCGGATCAACTGACTAAATATAGAATATGTACGAAGTTCCAAATATCTGTCTTCAAACCCACGAACGTTTGGTCATTTCCGATCGTTCACTTATATGGCAGCTATAGGATATAGTCGGCCGATCCTTACGAAATTTAGCATGTCGTATTATTTTGCCAAAAATAGCTCTCATGTCAAATTTAAACTCTCTAACTCTAAAAACACCAAAGTTATACCATTTCCGATCAATCAGTTATATGGCAGCTATAGGATATAGTCGGCCGATCCTTACGAAATTTGATTTGAAGAGACTAGTTCGTGTAGAAAAAGACAGACAGAAGGATCGACGGACAGACGGACATGCTCATATCAACTCAGAAGGTGATCCTGATCAAAGACTTTATACTTTATAGGGTCGGAGATGTCTTCTTCACTGCGTTGCACACTTTTGACCAAAATTAGGGTATTCCCCATTGCAAGAGTATAACAATTTATAAAAATAAAAAATATAAAAAAAGTTACAAGCTTCTAACTTCAAAAATACTATGTTGGTATTTTTACCAAATAAAAAATACAATGTACCACCAAAAATACCACTGTATGTGGTTTGAGATGATTTCTTCTCTATGTTAATTACATGCACACGAATACAATATTCTCTTTTACTCTATAGGTACTGGCTAAAAAAGTATAACTTACCTCGCTTTCCGTTAGGTCTATCAAGCTTGATTTCTCTTCAACTAATAGATTTTCAGAAGATATTTTATCATCTTCACGATCCCCTTCGTCTTTGAATATTTTAACTTCATCAGTACTACATAAATCATCTCCAGATGATCCATGTCTGGTGTGTGTATGCGGCATGTTTTTACCCTTAAAATTTTAATGTGATGTCTAGAGTGTGCTAGATCTTGTTAGCTGCAACAAATATGGAATCTTCGAAAATTGTCGCCATAGCAATGTCCTTAGTCCTTAGTTCTGAATGTTGCCAGAATTAATACTTTTCGAACCGTTTGAGACATCTAAAAATGTAGATATTGTATTTAACAGTAAATGGGTTTTTATTTATCATTTATATTTACATTATCAAAAGAACATTATAACTTCGTCAAAAAAAAGATATTCATAAAGAAAATTCGAGACTTTTCAAGTAATAGTTAAAATTTTAAGTTTCTATTTACACGCAATATAAAAAAACACACAGAATAGGTGCAGATTGTTTGATAATACAGACCGACAAAAGTCAGTTTTTCATATTACCCTTGGGCTCCCCTGGACAAAAGTACAGAACAAACATAGATTTCATCACCCACAGTTTCCGTGGAATACCTAAGAGAAAAAATTTATCAAATTTTACCATATATTGAATTACGTATGCCGTGTAATTGCGTTGAACAGCGTTTTATAGTTCATAATAAAAAAAAATAAAATGATATGTATCATTTCCATATCTCCATATCATTTTTGAAATGTGTATTGATTTGAAATAATTTTTTTGCGGGAGTCAGCGGGGCAAAATTTTGAAACAAACTTGATCTGTGCGTGTATCATAAGAGTCCAAGTTCCAAATCACTTATTTTTTTAGTATATAAAAACAAGTGCAAAATTATTTCAAAGTATATGTTATAGAAAGATATCGTCTCAACTACTACGTGCAAAATAAAGAAGTTTATGTGCTTAATAATAAATATCAAAAATATACAAACGTAATTTGTTGTCGCGTCGTTTATACTCGTAGACAGAAACTATCAACTTTTTTTTTTTTTTTATACTCTTTTAGAGGGTCTTATAATTTTTGAAGGATAAATCTATAAATTTTATTTTTGGCCATCCGATCTGCCCAATTTTAACAGAATCGACCAACTATATGCTATCACTGCCTATATAATAGTTCTTTACAGCAATGGTATATTAACTTCCTATCCGCCCAAAGTTAGGTTTCCTTTCTTGTTCAGAATAATTTTTCATACATTTGGAGCAGTGGTCGGCACGGGCGAAATTTTAGGAAATTTCTCTGCCCGAGCTCTGCCACACACACACAGTATAAATGTCTGAAACTTCATGCTCAAAGCTTACTTTCTTCTATACGTTACTAATACTAATGTGTTAAAATTATATCAATGTATTGAGTGCCGACCACTGGCTTAGAGTACGTGTAATAATGAGTAAATACACATTTAATTAAAACAGACAAGAAAGAAAAGCAAACTTTGTTATATACCCTTGCAGTTGTATATACCCTTGCAACCCGAAGTTGTTATACCCTTGCAGTTACATCCGGATATATTTCCCAAAAATCGGATATAGTTGGCCGATACTTATGAGAATATATAATAGAATCAATTTATTACAATACAAAATCTAAAAAAATGTCCCAATCTACTATCTTCAAAAACACCAAAGTTGGTATTTTTACCAAATACCACTTCCGATCGTTCACTTATATGGCAGCTATAAGAAAAAGTCGGCCGATAGTTATGAAATTTGGTAGGTCGGATCAACTGACCAAATATAGAAGCTTTACAAAGTTCTATCTTCAAAAACACGAAAGTTGGGTCATTTCCGATCATTCAGATATATGGCTGCTATAGGATATAGTCGGCCGATTCCGGCCGTTCCGACTTATATACTGCGTGCAAAGGAAAGAAGGGTCGATAGTTTCAAAGTCGATAGCCTTAAAACTGAGAGACTAGTTCGCGTAGAAACAGACAGACAGACGGATATAGTCAATTCAGGAGGTGATTCTGATGAAGAGAATATATATACGTTGTAGGGTCCTTCACTGCGTTGCACACTTTTGGACAAAATTATAATACCCTCTGCAAGGGTATAAAAAGGAAAGGCAACTTCGGCCGAGGTTATTACACTATTGTATTTTCCTCAGTTATGGAAAGAATAAAGCCTTTAGAAGGTGGTGATGCATATCTGCATCATACCGTTAAAATGCCGTATTTCTTGATCGATCGGAAATGGTATTCGGTATAACTACCAACTTTGGTATTTTTAAAGATAGAAGCTTGGGACTTTTTTTTTTTTAGATATTTTGTTGTAATTAATTGGTTTTAATATGATATTCTCATAAGGATCGGCCAACTATATCCGATGTTTGCGACATAAATATATCAGGTTTAAACTGCAAGGGTATATAAACTTCGGCCCCGCCCGAAGTTAGCTTTCCGTTCTTGTTTTTTTTTTATAATTTTTGTGAGCTCCAAATATATGGTTTTTAAACAAATTGGTGATGTATGTTAATGGAATGTAAAAGTTATTTGACTTAAAATTTTTTTGATTCGTTAAGGTAACGTTGAAAAATAAAATAAAATTTATGAATTGAAAAACTTATAACTAATTAAAAAACGTTAGATCCAATAAAGCTATCTAAACATGCAATACTTCGTTGGAAAGGGATTTTTAATATCTATTGATCTTTCACTAAGAATAAATATCTAAACAGTCCGGAAAAATACACAAAGGCATTTTTTGAACAAATTTTTTATAATTGGCTCTAACGATTTGTTTTAATTTACTATTAAAGATAGTCCTTTAAATGACCCAACTTTTGATATATCGCCTGTATCTATAATAACCGTATTACTTAAGATATAATCTGATATATTTTGACTTCTCAACCTGACACTTAGTGTGTGTGTTATTTCGTTATCGTTAATGCAAAAATTCAAATGAGCACTAATATAGGGCCTTTGTATTTTTAGGAGAGATTTTCTAGCAACAAATCTAAAGAAAATTAGGCACTTCCCCATTCATGCTTTGTATGTGTTTTGGAGTTCTCGCTTATATTTCAAGAGTTCCGACTATGTGAATCGCTCATCAGAAAGAGAATACGTTTATTTCTTTATGAAATCATATTTCCTTTTTATACCCTTGCAGAGGGTATTATAATTTTGTCCAAAAGTGTGCAACGCAGTGAAGGAGACATTTCCGACCGTATAAAGTATGGTATATATATTCTTGATCAGGATCACCTTCTGAGTTGATATGAGCATGTCCGCCTGTCCGTCTGTCTCTTTCTACGCAAACTAGTCTCTCAGTTTTGAAGCTATCGACTTGCAACTTTGCACACACCCTTCTTTCCTTTGCACGCAGCATATAAGTCGGAACGGCCGACTATATCCTATAGCTGCCATAAAACTGATTGATCGGAAATGGTATAACTTTTTTGGCAAAATAATACGACATGCCAAATTTCATAAGCATCGGCCGACTATATCCTATAGCTGCCATATAACTGAACGATCGGAAATGACCCAACTCTCGTGTTTTTGAAGATAGAAAGATAGATAGATCTACCAAATTTCATAACGATCGGTCGACTATATCTTATAGCTGACATATAACTGAATGATGGGAAATGGTTTTTGGTAAAAATACCAACTTTGGTATTTTTGAAGATAGAAGCTTGGGACCTTTTTTTTTAAATATTTTATTGTAATTAATTGGTTTTATGATGATATTCTTATAAGGACCGGCAACCTTTATCCGATGTTAGCGATATACATCCGCTTTTAACTGCAAGGGTATATCAACTTCGGCTCCGCCCGAAGTTAGCTTTCCTTTCTTGTTAAAAATAAAATTACTAAATCTATATAAAAATAAATATACTTGCTTGGCCGATACAATAAAAAAAAAAAATTTCGTTTATATCTATAAACCAATATACGAGCTAAATTACCGGTGATGAACTCAGTGCCACGCCCAAAATATCTGATAAAAATTTTTGAGTCAACTCAAACTTCTCCCAAATGACATGTGGCCCAAATGACTAAATGTTTTTTATAAAAATGTACTACTGAAAACAACACCTTTCACTTGGTATATAACTCATTCATATCGAACACACACGGAAAATTGCCAAGTCTTCTGCTATATATGTATGTATAGTGTCCGGTCGCGCACTGTAAAGCTGCGGTAAAGCGGTTCGTCACCTTGTAGACTATCGTCTACAAAGGAAAATAAAAAAAATATTAATTTTCAATCTTCTCCTCTATAAAGAATTCTAAAAAGAAAATTAGTCCATTTGATATGGACGAAACAAATGCTGGTCAACGCAATTACACGGCTTACATAATTCAATACATATATGTACAAATGGTAAGATTAATGTCCTCTATGGTTTACGGTAAAATCATACATATGGTAAGATTTGATCAATTTCTTCCATTTATGTTCCGCAGACACTCTGGCTTATGGAATCTATGTTGGTTTTGGATTTTGGTTGAGGGGAGCCAGGTTATGAAATATATTGCTTCAAAGGTTATGAAGCAAGTAATATTATGCGTGGAATAAAAATAAATTAGATTTTGTTCCCTGTGTAGTCAGAACCATAAGTATAGAATTAAACATATACATATGTACATATATACATATATACATATAATTATATTTTGTAAGGCGAGTATCTTGGCCTGTCTGGGTCATTTTTGATAAACACTGTTCGGTTTGAAAGATTTTTAAATAATTCGGAGTATTACCCGAATACAATATCGTACTTTGCTACCTGTATGTCGGTTTCCTTAGATTTTAAAGCAAAGGGAAAGATAGGTAGTATGGTACTCGAAGAAGGAAATAACTTTATGTATGTACATAAATACATACATAGTTCAAGGTAAGACTTTACCTACAACAGCAGTGTCAACAACAACAAGCTACGCATCGGCGCAAGAATAATGACACAACGAGTTTCTATTTAGAGACCAGATTGTGGTATATCAACAGGTAGAGACCAAAATACGGCTTGGGCTATACAAAAATAAGAGTAAAACAGAATACAGAAAATTTTATTTTCAGCAAACAAATAAACAAACATCATGGTTTGGGTTGCTGGGTTACGCTGTCATTGTATGAGTGGTGAAGCCAAATCCAAAGACTCGAAACAGAGGATCTTCGGAAGAAGTATATATGAATGTATGTATCTACATAAAGCAAAATGACGCCTTTTACTACACTTGCGTTTAGAACTGTTTACATAAAAATTTTTTTATTTATTTTGCAAGTCGATTGTCCTTATGAAGAATTTGAAAAATATTTCAAAAGACAATATAATCTTATTATATTTTATTTTATTAAAATTTTCTTTTAATAATTAATATTATTTATTTAAATATAAATATATATGTTTTTATCAATATATAAATTAAATTTGACTTACATTTTTTACATGGGAAGACACAAATTAAAGCGGTAGAAAAATAATTTTCCGACGGCAAAACATGATTTTTAAAAGTTTGCTTTAACTTTCTTTTGAATAGGCCTAAAACATATTCCATGTGTTCCACAATTTCTATGTATGATTTTTCACTTTTTTATATAAATTTATACTTTTTACACACTTTCACAAATTTTTATTCTTGAATTGCAGTTGACGAGTACGCCGAACATTCATATGTATGGAGCTTGATCGCACTGTGTTCTGTTTGTATCTGCCAAAGCACGATACCGAGGTACATACATAAATATCCTAGATTTACATACACCTACACTACAACTGCATTAGTATGTATAGGTACGTACATATATAAATATATACTTGTCAAAGCAGATCGTAACACGATGGAAATATTGTTTTTCGCTTATTTATGTACAAATTTTTGTACTTAAAGTTAGGTGTCGGGCCCAGCTTAGCACTTCTGATCGAACAGGCACGAGGAACTTTAAAAATAAATTAACCTCCACACTTAAAAATATTCTTTAAACCAAATGAATCCGCTACCGCGATACGTCAGTAAAGAAATTCAAAATTAGAGTGGAGAAAAATATTCAAGCAACCATCGAATTAAACATCGTTTAATAACCTCAATATGTGGTCTCTAGCGATAATTTAGCCCATCACTTTTTGATTGCTTTCTGTCTCTCTCTCAACCGGTATAGCACGAACCGGGTAATAGGGGTGATAGAACTTCGATGAAAATAAATTATTATATTTTATACAATATATAAAATATCGATATTTTTATTTTTCAATAGCATTTTTTTTACCGTCTAATGTTTACATTTGAAAACTTTACAGCATGGTTAACACTTTTGTCGTTTGGTACAATCCAAATACAGTGCTGCAAAGTTATAAAATACATTTTTAATTTCTTATGAAAACAACGGAGTCTAATATATCCGCGCTTTCTAACACCAAAATTTGGTGCTTACATGCCCGCCCTTTGTGCGGTCTTTTAAATTCAATCGATTAATTTTTTATTGAAACAAAATAATACAAAATTTTTTTTTGTTGCGGACAATTTTCTGACATTTTTTAAAAATATTTTCTCAGGCGAACATATCGCGAACATTTTTATCGCGATATTGAAACATACGCACATACATCTAAAAAAAAAATTTAGGGGAACTTTTAAAGAGACCTAGTGGGAATTGTTTATTAGGTCGAATATAGTACAAAACCGTGTTTGAAATATTTTTAACACCCTCAAAATCTTGATTTATTTGGAAAACGTTTTCGTGACTATTGTGTGCTTAAAAATTCCTAAATGCTTAATTTTAAACCGATTTTAAAATTTCCTACGTTTTTCAATAGTTAAATGTTGTAGCTTTTGAAAAAAATATGTATCTTACATTATTTTAAACAAAAAAGATACAATTTTTACACAAGAAACTGACATTTTGGAATTTGGTTCGTGTTTTTCGGTCTTTGACACCATTTTTTCGGTATAACTTTCAAGGTATCATGATACAATTATATACATGATAATTATATAATATTACATATTATATTATATACATTATATACTAACTTCATGATACAGAAGTTGAAATTGACAAGATTAAATCAAGGGAGTTCGCTGCTAAGAATATGGAGGAGGCGGCTAGATATGAGAAGACAAAATTTGATAAAAAGATAAAAAAAATTTCTAAAAATGTATAAAAATGTATAAAATATAAATGATAAAAATTTAAGGCTAAAGTAATAAGGTTCTGTGTGGGGGACTTTGTGTTGCTTAAAAACACCGAGAGACAGCAAACGAAACTAGATCCTAAGTTCAGAGGACCCTTTTTGGTGGTCGAGGTATTGGAGGGAGATCGATACGTCTTAAAGTCTACACAGAACAGTAGACGTTACAAGTACCCACACGAAAGTTTGCGAAAGTCACCGGATGTGCAAATTCCAGAAGAGCTTGATGTAAATTACAAAGAACAAAGTCAGTTGGAAAAGTCTGTTGAAAAAGAGAATTCGTGAAGCCATGTGATTGGCGATGAACGAGAGTTGATCTAGAAATGTTTGATGAATTCGTGAAGCCAAGTGTTGGGCGATGGACGAGTAATATGTTTGATGAATTCGTGAAGCCAAGTGTTGGGCGATGGACGAGTGATATGTTTGATGAATTCGTGAAGCCATGTGTTGGGCGATGGACGAGTAATATGTTTGATGAATTCGTGAAGCCAAGTGTTGGGAGTTGGACGAGTGATATGTTTGATGAATTCGTGAAGCCATGTGATTGGCGATGGACGAGAGTTGCTTTAGAAGTCAAGTGTTGGGCGATGAACGAGTGATGTGTTTGATGAATTCGTGAAGCCAAGTTATGGGCAATGGACGAGTAATATGATTAATGAATTTGTAAAGCGATGTGTTTGGCGAAGAATTTAAAAGTTGCCTTGTACAAGTTAAGTTAAGTTATGTTAAGGAACATTATACGAATTTGAGATTAAAATTATAAAGTGGAATGAAATTCAGGTGTTTATTATAGACACGAGGACGTGTGTATGTCAGGGTGGCCGTGTCGTAGAGAAGACAATTCAGTCTCTCGTTAGACTGAGACTCTATGGTGTGACCATAGGTCGTGCAAGGATATATCATTTCTGGTATGATGGGGACTCAGTTGATGAATTGAGGCCGTGTGTGGTTTCGTTGTGTTGCTGGATCTGGTCTTTCTAATTTTCACTCGTTACTTCTATTCGTCTCGAGCTTTAGCGTGGTATCCTGTTGAGGACTGTTGAATAAGAGGCGGCTATGAGCAACAAAGGCAGCGAAGACTCGCAGCATCATCCAGGACTTGGAATGAAGGAGCAGCAAGCTAGTGATCAAGCGACTGATGAGAGTCGACGTGAAGAAGACTTCAATTCTCCGACATGCGAAGTGGGATTCGGCCCTAACCAAAATTTTTCTAGAGACGTATTCGAGACGGACCTGGTTAAGAAGCTACAGACGCCGGCAAGTGAGTTGCAACAGACTAGCGAGATTTTCCTGCCGAAATTTAATCCGGACGTTGTTGGGATGGATGCCACGCAGTGGTGCGCTACGATCGACACATCTTACGTGAAAAACCTAAAGTAACAGCGCTCTTATATAAGCGTTAAGTAAAGCTTTGGAAGGCACAGCGGCGCAATGGTTATCTCAAATATGTTACCCGGGAATAACTTGGCAACAGTTCCGGCAATTGTTTGAGCTGCGATACGAGACTTCAGAGACGCCAGCCGCCGTTATTGTAAATGTTCTTAATAGTCGTCCAGGCAACGGTGAAAGTCTGTCTGTTTTCGAAAGTCGCAGTGTGACGTCACTGTGCACTATTTGAATCCTGAATTTCCAAGTTTGCATCGCGCTGGTTCTTGGGCACATGGCTAATTTCGATCGGCGTCTGCAGCGAATGATACACACAACGCATGTTAACAATCGACGTGAACTGCAAGCGGAGCTGCAAGCATTCTCAGCGCTAAGGGAGCGCCCAAATTCAACAAACTGGGAACCAGAGACGAAGCGAGCTAAATCTGTGGAAATCAAATGTTATCAGTGTGGAAAACTAGGCCACAAAAAGCAAGACTGTAGATCTGAATCTCAGGGTTCGACAAATGTACATGTAAAAAAAAGTACAGAATGCTGGATTGGGGGTAAGAACGGAAAAAAGAGTGGAGCTATGCGCTATAGTGGAGCCTCAATCGAGTATGCTGGTCAATGGTGAGAGATTTCCAATTCCATTTGATTCGGGAGCTGAGTGCTCATTAATTAAGGGGAGGGTAAGGTATTAAATTTTTTTTTTTTTCATTTTTTTATTTTTTAAATTGAATGCATAATATCTGAAGAATATCAAGTCAATTCAAGTCAATTAAAGCAAAATTGACGAAGTTATTAGTTATTGACGAAGTTGCTTGCAAACGTTTTACATCGGATTTTTTTGTGTTTAAAACTTTAAAGCGTTTTTCCCACAACTCACGTTTTCAAAGTCGGTGCCCCTCATAACTTCAAAACTACTGCACCGATCCTTTTGAAATTTTAAACACCATTTCTGTACATATTTTACGAGGTAACGCTGTCGAGTTTTTTTTTTTTGTTCATAATTTTGATTTCGCAATGACAAATTAACCGATTTTTTCCCAAAAAATTGAGTTTTTCACTTCAAAGTCTTCGAAAAAATTAAAAAATTGCAATTTTCAAAAAACCTTTACAGCGTTACCTGGGGCAAACTATTATCCAACGAATGAATTTTCATTTTTTGATTACAAATGATCCAGCACCGAGTTATGAGGGGCACCGCAATTTAACTTTTTTTGGCGACACGTCCGGACAATTGCTACCATTGCCATATTTTTTAATATTTTTTTGTAAAAATTTGGTTAAAATTCTTCTAATGTCATACTTTAATAAACCGTTGGTTGAACAAATAAATTTTAACTGTGTCGTCAGGAAAAAAATCACAAAAACATGGCTTTTTTCGCATGATTTGACCTTACCCTCCCCTTAAGGAAAGCGTTTCTAAAAGTTAGTTGGTAAGAGAATTCATAACGTTATTTCTTTAAAGGGCCAATTTCTTTTAATGCCAATACCTACAGTACACCACAAGTCGAATCAAACATCATGATTGATGGCAACTCCTTGGTTGTTTTGTTTCATATAGTACCAGACTAATGTATGAAAAATAATATAGTAATCGGCAGAGAAATATTGGCTCAAGGGTTTTTAGTAGAAGTCTCCTATGATAATTTTAAAGTTGTTCAATCTAAAGTTGTAAACATTTGTGAAACCATTCAGCCTACTAATTTTGATAAAATTGAAACGGAGATGGTCGAAAATGAAAGAGAAATGTTAATATCATTGCTAAAGCAACATTCTCTATCTTTTATCGAAGGCACTCCGCAAACTCGTGTGAATACTGGGGAAATGCATATTCGTTTAATTCCTCACTTCCCTCTCTTTCTTTCAAGCGAACGGTCGTGTTTTTTTGTGCGCACTGCGTTTTTGATAAATATTGGTAAACCGGTGTTTACATACTTTGTGAATTAAATCTTGTGAATCATAACAATCTTAAAGCCTAAACCGTATCGCTTCGCGAGTGCTTTGGTATATTTGGAATCGAATAAATAATTTGTCTAAACTCTATTCCAAGCATAGCTCAGCTCTGCTTCTTCCCCGGCTTATCTATATTTTCAGCATTTCTCTTGTGCACTCTTTCAAAGCCCCCGCTTCGGCTTCTTGTTTGGCACAGTGGTTCAAGGTATTGTGTTTTTTAACTTTTTAAATATTAATTTTTGTCTTATTAAATTAAAAAAAAAAAAAATAATAAATAAAATGGAATTTAAACTGGTCTGTGCCATTAAGTCTTGCAACAAGACAATTTCCACATCCCAGCCTAGTATCCATTGCTGGTTATGTGAAAACGTCGTGCACGCCAAGTGTGCCGGTTTCACTGCATCAGTTTCGGATGCCATTTCCCGTAGGTCTGGGATACATTATTGTTGCGAAAATTGTCGTGCTGTGCAAGGCGAAATGAGGTCGTTCATGAGACAGACCAAAAATGGATTTAAAGAGCTTATCACTGGTTTTCGTAAAATCAATGAACAGCTCTGTGCGCTGGACACTCAGTTTAGTGGCCTTCAGCTGCTAAATGAGTCCCCTAAGCGTAAGAAATCCGCTGTTTCTGATCCGCCTCAGCCTGCTCAGCCGACATTAATGCAGCCGCTTAAATCTCTGGCCACCCCAAGGGCTAGAACTGAGAAAAATTCGTCCGAATTTCTCAGGGATAATGAGCAATTGTCCGATATGTCCGCCATGGCATCCCTTCAAGTGATGCCACAGCTCCTAGGGAACGAAACCCCTATTAGAGTCACTCAAAAGGGTATTCCACAGTCCGGACCACCGGCACCGACTGATGCTGCAGTTCTCGTACCTGCGACACCAAAACCCTTACAGGTGATTCCTCCATCGAAACATATATTTGTTTCTCGGCTTGCCCCTGATACTTCAGAGATTGATATCTCGGCTTATATCAAAGCCAAAACAAAAGCCGATATAAAGGTGGAGGACATAACTAAATTTAATTATAATTATACACGGCGCACGTCTTCTTTCAAGATTCGTGTGCCCGCGCTGATGTTCTCCCAGTTTTTGGCCAGAGAATCTTTTCGTCCAAGAACATCAGCCTAGTTCCGTGAAGAAAAAAGTTAAAAAACCAGTGGGAGTGAGACTTCCCAATATTGGAACCACTGACCAACCCTCCACCTCTTCTTTGGCTACTAACCCAAAAAACTAGTTTCCTCATTAACTCTTACCTATCAGAATACTAGGGGGCTACGTAGCAAACTCCCCAAGCTATATTCTGATAGTTCTTTCTTTGCATCCCATATAATAGCATTTACAGAAACTTGGTTAAATTCGGAGATCTTTAGCTCCCACTTTTAGACGGGATCGATCTCAGCGAAGAGGAGGTGGAGTCCTCATTTCGGTAGACTCTACTCTTGCTTCTGAAGAGGTGAAATCCCATGAGTTTGGTGACATAGAATTTATTTGCGTTAAAATCACTATGTCCGTTAAAGCTTTATACATTACATGTTCATATATACCTCCTATGTCTGAACCGCCTACATATTGGCAGCATTTGTCCGCCATTCGATACGTCTCTAATCTTATGACGGATCGTGACCAACTCGTAGCGGTGGGCGACTTTAATATCCCAGAATTAAAGTGGTCCAACGTCGATAACTCACCATCTTTGTCACTTATAACTTACCATGACTTCACCGCGGGCATGTTTGACATGTCCCTAGGTCAGATCACTCATGTTAGAAATTCGCTAGGTCGGCTCTTAGACTTATGTTTTGTATCTGATCCGGATGGTACCGCTCTCTCCAGAGCTTTTCCCCTTTCAGCCCCAGAGGGTCCATATCACCCCACGCTGGAGGTCTCAATCGAAACCACTCCTGGTATCGATCAGATGTCTCCGAGCGTGGTAAATAAGATTCGCTGTTTCCGTAAAGCTGATTTTCAGAAACTTAATAGCCTTATCGATACATTTGACTGGTCTGATATTCTGGCGTGCACTGATCTTAATGTCACTTTAGAAAAATTTTATTTTACTTTAAATACATTTTTTGACTCATGTGTGCCTTGGAAACATCCGTCCGCTTCAACAAATCCTCCTTGGTATACAAGGTGCCTCACTAACCTAAAAAATAAAAAAAATAAGCTTTTACTTAAATATAAAAAAACCTGCAGTAGTGTTGATTTCTCAAGATACCTACTAGCTCGGTCGAATTTTACCGTGCATAACGCTGAATGTTATAGGAATTATATTGACCGCTGCCGGATTCAATTTACTCAGGATCCAAAGCAGTTTTATAATTTTGTAAACACTAAGCGTAAACACGTATCTTTTTCACCTCTGCTTACGTTTGAAAATTCCTCTGCGACTTCGGATCAGGCCATTGCCGATCTATTCGCAGAATTTTTTCAAACAACTTATTCTCCTCCTAAATTGACTGATCAGCCTTATGCATATAACACTCAAGCAGCAAATCTTATTTTCTGTCCGTCTTTTTCTGTGAACAACTTATTATCTGGTCTTTTAAGGGTAAAACCCATTTATTCGACCAGGCTGTGTGCTAAAATACTGCGCCAGGGCTCTGTGCAAACCTCTTCTAAGACTTTTCAACTTATCTTTGGAAACCTCGATTTTTCCCCTTAAGTGGAAGGAATCATTTATAATTCCCCTACATAAAAAGGGGAAAAAGTCCGAGGCTGCCAACTACAGAGGCATCTCTAAGTTGTCGGCAATTCCAAAGTTATTTGAAAAATTAATTACCCCTCATTTGCAACACCTTTGCTCTTCGATCATCACTCCTTGTCAGCATGGCTTTATTAAGCGTCGCTCCACCACCACAAACTTATTGGAGTTGACATCCTTTGTCATAGACGGCTTTTGTAAGGGATATCAAACCGATGTAATTTACACAGACTTCAGCAAAGCATTTGATTCAGTTAATCACTCACTTTTGTTGAGCAA
Organism: Drosophila bipectinata; assembly: GCF_030179905.1. Classification (NCBI taxonomy): domain Eukaryota; kingdom Metazoa; phylum Arthropoda; class Insecta; order Diptera; family Drosophilidae; genus Drosophila; species Drosophila bipectinata. The sequence goes on along the minus strand of NC_091740.1, from coordinate 14,851,971 downwards.
ACTGAATATGCTGGGTTTTCCTAAAGACCTCTTAACGTGGATCTCCAGCTACCTAGATGGAAGGACACAAAGAGTCTTATTTAAAAACATACAGTCCCGTCTGGTCCGTGCTACATCCGGCGTCCCTCAAGGAAGTCATCTTGGCCCGTTATTATTTACGCTTTTTAAAAACGACTTGCCCCCTGCTTTAACGAACTCTCTAGTTCTTATGTATGCAGATGATGTAAAGCTTTGTCTTCAGTACAAATCCATCTCTGCCCAATGCAGTCTTCAGTCTGACCTTGATAACTTTCAAAAATGGTGTTTAGCTAATGATCTAATACTTAATGGATCTAAATGCAAGCATATGTCTTTTTATCGTTCTTGCCCTCTGCAAGCTACGTATTCCATTAATGGGATTGCCTTAGAAAAATTAACCCAGGTTAATGATCTCGGCATCCTATTAGACATAAAACTTAAATTTGCCGACCATATTTCCTTAATGGTTAATAAGGCTAAAGGAGTCATTGGTTTTATTAAAAGGTGGTCAAAAGAATTTAATGACCCCTATATAACCAAAACTTTATTCATTTCTTTGGTCCGTCCGATACTAGAGTACGGTTCATGTGTCTGGAGTCCCCAATATGGAGTACATAAGGACCGCATAGAATCCGTACAAAAGAACTTTTTAATATTTGCACTTAGAGGTCTATACTGGGGTGCAAATCTTCAGCTTCCATCCTACAGTAGCAGACTTTTACTTATTAACTTACCTAGCTTAACAAATCGTAGGACAATGCTCGGTGTAGTTTTTCTGCATAACCTTATTAACGGGGATGTAGATAGCCAGCATTTACTAACACGCTTAAATTTCAACATTCCTAATAGAAGGACTCGAAACTTTAGTCCTCTGTTCCTTAGCCGTTGTAGTTCGACATATGCACTGCATGACCCTTTTAGGGTATTATGTTCGAAATACAATGGTCTCTACTCTATTACATCTCTTTCCTGTCCCTCTAATTTAAAATATAGAATTTTAAATTTCCTTACTAACTCCTCTTAGCTTAATAATTAACAAATAACTTAATATACTCTAACAAATCGTTTCTTGAGCGCCCCTCGGTCGTCTGGGCCTCTAAGCTTTATGATGAATACAGGAATGCTAGCTGATGCTCTTATTGATGCACAAGCCATTTACAAATTCTGAAAGACCGCGCAAAAAACAAAAAAAAAAAAAAAAATTGAATTGACAACGACTGTGCAAAGGCGACCATACAGATTTAGTCCAAGCGAACGGGAGTTAGTACGTGCTAAATTAAAGAATTGATCGAATATAAAGTTATCAGACCTAGTAACTCAACATTTGCGAGCCCTGCATTGTTAGTAAAGAAGAAAGACGGCTCAGCGAGACTTTGCGTTGATTACAGGGAATTATATAGAAATACCGTAGCTGATAAATTTCCATTACCGTTAATATCAGATCAAATAGATAGACTTAGGGAAGCCAAATATTTTACTTCCCTTGACATGGCTAGCGGGTATTACCAGATTTCAGTTTGTTACCCCTGATGGACAATACGAATTTCTTGCGATGCCTTTTGGATTAAAAAACGCACCTTTAGTGTTTCAGAGAGCTGTATTAAAGGCGCTTGGCAGTCTTGCTCATTCGTTTGTAATTGTTTATATGGATGATTTATTAATTGTTTCAGAAACGAAGAAAGAAGCGTATGAACGTTTGAAACTTGTATTAGACGTTTTAGTAAAAGCAGGATTCTACTTTAACATGTCAAAGTGCTTTTTCATGAAAACTACAGTGCGCTATCTGGGCTATGAGATACAAGCGCGGGAGATACGTCCAAATTCTAACAAAATAGAGTCACTAGTGGCGTTGCCTCCACCAAAGTCAGTTGCTTCGTCAATTCATTCAGGGGTTTTCTCAGCTGATGAAGCCTTCATATTTTCTCACATCTGAAAAGACTAGTTTTGATTGGCAAACACAACATGAACAAATTCGCAGTAAAATCATAAGTGTATTATCAAATAAGTGATGGACGAGTAATGTGTTTGACGAATTCGTGAAGCCAAGTTTTGGGCGATGGACGAGTGATGTTTTTGATGAATTCGTGAAGCCAAGTGTTGGGCGATGGACGAGTGATGTGTTTGATGAATTCGTGAAGCCAAGTTTTGGGCGATGGACGAGTAATATAATTAATGAATTTGTAAAGCCATGTGCTCGGCAAAAAATTTAAAAGTTGGCTTGTAAAAGTTTAGTTAAGTTATGTTAGGGAACATTATACGAATTTGAGATTAGAATTATAAAGTGGAATGAAATTCAGATGTTTATTATAGACACGAGGACGTGTGTATGTCAGGATGGCCGTGTCGTAGAGAAGACAATTCAGTCTCTCGTTAGACCGAGACTCTATGGTGTGACCATAGGTCGTGCATTTCTGGTATGATGGGGACTCAGTTGATGAACTGAGGCCGTGTGTGGTATCCTGTTGAGGACTGTTGAATAAGAGGCGGCTATGAGCAACAAAGGCAGCGAAGACTCGCAGCAACATCCAGGACTTCGAATGAAGGAGCAGCAAGCTAGTGATCAAGCGACTGATGAGAGTCGACGTGGAGAAGACTTCAATTCTCCGACATGCGAAGTGGGATTCGGCCCTAATCAAAATTTTTCTAGAGACGTATTCGAGACGGACCTGGTTAAGAAGCTACAGACACCGGCAAGTGAGTTGCAACAGACTAGCGAGATTTTCCTGCCGAAATTTAATCCGGACGTTGTTGGTATGGATGCCACGCAGTGGTGCGCTACGATCGACATCATCTTACGTGAAAAACCATTAAGTAACAGCGCTCTTATATAAGCGTTAAGTAAAGCTTTGGAAGGCACAGCGGCGCAATGGTTATCTCAAATATGTTACCCGGGAATAACTTGGCAACAGTTCCGGCAATTGTTTGAGCTGCGATACGAGACTTCAGAGACGCCAGCCGCCGTTATTGTAAATGTTCTTAATAGTCGTCCAGGCAACGGTGAAAGTCTGTCTGTTTTCGAAAGTCGCAGTGTGACGTCACTGTGCACTATTTGAATCCTGAATTTCCAAATTTGCATCGCGCTGGTTTTTGGGCACATGGCTAATTTCGATCGGCGTCTGCAGCGAATGATACACACAACGCATGTTAACAATCATGTTAGCAAGCGGAGCTGCAAGCATTCTCAGCGCTAAGGGAGCGCCCAAATTCAACAAATCTAGTTGTTCAATCTCTAGTTGTAAACATTTGTGAAACCATTCAGCCTACTAATTTTGATAAAATTGAAACGGAGATGGTCGAAAATGAAAGAGAAATGTTAATATCATTGCTAAAGCAACATTCTCTATCTTTTATCGAAGGCACTCCGCAAACTCGTGTGAATACTGGGGAAATGCATATTCGTTTAATTGAATCGACAAAGACTGTGCAAAGGCGACCATACAGATTTAGTCCAAGCGAACGGGAGTTAGTACGTGCTAAATTAAAGAATTGATCGAATATAAAGTTATCAGACCTAGTAACTCACCATTTGCGAGCCCTGCATTGTTAGTAAAGAAGAAAGACGGCTCAGCGAGACTTTGCGTTGATTACAGGGAATTAAATAGAAATACCGTAGCTGATAAGTTTCCATTACCGTTAATATCAGATCAAATAGCTAGACTTAGGGAAGCCAAATATTTTACTTCTCTTGACATGGCTAGCGGGTATTACCAGATTTCTGTTTGTTACCCCTGATGGACAATACGAATTTCTTGCGATGCCTTTTGGATTAAAAAACGCACCTTTAGTGTTTCAAAGAGCTGTATTAAAGGCGCTTGGCAGTCTTGCTCATTCGTTTGTAATTGTTTATATGGATGATATATTAATTGTTTCAGAAACGAAGGGAGAAGCGTATGAACGTTTGAAACTTGTATTAGACGTTTTAGTAAAAGCAGGATTCTACTTTAACATGTCAAAGTGCTTTTTCATGAAAACTACAGTGCGCTATCTGGGCTATGAGATACAAGCGCGGGAGATACGTCCAAATTCTAACAAAATAGAGTCACTAGTGGCGTTGCCTCCACCAAAGTCAGTTGCTTCGTCAATTCATTCAGGGGTTTTCTCAGCTGATGAAGCCTTCATATTTTCTCACATCTGAAAAGACTAGTTTTGATTGGCAAACACAACATGAACAAATTCGCAGTAAAATCATAAGTGTATTATCAAATAAGTGATGGACGAGTAATGTGTTTGACGAATTCGTGAAGCCAAGTTTTGGGCGATGGACGAGTGATGTTTTTGATGAATTCGTGAAGCCAAGTGTTGGGCGATGGACGAGTGATGTGTTTGATGAATTCGTGAAGCCAAGTTTTGGGCGATGGACGAGTAATATAATTAATGAATTTGTAAAGCCATGTGCTCGGCAAAAAATTTAAAAGTTGGCTTGTAAAAGTTTAGTTAAGTTATGTTAGGGAACATTATACGAATTTGAGATTAGAATTATAAAGTGGAATGAAATTCAGATGTTTATTATAGACACGAGGACGTGTGTATGTCAGGATGGCCGTGTCGTAGAGAAGACAATTCAGTCTCTCGTTAGACCGAGACTCTATGGTGTGACCATAGGTCGTGCATTTCTGGTATGATGGGGACTCAGTTGATGAACTGAGGCCGTGTGTGGTATCCTGTTGAGGACTGTTGAATAAGAGGCGGCTATGAGCAACAAAGGCAGCGAAGACTCGCAGCAACATCCAGGACTTGGAATGAAGGAGCAGCAAGCTAGTGATCAAGCGACTGATGAGAGTCGACGTGGAGAAGACTTCAATTCTCCGACATGCGAAGTGGGATTCGGCCCTAACCAAAATTTTTCTAGAGACGTATTTGAGACGGACCTGGTTAAGAAGCTACAGACACCGGCAAGTGAGTTGCAACAGACTAGCGAGATTTTCCTGCCGAAATTTAATCCGGACGTTGTTGGTATGGATGCCACGCAGTGGTGCGCTACGATCGACATCATCTTACGTGAAAAACCATTAAGTAACAGCGCTCTTATATAAGCGTTAAGTAAAGCTTTGGAAGGCACAGCGGCGCAATGGTTATCTCAAATATGTTACCCGGGAATAACTTGGCAACAGTTCCGGCAATTGTTTGAGCTGCGATACGAGACTTCAGAGACGCCAGCCGCCGTTATTGTAAATGTTCTTAATAGTCGTCCAGGCAACGGTGAAAGTCTGTCTGTTTTCGAAAGTCGCAGTGTGACGTCACTGTGCACTATTTGAATCCTGAATTTCCAAATTTGCATCGCGCTGGTTTTTGGGCACATGGCTAATTTCGATCGGCGTCTGCAGCGAATGATACACACAACGCATGTTAACAATCATGTTAGCAAGCGGAGCTGCAAGCATTCTCAGCGCTAAGGGAGCGCCCAAATTCAACAAATCTAGTTGTTCAATCTCTAGTTGTAAACATTTGTGAAACCATTCAGCCTACTAATTTTGATAAAATTGAAACGGAGATGGTCGAAAATGAAAGAGAAATGTTAATATCATTGCTAAAGCAACATTCTCTATCTTTTATCGAAGGCACTCCGCAAACTCGTGTGAATACTGGGGAAATGCATATTCGTTTAATTGAATCGACAAAGACTGTGCAAAGGCGACCATACAGATTTAGTCCAAGCGAACGGGAGTTAGTACGTGCTAAATTAAAGAATTGATCGAATATAAAGTTATCAGACCTAGTAACTCACCATTTGCGAGCCCTGCATTGTTAGTAAAGAAGAAAGACGGCTCAGCGAGACTTTGCGTTGATTACAGGGAATTAAATAGAAATACCGTAGCTGATAAGTTTCCATTACCGTTAATATCAGATCAAATAGCTAGACTTAGGGAAGCCAAATATTTTACTTCTCTTGACATGGCTAGCGGGTATTACCAGATTTCTGTTTGTTACCCCTGATGGACAATACGAATTTCTTGCGATGCCTTTTGGATTAAAAAACGCACCTTTAGTGTTTCAGAGAGCTGTATTAAAGGCGCTTGGCAGTCTTGCTCATTCGTTTGTAATTGTTTATATGGATGATATATTAATTGTTTCAGAAACGAAGGGAGAAGCGTATGAACGTTTGAAACTTGTATTAGACGTTTTAGTAAAAGCAGGATTCTACTTTAACATGTCAAAGTGCTTTTTCATGAAAACTACAGTGCGCTATCTGGGCTATGAGATACAAGCGCGGGAGATACGTCCAAATTCTAACAAAATAGAGTCACTAGTGGCGTTGCCTCCACCAAAGTCAGTTGCTTCGTCAATTCATTCAGGGGTTTTCTCAGCTGATGAAGCCTTCATATTTTCTCACATCTGAAAAGACTAGTTTTGATTGGCAAACACAACATGAACAAATTCGCAGTAAAATCATAAGTGTATTATAAATAAGTGATGGACGAGTAATGTGTTTGACAAATTCGTGAAGCCAAGTGTTGGGCGATGGACAAGTGATATTTTTGAAGAATTCGTGAAGCCAAGTGTTGGGCGATGGACGAGTGATGTGTTTGATGAATTCGTGAAGCCAAGTTTTGGGCGATGGACGAGTAATATAATTAATGAATTTGTAAAGCCATGTGTTTGGCAAAAAATTTAAAAGTTGGCTTGTAAAAGTTTAGTTAAGTTATGTTAGGGAACATTATACGAATTTGAGATTAAAATTATAAAGTGGAATGAAATTCAGATGTTTATTATAGACACGAGGACGTGTTTATGTCAGGATGGCCGTATCGTAGAGAAGACAATTCAGTCTCTCGTTAGACCTCGGGACTAGACCTCTCGAGTCTCGGGACTCAGTTGATGAACTGAGGCCGTGTGTGGTATCCTGTTGAGGACTGTTGAATAAGAGGCGTCTATGAGCAACAAAGGCAGCGAAGACTCGCAGCATCATCCAGGACTTGGAATGAAGGAGCAGCAAGCTAGTGATCAAGCGACTGATGAGAGTCGACGTGAAGAAGACTTCAATTCTGCGACAAGTATATATGTAAAAGAAAGGAATAAGCGAAATGGAAGAACACACTATTGCTCCAGAACGCTAGCAGGATTGCACTGACTTGTGTTGGGAAATGCGTTATAACTTCAACGATTTTCATATTTTCCTAATGAAATTGGTTAACATAAATATGTGTCAAAAATAATACCATTTCTTGGAAGTTGTACCGAGAAAATGGCGTCAAAGTGCGAAAAACACGACAAAAATTCAAAAATGCCAGGTGTGTTATCCTATAAAGAAAATTTTATCCTTTTCTTTTTAATTAATTAAAGATCTGTTTTTTTTTTCAAAAGATACATCATTTAACTATTAAAGATCGTCAGAAATGTTAAAATCCGCTTAAAATTACGCGTTAAGGAATTTTTAAGAGCAAAAAAGTCCCAAAAACCCGTTTTTTTTAATAAATCAAGATTTTGAGGGTGTTAGAAATAGTTCAAACACGTTTTTTGTACCATATTCGACCTAATAAACAATTCCTACTAGGTCTCTTCATAAGTTCCAAATCTCTTTCGCGCTCTGTTATAAAAACTTAAGAACCAGTGATGCTACCAAAACGTACTTTATACCATTTGAGAGTTGTTTTAATTTTCCAATTTACTTTCCTAAACGATTTCCTGTGTAGCTTACATCGAGGATAACCCTTGGCCTGAAATTCCGCAAGTTATTTAATCAAAATTATAATTGTTCTTGAATAACTCTCAAAAAAATAAAACACAGGGGTATATAAAATTACATATTGGAAAATATTCTTATTCTTCACGTGCAAGAGAAACTAAACAAACTACAGACACGTGCCGTGTAAAAGTAGTTTTTATTTTTATTTATTTTACCTCATCAAGAGGTTTTTTATTTGATATGTGCATAAAATAAGTTAACACAATCTTACACAAGCCGGTTAAACACCGGCGGTAATATAATAATTACATATTTGGACCTATATAGGACCTGGGTAGTACTGAGGCAAGTTTTAGAGATAGGAACATTTTGGTACTTTGTTTTCGGTAGTATATCTAGCATAAGAGATAAGAACATTTCTGTTCCTAATTGAGTACATTTTTGAAGATCAGCGCTGGTCATCCCCTCGCAAGGTCATAATAAAAGTCTTAACTCACACAAACTACGTGGATAATAATTATAAAATTAATCGTGCACGCTAGACAGCAAACCGAATAAATAAAACGTGTTACCACAACTATAAACTAAAACTTCTTAATTTAAACATATGTAAAGGGTTTTTCAATAGGTGCGCTTTTTTCCAATAGGGACGACGAACGACGCCACGTTTTTCCTTGTTCTTTAGACATATGAAACTTTATTAGTATACTTTTCATAATGAAACGCTACACACTTGAACAGCGATTGCAAATTGTGCAAATGTTGTATCAAAATAATCGTTCTGTTGCTGCTGCTTTAAGAGCATTACGGCCATTTTACGGTCCATTTTACAAGCCAGCCAGTTCGACAATCGACCGTCTAGTGGCAAAATTTGAGTCGACGTCACCGAAAAAATCACTGTTTGGTGCGGATTACTACCGGCGGCATCATTGGGCCATATTTTTTCGTCGACGATAACGATCGCCACGTTACTGTGAATGGAAATCGCTACCGATTTCCGATCGCTATTCGATTTGATAAACGATTTTTGTTCACCGCAATTGGATGGAATGGAAGTGGATGACATTTATTTTCAAACGGGATGGGGCCACATGCCACACAGCACACGCTACAATCGCAATGTTGAAAACTAAGTTCGATAAGCGTGTTATTTCGCGAAATGGACCGGTTGAGTGGCCGCCGCGCTCGTGTGATTTGACACCTCTAGAGTCTAGACTATTTTCTTTCGGTTTACGTGAAGCCATTGGTCTATGCCAATAAGCCGGCGACGTTGCAAGAGCTCAGAGCCAATATTGAACGAGAAATTGCTGGAATTTTGACCAATTTATGCGAAAAAGTGGTTGAAAATTGGGTTCAACGATTGGACTTCGTAAAACGTGCACGCGGTGGTCTTGCGAAAGAAATCGAGTTTCATAATTAAATGTATATTTTCAAATTCGATAATAAAAAAAAAAAAAGTTATTTGAAAAGTCAAACCGTTTGTGTTTTATTTCTTCTTTTATTTATTTCTTCATTATTATTTATTAGTTGTGTCATATGGGGTTTGTTTCCGATAGCATTTGGTGAGTTCTTTTCTTAGTGTAATATTGGCAAAAAACATGGGGTCGCGAACGTACGCGAAATGGAAGTCGGTTTTGGCTTGCTCTAGCAAAATCAATAAATCTGCGAATTGGAATGGAATATTTTGATGCAATAACTTTACTTTTAAAATAGAGGCATGTAGCTTTCTATCGAGTCTATTCCCAGTTAAATATCTCCATTAGTTTTTTTTAAATTAAATTAAGTACGGGTCGCGAACGTACGATTTTTCCACATATAAAATTTTTTTTTTACCTCTGTTTTTATACCCTTGCAGAGGGTATTATAATTTTGGTCAAAAGTGTGCAACGCAGTGAAGGAGACATCTCCGACCCTATAAAGTATATATATTCTTGATCAGGATCACCTCCTGAGTTGATATGAGCATGTCCGTCTGTCTGTTTCTACGCAAACTAGTCTCTCAGTTTTAAAGCTATCGACTTGAAACTTTGCACACACCCTTCTTTTCTTTGCACGCAGTATATAAGTCGGAACGGCCGGGATCGGCCGACTATATCCTATAGCTGCCATATAACTGATTGATCGGAAATGGTATAACTTTGGTGTTTTTAAAGTTAGAGAGTTCAAATTTGACATGAGAGCTATTTTTGGCAAAATATTACGACGTGCCAAATTTCATAAGGATCGGCTGACTATATCCTATAGCTGCCATATAACTGAACGATCGGAAATGACCCAACTTTCGTGTTTTTGAAGATAGAAACCTGGAACTGGTACACATTCTATTTTTGGTCAGTTAATCCGATCTTCCAAATTTAATAACGATCGGTTGACTATATCTTATAGCTGACATATAACTGTACGATCGGAAATGGTTTTTGGTAGAAATATCAACTTTCGTATTTTTGAAGATAGAAGCTTGGGACTTTTTTTAGATTTTTTATTGTAATTAATTGGTTTTATTATGATGTAATCATAAGGATCGGCCAACTATATCCGATGTTTGCGATATATATCCGGTTTTAGCTGCAAGGGTATATCAACTTCGGCTCCGCCCGAAGTTAGCTTTGCTTTCTTGTTATAAATAAATTTATATTTTCTTAAAAAATCATGTTTCGCCAAATTTTTTTTTTTAGGTTTATTTTTAATTTTAATTTGATTTAATTTTAATTGTCCATTCTTTTATCCATCTACAAATATTTAAAAGCTTGTTAAACAAAAAAAAATTTTTTTTTTTTAAATAATATTATTTTTTATACGTACGTCATACATAGGTTCGCGAAGGTACGCTTTAAAGTTTAATATAAAAAAAATTTCTTGAAAAAGTCGGGATTTTTTTTTAAATTTCAATAGTTTACACTAAAATGACTTAACACATAAAGTTTCATCCACCTGCTTTCACTTAATGCGAAGCAATTACAATAAAATTATGTTTTGGGTCGCGAACGTACGATTAGAAAATAGTTAAAAATCAAAATACAAATTAAGAGGTAATTGAACATTTTTTCGCCCTCTTTGAATTTTTCTCGTCTTATTAGATTGTTATTAGGAGATTATTAGATTGTCTTATTAGATTGTTATTAAGAGATTTAATACAAAAAGAGCAAACACATCATATGTTTTCCTTGAGAAATGAATAAACATAAAAATGTCTTTAAAAGTAAGAAAAAGGTAAAAATTACATTTTTTGACTTTTCGAGCTTTTTCTTAAAAAAAAAAAAGGTGAGATATGCTATGAATCCAATAGATTATGAAAATTTGGATGGTCCTGGTTTACCATCTGCCGGAATAGCCGATATACATAGCTGCCATATAAAATCAAAAGCATTAATAAAATCAAAAGTTAGAGCATTTCCGATCAATCAGTTACATGGAAGCTATAGGATATAGTCGGCCGATCTCGGTCGATCCGACTTATATACTGCGTGCAAAGGAAAGTAACATAAACAAAACTTTTTTTCTTCAAAAATCTCTTGGCGAGACTAACAAGAGGTATATCAAATCTAATATTTATACCCTTGCAGAGGGTATTATAATTTTGGTCAAAAGTGTGCAACGCAGTGAAGGAGACATCTCCGACCCTATAAAGTATATATATTCTTGATCAGGATCACTTCCTGAGTTGATATGAGCATGTCCGTCTGTCCGTCTGTCCGTCAGTTTTAAAGCTATCGACTTGAAACTTTGCACACACCCTTCCTTCCTTTGCACGCAGTATATAAGTCGGAACGACCGGAATCGGCCGACTATATCCTATAGCTGCCATATAACTGAACGATCGGAATTGACCCAACTTTCGGGTTTTTGAAGATAGAAAGCTGGAACTTAGTACTGATTATATTTCAGATCAGATCATCCGACCTACCAAATTTTACATCGATCGGCCGACTATATCTTATAGCTGCCATATAACTGAACGATCGGAAATGGTTTTTGGTAGAAATACCAACTTTGGTATGTTTGAAGATAGAAGTTTGGGACTTTTTTTAGATTTTGTATTGTAATAAATTGGATTATATATTCATATTCCCGTAAGGATCGGCCAACTATATCCGATGTTTGCGATATATATCCGGTTTTAACTGCAAGGGTATATAAACTTCGGCTCCGCCCGAAGTTAGCTTTCCTTTCTTGTTTTAATTTAACTAACAGTCATATTGACTGATACAGAGTTAGACGGCCCTAAAAATTGCTGGGTTGGGAGGTCGTTGCGTCGCAGGTGGATTCCGCCAGAAAACCGAGTCAATCCTCGAGCGAGAAAATTTGGGTAGAAATGGCTTTTGCATCAATTAGAGCATCAGTTAGCATTCCTGTATTCATCATAAAGCTTAGAGGCCCAGACGACCGAAGGGCGCTCGAGAAACGATTTATATATGTTAAGCTATTTGTAGTTTATTAAGCTAGGAGGAGTTAGTAAGGAAATTTAAAATCCTATATTTTACATTTGATACTACTTTTATAGTTTTTTTTTCAGCCAGCGTTTACTTTATGGAGTAAATTTGTTTTAAATCGATGAAATTAATATAAATGTTAATTCAAAACGTGTTCTTTTAAATTTCATTCTGTTTTATTTGGAAATAAGACCTATACTTTAATATTCGATGAAATTAACAAAAATGTAGGCAAAAAAAATAAATTAAAAACTTTAATTATTGTTTAAACAAATCCTTAAAGAATTAAAAAAATAAATATACCCCTTTTCTTTTGCACGATAGCAAGGATCTGATCGTCCTGAAAGATTATGTTTGGGGCATGCGAAAGATGCTCCTTCATTGAGGGTAGAAGGTGACGATTCAGAACACCTTGGAACTTTTCCGCATTCACACTTCCATCAATTAATGCCAGATCACCAATGCCATAGTAAGAAAAGCATCCAAGGACCATTCGGTCGGTGACATTTCGCCGTAAGTAATTATTTTTGAAGCGTTTGTCGCGTTTGGGGCGCACCTAGCTCATACTATTGTAAGACAAATGGATTATTTTGTTGTCGTTACAAAAAACGTTTCGCCAATCATGTACAGTCCAAGATTCGTGCATTTTGACCCACTGTAGCCTTTTCTGAAGCATTTTTCCGATCAAGACTGGGTCTTTCGCTGTTCGCCGGCCATGAAGTCCTGCCTCCTCAATGTTCCTTCGAACGGTTGGAGTGCTTATTTCAACTCCTTTCAACTGGAAAAACTTACTTCTTCTTGTTTTGCTGATTTGAAACGATAAGACATTCTTAATCATGAAAGGATTCGATCCTCGTGGTAGTTGGTCTCCTTTTTCTTTCCTGATCCTGGCAAATGCTTTAGAGTTCTGGTTTTCTCAAAATTTTGTAGGAAATTCTCGAAAGAAGACTTAATAAATCAAACGTTACAGCTCATTCCTCGAAAGCTTAAGATTTTCGATTGTAAGGCCAATATGGCCCCTTGAAAATTTTCAGTCATAAAAAATATTTTTTTTTTAATATAAGAAATTTAATAATTTAAAAAATGCTTTCAGATCATGAAAGCTTAATACCTTCCGAATATAACGAAAAAATTTCAACTCGATATAATAAAATGCGCTCCTACCACACTAATGCAAAGTTCACATTTAGCGCAAGTGCTTAGGTTTCCGGATTTCATTGTCCGCTACTGTATGCTGGCTGTAAGGTTATGCAGAAAAACTACACCGAGCATTGTCCTACGATTTGTTAAGCTAGGTAAGTTTATTAGTAAGAGTCTACTATTATAAGATGGAAGGTGAAGATAGCATCCCAGTTAAGACCTTGTAACGTCCTGGTTCTGATCGGGAGCACGCACTGTCTGTTGCCGGCCTAGCTCAGGGCCAGAGGGAGGGTTCTTGTGCTTCCCCAAATCAGGGTTACCAAATAAAAGAAATCGACAGTGCTTAAGGGAAGGGAGTGGCCAAAGTGGTGGGGGAGAGAGAGAGAATGAGGATCTTAGCTTGGAGAACTCAGGTGTTATAGATCTCCTCTTTACCCGCCCTACCTTGTTGCACCATTATCATTGGGCAACCCATTTTACGTTAGCTTGTCTCGGGAAACCCCACAGAAATATTTAGACGCGGTTCATTATAATTTCATTACTCCATTATATTCAATATGTTTTTAAGTAGTTGGTTCATTATTTCTACTATAACAAATTCTAATCCTAATCCAACATCATTATTCAAAGGGTTTAACCTAACCTTAACATAAAATGATCTAGTATGATTTAAATTTTATGATTAACTTCGGCTCAAAGCTGAAAAAAGGGTGATCTTTACCAAATGTCTTTAGCATGAAAGGTCTCTACAGCGATTGTCCGCACTTTTTCTTTACTCGGACTTTTACTCCAACAGGCGCTAGCTTAGCGTTGAAATTCCCTGCGGCATTGCTTAGCTTAAAGTTTCTCTTTGTTACTATCTGGCCAATATTAAATGTCCGGTGATGGCTTCGCAAATCATAGGTACGTTTGTTGGTCTGATAGGCTTTCTGCATATGTTTTTGAATGTCCCCTCGAATATTGGAAAAGTTGTCTAATCGATTAAGGGTAGTGGATCCCTCATTAATTATTTCCAATTTTTCTAAAAGTTGGTAATCGTTACCATGAGTAATCATGTTTTGTCCAAAAACGGCTAAATATGGGGGCATTCCAATCGACTGATGTAGATTATTTCGCAAGGCGCTATTAATGCTACTCAAGTACTTGTCCCATTCCCTCTGATCAGACCGATTGTAAGATCTTAACGCCGCGTTAATAGATCTATTAACCCGTTCTGCAGCGTTGGACTGAGGAGCATATGCTGCTGTGCACCGGTGTTGGACTCCGTACCGATTCAAAAACGCAGAGAAGTCATTTCCCTTAAACTGTCTACCGTTGTCAGTAACTACTACCTGTGGAACTCCAAAGCAATCGAAAATATCCTCTTTAAGGATTTTAACTACAATCTCCCATGTAAATTTCTTTACAGCCTTCAAGAAGGTGAATTTTGAGAAGTGATCCAAAATTATGAATATTCCTATATTTCCTCGATTGGTTCTAGGAAAAGGACCGATGAAATCGAGATATAGTCTCTGAAAAGGTCTCTCGCTTTTAGTTTGCTGTCTCATTGGAATTTTCATTTTCTGTGTGGGATGTTTGCAAGTTTGACATACCTCACATTGGCGGATGTAATCGCGGACATTGATAACCATTCCTGGCCATGAGAAAGTTCTGCGGATTCTCTCTAAGCACTTTGCCATGCCACAATGCGAAGCGGATGGTTGATCATGGGCTGCTCTAATAACTTCTGTTCTCAATTGACTTGGGACTACCAACTTCCAGCACTGATCGTCTTTATCCAGATCGCCTCTGGAAAAGTTACGACGATGATAAAGCAAGTTGTCAACTACCTGATAGTCGGGCATGTTATTGGCAACTATTTTGTCGATCAGTTCTTTATATTCCGAAGACTGGAACGCATCGGAACTAAGATCTATTTCGGGCCATACTTCGATGTCTACATTGGCAACGTTCACATCTCCTTCGAAAGATCGAGAGATGGCATCGGGTACAACATTTTCACTTCCCTTTCGGTGTTCTATGGTCAACTGGTATCCTTGAAGTTTCATGGCCCATCTTTCTAGTCTACCTCTCAAGTCGTTCTTTTTCATTAACCAACTTAAACTAGCATGATCGGTGATTACTTTAAAGGGGTGTCCTTCGATGTACATTCTAAATCTTTCAATGGCTAAAACTACCGCTAAACACTCTAATTCGGTTACCGAATAATTTCGCTGAGCCTTGTTAAGCTTTTTGGACATATAACTGATTGGCCGCTCGTATCCGTCTTCGCCACACTGCGCCAATAATCCTCCTACTCCATAGATGGATGCATCGCACTGAATGATGAAAGGTTTGTCGTAATTGGGACTAATTAATACTGGCGATGAGCATAATTTGTCTTTAATGGCTTGAAAAGATTTCTGTGCATCGTCGTTCCACGTTAAGGATTTTCCTTTCAATAATTCTGTGAGTGGAAAAACTATTGTCGAATACTGTAGTATGAATCTCTGATACCAACTGATATGGTATAACCTGATCCATTAATCTGCACATTGTTTGGGGTGCATTACACAAACCAAAAGGCATGCGCTTAAACTGGTATAGCGGTCGATTTGGGACAACAAACGCGGTTTTTGGTCGAGATTTCTCTTCTAAAGCAATTTGCCAAAACGCGTCTTTTAAATCGATCTTTGAAACGCATCGAACTGCAGGATGTCTACTCAATAAACCTTCTAAGTGTGGCATAGGATATGTGTCCTTTGCGGTAACACTATTCAATTTTCTTGAATCCAGACAAAACCTTACCTTTCCTGGTTTTACTAATAGGACAATCGGTGAAGACCATTCCGATGGAGGTGCTTCTTCTATAATGTCTAACTCTAACATTCGGTCAATTTCGCTACACAAAAGTTTCTCTTTGGCTGGCGAAATAGGATAATAACGCTGTTTAACCGGACGCGTATCCTTTGTGTCGATTACGTGCTCTACCAACTTTGTTAAACCCAATCCGTCACATTCAGATGTAGGAAATAACTCAATGACGTTCTGTAACTTGCGGTTTTCTGTGGCTGATAATGCTAGTTTGTCGCTACTCGTTTCTATCGCATGTACTTCGGGAAGATTGGATTGATAGTTTATAGAAATTCCGAATTGATTCCAAAAGTCAACTCCACATATAATGTCTAAGGATATAGAAGGAACAATTAAAAACTCAAAATCGTTTTGAAGGTTGTTATATACCAATGATATTACTATTGCACCTGAAATTTCTTGACGTTTTCCGTCTGCTGTACAAACTCTTCCTTTTTGTTTTTGATATTGCTTTGAATCTACTATTGTTTTTGCTAATTCTCCACCTATGATGCTTTTGTTGGCACCACTATCTAATAATGCATAATAAAAATGTGAAGCTTAACAAATGGACGATTATCTTGAGCATTTTGTGAAAGGCTCGATACTGTATACGTTGTAGACTTCTTCAAACTGTTCCAAAATTTTCGCATTCGCCTAGATGATCGTGAATTATGGTATTTAATTGAAAACAAATCAGATCTTCTTGACTCGTATTCTTTAAGTCTTATGTGATACGGCTTCCTGATTTTATGACTAACTTCTTCATCTAACAGTTCTGGTTTATTTGGATTTGAAAGTATAATTAAATTTTCGCTTGAATTTAGTTGCGGACATCCCTCTTGTGTGAATTGCGGATGTCCTGTGGACCGTTTCCCGAATGCGGATTACATTTAACACATTTTGGTCGATAGGTATCTAAAGCTCCACATCCGTAACAAAACACGCGCCGAGGTTTAAGACAGTCCAAATACCTGTGCCCTGGATCATCACAATTCCAGCACTTCATGGAAGTCTTTATTGAAAACACCTTCTGGTTATCTGTCTCTAAGTCCGAAACTTCATCTTGTTGGTCCTCTAACGAGACGGCATTAATTGTACGTCTAAAATTGTTTTGTAAATTCCCTTGCTTATACTTATTGTTGCCAAAGAATGCCTCATGTTTGTGACACTCTCGTCTCAATGCTGACAATGATGGGGTATCTACATGCAAAAGTTCATGATATAACTCTGGTCTTAGATTGTTTCGAACTTCTGCTACGATTTCTTCATCAGACAATGGTTCTCGTAAGGCATCAGTAATAGCAACCATGGCATCTAAGAATTCATCGAAACTTTCGTTTCGACCCTGTTTTCGTCTACGTAAAGTATCTTTAATGTCCCTTTCTGTACGTTGATCTTTGTACCTTTCTCTTAAACGAGTGCATAGATCGAACCAGGTGGTTTCCTCATTAGATCTGTGACTACCGGCGAATTATTATTACGTCTGTTAAATTGATTGGATCGTGCTCCACTGTCTAAACTTATACGAGGATGGGCCAAGGGTGCAGGAAAATCCCATTCAAGTTGCGGTTCTTCTGGGTTTTCTCGTGGAATCCCGTTTAACGACAAGCTATTAAGGGTTGTACGAACTTCTTCGGACAAGGTTGCTGTCATGCTTATACGAAATGCCTCCATCGAACTTGCTATCAATTGTTGGATTCTTTCTTCACTAATACCATTGGAATCGGCAGTAGCCTGAGTATTTGTTATTTCCTGACGCGATGAAGCTCCTAGACTCGTTCGGGGGTTTACATTTGCATTCGGTCTTTGGTGTGATCGGGTATTAGGTCTATTTCTAGGAATAGTTCCTGTGGTTGAGCTATTGTTTCCACCAGCTCTGGTTGTCCTAGAGTGGGGAACGTTCGCTTCTGCATTAGTCGAAGTCTGGCTTTCAACCTGATCTCGCTGACAAACACTTCGACAAATCGGACAAGTTTCATTATTATCTAACCACGATAATATGCATTGGCGATAGAATTTGTGTTTACATGCTATCTCCACATATTCTCCTTGAATATTTGTATCATTGCATATAGTGCAGCTTATTGTAGTATCTCTCTCATTGGACATTCGTGCTACCAAGTTTTCTAGACTGCGTCTTACTGCCATTATTTATGTTTATATTTTATTTTTGCTTTGTTTGTCTTAAATATGTTTGGTTAGTGATTTATTTTTCATTTTTGTGGGGGTTTTACTCCGAGACAAGCTAACTTAACTATCAGCTAAGGTATCCCACATTCTCTTACTTTGGGTCTATTGCACTATTGTGGAAACTGTCAATGAAAAGAGAGTCTTGCCAAGAATGCTCAGCAAAAATAATCTCCAATTTTAATTGATTTCCGAAATTAATATTAGGAATTACATTCAGTTGGTGACGAACCGATTTAGACTCAGGACGAAAAATCCGAGACTGATATTGTAAAGCCTTATGGAATACACGAAATACGATATATGTATTTAATAAACGTGAGTCTTGGCCACTAGATTGGCTATTACCAAACTGTGTCATCCAAAGATCTCCTGATTTAAATTGTGAACTTTTAGCTATAATGGATTTTTGGGAACGGATGAAATTGTGAGGGAAAATATCTACATATCGTTCTTCACGTATGGTCATTCTGTACTATATACCTTGTAACCACGTTTACCACGATTGCCCACGTTGGCTTCACGGTTGACTCCAACGTCGGCTCCACGGTTGGGCGCCATTTTATCTGTAACGTCCTGGTTCTGATTGGGAGCACGCACTGTCTGTTGCTGGCCTAGCTCAGGGCCAGAGGGAGGGTTCTTGTGCTTCCCCAAATCAGGGTTACCAAATAAAAGAAATCGACAGTGCTTAAGGGAAGGGAGTGGCCAAAGTGGTGGGGGAGAGAGAGAGAATGAGGATCTTAGCTTGGAGAACTCAGGTGTTATAGATCTCCCCTTTACCCGCCCTACCTTGTTGCACCATTATCATTGGGCAACCCATTTTACGTTAGCTTGTCTCGGGAAACCCCACAGAAATATTTAGACGCGGTTCATTATAATTTCATTACTCCATTATATTCAATATGTTTTTAAGTAGTTGGTTCATTATTTCTACTATAACAAATTCTAATCCTAATCCAACATCATTATTCAAAGGGTTTAACTTAACCTTAACATAAAATGATTTAGTATGATTTAAATTTTATGATTAACTTAATGTATGTTGATTTGAATTTAGAAAATTAGGAAAATTACTCTACTTTTATTTAAATGACTTCACTTCATCCCAAATATTCATATACATATTTACATCTCTTTTCTATGTCATTCTAACAAATATTCGTTAGGTTGTTGCGGCTATGCCGTACTTACAGCTCGTCCCTCGAGGTCAGCAGGCCTGTCGACTTCCGATGCAGCTATGTATTTATAGGTGTTTTCTAAAGCTTACTTCATAATAATGTAGATATATATATATAGATATTAAAGGATGTAGTTCGTAATTAATTTAAAATAAGGCAAAATCTTTCAAAAAAAAACTTATTCTAGAAATTAACAAATATGATTCAAACTTCTTTACGGTTTTAAATTCCCTACAGTGGCAGATCAGCTACGCATCTTAAACTGTGGAGGTTACATGGTATTCGTTTTTCTGTTAATTCTCTTGGGGAAACAACGACTGCAGCGTGGTAGAAAGCAGAACACAAATCCGCGAGAGCTACTTTTATAGTAGGCGAGAGGAGAGGGGGTTGATTCCACGCTTCATGGAAACCTCGTGGTCCTTATGTAATGTCAGGAAACAGCGGAGGGGGTTTCATGAAGCTCCGTTACTTTTTCTCCAAAACGATCCTCGATAGCTCTAAATCCTCATCTCGGATTCCTGCGTTTCTGGCTTATATATAGTTTATATATGTGCTCGGCCGAAATACCAGGCCACCATGGCTCTGCGAAATTCATGGCCATTAGAACTTCCACAAGAATTGCAGTTTCTTTTTCTCACCTGATATTGGCCGACCCACAGGGAAAATTAAACAGCAACTCTCAATTGCACTTGAAACTCGCACTTGTTTGGTTGCAACTAGTTTCATAAATTCACTTTATTTCAAATATAAAGATTGCGGGACACGTGTAATTAGGTATTTCCACGTGTTTTATTCTTAAAAAGGTGAAATCTTAGGTCAATCCGCTTGAGTCAAAGAACGATTTGAAAGTGAAACTGGGCTTATCTTTGCAGCGAAAACGAACCTACTTGCACATGCCAGGGAGCTTTAACGGTTCTAAAAAAAAAAACGCATATGAAAGAAGGGGATGGCAAGTGTGCACTTTTGGAGACTACTGCAATCTGGACAATGGGACACAACTGAAATTGTTTGTCTTAAAATTTGCTCGTGAAAATCACCCTCACAACCTCTAAGTGAAAAAGTTAAGAAATTCTTTTTTACGGATTCTATGCGGTCCTGATGTACTCCATATTGAGGACTCCAGACACATGAACCGTACTCCAGAATCGGACGGACCAAAAAAATAAATAAGGTTTTAGTTATGTATGGGTCGTTAAATTCTTTTGACCACCTTTTAATAAAACCAAGGACCCCTTTAGCCTTATTAACCATTGAGGAAATATGGTTGGCAAATTTAAGTTTAATGTCTAATAGGACGCCGTGATCATTAACCTGAGTTAATTTCTCTAAGGCAATTCCATAAAGAGTAAACACAGCCAACAGAGGGCAGGAACCATAAAAAGACATAAGCTTGCATTTTGATCCAAGTTTGTAAGTTTTCAAGATCAAAAGTAGACTGCATTGGGCAGAGATGGATTTGTACTAAAGATAAAGCTTTACATCATTTGCATACATAAGAACTAGAGAGTTCGTTAAAGCAGGGGGCAAGTCGTTTATAAAAAGCGTAAACAATAACAGGCCAAGATGACTTCCTTGAGGGACGCCGGATGTAGCACGGACCAGACGGGACTGAATGTTTTTAAATAAAACTCTTTGTGTCCATTCATCTAGGTAGCTGGAGATCCACGTTAAGAGGTCTTTAGGAAAACCCAGCATATTCAGTTTACTCAACAAGAGTGAGTGATTAACTGAATCAAATGCTTTGCTGAAGTCTGTGTAAATTACATCGGTTTGATATCCCTTACAAAAGCCATCTATGACAAAGGATGTCAACTCCAATAAGTTTGTGGTGGTGGAGCGACGCTTAATAAAGCCATGCTGACATGGAGAAATTATCGAAGAGCAAAGGTTTTGCAAATGAGGAGTAATTAATTTTTCAAATAACTTTGGAATTGCCGACAATTTAGAGATGCCTCTGTAGTTGCAGCATCGGACTTTTTTCCTTTTTTATGTAGGGGAATTATAAAAGATTCCTTTTACGTAAAGGGAAAAATCGAGGTTTCCAAAGATAAGTTGAAAAGTCTTAGAAGAGGTTTGCACAGAGCCCTGGCGCAGTATTTTAGCACACAGACTGGTACTCCTTAGAAGATCAGATAATAAGCTATTTTCGGAGAAAAACAGACTGAAAATACTATTTTCTGATTAAATGTTGTCGTGAGGCTTCGTGAGGCTGATCTGTCAATGTAGGCAGAGAAATTGTGTAAAAAAATTGTGGGAATTGATCGGCAATGGCCTGATCCGAGGTCGGAGATGTACTTTCAAGCATAAGCAGGGGTGGAAAAGATACGTTTTTACGCTTAGTGTTTACAAAATTATAAAACTGCTTTGGATCCAGGGTAAATTGTACCCGGCAGCGGCGAATATAATTCCTGTAACATTCAGCGTTATGCACGGTAAAATTTGATTGAGCTACTAGATATTTTGAAAAATCTATACAACTGCATGTTTTTTTAAATTCAAGTAAGAGCCTATTTTTAGTATTTTTTAGGATAGTGAGGCACCTTGTAAACCAAGGAGGATTTGTTGAAGCGGACGGATATTTCCATGGCACACATGAGTCAAAAAATTTATTTAAAGTACAGTAAAATTTTTCTAAGGTAACATTAAGATCGGTGCATGCCAGAATATCGGACCATTCATATGTATCTATAAGGCTATTAAGATTTTGAAAACCAGCTTTACGGAAACAGCGAATCTTATTTGCCCCGCATGGAGACATCTGATCAATACCGATTTCGATTGAATGGAATGGTTTCGAATGAGACCTCCAGCGTGGGGTGATATGGATCCTCTGGGGTTGAAAAAGGAAAGCTCTGGAGAGAGCGGTACCATCAGAATCAGATACAACGCATAAGTCTTTAAGCCAACCTAACGAATTTATAACATTCGACCTAGGGACATGTCAAACTCGCACGCGGTTAAATCATGGAGCGTAATAAGTGATAAAGATGGCGAATTATCGACAATTCTGGGATATTAAAATCACCCACAGTTACAAGCTGGTCAATCATTAGGTTAAAAACGGATTGAATAGCGCATGAATGATGCCAATATGTGGGCGGTTCGGACGAAGGCGAAGCGGACAAAATGATTTTAATGTAAATAAATTCTATGTCACCAAACTCTTGTGATTTCACCTCTTCAGGAGCAAGTTGGGAGTCTACCGAAATGAGGACTCCCCCAAGTGAATTGTAGAAGTCCATAAATTGTCCTTCCGAGATTGAGAAGCGAGGAGCGCAGTAAACGGCAGCAATTGAAAGACTTCCGTTACTTGATTGAATTTGTATCTATGTGGCCTGCAAGAAGTTTGTGCAAACCTTTTGTGAAAATGGTGTTTGACGCGTTTTCTGATTAGAACTCCGATTAGAACTTAGTATAGCCTCTTATTTAAAAGTTGTATTTGCTTGTAAGATGTGTTTCAACCTGTAGCAAGAATTGTGACAATTCTTGTTTATGCCGTAAGACATCATTGGCGTTCCACTTGGTATTCGTAGAGTCTGTATAGATTATTTAGACTGTTATGCTACACTCAGAACAAGTGTTTGCATGGTCGTTTTCGTGTTTGACATAAGCTCCATCATACTTTGTTGGAGGGTAACCATCATAGTTTCCGTTTTGTTATGTGTCTTTGTAAGTTAGGCTGAATTGCATTTTCCATTTCAGAGCGTAAAGCATCGGCATAAGAGAAGCCGTTGGTGGTGTTTAGGGGACCGAATGAGCACCTCTTAGATTTAGCGACGACGTCTGGCGTAGCTTTTGACGCAATGTACACATTCTGTGGATTTTGATTGCGCGTTGCGGTCGCATGCGCCTCTTCAACTTCTTGTACACCACACATCCTCTATAGTTTGCCGTATGGTTACATCCAAAGTTTCCACATTACCTCACGGTACTGTCCTTGTTTGTAGTGCAAACAGGAACGTTGCGTTAATCTGGCTCTTTCCCTTTACTACCACTTGTATGCCCTTGCTACTTTTCAGCTGGTGCGTGAAATAGTTTTTCTGGGCATTGTCCAGATATTTGGACACGATTCGGAAGTGCTCTTCAGTCTTGGTTTGCACTTTTGTTTCATGGATGTTTCCTTTGATAAGCGGGACAAAATGAAAGTTTTTACCGTTCCCGATCAACGGCGCAATTCGGTTGACCAGGGCACTCGAGCTTTTCTCCCTGATAAAGATTGGAGAGGTCTTGGGTTTTTTTGCGGTGTCTTGCGGTGGTTGGTTTTCCTCAACCACTGCCAGTAGGGCAAATCTGTTACTACTGGATCTTCCTGGTTCTTCGTCGATCTTCTAGACGCGGTTAATTTTTGTTTCGATTCGATTGCGTGACCGAACTTCGAACTTCGATTGGTAGTTCGGCTGTCATGCAACAGCGATCGTGACCCCAAAAGCGAAGGATGAAAAGCTTGCGGGTCATAGGTTCTATCTGCTTCAAAGGGTGGATCTTTAGATCGACGCGAGCTTATTTTATGAGCTGCTCTGCGACCGAAAAAAACACTTGGGACCTGATTTGCCGGTGTTACAGAGCATACACCTCGGTGGGATTGTTTGTGGCGACGGTGATCAGCTCAGGTGTCGGCTCAAGGGGAGTAGGTCGTGTCTGGCAGTCGTCTATAATTTGGGGCAACTTAGACCAAGTCTGGAAAATCTAACCGAAGTATCATTTATGTCGTCACACTGCATTGCTACTGTTCAAACCCGCGCACTCACTCCTCCGTCACAATTTTATTCTATCAGCCAACTGCACTTTCTGTGTACTTTGTAAAGCGTAAAGGCATTATTGTTTTCGCCATTCTCTCTGATTTGAGCTCATTCTCGACTGATGGTCTACATTAGCTTAGATAACAAGAAAGCAAAGCTAACTTCGGGCGGAGCCGAAGTTGATATACCCTTGCAGCTAAAACCGGATATATATCGCAAACATCGAATATACTTGGCCGATCCTTATGATTACATCATAATAAAACCAATTAATTACAATAAAAAATCTAAAAAAAAGTCCCAAGCTTCTATCTTCAAAAATACGAAAGTTGATATTTCTACCAAAAACCATTTCCGATCGTACAGTTATATGTCAGCTATAGGATATAGTCAACCGATCGTTATGAAATTTGGTAGATCGGATTAACTGACCAAAAATATAATCTGTACCAAGTTCCAGCTTTCTATCTTCAAAAAAACGAAAGTTGGGTCATTTCCGATCGTTCAGTTATATGGCAGCTATAGGATATAGTCGGCCTGTTACTTATTTTAGTAACAGGAAACGCTTGTTAACTGAATAGCTCAAAATTGACACAACTTTTGGGTTTTTGACTTCGTTAATATTTTTTTTTTTAACAACCAAAAACTAATCTGAAGGACCTCATGCCTTATCCGGCTCCCAGATAAACGCCGGGGTGGTTCCGTTGTCTTGGGTCCTGGCAGCCGGACAAGGTGACGACGTCCTTCATACCTTTCGGCACATACGCGATGCCGGATTCATGGCTGGCCAAAGACTAGGCGTTGCTACACCAGGAAATCACTATGCATACGCGCTTGCGAGCCTGGAGCAGGGGTTTCTAACTAGGCACTGGTCGGAAATGGCCCAACTCCACTTCAGATCCTGTGCCTCAGTGGAACCGACCTGCCAGGGGTCCTTATGCTTGTCCCTCTTATATATACTATACTCCTCTTGGGCTGTCGGACTCTTCAGTTCAAACTACCAGCTCTTTTTAGACACGTTCTAACACATAAAGGACGGACTCTCCTAGCTCGACTTAATTCCTTCCAATGTGCCTCCTTATATACTTCCTGGAGCGCTCGTTAATGCGTCTGGATTCTGCTCATGCTGTTAATCAAGCTTTCCAAATTCACGCCACATTCCCGTTGACTCCCGTTTGATGTTGCTTTGCGGGGATCCGGCGGACTTCCAGGGGCCGATACCCTCTCCATCGCCCCCCCACTTTTTGCTCCTTCGCTACTACTCCGCCAGCTACACTTTTTAAAAACCGCTGCGCGGCACCCTCGAGAACCGTTACGTTCCACTTCCGTTACGTGCCTCCCTCACCGCTCCTTCTGCCTCGTGATACATCCATTAATAATGCCATTGTAATACATCCTGCGCTTAACCGGTACTTGACCGATTTCGCACCCCCTTCACCTCCCTTCCTGGACTTTGCCACCGGGCACCTGTCTTGGCGTGTAGGAAGACTACATTTTTTCACACAACCTTTTATTTCATCTTGTATATTCAACATTTTTTATCTATATTGCCCTTTGGCAGCTATAGGATATAGTAGGACGATCCTTACAAAATTTGTTAGATCGGATCAATAGTCAAAAAATATAATCTGTCACCTTTTGTTTTTAAATAAACTAATGTTAAGACATTTCTGAGTGACAGATATATAATATAGACGGCCGATCCTTATAAAATTGGTTAAATCAGATTAATTGTCAAAAAAAAAAAATTTACGTGGTCAAAAACACAAAAGTTGTGTCAATTTTGAGCGGTTAAGTTAACCAGCGTTTTCCTTAACTAAAATAATAATGTTCAAAAGTTCTCTTTCAAGAACAAGATATTTTAAATATTTATGTTTATTTTTTATTTAAGTTAATGTAGACCATCAGTCTACACTCATCTGTTGCTTGGGGCTAAGTTGGGGATCACAAAATAATAACGCACGGGGAAACCGATTGTTTAAATTTATAAACCAATCCTTGCTAACCACACTCAATAATGGCTCCCCAACCCACTTCACCACACAACACTCATTTACACATATTGACCTCTCCGTAGCATCCCATGAAATATACCTACACGCTAAATGAACAATTGACAATATACTCTCAGGAAGTGACCACTTCCCGATCTCAATCCAACTTTTTGGATCAACTGACTCCTCCATTAGAAAAGTAAAGATCAATATTGATAAAGCCAATTGGCCTCTCTATCAAAAACTTAGCAAACAGTTTTCCGACGACAGACCACTCAGCCAACATATTAACCAAGAAACAGCACACCTTTGTACCATCATGAGACACAGCGCTCATTTATCCATACCACAATATCACCCTAACTCATCCAAATAGGACCCCTGGTGGAACACCGATCTACAACTTCTAAAACCAAACAAAAATTAGCCTGGAAAAACATGTGTCGTAATATAAACAACAATATGGAAAAAAACAACAGATTCTGTGCCCTTAAAACTAAGATACAGATCCACTGTCTCATTAACCCTAACAACACATCTGACATCTATACAAACAAATATATGACATCTTCAAAGCCCTGTGCGAATTCTGGTGAAATGCATCACTTAACAATAATTTCCATCCTACTGTTAGATCACACAAAGAAAACATAAGCAACAATTTCTCCCACAGTACATTTTCTCTAACCTAATCTTTAGAAATTTAAAGTAAGCAACATAATACCAATATTTAAACCAGACTCAAACAAAACCGGAATATCTTTCTATAGACCCATATCCCTAAATAGCTGTCTATCCAAAGTCATGGATAGAATAATATCTAAAAGGCTATGGTGGATAGTAAACAACATCCAGCTACTCGATAGTCGTCAAATGGGTTTCAGAAATGGAAAATCGGTATCAGACATTTAGCTGAAATCGATTGGAATTTTCTTTCATCTATAAACACAATTGAAGCAGCTACGGATTCGTTTTACGAAATAATTCATAATGCCTTGAACAAATTTGTTCCGGAAGTCCCAGTATCATTGTCTACTAAACCACCTTGGTATAATAAACACCTTTCTCGTCTTAAGAACAGGAAATCCAGAGCTTACAAAAAGTTATTAAGTCAGGATCGATGTGCCACCAGTCAAACATTCTTTATGTTCGCAACCAGTTTATTATTCTCAACGATCAACTCTATAAGCAGTATATCAGTAATTGTAAGGTAAACTTTCGAAATGATCCAAGCTCCTTCTACTCTTTTGTCAATATGAAACGTAAATAAAATCTTTTTCCTCCTTCCCTATCATATAAAAATATTTCACATTCTTCTGAGCAAGGTATTGCTAATCTCTTTGCTTAATTTTTTCAAACCACCTATTCGTCCGATTCATATAACCACAATTCTTCTTATCCTTATAAATTACCACATATAAACAATATTTACTTTTAAAAATTTCGAATTCAGGATCTGTTCGAAGCTCTTTCAACAATAGATATATCATTCTCTGCTGGTCCTGACAATGTTCCTAGCTGTGTTCTAAGGTACTGTTCTGATATCCTTTGCTATCCCCTCACTATCTTATTCAACTTATCCTTGGAGCTGGCATGTCTTCCCAAGAGATGGAATCAATCTTTTATTATTCCGCTTCATAAAAAAGGCTCTAAAGCACTTATTGAGAACTACCGGGGGATTGCTAAGCTATCTGCGATTCCCAAACTGCTTGAGAAACTGGTTACTTTCCAACTGCAACATTTTTGTAAAAGCATTATTTTCACTTCACAGCATGCTTTTGTCAAGCATCCCTCTACCACAACTAACCTTCTTGAATTCACTTCGTTTATCCACAGAGGTTTTCTGAGCCGCATGCAAACTGATGTGGTGTACACTGACTTTAGTAAAGCGTTTGACTCTGTGAACAACCATTTTTTCCTTGATAAGCTGTGTCTTTTGGGGTTTTCTCCACATATAGTACAGTGGTTGACCTCGTATCTATCGAACCGCACGCAGCGTTTTTTGTTTAAAAACAGTTCATCACAGATTATAAATGTTTCATCTGGTGTCCCACAAGGTAGTCACTTAGGAGCTCTTCTGTTTGTTCTTTTTGTCAACGATTTACCTAGTGTTGTAACATATGCTACTACATTTATGTATGCTGATGATGTCAAGTTATGTCTTTCTTTCTCAGACCATTTCCTTCATAGACACCTGCAACTAGACCTTAGCGAAGTCTTCTTGTGGTGATCAAACAATCTCCTTTTGCTTAACTGCTCTAAGTGTAAGGTTATGACGTTCAATCGCAGTGTGCCTCACATCGTTTCGTACTCTCTTGGGAATAACGTCTTAGATCGTGTTTTCCTAATTAACGATCTTGGAGTAATTTTTGACAATAAGTTGTCCTTCAACGACCACATATCACTAATAGTTAATAAAGCCAGAGGTGTGCTAGCTTTTATCAAACGTTGGTCTAAAGAATTTGATGATCCTTTCACAACTAAAACTCTATACGTATCGTTGTTTCGTCCTATCTTGGAATACTGTTCTAGGGTTTGGAGTCCGCAATACTTTGTTCACCAAAGGAGGATTGAATCAGTCCAAAAGCAGTTTCTGCTATTTGCGTTAAAAAGCTTAAACTGGGATACTGCCACTTCCCTCCCGTCGTATAATTGCCGGTTAAAACTACTAAACCTACCTCCTTTAAAAGAGCGCCGTACTTGTGCTGGGGTTATGCTACTTCATGTGCTTATTCTTGGACAGATTGACTCACAAGTACTTCTTGAAAAATTAATGTTTTCTGTGCCTAATAGAGTAACTAGATCCTTCCGACCCCTTTGGTTACCGATTTCTAGGTCTAATTTTGCGGAACACGATCCATTCCGCGTTATTTGTAAAAACTATAACTCATTGTCCCATTTATTGTCCCCTGAACTATCCCTAGATGTAATTAAATCCAAAATTATGAAATATCATTTAACTTATTTTATCCTTAGCCTTATCCTTATCCTTACTCTTAGTTATAATAATATAGAAATAACAGATCATTGTTAATAATAATGAATAAATATGAATAAATATTAAGACTCTCTAGCAACGCTAGACTATTTGAATACCACCACCCTCTACAGAAATTTTCACTGGACTTTTCAAAAGCATTTGACAAAATAGGATTTCACACAATCCTAGACGAACTCGTACATTGGAAATTAGGGCCAAAAATGATGAAATACATAGTAAACTTTCTAACTAATCGAAAATTTTGCATTCAAATTCAGAATATACTATCCCAACCCTTGCCACTTAAAAATGGAATCCCCCAAGGATCACCATTATCAGTAATTCTTTTTGCGATTGCCTATAATAAAGTTAATAAAATCGGTTGAATTTACAGCATACGCAGATGACTATGCAATTAAAAATAGGCACAAAAGAACAGGCACAACAATAAACTGACATCCACTTACTGACATCCAAAATGGTGCAATTACTCTGGAGATAGTCTTTCTATACCCAAATCTAAATTTCTACACATTTGTCGCAAGTCTTCAAATTGCTTAGTACCTTTAATTTTCAAAACGTAAAGTCTCTAAAAAAAATATATACCATAACTAATAATTACAAATGGGATGCCCACCAGAAAACGGCTTCGGGTAAATGAAACAAATTCGTACGCGCTCAACAGCCAAATAATCACATTGTTCGGATCAGCCGATCAAACTTGCATGCGCTCACATTTTCGTTGTTAATCCACTCGGGTGCGTTAATCCACACATTTTAAATCTACTCGGGTGCGACCGATTTTTTGTGTCACTCCAAATTGTTCGGCTCGTGTTCAGCATAATGATTTCGGGCGCTACTCATTCGGTTCAACAATCATTTTTTTGAACAAAAATAGCACTCAACTCACAAAACTCATCAATTCGTATGATTTTACTCATGCGCGCAGCTAACGGAACTTTTATGGACAGATGAAATGGGCGAAGAAGAAGGTGAAACACAACACAATGAAAATGATTTCATAACAAAGCGATTATTTTCATGCTTTAATTTTATTTTAAAACAAAGAGGGAACATATTCATTGTTTCGTCGCTTTTGATTTTAAATTTATATTAATCTCAATTATGTTTTACTTTTACATACTAAAGAAAATTAAGAAATTATTATAAAGAATCGAAAAAAAAGAATCAATGGTCAAATGCTTTATAATACGAGTTTAAAAATATTATGATGTCGATAGATTTTTTGTTCCTCTTTTTAGTAATCACGTTTTCAGCCAAAGAAAATCCGCGCTCTGTAGCAGCACTACTTTCCGGCATTGAGTGGACTTTAAGTGTGAATTTTAAGAGTCTGGGATATGTCTGTTCTTTATCCTTCCACCATTTTAAAAAATTAAAGTCATCTCCTATATCAACCATTTCTTTACAATAGCTATCCAGCTTACCTTCAGGTGTTTTGAAGCTATTCAGTGTGCACTTTTTAATTAGGTTGGGAGAAAAAAAAGAAACATTCTGATCCTTCTCTGCTTGTGTACTTGTTAAAAAAGTTGAGCTTTCAAATGAAAATTCTGAAAAATCGCCGTTTGGTGTGCTTGGGCTAATTTGAGAAGAACTAGTTAATGTAACGTCCAAGTACTTAATTTGTGAAATGCAAAATTTTTATATTGCGTCTTGATTGTAGGGCTGCATTTGTAACGCAGGTGGAAACAAAAAACAAGCAGCTTTATGCTACACACAAATATTTGGAATATAAAATACAATATTTACAATATTTGGCGCGCAAATATGCCGCATTTTTTCAATTGACGGTATCGGTAATCACAAAACGCAGGGATAGAGAACTGCAGAATTAAAGCTTCTTAAAAATTATTTCAAAATCGCTACATAAGTCTACCAATTGTTTTAGCGTTGATATGTTTATAAGAAACAATCGTTGACTTTCTTGTTTTTTCTATTAGAATTTCTAATGTTGAACCAATCGTCCACAATAGACTTAAACATTGTAAAATTCGAATTCCATTTTGTTGGGCATTGATTTTTTAGAGATGTTTGTAGATGATGCTGTAAGTTAGCTTTCTTAAAATATTTGACAATTTTGTAATTCATCAACTTCTTTAGATTCCTTAAACGAATTCTCCAAAACTTTGGCAAGCAAATAGCTGCTGCATCTTAACCTAATATTATTCTGCAATGCCTTGACGATATTTGTGCCTCGATCGGTATCGAACTTCATTTGGTCCAAATTATATATACCGAATTCAGCAAACAAAGTGTTCAACTTGTTTAAAACATTTGTGCTAGTTGAACGCTCGAAGTCCATTGACTTAACACCTAAGATGAGATCTACCAATTCAAAATTTTTTTGGTAGTGCAAGGTGACACCAAGAAAGTTGCGATGAACGTATTAGCCACTATTACGCTCCACCACTATTAGCAACTTCGGCTATCTCATCTTTAACAATGTTTTTTTTTCTCATTCGCCAACTTTTGCGTAGCTTGAGACACCGTTGTTGCATCAGGCAGCAGGTCATCAAGATCAACTCCTTCCTTATACCTTCCACCAATATTGACTAGAAACTTTGTTATGTTCCTAAATCCCATTATCATTAATTGCTGAAAAGGGTCGGCAGTCCTGTGTCACCCATTCCACACATGCGTCTATAGCATCTTTTTTGTCTTCTGGTTTCGCTGTAGTCAACAATTTTGACTCTTTAAGCAACTTGCAGCATTTGTGTCGGCTTAAATTTCGGCAAGATCGGCAATATAAAAAACCATCCAGAACAACGCCATCCTCCTTAACAATTTCTGTCAATATGTTCCAAATATTGCTTCTACCCTTATGGCGGGCAGCCAATTGGTATTCATTTGCGCGAATTTTTTCAATGATACCCTTCACATCAATCAATTAACAAAATGCAATTAATTAGGAACTACTAAAATGGAATATGAACATAGTAAAACTAAGAATTTGACAAAAAAATAAAAACGAAAAAAAAACAAGCAAAAACTACAAGCTTCAAGAAGCTGGCATAGAAATTGTTGTTGTGCATGCATTCGCAGCCTTTCGCTCCTCGCTGATAAACTACCTACCATACGAATCTAACATAAGACCAATAGAACAAAGAACTAAACATGCTATACTAAAAAACTGTAAAATGATATCCACCGCAAAGAAAACGCCTCTAAAACAGTGGTCGGCACCCCAACACATTGATATCATTTTAACGCATTAGTATTAGTAACGAATAGCAGAAAGTAGGCTGTGTGCATGACGTTCCACACATTTAAACTGTGTGTATGTGGCAGAGCTCGGGCAGAGAAATTTCCTTTGCCCTCGGGATAGGGCCGTGTCGACCACTGATGTAAAGTATCCGCGTTAATTTGAGAGTTAAAATCAAATAAAACTGGGTGTTGCCATGATTTTTTTCAGGCTACAAGCTATAGCAAATTGGACATAGTTGCTTGTATACAACGTCTGCTATGCTGTTATACTCGAAAGCCTCTGAATACTCTGACATTTCTTCATTTTCCATGAGGTCTATTACAACATCTAGGGTACCTACATAAATTTTAACATCGGCCAACTGTTGTGTTCTTGTTGATTTATATTTCAGACTGACTTTATTATATGCGAAGCATACAGAGTTACCAGATTCTTAAAGTACTACATAGGTGTATAGGTGTATAGAATGGAGGAATACAAAACAGATGTGAAATTGACAATATATAACACATCTCCTCCCTAACATCTCCTCCCTAAAGAACGAATAGGATTTTTACGTTTTCGGAAATCCTTGGGCTTAAAACGATCTACTTCATGGTTGTTTTTTCTTTTGTTGTTGGATCGATGATGTGGAGTTCTCGGGTGGCTCAGGTTCAGAATGACGTTGCTGAACGGTTGACGGAGTTACTGGTTCATCTTCTTGTTGTTGTAATGGTTGATCTTGTTGTTGTAGTCGATGATCTGAAGAAGACGGAAGACGGGATCCAAAAGAACTCTGGAAGTTTTTCGATGGAGCTGCTTGCTGAGAACTTGGGTTTTAACTGGTTGAAATGGCGCTTGATATAACCATTTGTGGTGCGAACCAAGAAAAGCATTTTTCCAATTGGACGGTCAATAGAGCCTTCAATCCACTTTTCTCCCCTTGCATAATTACGAGCGTAGACCTTTGGATTTGGGACGTATTTGGTAACTGATAGCTTGGCTTCGACAGGCTGCTCGAAAAGTTGGCTTAGTGCGTTACGGACTGGACGACCATGGATTAACTCGGCGGGAGATTTTCCGTAGAAATTTGGAGTGAACCTCTAGGAAGCAAGGTATTTAGTAACTGCTGCTCGGACTGGTATACCCTCTTTGAGGTTTTTCTTGACAGAGAATTGAAACGTCTGAACGAAACGCTCTGCTAATCCATTGGATGCTGGATGGAACGGTGCTGTGGTAATGTGGTTTATTCCATGAAGTTTGCAGAATTCCTCAAAGGCGTCAGCCGTAAGCTTCGGACCATTGTCGCTGACCATGGTTTTTGGATAGCCTTCGATGGCGAATATCGATGATATTGCAGCGATCGTGTTAGCGGTTGTAGTGGACGACATTTGAACTACAAATGGGAACTGCGAGTAAGCGTCTACACAGATTAGCCACATGGAATCGAATATTGGGCCGGCGAAGTCGATATGGATTCGCTCCCACGCTGTTGTAGCTGCAGGCCAACTTTGGTACTCTTTTGGAGGAGCAGGATTGTTGCACTTGCAGATGCTGCATGACTGAGTAAGGCTCTTTATGTCTGCGTCGATTGTAGGCCACCAAACATGTTGTCTAGCTAGCTGCTTCATTCGAACAATGCCCCAATGTTCTTCGTGTAACAAATTCTGGATACGCGCTTGAAGAGTTACTGGGATTACTACACGACTAGCATCTGTGTGTAGGCAAAGCAATTTTTTGTTGATTGTGAGGGCAAATTTTCGATTAAAGTATGGTGATAATGCTTCCTCGCCTTGCTGAAGTTTTTCTAGCCAACCTACAGTAACATACCGTAGGTTTGTCCTTCTCGATGTGGTTGCGAATGATCTCAAAATTGATCGGTGGTGACAGTTCCATTTCGATGTGGCAGGCTTCTTCTTCTCTGTCGAAATCCGGATCCATGCCCACGGGAAGGCGCGATAGGGCATCTGCGTTGCCAAGATCAGATGTAGAACGATACTCAATCTTAAAAATATAGGCCACGAGAATTATGGCCCAGCGCTGTAGCCTGTTTAAAGGCAGATGCTTGCCTGGATTGAAAATAGTTACTAGTGGCTTGTGATCCGTTATAAGGGTAAACTTTCGGCCGTACAAATATTGGTGAGAACGTTTTACTCCGAATATTATAGAAAGTCCCTCTTTTTCGATTTGGCTGTACTTAACCTGATGCTTGTCAAGCGTTTTGGATACGAAAACAATAGGTCTCTCCTTGCCATCATGTTGGATATGTCAAAGGACTACACCAATACCAAAAGATGATGCATCCGTCGATAGGACTAGTGGTAGATTTTCATTGAAATGAGCTAGCTGAGTCGCGTTGATAATATGGGACTTCAGGACTGTAAAAGCTTGTTGTTGTTGCGGCCCGAAAAGGTATGCTACATTTTATACGAAGTTGGTTTAAAGGTGCGGCCAACGGAGAATAGTTCGGTATAAAGTTGCAATATCAATTAACTTTACCCATGAATGCTTCTAATTGCTGCAGATTAGAAGGCGGACGCAACAGTTTAACAGCCTCCAAGCCTGAGCTGTCTCGAAGAATCCCTTGAGCGCTGATTCTTCGTCCTAAGTACTCAATTTCGTCCTTGAAAAAGAAACATTTCACCTTTTTGCATCTAATACCGTTCTCACGAAGAATACTGAGAACTTGGTCGATTCGCTTTAGATGTTGCTCGCTTGTAGGTGCTGAGATAATGATGTCATCTAAGTAGTTTCCACATCCTTCTACTCCTTTTAGAAGCTGTTCCAAATACCTTTGAAAGATCGCTGGAGCACTGGCAATCCCGTAAGGAAGGCGCTGGTATTGAAATAGGCCAGGGGGTGTGTTGACGACCACGATAGTTTTTGAATCCTCATCCAGTTCCATTTGAAGATAGGCATCCTTTAAATCTATTTTGCTGAATTGCTTGCCGTGACGTATTATGTGAAACAGAGACTCTTTTGTCGGTAACGGGTACTGTTCAACATCGATCTGCGCGTTGACTGCTTGCTTAAAATCGCCACATATGCGAATAGCGCCATCTGGTTTAGGTGCTAGCACAATTGGTGATGCCCAATTACTGAATTTGATCGGCTTCCAAATTCCGGCTTGTGTAAGTCTGTCTGCTTCAACTCTGAATTTGTCCATCTGTGCGAATGGAATTTGACGGCTCTTGAAAATCTTTAGTGTTGCTGGCGGCTTTAAAAAGACACTTGCCTTGAAGTCTTTTATGACACCCATGGCTGGTTCGAACACTTCGTTGTACTTGCTGCAAAGGTCACGTAATTCGTCTTCGTGCATCTCTTGAACGTTTGATACTTACTCCATACCAAATAGATTGTTTGGCGTCTCAATGTTCGCAACGACTACTTGCTTCTTGTGTGCAACTCCACAAGCAATGATATTGGTGTATGACCAAACGCATGTAATACTCGGGAACAATTGCGTAATTTAGGCTTATTCAACAGCGCGTATGTAGTGGCGTTGATCACGGACGCTGTGGCTCCGGAATCCATTTGGAATGATATAACTTTGCCGTGTATTTCAAGATCTATAAGAATCTTGTTCTGTTGACACTTGACTTGACCTGTAACACTGTTTACAGCTTCAATCGTTTCGATTTCGTTTGCTTCGGATTTTCGACTTTTTTGCATTTGCCATTTACTTTTGTCTTGCTTCGACATGCATACAACAGCTATATGTCCTTTTCTACCGCACTTGTGACATACGGCATCGCGAAACTTGCACTTCTCTCTGGCATGATTCTGTCCAAAACCAGAGCATGATTTTAGCGAACATTTGTTTGATTTGGCGTCACTTTCACCACGACCAAGAAACGGTTTCTTTGTATAGGTGTGAACTGCGTTTATTGGGTCTTGCTTTGATACTGTTTCTTTGAGGGCTGCCACGGTTTTTGTTGTTGTCTCATAGGTTTCTGCAACTACAAGCACATCTTCAAGAGTTGGCTGGGACTTCTGAAGAGCAGATGCCCGGACGGCATCGTATGGTGTATGTACTATGATCTGATCTCGAATCATTTCATTTACATAGTTAGAAGAACAACCGTTGACATTACAGACGAATTGGCATTCCCGAGCGATCCCGCGCAAGTCGGCTACCCACTCTCCGTGTGTTTGTGAATGCTTCATCTCCCTTTTAAAAAACTCATAGCGAGCAGCAACAACGTGTCGTTTTGTTGTGAAAAGTTCCGTTAACTTGTCTGTGAGCTCCTTGTATGTATACGTGTTCAAATTGTTGCTCCCGAACATATTTTTCAATAGTTCGAATATGTTTATGCCATACCACGAAAGAAAATAAGCCTTTTGCTTTATTTCTGCACTAACCGAATACGCGTTAAAATGCTGGGTTAACTGTTCAAGGTAAGACTCCCAGTTTTGATTGTCTTTGTCGAATTTGTGGAATGGGGGACACGCAGATAATTCACCCGTGTGGCTTGAATTACCCTGCGTATCTATCCATCATTGCTTGCATCCATTTTTGTTGCTGTTCCATAATGTCTCTTGTAAATGCTTGCTGTTGAGCAAGTATCGATTCGATTAAATCCTCATCTGCCGGCATCTTGATGAAAATCAACGACTACTCGACACGATTTACGCGATTTTACTGTTTTTATCTTTCGACTAAAAACTTCACTTTTTTCCTCGTCGCCAATATGTTGTCTTCTTGTTGAGTTCTATTTCAGACTGACTTTATTATATGCGAAGCTTACAGAGTTACTACATAGGTGTCAAGAATGGATGAATACAAAACAGATGTGAAATTGACAATATATAACATGTACAATGTTGTCCGACTAGGCGAAGGATTCCTTTTATATAAAAATGGTTGAATGCAGAAAGTCCTGCGGCATGAAAACAGATACACCAGACATGTCTGTTAAGTTAAATAAGCTCGCCTTTCCGTCAATTTTCAATATTTGAATTTGGGTTTCAGTAAAAATTTTGCCAAGAGATTTTTCTAGTCCCTTTTATTCTTCAGATGCTGGCGTAAATAATTAATATACTTCTCCAATATACGAATCATTACCAGCTGATTCTCGTTTTAATGGCCTAATTTTAAAATTTTTATTTAAGGCTCCGTATCTTTGAAGGACTTCTTTACTATTCCCATTTTCGGTGTCGACTTCCATTGCGAAGAACCAAAAAGCGTTTCACAAAGTTTAGACATTTCACCAAGTTTGCAGCCGAGGATTAGCTTCCACAGTATCCGCTTGGTTAAACATTTTTGTGCATTCATGAACTTGACCCTATGCACGTGCTTTTACCTTTAACACAATATGTCATTTTTGGTTTTCACAATGGTTAATACGTATAAAAAAAAATCGTCCACACCCAAACTTTTCCTTCAACAAGCAAGATTGCACTTAACGTGAACGGACTAAAGCCGAACGATTCGGCAGCCGACGGGGCTACCTTGTATAATTGTGACAACCGTGGATCCGTGACAGTCGCCTCTGTTATACCAGAGAATCACTGCCTATAGGCGCAAACGAGCCTGGATCACGAATCTTTAGACTGGTGACCGGGGGATCCCCAATCGGTTTCCTCGGTGGGCTCAAGTTCATGAATCGGTCTAGACTTGTCTCGCAGGATCACGCCTGGACGCTGCGATTTAGGAGTTGGTAGCGCCTGTTAATCCTTCTGGATTCTGACCTTAATCCAGGTTTCTGGAATCTCGCCACTTTTCCAGGACTGCTTCGCACTACATTGTCCCCCTCCACTACGACTTCGCCAGCTGCACTTTATAAACACCGCTGCGCTGCCGCCCCGAGAAGTGTTACGTTCCTCGTCTTCTCTGCTTTCCCATGGCACGGCGGAGCTGCCACCCTTACCGCTCATTTTGCCTCGCGGCTAGGACTCTTGCCTTTGCTTTCCTTCCTTCCCAATACTGACCATTGAAATACTTTCTGCGCTTGCCCGGTGCTTGAATGATTTCGCACCCGAATCGACTAAATCTCCTCACACTTCCCCCCTTCTTCGGGAAACGACAGAGATAGTTGGCGGACAAAGTGCAACAGGTCTCTTCGCACCCGCATTGCATTTGCGTCTCCGAAAATTCGTTCCATGCCAGGGTCCTTCTAGTTTAAGTGTGGATATTTCTATCCTCTTCCTGTCGTGCATTTTAGTCAATTTATTTATTATGCTGTAATATTGTATTTTAGGCGTATTATTTTATTGTTATTATTATATTATTAAGTATTGTATTATTTATGTAGCTAAAGCGGCAACGGTTTTGGTTAAGGGGTTACGCCACCCTGAAATTTTCAAAAAATTTCAATTTTTTTTACTTAATTAAAAAGACTATATACTTACGCGTATTTTAAGACGTCCCCGAAGACAATATCTTGATAATTATGGAAGTTATGTTTATTTGAAGTCGGCACGGCAGGAGGGCACCTAAGACACTTCTTTTTCTTCTTTTGCGTTTTTCTCGAAACCACTTTTTTCAAGACGGTGGGCATGATAACTCAATAACTGTTCAACCGATTGACGATTGAAAATTGAAACACATCTTCTTACATAGATTTTCCACAGAGTGACGTAGGATTTTTCGATCCAATGGATAGAAATTTTTTTATGCAATTTTTAGTACGAAATTTTTTGCCCAAAAAATTGAGTCAATTTTTGAAGTGCTCTCATTTGCGTAATTTTTTTTTTTTCTTAAACGGCTACGTCACTCTGTTCAAAATTTATCACTTTTTAAAAAAAAATTTTGTTAACTTGATTGAGATGAAAATTGACACGTGAATCATGACCACCATCAAGGAGCACTCCGGAAAAACCGATGATCGCCGATGTTCATATCTCCGCCATTTTGCATAGAAAACAAGTTTTTTTTTAGAATTTATAAAGCTTATTAGTTGTATTAAATAGAAATAAAAGTGGAAAAATTCTATCTCAACTAGTTTAGTCACAAGAAATTCCTGAAAAACCGTCCCGTTTCCACGCGGTCAGGGTGGCGTAACCCCTTAATTGCGTATCTATGGTCGGATTGCTCATCTTTTATCGATGCAGTTTTATCTGTTTTCTGGTTCTATGCCACCCATTCTGTATTCGTGGAGCTCCATATTCATTCACGCCATTATCGGTCACCATCAGTTTCAGCACACCATACCGAGAGACAATCCTATCGCGGCTCCCGGCCACGGCACGTGCTAGATCCGTCCGGTAGATCTGTTTACCGTCAACTACTACTGTTAATGACAGTCCTCGATTAGTTTGGCTCTCCTCTCTGTGGCTGAGAACGCTGCGCATTTCCCGCCCTCTGGCAGTATTCTGTGCTCCTTACCCCTTTCGCGATACACATCTTACAAAACAACATCCTTGGGTTCCTGCACCCTCTTGCCAATTGGCACATGCCGCCGCAGTTGTTGCACGGCTCCACTGAGTTCTCTAGTGGACCATGCCTAGGACCGGCTGTCCACTGCCAATCCGGTTGTTGCTGAGCCATTCTATGCTGACCCTTGGAGTTTCATCTTGGCATCCATCCTTGTCCTGGGGTGCTCTGTTAACCCGGAATGCCTTAAGGCAGTTCTATTGCTTGCTTTGGGTACCGGTTGGTGGAACTCACCTCTCTGCCCTCTCTGGGTCCATTCTGGTACCCTGTTTCCTCGACCTGCTGCGGTTCCTTCCTCTGCCACCTTGACCTGGTTGATTGTGGCTCCAGCGGGACTCTGTGGCGACTTGCCTGTTAAAGGCCTTCTCCTTTTGTGCCAACTCTTCGGTCAGACCAATCACCTCCTCTATATATGCGTATGTATATGGCTTTATGCGTGGCATGCAGTTCTCTACGAGCCTAACTATAACCTCTTTTGGGGTCTTCCATAGTGGCTTCATTAGGGACTGCCTTTGCTGAGAAACCTCATCCGCCAACTTCTCAAAGTATCCTTTTTGGCAGTTCTCGAAGAAACCTCTCGAACCACTCCTCGAACTCCACTCCTCCAGGTCCCGCACCTGCCTAACCACTTTCACATAGTCCATCTGCACCGGGACATGTTTCCCTGATTGTGACTCCATGCTCCTTCTTACATTCAGTTCTGGTATCGCCAAACTTTCTATGAGCCTTTCGGTCAACGCCAGCACTTCATCGTCTTTGATCTCGCTTTCCCACTTCGCCACTAGCTATCTCATGGTTTCCACGGTTCCGTCTGCTGATAGGACGAGCTCTCAGCACACTTTGCTCAGCTCCTCTTGTCTAAGCATCTACACGCTTTTCTCACCATTTCTCCCCATTGCTTCTAGATATAACGAACTTCAGGTATAATGGACTTTTTTTCGTTCTTCGCTTGTATCAATTTGGCGCGTCCAGCTCATAGAGTATGTGCGTTTTTCCACCGAATTTATTGTTCTTTTATACCCTTGCAGAGGGTATTATAATTTTGTCCAAAAGTGTGCAACGCAGTGAAGGAGACATCTCCGACCCTATAAAGTATATATATTCTTGATCAGGATCACCTCCTGAGTTGATATGAGCATGTCCGTCTGTCTGTTTCTACGCAAACTAGTCTCTCAGTTTTAAAGCTATCGTCTCGAAACTTTGCACACACCCTTGTTTCCTTTGCACGCAGTATATAAGTCGGAACGGCCCGGATCGGCCTATATACTATATCCTATAGCTGCCATATAACTGATTGATCGGAAATGGTATAACTTTGGTGTTTTTAGAGTTAGAGAGTTCAAATTTGACATGAGAGCTATTTTTCAAAACATTCCGACATGCCAAATTTCATAAGGATCGGCCAACTATAGCTGCCATATAACTGAACGGTCGGAAATTACCCAACTTTCGTGTTTTTGAAGATAGAAAGCTGTAACTTAGTACTGATTATATTTTTGGTCAGATAATCCGACCTACTCAATTTCATAAGGATCGGCAAACTATAGCTGCCATATAACTGAACGATCGGAAATGTTTTTTGGTAGAAATACCAACTTGGGTATTTTTGAAGATAGAAGCTTGGGACTTTTTTTTAGAATTTATATTATAATAAATTGGGTTATATTATTTTATTCTCATGAGGATCGGCCAACTATATCCGATGTTTGCGATATATATCCGGGTATATCAACTTCGGCTCCTCCCGAAGTTAGCTTTCCTTTCTTGTTTATTGCTTTTTTTATGCTTTATTATTTCTCAGCATAGTTTCATTACCGCCAATATTAGCAGTGTCGATTGAACCGCATGAAACTTTCACAGTAATCATCTGATAGAAAACACTAATCGAATAAAATATTTACTTAATAAAATATTATTTATCTCGGGAAACAGTTAAAATTTCTAAATTCAGGGAAGTACAGAATGCGAAAGGCATAGCAGCAGAGACGGTGATAATCTCTGCTGGTGAGTAAGGTCCGTTGACAAGTTACCGAACAAGTTACTTGACAAGTTACCGAAAGTCGTGAGAGGGAAAGAGTTGACGATATAGGCTCAACTCGAGAGAAAGAGAATGCTGCGAAAGCAGGGTTGAGCGTAATGATCGAGGAGAGTGAATTCAATCTAGCTTGGGAAACGAAAGTGAGCGGAACTCGCTGTGCTGGCGTATCAATTATAAAAGCTAAAAGGACGATAAAAACTTAAAGGACAATGGATGAAACTACCGGTCATTTGTCATCAGAAGTGGGCACAGGGCACGCCTTCGCCACAAGAGCACAGCTCCGCTCAATATATGGCAGCGTTGGAAGAGCAAAACAAAAATCTCATCGAAATTATAAGAGCCATGGAGGCGCCAAGAGCCTAGGCGTCAGACGGGAAAACCACGTCCAAATTTAATCCCGATGGCGCTGGAACAGATGCATCAGCATGGTGCACTACGGTCGATTTAATCTTCACAGATAATGTACTCGAAGGCAGCACTCTAGTAATAGCACTAAGCAATGCTCTGGAAGGCAGTGCTTCGCAATGACTGTCCCAGGTATGCTTTGCTGGCATCACCTGGACGTAATTCAAGGAACTATTCATCCAGCGATTCGTGGGCATTGAGACAACGGCTGCCGTACTGATTAATTTTTTAAACGGACTTCCCAGATCTGGAGAAAGCTGTGCTGAATATGGCAGTCGCATAATTACGCTATTACTATCCAAGTGGTAATCGACGGAGCTGGAGGAGATTGCGGTGACAATAGCGTTAGCCCATATGACACAGATTGACATTAATTTGCTGCGTTGGGTTTTTACGACGAATGTAACGAAGCGTAATGAACTACAGCGGCAGCTGCAGGCTTAAGCCTTCAAGAAGCGCTAAAACGAAAACGAGGAAAATTCGTCAAGCTCGGTCAAGAAGAAACCACGAATGCAGTTGCAGGTAATATTCCATTATTGTGAAAAAATTGGCCACAAATACGCCCAATGCCGTGCTCGCATGGAGAGCCCATCCTTCACCAAAGGAAAGAATTACAGTGGATGCAGTGTATCCGGAATAAAGGAGCGTTCAAACATAAGATGCTACAAGTACGGTGAGATCGGACATATTGGATCTGTATGCCCCAAAGGCAATACCAGTGGACAAGGAGAAGCGCGTGGACTTATGTCAAGTTCTTCAGCCCAAAGGCTTATTCTAGGGTGAGAGGTTAGGTTATTAAGGGGTGAGACCTTTCCATTTTTTTTTTGACTCGGGTGACGAGTAGAACACTTGATAAAAGAAAAACTAAGTAACAAAATTGCTGGAAAAAGATTTAATAATTTAATTGTACTAAGAGGAATTGGCGACAATATTGTTAAGAGCCATTTGCAGATTTTGTCTACGATTAAAATATCCCAATTTAATTTAGAAATTTTGTTCCATGTCGTATTAGACAATTATTTAAAGCATGACATAATGATTGGTCAATATATATTCCAGCTTGGTTTTGGGGTTATGATCGAAACAGACAAATTAAATATTTACAAAACTAAGATTGTTAATGCTATACATGAAGATACATCTAATTTTGAAAAATTTACTTGATACCAACAAAGAATTAAGTAAAATTAATAAATGTAAACTAAAAAACGTATTGCAAAAATACCCGGGCATTTTTATAAATGGAATCCCAACTAAAAGCGTAACCACAGGTGCATTAGAAATTGGTTTGATAGACGATAATAAAACTGTTCAACGCGCCCATATAGACTCAGTGCAGATGAAAAGCTATTAGTTAAGGAAAAAATAGACCAAATGATTAAATCCAATGTGATCCGTCCAAGCAATTCGCCATTTGCAAGTCCAATGCTTTTAGTTAAAAAGGAGGATGGCAGCGACAGACTGTGCATTGATTTTCGTGAGCTAAATTCAAACACTCAAACACTCAGATAAGTTCCCGTTGCCATTGCCATTGATCTGATCAGATAGATCGCTTGCTACGTGGTACATATTTTTCCATTTTAGATATGGCCAGTGGATTTTATCAAATACAGATTCACCCTAACTCAATAGAAAGAACAGCATTCGTTACCCCA
The DNA here is from genome assembly GCF_030179905.1 of Drosophila bipectinata. Classification (NCBI taxonomy): domain Eukaryota; kingdom Metazoa; phylum Arthropoda; class Insecta; order Diptera; family Drosophilidae; genus Drosophila; species Drosophila bipectinata. The sequence goes on along the minus strand of NC_091740.1, from coordinate 14,808,171 downwards.
GAGAGTCAGTATGAATTTCTTTTTTTTTTTTTTTATTTTAACGTTGCTTTTATTTCTTGAATCTTCTCTTTGCGAGACTAACAAGAGGTGTATCAAATCTTATATTTTTAACTTAACTAACAGTCATATTGACTGATACGGAGTTAGACGGCCCTAAAAATCGATTGCTGGGTTGGGAGGTCGTTGCGTCTAAGGCGGGATACGCTAGAAACCCGAGACAATCCCCGAGCGAGAAAATTTGGGTGCGAAGACAGTTTTTCTTTGTATGACTCTTTTTGCTTCTGGATTTCGTCTTTCACTGCGAGGTTGCCCAGATCCCGGTGGATGTTTTCGTTGCGAACATACCAAGGTGCCCCTGTGATAGTTCTCAGGATTTTTGATTGTGCGCGCTGTATGATGTCTATGTTGCTGCTGCTCGCGTTCCCCCACAACTGGGAGCCATACGTCCAGATTGGCTTTAGGACTGAATTGTACAGTAGTAACTTGTAGTCTAGGCACAGTGGCGATCGTGAGTTTATGATCCAGTGGAGGCTGCTGGCTTTCAGTTTTAGATGCATCTTTTTGCATTCGATGTGCTTACGCCAGGTAAGTCGTCTATCAAGGTGAACGCCAAGGTACGTTACGTCGTTAGCTTGAGGGATCTGCATACCGTTTAGTAAAAGCGGAGGGCATGTTTGTCTATTAAGAGTAAACGTTATATGTTTACACTTTTGTTCGTTTATTTTAATGCGCCAGTCGGACAGCCACCTTTCCACTATTGTGAGATGATTAGCCAGTTGGGTTGTTGCCTGCGTTGGGCATCTGGAGCGACTAAGAATAGCGGTATCATCGGCGAACGTTGACGTTGTTAGTTGTGCGCTCGTAGGAATATCCGCAGTATACAAAACATATAGACACGGCCCGAGTGCGCTTCCCTGTGGAACTCCAGCTTCGATGGTGTAGTCGCCCGAAGTAGCTGCGTTGCATCTCACTGAGAATACCCTATTGAAGAGGTATGATTCCAGTAGCTTGTGGGTGTATGTTGGCAAATACGTTTTAATTTTGTGCATGAGTCCGATGAGCCAAACTCGGTCGAAAGCTTGAGATACGTCGAGGAAAATAGCGCTGCAGTATTCTCGTTGTTCGAAGGCTGAGCGTATTTCGGATGTTAATCTGTTCACTTGTTCGATGGTTCCATGGTTTCTTCGAAAGCCAAATTGGTGTGCCGGGATGATATTGCAAGCTTCCAAATGTGGTATTATGCGAGTTAACAAGCATTTTTCAAACAGTTTAGACAAACAAGATAGAAGGCTTATTGGTCTGTATGATGACGGAATTGTGTGGTCTTTTCCAGGCTTCGGTATCATTATAATAATGGATTTCTTCCACTTTTTTGGGAAATAGCCAAGATTAATGATTCCATTAAATAGTTTGCAGACGACCTCTATAGCGCATTTTGGAAGTTCGATCAGCATCTTTGGGGTCAATAGGTCACCACCGTGAGCCTTTTTTGGTTTTAGCCCTCTTATGACTTTTTCGATTTCGTTCGGCCGGAATGGAGGTGCGGCTGGCTGAGGGGAGGACTCTGGCTGAATTACTGGCAGGAGGAATGAATTTGAGGCTGGGTTTGGCTGGAAGACACTTTGAAGATGTGTGGCGAATGTTTCAGCTCGGTCTTCGTTGCTGCGAGCCCAGCATCCCGAAGAGTTTCTTATCGGGGTGGTCGTTTCAATTGGGGCACTAAGATTTGGGTGGGCCCTCCACAGGGGGTACTTTGTGCTTGTTGGCGAGAGATTCTGGATGTACCTCAGCTGTGCATTTTCTTCCTGTTGGTGAAGAGCCTGGTCGAGTGATCGGGTTGCTTCCTTAAGGCGTTGTTTTGAAGCTGGTGATCTGCTGTTTTGCCAATCACGACGCGTGCGCCTCTTTTCTCGCACGAGCTGTTCGATTTGCTGATTAGATTTGAAGTGTTTGTTTCGGTCTACTTCTTTCCTATGAGGAGTAGAGATTTTAGCTGCCGCAACGAGTACTTCTTCCAGGGCGCTCGTAGTGTAGTCGATGTCCGATTCCATGTTAAAATCCGGGGCGAGTTCTATGTGGGCACTCACGTACTTTTTGTATTTTAGCCAGTTTGTTTTTGTCGTCGTCAGACTGAAGGGGTGTTCGGTTATTTCTGGGCTTTGAAGAAGCGTTAGAAGCACAGGCGAGTGGTCTGATGATAAGTCCGAGACTGCTTTGGCACTTATTAGATTGCGAGGTATGTTTTTTGTCACTGCAAAATCAATAAGGTCTGGGAGCTTTCGTGAGTCTGTTGGCCAGTATGTGGGACTTCCAGGGGAAACGTAGTCCAGTTTATTTTTCACATTTATAATTGCATTGTACAATTGTCTTCCTTTGGGAGTCACTAGACGTGATCCCCAGTGCGTATGTTTGGCGTTGTAGTCTCCTGCGGCTATAAATCGATCCCCAAGTGAATTGTAGAAGTCCATAAATTGTCCTTCCGAGATTGAGAAGCGAGGAGGGCAGTAAACGGCAGCAATTGAAAGGATTCCGTTGCTTGACTGAATTTGTATCGATGTGGCCTGCAAGAAGTTTGTTGCAAACCTTTTGTGAAAGTGGTGTTTAATTCGTTCTCTGATTAGAACTCCAGTTCCGCCGTGAGCTTTCCCATCTGGATGATCTGTGCGGTAGATTGTGTAGCCTCTTATATGAAAGTTGTATTTGCTTGTAAGATGCGTTTCCACCAGTAGCATAACGTCAATATGGTTTCGTTCTCGTAATCGAACTACCGAACTGAGCGGACGTGCTTTGTCCGAGCTCCGGGAAAACTTCACTTCGCTTATATTTTCGCCAATATAAGCGAAAAGACACTGAAATACAATTTATTAAAAGCGACAGACAAGCTTTTTTTTTTTATAACAGTTGTAATGTGCTAAACCAAAACTAGTGCATTGTTGAAAAAAAAAAATACGTACCACGCAATGAGCTCATTGAGCAACGACCAAAAGAACGAGCGTAGAAGTTCAGTGAACCAAAGAAACGGCTTCTACTCTTACTTTTCAACCCGCGATACCGAAGTGGAAAAATCGGCGCTTAAAAGCAACCCGGCTTTACTGACCGCTGAAACCCAAAGGGCACGGTCTTGCTCACCCGCTCTGCTCACTCCGACTCCCGCGTCATGGAGTTCGCAGTGTAAAACCCCCCCGCCAATATCGGAAACAAATTTCGCACCAACAACAAGCAGCGCTACAACTTCTGCAACAACAGCGAAAACCCCTGCAACTCAAAGTACCACGACGTCAACGACTACAGCGAGTACAAAAACAACAACCTCGGAAAGTGCCAAAGCGGCAACGGCCACACAGACTGGAATGGATCGCTACATCCAAATTAAGCGCAAGCTTAGCCCGCAGAGTAATCCGGCAGGCAACAAAACAAAAATTAACCGTGTCCTGAATAACGATAATGAACCAGACAGATCCACTACTAACAGATTTGCCCTACTGGCGGAGGCTGAGGAAAACCAACCAGCCCAAGACACCGCAAAAAAACCCAAGCCCCCTCCAATCTATATTAGGGAAAAAAGCTCGAGTGCCCTGGTCAACAAAATTGCGTCGTTGATCGGGAACGGTGAAAACTTTCATGTTGTTCCGCTTATCAAAGGGAACATCCATGAAACAAAGGTGCAAACCAAGACTGAAGAGCACTTCCGAATAGTGTCAAAATATCTGGACACTGTACAGAAAAACTATTACACGTACCAGCTGAAAAGCAGTAAGGGCCTACAAGTGGTAGTAAAGGGAATAGAACCTGATGTTACCGCCGAGGAAATAAAAACCGCCCTTAAAGAAAAGGGCTTCGCCGCCAAGAATGTTATTAACATTCTAAATAAAGATAAAAAGCCACAACCCCTCTTCAAGGTCGAGCTCGAGCCTGAAAGCAGGTCGCTGAAGAAGAACGAAGTCCACCCAATCTACAACCTGCAATATCTTTTGCATCGGAAAATCACTGTTGAAGAGCCACATAAACGTAACGGTCCAGTGCAATGCACTAATTGTCAAGAGTATGGACACACAAGGTCTTACTGCACACTTCGGGCTGTCTGTGTAGTCTGCGGGGACGCCCACAAGTCCGCTTGCTGCACTACAAACAAGGACAGTACCGTGAAGAAATGTGGAAACTGCGGAGGCAGCCATACGGCAAACTATAGAGGATGTATTGTGTATAAGGAGTTAAAGAGTCGCATGCGTCAAGCGACCGCAACGCGCAACCAAAATCCACAGAATGCGTACGTTTCGTCAAAAACCACGCCAGACGTCTTCTTCGCCAAAGCTGCGAGATCCTCATTCGGTCCACTAAACACCACCAACGGCTTCTCCTATGCCGATGCTCTACGATCTGGAAGGGAAATTCCAATTCAGCCTAACTCTCAAAGCGCTCAACAGGCCCCAGAACAGCCACACAGCAAAACGGAAACTATGATGCTTACCCTCCAACAAAGTATGATGGAGCTTATGTCATTCATGAAAACGACCATGCAAACGCTTGTTCAAAACCAGAACATGGTGATACAGCTGCTCGTAGCACAACAGTCCAAATAATCTATGCAGGCGCTACGAATATCAATGTGGAACGCCAATGGTGTCTCACGGCATAAACTAGAATTGTCACAATTCTTGACCGAAAACCATATTGACGTTATGCTACTGGTGGAAACGCATCTTACAAGCAAATACAACTTTCATATAAGAGGCTACACAATCTACCGCACAGATCATCCAGATGGGAAAGCTCACGGCGGAACTGGAGTTCTAATCAGAGAACGAATTAAACACCATTTTCACAAAAGGTTTGCAACAAACTTCTTGCAGGCCACATCGATACAAATTCAGTCAAGCAACGGAATCCTTTCAATTGCTGCCGTTTACTGCCCTCCTCGCTTCTCAATCTCGGAAGGACAATTTATGGACTTCTACAATTCACTTGGGGATCGATTTATAGCCGCAGGAGACTACAACGCCAAACATACGCACTGGGGATCACGTCTAGTGACTCCCAAAGGAAGACAATTGTACAATGCAATTATAAATGTGAAAAATAAACTGGACTACGTTTCCCCTGGAAGTCCCACATACTGGCCAACAGACTCACGAAAGCTCCCAGACCTTATTGATTTTGCAGTGACAAAAAACATACCTCGCAATCTAATAAGTGCCAAAGCAGTCTCGGACTTATCATCAGACCACTCGCCTGTGCTTCTAACGCTTCTTCAAAGCCCAGAAATAACCGAACACCCCTTCAGTCTGACGACGACAAAAACAAACTGGCTAAAATACAAAAAGTACGTGAGTGCCCACATAGAACTCGCCCCGGATTTTAACATGGAATCGGACATCGACTACACTACGAGCGCCCTGGAAGAAGTACTCGTTGCGGCAGCTAAAATCTCTACTCCTCATAGGAAAGAAGTAGACCGAAACAAACACTTCAAATCTAATCAGCAAATCGAACAGCTCGTGCGAGAAAAGAGGCGCACGCGTCGTGATTGGCAAAACAGCAGATCACCAGCTTCAAAACAACGCCTTAAGGAAGCAACCCGATCACTCGACCAGGCTCTTCACCAACAGGAAGAAAATGCACAGCTGAGGTACATCCAGAATCTCTCGCCAACAAGCACAAAGTACCCCCTGTGGAGGGCCCACCCAAATCTTAGTGCCCCAATTGAAACGACCACCCCGATAAGAAACTCTTCGGGATGCTGGGCTCGCAGCAACGAAGACCGAGCTGAAACATTCGCCACACATCTTCAAAGTGTCTTCCAGCCAAACCCAGCCTCAAATTCATTCCTCCTGCCAGTAATTCAGCCAGAGTCCTCCCCTCAGCCAGCCGCACCTCCATTCCGGCCGAACGAAATCGAAAAAGTCATAAGAGGGCTAAAACCAAAAAAGGCTCACGGTGGTGACCTATTGACCCCAAAGATGCTGATCGAACTTCCAAAATGCGCTATAGAGGTCGTCTGCAAACTATTTAATGGAATCATTAATCTTGGCTATTTCCCAAAAAAGTGGAAGAAATCCATTATTATAATGATACCGAAGCCTGGAAAAGACCACACAATTCCGTCATCATACAGACCAATAAGCCTTCTATCTTGTTTGTCTAAACTGTTTGAAAAATGCTTGTTAACTCGCATAATACCACATTTGGAAGCTTGCAATATCATCCCGGCACACCAATTTGGCTTTCGAAGAAACCATGGAACCATCGAACAAGTGAACAGATTAACATCCGAAATACGCTCAGCCTTCGAACAACGAGAATACTGCAGCGCTATTTTCCTCGACGTATCTCAAGCTTTCGACCGAGTTTGGCTCATCGGACTCATGCACAAAATTAAAACGTATTTGCCAACATACACCCACAAGCTACTGGAATCATACCTCTTCAATAGGGTATTCTCAGTGAGATGCAACGCAGCTACTTCGGGCGACTACACCATCGAAGCTGGAGTTCCACAGGGAAGCGCACTCGGGCCGTGTCTATATGTTTTGTATACTGCGGATATTCCTACGAGCGCACAACTAACAACGTCAACGTTCGCCGATGATACCGCTATTCTTAGTCGCTCCAGATGCCCAACGCAGGCAACAACCCAACTGGCTAATCATCTCACAATAGTGGAAAGGTGGCTGTCCGACTGGCGCATTAAAATAAACGAACAAAAGTGTAAACATATAACGTTTACTCTTAATAGACAAACATGCCCTCCGCTTTTACTAAACGGTATGCAGATCCCTCAAGCTAACGACGTAACGTACCTTGGCGTTCACCTTGATAGACGACTTACCTGGCGTAAGCACATCGAATGCAAAAAGATGCATCTAAAACTGAAAGCCAGCAGCCTCCACTGGATCATAAACTCACGATCGCCACTGTGCCTAGACTACAAGTTACTACTGTACAATTCAGTCCTAAAGCCAATCTGGACGTATGGCTCCCAGCTGTGGGGGAACGCGAGCAGCAGCAACATAGACATCATACAGCGCGCACAATCAAAAATCCTGAGAACTATCACAGGGGCACCTTGGTATGTTCGCAACGAAAACATCCACCGGGATCTGGGCATCCTCGCAGTGAAAGACGAAATCCAGAAGCAAAAAGAGTCATACAAAGAAAAACTGTCTTCGCACCCAAATTTTCTCGCTCGGGGATTGACTCGGGTTTCTAGCGTATCCCGCCTTAGACGCAACGACCTCCCAACCCAGCAATCGATTTTTAGGGCCGTCTAACTCCGTATCAGTCAATATGACTGTTAGTTAAGTTAAAAATATAAGATTTGATACACCTCTTGTTAGTCTCGCAAAGAGAAGATTCAAGAAATAAAAGCAACGTTAAAATAAAAAAAAAAAAAAAAATATGGTTTTCGGTCAAGAATTTTGACAATTCTAGTTTATGCCGTGAGACACCATTGGCGTTCCACATTGATATTCGTAGCGCCTGCATAGATTATTTGGACTGTTGTGCTACGAGCAGCTGTTTCACCATGTTCTGGTTTTGAACAAGCGTTTGCATGGTCGTTTTCATGAATGACATAAGCTCCATCATACTTTGTTGGAGGGTAAGCATCATAGTTTCCGTTTTGCTGTGTGGCTGTTCTGGGGCCTGTTGAGCGCTTTGAGAGTTAGGCTGAATTGGAATTTCCCTTCCAGATCGTAGAGCATCGGCATAGGAGAAGCCGTTGGTGGTGTTTAGTGGACCGAATGAGGATCTCGCAGCTTTGGCGAAGAAGACGTCTGGCGTGGTTTTTGACGAAACGTACGCATTCTGTGGATTTTGGTTGCGCGTTGCGGTCGCTTGACGCATGCGACTCTTTAACTCCTTATACACAATACATCCTCTATAGTTTGCCGTATGGCTGCCTCCGCAGTTTCCACATTTCTTCACGGTACTGTCCTTGTTTGTAGTGCAGCAAGCGGACTTGTGGGCGTCCCCGCAGACTACACAGACAGCCCGAAGTGTGCAGTAAGACCTTGTGTGTCCATACTCTTGACAATTAGTGCATTGCACTGGACCGTTACGTTTATGTGGCTCTTCAACAGTGATTTTCCGATGCAAAAGATATTGCAGGTTGTAGATTGGGTGGACTTCGTTCTTCTTCAGCGACCTGCTTTCAGGCTCGAGCTCGACCTTGAAGAGGGGTTGTGGCTTTTTATCTTTATTTAGAATGTTAATAACATTCTTGGCGGCGAAGCCCTTTTCTTTAAGGGCGGTTTTTATTTCCTCGGCGGTAACATCAGGTTCTATTCCCTTTACTACCACTTGTAGGCCCTTACTGCTTTTCAGCTGGTACGTGTAATAGTTTTTCTGTACAGTGTCCAGATATTTTGACACTATTCGGAAGTGCTCTTCAGTCTTGGTTTGCACCTTTGTTTCATGGATGTTCCCTTTGATAAGCGGAACAACATGAAAGTTTTCACCGTTCCCGATCAACGACGCAATTTTGTTGACCAGGGCACTCGAGCTTTTTTCCCTAATATAGATTGGAGGGGGCTTGGGTTTTTTTGCGGTGTCTTGGGCTGGTTGGTTTTCCTCAGCCTCCGCCAGTAGGGCAAATCTGTTAGTAGTGGATCTGTCTGGTTCATTATCGTTATTCAGGACACGGTTAATTTTTGTTTTGTTGCCTGCCGGATTACTCTGCGGGCTAAGCTTGCGCTTAATTTGGATGTAGCGATCCATTCCAGTCTGTGTGGCCGTTGCCGCTTTGGCACTTTCCGAGGTTGTTGTTTTTGTACTCGCTGTAGTCGTTGACGTCGTGGTACTTTGAGTTGCAGGGGTTTTCGCTGTTGTTGCAGAAGTTGTAGCGCTGCTTGTTGTTGGTGCGAAATTTGTTTCCGATATTGGCGGGGGGGTTTTACACTGCGAACTCCATGACGCGGGAGTCGGAGTGAGCAGAGCGGGTGAGCAAGACCGTGCCCTTTGGGTTTCAGCGGTCAGTAAAGCCGGGTTGCTTTTAAGCGCCGATTTTTCCACTTCGGTATCGCGGGTTGAAAAGTAAGAGTAGAAGCCGTTTCTTTGGTTCACTGAACTTCTACGCTCGTTCTTTTGGTCGTTGCTCAATGAGCTCATTGCGTGGTACGTATTTTTTTTTTTCAACAATGCACTAGTTTTGGTTTAGCACATTACAACTGTTATAAAAAAAAAAGCTTGTCTGTCGCTTTTAATAAATTGTATTTCAGTGTCTTTTCGCTTATATTGGCGAAAATATAAGCGAAGTGAAGTTTTCCCGGAGCTCGGACAAAGCACGTCCGCTCAGTTCGGTAGTTCGATAACGAATGAATTTCTGGTGATGCCATTTGGGCTAAAAAATGCATCTTCTGTTTTTCAACGTGCCATAGAGCGAGCCCTGGGTGACTTAGTATATTCCTACGTCGTCTACATAGACGACGTGCTGATTGTAGCAAAAACATAGGAGGAAGATATGAAAGGTAAGCCATAGTGCTGAGAGTTTTGTCTGAGGCAGGTTTTACATTTAATATAATTTAATATAGAAGCCCTGACTGCTCTGTCGCCACCATCCACTGTAACGCAGTTAAGGCGATTCATAGGCTTGGCATCGTACTTCAGACAATTTGTCCCGCGGTTTTCAGAGCAGATGAAGCAGCTCTATGAGTTGACCTCTAAACTTAAAACGTTTGATTGGAAAGAGAAACATGAGCAGATCCGACAGAAGATTATCAAAGTACTGACGACTGACCCTGTCCTGACAATTTTTGACCCTGCCCTCCAAATCGAATTGCATACAGATGCCAGTGCTGATGGGTATGGCGCAATGCTAATACACAAAATAGATGGTAAACAAAAAGAAGTTGAATATTTTAGCAAACGCACGACAGTATCCGAAGCTAAATATTATGAACTAGAAACCTTAGCTGTTTACAATGCAGTGAAACACTTCAGACATTATCTATATGGTAGAGAATTCATTGTGTACACCGATTGCAATTTTCTAAAAGCGTCTCAAAAGAAAGCTAAATTGGATTGGCATACCATCCTCAGAGGAAAAACGACCTGAAGGAATATATGCATTAACAAAGTTTGTTCACTTGTATCACACTCTTAATCTAGACTCAGAAAATTGCATTAAAGCTAAGAAGTCAGGTATATCTTTCTTTGGAGTTCCCAGTCGAATCATCGCAGATCAAAGCAGGAGCTTTTCAAGTAGTAAATTCCGTGAATTTTTCTCAACGAATATAATTGACTTGCACTTAATAGCCACGGGCGCAAGCCGTGCCAATGGACAGGTAGAACGTGTTATAAGCACGCTAAAAGCTATTCTAACTGCTGTAGAAACTAGTGAGCGTTCTTGGCAGGGTACATTGCAAGATATTCAGTTAGCCATGAATTGCTCTACAAATAGAGTTACAAAATCTAGTGCTCTAGAGTTGCTAATAGGGAAAGAGGCTAGGCCTTTTGGTATGCTGAAAATAAATGAAGAAGATAATATAGTGAATAGAGAAAATGCTAGAATAGAAGCTAAAGAAAACATGGACAGCAATGCACGGTACGATAAAGAAAGATTTGACAAAAACAAGGCGAAAGTTATTGCGCATAACGTAGGGGATCATGTTTTACTGAAAGCTGAAGAGCGACATCAGACAAAACTTGATCCCAAGTTCAAGAGTCCGTTTGAAGTGGTCAGAGTGTTAGATGAAGATAGATACGAACTGAAATCATTAGTCAATAAGCGGACATATAAATATTTACATGAGTCTCCGAATCTCGGTAGAGGGCTACCGAACAGACAATCAACCAGAAAATTAACAGGAGAATTACAAGGTAGTGATGAGCCCCAAAATGGGGGAGAGCCTGCGGTTGGCACAAGAGAATGTGCGGATGTGTCCCAAGAGGGAAAAGAGAATGAAGATGGCACAAGTGAAGATGCGTCTGCGTCCCAAGAGGGGAAATGTTGACCGAATGGTCTTAGTGGCGAATGGTCTTAGTGACCTGGTGCATATGTTTGCACGGCGATGATAAATGAAATTGATTGACGAAATTTAAGTTATAAATTGTTTAGAATTAACAATGGCTATGTAAAGATATGCAAAAACAAGAAAGGAAAGCTAACTTCGGGCGGAGCCGAAGTTGATATACCCTTGCAGTTAAAACCGGATATATATCGCAAACATCGGATATAGTTGGCTGATCCTTATGATTACATCATAATAAAACCAATTAACTAAAATAAAAAATCTGAAAAAATGTCCCAAGCTTCTATCTTCAAAAACACAAAAGTTGATATTTCTACCAAATACCATTTCCAATCGTTCAGTTATATGGCAGCTATAGGATATAGTCGGCCGATCCTATTGAAATTCGGTAGGATGGATCAACTGGCCAAAAATAGAATCTGTATTAAGTTTCAGCTTTCTATCTTCAAAAACACGAAAGTTGGGTCATTTTCGATCGTTCAGTTATATGGCAGCTATGAGATATAGTCGGCCGATCCTTATGAAATTTGGCATGTCGTAATGTTTTGTCAAAAATAGCTTTCCTGTAAAATTTGAACTCTCTAACTCTAAAAACACCAAAGTTATACCATTTCCGATCAATTAGTTATATGGCAGCTATAGGATATAGTCGGCCGATCCGGGCCGTTCCGACATATATACTGCGTGCAAAGGAAAGAAGGGTGTGTGCAAAGTTTTAAGACGATAGCTGCAAAACTGAGAGACTAGTTCGCGTAGAAACAGACAGACAGACGGACAGACAGACGAACAGACGGACATGCTCATATCAACTCAGGAGGTGATCCTGATCAAGAATATATATACTTTATAGGGTCGGAGATGTCTCCTTCACTGCGTTGCACACTTTTGGACAAAATTATAATACCCTCTGCAAGGGTATAAAAAGGACAAAAAAACAAAATATTTAAATGGAACAAATTTTAACTGAAAACATGAAAGGAAAGCTAACTTCGGGCGGAGCCGAAGTTTATATACCCTTGCAGTTAAAACCGGATATATATCGCAAACATCGGATATAGTTAGCCGATCCTTATGAGAATATAATAATAAAACCAATTAATTACTGTTTGGTCATTGAGCGTTTTCAATGCCGTAAATAAAGACGAATTTAATTATAGTACGTTATATTTTATTTATGCTGCAGGCAGATGAAACTGGGATCAACCATTGTGATCATCCAGTTTATGGTGCTAAGCAGTGACTAAAAATATGGACAGAGAGTGCGGCTCGACTAGACATACGCGAAGCTAAAGCTCTCGATAGTGGAGAGGGCGGCCCGACATAGTGATTGCGAAGCTAAAGCTCTCTTAAAATAGGCCCGTTGAAGTCGAGCGGCCGAGAAAGAGTCGGCTTGCGACCAACTAAGGCGATATATCCATACTTTAGCTTAATAAATAAACTATAACTAATTATTACACTAAACATACATAAACATTATTTAAACATAAACATTAAACGCCGTGCTGCTGCTTGACCCGACAATTACAATACAAAATCTAAAAAAAAAGAAACCCCAAGCTTCTAACTTCAAAAAAACCGAAGTTGGTATTTCTATCAAAACCGATTTCCGATCGTTCAGTTATATGGCAGCTATTATATATAGTCGACCGATCGTTATGAAATTTGGTAGGTCGGATTAACTGACCAAAAATATAATCTGTGCTAAGTTCCAGCTTTCTGTCTTCAAATATGTCAGCTATAGGATCCCGATACCGGTCGTTCCGACTTATATACTGCGTGCAAAGGAAAGAAGATGTGTGCAAAGTTTCAAGACGATAGCTTTAAAACTGAGAGACTAGTTTGCGTAGAAACAGACAGACGGACAGACAGACATGCTCATATCAACTCAGGAGGTGATCCTGATCAAGAATATATATACTTTTATAGGGATGACTCCTTCACTGCGTTGCACACTTTTGGACAAAATTATAATACTCTCTGCAAGGGTATAAAAAAAATAATTATAACAATAATAATTGTTGGAATTGTCTGTGGAAAGCGACTCATATAGTTTGTAACTGCGTAGGAGAATAATGATGAAACGAATCAATGAATAAATTAAATTTAACGCTTTGAACGTGAATACCAATATAACCGATGTTTTCCTGATTAGTTTGGCAATCTAGAAATTCAACACACAGGGACGTGTGATAGGTCAGGAAGGCCGTGTCAGGAAGGCCAGTAAATTCTGGGAAGTACAGAATGCGAAAGGCATAGCAGCAGAGACGGTGATAATCTACCGAAAGAAGATGACGACTTATCGAAAGTCGTGAGAGGGAAAGAAATGACGATATAGGGTCAACTCGAGAGAGAGAGAATGCTGCGAAAGCATCGTAATGAGCGTAATGATCGAGGTGAGTGAATTCAATCTACCTTGGGTAACGAACGTGAGCGGAACTCACTGTGCTGCCGCATCAATTATAAAAGCTAAAAGGACGATAAAAACTTAAACGACAATGGATGAAACTACCGGTCATCCGTCATATATTAAATATTTTTTATTTATAAGTCAGAATTTTTATCAGCCTACCCTCGTTTTCCAATGGTTACACTCTACAAAGCTCACAAAAGGTTGTTTAAAGCTTTCAAACGGCTGTTGCAATTAATTGTGAGTTCACAAGGTAATCATATATGTAGGATTGGCAGTCCTATTTTATAATCGATAAGTTTTTCTGTTCCATCACACTTTTCTTTAGTGTTGAAAAGCGTAAAAAATAAGAAGTAAGTAGAGATTGAGCATCAGCAGTGGAAGGTCGCATGTATCTCCAGTATATTTAAAATGTTAAACTAAGTAAACTATAAACTGACTAAGTAAACTAAACTACACTAATCGAAGAATAAAGTTAATTTAATTATAATTTAATGAAGTCAACCGATGCCTTTCTCTACATATACTTTTCACATACGTACGTGGCGAGCAAAATTGAGTGCATGTTCACGACTCAGACTTTCGTCACCCATAAAATCATAATAACACAACAAAATCCAAAAATTTTTTTTGTTTTCTATTAATTTAATTCTTAATAAATTCTAAGCAAAAACAATGATGATTCATATGAAATCTAGGAGACATAAATTAAAAACAAAAAAAACCCACATAAACTCAATTTTGCACGTGGCACTTTTTCACCTATTTTCCTTTCTTACTTCTCTTATTAGCACAAATCGGCAAGATTTACCGTTATTTTTGATTTTGTTTTATTTCTTATGTTCGTAGCAAAGATTAAAACGTGCTTCAGACTAAGAAAAGTGTTATTAAATTATCTTTTAATTATAAATTATTTGTGGTAAATTTGCCAGCGAAATAATGCGAAAATTATCTGAAGATATTGAAAATAATGTAGTATGCCTGACCGAGAATGGTTGTACATCACGTGCAATTTCTAAGAGGCTTGGTATAAGCCTCAGATGCTCGACTAATGATGTCTGAAATGAGAAGGAACAAGCTTCTAACACCAAAAGGTGCCTCTTTAGCTATTAACAAGAATGTTAGCGAATGGACAGCTAGAAGAGCGCTGCGAGACATCGGCTATATTGCAAGTGTGAAAAAAAACAAACCTGCATTATCCGATAAAAATGTTAAAGCGAGATTAAAATTTGCAAGGGACCACAAAAATTGGAGTGTTGAAGATTGGAAACGTGTTGTATGGTCTGACGAATCCAAATTTAACCGCTTTCAGTCTGATTGAAAGCAATATTGCTGGCGTAGACCCGGAGATCGAATCCAAAGACACCATGTAAAAGAAACTGTAAAACATGGTGGTGGTGGTATTATGGTTTGGGGATGCTTCCTCTACAATTAATAGAAGGTATTATGCGGAAAGAGGACTACCTTCATATCTTGCAGACCAATCTTCCCAATTTTATTGAAAAATGTGCTTATCCCGATAAAAAAATTGTTTTTCAACAAGATGGGGATGAAAGCACACTGCGAAAATTGTGAAGGAATGGATTGGAAAGCAACCTTTTCATTTAATGGAATGGCCAGCACAAAGTCCCGACCTCAATCCGATTGAAAATCTTTGGTCAATCGTGAAAAGACGGCTCGGGCAGTACGAAGCAGCTCCATCAAATATGGGCAACCTTTGGGAGCGTGTTGAAGCTGAATGGAGACGTATTCCCAAAGAAATAATAGAAAATTCGGTAGAGAGCATGCCTAATCCCGTCCAGGAAGTTATCTTAAATAAGGGTCTTTGGACAAAATATTAATATTATTTTAATAATTAAAACTTTTTGAAACGTGCAAAATTGAGTTTATGCGGGTTTTTTTCGTTTTTACTTTAAGTCTCCCCGAATTCATGTATATTATCATTGTTTTTGTTTAGAATTAATTAAGAATTAAATAATTAATAGAAAACAAAAAAAATTTTTGGATTTTGTTGTGTTATTATGATTTTATGGGTGACGAAAGTCTGAGTCGTAAACATGCACTCAATTTTGCTCGCCACTGTATGTACATTTTTAAGGTTAATTTTAAGTTGTGTTTAATATTTCGAAAAATACACAACTTTTATTATTTTTTATTTTTTTTTAAGTAAAGTTTTAGTAAAGTCAGTGTTTTCAATATTTTCCAATGTTTAAAATGAGAGCAAACTACTGCCAATTCTTAAGTCTATTACACTTTATAAGTGGATTGTCAGTCGCTAGGAGATGTCTTTTTGCCTTGTGGATCAGCGAAAGTGTAGCAGAAAAAAAAGTTTGGTGTTTAGTGAATATGTGTTGGCGTTAATTTTAAAAAGCAGCGGTTTATCTGAAGCTGAAGAAAAAGAAATGAAGAAGAAATTATAAAATTTTTTTAAGCCGACTTACAACAAAATGAAAAACTTGCCATTACAACAAATAGTCAAATATTAGCAATTAAACTTACAATGTTTGATTCATATTTAATTTTCCATAAATTTAATGGAAATTCCATAAATTTTTAACATGGTTGGATGGGAAAACATTTAATGTCCTTGCAGAAACCTTTTCGCAAATGTGTGGACTTTGTTGAGCAGCATTTGAAGTTCAAGAGCAACTTAGACAGGAAATGGGCTTATTGGTAGATATACCTATTGCTAGCAGTGGAAATACCAACAATGGTAATACTGCGAGATGGTTTTTCAAAGAACCAGAATTGGTAGCAAGAGTTACCGGAGTCAGCTTAGAACTTATATACATATAGTACATGAGTATACATGTAAGTTCAGTGTTGATTTGACGACATTTCGCTCATATGCTATGGAAACTGCCAAAATGTTTGTCGAATTATATCCATGGTATTACATGCCCGAGTCCGTTCACAAATTATTAATTCATTGTGCAGACATCATAAACCATGAAAGTCTTAATATCTGGATTAATATCTGTAGAGGCACATGAAGCCAGGAATAAGAATTTCTAAATAAACCACGTTATTTATTGCATCGGATCCATTCATTATATCTAAGTCTACACAGTTATTTGAAAAGTATGTCAATTTAGATGAGGGTTGTTAAGCTGTTCGCTTTTTCGAACAATTAATTAGTTGAAACCGACACATCGGATTCTAAATAGCCTTAACTGGTGGTTTTAAGTTTGTAAATGAATTTTAAATGTTTATAAATTTTGGGGTTCTAGGGAAAATCGCTTAGTTTCAGTCGCAACGGCAATCGGAAGTGCTTTAATCCAAAGGTAGGGTATCGAATTCAGTAACAGTGAGCGCGATATAGACGCCTCACTCCGACTCAAAGATGTACGATACTAACTCTCTCTTTCTGGCGTGCTCAATGTGAGAGCACTGAGAGCCATATATAGAGAAGATCAGGAAAAGTTCCGTTACTGGAAGTTTTGGAGATTTTCACGGTCACGTAGCAGCGAATGTTAGCCTAGAACTAGACCTCACGCAATTTATTCAGTTACAATTTGAAAATATGCAAATAGGGAACCAACCCTCAAATACCAGCAGACACAGGTCTGAGAACCAAACTCAGGTCGGCAGTGAACACCCAGCAGTATTGTCCAGTGAGAACAGCCACCAATACGGTCAACAATTAGGCAGATCCTTTTTGGCATTCCAGCCCGCGAAAGTACCATGCATCATCCAGAGTTGCCACATTAAGTTCGACGGTACGAAGGAGGAATTGCAAGCCAAAGAATTTCTTTATCGAGTTGAAGCGTTAGCTAAGCAGATTCTCAGCGAAGATAAACAGCTTTTGTGTGATCATTTACACCTATTCTTTATAGGCAAAGCAGGGGAATGGTTCTGGAACTTTCATTGTTCCTCCCAATGTTTCGAGTGGAGAGACTTTTGCAGAGAATTTAGGAATAAGTTCTGAGACAGTGATTCGGATATGGATATCTGGGAGTTGATTAACAGCAGACGACAGGCAGAAAAAGAACCTTTTGAAGAATATAAATTCCAAGCAGAGAAGCTCGTAGCCCGATTAAATACCAACGAAGAGTTGTTGGTAAAGCTTCTTATCAGACACGCCAAGCCATCACTTCGATATGAGGTTATGCATTTGCACGTGCCCACCTTAACACAATTAAGGGCGGAGATCCGCACACATGATCAGTTTTGTAGACAGATGCGAACTCAGCTTTTTCAGGGAGAAACAGCTTTCATCAGCGCCCGATAGTTTCGCAATTGGAACCAGACATTGATAATGAAGATTTCAGTAAAGTGGCGGTAATTCAACGAAAGCAGTTGAAGTGTGGAACTGCGACAAGCTCGGACATCGCTTCGACGAGAGTGTGGACGCCCGCAGTATCTTTTTCTATGGATGCGGGGCAAAAGACACTTACAAGCCCCGATGTCATAAATGGAAAACCAGAGAGCCCCGATGTCTCTGGTCGGAAAACCAGAGAGGGGATGCGACGAACAACATGAAAAAGATCAGAGGGAATCAAGACAGGTTACCGGATTTTAAAATTGTCGACCAGTTAATTTACAAAAAGACAGAAACATCAAGCGCAGATGAAGCGCAAGAACAACAAGCGTGAAAACTGTACGGTCAACTTAGTTGACGATGTGATATCGCGAGGTCACAATCCTCCCGATTCTGCTCACATTGGCATGGCCAAGATGATCGAGAAGCTAAAGCGATATTTATACTGGCCAGGGATGGTTACTCAAATTCGTAGAAACGTCTCTGAGTGCCCCGTTTTTAAAACGAGCAAGAGTGCAAACACCTTACTGAGACCATCGTTAGGGAAACTCACAGTATCGGAAAGACCGTTCCAGAAACTTTACATCGATTTGTTAAGACCGTACCCTAGGTCCAAGAAGGGAAAAATAGGATTTTTTTTTTTTTTTTTTTTTTTTTTTACCGTTCTTTCAGAATTTGGAAATGGCTTGTGCATTAATAAGAGCATCAGCTAGCATTCCTGTATTCATCATAAAGCTTAGAGGCCCAGACGACCGAGGGGCGCTCAAGAAACGATTTGTTAGAATATATTAAGTTATTTGTTAATTATTAAGCTAAGAGGAGTTAGTAAGGAAATTTAAAATTCTATATTTGAAGTTAGAGGGACAGGAAAGAGATGTAATAGAGTAGAGACCATTGTAGTTCGAACATAATACCCTAAAAGGGTCATGCAGTGCATATGTCGAACTACAACGGCTAAGGAACAGAGGACTAAAGTTTCGAGTCCTTCTGTTAGGAATGTTAAAATTTAAGCGTGTTAGTAAATGCTGGCTATCTACATCCCCGTTAATAAGGTTATGCAGAAAAACTACACCGAGCATTGTCCTACGATTTGTTAAGCTAAGTAAGATAATCTACTATCTACTATAAGATGGAAGTTGAAGATTTGCATCCCAGTTTAGACCTCTAAGTGAAAAAGTTAGGAAATTCTTTTGTACGGATTCTATGCGGTCCTGATGTACTCCATATTGGGGACTCCAGACACATGAACCGTACTCCAGTATAGGACCGACCAAAGAAATGAATAGTGTTTTGGTTATATAGGGGTCATTAAATTCTTTTGACCACCTTTTGATAAAACCAAGGACTCCTTTAGCCTTATTAACCATTAAGGAAATATGGTCGGCAAATTTAAGTTTGATGTCTAATAGGATGCCAAGATCATTAACCTGGGTTAATTTTTCTAAGGAAATCTCATTAATAGAATAAGTAGCTTGCAGAGGGCAAGAACGATAAAAAGACATATGTTTGCAGTTAGATCCATTAAGTATTAGATCATTAGCTAAACACCATTTTTGAAAGTTATCAAGGTCAGACTGAAGACTGCATTGGGCAGAGATGGATTTGTACTGAAGACAAAGCTTTACATCATCTGCATACATAAGAACTAGAGAGTTCGTTAAAGCAGGGGGCAAGTCGTTTATAAAAAGCGTAAATAATAACGGGCCAAGATGACTTCCTTGAGGGACGCCGGATGTAGCACGGACCAGACGGGACTGTATGTTTTTAAATAAGACTCTTTGTGTCCTTCCATCTAGGTAGCTGGAGATCCACGTTAAGAGGTCTTTAGGAAAACCCAGCATATTCAGTTTGCTCAACAAAAGTGAGTGATTAACTGAATCAAATGCTTTGCTGAAGTCTGTGTAAATTACATCGGTTTGATATCCCTTACAAAAGCCGTCTATGACAAAGGATGTCAACTCCAATAAGTTTGTGGTGGTGGAGCGACGCTTAATAAAGCCATGCTGACAAGGAGTGATGATCGAAGAGCAAAGGTGTTGCAAATGAGGGGTAATTAATTTTTCAAATAACTTTGGAATTGCCGACTACTTAGAGATGCCTCTGTAGTTGGCAGCCTCGGACTTTTTCCCCTTTTTATGTAGGGGAATTATAAATGATTCCTTCCACTTAAGGGGAAAAATCGAGGTTTCCAAAGATAAGTTGAAAAGTCTTAGAAGCCCTGGCGCAGTATTTTAGCACACAGCCTGTAATAAAGTATTTTAGTCGGGGCCTGGCGAATAAATGGGTTTTACCCTTAAAAGACCAGATAATAAGTTATTCTCAGAAAAAAAAACGGACAGAAAATAAGATTTGCTGCTTGAATGTTATATGCGTAAGGCGGATCTGTCAAATTAGGCAAAGAATAAGTTGTTTGAAAAAATTCTGCGAATAGATCGGCAATGGCCTGATCAGAGGTCGCAGAGGAATTTTCAAACGTAAGCAGAGGTGAAAAAGATACGTGTTTACGCTTAGTGTTTACAAAATTATAAAACTGCTTTGGATCCTGAGTAAATTGAATCCGGCAGCGGTCAATATAATTCCTATAACATTCAGCGTTGTGCACGGTAAAATTCGACCGAGCTAGTAGGTATCTTGAGAAATCAACACTATTGCAGGTTTTTTTATATTTAAGTAAAAGCTTATTTTTTTTATTTTTTAAGTTAGTAAGGCACCTTGTAAACCAAGGAGGATTTGTTGAAGCGGACGGATATTTCCAAGGCACACATGAGTCAAAAAATTTATTTAAAGTAAAATAAAATTTTTCTAAAGTGACATTAAGATCAGTGCACGCCGGAATATCAGACCAGTCAAATGTATTAATAAGGCTATTAAGTTTCTGAAAATCAGCTTTACGGAAACAGCGAATCTTATTTACCACGCTCGGAGACATCTGATCGATACCAGGAGTGGTTTCGATTGAGACCTCCAGTGTGGGGTATGGATCTCCATATGGATCCTCTGGGGATGAAAGGGGAAAAGCTCTGGAGAGAGCGGTACCATCAGGATCAGATACAAAACACAAGTCTAAAAGCCGACCTAGCGAATTTCTAACATGATTGATCTGACCTAGGGACATGTCAAACATGCCCGCGGTGAAGTCATGGTAAGTTATAAGTGACAAAGATGGTGAGTTATCGACGTTGGACCACTTTAATTCTGGGATATTAAAGTCGCCCACCGCTACGAGTTGGTCACGATCCGTCATAAGATTAGAGACGTATCGAATGGCGGACAAATGCTGCCAATATGTAGGCGGTTCAGACATAGGAGGTATATATGAACATGTAATGTATAAAGCTTTAACGGACATAGTGATTTTAACGCAAATAAATTCTATGTCACCAAACTCATGGGATTTCACCTCTTCAGAAGCAAGAGTAGAGTCTACCGAAATGAGGACTCCACCTCCTCTTCGCTGAGATCGATCCCGTCTAAAAGTGGTGTACTTACTTGGAAAAACTTCGGAGCTAAAGATCTCCGAATTTAACCAAGTTTCTGTAAATGCTATTATATGGGATGCAAAGAAAGAACTATCAGAATATAGCTTGGGGAGTTTGCTACGTAGCCCCCTAGTATTCTGATAGGTAAGAGTTAATGAGGAAACTAGTTTTTTGGGTTAGTAGCCAAAGAAGAGGTGGAGGGTTGGTCAGTGGTTCCAATATTGGGAAGTCTCACTCCCACTGGTTTTTTAACTTTTTTCTTCACGGAACTAGGCTGATGTTCTTGGACGAAAAGATTCTCTGGCCAAAAACTGGGAGAACATCAGCGCGGGCACACGAATCTTGAAAGAAGACGTGCGCCGTGTATAATTATATTTAAATTTAGTTATGTCCTCCACCTTTATATCGGCTTTTGTTTTGGCTTTGATATAAGCCGAGATATCAATCTCTGAAGTATCAGGGGCAAGCCGAGAAACAAATATATGTTTCGATGGAGGAATCACCTGTAAGGGTTTTGGTGTCGCAGGTACGAGAACTGCAGCATCAGTCGGTGCCGGTGGTCCGGACTGTGGAATACCCTTTTGAGTGACTCTAATAGGGGTTTCGTTCCCTAGGAGCTGTGGCATCACTTGAAGGGATGCCATGGCGGACATATCGGACAATTGCTCATTATCCCTGAGAAATTCGGACGAATTTTTCTCAGTTCTAGCCCTTGGGGTGGCCAGAGATTTAAGCGGCTGCATTAATGTCGGCTGAGCAGGCTGAGGCGGATCAGAAACAGCGGATTTCTTACGCTTAGGGGACTCATTTAGCAGCTGAAGGCCACTAAACTGAGTGTCCAGCGCACAGAGCTGTTCATTGATTTTACGAAAACCAGTGATAAGCTCTTTAAATCCATTTTTGGTCTGTCTCATGAACGACCTCATTTCGCCTTGCACAGCACGACAATTCTCACAACAAGAATGTATCCCAGACCTACAAGAAATGGCATCCGAAACTGATGCAGTGAAACCGGCACACTTGGCGTGCACGACGTTTTCACATAACCAGCAATGGATGCTAGGCTGGGATGTGTAAATTGTCTTGTTACAAGACTTAATGGCACAGACCAGTTTAAATTCCATTTTATTTATTTTTATTTGTTTTTTTATTTAATAAAACAAAAATTAATATTTAAAAAGTTAAAAAACACAATACCTTGAACCACTGTGCCAAACAAGAAGCCGAAGCGGGAGCTTTGAAAGAGTGCAAAAGAGAAATGCAGAAATATAGATAAGCCGGGGAAGAAGCAGAGCTGAGCTATGCTTGGAATAGAATTTAGGCAAATTATTAATTCGACTCCAAATATACCACAGCACTCGCGAAGCGATACGGTTTAGGCTTTAAGATTGTTAAGATTCACAAGATTTAACCAATATTTTACCAATATTTTTAATAAAACGCAGTGCGCACAAAAAAAACATTCGCTTGAAAGAAAGAGAGGGAAGTGAAGTTCCAATATGATTGTTGATCATATTGGATCGTAATACGAAAATTCATTTCCTGTAGCCTTTGCGAAAGTTTACCTCCGATAGGATCTGCGACTACCTAGAGCAGTGGTCGGCACGGCCCTATCCCGAGGGCATAGGAAATTTTTCTGCCCGAGCTCTGCCTCATACACACAGTATAAATGTATCATGCTCACAGCCTTTTTTCTGCTATTCGTTACTAACACTAATGTGTTAAAATCATATCAATGTATTGGGGTGCCGACCACTGACCTAGAGAGACAAGTGTTAAAAGTGCAATTTTTAGCATTTTTACAAGCATTTTTAACTCGGTTTGGAATTAAGCACATATGCACAGCAATTCACCACAAGCTAACGTGAGCGAACGTGTAAACCGATCTATACTAGCAGCAAAAGGGCGTACATAGATAGCGATCATACAAGCTGGGACTCAAACTCTAATCAGATAAGTGCATCCTTAAGGGCAAGTGTACATCGGAGTACGGGCTTTTCGCTGTATTTCCTATGTTTCGGTCAGAACATGATTGTAGACGGACAAGATTACGAGTTATTCAAGAAATTAAATGCTTTAACGGACGATGTAGCGTTAAAAACACCGGACCTATTATTGTTGGCTAGAAAGAAAGTGAAAGAAAGAATCAATCAATATCATAAAGCAAATGCCACAATTTACAATTACGCAGTCGCTCCATAAAGTTGAAAGAAGGAGATACAGTTTTTTAACTGTGGTTGTGGGGTCCAAGCAAAAATCGGTTAGTTTTAGTCGCAACGGCAGTCGGAAGTGCTTTAACCCAAAGGTAGGGTATCGAATTCAGTAACAGTGAGCGCGATATAGACGCCTCGCTCCGACTCAAAGATGTACGATACTAACTCTCTCTTATAGAGAGCCATATATAGAGATCAGAAAAAGTTCCACTACTTGAAGTTTTGGATATTTTCACGGTCACGTAGCAGCGAATGTTAGCCTAGAACTTGTCGTCCATTTGAACTTGCGATAGAAAGGGAACAGACGCATCGAAATCTGTGGAATAATCTGTGAAAAATCATAAAGAAACAGCAGCCACGTGCCCAAGTAGTTGGCGTATTGGTCCATAGTTATTGAGCAAAGACCAGAAGTAGTGAACATATAGCTAAAAGGTAAATATAAGGGATAGATAGTGAACAGTTCGGTGAGACATATTTGTGTTACAGTGGGGACCCGTAGAGTGATCACCACTGGCCGGTTAGCCTCGCGTAAGTCGCGTGGCGCGTTCGCGCTTTTCCCATAATTGCAACGGTGTGGCAAGTGGTCACTGGCAAAATACAAAAGCAACCGGTCGGTAGAAGGAAGCGGCGTAAGGTGGAATAGAAGAAGGATAGAGAGATAGAGATCTCGTGAAAGAGGAGCCGAGAACACGTGCAAACTAACCCCAATCTGATGACGTAATAGGCGCTAAGCGAAGCAGCCAAACTTAAACTGGCTCATCCGTGTGTATCGGCGTAACCGAAACTGCTAAACCACGCCGTGGTATTGTTGCTCCGACCTCGTTCCACCTCATTCCTTCACTTGCAACACGAGAAGCGACCTTTTTACAGGAATCTGCATGTTTTGGATCGGATTGTCATTAAAAAACCTTAGTAACCCAACAGACAAAATTAGCTGCTAGTTTTTGTAGCTAACTGCTAGGTTTGTCAAAAAGCCAAATACGACCGCCATCCGCAGAATTAAATGCTTGGAAAAACACCTATTCCTTAACACGTAGGCGAGACTTTGCTTATTGATATTTTCCCCACAGACAGGAAGTACTTTTTGATATTTATTGATAAATTATCTAACTTTGCTATTGTGGAATCCATAGATTCTCGAACAAAAACTAAAACTTACCTGCAATAATGCAATTAATGAACTTCTATCCTCTTTCAAATACAATATTTTGTGGCAATGAACCGTCTATATGGTAAGTTCCGAGTCAATCAGGTCACTTGTATCAAATAGATTTAATGTTGAGATAGCAAACGCCCAAACACTCCATAGTACTTCAAATGGGCAGGTCGAAAGGTTCCACAGCAAGCCAATTTCTCCCGAATTTTCTGACAAAATCAAGTCTTGTTGTTTATCTTTGGGCTGACCACCTCCAAGAAAGCGTTTATCAATTAAACAATATTGACAAAATTAACGGGTATTCAATCTATGAACTTAAAAATCGCCACAGATATAATAATGCGGCATCAAGGTTCTTGCGTTTAATTACCGCAACGCCGCAATGAACACTAACTGCTATCAGCTGCTTTATGTTAGATACTTACTCAATGGTATATATTCGAGAAGTAGTTGGGCTTAAGGATGTAGTCTCATGTGTGAGGTTGAAAAAATCGATTATTTTTTTTCACATATTTCGATAGTATTGTTTATTAAGAATGTACTGTTAAAGTTTCAAATAAAAATATCAAATAATGACAGAGATACAGCCCATAATCGATAGCGCGCCTACACCGAAAATGATGAGTTTCTCGGTAGCGTCTAAACTTTAAACGTGTTTTTCTCGGAACGACATTTTTGTGTGCGGCGCAGGTGATTCACAAAATTCTATGGTACCGATCTAGCTGAAATTTGGATATTTTGTTCTAAAAAGGAACACCTCTGTCCCGTACTAGAATCATTTAGTTTTAATGATTAGTTTTTTTTTATCATTAATTTAAGATAAATTTTTTAAATTAAAAAAATTTTTTTTTTTTTTAGTTCACCATTTTGTTGTTTATTGATGAAAATATTTCATTCTAGTACGGGACAGAGCCATAAGCTTACAAAACAATAATCTATTCTATTTTTTGTTTCGGATGACTTTAGCAGTCGAAATCACCTGCGCCAGGGACCTACCTTTTTTTTATATGCATACTTTGGCATGCTATAAAGTGTATTAAACTAGACAAGAATAAATTAAACAAAATATTTTCAAATAGTTTATGATGCCTATAAAAACATATGTGAAAATTGAAACGATCGCATTATTTTTGTGTCCTGGGTCCCATATAAATTTGAATTTGTGTTTGTATTTTTACATAATTTTTCTTATTTCTAATATGTAGTACGTGGAGTTATTTGTGTTTTCCATTACTGTAAGGGCTGAGAGTGAGTCAGTGCATTTTTTGTTAGTGAGTGAGTTAGCAAATTTCCTTTTCCTTTTTGCCTTCCCTCATATTTGCATGCGTAAAAAATGGTTACAACTTCAGCGGTGTAAATGGATGAATAGGGTGGTAGTGTTTGCTGGGTTATGGCGACAGGGTCTAGTAGCATTGCTTTGCAGTGATCAATAGTATCTTTTATTGTTCATGTCAGTTTTGGCATTCGTTTTGCTTTCGAAATTTTTTTAATAATTTTTTCTAGAGCAGTGGTCGGCACGGCCCTATCCCGAGGGCATAGGAAATTTCTCTGCCCGAGCTCTGCCACACACACACAGTATAAATGTGTGAAACGTCACGCTCACAGCCTACTTTCTGCTATTCGTTATTAATACTAATGCGTTAAAATGATATCAATGTGTTGGGGTGCCGACCACTGTTCTAGAGGCGTTTTCTTTGCGGTGGATATCATTTTACAGTTTTTTAGTATAGCATGTTTAGTTCTTTGTTCTATTGGTCTTATGTTAGATTCGTATAGTAGGTAGTTTATCAGCGAGGAGCGAAAGGCTGCGAATGCATGTACAACAACAATTTCTATGCCAGCTTCTTGAAGCTTGTAGTTTTTGCTTGTTTTTTTTTCGTTTTTATTTTTTTGTCAAATTCTTAGTTTTACTATGTTCATATTCCATTTTAGTAGTTCCTAATTAATTGCATTTTGTTAATTGATTAATGTGGAGGGTATCATTGAAAAAATTCGCGCAAATGAATACCAATTGGCTGCCCGCCATAAGGGTAGAAGCAATATTTGGAACATATTGACAGAAATTGTTAAGGAGGATGGCGTTGTTCTGGATGGTTTTTTATATTGCCGATCTTGCCGAAATTTAAGCCGACACAAATGCTGCAAGTTGCTTAAAGAGTCAAAATTGTTGACTACAGCGAAACCAGAAGACAAAAAAGATGCTATAGACGCATGTGTGGAATGGGTGACACAGGACTGCCGACCCTTTTCAGCAATTAATGATAATGGGATTTAGGAACATGACAAAGTTTCTAGTCAATATTGGTGAAAGGTATAAGGAAGGAGTTGATCTTGATGACCTGCTGCCTGATGCAACAACGGTGTCTCAAGCTACGCAAAAGTTGGCGAATGAGAAAAAAAAACATTGTTAAAGATGAGATAGATTCGAGAGGTAGGCTTTGAACTGAAAGCATCGTTTTATTGTTTGTTAAAAAAATAAAAAGAAAAATTTAAATTTTTTTTTTTTTTCCAACCACCAAAAAAATATAAAACCACTCTTATTTACCTAATCTTGCGGCCATTCTCGGGCAAAACCAACTTAATGGGCTGGCAAAACCCTCCCAGTTCCATCAAAATCAAGCCGCCTTCGAAAAAGAAAGCCTATTCTAATTTTCAAGATGTCGATTCCAGCGACTCCGAGCATGGAGAAATGAAGCGGAAGTCTGCTAAAAAACCCATTATGGAAGACGAACCTACCACCAGCGAAGCAGCCAGAGCTGCACTTAAAGCTAATATTGAAAAAAATTATTATGCAATTCTTTCTGATTTAGACGATGAAGATCGTGTCAGCGACATGGATGTTGACGTTATGAAGAAAAAAGATGATAAGAAAACCAAGCAATCTGCGGTAAAAACGGCGAAAATCATCAAACCGCCCCCAATTTTTATCCCGGACGTATCCAGCATCAAGGGCCTTTCCAAAGACATTTCCCACCTCTTAGGCGGGGATGTTGAAGTGACCTACAAAGCAAGCACTAACAACACAATTCGCGTCATGACTCCAGATAAGGATACTTACTCAACTCTGAAAAAGTTCCTGAGCGAAAATAACCATCGATACCACACATTCCAGCCCCGAGACGAGCGCGCTTATCGGATCGTCGTTAAAGGCCTCCACTTCTCCACCGACCCGGAGGATATTAAGGTGGGTTTCAGCAGCCATGGACACAAAGTCAGGGATATACACAATCCTATGCAAAAAGGTACAAAGAAGCCACTAAACATTTTCTTTATTAACCTCGAGCCAGCCAAAAACAACAAGGAGGCCTTTCAAGTCAAGCGGCTATGCAGCACGGTGGTTACGGTTGAGCCACCAAAAAAATTCGACGATGTGCCCCAATGCCATCGCTGCCAGGGCTTCGGTCACACGAAACGGTACTGCCATCTGGAGTACAGATGCGTAAAGTGTGGAGATAGGCACCCATCGTCCGAATGCACCAAAATTGCCAGTGAACCAGCAGTCTGCCTCCACTGCGACGGATCACATGCGGCCTCTTACAAGGGCTGTCCAGCCTACAAAAAGGCAAAGAGCACGTTCGCCCCCAAACAGGCTGCCCCAAGACGCCAGCAACCTCAATTCAGCAAAATTAACCCTAACATCAGCTATGCTAGCGCAGTCAAAAACGGAGCACCACAGTTTGACTCCAACCCCAATCCCGATCCCAGTCTTTCAAGTAATCCAATGGACGCCCTAACGGCTAGGATGGAATCTATGTTTGAGCGCATGATGGAGAAGGTCTTGAGCCAAATAGCCCAAATGATGGCCACCGTTTGCAAATCCTTGTGCATACGCAATTAAATATAACCATATGGAATGCTAACGGCCTGGTAAAAAGAAGGCCAGAGGTCGAGCTATATTGCAAGACCCTCCAAGCAGACGTTCTCCTCATATCAGAAACGCATTTTACCAACAGATCATACTTGACTATTAGAGGATACGACCTCATTGCCGCTAACCACCCGAACGGTAGAGGTCGCGGGGGCGCGGCCATCCTTATTCGCAGCTGCATCAAGTATGAGGCACTTCCAGCCATGTGCGAAGACTGGGTACAATGTGCCCAAATTAAAATCTCCACTACCAACGGTGACATAACAATCGCCGCAGCATATTGCCCCCCCAGGCATAACATCCACGAACAGGAATTCGGCTTGCTACTGGATTGCCTCGGCCCCAAGTTCATAATCGGAGGGGACTTTAATGCTAAACACCCCTGGTGGGGCTCCAGGATTACAAACCCAAAGGGCTCGGCCCTATACAGGCAGATTCAGTCCCGAATCTTGAGCTGTCACGCAACCGGTGCACCCACATACTGGCCTACGGATCCCCACAAAATCCCTGATGTGCTAGACTTCGCCATCTCCGGAGGACTGGATTCTGCCGGAATTCAAGCGAGAGAAGTAGAAGACCTCTTCTCGGACCACAGCGCCTTTGCCGTGTCACTTTTCACCCCAGCCTTGCTCAGGTCAGCCCGCAAAAAGCTGATCTACAAGACAACAGACGTTGACAAGTACCAATCCTACCTGAACAACGTTACCGACCCCAGCCCGACACTTGACTCCCCGGTTGACATCGACACCGTTGTAGAAGAGTTAACAGCCCATATTCAGGCGGCAGCTTCTGAAGCAGCACCAAGGCCCTCCAACCGCCCAAGAGCCACTGACAGGGACATCCATTTTTGGAGCCCAGAAGTCGAAGAACTCAAACTTGAAAAGCGACGACTCCGAAGAGTGTGGATGCTCTCAAGGAATCCTTTGGACAAAACCGCCTTCAATAGAGCGACCAAATGTCTGACAGAAACTCTGGCAAGACTAAGGAAGCAGGCCTTTGACGGGTTCGTCGAACAACTCGAGCCAGGCGACCCTCAACATAACTTATGGCGAGTCACCAAATCTATCAGACAGCCGCTGAAAAGGATCCCACCTGTACAAAGAACCGACGGCAGCTGGTGCAGATCGGAGATGGACAGGGCCAACGCTTTCGCCGAACACCTCGAAGGTGTCTTTACGCCTTTCGATCGCTGCTCACCGGAGGATGCTGCTGAAACTGCCCGTCTGCTAGCCGAGCCTTCTAGGGACGCCGATCCAATACCACCAGTGACTGAGGAGGAAACAGCTGAGCTTATAACCATCATGAGCAACAACAAGGCCCCGGGCGATGATGGTATCAATGCAATTGCATTAAAAATTTTACCACCTCCAAGCATTCAGCTAATTACGAGGATCTATAATAGATGCTTGGAGATAGGGTACTTCCCGTCCACATGGAAACGTGCCCAGGTAACTATGATACCTAAGCCCGGGAAACCCGAAGCAAACCTTTCGTCCTACCGACCAATAAGTTTGTTACCAACGCTCTCCAAAATACTTGAACGAGTGTTTTTAAGCAGAGCACTGCCAGTATTTGACGAGGCTGGACTGATCCCTGACCACCAGTTTGGCTTCAGGCGGCGACACGGTACGCCAGAGCAGTGCCATCGGGTAGTGCAGTGCATCCTGGACGCGTTTGAAACCAAGAAGTACTGCATGGCCGTCATGCTGGACGTGAAGCAGGCGTTTGACCGAGTCTGGCATCCCGGTCTTCTATATAAATTAAAGACTGGCCTACCCCGACCATACTTCCAGTTCCTAAAGTCGTTCTTGGAAGACCGTAAATTTGCTGTTAGATGTGGCGAGGCCATCTCCGGTATTAGAGAAGCTCACGCTGGTGTACCCCAAGGCAGCGTTCTTGGCCCGTTGATGTACAATGCTTACACGGCCGACCTCCCTGTTCTTCAGAGGCCTGACCTGCTCGCAGCAACCTATGCAGACGACACCGCCTTCCTTACCACCGCCGATAGCGCATTGGGGGCAGCCGATACGATGCAATTGCAACTTGACTTGCTCAGCGACTGGCAAAAGCGATGGAACATTGCCGTCAATAACGAGAAGTCCACTGCCTCCACATTTTCTCTCTGCAAAGGCAACTGCCCTCCAGTTAACCTTAACGGCTCTCCAATCCCACAGGTAGACAATCCCAGGTACCTGGGATTCACCCTAGACAGGAGGCTCACCTGGAAGCCCCATCTGATTAAGAAGAGGAAACAGGCTATTCAAAGACTTCGATCCTTCAACTGGCTTATGGGTAGGAGATCGAAGCTGAGAACTTCCACTAAACTCCTCATTTACAAGGCAATAATACGCCCTATCTGGACGTACGGCATACAGCTCTGGGGAACTGCGAGCAAGACGAATGTCCGAACTATGCAAGCTTTTGAAAATAGAGTCCCTCGAATCGCCACTGGGGCCCACGTCTATCATGACAATCGCACTATCCACGAGGTTCTCAATTTCCCTTGGGTCAAGGACGAGATACAAAGAAGCAGCGCACGTTACATGCAGAGGCTTCATAATCACCCGAACCGGTTGGCCAGCTCCCTGCTGGACAGCAGCGAGCAACCCAGAAGACTTAAAAGGACACACCCGCTGGACCTCCCCTTACTACTCTAATTTTTTTTTTTCTACCATATTAATATTTAAAAATATCTATACGTGAAGTTTACGTGATAAAATTTAATGGTTGTCCCTAATGGACAGTTTTAAATAAACATTACCCTGCTATTACAAAAAAAAAAAAAAAAAAAAAGATGAGATAGCCGAAGTTGCTAATAGTGGTGGAGCGTAATAGTGGCTAATACGTTCATCGCAACTTTCTTGGTGTCACCTTGCACTACCAAAAAGATTTTAAATTGGTAGATCTCATCTTAGGTGTTAAGTCAATGGACTTCGAGCGTTCAACTAGCACAAATGTTTTAAACAAGTTGAACACTTTGTTTGCTAAATTCGGTATATATAATTTGGACCAAATGAAGTCCGATCGAGGCACAAATATCGTCAAGGCATTGCAGAATAATATTAGGTTAAGATGCAGCAGCTATTTGCTTGCCAAAGTTTTGGAGAATTCGTTTAAGGAATCTAAAGAAGTTGATGAATTAAAAAACTGTCAAATATTTTAAGAAAGCTAATTTACAGCATCATCTACAAACATCTCTAAAAAATCAATGCCCAACAAAATGGAATTCGAATTTTACAATGTTTAAGTCTATTGTGGACGATTGGTTCAACATTAGAAATTCTAATAGAAAAAACAAGAAAGTCAACGATTGTTTCTTATAAACATATCAACGCTAAAACAATTGGTAGACTTATGTAGCGATTTTAAAATAATTTTTAAGAAGCTTTAATTCTGCAGTTCTCTATCCCTGCGTTTTGTGATTACCGATACCGTCAGTTGAAAAAATGCGGCATATTTGCGCGCCAAATATTGTAAATATTGTATTTTATATTCCAAATATTTGTGTGTAGCATAAAGCTGCTTGTTTTTTGTTTCCACCTGCGTTACAAATGCAGCCCTACAATCAAGACGCAATATAAAAATTTTGCATTTCACAAATTAAGTACTTGGACGTTACATTAACTAGTTCTTCTCAAATTAGCCCAAGCACACCAAACGGCGATTTTTCAGAATTTTCATTTGAAAGCTCAACTTTTTTAACAAGTACACAAGCAGAGAAGGATCAGAATGTTTCTTTTTTTTCTCCCAACCTAATTAAAAAGTGCACACTGAATAGCTTCAAAACACCTGAAGGTAAGCTGGATAGCTATTGTAATGAAATGGTTGATATAGGAGATGACTTTGATTTTTTAAAATGGTGGAAGGATAAAGAACAGACATATCCCAGACTCTTAAAATTCACACTTAAAGTCCACTCAATGCCGGAAAGTAGTGCTGTTACAGAGCGCGGATTTTCTTTGGCTGAAAACGTGATTACTAAAAAGAGGAACAAAAAATCTATCGACATCATAATATTTTTAAACTCGTATTATAAAGCATTTGACCATTGATTCTTTTTATTCGATTCTTTATAATAATTTCTTAATTTTCTTTAGTATGTAAAAGTAAAACATAATTGAGATTAATATAAATTCAAAATCAAAAGCGACGAAACAATGAATATGTTCCTTATTTGTTTTAAAATAAAATTAAAGCATGAAAATAATCGCTTTGTTATGAAAAACAAAAAAAACTTAAAAAAAAAATTTTAACTTAAAATCATGTCAATGTATTGGGGTGCCGAGCACTGCTTTACATTGTAGGCTGAACTTGGCTTATCGGAGAGTAAGTTGCATATAAAAACCAAGGATAAACGGACTCAACTTTTTATACCCTTGCAGAGGGTATTATAATTTTGTCCAAAAGTGTGCAACGCAGTGAAGGAGACATCTCCGACCCTAAAGTATATATATTCTTGATCAGGATCACCTCCTGAGTTGATATGAGCATGTCCGTCTGTCCGTCTGTCCGTCTGTCTGTCTGTCTGTTTCTACGCGAACTAGTCTCTCAGTTTTAAAGCTATCGTCTTGAAACTTTGCACACACCCTTCTTTCCTTTGCACGCAGTATATAAGTCTGAACGACCGGGATCGGCCGACTATATCCTATAGCTGCCATATAACTGATTGATCGGAAATGGTATAACTTTGGTGTTTTTAGAGTTAGAGAGTTCAAATTTGACATGAGTGCTATTTTTGGCAAAACATTACGACATGCCAAATTTTATAAGGATCGGCCGACTATATCCTATAGCTGCAATATAACTGAACGATCGGAAATGGTATTTGGTAGAAATATCAACTTTTGTATTTTTGAAGATAGAAGCTTGGGACTTTTTTTTCGATTTTTTAGTGTAATTGATTGGTTTTATTATGATGTAATCATAAGGATCGGCCAACTATATCCGATGTTTGCAATATATATCCGGTTTTAGCTGCAAGGCTATATCAACTTCGGCTCCGCCCGAAGTTAGCTTTGCTTTCTTGTTTTTTTTTGTTTTTAGCAAAGCCATCCAGCTGATTCAAATTTAAAAATATTCGTTTTCTCGGATACACCACATCTGATAAAGTTGGTTCGTAACTATAAGGTAAATAAGGCTCCGGGTATATAGGTAAAATAAGGTTTTCTTTATTTGTGGCAGCGTGTTTGCCTTCAACATTCTCCACCTGTACAGCTCTTGCAGGAGGTTTCCACCGTGGAACGTGTTGGTCATTTTGTAGATGTCTCTGCACTCCTGTAATGATGCAGGGCACCGATCGAGACCAGGTGGTGGCCACGATCAGTGACGATGATGCTGTTGATCCTCTTCTTGTAAGCTGGTAACCGGGCCGTGGCTCCAGTTATTCAACAATTTCTTACTAGCTCGTATTTTCATCTAAATATTAATACAAACTAAATATTAATTATACAAAATTCAACCATTTCTTACTAGCTAGTATTTTCATTTAAATATTAATACAAACTAAATATTAATTCTACAAAATTCAACAATTTCTTATTTTCATCTTAGCCGCATTAAGCAGCAAGTTAGCCTTTGTGAAACCCTCTTTCAGAATCGCCTTTAGGACATTAATGATAATTTTAAATGATTTACAACATTTACTTTTGAAAGAGTGAGAGCAGAGACGTTATTTTCAATTTAAACTATTGACTACGGTTGTGTGAGCGTTCTTATGAGCCTGCAATTCGAAATCGATGGTAAGACTCTACCTCTACCTGTTTATACTCGAGCCTCAGCGTCTATGTTGCATTTATTTGATCGAGGCTGGAATATGCCTCAATCATTTGGAATCCGGATTGTAAAGTTCGGTCCAACAGAATTGAGCAACTCCAGAAAAAATTTTTAAAATTTGCTCTTCTGCCTCTAAGGTTTAAGGATCCTGTTCCTTCATACGTTCGGCGTAAACTGGCAGCTTTAACTTTTTTAAACAATGTAGTCGTTGATATCATTGATTGTCCTTTTTTATTGGGGCTCATTAATTTTAGTGTTCCTCAAAGGGATCTTCCTACCTTTGCCCCCTTTCGGGTCAAGTGTCATAGGGCCAATTATCTTTTAAATGAGCCGATTGAGCGGGCTCTTTCCTATTTTAATTCTTGCCACCTAGCCTCCGAATTGAGTGGGGCTCTGATAGGTTGTGCTTAAACGCATGTTAATCAGGCACTTCTTAAGTTTGTATTAGTATTGTAGTATTATTTATTAGTTTGTGAGTTGTTATTATGTAGCCATGTAAGGATTTGTCTGTTGACGAATAAATAAATAAATAAATATATACAAAAATATATTTTGGTAACCCTTATCGAATATTGTCCTTGTGGACCACCCTCCCATTAATTAGGACCATTGTCCCAGTATCAGCTTCGACCCTGTTCTCGATATACAAAGGAGTAAGCTTATCTCCCAATCTCTTTTTGGTTTTTACTAAATCTTTATCACCTACGTTAAATACCCTATTCTGTCGAGCTAGATTGTAACGATTTAACTTCTCGTGTTGTGCCTTTTTAAGGTTCATAAATATGTCCGGGGCAGAGTCAGCACTAGCATGGATGATCTTAATAGGTTTTCTATTAATGACAGAGTGAAATGACCTATTGAAATGACCAGTCACCTGAAGGAATAATTGCGTGACATCGTCTATTTTCCTCTCCAATTTTAGACACCTGGCAATTTCTATAAGAGTACTGTGGAATCTTTCCGCCTGCCCATTTGGAATTTTCACAACTAATATGACGCGCGATGCTATTGGCTGGACCACCGCCAACTTGCTTGATTTAACAACAGCAGTGAGAAAGTACTTTCACCCTGTTGAGAAGATGTCTATGTGTAACATCTCTCCCACCCGCGATGGTATAGGCGAAGTTCCTAATTCCTGCTTTAATAGGTGCCTATTATATTTCTAAATCCTGCAGTTTAGAACGATTTCAGTCGCTATTTTGACCATTTTTGAAAAATAATAGTCAAGCAGCACTTGTTTAATATTTTACTGGACAGCTCTGTAAGCCCTGTTATGCTCCACAACTAGTATTTCTTTTTGCTCGTCCGGTCCGATAACGTCCGACACCCAATACTTACTATACCAAAATCTAATGGCCGGAAAGAGTCGAACCAGACTATCTTGAATACGGGCCAAAACTGGAAGCTTACAATGTATGGCGTTCACGACGTTGGGCTTTACTGCGTCTTTTACTAAGTCCACCAATGTCTCCCAATCAGAAAAATCAATTTGATGGCGAGTCTTAGTACCAAACACAATAAATAGTCGCTTATTTGACGCGGACGCCTTCTCCAATATGATTTGGTTTTGAAAACAGTTAACTGGCTTTTCCGTGGCCTTAATAACAAGTGTTGATGACACTTCACTGTGAATAGTGGCTCGATCCGACTCCGCTGCACTTTGCAAAATGTGATTACCTTGTCGCGACAAAGCGTCCGCCACACAGTTTTCCTTTCCTGGTTTATACATGAGCTTTGCACCACTTTCTTTAATGCGGGCCTTCCAGCGCTTGAGTTTTGAATTAGGATTCTTATCAGAAACGGCAAATATTATATTAAGGGCTGATGGTCCGTAAATTTGTTTATGTCACTTTTTTCATAGAGATATTGACGAAAACTATCCAAGGCCCATACAATTGCTAGTAATTCCCTTTCATTCGTGGCATAATTTAATTCCCTATCCTTCAACGTTCTGGATATCATCGTTATAGGCCTATTTCCCTGAGACAAGACTGCACCTATGCCAAAGGATGACCCATCAGTTGTCAGATCAAATGGTCGCGTAAAATCTGGGTAATGGAGGATAACGTCCTCTGAAGCAAGAATATTTCTAAGCTTGTCAAAAGCGCTTAACTGGGACTTATCAAAGCTCACCGAAATGCCTTTTGAATGGTATTTGCTGACCCTGCCACCTTCACCCTTCAGTAACTCTGTCAAAGGTCTCGCTATTGATGCGAAATCTTTAATGAAGCATCGATAGTAACTCGCTAAGCCCAAGAACGATCTCAGCTCGAACAAATTACTTGGCTGTTTAAAATCCTTGATGGCTTTTACCTTGTCCTGGCTTGTCCTAGTACCCTCCTTTGTGACACCAAAACCGAGGAAGTCGACACTTTCTTTAAAAAGTGTGACTTTTGCCTGGACATTCGCATGTTGGCGTCCTGCAGGCACTTTAAAACATCCGCAATATGGTCAACATGAGATTCTTCAGTTTCTGAAAAGACAATAACGTCATCCACGTGATGACGTAACAGATCCCTCCTACTTTCTCCCAGAGGACGTCTATTGCCTTTTGAAAAATGCTTAAGGCATTCTTTAGTCCGAAGGGTAGCCGGCAGCACTCGTACTTGCTTCCGTTGACCGAAAAAGAAGTTTTCTCCCTGTCCGATTCCGCAAGCTTTATCTGGTAATATCCGGACTTAAGGTCGAGGGTAGTGAAAAATTTGGCCCTTAACAGATTCGACAGTATTATATATATACTCGGAATGGGGTATCTATCGGCAATAGTTTTCAAATTTAATTTTCTAAAATTGACTACTAAGAGTTTATTAGATGATCCCGAAGCGTCGGAGCCCTTTTTAACTTCAACCCATATGTGGTTATTGTAGGCAGACCGAGATGGTCGAATAATGTCATTATACCCTTGCAGAGGGTATTATAATTTTGTCCAAAAGTGTGCAACGCAGTGAAGGAGACATCTCCGACCCTATAAAGTATATATATTCTTGATCAGGATCACCTCCTGAGTTGATATGAGCATGTCCGTCTGTCCGTCTGTCCGTCTGTCCGTCTGTCTGTTTCTACGCAAACTAGTCTCTCAGTTTTAAAGCTATCGTCTTGAAACTTTGCACACACCCTTCTTTCCTTTGCACGCAGTATATAAGTCGGAACGGCCGGGATCGGCCGACTATATCCTATAGCTGCCATATAACTGATTGATCGGAAATGGTATAACTTTGGTGTTTTTAGAGTTAGAGAGTTCAAATTTGACATGAGAGCTATTTTTGGCAAAATAATACGACATGCCAAATTTCGTAAGGATCGGCCGACTATATCCTATAGCTGCCATATAACTGAACGATCGGAAATGACCCAACTTTGACCCAACTCGTGTTTTTGAAGATAGAAAGCTGGAACTTGGTACAGATTATATATTTGGTCAGTTGATCCGACCTACCAAATTTCATTAGGATCGGCCGACTATATCCTATAGCTGCCATATAACTGAACGATCGGATTTTTGAAGATAGAAGTTTGGGATTTTTTTTAGATTTTGTATTGTAAAATATTGGATTATATATTCCTATTCCCATAAGGATCGGCCAACTATATCCGATGTTTGCGATATATATCCGGTTTTAACTGCAAGGGTATATAAACTTCGGCTCCGCCCGAAGTTAGCTTTCCTTTCTTGTTTTTTAGTAAGTCCTTGATCTCCTGATTGACAAAATCGGCACCACCCATCGGGAACGGGTACAGCTTTAAATAAACTGGCTCATTATCCTTTGTCCGAATAGTCGCTACAACATTTTTGTAGAACGGAAACTTCTTATTTGGGTCAGCAAAGGCCGCAGAGTATTTAGACATCATTTACTGAAAACTTCCTTGAACTGTTGGGGGACTCGCGTTCCCCATTAAATCTAATAGAATTGCTTTTAAGATCAATGGTCGCACTTGCGCTAACAGGTCAAGGCCAATTATGCCGTCAAAAGTTTTAAGTCCGTGTAATAAGAAGAAAGGGCTTTCTACACAAAAAAGATAAAACTGGCATTTGTGTTCTATTTTTTCGTCCCCATGAAGCGACTTGACAGTAAATAGAGATTCAACGGGAATTGAAGTCGAGCACCCAATCTTTCTCTTGATGTAGCTTTTAGAGGCCCCCGTGTCAACTAGAAACTTTCGTGGTTCCCCCGCTACCCCGAAGCAGGGACGATCCCCCTAAAAAATGGACGCCCATTCATCGTCTATGGCATCTACCGCATCACTAGCAATCTGATCAGTGGCGGATTTAAGGAAAAAGGCCCAGTGGGCAAAACTTTTTCAGGGCCCCCCTGTCACCCCCATACCCCCGTCGTTTAATATCGACGCCGTAATATGGGAAAAAATTACCCCCCCCCCCCCCCATTGCCGGAAATAACCGTAAATTACAAGGTAAGGAATGATCGCAATCGGTTTTTTTTGGGTCTACGTCGTTACCTGAAGCTTTCCCCTTTCGATCAACTCCAAATTTGGGCGAAAATACCAAAAATTGCCGCAAAAAACGCTGGGGGGGCCCCTCTTCTAGGATTGCACCCAAAAGTTATTTGATTTTATATTCATTTATGATAGTTATCAAGCATTGCAATTATTCTGATAACAGAGGGCCCCTGAATGAAAATTGAACTTGTGCTGTCCACAAGAGACTCAACAAAACATTTTTTCAACAAAAAAATAAAAAAAAAATCGAAGGTGTAACTTTCAGCAAGAGGGGCCCTGAAAGCCTTTCGTCGGGGGGCCCAGTAGGCAAGCGCGCCTTTGCCCACCTGTTAAATCCGCCACTGTGTCAAAGTCAACATTATCGATAGGCAAGGGCATTTAAAGGCGTCGGAATGGAGGAGGATTCTAGCGATGCCAACTCCCATCATCATCAGTGTGGAAGCAGTGACACAAACGGAAAATGTCACTGGGGTTAGAAAAATGTTCACTCTAATTTTTAGATTCACTGCAGCCTCCACATTAATCTTACCATTAACCCAAATGACATTTCGGGATCACGCATATAGAAAACACGCTTCTGCAAAAGGCAGATCCACGGAGACGGTACTCAACGAGATCACTACGTTCGTCAAAAAAGCAATTAGTGACATTATCGATAATCAATGCTCTGACGAGACTAAGGGTAGACGATCAATACGTAGATCTTATAAAGCAGACCCTGGTAAACAGGACTGTTGAGGCGACACTAGGAGGAGAGTCTATTCAAAGACACGTCAGGAAAGCCACACTGCTAGGAGATGTACTCTTTTCCCTACTGTGGAACATGGCGGTTAACAACCTACTACGATCCCAAGAAGGTGGTGGTTGCAAAATTGCTTATGCAATTGCCTTCTCTGTAAAATTTCGCCAGACCCGCACGAGCCGTAAGGAAAACGGACTGGAAGCTAAACAAGCAAGCAAGGCGACTACCGTCTTTATTTGCATAACCTAAATAATTTCATACGCAGTGCAGGCTGCGTGTCGTTAAATGCATCAGCTCGCTTCGTTCAGGAATTCACTTTCGTTTTTGTTTTTACTCCGCAACTTCTCCAAAAAAATAAAGTTTCTTGAAGGCTGAGTTTTTTTGCAGCCGATAGAAATTAATATCGGATGGTGGGCCTGTTCAGATCGGACCGAAAAGATCGCATAGACGCATAGAAACGATTGGGACAACTTAGTATTTTTCAATATATTGACTAAGGATTTCAAATTTGAATATGCAGTGTATGTTTTAATTAGTTTTAGTTAAAAAAGTTTTCCCGCTATTTTCATTCTTCTATTTTCACCCTGTGAGCTTGAACCCGTATCTAATGTGTGACGCTTTGTTGACTACAGCGCCTAAAAAACATGATATTAGTTATGACTATCAATTGTTTTCATGAAATAAAAAACTGTATTTAAGTAACTGTAATAAACAATAATAATTGCTTATATGTACAATAAATAATTGTTTATTGTAAACAATAATAATTGTTTTTTTTTTTAATATTAAAAAATAAATAAGAAACAAACAAAAAATCAACAAAGCCTATATTATACCCGGTACTCATCTCTCCTACCCATAATTTACTAACCTAACTAAGATTAAACTTAAAAGATATGACAATTTAAAAAATTGTTTGACAAATTTTTTTTAATTCTTTTGCGCTAGGGCAAAGCAACAACTGCAGCTCGATATGGCCAACCTACTGATTCAGTAGGGAAGCAAACTAAAAAGTCTTTAACTTGTGGGTGTAGATTAGTATCACATTTTCAACAAACGAACTGGCTCTAAACCGGGATTTAAATTTTCCGGCGTGAGCGTGGAAAAATTTTGACACAAACCTAATCTGCGCTAATATCATACCTAGTTTTAAATACATACATACATAGTTTTAAATACATACATAGTTTTAAATACATACATAGTTTTAAATCTTTTAGTTCTATTTTTTATAATCTTCGAGATCAATGCGTTCAAAATTTTAGCCCGTTGGTATGGAAAATAATGTCTGTCGGGTCAGGCAGCAGCACAGCGGTTTAATATTAATGTAATGTTTAATTATTTAGGCTTAAGTTTGTACAAAGCGCTTAGTTGGTCGCAAGAAAACTCTTTCTCGGCCGCCCGACTCAACGGGCCTTTCTTTTGAGAGTTTTAGCTCCGCAATGTCTAGGTCCGGCCGCCCTCTCCGTTAACGAAAGCTTTAGCTTCGCAGTCACTAGTCGGGCCGCCCTCTTTGTACATAACTTCAGTACACGCTGATCATCCGGCTTCATCTAAAATGAAGGGCTTCCTTTAATTCGGTCTTTTATTTTGGTGCGGATTACGAAATTGAAAAACCTTAATGACCAAACAGTGTGTATATGGGTATACATCCTCTAAAGGTGGGAATTTTTGTGGGGGAGGTGCATGGCAAAAACGTGAAACAAACTTGAACTGCGTGGGTATAGCCCTATCTCTTATAGTCTAGACAGACGGACGTAGCGTTTGAAGTCACACGCTCAACCGAATCAGACAATCAAGCTTAAAAAAACTCACTTCGATTTAAGAAGATCTGAAAGAGTATTTTTTTCTTGAGATCGATTTTGGCCAAACTTTTACCAAAACTGGAAAGAAACAATTTGGTTAAAGCAAAAAAATTTTGCTTTAAAAAATTGTGCGCGGCAGTCCAAAAGGTGGCGGACCGCAGGCCTTAGGATGCGCGTTATACAGCTGCGGAATTAAAAATATTTTAAATATGTGTAACAGCCCAAAAATCATAAACAATCTTTAATCTTTTCGGATTTTACTCGTGTTTTTTGACGCCATTTTTTTGGTACAACCAAAAAAACAAAAAAAAAACATTAAAAAAAAATTGATTCCAATTAATTAAGATTTAAGAAACCCATTTGGAGTAAAGATCTAGATTTAGACTATAAGAAGAAAGATGAACATTAAAGTAATTAAAGTAAAAGTAAAGTAAAGTAAAGTAATTAAGTAGTTGATTGTGAAATGAATAACTTTTAAAAGGAAATAAATTATATTTTTATGGGCACCTGAGCTAAACGATTTTTATGTAAATGGGTAAAGGCATCAATAATTAGTAAGTCATTACAGAAAGAGCCGGCCAAGCCGAAGAACCATCCCATCCATCCCAATTTTTCAATAACAACGTTTACGGTTTCAAGTTTGTAATGCGCTTGTTGTAACTTAACAAAAAAAATGCCTACATGCCCATTTGGAAGAACCAAAAATAACAAAACAAAAATCTTGGTTGAGCTTAAAGTTACTTATCTATTGATAATCAATTATCTACCTATTATTCATTGATCATTGGATTATCGGTCCAAGCAAAGAATAAGCAGCGGCCAAGATATTTTCTCTTGTGGCTGCAAAGATAAGCGCATCGCTCGCGGTTAAACTAAAGTATATATTAAATATATTATTATATATATTATATTATATAAGTACATATATATAAAGTACTAAAGTATAGGCGCCGAGAGAAGTTACCAGCGATCAGTGCATAAAAAATTGAAGTACATTTTTTTTGTGTGGTGCCAATTCAAGGTAAATAAAACATTTGTTTTCGGCCTCACGTGTTTTTTTTTAATTTGACTTATTTTTATACCCTTGCAGAGGGTATTATAATTTTGGTCAAAAGTGTGCAACGCAGTGAAGGAGACATCTCCGACCCTATAAAGTATATATATTCTTGATCAGGATCACCTCCTGAGTTGATATGAGCATGTCCGTCTGTCCGTCTGTCTGTCTGTTTCAACGCAAACTAGACTCTCAGTTTTAAAGTTATCGACTTGAAACTTTGCACATACCCTTATTTCCTTGGCACACAGTATATAAGTCGGAACGGCGGGGATCGGCCGACTATATCTTATAGCTGCCATATAACTGATTGATCCGAAATGGTATAACTTTGGTGTTTTTAGAGTTAGAGAGTTAAAATTTTACAAAATAATAAAAATATAAAAATAATTATTTTTGGCAAAATAATACGACATGCCAAATTTCATAAGGATCGGCCGACTATATCCTATAGCTGTCATATAACTGATCGATCGGAAGTGACACAACTTTTGTGTTTTTAAAGATAGAAAGTTGGAACTTGGTACAGATTATATTTTGGCGCGTGAATGCTAACAATTTTGTTGATTATATATAAATATTTTCCTTTTTTTTATATATTCCCCAATATTAAATTATGGCCTTCCGCAATGACATAAGAAAAGAAAATAAAATTTATTTTTGCTCTTAAATTAATTAAGGGGTTACGCCACCCTGACCGCGTGGAAACGGGACGGTTTTTCAGAAATTTCTTGTGACTAAACTAGTTGAGATAGGATTTTTCCACTTTTATTTCTATTCAATACAACTAATGAGCTTTATAAATTCTAAAAAAAAACTTGTTTTCTATGCAAAATGGCGGAGATATGATCGGCGATCATTGGTTTTTCCGGAGTGCTCCTTGATGGTGGGCATGATTCACGTGTCAATTTTCATCTCAATCAAGAAAACAAAATTTTTTTTAAAAAAGTGATAAATTTGGAAAAGAGTGACGTAGCCGTTTAAGAAAAAACAAAAAAATACGCAAATGAGAGGACTTTAAATATTGACTCAATTTTTTGGGCAACAAATTTCGTACTAAAAATTGCATAAAAAAATTTCTATCCATTGGATCGAAAAAATCCTACGTCACTCTGTGGAAAATCTATGTAAGAAGATGTGTTTCAATTTTCAAGTCAATCGGTTGAACAGTTTTTGAGTTATCATGCCCACCGTCTTGAAAAAAGTGGTTTCGAGAAAAACGCAAAAGAAGAACAGAAGTGTCTTAGGTGCCCTCCTGCCGTGCCGATTTCAAATAAACATAACTTCCATAATTATCAAGATATTGTCTTCGGGGAATTGAAATTTTTTGGAAATTTCAGGGTGGCGTAACCCCTTAATTAATATTTAAGAAAAAATAATGGAAACTTGAAATATTATTGTTATTGTTTTGGCTGTGTTCCAAAATTAACAATATTTATTATATTAATCTAAATCAGAGGTCGGCACGGCCCTATCTCGGGGGCATAGGAAATTTCTCTGCCCGA
This sequence comes from Drosophila bipectinata, assembly GCF_030179905.1. Taxonomy (NCBI): domain Eukaryota; kingdom Metazoa; phylum Arthropoda; class Insecta; order Diptera; family Drosophilidae; genus Drosophila; species Drosophila bipectinata. Next base: position 14,764,487 of record NC_091740.1, on the reverse strand, counting down.
GCTCTGCCACACACACACAGTATAAATGTGTGAAACGTCATGCTCACAGCCTACTTTCTGCTATTCGTTACTAACACTAATGCGGTAAAATCATATCAATGTATTGGGGTGCCGACCACTGATCTAAATCCTTGCCTTATATATAGCCTTATATATATTATTATTTCGTATTGAATCGACTTATTTTTTCTTATGCCGACTAATAGATACATCTAATAAATACATTTAATTATATATTAAATTTAAACTTCCCTTTTTTGCCTTATGCAACCTAATTACTATGAAAAAATGTTATAACGTTTAAAAATGAATTGCTAATCTATTATCTGTGGGAGTCATACAGGATGAAGATGGCAAGTGAAGTTAAATAGCCGATTTCTTTAAGATCACCAATAATTATTTCGCCGAACTGGTGATCTGCTGCAACTCCACCAGCGCAGTGATAACGGCCTTTATTACTTTGAATGTCGAAAGCCATGCAAGAATCCTTTTTTCCCACTTCCCGCTATTTCCTTCAATACGTATTAACCCCCCGCACGCGAATCTATTAATAACTGCGAGCGAGTAGCACAAGGACCCTAGGGATCCACTCCCTTCTACCGACCAAAAAGCCGGAACCAGCGCCCGCTTACATGTTACAATATTATTTAAAATGACGCCCAACGTGGGGCCAGCCGTTTAGGGCTGCCCAAGAAAATAAAATGTACAAAAATTATGATACCTATGTCATTCCATCCGACTTATACCCTTGTTAGTTAGTTTCGGAAGCCACTTTGGATCCATGAAATTCTTATAGACTTCAAGGTTTAACTCCGATAACTAGATACTGTGGTTAAGCTACGACTACCTGGATGCGTTACATCTTCAATTGGATATAACTTCGGAGTCAACTTGGCTTAACCTAGTTGCGGTGTTTTAGGCAAGGATGGTAAAGTTTAAGCGTAATTGAATTGGCGGATTTCAAGCCGCAGTCATCCCTTAATCCCATCCCATCCTGTGCTGTTCTCCCTTGTGGTTGAGAGATATATCTGATTTGGAGAATATCTTCGTCTGATGCAGGCGCCTTTCCAACAGAATATCCTCTCTAACCTATTCCCGTGATGTGGCTCGAAGAGTATACGGACTTGGAATATAACTTTTGTCTGATGCAGACACTTTTCCAACTGAATACGTCATGGCCATGGCCCAATCCTTATATTCAAAGCCTTATAAATTCTTCTGGAAGATGTCCAATAACTTGGAAGATGGACCGCCGAAGTTTTACGAGGTTAACGATTATAAAAATAATTAAGATCTTGCAACACCTTCGTTCATATAAAGAAAAAAATACAAATTATTTCCTACCAGCCGACCAAAAAGCCGGAACCAGCGCATGCAACCTCCTTGCAGCTACACTACCATCTGCCCGCTTACATGGTTACATGTTACAAGTTCATGTCAACCCGAGTTCACTTCACCGTCTTCGTCACTAAATAAATGGCGCCCAACGTGAGCCAAGTAAAAGTAAAAAACAAAACACCAAATACCACCTTGATTTTCCGAGCTCTCCTGCAACATATTCTAACAGTCATCCCTCTAGAAAAGTTGCTTTAGATTCCAAAATCTTTTGCTTATTCTTCTAGGATTGCTTCATTTTGGGAAACACTTTAAAATCAGTCCAGAAAATAAATTAAAATATTTGAAGTTCAGATTTAATAGAAAAATCCTATAATTATTCAAGTTACTAGAAATCGAGACTCAATAAGTTGGAATACTTCAGCTGCAACTCTTTCTTATACAATTGATCTACTAATAAAAACCATTTATATTTTTATAAGGTTTTGGAAAATTCAGCAGTACCTCATTCCAGAATGTTATTGTTATCGAGATGGTACTTTAAGTTGGTGCAATGCTCTATATGCAATGAATCCAACGCGGATACAGAATTTGATGAAACCCCCTGTAGACACGGTTTTCATAGCGCGCGTGTAACTGCCTGGTTACAGCAAAATAAAATGTTATCAGAACATTTGCCAACTCTCTTTAACGTTATCAAAAGAAATCAGTGAGGGGCCGTGGTGCCGCTCACCTGAAGAGCGCATCCGCGCTAAAGAGCGCACCCGCGCTAAAGAGCGCGTCCACACTCGCCCCTCTGTGCCCTCTCTTCTCGCTCGTTGGTTGTCGTCGATCTCTTTTTATACTAGTTTTTAAGTTTTTAATTCGATGTACGCAGCCAATAAAGCTGAACGCGTTTCCTTTGGATTTAACTGAAGACGCCCCCGACTTATCATGTCATCCCCATTTCTGGAGTCTTTTGCGGAACCAACGCTCCTCTACAAACATTGGTCCTTCGAGCCGGATTATTTTGGATATTAGGATATCGTCCACCAGCAGTCCAGGCATTGTTCCGCCAAAAGATAAGTACGAAATTTTTTCCGTCTCCGTGTCTCTGCCGGTCTTCAGCAGTCGTCCGAACATTACATTTCGTTCACACTGCTGCAAGATTGTTTTTCCCCCCGTGTCAACTCCAAGTCCGAGTTTTCTGACACCACGGCAGCTTGAGACTTTTCAAAGACAAAAAAAATCTAAAAAATTTTCCATCCATCTCCGTTGTGTGTGCCTCGCCATATTCCTCGCCGTTTTTGGCCTTTCCGTTGTCCGTTCGCTCGCCAACGGTCGAGGCATATGTACATGCATACACACATACATTGTGTTTGGTCATAGGCATAATTAATATTGGCCAGCCGGTGTGAAGTGGTTCCGGGAATCTCCAAGTTCACCGAACAGTCCGCCGCTGTCGTAATATTGGTTTTTCATCCCCAATTTGTTACACCACATAACTTTTCCGTTTTCGCAGTTACATATTATCGACGCTCCACTGTGCCAACATATGCCCACATGCCCTTACATATATCCGTACCTGCATGCATGTCCACATATCTCCAAATATTTTCTGCCTCCGATTTCAGGAAATATATAACCGATAAAATTTAACCTATACAGTCCACTTATCGATGCCCCACATGCCCTTGCCCTACTTGCATGTATGCCCATATATTTCTCAATATTTTCTGCCTCCAATTTCAGGAAATATATAACTAAACAAATTAAAAAAAAAAAAATCAATTAATTATAAATTTATTTATTTATATTTATAACTACAAAAATTTATTTAATTCGTATTTTCCGTCCGAGCAAAGGGCCAGGGCTTTTAATTCACCTTTCCGGCCACTCAATAATTAAAGTCGAAAATTTAATTTTCGAAAAAAAAAATTATAATTAAATAATTTAATTTTCGATCTTCTTTCTGAACCTTACCGCGGTTTCAATTCCACCGTTCCAGCTTCGGGTTACTTAACCTCCATTGATTTAAAATTGAAATTTTCAACTCCACCCGTCTGTTTCCATAATAATTAAATCCGACAATTAGGCAAAAATTAATTATTTATTTTTTTGTCTCTGTGTTCAATCCAAGCCAAGGTCAAGTCCACCTTTCCGGCTCCGCAAATTCGAAAATAGTTAGGAATTGAATATTTACGTACGAGCCATGCTGATCGAAATATACATACATATATAGACAGTCATCAATTATTTTTCCGAACGATCACGAATTTACCGGGCCTTGTCCATTTTCCGTTCCGTCATTTTCCTAACGCTGCTTCTAATCCGCATCTGGCAACATCCGCCTAGAATCTCAACAACCTTGGCCCATTTGGTTTTTTTTTTGGCTTCCTGAAGTTTCTCCCACATCCGAATTGTGCCGCATCCGACGTTCCTCTCGACATCGGCGCTTCTAATTCCCACTTGGCCTTGCAATCGCAATTCGTCCGCGATCTCACCGGTCTCATCACATTAGTGACCGGCTACCGCTTCGTACGAGCTACCATTGCGCGCGTCAGTCGACAAGTTCTGACCAGCGAATTGGTGTCTGAGAATGCCCACGGGAGACGACCAAAAGCCACGTCCGATCCCAACCATCCGTTTGGACAGATCTCAATCCGCTTCTCCGCGGACGCCTCTTTTAAAGCCTAAGGCGTACAGTGCCATTCCAAGGGCAAAGAGTGACGAATCCGTCAATACAACCCCCGGTCCTTCACAGAGGAAGACTCTTTCCGTTGCAAAAATGGCTCAAAGTGCGATCGACGTGGCGCTGAAAAAGTTCATCGCCACAACAGATCGAATTAGCCAATTTGAGGCTAACATAAATACTCCGGGCGCCAGAGAAACGGAAGGACCAAATTCGGGCACTGTGGGAGAAGGTGGAGAAAAGCTATGAGAGCTGCTCCGATTTACTAGCCGTGTCAGACGACAATGTGGCCACCTCGACCGTGCTGGAATCGAAGTACAACTATTGTTACTCCGTCTATTCGAAATGTATTTATTGCCCAGCTTCGGGAGAAAATTGCTTTCCAATCCACTCAGGCTTCCGTCAATGTCCACACGCCCGCGCCTACAGGCTGCCGGTTACCTCCGGTGGATACCGAGGTCTTCGCGGGTGATTATCTTCGGTGGCCCACCTTCAGAGACTTGTTTACGGCCATTTACATCCAAAACTCGCGGCTCACCCCGGTAGAGAGGTTGTTCCACTTACTGTCCAAAACAAGTGGAGACGCCCACGCCATTGTCTCTAAGGCTCCGCTTACCCATGAGGGGTTTGTCGTCGCTTGGCAAAGCCTCACAGACCGCTTTGAGAACCGGCGGCTATTGGTCAACAGCCAGTTGAAAATCCTTTTCAACATCCAGGCTATTTCTCAAGAGTCCGGGGTCGCGCTGAAGGAGCTCCAAGCCACCATTCAGAGTTGTCTGACAGCCCTAGCAATGTCCGCCATCAATGTTGAGGCTTGGGACTGCCTCCTGGTGTTTATGATTTCGTCAAAGCTCCCCAAAGTCACACTTTCCATGTGGGAGCAATCCGTTCATAACAAGGCCGAAATTCCAACATGGAAGGAATTAGACAACTTCCTGACAGAGCGCCATCGCACTCTGGAAGCAATCGACGACGTTAGGCCTAGTGGCTCCGGGCAACTTCCGCCAAGGTCGGGAACTCCTACTGCCCCTGCTCGAAGGCTCCATTCATACGAGACTTGAGTGGTTTCGGGCCCCAAGGGTTGCGATCTCTGTTCGAGGGAGAACCACCCCATTCGCTTATGTCCGCGGTTCTTGGAAATGGACGTAAATGGGCGCTCGGACTACATTAAAAGGAAGCAGCTATGTTTGAACTGTTTTGCCCGAGGGCACCAGCAATGAGACTGCACGAGCGCCCATACCTGCTTCACATGTCACAGCCGACACCACACCCTTCTGCACCGCGGCAATCCGTTCGCCATCGCTCCAAGTCCGCCTACGACAGCAAGGGCTCGACCCGCACAGACTGCCAGAAGCACAAACGGCTCAGAGGATCAGTCGGTTGTGCAGATGTGTTTCGCTTCCGGGTCAGGAGCCGTCCTACTGGGCACGGCTCTTATCAACGTCCAGGCACGAGCACTGATAGACTCAGGCTCCGAAGCGACTTTCATAACGGAACGACTGTTCAACCTCGTCAAGCCTCCCTACAAGACGATCCAAGCCCAAGTTTCCGGCCTTAATCAGACCATTTCCGCGCAGTCTACTAAATTGTGCCATTTGGCTGCAGAGGCCTCGCAGCGACTGGCCCACTCAAGGCAATGATGCCCCCGTGACTGAACTCGAGAAGCGAGCAGTCAAGGTCCATGTGGCGAAAGCCGAAGATCTTCTTGAGCGTTTTTCCACACTCGACAAGGCATTACGAGTCCTTGCCTATGTTAATCGCTTCATCCAGCGCGCGCGGAAGATTCGACCCTCGTTTGAAGAGCACCTGACCGCTAATGAGGTTACGTCGGCTGAACGTCTTCTAGTTTCCGTCACTCAGCGCAGACACTTCGTCTCTGAGATGGGCTGCTTAAGCAAAAAGCGTCCAATATCGGCATCCAGTCCGATTCAAAATCTGAACTCCTTCGTGGACTCGCAAGGCCTTATAAGAGCCTGAGGCCGGGTCACGTCCTCTGAACTTCTCCAATATGACGAACGGCACCCTATTATCCTTCCGTATGACTGTCATCTGTCTCGACTCCTGGTTCATTTTACACATCGCATCACGCTGCACGGTGGCAGTCAGCTGATGATCCGTCTGATCCGGGCCAAGTTCTGGATTCCAAGGGTGAGGAATTTGGTCAAGTCCGTCGTCTATTCTTGTAAGGTATGTGTCATCCACAAGAAGAAGTTGCAGACGCAACTCATGGGAGAGCTACCCAAGGAACGGACGTCCTTCTCGCGCCCATTCACGCACACCGGTGTGGATTATGCCGGTCCCTTCGATCCAAGCCCAAGTTTCCGGCCTTAATTTGACCATTTCCGCGCAGTCTACTAAATTGTGCCATTTCTCCATTCGGTCGCCGTCTAGACCCGGGCTACAATTAGAGACTGCGGCCTACGTTCTGCCGCAGTTGGCAGGAAATCTGCCATCATACCCGATTCCACGAGATCGTCTCAAGGGGCTGCCCGACATTCCCCTGGCGGACCCCAACTTCTTTGAGAGCTCCCAAGTCGATGTGTTAATAGGAGCTGACATTCTTCCGTCCATTCTCCTCGGTAATGCCAAGGCTAACATCTGCGGGTCGCTTCTCGGTCAGGAGGCCATTTTTGGATGGGTGCTGACAGGCCCATTATCTCCAGCCAATCCCCGCAGCGTGTCTGTTTTTTCCACACGAGTGGCCCCCAGCATCGGTGACTCACTGGATCAGCTCCTCACCAAATTCTGGGAGGTGGAAGATGTGCCCACACAGATCAGTTCGGAATCGGATTCAGTTTGCGAGCACAATTTTGTCCAGACGACGAAAAGAGACGAGTGTGGCAAGTACGTTGTGACGCTTCCCTTACGCGACCCCGGGCAGAAGGGTTCCGAGCTAGCGGCTTCACGGTCCTTTGCCCTTGCTCAGTTTCTGCGTAATGAGCAGCGCCTGAAGAGGGATCCGCCCCTTAAGGCCCGCTATGACTCGGTAATCCAGGAATACATCGACTTAGGCCACATGACCGAGGTCTCTCCCGCGAGCAATTCCGCTACCTACTATCTTCCACATCATGCCGTCTTCAAGCCCGAAAGCACGACCACCAAGGTGCGAGTGGTCTTCAATGCTTCGAGCCTGTCCGCAAACGGGACCAGTCTGAACGACATTCTTTATGCGGGCCCGGTCTTACAATCCGACCTGACGATTCAAATCATAAAGTGGCGATACTTTAGGTTTGTCTTCAACGCCGACATCGAGAAGATGTATCGGCAAATTTGGGTAGACCCCAAGCATACTCCGCTCCAACGTATTTTGTTTCGCAATCCCGATGGGGATATCCGCGACTACGAGTTGAAAACGGTCACATTCGGTGTCAATTGTGCCCCGTTCCTGGCGATCCGTGTGCTTCGACAGCTCGCTGACGACGAAGAGTCGAAGTATCCGCAGACAAGCCAAATTATCTGGCAGTTTATGTACGTTGATGACGTTCTCGCGAGGGCAGACTCCAAAACTGAAGCCCAATCTTCGATTCGGGAGCTGAAAGGGGCCCTAGAGTCAGCAGGGTTCCCACTTAGGAAATGGACGTCGAATAACAAGGCAATCCTGGCCGACATTCCGATCGACCACCGTCTCCGTGCTGACTTTCTCGACATCGATGCACAGAGCACGGCCAAGACACTCGGCGTGCGGTGGAAAGCGACGACAGATGAATTCTTTTTTGTCCCGCCAGAATTGACTTCCGGCTCGGTTTTCACAAAGCGCCAAGTCCTCTCCCAAATTGCCAAATTGTTCGATCCAGCAGGTTAGCTCGCTCCTTTCATTGTTCGGGCAAAAATTTTCATGCAAGACATTTGGCTTCTGGATCTAGGGTGGGATGACGCCCTCCCTTAAGATTTCTGTCAGCGATGGGTTGACTTCCTAAAGAATTACTCGGTGCTCGATCAGATTCGTGTTCCTCGATGGGTCGCCACAAATGCCAGGGGCCGCGTCTGCCCTATACTGTTGGACCGACTCGACTATTGTCCTCGCGTGGCTGCATAAGCCAGCGTGCCAGTGGACAACGTTCGTGGCCAACCGGGTAACCAAGATCACCCAGTTCACCGACGTGCAGAAATGGGCACATGTCCGCTCCGAGCATAACCCTGCGGATCTCGCTAGCCGGGGCGTAGCTCTCCAAGATCTTGCAGATAACCAGTTGTGGTGGCACGGTCCTGACTGGCTGCAGAGGCCTCGCAGCGACTGGCCCACTCAAGGCAATGATGCCCCCGTGACTGAACTCGAGAAGCGAGCAGTCAAGGTCCATGTGGCGAAAGCCGAAGATCTTCTTGAGCGTTTTTCCACACTCGACAAGGCATTACGAGTCCTTGCCTATGTTAATCGCTTCATCCAGCGCGCGCGGAAGATTCGACCCTCGTTTGAAGAGCACCTGACCGCTAATGAGGTTACGTCGGCTGAACGTCTTCTAGTTTCCCCCTGCGTTGGGGGTCACTCAGCGCAGACACTTCGTCTCTGAGATGGGCTGCTTAAGCAAAAAGCGTCCAATATCGGCATCCAGTCCGATTCAAAATCTGAACTCCTTCGTGGATTCGCAAGGCCTTATGAGAGCCTGAGGCCGGGTCACGATCTCTGAACTTCTCCAATATGACGAACGGCACCCTATTATCCTTCCGTATGACTGTCATCTGTCTCGACTCCTGGTTCATTTTACACATCGCATCCCGCTGCACGGTGGCAGTCAGCTGATGATCCGTCTGATCCGGGCCAAGTTCTGGATTCCAAGGGTGAGGAATTTGGTCAAGACCGTCGTCTATTCTTGTAAGGTATGTGTCATCCACAAGAAGAAGTTGCAGACGCAACTCATGGGAGAGCTACCCAAGGAACGGACGTCCTTCTCGCGCCCATTCACGCACACCGGTGTGGATTATGCCGGTCCCTTCGATCCAAGCCCAAGTTTCCGGCCTTAATTTGACCATTTCCGCGCAGTCTACTAAATTGTGCCATTTCTCCATTCGGTCGCCGTCTAGACCCGGGCTACAATTAGAGACTGCGGCCTACGTTCTGCCGCAGTTGGCAGGAAATCTGCCATCATACCCGATTCCACGAGATCGTCTCAAGGGGCTGCCCGACATTCCCCTGGCGGACCCCAACTTCTTTGAGAGCTCCCAAGTCGATGTGTTAATAGGAGCTGACATTCTTCCGTCCATTCTCCTAGGTAATGCCAAGGCTAACATCTGCGGGTCGCTTCTCGGTCAGGAGGCCATTTTTGGATGGGTGCTGACAGGCCCATTATCTCCAGCCAATCCCCGCAGCGTGTCTGTTTTTTCCACACGAGTGGCCCCCAGCATCGGTGACTCACTGGATCAGCTCCTCACCAAATTCTGGGAGGTGGAAGATGTGCCCACACAGATCAGTTCGGAATCGGATTCAGTTTGCGAGCACAATTTTGTCCAGACGACGAAAAGAGACGAGTGTGGCAAGTACGTTGTGACGCTTCCCTTACGCGACCCCGGGCAGAAGGGTTCCGAGCTAGCGGCTTCACGGTCCTTTGCCCTTGCTCAGTTTCTGCGTAATGAGCAGCGCCTGAAGAGGGATCCGCCCCTTAAAGCCCGCTATGACTCGGTAATCCAGGGATACATCGACTTAGGCCACATGACCGAGGTCTCTCCCGCGAGCAATTCCGCTACCTACTATCTTCCACATCATGCCGTCTTCACGCCCGAAAGCACGACCACCAAGGTGCGAGTGGTCTTCAATGCTTCGAGCCTGTCCGCAAACGGGACCAGTCTGAACGACATTCTTTATGCGGGCCCGGTCTTACAATCCGACCTGACGATTCAAATCATAAAGTGGCGATACTTTAGGTTTGTCTTCAACGCCGACATCGAGAAGATGTATCGGCAAATTTGGGTAGACCCCAAGCATACTCCGCTCCAACGTATTTTGTTTCGCAATCCCGATGGGGATATCCGCGACTACGAGTTGAAAACGGTCACATTCGGTGTCAATTGTGCCCCGTTCCTGGCGATCCGTGTGCTGCGACAGCTCGCTGACGACGAAGAGTCGAAGTATCCGCAGGCAGGCCAAATTATCTGGCAGTTTATGTACGTTGATGACGTTCTCGCGAGGGCAGACTCCAAAACTGAAGCCCAATCTTCGATTCGGACATCGATGCAGAGAGCACGGCCAAGACACTCGGCGTGCGGTGGAAAGCGACGACAGATGAATTCTTTTTTGTCCCGCCAGAATTGACTTCCGGCTCGGTTTTCACAAAGCGCCAAGTCCTCTCCCAAATTGCCAAATTGTTCGATCCAGCAGGTTAGCTCGCTCCTTTCATTGTTCGGGCAAAAATTTTCATGCAAGACATTTGGCTTCTGGATCTAGGGTGGGATGACGCCCTCCCTTAAGATTTCTGTCAGCGATGGGTTGACTTCCTAAAGAATTACTCGGTGCTCGATCAGATTCGTGTTCCTCGATGGGTCGCCACAAATGCCAGGGGCCGCGTCTGCCCTATACTGTTGGACCGACTCGACTATTGTCCTCGCGTGGCTGCATAAGCCAGCGTGCCAGTGGACAACGTTCGTGGCCAACCGGGTAACCAAGATCACCCAGTTCACCGACGTGCAGAAATGGGCACATGTCCGCTCCGAGCATAACCCTGCGGATCTCGCTAGCCGGGGCGTAGCTCTCCAAGATCTTGCAGATAACCAGTTGTGGTGGCACGGTCCTGACTGGCTGCAGAGGCCTCGCAGCGACTGGCCCACTCAAGGCAATGATGCCCCCGTGACTGAACTCGAGAAGCGAGCAGTCAAGGTCCATGTGGCGAAAGCCGAAGATCTTCTTGAGCGTTTTTCCACACTCGACAAGGCATTACGAGTCCTTGCCTATGTTAATCGCTTCATCCAGCGCGCGCGGAAGATTCGACCCTCGTTTGAAGAGCACCTGACCGCTAATGAGGTTACGTCGGCTGAACGTCTTCTAGTTTCCGTCACTCAGCGCAGACACTTCGTCTCTGAGATGGGCTGCTTAAGCAAAAAGCGTCCAATATCGGCATCCAGTCCGATTCAAAATCTGAACTCCTTCGTGGATTCGCAAGGCCTTATGAGAGCCTGAGGCCGGGTCACGATCTCTGAACTTCTCCAATATGACGAACGGCACCCTATTATCCTTCCGTATGACTGTCATCTGTCTCGACTCCTGGTTCATTTTACACATCGCATCCCGCTGCACGGTGGCAGTCAGCTGATGATCCGTCTGATCCGGGCCAAGTTCTGGATTCCAAGGGTGAGGAATTTGGTCAAGTCCGTCGTCTATTCTTGTAAGGTATGTGTCATCCACAAGAAGAAGTTGCAGACGCAACTCATGGGAGAGCTACCCAAGGAACGGACGTCCTTCTCGCGCCCATTCACGCACACCGGTGTGGATTATGCCGGTCCCTTCGATCCAAGCCCAAGTTTCCGGCCTTAATTTGACCATTTCCGCGCAGTCTACTAAATTGTGCCATTTCTCCATTCGGTCGCCGTCTAGACCCGGGCTACAATTAGAGACTGCGGCCTACGTTCTGCCGCAGTTGGCAGGAAATCTGCCATCATACCCGATTCCACGAGATCGTCTCAAGGGGCTGCCCGACATTCCCCTGGCGGACCCCAACTTCTTTGAGAGCTCCCAAGTCGATGTGTTAATAGGAGCTGACATTCTTCCGTCCATTCTCCTAGGTAATGCCAAGGCTAACATCTGCGGGTCGCTTCTCGGTCAGGAGGCCATTTTTGGATGGGTGCTGACAGGCCCATTATCTCCAGCCAATCCCCGCAGCGTGTCTGTTTTTTCCACACGAGTGGCCCCCAGCATCGGTGACTCACTGGATCAGCTCCTCACCAAATTCTGGGAGGTGGAAGATGTGCCCACACAGATCAGTTCGGAATCGGATTCAGTTTGCGAGCACAATTTTGTCCAGACGACGAAAAGAGACGAGTGTGGCAAGTACGTTGTGACGCTTCCCTTACGCGACCCCGGGCAGAAGGGTTCCGAGCTAGCGGCTTCACGGTCCTTTGCCCTTGCTCAGTTTCTGCGTAATGAGCAGCGCCTGAAGAGGGATCCGCCCCTTAAAGCCCGCTATGACTCGGTAATCCAGGGATACATCGACTTAGGCCACATGACCGAGGTCTCTCCCGCGAGCAATTCCGCTACCTACTATCTTCCACATCATGCCGTCTTCACGCCCGAAAGCACGACCACCAAGGTGCGAGTGGTCTTCAATGCTTCGAGCCTGTCCGCAAACGGGACCAGTCTGAACGACATTCTTTATGCGGGCCCGGTCTTACAATCCGACCTGACGATTCAAATCATAAAGTGGCGATACTTTAGGTTTGTCTTCAACGCCGACATCGAGAAGATGTATCGGCAAATTTGGGTAGACCCCAAGCATACTCCGCTCCAACGTATTTTGTTTCGCAATCCCGATGGGGATATCCGCGACTACGAGTTGAAAACGGTCACATTCGGTGTCAATTGTGCCCCGTTCCTGGCGATCCGTGTGCTGCGACAGCTCGCTGACGACGAAGAGTCGAAGTATCCGCAGGCAAGCCAAATTATCTGGCAGTTTATGTACGTTGATGACGTTCTCGCGAGGGCAGACTCCAAAACTGAAGCCCAATCTTCGATTCGGACATCGATGCAGAGAGCACGGCCAAGACACTCGGCGTGCGGTGGAAAGCGACGACAGATGAATTCTTTTTTGTCCCGCCAGAATTGACTTCCGGCTCGGTTTTCACAAAGCGCCAAGTCCTCTCCCAAATTGCCAAATTGTTCGATCCAGCAGGTTAGCTCGCTCCTTTCATTGTTCGGGCAAAAATTTTCATGCAAGACATTTGGCTTCTGGATCTAGGGTGGGATGACGCCCTCCCTTAAGATTTCTGTCAGCGATGGGTTGACTTCCTAAAGAATTACTCGGTGCTCGATCAGATTCGTGTTCCTCGATGGGTCGCCACAAATGCCAGGGGCCGCGTCTGCCCTATACTGTTGGACCGACTCGACTATTGTCCTCGCGTGGCTGCATAAGCCAGCGTGCCAGTGGACAACGTTCGTGGCCAACCGGGTAACCAAGATCACCCAGTTCACCGACGTGCAGAAATGGGCACATGTCCGCTCCGAGCATAACCCTGCGGATCTCGCTAGCCGGGGCGTAGCTCTCCAAGATCTTGCAGATAACCAGTTGTGGTGGCACGGTCCTGACTGGCTGCAGAGGCCTCGCAGCGACTGGCCCACTCAAGGCAATGATGCCCCCGTGACTGAACTCGAGAAGCGAGCAGTCAAGGTCCATGTGGCGAAAGCCGAAGATCTTCTTGAGCGTTTTTCCACACTCGACAAGGCATTACGAGTCCTTGCCTATGTTAATCGCTTCATCCAGCGCGCGCGGAAGATTCGACCCTCGTTTGAAGAGCACCTGACCGCTAATGAGGTTACGTCGGCTGAACGTCTTCTAGTTTCCCCCTGCGTTGGGGGTCACTCAGCGCAGACACTTCGTCTCTGAGATGGGCTGCTTAAGCAAAAAGCGTCCAATATCGGCATCCAGTCCGATTCAAAATCTGAACTCCTTCGTGGATTCGCAAGGCCTTATGAGAGCCTGAGGCCGGGTCACGATCTCTGAACTTCTCCAATATGACGAACGGCACCCTATTATCCTTCCGTATGACTGTCATCTGTCTCGACTCCTGGTTCATTTTACACATCGCATCACGCTGCACGGTGGCAGTCAGCTGATGATCCGTCTGATCCGGGCCAAGTTCTGGATTCCAAGGGTGAGGAATTTGGTCAAGTCCGTCGTCTATTCTTGTAAGGTATGTGTCATCCACAAGAAGAAGTTGCAGACGCAACTCATGGGAGAGCTACCCAAGGAACGGACGTCCTTCTCGCGCCCATTCACGCACACCGGTGTGGATTATGCCGGTCCCTTCGAGATAAAAAACTATACGGGGAGGGCCTATCTCATCACAAAGGGTTATGTGTTGGTGTTTGTGTGCTTCTCCACTAAGGCCATCCATTTAGAGCCTACGTCGGACCTTACGACCGAGAAATTTCTGGCGGCTTTCGCACGGTTCGTGTCCCGGAGAGGATGCCCCCGTCAAGTGCAGTCCGACAACGGGAAGATCTTTGTGGGAGCAGCTGCTCTACTATCCCGCGATGTTCTCCAGAGCCTAAAGGGGGCTGTGACCGGTGCCTATAGTCACCAGCAGCTTCTCTGGCATTTCATTCCTCCGGGAGCTCCCCACATGGGGGGCCTTTGGGAAGCAGGCGTCGAGAGCTTCAAGACCTTGTTCTACAAGTCCGCCGCCACACGAAAATACACCTTTGAGGAGCTGGCTACTCTCCTGGCGAAGATCGAGGCGTGCCTGAATTCGCGGCCACTCGCGCCAATGTCCGAAGACCCTGCTGACCTGCTAGCTCTTACACCCGGGCACTTTCTTGTGGGAGGCCCACTTCTCGCCACGGTCGAGCCCGAGATAAAGGGGGACACCAATTCCATCATCAATCGTTGGCAACACCTCAAGGCGCTTCAGCAGCAATTTCAGCTCCGATGGAAGGAGGAGTACCTCAAGGAGCTCCATAAGAGAAACAAGTGGCGAGCCCCTACGAGGGACCTCTGCGTTGGGGATATGGTCGTCATCAAGGAAGACAACCTTCCGTCCAATGAGTGGCGTTTAGGAAGGGTTGACGCGGTGTATCCCGGCTCTGATGGCCATGTCCGCGTGATCGACATCCGCACCGCGCGAGGGCTCGTAAAGCGGCCCGTTGTTAAGGTCGTGCTTCTTCCGTTGGACGCGTCCGCCTACCCACAGTAATCAACATTTCTTCCGCTATAATGTTCCTGTCCGTTGTGCTGTCCCGTAGCTCTGCACGTAGTTCCGAACCTTCATTCACACCGATTCTGATCATGTTATTTGTTCCTTTATCATATTTCCGTCAGCCATAGCCAACACGATGTCGCCACGTCCACGCAACACCCACGCATCGCTGGAGAGCAGATGTACTCGAGGTATTCAATCCTACCGTTGCCGAGTCTGGAATGGAATCCACGCCTTAAAGTGTCGGCGCTTCCTACGCCTTAGCGCCGAGAAGCGGCTCCGAGCGGTTGTTGTGAACCGGTATTGCTCGAGCTGCCTGGCCCACGAGCACTCCGACGGATCCTGTCGGCGGGGTGACGGTTGTAAGACGTGTGTTCAGGATCACCACACGCTGGGCTTGGGCTCGGCGCAAGGCACGCCAAGAGGAGCACCGGTCACGGAGCGCGGGAGTCAGGACACAGAGTGTCTCGTCTGGCGCCCGGCCGTCATCCGCCAACTCCCGGCGCGGTTTGGGTGCTCCTCGGCCTGGGTCCGCCACTTTCCGGCAATCCCAACCCGATCCACGGCCACCGACGTCCCGGCACTCGTCGATACATCCTCGGCCTTCGTTCGCCACTCCTCGGTTGCCGACCACCGCTCATCCGCCCGCGTCATCCGAACCTAGGCAAAGTTCCGCCTCTCGTCGAGGGCCCCCGCTGGACGCGGTCGCTGCGCCCACCCTCTCGTCGCTGCTGCCACGGAACAGCGTCAACGTGCTGCCGACTGCACTAGTGCGGATCGACACCGGGAACCGGAGCTTCGACACGGGGGCCCTCATTGACCCATGCACGCCCTCGAGCTGCATTGACGCCTCGCTCACTGCGTGTTTCCGGCTGCCCACTACCAGCGTGGGGGACGAACAGGTGTGTTCCGCCACCGTGGGGTCAACGACCGATGATAGCGTTCGGCTGGAGGTCATGTTTAGATCGAGCCTCACGTGTGAGTTCGTACGCCGTCCCGGGAGCTGAGCGAGGCGGTGAGTGCCCACTTCCGAGGCGTGACCCTGGCGGATGAGCGATTCCTTCTGCCAGCGACAATCTCCGTCGTCCTGGGCGCAGATATGTACCCACGATCATCCAACCGGGCTTCCTGAAGATCCAGGACGGACTGCCAGTGGCCGTGAGCACCGTGTTTGGATGGGTCGTGTCCGGAGCCTGCCACCAGCCATAACACCGAGGGAGCTATTGCAACCCGAACGATTGCAAGGGGGGCGGAATGTTTAGGTGAGGTGCCGCTCACCTGAAGAGCGCATCCGCGCTAAAGAGCGCACCCGCGCTAAAGTGCGCGTCCACACTCGCCCCTCTGTGCCCTCTCTTCTCGCTCGTTGGTTGTCGTCGATCTCTTTTTATACTAGTTTTTAAGTTTTTAATTCGATGTACGCAGCCAATAAAGCTGAACGCGTTTCCTTTGGATTTAACTGAAGACGCCCCCGACTTATCATTTCATCCCCATTTCTGGAGTCTTTTGCGGAACCAACGCCCCCCTACAAACAGATAGTATTCGGCAAAATTGGCAAATTGGCAATCAAAGGGGACCTTTGAAGGACCTAGTTACCCTATTAGGAACTGAAAACATTAAACATGTCCAAGAATAAGCATATGTTATAGCATAACCCCAGCACATGTACTGCGCTCTTGCAATGGAGGTAGGTTTAATAGTTTTAACCGGCAACGATACGACGGATGGCAAGTGACACTATCCCGGCTTAAGTTTTTTAATGCAAATAAAAGAAACTACTTTTGGACAGATTCAATACTTTTTTGATGAATAAAGTATTCCAAGATTGAGCAAACGAACGAGACATATAGAGTCTTAGTTGTGAAAAGATAATCAAATTGACCCACTTTTGATAAAAGCTAGCAAACCCTGGCTTTATTAACTGTCAATAACATACGTTCATTGAACGACAGCTTATTGTGAAAAAGGACTCCAATATTGTTAATGAAAGAAACTCGATTTAGGACGTTATTCCCAAGTGAGGGGAAGACGATTTGACATACTGCGATTGAACGTCATAATCTAACACTTTGAGTAGTTAAGTAAGAGGAGATTGCTTACACAATATAAGAAGACTTCGTTAAAGTCTAATTGCAAGTGTCTATAAAGGAAATGGTCTGGGAATGAAAAACATAACTTGACATCATCAAGATATCATCGAGACATCATCGAGAAAATCCCATAAGATACAGCTTATGTAGGAGGATGGTCACAAAATGGAATGCTTTTATAAAATCAGTGTATATCGAATCAGGTCCCATGCGACTCAGAAAACCCCCGTGGATGATCGAAGTGAATTCAAGAAGGTTAGTTGTAGTAGAGCGATGCCTAACAAAACCATGGAAATTATGCTTTGCAAAAATGTTTCAGCTGCGAAGTAACTAGTTTCTCTAGCAGTTTGGGAATCGCAGAAAGCTTAGCAATGCCGCGGTAGTTCTCAATATGTGCTTTTGAGCCTTTCTTATGAAGCAGTGCATTAGAACACAGCTAAGGACATTGTCAACACAACAGAAAATAAGAAATGTATTTCTGAGAGAGCTTTGAAAACAACAAGACATTGAATTTTTTACAAATAAATGTTGTTTATTTGTGGTAATTTATAGGGACAAATAGAATTGAGGTTATACGAATCGAACAAATAAGTTGTTTTAAAAATGTGATGCAAAGAGATTAGCAATACCTAGTTCAGAAAAATGTGAAATATTTTTATATGATAGGGAAGGATGAAAAAGATTGGATTTACGTTTCATATTGACAAAAGAATAGAATCATTCAGATTCGGATCATTACGAAAATTTTCCTTACAATTCATACTTTTATAACGCTTATATAGTTTATTGTTGAGAATGATACATATAAAAAGTTTGACTGATGAAACAATGAACCTGACATAAGAAACTTTTTGTAAGCTCTCGATTTCTTAAGACGAGAAAGTTGTTTATTAAACCTCAAAGTTTTTGTTGACAACGATGATGAGACTTCAGGAACAAATTTATTCAACTCATTATGAAATATTTCGTAAAATGAATCCGTAGCAGAATCCAAACGATGGAAAAGTAAATGCACAGCACGACCCTTTTAGGGCCTTATGTTCGAATTACAAAGGTCTCTACCCTATGACATCTCTTTCCTGTCCTTCAAATTTAAAATTTTTAGTATTTTATATTTCCTTACTTACTCCTCTTAGCTTAATAAATTACAAATAACTTAATAAATACTAATAAATCGAGCGCCCCTTGGTCGTATAGGCCTCTAAGCTTTATGATGAATGCAGGAATGCTATCTAATGCTCGTATTGATGCACATGCCATTTCCAAAATTTTGAAACAAAGCGAAAAAAAAAAACCGCATCTCTGACTTGATTTCTTTGCAAGCGATGCAAGACCACGTCAGGCCAATCTTCTTATTGATAATATGACTTATCCGGCATTTTAATATGTGAGCAATTGTTGCAAAGCCAGCAAGACAGTTGTTTGGTCTTTGAGGGTTTTCAATGCCAGTAAATAAAACAAATTTATATTTAATTAAAAACATTAAAAATGCTTATTCCTGCATGCAGATGAAGCCGGATGATCAGACGATAGACCAGCTTATGGTGCATGCAGGGACTCAAGTAAATACACAGAGAGGGCGGGCCGACAAGTCACCTCGAGCTAAAGCTCTCGAAAATGGAAAGGGGCGGCCCGACTTAGACATTTCCGAGCTAAAACTCTCTATAGAAAGCCCGTTGAGTCGAGCGGCCGAGAGAGTGTCGGCTCGATCAACTAAGCTTTTGTACAAACTTAAGCCTAATAAATAAACATTACACTAAACATTATTTAAACATAAACATTAAACGCCGTGCTGCTGCCTGACCCGAATTTTGGCTGTGCAAATTAGACTCATTGTTGAAGGATTGCTGACCACTGTAATTACTTGGTGCGAGATTCGGACAATACCACAGTGGTCGATTTGGCCTCGCGGCATTTAATTATGATTTTAAAATTAAAATAAACGTTAATTTAAGTTTACCTATCGATAATATACACCTTGATTAATTGATGTTTTCTAAGCTCATCAATAAGCTGATGATCAGCTGTGAACTGTCAAAGTCATCATATGTTTCAGCAGTTGATATATAAAATTTTGGCGCCCTTTTACTTATTGGTTGAATGTTTGAAAAAATAGTGCAATTTATTATTATTATAGAGCATGTTTGGTTTTTGACAACTATTAAGGTATATGCTACATAGAAAATCTGTGCTTGTGACGTGTCAGTATATGTGTTACTCATAAATTGTAGTGGATTTCGAGTGTATTAACAATGTGCGGAATAGAGCGTACACCAGTCTTTCGTGAAGTAGAACTTAACAGATTCACCTGGATTCACTCTGGTTGCAATTGTTTGTTAAAGTGTGAATTATTATCTGTCCAAAATCTACAAGTTATTTCACTTTTTAGGAAGAATGTCAGTGTCGAAGCGCGCACTTTTCTTAGTATGGCACGGCAATCCCCACTAAAAAGTTCTTCGTCATGGAAAGCTTTGCATTAGGAGAAGTTTGTAGCAAATAGGATTGTAACGAAAAGGAGCTTTGCAAAATTGGGAAAAGTTAGTAGTATTAATAGTGGGCTTGTCCAGTAGTGGAAGAAATGCGATATAAATAAGGCAGCTTTTGAAAAAAGGAATAAAGAATGGCTAGACATGCTTCAGGTGTTGATGAAAAGATCATCATTTAGAAATTTTGGACGCCCAGAGAAAAGTATTTCAGAGTGATGCTAGCCGAATCGACCACTGTGTATACGGTGGATGCCATGTGTGTGGCCTGGGGAAAGAAAATTCGGACTCTATTGATCAAAGATGGCCTCTTCTGCATGAGTGCTGCATTCAAGCGGTCCAGTTGTTGGCAGTACAGGTCCGAACTGAGCGTTTGGGCATTGGTTCAAAAACGGGTCGATTTTTCTGCGGTGATTCGCCTGCGTCGTATGGTCAAAAATTATTTTTTGTGTCAAGTCGCGTGGCACCCATACATCGAGCTCAGGCCCGGATTTACCACAGGGCAACCGGGGCATAATGTTTTTTTTTTTAAATTTGAAAAATTTCGAATGCTACGAGGGGCCGTTCATAAACCTAGTGACGCTCATTTTCGGGTATTTTGAACACATAGCAAAAATACCTTTTATAATATTAAAAAAATTATAGAATAAAATGTCGGATCACGTATTCCAAAATTGAATATAAATGTATTTGATTATTACATAAAATTTGTAAGAAATAAGTTGAAAGTTTTTAAGTTAAAAAAATAATAGCGTTTATAATTTTTGCTGGATTATAAGACCAATCTTTCAAAAGAAGTATCATTTTTTTAATAAAAATAAGATACGTTTTTCTTATATATATATTTATATATTTATATATAATTTTAATAATTTTATCCCCGCAATGCCATTACATTATGTTTGTTCAAATTGGCGCAATTGGCAACAAAATAAGGTTTTTCCCACAAATCTGAAATGTCAAGAAGAATTTTTAGTAAGAAATTACATAGATTTTCTGCATTATTACAACAAAAAAGGTTACAAAAAATTTGTTGCAAAGGTGCAGCCACGATCGGATGAGGAGCCAAAGAGGAGGAAGCGTGATGTATCTATAGCTTGGGATCATTTCAAAAAAACAGTCGAGAAAACTCATGGAATTTGAAACTACTGTGGTAAGGCTATAAAGACAGCGGGCAAATCTTATCTTATGAACCATTTGAAACACGTTCATGGTAATCGCCTAAAAGTCGGAACTGGCCAAAAATGAACAGCAATGGAAACTTTTCTTGCAAAATCTCATGCATTTTACAATAGTGATTTCGCTTGAAAACGTATCCTGGATAATAAGGTTATGAAAATGATAGCAGTCTATGTTCAACCTTTTTCATGCAGTAATCACAACGCAAGAAATGCCAACTCGCTGGAACAGCGCATTTGAAATGGTCAAGCGAATCCTTAAGACCAACGAGTGCATTACATTGGCTTTGGTATCTTCGCTTAACGCTCCACCGCCCTTCTCTGAAGCAGAAGTCGACATTTTACAAGACATATCGGGATTGCTATCACCCTTTGGAGACGCTACGATTTCTGTTTCATCAAATCAAAATGTATCAGTTTCTTTAATTATACCAGTTATATGCAAACTGCATCATAAAATTAACAATATTAAATTGAAAACAGAAGTAGGCAAAACCAAAACCACCCCTTGCTTACTGGCAGGTAAGAAACTATGCAATGCTATATATTTTCCTATTTTTTGAATAAAATATTGTATTTTCGATGACTACAGATGGTGACGCCTTTAAGACATAGGCTAAAAAATATTTCTGTGTACCAGCATCTTCTTGTGAGTCTGAAAGAGTATTCAGTAAGGCTGGGCAACTCATAAGGCTGGCCAACTCATAAGCTTGAAGTTGCTCTCAATTCGTCAAATGTTGCCGCATATCATTGTTACTGCCGCATACCAGATACTGCATTAAATCAAATTTCAAATTAATTTTTAATTTGATTCATATAATAAGAATATTTTTTTTTTTCATATAACAGAAATAAAAAATTTAATTTCAATACAACAACAATAATTTCAATTATTATTTTCTTCCTCTTCAAACTTCAAAAATGCTACCAGAGCGACTACGTAGTTGCTACGAGAGCGACTATGCAGTTGCTACGAGAGCACAATATTATTTTCTTAGGCTCTGCTCTCATCTCGCTGTCGATGCTTGTGCTATTGCTACAACTACAAATAGCGTGTCGCGCATTTTCTTGCAATTGCTATTGCTCCGTGCTCCGACGTTCAGTGCTACAGAGCAGAACAGAGAGCAGCCGTTTTGATTTTGTGCTCTCTGCTATGCTACAGAGTCGATCGAAAAAAGAGCAATAGCGGGAGCAAAAACAAAAACTCTGATGTAGCAAAGCATTTTCAATCACTGACTCGGCTATCATCGATCGTTGTCGACAAACTTTTATTTTTCAACAAAAGCAAACATTTAAATAATATGTAAATATGTATATATGTATATAATAGTAAATTAAGAATACTATAGAAGAAAAAGTAGTATAAGGAAAGTGGAATGTATGTATATAACAATCTGTTTTTATATTTTTTAGTTTTGTTTTTATTTTAAAGGTAAATAATAAAATGGATAATTTTGTTTATGTTGGAAATTATACTTTTTTTTAACTTTATTACAACTTAAAATGAACCAAAAGCACTAAATATTGCTTTTTATTTAAAACATCGATGTTTCATCGATGTTTAGCGCCAAAAACATCGAATACATCGATGGTCCGCGAACATCGATGTTTCTCCACCTCTATCAGACACACTGCTCAACTTGGTACAGAATTAGGGATGTGAAAAATATATCAAAATATCGATATATCGATATTTTTTGAGTAAAAATAAATATTTTTATCATAATATTTTATTCTACTTATTTATCGAATATCGATTTATTTTAAAGATATATTTTTGATATTTCTATTCGAACTAAAATTATTTTTAGGCCTTCCATTCACGTCGTGGGAAAGCGATCCTCTAGGTTTTTGGATCGCACAATCCGAAACATTGCCAGGGCTTTCCAAATTAGCACTGGGGTATCTAATAACGCCAGGTAGTTCTGTGCCGTCGGAGAGGCTGGCCTCCGCCATCAAATGCGTTGTGTGTGACACGAGAAGTCGTATGACAGACCTTCACGTAACTCAAAGAGTATTCCTAAAATCTTTAAAAAATGAATTTTGGTGTTAAATTAAAATGAAAATGATTTTTAAAATAACTTCGGCATAAGAATACTAGGCATAAGAAATATTTAGATGTAAAATGTAAAAAGAAGCACTTAATTGAATAATGTTATGATTTTTATAGTTTAGTTTAATAAAAAAAACAAAATGAAAACAAAAAATTTATTTTGGGGATTTAAAAATAAAAAAAAATGGTTTTAAAAAAAATATCAAAAATACTCGATATATCGATTTTTTCGGGTGATAAATATTTTATCAAATTAAATATTTTTTAAAAATTTGATATATCATCGATACGATATTTTTTAAATATTTTCACAACCCTAGTACAGAAGTTCAATCTGTGTTGCTTTGAAATTCAGAGTGACCAAGGAAAACATATCCATAAATATCAAAAACAAACATCAATGTTTCGATATTTAGGCAAAAAATATTATGATATAAATATATCGTTATATAGTTTTTACTCGTCAAACATGGTTCTTCGATCTCAGTAGTCACATATGTATAGTTTTTTATAACTGTATATAAATACTTATGTATATTGCATTGATTCGTCCCCATAGACAACATTTTTTCGCCAGTATTTTATTTCAATGTTTTTCGTTTGATTATAGTCTAGTTTTTGTAGCCTATTAAATATTTTTCAATTATATATTGTAAATAATTTATAAACAGCAATATTCCATGTCCAGATTTGAGCAGAAAAATATTTTTTTATAGATTGGATTTTTTTATTGATATAATTTTTTCTTGAACGAAAAATGTTTGTTGTCGCTACTAAGCAACATTTTAAATGTGCTATTCGTTATCAAATAATATTAAACTAATAAAATATAAAATAGTAACACAAGAATAATATACAATAAATATTAATACGAATTTAAATCAAAAAATTTGTATTTTTCTTCGCCTTTAGAAGTCTAAATTTTTTTTATGGTTGCGCCATGTCAAGCAGGCCTTGAACATTTTTTTTTTTATATTAAGGCCTAGTATTCAGATTGAAAAACCAGTGTGATCGAATATTTTCAAGTTACACAATACGTTCTCTCATAAAATTGATTTTAATTGAAAAATTGGAACAACAATTTTAGAAACAATTGATTTAAATATATCTTCGATTATCAGAGACCTATTTTTTATAATTATATTTGGCTGTACAAATATTTAATATCATGGTTTTTGTTAAAATTTACCCTGAATATATAATTTCCGGCACATCGAATTCATCAACTTTAGTTTGTTTGGCAAGCGTTTACATCGATTTCCTGCCGTATCTTGCAATATCTTGCAAGCCTATCACTGACCCTGTCAAACGGGATCGAAGATTAAAATGGTGAATCTTTTCGCTAGACCTGTAAATCGTTCATTGGTGCTGGTTGGCAATCCCATGCAAATTTCTGGTATTTTTTTTAATCTGAAAGACGTAGGGAAAAGACCCTGTAAATAACTGTTTTACACATATTTGCTTTTTAGTCACACACATATCTAAAAAACAGCTTTTGTCGATCTAAGTACTAGTGCTAAATTTACGTTTTTTTTAAGGAAACCTTTTAAGATTATTAGTCTGCTAAAAAAAAATATTTTCCGTATTTTTAAAAAATTTTTCAAAATTAAAAAAAAAACATTCTTTATGGCTCAAAAATAAGCTGGGCTATTGTTAAGACTTTTATCGTTAAGAGTCGGTAAAAAAAATAAAAAGTCGGTAATCTCTTCAAATTTAAATCCCGATAACCATTATGCATACAATATTTTTGGACTAGAAGATTTGTGCATGAAAATACCTTTTGATTGAAATTTGAAACGTAATTATTAAAAATATTAAATATAAAAATTTTAGAAGTAGCCCACTTGACATGGCGCTACCCAATTGTTTCTTCGTTTACTGCAGTTTAAGGAAAAAACTGTTACAAAAAAACTACTGCATTGCAGTATTTCCAAGAAGTTGCATCAAATGCAAAAGTGCAAATTTGCATGTTAAAAGTAAAATGCGTATGGTATGAACAGAATGTTCTCCTAACTTTGTGAGCATACAAGCAATTGTCCAGTAAACCGCTTGCATTATTTAACACATTCGTCGTTACACTTTTTTAGTGTTGGATAAAGACCGAGCATATGTATACATATTTGTCAATCTCATTTTAAGCCTTTGTACATTTTAATAAAGATTCTGTTTAATAAAGACTTTTGTTCAAAAGTGAAAACATAAATGTTTTAAATTTGTGAAAATGACGAACGAAGCAATCAGATGAGAGTGTGACTGCTAAAATGCATTGAGCAATTCTACTATACAAACCAGTACTAACGTTTTGTTAAACTTCAAAAGATGTTGCGAAAATACCTATTTGAAACAGGCGTAATATCATTTATTTTTGCGTTCTTCGTAAACTTAGTCATTTTGCGAAATACAAATTTTACTGTGCTCTGTACCAAAGAAATTCCACTCCAGACGCAGTTTTCTTCAATTGATATTGTTGCTCAATTTAACTTGCCTAATAGCGCTGGACTAGAACCAAAGATTACCAACGTGTCGAGAGTAACTAATTTTAGAAATCGGTCCAGTGATGATGTTGCAAGAAACGCACAATCAAGGAATTATTTTACGCACCTTAGTTATGATTTTATACATAATGTTTTATTTGCGGGGGCTACAAACAAAATATTAAAACTTAACGAAAACTTGCGTGTGCTGTCTGAAGCTATTACTGGACCAGTAAACGATTCGCCTCAATGTCATGCAGGTGGCTGTCCCGAAGACATCGAAACTTCGTTAGTTAATAACTACAATAAAATCCTTGTAGTTAGCTACTCTCACGACGGGATTCTTATATCATGTGGCAGCATTCGACAAGGTAATGTTTAAATACATAGAGAAAATTCTTTTCTTAGAAAGTATTGAAAGGGAAAATCAAATAAAATTGCCCTTACCAGTTAGATCTTTTCGATACCTTTTAAAACTTGAAACTTTAAAAATTTTAGAACTTTTTTTTAAGCTGCTATGATTGATCTCATCGCGATCTTCCACAACTGCGTTTGCCCATGGTGTTATGGCTTGCCACTTTTCATTGGCCGTCTAAGTCCTTTAGCTGTTACATATATAATTTATTAATCGGAAATACCATAACTTCGGTATTTTTATACCCTTGAAGAGGGAATTATAACTTCGGTCAAAAGTGTGAAACGCAGTTAAGGAGATATATCCGACCCTATATACCATATTAACACATACATATGTATTTATGTCTGTTCGTTTCTACGCAAACCTGTCTCTCAGTTCGAAAGCATTCGTCTTTAAAGCTTATCAGCTGCTTCAGCAGCTAAATAAGTCCCCAAAGGGAACTCGGCTGAGCTTTAGCCTGCTCAGCCAACAATTACTCAGCAGCTGATATATGTATGTATCTGGGTCGCCGTCTAAATTTCTTAGTATACGAGGGTATATATTGCTGGCCTAATAATGAAAATGCGAATATTTATGACTAAAAATGGTTTTGTTTTTCAAAGTATTCTCCAGAAAAACGTATACTCTTTTGCATGCGGTCAAACCAATTGTCGAAGCACGTTGTCCACTCCGATTGAGACACCTCCAAAACATGGTTTTGGAACTCTTCAACAGCATCTTCTGGCGTCGAAAATTGTTGACCACGCATTTTTCTCTTGATGTGCGGGAATAAAAATAAGTCATTGGGTGCCAAGTCAGGACTGTATGGCGGATGACCCATCAATTCGACATTTTGGCCGGTCGAAAAGGCGCTGGTTTGAGCTGATGTGTGAGAGCTCGCATTGTCTAGTGCAGAATAATTCGTCTTCTCTTGTTCGTTTTTCACCGTCCGAATTTTTCCCGTCCGTTTTTCACCACCGAATTCACCGTCCTATGTTGCTAAAGCGGAACAGTCGCCACCTGACCTGTTTTACCGAAGAAACAGGCCACCATTTGCTTCGAAGTGCTTCTTCCACGAACAACTTTCGTTGGATTTGGCGCGTCTTCGAAGACCCACACGGTCGATTGCTGTTTTGTTTCGGGCTCATAAGCATAGATCCATAGAATCCATGGATTCGTCACCTGTGACGATCTTATAAACGTCTTTGAAACACCGTCCCTGTATTTTTTCAATTTTTTTTTGCATTAATCCACACGAGTCTTTTTTTTGAGCGATTGTCAAATTGGGATATGCAATATTGAATGTAGGCTGGTGGAATGCCCACGGATGCCTCTATCTCACGGTATGTCACATGACGATCTTAAATTATCAGTTCATGCACGGTGTCAATGTTCTCTGGAACAACGACTGTTTCTGGACGACCTTCAAGACCTTCGTCTTCGAGAGAGCCTCGGCCACGATTAAGGGGTTATATACAGTTGTACCGCGCAAGAATATGGAATTTTATCGATTTTTTTTTGACACCATAAAAAATATTTATGAAAAATGTTTTACCGACGTTGTTTAGTACATGTTTCTGGGTACCTAATTAAATTTTTTCATTAAAAAATATTACATAACAAAAATGTTATAGCCAAATTCCCGAATCGTCTTTTTTCGATGGTGTCTTGCGGTGGACAGGATTTCTCGAAAACGGTTCATCCGAAATCCAAAATTCAAAAAAGTTTAGTTAGTACATTGTATTGTCTAGTCCGTGAACGAGGGATTTTTAAAAATTTTGATTAACAAAAAAATGGCGACGTTTTTAACAAAAAATGTACTTTTTCAAGGTATAAGATTTTCGTTTTTTGTGCTTTAAAAAAGGAGTTTTCAAAAAAATTGAAAATCCCTCGTTCACGGACTAGCTAATATCATAATAAATAAGTGGTCGAAATTTGGTGTTGATCGGATTAGTAGTTTTTTAGTAATCGTGTCCACCGCAAAGGTAATTTCCCAAAAAAAAGATTCTGAGATAACCGCGTTTGAAGTTTCAAGTTTGTTCAAGTTTTATATGCAGATGGTGCGCTTTAAATAGCTACAGCTTCGGTTCTAATGCTCCGATCATTATGAATTTTTGTGAGAGTATTCCCAATAGAAAATACTTTAAGAATATGCAATAAAAAAAAAATCGATTTTTTCATATATCAAAACTGTATATAACCCCTTAAATACATTATAACAGTTTTTCACAGTGCAATAAGATGATGCTCAATCGCCATACAAAGATTTAAGTTTATCGTAGCACTCTTGTCGTGTTAATTCACGTCGAAAGCAGTGAAAAATGATTTCGCGAAAATGTTCACGAGTTAATTCCATTTTTTGACAAATTGATTTTTTAAAGTCACTGTAAACAACAAAAATTATGGGCGTAGGTCAAAACTAGAGATGAAACAGATATCCGGCAACTATCCGGTATCCGGCCTCCATGATACTATCCGGCCGAATACCGGTATCCGGCCTCCATGATACTATCCGGCCGAATACCGGATAGCTACGATTTGGCCGGATAGATATCCGGCCGATTTAAAAAAAAAGCTATATAAAATAAACATGTTTTTGTTCATTATTTTCTTTATTTAGTTAATCTTAAGTATTAAATTACACAATATTAAGTAAATGTGATATAAGGAAAAGGAATTAGTACATTTAGTACTCATACTGCACTAAGGGCAAATTATGATGAATAAATACTAATTTCTCTGCATTGAGAGGTAGCAGGCGGTTGCGTTTTTCTTCATAAACAAGGCCAGCTTCAGAAAAAAGTCTTTCGCTATACACACTACTACAAGGAGCAGAAAGGTAGATTTTTGCAAACCTTGCTAAATTTGGGCATTAGCTTCCCACCAAGAATAAGGGTGCGATCAATTCGCATTGACTAGAGATGAAAGTCCAGCTCACAGGTTATGGATATGGATACAACTGTTAACTTCACTCATCAACGAAAAAAAACCAAATCGAACCGAGTCCACCCGATCGTTGGCGCGACGTCTACGCAAACGGCTAAGTTTTACAAAACATTCGGATATTCGGCGGCCGGATATCCGGCTATCCGGCCAAATGGTCGGCCGAATATCCGGTATCCGACCAAACTGCTATCCGTTTCATCTCTAGTCAAAACGTTCTGAGCACGTTTCTACTAAAACATGAAAACTTCCCAATGAAAACGTCAGATGGCGCCAGGCAACACTTAGTATGGCCACTAACCATACAGCATATAGACAACCCATTTCGTAAAACGAAAATGGACGCAAAAATTTCTTGCGACAGGCCCCAGCAGGCCCCAGACCGAGTTCTTACTCTCTTTCTTACGCTCATTGTTCGATCATCTTACGCTCATTTTCTCATTGAATGCTTTCTGTTTCTCAGTCGCTAAAAGGATCGCGAGGAAGAAGGTTGGTCTGCGCTTGAATTGATCTTTGTATGTATGCGTGTCACACATTCACATACACGGGGGCATGCGTGCGTGCGATTTCGTTTCGAAGCCAGCGCACAAAATTTTGTTTTTTCTAACTTTTCAGGCTGTCTACCCTAACAAAATTCGGGTATTCGTTATTTGGTGAAATGACTAAAGGAATAATTTTATTTGTTATATTATATGATTTTCTGATTTTCAGAAACTTAATAGCCTTATCGATACATACGATTGGTCCGATATTCTGGCAAGCACTTATCTTAAAGTCACTTTAGAAAAATTTTACTGTACTTTAAATACATTTTTTGACTCCCGTGTGCCATTGAAATATCCTTCCGCTTCAACAAATCCTCCTTGGTATACAAGGTGCCTCACTAACCTAAAAAATATAAAAAAAAACCTGCAGTAGTGTTGTGCTCGGGCTAGTGCCTGCGAGCTAGCTAGTGCTCGGTCGAATTTTACCGTGCATAACGCTGAATGTTATAGGAATTATATTGACCGCTGCCGGATAAAATTTACTCGGGATCAAAAGCAGTTTTATAATTTTGTAAACACTAAGCGTAAACACGTATCTTTTTCACCCCTGCTTACGTTTGAAAATTTCTCTGCGACCTCTGATCAGGCCATTGCCGATCTATTCGCAGAATTTTTTCAAACAATTTATTCTCCTCCTAAATTGACTGATCAGCCTTACGCATATAACATTCAAGCAGCAAATCTTATTTTCTGTCCGTCTTTTTCTGAGAACAACTTATTATCTGGTCTTTTAAGGGTAAAACCCATTTATTCGTCAGGCCCCGACGGAGTACCGGGCTGTGTGCAAAAATACTGCGCCAGGGCTCTGTGCAAACCTCTTCTAAGACTTTTCACCTTATCTTTGGAAACCTCGATTTTTCCCCTTAAGTGGAAGGAATCATTTATAATTCCCCTACATTAAAAATTGAAAAGTCCGAGGCTGCCAACTACAGAGGCATCTCTAAGTTGTCGGCAATTCCAAAGTTATTTAAAAAATTAATTACCATTTCATTTGCAAAAAATCATTTGCAACACCTTTGCTCTTCGATTATCACTCCTTGTCAGCATGGCTTTATTAAGCGTCGCTCCACCACCACAAATTTATTGGAGTTGACATCCTTTGTCATAGATGGCTTTTTTAAGGGATATCAAACCGATGTAATTTATACAGACTTCAGCAAAGCATTTGATTCAGTTAATAACTTACTCTTGTTGAGTAAACTGAATATGCTGGGTTTTCCTAAAGACCTCTTAACGTGGATTTTCAGCTACTTAGATGGAAGGAAACAAAGAGTCTTATTTATGAAGTCTTATACAGACTTCAGCAAAGCATTTGATTCAGTTAATCACTTACTTTTGTTGAGTAAACTGAATATGCTGGGTTTTCCTAAAGACCTCTTAACGTGGATTTCCAGCTACTTAGATGGAAGGACACAAAGAGTCTTATTTAAAAACATACAGTCCCGTCTGGTCCATGCTACATCCGGCGTCCCTCAAGGAAGTCATCTTGGCCCGTTATTATTTACGCTTTTTATAAACGACTTGCCCCCTGCTTTAACGAACTCTCTAGTTCTTATGTATGCAAATGATGTAAAGCTTTATCTTTAGTACAAATCCATCTCTGCCCAATGCAGTCTACTTTTGATCTTGAAAACTTACAAACTTGGATCAAAATGCAAGCTTATGTCTTTTTATGGTTCCTGCCCTCTGTTGGCTGTGTTTACTCTTTATGGAATTGCCTTAGAGAAATTAACTCAGGTTAATGATCACGGCGTCCTATTAGACATTAAACTTAAATTTGCCAACCATATTTCCTCAATGGTTAATAAGGCTAAAGGGGTCCTTGGTTTTATTAAAAGGTGGTCAAAAGAATTTAACGACCCATACATAACTAAAACCTTATTTATTTTTTTGGTCCGTCCGATTCTGGAGTACGGTTCATGTGTCTGGAGTCCTCAATATGGAGTACATCAGGACCGCATAGAATCCGTAAAAAAGAATTTCTTAACTTTTTCACTTAGAGGTCTTAACTGGGATGCTATCTTCACCTTCCATCTTATAATAGTAGACTCTTACTAATAAACTTACCTAGCTTAACAAATCGTAGGACAATGCTCGGTGTAGTTTTTCTGCATAACCTTACAGCCAGCATACAGTAGCGGACAATGAAATCCGGAAACCTAAGCACTTGCGCTAAATGTGAACTTTGCATTAGTGTGATAGGAGCGCATTTTATTATATCGAGCTGAAATTTTTTCGTTATATTCGGAAGGTATTGAGCTTTCATGATCTGAAAGCATTTTTTAAATTATTAAATTTCTTATGTTAAAAAAAAAATATTTTTTTTTTTTAAATATGTCGAAAATGACTGAAAATTTTCAAGGGGCCATATTGGCCTTCCAATCGAAAATCTTAAGCTTTCGAGGAATGAGCTGTAACGTTTGATTTATTAAGTCTTCTTTCGAGAATTTCCTACAAAATTTTGAGAAAACCAGAACTCTAAAGCATTTGCCAGGATCAGGAAAGAAAAAGAAGACCAACTACCACGAGGATCGAATCCTTTCATGATTATGAATGTCTGATCGTTTCAAATCAGCAAAACAAGAAGAAGTAAGTTTTTCCAGTTGTAAGGAGTCGAAATAAGCACTCCAACCGTTCGAAGGAACATTGAGGAGGCAGGACTTCATGGCCGGCGAACAGCGAAAGACCCAGTCTTGAACGGAAAAATGCTTCAGAAAAGGCTACAGTGGGTCAAAATGCACAAATCTTGGACTGTACATGATTGGCGAAACGTTTTTTGTAACGACAACAAAATAATCCATTTGTCTTACAATAGTATGACCTAGGTGGGCCCCAAACGCGACAAACGCTTCAAAAATGTCACCGACCGAATGGTCCTTAGATGCTTTTCTTACTATGGCGTTGGTGATCTGGCATTAATTGATGGAAGTGTGAATGAGGAAAAGTTCCAAGGTGTTCTGAATCGTCACTTTCTACCCTCAATGAAGGAGAATCTTTCTCATGCCCCAAACATAATCTTTCAGGACGACTCAGATCCTTGCTATCGTGCAAAAGAAAAGGGATATATTTATTTTTTTAATTCTTTAAGGATTTGTTTAAACAATAATTAAAGTTTTAAATTTATTTTTTTTGCCTACATTTTTGTTAATTTCATCGAATATTAAAGTATAGGTCTTATTTCCAAATAAAACAGAATGAAATTTAAAAGAACACGTTTTGAATTAACATTTATATTAATTTCATCGATTTAAAACAAATTTACTCCATAAAGTAAACGCTGGCTGAAAAAAAAACTATAAAAGTAGTATCAAATGTAAAATATAGGATTTTAAATTTCCTTACTAACTCCTCCTAGCTTAATAAACTACAAATAGCTTAACATATACTAATAAATCGTTTCTCGAGCGCCCTTCGGTCGTCTTAGAGGCCCAGCTTTATGATGAATACAGGAATGCTAGCTGATGCTCTAATTGATGCAAAAGCCATTTCCACCCAAATTTTCTCGCTCGAGGATTGACTCGGGTTTCTGGCGGAATCCACCTGCGACGCAACGACCTCCCAACCCAGCAATTTTTAGGGCCGTCTAACTCTGTATCAGTCAATATGACTGTTAGTTAAATTAAAAATATTAGATTTGATATACCTCTTGTTAGTCTCGCCAAGAGATTTTTGAAGAAAAAAAGTTTTGTTTATGTTACTGTCTGACCCCAAACACGTTGTGGTCATCAATGTTCAGTTACCGAGCGTTTTATGTAAAACCAGTACTCAGATCGAAAAACGTGTTGGGCGAATAAAAACGTTTATTCTTTTTAGTGTGAACGAATATTTTTTATACTCTTGCTGAGACAGCATATAAAGAATTGATCAGTTGGCGTCGCAAAATCAATGACCACCTCTGTGCGTTTGACTCTTAGTTTAGCGGATTTCAGCAGCTAAATGAGTCCCCAAAGGGTTCGGCTGTGATCCGCTTTAGCCATCTAAGCCAACAATTACTCAGCAGCTGATATATGTATGTATCTGGGTCGCCGTCTAAATTTCTTAGTATACGAGGGTATATATTGCTGGCCTAATAATGAAAATGCGAATATTTATGACTAAAAATGGTTTTGTTTTTCAAAGTATTCTCCAGAAAAACGTATACTCTTTTGCATGCGGTCAAACCAATTGTCGAAGCACTTTGTCCACTCCGATTGAGACAACTCCAAAACATGGTTTTGGAACGCATCAACAGCATATTCTGGCGTCGAAAATTGTTGACCACGCATTTTTCTCTTGATGTGATTTTCTCTTGAAAAATAAGTCATTGGGTGCCAAGTCAGGACTGTATGGCGGATGACCCATCAATTCGACATCTTGGCCGGTCGAAAAGGCGCTGGTTTGAGCTGATGTGTGAGAGCTAGCATTGTCTAGTGCAGAATGATCCGTCTTCTCTTGTTCTTTTTTCAAATTTACGCGAAGATTTGAGACAAACAAATTGTGGTGCACCACTCAGAATTCACCGTCCTATGTTGCTAAAGCGGAACAGTCGCCACCTGACCTGTTTTACCGAAGAAACAGGCCACCATTTGCTTCGAAGCGCTTCTTCCACGAACAACTTTCGTTGGATTTGGCGCGTCTTCGAAGACCCACACGGTCGATTGCTGTTTTGTTTCGGGCTCATAAGCATAGATCCATAGAATCCATGGATTCGTCACCTGTGACGATCTTATAAACTTCGATTTTTTCCTTTTTTTTTAATTATGTTAAAGCTTTTTCGTTAATTTAAGTATTAAACAAAAAATTAAACATTATGTCCGGAAGATAAAATTTTAAGGGAGTCCGTCCGTCATTTTGTCGTCCGACACTATTTACCCCATTCCGCTAATTTCTCAAATTAAAATTGAAAAAAAAAACACCTATTTCTACAAGAATAGTAAAAATGAATAGAATGAAATTTAGAATAATAATAATAATAAAGTAAATATAAAAAATAAAAAAATAATAATAATAAAAAACAAAAAAGAAAAGCTAACTTCGGACGGAGCCGAAGTTGATATACCCTTGCGGTTAAAACCGGATATATATCGCAAACATCGGATATAGTTGGCCGATCCTTATGAGAATATCATAATAAAACTACTTAATTACAATAAAATATCTAAAAAAAAAAGTCCCAAACTTCTATCTTCAAAATTACCAATGTTGGTATTTCTACCAAAATCACTTTCCGATCGTTCAGTTATATGGCAGCTATAAGCTGCTATATAGCTATATAGTAGGCCGATCCTTAGGAAATTTAGTAGGTCGGATTACCTGTCCAAAAATATAATCTGTATAAAGTTCCAACTTTCTATCTTCAAAAACACGAAAGTGAAACAGTTACATTTACAGCTATAGGATATAGTCGGCCGATCGGATCCTTACGAAATTCGTATCGTATTATTTTGCCGAAAATAGTATTCATATAAATTTTAATGTCATGTAACTCTCTGACACGAAAAACACCAAAGTTATACTATTTCCGATCAATCAGTTATATGGAAGCATTAGGATATAGTCGACCGATCCCTTCCGACTTGTGTTGGAAAGAAGGGTGTGTGCAAAGTTTCAAGTCGATAGCTTTAAAACTGAGAGACTAGTTCGCGTAGAAACAGACAGACAGACAGACGGACATGCTCATATCAACTCAGGAGGTGATTCTGATCAAGAATTTATATACTTTATAAGATCGGACATGTCTTCTTCACTGCGTTGCACACTTTTGTACAAAATTATAATACCCTCTGCATGGGTATAAAAATTAAAGCAAATGTAACTCATAAAGCGGTTTCCTTTGCTGCGAATCGAACCCACGACCTTTTGATTAAGAGGTGGACAGCTTAGACATAACCACTTGCTTTACCAACGCTTGCCACTTTTACCAGTTCTGCGCAAAATAAATTGTTGAGTGGCTAGACCACTATGAAGATTTGTATCAAATATTGAATAAGTACTACTTTGAAATTCAGTGCAGCAGTGGGCCAGAAGATTTCGTTCTCCTACTTTGTTTGGGAATTGATTCAAGATGTGTTTGTGTTTTTCGAACAAAAAGTGACGAAACTTCTATTAAAAGCCGGTGCCATGAGTTTTAGTACTGCAGGGACTTCATACTTATCTTGCACACATTCTAATGTTCAATAATGTCAAGGCTAAGCGAGCATATTGGTTACACAAAAAACTAAAACGATGCTTGCTTTGGTTTTACTTGTTTAATAACTAGATATTAAATTTTTAAATTTCTTTTGGTAACTTAAAATATTTATAATTAACATCTCTTTATTAAATAATTTAATAAAATCCTAATTAAATAAATTACTTGCAGGTGCTTGCGAAATATATAGTCTGCCTCGATTTCCATCAAAGCCCCAGTTCATTGCTGTACCATTGGCTGCAAATGATGAAAATGCTTCGACGTTTGCATTTGTGGGCCCTGCAAGATATTCTTGGAAAGAAGACGACATATTGTACGTTGGAACCACTTTTACCAACGTTGGAGATTATCGCCATGATGTCCCTGCTATTTCCTCTCGTCGCCTTGATGATTTAAATTATGCGGAGTTCTCCATTCAACAGTCAATTATAAATATCGATGTTAAGTATCGAGACCATTTTTTGGTCAACTACATTTATGGATTTAATTCTTCAGACTATGCATACTTCATATTAGTTCAAAAAAGGTCCCATTTAGCAGACGAGGCTGGATATGTAACCCGGTTGGCCCGTATATGCATCACAGATCCTAATTATGACAGTTACACTGAAATAACAATTCAGTGTACCGCAACTGAAAGAAATACAGATTACAATATTTTACGGGATGCTAAAATAACCCCAGCTAGTTATAAACTAGCTCATCAAATGGGCATAAAAAAGGATGATCATGTGTTGGTTACGGTTTTTTCTCCGTCAAAAGAAATAAGCGATCAACCGGAGCGGAAGTCTGCAATGTGTATATACAGCATTAAAGATATAGAGGATATGTTTATTGAAAATATACACATGTGCTTTAACGGAACCACAAAAGATCGTAACTTAGGATATATATCTGGCACTATTAACGATGGAAGGTGTCCCATTGTTGGCTCCCTTGGAAACATTTACAACTTTTGTTCCGTAGGACTTAAAATAAGCGGAGTGTCTCCAATTACAACTCAAGCACTTTTTCATTTTGACAATGTGTCCGTCACTTCAGTAACGGCGACGTCAACTACAGATCAACAACATTCGTTGGCTTTTCTTGGAACAGATAAAGGTACTATAAAAAAAGTTTTATTGTCAGGACAAAACCCAGGAGAGTATGAAGAAATAATTGTAGATGCTGGTAACCGGATATTACCAAATACTATGATGTCGCCAAAAAAGGATTTTTTATATGTTTTATCCTTACGAAAAATTACAAAGTTAAGAATTGAACATTGTTCTGTATATACAAATTGTTCAGCTTGCTTAGAATCTCGTGATCCTTTTTGTGGATGGTGTTCTTTAGAAAAACGGTGCACTGTACGATCTACTTGCCAACGAGATACTTCTGCCTCACGGTGGCTTTCATTGGGTAGTGGACAACAATGTATAGACTTTGAGTCAATTGTACCGGACAAAGTTCCAATTACTGAACTAACACTGCTACATTTAATTATTCGGACATTACCAGAGCCTTTTAATGCGAAATATCGATGTGTTTTTGGAAACTCCACTCCTATTGACGCCGAAATCCTTGAAAATGGTCTTGGATGCGCCACACCACCACTGGATCAGAGGCCAATTATTCCAACTAACACTGATCATGTTTTAGTTCCTTTATCTGTGCGAAGCTCCGAAACTAATAAAGACTTTGTGTCAAGGTCATTCGCATTTTTTGACTGCTCACATCATAGTAAATGCCGGGAATGTGTAGTCAGTTCTTGGGGATGTAACTGGTGCATTTTTGACAATAAATGTATCCACAAATCTCAACAATGCCGAAACATGGAAATCGCTATAAGTACTGCAGGACAGTGCCCCCATTTAAAAAAAAATAGTCAGCCAATTCTTATGCCTGTACGCGTTCCAAAAGAAATTCGCCTTGAGATAGAAAACTTACCAAAACCAAAAAATGCCCATGCCGGCTTTTTATGTACCATTCATATTGAAGCCGCTCAAATGCTTTTGCCAGCACATATTGAATCTAATAAAATAGTAGTTTGTGAAAAAACTCCTTACTTCTATGAAACAAATGCCCATGAGTATCAGGCTAAAGTTGTTATTACATGGAATTTTCAGCATTACGTGGACACGGCTATGGTTACATTGTACAAATGCGATGTGTTAGGTTCGCACAGGGATCACGCAGATTGTAGCTTGTGTGTCACTCGTGAACCAAAGTATCAATGTGC
The DNA here is from genome assembly GCF_030179905.1 of Drosophila bipectinata. Taxonomy (NCBI): domain Eukaryota; kingdom Metazoa; phylum Arthropoda; class Insecta; order Diptera; family Drosophilidae; genus Drosophila; species Drosophila bipectinata. The sequence continues at coordinate 14,727,098 of NC_091740.1, read as the reverse complement.
CTGGTGCGGCAATTCTTGTGTTTACAACGAAACCTGTAGTTCTGAAAGTAGTTTTATCAATGAAAGGCCACCAACACTTGAAAAAATTGATTGTCCCTTACCTAGGATTGATATTATCAAACCGTTATCTGGACCTATTGAAGGTGGAACTCTTGTGACAATTGAAGGAAGTAATTTGGGAATACGCGAAGAAGATGTACGCGGAAAAATATATATTGGTTCTATTCCATGTCATCTCGTAAGTTATCAAATATCTGTAAAAATTGAATGCCAGACGGAAGCAGCAATGTATGAAATGTCAGCCCCGATCAAGGTTGCGAACGATGCCGGATACACTGAATCTAGCGTACAATTTCATTTTAAGAATGTACAACTAACAGGCGTGTATCCGACTATAGGGCCAAGGTCGGGAGGAACGCAATTGTCTTTAATAGGAAGCTTTTTAAATATTGGTTCAAGTATACGAGCATATTTAGATGAGTATGAGTGTTACGTTAACGTTTCTCAGTCTTCTTCGTCTCAAGTTACCTGCACTACTTCAGAGGCAACACAACCGGAACCTATTCAATCCCTACGTTTGTTTATTGATGGTGCAAACCGTACATTAACTTGTCAGAGTTCAATTCAAAATATTACCACTAAAAATCGACTAGTAAATCCACTACGGAGTGATTTAAATGCATATCAATTCCGGATATTCCCCCGTCACATCTGTTCTGTTTTTAATTACACACAGGATCCTAGGATAATGCAAATCAAACCACTAAGGAGTTTTGTTAGTGGAGGCCGTGTACTTACTGTTCATGGAATGTATCTTGACTCCATTCAAAAGCCAGAGTTGGAAGTATTTTTTGATAGTGAAAGAATTAATAAAACTTCTTGCGTTGTTATTAACTCTAATCAAATGGAATGCCCTTCTCCTCCAGTTAACTTCAAATTTTATAATTTTAAAAATTTGAATGGAGTTTTGGATTCAGAATTTGACATAAGGAATTCTTCGGCAATGGAAACTAATGGTCCAAATAAAAGACAAAAGAGAAAAACTCGTCTCGTGGACGATTTTCATACATACAAGACAGGAGAAACGACATCAAAATATTTTAGTGGCAATAATATGGATGTTACAACATTCGTGAAGGTTCACGAAACGCAACTAAATTTGCAACTTAGTTTTGTAATGGACAACGTCCAGCTTGTGAGGGACTTAAATAAATATTTTCATGATATAAGAAGCACGATTGTTTATTTGACTGATCCAAAGTATTTTCAATTTCCGAACGACGGAATAAAACTTTACAAAGGTGATAGCTTAGTTATTGAAGGCGAACTTTTAAATTTAGCAGCAGATGAATATGATGTAAATGTAACAATTGGTACCACCCAATGTAATATAACAAGTCTGGCACTTACACAACTTTTGTGCATTCCACCGGAGCAACAGCCCCCCCCAACTGACGAAAATGGCGTAGATCAGACAATCGATTTACCATTAGTAGTAGTAAAAGTGGGTCGTAATCTTCGATTTGTCATCGGACATCTCAAATATGATATAAATAAACCGCACGCCTTTTCACATGCTTTATTTGGTGTTATGTTTACAATAGCTGTTCTTGTTGTTGTTTTACTTATTGTTTTAGTAATATACAGAAGAAAATCTACCCAGGCAGAGCGTGAGTATAAACGCATTCAGATACAGATGATTACATTAGAAAGCAATGTTCGATCTGAGTGTAAACAAGCTTTTGCAGAGCTCCAAACCGATATGACTGACCTGACAGCAGATCTTGAGAGCAGTGGAATCCCAACGCTTGACCATGTAAACTACATTATGAAAGTTTTTTTTCCTGGTGTATCAGATCATCCAATTTTAAATTCAGCTAAATTTCATGAAAGTTGCCCACAAAATAATTATGATGCTGCTATGCTTCAATTTGAACAACTAATTTGCAACAAATACTTTTTACTAATATTCATAGAAACTTTGGAAGCTCAGCGCTCGTCATTTTCAATTCGAGACCGTGTAAATGTTGCATCCTTGCTTATGGTTGTATTAATGAATAAAATGGAGTATGCCACAGAGATTTTAAAGTCACTCCTACTTCGGCTAATTGAAAAGTCGCTGGAAAGCAAACATCCTCAGCTTATGCTGCGACGTACTGAAAGTGTTGTTGAAAAAATGTTAACCAATTATTTGGCCATATGTATGTACGACTATTTAAAAGAATACGCTGGATCAAGTTTATTTCTTTTGTTTAAGGCCATAAAACATCAAATTGAAAAAGGCTTAGTAGATGCCATAACCAATGACGCCCGTTATTCCCTTTCCGAAGAGCGACTTTTACATGAGCAAGTTACTCATTCTGTTGTTATTTTGCATATCTTGCAAGATGATCTTGATGAAAAAGTCCAATGTCGCGTTAACGACTGGGATACGATTTCGCAAGTAAAGCTTAAAATACTTGATGCTATTTTTAAAAATACTCCGTTTTCAATGAGACCATCTATATACGAGGTCGACTTAGAATGGAGGCATGGTCGGGGGGGTCACCTAACATTGCAAGATGAAGACTTAACCACAAAAACCATAAACGGTTGGAAACGTCTTAACACATTAGCACACTATGGAGTCAAAGAATCCGCTGTAATGTCTCTTATTGCTAGGCAAAATGATAGTTATCATATACCCTACAGTAAGGGACATCATCCGGCACCATATCATAATTGTAAGTATGATTTTTTTATATCTTTGTATAAACTTTTTTTATATATTTTTTTTAACAATTTTTATACCCTTGGCCTATTATATTATATTTCTGTCCAAAAATGTGCAACACAGTGAAGTAGAAATCTCAGCCCCTATGAAGTATATATATTCTTGATCCGGATCACCTCTTGAGTTGATATGAGCATTTCTATTAAAAATATAGCTAGTAAAAATACCCACTTTGGTGTTTTTGAAGATAGACGTTTAGGATTTTTTTTTATATTTTGTATTGTAATAAATTGGTATTATGATATTATTATAATGATCGGCCAACTACATCCGATTTTATCGAAATACCTCCGGTTTTAACTGCAAGAGTATATTAACTTCGGCTTCGACCGAAGTTACTTTTCCTTTCTTGATTATTATATTTATTTATGTATAAAAAATATATCGATTCAACACCGTCATGATACGAGACGGTCAATCATGTATGTTTATGTGTTTCTTTGTTTGTAACCCATCACATAATGTTATCTCTACAGGCACAAAATTCGAGCGTTTTATCATTTTGGTACTTAAATATGTATATTTTGATCAGAATCTACAAAAATGTCGATTTAGCTATCTATCCGTCTGTCCGTATGAACGCTTAAACAGACTATAAGAAATAGAGATATAAGATTTTGAATGAACACTCCCCATAATACCTACGCACTTCAAGTTTGTTTCAATACCATCGGTATCACCCAATACATTGAAATTAGTTTAATGCATTGGGAGCGTTACATAAAGCGTATTTTGAGCGTGTGTCAGTGCGGCAGAGCTCGGTTAGAGAAATTTCCCATGCCCATGAAATAGGGAACTGCCGACGACTGGTATATACAGATGTGCAAGTTCTTTGAAAAGTATAACTCAAATTTGTTTGTGGTATATGTGTACATAATCCATTTTGTCAAAAATGGGAATTTTTTTTAAATCTTTCGTTTATTACCTGCATTTATAAAATTATTCCAAGTTAGCCTACACTAATTGTTAATTAATTTAATATACAACTATATCTTTCAACAAAAATTTTGTTTTATTTTTCAGTTTATTTCATTAACAATTCCCAGAGCCATATCATTATAAATAACGACATTGAGTCTGGATTGCAGCAGCCTCGAATTTACCATTTGGTTAAACCGTTAATACCTGATCATTATATGAATATAAAAAATTCTACTTTATCGGGACCGTCAACTGCATTGCAAGCTTCGCAATCTACAAGTTATTGTAATGAGAGAATAAACAAAACAATACCTGAAGTATACTTAACACGCCTATTAGCCACTAAGGGAACTATTCAAAAATTTGTCGATGATTTCTTTTCCATTATTCTAACTGTAAATGAAGAACTACCACCTGCGGTAAAATGGCTCTTTGACTTGTTGGACGAGGAAGCGTCCAGACATGGTATTGGCAATTCCGATATTGTGCATGCGTGGAAATCCAATTGTTTACCATTGCGATTTTGGGTTAACTTTATAAAAAATCCCGATTTCATATTTGATGTAAATAAAACATTTTCTGTAGACTCCTGTCTAAGTGTAATTGCACAAACCTTTATGGATGCTTGCTCTACATCTGAACATAGACTTGGAAAGGATTCGCCTTCAAACAAATTGCTCTTTGCAAAGGTAATTATGACATGCAATGAATTTTATTTAAGGCTAAATTAGTAATGACTCCAGCGGAGATAAGTGTCTTTGAGAATCAAGAATCTATATTTAAAAAAACGAAAGTGAGGTCATTTCCGATCGTTCAGTTATATGGTAGCTATAAGATATAATCGGCCGATCCTTATGAAATGCGGTATTTTGTACTATTTTGCCAAAAATGAAATCCCAACTCTCAAACTCTAAAAGTTCCGAAAACTCGAAAAGTTACGACTTGTAAATAGCGTGCAAAAAGAAGTATGTGCAAAGTTTGAAGTCGGAAGCTTTAAAACTGAGAGACTATTTCGCGTAGAAACACATACAGACTGACAAGATCCGTTATATGAAAGATTTTACAGAACATATATGGGACATCAGGGCCTAAAACGGTCTACTTTTTAAAGCAGTGGTGCTCGTCCCATTGCTCTCGCTGCTCATTTGTTTTTGCAAATGCTCATGCCTACCGAGTTGTGTGAGTCTGCTCACGCCATAAGATTCGTTGCTCACGCCATAAGCATCATTGGTCCCATCATAAGCGAAGCGCAATTGCAATAACAATTTTTCGTGTTTTCCCTATTCTCCTCAATCGTACTAATCCGAATGCATTTTGTAGTTGGAGTGCCGAAAACTTTTCACTGCAAGAAATTCATTCTTGTTTTTCTGCCAAAATGGTCGATCTGTAGCGATGAATTTGTTCTTCGCAGAACATTTTTTTTAAGTAAGAAGCTCTGCATATTTGTCATAGTATAATAATAAGCTATTGTAGGATATATACATAGGGCCTTTTTTTAATTGCTGTAATAAAATGTATTTTTTATTATATTAATATTTTTAAGCCCCTTGTGAATGTTACTATAATTTTATTTTTCAGTGCAGCCACATGGATGGGAAAAAAATTCTCGCACCAATGTGTTGGTATTTTTTCATTGGTATGGGAGTTTGCACTTCCGTATGCAGAGCTTGGGCAGCACTGTTTTAAAGGCTTGCGAAGGGTATTATAATTTTGTCCAAAATTGTGCAACGGAGTGAAAGAGACATCTCCGACCCTATAAAGCAAAACGCACACATGTTTAAAACTTGAGGGTTTGCGTAGCAGAAAAAAACAATGAGAGCGGAGCATTCACTGAGCGAAAAACGTAAATTTTTATTTCATTTTTTGTTAAGGGGGGACATCTGAGTAACAAGGGAAAAAAGCGGATTTTATGGATTTTTTTTGCCAAATGAAAAAGCCTATCGAAAATTTGTAAATTAGGTTTTATAATATTAAATGCGAAGTACAAAATAAATTTTTTTTTTTCGAATAAATCGAAAACAAAATGGCGGCTGTGCACCATTTGATGTATAACAAAAAATTAAGTTTTTGTTTATTATACCCTTGCAGAGGGTATTATAATTTTGGTCAAAAGTGTGCAACGCAGTGAAGGAGACATCTCCGACCCTATAAAGTATATATATTCTTGATCAGGATCACCTCCTGAGTTGATATGAGCATGTCCGTCTGTCCGTCAGTCCGTCTGTCTGTCCGTCTGTCTGTCCGTTTCTACGCGAACTAGTATCTCAGTTTTGAAGCTATCGTCTTGAAACTTTGCACACACCCTTCTTTTCTTTGCACGCAGTATATAAGTCGGAACGGCCCGGATCGGGCGACTATATCCTATAGCTGCCATATAACTGATTGATCGGAAATGGTATAACTTTGACGTTTTTAAAGTTAGAGAGTTCAAATTTGACATGAGAGCATTTTTTGGCAAAACATTACGACATGCCAAATTTTATAAAGATCGGCCGACTATATCCTATAGCTGCCATATAACTGAACGATCGGAAATGACCCAACTTTCGTGTTTTTGAAGATAGAAAGGTGGAATTTAGTACAGATTCTATTTTTGGTCAGTTGATCCAACCTACTACATTTCATAAGGATCGGCCGACTATATCCTATAGCTGCCATATAACTGAACGATCGGAAATTACCCAACTTTTGTGTTTTTGAAGATAGAAGTTTGGGATATTTTTAGGTTTGGTTTTTGTATTATATTAAATTGGGTTATTTTATCATATTTTCATAAGGATCGGCCAACTATATCCGATGTTTGCGATATATATCCGGTTTTAACTGCAAGGGTATATAAACTTCGGCTCCGCCCGAAGTTAGCTTTCCTTTCTCGTTTTTATACATCAACAGCTATCGACACACGTAGGATTTTTGCGATATATGGACTTTTTAAAAATGGTAAGAGATTACAAAAAAGTTAAAATTATAAAAAAAAAAATTGTTAATAACAAAAAGTAAGCAATATAAAAAAGAAATCCTACGTGTGACGATAGATAAAGGTATTTTAAATATAATGTGAAAATTCAAAATCGATGGGTTAAGATTTGTTCGAGTTATGTTTCCGACGGTCTCAAAAAAATTATTGAGTAATATTTCCTTTAAAGACATTCGATACATCCTTAAAAAGGTACTGTGCCACAGATCATAAATATGTTAACCGTTTTTTATTCAATAGTCCACTTGGTTTAGAAGTTGAAAAAAAAAATTAAAAAAATTTTTTATTATAAAAATTGAATCATAATTTTATTTGTAAAAATTGAAAAATAATTATTATTCTTATAGCTAACCATCGGAATTGGTATTTGGTAAAAATACCAACTTTTTACTTTTTGAAAATAGAAGTTGTATTGTAATAAATTGGTTATATTATGATATTCTTATAAGAATCGGACAACTAAATCCGATTTTTTCGATATATATTCGGGTTTAATTGCAAGGGTATATCAACTTCGGCTCCGCCCGAAGTTAGCTTTCCTTTCTGATTTTTTGTCTCATTCCTTTTACAAAAAATAATTGAAACAAAATAAAAAAACAACGTGTCTCGAGCTCGATTGGATCTCGTTTCACTCTGCACACGGACCGTTCACTCTACCACTCGGCTATCGCTGACTCGTGGTCGTGCAAAACATTTCTTAAACTTAGCTTGTCGTCCTGTGAAACCCGCACGTCGGGTTCCATCCCAGGAAGTTGGAATATAAATATTAGAATATAAAATAATTATTTCGTACTTCAATTATTACGAAATTTTAGTAAAACGATTTATACTACCGTTGTTGCTAACAAAGATCAAACAAAATTTTATTTTCAGGATATTCCAAATTATCGAATAATGGTAAAGAGTTTTTACCGTGATGTTTCTCGTCTTCCGCAAATAAGCGATCAGGAAATGAGTACAGCTATGCAACAACTGTCTGTAAGGCAGCTCGACGAATTTGATACCATTTCAGCTTTAAAAGAGTTATATATTTATGTAACGAAATACAAAAATCAGGTCAGTCCTAAAAACTATAATTATTTGATCAAACATTCAAATATAAATATTTAGATTATGGAAGCTCTTAAGTCTGATATAAATAGCCGAAAAATGAACCTTTTTCAAAAACTAGAAAATGTTGCAAGTACACTGGATGGCGAGGAGATTTCAAATTGCTGACATGAATCTTTTTCCGAGGTAAATTTTCTCATTTTAACTAAAAATTGATTTAATTTATCAATTTTACAGAGCGAAAAAAAAAGTTGGAGGAAATTTTGAAGAGACCTAGTAGGAATTGTTTATTATGTCGAATATAGTACAAAAACGTGTTTTTATACCCTTGCAGAGGGTATTATAATTTTGTCCAAAAGTGTGCAACGCAGTGAAGGAGACATCTCCGACCCTATAAAGTATATATATTCTTGATCAGGATCACCTCCTGAGTTGATATGAGCATGTCCGTCTGTCCGTCTGTCCGTCTGTCCGTCTGTCTGTCTGTCTGTCCGTTTCTACGCGAACTAGTCTCTCAGTTTTGAAGCTATCGTCTTGAAACTTTGCACACACCCTTCTTTTCCTTGCACGCAGTATATAAGTCGGAACGGCCCGGATCGGCCGACTATATCCTATAGCTGCCATATAACTGATTGATCGGAAATGGTATAACTTTGGTGTTTTTAGAGTTAGAGAGTTCAAATTTGACATGAGAGCTATTTTTGGCAAATTATTGTGACATGCCAAATTTCATAAGGATCGGCCGACTATATCTTATAGCTGCCATATAACTGAACGATCGGAAATGACCTAACGTTCGTGTTTTTGAAGATAGAAAGCTGAAACTTAATACAGATTCTATTATTGGCCAGTTGATCCGACCTACCAAATTTCATTAGGATCGGTCGACTATATCCTATAGCTGCCATATAACTGAACGATCGGAAATGGTACTTGGTAGAAATATCAACTTTCGTATTTTTGAAGATAGAAGTTTGGGACTTATTTTAGATTTTGTATTTTAGTAAATTGGTTTTATTATGATGTAATCATAAGGATCTGCCAACTATATCCGATGTTTGCGATATATATCCGGTTTTAACTGCAAGGGTATATAAACTTCGGCTCCGCCCGAAGTTAGCTTTCCTTTCTTGTTAATCTTGATTTATTAGAAAAAATGATTCCGTTTCTACGCGAACTAGTCTCTCAGTTTAAAAGCTATCGTCTTGAAACTTTGCACACATCCTTCTTTCCTTTGCACGCAGTATATAAGTCGGAACGGCCCGGATCGGCCGACTATATCCTGTAGCTGCCATATAACTGATTGATCGGAAATGGTATAACTTTGGTGTTTTTAGAGTTAGAGAGTTCAAATTTGACACGAGAGCTATCTTTGGCAAAACATTACGACATGCCAAATTTCATTAGAATCGGCCGACTATATCCTATAGCTGCCATAGAACTGAACGATCGGAAATGGTTTTTGGTAGAAATACCAACTTTGGTACTTTTGAAGATAGAAGTTTGGGACTTTTTTTTTTAGATTTTTTATTGTAGTTTATTGGTTTTATTATTATTTAATCATAAGAATTGGTTTGCGATATATATCCGGTTTTAACTGCAAGGGTATATAAACTTCGGCTCCGCGCGAAGTAAGCTTTCCTTTCTTGTTTCCATTATTTTTGCAATGAGTGGGAAAAGCGTTATAACTTCAACAATTTTCAATATCTTCAAAAACACGAAAGTTGGGTTATTTCCGATCGTTCAGTTATATGGCAGCTATAGGATGTAGTCGGCCGATCCTTATGAAATTTAGCACGTCGAAAGGAGCTCTCACGTAAAATTTGAACTCTCTAACTCTAAAAACACCAAAGTTATACCATTTCCGATCAAACATTTATATTGTTCAATAAAAAATTTCAGCCTGGGATTTAATTCAGAAGAAGGGTGAATTTGAAAGAAAGCAGCAGACAGAAGGGTGTGGTTTCAAGGTTTCAAGTCGATAGCTTTAAAACTGAGAGCCTAGTTCGCGTAGAAACAGACAGACAGACGGACATGCTCATATCAACTCAGGAGGTGATCCAGATCAAGAATATATACATATATCATATATCATATATATCATTTTTTTTTTAAATACTAATAATAATAAGCAGCAAAAATATTGAAAACAAAAGGTACCGGTGAAAATTTAAAATAGGTTCGTAGTATTATATTATATAAATAGGTGACCCGACAAATGTTGTTTTGCCACCAGATGACTTTATAATTTCGGTACTCACTTCTAGACTTATGTATTATAAAGTTATCTGGAGCGCTGTGAACCATGAGGGAATATAAAAATAACAAAAGGCAAACGATATTTTAAAGTTATTATTTGATCGTAATTCAGCAAGTCAATCTCTTAGTGCTATAGCGTGAACAATATTTTTTGTTAGTCCATCTTTAGCTAACACAAACAAACTGGATGGTTTACCCACTCGAGAGCACGCCGCGTATAATTGGCCGTGTGAAAAACATGGTGTTCTTAAATCTAAGCTACAAATAGACATCGATTGACCTTGGGATTGTTTGATAGTCATTGGAAATGCCATTCTTTATCGCCGCCCATAAAGAAGATTTGTAAGTAAAATGATATTTACATTTTATGATAAACTTGGCCTCTGATTCTGAATGTAGAATTGTAATGTTGACCATTTTCATTAGTATTTCAAACTATTTCTGTTGCTCCGAACGATGCCATTTGAAAGCATGAATTGAATGTTGGAATTGACTTCAGGAACAATCTGAATCCGTGCCGATAAATAAGCCGGTTCAGGTTCAATGGTTCAGGGGGTGTTTCAATTTCTAGTAGTTGCACTTTTCCTGACGCGCAACACATCCCATTTTTGAATTTCTGAGCATAACAATGCGGACATTCCTTGTCCATAGCACATATTACCACTTTTGAGTGAGCCTAATACTCAATATCAGGCTCATACTGGAATGCTAGACGCAGGAATGAATAAGATATAAATGCTCGATGTACTTGTTGTCGTTGTTGGTCATTTGTTCTGCGTCTATTGACTGTGAAACGGCGTGATTGTCGTTGTTCTAATCTTCTAACTTCATTGCGTTCAGCTCGTGTATCTTCTGGCTCTTGATGCAATTGCGCTATTCTAACACGTACATCAGTATTTTGTTGCTGGATTTGTTCTTCGGTTCTTTCCGATCTTCTATTTCGCATGTTTCGAGATCTACTTCTATCACGGATCATATCACCCCATTTTCTTGGCATTGCTCACTTTACAAAAGACTCATAAATAGAATTAATTTATTTACTTAATGTGAAAGATTTTTGCCCCAGTTTAAATTGATTGATTGAGTTTTGTCAGTTTAATTGAAATTGAGTTTGTCAGTGTAATGAGGTAGTAACTTACTTTATATGCGATTTTTGGTATGTGGAACATGATTTAAGAGGATGAAAAATAGATGTTGGCGGATTCTCAGACCTACTCCATACGCTCACAAAATTTCATGAGAATCGGTATAGCCGTTTCGAAGAAGAAGTATGGTAGCAAAAACTGTGACACGAAAATTTTATATACATATTAATAATAATTATTTAATATATAGATATTCCAAAATTGAAAAGAATGTTACCAATTTTGGATGAACTTTCCATCACTCCTGAGTACCAATTCGGATTCAGAAGAGGCCACGGCACAGCAATGTCACAGGGTCATTAATGACATAGTTTCGGCGTTTGAAAACGAAAAATACTGCACTGCTGCATTTCTTGATGTTCAACAAGCGTTCGATCGAGTTTGGCAGAATGGATACCTGCTCCGTATTACTTATTAATTAAATCATATCTGACTGAACGATGTTTTTACGTGCAGCAGAAAAGCGATACTTCAACAATAGTTCTCATTAACGCAGTCAAAGAAGCGTATTGGGACCTATGCTTTATACCCTATATTCACCCGACATGACAGTTACAAACAACTCCACTGTTGCAACATATGCGGATTATACAGCCGTTTTGGCCTCAAGCACAAAGTACATGTGTCAAGTATCTGGCCTTGCATCTTGACCGCAGACTAACATGGAAAAACAACATTAAATAAAAATGTCTGCAACTGAGACTTAAAACACTAAAAATGTTCTGGTTGATGAGTCAAAAATCAGAAACCACCTTGGAATAACTGAAGCCCGAACTGAACTGCTAGCAATTCAAATATTCAGATACTTCAGCGTTACCATTCAAAAACTTTGCGACAAATTGTCAATGCTCCTTATTACGTATCTATTAAAAATATTCACAAAGATCTTAATATCCCAACTAGAGGTGGGCACGGGCCGTGCTTTTTTTTCGTGGCCAGCGGGCTTACACAGGCCCGGAACGGGCCCGGGCATTAAAATGAAAATTCGTGCGGGTTTTGTGCGGGTCCAGGCCTTAACAAAAAGGCCCGGACCGTAAAAACCCGAAATAGGCCCGTAAAAGCCCGAAATAACCCTGAAAACAATTTTGATTTGATCGCGCGATTTTTTTTTGTTATTCTTAAATTACAACCAGTCAGGTTTCTTCCGGCAATCGCTAATTTGGTTGGACTTTTCTTGAACCCTTCTTATAGAGATATGAGTTTCCTCTCACAGGAAAAAAAGGAAAATGTGATAGCTACGGTAAAAACAATGCTCTCCGAATTTATAGAAGATCATATAAAAAGTTTTGATGACGTAACTAATAACATAGGCTCAAATAATTCCGAAAATGGAATGTTTGTTGAATTTTTAGACTTAAGTTATGTAAAAACAAGAAAGGAAAGCTAACTTCGGGCGGAGCCGAAGTTTATATACCCTTGCAGTTAAAACCGGATATATATCGCAAACATCGGATATAGTTGGCCGATCCTTATGGGAATAGGAATATATACTCCAATTTATTACAATACAAAATCTAAAAAAGTCCCAAGCTTCTATCTTCAAAAATACGAAAGTTGATATTTCTACCAAATACCATTTCCGATCGTTCAGTTATATGGCAGCTATGGGATATAGTCGGCCGATCCTAATGAAATTTGATAGGTTGGATCAATTGACCAAAAATAGAATCTGTATTAAATTCCAGCTTTCTATCTTCAAAAACACGAAAGTTGGGTCATTTCCGATCGTTCAGTTATATGGCAGCTATAGGATATAGTCGGCCGATCCTTATGAAATTTGGCATGACGTAATGTTTTGCCAAAAATAGCTCTCATGTCAAATTTGAACTCTCTAACTCTAAAAACACCAAAGTTATATCATTTCCGATCAATCAGTTATATGGCAGCTATAGGATATAGTCGGCCGATCCGGGCCGTTCCGACTTATATACTGCGTGCAAAGGAATGAAGGGTGTGTGCAAAGTTTCAAGACGATAGCTTCAAAACTGAGAGACTAGTTCGCGTAGAAACGGACAGACAGACAGACAGACGGACAGACGGACATGCTCATATCAACTCAGGAGGTGATCCTGATCAAGAATATATATACTTTATAGGGTCGGAGATGTCTCCTTCACTGCGTTGCACACTTTTGACCAAAATTATAATACCCTCTGCAAGGGTATAAAAAGAAAAGTTGAGAAAAACGATGTCGACATAGAGCTTGAAAAATATTTGGCCTATCCAGTAGCTCCTGGTACACATATTTTATAATTTTGGAGAAATGCAAGGGACTTACAATACCTTCTCAAATTAGCTCGAACCATTCTGGCTTTTCCAGCCAGTTCGTAAAAAAACATAAAAAACGCAATAGGCTAAAAAACAAAAATTAAAAAAAAAATTTTTTTTTTTTTTTAAATAAAAACATGACAATTAGGTTTAATAAATATGAAATTATATGTATGTATACATAAATAACATGTGTTTTAAATTTCCAAATATGTGTAAATAAGTTGCGTGCCGGGCCGGGACGGGCCCGGGCCTTGGTGAAAAAGTTTCGTGTGCCGCCGAGCCGGGCCTCTCAAAAAAGATTTTGTTTTCGTGCGGGCCCGGGCCTCAAAATACAGGCCGCGCCCACCTCTAATCCCAACAATAAAAAAAGAAATAAATAAAATTCGTAAAGAATACATCGACAGACTCCGTAACCACAAAAATAAATTAGCCTTTAGTAGACAATATTTTAACAATAAGAAGACTGAAAAGATATTACATACTCCATCTCCCCGATAGATATATAAATATAACCAACTGAGAAAATGTTACATATATATACTTTTTCTTTTTTTTTTTTTATTATGACAGGGGTGTATTTATTTAAGGGGTTACGCCACCCTGATCGCGTGGAAACGGGACGGTTTTTCAGGAATTTCTTGTGACTAAACTAGTTGAGATAGGATTTTTCCACTTTTACTTCTATTCAATACAACTAATAAGCTTTATAAATTCTAAAAAAAAACTTGTTTTCAATGCAAAATGGCGGAGATATGAACAGAGTGACGTAGCCGTTTAAGAAAAAAAAAAAATTACGCAAATGAGAGCACTTCAAGAATTGACTAAATTTTTTGGGCAAAAAATTTCGTACTAAAAATTGCTTAGAGGTGGAGTAAGAGAAATAAGAATAAGAATGTCTAAGAGTTATTCCGGATGAGGTCTAGCGGGTGAGTTCTGCGCAGCCTCCGTATCTGTCCGCTGTTGTCGAGGAGAGTGGTCGCCAACTCAATGGGGTTGTGTAGTCTCTGGACGTACTTGCTGCTGCTTCTCTAGATCTCCTCCTTCACCCATGGGAAGCCAAGCACCTCGTTGATTGTGTGGTTGTCGTAGTAGACGTGGGCTCCAGTGGCGATACGAAGGGTAGAATTTTTTTCAAATTCTATTAGGCTCTATTTTCAAATGTCTGGATAGTCCGAATATTAGTCTTGCTGGCCGTGCCCCAAAGTTGGATCCCATATGTCCAAATTGGCCAAATAATCGTCTTGTAGATTAGGATTTTCGAAGAGGTCCCAAGCTTCGACCTCCTACCCATCAGCCAATAGTACACTTTTAATCTTACTTCACACTTTCGCTTTTTGACTAGGTTAGGGTTTAAAGTAAGCCTCCTGTCTAGCATGAAGCTCAGGTATCTTGGGTTTTCTACCTGCGGGATGGAGGAGCTGTTGAGGTGGACCGGTGGGTAATTTCCTGGACGGAAAGAAAATGTGGTGCCGGTGTATTTATCGTTATTCACTTGAACATTCCATATTCTTTGCCAATTGCCGAGAAGATCTAGTTGCTCCTGCATGACAGTAGCGTTGTCAGCAGCGGTCGGGAAGGCGGTATCGTCCGCATAGGTGGCTGCCATTATGTTGGGGCAAGACTGGGAGATCGGCCGCGAAGAGATTGTAGACATTGTGTAGACATTGTAAGGGCCCAGCACACTGCGTTGGGGGACTCCGGCGCGGACCTTCCTGAGGTCCTGAATCTCTAAGGACCTATTGTAAATTTTCGTCAGTAGGTCGACTGCTTGGAGGTGGCAGCAGTTTTAATGCGGTTGTATTGATACCATCATCGCCCGGGGCCACTGAAATCTGGGCGACTGTCTCCTCTTCAGTCACAGGTGGTATTCTGTTGTCGCCTCGTGCGGGCTCTGCCAAGTCGTTCCGTTTCTGCTGCCTCTTCTGGCGAGCAGCGGTGGGAGCCTCTTAAGAGGACGTCGTATGCTTTTCGTGACGCTCCACAGATTGTTTTGTGGGTCACCCGGTTCCCGGTGTGCGGTAAGTTCCTTGACGGCCGCCTAAATCTGGTCGGGGGATTCCAAAGTTGTGTTAAGATCCGCGGCAGAGCACAACCAGGACTGGAATTTCCCGATGTCCGTCGTCTTATAAATAAGCTTCTTCCGGGTCGACCTTAGGATGGCTGGCGTGTATAGGGAGACGGTCAGCGCTGTGGTCAGAAATAAGGTCGTCGACTTTTCGTACGTGGATTGCGGCCGAGTCTAGTCCTCCTGTGATGGCGAAGTCCAGGACATCTGGGATCTTCGACGGATCTGTTGGCCAGTAGTCCCTTGCATGGCAGCTGAGATAACGAGCCCAGATTTGCCTCAGGCTTGCAGGGTCTCTTAGTTGATGCTGCTGCGGATGAGGATGGCCGCATCCCCCGCGACCTCTTCCGTTTGGGTGGTTGACAGCAATAAGGTCGTATCCTCTGAGGGTAGGTAGGATCTGAGCGTAGGTAGGATCTGTTTGTAAAATGGGTCTCCGATATGAGGAGAATGTCGGATTTTTCAGTTTTGCAGTAGAGCTCCACTGCTGGCCTGCTTTTCACCAGGCCGTTGGCGTTCCAAATTGTGACGTTTAGTCCCGTTTGAATAAGGACTTGCAGACAGTGGCGATCATTTGGGTCATTTGATCAACTTTTTCCATCATTCTCTCGAACATGGCCTCCATTCTGGACATAACCGCGTCCAGTTGATTTCCTGGCGGGATTGGGTTGGCGTTGGAGGTGGTTTCCGGTTGTGGGGCTGCATTCCTTGCTGCGTCAGCGTAGCTGACATTGGGGTCAACCGTGCTAGCGTTGTGGTCGATCCTGTTGAAGTGGGATGGCTGGTACCGTAATACAGCTGCCTGCTTGAGGCCATAAACGTTTTTCGCTCTCTTATAGGCTGCGCAGCCTCAGTAAGAGGCTGCATGAGGGCCATCGCCATGGAGACAGGGCCGGTTCGCTAGCGTTGTAATAGGTTCTTCAAAGGCTCTTTATTTGGTTTTTAGGTTTTTTATTAATCGGAGCAACTGTTGTTGCCGCTCCGAGCTCAAGGGAGTTTCTGATCTTACAAATTTACTTATGAGTTAAAGGAAGTCTAAATCCCGTAGCTGCGCTGCCCAAAGCGGCAGCGGAGGGACGGTTATGTATTCTTAAATATTTATATATGAATATATATTAATGTTATATTCGCTTAGGCGGAGGTATGTGGACATGCATAAGGTCCACTCGTGTTACGTATATGCGGACATATGCACTTTTTGGCGTACAGCAAAGGCACAGCGGGCGATTCATATTTCGGTGCACTTAGGTTTATGACCGAGACCTTGGATAACATAAACACTGCGACAAAGTGTTACAGTGTGTACCCTTTAAGTACTCTTGGTACAGTGGGTGGTCGATATATATACATATGATATTAATAGTGCATATATGAGCATATTACATCTCCCTCCTTTTGAAAAATAACGTAATATAATGAAGTTTTTTTCTAACATAGATTGTACAAAATTTAATAAATGACGTTAACCAAAATTTTTTTGTTTGTATTTTTATATTCGGTATGCTTATTTTTCTCTTTTTTTTTTATTTATGTATGGCCATACGTGATATATTTATGAAATGTTGATTGATTATGAAATAAAAAGTTTTAATCTATCTTTATGTACTATTTGTTTTTTATTTTTATTGTCTGATATAGTTATATTATCCCTATCTCCTATTTTTTCTACCTTATAGGGGCCTGTATATTTAAATTCTAGCTTATGTCCAGTTTAATTTTTTAATAAGACCTTATCTCCTATTTTCAACTCAAAATCTAAACTAGTTTTGTCGTAAATAATTTTTTGTTTTATTTTATGAGATTCTAGCATTAGTCTGGCTCTCTTAAATGCCTGTTCTAATCTGAATTTTGATTTCTTAGCATAGTCTTCTATATTATAAAGAGGTTTAATGTTTTCTATGCTATTAAAATGCTTTGGTAAATTTGAAGTTTTACCAAAAACTAGCTCGTACGGACAATAGTCATGTGCCATCGAGGGTGTTGTATTAAAGCAATAGACGAAGTATTGTAGCCATACATCCCAATCCGTTTTGTCAACTGAGATGTATGAACGAATGTACTCATTGAGTGTTCTGTGGCTTCGCTCCACGGTACCTACAGTTTGGTGATGATGTGCAGTAGAAGTTATGTTTTCAATATTTAAATTTTTACACAGACCTTCAATAATTGAATTTTTATATTTCGTTCCCATGTCCGTAATGAACGTCTTCATTGGACCGTACTTTAGAATAAAATCTTCAAATATAACTTTTGCTACCGTATTTGCACTTTTATTTGGTATTGGTATCGCTACCAGGTATTTGGTTAAATCGCATATGAGTGTTACTGCATACTCGTTTCCATTGTTTGATTTTGGTAGTGGACCAACCGTATCCACAATTACTCTATCGAAAGCTCTTTGTGGAGTTTCAGTTATAGTTAATGGGGTCTTAGTGTGTTTAGTTGTTTTTGACTTTTGGCATTTAGGAAATTTCTTTATGTACTCTTTTATGTCTTTGGACATATTTTTCCAGTAATAGTGCCTCTGGACCTTGGCCAAGGTTTTTGTAATGTCTGTATGACCTCCTTGTATTGGATCATCGTGAAATGTAGACAATATAGCTTCTTTATCTTTATTATTTTGTATTACGGTCACCGGGTTGAGTAGCACTACTCTTAATGATTTCAATATATAATTGCCCATATTTTTAAAATTATCAATTGAAACATGCTCAAAGATATTTTCCCACGGTGCCACTTTAAGTTGGCTGATTTTGTGCATACCGGCTTGCTTTTGAAGCCTTTGAAAGAATTGACCTAAGTCAAGGGTTCCATTAGTATACAAATCGCTAACATTATATCTTGCTGTAATTTTCCTTCCGTGCTTAAATAAACACATATTGTCATTTACATGCAAGGTCACTACTTTACATACTTCATCATTATTAATGACTTCATATACGTTGGGCTTTGAAGCATTTTCTA
The DNA here is from genome assembly GCF_030179905.1 of Drosophila bipectinata. Lineage (NCBI taxonomy): Eukaryota > Metazoa > Arthropoda > Insecta > Diptera > Drosophilidae > Drosophila > Drosophila bipectinata. The sequence goes on along the minus strand of NC_091740.1, from coordinate 14,708,673 downwards.
TGGATTGCTTATGCAATTTTATTTTTTCTTTTCCTGCGCAGGATTTTTGTTTACTTTGGTTTCTGGTAGTGACTTTCAGAATTTTAATGTTTAAATGTATGTTTTTCAAGTCGTTGATTGTTATTCTAGACAGCGCATCGGCTACATAATTATCTTTACTCTTTAGATACTCTACTGTAAAATTATATTCCTCTAATTCAAGTCTCATTCGTGTTAGTTTGGAACTGGGATTTATCATTGAAAATAAATAGGTAAGTGCTCTGTGGTCTGTTTTGACAGTGAAGTGTCTACCATATATATATGGTCTGAAGTATGTTATTGCCCAATGAATAGCTGCTAATTCTTGTTCTGTAGTGCTCTTGTTGCTTTCACCTTTCGTAAAGGATCCTTGATGCGTATGCAACTGGGAGCTGTAATCCATTTTTATTCTGAGTTAGTACTGCTCCACAAGCGTATTTGCTAGCATCTGTAATTATGCGAAATTCTTTGCTAAAATCTGGGTATTTCAACAGAGTTAGGTTTATTAATGCTGATTTTAGATGTTCGAAAGCGTTTTGACATTCTGTTGTCCATTCGAATTTTACATTTTTCCTACATAATCTTGTTATGTGACGGGAGTATTCTGCAAAATTCGTTATGAAACGTCTGTAATAATTGCAAAATGCAACGAATCTTCTAGCGCTGTCCACATCATGTGGGACTGGGTAATTTTGAATGACGTCGTATTTTTTGTCGTCGGGCAAGATTCCTTTATTTGTGCATTTATGTCCTAGGAAGGTGACTTTATGCATGAAAAATGAACATTTTCGGGATGTAACTTTAGGTTGTGTTTCCTACATTTCTCAAAAACATCAGTTAGGTTCTTGAGCATGTGGTTTTCGGAGCAACCTATGACTATTAAGTCATGTAAAGAAATGCTTGGGAAGGCTCCAATCCAGAGAAAGCTATAGTCATCATTCTTTGAAAGGAGTTTGGCGCTATTTTTAAACCGAATGGTAATCGCGTGAAACGATATGAACCATTGTTCGTTGAAAAGGATGTTATATCTCGTGAATTTTTTTCGAGTTCAATTTGGTGAAAACCGGACATTAAATCGAGACATGAGAAATACTTTGCTCTACCTAGTTGATCTAAAATGTCATCGATTCTAGGGAGTGGAAATTTATCAGATAAGAGTTTTTTATTAATTTGACGATAATCTATTACTAATCGCCATTTTTTATTTTCTGCATTTGGGAGTGACTTTTTCGGTACTAGCAGAAGTGGGCTATTATAAGGTGATACAGAGGGTTCTACTATTTTATCATTAATGAGTTTTTGGACTTGTTTTTGAATTTCGTCTTGTTGACTATGAGGGTTTCTGTAATTTTTTGTATATACGGGTTCATCATCACTTAATCTCAGTTTTTGTTTATAGAAATTATTTGTAGTGATCGCTTCGGTTTCTAGTCCGAATACATCACTATACTGGGTGCATAATTTTGTAAGTTGGTCATTGAATTGAGGTGGGAAGTTTTTTGTAAGTTGGGATAATACAGTTTTTTTACGGTTTTCGGGGTCTGTTTTTACTACATCGTAGTTTGAAAGTGGTTCATGATGAATATTTTTAATATTAACTACCTGATCAATATTTGTGGTATTTAGTAGTCTCACATATGCATTCTGGACTGTTGCTATGGTATTTGTTATATAGATACCTTTATGAATCTCTTGATTCGGAATCAATACACTATTTTCTTCGGAATTTATCTTAACTTTTCGGATGACTTGGGATCTTGCTGGCAGAATTAGGGAGTTGTTGCCAGAACTGTATGTTATCGGAACATAAATTGGATATTTGAGATTATTTGGTCTAATTACAAGCCAGTCTTCAGAAGGCTTGAAGCCTAATTGACAATTTTACCTTTTGATAAAATCTATTCCCAGTATCCCATCACAAGGAATAGCGAATTGCACATTTACTATATGGAAATCATGTGGGATGATGTACTTAGAAGTCTGAATTTCAATAGAAGTTATGCCTTTTGATTTGGTAACCTCTTGGCTTATACCCTGTATGTTTATGATATGATTATCTTGAATGTTTTGAAAATTATCAGAATTTTCCTTTAATATGGAAATTTCTGCACCTGTATCTAGTAGAAAAACTAATTCTTTTCCTGTTGCTGCGTTTATGAAACTAACGAATGTACTTTGACTGAGATTTATAGTGTGAATCTTGTTGTTTTTTACTGACGTGTATCTAAAGGTGTTTGGGAGTTTTCCGAATTCGTTTGGGCTATTCTTATATTGTTATTTCGGTTGTTATTATTATTATGGTGATTATTGTTGTTTCCCCCACGGCTATTTCCGCCGCGGTTGTTTCCACCACGGTTATTTCCGTCGCGGTTGTTGTTTGTGTAATAACTGTTATTCTGGTTACCGTTATTTCTGTAGTAGCTATTGTTTTGATTATAACCGTTATTTTGGTAATATATTGTAGTATTATAATTACCTCGATTATTACCCCTACCGCGATAATTGTTTCTGAAATTATTACCGCGATAATTATTTCCTCGTTGGGTGTATAATATTGAATTGGCATTACCTGTCATTTCAGTACTGCATTGTATGTACCTTGTGACGGCTTCCAATATTGTTTTGAGGCGGCCATGCTCACAGTTTTTAACCATTGTGGTTATGGCCTCCTTGGTACTGAATTTGTCAGCGTGTTCGGCCGATAGGCCTTCGTCAATGTACGAAGCTTCTAGGAGCTTCCCTAAGTTGTCTTTTTCCGTCGTGAATTTTTCCGCGGTTTTGCCTTTCTGGGTTGTTTTTGCCATTTTGGCTTTAATTATGTCAGAGGTTTCTCCGACTATAGTGTCTTGTAGTTTTCTGATTATTGCTTCTATAGTTCCTTCATTTTGGACTCTGTATAAAGTTGATCCAATTATTTTGGATTTAATTACTTCTACAGCCAAATTCTCGAATGTGCCTTTCGTTAGGTTAACTAACCTCAAAGCTGTTATAAATCTTTGAAGGTGTAACCTTTGCCCGTTAAATTCCGGAATGGCATTCGATATTTCTCTAATGTATGCCCTTTGGTCAATGCTCTCGTCAGCCATTGCGGTTGGTTTTAATTCTACAATGCTGTCGTTAAATTCAGAGTCGGACAAGTCCTGGTCTGATAATTCAGATTGAATAAGAACTGCCGGAACCGTAAGGTTGTTAATATCGCTTTCTTCTATTTCTTGTTGGTCAATTTCTTCTTTTGATTCTGGTTCGTCACCAGCTTTAATTGTTATTGAAGTATTGAGAATGGTAGGTATTGAAATATCTAGCTTGAACCTTTCTTTAACAGATGTTAGATTAGATCTTAGTCTGATCAAAAACTTTGATACTCGAGACCAGTGATCCGGATTTAACTTTTCTCTGTGTTCATATATTAATATTCGAGCTTCATTAAAGCATTTAACTAATATTTCTACGTGTTTATTGACCGTTGTTTTTTGTATCGGTCTATTCTGTGTGAGTGACTTATGAAATTTGTCGAATTCTGCTTTAATGCTTGATAGTTCTTTCGATAATTCATTCCATTCCATTATATTAAGGGTATGGATTATCTCTTAGAAACCATCATAACAATCGTTCTACCTAAAAGTAGATGCTCGTCTATTCTTGATTTCACAAGCACACCCGGATTTGTTGTTAATACTTTTCCTTTTTGGGTTGCGGTGCAGTGAAACAATGGTGAAACGTGGCAGTTAAATGTTTCTATATAAAGTATTTCTAGCTCATACACACTAACTGGGGTTGTTGATACTAACTGCTTGATCCTTTCTTGGAAATAGGGGTCCTTTTCGTATGTTTTGTCAATGGCCCTTTGTGTACTCATACTGGAATTATTTTCTTTTAAACTTCATTTTATTTATTTTTTATATTTTATTTTCATTGTACATAAAGATAAGATTATTCATATGGAATCGTTTTTTTTTTTTGTGTATATATCATAGGTGTTTTTTTATATTTTTTTTTTATATTTATATATATGTCTCAAAATTAATTTTTTTTTTTTTTTTCTTTATTTTTTTTTTTTATTTTGTCCAGATCGATAGCCTGGCTTTTATTAATCGCTCTTTTTGCTATACATTTATTATGAAAAATGTATGCTTTATACAAAATGAATGCGATCAAAATGAATACAATAATTGATAATAGGATATTTGTCAATTCTGTGTTCATAGTGCTGGACTCAATTTTGTTTATTACATTTGCTGTGGAGTCCACTTGTTTTACATCTACTAAACCCATTTTGGGTATTTTCTCTAGAATTGGTATATAATTTTTTGTGTAAATTTTATGATTTAATTTAAAGACTTGCCTTATTTGGATATGTGTATATTGTGTTTTATTTTTTTTTTATTTGTACTTTTTTTTTTTTTTAAACCTGCCTATTTACATTATTTACTGCCTTTTTACAAAAAAACCTGCCTATTTTTTGTATGGTTTTCAGGCCACACGCTAATCGGGCAACTTTAATGTCGCTCAATTTTACAAAGGATTTTTTTTTATACTACAAAAAAAAATATGCATCGCAGTGCAATACAAAAAAAATATGCAACGCAGTGCATGGGGAAAAAAGGTCCACTCGTGTTACGTATATGCGGACATATGCAATTTTCGGCGTACAGCAAAGGCACAGCGGGCGATTCATATTTCGGTGCACTTAGGTTTATGACCGAGACCTTGGATAACATAAACACTGCGACAAAGTGTTACAGTGTGTACCCTTTAAGTACTCTTGGTACAGTGGGTGGTCGATATATGTATATACATATGATATTAATAAAGCATATATGAGCATATTACAGCGTTCTTTTTACATTCCGCCGTTAGGTGCTCATCTGCACACTTTACAAAACGATGTTATTATGTTATATATAATAGCTGGATTCACTCAATACATTGATATGATTTTAATGCATAAGTATTAGTAACAGGGACTGCAAATAAGACTTATGAGTTCAAAAAAATTGAACCACAAAAAAGCATTTGCGGGGAGTGGGATATGGGCACGTATACCATTTTTTAACGGTGAATCCGGAAACACAATAAACTTTTATTTCGATTTTTATTGTTAAAATTAAAATATATCTCTTATTTTCAATTTTTATAATAAAAATTGAATCATAATTTTTATTTTTATTTATTTCATAAAAATTGAAAAATAATTCTTATTCTTAATTATTATTATAAAAATTGAAAATAAGAGTTATATTTCAATTTTTTTTATAAAAATTGAAAATAATAATTGAATGCGAATAACTTCTGAACCCAGTGGACTATTAAAAAAACGGGTTTTATGATCTGTGGCGCAGTACCTTTCAAATGATGTATCGAATGTCCTTAAAGGACATATTTTTCATGTTTTTTTTGCAGCGGTTTTTTTTTTTTCTAATTAAGGCATCTGGCATCAGAAAACGCTCTCTCAGAAGCCGCGCTAGTTGCTGGTATACAAAAAATCTTACAACTAGTCTTAAATAAAAGGGGGAACATTTTTTTGTGGTCGGTCCACCAACTAAGGCAATCAAAACTACATTATATCTGAAACTTGTGTTACATAAACCGTTTATTTCCTTGTCTATGAACTTTTGTGGTTGTAACTTTTTGGACTTCGATGAAATCAATAAATGCATCATCATGACAATTTTGGACATTGCCATCATTTTTATTGGAAACCTCATCTAATAAAAAACCCACTACGATTTCTTTGCAGTCATCTATAATGGTATTTTTATCATTATACCCTTACAGAGGGTATTATAATTTTGGCCAAAAGTGTGCAACACAGTGAAGGAGGTATCTCCGACCCTATGAAGTATATATATTCTGTTCTGTCTATTTCTACGCGAACTAGTCTCTCAGTTTTGAAGCTATCAACTTGAAACTTTGCATACACCCTTCTTCTCTTTGCACGCAGTATATAAGTCGGAACGGCCGGGATCGGCCGACTATATCCTATAGCTGCCATATAACTGATTGATCGGAAATGGTATAACTTTGACGTTTTTAAAGTTAGAGAGTTCAAATTTGACACGAGAGCTATTTTTGGCAAAACATTACGACATGCCAAATTTCATAAGGATCGGCCGACTATATCCTATAGCTGCCATATAACTGAACGATCGGAATTGACCCAACTTTTGTGTTTTTGAAGATAGAAAGCTGGAACTTAATACAGATTATGTTTTTGGTCAGTTAGTCCGACCTACCAAATTTAATAACGACCGGCTGACTATATCCTATAGCTGTCATATGAACGATCGGAAATGGTTTTTGGTAGAAATACCAACTTAGGTATATTTGAAGATAAAAGTTTGGGACTTTTTTTTAAATTTTATATTATAATAAATTGGGTTATATTATCATATGCTCATAAGGATCCGCCAACTATATCCGATGTTTCGCGATATACATCCGGTTTTAACTGCAAGGGTATATAAACTTCGGCTACGCCCGAAGTTAGCTTTCCTTTCTTGTTTATTTTTTATATTTATTGAGAGTTCAGCTTAACAACTAATAAAGCGTTAAAGTTTGGGATATATATTCAACTCCGTCGTTCACTTACAATAAATTGCAAAGCTGAAAATGATCCTTCAACAGAAATTTGTGTAGCCGGGGTAGCCAAGACTACATGTGCAAGCGCACTCAAGTTTGGCGATTTTAGCCTTACGTTGGTGTAAAAATGTAGCATATTGTCGTTTAATGGTAAACGACGATACATTTTGTCAAAGTTCTCCACTTCGGTGTATATTTGGTCAAGTTTGTCAGCAACAGGCTCTTTGCGTTCAGAGACAGTTTGCACGTCATCCAAAAAGGCTGCAAAAAGCGATCTGCACTAAAATGGTGAGGATGAGAATAAGGACTCCGTAGGCAGTTCAACGTTAAACATTGGTTGAAGTGCAACAGTTTTTGCGAAGTGGACCTATAATCATAGAAAAAATAATGTATATAATGTATTATTTTCGATAATAATTTAAAACAGTTGTAAGTGAGTGACGGCACACTCACACCTTTTAGCACATTAGCAAAAAACCTATCTAAAAGCATCTATAACATTTATAAAACAAGGCCTCACTTCATACTCTTACGTTTTTAAGCTCAAACAGGTAAAAAGCAATTTTTTTTAAAATTTTGATGATCCGATAAAATACAGTTCACTTGAGGATCCATATATGTGGCTGATAAGTAACTTACCTATAAGTTTCAGTGCGAAACGTTTTGCATAATTTGCGGCACTTACTAATTTGTTCACTAATCTCGTTGAGCTTATGAATGATGAATACTAGCCAAGTTCAGGTCATCAAGCGTTCCCATAAGGTTTTCTCCTTCTGTATCGTCTTCAAAAACGGACTTCTCTTTGTCTCTATTTAGCTCTTAAACGACTTTCACCATGTTTTTGCCATTACCAGAGGTAACGCTGTTTGTCTATATATATTTTTTTAATTTTTTTTTTTTTTTTTTTATTTTTAACGTTGCTTTTATTTCTTGAATCTTCTCTTTGCGAGACTAACAAGAGGTGTATCAAATCTTATATTTTTAACTTAACTAACAGTCATACTGACTAAAAAGGAGTTATACGGCCCTAAAAATCGATTGCTGGGTTGGGAGGTCGTTGCGTCTAAGGCGGGATACGCTAGAAACCCGAGTCAATCTCCGAGCGAGAAAATTTGGGTGCCGAAGACAGTTTTTCTTTGTATGACTCTTTTTGCTTCTGGATTTCGTCTTTCACTGCGAGGATGCCCAGATCCCGGTGGATGTTATCGTTGAGAACATACCAAGGTGCCCCTGTGATAGTTCTCAAGATTTTTGATTGTGCGCGCTGTATGATGTCTATGTTGCTGCGGCTCGCGTTCCCCCACAGTTGGGAGCCATACGTCCAGATTAGCTTTAGGACTGAATTGTACGGTAGTAACTTGTAGTCCAGGCACAGTGGCGATCGTGAGTTTATGATCCAGTGGAGGCTGCTGGCTTTCAGTTTTAGGTGCATCTTTTTGCATTCGATGTGCTTGCGCCAGGTAAGTCGTCTATCAAGGTGAACGCCAAGGTACGTTACGTCGTTAGCTTGAGGGATCTGCATACCGTTTAATAAAAGCATGAGGGCATGTTTGTCTATTAAGAGTAAACGTTATATATTTACACTTTTGTTCGTTTATTTTATCGCCAGTCGGACAGCCACCTTTCCACTATTGTGAGATGATTAGCCAGTTGGGTTTTTGCCTGCGTTGGGCATCTGGAGCGACTAAGGATAGCGGTATCGTCGGCGAACGTTGAGGTTGTTAGTTGTGCGCTCGTAGGAATATCCGCAGTATACAAAACATATAGACACGGGCCAAGTGCGCTTCCTTGTGGAACTCCAGCTTCGATGGTGTAGTCACCCGAAGTAGCTGCGTTGCATCTCACTGAGAATACCCTATTGAAGAGGTATGATTCCAGTAGCTTGTGGGTGTATGTTGGCAAATACGTTTTAATTTTGTGCATGAGTCCGATGAGCCAAACTCGGTCGAAAGCTTGAGATACGTCGAGGAAAATATCGCTGCAGTATTCTCGCTGTTCGAAGGCTGAGCGTATTTTGGATGTTAATCTGTTCACTTGTTCGATGGTTCCATGGTTTCTTCGAAAGAAGATTGGTGTGCCGGGATAATATTGCAATCTTCCAGATGTGGTATTATGCGAGTTAACAAGCATTTTTCAAACAATTTAGACAAACAAGATAGAAGGCTTATTGGTCTGTATGATGACAGAATTGTGTGGTCTTTTCCAGGCTTCGGTATCATTATAATGATGGATTTCTTCCACTTTTTTGGGAAATAGCCAAAATTAATGATTCCGTGAAATAGTTTGCAGACGACCTTAGCGCATTTTGGAAGTTCGATCAGCATCTTTGGGGTCAATAGGTCACCACCGGGAGCATTTTTTGGTTTTAGCCCTCTTATGACTTTTTCGATTTCGTTCGGCCGGAATGAAGGTGCGGCTGGCTGAGGGAAGGAATCTGGCTGAATTACTGGCAGGAGGAATGAATTTGAGGCTGGGTTTGGCTGGAAGACACTTTGGAGATGTGTGGCGAATGTTTCAGCTCGGTCTTCGTCGCTGCGAGCCCAGCATCCCGAAGAGTTTCTTATCGGGATGGTTGTTTGAATTGGGGCGCTAATAATTGGGTGGGCCCTCCACGGGGGGTACTTTGTGCTTGTTGGCGAGAGATTCTGGATGTACCTCAGCTGTGCATTTTCTTCCTGTTGGTAAAGAGCCTGGTTGAGTGATCGGGTTGCTTCCTTAAGGCGTTGTTTTGAAGCTGGTGATCTGCTGTTTTGCCAATCACGACGCGTGCGCCTCTTTTTTCGCACAAGCTGTTCGATTTGCTGATTAGATTTGAAGTGTTTGTTTTGGTCTACATCTTTCCTATGAGGAGTAGAGATTTTAGCTGCCGCAACGAGTACTTCTTCCAGGGCGCTCGTAGTGTAGTCGATGTCCGATTCCATGTTAAATTCCCAGGCGAGTTCTATGTGGGCACTCACGTACTTTTTATATTTTAGCCAGTTCGTTTTTGGCGTCGTCAGGCTGAAGGGGTGTTCGGTTATTTCTGGGCTTTGAAGAAGCGTTAGAAGCACAGGCGAGTGGTCTGATGATAAGTCCGAGACTGCTTTGGCACTTATTAGATTGCGAGGAATGTTTTTTGTCACTGCAAAATCAATAAGGTCTGGGAGCTTTCGTGAGTCTGTTGGCTAGTATGTGGGACTTCCAGGGGAAACGTAGTCCAGCGTTTTTTTCAAATTTATGATTGCATTGTACAGTTGCCTTCCTTTGGGAGTCACTAGACGTGATCCCCAGTGCGTATGTTTGGCGTTGTAGTCTCCTGCGGCTATAAAACGATCCCCAAGTGAATTGTAGAAGTCCATAAATTGTCCTTTCGAGATTGAGAAACAAGGAGGGCAGTAAACGGCAGCGATTGAAAGGATTCCGTTGCTTGACTGAATTTGTATTGATGTGGCATGCAAGAAGTTTGTTGCAAACCTTTTGTGAAAATGGTGTTTAATGCGTTCTCTGATTAGAACTCCAGTTCCGCCGTGGGCTTTCCCCTGGATGATCTGTGCGGTAGATTGTATAGCCTCTTATATGAAAGTTGTATTTGCATAGTTGTATAGCATAACGTCAATATGGTTTTCGGTTAAGAATTGTGATCCCTAGGACCTCCTCGATGCAGCCTTTAAGGGCCTCTGTGGGGTTATCCTTCTTCCTCGCCAATTCCATAAGCAGCCCTCCCTTGGCTGTCTTCCTCACTTTTTTGACGCATGGGCCAAGGTCGTCCAGCTTCCCGTCCTCCCTGCGCGTTACCATGCTTAGGATCTGGCTGTACGACAGACCTGCTGCTTGGACCTGCTCTCCGCTCGGGATTTCTAGGCTTGGCCTTCGTCCATTCAGTCCTTCTCATGCTTGTTTCGGCGCCGCTTCCTTTGCCGGCAGCAGGGTTTGCATCTGCTGGTTTAAGCCTTGCCGCTGTGTTGGCCTTTGCTTCTTTGACTCCCGCGTCCCTCGCAGTAGTTTTTCGGTGTGCACTCCAGGGGCCCGTGCTGTTCGGGATGCTGCCGGTCTGCACAGCCTGGTCCTGGGTCCAGACCTCCGTCGGAAGTGTCTGCTGCTCCTTCTCCACGGTATCGATGCCGGCTCTCTCGCATCTGGGGCACACTAGCTTGGGCGTGATGACCGGTTGTGCGTGCTCCTCCGGAGCACTACCGACCATAATGGAGTGGATGTCCTTCAGTCTGGTTATCAGGCTCCTTTGCATCGCGGAAATATGTCTCTTATTTTTTTCCGTGACCCACGATAACAGCTCGTTCACTATCGTGCCCAACTCCGTAAGGCATTCTTCGTTTCTTGCCGGCAGGCTGCCAGCCTATTTGGAGGGGGAGGGGGAGGGTGGCGCATGAGGAAAGTGCATAGAGCATGGCTAATGCATCCTGCGGTTGGGGGGTTTCAGCACTGCCTTCCATCGGTGCGCCTGGAATTTCCTCCTGGCGGGAGCGATGGGAGCGATAGCGCCCTCTACCGGCAGGCAATGTTAGGGCGTTTCCCAACACTGCCCACCAGCTGGTTACGATCAGCTGCCATGACCTGCGCAATTCTGGTGGGGGCAGCCACGTTTGCTTAGCTCGGTCAACTCAGGAGAAAGGTGTCGCGAAGAGAGTTCCTAGAAGAGAAAGCTCTCCTCGCGCCTCTTATCTCGGCGGTTGGCGGCTCATCCTTATCTTCGCGGAGGCCATCTATTGACCTATCCAGGGAGTGTTGTGGTTCGCTCGGTAGGTGAGTCCGTCCCCAGCTGTCCGGTCACCCATTACCCGATCCTTTTTTAGATTCTGCAGTGTTTGGCCGCGTCACTCGGGAGCGCCCGCGCGGCACGACCGCTTTCTTCGACCCGCACTTTCCAACCTATCAACAGGTCTTCTTTGGCAACAGGACAGCCTGGATGTTGGGCAGAACGCCACCCTGAGCAATGGTGACACCAGAGAGCAGCTTGTTCAACTCCTCGTCATTGCGAATGGCCAACTGCAGATGACGGGGAATGATCCTAGTCTTCTTGTTGTCACGGGCCGCATTGCCAGCTAACTCAAGAACTTCAGCTGCCAGGTATTCCATAACGGCAGCCAGATAAACAGGAGCGCCGGCACCAACGCGTTCAGCATAGTTGCCTTTGCGGAGCCGACGGTGAATACGTCCAACGGGAAACTGAAGACCAGCACGATTCGATCGGGACTTTGCCTTTCCCTTCACTTTTCCACCCTTGCCACGGCCAGACATATTTTTTTACTTCACGTTCATTCACTTCACACACGAATCTATTCTGGCTATTCTGGGGCCTGTTGAGCGCTTTGTGAGTTAAGCTGAATTGGAATTTCCCTTCCAGATCGTAGAGCATCGGCGTAGGAGAAGCCGTTGGTGGTGTTTAGTGGACCGAATGAGGATCTCGCAGCTTCTGCGAAGAAGACGTCTGGCGTAGTTTTTGACGCAATGTACGCAATCTGTGGATTTTGGTTGCAGTCGCTTGACGCATGCGACTCTTTAACTCTATACACCATACATCCTCTATAGTTTGCTGTATGGCTGCCTCCGCAGTTTCCACATTTCTTCACGGTACTGTCCTTGTTTGTAGTGCAGCAAGCGGACTTGTGGGCGTCCCCGCAGACTACACAGACAGCCCGAAGTGTGCAGTAAGACCTTGTGTGTCCATACTCTTGACAGTTAGTGCATTGCACTGGACCGTTGCGTTCTCTTCAACAGTGTGACTCTTCAACAGTGATTTTCCGATGCAAAAGATATTGCAGGTTGTAGATTGGGTGGACTTCGTTCTTCTTCAGCGACCTGCTTTCTGGCTCGAGCTCGACCTTGAAGAGGGGTTGTGGCTTTTTATCTTTATTTAGAATGTTAATAACATTCTTGGCGGCGAAGCCCTTTACTTTAAGGGCGGTTTTTATTTCCGCGACGGTAACATCAGGTTCTATTCCCTTTACTACCACTTGTAGGCCCTTACTGCTTTTTAGCTGGTACGTGTAATAGTTTTTCTGTACAGTGTCCAGATATTTGGACACGATTCGGAAGTGCTCTTCAGTCTTGATTTGCACCTTTGTTTCATGGATGTTCCCTTTGATAAGCGGAACAATATGGAAGTTGTCACCGTTCCCGATCAACGACGCAATTTTGTTGACCAGGGCACTCGAGCTTTTTTCCCTAATATAGATTGGAGGGGGCTTGGGTTTATTTGCGGTGTCTTGGGCTGGTTGGTTTTCCTCAATCTCCGGTAGTAGGGCAAATCTGTTAGTAGTGGATCTGCCTGGTTCTTTATCGATATTCAGGACACGGTTAATTTTTGTTTTATTGCCTGCCGGATTACTCTGCGGGCTAAGCTCGCGCTTTATTTGGATGTAGCGGTCCATTCCAGTCTGTTTGGCCGTTGCCGCTTTGGCACTTTCCGAAGTTTTTGTTTTTGTACTCGCGGTAGTCGTTGACGTCGCGGTACTTTGAGTTGCAGAGGTTTTCGCTGTTGTTGCAGAAGTTGTAGCGCTGCTAGTTGTTGGTGCGAAATTTGTTTCCGATATTGGAGGGGGGGTTTTACACTGCGAACTCCATGACGCGGGAGTCGGAGTGAGCAGAGCGGGTGAGCAAGACCGTGCCCTTTGTGTTTCAATGGTCAGTAAAGCCGGGTTGCTTATAATCGCCGATTTTTCCACTTCAGTATCGCGGGTTGAAAAGTAAGAGTAGAAGCCGTTTCTTTGGTTTACTGAACTTCTACGCTCGTTCTTTTGATCGTTGCTCAATGAGCTCATTGCGTGGCTCTTATTTTTTTTTTTGAACAATGCACTAGTTTTGGTTTAGCACATCACAACTGTTATAAAAAGCTTGTCTGTCGCTTTTAGTAAATTATAGTTCAGCGTCTTTTCGCTTATATTGGGTTACCCTAGTTTTTTGATTAGCTGTATTATGGTGCAGTTTTCCCGGAGCTCGGACAAAGCACGTCCGCTCAGTTCGGTAGTTAAACTTAAACTGACAATTGATCCAATTTCTCAATTTTTTTGGTGAAAAAAAATTTTGGTGAAAAATGATTTTTTAAGAAAATATAAATTTATTTATAAAAAAAAAATTTAAAAAAAAAAAAACAAAAATTTTGTATTGGGAAAAATACCCCTACCCGTACGTTCGCGAACCGTACTTAATTTAATTTAAAAAAAACTAATGGAGATATTTAATTGGGAATAGACTCGATAGAAAGCTTCATGCCTCTATTTTAAAAGTAAAGTTATTGCATTAAAATATTCCATTCCAATTCGCAGATTTATTGATTTTGCTAGAGCAAGCCAAAACCGACTTCCATTTTGCGTACGTTCGCGACCTCATGTTTTTTGCCAATATTATGAAAATGAAAAATCCATTAGAATCATAATTTACACTAAGAAAAGAACTCACCAAATGCTATCGGAAACAAATAAAAAAGTATCAGAAAATGTTTTTTTCTTTAATTTTTTGGCACTAAATGCGTATGAACGTACGTTCGCGACCCCAGGAAATGCCCATATATAGTTTTTATACCCTTGCAGAGGGTATTATAATTTTGTCCAAAAGTGTGCAACGCAGTGAAGGAGACATCTCCGACCCTATAAAGTATATATATTCTTGATCAGGATCACCTCCGGAGTTGATATGAGCATGTCAGTCTGTCCGTCTGTCTGTTTCTACGCAAACTAGTCTCTCAGTTTTAAAGCTTGAAACTTTGCACACATCCCTTCATTCTTTTGCAGTATATAAGTCGGAACGGCCCGGGTCGGCCGACTATATCCTATAGCTGCCATATAACTGATTGATCGGAAATGGTATAACTTAACGACGGTAAAATAATACGACCTACCAAATTTCATAACGATCGGCCGACTTTATCTTATAGCTGCCATATAACTGAACGATCGGAAATGACCCAACTTTCGTGTTTTTGAAGATAGTAACCTGGAACTTGGTACAGATTATATTTTTGTCAGTTAATCCGATCTACCAAATTTCATAACGATCAGTCGACTATATCTAATAGGTCCCATATAACTGAGCGATCGGAAATGGTTTTTAGTAGAAATATTAACTTTGGTATTTTTGAAGAAAGAAGTTTAGGACTTTTTTTTAGATTTTTTATTATAATAAATTGGATTATATTATCATATTCTCATAAGGATCGACCAACTTTATCCGATGTTTTCGATATATATCCGGTTTTAACCGCAAGGGTAGCTTCCCTTTCTTGTTATTGTAATAAATTTGTTTCATTTAAGGTTTAAGACTTAATTTCTTGTTTTAAATAAGACTGCGCCTGTTTTTTACACTTGAAAATCCTATCACATGTGCTCAAAATCATGTGCGGCCGAGACCTGACCTCGCTTACCCACAGTTTAAACGACTTGTGCATATGGCAGAAATATGCGTATTCGTACAAGTCTCACATGTGATTGTATTGGTGTAGGCGAATAGGAAACTTTGCATTATAGGAGACTGCATTATAGGAAATTTGACCACTTTTTCTGTTCAGAAATAATATCTCAAGAACGGAACAAGATATTTAAATTCTGATTTTGAGTTCACATGGTCAATAGACTTAAAATTTGAAAAATTTGTAACATTTTGCTAATTCAAAATCTAAGCAAGATATTTCAATTTTGGTATGGTATTTTTTTTAAATTTAAAAAATCTTTTGATTTCTATAAATTGCGTTTGCTCTAGTCTCACAGCTAACAGATTAACATTAAAGGTTTTGAGGTTGCCTCCTTAAAATATGAATTTCTTCAAAGGCGCATAAAAGTGCTCATTCTTATTTGACTTATATGAAGAAAAATAAACAATCTACAACATGGACTAAATTACATTGACATTGACATTGAAATTACATAACTGAGAGCCAAAGGATATAGTCGGCCGTTGTTATTAAATTTCGTAAATCTTGATTTATTTAGAAAAACCGTTTTTCGAGATTTTTTTGCGCGGACAGACAGACGGACAAACGGACTCAGGAGACGGACTTATATCAACTCAGAAGGTGATCCTGATCAAGAATATATACACGTTATAGGGTCGGAGATGTCTCTTTCTGTAACTGTAACTGCTGCAACATTTGAGTATTGCCGAAAAGCGGCCAAAAACGGGCCAAAATGTTAACCATTATTTGATTGGTAACAGTTTAGTTAATAACAAACAGCTTCAAAATTGCCTAGTCTGGCCTAGACACACAAGTTACACTCCACAGATACATTTATAGGCAGCAGTCCAAAAACATACCAAAAACACATTGTACGATTAAATAATATAACACATGTAATAAACATTTAGGGCTAATAATTAATTTTACATACCTTGATGGTTAAAATCCACATTTAAGTTTTTTTTTTAATTTACAATTTAAACATAAACCTAACAGAAAAAATCTTAAACTTCCGCGCCAAATCTTTTTTTAAAATTACCAGATCATAGTCTTTAAATATGGACAAATAACAAAATACTAACGAAGTCTAAAATTTTTTAAAAATATGTTTCATATGTTTCAATTTAATAATAAGGTACAAAAAAAATTTTAAAATGCCGGTTTTTGGGCCTTTTTGCCCTAAGTGCAGTGTTCAGTTACTGAGCATTTTCAGTAATAAGCTGCTGCTTAGAAAAAAGAGTTAGTCCATTTTTACATGATAACACCAAAAATTCAATAAATGAAATGATGTTTATTTTGTTTTAATACGTTATTGATGACAATAATGATAAGTTAGAGATGCGTTATTGGTGACCGCGGCCACTAACCATACAGCATATAGACAACCCATTTCATACAACGAAAATGGACGCGAAAATTTCTTGCGACAAGCCCCAGCAGGCCCCAGAGCGGATTTCTTACGCTCTCTTACGCTCATCGTTCGTTCATCTTACGCTCATTCTCTCATTAAATGTTTTCTGTTTCTCAGTCTCTAAACGGAGCGCGATGAAGAAGGTTGGCCTGCGCCAGTGTTGCCGTTTTATCCTTTTTTCCGGACAGATCTGTCCGGTTTTTAACTGCGTCAGCCGGAAATATTTAAAACATCCCCTAGCCTTTTATCTGTCTTTTTTTTATTTTGGCCTGGCCTTTTTATCTGCTTTTTATTTTGGTGTAAAGTGCTGAAAAGTAATCCAAATGTACATTACTTTTATATCGATAGCAGCACTTGATAATTAATGCAACCCTGTTGTAATCTTAAATGCGAAACTTTACATGCGATTTTATCGATCAGATAAATATTTTAATACTCTTTTGTTTCACAAATTTATTTAAATTGCTTTTTTCTTTTTTAGGTTTGGGCTACGCCGGAAAGGCGTATGTTCCCATGAATTTGAAATTCGAGAGCAACATTCAACAATGATTGGAAGCAACCAATCTACA
Source organism: Drosophila bipectinata (assembly GCF_030179905.1). Taxonomy (NCBI): domain Eukaryota; kingdom Metazoa; phylum Arthropoda; class Insecta; order Diptera; family Drosophilidae; genus Drosophila; species Drosophila bipectinata. The sequence continues at coordinate 14,691,710 of NC_091740.1, read as the reverse complement.
GAAAATTAAAGCTTAGAAGCTTTCAATGATGACATTGACGATGTTCTTAATGATTTGGCCACCAATGAAGAGTGACATTACATAAAATTTATGGAAACAATATTTTGTCTTGTTTTTTGTCCTTTTTTTTTTTTTTTTTTTTTTTAATTTTTGTCCTTTTCTATCCTTTTTTTATAATCAATCTAGCCTTTTTCTGTAACGAGCTGACGGCAACACTGGCCTGCGCTTCGGTTGATCTTCGTATGTATGCGTGTCACACATTCACATACATGGGTGTATGTGTGCGTGCGATTTCGTTTCGAAGCCAGCGCACAAAATTTTGATTTTCCTTACTTTTCAGGCTTGCTACCCTAACAAAATTCGGGTATTCGTATTTGATGAAATGACGAAAGAAATTATATTATATTTTATATTATATTTTTTATTATTTCAGCATACATTTTTAATTTATTTAGGAATAAGATTAAGTGTATACTACTAACACTATATACTATATACTATAGTGTATACTATACTAACAGAGTATATTTCAGTCGGAGTCACTTAAAGCGCCGATTGCTTTTAAGTTTTTGTTGTTCTGCAAGAGGCTTGTACGATCAAGAGGCTCTAACGATGGAATGATTTTTAGGGGAGGGTGAAGACACGAAAACAGCTGATGGACTTGTTTACCTTTTTTGTTTACAATTTTTCAGGCACTTGTTATTATTTTGGGTTATTGTGAGATTTAATTAAATTATTGTCGTTAATTTAATAATTTCCTTATATATTTTGGAACTTTTAAAGTGGCCGCTTTAAGTGACTCCGACTGAAATATACTCTGACACTTTCTCAGTATATTGATTTTTAATGATTCGTAAAAATATATATACAGAAAACATTATACTACTAACACTTAATCTTATTCCTAAATAAATTAAAAATGTATGCTGAAATAATAAAAAATATAATATAAAAAATAATATAATTTCTTTCGTCATTTCATCAAATACGAATACCCGAATTTTGTTAGGGTAGCAAGCCTGAAAAGTAAGGAAAATCAAAATTTTGTGCGCTGGCTTCGAAACGAAATCGCACGCACACATACACCCATGTATGTGAATGTGTGACACGCATACATACGAAGATCAACCGAAGCGCAGGCCAACCTTCTTCATCGCGCTCCGTTTAGAGACTGAGAAACAGAAAACATTTAATGAGAAATTGAGCGTAAGATGAACGAACGATGAGCGTAAGAGAGCGTAAGAAATTCGCTCTAGGGCCTGCTGGGGCCTGTCGCAAGAAATTTTCGCGTCCATTTTCGTTGTATGAAATGGGTTGTCTATATGCTGTATGGTTAGTGCCGCGGCTCAGCGCTGACGGAGCGGGGGGACCGAAAAAACGAAATCACGAGAGCACGAAAGAGCAAGAGCGAATGTAAGCGGAATTGACCGGCGACCGGTCGAATGCACGGTGATGCCAGTGGTGATAGAAAGTGAATGTGCTTATTTTTTTGGTTGTTCTCGTAAACAAAACATAAGGAAAAAAGTTTAACAATTACTATGCGAGCTATGCATACAGCTGAACGCTCAAAAATGACCCAGATATGGTATTACTTTTTTTTCAATTTGGTGTTTTAAGAAGTTGGTTTAATAATAAAATTCTCATAAAGATCGGCTAACTAAACCCAATTTTTGCGATATATATCCGATCTTATCTTCAAGCGTATATTAACTTCGGCTACGACCAAAATTAGCCTCGACCCCTCCCGCCCTCACAAATCGAACATTTTTGTGGCACCAGTACAGAAACAAGTTTTTGGAAAAGTTTTGATGCCAAAATTTTGATATTTTGATATTTCCATAGTCAATTTATGTCTGGCCTCTGCTTCCCTACTGAGTACCTTCAGTTGCTATTTCTCCTATTGGGTGGACTTCGTTCTTCTTCAGCGAAGAACCTCTGCTTTCTGGCTCGAGCTCAACCTTGAAGAGGAGTTGTGGCCTTTTTTCTTTATTTAGAATGTTAATAACATTCTTGGCGGCGAAGCCCTTTTCTTTAAGGGCGGTTTTGTTTCCGCGGCGGGAACATCGGGTTCGATTGCCTTTACTACAACTTGTAGGCCCTTGCTGCTTTTCAACTGGTACGTGTAATAGTTTTTTTTAGCATAGTCAACTTATTTTTACACGATTCGGAAGTGCTCTTCAGTCTTTGTTTGCACATTTGTTTCATCGATTTGATAAGCGGGACAACACGAAAGTTGTTACCGTTCCCGAACAACGCCACATTTTGGTATTTCAGCTGCGGTGTCTTGGGCTGTTTGGTTTCCCTCAACCTCCGCCAGTAGGGAAAATCTGTTGCTACTGTAACTGCCTGGTTCTTCGTCGATCTTCTGGATGCGGTTAATTAATGTTTTATTGCCTGCCGGATTACTCTGAGGGCTAAGCTTGCGTTTAATTTCTTTGTGGCCAGGGCTGCTTTGGCACATTCCAAAGTTGTTGTTTTTGTACTCGCTGTAGTCGTTGACGAATTGCAGTGGTTGTTCCTGTGGTTGCAGAAATTGTAGCACTGCTTCTTTCTTTTGCACGCAGTATATAAGTCGGAACGACCGGGATCGGTCGACTATATCCTATAGCTGCCATATAACTGATTGATCGGAAATGGTATAACTTCGGTGTTTTTAGAGTTAGAGAGTTCAAATTTGACATGAGAGCTATTTTTGACAAAACAATACGACGTGCCATAAGGCCATAATTTAATAAGGATCGGCCGACTATATCCTATAGCTGCCATATAACTGAACGATCGGAAATGACCCCGAAAATGAAATGACCTTTCGCATTTTTGAAGATAGAAAGCTGGAATTTAATACAGATTCTATTTTTGGTCAGTTGATCAAACCTACCAAATTTCATAAGGATCGGCCAACTATATCCGATGTTTGCGATATATATCCGGTTTTAACTGCAAGGGTATATCAACTTCGGCTTCGCCCGAAGTTAGCTTTCCTTTCTTGTTTTAAATTATTTTACAGCTGTTAATATATAGAACATGCTAACAAAATGAATTTTTTACATTGTAACTTATCAAAATTTTTATTTTCAGATGTCATCTTATGGAAAGTATTAATTAATGTGGACGATGTGCGGGTTATAATCGTAAAACATATAGACTTAAAGAAAAGAGATATGTGTCTTCAATTGTAAGATAATATAGGATCTTAGTATAAGTAAAAAAAAATAAAGATTTTCATGTAAATTTATAAACGTAAGAAAATTTAAATATATTTTTATGATTAGTTTGTATGTGTACAAATTCGTAGTTTAATTTCCGATAAAAAAAAATCAAATTAAGATTTTAATTTTTTAATTTTGTTTATTTAGTGAGACAAAAAGATTTTAACTTTTCCATATTCTTATAACTATAGCTTTAATCGGTGACAGCGACGCTTGCAGCGGAAATTTACTTTGATTTAATAATTTTGATTGGTCGGAATTTTATTCGGTTTGGATTGTTTCCAGGATGGGCACTTGTTTTATGAATTTTGAAATGAGATTCGATGTTTATTTCTACTTTCTTCGATAAACTGATTTGAAATGTTCCCACACAAGGATCTGGGAATGTTGTTGGGGGAATTGATAGGAATAACCGAAAAACCGGCTGTACGGGGGTTTCGTTATCTTGGTTATTGGCAGATATGACACTCGCCCCTCCTTTAGAATTTTTAACATCCTTGTGGAATTTAACTAAGTGATGCCACGGAGAACATAGGCAAAGATAAGAGCTCATTTCCCAGCGGCTTATTTCAAACTCAAGTGCGCAGAGTTGGTCGTTGAATTTGCGAAGACCACTGATAGACTCCTTTAATCCGGTTTTAGTCTGTCCCATTAACGATCTCATTTCGTCCTGGACAAGTCGACAATTACCGCAACAATAGTGAAGATCAGACCTACGGAAAATAAAATCCGAAACTGAGGCAGTAAAGCCGCCATGCTTGGCTTGTACACTGTTGTTACAAAGCCAGCAATGGATGGTAGGCTGGGATGGAGAAATTTTTTTAATACAAGATTTAATGGAGCATTATTAAATTCAATTTAAATATATTTTTTGAATTTATTAAATTCAATAAATTCTATATTAAATTCAATTTTAATACCGATAAATATAATAGGAAAATGAAATAGAGATAAGAACCTCCCTTGCAAAAGAAAAAAAAGAGTCACAAAGAAGTACAAGGATAGATTATGCGAAATTATGTATCATTGAGAAGGAATCATCTCCGACCTCCAAGTATATTCTTGATTAGCATCGGCAGCCGAGTCAATATAGCCATATTCTCCATACTATATTCTCCAACATAAGTCTCTCCGAGCTGTACTCTCCGGACGTAACCCGTTACATCATAGTTATTGTGGAGTTTGTTGTTCTTCACGACGCCGAACCTTCGTTGCACATCTCTTTTGTAACGTCATCTCTTACATCCGATCTGATCGTCCACTCTCGGTTACAGAGTGCTTCAGAGAGCCTAAATTCTTTACACGCTATTACAGTGGTCTGCATTCCGTCAAAAAAGAAGTCAAAAATGAGTCTTACTTGCACAGCAAAAAAATGTGAATTTGGTGGAACCATCACGGGTGACTCATACCTGTCTTGTTGGCTCTGCAATAACTGCTCACATATTAAATGTGCTGGAGGAGGACACAATGGACGGATAAGTGACCTCATCAACAAGAAAATTGGCTTGACATGGTCTTGCATCGCTTGTAGAGAAATTGAGTCAGAGATGCGGACTTTTATGAAACAGACGAGAAATGGTTTTCTAGATGTCCGCAAGCGATTCTCGGCCCTTAATGAGCAATTCCACGCTCTTGAAACTCAATTCCTTGGGCTAAAGTTGTTAAGCGAATCCCCCAGACGAAAAATTCCGAACAACAACCTGCTGACTGCTAAATTACTGAATACCCCTACAGCCCATGCTGTACAAGTCGATGAATTTTCAACACCAAACATTTTACCGTCGCCTACTTGTCTACCTACTTATGCTGTTCCAGTACCAAGGGACTTGATGAGCCTTCCTTCAGGGCACTCTAATATTTATCCCTTGCAAGAAGCGATCAGCGTACCAAGTACAAATCTCGAGCCACCTCTCATCTTGGAGTTTAACTTTAACTTTTAAGCATAAGAAGTTTAACTTTAAGCATAAGCGTTCTATTTCTTCTTTTAAAATAGTTCTACCTGATTCCTACCTTGAAAAAGCACTTGATCCTGTAGCTTGGCCTGAGCACAGTATCATTCATGAATTCCTAGCAAAAGACACTCCGAATCCTAGCCCTGCAGAAACTGCTTCAAAAAACTGAATAACATAGTATTTTCCTGCTGCTATCAAAATGTTAGAAGTATTCTGGGTAAGCTGAGCCAATTTTTTACAAAGAGTGCTTCTTTTGATTTTGATGCTATCGTGCTTACTGAAACTTGATTGGAATGTTCTTTCATCTATAAACACAATTGAAGCAGCTACGGATTGGTTTTACGAAATAGTTCATAATGCCTTGAATAAATTTGTTCCGGAAGTCCCAGTATCATTGTCTACAAAACCACCTTGGTATAATAAACACCTTTCTCCTCTTAAGAACAGGAAATCCAGAGCTTACAAAAAGTTTTTTAAGTCAGGATCGATGTGCCACCAGTCAAACTTTCAAACTCTATAAGCAGTATATCAGGAATTGTAAGGTAAACTTTCGTAATGATCCAAGCTCCTTCTACTCTTTTGTCAATATGAAACGTAAATCAAAACTTTTTCCTCCTTCCCTATCATATAAAAATATTTCACATTCTTCTGAGCAAGGTATTGCTAATCTCTTTGCGTCATTTTTTCAAACCACCTATTCAGGATCTGTTCGAAGCTCTTTCAACAATAGATATATCATTCGCTGCTGGTCCTGACAATGTTCCTAGCTGTGTTCTAAGGTACTGTTCTGATATCCTTTGCTATCCTCTCACTATCTTATTCAACCTATCCATGGAGCAGGCATGTCTTCCCAAGAGATGGAACGAATCTTTTATTATTCCGCTTCACAAGAAAGGCTCTAAAGCACTTATTGAGAACTACCGGGGGATTGCTAAGCTATCTGCGATTCCCAAAATGCTTGAGAAACTGGTTACTTTCCAACTGCAACATTTTTGTAAAAGCATTATTTCCACTTCACAGCATGGTTTTGTCAAGCATCGCTCTACCACAACTAACCTTCTTGAATTCACTTCGTTTATCCACAGAGGATTTCTGAGCCGCATGCAAACTGATGTGGTATACACTGACTTTAGTAAAGCGTTTGACTCTGTCAACCACCATCTCCTCCTTCATAAGCTGTGTCTTATGGGGTTTTCTCCACATATAGTACAGTGGTTGACCTCTTATTTATCGAACCGCACGCAGCGTGTTTTGTTTAAAAACAGTTCATCACAGATTATAAACGTTTCATCTGGTGTCCCATAAGGTAGTCACTTAGGACCTCTTCTGTTTGTTCTTTTTGTCAACGATTTACCTTGTGTTGTAAACTATGCTACTACATTTATGTATGCTGATGATGACAAGTTATGTCTTTCTTTCTCAGACCATTTCCTTCATAGATACCTGCAACTAGACCTTAACGAAGTCTTCTTGTGGTGATCAAACAATCTCCTTTTGCTTAACTGCTCTAAGTGTAAGGTTATGACGTTCAATCGCAGTGTGCCTCACATCGTTTCGTACTCTCTTGGGAATAACGTCTTAGATCGTGTTTCCCTAATTAACGATCTTGGAGTCACTTTTGACAACAAGTTGTCCTTCAACGAACACATATCACTAACAGTTAATAAGGCCAGAGGTGTGCTAGCTTTTATCAAACGTTGGTCTAAAGAATTTGATGATCCTTTCACAACTAAAACTCTATACGTATCGTTGGTTCGTCCTATCTTGGAATACTGTTCTAGCGTTTGGAGTCCGCAATACTTTGTTCACCAAAGGAGGATTGAATCTGTCCAAAAGCAGTTTCTGCTATTTGCGTTAAAAAGCTTAAACTGGGATACTGCCACTTCCCTCCCGTCGTATAATTGCCGGTTAAAACTACTTAACCTACCTCCTTTAAAAGAGCGCCGTACTTGTGCTGGGGTTATGCTACTTCATGTGCTTATTCTTGGACAGGTTGACTCACAAGTACTTCTTGAAAAATTAATGTTTTCTGTGCCTAATAGAGTAACTAGATCCTTCCAACCCCTTTGGTTACCGATTTCTAGGTCTAATTTTGCGGAACACGATCCATTTCGCGTTATTTGTAAAAATTATAACTCATTGTCCCATTTATTATCCCCTGAACTATCCCTAAATGTAATTAAATCCAAAATTATGGAATATCTTTTAACTTAATTTATCCTTACATTTAGTTATAACTAGCAACCCCGGCCAACGTTGTTTTGTCCTTTTTTGTTTTCTATAAGGGCTAGCTGTTTTTTCTTCATTTATTTTGGTTAATAAATATTTTTCAGTATTTCAAGTACATCCAGTATTTTCACGTACAGCAAAATTCCCCTCGCCAATATCTAACTGTTGTTTAGAGAAAGGATGGATCCTGAAGCATTTGATCGCGCTTATTCTTGGTCAGTTCAAGCATTGAATTTATCAGCGTCCGTTAACCGTGAACACCTGAAAGGAGTAACAAAGGGCCGTAAAATAGTTTATCATTGTTTCTTATATCCCTAAATGACCGATCCAATTCCCCATTCCAATTTTACGTCCCATAGTGCATTCATCCAAAATATGGGCACTATACCCATAGACGATTGTGTTTATGTTGCACACTGCATCTGGATTATTTTGAATGTTCAATGACAGCTTAAGTGCTGAATGAACTTGGATTATAAAGTTGGATTATATCGGAATGCAAGACGATTGTATTGCAGGTTTCGATCTGTTGCAAGCTGTAAACGCGCTTCAGCTACCCTTGTCCAGTCGCGTTCATTAGTTTGAGACAGAATCAAACGGTCAAACGTTTGTACTTGCAAACGCTAGGATGCAAGCTGTAATCATTGCTGCAATCGTATCGAAACGCAGCTCGATTCAAATCAGCTAAATATCTTGTTCTGCATCGCAAATTAAAATCTATTTGAGAAGCACGAAGTCGAGCCATACTATTGCGGCGCTGTTCACGTGCAATTTCATGTTCTTCTTCAGTCCTTTCATATGCAGTATTTTGTATTCTTCTTGCATTACGGCTTTGTCGGGAAAGATTCGATCGTCTTGGTCGCGGCATTATTAATTAAACTTCACTTCACTTCAATCCACTTGTTAATTATTTATTTAATAGAAATAGTTTTAATATTGATTTCTTACAAATATCAATAGAGAGTGCAGAGGCTCTGGTGGTGCTTCAAGTTGAGGCAATTTCACTTTCCCGGAAGCGCAACACAATCCTTTTGGTTCGTTGTTAAATTTGAGAGCCTGACTTTGAATTTGACTTCGTTTCTAACTGACATTTTGACATTTTAATTTGACATTTTCATCTTAGCTGTCTGCCTAAATAAAAAATTTTAGGCACGGGAGGAACGCTGTCGAACGGGATAAAAAGTATCCTATGTCCGTCTCTTGGCTCTAAGCTACCTCCCTATCAATTTTCACTCAAATCTCTTCTGCCGTTCTTGAGTTATAAGTGGTGTAACATAACACGACTTTCTTTTATATATATAGATAGATTATAGAAATAACAGATCATTGTTAATAATAATAAATAAATAAAAAAAAAAAGTAATATTAAAAAAAAAAATGATTTTATGTTAGTAATTAATATGTATGTAGTAACTATATTTTCATGTTAGTAATTAATATTTCCTAATTAATATATGGAAAACCAAATTCATCCATATCTACCGATTTTAAGAAAAGTTATAGATTCTATAAGTATGGATTCTTCTTTCTTTTGCACGCAGTATGTAAGCCGGAACGGCAGGGATCGGCCGAATATATCCTATAGCTGGCATATAACTGATTAATCGGAAATGGTATAACTTTGGGGTTAGAGCTTAGAGTTAGAGAGTTAAAATTTTACACGAAAACTATTTTTGGCAAATTTGGCAATACGACATGTTTAATTTCATAAGGATCGGCCGACTTTATCTTATAGCTGCCATATAACTGAACTGGTTTTTGGTAAATATAACAACTTTGGTATTTTTGAAGATAGAAGCTTGGGCCTTTTTTTAAATTTTGTATTATAATATATTGGATTATATTATCATATTCTCATAAGGATCGGCCAACTATGTCCGATGTTTCGCGATATATATCCGAAGTTAGCTTTCCTTTCTTGTTATACATGCATTTACATGCATTCTTCTCTTGTTTCGTTCTTAATTTTTCTTTTTTTCCCATCCTGTATTTCAGTGGCTTCTTCGTTGTTACACTCATTAAAAATATCTCCTTGTCTTGTTACTAAATGTCTTTTTAAATTTGTAGAATGATTTCCACTTAATTTTGTACCACACACCTTGAACTACGATTTATTTTCAAATGATTTAAATATATAAAGTTGATGCAATTTTTTATTGATTTCACGTTCATTTTCGTTTTAATTGTTCGTTAATAATTGGTTCCTTACACCCAAATGTGACAAAGGCAAATGAAACAAACCCCACAAACTTTCACATACATAAAAACAAATAAAAAACACTTTTTGAATAGTCTTACAAAGTCAAACGGTCCTGGAAAGAACAGAGAAAAAGGGAACAGAAAATATTGCTTGTCATTTAAGCGAGAACAAAATTTGTATACGAACAAAGCAAACGGTTGCTCTCAGACTTTTTGCTCAAAGACTCATTAAACAACACTTATTTTGAGACCCCAGCAATTGGTTAACAGTCATTTGCGAGCTATGGTTATTTTCAACCTAGGAGTAAAACATGTCAACCGGTCAGCTACTGAGACTCAGTAAGTGACAAAACCTTACTTGGACCTTACCTATATGACTCAAAATAGGTATTTGTTTTTTATGTTGTTTGGCAACAACTTGTTTCCTAAAATATATTGTTTAAGGCAAAGCGTGTAGGATTAGCAACGGCGCTTGATCCTGCTTGATACGCAACTCTGTAGTTTATGACCACGATAACGACAGCCTAGGATAGATTCAAAAATGAATCCCCATTTTTCGTTTCACTAAAACAGACCATACACATACAGAGCATTTAATAAGCCCTAAATATGTTAATAAGCTCAAGAGTACACATAACAAGAGACAGCTTTAAAGGGATAAACAATATTTAAAAAAAAAATACATTTATTATTTAATTTAAAATAATATTTATGAACCAACAGGTCAAGAGCAGAACAAACAGACCCATTTGAGAGGTTTCTGTAAGACATTGATCAGAGGTTTTTTTCTGACAACAAGCACGGGTGGGACCTATTTTTAAAAGCTATTATGTGTATTATATTTATCATTTGTTATTATAGGAGTTCAATGGGCCTTGCTTATGGTCAGCATCTTCAACTAGCGACCTTCACTCTTGCCTCTCATCTCATCGTGTACCCTATCGTACATTGAATTCTTCTACGAATTACGAATTGTAATAAGGGGTTCTCGATATTAAATTTTAACGGTTTTCAATTGTCTGGTTAATAATAATATATTATTTGTTAGGCTTGTAACTTTACATCCATTTATTTGAAGTTGGCGGCGCATGTGATTTTCGTTTACTGAAACATCTGAAACCAAAAATTCCGACGGGATTAGGAAGAGTATACGTTTGGTTCTGGTATGAACTAGTATTATTATTTAATTAATTATTAAAAACTATTGAGTAATTGATAACTAAAACAAAAAAGGAAATCTAAGTTCGGTCGCAGCCGAAGTTGATATACCCTTGCAGTTAAAACCGGATATATATCGCAAACATCGGATATAGTTGGCCGATCCTAATGAAATTTGGTAGGTTAGATGAACTGACCAAAACTAGAATCTGTACCAAGTTCCAGCTTTCTATCTTCAAAAACACAAAAGTTGGGTCAATTCCGATCAATCAGTTATATGACAGCTATAGGATATAGTCGGCCGATCCCGGCCGTTCCGACTTATATACTGCGTGCAAAGGAAAGAAGGGTGTGTGCAAAGTTTCAAGTCGATAGCTTTAAAACTGACAGACTAGTTCGCGTAGAAACAGACAGACAGACCGACAGACGGACATGCTCATATTAACTCAGGAGGTGATCCTGATCAAGAATATATATACTTTATAGGGTCGGAGATGTCTCCTTCACTGCGTTGCACACTTTTGGACAAAATTATAATATCCTCTGCAAGGGTATAAAAATAAAGCTTGGACGATGTGCTTTAGAATGAATATAGTCACACATTTGCCCGATGCGATCACACACACATGTGCCACCTCTAAGAAAACCTTTAAAAGTAATTCAAACTCTCAATATTTGTGTTTTTACCAAATACCAACTCTGGTATTTTTGAAGATTGAAGCTTGGGACTTTTTATTACATTTTTATACTCAAATTTAAAAATGTTTTACATGAGCGCTATTTTACATGGGCAAAATAATAGGACATGCCAAATTTCGTAAGGATCAGCCGACTATATACTATAGCTGCCATATAACTGAACGATCGGAAATGACCCAACTTTCGTGTTTTTGAAGATAGTAACCTGGAACTTGGTACAGATTATATTTTTGTCAGTTAATCCGATCTACCAAATTTCATAACGATCAGTCGACTATATCTAATAGGTCCCATATAACTGAGCGATCGGAAATGGTTTTTAGTAGAAATATTAACTTTGGTATTTTTGAAGAAAGAAGTTTAGGACTTTTTTTTAGATTTTTTATTATAATAAATTGGATTATATTATCATATTCTCATAAGGATCGACCAACTTTATCCGATGTTTTCGATATATATCCGGTTTTAACCGCAAGGGTAGCTTTCCTTTCTTGTTATTGTAATAAATTTGTTTTATTCAAGGTTTAAGACCTAATTTCTTGTTTTAAATAAGACTGCGCCTGTTTTTTACACTTGAAAATCCTATCACATGTGCTCAAAATCATGTGCGGCCGAGACCCGACCTCGCTTACCCACAGTTTAAACGACTTGTGCATATGGCAGAAATATGCGTATTCGTACAAGTCTCACATGTGATTGTATTGGTGTAGGCGAATAGGAAACTTTGCATTATAGGAGACTGCATTATAGGAAATTTGACCACTTTTTCTGTCCAGAAATAATATCTCAAGAACGGAACAAGATGTATAAATTCTGATTTTGAGTTCACATGGTCAATAGACTTAAAACTTGAAAAATTTGTAACATTTTGCTAATTCAAAATCTAAGCAAGATATTTCAATTTTGGTATGGTATTTTTTTTAAATTTAAAAAATCTTTTGATTTCTATAAATTGCGTTTGCTCTAGTCTCACAGCTAACAGATTAACATTAAAGGTTTTGAGGTTGCCTCCTTAAAATATGAATTTCTTCAAAGGCGCATAAAAGTGCTCATTCTTATTTGACTTATATGAAGAAAAATAAACAATCTACAACATGGACTAAATTACATTGACATTGACATTGAAATTACATAACTGAGAGCCAAAGGATATAGTCGGCCGTTGTTATTAAATTTCGTAAATCTTGATTTATTTAGAAAAACCGTTTTTCGAGATTTTTTTGCGCGGACAGACAGACGGACAGACAGACAGACGGACAAACGGACTCAGGAGACGGACTTACATCAACTCAGAAGGTGATCCTGATCAAGAATATATACACGTTATAGAGTCGGAGATGTCTCTTTCACTGCGATGCACTTTTTTGGATGCACCAAAATTATGATACCCTCTGCAAGGATATAAAAAGCATATTTTTAAATTATTTTACAGCTGTTAATATATAGAACATGCTAACAAAATGAATTTTTTACATTGTAACTTATCAACATTTTTATTTTCAGATGTCATCTTATGGAAAGTATTAATTAATGTGGACGATGTGCGGGTTATAATTGTAAAACATATAGACTTAAAGAAAAGAGATATGTGTCTTCAATTGTAAGATAATATAGGATCTTAGTATAAGTAAAAAAAAATAAAGATTTTCATGTAAATTTATAAACGTAAGAAAATTTAAATATATTTTTATGATTATTGTGTATGTGTACAAATTCGTAGTTTAATTTCCGATAAAAAAAATCAAATTAAGATTTTAATTTTTTAATTTTGTTTATTTAGTGAGACAAAAAGATTTTAACTTTTCCATATTCTTATAACTATAGCTTTAATCGGTGACAGCGACGCTTGCAGCGGAAATTTACTTTGGTTTAATAATTTTGATTGGTCGGAATTTTATTCGGTTTGGATTGTTTCCAGGATGGGCACTTGTTTTATGAATTTTGAAATGAGATTCGATGTTTATTTCTACTTTCTTCGATAAACTGATTTGAAATGTTCCCACACAAGGATCTGGGAATGTTGTTGGGGGAATTGATAGGAATAACCGAAAAACCGGCTGTACGGGGGTTTCGTTATCTTGGTTATTGGCAGATATGACACTCGCCCCTCCTTTAGAATTTTTAACATCCTTGTGGAATTTAACTAAGTGATGCCACGGAGAACATAGGCAAAGATAAGAGCTCATTTCCCAGCGGCTTATTTGAAACTCAAGTGCGCAGAGTTGGTCGTTGAATTTGCGAAGACCACTGATAGACTCCTTTAATCCGGTTTTAGTCTGTCCCATTAACGATCTCATTTCGTCCTGGACAAGTCGACAATTACCGCAACAATAGTGAAGATCAGACCTACGGAAAATAAAATCCGAAACTGAGGCAGTAAAGCCGCCATGCTTGGCTTGTACACTGTGTTTACAAAGCCAGCAATGGATGGTAGGCTGGGATGGAGAAATTTTTTTAATACAAGATTTAATGGAGCATTATTAAATTCAATTTAAATATATTATTTGAATTTATTAAATTCAATAAATTCTATATTAAATTCAATTTTAATATCGAAAAATATAATAGGAAAATGAAATAGAGATAAGAACCTCCCTTGCAAAAGAAAAAAAAGAGTCACAAAGAAGTACAAGGATAGATTATGCGAAATTATGTATCATTGAGAAGGAATCATCTCCGACCTCCAAGTATATTCTTGATTAGCATCGGCAGCCGAGTCAATATAGCCATGTCCGTATGAACTTTGAAAAAGTATTAATAAAGGTATTGAGGTATTTTGAAAAAGAATAGTTTAGTATATTCACTTGCCGTACCCGGACGTGTTTCTTCGATCGCTCTTGCCAGTTTGCAATTATTTTCGATCTTGAACTCAAGCTTTCTCCTTCTGCGACAAGTGGAAATATAACGATTAATCCCTAAAAATAAATTCGACTTAATAAGTTCATTGAACTATTTTTTTCCAAATTATACATTTAATCGGTTAAAGTTATCTTTATTGCGCTTTAACTATATTCTCCAACATAAGTCTCTCCGAGCTGTACTCTCCGGACGTAACCCGTTACATCATAGTTATTGTGGAGTTTGTTGTTCTTCACGACGCCGAACCTTCGTTGCACATCTCTTTTGTAACGTCATCTCTTACATCCGATCTGATCGTCCACTCTCGGTTACAGAGTGCTTCAGAGAGCCTAAATTCTTTACACGCTATTACAGTGGTCTGCATTCCGTCAAAAAAGAAGTCAAAAATGAGTCTTACTTGCACAGCAAAAAAATGTGAATTTGGTGGAACCATCACGGGGGACTCATACCTGTCTTGTTGGCTCTGCAATAACTGCTCACATATTAAATGTGCTGGAGGAGGACACAATGGACGGATAAGTGACCTTATCAACAAGAAAATTGGCTTGACATGGTCTTGCATCGCTTGTAGAGAAATTGAGTCAGAGATGCGGACTTTTATGAAACAGACGAGAAATGGTTTTCTAGATGTCCGCAAGCAATTCTCGGCCCTTAATGAGCAATTCCACGCTCTTGAAACTCAATTCCTTGGGCTAAAGTTGTTAAGCGAATCCCCCAGACGAAAAATTCCGAACAACAACCTGCTGACTGCTAAATTACTGAATACCCCTACATCCCATGCTGTACAAGTCGATGAATTTTCAACACCAAACATTTTACCGTCGCCTACTTGTCTACCTACTTATGCTGTTCCAGTACCAAGGGACTTGATGAGCCTTCCTAATATTTATCCCTTGCAAGAAGCGATCAGCGTACCAAGTACAAATCTCGAGCCACCTCTCATCTTGGAGTTTAACTTTAACTTTTAAGCATAAGAAGTTTAACTTTAAGCATAAGCGTTCTATTTCTTCTTTTAAAATAGTTCTACCTGATTCCTACCTTGAAAAAGCACTTGATCCTGTAGCTTGGCCTGAGCACAGTATCATTCATGAACTCCTAGCAAAAGACACTCAGAATCCTAGCCCTGCAGAAACTGCTTCAAAAAACTGAATAACATAGTATTTTCCTGCTGCTATCAAAATGTTAGAAGTATTCTGGGTAAGCTGAGCCAATTTTTTACAAAGAGTGCTTCTTTTGATTTTGATGCTATCGTGCTTACTGAAACTTGATTGGAATGTTCTTTCATCTATAAACACAATTGAAGCAGCTACGGATTGGTTTTACGAAATAGTTCATAATGCCTTGAATAAATTTGTTCCGGAAGTCCCAGTATCATTGTCTACAAAACCACCTTGGTATAATAAACACCTTTCTCCTCTTAAGAACAGGAAATCCAGAGCTTACAAAAAGTTTTTTAAGTCAGGATCGATGTGCCACCAGTCAAACTTTCAAACTCTATAAGCAGTATATCAGGAATTGTAAGGTAAACTTTCGTAATGATCCAAGCTCCTTCTACTCTTTTGTCAATATGAAACGTAAATCAAATCTTTTTCCTCCTTCCCTATCATATAAAAATATTTCACATTCTTCTGAGCAAGGTATTACTAATCTCTTTGCGTCATTTTTTCAAACCACCTATTCAGGATCTGTTCGAAGCTCTTTCAACAATAGATATATCATTCGCTGCTGGTCCTGACAATGTTCCTAGCTGTGTTCTAAGGTACTGTTCTGATATCCTTTGCTATCCTCTCACTATCTTATTCAACCTATCCATGGAGCAGGCATGTCTTCCCAAGAGATGGAACGAATCTTTTATTATTCCGCTTCACAAGAAAGGCTCTAAAGCACTTATTGAGAACTACCGGGGGATTGCTAAGCTATCTGCGATTCCCAAACTGCTTGAGAAACTGGTTACTTTCCAACTGCAACATTTTTGTAAAAGCATTATTTCCACTTCACAGCATGGTTTTGTCAAGCATCGCTCTACCACAACTAACCTTCTTGAATTCACTTCGTTTATCCACAGAGGATTTCTGAGCCGCATGCAAACTGATGTGGTATACACTGACTTTAGTAAAGCGTTTGACTCTGTCAACCACCATCTCCTCCTTCATAAGCTGTGTCTTATGGGGTTTTCTCCACATATAGTACAGTGGTTGACCTCTTATTTATCGAACCGCACGCAGCGTGTTTTGTTTAAAAACAGTTCATCACAGATTATAAACGTTTCATCTGGTGTCCCATAAGGTAGTCACTTAGGACCTCTTCTGTTTGTTCTTTTTGTCAACGATTTACCTTGTGTTGTAAACTATGCTACTACATTTATGTATGCTGATGATGACAAGTTATGTCTTTCTTTCTCAGACCATTTCCTTCATAGACACCTGCAACTAGACCTTAACGAAGTCTTCTTGTGGTGATCAAACAATCTCCTTTTGCTTAACTGCTCTAAGTGTAAGGTTATGACGTTCAATCGCAGTGTGCCTCACATCGTTTCGTACTCTCTTGGGAATAACGTCTTAGATCGTGTTTCCCTAATTAACGATCTTGGAGTCACTTTTGACAACAAGTTGTCCTTCAACGAACACATATCACTAACAGTTAATAAGGCCAGAGGTGTGCTAGCTTTTATCAAACGTTGGTCTAAAGAATTTGATGATCCTTTCACAACTAAAACTCTATACGTATCGTTGGTTCGTCCTATCTTGGAATACTGTTCTAGCGTTTGGAGTCCGCAATACTTTGTTCACCAAAGGAGGATTGAATCTGTCCAAAAGCAGTTTCTGCTATTTGCGTTAAAAAGCTTAAACTGGGATACTGCCACTTCCCTCCCGTCGTATAATTGCCGGTTAAAACTACTTAACCTACCTCCTTTAAAAGAGCGCCGTACTTGTGCTGGGGTTATGCTACTTCATGTGCTTATTCTTGGACAGGTTGACTCACAAGTACTTCTTGAAAAATTAATGTTTTCTGTGCCTAATAGAGTAACTAGATCCTTCCAACCCCTTTGGTTACCGATTTCTAGGTCTAATTTTGCGGAACACGATCCATTTCGCGTTATTTGTAAAAATTATAACTCATTGTCCCATTTATTATCCCCTGAACTATCCCTAAATGTAATTAAATCCAAAATTATGGAATATCTTTTAACTTAATTTATCCTTACATTTAGTTATAACTAGCAACCCCGGCCAACGTTGTTTTGCCCTTTTTTGTTTTCTATAAGGGCTAGCTGTTTTTTCTTCATTTATTTTGGTTAATAAATATTTTTCAGTATTTCAAGTACATCCAGTATTTTCACGTACAGCAAAATTCCCCTCGCCAATATCTAACTGTTGTTTAGAGAAAGGATGGATCCTGAAGCATTTGATCGCGCTTATTCTTGGTCAGTTCAAGCATTGAATTTATCAGCGTCCGTTAACCGTGAACACCTGAAAGGAGTAACAAAGGGCCGTAAAATAGTTTATCATTGTTTCTTATATCCCTAAATGACCGATCCAATTCCCCATTCCAATTTTACGTCCCATAGTGCATTCATCCAAAATATGGGCACTATACCCATAGACGATTGTGTTTATGTTGCACACTGCATCTGGATTATTTTGAATGTTCAATGACAGCTTAAGTGCTGAATGAACTTGGATTATAAAGTTGGATTATATCGGAATGCAAGACGATTGTATTGCAGGTTTCGATCTGTTGCAAGCTGTAAACGCGCTTCAGCTACCCTTGTCCAGTCGCGTTCATTAGTTTGAGACAGAATCAAACGGTCAAACGTTTGTACTTGCAAACGCTAGGATGCAAGCTGTAATCATTGCTGCAATCGTATCGAAACGCAGCTCGATTCAAATCAGCTAAATATCTTGTTCTGCATCGCAAATTAAAATCTATTTGAGAAGCACGAAGTCGAGCCATACTATTGCGGCGCTGTTCACGTGCAATTTCATGTTCTTCTTCAGTCCTTTCATATGCAGTATTTTGTATTCTTCTTGCATTACGGCTTTGTCGGGAAAGATTCGATCGTCTTGGTCGCGGCATTATTAATTAAACTTCACTTCACTTCAATCCACTTGTTAATTATTTATTTAATAGAAATAGTTTTAATATTGATTTCTTACAAATATCAATAGAGAGTGCAGAGGCTCTGGTGGTGCTTCAAGTTGAGGCAATTTCACTTTCCCGGAAGCGCAACACAATCCTTTTGGTTCGTTGTTAAATTTGAGAGCCTGACTTTGAATTTGACTTCGTTTCTAACTGACATTTTGACATTTTAATTTGACATTTTCATCTTAGCTGTCTGCCTAAATAAAAAATTTTAGGCACGGGAGGAACGCTGTCGAACGGGATAAAAAGTATCCTATGTCCGTCTCTTGGCTCTAAGCTACCTCCCTATCAATTTTCACTCAAATCTCTTCTGCCGTTCTTGAGTTA
Source organism: Drosophila bipectinata (assembly GCF_030179905.1). Taxonomy (NCBI): domain Eukaryota; kingdom Metazoa; phylum Arthropoda; class Insecta; order Diptera; family Drosophilidae; genus Drosophila; species Drosophila bipectinata. The sequence goes on along the minus strand of NC_091740.1, from coordinate 14,672,935 downwards.
TAAGTGGTGTAACATAACACGACTTTCTTTTATATATATAGATAGATTATAGAAATAACAGATCATTGTTAATAATAATAAATAAATAAAAAAAAAAAGTAATATTAAAAAAAAAAATGATTTTATGTTAGTAATTAATATGTATGTAGTAACTATATTTTCATGTTAGTAATTAATATTTCCTAATTAATATATGGAAAACCAAATTCATCCATATCTACCGATTTTAAGAAAAGTTATAGATTCTATAAGTATGGATTCTTCTTTCTTTTGCACGCAGTATGTAAGCCGGAACGGCAGGGATCGGCCGAATATATCCTATAGCTGGCATATAACTGATTAATCGGAAATGGTATAACTTTGGGGTTAGAGCTTAGAGTTAGAGAGTTAAAATTTTACACGAAAACTATTTTTGGCAAATTTGGCAATACGACATGTTTAATTTCATAAGGATCGGCCGACTTTATCTTATAGCTGCCATATAACTGAACTGGTTTTTGGTAAATATAACAACTTTGGTATTTTTGAAGATAGAAGCTTGGGCCTTTTTTTAAATTTTGTATTATAATATATTGGATTATATTATCATATTCTCATAAGGATCGGCCAACTATATCCGATGTTTCGCGATATATATCCGAAGTTAGCTTTCCTTTCTTGTTATACATGCATTTACATGCATTCTTCTCTTGTTTCGTTCTTAATTTTTCTTTTTTTCCCATCCTGTATTTCAGTGGCTTCTTCGTTGTTACACTCATTAAAAATATCTCCTTGTCTTGTTACTAAATGTCTTTTTAAATTTGTAGAACGATTTCCACTTAATTTTGTACCACACACCTTGAACTACGATTTATTTTCAAATGATTTAAATATATAAAGTTGATGCAATTTTTTATTGATTTCACGTTCATTTTCGTTTTAATTGTTCGTTAATAATTGGTTCCTTACACCCAAATGTGACAAAGGCAAATGAAACAAACCCCACAAACTTTCACATACATAAAAACAAATAAAAAACACTTTTTGAATAGTCTTACAAAGTCAAACGGTCCTGGAAAGAACAGAGAAAAAGGGAACAGAAAATATTGCTTGTCATTTAAGCGAGAACAAAATTTGTATACGAACAAAGCAAACGGTTGCTCTCAGACTTTTTGCTCAAAGACTCATTAAACAACACTTATTTTGAGACCCCAGCAATTGGTTAACAGTCATTTGCGAGCTATGGTTATTTTCAACCTAGGAGTAAAACATGTCAACCGGTCAGCTACTGAGACTCAGTAAGTGACAAAACCTTACTTGGACCTTACCTATATGACTCAAAATAGGTATTTGTTTTTTATGTTGTTTGGCAACAACTTGTTTCCTAAAATATATTGTTTAAGGCAAAGCGTGTAGGATTAGCAACGGCGCTTGATCCTGCTTGATACGCAACTCTGTAGTTTATGACCACGATAACGACAGCCTAGGATAGATTCAAAAATGAATCCCCATTTTTCGTTTCACTAAAACAGACCATACACATACAGAGCATTTAATAAGCCCTAAATATGTTAATAAGCTCAAGAGTACACATAACAAGAGACAGCTTTAAAGGGATAAACAATATTTAAAAAAAAAATACATTTATTATTTAATTTAAAATAATATTTATGAAGCAACAGGTCAAGAGCAGAACAAACAGACCCATTTGAGAGGTTTCTGTAAGACATTGATCAGAGGTTTTTTTCTGACAACAAGCACGGGTGGGACCTATTTTTAAAAGCTATTATGTGTATTATATTTATCATTTGTTATTATAGGAGTTCAATGGGCCTTGCTTATGGTCAGCATCTTCAACTAGCGACCTTCACTCTTGCCTCTCATCTCATCGTGTACCCTATCGTACATTGAATTCTTCTACGAATTACGAATTGTAATAAGGGGTTCTCGATATTAAATTTTAACGGTTTTCAATTGTCTGGTTAATAATAATATATTATTTGTTAGGCTTGTAACTTTACATCCATTTATTTGAAGTTGGCGGCGCATGTGATTTTCGTTTACTGAAACATCTGAAACCAAAAATTCCGACGGGATTAGGAAGAGTATACGTTTGGTTCTGGTATGAACTAGTATTATTATTTAATTAATTATTAAAAACTATTGAGTAATTGATAACTAAAACAAAAAAGGAAATCTAAGTTCGGTCGCAGCCGAAGTTGATATACCCTTGCAGTTAAAACCGGATATATATCGCAAACATCGGATATAGTTGGCCGATCCTAATGAAATTTGGTAGGTTAGATGAACTGACCAAAACTAGAATCTGTACCAAGTTCCAGCTTTCTATCTTCAAAAACACAAAAGTTGGGTCAATTCCGATCAATCAGTTATATGACAGCTATAGGATATAGTCGGCCGATCCCGGCCGTTCCGACTTATATACTGCGTGCAAAGGAAAGAAGGGTGTGTGCAAAGTTTCAAGTCGATAGCTTTAAAACTGACAGACTAGTTCGCGTAGAAACAGACAGACAGACCGACAGACGGACATGCTCATATTAACTCAGGAGGTGATCCTGATCAAGAATATATATACTTTATAGGGTCGGAGATGTCTCCTTCACTGCGTTGCACACTTTTGGACAAAATTATAATATCCTCTGCAAGGGTATAAAAATAAAGCTTGGACGATGTGCTTTAGAATGAATATAGTCACACATTTGCCCGATGCGATCACACACACATGTGCCACCTCTAAGAAAACCTTTAAAAGTAATTCAAACTCTCAATATTTGTGTTTTTACCAAATACCAACTCTGGTATTTTTGAAGATTGAAGCTTGGGACTTTTTATTACATTTTTATACTCAAATTTAAAAATGTTTTACATGAGCGCTATTTTACATGGGCAAAATAATAGGACATGCCAAATTTCGTAAGGATCAGCCGACTATATACTATAGCTGCCATATAACTGAACGATCGGAAATGACCCAACTTTCGTGTTTTTGAAGATAGTAACCTGGAACTTGGTACAGATTATATTTTTGTCAGTTAATCCGATCTACCAAATTTCATAACGATCAGTCGACTATATCTAATAGGTCCCATATAACTGAGCGATCGGAAATGGTTTTTAGTAGAAATATTAACTTTGGTATTTTTGAAGAAAGAAGTTTAGGACTTTTTTTTAGATTTTTTATTATAATAAATTGGATTATATTATCATATTCTCATAAGGATCGACCAACTTTATCCGATGTTTTCGATATATATCCGGTTTTAACCGCAAGGGTAGCTTTCCTTTCTTGTTATTGTAATAAATTTGTTTTATTTAAGGTTTAAGACCTAATTTCTTGTTTTAAATAAGACTGCGCCTGTTTTTTACACTTGAAAATCCTATCACATGTGCTCAAAATCATGTGCGGCCGAGACCCGACCTCGCTTACCCACAGTTTAAACGACTTGTGCATATGGCAGAAATATGCGTATTCGTACAAGTCTCACATGTGATTGTATTGGTGTAGGCGAATAGGAAACTTTGCATTATAGGAGACTGCATTATAGGAAATTTGACCACTTTTTCTGTCCAGAAATAATATCTCAAGAACGGAACAAGATGTTTAAATTCTGATTTTGAGTTCACATGGTCAATAGACTTAAAACTTGAAAAATTTGTAACATTTTGCTAATTCAAAATCTAAGCAAGATATTTCAATTTTGGTATGGTATTTTTTTTAAATTTAAAAAATCTTTTGATTTCTATAAATTGCGTTTGCTCTAGTCTCACAGCTAACAGATTAACATTAAAGGTTTTGAGGTTGCCTCCTTAAAATATGAATTTCTTCAAAGGCGCATAAAAGTGCTCATTCTTATTTGACTTATATGAAGAAAAATAAACAATCTACAACATGGACTAAATTACATTGACATTGACATTGAAATTACATAACTGAGAGCCAAAGGATATAGTCGGCCGTTGTTATTAAATTTCGTAAATCTTGATTTATTTAGAAAAACCGTTTTTCGAGATTTTTTTGCGCGGACAGACAGACGGACAGACAGACAGACGGACAAACGGACTCAGGAGACGGACTTACATCAACTCAGAAGGTGATCCTGATCAAGAATATATACACGTTATAGAGTCGGAGATGTCTCTTTCACTGCGATGCACTTTTTTGGATGCACCAAAATTATGATACCCTCTGCAAGGGTATAAAAAGCATATTTTTAAATTATTTTACAGCTGTTAATATATAGAACATGCTAACAAAATGAATTTTTTACATTGTAACTTATCAACATTTTTATTTTCAGATGTCATCTTATGGAAAGTATTAATTAATGTGGACGATGTGCGGGTTATAATTGTAAAACATATAGACTTAAAGAAAAGAGATATGTGTCTTCAATTGTAAGATAATATAGGATCTTAGTATAAGTAAAAAAAAATAAAGATTTTCATGTAAATTTATAAACGTAAGAAAATTTAAATATATTTTTATGATTATTGTGTATGTGTACAAATTCGTAGTTTAATTTCCGATAAAAAAAATCAAATTAAGATTTTAATTTTTTAATTTTGTTTATTTAGTGAGACAAAAAGATTTTAACTTTTCCATATTCTTATAACTATAGCTTTAATCGGTGACAGCGACGCTTGCAGCGGAAATTTACTTTGGTTTAATAATTTTGATTGGTCGGAATTTTATTCGGTTTGGATTGTTTCCAGGATGGGCACTTGTTTTATGAATTTTGAAATGAGATTCGATGTTTATTTCTACTTTCTTCGATAAACTGATTTGAAATGTTCCCACACAAGGATCTGGGAATGTTGTTGGGGGAATTGATAGGAATAACCGAAAAACCGGCTGTACGGGGGTTTCGTTATCTTGGTTATTGGCAGATATGACACTCGCCCCTCCTTTAGAATTTTTAACATCCTTGTGGAATTTAACTAAGTGATGCCACGGAGAACATAGGCAAAGATAAGACCTCATTTCCTAGCTCATTTCCCAGCGGCTTATTTGAAACTCAAGTGCGCAGAGTTGGTCGTTGAATTTGCGAAGACCACTGATAGACTCCTTTAATCCGGTTTTAGTCTGTCCCATTAACGATCTCATTTCGTCCTGGACAAGTCGACAATTACCGCAACAATAGTGAAGATCAGACCTACGGAAAATAAAATCCGAAACTGAGGCAGTAAAGCCGCCATGCTTGGCTTGTACACTGTGTTTACAAAGCCAGCAATGGATGGTAGGCTGGGATGGAGAAATTTTTTTAATACAAGATTTAATGGAGCATTATTAAATTCAATTTAAATATATTATTTGAATTTATTAAATTCAATAAATTCTATATTAAATTCAATTTTAATATCGAAAAATATAATAGGAAAATGAAATAGAGATAAGAACCTCCCTTGCAAAAGAAAAAAAAGAGTCACAAAGAAGTACAAGGATAGATTATGCGAAATTATGTATCATTGAGAAGGAATCATCTCCGACCTCCAAGTATATTCTTGATTAGCATCGGCAGCCGAGTCAATATAGCCATGTCCGTATGAACTTTGAAAAAGTATTAATAAAGGTATTGAGGTATTTTGAAAAAGAATAGTTTAGTATATTCACTTGCCGTACCCGGACGTGTTTCTTCGATCGCTCTTGCCAGTTTGCAATTATTTTCGATCTTGAACTCAAGCTTTCTCCTTCTGCGACAAGTGGAAATATAACGATTAATCCCTAAAAATAAATTCGACTTAATAAGTTCATTGAACTATTTTTTTCCAAATTATACATTTAATCGGTTAAAGTTATCTTTATTGCGCTTTAACTATATTCTCCAACATAAGTCTCTCCGAGCTGTACTCTCCGGACGTAACCCGTTACATCATAGTTATTGTGGAGTTTGTTGTTCTTCACGACGCCGAACCTTCGTTGCACATCTCTTTTGTAACATCATCTCTTACATCCGATCTGATCGTCCACTCTCGGTTACAGAGTGCTTCAGAGAGCCTAAATTCTTTACACGCTATTACAGTGGTCTGCATTCCGTCAAAAAAGAAGTCAAAAATGAGTCTTACTTGCACAGCAAAAAAATGTGAATTTGGTGGAACCATCACGGGGGACTCATACCTGTCTTGTTGGCTCTGCAATAACTGCTCACATATTAAATGTGCTGGAGGAGGACACAATGGACGGATAAGTGACCTTATCAACAAGAAAATTGGCTTGACATGGTCTTGCATCGCTTGTAGAGAAATTGAGTCAGAGATGCGGACTTTTATGAAACAGACGAGAAATGGTTTTCTAGATGTCCGCAAGCAATTCTCGGCCCTTAATGAGCAATTCCACGCTCTTGAAACTCAATTCCTTGGGCTAAAGTTGTTAAGCGAATCCCCCAGACGAAAAATTCCGAACAACAACCTGCTGACTGCTAAATTACTGAATACCCCTACATCCCATGCTGTACAAGTCGATGAATTTTCAACACCAAACATTTTACCGTCGCCTACTTGTCTACCTACTTATGCTGTTCCAGTACCAAGGGACTTGATGAGCCTTCCTAATATTTATCCCTTGCAAGAAGCGATCAGCGTACCAAGTACAAATCTCGAGCCACCTCTCATCTTGGAGTTTAACTTTAACTTTTAAGCATAAGAAGTTTAACTTTAAGCATAAGCGTTCTATTTCTTCTTTTAAAATAGTTCTACCTGATTCCTACCTTGAAAAAGCACTTGATCCTGTAGCTTGGCCTGAGCACAGTATCATTCATGAACTCCTAGCAAAAGACACTCAGAATCCTAGCCCTGCAGAAACTGCTTCAAAAAACTGAATAACATAGTATTTTCCTGCTGCTATCAAAATGTTAGAAGTATTCTGGGTAAGCTGAGCCAATTTTTTACAAAGAGTGCTTCTTTTGATTTTGATGCTATCGTGCTTACTGAAACTTGATTGGAATGTTCTTTCATCTATAAACACAATTGAAGCAGCTACGGATTGGTTTTACGAAATAGTTCATAATGCCTTGAATAAATTTGTTCCGGAAGTCCCAGTATCATTGTCTACAAAACCACCTTGGTATAATAAACACCTTTCTCCTCTTAAGAACAGGAAATCCAGAGCTTACAAAAAGTTTTTTAAGTCAGGATCGATGTGCCACCAGTCAAACTTTCAAACTCTATAAGCAGTATATCAGGAATTGTAAGGTAAACTTTCGTAATGATCCAAGCTCCTTCTACTCTTTTGTCAATATGAAACGTAAATCAAATCTTTTTCCTCCTTCCCTATCATATAAAAATATTTCACATTCTTCTGAGCAAGGTATTACTAATCTCTTTGCGTCATTTTTTCAAACCACCTATTCAGGATCTGTTCGAAGCTCTTTCAACAATAGATATATCATTCGCTGCTGGTCCTGACAATGTTCCTAGCTGTGTTCTAAGGTACTGTTCTGATATCCTTTGCTATCCTCTCACTATCTTATTCAACCTATCCATGGAGCAGGCATGTCTTCCCAAGAGATGGAACGAATCTTTTATTATTCCGCTTCACAAGAAAGGCTCTAAAGCACTTATTGAGAACTACCGGGGGATTGCTAAGCTATCTGCGATTCCCAAACTGCTTGAGAAACTGGTTACTTTCCAACTGCAACATTTTTGTAAAAGCATTATTTCCACTTCACAGCATGGTTTTGTCAAGCATCGCTCTACCACAACTAACCTTCTTGAATTCACTTCGTTTATCCACAGAGGATTTCTGAGCCGCATGCAAACTGATGTGGTATACACTGACTTTAGTAAAGCGTTTGACTCTGTCAACCACCATCTCCTCCTTCATAAGCTGTGTCTTATGGGGTTTTCTCCACATATAGTACAGTGGTTGACCTCTTATTTATCGAACCGCACGCAGCGTGTTTTGTTTAAAAACAGTTCATCACAGATTATAAACGTTTCATCTGGTGTCCCATAAGGTAGTCACTTAGGACCTCTTCTGTTTGTTCTTTTTGTCAACGATTTACCTTGTGTTGTAAACTATGCTACTACATTTATGTATGCTGATGATGACAAGTTATGTCTTTCTTTCTCAGACCATTTCCTTCATAGACACCTGCAACTAGACCTTAACGAAGTCTTCTTGTGGTGATCAAACAATCTCCTTTTGCTTAACTGCTCTAAGTGTAAGGTTATGACGTTCAATCGCAGTGTGCCTCACATCGTTTCGTACTCTCTTGGGAATAACGTCTTAGATCGTGTTTCCCTAATTAACGATCTTGGAGTCACTTTTGACAACAAGTTGTCCTTCAACGAACACATATCACTAACAGTTAATAAGGCCAGAGGTGTGCTAGCTTTTATCAAACGTTGGTCTAAAGAATTTGATGATCCTTTCACAACTAAAACTCTATACGTATCGTTGGTTCGTCCTATCTTGGAATACTGTTCTAGCGTTTGGAGTCCGCAATACTTTGTTCACCAAAGGAGGATTGAATCTGTCCAAAAGCAGTTTCTGCTATTTGCGTTAAAAAGCTTAAACTGGGATACTGCCACTTCCCTCCCGTCGTATAATTGCCGGTTAAAACTACTTAACCTACCTCCTTTAAAAGAGCGCCGTACTTGTGCTGGGGTTATGCTACTTCATGTGCTTATTCTTGGACAGGTTGACTCACAAGTACTTCTTGAAAAATTAATGTTTTCTGTGCCTAATAGAGTAACTAGATCCTTCCAACCCCTTTGGTTACCGATTTCTAGGTCTAATTTTGCGGAACACGATCCATTTCGCGTTATTTGTAAAAATTATAACTCATTGTCCCATTTATTATCCCCTGAACTATCCCTAAATGTAATTAAATCCAAAATTATGGAATATCTTTTAACTTAATTTATCCTTACATTTAGTTATAACTAGCAACCCCGGCCAACGTTGTTTTGCCCTTTTTTGTTTTCTATAAGGGCTAGCTGTTTTTTCTTCATTTATTTTGGTTAATAAATATTTTTCAGTATTTCAAGTACATCCAGTATTTTCACGTACAGCAAAATTCCCCTCGCCAATATCTAACTGTTGTTTAGAGAAAGGATGGATCCTGAAGCATTTGATCGCGCTTATTCTTGGTCAGTTCAAGCATTGAATTTATCAGCGTCCGTTAACCGTGAACACCTGAAAGGAGTAACAAAGGGCCGTAAAATAGTTTATCATTGTTTCTTATATCCCTAAATGACCGATCCAATTCCCCATTCCACTTTTACGTCCCATAGTGCATTCATCCAAAATATGGGCACTATACCCATAGACGATTGTGTTTATGTTGCACACTGCATCTGGATTATTTTGAATGTTCAATGACAGCTTAAGTGCTGAATGAACTTGGATTATAAAGTTGGATTATATCGGAATGCAAGACGATTGTATTGCAGGTTTCGATCTGTTGCAAGCTGTAAACGCGCTTCAGCTACCCTTGTCCAGTCGCGTTCATTAGTTTGAGACAGAATCAAACGGTCAAACGTTTGTACTTGCAAACGCTAGGATGCAAGCTGTAATCATTGCTGCAATCGTATCGAAACGCAGCTCGATTCAAATCAGCTAAATATCTTGTTCTGCATCGCAAATTAAAATCTATTTGAGAAGCACGAAGTCGAGCCATACTATTGCGGCGCTGTTCACGTGCAATTTCATGTTCTTCTTCAGTCCTTTCATATGCAGTATTTTGTATTCTTCTTGCATTACGGCTTTGTCGGGAAAGATTCGATCGTCTTGGTCGCGGCATTATTAATTAAACTTCACTTCACTTCAATCCACTTGTTAATTATTTATTTAATAGAAATAGTTTTAATATTGATTTCTTACAAATATCAATAGAGAGTGCAGAGGCTCGGGTGATGCTTCAAGTTGAGGCAATTTCACTTTCCCGGAAGCGCAACACAATCCTTTTGGTTCGTTGTTAAATTTGAGAGCCTGACTTTGAATTTGACTTCGTTTCTAACTGACATTTTGACATTTTAATTTGACATTTTCATCTTAGCTGTCTGCCTAAATAAAAAATTTTAGGCACGGGAGGAACGCTGTCGAACGGGATAAAAAGTATCCTATGTCCGTCTCTTGGCTCTAAGCTACCTCCCTATCAATTTTCACTCAAATCTCTTCTGCCGTTCTTGAGTTATAAGTGGTGTAACATAACACGACTTTCTTTTATATATATAGATAGATTATAGAAATAACAGATCATTGTTAATAATAATAAATAAATAAAAAAAAAAGTAATATTAAAAAAAAAAATGATTTTATGTTAGTAATTAATATGTATGTAGTAACTATATTTTCATGTTAGTAATTAATATTTCCTAATTAATATATGGAAAACCAAATTCATCCATATCTACCGATTTTAAGAAAAGTTATAGATTCTATAAGTATGGATTCTTCTTTCTTTTGCACGCAGTATGTAAGCCGGAACGGCAGGGATCGGCCGAATATATCCTATAGCTGGCATATAACTGATTAATCGGAAATGGTATAACTTTGGGGTTAGAGCTTAGAGTTAGAGAGTTAAAATTTTACACGAAAACTATTTTTGGCAAATTTGGCAATACGACATGTTTAATTTCATAAGGATCGGCCGACTTTATCTTATAGCTGCCATATAACTGAACTGGTTTTTGGTAAATATAACAACTTTGGTATTTTTGAAGATAGAAGCTTGGGCCTTTTTTTAAATTTTGTATTATAATATATTGGATTATATTATCATATTCTCATAAGGATCGGCCAACTATATCCGATGTTTCGCGATATATATCCGAAGTTAGCTTTCCTTTCTTGTTATACATGCATTTACATGCATTCTTCTCTTGTTTCGTTCTTAATTTTTCTTTTTTTCCCATCCTGTATTTCAGTGGCTTCTTCGTTGTTACACTCATTAAAAATATCTCCTTGTCTTGTTACTAAATGTCTTTTTAAATTTGTAGAATGATTTCCACTTAATTTTGTACCACACACCTTGAACTACGATTTATTTTCAAATGATTGAAATATATAAAGTTGATGCAATTTTTTGTTGATTTCACGTTCATTTTCGTTTTAATTGTTCGTTAATAATTGGTTCCTTACACCCAAATGTGACAAAGGCAAATGAAACAAGCCCCACAAACTTTCACATACATAAAAACAAATAAAAAACACTTTTTGAATAGTCTTACAAAGTCAAACGGTCCTGGGAAGAACAGAGAAAAAGGGAACAGAAAATATTGCTTGTCATTTAAGCGAGAACAAAATTTGTATACGAACAAAGCAAACGGTTGCTCTCAGACTTTTTGCTCAAAGACTCATTAAACAACACTTATTTTGAGACCCCAGCAATTGGTTAACAGTCATTTGCGAGCTATGGTTATTTTCAACCTAGGAGTAAAACATGTCAACCGGTCAGCTACTGAGACTCAGTAAGTGACAAAACCTTACTTGGACCTTACCTATATGACTCAAAATAGGTATTTGTTTTTTATGTTGTTTGGCAACAACTTGTTTCCTAAAATATATTGTTTAAGGAAAAGTGTGTAGGATTAGCAACGGCGCTTGATCCTGCTTGATACGCAACTCTGTAGTTTATGACCACGATAACGACAGCCTAGGATAGATTCAAAAATGAATCCCCATTTTTCGTTTCACTAAAACAGACCATACACATACAGAGCATTTAATAAGCCCTAAATATGTTAATAAGCTCAAGAGTACACATAACAAGAGACAGCTTTAAAGGGATAAACAATATTTAAAAAAAAAATACATTTATTATTTAATTTAAAATAATATTTATGAACCAACAGGTCAAGAGCAGAACAAACAGACCCATTTGAGAGGTTTCTGTAAGACATTGATCAGAGGTTTTTTTCTGACAACAAGCACGGGTGGGACCTATTTTTAAAAGCTATTATGTGTATTATATTTATCATTTGTTATTATAGGAGTTCAATGGGCCTTGCTTATGGTCAGCATCTTCAACTAGCGACCTTCACTCTTGCCTCTCATCTCATCGTGTACCCTATCGTACATTGAATTCTTCTACGAATTACGAATTGTAATAAGGGGTTCTCGATATTAAATTTTAACGGTTTTCAATTGTCTGGTTAATAATAATATATTATTTGTTAGGCTTGCAACTTTACATCCATTTATTTGAAGTTGGCGGCGCATGTGATTTTCGTTTACTGAAACATCTGAAACCAAAAATTCCGACGGGATTAGGAAGAGTATACGTTTGGTTCTGGTATGAACTAGTATTATTATTTAATTAATTATTAAAAACTATTGAGTAATTGATAACTAAAACAAAAAAGGAAATCTAAGTTCGGTCGCAGCCGAAGTTGATATACCCTTGCAGTTAAAACCGGATATATATCGCAAACATCGGATATAGTTGGCCGATCCTAATGAAATTTGGTAGGTTAGATGAACTGACCAAAACTAGAATCTGTACCAAGTTCCAGCTTTCTATCTTCAAAAACACAAAAGTTGGGTCAATTCCGATCAATCAGTTATATGACAGCTATAGGATATAGTCGGCCGATCCCGGCCGTTCCGACTTATATACTGCGTGCAAAGGAAAGAAGGGTGTGTGCAAAGTTTCAAGTCGATAGCTTTAAAACTGACAGACTAGTTCGCGTAGAAACAGACAGACAGACCGACAGACGGACATGCTCATATTAACTCAGGAGGTGATCCTGATCAAGAATATATATACTTTATAGGGTCGGAGATGTCTCCTTCACTGCGTTGCACACTTTTGGACAAAATTATAATATCCTCTGCAAGGGTATAAAAATAAAGCTTGGACGATGTGCTTTAGAATGAATATAGTCACACATTTGCCCGATGCGATCACACACACATGTGCCACCTCTAAGAAAACCTTTAAAAGTAATTCAAACTCTCAATATTTGTGTTTTTACCAAATACCAACTCTGGTATTTTTGAAGATTGAAGCTTGGGACTTTTTATTACATTTTTATACTCAAATTTAAAAATGTTTTACATGAGCGCTATTTTACATGGGCAAAATAATAGGACATGCCAAATTTCGTAAGGATCAGCCGACTATATACTATAGCTGCCATATAACTGAACGATCGGAAATGACCCAACTTTCGTGTTTTTGAAGATAGTAACCTGGAACTTGGTACAGATTATATTTTTGTCAGTTAATCCGATCTACCAAATTTCATAACGATCAGTCGACTATATCTAATAGGTCCCATATAACTGAGCGATCGGAAATGGTTTTTAGTAGAAATATTAACTTTGGTATTTTTGAAGAAAGAAGTTTAGGACTTTTTTTTAGATTTTTTATTATAATAAATTGGATTATATTATCATATTCTCATAAGGATCGACCAACTTTATCCGATGTTTTCGATATATATCCGGTTTTAACCGCAAGGGTAGCTTTCCTTTCTTGTTATTGTAATAAATTTGTTTTATTTAAGGTTTAAGACCTAATTTCTTGTTTTAAATAAGACTGCGCCTGTTTTTTACACTTGAAAATCCTATCACATGTGCTCAAAATCATGTGCGGCCGAGACCCGACCTCGCTTACCCACAGTTTAAACGACTTGTGCATATGGCAGAAATATGCGTATTCGTACAAGTCTCACATGTGATTGTATTGGTGTAGGCGAATAGGAAACTTTGCATTATAGGAGACTGCATTATAAGAAATTTGACCACTTTTTCTGTCCAGTAATATCTCAAGAACGGAACAAGATGTTTAAATTCTGATTTTGAGTTCACATGGTCAATAGACTTAAAACTTGAAAAATTTGTAACATTTTGCTAATTCAAAATCTAAGCAAGATATTTCAATTTTGGTATGGTTTTTTTTTTTAAATTTAAAAAATCTTTTGATTTCTATAAATTGCGTTTGCTCTAGTCTCACAGCTAACAGATTAACATTAAAGGTTTTGAGGTTGCCTCCTTAAAATATGAATTTCTTCAAAGGCGCATAAAAGTGCTCATTCTTATTTGACTTATATGAAGAAAAATAAACAATCTACAACATGGACTAAATTACATTGACATTGACATTGAAATTACATAACTGAGAGCCAAAGGATATAGTCGGCCGTTGTTATTAAATTTCGTAAATCTTGATTTATTTAGAAAAACCGTTTTTCGAGATTTTTTTGCGCGGACAGACAGACGGACAGACAGACAGACGGACAAACGGACTCAGGAGACGGACTTACATCAACTCAGAAGGTGATCCTGATCAAGAATATATACACGTTATAGAGTCGGAGATGTCTCTTTCACTGCGATGCACTTTTTTGGATGCACCAAAATTATGATACCCTCTGCAAGGGTATAAAAAGCATATTTTTAAATTATTTTACAGCTGTTAATATATAGAACATGCTAACAAAATGAATTTTTTACATTGTAACTTATCAACATTTTTATTTTCAGATGTCATCTTATGGAAAGTATTAATTAATGTGGACGATGTGCGGGTTATAATTGTAAAACATATAGACTTAAAGAAAAGAGATATGTGTCTTCAATTGTAAGATAATATAGGATCTTAGTATAAGTAAAAAAAAATAAAGATTTTCATGTAAATTTATAAACGTAAGAAAATTTAAATATATTTTTATGATTATTGTGTATGTGTACAAATTCGTAGTTTAATTTCCGATAAAAAAAATCAAATTAAGATTTTAATTTTTTAATTTTGTTTATTTAGTGAGACAAAAAGATTTTAACTTTTCCATATTCTTATAACTATAGCTTTAATCGGTGACAGCGACGCTTGCAGCGGAAATTTACTTTGGTTTAATAATTTTGATTGGTCGGAATTTTATTCGGTTTGGATTGTTTCCAGGATGGGCACTTGTTTTATGAATTTTGAAATGAGATTCGATGTTTATTTCTACTTTCTTCGATAAACTGATTTGAAATGTTCCCACACAAGGATCTGGGAATGTTGTTGGGGGAATTGATAGGAATAACCGAAAAACCGGCTGTACGGGGGTTTCGTTATCTTGGTTATTGGCAGATATGACACTCGCCCCTCCTTTAGAATTTTTAAAGCTCATTTCCTAGCTCATTTCCCAGCGGCTTATTTGAAACTCAAGTGCGCAGAGTTGGTCGTTGAATTTGCGAAGACCACTGATAGACTCCTTTAATCCGGTTTTAGTCTGTCCCATTAACGATCTCATTTCGCCCTGGACAAGTCGACAATTACCGCAACAATAGTGAAGATCAGACCTACGGAAAATAAAATCCGAAACAGAGGCAGTAAAGCCGCCATGCTTGGCTTGTACACTGTGTTTACAAAGCCAGCAATGGATGGTAGGCTGGGATGGAGAAATTTTTTTAATACAAGATTTAATGGAGCATTATTAAATTCAATTTAAATATATTATTTGAATTTATTAAATTCAATAAATTCTATATTAAATTCAATTTTAGTATCGAAAAATATAATAGGAAAATGAAATAGAGATAAGAACCTCCCTTGCAAAAGAAAAAAAAGAGTCACAAAGAAGTACAAGGATAGATTATGCGAAATTATGTATCATTGAGAAGGAATCATCTCCGACCTCCAAGTATATTCTTGATTAGCATCGGCAGCCGAGTCAATATAGCCATGTCCGTATGAACTTTGAAAAAGTATTAATAAAGGTATTGAGGTATTTTGAAAAAGAATAGTTTAGTATATTCACTTGCCGTACCCGGACGTGTTTCTTCGATCGCTCTTGCCAGTTTGCAATTATTTTCGATCTTGAACTCAAGCTTTCTCCTTCTGCGACAAGTGGAAATATAACGATTAATCCCTAAAAATAAATTCGACTTAATAAGTTCATTGAACTATTTTTTTCCAAATTATACATTGTAACGAACTATTATTCTGCTTCCGCTCGCCACAATTTGCCGCGGCTAGCTCACAGAGTTTCGCGGATCCGTTCCACCGAATTTATAGATTCGACGTGATTGCCCAAGCCCAGAAAATAATACAAGTAGCTTTACGTTGCGTAGTCTCTTTATTTTCCGCTCTCTCTGTTTACAACTGTGATTCATGCGGGTTCCCGGGAATGACCCTTGGTGTGTCCTTGGTGACCCTTGGTGTGTCCTTGGTGACCCTTGGTGTGTCCGTCCTGGATATCTCCTCCGTTTCTGGTGTTTCCGCTGCTGCTCTTGTTGCCGGGGCTCCTCCTCGTTGATCCGTCGTCACCTTCCACCTCTTCGGTTCGGTCTGGCCTTCGGCTATGAACTGAAAAGCCTCCACTACGCCGTCGGGGATACGCGCATACGCGCCGTACCGCCGGGGCTCGGGAGTTGGCGGGCTGTAGCCTCCGCTACACCAGGATGAACGCCGTGCTCTGCGCACCGGCGACGCTGGTTCGGGAGATAGCTACTGGCTGTCGCCTCTGCACCACCAGGGAGATGCGCCGTGCATGCGCACCGGCGGACCTGGTTCGGGGTGTGCGGCCTGTAGGCTCCGCTACGCCAGGAGCACGCCGTGCTTTTCGCACCGGCGAGTCTGGTTTGGGAGATGGCTACTGGTGGTCGTCCCCGCAACCCGTTGTGCATGCGCACCAGCGGCCCTGGTTCAGAGATTGCTGTCTACAGCCGGCTCCGCTACGCCAGGAGACGCCGTGCCTTTCCGCACCGGCGGGCCTGGATTGGGAGTTGCCGAAGTCTTGTCAGTCGCCTGTCCAGGACCGTACGTCACTCTTTCGGCCGGGTGACCACCGCGCGTACGCGCCAATGGGCCCGGGTCAAGAGCTGCTTGGTGGGTGATCGGGGCCTCCCCGATCGCGTTCCAAAGCGGGCGTGAGTTCCCGAGTTGGCTTATCCGCGTCCTGCAGGACCACGCCTGTTGGTTGCGAGTCAAGAACCCGCGTGGCGTACGCCAGACTTGTTCTTTCCTCACTTCCTTGCAAGGCTACCTGCTTTGACTTGGAATAGCCCACGCTCGACTCTGTTGCCCTGTAGCTTCCGAGGAAACCAACCGACGCCGATCCTCTCTCGTCTTGTCCTTCTCGTCCTCCGGAGCGAAACCGGGCTCGGGATCTTGAGTCGGCCTGTCCTTTCCGGTGCAGGACCACGCCTGTTGGTTGTGAGTCAGGAGTCCGAATGGCGTACGCCAGACTTATCCTTTCTGCACTTCCTAGCAAGGCTACCTGCCGTGGCCAGGAACTGGTCCAACTCGTCTCCTGTCGCCTAGGTCGTTCCCCGTAAATGTCCTCGTACCGTTCTTTCCTTGTCTCGTTCGTTCTCCTTACGTTTGGCTGTCGGACTCTCCAAAGGCGGTCTTTCAACTCAAACAACCGAATCCTTTTTAGCAACGCTCTAACACTTGATTGGCGGACTCTCCAAAGGCGGTCCCCAACTCAACGCTACAAGCTTCCTAAAAAGACTCGTCCCGAGCCGCTCCAGTGGGCCTCCTTTTATACTGACTGGAGCGCCCGTTAATCCTCCTGGACTCTGCTCCTGCCGTTAATCCTGCTTCCAGAATCACGCCACTTTCCCGTTGGCGGGCTGCCGTTACTCCTGTTTCCAAGATCACGCCACTTTCCCGTTGGCGGGCTGCCGTTACTCCTTTTTCCTGCTGGCAGGTGGCCATCCGTGCGGCCGTTGCCCTTTTCCGTTCGGCCACTGACCCCTGCTGTTGCTATGCGACGTGACGCTGGCCTCCTCCGCCTCCCCTGTTGCTCCTTGCTCCTTTGCTGCTCCCACTCATGTCGCCCATCCTGAACTCCGCTGCGCGGCGGGCTCATGTGCCCGCCGTCGCCTCGGGAGCCGTTACGTTCCACGTTGATCCGCCTTCCACTCGATGATGGAGCTCTGCCTCTCACTGCCCTCACTGCCTTCCCATTCGTCCACTGGTGCTCCGGGGACCGTTACGTTCCACGTCGATTCCGTCTTCCCACTGGGCGATGTAACCTTGCATTTCCATTTGTCTGCTGGGGCTCCGGGAACCGTTACGTTCCACGTTGATTCCGTCTTCCCACTGGACGATGTAACCTTGCATTTCCACTTGTCTGCTGGTGCTCCGGGAACCGTTACGTTCCACGTTGATTCCGTCTTCCCACTGGACGATGTAACCTTGCATTTCCATTCGTCCACTGGTGCTCCGGGGACCGTTACGTTCCACGTCGATTCCGTCTTCCCACTGGGCGATGTAACCTTGCATTTCCACTTGTCTGCTGGTGCTCCGGGAACCGTTACGTTCCACGTTGATTCCGTCTTCCCACTGGGCGTTGTAACCCTGTCCTTCCATTCGTCTACTGCTGCTCCAGGAACCGTTACGTTCCACCTCGATTCTGTCTTCGCCCTTGATGGTGAACCCTACCCCTCCCCGTTCGTATTGGTCATCAGCCTATCTCCTGCGGCCCCCTAAACTGATTGGCTATTGCTGTCTTAGCGTGTGAGGAGGCGAATTCTCCTCACACTTCCCCCCTTCTTCGGGAACGACAGAGACACTTGCCAATGTAACGAAAACTTCGCCACTCTCAGCTCACCGAAAAAAAACTGTGCCTGATCGCTCTTCTCTTTGGTGGGGATGCCCATCCACTTGTGTGGTGTGGATGCCCATCCCCTTCCCCCCTCCTTCGGAAGACGGCCGATGGCTTCCCCCTCTCGCTGGCGTTGTTTGGTCGTTTTGGTTTTTTTTTTCTTTTTCCTCCTTTTTTTTTTTCTCTCTTTGTTTTTGTTTAGATTTTTACTACTAACCCTATAGTTATATATACTTTAATTTTTTTTTTTTTTTTTTTTTTTTTTTTTTTAATAATTATGCTAAACCTATTATTCATTTTTTTTCCAAATACTAACTATGCTAACCCTATTATTACTCTCTTTTTTTTTTTTTTTTTTTAAACCCCTTGTTCCTACCATATATTTTTTTTTTTTTTTTTTTTTTTTTTTTTTTTTTTTTTTTCCCTTTTTTTTTTCTTTTTTTTTTTTTTTTTTTTTTTTTTTTTTTTACTTTTATTATTTTTTTCCTCTTAAAACCCTTTATTCCTACCCTATATTTATTATTATTATTTTTTTTTTTTTTTTTTTTTTAAACTAACCCTTTTTTTTTTTTTTTTTTTTTTTTTTGTTATACTAACTTTTGTCCCCCTTTTTTTTTTTTTAATCCAATATATTTCTCTTTTTTTTTTATTATTTATTTATTATTTAATTATTTTTTTTTTTTTTTTTTAAACTAACCCTTTTTTTTTTTTTTTTTTTTTTTTTTTTTTTTAATTTTTTCCCCCCTTTTTTTTTTTTTTTTTTTTTTAACTACCATATGGTTCTTTTGTTATTATTTATTTTTTTTTTATTTATTATTTTTTTTTTTTTTTTTTTTTTTTTTGTTTTTTTTTTAAGTTCCATTTTTTTTTATTCAACTTCTCCTCACCACCCTTACTCCTCTACCGCCTCCTCGCACCCGGAAGCACGTGGCACCAACTTGTACCAAGATGCACCATCTTCCGGGTTTTCCTCTCCGCTTGGTCATCTCCGCCTTCACCCTTGCGGCAAGCTCCGGCGGCCAATTGTCTTCCGGCACATCTCGCCCGCCTCCGACCGATGCCTGCCGCTCCAGCACCGGTCTTGCCGGCCGCTTCTCTGGGCAAGACGTCTGCCGGCCCAGCGCAGGCCTCCGCGGCTCCGGCCACACCCACGGCCCCTTCTCCAACGGCTGCTCCTCCTTTTTCTCCCGTGGACACGGTGTCGGGGGCACCGCGGGCCACGGCGTCGGCGCCCGGGCCCTCCTCCAGCTCGAGGTCGCCCTGCACGGCCTCTCCTCCGGCCTCTCCGGTCTGGGGCGTGGCGTCGGCGGTATCTTCCTCTTCCACTTTCTGGCCTGTCGCACCCTTCCGGCGGCGGCCCTTCTCTTCGCCGTCTCCACTATCTTCCGGATCCGCCGCTGCCGTGCCGTCTTCGCCCTCGCCCTGACCATGGCCCTCTGGCGTCCGTCGATGCGCCGCTGCCTGGCCTCCTTCGCGTTCCTCCTCCGCATTTGGGCAATCACCTTGACGCGGGCCCTCGCCATGTTCTCCGTCACCTTCATCAGGGCCAGCCGCCGACTGTCCCACTCCGCTCGCAGGCGCAGGACCAGCTCCTCGCTCCTGCGCCGCCGCTCCACCTCGAAGGATCCGACCGGGATGCATCCTCCTCTTCCTGCTGCCCGCCGGACCATCCACTCTGATCTCGCCTTCTTGGCGTTCCACGAAGGGTCGCCGACTATTTCGACGTCGCTGTCGTCGGACGAAATAATTATAGTTGCGCTGGACGACATGCTTGATGATGCTTGCGGCTGCGTGTTGATTTCGAATAGGCCGACCATCTCCCACGTCTCCACTTATATAGCGCATCCATTTCCCGTTGCTGGAAATGTCCCGCTAATGGTCCCGTTGCTTGCTCTCCTCCTCGCGGGGTTTTTGTTGTTGTTGTTTTCCCCCTTTTTTTTTTGTGTGCCCGTTATGCGGACACAATGTATTTGTCCGCTTTCGTTATCCCTTTGCTGTTTCTTCCGTGTCTTGAGCCTTTAGCTCGCTCACATGAGCTCTCTTCTCCCTTCTTGTTCTGCCGTGTCGTAACGTGACAATTACTGGAGAAACGAAATCCACCACCGTATATGGCCCGTCGTACCGAGGGGCCAGTTTCGCCGCGAATCCTTCAGCCGCCTTTGATAGGTGGTGCTCCTTTGCCCACACTGTTTCACCGACCTTTGGACTCCACTTCCGCCTTCTCAAGTTGTAATGTCGCGCCTGGTCCTGGGCAGCTCGCTCCATATTCCTTCTTACTATCTCGAATGTCTCCTTGAGTCTCGCCGCGTTTTCCATGGGTGTTCCTTGCTCGGCTCCCGTGCCCAACACATTCTCGTCGAACAGGGCTCGCGGCATCCTTGGCTCCCTGCCCTGCGTTATAAAACACGGCGAGTACCCCGTGGACTCCGAGATTGCGGAATTTACCGCCAACATTAGCTCTGGCCAGTGTTCGTCCCACTTCCTTTGCTCTTTCCCAGCGAACTGGGCGATCATTGTTTTTACCGTCCTGTTCGCTCTTTCCGTGGGGTTCTCCTGCGGCGTATATGGCGCGGTGAACTGATGGCGTACGCCGAGTTCTCCGAGAAATTTCTTGAAGCTGCGACTGGTGAACTGCACCCCGTTGTCCGTTATTATTATTTTTGGCACTCCATATCGAGCGATGATTCTCTCCCTGAATGCCTTCTGCAGCGCCTCTGTTGTTGCTTTCCGAAGAGGCACTATCTCCGTCCATTTTGAAAACCGATCGATTATCACCAGGATCATCGTATTGCCGTGTTTCGACCTGGGCAGTGGGCCTACGAAATCTGCACATACCGTCGCCCATGGCTCCTCCGGAACCTGTGTCAGCATTTGCCCGGCCATCTGCATCTGATTCGGCTTGTACTTCAGGCACGTTTCGCACTTCCTGACGTATTTCCGGATGTCCCTCTGCATCCCTGGCCAGAAATACCGGGCGGCCACTCTGGCTATGGTTTTCCTTACGCCCAAATGTCCCGCCGTTGGTGCGTCATGATTTTCATTGAGGACCTGCTGCCTCATCTCCAGCGGCACGCACAGCTTCCATGACGCCACTTCCTCGCTTCCGGCTCTATGCGGGACGTGGCGGTAGATCAACCCGCCCTCTTCCACGTAATCCGGGAATTTTTGTGGGCTTGTTGTCATCTTTTTCCTCAATGCGCTTATCCACCCGCCTTGTTCGGCGACCACCTCCATGGCTTTCCTAAATTTTTCCATTACCGGCTGGCGGGACAGAGCGTCGGCCACCACATTGAGCTTTCCTTTCCGGTAACTGATGACGTAGTCATACTGCTGTAGTTCGAATACCCACCTCGCTATTCTGCCGAGTGGGCTCTCGATGTTATTCAGCCACTTCAACGCCATGTGGTCCGTGATCACGTCGAACTGGTACCCCTCCAGGTAGGGCCTCATTTGCCTTATCGCCCATACTATGGCCAGGCACTCCTTTTCTGTTGCGGAGTAATTTTTCTCGGCCCCAATCAACGTTCGACTGGCGTACGCGATCACGCGTTCGCCCTCCTCGGTGTCCTGGGTCAGGACCGCCCCGACGCCGTAGTCGCTGGCGTCCGTTTGCAGCACGAATTTTTTTTCGAAGTCTGGGCATGCTAGCACTGGATCCTCTGCCAGCCGTGACTTTAAAGTCTCAAAGGCCTCTTGGTGTTTGGTTGTCCACTCCCATTTTGTTCCTTTCCGCAGAAGATCGTTCAAAGGCTTCGCTATCCCCGCGAAGTCTGGGACGAACCGCCGATACCACGATGCCATCCCTACTCCAGCAATTCCTCCACCTTAGAGTTTATCTCCCCCTGAATTTTTGGATTTTTGGGGTAATACCGTTGTTTTATGGGAATGTCGTCCTTCATCGTGATCCTGTGCTGTGTTATGTTCGAACAACCCTTCTGGCCTGCGAACGCCTCCAGTTCTCTATCGATGAATCTTCTGACCCGTTCCTCTTCCCATTTTTCCGGGCATCCGGCTACCGCTACGGACAGTCTATCCTCCAGGCAGCCGGCCCATCTTTTCCTTTTGGGTATTGAAATTCGGTGGCCTGCGCACGTCAAGGTTGTGCCGAACTCGCTGAGGAAATCCCATCCTAGCACCAGATCGTCCTCCATGCCTGGCATCACCAGCAAGTTTAGTGTTTTTGTGCGATCGCCGAAACTTATCCTGGCTTGGAGCACGACGCGTGTCTCCGTATGGCTTCCGTTAGCCAGCTTCACCAGTTTCCTTGTTGCGATTCGTTGCCCGGTGATCTCCGGCCTTTCCGCTAGCTCTTCGGAGATGAAACTCGCCGTTGCTCCTGTGTCCAGCATGGCCTTTATTTCTGTGCCCTCGACCTCGATGGTTGCAGTCAGCTGCTGCTCCTCCTCGGATAATCCTCCTATTAATTTTGAGAGGCAGCACCGTGCGATCCCGGCTCTCCTCCCTGTTGCTGAGACCGCTGCGCGTTTCCCGCCCTCTGGCAGCATTCCGTGCTCCTTACCCCTATTGCGCCGCACATCTTGCAAAACAAAATTCGTGGGTTCCTGCACCCGCTGGCCCAATGGCCCATGCCACCGCACCTGTTGCATGCTTGAGCCGGGTTCTCCACAGAACCCTGCCTTGGCCCTGCTGCCCACTGCTGACTATGCTGTTGCGGAGCCGGCCTATGCTGGGTCTCAGGCTGCCATCTTGGCATCCAACTCTGGTTCATGCTGTTCTGTCGCTCCGGTGGGCCTTGGCGCGGTTCCTCTCTTTGCCACCTTGGTGCCCATTGTGTGTTTTGGACGGCCTGGTGGTGGAACTCGTCCCGTTGTCCTTTCTGGGTCCATTGGTCCCTCTGGTACCTTGCCGCTTCGCTATGCTGCGGTTCTTCTCCCTTCCATCTCTCGTTTACGGGCGGCTGACTGTGGCTCCACCTTTGTTCCGTGGCCACTTGCCTGTTAAAGGCCTCTTCCTCCTGCGCTAGTTCCTCGAACTCCTCTGCTAGGCCCATCACCTCCTCTAACGACGCGCAGGCGTATGGCCTTATGAACATCTTCATCCTCGGCATGCAGTTCTCGACGAGCCTCTCTATCACTTCTTTCGTTGTTTTGCCCAATGGTTTCATTAGTGACTGGAGGTCCACCATGTATTCTTTGAACGGCTCTCCACGACGCTGCTTCCGTTGGCGAACTTGGTCCGCCAACTTCTCGAAGTATCCTTTCGGCAGGAAGAAATTCTCAAAGCTTGCCTTGAACCTCGCCCATGTTGGCCATTCTTCGTCGTTCATGATGAACCATCTTTGGGCCCTGCCCTGCAGTAGTTCTGGCATGGCTCTGGGGATCGTGTTTATGTCCAATCCGTATGTCTTTGCGGACCACGTTACTCGGTCCAGGAACTCCAACGGGTCCCCTGTACCGTCGAAACGAAACGACCAGTCCCGCACTTGTCTGGCTACTTTGGCGTAATCCACCGGGGCCGGAACATACTTCCTTGACTGCGGCTCCATGCTCCTTCCCATTCTTGGGTCTGGTACCGCCAGGCTCTCTATGAACTTCTCGGTTTCGCTGGCTGCTCTCTGCCTGGGGGTTGATCTCTGTCCAAATCTTTCCTCTAGGCCGTGTGTTAGCGCCAGTACCTCCTCTTCCTTGGACTCGTCGACCCACCTTGCCACTGAGGATCTCATTGCTTCCACAGTCCCGTCTGCTGGTAGACCGAGCTCTCTACACACCTCGCTCAGCTCCTCCTTTCTTAATGTGTATATCCAGTTCTTTCTTCCCATCTTTCTGCTACGTTATTTTCTAGGCTAAATGCAATCACGAAGTTTGGGCGCCAGGTGTAACGAACTATTATTCTGCTTCCGCTCGCCACAATTTGCCGCGGCTAGCTCACAGAGTTTCGCGGATCCGTTCCACCGAATTTATAGATTCGACGTGATTGCCCAAGCCCAGAAAATAATACAAGTAGCTTTACGTTGCGTAGTCTCTTTATTTTCCGCTCTCTCTGTTTACAACTGTGATTCATGCGGGTTCCCGGGAATGACCCTTGGTGTGTCCTTGGTGACCCTTGGTGTGTCCTTGGTGACTCTTGGTGTGTCCGTCCTGGATATCTCCTCCGTTTCTGGTGTTTCCGCTGCTGCTCTTGTTGCCGGGGCTCCTCCTCGTTGATCCGTCGTCACCTTCCACCTCTTCGGTTCGGTCTGGCCTTCGGCTATGAACTGAAAAGCCTCCACTACGCCGTCGGGGATACGCGCATACGCGCCGTACCGCCGGGGCTCGGGAGTTGGCGGGCTGTAGCCTCCGCTACACCAGGATGAACGCCGTGCTCTGCGCACCGGCGACGCTGGTTCGGGAGATAGCTACTGGCTGTCGCCTCTGCACCACCAGGGAGATGCGCCGTGCATGCGCACCGGCGGACCTGGTTCGGGGTGTGCGGCCTGTAGGCTCCGCTACGCCAGGAGCACGCCGTGCTTTTCGCACCGGCGAGTCTGGTTTGGGAGATGGCTACTGGTGGTCGTCCCCGCAACCCGTTGTGCATGCGCACCAGCGGCCCTGGTTCAGAGATTGCTGTCTACAGCCGGCTCCGCTACGCCAGGAGACGCCGTGCCTTTCCGCACCGGCGGGCCTGGATTGGGAGTTGCCGAAGTCTTGTCAGTCGCCTGTCCAGGACCGTACGTCACTCTTTCGGCCGGGTGACCACCGCGCGTACGCGCCAATGGGCCCGGGTCAAGAGCTGCTTGGTGGGTGATCGGGGCCTCCCCGATCGCGTTCCAAAGCGGGCGTGAGTTCCCGAGTTGGCTTATCCGCGTCCTGCAGGACCACGCCTGTTGGTTGCGAGTCAAGAACCCGCGTGGCGTACGCCAGACTTGTTCTTTCCTCACTTCCTTGCAAGGCTACCTGCTTTGACTTGGAATAGCCCACGCTCGACTCTGTTGCCCTGTAGCTTCCGAGGAAACCAACCGACGCCGATCCTCTCTCGTCTTGTCCTTCTCGTCCTCCGGAGCGAAACCGGGCTCGGGATCTTGAGTCGGCCTGTCCTTTCCGGTGCAGGACCACGCCTGTTGGTTGTGAGTCAGGAGTCCGAATGGCGTACGCCAGACTTATCCTTTCTGCACTTCCTAGCAAGGCTACCTGCCGTGGCCAGGAACTGGTCCAACTCGTCTCCTGTCGCCTAGGTCGTTCCCCGTAAATGTCCTCGTACCGTTCTTTCCTTGTCTCGTTCGTTCTCCTTACGTTTGGCTGTCGGACTCTCCAAAGGCGGTCTTTCAACTCAAACAACCGAATCCTTTTTAGCAACGCTCTAACACTTGATTGGCGGACTCTCCAAAGGCGGTCCCCAACTCAACGCTACAAGCTTCCTAAAAAGACTCGTCCCGAGCCGCTCCAGTGGGCCTCCTTTTATACTGACTGGAGCGCCCGTTAATCCTCCTGGACTCTGCTCCTGCCGTTAATCCTGCTTCCAGAATCACGCCACTTTCCCGTTGGCGGGCTGCCGTTACTCCTGTTTCCAAGATCACGCCACTTTCCCGTTGGCGGGCTGCCGTTACTCCTTTTTCCTGCTGGCAGGTGGCCATCCGTGCGGCCGTTGCCCTTTTCCGTTCGGCCACTGACCCCTGCTGTTGCTATGCGACGTGACGCTGGCCTCCTCCGCCTCCCCTGTTGCTCCTTGCTCCTTTGCTGCTCCCACTCATGTCGCCCATCCTGAACTCCGCTGCGCGGCGGGCTCATGTGCCCGCCGTCGCCTCGGGAGCCGTTACGTTCCACGTTGATCCGCCTTCCACTCGATGATGGAGCTCTGCCTCTCACTGCCCTCACTGCCTTCCCATTCGTCCACTGGTGCTCCGGGGACCGTTACGTTCCACGTCGATTCCGTCTTCCCACTGGGCGATGTAACCTTGCATTTCCATTTGTCTGCTGGGGCTCCGGGAACCGTTACGTTCCACGTTGATTCCGTCTTCCCACTGGACGATGTAACCTTGCATTTCCACTTGTCTGCTGGTGCTCCGGGAACCGTTACGTTCCACGTTGATTCCGTCTTCCCACTGGACGATGTAACCTTGCATTTCCATTCGTCCACTGGTGCTCCGGGGACCGTTACGTTCCACGTCGATTCCGTCTTCCCACTGGGCGATGTAACCTTGCATTTCCACTTGTCTGCTGGTGCTCCGGGAACCGTTACGTTCCACGTTGATTCCGTCTTCCCACTGGGCGTTGTAACCCTGTCCTTCCATTCGTCTACTGCTGCTCCAGGAACCGTTACGTTCCACCTCGATTCTGTCTTCGCCCTTGATGGTGAACCCTACCCCTCCCCGTTCGTATTGGTCATCAGCCTATCTCCTGCGGCCCCCTAAACTGATTGGCTATTGCTGTCTTAGCGTGTGAGGAGGCGAATTCTCCTCACAACATTTAATCGGTTAAAGTTATCTCTATTGCGCTTTAACTATATTGTCCAACATAAGTCTCTCCGAGCTGTACTCTCCGGACGTAACCCGTTACATTATAGTTATTGTGGAGTTTGTTGTTCTTCACGACGCCGAACCTTCGTTGCACATCTCTTTTGTAACGTCATCTCTTACATCCGATCTGATCGTCCACTCTCGGTTACAGAGTGCTTCAGAGAGCCTAAATTCTTTACACGCTATTACAGTGGTCTGCATTCCGTCAAAAAAGAAGTCAAAAATGAGTCTTACTTGCACAGCAAAAAAATGTGAATTTGGTGGAACCATCACGGGGGACTCATACCTGTCTTGTTGGCTCTGCAATAACTGCTCACATATTAAATGTGCTGGAGGAGGACACAATGGACGGATAAGTGACCTTATCAACAAGAAAATTGGCTTGACATGGTCTTGCATCGCTTGTAGAGAAATTGAGTCAGAGATGCGGACTTTTATGAAACAGACGAGAAATGGTTTTCTAGATGTCCGCAAGCGATTCTCGGCCCTTAATGAGCAATTCCACGCTCTTGAAACTCAATTCCTTGGGCTAAAGTTGTTAAGCGAATCCCCCAGACGAAAAATTCCGAACAACAACCTGCTGACTGCTAAATTACTGAATACCCCTACATCCCATGCTGTACAAGTCGATGAATTTTCAACACCAAACATTTTACCGTCGCCTACTTGTCTACCTACTTATGCTGTTCCAGTACCAAGGGACTTGATGAGCCTTCCTTCAGGGCACTCTAATATTTATCCCTTGCAAGAAGCGATCAGCGTACCAAGTACAAATCTCGAGCCACCTCTCATCTTGGAGTTTAACTTTAACTTTTAAGCATAAGAAGTTTAACTTTAAGCATAAGCGTTCTATTTCTTCTTTTAAAATAGTTCTACCTGATTCGTACCTTGAAAAAGCACTTGATCCTGTAGCTTGGCCTGAGCACAGTATCATTCATGAATTCCTAGCAAAAGACACTCCGAATCCTAGCCCTGCAGAAACTGCTTCAAAAAACTGAATAACATAGTATTTTCCTGCTGCTATCAAAATGTTAGAAGTATTCTGGGTAAGCTGAGCCAATTTTTTACAAAGAGTGCTTCTTTTGATTTTGATGCTATCGTGCTTACTGAAACTTGATTGGAATGTTCTTTCATCTATAAACACAATTGAAGCAGCTACGGATTGGTTTTACGAAATAGTTCATAATGCCTTGAATAAATTTGTTCCGGAAGTCCCAGTATCATTGTCTACAAAACCACCTTGGTATAATAAACACCTTTCTCCTCTTAAGAACAGGAAATCCAGAGCTTACAAAAAGTTTTTTAAGTCAGGATCGATGTGCCACCAGTCAAACTTTCGTAAATCAAATCTTTTTCCTCCTTCCCTATCATATAAAAATATTTCACATTCTTCTGATTCTTCATTCAAGACGATTCACGCCCAAGCTTCCGGCCTTAATCAGACCATTTCCGCGCAGTCTACTAAATTGTGCCATTTCTTCGTTCGGTCTAGACCCGGTCTACAATTAGAGACTGCGGCTTACGTTCTTCCGCAGTTGGCAAGAAATCTTCCATCATCTCCGATTCCGCGAGATCGTCTCAAGGGGCTGCCCGACGTTCCCCTGGCGGACCCCAACTTCGTTGAGAGCTCCCAAGTCAATGTGTTAATAGGAGCTGACATTCTTCCGTCCATTCTCCTCGGTAATTCCAAGGCTAACATCTGCGGGTCTCTTCTCGGTCAGGAGACCATTTTTGGACTCGCTGGAGCGGCTCCTCACCAAATTCTGGGAGGTGGAAGATGTGCCCACACAGATCAGTTCGGAATCGGATTCAGTTTGCGAGCACAATTTTGTCCAGACGACGAGAAGAGACGAGTGTGGCAAGTACGTTGTGACGCTTCCCTTACGCGACCCCGAGCAGAAGGGTTCCGAGCTAGCGGCTTCACGGTCCTTTGCCCTTGCTCAGTTCCTGCGTAATGAGCAGCGCCTGAAGAGGGATCCGCCCCTTAAGGCCCGCTATGACTCGGTAATCCAGGAATACATCGACTTAGGCCACATGACCGAGGTCTCTCCCGCGAGCAATTCCGCTACCTAATATCTTCCACATCATGCCGTCTTCAAGCCCAAAAGCACGACCACAAAGGTGCGAGTGGTCTTCAATGCTTCGAGCCCGTCCGCAAACGGAACCAGTCTGAACGACATTCTATACGTGGGCCCGGTCTTACAATCCGACCTTACGATTCAAATCCTAAAGTGGCGATACTTTAGGTTTGTCTTCAACGCCGACATCGAGAAGATGTATCGGCAAATTATGGTAGACCCCAAGCATACTCCGCTCCTCCGTGCTTCGCCATATTCCTCGCCGTTTTTGGCCTCTCCGTTATCCATCCGGTTGCCAACGGTCGAGGCATATGGGCATCCATATACATATATACACACATACATATTTTTTTTTTTTCGGTGCAATTAATCTGCAAAGAGGAAAAAAAATCCGCAAGTGAACAGTGAAGTTGTGTGGTGACAAAATTATTATTGGCCAGCCGGTGTGAATTAGTTCCGGAATTTAATATTTGTTTTTTTTTCTTCCCCAATTTTTTACACCACATAACTTTACTGTTCCACAAGTTATACAGTCCACTTATCAACGCTCCACTGTGCCAGCATATGCCCCACATGCCCTTACATATATCCGTACCTGCATGCATGTCCATATATTTCCAAATATTTTCTGCCTCGAATTTCAGGAAATATATAACCGATAAAGTTTAAAACATTTCTTAAATTTTCCAAAACCAACAATTATAAACCGCCATTTCACTACTAATCCGTGATTGTGTCGCTTAAATTCTCAAGCTAGCCGCCGTAGTAGCAGTGTTGTGTTTTTTTGTTTTTGCTGTTGCTGTTTTTTTTCCTTTGGGGTACGTACAGGGCATAACCGGCTGCGTAACAACTAACTTAAAAAAAAAGGAAATCTATTAATTATAAATTTATATATTTATAATTATATCTGCCACAATTTATTTAATTATTATTTTCCGTTCGAGCGAAGGGCCAGTTTTTTTTTTTAATTCACCTTCCCGGCCACTCAATACTTAAAGTCAAAAATTATTAATAATTTAATTATCAACCTTCTGTCTGAAAACAGCCGCGGTTTCAATTACACCTTTTTGGCTTCGTGATAATTAACCCCAATTGATAAAAAATTAGATTTTCAACTCCACCCTTCTGGCTCCATAATAATAAAATCCGACAATTAGTCAAAAAATAATTATTATTAATTATTTATTTTTTTGTGTTAAATACAAGCCAAGTTCAAGTCCACCTTTCGGGCTCCGAAAGTGCGAAAATAGTTAAGAATTCAATATCCACGCACGAACCACACTTGTATAAATATACATATACAGTTCGTCATCAATTTGTTTTCGAACGAGCACGAATTTTCCGATACTTGTCCATTTTCCGTGCCTCTAACGCTGCTTCTACTCCGCATCAGGCAACAACCGCCTACAACCTCCACCAACCTCGACTCTTTTTGGGTTTTTTTGTTCCTGAAGTTTTCTTTCCACATTCGAATTGTGCCGCCCAAGACTTTCCTGGCGATATCGAGTGCATCCGCACGCGCCCCAGTTAAGTTAATGTGTGTAAAAGAAAAGAATAATGGAAATGGAACGGCAAACCATTACTCCGGAACGCTAGCAAGATTGGACTGACTTGTTTTGGGAAAATCGTTATAACTTCACCAATTTTCATAATTTCCTAATGAAGGTATACCAGGTCATACGTATAAATTCTATTATAAGCAACATTCTACATGCCCAGATTCCGGGTTATTTCGTTGCGAACATACCAAGGTGCCCCAGTGATAGTTCTCAAGATTTTCGATTGTGCGCGCTGTGATGTCTATGTTCCTGCTGCTTGCATTTCCCCACAGCTGGGAGCCATACGTCCAGATTGGCTTTACGACTGAATTGGAGAGTAGTAACTTGTAGTCCAGGCACAGTGGCGATTGTGAGTTTATGATCTAGTGGAGGCTGCTGGCTTTTTGGTTTAGGTGCATCTTCTTGAATTCGATGTGCTAATTCGATAGGTTAATTGTGGACGCCAAGGTACTTTACTTCGTTAATTGTCTATCAATGTGGACGCCAAGGTACTTTACTTCGTTAGCTTGAGGGATTTGTATACCGTTTAGTGAAAGCGGAAGGTATGTTTGTCTATTAAGAGTAAACATTACATATTTACACTTTTGTTCGTTCATTTTAATGGGCCAGGCGGACAGCCACCTTTCCACTACTATTAGATGATTAACGAGTTTGTTTGTTGCTTGGGTTGGGCATCTGGAGCGACTAAAGAGCGATAAGAGCAGAGTGCGCTTCCTTGTGGAACTCCAGCTTTGATGAAGTAATCGCCCGAAGTAGCTGCGTTGCATCTCACTGAGAATACCCTATTGTAGAGGTATGATTCCAGTAGCTTGTGGGTGTTTGTCGGCAAAAACGTTTTTAATTTTGTGCATGCGTCCGATGAGTCAAACTCGGTAGAAAGCTTGAGATACGTCGAGGAAAATATCGCTGCAGTATTCTCGCTGTTCGAAGGCTGAGCGTATTTCAAATGTTAATCTGTTCACTTGCTCGATGGTTCCGTTGTTTCTTCGTGTAGCTGCACGCTAAGCGTTGGGTCGTGGGTTCGAACCCCACTCATGGCAATCATGACCTCCAAAGTTTTTCGGCTTCATTATGCTTAGTGGTCTCTTTTCCGATGCTACTAAACATGTGAGGTCGAAAAACGGTATTCCCAAATATCGACAGGTGGCAGCCCCACCTCTGGGATAGGTTGCAACTGGCTAATCACCGGATCAACCGAATAACAACTGATTAACGAAACTAATACAAGAAGAGAAAAAACCAACTACCCCCCCCACCCGTTGACGACCATTCGCATATCGAAACGGACACGATTTGGACAATGGAACGTGAGGACTTTAATGGAACTAACCAGACTGGCGCAGTTTGAAGGAGAAATGGAGAAAAAGCAGATCGCAATCGTTGCCAGATTCCGATGCAATGCTAGACACATCACCATAGTGCAGTGCTATGCCCCAACAGAAGACGCCAGCGATGACATCAAAGACGACTTCTACAACGCCCTCACATCCTCACTTACTAGGATCGAAAGAGGTGACATAAAAATTCTCATGGGAGACTTCAATGCGAAAATCGGCCCCAACAACAACGGATTGGAAACAATCATGGGCCGACATGGTGTTGGCACACGTAGCAATAATGGTGACAGGCTAATCGACTTATGTCAGACCTTCCAACTGGTTATTTGCGGCACTGTATTCCCCCACAAGGAAATCCATAAATACACATGGACCTCTCCGAATGGACATACTCGCAACCAAATCGACCACATCTGCATAAGTAGGAAATGGAGACGCTCCATGATGGATGTTAGGAATAGGAGAAGCGCGTCTATCGACAGTGACCACGAGCTGATAATCGGAGAGCTTTTAATCAAGCTCAGACGAAATAGCAACACTGTCAACAGGACCACAAGAAGACCGCCTCCCATTAACGTACAACGGCTGAGTGACTCCAACCTATCCACCAGAATGGCCACAACGTTGCGTGAACAGATGACAACACAACCGTTGAATCACTCATGGGAACAAACATGCAGTATACTGAGGAGCGCCGCGGAGGAGATGCTTGGCACCCGACAACGCAGGCGCACGGATTGGATATCAGCGCACACTTGGGAACTTATCAGCAAACGGAACAGCCTAAAGTCGAAAGCAGATCATGACTGCAGAGCTCGCGACGAACACAAAGAGCTGTGCAAGATGGTGAAGAAATCAGCACGAAACGACAAAAGGAAATTTCTGGACAGGCTCGCTGTCAACTGACCGGAAGCTGCCATAGACGAACCCAACCAGTGCGGGACACAGATGGAAGACTCCTTATTGATGATGAGGCACAACTCCAGAGATGGCGACAGCACTTTATGGAGATCAGCTGCACAGAACAACCGAGCAGCACGCAAGATAACTTCAGGAGTATTGTACCGAGCAATAACCCCAGAGTATCACCCACGGCACCATCAATTAGAGAAATAAAGGATGCAATCAGGAAATTAAAACGCAACAAAGCGGCTGGAGATGACGGAATACCGGCCGAACTTCTCCAGATTAACACGCAACTAATGGCCGAAACACTACATCCACATTTCAATAATATATGGGAAAGTGAGCGGATCCCAACATCCTGGAAGAAAGGAGACCTTAGTGACTGCAACAACTGGCGAGGCATTACCCTGTTGAACACAAGTTACAAGGTACTAGCCACTCTACTAAACGAACGTCTTCAGGAAAAAATAGAGCCAACAATACGAGATGAACAAGGAGGTTTCAGACCACATAGGAGCTGCGTAGACCAGGCAAACACACTACGCGCAATAACCGAACAAACTGTGGAATGGCGCTCGCCGCTGTACCTCCTGCTCATAGATTTCCAGAAGGCATTCGATTCGGTAGACAGAGCAGCGATATGGAGGGCACTTGCAAGTAAGGGAGTGCCAGTGAAAATCATAAACATAGTGAAAGCTATGTATGATGATGCTGAGCTGGCGGTACTGCACAACGGGAAAATTAGTGGACACTTCCAGACGAACACAGGCGTCAAGCAAGGATGTCCTCTATCACCACTTCTGTTCAACTTGGTAGTCGACGAAGCCCTTGTAGAGGCCCTAAGCTCCCAAGAGGAGTAACAAGGAAAAAAAAAATAAAATAAAAAAAAATGTTTACTTTTATTGTGAAATTTGTGCGGGAAAGATGCCAAAAAAATGTACAAGCAAAAGTTTCGTTATTCATGGCTAAATCAACCGGATCTGGTGCAGTGGATATGTCGTGCAAATGCAGAAGTTCAGCGTGTTATTAGCCAAGCTAATTTGGTTAAAACCAAATTGCGCAACCGACTGCAAATAGAAACTTTAAATGCGATTTTATCGATCAGATAAATATTTTAATACTCTTTTGTTTCACAAATTTATTTAAATTGTTTTTTTCTTTTTTAGGTTTGGGCTACGCCGGTTTCTTTTAGGTTTCTTTTTTGCGCAACCGACTGCAAATAGAAACTTTAAATGCGATTTTATCGATCAGGTAAATATTTTAATACTCTGTTGTTTCACAAATTTATTTAAATTGTTTTTTTTTTTTTTAGGTTTGGGCTACGCCGTATGTAAGGCGTATGAAAGGCTGTATGAAAGGCGTATGTTGCCATGAATAAGAAATTCCTAAGCAAGATTCAAAAATGATTGGAAGCAACCAATCTACAGAAAATCAAAGATTAGAAGCTTGCAATGATGACATTGACGATGTTCTAATCGATTTGGCCACCAATAAAGAGTGATATTACAAAAAATTTATGGAAAAAATATTTTGTCTTGGTTTTTGTCCTTTTTTTTTTAATTTTTGTCCTTTTCTATCCTTTTTTTATAATCAATCTAGCCTTTTTCTGTAACGAGCTGAAACAAAGAGAGAAAAACTTGTATCTCAGTTTTAAGAAAAAAGAAAAATTTTTACAAAATATTTGATAAACAAAATAAACCAACAAAGTTTTTTCTCTCAGTGCTCTTAGAGAGCTCTCTGAGATCATATATAAAAAAAAAATAAATTTAAAATTATTCTATTATTTTTTGTCAATATTAATATGTTCAGAAAACTCCTTTATACGCAAAAGGTCAGCAATATGAACATCAGATATTTTATTTCTTTGCCGACTTTGAATGAGTTTTAGGCTTGAAAATGCCACCTCGCAATTGTAGGTGGTACCAAACATTAAGTAAAGTCTCAAAATTTCGTCTCTTAAAAGTGGGTACTTTTTTAAATATATGTCCTTCCAAAACGTTTCACCACTGTCCAATAGAACATTAAAATCGTTGCGCATTTTATTAAACTCTGCTTGAAAAGAAATGTTGAATTGATCTATATTGCATGTAAATGGGTTGTCGTGTAACTTTGACAAAAAAACTTTGGATTAATTTTAAATCATTAAGTCTCTTCAAAAAACTGCTATAAATTCCCTTAACTTATTCTGTATACTTAGGAGATTTTAATTAAGGTTCTATTTGTAAATTTAAAAATGCCTCTAATGTTTTTTTATGACTAGAAAACAACCTTATTCCAGTTCACTAATTAATATTACCAACTTCCTACTAAAATTTTGGATGATATGAGGTAAAAAAAAATGTTTTTTTTTTTCCCTTGCAGAGTTAGCTTTAGTTTATTAAGAATTTCGGTTAAATCACAGAGGAAAGCTAAGTCTTGTATGAAATAAGGATTTTCCAAGTGAGTGTGAAGTCCATTGGTAATTTTTTGGGTTTAATTGAAAAAAATGTATGTATAATTTTTTTTCGCAAATTGAAAAGGCACTCAAAACTACGACCTCGGCTGAGCCATCGTAGTTCAGTGTGCAATAAAATATCAGAATATTTCGCGTCAACACTTTTTAAATAATCCTCAAATAACCTGTGTGTTAATGAATTGTGACCACCTCTAATTTTATTAATAATTGTAATTGAAAAGTCCATAACATTTACCAAATTTCTTTTTTTTTCATCAATATTTTTGTTTGTTTTCGCGGTCTTTCAGAATTTGGAAATGGCTTGTGCATCAATAAGAGCATCAGCTAGCATTCCTGTATTCATCATAAAGCTTAGAGGCCCAGACGACCGAGAGGCGCTCGAGAAACGATTTGTTAGTACATATTAAGCTAATTGAAATTTGTTAAGCTAAGAGGAGTTAGTAAGGAAATTTGAAATTCTATATTTTAAATTAGAGGGACAGGAAAGAGATGTAATAGAATAGAGACCATTGTAGTTCGAACATAATACCCTAAAAGGGTCGTGCAGTGCATATGTCGAACTACAACGGCTAACGAACAGAGGACTAAAGTTTCGAGTCCATCTATAAGGAATGTTAAATTTTAAGCGTGTTAGTAAATGCTGGCTATCTACATCCCCGTTAATAAGGTTATGCAGAAAGACTACAAAGAGCATTGTCCTACGATTTGTTCAGCTAGGTAAGTTTATAAGTAAAAGTCTGCTACTGTACGATGGAAGCTAAAGATTTGCATACCAGTATAACCCTCTAAATGTTAAAAAATTAAAAAAACTAAAGTTCAGACAAATGAACCGTACTCCAGTATCGGACGGACCAAAGAAATAAATAATGTTTTGGTTATGTATGGGTCATTTAATTCTTTCGACCACCTTTTAATAAAGCCTTATTAACCATTAAGGAAATATGGTCGGAAAACTTAAGTTTAATGTCTAATAGGAGATCATTACCCTGAGTTAATTTTTCTAAGGCAATCCCATTAATAGAATACGTAGCTTGCAGAGGGCAAGAACGATAAAAAGACATACGCTTGCATTTTGATCCATTAAGTTTTAGATCATTAGCTAAACACCATTTTTTAAAGTTATCAAGGTCAGACTGAAGACTGCATTGGGCAGAGATGGATTTGTACTGAAGACAAAGCTTAACATCATCTGCGTACATAAGAACTAGAGAGTTCGTTAAAGCAGGGGGCAAGTCGTTAATAAAAAGCGTAAATAATAACGGGCCAAGATGACTTCCTTGAGGGACGCCGGAGGTAGCACGGACCAGACGGGACTGTATGTTTTTAAATAAGACTCTTTGTGTCCTTCCATCTAAATAGCTGGAGATCCACGTTAAGAGGTCTATAGGAAAACCCAGCATATTCAGTTTACTCAACAAGAGTGAGGTATTAACTCAATCAAATGCTTTGCTGAAGTCTGTGTAAATTACATCGGTTTGATATCCCTTACAAAAGCCATCTATGACAAAGGATGTCAACTCCAGTAAATTTGTGGTGGTGGAGCGACGCTTAATAAGGCCATGCTGACAGGGAGAGATGATCAAAGAGCATAGGTGTTGCAAGTGAAGGGTAATTAATTTTTCACATAACTTTGGAATTGCCGACAACTTAGAGATGCCTCTGTAGTTGCAGCATCGGACTTTTTTCCTTTTTTATGTAGGGGAATTATGAATGATTCCTTCCTGTAGTATGCACATATATTGAATAACCACTGTACCGAGAGTACTTAAAGGGTGCGCACTGTAACACTTTGTTGCAGTGTTTACATAATCCAAAGTCCCGGTCATAAACCCTAAGTGGCCGAAATATGAACCGATCGTTATGCCTTAGCCCGCACACAGAAAGTGCTAGTGTCAGCATAATCGTAACAAACGGTCAGCATATGCATTCCCCGTCGCGCCGCCACTTGAGAGCGCATAACAACATATATTATTATATTCCTTTATATATAAGTACATAGCCGTCTCTCTGCCGCCGCCTGCGAGCAGCGCTGCTACGAGACTTAGCCTTACTTAGACTTAAGAAATATTGTAAAAGAACAGAGACATTTTGAACGTTGGAGCGGCACCTCAGCTGCTCCTTCCAAATAAAGACCAACCAAACTCAACTCTTGGTGGTATCCTTTCATCGTTCATCACATGGCGACCGTGACAGCGATGGAACATCGAAGGACATCGAAGGACTAAAAAGGATAGACCCAGGAGGATGCGCATAAGCAAAAAAGCCGGATAAACGGGATAAACTGGAAAATAATTGGAAAATCAAAAATGAATAATATCTACAAAAAACACAAAAACTATAAAAATATCTACTACCTACAAATCTACAAAAAATCTGAGTGAGTAGAGTGAAGCAATGGGCAATCGCGGAGGAGTCGCGAAAAAAATAAAAAAAAGAGTAGCACACCTAAAGTGGCTACTCTACGTAAACACTCCACCTCCCGCGTGGGCTACAGCCCAAAAACTTCAATCAGAACTAGATTTTCTGAATGAAAAATTTATGAGTAACAAGAATAAAAGCCCAAAAATTGCCGCCACTCACTCAGTATCGATAAAGAAAATTAATGAAAAAATAATAACAAAACCTCCACCACCAAAGCCATTACCAAAACTAAAAAAGACGTGCCCGAAGGATTGCCCTGGACCACTGGACAGCCCCCACTGCAACCAAACCTGTGCGAGGACCGGCACCGGTAACGCCTGAGTCCAAAAGGCCCCGGACAGCAGCAGCAGCAAATAGAGTGCGGGAATACGCCACCTCCTGCGCCACCGAGGGAACGTCAGCGTAACCAAACCGGCGACGACCAGCTGACGTGGAAAAAAAAAGGAAATCAACTGAGGAGAAACTTTTTTTTTACCCATGCACGGCGTTGCATAATTTTTTTGATTGCACTGCGATGCATATTTTTTTTATACTATAATATTTTTTGAAAAATTGAGCGGAACCTCTTTTTCCCAATTTGAAAGTATGGCCCGTATAGCTGTACAAATAATAGGTAGGAAAAAATGTTAGATAAGAAAAAAGACAAAATTTGAGAAAAAATATTTTTTAAATTAAAGGAAACAAGAAAGGAAAGCTAACTTCGGGCGAAGCCCGAAGTTAAAACCGGATAAATATCGCAACCATCGGATTTAGTTGGCCGATCCTTATGAAATTTGGTAGGTTGGATGAACTGACCAAAAATAGAATCTGTACCAAGTTCCAGCTTTCTATCTTCAAAAACACAAAAGTTGGGTCAATTCCGATCTTTCAGTTATATGGCAGCTATAGGATATAGTCGGCCGATCCTTATGAAATTTGGTAGGTTGGATCAACTGACCAAAAATAGAATCTGTATTAAATTTCAGCATTCTATCTTCAAAAACACGGAAGTTGGGTCATTTCCGATCGTTCAGTTATATGACAGCTATAGGATATAGTCGGCCGATCCTTATGAAATTTGGCACGTCGTATTGTTTTGCCAAAAATAGCTCTCATGTTAAATTTGAACTATATGACAGCTATAGGATATAGTCGGCCGATCCTTATGAAATTTGGCACGTCGTATTGTTTTGCCAAAAATAGCTCTCATGTTAAATTTGAACTCTCTAACTCTAAAAACACCAAAGTTATACCATTTCCGATCAATCAGTTATATGTCAGCTATAGGATATAGTCGGCCGATCCCGGTCGTTCCGACTTATATACTGCGTGCAAAGGAAAGAAGGGTGTGTGCAAAGTTTCTAGTCGATAGCTTTAAAACTGAGAGACTAGTTCGCGTAGAAACGGACAGACAGACAGACGGACAGACGGACAGACGGACATGCTCATATCAACTCAGGAGGTGATACTGATCAAGAATATATATACTTTATAGGGTCGGAGATGTCTCCTTCACTGCGTTGCACACTTTTGGACAAAATTATAATACCATCTGCAAGGGTATAAAAATACGATAAATTCCTAAAATTTATGTAAAATTTTAATGAAAAAAATAAATTCAAAATTAGCATAAATTCCTAAAATTTATGAAACATTTTAATACCCTTTTAATGAGAAGTAATAGCATAAGTAAAACAGATCAAATAAATGATTCTGACTATTACTTCCCAGAAAAATTAAGTTACATTACAAAATATGACTCAGAGAAAAATATAATTGAAATTGGAAAAACAAAAACATATACAATATCTAAAATGGGTTTAGTAGACACGAAAGTTGTAGATTCCACGGCAAATGTCGTTAATAAAATTGAACCCGGAAAAATCGATCTTCAAACAATTACAATATTGTTAATGATAATCGTCATTATAATGTTAGCAAGCGTTTTGCTAAAATTATATAAATTACACAACAAATGTTTAAAGAAAAAATTCCAGAGTCAAGCAAATGACCTGGACAAAATCTAAATAAAAAACCCAAAAAAAAAAAAAACAAAATTATTATACACAAATGTAAACACCTACAATCTAAGAAAATGAAATAACAGAAAATAAATATTAAAATATATTACGTAATTCTCTTTACAAAAGTATGGCTAAACTAAAGGCATGGATTGGAACAAATTGTACGAGGAGTTATCAATAATTAAAACAAATTTTGACAAATCGTACAAGTCCCTAACTCAGAATAGACCCATTCAAAAGAATACGGTTAGGAAGCACGTTGAAATATTAGTAGAGTGCTTTAATGAAGCGCGTATGCTAATACATGATCATAGGGAAAGATTAAATCAAGATCATTGGTCACAGGTATCGAAACTTTTGATACGACTACGATCTAATTTAATATTTATTAAACAAAAGTTCAGTTTAGAAATATCGTTACCAACCGTTCTAAACACTCCAATAGCAGTTGACACTGCACCTGACTCGGAATCAACAGAAACGAAAGAATCTGAGTCAGAAGAGCTTCCCAAAGTAAACCCCAAAATAGAAGATACAGATTTAAATAATCTTACTATTCCGGCGGTATACACTGATCTGGATAATTCTACAGATTCAGATACTTCGAGTGTCATAGAATACAAGATAGATAAATCCATCACAATGGCACAATCAAATATTGATTTTATTAATACAGCATCTAAGCTTATACCAGTTTTTGATGGTAAGGCTGAAAATTTAACAAGTTTCATTGATGCTTTACAAATAATACAATCAATAAAAGGCGAGCACGAAGAATTAGCTATTTCCATCATTAAAACAAAGCTAAAAGATGTCGCCAGGAATCTAATCGGTAATGAAACAACAATTACTGAGGTGATTGCTAGACTAAGAAGCAACGTCAAAGGCGAAACTGTTGAGGTATTATCAGCGAAGCTGATGAATCTACAGCAGCGCAATAAAACTGCTAACCAATACACACAAGAAATTGAGCAGATGACGAAAGCCTTAGAAGGTGCATATATATCAGATGGTTTATCTTTAGAGCTAGCCAGGAATTATTCCATGCAGCATGCAGTCAAAGCAATGACTAAAAACTGCACAATCGATAAGGTAAAACTTATCATGCAAGCTGGAACATTCAGTACGATGAACGAAGCCGTTTCCAAATTTGTTAATAGTTGCACTGAAGCAACTGGGCAGTCAAACACTGTCCTATATTATAAGAATTATCCACAGCGCGGCTCAAATCGCGGACGTGGCAGTTATAGAGGTAGTTTTCGTGGTAATCACAATAACTACAATCACAATAACTACAACAACGGTAATTATAACAACAATTATCAGAATAACAATAATTATCAGAATAACAATAGAGGGCGAAGCCCATATAGAGGAAATTATAGAGGCAGTGGTAACTCAAACCGAGGCCACAATAGCAATAACCAAGGCAATGTAAGATTGACACAAAATAATAACCAAAACACATCGGAAAACTCCCAAAACCCTTTAAATATTCAACAATAAATGAAGTAAGAGTTCACACTATTAATCTCAGCCAAAATATATTCGTTTCATTTTTTAATGTAGCTACTGGGAAAGAACTTATATTTTTAATAGACACAGGTGCAGACATTTCCATTCTAAAAGAAACTTCGGATAATTTCCAAAACATCCAAAATGATTACATCATAGACATAAAAGGCATAAGTCAAGAAATAATAAAATCCCAAGGTTTAGTTTCTATAGAGATACAGACCACCAATTACATAATTCCACACGATTTTCATATCTTAAATTCACATTTCCCAATTCCATGCGATGGAACAATAGGCATCGACTTTATCAAAAAATACAACTGTCAATTAGACTTCAAGCCATCTGAAGATTGGCTTATAATTAGACCCAATAATTTAAAATTCCCAATTAAAATACCAATAGTTCTGGCAATAATTCAATACTTCTGCCAGCAAGATCCCAAGTTATTCGGAAAATTGAACTTAATTCAACAGCAGACAGTGTATTAATTCCAAATCAGGAAATTCAACATGGTATTTACGTTGCAAATACCATAGCAGCATCCAATAATGCCTTCATAAGATTATTAAACACAACAAATACGATGTAGTCAACACAAATCCAGACAATAGAAAAAAATCCGTACTATCACAACTGTCAAAAAACTTCCCTCCACAGTTCAAGTCTCAGCTTACTAGCCTATGCACCCAGTATAGCGATATATTCGGATTGGAAACCGAATCAATAACCACAAATAATTTTTATAAACAAAAACTGAGATTAAAAGATGATGAACCAGTTTATATAAAAAACAATCGAAGCCCACATAGTCAGGTGAATGAAATACAAAAACAAGTAGAAAAATTAATCTCAGACGGGATTGTCAAACCGTCAGTATCCGAATATAATAGCCCATTGTTACTTGTTCCTAAGAAATCATCCCCCGGATCAAATGCAAAGAAATGGCGATTAGTAATTGACTATCGCCAGATTAATAAAAAATTACTATCTGATAAATTCCCATTACCTAGAATTGATGATATTTTAGATCAACTAGGCCGAGCAAAATACTTTTCATGTCTTGACTTAATGATTCTTAATGTCTTGACTCAGGATTCCATCAAATTGAACTAGAAAAAGGTTCAAGAGATATAACGTCTTTTTCAACGAGCAACGGCTCATATCGCTTCACGCGATTACCCTTCGGATTAAAAATAGCTCCTAATTCGTTTCAGAGAATGATGACTATTGCGTTCTCTGGTCTAGAACCTTCTCAAGCGTTCCTTTATATCAGTGGTCGGCACCCCAATACATTGATATGATTTTACCGCATTAGTGTTAGTAACGAATAGCAGAAAGTACCCTTCAGTACCATACCTCAAGGATTCCTTAAGGAATCGTCTAGGTACTAGTATTGCCACCCGAGGAATCCTCTAGGTATGTTTCATACAAACCATCAAGGAATTTCCATAGAAGAGTTCCTCACATCGAGGAATTCGAACAACTCAAGGAATACTGCAGGATTCCTGCAGGTATTCGAAGAGGATTTCGAACAAAATACCCCAGGGAATCCCTGAGGTATACTCTGAGGAATCGTTGAGGAAATACCCCAGGGAATCCCTGAGGTATACTCTGAGGAATCGTTGAGGAAATACCCCAAGAAATCCCTGGGGTATTCTTTGAGGAATTGTTGAGGATTCACTGAGGAACTGTAAGGATTTTCACACCCCCCCCCCCCCCCCCCCCCCCCCCCCTCCCCCTTTCCAACCACAATTGTTATTTTATTAGAAATTTTATTATTATTAATATTATTTATTATTATAGAAATTATTAATTGTTATAATCTTTTTTTTTATTATTATTATTTTTGATGGCCGTCAAAGCGTGCCCCAACACTTTCTCAGCCGAGGTCCCCGGAACCACTTTGGATATACTATCTATAAATACAATAAATAGAAATTAGATATTGTTTACATTATTTGTAATTAAAATACATACCGATCAAAACTCCATAAAAATGTGGAAACGCCTTCAATCTCTTCTTCCCACTAACTGCGTCGATGTTATATTGCACGATCATTTCCTCAATTAAATAAATAAACAATAAATAGATAATAACTTAATATGTACAAGCGGCTAATGCCGTTTAATAAATATATGTACATATGTACATATATTGAACGGCCGCTCGGTATTTAATAAATAACTTAATGCACATTACTATTTTACTCACCAGAATTATTTTTTTGGTCACTTAAACTTTATTTCACAAACGCGTGTGCTTTTGGTGCAAATTTAACATCAAATGCAAAGAGAAGGGGAGAGGCAAGACGAAACCGAAAATTGACAACCGATAATTCTGGCGCGTGCCAGGGTATAGTCGACCAACGCAATGCCTTGTAATTAGAATCGTACAAGGCTAATAATCAAACATGAACATATTGGCTTTGCCTAAAGCAAATTATTAATACATTTCAATATACCATATGATTAGATAAGAAAAATTTATTAAATATAATCTTAAATATATAAAAATATTTCAACATATTTTAAAAAGGGTATTCTGACGTCGCTTCCATTCATTTGGTTTTCGACACATGTTTTTTTTCTCTCCCTTCCCTCCATCTACATCTCTCTAATTGTCTCTCTGTCGCGTGCCGCTGCTCCGAAAATATGACGTAGAAGCTTCGAGAATCATCGAATATATGACGTCGAAGCTTTGAGAATCATCGTCGAAAACCGAAAGCAGGTAGAATTTTCGTTTCCCCTTTCGTTTCGGACTTGAGTAAACGAAGCCCATGTAATTTGTTTTTGTTTTTCGAACATGTCGCCAGGAAACGTCGGGGTAAGGAATTTTGGTACTGAAGGGTAGGCTGTGAGCATGACGTTTCACACATTTATACTGTGTGTGTGTGGCAGAGCTCGGGCAGAGAAATTTCCTATGCCCCCGAGATAGGGCCGTGCCGACCTCTGCTTTATATGGATGACTTAATAGTAATCGGTTGTTCCGAAAAACATATGCTTAAAAACTTAACAGATGTTTTTGAGAAATGTAGGAAATTCAACCTAAAGCTACATCCAGAAAAATGTTCATTTTTTATGCATGAAGTGACTTTTCTAGGTCATAAATGCACTGATAAAGGAATACTTCCAGATGACAAGAAATACGATGTCATTATGAACTACCCAGTTCCGCACGACGCGGACAGTGCTAGACGTTTTGTAGCATTCTGTAACTATTATAGACGCTTTATAAAAAATTTCGCCGATTATTCACGGCACATAACAAGATTATGTAAAAAGAATGTTCCTTTTAAATGGACGGATGAGTGTGAAAATGCATTCCAATACTTAAAAACAAAACTTATGGAACCTACCTTGCTACAATACCAAGATTTCACTAAAGAATTCTGCGTAATAACAGATGCAAGTAAGCAAGCATGTGGAGCGGTTTTAACTCAAAATCATAATGGTCTCCAACTTCTCATTGCATACGCATCAAGAGCATTTACAAAAGGTGAAAGTAACAAATGTACTACTGAGCAGGAATTAGCTGCAATTCACTGGGCGATATTATATTTTAGACCATATATATATGGAACACATTTCTTAATAAGAACAGACCATAGACCTTTAATATACCTTTTCTCAATGACCAATCCCAGTTCTAAACTGACACGTATGAGGCTCGAACTAGAAGA
This sequence comes from Drosophila bipectinata, assembly GCF_030179905.1. Taxonomy (NCBI): domain Eukaryota; kingdom Metazoa; phylum Arthropoda; class Insecta; order Diptera; family Drosophilidae; genus Drosophila; species Drosophila bipectinata. Next base: position 14,628,040 of record NC_091740.1, on the reverse strand, counting down.
ATACGACTTTACAGTCGACAATTTAAAGAGAAAAGATAATCATGTAGCTGATGCGTTATCAAGAATAACCATCAAATATCTACAAAATATAACTAGAAATATATTAAAAGTCACTACTAGATATCAAAGTAGACAAAAATTCCGCGCGGAAAATCAAGAACAAGAATTGCCAAGGCAATCTTTAAATAAAGCTTCTAAGCCCAACGTATACGACGTCATAAACAATGATGAAGTACGTAAAGTAGTCACCTTGCAGATAAAAAATATGTTATGTTTATTTAAACAAGGCAGAAAAATTACTGCAAGATACGATGTTAGCGATTTATATACTAATGGAGTTATTGATTTAGATCAATTTTTCCAAAGGCTTGAAATGCAAGCCGCTATACATAAAATCAGCCAACTCAAAGTGGCACCGTGGGAAAATATCTTTGAATATACTTCAATAGATAAATTTAAATTAATGGGCAATAAAATATTGAAAACATTAAGAGTAGCGCTACTCAACCCGGTGACCCAAATAACAAATTTAAAAGAAAAAGAAGCAATTTTGTCTACATTTCATGATGATCCAATTCAAGGAGGTCATACTGGCATATCAAAAACTTTGGCCAAAGTAAAAAGACACTATTACTGGAAAAGCATGTCTAAAGATATAACTGAGTACGTAAGAAAATGTCAAAAATGCCAGAAATCAAAAATAACTAAGCACACAAAGACCCCTTTAACAATTACAGACACACCAATAAATGCTTTCGACAGAGTGATAGTGGACACTATTGGTCCACTGCCAAAATCAGAAAATGGCAATGAGTATGCAGTCACTTTAATATGTGATTTAACTAAGTATTTAGTTGCCATACCTGTTCCGAATAAAAACGCCAATACTGTCGCTAAAGCAATATTTGAATCTTTTATCCTGAAGTACGGTCCAATGAAGACGTTCATTACGGACATGGGAACAGAATATAAGAATTCAATTATAGACGATTTGTGCAAATATTTAAATATTAAAAATATTACATCCACAGCACACCACCACCAGACAGTTGGAACAATAGAAAGAAGTCATAGAACTTTCAATGAATACATACGATCTTACATATCGGCTGATAAAACTGATTGGGACGTATGGCTTCAATATTTTGTCTTCTGTTTCAACACGACCCCCTCTATGGCACATACTTATTGTCCATATGAGCTAGTATTCGGTAAAACAAGTAATTTGCCAAAACATTTTAATAGCATAGATAGTGTAGAAGCACTATATAATATAGATGACTATGCTAAGGAGAGTAAGTATAGATTAGAAGTAGCCTATAAAAGAGCTAGAGTTATGTTAGAAGCAAATAAGAATAGAAATAAACTACTATACGATCATAAAGTGAGGGATATAGATATATCAGTAGGTGACAAAGTTTTATTAAAAAACGAGACAGGTCATAAGTTAGATCCTAAATATACAGGTCCGTATATAGTAACGGAAATAGGAGATAGAGATAACATAGTAATAGCAAATAATAAACATAAAAAACAAACAGTTCATAAGGATAGATTAAAAATCTTTATTTCATAAATTGCACTTAGTATGGCCATACAAAGACACACATACATAGATAAATAAATACACATATTCTTTTAATAATTTCATTTTCTATGATTCTAACCACATAAAACAAAACAAATAAATAAAAAAAAAAAATGTATTATTTAAAAATTTTTATTATAAAAATAACTTCATTATATTACGTTATTTTTCAAAAGAAGGGAGATGTAGTATGCACATATATTGAATACCCACTGTACCGAGAGTACTTAAAGGGTGCGCACTGTAACACTTTGTTGCAGTGTTTACATAATCCAAAGTCCCGGTCATAAACCCTAAGTGGCCGAAATATGAACCGATCGTTATGCCTTAGCCCGCACACAGAAAGTGCTAGTGTCAGCATAATCGTAACAAACGGTCAGCATATGCATACCCCTCGCGCCGCCACTTGAGAGTGCATAACAACATATATTATTATATTCCTTTATATATAAGTACATAGCCGTCTCTCTGCCGCCGCCTGCGAGCAGCGCTGCTACGAGACTTAGCCTTACTTAGACTTAAGAAATATTGTAAAAGAACAGAGACATTTTGAACGTTGGAGCGGCACCTCAGCTGCTCCTTCCAAATAAAGACCAACCAAACTCAACTCTTAGTGGTATCCTTTCATCCTTCATCACATTCCACTTAACGGGAAAAATCGTGGTTTCCAAAAATAAGTTGAAAAGTCTTTGAAGAGGTTTGCACAGAGCCCTGGCACAGTATTTTAGCACAATGCCTGGTACATCATCGGGGCCTGGCGAATAAATGGGTTTGACCCTTAAAAGACCAGATAATAAGTTGTTCTCAGAAAAAAACAGACAGAAAATAAGATTTGCGGCTTGAATGTTATATGCGTAAGGCTGATCAGTCAATTTAGGAGGAGAATAAGTTATGTGAAAAAATTCTGCGAATAGATCGGCAATGGCCTGATCAGAAGTCGCAGAGGAATTTTCAAACGTAAGCAGGGGTGAAAAAGATACGTGTTTACGCTTAGTGTTTAAAAAATTATAAAACTGCTTTGGATCCTGAATAAATTGTATCCGGCAGCGGCGAATATAATTCCTGTACCATTCATGCGTTATACACGGTAAAATTTGACCGAGCTAGTAGATATCTTGAAAAATCAACACTACTACAGTTTTTTTTGTATTTTAGTAAGAGCCTTTTTTTTAATATTTTTTAGGTTAGTAAGGCACCTTGTATACCAAGGAGGATTTGTTGAAACGGACGGATGTTTCCATGGCACACATGAGTCAAAAAATTTATTTAAAGTACAATACAATTTTTCTAAGGTCTCGTTAAGATCAGTGCATGCCAGAATATAGGACCAGTCATATGTTTCGATAAGACTATTAAGTTTGTGAAAATTAGCATTACGGAAACAGCGAATCTTATTTACCACGCGTGGAGACATTTGATCGATACCAGAAATGGTTTCGATTGAGACCTCCAGCGTGGTGTGATATGGATTCTCTTTGGTTGAAAGGGGAAAAGCTCTGGAGAGAGCGGTACCATGAGGATCAGATACAAACCGTAAGTCGAAAAGCCGACCTAACGAATTTCTAACATGGTTAATCTGACCTAGGGACATGTCAAACATGCCCGCGGTGACGTCATGGTGAGTGATAAGAGACAAAGATGGTGAGTTATCAACGTTGGACCACTTTAATTCTGGTATATTAAAGTCGCCCACCGCGACGAGCTGGTCACGATCCGTCATAAGATTAAAAACGGATTGAATAGCGGGCAAATGCTGCCAATATGTGGGCGGTTGAGACGGAGGCGGTATACACGAACATGTAATGTGGATTTCTCGGACAAAATGATTTTAAACTCAAATAAACTCAATACGTTCGCGAACGTCGGCGAGTGCAGACGTGCTTTCTTTTTGTCTTCTTATCGTGAAACGAAAATTAAATAAAAACAAAGAATAGTGCAGTGCAAGCTCTAAAGAAAAATACACAGTGGGCGAAAAGACGCTTAGTGCGATGAACTTCGTACTTTTTGTGTAAATAAAAATAAGAAAATCAAAAACATTAAGCTATGAGTGAATTCGTCAGCTAGACGAGCGTCGACTCTCTTTGCTACGTAACAACGCATACCACTCATTCGTGTCAACGCAAGACAACGCGACCGCAAACCCAACAAAAAATAACCAACCGCGATCAATAACCCCAAGCCCGAGTAATGAACGCTATCCAACATCGCAAGGCAGGGCGCGTTCTTGCTCTCCTGCGCTATCGTTGGATAAAACCCCACACTTTTCCCTCATGCCTGCCTGCATAGCCACGGTCACTAGTACAGTGACGTCATTAGCAACTGCAACGGACTGCTCGCGCAATACCACCTACTGAAATAACGGAAACTGCTGTGCAAGCAAATAATGCAGCACCTTACACCAGCGTGCTCTCTTCAAAACAACGTTCGGCCGTACAGACTGGTATGGATCGCCATATACAAATAAAACGAAAGCTTAGACCGCAGAACTCTAGACTTGTTAACTCCGCTAAAATAACTCGAGGCATCTCAAAACAATCTACAATAAAGAAGCCCATAGAAGCAAACAGATTTGCTATTTTGGCAGATAAATCCGATGATATACCTCCTGAAGACATCGTAGGGGACTACAAAAAGCCTAAGCCGCCGCCGATTTACTAGGACCAGACAATTTCCACATAACTCCATTAACAAAGGGAAATGTTCATGAAACTAAAGTTCAGACTAATACGGAAGCAAACTACAGAATATTGTCGAAGTATTTAAACGAAAATAATAAAAACTTCTACACGTACCAATTAAAAAGCAGTATGAGCCAGCAAGTAGTACTAAAAGTTTTTTTTTTTTGTAATAGCAGGGTAACGTTTATTTAAAACTGTCCATTAGGGACAACCATTAAATGTTATCACATAAACTTCACTTATAGATAATTTTAAATATTAATATGGTAGAAATAAATTAGAGCAGTAAGGGGAGGTCCAGCGGGTGTGTCCTTTTTAGTCTTCTGGGCTGCTCGCTGTTGTCCAGCAAGGAGCTGGCCAACCGGTTCGGGTGATTATGAAGCCTCTGCATGTAACGTGCGCTGCTTCTTTGTATTTCGTCCTTGACCCAAGGGAAATTGAGAACCTCGTGGATGGTGCGATTGTCATGATAGACGTGGGCCCCAGTGGCGATTCGAAGGGCTCTATTTTCGAACGTTTGTATAGTTCGGACATTCGTCTTGCTCGCAGTGCCCCAGAGCTGTATGCCGTACGTCCAGATTGGGCGTATTATTGCCTTGTAAATGAGGAGTTTAGTGGAAATTCTTAGTGGAAGCCAGTGGAAGTGGAAGCCAGTAGAAGGATCGAAGTCTTTGATTAGCCTGTTTCCTCTTCTTAATTAGATGGGACTTCCAGGTGAGCTTCCTGTCTAGGGTGAATCCCAGGTACTTGGGATTGTCTTCCTGGGGGATTGGAGAGCCGTTAAGGTTAACTGGAGGGCAAGGAAGGCGGTGTCGTCTGCATAGGTTGCTGCGAGCAGGTCAGGCCTCTGAAGAACAAGGAGGTCGGCCGTGTAAGCATTGCACATCAACGGGCCAAGAACGCTGCCTTGGGGTACACCAGCGTGAGCTTCTCTTATACCGGAGATGGCCTCGCCACATCTAACAGCAAATTTACGGTCTTCCAAAACGACTTTAGGAACTGGAAGTATGGTCGGGGTAGGCCAGTCTTTAATTTATATAGAAGACCGGGATGCCAGACTCGGTCAAACGCCTGCATCACGTCCAGCATGACGGCCATGCAGTACTTCTTGGTTTCAAGCGCGTCCAGGATGCACTGCACTACCCGATGGCACTGCTCTGGCGTACCGTGTCGCCGCCTGAAGCCAAACTGGTGGTCAGGGATGAGTCCAGCCTCGTCAAATACTGGCAGTGCTCTGCTCAAAAACACTCGTTCCAGTATTTAAGAAAGAAGTGGTAACAAACTTATTGGTCGGTAAGACGAAAGGTTCGCTTCAGGTTTCCCGGGCTTAGGTAACATACATACCTATGCTTGGAGGTGGTAACATTTTTAATGCAATTGCATTGATACCATCATCGCCCGGGGCCTTGTTGTTGCTCATGATGGTTATGAGCTCAGCTGTTTCCTCCTCAGTCACTGGTGGTATTGGATCGGCGTCCCTGGAAGGCTCGGCTAGCAGACGGGCAGTTTCAGCAGCATCCTCCGGTGAGCAGCGATCGAAAGGCGTAAAGACACCTTCGAGGTGTTCGGCGAAAGCGTTGGCCCTGTCCATCTCCGATCTGCAGCAGCTGCCGTCGGTTCTTTGTACAGGTGGGATCCTTTTCAGCGGCTGTCTCATAGATTTGGTGACTCGCCATAAGTTATGTTGAGGGTCGCCTGGCTCAAGTTGTTCGACGAACCCGTCAAAGGCCTGCTTTCTTAGTCTTGCCAGCGTTTCTGTCAGACATTTGGTCGCTCTATTGAAGGCGGTTTTGTCCAAAGGATTCCTCGAGAGTATCCACACTCTTCGGAGTCGTCGCTTTTCAAGTTTGACTTCTGGGCTCCAAAAATGGATGTCCCTGTCAGTGGCTCTTGGGCGGTTGGAGGGCCTTGGTGCTGCTTCAGAAGCTGCCGCCTGAATATGGGCTGTTAACTCTTCTACAACGGTGTCGATGTCAAACGGGGAGTCAAGTGTCGGGCTGGGGTCGGTAACGTTGTTCAGGTAAGATTGGTAATTGTCAACGTCTGTTGTCTTGTAGATCAGCTTTTTGCGGGCTGACCTGAGCAAGGCTGGGGTGAAAAGTGACACGGCAAAGACGCTGTGGTCCAAGAAGACGTCTTCTACTTCTCTCGCTTGAATTCCGGCAGAATCCAGTCCTCCGGAGATGGCGAAGTCTAGGACATCTGGGATTTTGTGAGGATCCGTAGGCCAGTATGTGGGTGCACCGGTCCACAGTGGTTGCTCCCATAGGCCAAAAATAAAAAAAATTGATAACGACAAAAATGTACGAAAAGTAAACAAATCGCCTCTAAAATGTCCAAGCTTCTTCATGACAAACCAGATTTTTCTAAAAATCTAACTGGATTTTCTAAAAATTGATTTGAAGATGTGAACAGTATCTCATTTGTAAAGCGCGGCTGCGCGCATCACGAATATTTCACAACTAAACCGCACTTTGAAGTGGTCAGATCATTATTTACGTATTAAAATTTAAATTATTTGTAATGGATTTTGAAGTTGAAGGTATTTTCTATAAAATGAGATACAATTTGAAATATTAATAATAATTATTGTTATTATTATTTTACTATGAACTAATGCATGTTTTTTGCCTATATTTTGAACGTATTTTTCACGTCTAGCTGAAGTTTTAGTAGTGATCCCACAAAATTCTACAATTCGTTTGCATACCAATGTGTTTGTCGGTCTCCAAGGATAACATATTTGCAAAAATTTTTTGTTAAAATTTGCCTATGTGTCTAATATTGTAAAAATACTAACACCATCTTAACATGAAAGTTGGGTAATTTCCGTTTTTTCAGTTATATGGCAGCTATAGGATAAAGTAGGCTGATCCTTATGAAATTTGGCATGTTGTATTATTTTGCCAAAAATAGCATTCGTATCAAATCAGAATTCTCTAGCTTTAAAAACACCGAAGTTGTATCATTTCCGATCAATCAGTTATATGGCAGCTATAAGATATAGTCGGCTGATCCTTATGAAATTTAATAGGTCGTGTTATTTTGTCAAATATAGCATTCGTACAAAAACTGAACTCTCTAATTGTAAAAACACCCAAGTTATAGCATTTTTGGTCAATCAGTTATATGGCAGCTATATGATATATTTGCCCGATCTGGCTAGTCTAGTTTCCAGTCCCTACCTCAACTAGAAGTATTTTTGGCCGCTCTCTTCATACAAGCAGGACCACTGTGCGGTCGCGTGACACCTCAAGTTTCGGGACTGAATCTGCCTGTATAGGGCCGAGCCCTTTGGGTTCGTAATCCTGGAGCCCCACCAGGGGTGTTAAGCATTAAAGTCCCCTCCGATTATGAACTTAGGGCCGAGGCAATCCAGTAGCAAGCCGAATTCCTGTTCGTGGATGTTTTGCCTGGGGGGGCAATATGGTGCAGCGATTGTTATGTCACCGTTGGTAGTGGAGATTTCAATTTGGGCACATTGCACCCAGTCTTCGCACATGGCTGGAAGTGCCTCATACTTGATGCAGCTGCGAATAAGGATGGCCGCGCCCCCGGGCCTCTACCGTTCGGGTGGTTAGCGGCAATGAGGTCGTATCCTCTAATAGTCAAGTATGATCTGTTGGTAAAATGCGTTTCTGATATGAGGAGAACGTCTGCTTGGTGTATCTTGCAATATAGCTCGACCTCTGGCCTTCTTTTTACCAGGCCGTTAGCATTCCATATGGTTATATCTAATTGCGTATGCATAAGGATTTGCAAACGGTGGCCATCATTTGTGCTATTTGGCTCAAGACCTTCTCCATCATGCGCTCAAACATAGATTCCATCCTAGCCATTAGGGCGTCCATTGGATTACTTGGAAGACTGGGATCGGGATTGGGGTTGGAGTTAAACTCTGGTGCTCCGTTTTTGACTGCGCTAGCATAGTTGATGTTAGGGTTAATTTTGCTGAATTGAGGTTGCTGGCGTCTTGTCTGCTTGGGGGCGAACGTGCTCTTTGCCTTTTTGTAGGCTGGACAGCCCTTGTAAGAGTCCGCATGTGATCCGTCGCAGTGGAGGCAGACGGCTGGTTCACTGGCGATTTTGGAGCATTCGGACGATAGGTGCCTATCTTCACACTTTACGCATCTGTACTCCAGATGGCAGTACCGTTTCGTGTGACCGAAGCCCTGGCAGCGATGGCATTGGGGCACATCGTCGAATTTTTTTGGTGGCTCAACCGTAACCACCGTGCTGCATAGCCGCTTGACTTGAAAGGCCTCCTTGTTGTTTTTGGCTGGCTCGAGGTTAATAAAGAAAATGTTTAGTGGTTTCTTTGTACCTTTTTGCGTAGGATTGTGTATATCCCTGACTTTGTGTCCATGGCTGCTGAAACCCACCTTAATATCCTCCGGGTCGGTGGAGAAGTGGAGGCCTTTAACGACGATCCGATAAGCGCGCTCGTTTTGGGGCTGGAATGTGTGGTATCGATGGTTATTTTCGCTCAGGAACTTTTTCAGAGTTGAGTAAGTATCCTTGTCTGGAGTCATGACGCGAATTGTGTTGTTAGTGCTTGCCTTGTAGGTCACTTCAACATCCCCGCCTAAGAGGTGGGAAATGTCTTTGGAAAGGCCCTTGATGCTGGATACGTCCGGGATAAAAATTGGGGGCGGTTTGATGATTTTCGCCGTTTTTAGCGCAGATTGCTTGGTCTTCTTGTCATCATTTTTCTTCATACCGTCAACCTCCATGTCGCTGACACCATCTTCATCGTCTAAATCAGATAGAATTGCATAATAATTTTTTTCAATATTAGCATTAAGTGCAGCTCTGGCTGCTTCGCTGGTGGTAGGTTCGTCTTCCATAATGGGTTTTTTAGCAGACTTCCGCTTAATTTCTCCATGCTCGGAGTCGCTGGAATCGTCATCTTGAAAATTAGAATAGGCTTTCTTTTTCGAAGGCGGCTTGATTTTGATGGAACTAGGAGGGTCTTGCCAGCCCATTGAGTTGGTTTTGCCCGAGAATGGCCGCAAGATTATGTAAATAAGAGGTGTTTTATATTTGTTTGGTGGTTGGAAAAAATTTTAAATTTTTCTTTTTCTTTTTTTTAACAAACAATAAAACGATGCTTTAGGTTCAAAGCCTACCGGATTGATTCCGTACTAAAAGATATCGAGCCGGAAGTAACACCAGATGAAGTTACAAGAGCAGTGATGGCGAAAGGTTTTAATGTAAAAAATGTTATTAATAGTTAATACTCAGAAACTCATCTCACAAATAAATATAATTTTCAAATTCGAGGCTATCTATTCTACAACACGAATCACCCAGACGAGAAAGCACTGGGAGGCACTGGGATTCCGATTAAAAATTGCATCAAGCACTGCTTCCACAATAGCTTCGCCACTAACTTCATGCAAGCTACATTAATAGATGTGCAAATGGTGTGATAGGATAACTCCAGGGGATTGGTTTTAGTTGGTCTTTATTTGGAAGGAGCAGCAAAGGTGCCGCTCCATCATTTAGATGGAGCAGCTGAGGTGCCGCTCCAACGATCAAAATGTCTCTGTTCTTTTACAATATTTCTTAAGTCTAAGTAAGGCTAAGTCTCGTAGCAGCGCTGCTCGCAGGCGGCGGCAGAGAGACGGCTATGTACTTATATATAAAGGAATATAATAATATATGTTGTTATGCGCTCTCAAGTGGAGGCGCGAGGGGTATGCATATGCTGACCGTTTGTTACGATTATGCTGACACTAGCACTTTCTGTGTGCGGGCTAAGGCATAACGATCGGTTCATATTTCGGCCACTTAGGGTTTATGACCGGGACTTTGGATTATGTAAACACTGCAACAAAGTGTTACAGTGCGCACCCTTTAAGTACTCTCGGTACAGTGGGTATTCAATATATGTGCATACTACAATGGATTCCCGATCTTTAAAGCTTGCCGCCGTATACTGTCGTCCTCGGTTTACAATATCAGAATCCCAATTCATGGAATATTTTAACTCTCTGAGCGAACAATTTATAGCAGTAGGAGACTTCAATGCCAAGCACACGCACTGGGGATCTCGACTTGTGACTCCTGAGGGAAGGCAGTTGTAAAATTCAATAATAAAAGCAAGCAACAAGCTAGACTGTGTGTCACCTGGGACACCTACATATTGGCCAACAGATCCTAGAAAACTGCCAGACTTGATAGATTTTGCAGTCACAAAAAACATTCCTCGCAACCTGATAAGTTTTTTTTTTTTTTTTTTTTTTTGTAATAGCAGGGTAATGTTTATTTAAAACTGTCCATTAGGGACAACCATTAAATTTTATCACGTAAACTTCACGTATAGATATTTTTAAATATTAATATGGTAGAAAAAAAAATTAGAGTAGTAAGGGGAGGTCCAGCGGGTGTGTCCTTTTAAGTCTTCTGGGTTGCTCGCTGCTGTCCAGCAGGGAGCTGGCCAACCGGTTCGGGTGATTATGAAGCCTCTGCATGTAACGTGCGCTGCTTCTTTGTATCTCGTCCTTGACCCAAGGGAAATTGAGAACCTCGTGGATGGTGCGATTGTCATGATAGACGTGGGCCCCAGTGGCGATTCGAAGGACTCTATTTTCGAAAGCTTGCATAGTTCGGACATTCGTCTTGCTCGCAGTTCCCCAGAGCTGTATGCCGTACGTCCAGATAGGGCGTATTATTGCCTTGTAAATGAGGAGTTTAGTGGAAGTTCTCAGCTTCGATCTCCTACCCATAAGCCAGTTGAAGGATCGAAGTCTTTGAATAGCCTGTTTCCTCTTCTTAATCAGATGGGGCTTCCAGGTGAGCCTTCTGTCTAGGGTGAATCCCAGGTACCTGGGATTGTCTACCTGTGGGATTGGAGAGCCGTTAAGGTTAACTGGAGGGCAGTTGCCTTTGCAGAGAGAAAATGTGGAGGCAGTGGACTTCTCATTATTGACGGCAATGTTCCATCGCTTTTGCCAGTCGCTGAGCAAGTCAAGCTGCAATTGCATCGTATCGGCTGCCCCCAATGCACTATCGGCGGTGGTAAGGAAGGCGGTGTCGTCTGCATAGGTTGCTGCGAGCAGGTCAGGCCTCTGAAGAACAGGGAGGTCGGCCGTGTAAGCATTGTACATCAACGGGCCAAGAACGCTGCCTTGGGGTACACCAGCGTGAGCTTCTCTAATACCGGAGATGGCCTCGCCACATCTAACAGCAAATTTACGGTCTTCCAAGAACGACTTTAGGAACTGGAAGTATGGTCGGGGTAGGCCAGTCTTTAATTTATATAGAAGACCGGGATGCCAGACTCGGTCAAACGCCTGCTTCACGTCCAGCATGACGGCCATGCAGTACTTCTTGGTTTCAAACGCGTCCAGGATGCACTGCACTACCCGATGGCACTGCTCTGGCGTACCGTGTCGCCGCCTGAAGCCAAACTGGTGGTCAGGGATCAGTCCAGCCTCGTCAAATACTGGCAGTGCTCTGCTTAAAAACACTCGTTCAAGTATTTTGGAGAGCGTTGGTAACAAACTTATTGGTCGGTAGGACGAAAGGTTTGCTTCGGGTTTCCCGGGCTTAGGTATCATAGTTACCTGGGCACGTTTCCATGTGGACGGGAATTACCCTATCTCCAAGCATCTATTATAGATCCTCGTAATTAGCTGAATGCTTGGAGGTGGTAACATTTTTAATGCAATTGCATTGATACCATCATCGCCCGGGGCCTTGTTGTTGCTCATGATGGTTATAAGCTCAGCTGTTTCCTCCTCAGTCACTGGTGGTATTGGATCGGCGTCCCTAGAAGGCTCGGCTAGCAGACGGGCAGTTTCAGCAGCATCCTCCGGTGAGCAGCGATCGAAAGGCGTAAAGACACCTTCGAGGTGTTCGGCGAAAGCGTTGGCCCTGTCCATCTCCGATCTGCACCAGCTGCCGTCGGTTCTTTGTACAGGTGGGATCCTTTTCAGCGGCTGTCTGATAGATTTGGTGACTCGCCATAAGTTATGTTGAGGGTCGCCTGGCTCAAGTTGTTCGACGAACCCGTCAAAGGCCTGCTTCCTTAGTCTTGCCAGAGTTTCTGTCAGACATTTGGTCGCTCTATTGAAGGCGGTTTTGTCCAAAGGATTCCTTGAGAGCATCCACACTCTTCGGAGTCGTCGCTTTTCAAGTTTGAGTTCTTCGACTTCTGGGCTCCAAAAATGGATGTCCCTGTCAGTGGCTCTTGGGCGGTTGGAGGGCCTTGGTGCTGCTTCAGAAGCTGCCGCCTGAATATGGGCTGTTAACTCTTCTACAACGGTGTCGATGTCAACCGGGGAGTCAAGTGTCGGGCTGGGGTCGGTAACGTTGTTCAGGTAGGATTGGTACTTGTCAACGTCTGTTGTCTTGTAGATCAGCTTTTTGCGGGCTGACCTGAGCAAGGCTGGGGTGAAAAGTGACACGGCAAAGGCGCTGTGGTCCGAGAAGAGGTCTTCTACTTCTCTCGCTTGAATTCCGGCAGAATCCAGTCCTCCGGAGATGGCGAAGTCTAGCACATCAGGGATTTTGTGGGGATCCGTAGGCCAGTATGTGGGTGCACCGGTTGCGTGACAGCTCAAGATTCGGGACTGAATCTGCCTGTATAGGGCCGAGCCCTTTGGGTTCGTAATCCTGGAGCCCCACCAGGGGTGTTTAGCATTAAAGTCCCCTCCGATTATGAACTTGGGGCCGAGGCAATCCAGTAGCAAGCCGAATTCCTGTTCGTGGATGTTGTGCCTGGGGGGGCAATATGCTGCGGCGATTGTTATGTCACCGTTGGTAGTGGAGATTTTAATTTGGGCACATTGTACCCAGTCTTCGCACATGGCTGGAAGTGCCTCATACTTGATGCAGCTGCGAATAAGGATGGCCGCGCCCCCGCGACCTCTACCGTTCGGGTGGTTAGCGGCAATGAGGTCGTATCCTCTAATAGTCAAGTATGATCTGTTGGTAAAATGCGTTTCTGATATGAGGAGAACGTCTGCTTGGAGGGTCTTGCAATATAGCTCGACCTCTGGCCTTCTTTTTACCAGGCCGTTAGCATTCCATATGGTTATATTTAATTGCGTATGCATAAGGATTTGCAAACGGTGGCCATCATTTGGGCTATTTGGCTCAAGACCTTCTCCATCATGCGCTCAAACATAGATGCCATCCTAGCCATTAGGGCGTCCATTGGATTACTTGGAAGACTGGGATCGGGATTGGGGTTGGAGTTAAACTCTGGTGCTCCGTTTTTGACTGCGCTAGCATAGTTGATGTTAGGGTTAATTTTGCTGAATTGAGGTTGCTGGAGTCTTGTCTGCTTGGGGGCGAACGTGCTCTTTGCCTTTTTGTAGGCTGGACAGCCCTTGTAAGAGTCCGCATGTGATCCGTCGCAGTGGAGGCAGACGGCTGGTTCACTGGCGATTTTGGAGCATTCGGACGATAGGTGCCTATCTTCACACTTTACGCATCTGTACTCCAGATGGCAGTACCGTTTCGTGTGACCGAAGCCCTGGCAGCGATGGCATTGGGGCACATCGTCGAATTTTTTTGGTGGCTCAACCGTAACCACCGGCATAGCCGCTTGACTTGAAAGGCTTCCTTGTTGTTTTTGGCTGGCTCGAGGTTAATAAAGAAAATGTTTAGTGGTTTCTTTGTACCTTTTTGCGTAGGATTGTGTATATCCCTGACTTTGTGTCCATGGCTGCTGAAACCCACCTTAATATCCTCCGGGTCGGTGGAGAAGTGGAGGCCTTTAACGACGATCCGATAAGCGCGCTCGTTTTGGGGCTGGAATGTGTGGTATCGATGGTTATTTTCGCTCAGGAACTTTTTCAGAGTTGAGTAAGTATCCTTGTCTGGAGTCATGACGCGAATTGTGTTGTTAGTGCTTGCCTTGTAGGTCACTTCAACATCCCCGCCTAAGAGGTGGGAAATGTCTTTGGAAAGGCCCTTGATGCTGGATACGTCCGGGATAAAAATTGGGGGCGGTTTGATGATTTTCGCCGTTTTTAGCGCAGATTGCTTGGTCTTCTTGTCATCATTTTTCTTCATACCGTCAACCTCCATGTCGCTGACACCATCTTCATCGTCTAAATCAGATAGAATTGCATAATAATTTTTTTCAATATTAGCATTAAGTGCAGCTCTGGCTGCTTCGCTGGTGGTAGGTTCGTCTTCCATAATGGGTTTTTTAGCAGACTTCCGCTTAATTTCTCCATGCTCGGAGTCGCTGGAATCGTCATCTTGAAAATTAGAATAGGCTTTCTTTTTCGAAGGCGGCTTGATTTTGATGGAACTAGGAGGGTCTTGCCAGCCCATTGAGTTGGTTTTGCCCGAGAATGGCCGCAAGATTATGTAAATAAGAGGTGTTTTATATTTGTTTGGTGGTTGGAAAAAATTTTAAATTTTTCTTTTTCTTTTTTTTAACAAACAATAAAACGATGCTTTAGGTTCAAAGCCTACCGGATTGATTCCGTACTAAAAGATATCGAGCCGGAAGTAACACCAGATGAAGTTACAAGAGCAGTGATGGCGAAAGGTTTTAATGTAAAAAATGTTATTAATAGTTAATACTCAGAAACTCATCTCACAAATAAATATAATTTTCAAATTCGAGGCTATCTATTCTACAACACGAATCACCCAGACGAGAAAGCACTGGGAGGCACTGGGATTCCGATTAAAAATTGCATCAAGCACTGCTTCCACAATAGCTTCGCCACTAACTTCATGCAAGCTACATTAATAGATGTGCAAATGGTGTGATAGGATAACTCCAGGGGATTGGTTTTAGTTGGTCTTTATTTGGAAGGAGCAGCAAAGGTGCCGCTCCATCATTTAGATGGAGCAGCTGAGGTGCCGCTCCAACGATCAAAATGTCTCTGTTCTTTTACAATATTTCTTAAGTCTAAGTAAGGCTAAGTCTCGTAGCAGCGCTGCTCGCAGGCGGCGGCAGAGAGACGGCTATGTACTTATATATAAAGGAATATAATAATATATGTTGTTATGCGCTCTCAAGTGGAGGCGCGAGGGGTATGCATATGCTGACCGTTTGTTACGATTATGCTGACACTAGCACTTTCTGTGTGCGGGCTAAGGCATAACGATCGGTTCATATTTCGGCCACTTAGGGTTTATGACCGGGACTTTGGATTATGTAAACACTGCAACAAAGTGTTACAGTGCGCACCCTTTAAGTACTCTCGGTACAGTGGGTATTCAATATATGTGCATACTACAATGGATTCCCGATCTTTAAAGCTTGCCGCCGTATACTGTCGTCCTCGGTTTACAATATCAGAATCCCAATTCATGGAATATTTTAACTCTCTGAGCGAACAATTTATAGCAGTAGGAGACTTCAATGCCAAGCACACGCACTGGGGATCTCGACTTGTGACTCCTGAGGGAAGGCAGTTGTAAAATTCAATAATAAAAGCAAGCAACAAGCTAGACTGTGTGTCACCTGGGACACCTACATATTGGCCAACAGATCCTAGAAAACTGCCAGACTTGATAGATTTTGCAGTCACAAAAAACATTCCTCGCAACCTGATAAGTTTTTTTTTTTTTTTTTTTTTTTGTAATAGCAGGGTAATGTTTATTTAAAACTGTCCATTAGGGACAACCATTAAATTTTATCACGTAAACTTCACGTATAGATATTTTTAAATATTAATATGGTAGAAAAAAAAATTAGAGTAGTAAGGGGAGGTCCAGCGGGTGTGTCCTTTTAAGTCTTCTGGGTTGCTCGCTGCTGTCCAGCAGGGAGCTGGCCAACCGGTTCGGGTGATTATGAAGCCTCTGCATGTAACGTGCGCTGCTTCTTTGTATCTCGTCCTTGACCCAAGGGAAATTGAGAACCTCGTGGATGGTGCGATTGTCATGATAGACGTGGGCCCCAGTGGCGATTCGAAGGACTCTATTTTCGAAAGCTTGCATAGTTCGGACATTCGTCTTGCTCGCAGTTCCCCAGAGCTGTATGCCGTACGTCCAGATAGGGCGTATTATTGCCTTGTAAATGAGGAGTTTAGTGGAAGTTCTCAGCTTCGATCTCCTACCCATAAGCCAGTTGAAGGATCGAAGTCTTTGAATAGCCTGTTTCCTCTTCTTAATCAGATGGGGCTTCCAGGTGAGCCTTCTGTCTAGGGTGAATCCCAGGTACCTGGGATTGTCTACCTGTGGGATTGGAGAGCCGTTAAGGTTAACTGGAGGGCAGTTGCCTTTGCAGAGAGAAAATGTGGAGGCAGTGGACTTCTCATTATTGACGACAATGTTCCATCGCTTTTGCCAGTCGCTGAGCAAGTCAAGCTGCAATTGCATCGTATCGGCTGCCCCCAATGCACTATCGGCGGTGGTAAGGAAGGCGGTGTCGTCTGCATAGGTTGCTGCGAGCAGGTCAGGCCTCTGAAGAACAGGGAGGTCGGCCGTGTAAGCATTGTACATCAACGGGCCAAGAACGCTGCCTTGGGGTACACCAGCGTGAGCTTCTCTAATACCGGAGATGGCCTCGCCACATCTAACAGCAAATTTACGGTCTTCCAAGAACGACTTTAGGAACTGGAAGTATGGTCGGGGTAGGCCAGTCTTTAATTTATATAGAAGACCGGGATGCCAGACTCGGTCAAACGCCTGCTTCACGTCCAGCATGACGGCCATGCAGTACTTCTTGGTTTCAAACGCGTCCAGGATGCACTGCACTACCCGATGGCACTGCTCTGGCGTACCGTGTCGCCGCCTGAAGCCAAACTGGTGGTCAGGGATCAGTTCAGCCTCGTCAAATACTGGCAGTGCTCTGCTTAAAAACACTCGTTCAAGTATTTTGGAGAGCGTTGGTAACAAACTTATTGGTCGGTAGGGCGAAAGGTTTGCTTCGGGTTTCCCGGGCTTAGGTATCATAGTTACCTGGGCACGTTTCCATGTGGACGGGAATTACCCTATCTCCAAGCATCTATTATAGATCCTCGTAATTAGCTGAATGCTTGGAGGTGGTAACATTTTTAATGCAATTGCATTGATACCATCATCGCCCGGGGCCTTGTTGTTGCTCATGATGGTTATAAGCTCAGCTGTTTCCTCCTCAGTCACTGGTGGTATTGGATCGGCGTCCCTAGAAGGCTCGGCTAGCAGACGGGCAGTTTCAGCAGCATCCTCCGGTGAGCAGCGATCGAAAGGCGTAAAGACACCTTCGAGGTGTTCGGCGAAAGCGTTGGCCCTGTCCATCTCCGATCTGCACCAGCTGCCGTCGGTTCTTTGTACAGGTGGGATCCTTTTCAGCGGCTGTCTGATAGATTTGGTGACTCGCCATAAGTTATGTTGAGGGTCGCCTGGCTCAAGTTGTTCGACGAACCCGTCAAAGGCCTGCTTCCTTAGTCTTGCCAGAGTTTCTGTCAGACATTTGGTCGCTCTATTGAAGGCGGTTTTGTCCAAAGGATTCGTTGAGAGCATCCACACTCTTCGGAGTCGTCGCTTTTCAAGTTTGAGTTCTTCGACTTCTGGGCTCCAAAAATGGATGTCCCTGTCAGTGGCTCTTGGGCGGTTGGAGGGCCTTGGTGCTGCTTCAGAAGCTGCCGCCTGAATATGGGCTGTTAACTCTTCTACAACGGTGTCGATGTCAACCGGGGAGTCAAGTGTCGGGCTGGGGTCGGTAACGTTGTTCAGGTAGGATTGGTACTTGTCAACGTCTGTTGTCTTGTAGATCAGCTTTTTGCGGGCTGACCTGAGCAAGGCTGGGGTGAAAAGTGACACGGCAAAGGCGCTGTGGTCCGAGAAGAGGTCTTCTACTTCTCTCGCTTGAATTCCGGCAGAATCCAGTCCTCCGGAGATGGCGAAGTCTAGCACATCAGGGATTTTGTGGGGATCCGTAGGCCAGTATGTGGGTGCACCGGTTGCGTGACAGCTCAAGATTCGGGACTGAATCTGCCTGTATAGGGCCGAGCCCTTTGGGTTCGTAATCCTGGAGCCCCACCAGGGGTGTTTAGCATTAAAGTCCCCTCCGATTATGAACTTGGGGCCGAGGCAATCCAGTAGCAAGCCGAATTCCTGTTCGTGGATGTTGTGCCTGGGGGGGCAATATGCTGCGGCGATTGTTATGTCACCGTTGGTAGTGGAGATTTTAATTTGGGCACATTGTACCCAGTCTTCGCACATGGCTGGAAGTGCCTCATACTTGATGCAGCTGCGAATAAGGATGGCCGCGCCCCCGCGACCTCTACCGTTCGGGTGGTTAGCGGCAATGAGGTCGTATCCTCTAATAGTCAAGTATGATCTGTTGGTAAAATGCGTTTCTGATATGAGGAGAACGTCTGCTTGGAGGGTCTTGCAATATAGCTCGACCTCTGGCCTTCTTTTTACCAGGCCGTTAGCATTCCATATGGTTATATTTAATTGCGTATGCATAAGGATTTGCAAACGGTGGCCATCATTTGGGCTATTTGGCTCAAGACCTTCTCCATCATGCGCTCAAACATAGATTCCATCCTAGCCGTTAGGGCGTCCATTGGATTACTTGGAAGACTGGGATCGGGATTGGGGTTGGAGTTAAACTCTGGTGCTCCGTTTTTGACTGCGCTAGCATTGTTGATGCGCACGTTGATGTTAGGGTTAATTTTGCTGAATTGAGGTTGCTGGCGTCTTGTCTGCTTGGGGGCGAACGTGCTCTTTGCCTTTTTGTAGGCTGGACAGCCCTTGTAAGAGTCCGCATGTGATCCGTCGCAGTGGAGGCAGACGGCTGGTTCACTGGCGATTTGGTGCATTCGGACGATGGGTGCCTATCTCCACACTTTACGCATCTGTACTCCAGATGGCAGTACCGTTTCGTGTGACCGAAGCCCTGGCAGCGATGGCATTGGGGCACATCGTCGAATTTTTTTGGTGGCTCAACCGTAACCACCGTGCTGCATAGCCGCTTGACTTGAAAGGCCTCCTTGTTGTTTTTGGCTGGCTCGAGGTTAATAAAGAAAATGTTTAGTGGTTTCTTTGTACCTTTTTGCGTAGGATTGTGTATATCCCTGACTTTGTGTCCATGGCTGCTGAAACCCACCTTAATATCCTCCGGGTCGGTGGAGAAGTGGAGGCCTTTAACGACGATCCGATAAGCGCGCTCGTTTTGGGGCTGGAATGTGTGGTATCGATGGTTATTTTCGCTCAGGAACTTTTTCAGAGTTGAGTAAGTATCCTTGTCCGAAGTCATGACGCGAATTGTGTTGTTAGTGCTTGCCTTGTAGGTCACTTCAACATCCCCGCCTAAGAGGTGGGAAATGTCTTTGGAAAGGCCCTTGATGCTGGATACGTCCGGGATAAAAATTGGGGGCGGTTTGATGATTTTCGCCGTTTTTAGCGCAGATTGCTTGGTCTTCTTGTCATCATTTTCTTCATACCGTCAACCTCCATGTCGCTGACACGATCTTCATCGTCTAAATCAGATAGAATTGCATAATAATTTTTTTCAATATTAGCTTTAAGTGCAGCTCTGGCTGCTTCGCTGGTGGTAGGTTCGTCTTCCATAATGGGTTTTTTAGCAGACTTCCGCTTAATTTCTCCATGCTCAGAGTCGCTGGAATCGTCATCTTGAAAATTAGAATAGGCTTTCTTTTTCGAAGGCGGCTTGATTTTGATGGAACTGGGAGGGTCTTGCCAGCCCATTGAGTTGGTTTTGCCCGAGAATGGCCGCAAGATTATGTAAATAAGAGGTGTTTTATATTTGTTTGGTGGTTGGACGAATTTTAAATTTTTCTTTTTCTTTTTTTTAACAAACAATAAAACGATGCTTTAGGTTCAAAGCCTACCGGATTGATTCCGTACTAAAAGATATCGAGCCGGAAGTAACACCAGATGAAGTTACATGAGCACTGATGGCGAAAGGTTTTAATGTAAAAAATGTTATTAATAGTTAATACTCAGAAACTCATCTCACAAATAAATATAATTTTCAAATTCGAGGCTATCTATTCTAAAACACGAATCACCCAGACGAGAAAGCTCATGGAGGCACTGGGATTCTGATTAGAAATTGCATCAAGCACTGCTTCCACAATAGCTTCGCCACTAACTTCATGCAAGCTACATTAATAGATGTGCAAATGGATTCCCGATCTTTAAAGCTTGCCGCCGTATACTGTCGTCCTCGGTTTACAATATCAGAATCCCAATTCATGGAATATTTTAACTCTCTGAGCGAACAATTTATAGCAGTAGGAGACTTCAATGCCAAGCACACGCACTGGGGATCTCGACTTGTGACTCCTGAGGGAAGGCAGTTGTAAAATTCAATAATAAAAGCAAGCAACAAGCTAGACTGTGTGTCACCTGGGACACCTATATATTGGCCAACAGATCCTAGAAAACTGCCAGACTTGATAGATTTTGCAGTCACAAAAAACATTCCTCGCAACCTGATAAGTGCCAACTCCTTACCAGATCTATCGTCTGATCACTTGCCTGTACTTCTTCATCTAAATCTACATCCAGTTGCGGTAGATAAACCATTCAGACTAACAACGAATAAAACCAATTGGCTTAAGTACAAAAAATATATAGGTTCGCACATTAAGTTGAATCCACGTTTGAATGACGAAGCTGATATCAACTTATCCACAAACACTCTTGAATCCGTCTTGGTCGCAGCAGTCGCAAAAAACATCGTACAATAATAGATACACGAACGCTGAAATAGAGCAGCTCGTTCTAGCAAAGCGACGCTCACGGCGAGAATGGCAATCCAACAGATCACCATCCGCAAAACAAAGGTTAAAAGACGCTACAGAGAGGCTCTCAGCTGCACTTCGTCATGAAGAAGAAAGGTCCCAAAAACATTACATAGAACAGTTATCCCCAATGAGCTCCAAGTTCCCACTTTGGAGAGCACACTCATCTCTCTGCACACCAATCGAATTTGCAATGCCAATAAGGACATCCACAGGCAACTGGGCTCGAAGCGACAAAGAAAGAGCCGTCAGATTTGCAGAGCATCTTCAAAATGTATTTCAGCCCAACACATCATCAAACGGGATCTCACTGCCAGCAACATCAGATATCGACACATCAATGTATGAACCTATTGTATTTAGGCCACATGAGTTACTCAAAATCGTAAACGAACTCAACCCAAAAAAATCTCCAGGATGCGACCTAATATCACCAAAAATGATTATTGAACTTTCTTTCTGTCCTGTTCGAGCTATTTGCCAGCTCTTCAATGCAATAACGAGACACGGACACTTTTCAGAGAGATGGAAAAAGTCGATCATTATAATGATACCAAAACCTGGCAAAGACCGCACAATCGCTTCATCATATAGACCAATTAGTTTACTAACGTGTCTATCAAATCTCTTTGAAAAATGCTTCTTGGCTCACATTACCCCATATCTCAGAACACACAACAAAATCCCGATTCATCAATTCGGTTTTCGAGAAAAACACAGAACCATTGAGCAAGTCAACCGCATAACCTCAGAATTCCGAAATACATTCGAACAAAGAGAGTACTGAACTGCGATATTTCTGGACGTATCACAAGCTTTCGACAGAGTATGGTTAGAAGGTCTAATGCACAAAATTATAGAAATGCTCCCAACCAACACTCACAAACTTCTGAAGTCATACCTATACAACAGGAAATTCTCAGTAAGATGTAATAAGCCATGTCCGATGACTACATCATTAGAGCCGGAGTTCCTCAAGGCAGCGTGCTTGGACCAACACTCTACCTTATCACACTGCGGACATCCCAACGAGCAGGAATCTAACCTGCTTGGAGGTTGTTTGTTCATGGATGATGGATAGTGGGGGCTTGGGAGCGGGCGGGACGACCGCTAGGAATTGCTTCGCCCGCCACAGGCCCCAACTCTCTACCCTACCGCCTCTCCTGCTCGATGCTCCTGAGCCTCTGCATTAAAGCTGCAGCAAAAGTGGCTACTGGGTCCCAGAGCATCTGGTTCTCCAGCATAACCTCCACTAGGTTTCCCGGGTGGATTGATCGGCCCGGCGTCGTCTCCAGTCGGTGGCGCTCTCGTGCAAACCGTCGGCACTCAAAGACAACGTGCCTGGCGTCCTCGATCATCGAACTCCCGCACTCCGGGCACCAGTCATCCTCCGCGTGGCCAAAACGCTTCAGGTATTGCCGGAAGCCCCCATGTCCGCTCAAGACCTGGGTCAGGTAAAAGTCGACCTGCCCGTGGCTTCGCAGCACCCACCTTCTAAGGTTAGTTATGAGGGTGTGTGTCCATCGTCCCTTCGTCGACGCGTCCCAGCAATCCTGCCAGGCTGTGAGCGACCTCTCCTTGGCGTCCTCCCTTGCAGCTGTATTGGAGGTGCCGCCGGCACCCTCATTGCGAGCATGGGTTTCCTTAAGCTCCTTGAGCTTACGAGCGCGCTCCTTCAGCGGGACCATCCCCGCTAAAGCCCGCTGGGAGGTTGTGCCCATACCACCAACCCGGATTGTCGCCGTTTCCAGCACCTTGCGGCTGCTGACCAGCACCGCTTCGGTCTTTGGCGGGGCTAGGCTTAGACCGGCATTTTGGAGCCACATCTCCATTGTCTCGATTGCCTTGTTCGCCGCTCTCTCCGCTTCCTCCCTGTGCTTGGCCACTATCACCAACGCTACGTCGTCTGCGAAGCCGACGTGCCTGGCGACTCAAAGACAACGTGCCTGGCGTCCTCGATTATCGAACTCCCGCACTCCGGGCACCAGTCATCCTCCGCGTGGCCAAAACGCTTCAGGTATTGCCGGAAGCCCCCATGTCCGCTCAAGACCTGGGTCAGGTAAAAGTCGACCTGCCCGTGGCTTCGCAGCACCCACCTTCTAAGGTTAGGAATGAGGGTGTGTGTCCATCGTCCCTTCGTCGACGCGTCCCAGCAATCCTGCCAGGCTGTGAGCGACCTCTCCTTGGCGTCCTCCCTTGCAGCTGTATTGGAGGTGCCGCCGGCACCCTCATTGCGAGCATGGGTTTCCTTAAGCTCCTTGAGCTTACGAGCGCGCTCCTTCAGCGGGACCATCCCCGCTAAAGCCCGCTGGGAGGTTATGCCCATACCACCAACCCGGATTGTCGCCGTTTCCAGCACCTTGCGGCTGCTGACCAGCACCGCTTTGGTCTTTGGCGGGGCTAGGCTTAGACCGGCATTTTGGAGCCACATCTCCATTGTCTCGATTGCCTTGTTCGCCGCTCTCTCCGCTTCCTCCCTGTGCTTGGCCACTATCACCAACGCTACGTCGTCTGCGAAGCCGACGACGTCGCATCCCGCTGGGAGCTGCAGCCTGAGGATTCCGTCATACATGGCGTTCCACAGCAGCGGTCCTAGGACCGATCCTTGGGGCACACCCGCCGTAACGTCGTAGGACTCCGTGCCCATGTCCGTGTAGACCAGTAGCACCCTGCAGCTAAAGTAGCTACTGACGACGTTCATTATGGCACTGGGAACGTTGAACCGCCTTAGGGCTGCCAGTATTTTGCTCAAGTCCGCCGTGTTGAAAGCGTTCCTGATGTCCAGGGTGACTATCAGGCAGTATTGCTTGGAGCCACCTTTTAACCTGGTTCCCGCTATTGCGTTGCGAGCAATGCCGACCACCTCTGCTATGGCATCCACCGTAGACCTTCCCTTCCGGAACCCATACTGCTTGGGAGACAGCCCTCCCGCCTCCTCTATGGCAGCTTCGAGCCTCGCCGCGATCACCCTCTCGAAGACCTTGCCCGTTGTGTCCAGCAGGCAGATTGGCCTATAGGACGACGCCTCCTCCCTTGGTTTCCCTGGTTTGAGGAGCAGCAGGAGCTTCTGTACCTTCCACCTGGTGGGAAAAGTGCCTTCGCGGATACATTTATTGTAGAGCTCCGCAAAGCTGCCCGGCTGCAGAGCTAGAGCCAGCTTCAGGGCTCGGTTAGGAACCGAGTCCGGGCCGGGTGCTTTGTTCGGGGCCAGGCCTCTCCCTATGGCCAGTACTTCCTCTTCCGTTACCTCCTCAGCCGCTTCATTGTCTGCTGGGGGGGTGGGAAGCTGGGTGACCTGGTTGCCGGCTGGGAACAGTGCTTGCACTATGGTCCTTAGCACGTTCGGGTCCATGGGGGACTGGCTTGCTGCGCGAAGCCTCTTCACCACTATCCGGTACGCGTTGCCCCATGGATTTTCCATCGCCGAGTCGCATAGCTCCAGGAAGCATTTCCTGTTGCTATCTCGGATGGCCACCTTCAATGCTTTGCGTCGGTCCTTGAAGGCTAGGTGCTGCTCCTCAAAGGCGTCGCTGCCTCTCGCGCGCTGCATGAGCCTCCTTGTTCTCATGCACTCAGCTCGGATGGAGCCAATCTCGTCGCTCCACCAGTAAACGGGAGCGTGGTTCCTACGGTAGCGGCTTCTCCGCTGCATGCTCGCCATGCACGCTGCCTCCATCTTAGCAGCCAGGGTATCAGCCATTTCGTTGGCTCCGCTTGGTAAGACGTTGCCGATGTCGCGCGCTGCCTCGGCGAAGTTCCTCGCCTGGAGCGTACCGACTCTGTAGCCTCGTGGTATCGGATCCCTCGGTCGTTCTTGAGGGTTACCAATTGAGCACAATATTGCATTGTGATCGCTGGCCGTAAAGCTGCCGCTTATTCTCCAGTTAGCACCAGTCCCTAGCGAGGGGCTTGCGAACGTCAGATCTATGATGGATCCTGCTCCGGCTCTGCTGAAGGTGTGCTGGTTTCCTTCGTACAGCAGGATGAGATCGAGTGAGGCAAAGGTTTCTCTGACCACTCTCCCTCTCGCATTCGTCCTCGGGCAGCCCCAGTCCTGTGCCCATGCGTTGAAGTCCCCTGCTACAAGGACGTCAGAACGGCCTTTGATGTCATTTCCTAGGCAGTCCATCATGCGCTCAAACTCATTGGTGGTTAGGCTAGGTGCCATGTAGCAGCTGTAAAGCCATGCCCCACCTATCCGAGCCCTTACAAATCCCTCCGCACTGTGCACTGAGTGCATTGTCGCGCCGGTTGCGCCGCAGCTCCAGATGGCGGCCTTCCCCGATATGTCAACTGCCCAGCGGTTGTCTGAGCCAGTCCTATGGGGCTTGTTTAGGAGCGCTATGTCCGCCTTCGTCTCCCTCGCAGTCTGCGACAGCACATCTTGGGCCGCCCTACAGTGGTTCAGGTTCAGCTGAAGCACTAACACCCTGTCGTCCTAGGTCCACCTCCTATCGCTGACATGGGGCAACTTCTGCTTTCAGTCTGATGCCTCACATCCTTCCGGCCCTTGTCTTCGCACGAGAAGCATCGAGGGTCCTTTTTGCAGGTGGCCGCCCTGTGGTCCGAGTCTCCGCAGCGGAAGCAACAGCCGCTCCTGTCCTTCGAGCTCTTGCAAGCGCTTGCGATGTGCCCCATCCCAAGACACCTGTAGCAGCGAGCCACGACCTCCTTTTCCCTCATATGGCATACTGACCACCAAACCTCACCTTGCCCACAGCAATGATGGCCTTGGCAAAACTCGCGGGGAAAGCCACGATAGCGGTCTGCGTCTCGCCATAACTGCTTCTCAGCTTCTTTACTTTCAAGGCGCCTTGGTCCACCGCTGCCTGCTGCGCGATAGCCCCGATGATGTCCTCTGAAGTAGCTAGTGCGTCGAGTCCTCGTAGCTCGACGAGTGACTCCTTGGTCTCCTCCGAGTACGCCCGCACCTCTGCCTTGCTCCCTAGGACCTCCTCGATGCAACCTTTAAGGGCCTGTGTGGAGTTCTCCTTCTTCCTGGCCAATTCCAGTAGCCGCCCGCCCTTGGCTGTCTTCCTCACCTTCTTGACGCAAGGGACAAGGTCGTCAAGCTTCCCGTCCTCCCTGCGAGTTACCATGCTTAGGATCTGACTGTACGTCATGCCTGCTGCTTGCCGGGTTTGCAACAGCTGGCTTGGACCTTGCCGCCTTGTTGGCCGTTGCTACTTTGTGGGGGAATGCCAGTAACAGCAGTGTGGATGTAATGCAACGAACTCAATCAAAAATTCTCAGAACCATCACCGGGGCACCGTGGTACGTTCGGAATGAAAACATTCACAGGGACCTTCACATACCACTCGTCAGAGAAGAGATAGCACAAATTAAAACAAAGTACTACAACAGGCTATCAGTACATCCAAGTCATTCTCGTCTTCGCCGCAACGATCTCCCAATCCAGCGCTAATTATTAGGACCACGTAGTCTCTATTCAGTTCAAAATAAACTTAGATATTGTATTATTTTAAGATTTGCAACCTTATTGTTAGATTAATAAAGAGTGATCCAATAAAAACAAACTAAGCTTAAAAAAAAAAAAATTAAATAAATAAACTCAATGTCACCAAACTCTTGTGATTTCACCTCTTCAGAAGCAAGAGTGGATTCTACCGAAATGAGGACTCCACCCCCCTTCGCTAAGGTCGATCCCTTCTAAAATTAATGTACTTACTTGGAAAAACTTCGGAGCTAAAGATCTCCGGCTTTAAGCAAGTTTCTGAAAAGGCTATAATATGGGATGCAAAGAAAGAACTATTTCCCCCTATATAGTATTCTGATAGATAAGTGTTAATGACGATACTAGTTTTTTGGGTTAGTGGAAGAAGAAGTGGTGGAAGGTTGGTCAGTGGTTCTGATATCGGGTAGTTTAACTCCCGCTGGTTTTAACACTTTTTTCTTCATGGCTCTAGGTTGATGTTCTTGGACGAAAATATTCTCTAAGCCAAATTTACTTTGGCTTAAAAATTTTGATTGGTCGGAATTTTATTTGGTTTGGATTGGTTCCAGGAGGGGCACTTTTTTTATGAATTTAGAAATGAGATTCGATGATTATTTCTACTTTCTTCGATAAAGACGTGTGAATGGATTATATATGGATGCCTATAATGATGGCATGGGAAAGTGTCTGTGTCTAACTGATTCGAAATGTTCCCACAGAAGGATCTGGGAATGTTGTTGGAGGACCGAAAAATCGGCTGTACGGGGGTCTCGGTATCTTGGTTATTGACAGATATGACACTCGCCTCTCCTTTAGAATTTGTAACGTCCTTGTGGAATTTAACTAAGTGATGCCACGGAAAACATAGGCCAAGATAAGAGCTCATTTCCCAGCTATTGGCTTAATTGAAACTCAAGCGCCCAGAGTTGGTCGTCGAATTTGCGAAGACCACTGATAGACTCTTTTAATCCGGTTTTAGTCTGTTCCATTAACGATCTCATTTCGTCCTGGACAAGCCGACAATTACTGCAACAATAGTGGAGACCAGACCTACGGAAAATAAAATCCGAAACTGAGGCAGTAAAGCCGCCATGCTTGGCTTGTACAGTGTTTTTACAAAGCCAGCAATGGATGGTAGGCTGGGATGGAGGAATTTTTTAATACAAGATTTAATGGAGCAGACTATATTAAATTCAATTTTAATATCGAAAAATACCAAAGAGGGAGCTTTGAAGA
The DNA here is from genome assembly GCF_030179905.1 of Drosophila bipectinata. Classification (NCBI taxonomy): domain Eukaryota; kingdom Metazoa; phylum Arthropoda; class Insecta; order Diptera; family Drosophilidae; genus Drosophila; species Drosophila bipectinata. The sequence goes on along the minus strand of NC_091740.1, from coordinate 14,600,401 downwards.
GAGAGATTGGATTACGCACAGGAAAATGAAAAAGAGATAAGAGATAAGACCTCCCTTGCAAAAGAAACAAAAGAGTCACAAAGAAGTACAAGGATAGATTGTATCCGTTCGAAATTATGTATCATTGAGAAGGAATCATCTCCGACCTCCAAATATATTCTTAATTAGCATCAACAGCCGAGTCAATACAGCCATGTCCGTATGAACTTTGAAAAAGTATTAATAAAGGTATTGAGGTATTTTGAAAAAGTAATATTAAAAACAAAAATGATTTTATGTTAGTAATTAATATGTATATAGTAAATATATTTTTATGTTAGTAATTAATATTTCCTAATTAATATATGGAAAAACAAAATCATCCATATCTACCGATTTTTAGAGAAGTTATGGATTCTTCTTTCTTTAGCACGCAGTATGTATAGCAGCCATATAACTGAACGATCGGAAATAACCCAACTTTCGTGTTTTTGAAGATAGAAAGCTGGAACTTAGTACAGATGCTATTTTTTACTTAGTTCAGTCAGTTAAAGCGACTTACCAAATTTCATAACTATCGGTCGACTATATCTTATAGCTGCCATATAACTGAACAATAACTTTTTGTAGGCACCACTGATTTAAACTGAGAGCCAGAAAGTTTTTATAAAATTTCGTAAAAAAAATATTTGCAGATATGCCACTCGCCCCGCAAGAGTTGGTCGTTAAATTTGCGAAGACCACTGATAACTCATGTTATCCGGTTTTAGTCTTTCCCATCAAAGATCTCAATTTGTCATGGGCAACCCGACAATTTCTGCAACAATATTGGAGACCCGACCTATGGAAAATGAAATACGAAACTGAGGCAGTAAAGTTGCCATGCTTGGCTTGTAAGCCAGCAATGGATGGTAGGCTGGAATGTAGAAATTTTCTCAATACAAGATTTAATGGAGCAGACCACATTAAATTCAATTTTAGTATCGAATATCAATATAAATATTTTGGTCAAAAGTGTGCAACGCAGTGAAGGAGGCATCTCCGACCCTATAAAGTATTTATATTTTTGATCAGGATCACCTCCTGAGTTGATATGAGCATCTCCGTCTGTCTGTCTCTACGCGAACTAGTATCTTAGTTTTAAAGCTATCGACTTGAAACTTTGCACCCACCCTTCTTTTCTTTGCACGCAGTATATAAGTCGGAACGGCCGGGATCGGCCGACTATATCCTATAGCTGCAATATAATTGAATGATCGGAAATAACCCAACTTTTGTGTTTTTTGTGAAACTTAGTACAAATTATATTTTAGGTCAGATAATCGGACCTACCAAATTTCATAAGGATCGGTCGACTATATCTTATAGCTGTCATATATAAAGGTTTTTTTGGTAGAAAATGGTTTTTGGTAGAAATATCAACTTTGGTATTTTTGAAGATGGAAGTTTGGGACTTTTTTTAGATTTTGTATTATAATAAATGGAGTTGTATTATCATATTCTTATAAGGATCGGCTAACTATATCCGATGTTTGCGATATATATCCGGTTTTAACTGCAAGTGTATATACATTTTGGCACCGCCCGAAATTATCTTTCTTTTCTTGTTTTAAGTGTGATTTGGCACACCAACCGTCGATTGGCAGGCCATAGTCGATTTTAGAGAGGATTAATACGCGAGGGAGTGTACGAGGGTAGGCTGATAAAAAGTCGGCCTTACAAAGAAAATACGTTTTTTTTTAAATTTTGCTTTTTTATTTCTCAACATAATCTCCTTTTAGATGTATGCACTTGGACCACCGATCCTCCAGTTTCCCAATACCTTCCATAAAATATGATATGATCCCAATACCTTTCATAAAATATGATTTTTACAGGTCCTCAAAATAGGGGTTTGTTTCACAGATTATAATCATTATTATTATTAGATTATAATTGATTATTATAATTATTAATTACCTGTTCATTTGACTGAAATTTCTTACCCCCAAGCCATTTTTTTAAGTTTGGAAATAAATTATAGTCACAGGGTGCTAAATCTGGAGAATAGGGTTAATGGGGTAGAATTTCGAGGTGCAATTCACACAATTTTGATATGGTGACAACTCTCCTTTCTTTGCCATGTGCGGCCTTTTTTTCGTCAGCTCCGAATCAAATCGTCCCAAGAGATTGAAATAGTATTTTCCCGTAATTGTTCTGCCTTTTTCCAGATAATTCACAAGAATTACACCTCGGGCCTCACAGAAAACCGTTGCCATACCCTTGTTGGCCTACAAACCGATCTTTGCCTTTTTCTGTGCCGTTCCTCCAGTTGAAATCCATTGCTTTGACTGTTGCTTACTCTCTGGTGTATGGTGATGAATCCAGGTTTCGTCAACAGTCACAAAACGACGAAAAAATTCGTTTTTGTTTTCGTTAAGCAATGCCAAACTCTCCATCGCAATGTGCAAGCGGTTGCGTTTATTTTTCATTGTTAGCAATCGCGGCACCCATCTTGACAAAAGCTTACCCATGTGTAAAAATTCGTGTAAAATGTTTTCAACGCGTTCCCGAGAAATGTTTAGAGCTTTTGCAATCTCTCGCAGCTTGATTCGGCGATCATCCAATATCATACCATGGACTTTATCCACAATTTCTGGTGTTGTCACTGTTACCGTCGTCACAGAATTAAGTTTATATTTGAAAAATGAAATCGTTAGAATTAGTGTTGAATAATGTTTATAATTAGTTTTGAAAAATGCTAGACGTAAGACGTAAATGCTCATTAATATATTTAAAATGGCGGAAAATCGAGGCGTCTGCGATCGAACCAAATCCATGTTTGCTTAAAGAATCGTGCAGCAACCTGATTACCTGCCACCTGTGCTCCGAATCAAGGTCGGATGACGCAGCAACGCCGGATGACGCGAAGCATGAACATTGAAGTGTGCTGAATTCGCGAGAACAAAAACAACACAGCGTCAGAAAATTCGGTACAGTGTGACGTTTTCGGAAGGTGGTACCATTTCGAGTGTGCGGCGTAGAAGACGATATTGAGAGCAAGGATTGGAGCTGCGATTACTGTCTTGCGGGTTGTGCACAGCGGTGTGCAAAAATCACCAAAAAGGTTCATAGAATAAAAGTACAAAACTCTCATGCAGATGAAACCCGCTGACGTAGCGGAACCAGCGTAGCGGTAGCTGGGATGTTTCAATCAATCACAGATTCACCTACAAGTACTCAAATAGCGGCCCGGCAAGCTATACCCAAGGACCTTCCAACATTTAGCGGAGATCCTCAGGACTGACCGTTATTTATCAGCACATTTAAACACAATATGCTACGTCTGCAAATGTCGCTTAAAGGGAAAGCTCGTGACTTCGTTAAAGATAAACTCCTACTTCCTAACCTAGTCCCAGAAGTCATCAGCGCTTTGAAGATGTTCTTCGGAAGACCAGAGCACATACTAGAGAGAATGGTGAAAAAGGTGCGAAGACTGGCACCACCTAAAGACAGATTGGAGGCGTTAATGGAGTACGCGCTGGCAGTTCGAAACGTCTGTGCTACAATAGAGGGGTGCGATTTGAAGGCGCATCTCAACAATCCAATGCTGGTCAAGGAGCTGGTAGATAAGCTTCCCAACCTACACAAGCTAAACTGGGCAATGCAACCCCACGACGATAGAGTGCCCGCAGTCAAGGCATTCAGTGATTGGCGGTATAAACTCGCAGAGGCAGCATCATTAGTGGTGGCGCAGTTAATGCCCACAACGGTCGCCGCCCGGACAAGGCAGAGGCAGATGAGCCTGGACCATCACGAGGACAAACACGATCGAACGCGATCCCTACTGAAGCAGCTCAGCAGCAAGTTCAACTGAGGTGCGTAGCTTGCGCCGACCCGAGTCACCCCGAGACCCAGGTATTCTTGAACCTTGACGCGGAGCACAGGTGGCAGGTAATCAGAGCGGGTAAAGACTGTTTTTTCTTCCTCAAGGTACTCCGGAACCGATGCCGAACCGGGAACTGTGGAATTAATGGCTGTACTAGGAGACTTCATGAGTTACTTCATACAGAATATGTTCCCAACACAATCGGTCAAGACAGACCACAGAGTCACGTGAGTACTCATCCAGACGACAATCGCGGAAGTCAGTTCTTTCGCATCATTCCAGTCAAGCTGCATTATGGCAGCAGGCAGACCGAGATCTACGCCTTTGTAGATGAAGGATAGTCCGTGACCTTAGCAGATGCATCCGTATTCCAAAGACTGGGAATACAAGGCCAGGCAGCGCCAATGTGTTAGCAGTGGACCGCAGAGACGTCTCGACTCGAGAGTGGATCAGTAAAAGCATCCGTCCAAATCTCGGAAATGAACTGCGATAAGGTTTACTGGTTGAACAACGTCCAGACCGTTCAAAACCTAGCATTACCGAGACAGACAGTCAATATGAAAAAGCTATGCGACAGGTTCCAGCATTTGAGAGACTTGCTGCTACAGCCCTACTCCGCCCAGCCGCCTTTGCTAATCGGTCCGGGAAGATCCGCGAAGGAAAATGGAACGAGCCGATAGCATCTTTGCTAAGATCGAAGATCGAATATCGATAGCATCTTCTTTCCTTCGATGTTAAATCCAATTTCAAGCTTTTTTCTTAGAATTCGACAATGTTGTAGGAAAAGAAGTTTGGAATCGAAGGTTATGCCCAGAATGTTTAAAAACTTAAGATTTTGTATTGTGTGGTTCTTAAAGACTAGGTCGGAAAGATTACATTAAATTTTACGGAAAATATGTAGTAACTGACATTTTTCGATAGCAAGAGAGGCACCAGAAACTGCTCCCTACAAGTTGATTTCGTGTAGTATTTCTAAAAATGTAGTTCTAACATTTAGTGTAGTGTGGATATTTTTTAAAAGTTACTTTTTTGGGAAAGTTGTAGCTTCGTCTGCATACAATGAGACATGTACTTCTTTATAACGGGATAAAATACTATTTACTTCCTTTCATAGAAAGAGTAGAGCCCTGCGGAATTCCGTTGTGTCAAAAAATGTGGGAGTTCAAGGTGACACTGTTTACCCGAACCATGAAATAGCGATTGGTCATGCCTTGGACCAATGCCCCAGTGCCCAAGTCGACAAAGTACGGCATTAATCTCCACGCGATCGAAGGCTCTTTAAAAATCCGTCGCCAGGATGGAGACGTGATTTTTGGTCAAAAGAGCGTTTGATTCTAAATCCGTCACCAGAATGGAGACGTGATTTTTGGGCGAAAGAGAGTTCGACGCGAAGTGTTGGGTACGCAGTAAAGCGTCCATCGTGCTGTGGTTCTTCTTGAATGCTAAGAATTCTTGAAACCTATTTTTTCTAAGGTTTTTTTCTAGTTATTTTTCCAATAACTTCGCGATAAGCACAGCAGAGAGATAGTCGGTTACTGTATTTCAAAGTTGTTTTATTCCAGTGTTTATTTTCTAAACATTAAACATAATGCAGCCAAATATATTTGTATACCCTTGCAGAGGCGAAATTTGCGAATCCACGCAGTCCACCATGCACTGTTATCCAAACCCGCATCCATCGAAATATTAAAACAGAATTATTATATTTGGCGAATATTTTTATACCCTTGCAGAGGGTATTATAATTTTGGTGAAAAGTGTACAACGCAGTGAAGAAGACATCTCCGACCCTATAAAGTATATATATTCTTGATGAGGATCACCTCCTGAGTTTTTCTACGCGAACTTGTCTCTCAGTTTTAACGCTATCGACTTGAAACTTTGCACAAAAGATTTCGTGTCGTGTTTATTTCGTGTTTCGTGCACACCCTTCTTTCCTTTGCACGCAGTATATAAGTCGGAACGACCGGGATCGGCCAACTATATCTTATAGATGCCATATAACTGATTGATCGGAAATGGTATAACTTTGGTGTTGTTAGAGTTAGAGAGTTCGAACTCTAGAACTAGAGACATTGTAATGCGCTTGTTGTAATTTAAAAAAAATAATAAAAAGAACAAAATGCCCAAAAGTAAACCCCAGTTAGTTAAGCTTGGTATAGAAAAAATAGCAAAACAAAAAAGCTTGGTTAAGCTTAAAGTTCTTTATCTATTGATAATCAAATATCTAGCTAGAATTTATCAGTTAAGTTTCGGTCTAAGCGTAGAATAAGCAGCGGCCAAGATCTTTTTCTCTTGTGGCTGGTAAGATAAGCGCATCGCTCGCGGTTAAACTCAAAGTATATATTAAACCCAGAAAAAAAAGAAATAAGACACGTGGTGAGAAATTTCCATATAAGTTTCTAAAACTTATACGCCGAGGGAAGTGAGCAGCGCCCAGTGCAATTAAAGTGAATTAATTTTTTTTGTGGTGCCAATTTAAGGTAAATAAAACCTTTGTTTTCGGCCTCACGTGGTTTTTGTTCAATTCGACTTATTTTTATACCCTTGCAGAGGGTATTATAATTTTGTCCAAAAGTGTGCAACGCAGTGAAGGAGACATCTCCGACCCTATAAAGTATATATATTCTTGATCAGGATCACCTCCTGAGTTGATATGAGCATGTCCGTCTGTCCGTCTGTCCGTCTGTCCGTCTGTCTGTTTCTACGCGAACTAGTCTCTCAGTTTTAAAGCTATCGTCTTGAAACTTTGCACACACCTTTCTTTTCTTTGCACGCAGTATATAAATCGGAACGGCCGAGATCGGCCGACTATATCCTATACCTGTCATATAACTGATTGATCGGAAATGGTATAACTTTGGTGTTTTTAGAGTTAGAGAGTTCGGATCTCTAGATGTCTCTAAAATTAGAGACATCTCCGACCCTATAAAGTATATATATTCTTCATCAGGTTCACCTTCCGAGTTGATATGAACATGTCCGTCTGTCCTTCTGTCTGTCTGTTTTTACGCAAACTAGTCTCTCATTTTTAAAGCTATCGACATGAAACTTTGCATCCATGCCCATGCCCATGCTTTTTTCCTTTACATGCAGTATATTTGTCGGAACGGCCGAGATCGGCCGACTATATTCTATAGCTGCCACATATTTGATTGATCGGAAATGGTATAACTTTGGTGTTTTAAGAGTTAGACAGTTCGGATCTCTAGATGTCTCTAAAATTAGAGACATCTCCGACCCTATAAAGTATATATATTGTCATATATACTTACATGCATACACACAGAAATCCTATATGTATGTACACATGCTGTATAAGTGAGCTTTTACCTCGCAGAATTTCGCAGAATTAATTGTACTATAAACATAAACCCGCGTATAATAATTAAACAACAAATTACAAGTGTCATGAGAGCATTTTTGTACCAACTGAGAAAGTTGGCAATCAACACTAAACTGGCGACGAGGATTTAAAACATAAAACTACAGCTACCTAATATCGACAACTATAAATTCTAAAATTGCGTGTTCCAGTACTATATTTTACATTAACAGACGGAAAAATATAGTATTGGACATCGCTCGCCGGTTACGACGATGCAACGGAAAAATCTTATTCGGCTTTGTACGAAATAAATGTGTAGGAATATCAAGACCAGTTATTCACAGGTACGGTAAAATCGAAAATTGGGATAAACTTAAAGAAATTTTGCTAAAAAACTTCGGAGAAAAAGAAAGAAGCGATAACTTAATGGACATGCTTAAAATGTGTAGGGTAGACGGTACAATAGAACAATATTATGATAAAATTAACGACGTTGCAAATCGCTTGCATAATCGTATACTTACACACAACGACGAGACATACAGCACAGACGAAGTAAACAGAATTGCCTTGCGAGTATTTAGAGATAACTTGCCAGAGCCGACTAAGACTATGATTTTCGCTAGAAACCCCGAAACATCAGATGAGGCCTATAAAATCATCGAGGATGCTAGACATCAGAATTATACGTTTTACGGACCTTTCCGGAAAACTAATAAAAATAGTAAACCAAACTATAGGTCAAATTTCAGCGATGATAATAACAATTCTAATGAGCAACTAGTACCTCAGACGGACGATTCTAATAAAGGCCAGCAAACCCACTTCAAACCTGGCAATAATAAACTCAGTACCAACTCAAGGTTCCAAGATAGCCAAAAAGAGGCAAAAGACACTTCAGCTAGCGCATGCTCAAAAATGTCAACAAATAGCCGAAACAGCCAATCCTCTGGGCAAAATAAACTGTTTTCGGAACCAATGGAAATTAATCAATCGAGTGAAAATTTTCAATCGGTAGGGTCAGAAGATTACCCTATATAGAAATTAAAACTCAAGTTAGGACACTACATTTCGTTATAGATACTGGAGCAGAGTTCAGCATCATTAACGAAAACGTCTGTAACCCAAAATGGAAAACCAATGTTGATATAAAAATACGAGCTCTAGGAAACGAAATAAAAATAAAAATAAAAATAAAATTATGTAGATTCCCATCATTTAAGGAATTTAATATAAAAAATTATTGGTGTGAATTCCTCGAATATAATTTCCATCAAAATTTCGACGGGCTAATAGGAGGAAACCTTCTAAACGATTTAAATGCCGTCATAGATTATCCTAACAAGAAGTTAATAATTAATAACGTCACTCTAAAACTTTTTATACAAGACGACATTAATATAACACACAAACTTATAACTCTTAATAACTCAATCCAAAAAATCGACATCAATCAGGAATCAAAAGCTTTGCTAGAAGAGCTTGTACATGAATATGATTGCCTCTTTTATAGGAATTATCAAAATCTGACCTTTACTAACAAAGTCAAACATAGCATTAAAATAAGAAACGATATTCCATGTTACTCAAAAGCTTACAAATATCCTGAGATTCATACTGAGGAGGTTAACAGACAAATAGACGAGATGCTCGAGCAAAGAATAATTAGACACTCTAATAGTCCATACAATAGTCCGTTATGGGTGGTCCAGAAGAAGACAGATGCCTCAAATCTCAAGAAGTGGAGGTTAGTTATAGACTACCGTAAATTAAATAAAGAGACAATCGAGGATCGTTTTCCTATACCCAATATTGACGAGATTTTTGACAAATTAGGTGGATGTAAGTTTTTCACAAGCTTAGATTTCGCTAAACGGTTTTACCAAATCGAGATGGATCCGGATGACATACATAAGACAGCATTTTCTACATCCAGTGAGCACTACGAATTCTTGCGTATGCCATTCGGATTAAGAAACGCTCCGTCCACATTTCAACGCCTTATGAATAACGTACTTAGGCCATTCATAGGACACATATGTTTTGTATATATGGACGATGTTCTCATTTTTTCTAAGAGCATAGAAGAACATGTTGAACATATCAAGGCCATATTTGATTGTCTATTGAAATCAAACCTAAAACTCCAGATTGACAAGTGTCAATTTGCAAAACAAGAAATCGAGTTTTTAGGGCACATAGTGAATCAAGAAGGGCTAAAACCTACTAAAACCAAAATCGAAGCAATTAACAAAATCAAACTACCATCAAATCAAAAAGAGATTAAAAGTTTCTTGGGCATGGCAGGGTATTTAAGACGGTACATAAAAGATTATTCAAAAATTGCACAGCCCCTTATAAAATATTTGAAGAAAAATTCGAGAGTAAACTTAGAAGATGAAGACTTCGTAGAGGCATTTGATAAACTTAAATTACTAATCACAAGCGAACCAATTGTAGTATACCCCGACTTTAAAAAACTATTTACTCTCGTCACGGACGCAAGCAACTATGCGTTAGGAGCCGTTTTAATGCAAGATGATAAAGTCATTAACTATGCGAGTCGAATGCTCAAAACTCACGAACTAAACTATTGTACGATCGAGAAAGAGCTCCTAGCCATTTACTGGACAACCAGATATTTTAAGTATTACCAGTACGGAAGGAAATTTGTGATAAAAACAGACCATAAACCTTTGGTTTGGTTAAACAATTTAAAAGAGCCAAATCTAAAGCATTAACGTTGGAAAATTCAGTTAAATGAGTTTGATTTCGATATAAGCTTTATCAAAGGAAAAGAAAACGCTCTGGCGGATGGCCTCAGTAGAATCCCAAGCTCCAATAGCGCAAAAGCAAACGAAGACAGCCTCGAGATAGATAGCGAAGATATTTTTTTGGCCGAAATAGAAAACAATCTCCGCATCAACGTCTTAAACGTTGTAGATGAAAATCAGGATTTCTCCGAACAGCTAATAAAATTATTTAATAGCGAATTGGACGATATTGAAACCAGCCACACTGCAATATTGGACGATCGAAACTTTATCCCAATTACCGAAAAATGTCTAAATATTTTTAAAATTCAAATAATACTTAACATTGGTGAAAATGATTCACGATCCACAAAGATCTTGTACAAAAAGAAACTTAGACACATTGTTAAAACAAAAGGCGATGTTGAAAAATTGTTAAAAGTCATGCAAGAAATAATACCCGAAAAAGGACTAGTTGTAATTTATTGCAAAGACACAAAATTATATTTAATGTTCCAACAAAATTATAGACAATATATCTCCAACAATACAAATTTAAGAGTACTAAAAACATGTATACTATTAAAAGACGTTACAGATAGAGAGAAAATGTTAAAAATTATAGAAAATGAATACTTAAAAAACAACCACAGGGGCATAAATGAAATTTTGTTAGAAGTTAAGCAATTATAATATTACCCTAATTTGTTAAAAGAAATTCAAAAGTATATAAATAACTGCAATATATGCAACACAGCTAAATATGATCGCCGCCCAATTAGATATAATTATTGTATAACCGAATCATCTGAAAAACTGAATGATATAATTCATATGGATATATGGTTTCCACAACGAAATATCATGTACCTTACTACAATCGATAATTTAAGTAAATATGCAACAACACATTTTTTAAAAGACCGATCATGGATTTCTCTGCTTAACGCAATTAAACTAAGACTCCAATATCTAGGAAAACCCAAGAAAATTGTAACGGACAATGAATTTAATATACTAACAATTAGGGAATACCTCCAGGACAATGATGTCCAGATCCATTTCACGACCCCATACAAAAAAACTGGAAATTCAGATATTGAACGCCTTCATCTAACTTTAAACGAACACATACGGTTATTCAATGCGGATCCTAACAATAAAGATAGCCTGAAAGACAAAGTTTTAAAGGCTATAATATCATACAACAACACAATCCATAATACAACTAACATTAGGCCAATCGATATTCTAAATAATTTACTCTCTTCTGAAGACATCGAAAAACTATCTAAAAAGATAGCAGACAATACAATAAAGCTTATGTCAAAACAACCTATAGAATCTAATGATAATTTTAAGAACGATTTTGTCAAAAATAATAAAGTAGGTAAATCACAACCAAAATATAAACGTATCGAAGGTTATGAGCTCCGAGCAGCGGCGACAAGAGCAGGTGCAAAATACTGCTGATCATGCGACACGGAGGAGTATTCCGGAGTACCGACATGCGGAACGGGTTCGGGACGCCACAGCGCGTGCTATTCGTCGAAATACTGCTGATCATGCGACACGGAGGACTATTCCGGAATACCGACATCCGGAACGGGTTCGGGACGCCACAGCGCGTGCTATTCGTCGAGATAACTCCGAGCAGCGGCGACAAGAGCAGGTGCAAAATACTGCTGATCATACGACACGGAAGACTATTCCGGAGTACCGAAATCCGAAACGGGTTCGGGACGCCGCAGCGCGTGCTATTCGTCGAGAGGTCTCCGAGGAGCGGCGACAAAAGAAGGTGCAAAATACTGCTGATCATGCGACACGGAGGACTATTCCGGAGTACCAACATCCCGAAAGGGCTCGGGACGCCGCAGCGCGTGCTATTCGTCGAGATAACTCCGAGCAGCGGCGACAAGAGCAGGTGCAAAATACTGCTGATCATGCGACACGGAGGAGTATTCCGGAGTACCGACATCCGGAACGGGTTCGGGACGCCACAGTGCGTGCAATTCGTCGAAATACTGCTGATCATGCGATACGGAGGACTATTTCGGAGTACCGACATCCGGAACGGGTTCGGGACACCGCAGCGCGTGCTACTCGTCGAGAGGACCATACGACACGGAGGACTATTCCGGAGTACAGAAATTCGGAACGGGTTCGGGACGCCGCAGCGCGTGCTATTCGTCGAGAGGACTCCGAGCAGCGGCGACAAGAGCAGGTGCAAAATACTGCTGATCATGCGGCACGGAGGACTATTCCGGAGTACCGACATCCGGAACGGGTTCGGGACGCCACAGCGCGTGCTATTCGTCGAGAGGACCATACAACACGCAGGACTATTCCAGAGTACCGACATCCGGAACGGGTTCGGGACGCCGCAGCGCGTGCTGTTCGTCGAGAGGACTCCAAGCAGCGGCGACAAGAACAGGTGCAAAATACTGCTGATCATACGACACGGAGGACTATTCCAGAGTACCGACATCCGGAACGGGTTCGGGACGCCGCAGCGCGTGCTATTCGTCGAGAGGTCTCCGAGGAGCGGCGACAAGAGCAGGTGCAAAATACTGCTGATCATACGACACGGAAGACTCTTCCGGAGTACCGAAATCCGAAACGGGTTTGGGACGCCGCAGCGCGTGCTATTCGTCGAGAGGACTCCAAGCAGCGGCAACAAGAACAGGTGCAAAATACTGCTGATCATACGACACGGAGGACTATTCCGGAGTACCGAAATTCCGAACGGGTTCGGGACGCCGCAGCGCGTCCTATTCGTCGAGGGGACTCCGAGGAGCGGCGACAAGAGCAGGTGCAAAATACTGCTGATCATACGACACGGAGGACTATTCCAGAGTACCGACATCCGGAACGGGTTCGGGACGCCGCAGCGCGTGCTATTCGTCGAGAGGACTCCAAGCAGCAGCGACAAGAACAGGTGCAAAATACTGCTGATCATACGACACGGAGGACTTTTTCGGAGTACCGACATCCGGAACGGGTTCGGGACGCCACAGCGCGTGCTATTCGTCGAAATACTGCTGATCATGCGACACGGAGGACTATTCCGGAGTACCGATATCCGGAACGGGTTCGGGACGCCGCAGCGCGTGCTATTCGTCAAGAGGACTCCGAGCAGCGGCGACAAGAGCAGGTGCAAAATACTGCTGATCATACGACACGGAAGACTATTCCGGAGTACCGAAATCCGAAACGGGTTCGGGACGCCGCAGCGCGTCCTATTCGTCGAGGGGACTCCGAGGAGCGGCGACAAGAGCAGGTGCAAAATACTGCTGATCATACGACACGGAGGACTATTCCAGAGTACCGACATCCGGAACGGGTTCGGGACGCCGCAGCGCGTGCTATTCGTCAAGAGGACTCCGAGCAGCGGCGACAAGAGCAGGTGCAAAATACTGCTGATCATACGACACGGAAGACTATTCCGGAGTACCGAAATCCGAAACGGGTTCGGGACGCCGCAGCGCGTGCTGTTCGTCGAGAGGACTCCAAGCAGCGGCGACAAGAACAGGTGCAAAATACTGCTGATCATACGACACGGAGGACTATTCCAGAGTACCGACATCCGGAACGGGTTCGGGACGCCGCAGCGCGTGCTATTCGTCGAGAGGTCTCCGAGGAGCGGCGACAGGAGCAGGAGCAAAATACTGCTGATCATACGACACGGAAGACTATTCCGGAGTACCGAAATCCGAAACGGGTTTGGGACGCCGCAGCGCGTGCTATTCGTCGAGAGGACTCCAAGCAGCGGCAACAAGAACAGGTGCAAAATACTGCTGATCATACGACACGGAGGACTATTCCGGAGTACCGAAATTCCGAACGGGTTCGGGACGCCGCAGCGCGTCCTATTCGTCGAGGGGACTCCGAGGAACGGCGACAAGAGCAGGTGCAAAATACTGCTGATCATACGACACGGAGGACTATTCCAGAGTACCGACATCCGGAACGGGTTCGGGACGCCGCAGCGCGTGCTATTCGTCGAGAGGACTCCAAGCAGCAGCGACAAGAACAGGTGCAAAATACTGCTGATCATACGACACGGAGGACTTTTTCGGAGTACCGACATCCGGAACGGGTTCGGGACGCCACAGCGCGTGCTATTCGTCGAAATACTGCTGATCATGCGACACGGAGTACTATTCCGGAGTATAGAATTCCGGAACGGGTTCGGGACGCCGCAGCGCGTGCTATTCGTCGAGAGAACTCCGAGCAGCGGCGACAAGAGCCGGTGCAAAATACTGCTGATCATACGACACGGAAGACTATTCCGGAGTACCGAAATCCGAAACGGGTTCGGGACGCCGCAGCGCGTGCTATTCGTCGAGAGGTCTCCGAGGAGCGGCGACAAAAGAAGGTGCAAAATACTGCTGATCATGCGACACGGAGGAGTATTCCGGAGTACCGACATGCGGAACGGGTTCGGGACGTTACAGCGGGTGCTATTCGTCGAAATACTGCTGATCATGCGACACGGAGGACTATTCCGGAATACCGACATCCGGAACGGGTTCGGGACGCCACAGCGCGTGCTATTCGTCGAGATAACTCCGAGCAGCGGCGACAAGAGCAGGTGCAAAATACTGCTGATCATATGACACGGAAGACTATTCCGGACTACCGAAATCCGAAACGGGTTCGGGACGCCGCAGCGCGTGCTATTCGTCGAGAGGTCTCCGAGGAGCGGCGACAAAAGAAGGTGCAAAATACTGCTGATCATGCGACACGCAGGACTATTCCGGAGAACCGACATCCGGAACGGGTTCGGGACGCCACAGCGGGTGCTATTCGTCGAAATACTGCTGATCATGCGACACGGAGGACTATTCCGGAATACCGACATCCGGAACGGGTTCGGGACGCCACAGCGCGTGCTATTCGTCGAAATACTGCTGATCATGCGACACGGAGTACTATTCCGGAGTATAGAATTCCGGAACGGGTTCGGGACGCCGCAGCGCGTGCTATTCGTCGAGAGAACTCCGAGCAGCGGCGACAAGAGCCGGTGCAAAATACTGCTGATCATACGACACGGACGACAAGAAGTAATCGAACTACCGAACTGAGCGGACGTGCTTTGTCCGAGCTCCGGGAAAACTTCACTTCGCTTATATTTTCGCCAATATAAGCGAAAAGACACTGAAATACAATTTATTAAAAGCGACAGACAAGCTTTTTTTTTTTATAACAGTTGTAATGTGCTAAACCAAAACTAGTGCATTGTTGAAAAAAAAAAAATACGTACCACGCAATGAGCTCATTGAGCAACGACCAAAAGAACGAGCGTAGAAGTTCAGTGAACCAAAGAAACGGCTTCTACTCTTATTTTTCAACCCGCGATACCGAAGTGGAAAAATCGGCGCTTAAAAGCAACCCGGCTTTACTGACCGCTGAAACCCAAAGGGCACGGTCTTGCTCACCCGCTCTGCTCACTCCGACTCCCGCGTCATGGAGTTCGCAGTGTAAAACCCCCCCTCCAATATCGGAAACAAATTTCGCACCAACAACAAGCAGCGCTACAACTTCTGCAACAACAGCGAAAACCCCTGCAACTCAAAGTACCACGACGTCAACGACTACAGCGAGTACAAAAACAACAACCTCGGAAAGTGCCAAAGCGGCAACGGCCACACAGACTGGAATGGATCGCTACATCCAAATAAAGCGCGAGCTTAGCCCGCAGAGTAATCCGGCAGGCAACAAAACAAAAATTAACCGTGTCCTGAATAACGATAATGAACCAGACAGATCCACTACTAACAGATTTGCCCTACTGGCGGAGGCTGAGGAAAACCAACCAGCCCAAGACACCGCAAAAAACCCAAGCCCCCTCCAATCTATATTAGGGAAAAAAGCTCGAGTGCCCTGGTCAACAAAATTGCGTCGTTGATCGGGAACGGTGAAAACTTTCATGTTGTTCCGCTTATCAAAGGGAACATCCATGAAACAAAGGTGCAAACCAAGACTGAAGAGCACTTCCGAATAGTGTCAAAATATCTGGACACTGTACAGAAAAACTATTACACGTACCAGCTGAAAAGCAGTAAGGGCCTACAAGTGGTAGTAAAGGGAATAGAACCTGATGTTACCGTCGAGGAAATAAAAACCGCCCTTAAAGAAAAGGGCTTCGCCGCCAAGAATGTTATTAACATTCTAAATAAAGATAAAAAGCCACAACCCCTCTTCAAGGTCGAGCTCGAGCCTGAAAGCAGGTCGCTGAAGAAGAACGAAGTCCACCCAATCTACAACCTGCAATATCTTTTGCATCGGAAAATCACTGTTGAAGAGCCACATAAACGTAACGGTCCAGTGCAATGCACTAATTGTCAAGAGTATGGACACACAAGGTCTTACTGCACACTTCGGGCTGTCTGTGTAGTCTGCGGGGACGCCCACAAGTCCGCTTGCTGCACTACAAACAAGGACAGTACCGTGAAGAAATGTGGAAACTGCGGAGGCAGCCATACGGCAAACTATAGAGGATGTATTGTGTATAAGGAGTTAAAGAGTCGCATGCGTCAAGCGACCGCAACGCGCAACCAAAATCCACAGAATGCGTACGTTTCGTCAAAAACCACGCCAGACGTCTTCTTCGCCAAAGCTGCGAGATCCTCATTCGGTCCACTAAACACCACCAACGGCTTCTCCTATGCCGATGCTCTACGATCTGGAAGGGAAATTCCAATTCAGCCTAACTCTCAAAGCGCTCAACAGGCCCCAGAACAGCCACACAGCAAAACGGAAACTATGATGCTTACCCTCCAACAAAGTATGATGGAGCTTATGTCATTCATGAAAACGACCATGCAAACGCTTGTTCAAAACCAGAACATGGTGATACAGCTGCTCGTAGCACAACAGTCCAAATAATCTATGCAGGCGCTACGAATATCAATGTGGAACGCCAATGGTGTCTCACGGCATAAACTAGAATTGTCACAATTCTTGACCGAAAACCATATTGACGTTATGCTACTGGTGGAAACGCATCTTACAAGCAAATACAACTTTCATATAAGAGGCTACACAATCTACCGCACAGATCATCCAGATGGGAAAGCCCACGGCGGAACTGGAGTTCTAATCAGAGAACGAATTAAACACCATTTTCACAAAAGGTTTGCAACAAACTTCTTGCAGGCCACATCGATACAAATTCAGTCAAGCAACGGAATCCTTTCAATTGCTGCCGTTTACTGCCCTCCTCGCTTCTCAATCTCGGAAGGACAATTTATGGACTTCTACAATTCACTTGGGGATCGATTTATAGCCGCAGGAGACTACAACGCCAAACATACGCACTGGGGATCACGTCTAGTGACTCCCAAAGGAAGACAATTGTACAATGCAATTATAAATGTGAAAAATAAACTGGACTACGTTTCCCCTGGAAGTCCCACATACTGGCCAACAGACTCACGAAAGCTCCCAGACCTTATTGATTTTGCAGTGACAAAAAACATACCTCGCAATCTAATAAGTGCCAAAGCAGTCTCGGACTTATCATCAGACCACTCGCCTGTGCTTCTAACGCTTCTTCAAAGCCCAGAAATAACCGAACACCCCTTCAGTCTGACGACGACAAAAACAAACTGGCTAAAATACAAAAAGTACGTGAGTGCCCACATAGAACTCGCCCCGGATTTTAACATGGAATCGGACATCGACTACACTACGAGCGCCCTGGAAGAAGTACTCGTTGCGGCAGCTAAAATCTCTACTCCTCATAGGAAAGAAGTAGACCGAAACAAACACTTCAAATCTAATCAGCAAATCGAACAGCTCGTGCGAGAAAAGAGGCGCACGCGTCGTGATTGGCAAAACAGCAGATCACCAGCTTCAAAACAACGCCTTAAGGAAGCAACCCGATCACTCAACCAGGCTCTTCACCAACAGGAAGAAAATGCACAGCTGAGGTACATCCAGAATCTCTCGCCAACAAGCACAAAGTACCCCCTGTGGAGGGCCCACCCAAATCTTAGTGCCCCAATTGAAACGACCACCCCGATAAGAAACTCTTCGGGATGCTGGGCTCGCAGCAACGAAGACCGAGCTGAAACATTCGCCACACATCTCCAAAGTGTCTTCCAGCCAAACCCAGCCTCAAATTCATTCCTCCTGCCAGCAATTCAGCCAGAGTCCTCCCCTCAACCAGCCGCACCTCCATTCCGGCCGAACGAAATCGAAAAAGTCATAAGAGGGCTAAAACCAAAAAAGGCTCCCGGTGGTGACCTATTGACCCCAAAGATGCTGATCGAACTTCCAAAATGCGCTATAGAGGTCGTCTGCAAACTATTTAATGGAATCATTAATCTTAGCTATTTCCCAAAAAAGTGGAAGAAATCCATTATTATAATGATTCCGAAGCCTGGAAAAGACCACACAATTCCGTCATCATACAGACCAATAAGCCTTCTATCTTGTTTGTCTAAACTGTTTGAAAAATGCTTGTTAACTCGCATAATACCACATTTGGAAGCTTGCAATATCATCCCGGCACACCAATTTGGCTTTCGAAGAAACCATGGAACCATCGAACAAGTGAACAGATTAACATCCGAAATACGCTCAGCCTTCGAACAACGAGAATACTGCAGCGCTATTTTCCTCGACGTATCTCAAGCTTTCGACCGAGTTTGGCTCATCGGACTCATGCACAAAATTAAAACGTATTTGCCAACATACACCCACAAGCTACTGGAATCATACCTCTTCAATAGGGTATTCTCAGTGAGATGCAACGCAGCTACTTCGGGCGACTACACCATCGAAGCTGGAGTTCCACAGGGAAGCGCACTCGGGCCGTGTCTATATGTTTTGTATACTGCGGATATTCCTACGAGCGCACAACTAACAACGTCAACGTTCGCCGATGATACCGCTATCCTTAGTCGCTCCAGATGCCCAACGCAGGCAACAACCCAACTGGCTAATCATCTCACAATAGTGGAAAGGTGGCTGTCCGACTGGCGCATTAAAATAAACGAACAAAAGTGTAAACATATAACGTTTACTCTTAATAGACAAACATGCCCTCCGCTTTTACTAAACGGTATGCAGATCCCTCAAGCTAACGACGTAACGTACCTTGGCGTTCACCTTGATAGACGACTTACCTGGCGTAAGCACATCGAATGCAAAAAGATGCATCTAAAACTGAAAGCCAGCAGCCTCCACTGGATCATAAACTCACGATCGCCACTGTGCCTAGACTACAAGTTACTACTGTACAATTCAGTCCTAAAGCCAATCTGGACGTATGGCTCCCAGCTGTGGGGGAACGCGAGCAGCAGCAACATAGACATCATACAGCGCGCACAATCAAAAATCCTGAGAACTATCACAGGGGCACCTTGGTATGTTCGCAACGAAAACATCCACCGGGATCTGGGCATCCTCGCAGTGAAAGACGAAATCCAGAAGCAAAAAGAGTCATACAAAGAAAAACTGTCTTCGCACCCAAATTTTCTCGCTCGGGGATTGACTCGGGTTTCTAGCGTATCCCGCCTTAGACGCAACGACCTCCCAACCCAGCAATCGATTTTTAGGGCCGTCTAACTCCGTATCAGTCAATATGACTGTTAGTTAAGTTAAAAATATAAGATTTGATACACCTCTTGTTAGTCTCGCAAAGAGAAGATTCAAGAAATAAAAGCAACGTTAAAATAAAAAAAAAAAAAAAAAAAATACGACACGGAAGACTATTCCGGAGTACCGAAATCCGAAACGGGTTCGGGACGCCGCAGCGCGTGCTATTCGTCGAGAGGTCTCCGAGGAGCGGCGACAAAAGAAGGTGCAAAATACTGCTGATCATGCGACACGGAGGAGTATTCCGGAGTACCGACATGCGGAACGGGTTCGGGACGTTACAGCGGGTGCTATTCGTCGAAATACTGCTGATTATGCGACACGGAGGACTATTCCGGAATACCGACATCCGGAACGGGTTCGGGACGCCACAGCGCGTGCTATTCGTCGAGATAACTCCGAGCAGCGGCGACAAGAGCAGGTGCAAAATACTGCTGATCATATGACACGGAAGACTATTCCGGAGTACCGAAATCCGAAACGGGTTCGGGACGCCGCAGCGCGTGCTATTCGTCGAGAGGTCTCCGAGGAGCGGCGACAAAAGAAGGTGCAAAATACTGCTGATCATGCGACACGCAGGACTATTCCGGAGAACCGACATCCGGAACGGGTTCGGGACGCCACAGCGGGTGCTATTCGTCGAAATACTGCTGATCATGCGACACGGAGGACTATTCCGGAATACCGACATCCGGAACGGGTTCGGGACGCCGCAGCGCGTGCTATTCGTCGAGAGGTCTCCGAGGAGCGGCGACAAAAGAAGGTGCAAAATACTGCTGATCATGCGACACGGAGGACTATTCCGGAGAACCGAAATTCCGAACGGGTTCGGGACGCCGCAGCGCGTCCTATTCGTCGAGGGGACTCCGAGGAGCGGCGACAAGAGCAGGTGCAAAATACTGCTGATCATGCGACACGGAGGAGTATTCCGGAGTACCGACATGCGGAACGGGTTCGGGACGTTACAGCGCGTGCTATTCGTCGAAATACTGCTGATCATGCGACACGGAGGACTATTCCGGAATACCGACATCCGGAACGGGCTCGGGACGCCACAGCGCGTGCTATTCGTCGAGATAACTCCGAGCAGCGGCGACAAGAGCAGGTGCAAAATACTGCTGATCATACGACACGGAAGACTATTCCGGAGTACCGAAATCCGAAACGGGTTCGGGACGCCGCAGCGCGTGCTATTCGTTGAGAGGACTCCGAGCAGCGGCGACAAGAGCAGATGCAAAATACTGCTGATCATACGACACGGAGGACTATTTCGGAGTATCGACATCCGGAACGGGTTCGGGACGCCACAGCGCGTGCTATTCGTCGAAATATTGCTGATCATGCGACACGGAGGACTATTCCGGAGTGTAGAAATCCGGAACGGGTTCGGGACGCCACAGCGCGTGCTATTCGTCGAAATACTGCTGATCATGCGACACGGAGGACTATTCCGGAGTATAGAAATCCGGAACGGGTTCGGGACGCCGCAGCGCGTGCTACTCGTCGAGATAACTCCGAGCAGCGGCGACAAGAGCAGGTGCAAAATACTGCTGATCATACGACACGGAGGACTATTCCGGAGTACCGACATCCGGAACGGGTTCGGGACGCTACAGCGCGTGCTTTTCGTCGATATACTGCTGATCATGCGATACGGAGGACTATTTCGGAGTACCGACATCCGGAACGGGTTCGGGACACCGCAGCGCGTGCTATTCGTCGAGATAACTCCGAGCAGCGGCGACAAGAGCAGGTGCAAAATACTGCTGATCATACGACACGGAGGACTATTCCGGAGTACCGACATCCGGAACGGGTTCGGGACGCCGCAGCGCGTGCTATTCGTCGAGAGGTCTCCGAGGAGCGGCGACAAGAGCAGGTGCAAAATACTGCTGATCATACGACACGGAGGACTATTCCAGAGTACCGACATCCGGAACGGGTTCGGGACGCCACAGCGCGTGCTATTCGTCGAAATACTGCTGATCATGCGACACGGAGGACTATTCCGGAGTGTAGAAATCCGGAACGGGTTCGGGACGCCACAGCGCGTGCTATTCGTCGAAATACTGCTGATCATGCGACACGGAGGACTATTCCGGAGTATAGAAATCCGGAACGGGTTCGGGACGCCGCAGCGCGTGCTATTCGTCGAGAGGACTCCGAGCAGCGGCGACAAGAGCAGGTGCAAAATGCTGCTGATCATGCGACACGGAGGACTATTCCGGAGTACCGACATCCGGAACGGGTTCGGAACGCCAAAGTGCGTGCAATTCGTCGAAATACTGCTGATCATGCGATACGGAGGACTATTTCGGAGTACCGACATCCGGAACGGGTTCGGGACACCGCAGCGCGTGCTATTCGTCGAGATAACTCCGAGCAGCGGCGACAAGAGCAGGTGCAAAATACTGCTGATCATACGACACGGAAGACTATTCCGGAGTACCGAAATCCGAAACGGGTTCGGGACGCCGCAGCGCGTGCTATTCGTTGAGAGGACTCCGAGCAGCGGCGACAAGAGCAGGTGCAAAATACTGCTGATCATGCGGCACGGAGGACTATTCCGGAGTACCGACATCCGGAACGGGTTCGGGACGCCACAGCGCGTGCTATTCGTCGAGAGGACCATACAACACGCAGGACTATTCCAGAGTACCGACATCCGGAACGGGTTCGGGACGCCGCAGTGCGTGCTATTCGTCGAAATACTGCTGATCATGCGACACGGAGGACTATTCCGGAGTATAGAAATCCGGAACGGGTTCGGGACGCCGCAGCGCGTGCTATTCGTCGAAATACTGCTGATCATGCGACACGGAGGACTATTCCGGAGTATAGAAATCCGGAACGGGTTCGGGACGCCGCAGCGCGTGCTATTCGTCGAGAGGACTCCGAGCAGCGGCGACAAGAGCAGGTGCAAAATGCTGCTGATCATGCGATACGGAGGACTATTTCGGAGTACCGACATCCGGAACGGGTTCGGGACACCGCAGCGCGTGCTATTCGTCGAGATAACTCCGAGCAGCGGCGACAAGAGCAGGTGCAAAATACTGCTGATCATACGACACGGAAGACTATTCCGGAGTACCGAAATCCGAAACGGGTTCGGGACGCCGCAGCGCGTGCTATTCGTCGAGAGGACTCCGAGCAGCGGCGACAAGAGCAGGTGCAAAATGCTGCTGATCATGCGACACGGAGGACTATTCCGGAGTACCGACATCCGGAACGGGTTCGGAACGCCAAAGTGCGTGCAATTCGTCGAAATACTGCTGATCATGCGATACGGAGGACTATTTCGGAGTACCGACATCCGGAACGGGTTCGGGACACCGCAGCGCGTGCTATTCGTCGAGATAACTCCGAGCAGCGGCGACAAGAGCAGGTGCAAAATACTGCTGATCATACGACACGGAGGACTATTCCGGAGTACCGACATCCGGAACGGGTTCGGGACGCCGCAGCGCGTGCTATTCGTCGAGAGGTCTCCGAGGAGCGGCGACAAGAGCAGGTGCAAAATACTGCTGATCATACGACACGGAGGACTATTCCAGAGTACCGACATCCGGAACGGGTTCGGGACGCCACAGCGCGTGCTATTCGTCGAAATACTGCTGATCATGCGACACGGAGGACTATTCCGGAGTATAGAAATCCGGAACGGGTTCGGGACGCCGCGCGCGTGCTATTCGTCGAGAGGACTCCGAGCAGCGGCGACAAGAGCAGGTGCAAAATGCTGCTGATCATGCGACACGGAGGACTATTCCGGAGTACCGACATCCGGAACGGGTTCGGAACGCCAAAGTGCGTGCAATTCGTCGAAATACTGCTGATCATGCGATACGGAGGACTATTTCGGAGTACCGACATCCGGAACGGGTTCGGGACACCGCAGCGCGTGCTATTCGTCGAGATAACTCCGAGCAGCGGCGACAAGAGCAGGTGCAAAATACTGCTGATCATACGACACGGAAGACTATTCCGGAGTACCGAAATCCGAAACGGGTTCGGGACGCCGCAGCGCGTGCTATTCGTTGAGAGGACTCCGAGCAGCGGCGACAAGAGCAGGTGCAAAATACTGCTGATCATGCGGCACGGAGGACTATTCCGGAGTACCGACATCCGGAACGGGTTCGGGACGCCACAGCGCGTGCTATTCGTCGAGAGGACCATACAACACGCAGGACTATTCCAGAGTACCGACATCCGGAACGGGTTCGGGACGCCGCAGTGCGTGCTATTCGTCAAGAGGACTCCGAGCAGCGGCGACAAGAGCAGGTGCAAAATACTGCTGATCATACGACACGGAAGACTATTCCGGAGTACCGAAATCCGAAACGGGTTCGGGACGCCGCAGCGCGTGCTGTTCGTCGAGAGGACTCCAAGCAGCGGCGACAAGAACAGGTGCAAAATACTGCTGATCATACGACACGGAGGACTATTCCAGAGTACCGACATCCGGAACGGGTTCGGGACGCCGCAGCGCGTGCTATTTGTCGAGAGGTCTCCGAGGAGCGGCGACAAGAGCAGGTGCAAAATACTGCTGATCATACGACACGGAGGACTATTCCAGAGTACCGACATCCGGAACGGGTTCGGGACGCCACAGCGCGTGCTATTCGTCGAAATACTGCTGATCATGCGACACGGAGGACTATTCCGGAGTATAGAAATCCGGAACGGGTTCGGGACGCCGCAGCGCGTTCTATTCGTCGAGAGGACTCCGAGCAGCGGCGACAAGAGCAGGTGCAAAATGCTGCTGATCATGCGACACGGAGGACTATTCCGGAGTACCGACATCCGGAACGGGTTCGGAACGCCAAAGTGCGTGCAATTCGTCGAAATACTGCTGATCATGCGATACGGAGGACTATTTCGGAGTACCGACATCCGGAACGGGTTCGGGACACCGCAGCGCGTGCTATTCGTCGAGATAACTCCGAGCAGCGGCGACAAGAGCAGGTGCAAAATACTGCTGATCATACGACACGGAGGACTATTCCGGAGTACCGACATCCGGAACGGGTTCGGGACGCTACAGCGCGTGCTTTTCGTCGATATACTGCTGATCATGCGACACGGAGGACTATTCCGGAGTACAGAAATCCGGAACGGGTTCGGGACGCCGCAGCGCGTGCTATTCGTCGAGATAACTCCGAGCAGCGGCGACAAGAGCAGGTGCAAAATACTGCTGATCATACGACACGGAGGACTATTCCGGAGTACCGACATCCGGAACGGGTTCGGGACGCTACAGCGCGTGCTTTTCGTCGATATACTGCTGATCATGCGACACGGAGGACTATTTCGGAGTACCGACATCCGGAACGGGTTCGGGACGCCGCAGCGCGTCCTATTCGTCGAGGGCACTCCGAGGAGCGGCGACAAGAGCAGGTGCAAAATACTGCTGATCATACGACACGGAGGACTATTCCGGAGTTCCGAAATCCGGAACGGGTTCGGGACGCCGCAGCGCGTGCTATTCGTCGAGAGGACTCCGATCAGCGGCGACAAGATCAGGTGCAAAATACTGCTGATCATGCGACACGGAGGACTATTCCGGAGTACCGACATCGGGAACGGGTTTGGGACGCCGCAGCGCGTGCTATTCGTCGAGGGGACTCGGAGGAGCGGCGACAAGAGCAGGTGCAAAATACTGCTGACCATGCCTCTCGGAGTTACTCATCGCGAGGACCCAGAAGAACGTGCTAGGGAACAGGAAAGGAACACTGGAGAGCACCGACAGCGTTGGAGGGATGCGGAAAACAGGCAGCGAGAACGGGAAAGGGACGCCGATTACAGGAGAGCAACCAGGAGAAATCCCATCGCAAGAACACAAGAGCAACGGATAAACACATCACAACGCCGGGGAACACGACAACATCGGAGGATTCGGGAAGAACAAATTCGGAACAAATTTCCTCTCCTAAACGTTGGCAACGCCTTTTATTTGTCAAGGAAATTTCCCAGTCCGTCCGGTAAATATAACTTTTGCAAAACTTGTCGTCGTGCCATCTCTCTTGGCAAAATCCCATCACTCTGCCTTTCTAATGGGTTTGACTTCCCAGAAATCGCTGAGTGCTTAAATGGACTCACCTGCCTCGAAGAACGCCTTATTTCACCAAGAATTCCTTTTATGAGGATTATTTCCCTCGGGTATGAAAGGCAATGCGGGATGAGAGGGGCAGTGCACAGTGGTTGCTCCCATAGGCCAAAAATAAAAAAATTGATAACGGCAAAAATGTACGAAAAGTAAACAAATCGCTTCTAAAATGTCCAAGCTTCTTCATGGCAAGCCAGATTTTTCTAAAAATCTAACGGGATTTTCTAAAAATTGATTTGAAGATGTGAACAGTTGCTCATTTGTAAAGCGAAACTGCGCGCATCACGAGTATTTTACAACTAAACCGAACTTTGAAGTGGTCAGATCATTATTTACGTGTTCAAATTCAAATTATTTGTAATGGATTTTGAAGTTGAAGGTATTTTCTATCAAATGAGATACAATTTGATATATTAATAATAATTATTGTTATTATTATTTTACTATGAACTAATACATGTTTTTTGCCTATATTTTGAACGTCTTTTTCATGTTTAGCTAAAGTTTTAGTAGTGATCCCACAAAATTCAACAATTTGTTTATATACCAATATGTTTGTCGGTCTCCAAGGATAACATATTTGCAAAAATTTTTTGCCAAAATTTGCCTGTGTCTAATATCGTAAAAATACTAACACCATCTTAACTGTTTCAGGGTCACTTTTGCCGTATATTTACTTGTTATACTGTTGCTCTGTCTTCGTGTGTCATGTTTCCAAAACTATTTGTTCATTTACAAATAGTTTTTATTTTGTTTGATATTCCCTTGAATTAAAATTTAAGAGGTTCTTCTTATATGTGTGTGCTTTCACGATCTTATACTCTTAATTTATGGTGCGGCGAGAAGGGAACCAGCGCGCTGGTTAGATGGTTACATCATTCAGTTATATGGCAGCTATAAGATATAGTCGGCCGATTGTTATGAGATTTGGTAGATCGGATCAACTAATAGAATCCAAAAATATAATCCGTACGAAGTTCCAACTATTTTCTATTTTCAAAAACATGAAAGTTGGGTAATTTCCGTTTTTTCAGTTATATGGTAGCTATAGGATATAGTCGGCTGATCCTTATGAAATTCGGAATGTTGTATTATTTTCCCAAAAATAGCATTCTTACCAAATCAGAACTCTCTAACTGTAAAAACACCAAAGTTATAGCATTTTCGATCAATCAGTTATATGGCAGCTATATGATATAGTTGCCCGATCTGGCTGATTTTAACATATTATTTTAGAAAAAAAATATAAATATTTTGTGCCAAGTTTCCAGTCCCTACCTCAACTAGAAGTATTTTTGGCCGCTCTCTTCATACAAGCCGGACCACTGTGCAGTGGTGAATGTTCCAATTTCAGTTCCCGATATTGTGGCTGCGCTTCCGCGCTCCTTTGAAAAAAAAAATGGTTTTAACAAAAAATGTACTTTTTCAATGTATAAGATTTTCTATTTTTATGCTTTAAAAAAAGAGTTTTCGAAAAATTGAAAATTCCTCGTTCACGGACTAGCTAATATCATAATAAATAAGTGGTCAAAATTTGGTGTTGATCGGATTGGTAGTTTTTTAGTAATCGTGTGCACCGCAAAGGTAATTTCGAAAAATCAAGATTCTGAGATAATCGCGTTAAAAGTTTCACGTTTGTTCAAGTTTTATGTCCAGGTAGTGCGCTATAAATAGCTACAACTTCGGTTCTAATGCTTTGATCGTTATGAATTTTTGTGAGAGTATTCTCAACATTATATACTTAAAGAATATGCAATAAAAATTTTTTTCGATTTTTTCATCTATCACAACTGTATATAACCCCTTAATGAAATTCCTTTTATTGCAGATTAATCTGATCGCGAAGCAGTAGAGCAACTTCTTCAGTAGCAACACCTATCCCAAAATGCTGCAGAGCTCGAAGAAAATGTAAATGCGGGAGGCCATGAATCATTATTGGAAAATGATACTGCTATTAAGCGCATTGGACTGGCTCCGGGTGAAGGCCGTCGCCCAACAAGCTTAACGATGACGAAGACGCAGAGGAACTTTTCTTTCCAACTATTTCTTACAACCTATGCAAAAAAAGCCAGATCTCAAACCTGATTTTACGACCGTCGCTGCGCTGTAGTTCCTAAAGTTTTATACAAGTTAACTGAAGTTAACCGAGCAGCGGCAATATCCGATTATTTAAGAGCTCGCTCTGGCCAAACTGCTGACACAGCGTCTGGCCGGAAGCCCATGCATAGCAGCAAGCACTGCACATTACGTGGCCACTTTTTGTTAGCTTTAAGTTTCAGTTTGTGTCAGAGTTTCATTGAATAAAGAGCACTATTTAAACCAATCTCCGGCTTAGCCGTTAAACTGTAAATTTATTTTGTTGAATTGGTCACCGCGCCTCAAGGGCCGTGACAACGGGGCCAGTGCTCCCATCGTAACTCCTGTCGTAAGAAGGATTTCCCTGGGCAACCGTCAGGGATGTAAACGAAGCTCGCCACCTTCAAGGAAAGGCAAACCCCTTCCCGGCAACCGCCAGGGATAATTCACCCAACATATCTCCAACGTCTGAGCCATCACTGACTGCAGCGAGGGATAATTAACTATTACACATTAACACACAAACCCATTTATATGGGTTCTACTGGCGCCCATCGTAAAAAACCATTTTACACACTTTTATTTACACAATACCTCTAAGTCTGCATGAATTTTTTTGTATACAAAAAAAAAAAACAAGAAAGGACCAAGTTTTAGCTTTCTATCTTCAAAAACACAAAAGTTGGGTCAATTCCGATCGTTCAGTTATATGGCAGCTATAGGATATAGTCGGCCGATTCTTTTGAAATTTGGCATGTCGTAATGTTTTGCCAAAAATAGCTCTCATGTCAACTCTCTAACTCTAAAAACACCAAAGTTATACCATTTCCGATCAATCAGTTATATGGCAGCTATAGGATATAGTCGGCCGATCCCGGTCGTTCCGACTTATATACTGCGTGCAAAGGAAAGAAAGGTGTGTGCATAGTTTCAAGACGATAGCTGTAAAACTGAGTGACTAGTTCGCGTAGAAACAGACAGACAGACGGACAGACGGACAGACGGACATGCTCATATCAACTCAGGAGGTGATCCTGATCAAGAATATATATACTTTATAGAGTCGGAGATTTCTCCTTCACTGCGTTGCACACTTTTGGACAAAATTATAATACCCTCTGCAAGGGTATAAAAAGACAAGCATAGTGAAATATTGTGCCTTACGCTAACAAAAACTGCAGCCCCATCAACTTTTTAAATTTAATTAGTCTTCATTAATTGGCTGACGGTTTAGCATTAACATTTTTTTATCTATAATAAAATGTATAAACCATTTTTTTGTAAACCAATTATTGTCCCAATATATATTTTTTTTTTTTTTTGTAATAGCAGGGTAATGTTTATTTAAAACTGTCCATTAGGGACAACCATTAAATTTTATCACGTAAACTTCACGTATAGATATTTTTAAAAATTAATATGGTAGAAAAAAAAAATTAGAGTAGTAAGGGGAGGTCCAGCGGGTGTGCCCTTTTAAGTCTTCTGGGTTGCTCGCTGCTGTCCAGCAGGGAGCTGGCCAACCGGTTCGGGTGATTATGAAGCCTCTGCATGTAACGTGCGCTGCTTCTTTGTATCTCGTCCTTGACCCAAGGGAAATTGAGAACCTCGTGGATGGTGCGATTGTCATGATAGACGTGGGCCCCAGTGGCGATTCGAAGGGCTCTATTTTCGAAAGCTTGCATAGTTCGGACATTCGTCTTGCTCGCAGTTCCCCAGAGCTGTATGCCGTACGTCCAGATAGGGCGTATTATTGCCTTGTAAATGAGGAGTTTAGTGGAAGTTCTCAGCTTCGATCTCCTACCCATAAGCCAGTAGAAGGATCGAAGTCTTTGAATAGCCTGTTTCCTCTTCTTAATCAGATGGGGCTTCCAGGTGAGCCTCCTGTCTAGGGTGAATCCCAGGTACCTGGGATTGTCTACCTGTGGGATTGGAGAGCCGTTAAGGTTAACTGGAGGGCAGTTGCCTTTGCAGAGAGAAAATGTGGAGGCAGTGGACTTCTCATTATTGACGGCAATGTTCCATCGCTTTTGCCAGTCGCTGAGCAAGTCAAGCTGCAATTGCATCGTATCGGCTGCCCCCAATGCACTATCGGCGGTGGTAAGGAAGGCGGTGTCGTCTGCATAGGTTGCTGCGAGCAGGTCAGGCCTCTGAAGAACAGGGAGGTCGGCCGTGTAAGCATTGTACATCAACGGGCCAAGAACGCTGCCTTGGGGTACACCAGCGTGAGCTTCTCTAATACCGGAGATGGCCTCGCCACATCTAACAGCAAATTTACGGTCTTCCAAGAACGACTTTAGGAACTGGAAGTATGGTCGGGGTAGGCCAGTCTTTAATTTATATAGAAGACCGGGATGCCAGACTCGGTCAAACGCCTGCTTCACGTCCAGCATGACGGCCATGCAGTACTTCTTGGTTTCAAACGCGTCCAGGATGCACCGCACTACCCGATGGCACTGCTCTGGCGTACCGTGTCGCCGCCTGAAGCCAAACTGGTGGTCAGGGATCAGTCCAGCCTCGTCAAATACTGGCAGTGCTCTGCTTAAAAACACTCGTTCAAGTATTTTGGAGAGCGTTGGTAACAAACTTATTGGTCGGTAGGACGAAAGGTTTGCTTCGGGTTTCCCGGGCTTAGGTATCATAGTTACCTGGGCATGTTTCCATGTGGACGGGAAGTACCCTATCTCCAAGCATCTATTATAGATCCTCGTAATTAGCTGAATGCTTGGAGGTGGTAACATTTTTAATGCAATTGCATTGATACCATCATCGCCCGGGGCCTTGTTGTTGCTCATGATGGTTATAAGCTCAGCTGTTTCCTCCTCAGTCACTGGTGGTATTGGATCGGCGTCCCTAGAAGGCTCGGCTAGCAGACGGGCAGTTTCAGCAGCATCCTCCGGTGAGCAGCGATCGAAAGGCGTAAAGACACCTTCGAGGTGTTCGGCGAAAGCGTTGGCCCTGTCCATCTCCGATCTGCACTAGCTGCCGTCGGTTCTTTGTACAGGTGGGATCCTTTTCAGCGGCTGTCTGATAGATTTGGTGACTCGCCATAAGTTATGTTGAGGGTCGCCTGGCTCAAGTTGTTCGACGAACCCGTCAAAGGCCTGCTTCCTTAGTCTTGCCAGAGTTTCTGTCAGACATTTGGTCGCTCTATTGAAGGCGGTTTTGTCCAAAGGATTCCTTGAGAGCATCCACACTCTTCGGAGTCGTCGCTTTTCAAGTTTGAGTTCTTCGACTTCTGGGCTCCAAAAATGGATGTCCCTGTCAGTGGCTCTTGGGCGGTTGGAGGGCCTTGGTGCTGCTTCAGAAGCTGCCGCCTGAATATGGGCTGTTAACTCTTCTACAACGGTGTCGATGTCAACCGGGGAGTCAAGTGTCGGGCTCGGGTCGGTAACGTTGTTCAGGTAGGATTGGTACTTTTCAACGTCTGTTGTCTTGTAGATCAGCTTTTTGCGGGCTGACCTGAGCAAGGCTGGGGTGAAAAGTGACACGGCAAAGGCGCTGTGGTCCGAGAAGAGGTCTTCTACTTCTCTCGCTTGAATTCCGGCAGAATCCAGTCCTCCGGAGATGGCGAAGTCTAGCACATCAGGGATTTTGTGGGGATCCGTAGGCCAGTATGTGGGTGCACCGGTTGCGTGACAGCTCAAGATTCGGGACTGAATCTGCCTGTATAGGGCCGAGCCCTTTGGGTTCGTAATCCTGGAGCCCCACCAGGGGTGTTTAGCATTAAAGTCCCCTCCGATTATGAACTTGGGGCCGAGGCAATCCAGTAGCAAGCCGAATTCCTGTTCGTGGATGTTGTGCCTGGGGGGGGAATATTCTGCGGCGATTGTTATGTCACCGTTGGTAGTGGAGATTTTAATTTGGGAACATTGTACCCAGTCTTCGCACATGGCTGGAAGTGCCTCATACTTGATGCAGCTGCGAATAAGGATGGCCGCGCCCCCGCGACCTCTACCGGTCGGGTGGTTAGCGGCAATGAGGTCGTATCCTCTAATAGTCAAGTATAATCTGTTGGTAAAATGCGTTTCTGATATGAGGAGAACGTCTGCTTGGAGGGTCTTGCAATATAGCTCGACCTCTGGCCTTCTTTTTACCAGGCCGTTAGCATTCCATATGGTTATATCTAATTGCGTATGCATAAGGATTTGCAAACGGTGGCCATCATTTGTGCTATTTGGCTCAAGACCTTCTCCATCATGCGCTCAAACATAGATTCCATCCTAGCCATTAGGGCGTCCATTGGATTACTTGGAAGACTGGGATCGGGATTGGGGTTGGAGTTAAACTCTGGTGCTCCGTTTTTGACTGCGCTAGCATAGTTGATGTTAGGGTTAATTTTGCTGAATTGAGGTTGCTGGCGTCTTGTCTGCTTGGGGGCGAACGTGCTCTTTGCCTTTTTGTAGGCTGGACAGCCCTTGTAAGAGTCCGCATGTGATCCGTCGCAGTGGAGGCAGACGGCTGGTTCACTGGCGATTTTGGAGCATTCGGACGATAGGTGCCTATCTTCACACTTTACGCATCTGTACTCCAGATGGCAGTACCGTTTCGTGTGACCGAAGCCCTGGCAGCGATGGCATTGGGGCACATCGTCGAATTTTTTTGGTGGCTCAACCGTAACCACCGTGCTGCATAGCCGCTTGACTTGAAAGGCCTCCTTGTTGTTTTTGGCTGGCTCGAGGTTAATAAAGAAAATGTTTAGTGGTTTCTTTGTACCTTTTTGCGTAGGATTGTGTATATCCCTGACTTTGTGTCCATGGCTGCTGAAACCCACCTTAATATCCTCCGGGTCGGTGGAGAAGTGGAGGCCTTTAACGACGATCCGATAAGCGCGCTCGTTTTGGGGCTGGAATGTGTGGTATCGATGGTTATTTTCGCTCAGGAACTTTTTCAGAGTTGAGTAAGTATCCTTGTCTGGAGTCATGACGCGAATTGTGTTGTTAGTGCTTGCCTTGTAGGTCACTTCAACATCCCCGCCTAAGAGGTGGGAAATGTCTTTGGAAAGGCCCTTGATGCTGGATACGTCCGGGATAAAAATTGGGGGCGGTTTGATGATTTTCGCCGTTTTTAGCGCAGATTGCTTGGTCTTCTTGTCATCATTTTTCTTCATACCGTCAACCTCCATGTCGCTGACACAATCTTCATCGTCTAAATCAGATAGAATTGCATAATAATTTTTTTCAATATTAGCATTAAGTGCAGCTCTGGCTGCTTCGCTGGTGGTAGGTTCGTCTTCCATAATGGGTTTTTTAGCAGACTTCCGCTTCATTTCTCCATGCTCGGAGTCGCTGGAATCGACATCTTGAAAATTAGAATAGGCTTTCTTTTTCGAAGGCGGCTTGATTTTGATGGAACTGGGAGGGTTTTGCCAGCCCATTAAGTTGGTTTTGCCCGAGAATGGCCGCAAGATTAAGTAAATAAGAGTGGTTTTATATTTTTTTGGTGGTTGGAAAAAAAATTTAAATTTTTCTTTTTATTTTTTTAACAAACAATAAAACGATGCTTTCAGTTCAAAGCCTACCTCTCCCAATATTGTTTGCATTTCTGTTTTTTGTGAATAAATATATGAATATTTCTATATAACACAAAAAGTGCGGAATAAAAAAAATCAAAAAATCGCTGGCAGAAAATTTTAAATTTCAATCGGAAATAATTTATATAATCGCGTGTATTTAATTTAGCCTTTATATGTCTTTTTTGTTACACAAGAATTCTTGGTATTAGCCGCGCAGTTTTGGTTATTTATTTTTCTTTTCCGCTTTGTTTCCCCACTTCATTTTCGAGAACACGATACGGCCGCACATGCAGTGTGTGGCACTTTGTTGTTTCTTATTTTTTTTTCTCTGTTTATCATAAGCGGAGGCTCAGTCCCCGCGCACTCCTCACCATACTGCTACTTGACACAGCAGTAGCACAACTGCACCACTTTTTTTGTGCGCACTGCATTTTATTATTAATATAGGTAAACCGGTGTTTACTCACTTAATCAATTGCATACATATATTGTGAATCTTAAGCTTAAACCGTATCGCTTCGCGAGTGCTGTGGTATATTTGGAGTCGAAGCTCTGCTTCTTCCCCGGTTTATCTCTATTTCTATTTCTCGTTTGCACTATTCAAAGCTCCCGCTTCGGCTTCCTATTTGGCACAGTGGTTCAAGGGATTGTGTTCTTTAACTTTTTATATATTAACTTTTGTTTTATTAATTTAAAAGAAATATGGAATTTAAACTTGTCTGTGCCATTAAGTCTTGTAACAAGACAATTTCCTCATCCCAGCCTGCCATTCATTGCTGGTTATGATAGAACGTCGTACATGCCAAGTGTGACAGGTTTACTGCATCAGTTTTGGATGCCATTTCCCGTAGGTCTGGGATACATTATTGTTGTGAAAATTGTCGTGCTGTGCAAGGTGAAATGAGGTCGTTCATGAGACAGACTGTCGGGTCAAGCAGCAAGCAACTAATTTAAGCGTAATAATTAATTAGTAACTAATGTTTTGTTGGTCGCAAGCCGATTCTTTTTCGGCCGCTCGGCTTTGCTACTTCGGCGTTTAAAGTTAGCGAGCATCCGCTCAGCCTATTCTGGAAGGTTGGCGCCACTCTCGTTCGTCTTCTTACTGCGCTCGCATCCTAAATTGGATTTCAAATATTGTTCCTAAATCCTAATTTCATATGCGGCCTGAATAAAGTTTATAACGTTGAAATTAATTAAATTCTGATTTTTTATTTACGGCATCGAAAACTCTCGGTGACCAAACATTGGTGACCCCGACGTGATCGTTAATATATTTATATACACATAAAAAAATTACTAAAACAAAAACAAAACAATTTTGTAAACAGTGTTTTGTGAAATTATCATTATCAAATTATCATACGTGTCTAATAAGTTTATTTACAATAATAAACAAATTATAATATATTATTATATTATACATACATACAGGCATAAACATAAACGTTAGTTCACAAGCACACATACATATTTACGATCCACAACGCAAGTGCATTCGCCCGCGCATAGACTTCATACAAACATACGATCCACAACGCAAGTGCATTCGCCCGCGCATAGACTTCTAGCTTCATATATATATACATTCCACAATTCCGCTACGGTTCTGAGCGCACAGTGGGACAGATCGTGTTCGCCGAGAGCAAATAAAATTTATTTCGGTTGTTCGGAACTCAATATAATAAATCATGAACTCCAGCGGCGCCGTCACAGGAGCACCCACTCCAACCCGGAGTGCAATTTTAAAGTGCAAGGCCCTGGGTATTCTCCAGGACTTACAGAGGATCCAAGGAGCTCTTCAGCCTATTTCCAAGGTGGACGATGCCATGCTACACGTGCGACATGGTCAGATAGCCACCATGTTCAGCGACTTCAAGGCCATCCACGGGGAGCTTGAGGTTTTGGACATTTTGCAGATCAGCAGTGACCTTCGATGGACTGTTTCGGAGCTCGTAGCGACGATGCAGGCAGAAATTGAGCACGAGACGACCCCTCGCTCATCTCGAATTGCTGCCCACTCCACCCTTGCCAACGGAATGTCCACCATGCAGGCTGACCCAGGGTTAGGTCAAAGTTTTCAAGTGCTGCCTCCTTTGCCGCTCCCTACGTTCAGCGGTGGATACTCGGAATGGGCTGAATTTTACTCGATCTTCTCTACCATCGTCGGCAGCAATCCTCGTATTAGTAAGGTGGAAAAGTTGCAAAGGTTGCGATCTTGCCTTCGGGAGTCCGCTTTCGAAGCAGTTCGTTCCTTGGAAGTCTCCGACGAGAACTATGATGTTGCGCTGAACTTATTGGAGAAACGATTTAATAACCGTCGCTTAATATTTCAGGCACACGTGAAGGAGATTTTGGGCCTCAGTCTGTTGGAAAGTGGCTCAATAGCAGCTCTTCGAGGTCTTTCGGACAAATTCAATGCCCATATGCGAGCCTTAAAGAATTTGGGTTCATCAGTTCAGATCGCCAGCTGCATCATCGTCCAGGTTCTGCTTCAAAGGTTGGACCC
Organism: Drosophila bipectinata; assembly: GCF_030179905.1. Taxonomy (NCBI): domain Eukaryota; kingdom Metazoa; phylum Arthropoda; class Insecta; order Diptera; family Drosophilidae; genus Drosophila; species Drosophila bipectinata. The sequence continues at coordinate 14,564,667 of NC_091740.1, read as the reverse complement.
AGCTACCCAGGCTAAGTGGGAGGAGAGTCAAAACTCCTCAGGTTCAGACGCCATCCCTACTTGGGAGTCGATGGCCGAATTTTTGGAGCAGCGGTGTAGGACGCTGGAGGCTATGGACGTGGCCATGGCTGCATACGCCCCGGGCGCTCATGTGGGAAGGCGTCGAGGTGCAAATAATAGTAGATCATCCTTTATTGTCACTAATTCGCTTCCTTCTACCTGTGCGCTATGCGGGGGATGGTCCCATATAATGTCTGCATGCCCCCGATTTCTATCAATGCCCCCTGAGATTCGCCTTGGTGAGGCCAGGCGACTCGGTCTTTGTCGGAAGTGTCTGCAAACGGGTCATCACATGCGTGAGTGCCTCGCTGCTAATTGTCGCTGTTGTGGAAGGAGGCATCATAGCCTGCTGCATTTCCTGGAGCTGCAGGTATCTAGCGGCCAGCCTTTGGTTATTCCTCCCACGTCAGCCATAGCCGATGTCGCCGAGCCTGTAGCCTTTTCGCCGTCCACTGCTAATGCACTAGTTGCTCAAGGTCGCAGCGGCGATATATCGTTGCTTGCTACAGCGAACATTTTTGTTCGTAGTCGCGCTGGATCCCTTGTTCCATGCCGAGCTCTGTTGGATTCGGGATCTCAGGTGCACGTGATCACTTCCCGGCTGGCAAGTCAGCTGCAGCTCCGGAGGTACAAATCATTCATGGCGGTGTCTGGTATTGGAGATACCGGCTTTGCGACAGATGGATTCGCTGTTGATGTTCTCCTACGTTCCCACTGTTCCGAATACTCTGCCCTGGTTAACGCTGTCATCGCCGCCAATATCACGGACCTGCAGCCTAGCTTCAGTTTGGATGTCTCCAGTTGGAATATTCCTGGCAATCTTTCTTTGGCTGATTCTGAATTTTTCCGCCCGCAGCGCATCGACCTTTTTATCGGAGCCAGTCTGTTTTATGAGCTTTTGTGTGTTGGGCAAATTAAGCTCTCAGCCGACCTGCCATTGCTGCAGAAATCTCGACTTGGATGGGTCGGGTGTGGAGGCGGTTCACATGTCCAGAGAAGATCACTCGTTTCCACTGCCCACAAGGATGTTCCGGAGAGCGCAACAATGCTGGGTGATCAGCTGGATTCTCTGCTCCGCCGGTTTTGGGAAATCGAAGACTGCTCCGAGCCTATTGTGAAGCGGACGAAGGAAGAGCTAGATTGCGATGCGCATTTCGTGCAACATGTTGCTCGGCTGGATTCCGGCGCTTACGCTGTGAGGCTTCCGTTAAAATGCGGTTCTATGTTGCTGCCGTTCGACGATTTCTTTCCCTTGAAAGGAAGCTCTGTCGCCGTCCTCAATTGAAGGAGCAATATGCTGCCTTCATAAAGGAGTATTTGGACTTGGGTCACATGTCTCCAGTCCCTGCTGATGCGAGCGTCACTGGTCAATACTTTCTTCCACACCACTGTGTTTTAAAGGAGGACAGTTCAACAACCAAGCTCAGGGTTGTCTTTGATGGATCTGCTGTCACAACGTCTGGATATTCATTGAATGACGTGTTGATGTCTGGCCCAGTTATTCAGCCAAAGTTACTGCATATTCTGTTAAGGTTCCGATGCCATCGGGTGGCCATTACTGGAGATATTTGTAAAATGTATCGTTGCGTCAGGGTTTTTCCTGAGGACAGCTATCTTCAGTGTATTCTTTGGTGGGATTCCACCCAGGATGAGTTACAGGTTTTTAAGCTGGACACGGTCACCTACGGAACGAAGCCTGCCTTATTTTTAGCAGTTCGGACAATGCATCAGTTGGCAGATGATGAGCAAATAATGTTTCCAAAGGGGGCCGAAATTCTGCGTCGCGACTTTTATGTGGATGATCTGCTTTTCGGAGGCGACTCTATAGATTAAGCTATTAGCATAATGCAGCAAACATCCGCGATCCTTGCCAAAGGCCATTTTCGGTTAAGGAAGTGGTGCTCCAATGTTGCTGACGTGCTGGATAAGGTGCCTGAAGAAGATCGGGAGTCCTTCCTAAGGTTTGATGATGGCAGCAACTTCACAAAGACACTGGGTCTTGCTTGGGATCCTGCAACTGACCGCTTGCTATTTTCTTTTGAAGGGATTCAGTCAATCTCAAAGCCCACCAGGCGCATCGTGCTTTCTTCAGTCGCTCGGCTTTATGACCCCTTAGGCCTTGTTGGTCCTGTAATTTCAAAGGCAAAGATCTTTCTCCAGAAACTGTGCCGTGAGAAGTTGTCCTGGGATGAAAGTCTTCCTCAAGCTCTTCACTGCGACTGGAATATGATTTGTAGCAGCTTTGTTAGTACGCAGCGCGCCGAATTCCCTAGATGGGTGCTAACATCGAAATCCAAGGTGGAGGTCCATGGATTCTGTGATGCCAGCATTGAGGCGTATGGGGCATGCGTTTATGTCGTATCCAAGGGCGCAGGATCTGCAAGCTATTTACTCTGTTCGAAGTCCCGAGTTGCGCCGTTAAAAACTGTTACGGTGCCGAAGCTGGAGTTATCGGGAGCCGAGTTGTTGGCTCGACTTATGTCAGAAGTAGAGCAGTTGAAGGTCTACGTTGGAAAGTATTTTTGCTGGTGCGATTCTGCTGTGGCTCTGTCTTGGATTCGAGAAGAACCCTCTCGGTTTAATGTTTTCGTCGCCAATCGAGTTTCGACCATTCAGAAGCTAACTAGAGAAATGGAGTGGCGGTATGTTCCCACTTCTTTGAACCCAGCAGATATCCTGTCGCGTGGTGCTCTTCCCAATGAAGTGGTTGAGAATAAGCTTTGGTCTTACGGTCCTCCGTTTCTCATTGGATCCCAAGAGGCGTGGCCAACCGCGGTCCCATCTGAGAGATCAACCCTGGAGTTACGAGCAAGGGTCCTGCTCTTTCAGTCTCCGTACGTGGATATAACAGCGGTTTCTAAATACGCTAACTCGTTTCCAGCACTGCAGAGGGTATTCGCTTACGTATACAAGTTTTCTCAACGAATTCACCACAACGGTGTTACGGCTAGCGATATAAAATCTGGAACACAGCTGTTGCTGCGGCTAGTGCAGCGTGTGCATTTTTGCCTCATCCTCTCCCTTCTTGGATAAATTTGGACTGTTGCGCGTAGACGGTCGGCTAAAAAATTCGTCGTTGGATTTTGATAGTCAGCATCCAATTATACTTCCAAGAAGCCATCCAGTTACGCAGGCTATAATTGTTGACTTCCATGAGCGAAATTTACATACGGGACCTCCCGCACTTTTGGCAATTATTCGATCCCAATATTGGCCGATTGGGGGGAGAAAAACCGTGACGAAGGCAATACACAAATGCATCCGATGCTTCCGGACTCGGTTGTTGGAGCACATTATGGCTGATCTTCCGGAGCAAAGAGTTAGCGGCTCTCAGGTCTTTGGAGTCACTGGTGTGGATTTTTGTGGACCGTTCTATTATAAGCCGGAAGTGCGTAATAAGGTTCCAGTAAAATGTTACGTTAGCATTTTCATTTGTTTTGCTACCAAAGCCGTCCACCTGGAGCTTGTAAGGGATCTGTCCACAATGTCTTTTTTGCAGGCTTTGAAGCGTTTTATATGCACCCGCCGAAGGCCTCAACATATTTGGTCTGACAACGCAACCAACTTTGTTGGAGCCAAAAACGAGCTAAAGGAGCTGCGCCGATTATTTCTAAGCGAAGAGCATCAACGGGCACTGCTGGAGTTTAGCTCTATGGAGTCCATCGAATGGCATTTTATTCCTCCTCGATCTCCGCATTTCGGTGGTCTGTGGGAAGCGGCTGTTAAAACCGCCAAGCACCATTTTTACCGAGCTGTCGGATCTGCAGTTCTTGGATTCGAGGAGCTGCGAACGCTGCTGTGCCATATTGGGGCTGTTATAAATTCACGACCCTTATTGTCTCTTTCAGAAAATCCTGCAGACCTTGATGTTCTGACCCCGGCTCATTTTTTAACTGGTGGTCCGTCAGTCAGCTTTATCGAGCCTGATGTCACAAAGCTGAACTTCAACCGGTTGGACAGCTGGCAGCGCGTGTCTTTCCTGCAGCAGTCTTTCTGGTCCCGATGGAAGGAGGAGTACCTAAGCCTTCTCCAGCAGCGCTCCAAATGGCGCGCCTCCGGTCCTGCCTTGGCCCCGAACGATGTGGTGCTAGTAAAGGACGAGAATCTACCTCCGATGAAATGGCCGCTTGCGAGAATAATGGAGTTAATCCCTGGTCGGGATGGTATCTTTCGAGTGGCGGTGATAAAAACCTCAAAACCGAGCAGTGACTAAGCTGTGCCATTTGCCCCTTAAGGATGAAGTTGGAGTAGAAGCCCCAACTGGGGGGAGAATGTCGGGTCAAGCAGCAAGCAACTAATTTAAGCGTAATAATTAATTAGTAACTAATGTTTTGTTGGTCGCAAGCCGATTCTTTTTCGGCCGCTCGGCTTTGCTACTTCGGCGTTTAAAGTTAGCGAGCATCCGCTCAGCCTATTCTGGAAGGTTGGCGCCACTCTCGTTCGTCTTCTTACTACGCTCGCATCCTAAATTGGATTTCAAATATTGTTCCTAAATCCTAATTTCATATGCGGCCTGAATAAAGTTTATAACGTTGAAATTGATTAAATTCTGATTTTTTATTTACGGCATCGAAAACTCTCGATGACCAAACACAGACCAAAAATGGATTTAAAGAGCTGATCACTGGTTTTCGTAAAGTCAATGACCAGCTCTGTGCGCTTGACACTCAGTTTAGTGGCCTTCAGCTGTGGCCGCCTCAGCCTGCTCAGCCGACATTAATGCAGCCGCTTATATTTCTGGCCACCCCAAGGGCTAGAACTGAGAAAAATTCGTCCGAATTTCTCAGGGATAATGAGCAATTGTCTGATATGTCCGCCACGGCATCCGTTAAAGTGATGCCACAGGTCCTAGGGAACGAAACCCCATTAGAGTCACCCAAAAGGGTATTCCACAGTCCGGACCACCGGCACAGACTGATGCTGCAGTTCTCGTACCTGCGACACCAAAACCCTTACAGCTGGTTCCTCCACCGAAACATATATTTGTTTCTCGGCTTGCCCCTGATACTTCAGAGATTGATATATCGGCTTATATCAAAGCCAAAACAAAAGCCAATATAAAGGTGGAGGACCTAACTAAATTTAAATATAATTATACACGGCGCACGTCTTCTTTCAAGATTCGTGTGCCCGCGCTGATGTTCAAGACGATTTGTTCTTCCAGTTTTTGGCCAGAGAATCTTTTCGTCCAAGAACATCAGCCTAGTTCCGTGAAGAAAAAAGTTAAAAAACCAGTGGGAGTGAGACTTCCCAATATCGGAACCACTGACCAACCCTCCACCTCTTCCTTGGCCACTAACCCAAAAAACTAGTTTCCTCACTAACTCTTACCTATCAGAATACTAGGGGGCTACGTAGCAAACTCCCCAAGCTATATTCTGATAGTTCTTCCTTTCCTTCCCATATTATAGCCTTTACAGAAACTTGGTTAAAGCCGGAGATCTTTAGCTCCGAAGTTTTTCAAAGTAAGTACACCACTTTTAGACGGGTTCGATCTCAGCGAAGAGGTAGTGGAGTCCTCATTTCGGTAGACTCTATTCTTGCTTCTGAAGAGGTGAAATCTTAAGAGTTTGGTGACATAGAATTTATTTGCGATAAAATCACTATGTCCGTGAAATCTTTATACATTACATGTTCATATATACCTCCTATGTCTGAACCGCCTACATATTGGCAGCATTTGTCCGCTATTCGACACGTCTTTAATCTTATGACGGATCGTGACCAACTTGTAGCGGTGGGCGACTTTAATATCCCAGAATTAAAGTGGTCCAACGTCGATAACTCACCATCTTTGTCACTTATAACTTACCATGACTTCACCGCGGGCATGTTTGACAAGTCCCTAGGTCAGATCAATCATGTTAGAAATTCGCTAGGTCGGCTTTTAGACTTATGTTTTGTATCTAATCCTGATGGTACTGCTCTCTCCAGAGCTTTTCCCCTTTTAACCCCAGAGGATCCATATCACCCCACGCTGGAGGTCTCAATCGAAACACTCCTGGTATCGATCAGATGTCTCTATGCGTGGTAAATAAGATTCGCTGTTTCCATAAAGCTGATTTTCAGAAACTTAATAGCCTTATCGATACATTTGACTGGTCTTATATTCTGGCGTGCACTGATCTTAATGTCACTTTAGAAAAATTTAATTGTACTTTAAATACATTTTTTGACTCATGTGTGCCTTGAAAATATCCGTCCGCACTCCGAGTATTTATCTCGGGGCTTAAGCGCAGCCTCACGGATGTCCTTTTTTCGGCATAGCCGAAAGATATGCCTTCAGCTCTCGCTTTGGCACAAGAAGTGAAATCTAACCAAGAAAGATACTCCTTCGCGGCTTCATTTGCCAAAATCCAAGAGAATAAAGATAAAAAACAGCACCCAAAAGCGCAAGAATACCGACAGGCCTCTGCGCAGGCAAATGCACAAACAAACGCTGGAAAAAATCCGTACTACGTCAAACAACACAAGGCGCAAGTACACTCTGCCCCACACAGTGGAGGCGCTCCTGAACCCATGGACATCGACCCATCGCTGTCCAAGATGCTTAGGCCATCCCAAGCCCCGGCGTACCTAAACAGGAAGCCGGCTGTGTCCGATCGATCTGCCCCACACAAAAGGCAGAGGGTTAATCACGTCGCGCAGGGCGCGAGCGAAACCGGGAGCAAATATACCGCCGCAGCTTCAAGCGCGGGTCAGGAAATTGACGACGACGCTATTAAAGATTACAGTTCGGACGTCATTAATTTTTTAGGGGAAAGTCCCTGCTACCCCTCATCAGACGAAGAGTAGCAGGTGTAGAAATGAAGCTTTTAATAGACACGGGCGCGTCAAAAAATTTCATCCGTCCATACGAAGAATTGAAAGGCGTCCGCCCAGTAGATTCGCCATTCTCGGTACATTCCATCCATTCCATCCATGGCGTTACCACAATAACAAAAAAATGCTTCGTATCCCTGTTCAACTTAAAGGCTACGTTCTTCATCCTACCAGATTTGTCCTCCTTTGATGCCATCATCGGACTTGACCTGCTGAAACAAGCAGGAGCATCACTTAACCTAGCTTCAGGTCACCTCAGATGGGGCACCGAGACGGAAAAGCTAGAGTCCCAATCATGTCCCAATGTAAATTTCACTGAGGTGGACTGATCCAGCGCACCGACTTTGGTCAGAAGAGCATTTTCAAAAATGCTGAGCGACAGGAAAATCGCCTTCGCAAGCCCAAATAAGGCGTTACCTTAAAACACGTCTGTGGTAGCCACCATCAGGACAGTTGATGAGGAGCCCATTTATGCCAGACCCTATCCGTATCCGATGGGAGCGGCAGATTTCGTCAATGACGAAATCCAAGACCTACTAAAAAACGGCAGTCGAGATCCCCCTACAATAACCCAATATGGGTAGTAGACAAAAAGGGCACCGACGAATCTGGAAACTGTAAAATGCGACTAGTATTAGACTTTCGAAAATTAAACGAGAGGACAATACCGGATCGCTACCCTATGCCAATTATCCCTATGATACTAGGGAACTTAGGCAACGCCAAATACTTTACAACGCTCAATTTGAAGTCTGGCTACCACCAAATTATTCTGACAGAACGTGACCGTGAAAAAACTTCCTTTTCCGTAAACGGGGGAAAATACGAGTGTCGCCGACTGCCATTCGGGTTAAGGAATTCTGCCAGCATCTTCCAAAAAACCATCGACGACGTACTGCGAGAACAGATTGGCAAATTTTGCTACGTCTATGTCGATGTTATCGTCTTCTCAGAGGACGAAAACGCCCACATACGACACGTGAACTGGGTTCTAAAGAGCCTACACGACGCTAACATGAGAAAGTCAGTGCAGAAGTCGGTCTTCTTCAAAAAAAGCGTTAAAGTTTTGGGGTTTGTAGTCACCAAAGAGGGGACCACGACAGACCCAGAAAAGGTCAGGGCCATTAAAGAATTCCCTGAGCCCAAAAACGTTTTCGAAGTAAGATCATTCATGGGCTTGGCTGGCTATTATAGGTGCTTTATTAAAGATTTTGCATCAATAGCTAAGCCCATTTCGAGCATTATAAAAGGGGAGCTCGGAAATGTCAGCAGACACAGATCCAGAAGCATCCAGGTACAGTTTACCGAGCCGCAACGGCAAGCTTTTGAAAGGCTGCGTAACATTCTGGCCCCTGAGGGATGATACAATATAATTGTATCATGCCCTGAGGATGCCCTCAGGTACCCCGACTATAAAAAGGTGTTTGATTTAACGACAGATGCCTCAGCGTATGGCATTGGCGCGGTCCTTTCACATCACTATGATCTCTAGGACCTTAAAGGACAGAGAAGTTAACTACGCTACCAACGAAAGGGAGCTGTTAGCCATAGTTTGGGCGCTAGAGAACCTGCGCCACTACCTTTATGGGGTCAAAGATTTAAACATCTCCACTGACCACCAACCGCAGACCTACGCGGTATCGGATTCCAATCCGAATACAAAAATTAAAAGATGGAAAGAACGCATCGATGAGTGTGGTGCCAAAGTCCATTACATGCCTGGCAAGGACAACCTAGTTGCGGATGCCCTCTCGAGGCAAAAACTCAACGTTGTAGAAGAAGAAGAGGCATTCTCAAGCGCGGCCACAATTCACAGTGAGCTGTCGCTAACCCACACAATCCAATCCACGGACAAGCCCCTCAATTGCTTTCAAAACCAGATAATTCTGGAGGAAGCACGCTCTCCGTCAAAGCGGAGCTTCGTTCTCTTTGGAAACAAGAGACGGCATATTATTGAATTCGCTTTTTTTATTTTATTTTTTTTCGCAGTTTTTCAGAATTTGGAAATGGCTTGTCCATCAATAAGAGCATCAGCTAGCATTCCTGTATTCATCATACAGCTAAGAGGCCCAGACGACCGAGGGGCGCTCGAGAAACGATTTTTTAGTACATATTAAGATATTTGAAATTTGTTAAGCTAAGAGGAGTTACTAAGGAAATTTAAAATTCTATATTTTAAATTAGAGGGACAGGAAAGAGATGTAATAGTAGAGACCATTGTAGTTGAAACATAATACTCTAAAAGGGTCGTGCAGAGCATATTTCGAACTACAATGGCTAAGGAACAGAGGACTAAAGTTTCGAATCCTTCTAATAGGAATGTTAAAATTTAAGCGTGTTAGTAAATGCTGGCTATCTACATCCCCGTAATCCCCGGTAATGCAGAAAAATTACACCGAGCATTGTCCTACGATTTGTTCAGCTAGGTAAGTTTAAAAGTAAAAGTCTGCTACTGTAGGATGGAAGCTGAAGATTTGCATCCCAGTATAGACCTCTAAGTGCAAATATTAAAAAGTTCTTTTGTACGGATTCTATGCGGTCCTTATGTACTTCATATTGGGGACTCCAGACAAATGAACCGTACTGTAGTATAGGACGGACCAAAGAAATAAATAAAATTAAATTCTTACGGACCATTAAATTCTTTTGACCACCTTTTGATAAATCCAAGGACTCCTTTAGCCTTATTAACCATTAAGGAAATATGGTCGGCAAATTTAAGTTTGATATCTAATAGGATGCCGAGATCATTAACCTGAGTTAATTTTTCTAAGGCAATCCCATTAATAGAATAAGTAGCTTGGCAGAGGGCATGAACGATAAAAAGACATTTGCTTGCATTTTGATACATTAAGTATTAAATCATTAGCTAAACACCATTTTTGAAAATTATCAAGGTCAGACTGAAGACTGCACTGGGCAGAGTTGGATTTGTACTGAAGACAAAGCTTTACATCATCTGCTTTGCTGAAGTCTGTGTAAATTACATCGGTTTGATATCCCTTACAAAAGCCATCTATGACAAAGGATGTCAACTTCAATAAGTTTGTGGTGGTGGTGCGACGCTTAATAAAGCCATGCTGACAAGGATTGATAATCGAAGAGCAAAGGTGTTGCAAATGCGAGGTAATTAATTTTTCAAATAACTTTGGAATTGCCGACAACTTAGAGATGCCTCTGTAGTTGGCAGCCTCAGACATTTTCCCTTTTTTATGTAGGGGAATTATGAATGATTCCTTCCACTTAAGGGGAAAAATCGAGGTTTCCAAAGATAAGTTGAAAAGTCTTAGAAGAGGTTTGCACAGAGCCCTGGCGCAGTATTTAAGCACACAGCCTGGTACTCCGTCGGGGCCTGGCGAATAAATGGGTTTTACCCTTAAAAGGCCAGATAATAAGTTGTTCTCAGAAAAAAACGGACAGAATATAAGATTTGCTGCTTGAATGTTATATGCGTAAGGCTGATCAGTCAATTTAGGAGGAGAATAAGTTGTTTGAAAAAAGTCTGCGAATAGATCGGCAATGGCCTGGTCAGAAGTCGCAGAGGAATTTTCAAACGTAAGCAGGGGTGAAAAAGATACGTGCTTACGCTTAGTGTTTACAAAATTATAAAACTGCTTTGGATCCTGAGTAAATTCCATCCGGCAGCGGTCAATATAATTCCTATAACATTCCGCGTTATGCACGGTAAAATTCGACCGAGCTAGTAGGTATCTTGAAAAATCAACACTACTACAGGTTTTTTTGTATTTTAGTAAGAGCCTATTTTTAATATTTTTTAGGTTAGTGAGGCACCTAGTATACCAAGGAGGATTTGTTGAAGCGGACGGATATTTCCATGGCACACAGGAGTCAAAAAATTTATTTAAAGAACAGTAAAGCTTTTCTAAAGTGACGTTAAGATCAGTGCATGCCAGAATATCGGATCAATCGTATGTATCAATAAGGCTATTAAGTTTCTAAAAATCAGCTATACGGAAACAGCGAATCTTATTTGCCACGCATAGAGACATCTGATCTATACCAGGAATAGTTTCGATAGAGACCTCCAGCTTGGTGTGATAAGGATCCTCTGGGGTTGAAAGGGGAAAAGCTCTGGTACCAGCGGTACCATCAGGATCAGATACAAAACATAAGTCTAAAAGCAGACCTAACGAATTTCTAACATGGTTAATCTGACCTAGGGACATGCCAAACATGCCCGCGGTGAAGTCATGGTGAGTGATAAGTGACAAAGATGGTGAGTTATCGACGTTGGACCACTTTAATTCTGGGATATTAAAGTCGCCCACCGCTACAAGTTGGTCACGATCCGTCATAAGATTAAAGACGTGTCGAATAGCGGACAAATGCTGCCAATATGTAGGCGGTTCAGACATAGGAGGTATATATGAACATGTTATTTATAAAGATTTCACGGACATAGTGATTTTAACGCAAATAAATTCTATGTCACCAAATTCTTGGGATTTCACCTCTTCAGAAGCAAGAGTAGAGTCTACCAAAATGAGGACTCCACCCCCCCTTCGCTGAGGTCGATCCCGTCTAAAAGTGGTGTACTTACTTGGAAAAACTTCGGAGCTAAAGATCTCCGGCTTTAACCAAGTTTCTGTAACGGCTATAACTAGGTTGATGTTCTTGGACGAAAAGATTCTCTGGCCAAAAACTGGAAGAACAAATCGTCTTGAACATCAGCGCCGGCACACGAATCTTGCGCCGTGCGCCGTGTATAATTATATTTAAATTTAGTTATGTCCTCCACCTTTATATTGGCTTTTGTTTTGGCTTTGATATAAGCCGAGATATCAATCTCTGAAGTATCAGGGGCAAGCCGAGAATTAAATATATGGTTTCGATGGAGGAACCAGCTGTAAGGGTTTTGGTGTCGCAGGTACGAGAACTGCAGCATCAGTCGGTGCCGGTGGTCCGGACTGTGGAATACCCTTTTGGGTGACTCTAATGGGGGTTTCGTTCCCTAGGACCTGTGGCATCACTTTAACGGATGCCGTGGCGGACATATCAGACAATTGCTCATTATCCCTGAGAAATTCGGACGAATTTTTCTCAGTTCAAGCCCTTGGGGTGGCTATAAGAGATATAAGCGGCTGCATAAATATCGGCTGAGCAGGCTGAGGCGGATCAGAAACAGCGGATTTCTTACGCTTAGGGGACTCATTTAGCAGCTGAAGGCCACTAAACTGAGTGTCAAGCGCACAGTGCTGGTCATTGACTTTACGAAAACCAGTGATCAGCTCTTTAAATCCATTTTTGGTCTGTCTCATGAACGACCTCATTTCGCCTTGGACAGCACGACAATTTTCACAACAATAGTGTATACCCGACCTACGGGAAATGGCATCCGAAACTGAGGCACACTTGGCGTGCACGACGTTTTCACATAACCAGCAATGGATGGTAGGCTGGGATGTGGAAATTGTCTTGTTACAAGACTTTATAGCGCAGACAAGTTTAAATTCCATTTTTTTTTTAAATTAATAAAACAAAAGTTAATATATAAAAAGTTGAAGAAAACAATACCTTGAACCACTGTGACATATAGGAAGCCGAAGCGGGAGCTTTGAATAGTGCAAAAGAGAAATAGAAATAGAGATAAGCCGGGGAAGAAGCAGAGCTTCGACTCCAAATATACCACAGCACTCGCGAAGCGATACGGTTTAAGCTTAAGATTCACAATATATGTATGCAATTGATTAAGTGAGTAAACACCGGTTTACCAATATTTATAATAAAATGCAGTGCGCACAAAAAAAACACGACCGTTCGCTTAAGAGAAAGAGAGGGAAGTGACTTGCGAGAAGTCATTGCTGGAGGAGCTCGCAACCATAATAGTTCCTAAAGGCGTAAACGCCATTCATTGCGATCTGCATACGCTAGCAGTGATACAGGACAAACTTATTCGACAATTCCCGGCCACCAAATTCTGGCATTGCAAAAACCGAGTAACGGACATTTTTGCAGTTGATGAAAGGCGGGAAATTCTTACTTTCGAGCACAACAGAGCTCATAGATCTGCCCCAGAGAACGTGAAGCAGGTACTCTCCGAGTACTATTTCCCGAAAATGGCCAAGCTAGCGAACGAAATAGTCATTTCGTGCAAGACTTGCGCCAAGGCTAAATACGACAGACATCCGAAGAAACAAGAGCTTGGCGAAACTCCAATCCCATCTTAAGTAGGAGAAATGTTACACATAGACATCTTCTCCACGGATAAAAAGTGTTTCCTTACGTGCATCGACAAATTCTCGAAATTTGCCGTAGTCCAACCAGTTCCCTCTAGAACCATAGAGGATCTCAAGCCAGCGCTACTACAGCTGATGAATATTTTCCCCAGGGCCAAGGTCGTATATTGCGACAACGAACCATCGTTGAACTCGCACACCATCGTGACCATGCTGGAAAACCATTTCGGCGTTAGCATCTCCACGAACAAGTGGAGCGCTTCCACAGCACTTTGGTAGAGCTTGCTAGATGTCTTAAGATCGATAAAGGCATCAGCGATACCGTAGAGCTGATACTTCTGGCCAAGGCCAGATATAACAAGTCTATCCACTCGGTCATCGACAAAAGGCCGGCTGACGTGGTGCAGGCACAATCAGATGAGCCGCAATATGAAATACAAGATAAAAGTAAACTCGCCCAAGACAAGCTCCGGGACAGGGAAAACACTTCCCGCCAAAATAGAGTATTCGAGGTTGGCGAAAAAGTCCTAGTGAAGTCCAACAGACGCCTAGGCAACAAACTCTCACCGTTATTTGAAGAGAAAACCGTTGAGGCGCACATGGGGACCACAGTCCTCATTAAGGGGAGGGTGGTTCACAAAGTTAACCTTAGGTAGGCCGAGCGCGACCATGTTATCGCTCACCTGATAATTTCTCTTTTATTTATCTTTTTCCTAGCCACTTGGCATAAGATTTGCGACCTTTAGCCATGGGAATATTTCTATTAAAAGGAAATTACAGCACTTCGGCAATAAGTTTTTTAAGGCTACAGAAATATTGGCCCAAGAAGCAGCTTATAATATTTTGGGTCTGCATATGTCGGAGGAAAGTGAAGGTACTATTTTTATAAACACTTGCCATTCAGACAAACGAGTTAGATTGACTCGCTCAAATGAAGAATTAGAGCGACTACCAAACAACTCGGTGGATATTTTTGAGCGTAATATTCTTGACCGATATGTGCAAAGGCATGCACAGTTGGAAGGAATTTGTTTAGCAGATTTCGCGGCTTGGTACAGATTTGTCAAGCGAAATGCACGATCTGCCGCTAATCATAGGGAAGACTATGAGGAAGCAAATGATGTGGAGGTAGATGACGAAGATGAAGTTGCTGAGCAAAGCTTTCCACTGATGGATGGGTCTGGTTGTGTTAAGAAACGCAGGCATCGCCTGATTCTTTGGGAGATCATGCTCCTGATGCAGAAGAACCTGCCTCCCAATTCTTAGACGAAGAGTTTAGAGCATTGGGAGTACCTAATATAGAGCGGAACGTAAATATTCTTAAGGATGACAAAGCGATAAATAACTCTGAAGAAGACGGCGCAATTAATTAGACTCCCCCCGTTAGTTTCCAATGATGAACTTTGTTCGCTAACTCGGTCTCTCAACTACAAGCAAAGACAATATTATGCACATGTGATGCATAATGTTGTTTGTAAAAATATTTTTTACGCATATGTTGGTGGAGGGGCAGGTGTAGGAAAAAGCAGACTGATTTCTACCATCTATCAGTCTGTGACTGTTCCGTCTGTGAGCGAAGTTCCTGATTCCATTTCCATTTATTTTCTTCTAACGAAGAAGTTAAAAATTACAATTCCATAAAACTAGCGCAAATTGGGACGGAAGAGCTGGTTTCCACTGCTGTTGATACAGTGAATACGGCGAACATATCTGCACGAAACAGAGAAAACACGTTAAGATATGCTCAAAACATGAAAACCTCTGAAACACAGGGTTTGCCATATAATCATCATCTCAAAACAACTGCTAAATATATTATAACCGTCAATATAGACACAAGTGACGGACTTGTAAATGGAGCAACTGGTCAGCTGATTAAAATTGACCATTGCTTAGTGAATGGCTCAAATTTAGTGACGCGACTTTGGATTAAATTTTTTAAGCCCACGGTTGGCGCTATCGCCAGATCAAAGGTTCGGAACAGTCCCGATCCCGAATGGACTCCAATATTGAAAGCCTCTCGAGTTTTTCAATGTGGAAGATCCGAACATGCTTCTGTTGACCGAAAGCAATTCCCAATTGTTCCTGCTGAGACTATTACCATTCACAAAAGCCAAGGGGCAACATACAGCAAAGTCGCCGTGCATCTTAAAAGAGGCATCAAGCGAGCTACGCTATATGTTGGATGCAGCAAGGCTACTAGCGCATCCAACAAGATTTGGAGCCCCAAATGTCCAAGACGAACTTAAAAAGTTAAGAGAGGAAAAGTTCTTGACTACGCATTATGAAATTTTGGTCAGCAGTAATGAAGAAATCTCCTTATATTACCAAAATGTCGAGTTTCTTCGAAGCCATCGCGAAGATATTTTCAACGACCCTATCTGCAAATTTTCTTTGTTTTGTCGAAACTTGGACTCTTCCTAGAGAAGACTTTTCTTTACAAGGTTTCGACATTATAAGAAGAATTGATAGCAATCGATTGAATGGTATTGGCAAAAATGGAATTATGATTTATGCCAAGCAAATTATTGCCGAAAATGTAATTTTCTTGTTTGAGACAAATAAGTCTTTAAGCTCAAGAGCTACATACCAATCAATTGCCTTCAAATATCTGGATACATCCTTTATTGTTGTTTATAGGAATCCTGCTTTTCCATTTCGACACAATTTCGAAATGAAGTTATGGTAGATGTTGAAAGGATATATAGCTTAGAAAATAATAGAAAATTGGTAATATTTGGAGATTTTAATATATGCAGATCTACAACCACTGATCGACTGGAGGAAGCTTTAAGGATGTAGTCTCGTGTGAGGTTGAAAAAATCGATTTTTTTTTTTTCACATATTTCGATAGTATTGTTTATTAAGAATGTACTGTTAAAGTTTCAAATAAAAATATCAAATAATGACAGAGATACAGCCCATAATCGAGAGCACGCCTACACCGAAAAGTATGAGTTTCTCGGTAGCGTCTAAACTTTAAACGCGTTTTTCTCGGAACGACATTTTTGTGTGCGGCGCAGGTGATTCACAAAATTCTATAGTACCGATCTAGCTGAAATTTGGATATGTTGTTCTAAAAAGTAACACCTCTGTCCCGTACTAGAATCATTAATTTTTAATGATTAGTTTTTTTTATCATTAATTTAAGATTAAAATTTAAAATTTTTTTTAATATTTTGTTTTGTGAGTTCGCCATTTTGTTGTTTATTGATGAAAATATTTCATTCTAGTACGGGACAGAGTCATAAGCTTACAAAACAATAATCTATTCTAATTTTTTGTTTCGGATGACTCTAGCAGTCGAAATCACCTGCGCCAGGGACCTACCTTTTTTTTTTATATGCATACTTTGGCATGCTATAAAGTGTATTAAACTACACAAGAATAAATTAAACAAAATATTTTCAAATAGTTTATGATGCCTATAAAAACATATGTGAAAATTGGACCGATCGCAGTATTTTTTATTCCAAAAAAAATTTTTTGAAATAACCTCTAAAAAGTAGGCCGGAACATGAGACTACATCCTTAAGGAGCGGCCAACTATATCCGATGTTTGCGATATATATCCGGTTTTAACTGCTAGGGTATATACACTTCGGCTCCGCCTGAAGTTAGCTTTCCTTTCTTGTTTCCTATCTATTCAACGCCTTGAATGGCTGGTTGGCTGATTAAATGCTGAAAAAATGCGAGGCATCAAAATGCGATGCCTTCAATTATCATAACTATTGACATGAAAATATCGACCCTGAAATGTTTTAAGTTTTTTTTATATTTGTATTTTTTTTAAATTTGAACCTACAAATTTGAACCTATCGTGAATGCACCGTCCCTTTGGACAGACTTTTTTTAACATATAAAACGTTGTGTCGAGTCAGGCAGCAGCACAGCGGTTTAATGTTAATGTAATGTTTAGTGTAATGTTTATTTATTTAGGCTTAAGTTTTGAACAAAGCGCTTAGTTGGTCGACTCTCTCTCGGCCGCTTGACTCAACGGGGCTTTCTTTAGGGAGTTTTAGCTCCGAAATGTCTAAGTCGGGCCGCCCTCTATGTACATAAAATTGAGTCTCTGCTTGCATCATTAGCTTTCGGTAGCCGGGAAGTTTCTTAAGGGGGGACATCTGAGTAACAGGCCAAAAAAAAGCGGATTTTCTGGAATTTTTTTTGGCCAAACCAAAACAGCTAATCGAAAATTTGTAAATGAGGTTTTATTATATTATATTTAAAGTACACAATAAAATTTATTTTTAATAAATCGAAATTAAAATGGGAGCCCTGCAGCCTTTATTCGTAGGCCCTATTTTTTTAAAGGGGGTCCATGGCCGAACACCTAACGTCCTTTATTTTTGATCTAGAACAAAAAATCAAGTTTGGTTAGTTTCTGTATCTCAACGGCTATCGACACACGTAGGATTTTTTCGATATATTGATTTTTTGCAAAATAGTGAGCGATTGAACAAAACTTTCAATTTTCACGAATAAACAAGAAAGGAAAGCTAACTTCGGGCGGAGCCGAAGTTTATATACCCTTGCAGTTAAAACCGGATATATATCGCAAACATCGGATATAGTTGGCCGATCCTTATGGGAATAGGAATATATAATCCAATTTATTACAATACAAAATCTAAAAAAAGTCCCAAACTTCTATCTTCAAAAATACGAAAGTTGATATTTCTACCAAATACCATTTCCGATCGTTCAGTTATATGGCAGCTATGGGATATAGTCGGCCGATCCTAATGAAATTTGGTAGGTTGGATCAACTGACCAAGAATTAAATCTGTACTAAGTTCCAGCATTCTATCTTCAAAAACACGAAAGTTGGGTCATTTCCGATCGTTCAGTTATATGGCAGCTATAGGATATAGTCGGCCGATCCTTATGAAATTTGGCATGACGTAATGTTTTGCCAAAAATAGCTCACATGTCAAATTTGAACTCTCTAACTCTAAAAACACCAAAGTTATACCATTTCCGATCAATCAGTTATATGGCAGCTATAGGATATAGTCGGCCGATCCGGGCCGTTCCGACTTATATACTGCGTGCAAAGGAAAGAAGGGTGTGTGCAAAGTTTCAAGACGATAGCTTTAAAACTGAGAGACTAGTTCGCGTAGAAACAGACAGACGGACAGACAGACGGACAGACGGACAGACGGACAGACGGACAGACGGACATGCTCATATCAACTCAGGAGGTGATCCTGATCAAGAATATATATACTTTATAGGGTCGGAGATGTCTCCTTCACTGCGTTGCACACTTTTGACCAAAATTATAATACCCTCTGCAAGGGTATAAAAACGTCACAAAATTATTGATAAAAAAAAAGTAAGCAAAATAAAAAAAAATCCTACGTGTGTCGATAGACATAGGTATTCTGAGTATACTGTCAAAATTTTAGATCGATAGGTTAAAAGTTGTTCGAGTTATGTGTTCGGCCAACTCAAAAAAAGCTGTTTCGAGAAAAACGCGTTTAAAGTTTTAAGTACTGTGGGATATACCTGTGAGGCATCGCCGCAGTATGAAAAATTTCGACACTTAGACACTTTGGCCGGACTCTATCTTTTGATATGTTATTTTTAATACCCTAACTAATTTTTTAAGCGAAAAAATAATTTAGATTTTTTCAAAATTCTACTCAAATTTCCCCCCCTTAATAACCAAATCATACGTATAAATAAATATCCTAATTTCGGTTATACGAGCGGAGCGCAGCACAGTGGTCCGGCTTGTATAGAGAGAGCCACCAAAAATACTTCTAGTTGAGGTAGGAACTTGAAACTTGGCACAAAATAATTTTTTTTTTTCTCAAAAAAAAATATGTTAAATACTTTTCTGTTTACTTTCCTTAATGTTTCCTTGTCCTGTTGTTTACTTCTCGTAAATTTTTGTTAATATGACTTTTTTTATTTTTAGGCTGAACCACTGTGCGGAGCGGGGGTCGACGGCATGCACAGTGACCGATTTGGCTACTCTCGCGTCAGATTAAGAAAGTTTGTTTGTTAAAATTCATTAAAATTTTGTTTCCTACCGATAGTCAAATAATTGAATATCGTTAAAAAAATACCAAAACTTATAAACTGGATCAACTGGATCAGCGGTAAGCTCTAAAAGCTTAAGCATAGTATTGAGTTGACGAAAATCCGCTGTTGAAATTCTGATAGCGATTTTGCACTTTATTCGGCTGCCGAGGTAGTGTGACCAAAACAATGAAGAAATAAGGTAATACTGAACAGCTGTTGTTTGTAAACAAAAAACAAATAAGCAAAAATGAATTCAAAACGATTGGATGTTGGTGTTTTTTTTATGTATTTCGCCGCTAAGGAGCTGATTAAGAAATAGAAAACTGGGTCAAAATCAAAATCCAAATCAATTACAAATCATTTCAATGCCATTTTATGGCATTAAAATGCCCCTTGTGGGTCAAATCCCATATTATGGGCTTCGTCTTGACCGCAGAAATTAATTTTAATTTGTCCTGGTGCGTCGAAAATTTTTCGGGCCGACTATTTTTTTGTTGGTCAATTGACCCTCCATGTCACACCTATAAAAATAAATTCAAATATTTTTTTAACACCCCGGGAGCAGCTGTTTATTTTTTTTGATCCGGCAACACGATTAAAATCGATAACAAAAATTTTCGTCAACTCAGTACCCGCAAAATCTAGAAGGCAAAAATTTCTTCTTCTTTCCTTTTTTACACCGTTTTTTTTATATGGAGTTTGACAGCTGTCACTCGTTGGAGAGCGGATTTTCGTCAACTCAGTACTATGCTTAACATATGGTACTACAAAATTTTTAGGTGTTGAATTTGGCTTGATCGATGTCTTTTTATATTTGCGACATTTTTTTGATATTGTCTGTTTGAAATAAATTTTAGCATTTTCTCAAAGTTCAAGGAATGTAGTAAATGAAAATAAATGTTTTGTGACCTGTGAGAAATGTTGCATTCATAACACAGTGAGACAGTGATTTGGAACTTTTTACCTAGTAGGAATTGTTCATTAGGTCGAATATAGTATAAAGCCGTGTTTGAAACTAACACCTTCAAAACACCACCACCTTTTTCTAACACCTTCAAAATCTTGATTTATTTAGAAAAAACCGTTTTTTGGGACTTTATTGCTGTTAAAAATTCCTAAGCGCGTAATTTTAAACCGATTTTAAAATTTTTGACGTTTCTATACCCTTGCAGAGGGTATTATAATTTTGTCCAAAAGTGTGCAACGCAGTGAAGAAGACATCTCCGACCCTATAAAGTATATATATACTTGATCAGGATCACCTCCTGAGTTGATATGAGCATGTCCGTCTGTCCGTCTGTCTGTCTGTCTGTTTCTACGCGAACTAGTCTCTCAGTTTTAAAGCTATCGACTTGAAACTTTGCACACACCCTTCTTTCCTTTGCGCGCAGTATATAAGTCGGAACGACCGTGATCGGCCGACTGTATCCTATAGCTGCCATATAACTGATTGATCGGAAATGGTATAACTTTCGTGTTTTTGAAGATAGAAAGCTGGAACTTGGTACAGATTATATTTTTGGTCAGTTAATCCGACCTACATTTTTATTAGGATTGTCTAATTTCATTAGGATCGGCCGACTATATCCTATAGCTGCCATGTAACTGAACGATCGGAAATGGTATTTGGTAGAAATATCAACTTTCGTATTTTTGAAGATAGAAGCTTGGGACTTTTTTTTAGATTTTTGATTGTAATTATTTGGTTTTATTATGATGTAAACATAAGGATCGGCCAACTATATCCGATGTTTGCGATATATATCCGGTTTTAGTTGCAAGGGTATATCAACTTCAGCTCCGCCCGAAGTTAGCTTTGCTTTCTTGCTCAATAGTTAAATGTTGCAGCTTTTGAAAAAAAAACAAGAAAGGAAAGCTAACTTCGGGCGGAGCCGAAGCTTATATACCCTTGCAGTAAAAACCGGATATATATCGCAAACATAGGATATAGTTGGCCGATCCTTATGGGAATATGAATATATAATCCAATTTATTACAATACAAAATCTAAAAAAAGCCCCAAACTTTTATCATCAAACATACCAAATTTGGTATTTCTACCAAAAACCATTTCCGATCGTTCAGTTATATGGCAGCTATAAGATATAGTCGGCCGATCCTTACGAAATTTGGCATGTCGTATTATTTTGCCAAAAACATCTCTCATGTAAAATTTGAACTCTATAACTCTAAAAACACTGAAGTTATACCATTTCCGATCAATCAGTTATATGGCAGCTATAAGATATAGTCGCCCGATCCGTTCCGACTTATATACTGCGTGCAAAGGAAAGAAGGGTGTGTGCAAAGTTTCAAGACGATAGCTTTAAAACTGAGAGACTAGTTTGCGTAGATACAGACAGACGGACAGACAGACGCACTTCATTTTTTCCTATCTTTAAAGATTAAGCCAATCGAAATAGGTCGAGTTAGTCTGTTTTAAGTTTGGTCGAGTCTAACGACCTCCTTTAGAGATTTCAAAGAGAAGCCGGTTAGACTTTCGTCTTTCACCTACGGAGAATCCGACAACCAATAGAAGTCGAAAGCCTAGTGTGTGGATAGATCATACCGGAGACACCACGTCAGTCGGGTCCAGTCAGAAGAAGGAGACCTCCATGCTCCTGATATGAAGGAGGCTCGAGTTTGGCAGGACGTATGCTTGGCGGCCAGTGGCAAGCGCATAGCTCCGTGGGTGTGTCCTATTAGGTAGGAAGGTCCTTTCTCCGGCTGCAAAGTACAATAGTTTCATATCCCACTTGGGAGGTGTGTATCTTAGCGACTAATTCAGACCAACCAGGTCGGCCACAACGGAAGGTTAATACAGGGTGGCTCAGAAAAGGGGCCATCGATGGCACTGATGAAGTGCGCGAAACGTCCAACTCTTAAGCACGGTGCCAAGTTGACGTCGACGGATTGTCAAGTTGTCGCCGACTGAACTGGACGAGCACGTAAACGTGTTGTTTTATTTATCAATGATCCAGTCCCACGCACACGATTCACAAAACTACCCACAAACTGCCTGAAAGGCGCTTTATTTTTTTCCAATTTTGACCTCAATTTTCTTGCAGTTTCAGTTAAAGATTCTCTTTGGAAGAAAGTTTTCAATATTTCCAAATTTTCTTCGAGCGTAAACTTAATTCCGTAAACCGCGACATTCGACATTCGAATGTAAAAGTCAAAATTATTGACAGTTCAAAAATCCAACGCTAGATCCACCGTGTATTTAGGAACTGAGGCGGTAAAATAGAGGTCAGCGAAGAGCCTCAACAGCAACAAAGCAAGAGCAGCCATCAGCGAGATTTGCGGCATTAGTAAAAGTAGATGAAAAGCCCTGATTCAATCGAAGGGAACCTAGGGCTGACCCATTTTTATACCTTTGCAGGGGGTATTATAATTTTGTCCAAAAGTGTGCAACGCAGTGAAGGAGACATCTCCGACCCTATAAAGTATATATATTCTTGATCAGGATCACCTCCTGAGTTGATATGAGCATTTCCGTCTGTCCGTCTGTCTGTCCGTTTCTACGCGAACTAGTCTCTCAGTTTTAAAGCTATCGTCTTGAAACGTTGCACACACCCTTCTTTCCTTTGCACGCAATAAGTCGGAACGGCCCGGGTCGGCCGACTATATCCTATAGCTGCCATATAACTGATTGATCGGAAATGGTATAACTTTGACGTTTTTAAAGTTAGAGAGTTCAAATTTGACATGAGAGCATATTTTGGCAAAACTATATCCTATAGCTGCCATATAACTGAACGATCGGAAATGACCCAACTTTCGTGTTTTTGAAGATACAAAGGTGGAATTTAGTACAGCTTCTATTTTTTGTTCAGTTGATCCAACCTACCAAATTTCATAAGGGTCGGCCGACTATATCTTATAGCTGCCGTATAACTGAACGATCGGAATTGACCCAACTTTTGTGTTTTTGAAGATAGAAAGCTGGAACTTGGTAAAGATTGTTTTTTTGGTCAGTTAATCCGACCTACCCAATTTTATAACGACCGGCTGACTATATCTTATAGCTGCCATATAACTGAACGATCGGAAATGGTTTTTGGTAGAAATACCAACTTTGGTATTTTTGAAGATAGAAGTTTGGGACTTTTTTAGATTTTATATTATAATAAATTGGGATATATTATCATATTCTTAAATGGATCGGCCAACTTATCTTATTTTTGCGATATATATCCGGTTTAAACTGCAAGGGTATATCAACTTCGGCTCCGCCCGAAGTTAGCTTTGCTTTCTTGTTTCCTTTATAGTCCTAAGGTGTGTAGATCTCGACGACTGGTGAACGACAGGAAATAGAACACATTGTAACGTGGAACGTTCCAATAGGTTCTGTGAATTAGTCATGGCATTTTTTGCGAGTGGAAAAGTCAAAATGGTTCGTTATAATATTATATTAAAGCTCGTTTTAGAAAATATCAAAATCTCGGACTTATTGTTAAAGGAAAATTGTAAACACTATTTCCAGCTACCGAGAACGCTCAGTAACTTAACATTGACGCACTTAACAGTGACCCAGACACGATTGTTCTCGGAAAAAATATGAATTTTTTTTATTGATAAGTTAAAAAAGACGAAATCTAAAATAACATTTTAAAGCAGAAATACACAACTACTTTGTGTCATACATTTATTGAAAAACGTGTTCTGCTCTATTTTCGGCTCGGAAGACACACCAGGTTCAATGGTAAGGGCAACGGCTAAAAAAGCTGGGGGCAGATATATCTACTTTGCTGACCGGCCACCCCGCGATAGAAAGTTGGAACACCACGGCAAATTTGGATAAAACGTTCGGCCTCAGTATTTAGACGTTGCCTAAGAATTTCTACTTAAGAATTTCTGAAGGTCGGCTCTTGGACTTGGGATTTGTTTCAGATTTGCTCCTTTCTAAAAATGAGGATCCAATACATATATCGACCCAAAAATCATAAAGTTTGATTCTTTGTGAATAGCACTTGTAAACACCGACATATATCGGTGCGAGAATTTTGCTTTGCAATTCGTCCTACTGAAAAAATAATAATAACATAGTTTGGGAATTAAACCTCTCATGCCCGATGTTGCATATACGCAACATTGTATTTATGAGCCTCTATCTCCCGTATTTTAATTCTTTTTGTTTTGATTCTTTCGCAGAAAAATAGCTGCATGTGTTGAGTGAGATTATACAAATTTTTTCGGTAGCCAGCTGCACACGAGTTCAGTTTGTAGCTATTTTCCCGAGAGTGTAGCTGACAAATTCATTGTGCGAAAAAAAGTTTGAAAAGTTTGGTTTTTGAAAAGTGTTAATTAAACATTAAAATTATTACTTTATCCTAATACCAAGTTCAGCAACTTTATAAAGAAACGTAAGGAAGCATTTAAAACAAAACCCCGCATGAAAATATTATTTAGTTTGTTTGTAATTTGCATATGTTTGCATATACGTAACATCCTGTAGCTCTTGAACCAGGACACCTGGGACATTGAAATTTTTGTCGGTTGATATTGGGGTCATTCTAGCTTATATGTCTACTCAAAAAATTGTTGGCCACGCCCATTTTAATTTGGGCATGAAGAATTAGAAATTAAGAAAGTTCCTCCATTTTGTACAACTTATTATTATACTATAAAAAATAATGCATAGAGTCTTACTTAAAATGCAGTGCTATGCAGGGAGTCACACATGTATGTGACTTTGCATGTTCCATACGAAAGAGCAATCCAACACCAAAGTAGGAACGAAAACAATGCCCACTCCATCCCTGCCTTAAACTCTTCAATCTATCTCAGGAAACTTCTATATTTTCCCTCATGTAGGGGGGTAGGTTGCTACTCCTTGTAGGTAGTGGTTGGAAACTTCTATATTTTCTCTGGAAACTTCTATATTTTCCCTCATGTTGGGGGGTAGGTTGCTACTCCTTGTAGCTAGTGGTTTAGATCCCTGGCGGTTGCCGAGGGAAACCCCTTCTATGACGGGAGTTACGATGGGAGCACTTGCTCCGTTGTCACGGCCCTTGAGGCGCGGTGACCAATTCAACAAAATGAATTTACAGTTTAACGGCTGTGCCGGAGATTTGGTTTTACACGTGCTCTTTATTGTATGAGACTCTGACACAAACTGAAACTTTAAGCTAACAAAAAGTATTTCATAGCGGCCACGCAAATGTGCAGTGCTTACCGCTATGCATGGGCTTCCGGCCATACGCTATGTCAGTAGCTTGGCCAGAGCGAGCTCTTAAATAATCGGACATTGCCGCTGCTCGGTGAACTTAAGTTAACTACTCCCCCTTCAAGAATGAGCCCGCTCTCGGCCGACCCCGTTTTGGGCAATCATCCCCTTCAGTTGGGCCGCAGTTTTTGGGGCCTGAGTGACTTGCCGATAAGTCAAGCCGTTGCAAATTAAAGCGCAGCATATTGCTCCCGCTATGAACACCAACTGATGTAACTGATGGTGGTTAATCTTCTTTCCGAACTCTTTAATGTGCTCCAGATTACGTGCTCTTTAATGTGCTCCAGGTTAAAAACGTTCAGGGAAGGTGAGCCACTCCTGGGCCCTCTTCTGGGCTGTGTCATGATTGACCAATCGGGTTTCATTGACA
The DNA here is from genome assembly GCF_030179905.1 of Drosophila bipectinata. NCBI lineage: Eukaryota > Metazoa > Arthropoda > Insecta > Diptera > Drosophilidae > Drosophila > Drosophila bipectinata. The sequence goes on along the minus strand of NC_091740.1, from coordinate 14,538,956 downwards.
ATGGCACTCCTTTCAAAGATGACGAGATATGTGCCCCTTATATGGACACAGGTGCCATTATCCACACACACGCGAGCCGAGCGATCATTTACAATTACTATCCCCTCATCAATGTAAGTGATGGGGTGTAAATCATTTTGTTGGAACTTGCAATGCGCCGTGCCTCCAGCGTGAAGCTCTTGAGCGCATGATCTTCTGCGAGCCAGCCGGCAAAACGTAGCACCTGATGTCGGGGAGCGCTTGATGCGTGATGTGACACTGGGAAAACGGTGATATTGCTGCAGGCCGACTTTATCTTCGGAAACTTAATAATAAAATGTAATATGTTATCGGACTGCAAAATCTTAACGGACGATACGGACAAAATATCTCTAATCGCGGTCTCGGTGGGCTCTTCCATCCACACACCTTCCAGGTCTTCATGATCTAGGATGCTGGGGCTAACAACATTAACTTTGGCAAGTGCCACTGCTAGCATCCATCCCTGCAGTTCCATTGCTATCATCCTATTTCGAGTTAAAAGCATCTCGAATAGGTGCCCAGTATCAATTCGGGACTTTTTTGCTGACCTCAGAAGTAGGTTGACGGTAGCGGAAATTTTATTGATTTGAACTCGTACTTTGTTTGCAAAGTTGTTTGCTACCTATTGTTTGCATTCGTTAATTGGAATTCATTAAATTTAATTCTTTCAAAATCTTCTGCGTCCGGCGTTCCTGCCACCACTTTTAAAGCAGTCCCTAAGAAGTCTAAACTTCATGCTACCCTATGATGGATGCTCAAAGAGTCAAGCATGTCGCGAAGGTGAGCGACATCAACGACTAGGAGTTTCTGCATGTAGGATTGCGGGAACATGCCGGTCATCCTATTAGTTTCTTCGATAACGCGCCTATATTCCGAGAGATTCGTTGAGTGCTTTATAAAAGCGAATTCCTCCCATATCAGGATTCCTCCATCAATGTTGGAAATGTATTTGTCTTTGGAATAGTCCTAGACGCGTGCCGATGTTGCAGCCAAGAGGAAAATCAGGGTTATGGTTGAAAACCTGTAATTTGAATGTGATGTGGATTTAATTGAAACTGGGTAGCCCACCACTAAAGCATGATTAAAACAAGAAAGCAAAGCTAACTTCGGGCGGAGCCGAAGTTTATATACCCTTGCAGTTAAAACCGGATATATATCGCAAACATCGGATATAGTTGGCCGATCCTTATGGGAATAGGAATATATAATCCAATTTATTACAATACAAAATCTAAAAAAAGTTCCAAACTTCTATCTTCAAAAATACCAAAGTTGATATATCTACCAAATACCATTTCCGATCGTCCAGTTATATGGCAGCTATAGGATATAGTCGGCCGATCCTAATGAAATTTGGTAGGTCGGATCAACTGACCAAATATATAATCTGTACCAAGTTCCAGCTTTCTATCTTCAAAAACACGAAAGTTGGGTCATTTCCGATCATTCAGTTATATGGCAGCTATAGGATATAGTCGGCCGATCCTTATGATGTCGTAATGTTTTGCCAAAATATGCTCTCATGTCAAATTTGAACTCTCTAACTTTAAAAACACCAAAGTTATACCATTTCCGATCAATCAGTTATATGGCAGCTATAGGATATAGTCAGCCGATCCGGGCCGTTCCGACTTATATACTGCTTGCGAAGAAAAGAAGGGTATGTGCAAAGTTCCAAGACGATAGCTTTAAAACTGAGAGACTAGTTTGCGTAGAAACAGACAGACCCACAGACAGACGGACAGACAGACGGACATGCTCATATCAACTCAGGAGGTGATCCTGATCAAGAATATATATACTTTATAGGGTCTGAGATGTCTCCTTCATTGCGTTGCACACTTTTGACCAAAATTATAATACCCTCTGCAAGGGTATAATAATAACACAGCCACACAAAAACAAAAAAGTGTCCGGGTTGGGAGATCAGAGTACCCTATCCCCATGTATTTTGGACCGCTGAACACGAATCTGAAGTCCGTTTTGGTCCTGCACGTGTACGTTTCTTCCTAACCTCAAAAAAAGTTTTACATTTTTGGAGTTATGCGACTTTTTTTTTAATTTATTGGATTTTCATGAAACTGGGTACCCAGGGGTTTTTGGGGTCGCTGATTACGAATTTGAAGTCAGATTTTCAAAATTTAATATGGCGGATCCAATATGGCGGACGAATTTTTGAAACATTTTTGGATTTTCATAAAACTGGGTACTTAGGGGTTTTTGGGGTCGCTGATTACGAATCTAAAGTCAGATTTTCCAAATTCAATATGGCGGACAAATTTTCAAAAAATTGTTGGATTTTTATGAAAAATGAAACAAACTCAACCTGGACCGTCGGCATTAGCATTACCCGATGTACACCACGAGGAGGTTGCACGAGCGGACTTTGTACATCATGTAGCTCTTATAAGGGCTGTTTGGTATTCTAGATTAGCTTTAAATAATAAATATTTTTTTTATTAATTATCTTTTTTACTGCTATAACGGGTTCTTTTTTCTTCAAATGATCTATGCAAAGGAGTTCGTTTACGTTTTTTGCTTTTCTTTTGTATGTCTCTCTTGAGCATCCAACAAAAATCTGCCATTCGTTCGCCATATTGAATTTGGAAAATCTGACTTTAGATTCGTAATTAGCGACCCCAAAAAGCCCTAAGTATCCAGTTTCATGAAAATCCAAAAATTTTTCAAAAATTCGTCCGCCATATTGGATCCGCCATATTGGATCCGCCATATTGAATTTTGAAAATCTGACTTCAAATTCGTAATCAGCGACCCCAAAAACCCCTGGGTACCCAGTTTCATAAAAATCCAATAAATTAAAAAAAAAGTCGCATACCTCCAAAAATGCAAAACTTTTTGTGAAACGTACACGAGCAGGACCAAAACGGACTTCAGATTCGTGTTCAGCGGTCCAAAATACATGGAGATAGGGTACTCCGATTTTTTGTGTGGCTGTGTAATGGAAGCAAAAACTTATGCCAAATGGCTAGGAAAAAGACAATAAAAAATAGATGAAAAATTTATTAGGCGGGCGATAGTTAAGTCACGCTCGGCCTACCTAAGATTGTCTTTGTGGACCACCCTCCCCTTAATGAGGACTGTGGTCCCCATGTCCGTTTCCACGGGTTCTTTCTCGAACAAAGGTGACAGTTAGTTGCTCAGTCGCCTGCTAGACTACACTAGGATTTTTTCGCCAACTTCGAAAACCCTGTTTTGCCGGGAAGCGTTTTTCCTATCGCGGAACTTATTCTGGGCGTGTTTAATCGTATCGTGTATTGCGTATTGCGGGTCGTTCGATTCCGTTTGAACCCCGTCGGCTGGCCTCTTGTCGTTTGCCGACATGTAGCAGGGATATTTCCTTAAAAAATTAATGACGTCCGAATCATAATCTTGAATGACGTCGTCGTCAATTTCCTGAGCCGTGCTCAAAGCTGCGGCTGTATATTTCTCCCCGGTTCCGCCTGCGCTCTGCGCCACGTGGTTAACCTTCTGCTTGTTGTGTAGGCCCGATCGATCGGACACGGTTGGCTCCCTGTTTTGGTATGACGGGGCCTGAGATGGATTAAGAATCTTGGACAGCGATGGGTCGATGTCCATGGGTTCATGGGTATTTGCACTGCGTGGAGCAGAGTGTACCTGCGCCTTGTGTTGTTTGTCGTAGTTCGGATTTTTGTCAGCGTTTGTCTGTGCATTTGCCTGCGCATAAGCCTGTCGGTATTCTCGCGCTTTTGGATGCTGTTTTTTGTCTTTGTCCTCCTGGCTTTTGGTCACCACGAAATGAAGCCGCGAAGGAGTACCTTTCGTAGTTGGATTCCACTTCTTGTGCCAAAGCGAGAGCTGAAGGCATATCTTTCTGCTTTGCCGAAAAAAGGACATCCGTGAGGCAGCGCCTAAGCCCCGAGATTAATACTCGGAGTGAGTCATCCCGGAATTTGTCACACAAAACTTTTGCCGCCGGGGGTTCGTACGACATGGTAGCTTTGTTGGTGAGCAAGGTGAGTTTTTGCTGGACCTTGTCGTAGTATTGCAGGAGGGTTAGATTTCCCTGCCTGAGAGTACCCATTTCTTGCTCGATAGCGTCTGACGCTTATCACTGTACGTAAAGTCGAGTCGATTTATAATCACGTCGAAATTTAGCACAGTGCCAAACGAGGATAGCACGGCATCGGCAGGGCCTCTAATTTTGCTCCTAATATTGATGACCGTCTGATAATGGAGGGAGCTGTTTACGTAATTTCTAAATATATAATATGCGGCTACTGCTGCTTGCCGCCAGGAGATATATGCGTCCTGTGCTCCCATAAGTTGGTGTTCGCTGGTGTTCGATATTGGCTTCCCGAAAGGCATGGTTTACGGCCGCCTGTATAGTGGCCGTCATTTGTTCCATGCTGAATGCCATATTTGCGGCCTCGCACTCAGAGTCGCTGGAGAATTGTCTTATACTCCTTTGGTGGTGAAAAGGGCTGCTCATGTGGAGCTTTACCCATAATATCGCCCAAAAGAATTAAGGCATGCTCGAATTGCATGCCTATGGAGACAATTGGGCTTGTGGGGGGGTTGCGGGGGCTGAGCCGCCGCTTCAGTTATGTGTGCGAGCTCGTCGAACTACGCTGATGCCTTGCCAAGTAGAGACAAGGTGAGGGGTACGAGGGGACTGAGCCTCCGCTTATTATAAACAAAGAAAAAAAAATAAAAACAACAAAGTGCCACACACTGCATGTGCGGCCGTATCGTGTTCTCGAAAATGGAGTGGGGAAACAAAGCGGAAAAGAAAAATAAATAACCAAAACTGCGCGGCTAATACCAAGAATTCTTGTGTAACAAAAAAAAACCTATAAAAGCTGAATTAAATACACGCGATTATATAAATTATTTCCGATTGAAATTTAAAATTTCTTGCCAGCGATTTTTTGTTTTGGTTAGGAATTTGTATTCCACACTTTTTGTGTTATATAGAAATATTCATTTATTTATTCACAAAAAGCAGAAAGCAAAAAATATTGGGACAATAATTGGTTTATAAAAATCAATGGTTTATAAATTTTATAAAAGATAACAAATGTTAATGGTTAACCGTCAGCCAATTAATGAAGATTAATTAAATTGAAAAAGTTGATGGGGCTGCAGAAATTTGTTAGGTCGGATTAACTGACCAAAAATATAATCTATACCAAGTTCCAGCTTTCTATCTTCAACAACACGAAAGTTGGGTCATTTCCGATCGATTCCGGTCGTTTCGGCTTATATACTGCGTGCAAAGGAAAAAAGGGTGTGTGCAGAGTTTCAAGTCGATAGCTTTAAAACTGAGAGACTAGTTCGTGTAAAAACAGACAGACAGACAGACGGACCGACAGACAGACGGACATGCTCATATCAACTCAGGAGGTGATCCTGATCAAGAATATATATACTTTATAGGGTCGAAGATGTCTCCTTCACTGCGTTGCACACTTTTGGACAAAATTATAATACCCTCTGCAAGGGTATAATAAAGCGCCTTTCAGGCAGTTTGTGGGTAGTTTTGTGAATCGTGTGCGCGGGACTGGATCATTGATAAATAAAACAACACGTTTACGTGCTCGTCCAGTTCAGTCGGCGACAGCTTGACAATCCGTCGACGTCTACTTGGCACCGTGCTTAAGAGTTGGACGTTTCGCGCACTTCCCTGAACGGATTTTAACCAAAGACCTCCGTCTAAGGCCATATAAGATTCCGTTGATTCAGCAGCTTAAGCCGCATGACCAACCAATGCGTTTTCAGTTCGCGGAATGGGCTCATGAGCGCTTGGTCGAAGATCACCATTTTTATCGAAAAATCGTTTATTCTGATCAGGCCCATTTCCACCTCGGTGGTTATGTTAACCCTCTAGGCCCCAATTGTAGAAATATTAAAAAAAAACTATGTTGGGTAATTTTTTTTGGGATAAATTATAGCTTTTAATTTCAAATATGACCTCAAGAAGTGTGTACTAATCTTAGTTTACCTGTAAATCGAACAAAGGTAAATAAGTGTCTCAAGGCACTCTTGGGGCTTTAGGTCAATTTTTTCGTACATGATTTTATTCTAATTTTTGATTATGGTACTCAAAGAAACAATTTTTATTTGCCGTACAGCACAAGTGCAAATTACATTTTGTGCACCTTCATTGTGTTTGGGATTTCTTGCAGTGCTTGCACCATCTTTTGCCACTGTCTCGACTCATCCAAACAGTAAAATGGTTGACTTCATCAAACCGTACATCTGAAACTGGATGCTTTGATTTTTCACCAACTGTGAGCGATGGCTTTGAATATCTCGGCGTGGATGGGGATTGCATTGTCCAACCTGGTTGTGCAATTCGCTGGGATGATGGTGACGGAAATTTTCGATCATAATCACGGAATGTGCGACCGCGTTTACGCTTGCTTTGATATGCCACTAAGCCAGCAGCAATTGATTCCCGAAACTCCGGAAGCTCCAACAATTTGTCTGTGCTCTTGTTTTCCTTTTTAATGCGCCTGTATAAAACATACACATTTGTCGCTGCCATATCAACCAAATGGTAAAAAATTCGTGTCATTGCCTCTTGTGTTTTTGCTTGACCGCCCATGTGGGCATTATATTCCCGAATAATTTGGGGACAATCAACCTCAATGTCTTTTAGATTCATAACAATGTGTCTCATAACGAGCTATCTTTGCTTTTCCTTCATTTGCATTTAATTTCAAAAATGGCTTAATACCAACATAAGTTGATAGCAAGCAAACGGCTTTATTGTCTTTCCATAACACATTTGTTATATCGATGCCATATGACGAACCGACATACTCAGTCGAAAAACCTCTCGGCTGTTTCCTGATCATAATGTCACTCGGAAGCTTGCAATTTGGAATGCGATTAGCACGCACTGTTCCTAGGCTATATATCCCTTTAGCACGCAGATAAACCATCAACGGTAAAGAAGTGTAAAAGTTGTCAAAATAAATGATGTAGTTTTTGAAACTTTCTACCGTTTTTGTCAGGCGTACAACAATGTTTGCCGAAGGTCCAAGATCTGGATGAGCAGGCAAGATAACGTTGTCACCTGCACCACTATAAATTTCAAACCGGTTCATTTCATAACCAAATGAGTCGCATAACACAAACAGCTTATTACCCCACTTGTGAGGGTTATTAGGCATATACTGCCGAAGGTGGTGTCTCATTTTTGTGCTGCACATTTGGCACGGATTCAAACCTCTGGTTAAGGTGATCTAAAAACGTACGCGTGCGATACAGTGAATCGTATCTTGGCTCACCTTTCTGGATTCGCTTGCTCTCATCCCGCAGTGAGAAGTATTTTTTGATTTCCTCAAACTTGTTTCGCGACATGTTTCATATGTCCAAATGCATTTATACCCCAGTAGCTTTTTATATTCGGGTATCGATAAATTGACATGAAAATTAAAATTCCAATGTAGTGATGGGCATCGTCAATGCTGAATTTGAATTGATGGTTTATGTTTTTCGTTAGTACTGACCGAATGGTTTCTTCAAAGAAGAATGAATCGAAGAAGTAACAGAAAATCTGCAAAGGTTTTGAAAGTTCCTTTATATTATCTGGGAGTGAAGAATCTCCCCGAAAAGCTATGTCGTTGACATGTAACTGCATCGACTGCTGCCTCCATGTTCCCTTAGTTCGCACCTTGTTTATTAATTCAACACCTGTTCATAAATTAATTACTTATTTAAGTACCACTTTATGACTTAGATTTCTTACCGGCACTATTAAAACCACCCGAAGAAGGCTCACATGTACACACTGAATATTCAATTGTCGGCAGTAGTGAACGAGGTCTCTTTACAGGATTTTGGGTATTTTCCAGCTGCTGTACGTTTTCCTTGACATTATCTCCGCTATTGTCTATAAATGAAATGGTTTCGGCGTCCTTTAATGCCGCATTAAGTGATTCTACTAAATCCAAGCTGTCTTCATCGTCATCACTAGAGTTACCCAAGAGTTGTTCGTCCGTTTCAACATCATTGAACAAATCCAGCAACTGTTCATCGGTCAACTCGGATCATTTAAACCGTTTACGCATTCGACCTGCCATTTCGGCTTGTTTTTCCTCGAATGAAAATAAAGGACATAGAAATATGGTTCCAGCAGGACGGCGAAACGTGCCACACCCGTTGGAGTCACCGTTGGACTATTTTTTGTGGGGTGCAATCACCCAAGGACGATTGACGACATAAAGCAAGAGATTGAAGTGGCTATCTGTGCCATCGATGCCCTCTTTTCTGAGTCACCCTGTATTAACCTTCCGTTGTGGCCGACCTGGTTGGTCTGAATTAGTCGCTAAGATACACACCTCCCAGGTGGGATATGAAACTATTGTACTTTGCAGCCGGAGAAGGGACCTACCTTATAGGACACACCCACGGAGCTATGCGCTTGCCACTTGCCGCCAAGCATACGTCCTGCCAAACTCGAGCCTCCTTCATATCAGGAGCATGGAGGTCTCCTTCTTCTGACTGGACCCGACTGACGTGGTGTCTCCGGTATGATCTATCCACACACTAGGCTTTCGACTTCTATTGGTTGGCGGATTCTCCGTAGGTGAAAGACGAAAGTCTAACCGGCTTCTCTTTGAAATCTCTAAAGGAGGTCGTAAGACTCGACCAAACTTAAAACATTTTGACATTTTTCAATAGTTAAATGTTGCAGTTTTTGAAAATAAAAAAACAAGATAGGAAAGCTAACTTCGGGCGGAGCCGAAGTTTATATACCCTTGCAGTAAAAACCGGATATATATCGCAATCCTTATGGGATCCTTATACCGGATTCTTAGGGGAATATAAATATATAATCCAATTTATTACAATACAAAATATAAAAAAAGTCCCAAACTTCTTTCTTCAAACATACCAAAGTTGGTATTTCTACCAAAAACCATTTCCGATCGTTCAGTTATATGGCAGCTATAAGATATAGTCAGCCGATCGTTATAAAATTTGGTAGGTCGGATTAACTGACCAAATATATAATCTGTACCAAGTGTTTACGTGAGGGGCCGTTGTGCCGCAATTTTAAGAGCGCACCCGCGCTGAAGAGCGCACCAGCACTGAAGAGCGCACCCGCGCTGAAGAGCGCACCCGCGCTGAAGAGCGCATCCGCGCTCGCCCCTTTTTTGCGCTCTCGCTCCTTCGTCGGCCGTCGTCGATCGTATTTTTTCTATTACTTTTGCCTTGCTTTTTTTCTAAGTTAAGTTTAATTCGATGTACGCAGCCAATAAAGCTGAACGCGCTTCTTTTGTAAATTATTGAAGACGCCCCCGACTTTTAATTTCATCCCCACTTCTGGAGTCTTTTGCGGAAGCAACGCCCCCCTACAAACATTGGTCCTTCGAGCCGGATAATTACTGGATTTTCTTCTGCCAGCAGTTCTCGGCATTGTTCCGCCAAAAGATAAGTACATTTTTCCGTCTCCACCTCTCTGCCGGTCTTCAGCAGTGATCCGAACATTAAATTTCGTTCACACTGCTGCTAGATTGTTTTTCCCTCCGTGTCAACTCCAAGTCCGAGTTTTCCGACACAACGGCAGGTTGAGATTTTCTAATAATCTATAATAATTTTAAAGTTCTGCAAATTTTTCCATCCGTCTCCGTTTTGTGTGCTGCCCATATTCCTCGCCGTTTTCGGCCTCTCAGTTATCCATTCGCTTGCCAACGGTCGAGGCATATGTGCATCCACATACATACATACGCACATACATATTTTTTTGGTGCATTAATCCGCGAAAAATTCGGAAGTGAACAGTGAAATTGTGTGGTGACAAAAAGAAGGCATAATTAATATTGGCCACCGGTGTGAATTAGTTCCGGAATTTCCAAATTCACCGAACAGTCCGCCGCTGTCGTAATATTTGTTTTTATCTTCCTCAATCAGTGTCATTTTTTACACCACATAACTTTTCTGTTCCCCCAATTATACAGTCCACTTATCAAAGCTGTGCCATCACATGCCCCACATGCCCTTGCCCTACTTGCATGCATGCCCATATATTTCTCAATATTTTCTGCCTCCAATTTCAGGAAATATATAACCAAACAAATTTAAAAAAAAAAAATCAATTAATTATAAATTAATTTATTTATTTATTTATTTATTTATTTATTTATTTTCCGTCCGAGCAAAGGGCCAGGGTTTTTAATTCACCTTTCCGGCCACTCAATAATTAAAGTCGAAAATTTAATTATCGAAAAAAAATTATAATTAAATATTTTAATTGTCGATCTTCTTTCTGAACCTAGCCGCGGTTTCAATTCCACCGTTCCAGCTTCGGGTTACTTAACCTCCATTGATTAAAAATTGAAATTTTCAACTCCACCTGTCTGTTTTCATAATAATTAAATCCGACAATTAGGCATAAATTAATTATTTATTTTTTTCTCTGTCTTCAATCCAAGCCAACGTCAGTCCACCTTTCCGGCTCCGCAAATTCGAACATAGGTAGTAATTAAATATTTACGTACGAGCCATACTGGTCGAAATATACATTCATATATAGACAGTCATCAATTATTTTTCCGAACGATCACGAATTTTCCGGTACTTTTTCCATTTTCCGTGCCTCCAACGCTGCTTCTACTCCGCATCAGGCAACATCCGCCTACAATCCGAGCAAACCTCGTCTCCTTTTGGGTTTTTTCTGGTGCCTGAAGTTTTTCTTTCCACATTCGAATTGTGCCACACACGACTTTACTTTCCACATCGGCGCCACTAGTTCGCAATTGCTCCTTGTAATTGCCTTTCATCCGCGATCTCACCGTTCTCATCACATTAGTGCGACCGGCCACCACTTCGTACGAGACACCTGTTGCGCGAGTCAGTCGACAAGCGCCGACCAGCGAATTGGACTCTGAGAATTCCCACGGGAGACGACAAAAAGCCGCGTTCGATCCCAGCCATCCGTTTGGACAGATCTCAATCCGCATCTCCGCGGACGCCTCTTTTGAAGCCTTAGGCTACCAGTGCCAGTCCAAGGGCAAGGAGTGACGAATCCGTCAATACAACCCCCGGTCCTTCACAGAGGCAGACTCGCTCCTTTGCGAAAATGGCTCCAAGTGCGGTCGAAGTGGCGTTGAAAAAGTTCATCGCCACAACGGATCGAATTAGCCAATTTGAGGCTAACATAAGTACTCCGGGCGCCCCAGAAACGGAAATAGGCTCCCAATACGTGTGCGAAGTCCATCGGGACCGAATTCGGGCACTATGGGAGAAGGTGGAGAAGAGCTATGAGAGCTGCTCCGATTTGCGAGCCGTGTCCGACGACAATGCTGCCGCCTCGACAGTGCTGGAAGCAAAGTACAGCTACTGTTACTCCGTATATTCGAGATGTATTGCCCAGCTTCGGGAGAAAATTGCTTCCCAATCCACTCAGGCTCCCATCAATGTCCAGACGCCCGCGCCTACCGGCTGCCGGTTACCTCCGGTGGATACCGAGGTCTTCGCGGGTGATTATCTTCGGTGGCCCACCTTCAGAAACTTGTTTACGGCCATTTGCATCCAAAACTCGCGGCTCACCCCGGTAGAGAAGTTGTTCCACTTATTGTCCAAAACAAGTGGTGACGCCCACGCCATTGTTTCAAAGGCTCCGCTTACCCATGAGGGGTTTGTCGCCGCATGGCAAAGCCTCACAGACCGCTTTGAGAACCGGCGGCTATTGGTCAAAAGCCAGATGAAGATCCTTTTCAACATCCAGGCTATTTCTCAAGAGTCCGGGGTCGCGCTGAAGGAGCTGCAAGCTACCATTCAGAGTTGTTTGACAGCCCTAGAAATGTCCTCCGTTAATGTTGAGGCTTGGGACTGTCTCCTTGTATTTATGATTTCGTCAAAGCTCCCAAAGGTCACACCTTCTATGTGACCTTCTATGGGAGCAATCCGTACATAATAAGGCCGAGATTCCAACATGGAAGAAATTAGATAACTTCCTGACAGAGCGCCATCGCACTCTGGAGGCCATCGACGACGTCAGGCCTAGTGGCTCCGTGCAATTTCCGCCAAGGTCGGGACTTCCTACTGCCCCTGCTCGGAGGCTCACTTCATACGAGACTCGAGTGGTTCCGGGCCAAAAGGGCTGCGATCTCTGTTCGAGGGAGGACCACCGCATTCGCTTATGTCCGCGATTCCCCTGCTCGGAGGCTCACTTCATACGAGACTCAAGTGGTTCCGGGCCAAAAGGGCTGCGATCTCTGTTCGAGGGAGGACCACCCCATTCCCTTATGTCCGCGTTTCCTAGAAATGGATGTAAATGGGCGCTCTGACTACATAAGGAGGAAGCAGTTATGTTTAAACTGTTTTGCCCGAGGGCACCAGCAGCGAGACTGCACGAGCGCCCATACCTGCTTCACATGCCACAGCAGACACCACACCCTCTTGCACCGCGGCAATCCATTCGCAACCGCTCCAAGTTCGCCTACGCAGCTTACCGCTCCAAGTCCGCCTACGTCAACAAACGTCGATGTGTTATTAGGAGCTGACATTCTTCCGTCCATTCTCCTCTGTAATTCCAAGACTAACATCTGCGGGTCGCTTCTCGGTCAGGAGACCATTTTTGGATGGGTGCTGACAGGCCCATTGTCTCCAGCTAACCCCCGCAGCGGGTCTGTTTTTTCCGCACGAGTTGCTCGCAGCCTCAGTGACTCATTGGATTCCAAGATCACATTCAGCACGATGTCGCCACGCCCACGCAACGCCCAGTCACTGGAGAGCAGATGTACTCGAGGTATACAATCCTACCGATGCCGAGTTTGCAATGGGATCCATCCGTTGAAGAAGTGTCGGCGCTTCCTACGCCTTAGTGCCGAGTAGCGGCTCCGAGCGGTTCTCGTGAACCGCTATTGCTCGAGCTGCCTGGCCCACGAGCACTCCGACGGATCCTGTCGGCGTGGGGACGGCTGTAAGACGTGTGGTCAGGATCACCACACGCTGCTGCACCCCGGGACCAAGGAGCACCGGAGCGCGGTTCGGGTGCTTCTCGCCCTGCGTCCGCCATTTTCCGGCACTCACAAGCCGATCCACGGCCATCGACTTCCCGGCGCTCGTCGGCAACTCCTCGGCATTCTTCCGCCACTGGCTGGCAGCTGTCAAGTGCTCCACTGCATTCGTCCGCCACCCATCGGGTGCCGTCCACCGCTCGTCCACCCGCGTCATCCGCGCCTAGGCAATTTTCCGCCTCTCCTCGAGGGCCCTCGCAGGACGCGCCCACCCTATCGTCGCTGCTGAACCGGAACAGCGACAACACCGGGACCCGGATCTTCGACACGGGGGCCTTCATCGACCCGTGTACGCCCTCTAGCTGCAGTGACGCATCGCTAGCGACGAGGGATCTGTTGCAACCCAAGCGATTTCAAGGGGGGGAGGATGTTTACGTGAGGGGCCGTTGTGCCGCAATTTTAAGAGCGCACCCGCGTTGAAGAGCGCACCAGCACTGAAGAGCGCACCCGCGCTGAAGAGCGCATCCGCGCTCGCCCCTCTTTGCGCTCTCGCTCCTTCGTCGGCCGTCGTCGATCGTATTTTTGCTATTACTTTTGCCTTGTTTCTTTTTCTAAGTTAAGTTTTTAATTCGATGTAAGCAGCCCAATAAAGCTGACCGCGTTATATCCACTGGAAGACGCCCCCGACTTTTTATTTATCATTTCATCCCCATTTCTGGAGTCTTTTGCGGAAGCAACGCCCCCCTACAAACATTGGTCCTTCGAGCCGGATAATTACTGGATTTTCTTCTGCCAGCAGTTCTCGGCATTGTTCCGCCAAAAGATAAGTACATTTTTCCGTCCCCATCTCTCTGCCGGTCTTCAGCAGTGATCCGAACATTAAATTTCGTTCGCAAGTGAACAGTGAAATTGTTTGGTGACAAAAAGAAGGCATAATTAATATTGGCCACCGGTGTGAATTAGTTCCGGAATTTCCAAATTCACCGAACAGTCCGCCGCTGTCGTAATATTTGTTTTTATCTTCCTCAATCAGTGTCATTTTTTACACCACATAACTTTTCTGTTCCCCCAATTATACAGTCCACTTATCAAAGCTCCACTGTGCCAACATATGCCCACATGCCCTTACATATATCCGTTCCTGCATGCATGTCCATATATTTTCTGCCTTCAATTCCAGGAAATATATAACCGATATAATTTAACATATACAGTCCACTTATCGAAGCTCTACTGTACCATCATATGCCCCACATGCCCTTGCCCTACTTGCATGCATGTCTATATAATTTCCAAATATTTTCTGCCTCCAATTTCAGGAAATATATAGCCGATAAAATTTAAAAAAAAATTTACATTTTCTAAAACCAACAATTATAAACCGCCATTTCACTACAAATCCGTAATTGTGTCGCTTAAATTCTCGACCTAGCCGTGTAGTGTTTTTCGGTTCTGTTTATTTTTCTTTGAGCTTCGTGATAATTAACCTCAATTGATTAAAAATTAAGATTTTCAACTCCACCCTTCTGGCTCCATCATATTTAAATCCGACAGTTAGCCAAAAATTTATTATTTATATTTTTGTGTGTTAAATTCAAGCCAAAGTTAAGTCCACCTTCCAGCTCCGCAAATTCGAAAATAGTTAAGAATTTAATATCTCAGTATATATTAAATTCAGTACGAACCACACAAGTCGAAATATACATACATATAAAGACCATCATTTTTTTCCGAACAAGCACGAATTTTCCGGTACTTTTTCCATTTTTCGTGCCTCCAACTCTGCTTCTACTCCGCATCAGGCAACATCCGCCTACAATCCGAACAAACCTCGTCTCCTTTTGGGTTTTTTCTGGTGCCTGAAGTTTTTCTTTCCACATTCGAATTGTGCCGCACACGACTTTCCTTTCCACATCGGCGCCACTAGTTCGCACTTGCTCCTTGTAATTGCCTTTCATCCGCGATCTCACCGTTCTCATCACATTAGTGCGACCGGCCACCACTTCGTACGGGGCACCTGTTGCGCGAGTCAGTCGACAAGGCTCCGCTTTCCCATGAGGGGTTTGTCGCCGCATGCCAAAGCCTCACAGACCGCTTTGAGAACCGGCGGCTATTGGTCAACAGCCAGTTGAAGATCCTTTTCAACATCCAGGCTATTTCTCAAGAGTCCGGGGTCGCGCTGAAGGAGCTGCAAGCTACCATTCAGAGTTGTTTGACAGTCCTAGAAATGTCCTCCGTTAATGTTGAGGCTTGGGACTTTCTCCTGGTATTTATGATTTCGTCAAAGCTCCCCAAGGTCACACTTTCCATATGGGAGCAATCCGTACATAATAAGGCCGAGATTCCAACATGGAAGGAATTAGATAACTTCCTGACAGAGCGCCATCGCACTCTGGAGGCCATCGACGACGTCAGGCCTAGTGGCTCCGTTCAATTTCCGGCAAGGTCGGGACTTCCTACTGCCCCTGCTCGGAGGCTCACTTCATACGAGACTCGAGTGGTTTCGGGCCAAAAGGGCTGCGATCTCTGTTCGAGGGAGGACCACCCCATTCGCTTATGTCCGCGTTTCCTAGAAATGGATGTAAATGGGCGCTCTGACTACATAAGGAGGAAGCAGTTATGCTTAAACTGTTTTGCCCGAGGGCACCAGCAGCGAGACTGCACGAGCGCCCATACCTGCTCCACATGCCACAGCAGACACCACACCCTCTTGCACCGCGGCAATCCATTCGCAACCGCTCCAAGTCCGCCTACGCAGCTTACCGCTCCAAGTCCGCCTACGCAGCTTACCGCTCCAAGTCCGCATACGTCAACAAACGGCTCAGAGGATCAGTCGAATGTGCAGGTGTGTTTCGCTTCCAGGTCAGGAGCCGTCCTACTGGGCACGGCCCTTATCAACGTGTGCCATTTGGGGTGCACCGTCCAGGCACGAGCACTGATAGACTCAGGCTCCGAAGCGACGTTCATAACGGAACGACTGTTCAACCTCGTCAAGCCTCCCTTCAAGACGATTCAAGCCCAAGTTTCCGGCCTCAATCAGACCATTTCTGCGCAGTCTACTAAATTGTGCCATTTTTCCATTCGGTCGCCGTCTAGACCCGGGCTACAATTAGAGACTGCGGCTTATGTTCTTCCGCAGTTGGCAGGAAATCTGCCATCATATCCGATTTCGCGAGATCGTCTCAAGGGGCTGCCCAATATTACCCTGGCGGACCCCAACTTCTTTGAGAGCTCCCAAGTCGATGTGTTATTAGGAGCTGACATTCTTCCGTCCATTCTCCTCGGTAATTCCAAGGCTAACATCTGCGGGTCGCTTATCGGTCAGGAGACCATTTTCGGATGGGTGCTGACAGGCCCATTATCTCCAGCCAACCCCCGCAGCGTGTCTGTTTTTTTCGCACGCGTTGCCAGCAGCCTCGGGTACTCACTGGTTCAGGGTTTCGGTTCAGGATGCGAGCATAATTCTGTTACGACTCCTTCGATTCACACATCGCATCACGCTGCACGGTGGCAATCAGCTGATGATCCGACTGATCCGGGCCTAATTCTAGATTCCAAGGTCATATTCAGCACGATGTCGCCACGCCCACGCAACGCCCCGTCACTGGAGAGCAGATGTACTCGAGGTACACTATCCTACCGATGCCGAGTCTGCAATGGGATCCATCCGTTGAAGAAGTGTCGGCGCTTCCTACGCCTTAGTGCCGAGGAGCGGCTCCGAGCGGTTCTCGTGAACCACTATTGCTCGAGCTGCCTGGCCCACGAGCACTCCGAAGGATCCTGTCGGCGTGGGGACGGCTGTAAGACGTGTGGTCAAGATCACCACACGCTGCTGCACCCCGGGACCAACGGTCACCGCCCACGGGAGACAGTACACGGGGTATCTCGCTCTCTCGTCGGCCGTCATCCGCCAACTCCCGGCGCGGTTCGGGTGCTTCTCGCCCTGCGTCCGCCATTTTCCGGCACTCACAAGCCGATCCACGGCCATCGACTTCCCGGCGTCCGTCGACAACTCCTTGGCATTCTTCCGCCACTGGCTGGCAGTCGTCAAGCGCTCCACTGCTTTCGTCCACCACTCATCGGGTTCCGTCCACCGCTCTTCCGCCCGCGTCATCCGCGCAACTTTCAACTTTCCGTCTCTCCTCGAGGGCCCCCGCAGGACGCGCTCGCTGCGCCCATCCTATCGTCGCTGCTGAGACGGAACAGCGTCAACATCGGGACCCGGATTTTCGACACGGGGGCCTTCATCGACTCGTGTACGCCCTCTAGCTGCAGTGACGCATAGCTAGCGACGAGGGATCTGTTGTAACCCGAGCGATTGCAAGGGGGGGAGGATGTTTACGTGAGGGGCCGTTGTGCCGCAACTTTAAGAGCGCACCCGCGCTGAAGAGCGCACCAGCACTGAAGAGCGCACCCGCGCTGAAGAGCGCATCCGCGCTCGCCCCTCTTTGCGCTCTCGCTCCTTCGTCGGCCGTCGTCGATCGTATTTTTTCTATTACTTTTGCCTTGCTTTTTTTCTAAGTTAAGTTTAATTCGATGTACGCAGCCAATAAAGCTGAACGCGCTTCTTTTGTAAATTATTGAAGACGCCCCCGACTTTTAATTTCATCCCCACTTCTGGAGTCTTTTGCGGAAGCAACGACCCCCTACAAACACCAAGTTCCAGCTTTCTATCTTTAAAAACACGAAAGTTGGGTCATTACCAATCGTTCAGTTATATGGCACCTATAGGATATAGTCGGCCGATCCTTACAAAATTTTTCCTGTCGTATTACTTTGTTGATATGATGATATGATGCTGATGTGTTGATATGAGACGGACATCCGTCTGTCCGTCTGTCTGTCTGTCTGTTTCTACGCAAACTAGTCTCTCAGTTTTAAAGCTATCGAAACTTTGCACACACCCTTCTTTCCTTTGCACGCAGTATAGAAGTCGGAACGACCGGCCAGCTATATCCTATAGCTGCCAGATAACTGATTGATCGGAAATGGTATAACTTTGGTGTTTTTAGAGTAAGAGAGTTCAAATTTGAACATGAGCGCTATTTTTGGCAAAAAATTACAACATGCCAAATTTCATAAGGATCGGCCGACTATGTCTTATAGCTGCCATATAACTGAACGATTGGAAATGACACAACTTTCAAGTTTTTGAAGATAGAAAGCTGGAACTTGGTACAGATTATATTTTTGGTCAGTTGATCCAACCTTTCAAATTTTATAATGATCGGCTGACCATATCTTATAGCTGCCATATAACTGAACGATCGGAAAAAGTTTTTGGTAGAAATACCAACTTTGGTACTTTTGAAGATAGAAGTTTGGGACTTTTTTTAGATTTTATATAATAATAAATTGGGTTATATTATCATATTCTCATAAGGATCGGCCAACTATGTCCGATGTTTGCGATATATATCCGGTTTTAACTGCAAGGTTATATCATCTTCGGCTCCGCCTGAAGTTAGCTTTCCTTTCTTGTTACACAAGAAATTGACATTTCGGCATTTTGTTCGTGTTTTTCGGACTTTGACGCCATTTTTTCGGTACAACTTCGAAGAAATTGTATCATTTTTGACACATATTAATATTGTCCCGATAATTCGGAATAAAACGAGACCAATTTCATTAGAAAATTATGAAAATTGTTGAAGTTAAAACGCATTTCCCAAATCAAGTCAGTGCTAAATCTAAATTTTTTTCTGAGTCAGAATACGAGTTTTCTTCTTAAGCATGTAGTCCAGAAGAAGATTTTTGTCTTCAATCTCAAACCAAACTGGCTTGCGAAGCTATTGTCCGAACTTTTGGAAAATATTGTAATTAGTGGATCTGACGATACTAAAAACAATAAATACAAAAGATCCTCCATTGTGTTTTGGTGAAAGTTTTTACGCACATGGCTCAAGCGAAAATTTCTTAAATCTTTGTTTTGGGCTTCTATGGCTTCTTCTGACATCATTCCGATTGGAAGTGGTACATTTTCTATAATATCCGCCCCGTGAATCTATAATATAATATCTATAAAATCTATAATATCCGTACCATGCTCATCCAAAAGAACCAAATGTTCGGTTAAACAACCCGAGTTCTTCCTCTCGAAACGCTCCTTACATCTATTTAATTTTTTCCATCTTTTAGAAAGTGTTGGAAAAATTTTTATTGGTAGATTCTATAGATGTCAAGTCCATCTCGGAACATTATTATTTATCAACTATATCGCTAAAAATGTGATCAAACACTGCAGAACTCTTCTTTGTGGCGTCTGCTTCTTCATGCCATACTGCAAAGAGTGCTTGTTTACAGGCCGACATGATTGCTGAAAATACCGCTAAATTTAACAGGGGCACGTTGGGGCAGCACGGATAATTTATATACTAGACGAACCATAGTTTACTACAAATATACGCTTTTTGCGTCCCGAGGCGACCTTCACAAAGATTTCCTCTACAGAAGTTGAAATTTGTTATAAAAAAGGGTACTACAAACATTGCTGGTTTTAAACATAAATTATGAATGCAACATCTACTCACAGATTTATTTTCGTTTACTACATGCCTTAAACTATGAGAAAATGCTTAAATGAATTTCAAATAGATAAAATCAAAGAAAGTGTCGCAAATATAAACAGACATCGATCAAGCCAAATTCAACACCTAAAAATTGTATAGTACCATATGTTAGCTTTGAGAGCTTATAGCTGATCCAGTTGATCAAGTTTATAGATTTTGGTATTTTTTTAACGATATTCAATTATTTGACTATCGGTAGGAAATAAAATTTTAATGATTTTTATTAGTTGAAATTTTTTCTCGTAGTTCTCTATTTTTTCAGTAACTTAGATGCCTACTGGTTCTTTCTCCAGAAGGAGATGGTTGGTCTTTCCAAGCACCTACATGAAACGTATGACATGCTGCTCCATTTCGTTGAGAGATTTGCGCAAGTTATGTACTGTCCAAGAGTTAGATGAGAAACCGTTAAGAGCCCTGAGTGTTGTTTGACTATCTGACAACACTAAAAAATGTTAAAATAATAAACGTTTTTTCAATAGTCAACCTGGACATCAGGGATGCCTTCAACACGGCGGACTGGGGCAAAAAACTGGCAGTCCTATGGCAGTTCAACGTTTCCAGTGCCATAATGAACGTTGTCATAAGATACTTCAACTGCAGAGTGCTACTTTTCGACACGGACATGGGCACGAAGTCCCACGATGTTACGGCGGGTGTGCCCCAAATATCGGTCCTAGAACCTCTGCTGGGGAACGACATGTACGACGGCATCCTAAGGCTGCAGCTCCCTGCGGGATGCGACATCATCGGCTTCTCAGACGACATAGCGTTGGTGGTTGTGGCCAAACATAGGGAGGAAGCGGAGAGAGCGGCAAACAAGGCTATTGAGGCAATGGTGCAGTGGCTCCAAAATGCTGGATTAAGCCTAGCATAAGACGGAAGTGGTACTAGTCAGAAGTTGCAATGTGCTGGAAATGGTGACGATCCAGGTCGGTGGAATAGCCATAAGTTCTATGGAAGGAGAGGACGGCGGGCCGCTCAATCCATCCAGGAAACCTTGTGGAGGTAATGCTGGAGAATCAGATGCTCTGTGACGCAGGCGTGTCTCGTATCTCTTCGAACTTGTTTTACGTGGCGTGTTCCACACGGAAGGTATTACGACCACGGCACTCGAATATACCCACAAGAGGTATATAGTGCATGGGCACGGATGGTACGCCTGCCAGCACCCCAGACTAGAAGCTATAGCTATGTACATAGCGACCAGCCTGGTACCTTTCAAGTATGTGCTTGCCGGGCGAAGTGTATCTATTACCCCTTTAGCTCCGACAAGCTCGGATGGGGGGCTCTGCCATGTTAGTCGCCTCCTACGACAAGCTATGGCGAGCTGTGGTAGTATTCTTCGCCGCTAGCCACACGGCACGAAAAGTGGGTCTAAAGGCCCCTCCTCCTCCGGAACACCTCCACACCTTGACAAACTGCTACAGGCTCTTCATCCAGTCGTCGCTCTCCAGAATCCTTCCAAACGTCCAGTTTCCGCCAACGTGCTGCAGACCGAGTCCATCGAGGTCTCGCAAGTCTGCATAGAGGGGGCAGACACATAAAATGTGCTCCCAATCCTCATTAGGATCGCCACATGAGCATGCGGCAGTATCACTAAAAGCTCGTTTATGCAGAAATGCATTGAACGACCCATGCCCTGTCAACAAAAAGCCAGGGCGCATCGAGAATCCAAAGTCTGGATTCTTATATATGAACGAAACCTCCGGGATGAATTTGTTGGTCACCCGACCGGGCGAGCCAGCATCATCCCACCTAGTCTGCCAGTCCAACAGTAGGCATCTTTCGATGCGCGCGACTTTCTGCGTCCAGCTCAAACTTGAAATGTCTTCGCCGTAGAGCCAGTCGTTCCCCTCCAACGGGTATCCACGCTTCAACTTGTACTTGATTCCTATTGTCATAGCAACCAGGTCAAGAGGCGGGGCTCCAGCATGCACCTGCAGTGCCACGGTTGACACTCTTCGGCATACCGGAAGGCATCCCATAAGGATTAGCCTCTGGCAGGAAAGAAGAAGCCTCCTGGCTACAACTTGCCGCGTCGTAAAGACATACCACACCGAGCCACCAAATAGTGCACAGGGCACCATGAGTCCGGCATATATGGTCCGCCTGGCGCGAGGACTAAATCCCCAGTCGACTCGTAGCACACGCGCCAATGCTCCCACGACTCCGGCCATTCGCTGACGCAGCGATGCGATATGCGCAGTGAAAAACATGCGTTCGCTGACCGTGATGCCAAGGTACCGGCAGCTGCGTACATATGGGAGATTCGCTCCTGCAGTTCTCACACACGGGGTACGCGCGTGGGACCCCTTCAGCAGCATTATCACCGTCTTGCTGGTGGAAATGGTAACACCGATTTCCGTACCCCACGCTTCATCGATGGACATCAGTTGCGCTCCTTTTTCTTCCAGGGCGGCTCGCGAATTGCCCTCGACGAGGAGCAGCAGGTCATCCGCATACGCGCTATCGATATGATTCGGATGTTTAATTAATAATGCCGCGACCAAGACGATCGAATCTTTCCCGACAAAGCCGTAATGCAAGAAGAATACAAAATACTGCAAATGAAAGGACTGAAGAAGAACAAGAAATTGCACGTGAACAGCGCCGCAATAGTATGGCTCGAGTTGCATTATGGGTGCCTGAAGGTTCGAAGTACGTCTAACACCCTAAAAAATATCATCTATCTATCTATATATAATATATCAGGGACTGCAAATAAGACTTATGAGTTCAAAAAAATTGAACGACAAAAAAGCTTTTGCGGGGAGTGGGAAAAGTACACATATACCATTTTTTAACGCTGAATCCAGAAACACAATAAACTTTTATTTCAATTTATATAGCTAAAATTGAACTATAACCCTTATTTTCAATTTTTCTAATAATAATTAAAAATAAGAATTATTTTTCAATTTTTATAAAAAAAATAAAAATAAAAATTATGATTCAATTTTTATTAAAAAAATTGAAAATAAGTGTTACGATTCAATTTTTATTATAGAGCGCTGTATGACTGGAGGCGCCGCAGTAGGACGTCCATCAGTAGATCCCGAATAAATCTGCCACTAATGGATCCCTGCGGGCAGCCTCTACGGCTCCAGAATTGCTTCCAGAAAGTTGACGAAGATTCCGAGCACGATTCCGCCGGGCTAGCGGCGACACTTCTCATGACATGCCTCCAGGCTTCTTCGACGCATCGTCCTTGGCGGAATCCGAACTGCCATCTGCATCCTTCCGAAAGAACTTCTCTCACACGATCGACCTCGAGCCTCGGTGCCTCGAGCACCTTGCCAAATACCGGCAACAGGCATATCCCACGGTACGACGAGGGTTCGCACCTGTCTTTATCGGGCCCCTTGAGCAGCGCCACTACACGTGGACACTTCCACTCTCGGGGGAAGTAACCCGACTGGATGCATCGGGAATATAGCGCCATCAGGTACTGAGGTACGGCGCGCCACACTGCTTTGCAGATAGTGCCTGTGATGCCGTCCATGCCGGGAGAGCGTCTGCTGTTCAACCTGGCGACACAAGCATCAACCTCTACTTCCTCGAGGGCCGGTGGGACATCCTCCGCTCCGGCAATCGGTGCAACTGGGAAAAAGTTACGGAGGAGCACACGCGCACAGTCACGCAGTAGCATTTTTTGCTGCAGCGATAAGAGGCGGTATGGTGGAGAGTTGGGGCCTGCGGCGGGCGAAGCAATGACTAGCAGCCATCCCGCCCATACTCAAGTCCTTTACTATCCATCACCAATCCATCACGATCCATAATGGGCCCCGCCGGTTGGTAAAGAGGTTGTCCCTGAGGTCTTCCTCTCCACGCCGTTCGGTGGTGCCATGGCTAGCCACGCTTTAGAGGAGTATGCCTGAGCACAATTCTCTGCACCGGCGCGTCCTGCCTCCGGATGTAGTCCCTGTTGAAGTTCTCCATACCAGCAACACCTTGGCCTTTGAAAGTCTTAGAGTTTGACGGATCATTGATCCCATTACCGGACTTTTTAACGGATTTCTGATCTCCACTTTAATTTTTGTTTAGGTTAGTAGCATATTAGTACATATTTGAACCCGCTGGTCACCCAGAGTTCGCATAATACCGTTCGGCGCCCCCTTCGGACACGCATCCCTTGACATATTCTGTTCCACCTTGGATTGGGGTGATTAAAGGTGTTTTTCTCTCTCCTTTTCCTTTGCACACAGTACATAAGTCGGAACGGCCGGGATCGGCCGACTACATACTTTAGGTGACATATAACTGATTGATCGGATATGGTATAACTTTGGTGTTTTTAGAGTTAAAGAGTTCAAATTGAGAGCTATTTTTGGGAAAATAATAAGACATACCAAATTTCATAGGGATCGGCCGACTATATCCTATAGGTGCCATGTAACTGAACGATCGAAAATGACCCAACTATCGTGTTTTTAAAGACTTGGTACAGAGTATATTTTTCGGGCAATTAATCCGACCTACAAAATTTCATAACGATCGGTCGACTATATCTTATAGCTGCCATATAACTTGTCGGGTCAAGCAGCAGCACGGCGTTTAATGTTTATGTTTAAATAATGTTTATGTAATGTTTAGTGTAATTATTAGTGTAATGTTTATTTATTAGGCTTAAGTTTGTACAAAGGCTTTGTTGATCGCAAGCCGACTATTTCTCGGCCGCTCGACTCAACAAGCTTTCCATAGAGAGTTTTAGCTCGCAGTGTCTAGGTCGGGCCGCCCTTTCCATTATTCGAGAGCTTTAGCTTCGCAGTGACCAGTCGGGCCGCCCTCTCTGTACTTTTACTTGAGTCCCTGCATGCACCATAGCCGGTCTATCTGCGGATCATCCGGCTTGATCTGCATGCAGAAATAAACATTTATAACGTTCAATTTAAATACAAAATCGTCTTTTATTTACGGCATTGAAAACGCTCAATGACCAAACATAACTGAACGATCGGAAATGGTATTTGGTAGAAATACTAACTTTGGTATTTTTGAAGATAAAAGCTTGGGACTTTTTTTTTAGATATTTTATAGTAATTAATTTGTTTTATTATGATATTCTTATAAGGATTGCCCAACTTTATCCGATGTTTGCGATATATATCCGGTTTCGACTGCAAGGGTATATTAACTTCGTCCCGCCCGAAGTTAGCTTTCCTTTTTTGTTTTTAGATATTTTTTTGTTATGAATTGATTTTATTATGATATTATCATAAGGGTCGGCCAACTATATCCGATGTTTGCGAAATATAAATCCGGTTTTAACTGCAAGGGTATATCAACTTCGGCTCTGCCCGAAGTTAGCTTTCCTTTCTTGTTAGAAGTTAAAACTGTTTTTCATAAAATCCTAACTGCTTGATTTTTCGAAAGAAGCTTAAAATTGTGTATTTCTAAAGATACACAGGGAAAATAAATTCTTGTTTGTGTTGCACGCCAGTTTTTGGTCGTCTTTGCTTTCATTACTTCTAATAGGCTTGTTTAGTGAGGCTTGTTTACACTGCCCCGCGAATCACTCTCTAGGCCAGGCTTAAAACAAAATACTTTTTCCTGTGTAGAATGTTTTTTCCTAAAACCTCAATTGATTTGTTGCGAAATATTTTTGAGCTGCATTCACAATAATTGTAAATATTTAAAGTTTACCATCAAGCTTAAATTAGCTTCTAAGGGGTACGACATTTCATAAATTCATGCATCTAGTCATATCCATATATGAAGGCATTTGTTATGTAATATTTTATGAAAACAGAAGTACTATCTTACTTATTGCGCGCCAGACCAATTATTATTTTTCATATATCTTGAAATGAAAATAGTTTTTGGAAAAATTATGACAGAAAAGTTTCTTCTAAACGAAAAAGTAAGCAATGTCAATAAAAAGTTTGTCAACAATAGTTTTGATCTAACTATCTATTTTCTATTTCTAGATCTATTTTTTGTCAGTGGGGGACCAAGTTCCAAAGCACGCGTGCTAATAAAAAAAATTTTTTCTTAGAAATTGGCTTGGAACAAATTCCATAAGACAGGGAATCGTAGTTTTTGATTTGTTTAAGAATAGTTGCTAGAAAAGCTTTCTTTACTGTAAAGCAGTGGTCGGCACGGCCCTATCCCGCGGGCATGGGAAACTGCCTGAGCTCTGCCACACACAAAGTATAAATGTGTGAAACTTTATGCTTACAGCTTATTTTCTGCTATTCGTTACTAATACTAATGCCCTTTCAACTTTTGATTTACCGAAAAATTAAATAAACAACTAAGTTAATTGTCGCTCAGTGAATGGTCTGCTCTCATTGTTTTTCGCTGCTACGCATACACTCAAATTTTTACCATATGTACCATATTTGCCCCCCACTGAGCAAATTATGAGAAATTTATTCAGTATTTGAACTTGCTATCTTATCTTATCATGAAAAAAGTATCTTTAAGAGGCCCACACAACCAATGCCAAATTTACGAATTTTTGCAATTGCGGAAATTACTCGTGCAGGAGATGCGAGTATCTGCAGTTCCTATATTTGTTAGAAAGGCCATACAAATATTGAAAAAGGTAGAGGAGTTAAAAGAAAATTGGAAAATAAAGTCAATGCTTCCAATGAATTTTCAAACCTTGGTGAGAAAAAGTTAGAAAAGGTTAGCTAAATTTGACAAACGATATAATGAAACTATGCAGACATTGTTTTCAGGAAATTGAAAAGGTTAAGAACCATACTTCCAATAATGTTACAGGGAATATAACAAAAGTTCTTGGAAAGCTTCCTGAAAAGTTGCAAGATCGAATTGTAAATGTTCTCTTCAAGAAAAAAGCTAACGCTGATAGCATTAGAATCAGTTATGTTGAAATAAATTTAAGCACCACGGGCTTAAATTCAACAAGGCATTTTTTTGGACCACAAAATTAAACGAAATTAAAAAAAATTATCATGGGAACGTATTTGAAACAAACTCACGCCGAAAGATTTTAAAAGAATCAGATAAACTTCTGGATGCAGAAATTTATGAAGACATTGGAATTTTGCCTTTGGTACCATTTGCCACTGCTTTCAAGGCTATGAACAAGGTAGTTATTTGCAGTTTTTCCTCTAAGAAAATCCTTGATGATGAAGATTTGTATTTGACTGAGATTCGTATTTGACGTAGTGCTTTTCAAAGCTTACAAATTTCAGAATTGAGAAATGTATGTTGAATGAGATTAATTTATCTCTCACGATAAAATATAAAAAATAAAAAAATAATAGTGGCTGCTAACTATATAAAAAATAACGAAAGCGAAACGAAAGGATGCCTCGTCAACGTTATAATTTGATCTATACTTTCTAATCTTAAGCCTAACATATCTATTGCGGCGAAGCGGGGCGAATTTGCACAAGAGCGAATATGAGCTTTCGCTCCCAGTCCGCCCTAAGCTATCTAAGATACAAACAATTCAACTACAAAATACAATTCAAATTAAAAACACCTTCAAACTAATATCAAATCAAATCAAATACGACCAATCCGTTAACACCGACCCCGTTGAAGGCCTCCATCCGGCTTCAACTCACTGGCAACTGCGCCAGCTTGTGCGCCTCGCCGTTGCTTGGGCCCCCAGGGGTCGTGAGTTCAGGACGGCCTCGACTCCAACGAGGTTGGTCTGCAGCTCCTCCGCGGTCAGCCTGGCGTTCCCTACCGCTCGTAGGAGTAGGTATTTTGCAGACTACACACCTGCGTCCCATAGTCCGCCCATGTGCGGAGCCCGCGGCGGTATGAACGCAAACACGCATCCTTTTTCTTGATGCGTATTGCGTGACCGTGTCGAAGTTCATCGCCTTGTCGCAGTGCTCGATCTGCGGACATCCTCGGCGCTCAACGAACCTTTGAAATGCCAACAAAAGGTAAGGGTAAATATCCTATTAGTCACAGGCGAGGCTTGCACTTAAAGCAGCGTATGCATGACCGTATGTATGTATGTATGACCGTATGTACTGTCTGACTGCAGACTTCCTGCGCATTTACGATCCATATGCGCTGTCGCAAAAGACTCACAAGTGCTCGTGGACCCACATGAAAATTCGACTCGTGCAAGAATCGGACGTAGCTCCGGGGGCTCGTTGGCCACTTATCTTTCGGTTCCTTTCAAAATGATGGGCCTGCAAACCACATCGATTCTACAGTCTCCTTCCAGCGTTTTGAAGAACCTGAGTTTCTTCAGACTTAATTGTCTTTAGCTCTTCAACGCAACCAGCACCCGTTAAGATGTCGTCGACACCATCAACTGGTATCGCCTATCGGCTTCATTTACCATTACTTGGCGATACATCTTTTTTATGTCGGCAATCGAAGCAAATCTTTTCAGCCGGAACCGAAGAAGAGTTGAATACAACTCTACGTGGATTGTAGGATCAACCATCGACAGATCGTTAAGACACTTATGTGTCGATGTCTTACAAGACGCATCAAACACGACTCGTAATTTGGTCGATGTGCTTTGAGGCCGTAAGATACACTGGTGGGGTATGACGTAGTGTGGAGCAGCAAGAACCTCATTGCTTGTAGGGGACATATGAACTAAGGAATCGTATTCTTCCATTAATTCCACATACATTTTCTTTAATTTCGGATCTCGACACAATCTTCTCTCGAGCGACAAAAAACGGTGTTTGGCTATCTCGAACGAGTTTCCCAAAACGCTTGGATCCGATTTAAATGGAAGCCTGAAGGCAGTTCAACTGTATTTTTCTGATAATGTTCCTCACATAACTCTTCTTCAGGTGACAAAAGCTTTTTAGAAGTTGGTACTTCTTCCAACGACAAGAATTTTTTCAAATTGCCATCTATCGACTCGATTAATTTTTCTTGGCAATTCAGGCTAGAAAAAGGCTGTTGAGGAGTTGAGCTATTAGCCTTACATTTTCCCGATACTATCCATCCAAGGAGATTTTTTTGGAGGATGGGATATTTTGCACCATGGTTTTATTTGGCCATCGGACCAAAGTTCGAAAAATGACTCAAAAAATGGCTCCAATTAACATGTCTATCCGCTGAGGTTTATAAAAATATGTGTCTGCTAAAGGAAAGTTTTTTGGTAGGTCCCCATATTTCACGTTCACCGACTGGTCAGGATGATAACCCGAGATAGTTCTCAACATTCAAAAGTCGAACGGAAACTCACACATTAATTCTTGACTTCACCACAGTTTAGATCTTTTTCTTAACCTGGAAATTAGCTTGACTAATTCCAAGCAAGTTGATACACGATTCCTCCCTAAGGATCTGTAAGAATTGAGCAAGTTCTTCAGTAATGAAGTTCATTTGTGACCCAGAGTCAAGTAATGCTCGGGCCAATATGTGCTCGCCATTTTTAGTTCTAACGCTTACGATTGACGTCGCTAACAAAACCCTTTCTAGAGATGACGCATGCAAATCATGTGACGTAGAAGGGCCATCAAGATGTAGCGCTGGAGGAGGATGTTTATTTGGTGGTGGTAGCGCCAAGTTATTTTCGGTCACAGTAAATCGTTGCAGAAGTTTGTGGTGCAATCTTGCACAAATTTGACTTACAAGTCGATTTACACTTCGCAACCGTGTGACCTTTTCTCAGACAATTTAAACATAATGCACGGCGGCACGACATAATGCACAGCACGGCGAGCGAACGGACTACACTGAGCAAGACTACCATATGTTCTTGGGCGTTGCAATAAGTGCAAGCTTGTTTGTGGGAAGCGAAGCAAGCAACGAACTTTTATTGTGCTGCTTCCCGAACGCAGCTTTTTCCTGTTTTGGCTTGCCAGTCTCTTCAGCGGACAAGTGCTGGTACCTACGATTTAATATTTTTTCGATAACACGAATGTTCACATTCTTGTCTACTAATGTCCCAAAGAGACTCATAACATTTTTAAACTCCGAATAGTTTTCACTGAATTTTGGCAATGCCAAATTGGGAAGTCGAGCTCGAGTTGGGGCTGCAGAAATTGCAGTAGCTGGTGGGGACTCTTCAGCTTAAGTGAAGGCATTTAATAAAGACATCACCCTTGCCTTAGTTATTTCTAATTCTTCTAACTAACATTTAATCTTCTTTTTAAGTCATCAAGAGTCGTAGATTTTAATTTCTGTTTATTATTAACCATTTTCTGATTTTATTTATTTTTTAATAAACAGACAACGATAAAAATTTAAAAATTTATTATTATTCCCTTGCAGAGGGTATTATAATTTTGTCCAAAAGTGTGCAACGCAGTGAAGGCGATATCTCCGACCCCATAAAGTATATATATTCTTGATCAGGATCACCTCCTGAGTTGATATAAGCATGTCCGTCTGTCTGTTCGTCTGTTTCTACGCAAACTAGTCTCTCAGTTTTAAAGGTATCGACTTGTACACACTTTGCACACACCCTCCTTTCCTTTGCACGCAGTATATATGTCGGAACGACCGTGATCGGCCGACTATATCCTATAGCTGCCATATAACTGATTGATCGGAAATGGTATAACTTTTAGAGTTAGAGAGTTCAAATTGAGAGCTATTTAATAAGTAATTTAAGTAGTCTAATTTAAATAATAAGACATGCCAAATTCCATAAGGATCGGCCGACTATATCTTATATCCATATAACTGAACGATTGGAAATGACCCAACTATCGTGTTTTTAAAGATAGAAAGCTGGAACATAGTACAGAGTATATTTTTGGTCAGTTAATCCGACCTACCAAATTTTTTTTTTTTTTTGTTTACCTGTCTTTCAGAATTTGAAAATGGTTTGTGCATCAATAAGAGCATCAGCTAGCATTCCTGTATTCATCATAAAGCTTAGAAGCCCAGACGACCGAGGGGCGCTCGAGAAACGATTTGTTAGTATAAATTAAGCTATTTTTAATTTGTTAAGCTGGGAGCAGTTAGTAAGGAAACTTAAAATTCTATATTTTAAATTTGAGGAACACGAAAGAGATGTTATAGAGTAGAGACCATTGTAGTTCGAACATAATACCCTAAAAGGGTCATGCAGTGCATATGTCGAACTACAACGGCTAAGGAACAGAGGACTAAACTTTCGAGTCCTTCTATTAGGAATGTTAAATTTTAAGCGTTTTAGTAAATGCTGGCTATCTACATCCCCGTTAATAAGGTTATGCAGAAGGACTACACCGATCATTGTCTTACGATTTGTTAAGCTAGGTAAGTTTATGAGTAAGAGTCTACTATTATAAGATGGAAGGTGAAGATTCGCATCCCAGTTTAGACCTCTAAGTGAAAAAGTTAAGAAATTTTTTTGTACGGATTCTATGCGGTCCTGATGTACTCCATATTGGGGACTCCAGACACATGAACCGTACTCCAGTATAGGACGGACCAAAGAAATGAATAGTGTTTTGGTTATATAGGGGTCATTAAATTCTTTTGACCACGTTTTAACAAAACCAAGGACTCCTTTAGCCTTATTAATTATTAAGGGAATATGGTCGGCAAATTTAAGTTGTATGTCTAATAGGATGCCGAGATCATTAACCTGGGTTAATTTTTCTCAGGCAATCCCCTTAATAGAATAAGTAGCTTGCAAGAACGAATAAAATATAAATATACTTGCATTTTGACCCATTAAGTATTAGATCATTAGCTAAACACCATTTTTTAAAGTTATCAAGGGCAGACTGAAGACTGCATTGGGCAGAGATGGATTTGTACTGAAGACAAAGCTTTACATCATCTGCATACATAAGAACTAGAGAGTTCGTTAAAGCAGGGGGCAAGTCATTAATAAAAAGCATGAATAATAGCGGCCCAAGATGACTTCCTTGAGGGACGCCAGATGTAGCACGGACCAGACGGGACTGTATGTTTTTAAATAAGACTCTTTGTGTCCTTCCATCTAAATAGCTTGAGATCCACGTTAAGAGGTCTATAGGAAAACCCAGCATATTCAGTTTACTCAACAAGAGTGAGGTATTAACTCAATCAAATGCTTTGCTGAAGTCTGTGTAAATTACATCGGTTTGATATCCCTTACAAAAGCCATCTATGACAAAGGATGTCAACTCCAGTAAATTTGTGGTGGTGGAGCGACGCTTAATATGCGGGATAATTAATTTTTCAAATAACTTTGGAATTGCCGACAACTTAGAGACAGGGACCGTAATCATTATAAGTAATATATTTAAAATTATTTTGTAACGATTACTCAACGATTTTTAATTTTTTAAATCAAAACTAATAATTATTTTTGATTATAAGTAATATATTTAAAATTACTTTGTAACGATTACTCAACGATTTTTAATTTTTTAAATCAAAACTAATAATTATTTTTGATCGAAAAAAATAAAACTCAAAAATAATGATTATTCGTGATTTTTATTTTTTTTATCAAAAATAAAACTCACTAAGCGATAACTTTTGATACTTTAAGGATATTTCCAATATTGTCCTATGTCTTTATAAGGGGACCCTAGAGCAATAATTGACAACAACAACAACAACTACATTTTACTACAACAAGATGCATTTTACTTGTGTTTGCTGCAATTATTTAATACAAGGTCAACTGTTACATACAGAGCAGCAGCAGCAGATATACACAATTACCAAAACAATGATAATAATGATAATGATAATCATCATAATGATCAACCAGTAAAACAATTAGGTACATTAATTTTCAATTTATTATGCATTTATGACATAATATGCTATTTATTTTTACACCCTTGCAGAGGGTATTATAATTTTGGTCAAAAGTGTGCAACGCAGTGAAGGAGACATCTCCGACCCTATAAAGTATATATATTCTTGATCAGGATCACCTCCTGAGTTGATATGAGCATGTCCGTCTGTCCGTTTCTACGCGAACTAGTCTCTCAGTTTTGAAGCTATCGTCTTGAAACTTTGCACACACCCTTCTTTCCTTTGCACGCAGTATATAAGTCGGAACGACCGGAATCGGCCGACTATATCCTATAGCTGCCATATAACTGATTGATCGGAAATAGTATAACTTGGGTGTTTTTAGAGTTAGAGAGTTCAAATTTTACGACATGCTAAATTTCGTAAGGATCGGCCGACTATATCCTATAGCTGCCATATAACTGAACGATCGGAAATGACCCAACTTTCGTGTTTTTGAAGATAGAAAGCTGGAACTTGGTACGCATTCTATATTTGGTCAGTTGATCCAACCTACCAAATTTCATTAGGATCGGCCGACTATATCTTATAGCTGCCATATAACTGAACGATCGGAAATGACCCAACTTTCGTGTTTTTGAAGATAGAAAGCTGGAACTTGGTACAGATTATATTTTTGGTCAGTTGATCCAACCTATCAAATTTCATTAGGATCGGCCGACTATATCCTATAGCTGCCATATAACTGAACGATCGGAAATGGTATTTAATAGAAATATCAACTTTCGTATTTTTGAAGATAGAAGCTTGGGACTTTTTTTTAGATTTTGTATTGTAATAAATTGGAGTATATATTCATATTCCCATAAGGATCGGCCAACTATATCCGATGTTTGCGATATATATCCGATTTTAGCTGCAAGGCTATATAAACTTCGGCTTCGCCCGAAGTTAGCTTTCCTTTCTTGTTGTTTTTAAATTTTAAGAATAATAATTTTGACAGCGACTCGCTCGACAAGTTGCACCTTTGGTCGGTTAGCATTATTTTAAGCGCAGAAAAGGCGCGCTCTACGCTAACTTGGGTAACTGGCTGGAACCGCGAGCACCACCATTCGGGTACCGGGCTTCGGGCTGTAACTATCAATTTCAGCATATCGTTTTAATAAATTCTGCTGCCCATCATCGTCAGCTTCCTCTTCGGCATCGACCTCAATGCTACTTAAAAGATCGGTCAAGAGCGAGGTTGAGGTTGAGCAGGCTTCATCTGTATCAATCTGAAAATATGTTGACTTGCGAAATTCTCTTGGGAATTCTCGTTTTTCATTGCATTGTCACTGGAAATGCAAAAAGGATCTATTTTCAAAACCCAAAATGAAAAAAACCTATGTTAGCCCAGCCCAGCCGGCCCAATCCCAATCTCGGCCAAACCGTTTCGGCCGCAAAGCCATGCTGAGCGTTTTCCGGGATCAGGCCGGAATAGTTTGGTATGAGCTTCTAAAACCGAGTGTAACCGTTGATGGCAAACGCTACCAGCAACAATTGGAAGAATTAAAAGAATCTCTGCTCCAAAAACGCCCAGAATACGCAAAAATGCGCAGAATTGGGAAACGCCGTCTCATATGCATAGACCTGGTAGACTAAGATAAGCGCTACTAAAAATAGATCTAAGCGCGTGCGCTTCCGCTGTCTTCTTTTGTTTTCTCTTCTCGTACGCTTTCGGCCTAAGGTAAGCTTTATCACATTGATCATTATGATGATTGTCATTATTATCATGGTTTTGGTAATTGTGTATATCTGCTGCTGCTGGTAAAATGCATTTTTTGTTGTTGTTGTTGTTGTTGTCAATTATTGCTCTAGGGTCCCTTTATAAGGGCATAGGACAATATTGGCAATATCCTTAAAGGATCAAAAGTTATTGCTTGGTGAGTTTTATTTTTGATCAAAAAAAATAAAAATCACAAATAATCATTATTTTTGAGTTTTATTTTTTTTGTTATAGCTTATTGATTTGTGATTTTTATTTTTTCGATAAAAAATAATGTTTAACCATAGAAGAAAAAGTATAAGAATTAAAAACAAGAAAGCAAAGCTAACTTCGGGCGGAGCCGAAGTTGATATACCCTTGCAGCTAAAACCGGATATATATCGCAGACATCGTATATAATTGGCCGATCCTTATGATTAAATCATAATAAAACCAATTAATTACAATAAAAAATCTAAAAAAAAGTCCCAAGTTTCTATCTTCAAAAATACGAAAGTTGATTTTTCTACCAATTAGCATTTCCGATCGTTCAGTTATATTTCAGCTATAAGATATAGTCAACCGATCGTTATGAAATTTGGTAGATCGGATTAACTGACCAAAAACAGAAAGTGTACCAAGCGCCAGCTTTCTATCATCAAAAACACGAAAGTTGGGTCATTTGCGATCGTTCAGTTATATGGCAGCTATAGGATATAGTCGACCGATCCTAATGAAATTTTGTAGGTCGGATTAACTAACCAAAAATATAATCTGTACCAAGTTCCATCTTTCTATCTTCAAAAACACGAAAGTTGGGTAATTTCCGATCGTTCAGTTATATGGCAGCTATAAGATATAGTCGGCCGATCCTTATGAAATTTGGCATGTCGTAATATTTTGCCAAAAATAGCTCTCATGTCAAATTTGAACTCTCTAACTCTAAAAACACCAAAGTTATACCATTCCCGATCAATCAGTTATATGGCAGCTATAGGATATAGTCGGCCGATCCGGGCCGTTCCGACTTATATACTGCGTGCAAAGGAAAGAAGGGTGTGTGCAAAGTTTCAAGTCGATAGCTTTAAAACTGAGAGACTAGTTTGCGTAGAAACAGACAGACGGACAGACGAACATGCTCATATCAACTCAGGAGGTGATCCTGATCAAGAATATATATACTTTATAGGGTCGGAGATGTCTCCTTCACTGCGTTGCACACTTTTGGACAAAATTATAATACCCTCTGCAAGGGTATAACAAGAAAGCAAAGCTAACTTCGGGCGGAGCCGAAGTTGATATACCCTTGCAGCTAAAACCGGATATATATCGCAAACATCGGATATAGTTGGCCGACCCTTATGATTACATCATAATAAAACCAATTAATTACAATAAAAAATCTAAAATATAGTCCCAAGTTTCTATCTTCAAAAATACGAAAGTTGATATTTCTACCAAAAACCATTTCCGATCGTACAGTTATATGTCAGCTATAAGATATAGTCAACCGATCGTATAGGATATAGTCGGCCGATCCTAATGAAATTTTGTAGGTCGGATTAACTGACCAAATATAGAATGCGTACCAAGTTCCAGCTTTCTATCTTCAAAAACACGAAAGTTGGGTCATTTCCGATCGTTCAGTTATATGGCAGCTATAGGATATAGTCAGCCGATCCTTATGAAATTTGGCATGTCGTAATATTTTGCCAAAAATAGCTCTCATGTCAAATTTGAACTCTCTAACTCTAAAAACACCAAAGTTATACCATTCCCGATCAATCAGTTATATGGCAGCTATAGGATATAGTCGGCCGATCCGGGCCGTTCCGACTTATATACTGCGTGCAAAGGAAAGAAGGGTGTGTGCAAAGTTTCAAGTCGATAGCTTTAAAACTGAGAGACTAGTTTGCGTAGAAACAGACAGACGGACAGACGAACATGCTCATATCAACTCAGGAGGTGATCCTGATCAAGAATATATATACTTTATAGGGTCGGAGATGTCTCCTTCACTGCGTTGCACACTTTTGGACAAAATTATAATACCCTCTGCAAGGGTATAACAAGAAAGCAAAGCTAACTTCGGGCGGAGCCGAAGTTGATATACCCTTGCAGCTAAAACCGGATATATATCGCAAACATCGGATATAGTTGGCCGACCCTTATGATTACATCATAATAAAACCAATTAATTACAATAAAAAATCTAAAATATAGTCCCAAGTTTCTATCTTCAAAAATACGAAAGTTGATATTTCTACCAAAAACCATTTCCGATCGTACAGTTATATGTCAGCTATAAGATATAGTCAACCGATCGTATAGGATATAGTCGGCCGATCCTAATGAAATTTTGTAGGTCGGATTAACTGACCAAATATAGAATGCGTACCAAGTTCCAGCTTTCTATCTTCAAAAACACGAAAGTTGGGTCATTTCCGATCGTTCAGTTATATGGCAGCTATAGGATATAGTCAGCCGATCCTTATGAAATTTGGCATGTCGTAATATTTTGCCAAAAATAGCTCTCATGTCAAATTTGAACTCTCTAACTCTAAAAACACCAAAGTTATACCATTTCCGATCAATCAGTTATATGGCAGCTATAGGATATAGTCGGCCGATCCCGGCCGTTCCGACTTATATACTGCGTGCAAAGAAAAGAAGGGTGTGTGCAAAGTTTCAAGTCGATAGCTTTAAAACTGAGAGACTAGTTTGCGTAGAAACAGACAGACGGACAGACGGACAGACGGACATGCTCATATCAACTCAGGAGGTGATCCTGATCAAGAATGTATATACTTTATAGGGTCGGAGATGTCTCCTTCACTGCGTTGCACACTTTTGACCAAAATTATAATACCCTCTGCAAGGGTATAATTAAAAATCATCAAGGATATTCATAGTGTATCCTTAAAGGATAAAAACGTGCTAGTCAAGCTTGTTCTATGTTGATTGGAAGTGATTGATTTATTCATTTAAAAATAGCGACAAATTCTGGGATATTAAAGTCGCCCACCGCTACGAGTTGGTCACGATCCGTCATAAGATTAGAGACGTATCGAATAGCGGACAAATGCTGCCAATTTGTAGGCGGTTCAGACATAGGAGGTATATATGAACATGTGATGTATAAAGCTTTCACGGACATAGTGATTTTAACGCAAATAAATTCTATGTCACCAAACTCATGGGATTTCACCTCTTCAGAAGCAAGAGTAGAGTCTACCAAAATGAGGACTCCACCTCCTCTTCGCTGAGATCGATACCGTCTAAAAGTGGTGTACTTACTTGGAAAAACTTCGGAGCTAAAGATCTCCGGATTTAACCAAGTTTCTGTAAATGCTATTATATGGAATGCAAAAAAAGAACTATCAGAATATAGCTTGAGGAGTTTGCTACGTAGCCCCCTAGTATTCTGATAGGTTTATCGAGCCCATTACCACCCCCAAAACAGAAATTTGGTTGTAGCGCCAGTTTGTTAATGTTTTTTGAAAAAATTTTCATTCCAAACTGTTTAAATGGCTAATCTTAACGTAATAATAAAAAATTTTCCAAATCGGATAATTGTTACAGGAGTTATAGGCTTTTTAGTCGCTTTCCCTACTGAATCAGTAGGTGATTCAGTTAGTTGTTTTCTTTTGCACTAAAAATTTTTTACAGAGAATCCATACCGTAAAAATTTAAAGTTGACAAATTTAACGGTTGACACTTTTTACAGATATACATATATAATATATCCTTATATCCTATAGATTCTATAGAACGATCGGAAATGAGACTGCGGGCTTTTTTTTAAACTTTTTTTAAACTTAGTAATCTAATATATTTGTTTTGTTATGAAATTCTCATAAACTATAGATCTGGTTAGCACTATATCTGACATATTTTAACTTCGGTTCTTTACAAAGTTAGCTTTCCAGTTAAAAATTTAATAATTTAAAATTAAGTGTTTAATCTGCTGGTTTACAAACTGAGACATGCCATTTAAAGACATGAAACTTACTCGAATAAATTGTAACTACAATCAAAATATATTTTCTGAGTTTTACTTCGAAGGGCGCAGAAGCGTTAACTTGTTAACGCCCATTTACAGACCGGATCCTATTGGCTTACTCTCACATCAATTTGTAAAACACCCCTTGTGTGTGGGGGTTCTTTTGCTTACACACTCCTATTGGTTAAAAATTGAAATGGAAGAAAGTGCACAGATTTTCTTACCGATTTTGAATTTGTAGAAGTTCATCCAAACTGTAGTTGTTTACAATTTTTGGTCGGCTGTCAATGTCAGAGAAAAATTTTCTTTGATAGTTCGTTTTCGGTAACATTTTATAACGTGAAAGTTGTTCACATTTTTTATTTACGGAAATATGTAAACATTACGGTTGATTTTTGCTACAAAGAAGTACTTAAATGTGGTATATGCAATCACCTTCAAGATATTTATTAATAACGTAAACAAATAATTTTACATGAACAAATAAAATTTAAATATAAAAAAATAAAAAATGCAAAATAATGCAAAGAATGCAAGGGGTTTAAATAATGCAAAGAAGACAAACCTCTTCATTAAAATAAATTTTGCTTAAATTTTAAAATCAATTATAAAATATCTTAGTTACGATTTTTTTAAAGAACAAGCAAGTAATCTCTCCCATAAAAATTTAAAGTTGTTACTTCAAGATGCGAAGTTCATTTAATTATTTCCGGTACTCATAGAGTATAAGATTAAATTTTACATTGTGATCTTTTTTTATTGAATACTAATCAAATTCATATAATCCAGTTTCGACAGCCGTGTCGGTCTGCTTAAGTCCGTCTATTTGTCTGACTTCTCCTTATAGTAGTTTATTCTCGGTACTCGGTACTCGAAAAATTCAAAAGTATATTGTATTTGTGTAAATGTGTGTAACTTAGGGAAGGAATCGACTCCAAACCCTCCAACTCCAACATATTTCTCAAATAACATATTTTCAAGAATTTTGAATCTAATTATCTTTCTTTTTTTTAATCTATAAAAACAAAATATCGCCAAATCAGTCGATTTTTAGAACAGTTACACCCATTTATATCCTGATTCCCAACCAGCTTGTTTTAATTTTGAACTTGTGAAAGTTCCTGCTTGGAACTTAGCTTCGTATGGTATCTACGCAGATCAAGTTAAACTTTTTTTTTTTCGCACACCTGCCCCCAAAAAAGAAATCGTGTTGTATTTAAAAAAAAAACTTTTTGGAGCCCAACTATTCAAATGGCTAATCTACAATCGGAAAATTTTTGAGATATAGATTTTTTGTTTTTTTTTCACTGGATTGGTCCATTTTTTATTTCGAAAACATCCCAAAAGTAAGAAAACAATCTTATTGGTGATTGTTTTCATACAAGTATGGAAAAAGTATGAAAAAAAGGATGAGTACCGGATATCATATAGTCGGGAAACTCGACTACAGAGGACTTTTCTTATTTTTGGCCTTTGTGATAATTCTTATTTTGCCTATATTTTTAACGAGTTCATGCCAAACCAGTTGATTTTTCAAAACCTCTTCTGAATCAATTATTATACACTTGCACAGGGTATTATAATTTTGTCCAAAAGTGTGCCACGCAGTGAAGGAGACATATCCGACCCTATAAAGTATATATATTCTTGATCAGGATCACCTCCTGAGTTGATATGAGCATGTCCGTCTGTCCGTCTGTCTCTTTCTACGCAAACTAGTATCTCAGTATTGAAGCTATCGACTTGAAACTTTGCACACACCCTTCTTTCCTTTGCACGCAGTATATAAGTCGGAACGGGCGGGATCGGCCAACTATATCCTATAGCTGCCATATAACTGATTGATCGGAAATGGTATAACTTTAGTGTTTTTAGAGTTAGAGACTTGAAATTTGACATGAGAGCTATTTTTGGCAAAATAATACGCCATGCCAAATTTCATAAGGATCGGCCGACTATATTTGGTAGAAATATCAACTTTCGTATTTTTAAAGATAGAAGCTTGGGACTTTTTTTTAGATTTTTTATTGTAATTTATTTATTTTATTATGATGTAATCATAAGGATCGGCTAACTATATCCGATGTTTGCGATATATATCCGGTTTTAACTGCAAGGGTAATCAACTTCGGCTCCGCCCGAAGTTAGCTTTGCTTTCTTGTTTTATGTCTAAATTTAATTTTATTTTGCATTTTTTTTTTTTTTATTGACTACAATTTGCAAGGGAAGAAAATCTAAAGCATAGGACAAATATTAAATAAGGTGATTGGAAAAAAATCCATAAAAAAAATCACATTGTGTCGGCCCTTTTGGTGAGTTGGTGAAAAGTGTTGAAAAAAAATAATTTTGGTGAGTTAATTTTATTCTCTTACTAAACATTAACGATACAACTATAAAGTTAATATTAATTGCGTAATACGTAAATACGTTACAATATTGCATTAACCTGGAACCCTCGGAAATGATTCCAATATAGAAGCTTGGAACCGGCATTTGCGACACACATCCGATCTTAACTGCAAGGGTATAACAGCTTAAAATAGAAAAGACAGAAAGATAAATAAAAATAATTAATTAGAACATATAAAATACATGTTTTTAAATTTTAAGGACAGCGTGTTGTGAAGTGATGGCTATGAAATCACCATTAATAAGTTTATGTAGGAAAAGACCCCAAGCATTATCGATTTGTTAAGTGGGATCCAGTATCGAACGGACCAAAGACATAAACAAACTTTTGGTGATAAACCAAGGTGACCTTGGTTTTATTAGAAGGGGTCGTTAAATTTTTTGTATCCCCTTCTAATAAAACCAAGGTCACCTTTAACCTTACATGTGGCAATCCCATAGAAAACAAGAAAGGAAAGCTAATTTCGGGCGGAGCCGAAGTTGATATAGCCTTGCAGTTAAAACCGGATATATATGGCAAAAATCGGATATAGTTGGCCGCTCTTTATGAGAATATCATAATGTAACCAATTTAATTGAATACAAAATTTAAAAAAAAAATCCCAAGCTTCTATCTTCAAAAATACCAAAGTTGGCATTTTTACGTTCAGTTATATGACAGCTTTAAGATATAGTCAGCTGATCGATATGAAATTTGGTAGTTCGGATCAACTGACCAAAAATAGAATCTTCCACAAAATTCCAGTTATAGGATATAGTCGGCCGATCCTTATGAAATTTAGTATGTCGTATAATTGTCGTAATATGCCGCCAAAAATAACATTCATATAAAATTCAAACTCTCTAACTCTAAAAGGAATGAAGGGTGTGCATAGTTTTAAGTCGATAGCTTTAAAACTGAGAGACTAGTTTGCGTAGAAACAGACAGACGGACAGACGGACAGACACGCCTTTATCAACTCAGGAGGTGATCCTGATAAAGAATATATATACTTTATAGGGTCGGAGATGTCTCCTTCACTGCTTTGCACACTTTTGACCAAAATTATAATACCCTCTGCAAGGGTATAAAAATTAGTCAGCTGGGATGTGTTGCGCTTCAGGAAAAGTGCATCTACCAGAAATTGAAACACCACCTGAACCATTGAACGGCTTACTTATCGGCGCGGATCTAGATTCTAACGTGTTCCTGCAGTCAATTCGAACATTCAAGTCATGATTTCAAATGACATTGTTTGGAGCAACAAAAATAGTTCGAAATACTAAAGCAAATGGTCAAAATTACAATTCTACATTCAAAATCAGAGGCTAAATTTATCATAAAATGGGCTCACCGCTGACAATTCCAAACGAGCTAAATAAATTCTTACAAATCTACTTTATGGGCGGCGAGGATTCCGGAAGCGCACTTGCCAATCGCGTGAATGCACGATGTGATTATAGTAACCTTGATTCATTTTATGCCAGACGTATCGTCAGCAAGCTAGATGCTTTATCGAACGAGCACAATGAATTGTTGAAAATATTCAAATCACATATGCACCAATTACAAAGCGATAATCACGCTATCGTCACAAAAAATATTGTTTACGCTATAGAACTAAGAGATTGACTTGCTGAATTACGATCAAATAACTTAAAAATAATATTGGCCTTTTGTTATTTTTATACTCCCTCGCGGTTCACAGCGCTCCACTTTATAGCTTATATTGTTAATTTAATTTATATAATTTATATAATTATATTATAATTTGTATTATTTAGAAATTAAAAAAGTCATCTGGTGGCAAAACAACCTTAGCCGAGTCAGCAAGTTATAATATATTGTATTATTTATTATGTAACTTATTATATTATTATAACTAATATATTATTATTTCATAGTTATTTCATAGAAAATATTTGTTGGGGAAAAATCATAGAAGTCCGAAAAAAAATGATAAAACCGAAGATTTCAACTTTGGAATCCAAAGTTTGGATAAGTGCTCCAATGATATGGTAACTGCTAGATGGAATTTTATATTTTGAGGTGGTATACATACATTTCCAAAATGATACGTACCAAAAACAATGATGGTCAACGCAATTACACGGTCTACATAATTCAATATATGGCAAATTAATTTGATCAATTTCTTCTCTTAGGTGTACCGCGGAAATTTATGTTTGTTGTGTACATTGGTTCACGCCTAAAGGTTATGGAGCAGCTAACTTTATTACATTATTACATAACAT
The DNA here is from genome assembly GCF_030179905.1 of Drosophila bipectinata. Classification (NCBI taxonomy): domain Eukaryota; kingdom Metazoa; phylum Arthropoda; class Insecta; order Diptera; family Drosophilidae; genus Drosophila; species Drosophila bipectinata. Next base: position 14,496,422 of record NC_091740.1, on the reverse strand, counting down.
TAACTAACAGCTAACATATGAATGAAAAAAAAAATTGAAATACTGTGCTTATGCGATGCCGAATTGGTTTAATTTCACAATCTCAGCCGATTAGTGTGTGAATAAACGCCATTTCGTTAATGCACGAATCGGTGGTATAACGATTTGTACCGATTTGAATTAAATGGAAACGCCGTGCATAAAAGTTTAAATTGTGGAAATTTATTTTATATTATAGAAAAATTTATTTTTATCCATCGCGTTGCTTGGTTTTTTTACTGCTTGCGAAAGTCTGACCATCTCTAATAAAATCAAATCACAAGATGATATGTGATCCATAAACAGGGGTTATTTGTACATCACGCTTTTAAGAATTCGTGATTCGGATAAACATAGTAATATTTGATCAAATTGAAATATAAATTCAAGAATTTCAAAAGCCTGAGTTTTCCGCCTTAGATTTGCTTAGAAAAGTAGGAGCAGGTATTTTTCATTTGATATTTCACGCGATTCCAATTTTGAATTAAATACAGGGTTAACTTGCTCCAACGAAAAAAGTTTTCTGTTTTGCGAGAGATAAAGAATTATTTAGGGTCAACAATCTCACAAATAGACAACCATGTCGTCCACATGTAAAATTTTGATATCTCGCTGAAATTTAGCTGATAGGATCTGGGAAAAATAGAGTCTATAGAATATGTACTTTCAGGGCCGTAGCTAGAGCCTCGGGGGCCCTGGGGCAACAAGTAAATTTGGGGCCTCCTATACGGAAGTCTTTTGCCCCGGTGGGGCCCCTTTCCTTCGGGGGCCCTGGGGCACCGCCCCACCTGCCCCATGCTAGCTACGGCCCTGTGTACTTTATTGGGTAGAACATGATTTCTTGATTTTTTTTTTTTTTTACCGTCTGTAAGATAAATTTCTAATAAATTTGTTCTAATTAAAAATTGATAAGATGATTTAGTAAATATATTTTATATCCATGGACACAAATAGTAAGTTACAAAGTCACTTTTAATTAGACTAAGTAAACTCAATTATCCGCGTGTTTTATTTTCAAATGTTAATCGCCAAGCAATTTAACCCAATTAAAAATTGATGATGTTAGTCGTGTAAACAAAAGGCCATCACAGCCAACGGCAAACTGTGTAATGCTGTCCGCCTTCAAATAGAACACCTTTTATTTGCCTGTTGACAGAAACCACTCAACCGAATTATTGCCAACTCATCAGTGGGTATTTTAGACCATTTTTATCTACCCTACTGTCTAGTCATGTATCCATGCACATCAAAAGGCATATGCTTCTGAAAACAACCCTTAGCTCGATTAACGAAAATAAACATTTTCGATTTGAATAGGCTAACTGCATGGCGAGAGGTTTTGCATTTGAAACACGAAACCTAGGTGAGCAACAGGGGGAAAGGTTAAGGCACACCTTTGGCAACCAAAACTAAACTAATTAAGGATAATGGTATTTGTACAAAAAAAAAAAAATAATCCAATGCCCGATGTTCAAACCCTATTAGGGAGGTAGAACTTGTTAAATATTTTTAGCTGAGAGCTTGATATTTTGATTTAATTTTTTGTTGTGTTATTTCGACAAGTCAAAAATTATTAAAAATAATTATCTGTTTCACCGCAAACTAGTCTCTCAGTTTTAAAGCTATGGACTTGAAAATTTGCACCCACCCTTCTGTCCTTTGTATGCAGTATATAAGTCGGAACGGCCGACTATATCCTATAGCTGCAATATAACTCATTGATCGGAAATGCTGTAACTTTGTTGTTTTTGTAAGAGAGTTCGGATTTTGCATGAGTGCTATTTTTGACAAAATCTTTTTGAAATATAGTATGTATAGCAATACTATATTTCAAAAAGATCGACCGACTGTATCCTATAGCTGCCATGTTAATGAACGATCGGAAATGACACAACTTTCGTGTTTTAGAAGATGAAAAGTTGGAACTTTGTACAGATTCTATTTTTGGTTAGTTGACCCACTAAATTTCATAACGATCAGCCAACTGTATTCTATAGCTGCCATATAACTGAACGATTTTATTTGGTAAAAATACCAACTTTGGTTTTTTTGAAGATAGAAGCTTGGGACTTTTTTGTAGCTTTATTGTAATAAATTGGTTATATTATGATATTCTCATAAGGATCAACCAACTATATCCGATGTTTCCGGTTTTAGCTGCATGGGAGTATCATCCATGTAGCTTTCCTTCCTTTTAATACCTCCTGAGTTGATATGAGCAAGTCCGTCTGCCCAGCTGTCCGTCGGTCCGTCTGTCTGTCTGTCTGTTTCTACGCAAACTAGTCTCTCAGTTTTAAAGCTATCGACTTGAAACTTTGCACACACCCTTCTTTCTTTTGCACGCAGTATATAAGTATTCTATAGCTGCCATATAATTGATTGATCGGAAGTGGTATAACTTTGATGTTTTTGAAGTTAGAGAGTCAAATTTTACACGGGAGCTTTTTTTGGCAGAATAATATTACATGGCAAATTTCATGAGGATTTGCCGACTATATCCTATAGTTGCCAGATTTTTGTTTGGTCAGTTTATCCGACCTACCAAATTTCAAAACGATCGGTCGACTATATCATATAGCTGCCATAAAACTGAACGATCGAAAATGGTATTTGGTAGAAATACCATCTTTGGTATTTTTGAAGATAGAAGCTTAGGACTTTTTTTTAGATATTTATTGTATTCAATTGGTTATATTATCATATTCTCATAAAGAGCGGCCAACTATATCCTATGTTTGCGATATATATCCGGTTTTAACTGCAAGGGTAAATAAACTTCGGTTCCGCCCGAAGTTAGCTTTTCTTTCTTGTTTTTCATTTACAAACGGCAAATAAGAATCGGAAACTAAATTTCTATTCCTTTGCAGACAGTATATAAGTGGAAATTGATTCAAAGTTGCAAATTTTATAAGTATGTGCCGACTATATCCTATAGTTTTCATATAACTAAATGATCGGAATTGACCCATGTATTGGATAAGTAGTATTTTTGAGGATAGAAAAAAAAAATTGTTTTGTACGAAATGGATTTTTTAATGACACTTCCATAAGACCCACCCTTGCAGAAGGTATCAAAATTTTGGTCAGAGTGTGTTACGTAGTGAATTAGACTTCTCCCACGCTACAATTTATATATATCCTTAATCAGGAACAGTAATGCGTTAAGTAATGCTTATATTACTTTTTTGGTTGGTTTCCTATGAACTCCCTAAGTCCGAACTCTCTAACTCTAAAAAAACCAAAGTTACAGCATATCCGATTAATCAGTCATATGGCAGCTATAGGATATAGTGGGCCGTTCCCGATCGTGATGAGTTTTATACTGCGTGCAACGGAAAGAACAGTGTGTACAAAATTTCAAGTCAGCTTTAAAACAGAGAAACTAGTTTGCGTAGAAACAGATAGACAGACAGACGGACACGCTATATAAACTCAGGAGGTGATCCTGATCAAGATCATATTACTTTATAGGGTCGGAGATGTCTCCTTCAGGGCGTTTCACACTTTTGACCAAACTTATAATACCCTCTGAAAGGGTATTAAAATAACTTAAAGAGGAATGAAGTTAACTCATGATACCTGAGAGCAGGAAATTTCGTGTTTTTTTTTAAATTTCGTTTATTACAGCATCTAGTATCTGCAGAATTTAAAAAATATTTTAAATTTTAATAGTTTGTCAACCAGTTATATACATTTTTATTTATGTACTGCTTTATTTAACGACAATAGTTCGCTTAGAATTTGATAGACTGCCTGAAAGACGGGAACGACAGGAATATACAACATATTATAGAGCCGGAGTACATCTGAGTATTTTGGCTAAAATTATAATACATTTGGGTTTTTTACATTTGAAGTGAAAATTGTAGTTTCCGGTGAATTGAAATTTCGGTTACTTGCGGTTGAAATGGATTGAAATGATTTGCGGTTGAAATTAAGGTTACTTCCTTAATTTGGCTTTTGAGCAAATTGTAGAATTTCCCAAACTGCACAATGGGAAATTTTTTTGGCATAAACTCTAGTTTTAAAGATAAAAACTTGAAATTTGCTATATATACTATTAAGATTAATGTGTAATTTCGGATTTTGTTGCTTTTTGAATCAGACCATTGCCTTCATCCACCCACCCCCCACCCCCATACCAATAAATTAAATTTGTAAAATTATTTTTAATTTGAGTGTCTAAGTTTTCTTTTTCGTTTATTATGAGAGATGTTGATTCTTTAATATACGAAATTTTCAGAAGACGGCAAAATCCTGTGGATTGCGGAGATTTATTCAGCCAAATAACTCTTTCTGCTTGATCTACCATTTTAATACCTAATATTTAATACCTATTGAGGTCACAAAAAGAGAGTCATCTAATGTTGGAGATTCAGTTATGTTACATTTTTGTTTGTATAAGCTATGACCTGTATAACCATCAAAACCGTAGCTGAAAATAAGTAAGCACTGAGTTATATCTGTAAGCGATTCACAGACTTCCTCTTGCATGAGTAGTATTCTGTTGAAGCCGCTTTTAAAACAAAATGCCTGTTATTTTCATTAGATTTTCTTGCCGAAATGGTGGCATCGTGGAGTAAAAGAGAACTTGAATTGTTATTTTCTTCTGCAAGTTCAAATGCTAATTTTCTTTTGAGCCTTACGCCAGCATCCTCATAATTCATTTTTGGGCGACCTCGTTTATTCGATGACATATTTTGAGCACAAAAGCTTAAACTCATATTGCCGGCTAACCACAAAGAGTGTTTTTTCTTAAATTGGTCCATTATACGGTAGCATTTTGCCAAATGTTTTTTAATAGAACCAATGAAACAATTAATTTTGGTTAATATTTGCTGATTTAAAGATCCTCATCAAATTGCTCGCCGTAAAGTTGTATTTGTATGTAGCTTCTTAGAGCATCTTCCGAGCGCTTAAACGGAATCGGAATCTTCAAAAAACACGAAATGGGTCATTTCCGATCGTTCAGTTATATGGCAGCTATAAGATATAGTCGGCCGATCCTTATGAAATTTGGCATGTCGTAATGGTTTGCCAAAAATAGCTCTAGTGTCAAATTTGACACTCTCTAACTCTAAAAACACCAAAGTTATACCATTTCCGATCAATCAGTTATATGGCAGCCGTTCCGACTTATATACTGCGTGCAAAGGAAAGAAGGGTGTGTGCAAAGTTTCAAGACGATAGCTTCAAAACTGAGAGACTAGTTCGCGTAGAAACGGACAGACAGACGGACAGACGGACATGCTCATATCAACTCAGGAGGTGATCCTGATCAAGAATATATATACTTTATAGGGTCGGAGATGTCTCCTTCACTACGTTGCACACTTTTGGACAAAATTATAATACCCTCTGCAAGGGTATAAAGATACACATATAAAACAGTTCTCAGTTGGACAACAAGTCATAATAATCAAAACATGTAATCTAAGATACATTTATACTTTGATACGATTTGCCATAATCAGAAATAATAAATCAATTTGTTGCTCCACAAAATAAACAGTGAAAGTTTGCAAAGATTTTTCACTAATTTGAGCACACAACAAAGTCAATCGAACAGCTGATTTTGTTCGTTTATTAAAATAATAGTGTTGTTAGTAAAAAATCTTAGATAACGGCTCTTGGCTAATTAGGGTATGTAAATTCAAAATATATATTTTATTTTTAAAAATAAATTGTAAAATAATTTGATTTTATGCCAAAAAAATTGACTTTTTTCCCATAGTGAACTGGTAAAAAAAATATTTATGTGTGTCTGTTTATAAATGTTGCTCTGAAAATTATTTTTTCTCTCCCTTTCAAGTAAAAACTCCCTTATTCAATTATAGAATGCGTGTGAATCGAGTAATTGAAAGGAGACTGTCCCTAGAGACCATTTCGTTAGAGATAATAAGGTTAGCAAAAAGTTATAAAGTACAGATTGTTAAGCTTAATGCCCTTGTTATTTCATGCCCTCGCTTGGATTGCAAACGGGAAAAGAAACAAATGATTACAGGACCCCTGAGATCTGTAAGGAAAAATGAGGGTTGAAGGAATTACAAACCAGTGAGGTAAATAATGACCAAATTATGTTAGTATTTAGAAAAACAGCAGATTGCTTACAATCTGGCAGATGTACTCAGCTTATCTATTAAGTTAACTAGGTTTATTTGCAATCATTTGTATAAGAGAAGGTTTAGACATAGTCTTAGTCGATTACGAATAGAAAAGTTCAAATTGAAAATATTGTTAAAGAACAATATTCTTTAACAATACAATATAGACTATTATTATTAGTAAGACTATACTGCTATTTCGCTCCAATAAAAAGTTAAAAAACCTCTTGTTTTTTTAAATTTTTATGGGAAAATACATAGGATTAATATTATGTAGTACAGAAGTGACAGAAGAGTTACGGAAGTTTTAATATCCCTGTATTACATTAACTCTGTTCACCGCACTTTCATGCTCATGGAGCACAAAAAAATGAATTCCAAAAACCGAAATAAATCAATAAAATAATGAAATAAAGAAATAAATAACCAATTATGCCACACTTTGCCACACTCGATACAAAATTTGATTATTACTATTAAAAAATTTATAAAAAACAAGAAAGGAAAGCTAACTTTGGGCGGAGCCGAAGTTTATATACCCTTGCAGTTAAAACCGGATATACATATATCGCAAACATCGGATATAGTTGGCCGATCCTTATGGGATTATGAATATATAATCCAATTTATTACAATACAAAATCTAAAAAAAGTCCCAAGCTTCTATCTTCAAACATACCAAAGTTGGTATTTCTACCAAAAACCATTTCCGATCGTTCAGTTATATGGCAGCTATAAGATATAGTCGGCCGATCGTTATAAAATTCGGTAGGTCGGATAAAATGACCAAAAATATAATCTGTATCAAGTTCCAGCTTTCTATCTTTAAAAACACGAAAGTTATCAATATTAAAAATTTATTGATAATATTACATAAAATAATGTTAAATTGTGTTCTACCGAATATAATATATTATAATATATTCAAAAAATATTTCGATATATAATATACTATAATATCTTATAATATTATATATTGAAAATTTATGAAAACTTTAAAAAAAATTGTACAAAATATTGAGCTGGGAAATTTCCAAGATTTTTGTCATTTCACCCAAACATAGTAACCATTCTTTGATAAAAATTCGGTTACCTTTTGAAATTTAAAAACTGAAAATAACTTTTTTTTTATTTATTATAATTTATTTTTTTCTTTTGTATAGTTTTTTTTATAAAATTTTATTTTTATTATTTTATATTTATTTTATTAAGATTTTTATCCTGACTCCAAAATGGCACTCCGTTCCAGAATCCGATACCAAATGCCGAAAAATTAAAGTTGTAATTTTGTTGCAATCGCAGTGCGACAAAAAAAAATTGAAGGAACTTTTAAGAGCCCTAAAAGGAATTGTTTATTAGGCCGCATATAGCACAAAATCAGGGTTTTCAAATATTTGTAACACCCTCAAAAACTTGATTTATTTGGAAAAAGCCGTTTTTCATGATTTTTTTGCAAGCTTAAAAATTCCTAAGCTGAGAAGGATTGAACCAAATAATTTGATTTTTGGAATCTATTAATTTTATTAATATTGTGGTTACAAACAATGACTGATCTAATCCAACAGGCTTCTCCGTGTGAAATCGCTGTTTATATATAATATGTCCTGTTGAGCCATCAAACCCGTAGCTGGAAATTAATTTGCAAATGCGTTGCTTGCAAATGAGCAGTTATGTCATTCTGCATTTAAAATAAGCGGTCAGCAGAATGATTTAATAAAATCTGCAGCGATAATTCAACTTTAGATTCAGATTAAGTTATTTTAACTTGTTCTGGTCTGCATTTTAATTTCATTTTTGTAACTTCCGAATAAGTGGCATAAATATCGCATCCATGGAGCTTACTTATGGCTTTTATATTAACATATTGTCGTTTTGTTAAATTGTGAATTAAAAATGCTAAAGCATTTTAGGACTTATTGTGGCCATCTCTTTCCGCTTAAATTGCTTCGTCATACCAGCTATATTTTCTCTATTCAATGCTTTTTGCAGTGGAGAAGAAGAGACACCCGTTTTCAATTTTTTGGCCAATGTAGAAGTTGCAAGAACAGTGGCATGGATTCTTCAGTTTGATCGACCAGATCAGATGCCAATTTTTGCTTTAACCTGGGTCCTGCCTCAGTGTATGTCAAGCGTTTGCGACCAGGCTTTTTGCGTGGAATATCATCTTAAAAAAACTCAATTTTTAAAGATGGTGCGAGCCATTGCGCATCTTTCAAACGGTCGAGCATTCTTTTGCATTTTGGCAAATTAGTGTTAATGAATCCAAAGAATACCCTGAGTTTCCCTTTTTTTTATGCTTTGCTGGACATCACTTAATTCAGCCTCATCAATATCTTGCAAAACAAACTGATGCACAGCAGCTTTTTGGCGGTTGTTGTCGCCCCAAACGTCAAACAACGTTGAATGCAAAAATGTAACTGCAACTGCAACATTTGAGTATTGCCGAAAATCGGGCAAAAACGGGCAAAAATGGTAACCACTATTTGATTGTTAACAGTTTGGTTAATAACAATCAGCTTCAAAACTGCCACGATTGGCCTAGACTCACAAGTTACACTCCACAGAAAGCAGCGGCCTAAAAACACACCTACAACACATTGTACGATTGGAAAATATAACACATGTACTAAACATTGAATGCTAATAATTAATTTTACATACCTGTCTGTTTTTACGCAAACTAGTCTCTCAGTTTTAAAGCTATTGACTTTAAACTTTTCACACACCCTTTTTTCCTTTGCATGCAGTATATAAGTCGGAACGGCCCGGTTCGGCAGACGGTTCCTATAGCTGCCATATAACTGAACGATCGGGAATGACGCAACTTTCGTGTTCTATTTTTGGTCAGTTAATCCCATCTACCACATTTCATAACGATCGGCCGACTTTATCTTATAGCTACCACATAACTGAATGATTGGATATGGTACTTGGTAAAAATATTAACATTGGAATTTTTTAATGTAGAAGCTTGGGATTTTTTTTTTTAGATTTTTTATTGTAATAATTGGTTATATTATAATAATCTCATAAGGATTGCCCAACTATATCCGATTTTTTCGATATAAGTATATCCGGTTTTAAGCTGCAAGGGTATATCAAAATTATCAACATTTTGATTATTTTGTATGGTTTTAAGTTGTAATAGCACAACAATGTCACAAAAAGACTGGATTCGCTAAAATTTTTATTGCAGACTTTTTGTTTGTATCCGTCAAATCCCCATTTTTCAATTAAAATAAGGTTATCATACTGAAGTTTTGCAATCCGCCTCGCAGCGTACCTCTATGACAAGCGAAAGGACCTCATTCATGTTGGCTTTGCTACACATTGCCTTTGATTACATTGTGTCCAAAATAAACCAAAATTTTTTGAAAATGTATCCAATACATATCGTAAACACTCACATTTACACTATTAGGTCGAATAAAACAAAAAACCGTGTTTAAAATATTTGTAACACCCTCAAAATCTTCGTGACTTTTTTGCGCTTAAAAACTCCTAAACGCGTAATTTTAAGCCGATTTTAAAATTTCCGACGTTTTTCAATAGTTAAATGTTGTAGCTTTTGAAAAATTATCTTACATTTTTTAAACAAAAAGGATAACATTTTTACACAAGAAACTGACATTCGCATTTTGTTAATGTTTTTGGGACTTTGACGCCATTTTTTCGGTACAACTTACAAGATATGCTATCATTTTTGTCACATATCAATATTGTCGCATTAATCCTGAATAATACGAGACCAATTTTATTGGTCTCAATGCAAGTCAGAGCATTTTTACTAATGCTTCAAAAAAACCAGTTTGCTATGTAGAAGCTTGGTCATTTTAGTGGCAGTTTTGTTACTTTTCAAACATTTTTGTTGTTATGATTTTTGAATTTTGTCCGCGACCACTGTGCATCGACTTCTTGCTTAGTGCTTTGCGTATGACTTGCCTTTTGCCGCATTTGGCGCAGGCCCTCTTTTTCCGCAGTGGATACAGCAGCTCCTATCAATGGAGATTTGGCAATTGATCGCAATGAGGCCAACTTCCAGGCATCTATAGCACCTCGGTTGACTGTACTTCGCTTGGATCGGACACACTGTTCATCCAATTCTCACCTTCCCTTTGTTTGCAGCTAAGACCCCAATCTTTCTAGGCAGTCCAATGATAGTAGTTTTGCGTGTCCCTAGATCTGGCGCACGGGCTCCTTATCAGGACTGGTTTCACGTCCACGTCGAACTGTTCGTCCATTGCTATGCGAGCGTCATCTCCGCGCTAAAGGTTAATGGTCTCTTATCTCCAAGTACTTCATCTTAGGGTCCTCGAGGTTCTCCCTCACAGCGTCCGTTCTGTCCACTCGGTTTTTGGGCGGGCACTAACCTCACCGAGGTTCGCGGAGCCTTTGCCAGGGATGATTGCACGCCTTTTAGGGGCTGGAACCGTGCTATCCTGGCTAGACCGTCGCCAAGTATCTGTCTGGGCTGCCACTTCCTTGAACCGCATGAGGATGGTTTGCATGTGCTTGTCCACCTTCGCGGTATCAACCTGGCGACTCCGGCGTCCCTGCATCGATGGAGTTGATAGAATGGGTGACCGCAGGATTTTGGAGCTGCTGAGAAAAACGGAAGATAGCACCGCGTTTAGATGGCTTGTCGCAAAATCTGCCGGGGCGGTCAAGCTAGTCGTAACTTAGATGTGTTCTGGCGGCTGCAAAATCCATGCCCCGGCCGTGGGTTTCCATTCGAGTAGTTGCCACCTGGATTGAACATCATCCTTCAGGTTGTTTATACCTACAGGTTTTTATACCTTATACTTTCTGTAAGGTGAGAAGATCACAGATGTTACGAGGGTTTAAAGAGATAGGAGATAGATAGAAGGTAGAAGGGGATAGAAGAGTGGGTTGAAGAGAGGTGGGATAGAAGAGAGGGTTGGCGATATACCGCCCCTACTCGCCAAGGCCCCGTTTCAAAAGTGCGCCGCCGCGGCAAAATGGTGTGATAATGGTCAGATAGTTGGTCAATCCTTATTAGAAAATCATAATATAACAATTTATCACAATAAATCTAAAAAAAATTCCCAAGCTTCTATCTTCAAAAATACCAAAGTTGGTATTTTTACCAAATACCATTTCTGATCGTTCAGTTATAGTCAGCCGATCGTTATGAAATTTGGTAGGTCGGATTAACTGACCAAAAATATAATCTGTACGAAGTTCCAACTTTCTATCTTCAAAAAATCGAAAGTTGGGTATTTTTTGAATTTTCAGTTATATGGCAGCTATAGGATGTACATAGTTGGCTGACCCTTATAAAATTTGGTTGGTCTTATTATGTTGCCAAATTTATAATTTGTACAAAATTCGAACTCAAACTCTCTAACTTAAAACACACAAAATTACAGCATATCCGATCAATCAGTTATATGGCAGCTATAGGATATAGTCGGCCGATCTCGGCCGTTACTACTTATACATGCGTGCAAAGTTTCAAGTCGATAGCTTTAAAACTAAGAGACTAGTTCGCGTAGAAACAGACAGACGGACAAGCTCATATCAACTTGAGAGGTGATCCTGATCAAGAATAATATACTTTATAGGGTTGGAGATGTCTCCGTTGCACACTTTTGGAAAAAATTATAATACCCCTGCAAGGGGTATAAAAATATAAATTTTCGTTTTCCCTTGTGTGGATATCATTTTCAGACTAAAAAGTTTCTCGCAAAAGCTCCCTTGGTTAAGGTGACATTTTGTGAAAAAAGGGCAGGCATCTTCGATAACAATTTATGATGCCAAGAAATCTTCAAATTTTGCTGATATTTGAATAAGGGGCTTGATTTCGCGTTCATTAATAAAAAACCCTGAGAATATTGACTTCTGCTTGGGCCAGTTGGCATTTGCTTAAATTAATAAAAAGGGTCCAAAACCGTTTGGAGGTGCCTTTGGTGTTCCTCGGCGATGTTTGACATAATAAGATTATCGTCTATATAATAGTAAACGAAATCGATATCTCGAAAAATGTTGTCCCTGAATCTTTGAAAGGTTTGCGTAGCGCTCTTCAAAGCAAATGGCGTGTAAAGGAACTCAGTAAGACCAAATAATGTGCAAACAGCTGTTGTCGGAATGTCGCGTTCCGTTATTGAAATCTGAAAATAAGCTTTCACCAGGTCGAGGGTTGAAATATCTTCTTTCCGTTAAGTTGCTCCGAGAAATCGTCAATGTTGGTGATTGGGTAACAGTCGGGTACAGTTATGGCGTTGAGTTTACGATAGTTCTCGCAGGATCGCCAACCTCCATCCTTTTTACTAACCATCTCTAGTGGGGATTTATTTATTATGCATTTATAACAGAACCATCGAACTACCGAGCGGACGTGCTTTGTCGAGCTCCGGGAAAGCTCCGGAGCTCCAGCTAATAAGAAAAAAAAATTTGGGTTACCCAATATAAGCGAAAAGACGCTGAACCACAATTAAGAGCAATAGACAAGCTTTATATAACAGTTGTGATGGGCTCAACCAAAACTAGTTCATTGTTTTAAATAAATAAGTGCCACGCAATGACCTCATCGAGCAACGGTCAAAAGTTCGAGCGTAGAAGTTCAGTGAACCAAAGAAACGCCTTCAACTCTTACTTTTCAACCCGCGATACCAAAGTGGAAAAATAGGCGATTAAGAGCAACCCGGCGTTACTGACTGCCACTGCAATTCATAATATCGCGACGTCAACGACTACAGCGAGTACAAAAACAACAACTTCGGAAAGTGTCAAAGCGGCTCCGGCCACACAGACTGGAATGGATCGCTACTTCCAAATTAAGCGCAAGCTTAGCCCGCAGAGTAATTTGGCAGGCAATAAAACAAAAATGAACCGTGTCTTGAAGATCGACGAAGAACCAGACAGATCCACTAGTAACGGATTTGCCCTACTGGCGGAGGTTGTATATAATATCTATCCAATCTATGTATATCGGGGAGAAAAGCTCGAGTCAACCGAATTGCGGCGTTGATCCGTAACGATGAAAACTTTCATTTTGTCCCGCTTATCAAAGGGAAAATCTATGAAACAAAGGTGCAAACAAAAACTGAATGACACTTCCGAATCGTGTACAAATATCTGGACAATTCTCAGAAAAACTTTTACACGTACCAGCTGAAAAGCAGTAAGGGCCTTCAAGTGGAAGTCAAGGGTATCGAACCCGATGTTACCGCCGCGGAAATAAAAACCGCCCCTAAAGAAAAGGGCTTCGCCGCCAAGAATGTTATTAACATTCTAAATAAAGATAAAAAGCCACAACCCTTCTTTCAGGTCGAGCCTGCGCCAGATAGCAGGTCGCTGAAGAAGAACGAAGTCCACCCAATCTACAAGCTGCAATATCTTTTGCATCGGAAAATCACTGTTGAAGAGCCACATAATCGCAACGGCCCAGTGCAATGCACAAATTGCCAAGAGTATGGACACACCAGGTCATACTGGACACTTCGGGCTGTCTGTGTAGTTTGCGAAGACGCCCACAACTCCACTCACTGCACTACAAACAAGGACAAGAAATCCATGAAGAAATGTGGAAACTGCGGAGCCAACCATACGGCAAACTATAGAGGATGTATGGTGTACAAGGAGTTGAAGAGTCGCATGCGACCGCAATGCAACCGCAACGCGCAACTAAAATCCACAGAATCCGAACATTGCGGAGGTCCTCATTCGGTCCACTAAGCACCACCAACGGCTTCTCCTATGCCGATGATCTACGATCTGGAAGGGAAATTCCAATTCAGCCTAACTCACAAAGCGCTCAGCAGGCCCCACAACAGCCACACAACAAAACGGAAACCATGATCTTACCCTCCAACAAAGTATGATGGAGCTTATGTCATTCATGAAAATGACCATGCAAACACTTGTTCAACACCAGAACATGGTGATACAGCTGCTCATAGCACAACAGTCTAAATAATCTATGCGTGCTCTAAGAATATCAATGTGGAACGCCAATGAACGCCTCACGAGATAAACTAAAATTGTCACAATTCTTGACCGAAAACCATATTGACGTTGTGCTACTAGTGGAAACGCATCCTACAAGTAAATAGATTTTTCAGATAAGAGGCTATACAATCAACCGCACAGATCATCCAGATGGGAAAGCCCACGGCGGATCTGGAGTTCTGAACAGAGAACGGATTGCTTGCAGGCCACTTCGATCAAAATTCAGTCAAGCAACGGAATCTTTTCAATGCCGTTTACTGTCCTCCTCGTATCTCAATCTCGGAAGGACAATTTATGGACTTCTACTATTTACTTGGGGATCTTTTTAACGCCGCAGGAGACTACAAAAATTGTACAATGCAATTATAAATGTGAAAAATAAACTGGACTATGTTTACCCTGGAAGTCCCACATACTGGCCAACCGACTCACGCAAGCTCCTAAACCTTATTCATTTTGCGATGATAAAAAACTTACCCCGCAATCTATTTAGTGCCAAAGTAGTCATTTAACGCTTCTTCAAAGCCCAGACATATCCGAATACCCCTTGAGCCTTACGACCCCAAAAACGAACTGGCTTAAAAGTACGTGAGTGCCCACATAGAATTCGCCCCGGAGTTTAACATAGAATCGGACATCGACTACACTACGACCACCCGGATGAAGTACTCATTGCGGTAGCTAAAATCTCCACTCCTCATGGGAAGGATGTAGACCGAAATAAATACTACAAATCTAATCAGCAAATCGAACAGCTTGTGCGAGAAAAGAGGCGCACGCGTCGTGATTGGCAAAACAGCAGATCACCAGCTTCAAAACAACGCCTTAAGGAAGCAACCCGATCACTCGACCAGGCTCTTCACCAACAGGGAGAAAATGCACAGCTGAGGTACAACCAGAATCTCTCGCCAACAAGCACAAAGTACCCCCTGTGGAGGGCCCACCCAAATCTTAGCGCCCCAATTGAAACGACCACCCCGATAAGAAACTCTTCGGGATGCTGGGCTCGTAGCGACGAAGACCGAGCTGAAAAATTTGCCACACATCTCCAAAGAGTCTTCCAGCCCAATAAAGCCTCAAATCCATTTCTCTCGCCAGTAATTCAGCCAGAGTCCTCCCCTCAGCCAGCTGCACCTTCATTCCTGTCGAACGAAATCGAAAAAGTCATAAGAGGGCTAAAACCAAAAAAGGCTCCCGGTGGTGACCTATTGACCCCAAAGATGCTGATCGAACTTCCAAAATGCGCTATAGAGGTCGTCTGCAAACTAGTTAATGGAATCATTAATCTTGGCTATTTACCAATAAATTGGAAGAAATCCATCATTATAATGATACCGAAGCCTGGAAAAGACCACACAATTCCGTCATCATACAGACCAATAAGCCTTCTATCTTTTTTGTCTAAATCAGGGGTGCCCAGCCCCATTGCTCGAGGTGCTCCTTTGTTGTACGAGTTGCTCTTTCATATGGGTAATGAAATTTCATGTACGTGTGTTGCTCCCAGCATAGGCAAAGCCCAAATACAAAAAAAAATTTTTGTTTCTTCCTACTCTCTTCGTTCGTTGGCTCCGTTGCCGAGTTGAGTAACCAGGGACCAAGTAGTTGGGAACCAGGGACCGTAAGTTGTATCGGGGCTCGCCGGGCGGTAAATTTTGTTGTATTGGAAGAACTAGAAAAAATTCTAAAAACAGACTCTACTTAAATATAAAAAACGTGCAGTAGTATAGATTTTTCAAGATATCTACTAGCTCGGTCAAATTTTACCGTGCATAACTTTGGATGTTACAAGAACTATATTCGCTGCTGCTGATATAATTTACTCAGGATCCGAAGCAGTTTTATAACTTTTTAAACACTAAGCGTACCATATATCTTTTCCACATTTTCTTACAATTGAAAATTCATCTGCAACCTCTGATTGCTATCTCGCAAAATTTTTTCAAACAACTTATTCTCCCCCTAAAATAACAGATTATTACGCATTCAACATTCAATCAGCAAATCTTATTTTCCGTCTCTCTCCGAGAATAACTTGTTATCTGATCTTCTAAGGTTCAAACTCGTTTTTTCGGCAGTCCCCGATAAAGTACCAGGCTGTGTGGTAAAATAATGTGCCAGGGCTCTGTGCAAATCTCTACATCGACTTTTTAACTCTTTTTATTAATGACTTGCCCCCTGCTATAATTAAGTCTCTGGTTCTCAAGTATGCAGATTATGTTAAGCTTTGTCTTCAATTCAAATTCGTTTTTTATGAGGTCTTTTAATGAGTCTCTCTGTGCGAACGTCAATCATATCTCTCAGTGAGCGAAGTTCAGTAGGCGAGCATTTTACGAATCTCTCAACGTAAACACTCAACCGAAAACCAAAATTAAAAGAAAGTAAGTCTCGGCTCTAAGAGATTGTCAACATTTTTTTCGGTTTTTTTTCATAAACTGAACACAAGGAAAAAATCAGTTTACAGTTATTTGCTATTCAATTAACTAATCGTAGGACAATGCTCGGTGAAGTTTTTCTACATAACCTCATCCATACCAGCAGCCATAGGCCCCGGGGGCCCAAGCCAACTTTGGCTTTTTTCACAGGCAGTACCCAAAAATTTTTAATTTTGGCTTTATTGACAAATGAGCACAAGTGGTTCTCTATGCTCAGCGTATGTACGGCAAACAGCGGAAAATAAACCGAAAGTTATTGAATGAAAATAAAAGATGTGTTCCCGATTGCGGGGAATTGGGAATTCGCAGTGCAGAATTTCGATTCTCTCTCCAATACATCCTCTTTTTTGTTTGGGGGCTTATGGGTTAGTTAAATTGTGTGGTTGGAAGAGATGAGTACCGGGTATAAGCAATCCTTTCGTGTTTTTTTACGATGCTAGGCTGATATTCTTGGATAAAAATGTTCTCTTACCATGTACCACGTACCACACGAATCTTAAAAGAAGACGCCCGCTTAATGAATTTATATTTTTATTTAGTTATCTCCTCCACCTTCATATCGGCTTTTGTTTTGGCTTTGATATAAGCTGTAATCTCTGAAGTATCAGGGGCAAGCCGGGTAAGAAATATATAGTTCGATGGAAGAATTACCTGTAGAGGTTTTGATGTAGCAGGTACAAAAACGGGACACAACAAAACATTGATAATTTATACTAAGAAATTCGGATGGCGAATTATTCTGTATTCCAGCCCTGGGGTAGCCATTCATAAGTGGTTGCGTAATTGTCAGCTGAGCAGGCTGAAGCGAATCACAAACATCAGATTTGTTACGCTCTTAGTCTGTCTTAAAAACCATCTCGATTTATTCTAGACAGTGCGACAACTGCCTCAGCTTGCTTATCAAGTTATGTGGTTGTTGCTTATTCAGAGAAAAATGTCTTTCAATTGAATGTAAAATTGGTAATCACCGGGTAATAAAAACTTTTAAATAACAACGCAGAGCACAAAATCGCAGATCGATTTTATCGGCCTTAAGATATTTATAGTGAACAATAGTGAAGGCTCTGAGCCACTTTTCTTTTTTGTTCTTGGGGATCTCCCATCGCCTCGCACAAAAAGAGTTTAACGGAATTGTCTACCATTTTGAACGTAACTATGATGTGGAAGGAAAAAGAGATCTATTCTTTATATTTTTAATCTTGAATCTTTTACAAAGCCAATATTTTTGTCTCAGCAAGTCTTAGTAGAAGAGAACAAGAACCATAACAAGAATTGCTAAAGCTCATCATCCTAGGATGCAACAGTACTTTTTTTTTTAACCTTGCTTATATTTTGAATTTTTGCGATACCAACAAGAAATGTATCAAATTTTATAATTTTAACTTTACTAACAACCATATTGACTGCTACAGTTAGAAGATACCATTTTCAGCTTCAGAACTTTGTCTTTTACTGCAAAGAGGATGCCCAGATCGTGGTGGTTTTATTTGTTGCGAAAATACCACCATTGTACCTGCTATGTTGCTGCTGCTTGCGTTCCTCCAAAGCTGAGAGCCATAGTCCATTGGCTTTAAGACTGAAGAGTAGGATAGGATTTTGTGGTCCATTCACAGTGGCGATCGTGTGCTCAATATCCAGTGGAACTCTTTGTTTTAGGTCCATCTTCTCGCATTCGATGTGCTTACGCCACGCTAGCCGCCTATTAAGGTGGATGACAAGGTGCGATAATTCGTTAGCTTGGGAGATCTGTATACAGATAATAAGAGCGAAGAGCATGTACTTTTCGAAAAATTTTGACAAACATGATAGTGGTCTTATTGGTCTGTGAGAACGGAATTATGTGTTCTTCTTTGACCATCGGTATCATTACACTGATAGATTTCTTTCACTTCGTAGTCATGTTGCGGCGTAGCATCATTGTCGTCAATAGGATGAAATCACACTCTTTTGATAACAAAAAAAAATACTTTTTCTTTAAGGGCCCATCCAACCAAATCTTAGCCCGCGCGATTTATGTTTGAGTTTGACTAAATAGCTGAGCTTCCAAAAAACTGTTGATTATTTCAAGGTGTCCTTGAAATCGATTATTTGTATTTATTTTTTTTTTTTTTTGCGGTCTTTCATAATTTGAAAATGGCTTGTGCATCAATAAGAGCATCAGCTAGCATTCCTGTATTCATCATAAAGCTTAGAAGCCCAGACGACCAAGGGGCGCTCGAGAAACGATTTGTTAGTATAAATTAAGCTATTTGTAATTTGTTAAGCTGGGAGCAGTTAGTAAGAAAATTTTAAATTCTATATTTTAAATTAGAGGGACAGGAAAGAGATGTTATAGAGTAGAGACCATTGTAGTTCGAACATAATACCCTAAAAGGGTCATGCAGTACATATGTCGAACTACAATGGCTAAGGAACAGAGGACTAAAGTTTCGATTCCTTCTATTAGGAACGTTCAATTTTAAGCGTGTTAGTAAATGCTTGCTATATACATCCCCGTTAATAAGGTTATGCAGAAAGACTACATCCGAGCATTGTCCTACGATTTGTTGGGCTAGGTAAATTTATAGGTAAGAGTCTGCTACTGTAGAATAGAGGCTGAAGATTTGCATCCCAGTATAGACCGCGAATATTAAAAAATTCTTTTGTACGGATTCTATGCGGTCCTTATGTACTCCATATTGGGGACTCCAGACACATGAACCGTACTCTAGTATAGGACGGACCAAAGAAATAAATAATGTTTTGGTTATGTATGGGTCATTGAATTCTTTTGACCACCTTTTAATAAA
Source organism: Drosophila bipectinata (assembly GCF_030179905.1). Classification (NCBI taxonomy): domain Eukaryota; kingdom Metazoa; phylum Arthropoda; class Insecta; order Diptera; family Drosophilidae; genus Drosophila; species Drosophila bipectinata. The sequence goes on along the minus strand of NC_091740.1, from coordinate 14,477,108 downwards.
ACCAAGGACTCCTTTAGGGGCCGTCCATATATTGCGTGACGCGAATTCCAGACTTTTTTGACCCCCTCCCCCCGCTGCGTGATAAAACATGACGCGAGGTTAGACCCCCCCTCATAATTGCGTGACGCTACTCATGACCCCCCCTTCTGCGGATTTAAAAAAAATTGAATTTTGATATATACAATTTTCTTACGGTGTAAAATAAAATAACACATTTTCCAGTCTTAAACGCAAATTTATTCATAATATAAATTTATCCATAAATTTAACATAATCTTGCGGCCATTCTCGGGCAAAACCAACTCAATGGGCTGGCAAAACCCTCCCAGTTCCATCAAAATCAAGCCGCCTTCGAAAAAGAAAGCCTATTCTAATTTTCAAGATGACGATTCCAGCGACTCCGAGCATGGAGAAATGAAGCGGAAGTCTGCTAAAAAACCCATTATGGAAGACGAACCTACCACCAGCGAAGCAGCCAGAGCTGCACTTAAAGCTAATATTGAAAAAAATTATTATGCAATTCTATCTGATTTAGACGATGAAGATCGTGTCAGCGACATGGAGGTTGACGTTATGAAGAAAAAAGATGATAAGACCAAGCAATCTGCGGTAAAAACGGCGAAAATCATCAAACCGCCCCCAATTTTTATCCCGGACGTATCCAGCATCAAGGGCCTTTCCAAAGACATTTCCCACCTCTTAGGCGGGGATGTTGAAGTGACCTACAAAGCAAGCACTAACAACAGAATTCGCGTCATGACTCCAGACAAGGATACTTACTCAACTCTGAAAAAGTTCCTGAGCGAAAATAACCATCGATACCACACATTCCAGCCCCGAGACGAGCGCGCCTTTCGGATCGTCGTTAAAGGCCTCCACTTCTCCACCGACCCGGAGGATATTAAGGTGGGTTTCAGCAGCCATGGACACAAAGTCAGGGATATACACAATCCTATGCAAAAAGGTACAAAGAAGCCACTAAACATTTTCTTTATTAACTTCGAGCCAGCCAAAAACAACAAGGAGGCCTTTCAAGTCAAGCGGCTATGCAGCACGGTGGTTACGGTTGAGCCACCAAAAAAATTCGACGATGTGCCCCAATGCCATCGTTGCCAGGGCTTCGGTCACACGAAACGGTACTGCCATCTGGAGTACAGATGCGTAAAGTGTGGAGATAGGCACCCATCGTCCGAATGCACCAAATCGCCAGTGAACCAGCCGTCTGCCTCCACTGCGATGGATCACACGCGGCCTCTTACAAGGGCTGTCCAGCCTACAAAAAGGCAAAGAGCACGTTCGCCCCCAAGCAGACTGCCCCAAGACGCCAGCAACCTCAATTCAGCAAAATTAACCATAACATCAGCTATGCTAGCGCAGTCAAAAACGGAGCACCACAGTTTGACTCCAACCCCAATCCTTATGCATACGCAATTAAATATAACCATTGCAAATCCTTATGCATACGCAATTAAATATAACCATATGGAATGCTAACGGCCTGGTTAAAAGAAGGCCAGAGGTCGAGCTATATTGCAAGACCCTCCAAGCAGACGTTCTCCTCATATCAGAAACGCATTTTACCAACAGATCATACTTGACTATTAGAGGATACGACCTCATTGCCGCTAACCACCCGACCGGTAGAGGTCGCGGGGGCGCGGCCATCCTTATTCGCAGCTGCATCAAGTATGAGGCACTTCCAGCCATGTGCGAAGACTGGGTGCAATGTGCCCAAATTAAAATCTCCACTACCAACGGTGACATAACAATCGCCGCAGCATATTGCCCCCCCGGCACAACATCCACGAACAGGAATTCGGCTTGCTACTGGATTGCCTCGGCCCCAAGTTCATAATCGGAGGGGACTTTAATGCTAAACACCCCTGGTGGGGCTCCAGGATTACGAACCCAAAGGGCTCGGCCCTATACAGGCAGATTCAGTCCCGAATCTTGAGCTGTCACGCAACCGGTGCACCCACATACTGGCCTACGGATCCCCACAAAATCCCTGATGTGCTAGACTTCGCCATCTCCGGAGGACTGGATTCTGCCGGAATTCAAGCGAGAGAAGTAGAAGACCTCTTCTCGGACCACAGCGCCTTTGCCGTGTCACTTTTCACCACAGCCTTGCTCAGGTCAGCCCGCAACAGCCCGCAAAAAGCTGATCTACAAGACAACAGACGTTGACAAGTACCAATCTTACCTGAACAACGTTACCGACCCCAGCCCGACACTTGACTCCCCGGTTGACATCGACACCGTTGTAGAAGAGTTAACAGCCCATATTCAGGCGGCAGCTTCTGAAGCAGCACCAAGGCCTTCCAACCGCCCAAGAGCCACTGACAGGGACATCCATTTTTGGAGCCCAGCAGTCGAAGAACTCAAACTTGAAAAGCGACGACTCCGAAGAGTGTGGATGCTCTCGCGGAATCCTTTGGACAAAACCGCCTTCAATAGAGCGACCAAATGTCTGACAGAAACTCTGGCAAGACTAAGGAAGCAGGCCTTTGACGGGTTCGTCGAACAACTTGAACCAGGCGACCCTCAACATAACTTATGGCGAGTCACCAAATCTATCAGACAGCCGCTGAAAAGGATCCCACCTGTACAAAGAACCGACGGCAGCTGGTGCAGATCGGAGATGGACAGGGCCAACGCTTTCGCCGAACACCTCGAAGGTGTCTTTACGCCTTTTGATCGCTGCTCACCGGAGGATGCTGCTGAAACTGCCCGTCTGCTAGCCGAGCCTTCCAGGGACGCCGATCCAATACCACCAGTGACTGAGGAGGAAACAGCTGAGCTCATAACCATCATGAGCAACAACAAGGCCCCGGGCGATGATGGTATCAATGCAATTGCATTAAAAATGTTACCACCTCCAAGCATTCAGCTAATTACGAGGATCTATAATAGATGCTTGGAGATAGGGTACTTCCCGTCCACATGGAAACGTGCCCAGGTAACTTTGATACCTAAGCCCGGGAAACCCGAAGCAAACCTTTCGTCCTACCGACCAATAAGTTTGTTACCAATGCTCTCCAAAATACTTGAACGAGTGTTTTTAAGAAGAGCACTGCCAGTATTTGACGAGGCTGGACTGATCCCTGACCACCAGTTTGGCTTCAGGCGGCGACACGGTACGCCAGAGCAGTGCCATCGGGTAGTGCAGTGCATCCTGGACGCGTTTGAAACCAAGAAGTACTGCATGGCCGTCATGCTGGACGTGAAGCAGGCGTTTGACCGAGTCTGGCATCCCGGTCTTCTATATAAATTAAAGACTGGCCTACCCCGACCATACTTCCAGTTCCTAAAGTCGTTCTTGGAAGACCGTAAATTTGCTGTTAGATGTGGCGAGGCCATCTCCGGTATTAGAGAAGCTCACGCTGGTGTACCCCAAGGCAGCGTTCTTGGCCCGTTGATGTACAATGCTTACACGGCCGACCTCCCTGTTCTTCAGAGGCCTGACCTGCTCGCAGCAACCTATGCAGACGACACCGCCTTCCTTACCACCGCCGATAGCGCATTGGAGGCAGCCGATACGATGCAATTGCAGCTTGACTTGCTCAGCGACTGGCAAAAGCGATGGAACATTGCCGTCAATAATGAGAAGTCCACTGCCTCCACATTTTCTCTCTGCAAAGGCAACTGCCCTCCAGTTAACCTTAACGGCTCTCCAATCCCACAGGTAGACAATCCCAGGTACCTGGGATTCACTCTAGACAGGAGGCTCACCTAGGAGCCCCATCTGATTATGAAGAGGAAACAGGCTAATCAAAGACTTCGATCCTTCTACTGGCTTATGGGTAGGAGATCGAAGCTGAGAACTTCCACTAAACTCCTCATTTACAAGGCAATAATACGCCCAATCTGGACGTACGGCATACAGCTCTGGGGCACTGCGAGCAAGACGAATGTCCGAACTATGCAAGCTTTCGAAAATAGAGCCCTTCGAATCGCCACTGGGGCCCACGTCTATCATGACAATCGCACCATCCACGAGGTTCTCAATTTCCCTTGGGTCAAGGACGAGATACAAAGAAGCAGCGCACGTTACATGCAGAGGCTTCATAATCACCCGAACCGGTTAGCCAGCTCCCTGCTGGACAACAGCGAGCAACCCAGAAGACTTAAAAGGACACACCCGCTGGACCTCCCCTTACTACTCTAATTTTCTACCATATTAATATTTAAAATTATCCATACGTGAAGTTTACGTGATAACATTTAATGGTTGTCCCTAATGGACAGTTTTAAATAAACATTACCCTGCTATTACAAAAAACAAAAAAAAAAAAAAAAAAAAAAAAAAAAAAATAAGAATAAATTTAACATAAAAATTCAATATGAAATTCAACATATTCAAAATTTGCTTTCATTACTTTAAAATGTATTAATAATCTTTGCAAGCGATAGTTTGACAACGTACAATCCTATTGTTTTTCCCAAACAGCTTGCAAATGCTCATCAATCGTCATTAGTGGAGCTTTTGTTGAGTTGTTTCCCTCTGAAATTGAACATGGAATGTTATGCTGATCTACTGAATCTTTTTCAAGCCATTCCCATTCTTCATCATTTTCAAAGTTTCTGATAACTGCTGAAAATTCTTTTTGCTGAGTAGCTGCAATTCTCACTGGACGAATTTCCGCGATTTTATCTAATGCACCACATGACTTTTAATGACATTGCAGTCTGTTTATTGCCACAATATAAAGACCGCACTTGGAACATATTTTCCTTTTGATTTCTTGTTTCACTGAAGGGCACATTATGTCGTATGGAATATCTTTGTACAAAGGAAAAACTTTTTCCAGCATTGTGTGCTTCAACATTTGTGAGATGAATAAACTTTGGAATTTTCCTTTATCTTCAGAAATTTATAGGCCACATTGACTTTGAGCTATCGTTAAAGGAGGCGGGAAAATCGATTTGGCAAAATTTTGAAAAGTGAGCTTCGTATCTGTGAACAACAGTTAGTGTCTGTGCACTTTACAATTTTCGTAAAATATTGACTCGACCTAACGTGAACATCTTGCCATTTTTGTGATTGCTTTACAATATCTGCTTCATCGATTTCGGAATTTTCTGGAGAATTGTACTCACTTACAACGGTGTATTGATCAATAATTACGTTAATAATAATAATTAAAATAATTACGCCTGACCAGCGAATTAAAAATTTTGCAATTCTTTGAGTTCATAAATTGTGTTACCATTTTTATCTAAATGAGTTCCAAAGTTTTCACGAGGAAGAATGACTCCTGATAATTCTCTACTTAGAGGTGCCATCCTGCGTTCAGCCCGGTTAAAAGCGCTTCGACCGGGAGCATTACAAGCGATGTATAAAGCGTCTAGATTATTCTTCACAAAATGATGTATCCCCGCAAGAATAGCTTTATTGTATCGCGGATTCTCATCAGGCCCCCCATCGACGTTAAAAATCATGACTGGTTTCCTATTACCAAAATGATCCTTAGTAATCAGATTGAATTCCGAAATATAAAAAAGTTTGTCTATATCCAAAACGTGAGACCAAGCAGTTGAAGATGAGTGCTTCCCCGATCGTATGGCAATGTAGGTTGGTCCCGAATAAGTAACAGCATCTGAAGTTCCAAAACCGTTCTCTTTGATCACAATACCTGCATAAACTGAAGGTATCAGTTTATGCGCGGAGCAACGACCCAATCATGATCCGAAAGTCTGACTCGGTACTCCATATTGAAATGGATATCCCTATATATCCCGCTGAAATATTAATATTGCAAGTTGATGGAAAATATAGCAACATTATGTAATTTTCCCTATTTTAACATAGAAATCTATCTATCTATCTACAATCTATCTCTCATTGATACTCTTAATAATCAAATAAAATATTACAATTCACACAAGGGTAAATATTACTTGTGATACCTATGGGTACCCGACACTTATTGTCTTGACTAATGAAAGCCACTTCATGAGGTCCCAGTGTAGAAGCTAGTTCTTCCAAATGGTGAATCGTTGCAGCTGCAAATTGTGCGTCAACATGTTGTTTGTGTAAATCATTCTGCGGTTTTTCCAATTTCACAGGAACGGTCAAAACATGCTTTTTGCCTTTGATTGAATTAGCACGAGGTAGCAATCTTAAGTATGAGATGTCCCATCTTTGTACTTTATAATCTTTGATTATACGTACCCTCAAGTGCCAGGAGGCAGTGCCACTTTTGGCACTAATAATGAAGCACCGCTTTTACTTGAGGATGAACTGCATGCATCATTTTCAGGGAAGTTCTTTGCTTGCTCCAAGTTTACTGTTTTTGATGATGCCTAAATACATATGAGAAGTCAAGTAAAAAATTAAATACTTGTAAAGTGAGTTTAGATGAGCCAAGTATTGATATTACATTTTATTATTATATACTTATTATTATACCCTTGCAGAGGGTATTATAATTTTGACCAAAAGTGTGCAACGCAGTGAAGGAGACATCTCTAACCCTATAAAGTATATATATTTTTGATCAGGATCACCTCCTGAGTTGATATGCGCATGTCCGTCTGTTTGTCCGTCTGTCTGTCTGTCCGTTTCTACGCGAACTAGTCTCTCAGTTTTAAAGCTATCGTCTTGAAACTTTGCACACACCTTTCTTTCCTTTGCACGCAGTATATAAGTCGGAACGACCGGGATCGGCCGACTATATCCTATAGCTGCCATATAACTGATTGATCGGAAATGGTATAACTTACAACACATTACGACGTGTCAAATTTCATAAGGATCGGCCGACTATATCCTATAGCTGCCGTATAACTGAACGATCGGAAATGACCCAACTTTCGTGTTTTTAAAGAAAGAAAGCTGGAACTTGGTACAGATTATATTTTTGGTCAGTTAATCCGACCTACCAAGTTTTATAACGACCGCCTGACTATATCTTATGGCTGCCATATAACTGAACGATCGGAAATGGTTTTTGGTAGAAATACCAACTTTGGTATTCTTGAAGATAGAAGTTTGGGACTTTTTTTAGATTTTGTATTATAATAAATTGGGTTTTGTTATGATGTAATCATAAGGATCGGCCAACTATATCCGATGTTTGCAATATATATCCGGTTTTAACTGCAAGGGTATATAAACTTCGGCTCCGCCCGAAGTTAGCTTTCCTTTCTTGTTTTTACTTGACTTTACAAGTATTTAATTTTTTAATACCTATGCACCTAAAGGCTAAGCACAATAAACCGACCCTGACCCAGTAGGAAAAAAGGGCACTTCTCTTCTTCAATGATAAACAGTTCAGACATTTTTGACTGAAGTTTTGCCTCAAAATCATCACTTTTTATACCCTTGCAGAGGGTATTCTAATTTCGTCCAAAAGTGTGCAACGCAGTGAAGGAGACATCTCCGACCCTATAAAGTATATATATTCTTGATCAGCTTCACCTCCTGAGTTGATATGAGCATGTCCGTCTGTCCGTCTGACCGTCTGTCCCTCTGTCTGTTTCTACGCGAACTAGTCTCTCAGTTTTAAAGCTATCGACTTGAAACTTTGCCCACACCCTTCTTTCCTTTGCACGCAGTATATAAGTCGGAACGGCCGGAATCGGCCGACTATATCCTATAGCTGCCATATAACTGAACGATCGTAAATGGTACTTGGTAGAAATATCAACTTTCGTATTTTTGAAGATAGAAGCTTGGAACTTTTTTTTAGATTTTTTATCGTAATAAATTGGTTTTATTATGATGTAATCATAAGGATCGGCCAACTATATCCGATGTTTGCGATATATATCCGGTTTTAACTGCAAGGGTATATCAACTTCGGCTCCGCCCGAAGTTAGCTTTGCTTTCTTGTTGTCCATGATTCACCTTTTATTTTGTTTATTTCACTTGCAAGCAAATTTAAGCTCTTGATGTACATTTTACAGTTGACTCGACTGAACTGATTGGACTCAAAATGTTTCGATTCACTAATGAAACAAACAAGAAATACCTAAAGGCACTATAGACACGATACAAATTGAAACATACCGTTTAGAAATGGAGGCGTGAAGTAGATGGTGGCGTGAAGTAGATGGTAGCGCGCACATTTGTCGCATTCGCGAGTCATTTGAAAAATATGTTTTACTTTTACCGGGATGATAAGTATAGCTATTTGAAAATTAAGTGTCACGTGATGCAGCGATTGACCTCCCCTACCCCCTGCGTGACAAACCGTGACGTTAACCCGAACCCTCTCCCCCCCTGAGGCGCGTCACGCAATATATGGACGGCCTCTTAGCCTTATTAACCATAAAGGAAATATGGTCGGAAAATTTAAGTTTAATAGGACGCCGAGATCATTAACCTGAGTTAATTTCTTTAAGGCAATCCCATAAATAGAATAAGTAGCTTGCAGAGGGCAAGAACGATAAAAAGATATATGCTTGCATTTTGATCCTTTAAGTATTAGATCATTACCTAAACACCATGTTTGAAAGTTATCAAGGTCACACTGAAGTCTTATTTCAGATCAGAGGTCAGATTAAGAGCAAAACACAGTTATTTTGTTTTACCCGGTACTTGTGAAGTACCTCTGTCCCTCCGTATGAACGCATGAATCTCAGGAGGAGAGAGAGCCATAGGATTTGGCATGCTATAGAGCCATAGACTTCTAAAAAGTTAAAGTTTATTTCAAAATGTATTGCAGAGAATACATACCTTTTAAGTCTTAACTGTAATGGGGCCGTCCATATATTGCGTGACGCGAATTTCAGACTTTTTTGACCCCCTCCCCCCCCAGGCGCGTCATGCAATATATGGACGGCCCCAATCGCTAGTAAAAATGTTTTATCCCGTTATTTACATCTGTCGGACCAAATCAGTTTAAAAAAAAAAAGTGTTACGGTTAGAGAGAAATCAAATTAATAACAATTTAAGTGTTATGTTCCTATACCGACAGCGCTGAATAAATTGTTTGACAGTTAAAAACACTGGCCAAACCATGATACAATTATACAAGGTAGTCCATTCGGCTGACAAATCGTTCGGGTTTTGGTTCCTTAATTTCAAACTGTCAAACTGAAAGGTGTTTTTTTCAAAACTTTAACCTTTAAGTAACCAAGCAAAAAAATGACTTTTTGCAGTTCTTGTCGCAAGCACGTGCTAGTTTGTTTGTTTTTTTTTTTAGTTTTTTTTAACTAAAAATTTAAAACAGACATTGTTAAACGCCGCTGAGCAGGTCGATTTGGTGTAAATATAAAAAAAAAAAAATGTATTTTAAGATACGTATATACTTTAGAATTAAGAACTTAAACAAGAGAACGGCTGTCCAAAACCAAAAACAAAGAACTATATCAAATTCAAAACTAATTAAAATAAAATTATGGTATATGTTAATGTTAAAATTAAAATAAGAGATTATAATTCTACGAATTATTAGGACTACCTTGTATAATTGTATCATGGGCCAAACATGGTTTGGATTTTATTCTGTGAATGGTTTTACTGATAAGAAGTAGTACAAAAACTGAACTTTTGATTATGCCGGTCCCTTATATATTGTTTTTTTTTTAGGTTAAGGTGTTAAGTTCAAAATGTGCCTTGATTTGAGTTTCTGTGTTTCCTTTGTTTTGACCTAATAGGTTATGAATTTAATTGGTAAGTTTGACTTAATTTTGCATTATCAAATGGTAAGTGTAATTCCCTTTTTATTTCTAATTAGCCGAATATTGCTTTAAATAATTTGGATTGTAGTCTCAAAATAAGTTGTGTTGGTACTTAAGGACCAGAGTGTATCGAAGATGTTAATACTGACATTTGTATAACTCCCCCACCACTAGAATTTGAATTCTCCTAAGTTCTGTTTACATATATTTGTGTGCATGTTATAGTTTTAATTTAAGTATGAATAGAAAGTAGTATTTTACTACTATAATAATCAAAAAAACAAGAGAGCAAAGCTAACTTCGGGCGGAGCCGAAAAAATGAATTCCTTATGAAATTTGGTACGTCGGATTATCTGACTAAAAATATAATCTCTACTAAGTTTCAGTTTTCTATCTTCAAAAACACGAAAGTTGGGTCATTTCCGATCGTTCAGTTACATTGCAGCTATAGGATATAGTCGGCCGATCCTTATAAAATTTGGCATGTCGCATTATTTTTCCAAAAATAGCGTCCAAAAAATTAGGAATCAAGTGGGTCAACTTTAAATGCCCCATCCTGTACATTCGAGTGGTTTTGAAGTTTTTCTTTGCATTTTTTAGCCTGATCTTTAGAAAAATCTCCTACTTTGGGCACCAGCGGGTCCTTTTTCAACTTGGTAGGTCGGATTATCTGACCAAAAATAGAATCTGTATTAAGTTCCAGATTTCCATCTTCAAAAACACGAAAGTTGGGTCATTTCCGATTGTTCAGTGATATGGCAGCTATAGTATATAGTCGGCCGATCCCGGCCGTTCCGACTTATATACTGCGTGCAAAGGAAAGAAGGGTGTGTGCAAAGTTTCAAGTCGATAGCTTTAAAACTGAGAGACTAGTTTGCGTAGAAACGGACAGACACACAGACAGACAGACGGACATGCTCATATCAACTCAGGAGGTGATCCTGATCAAGAATATATATACTTTATAGTATATCGGAGATGTCTCCTTCACTGCGTTGCACACTTTTGACCAAGATTATAATACCCTCTGCAAGGGTATAAAAAAGAAACACAGGCAGGAGCTCCTTAGGGTAGCGTCTTGTCTCCACTACTCTGGACATTATTTAAACATGACATGCCTGGAAGCCGAAATAATCTTAATTTAATAACGGAAACTTCCAGATGACATTGCCATTGGCAAGAAACAAATGGTTGAAAATGCGCTTCAAGAATATCTTCATAGATTCGAACAATGGGCCAAAAATTGGAACATTAGTATAACCCAATGTATATTCCAGCAAATGGGTATGGGTAGGACCTTGCGTTCACAACCGCTCCCCGCTGTTTTTCTTCTATAACTGACTCACGTAGCAGGTTACAAGTTCTTCGGCTTATTTAGAAAATCGGTTAATCTTCCAAACACACATATTGTTAAGGGGTTATATACAGTTGTACCGCGCAAAATAATCCATCCACCATAGAAAATATTTATTAAAAATGTTTTACTGATGTTGTTTAGTACATGTTTCTGGGTACTTATTTAAATTTTTTCATAAAAAAATATTAAATAATAAAAATGTTATAGCCGAATTCCAAGATCGTCTTTTTTCGATGGTATCTTGCGGTGGACATCATATCCCGAGAACGGTTCATCCGAAATCAAAAATTTAAAAAAATTTCGTTAGTACATTGTATTAAACTTGAACAAACTTGAAACTTTAAACGCGATTATCTCAGAATCTTGTTTTTTCGAAATTACCTTTGCGGTGGACACGATTGCAAAAAAACTATTAATCCGATCAACACCAAATTTTGACCACTTATTTATTATGGTATTAGTCCGTGAACGAAGGATTTGTACAATTTTTGATTTAAAAAAAATGGCGACGGTTTTAACAAAAAATATACTTTCAAAGTATAAGATTTTCAATTTTTATGCTCTAAAAAAGGAGTTTTCAAAAAAATTGAAAATCCTTCGTTCACGGACTAATACCATAATAAATAAGTGGTCAAAATTTGGTGTTGATCGGATTAATAGTTTTTTTGTAATCGTGTCCACCGCAAAGGTAATTTCGAAAAAACAAGATTCTGAGATAATCGCGTTTAAAGTTTCAAGTTTGTTCAAGTTTGATGTGCAGGTAGTGCGCTATAAATAGCTACAACTTCGGTTCTAATGCTCCGATCGTTATGAATTTTTGTAAGAGTATTCTCAACATTATATACGTAAAGAATATGCAAAGCTGGCCATTACTTAAATACTTAAAAGCCATTAATACAAAGCTGACGAAACTAAGATGGGCAACAAAATCTAATTTGGAAAAGCAAAAAAGTCCTGAAAACCCGTTTTTTCTAAATAAATCAAGATTTTGAGGGTGTTAGAAAAATTTCAAACACGGTTTCATACTATATTCGACCTAATGAACAATTCCTACTATGTCTCTTCAAAAGTTCCAAATCACTGTCGCACTGTGTTATTGGCGTTTTTTATACCCTTGCAGAGGGTATTATAATTTTGTCTAAAAATCTAAAAGTTTGCAACGCAGTGAAGGAGACATCTCCGACCCTATAAAGTAACATGATCTTGATCAGGATCACCTGCTTAGTTCATATGAACATGTCCGTCTGTCTGTCTGTCTATCTGTTTCTACGCAAACTAGTTTCTCAGTTTTAAAGCTTACGACTTGAAATTTGGCACACACTTCTTTCCTTTGCACGCAGTATATAAGTCGGAACGGCCGGTAGCGGCCGACTATATCCTACAATTGCCGTGTAATTGATTGATCGGAAATGGTATAACTTTGGTGTTTTTAGAGTAAGAGAGTTGGGATTTTTCATCAGAGCTCTTTATGGAAAATAATACGACATACCAAGGATCGGTTAACTATATCCTATAGGTGCCATATAACTGAACGATCGGAAATGACACAACTTTCGTGTTTTTGAAGATAAAAAGCTGGAACTTAGTACAGATTATATTTTTGTTCACTTGATCCAACCGCCCAAACACATTATTTACTGAATAACTTTTGTGAGTTTCTTTTAATCTGGACAACATTTTTAGGACATCTTGAAAATATTAAATTGAATATTTGGTCAAAGTCAAAGTCAATTTTAAAAAAATTGTTCTTCATATTTAATTTGTTTAATTTCTGGGGTGGAAAGGGGCGTGGTTAAATTTAAATATTTATTTTTCTGCCTGTAACGTAAACGCATTGTTTGATCAGTGAGATTTTTCAACGACATTAATCCGCACTAAAATCTTAAAACCGAAATAATTTATTTAAACGTTATAAGAATGTTTATTCTACAGTTTATAATTAGGTATTCATTCCTCTTTATTAAGTTGGTTTGAGTCTTATCTGGCTGACCGACCTAGCCACGTTTCTATTGGAGACGCTATCAAGTTCATTTGTCCATTTATCGAGTCTCTGGGACATCTCCTAGACATCTCTTCATGTTTTCGTCATTCCTACTTCTTAATGTATGCAGATGACCTTAAAATCTATAAAGTCATTAGTTGCATTAGTGACACTTACTTGTTACAGGAGGATATATCCAGAGTTTACTCATGGTGCTCAATCTTTTTCCATTAAAATTTTCAAAGTGTCTGTTTTCCCGGTACAGTAAGCGGTCTCTTGATGTTTCTCAAAGGAATTTTCGTACTTTTGCCCCCTTTCGGATCAAGTGCCACAGGTGTAAACGGTCGCCATGTAATCACCCAGATCGCACATGTTTCTACATATGTGCATATTACACAGGGCCAACTACCGATTCCAATCAGTCACAGGCCTTGTCACAGGGCCAATTAAGTACCGATTAAGTTTGTATTAGTATTGTACTATTATGTATTAGTTTGTAAGTTGTTATTTTGTAGCCATGAAAGGATTTATCCGTTGGCGAGATAAATAAATGCAAAAATATGCGTATCGGGTCAGGCAGCAGCCGCTTTTTTAGTGTATAGTTTATTAATTAGGCTTAAGTGTGCCAAAATCGCTAAGTTGGTCAACCGGCTTTTCTTTAGCCAGTTTTAGCTCCGCAATGTCTAGACCGCCCTTTCCGTTATTAAGAGCTTTAGCTTCGCAATGTCTTGTCACTGCATGCACCATAAACTTGGCCAGAAGGGCAGCATGACAAACTTTGTCAAAGGCTTTGGAGAAGTCAGTGTAAATGGAGTCAAATTAAAACCGGTTTTCAAAAGCTTCAAAGTAATGCTTAGAGAAGACCGCTAAATTAGTTGTAGTTGCCTGGGAGGGCTAGACAAGAAACCATGCTGGTTGGGGGATATAAAATAACGAGCCAGAAAAGTCAATTTTTCAGTAACTATCCGCTCCAATATCTTAGCGAACGTTGCAAATTTTGGCTATAGGTCGACATAGGTAAACATCAGACCTACTGCCACCTTTGTGAATAGGCATGAAAAAAGTATCCTTTCACCGATAGGGGAATCTACCAGATGAGAGCGACAAGGAGAACAGCAGTTGAAGAGGAATAGAAAAGGAAGCGGTGCTCTTTTTAAGAAAGAATGGGGAGATACCATCAAAGTCAGGTGTGTGCGATTCCGTAAAATGTCCTGTGGCTTCAACAAGGTCACAGTCCAATACGTCCATGTTACTCACATTCAGAAAAGCCTCAATGCTAAGAAGAGTTTCATTATCCCTCCAAGGAACCTTCGGCTCCAAGTTAGAGGCAAAGTATTTAGCAAAAAGATCAGAAACGCCCTGATCCGAATCGGCTGCTAAATTACCATAACATATGGATGAAAGTATGTCCGATTTTGACTTTTTGCTGTTAACAGATGGCCAAGCCTAGCTTTAGGATTGGAGCGAAGGCTAGCTTTGACATCGGAAATATACTGATTGTTCAAACATTAGGTTTAAAATAATTTAAATATTAAAAGAAACAAATTTATTAACAAAATACAAGAACAAAAACAAACATTTATACAGTCCACTAAAAATTATAATCGAAGAAAAGGTTAAAGTAACATCAAATTTATTCAAAAAATATTCATCAAAAACACATAAAACTTACGCCTCTTTTTGTGGCCCTTTCCAGAATGTTCAAGCATTGAACACTATATTGTATAGAAATTCTTAAGTTAGAGTTTCAAGGGATCGGACCCATGAAATATGAGTCAAACAGATGGTTCAAAACCGATCCCCTGCAGCCTAACACAAATAAATACATAAGTAGTGCGCTTATCGCACTGGAGAAAGGGTCGCATAGCAGGTCAGCGTGCAGTGCGTTGACAAGTAGTTTTACATAGTTTTAAGATTCTCATGTATCGTACTTATAAGAGAACTTTGACGAATAAAATCAGTTTCCATAAGGAGTTCATTGGAGTAAGACCTATTTATTTAGGGCTCCTCTTAACACTGATTGTAGAGGAACTTGATATCCTCACAGAGGCATAAGTATCAATAATATAAAAAGGGCAACCAAGAACTTATTATAACAATCATCGATTGAGCCATCCGAAAAAAGGGAAACCCAATCAAAGGCTGAAATAGAGGCATTAATAAGTGACAAGTTAGTATCATTCAGATGATAATATGGAATGGGTGAAGCAGAAGGCTAAAAACTATAAAACTCCATATGAATACCTAACGGCTTGTGGTGCATATCACATGGACTTAATGGTACATTGCATAATTTTACTTTACTATTAACTACATTATTTAAAAATATAAGATCAAAAATGTTGGATAAATCATTAAAAATATTATTTTCTTGGGAGAGGCCCAGACTAAAAATATCATCTAAAACTACAATTTCATGACTCTGGTGAACGTTACTAGGTAGCATGCAGGGAGATTCCTGGTCCCAAGACCAGACAATGGAGCTTAGGTTAAAATCGCCAGCTACCATCAAAGCGGTAGGGTCCAACGTTCTAGCACAGACACTAGTGATGTTTTCCATATGCGCATGATATATTCTAAATGCGCTGTTCGTAAGGATGTATGATGCAATGATGACGAACGGGCCATGGACGCCCTGGATTGAAACGGCAAGCTGATCCAGTTAAGGGTCGGCCACCGGAAGGTGCAGTGGTGTAGCCTGAAGAGATCGACGGATAGCGATGATCACACCACCACCTCTCCCACACTGAGCACTGAATGCATCTCGGTCTTTTCGAAATACATGGTAAAAGTTAGGCTCGAAGAACTCAGAGGAGCTAAATTTGTCATTGAGCCACGTTTCCACAAGGATGATTACATCAAAATCGCAGGCAGAAGAATTAAGAAATACCATCCGTGTCTTGGTTCCCATTCCCGATATATTTTGGAATAGAACTTTAAGGCTTTACGACAAGGCGGCAATGATGAAAGTGCATTCCAGGTACTGGTGCATGTGGAGGCTTCTCCAATACGCATAGCGTGGTAGCCGACGAGGACACACAGATCTTTTCATTTGACTCATCAATAGACCTGCGAGTGTCCAGTTGCAGAGCAAATCCAGTGCCAGGTGAAAACATTGAGTATTCATAGTCAGGCACATCCAAACGCAGCAAAGATCCATCCACACGTTTGAAACGTAAATAAACATCTTCCATCGGCGAAAAGAAAGCACCAGCGAGTGGCCCAGCGAAAAAAAATAAGATGAGCCGCGATGCGCTGCCAATGTCTCGATTACCGTCGTCTTGTTGTTGCTGGACATCCACAAGTGAAAATAAGAAGTAAACAAATCTCTTTGAAAATAGTTGTTTTTGTTGTTGGATAATATCGATCAGAAACCGAAGCAAATTATTGGAGGAATCGAAGAAAGCGTCAACCGTAACCATTGACGCACACGCCTTTTGTTTTTGGTAGCGCAACAGAGAAGAATCGAGGTAATAAATTGAAGCTTGTGAAGAGGAAAAAGTAACGGCGCCAGCGGCGCCGTTTTTTTTTATGACGTTCGCGCTTGTGGCAAAGGAAGAATAGCTGGGAGTTCTATAACCTTAGCAGGCTCTCTATGGACAAACCAGCATCATTGAAGACTGTAGGGAAATGTTGCTTCGGAACTCCCAACTTAAAGTTAACGAACTTTAGGGCGTTGATGTCAGCATCCTTTTTGACAAGCCTAGCACAGGCGAAATCACTCAGCTTATCTGCGACGAACTTGCACAGTGCATCCGGTTCGTCGGATGCACAGGTAGACGTTGCGAATTTATCAATATGAAGGTATTTTAAGGTGGGAAGCACATGAAGCTGAGCGCAACTGGGTTCACGATGCGCCTATTAGAGTTGATTTGCTTCTTTCTCGGGATAGCTACTTTAGATGCCTTTGGGGCCTGGCCCAGCGTAGCCTTTTTTTTCCCAGTGCTGGTAGGCATAGAAGGAGGAGCAACAACATGCACCCCGGCTGAAGAGTCCTCGGGCCCAGCGGGTCCAGCCGGTCCATTTACCAGGGCATGATCTACTTTGGCTTTAAGGCTTTCAAAAAGGGATTCTAGATCCAGCACCTTATGATTTTTTTATTTTTGTTATAGCTGTGCTTTTATTAATTGAATCTACTCTTAATTTTGAGACTAACAATAAGTTGGCGAATCTTAACATTAAAATGTAACTAACAGTATACTAAGACTGCATTCTGGTTGCGCGTCCCTCAGGTCGGTCGCTGGGTGGGTAAGTCATTGCGACGAAGGCGTGATTGGTTGCTCAACCTTGTTAGACCTCTCGCCAGGTTGTTAGGGTGCACCGATAGCTTCGTTAAGAACTTTACCTTCTGTTCTGCGATCACTTCTTTGACTGGTAGAATGTTTAAGTAGTGGTGTATGTTTTCGTTCCGAACGTAACACGGTGCCCTGATGATTGTTCTCAAGATCTTCGACTGAACTCTTTGAACTATGTCAATGTTGCTATTGCTGGCGTTCCCCATAACTGGGAGCCGTGCATCCACATAGGTTTTAGGACCGAGTTTTACAGCAGGACTTTATATTCAAGGCTAAGAGGTGACCGAGCGGTAATAGGCCAATAAAGGCTACTGGCTTTTAGCTTTAGGTGTGTTCTTTTGGCCTCAATGTGCCGGCGCCATGTGAGTCTTCTGTCGAGATTTAATTAGTATGTTGTAAACCAGTATGTTGGTGTGCCAGAAGAAACATAGTCTAGCTTGTTCTTACTTTTTTTTTTAGCTTTAATTTTTAGCAGCATTATAGAGCTGCTTTCCTTTTGGGGTCACGAGACGAGATCCCCAGTGTGTGTGCTTGGCATTGTAGTCTCCTGCTGAAGTGGTATCCTAGTGAGTTGAAAAACTGCATAAACTCATCTTCGGCTATGATGAAGCGTGGGGAGCAGTATACGGCGGCTAGAGTTAATTGCTTGCCAGTATTTAGGTGTATATTTATGGATGTGGCCTGTAGGTAGTTTTTAGCAAATTTCGTATGATAATGGTGGTTAATACGACATCTGATTAAAATTCCAGTCCCGCCATGTGCTTTACCATATGGATGATTTTTTCCATAGAATGAATATCCTCGTAGTTGGAAATTTTATCAGTTTGTAAGATGTGTTTATGCAAGCAGCATTACGTCGATTTGATTGTCTAGTAGGAATTGCGCTAACTCGAGTTTATGCTGCCAAACGCCGTTAGCGTTCCACGTAGATATTCGTAGGGTTGTACGCATAAACGACATAAACTCCGTAAGGC
The DNA here is from genome assembly GCF_030179905.1 of Drosophila bipectinata. Taxonomy (NCBI): domain Eukaryota; kingdom Metazoa; phylum Arthropoda; class Insecta; order Diptera; family Drosophilidae; genus Drosophila; species Drosophila bipectinata. The sequence continues at coordinate 14,458,871 of NC_091740.1, read as the reverse complement.
TTTGTTTGTAGACTGCATATCATAGCTTCAAAGTTACTTTTTGGCTGCTCCGGCGGCTGATGCTGCTGAGCCGTGTTCGGTTCTTGATGTGCTGATTGCGACAGTGAGCTCTTTGAGGCTTGGGTAGCCAGTCCTGATTTTAAAGCGCTTGCGTATGTGACATTTTTGGCAGAATTTATGGGTCCTAGTGAGGATCTGGCTGCAGTCGAGAAAAAGACTTCTGGGTTTGATCTGGAGGCTATGAACTGATTATTTTGGGTACGGGCAGTAAATCCCCTCTGGTGGATGCGACTTTTCTGCTCCTTATAAACTGGGCAACCTCTATAGTTAGCAGTGTGATTTGCACCGCAGTTGCCGCACTTTTTCGAGTTGTGGTCATCTTTTCTCGCTGGGCAGTGTGCGGAGTCATGAAGCTCACCACAAACTACACACACCGGGCGCAGTTTACAGTAAGACCTTGTATGGCCATATTCTTGGCAGTTCGCACATTGTACCGGGCCATTGCGCTTGTGCGGCTCCTCAACTGTAATTCTGCGGTGCAACAGGAACTGAAGATTGTATATAAAGTACACTTCGTATTTCTTTAGGGGCTTAATTTGTGGTTATAGCTCAACCTTAAAGAGTGGCTGTGGCTTTCTATCCCTGTTAAGGATATTAAAGACTGTCTTAGCGCTAAGTCCCTTCTCTTGTAGCGCCTATGTTATCTCTGCAGGCGATACTTCGGACTCTATGCACTTAAGTACGACTTTCAGGCCCTTGCTGCTTTTTAGCTGATACGTGTAAAAGTTCTTTTTTTTGCCGGTGAGGTATTTCGATAATACTCTGTAATTATCTTCAGATTTCGTTTTAACTGTGGTTTCCTGGATGTGGTATTATGTCCTTTACGAGTGGTATTATGTTGAAGTTGTCCTTGCCCATAAGCTCTATAATTTTGTTGACAAGAACGTTGGAACTTTTTTCTCGTATGTAAATTAGTGGCGCTTAGGCTTTTTTTTTTCGCCTTCTGTAGATTCGGCGTCATCCTCATAGTCTGCCAAGATTTTAAAACGGTTTGAGTTCGTGTGCGTTTCTATTGCAGCTATGTTAGCATTGCCCCGGGTTATTTTGCGTTGAGAGTTTAGGGGGCTTAGCTTTCTTTTGATTTGGATGTAGCGATCCATACCAGTCTGCACAGCCGGCTTAATATTTTCTTTGTTTCTGTTCTTTTTTTCGGGCAGCGCAGCAGAAGTATTAATGTTTGCGCCGCTAGCTGATGACGTCGTGAAACGCACTGTCGTTACAGTTCCGTTGTTGTTGTTGTTACGGTTGACGTTGTCAAAGAAGTTGCGGTGCTAGTAACGGCGCTCTTTGGCTGCAGAGACATTGATGGTAGCAAGGGGGAGCAAGAACGCGCTCTCCCGCTCTCTACGTTTAAGAGTTCGGTCAAGTTTGGGGTAATTGACCGTGTTTGGGATGAGCTTGCATTACTTTCGGTTGCTTTGAAAGTGAAGTAAGCAGTGTTTCTTTGTACTGAGAGCCGTCTCGTCTTGCTCACGCTGACGTTGTGTGCGAACGTCGTTTAGACTCATTGCAATCGAGGTTGAGTTTGTTTGAGTTTCAAATGTTATGTTTTTTATTAATTAATTAATTAATCAACATAAAAATTAGCGATTTCATCGCTGAAAGCGTCTTTTCGCGTTGTTGTTGATTTACGAAACCAGTCACTGCACTTTTTTGATATTATTGAATACTTTTTTCCCGGAGCACAATATACATCTGCATGCGTCGAAGATTCGATTCAAATTCGATTCGATTCGATTCGAACCTTATGATTAAGCTCATCAATTTTTGAATGCGAATCATTTCCAATGACGCAGCTATCACACTGCCACATTAAATTCGGAGTGTTAAAAAGTAGCTTTCTAGACTCCGAGGGTAAATCCATTTAGGCGGTGTGGTAAGCACGCCGGCAGATTGACGCGCACCGAACGGCCTCACACCCACGAAGTTGGGTAGCTGTAACTTCTGCACTGCACTCGGTGCAAACGAGAGGCAATATGAGTGAAATAAACGTCCGAACGCAAAGTAAGCTAGATCCAGAATGATGATTTTATTTAAAAGGTTCAGCTGTAGAAACGTCCGAAATATTCCGTTTTTTTGTGTTTTTTTTGTAAAAAAATATGGTTAAAAATAAACTCAGTAGAAAATCTCTTTCGATTTACTGGTAATATTTAGTATGGCGCTACAACAAGATTGAAAGCGGGAGTGGGCGTGTCAAAATTTTGACACAAACTTGATCTGCGTGAATATCATATGAGTCTGATACAGGGCCGTAGCTAGAGCCTCGGAGGCCTTGGGACAACAAGTAAATTTGGGGCCCCCTATACGGAAATCTTTTGTCAAATTTTAAAGTACGCTTTTGTACGATCTTTCTTTTAAAGTTTTAAAGAAAGCCAAGCCAAGCGATCGACGAATTTGCGGCTTGCAAAGCGAGAAAGCGGCGTTTTTAATGGTATTTACCAAATGAGATACTGAGATATGTTGAAATAAAGCGAAAACATGTTGTTTTGTACATTATTTAATAAAACTGTAAAAAATTTAGAATTTTTTTTGTTTTGTTAGACTATTGTGATCCATTTAAAGCACATTCAGAAAGTCCGAAAACCATGGTAAAGCTTTTTCAGAACCAAAAAAGTGGTCGATAGCCCTGGGAGCCCTGGGGCACCGCCCCACCTGCCCCATGCTAGCTACGGCCCTGGTCTATATTTACTATAGTCTTCGGGTTCCACGCTTTCCAAATTTTATCCTGTTTGTATGACCTTCCAGTACTGGCGCTACAAAAATTTAACATTTGTGGGGGCGGGAATGGGCGAGGGAAAAATTTGAAACAAACTTGCGTGGGTATCTCCTATAGTTTCTGAGATCCACGCGATCATACGGACGGATGCTGTAAGTCTAAGAATCTATATAATTTATGAGTTGAAAGATGATTCCTTCTCTATGTTACATATATTCACACGATTTCAATTTACCCTTGTATCTTAGCTTTCTCTAAAAAAAAAAGTTCAATTTTTTCTCTAAAATTGAATTTGAAGCCAAAACGTTTTTACGCCGTTGTGCGCGCAGTCCCACATACAGAAGGCGGAAATATTTTTTGACGGATACATGTAAAAAGTTCTACAAATATAATCGTATGCATGTGCGTTTCCCCTCACTAACAAGCTCGACAAAAAAAGTTGACCGTTTTGGTCTGCATGCATACTGCATGCAAAGGAAAGAAAGGTGTAAGCAAAGTTTGAAGTCAATAGCTTTGACGGACAGACAGACAGACGGAAATGTTCATATTAACTTAGGACGTGATCCTGAGAATATATATTTGACCAACATTATAATACCCTCTGCAAGGGCCTAGCAAAAACTATAATAACACAGTGCGACAAAATTGGAGGAACCTTTAAAGAAACCTAGTAGGAATTGCTGGAATAATAGGAATATTAGGTATAACACAAAACCGTGTTTAAAATATTTTCAATAGTTAAGTTTACTTGGTAAAAATATTGATCATTAAATTCTTTTCGTTCATCTGAAAAATTTTCTGGCACGATTTGAGTTTTCCATTTAAAAATTTTATTAAGTAGATTATGTTTTGTTTCAATTTTTCATTTTTGCTGTTTATTATGATTATTTTTCCTTCATCTAATCGTTCTATACTGGGTTTTTATAGGGTGAATAGGGTGGAGATTTTGCTTAATTGTAATTCTTGTAAAATTACGTTTTCCTTATATTTATAGGTTTTATTATTATATTTTGTAAAAGGTACATTTATTGTCAATTTGAATATGGCTTACATTTGGTATTGGGGTGATTATTTTATATCTGCTTTAACATAATATTAAGGTAGCTTAATGGTCATAACAAATGCATCATTATTTTTTTATACTTCGAAATAATTATTCTTAATCATTTAAACATAAAGAAGTCCATTTCCAATATATGGTAATTATTTCATCTTTGGATTGTATCTCAGGTAGGTTAGGTTAGGTTGGAGCGACGATGCGGGGCCCACTCAAGAATTCTGTCTCCAGGAATCCAGGGTTTCTGGATGAGGGCCACATCAGCTCCACTCTCGGCTAGGTGGAGTAGGAGCGCAGCTGACGCCGCTTTACTTAGATGGAGGTTTATCTCCAATATTCTGCATCTAGCTTTCTTCGAGTTCGGACGTTTACTTTTTCGCTCATGTCGCCTTTCGTTTGCACAGAGTGTAGTGCAGAAGTTACTGCTATCCAACTTTATGGGTGTGATGCCGTTCGGTGCGCGTCGATCTGCCGGCGTGCTTACCACACCGCCTAAATGGATTTACCCTCGGAGGCTATAAAACAACTTATTAACATTCCGAACTTAATGTGGCAATGTGATAGCTGCGTCATTGGAAATGAATCGCATTCCAAAATTGATGAGCTTAATCATAAAGTTCTGGATCTAGAATCCCTTTTCGAAAGCCTTAGTGCCAAGGTGGACCATGCCCTGGTGAATGGAACGGCTGGACCCGCTGGACGCGCCTCTTCGGCTGGGGTACATGTTGTTGCTCCCCTTCTATGCCTACCAGCACTGGGAGCAAAAAGGCTACACTAAGCCAGGCCCGAACGGCATCTAAGGGGGCTGTCCCGAGGATGAAGCGGATCAACCCTAATCGGCGCATTGTGGGACAAGCACCCAGTTGCGCTCAGCTTCAAGTGCTTCCCACCTTAAAATACCTTCATGTTGGTGAATTCTAAATAAAGATAAAAAGCCACAACCCCTCTTCAAGGTCGAGCTCGAGCCAGAAAGCAGGTCGCTGAAGAAGAACGAAGTCCACCCAATCTACAACCTGCAATATCTTTTGCATCGGAAAATCACTGTTGAAGAGCCACATAAACGCAACGGTCCAGTGCAATCCACTAACTGTCAAAAGTATGGACACACAAGGGGTTACTGCACACTTCGGGCTGTCTGTGTAGTCTGCGGGGACGCCCACAAGTCCGCTTGCTAAACTACAAACAAGGACAGTACCGTGAAAAAATGTGGAAACTGCGGAGGCAGCCATACAGCAAACTATAGAGGATGTATGGTGTATAAGAAGTTAAAGAGTCGCATGCGTCAAGCGACCGCAACGCGCAACCAAAATCCACAGAATGCGTACATTGCGTCAAAAACTACGCCAGACGTCTTCTTCGCCAAAACTGCGAGATCCTCATTCGGTCCACTAAACACCACCAACGGCTTCTCCTACGCCGATGCTCTACGATCTGAAAGGGAAATTCCAATTCAGCCTAACTCTTAAAGCGCTCAACAGGCCCCAGAACAGCCACACAGCAAAATGGAAACTATGATGCTTACCCTCCAACAAAGTATGATGGAGCTTATGTCATTCATAAAAACGACCATGCAAACGCTTGTTCAAAACCAGAACATGGTGATACAGCTGCTCGTAGCACAACAGTCTGAATAATCTATGCAGGCGCTACGAATATCAATGTCGAATGTCAATGGTGGCATAAACTAGAATTATCAAAATTCTTAACCGAAACCCATATTGACGTTATGCTACTGGTGGAAACGCATCCTACAAGCAAATACAACTTTCATATAAGAGACTACACAATCTAACGCACAGATCATCCAGATGGGAAAGCCCACGGCGGAAATGGAGTTCTAATCAGAGAACGCATTAAACACCATTTTCACAAAAGGTTTGCAACAAACTTCTTGCAGGCCACATCGATACAAATTCAGTCAAGCAACGGAATCCTTTCAATCGCTCCCGTTTACTACCCTCCTCGTTTCTCAATCTCGGAAGGACAATTTATGGAATTCTACAATTCACTTGGGGATCGATTTATAGCCGCAGGAGACTACAACGCCAAACATACGCACTGGGGATCACGTCTAGTGACTCCCAAAGGAAGACAATTGTACAATGCAATTATAAATGTGAAAAAAAACTGGACTACGTTTCCCCTGGAAGTCCCACATACTAGCCAACAGACTCACGAAAGCTCCCAGACCTTATTGATTTTGCAGTGACAAAAAACATACCTCGCAATCTAATAAGTGCCAAAGCAGTCTCAGACTTATCATCAGACCACTCGCCTGTGCTTCTAACGCTTCTTCAAAGCCCAGAAATAACCGAACACCCCTTCAGCCTGACGACGCCAAAAACGAACTGGCTAAAATATAAAAAGTACGTGAGTGCCCACATAGAACTCGCCCCGGAATTTAACATGGAATCGGACATCGACTACACTACGAGCGCCCTGGAAGAAGTACTCGTTGCGGCAGCTAAAATCTCTACTTCTCATAGGAAAGATGTAGACCGAAATAAATACTACAAATCTTATCAGCAATTCGAACAGCTTGTGCGAGAAAAGAGGCGCACGCGTCGTGATTGGCAAAACAGCAGATCACCAGCTTCAAAACAACGCCTTAAGGAAGCAACCCGATCACTACAAATCTAATCTAACCAAAGGGTCTTCACCAACAGGAAGAAAATGCACAGCTGAGGTACAACCAGAATCTCGCGCCAACAAGCACAAAGTACCCCCTGTGGAGGGCCCACCCAAATCTTAGCGCCCCAATTGAAACGACCACCCCGATAAGAAACTCTTCGGGATGCTGGGCTCGCAGCGACGAAGGCCGAGCTGAAACATTCGCCACACATCTCCAAAGTGTCTTCCAGCCAAACCCAGCCTTAAATTCATTCGTCTGCCAGAAATTCAGCCAGAGTCCTCCCCTCAGCCAGCCGCATCTTCATTCCGGCCGAACGAAATCGAAAAAGTCATAAGAGGGCTAAAACCAAAAAAGGCTCCCGGTGGTGACCTATTGACCCCAAAGATGCTGATCGAACTTCCAAAATGCGCTAAGGTCGTCTGCAAACTATTTAATGGAATCATTAATCTTGGCTATTTCCCAATAAAGTGGAAGAAATCCATCATTATAATGATACCGAAGCCTGGAAAAGACCACACAATTCCGTCATCATACAGACCAATAAGCCTTCTATCTCGTTTGTCTAAATTGTTTGAAAAATGCTTGTTAACTCGCATAATACCACATCTGGAAGCTTGCAATATTATCCCGGCTCACCAATTTGGCTTTCGAAGAAACCATGGAACCATCGAACAAGTGAACAGATTAACATCCGAAGTTCGCTCAGCCTTCGAACAGCGAGAATACTGCAGCGCTATTTTCCTCGACGTATCTCAAGCTTTCGACCGAGTTTCGCTCATCGGACTCATGCACAAAATTAAAACGTATTTGCCAACATAAACCCACAAGCTACTGGAATCATACCTCTACAATAGGGTATTCTCAGTGAGATGCAACGCAGCTACTTCGGGCGACTACACCATTGATGCTGGAGTTCCACAAGGAAGCGCACTCGGCCCGTGTCTGCCGAGTTTTGTATGTTTTGTATACTGCGGATATTCCTACGAGCGCACAACTAACAACCTCAACGACGATACCGCTATCCTTAGTCGCTTCAGATGCCCAACGCAGGCAACAACCCAACTGGCTAATCATCTCACAATAGTGGAAAGGTGGCTGTCCGACTGGCGCATTAAAATAAACGAACAAAAGTGTAAACATATAACGTTTACTCTTAATAGACAAACATGCCCTCCGCTTTTACTAAACCGTATGCAAATCCCTCAAGCTAACGACGTAACGTACCTTGGCGTTCACCTTGATAGACGACTTACCTGGCGCAAGCACATCGAATGCAAAAAGATGCACCTAAAACTGAAAGCCAGCAGCCTCCACTGGATCATAAACTCACGATCGCTACTGTGCCTGGACTACAAGTTATTACTGTACAATTCAGTCCTAAAGCCAATCTGGACGTATGGCTCCCAGCTGTGGGGGAACGCGAGCAGCAGCAACATAGACATCATACAGCGCGCACAATCAAAAATCTTGAGAACTATCACAGGGGCACCTTGGTATGTTCGCAACGAAAACATCCACCGGAATGTGGGCATCCTCGCAGTGAAAGACGAAATCCAGAAGTAAAAAGAGTCATACAAAGAAAAACTGTCTTCGCACCCAAATGTTCTCGCTCGGGGATTGACTCGGGTTTCTAGCGTAGCCCGCCTTAGACGCAACGACCTCCCAATCCAGCAATCGATTTTAAGGGCCGTCTAACTCCGTATCAGTCAATATGACTGTTAGTTAAGTTAAAAATATAAGATTTGATACACCTCTTGTTAGTCTCGCAAAGAGAAGATTCAAGAAATAAAAGCAGCGTTAAAAAAAAAAAAAAAAAATGTTGGTGAATTCGCGACGTCTACCCAACCGGATGTACTGTGCAAGCTTGTCGCAGATAAGCTGAATGTGGAGCCAAGTGATTGCCTGCGCTAGGCTGATCAAAAAGATGCTGACATCAACGCCATTAAGTTCGTCAGTTTTAATTTGGGAGTTCCGGAGCAAAATTTTCCTACAGTCTTCAATGATGCTGGTTTGTCCATAGAGAGCCTGCAAGGGTTATTGACCTCCCGGTGATTCTACCTTTACCGCAATCGCAATCTTTAAAAACCCCCAGTAAGCGGCGCCGCTGGCGCCGTTACTTCTTATTCTTCTCAAGTTTCAGTTTGTCCCGCCGGTTGCTCTCTGCTGCGCTACTAACAACAAACGGCGTGGAGGTTAATTGTAACGGTTGACGCTTTCTTCGATTCCTCCAATAATTTGCTTCGTTTTCTGATCGATATTTTTCAACAACAACAACTTTTTTCAAGGCGAGTTGTTTCTTTCTTCTCTTCACTTGTGGATGCCCAGCAACAATAAGACGATGGTAATCGAGACGTTGGCAGCGCATCGCTGCTCATCTTATCTCTTTTCGCTGGGCCACTCGGTGGTGCTTTCCTTTCGCCGATGGAAGATGTTTATTTACGTTTCAGACGTGTGGATGGATCTTTGCTGCGTTTGGATGTGCCTGACTATGAATGCTCAATGTTTTCACCTGGCACTGGATTTGCTCTGCAACTGGACACTCGCAGGTCTACTGATGAGTCAAATAAAAAGATCTGTGTGTCCCCGTCGGCTACCACGCTATGCGTATTGGATATGCCTCCACATGCACCAGTACCAGGAATGCACTTTCATCATTGCCGCCTTGTCGTAAAGCCTTAAAGTTCTATTCCAAAATATATCGGGAATGGGAACCAAGACACGGATGGTATTCCTCAATTCTTCTGCCTGCGATTTTGATGTAATCATCCTTGTGGAAACGTGGCTCAATGACAAATTTAGCTCCTCTGAGTTCTTCGAGCCTAACTTTTACCATGTATTTCGAAAAGACCGAGATGCATTCAGTACTCAGTGTGGGCGAGGTGGTGGTGTGATCATCGCTATCCGTCGATCTCTTCAGGCTACACCACTGCACCTTCCGGTGGCCGACCCTTAACTGGATCAGCTTGCCGTTTCAATCCAGGGCGTCCATGGCCCGTTCGTCATCATTGCATCATACATCCTTACGAACAGCGCATTTAGAATATATCATGCGCATATGGAAAACATCACTAGAGTCTGTGCTAGAACGTTGGACTCTACCGCTTTGATGGTAGCTGGCGATTTTAACCTAAGCTCCATTGTCTGGTCTTGGGACCAGGAATCTCCCTGCATGCTACCTAGTAACGTTCACCAGAGTCATGAAATTGTAGTTTTAGATGATATTTTTAGTCTGGGCCTCTCCCAAGAAAATAATATTTTTAATGATTTATTCAACATATTTGATCTTATATTTTTAAATAATGTAGTTAATAGTAAAGTAAAATTATGCAATGTACCATTAAGTCCATGTGATATGCACCACAAGCCGTTAGGTATTCATATGGAGTTTTATAGTTTTTAGCCTTCTGCTTCACCCATTCCATATTATCATCTGAATGATACTAACTTGTCACTTATTAATGCCTCTATTTCAGCCTTTGATTGGGTTTCCCTTTTTTCGGATGGCTCAATCGATGATTGTTATAATAAGTTCTTGGTTGCCCTTTTTATATTATTGATACTTATGCCTCTGTGAGGATATCAAGTTCCTCTACAATCAGTATATATCCGATGTCAAAGCTAGCCTTCGCTCCAATCCTAAAGCTTGGCTTGGCCGTTTGTTAACAGCAAAAAGTCAAAATCGGACATACCTTCATCCATATGTTATGGTAATTTAGCAGCCGATTCGGATCAGGGCGTTTCTTATCTTATTGCTAAATACTTTGCCTCTAACTTGGAGCCGAAGGTTCCTTGGAGGGATAATGAAACTCTTCTTAGCATTGAGCCTTTTCTCAATGTGAGTAACATGGACGTATTGGACTGTGACCATGCTGAAGCCACAGGACATTTTACGGAATCACACACACCTGACTTGCATGGTATCTCCCCATTCTTTCTTAAAAAGAGCACCGCTTCCTTTTCTACTCCCATTCAACTGCTGTTCTCCATGTCGCTCTCATCTGGTAAATTCCCCTATCGGTGAAAGGATACTTTTTTAATGCCTATTCACAAAGGTGGCAGTAGGTCTGATGTTACCAACTATCGACCTATAGCCAAAATTTGCAACGTCGCTAAGATACTGGAGCGGATAGTAACTAAAAAATTGACTTTTCTGGCTCGTAATTTTATATCCCCCAACCAGCATGGTTTTTTGCCTGGGAGGTCCACTACAACTAATTTAGCGGTCTTCTCTAAGCACTGCTTTGAAGCTTTTGAAATCCGATTTCAGGTTGATGCCATTGATGAAGAAGTCAGTGTATTTCAAAGCCTTCGACAAAGTGTGCCATGCTGCCCGTCTGGCTAAATTATATAAAACTAGCAGTACCCTGCCACGTTTCGCTGTGGCATATTGTTGTTGCACGCATAAAAAATAAGTCAAACAAAAAAGAATAATTTTCAAATTAATTAAATTCTGTAATACTTGTGGGTATACAATATTCTTTGTTTCTCCTCCTTAATCATTCATTATTATTTCTGTATTTTAGTATATAGGTTGCTCTTCACTCAAGCACCTTGTGATACACGACATTTTTTTTTTTATTATCAGGCGCAAAAACAAACAACGCAGATGGTTTTCCGACCCGTGAACATGCCACGTATAATTGACCATGGGAAAAACATGAATGTTCTAGATTTAAACCACAAACTTTTAAGGATTGGGCTTGTGATTTGTTGATTGTCATGGCAAATCATCGGGATCCTCGGAATTAGAACTTCCTCACCTTTGAATTGTCCTATCATTATCGTAGCGTAAATTACATTGTTCATCAATTTACTAACCACCAAACGCGTACCGTTGCACAGTTTTGGTTGGTTTATGTTTCGAAGCATGATTACTACGGAGCCAACCTTTAGGCGTAAATTGTGCGGTGGTAAGCCAGGCACGTCCAAAGAGTTTAAAAATTCAATTGGATAGTTGGTGGCTTCATCTTCATTTGTGACGCAGTCAATAGATTTGAATGAATGCATTGTTCCAATGATCTTATTTTGAATTATGTAGTTCAGGTCATCTACATCTTTATTCTTAGCCGCTAAAATTGCTCGCTCACTCAACCATTCATTATTTTTGTAGTTAGAAATAATATTTGGAAATACATTGTTGATAAGTTCGTCTTTTGATGAGACAAAATTACAAAAATTATTTGGAAATGATATTAATCCGCTCGATTCATCGACAGGTACTTGACCATTACCGATAGTCAGAAATTGCTCCGAGAAATCTTCAGCAGATGTATCATTAAGCAATGTAACTCTCATGTTTGTTATCAGCTGCAGTTTCTTCACATAGCGCCATAGATTTGACGATTTGAGGCAAGCGTTTATTTCGTCGGCAGCCGCAGATCTTGGAATTACTGGCAACTTTACTTTATCATTAACGCAGCATAATCCAGGCGTTTCTCCGGAAAACTTTAATGCACCACAATACTCGCAAACAACGTCCATTTGCCCAATGCAAACGCTAGGATGCAAGCTGTAATCATTGCTGCAATCGTATCGAAACGCAGCTCGATTCAAATCAGCTAAAATTTTTCGTCGCAAATTAAAATCTATTTGAGAAGCACGAAGTCGAGCCTTACTATTGCGGCTCTGTTCACGTGCAATTTCTCGTTCTTCTTCAGTCCTTTCATATGCAGTATTTTGTATTCTTCTTGCATTACGGCTTTGTCGGGAAAGATTCGATCGTCTTGGTCGCGGCATTATTAATTAAACTTCACTTCACTTCAATCCACTTGTTAATTATTTATTTAATAGAAATAGTTTTAATATTGATTTCTTACAAATATCAATAGAGAGTGCAGAGGCTCTAGTGGTGCTTCAAGTTGAGGCAATTTCACTTTCCCGGAAGCGCAACACAATCTTTTTGGTTCGTTGTTAAATTTGAGAGCCTGACTATGAATTTGACTTCGTTTGTAACTGACATTTTGACATTTGACATTTTCTTCTTAGCTGTCTGCCTAAATAAAAAAGTATGGGCCAGGGAGGAACGCTGTCGAACGGGACAAAAAGTATCCTATGTCCTTCTCCTGGCTCTAAGCTACCTCCCTACCAATTTTCACTCAAATCTGTTCTTCCGTTCTTGATTTATAAGTGTTGTAACATAAAACACGTTGTTCTTTTATATATATAGATAGGTATTCATTCCTGCCTATTAAGTTGGTTTGAGTCTTATCTGGCTGACCGACCTTGCCACGTTTCTATTGGAGACGCTATCTCAAGTCCATTTGTCACCTCCTCTGGTCTTCCACAAGGCAGCTCTCTTGGACCTCTTCTATTTATCATTTTCATTAATGACATCTCGTCATGCTTTCGTTATTCCTACTTCTTACTGTATGCGGACTGTCACTGTACTGTCACTGTAGCTGCATTAGTAACAGGAGGATATATCACGCATGTTAATCAGGCACTTATTTGTCTTTTGTATAAACCATTGTCGGATTAAAGTTGATTAGTTTGTAAATAAACTGATATTGTTTCAATTTGTGTTCAAATAAAAATAGTATCTTCAAACATAAGAAATTTACATGGTTTGGCCAATATAATTGGCACGATATAAAAGAAAATTTATAATGAACATAATATATTTTGCAGACGGTCAGCTAACGCCTAGCTCAGACTAAAAATCCCCCAAAAAATCCCAGACTAAAGGGAAGTAAACAATATTTGGACTTATTTTACAAATTTGGCACATGAGTAAGAAAAATTCCTTAAGAAATATTATAGTAAGCGTAGAAAGCAGCTAAGCGCTACCAAAAACAAAGTATCCATGGTCAACATAAAATTTTTTCTTAAACTTATTTACGCTTTTTTGCCTTTTTTAGGCAAACTATATACGAAGTTTACGATACATATCCGGTTTAAACTGCAAGGGTATATCAAATTCGCCGAAGTTAGCTTTACTTTCTTGTTTGCTCTTAAAAATGAATAAGAGGTTTTATTTATAATACGTCTTGAATAAGACGTTTTTTAATAGGTAATTGTTGTAGCTTTTGAAAAAAATATATCTTTAATTAATAAAAACAAAAGGGATAAAATTTTTCAACAAGAAACTGACATTTTTGAATTTTTGTCGCGTTTTTCGGACTCGTTCGTTCCAGCGCTGGAACCCGTCATAGAACATTTTTGTTTTTATGAGATGTCCCATAGATATGATATGTATGATATACATAGATATGTACTTTATAATCTTTGTTCAAGCTAAGCTCAAGGAGAACCGGGTTCTGGTGAGTCTTTATATTAACTACGGTCATACCTGATGGAGCACGTTTCTTCAGCGACATTACCAGCTGGTTTACGAACCAGGAACCAGGTTTCTTTTTGTCAGAGTACGTTAACAGTTAGGTCCCAGAAATTTTTTGTTGCTGTTTTCGGCCTGGGTGATAAGGGTATCATGATCCACAATAGTGACTGAATCTAGGTTCCCTGTGAGTGTGAAGCAATGTGCGGTGGACCCGGCTACTATTAGCTGGGAGCATGTGATTTTTCATGCAGGGAGTGGCGGCCACCGTCGAATTGCAGTGACCGATGTTAAGATTACGTGCCGGGCATTCGAAGACAAGGTTTCCTCCTTTCAAGTCCAGGATCTTGCTGGGTTTATTCAATAATAAAATTCAGAGTGTCTGAATTTTGAAAAAAAAAACCTTTTACTAGATACTTCTAATACCTCTACCAAAATAATATTAATATGGCGTTTTTCTTTGCTTTTGCTAATATGATTTCTAACAGGTGTGTTTCTTGCTTTTTATTCTTTTAGATCCGGTTCAAAGCAATAGGGAGCTCATTAAAGCGTTCCTGATTTTATGTTTAATTCTGTCTGTCCTTTGTCTGCCCTCATTAATTGGTCTTGATTGAATTTTACCTGTTTCCAATTATTAAAGTTAGGTATACCTGCAATAACCGATTAAATTTATACTCCTAGCAGGCCTATGGTAGAACTTTTAATATTAGAACCTTCTTAAAACCCTGCAAGGATGCTTTACAATGATTGTCCTTGTGGTTCACCCTCCTTTTAATAAGGACCGTGGTTTCCAAGGCCTGATTGCTAGAACAAGGGCCATTCTCTTGTCTCACTTGCCGTATCCAGACGCGTTTCTTCGATCGCTCTCGCCAGATTGCATTTATCTTCGATCTTAGAATTAAGGTTTTCTCCTTATATCTCCTTATCTCCGACAAGTGGATATATAACGATTAATTCTAAAAATATATTTAAATTAATAAGTTCATGAAACTATTTATTTCTTATTATATATAAGATTACGATTACATTTAATCGTTTATAGTTATTTTTGTTGCGCTTTATCTACATTCTCAAACATAAAGTCTCTCCGAGCTGTAGTCTCTGAATGTAACCGTTACATCGTAGTTAATGTGGAGTTTGTTATTCTTCACGATGCCGAACCTTCGTTGCACATCTTTTTTGTAACGCCATCTCTTACATCTGATCTGATCGACTACTCTTGGCTACAGAGAGCTACAGAGTGCATATCTCAATTATTTACACTCCACACTCTAATTTGCACAGCCAAAAAATGTGAATTTGGTGGATCCATCACGGGTGACTCATACCTGTCTTGCTGGCTTTGCAACAACTGCTCACATATTAAATGTGCTGGAGTTGGGCGCATTGGACGAAAAAGTGATCTTATCAATAAGAAGATTGGCCCGACGTGGTCTTGCGTCGCTTGCAGAGAAATCGAGTCAGAGATGCGGACTTTTATGAAACAGATTAAAAATGGTTTCCTTGATGTTCGCAAGCAATTCTCGGCAATTCCTTGCACTTGAAACCCAATTCCTTCCAAGAATCTCCAAGAAAAAAAATTCCAAACACCAACCTGCTGACTGCTAATTTATTGGGTACCCCTACATCCCATGCTGTACAAGTCGATGCATTTTCAACACCAAATATTTTACCGTCACCTACTTTTCTACCTACTGATGCTGTTCCAGTACCAAGGAACATGATGAGCTTTCCAGCAGGGAGTACAAACCTTGAGCCTCCTATCATCTTAAAGCCTCTATCGTTGGACAACCTATAAACATTCTGCTCCTGCTGTGCTGACTCCAAGGCCTCTCCAAGGCGCCTGAGCACAGTGGCCGATTTGGGTAATTTAACGACAGTTGTGGAATATCATTAAAAATAATGATAATTTTTACCCCAATAGGAAATAAAACTTATTATTTTTAATGTAGTACAATTTTTTATTTTTATTTTTTATTTTATTAAATTTTAGTAAATTTATTTAAATTTTTTTTTTTAATTGCAGGTTTACCAAATAATATAGTTTTAATTGTCCTCGTCTGAATTTAAATTTGTTTTCTGAGTCAGAATCCGAATTTTCTTCTTGAGCATTGTAGTTCAGAAGAAGATTTTGGCTTTCAATCTCAAAGAAAGAAACAGCCGAACTTGGCCGAACTTTTGGAAAATCTTGTAATTAGTGCATCTGACGATGCAAAACATCCTCCATTAAGTTTTGGTGAGAGTTTTTACGCGTAGGGCTCAAGCTAAAATTTCTTAAATCTTTGTTTCGGGCTTCTATCGCTTCTTTTGCCATCATTCCGATCGGAAGTGGTACATTTTCTATAATATCCGCCCCGTGAATCTATAATATAATATCTCTAAAATCTATAATATCCCTACCATGCTCATCCAAAAGAACCAAATGTTCGGTTAAACAACCCAAGTTCTTCCTCTCGAAACGCGTCTTAAATTTATTCGAATTTTTTCATCTTTTAGAAAGAGTGTTGCAAATCCATCGCGGAACATTATTATTTTTCAACTATATATCTAAAAATGTGATAAATTTTGATCAGTGCAGAACTCTTCTTTGTGGCGTCTGCTTTCCCATAATCTTTGTTCAAGCTAAGCTCAAGGAGAACCGGGTTCTGGTGAGTCTTTATATTTACTACGGTCGACATTACCAGCTGGTTTACGAACCAGGAACCAGGTTTCACTTTGTCAGAGTACGTTAACAGTTAGGTCCCAGAAATTTTTTGTTGCTGTTTTCGGCCTGGGTGATAAGGGTATCATGATCCACAATAGTGACTGAATCTAGGTTCCCTGTGAGTGTGAAGCAATGTGCGGTGGACCCGGCTACTATTAGCTGAGAGCATGTGATTTTCCATGCAGGGAGTGGCGGCCACCGTCGAATTGCAGTGACCGATGTTAAGATTACGTGCCGGGCATTCGAAGACAAGGTTTCCTCCTTTCAAGTCCAGGATCTTGCTGGGTTTATTCAATAATAAAATTCAGAGTGTCTGAATTTTGAAAAAAAAAAACCTTTTACTAGATACTTCTAATACCTCTACCAAAATAATATTAATATGGCGTTTTTCTTTGCTTTTGCTAATATGATTTCTAACAGGTGTGTTTCTTGCTTTTTATTCTTTTAGATCCGGTTCAAAGCAATAGGGAGCTCATTAAAGCGTTCCTGATTTTATGTTTAATTCTGTCTGTCCTTTGTCTGCCCTCATTAATTGGTCTTGATTGAATTTTACCTGTTTCCAATTATTAAAGTTAGGTATACCTGCAATAACCGATTAAATTTATACTCCTAGCAGGCCTATGGTAGAACTTTTAATATTAGAACCTTCTTAAAACCCTGCAAGGATGCTTTACAATGATTGTCCTTGTGGTTCACCCTCCTTTTAATAAGGACCGTGGTTTCCAAGGCCTGATTGCTAGAACAAGGGCCATTCTCTTGTCTCACTTGCCGTATCCAGACGCGTTTCTTCGATCGCTCTCGCCAGATTGCATTTATCTTCGATCTTAGAATTAAGGTTTTCTCCTTATATCTCCTTATCTCCGACAAGTGGATATATAACGATTAATTCTAAAAATATATTTAAATTAATAAGTTCATGAAACTATTTACTTCTTATTATATATAAGATTACGATTACATTTAAACGTTTATAGTTAATTTTGTTGCGCTTTAACTACATTCTCCAACATAAAGTCTCTCCGAGCTGTAGTCTCTGAATGTAACCGTTACATCGTAGTTAATGTGGAGTTTGTTATTCTTCACGATGCCGAACCTTCGTTGCACATCTTTTTTGTAACGCCATCTCTTACATCTGATCTGATCGACTACTCTTGGCTACAGAGAGCTACAGAGTGCATATCTCAATTATTTAGACTCCACACTCTAATTTGCACAGCCAAAAAATGTGAATTTGGTGGATCCATCACGGGTGACTCATACCTGTCTTGCTGGCTTTGCAACAACTGCTCACATATTAAATGTGCTGGAGTTGGGCGCATTGGACGAAAAAGTGATCTTATCAATAAGAAGATTGGCCCGACGTGGTCTTGCGTCGCTTGCAGAGAAATCGAGTCAGAGATGCGGACTTTTATGAAACAGATTAAAAATGGTTTCCTTGATGTTCGCAAGCAATTCTCGGCAATTCCTTGAACTTGAAACCCAATTCCTTGGTCTAACGTTGTTAAGCGAATCTCCAAGAAAAAAAATTCCAAACACCAACCGGCTGATTGCTAATTTATTGGGTACCCCTACTTCCCATGCTGTACAAGTCGATGCATTTTCAACACCAAATATTTTACCGTCACCTACTTTTCTACCTACTGATGCTGTTCCAGTACCAAGGAACATGATGAGCTTTCCAGCAGGGAGTACAAACCTTGAGCCTCCTATCATCTTAAAGCCTCTATCGTTGGACAACCTATAAACATTCTGCTCCTGCTGTGCTGACTCCAAGGCCTCTCCAAGGCGCCTGAGCACAGTGGCCGATTTGGGTAATTTAACGACAGTTGTGGAATATCATTAAAAATAATGATAATTTTTACCCCAATAGGAAATAAAACTTATTATTTTTAATGTAGTACAATTTTTTATTTTTATTTTTTATTTTATTAAATTTTAGTAAATTTATTTAATTTTTTTTTTTTAATTGCAGGTTTACCAAATAATATAGTTTTAATTGTCCTCGTCTGAATTTAAATTTGTTTTCTGAGTCAGAATCCGAATTTTCTTCTTGAGCATTGTAGTTCAGAAGAAGATTTTGGCTTTCAATCTCAAAGAAAACAGCCTTGCTAGAGTTATTGGCCGAACTTTTGGAAAATCTTGTAATTAGTGCATCTGACGATGCAAAACATCCTCCATTAAGTTTTGGTGAGAGTTTTTACGCGTATGGCTCAAGCTAAAATTTCTTAAATCTTTGTTTCGGGCTTCTATCGCTTCTTTTGCCATCATTCCGATCGGAAGTGGTACATTTTCTATAATATCCGCCCCGTGAATCTATAATAAAATATCTCTAAAATCTATAATATCCGTACCATGCTCATCCAAAAGAACCAAATGTTCGGTTAAACAACCCAAGTTCTTCCTCTCGAAACGCGTCTTAAATTTATTCGAATTTTTTCATCTTTTAGAAAGAGTGTTGCAAATCCATCGCGGAACATTATTATTTTTCAACTATATATCTAAAAATGTGATAAATTTTGATCAGTGCAGAACTCTTCTTTGTGGCGTCTGCTTTCCCATAATCTTTGTTCAAGCTAAGCTCAAGGAGAACCGGGTTCTGGTGAGTCTTTATATTTACTACGGTCGACATTACCAGCTGGTTTACGAACCAGGAACCAGGTTTCACTTTGTCAGAGTACGTTAACAGTTAGGTCCCAGAAATTTTTTGTTGCTGTTTTCGGCCTGGGTGATAAGGGTATCATGATCCACAATAGTGACTGAATCTAGGTTCCCTGTGAGTGTGAAGCAATGTGCGGTGGACCCGGCTACTATTAGCTGAGAGCATGTGATTTTCCATGCAGGGAGTGGCGGCCACCGTCGAATTGCAGTGACCGATGTTAAGATTACGTGCCGGGCATTCGAAGACAAGGTTTCCTCCTTTCAAGTCCAGGATCTTGCTGGGTTTATTCAATAATAAAATTCAGAGTGTCTGAATTTTGAAAAAAAAAACCTTTTACTAGATACTTCTAATACCTCTACCAAAATAATATTAATATGGCGTTTTTCTTTGCTTTTGCTAATATGATTTCTAACAGGTGTGTTTCTTGCTTTTTATTCTTTTAGATCCGGTTCAAAGCAATAGGGAGCTCATTAAAGCGTTCCTGATTTTATGTTTAATTCTGTCTGTCCTTTGTCTGCCCTCATTAATTGGTCTTGATTGAATTTTACCTGTTTCCAATTATTAAAGTTAGGTATACCTGCAATAACCGATTAAATTTATACTCCTAGCAGGCCTATGGTAGAACTTTTAATATTAGAACCTTCTTAAAACCCTGCAAGGATGCTTTACAATGATTGTCCTTGTGGTTCACCCTCCTTTTAATAAGGACCGTGGTTTCCAAGGCCTGATTGCTAGAACAAGGGCCATTCTCTTGTCTCACTTGCCGTATCCAGACGCGTTTCTTCGATCGCTCTCGCCAGATTGCATTTATCTTCGATCTTAGAATTAAGGTTTTCTCCTTATATCTCCTTATCTCCGACAAGTGGATATATAACGATTAATTCTAAAAATATATTTAAATTAATAAGTTCATGAAACTATTTACTTCTTATTATATATAAGATTACGATTACATTTAAACGTTTATAGTTAATTTTGTTGCGCTTTAACTACATTCTCCAACATAAAGTCTCTCCGAGCTGTAGTCTCTGAATGTAACCGTTACATCGTAGTTAATGTGGAGTTTGTTATTCTTCACGATGCCGAACCTTCGTTGCACATCTTTTTTGTAACGCCATCTCTTACATCTGATCTGATCGACTACTCTTGGCTACAGAGAGCTACAGAGTGCATATCTCAATTATTTAGACTCCACACTCTAATTTGCACAGCCAAAAAATGTGAATTTGGTGGATCCATCACGGGTGACTCATACCTGTCTTGCTGGCTTTGCAACAACTGCTCACATATTAAATGTGCTGGGGTTGGGCGCATTGGACGAAAAAGTGATCTTATCAATAAGAAGATTGGCCCGACGTGGTCTTGCGTCGCTTGCAGAGAAATCGAGTCAGAGATGCGGACTTTTATGAAACAGATTAAAAATGGTTTCCTTGATGTTCGCAAGCAATTCTCGGCAATTCCTTGAACTTGAAACCCAATTCCTTGGTCTAACGTTGTTAAGCGAATCTCCAAGAAAAAAAATTCCAAACACCAACCTGCTGACTGCTAATTTATTGGGTACCCCTACTTCCCATGCTGTACAAGTCGATGCATTTTCAACACCAAATATTTGACCGTCACCTACTTTTCTACCTACTGATGCTGTTCCAGTACCAAGGAACATGATGAGCTTTCCAGCAGGGAGTACAAACCTTGAGCCTCCTATCATCTTAAAGCCTCTATCGTTGGACAACCTATAAACATTCTGCTCCTGCTGTGCTGACTGCAAGGCCTCTCCAAGGCGCCTGAGCACAGTGGCCGATTTGGGTAATTTAGCGACAGTTGTGGAATATCATTAAAAATAATGATAATTTTTACCCCAATAGGAAATAAAACTTATTATTTTTAATGTAGTACAATTTTTTATTTTTATTTTTTATTTTATTAAATTTTAGTAAATTTATTTAATTTTTTTTTTTTTTAATTGCAGGTTTACCAAATAATATAGTTTTAATTGTCCTCGTCTGAATTTAAATTTGTTTTCTGAGTCAGAATCCGAATTTTCTTCTTGAGCATTGTAGTTCAGAAGAAGATTTTGGCTTTCAATCTCAAAGAAAACAGCCTTGCTAGAGTAATTGGCCGAACTTTTGGAAAATCTTGTAATTAGTGCATCTGACGATGCAAAACATCCTCCATTAAGTTTTGGTGAGAGTTTTTACGCGTATGGCTCAAGCTAAAATTTCTTAAATCTTTGTTTCGGGCTTCTATCGCTTCTTTTGCCATCATTCCGATCGGAAGTGGTACATTTTCTATAATATCCGCCCCGTGAATCTATAATATAATATCTATAAAATCTATAATATCCGTACCATGCTCATCCAAAAGAACAAAATGTTCGGTTAAACAACCCAAGTTCTTCCTCTCGAAACGCGTCTTAAATTTATTCGAATTTTTTCATCTTTTAGAAAGAGTGTTGCAAATCCATCGCGGAACATTATTATTTATCAACTATATATCTAAAAATGTGATCAAGTTTGATCAGTGCAGAACTCTTCTTTGTGGCGTCTGCTTTCCCATAATCTTTGTTCAAGCTAAGCTCAAGGAGAACCGGGTTCTGGTGAGTCTTTATATTTACTACGGTCGACATTACCAGCTGGTTTACGAACCAGGAACCAGGTTTCACTTTGTCAGAGTACGTTAACAGTTAGGTCCCAGAAATTTTTTGTTGCTGTTTTCGGCCTGGGTGATAAGGGTATCATGATCCACAATAGTGACTGAATCTAGGTTCCCTGTGAGTGTGAAGCAATGTGCGGTGGACCCGGCTACTATTAGCTGAGAGCATGTGATTTTCCATGCAGGGAGTGGCGGCCACCGTCGAATTGCAGTGACCGATGTTAAGATTACGTGCCGGGCATTCGAAGACAAGGTTTCCTCCTTTCAAGTCCAGGATCTTGCTGGGTTTATTCAATAATAAAATTCAGAGTGTCTGAATTTTGAAAAAAAAAAACCTTTTACTAGATACTTCTAATACCTCTACCAAAATAATATTAATATGGCGTTTTTCTTTGCTTTTGCTAATATGATTTCTAACAGGTGTGTTTCTTGCTTTTTATTCTTTTAGATCCGGTTCAAAGCAATAGGGAGCTCATTAAAGCGTTCCTGATTTTATGTTTAATTCTGTCTGTCCTTTGTCTGCCCTCATTAATTGGTCTTGATTGAATTT
Source organism: Drosophila bipectinata (assembly GCF_030179905.1). Lineage (NCBI taxonomy): Eukaryota > Metazoa > Arthropoda > Insecta > Diptera > Drosophilidae > Drosophila > Drosophila bipectinata. The sequence goes on along the minus strand of NC_091740.1, from coordinate 14,436,568 downwards.
TACCTGTTTCCAATTATTAAAGTTAGGTATACCTGCAATAACCGATTAAATTTATACTCCTAGCAGGCCTATGGTAGAACTTTTAATATTAGAACCTTCTTAAAACCCTGCAAGGATGCTTTACAATGATTGTCCTTGTGGTTCACCCTCCTTTTAATAAGGACCGTGGTTTCCAAGGCCTGATTGCTAGAACAAGGGCCATTCTCTTGTCTCACTTGCCGTATCCAGACGCGTTTCTTCGATCGCTCTCGCCAGATTGCATTTATCTTCGATCTTAGAATTAAGGTTTTCTCCTTATATCTCCTTATCTCCGACAAGTGGATATATAACGATTAATTCTAAAAATATATTAAAATTAATAAGTTCATGAAACTATTTACTTCTTATTATATATAAGATTACGATTACATTTAAACGTTTATAGTTAATTTTGTTGCGCTTTAACTACATTCTCCAACATAAAGTCTCTCCGAGCTGTAGTCTCTGAATGTAACCGTTACATCGTAGTTAATGTGGAGTTTGTTATTCTTCACGATGCCGAACCTTCGTTGCACATCTTTTTTGTAACGCCATCTCTTACATCTGATCTGATCGATTACTCTTGGCTACAGAGAGCTACAGAGTGCATATCTCAATTATTTAGACTCCACACTCTAATTTGCACAGCCAAAAAATGTGAATTTGGTGGATCCATCACGGGTGACTCATACCTGTCTTGCTGGCTTTGCAACAACTGCTCACATATTAAATGTGCTGGAGTTGGGCGCATTGGACGAAAAAGTGATCTTATCAATAAGAAGATTGGCCCGACGTGGTCTTGCGTCGCTTGCAGAGAAATCGAGTCAGAGATGCGGACTTTTATGAAACAGATTAAAAATGGTTTCCTTGATGTTCGCAAGCAATTCTCGGCAATTCCTTGAACTTGAAACCCAATTCCTTGGTCTAACGTTGTTAAGCGAATCTCCAAGAAAAAAAATTCCAAACACCAACCTGCTGACTGCTAATTTATGGGGTACCCCTACTTCCCATGCTGTACAAGTCGATGCATTTTCAACACCAAATATTTTACCGTCACCTACTTTTCTACCTACTGATGCTGTTCCAGTACCAAGGAACATGATGAGCTTTCCAGCAGGGAGTACAAACCTTGAGCCTCCTATCATCTTAAAGCCTCTATCGTTGGACAACCTATAAACATTCTGCTCCTGCTGTGCTGACTCCAAGGCCTCTCCAAGGCGCCTGAGCACAGTGGCCGATTTGGGTAATTTAACGACAGTTGTGGAATATCATTAAAAATAATGATAATTTTTACCCCAATAGGAAATAAAACTTATTATTTTTAATGTAGTACAGTTTTTTATTTTTATTTTTTATTTTATTAAATTTTAGTAAATTTATTTAATTTTTTTTTTTTTAATTGCAGGTTTACCAAATAATATAGTTTTAATTGTCCTCGTCTGAATTTAAATTTGTTTTCTGAGTCAGAATCCGAATTTTCTTCTTGAGCATTGTAGTTCAGAAGAAGATTTTGGCTTTCAATCTCAAAGAAAACAGCCGAACTTGGCCGAACTTTTGGAAAATCTTGTAATTAGTGCATCTGACGATGCAAAACATCCTCCATTAAGTTTTGGTGAGAGTTTTTACGCGTATGGCTCAAGCTAAAATTTCTTAAATCTTTGTTTCGGGCTTCTATCGCTTCTTTTGCCATCATTCCGATCGGAAGTGGTACATTTTCTATAATATCCGCCCCGTGAATCTATAATATAATATCTCTAAAATCTATAATATCCGTACCATGCTCATCCAAAAGAACCAAATGTTCGGTTAAACAACCCAAGTTCTTCCTCTCGAAACGCGTCTTAAATTTATTCGAATTTTTTCATCTTTTAGAAAGAGTGTTGCAAATCCATCGCGGAACATTATTATTTTTCAACTATATATCTAAAAATGTGATAAATTTTGATCAGTGCAGAACTCTTCTTTGTGGCGTCTGCTTTCCCATAATCTTTGTTCAAGCTAAGCTCAAGGAGAACCGGGTTCTGGTGAGTCTTTATATTTACTACGGTCGACATTACCAGCTGGTTTACGAACCAGGAACCAGGTTTCACTTTGTCAGAGTACGTTAACAGTTAGGTCCCAGAAATTTTTTGTTGCTGTTTTCGGCCTGGGTGATAAGGGTATCATGATCCACAATAGTGACTGAATCTAGGTTCCCTGTGAGTGTGAAGCAATGTGCGGTGGACCCGGCTACTATTAGCTGAGAGCATGTGATTTTCCATGCAGGGAGTGGCGGCCACCGTCGAATTGCAGTGACCGATGTTAAGATTACGTGCCGGGCATTCGAAGACAAGGTTTCCTCCTTTCAAGTCCAGGATCTTGCTGGGTTTATTCAATAATAAAATTCAGAGTGTCTGAATTTTGAAAAAAAAAAACCTTTTACTAGATACTTCTAATACCTCTACCAAAATAATATTAATATGGCGTTTTTCTTTGCTTTTGCTAATATGATTTCTAACAGGTGTGTTTCTTGCTTTTTATTCTTTTAGATCCGGTTCAAAGCAATAGGGAGCTCATTAAAGCGTTCCTGATTTTATGTTTAATTCTGTCTGTCCTTTGTCTGCCCTCATTAATTGGTCTTGATTGAATTTTACCTGTTTCCAATTATTAAAGTTAGGTATACCTGCAATAACCGATTAAATTTATACTCCTAGCAGGCCTATGGTAGAACTTTTAATATTAGAACCTTCTTAAAACCCTGCAAGGATGCTTTACAATGATTGTCCTTGTGGTTCACCCTCCTTTTAATAAGGACCGTGGTTTCCAAGGCCTGATTGCTAGAACAAGGGCCATTCTCTTGTCTCACTTGCCGTATCCAGACGCGTTTCTTCGATCGCTCTCGCCAGATTGCATTTATCTTCGATCTTAGAATTAAGGTTTTCTCCTTATATCTCCTTATCTCCGACAAGTGGATATATAACGATTAATTCTAAAAATATATTAAAATTAATAAGTTCATGAAACTATTTACTTCTTATTATATATAAGATTACGATTACATTTAAACGTTTATAGTTAATTTTGTTGCGCTTTAACTACATTCTCCAACATAAAGTCTCTCCGAGCTGTAGTCTCTGAATGTAACCGTTACATCGTAGTTAATGTGGAGTTTGTTATTCTTCACGATGCCGAACCTTCGTTGCACATCTTTTTTGTAACGCCATCTCTTACATCTGATCTGATCGACTACTCTTGGCTACAGAGAGCTACAGAGTGCATATCTCAATTATTTAGACTCCACACTCTAATTTGCACAGCCAAAAAATGTGAATTTGGTGGATTCATCACGGGTGACTCATACCTGTCTTGCTGGCTTTGCAACAACTGCTCACATATTAAATGTGCTGGAGTTGGGCGCATTGGACGAAAAAGTGATCTTATCAATAAGAAGATTGGCCCGACGTGGTCTTGCGTCGCTTGCAGAGAAATCGAGTCAGAGATGCGGACTTTTATGAAACAGATTAAAAATGGTTTCCTTGATGTTCGCAAGCAATTCTCGGCAATTCCTTGAACTTGAAACCCAATTCCTTGGTCTAACGTTGTTAAGCGAATCTCCAAGAAAAAAAATTCCAAACACCAACCTGCTGACTGCTAATTTATTGGGTACCCCTACTTCCCATGCTGTACAAGTCGATGCATTTTCAACACCAAATATTTTACCGTCACCTACTTTTCTACCTACTGATGCTGTTCCAGTACCAAGGAACATGATGAGCTTTCCAGCAGGGAGTACAAACCTTGAGCCTCCTATCATCTTAAAGCCTCTATCGTTGGACAACCTATAAACATTCTGCTCCTGCTGTGCTGACTCCAAGGCCTCTCCAAGGCGCCTGAGCACAGTGGCCGATTTGGGTAATTTAACGACAGTTGTGGAATATCATTAAAAATAATGATAATTTTTACCCCAATAGGAAATAAAACTTATTATTTTTAATGTAGTACAGTTTTTTATTTTTATTTTTTATTTTATTAAATTTTAGTAAATTTATTTAATTTTTTTTTTTAATTGCAGGTTTACCAAATAATATAGTTTTAATTGTCCTCGTCTGAATTTAAATTTGTTTTCTGAGTCAGAATCCGAATTTTCTTCTTGAGCATTGTAGTTCAGAAGAAGATTTTGGCTTTCAATCTCAAAGAAAACAGCCGAACTTGGCCGAACTTTTGGAAAATCTTGTAATTAGTGCATCTGACGATGCAAAACATCCTCCATTAAGTTTTGGTGAGAGTTTTTACGCGTATGGCTCAAGCTAAAATTTCTTAAATCTTTGTTTCGGGCTTCTATCGCTTCTTTTGCCATCATTCCGATCGGAAGTGGTACATTTTCTATAATATCCGCCCCGTGAATCTATAATATAATATCTCTAAAATCTATAATATCCGTACCATGCTCATCCAAAAGAACCAAATGTTCGGTTAAACAACCCAAGTTCTTCCTCTCGAAACGCGTCTTAAATTTATTCGAATTTTTTCATCTTTTAGAAAGAGTGTTGCAAATCCATCGCGGAACATTATTATTTTTCAACTATATATCTAAAAATGTGATAAATTTTGATCAGTGCAGAACTCTTCTTTGTGGCGTCTGCTTTCCCATAATCTTTGTTCAAGCTAAGCTCAAGGAGAACCGGGTTCTGGTGAGTCTTTATATTTACTACGGTCGACATTACCAGCTGGTTTACGAACCAGGAACCAGGTTTCACTTTGTCAGAGTACGTTAACAGTTAGGTCCCAGAAATTTTTTGTTGCTGTTTTCGGCCTGGGTGATAAGGGTATCATGATCCACAATAGTGACTGAATCTAGGTTCCCTGTGAGTGTGAAGCAATGTGCGGTGGACCCGGCTACTATTAGCTGAGAGCATGTGATTTTCCATGCAGGGAGTGGCGGCCACCGTCGAATTGCAGTGACCGATGTTAAGATTACGTGCCGGGCATTCGAAGACAAGGTTTCCTCCTTTCAAGTCCAGGATCTTGCTGGGTTTATTCAATAATAAAATTCAGAGTGTCTGAATTTTGAAAAAAAAAACCTTTTACTAGATACTTCTAATACCTCTACCAAAATAATATTAATATGGCGTTTTTCTTTGCTTTTGCTAATATGATTTCTAACAGGTGTGTTTCTTGCTTTTTATTCTTTTAGATCCGGTTCAAAGCAATAGGGAGCTCATTAAAGCGTTCCTGATTTTATGTTTAATTCTGTCTGTCCTTTGTCTGCCCTCATTAATTGGTCTTGATTGAATTTTACCTGTTTCCAATTATTAAAGTTAGGTATACCTGCAATAACCGATTAAATTTATACTCCTAGCAGGCCTATGGTAGAACTTTTAATATTAGAACCTTCTTAAAACCCTGCAAGGATGCTTTACAATGATTGTCCTTGTGGTTCACCCTCCTTTTAATAAGGACCGTGGTTTCCAAGGCCTGATTGCTAGAACAAGGGCCATTCTCTTGTCTCACTTGCCGTATCCAGACGCGTTTCTTCGATCGCTCTCGCCAGATTGCATTTATCTTCGATCTTAGAATTAAGGTTTTCTCCTTATATCTCCTTATCTCCGACAAGTGGATATATAACGATTAATTCTAAAAATATATTAAAATTAATAAGTTCATGAAACTATTTACTTCTTATTATATATAAGATTACGATTACATTTAAACGTTTATAGTTAATTTTGTTGCGCTTTAACTACATTCTCCAACATAAAGTCTCTCCGAGCTGTAGTCTCTGAATGTAACCGTTACATCGTAGTTAATGTGGAGTTTGTTATTCTTCACGATGCCGAACCTTCGTTGCACATCTTTTTTGTAACGCCATCTCTTACATCTGATCTGATCGACTACTCTTGGCTACAGAGAGCTACAGAGTGCATATCTCAATTATTTAGACTCCACACTCTAATTTGCACAGCCAAAAAATGTGAATTTGGTGGATTCATCACGGGTGACTCATACCTGTCTTGCTGGCTTTGCAACAACTGCTCACATATTAAATGTGCTGGAGTTGGGCGCATTGGACGAAAAAGTGATCTTATCAATAAGAAGATTGGCCCGACGTGGTCTTGCGTCGCTTGCAGAGAAATCGAGTCAGAGATGCGGACTTTTATGAAACAGATTAAAAATGGTTTCCTTGATGTTCGCAAGCAATTCTCGGCAATTCCTTGAACTTGAAACCCAATTCCTTGGTCTAACGTTGTTAAGCGAATCTCCAAGAAAAAAAATTCCAAACACCAACCTGCTGACTGCTAATTTATTGGGTACCCCTACTTCCCATGCTGTACAAGTCGATGCATTTTCAACACCAAATATTTTACCGTCACCTACTTTTCTACCTACTGATGCTGTTCCAGTACCAAGGAACATGATGAGCTTTCCAGCAGGGAGTACAAACCTTGAGCCTCCTATCATCTTAAAGCCTCTATCGTTGGACAACCTATAAACATTCTGCTCCTGCTGTGCTGACTCCAAGGCCTCTCCAAGGCGCCTGAGCACAGTGGCCGATTTGGGTAATTTAGCGACAGTTGTGGAATATCATTAAAAATAATGATAATTTTTACCCCAATAGGAAATAAAACTTATTATTTTTAATGTAGTAAAATTTTTAATTTTTTTTTTTATTTTATTAAATTTTAGTAAATTTATTTAATTTTTTTTTTTTTAATTGCAGGTTTACCAAATAATATAGTTTTAATTGTCCTCGTCTGAATTTAAATTTGTTTTCTGAGTCAGAATCCGAATTTTCTTTTTGAGCATTGTAGTTCAGGAGAAGATTTTGGCTTTCAATCTCAAAGAAAGAAACAGCCGAACTTGGCCGAACTTTTGGAAAATCTTGTAATTAGTGCATCTGACGATGCAAAACATCCTCCATTAAGTTTTGGTGAGAGTTTTTACGCGTATGGCTCAAGCTAAAATTTCTTAAATCTTTGTTTCGGGCTTCTATCGCTTCTTTTGCCATCATTCCGATCGGAAGTGGTACATTTTCTATAATATCCGCCCCGTGAATCTATAATATAATATCTATAAAATCTATAATATCCGTACCATGCTCATCCAAAAGAACCAAATGTTCGGTTAAACAACCCAAGTTCTTCCTCTCGAAACGCGTCTTAAATTTATTCGAATTTTTTCATCTTTTAGAAAGAGTGTTGCAAATCCATCGCGGAACATTATTATTTATCAACTATATATCTAAAAATGTGATCAAGTTTGATCAGTGCAGAACTCTTCTTTGTGGCGTCTGCTTTCCCATGCCATACTTCTAAAAGTGCTTGTTTACAGGCGGACAAGATAGCTGAAAATATGTGGCTAAATTTAACAGGAGCACGTTGGGGCAGCTAAACATGGATAATTTATACACTAGACGAACCATAGTTTACCACAAATACCACTATACGCTTTTTGCGGCCCGAGGCGACCTTCTCAAAGTTTTTCTCTTTAAAAGTTGAAATTAGTTATACAAAAGGGTAATACCATCATTGCTGGTTTTAAACATAAATTATGAATGCAACATTTACTCACAGGTCACAAAACTTTTATTTTCGTTTACTACAATACCTTAAACTTTGAAAAAATGCTAAAATTGATTTCAAACAGACAAAATCAAAAAAAGTGTCGCAAATATAAAAAGACATCGATCAAGGCAAATTCTACACCTAAAAATTGTTTAGTACCATATGTTAGCTTTGAAAGGTTACATAAGCTGATCCAGTTGATCAAGTTTATAGGTTTTGGTATTTGTTTAACGATATTCAATTATTTGACTATCGGTAGGAATCAAAATTTTCATTAATTTTAACAGTTGAAAATTTGCTTAATCTGACGCTAGAATAGCCAAATCGGCCACTATGCTGAGGATCTTCTGGACTTACTCTGAGGGCGGCTGCTCCCCGTAAGGCCATTTTTGTCTCTCGCGTTATGTCGGATGCTAGTGTTGATGATGTCAGGAGTCACCTGTTAAACCATCTTAAGGTAGTCACTAATGAAAAAGCTGTTTTTAAGTTTAACTTGAAACATGACGTTCAATATCTTCTTTCAAAATAGTCCTACCGGATTCCTACCACGAAAAAGCTCTCGATCCTGTAGCCTGTCCTGAGCACAGTATCATTCATGAATTCCTAGCAAAAGGCGCTCAGAATCCTAGCCCTGCAGAAGTGGCTTCAAAAAACTGAATAACAAAGTATTTTCTTGTTCCTATCAAAACGTTCGAGTATTCTGGGTAAATTGAGCCAATTTTTTACAAAGAGTGCTTCTTTTGATTTTGATTCTATTGTGCTTACTGAAACCTGGCTTAATTTCTCTGTCTCTGATAATAAAATTTTTGTTCCAAAGTTCACTGTGTTTTGGGTCTTCCATCTTTAGCAGGTTGTGTCCTCATTGCAGTTAATAATGAGTACCTTGCTAAACTTATTCATTTCTCGAATGAGTTCGGAATAGACTTCATTGCGATGAAATTTTTAACTGGTTCGTTTCATATTTTCCTGACCTGTTCCTATAGTCCTCCGATGGTTGAAGATGTTGAATATTTTCACCACCTAGAGGCTATTAAGTCTGTTTTTTCATTAGTCAAGGACTCTGATTTAATCCTAGTCATGAGAGATTTCAACCTTTCCCTCATTTCCTGGATCCCGTCTGGGGAAGACAATTCCCTGCTTTCCATTTGTCATAACGACTTTATCGATGGCTTAACTGATTTTGCCCTATTTGAACTTAAGTTTTCAATGTGTCATTCATTCGGTCCTCGCCGCTATCGCTTCCTGAAGGCTTTCCCCATCCTACCGATGTTATTGCCTTTCACAATCATTTGGCTGAAATTGATTGGAATTTTCTGTCATTTATAAACACAATTGAAGCAGCTACGAATTCTTTTTACGAAATAATTCATAATGCGTTGAATAAATTTGTTCCTGAAATCCCATCGTCATTGTCTACAAAACCACCTTGGCTTAATTACACAGTGCGACAGTGATTTGGAACTTTTGAAGAGACCTAGTAGAAATTGTTCATTAGGTCGAGTATAGTATAAAACCATGTTTGAAATTTTTCATACACCCTCAAGTCTTGATTTATTTCGAAAAAAACGGTTTTTCGAAAGTGTTTTGCTCTTAAAAATTCCTGAACGCGTAATTTTAGTCCGATTTTCAATTTTTTTACGTTTTTCAATAGTTAAATGTCGTAGCTTTTGAAAAAAAAAATACATCTTTAATTTATTTCAACAAAAAGTATAAAATTTTTACGCAATAAACTGACATTTTTGAATTTTTGTCGTGTTTTTCGGACTTTGACGCCATTTTTTCGGTACAACTTCCAAGAAATGGTATCATTTTTGACACATATCAATATTGTCTCGTTAATTCTGAATAAAACGAGACCAATTTCATTAGGAAATTATGAAAATTGTTGAAGTTATAACGCTAAAAAATATTGATATGTGTCAAAAATGATACCATTTCTTGGAAGTTGTACCAAAAAAATGGCGTCAAAGTCCGAAAAACACGACGAAAATTCAAAAATGTCAGTTTCTTGCGTAAAAATTGTATCCTTTTTGTTGAAATAAATTAAAGATCTATTTATTTTAAAAAACCTACAACATTTACCTATTGAAAGACGTAAACAATTTTTAAATCGGTTTAAAATTTAGTGCTTAGGAATTTTTAAGAGCAAAAAAGTCCCGAAACCCCGTTTTTCTAAATAAATCCAGATTTTGAGGGTGTTAGAAAAATTTTAAATACGGTTTTATACTATATTCGACCTAATGAACAATTCTTACTAGGTCTCTTCAAAAGTTCCTCCAAATTTTTTTTTTTCGCACTGTGTAATTTGTGGTGTTTTTCGTGTAAATCTTTGATAAAAATGTGCGTATTTTTAGTTCGTATATGTTGTGCGTTACAATTTTTGTGTAGGTATTTCCCCCCGGTTGCCCCCAAATGAAATTTATATTTCAAGATTATAAAAATGTTTATTTCAGCCTGCCGCAGCAAATTTTCCATAAAAAAAATGCAAACTAACCTCTTTTTCCATCTTTATCTAGGAGGCAAGCACGTTTTTGTTCTGTGTCTGTTATGTTGTTGCAATATTAATATGGAACATTCTTAGCAACTTTTCATTGTTGATGGTAAAGTTTGTAAAAATCCACAAAATGCTTTAGATGCCAAGCCAACAGAAATAAACAACCTAAAAATTAAAAAAAAAAAAGAAGTTCATGAGGAGCGATTTGAGTTTGGACTGTAACCGCTTCATGCGTATATACGATTTTTGAATATTTTCTTCACCTATCGTACAAATTGGACGAAAAATTATGTCAAATTCGATCCTAAGAGGCTAAAGATAAGATTTCATTGAGAAAACAATTTATTCATGAGGTCTAATAGTAGATCAACCTAGAACTGGAGGTTTTATCTCACCCCGTCGCACAGTGGTCGCGCTTGTATGGAACCGCGGCCATAAATACTTATAGATGTGCTGTCGTTTCACCAAAAATCTAGAAAAATATTATAAAACAAGAAAGGAAAGCTAACTTCGGGCGGAGCCGAAGTTTATATACCCTTGCAGTTAAAACCGGATATATATCGCAAACATCGGATATAGTTGGCCGATCCTTATGGGAATAGGAATATATAATCCAATTTATTACAGTACAAAATCTAAAAAAAGGCCCAAACTTCTATCTTCAAAAATACGAAAGTTGATATTTCTACCAAATACCATTTCCGATCGTTCAGTTATATGGCAGCTATGAGATATAGTCGGCCGATCCTAATGAAATTTGGTAGGTTGGATCAACTGACCAAGAATTAAATCTGTACTAAGTTCCAGCTTTCTATCTTCAAAAACACGAAAGTTGGGTCATTTCCGATCGTTCAGTTATATGGCAGCTATAGGATATAGTCGGCCGATCCGGGCCGTTCCGACTTATATACTGCGTGCAAAGGAAAGAAGGGTGTGTGCAAAGTTTCAAGACGATAGCTTTAAAACTGAGAGACTAGTTCGCGTAGAAACAGTCAGACGGACAGACAGACGGACAGACGGACAGACGGACATGCTCATATCAACTCAGGAGGTGATCCTGATCAAGAATATATATACTTTATAGGGTCGGAGATGTCTCCTTCACTGCGTTGCACACTTTTGACCAAAATTATAATACCCTCTGCAAGGGTATAAATATGATAAAACAAGAAAGCAAAGCTAACTTCGGGCGGAGCCGAAGTTGATATACCCTTGCAGCTAAAACCGGATATATATCGCAAACATCGGATAAAGTTGGCCGATCCTTATGATTACATCATAATAAAAGTCCCAAGCTTCTATCTTCAAAAATATGAAAGTTGATATTTCTACCAAAAACCATTTCCGATCGTACAGTTATATGTCAGCTATAGGATATAGTCAACCGATCGTTATGAAATTTAGTAGATCGGATTAACTGACCAAAAATAGAATGTGTACCAAGTGCCAGCTTTCTATCATCAAAAACACGAAAGTTGAGTCATTTCCGATCGTTCAGTTATATGGCAGCTATAGGATATAGTCGGCCGATCCTTATGAAATTTGGCATGTCGTATTATTTTGCCAAAAATAGCTCTCAAGTCAAATTTGAACTCTCTAACTCTAAAAACACCAAAGTTATACCATTTCCAATCAATCAGTTATATGGCAGCTATAGGATATAGTCGGCCGATCCCGGCCGTTCCGACTTATATACTGCGTGCAAAGGAAAGAAGGGTGTGTGCAAAGTTTCAAGACGATAGCTTCAAAACTGAGAGACAAGAAACAGACAGACAGACGGACAGACGGACATGCTCATATCAACTCAGGAGGTGATCCTGACCAAGAATATATATACTTTATAGGGTCGGAGATGTCTCCTTCACTGCGTTCCACACTTTTGGACAAAACTATAATACCCTCTGCAAGGGTATAAAAAGTTACCAGATCGTAGCACTATATCCTACAGCTTCCATAGGAACGATTGCATCAGTGATGGCGCTTTCATTAGAAAGCAGTCATAAATCATTTCTAATGGTCAGATCCGGCTAATATTTCTACTGTAAGTTATTTACAAATATAATACTAAAATAAAAAAATATTTGACTGATTGCCTTAAAAGAAAGTATGATAACAAAAAAATAGTTTAATAAATTTAAGTAGAATACGAACAATATTGTCTTTAGCAGCGGTGATTTTTCGATAGAAGTAATTTTTCTTTGACTACTAATAAATGGGTCAGAGCTTAAAAGCAATCTGTTTAGTAAATCTGTATTTGAGGCGACGCGTCAAATTTTGCGCGTATGTTGCAAGTCCCAGAGAGTCACGGAATTTTTTAATATCTTTAATTCTCGCCTTAGCTGCTTCTTCAGAAAGCTCTCCAATCGATTATAAAGAATGTTTTATAATATCAGGAGCATGAAGTCAAACATTATGAACCGATTCATCGGGATCCTTTTTTGGTTTTAGCTCCCTTATGACTTTTTCGATTTCGATCGGCCGGAATGAAGGTGTAGTTGGCAGAGGTGTAGCTTCCGACTGAAATTAGAATGAGCTTCTGGCTGAATTTTTAGGCTGCCTCAAATTCAATAAAAGGAGGATTGAATTTGGGGCAGAAATTGGCTGGGAGACATTTTGGAGATGTGATACGAATTTTTTAGCTCTGTCTTCGTCGCTGCGAGCCCAGCACCCCAAAGAATTTCTTATCGGAGTGGTCGTTTCAATAGGGTGACGCAAAAGGGGATACACACCGCAGCTGTGCATTTTCTCCCTGTTGGTAAAGAGCCTGATCCAGTGATTGGGTTGCTTCCTTAAGGCGTTGCTGCGACGCTAGTGATCTGCTGTTTTGCCAATCACGACGCGTGCGCCTCTTTTCTTGCAGAAGCGGATCGGTTTGCCGATTGGAAGCCGAAGTTTTTCTTAGCGTTGTTTTTATTTACACCTTTGTTACATGAAAATTGTTACCGTCTCAACGCCATCAACAATTTGGTTGACCATGCGTTCGAGTTTTCTTCCTGATATAGATTGAAGGGGTTTTGGCCTTTTTATACCCTTGCAGAGGGTATTATAATTTTGTCCAAAAGTGTGCAACGCAGTGAAGGAGACATCTCCGACCCTATAAAGTATATATATTCTTGATCAGGATCACCTCCTGAGTTGATATGAGCATGTCCGTCTGTCCGTCTGTCCGTCTGTCTGTCTGTCCGTCTGTCTGTTTCTACGCAAACTAGTCTCTCAGTTTTAAAGCTATCGTCTTGAAACTTTGCACACACCCTTCTTTCCTTTGCACGCAGTATATAAGTCGGAACGGCCCGGATCGGCCGACTATATCCTATAGCTGCCATATAACTGATTTATCGGAAATGGTATAACTTTGGTATTTTTAGAGTTAGAGAGTTTAAATTTTAGGTGAGAGCTATTTTTGGCAAAATAATACGACATGCCAAATTTCATAAGGATCGGCCGACTATATCCTATAGCTGTCATATAACTGAACGATCGGAAATGACCCAACTTTCGTGTTTTTGAAGATAGAAAGCTGGAATTTAGTACAGACTCTATTTTTGGTCAGTTGATCCAACCTACCAAATTTCATTAGGATCGGCCGTCTATATCCTATAGCTGCCATATAACTGAACGATCGGAAATGGCATTTAATAGCAGTGGTGTCACTTTTTTCTGAGCAAAAAAAGCTGGATCAATGAAAAAAAAAAGCTAAAAAAAGCGGAATACCAGAGAAAAAAAGTTAAGAAAAAAACTGATTTTTATAAGGCAATGTACTGCATGTTATTCACTAATAAGCCCTCAGTTCCACTTAACATAAAATATATGGGTAATTCTCTAACGGATATCATTACAAAGAAACCAAAAAAAAACAATAATGTACAAAAATTAAGATCTATATTATATTTAAGATGTCGTCAATATTATCATCATCATCAGTTGGATAAAATTTCTTGTCTACAATTGTAGATAGGCAGCTGGGGTGTATATTATAGTTAAAACAGCACATATTGTGTCGACGCAGCCCGTACCTTAAATTTTAAAATTTTAAATTAATTTATAATTTTAAGATACAAATTAAAATATGGACCTTATACTCAGTATAGCGTTTAACGTTTCAACGCTCATGCTATTTCGAATTTTCGTTTTTATTAAATGTACTTGGCTGAACACCCGCTCGACGTCGGCATTCGACCAAGGCAGAACTGCATTTGCAGAGCAACTGAAGCCAATTCCGGAAAACGGCAGTTTCCGCCAGAATCCCGATATCTAAGAACTTCAGCCCAGAACTTAACAGTATCATCGACATTTTCCCACTCTACCAGGGTTATGTCGTTGTACAGTCGTTCAATTTTATCTATATTAGGAGTACCAAAATACTCAAGGATTGGAGAGATTTGTTTCTTTTTGATTTTTAAAATATTTTCAACAGAGAATGCATCAAAAAGTCAGAATTTCCGCTGCCCGCTGTTTTCATATTTTTCCCGCAATCACGCTTCAAAAAAACCCAGATCTGACGGGAAAAAAGCGGAAATGACACCACTGTTTAATAGAAATATCAACTTTCGTATTTTTGAAGATAGAAGCTTGGGACTTTTTTTAGATTTTGTATTGTAATAAATTGGAGTATATATTCCTATTCCCATAAGGATCGGCCAACTATATCCGATGTTTGCGATATATATCCGGTTTTAACTGCAAGGGTATATAAACTTCGGCTCCGCCCGAAGTTAGCTTTCCTTTCTTGTTTACAGTGTCTTGGAGTGATTGATTTTCCTCAACCTCCGCCAGTAGGGAAAATCCGTTGCTACTCTATCTGCCTGGTTCTTTGTTGATATTCTGAAAGCGGCTTAATTTTGTTTCGATGCCTGGCGAAATTCTTTGCGGGCTAAGCATGCGCTAAATTTCAATGAGCAATGTTTTAGAGTCTGTGCAGCAGGGATCGCACATTCCGAAGTTGTTGTTTTTGTACCCGCTGCAGTCGTTCACGTCGCGGTATTCTGTATTACGTTAATTGTCACTACGGTTGCAGAAATTGAATGACTGCTTGTTGTTGATGCCCTATAGGCTGCATTGGTTGCTTATCTCCAGGAGACATTACGCTCCTGTTTTTCTAAGACACTTTTTTGCATAAGAGTATGGGCTGGTAGATGTTTAGCGATCCTTTTGGTAAAATCCCTAATCTTCCCAAATTTGTTGTAGTTTTCTAAAAAATTTTTCTAAAAACTCTTCGTCCGACGAGGGGTAGTTTGCTGCAGACATTGGTCAGAATTGTAGGGGGAAAATATATCAATATATCTAAAATTATAAAATTATTATATTTTATAATATATTGTTGTATATAATATAATATATATAAATAAATTATAAATAATTTTAATATATTGTTATTAAAATTGTTTAATTTTTAAATAAGTCGAACTAATGTCCCGTCAGTTGACTAAAAACGACGCTAAGGAGAATAAATGAACGAGGATTTAGGTTTACGTCTTTATATGGTAAGATACATTTCAGCTTGGGACTTATTTCTTGTTACAAAAATCTTACTTGTGCTGCTCTTTGTTTAAAAAAATTTGGGAGCAAAGTCGCCCGCTCCAGGTGTGGATTGTTTACATTGATTCATCGTGGGATCGCCTACGTTGCATATTCTTATTTCTTGGTACATAACTGAATATGTCACGTTTACATTGATTCAGCGCGGGATTGCATACGCTGCTATTCTTATTTCTTGGTACGTAACTGAATATGTATATGTCACTTCCCTCCCCTTAAAAAGGGTTGCCTATATTTGGGCTGGAATTATAGGGTACAATGCAACTGGCAGGCAACTGGTTTTTGCCGATTCTATTTCTTGTGGTTCTTGATTATTTTTTTCTTGTTTCCTTAATTTTGTATATAAAATGGTAAGTGAATTTTATAGGACAAGTTAAATAATTAGAATAATAACAACAGTTATTATAGTTATGTAAAGTTTGGTATTGTTTTCTGAAATTAGTTTTAAAACGTTATTATGTTCTACCATTTTTATCTTAGTTAAATGTGTTGTGTTCATAATACTATTGTTTATAATAATTATGTTGCGATACTTCGTATACGTGCGCGTCTTGATATCTTAATTCGTCAATGGACATTGAAACGAACAGATATCCCGCAGAAACCTTGCTTTCAAACATACTGGGTGAGGAATGAGGCGCACGCGATTGCTGACCTAGACTCCGTCGGCTAGTGGATGGATTCCCCCTCTCTCCCCGCAGGGTCCCTGCTATCCATCAAAATATTCCAAATCAATTGAAGGCGTACTTAGCCTATCGAAAAGCGCACGCCTAACTGTCTTTTCTCACTGAAGACTCCTGGGCCAGCGACCTGCCCACTACGGTATCCTGGAACGGTATGGGGTAGCATGGCGGTTACACACCAGACTAGGCTTAAGCTCATCAGTACATTATAAACATTTTATTATGTATACTCCACAAAACATTTCTGAACATTCAAACAAACTAAAAATAATAAATTCTATTTGTTATCTCTTAAATCTAAAATGTTGGGCGTAAACTAGAATGATATTCGAAATCTTCACCGCCTAATCATAACTATTAAAGTTTAAAAAATAAAATAAATTGAGAGACGCAGGTCACTTTACATTGGTCTGGGGCCGTGCCCGTAAGCGAACATTAGAGTGCGAATTATAAAGAAGTAACAAGTAGGTTTAATTGCTCTATCCGATTGAAGCTACCACAGTAGGATTATCGCAAGGATAGTACCCGAGCTTGGGGGTTGGTCCCAAGCGCAGACGGAACCGAATAGATTTGGTATTTAAGGCAGCGCTTTCAGAATGCCACCGGTAGGTGAGTGATTCAAAATTTAAGGGTCGCAAAATGCTTCCCGAACTCAAAACTCAACAAAAACTTACGCACTGTCGCCTGCCTTTAGGTCACTTTTTCCTCATCGGGGTATCAACGCGATCTCGAATGACCTGTATATAATCTCTCCTACGCCCTTCAGGCTCCGCTAGCTTTATGCCCACGTGTTTGAGCTCGCCATCGCCGGGTCTTTGACCTGAACTCCGCTGTAAAAGAACAAGGTTAGGAGCGATCCTTGATGAGAACAAGGTTAATTTCGGTCCTCTATCCACTGAATCCGCCTACTCCGTCCCTCCTTGCTTCTCTTGGGCTTTCACACGTGCTCTGCGTCCCCTGCAGACACCGGCGCAGAACGTGTTCTTCTTCTCCATGCGTTCGCTGGGGACCCACGGAGACAAGGTGGGCTACCATCTCCTGACGCTTTTTGCCCAATCGATATTTAAGGCGTTACCACTTAGTTCCCATGTTCGCCTGCTTCTGTTACAAAATTTTTATTTGCTCACTGTGCGATGGTCTTAGTCGTTTGGTAGCCCGGAAGATAGTATTTTTTGATTTGGATAGTTGTTATAGTTGTTTTTCTTTTAAAAAATGCTGTTTGAAGACTATGAGTTTTATTAGAATTTTTTAAAAAGGGATTCTTATGAGTAATTGGCTATGAGTAATTGTTTATGCACAAAGCTTGATTGTTAGGAATCCGCTGTGTATAGGTGGGTCTAAATGATTTCATGTATTGATTAAAATGAGGTTGGAATGGTTGAGAGTATTGTGGGTAACTTGGTCGATATTGGGTTTGGGTATTTGTATTGAATTTGTGTGATTTAGAATTCTGAGAAGGGTTTGCATTTTTATACCCTTGCCGAGGGTTTTACAATTTTGTCCAAAAGTGTGCAACGCAGTGAAGGAGACATCTCCGACCCTATAAAGTATATATATTCTTGATCAGGATCACCTCCTGAGTTGATATGAGCATGTCCGTCTGTCCGTCTGTCTGTCTGTCTGTTTCTACGCGAACTAGTCTCTCAGTTTTAAAGCTATCGACTTGAAACTTTGCACACACCCTTCTTTCCTTTGCACGCAGTATATAAGTTGGAACGACCGGGATCGGCCGACTATATCCTATAGCTGCCATATAACTGATTGATCGGAAATGGTATAACTTTGGTGTTTTTAGAGTTACAGAGTCAAATTTGACATAAGTGCTATTTTTGGCAAAACATTACGACATGCCAAATTTCATAAGGATCGGCCGACTATATCCTATAGCTGCCATATAACTGAACGATCGGAAATGACCCAACTTTCGTGTTTTTGAAGATAGAAAGCTGGAACTTGGTATAGATTCTATTCTATATTCCGGTTTTAACTGCAAGGGTATATCAACTTCGGCTCCACCCGAAGTTAGCTTTCCTTTTTTGTTTTAATATTATTTTATTATTGAGTAGAGTTATATTTTTATAAATATGTTCTTCGTATATTTCCTCATGTTGTGGAATACTAATTAACGATATTAAGTATGTAAGTATGTACCGCTCCCACCAATCCAAGATCATCAGTTTCCCCTCACCTGAAGAACCGTCTACGAACAAACTTGAAACAATGATATGTAATCTTCAACAAAGTATGATGGAGTTCATGTCATTCATGCAGACAACTATGCAAGATCTTATGCGAAACCAGACCGTTTTGATTGAGCTGCTTGTTGCTCAAAAACAGACTAAACAGACTAAATAATCAATGGCTCCACTCCGTTTAGCACTGTGGAACCCCAACGGCGTCTCACAGCGCAAACTCGAGTTAACTCAGTTCCTTATTAATTACCATATCGATGTAATGCTACTCGCAGAAACTCATCTCACAAATAAATATAATTTTCAAATTCGAGGCTATCTATTCTACGACACGAATCACCCAAACGGGAAAGCTCATGGAGGCACTGGGATTCTGATAAGAAATCGCATCAAGCACTGCTTCCACAATAGCTTCGCCACTAACTTCATGCAAGCTACATCAATAGATGTGCAAATGGATTCCCGATCTTTAAAGCTTGCCGCCGTATACTGTCGTCCTCGTTTACAATATCAGAATCTCAATTCATGGAATATTTTAACTCTCTGAGCGAACAATTTATAGCAGCAGGAGACTTCAATGCCAAGCACACGCACTGGGGATCTCGACTTGTGACTCCTAAGGAAAGGCAGTTGTACAATGCAATAATAAAAGCAAGCAACAAGCTAGACTGTGTGTCACCTGGGACACCTATATATTGGTGATCCTAGAAACAGATCCTAGAAAACTCCCAGACTTGATAGATTTTGCAGTCACAAAAAACATTCCTCGCAACCTGATAAGTGCCAACTCCTTACCAGATCTATCGTCTGATCACTCGCCTGTACTTCTTCATCTAAATCTACATCCAGTTGCGGTAGATAAACCATTCTGACTAACAACGAATAAAACCAATTGGCTTAAGTACAATAAATATATAAGTTCGCACATTAAGTTGAATCCACGTTTGAATGACGAAGCTGATATCAACTTATCCACAAACACTCTTGAATCCGTCTTGGTCGCAGCAGCTCGCGTATCAACTCCACAAACGCAAAAAACTTCGTACAATAATAGATACACGAACGTTGAAATAGAGCAGCTCGTTCTAGCAAAGCGACGCTCACGGCGAGAATGGCAATCCAACAGATCACCATCCGCAAAACAAAGGTTAAAAGACGCTACAGAGAGGCTCTCAGCTGCACTTCGTCATGAAGAAGAAAGGTCCCAAAAACATTACATAGAACAGTTATCCCCAATGAGCTCCAAGTTCCCACTTTGGAGAGCACACTCATCTCTCTGCGCACCAATCGAATTTGCAATGCCAATAAGGACATTCACAGGCAACTGGGCTCGAAGCGACAAAGAAAGAGCCGTCAGATTTGCAGAGCATCTTCAAAATGTATTTCAGCCCAACATATCATCAAACGGGATCTCACTGCCAGCAACATCAGATATCGAAACATCAACGTATGAATCTATTGTATTTAGGCCGCATGAGTTACTCAAAATCATAAACGAACAACTCAACCCAAAAAAATCTCCAGGATGCGACCTAATATCACCAAAAATTATTATTGAACTTCCTTTCTGTGCTGTTCGAGCTATTTGCCAGCTCTTCAATGCAATAACGAGACACGGACACTTTTCAGAGAGATGGAAAAAGTCGATCATTCTAATGATACCAAAACCTGGCAAAGACCGCACAATCGCTTCATCATATAGACCAATCAGTTTACTAACGTGTCTATCAAAACTCTTTGAAAAATGCTTCTTGGCACACATTACCCCATATCTCAGAACACACAACAAAATCCCGATTCATCAATTCGGTTTTCGAGAAAAACACAGAACCATTGAGCAAGTCAACCGCATCACCTCAGAAATCCGAAGTACATTCGAACAAAGAGAGTACTGAACTGCGATGAACTGCGGAGAGTACTGAACTGCGAAGGTTTAATGCACAAAATTATAGAAATGCTCCCAACCAACACTCACAAACTTCTAAAGTCATACCTATACAACAGGAAATTCTCAGTAAGATGTAATTCAGCCATGTCTGATGACTACATCATTAGAGCCGGAGTTCCTCAAGGCAGCGTGCTTGGACCAACACTCTACCTTATCTACACTGCGGACATCCCAACGAGCAGGAATCTAACCACATCCACTTTTGCAGATGACACAGCGATCCTAAGCCGCTCGAGATGCCCAAGCAAGCAACGGCGCAACTTGCTATACACCTGGTGGCAGTGGAGAAATGGCTGTCCGACTGACAAATTAAAGTTAACGAACAAATATGCAAACACGTCACGTTCTTAACAGGCAAGACTGCCCTCCACTTATTCTTAACAACACAGTGGTTCCGATAGCACATGTAGTAACATATCTTGGCGTACACCTCGATAGACGGCTTACCTGGCGCAGCCAAATTGAAGCCAAAAGAACGCATTTTAAGCTCAAACCCAACAGCCTCCACTGGCTTATCAATAGCCGCTCGCCCCTTAGCTTGGACTACAAGGTACTCCTATATAACACCGTCTTGAAACCAATCTGGATCTACGGCTCCCAGTTGTGGGGGAATGCCAGTAACAGCAGTGTGGATATAATGCAACGAACTCAATCAAAAATTCTCAGAACCATCACCGGGGCACCGTGGTACGTTCGGAATGAAAACATTCACAGGGACCTTCACATACCACTCGTCAGAGAAGAGATAGCACAATTCAAAACAAAGTACTACAACAGGCTATCAGTACATCCAAATCATCTCGCGAGAGCCCTCACGCGAGCTTCCAGCAGTTCTCGTCTTCGCCGCAACGACCTCCCAATCCAGCGCTAATTATTAAGACCACGTAGTCTCTATTCAGTTCAAAACAAACTGTTAGATATTGTATTATTTTAAGATTTGCAACCTTATTGTTAGACTCATAAAGAGTGATCCAATAAAAACAAACTAAGCTTACAAAAAAAAAAAAAAAGAATGTAATATCATGATGGGCCAAAATAGTGAATCATTGTATTGTTAACTTCTTGATCAGTATTTAAATGGAATCTTTAATCGCCCGTACATAAATATGAAAATCGGGTTGGTTACCTTCCAAATGCAATTTTGAAATCCTCCCTGAAGTTCGCCAGTAGATTGTAGTTCGGTGTTTGGGGTTTAAATTCAGCAATCAGTCTCGATCGTAAGGTAGGCCAATCTTCTATGCTCAGCAGGCCTAATGATCGTGTGACGTGTCCGTCTAAGTTTCTTTCGATGGCTCCAAGTATAATTCTCTGTCATCGCACAGAATTAGTTGAAATTGCATAGTGAAATTAAATAGTCCACTCTGCTGAGTTAAAGTTAAAGTGTTCGTTAAAGCCGAAGTTGATATACCCTTGCAGTTAAAACCGGATATATATCGCAAACATCGGATATAGTTGGCCGATCCTTATGATTACATCATAATAAAACCAATTAACTAAAATAAAAAATCTAAAACTCTCTCTAACTCTAAAAACACCAAAGTTATACCTTTTCCGATCAATCAGTTATATGGCAGCTATAGGATA
Organism: Drosophila bipectinata; assembly: GCF_030179905.1. NCBI lineage: Eukaryota > Metazoa > Arthropoda > Insecta > Diptera > Drosophilidae > Drosophila > Drosophila bipectinata. The sequence continues at coordinate 14,414,573 of NC_091740.1, read as the reverse complement.
TAGTTGGCCGATCCGGACCGTTCCGACTTATATACTGCGTGCAAAGGAAAGAAGGGTGTGTGCAAAGTTTCAAGTCGATAGCTTCAAAACTGAGAGAATAGTTTGCGTAGAAACAGACAGACGGACAGACGGACTGACGGACAGACGGTCAGACGGACAGACGGACATGCTCATATCAACTCAGGAGGTGATCCTGATCAAGAATATATATACTTTATAGGGTCGGAGATGTCTCCTTCACTGCGTTGCACACTTTTGGACAAAATTATAATAGCCTCTGCAAGGGTATAACAAGAACAAGAAATGCTTAATTGTATACAATAATTTGAGAGTAAGGGTGCTCTTAGGATTCGGAACTTAGTGATTGCAAGAATTTTTTATGTTATTGAAGAGCGGTATCGCCTGCTGCGGGTGTGAGTTGGTAGGTGAGATCTCCTACGCTGCATATTCTTATTTCTTGGTAAATAACTGAATTTGTGAATGTGGGACTATATACATATGTATGTATATAACTCTGGGCAGTGTCATAACTTTTCAGCTTCATCTTTACCAATACAATTCAAAGAAGAAAGGACGGCTATAGTCGAGTTTCCCGACTATTTTATAGCCGGTACTCATCTCGTCCACCCACAATTTGACTTTAAAGTTTGAACTTTAAGGGTATGGGTTCTCAGCAACAAATTATTGTTACATAAGCTCTCTCTCTTAAAGTCTTTGAATTCCACGCATTCTAAATTTTAGCCCGTTCATATGGAAAATTGTACATATATGGGAATGTCTCCATATACTGAAATTTTTTTTTAGATATACAGGGTGCGGCGCTTAAATCCGGACAAATTTGAATTTGAATTTCCCGCCACATAGTCACTCCGCCGGAGGTCGCTACTAGCGTTCTTGTAGACCATGGGCATCTCGTAAATAGTCATAACCTAAAAATGGCCGGGATGTTACGTACAAGTGCGGAGTACAACCGAAGAACCGCGATTATCGAAAGTCTTCGCGCTGGGCGTTCGCCGACAGAAATAATTTGATTCAACGGGTATCCGAGATCAACTGCATACGATATTACATCCAAGTACAATGCTTCTGAAAAGTCAAGGGAAGGTTTTTCTAACCCACACGAGCCATTTAGTGCAAAACTGGCTATCGGATAACGTGGACATGTTCTGGAGCAAAGAGTTCTGGCCCCGAATACAGGGGCGGTTACAAGTATCTGCCTGGGGGAGGGCGATCATAATTATACCCTTGCAGAGAGTATTATGATTTTGATCAAAAGTGTGCAACGCAGTGAAGGAGACATCTCCGACCCTATAAAGTATATATATTCTTGATCAGAATCACCTCCTGAGTTGATATGAGCATGTCCGTCTGTCCGTCTGTCTGTCGGTTTCTACGCGAACTAGTCTCTCAGTTTTTAAGCTATCGACATGAAACTTTGCACACATCCTTCTTTCCTTTGCACGCAGTAGTAAAATATAAGTCGGAACGACTGGAAACGGCCGACTATATCCTATAGCTGCCATATAACTGATTGATCGGAAGTGGTATAACTTCGGTGTTTTTAGAGTTAGAGATTTCAAACTTTACAGAAGAGCTATTTCTGAAAGGACCGGCCGACTATATCTTATAGCTTCCATATAACTGAACGATCAGAAATGACCCAACTTTCGTATTTTTGAAGATAGAAAGATGGAACTTAGTACGGATTATATTTTTGGTCAGATAACCCGACGTACCAAATTTCATAACGATCAGTCGACTATATCATATAGCTGTCATATAACTGATTGATCTGCAATGGTATTTGGTAGAAATACAAGCTTTGGTATTTTTGAAGATAGAAGCTTAAGACTTTTTATACCCTTGCATAGGGTATTATAATTTTGTCCAAAAGTGTGCAACGCAGTGAAGGAGACATCTCCGACCCTATAAAGTATATATATTCTTTATCAGGATCACCTCCTGAGTTGATATGAGCATGTCCGTCTGTCCGTCTGTCCGTCTGACCGTCTGTCCGTCTGTCTGTTTCTACGCAAACTAGTCTCTCAGTTTTGAAGCTATCGACTTGAAACTTTGCACACACCCTTCTTTCCTTTGCACGCAGTATATAAGTCGGAACGGCCGGGATCGGCCGACTATATCCTATAGCTGCCATATAACTGATTGATCGGAAAAGGTATAGCTTTGGTGATTTTAGAGTTAGAGAGTTTTAATTTGACACGAGAGCTATATTTGGCAAACCATTACGACATGCCAAATTTCAAAAGGATCGGCCGACTATATCTTATATATAACTATATAACTGAACGATCGGAAATGACCCAACTTTCGTGTTTTTGAAGATAGAAAGCTGAAACTTAATACAGATTATATTTTTGGCCAGTTGATCGAACCTACCAAATTTCATTAGGATCGGCCGACTATATCCTATAGCTGCGATATAACTGAACGATCGTAAATGGTACTTGGTAGAAATATCAACTTTCGTATTTTTGAAGATAGAAGCTTGGAACTTTTTTTTAGATTTTATATTGTAATAAATTGGTTTTATTATGATGTAATCATAAGGATCGGCCAACTATATCCGATGTTTGCGATATATATCCGGTTTTAACTGCAAGGGTATATAAACTTCGGATCCGCCCGAAGTTAGCTTTGCTTTCTTGTTTTTAGATATTTTATTGTAATGAATTGGTTTTATTATGATATTTTTATAAGAATCGGTCAACTATATCCGATGTTTGCGATATATATCCGGTTTTAACGGCAAGGGTATATAAACTTTGGCTCCGCCCGAAGTTAGCTTTCCTTTCTTGTTAGCAAATAGTAGCAGTTGGCAAATAGTTAAAAATTATACGCAGTTTCAAACAATAAAGTGATTCTATAGTTTTAGTAAAAACACACTGTACATTGCACATAAGTGTTTTGTTTTATTCAGTGTCTTATTAAGTGTCTTATTCATAACCTCATTCGATATTTAAGGAACATATATATAACTAAAATTCTAACGCTATTCATAAATGCAAATTTGTATTAATGTGATGTACAGTCGTGAAATCGTTTCAGCCACGACACATTCGAAAATATACACCTTGTTCGCCTAAACTCAACACACTTAGATAATGCGATCGACAACTTGAGTTTATTTGAAGACGACGATTAAATATTTACTAAATAATTTTAAAATAGCCTAATTTTTTAATTTTGATTTAATTAGGAGTTATTAATATTTATTTGTTGTTTCTGAATGAATTAAATATTAAATATTATTACTTATTAATATTTGTTATTACCTACAAATCATTCCTACAAGGGTAAAGAAAGTGGGTAAGGAAGAAAGGAGGTAAAGAAAGTGGTCACACAGTGAGGGTGCATATAAAACAAAAAACAAAACTACGATAGAGCAGTAGCACATACAAAAATATTTGTTGCACTGCTCTGCTCTCGCTTTATTTTTTTGGCTACGGCTTTGAGGAGCACAGAATATTTTTTTCTGCTACAGCGGTAGCTATAGTTTTAAACTTCTCGCTCTTAAAGCTCGGAGCAGAGCAGAGCAGACAATTTTAATTTTTCTCCGCTCTCGGAAAAGTGACAGCGGTAGCAATAGCAGAGAAATATTTTTATGCATCTCGCTGCTGCGGAGTAGTAAATGCAAACCCTGGTGCCAGTCACGACATCTTCATTTCGAAGTAGCAATTTTTTTTGCTACTAAAGTAGCTAAGAACGCCCTTCTTTTTTCCCCAGTGTTTGAACTGCTTGTTCCTTGCCAATCACGCGGGCGAAGAGATAGGAGGAGTGATAGACAAGGAAAGAAGTGGGGCAAGGAAGGACTGGCGACTCGCAGGTTTCCGAAGATCACGCCAGTTCACTCCGTTCACGCGTTTCCTGAGGAGTCGGGACGCATTTAAGTCAAGCAACTTTCTCAGAAACTGGGGGGGGGGGGGGGCGATCCTATCGCCCCCCCTTTTATCCGCCACTGCCCGAATAGCCCGGATTTGAACCCCCTGGACTATTATATTTGGAGCGTAGTCGAAAGGGTTACTTACAAGTCGAGGCACTCTAACGTCGCATCTCTACGCACCGCTATCGAAGCAGCATTCACCAATATGGACAGCGCTGTTTTAAAGAGAGCATGCGACCGTTTTAGGACAAGGATAGAGACGGTCATTAGGGCTGAAGGAGGTTATATAGAGTAATTTACTCTCGGCAGGAACAACTGGTATTTCTGTAAATGAATTTTCAATTTTTTTCATATATTGCTTAAATAAATTTGTTTTTAAATAAACAAATAAATTTGTCCGGATTTAAGCGCCGCACCCTATATATTATATATAGAAATAGTTTGCCATCAGTTTTTCAAAAAACCTTCCAGTACTGGCGCTACAGAATTTCGCGATTTCGTGGAGCGTGGAAAATTTTTGAAACAAACTTGACCGCATTCTTTTTTGCCGCATTCTTAGAAGTTCTGGGAAGAAAATAAACAAGGGGTCGTTGGCCACTTATTTTTCGTTTTCTTTAAAAACGATAAACCTGTAAACCAGATCGATACTACATATCAGAGACCTTTCCTGCCTCGGGCCTCTGATGTTGAGGAGCATCCGCGAGAGGGCCCAAGTCGTCTCGCTCGCCCTCCTGTGGGCGTACTCGAGGTGCTCCCGGAACGAGAGCCTTGTATTCAGCCAGACCCCTAGGTATTTTATGGATCTCCTCGAGGTAACGGCCACTCCTCCTACATGTACTGTCGCTGTTTCGACCTTCTTCCGGCTCGAAATTAGCACTGCTTCCGTCTTATGTGGGGCGAGGGGAAGGCCGGCGCTAGACATCCATGCCCCCACTTTCGCCACCACGGAGACTCCATCGTACATAGTGTTCCACAAGAGCGGCCCCAGTACAGAGCCCACTAGTTCCCACTAGTTCGCGGAGACCACTAGTTCCTTCTGCCCTTCCCGCGTGTCGGACAGGAGTACTCTATCGCTTAGGTAGATGTCCAACATCTTTAGCAGGTATACCGGGATCCTCAGCTCCTTCAGGGCTTGGAAAGTCCGCGACCAGTTCGCCATGTTGAAGGCGTTCTTTACGTCCAGGGTCGTAACCAGGCAGTATTGCTTGGCACCCCCATTCCATCTGGTGCCTTGGATGGCGCTTGCTGCCAGGTTCTTTACCCTCATAATGGCATTCACCGTTGACTTCCCTTTCCGGAACCCGTACTGCTCCTCTGCCAGTCCACCTTCCTTGCTTATCGCCGCCTGGAGTCTCATGGACAGGATCTTCTCCAGTACCTTGTCTACCGTGTCTAGAAGGCAGATGGGTCGGTAAGATGCGGCCTCGCCGGGTGGCTTACCTGGCTTTATTAGCAGAAGGAGCCTCTGCTTCTTCCACACCTTCGGGAAGGATCCTTCGAACAAGCACTGGTTGTAAATGGCTGCTACCTTTTCTGGTATTTGGGCCAGAACCACTTTGAGCGCTCGGTTTAGCGCCGCGTCCGGGCCGGGAGCTTTGTTAGAGGCTAGGATCCGAGCGGCCGCTAGCACCTCCTCTGCTGTAACTGCTTCCACCGACTCGTCTTTCAAATTCTAAATAGCCGGGCGGATTCCCTTCGCTCGGGAACAGGACATCAATTATCGCCTTCAGTGCTACCGGGTCGGAGGGGGGCTGGCTCTCCGCCCTGACCTTTTTGAAACCATTCTGTACGCCTGTCCCCATGGGTCGTGTTCCGCTTCATCGCATAGCTTGAGGAACAACTCTCGCTTGCTGTCCCGTATGGCCGTTTTCAGTGCTTTCCTAGCTGTTTTGAACTCAAGGTGCCTTTGCACCGTGTCGAAGGTGCCGTGTCGGTGCCTCGAGCTCGCTGCAGTGATCGTCTAGACCTCAGGCACTCTTTGCGGAGAGACGAGATCCACCACGGGGCCGGCTTGTGATACCGAGCAAAGGTCGTGCGCGCCTTCATGCTTGCCTTGCAGGCCACATCAAGGACCGTAAAAAGCGCCTCCGCAGATTCGTTGGCTGTCGCGTGGAGATCAAGCTCCGCCGTTCGCACATGGGTTTCCAATTGATGGACGTCCAGCGTGTCCTGCCGAAACGCCTTGCCGCAGGGGGGAATGCTCGAGATCGCCTGGCTGGTTCCGAGCGAGCAAAGTGTGGCCTCGTGGTCACTGGCCGTGTAGTTGTCGGCGATTCTCCACTTTGAAGTCCGTGCCAAACTACTGCTGACGAAGGTCAGGTCGATGATGAAACCGGCGGCTGCTCTGTTGTAAGGTTTCTGGTTGCCCTCGTTGAGAAGGGCCAGGTCCAGGGGTGCTAGGATCTCCAGCAAGGCTCTGCCTCTAGCATTCGTGGTGGTACTCCCCCACTCCTAAAATAACCTGCTATCAGCACTGGGTGTTTGCCTCTGGCATCATCCGCTAGCTCCTCTAGAGCCTTGCAGTAAGCATCGAGGGAGAGGCTTGGGGCTAAGTAGCAGCTATAAAACCATGTACCTCCCCACTGGATTCTCACGAACCCTTCGCCTCTCCTCACTTGACTTGGCCCTTCCGTGGAACTGTTGCAGATCCAGATGGCCGCCTTGCCCTGATTGTTGGTCGCCCACTCCTCGCCTGGACCGACGCTGTACGGCTCTTTGAGAATAGCTATGTCGGCATTCACCTCGCCTACGGTGTGTCGAAGAAGGTCCTGCGCCGCTCTGCAGTGATTCAGATTGAGCTGGATCACTTGCATCCTGCCCTATCTTTTTTTTCGTGGGTTTGCTCGATAATGTCCTCCAGTATCGCCTCTAACTCCGCCAGCATACTGGAGCAAGGCTGCTCTGTTGTAGCTCTCGTCCTCTTGGCTGGAGTCGATCTCTGGGGTTCCGATGGACTGGTTTGTTCCCTCGTCCTTTTTGTGCTCCTTGTTGCCTGCAGAATGGGTGACCGCAGGATCTTAGAGCTGCTTAGAAAGGCTGAGGATTGCTCCGCATTTTGTTGGCTTGTCGCGATTACTGCCGGGGCGGCCAAGCTAGCCACTGCCTCGTCAGTCGTGGGTTGGATGTTGTTTGGGGCCTCCAGAATCCGTGCCCCGACGGATGGTTTCCCACGAGTGGATTTCCACTTAAGTGGTTGCCACCTGGAGTATTCAAGTTATTGAACATCATCCTTCAGGTTTTGCTTTTTATACCTACAGCCAGGTTTGCATTTTATACCTTCTGCCAAGTTCGGGGTTCGCTGCCGGCCACTATGGCTCAGACGCAGACCCCGTAGCCGCCCATTATGGGACAGACGCTACGAGGATTTGGGGTAGGAAGGAGCGGAAGGTGGACGTGGAAAATCGGGGCTACGATGGGGGATATACCGCCCCTACTCGGTCGCCAGAGCCCCGTTACCATGGTGCACCGCCGCGGCGGAGGGGTTGGACAATGGTCGGATCCATGACCTTGTGCACTGCTCCTAGGATTCCGCCCGCTCTCATAAGAGCGCTATGGAAATTTCACCTGGTGCCACCCTCTGGAGGTGGCGTTAGCAGAAACGATAGGGCGCCAAGTGGCGCCCTCTTTGGGTACTACCAGTTTTGGCGGGGCTGGACCCACTACCGGTCAGCTGCGATCAGCTGGTTTAGCGACCCGCATCACTGACCAGCACAACCCAAATTGGGCGAATTTGCAACGCGGGAAAACGTGGCTGCCGAGAGAGAAGGAGAAAGCTTACCCCTGCCCCCCCTGTCCAGCGACGTCCAGTGGGGGTTCCGGAGACAGCAATCCGAGAAAAACGGTGAGCCGTGCAACGTGCTTAGTAGTTCACCGACTTATTTTTTACGCCTTACGAGGCCGTGAAACAGGCCCATCAGCAGGACGTGGCACAACCACGTCCGTCTCGTTCTACCTTCACTTCACTTCCTAGTCCGCGATGCAGTACCAGGCTTTGTGCTACTGTGCTAGAGCTCTGTGCAAACCTCTATATACATTTTTCATCTTATCTTTAAAACCCATAGCTCGCAAAGAACTGATAACCAATTGCTGGGGTCTCAAAATAAGTGTCGTCTATAAGTCTTTGATCAAAAAGTCCGTGAACAACCGCTTGCCTAGTTCGTATGAAAATTTTACTCTCGCTCATATGTCGAGCCTTATTTTCTGTTCCCAATTGCTTTGTTCTTTCCAGGACCATTTGACTTTGTGAGACTATTAAAAAGTCTTTTTTGTAAGTATGTGTGTATGGATATTTGGATATTCAGAGAAAATAATTAAGATGAAAATGGGCCGGGAAATAAACAAAATTAGAACCACGATTTACTACATTTTTATACAAATGTAAGGCTAAAATCGCCAAGCTAAAATCGAAAAAATATAAATTTGTTAAAAAGACTTTTTCAATTGACTTTTTCGGTCAATCGGTCTTATAATGAATCTCTCTGTGCGAACGTCAATCAGATCTCTCACGGAGCGAAGTTCAGTAGGCGAGCAGCTTACGAATCTCTCAACACTCAACCGAAAACCAAATCCAAAAGAAAGTAAGTCTCCTGCTCTGAGAAAAAGTAATTGTCTAAATTTTTTTTCGGTTGTGTTCATGGTTAACAGTTATTGGCGAGCTATGTTGAAAACCTGTTTTCTCCTTATGTGGAATGAATTTTTAATAATTTCCTTACATAAAAAGAGCTGCCAATTACAGAGACGTCTCTTGATTGTCAGGAATTCCAAATTTATTTAAAAAATTAATTACTCTTCTTTTGCAACCCCTTTGCTCTTCGATCACCTTTCACCACTAGTTTATTGTGTCCTCCCCTAACACAGACTTCAGTAAAGAATTTTATTCAGTTGGTCACTCACTCCTGTTGAGTTAACTAAATCTTTTGGGATTTCTCTAGCTACTTAAATATAAAAACACAACTTCTTTCATAAAAAAAATATAATTTCTTTCTATAAAAAAAATAATTTTTTTCTATTTGCTTCTATTTGTTAAGTCCACTAGACTTAGCTGAGATTTAAATCTTCATCTCCCTTTGTATCATAGTTGACTCTTACTAATAAACTTACCCCCCCTTAACAAATCGTAGAACAATGTTGGGAGTCGTATTCCTGCACAACAATATAAATGGATATAAGCCTAGTACTCTGACGACGAAAATCCGCTGTCACACGTGTTACAGCGGCCAAACTCCATATACAAAAAAAAAACGGTGTGAAAAAAAGAATAAATTTTTGCCTCCTAGATTTTGACGGTACTCTGACGACGAAAATGATGGCTATCAAATTGAATGGTGTTGCCGGATCAAAAAAAGTAAACAGCTGGTCTCGGGGTGTAAAAATAATTTATTTGCGAAAGCGAACAGCTGTTTAGTATTACCGTTTTCCTTAATTTTTCAGTCATCAGTCACTCTAACTCTGTCAGCTGATGGCCTAATGATGAGAACGTCAACTTTAAATAGAAGAATTTCGGTAAAAGAGCTTAGGTAAACCGCCTAGGTTTAGGCGGGGATGCGGGGCCAGTCACTGACCCCCATCGTCTTGAGCCGCTGGGGCTCCTTGTGAAACCGCGCAGGCAAGAGGGGACCTCCCACAGAGTGCGGTCCCATCCGCAGGCAAGAGGGGACTCGCGGTCCCATCCAGCTTTGCGGATGAAGGCAATCAGTAATCATAGTGTGGCACCGCTAATCTAGCCGCGTGTGCTCCTATTGACCAGTGTCCCGTAATGGCCGTTACTGCCAGACAGCAGTCACTCTCCTGCCTATTGAGGGCGATAAGCATCATTAATCTTTTCCTCGAGCGGATAGGCCATATCATGCGTGATTTCCTGTAGTTTTGGAGATTTCTCCATTTCCTCAGTGCGACGCGGTTAAAGTGATCCCTGCATTTTCGCCTACACGTAGCTGCCTACCGGTTCTTTCTCCGGGAGTAGAGGATGGGTAGTACCTACCCTTGCTCCTTCGTCAGCGACGCAGTTTCCCTCGGGGTCCCTGTGTCCGGGCACCCATATGAGGTGGATGTCATACTGTTCTGCCATCTCGTCAAGAGATCTGCGACAGTCATTCACTGTCCTGGAGTTGGATGAAAATCCGTCAAGGGCTTTGAGTGCCGCTTGACTGTCTGAGATGATACAGATTGTGTCTTGACACAATCTTGTCACAATCAAGTCTTGTGCACTATAGGCCGGATGACCACTTTTTCTGGCCAAAAACCCATTTTTCGAAAGTTCTTACAACTAAAATTTTATGACGTCATTATATTAGTAAAATATCAGACTTCAATATTACGTAACAGAAATTTTGAAAGAGGCACGCTTCGTTAAGTTATCGGCTTTCAAAAACAGCTGTTCGGAGTGTCGTGATCACGTGATCAAAACCTAGTAATTTATAAAAAAGTTTTTATGGGATCGAAAGGGAGTGGTTTTTACTATATGTTTTCGATTCTCGAATGTTGAATTGTTTGTGATTGTCCTTTTAATTGAGTTTTTTTAACAGAGCTTTTGTGTGTGTTAATCAATAACAAAAACTAATGTTTAGTTAGAGATATAAACGGTCTTTAAGCTAGTTTGACCTTAATATTTATACTGGGTTGAAGGTAATTCAATTCTTGTTCGTATGAATGTAATATTAAAGTGCCCTTTTGCGCACTTTCTGCGTAATTCACTTTTTAAGGTCACAACCTCAGGCTCGCCAACATGGAGTTGTTCGATGTTTGGAGATCTGCTGCCACATAATGTGCGAAAGAGAACGCAGAGATTGGCTAGATACAAAGTTTCTATAGCTGGTTCTGTATGAAGCCGAGAAAAAGCAGTCAAAGCAACCGTTAAAAAGACGAGGATAATATCATCGGGTAACGTAGCCAAGCGTATCAAACAACAAAACAGATTGCTTCTTCCAAAAGAAGTATTAGAATTGCTCGACGGTCCCTTAAGGAGCGCTGATAATCAGTTTGAAAATATTGAAGACGATCCACTTGAGTTCAGGGATATGGAACTTAAGACCGAAGAAGATGTTGATTAGGTGCGCATGTAAAACAGTTTAGATTATATTTTACCTTTTTAATATTAATTACTTTAAACGGTTCGGGCGTAGCAACTGTAGAAAACATGTCCATAGTCCTGCCAGAAAGAGTCGGTGACACGTCTTTTTTTAGTACCTAAGCTTATGAAAACCCAAAATAAAAAAAACCAGACCTTAATATTATTGTTTGTTTTTAAGTTATTATTTTTTTTTGTTATCAACTTCTGTATAACTTTGGAAGACATAAAATTTAGTTCCGCCCAGAGGGGGCGGTGCCACGCCTATTTTCTCAAAACATGTTCCTTAGAACACTAAGAACCCAAATCAAAAAACAGAACCCAAATATTTTGTTTCGTTTAGAAGTTAATCATTTTGACCAGAAAAAGTGGTCATCCGGCCTATAGTGCAGTGGTCGGGGAGTCTGAAGGACTCATCAAAACACAGCCGCCAGCAGTCGAAGCCACCTCCCACCTGGCGATTCAACTCTGAAACTTTTGTTTAATTATGAAGGGAACCGGCTGGTCCCGGGATTTGTGTGGCCCATTTCTCCCTGCTTAGAATGGATACCTTATATTTTAAGGTGGGATGATCAACAGGTGTACAGTAGTCTGTAGCCCTCGTAGACGTGCAATGATGTAGGTCCAACTTGGTATGTCCATAGTTGGTCCTTTTCCATACACTCGTCCCGCGTAGCCTAAGGCTGCAAACATAGTGCGCGCTGAGACTAAGACGAGGATGAAGACGAAGCTGAAGACGAAAAACAGTACAGAACAATTCATATGAATTCGCTCGCCCGCAAACATAGTGCGCGCTGAGACGAAGACGAAGATGAAGACGAAACGCAAGCGTTCAGCTTCAAACGGTGCGGTACTGTTTTTGAAGACGAATCGCTTGCTATTTTGCTTTGTTCCTTTTGTTAATTGGGGTATATTTGGGGTTTTATTAAAATTTGTCCAATTTTTAATAAATAGCGGTTCAATTTTTAACAGAATGTAATAAAATGTGCTGATTTTCATTCTGGTATACTCCACAAATTTTTTTTCATCTTGTCGCAGCTCATTAAATAATTGATGAAATCCGCCGAATACTTTTCTTCCCAAATTAAATGGGTGAATTCCTTCATTCACTGTTTTCTTTCGTTTTAATTTTAAAAATAAACTTTCCTCTAACAGTAGCTCATCATCTGAAGAGAAATCCATTGCGACTAACATCACAAAATCGCAACAAATTCGTCTTGCACTATGCAACCTATAAGCATACTCGCATCGCAAGGAATTCATCTTCAGCTTCGTCTTCATCTTCGTCTTCGTCTCAGCGCGCACTATGTTTGCAGCCTAATTGCCGATAGCGTGGCTATTTGACCCCCAATCTCTACAGGTTATAGGGCATTTGTCGGTGTGGTATATAGGCTGCCTGTAATGCATACCTCTGACCACGACCCCGCAGAAAAGGATGGGTCTTATGACCGCTGTGTAAAGCCATCTGACTATCTAAGGGGACATTCCCCATTTGAGGCCAATGTCTTTTCGAAATGTATAGAGCACGATTGTTCCCTTGTTAGCTCTATCCATAGTGTTTGACTTCCAGTCCAGTTTCCTATCTATCGTAATCCCTAGGTACTTGGCGCTATCGCTGAGGGAGAGTGTTTCCCTTGATAGTTTTGGAAGCCTTAAATTTGCTATTTTGTACTTCCTAGTGAAGAGGACAAACTCGGTTTTGGATAGGTTTACATGCGGTCGCATAGAGTCTGGGGAAATTTCCCAGAGAAGGCAATTGCGACATCATCCGCATAAGCGATAACCTTGCAACCACCACCTTCTAGGGATCGTAGTAGACTATTAACCGCCACGTTCCACAGAGCCTCTTCTGATGTATCTTTGAATAGATTGTCCTTCTAATGACGCCTCAACAGTCCTATTTACCAAAATCTGCTTTATAAGGCGTACGGAATGATCGTCTATTTCTAGTACCGTCAGCGCATTGATTATCGAGCATGGCAGGATGTTGTTGAACGCGCCTTCGATGTCTAGGAAACACTGAGTGCGTATTCCTTCTCACTAAGTGCCTTTTCGACAAACGTAGTGATCTCGTGGAGTGCCGTCTCCGTGGATCGGCCCTTCCTATACGCATGCTGTAATCGCGAGATATCATCTGCGTTGATGCGTAAGATTAATGTGGAGGCTGATTAGTTTCTCCATTGTCTTGAGGAGGAAGGACGACAGGCTTATAGTTCTGAAGTCCTTAGGGGTGCAGTATGATGGCTTTTCCGCTTTGGGTATGAATACGACCTTCGTCCGAAACCACTTTGCGGGCACGAAGCCTATTCTGAAAATTGCTGAGAAAGCTTTCCTGACCCGTGACATCAGATTGGGTCCGGCTTTGATTAGTTGTGCCGGGACAATGCCATCTTGGTTGGGGATTTGAAGGGCTTGAAGCTGTTTATCGCCCATCTGAGATACCTATAACTCAATAGGAATTCAAGTTGGTTTGGGAGGGGCTGTTCCCCTGTCTCTGCGTTTATGGGGTTGTTTCTTTTTGAGAGAACGCCGGGAAATGTGCATTTGTGAGAGCCTCTAGTGTTTCTTTACTGGAAGTGGTCTAGCTATCTTCCAAAGTTTTAATGTATCCTACACTTGGTGCAGTTGTTGCGAGGACCTTCCTGAGTCGGGAGGCCTCCGATGTCTGTTGAATGTTCGAGTAGAACTTGGTCCAAGCATTCCTCTTTGCCCTGCGCAGTTCTTTGTTGTACTTCCTGAGGTCCACTTTGTACGCCTCCCACGCTATCTCCGTGTTTGCCTTAATGGCGAGATTAAAGGCTTTGTGGGCCCTGGTCTTTAAGGGCGCAAGTGTTTGCGACCATCATGATGGATTCTTTGACTTGCAACTGTCCGATCTGCTATTGGGATCTGCCACGTCCCTTGTAGGAGGCTTCTCCAAGGATCTATCAAATTTGTTCTTATATAACTCCCAGTTTCTTTTTTCGGGTTGCGTACTGTTAGTCGATTAAAGTTTTCGAAATGAATCACTTATTCTATGTATCGATGGTCCGAGAAAGAGTGTTTCTCTAGGACTCCCCATCTAACAATCCTGTCAGATAGGGAGTCAGAGTAGAGAGCAATGTCAAGTACTTCCCTTCTTTTCTTGACTATTAAGATGGGTTCTGTACCTCTATTACCCACCAGAAGATTGAAGCCTAGGATAAAATGGAAAATTGACTCACCCCTCTCGTTCGGGTCAGTGCTTCCCCACTGATGATGATGGGCGTTGGCATCTCAACCTATGATCAGGTCGATCTTTTGCTTCCCGTTGTCTTCCACCAGCTCTTTGAGTAGCGGGTACTGGGGGATCGCGTCTAGGTCGTGGCTCATGTACTCCGAGTATACCCTTAGTGACCCCTTCGATATTGCTGCGGCTACATAATCTTCATTGCTGAAATAAGGTAGCAAAGAGAGGTTAAGATTTTTTTATGCGAGGATGCAGGCTCGGCTTTTACCTATTGTATCGGCTTTGTAGAGCCTATACTCCGACGCTTTCAACCCAAGAATTCTGTCTCCGAGGATCCAGGGTTTCTGGATAAGGGCCACATCAGCTCCACTCTCAGCGAGGTGGAGTAGGAGGGCATCTGACGCCGCGTTACTGTGGTGGAGGTTTATCTGTAAGATTGTCAAAGACATTCTTACGATTCTGCACCACAGTAACCTCTGCCTTGGTCTCGGAGCTCAACAGAGAGTCCTCCACTATCCCGACGCCTCTAAGTGCCCTTGCCAAGTCGCACATTTCTGAGGTGTTTCTTTCCAGGATGTCCTCTTCCTAATCTGACATTTCTCTGGGTGCCCCTCTTCGGTGGGCTCCTCCAAGTCTTGCTCTTGCGCGTCTGCCTCTAGATTTATAGATATGGACCGAACTTTATCCGGTGCTCTGACCTTTCCAGGACTTTCACGGTCTCCTCGTTGAGCGTGAGGACGACATGCCTCCGCAGTCCTATCGCCTCCTCGACCTTGGCGACTCTCCAGTCCGCGGTGGGAAGCGTCGCATTGCACATCCCAAGCATCGACAGGATTGTTTTAGGGTCGGCTGGCTTTTCTGTGAGCCAAGGCAATTACCTTGATGCTGATACCATCCTGCGTCTTCGCATTCTGGTGGGGGTCCTCCGCTCTGTCCTCTGCTGATATCTGTCTTTTCGCGCTTTGCGCTATCTCCTTGGCAGGATCTGACCCAGCGAGTTTCTTCGGCTCTTGCCTTACACCCGCCTTTTCCGGTTTGAAGTCGGGCAGTATCTCTCTTGCCCACTTTTTAAGCTCGGCCTGGTCCGGGTTGGCTACGGCCGATGGGTCCGCCCTCATTTGGATGAAGGCTGCTCTCCTCCAAAAGATCCTTCATGATTACATTGTTACATATTTGTTAATTGCAATTCACTGGCTTGCCTGGGTGATGCTAAAAACACTAGCAGCCAGCTAGTCCAGCAGCTTGATAGCCGCGGAATAGGAGGAATATCCACGCCGATATTAGCTAAAAGGAACGGCTCAAAACGTTCCCAGAAAGCGTTGCATTTTTCAGTAGCTAGCAAATCGAAGTGTTCCATAGTTCCAACTATGCATAGTTGCATAGTTCCATAGCCTTGACAACTCTGCAGTCATAGAACACCGCTTTTTCCGTATGAGACCTAGGAGCAGTATTTGTCTCAACTGTACATCCGCTCACAGAGAGACCACCTCGTGGAAATAAATGAAAAAAGAAGCTTAAAATGTAAAATGTATAAAAGAATAAGAATAAGATGTGTCCTTTAAGAGGCCTAAACCAGTTAAGATTAAAAACTTTAACGCGATTGCTTCGAGCTCTGTCCTTCTCCATCACTTTTTAAAATAAGAAACAGATCCAATTTTACAAATACAAATACCATTTTTATACGGATATTTTTTTGTACAGGGGATTTATAATATTTGTCAAAAGTGTGCAATAACTGAAGGAAACATTTCTGACCCTTTAAAGTACATATATACTATAGGTATATACATATATACTAAAGCTATTAAGTTAAAAGTTTGCCAATACCCTTCTTTAATTATAACTTATTGATCGGAAATAACCTAACTTTGGTGTTTTTTGAGTAAGAGAATTCTCTTAAGAGAGATATAGATTGAGAGTAAGAGAATTGAGAAAGAAGATTTTCCTCGGAATCTATTCGTGTTTGTTGATTCGGCATATTAAATATCATAAGGATCCGCCAACTATATCATTTATTAAAACTTTATCAAATTTGGTATTTTTTATTTTGTTTTTATATATAATTTTTTTAACTGATATATATTAATTGAATTCCTTTTAGTATATATATATGTAGAGAGTGGCTAATATTTAATTGACTGAATTTTCAGGAAATTGTTTAAATGGATCGGTCGGAAATTCTACAAGAACCTACTTTTCAAGAGGATACTATAAAGAAAATGGAACACAGTCAAACATCTCATAGAACAAATCACGTAGGTATTATACAAAATTTAACAAATAAAACCAACTAATTTACCGTTTATGCTATTATATGACTGCTATATTATTATACTTTTAAAATCCCAATCTTTAAACCACTGAAATTGGATCGTTTCCGATAGTATTGTTAAATAATTATTAAATAAAGGTAAAACATTTAAACTAGCTCAAAATGTAATCTCCAAAAAACTCCAACCTTCTAACTTTAAAAACAAGGTTTGGTCTTATCGTTTTTTATTTCCGATCATTCAGCTCTACAGCGACCAAAACACAATAACTAAAAGTATTTCCGTCATTGAAATTTCGTCAATTTTTTTGTAACCTTTACTGTTTTTAAAAATAAATAACTTGTTATACCCTTGCAGAGGGTATTATAATTTTGGTCAAAAGTGTGCAACGCAGTGAAGGAGACATCTCCGACCCTATAAAGTATATATATTCTTTATCAGGATCACGTCCTGAGTTGATATGAGCATGTCCGTCTGTCCGTCGGTCCGTCTGTCTGTCTGTTTCTACGCGAACTAGTCTCTCAGTTTAAAAGCTATCGACTTGAAACTTTGCACACACCCTTATTTCCTTTGCACGCAGTATATAAGTCGGAACGACCGGAATCGGCCGACTATATCCTATAGCTGCCATATAACTGATTGATCGGAAATGGTATAACTTTAGTGTTTTTGAAGTTAGAGAGTTCAAATTTTACAAGAGCGCTATTTTTGGCAAACTATTAAGACATGCCAAATTTCGTAAGGATCGGCCGACTATATCCTATAGCTGCCATATAACTGAACGATCGGAAATGACCCAACTTTCGTGTTTTTGAAAATAGAAAGCTGGAACTTGGAAATTGGATTATATATTCATATTCCCATAAGGATCGGCCAACTAGATCCGATGTTTGCGATATATATCCAGTTTTAACTGCAAGGGTATATAAACTTCGGCTCCGCCCGAAGTTAGCTTTCCTTTCTTGTTTTCTATTGTTTTTACTCAATGCATTAAACTTATGAATGCCTACAGGCAAAAACTCGTTGTATTATCGCAAAGGCAAGGATTAAGATTCCTCGCTTCCTACCTGCTGTATAGTCCATCTTCTGGATGAAGTTTAAAATGGTCTATTCCTAGTTCCATCAGGGCAGTGGATGTTCTCATGGCAAGCAGTCCCCATGGATCGGCCTTAGACGTTAGTTGTAAGCCGTAGACAGTTGAAATTGATTGTGTTTATGTCAGATGGAGGTGGAGCCTAATGAGCCTAAGATTTCTTAAGAAACATTCAAGCGTACTTATGCATCCATGGCTAACCATTTTCTGAATTTTTCTTTCCTGAGAGCAAAGTGGTCTAGTCCTTTCCTAATGTCAAAAGTTAAAAATAGGAGGATTTCTACAATTCATCGGCATCCCTCAGGTAGGAGATACGGTCGCACTTCCAGGGGTGTATACAGTTCCGGTATACGATTCCTCGCATGTTGGTCAGCATTTCGTACCCCTTGCCTCAAACTTATACCGTTGAAATAAAGCACATACCACCTACAAAAATGTATATTATTATCATTATTTTTATTTACCTAAAAAAATTTAATTTTTTTTTTTGTATGAACTTCGATTATATTTATTGAATCTTCTCTTAATTTTAAGACTAACAGTAAGTTTACATAGCTTAACATTAAAATTTTACTAACGATATGCCAAGGGTGGGTTGGTTGCTCAACCTTGTTAAACCTCTCGCCAGGTGGTTAGGGTGAAACAGTAGCATGGTAAAGTTCTTTTCCTTCTCTTTTGCGCTCACTTTTTTGAAAGGTACAATGTTTAAGTCGTTATGTATGTCGTTGCGAACGTACCACGGTGCCCCTGTGATTGTTCACAAGATCTTCTGAGCTCGCTGGAATATGTCTATACTGCTATTGCTTGCAATCCCCCATAACTAGAAGCCTTAGATCCATATAGCTCTTAGTAACGAGTTATACAGCCGGACTTTATATTCAAAGATAAAAAGAGAACTTTTGGCTTCAATGGGCTTTTTTCACTATCGACCAGACAAAGAGCTAGCCGCGCAGTTGCTTGTATCAGACATTTTGAGCAGCTAAAAATAACTGTAAGAATAGCAGCTAAGAATCATAAGCAAACGTAGAAGTTGTTAGTGGTGTGCTTGTCAAGATGTCCGCTGTCTAGAGGGCCTGTCTAGAGGGTCCATTTTCAAAAGTGAAATCATCAGTTATAGTAGTGTTGCACCTCACATAAAATTTTCTGACGTAAAGGTAAGACTCAAAAGCTTGTGAGTTTTGTATTATCTTGATCTTGTACATTAGACCTTCTAGCCAGACTTTATTAAATGCTTGGGAGACATCTAAAAATATGACGGTACAGTACTATCCGGTTGACTTGCTGAGTGCTTTTACCAAACCTAATTTGATTTGAAGGAATCCTTACAGTCTACCAAATAGATCCCATTGCATGCTTGGATTCTTGAAGTATTTATACATAAGTTTGTCAAAAAAGTCTTGCGGTATTTTCGCTATTTGGCGCTGAAAGCGCGTAGTTCTTGTTTTATTCGTCGCATCAGGTCATACTATACCTTTTACCTGGAAAGCTCATTTCACGCGCTAACACGTGTTTGATTAATTGTCTTTTCTTTTAAGTCGTTCGTGAGTTATAGCGTCGCAATTATGGAGCAAAATAAAGAGAAAATACGGCATATTTTACAGTACTACTACGATAAAGACAAATGCATCTCAAGCCGCCAATTAAATTTTTGCTTCTAATGGACCCGATACAGTTTCCATTTCCACCGCACAACGATGGTTTCAACGTTTTCGTTTTGGTGTACAGGTGGCAGCATCGGTCAAGAGCTGGGCATGAGTCATCAAACCGTTATAAGCCATTTGAAGAGGCTTGAAGTCACTAAGAAGCCCGATATATGGGTGCCACACGAATTGACGCAAAAAAACATCTTTGACCATATCGACGTATGCGAATCGGTTCTAAATCGCAACAAAATCGACCCGTTTTTGAAGAGTATGGTGACTGGCGAGGAAAAGTGGGTCACTTACGATAACGTAAGGCGCAAACGGTCGTGGTCGAAAAGCAGTGAAGCGGCCCAGACGGTGGCCAAGGCTGGATCGACGGCCCGGAAGGTTCTTCTGTGTGTTTGGTGGGATTGGCAGGGAATAATCCACTAATAATCCACTCACTTCCCTCTCTTTCTTTCAAGCGAACGGTCGTGTTTTTTTTGTGCGCACTGCGTTTTATTAAAAATATTGGTAAACCGGTGTTTACATACTTGTGAATTAAATCTTGTGAATCTTAACAATCTTAAAGCCTAAACCGTGTCGCTTCGCGAGTGCTGTGGTATATTTGGAGTCGAATTAATAATTTGTCTAAATTCTATTCCAAGCATAGCTCAGCTCTGCTTCTTCCCCGGCTTATCTATACTTCTGCATTTCTCTTTTGCACTCTTTCAAAGCTCCCGCTTCGGCTTCTTGTTTGGCACAGTGGTTCAAGGTATTGTGTTTTTTAACTTTTTAAATATTAATTTTTGTTTTATTAAATAAAAAAAAAAAAAAAATAAATAAAATGGAATTTAAACTGGTCTGTGCCATTAAGTCTTGTAACAAGACAATTTCCACATCCCAGCCTAGCATCCATTGCTGGTTATGTGAAAACGTCGTGCACGCCGAGTGTGCCGGTTTCACTGCATCAGTTTCGGATGCCATTTCCCGTAGGTCTGGGATACATTATTGTTGTGAGAATTGTCGTGCTGTGCAAGGTGAAATGAGGTCGTTCATGAGACAGACCAAAAATGGATTTAAAGAGCTGATCACTGGTTTTCGTAAAATCAATGAACAGCTCTGTGCGCTGGACACTTAGTTTAGTGGCCTTCAGCTGCTAAATGAGTCCCCTAAGCGTAAGAAATCCGCTGTTTCTGATCCGCTTCAGCCTGCTCAGCCGACATTAATGCAGCCGCTTATATCTCTGGCCACCCCAAGGGCTAGAACTGAGAAAAATTCGTCCGAATTTCTCAGGGATAATGATCAATTGTCCGATATGTCCGCCATGGCATCCCTTCAAGTGATGCCACAGGTCCTAGGGAACGAAACCCCCATTAGAGTCACCCAAAAGGGTATTCCACAGTCCGGACCACCGGCATTGACTGATGCTGCAGTACTCGTACCTGCGACACCAAACCCTTACAGGTGATTCCTCCATCGAAACATATATTTGTTTCTCGGCTTGCCCCTGATACTTCAGAGATTGATATCTCGGCTTATATCAAAGCCAAAACAAAAACCGATATAAAGGTGGAGGACATAACTAAATTTAAATATAATTCTACACGGCGCACGTCTTCTTTCAAGATTCGTGTGCCCGCGCTGATGTTCAAGACGATTTGTTCTCCCAGTTTTTGGCCAGAGAATCTTTTCGTCCAAGAACATCAGCCTAGTTCCGTGAAGAAAAAAGTTAAAAGACCAGTGGGAGTGAGACTTCCCAATATTGGAACCACTGACCAACCCTCCACCTCTTCTTTGGCTACTAACCCAAAAAACTAGTTTCCTCATTAACTCTTACCTATCAGAATACTAGGGGGCTACGTAGCAAACTCCCCAAGCTATATTCTGATAGTTCTTTCTTTGCATCCCATATAATAGCATTTACAGAAACTTGGTTAAATCCGGAGATCTTTAGCTCCGAAGTTTTTCCAAGTAAGTACACCACTTTTAGACGGTATCGATCTCAGCGAAGAGGAGGTGGAGTCCTCATTTCGGTAGACTCTACTCTTGCTTCTGAAGAGGTGAAATCCCATGAGTTTGGTGACATAGAATTTATTTGCGTTAAAATCACTATGTCCGTTAAAGCTTTATACATTACATGTTCATATATACCTCCTATGTCTGAACCGCCTACATATTGGCAGCATTTGTCCGCCATTCGATACGTCTCTAATCTTATGACGGATCGTGACCAACTCGTAGCGGTGGGCGACTTTAATATCCCAGAATTAAAGTGGTCCAACGTCGATAACTCACCATCTTTGTCACTTATAACTTACCATGACTTCACCGCGGGCATGTTTGACATGTCCCTAGGTCAGATCAATCATGTTAGAAATTCGCTAGGTCGGCTTTTAGACTTGTGTTTTGTATCTGATCCTGATGGTACTGCTCTCTCCAGAGCTTTTCCCCTTTCATCCCCAGAGGATCCATATCACCCCACACTGGAGGTCTCAATCGAAACCACTCCTGGTATCGATCAGATGTCTCCGAGCGTGGTAAATAAGATTCGCTGTTTCCGTAAAGCTGATTTTCAGAAACTTAATAGCCTTATTGATACATTTGACTGGTCTGATATTCTGGCGTGCACTGATCTTAATGTCACTTTAGAAAAATTTTATTTTACTTTAAATAAATTTTTTGACTCATGTGTGCCTTGGAAATATCCGTCCGCTTCAACAAATCCTCCTTGGTTTACAAGGTGCCTTACTAACTTAAAAAATAAAAAAAATAAGCTTTTACTTAAATATAAAAAAACCTGCAGTAGTGTTGATTTCTCAAGATACCTACTAGCTCGGTCGAATTTTACCGTGCATAACGTTGAATGTTATAGGAATTATATTGACCGCTGCCGGATTCAATTTACTCAGGATCCAAAGCAGTTTTATAATTTTGTAAACACTAAGCGTAAACACGTATCTTTTTCACCTCTGCTTACGTTTGAAAATTCCTCTGCGACTTCGAATCAGGCCATTGCCGATCTATTCGCAGAATTTTTTCAAACAACTTATTCTCCTCCTAAATTGACTGATCAGCCTTACGCATATAACATTCAAGCAGCAAATCTTATTTTCTGTCCGTCTTTTTCTGATAACAACTTATTATCTGGTCTTTTAAGGGTAAAACGCATTTATTCGCCAGGCCCCGACGGAGTACCAGGCTGTGTGCTAAAATACTGCGCCAGGGCTCTGTGCAAACCTCTTCTAAGACTTTTCAACTTATCTTTGGAAACCTCGATTTTTCCCCTTAAGTGGAAGGAATCATTTATAATTCCCCTACATAAAAAAGAGAAAAAGTCTGAGGCTGCCAACTACAGAGGCATCTCTAAGTTGTCGGCAATTCCAAAGTTATTTGAAAAATTAATTACCCCTCATTTGCAACACCTTTGCTCTTCGATTATCACTCCTTGTCAGTATGGCTTTATTAAGCGTCGCTCCACCACCACAAACTTATTGGAGTTGACATCCTTTGTCATAGATGGCTTTTGTAAGGGATATCAAACCGATGTAATTTACACAGACTTCAGCAAAGCATTTGATTCAGTTAATCACTCACTCTTGTTGAGTAAACTGAATATGCTGGGTTTTCCTAAAGACCTCTTAACGTGGATCTCCAGCTACCTAGATGGAAGGACACAAAGAGTTTTATTTAAAAACATTCAGTCCCGTCTGGTCCGTGCTACATCCGGCGTCCCTCAAGGAAGTCATCTTGGCCCGTTATTATTTACGCTTCTTATAAACGACTTGCCCCCTGCTTTAACGAACTATCTAGTTCTTATGTATGCAGATGATGTAAAGCTTTGTCTTCAGTACAAATCCATCTCTGCCCAATGCAGTCTTCAGTCTGACCTTGATAACTTTCATAAATGGTGTTTAGCTAATGATCTAATACTTAATGGATCAAAATGCAAACATATGTCTTTTTATCGTGCTTGCCCTCTGCAAGCTACTTATTCTATTAATGGGATTGCCTTAGAAAAATTAACCCAGGTTAATGATCTCGGCATCCTATTAGACATCAAACTTAAATTTGCCGACCATATTTCCTTAATGGTTAATAAGGCTAAAGGAGTCCTTGGTTTTATCAAAAGGTGGTCAAAAGAATTTAATGACCCCTATATAACCAAAACACTATTCATTTCTTTGGTCCGTCCTATACTGGAGTACGGTTCATGTGTCTGGAGTCCCCGATATGGAGTACATCAGGACCGCATAGAATCCGTACAAAAGAATTTCCTAACTTTTTCACTTAGAGGTCTAAACTGGGATGCAAATCTTCAACTTCCATCTTATAGTAGATAGTAGATTATCTTACTCATAAACTTACCTAGCTTAACAAATCGTAGGACAATGCTCGGTGTAGTTTTTCTGCATAACCTTATTAACGGGGATGTAGATAGCCAGCATTTACTAACACGCTTAAATTTTAACATTCCTAACAGAAGGACTCGAAACTTTAGTCCTCTGTTCCTTAGCCGTTGTAGTTCGACATATGCACTGCATGACCCTTTTAGGGTATTATGTTCGAACTACAATGGTCTCTACTCTATTACATCTCTTTCCTGTCCCTCTAACTTAATATATAGAATTTTAAATTTCCTTACTAACTCCTCTTAGCTTAATAATTAACAAATAACTTAATACTCTAACAAATCGTTTCTTGAGCGCCCCTCGGTCGTCTGGGCCTCTAAGCTTTATGATGAATACAGGAATGCTAGCTGATGCTCTTATTGATGCACAAGCCATTTCCAAAGTTGGCCACAAGAGAGTCCTGTGAAAATTGAAATTGGAAATAGGGAAGCGAGCTTTTATGAGAGGGGCGTTATGAAGTTGGCATCTCGTTGGGAACGCGTCATCGAACAAAACGGCGCATATTTGATTTGAATCGAATTATTGTAACCAATTTTATAAACAATGGAAAATTCAATAAAAATACCGCAAGACTTTTTTGACAACCTAATATATTTCGGAAATGGCTCCAAATGATCCATATCGCTTGCCCTTGCGATGCAAGTTCTAGTAGTTTCTGTAAATCGGTAAACTACATCGCCATCTCTGTCATCCCCTACGGTCATTCCTTACTCAGCAGCAGAGTATGTCCCTCTCCCTCGGCTGCTGTACTATTTTATTCATTGATTTACAAAGTAGAAATACTTACGACTCTTTCGTCATCAAGTTTCTTATTTTTAACATCTCTGTTACTCTATAGTTACATTATTCATCATTATTTTTACAACATAAGATTAACGTTAATATAGTTTCTCGTTTACGTTTTTATTTGGTGTAATTCCTTTATCAAGCTTTTTTTTAAATTCTGAGTAATTTCTTTAAGAAGTATTTTATGTTTAATTTCTATTTCTCTTGACCCCCGCCAGAACTTGTATCTTCTTTTATAGTGGAGTCTTGACCCCACGCCCCGCGTCTCTTCTGTTATGGAGCAGTTCCTTTTTTTTCTATTCTTAAGCCTCAAATGCATTTTTCATTATTTCATCCCTATCTTCGCTTATAAGACGATTATTTTACAAAGCTTTTAAAGATTCGTGTTGAACTTAAAGAAAAGTTCGCTAACTTCTTAACGCTTTTAATAGATATCTATCTCCATCTAGAACCTTAATAATCTCAAAGTACCCTCACTTTTAAGGAAAACGTGGTCGCCTATTTGGTAATTTTTGATTTATTATTATTAAATCTGTGCTTATCATACCAATATTTTAAAAATTTTCTTTTTCTATTTCATGATTATCTTCTCCATCTATTGGTAATAGGTTAACGGGTCTAGCTTCCTTACCAATTAACAATTTTAACGGGCAGAATTTGGTTACTCCATTTTCTGTACAATTCATGGCAAGTTCGGCCAATTCATCCTGCCATGATCTGTGGCTGGTCTCTTCCGCAGTTAAGGTACTCTTGAGTGTGCTCATTATCCTCTCGGCCTGGCCGATTTGCGCCAGTAGCAATTTTTAAGTTACCGTGCGTTTTCGGGTAGCTGCAACAAATGTTAAGAATCTCCCTTATTAGTTAATTACAGTTCGGTATGATATGGACTTAATCTAATAAATTGTAGTCTGAGGGGTTGAAAACCTCGAATGCACGGGAGCAGGCCACGTTAAAAGAGACATAAAGTGCGAGCGTGAGCGAACTTACTGAACTGAGCGAACTAGCGAACCTATTTCTCAGCCAACTATCACTCGCACAGATAAATAGAAAGACGGCTTCGTTTCGTATGTATCCTTGTCCAAATTATAGGCTGGCAGCTCATCCATACCTGCCTAGTCGTGACAGCTTATCTAGCATAAGGAAATTTCCTTCGTCACGGCCCCGCCCCTGAAAACAATCCATCCGAGATGAGTTTTTTCATTGAGGGAAATCCAGGAGAAATATGGTTAGACTAACCGATGGTCTAACCGCATGCGTTCCTATTATGCAGTGATGGACTTAATTGCAATACTGCAGTCCTGCCTATTAAAAAATATAAGCATCATTGATCTTTTTCTAGAGCGGATGGGCCATATCGTGCGTTACGTTATAACGCTTTTCCTAAAACAAGTCAGTGGAATCCTGATAGCGTTCAGGAGCAATGTCCACGAGACTATCTTATAGCACTAACCATACAACATATAGACTATATTTCATACAACGAAACCCAGAGAGTATCTTACTCTCTTTCTGAATCCCATTCTTACGCCCGTATTCTTATTGAAAGTTTTTGGTTGTTCAGTCACAGAAAGACGCATTATGATTGGAACTATCTTGGAACGCGGTTAAATTTTCGAGATTTTATCTCAAAGCCGGCAAAAAATTTTGGTGTATCTAACTATTCAGGAATCAGTAGGTCAGTAGTATAGGTACGATTTGCCACTAAGTATTGGCATTCATAATTGGGTTAATGATGAAAAAAATAAAATAATAATCTCTATTATACTTTTTAATATCATAGCATACATTTTATACTTGTTTCGAAAGTTTTTTGCTTATATACATATATGTATATAAGGAGAGTTGTTAACAGGGGCGGATACAGGTATCTGCCTGGGGGAGGGCGATCATAATATTACCCTTGCAGAGAGTATTATAATTTTGATCAAAAGTGTGCAACGCAGTGAAGAAGACATCCCCGACGCTACAAAGTATATATATTCTTGATCAGGATCACCTCCTGAGTTGATACGAGCATGTCCGTCTGTCCGTTTTTCCGTCTGTCTGTCGGCTTCTACGCGAACTAGTCTCTCAGTTTTAAAGGTATCGACATGAAACTTTGCACACATCCTTCTTTCCTTTGCACGCAGTAGTAAAATAAAAGTCGGAACGACTGGATAGGCCGACTATATCCTTAAGGCACATAAGTGTTTTGTCTTATTCAGTGTCGTATTATGTTTCTTATTCATAACCCCATTTGATATCTAAGGATATCTATGTATATGTATGTATATGTATACTAAAATTCTAACGCTATTCATAAATGCAAATTTGTATTAATGTGATGTACAGTCGTGAAATCGTTTAGGCCACGACACATTCGAAAATATACACCTTGTTCGCCTAAACTCAACACAGATAATGCGATCGACAACTTGAGTTTATTTGAAGACGACGATTAAATATTTACTAAATAAATTTAGAATAGCTTAATTTTTTAATTTTGATATTATTAGGAGTTATTAATATTTATTTGTTGTTTCTGAATGAATTAAATATTAAATATTATTACCTATTAATATTTGTTATTACCTACAAATCATTCTTACAAGGGTAAGAAAGTGGGTAAGGAAGAAAGGAGGTAAAGAAAGTGGTCACACAGTGACGGTGCATAAAAAACAAAAACAAAACTACGATAGAGCAGTAGCACATACAAAAATATTTTTTGCACTGCTCTGCTCTCGCTCTAGATTTTTGGCTACGGCTACGAGGAGCACAGAATATTTTTTTCTGCTATTGCTATATCTATAGCTTCGAACTTTTCGTAGTTCGGAGCAGAGCAGAGCAGACAATTTTCTTTTTTCTGCTACGGCTCCGCTCCCGCTCTCGGAAAAGTGACAGCGGTAGCAATAGCAGAGCAATATTTCTATGCGTCTCGCTGCTACGGAGTAGTAAATGCAAACCCTGGTGCCAGTCACGATATCTTCATTTCGAAGTAGCATTTTGTTTTAGCTGTCATCTCTGGTCAATTCAACTTGGAAACCAACGTTGAAGCGACTCGATTCTCAGAGTTAATTTCAACTAATTTGTCTGCTGAGAGTCAATTTTTTTGGCGTACAATTTCAATTATTGTGAAATTATCGCGATCGCCCCTATCGCCCCCCCCCCCTTGTATCCGCCACTGGTTGTTAACTCGACTCAGTTTTATCATGGATAGTTATGTAGTATTTGTTATGTATATTGAATATTACAAGTTCTGGTTTCCTTTATTTTAAAATTAAAATCTTCTTGTCTGCTTCTGCTTTTCGTCGTTCCCTTTGCTGTTGCTGCTTATTCGATACTCCTCTGTTTTTTTTTAAGTCATACTGCTGCCATACTGCTGATATTCATACTATTCATAGGGAAAACCCTGCAAGAAACTGTGTCCGGCGTATAATAACTAAGTCTCCAACTTTATAATTGACTTCTGGTTTACGCCTTAGGTCATAGTGCTTTTTGTAGGAATCCTCTGCACGTTGAATTTCGATCTTTGCATCTTTTTTAAGTTGCTGCCGTTGCTCGTCGAAGTTTGAATACATCGCCTTATCTAGAAGATGAGGTTGGTTTATTGTTCATCTTCAAACATTAGCTCAAATGGTGACTTCGTAGTAGACGCATGTACGTGGGAATTAACAGCTCTCTGCACCTCAGGTACTACCTTAAACCACTTTGCTGGGTCATCTAGCGAAATCTTAGAAATAATGGACAAGATCGTGCGATTCACCCTTTCGGTCTGACCAGTTCCGCGGGGTACTCCAGTTGTGCTACAAACGAGTTTAATACCGTTTTCCTTCATGTGATCCGCAAACAAGTTGGCTGTGAAAGCAGAACCTCTGTCCGAAGCCATCCGCACTGGGTTGCCAAAAATTTCGGATCAAGTCTAAATCTTCTTCCGCGTTTCCTCGCAGCCTGCAGTCTTCATAGGAAAAAGCCATATAAACTTTGTGAATGAGTCCACCATGGCAAATAGTATGTATTTATATTTTTTTCCAGTGCCACCCATGGGACCCAGATGATCAACATCAAAATGCAGCGTGTGAAGGGGTTGATCAACATCAAAATGCAGCGTGTGAAGGGGTTGATCACCCATATCGATGCAGTTTAAGAACCCATCTTTCTTGCCAAGATTCTTGTTGAAAATTATGCATCTTACACAATTATTCATAACCTGATTAACTTTTTGCTCTATATGAGGAATCCAATAGGATTGTTGAATAGTATGTATAGTTTTTTGACCGTTTTTGATGCGTGCTGTGATATCTAAGGAGACAAGCATAATACGATCGGGACAGCGACTTAGGCAGTCAACATGCTTTAATCGTTCTCCAGGACGATGTTCCACTGTAAAATCGAAATCTTTTTGATAAACAATCCACTGCGGGACTGCTCTTGGTATATCTGCCTTCTGTAGAGTTTGTGTAAAAGCGGAACAATCCTTTATCAGCTTAAAAGAAGATCCCAGCAGATAATGTCTGAATTTTTTTACTGCTAGATACACGGCTTTGGCTTCCAGGATATAACTGTGCTGAGGGGACTCAGCTTCTGTTGTCTTCTTGCTCCAATACTGGATAGGGTGGAGTTTGTCATCGAACCACTGCATTAATACCGCTGCAAATCCGTCTTTTGATGCGTCTATGTGTAACTCAGTTTTAGCTCCTCTGGTGTACAATTTCAAAATTTGTCAACGTATCCTTCAAACTCTGGAACGCGTTCAACTGAAGCTCAGCCATTTGGAAACGAACATCTTTGCACAGCAGGTCAGTTAACGGGCGTGCAATCTGCAAATAATTCAGAACGAATTTTCTGAAAAATCCCGTCAGCCCCAGAAATGCTTGGACGGCTCTGACGTTTTTCGGCACCGAAAATTTGCTGACCACTGCAGTCTTCTCTTGTCCAGGCCACAGGTTTGCGTCTTCAATGTTGTGGCCCAAGAAGTAAATTCTTGGAGTGACAAGAAGTGACATTTTCGCCACTTGATCTTCAGGCCAAACGCCCCAGCTCTTTTGAAGACGAGTGCCATCTTTTGCTAACATTGCTCTGCAGTCTCGGCGTGAATTATTATATCATCCATATATAAATCGAGTATGTCCTTGTTCATCAGCTCCTGAAATACGTAATTAACGTAGCGAATGAATACAACTGGCGAGTTCCGAACTCCAAACGGTGTTCTATTGAATTTGTACAATCTTGATTTGGTTATGAACAAATTTGGTTTGATTATGTGTAAGAAACCATTCTGCAAGTTCATCACGGTAAAGTAGCGCGCTTTTTGTAGCTTTTCGAGTACTTCCTCTTTAACAGGGACGGGAAAGCAATCTCTCAACACCATCGAATGCGGACGAATGCGGACAGAAAGATGTCGAACTGCAGATCGAAGAATGGCTATCTGCTGGAATTTTTCGCTCATATATATCAAACTTTGCTAGTCGTCTGGTGCTGGTAAACAAAAAGGATGACACAAGCCGTGTTTGCGTTGATTTTCTGAAGCTGAACGATGTATATCTCTCCAAGAGGACATTCAGAATTTGGTTAAAGATGAACTTTTTCAATATAGATACATCGGCTTCAGTACCCACTAGGCACTCTACTTCGACGTCGTTGATAATGAAATTCTTCATCCGTCTTCCGCTGCACACAACTATGACACCAGCAGCTGACCCAGGGCAATCTCTATACATGTGTCCCTTTTTGTTGCAACTGAAGCATTTCGTGGCAGCTTTGCAATCCTTGCGAAGATGATCAGCTGATCCACAATTAAAACAGTAGCTCTTTCGGTCGTTAAACTCGTGCTGTTTCTTCTGATTCGGCGTACATTTTCCACCGTTCGGCTGGAACGGCTTGAAGCTCTTTTCGTTGACGCGTTCAAATACGTCATATTGCTCCTGCAGCTCTATAGACTTGCACTTGTAGATGGTGTATTTGACGTCACTCCTCAAGTTCAGGCCATCTGTGCGTTGTTTTGTGTTTTAGTCACATTTTTCCCGTCACTTGCTTCGACAAGACTCTGCACGTTGCTTTTTGTCTCACTCATATTTTTTTCTCCACTTGCTTCGACGTTTCTTTCCGGCTCACTCATTTTCCGATTTTTCTCTGCTGTGGCAACTGACCTTGGGTAGTACGTCTGTTTTCCTTTCGCAATCGGTACTCTAGAAGCCTTTCACTTTTTAAGACTTTTCGGGACGGTGTCACTTTGTAATTTTCTGGTTAAGACGAGCCCCCAAATGTGAGGAGAGTTGTTAACTCCAATCAGTTTTATTATAGATAGTTATGTAGTATTTGTTATGTATATGTTATCCAACTCATAAGTTTCCTCACCAAATAGGCAATGTAAACATTATTTGCAAAACGCAGTAGCCCCTGCTGAATGCGTCATGCCATTTCTTATCTTGTCTCCTAATTTCCCTTCACTCGTTTCTGATGATCCCCAAAAGATTATCCAGACTAAACATCAAGCTCCACTTGTAAACATTCCCATAAAATTTTCCATGGCCCAAGCCAGACATAAACATTAGAGCCGACTCGACGTCACCAGTCCGAATTGGATTGATCTTCCGATCTTATCACTCTTCACCAATGACTCAACTACTGCATCAGCAAATTGTCCCTTTCTCTTAGAATCTCTTAGGGCAATTATTTATTCTCTCCAAGTACCCTTTCGGGTTATTTCTCTTAAGATGAGGTTTTTTGGTATCTGGCAATTAAAAATTGACAGTCTTATTCCGTGAGCAAGACTTCCACCTACAATCGGTCTAGCCTTAAGCGTTTAAATAATGTTTGTGAAACAAATAAGAAATAATAAATAAAGTTTTTTAAAATAAAAATTTAAAAAATATAATTATTTTTTTAAAAAGTGAACTTTGGGATAAATTTAATTGGCGCCAAACGTGGGGCCATGCAAATAAAGGTGATTCTAAAAAATAATTAATTAAAATAAAAACAAATTAATTAGAAAGAAAGCACCAGCGTGGCTTAAGAACTCATAAAAATCCCAATTTTATCGCGATAAAAAGGCAAACCGAATATGTACTAGTTATTGGCAAAGACTCAAAAAAAATATAAACAAAATATATACAAATCATTAAAAAACCATTAAAATAAAAATTCAGTGTTCAAAAATTAAAAACCGTGTTCACTGAAAAACAAATTAACAAATGAACAACAACCGTGGTCACTGAAAAACAACACAAACAAAAACAAATCAATAACACAGTGCGAATGTGATTTGGAACTTTTGAAGAGACCTGAATAAGCAAAAAACAATCAAAAAAAAAGTTTTGTAAACAGAAAAGTTTAATAAAAAAGAAACTATAAAAAAATAATACAAAAAAATAAAACAAAAAATAAAACAAAAAATAATACAAAAGAAATAATTAAAAAAATAAATACAAAAGAAATAAATAAATTAAAGAAAAACAAAGCAAAAAATTCAATTAACTGATCTAACGGAAGAAGGAAGGAAGAAACCCAACAGGACATCTAACTAAGGAGAACAGGATACAGATAGCAGGAAGGAAGAACCCATCAGGACATCTAACTAAGGAGGACGGGATACAACATCACATCACATCACTTAGTTACACATTAAATTTACATTTTATTTAAAACAAGAAAGGAAAGCTTACTTCGGGCGGAGCCGAAGTTGATATACCCTTGCAGTTAGAACCGGATATATAGCAAACATCGGATATAGTTGGCCGATTCTTATGATTACATCATAATAAAACCAATAAATTACAATAAAAAATCTAAAAAAAAAAGTCCCAAGCTCCTATCTTCAAAAATACGAAAGTTGATATTTCCACCAAGTACCATTTCCGATCGTTCAGTTATATGGCAGCTATAGGATATAGTCGGCCGATCCTAATGAAATTTGGTAGGTTGGATCAACTGGCCAAAAATATAATCTGTATTTAGTTTCAGCTTTCTATCTTCAAAAACACGAAAGTTGGGTCATTTCCGATCGTTCAGTTATATGGCAGCTATAGGATATAGTCGGCCGATCCTTACGAAATTTGGCATGTCGTAATAGTTTGCCAAAAATAGCTCTTGGGTTAAATTTGAACTCTTTAACTTTAAAATCACCAAAGTTATACCATTTCCGATCAATCAGTTATATGGCAGCTATAGGATATAGTCGGCCGATCCCGGCCGTTCCGACTTATATACTGCGTGCAAAGAAAAGAAGGGTGTGTGCAAAGTTTCAAGACGATAGCTTCAAAACTGAGATACTAGTTCGCGTAGAAACGGACAGACAGACGGACAGACAGACGGACTGACGGACAGACGGACAGACGGACATGCTCATATTAACTCAGAAGGTGATCCTGATCAAGAATATATACACTTTATAGGGTCGGAGATGTCTCCTTCACTGCGTTGCACACTTTTGGACCAAATTATAATATCCTCTGCAAGGGTATAAAAATACTAACATAAAAAAAATTTTTATAAAATTAAGTCATATATCTTAAAAAATTAAATACTTAACGATTAAACAATCTGGAAGATATAATGAATAATTTTCAAAAATTAAACATGGCAACCGGTGGTGGTCCAAACATGTTAGGTAGTGGAATTGGATCCAGTTTTATTTCAACAGAATTATTAAATAGATTAATTAACGTCCAGATAAATGAATTGAAAACAAAAATTAATGAATTATCAGCAAAATTAGAAAATAAGGAAAAAACGGTAGAAGATTATAAAATTCAGACAATTGATCCAAATATAAGTTGTGATACAACATTAGAAGTGATTAAAGCTCTGCCCAAATTTAACGGGGAGCAAACTCAGTATGTAGGCTGGAGGGAGGCTGCAGAGACAGCAATGAGTTTGTATAAAATAAACAGTGAGCAATATTTTATAGCTTTAACCGTACTTCGTAACAAAATCATGGGAGCGGCACATGACGCCCTAACCAACCATGGAACAGTTCATAATTTCAATGCGATTTTGTCTAGATTTGATTTTATCTATAAAGACAGAAGACCAATCCACGTCCTAGAAGCTGAACTAAGTATTCTTAGACAAGGTAAATTGTCTATTAGGGAGCTCTATAACGAGGTAAATAAAAAGATTACCCTACTGATCAATAAAACCAGATCGACCAAACTATTATCAACAAAATCTAATAATAATCCTTCCTGCCGTCCTTCTTATAATAATCCACAAAACTTTGCAAATCAAGCAGCTGGCCCAAGTCATTTTCCAGAAGAGAGAGAGATTGAGAATACAGTATCTCAACCACAAAATAAAACCATGAAAATTACGAGGGCTGACAATAAAGTAAGGTCTCCAAAGCTGCAACTTCGCCAGATCCCGCGCTAGGCGAAATCTGGCAACACCGCCGTGTTCCTTGGTTCCCCCACTACCACTTTGCTGCTGGGTGAGGCTTCTCGACCGCTCAGTCTTGGCTGAGCAGCCGTCAACGATGGAGGTACCCCTCGCGTCAGCGTCCAAGTGCGAAATGCGTTCTGTAATACGTTTTTTGAGTGCGAAAAAGGTGACACCTATCCATCGTCAACTAGTTGAAGTTTACGGGGAAAAGTGTATGGACATAAACAACGTGCGTAAGTGGAGCCGCGAGTTCATGTTCAATGTTCACGAAGAGGAGAGAAGTGGCCGGCCGTCGGTCTCGGATGCGATTGTTCAAGCAGTGGAGGCAGAAATGCTCAAAAACCGCCGTGCGACAATGTTCCCGGCCTTGAAAAAACATCTCGGAGGGAAGAAGTTTGATAGTGACGCGGAGGTTCAGAAAGAGGTCAACACCTGGCTGAGTGAGGCGGACGGAGAGTGGTATTCTGCCGGCATAGACAAGTTCATCGTGCGGATGCCCAAGGTGTTGGAAAAAAAGGCGATTATGTAGAAAAGTAGCCAAGACCTTGGCCTTTCCAACGGTGTATCGCTTTTTGAAAATAAATGTCATTTTCTATGAAAAAAAAAATTGGAGACCCTATTTTATTATCAGCCCTCGTAATAATATTCAGGAGGATTACCTTACTTAATACAATTTGACAAAATAGAAAATACAAATTTTAAAGTACTAATTGATACAGGCGCAACCGCTTGTTACATTAAAAAGGGAATATATTTAAATTAACTCCCTATTTATAAAAGGGTTTCAACAGTAAACGGATATTAATATGAAACATATCTTTTATGAAATCGAGGGTTTAGAAACTGAAATTGGGACTATAATCGACAAAAAAAGGGAGTAATACAATATCATGAGAAAGAGGAAAAATTACTTTTTCACAATAAAGTGTGCAAAGAAAATCTATGCCACACCGAGGAAACATGTAGTCACCCTCTGAACGAATTCTTAATAAACAAATATTTTAACCAGTTAAAACAAGTTAAATCAAATTCAGTCTGTGTCGAAACAAGCGACTATGACTACAGCTCCGAATCAGAGCGTTCAAAAGATTTTTGTTCAATAAAATCTTTCCAATCCAAAAATGAGGATCTAAGGTCAATAACCTCACAAAATACTTCAGGCAACAAAAAAAATAAAAATCAGTGCCTGAACAAAATAAAATTGAAATCAGAAAATGATACGGAAGAATTAAGAAATATAATATCAAACCATATCAAAGATGAGCACTCTAAAATAAATATGAAAATTCCTTTCCGCACTGATATTAGATGGGAAATAACTTAGAACATGATAGACCCATATATGGTAAACAATACCCATATGGCCAATCTGTAGCAGAATTTGTTAATAAAGAAATTAAAAGAATGTTGTCCGAAAAAATCATACAACCTAGCAGGAGTCCGTATAATTCTCCAGTTCTTGTAGTTCCGAAAAAAGGATACAATGAAGATGGCAGTCCAAAACTAAGACTTGTCATTGATTTTAAAAAAATTAAATGAAAACACAATACCCTATAGTTACCCTATGCAGGATCCATCTGTTATATTAGCTAATCTGGGAAAAGCAAAATTTTTGTCCACAATTGACCTGGAATCAGGTTTACATCAAATATTAATGAGAGAATCCGACATTCAAAAAACGTCTTTTTCTATAAATAACGGTAAACACGAATTTTTAAGAATGCCTTTTGGCTTAACTAACGCTCCAAGAATCCAACGAGCAATGGATGAAATTTTAAGAGATCAGGTTGGAAAAACTTTCCACGTCTATATGGACGATATAATAATTTTGTCAAATTCAGTAGAAGAACATTTTAATGATTTAACAAGAATAATAAATATCCTTTTAGAAGCAAATATGAAAATTTCTTTAGAAAAACCCAAATTTTTTTCGCAAGAAACCAACCTTCTTGGATACGTAGTCTCTTATAATGCAATCAAAACAGACCCAGTTAAATCACAGCAATACAAAATTACCCAATTCCAAAAAATATCAGAGAGCTTAGGAGCTTTCTTGGCCTAACAGGTTATTATAGAAAGTTGGTCCGTAATTATGCTTACATAGCAAAACCACTCACCTCATATTTAGGAGGCCATAATGGTAAAATATCTACAAATATGTCGAAAAAAATGTCGGTACAGTTGGACGAACCAGCTGTAGAAGCATTCAATGAACTTAAGCAAAACCTTACTAATCAACTTGAATTAGTACAATTTTAATTTTTATTACCATAAATTATAATTATATTTTTTTATAATTTTTATTATACTTATAATAAATTTTACTATAATTAGATTATAGTAAAAAATTCATTCTTACAACAGACGCTTCACATATAGCATTAGGAGCGGTTTTGTCACAAGAGGGTTAACTTATAAACTTTGTTTTAAAAACCCTCAATAAAACAGTACAAGCATACGCCACAAACAAAAGAGAATTATTAGAAATTTTTTGGGCATTAAAAAACCTAAGAAAATACTTATATGGCATGGTAGGAATAGAAATTCACACCGATCATCAGCCATTAGCGTATTCAATATCTGACAAAAACCCAAATATTGATATGAAAAGTTGGTATTCATTCATACAAAGTCTTACACCAAAAATTCAATTCAAACCAGATACAACTAATGTTGTAGCGGAAGCTTTATCCAGAGTCCAAATTAACAATTTGTCAGACGCAGATATATCAGAGAATACTTCAGATGAAAATACAATTCATTCTGCAGAAAGCAGCAGAAACTAATAAACCACTAAACCAATTCAAAATTCAACTCTTAATCACTACTGGCAGATTAACAGTCCACGAATCAATAAATGTCTTCAATAATGTTAGACATATTATTAAGTAGAGAATTCCTGAGAATCTAGTAACGTTACGAAAGGAACATATTTCACCAAATATAACCATAGGCCTGCACTGTACTCTACAAGACCTTTACTTATTGCAAAAACCACTTAATGAAAATTTCGGAAACAAATTCATATTTACAAGAATTTTTGTACAAGACGTAGAAAATGAGAAAGATAAGGCAATTATTATTGAAGAGGTTCATTGTCGTGCCCATAGAGGATTAAACGAAAATTACAAACAAATATCTAGACTTTATTATTGGCCAAAATTATTTATAAAATTAAAAGAATACATAAAAAAATGCGTCATTTGTAACCAATATAAATATTGCAGACATCCAGTAGAAATTCCGATAGGTGAAGCACCAATTCCAACTAGTGAAGGTAAAAATCTTCAAATTGAAATATTTTACGCAGATAAAAAAAATTTTTTAACGTGTATTGACGCTTGTTCAAAATTCTTAACAGTTAAAGAAATAGAAAATAAGTTAAATATTGAAAACAAAGTACTAGAAATTCGTTGGAAATGACCCAACGAACACGAAAGTTGGGTCATTTCCGATCGTTCAGTTATATGGCAGCTATAGGATATAGTCGGCCGATCCTTACGAAATTTGGCATGTCGTATTATTTTGCCAAAAATAGCTCTCACCTAAAATTTGAACTCTCTAACTTTTAAAACACCAAAGTTATACCATTTCCGATCAATCAGTTATATGGCAGCTATAAGATATAGTCGGCCGATCCAAGCCGTTCCGACTTATATACTGCGTGCAAAGGAAAGAAGGGTATGTGCAAAGTTTCAAGACGATAGCTTTAAAACTGAGAGACTAGTTTGCGTAGAAACAGACAGACGGACAGACGGACATGCTCATATCAACTCAGGAGGTGATCCTGATCAAGAATATATATACTTTATAGGGTCGGAGATGTCTCCTTCATTGCGTTGCACACTTTTGACCAAAATTATAATACCCTCTGCAAGGGTATAAAAATATGGGGAAAAAAAAAACAAATTGAAACCAAGATATAAAAAACAGGTAGTTAAGGAAAACCAGGGTAATAAAGTAGTAATAAATAGTAGGAATAGAATAGTTCACAAAGATAATATTAAGTCTTAAATTTTTTTCTCTAACTTACAGATAACAATGCATTCCGCAATACTTCTATTTCTGATCATAGTTACAACAACATCCGAAATAACTAATTATTCGAATCATGATTTTTTCTTTATAAAGACAATAAGGACGTTTTGACCTATGACTCATATGCTGAGCTATTTCATGTTACCAACATTAGTTTCTATAAAGAAATAATGAACACAGAGCTGAACTACATAAAGAATACTATTAATGATAAATTTTACAGGAAACTTTCATATAATTTAAGAACTCAAGATTTAATTCTATCACAATTATTGCCAACAAGATCTAAGAGAGGTATTAATGAATTAGGAACGGTTTTAAAATAGTTAGCTGGTACCCCGGACAATGATGATGTAGTAACAGTTAAAATTAAAATTTATGAATTAATTAATAACAACAACAAGCAAAAAACAAGAAAGCAAAGCTAACTTCGGGCGGAGCCGAAGTTGATATACCCTTGCAGTTAAAACCGGATATATATCGCAAACATCGGATATAGTTGGCCGATCCTTATGATTACATCATAATAAAACCAATTTATTACAATAAAAAATCAAAAACAAGTTCCAAGCTTCTATCTTCAAAAATACGAAAGTTGATATTTCTACCAAGTACCATTTACGATCGTTCAGTTATATGGCAGCTATAGGATATAGTCGGCCGATCCTAATGAAATTTGGTAGGTTGGATCAACTGGCCAAAAATATAATCTGTATTAAGTTTCAGCTTTCTATCTTCAAAAACACGAAAGTTGGGTCATTTCCGATCGTTCAGTTATATGGCAGCTATAAGATATAGTCGGCCGATCCTTTTGAAATTTGGCATGTCGTAATGTTTTGCCAATAGCTTTGTTTTCCGATAGCTTTCGTGTCAAATTTGAACTCTCTAACTCTAAAAACACCAAAGTTATACCATTTCCGATCAATTAGTTATATGGCAGCTATAGGATGTAGTTGGCCGATCCCGGCCGTTCCGACTTATATACTGCGTGCAAAGGAAAGAAGGGTGTGTGCAAAGTTTCAAGTCGATAGCTTTAAAACTGAGAGACTAGTTCGCGTAGAAACAGACAGACGGACAGACGGACATGCTCATAGCAACTCAGGAGGTGATCCTGATCAAGAATATATATACTTTATAGGGTCGGAGATGTCTTCTTCACTGCGTTGCACACTTTTGGACGAAATTATAATACCCTCTGCAAGTGTATAATAATAAATTCAAAATTGTTTGATGAAATAAAAATACTGTCCACAAATTTAAAATCGGTTTTTACAAGCCAAGAGTTACCACTAAGAAAACATCGTTTACATTTAATAACTTATGATCTTCAAAATGTAATTGATACAATTAAATTGGCTAAAATAGACATTGTTAACACAAAGATATTAAATATAGATGATATTCAAATAATATATAAACACGAATCAAAACCTGTAGTAATCACGGATTTATTTTACATTACTGAATTCAAAATTGCTTTGCACAAAAAATTATTTTTTAGTCTATTTAAATTTTAAAATATTCCATTATAAAACAAGAAAGGAAAGCTAACTTCGGGCGGAGCCGAAGTTTATATACCCTTGCAGTTACAACCGGAATATAGAATAGAATCTGTACCAAGTTCCAGCTTTCTATCTTCAAAAAACACGAAAGTTGGGTCATTTCCGATCGTTCAGTTATATGGCAGCTATAGGATATAGTCGGCCGATCCTTATGAAATTTGGTAGGTTGGATCAACTGACCAAAAATAGAATCTGTATTAAATTCCAGCTTTCTATCTTCAAAAACACGAAAGTTGGGTCATTTCCGATCGTTCAGTTATATGACAGCTATAGGATATAGTCGGCCGATCCTTACGAAATTTGGCATGTCGTATTATTTTGCCAAAAATAGCGCTCGTGCAAACTCTCTAACTCTAAAAACACCAAAGTTATACCATTTCCGATCAATGTGTTATATGGCAGCTATAGGATATAGTCGGCCGATCCGGGCCGTTCCGACTTATATACTGCGTGCAAAGAAAAGAAGGGTGTGTGCAAAGTTTCAAGACGATAGCTTCAAAACTGAGATACTAGTTCGCGTAGAAACGGACAGACAGACGGACAGACAGACGGACTGACGGACAGACGGACATGCTCATATTAACTCAGGAGGTGATCCTGATCAAGAATATATATACTTTATAGAGTCGGAGATGTCTTCTTCACTGCGTTGCACACTTTTGACCAAAATTATAATACCCTCTGCAAGGGTATAAAAATACTAGAATACATTGCAGCCCACAAATATAATAATTTTGAATTATCCGAATATATAATATCCAACAATTCGGAACTATCATTTGATAACATAAATACCCTATATCGTTTTATTCAAATTAAATAGACCAGAATAACACTAACGTTAATTGTAATCACATTAATTTCAACATATGTGATGGTTAATCATTTCTAAATTAAGGGGGGACATCTGAGTAGAATTTTGAAAAAATCGAAAAATTTTTTTTTCGCTTAAAAAATTCTTTAGGGTCTTAAAAATAACATATTTTAGTATGCACATATATTGAATACCCATTGTACCGAGAGTACTTAAAGGGTGCGCACTGTAACACTTTGTTGCAGTGTTTACATAATCCAAAGTCCCGGTCATAAACCCTTAGTGGCCGAAATATGAACCGATCGTTCCCGCACACAGAAAGTATAATCGTAACAAACGGTCAGCATATGCATGCCCCTCCACTTGAGAGCGCATAACAACGTATATTATTATTCCTTTATACATAAGTAAATAGCCGTCTCTCTGCCGACGCCTGCGAGCAGCGCAGCTACAGGACTTATCCTTACTTAGACTTAAAAAATATTGTAAAAGAACAGAAACATTTTGATCGTTGGATCGGCTCCTCAGCTGCTCCTTCTAAATAAAAACCTAACAAAACTCAAACCCTGGAGTTATCCTATGACAATATGAAAAGATAGAGTCCGGCAAAAGTGTCTAGGTGTCAAAATTTTCCATTCTGCGGCGATGACTCACAGGTATAACCCACAGTACTTAAAACTTTAAACGCATTTTTCTCGAAACCGCTTTTTTAGAGTTGGCCGAACACATAACTTGAACAACTCTTAACCTATAGATCTAAAATTTTGACAGTATACTCAGAATACCTTTGTCTATAGACACACGTATATTGCTTACTTTTTTTTTTATCAACAATTTTGTGACGTTTTTTGTTCGCGAAAATTTTTTTCAATCACTCACCATTTTGCAAAAAACCAATATATCGAAAAAATCGATAGCCGTTGCTGTACAGAAACTAACCAAACTTGATTTTTTGTTCTAGATAAAAAATTAAGGACGTTAGGTATTCGGCCATGGATTCCATTTAAAAAAATAGGGCCTACGAATAAAGGCTGCAGAGCCGCCATTTTGTTTTCGATGTATTAAAAAAAAAATTTATTTTGTACT
Source organism: Drosophila bipectinata (assembly GCF_030179905.1). Classification (NCBI taxonomy): domain Eukaryota; kingdom Metazoa; phylum Arthropoda; class Insecta; order Diptera; family Drosophilidae; genus Drosophila; species Drosophila bipectinata. Next base: position 14,373,361 of record NC_091740.1, on the reverse strand, counting down.
TTAAATATAATATAATAAAACCTCACTTAAAAATTTTCGATTGGCTTTTTCATTTGACCAAAACAAATTCCAGAAAAACAGTTTTTTTTTCGCCTGTTACTCAGATGTCCCCCCTTAAGAAAATATTTTAAAACTATTAAACCATGGATCAGTACTATTTTAAAAACAAATAATTTGTCCTATCAAGAAATCCCGCATGAAGAAATAATGGTAGCAGAATTAACAGCTCAATTAAACTCCATAACTCCACCATCATTTGAATCGGGACGCTTAAATTTAGATGGGGGTGTGTTATCCAAGTCATAAGTTGACTTACCAAATAGGCAATGTAAACATTATTTGCAAAACGCAGTAGCCCCTGCTGAATGCGTCATGCCATTTCTTATCTTGTCTCCTAATTTCCCCTCACTCGTTTCTGATGATCCCCAAAAGATTATCCAGACTAAACATCAAGCTCCACTTGTAAACATTCCCATAAAATTTTCCATGGCCCAAGCCAGACATAAACATTAGAGCCGACTCGACGTCACCAGTCCGAATTGGATTGATCTTCCGATCTTATCACTCTTCACCAATAACTCAACTACTGCATCAGCAAATTGTCCCTTTCTCTTAGAATCTCTTAGGGCAATTATTTATTCTCTCCAAGTACCCTTTCGGGTTATTTCTCTTAAGACGAGGTTTGTTGGTATCTGGCAATTAAAAATTGACAGTCTTATTCCGGGAGCAAGACTTCCACCTACAATAGGTCTAGCCTTAAGCGTTTAAATAAAGTTTGTGAAACAAATAAGAAATAATAAATAAAGTATTTTAAAATAAAAATTTAAAAAAAAAAATTATTTTTTTAAAAAGTGAACTTTGGGATAAATTTAATTTATATACATATGTATATAAATGTATAATGTATACATATGTATACATTAATTTAAATGTATAATGTAAATGTATATGTATATGTGTTATGTATTACCTTTATACTGCTGCCATACCTGCTGATATTCATACTGCTGATACTGCTCGTACCAAACTTGATATTACCCTCATGCTGTTGTTACACATCCTCAAACGAAAATCAAAGAACGTTTTCGTGATGAATTCTGGTTCTATAGAATTAGTCCCCGCTCCTTTACGAATATTAAAACGATATTAGATTAATTTAACCTAATTGCAGCAAATTAATAAAATATCACATGCTGGCCTACGTACAGCTGGCCTTTCATCATTTCTGGCGTTTAATCAGCCATAACCCATAGTGTATTTTTAGAACGATTTTAAATTTCCGTTGTTTTATTAAAAATTAAAATATTAGGTTTGTAGCTTTTGAAAAAAATAGATGTTACGTCATGTTAAGCACCTGTTCGAGGCGGGCGTTTTTGTGATTCAAACTGTCCACAAGCCACTCATATATGCTTTTTCAAATAAGTCTGTCAATGCTTTATATACATAAGGGTATATACATATATATACATATCTATATAAGGGTATACCCTTGCAGAGGGTATTATAATTTTGTCCAAAAGTGTGCAACGCAGTGAAGGAGACATCTCCGACCCTATAAAGTATATATATTCTTGATCAGGATCACCTCCTGAGTTGATATGAGCATGTCCGTCTGTCCGTCTGTCTGTTTCTACGCGAACTAGTCTCTCAGTTTTAAAGCTATCGTCTTGAAACTTTGCACACACCCTTCTTTCCTTTCCACGCAGTATATAAGTCGGAACAGCTGTATAAGTTGTAAGACTGTATTTATGTTAGACTGTCCTAATATGTGTCGCTGGATGGGACCCTATTATACATACCAACGATAATGCTCTATCAAGGTGGTTTGGATCGGTTGTTGCGCTATTACATCACGGACGGGGAGTATATTCAGTTCTCTGTAAATATTTCCACTTTTAAAGTGCCACGGTGCCCCGGTGATAGTTCTCAGTATATTTGCTTGAGCTCTTTGCCCGATTTTTAAGTTGCTGTTGATGGTCACTGGCTATTGGTCAGGTTGGTTAACCCGATAAGTCCAGGTTGGTTTCAAAACGTCTGCATCTACCTTTCTTTGAGTTCGGACGTTAACTTTTTCACTCATGTCGCTTCTCGTTTGCACCGAGTGCAGTGCAGAAGTTACAGCTACCCAACTTCGTGGGTGTGAGGCCGTTCGGTGCGCGTCGATCTGCCGGGGTGCCTACCACACCGCTTGTGTGGATTTGCCCACGGAGGCTATAAAACAACTTATTAACATTCCGAACTTAATGTGGCAATGTGATAGCTGCGTATTGGAAATAAATCGCATTCCAAAATTGATGAGCTTAATCATAAAGTTCTGGATCTAGAATCCCTTTTCGAAAGCCTTAATGCCAAGGTGGACCATGCCCTGGTGAATGGAACGGCTGGACCCGATGGACGCGCCTCTTCGGCTGGGGTGCATGTTGTTGCTCCCCTTCTATGCCTACCAGCACTGGGAGCAAAAAGGCTACACTGGGCCAGGCCCCAACGGCATCTAAAAGAGCTGTCCCGAGGAAGAAGCGGATCAACCCTAATAGGCGCATTGTGGTACAAGCACCCAGTTGCGCTCAGCTTTAAATGCTTCTCACCTTTAAATACCTTTATGTTGGTTAATTCGCGACGTCTACCCAACCGGATGCACTGTGCAAGTTCGTCGCAGACAAGTTGAATGTGGAGCCGAGTGATTTAGCCTGTGCTAGGCAGATCAAAGAAGATGCTGACATCAACGCCCTCAAGTTCGTCAACTATAAACTGGGAGTTCGGGAGCAACATTTTCCTAAAGTCTTCAATGATGCTGGTTTGTCCATAGAGAGCCTGCAAAGGTTATTGACCTCCCGGCGATTCTACCTTTACCGCAATCGCAATCTTTAAAAACCCCCCAGTAAAAGGCGCCGCTGGCGCCGTTACTTTTTATTCTTCTCAAGTTTCAGTTTTTCCCGCCGGTTGCTCTCTGCTGCGCTACCAACAACAAACGGCGTGGGCGTTAATAGTAACAGTTGACGCTGTCTTCAACTCCTCCAATAATTTGCTTCGTTTGCTGATCGATGTTCTTCAACGATGTTCTTCTTCTTCGATGTTCTTTTTTCAAGGCGAGTTGTTTCTTTCTTCTCTTCACTTGTGGATGCCCAGCAACAATAAGACGATGGTAATCGAGACGTTGGCAGCGCATCGCTGCTCATCTTATCTCTTTTCGCTGGGCCACTCGGTGGTGCTTTCCTTTCGCCGATGGAAGATGTTTATTTACGTTTCGGACGTGTGGATGGATCTTTGCTGCGTTTGGATGTGCCTGACTATGAATGCTCAATGTTTTCACCTGGCACTGGATTTGCTCTGCAACTGGACACTCGCAGGTCTACTGATGAGTCAAATAAAAAGATCTGTGTGTCCTCGTCGGCTACCACGCTATGCGTGTTGGATATGCCTCCACATGCACCAGTACCAGGAATGCACTTTCATCATTGCCGCCTTGTCGTAAAGCCTTAAAGTTCTATTCCAAAATATATCGGGAATGAGAACCAAGACCCGGATGGTATTCCTCAATTCTTCTGCCTGCGATTTTGATGTAATCATCCTTGTGGAAACGTGGCTCAATGACAAATTTAGCTCCTCTGAGTTCTTCGAGCCTAACTTGTACCATGTATTTCGAAAAGACCGAGATGCATTCAGTACTCAGTGTGGGCGAGGTGGTGGTGTGATCATCGCTATCCGTCGATCTCTTCAGGCTACACCACAGCACCTTCCGGTGGCCGACCCTCAACTGGATCAGCTTGCCGTTTCAATCCAGGGCGTCCATGGCCCTTTCGTCATCATTGCATCAAACATCCTTACGAACAGCGCATTTAGAATTTATCATGCGCATATGGAAAACATCACTTGAGTATTTCAGAGTCACAACATTCATTCCTTGCATCGATACTTTGATACAAAATTTGACGGACAGATTCATCAAGAACGAAGATATTTTCGTAATTTTGAGACTGTTGGAGTGTTGTGATGGAACATTTTTTCGCGGGATAAATCTTCTTCTCAAGGTCATGGCTACTCTTCCAGTCACAACGGCTAGCGTCGAAAGAACGTTTTCAACAATGAAGAGGATAAAAACTCTACCTCGTAGTGTGATGGGCCACGACAGACTAAGGGCACTCGCGATGATGTCAATTCACTGGGATACTGTTGTTGATCCGGAGGAAGTTCTCGACCGTTTAGCGAAGAAAAAATCAAGGAAGTTACTTATTTAAGGTGTAGGTTCTGAAGTAAAATACATACTGCTATTTTATGTGAAACATAAATAATGCTTCAATATATTTTTAACATAAGTAACTTACTTGTAATCTTATACTTCGTACTGTACCTTTTTCCTGCACAATAAATAATGCTTCAATATATTTTTAACATTAGTAACTTAATTGTAATCTTATACTTCGTACTGTACCTTTTTCCTGCACAATAAATAATAAAAGATCAAACGTCACGGACAGATTAAAGATTGATGTGTGATTTGCCTTTTTCTGAATTTATTGGAATAAGTCCACATTTTTTATTGATTTTTGTCCTTGCCTTTATACCCTTGCAGAGGGTGTTTTAATTTTGGTCAAAAGTGTGCAACGCAGTGAAGAAGGCATCTCCGACTCTATAAAGTATATATATTCTTGATCAGGATCACCTCCTGAGTTGATATGAGCATGTCCGTCTGTCTGTCTGTTTCTACGCGAACTAGTCTCTTAGTTTTAAAGCTATCGACTTGAAACTTTGCACACACCCTTCTTTTTTTTGCACGCAGTATATAAGTTGGAACGGCCGGGATCGGCCGACTGTATCCTATAGCAGCCATATAACTGATTGATCGGAAATGGTATAACTTTGGTGTTTTTTGAGTAATAGAGTTCAAAATTTACATGACAGTTATTTTTGGCAGACATGATTTCAAACGATCGGAAATAACCCAACTTTTATGTTTTTTAAGATAGAGAACTGAAATTTAGTACAAATTCTATTTTAGGTCAGATAATCGGACCTACCTCATAAGGACCTAAATTTCATAAGGATCGGTCGACTATATCTTATAGCTCCCATATAACTGAACGATCGGAAATGGTTTTCGGTAGAAATATCAACTTTGGTTTTTTTTGAAGATAGAAGTTTGGGACTTTTTTTTAGACTTTGCATTATAATAAATTGAGTTATATAGTCACATATGACAATAACTATAACTACAACTATTACTATTCTAATGCCCTTAATTGTAACCTACACATACATAAAAGATTATAGAAAAGATCCACTGTATTAGACTTTAAGCTCTTTCTGATCGCTGGTAAGAAGTAGTTGAATTTAGACCGTACAAGAGTTCGGACATAATAATAAAGTCATACTGAGATTCTAGCAACCTTCTCTTTGTGTAACACGTGAAACTCAACTAGCAATTAAGCCATCTAAACATCATCTCATTTTATAATCGACTTCGGACCCGGCTGAAATAGCTCCTGGTCCCAAAAAACACGTAGATCGAAGAAGATCTGGCACGTGTGGGACCTCTACTAAACTGGGTCTAAGCATCAACGTAACTGGCGACGAGGACTAACAAAAAAATTAAACCATCCGTTCGGAATTAAATTACAAAAAAAATCACTAACACGCGTATTAAACATACGAAATACGACCAGAGAAGTCCGTAAATAGCGACTCAAGCATAATCAATAAAGCCAGCCTAATCAGCACATAAGATAACGGCTCTACCCTTACCTGATCGGTTCACCATTTTTTGTTGAGACCGAGCTTTGGCAATCATCATCACCGCCGTCGCTTATCTTACCCTACAGAGACTGCCGCGTTGGACAATGCATACAACATAAAATCAATCATCGTTATGCATTATATTTTGCGGGAGCTGTACTATTCTAAAAGACAGCTGCGTTGGAGCTTTATTACCTTCACAGACCACCGTTCTTTATTCGCTTTACACTACCCGCAGACCCACACTGTTCTAAAGTAAGCTAATAACTTAATAATAAATAATAACGCTAATAAATAATACACTTTACTAACATACATACAAAGAAAAAAAAAACAAAAAAACAAAAAAAAAAAACATATGCATACCGAAACAGTTGCATCGTTTAATCTATATTTAAATTGTATAAAAATATAATAGATTTCGATGGATCAGATAAAAACCAGCTTCCAGATTTCTTAAATCAAATTAATGACTTAATTCCAACCTTTGAAAGTTTTGATGAACAATCAAAAACCCTATTACTTACATTATGACATTATTGTTGTCATATTGGACATTATGAGTTTTTGCGAATGCCTTCTTGCCTTCGAAATGCACCAGCAACATTTCAAAAACTTATGAACCACTTGCTTCGACCCTTTGAACATTTCTGCCTCGTATACATGGACGACATTCTTATTTTTTCGAAAACAATCGAAGAACATATTAAACATCTAAATAAAATATTAAAATGTCTCGCCGATGCTAACTTGAAACTTCAAATTGACAAATTGAGTTTGCCAAATGCGAAATAGAGTTTTTAGGACACGTTCTTAATGGAGACGGGCTAAAACCAAGCTCAAAGAAAGTCGAGGCAATCGATAAAATAAAACTACCAACGACACAGAAACAAATTAAAAGTTTTTTGGGAATTACCAGCTATTTAAGAAGATACATCAAAGACTATTCTAAAATTGCAAAACATTTAATAAAATACTTGAAAAAAAATTCCAAAATAAATACAAAAGATTTAGAATTTATAGAAGCATTCGAAAAATTGAAACTATTAATAAAAAGTCTATTAATAAAAATTGTAGTCTACCCTGACTTTAAAAAGCAGTTTACCCTTATTACAAATGCCAGCAACTATGCCTTGGGAGCGGTTCTCATGCAGGATAAAAAAGTTATATGCTATGCTAGTCGTACTTTAAAAACTCATGAACATAACTACAGCACGATAGAAAAAGAATTATTAGCTATTTTCTGGGGAATTAAACATTTTCATTACTACTTGTATGGGAGAAGATTTATAGTTAAAACCGACCACCGCCCGCTAAGTATGGCTTAACAATTTAAAAGAACCTAACCTAAAGCTGCAAAGGTGGAAAATTCAATTGAACGAATATTGAATTCATAAAAGGGAAAGAAAACGTGTTAGCGGATGGACTTAGTAGAATCTGCGATCATAATACACCCTTAAATAGTCCCGAAATAGATCAAAGCTTTTCTATAAACTTAAATGAAACCGATATATTTATGAGCGCACTTATAAATCCAATACAATCTCAAAAAGAAAACAATGAACCAACCTATGACTTCAAGCCACTCGTCAAATTATGAAACCATTCATAGTGCTCAGTCAGACTACTTAAACTATATACGAAATACAGAAAACCCTCTTAACATATACAAATTACAAATTGTACTGGAAAAATCAGATAAGGAATTAAGAACCATTTAAATCTTGTATAAAAATAATACACTTTACTAACATACATACAAAGAAAAAAAAAAACAAAAAAACAAAAAAAAAACATATGCATACCGAAACAGTTGCATCGTTTAATCTATATTTAAATTGTATAAAAAATATAATAGATTTCGATGGATCAGATAAAAACCAGCTTCCAGATTTCATAAATCAAATTAATGACTTAATTCCAACCTTTGAAAGTTTTGATGAACAATCAAAAACCCTATTAAAAAAATTTTGGGGATAAAGAGAGTAGCGATGTATTAATGGATACCCTAAAATTATGTAGAATAGATTCCACAATAGAGCAATATTACAATAAAATTAATGAAATTGCTAGTAGAATACATAACCGAATATTGACACACTCTAACGAGCCATTTAGTACAGAGGAAGTTAATAGGATATCACTTAGAATATTTACAATCTTCCCGAACCTACTAAAACAATGATTTTTGCTAGGAATCCGCAGTCATTAGACGACGCATACAAAATTATTGAAGACACTCGCCACCAAAATTATACACTCTATGGGCTCATTCGAGAACAGTTGTATAATAAAACTCCCTTTGAACAAACTTCAGTAATGATAATTATAATCGAAATAACCCAATCCAAAATGAATATCAGAACCAACCACGGGCAGAGAATAACCCTGGTACTGGTATATACAAATAGGCAAAATATTAGAAGATTCGCAAACAATCATATGAATTATTTTAACGGACATACTGCTAATCCAAACACTAACTCTCGAATGTCCTACAATACAATCCAACCGCAACAACTAGTTAATTTAACCCTGCACCAGCTCCCATAATTGTAGGCCAAATTAATACAAATTTTCAATTAAAGGACCATCAAGATTACCCTACATAAAAATTGAATCCTCCAAAAGAGACCTGCTATTAATTATTGATAATGGAGCGGATTTCAGTATCATCAATGAAAATGTCTGCCACCGAAGTGGAAAACTAAAATCGATGCCCAAGTAAAAGCAATAGGAAACATTATTAAAATACAAAAACTTTGTAGATTCCCTTCATTCAAAGAATTTCGAATAAAAAATTACTGGTGTGAGTTCTTGGAATACAACTTTCACGACCATTTCGATGGTATAATTGGAGGAAATATATTGAACGATATTGAGGAAATATATTGAATGCAATCATAAATTACGGAGAAAATAAAATTATTTTAAATAATGTAAGCCTGAAGTTATACACTCAACACCCAAAACTCAACACTATAAACTTTACAGCCAATGTAAGTCAATTTACGAGGCTAGAACATCTTGATTATAATTCTCAGAACCAGCTTATATCCACAAAAAATGAGATACCTGTCTATTCAAAAGCGTATAGGTATCCCGAAGCTCATAAGAACGAGGTAAATAAACAAATAAACGAAATGCTAAAACAAGGAATAATAAGGCATTCAGATAGTCATAGTCAGGTTGTCCAAAAAAAAGTATACCATTCTAACCAACAGAAATGGAGGCTGGTTATTGGTTATAGGAAATTGAACTCTCAAACAATCGAAGATCGATATCCTATCCCTAGCATTGACGAAATATTTCACAAACTAGGCGGATGCAAAATCTTTTCTTCGCTCGATCTGGCAAAAGGGTTCTACCAAATAGAAATGAATGAACGCGATATTCCGAATTATTCTACCGCTAACGGACATTATGAGTTTTTGCGAATGCCTTCTTGCCTTCGAAATGCACCAGCAACATTCCAAAAACTTATGAACCACTTGCTTCGACCCTTTGAACATTTCTGCCTCGTATACATGGACGAAATTCTTATTTTTTCGAAAACAATCGAAGAACATATTAAACATCTAAATAAAATATTAAAATGTCTCGCCGATGCTAACTTGAAACTTCAAATTGACAAATGTGAGTTTGCCAAATGCGAAATAGAGTTTTTAGGACACGTTCTTAATGGAGACGGGCTAAAACCAAGCTCAAAGAAAGTCGAGGCAATCGATAAAATGAAACTACCAACGACACAGAAACAAATTAAAAGTTTTTTGGGAATTACCAGCTATTTAAGAAGATACATCAAAGACTATTCTAAAATTGCAAAACATTTAATAAAATACTTGAAAAAAAATTCCAAAATAAATACAAAAGATTTAGACTTTATAGAAGCTTTCGAAAAATTGAAACTATTAATAAAAAGTCTATTAATAAAAATTGTAGTCTACCCTGACTTTAAAAAGCAGTTTACCCTTATTACAGATGCCAGCAACTATGCCTTGGGAGCGGTTCTCATGCAGGATAAAAAAGTTATATGCTATGCTAGTCGTACTTTAAAAACTCATGAACATAACTACAGCACGATAGAAAAAGAATTATTAGCTATTTTCTGGGGAATTAAACATTTTCATTACTACTTGTATGGGAGAAGATTTATAGTTAAAACCGACCACCGCCCGCTAAGTATGGCTTAACAATTTAAAAGAACCTAACCTAAAGCTGCAAAGGTGGAAAATTCAATTGAACGAATATTGAATTCATAAAAGGGAAAGAAAACGTGTTAGCGGATGGACTTAGTAGAATCTGCGATCATAATACACCCTTAAATAGTACCGAAATAGATCATAGCTTTTCTATAAACTTAAATGAAACCGATATATTTATGAGCGCACTTATAAATCCAATACAATCTCAAAAAGAAAACAATGAACCAACCTATGACTTCTCCTCAGATCTAATAAACTTGTTTTCAAGCCACTCGTCCAATTATGAAACCATTCACAGTGCTCAGTCAGACTACTTAAACTATATACGAAATACAGAAAACCCTCTTAACATATACAAATTACAAATTGTACTGGAAAAATCAGATAAGGAATTAAGAACCATTAAAATCTTGTATAAAAAGAAAATAAGATATATTATACAAACAAATGGCAATAACTCAGATTTATTAGAGATAATGCGAGACATTCTACCTGAAAAAGGCTTAATAGCCATCTTTTGTAAAGACATAAACCTGTATGTTAAATTCCAGGAATGCTATAGACAATTTTTTGCTTCCAACGTTAATAAGATCATTTGCACTTCTTAAAGATATTACAGATAAGGAAGAAATTTTAAAAATAATCGACGCGGAACATTTAAGAAACAACCATAGGAGTATCAACGAAATTTTGTCAGAAATAAAAAAGATATATTATTATCCTAACCTTCAGAAAGAAATTCAAAAATACGTCAATAACTGTAAAATATGCCACCTAGCCAAGTACGATCGAAACCCAATAAAATATAAGCTAAACATAACAAATACTCCTTCTCAACACAACGAAATAATCCACATGGATATCTGGTTTCCTATGCGAAACACCATGTATCTGACCACCATCGACAAATTGACAAATTGAATAATAGTACTGATAAGGATAATTTTATGAACGACTATGTAAAAAATAATAAAGTTGCTAAGTCTAGACCTAAGTATAAACTATCTCAAAACTACCATCAAGATGGAAATTACCTAATATCAAATGACAATTTAAACAAGAAAATTTACAAAGATCAAGTTAAAAGAAAATTCAAATTCCAAAATTAAAATTAAGAAAAAACATGTATATTAACATTTTATTAAACGTATGTATATGTATGAAAATTATTTACTATTCATCAATTAATATTGCCGAAACTTGTCGGGGGGGAGTCGCAAATGACTATAACTATAACTACAACTATTACTATTCTAATGCTCTTAATTGTAACCTACACATACATAAAAGATTATAGAAAAGATCCACTGTATTAGACTTTAAGCTCTTTCTGATCGCTGCTAAGAAGTAGTTGAATTTAGACCGTACAAGAGTTCGGACATAATAATAAAGTCATACTGAGATTCTAGCAACCTTCTCTTTGTGTAACACGTGAAACTCAACTAGCAATTGAGCCATCTAAACATCTTCTCATTTTATAATCGACTTCGGACCCGGCTGAAATAGCTCCTGGTCCCAAAAAACACGTAGATCGAAGAAGATCTGGCACGTGTGGGACCTCTACTAAACTGGGTCCAAGCATCGACGTAACTATATTATCATATTCTTATAAGGATCAGCTAAGTATATCCGATGTTTGCGATATATATCCGGTTTTAACTGCAAGGGTATATTAACTTCGGCTACGCCCGAAGTTAGCTTTCCTTTCTTGTTTTAAATAATGTGGTTAATAGTAAAGTAAAATTATGCAATGTACCATTAAGTTCATGTGATATGCACCACAAGCCGTTAGGTATTCATATTTAGTTTTATAGTTTTTAGCCTTCTGCTTCACCCATTCCATATTATCATCTGAATGATACTAACTTGTCACTTATTAATGCGTCTATTTCAGCCTTTGATTTGGTTTCCCTTTTTTCGGATGGCTTAATCGATGATTGTTATACTAAGTTCTTGGTTGCCCTTTTTAATATTATTGATACTTATGCCTCTGTGAGGGTACAAAGATCCTATAGGCTTCCCTGGAATACAAATGGCTTAAAAAACTTAGAAGGGATAAGCCTCACAAACGATTTATAATGATAGGGGAGTCTCGAGTAGCTCCATTGTCTGGTCAATTTATGCGGGAATTGGATTTCCTTAATAAGTTCCTCTACAATCAGTATATATCAGATGTCAAAGCTAGCCTTCGATCAAATCCTAACGCTTTTTGGCCGTTTGTTAACAGCAAAAAGCGGGCAAAATCGGGCATACCTTCATCCATATGTTATGGTAATTTAGCAGCCGATTCGGATCAGGGCGTTTCTGATCTTTTTGCTAAATACTTTGCCTCTAACTTGGAGCCGAAGGTTCCTTGGAGGGATAATGAAACTCTTCTTAGCATTGAGCCTTTTCTTAATGTGAGTAACATGGACGTATTGGACTGTGACCATGCTGAAGCCACAGGACATTTTACGGAATCACACACACCTGACTTTTTGCTGAATACTTTGCCTCTAACTTGGAGCCGAAGGTTCCTTGGAGGGATAATGAAACTCTTCTTAGCATTGAGCCTTTTCTTAATGTGAGTAACATGCCACAGGACATTTTACGGAATCACACTCACCTGACTTGCATGGTATCTTCCCATTCTTTCTTAAAAAGAGCACCGCTTCCTTTTCTACTCCCATTCAACTGCTGTTCTTCATGTCGCTCTCATCTGGTAGATTCCCCTATCGGTGAAAGGATACTTTTTTCATGCCTATTCACAAAGGTGGCAGTAGGTCTGATGTTTACCTATATCGACCTATAGCCAAAATTTGCAACGTCGCTAAGATACTGGAGCGGATAGTAACTAAAAAATTGACTTTTCTGGCTCGTAATTTTATATCCCCCAACCAGCATGGTTTTTTGCCTCGGAGGTCCACTACAACTAATTAAGCGGTCTTCTCTAAGCACTGCTTTGAAGCTTTTGAAAACCGATTTCAGGTTGATGCCATTTACACTGACTTCTTCAAAGCCTTCGACAAAGTGTGCCATGCTGCCCGTCTGGCCAAATTGTATAAAATAGGTATTCATTCCTGCCTATTAAGTTGGTTTGAGTCTTATCTGGCTGACCGACATTGCCACGTTTCTATTGGAGACGCTATCTCAAGTCCATTTGTCACCTCCTCTAGTCTTCCACAAGGCAGCTCTCTTGGACCTCTTCTATTTATCATTTTCATTAATGACATCTCGTCATGCTTTCGTCATTCCTACTTCTTGCTGTATGCGGACTGTCACTGTACTGTCACTGTAGCTGCATTAGTGACAGGAGGATATATCCAGAGTATCCATTAAACTTATCTAAGTGTATGTTTACCCGTTACAGTAAGCGGTCTCTTGAAATCTGCACGGGTTATTCCATCAGTTAGTATAATTTGACAGCTAAAGAGGAGGTGATAGACCTTGGTGTCTTATTCGACAGCAAGTTTAAATTTTCTGGTCATGTAGACTTTATTCTGCCTAAAGCGTATGCTCTGCTGGGCTTTGTTAAGAGTAACGTGAACCAATTCAAAAGTCCATACTCGAGCCTCAGCGTCTACGCTGCATTTATTCGGTCGGGGCTGGAATATGCCTCAATCATTTGGAATCCGGATTGTAAAGTTCGTTCCAACAGAACTTAACGACTCCAGAAAATATTTTTAAAATTTGCTCTTCTGCCTCTACCTTCCTCTAGGATCCTCTACCTTCATACCAGAGCCGCTGCCTTCTTCTCAATGTTTGCACGTTGGAGGATAGGCGTAGACTGGCAGCCTTAACTTTTCTCAACAATGTAGTCGCTGATAACATTGATGGTCCTTTTTATTGGAACTCCTTTCGAATTAAGTGTCACAGGGCCAACTATCTTTTAAATGAGCCAATTGAGCGGGCTCTTTCTTATTTTAATTCTTTGCCGCTTAGCCTCCGAATTGAGTGGGGCTCTGATAAGATTGTGTTTAAACGCATGTTAATCAGGTCATTATTAAGTTTTTATTAGTATTGTAGTATTATTATTAGTTTGTAAGTTATTATTATGTAGCCAAGTAAGGATTTATTTGTTGGCGAAATAAATAAATAAATAAATAAAACGGAGTTGTAGACAAGGACCTTCTAGTGCAGACTGAGGGGGGAGCGAGAGTTTGCTGCTGAATGCTATGACTGAAAGCCAATGCTGACTGTTTTTTAAGCCTCAGGTGATTTCGCTTAGCTTTAATATATGTGCGCCGGGTAAGCCTCCAGCCGCGATGTACGCCAAGATGTTTTACTTAGGTGTGTAAGGTTTTGGTCGATTTCGTCTGTTTTTGGTAAAGGTTACTTGTTTGAATTTTTGTTCATTTACTTTTATACCTCAGTCTGAAAACCTGATCAGTCTGATTTCTTTACTACATCTATATGGGTCGCAAGTTGCGTTTAAGCTTGTTGTGGACATTTAGATCGGCTGAGGATCGCGGTTTCGTCTGCAAACGTAGAAATAGTCAGCTGTCTGCTCGTAGGGATATCAGAAGTGTAGAAGATCGGCTCAGGGTCACGGTGTCATCGGCAAACGTAGAAGGGATATCGAGGGGATATCAGAAGTGTAGAGAAGATATAAAGTTGACCCGAGAACGCTGCCTTAAGAAACTTAAGCTTCGATGTTATTTTCAGCTGACATGGAAGTATTGCATCTCACAACAAATATCCTGTTGTAAAGATATCATTTTAAGAGCTTGTGGGGGTTATTAAGGAGACTTATTTGGATTTTATGCATTAGGCCGTAAAGCCATATTCTGTCGAATGCTTGAGAGACGTCCAAAAATACCGTATTCCCAGTATTCCCTATTTTTAAATGCACTTTGAATTTCTGATGTTATGAGGTTCACCTGTTCGATGGTTCCATGTTTTTCGCGAAAGCCCAATTGATGCGCTGGGATACTTTTATGTCTTCTAAGGTATGGTATGATACGGCTAAGAAGCATTTTTAAAAGAGTTTTGATAGACACGAAAGCAAACTTATCGGTCTGTATGAGGAGGTGGGCGTGTGGTCTTTTCAAGATTTTGGTATCATTATGATGATTGACTTTTTCCAGCTCTTTGGGAAACAGCCCAGTCTTTTCAACCCGTTGAACAGCTGGCACATGATACCAGCGCATAGTGGGAGTTCGAAAAGCATTGTTGGAGTTATTAGATGGCAACCAGGGGATTTTCCCCGTGAAACGCTGTGCAATCCACAGTGTAATGCGCAAGGGAGCCATTGCTTATTTTAATAAGGTGTTTTGGAGCATCTGACTAAAAATATTTTGATTTTCCAACATACTTTGCATGGTCGTTCGCATTAAAGAAATGAATTCATGCATAGTTTGTTGCAATCCGAGTACACCATTTACATTTTATTTTCTGTGTGCTCTGCAGAGACGGTAAGAGGTGATTGGACATTGTAAGCAGGGCTCGCATGACCCGATTTTATAACGATTTTTATTTTTTATGTAAAGCTTACGTTTTTAGTTATAGTGGATATGCCAAGTAAAGGTCTGGCTGCTGACGAAAAGAAAACTTCAGGTGTAGATTTGGATTCTGTGGTGAGTAGTAAAATCGTGCTGTTGGCACTTTGCCTCTGTAGTTTGCTGTGTGGTCTCCTGCGCAATTTACTACAATTTTTACTGAATGCTACGCGGTCTCCTGCGCAATTTACTACAATTTTTAATGAATGCTACGCATGCAGAGCGGAGTAAGGTTTTGTGTGTCCGTATTCCTGGCAATTTCTAACTGGACTGGGCCATTGCGTTTATGCGGCTCTCAACCGTCATTCTGCGATGTAATAGATAGTGCAGATTTTAGATGGGATGGACTTCGTTTTTCTTGGGCGCCTTAGAGTCAGGTACAATGCTACGCAACAAGAATTTCGTCTTCTTGTTGCTTTGCGAAGAAGCACGGATCCTGCTTCGTAGGTTCCAATTGAATTTTTGGTAGTTACTCTGTTAGTTTACTGTATCAATGCAACCCTGTCTGTTTTATTTCGTATAGTGCCTTTCTTATGGGGCGCACTGGGGATTTCAGTTTTCGTTCCGTTTTACATAATTTTCTCGCCGTGCTGATCGTTTTTATGTCTGCAACCTGCTCTCGTAATCCTTTGTGTACTCACAAACTTCTGAAGTTTTTTGCCTTTTCTTTCTCTGAAGCTTGGGACGACGGCTCCCACTATAAGGGTTTCTTTGAGGCATTTTATCGTTTTTTGATCATTTCTACGTTGACTCAACTATTTCGCTGTCAGATTTTCTCTCATTTTAGAGGCAAACTCTCATTTATCATAGCACGAGTGCAAAGGTCGACGCACTACCGAGACACTGACAGTGTCAGCACTCCCAAATTTTTTTAAGAAGCTCTCTCATTTGCTCCTATTTTGCCTCACTTGACAGACCAAACTTTAAAAAGAAATGTTTTCACTAAGAAAAGTTGTCACAGAAATTTCGTTGGAACAAGTTTTTCCATAGAAAATATAGATAGGGAAGCCTAGATTTCCATTTGCTTAGGAACTATGGCTATAAAAGATTTATTTAATATAAAATGCACTATTTTAATGCCATTAGTTTAAAAACACCGAAAAATGAAATAAAAAACTTGTTTTTTTTTTTGGTCAGTGAATACTTTGCACTTATTGTTTTTTGCTACTTACGCACACACTCAAATAATAAAACACTGCTGTCAGCAATTGATTGACTAATTAGTCTTCTCCGATTGTGACCCCGATTTTCTTTAGTTTTGCGACTGTATCAAAGAAATCGAATGTGTGTTGCCGTAGGTCCTGGTCGTCGAAATTACGCGACAGCGCTATTTTTTTCGGTAATCCTGATTTTCGTAAAATTGTCTCTCATTTTCAATTTCCAAGTGTCGTAGTTTTCCGCGATTACCGTCTAGATTTTCATCAACGCGCCCCCCATTTTTACTGTCTTTACGTAGGGGTCTTGTTAAATTATCAGCAAAATAAGTTTGGTTCGGGTGCATTGAGCCCATAAACTGTGGGTTCATTCGGGTAATGTGGGTAATTTTGAGAAGTCCAGCCCAAACCGGAAGCTTCCGATTTTCAAAATAATACTTAGAAAGAGTATAGATCTTTATTATCACTATATTTTCTGTAAGACGTTCAAAACTTGAGTTCACTTAAGAAGAGCCTGATCAAGAAGAAAATACAAGAAGAGAACTATCATTTATCAGTTGCTAGTTTGCAGAATAATCTGTACATTCCAACAAATAGCCTTGATCGCGTATAATTTTTCGTTATGTCGAAAGTTGGAATGGGCCCTAAAATAGCATATTATATTTTAAAGAAAGCTTTTTTTCTCACTGGAAACATTTTAATTTTTAAGTTTGGGCTGTCCAATAAGTCAAATGAGAGCAAACGAGAGAGCTTCTAAAAATATTTGAGAGTGCTCTCACTGTTAGTGTGCCGGCAGCGCTGCGGCAGAATTTCCTACCCTATGCACGCGTGCTATGGAAAATGAGAGTTTGCCCCCAACTGGCCTAAACGGATCGAGGTAACGGTTCTCGGGGTATTAGCGCGGCCGCGCTGACGCTGATTCTTTTATACCCTTGCAGAGGGTATTATAATTTTGGTCAAAAGTGTGCGACGCAGTGAAGGAGACATCTCCGACCCTATAAAGTATATATATTCTTGATCAGGATCACCTCCTGAGTTGATATGAGCATGTCCGTCTTTCCGTCTGTCTGTCAGTTTCTACGCGAACTAGTCTCTCAGTTTTAAAGCTATCGACTTGAAACTTTGCACCCTCCCTTCTTTCCTTTGCACGCAGTATATAAGTCGGAACGGCCGGGAACGGCCGACCGTATCCTATAGCTGTCATATAACTGACTGATCGGAAATGACTCAACTTTGATAGAAATGATAGAAAGATCGTACAGAAAAAAATTACTTACAGATCGTACTTTTTTTTTAGAAAAAGGATTTTTTCGCGATTTCTTTGCGATTAAAAATTCCTAAACGTGTAATTTCCAACCGATTTTAAAATTTTCGAAGTTTTTCAATAGTTTAATGTTATAGCTTTTGAAAAATAATTGTTCTTCACTTTAAAAAAAAAGATAACATTTTTACAGAAGAAACTGACAGTTTTGCATATTTGTACTATATTCTATTAGGTCGAGTACAAATATGCAAAAATGTCGTACTGTGTTCATATTATGTCACTTTAAAAGTTTCTCCGAATTTTTTTTTTGTTAATGATTTGATTCAATTGATGTTTGAAATATCATAAAATATACAATTTTTATGAGGCAATTTTTCTAGGCGTTGTAGTTTTTTTTTTCAATTATCTTCATTATGGAAACTACATTTTTAGCTTCTCAACCTAAAAGGGTATATAAAACTTTCAACTTATGTGTAGCTCTAGAAACTATTTCAAGGTTAGAGGTAAGAGGTTAAAATGGCAACAATACAAATGGATGGACGAATGAAATGTAAGATTTAGTTTCCAGAAGAATGTGCCTCTACTCATAATGATGATTTTTTGGTTATTGTTGTTGTTACAACAACAGCTTTTGCCAGCTATCACCATTAACCAGCTATCAGATTAACTGACCAAAAATAGAATGTGTACCAAGTTCCAGCTTTCTATCTTCAAAAACACGAAAGTTGGGTCATTTCCGATCGTTCAGTTATATGGCAGCTATAAGATATAGTCGGCCGATCCATATGAAATTTGGCATGTCGTATTATTTTGCCAAAAATGGCAAAAAATTTTGCTCTCATGTCAATTTTTAGCCTTCTAACTCTAAAAACACCAAAGTTATATCATTTCCGATCAATCAGTTATATGGTAGCTATAGGATAGAGTCGGCCGATCCCGGCCGTTCCGACTTATATACTGCGTGCAAAGGAAAAAAGGGTGTGTGCAAAGTTTCAAGTCGATAGCTTTAAAACTGAGAGACTAGTTCGCGTAGAAACAGACAGACAGACAGACAGACGGACAGACGGACAGACGGACAGACGGACATGCTCATATCAACTCAGGAGGTGATCCTGATCAAGAATATATATACTTTATAGGGTCGGAGATGTCTCCTTCACTGCGTTGCACACTTTTGGACAAAATTATAATACCCTCTGCAAGGGTATAACAAGAAAGAAAAGTTTATATCGGGCGGAGCCCAAGTTGATATACCCTTGCAGTTAAAACCGGATATATTTCGAAAACATCGGATATAGTTGTCCGATCCTTATGAGAATATCATATTATAACCAATTTATAAAAAATAAAGATCAAACAAAGTATCAAGCTTCTATCTTTAAAAATACAAAAGTTTGTATTTTTACCAAAAACCATTTCCGATCGTTCAGTTATATGGCAGCTATAGGATATAGTCGGCAGATCATTTTAAAATTTAGTAGGTTGGGTTAACTGACCAAAAATTTAATCTGTACTAAGTTTCAGCTTTCTTTCTTCAAAATCACGAAAGTTGGGTCATTTCCGATTGTTCAGTTATTTGGCAGCTATAGGATATAGTCGGTCGATCCTTATGAAATTTAGAATGTCGTATTATTTTGCCAAAAATAGCTCTCATGTAAATTAGTTATATGGCAGCTATAGGATATAGTCGGCCGATCCCGGTCGTTCCGACTTATATACTGCGTGCAAAAGAAAGAAGGGTGTGTGCAAAGTTTCAAGTAGATAGCTTTAAAACTGAGAGAATAGTTTGCGTAGCAACAGACAGACGGACGGACGGACAGAAGGACATGCTCATATTAACTCAGGAGGTGATCCTGATAAAGAATTTATGAGATTTATATAAACAGAGTTTATACAAACTCCAAGAATACACCAGCCGATCAAAAAGTAAAACACTTTAATTTTACATTTCAGTTAATTTTTATTTTCACAACCGCACGCTCTCGTTGTCTTTTAGCAAGTAAAAGGGGAACGCATGAGCATACAAAAGGAAGGAAAAAAAAAACGTTCTTAACCAGAGAGAGAGAGAACAAACAGAGAGAACTTCGGCTCTCTCTGAGATCTTCATTGTTCATCCCTTTCCCCACAAAGTGTATACACATAAGTGTATAAGTGTGACTTTTGGTATTCCCAATACGCCACCTACAAAGTTACACTGATAAAAATTAAGGATACTTTATTTTGCCGCTGTTTTTGCTTTTATTGCTGATGTTCTTCCGGGATATTTCTAGCAGTGCTGTACGGCGCCAGGTCATCTTTGGGCGACCCACTCTTCTGCTTCTTTGTGGGTTCCATTCCAGAGCCATTCTTACGATGCTTCCTGGTCGATATGCGAATGGTCGTCAACGGGTTGGGGAGGTGGTTGGTTTCTTCTCTTCTTGTATTAGTTTCTTTAATCAATTGATTTTTCAGTTGATCCGGTGATTAGCCAGGTGCAACCTATGGCAGAGGTGGGGCTGCCACCTGTCGATATCTGGGATATACCGTTTTTCGACCTCACATGTTTAGTAGCATCGGAAAAGATAACACTAAGCATAATGAGGCCGAAAAACGTTGGAGGTCATGATTGCCATGAGTGGGGTTCGAACCCACGACCCACCGCTTAGCGTGCAGCTACACTACCCACTAGGCTATGGGCCCCCCATTCAAATGGTTGTAGTTTTTTTTTTTTTTTTCCTTTTTTTGTCTGGTTGTTTTTTCTTATCCAGCATTTGCTGCAAAGAATTGGGAAAACCCAGTAAAACCCAATCAGATCAATCAAAAACGTAAATGAACAAGATTCACTTTTATATATAAACAGCAGTGGTTAGACTAGTAATTATTTTGATTTGATTATTGTTAAATATATATATGCCGAGAGATCCCGTTTGTCTTGGTTAAAAAAAAAAACTCCATATAAAGGTTCAGGGTGAAGGTCCAGTTAGCCCCAGTTGGTCTCGCAGTGCAGTGAATCTACCTGTTGGTTGTGGCTTCGTCAAAATATCAGCCAATTGGAAATCTATGGAAATATACTTGACGCAGATTAGTTTGTTTTCAATTTGTTCCCTGGTAAAATGATATTTAATATCTATGTGCTTAGTGCTCTTGTTGCAAGTAGGGTTATTGGCTATACTAATACAACCTTGGTTGTCTTCAAAAATATCTATTGGGCCATTTAATTTTAATTTTATTTCATTTATTAATGACTTCAGCCATAATGCTTCTCTAACACCTTCAAATAAGGCCATATGTTCGGGTTCGGTAGATGAAGCAGCAACTGATTTTTGTTTCAAAGTATTCCAGGAAATTGAACAATTGCCAAACATTTTAAATATATATCCTGTAGTACTTCTCCTATCTGTCTCATTTTCAGCCCAATCAGAATCGACATATCCTATAAGAATATTATCCACTTTAGGATTCCTTTTGAACGATAACTTTAAGTCAACCGTTTCCTTTAGGTATCTTAAAACTCGTTTAAGATATTGCCATAATTCTTTGTTATTATTATTAGTATACCGGCTTAAGATACTTATCGATGTACTCAAGTCCGGGCGTGTACACAACATTATGTACATTAAACAGCCAATTAAATTCGTACATGGAGCTTCACATGATTCTTCAGATTTTAAGTCTTCATAATTTAATTTGTTTGGAAGAGGGGTACTAACTGGATTACAATCTTGCATATTGAATTTCTTTAAAACATTTTTAATAAATGCAGATTGACTGAGAAAAATTTGATCACCTTTTCGATCAACTTGTATACCAAGGAAATGTCGTGCAAATTCGTGCAACAGGTGCAAAGGTCTCATCATAATTCATCATGTATTCTTGGGTGAAGACCCTCGCTACCAGTCTTGCCTTATATTTCAGTAAGTTACCATTTTCGTCTTGCTTTAAACTAAAAACCCACTTGCAATCTATTGTGATTTTTACCCATAGGCCTTTGCACTAAGCACCATGTTTTATTTACAAAATGCGAATTTAATGGAAATCCCACAAGGCTTTCCTCCCACAAGGCTCTGTCATCGCGAAATTTAATTTCCTCATAAGTATTGGGAATATCACTTAAGCATATTTGGCTATTCATGAGACTTTTTTCTAAAAATCTATAAGATAATTTTGGTTTATCTTTATTTCTCTCACTGCGTCTGATTTGTTGATTTTCTCGTATATTATCACCAGTTTCAACTTCTGGATCGGTATTCTCGAGACAAGTGGAATTATCATTTAAGTTTTCACTATACTTTGAACCCAATGATTCATTAATTTCCTGTGATGGAAAATCTAACTCTTCATTCTCTTCAATTGGAGAATCATGACTTCTGCTACATCATTATGTTTGGCACAGAGTCATTTTCATTTAAAGTCATAGATTTTATTTACAGCGATGTTATTTTACTACATCGCTAGCTATTATAAATTTTCTTTATTCCTCATTCCACAATTTATAGCCATTTGGTTCATACACGACGAGTAGAGTCTTAATAGATTTCTCATCAAATTTTCGCTTACGCACTTTATTAAGTGCGTATGCAGTCGATCCAAATACTTTCAAGTATTTTAATTTTGTCTTCTTTTTATGCCACATCTCATATGGTGTTTTTCTTATATTTTCCAAAGCTCTACTTGGGGACCTATTGACTAAATAAGTTGCTGTTAAAACAGCTTCACCCCAAAAACTTTTATTATGTTTAGTACGGTTAATCATAGAGCGAGCTTTTTCGGTGATTGTTCTGATCATCCGCTCTGCAACACCATTTAAGTGTGGTGTATGAGAAACCGTTAATTGATAGCTGATACCTTTTTCTACGAAAAATTCACGCATTTCATTATAGAGTTATTCCCTGCCATTATCAATATATAGATTTACCATTTTTAAGTTAAAACAAGAAAGGAAAGCTAACTTCGGGCAGAGCCGAAGTTTATATACCCTTGCAGTTGAAACCGGATATATATCGCAAACATCGGATACAGTTGGCCGATCCTTATGAGAATATGATAATATAACCCAATTTATTATAACTCTCTAACTATAAAAACGTGAAAGTTATACCATTTCCGATCAATCAGTTATGTGGCAGCTATAGAATATAGTCGGCCGATCCGGGCCGTTCCGACTTATATACTGCGTGCAAAGAAGGGTGTATGCAAAGTTTCAAGACGATAGCTTTAAAACTGAGAGACTAGTTCGCGTAGAAACGGACAGACAGACAGACGGACATGCTCATATCAACTCAGGAGGTGATCCTGATCAAGAATATATATACTTTATAAGAATATACTTTAAGAATATATATTGCGTTGCACACTTTTGGACAAAATTATAATACCCTCTGCAAGGGTATAATGAGCCTCACTTTTCGCCACAAAGTCTTTGAATACAAACAAGAAAGGAAAGCTAACTTCGGGCGGAGCCGAAGTTTATATACCCTTGCAGTTAAAACCGGATATATATCGCAAACATCGGATATAGTTGGCCGATCCTTATGGGAATATGAATATATAATCCAATTTATTACAATACAAAATCTAAAAAAAGTCTCAAGCATCTATCTTCAAAAGTACCAAAGTTGGTGTCGGGTCAAGCAGCAGCACGGCGTTTAATGTTTATGTTTAAATAATGTTTATGTATGTTTAGTGTAATAATTAGTTATAGTTTATTTATTAAGCTAAAGTATGGATATATCGCCTTAGTTGGTCGCAAGCCGACTCTTTCTCGGCCGCTCGACTTCAACGGGCTTATTTTAAGAGAGCTTTAGCTTCGCAATCACTATGTCGGGCCGCCCTCTCCACTATCGAGAGCTTTAGCTTCGCGTATGTCTAGTCGAGCCGCACTCTCTGTCCATATTTTTAGTCACTGCTTAGCACCATAAACTGGATGATCACACTGGTTGATCCCAGTTTCATCTGCCTGCAGCATAAATAAAATATAACGTACTGTAATTAAATTCGTCTTTCATTTCCCGGCATTGAAAACTCTCAATGACCAAAGAGTTGGTATTTCTACCAAAAACCATTTCCGATCGTTCAGTTATGTGGCTGCTATAAGATATAGTCGGCCGATCCTAATGAAATTTGGTAGATCGGATCAACTGACCAAATATATAATCTGTACCAAGTTCCAGCTTTTTATCTTCAAAAACACGAAAGTTGGGTCATTTCCGATCGTTCAGTTATATGGCAGCTATAGGATATAGTTGGCCGATCCTTACGAAATTTGGCATGTCGTATTATTTTGCCAAAAATAGCGCAACATTTTTTCAAGGCCCAGTGGGCAAAATTTTTTCAGGGCCCCCCTGTCACCCCCCCCTGTAAATTACAAGGTAAGGAATGATCGCAATCGGTTTTTCTGGGCCTACGTCATTAGCTAAGGCTTTCCCCTTTCGATCAACCCCAAATTTGGCCGAAAAAACCAAAAATTGCCGAAAATACGCTGGGGGGCTCCTCTTCTAGGATTGCACCCAAAAGTTATTTGATTTTATATTCAATTTACGATAGTTAACAAGCATTGCAATTATTCTTATAACAGGGGGCCCCCTGAATGAAAATTGAACTTGTGCTGTCCACAAGAGACTCACCGAAACATTTTTTCAACAAAAAAATAAAAAAAAAGAAATCGAAGGTATAACTTTCAGCAAGAGGGGCCCAGAAAGCCTTTCGTCGGGGGGCCCAGTGGGCAAGCGCGCCTTTGCCCACCTGTTAAATTCGCCACTGTTTATAAGTTATTAAATATGTCACACAGTAATGTGTGAACTGATCAATAAATACTACATAGTAGTTTTTATCAATAGTTGAGGGCGTAATCGGACCACAAACGTCAGAATGAACTACGAACAATGGGCGGTCAATATTTTCTTTGTTCTTAAATTTCTCAAATTTTAGCCTAGATTGCTTTCCGTTAATACACGCCTCACATGATTCTTTTTTGTTAAGCTGTACGTTTTTTATAAGATCAACATCTTCAAACAAGCTATTTCGTTTAATTGCTAAGAATTTTCCTACAATTATATGTTCTAACCTCTCATGCCACAAGCGATATTCTGCATCATTTAAACTTTTGGATGTATATACTTTACTATTTAAATAAAATTTCGCAGTCGGTACTTATATTTACAAAACCCTTCAAGTGCCAAGTTACCATCTTTGATGACTCTTATACCATCCGAATTAAATTGAACGGACATTCCAGCGTCTAGCATCTTCTTCACAGATAATAAATTGCGCGGGACTTCCTTGCAATACAGCACATTTTTTATACCCTTGCAGAGGGTATTATAACTTTGTCCAAAAGTGTGCAACGCAGTGAAGGAGACATCTCCGACCCTATAAAGTATATATATTCTTGATCAGGATCACCTCCTGAGTTGATATGAAACTTGAAACTTTGCACACACCTATCTTTCCTTTGCACGCAGTATATAAGTCGGAACTATATCCTATAGCTGCCATATAACTGATTGATCGGATATGGTATAACTTTGATATTTTTAGAGTTAGAGAGTTCAAATTTTACATGGCAAAATACTGATGACTTTTGGCAAAATAATACGACATGCCAAATTTCATAAGGATCAGTCGACTATATCTTATAGCTGTCATATAACTGAACCATCGGAAATGGTATTTGGTAGAAATATAAAGTTTGGTATTTTTGAAGATAGAAGTGCGGGACTTTTTTAGATTTTGTATTATAATAACCTAGGTGATATTATCATATTCTCATAAGGATCGGCTACCTATATCCGATGTTTGCGATATATATCCTATTTTAAATGCAAGGATATATCAACTTCGACTCCGCCCGAAGTTAGCTTTCCTTTCTTGTTGAATGTAAGGTTTTTCCCGGAACTGTTAAGACTAATTGGTCCTTTCGCAGTCGCATACATTAATTATCCACGCGTTGCAATCTCAATCGCCACACTCGGATTTATATCCTCATACTCAGAAAATAATTTTTTGTCGTTTACTATATCACATAGTGATATAGTCTGAGATTCTGAGGCTCCAGAATCTAGTATAAATTATACGCCGTCTTTCTGTTCACTAGAATTAGTAATTTTTCTCATAAAAGCAAAAGCACGGTCCGGTCCCATTCTCCAAAAAACTCTCCTTGGATGGATAGTATCGGGAAAATATAAGGCAAATACCTCAACTCCTCAACAGCCTGTCTCTAGCCTGAATTGCCAAGAAGAATTACTCGAGTCGATAGATGCCAATTTGAAAAAATTCTGGTCGTTGGAAGAAGTACCAACTTCCAAAAAGCTTTTGTCACCTGAACAAGAGTTATGTGAGGAACATTATCAGAAAAAAACAGTTGTACTACCTTCAGGTCGATTTGAAGTCAGGCTTCCATTTAAGTCGGATCCAAGCGTTTTGGGAAACTCGTTTAAGGTAGCCAAACGCCGTTTTTTGTAGGGTTGTTGGTTTTTGAAAAAATATCGTATTGATGATATTTGCTGTGAAAAAAATATCAATCGATAATATTAAGAAATATCACCAAAAAAAATCGATATATCGAGTATTTTTGATATTTTTTATGGTCAGCTAAAATTGAAAAAAGGTCGTTTGTAAATTTAAAAAAAGGTTTTAATATGTGTTTTCATCCGCCATGAACTGCAACTAAGAGCTATTTTTTATTTAAAAAGTGAATTGAAAAACAACAAATATTTATACCCACTCTCAAGCAACTTTTATTTACGTTCTTTGAAATAAAAAATAACAAAATTATTAAGGACATAGTATTCAAATTTATTTATAAAAAAACATAATATAAAAAAAAAAGTTTTAAAAAACTTAATTAATTCATGAAATATGTACTAAATAATGCTAATTACTTAATTCTCGTATTTAATGCTCCTAATTACTCTAAATTACAAAACAAATCTTTCTTCAATGATTTTAAAAAAAATTTTTCGGTTATATGCTGGTATGTCATTCGACTACGGGAGTCACAGACAACACATTTAATGACAGAAGCCAACCGTTCAGATGGAACCGAACTTCCAGGCGTGATAAGATAACTTAATGCCAATTTCTGGCTTAAGAGTGACCAAACATAAAATATCGGAAATACCAACTCAAAAATATTATTATCGACTATTTTTGCCCAAAAAATATTCCGATAATAATATTTTTTTTAAGAGAAAATATATCGATATATTGATATTTTGATATATTTCCGACATCCCTAGTTTTTTGTCGCTCGAGAGAAGATTATCTCGAGATCCGAAATTAAAGAAAATGTATGTGGAATTAATGGAAGAATACGATTCCTTAGTTCATATGTCCCCTACAAGCAATGAGGTTCTTGCTACTCCACACTACGTCATACCCCACCAGTGTGTCTTACGGCCTCAAAGCACATCGACCAAATTACGAGTCGTGTTTGATGCGTCTTGTAAGACATCGACACATAAGTGTCTTAACGATCTGTCGAAGGTTGGTCCTTCCATCCAGGAAGAGTTGTATTCAATTCTTCTTAGGTTCCGGCTGAACAGATTCGCTCTGATAGCCGACATAAAAAAGATGTATTGCCAAGTAATGGTAAATGAAGCCGATAGGCGATACCAGTTGATAGTGTGGAGGAAAGACCCATCAGAGTCCTTGAAACTGTGCAAGCTCAACACCGTTACATATGGCACTGCGCCAGCCACTTTCCTGGCCATAAGGGGCCAAAGGTTGAGGTTGAGTGAGGTTGAGGTTGAGTGAATCTGTGAAAAATACATTCCCTCGAGCTGCCGAAGTTATTGGGTGCGACTTTTACGTCGACGACATGTTAACGGGTGCTGGTTGCATTGAGGAACTAAAGACAATTAAGTCTGAAGTAACTCAGGTTCTTCAAAACGCTGGGTTTGAATTGAGCAAGTGGTTTTCAAACTCGCCCGAAGTTACTGCATCCGAGAGCAGGGTTAAGCCAAAAACACTTTCGGACTCAGAACTGACTAAAGCATTAGGAATCGCTTGAGTTCCTAAAGAAGATGTAATTAAATTTGAAATTGATGCTTCAGTCATGGGTCAAAGGGCGACCAAGCGGAACATCGTTTCGATGACATCGAAGTTGTTTGACCCCCTTGGCTTATTAAGCCCTATACTTATAAAAGGAAAGATCCTATTGCAGGAACTTTGGCTAAATAAGCTATATTGGGATGAGTCAATTCCACTGCACTTAGAAACAGCGTGGAAAAAAATACAATTTGCCTTGTCGCAATTAGAGGACATCTCAATTCCGAGATTCGTGTTTACCGAGCCGATGTCACCGATTCAAATTCATGCCTTTTCTGACGCATCGATGAGAGCCTATGAAGCCTGCGTCTATATTCGTTGCGAATCTGCAGAAGGTATTAAAGTTTCATTGTTGACGGCAAAGTCCAAAGTAGCGCCGCTCAAGACAAAGACGCTCCCCCGTCTTGAGTTATGTGCCGCTCACCTTCTCGCAGATCTCTGCCGCAAGATAAAGCCTCTAATAATAGTTCTGATCGAATGAAGTGTATTTTGGTCGAATTTAGAAGTAACTCTTCATTGGATTCGTTCCCATCCATCGTCGTTGTCAATGTTCGTATCGAATAGAGTAGCTGAAATTCAAGAGTGGTCAGATGATAGCACGTGGCGGTATGTACCAGAACAGAACATGTAACATGTAAACAGAACCCGGCAGATATTGTGTCCAGAGGTGGAGACGTAAAGGAGACTGTAGAATCGATCTGCTTTGCAGCTCTATCGTTTTTAAAGGAACCGGAAGATAAGTCGCCGACGAGCCCCCGGTTTGATCTGTCACCAGAACTTCTACAGATGGAAGCCAAAAAGAGTGCGGTCGTATTAACCGCAATCGTATCTACCTCTGATTTATTGGAAGTGATAGAAGGTTATTCTTCTCACTGCTGCTGCGAGTGTTCGTTTATGTGTTCCGCTTTATAAGGAAATCGAAGAAATTAGTAGTGAATTCTGATATTGTTCCCTCACCTGTCGAATATAATGAAGCCTTTAAGAAAATAGTCGAAATAGTCCAAGAGCACGAGTATCAAGATGAAATAGAAAAGATCAAAAGCTAAATCCCTTTCTACACGAATCATCAGAGGCTGGGCTTGCCTTTTCGTTGTTGCGGGTTGGGGGGCGACTAGCTAATGCTCCTATATCGTACGATGCCAAGTTTCCAGTATAGTTGACAAAACGCTCTCATTTTGTTCAGAGCTACGTCCGATATTTGCACGAGTCGAATTTTCATTTGGGTCCACGAGCACTTGTGAGTCTTTTGCGACAGCCCATATGGATCGTAAATGCGCAGGAAGTCTGCAGTCAGACAGTACGGTCATGCATAAGCTGCTTTAAAAGCAAGCCTCGTCTGATGACTCAAATCATGGGTGATTTACCTTTAGATAGAATTCGTGCTCTCCGCCCATTTTCCATATGTGGTGTTGATTTTTGTGGCCCTATTGATACGACATTGAAAATTCGTGGTAGGCCACCCTATAAGTCCTTCATTGCCTAATTTGTTTTTTTTGCGTCCAAGGCAGTTCGTTTAGAAGTAGTTTCCGACCTTTCAACTGATTCCTTTTTGTTGGCTTTTCAAAGGTTCGTTGGGCGCCGAGGATGTCCGCAGATCGTGCACTGCGACAACTTGACGGACTTCGTCGGAGCGAGTCGCCACATCGCAGACCTTCGTCCGAGAATCGAGGACGAGGTCGACGCGGTCACGCAATACGCATCAAAAAACGGATGCGTATTTGCGTTCATACCGCCGCGGGCTCCGCATATGGGCGGACTATGGGAGGCAGGTGTGAAGTCAGCAAAACACCTACTCCTACGAGCGGTAGGGAACGCCAGGCTGACCGCGGAGGAGCTGCAGACCGTCCTCGTTGGAGTCGAGGCCGTCCTGAACTCACGACCCCTGGGGGCTCTGAGTCAGGACCCAAGCGACGGCGAGGCACTTACTCCCGGGCACCTGTTGACAGACGGGCCGCTCATCGCCCCACCACCACCGAGGACCTCGGACCAGCAGGGTCTAACGTGCTTGCGGCGATGGCGGCTTGTCTCGTCAATCAAGCAAATGTTTTGGCAGCGATGGTCCCGGGAGTACGTCTTGGGCCTACAGGCGCGGTCGAAGTGGCAGAACAAAGAGGACGACATCCGGACGGGCGCGCTGGTCCTGATCGCAGAGGATCACCAGCCGCCACAACAGTGGCTCACAGGACGAGTAGAAGCAACACACGCCGGCGCGGACGGAAGGGTCAGGGTCGCTGTCGTCAGAACTAGCTCTGGAGCGAAATACAGGAGAGCGGTCCACAAGCTGGAGCGGCTGCCAGTTGGTTGAAGCCTGATGGAGGCCTTCAACGGGGCCGGTGTTAATTGCTTTACTATTATATTGGAGTTGTCGAAAATTTGAATTATAGTTTATAGTTGAATTGTATTTTGTAGTTGTTAGTCTCTAAATTTACTCTAAGATAGCTTAGGGCGGAGCGGGAGCGAAAGCTCATATTCGCTCTGGTGCGAATTCGCCCCGCTTCGCCGCAATAGATAAGTTAGGCTTAAGATTAGAGAAAAATATAATCGAAATTATAACGTTGACGAGGCAAGACCATTTCTTTCGTTCTTGTTTTTCGCCCATTTTTTAAATATTCAGCACCCTTTTTTGTTATTTTTTAAAAGTTCACACTTTTAAAAGATAAAACAATCTCAGTAAACATTTTTGCGTCCCCGGGTGGACTGCAGTGCGAAATATTTAAAAAAAAATAAACATAAACATAAAAGTGACAGTGACACTGTGTTATTATACACAAACTAAAATTCAAAGAGCTGCAAAGAAGTGCAGAATAAAAAACAAAATTCACCGCGTCGTGAAACCGCCTCAAGCCGAAATCCAGGATCCTCACCGCAGGATCATCAGACCTGCATGCCGTGCACCTGCATTGACTGCACGAGGAAAGTGGCAGCGGGATTAAAAGATCCCAAGGCAGAAACGCAGGTATTTGTGCAAAAAATTGAAGGTTGAGAAAAGACAAATTATTGCACCCTGCTTTCAATTCTTCGCGCATTACGTACTTGAAATTAGTAGGGCTAAAAATTTGAATAGTTTAGTTAAATTAAGGGGTTATATACAGTTGTGATATATGAAAAAAATAAAAAATTTTTTATTGCATATTCTTTAAGTATATTCCATTGGGAATACTCTCACAAAAATTCATAACAATCGGAGCATTAGAACCGAAGTTGTAGCTATTTATAGCGCACTACCTGCATATAAAACTTGAACAAACTTAAAACTTTAAACGCGATTATCTCAGAATCTTTTTTTTTGGGAAATTACCTTTGCGGTGGACACGATTACTAAAAAACTACTAATCCGATCAACACCAAATTTCGACCACTTATTTATTATGATATTAGCTAGTCCGTGAACGAGGGATTTTCAATTTTTTTGAAAACTCCTTTTTTAAAGCACAAAAAACGAAAATCTTATACCTTGAAAAAGGTATTGTTAACATTTTTTATATATTTTTTGTTAAAAACGTCGCTATTTTTTTTAATCAAAATTTTTAAAAATCCCTCGTTTACGGACTAGACAATACAATACAATAACTAACTAACTAAACTTTTTTGAATTTTGGATTTCGGATGAACCGTTTTCGAGAAATCATGTCCACCGCAAGACACCATGGAAAAAAGACGATCCGGGAATTCGGCTATAACATTTTTGTTATGTAATATTTTTTTATGAAAAAAATTGATTAAGTACCCAGAAAAATGTACTAAACAACGTCAGTAAAACATTTTTCATAAATATTTTCTATGGTGTCAAAAAAAAAATCGATAAAAATCCATATTTTTTCGCGGTACAACTGTATATAACCCCTTAATTAACAAAATGCCTGTGCCTAAAATTGATCAAAAACATAAATACATATCCACATCACTGTCGCCCCATTAAAAAATGTCCATATTCCTCGATTTTTTTTTGTATTTTCATAAATAAATATCCAAATTTTCATAATCCATTGGATTTATAGCATATCTCAGCTTCTTTTTTTTAAAAAAAAGCCCGAAAAGTCAAAAAATCTAATTTTTACCTTTTTTTTACTTTTAAAGACTTTTATGTTTATGTTTAAATCTTTTAATAATAATCTAATAGGACGAGAAAAATTCAAAGAGAGCGAAAAAATGTTCAATTGCCTTTTAATTTGTATTTTGATTCTTATCTATGTTCTAATCGTACGTTCGCGACACAAAACCTAATTTTATTGTAATTGCTTAGCATTAAGTGAAAGCAGGTGGGTAAAACTTCATGTGTTAAGCCATTTTAGTGTTAAATATTGAAATTTAAAAAAATATCCCTACTTTTTCAAGAAAATTTTTTTATATTGAATTTTAAAATGGCGTACGTTTGCAACCGTATGTATGGGAAAAAAAATTTTTTTTTTTTTTTAACAAGCTTATAAATATTTGACAATTGAAATAAAATTAAAAATAAAATTTAATTTTTAATTAAAAAAAAAAAAAATTGGTGAAACCACCAATATATAAAAATATATAAAAATGCTCTGTTCGTATCTACTTCCTTTATAGACATGAAAAGTTCTGAACCGTTTAAGCCAGAGGTCGGCACGGCCCTATCTCGGGGGCATAGGAAATTTCTCTGCCCGAGCTCTGCCACACACACACAGTATAAATGTGTGAAACGTCGTGCTCACAGCCTACTTTCTGCTATACGTTACTAACACTAATGCGGTAAAATCATATCAATGTATTGGGGTGCCGATCACTGGTTTAAGCCCAAATTTTGACACAACATGCGTTGAGGTTCCAGCTCGGTTATTGTCTACTTTTGATGTTGATAGCTTATCTGCGTTTGAGAATATATCAGTTTTTTCGCGTTTCCCCGTCCCCCTACTTTTCTTTCTTAGGCAGTCAGCTAAAAAGAAAATGTCAAATGAAAATGTCAAATGTCAAAATGTCAGAAACGAAATCATGCCACCCAAGAAGACGAATTTGGGTCGTCATACTCGCAATACAGAAGCAAAAAGACGTAACATTTCGAATATGAATTATTGGCCGGATGAACCAGGTCTGCACACACTGTCAGGCTCTCAAATTCAACAACGAACCAAAAGGATTGTGTTGCGCTTCCGGGAAAGTGAAATTGCTTCAACTTAAAGCACCACCAGAGCCTCTGCACTCTCTATTCGCTGGATCTACTGCTGAATCGAAGCATTTCCTGTCGAACATTAGGAAATACAACTCTTGCTTCCAAATGACGTCATTTTTAAAAACGGAAATTAAAACTGCGCAATTAATGGCAACTTTTAAAATCAAAGGACAAATCTATCACAAAGCCGGTTCCCTGCTTCCGTTCTCAGACAGCGAACACAGATTTCTTCAAATGTACTTCATTGGTGGTGATGAAGCTGAAGTCGATGCACATTATGGAATCAATACCTCGCTGAAGAAGCCCATTATTTCGCAGCTACAGAAGCTTTTTCACGAACGGAACCATTTGGTGCTTTGTTTAAAACAGCAATCGATATGATGCCTTCGGATACCCATAAAA
The DNA here is from genome assembly GCF_030179905.1 of Drosophila bipectinata. Taxonomy (NCBI): domain Eukaryota; kingdom Metazoa; phylum Arthropoda; class Insecta; order Diptera; family Drosophilidae; genus Drosophila; species Drosophila bipectinata. The sequence continues at coordinate 14,339,969 of NC_091740.1, read as the reverse complement.
TTGTCATTCATGCAGACAAAACGCCCGCTGGAGAACATATCAGGAGATATAATGCTCCAACTATAGACAAAGAAACTCACCGTTGTTGCGATGCTTTGCATTATCCACTCATCTTTTGAGATGGTGCCGATGGATATCATTTCAATGTGAGGATGGTAGATCCAGTCAATGGTGTAGAAACGAATAAAAAGTACAGCGCGATGAACTTTTACTCATACCGATTAACGGTTTGGAGGACCGATGACAATCATATATTGAAATGTCGTCAGTTGTTTCATCAGTACATTGTCGATATGCATGCAAAAATTGAAACAGAACGTTTGTTGTTCCTCCGATTGAATCAGACGAAACCGTAATACAACCAACGTTGGAAAGCTCACGATTTTTCCATCCTCATACATAGGTAGTTCACGCCACTTGCAAGAATATGCTCAAGATGCCATGGCATATGTTCGTTGCTACGGCCGTCCAGACTTATTTATCACCTTCACATGCAATCCAGCTTGGGACAACCCGTGTTTTCAGACAAAAGCTCAAGTCACCGATGGATTTCATTGTGAAACATGGAGTTTTTGGATCTGTGCGGTGCTGGATGTATTCAGTAGAATGGCAGAAGAGAGGATTGCCGCATGCGCACATACTAATCTGGCTGTATGATAAAATTACTCCAGACGAAATCGACGATGTGATATGCGCTGAGATTCCACGAGCCGAGGTTGATACGGATTTGCATGCAGTTGTCATAAAGAACATGATCCATGGCCCATGTGGTACCCTCAACCCAAATTCACCATGCATGGTAGACGGGAAGCGTTCCAAGCGATATCCTCGAGCATAGGATGTTAATCAGTTAATTACCCTACGGAGTTTCTACACTCACTTGATCTGCCTGGAATGTTGCCACACATATTGAAATTAAATGAATGAATAAATAAATGAATATGAATCAGCCGAAACTCTGCAACGGTAAGCGACTCGCAGTCAAGAAATTGATGAACAACGTTGTAGAAGCAACGATTAAGTGGTCCTTTTAAAGGTGAAGATGTCCTCATTCCTAGGATTCCTATGTTCCCGACTAATACACCGTTCCAGTTCAAGAAATTTCAGTTTCCCATTCGTTTGGCGTTTGCAATGACCATAAATAAAGCTCATGGTCAATCTCTGGAGTTTTGTAGTTTGGATTTGGATGAAGATTGTTTTTCACAATTTGGTTTTGAAAAACCAAATAATCTTTATATTTACGCGGAGAATGGAGAAACAAAGAATTTTGTATACCGACAAGTATAACAGAATAAAATGAATTTGAAAATTATTCTTTTTTTTAACGTATTTTTTAAGCGTGCAACCACAATATGCCACAGCGAAACGTGGCAGGGTACACCTAGTTTATTTTTAAAAACAAGAAGGGAAAGCTAACTTCGGGCGGAGCCGAAGTTGATATACCCTTGCAGTTAAAACCGGATATATATCGCAAACATCGGATATAGTTGGCTGATCCTTATGAGAATATAATAATATAAACCAATTTAATATAATTTAAAATCTAAACAAGAAAGGAAAGCTAACTTCGGGCGGAGCCGAAGTTAATATACCCTTGCAGTTAAAACCGGATATATATCGCAAACATCGGATATAGTTGGCCGATCCTTATGATTACATCATAATAAAACTAATTAACTAAAATAAAAAATCTAAAAAAAGTCCCAAGCTTCTATCTTCAAAAATACGAAAGTTGATATTTCTGCCAAAAACCATTTCCGATCAATCAGTTATATGGCAGCTATAGGATATAGTCGGCCGATTCGGGCCGTTCCGACTTATATACTGCGTGCAAAGGAAAGAATGGTGTGTGCAAAGTTTCAAAACGATAGCTTTAAAACTGAGAAACTAGTTCGCGTAGAAACGGACAGACAGACAGACGGACATGCTCATATCAACTCAGGAGGTGATCCTGATCAAGAATATATATACTTTATAGGGTCGGAGATGTCTCCTTCACTGCATTGCACACTTTTGACCAAAATTATAATATCCTCTGCAAGGGTATAACAAAGAATTTAAAAAAAAAAAAAATATATATATTATGGCGAAAAATCGTACTTTGCGACCCGTACTTAATTTAATTTAAAAACAAGAAAGGAAAGCTAACTTCGGGCGGAGCCGAAGTTTATATACCCTTGCAGTTAAAACCGGATATATATCGCAAACATCGGATATAGTTGGCCGATCCTTATGGCAATAGGAATATGTAATCCAATTTTTTACAATACAAAATCTAAAAAAAGTCCCAAACTTCTATCTTCAAAAATACGAAAGTTGATATTTCTACCAAGTACCATTTCCGATCGTTCAGTTATATGGCAGCTATAGGATATAGTCGGCCGATCCTAATGAAATTTGGTAGGTCGGATCAACTGACCAAATATATAATCTGTACCAAGTTCCAGCTTTCTATCTTCAAAAACACGAGTTGGGTTAAAGTTGGGTCATTTCCGATCGTTCAGTTATATGGCAGCTATAGGATATAGTCGGCCGATCCTTACGAAATTTAGCATGTCGTATTATTTTGCCAAAAAGAGCTCTCACCTAAAATTTGAACTCTCTAACTTTAAAAACACCAAAGTTATACCATTTCCGATCAATCAGTTATATGGCAGCTATAGGATATAGTCGGCCGATCCCGGCCGTTCCGACTTATATACTGCGTGCAAAGGAAACAAGGGTGTGTGCAAAGTTTCAAGACGATAGCTTTAAAACTGAGAGACTAGTTTGCGTAGAAACAGACAGACGGACAGACAGACGGACAGACAGACGGACAGACAGACGGACAGACGGACAGACGGACATGCTCATATCAACTCAGGAGGTGATCCTGATCAAGAATATATATACTTTATAGGGTCGGAGATGTCTCCTTCACTGCGTTGCACACTTTTGACCAAAATTATAATACCCTCTGCAAGGATATAAAAATTAATGGAGATATTTAATTGGGAATAGACTCGATAGAAAGCTACATGCTTCTATTTTCAAAGTAACGTTGTTGGATTAAAATATTCCATTCCAATTCGCAGATTTTTTGATTTTGCTCGAGCAAGCCAAAACCGACTTCCATTTCGCGTACGTTCGCGACCTCATGTTTTTTGCCAATATTATGAAAATGAAAAATCCGTTAGAACCATAATTTACACTAAGAAAAGAACTCACCAAATGCTATCGGAAACAAAAAAAAAAGTATCAGAAAATGTTTTTTTCTTTAATTTGTTGGCACTAATTGCGTACGAACGTACTTTCGCGACCCCAGGAAATGCCCATATGCATTAGTTTGGCGCATTTTATTTTACCGGAACGCCAAGTGACGCGATACCCTAAATTGTTGGTTATACACTTTTTTCGTTGTCATTGGCAACAAACTATTTTTATACCCTTTCAGAGGGTATTATTGTCCAAAAGTGTGCAACGCAGTGAAGGAGACATCTCCGACCCTATAAAGTATATATATTCTTGATCAGGATCACCTCCTGAGTTGATATGAGCATGTCCGTCTGTCCGTCTGTCTGTTTCTACGCAAACTAGTCTCTCAGTTTTAAAGCTATCGACTTGAAACTTTGCACACACCCTTGTTTCCTTTGCACGCAGTATATAAGACGGAACGGCCGGGATCAGCCGACTATGTATAGCCTATAGCTGCCATATAACTGATTGATCGGAAATGACCCAACTTTCGTGTTTTTGAGGATAGCTGGAAGTTGGTACAGATTATATGTTTGGTCAGTTAATCCAACCTACGAAATTTCATTAGGATCGGCCGACTATATCCTATAGCTGCCATATAACTGAACGATCGGAAATGGTATTTGGTAGAAATATCAACATTCGTATTTTTAAAGATAGAAGCTTGGGACTTTTTTTTAGATTTTTTATTGTAATTAATTGGTTTTATTATGATGTAATCATAAGGATCGGCCAACTATATCCGATGTTTGCGATTTATATCCGGGTTTAACTGCAAGGGTATATCAACTTCGGCTCCGCCCGAAATTAGCTTTGCTTTCTTGTTTTAATTATTAATTAATTATTAATTATTTTTCATTTTCGCCAGATATTTAATTAAATTTCTTTTTTCGTTTGTTTTTGCTTTTGTATTTAATTTATTAATTAAACAATTAAAATAAAAAAAAAAATTTATATAAGTCAAAAATTTGTATTTTTTAAATTTTTATACCCTTGCAGAGGGTATTATAATTTTGTCCAAAAGTGTGCAACGCAGTGAAAGAGACATCTCCGACCCTATAAAGTATATATATTCTTGATCAGGATCACCTCCTGAGTTGATATGAGCATGTCCGTCTGTCCGTCTGGCTGTCTGTCCGTTTCTACGCGAACTTGTCTCTCAGTTTTAAAGCTATCGTCTTGAAACTTTGCACACACCCTTGTTTTCTTTGCACGCAGTATATAAGTCGGAACGGCCCGGATCGGCCGACTATATCCTATAGCTTCCATATAACTGATTGATCGGAAATGGTATAACTTTGACGTTTTTAAAGTTAGAGAGTTCAAATTTGACACGAGAGAATTTTTTGGCAAAAACGACATACTAAATTTTATAAGGATCGGCCGACTATATCTTATAACTGCCATATAACTAAACGATCGGAATTGACCCAACTTTTGTGTTTTTGAAAATAGAAAGCTGGAACTTGGTGCAAATTTTTTTTTTAGTCAGTTAATCCGACCTACCAAATTTTATAACGACCAGCTGACTATATCTTATAGCTGCCATATAGCTGAACGATCGGAAATGGTTTTTGGTAGAAATACCAACTTTGGTATTTTTGAAGATAGAAGTTTGGGACTTTTTTTAGATTTTATTTTATAACTAGCAACCCCGGCCAAAATTGTTTTGCCCTTTTTTGTTTTCTATAAGGGCTAGCTGTTTTTTCTTCATTTATTTTGGTTAATAAATATTTTTCACGTACAGCAAAATTCCCCTCGCCAATATCTATCAGCTCGATTCAAATCAGCTAAATATCTTGTTCTGCATCGCAAATTAAAATCTATTTGAGAAGCACGAAGTCGAGCCATACTATTGCGGCGCTGTTCACGTGCAATTTCATGTTCTTCTTCAGTCCTTTCATATGCAATATTTTGTATTCTTCTTGCATTACGGTTTTGTCGGGAAAGATTCGATCGTCTTGGTCGCGGCATTATTAATTAAACTTCACTTTACTTCAATCCACTTGTTAATTATTTATTTAATAGAAATAGTTTTAATATTAATTTCTTACAAATATCAATAGAGAGTGCAGAGGCTCTGGTGGTGCTTCAAGTTGAGGCAATTTCACTTTCCCGGAAGCGCAACACAATCCTTTTGGTTCGTTGTTAAATTTGAGAGCCTGACTTTGAATTTGACTTCGTTTCTAACTGACATTTTGACATTTTCATTTGACATTTTCATCTTAGCTGTCTGCCTAAATAAAAAATTATGGGCACGGAAGGAACGCTGTCGAACGGGATAAAAAGTATCCTATGTCCGTCTCTTGGCTCTAAGCTACCTCCCTACCAATTTTCACTCAAATCTCTTCTGCCGTTCTTGAGTTATAAGTGGTGTAACATAAAACACGACTTTCTTTTATATATATAGATAGATAAATAAATTGGGATATATTATCATATTCTTATAAGGATCGGCCAACTTTATCCGATGTTTGCGATATATATCCGGTTTTAGCTGCAAGGGTATATAAACTTCGGCTCCGCCCGAAGTTAGCTTTCCTTTCTTGTTATAACTAAAATTTAAACAATGTAGCTGTGTTCTGTGAAGTGTAACTTTTTTACCGCATGCTCCTGCGAGGAACTAAAACTGGTATGTTCTTCTTAAAAATATATAGATTAAGGGTTTAATAATTTCCCTTCGCGCTCCTCGAAGTTTGGGGGGAGAGCCCCAAATTAGTGGTTTAAATTAAATAATCTAACTAATAGAACCATATTTAGTAAAAGTTTTAGTTCTTTTTATGAAAAACTTAAGTTTATGTAAAAATTAAGTTAAAATGCCAGTAAGGCCAACTCTTGATGTAGGCGGCGGCCATAGGCGTGGTCAAATTTCCAAAACAATAAAATTCGAAATTCGACAAAAATAGTTCAAGCATATATGCAAAATTTGAGCCCAATATATCTATAATTGGAGATTATGCAAAAAAAAAAGGCGTTTCCGCCCGTAGTGGGCGTGGTCAAATTTAAAAAACAAAAAAATTCGAAATTCGACCAAAATAGTTTAAGCGTATGTGAAAAATTTGAGGCCAGTATCTCTAAAACTGGAGATTCTGCCAAAAAAACGTCGTTTCTGCCCATAGTTCTATGCCTGAACTGTAGTAGGTTTGCTAATCGTGATGTAATGAGATGCACTTGGGAACCACGGTCAAGAAGTGCTCGGCAGGGCAACAATTTTCCAGAACGTCTTCTGACCAAGGCATTAGCTGTGGCCAACAACACCGTCTCGCTGAGATCTAGGAAAATAATTTGTAATGTGAGAGTGCCCACCGCAGACCAGGCACTCCGCAGTAGAGGTGTTTGTAATGATGCAGTAGAAATTTCCTGGTTGAAATTCCGGAGCCTTTTCAGCCTGAGCACTAGGTGCGTATGAGGGAACTGCCAACTCAAGCCAACTCATGTCTTGCATAGTTCCTCCAGAAAGTTAGACATTGACTCCCACGTTGGAACGCTGCCCAATGACTTAGCCGTCACATGGATCTCCTTCCACTTGGCTTGGGTAGGGAGGTGAAGCTTCTGCAACAGCCTCAACGCAATAATGCATCTTGAAATTTGGCTCGTACTGCCCATGCTGGATAATGCACGCACACGAAAATGTAACTTGTGGGATAGTTCCCTTAACCTTGCCGCTTAGACAATTTTGATTGCCTTTCAATTTAATATCTCATTTACATGAGTCTGGAAATGAGTCGTAATTGCGGTCCGTCTATTCTAATGACCAAACAGTTTCGAGGGCGAAGTCCCATAAACATGACCACAGTTGCTGCAAATTTTCTACACAACTGATAGGCGGGTTGGGGTCCACCATCATTGAAAATAATGACTGAAGCCATTGACTGGAAACTTCTTTCGAATGATTGGTTGAAATTCTGCGAAGACGTCGAATTCGCTAGCGTAGAATGTGCGGGCAACAAGTTGGGGCGCTAAATCACCTCCTAGTCTATGTGGTGACCTAGCTTCTCTAAATAACTAAGTTTACAGCGCAGCTCGCTCCTGAAATTGGAAATATCCAGATATGACAGTTCCTTGTGACCTTAAATCCGACACCAAAGTTTCCAACTTTCCCATATAGCAAAGATAGTTTCCCATATAGAATGGCCTCGAGAACCTCCTTAAAAGATTTTAAAGAGGTCTGCCAAATCATCAAAATAACCCACCAGATCTTCAAAAAGTACATAAGCACTCTGGCTCAAGAACTGCAGCGTTCCAGAAGAATAAACTTCCATTAATTCCAGGAAAGGATCCCCTTTTTTTCTTATTTATTTTAATTTTATTTTATTTAAGCTTGACGGCTCCAACTGCGAAACGGATGTTTATAACGTGTTTTATTTTGCGCTTTTGGACAGTTTATTGTCCTTCACTGTATGCAGAGACAGTGACCTTTCAACGCAGCCGTAGAAGGAACAACCAATGAAACTCACTAACGCAACGTTTTGAATTTTGAACTTTTTTATTTTGGCGCACATAAAGTATTTTGTATGCTGTTATAGAAAGAGGTTTTTAATTCACAGCACTGGCACAGTTCCTGTGGGCCAACTTGATTTTATATTAATTTAAGATAAATTTCATTCACGCCCACAACAAGCTGCTGCTTAAAAAAATGAGTCACCCCAATTATAAATGATAATACCAAACAATTCAATTAACAAAAGAAAGATGTTTATTCTATGTTTTTGATGTTTTTGATGACAATAATGATGCGTTAGAGCGGGTTCTCTGTTCTCTGTTACTGTTCTCTTCCTCCTTTTTGAGAGAACGGTCGTGTTTTTTTGTGCCCACTGCGTGGGCTTACTACTGCCTACTTAAAATTTCAATTTGAAGCAGAGGTCGGCACGGCCCTATCCCGAGGGCATAGAGGAAGAGCTCTTCCCGACCTCTGCCACACACACAGTGTAAATGTGTGAACCGTCATGCTCACAGCCTAGCTATTCGGAACTAACAATAATGCGTTAAAATCATATCAATGTATTGGGAAGCCGACCACTGATTTAAAGAAACTTCACGCAATTTCAACAAAAAACGTATAAACGTGCTGTGATATATTTGGAGGAAAAGTAATAATCAGTTTAATTTTAATTCAAGAGTAGCTCGGCTTCGTTTCTTCCTAGTTTGAGCTGAAGAACCGCCGTTGCAGACTGGGTACCAGCGTCGAGTTGGGCCATTCCCATTGCACAAATTCACGTCAGGTAGCCTTACCACGGAGCGAGTAAAGGGCAGTTCTGGCGTACGCCTTACCGACTCTTGAATCGCGACGAACAGGCGTGATCCTGGGAACCAAGGATAGGCCGACTCCTGAACTCTAGCCCAGTGAAGAAAGCGATCGGGGACACTCCGGTCTTCAGTCAAAAAACTTGGTGTAGCAAAAACGTGACGCACGTTCTTTGGCGGCGAACGCCCAATCCGGACTCGCTGACGCGTATGCGCGGTTATTCCTTCCTTATGGACTCGATCCGGACTCGCTAGGGCGTATGTGCGGTGTTTCCTTGGTGTAGCGGAGGCGTGACGCCCATTCGTTAATCCATCACAGAGCCTGTAGCACGTATGCGCGCAGTTGTATGAAGACCAGACGTAGACAACCCGATTGTGTGTGCCCGAAAGGTAGGAAGGCTTGCGTGCGGCAATCGAAAGGACAATATTTCAAGCAACCCAACAGCGTCGGAGCAACAGAAACAACAGGAAACGCCGACGGCGGAGCCGAGCGGAACTCAGAAGGAGCAGCAAGGATCCGAAGAGGAGTCCATTTGGGAAACGAGGAATAATTTATATACTGTTTTAGGAGGCTTCTAACTAAGGGTTTTGTAACGTCTGTGCCCAATGCAAACTTCAGTCCGATCTTAAAAACTTTCAAAATCGGTGTTTAGAGAATGATTTCATACTGAATGGATCAAAATGCAAGCTGATGTCTATTTATCGTTCTTGACCTCACCAGGCTACGTATTTTCTCTATGGGAATGCCTTAGAAAAATTAACTTAGTTTAATGATGTTGGTGTGCTGTTAGACTCAAAATTCAAATTATCTGACCGAATTTCCAAAATGGTTAACAAGGCTAAAGGTTTTCTTTGCGGTCAAAAGAATATAACGACCCCTACATTACTAAAATCTTATTCATTTCTTTGGTCCGTCTGATAGTTTTCTCTTTGTAACCCATATTATAAATCCGATGATGCCAACTACATCTTAAAATTATTATCTTTAATATTTACAATTTTTGAGCTACGCTTCTCTATTTACCTAACAAGTCAGTTCCCGCGATTCGAGACGCACTTTATGCGACAGTGTCCACGCGGTCGGTTGGGCCTCCGAGCTTTGTGATGAATGCAGGGATGGTAGCTGGTGTACGTATTGGCTCACTAGCCAATCCCCCAATTTTGAAATACGATGAAAATAATCGTTAAAAATAAATGATTCTAGTACGGGACAGAGGTGTTACTTTTTAGAACAACATATCCAAATTTCAGCTAGATCGGTACCATAGAATTTTGTGAATCACCTGCGCCGCACACAAAAATGTCGTTCCGAGAAAAACGCGTTTAAAGTTTAGACGCTACCGAGAAACTCATACTTTTCGGTGTAGGCGCGCTCTCGATTATGGGCTGTATCTCTGTCATTATTTGATATTTTTATTTGAAACTTTAACAGTACATTCTTAATAAACAATACTATCGAAATATGTGAAAAAAAATCGATTTTTTCAACCTCACACATGAGACTACATCCTTAATTTCACCAACGTCGATTACGTGAGAAATCAGAGATTTTTTTCCTAATTCCGAAGAGATAAACGAAGAAAATTTCCCAACTTCTTCACTAAGGCTGACTCTCTGTCAGGTTATGTGAATTAGAAGCAACTTCCGATATTTGCATGGAAGAAGGCAGCATATTAAAGGCTACCCAGAACGTAATACCTTATTTCAAATCCTGATTTAGAGATGGTATAATATGGAACTCGAGATCCTTGGTCTCTTCCTTAAACTTTATGGCCGTGTGAAGCTTCCCTACTAAAACCTGCCATCCTTTTGACCATCTGCCGTGGTAGCAACTGTTGTTACTCTTTTAAATGGAACTCTACTTCGTATCAGCTGTTTTGCAAATTTCCCTCCAATCACATCAAAAGCAGCACCTGTATCTAAAAGACCAACCACTACCGTATCTAGGAGAATGACTTCGGCATACGGACGATTATCATTATTATACCCTTGCAGATATTCGCATGTCCGTCTGTCCGTCTGTCTGTCTGTTTCTACGCGAACTAGTCTCTCAGTTTTAAAGCTATCGTCTTGAAACTTTGCACACCCTTCTTTTCTTTGCACGCAGTATATAAGTCGGAACGGCCCGGATCGGCCGACTATATCCTATAGCTGCCATATAACTGATTGATCGGATATGGTATAACTTTGGTGTTTTTAGAGTTAGAGACTTCAAATTTGACATGAGAGCTATTTTTGGCAAAACATTACGACATGCCAAATTTCATGCCAAATTCTTTTTTTAGATTTTTTATTTTAGTTAATTGGTTTTATTATGATCTAATCATAAGGATCGGCCAACTGTATCCGATGTTTCGATATATATCCGGTTTTAACTGCAAGGGTATATAAACTTCGGCTCCGCTCGAAGTTAGCTTTCCTTTCTTGTTTTTAAATCAAATTGAATTTATCGTTTTAACATTATTCCAATAGGACCCTATTCTATTAGTATTTCTTGACACTACTTTTTCTTTCACGTTTCACGCCAAAATTCCATGATCAGATCTGATGTAAGTGATCTCGCCGGGTCTTCTAACGTCTGAACTGGACGTACTTGTTTAGATCCCCGTTTGTCGGTGTTGTAGGGGGGCGTTGCTGCCGCAAAAGATTCCAGGAGTTGAAAATGGAGATGAAAATAAAAAAATCGGTGGCGTCTTCGGGTTACACGCGTTCAGCTTTATTGGGCTGCTTACAACAGATTAGCTTAACTAGTACAATAAAACGGACAATCGATGACGACCGACGAGAGAGCGAGAGTGCATAAAGGGGCGAGCGGATGAGCTCTTCAGCGCGGGTGCGCTCTTCAGCGCGGATGCGCTCTTACGTTGGGCTGAGCGGCGGCCCAACGGCCCGTCACATAAACATCCCGCCCCCCTTGCAATCACTCGGGTTGCAACAAATCCCTCGTCGTTACGGCTGATAGGGTGGGCGCAGCGGCCGCGTCCTGCGGGGGCCCTCGACGAGAGGCAGAAAATTGCCTAGGCGCGGATGGCGCGGGCGGACGAGCGGAGGAGCGCTTGACGACTGTCGGCCAGTAGCGGAAAAATGCCGAGGAGTCGCCGACGAGCGCCGGGAAGTCGGTGGCCGGGGATCGGCTTGTGAGTGCCGGAAAGTGGCGGACGAAGGCCGAGAAGTACCCGAACCGCGCCGAGAGTTGGCGGACGATGGCCGACGAGAGAGCGAGACACTCCGTGTACTGTCTCCCGCGCTCCGTGACCGGTGCTCCTCGGTCACGGGGTGCAGCAGCGTGTGGTGATCCTGACCACAGCCGTCTTACAGCCGTCCCCACGCCGACAGGATCCGTCGGAGTGGGCGTGGCGACATCGTGCTGAATATGATCTTGGAATCCAGAATTTGGCCCGGATCAGATGGATCATCAGCTGAAAACTAAAGAAGGAGTCGAGACAAAATTGTGCTCGCAACCTTGATCCGATTCCGAGCTGATCTGTGTGGGCACCTCTCCCAGATCCAGTGGGTCACCGAGACTGCGGGAAACTCGTGCGGAAAAAACAGACACGCTGCGGGGATTGGCTGGAGATAATGGGCCTGTCAGCACCCATCCGAAAATGGTCTCCTGACCGAGAAGCGATCCGCAGATGTTAGCCTTGGAATTACCGAGTAGAATGGACGGAAGAATGTCAGCTCCTAATAACATATCGACTTGGGAGCTCTCAAAGAAGTTGGGGTCCGCCAGGGTGATGTCGGGCAGCCCCTTGAGACGATGTCGCGAAATCGAATATGATGGCAGATTTCCTGCCAACTGCGGAAGAACGTAAGCCGCAGTCTCTAATTGTAGCCCGGGTCTAGACGGCGACCGAATGGAGAAATGGCACAATTTAGTAGACTGCGCGGAAATGGTCTGATTAAGGCCGGAAACTTGGGCTTGGATCGTCTTTTAGGGAGGCTTGACGAGGTTGAACAGTCGTTCCGTTATGAAAGTCGCTTCGGAGCCTGAGTCTATCAGTGCTCGTGCCTGGACGGTGCACCCTAAATGGCACACGTTGATAAGGGCCGTGCCCAGTAGGACGGCTCCTGACCCGGAAGCGAAACACACCTGCACATTCGACTGATCCTCTGAGCCCTTTGCTGGCGTAGGCGGACTTGGAGCGGTGGCGAACGGATTGCCGCGGTGCAGGACGGTGTGGTGTCGGCTGTGGCATGTGAAGCACGTATGGGCGCTCGTGCAGTCTCGCTGCTGGTGCCCTCGGGAAAAACAGTTTAAACATAACTGCTTATGTAGTCAGAGCGCCCATTTACATCCATTTCTAGGAAACGCGGACATAAGCGAATGGGGTGCTCCTCCCTCAAACAGAGATTGCAGCCCTTTTGGCCCGGAACCACTCGAGTCTCGTATGAAGTGAGCCTCCGAGCAAGGGCAGTAGGAAGTCCCGACCTTGCCGGAAATTGAACGAAGCCACTAGGCCTGACGTCGTCGATGGCCTCCAGAGTGCGATGGCGCTCTGTCAGGAAGTTATCTAATTCCTTCCATGTTGGAATCTCGGCCTTATTATGTACGGATTGCTCCCACATAGAAAGTGTGACCTTGGGGAGCTTTGACGAAATCATAAATACCAGGAGACAGTCCCAAGCCTCAACATTAACGGAGCACATTTCTAGGGCTGTCAGACAACTCTGAATGGTGGCTTGCAGCTCCTTCAGCGCGACCCCGGACTCTTGAGAAATAGTCTGGATGTTGAAAAGGATCTTCAACTGGCTGTTGACCAATAGCCGCCGGTTCTCAAAGCGGTCTGTGAGGCTTTGCCACGCGGCGACAAACCCCTCATGGGTAAGCGGAGCCTTAGAAATAATGGCGTGGGCGTCACCACTTGTTCACCGGGGTGGCCCGCGAGTTTTGGATGAAAATGGCCGTAAACAAGTCTCTAAAGGTGGGCCACCGAAGATAATCACCCGCAAAAACCTTGGTATCCCTTGGCGGGCGTGTGGACATTGACGGAAGCCTGAGTGGATTGGGAAGCAATTTGCTCCCGAAGCTGGGCAACACACCTCGAATAGACGAAGTAACAGTAGCTCTACTTCTCTTCCAGCACTGTCGAGGCGGCCGCATTGTCGTCGGACACGGCTAGCAAATCGGAGCAGCTCTCACAGCTCTTCTCCACCTTCTCCCATAGTGCCCGAATTTGGTGCCGATGGACTTCGTATTGGAAGCCTATTTCCGTTTCTGGGGCGCCCGGAGTATTTATGTTAGCCTCAAATTGGCTAATTCGATCTGTTGTGGCGATGAACTTTTTCAAGTGGTCGAAGTGGACCGCACTTGGAGCCATTTTTGCAACGGAGCGAATCTGCCTCTGTAAAGGACCGGGGGTTGTATTGACGGATTCGTCACTCTTTGCCCTTGGACTGGCACTGGTAGCGTTAGGCTTCAAAAGAGGCGTCCGCGGAGATGCGGATTGAGATCTGTCCAAACGGATGGCTGGGATCGAACGCGGCTTTTTGTCGTCTCCCGTGGGCATTCTCAGAGTTGACTTGTTGACTGACTTGCGCAACAGGTAACTCGTACGAAGTGGTGGCCGGTCGCACTAATGTGATGAGAACGGTGAGATCGCGGATGAAATGCAATTACAAGGAGCAAGTGTGAACTAGTGGCGCCGATGTCGAAAGGAAAGTCGTGTGCGGCACAATTCGAATGTGGAAAGAAAAACTTCAAGCACCAGAAAAACCCAAAAGAAGACGAGGTTTGCTCAGATTGTAGGCGAATGTGGCCTAATGCGGAGTAGAAGCAGCTTTGGAGGCACGGAAAATGGAAAAATTTGTGCTCGTTCGAAAAACAAATTGATGACGAACTATATATGTATATACGTATATGTATACAAGTGTGGTTCCTACGTAGAAATTGAATCCTTAACTCTTTTCGAACTTGCGGAGTCGGAAAGGTGGACTTGACCTTGGCTTGTATTTAACACAAAAAAAAATAAATAATCAATAATAATTAATTTTTGGCTAATTGTCGGATTTCATTATTATGGAAGGGTGGATTTGAAACCTTAATCCTTAATTAATTGGATCTAGTTATCCCGAAGCCGGAAAGGTTCGCGGCTCTATTCGGGCAGAAGGTTGATAATTAAATTATTAATAATTTTCGATTATTAATTTTTTTAAATAATTTTAATTGTTGAGTGGCCGGAAAGGAGACTTAAAACAAAACTGGCCCTTCGCTCGAACGGAAATATTAATTAAATAAATTGTGGTGGTTATAATTATAAATATATAAATTTATAATTAATTTATTTTTTGGTTGAAGTGAGTTGTTACGCAGCCGGTTATGCCGTCGGCACCCTGTACGTACCCCAAAGGAAAAAAACATCACCAAAAAACACAACACGGCTAGGTCTGAATTTAAGCGACACAATCACGGATTTTGAGTGAAATGGCGTTCTATAATTGGCGGTTTATAAATGTTGGTCTTAGGAAATAAAAATTTTTTTTTTTTATTTTATTGGTTGGAATTGAAGGCCGAAAATATTTGGAAATATATGGACATGCATGCAAGTTGGGCAAGGGCATGTGGGGCATATGATGGCACAGTGGAACGTCGATAAGTGGACTGTATATGTTAAATTTTATCGTATATGTTATGTTAATAAAATTATACAATTTTATTATATGTTAAATTTTTAAGAACGCTTCGAATCCTTCCCTTTCCCGCTGCTTCCTATCTCGAATGGCTTCTCCGATATCTAAGCCCGTCCGCGCCTCTCTGAATTGCCTCCTTGGTGCAGTACAAAGAAAATCCCATCGTAATTTCTGCGTATTTTTGTGGTACCCCTAGTAGAACTCTCTCGCTTTTCCTTTTAATAGAAGGCTAGCATTGCTGCTTAGAATCGAAAAATTACATTCCAGCGTTTGTCTGGTGAGGGCCTCTACTCGGTAAATAAAATTATCGACACAAAGACCTTCCGGATTTCTACTAAGCCGCAATTTCCAAATTTTTAAAATACGGCGTACTTTGTCGGGCCTCTGGCTTAGATCTGAGTGATTTTTCCTAGGCGTTTCGCGATTGGACCCTATTGGTTCATTAATACTGCCTAAGTAAATTCCACTTCAGCCTAAGGAAGTGGAATTCGGCCTAAGGAATTCCTTCCAAGTGCTACCTCCGGGTTTGAAACTTCTACAGCTCGAAATGATGCCGGAAGATTGGCTTTAATCAACCTAGGCATTCTTTCTGATAATTCTGTCATCAACTCATTCTTCATGGACTTTACAGCGTCTAAAATTGTACTTTGGATTAACAACAATCTAATATCTGCCCTCTAGTTGACCTAGTATTTTGAGATGGAGTATCAAATTTTTCGAAGCAAACTGTGTTTCAAATAGGACACGTTGTTTCACTTTTGGCATAGCCTGCAATGTTGGACTGATGGAAAACATGACCACGTTTTGCACGTTTCTCCAACATCTAAGGTGGATTCACATAAAGGACACCTTTGTGCCATCTTTTCTTCGTGATCTGGTAAGTCTTGTTAATTTGAAAATTTAGCAAGACAAAAAAAAAACACAGCCACACAAAAAAAAAATATGTTTCGGGTCTGGAGGTCAGTCCATGTTTACTATATGTTTTCGGGGTCGCTGAATCTAAATCCGAGGTCTTAACCCTTGCAGAGGGTATTATAATTTTGTCCAAAAGTGTGCAACGCAGTGAAGGTGACATCTCCGACCCTATAAAGTATTCTTGATCAGGATCACCTCCTGAGTTGATATGAGCATGTCCGTCTGTCGGTCTGTCTGCCTGTCTGTTTCTACGCGAACTAGTCTCTCAGTTTTAAAGCTATCGTCGCACACACCTTTGTTTCCTATGCACGCAGTATATAAGTCGGAACGACCGGGATCGGCCGACTATATCCTATAGCTGCCATATAACTGATTGATCGGAATTGGTATAACTTTAGTGTTTTTAGAGTTAGAAAGTTAAAATTTGACACGAGAGCTATTTTTGCCAACACATTACGACATGCCAAATTTCATAAGGATCGGCCCACTATATCTTATAGCTGCCATATAACTGAACGATCGGAAATGACCCAACTTTCGTGTTTTTGAAGATAGAAAGCTGAAACTTAGTACAGATTCTATCCGTCCGTTGGTCCGTTGATCCAACCTACCAAATTTCATTAGGATCGGCCGACTATATCCTATAGCTGCCATATAACTGAACGATCGGAAATGGTTTTTGGTAGAAATACCAACTTTGGTACTTTTGAAGATAGAAGCTTGGGACTTTTTTTAGATTTTATATTATAATAAATTGGGTTATATTATGATATTATCACAAGGATCGGCCAACTATATCCGATGTTTGCGATATATATCCGGTTTTAACTGCAAGGGTATATCAACTTCGGCTCCGCCCGAAGTTAGCTTTCCTTTCTTGTTTTAACTAATTTCACCCACGCTTCGCGGCGATGAAAAGTTATGCGCTATCGAGCGCGGTTGGGAGTAAACTCCCCGCTCGAGCAAAGGGTTTGACGGTGGGCCTAGTGAGTCAACTTCAAGCCCGCCGATTATGTTTTTTTTCTCTCCCAGATTATCGGATTTGGTTTTTTTTTTTAGTTAACCGCAAACTGGTAGTTTTCCGGCGAACGCTTCTCCTGCTGCTTTGCGCCGTGGGCTTTCGAAATCCGTCAGATCCCCACTTGGGCCCCCACTCTCCAACCCACTTGGGCTGCCTGAATTTCCCTCCATATCGGTAAAATTTATACCGTTGCCGAGCTTAGTCACGAAAAAGAAAACTTGTCAAGAATTTATATCTGACCCGCCGCACTTCCTTACCTTCACGGGCTCAATACTGGCCACAAAAACGGTAGGCTTTCCTTCCTGAACTTTTCGCCATTGGACATAAGTTCCCTGTTCGCAGTGGACTATAGACTTTAACGCACTTGGGTAAAACAATTCACTCAACTGATCCTGAGGAGGTGCAAAGAGGGAATGAATGTTATAGACGCCTGACAAGTGTGAACTAGTGGCGCCGATGTCGAAAGGAAAGTCGTGTGCGGCACAATTCGAATGTGGAAAGAAAAACTTCAAGCACCAGAAAAACCCAAAAGAAGACGAGGTTTGCTCAGATTGTAGGCGAATGTGGCCTAATGCGGAGTAGAAGCAGCTTTGGAGGCACGGAAAATGGAAAAATTTGTGCTCGTTCGAAAAACAAATTGATGACGAACTATATATGTATATACGTATATGTATACAAGTGTAGTTCCTACGTAGAAATTGAATCCTTAACTCTTTTCGAACTTGCGGAGTCGGAAAGGTGGACTTGACCTTGGCTTGTATTTAACACAAAAAAAATAAATAATCAATAATAATTAATTTTTGGCTAATTGTCGGATTTCATTATTATGGAAGGGTGGATTTGAAACCTTAATCCTTAATTAATTGGATCTAGTTATCCCGAAGCCGGAAAGGTTCGCGGCTCTATTCGGGCAGAAGGTTGATAATTAAATTATTAATAATTTTCGATTATTAATTTTTTTAAATAATTTTAATTGTTGAGTGGCCGGAAAGGAGACTTAAAACAAAACTGGCCCTTCGCTCGAACGGAAATATTAATTAAATAAATTGTGGTGGTTATAATTATAAATATATAAATTTATAATTAATTTATTTTTTGGTTGAAGTGAGTTGTTACGCAGCCGGTTATGCCGTCGGCACCCTGTACGTACCCCAAAGGAAAAAAACATCACCAAAAAACACAACACGGCTAGGTCTGAATTTAAGCGACACAATCACGGATTTTGAGTGAAATGGCGTTCTATAATTGGCGGTTTATAAATGTTGGTCTTAGGAAATAAAAATTTTTTTTTTTTATTTTATTGGTTGGAATTGAAGGCCGAAAATATTTGGAAATATATGGACATGCATGCAAGTTGGGCAAGGGCATGTGGGGCATATGATGGCACAGTGGAACGTCGATAAGTGGACTGTATATGTTAAATTTTATCGTATATGTTATGTTAATAAAATTATACAATTTTATTATATGTTAAATTTTTAAGAACGCTTCGAATCCTTCCCTTTCCCGCTGCTTCCTATCTCGAATGGCTTCTCCGATATCTAAGCCCGTCCGCGCCTCTCTGAATTGCCTCCTTGGTGCAGTACAAAGAAAATCCCATCGTAATTTCTGCGTATTTTTGTGGTACCCCTAGTAGAACTCTCTCGCTTTTCCTTTTAATAGAAGGCTTGCATTGCTGCTTAGAATCGAAAAATTACATTCCAGCGTTTGTCTGGTGAGGGCCTCTACTCGGTAAATAAAATTATCGACACAAAGACCTTCCGGATTTCTACTAAGCCGCAATTTCCAAATTTTTAAAATACGGCGTACTTTGTCGGGCCTCTGGCTTAGATCTGAGTGATTTTTCCTAGGCGTTTCGCGATTGGACCCTATTGGTTCATTAATACTGCCTAAGTAAATTCCACTTCAGCCTAAGGAAGTGGAATTCGGCCTAAGGAATTCCTTTCAAGTGCTACCTCCGGGTTTGAAACTTCTACAGCTCGAAATGATGCCGGAAGATTGGCTTTAATCAACCTAGGCATTCTTTCTGATAATTCTGTCATCAACTCATTCTTCATGGACTTTACAGCGTCTAAAATTGTACTTTGGATTAACAACAATCTAATATCTGCCCTCTAGTTGACCTAGTATTTTGAGATGGAGTATCAAATTTTTCGAAGCAAACTGTGTTTCAAATAGGACACGTTGTTTCACTTTTGGCATAGCCTGCAATGTTGGACTGATGGAAAACATGACCACGTTTTGCACGTTTCTCCAACATCTAAGGTGGATTCACATAAAGGACACCTTTGTGCCATCTTTTCTTCGTGATCTGGTAAGTCTTGTTAATTTGAAAATTTAGCAAGACAAAAAAAAAACACAGCCACACAAAAAAAAAATATGTTTCGGGTCTGGAGGTCAGTCCATGTTTACTATATGTTTTCGGGGTCGCTGAATCTAAATCCGAGGTCTTAACCCTTGCAGAGGGTATTATAATTTTGTCCAAAAGTGTGCAACGCAATGAAGGTGACATCTCCGACCCTATAAAGTATTCTTGATCAGGATCACCTCCTGAGTTGATATGAGCATGTCCGTCTGTCGGTCTGTCTGCCTGTCTGTTTCTACGCGAACTAGTCTTTCAGTTTTAAAGCTATCGTCGCACACACCTTTGTTTCCTATGCACGCAGTATATAAGTCGGAACGACCGGGATCGGCCGACTATATCCTATAGCTGCCATATAACTGATTGATCGGAATTGGTATAACTTTAGTGTTTTTAGAGTTAGAAAGTTAAAATTTGACACGAGAGCTATTTTTGCCAACACATTACGACATGCCAAATTTCATAAGGATCGGCCCCCTATATCTTATAGCTGCCATATAACTGAACGATCGGAAATGACCCAACTTTCGTGTTTTTGAAGATAGAAAGCTGAAACTTAGTACAGATTCTATCCGTCCGTTGGTCCGTTGATCCAACCTACCAAATTTCATTAGGATCGGCCGACTATATCCTATAGCTGCCATATAACTGAACGATCGGAAATGGTTTTTGGTAGAAATACCAACTTTGGTACTTTTGAAGATAGAAGCTTGGGACTTTTTTTAGATTTTATATTATAATAAATTGGGTTATATTATGATATTATCACAAGGATCGGCCAACTATATCCGATGTTTGCGATATATATCCGGTTTTAACTGCAAGGGTATATCAACTTCGGCTCCGCCCGAAGTTAGCTTTCCTTTCTTGTTTTAACTAATTTCACCCACGCTTCGCGGCGATGAAAAGTTATGCGCTATCGAGCGCGGTTGGGAGTAAACTCCCCGCTCGAGCAAAGGGTTTGACGGTGGGCCTAGTGAGTCAACTTCAAGCCCGCCGATTATGTTTTTTTTCTCTCCCAGATTATCGGATTTGGTTTTTTTTTTTAGTTAACCGCAAACTGGTAGTTTTCCGGCGAACGCTTCTCCTGCTGCTTTGCGCCGTGGGCTTTCGAAATCCGTCAGATCCCCACTTGGGCCCCCACTCTCCAACCCACTTGGGCTGCCTGAATTTCCCTCCATATCGGTAAAATTTATACCGTTGCCGAGCTTAGTCACGAAAAAGAAAACTTGTCAAGAATTTATATCTGACCCGCCGCACTTCCTTACCTTCACGGGCTCAATACTGGCCACAAAAACGGTAGGCTTTCCTTCCTGAACTTTTCGCCATTGGACATAAGTTCCCTGTTCGCAGTGGACTATAGACTTTAACGCACTTGGGTAAAACAATTCACTCAACTGATCCTGAGGAGGTGCAAAGAGGGAATGAATGTTATAGACGCCTGACGTTGGCGCTAAGTCCTCCATGCCCTTTTCCCAGAGAGACAAGGCCCTTAGATAAAGTTGACATTTCACTTAGTTACACCCCTCAACTCTCTATGCCCCTTTCTAGTTACAACCTAGGTCTCCTAGATGGCGCACCAATTCCAAATATCTTTTCTCTACAGATACAAGCGCTAAAATACTTCAATTTCTTCCGTTAGGCTGACTTTATAAAACTAAATAAAATTAAAGTTACAAATATCGCCTTACAAAAATTTTATTACATTTTGCAAACCACGTAAAGTATTTCCCTCGTTTAACCATATTCTCTTTTTTAGTTAAACTCAGTCTTTTGAGTTTCTTAACTGATACCCTTAATTTGATTTCGATATGTTTAAACGCTCCTAGTTCGCGTTACATCTGAAGCTTCTTATGGAAGCCATGATGGACTCTTACTTTTTACACAGCTGAGCTGTGAAAAAAAAGAGATAAAAAAAAGATTTACCCCTTGCCTTTACTTACTCACTGGTACTTATGTATATATTTATAATTTTATAATAATTTATATTCAATATAAATTCAATAGTGCCACATTAAGACTTCAAACCGATTTGGAAAATTTTCAAAAATGATATTTTGCAAATTACTTAAAGTTTGATGGATCCAAATGTAAACTATAGTAATTTTCAATGTAATGATCAAGTCTTCGCCAATCTTCAAGCCTATACAAATGCAGTGGGAGGCGCGCGAAAAATTAATATTTTCAGAGCATGACAATGCGAACGTTCCTTGTCCAATTATTTCTTATAGTAAATAAGGCAGTCATAACGGTTATGTGGCATACAGAATCTCTACAATCGTATCGTTTTATTATAATTGTATATGACATGTCGGATATGTTGGAGAGGAGACAATTCAGTCTCTCGTTAGACCGAGACTCTATGGTGTGACCATAGGTCGTGCAAGGATATACCATTTCTGGTATGATGAGACTCAGTTTGCGAACTGGCTTCGTTGTGTTGCTGGATCTGGTCTTTCTAATTTTCACTCGTTACTTCTATTCGTCCCGAGCTTTAGCGTGGTGTCCTGTTAAGGACTGTTGAGAAAGTGGCGGCTATGAGCAACAAAGGCAACGATGACTCGCAGCATCATTCAGGATTTGGAATGGAGGAGCAGCGAGCTAGCGATCAAGCAACTGATGAGAGTCGACGTAGAGAAGACTTCAATTCTCCGACATCAGAAGTGGGATTCGGCAAATGAACAATTCCGTCAATGAAGCAAATGTTTTGGCAGCGATGGTCCCGGGAGTACGTCTTGGGCCTACAGGCGCGGTCGAAGTGGCAGAACAAGGAGGACGACATCCGGACGGGCGAGCTGGTCCTGATCGCAGAGGATCACCAGCCGCCACAACAGTGGCTCACAGGACGAGTAGAGAACAACAAAATAACTCTGTTAGAACAACAAAGTCGGAACTTTCTGGAACTGGCTAAGAAGCTAAAGACGCCGGCAAGTGAGTTGCACCAGACTAGTGAGATTTTCCTGCCGAAATATAATCCGGACGTTGTTGGTATGGATGCCACGCAGTGGTATGCTACGATCGACTTCATCTTACGTGAAAAACCATGAAGTGACAGCGCTCCTATATTAGCGTTAAGTAAAGCTTTGGAAGGCACAGCGGCGCAATAGTTATCTCAAATATGTTACCCGGGAATAACTCGGCAACAGTTCCAGCAATTGTTTGAGCAGCGATACGAGACTTCAGAGACGCCAGCCGCCGTCATTGTAAATTTTCTTAATAGTCGTCCAGGCAACGGTGAAATTCTGTCTGTTTTCCCAAGACGCAGTGTGACATCACTGTGCACACAACTGCGTAATTTAAATCCTGAACAAATTTCCATCGCGCTGGTTCTTGGACACATGGCTAATTTCGATCGGCGTTTGCAGCGAATGATACAAGCAACGCATGTTACCAATCGACGTGAACTGCAAGCGGAGTTGCAAGCATTCTCAGCACTAAGGGAGCGCCCATATTCAACGAACTGGGAACCAGAGACGAAGCGAGCTAAATCTGTGGAAATCAAATGTTACCAGTGTGGAAAACTAAGCCACAAAAAGCAAGACTGTAGATCTGGATCTCAGGGTTCGACAAATGGAAAGGAGTGGCGGTTTGCGCAGCCTCAGCATGGAGGGACAAACGTAACGTGTTACAGATGTCAGGAGCCGGGGCACATAGCCACTAATTGTCAAAAAAAAGTACAGAATGCTGAATTGGGGGTGAGAACGGAAAAAAGAGTTGAACTATCCGCTATAGTGGAGCCTCAATCGAGTATGCTGGTCCAATTCCAAAACTGGTGAGAGATTTCCAATTACATTTGATTCGGGAGCCCTGCATTGCTAGTAAAGAAGAAAGACGGCTCAGCTCAGCGAGACTTTGCGTTGATTACAGGGAATTAAATAGAAATACCGTAGCTGATAAATTTCCATTACCGTTAATGTGATGTAATTTTCTGTGAAGTAGGGTTACACCTATCTAGATTGTCCTGTTGTGCCTTTTCAATATTGTTTTTTTATTTCCAAATTCTGGTCGTTGTTGGCTGAGTGTAAGGCATATTCGGGTTGCAAGTTTGTCACTGAGTGTAATTTTTTATTATATTCTACAGTGGCTCTCATAATAAGCTCAATGGTGTCGTCCACCTTTTTGTCGATTTTAATTCACTAAGCTATTTTTTTAGCTAGTCTTACTTATATTTGGAAAAGTCGATTTTTTCCGATTTCCTCGATTGGTGTCAACTACAGAGGCACCTCTAAATTGTAGAAAATTTCAAAGTTATTTGGAAAATTAATTTCTCCTTATTTGCAACACTTTTGGTTTTCTATTATATCTCCATGTCAACATGGCTTTATTAATCGTCGCTCCACCACCATTAATTTACTAGAGTTGACATCCTTTGTCATATATGGCTTACTGTTAAGTAAAGTAAACTACATAGATTATTCAAAAATGTAAATTTCCGCTTGATCCGTGCTACATCTGGTGTCCCTCAAGGAAGTCATCTTGGCCTGATTTTATACCCTTGCAGAGGGTATTATAATTTTGGTCAAAAGTGTGCAACGCAGTAAAGTAGACATCTCCGACCCTATATAAGTATATATATTCTTGATCAGGATCACCTCCTGAGTTGATAAAAGCATGTCCGTCTGACTTTTTCTATGCAAACTAGTCTCTCCCATTTTTTTAGATGGTGGTCAAAAGCTTACTCATTTCTTTGGTCCGTCTGATACTGGAGTACCGTTCATGTGTCTTGAGTCCCCAATATGGAGTACATAAGGACCGCATAGCATCCGTACAAAAGAATTTCTTAACATTTTCAGTTAGAGGTCATAACTGGGAAGCAAGTCTTTGTCTTCCATCTTATTGTAGCAGACTCCTGCCAATAAACTTACCAAGCTTAGCCAATCGTAGAAAAAGGCTGGGTGTAGTTTTTATACATAACCAGATCAATGGGGATGTAGATAACCAGCATTTAAATGTTATTAAATTAACACGGTTGAATTTCAATATTCTTAATAGAAGAACTAGAAACTTTATTCCTCTATTCCTTAGCCATGGTAGTTCGACACATGCACAGCACGCTCCTCGTAGGGTCTTATGTTCGAACTACTCTACTAAATAACATCTCTTTCCTGTCCTTCAAATTTAAAATCTAGTATTTTAAGTTTCCATTATAACTCCTATTAGCTTAATAAATAACAAACAGCTTAATAACTACTAATAAGTAGTTTCTCAAGCGCCCTTTGGTCGCTATAGAGGCTTAATGCTTTGCATAGTTTTATTATGCTGTCAGGGCGTGGCTTGTAAAACACTTTGGCATTGTGTTCTTCGATTAGTGCTTTCCATCGTTTAATTATTTTTTTAGTGTATTAGTATTTATTAGTGTTTCGCTTGAATACACCGAAAGTCAGAGGCTGATGGTCTGTAAAAATTCAGATTTCTTTTGTGCCATATAGGTAATTTCCCAAAAAAATCGCTAATAGCTATCTCTCTTAGTTTAATTAAGTGTAATTTCGTGTAATTAAGCTCGCAGACTTTTAATATGCGAGATATAATCGTTATTGGCCTGCCTTTTTGGGTACGACTGCACCAATAACGCTTGGATCGGTGGTCAAATCAAAAAGCTTTTTATAGCCGGTACAGAGTATAAGGGTATATTGTAGTCGTGTGAATGTACGTAATATGGATAAGGAGACCCCATAAAGTATATATATTCTTGATAAGCATCAATAGCCGAGTCGATATAGGTATACCCGTCTGTCCGTATGAACGTGTAAGTCTCAGAGACTATAAGAGATACAGTTACAGGTTTTCACATGGAGACTCGTACAGTGCTCACGCAGTTGAAGGTTGTTTAAAAATTTTGCCACACCCCCTCTTGCGCATTCTCTCCGAAGAGTTAGGTCTTTTCGGGGTCTGTGAATTTTGGAATTAAGTACTATTTATCTGGCGGAAATGTGTAAGATGTTTAAACTTTGAGGATGGTGGATCTCTGTCCATTGGCTCTTGGGATCGATTATGTCTACCCCAATTAACTCAGTCGTCTTGTTTACGCCTTGAATCATTTATTTCATTTTTGTTTGGCTTTTTAAAAAAATTACCGTTTTTTTCAGAGCCGCGGTCGGCATTTTTCTCTTATTTTTCAGGCGCCCATTGATGGCCCCTGTGATGGTCCGTTGATGAAGTGTTTTCTGCTCCACAGCCTTGGCGCATGTAGGCGCGAACACATTTCGTTCGATACTGGCTTCTGCTTCTTTAGCTAATGCCAGTACTGCTGGCAGGTCTTTGCGCTGGGCTGGAAACACAACGGGCGTCAGCTCTAACCTCTGTATTGAGCAATGAGACCCTTTCATGTGTCATGACATTTTTGTTGGTACTTCATCAGGTTTTGGTCGCCCTGACGGACCGACTCAAGTCCCTGCCGTAATAAGCGAAAGAATGTTTTATCTGTTTTTTTTTTATCTTTATTTTTTTATCTATTCAAAATGGCTTTAAAATTGAGCACTCTGTTGTGCGAAGGAGCGCGCGCGCTGGTTTCTTAATTTTCGTTCTAATAATAGTTACGGCCTGGTAATACGCGCTACTGCCTGGATAGGGTTCAAATAATTTATAGGCATCGGTGTCGGATTTCCTCCATACCACGTACTCAGAATTGACTTCACAATGTCCAATGGTACGTCGCGCTATTTTAATTATTCTACCTCTGGCGCTTCTATAGAAATATTTTGCAACTGTCTTTATGTCCTTCTGACTGTTTCTATGCAAAGAAGTCTATCAGTTTTAAAGTTATCGACTCGAAACTTTGCACACACCCTTCTTTCCTTTTCAGGCCGTATATAAGTCGGAATTGGGATCAAGATCGGACGTTAGGATCGGTCGCCTATATATGGTGTATATAGTCGACTATTGTATATAGACTATATATAGACTGTATCGACTATATACATATATATATATCTAGACTATATTCTTATATAGCTGTAGTAAGCTGCCATATAACTGATTGATCGGAAATGATATCGGAGTTAGAGAGTTGGAACCTTGTACAGATTTTATTTGTCAGTATTATTTGGTCAGTTGATCCGAGTTACCAAATTTCATAACGATCGGCCGAATATAGCTTATAGCGGCCATATAACTGAACGATTGGAAATGGTATTTTATAAAAATACGAACGTTGATCTACCCTTGCAGTTAAAACTGGGTCCGCCTGAAGTTACATTTCCTTTCTTGTTTTTGAATAGATTTTGTAAGATATCTGTCATAATCCCTGAAAGAGTTTCGTGGAATTTACTTATCCATTTCTTGTGGAGGGATAAGGTTGATCTTTCAGTAAATTTCAGTTAATCTTTTAATTTTATTGATGCTGATATTTCATTGTCCGTGATAACTAGCTTCGACATGCGAAATGGTATCATAATTTCGTGTAAAGAAGGCTAAAAACTTCGGCTCCTCTTAATTTTACTATCTTTACCTGTACGTATTGAAAAAATTGGTCTATGGTTGTAAGAACTTTCGTTTTTCTGAGCTATTTACAGATTAATATAAATTATTTCAACAGGATACTTAGGGATAGAAGTGATTTGTTGCGAGAGTCCCTGACGTATTTGAAAAGTATGTACGTTTCGAATTTTTTAACTTTCTAGGATATTTTGTTTGCTAAGCCCGGAACGAATTTTTTATCGGAAATATGTTGTTTACATTCTTTTGCTTTTCTGAGCGCGTGCTCGTCGGTGCTCTTTAATCCCTATCTCGTTTCACTCGGTTTCTGAACAGACTTCTACTTCTAAGGATTCTTTTACATTTTTCCAAGTATACTTTATTTTATATAAACTTTATATAAATGGTTGGGATATACATTTTAAATACAAATTTATATGTTTTTGAAGTAAAAATCCTTTTAAATATTCTGGAACCCAGTCCTATGAGAATTTTACTTAGGTCTTTATCCGTATAGTGTATCTTTCTTACTGTGTGCCTATAATCGGAGTCCTTATCGGAGGTTAACAGGAAAAGTTGCTTTTACGTTCTGTAAAGTGCATTTTGGGTTTCCCGACAGTGCATCTGATACCACTTTCGAAGTTCCAGGCTTATATTTGATCTTATGGACAAAAACTTTGAATTATTTCTGTCGCCGCTTGGCCGATCACGGGGAATGCCTTAAAACAAACGCTGGACAAAAGTTGGAGTTAGCGTTGTGATGCATTATATGTTTTATTTTGAAAGAGATTACAATAGGTACCTAAATTTTACATTAACTTAATTAGCCTACCGCAGTTTTTCTTCCCTCTCTCTGTGATGGCGCAAATCGGTGTGAATGATCAGCCAAATATCGCTTTCCTTTACCCGAGTTTAGTGAGGCCGAGTATCATAAACTTAAAAATACCAGACTTCATAATAATACTGACTGCGGCACTAAGTTTGAATTAACTAACTTTCGATAGCCCTAATCCGTTCCGCGACATCCCCACCGCCGTGAAGCAGCCTCATTCATTACGTCCAGGACAGCTAGCTTCGAAGCGGGACGTATTGTCTTGGCTCGTTCGATAGTCTTCACTGCCGCTCGACGAGGTACTCCATCTCTCCAGGTGAACTCCTCTTCCATGACGCCTCGTTTCCACTCCCTTCGTGGTATGGCTGGATCACATATGAACACCAGGTCTCCTCGACGTGAGGGCGTTGCGGGCCACCACTTCGTCCTCGTCCAGCTCTATCTTAAAGGTGCTGTTGACGACCGGCTCGGGGGTCTGCTCCTCCTCGGCAGTCAATTGCGGTGCTGCTGCGGCCGTCCCACCGTCCAAAGGCGTAACGTGAAACTCGTTTTTGGTCACTTTGCAGGAGTAGCGTTTGTTGGTGACGCCGCCGCCGGGCTTTCGAGAGATTAGTGATAGAAGCGTCTCCGTTTCCAGGCGCAGCACCAGCTCGGCAATGTACTCGCAACCGGCCAAGATATAGGTGGCATCGGGGTGCTGCAAGTGCTTCGGAGAGGCCCACAGAAAGACGCGGTGGACCCCTTCGGCTCGACGTGCTTCCACCATTTCTCCCTGCGCACAAGAGTCGGCAGGTACTCATGCACCCATCGCTTCCAGAACCCGTCATTTTTGTGAAGATCTAGGACATCGGGTGCTCCCTTCAGCAAGTCGTTGGGTGTCAGTGGAGCCTCCTGGTCCACCGTCACTGGTAGATGAGTGAGCGGACGAGAGTTCACTATGCTCTCCGCTTCAATCAGCAGATTCTCCAGTTCCTTTTCATCATCGTGTGCGCCAGCACTTTCTTCACACACTGCACCATCCATCCAGCTGGGTTGCCTGGGCAATTGAAGATCCATTCGACTTCTTTGGACGACAGCTCGCCTTGGATCTGTGCAGGCTCAAACACTTCGCTGAACCTCTTGGCCTCGCGGTCGGCTCCAACGAAGTTCCTTCCATTGTTGCTCCTATGCCTGACGACGGGTCCACGTCGGCTCATAAAGTTCCTTATAGCGATTATGCAGGAATTATGCAAATCGTGGACCATCTCCAAGTGGATAGCTCTTGTGGTAAGACACGTAAACAGTGCCACCCACCTCTTCTCCGTGCGACGTCCAACCGTCACAAATAGCGGTCCAAAATAGTCCAATCCCGTGAACTTAAAGGGCCATCCGTTGGCCTCCAGCCGGTCCTCTGGCAGGGGTCCCATCTCGGGCTGAGTGGTCGTGCTCTTCGCGACTTGCAAACGTTGCACTTGCTCACCACCCTTCGTAACAGCCTCCGTAAGTTCGTAATCCAGAACTTCTGCCGGATCGCTCCCATGGTTGCCTCTGCGTTTTGGTGGCACATCCCCTCGTGGTGATGCTGCACGATCATCTCCGCCAATGCCTCCTCGTGAGACAGTATGATCGACAGTATGACTTGCGCTGTATGGCACGTCGCGCCGTCGATCCTTTCGCTGGCTCGCATTACTCCGTCCTCTTTGAAGTACGGGGACAGTCCATGCAGGCGGCTTTTCCTTGGCTGTCCTCAGCAATCGCTTCTCGCTGCGATAGCCGTGCCAGTGCTCAGTTTCAACGCACTTCATCGACGTCAGTCCGTGATCCTCTCCACCGTATCGTAGTCCACGACACCGTCGAATCAATCTGAGCAACCATGCCGTGCTCCTTACCAGTCGATTGTAGTTGGAGAATCTCTGCAAGGATGGGAAGTTAACCATTACCAAAGTCACACTTCATTTCTTCTTCGTCGGTCGTCGGAGGAATCCACCCCTCGCTCAATTTTGGCCAGCTCTCCTCTGGTCCTCGTAGAAATGGTAAACCGTTTAGGCATCGCGAATCGATGCTCAGGTCCACGGCCTTGCGCGGCCTCGTCGCGACATCCGCCACGTTTTCGGCAGACGGAATCAATCTCCACTGGGACACCTCCGTGGATTCCAATATCTCTGCCACCCGGTTACAGACGAACTGCTTGTATCTCCGGTGGGTGCTGCTTATCCAGTGCCACACAATCTTAGAGTCCGTCCATAATACGCAACTGCTGATCGTCACTCCGTGCTCCTGCTTGACGGTGTCCATTAGTCTCGTGCCCCATACTGCTGCTTGAAATTCCAGTCGCGGGATCGACATAGTTCTCATCGGAGCGCATTTCGTCTTGGAGCTTATGAAATGCGCCTGCACGTCTCCGTTCTCGCAGCAGTCCGCTGCTGCTAACGCCAACTGACTGGAGTCCACGAAGATGTGCAGCTGTAGCATCCACGCGCGTCCAGCGCCGAAGTAGTAGCGCGGATATCGGAACTCTTCGATTTTGCTCATTCCTTGCCGCCAGTCCTCGAAGGCTGCGGCCAAATTATCTGGTAGCGGCTCGTCCCAGTTGACTCCTTACCGCCAAATCTCTCTCATTAACAATTTGGCAGTCACCATGTCGCAGCTCAGGAATCCAATCGGGTCAAACGTGGACATAACCAAGCTTAGGAACTCCCTCTTGGTAGGGACGCGTTCCCCTGTAATCACGCTTCTTGGGACTCGATGGTATTTGACGCCGAACTTGAAGTAATCTGTAGCCGGCTGCCAGTACATTTTAGTACCTTCTTCTTAGCTTCGGTCCATTTGACGCCAGTGATGGATTCAAGTGGGTTCTACGCTCTGACCACACTTGCCGAACTGGAAGTGAATCGACACAAGTCAAACCCTGCATCTGGATGAATTTTTCTCACCCGTGTCGAAATGGCGATAGCTTCTTCTTCACATTCAATGTCATCACTTGCATCTCGTATACGTCCGGCTCCCGCTGGTCATCTCCATTTCTCCACAGGAACCTCTGGGCACATCTGTCCTGTGGCTGCATCAGTACCTGATGAAACATCTTCTTGATGTCTGCACAAACCCCAACTGCTCCTTCCCGAAAATGAAAGAGCACTGCTGGGAGGGGCTTGTAGCGCTGTGGGCCTTTCATTAGCGCTGAATTAAGGGAAACGCGTTTCACCTTGGCAGCCGCGTCGAAGACCAGCCGGACTTTTCCAGGTTTGTTCGGGTCTTCCACCCCGAAGTGCGGCAACTACCATAACTTGTCATCCTAAAACCTCTGGACTTCCTGGGGCTCTTATAGGCATTATGCCCTTATAGGCCCTCGCGAAGTCCACATCGTGCCTAATTTTTTCCTCGATGTTGACGAGTCTCTTGAGTGCCATATTGTAGCTCTCCGGCAGTCTTACCTCGTCGTCTCTCCATAGCAGCCCGGTCTCGTAACGTCGTCCTACTCGCTTAGTCGTCTCCTCCAGGATACTCAGGGCTCGTGCGTTCGTCGTCGATGAGCGTGACAGACGATCCTTCATCCAGCAATGCATAGGCGTCGACCTCCCCGTACAGCGTCACGGGTAGAATCCGGAATAGTAGGTGGCATCCAATCGAATCAGCCTCAGCTTCCTCGCGGACTCGATCCGTGTCGTTGTAGAAACGCTGTTGAACTCCTTGCAGTCCCTGATATGGTGTTGTCCCTCACATATAGGGCAACATCTAGGGCGGTCAGCATACCGCTCCTCCTCGCGAACACTATTTGCGTGCAAAATCCTTCGATTCGGTTGCTCCTTGGCACCAGCGTCCGTGACAGTGCACACCAATCTTGCGAATTCATGAAGCCATTCGCTCAGGTGCACCACTGATGAATACGGCTGTATCGTGGCCGCGTGCTTCGCCCAGTCCAACCTCTTGCTCAGCGCCAACTTGGCGATCAGCTCTTCCATTAAGGTTGGGTTCCTTAGGTGCTGGTTGCCGATAGTGGTTGATTGCATGAACGCTGCCTGGTTGCACACCTTCGTTGCGAACGGCACGATCCTTGCGATGTTGGCCTCCTGAATTGGCTGCACATCGCGCACGCTATCCAGTTGGCTACGGATGAGTAGCTCCGGACGTCCATACCGGAATCGAAGCTGCTCCAAAAAAGCTTCTACGTTGCTGGGATGGATGAGCAACGACTTCACTGTCTCGCGGGCCTCGCCCTTCAGGGCTTTCACTAGCCTCTGGTTGTTTTCCAATTGGGTGCACTGATAGGCTGCCGTTGTCTCCGTGAACGCGCACACGAATATTGGCCATTTCTCTGGCTGACCCTCGAAATCGGGAAGATCAGGCAATCTACGTGGCGTCCATCCAGGTATGCTCGCCGTCGCACAGTCGTTGCTCCCATAGGACAAAAATAAAAAAATTGATAACGGCAAAAATGTAAAAAAAGTAAAAATGTCCAAGCTTCTTCATGGCAAACCAGATTTTTCTAAAAATCTAACGGGATTTACGTGTTCAAATTCAAATTATTTGTAATGGATTTTGAAGTTGAAGTTATTTTCTATAAAATTAGATATAATTTGATATATTAATAATAATTATTGTTATTATTATATCATTGTGAACTAATACATGTTTTTTGCGTATATTTTGAACGTCTTTTTCATGTTTAGCTGAAGTTTTAGTAGTGATCCCACAAAATTAAACGAATTGTAGTTCATATACCAATGTGTTTGTCGGTCTCCAAAGGTAACAAATGTGTAAAAAATGTTTGCCAAAATTTGCCTATGTGCCTAATATCGGGTCACTTTTGCCGTATTATTACTTGTTAAGCTGTTGCTCTGTCTTCGTGTGTCAGGCTTGTGTTTACCTTTCCAAAACTATTTGTTCATTTACTAATAGTTTTTATTTTGTTTGATATTACCTTGCACTAAATTTAAATAGGTTCTTCTTATTTTTTTTTTTTTGTAATAGCAGGGTAACGTTTATTTAAAACTGTCCATTAGGGACAACCATTAAATGTTATCACATAAACTTCACTTATTGTTAAGAGGAACCCCAAATAATTAGATCTTACTCCAATGAGCTCCTTATAGAAACTGATTTTATTTGGTAAAGTTCTCTTATAAGTACGATACATGTCGTACTTACATGTCGTCTTATCTTATAAGATACGCACTGCACGCTGACCTGCTGCTTGAGTACATATTTTTGTGTAGGCTGCAGGGGATCGGTTTTAGATTATCTGTTTGACACGTATTTCATGCGTCCGATCCCTTGAAACTCTAACTTAAGAATTTCTATATAAAATAGTGTTCAATGCTTGAACATTCTGGAAAGGGCCACAAAAGGAGGTGTAAATTTGATGCGTTTTTGATTAATATTTTTTGAATAAATTTGATGTTACTTTAACCTTTTCTTCGATTATAATTTTTAGTGGACTGTATAAATGTCTATTGTTGTTTTTGTATTTTGTTTATACATTTTTTTCTTTTAATAATTTGTGCAAAAATTATTTAATTTGAATTTTAAATATTTAAAATTATTGAAGCTTTTATTTGTTATGTTCAACCTAATGTTTGAACATCCTGCAAGGGGCCACAAAAGTGCCTTAATATATTTTTTTTCATTTAGATTTATTTTGAAAAATTTATTTTTTCTTCGATTTTTTAGAGG
The DNA here is from genome assembly GCF_030179905.1 of Drosophila bipectinata. Lineage (NCBI taxonomy): Eukaryota > Metazoa > Arthropoda > Insecta > Diptera > Drosophilidae > Drosophila > Drosophila bipectinata. The sequence continues at coordinate 14,306,669 of NC_091740.1, read as the reverse complement.
ACTGTAGCTTTTAAATTTTAGTTTTACTGAGGGCTAATGTTTTTTTTTTTATTTAAATTTTTTTTTATAAAATTTAATTGATAATTTATATCTTTTTTACCGATTTTTTTTTTTAATCATTATTTTTTAAATTGTAAATATTTTATTTTTTTTATTTTTACCATACCATACAGTTTTTTAAGTGTTCCTTTTTTGATGCGTGTTCCTCCTGCAGATGATGTAAAAGGATCCGCCCTGGATACTTCTAATGGTGTGCTGGTTGTTTTTTCTGCCGCTGATGATGTTCTTCCACTCGCTTCTACTTGTGTTTTTAACTCCTTGCGCCGTATCGCTTTGGAGATCCGATGGCTGAATTCCAGCCCAAAGATTTTCCATAAAATACGGTTGAGAATACTCCTTAAGCCTTTTTTTTTTTTGACTCATTTTTATTATTTTTTTTATTTTATGCTCATTGGCATTTATATAATTGTACTCTCTGTGCCCTTAACTCTTGGGGGGAAACAACAGAGGACTACGGTTTTAAAACTGGGCTCTTTTTTACCCAGATCGCAGCCTTATTTTTTAGCTACCATGGGCTGAGAATTTTTATTTTTCTACAGCCACTTATAGGTGCCAGCTTAAAACCTGAGTCTCTTACCACAAGGGGAAATACGTCAGGGTGCCTCGAAGGACCAAATTTTAAGAGGAGCCCTAAATAAATAGGTCTTACTCCAATGAGCTCCTTTTGGAAACTGATTTTATTTGGTAAAGTTCTCTTATAAGTACGATACATGAGAATCTTGAATCTATTTAAAACTACTTGTCAACGCACTGCACGCTGACCTGCTATGCGACCCCTTCTCCAGTGCGATAAGCGCACCGCTTGAGTACATATTTTTGTGTAGGCTGCAGGGGATCGGTTTTAGATTATCTGTTTGACTCGTATTTCATGGGTCCGATCCCTTGAAACCCTAACTCAAGAATTTCTATATAAAATAGTCTTCAATGCTTGAACACTTATAGATAATTTGAAATATTAATATGGTAGAAATAAATTAGAGTAGTAAGGGGAGTTCCAGCGGGTGTGTCCTTTTAAGTCTTCTGGGCTGCTCGCTGTTGTCCAGCAGGGAGCTGGCCAAAAGTTTCGGGTGATTATGAAGCCTCTGCATGTAACGTGCACTGCTTCTTTGTATCTTTTCCTTGACCCAAGAGAAATTGAGAACCTCGTGGATGGTGCGATTGTCATGATAGACGTGGGCCCCAGTGGCGATTCGAAGGGCTCTATTTTCGAAAGCTTGTATAGTTCGGACATTCGTCTTGCTCGCAGTGCCCCAGAGCTGTATACCGTACGTCCAGATTGGGCGTATTATGGCCTTGTAAATGAGGAGTTTAAATCCACAGAGAGAAAATGTGGTGGCAGTGGACTTCTCATTATTGACGGCAATGTTCCATCGCTTATGCCAGTCGCTGAGCAAGTTAAGCTGCAATTGCATCGTTTCGGCTGCCCCCAATGCACTATCGGCGGTGGTAAGGAAGGCGGTGTCGTCTGCATAGGTTGCTGCGAGCAGGTCAGGCCTCTGAAGAACAGGGAGGTCGGCCGTGTAAGCATTGTACATCAACGGGCCAAGAACGCTGCCTTGGGGTACACCAGCGTGCGCTTCTCTTATACCGGAGATGGCCTCGCCACATCTAACAGCAAATTTACGGTCTTCCAAGAAGGACTTTAGGAACTGGAAGTATGGTCGGGGTAGTCCAGTCTTTAATTTATATAGAAGACCGGGATGCCAGACTCGGTCAAACGGCTGCTTCACGTCCAGCATGACGGCCATGCAGTACTTCTTGGTTTCAAACGCGTCCAGGATGCACTGCACTACCCGATGGCACTGCTCTGGCGTACCGTGTCGCCGCCTGAAGCCAAACTGGTGGTCAGGGATCAGTCCAGCCTCGTCAAATACTGGCAGTGCTCTTCTTAAAAACACTCGTATTTTGGAGAGCATTGGTAACAAACTTATTGGTCGGTAGGACGAAAGGTTTGCTTCGGGTTTCCCGGGCTTAGGTATCATAGTTACCTGGGCACGTTTCCATGTGGACGGAAAGTACCCTCTCTCCAAGCATCTATTATAGATCCTCGTAATTAGCTGTATGCTTGGAGGTGGTAACATTTTTAATTCAATTGCATTGATACCATCATCGCCCGGGGCCTTGTTGTTGCTCATGATGGTTATGAGCTCAGCTGTTTCCTCCTCAGTCACTGGTGGTATTGGATCGGCGTCCCTGGAAGGCTCGACTAGCAGACGGGCAGTTTCAGCAGCATCCTCCGGTGGTGCACCTGAGCGAATGGCTGCATGAATTCGCAAGATTGGTGTGCACTGTTATATTTTAAATTTATGGTACGGCGAAATGGGAACCAGGGCAGAAAGACAAAAAATTTGATTGAAGGCTTAAATGCGAACATCATAAAAAACGGCTATTTTGCTGATATAAGTGAGCTAGCAAAGCGAATTGAATTCTTATGTTAGAGGATTGTTACGTTTTGGTTTAAATACAATCGTACGAAAGCTGTAATGGACGTGGACGACCGAAAATATATTTTATGGAAGCTTCGGTCCATTTGACGCTAGTGATGGATTCAAGTGGGTTCAACGCTCTGACCAAACTTGCCGAACTGGAAGTGAATCGACACAAGTCAATTCCTGCATCTGGATGAATTTTTCTCACCCGTGTCGAAATGGTGATAGCTTTTTCTTCACTGGTGAAGCTGTCGACGTAGTCGTCAACGTAGTGGTATTCCTTAATAGCCAGTGTTGCTCGCGGATCCGTGCTGCTGAACTGCGAGGCATTCAAGGTCATTCAATGTCATCACTTGCATCTCGTATACGTCCGGCTCCCGCTGGTCATCTCCATTTCTCCACAGGAACCTCTGGGCACATCTGTCCTGTGGCTGCATCAGTACCTGATGAAACATCTTCTTGATGTCTGCACAAACCCCAACTGCTCCTTCCCGAAAATGAAAGAGCACTGCTGGGAGGGGCTTGTAGCGCTGTGGGCCTTTCATTAGCGCTGAATTAAGGGAAACGCGTTTCACCTTGGCAGCCGCGTCGAAGACCAGCCGGACTTTTCCAGGTTTGTTCGGGTCTTCCACCCCGAAGTGCGGCAACTACCATAACTTGTCATCCTAAAACCTCTGGACTTCCTGGGGCTCTTATTGGCATTATGCCCTTATAGGCCCTCGCGAAGTCCACATCGTGCCTAATTTTTTCCTCGATGTTGACGAGTCTCTTGAGTGCCATATTGTAGCTCTCCGGCAGTCTTACCTCGTCGTCTCTCCATAGCAGCCCGGTCTCGTAACGTCGTCCTACTCGCTTAGTCGTCTCCTCCAGGATACTCAGGGCTCGTGCGTTCGTCGTCGATGAGCGTGACAGACGATCCTTCATCCAGCAATGCATAGGCGTCGACCTCCCCGTACAGCGTCACGGGTAGAATCCGGAATAGTAGGTGGCATCCAATCGAATCAGCCTCAGCTTCCTCGCGGACTCGATCCGTGTCGTTGTAGAAACGCTGTTGAACTCCTTGCAGTCCCTGATATGGTGTTGTCCCTCACATATAGGGCAACATCTAGGGCGGTCAGCATACCGCTCCTCCTCGCGAACACTATTTGCGTGCAAAATCCTTCGATTCGGTTGCTCCTTGGCACCAGCGTCCGTGACAGTGCACACCAATCTTGCGAATTCATGAAGCCATTCGCTCAGGTGCACCACTGATGAATACGGCTGTATCGTGGCCGCGTGCTTCGCCCAGTCCAACCTCTTGCTCAGCGCCAACTTGGCGATCAGCTCTTCCATTAAGGTTGGGTTCCTTAGGTGCTGGTTGCCGATAGTGGTTGATTGCATGAACGCTGCCTGGTTGCACACCTTCGTTGCGAACGGCACGATCCTTGCGATGTTGGCCTCCTGAATTGGAATTTCTCTGGCTGACCCTCGAAATCGGGAAGATCAGGCAATCTACGTGGCGTCCATCCAGGTATGCTCGCCGTCGCACAGTCGTTGCTCCCATAGGACAAAAATAAAAAAATTGATAACGGCAAAAATGTAAAAAAAGTAAAAATGTCCAAGCTTCTTCATGGCAAACCAGATTTTTCTAAAAATCTAACGGGATTTACGTGTTCAAATTCAAATTATTTGTAATGGATTTTGAAGTTGAAGTTATTTTCTATAAAATTAGATATAATTTGATATATTAATAATAATTATTGTTATTATTATATCATTGTGAACTAATACATGTTTTTTGCGTATATTTTGAACGTCTTTTTCATGTTTAGCTGAAGTTTTAGTAGTGATCCCACAAAATTAAACGAATTGTAGTTTATATACCAATGTGTTTGTCGGTCTCCAAAGGTAACAAATGTGTAAAAAATGTTTGCCAAAATTTGCCTATGTGCCTAACATCGGGTCACTTTTGCCGTATTATTACTTGTTATGCTGTTCCTCTGTCTTCGTGTGTCAGGCTTGTGTTTACCTTTCCAAAACTATTTGTTCATTTACTAATAGTTTTTATTTTGTTTGATATTACCTTGCATTAAATTTAAATAGGTTCTTCTTATAAGTGTGTGTTTGCATGATCTTATATTTTAAATTTATGGTGCGGCGAAATGGGAACCAGCGCTGAAAGACAAAAAATTTGATTGAAGGCCTAAAAGCGAACATAATAAAAACGGCTATTTTGCTGATATGAGTGAGCTAGCAAAGCGAATTGAATGCTTATGTAAGAGGATTGTTACGTTTTGGTTGAAATACAATCGTACGAAAACTGCAATGGACGTGGACGACCGAAAATAGATTTTTAGCGGACAAAACGACGAAGAATTGCTGAGTATTACGATCATGCAACTCATCTCAACCAACGTTTACCGAATTTCATGTGGATGAAGTCTTGTCACTCTTTCTTGAAACAAATATGAGTAAACATCAATATTTGCTTATTCGCGGCCAAGGCTTCAACTTATCCCGAAAATATCAGTGTCAGCAAATCCGAAGCCGAAGTTCAGCTGCAAAGCTTGTTGGATCCCACGGCGTTACGAATTATTGAACTTCAAGCTGATGTCCTTGAGAGCATTGATGATGATATCGTGGCTGACTTGATTTTGTGGGCAAGTGTGGATTTGACGGCAATTCTAGTCATTCCGAATATAAGCAAAAAGTATTGAACAGTAATATTGATGATTCGAAATTGTTTGTGACTTCGTATGTACCACTGCAACTAATTACTTAGGAAAATGATCCCAAGAAACACAAAGTAATTTGGAAAAAATCCGCGACCGTCATCCATACGTTACTGCAGACCAATACGATTCCAATTCCAAAAAGAAACCACACAATTGACTTTAGATGAAGCCAAATACTTTAGGAACAAAATATCTGCGCTGTAGCCATATACATGTAAAGCACTAACCAAAAATATTACAAATACACATCGTTTGCAGTTTACAATGGTTGACGGAAAAGTCTGTAGTGTTTTAAGTGAAACATCAACTTGTAAATGCTCATGCTTTGCAATGACGCAAAGCCGAGCGAAATGAATGACTTGGAAAGATGCTTAAGGAAAAAAGTTCACGAAGAACATTATGAGTTTGGGTTGTCTCCGTTGCACTCATACATTACAGATTGCATATAGATCTTGCATATAGACCTTCCACTTTCAGTTCACAAAGTTTTAGCCCACGGTCCGGAAATTATAAATTATGGGCTTGTTTCGATAGGAGAATTATCCGCCGAATCCAAAAATAAAGACAAAAAAATGTAGAGATTATCATACCAGGAAAATGTCGCGAGTTGACATAAATAGGGATTTACTTAATAGATGGCTCTTAAGTTCAGACCCTTTCATAACTGGGAAAAGAAAACTGCCATGCACAAAAAAAAACCAAATTGTTAAGCGGTGTGCATTTGTTGTTAGATGAATAAAAAACACAATACATATAGGACTTCGTGATTGTTTTTACTTTTGGAGACTAAGATTTCACCAGCGTTCTCATTTACAGGTTAAATATTAAATAAAGGTCTTTGGAAAAAAACAAATTTTTTAAAATTTGCACCATCTTTTTGTATGGGAGCTACAAGATATAGTTCTCCGATTTGAACCAAATTTGGTAAGGATATATATACCTGCACCAAACACATAATCTGTGAGATTGGTTAAGATATCTATAATAAAAAAAAAGTTTTTCGTACTAAATGTTGATTAAAAGCAGATTGTTTCTATGGCAGCTATAGGATATAGACGTCCTATCTGACAAATTTTTTTTAATATATATTTAAATTATTATTATTGATTTTTCGTATTAATTTCATAACGATATGTCCACTAGAAGTATTTTTGGCCGCGTCTCCATACAAGCCCAACCAATGTGCGTCGCCATTCCATATGACTGGGGCGATGGTGCATATACCTCCAAATTGTGTATCGGCTCCTGTGGTGGATGAACATAACCTAGTCCAGGGTGCGCCGTGGCGGTCCCACAAAATGACGGAGAATGTGACAGGTTGCCCGTTTGCACAATGGCCGCCGAGCGTCGGCGCAAAATTTCCACTCCATATGGGCGGCAAATTTGCACTAATTTGTGCCGGCAACTGTAACGATGACGTCACTCCAAGCTCCGTTTGCAGATTGTCACTCATTCGCCTGGGCAAGTTTTCACTCAAACTCTGTTGCGCTGCTCCCTGGCGTGGCAGCATTCCACTCAAACATGGCGGTATATTCGCGGGAATCCCTGGCGGCCTATGCTTGTCCTCCATTTGCCCTTGCCTTTTCCAGCTCCGACTCGAGACGTGCGATCGTTTCCATTAGGGCCACCACTTGTACAGTTGTAAAGTCTGTAATCTGCCCTGTTGCTTTGGGCTGCAGGTTACTTGCCGCTTTCCTGGCGGCTGTTCCACTTTGCTTCGGAGACTGTGGCTGCTGCCGATCACCAGCCACACTCGCAGAGCTGGCCGAGGTGCGATGGTGGTCATTGTAACGGGGCTGTGGTGGTCATAGTAGCGGGAACTAATGCTTCGTGGGCATCATCTAGCAGAGTGCGAATAAAAGATAATGTCGCCGCTTGGCCGATCACGGGGAATGCCTTAAAACAAACGCTGGACAAAAGTTGGAGTTAGCGTTGTGATGCGTTATATGTTTTATTCTGAAAGAGATTACAATAGGTACTTCAATTTTACATTAACTTAATTAGCCTACCGCAGTTTCTCTTCCCTCTCTCTGTGATGGCGCACAAAGAAAACACGGTGTGAAGAAATCGGTGTGAATGATCCGCCAAATATCGCTTTCCTTTACCTGATTCTAGTGAGACCGAATAACATAATCTTATTCTTATCTTATTCCTAAGAGCAACGGTTAGGGGTTGATGGTTGATGGTTGACATTTATGCTTCTTGGCAACATTAGATGAATTGGTAGTTAGTTGGAATTCTTTTTTGAAGGCTAGTATACATCATCTCAGATGAGTTTTCGATTTTAAAAGTCTGAAACATTTTTTGAAAGTCTACCGATTTTATCCTTCAAGGGTATTGTCAGTGGTTTAGCTATTTTCCGCAATCCCGAACAAATTTTCTGTTACATCCAGATAATCCCAATAATGAAGAGGCGTCTTTTACTGTTTGTGGTTTAGCGAAATGTCGCTTGGGTTTTAGCTTATCAATACCGGTTTTAATCCGATCTGCCGAAATGAATCCCAAAACTGAAGAACTCGCACTTGTCTTTAAAGAACTTGCACTTGTCGAGTTGAACTTTCATGTTCGTCTCTTGTAAAGTCATTAAAAGTTGAATTCTTTATGCCTTAGGGTACCCTTTTTAATTATAATTTCTATCCATTGTCGGAACGAATATTAATTTTATTAACTGCTTGCATTTTAAGTTGATTTATTTGAATTCTTCTACCTCTGCTTATAAATAAGGTAGCTATTTGTATGTCTACTTTGGCGTCAAATTGTGTCGTTCCCTGTTGTCATTGAAAGATTTCAGTGTAGGCAAAATTAAAAATCGGAATTTAAAATTTTTAAGGAAAAAAAGGTTTAAGAGAATATGGTAAGTTATTTTTAGTTTTCTACTGTTTCTATTTATTCTATTGTAACTGTTTATTCTAAAAAATAAGCGTCTGTAGGATTACCGCAAATTGTTTCCTCTGATTTGAACTGTTTCACCCCTTCCCCAACTCCTAACCTTACATATTCGAAATAGTTATTTTCTTCATTTCTATTAGGCTGTTCATCAAGTTGCTTTTCAAACGTACCGGTCTCGATGTTAAAGTGTCTCAGAACTTTTTGCGGTGGGAGTATGCTTGCTGGCATGGGGGAATGAAAGGCTTACTTGGCTATGGCTTACGAACGAAAGAATTTGAGCGCTTATATGGTCGAGAGTTTTTAAGTCCCTTTTGTTCGATGGCGGTCATTTATAAACGTTTTTGAATACTTTAATAGGACATTCAATAGCCCACTTGCAAATATATGTGTTTTATTTTTTCGCTTGTGGTTAATATGGTGTATGTTCAAAAAATTGTGTTCTGCTCACTTTATATTTGTCACTAAGACTAGTGCATGCAATTTTGCATAAGAAGGGAATATCTATAGAGCTCTCTTGTCCCCTCTTTTCCTCTTGTTTACGATGCTTACAATACTATCATCATTTTCGGCGAGTCGCTGCTTGAACGCCAGCTAGTTAAAAAATGTAGTTCCCGGGAACTAAATAATTCACGGGAGCGAAGTGACTTAAGTTTTCTTAAAATTCTTGAAAACGACCTCTGCCTGTGGCTAAAAAGTTCCCATCGTTATTATACCCTTGCAGAGGGTATTATAATTTTGTCCAAAAGTGTGCAACGCAGTGAAGGAGACATCTCCGACCCTATAAAGTATATATATTCTTGATCAGGATCACCTCCTGAGTTGATATGAGCATGTCCGTCTGTCTGTCCGTTTCTACGCGAACTAGTCTCTCAGTTTTGAAGCTATCGTCTTGAAACTTTGCACACACCCTTCTTTCCTTTGCACGCAGTATATAAGTCGGAACGGCCGGGATCGGCCGACTATATCTTATAGCTGCCATATAACTGAACGATCGGAAATGACCCAACTTTCGTGTTTTTGAAGATAGAAAGCTGAAACTTAATACAGTTTCTATTTTTGGCCAGTTGATCCAACCTACCAAATTTCATAGGGATCGGCCGACTATATCCTATAGCTGCCATATAACTGAACGATCGGAAATGGTACTTGGTAGAAATATCAACTTTCTTATTTTTGAAGATAGAAGTTTGGGACTTTTTTTAGATTTTTTATTTTAGTTAATTAGTTTTATTATGATGTAATCATAAGGATCGGCCAACTATATCCGATGTTTGCGATATATATCCGGTTTTAACTGCAAGGGTATATAAACTTCGGCTCCGCCCGAAGTTAGCTTTCCTTTCTTGTTTTTTTTTGTTCCCGTTGCACTAGCTGTGTTGTGCAACTGATAATGGTGTAGGTATTATAATTTCCGTCGGGGATCTCGGGAATTTTCGGTGATCGTGTTACCGTTTGGGAACCAGAGGTCATTGACCAGGATATTGGTGATTCACCGCATGGTTCAATGGTTAAGTTGATCTACGTCTTGATTAGAAAGTCATGGGTTCTAAACGGCAGGCTTAAAGTTGATGATACTCAATAATTTTTTAAATGGGAATTAAAAAAACACCTTGTTTTGTAAGAGCTATAAGAGTTATATTTTTAGAAACTTATCGTTGTCAGTCCCATCCAACGCGCGCCTGCTTAATAGCTTAGAGATATGCATGTTTGATTGATTAAAACATAACATTTGAATTTAATTTAAAACATTTGGTAAATAATATTCATTAAATACCTATAAGCTAAAAAATGTTAAGAAAAAACTAAGAATTTCTTGCGCAGGAAGTGGAATTAAACCGATTTTTAAATAATTCTGGGCCATGAGTAAGGCCGGACTTAGCTTTTTTCATCTAGGATTCACCCGCCTTTTTCAGGCCTGTTTCACCTCTGCCTTCGAAAATTTTTTCACTCCTGAATCGCATCCGAAATCAAATCTGATTCAAGTCTGAAAATGATTCAGAACCGAGAGGACATTTTCAAAAATTGTAGTATAAAATGTAGGTTCTTTTTCTCGCAATAAGGCCCGATTCAGTACTGATCACCGTATCAGAGCTGAGTGCTATTGGCGGGTAATATTAAGCCTCAGAAAGTATTTTGAGGTCAAAAATACGGAAACGATTCTTGCTTTGATTGTACTCGTTCAACCGGTATGATTTGATACCGGTGAAAGCGTGTACCTTTATGAATGACTCTTTTGTCTTTTGAATACTTTCAAAGATTATAAAGTATATAATGGGACATCAGCGCCCAAAACGGTCAACTTTTTTCGTCGAGCTTGTAGGTTAGGGGGGAACTCACATGCATACGATTCTATTTTTAGAACTCCTTACATGTTTCCGTCAACAAAAATGTGAGCCTTTGTATGTATGTGTGATTGCTCGCACGACGGCGTAAAAATGTTTTGGCTTCCAAATTTCAATTTCAATTTCTAGTTTCTGTTTTCAATGCGCCGATGTGGTAGTAAGTAGAACAAATAGTATTTTTAATCGCTGCAGATACAGGGTTGTAGACAGGGTTGTAGCGTAATGCACAGAGTAGTTACTCTATGTATAATTTTTCTGTGTTCAAATCGTCGTAAGTACTTTGAACTTTTTTATACCCTTGCAGAGGGTATTATAATTTTGGTCAAAAGTGTGCAACGCAGTGAAGGAGACATCTCCGACCCTATAAAGTATATATATTCTTGATCAGGATCACCTCCTGAGTTGATATGAGCATGTCCGTCTGTTCGTCTGTCCGCCTGTCTGTCCGTCTGTCTGTCTGTCTGTTTCTACGCTAAAGGAAAGCTAACTTCGGGCGGAGCCGAAGTTGATACACCCTTGCATTTAAAACCGGATATATAGCGCAAACATCAGATATAGTTGTCCGATCCTTATGAAAATATCATAATATAACCAATTTATAAAAAATAAAGCTTAAACAAAGTATCAAGCTTCTATCTTCAAAAATACAAAAGTTGGTATTTTTACCAAAAACCATTTCCAATCGTTCATTTATATGGCAGCTATAGGATATAGTCGGCCGATCCTTATAAAATTTAGTAGGTTGGGTTAACTGACCAAAAATATACTCTGTACTAAGTTCCAGCTTTCTATCTTCAAAAACACGAATGTTGGGTCATTTCCGATTGTTCGTTTATATGGCAGCTATAGGATATAGTTGGCCGATCGTTATGAAATATGACATGTGGTATTATTTTGCCAAAAATAGCTCTTGTGTAAAATGAACTCTCTAACTCTAAAAACAGCTATAGGATATAGTCGGCCGATCCTTACGAAATTTGGCATGTCGTATTATTTTGCCAAAAATAGCGCTCATGTAAAATGTGAACTCTCTCTAACTCTAAAAACACCGAAGTTATACCATTTCCGATCAATCAGTTATATGGCAGCTATAGGACATAGTCGGCCGATCCTTACGAAATTTGGCATGTCGTATTATTTTGCCAAAAATAGCGCTCATGTAAAATTTGAACTCTCTCTTACTCTAAAAACACCGAAGTTATACCATTTCCGATCAATCAGTTATATGGCAGCTATAGGATATAGTCGGCCGATCCGGGCCGTTCCGACTTATATACTGCGTGAAAAGGAAAGAAGGGTGAAAGGGTGAAAAGGGTGAAGGGTAGAAACAGACAGACAGACGGACAGACAGACGGACAGACAGACGGACAGACGGACAAACGGACATGCTCATATCAACTCAGGAGGTGATCCTGATCAAGAATATATATACTTTATAGGGTCGGAGATGTCTTCTTCACTGCGTTGCACACTTTTGGACAAAATTATAATACCCTCTGCAAGGGTATAATTATAAATCATTTAATCACATACCGTTACATAATTTTAGTGCTAATATTTATGCCCTTTCAAAATCCCCTTTCAAATAATAGTTACATTTGTTTACCATTTCAGGTCAGTTCTGTTTTACTCTATGGAATACCAATAGTTTCTTTATTCATAGAATCACAAGAGCGCCTCTGCTTAGCTCAAATCTCAAATACTTTATTAAAACAATTCAGCTATAATGAAATACACAATAGAAGGGTTGCGCTTGGAATTACCTGTGTGCAGTGTACGCCAGTTCAATTGGAGATACTAAGACGCGCAGGAGCCATGCCAGTAAGTTCTCGTCGATGTGGAATGATAACACGAAGGGAAGCAGAGCGACTTTGCAAAAGTTTCCTAGGCGATAATTCCCCACCCCAACTCCCTGATGATTTTGCATTTAATGTTCAGCATAAATGCGCATGGGGATGCCGAGGATCATTTTTACCATCTCGATACAACTCTTCAAGAGCAAAATGCATTAAATGTTCATACTGTGGAATGTTTTTTTCACCAAATAAATTTATATTCCATTCTCATCGCATAACAAGTAACGACAGATACGTGCAACCTGACGCAGCCAACTTTAATTCCTGGCGACGGCATATGACCCTTAGTGGAAATAGTCATAATGAAAAAATAGTTCATGCATGGGAAGATGTCAAGGCTATGTTTAATGGGGGAACAAGAAAACGATTAATAAGCAACAATGGTCATTTTAATAATCGTAATCAAAGCTCGCCATCTTCAATTTCGCCCGATAATTCTGTGGGTGGCGAAAATTCAGGAAAGTCTTTGATGTACTTTGACAAGGAAACGCAAAACATATCGACAGAAAAATGTGCTCTCCCAGAAAATTCCCATGATCGGCAATACAATTACAGTACTATGGCTGCTGCTGCCGCAGTCGTTGGCGTAACTGCGGTAGCGGCTGCAACCGTTGGAGTTCCATTTAATTTACAAAGATCTTCCGTTTTAGCTCCTTTACATTCTCTACGTAATGAACAAGAACTTTCGTTGTATATGTGGCAGCAAAAAGAACCTCGTAAATACCAAAATTTCTCAAAGAAAATTAAGGTTGATAACCAAAACGAAACGAGAGCTGGTTTGGTGGCCTGTCAAAAGTCATGGGTTACGTCGGACGTAAATATTTCCATACCGACAGTTTGTCTTTCAGATAAACAATCGTTTAACGTAAAAAACGAATCGGCAGCACCAAGAGTTGGAAAAATTTCTGATTACAACATTCCCTCAATTCTCAGTTGCTCTGCATTCAAACCAGTAGTTGCTTCAGCAGCAATTCTATCTACTTCTTTATATACATCAAGTGATTTAAGCAGAAATATTTACATTCATCCCCCACAGTCGACACAAACATCAACGGTTTTAGCACAAGCCAATGTTACACCTGCCAAAGACAGTCAAAAGACGGCAGAGGCGCCAGAAGAGTGTGCGATAAATTTGGATACTGTCAAATTCAAAAATGAAGTTAATCAATTAAATTGTTTAACGGGAGTATCATGTGCAGGCCAAAATATTAAAGAAAAACCAGCAACAACAGCATTTATAAATAGAAATGCTTCGGAAAGCGATGATGATGATGAGGTTGTTGATATTGAAACGACAGACGAAGACGGGAGGCCATCACTTGAAGAGCTTAGCATTCTTTCTCAAAATACAAGTACAATTAATGATATAGATGCAGATGTCGATGTAGATGTAGATGGCTTTCCCACAGATTCAGAAGATCAATTCGAGGTGGAACTTTGCCAAGGAGAAGACTTTTCAAAACCTTTGCACAAAAATATTGAATTTGTATGTGATGATTTTAAAAATAATGAGGTAAGAATTGTTACTATTTTAATTTTTTTTTAACAAACCCAGCTATGAAAAAGTATCGTTTTTTTAAATTTAAGATTCTTTAAAAAGAGTTGTATATACTGTAATTAGCACTTTAGAAGCTTTTAAACGATGGAAAATGATAAACCGTGTTTGACGATAATCTTGTCTAATTTTTTTCAGGTAATTCATAATCTATCCTTTTGATAACTGCTACTGAAAGTGCGCTGCTCTGAGTTTCCTTATATTTTTTTCATCTTAGACCTTTAGTGATCTCTTTTCATTATTTAGCCATAAGTGACTGCTTCTATTACACAATTGGTTTTATTTGTCATTATACCCTTTGTGAGATTAAGTCTCCACACACGCCAAGACAGGTGACATTGGGAAAAATCAAGGAAGGGGGGTTGACGTGGTGCGCAAGCAGTCAAGCTCTGGGACAGGGGATAAGGGGAATGTAAAGACGAGAAGCCCACCTGCAAGACCTGCACCTGCAAATCATTGAGGAGGGGACGAATCACAGAGACGACGTGAAACGTAACGGTTCTCGGGGTGTCCGGGCAGCCGTGTTAAGAAAGTGCGGCGGGGTTAGCATCAACGGAAAAGCAAGGAGTAGACTCAAAAGTGTAGCGGGGCCTCGAAGTCCGCATAGAAAACAGCAGGGGTGACCCGGCAACGGGAAAGTGGCGTGATTTTAGAAGCAGAATTAACGGCAAGAGCAGAATCCAGGAGGATTAACGGGTGCTCCAAGCCGTATATGAGGAAGACCATTGAAGCGAATCGGGACGCGTAAAAAGACTCCTGTATCTTGTACCGTTGAGTTGGAAGACTGCCTTTGGAGGGTCCAACATTCAAGTGTTAGAGCATTTCTAAAAAGGATCCGGTAGTTTGAGTTGAAGGGCCGCCTCTGGAAAGTCCATCAGCCCAAGAAGAATAGAGTGTGAAGGACGAGTCAAGAAAGGGTCCGTTGCAGGACGGTTCCTCTATAGTCCGGGGTATCAGATTCGAGTTGAGCCATTCCCGACCACTGCAGGTAGACTTGCAGCGAAGGGTGTAAGGGACAAATCTGGCGTACGTTTTACCGACTTCTGAATCACGAGGAACACGCGTGATCCAATGATTGGCCGAGTCGTGAATTCAGGCCCAGTAAAGAAACTGATCGGGGACACCCCGGTCACCAGTTGGTCCTGATTCGAAAGCGTGTATGCGCGGTGTTACCTTGGTGTGGCAAAGACGCTTCGTCCAGTCTTTGGCTGAGCCTGAGCGTCTCCATCTTAGTCAAGTGAGGATGACTGTCAATCGTCAAGAGGGCGCAGAAATCCGAAGAAATAGCTACCGCTGAATGTTGGCATCGGCAAGGGGGGCAATGAGGGAAGAGTTGGCAAAAACTCTCATGAAGCACTTGGCAACTTCAACATGGATGTCGACGTGCACATCCGTGGGCACCTATTGAATAAAAGAACATTCAATATAAATCACTTCCAATTGCGCTTTAATTTAGCTCCTCCAATTCCTCCTGAAGCGTGGGGAATCGATCACGCAGACGCTTCTTCATTGACTCGAGGGTCTTAATGGTTGAGCCTGCGGTCCGAATGACAACCTTGACCTTCTGATACAGGACCTCCATTTCTTGACAGGTCACCTCTGCTCGTCTCTGCAGCATCCCTTACCTGCTTTCAGCAACAGAACCTTTAGTTTCAGTTCCAGACTTCATTATAAAACTTAAGAACAAGGCTATGATAACAACAACAATAAATTTCCGTGGCACTTCGAAACTGATACAATAACCAATCACGTCGGGTTCACCCAAATGTTACGTAATCAATAAATTTAAATTGCACCCAAATAAATAAAAATGTTGCAGTTCAATTTGCAATATTTATTAGGGGTTCGAATTTAACCCAAACTCTACAGCCGATAAAATCAACGGCGTATACACAACTAAGCGAAGCTTAGCAAGAAAAGCTCCGAGCTATGCAGCTATTTATCGTTAGCTGGGGGCGAAGAGGGGACGCAATATTACGACGAGCTAGTGTGCAGCACTGCTAGAAAGGTCCCAAAAACAAGCGCATGCAGCAAAAAAAAAAAAAGAATAAAAAATGCTGATAAACACGCCGCTGCTCATCCGCCTCTTTTAGACTATTCATCCATGGCTTTGGCTGCTTGGCACAATATCTTAAGGGCAGGCCCTTCAACAGAGTTCTTATGGGGCAGCACACAACCTTGAGCCCGCTCGGTTTGTCGTTTCAACAGCTGGCTTTAGCGCCGCAACCCGGTTTAGTTCGTCACAACGAGAAATATGCTCCAGTATCCTGGCTACAGGACCTTCATGGGGGGTGGATTAACATCCAGGACTATGTCACCAACAGACACTACCGGGCTACCGGTGCACCATTTGGAACGCTGCTGCAACAGAGTGAGCTAGTCAATGACCATCGTCATTGACGTAATATTTGATGCGGCACTTATTCCGACACTCTGCCTTGTAGACAACGGTCTGCCAAAATCCACACCTGTTACATCAAAGACTTGGAAACCTTCAACTCCCTTTGTTGCAAGATCAGCTATGATATAATCCAAAAGACGAGGCTTACGAGGAGGAACGCACTTGCTTAAAATCCTTGTAACGGTCTTCCTCCCCCCAATGGGTCAATATTGGGAACGGATCTTCGTAATTAGCGCCCGAGGGCCTGAGTGTAGGTTTGTC
Source organism: Drosophila bipectinata (assembly GCF_030179905.1). NCBI lineage: Eukaryota > Metazoa > Arthropoda > Insecta > Diptera > Drosophilidae > Drosophila > Drosophila bipectinata. The sequence continues at coordinate 14,290,162 of NC_091740.1, read as the reverse complement.
ACATGAAAGTTACTCACTACAGATACAATTCAAGGTACGACTCCTTTTTACCCTCGGGTACTCCTTCCAAAACCTCTGGAATGTTGGAGCATCACTTCTTTAATTGAAACTGACTCTTCCTCAAAAGGCTTGTTGCCTGGGCTTTTATCTCAACAGCTTCAGTTTTCGTTGGGGCACCCGATATTAGGTCGTCCACGTAAAAATAACTAAGGGCAACACGAGAGCCAATGGGAAAACCTGCACTTTCATTCTTAGCAAGCTGGTGTCGGGCTTGAAAACCTTCATATCATCGTGGATAGAATCGCGCAATAGGTTGCACTGCAGCAAGCTATCATCTGGAGTGACTCTTACGCAGCGGTACATCTTGCAAATTGCAAGTCTCTCGGTAAAGCGACTATGTGAGAACTAAACAAAAGGTATACGGAGGTATGAAAGAGTTTAGATTGAATCACGGGGCCTGATATTAGGAAATTATTCATGGATTATCCAAACTGCTCCACGCTGTATTTAATTGGAAGACAAGCCGAATATGCACCTGATTCAAGACGGATCTAGTGCATGGCGAAGTGGGCATTGACATCAAACTCTTCCTTAGTAGCCAGAATGATCGGATCAGTGAAGGTTTTCAGTTCCCAGAATTGGCGGAGAAGATAATCGAGTTGATGGTAAAAATTGGTTGAGGAGTCAGCAGGAATCACCTTACCTGAAGCGGGCAAACGGGGTTTCCCTTCTGATTCAACAACCTCCAAAACGCGACTTCTGCACATGAGGCAGACCGTCTCCTTGATGGATTTGCCCAACTTAGACAAGATTAAAAAACAGGCTGGGTCCAATCAGCAAATCCACACGGTTCGTTCTGTAGAAGTTCGGATCTTCCAGAACCACATTGGCAGGAAAATTCCAGTTAAAGACGTCTATTTTCAGGCCAGGTTGACGCTCTGCGATGTGAGACGCCACATGTATACCCAATACGTTGATAGGGGAGACATCAGACAAACATTAACCGATGTTCTATCCGTAGCTCCATCTGGCCACGGAGTGCATGATGATAACATCATCGTATCGTTTCTCAAGTGGCAAGGATACCGCACAGGGCAAACGCAGACGGCATGGCATTAACGAACATGCACGAACGATTATTAAATGGCCTACGTCGGCTCACATGATTTGTTGTCAGATGATGAAATAAGGCCAAATCCACAGTCTTGAGGGTACGGCACCTTTGTTCGAAGAACCGAGCCACCGAACCACAGAGTTGCAACGGATACCGGCTTGACTGCTCTCATGATTTTTGAGTATTTCGTTCATGTGAGCCTGTACTATTACCCTTCGATTATTAAACCGGTTGTGCAAAAGATCAATGGAAAGATCATGGAATAGCCACCGCTGAATGTTGGCATCGGCAACGGAAGCAATGAGGGAGCAGGCGGCCTGTATGGAGTGGGTGATATATCAGGACCACTGGTACCATCCAAAAGCGTAGAGTGGGCAGCAACTTTCATGGAGCACGTGGCACCTTCTATCTGTATGTCGACGTGCACGTCCGTGGCCAGCTAAGAGAATACTCCATATAAATCAGTTCCAATATAATTAGGCTCCTCCAATTCCTCCAGAAGCGTGGTCTTCGGTCCGCATCGTAGCCTTGACCTTCTCATACAGGACCTCCATTTCTTGACAGGTATCCTCTGCTCGAATCCGAGGCATCCTCTACCTGCTTTTAGCAATCTCCATTGTGTAATTTAAGTGCAATAATTAAATTCTAAATAAATTCAAATTAAATAAATAAAAAAGTTGCAGTTCAATTTTCAATATTTATTAGAGGCTCAAATTTAAAAATTTGCTGCTGCTTAAATCAACGCTAAAATCATTAGCTGCTTACGTTACGTGGCAAGAGGCGGGCGGGGGAGACATACATAAATACACGACGAGCTATTGTGTATTGCTGCTACAAAGGTCCCAAAGGCACACGCTACAAATACTAGCAAGGCGCATGCGAAACCAGAAGAAATAAAACAGAATAGAAATTACTGATAATACCGCCTGCAGTTGATTCCCATCCAGCTACTGCATTGTTTGCAGCACCAAATCTGATTTTTTCCATAACCTCCATGAAGTTTCCTGGATGGCTGAGCGGCCCGCCGTCGTCTCTAGCCGGTGACGCTTACTTACAAGCCAGCTGCACTCAAAAACTACATGCTTGACGTCCTTGACGACAGAGCTCCCGAACTCCGGGCGACAGTCCTCCCCTTCGTGGCCGAAACGCTTCAGAAATTGTCGGAGGCAGGCATGCCTTCTTAGGACCTGGGTTACGTAAAAGTCAATCTGCCCTTCAAATCACTCACTTGCGAATGTGAGGTCTATGATGGATCCTGCCTCAACTCTTGCTGCAGGTGTGCTGGTTCTTCTCGTTCAGTAGTATGAGATCAAGGGAGCCTCACCACTCTTACTCTCACCACTCTTCCTCTTCTCTCCCCAGCTACAGATCATCAGAACGGCCTCGGATGTCATTCCCTAGACAGTCAATAATGCGTACCTTTTACACGTAGCCGCCCTAAAGTCCTTTTCTCCGCAGCAGCCGCTTTTCTTCTTCGGGCTCCTGCAAGCGCTTGCGATGTTCCCATCCCTAGGCACCTGTAGCAGGGGGGCAACCACCTATTTCTCATTCATATGGCACACTGACCATCCAATCCTACTCTAAGGGGAAAGCCACGAGAGCGGTCTCGCCATAGCTGCTTCTTAGTTTCTTGACTTTCAGGGCGCCCTGGTCCACCGTTGCCTGCTTTGCAATAGTCGCGGGAATGTCCTCCGAATTGGCCAGGTCGGGGGCCAGCCTTTAAGGGTCTTCGTTGAGCCCTCCTTCTTATTGATCTTCTCCTTCTTCCTCACTTTATCGGCGCATGGGTGCCCATGACCTGTGCAGGTCATCCAGTTTTCCGTCCCCACTGCGAGTTACGATGCTTAGGATCTGGCTGAACGTCATGTCCGCAGCTTGGACTATTATGGCGTCGGGCGAGGTCGTTTCCGGTCGGGACTTCTTGCATTAGCCTTTGTCCACTCCCGCCCCTCTGGGCGCTCGGGCTTGTTTTCCAGTTGCTTCCTTAACTGGCCGCCGGGTTTGCGAATGCTGGTTTGGACCTAGTCGCCGAATTCGGCACTGCTATTTGGGCCTCAAATCCGTCGCTTCATTTTTCCGGTTGGCACTCCAGGGGCCGACACAGATCGGACTGCTACCGGTCTGCATGGCCTGGTCTTGCATCCAGACTATCGTTGGAAGTCCGGCGCACACTGGCTTGGGCAGTATAGCCGGTCGCGCATGCTCACCGGGACACTCCCAACCAGGATGGACTGAATGTCCGCCGCAGTTGGTGAGCTCCATGACCTTCATCAAATCGTAGCAGGCCAATGTTTTTAGCCTCTTTCGCAACCCCTTGATTGTCCTCAGGCAGCAGCCGTGAAATGTATGCTACCCTCTTGCTTCGCCCTCGAGAAGATGGCCCACCTAGCTGGCTTCTGCCGTCGCGACATTGCGACGCCCTGGTCACGTCGGCCCCGAACTAACGCTCTCTACCGACCAGATACTGAAAATCGCGTTTTTCCAACCACCAGCTAATTGTTGATCAGCTGCCCTGACCTGGGAAATTATAGAGGAGGCAGCCACGTTTGTTTGGTTTCTATATACCAGAAGAAAGGTGTCAGAAAGAGAGTTCCTGAAAGAGAATGCCATTTCGCGCCTCGTACCTCGGCGCTTGGCGGTCCGTCTGATCTAATGTCCTATTCAGGAGGTATTTGGGCTCACTCGGCAGGTGAGTCAGTACACAATGGGCCGGTCACCCTTCAACCACTCCTTTTCTTATCGAAGCCGTGTTCGGACGCGGCGCTCGGGAGCGTGGCACGTCCGCTTTCGTCGACCCGCACTTCCCAACTCACACGTATACCACCCCGTAACACGTATGCGTGAAAACGTGATTTCAATCGTTAAAGCCTATTTTGGGTATTTTACAATTTTTTTTTCTAACCTACCAATTTGACCAATTTGTTCTTAACGTCATTGTTAGGGTAGGTTGTGGCGGCGATCCGAAAAACTGACCACTCGTATCCATTTGAGTCACTGGGGCACCTAGTGTCGTTCTGCGACAGTCATCCGCCATTCTTTGGGTTTTTCTAAGCCATTCCCTAAATATGGAGTTTGATAGGACAGGCCACTAGCCCACTTCCCCGTGGATGGATTAACGTTCTAGGCCATATTGAGAGAACGGTCAGCTTGTCCGATATGGGGTCACACAGAGTCCTTCATGCTGTGATCCCGAAATGTCATTTGGGTTGATGATCAGATGGATGTAGATTAAGTCTTAAGGATCTTAGGGAAGGACGACAGACTCATTGGTCTGAAGTCCGTGGGGAGCAGTGCGATGGTTTTGCCGCTTTGGGAATGAAGGCAACCTTCGTTCGTAGACACGTCTCTGGTACAACACCTGTTCAAAAGATTGCTGTAAAGATTTTCCTGATCCATGACCTTATATTAGCTCTGGAAGAGGGACTGGAGATTTAAAGGGCTTGAAACTGCTTATCGCCCAACTAAGATTCTTATTACTTAAGAGATATTCGACCGGACTCGAGTCTTGTGGGTGCGTTTGTGAGAGCTTCTAGGATTTCCTTGCTAGACGTGGTCCAACTACCATCCGAGATTTTAAAGTACCTTACACTAGGTGCAGTGATGGCGAGGATCATTCTCGGGCGGGAGGTCTTCGAGTTCCCTTAAAAAGTATTTAGGGTACAAAAGAACTTGTGCAGAACCTGGTCCAGGTATTCCTCTTTGCCCTTTACATTCCTCAGTTTTTTGTTGTACTGCTTGAGTTCCGCTTTATACGCCTCCCAGGTTACCTCTGTGTTTGCCTTACTAGCGAAATTAAAGGCTTTTCGGGCCTTGGTCTTGAAGGGTGTAAGTTTTTGGCGACCACCATTGTAGTTTCTTCGACTTGCTTTTGCCCAATCTACTTTTAAGACAGCCTCTATTGAATGCCTTGGCACAAGCCACCGTTAGCGTGCCCCTCAAAGAGTTAAAATCTGCCATGTTGTTAAGGTCCCTTGTTGGAGGTTCCCCCAAGGATCTTTTTAGTTTTGTCAATTTAGTCTTGTAAAGCTCCCAGGTTGCCTTCCTAGGATTGCGATCTTTTAGCTGAGGATTGAATACTGCTATCAGTACTGCTAGCGTTGTGCTTCTCCAGGTCTTCCATTAGCTGTTTGAACAGCGAGTGCGGGGAGAGGTCATCTTGGTCGTGGCCCCTGTACGCCGAGTATACCCTTAGCGGCCTCCTTAGGCTCTCTATTGCTGCGGCTTATTAATCTTCATTGCTGAAATAAGGTAGCAAAAAGAGATTAAGGTTCTTTTATGCGAAGATTCAGGCTCGCCTTTTACCTGTTGTATCGGCTTTACAAAGCCTGTACACCGACACTCCCAACCCAAAAATCCTGTCTCCAAGAATCTAGGGTTGCTGGATGAGGGCCAGTTCCCCTCTCGGCGAGGTGGAGTAGGAGTGCAACTGATGCCGCCTTGCTGTAATGAAGGCTTATTTGCAAGATTGTGAGAGACTTCCTTGAGATTTTCCAGTACAGTATCCTCTGCTTCCATCATGGAGCTCCGCAGAGAATCCTAAGAGCCTTTGCCAAGTCGCTTTTCTCAGGATGTACACTTCCAGGATGCCCTCCTTTTCATCCGGGCGCCCTTCTTTGGTCGGCTCGTCCAAGCCTGGATCTGGAACTTCTGCCTCCAGCTCGATACCTCCAGTCTGGCTTCTGGTATCTGATTTGTGAACCCGGACCGGAACATGCTCGAAGCCGTACTTAATATGGTGTCCTTTCTCCTTCAGGATCCTTGCAGTATCCTCATTTAGCATGAGAAAAACTAGCCTCCGTAGTCCCACCGCATTCTCCACCTTGACAACTCTCCATTCCGCCGTGGGAAGTGTCGGATTGCATCCTCTAAGCACCGCCAGAATGGTCTGCGGGTCTCGTCCTAGACAACCACCTCCAGCTTTGCACCGGGGTAGACCTCTCAAAGCGTGGCTATCTTTTGCTTGTGCAGGTACACCGATCACGCGTCTTGGTATGCTATCGCCTTGACCAGCCTGATCCTGATGCCAGCCTGCATCTTCAAATTCCTCCGCTTTTCAGCATCTTCTCCATGAAGCTTACTCCAATGTCAAGGACTTCAATGAGTGTTCTGCCCATCGTATCTTCGGCGAACAAACGGTTAGTCGGCTGCGGCTTGAAAAGGAGCGCCCAAGGCGAAGAAGAAGGGCCTTGGGCGCTCCTTTTTCGGTAGACCTCTGCCGTTGCGCACCCTGCGCGATCTCTTTAGTAGAGGTGTCTACTCCATCCTCATTTCCGCCTATGCCGGTTGAATGTCGGGTAAGATTTCTCTTGCCCACCTTATAATATCCGCTCGATTTGGGGTGGATACCGCCCAGGTGTTGACCCGGAAATCTTCCTCTCCACGCCGTTCGGTGGTCCCTGGAGTTTGACGGATCATTGACCCCATTTCCGGACTTTCTGAGGAAGTTTCCACTTTGGCTTTTGTGTTTGAAGTATTCATGTTTTGAACCCACGAGTAGACGGGAAGGGGCTCGTCCATTATTGTGATAGCTCGCTTATCACAATAATCCAGGTTAAAACTGGAGGGTTGGCCGATTGCGTTTAGCCATCATCCACGGCAGAGACACAACCGTACAGGCACCTGTTTCCATAAAATATATTAAAAAAATATTTTATATATTTATTGGGAAGCAAAATCATTTCCCATTTACGCAAATTTCTCTTAAACTGATAGACTTTTGGCAAATTTTTTGACTAAAAAATTATCTAATTAGAGCCATACCTTTCGTTTGATATATGACTCATTGAAATCGGACGCACACAGAACATTTTTAACTCTGACGCTATATATAGTGATTTCACGCACACGCTAATTTATGCGGCTTGCCACCATGTGCATTGCCGTGAACAGCGATAAATAATTTATATCTCAAAAGTTTCATCCAAATCGCCCGATAGAACTATCCGATTTGGATCTTGGACTGGAATGGTATAGCTATAGGTAGGTATAACTTTGGTATTTTTAGAGTAAGAAAATTTGGATTTTGCATGAGTGCTATTCGGCCGATTAAGGATCGGCCGATTATCGGGCGAGGATCGGCTGCCTAATTGAACAAAAGGAAATGACGCAACTTTCGTGTTTTTAAAATAGAAAGTTTGAACAGATTAAGGATGGAAGTTCGTACAGATTATATTTTTGGTCAGTTGATGCGTCCTACCGAATTTCATAACGATCGGTCGACTTACTTCTTATAGCTGTCAAATAATATATAGCTGATAGAAGCTTGGGACTTTTTTTTTAGATTTTTTGTTGTAACTAATTGGTTTTATTATGATATTCTTATAAGGATCGGCCAACTATATACGATGTTTGCGATATATAGCCGGTTTGAAATGCAAGGGTATATAAACTTCGGCTCCGTCCGAAGTTAGCTTTCCTTTCTTGTTAAGCATTAAGTCGTTATTTTTCTCAAATTTAATAACCTTTCAAAATAAAATATTTTTTTCAGGAAAAGGATGATTTGGACAGACATTCAAAAACAAAAACTCACCGTAAAAATTCCAAAACTATTATCGAGGGAAGCGTTTCAAAAACAACAAACTCAAAATTAATTAAAGATACATTTTACTCTAAATCCATGACAATTAAAGATCAAGAATGCAGTTTAAAAATAAAACAACAAGTCGCTTTTTCAAATTTCACCAATACGCAGCATCATTCAATTCGTCCACTACACAATTATGAAACGTTAATCAGCTCCAAATCCCTTACCGAATCACAAAAATGGATTTACCCAGTCAGCAATGTAGGACCATTATGTTATTACGATAGTAGTGCAAATGAAGCTTGTGTAGATTTTAAGTAACTATGTAATTATTATTTTCAAAACTAATAAAAATATAACTTTATATTCACCTAGAATATTTTAACAGAACCCATATATAGCCGAAGATTTAAGCATTTTCTCTGTTGGTTTGATCAGAATGAGTAATAAAAAATTGTATTGTTTTAATGAAAACATTTTTATTCAAACCATTGTCTAAATTTGTTTAGTTTGAGATAGTTTGGGTGAAAGTGAAACAAGTTATAAAATGTTCCGGAAAATTCCGGAAAATAAATAAAGGAAATGTGACTGACTTTCCCTTAATCGTGCTTACACCTCTAGTTAAGCCTGCGATTATGTGTCCCCTATCACCCCAATCATTACAACAACAAACAGTACCCACACGGTTAACTGAAACTAAACGGCTTTTCTAAGCAAAAAAATCGGGCAAAAACCGTAAATTTGTTTTTTCGAGACCATACATTTTATATTATTATTTATTTTGAAATATTTATATAAAATCTGTTTTTTGATTCCTACAGCGTTTTTGTGTGCACCTCCGTTTTCTTTAATCCATATCTCGTTCTGCTCGGTTATTATAAAAATGGTTAGGATACATATTTTAAATAGGACTTACTATGTTTCCTGAAGTAAAAAGTCCATAAAGGTCCATATTCTGGGATCTTTTCTTTTTATACCAGAGGTCGGCACGGCCCTATCCCGAGGGTATAGGAAATTTCTCTGCCCGAGCTCTGCCACACACACACAGTGTAAATGTGTGAATCGTCATGCTCACAGCCTACTTTCTGCTACTCGGAACTAACACTTATGCGTTAAAATCATATCAATGTATTGGGGTGCCGACCACTGTTTTAAACCCTTGCAGAGGGTATTATAATTTTGTCTAAAATTGTGCAACGCAGTGAAGGAGACATCTTTGACCCTATAAAGTATATATATTCTTGATCAGAATCACCTCCTGAGTTGATATGAGCATGGCCGTCTGTCCGTCGGTCCGTCTGTCTGTCTGTTTCTACGCGAACTAGTCTCTCAGTTTTAAAGCTATCGTCTTGAAACTTTGCACACACCCTTCTTTCCTTTGCACGCAGTATATAAGTCGGAACGGCCCGGATCGGCCGACTATATCCTATAGCTGTCATGTAACTGATTGATCGGAAATGCTATAACTTCAGTATTTTTAGAGTTAGAGGGTTCGGAGTTTGCATGAGTGCGATGTGTGGCAAAATAAAACGACCTACCAAATTTCTTTCGGCCGAGTATATCTTATAGCTGCCATATAACTGAACGATCGGATATGACCCAACTTTTGTGTTTTTGAAGATAAAAAGCTGGAACTTAGTACAGATTCTATTTTTAGTAAATCCGACCTTCTTAATTTCATAACGATCGCCCGACTATATCTTATAGCTGGCATATAACTGAACGATCGGAAATGGTATTTGGCAGAAATACCAACTTTGATATTTTTGAAGATAGAAGCTTGGGATTTCTTTTAGATATTTTATTGTAATTAATTGGTTTTATTATGATATTCTCATAAGGATCGACAAACTATATCCGATGGTTGCGATATATATCCCATTTTAAATGCAAGGGTATATCAACATCGGCTTTTTCCGAAGTTAGCTCTTCTTTCTTGTTTTAAATTTTACTTAGTTCGTTATCTGTATAGTGTATTTATGTTAATGTGTGCCTATGATTAATTAGGGAATGATAACTCAAATATCCACTATCTTAGGTCTTATCTATATAAAAAATATAAAGATGAAAATATGAGCCAAAACCTAAATACTAATCGATAGTTGTGTGACAGACAAGAACAGTTGTGAAAATTGTTCAACCTTACTAATAATTGATACTTGTCCTTCAGCTCCTTCATGACGTCCAATACTTCCACCACAATTGGATGTCAATGAATTCAGATACTCCTAAGGTCCGGGAACAACAATCTGCTGGGTTCGATTCCAAGTCTTCATGTCACCATGCACGCACGTTCCCAACAAACGTCTTAACGTCTATCGTGGAGTCGCTCCATGATGCACGTCCTTGTGTTTAAATCCAGCCAAGATGTATTGCAAAAGTTGGCTCAGAAGAAGGGCGCCGCATAGTTCCAGGCGTGACTGAGATCGCTGCTTTAAAGGTTTCACCCTTGTCTTTGCTGCAAGTATGGCTACCATCTACCAAGTATGGTTCCATCCTGGTTAACCATTCGGCTGTTCACTACGGCTGCGTATGCTTTCGTCGTTTCGTCTGAAAATCTGTTCAATTCATTTGAACCACTTGTCAAATAATTTTTTTTCGTAGTTCGTCGTCCCAGTTCAAATTCAATAGCCAGAGTTTTTGAAACAGTATTTTTTAATTGAATTACGATTAGAGCCAATAGACCAAGAGGGTCAAATATACGTGAGACATCCGACAAGTAGTTTTCCGTAGTTCGTCATCCCAGTTCAAATTCAATAGCCTGAGTTTTTGAAATAGTATTTTTTAATTGAATTACGATGAGAGCCAATAGACCAAGAGGGTCAAATACGTGAGAAATCCGACAACATTTGCCTCTTGGTGCAATTTGGACTCTTTGTTAAATTTACAGTGTACGACAATGTGTCCTTCTTAGGGTGCAGCCCTAGAACGTTGATCGATTATTTTGAGGATTCCTTGTTATCCTCCATTAGAAGACTTGTTAGAAATCTTCCATCAAATATTTTGCTGCAGTTGGAAACTACTCCGATGGTCAGCAGCCAGTTGTTCCAGTACTTGAACTGCAAAAGTCAGCGTGCAAAGTCGAAAGTGCTTGATAGGATCTGACGGATCCTCTCGTCACATGGTTCTCTCAAATTCTCTATGTTTTTTCACCCACTCAGTTTTGACGGAACATTTTGACCCAATACACGATGATGTGGTAAGTAGTATTTATTAACCCGTAACTAGCTCCATGTATAGTCCTTTTTCAATTCTTATATTTTATTAACAACGTTCATAGTCTATTGTACATATGTAAGTATATTACCACACGTCTGCTGTAGGCTTGTTGCTTCTATTCTCCGTCCGCCTAATCCGCTTCAGAGCACGGACCATCGCCTCTCTCAATGACACTTTCTCGCACCGGTTTTCATATCCCTACTTTGTTAACGAGCTTAAGTCCAGACGATGTGTTGCTTTGCTCGGGACGAATGTCCACCGACGAATGTTTAAGGGGTTATATACCTTCTTTGTCGAAGAAAAAGAGGAAAGTTCGGATTTTTTTTAGGTATGTAGCAATTGTTTAACTACACGGATGTTTTAATTTTTTGATAGAACGCTTTATTAACAATGTTTGTGCAAAATTTGGTGGGAAAATATTAAATAGTTTTTAAAGGGTGGCTGTTTCCCTTAGAGGCTTTCTTTTTGTTAGAGCCTTGCGGTGACAGTTCCCCAGGTCAAACAGGCCAACTGAAACCATAAAAGTAAAAAAAATTTCATTAGTTTAATGTAATTCCTTGTGCTTGAACGATCGATTTTAAAATTTTTTTTTTGTTATGGATACGGGAACGTTTTATGCTAAAAATGAACTTTTTGGTCTCTAAAAATTTTACTAAAAAATTCATTTCGGCGAAAAAAAAGTTTGTGCGTGAAAAGTCGATCGTTCAAGCACAGAAGAATTTCATTACGAACATTTAAAAAAAATTTGAAGTAAATCGGTTCAGTAGTTTTCCACCAATCCATGTCACCGCAAAGTCATTTTTCAAGAAACACCATTTCGAGATATTCGCGTTTAAAGTTTCAAGTTCAGTGCAAGGCCGCGACAAGGCTCGCGGTTAGGAGCGCTGTAACTTTTTTTCTACTGCTCCAATCTCTATGAAAATTTGGAAAAATATTCTCAAGGAGTTGTTCTTCAAGATAAAGCAATACAAAAATTTTCGATTTTTTGAAAATAAAAAAAGCTATATAACCCCTTAAATGTACACGTTTGGAATCGTTTGGAATGTGCACGTTTGGAAACATTTTGCACGTTTTGAATCTTGTCCCTTATCATTCGATTAAACATGAGGAACTAGGGAGAGGTTCTAGTTGTACTGTGCAGAGTAACATTATGCATTTAAATAAATTGCTGAATGTCTTTTCGGAAATAAGCTTTGTTTAGATAAGCTACTTTTATTCTCTTCATCAGTGATGGCTGTAAATTTTCGTGTTCCCCGTAACAGGATCTTTTCTAACATAGAGATTTTGTACCGAAATGGATAAAAACTGTTTAATGAATCGCTATCCCAAGAGTTGGCATTCAAACAAATCAGCATCCAATGCTATCTCCGAAATGTTTAATGTTTTAATGTTTAATGGTGGTACAGTGTATTCAATAACTTCAAATATGTTACTTTCCGTTATTTTCCAGCTAGAATTGGTTTCAGGTAAATCGCACAGTCGAGATAGGCTGTCTGAAATGTTTTCCCTGCCAGCTTTATAAATCACTTTAAACTTGAACGCTTAAAAGCGCAAAAGTCAACGTTTTATTCGGACCGGTGGTTAGAGGTTTGTTTGAAAATAGTTTCTAATGGCTTGTGATCCGTCACAAACTCGAATTCTAATCCGGCTAAATAAAAACATAACTTTTAAACCGCCTATACTAAGACTTTCCATTTCGGCCTGGGAGTACCGTTTCTCTACCCCGGATAAGGCGCGTTTTTTTGTTTGGGTCGAAATATGATAAACATTGTATTCAAGCCAAATTTTGATTTAAATCTGCAAAAGCTTCTACTTTTTCCCCTTTTTTTTTTGCCCCAATTGAATAGGCTCTTCTTTTTCAACAGTTGCCTTAAAGGCCCTATGCAATTCGCCAGGTCACGAATAATTTTCCCAAAATAGTTAACAAGACAAAATAGTCTCCTCCTTTTTGTAGGAATATCTCAATGAGAGGATCGCTTCGGCCTTTTCACGATCTACTTTGATTCCTTTATGCGAAAATATATGACCTAGGAATTAATATTCTTGTGCTTCCCAAACATATTTTCCCTCGTTTAAAATTCCGTTATTTTCCTTTTTTTTTTGATATTTTTGACTTTCTGAACTGTTTTGCCATGGTATCTCTTAAATTTTCCGAAAATAATGATATCGTCGATGCCGTTCATCACATTCGTATGGTACATGATGCTAAAAGTTCCTCAAGTCTTCTTTGAAAAATTTCAGGAGCAAAGTTACTGCCTAACATAAGTCTTTTGTACCTGAATAGAACGAGAGGGGTTATGAAATGAAAGTGGTTATGCTCCTGCTGCTCTCATCTAACTCTAACTGGTGATATGCAGGTCTAGTCGTGTGAAATATTTTTTGCCCTTCGCTTTTGGTCATGAAGGTGTCGAATACTGGTAGTGGTAATGTGGCCTTTACGACCACATCTTCAAGTGTTTTATTTAGTTTCACGTGGCCTCCAAAGATTTTCCGTATTGTTTCGGTTTCTGACTTTGAGCGCATTATCTCGGACTGTTTAGTAATTTCTTTATCGACTTGGCAGGCATCGATCACCTGAGACAAAGTTTTCTTTTCCCAGAAGTTTCTTTATTAGCTCAACCCTGGCCCAACTGTCTATTATCTTGTCTTTTAGCGGAAACTCCTATACTTCTACCTTAGTAGCCCCCAAAGTCACATTTTTGAATTTGATGACGTAATCTTAACACAAATTTGGCAAAACGTTCTCCTTCTGTAGGGCAAATATTCCTGAACATTTGTTCAACAAATGTACTCCTGAACAAATGACTCTCAAAACTGGAGTTCTGCTTTGGACTAAAATATACATATTTATATCTATTATATGTATATATTTATCTGACTCACTCAGATTGTTTAAAAAATCAGTTTTTCTTAGGTTATACACTAAACCTTAGGTTGTACACTAACTACACTAGGTTTCTTAGGATGTACACTAATATGCTATAGCATATTCTTGCGGCTCATACTTTTGTATAGCCCTTGAAAGAGTCAGCTTCGTACGTTTTTATTTAGCACCAACAAACTAGCATTAACAATTTGCAACAAAACTTGCTTTTTTCCAAACATCGATGTTTTTTTTTCGTTGGAAGTACCCTTTTTTTTTCAGAAAGGCAACACCAATTATTTCGTACTCTTTGATTTAAATCACCAATGCATTTCATTTTTGTTAACTTCTTGTGCAAATGAGTTTCTCTCTTCGTTTTTACAAACGAAAGTGAAGATGAAATGAAAAGTAATGGAACTACTAACTGCAACTCCATGTTTCTTAAGGCTTGCTACTGCGCCAATTATTTCGTCACAACACTTTGTTTTGTTTGAAACGTTAACACTGTTGCTGTTGTTTTTTGTTTACCTCGTCGCCATGTATTATATATTATATGTATTATATATTTTATTAAAAACTTTTTTAGTCTATTGTACATATAAAAGTATATTATTACACGTCTGCTCTCGTTTGTTGCTCCTTTTCTATTGTCCGTCCACTTCATCCGCATCAGATCAGTGATAAGTAAATCGTTAATGTTCCATGATGTACCCATTGATGGTTGATGAAATAGTTATCAGCCTTCCTTTGTTTTCGTAGATCATTTTCCCAAGAAAACCACTCCAAACATGGTCGCTGCCCAAAATAATATCGATTAGACCACTTGTGCTGACTTGTGAATGTGCCAGTTGCAGATCATTGAAGACTTGTAGTGCAGTCGCGTCGATGCTCTGCCTTTCCTATGATGATGCACGTGAGCCTTGTTGTGTCTGCTCTGATCTACTCCAGGATGGCGTACGCGGCAAACAAAGTGCCTGAGTTCTAGCATTGTGAACGTTGACCACGCCCTGGACCAGGTGCTTCTGTTCCATCCATTTGCTTGTGTCGAACTTGCAGTGTCTTGTGAAATTGTTGTGGAGCCAGTTTCTGTTTGTGCGATGTGTCTTAAAGTCACCGTTGAGATTTGTGCGATGGGATCATCAGATCCTCACTAGTTCAAGCGATTGTGACAATAGCGTGTTGCTTACATTGCAGGTGCAACAGTGAACGATGCTTGTTGAACGATTGTCTGCACTTGAACGCCGAGTTGCACTTTCTGACCCCATGACCAGTTTTCAGACAATTGTAGAGTTTTCAGAGAGTTTTCCTTGGCTATCCAGATTCGCTGCCCTGCAGACATACCTAAGAATAGTGAACATAAAAAAAAAACGATGTTCTGTAGAATTAAATTCGCTGCACTTGATTTTTTCAAGCGCAACCAACGAATGTGTTTTACTCTTTCTTATTTGTCACCAATAGAGGCTTCCGTTTTATCTGCAGTTGTATCGCGGGTGCGTCCAGTAATTGCGTCCAGTTTTTCCAGCGCCAGATAGATGATCCAACAGTCTCTTCCTGTTTCCTCGATGGCATCTAGACCACGCACGATTTCGTTTGCGCTGTCTGACACCTTAGGCAAGGTTACTGCATCAGACCTTGTTGTTGTTGGCAGCTTTATAAACTGCTCCATAAATAAATTCACGATGTGCCCTGGCCGATTGAATCTTTCATTAAGTCTCTTCGACGCTATTACAACATAGTTAGATGTCGCACCAAATTTGCAGCATCGTCGATTAGAAGATATTTTAGATAATAAAATTTGTGTTTTTTTCTCAAATTCGCCTTGTTGTGATTGTGTTTCGAATGTCTTAAAAAGCTAGAAACCTCAAATTATTGTCAGCGAGCCGTTTAATTTGAATGTCATGCAATTTGCTTTGAGCTTATGCCTCTACCACAGATGCGGACCTGAATTCAGTAGTTTCAGTTTTTTCACTAGTCTGTAATACTCTAAAAATAGGCTGGCTAAAGTAAGGCTGGGTGCGGTGCAGACTCAGAGAAAGGATCAGAGTCATTAAGTGTTTCAGATGCTTCAAGTTTGGACACATGGCGAAACAATGTCAGAGCACCATCGTCCACTCACGAACGGGCTGGAGATGTGGCAAGGACGGTCATATGGCTAAAGACTGCGCGGAGGAACTAAAGGGTGCAGAAACGCCGGGAAGGAAGCGGTACACATAGCTGGAAGTGGAAAATGTCCGATGTTCAGAAGCGCCCTCTCACAAAGGGAAAACTGTCATCAGTTTTTCAGTGCACCCAGCTCAACCTTAACCATTGCGAGACGGCACAGTCGCTGCTTAGGCAGGCGGTCAGAAATGAGCAGACCCAGGTAGTCCTCATCTCGGAACCATCTGGGATACTCCTATCCCAGTAAAGGACATCTAGCGAAGGTTTTGTCCGGCCCAAAATAAAAGGTGTTACATTCTACAGCTGCTACGTCCTGCCAAGATGGAACATTTCGCGCTACATAAGGATGCTAAGAAGTTTGGTAGCGGGTGCAAGAGGCAGATCGCCGGTGGTCATCAGAGGAGATTTTAACGCCTGGAGATATTAACGGAGTAGACTTCAGGATCATTTGCAGATGCCTGCGACAGCGCCATGCCTAGGAGAAATCCCTGTAGAAGAGGAGCATCAGAATACTGGTGGAACCAGGACATTCAGCGATTAAGGACCGCCTGCCTGCGTGCAAGAAGACGTTTCCAAAGGGCAAGAGGGACCACGGTTTTCCCAGTTTTTTTCAGGCCACGGGTGGTACAGAAAATATCTCCACAGATTCGGACATGATGAAAGTCTAGAGTGCCCTAACTGCCCAGGAGCAGACGGGGACCCAGAGTAAATTTTATCGTTGAATCGTGCAAGCTATTGGTACGGGTCAATAGTATCAAGGATAGATTTTCACCTAAATGGCGGAATCCGAAAAAAAAAATAATTAACACATCTGATACTCGAAAGTTTTTAAATTCCTTATTTTTAGAAAAAAAAATTTTGGAAATCCGATAATCTTGTTACGGATTGCGATCATAAGAAGGCAGTATCTTTTGGGCTCTCTTGTCCTTCTCAAAGAACAGGGACCCTTTCAACATTTTTCTTTTAGCTACCGAACATTGTTCTATCTACAGAGAATTCCCCAACTAAAGGAATTGTATCTAGCACTATGTCTTTTTCCTCACCAGTCCTGGGTCTAGCGAATTCATCCGAATTAACTGCCTGTCTGATGATTCGGCCATCTCTAAATACTTCGTTGATGTAAAAGCATCTCTAATTTTTGGGCTAATCATCGGAGTGCTTGTCAATGGTGAAGCCTGAATTGTCTAATTCTTCTGCTGTTTTTCTGCTGCATTGTTTTAAAAAAATAAGTGCCACGCAATGAGCTTATTGAGAAACCATCAAAAGAACGAGCGTAGAAGTAAGTAGAAGTGGAAGAACCAAAGAAACGGATTCTACTCTTACTTTTCAACCCGCGATACCGAAGTGACAAAAATCGGCGATTAAGAGCAACCCGGCTCTACTGACCACTGGAACCCTCACCAGCTCTGCTCACTCCGACTCCCGCGTCATGGAGTGCGCAGTGTGTAACGAACAGGATTGGGAGTTTGGATGCAGACTGCCACCTCACTACACCTGGAATTCACCGCGCATCCGCGCTTGCGAGCCAGGATTGGAAGTTGCCGTTTTTCTGATCGTGCGGTATCCGGAGTTGGGAGTTGCATGGAGTTTCCTCACTTCCTTGCAAGGCTTCCTGCCGTGTTCGGGAATGGCGCAATTTGAATCTGATACCCTGGGCTTGTAGAGGAACCGTCTGCAACGGATTCTTTTCTCACTTGTTTTTTACGCTCTCCTTGCGATTTTCTGTTGGACTCTCCAAAGGCGGTCCTCCAACTCAACGCTACAAGCTTCCTAAAAAGACTCGTTCAGATTCGATCCAATGGGCCTCTTTTTATACTTACTTTAGCTCCCGTTAATCCTCCTGGATTCTGCTCCTGCAGTTTTTTTTTTTTTTTTCGCGCTCTTTCAGAATTTGGATATGGCTTGTGCATCAATAAGAGCATCAGCTATCATTCCTGTATTCATCATAATGCTTAGAGGCCCAGACGACCGAGGGGCGCTCGAGAAACGATTTGTTAGTACACATTAAGCTATTTGAAATTTGTTAAGCTAAGAGGAGTTAGTAAAGAAATTTAAAATTTTGGCTAAGGAACTACAATGGCTAAGGAACAGAGGACTAAAGTTTCGAGTCCTTCTATTAGGAATGTTAAAATTTAAGCGTGTTAGTAAATGCTGGCTATCTACATCCCCGTTAATAAGGTTATGCAGAAAAACTACACCGAGCATTGTCCTACGATTTGTTAAGCTAGGTAAGTTTATAAGTAAAAGTCTGCTACTGTAGGATGGAAGCTGAAGATTTGCATCCCAGTGTAGACCTCTAAGTGCAAAAATTAAAAAGTTCTTTTGTACGGATTCTATGCGGTCCTTATGTACTCCTTATTGGGGACTCCAGACACATGAACCGTACTCTAGTATAGGATGGACCAAAGAAATAAATAATGTTTTGGTTATATAGGGGTCATTAAATTCTTTTGACCACCTTTTGATAAGACCAAGGACTCCTTTAGCCATATTAACCATTAAGGAAATATGGTCGGCAAATTAAAGTTTGATGTCTAATAGGATGCCGAGATCATTAACCTGGGTTAATTTTTCTAAGGCAATCCCATTAATAGAATAAGTAGCTTACAGAGGGCAAGAACGATAAAAAGACATATGCTTGCATTTTGATCCATTAAGAATTAGATCATTAGCTAAACACCATTTTTGAAAGTTATCAAGGTCAGACTGAAGACTGCATTGGGCAGAGATGGATTTGTACTGAAGACAAACTTTACATAATCTGCGTATATAAGAACTAGAGAGTTCGTTAAAGCAGGGGGCAAGTCTTTTATAAAAAGCGTAAATAATAACGGGCCAAGATGACTTCTTGGGACTGTATGTTTTTAAATAAGACTCTTTGTGTCCTTCCATCTAGGTAGCTGGAGATCCACATTAAGAGGTCTTTAGGAAAACGCAGCATATTCAGTTTACTCAACAAGAGTGAATCAAATGCTTTCCTGAAGCCTGTGTGAATTACATCGGTTTGATATCCCTTACAAAAGCCATCTATGACAAAGGATGTCAACTCCAATAAGTTTGTGGTGGTGGAGCGACGCTTAATTAAGCCATGCTGACAAGGAGTGATAATCGAAGAGCAAAGGTGTTGCAAATGAGGGGTAATTAATTTTTCAAATAACTTTGGAATTGCCGACAACTTAGAGATGCCTCTGTAGTTGGCAGCCTCAGACTTTTTCTCTTTTTTATGTAGGGGAATTATAAATGATTCCTTCCACTTAAGGGGAAAAATCGAGGTTTCCAAAAATAAGTTGAAAACTCTTAGAAGAGGTTTGCACCTCTTCTTAAAAGAACAGATAATAAGTTGTTCTCAGAAAAAAACGGACAGAAAATAAGATTTGCTGCTTGAATGTTATATGCGTAAGGCTGATCTGTCAAATTAGGCGGAGAATGAGTTGTTTGAAAAAATTCTTCGAATAGATCGGCAATGGCCCGATCAGAGGTCGCAGAGGAATTTTCAAACGTAAGCAGGGGTGAAAAAGATACGTGTTTACGCTAAGTGTTTACAAAATTATAAAACTGCTTAGGATCCTGAGTAAATTTTATCCGGCAGCGGTCAATATACTTCCTATAACATTCCTCGTTATGCACGGTAAAATTCGACCGAGCTAGTAGGTATCTTGAAAAATCAACACTACTACAGTTTTTTTTTGTATTTTAGTAAGAGCCTATTTTAAATATTTTTTAGGTTAGTGAGGCACCTTGTATACCAAGGAGGATTTGTTGAAGTGGACGGATATTTCCATGGCACACAGCAGTCAAAAAATTTATTTAAAGTAAAATAAAATTTTTCTAAAGTGACGTTAAGATCAGTGCATGCCAGCATATCGGACCAATCGTATGTATCAATAAGGCTATTTAGTTTCAGAAAATCAGCTTTACGGAAGCAGCGAATCTTATTTGCCACGAATAGAGACATCTGATGGATACCAGGA
The DNA here is from genome assembly GCF_030179905.1 of Drosophila bipectinata. Lineage (NCBI taxonomy): Eukaryota > Metazoa > Arthropoda > Insecta > Diptera > Drosophilidae > Drosophila > Drosophila bipectinata. The sequence goes on along the minus strand of NC_091740.1, from coordinate 14,270,312 downwards.
TTAGTTTCGATAGAGCCCTCCAGCGTGGGGTGATAAGGATCCTCTGGGGTTGAAAGGGGAAAAGCTCTGGAGAGAGCGGTACCACCAGGATCAGATACAAAGCATAAGTCTAAAAGCCGACCTAGCGAATTTCTAACATGGTTAATCTGACCTAGGGACATGTAAAACATGCCCGCGGTGAAGACATGGTAAGTTATAAGTGACAAAGATGGTGAGTTATCGACGTTGGACCACTTTAATTCTGGGATATTAAAGTCGCCCACCGCTACAAGTTGGTCACGATCCGTAATAAGATTAAAGACGTGTTCAATAGCGGACAAATGCTGCCAATATGTAGGCGGTTCAGACATAGGAGGTATATATGAAAATGTAATGTATAAAAATTTCACGGACAAAGTGACTTTAACGCAAATAAATTCTATGTCACCAAACTCATGGGATTTCACCTCTTCAGAAGCAAGAGTATAGTCTTCCGAAATGAGGACTCCACCTTCTCTTCGCTGAGATCGATCCCGTCTAAAAGTGGTGTACTTACTTGGAAAAACTTCGGAGCTAAAGACCTCCGGCTTTAACCAAGTTTCTGTAAAGGCTATAATGTGGGATGCGAACGAAGAACTATCAGAATATAGTTTAGGGAGTTTGCTACGGAGTCTCCTAGTGTTCTGATAGGTAAGAGTTAGTGACGCAAATAGTTTTTTGGGTTAGTGGCCAAAGAAGAGGTGGTGGGTATGTCAGTGGTTCCAATATTGGGAAGTCTCACTCCCACTGGTTTTTTAACTTTTTTCTTCACGGAACTATGCTGATGTTCTTGGACGAAAAGATTCTCTGGCCAAAAACTGGGAGAACAAATCATCTTCAACATCAGTGCGGGCACACGAATCTTGAAAGAAGACGTGCGCCTTGTATAATTATATTTAAATTTAGTTATGTCCTCTACCTTTATATCGGCTTTTGTTTTGGCTTTGATATATGCCGAGATATCAATCTCTGAAGTATCAGGGGCAAGCCGAGAAACAAATATATGTTTCGATGGAGGAATCACCTGTAAGGGTTTTGATGTCGCAGGTACGAGAACTGCAGCATCGGTCGGTGCCGGTGGTCCGGACTTTGGAATACCCTCTTGGGTGACTCTGACGGGGGTTTCATTTACTAGGACCTGTGGTATCACTTGAAGGTATCACTTGAAGTTAGACCTGCTTCCAGAATCACGCCACTTTCCCGTTGGCGGGTCGCCGTCGCCTCTCTTCTCCCGGTCACGGATCTCTGCTGCTACTATGTGGTCCACCGGTGAGCTTCCAAGGCCCGCTGCACTTCGCGTCGCACCGCCTCTTTATCCTTGTACGTTCCACGTCGATTCCGTCTTTTTATGGGTGGTTTTGTTCCTCGTCGCCCCATTCGCTACATGACCAATTCGCTACTGACCCTGGGGATATTTCGCGCGGCCGCAAGGTTGTTGACCGGTGCTTTTGCCGGCTTCGCTCCCCCCTCGACACTCCTTTGCAACCCTGCTTCCTGTCGTGGGGTGTGCGGCGACTAAATCTCTTCACAATTATGAAACCTCCCCTTCCCAAATATCGGAAAAAAATTTCGCAACCAACAACAAGCAGTGCAATTTTCTACAACAATTTCTGCAACCACAGCGACAACCACTGCAATTCAAAGTACCGCGGCATCAACGACTACAGAGAGTATAAAAACAACAACTTTGCCCGTTGCCCGCCAAGGCGGGACCGGCCACACAGACTGGAATGGATCACTACATCCAAATTAAGCACATGCTTAACCGTGTAATGAAGATCGACGAAGAACCAGGCGAGCAAAAGCTCGAGTCCCCTGGTCAACTGAATTGCGGCGTTGGTCGGTAACGGTGAGAACTTTCATGTTGTCCCGCTTATCAAAGGGAACATCTATGAAACAAAGGTGCAAACCAAGACTGAAGAGCTCTTCCGAATCATGTCCAAATATCTGGACAGTGCTCAAACTATTGCACGTACCAGCTGAAAAGGCCTACAAGTGGTAGTAAAGGGCATCGAACCCGATGTTACCGCCGCGGAAATAAAAACCGCCCTACAAGCTGCAATATCTTTGGCATCGGAAAATCACTGTTGAAGAGCCACATAAACGCAACGGTCCAGTGCAATGCACTAATTGTCAAAAGTATGGACACACCAGGTCTTACTGCATACTTCGGGCTGTTTGTCTGCGGGGACGCCCAAAACTCCGTTTACTGCACAACATACAAGTACCGTGAAGAAATTTGTACCGTGAACTGCGGAAGCAACCAAACGGCAAACTATAGAGGATGTATGGTGCATAAGGAGTTAAAGAGTCGGATGCGTCAAGCGCAAGCGCAGCCACACAGCAAAACGGAAACTATGATGCTTACCCTCCACAAAGTATGATGGAGCTTATGTCATTCATGAAAACGACCATGCAAACGCTTGTTCAAAACCAGAACATGGTGATACAGCTGCTCGTAGCGCAATAGTCGAAATAATCTATGCAGGTGCTACGAATATCAATGTGGAACGCCAATGGTGTCTCACGGCATAAACTAGAATTGTTACAATTCTTGACCGAAAACCATATTGACGTTATGCTACTGATGGAAACACATCATACAAGCAAATACAACTTTCATATAAGAGGCTATACAATCTACCGCACAGATCATCCAGGGGAAAGCCCACGGCGGAACTGGAGTTCTAATCAGAGAACGCATTAAACACCATTTTCACAAAAGGTTTGCAACAAACTTCTTGCATGCCACATCAATACAAATTCAGTCAAGCAACGGAATCCTTTCAATCGCTGCCGTTTACTGCCCTCCTTGTTTCTCAATCTCGAAAGGACAATTTATGGACTTCTACAATTCACTTGGGGATCGTTTTATAGCCGCAGGAGACTACAACGCCAAACATACGCACTGGGGATCACGTCTAGTGACTCCCAAAGGAAGGCAACTGTACAATGCAATCATAAATTTGAAAAAAACGCTGGACTACGTTTCCCCTGGAAGTCCCACATACTAGCCAACAGACTCACGAAAGCTCCCAGACCTTATTGATTTTGCAGTGACAAAAAACATACCTCGCAATCTAATAAGTGCCAAAGCAGTCTCGGACTTATCATCAGACCACTCGCCTGTGCTTCTAACGCTTCTTCAATGTCCAGAAATAACCGAACACCGTTTAAGATTGATGACGCCAAAAACAAACTGGCTAAAATACAAAAAGTACGTGAGTGCCCACATAGAACTCGCCCCGGAGTTTAACATGGAATCGGACATCGACTTAACTACGAGCGCCCTTGAATTAGTACCCGTTGCGGCAGCTAAAATCTCTACTCTTCATGGGAAAAAAAGTCTCCAAGCTATTTAAGAGAATCATTAATCTTGGCTATTTCCCAAAAAAGTGGAAGAAATCCATCATTATAATGATACCAAAACCTGGAAAAGACCACACAATTCCGTCATCATAAAGACCAATAAGCCTTCTATCTTGTTTGTCTAAATTGTTTGAAAAATGCTTGCAATATTATCCCGGCACACCAATTTGGCTTCCGAAGAATCCACGGAACCATCGAACAAGTGAACAGATTAACATCCGAAATACGCTCAGCCTTCGAACGCCGAGAATACTGTAGCGCTATTTTCCTCGACGTATATCAAGTCTTTTTTTTTTTCATGGAACTACCGAACTGTACGGACGTGCCTTGCCCGAGCTCCGGGAAAACTGCAACATAAGACAGCTAAAACTTTGGCAACCCAATATAAGCGAAAAGACGCTGAACTACAATTTATTAAAAGCAATAGACAAGCTCTTTATAACGGATGTGATGTGCTAATCCAAAACTAGTGCATTGTTTTAAGGGGTTATATACAGTTGTGATAGATAAAAAAAATCATTTTTTTATTACATATTCTTTAAGTATATACTGTTGAGAATACTGTCACAAAAATTCATAACGATCGGAGCATTAGAACCAACGTTGTAGCTATTTATAGCGCACTACCTGCACATAAACCTTAAACAAACGTGAAACTTTAAACGCCATTATCTCAGAATCTTGATTGATTACTAAAAAACTACTAATCCGATCAACACCTAATTTTGACCACTTATTTATTATGATATTAGCTAGTCCGTGAACGACTTTTTTAATTTTTTTGAAAACTCCTTTTTTAAAGCAAAAAAAAAAATCGAAAATCTTATGTCTTGAAAAAGTACATTTTTTGTTAAAACCGTCGCCATTTTTGTTTAATCAAAATTTTTAAAAATCCCTCGTTCACGGACTAGACAATACAATATACTAACTAAATTTTTTTGAATTTTGGATTTCACATGAACCGTTTTCGGGATATCATGTCCACCGCAAGACACCATCGAAAAAAGATGATCCGGGAATTCGGCTATAACATGTTTATTATGTTATATTTTTTTATGAAAAAAATTAATTAAGTACCCAGAAACAAATACTAAACAACGTCGGTAAAACATTTTTCATAAACATTTTCTATGGTGTCAAAAAAAAATCGATAAAATTCCATTTTTTTGCGCGTTAAACTGTATATAACCCCTTAAATAAATAAGGGCCACGCAATGAGCTTATTGAGCAACAATCAAAAGAACGAGCGAAGAAGTTCAGTGAACCAACGAAACGGCTTCTACTCTTACTTTTCAACCCGCGATACCGAAGTGGAAAAATCGGCGATTAGGAGCAACCCGGCTTTACTGACCGCTAAAACCCAAAGGGCACGGTCTTACTCACCCGCGCTGCTCACTCCGACTCCCGCGTCATGGAGTTCGCAGTGTGAAACCCCCCCTCCAATATCGGAAACAAATTTCGCACCAACAGTTAGAAGTGCTACAATTTCTGCAATCACAGCGACAACCACTGCAATTTAAAGTACCGCGACGTCAACGACTACAGCAAGTACAAAAACAACAACTTCGGAAAGTCCCAAAGCGGCCACGGCCGCACAGACTGGAATAGATCGTTACATCCAAATTAAGCGCAAGCTTAGCCCGCAGTGTAATTCGGCAGGCCATAAAACAAAAATTAACCGTGTCCGAGATTTGCCCTACTGGCGGAGGTTGATGAAAGCCAACTAGCCCAAGACAGCGCAAAAAAACCCAAGCCCTCTCCAATTTATATTGCTCGAGGGGAGAAAAGCTCGAGTGCCCTGGTGAACAAAATTGCGTTGCAAGCAACAACCCAACTGGCTAATCATCTAATAGTAGTGGAAAGGTGGCTGTCCGACTGGCGCATTAAAATAAACGAACAGAAGTTCAAATATATAAAGTTTACTCTCAAGATACAAACATGCCCTCTGCTTTCACTAAGCGGTATGCAGATCCCTCAAGCTAACGACGTAACGTACCTTGGCGTCCACCTTGATAGACGACTTACATCGAATGCAAAAAGATGCACCTAAAACTGAAAGCCAGCAGCCTCCACTGGATCATAAACTCACGATCGCCACTGTGCCTGGACTACAAGTTACTACTGTACAATTCAGTCCTAAAGCCAATCTGGACGTATGGCTCCCAGCTGTGGGGGAACGCGAGCAGCAGCAACATAGACATCATACAGCGCACCCAATCAAAAATCTTAAGAACTATCACAGGGGCACCTTGGTATGTTCGCAACGAAAACATCCACCGGCATCTGGGCATCCTCGCAGTGAAAGACGAAATCCAGAAGTAAAAAGATTCTATTTACTTTCTATTTACTTACTTTAAAGACCCAATTCTATTTATTTAAATTTAAATAAAAAGTGATTTAAGTTTTCTTAAAATTTATTCTGAAAAAACATCTGCTTGTGGCTCTGTAGGCAGAGGATAGGCAGCTGGATGCGTTGCTCCGTCGTGAGCTATCTGTTTCCTCTTACTAAAAGTACCTTTACCGTTTACCTTAACCGGGTGTTAGTTAATTTTTTGTTTTTCTTAACTCATTAATGTATAATCTTTGGTCGAATTCTGAAAGCTCTTTTTATTTAAAGATTTAAAACACTAAAATGGTATATTGCAGTCGTGTGAATGTATGTAGCATAGAAAAGGAATCATCTCCGACCACAAAAAGCATCGAATTCAGTTGATTTTTAATGATTTAACGATTTTATTTGGCCCAAACTCAACTGGCTAATGTTGAAGCTGACGCTCATATGGTAAAGTCGGCCAAGTAAGGCCTTATTAAAGGTGGTTGGCAAAAGTGATGTCTCTGTTTGCATCGCTGCGCCCACAGCCGCCTGTGGGATTTCTAAAAGACATCACGGTTTCTTTCGGTAAGCTCAGAGTTTGGTGACCTCTCCATAGAGAGTGTTTTGTTCTAAAAGTTAACAGTTGCTCTATTAAGCGGCGGTGGACATACGCTTCTTCTTGCTGTAGAGCTATAGTAAGTTGACTTAAGGCATGTTTTAAGGGGAGGGTAAGGTCAAATCACGCGAAAAAAGCCATGTTTTTGTGATTTTTTTCCTGACGACACAGTTAAAATTTATTTATTCAACCAACGGTATATTAAAGTATGACATTAGAAGAATGTTTTATCAAATTTTTACAAAAAAATATTTAAAAATATGGCAATGGTAGCAATTGTCCGGACGTGTCGCCAAAAAAAGTTGAATTGCGGTGCCCCTCATAACTCGGTGCTGGATCAGTTGTAATCAAAAAATGAAAATTCATTCGTTAGATAATAGTTCGCTCCAGGTAACGCTGTAAAGGTTTTTTGAAAATTGCAATTTTTTAATTTTTTCGAAGACTTTGAAGTGAAAAACTCAATATTTTGGGAAAAAATCGGTTAATTTGTCATTGCAAAATCAAAATTATGAACAAAAAAAAAAAAACCCGACAGCGTTACCTCGTAAAATATGTACAGAAATTGTATTTAAAATTTCAAAAGGATCGGTGCAGTAGTTTTGAAGTTATGAGGGGCACCGACTTTGAAAACGTGAGTTGTGGGAAAAACGCTTTAAAGTTTTAAACACAAAACAAATCCAGTGTAAAACGTTTACAAGCAACTTCATCAATAACTAATAACTTCGTCAATTTTGCTTTAATTGACTTGAAATTTTGACACAATATTCTTCAAATATTATGCATTCAATTTAAAAAATAAAAAAAAAATTAAAAAAAAAAATTTTAATACCTTACCCTCCCCTTAAGCTTTGCTCAGCTGATGTCGATCTGTGGAGTTTTCACTACCTAGCTTCTGCCACCAGAAGCCAGAAGCTTGTTCTTGGCTCTGCTAATTGCATTATAGAGCTGCTTGTCTTTGGAGCCACGAGACGAGGCATTATAGTCTCCTACGGAGCTAAGAAAATACATAAACTCATCTTCAGCTATTGTGAAGCGGCTAGTGTAAGTTGGTTGCCCAATTTGGTTGTTTAATTATCGATGTGGGCTATTGGTAGTTTTTAGCAAATTTTTTATGATAGTGGTGGTAAGTACGACTTCTGATTAGGATTCCTGTCTCACCATGTGCTTTAGTTGAAAACTGTACTTGTTTGTAAGGTGTGTTTCTGAAAGCAGCATCGCGTCGATATTATTGTCGGGTAGGAATTAGGGATGTCGGAAATATATCAAAATATCAATATATCGATATATTTTCTCTTAAAAAAATATTATTATCGGAATATTTTTTGGGCAAAAATAGTCGATAATAATATTTTTGAGTTGGTATTTCCGATATTTTATGTTTGGTCACTCTTAAGCCAGAAATTGGCATTAACCCTCTCATGCCCGATGTTGCATATACGCAACATTGTATTTATGAGCCTTTATCTCCCGTATTTTAATACTTTTTGTTTTGATTCTGTCGCAGAAAAATAGCTGCATGTGTTGAGTAAGATTATACATATTTGTTCGGTAGCCAGTTGCACACGCGTTCAGTTTGTAGCTATTTTTCCGCTAGTGTAGCTGACAAATTCATTGTGCAAAAATAGGTTTGAAAATTTTTTTTTTTGAAAAGTGTTAAATAAACATTAAAATAATAACTTTATCCTAATACCAAGTTTAGCAACTTTATAAAGAAAGGTAAGGGAGTATTTAAAACAAAACCCCGCATGAAAATATTATTTAGTTTGTTTTTAATTTGCATATGTTTGCATATACGCAACATCCTGTAGCTCTTGAACCAGGACACCTAGGACATTGTCAGTTGATATTGGGGTCAATTCTAGCTTATATGTCTACTCAAAAAATTGTTGGCCACGCCCATTTTAATTTGGGCATGAGAGAGTTAAGTTATCTTATCACGCCTGGAAGTACGGTTCCATCTGAACGGTTGGCTTCTGCCATTAAATGTATTGTTTGTGACTCCCGTAGTCGAATGACAGACCAGCATATAACCGAAAGAGTTTTTTTTAAATCATTGAAGAAAGATTTGTTTTGTAATTAAGAGTAATTAGAAGCATTAGGTAATAGGTAAGCAGGTAAGCAGGTAAGCATTAGCAATAATTAGGTAATTAGCATTATTTAGTACATATTCCATAAATTAATTAAGTTTTAAAAAACTTTTTTTTATATTAAGTTTATTTATAATTAAATTTGAATACAATGTCCTTAATAATTTAGTTATTTTTTATTTCAAATAACGTAAATAAAAGTTGCTTGAGAGTGGGTATAAATATTTGTTGTTTTTTAAATTCACTTTTTAAATAAAAAATAGCTCCTTTTTGCAGTTCATGGCGGATGAAAACACATATTAAAACCTTTTTTTAAATTTACAAATAACCATTTTTCAATTTTAGCTGACCATAAAAAATATCAAAAATACTCGATATATCGATTTTTTATGTGATATTTCTTAATATTATCGATTGATATTTTTTTCAGAGCAAATATCATCAATACGATATTTTTTTAAAAACCAACAACCCTACTAGGAATTGAGGTAACCCCTGAGTTACTGTAAAAATGCTGTAAAAATCTGTAATATCCGTAAGGAAGTCATTATTTGGATTGTTGTGAAACCAGTATTTAAATCAATAGATTTTGGTTTCGCATTAAATCTTGCATGTTGGTTCGCATAAACGACATAAATTCCGTACGGCTTTGTTGTTGGATGCATATTACAGCTTCAAAGTTGCTTTTTGGCTGCTCCGCCGATTGTTACTGCTAAGCCGTCCATAAGTTCTTGGTATGGTGATTGCCAAAAAGGACCTTTTTTTGGTAGGGGAAATACTGGAAATACTTGGGTTTTTTTGGAAAAAAGTGCGGCAACTTCGGTGGCAATCACACTGTGAGAGGAAGAAAGGAAATACTGCCCGCAAGCGCTTTAAAATCAGGATTGCCACCGAAGTTGCCGCACTTTTTCGAGTTGCTGTCATCCTTGCTCACTGGACAGTGTGCAGAGTCATGAATCTCTCCACAAACTACCCACACTGTGCAGTTTACAGTATGACCTTGTATGACCATATTCTGGGCAATTCGCACATTGTACTGCGCCATTGAATTTGTGCTGTTCCAAAACTGTAATTCTGTGCAGCAGGAACTGCAGATTGTATTTAGGGTGCACTTCGTATTTCTTTAGGGGCTTATTTTCCAGTTCGAGGTCAAGGTTGAAGAGTGGGTGAGTAATACCTGTTAAGGATATTTAAATCTGTATTAGCGCTAAATCCCTTCTAATGTAGCCCCTTTTTTATCTTTGCAGGAGATACGTCGGGCTCTTTGTCCTTAAGTGCGACTTGCAGGCCCTTGCTGCCTTTTTTGCTGATACGTGTAAAAGTTCTTTCATTTCTTTTAAAAATATTTCGATAATACTCTGTAATCATCTTCAGACTTTATTTGAATTTTTTTTAAGGGATTTTACTTGGAAGTTATCCTGTAGTTGTTGACAAGAACATTCTAAATTTTTTTTGAAAAAAAAAACAAATCAACAACCTGTAAAACAAATCAGCCAATATAAAGTTACTTTTATCCAAATCGTCCTTTTTTTAGAGAAGATATACCCATATCTGTAAAATTTCCCATATAAACGGGATAATATTTTGAACGCGTGGATCTCCAACTCTACAAGAGATAGAGCTCTTCCAACTCTACATAGAGATAGAGAAAAATTTGGGTACGTCAAATCAGATTGCCAGGTTCATCATCATCGTCCAGGTCCAGCTTCTTTAAAGGTTAGACCCAATCTCCCAGGCTAAGTGGGAGAAGAGTCAAAATTCCTCGAGTTCAAACGCCATCCCTACTCGGGTGTCGATGGCCGATTTTCTGGAGCAGCCATGGCGACATTCGCGCTGGGCGCTCAGGGGAGATTGCGTAAAGTCGCAAATAACAAAAGATTTTATTTTAATATTATTTATTAGTCTCCCACTGCCTGTACTTTATGCGGTGGATGGTCCCATGCAATGTCGGCATGCCCCCGATTTCCGTCAATGGCCCCTGAGATCCGCCTTGTTGAGAACAGGTGACTCGGTCTTACTCTGAAGTGTCTCCAAACGGGCCATCACCTGCGTGATTCCCTCGCAGCTAATTGTGGAAGGTGTAAAAGGAGGCATCACAGCCTGCAGCATTTTTCGAAATCCCTTCCACTTCAGCTATAACCGAGTGCGCCGAGCCTGTGGCCTCTTCGCTGTCCACTGATAGTTCATAAGTTGCGCATTTCGTTATAACACCGGTCGTTGCGGTGACTTAGGTTTGCTTGCTACAATGAACATTCTTGTTTGTAGTCGCCGAGCTGAGCTCTGTTGGATTCTGGATCGCAGGTGCACGTGAATACTTCCCGACTGGCTAGTCAGCTGCAGCTCCGGAGGTGCAAATCATTCATGGCGGTGTCTGATATTGGAGATACCGGCTTTATGACAGACGGATTCTCTGCTGATGTTCTTCTGCGGTCCCACTGCTAAGAATACTCTGCTCTGGGTAACGCTGTCATCGCCGCCAATATCACGGACCTTCAGCATAGTTTCAGTTTGGATGTCTCCAGTTGGAATATTCCGGGCATTTTTTTTTTGTTTTTAATGGAAATTCTATCACCACTTCTGGATATTCATTGATGTCCGGCCCAGTTATTTAGGCACATTTTTTGCATTTTCTGTTAAGGATCCGATGCCATCGGGTGGCCATTACTGATGATATTTTCATAATGTATCGTTGCGTCACGGTTTTTTCCTGAGGACAGCTATTGGCAGTACATTCTTTTGGCGGGATTTCATCCAGGTGAGTCGCAGGTTTGATATGAAGCCTGCCTTACTTTTATCAGTTCGGGCAATGCATCAGTTGGCAGAGGATGAGCAATTAATGTTTTTAAAAGGGGCCGAAATTTTGCGTCGCGACTTTTATGTGGATGATCTACTGTTCTGAGGCGTCTCTATAGATGAAGCTATTAGCATAATGGAAGGAAGCATAAGGAAAGCAATATAAGCAATATTAGCATAAGGAAGTGGTGCTCCAATTTGGCTGAAGTACTGGATAAGGTGCCTGAAAAGATCAGGAGTCTTTCCTAAGGTTCGATGATGGCAGCAATTTCACAAAGACTCTCGGCCCTAAGGTTCTGCAACTGATCACTTGCTATTTTCACTTGCAACCTCAAAGCCCTTTGGTCTCATCGTTCTTTCTTCAGTAGCCTGACTCTATGACCCCTTAGCCAAAACAAAGCCAAAGATCTTTCTCCAGAAGCTGTGATGTTAGAAGTTGTCCTGGGATTAAAGTCTTCCTTAAGCTCTTGATTCTGACTGGGATATGATTTTTTGCAGCTTTTCCATCGCGAAGCGCGCTGAATTCCCTAGAAAGGCGCTAACATCGCAATCCAAAATCGAGATCTATGGATTCTGTGACGCCAGCATTGAGAAGAGCCCTCTCGTGTAAATATTTTCATCGCCAATCGAGTTTCGACTATTCAGGAGCTAACTAGAGCAATCCAGCTTAATCGAACTACCGAACTGAGTGGACGTGATCTGTGACGTGATCCCGAGCTTCGAGAAATCTCCAAAATAATTGCAGTTAACCAATGAAAAAAATGGGGTAACCCGATATAAGCGAAAAGACGCTGAAACACAATCTATTATAAGCAATATGAAAGCTTTTTATAACAGTTCCGATGTGTAAAAACAAAAACTAGTGCATAATTTTTTTTAAATAAATACGAGGCACGCAATGAGCTTATTGAGAAACCATCAAAAGAACGAGCGTAGAAGCTCACTAAACCAAAGAAACGGCTTCTACTCTTACTTTTCAACCCGCGATACCGCAAGGGAAAAACCGGCAATTAAAAGCAACCCGCTCTACTCACTCCAACTCCCGCGTCATGGAGTTCACAGTAAACAATTCCTTGCTAATATGCATGCCAATGCATATAAGTAAAAATCACAATGGCTGGTGGTTGCATTACTAACAATATTAATATTGCTAGACTTTTTTTCAGCCAACATGATCTCGTAGCTCGCATACGAGGAGTAAGGGTCTTATTTATAACTTTAGTGCCATCATTCGTATTTTAATTTGCGAATATGAAATCAATAATGATGCATTCACTTCATATGCCATGAAAACAGCCCCCCTTTTCGTAGTATCTGTTACTGGCTTTATGAAACGAATGTTAGCGCCAAGTGTGGCAGGTTCACTGCGTTAGTTTAGGATGCCATTTCCCGTAGGTCTGGTCTCCACTATAATTGACGTGTTGTCCAGAACGAAATGAGATCGTTCATGAGACAGCCTACGAGCCATACTTATTATACCCTTGCAGAGAATATTATAATTTTGTCCAAATGTGTGCAACGCATTTGTCGGGTCAAGCAGCAGCACGGCGTTTAATGTTTATGTTTAAATAATGTTTAAATAATGTTTATGTAATGTTTAGTGTATTTATTAGTGTAATGTTTATTTATTAGGCTTAAGTTTGTACAAAGGCTTTGTTGTTCGCAAGCCGACTCTTTCTCGGCCGCTCGACTCAACAAGCTTCTATAGAGAGTTTTAGCTCGCAGTGTCTAGGTCGGGCCGCCCTCTCCATTATTCGAGAGCTTTAGCTTCGCAGTGACCAGTCGGGCCGCCCTCTCTGTATTTTACTTGAGTCCCTGCATGCACCATATCCGGTCTATCTGCGGATCATCCGGCTTGATCTGCATGCAGAAATAAACATTTATAACGTTCAATTTAAATACAAAATCGTCTTTTATTTACGGCATCGAAAACTCTCGATGACCAAACAGCATTGAAGGAGTCATCGTCTGTCCGTCGGTCCGTCTGCCCGTCGGTCCGTCTGTCTGTTTCTATGTGAACTAGTATCTCAGTTTTAAAGCAATCGACTTGAAACTTTGCACACACTCTTCTTTCCTTTGCAGTATATAAGTCGGAACGACCGGGCCTACTATATCTTATAGCTCCCATATAACTGAACGAACGGAAATGACCCAACTTTCGTGTTTTTGAAGATAGAAAGCTGGAACTTAGTACAGATTATATTTTTGGTCAGTTAATCCGACATATCAAATTTTATAACGATCGGCTGACTATATCTTATAGTTGCCATATAACTGAACGATCGGAAATGGTTTTTGGGAGAAATACCAACTTTGGTATTTTTGAAGATAGAAGTTTGGGACTTTTTTTAGATTTTATATTATAATAAGTTGGGTTATATTATCATATTCTCATAAGGAGAGGCCACCTATATCCTATAGCTGCCACGTAACTGAACGATCGGAAATGACCCAACTTTCGTGTTTTTGAAGATAGAAAGATGGTACTTGGTAAAGATTATATTTTTGGTCAGTTAATCCGACATATCAAATTTTATAACGATCGGCTGACTATATCTTATAGTTGGCATATAACTGAACGATCGGAAATGGTTTTTGGGAGAAATACCAACTTTGGTATTTTTGAAGATAGAAGTTTGGGACTTTTTTTTAGATTTTATATTATAATAAATTGGGTTATATTATCATATTCTCGTAAGGATCGGCCAACTAAATCCGATGTTTGCGATATATATCCGGTTTTAACTGCAAGGGTTTCCTTTCTTGTTTTATTTTAAAACTTGAACTGGGAACGAATAAAACTTTCGTAAATCAAAATAACCTTTAAAACTCTGGAAGGATTTTGACTACTGCATAAAAGGCATGTGATTTTTACCAATTTTACCAATTTTACCAATTAGTATTATAGAGGTAAACGATTGCCGAGTCAAGATTCGAAGTGTTTTAAGGAGAGATGTGTGCTCTTATGTTTTCTTGTAGAATAATCAATAATCGATCCCCTAACCTAAATACCCAAAAAATTATCCCATTGCTTGAAGCTGCTTATGTCTGTACTAAGTTGTAATCTTTTCGTCGACTAAGTACACGACTAACCACGTTTACAAAACATCGTAAGCCACGTTACGTTCGCAGCAAGATTGCCTATTTGCCACCATGTCTGAGCTTGGTATACCAGCAAAGCTTATCACAGTTTGGAGAATGACATTGAGCAATACCATCATCTGTTAAAATAAGAAGTCGCCAATCCAAAACCTTCATTACAAGGTATTTGGTGACTCGCTATCTTGTTTGCACGGTATTAACCACCACATGTGTCCAACTCTTCAGATACGCTGATGATATTGATGTCAATGGCCACACCAAGCGTGATGTTACAGCTTACTTCGGCGCTTGAAAAGAAATAGGCTTTTTAGGACTAGCAATGAATATAGGCGCGGCGTCCTTTTCTGTGCTGACTGCAGAGAGCTAGATCTTTGATTCCGTCAAGTAATGTATCTACCTTGGCACTGCTACAACACATTGCCCGTAAGGAAGAAGACACTCCGGCTCGTAAGGTGTTTGAAGCGAAAATTGTTAGAAAACGGTAGAGAGGACGACCCCGAATGCATGGCAAGACGCGGCAATAGAAACCCTATCTACACTTGGTGTTTACCAATGGGGTTCATATTGTCTATATGTTGCAGTCTTCTTGTTTTAATACTGTTCCATGGTGGAAGCGCCGAGGTGAAAGTTTGTGACAAAATAAGTGCACCAAGTACAAACGAGAGTGCAAGCACTTGCGAATGCAACAACCCATAACGCTAATTATGTCAGTCAAGTCACGCCAGTCAATAAAATGTTACCTGCCAAGCGACGCCCAAAGTGCGCCATTTTGATGTATATATATGAGAAGAGTTTTTAACTCCACTCAGTTTTATTAGAGATAGTTATGTGTATTTAATGTTATGAATTCTGATTCCTTATATCTTAAAATTAGCATATTGTGTGCTGCTGCTTTCCGTCGTTCTTTCTGCTGATGCTGCTTCCTCGATGCTGCCCCACCGACGCTTTTTCTTTCAAGTTGCCATACTGCTGACCTTGTAATGTGTGGGTGTTCCTGTAAGTTCAAACAGAACCAAGATGCAAGGTGTTCTGCAAGGTCCAGAGGATATACCTTAGGGACGTATGGATGGGAGTGAAGGGCGTGCACTTCTTGTGGTCTTAGACTTAGCTCGACGGATGGGGGAGGTTCTTTTCACGTATCCATACTACACATCATCAAAACAAATTAAGTGCACTAGCTCGATAATTCATGAAGAAACCCGGATGATTTTACTTTATAATCAAATCCGAAAACAATGGAACAAATCCCCTAAAATTCAAATAGCTTCAGAGGAGGGAGAGAGTGATTGGATTAGTTGTAGGGTACTTAGATGGTCATTATTCCTTAGTCTTAACCCACCCGACCTTGGCGAGATCTAAGACGTTTGATTCGCCCCATATCACAATCCTATGTGATACCTCTAACGGTTAGAGCCTTAAACCTTCATAACTTCCAAAATACTCAAAGAAATATTCATATAAAGTTGATTCATTTTACCAATTAGGATTTTTTATTTAAATAAAGTAATATTTCCTTAACATCTATAAAAAATAATTTCATTATAATTCATGTTTATAATTTATATATATATATATATAAGAAGAATTTATATTATTAAGTTAAGTTCAGGAATTAAATTTTAGCTATATTTCAGATTAAATATTAAGAAATTTGCAATAATATAAATTCAAATTATTTACGATTTATGACGTACAAAATTTACCTTATAGGGCAAAAGTATATGTAGTTTCTTTTATTGGTATCCACTTACCGAAGTTCACCGCCGTTGAGCTCAAGGACAGGAATGCTATAGATGTTTATAAAAATATTTAATAAAAAATATTACACTAAAATTTGTTCGGCCATGCTCAAATATTATCGCAAAGTTCGTACAACAATTAAATTCAAATTTTTCTCTTTTAAATTCATTGTGATATACATATATATACAAATGTATATTTATTTATACTGTTTATACTGCCAATGTTTATAGAATTACACTGCTAATAGAATCGGATTCGCAGGAGTTTTCTCTCCGTGTAGCGAAACTATGGTGTCCATTAGGTCACAAAAAAAAACTGCACTGCAGCCGCCTGTCGACTCCACAAATGTATGAAAATGATTCCATCCGATTCTGTTGGAATTAATTCCGGTCAAATATTGGTGCATTCCTTAGCTCCTTACTTAGACTAGCTGATTGCATAATCTAGTACTAGCCCATTGCGTAACCTTGTACTAGCCGTTTACGTCATCTCGTACTAGCCGCACTGGCACGTGGCACTGGGGAAAATAATTCTTTAAAAAAAACTGCACTGCACTAACTCCAAAACATACCTGGCCTAAAATCACTAAATCACTATTTCACGGATATCCACAGCTAATTCCGCTGGGGTTTAATTAATTCTTCCATATATTTAATTATAATAAAAACGAGTTTACTTTTTATTAGGGTTGTTGGTTTTTAAAAAAATATCGTATTGATGATATTTGCAGTGAAAAAAATATCAATCGATAATATTAAGAAATATCACATAAAAAAATCGGTATATCGAGTATTTTTGATATTTTTTATGGTCAGCTAAAATTGAAAAAAGGTTATTTGTAAATTTAAAAAAGGTTTTAATATGTGTTTTCATCCGCCATGAACTGCAACTAAGAGCTATTTTTTATTTAAAAAGTGAATTTAAAAAACAACAAATATTTATACCCACTCTCAAGCAACTTTTATTTACGTTATTTGAAATAAAAAATAACAAAATTATTAAGGACATTGTATTCAAATTTAATTATAAAAAAACTTAATATAAAAAAAAGTTTTTTAAAACTTAATTAATTTATGGAATATGTACTAAATAATGCTAATTACCTAATTATTGCTAATGCTTACCTGCTTACCTGCTTACCTATTACCTAATGCTCCTAATTACTCTTAATTACAAAACAAATCTTTCTTCAATGATTTAAAAAAACTCTTTCGGTTATATGCTGGTCTGTCATTCGACTACGGGAGTCACAGACAATACATTTAATGGCAGAAGCCAACCGTTCAGATGAAACCGTACTTCCAGGCGTGATAAGATAACTTAATGCCAATTTCTGGCTTAAGAGTGACCAAACATAAAATATCGGAAATACCAACTCAAAAATATTATTATCGACTATTTTTGCCCAAAAAATATTCCGATAATAATATTTTTTTAAGAGAAAATATATCGATATATTGATATTTTGATATATTTCCGACATCCTTACTTTTTATAAATATAGGCTTAATAATGCAGCCTTATCTCTTAAGCGTATGCAAGTTAGTGTCTAAGCCTTCCTATGCAAATCTGGCCCTAACTATGCTAGATTAAAAAGCTCTAAAAAACTTTTATATGCTGCACTGACTGATTCTGCATAACTGATGCTGCACTATTATCTCGATATGCAAAAACCAATAGATAAGAATCGAGTGATATTTTTCGTTCACTTGTCCAAGGTGACCGGAGAATAATATATACAACACTTAAAGCTTTTGAAAGATCTTGCTTTCTATGTTTTCTATGATATGGATGCCCTATTGGAAATCAACACACTACCACCTTCATACTGCTGCCACACCTGCTGATATTCACACTGCTGCCATACTGCTGATTTTCATACTTTTATACTGCTGCTGTTACATCTTCTGCTCTCTTACATATATGTTTTTTTTTGGTGTTGTTGTATTCATGTTTATTATTTCGTTACAGACTATCATATGGGCCTACTGTACATATTTTGTTCCCTGACCGGGCTGTAAGAGCTGGGACCTGAGTTGTGCGGTACGGCCGTGAAGCAATGCTTCGCACAACTCTGGCGCCCTATTCCTCCCGCCCGTTGCGTGCTCTCTCCAGGGCTCTCAGCTTCATCATAGTCTTGGCCACGAATACGGCAATGGCTTCCCATTTCCTGGCGTCTGGAGCATTTGAGGCACCATGCTGCTGGGTGTAAGGGGCTCTTCCAAGATCTCCTCCAGGGTTAGTCGATCCTCCACAAATCGCCTGCATTCGAAGAGGACGTGGAGAGGGTCCTCTGTGACTCCACTACAGCACAACGGGCAGCAGTCCTTGCTTTCGTGACCAAAGCGCTTTAGATAGCTTCGGCCCTGCGTGAGGTAGACGTCTTCATTCCTTCCTTCCGGTCCACTCCCCCACGTCCGGAATGAGCCGAAACGTCCAGCGTCCTTTGGATGATTCCTCCCATTGCCGTTGCCTGTTTGTCAAACTTGTGCCTCTCACTTCCCTCTTCCTGACCGATGCCGAAGAAAGGCTGTACTAAGCCATGTTGGCCAGCTCCTTCCTCTCTCGGAGCAGCTCTTGGATGGGTATCAGCCCCGCAATCACGAGAGCCGCGTCGTCCGACACCGTCCTAAAGGCGCAGGACGTCCGTAGCGCGTAGAGGCGGTGGTCTGCCTCGATTCCTCGTGCGTAGGACCTTACTCCCATCGCCTCGGCCAACACTGGGCCCGTGTACAGCATTTGAGAGCTCACCACTCTAGTGATGAGCTTGCGCCTTGCCTGCCTCGGTCCTCTGATATTGAGGTATCCAACCAGACCCCTAGGTATTTTATTTCTCTCCTTATTTCTTCCGGCTCGAAATCAGCACGGCTTCCGTCTTTTGTGGGGCGAGGTGAAGGCTGGCGCTAGACATTCATGCCCCCACTTTCGCCACCGCGGAGTTTGTTAGGGTTTCCACCCCGCGAACTTCGCCAACACCACTAGGGCTATATCGTCGGCGAATCCTACGATGCAAGTACCCTCCTCCATAGGTAATCGGAGGACTCCATCTTCGAAACGAATCACACGCACACATGCATCCGTGTATGTGAATGTGTGACACGCATACTTACAAAGAACAATCCAAGCGCAGACCAACCTTCTTCAGAGACTGAGAAACAGAATTTCTGTTACAGAAAGCATTCAATGAGAATATGAGCGTCAGATGAATAAACGATGAGCGTAAGAAAGAGAGTAAGAACTCGCTCTGGGGCCTGTCGCAAGAAATATTTGCGTCCATTTTCGTTGTATGAAATGGGTTGTCTATATGCTGTATGGCTTGAACTCAAGGTGCCTTTACTCCTGCGCGTCGGTGCCTTGAGCTCGCTACCCCTGTACCCCCCATCTTCTAGCCCTCTGGCACTCTTTGCGGAGAGACGAGATTCGACTTTTCCACCACGGGGCCGGCTTGTGATGCCAAGCAAAGGTCGTGCGCGCCTTCATGCTCGCCTTGCAGGCAGCATCAAGGACCGTAGGAAGCAGATTCCGCAGATTCGTTAGCTTTAGCGTGGAGATCAAGCTCCGCCGTTCGCACATCGGTTTCCAATTGTTGGACGTCCAGCGTGTCTTGCCAAAACGCCTTGCCGCAGGTGGGAATGCCTGGCATGGTTCCGAGAAAGCAAAGTATGGCCTCGTGGTCGCTGGCCGTGTAGATATTGGTGATTCTCCACTTTGCGGTCTGATCCAAACTCACGCTGACGAAGGTAAGGTCGATAATGGAACCGGCGCCTGCTCTATTGTATTTTTCCTGGTTGCCCTCATTGAGAAAAGCCTGGTCCAGGGGTTCTAGGATCTCCATCAAGCCTCTGCCACTAGCATTCGTGGTGGAACTCCCCCACTCCTGTGCCAATGCGTTAAAGTCCCCCGCTATTAGCACTGGGTGTTTGCCTCAGGAATCTACCGCTAGCTCTTCTAGAACCTTGCACTACGCATTGAGAGAGAGGCTTGGGGCTTGGTAGCAACTATACACCCATGTACCTCCCCACTGGATTCTCACGAACCCTGCAGCTCTCCTCACTTGACTTGGCCCTTCCGCGGAACTGTTGCAGATCCCGATTGCCGCCTTGCCTGGTTGCTGGTCACCCACTCCTCGCCTGGTCCGATGCTGTACGGCTCGCTAGGGACAGCTATGTCGACATTCACTTCGCCTACGGTGTGCCGCAGAAGGTCCTGCGCCGCTCTGCATTGATTCAGATTGAGCTGAATCACTTGCATCCTGCCTATCCTTTACTGCTTCATTGGAGTGTGGACACCGTCGACTTCCTGCTAGGTGTTTTCCCTCCGTCTCACCTTTTGACGCTCAAACGTAGCAGGTACTCTCGTTTGGGCAATTAACGATTTTATGGGCGCTTTTGATACAACGGATGCAGCATCCGCTCCTATCCGTGGGGCTTCGGCACTTGCTCGCAATGTGGCCAACTTCCAGGCACCGGTAGCACCTCGGTTGACTCTGCCTCACCCGAATCCGACAGTCCATCCGATCCTCACTCTCCCTTTGCTCGCAACTGCGGTCGCGATCTTGCTGGGCAGACCGATAATAGTGGTCTGCGTGTCCCTGGATCTTGCGCGAAGGCTCCTTATCGTGACCGACTTTCTATTCACTTCAAACTGCTCGGCTAGAGCAAGCCGGATGTCCGCTTCCGTCGCTAGCGGGTCGAGGTACCTCTAATCTCCAGGTACTTTGTCTTTCTTTCCTCGGTAAGCAGCTTCGTGTAGCACCTTTTCCAGGTTCCCTCTCATCGCGTCCGTGCTATCCACACAGCTCGAGCTGTGTTTTTTGACAGCTCGAGCAGAAGGTTCTCTGTTGCGGTGCGGCGCACCTTCTGGACATTTTGGCTTAATTTCTTTAGCTGTCCGTCCTGCCGTCTGGTGACCAAAGCAAGCACCTCGCTATACTTCATCCCCCTAGCTTTCACGACTACCGCGTCGGGTCGGGTTGATGTTCTTGGCTTCCTCCGAGTTGCTGTTTCCCATCCTGTTTCAGGAGCTGCGATCTGTGCAGCCCCCTATTCCCGCGCTACGGGCATCCAGGTGACTTAAAATCCGCTGGGAACGCCCATCTCATCGAGATTCTTGGGGGTTTCGCCGAGGCCAGTGGTTCGCCTCTTGGTGGTGGAGACGTGCTGTCCTGGCTAAGCCGTCGCCACGGATCAGTCTGGGCTGCAGCTTCCTTGCGCCGAATGGGGATGGTTTGCGTTTGTTGGTCCGACTTCGCAATATCTGCCTGACCGCACCTCGAACAGGCGTCCCTGCATCGCTGGGGTTGGAAAGGGTCCCGCTTAGGCCTTCCTGCAGTTCCTTCATCCTGCAGAACACCCCCTTCATTTTGAGATTGATGCTCCTCACTTGTTTCTCGTGCGTTTTCTGGATAATGTCCTCCAATATCACCTCCTCCTCCTTTTTTGTTCCTTCGTCCTTTTTGGGGTTTTCTTTACTTCACCCGGGGGTACACCGCCTGTTGGCATCGCTGTGCTCCGTGTTGCCTGCAGAATGGGTGACCGCAGGATCTTTGAGCTGCTCAGAAAAGCTCGGACGAGCAATCTTCCTCCTAATTTTGTTGGCTTGTCGCTACTACTGCCGGGGCGGCCAAGCTAGCCACCGCCTCGTCAGTCGCGAGTGGGGTGCTTTTTGGGGCCTCCAGAACGCGTGCCACGACAGTGGGTTTCCCCAAGGGTGAATTTCCTCTTGAGTGGTTGCCACCTGGAGTATTTGTATATATGTGTCTGTCTGTCCGTGTTGATGTTTTTTCGATTAGACTTTTTATATGGATCATGGTGCATAATATGCATATGTGACGAGACACATGTTTTTATCACTTTGTTACACTAATTGCACTTCGCTGTCTGATTGCTTCACCACAGATCACCAATTGACCCACCCCACCAAATGAAAAAATTTTGCGATATAATTTTATTATTTTTTCGAAAAAATATCGGTATATTGATTTAAATTATAATCAACAACCCTATTTTTAAACCCTTGCAGAGGGTATTAAAATTTTTGTCCAAAAGTGTGCAACGCAGTATATTCTTGATCAGGATCACCTCCTGAGTTGATATGAGCATGTCCGTCTGTCCATCTGTCTGTTTCTACGCAAACTAGTCTCTCAGTTATCGACTTGAAACTTTGCACACACCCTTCTGACAGACAGACTGATACTGCAAAGTCAGATAAGCAGATGCAAACCATCTCCATGCGGCGCAAGGAAGCAGACACGGCGAAGGCTCCAAAAACATCAGCCGCAGCACCAGGAACAGGATGGGAAGCTGCTACCCGAAAGAAGACTAGGACGTTCGCCCGCCCCGACGTTTTAGTCGTGAAAGCCAGGGGCATGAAGAATTGCGATGTGCTTGTCTTGGTCACCAGACGGCAGGACGGCCAGCTAAAGGAATTTTGCCAAAATGTGAACATGATGCGCCACTTCGCCAGAAAAACCTTCCGCAGAAGGGAACCTTCTGCTCGAGATCTCTAAAAACCGAATGGATAGCACGGATGCTACGAGGGAGAACCTCTAGAAGGTGCTACAGGGAGCTGCCGAAGTGCGATCACTGTGTCAGGACACAAGAAAAACACAAAGAAAAAGGACACAAGACGGAAGAGGACATTCGAAAAGCTATCGAAAACCAGCTCGACGTGGACGGGAAATCGGTGCTGATCAGGAACCTAATCGCAACATCTAGGGACACGCAGAGAACTATCATTGGAGTGCCTAGCGAAGATTGGATAGACCGGGCGATTCCGGCGAGGTACAGTCAACCGAGGTGCTACCTATGACTGGAAGTTGTCCATATCGCGAGCAAGTGCCGAAGCTCAATCAATTAAAGCGGATGCTGCATTCGCTGTGGCGAAAGCGGACATAAAAACGCCTAGTGCTCCGATAAGAAAAAGCGCAGGATAGATTGATTCAGCTTAATCTTAATCACTGCAGATCGGCGCAGGAAATTCTTCTACACACCTTAGGCGAAGAGAAAGCTGTGTCACCCCGGTCACCAGTCAAGAAACTCCCAATCCGGATTCGCTAGCGCTTATGCGCAACGTTTCCTTGATGTAGCTGAGGCGCGACGCATGGTCTTTGACGGCAAACTCCCAATCCGGACTCGCTAGCGCGTATGTGCGGTGTTTCCTAAGCATAGGCGCGACGCCCAGCGGCCAACTCCCGATACGGAATAGCTAGCGCGTATGGGCGGTATTTCCTTGGCGTAGCGCAGGCGTGACGCCCAGTCCTTGGCCCATCACAGATAGCGTATGCGCGCAAGTGTGTGAAGACTAGTCGCAGACGACCCGATAATGTGCCCGAAGAGTAGGAGGGCAGACAGAGCAACAGGAACAGCAGCGACCGAGCAGCAGCAGCGACAATAGAAACAGGAACAACAGGAAACGCCAACGTCGGAACCGAGCGGAACCCAGAAGGAGCAGGATCCGAAGAAGAGTCCAGTTGTGAGTTGTGAAAAATGTTGTGAAGAAGAAGAGTTGTGACAAATGCCTTTCATCGGCGGAATGTTGAGCGGACGACTAACCAGAGTTATGCACTAAGGATGTAGTCTCATGTGTGACGTTGAAAAAATAGATTTTTTTTTCATATATTTCGAAAGTACTGTTTATTGAGAATGTACTGTTGAAGTTTCAAATAAAAATATTTAATAATGACATAATCGAGAGCGCGCTTACACCGAATAGTATGAGTTACTCGGTAGCGACTAAACTTTAAACGCGTTTTTCTCGGAACGATATTTTTGTGTGCGGCGCAGGTGATTCACAAAATTCTATGGTACCGATCTAGCTGAAATTTGGATATGTTGTTCTAAAAAGTAACACCTCTCTCCCGTACTAGAATCATTTATTTTTAATAATTTTTATTTATCATAAATTTAAAATAAATTTTTTAAATTTAAAAATTTTTTTTTGGGAGTTTGCCATTTTGTTGTTTATAGATGAAAATATTTTGTTATAGTACGGGACAAAGCCATAAGCTTACAAAACAATAATCTATTAAAATTTTTTGTGTCGGATGATTTTAACAGTCGAAATCACCTGCACCAGGGATCTACCACTTTAATTGTGTATGCATACTTTGGCATGCTATAAAGTGTATTAAGCTACACAAGAATAAATTAAACAAAATATTTTCAAACGCCCTTACAACTTATATTTTGTTTAAACTTAGTTTCAATAACAAATTTTCCAATTTTTTTCAATCTTACTAAAGGTTTTATAACGTTTATATGCTATCTGTATTATTTCTGAGCTCGGGCAATCACGTCAAACTATTAATTCAGTGGAACAAACCTACAATCTCTGTGTGCTAGCCGCGAGCGGCTAAATTGTCGCTAGCGGAAAGAAGAAAAACAGTTTGTTACAGCTGACTTAGCTATCTTAGCGAGCCGTACAGCGTTGGAGCTGGCAAGGAGTGGGTGCCCGACATCCCGGACAAGGCGGTAATCTGGATATGCAATACGTTCGCGTACGCGCCGAGATGAATGGTGAGAGGAGAATGGTTCGTGAGAGTTCAGTGGGTAGGCACAAGGGTATAAAGCGGTTACCTAGCACCAAGCCATTCGCACGACGCATATTGCAAAGCTCTAGCAGAGCTAGCTCTAGAGGTAAGCATTAGGTGCTAAAAGCTGGGGATTTCAATGCGAGGGCTCAGGAGTGGGGGAGTCCCACCACGAATGCTAGAGGCAGAGGCTTGTTAAAGATCTTAGCACCCATGGAACTGGGTCTTCTAAAACCTTTAAAAGAGCAAGTGACTGATCCATCGTCGACCTGATCATTGTCAGCGGCAACTAAGGTCAGATCTCCAAGTGGGGAATTGCCACCATGTACACGGCCAGCGACCATGAAGCCATACTGTGCTTGCTTGGAATCAGCCGGGCATTCTTGAACCAGTCCGGGGGTCTAATGATTCTTCGGTGGCACTTGCGCCGGTCCGTGATGAGGCCTGCAAGTCAAGCATGTAGGCGCGTACAACCTTCGCTCTGCACCACCAGCCTGTTCCGTGGTGTACCAGCCAGATCTCGTCACTCCGTAAAGAGTGTCTGAGGGCCAGTAGATCTCTGTAGCGAGCTCGTGGTACGAGAAAGTACGAATCGTGGTACGAGCTCGCAGGGGCAGAGACACATCGACTTCATGGCAGAGAGGAATAGACTCCCATACGGGACAGCAAGCAAGTGGTGTTCCTCAAGCTGTGCGACGAGTCAGAACACGACCCGTGGGGTCAAGCATACAAAATCGTGACGAAAAAGGTAAGGGCGGGGAGCCAACCCTCCTCCAATTACTAGGTCATACGAGGGCCATAATCGACTTATCTTTCCCTAGCGAACAAACGGAGGAAACTCGCCCGACGTTAGAGGACATGGAAGTGGAGTCGTTGGAGATTGGCCGACTCTATATGTCATATACATAAGTGATATATCAGAAATGTCATAACTTTCGGATTCTATTTTTGACAAATAATAGGGCATACAAAATTTCATAAGGATCGGCCGACTATATCCTATAGCTTTTTTTTATAGCTTTGCTTTTATTTATTGAATCTTTTCTTAATTTTGAGACTAACATTAAGTTGACGAATCTTCACATTAAAATTAAAATTTAAAATTTTTTAAAATTGGCTCATGTTGAGGCTGGGGCTCATATGATAGAGTCGGCAAATTAAACACATTGGTGGCAGGATTTGGTTGGAAGACATTTTTAAGGTGTTTGGCAAACGTGCTGGTTCTGTCTGCGTCGCTGCCCACCCGACTATGAAATTTCTAATAAGCATCGCGGTTTCTTTCGGTGAGCTCAGAGTTGGGTGAGCTCTCCATAGTGAGTGTTTTGTACTGTTAGTTGACAATTGCTCTATGTAGCGGCGGTGAACATACGTTTTTTTCTTGCTGTAGAGCTTGATCAAGTTGACGTGACGCATGTTTTAATCTTTGCTTAGCAGATGGCGATCTGTGACATTGCATTCTCGACGTTACGTCGCTTTTCGAGGACTAGCTGTTCGATTTGTAGATTTGTCTTCTTTTGAATGCATTGTGTGTTTATAGTTTGAGGTGTTAAAACTCAAGCTGCAGAGACGAGTACAGACTCCAGTGAATTAACAAAACTGTGTACGTTGGCCTCGTCGCTGAGGAGAGGACTCAGCTCAATGTGTGAGCTGATATGCTTCCTGTACTTAACCCAATTGGTTTTATTTGAGGTCAGTTTTGATGATTGATCTCATGTTCCTGGGTGTCGGAGTAGAGTAAAAAGGACAGGCAAGTGATCAGATGAAAGATCCGAAAGGCATTCGGCGCTTATCAGATTTTTAGGAATCTTTTTGATAATCGCAAAGTCTTTTAAATCGGGAAGTTTCTTTGGGTCTGCCGGCCAGTATGTTGGTGTGCCAGAAGAAACATAGTCTAGCTTGTCGTTAGCTTTGATAATTGCATTATAGAGCTGCTTTCTTTTTGGGGTCACTAGATGAGATCCCCAGTGTGTGTGCTCGGCATTGTAGTCTCCTGCTGAAGTGGTCTCCTAGTCAGTTGAAAAACTGCATAAACTCATCTTCGGCTATGGTGAAGCGTGGGGGGCAGTATACGGCGGCTAGAGTTAATTGCTTGCCAGTATTTAGGTGTATATTTATGGATGTGGCCTGTAGGTAGTTTTTAGCAAATTTCGTATGATAATGGTTCTTAATACGGCATCTGATTAAAATTCCAGTTCCGCCGTGTGCTTTACCATCTGGATGATTTGTTCCATAGAATGAATATCCTCGTAGTTGGAAATTGTATCTGTTGGTAAGATTTGTTTCTGAAAGCAGCATTACGTCGATTTGATTGTCTAGTAGGAATTGCGCTAGCTCGAGTTTATGCTGCCAAACGCCGTTAGCGTTCCACGTAGATATTCGTAGGGAAGTCATTGTTTGGATTGTTGTGAAACCAGCATTTGTATTAATAGATTTTGGTTTCGCATAAGATCTTGCATAGTTGTACGCATAAACGACATAAACTCCGTAAGGCTTTGTTGTAGACTGCACATCAGAGCTTCAAAGTTACTTTTTGGCTGCTCCGGCGGTCTGGTGGATGAGACTTTTCAGCTCCTTATAAACTGGGTAACCTCTATAGTTAGCAGTGTGGTTTCCACCGCAGTTACCGCACTTTTTCGAGTTTTGGTCATCTTTGCTCGCTGGGCAGTGTGCGGAGTCATGAAGCTCACCACAAACTACACAAACCGGGCGCAGTTTACAGTAAGACCTTGTATGGCCATATTCTTGCCCACTGCGTTTGTGCGGCTCCGCAACTGCAATTCTGCGGTGCAGCAGGAACTGAAGATTGTATATAGGGTGCACTTCGTATTTCTTTAGGGGCTTAATTTGTGGTTCGAGCTCAACCTTAAAGAATGGCTGCGGCTTTCTATCCCTGTTTGGGATATTGAACACTGTCTTAGCGCCTTCTCTTGTAGCACCTTTGTTATCTCTGCAGGTGATACTTCGGGCTCTATGCCCTTAAGTACGAATTGCAAGCCCTTGCTGCTTTTTAGCTGATACGTGTAAAAGTTCTTTTTTTTGTCGGTGAGGTATTTCGATAATACTCTGTAATTATCTTCAGACTTCGTTTGAAATGTTGTTTCCTGGATGTTGCCCTTTACGAGTGGTATTATGTGGAAGTTGTCCTTGCCAATGAGCTCTATAATTTTGTTGACAAGAACGTTGGAACTTTTTTCTCGTATGTAAATTGGCGGGGGCTTAGGCTTCCTTTTTTCGACTTCTGTAGATTCGGCTTCATCCTCATAGTCTGCCAAGATTTTAAAACGGTTTGAGTTCGTGGGCGTTTCTATTACAGCTATGTTAGCATTGCCACGGGTTATTTTGCGTTGAGAGTTTAGGGGGCTCAGCTTCCTTTTGATTTGGATGTAGCGATCCATACCAGTCTGCACAGCCGGCTTAATATTTTCTTTGTTTTTGGTCTCCTTTTCGGGCAGCACAGCGGCAGAAGTATCAATGTTTGCGCTGCTAACTGATGACGTCGTTAAACGCGCTGTTGTTGCAGTTGCGGCTGCAGAGACATCGATAGTAGCGAGGGGAAGCAAGAACGCGCTCTCTCGCTCTCTACGTTTAAGAACTCGGTCAAATTTGGGGTGATTGTGTGCGAAAGTCGTTTAGACTCATTGCAATCGAGGTTTAGTTTGTTCGAGTTGTAAATGTTATGTTTTATATTAATTAATTAATTAATCTAAATAAACATTAGCGATTTCATCGCTGAAAGCGTATTTTCGCGTTGTTGTTGATTTACAGAACCAGTCACTGCACTTTTTTGATATTATTGAATACTTTTTCCAGGAGCACAATAAATACGCGTCTGCATGCGACGACGATGCCATTTCGAATATCTTATAGCTGACATAAAAATGAAAGATCGGAAATGACCCAACTTTTGTGGTTTTAATGATAGAAGTTTAGAACTTTATACAGGCTCTATCTTTAAAATTGATCCGACCTACTTAATTTCATCAAAATATCTTATAGCTGTCATATAACTGAACGATCGGAAAAGGTAAACGATCGGAAAACAAAAGTTGGTAAAGATACCTTTGCACAGTGGTTGCTCCCGTAGGCCATAAATCCAAAAATCGACTTGAAAATAATTAGTCAAAATGTAAATAATTTGTCTCTAAATTGACCACATTTTTTCATTGCAAGCTAGTTTTGTCCGGAAATCTAACGAGACATTCTAAAAACAGAATGCAAAGTGTGAATTTTGGTGTAAATTTCGTTACAATATCTGAACTAGAAGTACTTATGGCCGCGGCCCAATACAAGCCCAACCACTGTGCTTTGGTATGGGTAGAAAAAAGTTTTGGATTTAAATTTAATTTAAAATTCCTATAAGGACCGGGGAACTATTTTCGTTATTTTCGATATATATACAATTTTAACTGCAAGGGTATATCAACAAGCTAGCTTTCCCTTCTTCTTAACCTTATGTCCGAGTGTGACCAGCTTGTATTTCTTAAACGTATCTTGTAAAATTCGAGTATCTCCCACACCTAGTGCACAGCAAAGATGAAAAAGATTATATACACTTTCTGGAGAGAGAATTTTCCAGTCAAGACCCTATCGAAGAGCCCAATTGCTCTCGGTGCTCCTTTGTTAATGGAATTGCTATTTCATATGGGAAATGAAATTTAACAATTTTTAGTGTTCCCTATTCTCCTCAATCGTGCTAATCCGAATGAATTTTGTTCCTGGAGTGCCGAAAACTTTTCACTGCAAAAAATTCATTCTTGTTTGTTTCTGCCAAAATGGTCGACCTGAAGCGATAAATTTCTTCTTTGCAGAACATTTTTTTTTTAATATAAGAAGCTCCGCATTATTTGTCATAGTATAATAATAACACAGTGCGACAAAAACAAAATTGGAGGAACTTTTGAAGAGACCTAGTAGGAATTATCCATTTCTTGTAAGTTGTACCAACAAAATGGCGTCAAAGTCCATTGCAAAAGTCCATTGCAAGTCCTACAACATTGAACTATTGAAAAACGTCAAAAATTTTTAAATCGGTAAAATACGCGTAAAGGAATTTTTAAAAGCAAAAAAACTACCAAAAAAGCGTTTTTTCTAAATAAATCAAAATTTTGAGGGTGTTAGAAATATTTCAAATACCGTTTTGTACTATATTCGACCTAATAAACAATTTCTACTAGGTATCTTCAAAAGTTCTAAATCACTGTCGCACCGTGCAAGCTTAGTAAAAAATGGGGGGTCTTTTTATACCCTTGCAGAGGGTATTATAGTTTTGTCCAAAAGTGTGCAACGCAGTGAAGGAGACATCTCCGACCCTATAACGTATATATATTTTTGATCAGGATCACCTCCTGAGTTGATATGAGCATGTCCGTCTGTCCGTCTGTCCGTCTGTCCGTCTGTCTGTCCGTCTGTCTGTCTGTTTCTACGCGAACTAGTCTCTCAGTTTTAAAGCTATCTTCTTGAAACTTTGCACACACCCTTCTTTCCTTTGCACGCAGTATATAAGTCGGAACGGCCCGGATCGGTCGACTATATCCTATAGCTGCCATATAACTGATTGATCGGAAATGGTATAACTTTGGTGTTTTTAGAGTAAGAGAATTCAAATTTGACACAAAAGCTATTTTTGGCAAAATAATACGACGTGCCAAATTTTATAAGGATCAGTCGACTATATCCTATAGCTGCCATATAACTGAACGATCGAAAATGACCCAAATTTCGTGTTTTTGAAGATAGAAAGCTGAAACTTAGTACAGATTCTATTTTTGATCAGTTGATCCAACTTACCAAATTTCATTAGGATCGGCCGACTATATCCTATAGCTGCCATATAACTGAACGATCGGAAATGGTTTTTGGTAGAAATACCAACTTTGGTATTGTTAAAGATAGAAGTTTGGGACTTGTTTTAAATTTTGTATTATAATAAATTGGGTTATATAATCATATTCTCATAAGGATCGGCCAACTATATCCGATGTTTGCGATATAAATCCGGTTTTAACTGCAAGGGTATATCAACTTCGGCTCCGCCCGAAGTTAGCTTTCCTTTCTTGTTTTAATATAAGAAGCTCCGCATTATTTGTCATAGTATAATAATAACACAGTGCGACAAAAACAAAATTGGAGGAACTTTTGAAGAGACCTAGTAGGAATTATCAATTTCTTGTAAGTTGTACCAACAAAATGGCGTCAAAGTCCATTGCAAGTCCTACAACATTAAACTATTGAAAAACGTCAAAAATTTTTAAATCGGTAAAATACGCGTTAAGGAATTTTTAATAGCAAAAAAACTACCAAAAAAGCGTTTTTTCTAAATAAATCAAAATTTTGAGGGTGTTAGAAATATTTCAAATACCGTTTTGTACTATATTCGACCTAATAAACAATTTCTACTAGGTATCTTCAAAAGTTCTAAATCACTGTCGCACTGTGCAAGCTTAGTAAAAAATGGGGGGTCTTTTTATACCCTTGCAGAGGGTCAAGACCCTATCGAAGAGCCCAATTGCTCTCGGTGCTCCTTTGTTAATGGAATTGCTATTTCATATGGGAAATGAAATTTAACAATTTTTCGTGTTCCCTATTCTCCTCAATCGTGCTAATCCGAATGAATTTTGTTCCTGGAGTGCCGAAAACTTTTCACTGCAAAAAATTCATTCTTGTTTGTTTCTGCCAAAATGGTCGACCTGAAGCGATAAATTTCTTCTTTGCAGAACATTTTTTTTTAATATAAGAAGCTCCGCATTATTTGTCATAGTATAATAATAACACAGTGCGACAAAAACAAAATTGGAGGAACTTTTGAAGAGACCTAGTAGGAATTATCCATTTCTTGTAAGTTGTACCTACAAAATGGCGTCAAAGTCCATTGCAAAAGTCCATTGCAAGTCCTACAACATTAAACTATTGAAAAACGTCAAAAATTTTTAAATCGGTAAAATACGCGTAAAGGAATTTTTAAAAGCAAAAAAACTACCAAAAAAGCGTTTTTTCTAAATAAATCAAAATTTTGAGGGTGTTAGAAATATTTCAAATACCGTTTTGTACTATATTCGACCTAATAAACAATTTCTACTAGGTATCTTCAAAAGTTCTAAATCACTGTCGCACCGTGCAAGCTTAGTAAAAAATGGGGGGTCTTTTTATACCCTTGCAGAGGGTATTATAATTTTGTCCAAAAGTGTGCAACGCAGTGAAGGAGACATCTCCGACCCTATAACGTATATATATTTTTGATCAGGATCACCTCCTGAGTTGATATGAGCATGTCCGTCTGTCCGTCTGTCCGTCTGTCTGTCTGTCTGTCTGTCCGTTTCTACGCGAACTAGTCTCTCAGTTTTAAAGCTATCGTCTTGAAACTTTGCACACACCCTTCTTTCCTTTGCACGCAGTATATAAGTCGGAACTCGTGATCGATCGGAAATAGTATAACTTTAATGTTTTTAGAGTTAGAAAACAATACGACATGCCAAATTTCGGCCGACTATATCTTATAGCTGCCATATAACTGAACGATCGGAAATGGTTTTTGGTAGAAATACCAACTTTGGTAGTTTTGAACATAGAAGCTTGGGACTGTTTTTTTTAGATATTTTATTGTAACTAATTGGTTTTATTATGATATTCTCATAAGGATCGGCCAACTATATTCGATGTTTGAAATATATATCCGGTTTTAACTGCAAGGGTATATCAACTTCGGCTCCGCCCGTAGTTAGCTTTTCTTTCTTGTTTTAGTTGCTATTATATAATGTATTTTTTATTATATTGAATTTTTGTAAACCCCTTGTGAATGTTACTTCAATGTTATTTTTCAGTGCACCCTTATGGATGGGAAAAAATAATTCTCGCACCAATGTATTGGTGAATTTATGCATTGGTTATGCAAGAAGGTGCAAGCTGTAGTAAAAAATGGGGGGTCTTTTTATACCCTTGCAGAGGGTATTATATTTTTGTCCAAAAGTGTGCAACGCAGTGAAGGCGACATCTCCGACCCTATAAAGTATATATATTTTTGATCAGGATCACCTCCTGAGTTAATATGAGCATGTCCGTCTGTCTGTCTGTCTGTCTGTCTGTCTGTCCGTTTCTACGCGAACTAGTCGCTCAGTTTTAAAGCTATCGTGTCATATGATAACTCCAGGGGATTAGTTCTAGTTGGATTTTTATTTAGAAGGAGCAGCAAAGGTGCCGCTCCATCATTTAGATGGAGCAGCTGAGGTGCCGCTCCAACGATCAAAATGTCTCTGTTCTTTTACAATATTTCTTAAGTCTAAGTAAGGCTAAGTCTCGTAGCAGCGCTGCTCGCAGGCGGCGGCAGAGAGACGGCTATGTACTTATATATAAAGGTATATAATAATATACGTTGTTATGCGCTCTCAAGTGGAGGCGCGAGGGGTATGCATATGCTGACCGTTTGTTACGATTATGCTGACACTAGCACTTTCTGTGTGCGGGCTACGCCATAACGATCGGTTCATATTTCGGCCACTTAGGGTTTATGACCGGGACTTTGGATAATGTAAACACTGCAACAAAGTGTTACAGTGCGCACCCTTTAAGTACTCTCGGTACAGTGGGTATTCAATATATGTGCATACTACATCTCCCTCCTTTTGAAAAATAACGTAATATAATGAAGTTATTTTGTTATTTTTATTATTTGTTTTATGTTGTTAGAATCATAGAAAATGAAATTATTAAAAGAATATGTGTATTTATTTATCTATGTATGTGTGTCTTTGTATGGCCATACTATGTGCAATTTATGGAATAAAGATTTTTAGTCTATCCTTATGAACTGTTTGTTTTTTATGTTTATAATTTTTTATTACTATGTTATCTCTATCTCCTATTTCCGTTACTATATACGGACCTGTATATTTAGGATCTAACTTATGACCTGTCTCGTTTTTTAATAAAACTTTGTCACCTACTGATATATCTATATCCCTTACTTTAAGATCGTATAGTAGTTTATTTCTATTTTTATTTGCTTCTAACATAACTCTAGCTCTTTTATAGGCTTCTTCTAATCTATACTTACTCTCCTTAGCATAGTCATGAATATTATATAGTGCTTCTACACTATCTATGCTATTAAAATGTTTTGGCAAATTACTTGTTTTACCGAATACTAGCTCATATGGACAATAAGTATGTGCCATAGAGGGGGTCGTGTTGAAACAGAAGACAAAATATTGAAGCCATACGTCCCAATCAGTTTTATCAGCCGATATGTAAGATCGTATGTATTCATTGAAAGTTCTATGACTTCTTTCTATTGTTCCAACTGTCTGGTGGTGGTGTGCTGTGGATGTAATATTTTTAATATTTAAATATTTGCACAAATCGTCTATAATTGAATTCTTATATTCTGTTCCCATGTCCGTAATGAACGTCTTTATTGGACCGTACTTCAGGATAAAAGATTCAAATATTGCTTTAGCGACAGTATTGGCGTTTTTATTTGGAACAGGTATGGCAACTAAATACTTAGTTAAATCACATATTAAAGTGACTGCATACTCATTGCCCTTTTCTGATTTTGGCAGTGGACCAATAGTGTCCACTATCACTCTGTCGAAAGCATTTATTGGTGTGTCTGTAATTGTTAAAGGGGTCTTAGTGTGTTTAGTTATTTTTGATTTCTGGCATTTTTGACATTTTCTTACGTACTCAGTTATATCTTTAGACATGCTTTTCCAGTAATAGTGTCTTTTTACTTTGGCCAAAGTTTTTGATATGCCAGTATGACCTCCTTGAATTGGATCATCATGAAATGTAGACAAAATTGCTTCTTTTTCTTTTAAATTTGTTATTTGGGTCACCGGGTTGAGTAGCGCTACTCTTAATGTTTTCAATATTTTATTGCTTATTAATTTAAATTTATCTATTGAAGTATATTCAAAGATATTTTCCCACGGTGCCACTTTGAGTTGGCTGATTTTATGTATACCGGCTTGCATTTCAAGCCTTTGGAAAAATTGATCTAAATCAATAACTCCATTAGTATATAAATCGCTAACATCGTATCTTGCAGTAATTTTTCTGCCTTGTTTAAATAAACATAACATATTTTTTATCTGCAAGGTCACTACTTTACGTACTTCATCATTGTTTATGACGTCGTATACGTTGGGCTTAGAAGCTTTATTTAAAGATTGCCTTGGCAATTCTTGTTCTTGATTTTCCGCGCGGAATTTTTGTCTACTTTAATATCTAGTAGTGACTTTTAATACATTTCTAGTTATATTTTGTAGATCTTTGATGGTTATTCTTGATAACGCATCAGCTACATGATTATCTTTTCCCTAAAAAATTTTCGACTGTAAAGTCGACTGCCCAGTTGCTTGGAACAAATTTGGAAACGGCTTCGTTCATAGTACTGAATGTGCCAGCTTGCATGATAAGTTTTACCTTATCGATTGTGCAGTTTTTAGTCATTGCTTTGACTGCATGCTGCATGGAATAATTCCTGGCTACCTCTAAAGATAACCCATCTGATATATATGCACCTTCTAAGGCTTTCGTCATCTGCTCAATTTCTTGTGTGTATTGGTTAGCAGTTTTATTGCGCTGCTGTAGATTCATCAGCTTCGCTGATAATACCTCAACAGTTTCGCCTTTGACGTTGCTTCTGGAAATCACCTCAGTAATTGTTGTTTCATTACCGATTAGATTCCTGGCGACAC
This sequence comes from Drosophila bipectinata, assembly GCF_030179905.1. Classification (NCBI taxonomy): domain Eukaryota; kingdom Metazoa; phylum Arthropoda; class Insecta; order Diptera; family Drosophilidae; genus Drosophila; species Drosophila bipectinata. Next base: position 14,235,046 of record NC_091740.1, on the reverse strand, counting down.
CTTTTAGCTTTGTTTTAATAATAGAAATAGCTAATTCTTCGTGCTCGCTTTTTTTTGATTGTATTATTTGTAAAGCATCAATGAAACTTGTTAAATTTTCAGCCTTACCATCAAAAACTGGTATAAGCTTAGATGCTGTATTAATAAAATCAATATTTGATTGTGCCATTGTGATGGATTTATCTATCTTGTATTCTATGACACTCGAAGTATCTGAATCTGTAGAGTTATCCAGATCAGTGTATACCGCCGGAATAGTAAGATTATTTAAATCTTCATCTTCTATTTTGGGGTTTACTTTGGGAAGCTCTTCTGACTCAGATTCTTTCGTTTCTGTTGATTCCGAGTCAGGTGCAGTGTCAACTGCTGTTGGAGTGTTTAGAACGGTTGGTAATGATATTTCTAAACTGAACTTTTGTTTAATAAATATTAAATTAGATCGTAGTCGTATCAAAAGTTTCGATACCTTTGACCAATGATCTTGATTTAATCTTTCCCTATGATCATGTATTAGCATACGCGCTTCATTAAAGCACTCTACTAATATTTCAACGTGCTTCCTAACAGTATTCTTTTGAATGGGTCTATTCTGAAATAGAGACTTGTCAAAATTTGTTTTAATTATTGATAACTCCTCGTATAATTTGTTCCAATCCATGCCTTTACTTTACCCATACATTTGTAAAGAGAATTACGTAATATATTTTAATATTTATTTTCTGTTATTTCATTTTCTTAGATTGTAGGTGTTTACATTTGTGTATAATAATTTTTGTTTTTTTTTTCTGGGTTTTTTATTTAGATTTTGTCCAGGTCATTTGCTTGACTCTGGAATTTTTTCTTTAAACATTTGTTGTGTAATTTATATAATTTTAGCAAAACGCTTGCTAACATTATAATGACGATTATCATTAACAATATTGTAATTGTTTGAAGATCGATTTTTCCGGGTTCAATTTTATTAACGACATTTGCCGTGGAATCTACAACTTTCGTGTCTACTAAACCCATTTTAGATATTGTATATGTTTTTGTTTTTCCAATTTCTATTATATTTTTCTCTGAGTCATATTTTGTAATTTAACTTAATTTTTCTGGGAAGTAATAGTCAGAATCATTTATTTTATCTGTTTTACTTATGCTATTACTTCTCATTAAAAGGGTATTAAAATGTTTCATAAATTTTAGGAATTTATGCTATTTTGAATTTATTTTTTTTCTTTCATTAGAAAAGAATTAAAATTTTACATAAATTTTAGGAATTTATCGTATTTTTTCCTTTAATTTAAAAAAACAATTTTTCTAAATTTTTTCTTTTTTCTTATCTAACATTTTTTCCTACCTATTATTTGTACAGGCCATACTTTCAAATTGGGCAAAAGAGGTTCCGCTCAATTTTTCAAAATATATTATAGTATATAAAAAAAAATATGCATCGCAGTGCAATCAAAAAAAATTATGCAACGCCGTGCATGGGTTAAAAAAAAACTGTTTCTCCTCAGTTGATTTCTTTTTTTTTCCACGTCAGCTGGTCGTCGCCGGTTTGGCTACGTTGACGTTCCCTCGGTGGCGCAGGAGGTGGCGTATTCCCGCACTCTATTTGCTGCTGCTGCTGTCCGGGGCCTTTTGGACTCAGGCGTTACCGGTGCCGGTCCTCGCACAGGTTTGGTTGCAGTGGGGGCTGTCCAGTGGTCCAGGGCAATCCTTCGGGCACGTCTTTTTTAGTTTCGGTAATGGTTTTGGTGGTTTTGGTGGATGTTTTGTTACTATTTTTTCATTAATTTTCTTAATCGATACTGAGTGAGTGGTGGCAATTTTTGGGCTTTTATTCTTGTTGTTTATTAATTCTTCTTTCAGAAAATCTAGTTCTGTTTGAAGTTTTTGGGCCGTAGCCCACGCGGGTGGTGGAGTGTTTACGTAGAGTAGCCACTTTAGGTGTGCTACTCTTTTTTTTATTTTTTTCGCAACTCCTCCGCGATTGCCCATTGCTTTCACTCTACTCACTCAGATTTCTTTTTTGTCGATTTATTTTGCATTTTCCAGTTTATCCAGTTTTTTTGACTATATGTATCCTCCTGGGTATATCCTTGTTGGTATATCCTTTTAATCCTCAGATGTCCTTCGATGTCCTTCCATTGCTGTCACGGTCGCCATGTCATATGATAACTCCAGGGGATTAGTTTTAGTTGGAAAATGTCTCTGTTATTTTACAATATTTCTTAAGTCTAAGTAAGGCTAAGTCTCGTAGCAGCGCTGCTCGCAGGCGGCGGCAGAGAGACGGCTATGTACTTATATATAAAGGTATATAATAATATACGTTGTTATGCGCTCTCAAGTGGAGGCGCGAGGGGTATGCATATGCTGACCGTTTGTTACGATTATGCTGACACTAGCACTTTCTGTGTGCGGGCTAAGCCATAACGATCGGTTCATATTTCGGCCACTTAGGGTTTATGACCGGGACTCTGGATAATGTAAACACTGCAACAAAGTGTTACATTGCGCACCCTTTAAGTACTCTCGGTACAGTGGGTATTCAATATATGTGCATACTACATCTCCCTCCTTTTGAAAAATAACGTAATATAATGAAGTTATTTTGTTATTTTTATTATTTGTTTTATGTTGTTAGAATCATAGAAAATGAAATTATTAAAAGAATATGTGTATTTATTTATCTATGTATGTGTGTCTTTGTATGGCCATACTAAGTGCAATTTATGGAATAAAGATTTTTAGTCTATCCTTATGAACTGTTTGTTCTTTATGTTTATAATTTTTTATTACTATGTTATCTCTATCTCCTATTTCCGTTACTATATACGGACCTGTATATTTAGGATCTATCTTATGACCTGTCTCGTTTTTTAATAAAACTTTGTCACCTACTGATATATCTATATCCCTTACTTTAAGATCGTATAGTAGTTTATTTGTATTTTTATTTGCTTCTAACATAACTCTAGCTCTTTTATAGGCTTCTTCTAATCTATACTTACTCTCCTTAGCATAGTCATGAATATTATATAGTGCTTCTACACTATCTATGCTATTAAAATGTTTTGGCAAATTACTTGTTTTACCGAATACTAGCTCATATGGACAATAAGTATGTGCCATAGAGGGGGTCGTGTTGAAACAGAAGACAAAATATTGAAGCCATACGTCCCAATCAGTTTTATCAGCCGATATGTAAGATCGTATGTATTCATTGAAAGTTCTATGACTTCTTTCTATTGTTCCAACTGTCTGGTGGTGGTGTGCTGTGGATGTAATATTTTTAATATTTAAATATTTGCACAAATCGTCTATAATTGAATTCTTATATTCTGTTCCCATGTCCGTAATGAACGTCTTCATTGGACCGTACTTCAGGATAAAAGATTCAAATATTGCTTTAGCGACAGTATTGGCGTTTTTATTTGGAACAGGTATGGCAACTAAATACTTAGTTAAATCACATATTAAAGTGACTGCATACTCATTGCCATTTTCTGATTTTGGCAGTGGACCAATAGTGTCCACTATCACTCTGTCGAAAGCATTTATTGGTGTGTCTGTAATTGTTAAAGGGGTCTTAGTGTGTTTAGTTATTTTTGATTTCTGGCATTTTTGACATTTTCTTACGTACTCAGTTATATCTTTAGACATGCTTTTCCAGTAATAGTGTCTTTTTACTTTGGCCAAAGTTTTTGATATGCCAGTATGACCTCCTTGAATTGGATCATCATGAAATGTAGACAAAATTGCTTCTTTTTCTTTTAAATTTGTTATTTGGGTCACCGGGTTGAGTAGCGCTACTCTTAATGTTTTCAATATTTTATTGCTTATTAATTTAAATTTATCTATTGAAGTATATTCAAAGATATTTTCCCACGGTGCCACTTTGAGTTGGCTGATTTTATGTATACCGGCTTGCATTTCAAGCCTTTGGAAAAATTGATCTAAATCAATAACTCCATTAGTATATAAATCGCTAACATCGTATCTTGCAGTAATTTTTCTGCCTTGTTTAAATAAACATAACATATTTTTTATCTGCAAGGTCACTACTTTACGTACTTCATCATTGTTTATGACGTCGTATACGTTGGGCTTAGAAGCTTTATTTAAAGATTGCCTTGGCAATTCTTGTTCTTGATTTTCCGCGCGGAATTTTTGTCTACTTTAATATCTAGTAGTGACTTTTAATACATTTCTAGTTATATTTTGTAGATCTTTGATGGTTATTCTTGATAACGCATCAGCTACATGATTATCTTTTCCCTAAAAAATTTTCGACTGTAAAGTCGACTGCCCAGTTGCTTGGAACAAATTTGGAAACGGCTTCGTTCATAGTACTGAATGTGCCAGCTTGCATGATAAGTTTTACCTTATCGATTGTGCAGTTTTTAGTCATTGCTTTGACTGCATGCTTCATGGAATAATTCCTGGCTAGCTCTAAAGATAACCCATCTGATATATATGCACCTTCTAAGGCTTTCGTCATCTGCTCAATTTCTTGTGTGTATTGGTTAGCAGTTTTATTGCGCTGCTGTAGATTCATCAGCTTCGCTGATAATACCTCAACAGTTTCGCCTTTGACGTTGCTTCTGGAAATCACCTCAGTAATTGTTGTTTCATTACCGATTAGATTCCTGGCGACACCTTTTAGCTTTGTTTTAATAATAGAAATAGCTAATTCTTCGTGCTCGCTTTTTTTTGATTGTATTATTTGTAAAGCATCAATGAAACTTGTTAAATTTTCAGCCTTACCATCAAAAACTGGTATAAGCTTAGATGCTGTATTAATAAAATCAATATTTGATTGTGCCATTGTGATGGATTTATCTATCTTGTATTCTATGACACTCGAAGTATCTGAATCTGTAGAGTTATCCAGATCAGTGTATACCGCCGGAATAGTAAGATTATTTAAATCTTCATCTTCTATTTTGGGGTTTACTTTGGGAAGCTCTTCTGACTCAGATTCTTTCGTTTCTGTTGATTCCGAGTCAGGTGCAGTGTCAACTGCTGTTGGAGTGTTTAGAACGGTTGGTAATGATATTTCTAAACTGAACTTTTGTTTAATAAATATTAAATTAGATCGTAGTCGTATCAAAAGTTTCGATACCTTTGACCAATGATCTTGATTTAATCTTTCCCTATGATCATGTATTAGCATACGCGCTTCATTAAAGCACTACTAGTATTTCAACGTGCTTCCTAACAGTATTCTTTTGAATGGGTCTATTCTGAAATAGAGACTTGTACGATTTGTCAAAATTTGTTTTAATTATTGATAACTCCTCGTATAATTTGTTCCAATCCATGCCTTTACTTTACCCATACTTTTGTAAAGAGAATTACGTAATATATTTTAATATTTATTTTCTGTTATTTCATTTTCTTAGATTGTAGGTGTTTACATTTGTGTATAATAATTTTTGTTTTTTTTTTCTGGGTTTTTTATTCAGATTTTGTCCAGGTCATTTGCTTGACTCTGGAATTTTTTCTTTAAACATTTGTTGTGTAATTTATATAATTTTAGCAAAACGCTTGCTAACATTATAATGACGATTATCATTAACAATATTGTAATTGTTTGAAGATCGATTTTTCCGGGTTCAATTTTATTAACGACATTTGCCGTGGAATCTACAACTTTCGTGTCTACTAAACCCATTTTAGATATTGTATATGTTTTTGTTATTCAAATTTCTATTATATTTTTCTCTGAGTCATATTTTGTAATGTAACTTAATTTTTCTGGGAAGTAATAGTCAGAATCATTTATTTGATCTGTTTTACTTATGCTATTACTTCTCATTAAAAGGGTATTAAAATGTTTCATAAATTTTAGGAATTTATGCTATTTTGAATTTATTTTTTTTCTTTCATTAGAAAAGAATTAAAATTTTACATAAATTTTAGGAATTTATCGTATTTTTTCCTTTAATTTAAAAAAACAATTTTTCTAAATTTTTTCTTTTTTCTTATCTAACATTTTTTCCTACCTATTATTTGTACAGCTATACGGGCCATACTTTCAAATTGGGCAAAAGAGGTTCCGCTCAATTTTTCAAAATATTTTATAGTATATAAAAAAAAATATGCATCGCAGTGCAATCAAAAAAAATTATGCAACGCAGTGCATGGGTAAAAAAAAATTTCTCCTCAGTTGATTTCCTTTTTTTTTCCCACGTCAGCTGGTCGTCGCCGGTTTGGCTACGCTGACGTTCCCTCGGTGGCGCAGGAGGTGGCGTATTCCCGCACTCTATTTGCTGCTGCTGCTGTCCGGGGCCTTTTGGACTCAGGCGTTACCGGTGCCGGTCCTCGCACAGGTTTGGTTGCAGTGAGGGCTGTCCAGTGGTCCAGGGCAATCCTTCGGGCACGTCTTTTTTAGTTTTGGTAATTGCTTTGGAGGTGGAGGTTTTGTTATTATTTTTTCATTAATTTTCTTAATCGATACTGAGTGAGTGGCGGCAATTTTTGGGCTTTTATTCTTGTTTAATAATTCTTCTTTCAGAAAATCTAGTTCTGTTTGAAGTTTTTGGGCTGTAGCCCACGCGGGAGGTGGAGTGTTTACGTAGAGTAGCCACTTTAGGTGTGCTACTCTTTTTTTTTATTTTTTTCGCGACTCCTCCGCGATTGCCCATTGCTTTTACTCTACTCACTCAGATTTTTGTCGATTTATTTTTCATTTTCCAGTAATATTCCAGTAATTCTCCAGTAATTTTTCAGTAATTTTCAGTAATATTCCAGTAATTCTCCAGTAATTTTCCAGTAATTTTCCAATGATTTTCTGATTATAGGTATCCTCCTGGGTACATCCTTTTAATCCCTCGATGTCCTTCCATCGCTGTCACGGTCGCCATGTGATAGGATAACTCCAGGGGATTGGTTTTAGTTGGTCTTTATTTGGAAGGAGCAGCAAAGGTGCCGCTCCATCACTTAGATGGAGCAGCTGAGGTGCCGCTCCAACGATCAAAATGTCTCTGTTCTTTTACAATATTTCTTAAGTCTAAGTAAGGCTAAGTCTCGTAGCAGCGCTGCTCGCAGGCGGCGGCAGAGAGACGGCTATGTACTTATATATAAAGGTATATAATAATATACGTTGTTATGCGCTCTCAAGTGGAGGCGCGAGGGGTATGCATATGCTGACCGTTTGTTACGATTATGCTGACACTAGCACTTTCTGTGTGCGGGCTAAGGCATAACGATCGGTTCATATTTCGGCCACTTAGGGTTTATGACCGGGACTTTGGATAATGTAAACACTGCAACAAAGTGTTACAGTGCGCACCCTTTAAGTACTCTCGGTACAGTGGGTATTCAATATATGTGCATACTACAAAAGGCTTTGTTGATCGCAAGCCGACCTAACTCTAGAAACATTAAAGTTATACCATTTCCGATCGATCACGAGTTCCGACTTATATACTGCGTGCAAAGGAAAGAAGGGTGTGTGCAAAGTTTCAAGACGATAGCTTTAAAACTGAGAGACTAGTTCGCGTAGAAACGGACAGACAGACAGACAGACAGACGGACATGCTCATATTAACTCAGGAGGTGATCCTGATCAAAAATATATATACTTTATAGGGTCGGAGATGTCTCCTTCACTGCGTTGCACACTTTTGGACAAAATTATAATACCCTCTGCAAGGGTATAAAAAGACCCCCCATTTTTTACTACAGCTTGCACCTTCTTGCATAACCAATGCATAAATTCACCAATACATTGCGAGAATTATTTTTTCCCATCCATAAGGGTGCACTGAAAAATAACATTGAAGTAACATTCACAAGGGGTTTACAAAAATTCAATATAATAAAAAATACATTATATAATAGCAACTAAAACAAGAAAGAAAAGCTAACTACGGGCGGAGCCGAAGTTGATATACCCTTGCAGTTAAAACCGGATATATATTTCAAACATCGAATATAGTTGGCCGATCCTTATGAGAATATCATAATAAAACCAATTAGTTACAATAAAATATCTAAAAAAAACAGTCCCAAGTATATATATAACAGTATATATATAATGTCTCCTTCACTGCGTTGCACACTTTTGGACAAAATTATAATACCCTCTGCAAGGGTATAAAAAGACCCCCCATTTTTTACTAAGCTTGCACGGTGCGACAGTGATTTAGAACTTTTGAAGATACCTAGTAGAAATTGTTTATTAGGTCGAATATAGTACAAAACGGTATTTGAAATATTTCTAACACCCTCAAAATTTTGATTTATTTAGAAAAAACGCTTTTTTGGTAGTTTTTTTGCTTTTAAAAATTCCTTACCGCGTATTTTACCGATTTAAAAATTTTTGACGTTTTTCAATAGTTCAATGTTGTAGGACTTGCAATGGACTTTTGCAATGGACTTTGACGCCATTTTGTTGGTACAACTTACAAGAAATGGATAATTCCTACTAGGTCTCTTCAAAAGTTCCTCCAATTTTGTTTTTGTCGCACTGTGTTATTATTATACTATGACAAATAATGCGGAGCTTCTTATATTAAAAAAAAAATGTTCTGCAAAGAAGAAATTTATCGCTTCAGGTCGACCATTTTGGCAGAAACAAACAAGAATGAATTTTTTGCAGTGAAAAGTTTTCGGCACTCCAGGAACAAAATTCATTCGGATTAGAACGATTGAGGAGAATAGGGAACACGAAAAATTGTTAAATTTCATTTCCCATATGAAATAGCAATTCCAATAACAAAGGAGCACCGAGAGCAATTGGGCTCTTCGATAGGGTCTTGACTGGAAAATTCTCTCTCCAGAAAGTGTATATAATCTTCTTATTCATCTTTGCTGTGCACTAGGTGTGGGAGATACTCGAATTTTACAAGATACGTTTAAGAAATACAAGCTGGTCACACTCGGACATAAGATTAAGAAGAAGGGAAAGCTAGCTTGTTGATATACCCTTGCAGTTAAATTTGTATATATATCGAAAATAACGAAAATAGTTCCCCGGTCCTTATAGGAATTTTAAATTAAATTTAAATCCAAAACTTTTTTCTACCCATACCAAAGCACAGTGGTTGGGCTTGTTTTGGGCCGCGGCCATAAGTACTTCTAGTTCAGATATTGTAACGAAATTTACACCAAAATTCACACTTTGCATTCTGTTTTTAGAATGTCTCGTTAGATTTCCGGACAAAACTAGCTTGCAATGAAAAAATGTGGTCAATTTAGAGACAAATTATTTACATTTTGACTAATTATTTTCAAGTCGATTTTTCGATTTATGGCCTACGGGAGCAACCACTGTGCAAAGGTATCTTTACCAACTTTTGTTTTCCGATCGTTTACCTTTTCCGATCGTTCAGTTATATGACAGCTATAAGATATTTTGATGAAATTAAGTAGGTCGGATCAACTTTAAAGATAGAGCCTGTATAAAGTTCTAAACTTCTATCATTAAAACCACAAAAGTTGGGTCATTTCCGATCTTTCATTTTTATGTCAGCTATAAGATATTCGAAATGGCATCGTCGTCGCATGCAGACGCGTATTTATTGTGCTCCTGGAAAAAGTATTCAATAATATCAAAAAAAGTGACTGGTTCTGTAAATCAACAACAACGCGAAAATACGCTTTCAGCGATGAAATCGCTAATGTTTATTTAGATTAATTAATTAATTAATATAAAACATAACATTTACAACTCGAACAAACTAAACCTCGATTGCAATGAGTCTAAACGACTTTCGCACACAATCACCCCAAATTTGACCGAGTTCTTAAACGTAGAGAGCGAGAGAGCGCGTTCTTGCTTCCCCTCGCTACCATCGATGTCTCTGCAGCCGCAACTGCAACAACAGCGCATTTAACGACGTCATCAGTTAGCAGCGCAAACATTGATACTTCTGCCGCTGTGCTGCCCGAAAAGGAGAACAAAAACAAAGAAAATATTAAGCCGGCTGTGCAGACTGGTATGGATCGCTACATCCAAATCAAAAGGAAGCTGAGCCCCCTAAACTCTCAACGCAAAATAACCCGTGGCAATGCTAACATAGCTGTAATAGAAACGCCCACGAACTCAAACCGTTTTAAAATCTTGGCAGACTATGAGGATGAAGCCGAATCTACAGAAGTCGAAAAAAGGAAGCCTAAGCCCCCGCCAATTTACATACGAGAAAAAAGTTCCAACGTTCTTGTCAACAAAATTATAGAGCTCATTGGCAAGGACAACTTCCACATAATACCACTCGTAAAGGGCAACATCCAGGAAACAAAAGTTCAAACGAAGTCTGAAGATAATTACAGAGTATTATCGAAATACCTCACCGACAAAAAAAAGAACTTTTACACGTATCAGCTAAAAAGCAGCAAGGGCTTGCAATTCGTACTTAAGGGCATAGAGCCCGAAGTATCGCCTGCAGAGATAACAAAGGTGCTACAAGAGAAGGCTCTAAGACAATGTTCAATATCCCAAACAGGGATAGAAAGCCGCAGCCATTCTTTAAGGTTGAGCTCGAACCACAAATTAAGCCCCTAAAGAAATACGAAGTGCACCCTATATACAATCTTCAGTTCCTGCTGCACCGCAGAATTGCAGTTGCGGAGCCGCACAAACGCAGTGGGCAAGAATATGGCCATACAAGGTCTTACTGTAAACTGCGCCCGGTTTGTGTAGTTTGTGGTGAGCTTCATGACTCCGCACACTGCCCAGCGAGCAAAGATGACCAAAACTCGAAAAAGTGCGGTAACTGCGGTGGAAATCACACTGCTAACTATAGAGGTTACCCAGTTTATAAAGAGCTGAAAAGTCTCATCCACCAGACCGCCGGAGCAGCCAAAAAGTAACTTTGAAGCTCTGATGTGCAGTCTACAACACGGCGTTTGGTGTTTGGCAGCATAAGCTCGAGCTAGCGCAATTCCTACTAGACAATCAAATCGACGTAATGCTGCTTTCAGAAACAAATCTTACCAACAGATACAATTTCCAACTACGAGGATATTCATTCTATGGAACAAATCATCCAGATGGTAAAGCACACGGCGGAACTGGAATTTTAATCAGATGCCGTATTAAGCACCATTATCATACGAAATTTGCTAAAAACTACCTACAGGCCACATCCATAAATATACACCTAAATACTGGCAAGCAATTAACTCTAGCCGCCCCCCACGCTTCACCATAGCCGAAGATGAGTTTATGCAGTTTTTCAACTGACTAGGAGACCACTTCAGCAGGAGACTACAATGCCAAGCACACACACTGGGGATCTCATCTCGTGACCCCAAAAAGAAAGCAGCTCTATAATGCAATTATCAAAGCTAACGACAAGCTAGACTATGTTTCTTCTGGCACACCAACATACTGGCCGGCAGACCCAAAGAAACTTCCCGATTTAAAAGACTTTGCGATTATCAAAAAGATTCCTAAAAATCTGATAAGCGCCGAATGCCTTTCGGATCTTTCATCTGATCACTTGCCTGTCCTTTTTACTCTACTCCGACACCCAGGAACATGAGATCAATCATCAAAACTGACCTCACATAAAACCAATTGGGTTAAGTACAGGAAGCATATCAGCTCACACATTGAGCTGAGTCCTCTCCTCAGCGACGAGGCCAACGTACACAGTTTTGTTATTTCACTGGAGTCTGTACTCGTCTCTGCAGCTTGAGTTTTAACACCTCAAACTATAAACACACAATGCATTCAAAAGAAGACAAATCTACAAATCGAACAGCTAGTCCTCGAAAAGCGACGTAACGTCGAGAATGCAATGTCACAGATCGCCATCTGCTAAGCAAAGATTAAAACATGCGTCACGTCAACTTGATCAAGCTCTACAGCAAGAAAAAAACGTATGTTCCCCGCCGCTACATAGAGCAATTGTCAACTAACAGTACAAAACACTCACTATGGAGAGCTCACCCAACTCTGAGCTCACCGAAAGAAACCGCGATGCTTATTAGAAATTTCATAGTCAGCACGTTTGCCAAACACCTTAAAAATGTCTTCCAACCAAATCCTGCCACCAATGCGTTTAATTTGCCGACTCTATCATATGAGCCCCAGCCTCAACATGAGCCAGTTTTAAAAAATTTTAAATTTTAATTTTAATGTGAAGATTCGTCAACTTAATGTTAGTCTCAAAATTAAGAAAAGATTCAATAAATAAAAGCAAAGCTATAAAAAAAAGCTATAGGATATAGTCGGCCGATCCTTATGAAATTTTGTATGCCCTATTATTTAACTATATATAGCGCAACGTTTCCTTGATGTAGCTGAGGCGCGACGCATGGTCTTTGACGGCAAACTCCCAATCCGAACTCGCTAGCGCGTATGCGCGGTGTTTCCTAAGCATAGGCGCGACGCCCAGCGGCCAACTCCCGATACGGAATAGCGCAAGTGTGTGAAGACTTGCTATTATATAATGTATTTTTTATTATATTGAATTTTTGTAAACCCCTTGTGAATGTTACTTCAATGTTATTTTTCAGTGCACCCTTATGGATGGGAAAAAATAATTCTCGCACCAATGTATTGGTGAATTTATGCATTGGTTATGCAAGAAGGTGCAAGCTGTAGTAAAAAATGGGGGGCCTTTATATACCCTTGCAGAGGGTATTATAATTTTGTCCAAAAGTGTGCAACGCAGTGAAGGAGACATCTCCGACCCTATAAAGTGTATATATTTTTGATCAGGATCACCTCCTGAGTTAATATGAGCATGTCCGTCTGTCTGTCTGTCTGTCTGTCTGTCTGTCCGTTTCTACGCGAACTAGTCGCTCAGTTTTAAAGCTATCGTGTCATATGATAACTCCAGGGGATTAGTTCTAGTTGGATTTTTATTTAGAAGGAGCAGCAAAGGTGCCGCTCCATCATTTAGATGGAGCAGCTGAGGTGCCGGAATCTACAGAAGTCGAAAAAAGGAAGCCTAAGCCCCCGCCAATTTACATACGAGAAAAAAGTTCCAACGTTCTTGTCAACAAAATTATAGAGCTCATTGGCAAGGACAACTTCCACATAATACCACTCGTAAAGGGCAACATCCAGGAAACAAAAGTTCAAACGAAGTCTGAAGATAATTACAGAGTATTATCGAAATACCTCACCGACAAAAAAAATAACTTTTACACGTATCAGCTAAAAAGCAGCAAGGGCTTGCAATTCGTACTTAAGGGCATAGAGCCCGAAGTATCGCCTGCAGAGATAACAAAGGTGCTACAAGAGAAGGCTCTAAGACAATGTTCAATATCCCAAACAGGGATAGAAAGCCGCAGCCATTCTTTAAGGTTGAGCTCGAACCACAAATTAAGCCCCTAAAGAAATACGAAGTGCACCCTATATACAATCTTCAGTTCCTGCTGCACCGCAGAATTGCAGTTGCGGAGCCGCACAAACGCAGTGGGCAAGAATATGGCCATACAAGGTCTTACTGTAAACTGCGCCCGGTTTGTGTAGTTTGTGGTGAGCTTCATGACTCCGCACACTGCCCAGCGAGCAAAGATGACCAAAACTCGAAAAAGTGCGGTAACTGCGGTGGAAATCACACTGCTAACTATAGAGGTTACCCAGTTTATAAAGAGCTGAAAAGTCTCATCCACCAGACCGCCGGAGCAGCCAAAAAGTAACTTTGAAGCTCTGATGTGCAGTCTACAACACGGCGTTTGGCGTTTGGCAGCATAAGCTCGAGCTAGCGCAATTCCTACTAGACAATCAAATCGACGTAATGCTGCTTTCAGAAACAAATCTTACCAACAGATACAATTTCCAACTACGAGGATATTCATTCTATGGAACAAATCATCCAGATGGTAAAGCACACGGCGGAACTGGAATTTTAATCAGATGCCGTATTAAGCACCATTATCATACGAAATTTGCTAAAAACTACCTACAGGCCACATCCATAAATATACACCTAAATACTGGCAAGCAATTAACTCTAGCCGCCGTATACTGCCCCCCACGCTTCACCATAGCCGAAGATGAGTTTATGCAGTTTTTCAACTGACTAGGAGACCACTTCAGCAGGAGACTACAATGCCAAGCACACACACTGGGGATCTCATCTCGTGACCCCAAAAAGAAAGCAGCTCTATAATGCAATTATCAAAGCTAACGACAAGCTAGACTATGTTTCTTCTGGCACACCAACATACTGGCCGGCAGACCCAAAGAAACTTCCCGATTTAAAAGACTTTGCGATTATCAAAAAGATTCCTAAAAATCTGATAAGCGCCGAATGCCTTTCGGATCTTTCATCTGATCACTTGCCTGTCCTTTTTACTCTACTCCGACACCCAGGAACATGAGATCAATCATCAAAACAGACCTCACATAAAACCAATTGGGTTAAGTACAGGAAGCATATCAGCTCACACATTGAGCTGAGTCCTCTCCTCAGCGACGAGGCCAACGTACACAGTTTTGTTATTTCACTGGAGTCTGTACTCGTCTCTGCAGCTTGAGTTTTAACACCTCAAACTATAAACACACAATGCATTCAAAAGAAGACAAATCTACAAATCGAACAGCTAGTCCTCGAAAAGCGACGTAACGTCGAGAATGCAATGTCACAGATCGCCATCTGCTAAGCAAAGATTAAAACATGCGTCACGTCAACTTGATCAAGCTCTACAGCAAGAAAAAAACGTATGTTCCCCGCCGCTACATAGAGCAATTGTCAACTAACAGTACAAAACACTCACTATGGAGAGCTCACCCAACTCTGAGCTCACCGAAAGAAACCGCGATGCTTATTAGAAATTTCATAGTCAGCACGTTTGCCAAACACCTTAAAAATGTCTTCCAACCAAATCCTGCCACCAATGCGTTTAATTTGCCGACTCTATCATATGAGCCCCAGCCTCAACATGAGCCAGTTTTAAAAAATTTTAAATTTTAATTTTAATGTGAAGATTCGTCAACTTAATGTTAGTCTCAAAATTAAGAAAAGATTCAATAAATAAAAGCAAAGCTATAAAAAAAAGCTATAGGATATAGTCGGCTGATCCTTATGAAATTTTGTATGCCCTATTATTTAACTATATATAGCGCAACGTTTCCTTGATGTAGCTGAGGCGCGACGCATGGTCTTTGACGGCAAACTCCCAATCCGAACTCGCTAGCGCGTATGCGCGGTGTTTCCTAAGCATAGGCGCGACGCCCAGCGGCCAACTCCCGATACGGAATAGCGCAAGTGTGTGAAGACTTGCTATTATATAATGTATTTTTTATTATATTGAATTTTTGTAAACCCCTTGTGAATGTTACTTCAATGTTATTTTTCAGTGCACCCTTATGGATGGGAAAAAATAATTCTCGCACCAATGTATTGGTGAATTTATGCATTGATTATGCAAGAAGGTGCAAGCTGTAGTAAAAAATGGGGGGTCTTTTTATACCCTTGCAGAGGGTATTATAATTTTGTCCAAAAGTGTGCAACGCAGTGAAGGAGACATCTCCGACCCTATAAAGTGTATATATTTTTGATCCGGATCACCTCCTGAGTTAATATGAGCATGTCCGTCTGTCTGTCTGTCTGTCTGTCTGTCTGTCCGTTTCTACGCGAACTAGTCGCTCAGTTTTAAAGCTATCGTGTCATATGATAACTCCAGGGGATTAGTTCTAGTTGGATTTTTATTTAGAAGGAGCAGCAAAGGTGCCGCTCCATCATTTAGATGGAGCAGCTGAGGTGCCGCTATCTACAGAAGTCGAAAAAAGGAAGCCTAAGCCTCCGCCAATTTACATACGAGAAAAAAGTTCCAACGTTCTTGTCAACAAAATTATAGAGCTCATTGGCAAGGACAACTTCCACATAATACCACTCGTAAAGGGCAACATCCAGGAAACAAAAGTTCAAACGAAGTCTGAAGATAATTACAGAGTATTATCGAAATACCTCACCGACAAAAAAAAAGAACTTTTACACGTATCAGCTAAAAAGCAGCAAGGGCTTGCAATTCGTACTTAAGGGCATAGAGCCCGAAGTATCGCCTGCAGAGATAACAAAGGTGCTACAAGAGAAGGCTCTAAGACAATGTTCAATATCCCAAACAGGGATAGAAAGCCGCAGCCATTCTTTAAGGTTGAGCTCGAACCACAAATTAAGCCCCTAAAGAAATACGAAGTGCACCCTATATACAATCTTCAGTTCCTGCTGCACCGCAGAATTGCAGTTGCGGAGCCGCACAAACGCAGTGGGCAAGAATATGGCCATACAAGGTCTTACTGTAAACTGCGCCCGGTTTGTGTAGTTTGTGGTGAGCTTCATGACTCCGCACACTGCCCAGCGAGCAAAGATGACCAAAACTCGAAAAAGTGCGGTAACTGCGGTGGAAATCACACTGCTAACTATAGAGGTTACCCAGTTTATAAAGAGCTGAAAAGTCTCATCCACCAGACCGCCGGAGCAGCCAAAAAGTAACTTTGAAGCTCTGATGTGCAGTCTACAACACGGCGTTTGGCGTTTGGCAGCATAAGCTCGAGCTAGCGCAATTCCTACTAGACAATCAAATCGACGTAATGCTGCTTTCAGAAACAAATCTTACCAACAGATACAATTTCCAACTACGAGGATATTCATTCTATGGAACAAATCATCCAGATGGTAAAGCACACGGCGGAACTGGAATTTTAATCAGATGCCGTATTAAGCACCATTATCATACGAAATTTGCTAAAAACTACCTACAGGCCACATCCATAAATATACACCTAAATACTGGCAAGCAATTAACTCTAGCCGCCGTATACTGCCCCCCACGCTTCACCATAGCCGAAGATGAGTTTATGCAGTTTTTCAACTGACTAGGAGACCACTTCAGCAGGAGACTACAATGCCAAGCACACACACTGGGGATCTCATCTCGTGACCCCAAAAAGAAAGCAGCTCTATAATGCAATTATCAAAGCTAACGACAAGCTAGACTATGTTTCTTCTGGCACACCAACATACTGGCCGGCAGACCCAAAGAAACTTCCCGATTTAAAAGACTTTGCGATTATCAAAAAGATTCCTAAAAATCTGATAAGCGCCGAATGCCTTTCGGATCTTTCATCTGATCACTTGCCTGTCCTTTTTACTCTACTCCGACACCCAGGAACATGAGATCAATCATCAAAACAGACCTCACATAAAACCAATTGGGTTAAGTACAGGAAGCATATCAGCTCACACATTGAGCTGAGTCCTCTCCTCAGCGACGAGGCCAACGTACACAGTTTTGTTATTTCACTGGAGTCTGTACTCGTCTCTGCAGCTTGAGTTTTAACACCTCAAACTATAAACACACAATGCATTCAAAAGAAGACAAATCTACAAATCGAACAGCTAGTCCTCGAAAAGCGACGTAACGTCGAGAATGCAATGTCACAGATCGCCATCTGCTAAGCAAAGATTAAAACATGCGTCACGTCAACTTGATCAAGCTCTACAGCAAGAAAAAAACGTATGTTCCCCGCCGCTACATAGAGCAATTGTCAACTAACAGTACAAAACACTCACTATGGAGAGCTCACCCAACTCTGAGCTCACCGAAAGAAACCGCGATGCTTATTAGAAATTTCATAGTCAGCACGTTTGCCAAACACCTTAAAAATGTCTTCCAACCAAATCCTGCCACCAATGCGTTTAATTTGCCGACTCTATCATATGAGCCCCAGCCTCAACATGAGCCAGTTTTAAAAAATTTTAAATTTTAATTTTAATGTGAAGATTCGTCAACTTAATGTTAGTCTCAAAATTAAGAAAAGATTCAATAAATAAAAGCAAAGCTATAAAAAAAAGCTATAGGATATAGTCGGCCGATCCTTATGAAATTTTGTATGCCCTATTATTTAACTATATATAGCGCAACGTTTCCTTGATGTAGCTGAGGCGCGACGCATGGTCTTTGACGGCAAACTCCCAATCCGAACTCGCTAGCGCGTATGCGCGGTGTTTCCTAAGCATAGGCGCGACGCCCAGCGGCCAACTCCCGATACGGAATAGCGCAAGTGTGTGAAGACTTGCTATTATATAATGTATTTTTTATTATATTGAATTTTTGTAAACCCCTTGTGAATGTTACTTCAATGTTATTTTTCAGTGCACCCTTATGGATGGGAAAAAATAATTCTCGCACCAATGTATTGGTGAATTTATGCATTGATTATGCAAGAAGGTGCAAGCTGTAGTAAAAAATGGGGGGTCTTTTTATACCCTTGCAGAGGGTATTATAATTTTGTCCAAAAGTGTGCAACGCAGTGAAGGAGACATCTCCGACCCTATAAAGTGTATATATTTTTGATCCGGATCACCTCCTGAGTTAATATGAGCATGTCCGTCTGTCTGTCTGTCTGTCTGTCTGTCTGTCCGTTTCTACGCGAACTAGTCGCTCAGTTTTAAAGCTATCGTGTCATATGATAACTCCAGGGGATTAGTTCTAGTTGGATTTTTATTTAGAAGGAGCAGCAAAGGTGCCGCTCCATCATTTAGATGGAGCAGCTGAGGTGCCGCTATCTACAGAAGTCGAAAAAAGGAAGCCTAAGCCTCCGCCAATTTACATACGAGAAAAAAGTTCCAACGTTCTTGTCAACAAAATTATAGAGCTCATTGGCAAGGACAACTTCCACATAATACCACTCGTAAAGGGCAACATCCAGGAAACAAAAGTTCAAACGAAGTCTGAAGATAATTACAGAGTATTATCGAAATACCTCACCGACAAAAAAAAGAACTTTTACACGTATCAGCTAAAAAGCAGCAAGGGCTTGCAATTCGTACTTAAGGGCATAGAGCCCGAAGTATCGCCTGCAGAGATAACAAAGGTGCTACAAGAGAAGGCTCTAAGACAATGTTCAATATCCCAAACAGGGATAGAAAGCCGCAGCCATTCTTTAAGGTTGAGCTCGAACCACAAATTAAGCCCCTAAAGAAATACGAAGTGCACCCTATATACAATCTTCAGTTCCTGCTGCACCGCAGAATTGCAGTTGCGGAGCCGCACAAACGCAGTGGGCAAGAATATGGCCATACAAGGTCTTACTGTAAACTGCGCCCGGTTTGTGTAGTTTGTGGTGAGCTTCATGACTCCGCACACTGCCCAGCGAGCAAAGATGACCAAAACTCGAAAAAGTGCGGTAACTGCGGTGGAAATCACACTGCTAACTATAGAGGTTACCCAGTTTATAAAGAGCTGAAAAGTCTCATCCACCAGACCGCCGGAGCAGCCAAAAAGTAACTTTGAAGCTCTGATGTGCAGTCTACAACACGGCGTTTGGCGTTTGGCAGCATAAGCTCGAGCTAGCACAATTCCTACTAGACAATCAAATCGACGTAATGCTGCTTTCAGAAACAAATCTTACCAACAGATACAATTTCCAACTACGAGGATATTCATTCTATGGAACAAATCATCCAGATGGTAAAGCACACGGCGGAACTGGAATTTTAATCAGATGCCGTATTAAGCACCATTATCATACGAAATTTGCTAAAAACTACCTACAGGCCACATCCATAAATATACACCTAAATACTGGCAAGCAATTAACTCTAGCCGCCGTATACTGCCCCCCACGCTTCACCATAGCCGAAGATGAGTTTATGCAGTTTTTCAACTGACTAGGAGACCACTTCAGCAGGAGACTACAATGCCAAGCACACACACTGGGGATCTCATCTCGTGACCCCAAAAAGAAAGCAGCTCTATAATGCAATTATCAAAGCTAACGACAAGCTAGACTATGTTTCTTCTGGCACACCAA
The DNA here is from genome assembly GCF_030179905.1 of Drosophila bipectinata. Taxonomy (NCBI): domain Eukaryota; kingdom Metazoa; phylum Arthropoda; class Insecta; order Diptera; family Drosophilidae; genus Drosophila; species Drosophila bipectinata. Next base: position 14,215,329 of record NC_091740.1, on the reverse strand, counting down.
CATACTGGCCGGCAGACCCAAAGAAACTTCCCGATTTAAAAGACTTTGCGATTATCAAAAAGATTCCTAAAAATCTGATAAGCGCCGAATGCCTTTCGGATCTTTCATCTGATCACTTGCCTGTCCTTTTTACTCTACTCCGACACCCAGGAACATGAGATCAATCATCAAAACAGACCTCACATAAAACCAATTGGGTTAAGTACAGGAAGCATATCAGCTCACACATTGAGCTGAGTCCTCTCCTCAGCGACGAGGCCAACGTACACAGTTTTGTTATTTCACTGGAGTCTGTACTCGTCTGTGCAGCTTGAGTTTTAACACCTCAAACTATAAACACACAATGCATTCAAAAGAAGACAAATCTACAAATCGAACAGCTAGTCCTCGAAAAGCGACGTAACGTCGAGAATGCAATGTCACAGATCGCCATCTGCTAAGCAAAGATTAAAACATGCGTCACGTCAACTTGATCAAGCTCTACAGCAAGAAAAAAACGTATGTTCCCCGCCGCTACATAGAGCAATTGTCAACTAACAGTACAAAACACTCACTATGGAGAGCTCACCCAACTCTGAGCTCACCGAAAGAAACCGCGATGCTTATTAGAAATTTCATAGTCGGGTGGGCAGCGACACAGACAGAACCAGCACGTTTGCCAAACACCTTAAAAATGTCTTCCAACCAAATCCTGCCACCAATGCGTTTAATTTGCCGACTCTATCATATGAGCCCCAGCCTCAACATGAGCCAATTTTAAAAAATTTTAAATTTTAATTTTAATGTGAAGATTCGTCAACTTAATGTTAGTCTCAAAATTAAGAAAAGATTCAATAAATAAAAGCAAAGCTATAAAAAAAAGCTATAGGATATAGTCGGCCGATCCTTATGAAATTTTGTATGCCCTATTATTTAACTATATATAGCGCAACGTTTCCTTGATGTAGCTGAGGCGCGACGCATGGTCTTTGACGGCAAACTCCCAATCCGAACTCGCTAGCGCGTATGCGCGGTGTTTCCTAAGCATAGGCGCGACGCCCAGCGGCCAACTCCCGATACGGAATAGCGCAAGTGTGTGAAGACTTGCTATTATATAATGTATTTTTTATTATATTGAATTTTTGTAAACCCCTTGTGAATGTTACTTCAATGTTATTTTTCAGTGCACCCTTATGGATGGGAAAAAATAATTCTCGCACCAATGTATTGGTGAATTTATGCATTGGTTATGCAAGAAGGTGCAAGCTGTAGTAAAAAATGGGGGGCCTTTATATACCCTTGCAGAGGGTATTATAATTTTGTCCAAAAGTGTGCAACGCAGTGAAGGAGACATCTCCGACCCTATAAAGTGTATATATTTTTGATCAGGATCACCTCCTGAGTTAATATGAGCATGTCCGTCTGTCTGTCTGTCTGTCTGTCTGTCTGTCCGTTTCTACGCGAACTAGTCGCTCAGTTTTAAAGCTATCGTGTCATATGATAACTCCAGGGGATTAGTTCTAGTTGGATTTTTATTTAGAAGGAGCAGCAAAGGTGCCGCTCCATCATTTAGATGGAGCAGCTGAGGTGCCGGAATCTACAGAAGTCGAAAAAAGGAAGCCTAAGCCCCCGCCAATTTACATACGAGAAAAAAGTTCCAACGTTCTTGTCAACAAAATTATAGAGCTCATTGGCAAGGACAACTTCCACATAATACCACTCGTAAAGGGCAACATCCAGGAAACAAAAGTTCAAACGAAGTCTGAAGATAATTACAGAGTATTAACAAAATACCTCACCGACAAAAAAAAAACTTTTACACGTATCAGCTAAAAAGCAGCAAGTCGTACTTAAGGGCATAGAGCCCGAAGTATCGCCTGCAGAGATAACAAAGGTGCTACAAGAGAAGGCTCTAAGACAATGTTCAATATCCCAAACAGGGATAGAAAGCCGCAGCCATTCTTTAAGGTTGAGCTCGAACCACAAATTAAGCCCCTAAAGAAATACGAAGTGCACCCTATATACAATCTTCAGTTCCTGCTGCACCGCAGAATTGCAGTTGCGGAGCCGCACAAACGCAGTGGGCAAGAATATGGCCATACAAGGTCTTACTGTAAACTGCGCCCGGTTTGTGTAGTTTGTGGTGAGCTTCATGACTCCGCACACTGCCCAGCGAGCAAAGATGACCAAAACTCGAAAAAGTGCGGTAACTGCGGTGGAAATCACACTGCTAACTATAGAGGTTACCCAGTTTATAAAGAGCTGAAAAGTCTCATCCACCAGACCGCCGGAGCAGCCAAAAAGTAACTTTGAAGCTCTGATGTGCAGTCTACAACACGGCGTTTGGTGTTTGGCAGCATAAGCTCGAGCTAGCGCAATTCCTACTAGACAATCAAATCGACGTAATGCTGCTTTCAGAAACAAATCTTACCAACAGATACAATTTCCAACTACGAGGATATTCATTCTATGGAACAAATCATCCAGATGGTAAAGCACACGGCGGAACTGGAATTTTAATCAGATGCCGTATTAAGCACCATTATCATACGAAATTTGCTAAAAACTACCTACAGGCCACATCCATAAATATACACCTAAATACTGGCAAGCAATTAACTCTAGCCGCCGTATACTGCCCCCCACGCTTCACCATAGCCGAAGATGAGTTTATGCAGTTTTTCAACTGACTAGGAGACCACTTCAGCAGGAGACTACAATGCCAAGCACACACACTGGGGATCTCATCTCGTGACCCCAAAAAGAAAGCAGCTCTATAATGCAATTATCAAAGCTAACGACAAGCTAGACTATGTTTCTTCTGGCACACCAACATACTGGCCGGCAGACCCAAAGAAACTTCCCGATTTAAAAGACTTTGCGATTATCAAAAAGATTCCTAAAAATCTGATAAGCGCCGAATGCCTTTCGGATCTTTCATCTGATCACTTGCCTGTCCTTTTTACTCTACTCCGACACCCAGGAACATGAGATCAATCATCAAAACAGACCTCACATAAAACCAATTGGGTTAAGTACAGGAAGCATATCAGCTCACACATTGAGCTGAGTCCTCTCCTCAGCGACGAGGCCAACGTACACAGTTTTGTTATTTCACTGGAGTCTGTACTCGTCTCTGCAGCTTGAGTTTTAACACCTCAAACTATAAACACACAATGCATTCAAAAGAAGACAAATCTACAAATCGAACAGCTAGTCCTCGAAAAGCGACGTAACGTCGAGAATGCAATGTCACAGATCGCCATCTGCTAAGCAAAGATTAAAACATGCGTCACGTCAACTTGATCAAGCTCTACAGCAAGAAAAAAACGTATGTTCCCCGCCGCTACATAGAGCAATTGTCAACTAACAGTACAAAACACTCACTATGGAGAGCTCACCCAACTCTGAGCTCACCGAAAGAAACCGCGATGCTTATTAGAAATTTCATAGTCAGCACGTTTGCCAAACACCTTAAAAATGTCTTCCAACCAAATCCTGCCACCAATGCGTTTAATTTGCCGACTCTATCATATGAGCCCCAGCCTCAACATGAGCCAGTTTTAAAAAATTTTAAATTTTAATTTTAATGTGAAGATTCGTCAACTTAATGTTAGTCTCAAAATTAAGAAAAGATTCAATAAATAAAAGCAAAGCTATAAAAAAAAGCTATAGGATATAGTCGGCCGATCCTTATGAAATTTTGTATGCCCTATTATTTAACTATATATAGCGCAACGTTTCCTTGATGTAGCTGAGGCGCGACGCATGGTCTTTGACGGCAAACTCCCAATCCGAACTCGCTAGCGCGTATGCGCGGTGTTTCCTAAGCATAGGCGCGACGCCCAGCGGCCAACTCCCGATACGGAATAGCGCAAGTGTGTGAAGACTTGCTATTATATAATGTATTTTTTATTATATTGAATTTTTGTAAACCCCTTGTGAATGTTACTTCAATGTTATTTTTCAGTGCACCCTTATGGATGGGAAAAAATAATTCTCGCACCAATGTATTGGTGAATTTATGCATTGGTTATGCAAGAAGGTGCAAGCTGTAGTAAAAAATGGGGGGCCTTTATATACCCTTGCAGAGGGTATTATAATTTTGTCCAAAAGTGTGCAACGCAGTGAAGGAGACATCTCCGACCCTATAAAGTGTATATATTTTTGATCAGGATCACCTCCTGAGTTAATATGAGCATGTCCGTCTGTCTGTCTGTCTGTCTGTCCGTTTCTACGCGAACTAGTCGCTCAGTTTTAAAGCTATCGTGTCATATGATAACTCCAGGGGATTAGTTCTAGTTGGATTTTTATTTAGAAGGAGCAGCAAAGGTGCCGCTCCATCATTTAGATGGAGCAGCTGAGGTGCCGGAATCTACAGAAGTCGAAAAAAGGAAGCCTAAGCCCCCGCCAATTTACATACGAGAAAAAAGTTCCAACGTTCTTGTCAACAAAATTATAGAGCTCATTGGCAAGGACAACTTCCACATAATACCACTCGTAAAGGGCAACATCCAGGAAACAAAAGTTCAAACGAAGTCTGAAGATAATTACAGAGTATTATCGAAATACCTCACCGACAAAAAAAAGAACTTTTACACGTATCAGCTAAAAAGCAGCAAGGGCTTGCAATTCGTACTTAAGGGCATAGAGCCCGAAGTATCGCCTGCAGAGATAACAAAGGTGCTACAAGAGAAGGCTCTAAGACAATGTTCAATATCCCAAACAGGGATAGAAAGCCGCAGCCATTCTTTAAGGTTGAGCTCGAACCACAAATTAAGCCCCTAAAGAAATACGAAGTGCACCCTATATACAATCTTCAGTTCCTGCTGCACCGCAGAATTGCAGTTGCGGAGCCGCACAAACGCAGTGGGCAAGAATATGGCCATACAAGGTCTTACTGTAAACTGCGCCCGGTTTGTGTAGTTTGTGGTGAGCTTCATGACTCCGCACACTGCCCAGCGAGCAAAGATGACCAAAACTCGAAAAAGTGCGGTAACTGCGGTGGAAATCACACTGCTAACTATAGAGGTTACCCAGTTTATAAAGAGCTGAAAAGTCTCATCCACCAGACCGCCGGAGCAGCCAAAAAGTAACTTTGAAGCTCTGATGTGCAGTCTACAACACGGCGTTTGGTGTTTGGCAGCATAAGCTCGAGCTAGCGCAATTCCTACTAGACAATCAAATCGACGTAATGCTGCTTTCAGAAACAAATCTTACCAACAGATACAATTTCCAACTACGAGGATATTCATTCTATGGAACAAATCATCCAGATGGTAAAGCACACGGCGGAACTGGAATTTTAATCAGATGCCGTATTAAGCACCATTATCATACGAAATTTGCTAAAAACTACCTACAGGCCACATCCATAAATATACACCTAAATACTGGCAAGCAATTAACTCTAGCCGCCGTATACTGCCCCCCACGCTTCACCATAGCCGAAGATGAGTTTATGCAGTTTTTCAACTGACTAGGAGACCACTTCAGCAGGAGACTACAATGCCAAGCACACACACTGGGGATCTCATCTCGTGACCCCAAAAAGAAAGCAGCTCTATAATGCAATTATCAAAGCTAACGACAAGCTAGACTATGTTTCTTCTGGCACACCAACATACTGGCCGGCAGACCCAAAGAAACTTCCCGATTTAAAAGACTTTGCGATTATCAAAAAGATTCCTAAAAATCTGATAAGCGCCGAATGCCTTTCGGATCTTTCATCTGATCACTTGCCTGTCCTTTTTACTCTACTCCGACACCCAGGAACATGAGATCAATCATCAAAACAGACCTCACATAAAACCAATTGGGTTAAGTACAGGAAGCATATCAGCTCACACATTGAGCTGAGTCCTCTCCTCAGCGACGAGGCCAACGTACACAGTTTTGTTATTTCACTGGAGTCTGTACTCGTCTCTGCAGCTTGAGTTTTAACACCTCAAACTATAAACACACAATGCATTCAAAAGAAGACAAATCTACAAATCGAACAGCTAGTCCTCGAAAAGCGACGTAACGTCGAGAATGCAATGTCACAGATCGCCATCTGCTAAGCAAAGATTAAAACATGCGTCACGTCAACTTGATCAAGCTCTACAGCAAGAAAAAAACGTATGTTCCCCGCCGCTACATAGAGCAATTGTCAACTAACAGTACAAAACACTCACTATGGAGAGCTCACCCAACTCTGAGCTCACCGAAAGAAACCGCGATGCTTATTAGAAATTTCATAGTCGGGTGGGCAGCGACACAGACAGAACCAGCACGTTTGCCAAACACCTTAAAAATGTCTTCCAACCAAATCCTGCCACCAATGCGTTTAATTTGCCGACTCTATCATATGAGCCCCAGCCTCAACATGAGCCAGTTTTAAAAAATTTTAAATTTTAATTTTAATGTGAAGATTCGTCAACTTAATGTTAGTCTCAAAATTAAGAAAAGATTCAATAAATAAAAGCAAAGCTATAAAAAAAAGCTATAGGATATAGTCGGCCGATCCTTATGAAATTTTGTATGCCCTATTATTTAACTATATATAGCGCAACGTTTCCTTGATGTAGCTGAGGCGCGACGCATGGTCTTTGACGGCAAACTCCCAATCCGAACTCGCTAGCGCGTATGCGCGGTGTTTCCTAAGCATAGGCGCGACGCCCAGCGGCCAACTCCCGATACGGAATAGCGCAAGTGTGTGAAGACTTGCTATTATATAATGTATTTTTTATTATATTGAATTTTTGTAAACCCCTTGTGAATGTTACTTCAATGTTATTTTTCAGTGCACCCTTATGGATGGGAAAAAATAATTCTCGCACCAATGTATTGGTGAATTTATGCATTGATTATGCAAGAAGGTGCAAGCTGTAGTAAAAAATGGGGGGTCTTTTTATACCCTTGCAGAGGGTATTATAATTTTGTCCAAAAGTGTGCAACGCAGTGAAGGAGACATCTCCGACCCTATAAAGTGTATATATTTTTGATCCGGATCACCTCCTGAGTTAATATGAGCATGTCCGTCTGTCTGTCTGTCTGTCTGTCTGTCTGTCCGTTTCTACGCGAACTAGTCGCTCAGTTTTAAAGCTATCGTGTCATATGATAACTCCAGGGGATTAGTTCTAGTTGGATTTTTATTTAGAAGGAGCAGCAAAGGTGCCGCTCCATCATTTAGATGGAGCAGCTGAGGTGCCGCTATCTACAGAAGTCGAAAAAAGGAAGCCTAAGCCCCCGCCAATTTACATACGAGAAAAAAGTTCCAACGTTCTTGTCAACAAAATTATAGAGCTCATTGGCAAGGACAACTTCCACATAATACCACTCGTAAAGGGCAACATCCAGGAAACAAAAGTTCAAACGAAGTCTGAAGATAATTACAGAGTATTATCGAAATACCTCACCGACAAAAAAAAAGAACTTTTACACGTATCAGCTAAAAAGCAGCAAGGGCTTGCAATTCGTACTTAAGGGCATAGAGCCCGAAGTATCGCCTGCAGAGATAACAAAGGTGCTACAAGAGAAGGCTCTAAGACAATGTTCAATATCCCAAACAGGGATAGAAAGCCGCAGCCATTCTTTAAGGTTGAGCTCGAACCACAAATTAAGCCCCTAAAGAAATACGAAGTGCACCCTATATACAATCTTCAGTTCCTGCTGCACCGCAGAATTGCAGTTGCGGAGCCGCACAAACGCAGTGGGCAAGAATATGGCCATACAAGGTCTTACTGTAAACTGCGCCCGGTTTGTGTAGTTTGTGGTGAGCTTCATGACTCCGCACACTGCCCAGCGAGCAAAGATGACCAAAACTGGAAAAAGTGCGGTAACTACGGTGGAAATCACACTGCTAACTATAGAGGTTACCCAGTTTATAAAGAGCTGAAAAGTCTCATCCACCAGACCGCCGGAGCAGCCAAAAAGTAACTTTGAAGCTCTGATGTGCAGTCTACAACACGGCGTTTGGCGTTTGGCAGCATAAGCTCGAGCTAGCGCAATTCCTACTAGACAATCAAATCGACGTAATGCTGCTTTCAGAAACAAATCTTACCAACAGATACAATTTCCAACTACGAAGATATTCATTCTATGGAACAAATCATCCAGATGGTAAAGCACACGGCGGAACTGGAATTTTAATCAGATGCCGTATTAAGCACCATTATCATACGAAATTTGCTAAAAACTACCTACAGGCCACATCCATAAATATACACCTAAATACTGGCAAGCAATTAACTCTAGCCGCCGTATACTGCCCCCCACGCTTCACCATAGCCGAAGATGAGTTTATGCAGTTTTTCAACTGACTAGGAGACCACTTCAGCAGGAGACTACAATGCCAAGCACACACACTGGGGATCTCATCTCGTGACCCCAAAAAGAAAGCAGCTCTATAATGCAATTATCAAAGCTAACGACAAGCTAGACTATGTTTCTTCTGGCACACCAACATACTGGCCGGCAGACCCAAAGAAACTTCCCGATTTAAAAGACTTTGCGATTATCAAAAAGATTCCTAAAAATCTGATAAGCGCCGAATGCCTTTCGGATCTTTCATCTGATCACTTGCCTGTCCTTTTTACTCTACTCCGACACCCAGGAACATGAGATCAATCATCAAAACAGACCTCACATAAAACCAATTGGGTTAAGTACAGGAAGCATATCAGCTCACACATTGAGCTGAGTCCTCTCCTCAGCGACGAGGCCAACGTACACAGTTTTGTTATTTCACTGGAGTCTGTACTCGTCTCTGCAGCTTGAGTTTTAACACCTCAAACTATAAACACACAATGCATTCAAAAGAAGACAAATCTACAAATCGAACAGCTAGTCCTCGAAAAGCGACGTAACGTCGAGAATGCAATGTCACAGATCGCCATCTGCTAAGCAAAGATTAAAACATGCGTCACGTCAACTTGATCAAGCTCTACAGCAAGAAAAAAACGTATGTTCCCCGCCGCTACATAGAGCAATTGTCAACTAACAGTACAAAACACTCACTATGGAGAGCTCACCCAACTCTGAGCTCACCGAAAGAAACCGCGATGCTTATTAGAAATTTCATAGTCGGGTGGGCAGCGACACAGACAGAACCAGCACGTTTGCCAAACACCTTAAAAATGTCTTCCAACCAAATCCTGCCACCAATGCGTTTAATTTGCCGACTCTATCATATGAGCCCCAGCCTCAACATGAGCCAATTTTAAAAAATTTTAAATTTTAATTTTAATGTGAAGATTCGTCAACTTAATGTTAGTCTCAAAATTAAGAAAAGATTCAATAAATAAAAGCAAAGCTATAAAAAAAAGCTATAGGATATAGTCGGCCGATCCTTATGAAATTTTGTATGCCCTATTATTTAACTATATATAGCGCAACGTTTCCTTGATGTAGCTGAGGCGCGACGCATGGTCTTTGACGGCAAACTCCCAATCCGAACTCGCTAGCGCGTATGCGCGGTGTTTCCTAAGCATAGGCGCGACGCCCAGCGGCCAACTCCCGATACGGAATAGCGCAAGTGTGTGAAGACTTGCTATTATATAATGTATTTTTTATTATATTGAATTTTTGTAAACCCCTTGTGAATGTTACTTCAATGTTATTTTTCAGTGCACCCTTATGGATGGGAAAAAATAATTCTCGCACCAATGTATTGGTGAATTTATGCATTGGTTATGCAAGAAGGTGCAAGCTGTAGTAAAAAATGGGGGGCCTTTATATACCCTTGCAGAGGGTATTATAATTTTGTCCAAAAGTGTGCAACGCAGTGAAGGAGACATCTCCGACCCTATAAAGTGTATATATTTTTGATCAGGATCACCTCCTGAGTTAATATGAGCATGTCCGTCTGTCTGTCTGTCTGTCTGTCCGTTTCTACGCGAACTAGTCGCTCAGTTTTAAAGCTATCGTGTCATATGATAACTCCAGGGGATTAGTTCTAGTTGGATTTTTATTTAGAAGGAGCAGCAAAGGTGCCGCTCCATCATTTAGATGGAGCAGCTGAGGTGCCGCTCCAACGATCAAAATGTCTCTGTTCTTTTACAATATTTCTTAAGTCTAAGTAAGGCTAAGTCTCGTAGCAGCGCTGCTCGCAGGCGGCGGCAGAGAGACGGCTATGTACTTATATATAAAGGAATATAATAATATACGTTGTTATGCGCTCTCAAGTGGAGGCGCGAGGGGTATGCATATGCTGACCGTTTGTTACGATTATGCTGACACTAGCACTTTCTGTGTGCGGGCTAAGCCATAACGATCGGTTCATATTTCGGCCACTTAGGGTTTATGACCGGGACTTTGGATAATGTAAACACTGCAACAAAGTGTTACAGTGCGCACCCTTTAAGTACTCTCGGTACAGTGGGTATTCAATATATGTGCATACTACATCTCCCTCCTTTTGAAAAATAACGTAATATAATGAAGTTATTTTGTTATTTTTATTATTTGTTTTATGTTGTTAGAATCATAGAAAATGAAATTATTAAAAGAATATGTGTATTTATTTATCTATGTATGTGTGTCTTTGTATGGCCATACTAAGTGCAATTTATGGAATAAAGATTTTTAGTCTATCCTTATGAACTGTTTGTTTTTTATGTTTATAATTTTTTATTACTATGTTATCTCTATCTCCTATTTCCGTTACTATATACGGACCTGTATATTTAGGATCTATCTTATGACCTGTCTCGTTTTTTAATAAAACTTTGTCACCTACTGATATATCTATATCCCTTACTTTAAGATCGTATAGTAGTTTATTTGTATTTTTATTTGCTTCTAACATAACTCTAGCTCTTTTATAGGCTTCTTCTAATCTATACTTACTCTCCTTAGCATAGTCATGAATATTATATAGTGCTTCTACACTATCTATGCTATTAAAATGTTTTGGCAAATTACTTGTTTTACCGAATACTAGCTCATATGGACAATAAGTATGTGCCATAGAGGGGGTCGTGTTGAAACAGAAGACAAAATATTGAAGCCATACGTCCCAATCAGTTTTATCAGCCGATATGTAAGATCGTATGTATTCATTGAAAGTTCTATGACTTCTTTCTATTGTTCCAACTGTCTGGTGGTGGTGTGCTGTGGATGTAATATTTTTAATATTTAAATATTTGCACAAATCGTCTATAATTGAATTCTTATATTCTGTTCCCATGTCCGTAATGAACGTCTTCATTGGACCGTACTTCAGGATAAAAGATTCAAATATTGCTTTAGCGACAGTATTGGCGTTTTTATTTGGAACAGGTATGGCAACTAAATACTTAGTTAAATCACATATTAAAGTGACTGCATACTCATTGCCATTTTCTGATTTTGGCAGTGGACCAATAGTGTCCACTATCACTCTGTCGAAAGCATTTATTGGTGTGTCTGTAATTGTTAAAGGGGTCTTAGTGTGTTTAGTTATTTTTGATTTCTGGCATTTTTGACATTTTCTTACGTACTCAGTTATATCTTTAGACATGCTTTTCCAGTAATAGTGTCTTTTTACTTTGGCCAAAGTTTTTGATATGCCAGTATGACCTCCTTGAATTGGATCATCATGAAATGTAGACAAAATTGCTTCTTTTTCTTTTAAATTTGTTATTTGGGTCACCGGGTTGAGTAGCGCTACTCTTAATGTTTTCAATATTTTATTGCTTATTAATTTAAATTTATCTATTGAAGTATATTCAAAGATATTTTCCCACGGTGCCACTTTGAGTTGGCTGATTTTATGTTTACCGGCTTGCATTTCAAGCCTTTGGAAAAATTGATCTAAATCAATAACTCCATTAGTATATAAATCGCTAACATCGTATCTTGCAGTAATTTTTCTGCCTTGTTTAAATAAACATAACATATTTTTTATCTGCAAGGTCACTACTTTACGTACTTCATCATTGTTTATGACGTCGTATACGTTGGGCTTAGAAGCTTTATTTAAAGATTGCCTTGGCAATTCTTGTTCTTGATTTTCCGCGCGGAATTTTTGTCTACTTTAATATCTAGTAGTGACTTTTAATACATTTCTAGTTATATTTTGTAGATCTTTGATGGTTATTCTTGATAACGCATCAGCTACATGATTATCTTTTCCCTACAAATTTTTCGAAACAGTCGACTGCCCAGTTGCTTGGAACAAATTTGGAAACGGCTTCGTTCATAGTACTGAATGTGCCAGCTTGCATGATAAGTTTTACCTTATCGATTGTGCAGTTTTTAGTCGTTGCTTTGACTGCATGCTGCATGGAATAATTCCTGGCTAGCTCTAAAGATAACCCATCTGATATATATGCACCTTCTAAGGCTTTCGTCATCTGCTCAATTTCTTGTGTGTATTGGTTAGCAGTTTTATTGCGCTGCTGTAGATTCATCAGCTTCGCTGATAATACCTCAACAGTTTCGCCTTTGACGTTGCTTCTGGAAATCACCTCAGTAATTGTTGTTTCATTACCGATTAGATTCCTGGCGACACCTTTTAGCTTTGTTTTAATAATAGAAATAGCTAATTCTTCGTGTTCGCTTTTTTTTGATTGTATTATTTGTAAAGCATCAATGAAACTTGTTAAATTTTCAGCCTTACCATCAAAAACTGGTATAAGCTTAGATGCTGTATTAATAAAATCAATATTTGATTGTGCCATTGTGATGGATTTATCTATCTTGTATTCTATGACACTCGAAGTATCTGAATCTGTAGAGTTATCCAGATCAGTGTATACCGCCGGAATAGTAAGATTATTTAAATCTTCATCTTCTATTTTGGGGTTTACTTTGGGAAGCTCTTCTGACTCAGATTCTTTCGTTTCTGTTGATTCCGAGTCAGGTGCAGTGTCAACTGCTGTTGGAGTGTTTAGAACGGTTGGTAATGATATTTCTAAACTGAACTTTTGTTTAATAAATATTAAATTAGATCGTAGTCGTATCAAAAGTTTCGATACCTTTGACCAATGATCTTGATTTAATCTTTCCCTATGATCATGTATTAGCATACGCGCTTCATTAAAGCACTCTACTAATATTTCAACGTGCTTCCTAACAGTATTCTTTTGAATGGGTCTATTCTGAAATAGAGACTTGTCAAAATTTGTTTTAATTATTGATAACTCCTCGTATAATTTGTTCCAATCCATGCCTTTACTTTACCCATACATTTGTAAAGAGAATTACGTAATATATTTTAATATTTATTTTCTGTTATTTCATTTTCTTAGATTGTAGGTGTTTACATTTGTGTATAATAATATTTGTTTTTTTTTCTGGGTTTTTTATTAAGATTTTGTCCAGGTCATTTGCTTGACTCTGGAATTTTTTCTTTAAACATTTGTTGTGTAATTTATATAATTTTAGCAAAACGCTTGCTAACATTATAATGACGATTATCATTAACAATATTGTAATTGTTTGAAGATCGATTTTTCCGGGTTCAATTTTATTAACGACATTTGCCGTGGAATCTACAACTTTCGTGTCTACTAAACCCATTTTAGATATTGTATATGTTTTTGTTATTCAAATTTCTATTATATTTTTCTCTGAGTCATATTTTGTAATGTAACTTAATTTTTCTGGGAAGTAATAGTCAGAATCATTTATTTGATCTGTTTTACTTATGCTATTACTTCTCATTAAAAGGGTATTAAAATGTTTCATAAATTTTAGGAATTTATGCTATTTTGAATTTATTTTTTTTCTTTCATTAGAAAAGAATTAAAATTTTACATAAATTTTAGGAATTTATCGTATTTTTTCCTTTAATTTAAAAAACAATTTTTCTAAATTTTTTCTTTTTTCTTATCTAACATTTTTTCCTACCTATTATTTGTACAGCTATACGGGCCATACTTTCAAATTGGGCAAAAGAGGTTCCGCTCAATTTTTCATATTATAGTATATAAAAAAAAATATGCATCGCAGTGATATCAAAAAAAATTATGCAACGCCGTGCATGGGTTAAAAAAAATGTTTCTCCTCAGTTGATTTCTTTTTTTTTCCACGTCAGCTGGTCGTCGCCGGTTTGGCTACGCTGACGTTCCCTCGGTGGCGCAGGAGGTGGCGTATTCCCGCACTCTATTTGCTGCTGCTGCTGTCCGGGGCCTTTTGGACTCAGGCGTTACCGGTGCCGGTCCTCGCACAGGTTTGGTTGCAGTGGGGGCTGTCCAGTGGTCCAGGGCAATCCTTCGGGCACGTCTTTTTTAGTTTCGGTAATGGCTTTGGTGGTGGAGGTTTTGTTACTATTTTTTCATTAATTTTCTTAATCGATACTGAGTGAGTGGTGGCAATTTTTGGGCTTTTATTCTTGTTGTTTATTAATTCTTCTTTCAGAAAATCTAGTTCTGTTTGAAGTTTTTGGGCCGTAGCCCACGCGGGTGGTGGAGTGTTTACGTAGAGTAGCCACTTTAGGTGTGCTACTCTTTTTTTTATTTTTTTCGCAACTCCTCCGCGATTGCCCATTGCTTTCACTCTACTCACTCAGATTTCTTTTTTGTCGATTTATTTTGCATTTTCCAGTTTTTCCAGTTTTTTTGACTATATGTATCCTCCTGGGTATATCCTTGTTGGTATATCCTTTTAATCCTTATAATACAAATAATAAACTCTAACTCTAGAAACATTAAAGTTATACCATTTCCGATCGATCACGAGTTCCGACTTATATACTGCGTGCAAAGGAAAGAAGGGTGTGTGCAAAGTTTCAAGACGATAGCTTTAAAACTGAGAGACTAGTTCGCGTAGAAACGGACAGACAGACAGACAGACAGACGGACATGCTCATATCAACTCAGGAGGTGATCCTGATCAAAAATATATATACTTTATAGGGTCGGAGATGTCTCCTTCACTGCGTTGCACACTTTTGGACAAAATTATAATACCCTCTGCAAGGGTATAAAAAGACCCCCCATTTTTTACTACAGCTTGCACCTTCTTGCATAACCAATGCATAAATTCACCAATACATTGGTGCGAGAATTATTTTTTCCCATCCATAAGGGTGCAGTGAAAAATAACATTGAAGTAACATTCACAAGGGGTTTACAAAAATTCAATATAATAATAAATACATTATATAATAGCAACTAAAAAAAGAAAGAAAAGCTAACTTCGGGCGGAGCCGAAGTTGGTATACCCTTGCAGTTAAAACCGGATATATATTGCAAACATCGAATATAGTTGGCCGATCCTTATGAGAATATCATAATAAAACCAATTAGTTACAATAAAATATCTAAAAAAAAACAGTCCCAAGCTTCTATCTTCCAAAATACCAAAGTTGGTATTTCTACCAAAAACCATTTCCGATCGTTCAGTTATATGGCAGCTATAAGATATAGTCGGCCGAAATTTGGCATGTAGTATTGTTTTCTAACTCTAAAAACATTAAAGTTATACCATTTCCTATCAATCACGAGTTCCGACTTATATACTGCGTGCAAAGGAATGAAGGGTGTGTGCAAAGTTTCAAGACGATTGTAGTATGCACATATATTGAATACCCACTGTACCGAGAGTACTTAAAGGGTGCGCACTGTAACACTTTGTTGCAGTGTTTACATTATCCAAAGTCCCGGTCATAAACCCTAAGTGGCCGAAATATGAACCGATCGTTATGGCTTAGCCCGCACACAGAAAGTGCTAGTGTCAGCATAATCGTAACAAACGGTCAGCATATGCATACCCCTCGCGCCTCCACTTGAGAGCGCATAACAACGTATATTATTATATTCCTTTATATATAAGTACATAGCCGTCTCTCTGCCGCCGCCTGCGAGCAGCGCTGCTACGAGACTTAGCCTTACTTAGACTTAAGAAATATTGTTAAAGGACATCTAAGGATTAAAAGGATATACCAACAAGGATATACCCAGGAGGATACATATAGTCAAAAAAACTGGATAAACTGGAAAATGTAAAATAAATCGACAAAAAAGAAATCTGAGTGAGTAGAGTGAAAGCAATGGGCAATCGCGGAGGAGTTGCGAAAAAAATAAAAAAAAGAGTAGCACACCTAAAGTGGCT
The DNA here is from genome assembly GCF_030179905.1 of Drosophila bipectinata. Classification (NCBI taxonomy): domain Eukaryota; kingdom Metazoa; phylum Arthropoda; class Insecta; order Diptera; family Drosophilidae; genus Drosophila; species Drosophila bipectinata. The sequence goes on along the minus strand of NC_091740.1, from coordinate 14,199,330 downwards.
ACTCTACGTAAACACTCCACCACCCGCGTGGGCTACGGCCCAAAAACTTCAAACAGAACTAGATTTTCTGAAAGAAGAATTAATAAACAACAAGAATAAAAGCACAAAAATTGCCACCACTCACTCAGTATCGATTAAAAAAAATTAATGAAAAAATAGTAACAAAACCTCCACCACCAAAGCCATTACCGAAACTAAAAAAGACGTGCCCGAAGGATTGCCCTGGACCACTGGACATCCGTCAGCGTAGCCAAACCGGCGACGACCAGCTGACGTGGAAAAAAAAAGAAATCAACCGATGAGAAACATTTTTTTTAACCCATGCACGGCGTTGCATAATTTTTTTTGATTGCACTGCGATGCATATTTTTTTTTATATACTATAATATTTTTTGAAAAATTGAGCGGAACCTCTTTTGCCCAATTTGAAAGTATGGCCCGTATAGCTGTACAAATAATAGGTAGGAAAAAATGTTAGATAAGAAAAAAGAAAAAATTTAGAAAATTTTTTTTTTAAATTAAAGGAAAAAATACGATAAATTCCTAAAATTTATGTAAAATTTTAATTCTTTTCTAATGAAAGAAAAAAAATAAATTCAAAATAGCATAAATTCCTAAAATTTATGAAACATTTTAATACCCTTTTAATGAGAAGTAATAGCATAAGTAAAACAGATCAAATAAATGATTCTGACTATTACTTCCCAGAAAAATTAAGTTACATTACAAAATATGACTCAGAGAAAAATATAATAGAAATTGGAAAAACAAAAACATATACAATATCTAAAATGGGTTTAGTAGACACGAAAGTTGTAGATTCCACGGCAAATGTCGTTAATAAAATTGAACCCGGAAAAATCGATCTTCAAACAATTACAATATTGTTAATGATAATCGTCATTATAATGTTAGCAAGCGTTTTGCTAAAATTATATAAATTACACAACAAATGTTTAAAGAAAAAATTCCAGAGTCAAGCAAATGACCTGGACAAAATCTTAATAAAAAACCCAGAAAAAAAAACAAATATTATTATACACAAATGTAAACACCTACAATCTAAGAAAATGAAATAACAGAAAATAAATATTGAAATATATTACGTAATTCTCTTTACAAATGTATGGGTAAAGTAAAGGCATGGATTGGAACAAATTATACGAGGAGTTATCAATAATTAAAACAAATTTTGACAAGTCTCTATTTCAGAATAGACCCATTCAAAAGAATACTGTTAGGAAGCACGTTGAAATATTAGTAGAGTGCTTTAATGAAGCGCGTATGCTAATACACGATCATAGGGAAAGATTAAATCAAGATCATTGGTCAAAGGTATCGAAACTTTTGATACGACTACGATCTAATTTAATATTTATTAAACAAAAGTTCAGTTTAGAAATATCATTACCAACCGTTCTAAACACTCCAACAGCAGTTGACACTGCACCTGACTCGGAATCAACAGAAACGAAAGAATCTGAGTCAGAAGAGCTTCCCAAAGTAAACCCCAAAATAGAAGATGAAGATTTAAATAATCTTACTATTCCGGCGGTATACACTGATCTGGATAACTCTACAGATTCAGATACTTCGAGTGTCATAGAATACAAGATAGATAAATCCATCACAATGGCACAATCAAATATTGATTTTATTAATACAGCATCTAAGCTTATACCAGTTTTTGATGGTAAGGCTGAAAATTTAACAAGTTTCATTGATGCTTTACAAATAATACAATCAAAAAAAAGCGAGCACGAAGAATTAGCTATTTCTATTATTAAAACAAAGCTAAAAGGTGTCGCCAGGAATCTAATCGGTAATGAAACAACAATTACTGAGGTGATTTCCAGAAGCAACGTCAAAGGCGAAACTGTTGAGGTATTATCAGCGAAGCTGATGAATCTACAGCAGCGCAATAAAACTGCTAACCAATACACACAAGAAATTGAGCAGATGACGAAAGCCTTAGAAGGTGCATATATATCAGATGGGTTATCTTTAGAGCTAGCCAGGAATTATTCCATGCAGCATGCAGTCAAAGCAATGACTAAAAACTGCACAATCGATAAGGTAAAACTTATCATGCAAGCTGGCACATTCAGTACTATGAACGAAGCCGTTTCCAAATTTGTTCCAAGCAACTGGGCAGTCGACTTTTTCGAAAAATTTGTAGGGAAAAGATAATCATGTAGCTGATGCGTTATCAAGAATAACCATCAAAGATCTACAAAATATAACTAGAAATGTATTAAAAGTCACTACTAGATATTAAAGTAGACAAAAATTCCGCGCGGAAAATCAAGAACAAGAATTGCCAAGGCAATCTTTAAATAAAGCTTCTAAGCCCAACGTATACGACGTCATAAACAATGATGAAGTACGTAAAGTAGTGACCTTGCAGATAAAAAATATGTTATGTTTATTTAAACAAGGCAGAAAAATTACTGCAAGATACGATGTTAGCGATTTATATACTAATGGAGTTATTGATTTAGATCAATTTTTCCAAAGGCTTGAAATGCAAGCCGGTAAACATAAAATCAGCCAACTCAAAGTGGCACCGTGGGAAAATATCTTTGAATATACTTCAATAGATAAATTTAAATTAATAAGCAATAAAATATTGAAAACATTAAGAGTAGCGCTACTCAACCCGGTGACCCAAATAACAAATTTAAAAGAAAAAGAAGCAATTTTGTCTACATTTCATGATGATCCAATTCAAGGAGGTCATACTGGCATATCAAAAACTTTGGCCAAAGTAAAAAGACACTATTACTGGAAAAGCATGTCTAAAGATATAACTGAGTACGTAAGAAAATGTCAAAAATGCCAGAAATCAAAAATAACTAAACACACTAAGACCCCTTTAACAATTACAGACACACCAATAAATGCTTTCGACAGAGTGATAGTGGACACTATTGGTCCACTGCCAAAATCAGAAAATGGCAATGAGTATGCAGTCACTTTAATATGTGATTTAACTAAGTATTTAGTTGCCATACCTGTTCCAAATAAAAACGCCAATACTGTCGCTAAAGCAATATTTGAATCTTTTATCCTGAAGTACGGTCCAATGAAGACGTTCATTACGGACATGGGAACAGAATATAAGAATTCAATTATAGACGATTTGTGCAAATATTTAAATATTAAAAATATTACATCCACAGCACACCACCACCAGACAGTTGGAACAATAGAAAGAAGTCATAGAACTTTCAATGAATACATACGATCTTACATATCGGCTGATAAAACTGATTGGGACGTATGGCTTCAATATTTTGTCTTCTGTTTCAACACGACCCCCTCTATGGCACATACTTATTGTCCATATGAGCTAGTATTCGGTAAAACAAGTAATTTGCCAAAACATTTTAATAGCATAGATAGTGTAGAAGCACTATATAATATTGATGACTATGCTAAGGAGAGTAAGTATAGATTAGAAGAAGCCTATAAAAGAGCTAGAGTTATGTTAGAAGCAAATAAAAATAGAAATAAACTACTATACGATCTTAAAGTAAGGGATATAGATATATCAGTAGGTGACAAAGTTTTATTAAAAAACGAGACAGGTCATAAGTTAGATCCTAAATATACAGGTCCGTATATAGTAACGAAAATAGGAGATAGAGATAACATAGTAATAAAAAATTATAAACATAAAAAACAAACAGTTCATAAGGATAGACTAAAAATCTTTATTCCATAAATTGCACTTAGTATGGCCATACAAAGACACACATACATAGATAAATAAATACACATATTCTTTTAATAATTTCATTTTCTATGATTCTAACAACATAAAACAAAACAAATAAAAAAAATGTATTAATTAGAAATTTTTATTATAAAAATAACTTCATTATATTACGTTATTTTTCAAAAGGAGGGAGATGTAGTATGTAGTATGCACATATATTGAATACCCACTGTACCGAGAGTACTTAAAGGGTGCACACTGTAACACTTTGTTGCAGTGTTTACATTATCCAAAGTCCCGGTCATAAACCCTAAGTGGCCGAAATATGAACCGATCGTTATGGCTTAGCCCGCACACAGAAATTGCTAGTGTCAGCATAATCGTAACAAACGGTCAGCATATGCATACCCCTCGCGCCTCCACTTGAGAGCGCATAACAACGTATATTATTATATTCCTTTATATATAAGTACATAGCCGTCTCTCTGCCGCCGCCTGCGAGCAGCGCTGCTACGAGACTTAGCCTTACTTAGACTTAAGAAATATTGTAAAAGAACAGAGACATTTTTCAACTAAAACTAATCCCCTGGAGTTATCATATGACATGGCGACCGTGACAGCAATGGAAGGACATCGAAGGACATCTAAGGATTAAAAGGATATACCAACAAGGATATACCCAGGAGGATACATATAGTCAAAAAAACTGGATAAACTGGAAAATGTAAAATAAATCGACAAAAAAGAAATCTGAGTGAGTAGAGTGAAAGCAATGGGCAATCGCGGAGGAGTTGCGAAAAAAATAAAAAAAAGAGTAGCACACCTAAAGTGGCTACTCTACGTAAACACTCCACCACCCGCGTGGGCTACGGCCCAAAAACTTCAAACAGAACTAGATTTTCTGAAAGAAGAATTAATAAACAACAAGAATAAAAGCCCAAAAATTGCCACCACTCACTCAGTATCGATTAAGAAAATTAATGAAAAAATAGTAACAAAACCTCCACCACCAAAGCCATTACCGAAACTAAAAAAGACGTGCCCGAAGGATTGCCCTGGACCACTGGACAGCCCCCACTGCAACCAAACCTGTGCGAGGACCGGCACCGGTAACGCCTGAGTCCAAAAGGCCCCGGACAGCAGCAGCAGCAAATAGAGTGCGGGAACGTCATCGTAGCCAAACCGGCGACGACCAGCTGACGTGGAAAAAAAAAGAAATCAACCGATGAGAAACATTTTTTTTAACCCATGCACGGCGTTGCATAATTTTTTTTGATTGCACTGCGATGCATATTTTTTTTTATATACTATAATATTTTTTGAAAAATTGAGCGGAACCTCTTTTGCCCAATTTGAAAGTATGGCCCGTATAGCTGTACAAATAATAGGTAGGAAAAAATGTTAGATAAGAAAAAAGAAAAAATTTAGAAAATTTTTTTTTTAAATTAAAGGAAAAAATACGATAAATTCCTAAAATTTATGTAAAATTTTAATTCTTTTCTAATGAAAGAAAAAAAATAAATTCAAAATAGCATAAATTCCTAAAATTTATGAAACATTTTAATACCCTTTTAATGAGAAGTAATAGCATAAGTAAAACAGATCAAATAAATGATTCTGACTATTACTTCCCAGAAAAATTAAGTTACATTACAAAATATGACTCAGAGAAAAATATAATAGAAATTGGAAAAACAAAAACATATACAATATCTAAAATGGGTTTAGTAGACACGAAAGTTGTAGATTCCACGGCAAATGTCGTTAATAAAATTGAACCCGGAAAAATCGATCTTCAAACAATTACAATATTGTTAATGATAATCGTCATTATAATGTTAGCAAGCGTTTTGCTAAAATTATATAAATTACACAACAAATGTTTAAAGAAAAAATTCCAGAGTCAAGCAAATGACCTGGACAAAATCTGAATAAAAAACCCAGAAAAAAAAAACAAAAATTATTATACACAAATGTAAACACCTACAATCTAAGAAAATGAAATAACAGAAAATAAATATTAAAATATATTACGTAATTCTCTTTACAAATGTATGGGTAAAGTAAAGGCATGGATTGGAACAAATTATACGAGGAGTTATCAATAATTAAAACAAATTTTGACAAATCGTACAAGTCTCTATTTCAGAATAGACCCATTCAAAAGAATACTGTTAGGAAGCACGTTGAAATATTAGTAGAGTGCTTTAATAAAGCGCGTATGCTAATACATGATCATAGGGAAAGATTAAATCAAGATCATTGGTCAAAGGTATCGAAACTTTTGATACGACTACGATCTAATTTAATATTTATTAAACAAAAGTTCAGTTTAGAAATATCATTACCAACCGTTCTAAACAATGGCAGTTTTTGATGGTAAGGCTGAAAATTTAACAAGTTTCATTGATGCTTTACAAATAATACAATCAATAAAAGGCGAGCACGAAGAATTAGCTATTTCTATTATTAAAACAAAGCTAAAAGGTGTCGCCAGGAATCTAATCGGTAATGAAACAACAATTACTGAGGTGATTTCCAGAAGCAACGTCAAAGGCGAAACTGTTGAGGTATTATCAGCGAAGCTGATGAATCTACAGCAGCGCAATAAAACTGCTAACCAATACACGCTGGCACATTCAGTACTATGAACGAAGCCGTTTCCAAATTTGTTCCAAGCAACTGGGCAGTCGACTTTACAGTCGAAAATTTTTTAGGGAAAAGATAATCATGTAGCTGATGCGTTATCAAGAATAACCATCAAAGATCTACAAAATATAACTAGAAATGTATTAAAAGTCACTTCTAGATATTAAAGTAGACAAAAATTCCGCGCGGAAAATCAAGAACAAGAATTGCCAAGGCAATCTTTAAATAAAGCTTCTAAGCCCAACGTATACGACGTCATAAACAATGATGAAGTACGTAAAGTAGTGACCTTGCAGATAAAAAATATGTTATGTTTATTTAAACAAGGCAGAAAAATTACTGCAAGATACGATGTTAGCGATTTATATACTAATGGAGTTATTGATTTAGATCAATTTTTCCAAAGGCTTGAAATGCAAGCCGGTATACATAAAATCAGCCAACTCAAAGTGGCACCGTGGGAAAATATCTTTGAATATACTTCAATAGATAAATTTAAATTAATAAGCAATAAAATATTGAAAACATTAAGAGTAGCGCTACTCAACCCGGTGACCCAAATAACAAATTTAAAAGAAAAAGAAGCAATTTTGTCTACATTTCATGATGATCCAATTCAAGGAGGTCATAATGGCATATCAAAAACTTTGGCCAAAGTAAAAAGACACTATTACTGGAAAAGCATGTCTAAAGATATAACTGAGTACGTAAGAAAATGTCAAAAATGCCAGAAATCAAAAATAACTAAACACACTAAGACCCCTTTAACAATTACAGACACACCAATAAATGCTTTCGACAGAGTGATAGTGGACACTATTGGTCCACTGCCAAAATCAGAAAATGGCAATGAGTATGCAGTCACTTTAATATGTGATTTAACTAAGTATTTAGTTGCCATACCTGTTCCAAATAAAAACGCCAATACTGTCGCTAAAGCAATATTTGAATCTTTTATCCTGAAGTACGGTCCAATGAAGACGTTCATTGCGGACATGGGAACAGAATATAAGAATTCAATTATAGACGATTTGTGCAAATATTTAAATATTAAAAATATTACATCCACAGCACACCACCACCAGACAGTTGGAACAATAGAAAGAAGTCATAGAACTTTCAATGAATACATACGATCTTACATATCGGCTGATAAAACTGATTGGGACGTATGGCTTCAATATTTTGTCTTCTGTTTCAACACGACCCCCTCTATGGCACATACTTATTGTCCATATGAGCTAGTATTCGGTAAAACAAGTAATTTGCCAAAACATTTTAATAGCATAGATAGTGTAGAAGCACTATATAATATTCATGACTATGCTAAGGAGAGTAAGTATAGATTAGAAGAAGCCTATAAAAGAGCTAGAGTTATGTTAGAAGCAAATAAAAATACAAATAAACTACTATACGATCTTAAAGTAAGGGATATAGATATACCAGTAGGTGACAAAGTTTTATTAAAAAACGAGACAGGTCATAAGTTAGATCCTAAATATACAGGTCCGTATATAGTAACGGAAATAGGAGATAGAGATAACATAGTAATAAAAAATTATAAACATAAAAAACAAACAGTTCATAAGGATAGACTAAAAATCTTTATTCCATAAATTGCACTTAGTATGGCCATACAAAGACACACATACATAGATAAATAAATACAAATATTCTTTTAATAATTTCATTTTCTATGATTCTAACAACATAAAACAAAACAAATAAAAAAAATGTATTAATTAGAAATTTTTATTATAAAAATAACTTCATTATATTACGTTATTTTTCAAAAGGAGGGAGATGTAGTATGCACATATATTGAATACCCACTGTACCGAGAGTACTTAAAGGGTGCGCACTGTAACACTTTGTTGCAGTGTTTACATTATCCAAAGTCCCGGTCATAAACCCTAAGTGGCCGAAATATGAACCGATCGTTATGGCTTAGCCCGCACACAGAAAGTGCTAGTGTCAGCATAATCGTAACAAACGGTCAGCATATGCATACCCCTCGCGCCTCCACTTGAGAGCGCATAACAACGTATATTATTATATTCCTTTATATATAAGTACATAGCCGTCTCTCTGCCGCCGCCTGCGAGCAGCGCTGCTACGAGACTTAGCCTTACTTAGACTTAAGAAATATTGTAAAAGAACAGAGACATTTTGATCGTTGGAGCGGCACCTCAGCTGCTCCATCTAAATGATGGAGCGGCACCTTTGCTGCTCCTTCTAAATAAAAATCCAACTAGAACTAATCCCCGGGAGTTATCATATGACACGATAGCTTTAAAACTGAGCGACTAGTTCGCGTAGAAACGGACAGACAGACAGACAGACAGACAGACGGACATGCTCATATTAACTCAGGAGGTGATCCTGATCAAAAATATATATACTTTATAGGGTCGGAGATGTCTCCTTCACTGCGTTGCACAATTTTGGACAAAATTATAATACCCTCTGCAAGGGTATAAAAAGACCCCCATTTTTTACTACAGCTTGCACCTTCTTGCATAACCAATGCATAAATTCACCAATACATTGGTGCGAGAATTATTTTTTCCCATCCATAAGGGTGCACTGAAAAATAACATTGAAGTAACATTCACAAGGGGTTTACAAAAATTCAATATAATAAAAAATACATTATATAATAGCAACTAAAACAAGAAAGAAAAGCTAACTACGGGCGGAGCCGAAGTTGATATACCCTTGCAGTTAAAACCGGATATATATTTCAAACATCGAATATAGTTGGCCGATCCTTATGAGAATATCATAATAAAACCAATTAGTTACAATAAAATATCTAAAAAAAACAGTCCCAAGCTTCTATGTTCAAAACTACCAAAGTTGGTATTTCTACCAAAAACCATTTCCGATCGTTCAGTTATATGGCAGCTATAAGATATAGTCGGCCGAAATTTGGCATGTCGTACTGTTTTCTAACTCTAAAAACATTAAAGTTATACCATTTCCGATCGATCACGAGTTCCGACTTATATACTGCGTGCAAAGGAAAGAAGGGTGTGAGCAAAGTTTCAAGACGATAGCTTTAAAACTGAGAGACTAGTTCGCGTAGAAACGGACAGACAGACAGACAGACAGACGGACAGACGGACAGACGGACATGCTCATATCAACTCAGGAGGTGATCCTGATCAAAAATATATATACGTTATAGGGTCGGAGATGTCTCCTTCACTGCGTTGCACACTTTTGGACAAAATTATAATACCCTCTGCAAGGGTATAAAAAGACCCCCCATTTTTTACTAAGCTTGCACGGTGCGACAGTGATTTAGAACTTTTGAAGATACCTAGTAGAAATTGTTTATTAGGTCGAATATAGTACAAAACGGTATTTGAAATATTTCTAACACCCTCAAAATTTTGATTTATTTAGAAAAAACGCTTTTTTGGTAGTTTTTTTGCTTTTAAAAATTCCTTTACGCGTATTTTACCGATTTAAAAATTTTTGACGTTTTTCAATAGTTCAATGTTGTAGGACTTGCAATGGACTTTTGCAATGGACTTTGACGCCATTTTGTTGGTACAACTTACAAGAAATGGATAATTCCTACTAGGTCTCTTCAAAAGTTCCTCCAATTTTGTTTTTGTCGCACTGTGTTATTATTATACTATGACAAATAATGCGGAGCTTCTTATATTAAAAAAAAAATGTTCTGCAAAGAAGAAATTTATCGCTTCAGGTCGACCATTTTGGCAGAAACAAACAAGAATGAATTTTTTGCAGTGAAAAGTTTTCGGCACTCCAGGAACAAAATTCATTCGGATTAGCACGATTGAGGAGAATAGGGAACACTAAAAATTGTTAAATTTCATTTCCCATATGAAATAGCAATTCCATTAACAAAGGAGCACCGAGAGCAATTGGGCTCTTCGATAGGGTCTTGACTGGAAAATTCTCTCTCCAGAAAGTGTATATAATCTTTTTCATCTTTGCTGTGCACTAGGTGTGGGAGATACTCGAATTTTACAAGATACGTTTAAGAAATACAAGCTGGTCACACTCGGACATAAGATTAAGAAGAAGGGAAAGCTAGCTTGTTGATATACCCTTGCAGTTAAAATTGTATATATATCGAAAATAACGAAAATAGTTCCCCGGTCCTTATAGGAATTTTAAATTAAATTTAAATCCAAAACTTTTTTCTACCCATACCAAAGCACAGTGGTTGGGCTTGTATTGGGCCGCGGCCATAAGTACTTCTAGTTCAGATATTGTAACGAAATTTACACCAAAATTCACACTTTGCATTCTGTTTTTAGAATGTCTCGTTAGATTTCCGGACAAAACTAGGTTGCAATGAAAAAATGTGGTCAATTTAGAGACAAATTATTTACAATTTGACTAATTATTTTCAAGTCGATTTTTCGATTTATGGCCTACGGGAGCAACCACTGTGCAAAGGTATCTTTACCAACTTTTGTTTTCCGATCGTTTACCTTTTCCGATCGTTCAGTTATATGACAGCTATAAGATATTTTGATGAAATTAAGTAGGTCGGATCAATTTTAAAGATAGAGCCTGTATAAAGTTTTAAACTTCTATCATTAAAACCACAAAAGTTGGGTCATTTCCGATCTTTCATTTTTATGTCAGCTATAAGATATTCGAAATGGCATCGTCGTCGCATGCAGACGCGTATTTATTGTGCTCCTGGAAAAAGTATTCAATAATATCAAAAAAGTGCAGTGACTGGTTCTGTAAATCAACAACAACGCGAAAATACGCTTTCAGCGATGAAATCGCTAATGTTTATTTAGATTAATTAATTAATTAATATAAAACATAACATTTACAACTCGAACAAACTAAACCTCGATTGCAATGAGTCTAAACGACTTTCGCACACAATCACCCCAAATTTGACCGAGTTCTTAAACGTAGAGAGCGAGAGAGCGCGTTCTTGCTTCCCCTCGCTACCATCGATGTCTCTGCAGCCGCAACTGCAACAACAGCGCGTTTAACGACGTCATCAGTTAGCAGCGCAAACATTGATACTTCTGCCGCTGTGCTGCCCGAAAAGGAGAACAAAATCAAAAAAAAAATTAAGCCGGCTGTGCAGACTGGTATGGATCGCTACATCCAAATCAAAAGGAAGCTGAGCCCCCTAAACTCTCAACGCAAAATAACCCGTGGCAATGCTAACATAGCTGTAATAGAAACGCCCACGAACTCAAACCGTTTTAAAATCTTGGCAGACTATGAGGATGAAGCCGAATCTACAGAAGTCGAAAAAAGGAAGCCTAAGCCCCCGCCAATTTACATACGAGAAAAAAGTTCCAACGTTCTTGTCAACAAAATTATAGAGCTCATTGGCAAGGACAACTTCCACATAATACCACTCGTAAAGGGCAACATCCAGGAAACAACATTTCAAACGAAGTCTGAAGATAATTACAGGAAAAACCTCACCGACAAAAAAAAGAACTTTTACACGTATCAGCTAAAAAGCAGCAAGGGCTTGCAATTCGTACTTAAGGGCATAGAGCCCGAAGTATCGCCTGCAGAGATAACAAAGGTGCTACAAGAGAAGGCGCTAAAACAGTGTTCAATATCCCAAACAGGGATAGAAAGCCGCAGCCATTCTTTAAGGTTGAGCTCGAACCACAAATTAAGCCCCTAAAGAAATACGAAGTGCACCCTATATACAATCTTCAGTTCCTGCTGCACCGCAGAATTGCAGTTGCGGAGCCGCACAAACGCAGTGGGCAAGAATATGGCCATACAAGGTCTTACTGTAAACTGCGCCCGGTTTGTGTAGTTTGTGGTGAGCTTCATGACTCCGCACACTGCCCAGCGAGCAAAGATGACCAAAACTCGAAAAAGTGCGGTAACTGCGGTGGAAATCACACTGCTAACTATAGAGGTTACCCAGTTTATAAAGAGCTGAAAAGTCTCATCCACCAGACCGCCGGAGCAGCCAAAAAGTAACTTTGAAGCTCTGATGTGCAGTCTACAACAAAGCCTTACGGAGTTTATGTCGTTTATGCGTACAACTATGCAAGATCTTATGCGAAACCAAAATCTATTAATACAAATGCTGGTTTCACAACAATCCAAACAATGACTTCCCTACGAATATCTACGTGGAACGCCAACGGCGTTTGGCAGCATAAGCTCGAGCTAGCGCAATTCCTACTAGACAATCAAATCGACGTAATGCTGCTTTCAGAAACAAATCTTACCAACAGATACAATTTCCAACTACGAGGATATTCATTCTATGGAACAAATCATCCAGATGGTAAAGCACACGGCGGAACTGGAATTTTAATCAGATGCCGTATTAAGCACCATTATCATACGAAATTTGCCATAATACTGGCAAGCAATTAACTCTAGCCGCCGTATACTGCCCCCCACGCTTCACCATAGCCGAAGATGAGTTTATGCAGTTTTTCAACTGACTAGGAGACCACTTCAGCAGGAGACTACAATGCCAAGCACACACACTGGGGATCTCATCTCGTGACCCCAAAAAGAAAGCAGCTCTATAATGCAATTATCAAAGCTAACGACAAGCTAGACTATGTTTCTTCTGGCACACCAACATACTGGCCGGCAGACCCAAAGAAACTTCCCGATTTAAAAGACTTTGCGATTATCAAAAAGATTCCTAAAAATCTGATAAGCGCCGAATGCCTTTCGGATCTTTCATCTGATCACTTGCCTGTCCTTTTTACTCTACTCCGACACCCAGGAACATGAGATCAATCATCAAAACTGACCTCAAATAAAACCAATTGGGTTAAGTACAGGAAGCATATCAGCTCACACATTGAGCTGAGTCCTCTCCTCAGCGACGAGGCCAACGAACACAGTTTTGTTATTTCACTGGAGTCTGTACTCGTCTCTGCAGCTTGAGTTTTAACACCTCAAACTATAAACACACAATGCATTCAAAAGAAGACAAATCTACAAATCGAACAGCTAGTCCTCGAAAAGCGACGTAACGTCGAGAATGCAATGTCACAGATCGCCATCTGCTAAGCAAAGATTAAAACATGCGTCACGTCAACTTGATCAAGCTCTACAGCAAGAAAAAAACGTATGTTCCCCGCCGCTACATAGAGCAATTGTCAACTAACAGTACAAAACACTCACTATGGAGAGCTCACCCAACTCTGAGCTCACCGAAAGAAACCGCGATGCTTATTAGAAATTTCATAGTCGGGTGGGCAGCGACGCAGACAGAACCAGCACGTTTGCCAAACACCTTATAAATGTCTTCCAACCAAATCCTGCCACCAATGCGTTTAATTTGCCGACTCTATCATATGAGCCCCAGCCTCAACATGAGCCAATTTTAAAAAATTTTAAATTTTAATTTTAATGTGAAGATTCGTCAACTTAATGTTAGTCTCAAAATTAAGAAAAGATTCAATAAATTTTTTTTTTTTTTTATTATCAATCAATCAATAGTTATATTTTAAATCTGTCCGGAGATATGGACAATAATTAAATTTTATAATGGGACCTTAACTTAATGAAATATTGAGTAGTACAATGTTTGCTTATCCTAGGAAACTAATTTTAACAGTAAAAGATTCAATAAATAAAAGCAAAGCTATAAAAAAAAGCTATAGGATATAGTCGGCCGATCCTTATGAAATTTTGTATGCCCTATTATTTAACTATATATAGCGCAACGTTTCCTTGATGTAGCTGAGGCGCGACGCATGGTCTTTGACGGCAAACTCCCAATCCGAACTCGCTAGCGCGTATGCGCGGTGTTTCCTAAGCATAGGCGCGACGCCCAGCGGCCAACTCCCGATACGGAATAGCTAGCGCGTATGGGCGGTATTTCCTTGGCGTAGCGCAGGCGTGACGCCCAGTCCTTGGCCCATCACAGATAGCGTATGCGCGCAAGTGTGTGAAGACTAGTCGCAGACGACCCGATAATGTGCCCGAAGAGTAGGAGGGCAGACAGAGCAACAGGAACAGCAGCGACCGAGCAGCAGCAGCGACAATAGAAACAGGAACAACAGGAAACGCCAACGTCGGAACCGAGCGGAACCCAGAAGGAGCAGGATCCGAAGAAGAGTCCAGTTGTGAGTTGTGAAAAATGTTGTGAAGAAGAAGAGTTGTGACAAATGCCTTTCATCGGCGGAATGTTGAGCGGACGACTAACCAGAGTTATGCACTAAGGATGTAGTCTCATGTGTGACGTTGAAAAAATAGATTTTTTTTTCATATATTTCGAAAGTACTGTTTATTGAGAATGTACTGTTGAAGTTTCAAATAAAAATATTTAATAATGACATAATCGAGAGCGCGCTTACACCGAATAGTATGAGTTACTCGGTAGCGACTAAACTTTAAACGCGTTTTTCTCGGAACGATATTTTTGTGTGCGGCGCAGGTGATTCACAAAATTCTATGGTACCGATCTAGCTGAAATTTGGATATGTTGTTCTAAAAAGTAACACCTCTCTCCCGTACTAGAATCATTTATTTTTAATAATTTTTATTTATCATAAATTTAAAATAAATTTTTTAAATTTAAAAATTTTTTTTTGGGAGTTTGCCATTTTGTTGTTTATAGATGAAAATATTTTGTTATAGTACGGGACAAAGCCATAAGCTTACAAAACAATAATCTATTAAAATTTTTTGTGTCGGATGATTTTAACAGTCGAAATCACCTGCACCAGGGATCTACCACTTTAATTGTATATGCATACTTTGGCATGCTATAAAGTGTATTAAGCTACACAAGAATAAATTAAACAAAATATTTTCAAACGCCCTTACAACTTATATTTTGTTTAAACTTAGTTTCAATAACAAATTTTCCAATTTTTTTCAATCTTACTAAAGGTTTTATAACGTTTATATGCTATCTGTATTATTTCTGAGCTCGGGCAATCACGTCAAACTATTAATTCAGTGGAACAAACCTACAATCTCTGTGTGCTAGCCGCGAGCGGCTAAATTGTCGCTAGCGGAAAGAAGAAAAACAGTTTGTTACAGCTGACTTAGCTATCTTAGCGAGCCGTACAGCGTTGGAGCTGGCAAGGAGTGGGTGCCCGACATCCCGGACAAGGCGGTAATCTGGATATGCAATACGTTCGCGTACGCGCCGAGATGAATGGTGAGAGGAGAATGGTTCGTGAGAGTTCAGTGGGTAGGCACAAGGGTATAAAGCAGTTACCTAGCACCAAGCCATTCGCACGACGCATATTGCAAAGCTCTAGCAGAGCTAGCTCTAGAGGTAAGCATTAGGTGCTAAAAGCTGGGGATTTCAATGCGAGGGCTCAGGAGTGGGGGAGTCCCACCACGAATGCTAGAGGCAGAGGCTTGTTAAAGATCTTAGCACCCATGGAACTGGGTCTTCTAAAACCTTTAAAAGAGCAAGTGACTGATCCATCGTCGACCTGATCATTGTCAGCGGCAACTAAGGTCAGATCTCCAAGTGGGGAATTGCCACCATGTACACGGCCAGCGACCATGAAGCCATACTGTGCTTGCTTGGAATCAGCCGGGCATTCTTGAACCAGTCCGGGGGTCTAATGATTCTTCGGTGGCACTTGCGCCGGTCCGTGATGAGGCCTGCAAGTCAAGCATGTAGGCGCGTACAACCTTCGCTCTGCACCACCAGCCTGTTCCGTGGTGTACCAGCCAGATCTCGTCACTCCGTAAAGAGTGTCTGAGGGCCAGTAGATCTCTGTAGCGAGCTCGTGGTACGAGAAAGTACGAATCGTGGTACGAGCTCGCAGGGGCAGAGACACATCGACTTCATGGCAGCGAGGAATAGACTCCCATACGGGACAGCAAGCAAGTGGTGTTCCTCAAGCTGTGCGACGAGTCAGAACACGACCCGTGGGGTCAAGCATACAAAATCGTGACGAAAAAGGTAAGGGCGGGGAGCCAACCCTCCTCCAATTACTAGGTCATACGAGGGCCATAATCGACTTATCTTTCCCTAGCGAACAAACGGAGGAAACTCGCCCGACGTTAGAGGACATGGAAGTGGAGTCGTTGGAGATTGGCCGACTCTATATGTCATATACATAAGTGATATATCAGAAATGTCATAACTTTCGGATTCTATTTTTGACAAATAATAGGGCATACAAAATTTCATAAGGATCGGCCGACTATATCCTATAGCTTTTTTTTATAGCTTTGCTTTTATTTATTGAATCTTTTCTTAATTTTGAGACTAACATTAAGTTGACGAATCTTCACATTAAAATTAAAATTTAAAATTTTTTAAAATTGGCTCATGTTGAGGCTGGGACTCATATGATAGAGTCGGCAAATTAAACACATTGGTGGCAGGATTTGGTTGGAAGACATTTTTAAGGTGTTTGGCAAACGTGCTGGTTCTGTCTGCGTCGCTGCCCACCCGACTATGAAATTTCTAATAAGCATCGCGGTTTCTTTCGGTGAGCTCAGAGTTGGGTGAGCTCTCCATAGTGAGTGTTTTGTACTGTTAGTTGACAATTGCTCTATGTAGCGGCGGTGAACATACGTTTTTTTCTTGCTGTAGAGCTTGATCAAGTTGACGTGACGCATGTTTTAATCTTTGCTTAGCAGATGGCGATCTGTGACATTGCATTCTCGACGTTACGTCGCTTTTCGAGGACTAGCTGTTCGATTTGTAGATTTGTCTTCTTTTGAATGCATTGTGTGTTTATAGTTTGAGGTGTTAAAACTCAAGCTGCAGAGACGAGTACAGACTCCAGTGAATTAACAAAACTGTGTACGTTGGCCTCGTCGCTGAGGAGAGGACTCAGCTCAATGTGTGAGCTGATATGCTTCCTGTACTTAACCCAATTGGTTTTATTTGAGGTCAGTTTTGATGATTGATCTCATGTTCCTGGGTGTCGGAGTAGAGTAAAAAGGACAGGCAAGTGATCAGATGAAAGATCCGAAAGGCATTCGGCGCTTATCAGATTTTTAGGAATCTTTTTGATAATCGCAAAGTCTTTTAAATCGGGAAGTTTCTTTGGGTCTGCCGGCCAGTATGTTGGTGTGCCAGAAGAAACATAGTCTAGCTTGTCGTTAGCTTTGATAATTGCATTATAGAGCTGCTTTCTTTTTGGGGTCACTAGATGAGATCCCCAGTGTGTGTGCTCGGCATTGTAGTCTCCTGCTGAAGTGGTCT
This sequence comes from Drosophila bipectinata, assembly GCF_030179905.1. Lineage (NCBI taxonomy): Eukaryota > Metazoa > Arthropoda > Insecta > Diptera > Drosophilidae > Drosophila > Drosophila bipectinata. Next base: position 14,181,811 of record NC_091740.1, on the reverse strand, counting down.
CCTAGTCAGTTGAAAAACTGCATAAACTCATCTTCGGCTATGGTGAAGCGTGGGGGGCAGTATACGGCGGCTAGAGTTAATTGCTTGCCAGTATTATGGCAAATATCGTATGATAATGGTGCTTAATACGGCATCTGATTAAAATTCCAGTTCCGCCGTGTGCTTTACCATCTGGATGATTTGTTCCATAGAATGAATATCCTCGTAGTTGGAAATTGTATCTGTTGGTAAGATTTGTTTCTGAAAGCAGCATTACGTCGATTTGATTGTCTAGTAGGAATTGCGCTAGCTCGAGTTTATGCTGCCAAACGCCGTTAGCGTTCCACGTAGATATTCGTAGGGAAGTCATTGTTTGGATTGTTGTGAAACCAGCATTTGTATTAATAGATTTTGGTTTCGCATAAGATCTTGCATAGTTGTACGCATAAACGACATAAACTCCGTAAGGCTTTGTTGTAGACTGCACATCAGAGCTTCAAAGTTACTTTTTGGCTGCTCCGGCGGTCTGGTGGATGAGACTTTTCAGCTCCTTATAAACTGGGTAACCTCTATATTTAGCAGTGTGGTTTCCACCGCAGTTACCGCACTTTTTCGAGTTTTGGTCATCTTTGCTCGCTGGGCAGTGTGCGGAGTCATGAAGCTCACCACAAACTACACAAACCGGGCGCAGTTTACAGTAAGACCTTGTATGGCCATATTCTTGCCCACTGCGTTTGTGCGGCTCCGCAACTGCAATTCTGCGGTGCAGCAGGAACTGAAGATTGTATATAGGGTGCACTTCGTATTTCTTTAGGGGCTTAATTTGTGGTTCGAGCTCAACCTTAAAGAATGGCTGCGGCTTTCTATCCCTGTTTGGGATATTGAACACTGTCTTAGCGCCTTCTCTTGTAGCACCTTTGTTATCTCTGCAGGTGATACTTCGGGCTCTATGCCCTTAAGTACGAATTGCAAGGCCTTGCTGCTTTTTAGCTGATACGTGTAAAAGTTATTTTTTTTGTCGGTGAGGTATTTCGATAATACTCTGTAATTATCTTCAGACTTCGTTTGATATGTTGTTTCCTGGATGTTGCCCTTTACGAGTGGTATTATGTGGAAGTTGTCCTTGCCAATGAGCTCTATAATTTTGTTGACAAGAACGTTGGAACTTTTTTCTCGTATGTAAATTGGCGGGGGCTTAGGCTTCCTTTTTTCGACTTCTGTAGATTCGGCTTCATCCTCATAGTCTGCCAAGATTTTAAAACGGTTTGAGTTCGTGGGCGTTTCTATTACAGCTATGTTAGCATTGCCACGGGTTATTTTGCGTTGAGAGTTTAGGGGGCTCAGCTTCCTTTTGATTTGGATGTAGCGATCCATACCAGTCTGCACAGCCGGCTTAATTTTTTTTTTGTTTTTGTTCTCCTTTTCGGGCAGCACAGCGGCAGAAGTATCAATGTTTGCGCTGCTAACTGATGACGTCGTTAAACGCGCTGTTGTTGCAGTTGCGGCTGCAGAGACATCGATGGTAGCGAGGGGAAGCAAGAACGCGCTCTCTCGCTCTCTACGTTTAAGAACTCGGTCAAATTTGGGGTGATTGTGTGCGAAAGTCGTTTAGACTCATTGCAATCGAGGTTTAGTTTGTTCGAGTTGTAAATGTTATGTTTTATATTAATTAATTAATTAATCTAAATAAACATTAGCGATTTCATCGCTGAAAGCGTATTTTCGCGTTGTTGTTGATTTACAGAACCAGTCACTGCACTTTTTTGATATTATTGAATACTTTTTCCAGGAGCACAATAAATTCGCGTCTGCATGCGACGACGATGCCATTTCGAATATCTTATAGCTGACATAAAAATGAAAGATTGGAAATGACCCAACTTTTGTGGTTTTAATGATAGAAGTTTAGAACTTTATACAGGCTCTATCTTTAAAATTGATCCGACCTACTTAATTTCATCAAAATATCTTATAGCTGTCATATAACTGAACGATCGGAAAAGGTAAACGATCGGAAAACAAAAGTTGGTAAAGATACCTTTGCACAGTGGTTGCTCCCGTAGGCCATAAATCGAAAAATTGACTTGAAAATAATTAGTCAAAATGTAAATAATTTGTCTCTAAATTGACCACATTTTTTCATTGCAAGCTATTTTTGTCCGGAAATCTAACGAGACATTCTAAAAACAGAATGCAAAGTGTGAATTTTGGTGTAAATTTCGTTACAATATCTGAACTAGAAGTACTTATGGCCGCGGCCCAATACAAGCCCAACCACTGTGCTTTGGTATGGGTAGAAAAAATTTTGGATTTAAATTTAATTTAAAATTCCTATAAGGACCGGGGAACTATTTTCGTTATTTTCGATATATATACAATTTTAACTGCAAGGGTATATCAACAAGCTAGCTTTCCCTTCTTCTTAATCTTATGTCCGAGTGTGACCAGCTTGTATTTCTTAAACGTATCTTGTAAAATTCGAGTATCTCCCACACCTAGTGCACAGCAAAGATGAATAAGAAGATTATATACACTTTCTGGAGAGAGAATTTTCCAGTCAAGACCCTATCGAAGAGCCCAATTGCTCTCGGTGCTCCTTTGTTATTGGAATTGCTATTTCATATGGGAAATGAAATTTAACAATTTTTCGTGTTCCCTATTCTCCTCAATCGTTCTAATCCGAATGAATTTTGTTCCTGGAGTGCCGAAAACTTTTCACTGCAAAAAATGCATTCTTGTTTGTTTCTGCCAAAATGGTCGACCTGAAGCGATAAATTTCTTCTTTGCAGAACATTTTTTTTTTAATATAAGAAGCTCCGCATTATTTGTCATAGAATAATAATAACACAGTGCGACAAAAACAAAATTGGAGGATCTTTTGAAGAGACCTAGTAGGAATTGATCCATTTCTTGTTAGTTGTACCAACAAAATGGCGTCAAAGTCCGAAAAAATGTCAGTTTCTTTTGTAAAATTTGTATACTTTTTGTTGAAAGTATTTGCTTTTTCTTTAAAGCTACAACATTAAACTATTGAAAAACGTCAAAAATTTTTAAATCGGTAAAATACGCGTTAAGGAATGTTTAATAGCAAAAAGACTACCAAAAAAACGTTTTTTCTAAATAAATCAAAATTTTGAGGGGGTTAGAAATATTTCAAATACCGTTTTGTACTATATTCGACCTAATAAACAATTTCTACTAGATATCTTCAAAAGTTCTTAATCACTGTCGCACCGTGCAAGCTGTAGTAAAAAATGGGGGGTCTTTTTATACCCTTGCAGAGGGTATTATAATTTTGTCCAAAAGTGTGCAACGCAGTGAAGGAGACATCTCCGACCCTATAAAGTATATATATTTTTGATCAGGATCACCTCCTGAGTTGATATGAGCATGTCCGTCTGTCTGTCTGTCTGTCGTCCGTTTCGACGCGAACTAGTCTCTCAGTTTTAAAGCTATCGTCTTGAAACCCTTCTTTCCTTTGCACGCAGTATATACCAGGTGTACCGGAAAGTCCTTGCCGGTTTTATTCGGAAAGAAACTCGTTAATTGTTAGAATATGGTAAAAAATATTTTATTCAAAGTATTGCCCATCGCTAGCCACACATTTTTCCCAACGTTCTGGCAATTTATGGATGCCATGCCAATACCACTTTTGGTTCTTCGTGGCGAACCATTCATCAAGCCATTTTCCGACTTCCTCGTAGCTGGCGAAGTGTTGCTCTTTGAGTGCATGCGCCATCGATGAAAACATGTAGTAATCGGAAGGCGCCACGTCTGGTGAGTAAGGCGGGTGGACTAGGATCTCCCAGTTTACTGTGTCCAAGTAGTAACGAACCAATAATGAGTTGTGCGCCGGTGCGTTGTCGTGCTGGAAAACTAACTTGTCGTGTCGCAGCCGGAATTCGGGCCTTTTTTCGTTGATGGCCTGGCGTAATTTGATTAGTTGTCAATGTTAGCGATGTGCATTAACTGTTTCGCCCGGTTTCAGCAGCTCATAGTACAGCACACCTTGCTGGTCCCACCAAACACACAACATTGCCTTCTTGCCGAATCGATTGGGTCTGGTCGTCGAAGATGATGGCTGGCCGGGGTCAACCCATGATTTTTTCTTCTTGGGATTCTCGAAATAGATCCACTTTTCATCCCCAGTAACAATTCGATGCAGAAACGACTTCCTTTTGTGTCGTGCGAGTAGCATTTCGCACGTCACCTTTCGTCGCTCTCGCTGCGCCTCGGTCAATTCATGCGGCACCCATTTACCCGACTTCTGGATCTTTTCCATCGCACGCAGACGGTCGCTGATGCTTTGTTGGGATGAATTAAGTTGCTCTGCCATAATTTTTTGTGTTTGCGTATTATCCTCGTCCAAAAGCGCTTGCAAGTCGGTGTCTTCAAACGTCTGCGGCCGTCCAGAGCGTTTTGCATCGTCAGTAGAGAAATCACCATTTTTGAAGCGACGATACCACGTTTCCACAGTGCGGATAGCTAGACCACAGTCACCGTATATCTCGGGAAGAATTCTGTGACATTCAGCCGCTTTTTTTTTTTGATGGAACATGAAAATCATCACTTCCCGCAAATGGCCATTTCCAGGCACGAAATTACTCATTTTCAAAGGCAAAAATTGGAAAGACCACGATAAATTTTCGATTGTCTTCTGTTTTGACACTTATATAAGTGGCAAACAAAACGTCATAGAGGTTATTAGCAAAAACAACGCGTGTGGGCTAGCGACATTTATTGGGAAAACCGGCAAGGACTTTCCGGTACACCTGGTAAGTCGGAACTCGTGATCGATCGGAAATGGTATAACTTTAATGTTTTTAGAGTTAGAAAACAATACGACATGCCAAATTTCGGCCGACTATATCTTATAGCTGCCATATAACTGAACGATCGGAAATGGTTTTTGGTAGAAATACCAACTTTGGTATTTTTGAAGATAGAAGCTTGGGACTGTTTTTTTTTTAGATATTTTATTGTAACTAATTGGTTTTATTATGATATTCTCATAAGGATCGGCCAACTATATTCGATGTTTGCAATATATATCCGGTTTTAACTGCAAGGGTATATTAACTTCAGCTCCGCCCGAAGTTAGCTTTTCTTTCTTGTTTTAGTTACTATTATATAATGTATTTTTTATTATATTGAATTTTTATAAACCCCTTGTTATTTGAATGTTACATTGAATTGAATGTTACTTCAATGTTATTTTTCAGTGCACCCTTATGGATGGGAAAAAATAATTAAAAACAAGAAAGCAAAGCTAACTTCGGGCGGAGCTGAAGTTGATATACCCTTGCAGTTAAAACCGGATATATATTGCAAACATCGAATATAGTTGGCCGATCCTTATGAGAATATCATAATAAAACCAATTAATTACAATAAAAAATCTAAAAAAAAGTCCCAAGCTTCTATCTTCAAAAATACGAAAGTTGATATTTCTTCCAAATATCATTTCCGATCGTTCAGTTATATGTCAGCTATAAGATATAGTCAACCGATCGTTATGAAATTTGGTATATCGGATTAACTGACCAAAAATAGAATGTGTACCAAGTGCCAGCTTTCTATCATCAAAAACACGAAAGTTTGGTCATTTCCGATCGTTCAGTTATATGGCAGCTATAAGATATAGTCGATCCTTATGAAATTTGGCATATCGCATTATTTTGCCAAAAATAGCTCTCATGTCAATTTTGAACTCTCTAACTCTAAAAACACCAAAGTTATACCATTTCCGATCAATCAGTTATATGGCAGCTATAGGATATAGTCGGCCGATCCCGGTCGTTCCGACTTATATACTGCGTGCAAAGGAAAGAAGGGTGTGTGCAAAGTTTCAAGTCGATAGCTTTAAAACTGAGAGACTAGTTTGCGTAGAAACAGACAGACGGACAGACGGACATGCTCATATCAACTCAGGAGGTGATCCTGATCAAGAATATATATACTTTATAGGGTCGGAGATGTCTCCTTCACTGCGTTGCACACTTTTGGACAAAATTATAATACCCTCTGCAAGGGTATAATGAAAGAGTTTGCTCTGCCGTATGCTGAGCTTAGGCACCCCTGATATAAAGCCTCTTTAGCAAATATCGTTGCATTCCCTATACTGTTGAAAGAACATTTAACAGGCGGGTCAAACCGTTTCAGAGATGCGAGCTCGGCTCAAGGAGAAATTCTAAACCAATTCTTTTGGATGAAATAAACAAATATTTTTTGTTCTATAACTCAAAAACAAAAGTCGATGAATGTCTCGATGGTTCAAAATTTACTATCATCGAATATCGATAGCGGCCACTATCGATAGTTCTCCCCTAATATTAACATTCCAGATAATTCACCATCTTTATCATTTTAACGCGCCACGAATTCACCGCGGCATGGTTGACATGTCCCCAGGGGCGGATACAGGTACCTGCCTGGGGGAGGGCGATCATAGTTTTTGGCTTAAACGATTTCACGACACATTAGAAAATATACTCTTTGTTCGCGTAAACTCAACACACTTAGATAATGCTATCGACAACTTGAGTGTATTTGAAGACGACGATTAATTATTTACTATAGCATAATAGCGTAATAAATAATACTATTTACTAAAGCATAATAGCATGAATAGCATAATTTTTTAATTTTGTTTTAATTGGGAGTTATTAATATTTATTTGTTGTTTCAGAATGAAGTAAATATTAAATATTATTACTGCTTTTTAGCTGATACGTGTAAAAGTTATTTTTTTTTGTCGGTGAGGTATTTCGATAATACTCTGTAATTATCTTCAGACTTCGTTTGAAATGTTGTTTCCTGGATGTTGCCCTTTACGAGTGGTATTATGTGGAAGTTGTCCTTGCCAATGAGCTCTATAATTTTGTTGACAAGAACGTTGGAACTTTTTTCTCGTATGTAAATTGGCGGGGGCTTAGGCTTCCTTTTTTCGACTTCTGTAGATTCGGCTTCATCCTCATAGTCTGCCAAGATTTTAAAACGGTTTGAGTTCGTGGGCGTTTCTATTACAGCTATGTTAGCATTGCCACGGGTTATTTTGCGTTGAGAGTTTAGGGGGCTCAGCTTCCTTTTGATTTGGATGTAGCGATCCATACCAGTCTGCACAGCCGGCTTAATTTTTTTTTTGTTTTTGTTCTCCTTTTCGGGCAGCACAGCGGCAGAAGTATCAATGTTTGCGCTGCTAACTGATGACGTCGTTAAACGCGCTGTTGTTGCAGTTGCGGCTGCAGAGACATCGATGGTAGCGAGGGGAAGCAAGAACGCGCTCTCTCGCTCTCTACGTTTAAGAACTCGGTCAAATTTGAGGTGATTGTGCGCGAAAGTCGTTTAGACTCATTGCAATCGAGGTTTAGTTTGTTCGAGTTGTAAATGTTATGTTTTATATTAATTAATTAATTAATCTAAATAAACATTAGCGATTTCATCGCTGAAAGCGTATTTTCGCGCTGTTGTTGATTTACAGAACCAGTCACTGCACTTTTTTGATATTATTGAATACTTTTTCCAGGAGCACAATAAATACGCGTCTGCATGCGACGACGATGCCATTTCGAATATCTTATAGCTGACATAAAAATGAAAGATCGGAAATGACCCAACTTTTGTGGTTTTAATGATAGAAGTTTAAAACTTTATACAGGCTCTATCTTTAAAATTGATCCGACCTACTTAATTTCATCAAAATATCTTATAGCTGTCATATAACTGAACGATCGGAAAAGGTAAACGATCGGAAAACAAAAGTTGGTAAAGATACCTTTGCACAGTGGTTGCTCCCGTAGGCCATAAATCGAAAAATCGACTTGAAAATAATTAGTCAAAATGTAAATAATTTGTCTCTAAATTGACCACATTTTTTCATTGCAAGCTAGTTTTGTCCGGAAATCTAACGAGACATTCTAAAAACAGAATGCAAAGTGTGAATTTTGGTGTAAATTTCGTTACAATATCTGAACTAGAAGTACTTATGGCTGCGGCCCAATACAAGCCCAACCACTGTGCTTTGGTATGGGTAGAAAAAAGTTTTGGATTTAAATTTAATTTAAAATTCCTATAAGGACCGGGGAACTATTTTCGTTATTTTCGATATATATACAATTTTAACTGCAAGGGTATATCAACAAGCTAGCTTTCCCTTCTTCTTAATCTTATGTCCGAGTGTGACCAGCTTGTATTTCTTAAACGTATCTTGTAAAATTCGAGTATCTCCCACACCTAGTGCACAGCAAAGATGAATAAGAAGATTATATACACTTTCTGGAGAGAGAATTTTCCAGTCAAGACCCTATCGAAGAGCCCAACTGCTCTCGGTGCTCCTTTGTTATTGGAATTGCTATTTCATATGGGAAATGAAATTTAACCTAGTAGGAATTATCCATTTCTTGTTAGTTGTACCAACAAAATGGCGTCAAAGTCCGAAAAAATGTCAGTTTCTTTTGTAAAATTTGTATACTTTTTGTTTAAAGTACTTTCTTTTTCTTTAAAGCTACAACATTGAACTATTGAAAAACGTCAAAAATTTTTAAATCGGTAAAATACGCGTTAAGGAATTTTTAAAAGCAAAAAAACTACCAAAAAAGCGTTTTTTCTAAATAAATCAAAATTTTGAGGGTGTTAGAAATATTTCAGATACCGTTTTGTACTATATTCGACCTAATAAACAATTTCTACTAGGTATCTTCAAAAGTTCTAAATCACTGTCGCACCGTGCAAGCTGTAGTAAAAAATGGGGGGTCTTTTTATACCCTTGCAGAGGGTATTATAATTTTGTCCAAAAGTGTGCAACGCAGTGAAGGAGACATCTCCGACCCTATAACGTATATATATTTTTTTATCAGGATCACCTCCTGAGTTGATATGAGCATGTCCGTCTGTCCGTCTGTCTGTCTGTCCGTTTCTACGCGAACTAGTCTCTCAGTTTTAAAGCTATCGTCTTGAAACTTTGCACACACCCTTCATTCCTTTGCACGCAGTATATAAGTCGGAACTCGTGATCGATCGGAAATGGTATAACTTTAATGTTTTTAGAGTTAGAAAACAGTACGACATGCCAAATTTCGGCCGACTATATCTTATAGCTGCCATATAACTGAACGATCGGAAATGGTTTTTGGTAGAAATACCAACTTTGGTATTTTTGAAGATAGAAGCTTGGGACTGTTTTTTTTTTAGATATTTTATTGTAACTAATTGGTTTTATTATGATATTCTCATAAGGATCGGCCAACTATATTCGATGTTTGCAATATATATCCGGTTTTAACTGCAAGGGTATATCAACTTCGGCTCCGACCGAAGTAGCTTTTCTTTCTTGTTTTAGTTGCTATTAGGCCGTCAGCCAACGGGTACAACAGGGGGACCTACGCGCAAGCAATTGCGTGCCGTAACTGTGTACACCGCTGGTAGTGCGACTATACTCTCCACGTGAGGGCGGCTGGTAACAGGTCCCGGTAAGGTCATGTCTCTGCCGAGGATGCTGGCTAATGGTAGTCGGGCGGGGAGAAGAACACTCCCTTCCTTAAATTACCCCAATCCAAGGTGGAACAGCATATGCCGAAGGATGCGTGTCCGAGGGGGGGTCGGACGCTAATATGCGAACTCTGGGGGACAGGCCGACCTCCCAGTTTTAACCAGGCTTATCGTGACAAGCGGGCTATGTCATGATGGACGAACCCCTTCCCGCCTACTCGTGGGACCAAAACATGAACATCACTTTACCTAACAAAAACCAAAGCGGAGAACGGAACTCCCTAAAAAAGACCGGAAATGGGGCCAACGGCCCGTCATACTCCAAGGCCCTCAAAAGCCAAGGAGTTGCTGAGATGGAAAAGTCCCCCACAGAGGAACAACATCTGGAGGCGGGAAGCGCCGGTGCGGTGGAGGTTGCCAAGGCAGCTTCCTCCAAAGCGGGGATAGCTATGGGACCACCGAACGGTGTGGAGAGGAAGACCCCAGGGTCAACCTCTAAACCAACCGGCGGTGCCCCTAAGGTGAACCCTGGTCCGGAAGCGTCTCACTCAAAGCAGCGTAGAGGATCCTACAAGGATAGAAGAAGAGCAGCCTTCATTCTGATGAGGGCGGACCCATCAGCCGAAGCCAACCCGGACCAGGCCGAGATTATTAAGTGGGCAAGGGAGATCCTACCCGACTTCAATCCGGAAAAGGCGGGAGAAAGGCTGGATCCGAAGAGACGAACTGGGTCAGACCCTGCCAAGGAGGCCGCGCAAAGCGCGAAGAGGCAGAGGTCCACAGAGGGAGAAGCCCCCCAGGCCAAGAAGAGGAAGGCCCAGCCGCAGCCGCCCAACCGCTCGTTCGCCGAGGTGACGAAGGGAAGAACCCTAATTGGAGTACTGGACAAGGGCTCCAAGGATGGGCTCATCCCCAAGGAACTCTGGCGACGAGTGGTAAACGAGTTGCATGGGCGCTTCGTGGAGGAGATGCTGCGAAGTGGAGGACCCCCACCAGAATGCGAAGACGCAGGATGGTATCAGGGTAGCGTCAAGGTGATTGCTTGCCAAGACGCGCGATCGGTGGAGACTTACAAGCGGATGGTTGCATCGCTTGGAGAGGTCTACCCTGGAGCTAAGCTGGTGGCGGTTGACTGACGCGAGTGTGGCTCACAGAAAAGCCAGCCGACCCGGATACCATTCTAACAATGCTTAGGATGTGCAACCCGACGCTCCCCACGGCGGACTGGAGAGTCGCCAAGGTCGAGGAGGCGGTGAGACTGCGGAGGCAGGTCGTCCTCACACTAAACGAGGATACCGTAAAAGCCCTGGAGAGGACGGAGCACCGGCTAAAGTACGGATTCGAGCATGTTTCGGTCTGTATCTATAAATCTGATGCGAAGGCCAAGCCAGGAGGTATCGGTCTGGAGGCAGACACACAAGAGCCAGACTTGGAGGAGCCGACCGAAGAGGGGCACCCGGAGGGAATGTCGGATGAGGAGGAGGACATTCTAGAAGGGTACACCTCGGAGGAAAGCGACTTGGCAAGGGCGCTTGGTGGTGTCGGAATGGAGGAGGACTCTCTGCTGGGCTCCGAGACGGAGGCAGAGATAACTGTGGTGGAGGTTTGTAAGGATGTCCCTGACGATCTTACAAATAAACCTCCACCACAGTAAAGCAGCGTCAGCTGCCCTCCTTCTCCACCTCGCCGAGAGTGGAGCAGATGTGGCCCTCATCCAGGAACCCTGGATCCTAGGAGACAGGATTCTTGGGCTGGGGGCGTCGGAGTTCAGGCTCCGCAAAGCCAACACCACAGGTAAAAGGCGAGCCTGCATCCTCGCAAAAAAGAACCTTAACCTCTTTTTGCTACCCAATTTCAGCAATGAAGACCACGTAGCCGCAGCCGTAGAGAGCCCAAATGGCCCTCTAAGGATATGTTCGGCGTATATGGGCCACGACCAGGAGGCCCTTCCCCCGCACCCGCTAATCAAACAGCTGGTGGAAGACAGCAGGGAGCACAAGATCGACCTGATCATAGATTGCGATGCTAACGCCCATCATCATCAGTGGGGCAGCACTGACACAAACGAGAGGGGTGAGTCAATTTTCGATTTTATCCTAGGCTCCAATCTTTTGGTGGGTAACAGGGGTACAGAACCCACCTTCATAGTCAAGAACAGAAGAGAAGTACTTGACGTCACTCTTTACTCAGAATCACTAGCAGACAGGATTGTTAGATGGGGAGTCCTAGAGAAACACTCATTCTCAGACCACCGATACATAGAATTAGTGGTCAACTTCGAGAACTTTAATCGACTAACGGTACGCAACCCGAGAAAAGCGAACTGGGAGTTATATAGGAAGAAGCTAGATAGTTCCTTGGGAAATCCTCCAACAGGGAATGCTGATAGTAGGGTAGCCCTGGATGCCATGGTGGACACGCTCACGGCAGCGTGCGCCAGGGCATTCAATAAAGCTTGTCCCAAAATCAGATCGGGCAAAAGCAAGTCAAAGAAACCACCATGGTGGTCGCAAACACTTGCGCCCTTTAAAACCAAGGCCCGCAAGGCCTTCAATTTTGCCAGAAAAACAAACTCGGAGACAGCCTGGGAGTCGTATAAGGCGGACCTTAGGCGATATAACAAAGAACTTCGCAAGGCAAAAGGGAATGCCTGGGCCGAGTTCTGCACGAACATTCAGCAAACATCAGAGGCCTCTCGACTCAGGAAGGTCCTTGCAACTACTGCACCAAATGTAGGATACATTAAAACCTCAGAGGGCAACTGGACATCGTCCAGCAAAGAAACCCTAGAGGCTCTCATAGAGACACATTTCCCGGGATGCACTCGAGAAGACACAACCCTGGAAATGCAGACACAGGGGAATACCCCCCCACCACTAACCCACTTGAATACCTATTGAATGATAGATATCTCAGCTGGGCAATAAATAGCTTCAAGCCCTTCAAATCCCCGGGCCCAGATGGCATTGTCCCGGCTCAACTAATTAAAGCAGGTCCCAACCTGAAATCTTGGGTCAAGATAGCTTTCTCAGCAATTTTCAGGATGGGCATCGTACCCAAAATGTGGTTGCGGACGAAAGTCGTATTTATACCCAAGGCGGGAAAACCATCTCACTGCACCCCCAAGGACTTCAGACCAATAAGCCTGTCGTCCTTCCTTCTCAAGACAATGGAGAGACTAATCAGCCTCCATATTAATCTTACTATAAACCCAGATGATATCTCGGGATCACAACATGCGTATAGGAAGGGCCGATCCACGGAAACGGCACTCCACGAAATCACTACTTTTGTCGAGAAGGCACTTAGTGATAAGGAATACGCACTCATTGCTTTTCTAGACATAGAAGGTGCGTTCATCAACATCCTACCAAGCTCGATAACCAATGCGCTGACAGGACTAGGAATAGATGATCAATCCATACGCCTTATAAAGCAGATCCTGGTAAACAGGACTGTTGAGGCGTCACTAGGAGGAGAATCTATTCATAGATACGTCAGAAGAGGCACCCCGCAAGGAGGCGTACTCTCACCCCTACTCTGGAACGTGGCGGTTAATAGCCTACTGCGATCCCTAGAAGGGGGTGGTTGCAAAGTTATCGCTTACGCGGATGATGTCGCAATTGCCTTCTCAGGAAAATTTCCCCAGACTCTATGTGGCCGCATGACGGACAAACTTAGGGTCCTCTCAACGTGGGCAGCTAGAAATGGACTAGGTGTTAACCCATCCAAAACAGAGCTCGTCCTCTTCACCATGAAGTACAAAATACCAAACTTAAGGCTTCCAAAACTATTAGGAGAAACACTATCTCTTAGCGATAGCGCCAAGTACCTAGGGATTACGCTAGACAGGAAACTGGACTGGAAATCAAACACTATGGATAGAGCCAACAAAGCTACAATCGCGGTCTATACTTGCAGAAAAGCCATTGGTCTTAAATGGGGAATGTCACCAAAAATAGTAAGATGTCTTTATACAGCGGTCATAAGACCCATCCTCTTCTACGGGGTGGTGGTATGGTGGCCCGCTCTCACCAACTCCACAATCAGGGAGAAGCTTAGGAAAACGCAAAGGATGGCGGAGGTCTGTATCGCGGGCAGCCTACGTACCACTCCTACGGACGCACTAGACTTCATACTCGACCTACTACCAGTAGAGATAATAGGAGTCAAGATGGCCACGCTATCGGCAATCAGGCTACGAGAGACGGGCGCATGGAAAAGGACTGACTACGGACATACCAAGTTAGATCTGCACCACGGCACGCCAACGGGGTCTACAGACTACTGCGTACCTGTCGATAATCCCACCTTAAAATACAAGGTCTACATTCCAACAAGGGAGGAATGGGACACACAAATCCCGGGACCAGCCGGTTCCCTCTATATCTACACAGACGGTTCAAAATTGAATGGCCAGGTGGGAGGCGGTTTCCATTGCGAACAGCTGTGTTTAAATAAGTCCTTCAGACTCCCCGACCACTGTAGTGTTTTCCAAGCTGAAGTAATAGCTATCGGAGAAGCACTCAGATCCCCAGCACTTATTGGTAATCAGGACACAATCTGTATCTTTTCAGACAGTCAAGCGGCACTCAAAGCCCTTGACGGTCTTTCATCCAACTCCAGGACAGTGAATGACTGTCGCAGATCTCTTAACGAGATGGCAGAGCAGCATGACATACACCTCATATGGGTGCCCGGGCATAGGGACCACGAGGGTAATTGCGCCGCCGACGAACTAGCAAGAGCAGGTACTACCAATCCTCTCCTACCGGAGAAGGAACCAGTAGGTATCCCCTTAGCTACGTGTAGGCTAAAATGCAGGGATCACTTTGACCGCGCATCACTGCGGAAATGGAGAAACCTCCAAAACTGCAGGAACTCCCGCATGATATGGCCAATCCGATCTAGGAAGAGGTCAATGATGCTTATCGCCCTGGGGACATTACGGGACATTGGTTAATAGGAGCACACGCGGCTAGACTAGCGGTGCCACATTATGACTTCTGCAGGAGCTGTGGAGACGAAGAAGAGGAAGAGACAGTCGCACACCTCCTGTGTCAATGCCCTGCGCTGGGGCGCATCCGACTCAAATTCTTGGGCGCAGCAATACTTACAGACCTTACAGACCTCGCGGATGTCGCTCCACACAGACTCGTAGCCTTCATCCGTAAATCTGGATGGGACCGCGAGCCGTTTCAGGAAGGATAGAGCACCCTTGGGCACATAAGTAGTGGGAAGGGAGAGGTCCTTTTGTAGGATCCTTGCCTGTGCGGTATCACAAGGAGCCCCAGCGGCTCAAGTGGATGGGGGTCGGAACCAGCCCCTCATCGCCGCCTCAACCTAACCTAACCTAGTTGCTATTATATAATGTATTTTTTATTATATTGAATTTTTGTAAACCCCTTGTGAATGTTACTTCAATGTTATTTTTCAGTGCACCCCTATGGATGGGAAAAAGTAATTCTCGCACCAATGTATTGGTGAATTTATGCATTGGTATTGGAGTTTGCTCTGCCGTATGGTGAGCTTAGGCACCCCTGATATAAAGCCTCTTTAGCAAATATCGTTGCATTCCCTATACTGTTGAAAGAACATTCAACAGGCGGGTCAAACCGTTTCAGAGATGCGAGCTCGGCTCAAGGAGAAATTCTAAACCAATTCTTTTGGATGAAATAAACAAATATTTTTTGTCCTATAACTCAAAAACAAAAGTCGATGAATGTCTCGATGGTTCAAAATTTACTATCATCGAATATCGATAGCGGCCACTATCGATAGTTCTCCCCTAATATTACGTTCCAGATAATTCACCATCTTTATCATTTTAACGCGCCACGAATTCACCGCGGCATGGTTGACATGTCCCCAGTGGCGGATACAGGTACCTGCCTGGGGGAGGGCGATCATAATTTTTGGCTTAAACGATTTCACGTAAACTCAACACACTTAGATAATGCTATCGACAACTTGAGTGTATTTGAAGACGACGATTAATTATTTACTATAGCATAATAGCATAATAAATAATACTATTTACTATAGGATAATAGCATAATAGCATGAATAGCATAATTTTTTAATTTTGTTTGGGAGTTATTAATATTTATTTGTTGTTTCGGAATGAAGTAAATATTAAATATTATTACTTATTAATATTTATTATTACCTAAAAATCATTCTTACAAGGGTAAAGAAAGTGGGTAAGGAAGAAAGGAGGTAAAGAAAGTGGTCAGTGGACAGTGATCATTCTTACAAGGGTAAAGAAAGTGGGTATGGAAGAATGGAGGTAAAGAAAGTGGTCAGTGGACAGTGACGGTGCATAAAAATCAGGTGAGAAAAAAACAGAAACCAAAACTACGATAGAGCGGTAGCACATACAAAAATATTTTTTGTTCTGCTTGCTATCGCTCTAGATTTTTGGCTACGGCTACGGCTACGAGGAGCACAAAATATTTTTTTCTGCTATTGTTATAGCTATAGCTTGGAACTTTTCGTAGCTCGGAGCAGAGTAGAGCAGACAATTTTCATTTTTCTGCTACGGCTTCGCTTCCGCTCTCGGAAAAAGTGACAGCGGTAGCAATAGCAGAGCAATATTTCTGTGCATCTCGCTGCTACGGAGTAGTAAATGCAAACCCTGGTGCCAGTCACGACATCTTCTTTTCGAAGTAGAAATTTGTTTTAGCTGTCATCTCTGGTCAATTCAACTTGGAAACCAACGATGAAACGACTCGATTCTCAGAGTTAATTTCAACTAATTTGTCTGCTGAAAGTCAATTTGTTATGCGTACAAGTTCAATTATTGTCGAATTATGTATTTGAAACATTGATAAATCGTTAAACGATACATTATTATCATTTTAATTGCAGATGGTAAATTTTAGATAATTAGCCATTTGCAATATGCGCATTAAAGCAACTTGAACTTAGCAACGTGTATACGTCACCTTGAACGCCCTTCTTTTTTCCCCCAGTGTTTGCCCTGCTTGTTCCTTGCCAATCACGAAAGCGAAGAGATAGGAGGAGGGATTAACAAGGGAAGAAGTGGGGAGTTTCCGCAGTTAATGCCAGTTCACTCCGTTCACGCGTTTTCTGAGGAGTCGGACGCATTTAAGTGAGCGATCGCCTCTATCGCCCCCCCTTGTATCCGCCACTGCATGTCCCTAGCTCAAATTAATTATGTTAGAAATTTGTTAGGTCGGCTATTATATTTAAATTTTGTATTTGATACTGATCAACCCCAGAGAATCAATATCACTTCACGCTTGAGGTTTCAATTGAAGCCATTTCTGGTATCGATCATATATTTCCTTCCGCGGAAAATAAAATTCGCTGTTTCCGTAAGGCTGATTTTTACATACTAAATTGTGAAATCATTTAATAAGTCCGATATTCTGACATACACCGATATAAATGTCACCTTAGGAAAATGTTACCATACTTCAAATATATTTTTTTTGTCTCATTTGAGCCGTGGAAATATCCGTACGCCTCAATAAATCCTCCTTGGTTTACAAGGTGTAAGTCACCTTAAAAAATATAAATAAAACGGGAGTAGTATCCGTTTTTTCTACTAGCTCCGTCAAATTTTACCGTGCATAACGCTGAATGTTATAGGAATTACAGAAGAATGCTCCTGAAAAATTAATTATTTCTCATTTGTAACTTTATTGATATTCGATCATTTCTTCATGTCAGTATGGCTTCATTAGGCTTCGTACCACCACCACTAATTTAGTAAAAGATAAATTCCTTTGTCAAAGATGGTTTCGGAAATAGATTTGAAACGAATGCTATTTACACAGACTTAAGTAAAGTATTTAATCCAGCCAATCATTCACTACTCTTGTGTAGCAGACTAGATTAGATTAGTTTAGAAATCTAAATGTAAATCTACACTAGATTTCCTACAGACCTCCTAACCTCCAGTTACTTAAATGGAAGAACACAAAGAGTCTTATTTAAAAATTTAAATTCCCGCTTAGTCCGTGCTACACCTGGAGTCCCTCAAGAAAATCATTTTGGCCCGTTACTGATTACTCTTTTTATTAATGAATTGAACGAATCGCTAGTACTTATGTACGCAGACTATGTTAGGCTTTGTCTTCAATATATTCTATGGGCTCATATTTTCTATGTCTTGGTGTCCTATTAGACTTAAACCTTAAATTTGCCAATCATATCTCAACAAAAGAATTTCTTAACATTTGCTATAAGGATCATCTGGGTGCAAATCTTTATTTTTCTTTGTATCAAAGCATACTCTTACTAATAACTTACCCCACTTTAAAAATCTATGGTGATGTATGGTTTTACTATGGTGATGTAGTATGACAGTATTTGCTAACACGCTTACATTTTAACGTTCCTAATAGAAGAAACTTTAGTCTTCTATTCCATAGCCATTTTAGTTCAACCTTGTCACAACAAGACCCTTCTAGGGTCTTATATTCAAGCTACAAAGTCTAAACCGTATCATCTCACTTTCTTCTCCTTTAAACTTAAAAACATCTATTTTAAATTTTTTAAGTGATTCTTCATTCTACGCAAGATAACTAGATAACCTAGAGCTATCTTCTTCTTCCTCATTAACTTATAGAGCTAATTTAGCTAATAACTCGTTGTGCAGCTGGAATCGAATTAGTGCCTATGGTACTTTTCCACCTTTTTATCGGCTTTTTTTTTGGCTTTGATGTAAGCCGAGATTTCAATCTCAAAAATGTCAGGGGTGTCGTTAAATCTGAGATATTCGAAAGCTGAACTATTTTTAGTTCCAACCCGTTGGGTAGCCAAAAGTATGAGCGGCTAAATAATTATAATAGGAAAGATAATAGATAGTATAATAGGAAGAATATAATAGGAAAGAATCAGATAAGTATAACACTGCACGCGCGGTGCGATAAAGGGGAACTAGAGGGGAATTAAAATAGGTAAAAAGATATTTTAAAAGAAATATAAGACAAAGTTAAATAGAAATGCAGTGCACACAAAAAAATACGACCGTCCTTTTTTTTGACCGTTTCGATTTTAAATAGACCAGGTTTTATCAAAAAGGATGGTTTATCAAAAGGACATTTAGCCATTATCCGTCTTTGGTAACGAAGACTTTATACAATTTTTAAAATCTGTCGATCTATTGTACAAAGTACCAAAAAGATGTACAGGCCAACAATATCTAATCTTTTTACTTAACAAATAATATTGTTTGCTTCATAACCTTTGGGCTCCCACGAGCCCAAGTGCAGAACAAGCAAAGGTTCCATCACCCACAGTTTCTACGGTATACTTAAGAGAAGAAATCTACCATTTTTTTAAATAAACATTATATGTTCTATGTAAAATAAATAAATAGCATCTACAAAGCTCAAATCTCCAACGTTTATGATGTATTATTCTATGGAAGTTGTTTTGTTTTTTTATTAACATTCCCTTTAAATCATCTCAATTCAAGGCGCAACCGCATAGTACGAGGGGTCTGGGTCTGGCTGCTCAGAGAAGCCAATAGCCTAGCAAAATCCTGGCTATGCTAAAAATGTGTAATACGGCACTTCACACTACGGACTGGATGATCGATGACAGGTGGTCAAGAAAACCGTGGAGTACCGGAAACCGGATCAAGTACGGTAGGTCTTTTATTAAGTTTCTGTGTACGTCTATTGAAGAAATTGATAGGAGCGTATTTGGTCGGCCCTTTAAAAGATAAATGTGAAATCTAAGCTTCCAATAGAGAAACAAGAAAGGTTTCACCTGGTTCTACCTTAATGTTTATACTGTGTGAGCTCGAGGCGGCCTCGAGGTTTACAGCACAGAAAATCATTTGCTTCACTTGCCTCTATTATCGCCCACATACAATCTTTATTGAATAACTTTTATGTTTCTTAAACAATCTGAATAAAATCTTACGACATTCTGAAAATATGAAATATGAAATAGAATTTTTGGTCAAAATCTTAAGTCATTAGCTTAACAATTTTTCTTAATACTTAACTTTTTTTTTATTTATAAGGGGGGATAGGATCATGGTAAAATTCGAATATTTTATTTATCTCGGCTCTGGGTCCTGGGCTATCTGGTTGGACTTATGTACTTTCTACACTTAAAAACAAAATTTCAATGCAAATTGTCACTGCTAAGTAAATTCTCTGTACCACATTACTAAAAAACACCATAACATCTTGTAACATTTCATTACACACAACACGTAGTACGAGCCCCACTGATTACTGTTCTTGCGAAAAGATTTTTCAGATTATAGTTTTTTTGCAGTTTTTAATATCATATATTAAAAATGATTCTTTATTTTTGACTTCATTTTTTAACAGCTACGACAAACTGAGCTTAACTTCGGAATTCGCAAATTTGGTGGTCAGAGTTTCATCGCAATCCAAACAAAATCCCATAATTTTAACTTCAAAAAAATGGACAAAAATAGTGCAGTGGTAACTTACAATGCGGTTTGGTTAAAAAATGTTAAAGGTTGCTTCGCCCAATCTGGTCGTACAATATATTCTTAAAATATATCTATTTTAAGTGCAGTTGTGAGTGCTTGTGGAAAAAAGCCGACGCGGCGTGCGGCCTCCTGGAAATCATTCTTAGATATGGCTTTGAAAGGAAGATGATGCGAAAGGTCCCCATTCCGGCAAGACAAGATGGACAAGATTGGGCGCCAACCAACGAGATAACATAAGAAGCTCTCTTATGAAGGCACCGGTATCATCAATACACAGCAGCAGCTCAACAGAAACAAAAAAAAAATATAAATAAAAAAAAATGAATGATAAATAGATCAAAAAAATTCGACATCTTAATTTGCTGTGTGTGGCGATCGTGTGTGTGTCGGAGAGCACTTTGTGTGCACATGCGAGAGAGCCATATACCCATATGCATCTTGGGTATTTCATCAAAATAGTAATTTCATCACTATGCTACTATTGCATCAGCCTATAGCTGAATTGCGATTGGTTGTTGTGGTTTTGGATCGTTTCCATTTGTCAATTTACATGAATGCAAATGTATTATTATGAAAAACAAAACAAGAATACTAAAACAAAAGAAAAAAACAAAAATGGTAGAATAAATTAAACCTGCACAAATATTATACTGTTTCCTTCGGCAAATATCAGGCAAACATGTATGTATTTGTGTTACGCCGCTTGTGAAACTCTTGTTGCGTCGTTGTGCAGTGGCTGCCGCCATGAGCCGATTACGCGCCGGTGTGGCGGAGTGACACTTGATGCCGTGTTTGCTTGTACATTGTTGAATTCCCTTTTTGCACTACACATTTAAGAATAATAAAATTAATTGAAGAAAATGCTATACATTCTGATTCTATATTATATGTCAAATAAAAAAAAAAAAAAAAAAAAAAATAATAATAATAATAATTAGAAAAAGAAGAGAAAACAACAAGCATTCCATGAACAGCATAACTTTTATTGTTGTCACGTGTTCACTAACCTCTTATAAAAAAAAATAAAAAGAAAAATAATATATATTTATTTGTATATTTACTAAATCGCATACAACAACAAGGTGGAAGGAAACACAGCAGCACTACACGAATGGCATACAACTTACACTAAACACAGGGAAGCAGGAAAACTACAGGTTTCCTTTTGCTTTGTAAAGAATACATGTACATAGTATCACATATTATAGTACACTATTTAACCACATTAATACACAAACAAAGCCGTGTGGCAAATTTATCCTAATTTATACTATACTTCAAAAATACATACACATATAATTAATTTACATATATATAGTTACTACTTTACATATTATTACTATTCTATACACATTACATACGTAGCATTACCATACTTCAATATAGCCAGTTTTTTTTTCTCAATCCATGTAAAACAGTCACCACTAGTAACACAGTTACGGGCAGATTAGATCTAAAGAGCGAGGCCAGTCTATCTGAGAAAAGGAAAGCGATAGAAACAAAAGAGAAAGACCAGCTAGTTCAATCCCAAAACAATATTCCTACCAACGCTATGGATTCCGGTAACGCATCAGGGCTACTAAGTCCCATCCTTGGCAATTCATCAACTCCCTCAAACACAAGCCTAAATCTACAACAACTACTTGCCCTTGTTCATCAACTACCCACCTACGAAGGCCCACCAGAAAACCTTGTTAGATTCATAAGTAGAGTAGATCAACTACTTTTGTTAGCCGGATCCGTAGACCAAGCAACTTGCGGACAGTACTTACTGGGAACTATCCGTGACAAGATTAAAGGCAGGGCGGACGAGGCCCTGAGTGTCTGCGATGTACTCATCAGTTGGGATGATATCAAAGCAAATCTCAAGCGACTATACTCTAGCAAAAAAACAGAAGAAATGCTTGTTAGACAGCTACATAATCTTCCGGACGGACTCAGTATGGGAAAACTATATTACACAGCCACCAAAATAAGAAGCGAATTAATGTCCCTGGCCAGAGAAGCAGACCCTAGTGAACACTCACTCACAGTCAAACGGGAATAGTATGCCAGATTCTGCCTAAATACTTTCTTAGTTGGATTAAAGGACCCACTTAGGTCAGCCATTAGGAATCAAAGACCAGAGACAATCGAGAAAGCGTACGAGTACGCCCAGGTCGAATTAAACTTCTCTAGAAACCTGAATAAACACCAAGAAAATCGACGACGCGACAGCTCGACATACACGAATCACCCATACGCGAAAGGACAATCAACCTATAATAACTCCAATAGACGCTACATATTAGGACAACAGAATTATAATAATGGGAACAACGGCCGCCATGTACCACGACATGATAACACCAACAACGACAATAATAGTCGCTTTACACAGCGACAAACTTTGGGTAGGAACTCCTTCCACAATAACATCAAACCAGAGCAGACCCTAAACCACCAAGGCAAGAACAACCATAATCCAAGCGCTCCCCTATGTAACATCAACGATGATGAAAATTTTCTACTAGAAGCCTCGGGAAACCAGTCGGTTACATAAGCAAGAAGAGTCACGGATCTTCCTTGCCATTCGTTTTCCTATCATCAAACTTCATGGTGTCAAAACCTCTCAAATTTCTAATAGATACTGGATCTACCTACTCATTCATAAACCCAGCACTTATTAACGAAGACCGCATCAAAAAACTTACCTCCGATATAAATTTCCACACTGTACTCAGTACATTCAAAATTCGGGAATATACAGATGGAATAAATTTCAAACAGTTCAAAAAAATACCCAATTTTAAGTTCTTACTATTTAATTTCCACCCTCACTTCAATGGTCTTCTAGGCATGGATTTCCTATCCGGCCTAAATGCAAAAATAAACTTTGCCGACTCCATATTAGAAACATCAGAAACCGCCATTCCAATACTCACAAGAGCAAACCCTGTAGATACATTACATACCATACCACAAAATACCAAATTGCGACTACCGCTCCCAGTAAACTTCATGCAGGGAGACTTTAAATATGAAACCACTAATTTTGATAATCAAATAGTCATAACAGGTGGCTTATACACCGCAATCGCAGGATCCGCCTATTTCGAAGTCTGTAATAACTCAGACCAGATCCAAACACTTTATCTGGAAGAACCGTTACAGGCAGAAGAGTTCCCTCCACGAACCCACCAATACTTAAACTGCATGTCCGCGGCAACTAATACAGAATTACCAGATAATCAACAATTAAACATTCAGACGGAACACCTCAATAGCGAGGAAAAAAAAAATTTTCTCAAACTATGCAAATCATTCAAAAGACTTTTTCACGGTGAAAACAATCAACTAACGTTCTCTAACGTAGTCAAACACTCAATACCAACAACAGATAATATACCGATTCACACAAAATCCTACCGTTACCCATTTATTCATAAAGACGAAGTTCGAAAGCAAATTTCAAAAATGCTCGAACAGAACATCATAAAAAGCAGCTATTCCCCATGGAGTGCACCCGTCTGGGTCGTACCTATGAAAGGGGACATCACAGGCGAAAACTTAGCAAGTGGTTTTCACCAAATACAAATGAACCCACGCGACGCCAACAAGACGGCATTCACCGTCGAAAATGGGCATTATGAGTTCACAAAGATGCCCTTCGGTCTCAAGAACGCCCCTGCCACGTTCCAACGCGTTATGGAAAACGTCTTAGGTGACCTAGTTGGTAACGTCTGTCTCGTATATCTCGACGATATAATAGTATTCTCACCCTCACTCCAAAAACATATAGCAGATATTAAATCTGTATTCATAAAGCTCCAAAACGCGAATCGAAAAATCTAGCCGAGCAAGTGTTACTTTTTAAGGAAGGAAATCAGCTTCCTGGGACACATCGTCACCCAGGAAGGAGTCAAGCCAAACCCACTTAAGATACAAGCCATCAAGGACTTCCCCTGCCCAAAGACAGCTAGGGAAATAAAGTCATTTTTGGGACTATTAGGGTATTACAGGAAATTCATTAAGGACTTCGCAAGAATAACTAAACCCATGACGAGACAATTAAAAGGAGGGAAATCTATAATAATAGATGAGGAATTTAAACAGGCATTCGAAACGTCGAAAGATCTCCTTTGTAATGATCCCATACTCATATACCCTGATTTTAATAAGCCGTTCACGTTGACCACAGACGCAAGTAACTATGCGATAGGCTCTGTGTTGTCACAAGGCCCGGAAACTAATGACAAACCCATATCCTTCGCTAGCAGGACACTATCGGATACGGAAGTCCGCTATTCTACGATAGAGAAAGAAATGCTAGCTATCATTTGGTCTGTAGGTCATTTCAGACCATACCTCTTCGGGCGTAGATTCAAAATAGTCACAGACCATAAGCCATTAATCTGGTTAGACAATTTGAAAGGCCAGAATACAAAACTACTTCGATGGAAAACTATCCTGGCCCCTTACGACTACAAAATTGAATACAAAAAAGGGTCGCAAAACGTAGTCGCCGCTGCACTTAGCAGAATTGAGCCAAACTTGAACATAAATGAACCCACAAATTATACCAATCGCTTCACAACCACTAAATCACTTTAATAGTCAAATAGTATTCCGTACTTGACCAACAACTGCAAGACAAATAGAAACACCGTTTGCCCAAAAAATAAGACACATAATCACAGAACCCGTGCATACTTTCGATTCCGTTACAAACGCCCTACAAACAATCCTGAAACCGAATAAAACATTCGCAATATTTGCACCAGACGATATTTTCAAAATAATAGAAGAATCCTATAATAACTATTTCTTCGAAAACGACTTATACAAACTTTCCCGCTGCAAAATACAGCTAACCGAAATTACTGATCCCCATGACCAGGAAAACAAAATCCGAGAGTACCACTTTAACACCAATCATAGGGGGATAGATGAAACATATAACCATTTAAAAAGGGACATTTATTTTCCGCATTTAAAAGACATTATCACAAAAATTATAAAAAATTGCGATACCTGCCTAACCCTCAAGTACGACAGACACCCCCATAGACCACTGTTGCAAACTCCAGCCGCCCCAGAGGGACCATTGGCGGTCGTGCATATAGACATATATTTCATTAACAATGCTTGTAACCTCAGCATTATAGACAAATTCACCAAGCTAGCGCAAGCCTACCCCCTTAGCAATAGGAATTCAATAAAAGTCGCCGATGCCCTATTACAATTTATAAGTCACTACGGCGCACCAAAGAAAATAATTTTCGACCAGGGCGCGGAATTTTCAGGCAGTCTATTCAATGACCTCTTAACACAATTCCAAATAACAGCTCATAAAACTTCATTTCAACAATCAACGGGCAACGCTTCGGTCGAAAGACTGCATTCCACCTTAACTGAACTATACAGAATAATCTATACAGAATAAACAAAAGAAAGGAAGCACGCCTAGAATGCGGGCATGACCAGATACTCGCAGAAGCTGTTGCAACATATAACAATGCAATACACTCCAGCACTTCTTATACCCCTTTCGAGCTCTTTCACGGAAGAACTCACATATTCAACAAAACAATAACATTCAACAATCACCACGACTATCTTAAGAAATTAAACGAATTTAGGAAAGAAATATACCCAAAAGTACAGGAACATTTAAACTCGACCACAGAAAAAAGATTGGCTAAATTAAACGAGGACAGAGAGACACCAGTCCAAGTTGAACCCAATGATACGGTATTTAGAAAAGAAAACCGTAGAAACAAGATAACTCAGAGATTTTCATTACACAAAGTAGGTAGGGACAAAGGCGTCACCTTCCTAACAACTAAAGGTCAAAAGTTACACAAACAAAAAATTAGAAAAATAGTTAAGAAATTTATAAAACCCGGAGCACCAGCTTAAGCAACAATACTAACACCGACACAATTCTCAACGTACTTCGACCCGTAGTCCAGAATCCTTTTAATAACCACCCAGCTCTTAAAGTATCATTAGAAGTCCTACGAAACAAATCAAACAGGTAGATACCGAAATAGATACATTCTTTCCGCACACTAGAAGTAAAAGCGGTCTTATTATGGGCTGCGCCATACTCAAATCTACCCCGGGAAACTTAGATGATACATTTATCCATTTCAACATATAGTAATAAGTTAAACTATAATATAGACACACTGAACTGATAGTCCCTTAATCAGTAAACTAAACCTTATCGCTAAATTTTTATTTAATAAGGAACAAATACAACATAAGAAATATAATAAGTAAACAAAATGTGACGTTAGCATAAGATGAACATATTATAAATTAAGTTATACCTTAAACACAACACACATGTTTAATATTAAGATAACCATTTTTGATATAAATTGTTAAATTCAAATATCGTCGGAGTTCGCGGCGCACACCAACAACACGTCGCCTGGCTACCTGACTCCGATCCGGCCATTCCCCCTCTGTGGCCTTCTCTTCGGACTGGGGGGGGAGGAGTTAACATGCCCTAGTAAACATGCCCTCTCCACAGCCACAGGGAGAGAACAAAGAATCGCCAAAAAGAACTCTGACGGACACGCACAATTCTCGTGCACTCATACATATTCCCCTACATACTTCTTCATAATAAAAAGATCATTCTTATTCTGTACTCCAAGCAAAACGGTCGTTTATTTGCAAGCCTTCTTTCCAGCATTTGAAAGAGCGATAGCCATATACGAGATCTCCTCTACTCCCTCGGTTACGAGACTGTAACTCGCGCTCCTTATTCATAGGGTTCTGGGTTCGATTTCATTAGTGTGCGGTTGTTTCACGTTTAAGTCATGATTATTTTCATATCATATAGCCATTATTTATTATTATTTTTTTTAATTGCATTCTATTACAATTGTTGTAAAAATAAGTGACGGACGTGTAGGATGACAAAATGCCGGACGAACTCCTTTGAAATTTTATTAGCCGGATATAATGAAAAATTAATTAATTTAACAATTGTAAAATTAAAGAAAAATATTACAATTAAAGAAAATAAAAAAAATAATAATTATAAAAGAAAAAAAAGTTCAATGTACTTACGACGATTTGAACACAGAAAAATTATACATAGAGTAACTACTCTGTGCATTACGCTACCAACCCTGTTTCGATCTGCAGCGATTAAAAATACTATTTGTTCTACTTACTACCACATCGGCGCATTGAAAACACAAAAGAGAAATTGAAATTGAAATTTGGAAGCCAAAACATTTTGGGTCCTGATGTCCCATCTATGTACTTTAATAATAAGCTGTTGTAAAAAATTTAGTGTCTTTTTATAATTGCTGCAATAAAATGTATTGTTTATTATATTGATATTTTTAAACACCTTGTGAATGTTGGTATAATTTTATTTTTCAGTGCACCCACATGGATGGGAAAAAAATTCTCGCACCAATGTATTGATGATTTTTGCATTGGTACGGGAGTTTACACTCCCGTATGCAGAGCTTGGGCACCCTTGACTTATAAAAATACAAATAAAAATTATTATTTTCATTTTTCACGTCACTAATAAGATGACGAAACATTTGGCTACCAATACAAAAGTAATTCAATTGCCGCCGTCTTAAGCTTTAAGGCTTATAACAATATATGTTTAATGTTTTTAATATCCATATATTTTTTAGAAGGCCAGTAGAAATCTCATGAATTGAATCATGCGCGTCACTAATAATATGACGAGGCATTGGGCTATTATTACGAAAGTAATTCACTTCCGCCGTTATAAGGTTTAAGACTTATAACTGTGTTATTTATCCCATTGCTCTCGCTGCTCATTTGTATTTGTAGTTGTGTGTGACTACTCACGCCAAGGTTTCGTTGCTCACGCCATAAGCTTCGTTGGTCCCAGCATAGGCAAAGGGCAACTACAATAACAATTTTCCGTGTTTTCCCTATTCCCACAGTGGGCGGACTTGTATGGGAGTAAGTGACAAAAATAGTTATACGTGTCTATAATTTAGAATGTAAAACTTCTTTAAACAAAATGGGCGTTGTTATACGTTCATACGCCCATACCACCTATAATATATTTTACAAAATATGAAAATATATTTCTTACAATGCTTTTAAATCACAAATATGATAACAAAAAAAAAAAAAATTAGAAAGTTTTCTTGCGTCATTCAATTTGAAGCCTTCGTTTCCGTATCTGTATATCTTTTTATGAAGGATATATGAAGGAAATATTGAAAAATTTTATGTATGCATGTAAAGGGGATAAGCCAAATTCATACCGACATTCATGAACTTTTTTGTTAAGACAGTTATCAATATCATTCATTTCTGTCGGCTTCGCTTCGCATATATAACACATCGTTGAAGACGTTTCACTCAAAGCATTGAAAACTTTACCGTCCACCATTGCCAGTTGAAGCCTGTGCTCCATGCAGATTTTTTTTAAGTCTCCTCTGCTATTGACAACTGGGTAGTCTCCTTTTTAAATTGAAACCTTATTGGCCTACAGAAGCGGGTCGATGACGGCCTAGGGTTTTTCCAAATAATTATCGGGCTTTTAGACTTAGTTATAAGTTGTAAGAGTACATAAGACGTGACAAATAAAGAATTATCCTCTAAATTACCATATTAATAGAAAACTTCTGCTTATATTCACTATGTCCTATGTCAGTGTGTTAAGGTCAGTGTGATCACAGAATCATCTTTAAGTTGATTGTTAACATCCATCTGAAGATTTAGTATACGTGATGCTGTATGATCAAGTAACTTTGTAGATCCACTTCAGCGATGGATTCGTTTACACTACTGTTATTTGGATAACTGTGTTTTTTTGCTTGCAGAACATTATCGTAACTGGGTAAGTAATTGTATTCAATTCCGGAGTTAACAAAACGTCGAATAAACAGTGTACTAACAAGGCAGGGCGCCCCATCCAAGTTTGTTGGAGCTAAAGGGGTGGGTCAACGAGCCCACAAACTTCGGTAACACGGTTTGGATAGTGTGTCCAAGACACTACCATTGTGGTAGACCCCCTTGTGGGAGTATCGTGGTGGCTGTGGTTGATACCCATATCGCGGGTAGAGTCCTCGGACTCGACGTGGAGTTGCGTTATACAACTCGGGTGATGTGATCCATAGATCAGTAGAGGTGATACACTTCGCCTTTTACCCAGAGGGAGTTTGCTGCCCGGCAAGCACATACTTGAAAGGTACTGGGCTGGTCGCTATATACATAGCTATAGCTTCTAGTCTGCGGCACTGGCAGGCGTACCATCCGTGCCCATGCACTATATACCCTTTATTCGAGTGCCGTGGTCGTAATCCCTTCAGTGTGGAACACGCCA
The DNA here is from genome assembly GCF_030179905.1 of Drosophila bipectinata. Classification (NCBI taxonomy): domain Eukaryota; kingdom Metazoa; phylum Arthropoda; class Insecta; order Diptera; family Drosophilidae; genus Drosophila; species Drosophila bipectinata. The sequence goes on along the minus strand of NC_091740.1, from coordinate 14,152,565 downwards.
CGTAAAACAAGTTCGGAGAGATCCAAGACGTCCCTCATTCTGCCTATAAAAAAACATATGGATATTAAAAATATTGAACATATATTGCTATAAGTCTTATACCTTAAGACGGCGGCAGTTAAATTATGTGCAAAAAATCATCAATACATTGGTGCGAGAATTTTTTTCACATCCATGTGGGTGCACTGAAAAATAAAATTATAGTTACATACCCAAGGGGTTTAAAAATATCAGTATAATAAACAATAAATTTTATTACAGCAATTATAAAAAGGACCTACATTTTTATCAACAGCTTATTTGTCGGGTCAAGCAGCAGCACGGCGTTTAATGTTTATGTTTAAATAATGTTTATGTATGTTTAGTGTAATAATTAGTTATAGTTTATTTATTAAGCTAAAGTATGGATAAATCGCCTTAGTTGGTCGCAAGCCGACTCTTTCTCGGCCGCTCGACTTCAACGGGCCTATTTTAAGAGAGCTTTAGCTTCGCAATCACTATGTCGGGCCTCCCTCTCCACTATCGAGAGCTTTAGCTTCGCGTATGTCTAGTCGAGCCGCACTCTCTGTCCATATTATTAGTTACTGCTTAGCACCATAAACTGGATAATCACAATGGTTGATCCCAGTTTCATCTGCCTGCAGCATAAATAAAATATAACGTACTGTAATTAAATTCGTCTTTCATTTCCCGGCATTGAAAACTCTCAATGACCAAACACGACTTCGAACGACTTCGAACTTATTTGTCGTTATACCATGACAAATAATGCAGAGCTTTTTACTAAAAAAAATGTTCTGCGAAGATCAAAGTCATCGCTTCAGGTCGACCATTTTGGCAGAAACAAAAACAAGAATGAATTTTTTGCAGTGAAAAGTTTTTGGCACTCCAACACGATTGAGGAGAATAGGGAAAACACGGAAAACTGTTATTGTAATTGTCCTTTGCCTATGCTAGGACCAACGATGCTTATGGCGTGAGCAACGGAACCTTATGGCTTGAGCAGTCGCACACAACTCCGTATGCATGAGCATTTACAAAAACAAATGAGCAGCGAGAGCAATGGGATAAGCAACACAGTTATAAGTCTTAAACCTTATAACGGCGAAAGTGAATTACTTTCGTAATAATAGCCCAATGCCTCGTCATATTATTAGTGACGCGCATGATTCAATTCATGAGATTCCTACTGGCCTTCTAAAAAATATATGGATATTAAAAATATTAAATATGTATTGTTATAAGCCTTAAAGCTTAAGACGGCGGCAATTGAATTACTTTAGTATTGGTATCCAAATGTTTCGTCGTCAAAATAATATTTTTTATTTGTATCAGCGGTCAGCGGTGCCGAAGCTCTGCATACGGGAGAGCAAATTCCCATACCAATGCAAAAAATCATCAGGATTGAGGATATTGCGAAGTTTATAGAGCAATTTCCAAAATATATAGGCAAACTGTTATATATATATAACAGTGTTGCTTATCCCATTGCTCTCGCTGCTCATTTGCAAATGCTCATGCATACGGAGTTGTGTGTGACTGCTCAAGCCATAAGGTTCCGTTGCTAACGCCATATGCTTCGTTTGTCCCAGCATAGGCAAAGGGGAATTACAATAAAAAATTTCCGTGTTTTCCCTATTCTCCTCAATCCTGCTAATTCGAGTGAATTTTTTTGTCGGAGTGCCGAAAACTTTTCACTGCAAAAAATTCATTCTTGTTTTTGTTTCTGCCAAAATGGTCGACCTGAAGCAATGAATTTGTTCTTCGCAGAACATTTTTTTAAGTAAGAAGCTCTACATTATTTGTCATAGTATTATCAAAGATTGTAAAGTACATACATAGATAGGACATCTCATACAAAAACAAATTTACTATGGCGGGTTCCAAAGCACGACAAGTTAAGTTTGAGAAACTTTCGTCGCGACAACGAATGAGGGATAGCCGAGTGGTAGACCAGCTTGGCTGGTGTGCAAAGTCAAACGAGTTCAAACCAGGCTCGAACATCAATTTTTTTTTAATTTCATATCTATTTTTATTTTATTTATACACTATTTATATACTATCTTTTAATATATTTTCCTTAATTTATAATCCAATCAAAAAAATACAACTATGTGCATTACGCTACCAACCCTGTTTCGATCTGCAGCGATTAAAAATACTATTTGTTCTACTTACTACCACATCGGCGCATTGAAAACAGAAAAGAGAAATTGAAATTAAAATTTGGAAGCCAAAACATTTTTACGCCGTCGTGCGAGCAGTCACACATACATACAAAGGCTCACATTTTTGTTTACGGCTACATGTAAAGAGTTCTAAAAATAGAATCGTATGCATGTGGGTTCCCCCCTCACCGACAAGCTCGACGAAAAAAGTTGACCGTTTTGGGTCCTGATGTCCCATCTATGTACTTTAATAATAAGCTGTTGTAAAAAATTTAGTGTCTTTTTATAATTGCTGTAATAAAATGTATTGTTTATTATATATTGATGATTTTTGCATTGGTACGGGAGTTTACACTCCCGTATGCAGAGCTTGGGCACCCTTGACTTATAAAAATACAAATAAAAATTATTATTTTCATTTTTCACGTCACTAATAAGATGACGAAACATTTGGCTACCAATACAAAAGTAATTCAATTGCCGCCGTCTTAAGCTTTAAGGCTTATAACAATATATGTTTAATGTTTTTAATATCCATATATTTTTTAGAAGGCCAGTAGGAATCTCATGAATTGAAGTCAACGGAAGTCAAACGAGTTCAAACCAGGCTCGAACATCAATTTTTTTTTAATTTCATATCTATTTATATTTTAGTTATACACTATTTATATGCTATCTTTTAATATATTTTCCTTAATTTATAATCCAATCAAAAAAATACAAAATTTTAAAATCACCTTAATATTGTCTCAGTTTGTAGTGGAACCCGCTGTAAAAATGTTTATAAGTGCGGGTTCTACGGCATTTTGGCAGGCCGCGTCGTGGAACCCGCTCTCAATTGTTTTCATTTTTTCCGTCGTGGAACCCGCTCTCAAATGATTTCATTTTCACAGCGGGTTCCACGACAAACGGCTGGCCGATGAGAGAGGGAAAGAGAGAATTCTATTTTTGAGCCTAGTACTGTGCTGACAAAAATCCGCTGTCGCACGCGTGACAGCTGTCAAACTCCATATAAAACAAGAAAGGAAAGCAAACTTCGGGCTTAGCCGAAGTTGATATACCCTTGCAGTAAATTGTGGGAAAAATGAAACATTGAAACTATTTAGTATACCTAGTATACTTTAAATTGGGTATTGTTTGCCTTTTTATCATTACTATAATACTATGGAAGTGATTTAACATATTCGTTTGTTATACTGTGTTTCCGGGTAGTAGGTTATTAAAGATCATAAAATGGTGTTCATTTTCATTGTTACTTTTACAACCCTTTACTTTTTAAATAACACCCAAATTTTTATTACAAGGAAACCATGGGATTATCCCATGATGACCTAATCCAGGTAATGCCGCCAATTGGTTCAATGGAAATCCTCCTTCGTTGAATGAACACGTGCAAGGGTTTTAAATTGCGTAACAGGTAGGGCAGGTATGAATGAAATTTATATGGGGACTGAGTAACTTTAAAATATCAGGTATTACCTTTTTTCTGATTGGTCAAATCGGAATAACATTATCCCTCAAATTTGGGCTGCAAATATTGGTAACGCCTAAGTTCATAACACAACAGGTAAAACAGGTATATAAAATGATCCAGACACTTTATTGCCTTGACAAAAAGGGTAAAACTGTATAACCTTAAAGGGTTAAGGGATTATACGTTTTTTTTAAATATTACCTAACTTGCCTATATATTAAAAAAACCACTAATCCGTAGATCAGTCTAAAAAAAATTTTATCGAGTGACGACGTTACTCTGCCAGTTAATTTAAAGTGCGTGAAAAGTATTTTTTGCCAGTGTTAATATTAAGGAGTGCAAGTTTTATTTTTTACCAGTGACAAAAAGTGTGTGTTTAAAAAATATATGAAATAATTGTTAAAACATATATTTTGGTAAGTCTATTCCCCTAAAAGCATCCCTTAGTATGAGATTTATGAAGGAGGAATTTAATCCTTCGTAAATTTCCTATTTCCATTTTTTACCATAATTGTGAATTCCATAATTGTGAAAATAATTTAATTTGAATTTTTTCCAACAGCACGCAAAAAATGCCACGTGTTTCCCGCACATCCCAGGAGCAACGCCGCCAAGCTGCTATAAACCGCAGCAGAGCCCGCTACCAACAAAATGCGGTGGAAATAAGAAGCAGGAATTCGCAACACATCGCCAATGTACGAGCAAGCAACCCAGACTAACAGGACTATTCCGGAGTACCGAAATCCGGAACGGGTTCGGGACGCCACAGCGCGTGCTATTCATCGAGAGGACTCCGAGGAGCGGCGACAAGAGCAATTACAAAACACGAATTTCAATTTCAAGAGCAGATTTGGGTCGCCGCAGCGCGAACTGCTCATCGCGAAGACCCAGAGGAACGTGCAAGGGAACAGGAAAGGAACACTGGAGAACACCGACAGCGACGAAGGGATACGGAAGACAGGCAGCGAGAACGGGAAAGGGACGCCGATTACAGGAGAGCAACCAGGAGAAATCCCATCGCAAGAACACAGGAGCAACGGATAAACACATCGCAACGCCGGGAAACACGACAACAGCGGAGGATTCGGGAACAACAAATTCGACTAATGGCAGAGGAAAGATTTATAAACTTTAGGATAGACCCCCAAAAGCGACTGGATGCCTCCCAAAGGCAGTCTCAACGCAATATGGACGCAAGAGCTCAACTTTCGGAGGACGAACTGGATCACGAACGAGAACAACAGCGAAATAGGATTCGAGCAACAGCAAGGGATCTTTATCACAGGAACATAAAGGAAGGACCAACGGAAATTTGTATTTGCTGTGGAGGGACATGGTTCCGTTCGCAGGTAAGTGGATTATACATCCTGGCTATCTCCTCTAAATTTCCCCTCCTAAACGTTGGCAACGCTTTTTATTTGTCACGAAAATTTCCTAGTCCGTCCGGTAAATATAACTTTTGCCATACTTGTCGTCGTGCCATCTCTCTTGGCAAACTCCCGTCACTCTGCCTTTCCAATGGGTTCGACTTCCCAGAAATTCCTGAGTGCTTGAATGGACTCACCTGCCTCGAAGAACGCCTTATCTCACCGTGAATTCCTTTTATGAGGATTATTTCCCTCGGCTATGAAAAGCAATGCGGAATCAGAGGGGCAGTAGTGAACGTTCCAATTTCAGTTCCTGATATTGTGACTGTGCTTCCGCGCTCTTTCGACTCCACTCATGTCATCCAAGTCCATTTAAAAAGGAGACTAGAGTACGCTCACAATTTCATGACTGAAACTATTCGACCCGCGCGGGTCCTTGAAGCTGTACGGTACTAAGTGAATACCGAGCTCTACAGAAAGCACAACATTTCACTGAACGAATCATGGCTAGCAGGACTTCAAGGAAATAATGAAATTCCTTTTATTGCGGATGAATCTGATCGCGAAGCAGTAGAGCAACTTCTTCAGCAGCAACACCTATCCCAAAATGCTGAAGAGCTCGAAGAAAATTTAAATCCCGGAGGCCATGAAACATTATTGGAAAATAATGATACTGCAATTCAGCGCATTGCATTGGCACCGGGTGAAGGCCGTCGCCCAACAAGCTTAACGCTTGACGAAGACGCAGAGGAACTTTCCTTTCCAACTATATCTTGCGGAGAAATATTTAAAGGAAAGATAACCTATGCAAAAAAAGCCAGATCTCAAATCCGATTTTACCACCGTCGCTGTAGTTCCTAAAGTTTTATACATGTATAAATTTTACGAAATGCAGCGCATTCAAAATTCCATTTCAATTGCTTTACGCAAAAAGTCAGGTGCAGTTACCGCTGGTAATCTGCGGGATGAGTCATTTGTCCTTAAAGGCTACCACATCCTTAAAGGCTTACGGTCTGCACCAACTCATTGGGAGGCTGAAAAAAAAAAGTTATTGCTATGATTCGACAATTTGGGTTGCCAACCTTTTTCATTACTCTTTCCGCTGCTGAAACTAAGTGGAATGAACTTTTAGTTATCCTTTCCCTTCTATTGGATAATAGGGCTATAAGCCCTATTTATTATAGGGCTATAAGCCCTATAATATGCTATAAGCGAGGAAGAAGCGGCCGCTCTTTTCAGCTCCGAAAAGGCTCGGTTAATCCGATCCGATCCAGTGGGGAATATTTTTGGGGAATTCAATCTTTCCCATTTTTATTGGAGAATCGAATTCCAGCACAGAGGATCTCCGCACTCTCATGGCATGTACTGGCTTGCTGGTGCTCCTAAGCTCGAAGACGCCGAAAATACCGAGCAAGTAATAAACTTTATCGATAGGTTTATTACTACAAATGGAGACGATCCTGAGCTACAAGAAGTAATTCAGTATCAACGCCACAAGCATAGTGCTTCCTGCCTGAGAGAGTTACGCGGACAGGAGTTCTGCCAATTCAATATGCCATATCCTCCTATGCCCGAAACGCTTTTTTTGCATCCAATGGAAGAAAACGAAGTAAATGTTGAAGAACATAAAACTTTGTTCAAAAAAATTAAGGAAGCTTTAAGGACCATTTCTAATGATGACGCAGCTTTATATAATAATTTTGATTATTTTCTGACCCACCTTGAAACTAATTTTGAAGCCTACAAATTAGCCTTACGTTCCAGCTTGAAAAAGCCACAAATTTTTCTTCGCAGACAATTCTCCGACCGATTGCTCAATCCTCATAATAGAGATATTCTAGGCTTACACAGAGCTAATATGGATATTCAATTTATCCTAGATGCTTACGCCTGTTGTAGTTATATTATTAACTACATAAAAAAATCGAACAGAGGCGTATCGCAGTTGCTCCGTGAAGCCATGGCAGAAATAAGCCATGGGAATATTTCTATTAAAAGGAAATTACAGCACCTAGGGAATAAGTTTATTAACGCTACAGAAATATCGGCCCAAGAAGCAGCTTACAATATTTTGGGTCTGGTACTATTTTTATAAACACTTGCCATCCAGACAAACGAGTTAGATTGACTCGCTCAAATGAAGAATTAGAGCGACTACCAAACAACTCGGTGGATATTTTTGAGCGTAATATTCTTGACCGATATGTGCAAAGGCATGCGCAGTTGAAAGGAATTTGTTTAGCAGATTTCGCGGCTTGGTACAGATTTGTCAAGCGAAATGCACGATCTGCCGCTAATCATAGGAAAGACTATGATGAAGAAAATGATGTGGAGGTAGATGACGAAGATGAAGTTGCGGAGCAAAGCTATCCACTGATGGATGGGTCTGGTTGCGTTAAAAAACGCAGGCATCCCCTGATTCTAAGGTGGGTTCGCTTTAGCATTAACTCTTCACCTTCCGATTATTTCCGAGAGCATTTAATGCTTTTCTATCCTTGGCGAAATGAAGAAGCTGAACTTCTTTCCAACGATATTGAAGACACATTCCGAGTAAACCATGAAGCCATTAAGGCAAAAAAAAGGAACTATGATGTGTTTGATGATATGGAGTTAGAAAGAGTTCTAGAAGATTTGCAAGAGGATAGGGGAGATAATGCTCCTGTTGCGGAAGAACCTGCCTCCCAATTTTTAGACGAAAGTTTAGAGCTTTGGCAGTACCAAATATAGAGCGGAACGTAAATATTCTTCAGGATGACAATGCGTTAAACAACCCTGAAGAAGACGGCGAACTTCAATTAATTAGATTCCCCCCTTTAGTTTCCAATGATGACCTTTGCTCGCTAACTCGGTCCCTCAACCATAAGCAAAGACAATATTATGCACATGTGATGCATAATGTTGTTTGTAAAAATATTTTTTACGAATATGTTGGTGGAGGGGCGGGTGTGGGAAAAAGCAGACTGATTTCTACCATCTATCAGTCTGTGACTTGGCGAGCAAATAAGCTTCATGGTGCTACGGATTCGGCAAAGGTTTTATTATGTGCTCCAACTGGAAAAGCTGCTTTTGGAATTGGAGGACTGACACTTCATTCAGTGTTTTCTCTTCCAATTAATCAGGCTTCAGGTCCCTTAAGACCTTTAAGCAATGACAGTTTAAATACAATTCATTGCAAGTTGATTGATTTCCAATTAATTATAATTGATGAAATTTCAATGGTTGGTTCTAAAATGCTTTCATTTTTGGATCAAAGGCTTCGTCAAATTTTCCGAAGTCCTGACATATGTTTTGGTGGAAAATCAATTATAGTTTTTGGAGATCTAAAGCAGCTTTCCCCAGTTGGAGACAGTTGGATATTTTCGGAGAGGACAATTAATCCTTATAGCGTTTTAGCAGGAAATAGCCTATGGAGCAACTTTAAGTATTTTGAGCTCACAGAAATAATGCGTTTGCTCAAGCCTTGAATCATTTATCTGAGGCTTGCATGACAATTGCAGATATAGATCTCCTAAAACAAAGAGTTGTTTCACCCAGCGAAGTTCCTGATGATGCCATTCATTTATTTTCTTCTAACGAAGAAGTTAACAATTACAATTCCATTAAACTAGCGCAAATTGGGACGGAAGAGTTGGTTTCCACTGCTGTTGATACAGTGAAAACTGCGAACATATCTGCACGAAACAGAGAAAACACGTTAAGATATGCTCAAAATATGAAAACCTCTGAAACACAGGGTTTACCATATAATCTTCATCTCAAAACAACTGCTAAATATATGGTTACCGTCAATATAGACACAAGTGACGGACTTGTAAATGGAGCAACTGGTCAGCTGATGCAAATTGATCATTGCTTAGTGAATGGCTCAAATTTAGTAACGCGACTTTGGATTAAATTTTTTGAACCCACGGTTGGTGCTATCGCCAGATCAAAAGTTCAAAACAACCCCGATCCCGAATGGACTCCAATAGTAAAAGCCTCTCGAGTTTTTCAATGTGGAAGATCCGAGCATGCTTCTGTTGACCGAAAACAATTTCCAATTGTTCCCGCTGAGGCTATTACCATCCACAAAAGCCAAGGAGCAACATATAGCAAAGTCGCCGTGCATCTTAAAAGAGGCATCAAGCGACTTTTCCTTCTAGGCGACTTTTTTCCTCCAACAAGATTTGGAGCCCAAAATGTCCAAGACGAAATTCAAAAGTTAAGAGAGGAAAAGTTCTTGACTACGCATTATGAAATTTTGGTTAACAGTAATGAAGATATCTCTCTATATTACCATAATGTTGAGTCTCTTCGAAGCCATCGCGAAGATATTTTCAATGACCCTATTATTTGTTCTGCGAGTTTTCTTTGTTTTGTCGAAACTTGGACTCTTCCTAGAAAAGACTTTTCTTTACAAGGTTTTGACATTATAAGAAGAATTGATAGCAATCGATTGAATGGTATTGGCAAAAATGGAATTATAATTTATGCCAAGCAAAATATTGCCGAAAATGTAGTTTTCTTGTTTGAGACAAATAAGTCTTTAAGCTCAAGAACTACATACCAATCAATTGCCTTCAAATATCTCGATACATCCTTTATTGTTGTTTATAGGAACCCTGCTTTTCCTATAACACAATTTCGAAATGAAATTATGGCGGATGTTGAAAGGATACGCAGCTTGGAAAATAATAGCAAATTGGTTATTTTAGGAGATTTTAATATATGCAGATCTACAAACACTGATCGACTTGAGGAAGCTTTAAATGAATTTAATCTTAGTCCAATCAACAATTGTGGTACTACCAAAAGTTTGACGCAAATCGATTGGATATTTGCTGATGATGAGCTAAGGAATGCTGTGGTTCTTACATACAAAACGAGCTATAGTCATCATGATGGAATTTTTCTTAAATATAGCTGTTAAGATTTGTTTATTAATTTATTAACTTATTTATTTATTTGAATTGTATATATGTACATATTTTATTAATTAGTATTAGTAATATATTTGTATATTATTTACAGATTTTTAAAAATTGTTTAATTATAAAGTGCAATATAGATTAAGTTATTATAGTATATCCCTCTCGTGGATTGAGACCTTGTCGTGGTGAGGGGGCTGAGTATGTGAGGATTCATAATAAATATCACGGAAACCAGCATCAATCCTTTGTTTTAATTATAAAAAAGAAATAAATCTACCACAGATTCAAAATGAAAAGTAATATTTAATAAGTCTATTGTCTCAAAAGTTGGCATAACCATTATGTAAAAGTTCGAGGGGTTCAAAGTTTGGAGATTTATTGATGATGGCTATGATAGACATATTCGATGATTGAATACAGTAAGTAAAAATGTTACTATATGTACCAGTTCTCAATAAAAATTCTAAATTACGTTTAAAATGTTAAGAAAACTCCAAAGTTATAGCGTTTCGGATCGTTCAGATATATAGAAGTTTTAAGATATAGTCGGCCGATCGCTATGAAATTTTTTTAACAAACGAAAGGTGTGGCAATTCTGAACTTAGTTATGTTTTTATAGAATCCATTGAAAATCCTAACTCCCTAATTTTAAAAACACCAAAGTTATGACATTTCCAATAAATCAGTTATATGGCAGCTATCAGATATAGCCGACCGATCCTTAAGAAATTTTGATAGGTCAAATCGATTGACCAAAAAAAGAATCTTTTTTTTCTACTTTCTATCTTCAAAAACACGAAAGTTAGGTAATTATCAATCTGTACGAAGTTGCACCTTTCTATCTTCAAAAAAACAAAAGTTGCGTCAGTTAAACGGCAGCTATAGGATATAGTCGTCCGATTTACATGAAATTTAATAAGTAGTATTATTTTAATAGAAAAAATAATAAATAACAAGAAAGGAAAGCTAACTTCGGGCGGAGCCGAAGTTTATATACCCTTGCAGTTGAAACCGGATATATATTGCAAACATCGGATATAGTTGGCCGATCCTTATGGGAATAGGAATATATAAACCAATTTATTACAATACAAAATCTAAAAAAAGTCCCAAACTTATATCTTCAAAAATACGAAAGTTGATATTTCTACCAAATACCATTTCCGATCGTTCAGTTATATGGCAGCTACGGGATATAGTCGGCCGATCCTAATGAAATTTGGAAGGTCACTGCGTTCACTGCGTTGCACACTTTTGACCAAAATTTTAATACCCTCTGCAAGGGTATAAAAAAACGGTGTAAACAAGAAAGAAATTTTTGTCTCCTAGATTTTTTTGGTACTGTGACGACGAAAATTTTAGCTATCGAATTGAATGGCGTTGCCGGATAAAAAAAATAAACAGCTGATTTTGGGGTGTTGAAAGAATTAATTTTATTTATTTCGATAGCTAAAACATGGAGGGAAAATTGATGAAAGAAAAAAATAGACGCGCGAGGAGAAATTGAAATTAATTAGCGCGGTCAGGGCGAATCCCGTAATATAGGATTTGACCCGCAAGGGGCATTTGAATGCCATAAAATGGCAGCGGCGAAATACATAAACAAAACACCAACATCCAATCGTTTTTAATTTATTTTTGCTTATTTGTTTTTTGTTTACAAACAACAGCTGTTCAGTATTACCATTTTCTTTAATTTTTTTGGTCACACTAGCTCGGTAGCTGAATAAAGTTCGATTTCGCTAGCGGATTTTCGACAGCGGATTTTCGTCGTCACAGTACTAGGCTTCAGATCGTAATATTATTGGAACGATGAAAGTTTGAAACGTTGAAATTGAAACAGTGCACTATGGGCCGAAACGACGTTTTTTTTTGGCAGAAACTCCAGTTTTAGAGATACTGGCATCCAATTTTGCACATACCCTTAAACTATTTTTGTCGAATTTTGAATTTTTTTGTTTTTAAATTTGACCGCGCCCACTTCGGGCGGAAACGCCGTTTTTTTTTGCAAAAACTCCAATATAAGATATATTGGGCTCTTATTTTGCATATATGCTTGAACTATTTTTGTCGCATTTCGAATTTTATTGTTTTGGAAATTTGACCACGCTTATGGCCGCCGCCTACATCAAGAGTTGGCCTTACTGGCATTTTTACTTAATTTTTACATAAACTTAAGTTTTTCATAAAAAGAACTAAAACTTTTAGTAAATATGGTTCTATTAGTTATAATGTTTAATTTAAACCTCTAACAGCGTCGTCTTTCCGGTGGCTCTCCCCCAAACTCCGAGGAGCGCTGCATGAGAGAACTCATAAACACCTGCAACATGTATTGTTTTTTCGGAAAGGGGCAAAAAACGGGCAAAGGAAATTATTAACGCCTTAATCTATATGTTTTTAAGAAGAACATACCAGTTTTAGTTTCTCGCAGGAGCGCGCGGTAAAAAAGTTACACTCCACAGAACACAGCTACAATTGTTAAATTTTAGTTATACAAATACACCAACAACAATTGAACAGACACAACAAAACACATAGAACATCTATAAACTACCGCGCAAAGTCTAATCTACATACCTGTACGATTATTTTCCATATTTACAAATTGTTTTTACTTTCACGAAAAAGCCACAACATAGATGCAATGTTTATAAATTTCCACGGTTCCATTTTGAGAAATCAAGCTAGCAATCAATCCGCTGACTTTGTTTGCGCGGAAAATTCAAATCGCAGCTTTTAAAAATTTGTTGGAAACAGTTTAATTTTATCCAGAGTAAGCTTAATTGGAAAGTTCATTATATTTTGTATATTAAAAATATAACAACTTTAACTTTATGCAGAAATTTCTGACTTTTTGTCCATAGTGCAGTGTGAGAGCAAAGAGATCAGAAATATCTTTTACTATTCTTACCCTTCAGCTCTGTTTTTGGTATAGATTCTAGCGCTACCTTTAACTCCAATTTTAAGTATCATTAAATCAACTTCGAGGGTAGCCTAGATGGGCGCTCCTTATTCTTGGGGTCCTGGGTTCGATTTCATTAGTGGGCGGTTGTTTCAAGTTTTAGTCTTATGAATATTTTTATATTTACTGTTATTATACCCTTGCATAGGGTATTATAATTTCTTCCAAAAGTATGCAACGCAGTGAAGGAGACATCTCCGACCCTATAAAGTATATATATTCTTGATCAGGATCACCTCCTGAGTTTATATGAGCATGTCCGTCTGTCCGTCGGTCCGTCTGTCTGTCTGTCTGTTCTACGCGAACTAGTCTCTCAGTTTTAAAGCTATCGACTTGAAACTTTGCACACACCCTTCTTTCCTTTGCACGCAGTATAAAAGTATACATGCCAAATTTTATAAGGATCGGTTTACTATATCCTATAGCTTTTTTCCGAACGATCGGAAATGACCCAACTTTCGTGTTTTTGAAGATAGAAAGCTGGAGCATGGTACATTATATTTATATTTTTTATCAGTTAATCCGAGCTACCAAATTTCATAACGATCAGTCGACTATACCTAATAGCTCCCATATAACTGAGCGATCTGAAATAGTATTTGTATTATAATAAATTGGATTATATTATCATATTCTCATAAGGACCGGCCAACTATATCCGTTGCTTGCGATATATATCCGGTTTTAACTGCAAGGGTATATCAACTTCGGCTCCGCCCGAAGTTAGCTTTCCTTTCTTGTTTTATTAATATTTTCTTTTTACTTTTCATATTTACTTTACTATTATTATTTTTAATCGCATTAAAAATGTTGTAAAAATAAGTGACGGTTGTGTCGGATGACAAAATGCCGGACGGACTCCTTTGAAATTTTATTAGCTGGATAATGAAAAATTTAACAATTTTACAATTAAAAAGTTCAAAGTCCTTACGAAGATTTGAACACTCAAAATTATACATAGAGTAATTACTCTATGCATTACGCTACCAACTCTGTCTCGATCTGCAGCGATTAAAAATACTATTTGTTCTACTTACTACCACATCGGCGCATTGAAAACAGAAACGAGAAATTGAAATTGAAATTTGGAAGCCAAAACATTTTTACGCCGTCGTGCAAGCAGTCACACATACATACAAAGGCTCACATTTTTGTCGACGGATACATGTAGAGTTCTAAAAATAAAAGCGTATGCATGTGCGTTCCCCCTCACCAACAAGTTCGACGAAAAAAGTTGACCGTTTTGGGTCCTGATGTTCCATCTATGTACTTTATAATCTTTGGTAACATGTATCCATGTAAGCGGGCAGATGGTAGTGTAGCTGCAAGGAGGTTGCACGCGCTGGTTCCGGCTTTTTTGTCGGTAGAAGGGAGTGGATCCCTAGGGTATCGGTAATAATAGGATAATAAGTCAATTTAATATGAAATAATAATGTATATAATATATATATAATGTATATATAATGTATATAATGTATATAGTTCGGGTTAACGTCGCGGTTTGTCACGCAGGGGGGAGGGGGGGTCAATCGCTGCATCACTGTGCGTGCTACCATCTACTTCACGCCTCCATTTCTAAACGGTAAGTTTCAATTTGTATTGTGTCTATAGTGCCTTTAGGTATTTCTTGTTTGTTTCATTAGTAAATCCAAACATTTTGAGTCCAATCAGTTCAGTCCAGTCAACTGTAAAATATACATAAAGAGGTTAAATTTGCTTGCAAGTGAACTAAAAAAAATAAAGAGGTGAATCATGGACAAAAATAAAGCTTTCCAAGACTTGGCTTCTGCTTTTAAGAAAGCTTTTTCACAAAAATCAGCAGCGGTTTCACAAAATAAAGCTACAAAACTGTACAAAATTCAATAAAAAAAATGATGATTTTGAGGCAAAAATGTCAAAAATGTCTAAACTGAATTTTTTATCATTAAAACTGTGGAATTCAATAAAAAAAGTGATGATTTTGAGGCAAAACTTCAGTCAAAAATGTCTGAAATGAATGGTTTATCATTGACGAAGATAAGTGCCCTTTTTTCTTACTGGAGCAAGGTTGGTTTATTGTGTTTAGCCCAGTATCAATTGATACTGGGCTCATCTTTTTTTTTTTCATCACATAATTTTTTACTTGACTTCTCATATGTACTTAGGCATCATCAAAAACAGTAAACTTGGAGCAAGCGAAGAACTTCCCTGAAAATGATGCATGCAGTTCACCCTTAAGTAAAAGTGGCACTTCATTAGCCTCCTGCAGTGAAATTGATCCAAAAAATCAAATTTCGACTCCCTTGAGGGTGCGTATAATCAATATCAATGTATAAAATTATTTCTTGAGAAAACACCATTAACGGTAATCGTTATGATGTAATAAAATTCGAATTTACATTCAAGATTAAATAGTTCGACACTTCTCGTAATGTTTTTGTTTTGGTAGAAATTGACGCAAACAAAATAAATAAGAGCAAAGTTGTGTTAAATGTTTAGAATGATTCAATCGTAGATGCGATTAAGATTATTGGAATAATATTACTCTCGCGACGCCCATAATTAATCACACTCAAAAACTGTTTATTGATTTTTCGGAACATTTTTCACAGTTGGTGCACAATTATAAAGACAAATTTGAAACTCCTGCTCAAGATAAGTTGAAGAAAGAAATTAACTTATTGCACGATGAAATAAAACTTTATGAAGTAAGAAACAAAGCCGATTTATTGTCACCAGATGAAAAAAAGACTTTAAAAGAAAAAAAAAGAAGATATTAGAAATAAAAAAAAAATCATTGAAAGCAAAAGATGACACTGCAAATAGGAATAGAAAATTCCGGGCAAATAAGTGAAAAAATTTCGAAGAAATATGTTTAGAATCCCCTGAGATAAAAAAAAAAGTTGAAATTACGCTCAAAAACTGGCCGACCAAGAATTGAAGAAGATCAGCCAGAATTATTCAAGAAATTTGCACGCATGGATCTGCAGCTGATAGTAGACGTCGGACCAAAACATTAAACTGCGTCAGAACACTGAGCGACTTAACAGAGGTTCTCAGAATGGATTTCGATATAAGCAGGAATGGGACCTACTTAAGATTGCTACCTCGTCGTGCTAATTCAATCGAAGGCAAGAAGCATGTTTTGACCGTTCCTGTGAAATTGGACAAACCGCAGAATGATTTACACAAAAAACATGTTGACGCACAATTTGCAGCTGCAACGATTCACCATTTGGAAGAACTAGCTTCTACACTGGGACCTCATGAAGTTGCTTTCATTAGTCAAGACAATAAGTGTCGGGTACCCATAGGTATCACAGGTAATATTTACCCTTGTGTGAATTGTAATATTTTATTTGATTATTAAGAGTATCAATAAGAGATAGATTGTAGATAGATAGATTAAAAAGAGTAAATAGAGTACATAGTAAAATATTCGACAAAGAGATGAATTCGATAAAATCTAAAAAAAATAATACTTTCTATGTTAACATAGTGAAAATTACATAATTTTGCTTGCAATATTAATATTTCAGCGGGATGTATAGGGATATCCATTTCAATATGGAGTACCGAGTCAGACTTCCGGATCATGATTGGGTCGTTGCTCCGCGCATAAACTGATACCTTCAGTTTATGCAGGTATTGTGATCAAAGAGAACGGTTTTGGAACTTCAGATGCTGTTACTTATTCGGGACCAACCTACATTGCCATACGATCGGGGCAGCACTCATCTTCAACTGCTTGGTCTCACGTTTTGGATATAGACAAACTTTTTGATATTTCGGAATTCAATCTGATTACTAAGGATCATTTTGGTAATAGGAAACCAGTCATGATTTTTAACGTCGATGAGGGGCCTGATGAGAATCCGCGATACAATAAAGCTATTCTTGCGGGGATACATCATTTTGTGAAGAATAAGCTAGACGCTTTATACATCGCTTGTAATGCTCCCGGTCGAAGCGCTTTTAACCGGGTTGAATTCATGAACTCAAAGAATTGCAAAATTTTTAATTCGCTGGTCAGGCGTAATTATTGTAATTATTATTATTAACGTAATTATTGATCAATACACCGTTGTAAGTGAGTAAAATTCTCCAGAAAATTCCGAAATCGATGAAGCAGATATTGTAAAACAATCACAAAAATGGCAAGATGTTCACGTTGAACTGTAGTTCACCGATACGAAGCTCACTTTTCAAAATTTTGCGAAATCGATTTTTCTGGAGTCATTTGCGGAACCAACGCCCCCCTACAAACATCGTGGTCCTTCGAGCCGGATATGAACCAGCGACCTATGGATCCGGCTCGAAGCAATGTTTGTAGGGGGGCGTTGGTTCCGCAAAAGACTCCAGAAATGGGGATGAAATGATAAGTCGGAGGCGTCTTTAGTTAAATCCAAAAGAAACGCGTTCAGCTTTAATGGCTGCGTACATCGAAAACTGACTTAAAAACTAGTACAAAAAGAGACGATCGACGACAACCAACGAGCGAGAGAGAGGGCACAGAGGGGCGAGTGTTGATGCGCTCTTCAGCGCGGGTGCGCTCTTCAACGCGGATGCGCTCTTCAGCTGAGCGGCACAACGGCCCCTGACCTAAACATTCTCCCCCCCTTGCAATCGCTCGGGTTGCAACAGATCCCTCGTCGCTAGATATGCGTCACTGCAGCTAGAGGGCGTACACGGGTCGATGAAGGCCCCCGTGTCGAAAATCCGGGTCCCGATGTTGACGGTGTTCCGGTTCAGCAGCGACGATAGGGTAGGCGCAGCGACCGCGTCCTGCGGGGGCTCTCGAGGAGAGGCGGAAAGTTGCCTAGGCGCGGATGACGCGGGCGGAAGAGCGGTGGACGGCACCTAATGAGTGGCGGAGGAAAGCAGTGGAGCGCTTGACGACTGCCAGCCAGTGGCGGAAGAATGCCGAGGAGTTGCCGACGAGCGCCGGGAAGTCGATGGCCGTGGATCGGCTTGTGAGTGCCAGAAACTGGCGGACGCAGGCCGAGAAGTACCCGACCCGCGCTGGGAGTTGGCGGACGACGGCCGACGAGAGAGCGAGACACCCCGTGTACTGTGACCGTGCTCCTCAGTCACAAGGTGCAGCAGCGTGTGGTGATCCTGACCACACGTCTTACAGCCGTCCCCACGCCGACAGGATCCGTCGGAGTGCTCTTGGGCCAGACAGCTCGAGAAATACCGGTTCACGAGAACCGCTCGGAGCCGCTCCTCGGCACTTAGGCGTAGGAAGCGCCGACACTTCTTCAATGGATGGATCCCATTGCAGACTCGGCATCGGTAGGATTGTGTACCTCGAGTACATCTGCTCTCCAGTGACTGGGCGTTGCGTGGGCGTGGCGACATCGTGCTGAATATGATCTTTGAATCCAGAATTTGGCCCGGATCAGACGGATCATCCGCTGATTGCCATCGTGCAGCGTGATGCGAAGCGTAAATTATAGAAGGAGTCGAAACAGAATTGTGCTCGCAAACTGGATCCGATTCCAAGCTGATCTGTGTGGGCACCTCTCCCTGATCCAATGAGTCACCGAGGCTGCGGGAAACTCGTGCGGAAAAAACAGACACGCTGCGGGGGTTGACTGGAGATAATGGGCCACCTGAGTGGATTGGGAAGCAATTTTCTCCCGAAGCTGGGCAATACATCTCGAATAGACGGAGTAACAGTAGCTGTACTTCGCTTCCAGCACTGTCGAGGCGGCCGCATTGTCGTCGGACACGGCTAGCAAATCGGAGCAGCTCTCATAGCTCTTCTCCACCTTCTCCCATAGTGCCCGAATTTGGTCCCGATGGACTTTGCACAAGTATTGGGAGCCTATTTCGGTTTCTGGGGCGCCCGGAGTATTTATGTTAGCCTCAAATTGGCTAATTCGATCTGTTGTGGCGATGAACTTTTTCAACGCCACTTCGACCGCACTTGGAGCCATTTTTGCAACGGAGCGAGTCTGCCTCTGTGAAGGACCGGGGGTTGTATTGACGGATTCGTAACTCTTTCCCCTTGGACTGGCACTGGTAGCCTTAGGCTTCAAAAGACGCGTCCGCGAAGATGCGGATTGAGATCTGTCCAAACGGATGGCTGGGATCGAACGCGGCTTTTTGTCGTCTCCCGTGGGCATTCTTAGAGTCCAATTCGCTGGTCAGCGCTTGTCGACTGACTCGCGCAACAGGTGCCTCGTACGAAGTGGTGGCCGGTCACACTAATGTGATGAGAACGGTGAGATCGCGGATGAAAGGCAATTACACGGAGCAAGTGCGAACTAGTGGCGCCGATGTGGAAAGGAAAGTCGTGTGCGGCACAATTCGAATGTGGAAAGAAAAACTTCAGGCACCAGAAAAAACCCAAAAGGAGACGAGGTTTGCTCGGATTGTAGGCGGATGTTGCCTGATGCAGAGTAGAAGCAGCGTTGGAGGCCGGAAAAATGGAAAAAGTACCGGAAAATTCGTGCTTGTTCGGAAAAAAATGATAACGTTCTATATATGTATGTATATTTCGTCTTGTGTGGTTCGTACTGAATTTAATATACACTGATATATTAAATTCTTAACCATTTTCGAATTTGTGGAGCCGGAAGGTGGACTTAACCTTGGCTTGAATTTAACACACAAAAAATAAATAATTAATTTTGGCTAACTGGCTCGGATTTAAATATGATGGAGCCAGAAGGGTGGAGTTGAAAATCTTAATTTTTAATCAATTGAGGTGAATTATCACGAAGCTGGAACGGTGGAAGTGAAACCTAAATCCTTAATTAATTGAATTTAACTAACACAAAGCCGGGAAGATGGAATTAAAACCGCGGCTCTATTCGGACAGAAGGTGGATAATTAAATTAATTAATTATTTTTCGATAATTAAATTTTCGACTTTAATTATTGAGTGGCCGGAAAGGTGAATTAAAAAAAAACCTGGCCCTTTGCTCGAACGGAAAATAAGATTTAAATAAATTTTCGTAGTTATAATTTTAAATACATAAATTTATAATTAATTGATTTTTTTTAAATCTATTTTGTTACGCAGCCGGTTATGCCGTCGGCACCCTGTACGTACCTCAAAGGACAAAAAACAGAACCGAAAAACACAACACGGCTGGGTCGAGAATTTAAGCGACACAATCACGGATTTGTAGTGAAATGGCGGTTTATAATTGTTGGTTTTAGGAAATTTAAATTTTTTTTAATTTTATCGGCTATATATTTCCTGAAATTGGAGGCAGAAAATATTTGGAAATATATGGACATGCATGCAAGTAGGGCAAGGGCATGTGTGGCATATGATGGCACAGTGGAACGTCGATAAGTGGACTGTATATGTTAAATTTTATCGGTTATATATTTCCTGGAATGGGAGGCAGAAAATATATGGACATGCATGCAGGTACGGATATATGTAAGGGCATGTGGGCATATGTTGGCACAGTGGAGCTTTGATAAGTGGACTGTATAATTGGGGGAACAGAAAATTTATGTGGTGTAAAAAATTGAGGAAGATAAAAAACAAATATTACGACAGCGGCGGACTGTTCGGTGAGTTTGGAAATTCCGGAACTAATTCACACCGGTGGCCAATATTAATTATGCCTTCTTTTTGTCACCACACAATTTCACTGTTCACTTGCGAATTTTTCGCGGATTAATTGCACCAAAAAAATATGTATGTGCGTATGTATGTATATGGATGCACATATGCCTCGACCGTTGGCAAGCGAATGGCTAACGGAGAGGCCGAAAACGGCGAGAAATATGGGCAGCACACAAAACGGAGACGGATGGAACAATTTTTAGAATTTTAAGATTATTATAGATTATTAGAAAATCTCAACCTTCCGTTGTGTCGGAAAACTCGGACTTGGAGTTGACACGGAGGGAAAAACAATCTTGCAGCAGTGTGAACGAAATTTAATGTTCGGATCACTGCTGAAGACCGGCAGAGAGATGGAGACGGAAAAATGTACTTATCTTTTGGCGGAACAATGCCGAGAACTGCTGGCAGAAGAAAATCCAGTAATTATCCGGCTCGAAGGACCAATGTTTGTAGGGGGGCGTTGGTTCCGCAAAAGACTCCAGAAATGGGGATGAAATGATAAGTCGGGGGCGTCTTCAGTTAAATCCAAAAGAAACGCGTTCAGCTTTATTGGCTGCGTACATCTAAAACTGACTTAAAAACTAGTACAAAAAGAGACAATCGACGATAACCAACGAGCGAGAGAGAGGGCACAGAGGGGCGAGTGTGGATGCGCTCTTCAGCGCGGGTGCGCTCTTCAGCGCGGGTGCGCTCTTCAGCGCGGATGCGCTCTTCAGCTGAGCGTCACAACGGCCCCTCACCTAAACAATAAGTAAAACAAAAGAAATTTATGTAAATCTATATCAAGCTAATTGATTTAAAGAACAAATTTATCAAAAACTTATTTATAAAAAACAACTAAAAAACTTGTATGCTCAGCTCGATAAGACTCGACCTCGACCGGCTCAGATTTCGGTAAGACATCGTTGCCACAGGGTCAGCGGTCAGCTGGCGATCGGTTGGGCATTGCCAATTAGCTTTAAAACCTAACATTCCCCCTTCGCAAACGACTCCGCTCGGCGTAGCGTTTGCCAAATCGGAATTATGTCGTACGTCCAGCTTTGCTAATTTTACTATGGGCCGTGTGAGTAGTCCGGATGCCGTCCGTACTTCTGCGCTGTGTGCCTGTCCATCTTTTCCTATGTGAGGCTCGTAGATGATTCCCTTTTTCCAGAACTCCTTCTTGCGGGTCTCGACCATCATAATAAATAGGTCACCTAGTTCGAGCGGGTTCGCTGGTTGACTGTGCCATTTTCGTTCATGTAGGAGACTAGACTCCTTCAGCCATCTTTTTCAAAACCTGCCCGCGATCTGACCTGCAATTCGATAACTCTGACCAAGTAGGATACCCGTGTTGTCGTCATCCTTCGTAGCTAATGTACTAGTACAACTCCGTAGGAAATGGCTCGTGGTCAACGCTTCTGCTACTGTTGTTTTCAATGGAATGTAGGTTAGCAGTCTGGTGTTAAGCTGTTAAGCGGACCAAAGAAGTCGATTCCAGTGTGTATAAACGGCAGTTCGTTTAGCGCCAATCGATCCTTCAGTAGGGCGCCCATCTCGAGGCTCTCTGGGGTCGCTCGATTATTCCTGCATCTCTGGCATGTCCTAGTAATGTGGCGTACACTGGATCTCAATCGAGGAATGCAGTTTAGTTGTCGCATTTCATTGACTACGACCTCACTCATTTGGTGGTGAAATTTGCGATGGTTGTAATCAATTAACAAGCTCGTCATTTTGTGTGATTTCGGTAGAATCACTGGTCTTCTCACAAAAACTGGTGTGTCTTCGATTCGATCGATACGCCTTCGTACTCGTAGGGTAGGGTGAAAACTTGAAGATTCTGCTCCTTCTTCCGATGGAGCCTCCATTCTTAAGTAGAGAGATCTCCTCCTGAGCGGCTCGTTAGAGTATGTTGTGTACGTCGTCTAGGTTTCGGAGTTGTGAGGCTATCCTTGCGTCCTTAGACTTTAACTTTTGACTACAGATGAGTCCTTAAAACCGCATCACGTATTTCAACGTTCCTCTAAGTCTCTCCCATTTGCTGAAACGATGTACATCTGGGAAGATGGCTCCTATATTCGATTTAGTTTTCTCTTGTAAATTATGGGTGTGAATCCTTTCCAAGTTGTGGGGATCGAGCTCGGTTACCGGCCAAAGGGATCGTTCAGATAGGTCAATCCTTTAAACCATCTTGAGCCTCCTTCGAGTTTCGAGTCCTTGGTTCACTTCGTGCCGTCGTCGGCGACGTTCATTGATGAAGGTACCAGTCTCCACTTTTTGGGCTCGGAGTTCTCTAAGATTTCTCCTATTAGTAGTGCTTCGAATTGATGATACTAACGGGCATCGGAACGCAACCAATACAAAACATTCTTTGAATCGGTCCAAAACAGGCGTTTCTCGCTTCGACTCTTGTTTTTGATGCTAGTAGTAAACAATTTACAGATCGTTAACATCCAATGCGTGGGTAAACGACTGCTGGAAAGGCGTTTATACTGGCATCTACAAAGATATGTAATTGAGTGTCTGTTGCTTTATGTGTTAAGCCTAGATACCGGGTTCCTTACGGTTCTTACGCTGCGCATCTCGAACTTGCGGGATGTCTCTATCGATGATGTGGATAAGTTAATCCACTTGGATTCCGGTTCTCCTTGTGTAATTTCGCCTGTCCAGTGTAAGAAGAGCTCGTCTAATGGACCACCAATGCCTTGCTTTTCAGCTCGCTTTTACTCGACTAAGGTGCATGCTGAATCTTCGTGTATTAGCGCAAAAGTTTGTTCCAAGCCGTTTTGTCCGTAAACAATGAGTGGAACATATCTAAACAGAGTTTTTCCGTTCTGTCCGGTGTGCATAACTGTTGCGCTTCCTTCGGAATTGTCCTCTCTTCTTTGAGGCATCTTGGTGCAGAAGGCAACGGTGTTTTCTGGTGCATCCGTTGACACCTCCCACTCGTGATGATTTGCAGTGCCTTATGTAGTGTCTACCAAAGCATCTCCAGCATAGCTTAATTTGTTTTATAAACTCTTGTTTTTCTCGTATCGCTGCAATCTTCTAACTTGTGCGTGCGCTCGCATTTACGAAAAACTTGAGTACTGTCATAAGTCTGACCTTATGGTTCTTATCTTTTGCTTTATAATCATAACCAGTTAGAACAGCCAAACATCGAAAATTGCTATATTCGCACCCAGTCGAATGGCAGCTTCTCCACTAGCTCTCGTAGTGGCATCGGGTCGTTCAAATAGGGGCTTAGTCCTATCGCTTCGACTGTGTCGCGGATTTTTTGAACAGCAAGAGCCAAGCGAACTAAAGCTTCTATGCAGTTGGGCCTTACAGTTGGTTTTGTTCCTAGTTTTGCTTGTAAGGAGCATACGTAGGGGCTCCATTGCCTGCCTGACTGTGACTGGCGTCATCAGTTTTCCTCGTTCAGCTTCCTTTTAAACATTTCTGCAGTCTAATAAGGTTCTCCTGGTCGCTGAACCCGCATCGCATGATTGATTGCTCGTAGCTCACGATGAAAATCGGGCATTCTTCGGATTGCCGCTGAAGTAAGGTAAATTCTTGCATGCAACTTGTCTTGTAGCAATCTGTGCTGCAGTGAGGCATGAACCTGTCTTCATAGGTGTCGACGTGTAGAACTGTACACGAGGCTATTCATTGGTATTGTTGCTACTAGTTCTTGTAGCACGCTAAATGGTGTCATCGGAAAAAATCCTCTAAGCTTTACATTAGTCGTAATGTTTCCAATCTCAGGATTGACAGTTGCTTGGTTCCACCCTCCTATGTTCACGGTGGAATTCAGAAAACCGCCAACTAGAGACTATACTGGATTTCTTGGTAACTCTCTAGCCATCGTGACCTGTACTGGGTACGAAGCGTGTTCGAAGATAGTCGGCTGTACATTAAATCCTAGATTTCTTCCTTCGTTTTGGCTCCTTACTGGAGAAAAATCTTGACCCATTATTTCTGAGCCGCCGACGTTCGCTGCTGCTTTTCTTTCCAGGGTCTCGAAGTCCCGATAGTTACGTCCAAGGGTGCCGTAGAGATAGCGACTGAGTTCTCATCACTAGTGCACTAGTTCGAAGTATTCCCACATGTTTATCTCTTTTGATCGCTATCGCAGTGTCGTCCGGTTGGTTCCGCCGCTGCCACAAGATTTCTATCCGCCGCTTCACTCCCGTGCCGATAAATTCACAGAGGTCGCGAGTCGAAAGCACTTTTTTCTGATTCCAAATGTTAAGTTTTTAGAATATTGGCCCGCTTGCCAATGACTTCGCTAGGTTGAAGTCCGTACTTTTTTTAAGTAGTTATAGTTAGCAGTTCATATTATACTTCTGTTTTAATTTATTGAATTTACAAGACGATAATGATGAATTTAATAATAAGTAACAAAGGAAATTTATGTAAAAATATGTAAAGCAAATTTAGAAAGAACAAATTTATTAAAACCTAATTTATAAATTAAATGTCGACTCAGCTTTCGAGTAGACCCGCTCAGCTCTCTTTTCCTCTAAATTG
Source organism: Drosophila bipectinata (assembly GCF_030179905.1). Lineage (NCBI taxonomy): Eukaryota > Metazoa > Arthropoda > Insecta > Diptera > Drosophilidae > Drosophila > Drosophila bipectinata. Next base: position 14,127,617 of record NC_091740.1, on the reverse strand, counting down.
CCAATCTTTCAGTAAGACATCATTGCCACATGGTCAGCGGTCGCTGGCGATCGGACGGGCGTTGCCAATCAACTTTACGACATTACAAAACCTAAAATGTAATTGCAAAAATGGATTGAACGTGACTGAACATTGTATTTTAATTTTCAAGAAACAAAAAATTTTACAGTCCGCTAAACATTGTTAACGAAGAAATATAATAATAATAATTTTCTAATATTGAAGAAAAGAAATTTAACAAGAAAGGAAAGCTAATTTTGGGCGGAGTTGTTATATACCCTTGCAGTTAAAACAGGATATATATCGGAAACATCGGATATAGTTGGCCGATCCATATGAGAACATTATTATAAAACCAACTTATTACAATACAAAATCTAAAAGTCCCAAGCTCCCATCTTTAAAAATACCAAAGTTGGTATTTTTACCAAATACCATTTCCGATCGTTCAGTTATTTCAGCATTTCCGATCGTTATGAAACCTCGTATTGAACGAACTTATGAACGATAGTGAGTTTATGATGCAGTGGAGGCTGCTAGCTTTTAGTTTTATGCATAGCTTGCAAATAACTGTTAACCGATTTGTGTGGTTTCAAAATAAGTGTTCGTCACTGAGACTTTGAGCAAAAAGTCTGAGAGCAACCGATTAAATTGCTCGTATACAAATTTTGCTCGCGCTCAGCCGAAGAACAGTTTTTTCTGTTTTCGTTTGCTCTGCTCATTCTCGGACCGTTTGCTCGCGATCGACGATTCAAAAAGTCTTTTGTGCATGTATATGTGACGGTGAATTTTTTTGGGTTCAAAGCGTCAATTGGATTTGTAAATCTCGCGTGTAAACATTGACTTATCAAATTTATTGAAAATTGGAAAAGAAATTAAAAACTGTGTTATAACCACTGTGTACCACTGTGCAACGAAATGAAGACAAATTATAGAAAAGACTTTTTTCACTGACTTTTTCAGTCAATCGGTCTTTTAATGAGTCTCTCCAAAGTATTTTACTTAGTATTTCGTTAGCTTGAGGGATACCGTTGAGTGAAAGCGGAGGGCATGTTTGTCTGTTAAGACTAAACGTTACATCTTTACACTTTTTTTTGTTTATTTTAATGGGCCAGTCGAACAGCCACCTTTCCACTACTATTAGATGATTAGAAAGTTTGTTTGTTGCTTGGGTTGGGCATCTGGAGCGACTAAAGAGCGATAAGAGCAGAATGCGCTTCCTTGTGGAACTCCAGCTTTGATGAAGTAATCGCCCGAAGTAGCTGCGTTGCATCTCACTGAGAATACCCTATTGTAGAGGTATGATTCCAGTAGCTTGTGGGTGTTTGTCGGCTAAAACGTTTTAATTTTGTGCATGCGTCCGATGAGTCAAACTCGGTAGAAAGCTTGAGATACGTCGAGGAAAATGTCGCTGCAGTATTCTCGCTGTTCGAAGGCTGAGCGTATTTCGGATTTTACTCTGTTCACTTGCTCGATGGTTCCGTTGTTTCTTCGGAAGCCATATTGGTGTGCCGGGATTATATTGCAAGATACCAGATAAGCCAGTTAGAAGGTTAAGTGGTCTACACGATGACGGAATTGTGTGGTCTTTTCCAGGCTTCGGTATCATTCTGATAATGGATTTCTTCCACAAGGCGCAAAGATTGGAAGGGCCCTCCACAGGGGATACTTTGTACTTGTTGGCGAAAAATTCTGGATGTACCTCAGCTGTGCATTTCCTTCCTGTTGGTGAAGAGCATGGTCGAGTGATCGGCTCGCTTCCTTAAGACGTTGCTTTAAAGCTGGCAATCTGCTGCTTAGCCAATCGCGACGCGTGCATTTCTGTTCTCGCACGAGCTGTTCGATCGGCTTTTTGGCTATGTAGTATTTTTTTGGGTCTACTTCCTTTCCTTGAGGAGTAGAGATTTAAGCTGCCGCAACGAGTACTTCTTCCAGGGCGCTCGCAGTGTAGTCGATGTCCGATTCTATGTTAGGGTCCGGGAAAAGCGAAATCCAAGGTGGCACCTTTAAAACCACTATCGATTCCGCGTATGGACCTGCAGGCAGTAGTTATGGGAGCACGCTTAGCCCACAAGGTGATGAGCACACGTTACCTGCAAATCGACAACGTCAAATACTTGTCGGACTCCAAGAAAGCGTTGCAGTGGCTATCTATGGACCCCCACAACTTTCATCAGTTTGGAACGAAGTACCAAGCTTTCTCCGAAGCTGAACGTAGCATATGGAGCTACCAAGGTCACCAGGCAAACCCAGCAAGCCTAGACTTCCTGAAGACCAATGCAAGCAACTGGCCAACATCCAAGAAGCAGGAGAGGTTCATCGATACTTCGGAGATACGGTAGCATGTGATGACAACGCATACGAGATCAACGGCCGAGAGGCCGTTCACCTATATAGGCGTTGACTATTTTGGCCCGTTATTGGTGAATGTCGGCTGGCGCAAAGAGAAGAGATGGGGATTTCTGTACACCTGTCTTTCGTTGCGCGGGGTGCTGTAGATCACCTACAGTCTGGATACTAGTTCATGTATCTTGTGGCTAGTCAATTTTATGGAGTGACATCGAAGGAAACATTCTCAAACAATGGTACACATTTCAGAGCCACAGAAAAAACCGTACGCGAAGAGCTGAAACTCTTCGAGATTCAGCGCTTCGGAGACCGCTTATGGCAAAGACGGGTTAAGGAGTATGCTCCCGTATTAACCAAGCGCACCAAACGGTTTAAAAAGATACTCCCTATCACCATCGGAAGCATCGTCGTAGTCGTAGATAAGCTTCTCCCCAGGAACTTGTGGTTAAAAGGACGCGTGACCGACGCAATGATGGCCAAGGATGGACAAGTTCGACAGGTAACCATCAAGACGCAGCATGGCTTTATCGAAAGACCAGCAACAAAGGTAGCAGTTGTGGACGTCAGCTTGGAAAATTGTAACTGACCACGTATCGGGATCAATCACGGGGGAGGGAATGTTGCCGCGGTCAGATTCAATGTTATATTTTATTTATGAAAATGTTAGAATTAGTATTGGAGAATATTTAGAATTAATATTGAATGTTAGTATATGTGTATATAAAATATTTTATAAATAATAAAAAAATAAAAAATGTTAGTATAAGCTTATCGGTATTTTGTAAAAGGGCTTAAGAAGGCGTCTTCCATCGCTAGGCGAAGATAACAAGTCATTTGTTTTTATTTGAGTTAAAACAAGAAAGGAAAGCTTACTTCGGGCGGAGCCGAAATTGATATACCCTTGCAGTTAAAACCGGATATATATCGCAAACATAAGATATAGTTGGCCGATCCTTATGGGAATATGATAATATAACCCAATTTATTATAATATAAAATCTAAAAAAAAGTTCCAAGCTTCTATCTTCAAAAATACGAAAGTATATATATCTACCATATACCATTTCCGATCGTTCAGTTATACGGCAGCTATAGGATATAGTCGACTGATCCTAATGAAATAAGGTAGGTCGGATAAACTAACCAAATATTTATTCCTTACTAAGTTCCAACTTTCTATCTTTAAAAACACGAAAGTTGTGTCATTTCCGATCGTTCAGTTATATGGCAGCTATAAGATATAGTCTGCTGATCCTTATGAAATTTGGCATGTCGTATTATTTTGCCAAAAATATCTCTCACCTAAAATTTGAACTCTCTTATTTTAAAAAAATTAAAATTATACCATTTCCGATCAATCAGTTATATGGCAGCTATAGGATATAGTCGGCCGATCCCGGCCGTTCCGACTTATATACTGCGTGCAAAGGAAAGAAGGGTGTGTGCAAAGTTTCAAGACGATAGCTTTGAAACAGAGAGATAAGTTCGCGTAAAATACAGACAGACGGACAGACAGACATGCTCATATCAACTCAGGAGGTGATCCTGATCAAGAATATATATACTTTATAGGGTCGGAGATATCTTCTTCACTGCATTGCACACTTTTGACCAAAATTATAATACCCCCTGCAAGGGTATAATTAAGGAAAGATATACCTAATCCATGTTTGCTTAAAGAATCGTGTAGTAACATCGCCCCGATCCCAACACTGCTAGCTTTTAATTTAAGGTGCATCTTGTTGCATTTGATGTGCTTTCGCCAGGTAAGTCGTCTAAAGTAAGTTACTTCGTTAGCTTGAACGATCTACATACCTTCTAGTAAAAGCAGAGGTCATTGTTTAGGTAAGGGGCCGTTGTGCCGCTCAGCTGTGCATAAGAGCGCATCCGCGTTGAAGAGCGCACCCTCGCTGAAGAGCGCACCCGCGCTGAAAAGCCCATCCGCATTTGCCCCTCTGTGCACTCTCTCTCGCTCGTTGGTTGTCGTCGATCGTCATTTTATTGTAGTAGTTAAGTTAATTTCCAGTAAGCAGCGAAATAAAGCTGAACGCGTTTTTTGAATTTACCCCGAAAACGCCCCCGACTTCTTATTTCATCCTTATTTTCGGAACCTTTTGCGACAGCAACGCCCCCCTACATTTTGGTCCTTCGAGCCGGATATATTTTTGGATATTCACTACCAGCAGTTCCCGGCAGTGTTCCGCCAAAAGATAAGTATGAAATTTTTCCGTCTCCGTCTCTTTGCCGGTCTTCAGCAGTGGTCCGAACATTAAATTTCGTTTACAATGCTGCAAGATTTGTTTTTTTTTCTACCGTGTCAACTCCAAGTCCGAGTTTTCCGACACAACGGCAGTTTGAGATTTTCTACAAATTCTTCAAAGTTTTCCATCCGTCTCCGTTTTGTGTGCTTCGCCATATTCCTCGCCGTTTTTGGCCTCTCCGTTATCCATCCAGTTGCCAACGGTCGAGGCATATGGGCATCCATATACATACATACATACACACATACATATTTTTTTTTTTCGGTGCAATTAATCCGCAAAGAGGAAAAAAAAATCCGCAAGTGAACAGTGGATTTGTGTGGTGACAAAATTAATATTGGCCAGCCGGTGTGAATTAGTTCCGGAATTTAATATTTGTTTTCTTTTCTTCCCCAATTTTTTACACCACATAACTTTACTGTTCCACCATTTATACAGTCCACTTATCAACGCTCCACTGTGCAGCATATGCCCCACATGCCCTTACATATATCCGTACCTGCATGCATGTTCATATATTTCAAAATATTTTCTGCCTCCGATTTCAGGAAATATATAACCGACAAAATTTTATATATACAGTCATATAAAGTTACATATACAGTCCACTTATCAACGTTCCACTGTGCCAACATATGCCCCACATGCCCTTACATATATCCGTACTTGCATGCATGTCCATATATTTCCAAATATTTTCTGCCTCCAATTTCAGGAAATATATAACCGATAAAGATTAAAACATTTCTTAAATTTTCCAAAACCAACAATTATAAACCGCCATTTCACTACTAATCCGTGATTGTGTCGCTTAAATTCTCAAGCTAGCCGCCGTAGTAGCAGTGTTGTGTTTTTTTGTTTTTGCAGTTGCTGTTTTTTTTCCTTTGGGGTACGTACAGGGCATAACCGGCTGCGTAACAACTAACTTAAAAAAAAAAGGAAATCAATTAATTATAAATTTATATATTTATAATTATATCTGCCACAATTTATTTAATTATTATTTTCCGTTCGAGCGAAGGGCCAGTTTTTTTTTTAATTCACCTTCCCGGCCACTCAATACTTAAAGTCAAAAATTATTAATAATTTAATTATCAACCTTCTGTCTGAATACAGCCGCGGTTTCAATTCCACCTTTTTGGCTTCGTGATAATTAAGCCCAATTTACTAAAAATTAGGATTTTTAACTCCACCCTTCTGGCTCCATAATAATAAAATCCGACAATTAGTCAAAAAATAATTATTATTAATAATACTTGTACTTATAATAATACGGTACTTGTCCATTTTCCGTGCCTCTAACGCTGTTTCTACTCCGCATCAGGCAACAACCGCCTACAATCTCCACCAACCTCGACTCTTTTTCGAATTCGAATTGTGCCGCCCAAGACTTTCTTTTCGACATCGGCGCCACTAGTTCCCACTTGCTCCTTGTAATCGCATTTCATTCGCGATCTCACCGTTCGTATCACAAAAGTGTGACCGGGCACCACTTCGTACGAGGCACCTGTTGCGCAAGTCAGTCAACAAGCGCTGACCAGCGAATTGGATTCTGAGAATGACCACGGGAGACAACATCCATCCATCCCTTTGGACAGATCTCAATCCGCATCTCCGCGGACGCCTATGTTGAAGCCTAAGGCGACTAGTGCCATTTCAAGGGCAAAGAGTGACGAATCCGTCAATACAATCCCCGGTCCTTCAAAGAGGCAGATTCACTCCATTGCGAAAAAGTGCGGTCGAAATGGCGCTGAAAAAGTTCATCACTACAACAGATCGAATTAGCCAATTTGAGGCTAACATAAATACTCCGGGCGCCCCAGAAACGGAAATGCGCTCCCAATACATGTGCGAAGTCCATCGGGACCGAATTCGGGCACTTTGGGAGAAGGTGGAGAAGAGCTATGAGAGCTGCTCCGATTTGCTAGCCGTGTCCGAAGATAATGCGGCCACCGCGACTGTGCTGGAATCGAAGTACAGCTACTGTTACTCCGCCTATTCGAGGTGTATTGCCCAGCTTCGGGAGAAAATTGCTTCCCAATCCACTCAGGCTTCCGTCAATGCTCACATGCCCGCGTCTACAGGCTGCCGGTTACCTCCAGTGGATCCCGAGGTCTTTGCGGGTGATAACTTGTTTACGGCCATTTACATCCAAAACCCGCGGCTCACCCTGGTAGAGAAGTTGTTCCACTTGCTGTCCAAAACAAGTGGTGACGCACACGCCATTGTTTCTAAGGCTCCGCTGACCCATGAGGAGTTTGTCGCTGCGTGGCAAAGCCTCACAGACTGCTTTGAGAACCGGCGGCTATTGGTCAATAGCCAGTTGAAGATCCTTTTCAACATCCTGGCTATTTCTCAAGAGTCCGGGGTCGCGCTGAAGGAGCTGCAAGCCACCATTCAGAGTTGTCTGACAGCCCCAAAAATATCCTTCATCAGTGTTGGGGCTTGGGACTGCCTCCTGGTATTTATGATTTCCTCAAAGCTCCCCAAAGTCACACTTTTTATGTGGGAGCAATCCGTACATAATAAGGCCGAAATTCCAACATGGAAGGAGTTAGATAACTTCCTGACAGAGCACTATAGCACTCTGGAGGCCATCGACGACGTCAGGCCTAGTGGCTCCGGGCAATTTCCGCCAAGGTCGGGACTTCCTACTGCCCCTGCTCGGATGCTCAATTCATACGAGACTCGAGTGGTTCCAGGCCAAATGGGCTGCGATCTCTGTTCGAGGGAGAACCACCCCATTCGGTTATGTCCGCGTTTCCTAGAAATGGATGTAAATGGGCGCTCTGACTACATAAGGAGGAAGCAGTTATGTTTAAACTGTTTTTCCCGAGGGCACCAGCAGCGAGACTGCACGAGCGCCCATACGTGCTTCACATGCCACAGCCGACACCACACCCTCCTGCACCGCGGCAATCCGTTCGCCACCGCTCCAAGTCCGCCTACGCCAGCAAACGGAGGATCAGAGGATCAGTTGAATGTGCAGGTGTGTTTCGCTTCCGGGTCAGGAGCCGTCCTACTGGGCACGGCCCTTATCAACGTGTGCCATTTGGGGTGCATCGTCCAGGCACAAGCACTGATAGACTCAGGGTCCGAAGCGACTTTCATAACGGAACGACTGTTCAACTTTGTCAAGTTTTCATTCAAGACGATTCACGCCCAAGCTTCCGGCCTTAATCAGACCATTTCCGCGCAGTCTACTAAATTTTGCCATTTCTCCGTTCGGTCTAGACCCGGGCTACAACTACAGCCTGCGGCTTACGTTCTTCCGCAGTTGGCAGGAAATCTTAAATCATCTCCGATTCCGCGAGATCGTCTCAAGGGGCTGCCCGACGTTCCCCTGGCGGACCCCAACTTCGTTGAGAGCTCCCAAGTCAATGTGTTAATAGGAGCTGACATTCTTCCGTCCATTCTCCTCGGTAATTCCAAGGCTAACATCTGCGGGTCTCTTCTCGGTCAGGAGACCAGTTCGGAATCGGATTCCGTTTGCGAGCACAATTTTGTCCAGACGACGAGCAGAGACGAGTGTGGCAAGTACGTTGTGACGCTTCCCTTACGCCACCCCGAGCAGAAGGGTTCCGAGCTAGCGGCTTCACGTTCCTTTGCTCTTGCTCAGTTCCTGCGTAATGAGCAGCGACTGAAGAGGGATCCGCCCCTTAAGGCCCGCTATGACTCGGTAGTCCAGGAATACATCGACTTAGGCCACATGACCGAGGTCTCTCCCGCGAGCAATTCCGCTACCTAATATCTTCTACATCATGCCGTCTTCAAGCCCAAAAGCACGACCACAAAGGTGCGAGTGGTCTTCAATGCTTCGAGCCCGTCCGCAAACGGAACCAGTCTGAACGATACGCGGGCCCGGTCTTACAATCCGACCTTACGATTCAAATCCTAAAGTGGCGATACTTTAGGTTTGTCTTCAACGCCGACATCGAGAAGATGTATCGGCAAATTTTGGTAGACCCCAAGCATACTCCGCTGTTTTGTTTCGCAATCCCGATGGGGATATCCGCGACTACGAGTTGAAAACGGTCACCTTCGGTGTCAATTGTGCCCCGCTCCTGGCGATCCGTGTCCTGCACCAGCTTGCTGACGACGAAGAGTCGAAGTATCCGCAGGCAAACCAAATTATCCGGCATTTTATGTACCTTGATGACGTTCTCGCGGGGGCAGACTCCAAAACTGAAGCCCAAGCTGCGATTCGGGAGCTGAAAGGGGCCCTAGGGTTCCCACTTAGGAAATGAACGTCGAATAGCAAGGCAATCCTGGCCGACATTCCGAGCGACCACCTCCTTTGTGCTGATTTCCTCGACATCGATGCAGAAAGCACGGCCAAGACACTCGGCGTGCGGTGGAAAGCGACGACTGATGAGTTATTTTTTGTCCCGCCAGAATTGACTTCCGGCTCGGCTTTGACGAAGCGCCAAGTCCTCTTCCAATTTGCCAAATTGTTCGATCCACAGGTTGGCTCGCGATTTTCATTGTTCGGGCGAAAATGTTCATGCAAGACATTTGGCTTCTGGATCTAGGGTGGGACGACGCCCTCCCTCAAGATTTCTGTCAGCGATGGGTTGACTTCCTAAAGAATTACTCGGTGCTCAATCAGATTCGTGTTTCTCGGTGGGTCGCGTTCCGACCACACCTAAAAATTTCTGTCAGCGATGGGTTGACTTCCTAAAGAATTACTCGGTGCTCGATCAGATTCGTGTTCCTCGGTGGGTCGCGTTCCGACCACACCTAAAGGTCGAACATCACAGGTTCTGCGACGCTTCACAGAAGGCGTACGGCGCAGCAATTTACGTTCGTGTCGAGGTTGGGTCCACGGTAATAGTGACCCTGCTGACTGCAAAGACTCGAGTAGCCCCAATTAAAACGGTGTTGCCCCCTCGGCTAGAGCTGTGCGGTGCCTTGTTGTTGTCCGAGATGGCCACCGCCGTTCTGCCAAAGATTCCAGGGGCCGCGTCTGCCCTATACTGTTGGACCGACTCGACTATTGTCCTCGCTTGGCTGCAGAAGCAGCGTTCCAGTGGACAATGTTCGTGGCCAACCGGGTGATTAAGATCACCCAGTTTACCGACGTGCAGAAATGGGCACATGTCCGCTCCGAGCAGAACCTGCGGATCTCGATAGCCGGCGACTGGCCCACTCAAGGCAATGATGCCCCCGTGACTGAACTCGAGAAGCAAGCAATCAAGGTCCATGTCGCGAAGGCGCCCCCCGAAGATCTTCTTGAACGTTTTTCCACACTCGACAAGGCATTGCGAGTCGAAGAGCACCTGAGCGCAAATGAGGTTACGACGGCTGAACGTCTTCTAATTTCCGTCACTCAGCGCCGACCCTTCGTCTTTGAGATGGGCTGCTTAAGCGAAAAGCGCCCAATATCGGCATCCAGTCCGATTCAAAATCTGAACCCCTTCGTGGATTCGCAAGGCCTTATGAGAACCTGCGGCCGGGTCACGTCCTCTGAGCTTTCCCAATATGACGAACGGCACCCTATTATCCTTCCGTATGACTGCCATCTGTCTCGACTCCTGGTTCAATTTACGCATCGCATCACGCTGCACGGTGGCAATCAGCTGATGATCCGTCTAATCCGGGCCCAATTCTGGATTCCAAGGGTAAGGAATTGGGACAAGTCCGTCATCTATTCTTGTAAGGTATGTGTCATCCACAAGAAGAAGTTGCAGACGCAACTCATGGGAGAGCTACCTAAGGAACGGACGTCCTTCTCGCTCCCATTTACGTACACCGGTGTGGATTATGCCGGTCCTTTCGAGATAAAAAGTTAAAAGGGGAGGGCCTGTCTCATCACAAAGGGTTATGTGCTTCTCCACTAAGGCCATCCATTTAGAGCCTACGTCGGACCTTACGACCGAGAAATTTTTGCTGGCTTTCGCACAGCGATCGTGTCCCGGAGAGGATGCAGTCCGACAACGGGAAGAACTTTATAGGGGCAGCTGCTCTACTATCCCGCGTTTTTCTCCAGAGCCTAAAAGGGGCTGTGACCGGTGCCTATAGTTACCAGCAGCTTCTCTGTCATTTCATTCCTCCGGGAGCTCCCCACAAGACCTTAACAACAAGTCCACCGCCACTCGGAAATACACCTTTGAGGAGCTGGCTACTCTCCTGGCGAAGATCGAGGCGTGCCTCAATTCGCGGCCACTCGCGCCAATGTCCGAAGACCCTGCTGATCTGTTGGCTCGTACACCCGGGCACTTTCTTGTGGGAGGCACATCATTAGTCGCTGGCAACACCTCAAGGCCACCTCAGCAGCAATTTCGGCTGCGATGGAAGGAAGAGTACCTCAAGGAGCTCCATAAGAGGACTAAGTGGCGAGCCCCTACGAGGGATCTCCACGTTGGGGATATGGTCGTCATTAAGGAGAACAACCTTCCGTCCAAAGAGTGGCGTTTAGACAGGGTTGACGCGGTGTATCATCCGTACCTAGAGAATGTTCCGCCTCTCGTCGAGGGCCCCCGCAGGACGCGGTCGCTGCGCCCACCGGGACCCGGATCTTCGACACGGGGGCCCTCATCGACCCGTGCATGACCTCGAGCTGCATCGACGCCTCGCTCGTGGCGTGCTTTCGACTGCCCACTACCAGCGTGGGGGACGAACAAGTGTGTTCAGCCACCGTGGGGTCAAAGACCGATGATAGCGTTCGGCTGGAGGTCATCTTTAAGATTGAGCCTCACGTGCGCGCTCGTACGCCGTCCCGAGAGCTGATCTAGGCGGTGCGTGCCCACTTCCGAGGCGTGACACTGGCGGATGAGCGATTCCATCTGCCAGCGACAATCTCCGTCGTCCTGGGCGCGGATATGTACCCGCGGATCATGCAGCCGGGCTTCCTGAAGATCCAGGACGGGCTGCCAGTGGCCCAGAGCATAGTTTTTGGATGGGTCGTGTCCGGAGCCTGTCACCAGCCGTAACAACGAGGGAGCTGTTGCAACCCGATTGCAAGGGGGGCGAAATGTTTAGGTGGGGGGCCGTTGTGCCGCTCAGCTGTGCATAAGAGCGCATCCGCGCTAAAGAGCGCTCTCCCGCTAAAGGCATCCGCACTGAATAGCGCATCCGCACTCGCCCCACTGTGCACTCTCTCGCTCTCTCGTTGGTTGTCGTCGATCGTCATTTTATTGTACTAGTTAAGTTAATGTGTGTAAAAATAAAAAGAATAATGGAAATGGAACGGCAAACCATTACTCCGGAACGCTAGCAAGATTGGACTGACATGTTTTGGGAAAATCGTTATAACTTCACCAATTTTCATAATTTCCTAATGAAGGTATACCAGGTCAAACGTATAAATTCATTTATAAGCAACATTCTACATGCCCAGATGCCGGGTTATTTCGTTGCGAACATACCAAGGTGCCCCAGTGTTAGTTCTCAAGATTTTCGATTGTGCGCGTTGTGATGTCTATGTTCCTACTGCTTGCGTTTCCCCACAGCTGAGAGCCATACGTCCAGATTGGCTTTACGACTGAATTGGAGAGTAGTAACTTGTAGTCCAGGCACAGTGGCGATTGTGAGTTTATGATCCAGTGGAGGCTGCTGGCTTTTAGTTTTAGGTGCATCTTCTTGCATTCGATGTGCTAATTCGATAGGTTAATTGTCTATCAATGTGGACGCCAAGGTATTTTACTTCGTTAGGTTGAGGGATTTGTATACCGTTTAGTGAAAGCGGAAGGCATGTTTGTCTATTAAGAGTAAACGTTACATATTTACACTTTTGTTCGTTCATTTTAATGGGCCAGTCGGACAGCCACCTTTCCACTACTATTAGATGATTAACGAGTTTGTTTGTTGCTTGGGTTGGGCATCTGGAGCGACTGAAGAGCGATAAGAGCAGAGTGCGCTTCCTTGTGGAACTCAAGCTTTGATGAAGTAATCGCCCGAAGTAGCTGCGTTGCATCTCTCTTAGAATTCCCTATTGTAGAGGTATGATTCCAGTAGCTTGTGGGTGTTTGTCGGCAAAAACGTTTTAATTTTGTGCATGCGTCCGATGAGTCAAACTCGGTAGAAAGCTTGAGATACGTCGAGGAAAATATCGCTGCAGTATTCTCGCTGTTCGAAGGCTGAGCGTATTTCAAATGTTAATCTGTTCACTTGCTCGATGGTTCCGTTGTTTCTTCGTGTAGCTGCACGCTAAGCGTTGGGTCGTGGGTTCGAACCCCACTCATGGCAATCATGACCTCCAAAGTTTTTCGGCTTCATTATGCTTAGTGGTCTCTTTTCCGATGCTACTAAACATGTGAGGTCGAAAAACGGTATTCCCAGATATCGACAGGTGGCAGCCCCACCTCTGGGATAGGTTGCAACTGGCTAATCACCGGATCAACCTAATAACAACTGATTAACGAAACTAATACAAGAAGAGAAAAAACCAACTACCCCCCCAACCCGTTGACGACCATTCGCATATCGAAACGGACACGATTTGGACAATGGAACGTGAGGACTTTAATGGAACCAACCAGACTGGCGCAGTTTGAAGGAGAAATGGAGAAAAAGCAGATCGCAATCGCAGGCATCAGTGAGATGAGATGGAGAGGCAACGGGACAACAACAAAATCAAGCGGCAATCTAGTGATGCACAGCGGGACCAATGATGGAGGCAGGAGCGGAGTCGGGATATATGTGTCCAAACAGTACAAACAGGCACTAATTTCCTGGAGCCCAGTATCCGACAGAATCATCATTGCCAGATTCCGATGCAATGCTAGACACATCACCATAGTGCAGTGCTATGCCCCAACAGAAGACGCCAGCGATGACATCAAAGACGACTTCTACAACGCCCTCACATCCTCACTCACTAGGATCGAAAGAGGTGACATAAAAATTCTCATGGGAGACTTCAATGCGAAAATCGGCCCCAACAACAACGGATTGGAAACAATCATGGGCCGACATGGTGTTGGCACACGCAGCAATAATGGTGACAGGCTAATCGACTTATGTCAGACCTTCCAACTGGTTATTGGCGGCAGTGTATTCCCCCACAAGAAAATCCATAAATACACATGGACCTCTCCGAATGGACATACTCGCAACCAAATCGACCACATCTGCATAAGTAGGAATGGAGACGCTCGATGATGGATGTTAGGAATAGGAGAAGCGCGTCTATCGACAGTGACCACGAGCTGATAATCGGAGAGCTTTTAATCAAGCTCAGACGAAATAGCAACACTGTCAACAGGACCACAAGAAGACCGCCTCCCATTAACGTACAACGGCTGAGTGACTCCAACCTATCCACCAGAATGGCCACAACGTTGCATGAACAGATGACAACACAACCGTTGAATCACTCATGGAAACAAACATGCAGTATACTGAGGAGCACCGCGGAGGAGATGCTTGGCACCCGACAACGCAGGCGCACGGATTGGATATCAGCGCACACTTGGGAACTTATCAGCAAACGGAACAGCCTAAAGTCGAAAGCAGATCATGACTGCAGAGCTCGCGACGAACACAAAGAGCTGTGCAAGATGGTGAAGAAATCAGCACGAAACGACAAAAGGAAATTTCTGGACAGGCTCGCTGTCAACTGACCGGAAGCTGCCATAGACGAACCCAACCAGTGCGGGACACAGATGGAAGACTCCTTATTGATGATGAGGCACAACTCCAGAGATGGCGACAGCACTTTATGGAGATCAGCTGCACAGAACAATCGAGCAGCACGCAAGATAACTTCAGGAGTATTGTACCGAGCAATAACCCCAGAGTATCACCCACGGCACCATCAATTAGAGAAATAAAGGATGCAATCAGGAAATTAAAACGCAACAAAGCGGCTGGAGATGACGGCATACCGGCCGAACTTCTCCAGATTAACACGCAACTAATGGCCGAAACACTGCATCCACATTTCAATAATATATGGGAAAGTGAGCGTATCCCAACATCCTGGAAAAAAGGAATCATCATTAAGCTACCGAAGAAAGGAGACCTCAGTGACTGCAACAACTGGCGAGGCATTACCCTGTTGAACACAAGTTACAAGGTACTAGCCACTCTACTAAACGAACGTCTTCAGGAAAAAATAAAGCCAACAATACGAGATGAACAAGGAGGTTTCAGACCACACAGGAGCTGCGTAGACCAGGCAAACACACTACGCGCAATAACCGAACAAACTGTGGAATGGCGCTCGCCGCTGTACCTCCTGTTCATAGATTTCCAGAAGGCATTCGATTCGGTAGACAGAGCAGCGATATGGAGGGCACTTGCAAGAAAGGGAGTGCCAGTGAAAATCATAAACATAGTAAAAGCTATGTATGATGATGCTGAGCTGGCGGTACTGCACAACGGGAAAATTAGTGCACCCTTCCAGACGAACACAGGCGTCAAGCAAGGATGTCCTCTATCACCACTTCTGTTCAACTTTGGAACTTCACCCGACATCTAGAAGACTTGGATTACGCGGATGACATATGTCTCTTGGCTCACAAATTCGAAGACATTCAAGCCAAAGCTAGGGACCTCGAGATCCGAGCCAGCGCAGTAGGCTTAAAGATCAACGCATCAAAAACGAAAGCTATGCGGATCAACAGCTCCAACACAAACCACATCACAATCGGAGATAATACCATCGACTTCGTGGACAGCTTCACCTGCCTCGGTACTATCATAACATCAAATGGTGGAGTGGAAAGTGATGTGGAGAACCGACTGCGCAAAGCGAGTTCTGCATTTGGAAGACTACTACACAAAGAAACGGAAATGGAAATGGATTGGCCACGCTCTGAGGAAGGAACCAGGAAGCATCGTAAGGATGGCTCTGGAATGGAACCCACAAGAAAGCAGAAGAGTGGGTCGCCCAAAGATGACCTGGCGCCGTACAGCACTCCTAGAAATATCCCGGAAGAACATCAGCTGGGACACAATAAAGCAAACAGCGGCAAATAAAGTTAGGTGGAGAGCCCTTGTAGAGGCCCTAAGCTCCCAAGAGGAGTAATAAAGAAAAAAAAAAAAAAGTTGTTACTTTTATTGTGAAATTTGTGCGGGAAAGATGCCAAAAAAAATTTACAAGCAAAAGTTTCGTTATTCATGGCTAAATCTACCGGATCTGGTGCAGTGGATGTGTCGTGCGAATGCAGAAGTTCAGCGTGTTATTAGGTCATATGTCCACCCGGGGGCGCCAAAATGTATAACGAGATTAGTTTATCTCACACTTTAAATCACAAAACAAAAAGGTGGCTGCGTAATGTTTAATAAAAACTGGGCGAAAACGAAAACGAAAGGTCTTGCTTCTTCAACGTTATAAATTCGAGTATATTTTCTAATCTTTCTCTAATCTTAAGCCTAACTTATCTATTGCGGCGAAGCGGGGCGAATTCGCACAAGAGCGAATATGAGCTTTCGCTCCCGCTCCGCCCTAAGCTATCTAAGAGTAAATTTATAGACTAACAACTAACAAATACAATTCAGCTATAACTATAATTCAAATTTTTCGACTTCAATAAAATGTAAATCAATTTAAGTAAAATTGATCGTGGCCCCGTTGAAGGCCTCCATCAGGCTTCAACTAACTGGCAGCCGCGCCAGCTTGTGGACCGCTCTCCTATATTCCGCTCCAGAGCTAGTTCGGACGACGGCGACCCTGACCCTTCCGTCCGCGCCGGCGTGTGTTGCTCCTACTCGTCCCGTGAGCCACTGTTGTGGCGGCTGGTGATCCTCTGCGATCAGGACCAGCTCGCCCGTCCGGATGTCGTCCTCCTGGTGCTGCCACTTCGACCGCGCCTGTAGGCCCAAGACGTACTCCCGGGACCATCGCTGCCAAAACATTTGCTTGATTGACGAGACAAGCCGCCATCGCCGCAAGCACGTTAGACCCTGCTGGTCCGGGGTCCGCGGTGCTGGTGGGGCGATGAGCGGCCCGCCTGTCAACAGGTGCCCGGGAGTAAGCGCCTCGCCGTCGCTTGGGTCCTGACTCAGAGCCCCGAGGGGTCGTGAGTTCAGGACGGCCTCGACTCCAACGAGGACGGTCTGCAGTTCCTCCGCGGTCAGTCTGGCGTTCCCTACCGCTCGTAGGAGTAGGTGTTTTGCAGACTTCACACCTGCCTCCCATAGTCCGCCCATGTGCGGAGCCCGCGGCGGTATGAACGCAAATACGCATCCGCTTTTTGATGCGTATTGCGTGACCGCGTCGACCTCGTCCTCGATTCTCCGACGAAGGTCTGCGAAGTGGCGACTCGCTCCGACGAAGTTCGTCGCGTTGTCGCAGTGCACGATCTGCGGACATCCTCGGCGCCCAACGAACCTTTGAAAAGCCAATAAAAAGGAATCAGTTGAAAGGTCGGAAACTACTTCTAAATGAACTGCCTTGGACGCAAAACAAACAAATAAGGCAATGTAGGACTTATAGGGTGGCCTACCACGAATTTTCAATGTCGTATCTATAGGGCCACAAAAATCAACACCACATATGGAGAATGGGCGGAGAGCACGAATTCTATCTAAGGGTAAATCACCCATGATTTGAGTCATCAGACGAGGCTTGCATTTAAAGCAGCGAATGCATGACCGTACTGTCTGACTGCAGACTTCCTGCGCATTTACGATCCATATGCGCTGTCGCAAAAGACTCACAAGTGCTCGTGGACCCACATGAAAATTCGACTCGTGCAAGTATCGGACGTAGCTCTGAACAAATTGAGAGCGTTTTGTCAACAATACTGGAAACTTGGCATCGTACGATATAGGAGCATTAGCTAGTCGCCCCCCAACCCGCACCAACGAAAAGGTAAGCCCAGCCTCTGAAGATTCGTGTAGAAAGGGATTTAACTTTTGTAGGCTAGGGCTAACACTTAAATTTTTTCGGATCTTTTCTATTTCATCTTGATACTCGTGCTCTTGGACTATTTCGACTATTTTCTTAAATGCTTCATTATATTCGACAGGTGAGGGAACAATATCAGAATTCACTACTAATTTCTTCGATTTCCTTATAAAGCGGAACATATAAACGAACACTCGCAGCAGTTTTAGGTGAGAGGAATAACCTTCTATCACTTCCAATAAATCTGAGGTAGATACGATTGCGGTTAATCCGACCGCATTCTTTTTCGCTTCCATCTGTAGAAGTTCTGGTGACAGATCAAACCGGGGGCTCGTCGGCCACTTATCTTCCGGTTCCTTTAAAAACGATGGACCTGTAAACCAGATCGATTCTACAGTCTCCTTTACGTCTCCACCTCTGGACACTATATCTGCCGGGTTCTGCTTAGTTGGTACATGCCGCCACGTGCTATCATCTGACCACTCTTGAATTTCAGCTACTCTATTCGATACGAACGTTGACAACGACGATGGATGGGAACGAATCCAATGAAGAGTTACTTCTGAATCCGACCAAAATACACTTCGTTCGATCGGAACTTTTATTAGAGGCTTTATCTTGCGGCAGAGATCTGCGAGAAGGTGAGCGGCACATAACTCAAGACGGGGGAGCGTCTTTGTCTTGAGCGGCGCTACTTTGGACTTTGCCGTCAACAATGAAACTTTAATACCTTCTGCAGATTTGCAACGAATATAGACGCAGGCTCCATAGGCTCTCATCGATGCGTCAGAAAAGGCATGAATTTGAATCGGTGACATCGGCTCGGTAAACACGAATCTCGGAATTGAGATGTCCTCTAATTGCGACAGGGCAACTTGTATTTTGTTCCACGCTGTTTCTAAGTGCAGTGGAATTGACTCATCCCAATCTAGCTTATTTAGCCAAAGTTCCTGCAATAGGATCTTTCCTTTTATAAGTATAGGGCTTAATAGGCCAAGGGGGTCAAACAACTTCGATGTCACCGAAAGGATGTTCCGCTTGGTCGCCCTTTGACCCATGACTGAAGCATCAATTTCAAATTTAAATACATCTTCTTTAGGAACCCAAGCGATTCCTAATGCTTTAGTCAGTTCTGAGTCCGAAAGTGTTATTGGCTTAACCGTGCTCTCGGATGCAGTAACTTCAGGCGAGTTTGAAAACCACTTGCTCAATTCAAACCCAGCGTTTTGAAGAACCTGAGTTACTTCAGACTTAATTGTCTTTAGCTCCTCAATGCAACCAGCACCCGTTAACATGTCGTCGACGTAAAAGTCGGACCCAATAACTTCGGCAGCTCGAGGGAATGTATTTTTCACAGATTCACTCAACCTCTTCAAACACCTTATGGCCAGGAATGGGGCTGGCGCAGTGCCATATGTAACGGTGTTGAGCTTGCACAGTTTCAAGGACTCTGATGGGTCTTTCCTCCACACTATCAACTGGTATCGCCTATCGGCTTCATTTACCATTACTTGGCGATACATCTTTTTTATGTCGGCTATCAGAGCGAATCTGTTCAGCCGGAACCTAAGAAGAATTGAATACAACTCTTCCTGGATGGTAGGACCAACCATCAACAGATCGTTAAGACACTTATGTGTTGATGTCTTACAAGACGCATCAAACACGACTCGTAATTTAGTCGATGTGCTTTGAGGCCGTAAGACACACTGATGGGGTATGACGTAGTGTGGAGTAGCAAGAACATCATTGCTTGTAGGGGACATATGACCTAAGGATTCGTATTCTTCCATAAATTCCACATACATTTTCTTTAAATTCGGATCTCGAGATAATCTTTTCTCGAGCGACAAAAACCGGCGTTTGGCTACCTCGAACGAGTTTCCCAAAACGCTTGGATCCGATTTAAATGGAAGCCTGACTTCAAATCGACCTGAAGGCAGCACAACTGTATTTTTCTGATAATGTTCCTCACATAACTCTTGTTCAGGTGACAAAAGCTTTTTGGAAGTTGGTACTTCTTCCAACGACCAGAATTTTTTCAAATTGCCATCTATCGACTCGAGCAGTTCTTCTTGGCAATTCAGGCTAGAGACAGGCTGTTGAGGAGTTGAAGTATTTGCCTTATATTTTCCCGATACTATCCATCCAAGGAGAGTTTTTTGGAGGATGGGATGGTTTGGCCCTTGTTTTATTTGGCCCACGGACAACAATTCGAAAAATGACTCAGCTCCAATTAACATATCTATCCGCTGAGGTTTGTAGAAATATGGGTCTGCTAGCGGCAAGTTCTTTGGTAGGTCCCAATCTTTCACGTTCACTGACTGGTCAGGGTGATAACCCGAGATAGTTCTCAAAATCCAAAAGTCGAACGGAAACTCACTACCATTAATCGTTGACTTCACCACAGTGTGTATCTTTTTCTTAACCTGGGAATTAGCTTGACCAATTCCAAGCAAGTTGATACACGATTCCTCCCTACGGATCTGTAAGCGTTGAGCAAGTTCTTCAGTAATGAAGTTCATTTGAGACCCAGAGTCAAGTAGTGCTCGGGCCAATATATGCTCGCCATTTTTAGTTCTAACGCTTACGATCGACGTCGCTAACAAAACCCTTTCTAGTGATGACGCATGCAAAGCATGTGACGTAGAAGGGCCATCAAGATGTAGCGCTGGGGGAGGATGTTCATTTGGTGGTGGTAACGCCAAGTTATTTTCGGTCACAGTAAATCGGTGCAGAAGTTTGTGGTGCGATCTTGCACAAATTTGACATCTAGTCGATTTACACTTCGCAACCGTGTGACCTTTTCGCAGACAATTTAAACATAATGAGGCTGACTTGACAAACTCAAACCGTTGCATTACAGCAAGGCGAGCGAACGGACTACACTGGGCAAGACTATGGTCTTGTGCGTTGCAATAACTGCAAGCTTGTTTATTGGAAGCGGAGCAAGCCAACGAACTCCTATTGTGCTGCTTCCCAAACCCAATTTTCTCCTGCTTTGGCTTGCCAGTCTCTTCAGCGGACAGGTGCTGGTACCTACGGTTTAATATTTTTTCGAAATCGGACCACAGCGGCAATTCCTCATAATCCAGTGACTCTTCCCATTTTTCTCTGGTCACTGGATCTACTCTACTCAAAACTAAATGAATGATCATTGAGTTTGCAATTTTAGTGTCATCTCCTATGGATAAAAGTGACCCATAGATCGATGACACTGTGTCGATGAGACCTCTCAACGACGACGCAGACGGCTGGGAAACTTTCGGAAGGCTGAATAATTTGCTTATTTGGTTCGCAAAG
This sequence comes from Drosophila bipectinata, assembly GCF_030179905.1. Taxonomy (NCBI): domain Eukaryota; kingdom Metazoa; phylum Arthropoda; class Insecta; order Diptera; family Drosophilidae; genus Drosophila; species Drosophila bipectinata. The sequence goes on along the minus strand of NC_091740.1, from coordinate 14,106,908 downwards.
ATGAGACATTCGTTATCGTAAACTCTTTTTAGACTAGCAATAGCTTTGTCATAATTACTCTCGGTGACTTGGAATGCCTTGATAGTTCCTAAGGCTTCACCAGAGAGGCAAGAAATTAAATGGTTAAATTTCTCGATAACAGGAATGTTCACATCCTTGTCTACTAATGTCTCAAAGAGACTCATGAAATTTTTAAACTCCGAATAGTTTCCACTGAATTTTGGCAATGCCAAACTGGGAAGTCGAGCTCGAGTTGGGGCTGCAGAAATTGCAGTAGCTGGTGGGGACTCTTCAGCTAACGTGAAAGCATTTAATAAAGACATCACCCTTGCCTTAGTTGTTATCTCTAATTCTTCCAACTCGGCTCCAAATTCATCTTCCTCATCTAATTGCTTGATCTGGTCTTGCAACTCGTTTGCCTTAAATATTGTCTCATTTAAAACCTGAAGCCGGCACTCTAGCTCGGTCTTCACTAAAGGAACTGACCCAGCTTCCAAACGTTCCTCTAACCGGCGAATGCTTTTTACTCTGACATTTAATCTTCTTCTTAATTCATCAAGAGTCGTGGATTTTACTTTCTGTTTATTACTTTCCATTTTTAAATTTATTTATTTATTTTTAATAAACAGACGACGATAAAAAATTTAAAATTTTTGTTTTTATTTTTAAATAAAAATTTTTTAATTTATTTGTTAATTAGCAAAAAAAATAAAAATTTTGACTAATATAACAAATTTTTTAATTTTAATTATTTAATTAATAAATTAAATTCAAAAAACGAAAACGAACGAAAAAAAGGATATTTAATTTAATATCTAGCGAAAACGAAAAATAATTAATTAATATGGCGAAAAAAGATAAAATAATTAATTAATTATTTTGATAGTCGAATTATGTTGATAGTCGAGGCACTGAGTATCCAAAAAAATAGTTGGTTGCCAATGACACCGAAAAAGGTGTATACCCCACAATTATAGGGTAGCGCGTCACTTGGCGTTCCGGTAAAATAAAATGCGCCAAACTAATGCATATACATACATACATATATAGCAGCGGACAACGGTTGGAGCGAAAACGAAAATTTTACCGCTGCATATATTTGTATGTACGCCAAATTATTTATGCACGTAAATATGTATTATATTTGTACATATATTTGTATATAAATAAATGTTTGGCTGCACTAAATTTAACTATTTTGTTTGGCGAAAACGAACGAGGGGTAAAGGGGAGGGCGACAGTGATGTGGATATGTATTTACAATGTATGTTTTTGTCAATTTTAGCCACAGGCAGTTTGTTAATAATTTAACTAACTACTCAAATTTTTAAGCTCTACTAATTTCAAGTACGTATGCGCCAAGAATTGAAAGGAGGGTGCAATATTTCAGCACAAGACGAAGATTTAATTTGTCTCTTCTCAACTTTCAATTTTTCGCACAAATACCTGGGGTTCTGCCTTGGGATCCTTTAATCCCGCTGCCACTTTCCTGTTGCAGTCGATGCAGGTGCACGGCATGGAAGGAGATTGGTATTGATGAGTGGCGAAGATCTTGCGGTGATGATCCTGGAGGCTGGAGGATTGAGGGTTTCACGACGCGGTGATTTTTGGGTTTTATTTTCCACAGCACGGACGCGTCGCGAGCAGCTCTTTAAATTGTATGTATATTTTTTTTTTTTTTTTTTTGTGTGTAATTACACAGTGTCACTGTCACTTTGTTTGTTTTTGTTTATTTATTAAATATTTTGCACTATTGTCCACCCGGGGGCGCCAAAATGTATGACGAGATTAGTTTATCTCACACTTTAAATCACAAAACAAAAAGGTGGCTGCGTAATGTTTAATAAAAACTGGGCGAAAACGAAAACGAAAGGTCTTGCTTCTTCAACGTTATAAATTCGAGTATATTTTCTAATCTTTCTCTAATCTTAAGCCTAACTTATCTATTGCGGCGAAGCGGGGCGAATTCGCACAAGAGCGAATATGAGCTTTCGCTCCCGCTCCGCCCTAAGCTATCTAAGAGTAAATTTATAGACTAACAACTAACAAATACAATTCAGCTATAACTATAATTCAAATTTTTCGACTTCAATAAAATGTAAATCAATTTAAGTAAAATTGATCGTGGCCCCGTTGAAGGCCTCCATCAGGCTTCAACTAACTGGCAGCCGCGCCAGCTTGTGGACCGCTCTCCTATATTCCGCTCCAGAGCTAGTTCGGACGACGGCGACCCTGACCCTTCCGTCCGCGCCGGCGTGTGTTGCTCCTACTCGTCCCGTGAGCCACTGTTGTGGCGGCTGGTGATCCTCTGCGATCAGGACCAGCTCGCCCGTCCGGATGTCGTCCTCCTGGTGCTGCCACTTCGACCGCGCCTGTAGGCCCAAGACGTACTCCCGGGACCATCGCTGCCAAAACATTTGCTTGATTGACGAGACAAGCCGCCATCGCCGCAAGCACGTTAGACCCTGCTGGTCCGGGGTCCGCGGTGCTGGTGGGGCGATGAGCGGCCCGCCTGTCAACAGGTGCCCGGGAGTAAGCGCCTCGCCGTCGCTTGGGTCCTGACTCAGAGCCCCGAGGGGTCGTGAGTTCAGGACGGCCTCGACTCCAACGAGGACGGTCTGCAGCTCCTCCGCGGTCAGTCTGGCGTTCCCTACCGCTCGTAGGAGTAGGTGTTTTGCAGACTTCACACCTGCCTCCCATAGTCCGCCCATGTGCGGAGCCCGCGGCGGTATGAACGCAAATACGCATCCGCTTTTTGATGCGTATTGCGTGACCGCGTCGACCTCGTCCTCGATTCTCCGACGAAGGTCTGCGAAGTGGCGACTCGCTCCGACGAAGTTCGTCGCGTTGTCGCAGTGCACGATCTGCGGACATCCTCGGCGCCCAACGAACCTTTGAAAAGCCAATAAAAAGGAATCAGTTGAAAGGTCGGAAACTACTTCTAAATGAACTGCCTTGGACGCAAAACAAACAAATAAGGCAATGTAGGACTTATAGGGTGGCCTACCACGAATTTTCAATGTCGTATCTATAGGGCCACAAAAATCAACACCACATATGGAGAATGGGCGGAGAGCACGAATTCTATCTAAGGGTAAATCACCCATGATTTGAGTCATCAGACGAGGCTTGCATTTAAAGCAGCGAATGCATGACCGTACTGTCTGACTGCAGACTTCCTGCGCATTTACGATCCATATGCGCTGTCGCAAAAGACTCACAAGTGCTCGTGGACCCACATGAAAATTCGACTCGTGCAAGTATCGGACGTAGCTCTGAACAAATTGAGAGCGTTTTGTCAACAATACTGGAAACTTGGCATCGTACGATATAGGAGCATTAGCTAGTCGCCCCCCAACCCGCACCAACGAAAAGGTAAGCCCAGCCTCTGAAGATTCGTGTAGAAAGGGATTTAACTTTTGTAGGCTAGGGCTAACACTTAAATTTTTTCGGATCTTTTCTATTTCATCTTGATACTCGTGCTCTTGGACTATTTCGACTATTTTCTTAAATGCTTCATTATATTCGACAGGTGAGGGAACAATATCAGAATTCACTACTAATTTCTTCGATTTCCTTATAAAGCGGAACATATAAACGAACACTCGCAGCAGTTTTAGGTGAGAGGAATAACCTTCTATCACTTCCAATAAATCTGAGGTAGATACGATTGCGGTTAATCCGACCGCATTCTTTTTCGCTTCCATCTGTAGAAGTTCTGGTGACAGATCAAACCGGGGGCTCGTCGGCCACTTATCTTCCGGTTCCTTTAAAAACGATGGACCTGTAAACCAGATCGATTCTACAGTCTCCTTTACGTCTCCACCTCTGGACACTATATCTGCCGGGTTCTGCTTAGTTGGTACATGCCGCCACGTGCTATCATCTGACCACTCTTGAATTTCAGCTACTCTATTCGATACGAACGTTGACAACGACGATGGATGGGAACGAATCCAATGAAGAGTTACTTCTGAATCCGACCAAAATACACTTCGTTCGATCGGAACTTTTATTAGAGGCTTTATCTTGCGGCAGAGATCTGCGAGAAGGTGAGCGGCACATAACTCAAGACGGGGGAGCGTCTTTGTCTTGAGCGGCGCTACTTTGGACTTTGCCGTCAACAATGAAACTTTAATACCTTCTGCAGATTTGCAACGAATATAGACGCAGGCTCCATAGGCTCTCATCGATGCGTCAGAAAAGGCATGAATTTGAATCGGTGACATCGGCTCGGTAAACACGAATCTCGGAATTGAGATGTCCTCTAATTGCGACAGGGCAACTTGTATTTTGTTCCACGCTGTTTCTAAGTGCAGTGGAATTGACTCATCCCAATCTAGCTTATTTAGCCAAAGTTCCTGCAATAGGATCTTTCCTTTTATAAGTATAGGGCTTAATAGGCCAAGGGGGTCAAACAACTTCGATGTCACCGAAAGGATGTTCCGCTTGGTCGCCCTTTGACCCATGACTGAAGCATCAATTTCAAATTTAAATACATCTTCTTTAGGAACCCAAGCGATTCCTAATGCTTTAGTCAGTTCTGAGTCCGAAAGTGTTATTGGCTTAACCGTGCTCTCGGATGCAGTAACTTCAGGCGAGTTTGAAAACCACTTGCTCAATTCAAACCCAGCGTTTTGAAGAACCTGAGTTACTTCAGACTTAATTGTCTTTAGCTCCTCAATGCAACCAGCACCCGTTAACATGTCGTCGACGTAAAAGTCGGACCCAATAACTTCGGCAGCTCGAGGGAATGTATTTTTCACAGATTCACTCAACCTCTTCAAACACCTTATGGCCAGGAATGGGGCTGGCGCAGTGCCATATGTAACGGTGTTGAGCTTGCACAGTTTCAAGGACTCTGATGGGTCTTTCCTCCACACTATCAACTGGTATCGCCTATCGGCTTCATTTACCATTACTTGGCGATACATCTTTTTTATGTCGGCTATCAGAGCGAATCTGTTCAGCCGGAACCTAAGAAGAATTGAATACAACTCTTCCTGGATGGTAGGACCAACCATCAACAGATCGTTAAGACACTTATGTGTTGATGTCTTACAAGACGCATCAAACACGACTCGTAATTTAGTCGATGTGCTTTGAGGCCGTAAGACACACTGATGGGGTATGACGTAGTGTGGAGTAGCAAGAACATCATTGCTTGTAGGGGACATATGACCTAAGGATTCGTATTCTTCCATAAATTCCACATACATTTTCTTTAAATTCGGATCTCGAGATAATCTTTTCTCGAGCGACAAAAAACGGCGTTTGGCTACCTCGAACGAGTTTCCCAAAACGCTTGGATCCGATTTAAATGGAAGCCTGACTTCAAATCGACCTGAAGGCAGCACAACTGTATTTTTCTGATAATGTTCCTCACATAACTCTTGTTCAGGTGACAAAAGCTTTTTGGAAGTTGGTACTTCTTCCAACGACCAGAATTTTTTCAAATTGCCATCTATCGACTCGAGTAGTTCTTCTTGGCAATTCAGGCTAGAGACAGGCTGTTGAGGAGTTGAAGTATTTGCCTTATATTTTCCCGATACTATCCATCCAAGGAGAGTTTTTTGGAGGATGGGATGGTTTGGCCCTTGTTTTATTTGGCCCACGGACAACAATTCGAAAAATGACTCAGCTCCAATTAACATATCTATCCGCTGAGGTTTGTAGAAATATGGGTCTGCTAGCGGCAAGTTCTTTGGTAGGTCCCAATCTTTCACGTTCACTGACTGGTCAGGGTGATAACCCGAGATAGTTCTCAAAATCCAAAAGTCGAACGGAAACTCACTACCATTAATCGTTGACTTCACCACAGTGTGTATCTTTTTCTTAACCTGGGAATTAGCTTGACCAATTCCAAGCAAGTTGATACACGATTCCTCCCTACGGATCTGTAAGCGTTGAGCAAGTTCTTCAGTAATGAAGTTCATTTGAGACCCAGAGTCAAGTAGTGCTCGGGCCAATATATGCTCGCCATTTTTAGTTCTAACGCTTACGATCGACGTCGCTAACAAAACCCTTTCTAGTGATGACGCATGCAAAGCATGTGACGTAGAAGGGCCATCAAGATGTAGCGCTGGGGGAGGATGTTCATTTGGTGGTGGTAACGCCAAGTTATTTTCGGTCACAGTAAATCGGTGCAGAAGTTTGTGGTGCGATCTTGCACAAATTTGACATCTAGTCGATTTACACTTCGCAACCGTGTGACCTTTTCGCAGACAATTTAAACATAATGAGGCTGACTTGACAAACTCAAACCGTTGCATTACAGCAAGGCGAGCGAACGGACTACACTGGGCAAGACTATGGTCTTGTGCGTTGCAATAACTGCAAGCTTGTTTATTGGAAGCGGAGCAAGCCAACGAACTCCTATTGTGCTGCTTCCCGAACCCAATTTTCTCCTGCTTTGGCTTGCCAGTCTCTTCAGCGGACAGGTGCTGGTACCTACGGTTTAATATTTTTTCGAAATCGGACCACAGCGGCAATTCCTCATAATCCAGTGACTCTTCCCATTTTTCTCTGGTCACTGGATCTACTCTACTCAAAACTAAATGAATGATCATTGAGTTTGCAATTTTAGTGTCATCTCCTATGGATAAAAGTGACCCATAGATCGATGACACTGTGTCGATGAGACCTCTCAACGACGACGCAGACGGCTGGGAAACTTTCGGAAGGCTGAATAATTTGCTTATTTGGTTCGCAAAGATGAGACATTCGTTATCGTAAACTCTTTTTAGACTAGCAATAGCTTTGTCATAATTACTCTCGGTGACTTGGAATGCCTTGATAGTTCCTAAGGCTTCACCAGAGAGGCAAGAAATTAAATGGTTAAATTTCTCGATAACAGGAATGTTCACATCCTTGTCTACTAATGTCTCAAAGAGACTCATGAAATTTTTAAACTCCGAATAGTTTCCACTGAATTTTGGCAATGCCAAACTGGGAAGTCGAGCTCGAGTTGGGGCTGCAGAAATTGCAGTAGCTGGTGGGGACTCTTCAGCTAACGTGAAAGCATTTAATAAAGACATCACCCTTGCCTTAGTTGTTATCTCTAATTCTTCCAACTCGGCTCCAAATTCATCTTCCTCATCTAATTGCTCGATCTGGTCTTGCAACTCGTTTGCCTTAAATATTGTCTCATTTAAAACCTGAAGCCGGCACTCTAGCTCGGTCTTCACTAAAGGAACTGACCCAGCTTCCAAACGTTCCTCTAACCGGCGAATGCTTTTTACTCTGACATTTAATCTTCTTCTTAATTCATCAAGAGTCGTGGATTTTACTTTCTGTTTATTACTTTCCATTTTTAAATTTATTTATTTATTTTTAATAAACAGACGACGATAAAAAAATTTAAAATTTTTGTTTTTATTTTTAAATAAAAATTTTTTAATTTATTTGTTAATTAGCAAAAAAAATAAAAATTTTGACTAATATAACAAATTTTTTAATTTTAATTATTTAATTAATAAATTAAATTCAAAAAACGAAATGAACGAAAAAAGGATATTTAATTTAATATCTAGCGAAAACGAAAAATAATTAATTAATATGGCGAAAAAAGATAAAATAATTAATTAATTATTTTGATAGTCGAATTATGTTGATAGTCGAGGCACTGAGTATCCAAAAAAATAGTTGGTTGCCAATGACACCGAAAAAGGTGTATACCCCACAATTATAGGGTAGCGCGTCACTTGGCGTTCCGGTAAAATAAAATGCGCCAAACTAATGCATATACATACATACATATGTATATAGCAGCGGACAACGGTTGGAGCGAAAACGAAAATTTTACCGCTGCATATATTTGTATGTACGCCAAATTATTTATGCACGTAAATATGTATTATATTTGTACATATATTTGTATATAAATAAATGTTTGGCTGCACTAAATTTAACTATTTTGTTTGGCGAAAACGAACGAGGGGTAAAGGGGAGGGCGACAGTGATGTGGATATGTATTTACAATGTATGTTTTTGTCAATTTTAGCCACAGGCAGTTTGTTAATAATTTAACTAACTACTCAAATTTTTAAGCTCTACTAATTTCAAGTACGTATGCGCCAAGAATTGAAAGGAGGGTGCAATATTTCAGCACAAGACGAAGATTTAATTTGTCTCTTCTCAACTTTCAATTTTTCGCACAAATACCTGGGGTTCTGCCTTGGGATCCTTTAATCCCGCTGCCACTTTCCTGTTGCAGTCGATGCAGGTGCACGGCATGGAAGGAGATTGGTATTGATGAGTGGCGAAGATCCTGCGGTGATGATCCTGGAGGCTGGAGGATTGAGGGTTTCACGACGCGGTGATTTTTGGTTTTTATTTTCCACAGCACGGACGCGTCGCGAGCAGCTCTTTAAATTGTATGTATATATTTTTTTTTTTTTTTTTTTTTTTTTTTTTTGTGTGTAATTACACAGTGTCACTGTCACTTTGTTTGTTTTTGTTTATTTATTAAATATTTTGCACTATTGTCCACCCGGGGGCGCCAAAATTCAGTCATACTCCCGGGACCATCGCTGCCAAAACATTTGCTTGATTGAAGCAAGACCTTTGCGCAACCGACTGCAAATAGAAACTTTAAATGCGATTTTATCGATCAGATAAATATTTTAATACTCTTTTGTTTCACAAATTTATTTAAATTGTTTTTTTCTTTTTTAGGTTTGGGCAACGCCGGAAAGGCGTATGTTGCCATGAATATGAAATTCCTAAGCAAGATTCAAAAATGATTGGAAGCAACCAATCTACAGAAAATCAAAGATTAGAACCTTGCAATGATGACATTGACGATGTTCTAATCGATTTGGCCACCAATAAAGAGTGATATTACATAAAATTTATGCAAAAAATATTTTGTCTTGTTTTTTGTCCTTTTTGTTTTAATTTTTGTCCTTTTCTATCCTTTTTTTATAATCAATCTAGCCTTTTTCTGTAACGGGCTGAAACAAAGAGAGAAAGGTGTTCTCAGAGAGCTCTCTGAGAGCACTGAGAGAAAAAACTTTGTTGGCTTATTTTGTTTATCAAATATTTTGTAAACATTTTTCTTTTTTCTTAAAACTGAGATACAAGTTTGCAAAGAAACAGAAGGACAAAAAAAAAAGTCAAACATGATCATATATAAAAAAAAAATAAATTTAAAATTATTCTATTATTTTTTGTCAATATTAATATGTCCAGAAAACTCCTTTATACGCAAAAGGTCAGCAATATGAACATCAGATATTGTCGGGTCAAGCAGCAGCACGGCGTTTAATGTTTATGTTTAAATAATGTTTATGTATGTTTAGTGTAATAATTAGTTATAGTTTATTTATTAAGCTAAAGTATGGATAAATCGCCTTAGTTGGTCGCAAGCCGACTCTTTTTCGGCCGCTCGACTTCAACGGGCCTATTTTAAGAGAGCTTTAGCTTCGCAATCACTATGTCGGGCCGCCCTCTCCACTATCGAGAGCTTTAGCTTCGCGTATGTCTAGTCGAGCCGCACTCTCTGTCCATATGATTAGTCACTGCTTAGCACCATAAACTGGATGATCACACTGGTTGATCCCAGTTTCATCTGCCTGCAGCATAAATAAAATATAACGTACTATAATTAAATTCGTCTTTCATTTCCCGGCATTGAAAACTCTCAATGACCAAACAGATATTTTATTTCTTTGCCGACTTTGAATGAGTTTTAGGCTTGAAAATGCCACCTCGCAATTGTAGGTGGTACCAAACATTAAGTAAAGTCTCAAAATTTCGTCTCTTAAAAGTAGGTACTTTTTTAAATATATGTCCTTCCAAAACGTTTCACCACTGTCCATAGAACATAAAAATCGTTGCGCATTTTATTAAACTCTGCTTGAAAAGAAATGTTGAATTGATCTACATTGCATGTAAATGGGTTGTCGTGTAACTTTGACAAAACAACTTTGGATTAATTTTAAATCATTAAGTCTCTTCAAAAAACTGCTATGAATTCCCTTAACTTATTCTGTATACTTAGGAGATTTTAATTTAGGTTCTATTTGTAAATTTAAAAATGCCTCTAATGTTTTTTTATGGCTAGAAAACAACCTTATTCCAGTTCACTAATTAATATTACCAACTTCCTACTAAAATTTTGGATAATATGGACTAAAAAAAAATTGTTTTGTTTTTCCCTTGCAGAGTTAGCTTAAGTTTATTAAGAATTTCGGTTAAATCACAGAGGAAAGCTAAGTCTTGTATGAAATAAGGATTTTCCAAGTGAGTGTGAAGTCCATTGGTAATTTTTTGGGTTTAATTGAAAAAAATGTATGTATAATTTTTTTTCGCAAATTGAAAAGGCACTCAAAACTACGACCTCGGCTGAGCCATCGTAGTTCAGTGTGCAGTAAAATATCAGAATATTTCGCGTCAACACTTTTTAAATAATCCTCAAATAACCTGTGTATTAATGAATTGTGACCACCTCTTATTTTATTAATAATTGTAATTGAAAAGTCCACATTTACCAAATTTCTAATTTTTTTTATCAATATTTATACCCTTGCAGAGGGTATTATAATTTTGTCCAAAAGTGTGCAACGCAGTGAAGGAGACATCTCCGACCCTATAAAGTATATATATTCTTGATCAGGATCACCTCCTGAGTTGATATGAGCATGTCCCTCTGTCCGTCTGTCCGTCGGTCCGTCTGTCCGTCTGTCTGTCTGTTTCTACGCGAACTAGTCTCTCAGTTTTAAAGCTATCGACTTGAAACTTTGCACACACCCATCTTTCCTTTGCATGCAGTATATAAGTCAGAACGGCCCGGATCGGCCGACTATATTCTATAGCTGCCATATAACTGATTGATCGGAAATGGTATAACTTTGGTGTTTTTAGAGTTAGAGAGTTCAAATGACACGAAAGTTACTTTTGGCAACAAATTACGACATGTTAAATTTCATTTCGGATTATCCTTCGGCTATATCCTATAGCTGCCATATAACTGAACGATCGGAAATGACCCAACTTTCGTGTTTTTGAAGATAGCTGGAAGCTGGAACTTGGTACAGATTATATTTTTGGTCAGTTGATCCAACCTACGAAATTTCATTAGGATCGGCCGACTATATCCTATAGCTGCCATATAACTGAACGATCGGAAATGGTATTTGGTAGAAATATCAACTTTCGTGTTTTTGAAGATAGAAGCTTGGGACTTTTTTTTAGATTTTTTATTGTAATTAATTGGTTTTATTATGATTATGAATCATAAGGATCGGGCAATTATATCCGGTTTTAACTGCAAGGGTATATCAACTTCGGCTCCGCCCGAAGTTAGCTTTGCTTTCTTGTTTTGTTTGTTTTCGCGGTCTTTCAGAATTTGGAAATGGCTTGTGTATCAATAAGAGCATCAGCTAGCATTCCTGTATTCATCATAAAGCTTAGAGGCCCAGACGACCTATTGAGCGGCAGAATTCGAAGCCACCAAAATCAGAAAACCGTGTGTATGCTTCGGAACTTTATTTGTGACTGAAAATGTATGCGAAGGAAAAATGAAAAAGTTGGTATACATAATTTCTTATTCTCTATTTCTTGGACTATACAAGCGTGCATTGCATCATCCTAATAATGTACCGGGTACTTTATTTTCTACACCCTTCCTCAATGCAAGCTTGTTTACAAAAAATTATTATCAAAACAAATTAAACATTTTTGTTAACTCTTCGTGTTTTGTTTTAGGAAGATTTTTTGTCAAAATATCTGCAATCATTTCGGTTGTACATTTGTATTTCAACAAAACTTGCCCTTTCTTTACAACTTCTCTAACAAAATGATAACGTATATCAATGTGCTTCGTTCTGGAATGATGAACAGGATTCTTGGTTAACGCCTGCGCACTCAGATTATCCCCATACACGACGATCGGGTCGCCTCCTTAAATGCCGCCGAAAGTGCCATGTATTCCGCCTCGGTACTGCTTAACGCCACACTTCGCTGCTTTTCCGAACGCCAAGAAATCGGACCACCTGCTAACAAGTAGATGTAACCAGTATATGATTTCCTGTCAAGCCTATCGACTGCCCTATCCGCATCCACGTATCCACAGAACGACTGACCACATTGCCGATAGTGTAGTTTCATGTCAATCGTAGATGACAGGTATCTAAAGATGTGCTTTATGCCAGCCATGTGTTCAGCATGCGGGTTTTGATTCCGCTGTGCCAATTTTGACACCGAATGCAATATGTCTGGACTTGTTGTAAGAGCTAGCCACATAAGCTCTCCTACTGTGGACTGATACGTAGTGGGATCCACCTTTTTGCATTGAGGGCTTGTACAGTCTACTTGGAAACCAGCATCCAAAAGTGTCTTCGCCGACTTGCAAAAATCACTTCCACGGGTATGCAAAAGATCCTTAAAATATTGCGTATGTCCCAAAGTAATTGCTCCAAGATCACCGTCTCGTTCGATTTCCATGCCCAGGAAATGATTAAGTTGACCCTTGTCAACACACTCGAATGATTGTGAGATGCTGCTCTTGATTTTCAGCAAATCCTCGTGCGATTGGCAAGCTATAATTATATCGTCAACATATACAAGGATTAGTAAAAGATTACCTTCGCCACAATGTTTGTACAAACATGGTTCGTTATCACAGGCAACGAATCCCATATTGACCAATACGCCATTTAGCTTCTCGTTCCAGGCCCTTCCTGATTGTTTGAAGCCATATATTGCTCTCTTCAAAAGCAATACTTTGTCAGGATTCGATTCATCTGAGTACCCTTCCGGCTGCTTCATGTAGACCGTCTCACTCAGATCGCTGTTGAGATACGCGGTGCATACATCCATTTGATGAAGATGTAGCTTAAGCTCCGCCGCCAGTGCTATAATAAAGCGAACACTCTCCAATCGGCATACTGGCGAAAATGTTTCTTGGTAATTTACGCCAAACTGCTGAGCGCATCCTTTTGCTACCAGTCGAGCCTTGAAACGCTCTATTTGGCCATTTTTATCACGCTTCACGTTGAACTCCCACTTGCATCCAATGGCTCGCTGATTTTTGGGTAAATCAGTGCCTTGCCAAGTCTGGTTGGCAACCAGAGAATCATATTCTCTTTCCATGGCTTCACGCCACTCCTTTGCATTTTTACTCTCCAGCGCCTCTTTGCAAATTAACGGAATCGGAACATTTTCCGAAATAAGGGCGCCTAGGATATTGTACTGCTTCTTTGGACGTCCAGGTTTTCCAGTCCGAATGATCTTAGGGCGGCCGGGGCCCCTGCGTACCTCCTCCTCGACATGCTCACCCTTTTCTTCAGCACTCTCGTACTGATCCGTGTCGGCGTCGATGCTGTTGGAGCTGTCGGCGTCGATGGATGAGTCAGAAACGACTTCTGCATCTCCCTGCTGCTGACGGTCCTCCTCCAGGTCCTCCAGCTCGATCGTCACAGTTTCATTCTTGGATGCCACGTCAATTTGTTCATCAAATAATACATCCCGTTTTTCGACCAATTGTCCAGTTGATGGGTCATACAGTCGATAACCTTTGGCTGCAACAGAATACCCAACCATAATGTACTCCTTTCCCTTAGGTTGAAATTTGCTGCCCTTCCTTGGACCCTTGTCCAGAGCAACTTCAAGAGATCCAAAAACCTTTAGATGTTTTGCATAAGGTCTCTTACCCGTCCACGCTTCCATAGGAGTCATACTCTCTAATGCGCTGGTAGGGGAACGATTTCGCAGATAAACCGAAGTGTTGACAGCTTCTGCCCAACAACGATCTCCCAGTCCCGCCTGGACCAGAAGGCATCTTGACATCTCCACTAGCGTACGATTTGCCCGTTCCGCAACTCCATTTTGCTGGGGAGTATACGCTATTGTTAGCTGTCTGTCGATTCCATGCTGCTTTAGACATTCGTCAAACTGTTTATTGACAAATTCTCCGCCATTATCACTCCGCAGGCATTTCAATCTTCTTCCTGTCTGCCGTTCCACCAGATTTTTGAATTCGATGAATTTAGATAGCACCTCGTTTTTTCCATGCAGGAAATTAACAAAAATCCTCCTGGACTTATCGTCAATGAACGTCAGAAAATACTTGGAACCTCCGATGGATGGTGTTGGAAAAGGTCCACAAACATCTGCGTGTATCAGATCCAAACGCTCCTTAGCCCGATTACTCGTTGCAGATGGAAAAGGTTGAACATGGATTTTGCTAACCATACACGTTTTGCAATTAATATTCTCTGGCAACCGAATATTATCTATTCCTCGAACTATCCCTTTGGATACCATCTCTTTCAAGCTAGAGAAATTAATATGTCCGTATCTCTTGTGTAGCAAAATTCCATCAACAGCTGATATGGCAAAACATTTACTTCGGCCACCTTCAAATAAGTACAATAAGTAAGTTGCCAATCTTTTTGGCTTTCACTATGCATTCTCCATCTTGCATCACCTTGGCATTCTCTATGTCAAAGGTCACCTTGCACCTGTTCTGGACAGCACTGCTCACGGAATATAAATTTCCGGTCATCTTCGGAACGTAGAGAACATCTTTTAGTGTCAACATGCACTGGCCTGTCTGTATCTTGACGTCACCTATACCTTCTGCTTGAAGGAAACAAGCATCGGCCAGTCTGATCTATTCAGTGTGCTTCTCAAACTTTGTAAATAGCTCTCTTGCGCAACACATATGGCTTGTTGGGCCACTATCCAAGCACCATGTTGAATTGTCAATTTTGTTGACGTCACAGGCGTGCGACAGGCTGCTTTGTCGATTCACCATACTTCTTGATTCCATACGATGATCTCCCTCACCCTCTCTTCGACACTGGGACTTAATGTGCCCTTGCTCACCACACTTGAAACAAACGATATTTTTTCGTTTCTTCTGTCCATACGTTTTTGTCTGTGAGTTGTGCTTGTGTATTGCAGCAAATGCTTTAGTGTCGACTCGTTCCTCTGTTATTCCTTTTCTTTCGCTCTCCTCCTTTAACTTTATGGTGAGAATTTCGAACGAAGGTAACTGATCTCGTGTTTCCATAGCGACCACGAAATGTTCAAATTGCTCTGGAAGACTTGATAGCAAAACGATAGTGCGAAGTTCGTCGTTTATGTCTATTCCAACTCCAGTTAGACAATCCAGAATTTCCACAAATTCACTTATGTAGGTCGTCATGCTCTGCCCTTGCTCCATCCGTTTATTAAGCAGTTTCTTGTATAACTGTACTTTTCGTACGGGTCCGCTTGGTTGATGAACTTCCTTCAACTTGGTCCATGCCTCCACAGCCGTTAAGCAATGTTGACACTCAATGTTATTGTCGCCAACGCCTTACTGTCCAAGGCCGCAAACTGTTGTCCTTCCGGAACATTCGTTTCAGTTAGCTCTCCAGACGTAACACTCCACAGACCGGAATGCACTAATACAGATCGCATCTGTATTTTCCATGTGTCATAGTTTGTCTCCTCTAACTTATCAATTTGATAAAGAGCACTCATTGTTCTTAATCTTGAGTCACACACCGAATAACTTGAACTCTCTAGTGCCTGGGCCCATAACCTATTGAGCGGCAGAATTCGAAGCCACCAAAATCAGAAAACCGTGTGTATGCTTCGGAACTTTATTTGTGACTGAAAATGTATGCGAAGGAAAAATGAAAAAGTTGGTATACATAATTTCTTATTCTCTATTTCTTGGACTATACAAGCGTGCATTGCATCATCCTAATAATGTACCGGGTACTTTATTTTCTACACGACCGAGGGGCGCTCGAGAAACGATTTGTTAGTACATATTAAGCTAAGAGGAGTTAGTAAGGAAATTTAAAATTCTATATTTTAAATTAGAGGGACAGGAAAGAGATGTAATAGAGAAGAGACCATTGTAGTTCGAACATAATACCCTAAAAGGGTCATGCAGTGCATATGTCGAACTACAACGGCTAAGGAACAGAGGACTAAAGTTTCGAGTCCATCTATTAGGAATGTTAAATTTTAACATGTTAGCGTGTTAGTAAATGCTGGCTATCAACATCTTTCGACCACCTTTTAATAAAGCCTTATTTTCCATTAAGGAAATATGGTCGGAAAATTTAAGTTTAATGTCTAATAGGAGATCATTAACCTGAGCTAATTTCTCTAAGGCAATCCCATTAATAGAATACGTAGCTTGCAGAGGGCAAGAACGATAAAAAGACATATGCTTGCATTTTGATCCATTAAGTATTAGATCATTAGTTAAACACCGTTTATGAAAGTTATCAAGGTCAGACTGAAGACTGCATTGGGCAGAGATGGATTTGTACTGAAGACAAAGCTTTACATCATCTGCGTACATAAGAACTAGAGAGTTCGTTAAAGCAGGGGGCAAGTCGTTTATAAAAAGCGTAAATAATAACGGGCCAAGATGACTTCCTTGAGGGACGCCGGATGTAGCACGGACCAGACGGGACTGTATGTTTTTAAATAAGACTCTTTGTGTCCTTCCATCTAGGTAGCTGGAGATCCACGTTAAGAGGTCTTTAGGAAAACCCAGCATATTCAGTTTACTCAACAAGAGTGAGTGATTAACTGAATCAAATGCTTTGCTGAAGTCTGTGTAAATTACATCGGTTTGATATCCCTTACAAAAGCCATCTATGACAAAGGATGTCAACTCCAATAAGTTTGTGGTGGTGGAGCGACGCTTAATAAAGCCATGCTGACAAGGAGTGATAATCGAAGAGCAAAGGTGTTGCAAATGAGGGGTAATTAATTTTTCAAATAACTTTGGAATTGCCGACAACTTAGAGATGCCTCTGTAGTTGGCAGCCTCGGACTTTTTCCCTTTTTTATGTAGGGGAATTATAAATGATTCCTTGCACTTAACGGGAAAAATCGAGGTTTCCAAAGGCCCCGTCGGGGCCTGGCGAATAAATGGGTTTTACCCTTAAAAGACCAGATAATAAGTTGTTCTCAGAAAAAAACGGACAGAAAATAAGATTTGCTGCTTGAATGTTAAATGCGTAAGGCTGATCAGTCAATTTAGGCGGAGAATAAGTTGTTTGAAAAAATTCTGCGAAAAGATCGGCAATGGCCTGATCCGAAGTCGAAGAGGAATTTTGAAAGGGGTGAAAAAGATACGTGTTTACGCTTAGTGTTTACAAAATTATAAAACTGCTTTGGATCTTGAGTAAATTGAATCCGGCAGCGGTCACTATAATTCCTATAACATTCCTCGTTATGCACGGTAAAATTCGACCGAGCTAGTAGGTATCTTGAGAAGGGTATATCAACTTCGGCTCCGCCCGAATTTTTGATATTTTTTTTTTTTATTTTTTAGGTTAGTGAGGCACCTTGTATACCAAGGGAGATTTGTTGAAGCGGACGGATATTTCCATGGCACACATGAGTCAAAAAATTTATTTAAAGTACAATTAAATTTTTCTAAAGTGACATTAAGATCAGTGCACGCCAGAATATCAGACCAGTCAAATGTGTCGATAAGGCTATTAAGTTTCTGAAAATCAGCTTTACGGAAACAGCGAATCTTATTTACCACGCTCGGAGACATCTGATCGATACCAGGAGTGGTTTCGATTGAGACCTCCAGCGTGGGGTGATATGGATCCTCTGGGGTTGAAAGGGGAAAAGCTCTGGAGAGAGCGGTACCATCAGATACAAAACATAAGTCTAAGAGCCAACCTAGCGAATTTCTAACATGATTGATCTGACCTAGGGACATGTCAAACATGCCCGCGGTGAAGTCATGGTAAGTTATAAGTGACAAAGATGGTGAGTTATCGACGTTGGACCACTTTAATTCTGGGATATTAAAGTCGCCCACCGCTACGAGTTGGTCACGATCCGTCATAAGATTAGAGACGTATCGAATAGCGGACAAATGCTGCCAATATGTGGGCGGTTCAGACATAGGAGGTATATATGAACATGTAATGTATAAAGCTTTCACGGACATAGTGATTTTAACGCAAATAAATTCTATGTCACCAAACTCTTGGGATTTCACCTCTTCAGAAGCAAAAGTAGAGTCTACCGAAATGAGGACTCCACCTCCTCTTCGCTGATATCGATCCCGTCTAAAAGTGGTGTACTTACTTGGAAAAACTTCGGAGCTAAAGATCTCCGGATTTAACCAAGTTTCTGTAAAGGCTATAATGTGGGATGCAAAGGAAGAACTATCAGAATATAGCTTGGGGAGTTTGCTACGTAGCCCCCTTGTATTCTAGTTTTGTAACTAGTTTTTTGGGTTAGTGGCCAAAGAAGAGGTGGAGGGTTGGTCAGTGGTTCCGATATTGGGAAGTCTCACTCCCACTGTTTTATTAACTTTTTTTTTTCACGGAACTAGGCTGATGTTCTTGGACGAAAAGATTCTCTGGCCAAAAACTGGGAGAACAAATCGTCTTGAACATCAGCGCGGGCACACGAATCTTGAAAGAAGACCTTTATATCGGCTTTTGTTTTGGCTTTGATATAAGCCGAGATATCAATCTCTGAAGTATCAGGGGCAAGCCGAGAAACAAATATATGTTTCGATGGAGGAATCACCTGTAAGGGTTTTGGTGTCGCAGGTACGAGAACTGCAGCATTAGTCGGTGCCGGTGGTCCGGACTGTGGAATACCCTTTTGGGTGACTCTTATGGGGGTTTCATTTACTAAGACCTGTGGCATCACTTGAAGGGATACCATGGCGGACATATCAGACAATTGCTCATTATCCCTGAGAAATTCGGACGAATTTTTCTCAGTTCTAGCCCTTGGGGTGGCCAGAGATATAAGCGGCTGCATTAATGTCGGCTGAGCAGACTGAGGTGGATCAGAAACAGCGGATTTCTTACGCTTGGGAGACTCATTTAGCAGATGAAGGCCACTAAACTGAGTGTCAAGCGCACAGAGTTTAGCGCATTGTCTTGTTACAAGACTTTATAGCGCAGACCAGTTTAAATTAAATTTTTTTTTTAAATTAATAAAACAAAAATTAATATATAAAAAGTTAAAGAACACAATACATTGAACCACTGTGCCAAGTAGGAAGCCGAACCGGGAGCTTTGAATAGTGCAAAAGAGAAATAGAAATAGAGATAAGCCGGGGAAGAAGCAGAGCTGAGCTTTGCTTGGAATTCTAATTATACAATTTATTAATTCGACTCCAAATATACTACAGCACTCGCGAAGCGATACGGTTTAAGCTTAAGATTCACAATATATGTATTCAATTGATTAAGTGAGTAAACACCAATAGTTATAATAAAACGCAGTGCGCACAAAAAAAACACGACCGTTCGCTTAAGAGAAAGAGAGGGAAGTGACTTGCGAGAAGTCATTGCTGGAGGAGCTCGAAACCATAACAGTTCCTAAAGGCGTAAACGCCATTCATTGCGATCTGCATACGCTAGCAGTGATGCAGGACAAACTAATTCGACAATTCCCTGCCACCAAATTTTGGCATTGCAAAAACCGAATAACGGACATTTTTGCAGTTGATAAAAGGCGGGAAATTCTTACTGTCGAGCAGAGAGCTCACAAATCTGCCCAAGAGAACGTGAAGCAGGTACTCCGAGTACTACTTCCCAAAAATGGCCAAGCTAGCGAACGAAATAGTCATTTCGTGCAAGACTTGCGCCAAGGCTAAATACGACAGACATCCGAAGAAACAAGAGCTTGGCGAAACTCCAATCCCATCTCAAGTAGGAGAAATGCTACACATAGACATCTTCTCCACGGATTAAAAGTATTTCCTTACGTACAAATTTGCCGTAGTCCAACCAGTTCCCTCTAGAACCATAGAGGATCTCAAACCAGCGCTACTACAGCTGATGAATATTTTCCCCAGGGCCAAGGTCGTACATTGCGACAACGAACCATCGTTGAACTCGCACACCATCGTGACCATGCTGGAAAACCATTTCGGCGTTAGGATCTCAAATGCTCCGCCCCTACACAGTGTCTCTAACGGACAAGTGGAGCGCTTCCACAGCACTTTGGTAGAGCTTGCTAGATGTCTTAAGATCGATAAAGGCATCAGCGATACTGTAGAGCTGATACTTCTGGCCAAGGCCAGATATAACAAGTCTATCCACTCGGTCATCGACAAAAGGCTGGCTGACGTGGTGCAGACACAATCAGATAAGCCGCAATATGAAATACAAGACAAAAAATTAAGGGAAAGCACTTCCCGCCAAAATAGAGTATTCGAGGTTGGCGAAAAAGTCCTAGTGAAGTGCAACAGACGCCTAGGCAACAAACTCTCACCGTTATGTGAAGAGAAGACCGTTGAAGCGGACATGAGCACCACAGTCCTCATTAAGGGAAGGGTGGTCCACACAGACAACCTTAGGTGGGCCGAGCGTGACTATATTATCGCTCGCCTGATAATTTTTCATTTTTTATTATATTTTTCCTAGTCACTTGTCATAAGTTTCGCTTCCATTATTATTTTAATCATGCTTTGGTGGTGGGCTACCCAATCTCAACAAAATTTACAGCATATCCAAATTATAGGTTTTCAACCATATACCTGATTTTCCTTTTGGCCGCAACATCGGCACGCGTCACGGACCATTCCAAAGCCAAATACATTCCCATCGTTGATGGCCAAATTCTGATATGGGAGGAATTCGCATTTATAAAAAACTTAGCGAATCTCTCGGAATATAGGCGCGTCATCGAAGAAACTAATGGGTTGACCGATATGTTCCCTCAGTCTCACATGCAGAAACTCCTAGTCGTTGATTTCGCCCACCGACGTGACCTTCTCGACTCGTTGAGCATCCATCACAGGGTAGCAAGAAGCTTAGGCTTCTTAGGGACCGCGTTAAAAGTAGTGGCAGGAACGCCAGACGCAGAGGACTTTGAAAAAATTAAATTTAAAGAATTCCAATTAATAATTTCAAATAATTGGCAAAATGACATTAACAATAAAGTTCAAATCCAAATCAACAAAATTTCCGCTACCGTCAACCATTTTCTGAGGTCAGCGAAAAAGTCCCAAATTGATACTGGGCACCTATTCGAGATGCTTTTAACTCGAAATAGGATGATAGCAATGGAGCTGCAGGGTTTAATGCTAGCAGTGGCGTTTGCCAAGGTTAATGTTGTTAGCCCCAGCATCCTAAATCATGCAGACCTAAAAGGTGTGTGGATGGAAGAGCCCACCGAAACCGCGATTAGAGATGTTTTGTCTGAATCGTCCGTTAAAATTTTACAGTCCGATAACATCTTACATTTTATCATTAAGTTTCCGAAAATAAAGTCGGCCTGCAGCAAGATCACTGTTTTCCCGGTGTCACATCACGACACCATACTCAGGCTGGGGGACAACGTCATTGCCGAATGCGACGGTGACATCCACACTGTGGAAAAGTGCTCCACGACATCAGAAGCTACATTTTGCCGGCTGGCTCGAAGAAGATCATGCGCCCAAGAGCTTCACGCTGGAGGCACGGCGCATTGCTAGATCTAACAAAGCGATTTACACCCCATCACTTATGTTGATGAAAGGATAGTAATTGTTAATGATCGCCCGGCTCACGTGTGTGTGGATAATGGCACCTGTGTCCATATAAGGGGCACATATCTCGTCACTTTTGAAAAGAGTGCCATTGTCAATGATTGGTCAATCATGATACAACCCAGAAGAGGGCTCCAGGAGTGGCCAGCTCACCTTCCCTGAACGTCACTATGGAACGTAACGTTCTTAGTCTTCCTTACCTTCATTCTTGAAGCCTCATTCTTGAATGGGGAGTAGTTAACAGAAGTTAACCGAGCAGCGGCAATGTCCGATTATTTAAGAGCTCGCTCTGGCCAAACTGCTGACACAGCGTCTCGCCGGATGCCCATACATAGCGCCGAGCACTGCATATTTGCGTGGCCGCTATGAAATACATTTGTTAGCTTTAAGTTTCAGTATTTAACGGCACAGCCAAGAAATTACTGAACACCCCTTCAGCCTGACGTCACCAAGAACGCCATGGAAGAAGTACTCGTTGCGGCAGCTTTAATCTCTACTTCGCAAGGGAAGGAAGTAGTCTCAAAAAATACGACAAATCCAAACAGCGAATTGAATAGCTCGTGCGGGAACAGAAATTAGCGTGTCGTGATTAGCAAAGCAACGTCTTAAGAAAGCGACCCGATCACTCGACCAGGCTCTTCACCAACAGGAAGGAAATGCACAGCTGAGGTACACCCAGAATCTATCGCCAACAAGCACAAAACAATTGAAACGACCACCCCGATAAGAAACTCGTTGGGATGCTGGGCTCGCAGCGACGAAAACAGACTGCAACATTCGCTACACATCTCCAAAGTGTCTTCCAGCTAAACCCTGCCTCGAATAAATTCCTCTTACCACTAATTCAGCCAGAAGCTACCCCTCCGCCAACTACACTTTCATTCCGGCCGAACGAAGTCGAAAAAGTCATAAGAGAGCTAAAACCAAAAAGGGCTCCTGGAGGTGCTCTATAGAGGTCGTCTGTTAACTATTTAATGGGATCATTAATTATGACTATTTCATAAAAAAGTGGAAGAAATTCATTATCATAGACAACTAGGCCTTCTATCTTGTTTAAGATAGTGGTGGCAAAACTCTCATTTTAAATAGCACGCGTGTATAGGGTATGAAATTTTGCCGCAGCGCTGCCGACACATGTATAGTGTGAGCACGCTCTCATTTTTTAGAAGCTCTCTCATTTGTTCTCACTTACTCTCGTGAGATGACAGGTGCTTGTAACTTTCTCGCATTTGAGAGACAAAATTTATACCCATGAGAAATGAAAATTAATTTAGCCGACGTTCAGACCTCACTGCAGCAAGACTACTTCGTTCTTTATTGGGAAATCATAACTGAAAAAAATGTTTTCAGAAATTTGGGAGGAGCAATTTTTCTTTATAGAAAATATGGATGGAGAAGCCCAATGCTTAATTTGTTCAAAAATAATTTCCATAAAAGTTTCTTTTAATTTAAAAAGGCATTATAATAGTTTACATTCCATTTTTTCGGAATTTACAGGAGAAAATCAAAATAAAAAGCTGTTGGAATTAAAAGCATTTTATTTTTTAAATTTCATATATGAAAAGGATATAATATATAATAATTATAATAAAATTTGTAATGATATTGTCACTTCCCTCTTTTTTTTTTGTGCGCACTGCGTTTATGACAAATATTGGTAAACCGGTGTTTACATACTTTGTGAATTACAACTTGTGAATCTTAACAATCTTAAAGCCTAAACCGTATCGCTTCGCGAGTGCTGTGGTATATTTGGAGTCGAATTAATAATTTGTCTAAATTCTATTCCAAGCATAGCTCAGCTCTGCTTCTTCCCCGGCTTATCTATATTTCTGCATTTCTCTTTTGCACTCTTTCAAAGCTCCCGCTTCGGCTTCTTGTTTGGCACAGTGGTTCAAGGTATTGTGTTTTTAACTTTTTAAATATTAATTTTTGTTTTATTAAATAAAAAAAAAAATAAAAATAAATAAAATGGAATTTAAACTTGTGTGTGCCATTAAGTCTTGTAACAAAGAGCTGATCACTGGTTTTCGTAAAATCAATGACCAGCTCTATGCGCTTGACACTCAATTTAGTGGCCTTCAGCTGCTAAATGAGTCCCCTAAG
Organism: Drosophila bipectinata; assembly: GCF_030179905.1. NCBI lineage: Eukaryota > Metazoa > Arthropoda > Insecta > Diptera > Drosophilidae > Drosophila > Drosophila bipectinata. The sequence goes on along the minus strand of NC_091740.1, from coordinate 14,083,318 downwards.
CGTAAGAAATCCGCTGTTTCTGATCCGCTTCAGCCTGCTCAGCCGACATTAATGCAGCCGATTATATCTCTGGCCACCCCAAGGGCTAGAACTGAGAAAAATTCGTCAGAATTTCTCATGGATAATGAGCAATTGTCTGATATGTCCGCCATGGCATCCCTTCAAGTGATGCCACAGGGCCTAGGGAACGAAACCCCCATTAGAGTCACCCAAAAGGGTATTCAACAGTCCGGACCACCGGCACCGACTGATGCTGCAGTTCTTGTACCTGCGACACCAAAACCCTTACAGGTGATTCCTCCATCGAAACATATATTTGAAACATACATATATTTAAAAATACGAAAGTTGATATTTCTACCAAATACCATTTCCGATCGTTCAGTTATATTGCAGCTATAGGAAATAGTCGGCCGATTCTAATGAAAATTGGCAGGTTGGATTAACTGACCAAAAATAGAATAATTTGTAATGATATTGTCACTTCCCTCTCTTTCTTTCAAGCGAACGGTCGTGTTTTTTTTGTGCGCACTGCGTTTATGACAAATATTGGTAAACCGGTGTTTACATACTTTGTGAATTACAACTTGTGAATCTTAACAATCTTAAAGCCTAAACCGTATCGCTTCGCGAGTGCTGTGGTATATTTGGAGTCGAATTAATAATTTGTCTAAATTCTATTCCAAGCATAGCTCAGCTCTGCTTCTTCCCCGGCTTATCTATATTTCTGCATTTCTCTTTTGCACTCTTTCAAAGCTCCCGCTTCGGCTTCTTGTTTGGCACAGTGGTTCAAGGTATTGTGTTTTTTAACTTTTTAAATATTAATTTTTGTTTTATTAAATATGAATCAATGACCAGCTCTATGCGCTTGACACTCAATTTAGTGGCCTTCAGCTGCTAAATGAGTCCCCTAAGCGTAAGAAATCCGCTGTTTCTGATCCGCTTCAGCCTGCTCAGCCGACATTAATGCAGCCGCTTATATCTCTGGGCACCCCAAGGGCTAGAATTGAGAAAAATTCGTCAGAATTTCTCATGGATAATGAGCAATTGTCTGATATGTCCGCCATGGCATCCCTTCAAGTGATGCCACAGGTCCTAGGGAACGAAACCCCCATTAGAGTCACCCAAAAGGGTATTCAACAGTCCGGACCACCGGCACCGACTGATGCTGCAGTTCTTGTACCTGCGACACCAAAACCCTTACAGGTGATTCCTCCATCGAAACATATATTTGTTTCTCTGCTTGCCCGTGATACTTCAGAGATTGAAATCTCGGCTTATATCAAAGCCAAAACAAAAGCCGATATAAAGGTGGAGGACATACAAAAATTTAAATATAATTATACAAGGCGCACGTCTTCTTTCAAGATTCGTGTGCCCGCGCTGATGTTCAAGACGATTTGTTCTCCCAGTTTTTGGCCAGAGAATCTTTTCGTCCAAGAACATCAGCCTAGTTCCGTGAAAAAAAAAAGTTAATAAAACAGTGGGAGTGAGACTTCCCAATATCGGAACCACTGACCAACCCTCCACCTCTTCTTTGGCCACTAACCCAAAAAACTAGTTGCCTCACTAACTCTTACCTATCAGAATACAAGGGGGCTACGTAGCAAACTCCCCAAGCTATATTCTGATAGTTCTTCCTTTGCATCCCACATTATAGCCTTTACAGAAACTTGGTTAAATCCGGAGATCTTTAGCTCCGAAGTTTTTCCAAGTAAGTACACCACTTTTAGACGGGATCGATATCAGCAAAGAGGAGGTGGAGTCCTCATTTCGGTAGACTCTACTTTTGCTTCTGAAGAGGTGAAATCCCAAGAGTTTGGTGACATAGAATTTATTTGCGTTAAAATCACTATGTCCGTGAAAGCTTTATACATTACATGTTCATATATACCTCCTATGTCTGAACCGCCCACATATTGGCAGCATTTGTCCGCTATTCGATACGTCTCTAATCTTATGACGGATCGTGACCAACTTGTAGCGGTGGGCGACTTTAATATCCCAGAATTAAAGTGGTCCAACGTCGATAACTCACCATCTTTGTCACTTATCACTCACCTTGACTTCACCGCCACCGTGACATGTTTGACATGTCCCTAAGTTTTGTATCTGATCCTGATGGTACCGCTCTCTCCAGAGCTTTTCCCCTTTCAACCCCAGAGGATCCTTATCACCCCACGCTGGAGGTCTCTATCGAAACTAATCCTGGTATCGATCAGATGTCTCTATGCGTGGCAAATAAGATTCGCTGTTTCCGTAAAGCTGATTTTCAGAAACTTAATAGCCTTATTGATACATACGATTGGTCCGATATTCTAGCATGCACTGATCTTAACGTCACCTTAGAAAAATTTTGTTCTTTAAATAAATTTTTTGACTCCTGCGTGCCATGGAATTATCCGTCCGCTTCAACAAATCCTCCTTGGTGTATAAGGTGCCTCACTAATCTAAAAAATATTAAAAATAGGCTCTTACTAAAATATAAAAAAACCTTCAGTAGTGTTGCTTTTTCAAGATACCTACTAGCTCGGTCGAATTTTACCGTGCATAACGCGGATCCAAAGCAGCTTTATAATTTTGTAAACACTAAGCGTATTTTTTTTACCCCTGCTTACGTTTGAAAATTTGCTCTGCGACCTCTGATCAGGCCATTGCCGATCTATTCGCAGAATTTTTTCAAACAACTTATTCTCCGCCTAAATTGACAGATCAGCCTTACGAATATAACATTCAAGCAGCAAATCTTATTTTCTGTCCGTTTTTTTCTGAGAACAACTTATTATCTGGTATTTTAAGGGTAAAACCCATTTATTCGCCAGGCCCCGACGGAGTACCAGGCTGTGTGCCAAAATACTGCGCCAGGGCTCTGTGAAAACCTCTTCTAAGACTTTTCAACTTATCTTTGGATCGATTTTTCCCGTTAAGTGCAAGGGATCATTCATAATTCCCCTACATAAAAAAGGGAAAAAGTCCGAGGCTGCCAACAACAGAGGCATCTCTAAGTTGTCGGAAATTCCAAAGTTATTTGAAAAATTAATTACCCCTCATTTGCAACACCTTTGCTCTTCGATTATCACTCCTTGTCAGCATGGCTTTATTAAGCGTCGCTCCACCACCACAAACTTATTGGAGTTGACACCCTTTGTCATAAGGAATATCAAACCGATGTAATTTACACAGACTTCAGCAAAGCATTTGATTCAGTTAATCACTCACTCTTGTTGAGTAAACTGAATATGCTGGGATTTCCTATAGACCTCCTAATGTGGATCTCCAGCTACCTAGATGGAAGGACCCAAAGAGTCTTATTTAAAAACATACAGTCCCGTCTGGTCCGTGCTACATCCGGCGTCCCTCAAGAAAGTCATCTTGGCCCGTTATTATTTACGCTTTTTATAAACGACTTGCCCCCTGCTTTAACGAACTCTCTAGTTCTTATGTATGCAGATGATGTAAAGCTTTGTCTTCAGTACAAATCCATCTCTGCCCAATGCAGTCTTCAGTCTGACCTTACCTAGGTCCTTGAGATCATAGTGATGTGAAAGCACCGCGCCAATGCCATACGCTGAGGCATCTGTCGTTAGATCAAACACTTTTTTATAGTCGGGGTACCTGAGGACATCCTCAGGGGCCAGAATGTTACGCTGCGGCTCGGTAAACTGTACCTGGATGCTTCTGGATCTGTGTCTGCTGACATTTCCAAGCTCCCCTTTTATAATGCTCGAAATGGGCTTAGCTATTGATGCAAAATCTTTAATAAAGCACCTATAATAGCCAGCCAAGCCCATGAATGATCTTACTTGGAAAATGTTTTTGGGCTCAGGGAATTCTTTAATGGCCCTGACCTTTTCTGGGTCTATCGTGGTCCCCTCGTTGGTGACTACAAACCCCAAAACTTTAACGCTTTTTTTGAAGAAGACCGATTTCTGCGCTGACACTCTCATGTTAGCGTCGTGTAGGCTCTTTAGAACCCAGTTCACGTTTCGTATGTGGGCGTTTTCGTCCTCTGAGAAGACGATAACATCGACATAGACGTAGCAAAATTTGCCAATCTGTTCTCGCAGTACGTCGTCGATGGTTCTTTGGAAGATGCTGGCAGAATTCCTTAACCCGAATGGCAGTCGGCGAAACTCGTATTTTCCCTCGTTTACGGAAAAAGAAGCTTTTTCACGGTCACGTTCTGCCAGAATAATTTGGTGGTAGCCAGACTTCAAATCGAGCGTTGTAAAGTATTTGGTTTTGCCTAAATTCCCTAGTATCATAGGGATAATTGACATAGGGTAGCGATCCGGTATTGTCCTCTCGTTTAATTTTCGAAAGTCTAATACTAGTCGCATTTTACGGTTTCCAGATTCGTCGGTGCCCTTTTTATCTACTACCCATATTGGGTTATTGTAGGGGGATCTTGACTTCTGGATTATGCCGTTTTTTAGTAGGTCTTGGATTTCGTCATTGATGAAATCTGCCGCTCCCATCGTATACGGATAGGGTCTGGCATAAATGGGCTCCTCATCAACTGTCCTGATGGTGGCAACCACAGACGTGTTGTAAGGTAACGCCTTATTTGGGCTTGCGAAGGCGTTTTTCCTGTCGCTCAGCATTTTTGAATATGCTCTTCTGACCAAAGGTGGTGCACTAGAGCAGTCCAGCAGGTCAAGGCCGATGATGGCATCAAAGGAGGACAAATCTGGTAGGATGAAGAACGTAGCCTTCAAGTTGAACAGGGATACGAAGCATTTTTTTGTTATTGTGGTAACGCCATGGATGGAATGGATGGAATGTACCGAGAATGGCGAATCTACTGGGCGGACGCCTTTCAATTCTTCGTATGGACGGATGAAATTTTTTGACGCGCCCGTGTCTATTAAAAGCTTCATTTCTACACCTGCTACTCTTCGTCTGATGAGGGGTAGCAGGGACTTTCCCCTAAAAAAATAATGACGTCCGAATCGTAATCTTTAATAGCGTCGTCGTCAATTTCCTGAGCCGCGCTTGAAGCTGCGGCGGTATATTTGCTCCCGGTTTCGCTCGCGCCCTGCGCGCCGTGATTTACCCTCTGCCTTATGTGTGGGGCAGATCGATCGGACTCAGCCGGCTTCCTGTTTGGGTACGCCGGGGCTAGGGATGGCCTAAGCATCTTGGACAGCGATGGGTCGATGTCCATGGGTTCAGGAGCGCCTCCACTGTGTGGGGCAGAGTGTACTTGCGCCTTGTGTTGTTTGACGTAGTACGGATTTTTTCCAGCATTTGTTTGTGCATTTGCCTGCGCAGAGGCCTGTCGGTATTCTTGCGCTTTTGGGTGCTGTTTTCTATCTTTATCCTCTTGGCTTTTGGCAAATGAAGCCGCGAAGGAGTATCTTTCGTGGTTAGATTCCACTTCTTGTGCCAATGCGAGAGCAGAAGGCATATCGGCTTTGCCGAGAAAACGACATCCGTGAGGCTGCGCTTAAGCCCCGAGATAAATACTAGGAGTGCGTCATCCCGGAATTTGTCACACAAAACTTTTGCCGCCGAGGCTTCTTCAATATCAGTGCCATAGATTGGGGTTCGTGGATCTAGTCTTCAGAGTCTGTGCTTGAGCCAGATAACAAACTCGAGAATTGATCCCTCCATAACCTCAGCACGACCTCTGTTTCTGTGACAAGATTTCCATCATTGTCCCTGCACGCCACTGTACCAGTCTTAAATCCTTGGGTCAGACGCTTGACCCTCTGGTAGAAGTTACGTGCTTCATTTCTGCATCTGCTGCTCTCTGTGCTCTCACACTCTCGCCCTTCCTGCTCTTTCTTCTTGCGTCTGAAAAGGCATTTTTCGTCTCTTCTTCTCGACCTGTAGACATCCACAATCGCTCGTGTCGCCCCAGCTTGTAGTGTTCTTCCGTAGGCGGCATCCTTTGCAGCTGTTGCGTCATGACACTCCTGATCGTACCATGGATTCCTTGATAGAGGACGCTGGAATCCAAGCACTTCTTCAGCCGAAGCTCGCAGGGAGTGAGATATGAGCGCCCACATATCGCTTATGTCTTCAGGTATTGAAGGTGCTCGGCTTAATAGCCCCGAGACGTGAGTGGAGAATGCATTCTTCGCCTGTTGTGATTGCAGCTTTCCGATGTCCAGCCTTCTTAACGCACTTCGACGTGCAATCTTCGCCACACATAGCCGTGTGCGAATCTTAGCTGCAACAAGATAATGGTCGGAGTCTATGTTGGGACCCCGACAGGATCGCACGTCGAGTATATTAGATGCGTGCCTTGCATCGATCACAACATGATCGATCTGATTTCTGGTCAGTCGATCGGGAGAGAGCCAAGATGCTTTATGGATGTCCAAATGACGGAATCCAGTACTACGAACTACCATATTATGCGCAGCTGCAAAGCCTATTAATCTGAGACCATTGCTCGAGGTGGTCTCACGTAGGCTAAATCGCCCGACGGTGGCACCAAAGATGTCTTCTCGTCCTACCTTGGCATTAAAATCCCCGAGGAGAATTTTAATGTCATGGGAAGGACAGCGGCCATAAGCTCGGTCGAGCTCCGCATAGAAAGCGTCCTTGGTGGCATCATCCTTTTCCTCCGTTGGGGCATGTGCGCATATCAGGCTGATGTTAAAGAATTTGGCAGTAATTCGGATCGTTGCAATTCTCTCGTTTGTTGGCCGAAAGCGAGAGACTCGGCGCCGCAGCCTGGCACCTACAACGAAACCACAACCAAATTCATGCCGTTCTGGATGGCAGCTGTAGTAAATGTCACAGTTCTTCTTCTTTATGCAGCCTTGTCCTATCCATCGCATTTCCTGGATAGCAGTGATGTCAGCCCTACATTTGTTGAGGGTATCTGCTAGTTGTTGAGCAGCACCAGGTCTGTACAATGTTCGTACGTTCCAGGTGCATACTCTCAAATCATTGTCCTTTTTACGCTTGCTATGGTCGTCAACGTTAGATCGGTTCCTTTCCGAGGCTTCTCTTGCTTCCTTCACTGAAATTGTGTTTTACATGGGTGGATTTCAAGTCCTACGCCACAACCTTTAGAGTTTATAGAGTTAGGACTCTCGTCGCGCGCTTTAGTTTGCCACTCAACGGCTGTCGAGCGACAATCCAGGGAGAACCACGTGGAGGTAGTGCGTCGGCTTGAAGAAAGCAGTGACAGGAATCATGCTGGCATTCACCAATTTGAATGCAATCAGACACTTTGACCTGTATGCTTTCCCCCATTCTCCCCATTCCTAGTCTTTGCTAACAGTAAAAATAAATTCAAGCAGATTTTTAAAAATTTAGACGCTATTTACGAAAGAAAGAGCCCAGCGTCGGAATAATCTTTTATGCATAAAGTTAAAAGCAGATACTTCGCTTCTGATTCATTTCAATCTCTTCGACGATCTTATTACTGAACTCATTGCGTCAGGAGCAAAACTAGACGAAATCGACAAAGTTTTCCATCTTCTTTTAACCCTTCCTTCCTTCCTTTTAACCAGTTATAATGGAGTTGTAACGGCAATAGAAACTCTATCCGAAACTAACTTAACATTAGCTTTTGTGAAAACTCGAATTCTTGACCAGGCAATAGCAATAGGCAATAAGCAATAAGCAATAGGCAAAAAAAAGCTTAAAACCACCAAGTTTAAAACTAAAGCAATGAAGAAGTTTAAAAAGAAACCGTTTGAGCCCCATTTCCAGGAAAAACCTAAATGTTTTCATTGTAGAAAATTGGGTCATCTGAAGAAAGGTTGTTTCTTATCCTTTATTAAAGGATAATGGAAATAGTGGAAAAGAAAGGCAGGCGCTGATAGCAGCAGCGACAACAACAGCACAGAAGTAGTTTTGCTTTCATGATCGAATCATCATTAATGATACAGCACTGTTCTCAGAGTATGAGCGTTTGAGTTTGCGAAACGAGGAGAGTTTATACATGCAACCGCCAAAGGAATACTCAACCTTACTAGCTCTGGAAACCAAATCACACTACCACAACGTGTTGTATGGTAAAGACAGTCCACACAACTTAGTTACTGTGAAGAAGATGCAGGACGCTGGGATGACCATTGAATTCAATCCTAAAGGCGTAAAAGTATCCAAAAATTGTAATTGGCCTTCGATAAGTGAAGGACATAGTGATAGTTCACATAAGTGAAGGAAAATTTCGAGAAATAAAACATAATAGCCTTTTTAATAATTAAACTTCTTTTAAACAACGTCGAGTTAAACCATGAATTATGCGAGGCCTGTATAAATGGAAAACAATCTAGATTGAAATTTCAAAAATGTAAAAATTAAGAAAGTGTCCAACGAACGCTATTGGTTCATTTCGACGTCTGTGATCAAATCACACCCTCTACCGTTTATAATAAACACTATTATTTATTTTTTATTGATCAGTTACATTACTGTGTAACATATTAAAAAAAATACGGATGTTTGGTCGGACGGATGGATGGATTAAAGTCGGATGTTTGTGTTTAATAAAATGCAAGTCGGATGTTTGTGTCTCTTTTTTAAAGAATTTTGTTGCTAAAAAAGAGGCTTACTTTAATTGATATTGATAATAGGAGGGAATATCTTTCTAACGAAATGCGTGAGTTCTGTATTGAAAAAGGCATCAGCTATCATTTAACGGATCCTCACACTCCAAAATGAAATGGTGTATCAGAACGGATGATTCGAACAATCACTGAAAAGTCTCGCTCGATGATTAATTGTGCTAAACTTAATAAATGTTTTTGGGGTCCCCAAGTAGAGCGTTACAAAATATAAACAAAGCACCGTGTGAGATATGGCATAACAAAAAGCCAATATTCAAATATTAATCATAAGCAAGCTGCTAAATGCTTGTTTGATATTTAATTGTCGATAATTGTACTTATAAGTCGATATATGTAGTTTATACTTGTATAAATATACATATATAGATCGTTATCATTTTTTTTCCGAAAGAGTACGAATTTTCCGGTACTTGTTCATTTTCCGTGCCTCTAACGCTGCTTCTACTCCGCATCAGGCAACAACCGCCTACAATCTCAACAAACCTTTTGAGTTTTTTTTGGGTTCCTGAAGTTTTTTTCCACATTGGAATTGTGCCGCACACGACTTTCCTTTCGACATCGGAGCCACTAGTTCCCACTTGTTCCTTGTAATCGTATTTCATCCTAGATCTCACCGTTCTCATCACTTTAGTGTAACCGGCCACCGGCTTTAGTGTAACCGGCTTCGTACGAGGCACCTATTGCGCAAGTCAGTCGACAAGCGTTGACCAGCGAATTGGATTCTGAGAATGCCCACGGGAGACGACAAAAAGCCGCGTTCGATTCCACCCATCCGTTTGGACAGATCTCAATCCGCATCTCCGCGGACGCCTCTTTTGAATCCTAAGGCTACCAGTGCCAGTCCAAGGGCAAAGAGTGACGAATCCGTCAATACAATCCCCGGTCCTTTAAAGAGGCAGACTCACTCCATTGCGAAAATGGCCCAAAGTGCGGTCGAAATGGCGCTGAAAAAGTTCATCACTACAACAGATCGAATTAGCCAATTTGAGGCTAACATAAATACTCCGGGCGCCCCAGAAACGGAAATGGGCTCCCAAAACATATGCGAAGTCCATCGGGACCGAATTCGGGCACTGTGGGAGAAGGTGGAGAAGAGCTATGAGAGCTGCTCCTATTTGCTAGCCGTGTCCGACGACAATGCGGCCACCGTGACTGTGCTGGAATCGAAGTACAGCTTGCCCGTCGAGAGGTGTATTGCCCAGCTTCGGGAGAAAATTGCTTCCCGATCCACTCAGGCTTCCGTCAATGTTCACACGCCCGCGTCTACAGGCTGCCGGTTACCTCCAGTGGATCCCGAGGTCTTTGAGGGTGATTATCTTCGGTGGCCCACCTTCAGAGACTTGCTTACGGCCATTTACATCCAAAACCCGCGGCTCACCCTGGTAGAGAAGTTGTTCCACTTGCTGTCTAAAACAAGTGGTGACGCACACGCCATTGTGTGCTCCGCTGACCCATGAGGAGTTTGTCGCTGCGTGGCAAAGCCTCACAGACTGCTTTGAGAACCGGCGGCTATTGGTCAATAGCCAGTTGAAGATCCTTTTCAACATCCTGGCTATTTCTCAAGAGTCCGGGGTCGCGCTGAAGGAGCTGCAAGCCACCATTCAGAGTTGTCTGACAGCCCTAAAAATATCCTCCATCTGTGTTGGGGCTTGGGACTGCCTCTTTGTATTTATGATTTCCTCAAAGCTCCCCAAAGTCACACTTTTTATGTGGGAGCAATGCGTACATAATAAGGCCGAAATTCCAACATAGAAGGAGTTATATAACTTCCTGACAGAGCGCCATAGCACTCTGGAGGCCATCGACGACGTCAGGCCTAGTGGCTCCGGGCAATTTCCGCCAAGGTCGGGACTTCCTACTGCCCCTGCTCGGATGCTCAATTCATACGAGACTCGAGTGGTTCCAGGCCAAATGGGCTGCGATCTCTGTTCGATGGAGAACCACGCCATTCGGTTATGTCCGCGTTTCCTAGAAATGGACGTCAATGGGCGCTCTGACTACATAAGGAGGAAGCAGTTATGTTTAAACTGTTTTGCGCGATGGCACCAGCAGCGAGACTGCACGAGCGCCCATACGTGCTTCACATGCCACAGCCGACACCACACCCTCCTGCACCGCGGCAATCCGTTCGCCACCGCTCCAAGTCCGCCTACGCCAGCAAACGGAGGATCAGAGGATCAGTTGAATGTGCAGGTGTGTTTCGCTTCCGGGTCAGGAGCCGTCCTACTGGGCACGGCCCTTATCAACGTGTGCCATTTGGGGTGCAGCGTCCAGGCACAAGCACTGATAGACTCAAGGTCCGAAGCGACTTTCATAACGGAACGACTGTTCAACCTTGTCAAGTTTCCCTTCAAGACAATTCACGCCCAAGTTTCCGGCCTTAATCAGACCATTTCCGCGCAGTCTACTAAATTGTGCCATTTCTCCGTTCGGCTTACGTTCTTCCACAGTTAACTGTCCGACATTCCCCTGGCGGAACCCAACATCTTTGAGAGCTCCCAAGTCAATGTGTTCTTAGGAGCTGATTCTTCCGTCCATTCTCCTCGGTAATTCCAAGGCTAACATCTGCTGGTCGCTTCTCGGTCAGGAGACCATTTTCGGATGGGTGCTGACAGACCCATTATCTCCAGCCAACCCCCGCAGCGTGTACGTTTTTTCCACACGAGTTGCCCGCAGCCTCGGTGACTCACTGGATTAGGGAGATGTGCCCACACAGATCCGCCGCCGTTAACCACGGGACGGCCTTCGTCCGTCGTTCATCGGGTTTCGTCCATCGCTTGTCCGCCCGCATCATCCGCACCTAGGCAATTTTCCGCCTCTCGCCACCCGCGCTGAAAAGCGCACCCGCGCTGAAGAGCTCATCCGTGCTGAAGAGCTGATCCGCGCTCGCCCCTCTCTATCTCGCCCCCCTATCTCTCTCTCGTCGGCCGTCGTCGATCGTCCAATCTGGTTGTAGCGTTTATTATTACTAAGTTAAGTTTTTAGTCTCATGTAAGCAGCGAATAAATCTGAATGCGTTTAACCTAACGACGCCCCCGACTTCTTTCGTTTTTCTTACTGGAATCTTTTGCGGCAGCAATGCCCCCCTACAACAGTACAGCATACAATAATTCTACTTGCCACAAAAGAACAAAGCACATACCCATTAAATATAATATTATAAGAAAACAAATTGAAAGAAAACTAATTTTTGTAAAGTATATTCCCACAGATCTGCAGATCTCTGACATATTGACTAAACCACTACCAAGATTCACCAAATTGCATTGCCTTGGGAAGCCAACTGACTTTCTCAATAAAACGACTCCGAATGAAAAATTTATTTTCTGGAGAAAGCAACATGAAATGGATCTATCACACTTTTTTTAATTTATCGAATTTAATACATACTACCTAAGTTTTCTATTATCTTACATTTGAACCTTATTTAAGTAAATCTGTTTATACTTGTTTATTTTGTTCTATTATTTTATTGAGTTGGGTTTTACTGGTGTACAAGTAAATTTATTACTGGTCATTTATTTAATTAAAATTCCAAGCATATCTTAGAGCTGCTTTCTACTATTCTTCTGTTTTTTTCTTTCGTGTGCAATAGAGATCTTATCTCTATTTCTGCAATCTCTATTCTTTTTTCTCTATTTCTTTGCTCTTTCCAAAGCTCCCGCTTCAGCTCCTATTTGGCACAGTGGTTCAAGGTTCTTATAGTGTTTTTTAACTTTTTATACATTTTTTTTTTTATTATTAATTATTAATATGGAATTTAAACTGGTCTGTTCGATGAAGTCTTGTAACAAGACAATCTCGTCATCGCAGCCTACCATCATTTGCTGGCTATGTGAAAACGTAACACACGCCAAGTGTGCCGGGCTGACTGCCTCAGTTTCGGATGCCATTTCCCGTAGGTCTGATTTACATTATTGTTGTAATAATTGTCGTGCTGTCCAATATGAAATGAGGTCGTTATTGAGACAGACTAAGAATGGATTTAAAGAGTTGATCACTGGTTTTAATAAAATCAATGACCAGCTCCGTGCGCTTGACACTCAGTTTAGTGGCCTTCAGCTGCTAAATGAGTCACCTAAGCGTTAGAAATCCGCTGTTTGTGATCCGCCTCAGCCTCCTCAGATTAGTGGTGCCACACTATGATGAATGCAGGAGCTGTGGGGATGTAGAAGAGGAAGAGACAGTCGCACACCTCTTATGCTCTTCGCTGGGGCGCAGCCGACTCAAATTCTTGGGTGCAGCAGCTCTCACGGACCTAACAGACCTCGCGGAGATCGCTCCCCGCAGACTCGTAGCCTTCATTCGTAAATCAGGAAGGGACCTCGAGCTGCCGCAGGAAAGATAGCATAATCTTGGGAACATTTGCTGAGAGGAGGGTGGAGGTCTCCTTGTAGGACCTCTCGCCTGTGCGAAATCACAAGGAACCCCAGCTGCTCGTGTGGGCGTGTACAACTCCGTATGCATGAGCATTGGCAAAAAGAATTAAGCAGCGAGAGCAATGGGATGCACACTACTGACTTTATACTTAATGGATCCAAATGCAAGCTTTCTTGTACGTCTTTTTGGTCTTGCCCTCTGCAGGCTACGTATACTCTGGATGGGATTGCCTTAGAGAAATTAACTCAGGTTAATGATCTCGGCATCTAATTCTAAAGACATCTAGAGACCCGAACTCAGACGGACATGTTCATATCAACTCAGAAGGTGATCCTGATGAAGAATATAGTTTAGTGTTGATTGCCAACTTTCTCAGTTGGTACAAAAATGCTCTCATGACACTTGTAATTTATTGTTTAATTATTATACGCGGGTTTATGTTTACAGTACAATTAATAACTTTATTAATTCTTCAATTAACATCCGCTCTGAGTCGTGATCAGCTTAAGACTAACTTATGATCTAGGCTTTCGAAGCTGTGAAATTCTGCGAGGTAAAAGCTCACTTATACAGCATGTGTACATACACATAGGATTTCTGTGTGTATGCATGTAAGTATATATGACACCCAGCGCGCAAGTTTCGACAATATCTTTGTTGAAAATTAATTGTATCTTACAATATTTTTATCGAGCTTACATGTTAACGTCTTGGTGGTTATATATTCGTTTAACTTGATCCTTATAAATTTTATGATTCGGGTTATCCACAGATACGAGATAATTACCCTGCTGCTCATAACCTTCGATACGTTTATATTTTGGTTGTGATTTACCTACTTTATTATTTTTGACAAAATCGTTCTTAAAATTATCATTAGATTCTATAGGTTGTTTTGACATAAGCTTTATTTTATTGTCTGCTATCTTTTTAGATAGTTTTTCGATGTCTTCAGAAGAGAGTAAATTATTTAGAATATCGATTGGCCTAATGTTAGTTGTATTATGGATTGTGTTGTTGTATGATATTATAGCCTTTACAACTTTGTCTTTCAGGCTATCTTTATTGTTAGGATCCGCATTGAATAACCGTATGTATTCGTTTACAGTCAGATGAAGGCGTTCAATATCTGAATTTCCAGTTTTTTTTGTATGGGGTCGTGAAATGGATCTGGACATCATTGTCCTGGAGGTATTCCCTAATTATTAGTATATTAAATTCATTGTTCGTAAACATTTTCTTAGGTTTTCCTAGATATTGGAGTCTTAGTTTAATTGCGTTAAGCAGAGAAATCCATGATCAGTCTTTTAAAAAATGTGTTGTTGCATATTTACTTAATTTATCGATTGTAGTAAGGTACATGATATTTCGTTGTGGAAACCATATATCCATATGAATTATATCATTCAGTTTTTCAGATGATTCGGTTATACAATAATTCTATCTAATTGGGCGGCGATCATATTTAGCTGTGTTGCATATATTGCAGTTATTTATATACTTATGAATTTCTTTTAACAAATTAGGGTAATAATATAATTGCTTAATTTCTAACAAAATTTTATTTATGCCCCTGTGGTTGTTTTTTAAGTATTCATTTTCTATAATTTTCAACATTTTCTCTCTATCTGTAACGTCTTTTAATAGTATACATGTTTTTAGTACTCTTAAATTTGTATTGTTGGAGAAATATTGTCTATAATTTTCTTGGAACATTAAATATAATTTTGTGTCTTCGCAATTAATTACAACTAGTCCTTTTTCGGGTATTATTTCTTATGACTTTTAACAATTTTTCAACATCGCCTTTTGTTTTAACAATGTGTCTAAGTTTCTTTTTGTACAAGATCTTTGTGGATCGTGAATCATTTTCACCAATGTTAAGTATTATTTGAATTTTAAAAATATTTAGACATTTTTCGGTAATTGAGATAAAGTTTCGATCGTCCGATATTGCAGTGTGGCTGGTTTCAATATCGTCCAATTCGCTATTAAATAATTTTATTAGCTGTTCGGAGAAATCCTGATTTTCATCTACAACGTTTAAGACGTTGATGCGGAGATTGTTTTCTATTTCGGCCAAAAAAATATCTTCGCTATCTATCTCGAGGCTGTCTTCGTCTGCTTTTGCGCTATTGGAGCTTGGGATTCTACTGAGGCCATCCGCCAGAGCGTTTTCTTTTCCTTTGATAAAGCTTATATCGAAATCAAACTCATTTAACTGAATTTTCCAACGTTGAAGTTTTAGATTTGGATCTTTTAAATTGTTTAGCCAAACCAAAGGTTTATGGTCTGTTTTTATCACAAATTTCCTTCCGTACAGGTAATGTTTAAAATATCTGGTTGCCCAGTAAATGGCTAGGAGTTCTTTCTCGATCGTACTATAGTTTAGTTCGTGAGTTTTGAGCATTCGACTCGCATAGTAAATGACTTTATCATCTTGCATTAAGACGGCTCCTAACGCATAGTTGCTTGCGTCCGTGACGAGAGTAAATAGTTTTTTAAAGTCGGGGTATACTACAATTGGTTCGCTTGTGATTAGTAATTTAAGTTTATCAAATGCCTCTACGAAGTCTTCATCTTCTAAGTTTACTCTCGAATTTTTCTTCAAATATTTTATAAGGGGCTGTGCAATTTTTGAATAATCTTTTATGTACCGTCTTAAATACCCTGCCATGCCCAAGAAACTTTTAATCTCTTTTTGATTTGATGGTAGTTTGATTTTGTTAATTGCTTCGATTTTGGTTTTAGTAGGTTTTAGCCCTTCTTGATTCACTATGTGCCCTAAAAACTCGATTTCTTGTTTTGCAAATTGACACTTGTCAATCTGGAGTTTTAGGTTTGATTTCAATAGACAATCAAATATGGCCTTGATATGTTCAACATGTTCTTCTATGCTCTTAGAAAAAATGAGAACATCGTCCATATATACAAAACATATGTGTCCTATGAATGGCCTAATGGCATACGCAAGAATTCGTAGT
Organism: Drosophila bipectinata; assembly: GCF_030179905.1. Classification (NCBI taxonomy): domain Eukaryota; kingdom Metazoa; phylum Arthropoda; class Insecta; order Diptera; family Drosophilidae; genus Drosophila; species Drosophila bipectinata. Next base: position 14,067,414 of record NC_091740.1, on the reverse strand, counting down.
GCCCACTGGATGTAGAAAATGCTGTCTTATGTATTTCATCCGGATCCATCTCGATTGGGTAAAACCCTTTAGCGAGATCTAAGCTTGTGAAAAACTTACATCCACCTAATTTGTCAAAAATTTGGTCAATATTGGGTATAGGAAAACGATCCTCGATTGTCTCTTTATTTAATTTACGGTAGTCTATAACTAACCGCCACTTCTTGAGATTTGAGGCATCTGTCTTCTTCTGGACCACCCATAACGGACTATTATATGGACTATTAGAGTGTCTAATTATTCTTTGCTCGAGCATCTCGTCTATTTGTCTGTTAACCTCCTCAGTATGAATCTCAGGATATTTGTAAGCTTTTGAGTAACATGGAATATCGTTTCTTGTTTTAATGCTATGTTTGACTTCGTTAGTAAAGGTCAGATTTTGATAATTCCTATAAAAGAGGCAATCATATTCATGTACAAGCTCTTCTAGCAAAACTTTTGATTCCTGATTGATGTCGATTTTTTGAATTGAGTTATTAAGAGTTATAAGTTTGTGTGTTATATTAATAATCGTCGTCTTGTATAAAAAGATTTAGAGTGACGTTATTAATTATTAACTTCTTGTTGGGATAATCTATGACGGCATTTAAATCGTTTAGAAGGTTCCCTCCTATTAGCCCGTCGAAATTTTGATGGAAATTATATTCGAGGAATTTACACCAATAATTTTTATACCCTTGCAGAGGGTATTATAATTTTGTCCAAAGGTGTGCAACGCAGTGAAGGAGACATCTCCGACTCTATAAAGTATATATATTCTTGATCAGGATAACCTCCTGAGTTGATATGAGCATGTCTGTCTGTCCGTCTGTCTGTCTGTTTCTACGCAAACTAGTCTCTAGAGATAATTACCCTGCTGCTCATAACCTTCGATACGTTTATATTTTGGTTGTGATTTACCTACTTTATTATTTTTGACAAAATCGTTCTTGAAATTATCATTAGATTCTATAGGTTGTTTTGACATAAGCTTTATTTTATTGTCTGCTATCTTTTTAGATAGTTTTTCGATGTCTTCAGAAGAGAGTAAATTATTTAGAATATCGATTGGCCTAATGTTAGTTGTATTATGGATTGTGTTCTTGTATGATATTATAGCCTTTAAAACTTTGTCTTTCAGGCTATCTTTATTGTTAGGATCCGCATTGAATAACCGTATGTATTCGTTTACAGTCAGATGAAGGCGTTCAATATCTGAATTTCCAGTTTTTTTGTATGGGGTCGTGAAATGGATCTGGACATCATTGTCCTGGAGGTATTCCCTAATTATTAGTATATTAAATTCATTGTCCGTAAACATTTTCTTAGGTTTTCCTAGATATTGGAGTCTTAGTTTAATTGCGTTAAGCAGAGAAATCCATGATCAGTCTTTTAAAAAATGTGTTGTTGCATATTTACTTAATTTATCGATTGTAGTAAGGTACATGATATTTCGTTGTGGAAACCATATATCCATATGAATTATATCATTCAGTTTTTCAGATGATTCGGTTATACAATAATTCTATCTAATTGGGCGGCGATCATATTTAGCTGTGTTGCATATATTGCAGTTATTTATATACTTTTGAATTTCTTTTAACAAATTAGGGTAATAATATAATTGCTTAATTTCTAACAAAATTTCATTTATGCCCCTGTGGTTGTTTTTTAAGTATTCATTTTCTATAATTTTCAACATTTTCTCTCTATCTGTAACGTCTTTTAATAGTATACATGTTTTTAGTACTCTTAAATTTGTATTGTTGGAGAAATATTGTCTATAATTTTCTTGGAACATTAAATATAATTTTGTGCCTTCGCAATTAATTACAACTAGTCCTTTTTCGGGTATTATTTCTTATGACTTTTAACAATTTTTCAACATCGCCTTTTGTTTTAACAATGTGTCTAAGTTTCTTTTTGTACAAGATCTTTGTGGATCGTGAATCATTTTCACCAATGTTAAGTATTATTTGAATTTTAAAAATATTTAGACATTTTTCGGTAATTGAGATAAAGTTTCGATCGTCCGATATTGCAGTGTGGCTGGTTTCAATATCGTCCAATTCGCTATTAAATAATTTTATTAGCTGTTCGGAGAAATCCTGATTTTCATCTACAACGTTTAAGACGTTGATGCGGAGATTGTTTTCTATTTCGGCCAAAAAAATATCTTCGCTATCTATCTCGAGGCTGTCTTCGTCTGCTTTTGCGCTATTGGAGCTTGGGATTCTACTGAGGCCATCCGCCAGAGCGTTTTCTTTTCCTTTGATAAAGCTTATATCGAAATCAAACTCATTTAACTGAATTTTCCAACGTTGAAGTTTTAGATTTGGATCTTTTAAATTGTTTAGCCAAACCAAAGGTTTATGGTCTGTTTTTATCACAAATTTCCTTCCGTACGGGTAATGCTTAAAATATCTGGTTGCCCAGTAAATGGCTAGGAGCTCTTTCTCGATCGTACTATAGTTTAGTTCGTGAGTTTTGAGCATTCGACTCGCATAGTAAATGACTTTATCATCTTGCATTAAGACGGCTCCTAACGCATAGTTGCTTGCGTCCGTGACGAGAGTAAATAGTTTTTTAAAGTCGGGGTATACTACAATTGGTTCGCTTGTGATTAGTAATTTAAGTTTATCAAATGCCTCTACGAAGTCTTCATCTTCTAAGTTTACTCTCGAATTTTTCTTCAAATATTTTATAAGGGGCTGTGCAATTTTTGAATAATCTTTTATGTACCGTCTTAAATACCCTGCCATGCCCAAGAAACTTTTAATCTCTTTTTGATTTGATGGTAGTTTGATTTTGTTAATTGCTTCGATTTTGGTTTTAGTAGGTTTTAGCCCTTCTTGATTCACTATGTGCCCTAAAAACTCGATTTCTTGTTTTGCAAATTGACACTTGTCAATCTGGAGTTTTAGGTTTGATTTCAATAGACAATCAAATATGGCCTTGATATGTTCAACATGTTCTTCTATGCTCTTAGAAAAAATGAGAACATCGTCCATATATACAAAACATATGTGTCCTATGAATGGCCTAATGGCATACGCAAGAATTCGTAGTGCCCACTGGATGTAGAAAATGCTGTCTTATGTATTTCATCCGGATCCATCTCGATTGGGTAAAACCCTTTAGCGAGATCTAAGCTTGTGAAAAACTTACATCCACCTAATTTGTCAAAAATTTGGTCAATATTGGGTATAGGAAAACGATCCTCGATTGTCTCTTTATTTAATTTACGGTAGTCTATAACTAACCGCCACTTCTTGAGATTTGAGGCATCTGTCTTCTTCTGGACCACCCATAACGGACTATTATATGGACTATTAGAGTGTCTAATTATTCTTTGCTCGAGCATCTCGTCTATTTGTCTGTTAACCTCCTCAGTATGAATCTCAGGATATTTGTAAGCTTTTGAGTAACATGGAATATCGTTTCTTGTTTTAATGCTATGTTTGACTTCGTTAGTAAAGGTCAGATTTTGATAATTCCTATAAAAGAGGCAATCATATTCATGTACAAGCTCTTCTAGCAAAACTTTTGATTCCTGATTGATGTCGATTTTTTGAATTGAGTTATTAAGAGTTATAAGTTTGTGTGTTATATTAATAATCGTCGTCTTGTATAAAAAGTTTTAGAGTGACGTTATTAATTATTAACTTCTTGTTGGGATAATCTATGACGGCATTTAAATCGTTTAGAAGGTTCCCTCCTATTAGCCCATCGAAATTTTGATGGAAATTATATTCGAGGAATTTACACCAATAATTTTTATACCCTTGCAGAGGGTATTATAATTTTGTCCAAAGGTGTGCAACGCAGTGAAGGAGACATCTCCGACTCTATAAAGTATATATATTCTTGATGAGGATCACCTCCTGAGTTGATATGAGCATGTCCGTCTGTCCGTCTGTCTGTCCGTCTGTCTGTCTGTTTCTAGGCGATCTAGTCTCTTAGTTTTGAAGCTATCGTCTTGAAACTTTGCACACACCCTTTTTTCCTTTGCACGCAGTATATAAGTCGGAACGGCCCGGATCGGCCGACTATATCCTATAGCTGCCATATAACTGATTGATCGGAAATGGTATAACTTTGGTTTTTTTAGAGTTACAGAGTTCAAATTTGACATGAGAGCTATTTTTGGCAACGCATTACGACATGCCAAATTTCATAAGGATCGGCCGACTATATCTTATAGCTGCCATATAACTGAACGATCGGAAGTGACCCATCTTTCGTGTTTTTGAAGATAGAAAGATAGAAACTTAATATAGATTCTATTTTTGGCCAGTTGATCCATCCTACCGAATATCAGTAGGATCGGCCGCCTATATCTTATAGCTGCCATATAACTGAACAATCGGAAATGGTATTTGGTAGAAATATCAACTTTTGTATTTTTGAAGATAGAAGCTTGGGACATGTTTTTAGATTTTTTATTGTAATTAATTGGTTTTATTATGATGTAATCATAAGGATCGGCCAACTATATCCGATGTTTGCGATAAATATCCGGTTTTAACTGCATGGGTATATAAACTTCGGCTCCGCCCGAAGTTAGCTTTCCTTTCTTGTTCCTTAAATTCCTTAAATGATGGGAATCTACATTTTTTTATTTTTATTTCGTTTCCTAGAGCTCGTATTTTTATATCAACATTGGTTTTCCATTTTGGGTTACAGACGTTTTCGTTAATGATGCTGAACTCTGCTCCAGTATCTATAACGAAAAGTAGTGTCCTAACGTGAGTTTTAATTTCTTTATAAGGTAATCTTCTGACCCTACCGATTGAAAATTTCCACCCGACTGATTAATTTCCATTGGTTCCGAAAACAGTTTATTTTGCCCAGAGGACTGGCTGTTTCGGCTATTTGTTGACATTTTTGAGCATGCGCTAGCTGAAGTGTCTTTTGCCTGTTTTTGGCTATCATGGAACCTTGAGTTGGTACTGAGTTTATTATTGCCAGGTTTGAAGTGGGTTTGCTGGCCTTTATTAGAATCGTCCGTCTGAGGTACTAGTTGCTCATTAGAATTTTTATTATCATCGCTGAAATTTGACCTATAGTTTGGTTTACTATTTTTATTAGTTTTCCGGAAAGGTCCGTAAAACGTATAATTCTGATGTCTAGCATCCTCGATGATTTTATAGGCCTCATCTAATGTTTCGGGGTTTCTAGCGAAAATCATAGTCTTAGTCGGCTCTGGCAAGTTATCTCTAAATACTCGCAAGGCAATTCTGTTTACTTCGCCTGTGCTGTATGTCTCGTCGTTGTCTGTAAGTATACGATTTTGCAAGCGATTTGCAACGTCGTTAATTTTATCATAATATTGTTCTATTGTACCGTCTACCCTACACATTTTAAGCATGTCCATTAAGTTATCGCTGCTTTCTTTTTCTCCGAAGTTTTTTAGCAAAATTTCTTTGAGTTTATCCCAATTTTCGATTTTACCGTACCTGTGAATAACTGGTCTTGATATTCCTACACATTTATTTCGTACAAACCCGAATAAGATTTTTCCCGTTGCATCGTCGTAACCGGCGAGCGTTGGCATAATTGCTTCAATTTGCGAAATAAAGTCTGGCAATTGGTTAACGTCGGTGCCATCAAAGTTTTGTACATTTTTCAAGTAGTTCAAAGTTAAATTAAAGGCGTTAATACTAGTAGCATCCATTTTTAACTTAACTTAACTTAACTTATGTGTAAATTACCCAGACAAGAAAAAGTTTTAATTTATGTTTAGAACCACGGTTTGTCAATTGTTGCTTCGCACCGATCGCCTTGTTCACAGTTTCCAGTCGTAGCGGTAAGAAAAGCTTGTAGTTTACCTTCTCCACGTTCGTCTTAGTTTTTCGTTCTTCCTTCTTATCTTGTTCTGTGTGTTACGTAAGGTGCTTTTATCACGTGTGCGCTTTGTATTTAGCGATGTCCAATACTACATTTTTCCCTCTGTTAATGTAAAATATAGTACTGGAACACGCAATTTTAGAATTTATAGTTGTCGATATTAGGTAGCTGTAGTTTTATGTTTTAAATCCTCGTCGCCAGTTTAGTGTTGATTGCCAACTTTCTCAGTTGGTACAAAAATGCTCTCATGACACTTGTAATTTGTTGTTTAATTATTACACGCGGGTTTATGTTTATAGTACAATTAATAACTTTATTAATTCTTCAATTAACATCCGCTCTGAGTCGTGATCAGCATAAGACTAACTTATGATCTAGGCTTTCGAAGCTGTGAAATTCTGCGAGGTAAAAGCTCACTTAAACAGCATGTGTACATACATATAGGATTTCTGGGTGTATGCATGTAAGTATATATGACAATATGAACCGATCGTTATGGCTTAGCCCGCACATAGAAAGTGCTAGTGTCAGCATAATCGTAACAAACGGTCAGCATATGCATACCCCTCGCGCCTCCACTTGAGAGCGCATAGCAACGTATATTATTATATTCCTTTATACACAAGTACATAGCCGTCTCTCTGCCGCCGCCTGCGAGCAGCGCTGCTACGAGACTTAGCCTTACTTAGACTTAAGAAATATTGTAAAAGAACAGAGACATTTTGATCGTTGGAGCGGCACCTCAACAGCTCCTTCCAAATAAAAACCAACCAAACTCAACTCTTGGTAATATCCTTCATCACATGGCGACCGTGACAGCGATAGAACATCGAAGGACAGCGAGGGATTAAAAGGGATATACCCAGGAGGAGTCGCATAAGCAAAAAAAAAAGCAGGATAAGCTGAAAAATAACAGGAAAATCGAAAATGAATAATAAATCTACAAAAAATCTGGGTGAGTAGAGTGAAAGCAATGGGCAATCGCGGAGGAGCTACGAAAAAAATAAAAAAAAGAGTAGCAAACCTAAAGTGGCTACTCTACGTAAACACTCCACCTCCCGCGTGAGCTACAGCCCAAAAACTTCAATCAGAACTAGATAAAAATAAAAGCCCAAAAATTGCCACCACTTACTCAGTACCAATAAAGAAAATTAATGAAAAAATAATAACAAAACCTCCACCACCAAAGCCATTACCGAAACTGAAAAAGACGTGCCCGAAGGATTGCCCTGGACAGCCCCCACTGCAACCACACCTGTGCGAGGACCGGCACCAGTAACGCCTGAGTCCAAAAGGCCCCGGACAGCAGCAGCAGCAAATAGAGTGTGGGAATATGCCACCTCCTGCGCCACCGAGGGAACGTCAGCGTAGCCAAACCGGCGACGACCAGCTGACGTGGAGAAAAAAAGGGAAATCAACTGAGGAGAAACATTTTTTTTAACCCATGCACTGCGTTGGATAATTTTTTTGATTGCACTGCGATGCATATTTTTTTTTATATACTATAATATTTTTTGAAAAATTGAGCGGAACCTTTTTTGCCCAATTTGAAAGTATGGCCCGTATAGCTGTACAAATAATAGGTAGAAAAAAATGTTAGATAAAAACTCAGATTTAAAAAAAAATCTTTAATTTAAAGGAAAAAATACGATAAATTCCTAAAATTTATGTAAAATTTTAATTCTTTTCTAATGAAAGAAAAAAAATAAATTCAAAATAGCATAAATTCCTAAAATTTATGAAACATTTTAATACCCTTTTAATGAGAAGTAATAGCATAAGTAAAACAGATCAAATAAATGATTCTGACTATTACTTCCCAGAAAAATTAAGTTACATTACAAAAAATTCGTTAATAAAATTGAACCCGGAAAAATCGACCTTCAAACAATTACAATATTGTTAATGATAATCGTCATTATAATGTTAGCAAGCGTATTGCTAAAATTATATAAATTACACAACAAATGTTTAAAGAAAAAATTCCAGATTCAAGCAAATGACCTGGACAAAATCTAAATAAAAAACCCAGAAAAAAAAAAAAAATTATTATACACAAATGTAAACACCTAAAATCTAAGAAAATGAAATAACAGAAAATAAATATTAAAATATATTACGTAATTCTCTTTACAAAAGTATGGCTAAACTAAAGGCATGAATTGGAACAAATTGTACGAGGAGTTATCTATAATTAAAAATAATTTTGACAAATCGTACAAGTCTCTAACTCAGAATAGACCCATTCAAAAGAATACTGTTAGGAAGCACGTTGAAATATTAGTAGAGTGCTTTAATGAAGCGCGTATGCTAATACATGATCATAGGGAAAGATTAAATCAAGATCATTGGTCAAAGGTATCTAAACTTTTGATACGACTACGATCTAATTTAATATTTATTAAACAAAAGTTCAGCTTATAAATATCATTACCAACCGTTCTGAGTAAGAAGAGCTTCTCAAAGTAAACCCCAAAATAGAAGATGAAGATTTAAATAATCTTACTATTCCGGCGGTATACACTGATCTGGATAACTCTACAGATTCAGATACTTCGAGTGTCATAGAATACAAAATAGATAAATCCATCACAATGGCACAGTCAAATATTGATTTTATTAATACAGCATCTAAGCTTATACCAGTTTATGATGGTAAGGCTGAAAATTTAACAAGTTTCATTGATGCTTTACAAATAATACAATCAATAAAAGGCGAGCACGAAGAATTAGCTATTTCCATTATTAAAACAAAGCTAAAAGGTGTCGCCAGGAATCTAATCGGTAATGAAACAACAATTACTGGGGTGATATCTAGACTAAGAAGCAACGTCAAAGGCGAAACTGTTGAGGTATTATCAGCGAAGCTGATGAATCTACAGCAGCGCAATAAAACTGCTAACCAATACACACAAGAAATTGAGCAGATGACGAAAGCCTTAGAAGGTGCATATATATCAGATGGTTTATCTTTAGAGCTAGCCAGGAATTATTCCATGCAGCATGCAGTCAAAGCAATGACTAAAATTGAGAAATACATAGTCTTTCCTAAGCTGTCTAGTATATCTGCAATGTTCGGAATAGGGTATCTATCAGCGATCGTTTTTTCATTTAATTTTCGAAAATCGATTACCAAGCGCCAGTTTTTTTCGCCTGTGATGTCCCCTTTCTTAGGTACGACCCAGACGGGTGCACTCCATGGGGAATAGCTGCTTTTTATGATGTTCTGTTCGAGCATTTTTGAAATTTGCTTTCGAACTTCGTCATTATGAATAAATGGGTAACGGTAGGATTTTGTGTGAACCGGTATATTATCTGTTGTTGGTATTGAATGTTTGAATACGTTAGAGAACGTTAGTTGATTGTTTTCACCGTGAAAAAGTCTTTTGAATGATTTGCATAGTTTGAGAACATGTTTTTTTTCCTTGCTATTGAGGTGTTCCGTCTGAATGTTTAATTGTTGATTATCCGGTAATTCTGTATTAGTTGCCGCGGACATGCAGTTTAAGTATTGGTGGGTTCGTGGAGAGAACTCTTCTGCCAGTAACGGTTCTTCCAGATAAAGTGTTTGGATCTGGTCTGAGTTATTACAGACTTCGAAATAGGCGGATCCTGCGATTGCGGTGTATAAGCCACCTGTTATGACTATTTGATTATCAAAATTAGTGGTTTCATATTTAAAGTCTCCATGCATGAAGTTTACTGGGAGCGGTAGTCGCAATTTGGTATTTTGTGGTATGGTATGTAATGTATCTACAGGGTTTGCTCTTGTGAGTATTGGAATGGCGGTTTCTGATGTTTCTAATATGGAGTCGGCAAAGTTTATTTTTGCATTTAGGCCGGATAGGAAATCCATGCCTAGAAGACCATTGAAGTGAGGGTGGAAATTAAATAGTAAGAACCTAAAATTGGGTATTTTTTTGAACTGTTTGAAATTTATTCCATCTGTATATTCCCGAATTTTGAATGTACTGAGTACAGTGTGGATATTTATATCGGAGGTAAGTTTTTTGATGCGGTCTTCGTTAATAAGTGCTGGGTTTATGAATGAGTAGGTAGATCCAGTATCTATTAGAAATTTGAGAGGTTTTGACACCATGAAGTTTGATGATAGGAAAACGAATGGCAAGGAAGATCCGTGACTCTTCTTGCTTATGTAACCGACTGGTTTCCCGAGGCTTCTAGTAGAAAATTTTCATCATCGTTGATGTTACATAGGGGAGCGCTTGGATTATGGTTGTTCTTGCCTTGGTGGTTTAGGGTCTGCTCTGGTTTGATGTTATTGTGGAAGGAGTTCCTACCCAAAGTTTGTCGCTGTGTAAAGCGACTATTATTGTCGTTGTTGGTGTTATCATGTCGTGGTAAATGGCGGCCGTTGTTCCCATTATTATAATTCTGTTGTCCTAATATGTAGCGTCTATTGGAGTTATTATAGGTTGATTGTCCTTTCGCGTATGGGTGATTCGTGTATGTCGAGCTGTCGCGTCGTCGATTTTCTTGGTGTTTATTCAGGTTTCTAGAGAAGTTTAATTCGACCTGGGCGTACTCGTACGCTTTCTCGATTGTCTCTGGTCTTTGATTCCTAATGGCTGACCTAAGTGGGTCCTTTAATCCAACTAAGAAAGTATTTAGGCAGAATCTGGCATACTATTCCCGTTTGACTGTGAGTGAGTGTTCACTAGGGTCTGCTTCTCTGGCCAGGGACATTAATTCGCTTCTTATTTTGGTGGCTGTGTAATATAGTTTTCCCATACTGAGTCCGTCCGGAAGATTATGTAGCTGTCTAACAAGCATTTCTTCTGTTTTTTTGCTAGAGTATAGTCGCTTGAGATTTGCTTTGATATCATCCCAACTGATGAGTACATCGCAGACACTCAGGGCCTCGTTCGCCCTGCCTTTAATCTTGTCACGGATAGTTCCCAGTAAGTACTGTCCGCAAGTTGCTTGGTCTACTGATCCGGCTAACAAAAGTAGTTGATCTACTCTACTTATGAATCTATCAAGGTTTTCTGGTGGGCCTTCGTAGGTGGGTAGTTGATGAACAAGGGCAAGTAGTTGTTGTAGATTTAGGCTTGTGTTTGAGGGAGTTGATGAATTGCCAAGGATGGGACTTAGTAGCCCTGATGCGTTACCGGAATCCATAGCGTTGGTAGGAATATTGTTTTGGGATTGAACTAGCTGGTCTTTCTCTTTTGTTTCTATCGCTTTCCTTTTCTCAGATAGACTGGCCTCGCTCTTTAGATCTAATCTGCCCGTAACTGTGTTACTAGTGGTGACTGTTTTACATGGATTGAGAAAAAAAAACTGGCTATATTGAAGTATGGTAATGCTACGTATGTAATGTGTATAGAATAGTAATAATATGTAAAGTAGTAACTATATATATGTAAATTAATTATATGTGTATGTATTTTTGAAGTATAGTATAAATTAGGATAAATTTGCCACACGGCTTTGTTTGTGTATTAATGTGGTTAAATAGTGTACTATAATATGTGATACTATGTACATGTATTTATGTATTCTTTACAAAGCAAAAGGAAACCTGTAGTTTTCCTGCTTCCCTGTGTTTAGTGTAAGTTGTATGCCATTCGTGTAGTGCTGCTGTGTTTCCTTCCACCTTGTTGTTGTATGCGATTTAGTAAATATACAAATAAATATATATTATTTTTCTTTTTATTTTTTTTTATTAGAGGTTAGTGAACACGGGACAACAATAAAAGTTATGCTGTTCATGGAATGCTTGTTGTTTTCTCTTCTTTTTCTTATTATTATTATTATTATTATTATTATTTTTTTTTTTTTACCTTTAATATAGAAATAGAATGTATAGCATTTTCTTTCAATTAATTTTATTATTCTTTAGTGTGTAGTGCAAAAAGGGAATTCAACAATCTACAAGCCAACACGGCATCAAGTGTCACTCCGCCACTCCGGCGCGTAATCGGCTCATGGCGGCAGCCACTGCACAACGACGCAACAAAAGTTTCACAAGCGGCGTAACACAAATACATACATGTTTGCCTGATATTTGCCGAAGGGAACAGTATAATATTTGTGCAGGTTTAATTTATTCTACCATTTTTGTTTTTTTCTTTTGTTTTAGTATTCTTGTTTTGTTTTTCATAATAATACATTTGCATTCATGTAAATTGACAAATGGAAACGATCCCGGTGTCTTAACAGCAATTGTTGTACACATATACGGTCGTTAATCACGCAACTTACATTTATCTTTGTAAACCACTTTGTGCAGGTCGTCCTCTTCCGTTGTCGGCGATTGATATACGCGTTGATATCGAGCTCTGGTCACAACGAAGTCTAATGTTCGACTGATCTATTTCCTTAATTTGCTTCTTCAGTGAACCATACTCGGCGACAGCGGCGCCAGGCTGTCGTCGCGTCGTAACGATTGTTCTTGGAGACGCAAAACCACAACAACCAATCGCAATTCAGCTATAGGCTGATGCAATAGTAGCATAGTGATGAAATTACTATTTTGATGAAATTTACTATTTTGACACACGATCGCCACACACAGCAGTTTAAGATGTCGAATTTTTTTTTTGATCTATGTATTTATCATTAATTTTTTTATTTTTATTTTTTTATTTATAAATTTTTTTTTTTTTTTTTTTTTTGTTTTGTTGAGCTGCTGCTGTGTATTAATGATACCGGTGCCTTATCAGCGATTGATGTGCACTTATACGGTCATCGCACACAGCAGCTTGTTGGTATAGTAGTAGTAAATTGTCCCGTACTAGCGAACCCGGTGCCTTATCAGCGTTTGATGTACACATATACGGTCGCTTGCATGGCATTTAGAATTTGATTTCGTTTGTTTCGTTTATTTTATTTGCACATTTTTGGTGTCGTTCCCTCCTGAAATCCCATTTGCACTTGCACGTTATGTTTTATTTCCTTTTGCAATTGTTCTCTCTTTTAAGTATGTATGTATTATTTGTAATTATTTCACTACTAATGTGTCACAACCACTGCTGTCACCTGTTCACTCACCTCCTACAAGCAAATTTGAACGATAAGCGTAGTGGGCATGGCTAATCCCTTGTTCGTAGTCCGGCTGCGCCAGTTACAGTCTCGTAACCGAGGGAGTAGAGGAGATCTCGTATATGGCTATCGCTTTTTTCAAATGCTGGAAAGAAGGCTTGCAAATAAACGACCGTTTTGCTTGGAGTACAGAATAAGAATGATCTTTTTATTATGAATAAGTATGTAGGGGAATATGTATGAGTGCACGAGAATTGTGCGTGTCCGTCAGAGTTCTTTTTTGGCGATCTTTTTGTTGTTGTCCATCGGCGTTAGTTTTACAGTTGCCGTTTCTGTGTTCTCTCCCTGTGGCTGTGGAGAGGGAGATGTTAACTAGGGCATGTTAACTCGGACGTGGCAGTTATAGAGGTAGTTTTCGTGGTTATCACAATAACTACAATCACAATAACTACAACAACGGTAATTATAACAACAATTATTAGAATAACAATAAAGGGCGAGGCCTATATAGAGGAAACTATAGAGGCAGTGGTAACTCAAACCTAGGCCACAATAGCAATAACCAAGGCAATGTAAGAATGACACAAAATAATAACCAAAAAAACACATCGGAAAACTCCCAAAACCCTTTAAATATTCAACAATAAATGAAGTAAGAGTTCACACTATTAACCTTTTTTTTTTTTTTTTTTTTGTAACGTTGCTTTTATTTCTTGAATCTTCTCTTTGCGAGACTAACAAGAGGTGTATCAAATCTTATATTTTTAACTTAACTAACAGTCATATTGACTGATACGGAGTTAGATGGCCCTTAAAATCGATTGCTGGGTTGGGAGGTCGTTGCGTCTAAGGCGGGATACGCTAGAAACCCGAGCGAGAAAATTTGGGTGCGAAGACAGTTTTTCTTTGTATGACTCTTTTTGCTTCTGGATTTCGTCTTTCACTGCGAGGATGCCCAGATCCCGGTGGATGTTTTCGTTGCGAACATACCAAGGTGCCCCTGTGATAGTTCTCAGGATTTTTGATTGTGCGCGCTGTATGATGTCTATGTTGCTGCTGCTCGCGTTCCCCCACAGCTGGGAGCCATACGTCCAGATTGGCTTTAGGACTGAATTGTACAGTAGTAACTTGTAGTCCAGGCACAGTGGCGATCGTGAGTTTATGATCCAGTGGAGGCTGCTGGCTTTCAGTTTTAGATGCATCTTTTTGCATTCGATGTGCTTACGCCAGGTAAGTCGTCTATCAAGGTGAACGCCAAGGTACGTTACGTCGTTAGCTTGAGGGATCTGCATACCGTTTAGTAAAAGCGGAGGGCATGTTTGTCTATTAAGAGTAAACGTTATATGTTTACACTTTTGTTCGTTTATTTTAATGCGCCAGTCGGACAGCCACCTTTCCACTATTGTGAGATGATTACCCAGTTGGGTTGTTGCCTGCGTTGGGCATCTGGAGCGACTAAGAATAGCGGTATCATCGGAGAACGTTGACGTTGTTAGTTGTGCGCTCGTAGGAATATCCGCAGTATACAAAACATATAGACACGGCCCGAGTGCGCTTCCTTGTGGAACTCCAGCTTCGATGGTGTAGTCGCCCGAAGTAGCTGCGTTGCATCTCACTGAGAATACCCTATTGAAGAGGTATGATTCCAGTAGCTTGTGGGTGTATGTTGGCAAATACGTTTTAATTTTGTGCATGAGTCCGATGAGCCAAACTCGGTCGAAAGCTTGAGATACGTCGAGGAAAATAGCGCTGCAGTATTCTCGTTGTTCGAAGGCTGAGCGTATTTCGGATGTTAATCTGTTCACTTGTTCGATGGTTCCATGGTTTCTTCGAAAGCCAAATTGGTGTGCCGGGATGATATTGCAAGCTTCCAGATGTGGTATTATGCGAGTTAACAAGCATTTTTCAAACAGTTTAGACAAACAAGATAGAAGGCTTATTGGTCTGTATGATGACGGAATTGTGTGGTCTTTTCCAGGCTTCGGTATCATTATAATAATGGATTTCTTCCACTTTTTTGGGAAATAGCCAAGATTAATGATTCCATTAAATAGTTTGCAGACGACCTCTATAGCGCATTTTGGAAGTTCGATCAGCATCTTTGGGGTCAATAGGTCACCACCGGGAGCCTTTTTTGGTTTTAGCCCTCTTATGACTTTTTCGATTTCGTTCGGCCGGAATGGAGGTGCGGCTGGCTGAGGGGAGGACTCTGGCTGAATTACTGGCAGGAGGAATGAATTTGAGGCTGGGTTTGGCTGGAAGACACTTTGGAGATGTGTGGCGAATGTTTCAGCTCGGTCTTCGTTGCTGCGAGCCCAGCATCCCGAAGAGTTTCTTATCGGGGTGGTCGTTTCAATTGGGGCACTAAGGTTTGGGTGGGCCCTCCACAGGGGGTACTTTGTGCTTGTTGGCGAGAGATTCTGGATGTACCTCAGCTGTGCATTTTCTTCCTGTTGGTGAAGAGCCTGGTCGAGTGATCGGGTTGCTTCCTTAAGGCGTTGTTTTGAAGCTGGTGATCTGCTGTTTTGCCAATCACGACGCGTGCGCCTCTTTTCTCGCACGAGCTGTTCGATTTGCTGATTAGATTTGAAGTGTTTGTTTCGGTCTACTTCTTTCCTATGAGGAGTAGAGATTTTAGCTGCCGCAACGAGTACTTCTTCCAGGGCGCTCGTAGTGTAGTCGATGTCCGATTCCATGTTAAAATCCGGGGCGAGTTCTATGTGGGCACTCACGTACTTTTTGTATTTTAGCCAGTTTGTTTTTGTCGTCGTCAGACTGAAGGGGTGTTCGGTTATTTCTGGGCTTTGAAGAAGCGTTAGAAGCACAGGCGAGTGGTCTGATGATAAGTCCGAGACTGCTTTGGCACTTATTAGATTGCGAGGTATGTTTTTTGTCACTGCAAAATCAATAAGGTCTGGGAGCTTTCGTGAGTCTGTTGGCCAGTATGTGGGACTTCCAGGGGAAACGTAGTCCAGTTTATTTTTCACATTTATAATTGCATTGTACAATTGTCTTCCTTTGGGAGTCACTAGACGTGATCCCCAGTGCGTATGTTTGGCGTTGTAGTCTCCTGCGGCTATAAATCGATCCCCAAGTGAATTGTAGAAGTCCATAAATTGTCCTTCCGAGATTGCGAAACGAGGAGGGCAGTAAACGGCAGCGATTGAAAGGATTCCGTTGCTTGACTGAATTTGTATCGATGTGGCCTGCAAGAAGTTTGTTGCAAACCTTTTGTGAAAATGGTGTTTAATTCGTTCTCTGATTAGAACTCCAGTTCCGCCGTGGGCTTTTCCATCTGGATGATCTGTGCGGTAGATTGTGTAGCCTCTTATATGAAAGTTGTATTTGCTTGTAAGATGCGTTTCCACCAGTAGCATTACGTCAATATGGTTTTCGGTCAAGAATTGTGACAATTCTAGTTTATGCCGTGAGACACCATTGGCGTTCCACATTGATATTCGTAGCGCCTGCATAGATTATTTGGACTGTTGTGCTACGAGCAGCTGTATCACCATATTCTGGTTTTGAACAAGCGTTTGCATGGTCGTTTTCATGAATGACATAAGCTCCATCATACTTTGTTGGAGGGTAAGCATCATAGTTTCCGTTTTGCTGTGTGGCTGTTCTGGGGCCTGTTGAGCGCTTTGAGAGTTAGGCTGAATTGGAATTTCCCTTCCAGATCGTAGAGCATCGGCATAGGAGAAGCCGTTGGTGGTGTTTAGTGGACCGAATGAGGATCTCGCAGCTTTGGCGAAGAAGACGTCTGGCGTGGTTTTTGACGAAACGTACGCATTCTGTGGATTTTGGTTGCGCGTTGCGGTCGCTTGACGCATGCGACTCTTTAACTCCTTATACACAATACATCCTCTATAGTTTGCCGTATGGCTGCCTCCGCAGTTTCCACATTTCTTCACGGTACTGTCCTTTTTTGTAGTGCAGCAAGGGGACTTGTGGGCGTCCCCGCAGACTACACAGACAGCCCGAAGTGTGCAGTAAGACCTTGTGTGTCCATACTCTTGACAATTAGTGCATTGCACTGGACCGTTACGTTTATGTGGCTCTTCAACAGTGATTTTCCGATGCAAAAGATATTGCAGGTTGTAGATTGGGTGGACTTCGTTCTTCTTCAGCGACCTGCTTTCAGGCTCGAGCTCGACCTTGAAGAGGGGTTGTGGCTTTTTATCTTTATTTAGAATGTTAATAACATTCTTGGCGGCGAAGCCCTTTTCTTTAAGGGCGGTTTTTATTTCCTCGGCGGTAACATCAGGTTCTATTCCCTTTACTACCACTTGTAGGCCCTTACTGCTTTTCAGCTGGTACGTGTAATAGTTTTTCTGTACAGTGTCCAGATATTTGGACACGATTCGGAAGTGCTCTTCAGTCTTGGTTTGCACCTTTGTTTCATGGATGTTCCCTTTGATAAGCGAAACAACATGAAAGTTTTCACCGTTCCCGATCAACGACGCAATTTTGTTGACCAGGGCACTCGAGCTTTTTTCCCTAATATAGATTGAAGGGGGCTTGGGTTTTTTTGCGGTGTCTTGGGCTGGTTGGTTTTCCTCAGCCTCCGCCAGTAGGGCAAATCTGTAAGTAGTGGATCTGTCTGGTTCTTTATCGATATTCAGGACACGGTTAATTTTTGTTTTGTTGCCTGCCGGATTACTCTGCGGGCTAAGCTTGCGCTTAATTTGGATGTAGCGATCCATTCCAGTCTGTGTGGCCGTTACCGCTTTGGCACTTTCCGAGGTTGTTGTTTTTGTACTCGCTGTAGTCGTTGACGTCGCGGTACTTTGAGTTGCAGAGGTTTTCGCTGTTTTTGCAGAAGTTGTAGCGCTGCTTGTTGTTGGTGCGAAATTTGTTTCCGATATTGGAGGGGGGGTTTTACACTGCGAACTCCATGACGCGGGAGTCGGAGTGAGCAGAGCGGGTGAGCAAGACCGTGCCCTTTGGGTTTCAGCGGTCAGTAAAGCCGGGTTGCTTTTAAGCGCCGATTTTTCCACTTCGGTATCGCGGGTTGAAAAGTAAGAGTAGAAGCCGTTTCTTTGGTTCACTGAACTTCTACGCTCGTTCTTTTGGTCGTTGCTCAATGAGCTCATTGCGTGGTACGTATTTTTTTTTTTTTTCAATGCACTAGTTTTGGTTTAGCACATTACAACTGTTATAAAAAAAAAAAAAAATTAATTAATTAATTAATTAATTAAAACTATTAATCTCAGCCAAATTATATTCGTTTCATTTTTTAATGTAGCTACTGGGAAAGAACTTATATTTTTAATAGACACAGGTGCAGACATTTCCATTCTAAAAGAAACTTCGAAACAAAACATTCAAAATGATTACATCATAGACATAAAAGGCATAAGTCAAGAAATAATAAAATCCCAAGGTTTAGTTTCTATAGAGATACAGACCACCAATTACATAATTCCACACGATTTTCATATCTTAAATTCACATTTCCCAATTCCATGCGATGGAATAATAGGCATCGGCTTTATCAAAAAATACAACTGTCAATTAGACTTCAAGCCATCTGAAGATTGGCTTATAATTAGGCCCAATAATTTAAAATTCCCAATTAAAGTACCAATAGCTCATAGTTCTGGCAATAATTCAATACTTCTGCCAGCAAGATCCCAAGTTATTCGGAAAATTGAACTTAATTCAACAGCAGACAGTGTATTAATTCCAAATCAGGAAATTTAACATGGTATTTACGTTGCAAATCCCATAGCAACATCCAATAATGCCTTCATAAGACTATTAAACACAACAAATAACGACCAAGTAGTGAGTACAGATAATCTAATATATGAATGACTTTCGAACTACGATGTAGTCAACACAAATCCAGACAATAGAAAAAAATCCGTACTATCACAACTGTCAAAAAACTTCCCTCCACAGTTCAAGTCTCAGCTTACTAGCCTATGCACCCAGTATAGCGATATATTCGGATTGGAAACCAAATCAATAACCACAAATAATTTTTATAAACAAAAACTGAGATTAAAAGATGCACCAGTTTATATAAAAAACTATCGAAGCCCACATAGTCAGGTGAATGAAATACAAAAACAAGTAGAAAAATTAATCTCAGACAGGATTGTCGAACCGTCAGTATCCGAATATAATAGCCCATTGTTATGTACTTGTTCACAATAGACTTCAAGCCATCTGAAGATGGCCATTTCAATCGCAAAGAAATGGCGATTAGTAATTGACTATCGCCAGATTAATAAAAAATTACTATCTGATAAATTCCCATTACCTAGAATTGATGATATTTATAATCAACTAGGTCGAGCAAAATACTTTTCATGTCTTGACTTAATGTCAGGATTCCATCAAATTGAACTAGAAAAAGGTTCAAGAGATATAACGTCTTTTTCAACGAGCAACGGCTTATATCGCTTCACGCGATTACCCTTCGGATTAAAAATAGCTTCTAATTCGTTTCAGAGAATGATGACTATTGCGTTCTCTGGTCTAGAACCTTCTCAACCGTTCCTTTATATGGATGACTTAATAGTAATCGGTTGTTCCGAAAAACATATTCTTAAAAACTTAACAGATGTTTTTGAGAAATGTGGGAAATTCAACCTAAAGCTACATTCAGAATAATGTTCATTTTTTATGCATGAAGTGACTTTTCTAGGTCATAAATGCACTGATAAAGGAATACTTCCAGATGACAAGAAATACGATGTCATTATGAACTACCCAGTTCCGCACGACGCGAACAGTGCTAGACGTTTTGTAGCATTCTGTAACTATTATAGACGCTTTATAAAAAATTTCGCCGATTATTCAAGATTATGATTATTATCTTGATTATTCAAGATAACAAGATTATGTAAAAAGAATGATCCTTTTAAATGGACGGATGAGTGTGAAAATGCATTCCAATACTTAAAAACAAAACTTATGGAACCTACCTTGCTACAATACCCAGATTTCACTAAAGAATTCTGCATAATAACAGATGAAAGTAAGCAAGCATGTGGAGCGCTTTTAACTCAAAATCATAATGGTCTCCAACTTCCCATTGCATACGCATCAAGAGCATTTACAAAAGGTGAAAGTAACAAATGTACTACTGAGCAGGAATTAGCTGCAATTCACTGGGCGATATTATATTTTAGACCATATATATATGGAACACATTTCTTAATAAGAACAGACCATAGGCCTTTAATATACCTTTTCTCAATGACCAATCCCAGTTCTAAACTGACACGTATGAGGCTCGAACTAGAAGAATATGACTTTACAGTCGAATATTTAAAGGGAAAAGATAATCATGTAGCTGATGCGTTATCAAGAATAACCATCAAAGATCTACAAAATATAACTAGAAATGTATTAAGAGTCACTACTAGATATCAAAGTAGACAAAAATTCCGCGCGGAAAATCAAGAACAAGAATTGCCAAGGCAATCTTTAAATAAAGCTTCTAAGCCCAACGTATACGACGTCATAAAAAATGATGAAGTACGTAAAGTAGTGACCTTGCAGATAAAAAATATGTTATGTTTATTTAAACAAGGCAGAAAAATTACTACAAGATATGATGTTAGCAATTTATATACTAATGGAGTTATTGATTTAGATCAATTTTTCCAAAGGCTTGAAATGCAAGTCGGTATACATAAAATCAGCCAACTCAAAGTGGCACCGTGGGAAAATATCTTTGAATATACTTCAATAGATAAATTCAAATTAATGGGCAATAAAATATTGAAAACATTAAGAGTAGCGCTACTCAACCCGGTGACCCAAATAACAAATTTAAAAGAAAAAGAAGCAATTTTGTCTACATTTCATGATGATCCAATTCAAGGAGGTCATACTGGCATATCAAAAACTTTGGCCAAAGTAAAAAGACACTATTACTGGAAAAGCATGTCTAAAGATATAACTGAGTACGTAAGAAAATGTCAAAAATGCCAGAAATCAAAAATAACTAAAACTAAATAAATGCTTTCGAGAGAGTGATAGTGGACACTATTGGTCCACTGCCAAAATCAGAAAATGGCAATGAGTATGCAGTCACTTTAATATGTGATTTAACTAAGTATTTAGTTGCCATACCTGTTCCGAATAAAAATGCCAATACTGTCGCTAAAGAAATATTTGAATCTTTTATCCTGAAGTACGGTCCAATGAAGACGTTCATTACGGACATGGGAACAGAATATAAGAATTCAATTATAGACGACTTGTGCAAATATTTAAATATTGAAAATATTACATCCACAGCACACCACCACCAGACAGTTGGAACAATAGAAAGAAGTCATAGAACTTTCAATGAATACATACGATCTTACATATCGGTTGATAAAACTGATTGGGACGTATGGCTTCAATATTTTGTATTCTGTTTCAACACGACCCTATGGCACATACTTATTGTCCATATGAGCTAGTATTCGGTAAAACAAGTAATTTGCCAAAACATTTTAATAGCATAGATAGTGTAGAAGCACTATATAATATAGATGACTATGCTAAGGAGAGTAAGTATAGATTAGAAGTAGCCTATAAAAGAGCTAGAGTTTGTAATGCGCTTGTTGTAATTTAAAAAAAATAATAAAAAGAACAAAATGCCTAAAAGTAAACCCCAGTTAGTTAAGTTTGGTATAGGAAAAATAGCCAAACAAAAAAGCTTGGTTAAGCTTAAAGTTCTTTATCTACTGATAATCAATTATCTAGCTAGAATTTATCATTTAAGTTCGGTCTAAGCGTAGAATAAGCAGCGGCCAAGTTCTTTTTCTCTTGTGGCTGCTAAGATAAGCGCATTGATCGCGGTTAAACTCACAGTATATATATTTAACCCAGGAAAAAAGAAAAAAACACGTGGTGAGGATTTCCATATAAGTTTCCAAAACTTATACGCCGAGGGAAGTGAGCAGCGCCCAGTGCAATTAAAGTGAATTAATTTTTTTGTGGTGCCAATTTAAGGTAAATAAAACCTTTGGGTTCGGCCTCACGTGGTTTTTGTTCAATTCGACTTATTTTTTGTAGGTCGAATTGGCACCCAGTAAGAATCAAATTTTTATTGTTCTTACATTGGGAATAAGTTTATAAGTCCCCAACTAGCCAGTTTTACCCCTAAGAAGGGCTTGCAGCGCCACACCGCGGGATCAGATGGATTAATTTAACTTGGTGTGAGAAATTAAATTTTCTATGGAGATAAGGTGCATGTGCCAATAATTTTTCCCTCATTAACTAAAACCCGCCAATGGCCAGCATATGCACCCCAATTATTCTCATCATACCAATGACGTCACTCATCGCCCCAAGACAGTTATGCCTGTCCAATGTTGGTTTCTGGAATAATTAAATTTATTTAGTTTTTTATTTTTGGTAGTAGTTATTTTTTTTTGGAGCTTGGATTTTAATAATGAAAGAAGATAACGGTTCCAGTTCCCTTAATTTTTTATTTCTTATTTAATTACTTAAATACAAAAAAAAAATGAATGGTTCGGAAATATTAATCAGTTGGTGAATATATATATATACATGAATACAAAATAACCCTTATACCCCAAAAATTATAGATTCATCGCTCAACCCGACAAAAGATCTTTTGGACGTGGAAAAATAAACTCGATGTAAGTGGAAAAAAAAAAAAAAAACACATTATTCCAAATTAAAAATACTTTTTGTGGTTATGCCGATTTTTCTCAGTGTACCAAAAGCTTTACACGAAAGATTTTTATTTCCCTAACGGTGAAATAGAACCATGCGGTTTGCAACTAAAATACCGAACAATGGTACACTGAAAAAAAAAAAATATGGCGCGTGAATGCTAACGTTGTTGATTTTATATATATTTTCCTATTGAATATATTCCCGAATATTAATTTACGGCCTTCCGCTCTAACTTAAGGAAAGAAAAATGAATTTTTTTTTCATAAATTAATTAATTAAAATTTAATAAAAATTAATGGAATCTTGGAATATTATTTTTATATTATATTTTTTTTGCTGAATTCCACAATTAAAAACATTTCTAATGTTAATTAAAATCCCTTGCTATTAAATTTGAATTGAAAATAAATAAGTCACTTAAAGACATTTTAAGAAATAAATTTAGGAAATAATATTAGAGAATACATGCTATGGAAGTCCAGATTCTCTTAATAAACATTGTACTTAATAGCCATATATATTATCATTTCATTATTATTAATTCAACTTACTATTTCTTATGCCGACTATTAAAGATACAAATTCTAAGTTAATTTTTTTTCGATTATAACATATCTACTAAATACATTTAATTTTATACTTAACTTTAATTTCCCCTTATTTTTGCCTTATGCAACCTTATAACTATGAATAAATTTTATAACGTTTAAAAATGAATTGCTAAATCTATTATCTGTGGGAGTCATACAGGATGAAGATGGCAGGTGAAATTAGATAGCCGATTTCCTTGGTATCGCCAATAATTATTTCGCGGAACTGGTGATCATGGATGGGTGGGCAACAGCTGTGGCAAAACATCCGCCCAGCTTTACGTCATCTGCTGCAACTACACCAGCGCAGTGACAACGGCCTTAGTTACTTTGAATGTCGAAAGCAATGCAAGAATCCTTTTTGTCCCACTTCCCGCTATTTCCTTCAATACGTACTAACCCCCCGCACGCGAATTTCTTTTAAATAATCGATTGATAACTGCGAGCGAGTAGCACAAGGACCCTAGAGATCCACTACCATCTACCGACCAAAAAGCCGGAACCAGCGCGTGCAACCTCCTTGCAGCTACACTTCCATCTGCCCGCTTACATGGTTACATGTTACAATATTATTTAAAATGGCGCCCAACGTGGGGCCAGCCGTTTAAGGCTGCCCAAGAAAATAAAATGTCAAAAAATTAGATACCTATGTCATTCCATCCGACATATACCCTCGTACGTATTAGTTAGTTTCGGATGCCACTTCGGATCCAAGAAATTCTCATAGACTTCAAGGCCAAGTGTTTAACTCCGATAACTATGTAGATACTGTGGTTAAGCTCCTACTTCCTGGATGCGTTACATCTTTAATTGGATATAACTCCGGAGTCAACGCGGCT
This sequence comes from Drosophila bipectinata, assembly GCF_030179905.1. Taxonomy (NCBI): domain Eukaryota; kingdom Metazoa; phylum Arthropoda; class Insecta; order Diptera; family Drosophilidae; genus Drosophila; species Drosophila bipectinata. Next base: position 14,043,449 of record NC_091740.1, on the reverse strand, counting down.
TAACCTAGTTCCGGTGTTTAGGCAGAGATGGTGAAGTTTAAGCGTAATTGAATTGGCGGATTTCAGGCCGCAGTCATCCCTTAAAATTCCCATTATGTACTTTTCTCCGTTGTGGTTGAGAGATAAATCTGATTTGGAATATATCTTTGTCTGATGCAGGCGCCTTTCCAACAGAATATCCTCTCTAACCTATTCCCCTGTTGTGGCTCGAAGAGTATACGGATACCTTTACCTTTTGTCTGATGCAGACACTTTTCCAACCGAATCCTTCATGGCCATGGCTCAATCCTTATATTCAAAGCCTTGAAAATTCTTCTGGAAGATGTCCAATGATTCGGAAGATGGACCGCCGAAGTGTTACGAGGTTAACGAGTATAAAAATAATTAGGATCTTGCAACACTTTCGTTCATAAAAAGACAAAAATACAATTATTTCCTACCAGCCAGATGCAGAATGTATGACTCCCAGATTTTCTTTCGAATTTTTAACTCTTAAATTCATATATTCTTATATTATTATTTTTATAAAGTCATTCTTCTGATGTTGATGACAGTATATTTCACATAGTAGGTTAGAAGTAAAATTAAATTCTAAAATTACTAGGTAACCAAATTATATTAAGGAAACCCCGAAATGGTGTTATCCCATAGCACGGAGAATTTGTCTCATACGAGTGATACAGGAGAACATTGTTTTATTTGCTCCGAAATAATAGTTTACCAAGCGCAATTATTAACTACATCTTGTGGGCATATCTTTCACCGTGCGTGTTACAATTCCAAAGTAGGAAAGTCAAAAAGGTGTCCCGTCTGTAAGCAGGAACTAACCCAATCTAATTCAGCGTCTGTTGAAAACCTTAGTTCAGATCGATTATCTATTACAAGCACCCTCATGGCTTCAACATCTCAATCTCTACAGACTCGACTCCAAACAAAACGTATGGCTGCCGTACAACAGTCAGAGGTTCCTAATTTAGACTCGAACAATATGGCTCAGACCATCATCAACCAACCGCAAGAACCCACCAATGCGGCTGAAACGGTACCCTCAACTCTTTCCGAAGCAATAAAGGCAGCCATGATAGAACAAACTCAGATGATAGCTTCTAGCTTAACCGATCAGACTAACAAGATAATCCAAGCACTTTCAGGTTGCCTTCGTGATAGTAGTTTAGCTGGATCATCCAATGAATCTCCATCTTGTAGGCCATCGGTGGCACAATCGGGTTTGCCATCACAGAATCCACCGGAAACAAGATCAGAACCGTTCATAGGATTACCAACTCAGTTGCCTCATCCAAATCATTATGAAGTTCGACCCGATCGGGTAAGCCAAATAATGGCAAATTGGAAACTCAGATTCACTGGAAGGTCTTCTATGTCAGTTGAAGACTTTATCTATCGTGTAGAGGCTCTGACAATCCAAACTTTAGAGGGGGATTTTAAATTAACGGCCAAATATGCCAGTAATTTGTTCGAGGGCAGTGCTAGCGAATGGTTTTGGCGATATCACAAAAGTGTCACAGTACTTAACTGGCCAGGTCTGTGTCAGGCCCTTCGTGGACAATTTAACGATGATAGGACCGATAGAAGTATAAGGTCAGAAATAGAACACCGCAAGCAACGCCATAATGAACTGTTTGACGATTTCTATGGTGTCATAGCGGCCCTAGCCGACAAACTTTCAACCCCACTATCTGAAGCTTCCTTAGTGGAAACATTAAGATATAATTTATTACCGGAAATTCAACATGAGATATTGTACGTCCCTACAACTACTCTCAAGGAGTTAAGAACAGTGGTCCGCACAAGAGAAATGTTCTTAAGAACTGTCTCAAAACCGAATTCTCTATCGACTTCTCGACCCAATCCTAGGCGACAAGTCAATTCTCTTCAGAACCCAGAGGTGGCACCTTCATCAGATGAGGACTCAGGTCAGGATGAATATGAGCTGTCTGCGCTTGATGTTTCCTGCTGGAACTGTGCCGCTAAAGGTCACAGATATCAAGAATGTCTGGCTGATCGAAAAATTTTCTGTTATGGTTGTGGGAAGGCCGATACGTATAAACCTACATGTCGGACTTGTAACCCAACCGCTCAAAAAAACTACCAAGGGCGTGCACCACAGAAAAGTGCACGCAAACAGTTAATCAGCATAGCGACCAATACAGAGTAACACTTTCCGACGACCTCACGTCTGTAGGCCCACTACCGCAACCTAAATGTATACCATTCCCTATAACTAAGATAGGCGTTAAGAGAAAACGGTCTACTGGTCGTCGAGAAGCTTTTAAAAAACAATGTAAAATAGAAAAGAAATTAATCCTTTCATCCATATTAGATAATCCTCTTGACTTACGTCCTCACGCTCAAGTGATGCTTTGTGGAAAGTCTGTAGTTGGGTTAATGGACACTGGTGCTTCTGTAAGTTGCATAGGTGGTAGGCTTGCAAACGATCTACTTCAGGAAAACATTAAACACAAGTTATTGACCTCCAAAATCAAAACTGCTGACGGAAAAAGTCAAACTATAGTCGGGAAATTTTCAACTGACATTACTTACAGAGGAGAGACAAAAACCCTGTATTTTTATTTAGTGCCTACGTTAGTCGAAGACTTATATCTGGGAATTGACTTTTGGACCGCCTTTGACTTACTCCCGATGCATCTGTTAACCAAAAATCTTAATCTAGCCTCCATCAGCGATCCAAGTATGAGAGAACTTTCTAAGGATCAACAGAATTCATTGCAGAATGTTATCAAATTATTCCCGTCATTTTCAAAACAGGGACTAGGACGTACATCGTTAATTTCGCACTCGATCGATGTGGGAGAAGCTAAACCGATTAAGCAGCGACATTATGCCGTGTCGCCGGCAATTGAAAAACTTATGTATGACGAGCTCGATCGAATGCTCGAATTAGGAGTTATTCAAGAATCTAACAGCTCTTGGTCATCTCCAGTAGTGTTAGTGAAGAAACCAGGAAAAGTAAGACTCTGCGTAGATAGTAGGAAGGTGAATTCCGTCACCGTAAAGGATGCATATCCAATGCCGATAATCGATGGTATCCTAAGTAGATTACCAAAAGCTGAATTTATTACTAGCCTCGATCTAAAAGATGCTTTTTGGCAAATACCTCTAGACCCGAAATCTCGCGATAAAACCGCTTTCTCAGTACCCGGACGTCCGTTGTATGAATTTGTGGTCATGCCATTTGGACTCACTAATGCCCCGCAGTCCATGTCGCGACTTATGGATAAAATAGTTCCAGCCGATTTACGTAATGAGGTCTTTATATATTTAGACGACTTACTCATTGTCTCCGATACCTTCGAACGACATCTTGAAGTCTTATCGGTAGTCGCTTCCAACCTGGCTCGTGCGAATCTTACAATTAACGTTGAAAAAAGTAAATTCTGTCGGAAAGAGGTGAAGTATTTAGGACACGTGATAGGTAATGGTATTATTAGTACCGATCCTGACAAAATAGCTGCAGTAAGAGATTACCCAACACCCCGTTCGGTTAAGCAGGTTCGAAGATTCCTTGGTATGACCGGATGGTATCATAAGTTTATTAAGGATTATTCCGCTATTACTTCCCCGTTGACAGACACCTTGAAAACCAATCGGAAGTTTGAGTGGACAAGTGAAGCCCAGGAGGCTTTTGAGTCCATAAAGGCAAGCATGTGTGCAGCCCCAGTACTACACAGCCCCAATTTTTCTCTCCCGTTCTCACTTCATTGCGACGCAAGTCACACCGGAGTAGGTGCAGTCTTAATGCAAGTGAATAAAGATGGTGCAGAGGTGCCGATCGCGTTCATGTCAAAGAAGCTAAATCGTTGTCAACGTCAATACACTGTTACCGAGAAGGAGTGTTATGCTGCTGTGTTGGCCGTAAAAAAATTTAGAGCTTATGTCGAAGGACAGGATTTTGTAATAGTCACAGATCATGCCTCCTTAAAATGGCTTGTGACCCAGGCAGATCTAAGCTCGCGTCTCGCTCGTTGGTCCCTTAAGCTTCAAGGATTCCAATTCAAGATACATCATCGAAAAGGTACTCACAATGTAGTCCCAGACGCTCTCTCGCGAACCTTTACCGAAGACTTGTCAACCCTTGCTTGTGATAGCCTAATAGTTGACGTCAATTCCTCCGAATTTGATTCCACCGAATACGATTCGCTTAGGAGTAAGATCCGACTTAACAACTCTTCTCTACCGGATCTCAAAATCCAAGGTAAACATATATACCGACGCTCCGAACATGCAGAGGATACCAAAATTTCCGATGACCAATGCTGGAAACTTTGGGTTCCACGCCCACTCGTACCGAAAGCCATTAAGACTGCTCATGGAGACCCATTACATGCCCACGGTGGTATAAACAAAACCATAGAAAGGCTCCGACGATATTATTTCTGGCCTAACATGGTCAACGACGTAAAAACTTTTGTCAATAGTTGCGATATTTGTAAGGCCACGAAACACCCTAATCGATCGTTTAAACCTCCTATGGGAAACACTGGAATGCCCCAGCGTTTCTTTCAGAAGATATTTGTTGATTTTTTTAGACCATATCCACGAAGTAAATCGGGAAATGTAGGTATATTTGTGGTGCTCGACCATCTCACTAAGTTTCCTTTTTTGAAACCAGTCCGCAAGTTTACCGCCGACTCGATTGTGCGATATCTGGAAGAAGATCTATTTCATTGTTTTGGGGTTCCAGAATATGTGGTTTCTGATAATGGAGTTCAGTTTAAATCGCAAACTTTTAATTGCTTGTTAAACAAATATAATATCAGACATACATATACGGCATTTTATTCCCCACAGGCAAACGCATCGGAAAGAGTGAATAGATCAGTTCTTTCAGCCATAAAGGCTTACATAAACCCAAATCAGAGTAACTGGGACGAAAACCTTAGTAGCATTAACTGCGCTCTACGATCTGGAGTTCATCTGGCCATAAACACAAGCCCGTATAAGCTAACGTTTGGTCAACACATGGTCACGAACGGCGAAACCTTTCAACTACTACGAGATTTAGGTATGCTAGAAGATCGAAGTGTCCAATTTAATAAGGAAGACTCCCTTGACATTTTACGTAGTAAAGCCCAGAATACCATGATAGCTCAACGTAATCGGAATGAAAGGTTCTACAACACACGAACCAGGGAGGTTTCTTTTAAAGTAGGTCAAGAAATTTTCCGACGCAATTTCCAACAAAGCAATTTCGCAAAAGGGTTTAGCTCCAAGCTGGCTCCCAATTACCTTAAAGCGCGAGTGCGAAGGAAATTAGGGAAGGTATACTACGAGCTAGAAGATCTACAAGGCCGCTTGATCGGGAATTTCCATGCCAAAGATCTTAAGCCATAAGCGTAGACAACAAGCGGGAATCTTCCTTGTGTTGTTCCACCCCAAGTTAGATTTTAGTGGGGGGGAAAATGTAATGCGCTTGTTGTAATTTTAAAAAAATAATAAAAAGAACAAAATGCCTAAAAGTAAACCCCAGTTAGTTAAGTTTGGTATAGGAAAAATAGCCAAACAAAAAAGCTTGGTTAAGCTTAAAGTTCTTTATCTACTGATAATCAATTATCTAGCTAGAATTTATCATTTAAGTTCGGTCTAAGCGTAGAATAAGCAGCGGCCAAGTTCTTTTTCTCTTGTGGCTGCTAAGATAAGCGCATCGATCGCGGTTAAACTCACAGTATATATATTTAACCCAGGAAAAAAGAAAAAAACACGTGGTGAGGATTTCCATATAAGTTTCCAAAACTTATACGCCGAGGGAAGTGAGCAGCGCCCAGTGCAATTAAAGTGAATTAATTTTTTTGTGGTGCCAATTTAAGGTAAATAAAACCTTTGGGTTCGGCCTCACGTGGTTTTTGTTCAATTCGACTTATTTTTTGTAGGTCGAATTGGCACCCAGTAAGAATCAAATTTTTATTGTTCTTACATTGGGAATAAGTTTATAAGTTCCCAACTAGCCAGTTTTACCCCTAAGAAGGGCTTGCAGCGCCACACCGCGGGATCAGATGGATTAATTTAACTTGGTGTGAGAAATTAAATTTTCTATGGAGATAAGGTGCATGTGCCAATAATTTTTCCCTCATTAACTAAAACCCGCCAATGGCCAGCATATGCACCCCAATTATTCTCATCATACCAATGACGTCACTCATCGCCCCAAGACAGTTATGCCTGTCCAATGTTGGTTTCTGGAATAATTAAATTTATTTAGTTTTTTATTTTTGGTAGTAGTTATTTTTTTTTGGAGCTTGGATTTTAATAATGAAAGAAGATAACGGTTCCAGTTCCCTTAATTTTTTATTTCTTATTTAATTACTTAAATACAAAAAAAAAATGAATGGTTCGGAAATATTAATCAGTTGGTGAATATATATATATACATGAATACAAAATAACCCTTATACCCCAAAAATTATAGATTCATCGCTCAACCCGAAAAAAGATCTTTTGGACGTGGAAAAATAAACTCGATGTAAGTGGAAAAAAAAAAAAAACACATTATTCCAAATTAAAAATACTTTTTGTGGTTATGCCGATTTTTCTTAGTGTACCAAAAGCTTTACACGAAAGATTTTTATTTCCCTAACGGTGAAATAGAACCATGCGGTTTGCAACTAAAATACCGAACAATGGTACACTGAAAAAAAAAAAATATGGCGCGTGAATGCTAACGTTGTTGATTTTATATATATTTTCCTATTGAATATATTCCCGAATATTAATTTACGGCCTTCCGCTCTAACTTAAGGAAAGAAAAATGATTTTTTTTTTCATAAATTAATTAATTAAAATTTAATAAAAATTAATGGAATCTTGGAATATTATTTTTATATTATATTTTTTTTGCTGAATTCCACAATTAAAAACATTTCTAATGTTAATTAAAATCCCTTGCTATTAAATTTGAATTGAAAATAAATAAGTCACTTAAAGACATTTTAAGAAATAAATTTAGGAAATAATATTAGAGAATACATGCTATGGAAGTCCAGATTCTCTTAATAAACATTGTACTTAATAGCCATATATATTATCATTTCATTATTGTTAATTCAACTTACTATTTCTTATGCCGACTATTAAAGATACAAATTCTAAGTTAATTTTTTTTCGATTATAACATATCTACTAAATACATTTAATTTTATACTTAACTTTAATTTCCCCTTATTTTTGCCTTATGCAACCTTATAACTATGAATAAATTTTATAACGTTTAAAAATGAATTGCTAAATCTATTATCTGTGGGAGTCATACAGGATGAAGATGGCAGGTGAAATTAGATAGCCGATTTCCTTGGGATCGCCAATAATTATTTCGCGGAACTGGTGATCATGGATGGGTGGGCAACAGCTGTGGCAAAACATCCGCCCAGCTTTACGTCATCTGCTGCAACTACACCAGCGCAGTGACAACGGCCTTAGTTACTTTGAATGTCGAAAGCAATGCAAGAATCCTTTTTGTCCCACTTCCCGCTATTTCCTTCAATACGTACTAACCCCCCGCACGCGAATTTCTTTTAAATAATCGATTGATAACTGCGAGCGAGTAGCACAAGGACCCTAGAGATCCACTACCATCTACCGACCAAAAAGCCGGAACCAGCGCGTGCAACCTCCTTGCAGCTACACTTCCATCTGCCCGCTTACATGGTTACATGTTACAAGTTATGTTAGAAGCAAATAAGAATAGAAATAAACTACTATACGATCATAAAGTAAGGGATATAGATATATCAGTAGGTGACAAAGTTTTATTAAAAAACAAAACAGGTCATAAGTTAGATCCTAAATATACAGGTCCGTATATAGTAACGGAAATAGGAGATAGAGATAACATAGTAATAGCAAATAATACACATAAAAAACAAACCGTTCATAAGGATAGATTAAAAATCTTTATTTCATAAATTGCACTTAGTATGGCCATACAAAGACACACATACATAGATAAATAAATACACATATTCTTTTAATAATTTCATTTTCTATGATTCTAACAACATAAAACAAAACAAATAAATAAATAAAAAAAAAAAGATGTATTAATTAGAAATTTTTATTATAAAAATAACTTTATTATATTACGTTATTTTTTCAAAAGGAGGAAGATGTAGTATGCAAATATATTGAATACCCACTGTACCGAAAGTACTTAAAGGGTGCGCACTGTAACACTTTGTTGCAGTGTTTACATTATCCAAAGTCCCGGTCATAAACCCTAAGTGGCCGAAATATGAACCGATCGTTATGGCTTAGCCCTCACATAGAAAGTGCTAGTGTCAGCATAATCGTAACAAACGGTCAGCATATGCATACCCCTCGCGCCTCCACTTGAGAGCGCATAACAACGTATATTATTATATTCCTTTATACACAAAAACATAGCCGTCTCTCTGCCGCCGCCTGCGAGCAGCGCTGCTACGAGACTTAGCCTTACTTAGACTTAAGAAATATTGTAAAAGAACAGAGATATTTTGATCGTTGGAGCGGCACCTCAGCTGCTCCTTCCAAACAAAAACCAACCAAACTCAACTCTTGGTAATATCATTCATAACAATATTTTGCACCTGCTCTTGACGCCGCTCCTCGGAGTCCCCTCGACGAGTAGCATGCGCTGCGGCGTCCCGAACCCGTTCCGGATGTCGGTACTCCGGAATAGTCCTCCGTGTCGCATGATCAGCAGTATTTTGCACCTGCTCTTGTTGCCGCTGCTCGGAGTCCCCTCGATGAGTAGGACGCGCTGCGGCGTCCCGAACCCGTTCCGGATGTCGGTACTCCGGAATAGTCCTCCGTGTCGCATGATCAGCAGTTTTTTGCACCTGCTCTTGTTGCCGCTGCTCGGAGTCCCCTCGACGAATAGGACGCGCTGCGGCGTCCCGAACCCGTTCCGGATGTCGGTACTCCGGAATAGTTCTCCGTGTTGTATGATCAGCAGTATTTTGCACCTGCTCTTGTCGCCGCTGCTCGGAGTCTTCTCGACGAATAGCACGCGGTGCCGCGTCCCGAACCCATTCCGGATGTCGGTACTCCGGAATATTCCTCCGTGTCGTATGATCAGCAGTATTTTGCACCTGCTCTTGTCGCCGCTGCTCGGAGTCCTCTCGACGAATAGCACGCGCTGCGGCGTCCCGAACCCGTTCCGGATGTCGGTACTCCGGAATAGTCCTCCGTGTCGCATGATCAGCAGTATTTTGACGAATAGCACGCGCTGTGGCGTCCCGAACCCGTTCCGGATTTCTGTACTCCGGAATACGCCTCCGTGCCGCATAATCAGCAGTATTTCGACGAATAGCACGCGCTGTGGCGTTCCGAACCCGTTCCGGATGTCGGTACTCCGGAATAGTCCTCCGTGTCGCATGATCAGCAGTATTTTGCACCTGCTCTTGTCCCCGCTGCTCGGAGTCCTCTCGACGATTAGCACGCGCTGCGGCGTCTCGAACCCGTTCCGGATTTCTGTACTCCGAAAAAGTCCTCCGTGTCGCATGATCAGCAGTATTTCGACGAATAGCACGCGCTGTGGCGTCCCGAACCCGTTCCGGATGTCGGTACACCGGAATAGTCCTCCGTGTCGTATGATCAGCAGTATTTTGCATCTGCTCTTGTCGCCGCTGCTCGGAGTCCTCTCAACGAATAGCACGCGCTGCGGCGTCCCGAACCCGTTCCGGATGTCGGTACTCCGGAATAGTCCTCCGTGTCGCATGATCAGCAGTATTTTGCACCTGCTCTTGTCGCCGCTGCTCGGAGTCCCCTCGATGAATAGGACGCGCTGCGGCGTCCCGAACCCGTTCCGGATGTCGGTACTCCGGAATAGTACTCCGTGTCGCATGATCAGCAGTATTTCGACGAATAGCACGCGCTGTGGCGTCCCGAACCCGTTCCGGATGTCGGTACACCGGAATAGTCCTCCGTGTCGTATGATCAGCAGTATTTTGCATCTGCTCTTGTCGCCGCTGCTCGGAGTCCTCTCAACGAATAGCACGCGCTGCGGCGTCCCGAACCCGTTCCGGATGTCGGTACTCCGGAATAGTCCTCCGTGTCGCATGATCAGCAGTATTTTGCACCTGCTCTTGTCGCCGCTGCTCGGAGTCCCCTCGATGAATAGGACGCGCTGCGGCGTCCCGAACCCGTTCCGGATGTCGGTACTCCGGAATAGTCCTCCGTGTCGCATGATCAGCAGTATTTTGCACCTGCTCTTGTTGCCGCTGCTCGGAGTCCCCTCGACGAATAGGACGCGCTGCGGCGTCCCGAACCCGTTCCGGATGTCGGTACTCCGGAATAGTCCTCCGTGTTGTATGATCAGCAGTATTTTGCACCTGCTCTTGTCGCCGCTGCTCGGAGTCTTCTCGACGAATAGAACGCGGTGCCGCGTCCCGAACCCATTCCGGATGTCGGTACTCCGGAATAGTCCTCCGTGTCGTATGATCAGCAGTATTTTGCACCTGCTCTTGTCGCCGCTGCACGGAGTCCTCTCGACGAATAGCACGCGCTGTGGCGTCCAGAACCCGTTCCGGATGTCGGTACTCCGGAATACTCCTCCGTGTCGCATGATCAGCAGTATTTTGCACCTGCTCTTGTCGCCGCTGCTCGGAGTCCTCTTGACGAATAGCACGCGCTGTGGCGTCCCGAACCCGTTCCGGATTTCTGTACTCCGGAATAGTACTCCGTGTCGCATGATCAGCAGTATTTTGACGAATAGCACGCGCTGTGGCGTCCCGAACCCGTTCCGGATTTCTGTACTCCAGAATAGTCCTCCGTGCCGCATAATCAGCAGTATTTCGACGAATAGCACGCGCTGTGGCGTCCCGAACCCGTTCCGGATGTCGGTACTCCGGAATAGTCCTCCGTGTCGCATGATCAGCAGTATTTTGCACCTGCTCTTGTCGCCGCTGCTCGTAAAGTAAACAATAAGAACAATACGAATTACGAAGGATTAAATTCATCCTTCATAAATCTCATATTAAAGGACGCTTTTAGGGGAATAGACATACCAAAATATATGTATCAACCATTATTTCATATATATTTTAAACACACACTTTTTTTCACTGGTAAAAAAAAACCTGCACTCTTGAACTTTAATCCCTTAACCCTTTAAGGTTACACAGCTTAACCCTTTTTGTCAAGGCAATAAAGTGTCAGGATCATTTTATATACCTGTTTTACCTGTTGTGTTATAATCTTAGGCGTTACGAATATTTACAGCCCAAATTTGAGGGATAAAATTATTCCGATTCGACAAATCAAAGGTAATAAATGATATTTCAAAGTTACTTAGTCCCCATATAATAATAATAATTAATTAATAATAATGATTCATACCTGTACTACCTGTTACGCAATTGAAAACCCTTGCACGTGTTCCTTCAACGAAGGATGATTTTCACTGAACCAATTAGTGGCATTACCTAGCTATAAGGTCATCATGGGATAATCACATGGTTTTTTCGTAATAAAAATTCGGGTGTTATTTAAGAAGGAAAGGGTTGTTAACTTGGAAATGAAATAAACTTGAAATGAAAATTGCCTGAATCCCATAGCATTGTTAAAAATTATGAAAAGGCTAGCTACATATATCCTTATATAAAAGGATATAATTAGCCTTATACAAAAGGCTAAATTAAAAAGTATACTAAATACAGAAGAATAATTTCAGTGCTCAATTTTTTTTCCATAATTTACTGCAAGGGTACATCAACTTTGGCTTCGCCCGAAGTTAGCTTTCCATTCTTGTTTTGTCCATCTCTTTCTAAATGTGGCTTGTTATCGACTCTTTTCAAGGTGAAACCCTTTTTTTTGTCAGGGCCCAATGGAGTACCAGGCTGTGTTCTGAAAAATTACGCCTTGTAAACCTTAAAATTGTAAGAATTGTACAATTTAAGGGTGCGTTAAACCAAAGATTATACAGTACATAGATGGGACATCTCATACAAAGAAAAATTTTCTATGGCGGGTTCCAGCAGTGGAACCCGCTGGAACGAGCGGGTTCCATTGCGCGACAAGTTAAGTTTAAGAAATTTTTCGCGCGACAATGAATGAGGAATAGCCGAGTGGTAGAGTGCTTGGCTGGTGTGCAAAGTAAAACGAGTTCAAACCAGGCTCGGGAAGTCCATTTCTTTTTAATTTTAGATTTAAAATTTTATACATTTTTATTTATATTATATTTTTATTATTTTAATGTATTTTTCTTAATTTATAATCCAATAAAAAAAATACCAAATTGTAAAATAACCTTAACATCGTCTCCGTTCGTAGTGGAACCCGCTGTAAAAATGTCTATAAGTGCGGGTTCTACGGCATTTTGGCAGGCCGCGTCGTGGAACCCGCTCTCAAATGTTTTCATTTTTTCCGTCGTGGAACCCGCTGTAATAATGAAAACATATGAGAGCGGGTTCCACGACAAACGGCTGGCAGATGAGATAGGGAGAGAGAGAATTCTATTTTTAGATCGTAACATCTTTGGAACGATGAAAGTTTGAAACGTTGTAACCGAACCAATGTAAGAGTAAAGAGATCAGAAATATCTTTTACTATCCTTACTCGTCAGCTCTGTTTTTGGTATGGATTCTAGTGCCTCCTCTAACACCAATTTTAAGTATCATAAAATCAACTTCGAGGTTAACCTAGATGGATAGTGCGTGGTCCTTATTCATGGGGTCCTGGGTTCGACTTTATTAGCGGATTTCATTAAGTTTTAGTTTTATGATTTTTTTTTTTAATTTAATTTTATTTTTATTTTTTTTTTTTTACTTTTAATATTTTACGTTATTAATTTTATTTTTAATTGCATTCTATAAAAATTAAAGTAAAAATAAGTGACGGACGTGTCGGATGACAAAATGCCGGAAGGACTTCCTTGAAATTTTATTAGCCGGACATAATGAAGAACAAAACAATTTTACAAAGTTCAAAGTCCTTACGAGGATTTGAACACAGAAAAATTACACATAGAGTAACTACTCTATGCATTACGCAACTACCACATCGGCGCATCGAAAACAGAAACGAGAAATTGAAATTGAAATTTGGAAGCCAAAACATTTTTACTTCGTCGTGCGAGCAGTCACACATACACACATAGGTTCACATTTTTGTTGACGGATACATGGAAAGAGTTCTAAAAATATAATCGTATGCATGTGCGTTCCCCCCTCACCAACAAGCTCGACGCAAACAGTTGACCGTTTTGGGCCCTGATGTCCCATCTATGTACTTTATAATCTTTGGTTAAACCAAGGGTGGCCAAGCTCTGCATACGGCATAGCAAAGTCCCATAAAAATGAAAAAAATCACGAATACTTCGGTGCTAGAATTTTGCTTTGCAATTCGTCACACTGAAAAAATAACAATAACATAGTTTAGGAATTAAGAAAGAATTAGGAATTAAGAAAGTTCCTCCATTTTGTACAACTTATTATTATACTATAAAAAATAATGCATAGAGTCTTACTTAAAATGTAGTGCTATGCAGGGAGTCAAACATGTATGTGACTCTGCATGTTCCATACGAAAGAGCAATCTAACACCAAAGGTGGAACGAAAACAATGTCCACTCCATCCCTGCCTTAACCTCTTCAATCTATCTCTGGAAACTTCTATATTTTCCTTCATGTGAAAGGAATCTAATATTATTCCACTGCATAAAAACAGAAAAAATCAGACACTGACAATTATAGATGCATGTGCCATTTCTTTTTTCAGATTTTTGTCAGCTTTTTGAAAAATTGATTACTTTACATTTGCAACACCTTCGTAGCTCAATAATTTATCCTTGCTAGTAAGGTTTCATTTTGTCATGGATGGGTTTCCGAAATGGCTCACGAGCGGATTTTATTTACACTGACTTAAGGGGTTATATACCTTTTTTGTCGAAGAAAAAGAGGAAAGTTCGGATTTTTTTTTAGGTATGTAGCAATTATTTAATTACAGGGATGTTTTAATTTTTTGATAGTACACTTTATTAACAATGTTTGTGGTGGAAAAATATTAAATAATTTTTAAGCTGTTTCCCTTAGAGGCTTTTTTTTCGAGCCTTGCGGTGACAGTTCCCCAGGTCAAACAGGTCAACTTAAACCATAAAAGTAAAAAAATTTCATTAGTTTTGTGTATTTCCTTGTGCTTGAACGATCGATTTTAAAATTTTTATTTTTTTTTATTCATACGGGAACGTTTTATGCTAAAAATGAACTTTTTGGTCTCTAGAAATTTCACTAAAAAATTCATTTCGGCGAAAAACAGTTTGTGCGTGAAAAGTCGATCGTTCAAGCACAAAAGAGTTTCATTACGAACATTTAAAAAAAATTTTGAAGTAAATCGGTTCAGTAGTTTTCCGCCAATTCATGTCACCGCAAAGTCATTTTTCAAGAAATACCAATTCGAGATATTCGCGTTTAAAGTTTCAAGTTCAGTTCAAGGCCGCAATGAGGCGCGCGGTTAGGAGCGCTGTAACTTTTTTTCTACTGCTCCAATCTCTACGAAAATTATTCTCAAGGAGTTGTTCTTCAAGATAAAGCAATAAAAACATTTTCGAGTTTTTGAAAATAAAAAAGGTATATAACCCCTTAAGTAAAGCAGTTGACTCTGATAACCGTTCGTGTTATCGTGTTTAATCTGTTTTTATAGATGATTTTTGGTATTTTGTTTCTTTGGCCTATAAAAAGAACTTTGAATTTTGAATTTAAATTTTTCCATATATTATGCATATACTCAAGTATAAATGTAAGCAGTATTGCATGATAAGCAGTATTTTGCACCTGCTCTTGTCGCCGCTGCTCGGAGTCCTCTCGACGAATAGCACGCGCTGCGGCGTCCCGAACCCGTTCCGGATTTCGGTTCTCCGGAATAGTCCTTTGAGTCGTATGACCAGCAGTATTTTGCACCTGCTCTTGTCGCCGCTGCTCGTAAAGTAAACAATAAGAACAATACGAATTACGAAGGATTAAATTCATCCTTCATAAATCTCATATTAAAGGACGCTTTTAGGGGAATAGACATACCAAAATATATGTATCAACAATTATTTCAACACACACTTTTTGTCACTGGTAAAAAAAAAACTTGCACTCTTGAACTTTAATCCCTTAACCCTTTAAGGTTACACAGCATAACCCTTTTTGTCAAGGCAATAAAGTGTCAGGATCATTTTATATACCTGTTTTGCCTGTTGTGCTATAATCTTAGGCGTTACGAATATTTACAGCCCAAATTTGAGAGATAAAATTATTCCGATTCGACCAATCAGAGGTAATACATGATATTTCAAAGTTACTGTTTGGTCATTGAGAGTTTTTAATGCCGTAAATAAAAAATCAGAATTTAATTAGGTTCAACGTTATAACTTTATTCAGGCCGCATATGAAATTAGGATTTATGAGGATTTATAGAAAATATGGGAAATCCAATTTAGGATGCGAGCGCAGTAAGGAGATGAACGAGAGTGGCGCCAACCTTGCAGAATAGGCTGAGCGGATGCTCGCTAACTATAAACGCCGAAGTAGCAAAGCCGAGCGGCCGAAAGAGAGTCGGCTTGCGACCAGCAAAACATCAGTTACTAATTAATTGTTGTGTTTTAAATTAGTTGCTTGCTGCTAGACCCGACATTCTCCCCCCAGTTGGGGCTTCTACTCCAACTTCATCCTTAAGGGGCAAAAGGCACAGCTTAGTCACTGCTCGCTTGGTAATTCCAGATGAGGTTTATATCACCGCCACTCGAAAGATACCATCCCGACCAGGGATTAAGGGATTATCCCGACCGAAATGCGGAGATCGAGGAGGAATAAAATGCCATTCGATGGACTCCATAGAGCAAAACTCCAGCAGTGCCCGTTGATGCTCTTCGCTTAGAAATAATCGGCGCAGCTCCTTTAGCTCGTTCTTGGCTCCAACAAAGTTGGTTGCGTTTTCAGACCAAATATGTTGAGGCCTTCGGCGGGTGCATATAAAACGCTTCAAAGCCTGCAAAAAAGACATTGTGGACAGATCCCTTACAAGCTCCAGGTGGACGGCTTTAGTAGCAAAACAAATGAAAATGCTAATGTAACATTTTACTGGAGCCTTATTACGCACTTCCGGCTTATAATAGAACGGTCCACAAAAATCCACACCAGTGACTCCGAAGACCTGGGAGCCGCTAACTCTTTCCTCCGGGAGATCAGCCATAATGTGCTGCAACAGCCGAGGCTTAGTCCGGAAGCATCGGATGCATTTGTGTAATGCCTTCGTCACGGTTTTTCTCCCCCAATTGGCCAATATTGGGACCGAATAATTGCCAACAGTGCGCGAGGTCCCGTATGTAAATTTCGCTCATGGAAGTCAACAATTATAGCCTGCGTAACTGGATGGCTTCTTGGAAGTATAATTGGATGCTGACTATCAAAATCCAACGACGAATTTTTTAGCCGACCGTCTACGCGCAACAGTCCAAATTTGTCCAAGAAGGGAGAGGCTGAGGCAAGGGCACTGGATACCGCTATGTCCTTTCCATTTTGAAGAGCCTTTATTTCCTCTCAAAAATGCACACGTTGCACTAGCCGCAATAACAGCTGTGTTCCAGATTTTATATCGCTAGCCGTAACACCGTTGTGGTGAATTCGTTGAGAAAACTTGTATACGTAAGCGAATACCCTCTGCAGTGCTGGAAACGAATTAGCGTACTTAGACACCGCTGTTATATTCACGTACGGAGACTGAATGAGTAGGACCCTTGCACGTAACTCCAGGGTTGATCTCTCAGATGGGACCGCGGTTGGCCACGTCTCTTGGGATCCAACGAGAAACGGAGGACCATGAGACCACAGCTTATTCTCAACCAATTAATTGGGAAGAGCACCACGCGACAGGATATCTGCTGGGTTCAAAGAAGTGGGAACATACCGCCACTCCATTTCTCTAGTTAGTTTCTGAATGGTCGAAACTCAATTGGCGACGAAAACATTAAACCGAGAGGGTTCTTCTCGAATCCAAGACAGAGCCACAGCAGAATCGCACCAGCAAAAATACTTTCCAACGTAGACCTTCAACTGCTCTACTTCTGACATAAGTCGAACCAACAACTCGGCTCCCGATAACTCCAGCTTAGGCACCGTAACAGTCTTTAACTGCGCAACTCGGGACTTCGAACAGAGTAAATAGCTTGCAGATCCTGCGCCCTTGGACACGACATACACGCATGCCCCATACGCCTCAATGCTGGCATCACAGAATCCATGGACCTCCACCTCGGATTTCGATGTTAGCACCCATCTAGGGAATTCGGCGCGCTGCGTACTACCAAAGCTGCTAAAAATCATATTCCAGTCGCAGTGAAGAGCTTGAGGAAGACTTTCATCCCAGGACAACTTCTCACGGCACAGTTTCTGGAGAAAGATCTTTGCCTTTGAAATTACAGGACCAACAAGGCCTAAGGGGTCATAAAGCCGAGCGACTGAAGAAAGCACAATGCGCCTAGTGGGCTTTGAGATTGATTAAAACCCTTCAAAAGAAAATAGCAAGCGGTCAGTTGCAGGATCCCAAGCCAGACCCAGTGTCTTTGTGAAGTTGCTACCATCATCAAACTTTAGGAAAGACTCCCGATCTTCTTCAGGCACCTTATCCAGAACGTCAGCAACATTGGAGCACCACTTCCTTAACCGAAAATGGCCTTTTGCAAGGATCGCGGATGTTTGCTGCATTATGCTAATAGCTTCATCTATAGAGTCGCCTCCGCAAAGCAGATCATCCACATAAAAGTCGCGACGCAGAATTTCGGCCCCCTTTGGAAACATTATTTGCTCATCATCTGCCAACTGATGCATTGTCCGAACTGCTAAAAATGAGGCAGGCTTCGTTCCGTAGGTGACCGTGTCCAGCTTAAAAACCTGTAACTCATCTTGGGTGGAATCCCGCCAAAGAATACACTGAAGATAGCTGTCCTCAGGAAAAACCCTGACGCAACGATACATTTTACAAATATCTCCAGTAATGGCCACCCGATGGCATCGGAACCTTAACATAATATGCAGTAACTTTGGCTGAATAACTGGGCCAGACATCAACACTTCATTCAATGAATATCCAGAAGTTGTGACAGCAGATCCATCAAAGACAACCCTGAGCTTGGTTGTTGAACTGTCCTCCTTTAAAACACAATGGTGTGGAAGAAAGTATTGACCAGTGACGCTCGCATCAGAAGGGACTGGAGACATGTGACCCAACTCCAGATACTCCTTTATGAAGGCAGCATATTGCTCCTTTAATTGAGGATGGCGACAGAGCTTCCTTTCGAGGGAAAGAAATCGTCGAACGGCTTGCGGGTACGACTCTCCCAGTAGCTTAGAACCGCATTTTAACGGAAGCCTCACAGCGTAAGCGCCGGAATCCAGCTGAGCAACATGTTGCACGAAATGCGCATCGCAATCTAGCTCTTCCTTCGTCCGCTTCACAATAGGCTCGGAGCAGTCTTCGATTTCCCAAAATCGGCGGAGCAAAGAATCCAGCTGATCATCCAGCATTGTTGCGCTCTCCGGAACATCCTTGTGAGCAGTGGAAACGAGTGATCTTCTCTGGACATGTGAACCGCCTCCACACACGACCCATCCAAGTCGAGTTTTTCTGCAGCAATGGCAGGCCGGCTGAGAGCTTAATTTGCCCAACACACAAAAGCTCATAAAACAGACTGGCTCAGATAAGGAGGTCGATGCGCTGTGGGCGGAAAAATTCAGGATCAGCCAGAGAAAGATTGCCAGGAATATTCCAGCTGGAGACATCCAAACTGAAGCTAGGCTGCAGGTCCGTGATATTGGCGGCGATGACGGCGTTAACCAGGGCCGAGTACTCGGAACAGTGGGAACGTAGGAGAACATCAACAGAGAATCCATCTGTCGCAAAGCCGGTATCTCCAATACCAGAAACCGCCATGAATGATTTGTACCTCCGGAGCTGCAGCTGACTTGCCAGCCGGGAAGTGATCACGTGCACCTGAGATCCAGAATCCAACAGAGCTCGGCATGGAACAAGGGATCCAGCGCGACTACAAACAAAAATGTTCGCTGTAGCAAGAAACGATATATCGCCGCTGTGACCTTGAGCAACTAGTGCATTAGCAGTGAACGGCGAAGAGGCTGCAGGCTCGGCGACCTCGGCTGTGGCTGACGTGGGAGGACCAACCAAAGGCTGGCCGCTAGATGCCGGCGGCTCCAGGACATGCAGCAGGCTGTGATGCCTCCTTCCACAACTGCGACAACTAGCAGCGAGGCACTCGCGCATGTGATGGCCCGTTTGCAGACACTTCCGACAAAGACCGAGTCGCCTGGCCTCACCAAGGCGAATCTCAGACGCATTGATAGAAATCGGGGCATGCAGACATTATATGGGACCATCCACCGCATAGAGCACAGGTAGAGGGAAGCGAATTAGTAACAATAAAGGATGATCTACCATTATTTGCACCTCGACGCCTTCCCACATGAGCGCCCGGGGCGTATGCAGCCATGACCACGTCCATAGCCTCCAGCGTCCTACACCGCTGCTCCAAAAATTCGGCCATCGACTCCCAAGTAGGGATGGCGTCTGAACCTGAGGAGTTTTGACTCTCCTCCCACTTGGCCTGGGTAGCTGGGTCCAACCTTTGAAGCAGAACTTGGACGATGATGCAGCTGGCGATCTGAACTGAAGTACCCAAATTCTTTAAGGCTCGCATATGGGCATTAAATATGTCGGAAAGACTTCGAAGAGCTGCTATTGAGCCACTTTCCAACAGACTGAGGCCCAGAATCTCGTTCACGTGTGCCTGAAATATTAAGCGACGGTTATTAAATCGTTTTCTCCAATAAATTCAGCGCAACATCATAGTTCTTGTCGGAGACTTCCAAGGAACGAACTGCTTCGAAAGCGGACTCCCGAAGGCAAGATCGCAACCTTTGCAACTTTTCCACCTTACTAATACGAGGATTGCTGCCGACGATGGTAGAGAAGATCGAGTGGAATTCAGCTCATTCCGAGTATCCACCGCTGAACGTAGGGAGCGGCAAAGGAGGCAGCACTTAAAAACTTTGACCTAATCCTGGGTCTGCCTGCATGGTGGACATTCCGTTGGCAAGGGTGGATGTGGGCAGCAATTCGAGATGAGCGAAGGGTCGTCTCGTGCTCAATTTCCGCCTGCATCGTCGCTACGAGCTCCGAAACAGTCCATCGAAGGTCACTGCTGATCTGCAAAATGTCCAAAATTTTATTTGCTCGCGGCGAACACGATCTGTCCCACTGCGTGCTCAGAACCGTAGCGGAATTGTGGAATGTATATATATATGAAGCTATGTGCGAGCGAATGCACTTGCGTTGTTGATCGTATGTTTGTATGAAGTCTATGCGCGGGCGAATGCACTTGCATTGTGGATCGTATGTTTGTATGAAGTCTATGCGCGGGCGAATGCACTTGCGTTGTGGATCGTAAATATGTATGTGTGCTTGTGAACTAACGTTTATGTTTATGCCTGTATGTATGTATAATATAATAATATATTATAATTTGTTGATTATTGTAAATAAACTTATTAGCCACGTATGATAATTTGATAATGATAATTTCACATAACACTGTTTACAAAATTGTTTTGTTTTGTTTTAGTAATTTGTTTTATGTGTATATAAATATATTAACGATCACGTCCGGGTCACCAATGTTTGGTCATTGAGAGTTTTCAATGCCGTAAATAAAAATCAGAATTTAATTAGGTTCAACGGTATAACTTTATTCAGGCCGCATATGAAATTAGGATTTATGAGGATTTATAGAAAATATGGGAAATCCAATTTAGGATGGGAGCGCAGTAAGGAGATGAACGAGAGTGGCGCCAACCTTGCAGAATAGGCTGAGCGGATGCTCGCTAACTATAAACGCCGAAGTAGCAAAGCCGAGCGGCCGAAAGAGAGTCGTCTTGCGACCAGCAAAACATCAGTTACTTATTAATTGTTGTGTTTAAATTAGTTGCTTGCTGCTTGACCCGACAGTTACTTAGTCCCCATATAATAATAATAATTAATTAATAATAATAATTCATACCTGTACTACCTGTTGCGCAATTGAAAACCCTTGCACGTGTTCCTTCAACGAAGGATGATTTTCACTGAACCAATTAGTGGCATTACCTAGCTATTAGGTCATCATGGGATAATCACATGGTTTTTTCGTAATAAAATTCGGGTGTTATTTAAGAAGGAAAGGGTTGTTAACTTGAAAATGAAATAAACTTGAAATAAAAATTGCCTGAATCCCATAGCATTGTTAAAAATTATGAAAAGGCTAGCTACATATATCCTTATATAAAAGGATATAATTAGCCGTATACAAAAGGCTAAATTAAAAAGTATACTAAATACAGAAGAATAATTTCAGTGCTCAATTATTTTTCCATAATTTACTGCAAGGGTATATCAACTTTGGCTTCGCCCGAAGTTAGCTTTCCATTCTTGTTTTGTCCATCTCTTTCTAAATGTGGCTTGTTATCGACTCTTTTCAAGGTGAAACCCTTTTTTTTTGTCAGGGCCCAATGGAGTACCAGGCTGTGTTCTGAAAAATTACGCCTTGTAAACCTTAACATTGTAAGAATTGTACAATTTAAGGGTGCGTTAAACCAAGGGTGCCCAAGCTCTGCATACGGCATAGCAAAGTCCCATACCAATGCAAAAAATCACGAATACTTCGGTGCTAGAATTTTGCTTTGCAATTCGTCACACTGAAAAAATAACAATAACAGTTTAGGAATTAAGAAAGAATTAGGAATTAAGAAAGTTCCTCCATTTTGTACAACTTATTATTATACTTAAAAAAATAATGCATAGAGTCTTACTTAAAATGTAGTGCTATGCAGGGAGTCAAACATGTATGTGACTCTGCATGTTCCATACGAAAGAGCAATCCAACACCAAAGGAGGAACGAAAAAAATGTCCACTCCATCCCTGCCTTAACCTCTTCAATCTATCTCTGAAAACTTCTATATTTTCCCTCATGTGAAAGTAATCTAATATTATTCCACTGCATAAAAACAGAAAAAATCAGACACTGACAATTATAGATGCATGTGCCATTTCTTTTTTCAGATTTTTGTCAGCTTTTTGAAAAATTGATTACTCTACATTTGCAACACCTTTGTAGCTTAATAATTTATCATTGCTAGTAAGGTTTCATTTTGTCATGGATGGGTTTCCGGAATGGCTCTGACTCTGATAACCGTTCGTGTTATCGTGTTTAATCTGTTTTTATAGATGATTTTTGGTAATTTGTTTCTTTGGCCTATAAAAAGAACTTTGAATTTTGAATTTAAATTTTTCCATATATTATGCATATACTCAAGTTTAAATGTACATTTTTAAAAGCGACAAAGTTTAAATTTAAAAAGATGTTTCCAATTGTAGTAGGGTACCAAAAAAAAAAACCCTCAATCGAAGTGGTTCATCTAAATTCAAAGTAGTTATGTAGTCTAGAATTTAGTTTTCCAAATTGGTATATGAGACATTATTAGTTTTAGTTGAGCCATTAAATGTAATTACAAATGTACCTTTTAAATGGGAGCTAACAATATTGTTACCGTTTATAAAAATGACTCCATCTTGTATGATATATGATTTTTATACCCTTGCAGAGGGTATTATAATTTTGTCCAAAAGTGTGCAACGCAGTGAAGGAGACATCTCCGACCCTATAAAGTATATATATTCTTGATCAGGATCACCTCCTGAGTTGATATGAGCATGTCCGTCTGTCCGTCTGTCTGTCTGTCTGTCTGTCCGTTTCTACGCGAACTAGTCTCTCAGTTTTAAAGCTATCGTCTTGAAACTTTGCACACAGCCTTCTTTCTTTTGCACGCAGTATATAAGTCGGAACGGCCCGGATCGGCCAACTATATCCTATAGCTGCCATATAACTGATTGATCGGAAATGGTATAACTTTGACGTTTTTAACGTTAGAGCGTTCAAATTTGACAGTAGAGCATTTTTTGGCAAAACATTACGACATGCCAAATTTCATAAGGATCGGCCGACTATATCCTATAGCTGCCATATAACTGAACGATCGGAAATGACCCAACTTTCGTGTTTTTGAAGATAGAAAGCTGGAATTTAGTACAGATTCTATTTTTGGTCAGTTGATCCAACCTACTAAATTTCATAAGGATCGGCCGACTATATCCTATAGCTGCCATATAACTGAACGATCGGAAATGACCCAACTTTGGTGTGTTTTAAGATAGAAGTTTGGTTTATTTGTAGGTTTGGTTTTTTGTATTATATGAAATTGGGTTATATTATCATATTTTCATAAGGATCGGCCAACTATATCCGATGTTTGCGATATATATCCGGTTTTAACTGCAAGGGTATATAAACTTCGGCTCCGCCCGAAGTTAGCTTTCCTTTCTTGTTTTTTATACCCTTGCAGAGGGTAATATAATTTTATCCAAAAGTGCACAACGCAGTGAAGGAGACATCTCCGACCCAATAAAGTATATATATTCTTGATCAGGATCACCTCCTGAGTTGATATGAGCATGCCCGTCTGTCTGTCTGTCTGTTTCTACGTGAACTAGTCTCTCAGTTTTAAAGCTATCGACTTGAAACTTTGCACACACCCTTCTTTCCTTTGCACGCAGTATATAATTCGGAACGGGATCGACCGACTATAACTTATAGCTGCCGTACAACTGATTGATCGGAAATGCTATCACTTCGGTGTTCATAGAGTTCGAATTGTTTGAATGTATGAATGATATTTTTGGAAAAATAATGCGACATGCCAAATATCATTAGGAGCGGCCAACTATATCCTATAGGCTGTAGCTGCCATATAACTGAACAATCAGAAATGACCCAATTTTCGTGATTTTGAAGGTAGAAAGTTGGAACTTCATACAGATTCTATTTTTGGTCAGTTGATCCAACCTACCACATTTCATAACGCTCGGCCGACTATATCTTACAGCTGCCATATAACTGAACGATCGGAAGTGGTATTTGGTGTTTAGTAAAAATACCAACTTTGGTTTTTTTGAAGATAGAAGTTTGGAACTTATTTTAGATTGTTAATTGTAATAAATGGGTTATATTATGATATTTTCATAATGATCGGCCTCATAATGATCCGATTTTTTGCGATATATAGGTTAACTGAAATTAACCAAGCAGCGGCAATGTCCGCTTTTTGTACTTTTGTTAGCTTTAAGTTTAGGTTTTTGTCAGAGTCTCATACAATAAAGAGCACCATAGAACCAATCTCCGGCACTGCCGTTAACTTGTAAATTCATTTGTTGAATTGGTCACCGCTCCTCAAGGGCCGTGACAACGGGGCAAGTGCTCCCATCATAACTCCCGTCGCAGAACGGATCTCCCCTCGGCAACCGCCAAGGATCTCAACCACTACCTACAAGGAGTAGCAACACCCCCTGACAACCGCCGGGGGTAATTACCTTACAACATATCTCCAGCGTCTGCGGCATCACCGAGGGATAACCAACAACAACATTATTATACCCAAACCCAATTTATATTATTTGGCGCCAAAGTCTGCATGAATTTTTTTTGTGTATAAAAAAAAAAAGAAAAGAATAGTAAAAATTGTTCTTTACGCTAACAAAAAACTGCAGCCCCATAAATTTTTCAAAATTTAAATAATCTTTATTAGTTGGCTGACGGTTTAGAATTAACATTTTTTATCTATTATAAAATGTTTAAACCATTTTATTTTGTAAACCAATTATTGTCCCAATACTGTTTGCATTTCTGTTTTTTGTGAATAAATAAATGAATATTTCTATATAAAACAAAAAGTGCGGAATAAAAATTCCTAAACAAAACCAAAAAATCGCTGGCAGAAAATTTTAAATTTCAATCGGAAATAATTTATATAATCGCGTGTATTTAATTCAGCTTTTATATGTCTTTTTTGTTACACAAGAATTCTTGGTATTAGCCGCGCAGTTTTGGTTATTTATTTTTCTTTTCCGCTTTGTTTCCCCACTCTATTTTCGAGAACACGATACGGCCGCACATGCAGTGTGGCACTTTGTTGTTTTTATTGTTTTTTTTCTCTGTTTCCCATAAGCGGAGGCTCAGTCCCCGCGCACCCCTCACCCTGCCGCTACTTGACACAGCAGTAGCGCAACTTGACGAGCCCGCACACATAACTAAAGCGGCAGCTCAGCCCCCCGCGGACCCTTTACCAGCCCAATCGCCTCTATCGGCACATAATTCATACATAAATATTTTTTCTTTCGGGCGACTTTATAGCCGCAGCTCCTCATGAGCAATCCGTTTCAACAATATAGAAACATAAGACAACTCTCAAGCGATTCTGAGTCGGAGACCGAAGGGCCGGCCAGATTTTCCACCCCTAAAAGCGTTAACGCTAGCGCCCCCATACTCGCGAACATGGCTTTCAACATGGAACAGATGACAGCCACCATCTGTACAGGCGGCCGTCCAACATGCTGTTCAAGAAGCCAATATCGAACACCAGCGTAGAGAAAACGAAATGCGCCTGGCTCTTCAAGAAGCCAACACTGAAAACCAGGCAATACGCCTGGCTATACACCGTCTGACCGAACGGTTCGACGCAAGGGAAATCGCCCCCGCCCAAGCGGAGGCTCCCCCAGTAAAAAATATGAACCTATAGAGATATGGAACGACGTCAGGTGTGACGAGCCTCTAGACGCCGTCAAGTCCCTGCCCGAATTTACGGGTGCACACGTCAACTGGAGACAAGCGGCAGTAGCCGCATATTACATTTTCGGAAATTACGAAAATAGCTCGCGCCATTATCAGGCGGTTATTATTATTAGGAATAAAATAAGGGGCCCTGCCGATGCCGTACTGTCTTCGTTTGGCACTGTACTAAATTTCGACGCGATTATAAATGGACTCGATTTTACGTACAATGATACAGCAGATGCACGTTATCGAGCAGGAAATGGGTACTCTTAGGCAGGGAAATATGACCCTTTTACAATACTATGACGAGGTCGAGAAAAAACTCACCTAGCTCACCAACAAAGCTACCATGTCGTACGAAGCCTCGGTGGCAAAAGTTTTGTGTGACAAATTACGGGATGACGCACTCCAAGTATTTATCTCGGAGCTTAAGCGCAGCCTCACGGATGTCCTTTTCTCGGGAAAGCCGAAAGATATGCCTTCAGCTCTCACTTTGGCACAAGAAGGGGAATCTAACCAAGAAAGATACTCCTTCGCGGCTTCATTTGCCAAAAGCCAAGAGGATAAAGACAGAAAACAGCACCCAAAAGCGCAAGAATACCGACAGGCCTCTGCGCAGGCAAATGCACAAACAAATGCTGGAAAAAATCCGTACTACGTCAAACAACACAAGGCGCAAGTACACTCTGCCCCACACAGTGGAGGCGCTCCTGAACCCATGGACATCGACCCATCGCTGTCCAAGATGCTTAGGCCATCCCAAGCCCCGGCGTACCCAAACAGGAAGCCGGCTGAGTCCGATCGATCTGCTCCACACATAAGGCAGAGGGTTAATCACGGGGCGCAGGGCGCGAGCGAAACCGGAAGCAAATATACCGCCGCAGCTTCAAGCGCGGCTCAGGAAATTGACGACGACGCTATTAAATATTACGATTCGGACGTCACTAATTTTTTAGGGGAAAGTCCCTGCTACCCTTCATCAGACGAAAAGTAGCAGGTGTAGAAATTAAGCTTTTAATAGACACGGGCGCGTCAAAAAATTTCATCCGTCCATACGAAGAATTGAAGGGCGTCCGCCCAGTAGATTCGCCATTCTCGGTACATTCCATCCATTCCATCCATGGCGTTACCACAATAACAAAAAAATGCTTCGTATCCCTGTTCAACTTGAAGGCTACGTTCTTCATCCTACCAGATTTGTCCTCCTTTGATGCCATCATCGGCCTTGACCTGCTGAAACAAGCAGGAGCATCACTTAACCTAGCTTCAGGTCACCTCAGATAGGGCACCGAGACGGAAAAGCTAGAGTTCCAATCATGTCCCAATGTAAATTTCACTGAGGTGGACTGCTCTAGTGCACCACCTTTGGTCAGAAGAGCATATTCAAAAATGCTGAGCGACAGGAAAAACGCCTTCGCAAGCCCAAATAAGGCGTTACCTTACAACACGTCTGTGGTTGCCACCATCAGGACAGTTGATGAGGAGCCCATTTATGCCAGACCCTATCCGTATACGATGGGAGCGGCAGATTTCATCAATGACGAAATCCAAGACCTACTAAAAAACGGCATAATCCAGAAGTCAAGATCCCCCTACAATAACCCAATATGGGTAGTAGACAAAAAGGGCACCGACGAATCTAGAAACCGTAAAATGCGACTAGTATTAGACTTTCGAAAATTAAACGAGAGGACAATACCGGATCGCTACCCTATGTCAATTATCCCTATGATACTAGGGAATTTAGGCAAAACCAAATACTTTACAACGCTCGATTTGAAGTCTGGCTACCACCAAATTATTCTGGCAGAACGTGACCGTGAAAAAGCTTCCTTTTCCGTAAACGAGGGAAAATACGAGTTTCGCCGACTGCCATTCGGGTTAAGGAATTCTGCCAGCATCTTCCAAAGAACCATCGACGACGTACTGCGAGAACAGATTGGCAAATTTTGCTACGTCTATGTCGATGTTATCGTCTTCTCAGAGGACGAAAACGCCCACATACGAAACGTGAACTGGGTTCTAAAACGCCTACACGACGCAAACATGAGAGTGTCAGCGCAGAAATCGGTCTTCTCCAAAAAAAGCGTTAAAGTTTTGGGGTTTGTAGTCACCAACGAGGGGACCACGATAGACCCAGAAAAGGTCAGGGCCATTCAAGAATTCCCTGAGCCCAAAAACATTTTTCAAGTAAGATCATTCATGGGCTTGGCTGGCTATTATAGGTGCTTTATTAAAGATTTTGCATCAATAGCTAAGCCCATTTCGAGCATTATAAAAGGGGAGCTTGGAAATGTCAGCAGACACAGATCCAGAAGCATCCAGGTACAGTTAACTGAGCCGCAGCGTAACATTCTGGCCCCTGAGGATGTCCTCAGGTACCCCGGTTATAAAAAGGTGTTTGATCTAACGACAGATGCCTCAGCGTATGGCATTGGCGCGGTCCTTTCACATCACTATGATCTCTAGGACCTTAAAGGACAGAGAAGTTAACTACGCTACCAACGAAAGGGAGCTGTTAGCCATAGTTTGGGCGCTAGAGAAACTGCGCCACTACCTTTATGGGGTCAAAGATTTAAACATCTACACTGACCACCAACCGCTGACCTACGCGGTATCGGATTCCAATCCGAATACAAAAATTAAAAGATGGAAAGAACGCATCGATGAGTGTGGTGCCAAAGTCCATTACATGCCTGGCAAGGACAACCTAGTTGCGGATGCCCTCTTGAGGCAACAACTCAACGTTGTAGAAGAAGAAGAGGCATTCTCAAGCGCGGCCACAATTCACAGTGAGCTGTCGCTAACCCACACAATCCAATCCACGGACAAGCCCCTCAATTGCTTTCAAAACCAGATAATTCTGGAGGAAGCACGCTCTCCGTCAAAGCGGAGCTTCGTTCTCTTTGGAAACAAGAGACGGCATATTATTGACTTCACTCACGAGGAGTCATTGCTGGAGGAGCTCGCAACCATAATAGTTCCTAAAGGCGTAAACGCCATTCATTGCGATCTGCATACGCTAGCAGTGATACAGGACAAACTAATTCGACAATTCCCTGCCACCAAATTCTGGCAATGCAAAAACCGAGTAACGGACATTTTTGCAGTTGATGAAAGGCGGGAAATTCTTACTGTCGAGCACAACAGAGCTCACAGATCTGCCCAAGAGAACGTGAAGCAGGTACTCTCCGAGTACTACTTCCCGAAAATGGCCAAGCTAGCGAACGAAATAGTCATTTCATGCAAGACTTGCGCCAAGGCTAAATACGACAGACATCCGAAGAAACAAGAGCTTGGCGAAACTCCGATCCCATCTCAAGTAGGAGAAATGCTGCACATAGACATCTTCTCCACGCATTAAAAGTATTTCTTTACGTGCATCGACAAATTCTCGAAATTTGCCGTAGTCCAACCAGTTCCCTCTAGAACCATAGAGGATCTCAAACCAGCGCTACTACAGCTGATGAATATTTTCCCCAGGGCCAAGGTCGTATATTGCGACAACGAACCATCGTTGAACTCGCACACCATCGTGACCATGCTGGAAAACCATTTCGGCGTTAGCATCTCAAATGCTCCGCCCCTACCCAGTGTCTCCAATGGACAAGTGGAGCGCTTCCACAGCACTTTGGTAGAGCTTGCTAGGTGTCTTAAGATCGATAAAGGCATCAGCGATACCGTAGAGCTGATACTTCTGGCCAAGGCCAGATATAACAAGTCTATCCACTCGGTCATCGACAAGAGGCCGGCTGACGTGGTTCAGGAACAATCAGGTGAATTACAATATGAAATACAAGATAAAATTAACCTCGCCCAAGACAAGCTCCGGGACAGGGAAAACGCTTCCCGCCAAAATAGATTATTCGAGGTTGGCGAAAAAGTCCTAGTGAAGTCCAACAGACGCCTAGGCAACAAACTCTCACCTTTATGTGAAGAGAAAACCGTTGAAGCGGACATGGGGACCAGAGTCCTCATTAAGGGGAGGGTGGTCCACAAAGACAACCTTAGGTAGGCCGAGCGCGACCATGTTATCGCTCGCCTGATAATTTCGCTTTTTATTATCTTTTTTCTAGCCACTTGGCATACGTTTTGCGCCCTTTATTATTTTAATCATGCTTTGGTTGTGGGCTACCCAACTTCAACAAAATTCATAACACATCCAAATTACAGGTTTTCAACCATATCCCTGATTCTCCTTTTGGCCACAACTTCGGCACGCGTCACGGACTATTCCAAAGACAAATACATTCCCATCGTTGATGGGCGAATCCTGATATGGGAGGAATTTGCTTTTGTAAAACACTCAGCAAATCTCTCGGAATATAGGCGCGTCATCGAAGAAACTAATGGGATGACCGTCATGTTCCCGCAATCCCACATGCAGAAACTCTTAGTTGTTGATGTCGCCCACCTACGCGACATGCTCGACTCTTTGAGCATTCATCATAGGGTAGCAAGAAGTTTAGACTTCTTAGGGACTGCGCTAAAGGTGGTGGCAGGAACGCCGGACGCAGACGATTTTGAAAGAATTAAATTCAATGAATTCCAATTAACGAATGCAAACAATAGGCAGGTTAATATTAACAAGAAAGTACAAACTCAAATCAATAAAATTTCCGCTACTGTCAACCAACTTCTAAGGTCAGCAAAAAAATCCCAAATTGATACTGGGCACCTATTCGAGATGTTTTTAACTCAAAATAGAATGATAGCAATGGAACTGCAGGGATTGATGCTAGCAGTGGCTCTTGCCAAAGTTAATGTTGTTAGCCCCAGCATCCTAGATCATGAAGACCTGGAAGGTGTGTGGATGGAAAGCCCACCGAGACCGCGATTAGAGATGTTTTGTCCGTATCGTCCGTTAAGATCTTACAGTCCGATAACATATTACATTTTATCATTAAGTTTCCGAAAATAAAGTCGGCCTGCAGCAAGATCACTGTTTTCCCGGTGTCACATCACGACACCATACTCAGGCTGGGGGACAACGTCATTGCCGAATGCGACGGTGACATCCACACTGTGGAAAAGTGCTCCTCGACATCAGAAGCTACATTTTGCCGGCTGGCTCGAAGAAGATCATGCGCCCAAGAGCTTCACGCTGGAGGCACGGCGCATTGCTAGATCTAACAAAGCGATTTACACCCCATCACTTATGTTGATGAAAGGATAGTAATTGTTAATGATCGCCCGGCTCACGTGTGTGTGGATAATGGCACCTGTGTCCATATAAGGGGCAC
This sequence comes from Drosophila bipectinata, assembly GCF_030179905.1. Taxonomy (NCBI): domain Eukaryota; kingdom Metazoa; phylum Arthropoda; class Insecta; order Diptera; family Drosophilidae; genus Drosophila; species Drosophila bipectinata. The sequence continues at coordinate 14,012,503 of NC_091740.1, read as the reverse complement.
ATATCTCGTCACTTTTGAAAAGAGTGCCATTGTCAATGATTGGTCAATCATGATACAACCCAGAAGAGGGCTCCAGGAGTGGCCAGCTCACCTTCCCTGAACGTCACTATGGAACGTAACGTTCTTAGTCTTCCTTACCTTCATTCTTGAAGCCTCATTCTTGAATGGGGAGTAGTTAACAGAAGTTAACCGAGCAGCGGCAATGTCCGATTATTTAAGAGCTCGCTCTGGCCAAACTGCTGACACAGCGTCTCGCCGGATGCCCATACATAGCGCCGAGCACTGCATATTTGCGTGGCCGCTATGAAATACATTTGTTAGCTTTAAGTTTCAGTATTTAACGGCACAGCCGTTAAATAGTAAATTCATTTTATTAAATTGGTCACCGCGCCTCAAGGGCCGTGATAACGGAGCAAGTGCTCTCACCGTAATTCCCGTCATAGAAGGAATATCTCTCGGCAATCGCCAGGGACTCAAACATCGCTCCCTACTTACAAGGAGAAGCAACCCCCTCGGCAACCGCCAGGGACGACTACCCTATCATCTCTCTAGTATCTGCGACACCACTGGCTGCAGCGAAGGATAACCGATAATAATATAATATACCACCCCATATTGTAATTTACTTATATACCAAAAAATAAATAAGTAAAATCCACCATACTGGCCAACAGACATACGCAAGCTTCCAGTCCTTATTGATTTTGCGGTAAAAAATACATACCTCGCAATCTAATAGGTGCCAAAGCAGTCTCGGACTTATCATAAGACCACTCGCCTGTGCTTTTAACGCTTTTTTAAAGCCCAGAAATAACTGAACACCCCTTCAGCCTGACGTCACCAAGAACGCCATGGAAGAAGTACTCGTTGCGGCAGCTTTAATCTCTACTTCGCAAGGGAAGGAAGTAGTCTCAAAAAATACGACAAATCCAAACAGCGAATTGAATAGCTCGTGCGGGAACAGAAATTAGCGTGTCGTGATTAGCAAAGCAACGTCTTAAGAAAGCGACCCGATCACTCGACCAGGCTCTTCACCAACAGGAAGGAAATGCACAGCTGAGGTACACCCAGAATCTATCGCCAACAAGCACAAAACAATTGAAACGACCACCACGATAAGAAACTCGTTGGGATGCTGGGCTCGCAGCGACGAAAACAGACTGCAACATTCGCTACACATCTCCAAAGTGTCTTCCAGCTAAACCCTGCCTCGAATAAATTCCTCTTACCACTAATTCAGCCAGAAGCTACCCCTCCGCCAACTACACTTTCATTCCGGCCGAACGAAGTCGAAAAAGTCATAAGAGAGCTAAAACCAAAAAGGGCTCCTGGAGGTGCTCTATAGAGGTCGTCTGTTAACTATTTAATGGGATCATTAATTATGACTATTTCATAAAAAAGTGGAAGAAATTCATTATCATAGACAACTAGGCCTTCTATCTTGTTTAAGATAGTGGTGGCAAAACTCTCATTTTAAATAGCACGCGTGTATAGGGTATGAAATTTTGCCGCAGCGCTGCCGACACATGTATAGTGTGAGCACGCTCTCATTTTTAGAAGCTCTCTCATTTGTTCTCACTTACTCTCGTGAGATGACAGGTGCTTGTAACTTTCTCGCATTTGAGAGACAAAATTTATACCCATGAGAAATGAAAATTAATTTAGCCGATGTTCAGACCTCACTGCAGCAAGACTACTTCGTTCTTTATTGGGAAATCATAACTGAAAAAAATGTTTTCAGAAATTTGGGAGGAGCAATTTTTCTTTATAGAAAATATGGATGGAGAAGCCCAATGCTTAATTTGTTCAAAAATAATTTCCATAAAAGTTTCTTTTAATTTAAAAAGGCATTATAATAGTTTACATTCCATTTTTTCGGAATTTACAGGAGAAAATCAAAATAAAAAGCTGTTGGAATTAAAAGCATTTTATTTTTTAAATTTCATATATGAAAAGGATATAATATATAATAATTATAATAAAATTTGTAATGATATTGTCACTTCCCTCTCTTTCTTTCAAGCGAACGGTCGTGTTTTTTTTGTGCGCACTGCGTTTATGACAAATATTGGTAAACCGGTGTTTACATACTTTGTGAATTACAACTTGTGAATCTTAACAATCTTAAAGCCTAAACCGTATCGCTTCGCGAGTGCTGTGGTATATTTGGAGTCGAATTAATAATTTGTCTAAATTCTATTCCAAGCATAGCTCAGCTCTGCTTCTTTCCCGGCTTATCTATATTTCTGCATTTATCTTTTGCACTCTTTCAAAGCTCCCGCTTCGGCTTCTTGTTTGGCACAGTGGTTCAAGGTATTGTGTTTTTTAACTTTTTAAATATTAATTTTTGTTTTATTAAATATGAATCAATGACCAGCTCTATGCGCTTGACACTCAATTTAGTGGCCTTCAGCTGTGTTTAGGTGAGGGGCCGTGGTGCCACTCACCTGAAGAGCGCATCCGCGCTGAAGAGCGCATCCGCGCTGAAGAGCGCACCCGCGCTAAAGAGCGCACCCGCGCTGAAGAGCGCGTCCACACTCGCCCCTCTGTGCCTCTCTTCTCGCTCGTTGGCTGTCGGCGATCTCTTTTTTTTTCCACTAGTTTTAAGTTTCAATCTCATGTAAGCAGCCGAATAAAGCTGAACGCGTGCTTTACACTAAACCTAAAGACGCCCCCGACTTTCCACTTTTCAACCCCGTTCTGGAATCTTTTTGAGGAACCAACGCCCCCCTACACATTTTGGTCCTTCGAGCCGGATCCCAGGATATTCAGGATATTTTTGGATCCACCAGCAGTCCAGGCATTGTTCCGCCCAAAAAGATAAGTACGAAATTTTTTCCGTCTCCGTCTCTCTGCCGGTCTTCCGCAGTGGTCCGAACATAAAATTTCGTTCACACTGCTGCAAGATTGTTTTTCCCTCCGTGTCAACTCCAAGTCCGAGTTTTCCGACACCACGGCAGCTTGAGACTTTTCTGAGACAAAAAAAATTACAAAAAAATTTTCCATCCATCTCCGTTGTGTGTGCCTCGCCATATTCCTCGCCGTTTCTGGCCTTCCCGTTATCCGTTCGCGCGCCAACGGTCGAGGCATATGTACATACATGCATACACACATACATTGTGTTTGGTGCAATTAATCCGCAAAAAAAAAATCGGCAAGTGAACAGTGAAAGTGTGTGGTGAAGAAAAAAAAATATATAAAAATAAAAGGGCATAATTAATATTGGCCAGCCGGTGTGAAGTGGTTCCGGGAATCTCCAAGTTCACCGAACAGTCCGCCGCTGTCGTAATATTGGTTTTTCATCCCCAATTTTTTTACACCACATAACTTTTCCGTTTCCGCAGTTACACATTATCGACGCTCCACTGTGCCAACATATGCCCACATGTCCTTACTTATATCCGTACCTGCAGGCATTTCCACATATCTCCAAATATTTTCTGCCTCCGATTTCAGGAAATATATAACCGATAAAATTTAACCATACAGTCCACTTCTCGACGTTCCACTGTACCATCGTATGCCCACATGCCCTTGCCCTACTTGCATGTATGCCCATATATTTCTCAATATTTTCTGCCTCCAGTTCCAGGAAATATATAACCAAACAAATTAAAAAAAAAAAAATCAATTGATTATAAATTTATTTATTTATATTTATAACTACAAATTTATTTAATTCGTATTTTTCCGTCCGAGCAAAGGGCCAAAGTTTTTTTTAATTTCCCTTTCCGGCCGAAAGAGCCGGATTATCGAAAGAGAAAAAAAATTATAATTAAATAATTTAATTGTCAATCGGCTTTCTGGACCTAGCCGCGGTTTCAATTCCACCGTTCCAGCTTCGGGTTACTTAACCGCCATTGATTAAAAATTGAAATTCTCAACTCCACCCGTCTGTTTCCAAAATAATTAAATCCGACAATTAGGCAAAAATTAATTATTTATTCTCTCTCTGTGTTAAATTTCGCAAATTCGAAAATAGTTAGGAATTAAATATTTACGTACGAGCCATACTGGTCGAAATATACATATATCGACAGTCATCAATTATTTTTCCGAACGAGCACGAATTTTCCGGTCCTTTTCCATTTTCCGCTCCGGCATTTTTCCTAACCTTACTCCTACTCTGCATCTGGCAACATCCGCCTAGAATCTCGACAAACCTTGGCCCATCTGGGTTTTTTGGCTTCCTGAAGTTTCTCCCACATCCGAATTGTGCCGGTTCCGACGTTCCTCTCGACATCGGCGCTAATAATTCCCACTTGGCTTTGCAATCGCATTTCGTCCGAGATCTCACAGGGCTCATCACATTAGTGACCGGCTACCGCTTCGTACGAGCCGCCTATTGCGCAAGTCATTCGACAAGCGCTGATCAGCGAATTGGTGTCTGAGAATGCCCACGGGAGACGACCAAAAGCCACGTCCGATCCCAACCATCCGTTTGGAGAGATCTCGATCCGCTTCTCCGCGGACGCCTCTTTTAAAGCCTAAGGCGTACAGTGCCATTCCAAGGGCGAAGAGTGACGAATCCGTCGACACGAGCTCCGGTCCTTCACAGAGGCAGACTCGTTCCGGTGCAAAAATGGCTCAAAGTGCGGTCGACGTGGCGCTGAAGAAGTTCATCGCCACTTCAGATCGAGTTAGCCAATTTGAGGCCAACATAAATACTCCGGCCGCCAGAGAAACGGAAGTGGGCTCCCAATACATGTGCGAAGTCCACCGGGACCAAATTCGGGCACTGTGGGAGAAGGTGGAGAAAAGCTATGAGAGCTGCTCCGATTTGCTAGCTGAGTCCGACGACAATGCGGCCATCTCGACAGTGCTGGAATCGAAGTACAGCTACTGCTACTCCGTCTATTCGAGGTGTATTGCCCAGCTTCGAGAGAGAATTGCTTCCCATACCACTCCGGCTTCCGTCAACGTTCACACGCCCGCGTCTACAGGCTGCCGGTTACCTCCGGTGGATACCGAGGTCTTCGCGGGTGATTATCTTCGGTGGCCCACCTTCCGAGACTTGTTCACGGCCATTTACATTCAAAACTCGCGGCTCACCCCGGTAGAGCGGTTGTTCCACTTGTTGTCCAAAACAAGTGGTGACGCCCACGCTATTGTTTCCAAGGCTCCCCTTACCCATGAGGGGTTTGCCGTCGCTTGGCAAAGCCTCACAGACCGCTTTGAGAACCGGCGGCTACTGGTCAATAGCCAGTTGAAAATCCTTTTCAACCTCCAGGCTATTTCTCAAGAGTCCGGGGTGGCGCTGAAGGAGCTCCAAGCCACCATTCAGAGTTCTCTGACAGCCCTAGCAATGTCCGCCATCAATGTTGAGGCCTGGGACTGCCTCCTGGTGTTCATGATTTCGTCAAAGCTCCCCAAAGTCACACTTTCCATGTGGGAGCAATCCGTTCATAACAAGGCCGAAATTCCAACATGGAAGGAATTAGACAATTTCCTGACAGAGCGCCATCGCACTCTGGAAGCAATCGATGACGTCAGGCCTAGTAGCTCCGGGCAACTTCCGCCAAGGTCGGGAACTCCTACTGCCCCCGCTCGAAGGCTCCATTCATACGAGACTCGAGTGGTTCCGGGCGCCAAGGGTTGCGATCTCTGTTCGAGGGAGAACCACCCCATTCGCTTATGTCCGCGGTTCTTGGAAATGGACGTAAATGGGCGCTCGGACTATATTAAAAGGAAGCAGCTGTGTTTGAACTGTTTTGCCCGAGGGCACCAGCAGCGAGACTGCACGAGCGCCCATACTTGCTTCACATGTCACAGCCGGCACCACACCCTTCTGCACCGCGGCAATCCGTTCGCCACCGCTCCAAGTCCGCCTACGACAGCAAGGGCTCGACCCGCACAGACTGCCAGAAGCACAAACGGCTCAGAGGATCAGTCGGATGTGCAGGTGTGTTTCGCTTCCGGGTCAGGGGCCGTCCTACTAGGCACGGCTCTTATCAACGTGTGCCACTTGGGGTGCAGCTTCCAGGCACGAGCTCTGATAGACTCAGGGTCCGAAGCGACCTTCATCACGGAACGACTGTTCAACATCGTCAAACCACCCTTCAAGACGATACAAGCCCAAGTTTCCGGCCTTAATCAGACCATTTCCGCGCAGTCTACAAAATTGTGCCATTTCTCCATTCGGTCGCCGTCTAGACCTGGGCTACAATTAGAGACTGCGGCCTACGTTCTGCCGCAGTTGGCAGGGAATCTGCCATCATACCCGATTCCGCGAGATCGTCTCAAGGGGCTGCCCGACATTCCTCTGGCGGACCCCAACTTCTTTGAGAGCTCCCAAGTCGATGTACTAATAGGAGCGGACATTCTTCCGTCCATTCTCCTCAGTAATGCCAAGCCTAACATATGCGGGTCGCTTCTCGGTCAGGAGACCATTTTTGGATGGGTGCTGACAGGACCATTATCTCCAGCCAATCCCCGCAGCGTGTCCGTCTTTTCCACACGAGTGGCCCCCAGCCTCGGTGACTCACTGGATCAGCTCCTCACCAAATTCTGGGAGGTGGAAGATGTGCCCACACCGATAAGTTCGGAATCGGATTCAGTTTGCGAGCACAATTTTGTCCAGACGACGAAAAGAGACGAGTGTGGCAAGTACGTTGTGACGCTCCCCTTACGCGACCCCGGGCAGAAGGGTTCCGAGCTAGCGGCTTCACGGTCCTTTGCCCTTGCTCAGTTTCTGCGTAATGAGCAGCGCCTGAAGAGGGACCCGCCCCTTAAGGCCCGCTATGACTCGGTAATTCAGGAGTACATCGACTTAGGCCACATGACCGAGGTCTCTCCCGCGAGCAATTCCGCTACCTACTATCTACCACATCATGCAGTCTTCAAGCCCGAAAGCACGACCACCAAGGTGCGAGTGGTCTTCAATGCTTCGAGCCCGTCCGCAAACGGGACCAGTCTGAACGACATTCTTTACGCGGGCCCGGTCTTACAATCCGACCTGACGATTCAAATCCTAAAGTGGCGGTACTTTAAGTTTGTCTTCAACGCCGACATCGAGAAGATGTATCGGCAAATTTGGGTAGACCCCAAGCATACGCCGCTCCAACGTATTTTGTTTCGCAATCCCGATGGGGATATCCGCGACTACGAGTTGAAAACGGTCACCTTCGGTGTCAATTGTGCCCCGTTCCTGGCGATCCGTGTGCTGCGACAGCTCGCTGACGACGAAGAGTCGAAGTATCCGCAGGCAAGTCAAATTATCCGGCAGTTTATGTACGTTGATGACGTTCTCGCGGGGGCAGACTCCAAAACTGAAGCCCAAGCTTCGATTCGGGAGCTGAAAGGGGCCCTAGAGTCAGCAGGGTTCCCACTTAGGAAATGGACGTCGAATAACAAGGCAATCCTGGCCGACATTCCGATCGAGCACCGTCTCCGAGCTGACTTTCTCGACATCGATGCAGAAAGTACGGCCAAGACACTCGGCGTGCGGTGGAAAGCGACGACTGATGAATTCTTTTTTGTCCCGCCAGAATTGACTTCCGGCTCAGTTTTCACAAAGCGCCAAGTCCTCTCCCAAATTGCCAAATTGTTCGATCCAGCAGGTTGGCTCGCTCCTTTCATTGTTCGGGCAAAAATGTTCATGCAGGACATTTGGCTTCTGGATCTAGGGTGGGATGACGCCCTCCCTCAAGATTTCTGTCAGCGATGGGTTGACTTCCTAAAGAATTACTCGGTGCTCGATCAGATTCGTGTTCCTCGATGGGTCGCGTTCCGACCACACCTAAAGGTCGAACACCACGGGTTCTGCGACGCTTCACAGAAGGCGTACGGCGCAGCAATTTACGTTCGTGTCGAAATCGGGTCCACGGTAATAGTGACCCTGCTGACTGCAAAGACTCGAGTGGCCCCAGTTAAGACGGTTTCGCTCCCTCGACTAGAACTGTGCGGTGCCTTGTTGTTGTCCGAGATGGCCACCGCCGTTCTGCCACAAATGCCAGGGGCCGCGTCTGCCCTATACTGTTGGACCGACTCGACTATTGTCCTCGCGTGGCTGCATAAGCCAGCGTGCCAGTGGACAACGTTCGTGGCCAACCGGGTGACCAAGATCACCCAGTTCACCGACGTGCAGAAATGGGCACATGTCCGCTCCGAGCATAACCCTGCGGATCTCGCTAGCCGGGGCGTAGCTCTCCAAGATCTTGCAGATAACCAGTTGTGGTGGCACGGTCCTGACTGGCTGCAGAGGCCTCGCAGCGACTGGCCCACTCAAGGCTATGATACCCCCGTGACTGAACTCGAGAAGCGAGCAGTCAAGGTCCATGTCGCGAAAGTACCCCCCGAAGATCTCCTTGAGCGTTTTTCCACACTCGACAAGGCATTACGAGTCCTTTCCTATGTTAATCGCTTCATCCAGCGCGCGCGGAAGATTCGACATTCGTTTGAAGAGCACCTGACCGCTAATGAGATAACGTCGGCTGAACGTCTTCTAGTTTCCGTCACTCAGCGCAGACACTTCGTCTCTGAGATGGGCTGCTTAAGCGAAAAGCGTCCAATATCGGCATCCAGTCCGATTCAGAATCTGAACCCCTTCGTGGATTCGCAAGGCCTTATGAGAGCCTGCGGCCGGGTCACGTCCTCTGAGCTTCTCCACTATGACGAACGGCACCCTATTATCCTTCCGTACGACTGTCAGCTGTCTCGACTCCTGGTTCATTTTACACATCGCATCACGCTGCACGGTGGCAGTCAGCTGATGATCCGCCTGATCCGGGCCAAGTTCTGGATTCCAAGGGTGAGGAACTTGGTCAAGTCTGTTGTCCATTCTTGTAAGGTATGTGTCATCCACAAGAAGAAGTTGCAGACGCAACTCATGGGAGAGCTACCCAAGGAACGGACGTCCTTCTCGCGCCCGTTCACGCACACCGGTGTGGATTATGCCCTTCGGTCCCTTCGAGATAAAAAACTATACGGGGAGGGCCTGTCTCATCACAAAGGGTTATGTGTTGGTGTTTGTGTGTTTCTCCACTAAGGCCATCCATTTAGAGCCTACGTCGGACCTTACGACCGAGAAATTTCTTGCGGCTTTCGCACGGTTCGTGTCCCGGAGAGGATGCCCCCGTCAAGTGCAGTCCGACAACGGGAAGACCTTTGTGGGAGCAGCTGCTCTACTATCCCGCGATTTTCTCCAGAGCCTAAAGGGGGCTGTGACTGGTGCCTATAGTCACCAGCAGCTTCTCTGGCATTTCATTCCTCCGGGAGCTCCCCACATGGGGGGCCTTTGGGAAGCAGGGGTCAAGAGCTTCAAGACCTTGTTCTACAAGTCCGCCGCCACGCGAAAATACACCTTTGAGGAGCTGGCTACTCTCCTGGCGAAGATCGAGGCGTGCCTGAATTCGCGGCCACTCGCGCCAATGTCCGAAGACCCTGCTGACCTGCTAGCTCTTACACCCGGGCACTTTCTTGTGGGAGGACCACTTCTCGCCACGGTCGAGCCCGAGATAAAGGGGGACACCAGTTCCATCATCAATCGTTGGCAACACCTCAAGGCGCTTCAGCAGCAATTTCAGCTCCGGTGGAAGGAGGAGTATCTCAAGGAGCTCCATAAGAGAAACAAGTGGCGAGCCCCTACGAGGGACCTCCGCGTTGGGGATATGGTCGTCATCAAGGAAGACAACCTTCCGTCCAATGAGTGGCGCTTAGGCAGGGTTGACGCGGTGTATCCCGGCTCTGATGGCCATGTCCGCGTGATCGACATCTGCACTGCGCGAGGGCTTGTAAAGCGGCCCGTTGTTAAGGACGTGCTTCTTCCGTTGGACGCGTCCGCCTACCCACAGTGATCAACATTTCTTCCGCTCCAATGTTCCTGTCCAATTGTGCTGTCCCGTAGCTCTGCCCGTAGTTCCGAACCTTCATTTTACACCGATTCTGATCATGTTATTTGTTCCTTTATCATATTTCCGTCAGCCATAGCCAACACGATGTCGCCACGTCCACGCAACACCCAAGCATCGCTGGAGAGCAGATGTACTCGTGGTATCCAATCCTACCGTTGCCGAGTCTGCAATGGAATCCACGCCTTAAAGAAGTGTCGGCGTTTCCTACGCCTTAGCGCCGAGAAGCGGCTCCGAGCGGTTCTTGTGAACCGATACTGCTCGAGCTGCCTGGCCCACGAGCACTCCGACGGATCCTGTCGTCGGGGTGACGGTTGTAAGACGTGTGGACAGGATCACCACACGCTGCTGCATCTCGTGGAGAAGCCGCGGGCTCGGCGCAAGGCACGCCAAGAGGAGCACCGGTCACGGAGCGCGGGAGTCAGGACACAGAGTGTCACGTCTGGCGCCCGGCCGTCATCCGCCAACTCCCGGCGCGGTTCGGGTGCTCCTCGGCCTGGGTCCGCCACTTTCCGGCAATCCCAACCCGATCCACGGCCACCGACGTCCCGGCACTCGTCGATGCATCCTCGGTCTTCGTCCGCCACTCCTCGATTGCCAACCCCCGCTCATCCGCCCGCGTCATCCGCACCTAGGCAAAGTTCCGCCTCTCGTCGAGGGCCCCCGCTGGACGCGGTCGCGGCGCCCACCCTCTCATCGCTGTTGCAACGGAACAGCGTCAACGTGCTGCCGACTGCACTAGTGCGGATCGACACCGGGACCCGGAGCTTCGATACGGGGGCCCTCATCGACCCATGCACGCCCTCGAGCTGCATCGACGCCTCGCTCGCTGCGTGTTTCCGGCTGCCCACTACCAGCGTGGGGGACGAACAGGTGTGTTCCGCCACCGTGGGGTCAACGACCGATGACAGCGTTCAGCTGGAGGTCATGTTCAAGATCGAGCCTCACGTGCGAGTTCGTACGCCGTCCCGGGAGCTGAGCGAGGCGGTGCGTGCCCACTTCCGAGGCGTGACCCTGGCGGATGAGCGATTCCATCTGTCAGCGACAATCTCCGTCGTCCTGGGTGCAGATATGTACCCACGGATTATTCAACCGGGCTTCCTGAAGATCCAGGACGGACTCCCAGTGGCCCAGAGCACCGTGTTTGGATGGATCGTATCCGGAGCTTGCCACCAACCATAACTTCGAGGGAGCTATTGCAACCCGAGTGATTGCAAGGGGGGCGGAATGTTTAGGTGAGGGGCCGTGGTGCCACTCACCTGAAGAGCGCATCCGCGCTGAAGAGCGCATCCGCGCTGAAGAGCGCACCCGCGCTAAAGAGCGCACCCGCGCTGAAGAGCGCGTCCACACTCGCCCCTCTGTGCCTCTCTTCTCGCTCGTTGGCTGTCGGCGATCTCTTTTTTTTTCCACTAGTTTTAAGTTTCAATCTCATGTAAGCAGCCGAATAAAGCTGAACGCGTGCTTTACACTAAACCTAAAGACGCCCCCGACTTTCCACTTTTCAACCCCGTTCTGGAATCTTTTTGAGGAACCAACGCCCCCCTACACAAGCTGCTAAATGAGTCCCCTAAGCGTAAGAAATCCGCTGTTTCTGATCCGCTTCAGCCTGCTCAGCCGACATTAATGCAGCCGCTTATATATCTGGCCACCCCAAGGGCTAGAATTGAGAAAAATTCGTCAGAATTTCTCATGGATAATGAGCAATTGTCTGATATGTCCGCCATGGCATCCCTTCAAGTGATGCCACAGGTCCTAGGGAACGAAACCCCCATTAGAGTCACCCAAAAGGGTATTCAACAGTCCGGACCACCGGCACCGACTGATGCTGCAGTTCTTGTACCTGCGACACCAAAACCCTTACAGGTGATTCCTCCATCGAAACATATATTTGTTTCTCTGCTTGCCCGTGATACTTCAGAGATTGAAATCTCGGCTTATATCAAAGCCAAAACTAAAGCCCATATAAAGGTGGAGGACATACAAAAATTTAAATATAATTATACAAGGCGCACGTCTTCTTTCAAGATTCGTGTGCCCGCGCTGATGTTCAAGACGATTTGTTCTCCGAGTTTTTGGCCAGAGAATCTTTTCGTCCAAGAACATCAGCCTAGTTCCGTGAAAAAAAAAAGTTAATAAAACAGTCGGAGTGAGACTTCCCAATATCGGAACCACTGACCAACCCTCCACCTCTTCTTTGGCCACTAACCCAAAAAACTAGTTGCCTCACTAACTCTTACCTATCAGAATACAAGGGGGCTACGTAGCAAACTCCCCAAGCTATATTCTGATAGTTCTTCCTTTGCATCCCACATTATAGCCTTTACAGAAACTTGGTTAAATCCGGAGATCTTTAGCTCCGAAGTTTTTCCAAGTAAGTACACCACTTTTAGACGGGATCGATATCAGCGAAGAGGAGGTGGAGTCCTCATTTCGGTAGACTCTACTTTTGCTTCTGAAGAGGTGAAATCCCAAGAGTTTGGTGACATAGAATTTATTTGCGTTAAAATCACTATGTCCGTGAAAGCTTTATACATTACATGTTCATATATACCTCCTATGTCTGAACCGCCCACATATTGGCAGCATTTGTCCGCTATTCGATACGTCTCTAATCTTATGACGGATCGTGACCAACTCGTAGCGGTAGGCGACTTTAATATCCCAGAATTAAAGTGGTCCAACGTCGATAACTCACCATCTTTGTCACTTATAACTTACCATGACTTCACCGCGGGCATGTTTGACATGTCCCTAGGTCAGATCAATCATGTTAAAAATTCGCTAGGTAGGCTTTTAGACTTATGTTTTGTATCTGATGGTACCGCTCTCTCCAGAGCTTTTCCCCTTTCAACCCCAGAGGATCCATATCACCCCACGCTGGAGGTCTCAATCGAAACCACTCCTGGTATCGATCAGATGTCTCCGAGCGTGGTAAATAAGATTCGCTGTTTCCGTAAAGCTGATTTTCAGAAACTTAATAGCCTTATCGACAAAGATAAAGTCGGCCTGCAACAATATCACCGTTTTCCCAGTGTCACATCACGCATCAAGCGCTCCCCGACATCAGGTGCTTCATTTTGCCGATTGGCCCGCAGAAGATCATGCGCCCAAGAGCTTCACGCTGGAGGCACGGCGCATTGCGAGATCCAACAAAGCGATTTACACCCCATCACTTACGTTAATGAAGGAATAGTAATTGTAAATGATCGCTCGGCTCACGTGTGTGTGGACAATGGCACCTGTGTCCATATAAAAGGAAAATATCTCGTCACCTTTGAAAAAAGTGCCATGGTCAACGAAACCCGATTGGTCAATCATGACACAGCCCAGAAGGGCACAACGTAAATTTTTGCTAAAAAAATAAAAAAGGCCCTCAAAAGCCAAGGAGTTGCTGGGATGAAGAAGCTCCCTACAGAGGGCAATATCTTGATGCGGGACGCGCCGGTGCGGAGGAGGTTGCCAAGGCTTCTTCTTCCAAAGCGGGGCTAGCCATGGGATCACCGAACGGCGTGGAGAGGAAGACCCCAGGGTCAACCTCGAAACCGACCGGCGGGGCCCCTAAGGCGAGCCCTGGTCCGGTAGCGTCTCACTCGGTGCAGCGTAAAGGCTCTTATATAGATAGGAGAAGAGCAGCCTTCATTCTAATGAGGACGAACCCATCGGCCGAGGCCAACCCGGACCAAGCCGAGTAGGCAAGGGAGATCCTGCCCGATTTTAATCCGGAAAAGGCGGGTGTGAGGCTGGATCCGAACAAACGTGCTGGGTCAGACCCTGGCAAGGACATCGCGGAGAGCGCAACCGCTCGTCCAAAGCCGTCCAACCGCTCGTTCGCCGAAGTGACAAAGGGAAGAACGAGGGTTCTTCCTGGAGACAAGGGATGCAAAGATGGGCTCATACCCAAGGCCATTTGGCCGTGATGGCCTTGACTGCCAGACTGCAGTCCTGCCTATTGAGGGCGATAAGCTTGATTGATCTTTTCCTAGAGCGGATAGACCATATTCCTGCAGTTTAGGAGATTTCTCCATTTCCTCTGTAATACGCGGTCAAAGTTATCCCTGAATCTTAGTCTACACGTAGCTAAGGGAATGCCTACTAGTTCCTTCTCCGGGAGGAGAGGATTGGTAGTACCTGCCCTGGTTAGTACGTCGGCGGCGCAATTTCCCTCGGGGTCCCTATGTCCGGGCACCCATATGAGGTGGATGTCATACAAGTGGTTAACGAGTTCCCCGGATCAAATAGGGATTCAAGCACTTAGGTTAGGTTGAGGCGGCGATGCGGGGCCAGTGACTGACACCCCCATCCACTTGAGCCGCTGGGGCTCCTTGTGATATCGAACAGGCAGAGGTCCTACAAGAGGATCTCTCCCTACCTATCTACTGATGTGGCCAAGAGTGTGCTATCCTTCCTGCGGTGGCTCGCGGTCCCATCCAAGTTTACGGATGAAAGCTACGAGTCTGCGTGGAGCGATCTCCGCGAGGTTTGTGAATTTGAGTCGGCTGCGCCCCAGCGCAGGCCATTGACACAGGAGGTGTGCGACTGTCTCTTCCTCTTCTACATCCCCTATGTCGGGGTCCCTATGTCCGGGCACCCATATGAGGTGGATGTCATACTGTTCTGCCATCTCGTTAAGAAATCTGCGACAGTCATTCACTGTCCTGGAGTTGGATGAGAATCCGTCAAGGGCTTTGAGTGCCGCTTGACTGTCTGAGAAGACACAGATTGTGTCTTGATTGCCAGTAAGTGCTGGGGATCAAAGTGCTTCCCCGATAGCTATTACTTCAGCTTGGAACACACTGCAGTGGTCAGGGAGGCTGCAGGACTCATTTAGACACAGCCGTTCGCAATGGAAACCGCCTCCCACCTGGCCATTCAATTTTGAACCGTATGTGTAAATATGAAGGGAACCGGCTGGTCCCGGGATTTGTGTGGCCCATTCCTCACTTGTTGGAATGGAAACCTTGTATTTAAAGGAGGGATGATCAACAGGTACGCAGTAGTCTGTAGCCCCCGTTGGCGTGCAGTGGTGTAGGTCCAACTTGGTATGTCCATAGTCGGTCCATTTGTATATGCCCGTCTCGCGTAGCCTAATTGCCGATAGCGTGGCTATCTTGGCCACCGTTATCTTTACAAGTAATAGGTCGAGTATGAAATCTAGGGCATCAGTCGGTGTAGTAAGTAGGCTGCCCGTGATACAGACCTCCGCCATCCTTTGCTTTTTCCTAAGTTTCTCTCTAATTGTGGAGTTTGTGTACACCCACAGTAGGGGTGAGAGTACACCTCCTTGCGGAGAGCCTCTTCTGACGTATCTTTGAATCGATTCTCCTCTTAATGACGCCTCAACAGTCCTGTTTACCAAAATCTACCTTATAAGGCGTACGGATTGATCGTCTATTTCTAGTCCCGTCAGCGCATTGTTGTTGAACGCACCTTCTATGTCTATAAAAGCAAAGAGTGCGTATTTCTTCTCTCTAAGTGCCTTTTCGATGAACGTAGTGATCTTGTAGAGTGTCTCCGTGTATCGGCCCTTCCTATACGCATGGTGTGATCCCGAAATATCATCTGAGTTGATGGTAAGATTAATGTAGAGGCTGATTGGTCTCGATTGTCTTGAGAAGGAAGGACGACAGGCTTATAGGTCTGAAGGCCTAAGGGGTGCAGTGCGATTGTTTTCCCACTTTGGGTATGAATACGACCTTCGTCCGCAACCACATTGCGGGCACGATGCCTATTCTGAAACTTGCTGAAAAAGCTTTCCTGACCCATGACCTTAGATTGGTAGATTAGTTGTGCCGGGAAAATGCCAGAGCCTTTAGGGTTTCTTTACTGGACGTGGTCCAGCTACCTTCCGAGGTTTTAATGATCCCTACATTTGGTGCATTTGTTGCGAGGACCTTTCTGAGTCGGGAGGCCTCCGATGTCTGTTGACTGTTCAAGCAGAATTTGGTCCAGGCATTCCTCTTTGCCCTGCGCAGTTCTTTGGTGTACTGTCTGAGGTCCGCTTTGTACGCCTCGCAGGCTGTCTCTGTGTTTGCCTTACTGGAGAGATGAAAGGCTTTGCTGGCCCTAATCTTAAAGGGCGCAAGCTTTTGCGACCACCATGGTGGTTTCTTTGACTTAATACTGCCCGATCTGCTATTGGGACAGCTTTGTTGAATGCCATGGGCGTGTCCACCATGGCATCCAGGTCTTCCCTGCTGTCAACGTCCCTTGTCGGAGGTTTCCCTAAGGATCATTCTAATTTTGTCTTATATAACTCCCAGTTCGCTTTTCTCGGGTTGCGTACTGTTAGTCGGTTGAAGTTCTCAAAATTGACCACTAATTCTATGTATCGATGGTCCGAGAAAGAGTGTTTTTCCAGGACTCTCCATCTAACAATCCTTTCAGCTAGGGAGTCAGAGTAGAGAGTAATGTCAAGTACTTCCTTTTTGTTCTTGACTATGAAGGTGCGTTCTGTACTTCTATTACCCACCAAAAGATTGGAGCCTAAAATAAAATCGAAGATTGACTCACCCCTCTCGTTCATGTCAGTGCTCCCCAACTGATGATGATGGGCGTTGGCATCGCAACCTATGATCAGATCGATCTTTTGCTTCCCGCTGTCTTCCACCAGCTGTTTGAGTAGCGGGTGCGGGGGGAGGGTCGTGGCCAATATACGGCGAACATACCCTTAGCGCTCCTATGACTACGGCTACGTGGTTCGGCTCATTACTGAAATTAGGTAGCAAAAATAGGTTAAGGTTCTTTTTTTCAAGGATGCAGGCTCGCTTTTTACCTCCTATATCGGCTTTGCAGGGCCTATACTCTGACGCCCCCCTGATCCAGGGTTCCTGAATGAGGGCCACATCAGCTCCATTCTCGGCGAGGTGGAGTAGGAGGGCAGCTGACGCCGCTTTACTGTGGTGGAGGTTTATCTGCAAGATTATCAGAGACATTCTTGAGATTCTCCACCACTGTAACCTCTGCATCTGTCTCGGAGCTCAACAAAGAATCCACCTCCATCCCGATGCCTCTAAGTGCCCTTGCCCTCGAATTATTAAGGAATCCTTGATTATGTCCTTTAAGGACATTCGATACATCATTTGAAAGTTACTGCGCCACAGATCATAAAAATGTAAGCGGTTTTTTAACAGTCCACTCGGTTCAGAAGTTATTCGCATTCAATTTTTATTTTCAATTTTTATAATAAAAATTGAATTGTAACACTTATTTTCAATTTTTTTAATAAAAATTGAATCATAATTATTATTTTTTTTATAAAAATTGAAAAATAATTGTTATTTTTAATTATTGTTATAAAAATTGAAAATAAGAGTTATATTTCAATTTTTGTCAAACAAATCAACAAATAATTTTTATTTTAAAATTTTTATTTTAAAAATTATAACAATTACGGTCCCTGCGGCAACCTCCCCCGCACCTGCGTGTCCCGCATCCAGATGTTGCCCTCTGTAGAGAGCTTCTTCATCCCAGCAACTCCTTGGTTTTTGAAGGCCTTGGAGTTTGACGGGTCACTGACCCCATTTTAGGGAGTTCCGTTTTCCGCCTTGGTTTTTGTTAGGCAAGATGTTGTTCATTTTTGGTCATTTTTGGTGGAATTCCGGATCATGACGTTTTTGTTATAGTTCAGAATAAACTCAATAAATTAATTATAAATCAATAAATTAAATATAATTATAAAAATAAGCAATCTATTAAATTAAGAATTCCAGACTGTTCAAAGAAATAGAATCTCTTTCTGAGGATTTTAAAAATGTATTTATTAATCAAGATTTACCATTGCGAAAACATCGCCTAAGATTATTAGGATTATTATTTGATCTGCAGATTTAATTGACACAATCACATTAGCAAAAATTTACGTTGTTAATACCAAAATTTAAAGCAACGATGATATCATGGAAATATTTTATTGAAACATGATCTAAAAACAGTAATTATCGCTGATTAATGGACATCTCTCCGCACTCTATACTCTGTAAATAACTTTTATTAATTTATATAAAATACTCAATAATAAAAAACAAATGCGAAACAGATCACGCTGGAGCGATTTCCCGAATCGATGGGAAAATAGTATTAAGCAATCAAGTCGCAAAATACGCAAAACGTGTTTTTTGATTGATTTTTTTTGACGTGAGTTGATATACCATTACAGTTAAAACCGGATATATATCGCAAAAATCGGATCATTATGAGGCTGATCATTATGAGAATATCATAGTATAACCAATTTATTACAATTAACAATCAAAAATAAGTTCCAAACTTCTATCTTCAAAAAAACCAAAGTTGGTAATTTTACTAAACACCAAATACCACTTCCGATCGTTCAGTTATATGGCAGCTATAAGATATAGGCGGCCGAGCGTTATGAAATGTGGTAGGTTGGATCAACTGACCAAAAATAGAATCTGTATGAAGTTCCAACTTTCTACCTTCAAAATCACGAAAATTGGGTCATTTCCGATTGTTCAGTTATATGGCAGCTATAGCCTATAGGATATAGTTGGCCGCTCCTAATGATATTTGGCATGTCGCATTATTTTTCCAAAAATATCATTCATACATTCAAACAATTCGAACTCTATGAACACCGAAGTGATAGCATTTCCGATCAATCAGTTGTACGGCAGCTATAAGTTATAGTCGGCCGATCCCGTTCCGAATTATATACTGCGTGCAAAGGAAAGAAGGGTGTGTGCAAAGTTTCAAGTGGATAGCTTTAAAACTGAGAGACTAGTTCGCGTAGTAACAGACATACAGACAGACGGGCATGCTCATATCAACTCAGGAGGTGATCCTGATCAAGAATTTATATACTTTATCGGGTCGGAGATGTCTCCTTCACTGCGTTGTGCACTTTTGGACAAAATTATAATACCCTTTGCAAGGGTATAATAATAAATCTTCATTTTGGGTTTCTTCATAAAATTTTTGTTCTTTTCCGATTTGACTTTTCAAAATTTCCAGTCGCTTTTTTTCTGTGCGTCGATTTTTCTAATGTACTTGTAGATGATGTTGACATAACAGCCATATTACTTTCATCGTCCTGAAGCATTTCTGAAAGCATTTCATGCATGCTTTCATCGTCCTGCTGCAAATTGCCCTCAGTCGGATCTGGAGCAACTATCTTTTTTAAAAAAGACATCAGCTCCAAGTATGGCCATTTGACTTGAACAGGTTGAGCTTCGAATCCCAATGGTAGGTGTGTAGGGGGGCGTGGTTCCGCAAAAAGATTCCAGAAAAATTAGGAGTCGGGGGCGTCTTCGGTTCGGTAGAAAAGCGCGTTCAGCTTTATTGGCTGCGTACATCGAATTACTAACTTAACTTAGAAACTAGTACAAAAAAAGAGATCGACGACAACCAACGAGCGAGAAGAGAGGGCACAGAGAGGCGAGTGTGGATGCGCTCTTCAGCGCGGGTGCGCTCTTTAGCGCGGGTGCGCTCTTCAGCGCGGATGCGCTCTTCAGGTGAGCGGCACAACGGCCCCTCACCTAAACATTCTCCCCCCCTTGCAATCGCTCGGGTTGCAAAAGATCCCTCGTCGCTAGCTATGCGTCACTGCAGCTAGAGGGCGTACACGGGTCGATGAAGGCCCCCGTGTCGAAAATCCGGGTCCCGATATTGACGCTGTTCCGGTTCAGCAGCGACGATAGGGTGGGCGCAGCGACCGCGTCCTGCGAGGGCCCTCGAGGAGAGGCGGAAAATTGCCTAGGCGCGGATGACGCGGGCGGACGAGCGGTGGACGCCACCCGATGGGTGGCGGACGAATGCAGTGGAGCACTTGACGGCTGCCGGTCAGTGGCGGAAGAATGCCGAAGAGTTATCGACGAGTGCCGGGAAGTCGGCGGCCGTGGATCGGTTTGGGAATGCCTGAAAATGGCGAACGCAGGGCGAGAAGCACCCGAACCGCGCCGGGAGTTGGCTGATGACGGCCGACGAGAGAGCGAGACACCCCGTGTACTGTCTCCCGCGGGCGGTGACCGGTGCTCCTTGGTCACGGGGTGCAGCAGCGTGTGGTGATCCTGACCACACGTCTTACAGCCGTCTCCACGCCGACAGGATCCGTCGGAATGCTCGTGGGCCAGGCAGCTCGAGCAATAGCGGTTCGCGAGAGCCGCTCCTCGGCACTAAGGCGTAGGAAGCGCCGACACTTTTTCAATGGATGGATCCCATTGCAGACTCGGCATCGGTAGGATTGTGTACCTCGAGTACATCTGCTCTCCAGTGACTGTGCGTTGCGTGGATCAGACGGATAATCAGCTGATTGCCACCGTGCAGCGTGATGCGATGCGTAAATTAAAGCAGGACTCGAGACAGAATTGTGCTCGCAACCTGAATCCTGCGGGCCTGAGGCTGCGGGCAACTCGTGCGGAAAAAAACAGACACGCTGCGGGGGTTGACTGGAGATAATGGGCCGGTCAGCACCCATCCGAAAATGGTCTCCTGACCAAGAAGCGACCCGCAGATGTTAGACTTGGAATTACCGAGGAGAATGGCCGGAAGAATGTCAGCTCCTAATAACACATCGACTTGGGAGCTCTCAAAGAAGTTGGGGTCCGCCAGGGTAATATTGGGCAGCCCCTTGAGACGATCTCGCGAAATTGGATATGATGGCAGATTTCCTGCCAACTGCGGAAGAACGTAGGCCGCAGTCTCTAATTGTAGCCCTGGTCTAGACGGCGACCGAATGGAGAAATGGCACAATTTCGTAGACTGCGCGGAAATGGTCTGATTAAGGCCTGCAACTTGGGCTTGAATCGTCTTGAAAGGAGGCTTGACGAGGTTGAACAGTCGTTCCGTTATGAAGGTCGCTTCGGACCCTGAGTCTATTAGTGCTCGTGCCTGGACGGTGCACCCCAAACGGAACATGTTGATAAGGGCCGTGCCCAGTATGACTGCTCCTGACCCGGAAGCGAAACACACCTGCACATTCGACTGATCCTCTAAGCCGTTTGCTGGCGTAGGCGGACTTGGAGCGGTAGGCGGCATAGGCGGACTTGGAGCGGTGGCGAACGGATTGCCGCGGTGCAGGAGGGTGTGGTGTCGGCTGTGGCAGGTGAAACAGGTACGGGCGCTCGTCCAGTCTCGCAGCTGGTGCCCTCGCCCAAAACAGTTTAGACATAACTGCTTCCTTGTAATGTAGTCAAAGCGCCCATTTACACCCATATTTAGAAACCGCGGACATAAGCGAATGGGGTGGTCCTCCCTCGAACAGAGATCGCAGCCCTTTTGACCCGGAACCACTCGAGTCTCGTGTGAATTGAGCCTCCGAGCGGGGGCAATAGGAATTCCCGACCTTGGCGGAAGTTGCCCGGAGCCACTAGGCCTGACGTCGTCGATTGCCTCTAGAGTGCGATAGCGCTCTGTCAGGAAGTTGTCTAATTCCTTCCATGTCGGAATTTCGGCCTTGTTATGAACGGATTGCTCCCACATGGAAAGTGTGACTTTGGGGAGCTTTGACGAAATCATAAACACCAGGAGGCAGTCCCAAGCCTCAACATTGATGGCGGACATTGCGAGGGCTGTCAGACAACTCTGAATGGTGGCTTGGAGCTCTTTCAGCGCAACCCCGGACTCTTGGGAAACAGCCTGGATGTTGAAAAGGATCTTCAACTGGCTGTTAACCAGTAGCCGCCGGTTCTCAAAGCGATCTGTGAGGCTTTGCCACGCGGCGTCAAACCCCTCATGGGTAAGCGGAGCCTTGGAAACAATGGCGTGGGCGACAACAAGTGAAACAACCTCTCTACCGGGGTGAGCCGCGAGTTTTGGATGTAAATGGCCGTAAACAAGTCTCTGAAGGTGGGCCACCGAAGATAATCACCCGCGAAGACCTCGGTATCCACCGGAGGTAACCGGCAGCCTGTAGGCGCGGGCGTGTGGACATTGACGGGAGCCTGAGTGGATTGGGAAGCAATTTTCTCCCGAAGCTGGGCACTACATCTCGAATAGACGGAGTAACAGTAGGTGTACTTCGCTTCCAGCACTGTCGAGGCGGCCGCATTGTCGTCGGACACGGCTAGCAAATCGGAGCAGCTCTCATAGCTCTTCTCCACCTTCTCCCATAGTGCCTGAATTTGGTCCCGATGAACTTCGCACATGTATTGGGAGCCTATTTCCGTTTCTGGGGCGCCCGGAGTACTTATGTTAGCCTCAAATTGGATAATTCGATCTGTTGTGGCGATGAACTTTTTCAACGCCACTTCGACCGCACTTGGAGCCATTTTTGCGACGGAGTGAGTCTGCCTCTGTGAAGGACCGGGGGTTGTATTGACGGATTCGTCACTCCTTGCCCTTGGACTGGCACTGGCCTTAGGCTTAGGCTTCAAAAGAGGCGTCCGCGGAGATGCGGATTGAGATCTGCCCAAACGGATGGCTGGGATCGAACGCGGCTTTTTGTCGTCTCCCGTGGGCATTCTCAGAGTCCAATTCGCTGGTCAGCGCTTGTCGACTGACTCGCGCAACAGGTGCCCCGTACGAAGTGGTGGCCGGTCGCACTAATGTGATGAGAACGGTGAGATCGCGGATGAAAGGCAATTACAAGGAGCAAGTGCGAACTAGTGGCGCCGATGTGGAAAGGAAAGTCGTGTGCGGCACAATTCGAATGTGGAAAGAAAAACTTCAGGCACCAGAAAAAACCCAAAAGGAGACGAGGTTTGTTCGGATTGTAGGCGGATGTTGCCTGATGCGGAGTAGAAGCAGAGTTGGAGGCACGAAAAAATGGAAAGAGTACCGGAAAATTCGTGCTTGTTCGGAAAAAAATGATGACGGTGCATATATGTATGTATATTTCCACTTGTGTGGTTCGTACTGAATTTAATATATACTGAGATATTAAATTCTTAACTATTTTCGAATTTGCGGAGCCGGAAGGTGGACTTAACTTTGGCTTGAATTTAACACACAAAAATATAAATAATTAATTTTTGGCTAACTGTCGGATTTAAATATGATGGAGCCAGAAGGGTGGAGTTGAAAATCTTAATTGTTAATCAATTGAGGTTAATTATCACGAAGCTGGAACGGTGGAATTGGAACCTAAATATTTAATTAATTGAATTTAATTAACACGAAGCCGGGAAGATGGAATTAAAAAACCGCGGCTCTATTCGGACAGAAGGTGGATAATTAAATTAATTAATTATAATTTTCCGATAAATAAATCTTCGACTTTAATTGTTGAGTGGCCGGAAAGGTGAATTAAAAAACCTGGCCCTTTGCTCGAACGGAAAATAAGAATTAAATAAATTTTCGTAGTTATAATTATAAATACATAAATTTATAATTAATTGATTTTTTAATCTATTTTGTTATGCAGCCGGTTATGCCGTCGGCACCCTGTACGTACCTCAAAGAAAAATAAACAGAACCGAAAAACACAACACGGCTAGGTCGAGAATTTAAGCGACACAATCACGGATTTGTAGTGAAATGGCGGTTTATAATTGTTGGTTTTAGAAAATGTTAAATATTTTTTTAGATTTTATCGGCTATATACTTCCTGAAATTGGACGCAGAAAGAAATATTTGGAAATTATATGGACATGCATGCAAGTAGGCCAAGGGCATGTGGGGCATATGATGGTACAGTAGAGCTTCGATAAGGGGACTGTATATGTTAAATTTTATCGGTTATATATTTCCTGGAATTGGACGCAGAAAATATATGGACATGCATGCAGGTACGGATATATGTAAGGGCATGTGGGCATATGTTGGCACAGTGGAGCTTTAATAAGTGGACTGTATAATTGGGGGAACAGAAAAGTTATGTGGTGTAAAAAATGGCACTGATTGAGGAAGATAAAAACAAATATTACGACAGCGGCGGACTGTTCGGTGAATTTGGAAATTCCGGAACTAATTCACACCGGCTGGCCAATATTAATTATGCCTTCTCTTTGTCACCACACAATTTCACTGTTCACTGGCGAATTTTTCGCGGATTAATTGCACCAAAAAAATACGTATGTGCGTATGTATGTATGTAGATGCACATATGCCTCGACCGTTGGCAAGCGAATGGATAACGGAGAGGCGGAAAACGGCGAGAAATATGGGCAGCACACAAAACGGAGACGGATGGAAAAATTTGCAGAATTTGAAGACGAAGAAGAGAAGAAAATCTCAAACTGCAGTTGCGTCGGAAAACTCGGACTTGGAGTTGACACGGAGGGAAAAACAATCTTGCAGCAGTGTGAACGAAATTTAATGTTCGGATCACTGCTGAAGACCGGCAGAGAGATGGGGACGGAAAAATGTACTTATCTTTTGGTGGAACAATGCCGAGAACTGCTGGCAGCAGAAAATCCAGTAATCATCCGGCTCGAAGGACCAAAATGTGTAGGGGGGCGTGGTTCCGCAAAAAGATTCCAGAAAAATTAGGAGTCGGGGGCGTCTTCGGTTCGGTAGAAAAGCGCGTTCAGCTTTATTGGCTGCGTACATCGAATTACTAACTTAACTTAGAAACTAGTACAAAAAAAGAGATCGACGACAACCAACGAGCGAGAAGAGAGGGCACAGAGGGGCGAGTGTGGATGCGCTCTTCAGCGCGGGTGCGCTCTTCAGCGCGGGTGCGCTCTTCAGCGCGGATGCGCTCTTCAGCGCGGATGCGCTCTTCAGGTGAGCGGCACAACGGCCCCTCACCTAAACAGTAGGCGTGGTAGTTTTTGCAATGTCCTTCTGTATGTGTCCTTTAAATTTTTTTTTGCCTTTGCTGCAGCTCCTAAAAATTTGATTTTATATATACATATGTATTTTGTTCATAACAATTAGTTTTTATTAATAATTTTATTTTATTTTATATTAGTTTTATTTTTATACAGGTCATTCATTTCGTGACTTGGCATTTGCTTTTCGATTGGGAAGAAGCACTTTTAGCAACATTATATGCAAAACAAGCATTAAAATTTGGAAATCACTCGTTTATGAATATATGCCAACACCAAGAGCTGATATACTTCAAAAAGTTACGGAAGATTATTATAGTCGTTGGAAGTTTCCAAACTGCCAAATTAAGTGCCCAGCTCATACTGGATCATATTATTTCAATTATTTTCATTATTTTTTAATTGTCATGCAAGGAGAAGCTGATGCTGACAAAAAATTTATAACAATTGAAGTGTGTGGCAAGGAAAGCAAAGCGGTGGTGGCACATTTTGTGGATCCACTTTTTTTTAGATTTCTGGAAGCAGGGAAATTCAATGTTCCACCACCACAAACACTACCAGGCACAAATATCTTTTTGCCAAACTTTTTAATTGGGGATGAAGCCTACCCACGGAAAAATTATTTGATGAGCCCATATCCTCGAAAGAAATTAAATTCAAAAACTGAAAGGTACAATAAAAGATCAAGAAATGGCAAATTTTACAAAAAGATATTGACACAAAACCTAGCACAGCAATTCACATTATAAAATGTGCTTACATTATAAATAATTATGTAAGAGAACGTGATGTGGACAGTGATCTGGACTACATAAATACGACAGCAGAAATTAATAACGGAATAGTATCTTCAAGAAATGTGGATAATCTTGAAGAACCGTCACATTGCAATAGAAGCAGTCAGTCAGCCATGAATGTTAGAAATTCTTTAACTGTTTTTTTCGGGATTTCCGATATTAAGTTATTTGATTAAATGAAACTTTTTAAATATATATTCATATACACATATTAAATATAACGGTGTTTTTGTTTATTCTACAGAACGTTAAATAAAAGCTTACCTGTGCAGTTACAAATAACTCCTACCTTATTCCATTGCTTAACGGTCACATTTTTATTTTTGTACTTTGAGAGTCGTTCCACATAACGTTTCGGCTTTGAACAACCGAAATATATAAATATCCGCGCATATTTTCGACATGTTTTGAACTTCGTCGCTCAGCGTCGCACCAAAAATTAAAACCAATTCCAGCGCTAAGCGACGTCGCTCTGTCGATCAAGAACTTCGCTCGTCGCTCAGTGCCTGCGTGGCCACTCCAATGCTGTCTTACAAGTTTAAATATTTTACGTCGTTCGAGAGAGCGTCGCTCAGTCTCTCATAGCTCGATGCGTGGCCGAAGCCTGAGGCGGATCACAAACAGCGGATTTCTTACGATTTCTAATCATTGAGTGATTAGAAATCAAGTGATCAACTCTTTAAATCCATTTTTAGTCTGTCTTATGAACGACCTCATTCGTCTTGGACAGCACGACAATTTTCACAACAATAATGTAAACCAGACCTACAGGAAATGGCATCCGAAACTGAGGCAGTTTTCACATAGCTAGCAATGGATGGTAGGCTGGGATGAGGAGATTGTCATCTTACAAGACTTCATAAAACAGACCAGTTTAAATTCCATATTATTAATTAAAAATACAAAAATAATATATGAGTTAAAAAAACACTATACCTTGAACCACTGTGCCAAATAGGAAGCCGAAGCGGGAGCTTTGGAGAGTTCAAAGGAAAATGCAGAAATAGAGATAAGACGGAGAGAAGCAGATTTGAGCTATGCTTGGAATTGAATTTAAACAAATTATTAATTCGCCTCAAAATATACCGCAGCACACGTAAAGCGATGCGGATTAAGTTTCAACTGAAGTTTTTCAAAAAATTCGATTCTCAAGCAAATAAACACGGGATTACAAATATTTATCATAAACGCAGTGCGCACAAAAAAAACACGACCGTTCGCTTAAGAGGAAGAGCTCTTATTGAAAATGTTTTCCCAAACATTAGTGAGAATTATCAGACTTATGCTTGGTTAAGTCAACCCAATTCTTGCCGCAAAGAATAACGATGTACACGCACTGAATTTCACCATTCAATCAAAAATTGCTGGCGATTTGGTGACATACTGATTCGATAACAAATCCCGATGGTATAGTAAATTATCCAACGGAGTTTTTGAACTCTCTGGAGTTACCAGGATTTCAACCACATAACTTGCAACTAAAAGTTGGAACAGTTATTATGATATTGCGTAATTTGTAACCACAACGGTACTCGACTTTCGGTTAAAAGACTTATGCCGAATTTGATTAGGCAACCATTATTAACAGAAAGTACTCAGGTGATAATGTACCTATTCCTCGAATACCATTGAATCCGAATGGTCTTCCGTTTGACTTCAAACGATTGAACTTTCCAGTTCGCCTTGCGTTCGCAATGACAATTAAAACCATCCGCTTTGTTTATGTTAACGTCAGACTAAAAAACAAAAAATGTGGTTTACCAAAAAGTACTTCAATAAAATGGAACAGTGAGTGTGGGCCCACGAAGATCATTGGCGTCTGACGTTTCCCATTATCTTATATCGGAAACCCACGCATTTTCAAATATAAAATAAAAAAAAAGGTCTAGATCTTTTGATAACAAAACGAAATGTTACATAAAACAAAGCCATTTGGTAGCAAAACGGAGTTCGCCGGGTTTGCTAGTCAACAATATAAATAGAGTTTTTCACAAAGATAACATAAAATTATAAATATTTATATATCACCTTTGTTTTCATTCCTTTTCCCAAATATTTTATCAGGAGCTTATTCTACACCTTATTTTATTAACAAGATCAGAAATAACTGACTATACAAGTCACGAGCAGGTTTTATTCAAGGACAGTAAAGACGTATTGACGTACGATTCATACGCATATTTTTTCCAGTTCATAAAGTTTATTAACTTAAGTTTTCATAAGGTTAGGTTAGGTTAGGTTGAGACGGCGATCAGGGGACAGTCACTGACACCCCCATCCACTTGAGCCGCTGGGGTTCCTTGTGATACCGCACAGGCAAAAGGTACTAAAAAGGGACCTCCCTCTCCTATCTACTAATGTGCCCAAGAGTGTGCTATCTTTCCTGCGACGGCTCGCGGTCCCATCCAGCTTCGTGGTGCGGAGCGCTCTCCGCGAGGTTTGTTAGTTAGGTCCGTGAGTGCTGCGGCACCCAAGAATTTGAGTCAATTTGGCTGCGCCACAGCCCAGGACAATGACACAGGAGGTGTGCGAAGTGATCCCTGCATTTTAGCCTACACGTAGCTAAGGGGATGCCTACATGTTCCTTCTCCGGGAGGAGAGGATTGGTAGTACCTGCCCTTGCTAGTTCGTCAGCGGCCCAATTACCCTCGTGGTCCCCATGTCCGGGCACTCATATGAGGTAGATGTCATACTGTTCTGCCATCTCGTTAAGAGATCTCCGACAGTCATTCACTGTCCTGGAGTTGGATGAAAATCCGTCAAGGGCTTTGAGTGCCGCTTGACTGTCTGAGAAGACACAGATTGTTTCTTGATTGCCAGTAAGTGCTGGGGATCTAAGTGCTTCCTCGATACCTATTACTTCAGCTTGGAACACACTGCAGTGGTCGGGGAGTCTGAAGGACTCATTTAGACACAGCTGTTCGCAGTGGACACCGCCTCCCACCTGCCCATTCAACTTTGGAACGTCTGTTTAATTATGAAGGGAACCGGCTGATCCCGGGATTTGTGTGGCCCGTGGGATCATTGTGTGGATCATTTGTGGGATGATCAACAGGTGTACAGTAGTCTGTAGCCCCCGTAGGCGTGCAATGATGTAGGACCAACTTGGTGTGTCCATAGTTGGTCCTTTTCCATACACTCGTCTCGCGTAGCCTAATTGCCAAAAGCGTGGCTATTTTGATCAATCTCTCCAATCTCTACAGGTAATAGGACATTTGTCTGTGTGGTATGTAGGCTGCCTGTAATGCAGACCTCTGCCATTGCGTTTTCCTAAATCTCTCTCTACATTTGGAGTTAGCAGACCACCACCCCGAAGAAAAGGATGGGTCTTATGACCGCTGTGTAAAGCCATCTGACTATCTTTGGGGACATACCCCATTTGAGGCCAATGGCTTTTCGACATGTATAGATCACGATTGTTGCCTTGTTAGCTCTATCCATAGTGTTTGACTTCCAGTCCAGTTTTCTATCTATCGTAATCCCTAGGTACTTGGCGCTATCGCTGAGGGAGAGTGTTTCCCCTGATAGTTTTGGAAGCCTTAAATTTGGTATTTTGTACTTCCTAGTGAAGAGGACAAACTCGGTTTTGGATAGGTTTACATGCGGTCGCATAGAGTCTGGGGAAATTTCCCAGAGAAGGCAATTGCGACATCATCCGCATAAGCGATAACCTTGCAACCACCACCTTCTGGGGATCGTAGTAGACTATTACCCGCCACGTTCTACAGTAGGGGTGAGAGTACACCTCCTTGCGGAGAGCCTCTTCTGACGTATCTTTGAATCGATTCTCCTCTTAATGACGCCTCAACAGTCCTGTTTACCAAAATCTGCTTTATATGGCGTATGGATTGATCGTCTATTTTTAGTTCCGTCAGCGCATTGTTTTTGAACGCACCTTCTATGTCTAGAAAAGCAATGAGTGCGTATTCCTTCTCACTAAGTGCCTTTTCGATGAACGTAGTGATCTTGTGGAGTGCCGTCTCCGTGGATATCCCGAGATATCATCTGGGTTGATAGTAAGATTAATATGGAAGTTTATAAATCTCTCCATTGTCTTGAGAAGGAAGGTCTTATTGGTCTGAAGTCCTTAGGGGTGCAGTGCGATGGTTTTCCCGCCTTGGGTATAAATACGACTTTCGTCCGCAAACACATTGCGGGTACGATGCCTATTCTGAAACTTGCTGAAAAAGCTTTCCATGACCTTAGATTGGTAGATTAGTTGTGCCGGGAAAATGCCAGAGCCTTTAGGGTTTCTTTACTGGACGTGGTCCAGCTACCTTCCGAGGTTTTAATGATCCCTACATTTGGTGCATTTGTTGCGAGGACCTTTCTGAGTCGGGAGGCCTCCGATGTCTGTTGACTGTTCAAGCAGAATTTGGTCCAGGCATTCCTCTTTGCCCTGCGCAGTTCTTTGGTGTACTGTCTGAGGTCCGCTTTGTACGCCTCGCAGGCTGTCTCTGTGTTTGCCTTACTGGAGAGATGAAAGGCTTTGCTGGCCCTAATCTTAAAGGGCGCAAGCTTTTGCGACCACCATGGTGGTTTCTTTGACTTAATACTGCCCGATCTGCTATTGGGACAGCTTTGTTTAATGCCATGGGCGTGTCCACCATGGCATCCAGGTCTTCCCTGCTGTCAACGTCCCTTGTCGGAGGTTTCCCTAAGGATCATTCTAATTTTGTCTTATATAACTCCCAGTTCGCTTTTCTCGGGTTGCGTACTGTTAGTCGGTTGAAGTTCTCAAAATTGACCACTAATTCTATGTATCGATGGTCCGAGAAAGAGTGTTTCTCCAGGACTCTCCATCTAACAATCCTTTCAGCTAGGGAGTCAGAGTAGAGAGTAATGTCAAGTACTTCCTTTTTGTTCTTGACTATGAAGGTGCGTTCTGTACTTCTATTACCCACCAGAAGATTGGAGCCTAGGATAAAATCGAAGATTGACTCACGTTCATGTCAGTGCTCCCCAACTGATGATGATGGGCGTTGGCATCGCAACCTATGATCAGATCGCTCAATGCCTCCCGCTTTGCTCTTGGCATCAGATTAGTAAATACGGATCGTTACGGGCCGTCAGCCAACGGATACAAACTATACGCAAGCAATTGCGTGCTGTAACTGTGTACACCGCTGGTAGTGCGACTATTCTCTCCACGTGAGCGGCTGGTAACAGGTCCGGGTAAGGTCATGTCTCTGCCGAGGATGCTGGCTAATGGTAGTCGGGCGGGGAGAAGAACACTCCCTTCTTTAAATCACCCTAATCCAAGGTGGAACAGCATATGCCGAAGGATGCGTATCCGAGTGGGGCTCGGACGCTAATATGCAAACTCTGGGGTACCGGCCGACCTCCCAGTTTCAACCAGGCTTTTCGTGAAAACCAAGCTATGTCATGATGGACGAACCCCTTCCCGCCTACTCGTGGGACCAAAATATGAACACTACCATTCCAAATAAAAACCTAAGTGGAGAACGGAACTCCCTAAAAAAGTCCTTAAATGGGGTCAATGACCCGTCAAACTCCGAGGCTCTCAAAAGCTAAGGAGTTGCTGAGATGGAGAAGCCCTCCACAGAGGGGCAACATCTGGATGCGGGACGCGCCGGTGCGGAGTTGGTAGCCAAGGCTTCTTCTTCCAAAGCGGGACTAGCCATGGGACCACCGAACGGCGTGAAGAGGAAAACTCGGCGGGCCGCTAAGGCGAACCCTTGTCCGGGAGCGTCTCACTCGGTGCAGCGTAAAGGCTCTTATAAAGATAGGAGAAGAGCAGCCTAATTCTAATGAGGCCGGACCCACCGGCCGAAGCCAACCCGGACCAGGCCGAGTGGGCAAGGGAGATCCTGCCCGATTTTAATCCGGAAAAGGCGGGTGTGAGGCTGGATCCGAACAAACGTGCTGGATCAGACCCTGGCAAGGAGATCGCGCAAAGCGTGAAAAGGCAGAGGTTCACGGAGGGAGAAGCCCCGCAGGCTAAGAAGAGGAAGGCCCAGCCGCAGCAGTCCAACCGCTCGTTCGCCGAAGTGACGAAGGGAAGAACCGTTATTGGAGTCTTGGACAAAGGCTCCAAGGATGGGCTCATCCCCAAAGACCTTTGGCGACGAGTAGTAAACGAGTTGCATGGGTGCTTCGTGATGGAGATGCTGCGAAGTGGAGGACCACCAACAGAATGCGAAAATGCAGGATGGTACCAGGGTAGCGTTAAGATAATTGCCTGCCAAAACGCGCGATCGGTAGAGACCTACAAACGTATGGTAGCATCGCTTGGAGAGGTCTACCCTGGAGCTATGCTAATAGCGGTTGACTCCACGAGAAGACCGTAAAAGCCCTGGAAAGGTCGGAGCACCGACTGAAGTACGGATTTGAACTCGTGACGGTCCTTATCTACAAAACCGAAGCAAAGATCAAGCCAGGAGGTATCGGGCTGGAGGCAGACACGCAAGAGCCATACTTGGAGGAGCCGACCGAAGAGGGGCACCCGGAAGGAATGTCGGATGAGGAGGATGACATCCTGGAAAGGTACACCTCGGAGGAGAGCGACTTGGCATGGGCACTTAGTGGAGTCGGAATGGAGGAGGACTCTCTGCTGAGCTCCGAGACAGAGGCCGAAGCTACTGTGCTGGAGAATTGTAAGAATGTCCCTGACAATCTTGCAGATAAGCCTCCATCACAGTAAAGACGCGTCAGCTGCCCTCCTACTCCACCTCGCCGAGATAGGAGCTGATGTGGCCCTCATCCATGAACCCTGGATCCTTGGAGACAGGATTCTTGGGTTGGGGGCGTCAGAGTATAGGCTCTGTGAAGCCGATACAAGAGGTAAAAGGCGAGCCTGCATCCTCGCAAAAAAGAAACTTAACCATTTTTTGCTACCCAATTTCAGCAATGAAGACCACGTAGCGAACCTTAGGCAATATAACAAAGAAATTTGTAAAGCAAAAAGGAATGCCTGGACCATTCAGCAAACATCAGAGAACTCCCGACTCCGGAAGGTCCTCGCAAAAACTGCACCTAACGTAGGATACATTAAAACCTCAGCTAAGGTAACTGGACATCGTCCAGCAAAGTAACCCTAGAAGCTCTCACAGAGGCACATTTCCCGGGATGCTCTCTAGAAGAAACAACCCTGGAAACGCAGAGACAGGGGGACAACCCCTCCCTCCCTAACCAACTCGAATATCTATTGAGTGACAGGTATCTCAGCTGGGCGATAAATAGCTGCAAGCCTCTTAAGTCCCCAGGCCCAGATACCTAAACCTAATAAACTAATATACCAGATACCTAAACAGAGACTAGTAAACCTCCATGCTAATCTTACTGTCCCAGATGATATCACGTGATCACAGCATGCGTATAGGAAGGGCCGATCCATGGAGACGACACTCCACGAGATCACTACTTTCGTCGAAAAGGCACTTAGTGACAAGGAATACGCACTCATTGCTTTTCTAGACATAGAAGGTGCTTTCAACAACATCCTACCAAGCTCAATAATCAATGCGCTGATGGGACTAGCAACGAAATACTTGTCGGTCAGCAGCCAGGCTTTTAATGTTTATGTTTAAATAATGTTTATGTAATGTTTAGTGCAATGCTTAGTGTAATGTTTATTTATTAGGCTTAAGTTTGTACAAAAGCTTAGTTGATCGCAAGCCGACTCTTTCTCGGCCGCTCGACTCAACGGGCTTTCTATAAAGAGTTTTAGCTCGCAGTGTCTAGGTCGGGCCGCCCTCTCTGTATTGACTTGAGTCCCTGCATGCACCATATGCTGGTCTATCTGCGGCTCATCCGGCTTCATCTGCATGCAAAAAATAAACATTTGTAACGTTTGAAATTAAATATAAATTCGTTTTGTTTTACTGGCATTGAAAACCCTCAATGACCAAACAATACTAATGTATGTGTTAGAATAGCGCAATTGCATCAAGAAGAGCCAGAAGATATACGAGCTGAACGCAAAAAACTCAGAAGATTAGAACAACGAAAATCACGTCGTTTTACAGTCAATAGACGCAAAACAAATGACCAAAAACAACAATGATTCATTCCTGCGTCTAGCATTCCAGTATGAGCCTGATATTGAGTATTATGCTCACTCAAAAGTGGTAATTGGTGCTATGGACAAGGAATGTCCGAATTGTCAAGCTCTGAAATTCAAAAATGAGCCAGATGGGATGTGTTGCGCGTCAGGAAAAGTGCAACTACAGAACGTGCAGCACGGATCCAGATTCTTACGTGTTTCTGAAGTTAATTCGAACATTCAATTCATGCTTTCAAAAGACATCGTTCGGAGCAACAGAAATAGTTCGAAATACTAATGCAAATGGTCAACATTACAATTCGACATTCAAAATCAGAGGCTAAGTTTATCATAAAATGGGCTCACTCTTTCAATGCCAAACGAACCACATAAATTCGATTTAATGGTGGTTCGAACTATTAAATTTGAAGTTAAAAATAATGTTTGCTTTTTTTTTTGTTTGTTTGCCTTTATTTGTTTTGCCCCAGATGACTTTATAATACATTAGGTTAAAACTGAGTAAATTTTGTACACAAATTATAATGTCATCTCGTGGCAAAACGATTGCCGGGTCAGATAGTAAAAAAAAAATGGTATAAAGTGATTGTGGACAAAATAAAAATAACAATAACCCTTAAAACCCTCAAAATCAACGTCAAAAAAAAATTTACAAAAAAAAACGTCCACAAAAATTTGAAAAAAAAATCCACACACCAAAATTAAAACAAAAACCATACACAAAAATTAAAAAAACAAACATCCACAAAAATGAAAACATAAAACATACAAAAACCAACAATAGCAACAGCAGAAACATTGAGAGCGGCAGCAGCAGAGAAGGCAACCACATCAAGATCACCAGCAAATAAAGCAACAGCAGCGACATCGATAGCGGCAGCAGCAGCGAAAGCAACAACGT
The DNA here is from genome assembly GCF_030179905.1 of Drosophila bipectinata. Classification (NCBI taxonomy): domain Eukaryota; kingdom Metazoa; phylum Arthropoda; class Insecta; order Diptera; family Drosophilidae; genus Drosophila; species Drosophila bipectinata. The sequence goes on along the minus strand of NC_091740.1, from coordinate 13,978,265 downwards.
CAAGACCACCAGCAACCAAAACAACAGCAGAAACATCAAGAGCATCAGGAGCAGCAACCGCAGGGACAACAGCATCAGGAGCAACAGCAGAGGACCGTAGATGACTCGTAGAGGACCGACAGCGCTACAAAGGCCGCACAACAACAAAGAATTTCAATTTTTTAAACTATATTTTAATTGGTCCACAGCGTTGCATTATACTTATAAACAACTTGATGAAAAATTGAGCGGAACCCTTCTACCCAATAGCAGTATAGCCTGTAAAGCTATGCGAATCATTAGGTAGAAATCAAAATTTAAGTCCGCCAAGGACAAAATTAAAAAAATTATTGTCCAGAATGAGCTTCTTACTAGGCTTGAAGAGGCTATAAAGAACCTCGAGGATTTTCCTCGAGACAACTTACATTGGAATTCAGAAAAGGAAAAATAAAACCTTTCCAATAAGAATTAAAAAAATAAAAATATTTCTCTGCATAATAGAAACAGTGTCCGATTTGATAAATATGGAAGGGCATAATAATAAATACATGAGCAAAATAATTGAGCTCAAAGGTGATGTTGAAATACACATTGAGGAGCTTGTGCATTCAAGAATGGATATAAGTCCATCCTTGAAGCTAAGCTACCTTAAAAGTGCTCTAAAAGGGGAAGCACGAAATGTGGTTTCCCATTTACATAAATACATATCATTTTTTGCGCATATTATTTTAAAGAAATTAAATATTGAGGCCCTACAAAAATAAAAGTTAGGTTAAAAGTTAAAAGGCCAAGTTAAAAGATCTTATGAAATCCAAAATTTAAAGCATGTCATAGAATTTCTAGACCAACGCGTTCGTTGGCATCAGAAGGAAAAAAAAAAACAAAAAAAGTTAATATTAAAAGTTTTAATATTTTTTCTAGTTACCAACAAAAATGTTAAAAAATAACACAAATAACCTTTTTTTAAAACAAGTTAAATTTTATTGTAGTCGCCGGAATCGTTCAGAACCATTTGAACATAACCGGGCGCTTAGAAGATGGGGTGAATATGATACATATGGGATATGGGCCTAGACTTTATACAATAATTTACAGTTATTTACATTAGCTTACAATATTATTGAATAACACGGGAAGACAGATCGCTGGGGTGAAATCTCTTTAAACGCCTAAGAGTTTGCGTACACAAATAACCAAACATGTCCGATGTGCCAAATGCCCGGGCATCAATTAGTTTATTGCTATAAATTTAAAGCATTAAGTCCACAGGAAAGAACAGACGTTGTTCAACAATGGAACTGGAGCTACTTATGATACCCAGATACCTAAACCTAATAAACTAATATACCAGATACCTAAACAGAGACTAATAAACCTCCATATTAATCTTACTGTCCCAGATGATATCACGTGATCACAGCATGCGTATAGGAAGGGCCGATCCATGGAGACGACACTCCACGAGATCACTACTTTCGTCGAAAAGGCACTTAGTGACAAGGAATACGCACTCATTGCTTTTCTAGACATAGAAGGTGCTTTCAACAACATCCTACCAAGCTCAATAATCAATGCGCTGATGGGACTAGCAACGAAATACTTGTCGGTCAGCAGCCAGGCTTTTAATGTTTATGTTTAAATAATGTTTATGTAATGTTTAGTGCAATGCTTAGTGTAATGTTTATTTATTAGGCTTAAGTTTGTACAAAAGCTTATTTGATCGCAAGCCGACTCTTTCTCGGCCGCTCGACTCAACGGGCTTTCTATAAAGAGTTTTAGCTCGCAGTGTCTAGGTCGGGCCGCCCTCTCTGTATTGACTTGAGTCAATGCATGCACCATATGCTGGTCTATCTGCGGCTCATCCGGCTTCATCTGCATGCAAAAAATAAACATTTGTAACGTTTGAAATTAAATATAAATTCGTTTTGTTTTACTGGCATTGAAAACCCTCAATGACCAAACAATACTAATGTATGTGTTAGAATAGCGCAATTGCATCAAGAAGAGCCAGAAGATATACGAGCTGAACGCAAAAAACTCAGAAGATTAGAACAACGAAAATCACGTCGTTTTACAGTCAATAGACGCAAAACAAATGACCAAAAACAACAATGATTCATTCCTGCGTCTAGCATTCCAGTATGAGCCTGATATTGAGTATTATGCTCACTCAAAAGTGGTAATTGGTGCTATGGACAAGGAATGTCCGAATTGTCAAGCTCTGAAATTCAAAAATGAGCCAGATGGGATGTGTTGCGCGTCAGGAAAAGTGCAACTACAGAACGTGCAGCACGGATCCAGATTCTTACGTGTTTCTGAAGTTAATTCGAACATTCAATTCATGCTTTCAAAAGACATCGTTCGGAGCAACAGAAATAGTTCGAAATACTAATGCAAATGGTCAACATTACAATTCGACATTCAAAATCAGAGGCTAAGTTTATCATAAAATGGGCTCACTCTTTCAATGCCAAACGAACCACATAAATTCGATTTAATGGTGGTTCGAACTATTAAATTTGAAGTTAAAAATAATGTTTGCTTTTTTTTTTGTTTGTTTGCCTTTATTTGTTTTGCCCCAGATGACTTTATAATACATTAGGTTAAAACTGAGTAAATTTTGTACACAAATTATAATGTCATCTCGTGGCAAAACGATTGCCGGGTCAGATAGTAAAAAAAAAATGGTATAAAGTGATTGTGGACAAAATAAAAATAACAATAACCCTTAAAACCCTCAAAATCAACGTCAAAAAAAAATTTACAAAAAAAAACGTCCACAAAAATTTGAAAAAAAAATCCACACACCAAAATTAAAACAAAAACCATACACAAAAATTAAAAAAACAAACATCCACAAAAATGAAAACATAAAACATACAAAAACCAACAATAGCAACAGCAGAAACATTGAGAGCGGCAGCAGCAGAGAAGGCAACCACATCAAGATCACCAGCAAATAAAGCAACAGCAGCGACATCGATAGCGGCAGCAGCAGCGAAAGCAACAACGTCAAGACCACCAGCAACCAAAACAACAGCAGAAACATCAAGAGCATCAGGAGCAGCAACCGCAGGGACAACAGCATCAGGAGCAACAGCAGAGGACCGTAGATGACTCGTAGAGGACCGACAGCGCTACAAAGGCCGCACAACAACAAAGAATTTCAATTTTTTAAACTATATTTTAATTGGTCCACAGCGTTGCATTATACTTATAAACAACTTGATGAAAAATTGAGCGGAACCCTTCTACCCAATAGCAGTATAGCCTGTAAAGCTATGCGAATCATTAGGTAGAAATCAAAATTTAAGTCCGCCAAGGACAAAATTAAAAAAATTATTGTCCAGAATGAGCTTCTTACTAGGCTTGAAGAGGCTATAAAGAACCTCGAGGATTTTCCTCGAGACAACTTACATTGGAATTCAGAAAAGGAAAAATAAAACCTTTCCAATAAGAATTAAAAAAATAAAAATATTTCTCTGCATAATAGAAACAGTGTCCGATTTGATAAATATGGAAGGGCATAATAATAAATACATGAGCAAAATAATTGAGCTCAAAGGTGATGTTGAAATACACATTGAGGAGCTTGTGCATTCAAGAATGGATATAAGTCCATCCTTGAAGCTAAGCTACCTTAAAAGTGCTCTAAAAGGGGAAGCACGAAATGTGGTTTCCCATTTACATAAATACATATCATTTTTTGCGCATATTATTTTAAAGAAATTAAATATTGAGGCCCTACAAAAATAAAAGTTAGGTTAAAAGTTAAAAGGCCAAGTTAAAAGATCTTATGAAATCCAAAATTTAAAGCATGTCATAGAATTTCTAGACCAACGCGTTCGTTGGCATCAGAAGGAAAAAAAAAACAAAAAAAGTTAATATTAAAAGTTTTAATATTTTTTCTAGTTACCAACAAAAATGTTAAAAAATAACACAAATAACCTTTTTTTAAAACAAGTTAAATTTTATTGTAGTCGCCGGAATCGTTCAGAACCATTTGAACATAACCGGGCGCTTAGAAGATGGGGTGAATATGATACATATGGGATATGGGCCTAGACTTTATACAATAATTTACAGTTATTTACATTAGCTTACAATATTATTGAATAACACGGGAAGACAGATCGCTGGGGTGAAATCTCTTTAAACGCCTAAGAGTTTGCGTACACAAATAACCAAACATGTCCGATGTGCCAAATGCCCGGGCATCAATTAGTTTATTGCTATAAATTTAAAGCATTAAGTCCACAGGAAAGAACAGACGTTGTTCAACAATGGAACTGGAGCTACTTATGATACCCAGATACCTAAACCTAATAAACTAATATACCAGATACCTAAACAGAGACTAATAAACCTCCATATTAATCTTACTGTCCCAGATGATATCACGTGATCACAGCATGCGTATAGGAAGGGCCGATCCATGGAGACGACACTCCACGAGATCACTACTTTCGTCGAAAAGGCACTTAGTGACAAGGAATACGCACTCATTGCTTTTCTAGACATAGAAGGTGCTTTCAACAACATCCTACCAAGCTCAATAATCAATGCGCTGATGGGACTAGCAACGAAATACTTGTCGGTCAGCAGCCAGGCTTTTAATGTTTATGTTTAAATAATGTTTATGTAATGTTTAGTGCAATGCTTAGTGTAATGTTTATTTATTAGGCTTAAGTTTGTACAAAAGCTTATTTGATCGCAAGCCGACTCTTTCTCGGCCGCTCGACTCAACGGGCTTTCTATAAAGAGTTTTAGCTCGCAGTGTCTAGGTCGGGCCGCCCTCTCTGTATTGACTTGAGTCAATGCATGCACCATATGCTGGTCTATCTGCGGCTCATCCGGCTTCATCTGCATGCAAAAAATAAACATTTGTAACGTTTGAAATTAAATATAAATTCGTTTTGTTTTACTGGCATTGAAAACCCTCAATGACCAAACAATACTAATGTATGTGTTAGAATAGCGCAATTGCATCAAGAAGAGCCAGAAGATATACGAGCTGAACGCAAAAAACTCAGAAGATTAGAACAACGAAAATCACGTCGTTTTACAGTCAATAGACGCAAAACAAATGACCAAAAACAACAATGATTCATTCCTGCGTCTAGCATTCCAGTATGAGCCTGATATTGAGTATTATGCTCACTCAAAAGTGGTAATTGGTGCTATGGACAAGGAATGTCCGAATTGTCAAGCTCTGAAATTCAAAAATGAGCCAGATGGGATGTGTTGCGCGTCAGGAAAAGTGCAACTACAGAACGTGCAGCACGGATCCAGATTCTTACGTGTTTCTGAAGTTAATTCGAACATTCAATTCATGCTTTCAAAAGACATCGTTCGGAGCAACAGAAATAGTTCGAAATACTAATGCAAATGGTCAACATTACAATTCGACATTCAAAATCAGAGGCTAAGTTTATCATAAAATGGGCTCACTCTTTCAATGCCAAACGAACCACATAAATTCGATTTAATGGTGGTTCGAACTATTAAATTTGAAGTTAAAAATAATGTTTGCTTTTTTTTTTGTTTGTTTGCCTTTATTTGTTTTGCCCCAGATGACTTTATAATACATTAGGTTAAAACTGAGTAAATTTTGTACACAAATTATAATGTCATCTCGTGGCAAAACGATTGCCGGGTCAGATAGTAAAAAAAAAATGGTATAAAGTGATTGTGGACAAAATAAAAATAACAATAACCCTTAAAACCCTCAAAATCAACGTCAAAAAAAAATTTACAAAAAAAAACGTCCACAAAAATTTGAAAAAAAAATCCACACACCAAAATTAAAACAAAAACCATACACAAAAATTAAAAAAACAAACATCCACAAAAATGAAAACATAAAACATACAAAAACCAACAATAGCAACAGCAGAAACATTGAGAGCGGCAGCAGCAGAGAAGGCAACCACATCAAGATCACCAGCAAATAAAGCAACAGCAGCGACATCGATAGCGGCAGCAGCAGCGAAAGCAACAACGTCAAGACCACCAGCAACCAAAACAACAGCAGAAACATCAAGAGCATCAGGAGCAGCAACCGCAGGGACAACAGCATCAGGAGCAACAGCAGAGGACCGTAGATGACTCGTAGAGGACCGACAGCGCTACAAAGGCCGCACAACAACAAAGAATTTCAATTTTTTAAACTATATTTTAATTGGTCCACAGCGTTGCATTATACTTATAAACAACTTGATGAAAAATTGAGCGGAACCCTTCTACCCAATAGCAGTATAGCCTGTAAAGCTATGCGAATCATTAGGTAGAAATCAAAATTTAAGTCCGCCAAGGACAAAATTAAAAAAATTATTGTCCAGAATGAGCTTCTTACTAGGCTTGAAGAGGCTATAAAGAACCTCGAGGATTTTCCTCGAGACAACTTACATTGGAATTCAGAAAAGGAAAAATAAAACCTTTCCAATAAGAATTAAAAAAATAAAAATATTTCTCTGCATAATAGAAACAGTGTCCGATTTGATAAATATGGAAGGGCATAATAATAAATACATGAGCAAAATAATTGAGCTCAAAGGTGATGTTGAAATACACATTGAGGAGCTTGTGCATTCAAGAATGGATATAAGTCCATCCTTGAAGCTAAGCTACCTTAAAAGTGCTCTAAAAGGAGAAGCACGAAATGTGGTTTCCCATTTACATAAATACATATCATTTTTTGCGCATATTATTTTAAAGAAATTAAATATTGAGGCCCTACAAAAATAAAAGTTAGGTTAAAAGTTAAAAGGCCAAGTTAAAAGATCTTATGAAATCCAAAATTTAAAGCATGTCATAGAATTTCTAGACCAACGCGTTCGTTGGCATCAGAAGGAAAAAAAAAACAAAAAAAGTTAATATTAAAAGTTTTAATATTTTTTCTAGTTACCAACAAAAATGTTAAAAAATAACACAAATAACCTTTTTTTAAAACAAGTTAAATTTTATTGTAGTCGCCGGAATCGTTCAGAACCATTTGAACATAACCGGGCGCTTAGAAGATGGGGTGAATATGATACATATGGGATATGGGCCTAGACTTTATACAATAATTTACAGTTATTTACATTAGCTTACAATATTATTGAATAACACGGGAAGACAGATCGCTGGGGTGAAATCTCTTTAAACGCCTAAGAGTTTGCGTACACAAATAACCAAACATGTCCGATGTGCCAAATGCCCGGGCATCAATTAGTTTATTGCTATAAATTTAAAGCATTAAGTCCACAGGAAAGAACAGACGTTTTTCAACAATGGAACTGGAGCTACTTATGATACCCAGATACCTAAACCTAATAAACTAATATACCAGATACCTAAACAGAGACTAATAAACCTCCATATTAATCTTACTGTCCCAGATGATATCACGTGATCACAGCATGCGTATAGGAAGGGCCGATCCATGGAGACGACACTCCACGAGATCACTACTTTCGTCGAAAAGGCACTTAGTGACAAGGAATACGCACTCATTGCTTTTCTAGACATAGAAGGTGCTTTCAACAACATCCTACCAAGCTCAATAATCAATGCGCTGATGGGACTAGCAACGAAATACTTGTCGGTCAGCAGCCAGGCTTTTAATGTTTATGTTTAAATAATGTTTATGTAATGTTTAGTGCAATGCTTAGTGTAATGTTTATTTATTAGGCTTAAGTTTGTACAAAAGCTTAGTTGATCGCAAGCCGACTCTTTCTCGGCCGCTCGACTCAACGGGCTTTCTATAAAGAGTTTTAGCTCGCAGTGTCTAGGTCGGGCCGCCCTCTCTGTATTGACTTGAGTCCCTGCATGCACCATATGCTGGTCTATCTGCGGCTCATCCGGCTTCATCTGCATGCAAAAAATAAACATTTGTAACGTTTGAAATTAAATATAAATTCGTTTTGTTTTACTGGCATTGAAAACCCTCAATGACCAAACAATACTAATGTATGTGTTAGAATAGCGCAATTGCATCAAGAAGAGCCAGAAGATATACGAGCTGAACGCAAAAAACTCAGAAGATTAGAACAACGAAAATCACGTCGTTTTACAGTCAATAGACGCAAAACAAATGACCAAAAACAACAATGATTCATTCCTGCGTCTAGCATTCCAGTATGAGCCTGATATTGAGTATTATGCTCACTCAAAAGTGGTAATTGGTGCTATGGACAAGGAATGTCCGAATTGTCAAGCTCTGAAATTCAAAAATGAGCCAGATGGGATGTGTTGCGCGTCAGGAAAAGTGCAACTACAGAACGTGCAGCACGGATCCAGATTCTTACGTGTTTCTGAAGTTAATTCGAACATTCAATTCATGCTTTCAAAAGACATCGTTCGGAGCAACAGAAATAGTTCGAAATACTAATGCAAATGGTCAACATTACAATTCGACATTCAAAATCAGAGGCTAAGTTTATCATAAAATGGGCTCACTCTTTCAATGCCAAACGAACCACATAAATTCGATTTAATGGTGGTTCGAACTATTAAATTTGAAGTTAAAAATAATGTTTGCTTTTTTTTTTGTTTGTTTGCCTTTATTTGTTTTGCCCCAGATGACTTTATAATACATTAGGTTAAAACTGAGTAAATTTTGTACACAAATTATAATGTCATCTCGTGGCAAAACGATTGCCGGGTCAGATAGTAAAAAAAAAATGGTATAAAGTGATTGTGGACAAAATAAAAATAACAATAACCCTTAAAACCCTCAAAATCAACGTCAAAAAAAAATTTACAAAAAAAAACGTCCACAAAAATTTGAAAAAAAAATCCACACACCAAAATTAAAACAAAAACCATACACAAAAATTAAAAAAACAAACATCCACAAAAATGAAAACATAAAACATACAAAAACCAACAATAGCAACAGCAGAAACATTGAGAGCGGCAGCAGCAGAGAAGGCAACCACATCAAGATCACCAGCAAATAAAGCAACAGCAGCGACATCGATAGCGGCAGCAGCAGCGAAAGCAACAACGTCAAGACCACCAGCAACCAAAACAACAGCAGAAACATCAAGAGCATCAGGAGCAGCAACCGCAGGGACAACAGCATCAGGAGCAACAGCAGAGGACCGTAGATGACTCGTAGAGGACCGACAGCGCTACAAAGGCCGCACAACAACAAAGAATTTCAATTTTTTAAACTATATTTTAATTGGTCCACAGCGTTGCATTATACTTATAAACAACTTGATGAAAAATTGAGCGGAACCCTTCTACCCAATAGCAGTATAGCCTGTAAAGCTATGCGAATCATTAGGTAGAAATCAAAATTTAAGTCCGCCAAGGACAAAATTAAAAAAATTATTGTCCAGAATGAGCTTCTTACTAGGCTTGAAGAGGCTATAAAGAACCTCGAGGATTTTCCTCGAGACAACTTACATTGGAATTCAGAAAAGGAAAAATAAAACCTTTCCAATAAGAATTAAAAAAATAAAAATATTTCTCTGCATAATAGAAACAGTGTCCGATTTGATAAATATGGAAGGGCATAATAATAAATACATGAGCAAAATAATTGAGCTCAAAGATGATGTTGAAATACACATTGAGGAGCTTGTGCATTCAAGAATGGATATAAGTCCATCCTTGAAGCTAAGCTACCTTAAAAGTGCTCTAAAAGGGGAAGCACGAAATGTGGTTTCCCATTTACATAAATACATATCATTTTTTGCGCATATTATTTTAAAGAAATTAAATATTGAGGCCCTACAAAAATAAAAGTTAGGTTAAAAGTTAAAAGGCCAAGTTAAAAGATCTTATGAAATCCAAAATTTAAAGCATGTCATAGAATTTCTAGACCAACGCGTTCGTTGGCATCAGAAGGAAAAAAAAAACAAAAAAAGTTAATATTAAAAGTTTTAATATTTTTTCTAGTTACCAACAAAAATGTTAAAAAATAACACAAATAACCTTTTTTTAAAACAAGTTAAATTTTATTGTAGTCGCCGGAATCGTTCAGAACCATTTGAACATAACCGGGCGCTTAGAAGATGGGGTGAATATGATACATATGGGATATGGGCCTAGACTTTATACAATAATTTACAGTTATTTACATTAGCTTACAATATTATTGAATAACACGGGAAGACAGATCGCTGGGGTGAAATCTCTTTAAACGCCTAAGAGTTTGCGTACACAAATAACCAAACATGTCCGATGTGCCAAATGCCCGGGCATCAATTAGTTTATTGCTATAAATTTAAAGCATTAAGTCCACAGGAAAGAACAGACGTTGTTCAACAATGGAACTGGAGCTACTTATGATACCCAGATACCTAAACCTAATAAACTAATATACCAGATACCTAAACAGAGACTAATAAACCTCCATATTAATCTTACTGTCCCAGATGATATCACGTGATCACAGCATGCGTATAGGAAGGGCCGATCCATGGAGACGACACTCCACGAGATCACTACTTTCGTCGAAAAGGCACTTAGTGACAAGGAATACGCACTCATTGCTTTTCTAGACATAGAAGGTGCTTTCAACAACATCCTACCAAGCTCAATAATCAATGCGCTGATGGGACTAGCAACGAAATACTTGTCGGTCAGCAGCCAGGCTTTTAATGTTTATGTTTAAATAATGTTTATGTAATGTTTAGTGCAATGCTTAGTGTAATGTTTATTTATTAGGCTTAAGTTTGTACAAAAGCTTAGTTGATCGCAAGCCGACTCTTTCTCGGCCGCTCGACTCAACGGGCTTTCTATAAAGAGTTTTAGCTCGCAGTGTCTAGGTCGGGCCGCCCTCTCTGTATTGACTTGAGTCCCTGCATGCACCATATGCTGGTCTATCTGCGGCTCATCCGGCTTCATCTGCATGCAAAAAATAAACATTTGTAACGTTTGAAATTAAATATAAATTCGTTTTGTTTTACTGGCATTGAAAACCCTCAATGACCAAACAATACTAATGTATGTGTTAGAATAGCGCAATTGCATCAAGAAGAGCCAGAAGATATACGAGCTGAACGCAAAAAACTCAGAAGATTAGAACAACGAAAATCACGTCGTTTTACAGTCAATAGACGCAAAACAAATGACCAAAAACAACAATGATTCATTCCTGCGTCTAGCATTCCAGTATGAGGCTGATATTGAGTATTATGCTCACTCAAAAGTGGTAATTGGTGCTATGGACAAGGAATGTCCGAATTGTCAAGCTCTGAAATTCAAAAATGAGCCAGATGGGATGTGTTGCGCGTCAGGAAAAGTGCAACTACAGAACGTGCAGCACGGATCCAGATTCTAACGTGTTTCTGAAGTTAATTCGAACATTCAATTCATGCTTTCAAAAGACATCGTTCGGAGCAACAGAAATAGTTCGAAATACTAATGCAAATGGTCAACATTACAATTCGACATTCAAAATCAGAGGCTAAGTTTATCATAAAATGGGCTCACTCTTTCAATGCCAAACGAACCACATAAATTCGATTTAATGGTGGTTCGAACTATTAAATTTGAAGTTAAAAATAATGTTTGCTTTTTTTTTTGTTTGTTTGCCTTTATTTATTTTGCCCCAGATGACTTTATAATACATTAGGTTAAAACTGAGTAAATTTTGTACACAAATTATAATGTCATCTCGTGGCAAAACGATTGCCGGGTCAGATAGTAAAAAAAAAATGGTATAAAGTGATTGTGGACAAAATAAAAATAACAATAACCCTTAAAACCCTCAAAATCAACGTCAAAAAAAAATTTACAAAAAAAAACGTCCACAAAAATTTGAAAAAAAAATCCACACACCAAAATTAAAACAAAAACCATACACAAAAATTAAAAAAACAAACATCCACAAAAATGAAAACATAAAACATACAAAAACCAACAATAGCAACAGCAGAAACATTGAGAGCGGCAGCAGCAGAGAAGGCAACCACATCAAGATCACCAGCAAATAAAGCAACAGCAGCGACATCGATAGCGGCAGCAGCAGCGAAAGCAACAACGTCAAGACCACCAGCAACCAAAACAACAGCAGAAACATCAAGAGCATCAGGAGCAGCAACCGCAGGGACAACAGCATCAGGAGCAACAGCAGAGGACCGTAGATGACTCGTAGAGGACCGACAGCGCTACAAAGGCCGCACAACAACAAAGAATTTCAATTTTTTAAACTATATTTTAATTGGTCCACAGCGTTGCATTATACTTATAAACAACTTGATGAAAAATTGAGCGGAACCCTTCTACCCAATAGCAGTATAGCCTGTAAAGCTATGCGAATCATTAGGTAGAAATCAAAATTTAAGTCCGCCAAGGACAAAATTAAAAAAATTATTGTCCAGAATGAGCTTCTTACTAGGCTTGAAGAGGCTATAAAGAACCTCGAGGATTTTCCTCGAGACAACTTACATTGGAATTCAGAAAAGGAAAAATAAAACCTTTCCAATAAGAATTAAAAAAATAAAAATATTTCTCTGCATAATAGAAACAGTGTCCGATTTGATAAATATGGAAGGGCATAATAATAAATACATGAGCAAAATAATTGAGCTCAAAGGTGATGTTGAAATACACATTGAGGAGCTTGTGCATTCAAGAATGGATATAAGTCCATCCTTGAAGCTAAGCTACCTTAAAAGTGCTCTAAAAGGGGAAGCACGAAATGTGGTTTCCCATTTACATAAATACATATCATTTTTTGCGCATATTATTTTAAAGAAATTAAATATTGAGGCCCTACAAAAATAAAAGTTAGGTTAAAAGTTAAAAGGCCAAGTTAAAAGATCTTATGAAATCCAAAATTTAAAGCATGTCATAGAATTTCTAGACCAACGCGTTCGTTGGCATCAGAAGGAAAAAAAAACAAAAAAAGTTAATATTAAAAGTTTTAATATTTTTTCTAGTTACCAACAAAAATGTTAAAAAATAACACAAATAACCTTTTTTTAAAACAAGTTAAATTTTATTGTAGTCGCCGGAATCGTTCAGAACCATTTGAACATAACCGGGCGCTTAGAAGATGGGGTGAATATGATACATATGGGATATGGGCCTAGACTTTATACAATAATTTACAGTTATTTACAGTTACCCCAGATCGCTGGGGTGAAATCTCTTTAAACGCCTAAGAGTTTGCGTACACAAATAACCAAACATGTCCGATGTGCCAAATGCCCGGGCATCAATTAGTTTATTGCTATAAATTTAAAGCATTAAGTCCACAGGAAAGAACAGACGTTGTTCAACAATGGAACTGGAGCTACTTATGTTCAAAGCACAGTTCTGATACTAAGTGCAATAGCTGGTTACAATGCTCGTTTTGCCTTAGAAATAATCACCATAGCATGATTCACACAAGCAAGGCAATAGTGAATACGTGCATGACCTCTGAACAAGTGTTGTTGGCCACCGCTTACGTTCAAATTAAAGGTCAAGATGGTGAATTTAAAAAATTCAGACCTTTGATTGACAATGGGTCACAAAGTACTTTAATTTCTAAAAAGGAAGCAAAAAAATTAAATTTGCCTAAAATAAAATCTCCCACACAAATTAAGTGATACTCCACTATCACTAACAGGTGCCTGTGTTTAAAATCACAAAGACGAGCGGTGGAGCGCTTGACGACTGTCGGCCAGTGGCGGAAGAATGCCGAGGAGTCGACGACGACCGCCGGGAAGTCGGTGGCCGTGGATCGGCTTGTGAGTGCCGGAAACTGGCCGGTGCTCCTCGGTCACGGGGTGCGGCAGCATGTGGTGATCCTGACCACACGTCTTACAGCCGTCCCCACGCCGACAGGATCCGTCGGAGTGCTCGTGGGCCAGGGAGCTCGAGCAATACCGGTTCACGAAAACCGCTCGGAGCCGCTCCTCGGCACTAAGGCGTAGGAAGCGCCGACACTTCTTCAATGGATGGATCCCATTGCAGACTCGGCATCGGTAGGATTCTGTACCTCGAGTACATCTGCTCTCCACTGACTGGGCGTTGCGTGGGCGTGGAGACATCGTGCTGAATATGATCTTGGAATCCAGAATTTGGCCCGGATCAGACGGATCATCAGCTGATTGCCACCGTGCAGCGTGATGCGATTCGTAAATTAAATAAGGAGTCGAGACAGAATTGTGCTCGCAACCTGGATCCGATTCCGAGCTGATCTGTGTGGGCACCTCTCCCAGATCCAGTGAGTCACCGAGGCCGCGGGAAACTCATGCGGAAAAAACAGACACGCTGCGGAGATTGGCTGGAGATAATGGGCCTGTCAGCACCCATCCGAAAATGGTCTCCTGATCGAGAAGCGACCCGCAGATGTTAGCCTTGGAATTACCGAGGAGAATGGACGGAAGAATGTCAGCTCCTATTAACACATCGACTTGGGAGCTCTCAAAGAAGTTGGGGTCCGCCAGGGGAATGTCGGGCAGCCTCTTGAGACGATCTCGCGAAATCGGATATGTTGGCAGATTTCCTGCCAACTGTGGAAGAACGTAAGCCGCAGTCTCTAATTGTAGACCGGGTCTAGACGGCGACCGAATGGAGAAATGGCACAATTTAGTAGATTGCGCGGAAATGGTCTGATTAAGGCCTGCAACTTGGGCTTGAATCGTCTTGAAGGGAGGCTTGACGAGGTTGAACAATCGTTCCGTTATGAAAGTCGCTTCGGAGCCTGAGTCTATCAGTGCTCGTGCCTGGACGGTGCACCCCAAATGGCACACGTTGATAAGGGCCGTGCTCAGTAGGACGGCTCCTGACCCGGAAGCGAAACACACCTGCACATTCGACAGAACCTCTGAGCCGTTTGCTGGCGTAGGCGGACTTGGAGCGGTGGCGAACGGATTGCCGCGGTGCAGGAGGGTGTGGTGTCGGCTGTGGCATGTGAAGCAGGTATGGGCGCTCGTCCAGTCTCGCTGCTGGTGCCCTCGGAAAAAACAGTTTAAACATAACTTCTTCCTCCTTATGTAGTCAGAGCGCCCATTTACATCCATTTCTAGGAAACGCGGACATAAGCGAATGGGGTGGTCCTCCCTCGAATAGAGAGCGCAGCCCTTTTGGCCCGGAACCACTCAAGTCTCGTATGAAGTGAGCCTCCGAGCAGGGGCAGTAGACATTAAACTTAAATTTGGCGACCATATATTCTTAATTGTTAATAAGGCTAAAGGAGTCCTTAGTTTTATTAAAAGGTGGTCAAAAGAATATAATGACCCCTTTATAACTAACACCTTGTTCATTTCATTGGTCCTTCCGATACTGGAGTACGGTTCAAATGTGTGCAGTCCCCAATATAGAGTGCATCAGGACCGCATAGAATTTATTACAAAAAGAATTTCTTAACTTTTTCACTTAGAGGCCTTAACTGGGATGTAAATCTTCTAAGCTTTAAGCATGCCTCTAAGCTTTATGGTGAAGACAGGAACGCTAGCTGATGCTCTAATTGATGCACAAGCCATTTCCAAAATTCTGAAATTCTTTGATCTTTTTGAAGTTCAACTTTCATTTTTGTGGTTATCGATAATAAAGGAAGAGTAAACCATCAGTATTATTGTCCACCGCTTGCATTAATGTTTAGTATACTTGTTTTTGCTGTTCATTCAGCAACGGCTTATTATTGCGAACGAATTCATGCAATGCATCAACATTGTATTGCAGCTCTCCGCTGAAAGACAATGTCTTGCGATTTAGTTCGATCGCCAACATTAATTGTAGCAACATCATTAACAGTGAGTGCATTGAATCTTCGCACATGTTCACTTGTTGGGGTACAATCCGCTCTTGTGACAAATTTTTGCGTATTCGATGGCATTCGTTCCAATGCTGCTTTGAACACATTAACCACAGCGTCTTAAGCGTAAAAAAATGCTTGCAACTGTTCAATAACTCTTCTCTTTAAATGTCGTGTTCCCTGTATATTGCACCGCACATTTAGCTGATCCACCATCGACGAAATGAAATATATTTGCAGAAATTGATGCGGTGCATCTGGTGTTGGCACCATTGAACCATGCAAACGATATCCTTGTCCTATTTGTCCTTGTATCTGTAATTGCAAACATTCATTTGTTGACTTCTGATCTTTTGACTTCCCTTCAGTACCATTCCTCAAGCATTTCTCAAGGAAACCTTAGGGAAAAGGAATTGCCAACCAGGGAATCCTCGGGGTATATTTCATACAAACCATCAAGGAATTTCCATAGAAGAGTTCCTTGCCTTAAGAAATTCCCCGGGGAGTTTTTGCCAACCGGGGAAAAGGAATTGCCAACCAGGGAATCCTCGGGGTATATTTCATACAAACCATCAAGGAATTTCCATAGAAGAGTTCCTCGCATCAAGAAATTCGAACTCCCCGGGGAATTTTCAGGGAATTCTGCAGGATTCCTGCAGTAATTCGAAAAGAATTTTGAACTAAATACCCCTGGGAATTTCTGGGGAATATACAGGGAAAATTGAAAGGCAAAAGCACGGATTTGTAGGTGTATTCACTGAGGAATCTGAGAGGAAATAACAGGGATTCGTGGGGGTAATCATTCACTTAGGAATCAGCGAGGAACTGTAAAGATTTCACCTCCACCTTTCCTTTCAATAAAAAGAATTAAATAAATAAATTACAAATTATTATTTACAAATTATTATTTTATTATTATTACAAATTATTAATTAATATAAATTATTCTTACAAATTATTTTTATACCCTTGCAGAGGGTATTATAATTTTGGTCAAAAGTGTGCAACGCAATGAAGGAGACATCTCCGGCTGATCTTATAGCTGCCATATAACTGAACGATCGGAAATGGTTTTTGGTAGAAATACCAACTCTGATATTTTTGAAGATAGAAATTTTGGATTTTTTTTAGATTCTATATAATAATACTTGAGTTATATTATCATATTCTCATAAGGATCGGCCAACTATATACATACGATGTTTGCGATATATATCCGGTTTTAACTGCAAGGGTATATCAACTTCGGCTCCGCCCGAAGTTAGCTTTCCTTTCTTGTTTTTTGTTATTATTATTTTTTACACAAGTCAGAGCGTGTCTCATTTATATTTATATTTATATTTATATTTATATTTATATTTATATTTATATTTATATTTATATTTATATTTATATTTATATTTATATTTATATTTATATTTATATTTATATTTATATTTATATTTATATTTATATTTATATTTATATTTATATTTATATTTATATTTATATTTATATTTATATTTATATTTATATTTATATTTATATTTATATTTATATTTATATTTATATTTATATTTATATTTATATTTATATTTATATTTATATTTATATTTATATTTATATTTATATTTATATTTATATTTATATTTATATTTATATTTATATTTATATTTATATTTATATTTATATTTATATTTATATTTATATTTATATTTATATTTATATTTATATTTCTATTAAATATATATATTTAATATCGCTCGGTATTTAATAAATAACGTCATTATATGCACATTACTTTTTAATTGTACTCATCAGAATTAGTGTTTCGGTCACTTAAACTTTTCCTAAATAAAACTTTTCTTGGAATAAAAACATTATTTTTTCAAATTTTGTTCACAATTTGACAGAAAACACAATGCAGGTTTGTCACATTAAATCAGCAGAGAAAAATGAGTAGCTGTCGAACAATGTTTTACGCGCCTGCGCCCTCTACTTAAAATATTGGTTTGTAGTACTCTTATAGTATGTTAAAGCTGGCGCAGCCTGAGACCTTTCCAACGAATGCAAAACCGTGTAAATCGGTTCGTGCATTCTGGATTTATAGCGTCATAGAGGAAAACCCGATCCATTTTATTTATCTTCTTCTATATATATAAAATTTTCGTGTCACAGTTTTTGTTACCATTCTCCTCCGAAACGGCTATACCGATTCTCATAAAGTTTTGTAAGCGTATTGAGTAGGTCTGAGAATGCGCCAAAATCTATTTTTCAGCCTCTTAAATCCTGTTTGACATACCAAAAATCGCATATAAAGTGAGTTACTACCTCATCACACTGAAAAAATCATGCTACCATAGCATTTTAACTCAATTTAAAATGGCGCAAAAATCCTTCATGATTAAGTAAATACATTAATTCTATTTATGAGTGTTTTGTACAGTAAGCAATGTCAAGAAAACGCAAAGGGGGTGATTTGAGTCGTGATACAAGTAGATCTCGAAACATGCGAAATAGAAGATTCGAAAGAAGCGAAGAACAAATCCAGCAACAAAATACTTGTCGGGCAGCAGCCAGGCTTTTAATGTTTATGTTTAAATAATATTTATGTAATGTTTAGTGCAATGCTTAGTGTAATGTTTATTTATTAGGCTTAAGTTTGTACAAAAGCTTAGTTGATCGCAAGCCGACTCTTTCTCGGCCGCTCGACTCAACGGGCTTTCTATAAAGAGTTTTAGCTCGCAGTGTCTAGGTCGGGCCGCCCTCTCCATTATCGAGAGCTTAAGCTTCGCAGTGACCAGTCGGGCCGCCCTCTCTGTATTGACTTGAGTCCCTGCATGCACCATATACTGGTCCATCTGCGGCTCATCCGGCTTCATCTGCATGAAAAAAATAAACATTTGTAACGTTTGAAATTAAATATAAATTCGTTTTTTTTTACTGGCATTGAAAACCCTCAATGACCAAACAATACTAATGTACGTGTTAGAATAGCGCAATTGCATCAAGAAGAGCCAGAAGATATACGAGCTTGATATTGAGTATTATGCTCACTCAAAAGTGGTAATTGGTGCTATGGACAAGGAATGTCCGAATTGTCAAGCTCTGAAATTCAAAAATAAGCCAGATGGGATGTGTTGCGCGTCAGGAAAAGTGCAACTACAGAACGTGCAGCACGGATCCAGATTCTAACGTGTTTCTGAAGTTAATTCGAACATTCAATTCATGCTTTCAAAAGACATCGTTCGGAGCAACAGAAATAGTTCGAAATACTAATGCAAATGGTCAACATTACAATTCGACATTCAAAATCAGAGGCTAAGTTTATCATAAAATGGGCTCACTCTTTCAATGCCAAACGAACCACATAAATTCGATTTAATGGTGGTTCGAACTTTTAAATTTGAAGTTAAAAATAATGTTTGCTTTTTTTTTTGTTTGTTTGCCTTTATTTGTTTTGCCCCAGATGACTTTATAATACATTAGGTTAAAACTGAGTAAATTTTGTACACAAATTATAATGTCATCTGGTGGCAAAACGATTGCCGGGTCAGATAGTAAAAAAAAAATGGTATAAAGTGATTGTGGACAAAATAAAAATAACAATAACCCTTAAAACCCTCAAAATGAACGTCAAAAAAAAATTTAGAAAAAAAAAACGTCCACAAAAATTTGAAAAAAAAAGTCCACATACCAAAATTAAAACAAAAACCATACACAAAAATTAAAAAAACAAACATCCACAAAAATTAAAACATAAAACATACAAAAAGCAACAATAGCAAAAGCAGCAACATCGAGAGCGGCAGCAGCAGAGAAGGCAACCACATCAAGAACACCAGCAAATAAAGCAACAGCAGCGACATCGATAGCGGCAGCAGCAGCGAAAGCAACAACGTCAAGACCACCAGCAACCAAAACAACAGCAGAAACATCAAGAGCATCAGGAGCAGCAAAGGCCGCACAACAACAAAGAATTTCAATTTTTTTAAACTATATTTTAATTGGTCCACAGCGTTGCATTATACTTATAAACAACTTGATGAAAAAACAAGAAAGGAAAGCTAACTTCGGGCGGAGCCGAAGTTTATATACCCTTGCAGTTAAAACCGGATATATATCGCAAACATCGGATATAGTTGGCCGATCCTTATGAAAATATGATAATATAACCCAATTTAATATAATACAAAAACCAAACCTAAAAATATACCAAACTTCTATCTTCAAAAACACAAAAGTTGGGTCATTTCCGATCGTTCAGTTATATGGCAGCTATAGGATATAGTCGGCCGATCCTTATGAAATTTAGTAGGTTGGATCAACTGACCAAAAATAGAATCTGTACTAAATTCCAGCTTTCTATCTTCAAAAACACGAAAGTTGGGTCATTTCCGATCGTTCAGTTATATGGCAGCTATAGGATATAGTCGGCCGATCCTTATGAAATTTGGCATGTCGTAATGTTTTGCCAAAAATAGCGCTCGTTTAACTCTCTAACTCTAAAAACACCGAAATTATACCATTTCCGATCAATCAGTTATATGGCAGCTATAGGATATAGTCGGCCGATCCGGGCCGTTCCGACTTATATACTGCGTGCAAAAGAAAGAAGGCTGTGTGCAAAGTTTCAAGACGATAGCTTTAAAACTGAGAGACTAGTTCGCGTAGAAACGGACAGAAGGACAGACAGACAGACGGACAGACGGACAGACGGACATGCTCATATCAACTCAGGAGGTGATCCTGATCAAGAATATATATACTTTATAGGGTCGGAGATGTCTCCTTCACTGCGTTGCACACTTTTGGACAAAATTATAATACCCTCTGCAAGGGTATAACAAGAAAGGAAAGCTAACTTCGGGCGGAGCCGAAGTTTATATACCCTTGCAGTTTAAACCGGATATATGTCGCAAACATCGGATATAGTTGGCCGATCCTTTGGGAATATGAATATATAACCTAATTTATTACAATACAAAATCTAAAAAAAGGCTCAAGCTTCTATCTTCAAAAGTACCAAAGTTGGTATTTCTACCAAAAACCATTTCCGATCGTTCAGTTATATGGCAGCTATAAGATATAGTCGGCCGATCGTTATGAAATTTGGTAAGTCGGATTAACTGACCAAGAATATAATCTGTACCAAGTTCCAGCTTTCTATCTTCAAAAACACGAAAGTTGGGTCATTTCCGATCGTTCAGTTATATGACAGCTATAGGATATAGTCGGCCGATCCTTACGAAATTTGGCATGTCGTATTATTTTGCCAAAAATAGCGCTCGTTTAACTCTCTAACTCTAAAAACACCGAAATTATACCATTTCCGATCAATCAGATATATGGCAGCTATAGGATATAGTCGGCCGATCCGGGCCGTTCCGACTTATATACTGCGTGCAAAGGAAAGAAGGGTGTGTGCAAAGTTTCAAGTCGCTAGCTTTAAAACTGAGAGACTAGTTCGCGTAGAAACAGACAGACAGACGGACAGACGGACAGACGGACATGCTCATATCAACTCAGGAGGTGATCCTGATCAAGAATATATATACTTTATAGGGTCGGAGATGTCTCCTTCACTGCGTTGCACACTTTTGACCAAAATTATAATACCCTCTGCAAGGGTATAATGAGCGGAACCCTTCTACCCAATAGCAGTATAGCCTGTAAAGCTATGCGAATCATTAGGTAGAAATCTAGGTAAAAATTAAATTCGAACAAAAGAATATATGCCGTTAATTAACTTAATAAAAAAAAAATGAAAATTTGGTTCACAATCATTTGGTTCAACTTGGACCTGTAGAACATGATTATTTTATGAAAAATCACTTCGATAGCATGGTATCAAAATTTAAGTCCGCCAAGGACAAAATTAAAAAAATTAATGTCCAGAATGAGCTTCTTACTAGGCTTGAAGAGGCTATAAAGAACCTCGAGGATTTTCCTCGAGACAACTTACATTGGAATTCAGAAAAGGAAAAATAAAACCTTTCCAATAAGAATTAAAAAAATAAAAATATTTCTCTGCATAATAGAAACAGTGTCCGATTTGATAAATATGGAAGGGCATAATAATAAATACATGAGCAAAATAATTGAGCTCAAAGGTGATGTTGAAATACACATTGAGGAGCTTGTGCATTCAAGAACGGATATATGCCTTAGAAATAATCACCATAGCATGATCCACACAAGCAAGGCAATAGTGAATACGTGCATGACCTCTGAACAAGTGTTGTTGGCCACCGCTTACGTTCAAATGAAAGGTCAAGATGGTGAATTTAAAAAATTCAGAGCTTTGATTGACAATGGGTCACAAAGTACTTTAATTTCTAAAAAGGAAGCAAAAAAATTAAATTTGCCTAAAATAAAATCTCCCACACATATTAAGTGATACTCCACTATCACTAACAGGTGCCTGTGTTTAAAATCACAAATTAAAATTGACACTCAGGAATAATAGTTGCTGTAAGGGGGCGTTGCTGCCGCAAAAGATTTCAGGAGTAAAGATGAAGATGAAAATAAAAAAGTCGGGGGCGTCTTCGGGTTATACGCGTTCAGCTTTATTGGGCTGCTTACAAGAGATTAACTTAACTAGTACAATAAAACGGACGATCGATGACGGCCGACGAGAGAGCGAGAGTGCATAAAGGGGCGAGCGGATGAGCTCTTCAGCGCGGGTGCGCTTTTCAGCGCGGATGCATTCTTACGTTCACCTGAGCGGCGGCCCAACGGCCCCTCACATAAACATCCCGCCCCCTTTGCAATCACTCGGGTTGCAACAAATCCCTCGTCGTTACGGCTGATAGGGTGGGCGCAGTGGCCTCGTCCTGCGGGAGCCCTCGACGAGAGGCGGAAAATTGCCTAGGCGCGGATGACGCGGGCGGACGAGCGGTGGAGCGCTTGACGACTGTCGGCCAGTGGCGGAAGAATGCCGAGGAGTCGCCGACGAGCGCCGGGAAGTCGGTGGCCGTGGATCGGCTTGTGAGTGCCGAAAACTGGCCGGTGCTCCTCGGTCACGGGGTGCGGCAGCGTGTGGTGATCCTGGCCACACGTCTTACAGCCGTCCCCACGCCGACAGGATCCATCGGAGTGCTCGTGGGCCAGGGAGCTCGAGCAATACCGGTTCACGAGAACCAGAATTTGGCCCGGATCATACGGATCATCAGCTGATTGCCACCGTACAGCGTGATGCGATGCGTAAATTAAATAAGGAGTCGAGACAGAATTGTGCTCGCAACCTGGATCCGATTCCGAGCTGATCTGTGTGGGCACCTCTCCCAGATCCAGTGAGTCACCGAGGCTGCGGGAAACTCATGCGGAAAAAACAGACACGCTGCGGAGATTGGCTGGAGATAATGGGCCTGTCAGCACCCATCCGAAAATGGTCTCCTGACCGAGAAGCGACCCGCAGATGTTAGCCTTGGAATTACCGAGGAGAATGGACGGAAGAATGTCAGCTCCTATTACCACATCGACTTGGGAGCTCTCAAAGAAGCTGGGGTCCGCCAGGGGAATGTCGGGCAGCCTCTTGGGACGATCTCGCGAAATCGGATATGTTTCCAGATTTCCTGCCAACTGTGGAAGAACGTAGGCCGCAGTCTCTAATTGTAGCCCGGGTCTAGACGGCGACCGAATGGAGAAATGGCACAATTTAGTAGATTGCGCGGATATGGTCTGATTAAGGCCTGAAACTTGGGCTTGAATCGTCTTGAAGGGAGGCTTGACGAGGTTGAACAATCGTTCCGTTATGAAAGTCGCTTCGGATCCTGAGTCTATCAGTGCTCGTGCCTGGACGGTGCACCCCAAATGGCACACGTTGATAAGGGCCGTGCTCAGTAGGACGGCTCCTGACCCGGAAGCGAAACACACCTGCACATTCGACTGATCCTCTGAGCCGTTTGCTGGCGTAGGCGGACTTGGAGCGGTGGTGAATGGATTGCCGCGGTGCAGGAGGGTGTGGTGTCGGCTGTGGCATGTGAAGCAGTTATGGGCGCTCGTGCAGTCTCGCTGCTGGTGCCCCCGGGCAAAACAGTTAAAACATAAACGCCAGGAATGTCGGGCAGCCCCTTGCAGGAAGTCCCGTTCTTGGGGGAAATTGCACGGAGCCACTAGGCCTGACGTCGTCGATGGCCTCCAGAGTGCGATGGCGCTCTGTCAGGAAGTTATCTAATCTCGGAATCTCGGCCTTATTATGTACGGATTGCTCCCACATAAAAAGTGTGACTTTGGGGAGCTTTGACGAAATCATAAATACCAGGAGACAGTCCCAAGCCTCAACATTAATGGAGGACATTTCTAGGGCTGTCAGACAACTCTAAATGGTGGCTTGCAACTCCTTCAGCGCGACCCCGGACCCTTGAGAAATAGCCTGGATGTTGAAAAGGATCTTCATCTGGCTTTTGACCAATAGCCGCCGGTTCTCAAAGCGGTCTGTGAGGCTTTGCCACGCGGCGACAAACCCCTCATGGGTAAGCGGAGCCTTAGAAACAATGACGTGGGCGTCACCACTTGTTTTGGACAGTAAGTGGAACAACTTCTCTACCGGGGTGACCCCGGTCACCGGGGTCATCCAGTTTTTTTTTTAGTTTTTACATCCAGTTTTGGATGTAAATAGCCGTAAACAAGTCTCTGAAGGTGGGCCACCGAAGATAATCACCCGCAAAGTACTCGGTATCCACTGGAGGTAACCGGCAGCCTGTAGACGCGGGCGTGTGGACATTGACGGTAGCCTGAGTGGATTGGGAGGCAATTTTCTCCCGAAACTGGGCAATACACCTCGAATAGACGGAGTAACAGTAGCTACTGTACTTCGCTTCCAGCACTGTCGAGGCGGCCGCATTGTCGTCGGACACGGCTAGCAAATCGGAGCAGCGGCACACAATTCGAATGTGGAAAGAAAAACTTTAGGAACCAGAAAAAACCCAAAAGGAGACGAGGTTTGCTCAGATTGTAGGCGGATGTTGCCTGATGCGGAGTAGAAGCAGCTTTGGATGCGCGGAAAATGGAAAAATTCGTGCTCGTTCGAAAAACAAATTGATGCCGAACTATATATGTATATATGTATATGTATACAAGTGTGGTTCCTACGTAGATATTGAATCCTTAACTCTTTTTGAACTTGCGGAGTCGGAGAGGTGGACTTGACCTTGGCTTGTATTTAACACAAAAAAAAAAAATCAATAATAATTAATTTGTGGCTAATTGTCGGATTTAATTATTATGGAAGGGTGCATTTGGAACCTTAATCCTTAATTAATTGGATTTAGTTATCCCGAAGCCGGAAAGGTTCGCGGCTCTATTCGGACAGAAGGTTGATAATTAAATTATTAATAATTTTCGATTATTAATTTTTTTAAATAATTTTAATTGTTGAGTGGCCGGAAAGGAGACTTAAAACAAAACTGGCCCTTCGCTCGAACGGAAATATTAATTAAATAAATTGTGGTGGTTATAATTATAAATATATAAATTTATAATCAATTTATTTTTTGTTTGAAGTGAGTTGTTACGCAGCCGGTTATGCCGTCGGCACCCTGTACGGAAAAAAACAGCACCAAAAAACACAACATGGCTAGGTCTGAATTGAAGAGACACAATCACGGATTTTGAGTGAAATGGCGTTTTATAATTGGCGGTTTATAAATGTTGGTCTTAGGAAATTAAAATTTTTTTTTTTTTTTGGACATGCATGCAGGTACGGATATATGTAACTATATATGATATATATATATGTAACTATGTAACTATTATGTAACTACTATTACATATGTAACTATGTAACTATATGATATATATACATAATGTAAGGGCATGTGGGCATATGTTGGCACAGTGGAGTGTTGATAAGTGGACTGTATAATTGGGGGAACAGAAAAGTTATGTGGTGTAAAAAATGACACTGATTGGGGAAGATAAAAAACAAATATTACGACAGCGGCGGACTGTTCGGTGAATTTGGAAATTCCGGAACTAATTCACACCGGCTGGCCAATATTAATTATGCCTTCTCTTTGTCACCACACAATTTCACTGTTCACTGGCGAATTTTTCGCGGATTAATTGCACCAAAAAAATACGTATGTGCGTATGTATGTATGTAGATGCACATATGCCTCGACCGTTGGCAAGCGAATGGATAACGGAGAGGCGGAAAACGGCGAGAAATATGGGCAGCACACAAAACGGAGACGGATGGAAAAATTTGCAGAATTTGAAGGCGAAGAAGAGAAGAAAATCTCAAACTGCAGTTGCGTCGGAAAACTCGGACTTGGAGTTGACACGGAGGGAAAAACAATCTTGCAGCAGTGTGAACGAAATTTAATGTTCGGACCACTGCTGAAGACCGACAGAGAAAGGGAGACGGAAAAATGTACTTATCTTTTGGCGAAACAATGCCGAGAACTGCTGGCAGAAGAAAAATCCAGGAATTATCCGGCTCGAAGGACCAAAATGTTGTAGGGGGGCGTTGCTGCCGCAAAAGATTCCAGGAGTAAAGATGAAGATGAAAATAAAAAAGTCGGGGGCGTCTTCGGGTTATACGCGTTCAGCTTTATTGGGCTGCTTACAAGAGATTAACTTAACTAGTACAATAAAACGGACGATCGATGACGGCCGACGAGAGAGCGAGAGTGCATAAAGGGGCGAGCGGATGAGCTCTTCAACGCGGGTGCGCTCTTCAGCGCGGATGCGCTCTTACGTTCAGCTGAGCGGCGGCCCAACGCCCCCTCACATAAACAATAGTAAATATTCAAAAGAATTTAGCTCAAATGAAATTATTATACCAAAACTAAATCAAACTCTTACCACATATATAGTATATGTAAATATTAATAAATTTGATTGGAAATGCTATTATTTAGTCGATCCCAATTTTGATAAACCTGGTCGAATTGATCTAATAATTGGTGCAGATTTATATCCACAATTTATTATGCCAAAGATAGTAAAAAGAGGTTTACTTCTCTGACAAAAACGATTTTCGGATGGATTGTGTCAGATCGCACAAGATCCAATCCTATTAAAGAATCTATTATTTCTACAGCTTTGGTAAATACAATTCCATGATTAGAGGAAAGAAAGAGGGCAGAGTTAAGTGCAACCCTCAGAACAATTATTAAGGGGTAAAAAAGAGTTTAAACATAGAAAAGAATTTCACGTTATCCGACAAAAATACAAAATCTGTCATTTATCGTGCTGTCCTTTGGGGAAGCATAAAATATTTAATAGGCAAATAATATATATAATATATATAATATAATAATATAAAATAATATAGGAAAAAAGTAACAAAAATAATAGTAAACAATTTCAATTGCGTAATTTAAAATTGTTATATAACAATTTTCCTATATATATATTTATAATTGTTATAAAACAATTATAACAATTTAAAAAATTGTCTAATAGTAGAAATAAAAAGAAAAATAGCCAACATAAAATAAATAAAAATGAAACCAAATCAATCTAGGAGAAACAATTATAAATGGAAAATTCTAAGACTTGAAGTCCTCTTAAGCCTTTCTGAAAGTAGCTCGACTAGCAATTAACAATTAAATATTATAAACGTGTAATTTAGAACTAAAAGGCATATTGTATTTTCCGTTGTATTTTCTTCACCTATTCTGAACATTATAAAAAAAAAAAGTTCTTTAAAAAAAAATAGCCAATGTTAAAGTTTATACGATTATACAAAAAAAATGTACTTAGGCATAAAAAGTAAAGTTATTTTAAACTAAAACAAGAAAGGAAAACTAACTTCGGGCGGAGCCGAAGTTGATATACCCTTGCAGTTAAAACCAGATATATATCGCAAACATCGGATATAGTTGGCCGATCCTTATGATTACATCAATAAAACCAATTAACTAAAATAAAAAATCTAAAAAAAGTCCCAAGCTTCTATATTCAAATATACGAAAGTTGATATTTCTACCAAATACCATTTCCGATCGTTAAGTTATATGGCTATAGGACTATAGTCGGCCGATCTTAATAAAATTTGGTAGGTTGGATCAACTGACCAAAAATAGAATCTGTACTAATTTTCAGCTTTCTATCTTCAAAAACAGTTGGGTTATTCGATCGTTCATTTATATGGCAGCTATAAGAAATAGTCGACCGATCCCTTTGAAATTTGGCAATCGTAATGTTTTGCCAAAAATAGATTTCGTGTAAAATTTGAACTCTCTAACTTTAAAAACACCAAAGTTATACCAGTTCCGATCAATCAGTTATGTGGCAGCTATAGGATATAGTCGGCCAACTTATATACTGCGTGCAAAGGAAAGAAGGGTGTGTGCAAAGTTTCAAGACGATAGCCTTAAAACAGAGAGACTAGTTCGCGTAGAAACGGACAGACGGACATGCTCATATCAACTCAGGAGGTGATCCTGATCAAGAATATATATACTTTATAGGGTCGGAGATGTCTCCTTCACTGCGTTGCACACTTTTGGACAAAATTATAATACCCTCTGCAAGGGTATAAAAAAAAAAAACAAGTAAAAAAAAAAAATATTAAAATAATTCTTTAGCCGTTTGTAGAAGGTAAACGCAACAATTAAGGGGAGGGTAAGGTCAAATCATGCGAAAAAAGCCAAGTTTTTGTGATTTTTTTCCTGACGACACAGTAAAAATTTATTTATTCAACCAACGGTATATTATAGTATGACATTAGAAGAATGTTTTATCAAATTTTTACAAAAAAATATTTAAAAATATGGCAATGGTAGCAATTGTCCGGACGTGTCGCCAAAAAAAGTTGAATTGCGGTGCCCCTCATAACTCGGTGCTGGATCATTTGTAATCAAAAAATGAAAATTCATTCGTTAGATAATAGTTCGCTCCAGGTAACGCTGTAAAGGTTTTTTGAAAATTGCAATTTTTTAATTTTTTCGAAGACTTTGAAGTGAAAAACTCAATATTTTGGAAAAAAATCGGTTAATTTGTCATTGCAAAATCAAAATTATGAACAAAAAAAAAAAAAACTCGACAGCGTTACCTCGTAAAATATGTACAGAAATATTGTTTAAAATTTCAAAAGAATTGGTGCAGTAGTTTTGAAGTTATGAGGGGCACCGACTTTGAAAACGTGAGTTGTGGGAAAAACGCTTTAAAGTTTTAAACACAAAACAAATCCAGTGTAAAACGTTTAAAAGCAACTTCATCAATAACTAATAACTTCGTCAATTTTGCTTTAATTGACTTGAAATTTTGACACAATATTCTTCAAATATTATGCATTCAATTTAAAAAATAAAAAAAAAATTACAAAAAAAAAATTTTAATACCTTACCCTCCCCTTAAAATATATATAAAAATTAGAGTCCAATAAAAAAAAACTCAAAGAAAACATAAATTTACACACAAAAATATAACTAAGCCAGTTTTGTGGCCCCTTGCAGGATGTTCAAACATTAGATTGAAAATGACATTAAAAACACAAACAATTTTTAAATATTTAAGAAATTTTAATTCAAACAAGAAAGGAAAGCTAACTTCGGGCGGAGCCGAAGTTTATATACCCTTGCAGTTAAAACCGGATATATATCGCAAACATCGGATATAGTTGGCCGATCCTTATGGGAATAGGAATATATAATCCAATATTTTACAATACAAAATCTAAAAAAAATCCCAAACTTCTATCTTCAAAAATCCGATCGTTCAGTTATATGGCAGCTATAGGATATAGTCGGCCGATCCTAATGAAATTTGGTAGGTCGGATCAACTGACCAAATATATAATCTGTACCAAGTTCCAGCTTTCTATCTTCAAAAACACGAGTTGGGTCAAAGTTGGGTCATTTCCGATCGTTCAGTTATATGGCAGCTATAGGATATAGTCGGCCGATCCTTACGAAATTTGGCATGTCGTATTATTTTGCCAAAAATAGCTCTCATGTCAAATTTGAACTCTCTAACTCTAAAAACACCAAAGTTATACCATTTCCGATCAATCAGTTATATGGCAGCTATAGGATATAGTCGGCCGATCCCGGCCGTTCCGACTTATATACTGCGTGCAAAGGAAAGAAGGGTGTGTGCAAAGTTTCAAGACGATAGCTTTAAAACTGAGAGACTAGTTTGCGTAGAAACAGACAGACGGACAGACGGACAGACGGACAGACGGACAGACGGACATGCTCATATCAACTCAGGAGGTGATCCTGATCAAGAATATATATACTTTATAGGGTCGGAGATGTCTCCTTCACTGCGTTGCACACTTTTGGACAAAATTATAATACCCTCTGCAAGGGTATAAAAATACACTTATACAGGGTGGCGCAAAAGTAATCTTCCTATCAGAAGATGCTATAAATTTTGCGATTGGCCTCTAATGTCAGTTCTGTTTTGGCATTAGTGTAGTAAACACATGCGAAATACACGTAAATAAAAAATGTTCCGTTACACTGTTTCAGATCGCGGGTTATTGGTAACTATTTATTTGACCAATATTTTAATGACCAATATTTATTTTACCACTGGCCAGCAAGATCCCCTGATTTGACCGCTCCAGACTTTTTTGTGGGGCTTTTTGAAGTCGAGGGTTTATGTCAACAAGCCTCAGACTCTTTCAGCTCTTTAAGACAATATCCGTCAAGAATGTGAGGACCTATCACCGGAATTTCTGGCCAAAGTTATGGAAAATGCCATAAAGAGGGCACATGACAATCGACTGTTACGGCGGCCATTAACATGGCATCATATTCTCGACTTGATGTAAAACAAGAAAGGAAACCTAACTTCGGGCGGAGCCGAAGTTGATATACCCTTGCAGTTAAAACCGGATATATATCGCAAATATCGGATATAGTTGTTCCAAAAAGAAGTCGCAAACTTCTATCTTCAAAAATACCAAAGTTCTACCAAATACCATTTCCGATCGTTCAGTTATATGGCAGCTATGGGATATAGTCGGCCGATCCTAATGAAATTTAGTAGGTTGGATCAACTGACCAAAAATAGAATCTGTATTAAATTCCAGCTTTCTATCTTCAAAAACACGAAAGTTGGGTCATTTCCGATCGTTCAGTTATATGGCAGCTATAGGATATAGTCGGCCGATCCAAATGAAATTTTGGCATGACGTAATGTTTTGCCAAATATAGCTTTCATGTCAAATTTGAACTCTCTAACTCTAAAAACACCAAAGTTATACCATTTCCGATCAATCAGTTATATGGCAGCTATAGGATATAGTCGGCCGATCCGGGCCGTTCCGACTTATATACTGCGTGCAAAGGAAAGAAGGGTGTGTGTAAAGTTTCAAGACGATAGCTTTAAAACTGAGAGACTAGTTCGCGTAGAAACAGACAGACGGACAGACAGACAGACGGACAGACGGACATGCTCAAATCAACTCAGGAGGTGATCCTGATCAAGAATATATATACTTTATAGGGTCGGAGATGTCTCCTTCACTGCGTTGCACACTTTTGGACAAAATTATAATACCCTCTGCAAGGGTATAAAAATTAAAAGACCTAATACAAATAATCCACAAGAAGAACCAACATTTTGAATTTTTTTTTTAAATTACAGCCAAAAAACATCGGAAGGTTATTTTTGCGCTAAAGGATATAAAGTAAAGAGATTGATAATGATCAATAATATGTTAATCTAAAACAACATCAAATGTAAACCTTTTTCGTGGACCTTAAATTGCAGAATTTTAAAGCTTTAAACGCAATTTTAGATACAAATTCCAAAGATTGAGTTTCAAGGGATCGGACCCATGAAAATACAAGATAAACAGCATGGGTTAAAAACGATCCCCTGCAGCCTAGAAAAATTCATAAGTGGTGCGGTCATCGCACATAAGAAAGGGTCGCATAGGTTTTAAATGGATTTAAGATTTTCATGTATTTTTCTTGTAAGAGAATTGTATAAAATAAAAAACAGTTTCAAATCGAAATTCATTGGAGTAAAACCCATTTATTTGGGGCTCCTCTTAACAGTTTTAATTTCCATTCCAATCACTCCGTATAAGTAGTTTCTTTAAGTTTCAAGAGGCCATACTATGGCTAAAAGTTCATTCCTATAAGTTGCATAATTTTGTTTTAGTCAAGGTTTTTTAAAAAAAAAAGTTAATTGGTTTACCTTCTTGAGATAATACTGCACAAAATGCGACGTATGAAGCGTCGGTGGTCAGGGTAAATTTTTTATTACAGTCCGGTTGAACTAGTTCTACTTGAGCAGTGAGACTTTCTTTTAGCTCGTTAAAAGCTTAAATTTTTTTTTTTTTTTGCTGTCTTTCAGAATTTGGAAATGGCTTGTGCATCAATAAGAGCATCAGCTAGCATTCCTGTATTCATCATAAAGCTTAGAAGCCCAGACGACCGAGGGGCGCTCGAGAAACGATTCGTTAGTATAAATTAAGCTATTTGAAATTCCTTAAGCTAAGAGGAGTTAGTAAGGAAATTAAAAATTCTATATTTTAAATTAGAGGGACAGGAAAGAGATGTAATAGAGTAGAGACCATTGTAGTTCGAACATAATACCCTAAAAGGGTCATGCAGTGCATATGTCGAACTACAATGGCTAAGGAACAGAGGACTAAAGTTTCGAAACGTTCTATTAGGAATGTTAAATTTTAAACGTGTTAGTAAATGCTGGCTATCTACATCCCCGGTTTATGCAGAAAAACTACACCGAGCATTGTCCTATGATTTGTTAAGCTAGGTAAGTTTATAAGTAAAAGTCTGCTACTGTAGGATGGAAGCAGAAGATTTGCAATATGGACCTCTAAGTGCAAATATTAAAAAGTCTTTTGTACGGATTCTTTGCGGTTCTCCATATTGGGGACTCCAGACACATGAACCGTACTCCAGTATAGGACGGACCAAAGAAATGAATAGTGTTTTGGTTATATAGGGGTCATTAAATTCTTTTGATCACGTTTTAATAAAACCAAGGACTCCTTTAGCCTTATTAACCATTAAGGAAATATGGTCGGCCAATTTAAGTTTGATGTCTAATAGGATGCCGAGATCATTAACCTGGGTTAATTTTTCTAAGGCAATCCCCTTAATAGAATAAGTAGCTTGCAAGAACGAATAAAATATAAATATACTTGCATTTTGACCCATTTAGTATTAGATCATTAGCTAAACACCATTTTTTAAAGTTATCAAGGTCAGACTGAAGACTGCATTGGGCAGAGATGGATAGGTACTGAAGACAAAGCTTTACATCATC
Source organism: Drosophila bipectinata (assembly GCF_030179905.1). NCBI lineage: Eukaryota > Metazoa > Arthropoda > Insecta > Diptera > Drosophilidae > Drosophila > Drosophila bipectinata. The sequence continues at coordinate 13,945,405 of NC_091740.1, read as the reverse complement.
TGCATACATAAGAACTAGAGAGTTCGTTAAAGCAGGGGGCAAGTCATTAATAAAAAGCATGAATAATAGCGGGCCAAGATGACTTCCTTGAGGGACGCCAGATGTAGCACGGACCAGACGGGACTGTATGTTTTTAAGTAAGACTCTTTGTGTCCTTCCATCTAGGTAGCTGGAGATCCACGTTAAGAGGTCTTTAGAAAAACCCAGCATATTCAGTTTATTCAACAAGAGTGAGAGATTAACTGAATCAAATGCTTTGCTGAAGTCTGTGTAAATTACATCGGTTTAATATCCCTTACAAAAGCCATCTATGACAAAGGATGTCAACTCCAATAAGTTTGTGGTGGTGGAGCGACGCTTAATAAAGCCATGCTGACAAGGAGTGATAATCGAAGAGCAAAGGTGTTGCAAATGAGGGGTAATTAATTTTTCAAATAACTTTGGAATTACCGACAACTTAGAGATGCCTCTGTTGTTGGCAGCCTCGGACTTTTTCCCTTTTTTATGTAGGGGAATTATGAATGATTCCTTGCACTTAACGGGAAAAATCGAGGTTTTCAAAGATAAGTTGAAAAGTCTTAGAAGAGGTTTTCACAGAGCCCTGGCGCAGTATTTTGGCACACAGCCTGGTACTCCGTCGGGGCCTGGCGAATAAATGGGTTTTACCCTTAAAAGACCAGATAATAAGTTTTTCTCAGAAAAAAACGGACAGAAAATAAGATTTGCTGCTTGAATGTTATATGCGTAAGGCTGATCTGTCAATTTAGGCGGAGATTAAGTTGTTTGAAAAAGTTCTGCGAATAGATCGGCAATGGCCTGATCAGAGGTCGCAGAGGAATTTTCAAACGTAAGCAGGGGTGAAAAAGATACGTGTTTACGCTTAGTGTTTACAAAATTATAAAACTGCTTTGGATCCTGAGTAAATTGTATCCGGCAGCGGTCAATATACTTCCTATAACATTCCGCGTTATGCACGGTAAAATTCTAACGAGCTAGTAGGTATCTTGAAAAACTAACACTACTGAAGGTTTTTTTATATTTTAGTAAGAGCCTATTTTTAATATTTTTTAGTTTAGTGAGGCACCTTGTACACCAAGGAGGATTTGTTGAAGCGGACGGATATTTCCATGGCACGCAGGAGTCAAAAAATTTATTTAAAGAACAGTAAAATTTTTCTAAAGTGACGTTATATCGGACCCATCGTATGTATCGATAAAGCTATTAAGTTTCTAAAAATCAGCTTTACGGAAGCAGCGAATCTTATTTGCCACGCATAGAGACATCTGATCAATACCAGGATTAGTTTCGATATCGAGAAAATCAGCTTTACGGAAGCAGCGAATCTTATTTGCCACGCACAGAGACATCTGATCGATACCAGGATTAGTTTCGATAGAGACCTCCAGCGTGGGGTGATATAGATCCTCTGGGGTTGAACGGGGAAAAGCTCTGGAGAGAGCGGTACCATCAGGATCAGATACAAAACAGAGGGACATGTCAAACATGTCACGGTTGCGGTGAAGTCATGGTGAGTGATAAGTGACAAAGATGGTGAGTTATCGACGTTGGACCACTTTAATTCTGGGATATTAAAGTCGCCCACCGCCCAGTCGTCATAAGATTAAAGACGTGTCGAATAGCGGACAAATGCTGCCAATATGTAGGCGGTTCAGACATAGGAGGTATATATGAACATGTAATGTAGAAAGATTTCACGGACATAGTGATTTCAACGCAAATAAATTCTATGTCACCAAACTCTTGGGATTTCACCTCTTCAGAAGCAAGAGTAGAGTCTACCGAAATGAGGAATCCACCCCCACTTCGCTGAGGTCGATCCCGTCTAAAAGTGGTGTACTTACTTGGAAAAACTTCGAAGCTAAAGATCTCCGGCTTTAACCAAGTTTCTGTAAAGGCTATAATATGGGATGCAAAGAAAGAACTATCAGAATATAGTTTAGGGAGTTTGCTACGGAGCCCCCTAGTGTTCTGATAGGTAATTGTTAGTGACGATACTAGTTTTTTGGGTTAGTGGACAAAGAAGAGGTGGAAGGTTGGTCAGTGGTTCCGATATTGGGAAGTCTCACTCCCACTGGTTTTATAACTTTTTTCTTTACGGAACTAGGCTGATAATCTTGGACGAAAAGATTCTCTGGCCAAAAACTGGAAGAACAAATCGTCTTGAACATCAGCGCGGGCACACGAATCTTGAAAGAAGACGTGCGCCGTGTATAATTATATTTAAATTTAGCTATGTTCTCCACCTTTATATCGGCTTTTGTTTTGGCTTTGATATAAGCCGAGACATCAATCTCTGAAGTACCAGGGGCAAGCCGAGAAACAAATATATGTTTCGATGGAGGAATCTGTAGGGTTGTAAACCTGTAAGGGTTTTGGTATCGCAGGTACGAGAACTGCAGCATCAGTCGGTTCCGGTGGTCCGGACTTTGGAATACCCTTTTGGGTGACTCTGATGAAGGTTTCATTTACTAGGACCTGTGGTATCACTTGAAGGGATACCACAGAGGACATTTGCTCAGACAATTGCTAATTCATTGAGAAATTTGGACGGCGAATTGTTCTCAGTTCTAGCCCTTGGGGTGGCCAAAGATATGAGTGGCTGCGTTATTGACGGCAGAGTATACTGAGGCGGATCACAAACACGCTTAGGAGACTCGGTTAGTAGCTGAAGGCTGCTAAACTGAGTGTCAAGCGCACAGAGTTGGTCATTGACTTTACGAAAGCCCGTGATCAACTCTTTAAATCCATTTTTGGTCTGTCTCATGAACGACCTCATTTCGCCTTGGACAGCACGACAATTTCACTACAATAGTGCGCACCAGACCTACGGGAAATGTTATCCAAAACTGAGGCAGTGAACCCGGCACACTTGGCGTGTACTACGTTTTCACATAGCTAGCAATGGATGGTAGGCTGGGATGTGGAAATTGTCTTGTTACAAGATTTCATAGCGCAAGTTTAAATTCCATGTTTTTAATAAATAAAACATAATTAATATATAAAAAGTTAAAAAAAACACTATACCTTAAACCACTGTGCCAAATAGGAAGCCGAAGCGGGAGCTTTTGAGAGTGCAAAAGAAAAATGCAGAAATAGAGATAAGACGGGGAAGAAGCAGAGCTGAGCTATGCTTGGAATTGGTCAATGCTGAAGCTATGCTCAAGCTATGCTTGAAATATACCACAGCACTCGCGAAGCAAGTATATTCAATTCATAATTGAGTAAACCCCGGTGTACCAATATTTATCATAAACGCAGTGCGTACAAAAAAAAAACGACCGTTCGCTTAAGAGAAAGAGAGGGAAGTGATAGCTGGTTCTTCCAGCTAAATTAACATTTTTGTTGACATTCGTTTTGAAATTTTACTATTATGACCTCCTTAATATTTGTATATATATTTTGTTAGAGGTTTGGCTATAAAGGAGTAATTTGAGAACATTTTTTATAATAGCCCGTAAGGCCTAGGAAACTTCTTAGTTGTTGTGGCCGATAAATAAATAAATAAAGAAAAAATCAAACATCAAAATTCGTCAGGCCCAATTTTTTTTCTTTTCAGGCCTGGCTTCCTTATAAGGATAAATGGGTCTGGTCGGTCTGGAAAGAAGCAATCCATTAGCCATGGCTCCTCTTCCTGGACCGACCTCTTACCTATATTGTCTGACGATCCTGCCTCCCGTCTCCGTCTCTTCCTTCGAGATTTTTGGTCGGAATTATCCTTTTTGAATTGTTTTATTATACCCTTTCAGAGGGTATTTTAATTTTGGTCAAAAGTGTGCAACGCAGTGAAGGAGACATCTCCGACCCTATAAAGTATATATATTCTTGATCAGGATCACCTCCTGAGTTGATATGAGCATGTCCGTCTGTCCGTCTGTCTGTCCGTTTCTACGCGAACAAGTCTCTCAGTTTTAATGCTATCGTCTTGTAACTTTGCACACACCCTTCTTTCCTTTGCACGCAGTATATAAGTCGGAACGGTCGGGATCGGCCGACTATATCCTATAGCTGCCATATAACTGATTGATCGGAAATGGTATAACTTTGGTGTTTTTAGAGTAAGAGAGTTTAAATTTGACACTAGAGCTATTTTTGGCAAATTATTATTACGACATGCCAAATTTCATAAGGATCGGTCGACTATATCTTATAGCTGCCATATAACTGAACGATCGGAAATGACCTAACTTTCGTGTTTTTGAAGATAGAAAGCTGAAACTTAATACAGATTCTATTATTGGCCAGTTGATCCGACCTATCAAAGTTCATTAGGATCGGTCGACTATATCCTATAGCTGCCATATAACTGAACGATCGGAAATGGTACTTGGTAGAAATATCAACTTTCGTATTTTTGAAGATAGAAGCTTGGAACTTTTTTTTAGATTTTTTATTGTAATTAATTGGTTTTATTATGATGTAATCATAAGGATCGGCCAACTATATCCGATGTTTGCGATATATATCCGGTTTTAACTGCAAGGGTATATAAACTTCGGCTCCGCCCGAAGTTAGCTTTCCTTTCTTGTTTTTTGATTGACTTCGTTCAAGTATTGAGTAACTGTCATTCGTCCCAGCCTGAGGATACTTAGTTCTGACTCGAGAATATGTATTGGTCGTTTATCGCCTGCAGAAAATATGGTGCTTTTTACTTTTTTTTATCAATATTTCGTATATTATTTGTCTCAAATTCCCTGATCACTGTCACTTTGTTGTGACTCCAACCCCAATCCCGATCCCAGTCTTTCAAGTAATCCAATGGATGCCCTAATGGCTAGAATGGAATCTATGTTTCAGCGCATGATGGAAAAGGTCTTGAGCCAAATAGCACAAATGATGGCCACCGTTTGCTAATCCTTATGCATACGCAATTAGATATAACCATATGGAATGCTAACGGCCTGGTAAAAAGAAGTCCAGAGGTCGAGCTGTATTGCAGGACCCACCAAGCAGACGTTCTCCTCATATCAGAAACGCATTTTACCAACAGATCATACTTGACTATTAGAGGATACGACCTCATAGCCGCTAACCACCCGAACGGTAAAGGTCTCGGGGGCGCGGCCATCCTTATTCGCAGCTGCATCAAGTATGAGGCAATCCAGCCATGTGCAAAGACTCCAAATTAAAATCTCCACTACCAACGGTGACATAACAATCGCTGCAGCTTATTGCCCCCCCAGGCACAACATCCACAGGAATTCGGCTTGCTACTGGATTGCCTCGGCCCCAAGTTTATAATCGGAGGGGACTTTAATGCTAAACACCCCTGGTGGGGCTCCAGGATTAGGAACCCAAAGGGCTCGGCCCTATACAGGCAGATTCAGTCCCGAAACTTGAGCTGTCACGCGACCGGTGCACCCACATACTGGCTTACGGATCCTCACAAAATCCCAGATGTCCTAGACTTCGCCATCTCCGGAGGACTGGATTCTGCCGGAATTCAGGCGAGAGAAGTAGAAGACCTCTTCTCGGACCACAGCGCCTTCGCCGTGTCACTTTTCACCACAGCCTTGCTCAGGTCAGCCCGCAAAAAGCTGATCTACAAGACAACAGACGTTAACAAGTACCAATCATACCTGAACAACGTTACCGACCACAGCCCGACACTTGACTCCCCGTTTGACATCGACACCGTTGTAGAAGAGTTAACAGACCATATTCAGGCGGCAGCTTCTGAAGCAGCACCAAGACCCTCCCACCGCCCAAGAGCCACTGACAGGGACATCCACTTTTGGAGCCCAGAAGTCGAAGAACTCGAAGAAACTTGCAAAGCGACGACTCCGAAGAGTGTGGATGCTCTCGAGGAATCCTTTGGACAAAACCGCCTTCAATAGAGCGTCCAAATGTCTGACAGAAACGCTGGCAAGACTAAGAAAGCGAACAACGGGTTCGTCGAACAACTTGAGCCAGGCGACCCTCAACATAACGTATGGCGAGTCACCAAATCTATCACACAGCCGCTGAAAAGGATCCCACCTGTACAAAGAACCGACGGCAGCTGGTGCAGATCGGAGATGGACAGGGCCAACGCCTTCGCCGAACACCTTGAAGGTGTCTTTAAGCCTTTCGATCGCTGCTCACCGGAGGATGCTGCTGAAACTGCCCGACTGCTAGCCGAGCCTTCCAGGGACGCCGATCCAATACGACCAATGACTGAGGAGGAAACAGCTGAGCTCATAACCATCATGAACAACAACAAGGCCCCGGGCCCCTATCAATGCAATTGCATTAAAAATGTTACCACCTCCAAGCATTCCCTGACCACCAGTTTGGCTTCAGTCGGCGACACGGTACCCCAGAGAAGTGTCATCGGGTGGTGCTTTGCATCCTATACGCATTTGAAACCAAGATGTACTGCATGGCCGTCATGCTGGACGTGAAGCAGGTGTTCGACCCAGTCTGGCATCCCGCTCTACTATATAAATTAAAGACTGGCCTACCCCGACCATACTTCCAGTTCCTAAAGTCCTTCTTGGAAGACCGTAAATTTGTTGTTAGATGTGGCGAGGCCATCTCCGGTATAAGAGAAGCTCACGCTGGTGTACCCCAAGGCAGCGTTCTTGGCCCGTTGATGTACAATGCTTACACGGCCGACCTCCCTGTTTTTCAAAGGCCTGACCTGCTCGCAGCAACCTGTGAAGACGACACCGCCTTTCTTACCACCGCCGATAGCGCCATGGGGGCAGGCGAAACGATGCAATTGCAGCTTGACTTGTTCCTCGACTGCCAAAAACGATGGACATTGCCGTCAATAATGAGAAGTCTTTTGCCACCACATTTTCTCTCTGCAAAGGCAACTGCCCTCCAGTTAACCTCAACGGCTCTCCAATCCCACAGGAAGACAATCCCAAGTACCCCTGGGATTCACCCTAGACAGGAGGCTTACCTGGAGGCCCCATCTGATTAAGAAGAGAAAACAGGCTGATCAAAGACTTCCATCCTTCTACTGTCTCATGGGTAGAAGATCAAAGCTGAGAACTTCCACTAAAATTCTCATTTACAAGGCCATAATACGCCCAATCTAGACGTACGGCATACAGCTCTGGGGCACTGCAAGCCAGACGAATGTCCGAACTATACAAACGTTCGAAAATAGAGCCCTTCGAATCGCCACTGGGGCCCATGTCTATCATGACAATCGCACCATCCACGAGGTTCTCAGTTTCCCTCGGGTCAAGGACGAGATCCAAAGAAGCAGCGCACGTTACATGCAGAGGCTTCATAATCACCCGAACCTGTTGGCCAGCTCCCTGCGAGCAGCCCAGAAGAAAACTTTGTTGTGTCGTTTGGTGGATTTTTTACGTAGCCCTACGTTGGGAACCAATTAAATTTGTTGTTAACCGATTGATAAAAAAAAAATAAAATTTTTATTTTTTATTATTCAACTTTTCAATTTTTTACTTTATTCAACAATTAGTACAAAAAAATCTATTATTTTTTGTGAACCGTTAATCTATATCAAAATAGGATCCCTGACTCTGGTTCAATAATCCATAATCTAACCTCCGCTTAAGAGATTTATTCCAAAAACTGATTAAAGTAAGAGAATGACTCAAGAGAGTCGGAAAATAGGATGATGCAATTTGTCAATTAAACTTGAAATCTATAATTGGGCGAAATTGATGTTTAAGTTGGCGAACATTAGGGGATCCTGTGTTTACGTGGGCTGACATTAGGAATCATTTAGCAGACTGTGTGAAGTGATCTGGGTAAGAAATAAGAATCGCTTAGAGGATCTTTGGGTTTACGTTGGCGAACATTATTGATCACTTAGCGGACTGTGTGAAGTGATCTTGGTAGGAATATTTTGAACGCGTACTTGACCAAAACAGCTGACCACGGCTACGAGCCCTTGAGTAAGGCGTCATATAACTTCCATCCCAATTTGTATCTCAAAGCCGGAACTAAGAGTTTGGACAAATATTAAAAAATAAACTATTCAAAAATAAACGTGTAGACTTACACGATCGGTCAATTCGTTTCTTAGATATTTTGATAGGCAGATGAAAAAAAGTGGTTTGGAGAAAAGCTCGCTTTAAATTTGAAGAATGCTGTGAGGGCTATGGAAGCGCCGTAACTCTGTAACGGTATCAAATATTTAATAATTATTAATTCCTAATTAATTAAGGATTTGATTCATGTACAAATATTTTTTGTTTTTTTTTTATAAAAATATAAAAAAATACATTTTCTTTCAAACTTAAACTTAGTTTTTTGGGTTTCACAACTAATCTCCCCAAATGTATTTCGAGATACTGAACTGGAAGAACCCAACATATCTCTTTTTAAGACGATTACTCGCGTCTTTTACATGTTACATCTGGTGTTCCTCAAGGAAGCCATCTTGGAGGCTTACTTTTCACACTGTTAATTAACGATTTACCCTTTGCTTAGTGATTTACAATGGTACTTATGTATGATGATGACAAACTTCGCTTGTAATTTAAATTCACTAGTATAATATCTAGACCGCAATCCGATTTGGGTAAGTCGAGTTTAGCAAATTATCTAAAGCCTAATGGATCGAAATGCAAACTCAAGTCTTTGTATCGATCTTTTGTGTCTTTTGTATAAGTGAGGCTTTGAAAGATTAACCCATGTTAATAATCTGGGTGACCTATTAGATTTGAAACTTTAACCTAAATATTTTCACCATGGCTAATATAGCAAAGAGTGTTCTTGGTTCAACTTAAAGGTAGTATAAAAATATGCAATGTCTACTGTTTGACAAAACAATTTTGCTCCTAGAGGATTTTGTTCGATGCGAATCGTCACCTCCTCTTCACGCTTTTCTTCTGAGCAACACTTTTCTTCGTAATCTTCTACACTTTTCTTAACTATCGGATTTATCCCGAGGCTTCCTTCAACAGGTGTGAAAAAACTCAAGTAAAATCCGCGAATGAAATGGATTTTTTCATTAGCTGGTACAGCGTTTTGAGTTTTGACTGCTCGATCGCCTCTCGACCCTTCTCTCCTCTTTGTTACCTAGCGATTAGCAACTCAGCTGTAGCTTGGAAATGTTAAATCGCCGGTGATCCTATATGAAAGTAAATTGGGGCTGAAATTGCCATTACCATTAAAGTAAATGACTATACTGCTCATGTATACTGCCATCTTGATGGCTAAGCTAACCCTTAACATGCTGGTGATGCACATCTGCATCATACCGTTTAAATTCAATTATTTTTCAACCTGCGATACAAAACTGTCTAAAATCTTTTTGATGCAGTTCAGCAACTTTCGTTTTTTATATAACAAGTGTTGGTCACTCAGAATTCTGTCCAATACTCAACAGGTGATTTCTTTTCTCGCCAATTTGGTGAATGTGGTAATCTGAATTGGTTGTGCAGTTTCTCATTCAAAATATAAAAAAAAAAACAAAAAAAATTGTATAATTGATTCAATTAATGTTTAAAAACAAGAAAATATTATATTTAGTTGTATATTGTTGAGTTTTTGTGTTTGTTGCACTATAATACAAATAAATCAACAATTTCGCTTAGTTTAAAAAAATCGTTTTTTTTCGCTTATTGTAAAAAAAAGTCGGAAAAACCAACCTTAAAAAAAAATAAAAAGAATTGTATTTTTTATTTTTACTTATATACCAAACAAAAAAAATTAAGAAAATCGCAGTTATTGCCATGTAAAGGGCTAATCGACCTTCAGGCCAGCGCACTGCAGCGTTAGTCTAGACGTCGGCATATTGCAAGTCCTAGGGAAGTTGAAGCCTCAGGATTCTAGGAAAGAACGTCAAAGAGACAATCTTTTAATTGGAGCGAGTTTATTTTATGAGCTGCGCTGCAACGGAAAAATACAATTGCGTATGGTTTTACAGACATCCTTTAGCAGCTGGAGAAAGAGCCCCAGCACTTACCAAAGTAGATCCTGAATCTTCGAAGATGGAGCTTATAGCGCCGCGCATGTCATTAGCTGTGACTGCTTTCCATTTAAGATGATATTGAAAACCAAGTGGTGGCATTCAAGATGTCGGGTGGCATAAAATCTTACATTCGGGTCTTACAAGCTTTATTAAATCGGGAATTTAAACTAAGCTTGGCGTATTTAACTGTACTCCAAATACAGATTTTACCGATCATTATTAATCTTACCCTTTTCCTGAGTGCTTGCAGGACGAAGTACTCCCTGGATCTGAGCCGCATGTTGCTAATGGATAAATGGATAATGGATAAAGGTTGATAAATCCCACCTTGCTAATTCATCAGAGCCGCAATTTTCCTCCTGGTTCTGGCCAGGAAAGCAAGGATAAAGTGTGGTACGCAGACTGCCTGTAATGTAGTCCTCCGTCAACCGCTGAGATTTCCTAAGCCTTTCCCTTCACAAAGAGGCGACCTATTATGACGACCACCTAACCACAATCCCGTGGAAAAGAATTGGTCCAATGAGCGCCGTGCCAATGAGCGCCGTGCATGGCCATTTAACCATTTTTGGAGACATACCCCATATATGCCCAATAGTCTTCCGACAAACCGGACGGTGAGAAATTCCCCTGACACCTTTCGAAAGTTTTAAACTTAGCAATTTAAGCTTCCTAGTGAGTAGGAAAAGAGAACTCCAAAAAGAGAACTAGGATTCTATTTGTTAAGACGAAATAGATAACTCCAAGCCCGTTCTTATCAGCCCATGCTGGAATAACCCCTAGCCTATCTGTCATTTGCAAAGAGTTTGTTTAAATATCCCAGTAAAGGCAATAACAACATATTCAGCGTATGCAATAGCATTGCAGTGTCTAAGGGTCGCAGTAGGTTATTTACCGTGAAGTTATAACGATTTTCCCAAAACAAGTCAGTACAATCTTGCTAGCGTTCCGGAGTAATAGTGTGCCGTTCCATTTCCATTATTCCTTTCAAAAGAAAGTGTGTAAAAACACACTTTTACTCCTAGTAAAAGCGCTAGTAAAATTGCACTGACTTGTTTTGGGAAAAGCGTTATAACTTAAACAATTTTCAAACTTTCCTAATGAAGTTGGTCTCGTTTTATTCAGAATTAACGAGACAATATTGATATGTGTCGAAAATGATACCATTTCTTGGAAGTTGTACCGAAAAAATGGCGTCAAAGTCCGAAAAACACGACAAAAATTCAAAAATGTCAGTTTCCTGCGTAAAAATTATATCTTTTTTGTTGAAGTAAATTAAAGATCTATTTTTTTTTTCAAAAGCTCCTAAAATTTTAAAATCGGTTTAAAATTACGCGTTTAGGAATTTTTAAGAGCAAAGAAGTCCCGAAAAACCGTTTTTTCCAAATAAATCAAGATTTTGAGGGTGTTTGAAAATTTCAAAAATGGTTTTATACTATACTCGACCAAATGAACAATTACTACTAGGTCTCTTCAAAAGTTCCAAATCACTGTCGCACTGTGTAATTCTATGTAATTGTGATTCACTAAGTTGTGTTTTTTTAGTTGTGTTTTTCTTTTGTGTGCGCTGGAGAGTCGGTTTTGAATGTTATGTCAAGTTTTCGTTCTGTTCCTGAAGTTAAGAGATGAGGATAAAATCGAAGATTGACTAAACTCTTTAATTTGTGTCTCTTGTTTTCCAACTGATAGTGATGGCCGTTGGCGTAGCACCCTATTATAAGATCGATCTTCTGTTTCTCGATGACATTTACCAGCTGTCTAAGCAGCGGGTGCAGGGAGAGGGCATCCTGGTCGTGGGCCATATCTCCCCCCAGCGTCTACTCAGATGCAACCTTGGGCTCTTCATTGCTGCAGCTACATAGTTTTTATTGCTGAAATTATGTAGCAAAAGCAGATTATTTATAAAAAAAAGGCTCGGTTTTAACCTGCCGTATCGGCTTTGCAGAGCCTATACTTCGTCGCCCCAACCTAAGAACTCTGTCTTCTAGGATTCACGGTTCCAGGATAAGGGTTACAGTAGCTTCACACTCGGCAAGGTAGAGAAGGAGACAAGAGGTGTATCAAATCTTATATTTTTAACTTAACTAAAAATCATATTTACTGCCTAAACATCGTCTGACCCCCGGACTCGAATATAATTTTTTATGAGGTTTTTTGAGAATATATCGTAACCCTGACATTCTGGAGTTTTTTTTCTTTGTATGACTCTTTTTGCTTCTGGCGAGGATGCCCAGATCCCGGTGGATGTTTTCGTTGCGAACAAACCAAGGTGCTCCAGTGATAGTTCTCAAGATTTTTGTTTGTGCGGTGGTTTGTTGGGCATCTGAAGCGAATAAAGATAGCGGTATCGTCGGCGAACGTTGTTAGTTGTGAGTTCGTAAGAATATTCGCAGTATACAAAACATATAGACACGGGCTGAGTGCGCTTCCTTGTGAAGCTCCTGCTTTGATGATGTAATCGCCCGAAGTAGCTGCGTTGCATCTCACTGAGAATACCCTATTGTAGAGGTATGATTCCAGTAGCTTGTGGGTATATGTTGGCAAAAACGTTTTAATTTTGTGGATGAGTCCAATAAGCCGAACTCAGTCGAGGAAAAAAGCGCTACATTATTCTCGCTGTTCGAAGGCTGAGCGTATTTCGGATGTTAATCTGTTCACTTGCTCGATGGTTCCGTGGTTTCCTCATGGAATCCGTTTCTTCATGGAAGCCGTGGAAGCGAAATTGATGTGCCGCGATAATATTGCAAGCTTCCAGAAGTGGTATTTTGCGAGTTAACAAGCATTTTTCAAACAAGATAGAAGGCTTATTAGTCTGTACGATGTCGGAATTGTGGGGTCTTTTCCAGGCTTCCGTATCATGATGATGATGGATTTCTTTATCTTTTTTGGGAAATAGCCAAGATTAATGATCCCATTAAATAGTTTGCTGACGACCTCTATAGCCCATTTTGGAAGTTCGATCCAAATCTTTGGAGTCAGTAGGTCACCACCGAGAGCATTTTTTGGTTTTGGCCCTTTTACCCTCTTACTTTTTCGATTTCGTTCGGCCGGTTTCAACTCTGTCTTCTTCGCTTCAAGCCCAGCATCCCAAAGAGTTTCTTATCGGGGTGGTCGTTTCAATTGAGGCGCTAATATTTGGATGGGCCCTCCACAAGGGATACTTTGTACTTGTTGGCGAAAGATTCTGGGTGTACCACAGCTGTGCATTTTCTTCCTGTTGTTGAAGAGCCTGGTCAAGTAATCGGGTTGCTTCCATTAGGCGTTGCATTGAATCTGGTGGTCTGCTGTTTTGCCAATCACACACACGAGCTGTAAGATTTGATGTTGTATTTGTTTCGGTCTACTTCCTCGGTCTAAGGGGTAAAGATTTTAGCTGCAACGAGTACTTTTCCAGGGCGCTTGAAATGTAGTTGATGTCCGATTCCATGTTAAAATCCGGGGCGAGTTCTATGTGGGTTTTGTTTCCAAGAAGCGTTAAAAGCACTGGGTCGGTTGGCCAGTATGTGGGACTTCCAGGGGAAACAAAGTCAAGTTCATTTCTCACATTTAAAATTCTATTGTACAATTACCTTCCTTTGGGAGTCAGTAGACGTGATCCCCAGTGCGTCTGTTTGGCATTTTACTCTCCTGCGGCTATAAAACGATCTCACAGTGATATGTAGAAGTTCATAAATTGTCCTTCTAAGATTGAGAAGAGAGGAGGGCAGTAAACGATGTGGCCTGCAAGAAGTTTGTTGCAAACCTTTTGTGAAAATTATGTTTAATGCGTTCTCTGATTAGAACTCCAATTCCGCCGTGGGCTTTCCCATCTGGATGATCTGTGCGGAAGACTGTGAACCCTCTTTTTTGAATGCTGTATTTTCTTGTAAAGAAACTGCGTTGCACCAGTACAGAGTTCGGCACGGCCCTATCTCGGGGGCATAGGAAATTTCTCTGCCCGAGCTCTGCCACACACACACTGTATAAATGTGTAAAACGTCATGCTCAAAGCCTACTTTCTGCTATACGTTACTAACACTAATGCGGTAAAATCATATCAATGTATTGGGGTGCCGACCTCTGCACCAGTAGCATAACGTCAATATGGTTTTCGGACAAGAATTGAGACAATTCTAGTTTATGCCGTGAAGTTAAACTTAATTTAAAAAGAAATTCACCGCGTCGTGAAACCGCCACAAACCCGTGAATGCCAGGATCATCACCACTAGAATCACCAGCGAGCTCCATGTCATCACGGTCATCACCATCACCTGTCACCATCACATCACCTGTCGCCCCCTTTACCACTCGTTCATTTTTCACCAAACAAAATAATTAAATTTAGTGCAGCCAAACATTTATTTAGATACAAATAAAATAAAACATATTTAAGTGCATAAATAATTTGGCGTACAAGTTAAATTGTTTGTAGTTCGGTGAATTAAAAAAATGTAATTTTTTATTTTTTAATTACACAAATTGGTGTTAAACCTTTATTTATTAAACGTAACAATTACAAGACACTTTTGATTTCTCTTAAATATTTTTGTCAACCGTTCGCGGTCTCGGTCAAAATAGGACTGATTTCTTAATTCTAAATCTGATCCAAAGAACCTCGGCCATCAGTTGTGTTTAGATTAGAGGCTTAAGATCAAACTGTCGCATCTTATTGTGAAATTCGATTACGCTGATCGATGCAGTTTGGTGGGTACTTGAAACGCAAAAGGCGTAATTGATTGTGAATCGGAGGGAAGCTGATGTTTACTTTTGATTTTGATTTGTTTATGGGGAACCGAGATCGGACCTCAGAGCCAAAGACAAAGCCGAAGGCAAATGCAGAGTTTGAAAATATTGTTTATAAAATTCATAAACGGAAAGCCATAAGTGGCCTGGATTTATGGGTTGGATAATTGAGCCAAAGATCAAGCCAAAGGCAAATGCAGAGATTGAAAATATTGTTTATAAAAGCCATAAGTGGCCTGTATTTAGGGGTTGGATAACTCTCCCCCTTCTAAAATGGATCGTCCCGATTCAATATGAAATTCGTTTAAATGATCTCTTAATTCTGTTAAAAAAATTTCTTGGTTAATAGATTTTTCTGGTTCAGGCCGATGTTTTTTGGTTACAAATAATATAGCATTTTTGTATTTTATAATAAGTGAAAGAATCAAATATATAATGATTAAAATTAATAATATAAAGGTAAGTGATATTTTAGTATTCTTAATTTTAACGAATGGGTTTAAAATTTTTATATTATCTAAAGAAAGATCAGAGTTATTTGATAATATGTAATCGGATATTTCATAATTTTTAAAGTGGTTCGTAGTTACGTATTCAAGAATTTTATTTTCCAAATTGGTATATGAGATATTATTAATTTTAGTTGTACCATTAAGTGTTATTAAAAACGAACCGTTTAAATGGGAGTTGTTGACAATATTGTTCCCATTTATAAGAATGGCACCATCTTGTATGATGTCTATTTTTTTATTTATTTCTCTTATTTTTTTACAGGTTGATTTCTCACCATTTAATAATCGGGTAAAACAAGTTTTTTTGTTACTTAGAGTGCAATAATTATTAAAAAGTTCGTTCTTAAAATTGGACATTTCATAAAACATATTTTCGCATTTTGCGACTTGATTGCTTAATACTAGTTTTCCATCGATTTGGGAAATCGCTCTAGCGTGATATATTTCACATCTGTTTTTTATTATTGGGTATTTTATATAAATTATTAAAAGTTCTTTATGCAATGCGATTTTAAAAGAAGAGATGTCCATTAAATCGGCTATAATTACTGGTTTTTGTTCATGTTTTAATATTTCCAAGATGTCATCATTGTTTAAAATTTTGGTATTAAAAACGTCTATTTTTGCTAGAGTGATTGTGTCAATTAAATTTTGCAGATCAAATGTTAATAATCGCAAGCGATGTTTTCGAAGTGGTAGATCTTGATCAATAAATACTTTTTTAAAATCATCGGAAAGAGATTCTATTTCTTTGAATAATCGGGAATTGATAATAGACTGCTTATTATTGTTTTCAATTAATTCATTAATTTTATTCTGAACTGTAATAAAATCATCATGGTCCGGAGTTCCAGCTAACCATTTCCACACGGTGCCTAACTCATTTATCCCTCTTCTTGATCTAGTTGATACTAAGTGCGATAAAATTAGTTCGATTACTTTTATGTCATATTTAATTTCCCATTGTGACCTTTTATTAGTATCCCTTTTAATATTATCTGATTCCAAATTTATTATTTCTTTATAAAAGCTTAAGTTAGTTACATGGAATAAATCTGCGTATGAATCGTACGTCAATACGTCTTTATTGTCCTTAAATAGAAGATATTCGTGACTTGTATAGTCAATTATTTCTGATTTTGTTAATAAAATAAGGTGTAGTATGAGCACCTGATAAAACATTTTCTGGGAAAGGAAAGAAAAAAGGATAATATATAAATACTTAGAATTTTATATTATCTTTGTGAATAATTCTATTTCTATTGTTGATTATTATTTTGTTGGGTAAATTTTCCTTAACTATTTGTTTTTTATATCTGGTTTTAAGTTTATTTCTTTCCCCGTGTTTCTTTTCATAGACTACCTGTCTCACATGATATTCTTTTTCTTTTCTGTTTTCATTATGTGTTTCCAACATTTTCTCTTGAGTATTTTTCAAAAGTTCAGGAATGTTATCGTGCTCTATTTTATTATATAATACGTCAAAAGGTTTTTGGTTCGTTGTAGAATGAATGCTCTGATTATATTCTTGAGCGGCTCTTATTATTATTTCGGAAAAGTCAGTTAAATTAAATTCTTCTTTAATGCATCGAGCTAATTCTGTTAATGTAGAATGTGCCCTTTCAACCTGTCCGTTTGACGTGCTGTGCCTCGGATCTGCGTAATGTAAAGTTAAATTGCACCTTTGTGCGAAAGATTTAAATTGGGCCGAGGTAAAGCTCGGTTCATTATCGGTCATTATTACTTTTGCTTGTGGAAAATGCTGAAGAAGTTCCATTACTTTATTTTCGATATTTAATTTATTTTGGATTTCTTTTACTACTAGAAATTTTGAGTAAGCGTCAATACAAGTTATGAAAGTAAGACCTTGCGCGTAATATATATCAATGTGTAATTTTTCTCCTTCTTTACTTGGAATTGGGGCTTCCCCAATTGGAATTTTTATTGGGTGCCTGTTATATTTATTTTCGTTACAAATCACGCAATTTTTAATATATTCTTTTAATTTTTTAAAACAGTTTGGCCAATAATATAATTTACTGATCTGTTTGTAATTCTCTTCTAGCTCCCTATGAGCACGGCTGTGCGTTTCTTCTATTATTATAGCTTTATCTTCCTCGTTTTCCACGTCTTGTAGAAAGATTCTTGTAAAAAGGAATGTGTTTGTGAAATTATTTTTTAAAGGTAATTGAATTTGAAATAAGTCCTCTAAGGTACAATGAATTCCTACCGTAATGTTAGGTGGAAGATACTCTCTTAATATAGTTATTAAATTTTCTGGTGTGTCATATTCAATTAAATGACGTGTCCTGTCAAAAATTTTCAGTGACTCATGTATTGTATACCTCCTCGTTGTTAATAACAGTTGTTGTTTAAATTGATTTAACGGTTTACGGGTCTCTTGTATTACATTTTCAAAACTACTTTCAGCTGAATGCTGTGTGTTCTGATCTGAGTCTGACAGGTCCGTTTGTTCTATATCGCTGTCAGTAATATTATTTATCTGAATTCGAGATAATGCGTCTGCAACTACATTTGTTGTACCGGGCTTAAATGTTATTTTCGGTGTAAAACTTTGTATGAAAGAATACCATCCTTTCATATCTACATTGGGATTTTTATCCGAAATTGTGTAAGATAAAGTTTGATGGTCGGTTTGAATTTCAATTCCAATTACTCCGTATAAGTAATTTCTTAGATTTTTAAGAGCCCATACTATCGCTAAAAGTTCCTTCTTATTAGTCGCATAAGCTTGTTCTGTTTTAGACAAGGTTTTTGGAATAAAAGTAATTGGTTTTCCTTCTTGAGATAAAACTGCACCAATTGCGACGTCTGAGGCGTCGGTGGTCAAGGTAAATTTTTTATTATAGTCCGGTTGAACTAGTTCTACTTGAGCAATGAGATTTTCTTTCAGCTCGTTAAATTGCTGGTTCATCCAGCTGAATCAATATTTTTGTTGACATTCTTTTTGAGATTTTGCCATTATGACCTCCAAGATATTTTGTTAGAGGTTTGGCTATGTAGGCGTAGTTTGAAACAAATTTTCTATAATAGCCCGTACAACCTAGGAAACTTCTTAGTTCCCGAATATTTTCTGGAAGCGGATATTTTCTAATGGTTTCAATTTTCTTTGGGTCTGTCTTGATGACGTTATAGGATACCATGTATCCTAGAAAACGGGTTTCGCGTTTGAAAAACTTAGATTTTTCTAAAGAGATTTTCATGTTTGCCCTCAATAATATATTTATAATTTTGTTTAGATCTGTATAGTGTTGTTCAATTGAGTTTGAGAATATTATAATGTCGTCCATATAGACATGACATGTTTTCCCTATTTGTTCTCTTAGAATATCGTCCATTGCTCTCTGAAAGATTCTTGGTGCATTTGTTAAACCGAATGGCATTCTTAAAAATTCGTATTTTCCATTGTTTATTGAAAAGGCTGTTTTTTCGACATCAGATTCTTTCATTAGTATCTGATGAAATCCTGACTCTAAATCTATTGTTGAAAAATATCTTGCTTTTGCCAAATTTGATAGAATTACTGATGGGTCTTGCATTGGGTACCTGTCAGGTATAGTACTTTCATTTAATTTTTTATAATCAATGACGAGTCTTAATTTACGGCTTCCGTCTTGATTCTCTCCCTTCTTTGGGACTACCAGAAGTGGTGAATTGTAAGGGCTTCTGCTAGGCCTTATTATTTTTTCTGATAAAATTCTTTTGATTTCGCTATTCACGAAGTCGTTGACAGATAGAGCATACGGATACTGCTTCCCGTATATTGGCCTATCGTGGATAAGATTTATTTCCCCCTTTATGTCTGTTCTAAAAGGAATTTGCATATTTATCTTTGTATGCTCCTTTTCAATATAGTGAACTATCTTTTCCCTCAATCCGCCTAATTGGTCAGTACCTATATTATTTATTTGATTTTTGACGGTATTTACTTCGTCGGCACTCTCAGGATTTTTAATTCCCAAGATATTTTTATTTTTATTGACGGATATTTCTACGTCGGCGTTCTCAGGATTTTTAATTCCCAAGATATTTTTATTTTTATTGACGGATAGTTCTACGTCGGCGCTCTCAGGATTTTTTGTTCCCAAGATATTTGTATTTTTGTTGACGGATATTTCTACGTCGGCGTTCTCGGGATTTTTTGTTCCCAAGATATTTGTATTTTTGTTGATGCATATTTCTACGTCGGCGTTCTCGGGATTTTACACTCCCAAGCTTTTCTCACTGTTTTCAACAAATAATGAATCTGTGTTTTCGCTACCATTATCATCAAAATACTTTTTTATAATAAATTCTTTTAACGGAAGAATATTATTTTCTTCAATTAAACGTATTTCGTTTTTCTCCTCATTATCATAATATTTTAACTTCTCCTGTTTCCCATTATATTCCAAGATTCCCTTATCTATATTTATTATAGCTCCAATTTTTCTTAATAAATTGAATCCAATTAGAATATCAGATTCTAAACCTTCGATTTCATAAAATAATTGTTTTGTTTCAAATATATTTATAATATGGTAATACCTAATAATTGAGTAGCCATGAACTGTTGTTACCTTTTTGTATATTGGTAGCTCGTTTTTATTTTCAAAAATTCCCCTTTTTATGTAACAAGCAGTGGCTCATGTATCTATTAAAACTTTTAGCTGCTTCTTGGTTTTTCGATCTATCCTATTTAAATAAGGCATTCCTCTGTAGGGGTCTGGTCTAAAAAATGGTCTTCAATAATATTATTTAATCTGGTTACTTTATTAGCTGGCTGACTTTCTGTTCCATCTGATTCCCTTTTTTGAGCTTGAGTTTGCTCTCTATTTTGATTTGTGTTATAAAAATTTGAACGATTTTTATTTTGATGATAATTATTATTATATCTACCTTGATTATATCGTTTGCCTGCCAATTATTATATCTTCCCTGGTAACTATTTGACTGCCAATTTTGGCTCGGCTGCCGATTGTTATTAGATTTATTCTGGAGTTGAATCGGTGGATCAACATCCATTGGCTCGATAGCTTGTTGCTTATGATTATTATTTTGATTATTATTTTGCCAAAAATTTCCCTTTTGTGGCCAATTGTAATTTTGGTTATGATTAAAATTATTTCCCATTTTAGTGGTACTATTATTTTTCCGTATTTGATCAAATCGTAAGTTGTTTCCCCGATATTTACTTTCATTTTTAAATCCATTAACCCTATTTGCGAATTGAGCACGGAAGTTGTTTGATTCTAATTCTTGGACCTTTTCCAAAGCATTGAGCAAATCTGGTGGATTTAATGTGAAAAGAGTTTCTGAAATAGATCCATTAAGTCCGGATATAAATACTCGTAGAGCATTTCTCCTTATTGAATTGTTTGTTTCTTTGGTAATTACACTGTCTTTTCCGTATGTCATTATGGTTTTGTTTATTAGTAAGGTCATTTTTTTATTGACTTCGTTATAGTACTCAGTAACTGTCATTCGTCCTTGCCTTAGGATACTTAGTTCTGACTCGAGAACATGTATTGGTCGTTTGTCACTATATATAAAGTCCAATCGGGATAAGATTGCTTTAAAGTTTAAAACTGTGCCATGATTGGTAAGAGCATCATGGGCAGCTCCCATAATTTTATTTCGTAAAATTGTTAGGGCGATAAAATATTGTTCACTTTCAATTTTATAGAGACTCATTGCAGTTTCTGCAGCTTCCCTCCAACCTACATGTGTTGTTTCCCCTGTGAAATTTGGTAAGGATTTTACCACTTCAAGTGTTGTATCGCATTTTATAGCTGGGTCAATTGTTTGTACTTTATAATCTTCCACAGTGTTTGCATCTGTGGCTAGCCTTCCTTCTAAATATTCTACTTTCCTGCTAACTTCATTCAATTGAACTGCCGGCTGTGGCTACACTGCCTGCAGAAAAATTTGGTGCTGAACCTCCAGTTGCCATTGTTAGATTTAGTTCACAAAAGCTATTTATCAAATCTTCCAGAATTATTCTTTATATTTTTTTGTTAAATCGCGAATCTTACTTTTTGCAATATATAAATCTTATATTATTTTTCTCAAATTTACAGATCTTAAACAGACCCCTTGAGTTGGGCGCCAGTTAAATTGTTTGTAGTTCGGTGAATTAAAAAAATGTAATTTTTTATTTTTTAATTACACAAATTGGTGTTAAACCTTTATTTATTAAACGTAACAATTACAAGACACTTTTGATTTCTCTTAAATATTTTTGTCAACCGTTCGCGGTCTCGGTCAAAATAGGACTGATTTCTTAATTCTAAATCTGATCCAAAGAACCTCGGCTATCAGTTGTGTTTAGATTAGAGGCTTAAGATGAAACTGTCGCATCTTATTGTGAAATTCGATTACGCTGATCGATGCAATTTGGTGGGTACTTGAAACGCAAAAGGCGTAATTGATTGGGATTCGGAGGGAAGCTGATGTTTACTTTTGATTTTGATTTGTTTATGGGGAACCGAGATCGGACATCAGAGCCAAAGACAAAGCCGAAGGCAAATGCAGAGTTTGAAAATATTGTTTATAAAATTCATAAACGGAAAGCCATAAGTGGCCTGGATTTATGGGTTGGATAATTGAGCCAAAGATCAAGCCAAAGGCAAATGCAGAGATTGAAAATATTGTTTATAAAAGCCATAAGTGGCCTGTATTTAGGGGTTGGATAACTTACATACAAATATATTAAGCGGTAAAATAACCGTTGACCGCTGTTATATATGTATGTATATGCATTAGTTTGGCACATTGTTTAATACTTCAACGGAACGCGCTACCCTACAATTGGTTGGGTATACACCTTTTTCGGTGTCATTGGCAACCAACTATTTTTTTGAATACTTAGTGCCTCGACTATCAACATTATTCGACTATCAATTAATTAATTAATTATTTCATCTTTTCGCTATATATTAATATACGTATATACGTTTGGAAGCTGGGTTAGTTCCTTTAGTAAAGACCGAGCTAGAGTGCAGGCTTCAGGTTTTAAATGAGAACATTTTTAAGGCAAATGAGTTGCAAGACCAGATCGAGCAATTAGATGAGGAAGATGAATTTGGAGCCGAGTTAAAAGTCTAATTAATTAATTAAGTCTAATAACAACTAAGGCAAGGGTGATGTCTTTATTAAATGCCTTCACTTTAGATGAAGAGTCCCTACCAGCATTGGAAAAATTCAGGGGAATCTATTCAGAATAACATTTTATGAGTCTCTTTGAGACATTAGTAGACAAGGATGTGAATATTCCTGTTATCGAGAAATTTAATCATTTAATTTCTTGCCTCTCTGGTGAAGCCTTCGGAACTATAAAGGCATTCCAAGTCAACGAGTGTAATTATGACAAAGCTATTGCTAGTCTGAAAAGAGTTTCGGATAATGAAGGCTCATTTTTGCGAACCAAATAAGCAAATTATTCAGCCTTCCGAAAGTTTCCCAGACGTCTGCGTCGTTGTTGAGATGTCTCATCGACACAGTGTCATGGAGGTGACATAGGAGATGACCATAAAATTGCAAACTCAATCATCATTTATTTATTTTTGAGTAGAGTAGATTCAGTGACCAGAGAAAAATGGGAAGACTCACTGGATTATGAGGAATTGCCGCTGTGGTCCGATTTCGAAAGAATCTTAAATCGTAGGTAACACCACCTTTCCGCTGAAGAGCCAAAACAGGAAAAAACTGGGTTCGGGAAGCAGCACAATAAATGTTCGTTGGCTTGCTCCGCTTCCAACAAACAAGCATGCAGTTATTGCAACGCCCAAGACCATAGTCTTGCCCAGTGTAGTCCGTTCGCACGCCTTTCTGTAATGCAACGGTTTGAGTTTGTCAAGTCAGCTTCATTATGTTTATATTGTCTTCAAAAAGGTCGCACAAACTTCTGCACCTATTTAATGTGACCGAAAATAACTTGGCGTCACACCACCAAATGAAAATCCTCCCCCAGCCCTACATCTTGATGGCCCTTCTACGTCACATGCTTTGCATGCGTCATCCCTAGGAAGGGGTTTGTTTGCGACGCCGATCGTAAGCGCTAAAAATGGTGAGCACATATTGGCCCGAGCATTACTTGACTCTGGGTCACAAATGAACTTTATTACTAAAGATCTTGCTTACAGATCCTTAGGGAGGAATTGTGTATCAACTTGCTTGGAATTGGTCAAGCTAATTCCCAGGTCAAGAAAAAGATACTGTGGTGAAGTCAACAATTAATGGTATTGAGTTTCCATTCGACTTTTGGATTTTGAGAACTATCTCGTGCTATCACCCTGACCAGTCGGTGAACGTGAAAGATGGGGACCTACCAAAGAACTTTTTTTTTTTTTTTCTTTTTATACCCTTGCAGAGGGTATTATAATTTTGTCCAAAAGTGTGCAACGCAGTGAAGGAGACATCTCCGACCCTATAAAGTATATATATTCTTGATCAGGATCACCTCCTGAGTTGATATGAGCATGTCCGTCTGTCCGTCTGTCTGTCTGTCTGTCTGTCCGTTTCTACGCGAACTAGTCTCTCAGTTTTGAAGCTATCGTCTTGAAACTTTGCACACACCCTTCTTTTCTTTGCACGCAGTATATAAGTCGGAACGGCCCGGATCGGTCGACTATACCCTATAGCTGCCATATAACTGATTGATCGGAAATGGTATAACTTTAGTGTTTTTAGAGTTAGAGAGTTCAAATTTGACACGAGAGCTATTTTTGGCAAATTATTGTGACATGCCAAATTTCATAAGGATCGGCCGACTATATCTTATAGCTGCCATATAACTGAACGATCGGGAATGACCTAACTTTCGTGTTTTTGAAGATAGAAAGCTGAAACTTAATACAGATTCTATTATTGGCCAGTTGATCCGACCTACCAAATTTCATTAGGATCGGTCGACTATATCCTATAGCTGCCATATAACTGAACGATCGGAAATGGTACTTGGTAGAAATATCAACTTTCGTATTTTTGAAGATAGAAGTTTGGCACTTATTTTAGATTTTAGATTTTATTAAATTGGTTTTATTATGATGTAATCATAAGGATCGGCCAACTATATCCGATGTTTGCGATATATATCCGGTTTTAACTGCAAGGGTATATTAACTTCGGCTCCGCCCGAAGTTAGCTTTCCTTTCTTGTTTTTTTTTCCGGTGTTTTAGAATTTGGAAATGGCTTGTGCATCAATAAGAGCATCAGCTAGCATTCCTGTATTCATCATAAAGCTTAGAGGCCCAGACGACCGAGGGGCGCTCAAGAAACGATTTGTTAGAATATATTAAGTTATTTGTTAATTATTAAGCTAAGAGGAGTTAGTAAGGAAATTTAAAATTCTATATTTTAAGTTAGAGGGACAGGAAAGAGATGTAATAGAGTAGAGACCATTGTAGTTCGAACATAATACCCTAAAAGGGTCATGCAGTGCATATGTCGAACTACAACGGCTAAGGAACAGAGGACTAAAGTTTCGAGTCCTTCTGTTAGGAATGTTAAAATTTAAGCGTGTTAGTAAATGCTGGCTATCTACATCCCCGTTAATAAGGTTATGCAGAAAAACTACACCGAGCATTGTCCTACGATTTGTTAAGCTAGGTAAGTTTATGAGTAATAGTCTACTACTATAAGATGGAAGTTGAAGACTTGCATCCCAGTTTAGACCCCTAAGTGAAAAAGTTAGGAAATTCTTTTGTACGGATTCTATGCGGTCCTGATGTACTCCATATTGGGGACTCCAGACACATGAACCGTACTCCAGTATAGGACGGACCAAAGAAATGAATAGTGTTTTGGTTATATAGGGGTCATTAAATTCTTTTGACCACCTTTTGATAAAACCAAGGACTCCTTTAGCCTTATTAACCATTAAGGAAATATGGTCGGCAAATTTAAGTTTGATGTCTAATAGGATGCCGAGATCATTAACCTGGGTTAATTTTTCTAAGGCAATCCCATTAATAGAATAAGTAGCTTGCAGAGGGCAAGAACGATAAAAAGACATATGTTTGCATTTAGATCCATTAAGTATTAGATCATTAGCTAAACACCATTTTTGAAAGTTATCAAGGTCAGACTGAAGACTGCATTGGGCAGAGATGGATTTGTACTGAAGACAAAGCTTTACATCATCTGCATACATAAGAACTAGAGAGCTCGTTAAAGCAGGGGGCAAGTCGTTTATAAAAAGCGTAAATAATAACGGGCCAAGATGACTTCCTTGAGGGACGCCGGATGTAGCACGGACCAGACGGGACTGTATGTTTTTAAATAAAACTCTTTGGGTCCTTCCATCTAGGTAGCTGGAGATCCACATTAGGAGGTCTATAGGAAAACCCAGCATATTCAGTTTACTCAACAAGAGTGAGTGATTAACTGAATAAAATGCTTTGCTGAAGTCTGTGTAAATTACATCGGTTTGATATTCCTTACAAAAGCCATCTATGACAAAGGATGTCAACTCCAATAAGTTTGTGGTGGTGGAGCGACGCTTAATAAAGCCATGCTGACAAGGAGTGATAATCGAACTACGTTAAACAACACAAGGCGCAAGTACACTCTGCCCCACACAGTGGAGGCGCTCCTGAACCCATGGACATCGACCCATCGCTGTCCAAGAAGCTTAGGCCATCCCAAGCCCCGGCGTACCCAAACAGGAAGCCGGCTGAGTCCGATCGATCTGCCCCACACATAAGGCAGAGGGTTAATCACGGCGCGCAGGGCGCGAGCGAAACCGGGAGCAAATATACCGCCGCAGCTTCAAGCGCGGCTCAGGAAATTGACGACGACGCTATTAAAGATTACGATTCGGACGTCATTAATTTTTTAGGGGAAAGTCCCTACTACCCCTCATCAGACGAAGAGTAGCAGGTGTAGAAATGAAGCTTTTAATAGACACGGGCGCGTCAAAAAATTTCATCCGTCCATACGAAGAATTGAAAGGCGTCCGCCCAGTAGATTCGCCATTCTCGGTACATTCCATCTATTCCATCCATGGCGTTACCACAATAACAAAAAAATGCTTCGTATCCCTGTTCAACTTGAAGGCTACGTTCTTCATCCTACCAGATTTGTTCTCCTTTGATGCCATCATCGGCCTTGACCTGCTGAAACAAGCAGGAGCATCACTTAACCTAGCTTCAGGTCACCTCAGATAGGGCACCGAGACGGAAAAGCTAGAGTTCCAATCATGTCCCAATGTAAATTTCACTGAGGTGGACTGCTCTAGTGCACCACCTTTGGTCAGAAGAGCATATTCAAAAATGTATGTATATGCATTAGTTTGGCACATTGTTTAATACTTCAACGGAACGCGCTACCCTACAATTGGTTGGGTATACACCTTTTTCGGTGTCATTGGCAACCAACTATTTTTTTGAATACTTAGTGCCTCGACTATCAACATTATTTGACTATCAATTAATTAATTAATTATTTCATCTTTTCGCTATATATTAATATACGTATATACGTTTGGAAGCTGGGTTAGTTCCTTTAGTAAAGACCGAGCTAGAGTGCAGGCTTCAGGTTTTAAATGAGAACATTTTTAAGGCAAATGAGTTGCAAGACCAGATCGAGCAATTAGATGAGGAAGATGAATTTGGAGCCGAGTTAAAAGTCTAATTAATTAATTAAGTCTAATAACAACTAAGGCAAGGGTGATGTCTTTATTAAATGCCTTCACTTTAGATGAAGAGTCCCTACCAGCATTGGAAAAATTCAGGGGAAACTATTCAGAATAACATTTTATGAGTCTCTTTGAGACATTAGTAGACAAGGATGTGAATATTCCTGTTATCGAGAAATTTAATCATTTAATTTCTTGCCTCTCTGGTGAAGCCTTCGGAACTATAAAGGCATTCCAAGTCAACGAGTGTAATTATGACAAAGCTATTGCTAGTCTGAAAAGAGTTTCGGATAATGAAGGCTCATTTTTGCGAACCAAATAAGCAAATTATTCAGCCTTCCGAAAGTTTCCCAGACGTCTGCGTCGTTGTTGAGATGTCTCATCGACACAGTGTCATGGAGGTGACATAGGAGATGACCATAAAATTGCAAACTCAATCATCATTTATTTATTTTTGAGTAGAGTAGATTTAGTGACCAGAGAAAAATGGAAGACTCACTGGATTATGAGGAATTGCCGCTGTGGTCCGATTTCGAAAGAATCTTAAATCGTAGGTAACACCACCTTTCCGCTGAAGAGCCAAAACAGGAAAAAACTGGGTTCGGGAAGCAGCACAATAAATGTTCGTTGGCTTGCTCCGCTTCCAACAAACAAGCATGCAGTTATTGCAACGCCCAAGACCATAGTCTTGCCCAGTGTAGTCCGTTCGCACGCCTTTCTGTAATGCAACGGTTTGAGTTTGTCAAGTCAGCTTCATTATGTTTATATTGTCTTCAAAAAGGTCGCACAAACTTCTGCACCTATTTAATGTGACCGAAAATAACTTGGCGTCACACCACCAAATGAAAATCCTCCCCCAGCCCTACATCTTGATGGCCCTTCTACGTCACATGCTTTGCATGCGTCATCCCTAGGAAGGGGTTTGTTTGCGACGCCGATCGTAAGCGCTAAAAATGGTGAGCACATATTGGCCCGAGCATTACTTGACTCTGGGTCACAAATGAACTTTATTACTAAAGATCTTGCTTACAGATCCTTAGGGAGGAATTGTGTATCAACTTGCTTGGAATTGGTCAAGCTAATTCCCAGGTCAAGAAAAAGATACTGTGGTGAAGTCAAGAATTAATGGTATTGAGTTTCCATTCGACTTTTGGATTTTGAGAACTATCTCGTGCTATCACCCTGACCAGTCGGTGAACGTGAAAGATGGGGACCTACCAAAGAACTTTTTTTTTTTTTTTCTTTTTATACCCTTGCAGAGGGTATTATAATTTTGTCCAAAAGTGTGCAACGCAGTGAAGGAGACATCTCCGACCCTATAAAGTATATATATTCTTGATCAGGATGACCTCCTGAGTTGATATGAGCATGTCCGTCTGTCCGTCTGTCTGTCTGTCTGTCTGTCCGTTTCTACGCGAACTAGTCTCTCAGTTTTGAAGCTATCGTCTTGAAACTTTGCACACACCCTTCTTTTCTTTGCACGCAGTATATAAGTCGGAACGGCCCGGATCGGTCGACTATACCCTATAGCTGCCATATAACTGATTGATCGGAAATGGTATAACTTTGGTGTTTTTAGAGTTAGAGAGTTCAAATTTGACACGAGAGCTATTTTTGGCAAATTATTGTGACATGCCAAATTTCATAAGGATCGGCCGACTATATCTTATAGCTGCCATATAACTGAACGATCGGGAATGACCTAACTTTCGTGTTTTTGAAGATAGAAAGCTGAAACTTAATACAGATTCTATTATTGGCCAGTTGATCCGACCTACCAAATTTCATTAGGATCGGTCGACTATATCCTATAGCTGCCATATAACTGAACGATCGGAAATGGTACTTGGTAGAAATATCAACTTTCGTATTTTTGAAGATAGAAGTTTGGGACTTATTTTAGATTTTAGATTTTATTAAATTGGTTTTATTATGATGTAATCATAAGGATCGGCCAACTATATCCGATGTTTGCGATATATATCCGGTTTTAACTGCAAGGGTATATTAACTTCGGCTCCGCCCGAAGTTAGCTTTCCTTTCTTGTTTTTTTTTCCGGTGTTTTAGAATTTGGAAATGGCTTGTGCATCAATAAGAGCATCAGCTAGCATTCCTGTATTCATCATAAAGCTTAGAGGCCCAGACGACCGAGGGGCGCTCAAGAAACGATTTGTTAGAATATATTAAGTTATTTGTTAATTATTAAGCTAAGAGGAGTTAGTAAGGAAATTTAAAATTCTATATTTTAAGTTAGAGGGACAGGAAAGAGATGTAATAGAGTAGAGACCATTGTAGTTCGAACATAATACCCTAAAAGGGTCATGCAGTGCATATGTCGAACTACAACGGCTAAGGAACAGAGGACTAAAGTTTCGAGTCCTTCTGTTAGGAATGTTAAAATTTAAGCGTGTTAGTAAATGCTGGCTATCTACATCCCCGTTAATAAGGTTATGCAGAAAAACTACACCGAGCATTGTCCTACGATTTGTTAAGCTAGGTAAGTTTATGAGTAATAGTCTACTACTATAAGATGGAAGTTGAAGACTTGCATCCCAGTTTAGACCCCTAAGTGAAAAAGTTAGGAAATTCTTTTGTACGGATTCTATGCGGTCCTGATGTACTCCATATTGGGGACTCCAGACACATGAACCGTACTCCAGTATAGGACGGACCAAAGAAATGAATAGTGTTTTGGTTATATAGGGGTCATTAAATTCTTTTGACCACCTTTTGATAAAACCAAGGACTCCTTTAGCCTTATTAACCATTAAGGAAATATGGTCGGCAAATTTAAGTTTGATGTCTAATAGGATGCCGAGATCATTAACCTGGGTTAATTTTTCTAAGGCAATCCCATTAATAGAATAAGTAGCTTGCAGAGGGCAAGAACGATAAAAAGACATATGTTTGCATTTAGATCCATTAAGTATTAGATCATTAGCTAAACACCATTTTTGAAAGTTATCAAGGTCAGACTGAAGACTGCATTGGGCAGAGATGGATTTGTACTGAAGACAAAGCTTTACATCATCTGCATACATAAGAACTAGAGAGCTCGTTAAAGCAGGGGGCAAGTCGTTTATAAAAAGCGTAAATAATAACGGGCCAAGATGACTTCCTTGAGGGACGCCGGATGTAGCACGGACCAGACGGGACTGTATGTTTTTAAATAAAACTCTTTGGGTCCTTCCATCTAGGTAGCTGGAGATCCACATTAGGAGGTCTATAGGAAAACCCAGCATATTCAGTTTACTCAACAAGAGTGAGTGATTAACTGAATAAAATGCTTTGCTGAAGTCTGTGTAAATTACATCGGTTTGATATTCCTTACAAAAGCCATCTATGACAAAGGATGTCAACTCCAATAAGTTTGTGGTGGTGGAGCGACGCTTAATAAAGCCATGCTGACAAGGAGTGATAATCGAACTACGTTAAACAACACAAGGCGCAAGTACACTCTGCCCCACACAGTGGAGGCGCTCCTGAACCCATGGACATCGACCCATCGCTGTCCAAGAAGCTTAGGCCATCCCAAGCCCCGGCGTACCCAAACAGGAAGCCGGCTGAGTCCGATCGATCTGCCCCACACATAAGGCAGAGGGTTAATCACGGCGCGCAGGGCGCGAGCGAAACCGGGAGCAAATATACCGCCGCAGCTTCAAGCGCGGCTCAGGAAATTGACGACGACGCTATTAAAGATTACGATTCGGACGTCATTAATTTTTTAGGGGAAAGTCCCTACTACCCCTCATCAGACGAAGAGTAGCAGGTGTAGAAATGAAGCTTTTAATAGACACGGGCGCTTTCGTGTTTTTGAAGATAGAAAGCTGAAACTTAATACAGATTCTATTATTGGCCAGTTGATCCGACCTACCAAATTTCATTAGGATCGGTCGACTATATCCTATAGCTGCCATATAACTGAACGATCGGAAATGGTACTTGGTAGAAATATCAACTTTCGTATTTTTGAAGATAGAAGTTTGGGACTTATTTTAGATTTTAGATTTTATTAAATTGGTTTTATTATGATGTAATCATAAGGATCGGCCAACTATATCCGATGTTTGCGATATATATCCGGTTTTAACTGCAAGGGTATATTAACTTCGGCTCCGCCCGAAGTTAGCTTTCCTTTCTTGTTTTTTTTTCCGGTGTTTTAGAATTTGGAAATGGCTTGTGCATCAATAAGAGCATCAGCTAGCATTCCTGTATTCATCATAAAGCTTAGAGGCCCAGACGACCGAGGGGCGCTCAAGAAACGATTTGTTAGAATATATTAAGTTATTTGTTAATTATTAAGCTAAGAGGAGTTAGTAAGGAAATTTAAAATTCTATATTTTAAGTTAGAGGGACAGGAAAGAGATGTAATAGAGTAGAGACCATTGTAGTTCGAACATAATACCCTAAAAGGGTCATGCAGTGCATATGTCGAACTACAACGGCTAAGGAGGAACAGAGGACTAAAGTTTCGAGTCCTTCTGTTAGGAATGTTAAAATTTAAGCGTGTTAGTAAATGCTGGCTATCTACATCCCCGTTAATAAGGTTATGCAGAAAAACTACACCGAGCATTGTCCTACGATTTGTTAAGCTAGGTAAGTTTATGAGTAATAGTCTACTACTATAAGATGGAAGTTGAAGACTTGCATCCCAGTTTAGACCCCTAAGTGAAAAAGTTAGGAAATTCTTTTGTACGGATTCTATGCGGTCCTGATGTACTCCATATTGGGGACTCCAGACACATGAACCGTACTCCAGTATAGGACGGACCAAAGAAATGAATAGTGTTTTGGTTATATAGGGGTCATTAAATTCTTTTGACCACCTTTTGATAAAACCAAGGACTCCTTTAGCCTTATTAACCATTAAGGAAATATGGTCGGCAAATTTAAGTTTGATGTCTAATAGGATGCCGAGATCATTAACCTGGGTTAATTTTTCTAAGGCAATCCCATTAATAGAATAAGTAGCTTGCAGAGGGCAAGAACGATAAAAAGACATATGTTTGCATTTAGATCCATTAAGTATTAGATCATTAGCTAAACACCATTTTTGAAAGTTATCAAGGTCAGACTGAAGACTGCATTGGGCAGAGATGGATTTGTACTGAAGACAAAGCTTTACATCATCTGCATACATAAGAACTAGAGAGCTCGTTAAAGCAGGGGGCAAGTCGTTTATAAAAAGCGTAAATAATAACGGGCCAAGATGACTTCCTTGAGGGACGCCGGATGTAGCACGGACCAGACGGGACTGTATGTTTTTAAATAAAACTCTTTGGGTCCTTCCATCTAGGTAGCTGGAGATCCACATTAGGAGGTCTATAGGAAAACCCAGCATATTCAGTTTACTCAACAAGAGTGAGTGATTAACTGAATAAAATGCTTTGCTGAAGTCTGTGTAAATTACATCGGTTTGATATTCCTTACAAAAGCCATCTATGACAAAGGATGTCAACTCCAATAAGTTTGTGGTGGTGGAGCGACGCTTAATAAAGCCATGCTGACAAGGAGTGATAATCGAACTACGTTAAACAACACAAGGCGCAAGTACACTCTGCCCCACACAGTGGAGGCGCTCCTGAACCCATGGACATCGACCCATCGCTGTCCAAGAAGCTTAGGCCATCCCAAGCCCCGGCGTACCCAAACAGGAAGCCGGCTGAGTCCGATCGATCTGCCCCACACATAAGGCAGAGGGTTAATCACGGCGCGCAGGGCGCGAGCGAAACCGGGAGCAAATATACCGCCGCAGCTTCAAGCGCGGCTCAGGAAATTGACGACGACGCTATTAAAGATTACGATTCGGACGTCATTAATTTTTTAGGGGAAAGTCCCTACTACCCCTCATCAGACGAAGAGTAGCAGGTGTAGAAATGAAGCTTTTAATAGACACGGGCGCGTCAAAAAATTTCATCCGTCCATACGAAGAATTGAAAGGCGTCCGCCCAGTAGATTCGCCATTCTCGGTACATTCCATCTATTCCATCCATGGCGTTACCACAATAACAAAAAAATGCTTCGTATCCCTGTTCAACTTGAAGGCTACGTTCTTCATCCTACCAGATTTGTTCTCCTTTGATGCCATCATCGGCCTTGACCTGCTGAAACAAGCAGGAGCATCACTTAACCTAGCTTCAGGTCACCTCAGATAGGGCACCGAGACGGAAAAGCTAGAGTTCCAATCATGTCCCAATGTAAATTTCACTGAGGTGGACTGCTCTAGTGCACCACCTTTGGTCAGAAGAGCATATTCAAAAATGTATGTATATGCATTAGTTTGGCACATTGTTTAATACTTCAACGGAACGCGCTACCCTACAATTGGTTGGGTATACACCTTTTTCGGTGTCATTGGCAACCAACTATTTTCTTGAATACTTAGCGCCTCGCCTATCAACATTATTTGACTATCAATTAATTAATTAATTATTTCATCTTTTCGCTATATATTAATATACGTATATACGTTTGGAAGCTGGGTTAGTTCCTTTAGTAAAGACCGAGCTAGAGTGCAGGCTTCAGGTTTTAAATGAGAACATTTTTAAGGCAAATGAGTTGCAAGACCAGATCGAGCAATTAGATGAGGAAGATGAATTTGGAGCCGAGTTAAAAGTCTAATTAATTAATTAAGTCTAATAACAACTAAGGCAAGGGTGATGTCTTTATTAAATGCCTTCACTTTAGATGAAGAGTCCCTACCAGCATTGGAAAAATTCAGGGGAAACTATTCAGAATAACATTTTATGAGTCTCTTTGAGACATTAGTAGACAAGGATGTGAATATTCCTGTTATCGAGAAATTTAATCATTTAATTTCTTGCCTCTCTGGTGAAGCCTTCGGAACTATAAAGGCATTCCAAGTCAACGAGTGTAATTATGACAAAGCTATTGCTAGTCTGAAAAGAGTTTCGGATAATGAAGGCTCATTTTTGCGAACCAAATAAGCAAATTATTCAGCCTTCCGAAAGTTTCCCAGACGTCTGCGTCGTTGTTGAGATGTCTCATCGACACAGTGTCATGGAGGTGACATAGGAGATGACCATAAAATTGCAAACTCAATCATCATTTATTTATTTTTGAGTAGAGTAGATTCAGTGACCAGAGAAAAATGGGAAGACTCACTGGATTATGAGGAATTGCCGCTGTGGTCCGATTTCGAAAGAATCTTAAATCGTAGGTAACACCACCTTTCCGCTGAAGAGCCAAAACAGGAAAAAACTGGGTTCGGGAAGCAGCACAATAAATGTTCGTTGGCTTGCTCCGCTTCCAACAAACAAGCATGCAGTTATTGCAACGCCCAAGACCATAGTCTTGCCCAGTGTAGTCCGTTCGCACGCCTTTCTGTAATGCAACGGTTTGAGTTTGTCAAGTCAGCTTCATTATGTTTATATTGTCTTCAAAAAGGTCGCACAAACTTCTGCACCGATTTAATGTGACCGAAAATAACTTGGCGTCACACCACCAAATGAAAATCCTCCCCCAGCCCTACATCTTGATGGCCCTTCTACGTCACATGCTTTACATGCGTCATCCCTAGGAAGGGGTTTGTTTGCGACGCCGATCGTAAGCGCTAAAAATGGTGAGCACATATTGGCCCGAGCATTACTTGACTCTGGGTCACAAATGAACTTTATTACTAAAGATCTTGCTCAACGCTTACAGATCCTTAGGGAGGAATTGTGTATCAACTTGCTTGGAATTGGTCAAGCTAATTCCCAGGTCAAGAAAAAGATACTGTGGTGAAGTCAACAATTAATGGTATTGAGTTTCCATTCGACTTTTGGATTTTGAGAACTATCTCGTGCTATCACCCTGACCAGTCGGTGAACGTGAAAGATGGGGACCTACCAAAGAACTTTTTTTTTTTTTTTCTTTTTTTTTTTTCCGGTGTTTTAGAATTTGGAAATGGCTTGTGCATCAATAAGAGCATCAGCTAGCATTCCTGTATTCATCATAAAGCTTAGAGGCCCAGACGACCGAGGGGCGCTCAAGAAACGATTTGTTAAAATATATTAAGTTATTTGTTAATTATTAAGCTAAGAGGAGTTAGTAAGGAAATTTAAAATTCTATATTTTAAGTTAGAGGGACAGGAAAGAGATGTAATAGAGTAGAGACCATTGTAGTTCGAACATAATACCCTAAAAGGGTCATGCAGTGCATATGTCGAACTACAACGGCTAAGGAACAGAGGACTAAAGTTTCGAGTCCTTCTGTTAGGAATGTTAAAATTTAAGCGTGTTAGTAAATGCTGGCTATCTACATCCCCGTTAATAAGGTTATGCAGAAAAACTACACCGAGCATTGTCCTACGATTTGTTAAGCTAGGTAAGTTTATGAGTAATAGTCTACTACTATAAGATGGAAGTTGAAGACTTGCATCCCAGTTTAGACCCCTAAGTGAAAAAGTTAGGAAATTCTTTTGTACGGATTCTATGCGGTCCTGATGTACTCCATATTGGGGACTCCAGACACATGAACCGTACTCCAGTATAGGACGGACCAAAGAAATGAATAGTGTTTTGGTTATATAGGGGTCATTAAATTCTTTTGACCACCTTTTGATAAAACCAAGGACTCCTTTAGCCTTATTAACCATTAAGGAAATATGGTCGGCAAATTTAAGTTTGATGTCTAATAGGATGCCGAGATCATTAACCTGGGTTAATTTTTCTAAGGCAATCCCATTAATAGAATAAGTAGCTTGCAGAGGGCAAGAACGATAAAAAGACATATGTTTGCATTTAGATCCATTAAGTATTAGATCATTAGCTAAACACCATTTTTGAAAGTTATCAAGGTCAGACTGAAGACTGCATTGGGCAGAGATGGATTTGTACTGAAGACAAAGCTTTACATCATCTGCATACATAAGAACTAGAGAGTTCGTTAAAGCAGGGGGCAAGTCGTTTATAAAAAGCGTAAATAATAACGGGCCAAGATGACTTTCTTGAGGGACGCCGGATGTAGCACGGACCAGACGGGACTGTATGTTTTTAAATAAAACTCTTTGTGTCCTTCCATCTAGGTAGCTGGAGATCCACGTTAAGAGGTCTTTAGGAAAACCCAGCATATTCAGTTTACTCAACAAGAGTGAGTGATTAACTGAATCAAATGCTTTGCTGAAGTCTGTGTAAATTACATCGGTTTGATATCCCTTACAAAAGCCATCTATGACAAAGGATGTCAACTCCAATAAGTTTGTGGTGGTGGAGCGACGCTTAATAAAGCCATGCTGACAAGGAGAGATGATCGAAGAGCAAAGGTGTTGCAAATGAGGGGTAATTAATTTTTCAAATAACTTTGGAATTGCCGACAACTTAGAGATGCCTCTGTAGTTGGCAGCCTCGGACTTTTTCCCCTTTTTATGTAGGGGAATTAAAAATGATTCCTTCCACTTAAGGGGAAAAATCTAGGTTTCCAAAGATAAGTTGAAAAGTCTTAGAAGAGGTTTGCACAGAGTCCTAGCGCAGTATTTTAGCACACAGCCTGGTACTCCGTCGGGGCCTGGCGAATAAATGGGTTTTACCCTTAAAAGACCAGATAATAAGTTGTTCTCAGAAAAAGACGGACAGAAAATAAGATTTGCTGCTTGAATTTTATATGCGTATGGCTGATCAGTCAATTTAGGAAGAGAATAAGTTGTTTGAAAAAATTCTGCGAATAGATCGGCAATGGCCTGATCCGAAGTCGCAGAGGAATTTTCAAACGTAAGCAGGGGTGAAAAAGATACGTGTTTACGCTTAGTGTTTACAAAATTATAAAACTGCTTTGGATCCTGAGTAAATTGTATCCGGCAGCGGTCAATATAATTCCTATAACATTCAGCGTTATGCACGGTAAAATTCGACCGAGCTAGTAGGTATCTTGAAAAATCAATACTACTGCAGGTTTTTTTTATATTTAAGTAAAAGCTTATTTTTAATATTTTTTAGGTTAGTGAGGCACCTTGTAAATCAAGGAGGATTTGTTGAAGCGGACGGATATTTCCATGGCACACATGAGTCAAAAAATTTATTTAAAGTACAATTAAATTTTTCTAAGGTCACGTTAAGATCAGTGCATGCCAGAATATCGGACCAGTCATATGTTTCGATAAGACTATTAAGTTTGTGAAATTCAGCATTACGGAAACAGCGAATCGTATTTACCACGCATAGAGACATCTGATCGATACCAGGAATGGTTTCGATTGATACCTCCAGCGTGGTGTAAAATGGATCCTCTGGGGTTGAGAGGGGAAAAGCTCTGGAGAGAGCGGTACCATCAGGATCAGATACAAAACATAAGTCCAAAAGCCGACCTAACGAATTTCTAACATGGTTAATTTGACCAAGGGACATGTCAATCATGCCCGCGGTGAAGTCATGGTAAGTTATAAGTGACAAAGATGGTGAGTTATCGACGTTGGACCACTTTAATTCTGGGATATTAAAGTCGCCCACCGCTACGAGTTGGTCACGATCCGTCATAAGATTAGAGACGTATCGAATGGCGGACAAATGCTGCCAATATGTAGGCGGTTCAGACATAGGAGGTATATATGAACATGTAATGTATAAAGCTTTAACGGACATAGTGATTTTAACGCAAATAAATTCTATGTCACCAAACTCATGGGATTTCACCTCTTCAGAAGCAAGAGAAGAGTCTACCGAAATGAGGACTCCACCTCCTCTTGCTGAGATCGATCCCGTCTAAAAGTGGTGTACTTACTTGGAAAAACTTCGGAGCTAAAGATCTCCGGATTTAACCAAGTTTCTGTAAATGCTATTATATGGGATGCAAAGAAAGAATTATCAGAATATAGCTTGGGGAGTTTGCTACGTAGCCCCCTAGTATTCTGATAGGTAAGAGTTAATGAGGAAACTAGTTTTTTGGGTTAGTAGCCAAAGAAGAGGTGGAGGGTTGGTCAGTGGTTCCAATATTGGGAAGTCTCACTCCCACTGGTTTTTTAACTTTTTTCTTCACGGAACTAGGCTGATGTTCTTGGACGAAAAGATTCTCTGGCCAAAAACTGGGAGAACAAATCGTGAAAGAAGACGTGTGCCGTGTATAATTATATTTAAATTTAGTTATGTCCTCCACCTTTATATCGGCTTTTGTTTTGGCTTTGATATAAGCCGAGATATCAATCTCTGAAGTATCAGGGGCAAGCCGAGAAACAAATATATGTTTCGATGGAGGAATCACCTGTAAGGGTTTTGGTGTCGCAGGTACGAGAACTGCAGCATCAGTCGGTGCCGGTGGTCCGGACTGTGGAATACCCTTTTGGGTGACTCTAATGGGGGTTTCGTTCCCTAGGACCTGTGGCATCACTTGAAGGGATGCCATGGCGGACATTATCCCTGAGAAATTCGGACGAATTTTTCTCAGTTCTAGCCCTTGGGGTGGCCAGAGATATAAGCGGCTGCATTATTGTTGGCTGAGCAGGCTGAGGCGGATCAGAAACAGCGGATTTCTTACGCTTAGGGGACTCATTTAGCAGCTGAAGGCCACTAAACTGAGTGTCCAGCGCACAGAGCTGTTCATTGATTTTACGAAAACCAGTGATCAGCTCTTTAAATCCATTTTTGGTCTGTCTCATGAACGACCTCATTTCGCCTTGCACAGCACGACAATTCTCACAACAATAATGTATCCCAGACCTACGGGAAATGGCATCCGAAACTGATGCAGTAAAACCGGCACACTTGGCGTGCACGACGTTTTCACATAACCAGCAATGGATGCTAGGCTGGGATGTGGAAATTGTCTTGTTACAAGACTTAATGGCACAGACCAGTTTAAATTCCATTTTATTTATTTTTATTTTTTTTTTATTTAATAAAACAAAAGTTAGTATTTAAAAAGTTAAAAAACACAATACCTTGAACCACTGTGCCAAACAAGAAGCCGAAGCGGGAGCTTTGAAAGAGTGCAAAAGAGAAATGCAGAAATATAGATAAGCCGGGGAAGAAGCAGAGCTGAGCTATGCTTGGAATAGAATTTAGGCAAATTATTAATTCGACTCCAAATATACCACAGCACTCGCGAAGCGATACGGTTTAGGCTTTAAGATTGTTAAAATTCACAAGACTTAAATCACAAGTATGTAAACACCGGTTTACCAATATTTTTAATAAAACGCAATGCGCACAAAAAAAACACGACCGTTCGCTTGAAAGAAAGAGAGGGAAGAACTTGACCCATATTTTTATGTCTAGCCTCAGCGGATAGACATTTTTCGAACTGTTGTCCGTTGGCTAAATAAAACCATGGTCCAAGCCATCGCATCCTCCAAAAAACTCTCCTTGGATGGATAGTATCGGAAAAATAAAAGGCTAATACCTCAACTCCTCAACAGCCTGTCTCTAGCCTGAATTGCCAAGAAAAATTAATCGAGTCGATAGATGGCAATTTAAAAAAATTCTTGTCGTTGGAAGAAGTACCAACTTCTAAAAAGCTTTTGTCACCTGAAGAAGAGTTATGTGAGTAACATTATCAGAAAAATACAGTTGTACTGCCTTCAGGTTGATTTGAAGTTAGGCTTCCATTTAAATCGGATCCAAGCGTTTTGAGAAACTCGTTCGAGGTAGTCAAACGCCGTTTTTTTGTCGCTCGAGAGAAGATTATCTCGAGATCCGAATTTAAAGAAAATGTATTTGCGCCATTTGTGATGCAATGATGTTCTTGTAGTGTGGAGTACTACGTTATACCCCATCAGAGTATTTTACGGCCTCAAAGCACATCGACCAAAGTACGAGTCGTGTTTGATGCTTCTTGTAAGTCATCTACAAAGAAGTGCCTAAACGATCTGTTGATGGTTAGTCCAATAATCCAGGTAGAGTTGTCTTCAACTCTTCTTCGGTTCCGGCTGAACAGATTCGCTCTGATAGCCGACATAAAAAATATGTATCGCCAAGTAATAGTAAATGAAGCCGATAGGCGATACCAGTTGATAGTGTGGAGGAAAGACCCATCAGAGTCCTTGAAACTGTGCAAGCTCAACACCGTTACATATGCCACTGCGCTAGTCCCATTTCTAGCCGTAAGGTGTTTGAAGAGGTTGAGTGAATCTGTGAAAAATAAATTCCCTCGAGCTGCCGAAGTTATTGGGTCCGACTTTTACGTCGACGACATGTTAACGGGTGCTGGTTGCTTTGAAGAGCTAAAGACAATTAAGTCTAAAGTAACTCGTGTTCTTCAAAACGCTGGGTGTGAATTAAGCAAGTGGTTTTCAAACTCGCCTGAAGTTACTGCATCCGAGAGCACGGTTAAGCCAATAACGCTTTCGGACTAAGAACTGATTAGAACTGCTTGGTTTCCTAAAGAAGATATATTTAAATTTAAAATTGATGCTTCAGTCATGGGTCAAAGGGCGACCAAGCGGAACATTCTTATGGTGACATCGAAGCTTTTTGACCCCCTTGGCTAATTAAGCCCTATACTTATAAAAGGAAAGATCCTTTTGCAGAAACTTTGGCTTTATAAGCTAGATTGGAATGAGTCAATTACACTGCACTTAGAAACAGCGTCGAACAAAATACAAATTTCCTCGTCGCAATTAGAGGACATCTCAATTCCTAGATGTGTGTTTACCGAGCCGATGACAACGATTCGTCTATATTCGTTGCGAATCTGCAGAAGGTATTCAAGTTTCGTTATAGACTGCAAAGTCTAAAGTAGCGCCGCTCAAGACAAAGACCCCCGTCTTGACTTATGTGCCGCTCACTTTCTCGCAGATCTCTGCCGCAAAATAAAGCCTCTAATAAAAGTTCCGATCGAACGAAGTGTATTTTGGTCGGATTCAGAAGTAACTCTTCATTGGATTCGTTCCCATCCACCGTCGTTGTCAACGTTCGTATCGAACAGAGTAGCTGAAAGACGTTTCGTATCGAGTAGAGTAGCTGGAGACGAGTATACAGAGTAGCTACTGTATAATCGATCTGGTTTACAGGCCCACATTTTTAAAGGAACCGAAAGATAAGTTGCCAAAGAGCCCCCGGTTTAATCTGTCACCAGAACTTCTACAGATGGAAGCAAAAAAAAATGCGGTTGGATTAACCGCAATCGTCCTTATCTCACATTTATACAATCGTATATAATTAAGCCCTTAAGAAAATAGTCGAAATAGTCCAAGAGCACGAGTATCAAGATGAAATAGAAAAGATCCGAATTACTGTATTTGTTTTCCCTAGTCTACAAAAGGTAAATCTTTTTTTACACGAATAAAAAAAGGCCGCTCATCGCCCCCCCAGCACCGCGGACTTCGAACCAGCAGGGTCTAAAGTGCTTGCGGCGATTGCGGCTTGTCTCGTCAACCAAGCCGGGAGTCCCGGGACCTATGGCCGCGGTTGAAGTGGCAGCATCAGGAGGACGACATCCGGACGGGCGAGCTGTTCCTGATCGCAGACGATCACCGGCCGCCACAACAGTGGCTCACAGGAAGAGCTGGAGCAACGCACGCCGGCGCGATTGGAAGGGTCTGAGTCGCCGTAGTCAGGACTAGTTCTGGATCGAAACATAGAAGAGCAGTCCACAAGCTGGCGCGGCTACCAGTGAGTTGAAGCTGGATGGAGGCCTTCAACGGGGCCGGTCTTCGACGGATTCGACCTTTTTTTTTGGATTTGATATTAGTTTGAAGTTGTTTTTAATTTGAATTGTTAGTATCTAAATTTAGCCTTAAATAGCTTAGGGCGGAGCGGGAGCGAAAGCTCATATTCGCTCTTGTGCGAATTCGCCCCGCTTCGCTAAAACATAAAGATCGAATTATAACGTTGAATTTTGCTTTCGTTATTTTTTACTGTGAAGCACTGCGTTTTCCTTCATTATAAAAGCTGCAGCTTGCAGCTATCAACATTGTGTATGACGGGACATTTTTTTCGAAACCAATTTTGCCAATTTTTCAAAAACATTTTGCCGTTGTTTTTTAGAACAGTACCAAATTAAAAGTTTTCCATGGATAAAAAGTTATTAGTTCTTTTTGGATAACTTCTGTGTGTCATTCTAATAAAAAAGTCAGTTTTGCTAATGAAATTGTGCCCAAAACTTGCCATAGTTTGAAGATTAGCAAGTAATACCAGTTCTAGTAACATAGTTAGACTGAAACCAGT
Source organism: Drosophila bipectinata (assembly GCF_030179905.1). Lineage (NCBI taxonomy): Eukaryota > Metazoa > Arthropoda > Insecta > Diptera > Drosophilidae > Drosophila > Drosophila bipectinata. Next base: position 13,903,539 of record NC_091740.1, on the reverse strand, counting down.
TGAATACGGTAAAATCTACTCCACGAACGAAAGGTGTACATGAATTAGGTCTTGTTGTTAATATTTCTGGAGGGTATATTGGAAAACGTTTGATTCCATACTTTTAACATAGTAATTTATATCTGAAAAACAAATTTTACCCAAATCGGACAATATTTAAGATATAGAGATATAGATATTTAGACATATAAACATTTATAGAACGATCTTAAAGACTATAAGACATAGAACTACCCGATTTGGATATTTAAATCTTGTCAAAACTTTGCTACGCCCACTCCCCCAAAAACGCGCCATTTATGTTTTCGGGATATGTTTTAATGGCAAACTATTCCAATGGCTAATCAACTAAAACAAGTGAAAATTCATCCAAATCGGACACTTTTTAGAGGAGTTATAAATGATTTATTCTGCTTTCCTACTGAATTGCTTAGACAATTACAAACGTAACAGACGTACCATTTATAATGTGACATTGCATTTCTGCGCTTTCGACCCGCGACATTTCAATGATTACAAACGTAACCGACGTACCATTTGTGACGTGATATTGCATTGCTGCGCTTTCGACCCGCGCCCTCACTTCCTCCCTCGCCAGATTTTTCATAGATTTTTCATTAAAAAATAATAACTTATTTTACTATAAGACTCTATCTGGGCCGCTCGGTATCAATGGGCCCATTTATCATCTTAGGCAGGCGAGCTAATACCAGGTTTTATCTAAGGGTGGCGCACTCTCGGTTCTAGTCACAAAGAGCCTCGCACCATACATTGGCATCTCTGCATTATCTTCCCAATTTAATTTGCAGCTAAATATAGATCATTATAACATTCAAATTATTTCATTTAACATTTTTATTTTGGAATGGATTAAACAAATTTTGAAAAATCTGAATGTCCGAACATTGGTGCACCTAACTTGATTTAATTAATAAAATTAACTTATTTCACAAACATGAATTAGAACCAGTCAATCCTACCTTAATTTTGGGCAGTGCTTTAACATGTGCATACCACAAAAAATACAATAAAATTTCCAAAAAGCTAATTTTTTTTTGTTTATTCGTGTATTAATATATACAAAAAAAACAAACACAAACTCTAGCGCGTAGTTCACTTTCAAGCCTCAAGGAGCTTTCAAGCCTTGCCTTTTCTTCCTCTCCCTACCATCAGCGGTGAATACTCAAAGTGGGCTGAATTCTACTTGATTTTCTCAACAATCGTAGTCGGCAATCCGCATATAAGCAAGCTTTAAAAGCAGTTTGCTCCTTGGAATTTTCTGAGGAGATAGAATAATCGTTGGCCGTTAGCCAACGGGTACAACAGGAGGTACAAATCGGGCCAACGACCCGTCAAACTCCAAGGCCCTCAAAAGCCAAGGAGTTGCTGGGATAGAGAAGCTCCCAATGAGGGGCAACACCTGGAGGCGGGACGCGTCAGTGCGGAGGAGGGTGCCAAGGCATCTTCTTCTGAAGCGGGGCTAGCCATGGGACCAGCGAACGGCATGGAGAGGAAGACCCCAGGGTCAACCTCTAAACCAACCGGCGGGGCCTCTAAGGCAAACACTGGTCCGGGAGCCTCTCACTCGAGACAGCGGAAAGGCTCTTATAAAGACAAGAGAAGAGCACCCATCATCCTCATGAGAGCGGACCCATCGGCAGAAGCCAAACCGGACCAGGCCTAGATCATAAGGTGGGCAAGGGAAATCCTGCCCGACTTTCAACCGGCAAAGACGGGTGTGAGGGTGGTGCCGAAGATACAAGCTTGGACATATCCTGCCAGGAAGATCGTGCCTAGTGCGAAGAGGCACAGATCAACTGAAGATGAAACCCCCAAGCGAGGCCCAGCCGCAGCCGTCCAACCGCTCGTTTACCGAGGTAACGTAAGGATGAACGCTCATTGGAGTCCTGGATAAGGGATCCAAGGATGGGCTCATCCCCAAGGACCTTCATCCCCAAAACAGGTGGTAAACGAGTTGCATTGGCGCTTCATGGAGGAGATGCTATAGAGGGGAAGTCCCCCACCAGATTGCGAATACGCTGGATGATACCAGGGTAGCTTTAAGATAATAGCCTGCCAAGACACGCGATCGGTGGAGATGTACAAGCAAATCATAGCATCGCTTGGAGAGATCTACCCCGGGGCAAAGCTGTGGCGGTTGACTGGGCGGAGATCCCAAGTAAACCGAGGGCACGAATATGGCTCACAGAAAAGCCGAACGACCCTAATACCATCCTGGCAATGCTGAGGATGTGCAAACCGACGCTTTCCACGTCGGAATGGAGAGTCCGCAAGGTGAAGGAGGCAGTAGAACTGTGGAGGCAGGTTGTCCTCACTCTAAACGAGGAGACCGTAAAAAAAATCCTGGAAAAATCGGAGCACCGGATCGAATACGGATTCGGCAGAAGGCAGAAGGCATTGAGCTTAGGCAGACGCGCAAGAGCCAGAGTTGGAGGAGCCAACCGAAGAGGGGCACCCGGAAGGAATGTCAGATAAGGAGGACCTTATCTCTTAGAGGAGAGCGACTTGGCAAGGGCACTTAGAGGCGTCGGGATGGAGGAGGACTACCTGTTGAGCTCCAAACGGAAACAGAGATTACTGTGGCTGGGAATCCCAAGAATGTCTTTGACAATCTTGCAGATAAACCCCCACCACAGCAAAGTTGCGTCAGCTGCCCTCCTACTCCACCTCGCCGCGAGTGGAGCTGATGTGGCCCTCATTCAGGAACCCGGGATTCTTGGGTTGGGGGCGTCAGAGTATAGGCTCTGCAAAGCCGATATAAGATGTAAAAGGTGAGCCTGCATCCTCGCAAAAAAGAACCTTATCCTATTTGTGCTACCTAATTTCAGTAATGAGCCGCACCACGTAGCCGCAGTCATAGAGAGTCCTAACGGTATTTTCGCCGTATATGGGCCTCGACCCTCCCCCCGCACCCGCTACTCAAACAGCTAGTGGAAGACAGCGGGAAGCAAAAGATCGATCTGATCAGAGATTGCGCAGCCAACGCCCATCATCATCAGTTGGGAAGCACTGACATTAACGAGAGGGGTGAGTCAATCTTCGATTTTATCCTAGTCTCCAATCTTCTGGTGGGTAATAGGAGTACAGAACGCACCTTCATATTCAGTCAGAACAGAAGGGAAGTACTTGACATTACTCTCTACTCTGACTCCCTAGCTGAAAGGACTGTTAGATGGGGAGTGATAGAGAAACTCTTTCTCGGACCATCGATACATAGAATTAGTGGTCGATTTCGAGAACTTCAATCGACTAACAGTACGCAACACGAGAAAAGCGAACTGGGAGTTATAAAAAACAAAATTAGAATGATCGTTGGGGAAACCTCCGACGAGGGACGTTGACAGCAGGGAAGACCTGGATGCCATAGTGGACACGCCCATGGTATTCAACAAAGCTTGTCCCAATGACAGATCGGGCAGTAGTAAGTCAAAGAAACCATCATTATGGTCGCAAAAACTTGGTCGCCCTTTAAGAGCAGGGCCATCAAAGCCTTTCATCTCGCCAGTAAGGCAAACACGGAAACAGCCTGCGAGACGTACAAATCGGACCTCAGGCAGTACACCAAAGAACTGCGCAAGGCAAAGAGGAATGCCTGGACCAAATTCTGCTCGAACAGTCAACAGACATCGGAGGCCTCCCGACTCAGAAAGGTCCTCGCAACAAATGCACCAAAAGTAGGGATCATTAAAACCTCGGAAGGTAGTTGGACCACGTCCAGTAAAGAAACCCTAGAGGCTCTGGCATTTTTCCGGCACAACTAATCAAAGCCGGACCCAATCTGGCTCAAGTCTTGGGTCAAGAAAGCTTTCTCAGCAATTTTCAGAATAGGCATCGTGCCCGCAATGTGGTTGAGGACGAAGGTCGTATTCATACCCAAAGTGGGAAAACCATCGCACTGCACCCCTTAGGCCTTCAGACCTATAAGCCTGTCGTCTTTCTTCCTCAAGACAATCGAGACTAATCAACCTCCACAGAAGAGGCTCTCTGCAAGAAGGTGTACTTTCACCCATACTGTGGAACGTGGCGGTTAATAGCCTACTACGATCCCTAGAAGGTGGTGGTTGCAAGGTTATCGCTTATGCGGATGATGTCGCAATTGCCTTCTCTGGAAAGCTTCCCCAGACTCTATGTGACCGTATGACGGACAAACTCAGGGTTCTGTCAGCAGAGGCAGTAAGCAACGGGCTAAGAGTAAATCCATCATAGACCGAACTTTTTCTTTTCACTGGGAAGTATAAAATATCGAGCTTAAGGCTTCCAAAAATATCAGGGGAACACCCAGTACCTAGAAATTACGCTAGACATGACTGGAGAACTGGACTGAAAGCTAAACACTAAGAATAGAGCAAATAAGGCGACTATCGCGCTCTATACCTGCTGCAAGGCCATTGGTTTCAGATGGGGAATGTCCCCAAAAATAAAAAGATGGTTGCATACAGCGGTCATAAGACCCATCCTATTCTATGGGGTAGTCGTCTGGTGGCCTGCCATAACAAACTGCGTATGGGAGGAATATAGGGAGTAATGGACCACAAAACTCCCGGGACCAGCCGTTTCCTTTCATATTTACACAGACGTAAAATTTAAATAGCCAAGTGGGAAGCGGTTTCCACTGTGAAGTGATGTGTTAGTTGATGTTTTGAATTGTTTTATTGTTAGTTATTTAAATCTAGTATAAGATAGCTTTGGGCGGAGCGGGAGCGAAAGCTCATATTTACTCTTGTGTGAATTCGCCCCGCTTCGCCGCAATAGATAAGTTAGGCTTAAGATTAGAGCAAACATAGATCGAATTATAACGTTGAAGAGGCCACATAATTTTCGTTTTCGCTTTCGTTATTATACCCTTGCAGAGGGTATTATAATTTTGTTTTTTTATATTTAGCAGCCACTATTTTTTATTTTTTAGTGTTTTCGAGAGAGATAAACTAAAACCATTCAACATTTTAGCGCCCCCCGATGTAGTAATTGTACTACGTTGTACTAATTATTTAAAAAATTTGTTTTTCAAAAACATAAAGTGACAGTGACACAGTGTTGCACACAACAAATACCAACAAACAAACATTCAAACAAAAGCAAAAAAGATGATCGCAACGCGTTCGTGAAGTTAAACTTAATTTAAAAAAATATTCACCGCGTCGTGAAACCGTCACAAGCCCGTGAAAGCCAGAATCATCACCACTAGGATCACCAGCGAGCTCCATATCATCACTGTCATCACCATGACATCACTGTCGCTCCACATTTACCCCTCGTTCATTTTTCGCTAAAAAAAATAGTTTAATTTAGTGCAGCCAAACATTTTTTTATATACAAATACATGTACATATATAGTACATATTTAAGTGCATAAATAATTTGGCGTACATATGTACATATATATTTAGCGGTAAAATTCTCGTTTTCGCTTCAACCATTAACCGCTGTTATATATGTATGTTTGTATATGCATTAGTTGGCACATTGTACCTTAACCATTGCACCAAAGGTATACACCTTTTTCGGTGTCATTGGCAACCAACTTTTTTTTTGGATACTCAGTGCCTCGACTATCAACATTATTCGACTATCAATTAATTCATTAATTATTTCATCTTTTTCGCTATATATTAATTAATTTTTTGTTCGTTTTTCGCCAGATATTAAATTAAATAATTTTTTCGTTTTTTTGTCATAGTTATTAATTTAATTAATTAATAATTAAAAAACTAATTAAAATAAAAACTATTTTTTATTAAAAAAAATTATTCTTTTAATAAATAAATAAAATACAATTAAAAATTTTTGATTTAAAAAAAAAAATAATAAATTTTTAAATTGTTATCGTTGTTGTCTGTTTATTAAAAAAAAAATAAAATCAGAAATTGGATAATAATAAACAGAAATTAAAATCCACGACTCTTGATGATTTAAGAAGAAGATGTTAGAGATGTTAAATGTTAGAGTAAAAAGCATTCGCCGGTTAGAGGAACGTTTGGAAGCTGGGTTAGTTCTTTTAGTAAAGACCGAGCTAGAGTGCAGGCTTCAGATTTTAAATGAGACAATTTTTAAGGCAAATGAGTTGCAAGACCAGATCGAGCAATTAGATGAGGAAGATGAATTTGAAGCCGAGTTAAAAGTCTAATTAATTAATTAAGTCTAATAACAACTAAGGCAAGGGTGATGTCTTTATTAAATGCCTTCACTTTAGATGAAGAGTTCCCACCAGCTACTGCAATTTCTGCAGCCCTAACTCAAACTCGAATTCCCAATTTGGCATTCAGTGGAAACTATTCAGAGATTAAACATTTTATGAGTCTCTTTGAGACATTAGTAGACAAGGATGTGAATATTCCTGTTATCGAGAAATTTAATCATTTAATTTCTTGCCTCTCTGGTGAAGCCTTCGGAACTATCAAGGCATTCCAAGTCAACGAGTTTAATTATGACAAAGCTATTGCTAGTCTGAAAAGAGTTTCGGGTAATGAAGGCTCATTTTTGCGAACCAAATAAGCAAATTATTCAGCCTTCCGAAAGTTTCCCAGACGTCTGCGTCGTTGTTGAGATGTCTCATCGACACAGTGTCATCGAGGTGACATAGGAGATGACCCTAAAATTGCAAACTCAATCATCATTTATTTATTTTTGAGTAGAGTAGATCCAGTGACCAGAGAAAAATGGGAAGACTCACTGGATTATGAGGAATTGCCGCTGTGGTCCGATTTCGAAAAAATCTTAAATCGTAAGTAACACCACCTGTCCGCTGAAGAACCAAAACGGGAAAAAACTGGGTTCGGGAACTTGCTTGCTCCGCTTCCAACAAACAAGCTTGCAGTTATTGCAACGCCCAAGACCATAGTCTTGCCCAGTGTATTCCGTTCGCACGCCTTTCTGTAATGCAACGGTTTGAGTTTGTCAAGTCAGCCTCATTATGTTTAAATTGTCTGCAAAAAGGTCGCACAAACTTCTGCACCGATTTAATGTGACCGAAAATAACTTGGCGTCACACCACCAAATGAAAATCCTCCCCCAGCCCTACATCTTGATGGCCCTTCTACGTCACATGCTTTGCATGCGTCATCCCTAGAAAGGGTTTTGTTAGCGACGTCGATCGTAAGCGCTAAAAATGGCGAGCACATATTGGCCCGAGCATTACTTGACTCTGGGTCACAAATGAACTTTATTACTAAAAATCTTGCTCAACGCTTACAGATCCGTAGGGAGGAATCGTGTATCAACTTGCTTGGAATTTGTCAAGCTAATTCCCAGGTCAAGAAAAAGATACTGTGGTGACTTTTGGATTTGGAGAACTATTTCGGGTTATCACCCTGACCAGTCGGTGAACGTGAAAGATGGGGACCTACCAAAGAACTTGACCCAATTTTTATAGGCCTCAGCGGAAAGACATGTTAATTGGAGCTGAGTCATTTTTCGAACTGTTGTCCGTTGGCTAAATAAAACCATGGTCCAAGCCATCGCATCCTCCAAAAAACTCTCCTTGGATGGATAGTATCGGGAAAATAAAAGGCTAATACCTCAACTCCTCAACAGCCTGTCTCTAGCCTGAATTGCCAAGAAAAATTAATCGAGTCGATAGATGGCAATTTGAAAGAATTCTGGTCGTTGGAAGAAGTACCAACTTTTAAAAAGCTTTTGTCACCTGAACAAGAGTTATGAACATTATTTAATAAATGTTCCGATCGAACGAAGTGTATTTTGGTCGGATTCAGAAGTAACTCTTCATTGGATTCGTTCCCAACCACCGTCGTTGTCAACGTTCGTATCGAACAGAGTAGCTGAAAGATGTTTCGTATCGAATAGAGTAGCTGGAGACATAAAGGATACTGTATAATCGATCTGGTTTACAGGCCCACATTTTTAAAGGAACCGAAAGATAAGTTGCCAAAGAGCCCCCGGTTTAATCTGTCACCAGAACTTCTACAGATGGAAGCAAAAATTAATGCGGTCGGATTAACCGCAATCGTCTCCACCTCATATTTATTGAAAGTGATAGAAGAATTTTACTCTCACCTAAAACTGCTCCACGTGTTTTATAAACGAACCGCTTTATAAGGAAATCGAAGAAATTAGAAGTGAATTCTGATATTGTTCCCTCACCTGTCGAATATAGAGCACGAGTATCAAGATAAAATAGAAAAGAAACGAAAAAATTTAATTTTTAGCCCTAATCTACAAAAGGTTAATCCCTTTTTACACGAATCAACAGAGGCTGGGTGTACCCTTTCATTGTTTCGGGCTGGGGCCAGTTCTCCCATGATACAATTATATAATTGTATCATGAGTTCTCCTATATCGTACGATGCCAAGTTTCTAGTATTGTTGACAAAACAATCTGTTCAGAGCTGCGTCCGGTACTTGCACGACAGTACAGCGCACATGGATCGTAAATGCGCAGGAAGTCTGCAGTCAGTCAGTTCGGTCATGCATACGCTGCTTGAAATGCAAGCCTCGCCTGTGACTCAAATCATGAGAGATTTACCCTTAGATAGAATTCGTGCTCTCCGCCCAATCTCCATATGTGGTGTTGATTTTTGTTGCCCTATTGATACGACACTGAAAATTCGTGGTAGGCCCCCCTATAAGTCCTACATTGCCTCATTTGTTTGTTTTGCGTCCAAGGCAGTTCATTTAGAAGTAATTTCCGCCTTTTCAAATGATTCCCTTTTGTTGGCTTTTCAAAGGTTCGTTTGGCGCCGAGGATGTCCGCAGATTATGCACTGCGACAACGCGACGAACTTCGTTGGAGCGAGTCGCCACTTCGCAGAGCTTTGTCGGAGAATAGAAAACAAGGTCGACGCGGTCACGCAATACGCATAAAAAAACGGATGCGTATTTACGTTCATACCGCCGTGGGCTCCGCACATCGGCGGACTATGGGAGGCAGGTGTGAAGTCTGCCAAGAACCTACTTCTACGAGCGGTAGGGAACGCCAAGCTAACCGCAGACCATCCTCGTAGGAGTCGGGCCGTCCTGAACTCACGACCCCTGGGCGCTCTGAGTCAGGATCCAAGCGACGGTAAGGCACCAGCACCGCGGACCCCGGACCAGCAGGTGACCAGCCCACAGGCGCGGTCGAAGTGCCAGCACTAAGAGGACGACATCCGGTCGGGCGAGCTGGTCTTGATCGCGGAGGATAAACAGCCGCCACAACAGCTCACTTGAAGGGTCGGAGAAACGCACGCTGGCGCGGACGAAATGGTCTGAGTCACCGTCCTCAGGACTAGCTCTGGAGCGGAATATAGGAGAGCAGCCCACAAACTGGTGCAGCTGTCGGATGGAGGCCTTTAACGGCGACGGTGTTAACGGATTCATCGGTTAGATTGTTATAATTTGAATTTGTTGTTGAAATTGAATTGTATTTTTGAATTGTTAGTTTATAGTTGAATTGTTAGTTATTCAAATCTAGTATAAGATAGCTTAGGGCGGAGCGAAAGCTCATTTTCGCTCTTGTGTGAATTCGACCCGCTTCGCCGCAATAGATAATTAAGACTTAAAATTAGAGAAAATATAGATCGAATTATAACGTTAACGAGGCCTTATCTTTTTTGGTTTTCGCTTTCGTTATTTTTTATATTTAGCAGCCACTATTTTTTATTGTTTTTGTGGGAGATAAACTAATCTCATTCAGCAACGCATTCCCTTAGAAATTCAGGGATCTCTTTGACCTGATAACACAGCGGAAATGAAGGAATCTCCAGAACTGCAGGAACTCACGCATGTTAAAAGATCTATGATGCTTATCGCCCTAAAAATGCAGGACTGCATTCTGCCGGTCAAGGCTATCCAGGGGCACTGGTTAATAGAAAAGCACGCGGACTAGCGATGCCACACTATGATTACTGTAGGAGCTGCGGGGACTTAGAGAAGGAGGAGACAGTCATACACCTCCTGTGCCACGGCCCTGCGCTGGGGCGCAGTCTACTCAAACTCTTGGGTGCAGCAACACTCACGTACCTAACAGACCTCACAGAGATCGCTCCACGCAGACTCGTTGCCTTCATCCGGAAAGCTGGATGGGACCGCGATCCGCCGCAGGAAGGGTAATGAGCCTTGGGCTCATTAGTAGATAGTAGGGGGGAGGAACCTCCTTGAGGAACCTCTTGCCCGTGCGGGAGGTCAGTGACTGGCCCCACATCGCCGCCTTAACCAAACCTAGCCTACATTTTGTTAAGCCTTTTTATACCGTTGAAGCTGCTATATAACTGCTGCTATATAACTGAACTATCGGAAATTAACACACTTTCGTGGCGTCCATATCATATAGCTGCCATATTACTGAACGATCGGAAATGGTATTTGGTATACTGCAGTAGTATAGATTTTTTTAAGATGTCTACAAGCTTGGCCAAATTTTACCGTGCATAACGCGGAATGTTACAGGAATTATATTCGCCTCTTGAAGGGTCGGATACAATTTACTCAGGAACCGAAGCAGTTTTATAACTTTGTAAAAACTAAGCGTAAACATGTATCTCTTCCACCTCTGCTCACTTTTGAAAATTCATCTGCGACCTCGGATCAGGCCATTGTCAATCTATTCGCCAAATTAAAAAAAAAGAACTTATTCTCTGCCTAAATTGACAAGTCAGTCTTGCGCATACAACATTCAATCAGCAATTCTTACTTTCTGTCCGTTCCGAGAATAGCTTACTTTCTCCGAGAATAGCTTACTATCTTATCTTCTAAGGGTCAAAACCATTTATTCGACAGGCCCCGATGGAGTACTATGCTGTGTGCTAAAATATTGTACCAGGGCTCTGTGCAAACCTCTTCTTAGACTTTTTAACTTATCTTTGGAACCCTCGATTTTTCTCCTTAAGTGGAGGGAATCTTTCATAATTGCCTTACATAAAAAAAGGAAAAAATCCGATGCTGCCAACTAAATTTTCGGCTATTCCAAAGTTAGTTGAAAAATAATTTACTCCTTATTTGCAATACCTTTGCTCATTGATCATCTCTCCATGTCAGCATGGCTTTATTAAGCGTCAGTCCACCACGACGAATTTTTTTGGAGTTGACATCCTTTGTCATATATGGCTTTCGAAAGGATTTCAAACCGATGTTATTGACCTAATGGCTCAAAATGCCAGCTTTTCTCTTTGTATCGTTCTTTTCCTCTGCAGGATACGTATACTCTCTATGGAAGTGCCTTAGAACCATTAGCTCAGGTTAATGATCTCGGTGTCCTATTAGAATCTCAACTTAAATTTCTTAATTTAATCCAAACATATTTCCACAATGGTTAATCAGGCTAAGGGTGTCCTTGGTTTCATTACGACCCCTACATTACTAAATGCTTATTCATTCCTTTGACCCGTCAGATTCTGGAGTACGGTTCATCGGTCTGGAGGCCTCAATCAGGATCAGGATCGCATAGAATCCGTACAAAAGAATTTCTCTCTATTTCTATTTCTGTAACATTTTCACTTAGAGGTCTTAACTGTGATGCAAATCTTTATCTTCCAACTTATAATAGTAAACTCCTACTAATAATCTTACCAAGCTTAACCAATTGTAGGACAATGCTAGGTGTAGTTTTTCTACATAACCTAATAGAAGGGAATGTAGATAGCCAGCTATAAGATAAGATTTATAGATATAAATCGTTTATCGATTGCCCCTTGGTTGTCTGGGCTTCTAAGCTTTATGATGAATTAAAACCGTTCCTGAATTAAGAGAATTAAAACCTTAGTTTCCGAAGTTCTTAGAAAAGCTCCCATTGCTTCTCATGAAGGCATTCATAAAACGATTGAAAGAATTTGGAGGTATTATTTCTGGCCTGGTTTAGAAACTGATGTTAAATCATGCAACAACTCCTATGAAGTGTGTAAAACTACAAAGGCCCCTAATGGCATCTTAAGACCACCTTTGGGGAAAGCTCCCGAAACTTAGCGATTTTTGCAAAGATTGTACATCGATTTGGCCGACAGCCAACGGGTACAACAGGTCAAGAACCAATCCCCGGTCAAGAACTTGCCATATCGTAATATTAATCGTTCTTGATAACTTTTCAAAATACGTATTTTTAAGACCGGTTCGGAATATAAACGCGGGAGTGGCAGTTAAATATCTCGAAGGCGATTTATTTATGACATTTTGGAGTACTGGAAACGATTGTGTCCGACAATGGTTCTCCATTTCGTCTAGAAGCATTGCGAAGGTTGACAAATACAAGATCAGACACACCTTTACTGAAGTGCATTTGCCGCAAGCCAACGCTTCTTTACCCAACAAAAGGGTTAATCGTTCAAAAAGACCTTGATCTCTTGATCGTTCAAGAGATCAAAAAGACTGGGACGAGCAACTGAATGTGCATTACGTTCCTCAGTGCATTCGAGCACCAGATAGTCCAGACTCTAAATTTGGACCTGTCTTTGTAAAATCTAAAGTTCGCAAGAGAGTAGAAAACTTATATTACGAAATTGAAGACTTACAAGGTCATTCCATAGGAAAGTATCACGCTAAAGACAGTCGTCAATCGCGTCCAAATAGACTGTGGTTTCTGTTTACGCTTTGCAGCGGTGGTCAAAAGGAACTTTTCGAAAAAAGAAAACAAAACGGAATAAACAAAAATATATAGAAAATTGCATCATTAATAACAATAGATAACAAAATAACAAAACACAGATACGAAAAGATGAGTGCATTATCAATTGACCGAATTTTTTTATTTGGCTCTTAGAAATGTACAGGCCGTCAGCCAACGGGTACAACAGGGGGACCTACGCGCAAGCAATTGCGTGCCGTAACTGTGTACACCGCTGGTAGTGCGACTATACTCTCCACGTGAGGGCGGCTGGTAACAGATCCCGGTAAGGTCATGTCTCTGCCGAGGATGCTGGCTAATGGTAGTCGGGCGGGGAGAAGAACACTCCCTTCCTTAAATTACCCCAATCCAAGGTGGAACAGCATATCCCGAAGGATGCGTGTCCGAGGGGGGGCTCGGACGCTAATATGCGAACTCTGGGGGACAGGCCGACCTCCCAGTTTTAACCAGGCTTATCGTGACAAGCGGGCTATGTCATGATGGACGAACCCCTTCCCGCCTACTCGTGGGACCAAAACATGAATAACACTTTACCTAATAAAAACCAAAGCGGAGAGCGGAACTCCCTAAAAAAGACCGGAAATGGGGCCAACGGCCCGTCAAACTCCAAGGCCCTCAAAAGCCAAGGAGTTGCTGAGATGGAGAAGTCCCCCACAGAGGGACAACATCTGGAGGCGGGACGCGCCGGTGCGGTGGAGGTTGCCAAGGCAACTTCTTCCAAAGCGGGGCTAGCTATGGGACCACCGAACGGTGTGGAGAGGAAGACCCCAGGGTCAACCTCTAAACCAACCGGCGGTGCCCCTAAGGCGAACCCTGGTCCGGAAGCGTCTCACTCGACGCAGCGTAAAGGATCCTACAAGGACAGAAGAAGAGCAGCCTTCATTCTGATGAGAGCGGACCCATCGGCCGAAGCCAACCCGGACCAGGCCGAGATTATTAAGTGGGCAAGGGAGATCCTACCCGACTTTAATCCGGAAAAGGCGGGAGAAAGGCTGGATCCGAAGAGACGCACTGGGTCAGACCCTGCCAAGGAGGCCGCGCAAAGCGCGAAGAGGCAGAGGTCCACAGAGGGAGAAGCCCCCCAGGCCAAGAAGAGGAAGGCCCAGCCGCAGCCGCCCAACCGCTCGTTCGCTGAGGTGACGAAGGGAAGAACCCTAATTGGAGTCCTGGACAAGGGCTCCAAGGATGGGCTCATCCCCAAGGAACTCTGGCGACGAGTGGTAAACGAGTTGCATGGGCGCTTCGTGGAAGAGATGCTGCCAAGACGCGCGATCGGTGGAGACTTACAAGCGGATGATTGCATCGCTTGGAGAGGTCTACCCTGGAGCTAAGCTGGTGGCGGTTGACTGGGACGAGATCCCCAGCAAACCGAGGGCGCGAGTGTAGCTCACAGAAAAGCCAGCCGACCCTAAGACCATCCTGACAATGCTTAGGATGTGCAACCCGACGCTCCCCACGGCGGACTGGAGAGTCGCCAAGGTCGAGGAGGCGGTGGGGTTGCGGAGGCAGGTCGTCCTCACACTAAATGAGGAAACCGTAAAAGCCCTGGAGAGGACGGAGCACCGGCTTAAGTACGGATTCGAGCATGTCTCGGTCCGTATATATAAATCTGATGCGAAGGCCAAGCCAGGAGGTATCGGTCTGGAGGCAGACACACAAGAGCCAGACTTGGAGGAGCCGACCGAAGAGGGGCACCCGGAGGGAATGTCGGATGAGGAGGAGGACATTCTAGAAGGGTACACCTCGGAGGAAAGCGACTTGGCAAGGGCGCTTGGTGGTGTCGGAATGAAGGAGGACTCTCTGCTGGGCTCCGAGACGGAGGCAGAGATAACTGTGGTAGAGGTTTGTAAGGATGTCCCTGACGATCTTACAAATAAACCTCCACCACAGTAAAGCAGCGTCAGCTGCCGTCCTTCTCCAACTCGCCGAGAGTGGAGCAGATGTGGCCCTCATCCAGGAACCCTGGATCCTAGGAGACAGAATTCTTGGGCTGGGGGCGTCGGAGTTCAGGCTCTGCAAAGCCAACACTACAGGTAAAAGGCGAGCCTGCATCCTCGCAAAAAAGAACCTTAACCTCTTTTTGCTACCCAATTTCAGCAATGAAGACCACGTAGCCGCAGCCGTAGAGAGCCCAAATGGCCCTCTAAGGATATGTTCGGCGTATATGGGCCACGACCAGGAGGCCCTTCCCCCGCACCCGCTGATCAAGCAGCTGGTGCAAGACAGCAGGAAGCACAAGATCGACCTGATCATAGGTTGCGATGCTAACGCCCATCATCATCAGTGGGGCAGCACTGACACAAACGAGAGGGGTGAGTCAATTTTCGATTTTATCCTAGGCTCCAATCTTTTGGTGGGTAACAGGGGTACAGAACCCACCTTCATAGTCAAGAACAGAAGAGAAGTACTTGACGTCACTCTCTACTCTGAATCACTAGCAGACAGGATTGTTAGATGGGGAGTCCTAGAGAAACACTCATTCTCAGACCACCGTTACATAGAATTAGTGGTCAACTTCGAGAACTTTAATCGACTAACGGTACGCAACCCGAGAAAAGCGAACTGGGAGTTATATAGAAAGAAGCTAGATAGTTCCTTGGGAAATCCTCCAACAGGGAATGTGGATAGTAGGGCAGCCCTGGATGCCATGGTGGACACGCTCACGGCAGCGTGCGCCAGGGCATTCAATAAAGCTTGTCCCAAAATCAGATCGGGCAAAAGCAAGTCAAAGAAACCACCATGGTGGTCGCAAACACTTGCGCCCTTTAAAACCAAGGCCCGCAAGGCCTTCAATTTTGCCAGAAAAACAAACTCGGAGACAGCCTGGGAGTCGTACAAAGCGGACCTTAGGCGATATAACAAAGAGCTTCGCAAGGCAAAAAGAAATGCCTGGGCCGAGTTCTGCACGAACATTCAGCAAACATCAGAGGCCTCTCGACTCAGGAAGGTCCTTGCAACTACTGCACCAAATGTAGGATACATTAAAACCTCAGAGGGCAACTGGACATCGTCCAGCAAAGAAACCCTAGAGGCTCTCATAGAGACACATTTCCCGGGATGCTCTCGAGAAGACACAACCCTGGAAATGCAGACACAGGGGAATAGCCCCCCCACCACTAACCCACTTGAATACCTATTGAATGATAGATATCTCAGCTGGGCAATAAATAGCTTCAAGCCCTTCAAATCCCCGGGCCCAGATGGCATTGTCCCGGCTCAACTAATTAATGCCGGTCCCAACCTGAAATCTTGGGTCAAGATAGCTTTCTCAGCAATCTTCAGGATGGGCATCGTACCCCAAATGTGGTTGCGGACGAAAGTCGTATTTATACCCAAGGCGGGAAAACCATCTCACTGCACCCCCAAGGACTTCAGACCAATAAGCCTGTCGTCCTTCCTTCTCAAGACAATGGAGAGACTAATCAGCCTCCATATTAATCTTACTATAAACCCAGATGATATCTCGGGATCACAACATGCGTATAGGAAGGGCCGATCCACGGAAACGGCACTCCACGAAATCACTACTTTTGTCGAGAAGGCACTTAGTGATAAGGAATACGCACTCATTGCTTTTCTAGACATAGAAGGTGCGTTCAACAACATCCTACCAAGCTCGATAATCAATGCGCTGACAGGACTAGGAATAGATAATCAATCCGTACGCCTTATAAAGCAGATCCTGGTAAACAGGACTGTTGAGGCGTCACTAGGAGGAGAATCTATTCATAGATACGTCAGAAGAGGCACCCCGCAAGGAGGCGTACTCTCACCCCTACTCTGGAACGTGGCGGTTAATAGCCTACTGCGATCCCTAGAAGGGGGTGGTTGCAAAGTTATCGCTTACACGGATGATGTCGCAATTGCCTTCTCAGGAAACTTAGGGTCCTCTCAACGTGGGCAGCTAGAAATGGACTAGGTGTTAACCCATCCAAAACAGAGCTCGTCCTCTTCACCATGAAGTACAAAATACCAAACTTAAGGCTTCCAAAACTATTAGGAGAAACACTATCTCTTAGCGATAGCGCCAAGTACCTAGGGATTACGCTAGACAGGAAACTGGACTGGAAATCAAACACTATGGATAGAGCCAACAAAGCTACAATCGCGCTCTATACTTGCAGAAAAGCCATTGGTCTTAAATGGGGAATGTCACCAAAAATAGTAAGATGGCTTTATACAGCGGTCATTCAGCGGTCAGCGGTTCTACGGGGTGGTGGTATGGTGGCCCGCTCTCACCAACTCCACAATCAGGGAGAAGCTTAGGAAAACGCAAAGGATGGCGGAGGTCTGTATCACGGGCAGCCTACGTACCACTCCACTATGGGGTTTTTGACCACTTTATGTGGCATTTAATCATTTTTTGAAAGTTCTCTGATTTAAAAAAAATTAATGGGAATGTATTAAGAAAACATCAAACTATTATGCCTCATACTCAAAATATTAATTATTAGCACCATATGCTAGCATAACAGCTGCAAAGTCAGCTGTTGCATCCGAAAGCACGTGCGCTAAGTTTGCAATTTTCACATAGTGATTTGTGAAATTAGATTATTTGTTTAAAACTCCATTTAAAAAGAAAAATAGTAATGGACACTGATTTCACAGGTTTGTACTACATGTTAAATGTATTAACTGTTTAAATTGTGCGTGTCTATACTAAAATTTTGTCATTTTATAGATGCACCTTAAGCTGAATTTTGGGAAACAAATTTCAACTTTGGGAAGAGTTTTGAAATAGAAGGAATAAAAAGTTTTCAATGCGTCCAAGTGTATGTTGTAGCGTTGTCAATACTGAGCAATGGCTGTTAGTCTTATTGTGCACTTTTCTCCACTATTGGTGCAATTTGAATTTTTCTTAGATAACCTCACTTTCTCCAAAAGCCGACTTGGTCGCTGCTTGGAACCGCGAAAGGGGCCGGGCTGAGCATCAAATGGCTGTACAATGTTTTTTTTAACGCCATGCAAATAACAATGTGGATAATGCCGTTTTGAAAAAAAAGGCACCAGTTTTTAATGGAAGTAATGGAAAATACGGTGCTTTCAGTCGGCTATTTTGGAGAAGAAGCGTCTGAGTCCTGAAACAAGCTGTATAAATCAGACAGGCGTCACCATTCAAGAAAACACTACCGATTACATTCCATCTGATGGATACATCAGATCCAATTATTTCGTCCTTAATTTATCGAGATGCATAAAAAACTAAAGAGTCTTTTACTTCCAATTGAGGTAATTGAGATGCTTTCGTACGAATACGAAAATAATGTTTGTCTCGAAGATGACGAATTTAACGATTCCAGCTTGTTTTTTTAGATAATATTGATATATTATAGAAAATGAAAAAAAAGAATAATAAGATTAGTACTACTGTATGAAGGAATTTTTCTTTTTCAACTTTTATATGCATTTGTATGGAAGAACACTGAAATCCGGTATTTTAAACTGACAGTTTTCAGGGAAAGCGTTGTCCGATTTGGTTCAAAATTGCTATATCGTATTAAAATAGCAACAAATATCAGCTCCTTAAATTTCATTAATTTATCTTTACTTTTACCAAATCGTTTCTATGGGAGCTATAGGATATAGTTTCCTGATCCGAACGATTTTCTTACTATATGTGCCTAGGATCAAATAATAACGATTGGTAAAGTTTCATGTCGATATCTCCAAAACTGACCGAGTTATTAATTAATGCCACAAAAACAGGTCAAAAACCCCATAGTGCACTCCTACGGACGCACTAGACTTCATACTCGACCTATTACCAGTAGAGATAGTGGGAGTCAAGATGACCACGTTATCGGCAATCAGGCTACGAGAGACGGGCGCATGGAAAAGGACTGACTACGGACATACCAAGTTAGATCTGCACCACTGCACGCCAACGGGGTCTACAGACTACTGCGTACTTGTTGATAATCCCACCTTAAAATACAAGGTCTACATTCCAACAAGGGAGGAATGGGACACACAAATCCCGGGACCAGCCGGTTCCCTCCATATTTACACAGACGGTTCAAAATTGAATGGCCAGGTGGGAGGCGGTTTCCATTGCGAACAGCTGTGTTTAAATGAGTCCTTCAGACTCCCAGACCACTGTAGTGTTTTCCAAGCAGAAGTAATAGCTATCGGAGAAGCACTCAGATCCCCAGCACTTATTGGTAATCCGGACACAATCTGTATCTTCTCAGACAGTCAAGCGGCACTCAAAGCCCTTGACGGTCTTTCATCCAACTCCAGGACAGTGAATGACTGTCGCAGATCTCTTAACGAGATGGCAGAGCAGCATAACATACACTTCATATGGGTGCCCGGGCATAGGGACCACGAGGGTAACTGCGCCGCCGACGAACTAGCAAGAGCAGGTACTACCAATCCTCTCCTACCGGAGAAGGAACCAGTAGGTATCCCCTTATACTTACAGACCTTACAGACCTCGCGGAGGTCGCTCCACACAGACTCGTAGCCTTCATCCGTAAATCTGGATGGGACCGCGAGCCGGTTCAAGAAGGATAGAGCACCCTTGGGCACATAAGTAGTGGGAAGGGAGAGGTCCTTTTGTAGAATCCTTGCCTGTGCGGTATCACAAGGAGCCCCAGCGGCTCAAGTGGATGGGGGTCAGAACCGGCCCTCATCGCCGCCTCAACCTAACCTAACCTAACCTAGAAATGTACAATAGGTGGCGCTAGCAAAGCTAAGTGTTACCGGTTAAGCTAATTAGACTACCTTAATTAGAGTATTAATCAGGGATGATTAGCGGGTGTTACTAAAATATGGAGTATAGTTTAGATCGAGGTCATTTCCGCTGTAGCTGTTGTGCGCAGCCAAAATGACAGTAGCGTCTACGCCAATTTAAAATCCCCTGGTCGACCAAACGGCCCATAACATCTACACTTTTGAGGGGCAAAAACCATAGATATGTTGAAAATGTGAACAGTGCGGTTCGGTACTTCTTAACATAATTGTTTTTTTTTGTTGTTGTTGTTGTAGTTCATGCTCTTAATCCCGAGTTAAGTAAAACAGGGATCAAAAAGGGATCGACATATTTAAAAGGATGAGCTAAGTTACCGTTTTCCCGAAAAGTACATCGCTCTTCCGATCGTGCCAATGGCCATGTTGAGAGAGTGATTAGTCCTTTAAAAAAATTTATTGACAATAGTAGAATCAATTTATTGGATAGTGAATGTAATGAACAATGAGTTCTTGAAATATGTGAAACAGTAGAAATAGACTGTATTTTCCTGGCAAATGGGCAAATCTTAACCTCTCTTCCTATCATAGTAGACTTATATTATTTAACTTGCCTTCACTAACAAGCCGTAACTATGCTGTGTGTCGTTTTCTTACTCAACCTTATTAATGGTGATGTAGTGATGTAGACAGCCAGCAAGCACTAACACGGTTAAACTATTAAATGGACTAGAAAAAATGGCACATATTGGTCCGAGCATTACTTGACTTTGGGTCACTGTAAGAGTTATGTGAGGAATATTGAAACAAGAAAGAAAAGCTAACTTCGGGTGGATCCGAAGTTAATATACCCTTGCAGTTAAGATTGGATATAAATCGCAAATATTGGATGTAATTGGCCGATCCTTTTGATAATTTCAATATTAAACCAATTAAGTACAATGCAAGATTTAAAAAGAGTCCCAGGCTCTTCAACCGAAATAATTTCCAATCGTTCAGTAATATGGCATCTATAGGATATGTCGTATCAATGTGACATATATAAAAATCCCCAGAAAGTTTTTCGCGTATTTAGAGAAATTCAGACTGGCGAACATACTTATATCAACTCATGAGGTAATCCTGATCATAAATATATATACTTTACAGAGTCGGAGACTTCTCCTTCAGTGCGTTGCACACCAAAATTTTATAACCTTCTGAAAGAGCGAAAAAGGCAATGACATTCTATGGAAAGCTACATGTATTCTCTTTAAACATTAAGGGGAGGGTAAGGTCAAATCATGCGAAAAAAGCCATGTTTTTGTGATTTTTTTCCTGACGACACAGTTAAAATTTATTTATTCAACCAACGGTATATTAAAGTATGACATTAGAAGAATGTTTTATCAAATGTTTACAAAAAAATATTTAAAAATGTGGCAATGGTAGCAATTGTCCGGACGTGTCGCCAAAAAAAGTTGAATTGCGGTGCCCCTCATAACTCGGTGCTGGATCATTTGTAATCAAAAAATGCAAGTTCATTCGTTAAATAATAGTTCGCCCCAGGTAACGCTGTGAAGGTTTTTTGAAAATTGCAATTTTTTAATTATTTCGAAGACTTTGAAGTGAAAAACTCAATTTTTTGGGAAAAAATCGGTTAATTTGTCATTGCAAAATCGAAATTATGAACAAAAAAAAAAAAAAACTCGACAGCGTTACCTCGTAAAATATGTACAGAAATAGTGTTTAAAATTTTGAAGTTATGAGGGGCACCGACTTTGAAAACGTGAGTTGTGGGAATAACGCTTTAAAGTTTTTAACAAAACAAAATCCAGTGTAAAACGTTTGCAAGCAACTTCGTCAATAACTAATAACTTCGTCAATTTTGCTTTAATTGACTTGAAATTTTGACAAAATATTCTTCAGATATTATGCATTCAATTTAAAAAATAAAAAAAAAATGAAAAAAAAAAAAAATTTAATACCTTACCCTCCCCTTAATCTACTCCTTCAAAATACTCCGTTTCAATTCGCAAAATTTTGAATTTTACAACATTAAAGTAAAATTATCTTATATTTTGCGTACATTCGCTACGCTAAGCGAAAGAGCGAAAAAGGCAATGACATTCTATGGAAAGCTACATGTATTCTCTTTAAAAATTAATCTACTCCTTCAAAATACTCCGTTCCAATTCGCAAAATTTTTAATTTTACAACATTAAAGTAAAATTATCTTATATTTTGCGTACATTCGCTACGCAAATGTACTCAATTATTATGAAAAAAAAAATTCGACGCACTTTATCATTTGCAATAATTTGTGCGCTCATTTACTCTTACCAACGGGGCTAAGAAGTCGAGTTCACACAACTCATTGTATGCAGGGTTTATTATAATGCATTTTAAATTTTTAAGCCTAGTACTGAGTTGACGAAAATCCGCTGTCGAACGAGTGACAGCTGTCAAACTCCATTTAAAAAAAACGGTGTAAAAAAAGGAAGAAGAAGAAATTTTTGCCTCCTAGATTTTGCGGGTACTGAGTTGACGAAAATGTTTGTTATCAAATTGAATGGCGTTGCCGGATCAAAATAAACAGCTGATCTCGGGGAGTTGAAAAAACTAATTTCATTTATTTCTATAGGTGAAACATGGAGTGACAATTGATCAAACAAAAAAATAGTCGGCCCGAAAAAAATTGAAATAAATTGAAATTAATTAGTGTGGTCAAGGCGAAGCCCATAATATGGGATTTGACCCACAAGGGGCATTTTAATGCCATAAAATGGCATTGAAATGATTTGTGATTGATTTTGATTTTGACCCAGTTTTCTATTTCTTAATCAGCTCCTTAGCGGCGAAATACATAAACAAAACACCAACATCCAATCGTTTTGAATTAATTTTTGCTTATTTGTTTTTTGTTTACAAACAACAGCTGTTCAGTTTTACCTTTTTTCTTAATTTTTTTGGTCACACTAGCTCGGTAGCTGAATAAAGTGCGATATCGTTATCGGATTTTCAACAGCGGATTTTTGTCAACTCAGTACTAGGCTTTACTTGCTGACCCGACAGAATTCGTACTGCCTAAAAATTAATTTTTTTTAATGATGCATGAAGTTGTATTATTATTTTTGACACATCATGTTCCTCATTAAAAAAAAGTAATAGCTTAATAAAAAGTTTTCCTGAAACACTGTCTATTTATAAGGTTTAAATTTAGAATTAACAGAAACACACTTCGATCGATTTAAATTTTTCTCATAAACTATTATTTTTGTTTTAAAAAGCGTTTAAAATCGAAGGGTAAATCCTTTAAACCCATAGCGATCAAGAAATTCTCTCCTTTGTATTTTCCTGTTATGTTTGTTGCCTCATTGACGTTATTTCTTCACAGCCAGTCAGGTTTTTTTTTATTGCTTTGTCGAGGCTTATTAAAGTTACGCTCTATGATGACAACTGATCCTACTTCTACCTGCAAACTGTGAGGCAATTCCAGTGAACTTAAAAAAACCGGAGGATAGTTGACAACGTCATCCTGGTTCATAATGGTGTCGACTGATTTGAAGGAAACCAAATGTCCTGGAAGAAAATTCTGAATATTCACATTGAAAGCCTTGACATCTTTTTTTTTCGCTGCCAATATGGCTCGTTCACCCAGCCAATTATGGTTGTTGAACTTTTGGGCGATATCTGGGAAAACATACTGGATAAGCTCCTCTTTTAAATCTGTGATGTGACAGAACTCTTTGGGAAATGGGATGAGTCCGGTCGTGATGTCCATTAGAACTTCATTAGTTCCTTTTTTTTAACGTTTTGAATGTGGAAATTTTATTCTTAAGATTAGCGCACTGCTACCCAATTGGCAGTTTAATCGAATCGGTTTTTACAAATTTTAACAATACTTAGTCTAAGCGTTACTTAGGGCAAGAAGTGATTAAATAGTGTCGTCTTGTGGCGACACTATTTAACCCCCACGCGTAGGTCCAAAGAAAGGTGAACTTCAAAAGCCTATTGCTATGGCGTACGGAACGGAACGGTTTTATTCTGTAAATTCATAAATTAGTCTACAATTCAAATTTAGCTCTTCTTCTTACCGCAGTGTGCCCTCCTACAATTCACAAAACAATGAGAAGCACTTTTCGGCGGCATTCACATTACAACTATTAGTAGGACCGTAATTCAAGATCGATAACTTAAAATACTACATTTCCTAATTATACTAACTTAACTATCGATAATGTTGTGACCGTCGACATCCCCGACCCCGTGAAGGCCCGCTTCACTTAAATCCAAAGCTGCAAGTTTAGAGACGGGCCGCAACATTGTCCAAGATAGTCCATTATCATTTACGCGCACAGTGGAGCGTCTGACGACTCCATCAGATCCGCTGTAGACCTCCTCCACGATGCCCTTGCGCCACTCTCGTCTGGGCAAGGCAGGATCGCAGACGAAGACCATATCGCCCTGGCGGATGGGCTCCGTTCTCCGGCACCACTTCTCGCGGCGCACAAGCGTAGGCAGGTACTCCATGACCCACCTCCTCCAGAAGCGGTCTCGCAGCATGCGGGCAATCCTCCACTGCTTTCGCGTAGAACCCTCCTTGGGCAGCTCCGCATCCAATCCAGGCGTATCTGGCAGGTTAGCTGCTCCCTTGAGCAGGTCATTTGGCGTCAACGGCGCCTCTTGGTCCGCATCCACTGGCAAGTGGGTGAGCGGACGCGAGTTGACTATATTCTCCGCCTCTATGAGTAGACTCTCCAACACATGGTCCCTCGGCGCGACTTCCTTCAGGATATGGCGCAGCACTCGCTTGACGCACTGCACCATCCGCTCCCATACTCCACTCTCAGACGGGTTGGAAGGGCAATTAAAGACCCATTCAATGCTCCTGCTGGACAACTCACTCTGTATCCTTTCCGTCTCGAACACGTCTCCAAATCGCCTGGCCTCCCTGTCAGCTCCTACGAAGTTCTTGCCGTTGTCACTCCGCAGTTTACGTACTGGTCCTCTACGGCAGTCGAAGTTCCTGATCGCTATTATACAGGAATCCGTTGACAGGTCATGCGCCAGCTCCAAATGAATCGCCCTTGTCGTCAAGCATGTAAACAGGACGACCCAACGCTTCTCTCTGTAACGGGCAACAGTCACCAGCAGTGGCCCAAAGTAGTCCAGTCCTGTGTACTGGAATGGCCATCCTCCAGCTTCCAAGCGATCCTCTGGAAGGGGTCCCATTGTCGGCGGTATCGGCCGCGTCCGTTGCAGCTTGCACACGTTGCACGACGAGATTATCTCCTTTAGCACTCGTCTTATCTTCGTGACCCAGAATCTCGTCCGGATCTGGGCAATCGTCGCATCCACGTTTTGATGCTTCATCTGGGCGTGGTAGTGTCTTACTACCATCTCCGTGAGACTGTGCTTGTGTGACAGTATCACAGGCCTCCTCGCACTGTACGGCATGGACAGCGCGGCATCGACTCTGCCATAAACTCGCAGAACTCCATATTT
The DNA here is from genome assembly GCF_030179905.1 of Drosophila bipectinata. Taxonomy (NCBI): domain Eukaryota; kingdom Metazoa; phylum Arthropoda; class Insecta; order Diptera; family Drosophilidae; genus Drosophila; species Drosophila bipectinata. Next base: position 13,878,794 of record NC_091740.1, on the reverse strand, counting down.
GTCCATGTACGGCGCCAGACTTCGAATCTCGCTCGAGTTGGCGACTTCCTTTCCGCGTTCCGCCGGCCTTATCTCGTCGGGAAACGACTCCAATTGGGCCTGCCTGATGAACAGGTTCTCCGCGGCCTCACACTCCGTCGCTGTGAGTCCATATTCCTCGAGCTCGCTTCTCTGCTGGCGGCACCGTCGCGCAAATCTCAGAACCCACCGGGATTCCGGGCTAAGGTCCGCCTTGTTCTGCGACCGCGTCGCATCATCCGCTGCGTTGTCAGCTGTAGGTACCCATCTCCACTGGGAAACCATCGACGACTCCAAAATCTCCGCCACTCGGTTGCCAACAAACTGCTTGTACCGGCGGTGGGTGCTGCCGATCCATTTCAGCACCGTTTTTGAATCAGTCCATAACACCGTCTCACTGATGTCCACGTTGTGTTCTTCCTTGACCGTGTTCATCACCCTGATTCCAAGGACCGCTGCCTGCAGCTCCAGCCGTGGGATGGACATCGTCCTCATCGGCGCACACTTCGTCTTTGCGCACACGAAGCTAACCAGCACGTTTCCGTCGTCGTACGTGACCCTCCAATAGGCCACCGCCGCGAATGCAGATTGACTTGCATCCACGAAAACGTGCAACTCGATGGTCCGAACTGCTCCACGCCCAAAATAGTGGCGAGGACATCGGAACTGTCTCACGGCGTCCATCTCTCTGCGCCAGGCAGCAAAGGCTCTGCCTATCTCCTCCGGCAGCGGATCGTCCCACTGGATCTTCTGCCTCCAGATCTCCCGCAGCAACAGCTTCGCTGTAATCATCAGGCAGCACAGGAACCCCAATGGGTCGAACGTTGACATCAGCAGGCTCAAAAACTCCCTCTTTGTTGGGACTCGGTCTCCACTTAGGACGCTTTTTGGCACTCGATGATACTCCACGTTGAATCTGAAGTCATCCGTTGCTACCTGCATTCCAAGGATTTTCTGCTCAGACTCACCCCATCCGATGGTCTTGACTTGTCCAGGTGGTCCCAACGCCGCTTCCACGATGGGTGAGCTGGATGAGAACTGGCATAGTTCGAATCCAGCCTCCGCGTGTATCTCCTTCACTCGGCTAGATACCTCAATAGCTTCGCTCTCCGTATCGAAACTATCCACGTAGTCATCGACGTAATGGTGGTCGATGATGGCCTTGACTGCCCTCGGATCTGAATCCCGATACTTCAGGGCATTCACAGTCTTGACGTAGTGCGCCGTTCTTGGCGAGCAGGCTGCTCCAAACGTCATTACGTTCATTTCGTATATATCCGGCTCTCGATCGTCGTTGCCATCTCTCCAGAGGAACCGTTGGGAACATCAATCCTCGGGTCGGATCAGCACTTGGTAGAACATCTCCTTGATGTCCCCGCAGACTCCCACTGCTCCTTCTCTGAAGTGGAAGAGCACAGCTGGCAAGGGCTTGTAGTGCTGTGGCCCTTTGTCCAGCGCCGAATTGAGTGAGGTTCCTCCAACCTTGGCTGCAGCATCGAACACAAGCCGGACCTTTCCGGGCTTGTTTGGGTTTTCCACACCAAAATGTGGCAAATACCACAGCTTGTCGCTCTTCACCGCGACCTCATCCAGCAGCTTCCTTGCATATTCTTTGGAAACGTAATCCTTAATGATACGGTCGTATTCCAGAGCCAACTGCCCGTTGCGCTTCAACTTCTTCTCGACGTTGATCAGCCGTCTGTGCGCCATCTCATAGATCCGTGGCAGTACAGCGTGGTCGTCCTTCCAGAGCAATCCCGTCTGGTAGCGACGCCCCACTTTCACCGTGGTGTCTTCGAGGATCCTTTGGGCCCGCGCGTCGTCGCTGGCTGCGACCGGTGGCGCGAGCTTCACACCAAAGCTTTCCATCTCGAAGTAGTCCTCCACCATCTTTTCCATCGAATCGTCCATTGACACGGCTAGAAGGCAAAACCTCGGTGACAGCGTAGTTGATTGTCCACTTACTGGCCCAAACACGACCCATCCAAGCTCAGTTGCGGCCGCAAACAGTCCCTCTCTGGCAAACCGCCTCGTCCTAAGTGGCAATCCCCAATGTCCATGGTCCAGTCCGATGAGCAACTTCGGCACCACGTTGCTGTAGGGCTTCATCGGCAGTCTCAAATCCCGTTGCACGCCCTGGACATCTCGTCGACTTAACGTCTGCATCGGCAGTCTCAAGTTTGAAACGGCGTACACGTTCTTCAACGGGTGGCGAGTGGGCTTCCCAGCTCCACTTATCTCCAGACTCACCACGTTGGTAGGCTCCCTGCTGGCTCTTCCTCCAAACCATTGGATGTTCAGCTGTCGATGTTCGCCTCGCAATCCCAGATCCCTCCGTAGCTCGTCGTCGATCATCGTGACGGAGGATCCTTCATCTAACAGCGCGTATGTGTCCACCTGGCGACCAGCTCCGTACAGTGTTACTGGCAGTATACGGAACAAAAGTCGGCCTCCTTCGACGTCAATACTTAAGTTCCTCTGCATGGGCGCCTCCGCCGGCTGCGGGGCCCTTCTCTCCAGGCTGTTTCTGCGGACAGCCGACTGCTGAGTCCTCTCGTGGTCCCTGTAACCACCTCGTGGCGAAGACCTCCTTTCCGGGCTGCGTCTGGAAACAGCTGACATCTGGTTCCCTCCGTTGTGGCGCCTGAAGCCACCTCGCTGTTCCGGCCTTCTTCGCCCTTCGTCCTCTCCATGTAGCAGACGGTGATGCAATCTGCGGCATCCGTTGATCTGGCACTCGCCATGCACATCGCAGGATCTGGTCGTATGCCGTAAGCATGTGAAGCAGAGCCGATGCGTCTTCACCATGCTCCACCTGCCCGGTGGCGAAGCTCCGATGAACTCCCTGCAGCTCGTCGTAGCATGTTGCCCTCCACAAATTGGGCAACCTCCATGCCGGTCATCCCGCTGCTCGTATCCGTTCTGGTCGACGCTCGCGTGTAGAACTCGACGCCTCGGGTCCTTTCCCTCGACGTCCAAAATCGTACACACGATTTTTGCGTACTCCTGTAGCCACACGCTGAAGTGCGCTACAGTGGGAAAGGGCTCGATTGATGCAGCGTGCCTGGCCCAATCCACTCGTTTGCTGGTAGGAAGCTTTGCCACAAGCTCCTCCATGAGGGTGGGGTTTCCCATATGTTGCTCCGCCTTCGCCGACTGCAAGAAGGCCGTGAGGTTACTCACTCTAGTTTCGAAGGGAACGATCCTCGCCAGGTTTTGCTCCGTAATCGGCTGCACCTCTCGCACGCTGTTCAGCTGGCTGCGTATTAGCTGCTCCGGTCGGCCAAACCTAAAACGCAGCTGCTCCATCACGGCTCTGACGTTCGCAGGGTGAATCAGCAGCGACTTCACAGTCTCGCGTGCTTCATCCTTCAGCGCCTTCAACAGCCTCTGGTTGTTCTCCAGGTCCGTGCAGTTGTACGCTTGGGTCGTCTCCACAAATGCACAATTAAAGATGGTCCAATCCTCGGGCTGCCCTACAAATATAGGCAAGCCCGGGAGCCTCCTTGGCCCATTCGCTCCTTGGGCTCCATTCGGTGTCATCGAGGCGTAGGATCCCACAAATTGCGATGCAGTTGCCACGTTGAGGATGCTCCCGCCCGGTAGCACGAATCCATGCGCTGTCTGCGCAGCATTTGTAGCACACAGTGGGTTGCTAGTCGTTAGCAACGGTGGTCCACTCCAAGATGGCGGCAGCGTGTAGGTCACACTGGTCGCACCAAAACTGCTATTTGGGACCGGCCCGACTCCGTTAGTTTGGGCCTCACCGTTCGATGTGGCGGCTAATGGCGGTCCGCTCCACTGTTGGCGCCATTTGCGCTTGGGCCAACTGCGATTGGCGCGCAATTGGCGGTGCTCGCTGTGTTCATGTCTCTAACCTGCTTCAGCTCATTCTCCAACGCCGTGATCCTATCCAAAAGGTACGGCGTGAGTGGCTGGCCCACCTCCGGCTCTGAGCTCGCAGCTGCTGTTACAGTACTCCTTGGTTGGGACGCTACTGTAGTCACTGTAGTGGCTGGGCGAGAAATGGCCGCCGACGTGGTTATGTTAACCCTTGGCCGGTTTTCTGCTGCACTACTCGCTGGCTGCTGCGTTGTTGTAGGGGTGGCTTCCCCTGCGTTCAGCCGGGTACTCCTCCTGGGGGAATGCTGCATCTCCAAGTATCCTAATAAATATGATGCGGATATGGCGCTGCCCTAGCGCTCCAAAATGGCAGACTCCAAAATAACGGACCTGTGCCGTTTGGCTGCTGCCGCTGATGCTTGGCGCTCCTTGCGCTTCCTAACCTGACGCTGGCTGCGTCTCCGTGTCGCTGGCTGCGACTCCGTCCGTACTCAGAGGTCGGCGCTGGCTACGCCCTCTACGTCGCTGGCTGCGACTCCTCTGCAGGTACGAGAACTGCGCTCCGTGCGCTCCTGGCAACTCTGTAGCTGGTCGTCAAGCCGTCCTCCAGCGCAAGTTGCCCTTGCAGTCTCCCTAGGACTGCGAATAAAAGATGTCGTCTTGTGGCATGTGCGGAGTTGCCTTAAACGGCTCCCCCCACGCGTAGGTCCAAAGAAAGGTGAACTTCAAAGGCCTATTGCTATGACGTACGGAACGGAACGGTTTTATTCTGTAAATTCATAAATTAGTCTACAATTCAAATTTAGCTCTTCTTCTTACCGCAGTGTGCCCTCCTACAATTCACAAAACAATGAGAAGCACTTTTCGGCAGCATTCACATTACAACTATTTGTAGGACCGTAATTAAAGATCGATAACTTAAAATACTACATTTCCTAATTATACTAACTTAACTATCGATAATGTTGTGACCGACAAATAGTTTTTTATTTTATTTTATTTTTATTTATGTTTATGTCGAGGATGACGAAATGGCTAGGTCGAGATCCGGTTTGGTAGGTCTTGAGGGTGGTGTCTTTTCAGTCTTCTTCTCCTAATAGCAGCGGTACCAAGTTTTTTAGCTAGGCTGTTGAGGTGCTCATTTAGTCCATTTCCATTTGTTTCCGAGCATGTTCCTGCAGCTTGTCTCCGATTTTGGGCACGTTGAGATCTCGTTCGATGTCTCTGGTTCGCATAAACCACGGAGCTCCAGAGAATCTTCGAAGAGTTTTCGCTTGCAAAACTCGGATTTTGTTCAGGTTGGTTTTTGCAGCGATACCATAAACCTGGAGTCCGTAGAAAAGGCTTGGCGCTAATATGGACTTGAATATCTGCACCTTACATGACAGTGCGAGCTTGTTGCGTGGTGTGAGGAGCCAAGACATCCGAGCCACTTTAGTCCTGAACGAGTTTTCGATACAGGTAATGTGCCTGCCAAATGTGAGTTTTTTTGTACAAAGTGACACCAAGGTACTTATTGGCAGGAAGGGCTCTGATTGGACTATCGTTGAGGTTGACTCCTGGGCAGGTACTTCGGCAATTGGTAAACGTTACATTGGTACATTTGTCTGCGTTTACACGAATGTTTCAGTTCGTGGCCCATTGGTGAAATGCGTCCAGATACTCCTGCAAGGCAAAAGTGGCTGCCAAGATACTACTGCTTTTGGTCAGGACAGCAGTGTCATCAGCATAGAATGCAATTAGCACGTCTTGCTTATTCACTTCAGTGATTGGAGTTTGTGTAGGCATACCTGAAGCATAGATAGAGTATAGAGTAGGGCCGAGGACGTTACCTTGGGGAACACCAGCAGAGATCGGTTTGGTGGACGACTTGTATCCATCATCAGATACGTGGAAGGTGCGTTCTTCCAGGAAGCTTTTCACGAGCTAAAACAGCTGTGGGGTAAGAAGACTTTTTGCTTTAAACCGGAGCCCAGGTTGCCATACTCTGTCAAAAGTCTACTGAATGTCAAGGAAGGCAGCAACTGCATACTCCTTCTTTTCAAAGGCTTCTGAGGTAAAGTTAACAACTCATGTTGAAGACGTAAGCCGAACTGGAATTTCGGGATGGCACTGGTGACATTCTCAAGAGTAAGTAGCCTGTTCAGGATCAGCCTTTCCATGATTTTTTCCAGGGATGGTAAAAGACTAATGGGCCTGTATGAGTCCACGTCAGTTGGCGATTATTTAATTTTTCCCTATATTTCGAAGTTAATGCTGAAAAAAAATATGGAAATTGAATAAAATTAATTGTATTATATTTATTTCCAGTTACCCATAAAGTAAAAAAAAAAATAATTGATATTTTTAAACAAAAACATATAAAATTAAGAGATAACTTAATAGACGACGTTTTAAAAGTGTTTCCTTGAAAACTTTTCATCGCGTTTCGCTGAAATCAGTGCTTAAGCCTGTTTATGAAAAAGTGCTTAGTGTCGACAGGTTTAATTTTGTTTTAATAATTTCAAACCAGATTCCCAAATTTAATATTTTCATTCATTATAGTGCTTATCTGGAGTTATGATGCACTTTTCGTGAAAAAAATAAATTCCCATGTATTCATTATATTGGCGGGTGTTTTAATTTTGGTCAAACCACCACCTCCGACACATATCGAAAAGAACAAACATACTTCATCAATATCGATACAAGAACCTTGACATTATTGTAACATTTTTATAATTTATATTGTATAACACAGGGACCGTAATTGTTATAATTTTTAAAATAAAAATTATAAAACAAAAATTTTTTGTTGATTTTTATGACAAAAATTGAAATATAACTCTTATTTTTAATTTTTATAATAATTATTAAGAATAAAAATTATTTTTCAATTTTTATAAAATAAATAAAAATAAAAATTATGATTCAATTTTTATTAAAAAAATTGAAAATAAGTGTTACGATTCAATTTATAATTTATTTCTAGTAGAAATATAACTAAATAAATTGAATAATTGAGGATTCCATGATTAAAACATTTTTAGGACCTGTTTTTTTAATAAAGAGTAATATTGTCATTGCAGATGCCATTATTAAAAAATTTTTCTTCACATAATTCACATAATCGAGTCTTCCTTTTGTAATGAACACTGTTATTTATGGAATTATTAAGGAATCCTTGATTATGTCCTTTAAGGACATTCGATACATCATTTGAAAGGTACTGCGCCACAGATCATAAAAATGTAAGCGGTTTTGTAATAGTCCACTCGGTTCAGAAATTATTTGCATTCAATTTTTATTTTAAATTTTTATATTAAAAATTTAATCTAACACTTATTTTCAATTTTTTTTTTATAAAAATTGAATCATAATTTTGTATTTTTATTTTTTTTATAAAAATTGAAAAATAATTCTTATTCTGAATTATTATTATAAAAATTGAAAATAAGAGTTATATTTCAATTTTAGCATTAGAAATTGATATAAAAGTTTATTGTGTTTCTGAATTCACCGTTAAAAAATATGTGTATATGTGTATGGTATATGTGTCCTTTTCCCACTCCAAACAAAGATTTTTTTGTTGTTCAATTTTTTTCAACTCATAAGTCTTATTTGCAGTCCCTGGTATAACAATTTCATACATTTCATGGTAAGAAAATTTGTTTAAGAATCGGCCAACTATTACCGATATTTGTGATATATATCTGTTTTTGGGGGGAACATTTCTTAAAATCTTAAAATAAATCTGTCTTAAGGGGGGACATCTGAGTAAAGTTTTGAAAAAATTGAATATTTTTTTTTTTCGCTTTAAAAATTTATTAGAGTTTTTAAAATAACATATCTAAAAATAGAGTCCGGCCAAAGTGTCTAAGTGTCGAAATTTTTCATAGGTATATCCCACAGTACTTAAAACTTTAAACGCATTTTTCTCGAAACAGCTTTTTTTGAGTTGGCCGAACACATAACTCGAACAACTCTTAACCTATCGATCTAAAATTTTGACAGTATACTCAGAATACCTATGTCTATCGACACACGTAGGATTTATAGTGCTTACTCTTCTTTTTATCAACCATTTTGTGACGTTTTTTGCTTGTGAAAATTGAAAGTTTTTTTCAATCACTCACCATTTTGCAAAAAATCAATATATCGAAAAAATCATACGTGTGTCGATAGCCGTTGATATACAGAAACTAACCAAACTTGATTTTTTGTTCTAGATTAGTGGTCGGCACCCCAATACATTAATATGATTTTAACGCATTAGTGTTAGTTCCGAATAGCAGAAAGTAGGCTGTGAGCATGACGTTTCACACATTCACACTGTGTGTGTGTGGCAGAGCTCGGGCAGAGAAATTTCCTATGCCCTCGGGATAGGGCCGTGCCGACCTCTGTTCTAGATCAAAAATTAAGGACGTTAGGTGTTCGGCCATGGACCCCCTTTAAAAAATAGAGCCTACGAATAAAGGCTGCAGAGCCGCCATTTTGTTTTCGATTTATTAAAAAAAAATTTATTTTGTACTTTAAATATAATATAATAAAACCTCATTTACAAATTTTCGATTGGCCAAAAAAAGATCCAGAAAATCCGCTTTTTTCGCCTGTTACTCAGATGTCCCCTCTTAAGAATGAAATGTCCCAAAACATAAATACATATTTTGGACAAACACTACAAATTCACTTGCATTATAAAAAAAAATTAATTTTTCATACATGAAATATTTTAATACCGATATCTGATATTTTTAAAGTATTATTTCGATATTATTTTGTTGAAAATATCGAAAAATCTAACACCACTAGCAAACTTGATTGTGTGTGACTATTTGGTTCGGGGTACACTGTAGGTAACGTGAAATATATGTGTATATGTTTTATTTATATACATACCAAATTGAACAAGAAGTTCAAATAATACCTATTAAAAAGAAAAAAGAAATTTGTGCTTTTAAACTGTTGTTTGTTTATGCAGATTCGCGTAAGTGTAACCCTGAAATGCTTTACCCTAATGGTGAAGCGTCCATTGCCAGCATTGCCAGATTAAAATAAACTTAACTAGAGCCCATTACCTTCGTCAGTATTTTGAACTTCTAAAATTGTGTAAATTAAAAATTGGTAATAAAAAATACTTCCCATAAGGAATCTTCCCTTAACCGTATTTCCCAAAAAATATCTATTCGTTAAAAAAAAGACATACATATGTTAATTCTCTAATACTTTTTAGGATAATTTTGATTTGTACAGAAAATGCATCCTTAAACCGTCAACTAAGCAATACTATAGTACATTAAATATGGAATGTACTGATACAGTGAATGGAACCATCTCTTCAGGAGAAGGTATTTTAGTTGACTTAAACACCGAACAAGCTTTACAAACTGATCAGCTCTCAACATGTAATTTGCTTGATATGGATATAGAAAAAAATTCCGACTATTCACATAAAAACCTACCGGGATTTCGATGGAAACGTGTTCTCAACCCCACAGGTCCACAGCCGCGACCTAGGCACGGTCACCGCGCTATAAACATAAAAGAGCTCATGGTGGTCTTTGGCGGCGGTAATGAAGGAATTGTCGACGAATTGCACGTGTATAACACTGGTATTTAAATAAATCGCTCTAGTGTTTATAGTTATTTAAGTCGTTTTCATAAAAATGAATGATGAATTTTCATTATAATGAATGGTAATTTGTAGATACTATAAACAAATTATTTAGATCGATAACTTGTATTTTTCGCCGGTGTTAGGGCCAACAAATCTGCCGTCAGCACGCATTGAGATTTATTTGATGGTAATTGGAGGGTTCCAAAATTTGAAATTTAATATTTGCTAACTACATAAATTCTTATATCGAAAGTGTAGCCCTATGTTTTGAAAGTGGTGACCCGGCTTCCGCGCATGTTGTCTGGTAGCCGCTGTTGTGTTGCAGTGCATTGCCGATAGCGCGGATCGGAAAGCAATGTGGTTGTGCCTTATCCGCAGGTGACGCTGGCCTTGCATTATTTTCGTGACGACTATGCTGGATCAGCTTGGCAACTTCGTCATGGGTAACCATGATAAGGGGGGACATCTGAGTAACAGGCGAAAAAAAAGTGGATTTCCTTTAATTTTTTTTTTTTGGCCAAATGAAAAAGCCAAGCGAAAATTTTTAAATGAGGTTTTATTATATTATATATATTTACAGTACAAAAGTTTTAAGTACTGTGGGATATACCTCTGAGGCGTTGCCGCAGAATGAAAAATTTCGACACTTAGGCACTTTTGCCGCACTTTTTATACCCTTGCAGAGGGTATTATAATTTTGTCCAAAAGTGTGCAACGCAGTGAAGGAGACATCTCCGACCCTATAAAGTATATATATTCTTGATCAGGATCACCTCCTGAGTTGATATGAGCATGTCCGTCTGTCCGTCTGTCTGTCTGTCCGTCTGTCTGTCCGTTTCTACGCGAACTAGTCTCTCAGTTTTAAAGCTATCGTCTTGAAACTTTGCACACACCCTTCTTTCCTTTGCACGCAGTATATAAGTCGGAACGGCCGGGATCGGCCTACTATATCCTATAGCTGCCATATAACTGATTGATCGGAAATGGTATAACTTTGGTGTTTTTAGAGTTAGAGAGTTCAAATTTGACATGAGAGATATGTTTGGCAAAATATTACGACATGCCAAATTTCATAAGGATCGGCCGACTATATCCTATAGCTGCCATATAACTGAACGATCGGAAATGACCCAACTTTCGTGTTTTTGATGATAGAAAGTTGGCACTTGGTACACATTCTATTTTTGGTCAGTTAATCCGATCTACCAAATTTCATAACGATCGGTTGACTATATCTTATAGCTGACATATAACTGAACGATCGGAAATGGTATTTGGTAGAAATATCAACTTTCGTATTTTTAAAGATAGAAGCTTGCGACTTTTTTTTAGATTTTTTATTGTAATTAATTGGTTTTATTATGATGTAATCATAAGGATCGGCCAACTATATCCGATGTTTGCGATATATATCCGGTTTTAGCTGCAAGGGTATATCAACTTCGGCTCCGCCCGAAGTTAGCTTTGCTTTCTTGTTTTTTTGATATGTTTTTTTAAGACTAAAGAATTTTTTAAGCGAAAAAAAATTTTTCGATTTTTTCAAAACTCTACTCAGATGTCCCCCCTTAACCTATTTCAATATTTTGTTAATATTTTTTTTATTATTATAATTTTTTTTTGTTAATTAATTATTAATTTTTTGAGCTAGTTGGGAAAGACAGTTTCAACGTTCCGCTTGTAAAATAAGATTTATTAAATGTTTTCTAGTATTATATATCAAATTATCTGACATAAAATTTCTAAAAAAAAATGCATTTTATTTTTTATTATTAATATCCTTAATTGGAAACTACGCTTATTATTACTATTTTATTAGTTACAAATCAATGGTATGTACCCGTCCTTAAAGGGGATGTGCCGAACGGATGCGCCGCGTATGGATTTGTCGTTGAAGGTACACGAATGTTCGTCTTTGGGGGAATGATCGAATACGGAAAATATTCGAACGAACTATATGAACTTCAAGCTACCAAATGGGAGTGGAGAAAAATGTACCCAGAATCCCCAGAACCGGGAATTTCTCCGTGCCCTCGTTTGGGACACAGTTTTACGATGGTTGGAGAAAAAATATTTTTGTTTGGTGGCTTGGCGAACGAATCGGATGACCCTAAAAATAATATTCCAAAGTAAGTTATTAAGTAAGTAAGGTATTATAATTTTGTCCAAAAGTGTGCAACGCAGTGAAGGAGACATCTCCGACCCTATAAAGTATATATATACTTGATCAGAATCACCTCCTGAGTTTATTTGAGCATTCCCGTCTGTCTGTCTGTTTCTAGGAAAATTAGTCCCTCAGTTTCGAAGCTATCGACTTCAAACATTTCACACAGCATTTTATTTTCTCGCAGTATATAAGTCGGAATCGGCCGTCCATATCCTTGTCATATAATTGATTGATCGGAAATCTTATAACTTTGGTGTTTTTACATTTAGAGAGTTCGGATTTTGATGAATGAACCAAACTTTCGTGTTTTAGAAGATAGAAAACTGAAACTTCGGAACTGACTATATTTAGTTTGCCGACAATATCCTAAAGCAGCCATATAACTGAACGATCGGAAATGGTGTATGGTAAAAATACCAACTTTGGTGTTTTTGAAGAAAAAAGCTTGGGACCTATTTTTAGTTTTTGTATTGTAATAAATTGATTATATTTTAATATTCTCATTAGGATCGGCCAACTATATCCGAAGTTTGCGATACATATCCGCTTTTAACTGCAATGGTATATTAACTTCGGCTCGTCCCGAAGTTTGCTTTCCTCTCTTTTTCATTATTCCTTTCTACATTTTTAACAGGTATTTAAATGATTTGTATATATTGGATACTAGAGGAGTACACAGTCACAATGGGAAGTGGATAGTGCCTAAAACATATGGCGATAGTCCACCACCACGAGAGTCTCACACTGGTATTTCCTTTTCTTGCAAGAATACTGGAAAACTTAATCTTTTAATTTATGGCGGAATGAGTGGATGCCGATTAGGCGATTTGTGGCTGCTTGATACTGGTAAATATTTTTACTCATAATTAGCCCTTATTACCTATGGAGTAATTGTCTAGGGGGTGTAATAAAAGAAAGAAAAATTGATTATAGTTTTGCGGGAAATGTAGTTACGAAATCCGCTGTAAAATATATATATGTATTCTTAATCAGGGTGACGTGTCGAAAAAATGTAAGCATGTACGTCTGTTTCTATGCATTTTTGACATTTTCACTTAGACACAACAAGGCTAACTTTTTCCATTTTTTTTAAGCTGTTATTGTGTCTAAGTGTGTTGCATTTTTAGACCTAAGCTAAACCTACCAAATATTATCAGCAACTCGCGTTTATGTTGCCGTCAAATTAATCTAAGCTTAGAATTTTGCCACGCCCCTTTCATGGCATAAATTAAAAAAGATTATACTAAGACCAATTTTTAAATTAGAGCAAAGATTATAAAGTACATAGAAGGAACATCAGGGCCCAAAACGGTCAACTTTTTTCGTCGAGCTTGTTGGTGAGTGAGAGTACCCCTTGCAGAGGGTATTATAATTTTGGTCAAAAGTGTGCAACGCAGTGAAGGAGACATCTCCGATCCTATAAAGTATATTCATTTTTGATCCGGATCACCTCGTGAGTTTATATGACCATGTCAGTCTGTCCACGCCATATAACTGATTGATTGGAAATGCTGTAACCTGGTTGTTTTGCATGAGTGCTATTTTTTTTTTTTTTTTTTTTTTTTTTTTTTTTTTTTTTTAGCAACATAATTTTTGGCCGTGCCAAATTTTATAAGGATCGGCCGATTATATCCTATAGCTGTCATATAACTGAACGATCGGAAATGGTATTTGGTAAAAGTACCAACTTTGGTATTTTTGAAGATAGAAGCTTGGTACTTTGTTTTAGCTTTATTTTTTATTAATTGGTTATATTATGATATTCTCATAAAGATCGGCCAACTATATCCTATGTTTGTGATAACTGCAGGATTTAACTGCAAGGGTATATCAACTTCGGCTCCGCACGAAGTTATATCGTGCGTTCAGTTATATGGCAGCTATAAGATATAGTCGGCCGATCGTTATGAAACTCGGTAGGTCGGATAAACTGACCAAAAATATAATCTGTAATCTGTTCCAGCTTTCTATCTTCAAAAAGACCGAAGTTATACCATTTCCGATCAATCAGTTATATGGCTGCTATAGGATATAGTCGGCCGATTCCGACTTATATACTGCGTGCAAAGGAAAGAAGGGTGTGTGCAAAGTTTCAAGTCGATAGCTTTAAAACTGAGAGACTAGTTTGCGTAGAAACAGACAAACGGACAGACAGACGGACATGCTCATATCAACTCAGGAGGTGATCCTGATCAAGAATATACATACTTTATAGGGTCGAAGATGTCTCCTTCACTGCGTTGCACACTTTTGGACAAAATTATAATACCCTCTGCAAGGGTATAATGACTAATTGTCGCCGTTTTCCTCCACAATTGAACTACCCATTTTGTTGGGTGATTTTTGGAATATTTGCAACGTAAACAGCTCAATCAATATCTAAATAGTCATATGCTTGCTCCGCTTTGTTTATGATAACATTTAATGGTTGTCCGTAATGGACAGTTTTAAATAAAAGTTACCCTGCTATTACAAAAAAAAAAAAAAACGATCTATCTTAAAAAGCACAAAAGTTGGGTCATTTCCGATCAAACATTTATATGGCAGCTATAGGATATAGTCGGCTGATCCTTGTAAAATTTGGTAGGTTGTATTATTTTGTGCCAAGTTTCCAGTCCCTACCTCAACTAGAAGTATTTTTGGCCGCTCTCCCCATACAAGCCGCATCACTGTGTGATGGTGTTTTATTGATTAAGTGGCTGTGGGTTACGTTGGTGTGGCCTAGTCTTAATCGAGTGAATTTAATTGAGTCTGCTTAATTCGTGGTTAATTTTGTTTGGTTGAGAAATTTTTTCCGTTATATCCGAGAATTCGTTTCCTATGATCACGCAGTGTCCAGGGACCCATAGTAGCAGGACTTTTTTTTTTTTTAATCTTTAAAATTTCTCCTATGGAGGTGGTGCAGAAACTTTAGCTTTTGATTTTTCCGATCTCTTATAAAGCCTAAAGGTGGTGCATATTGCAAATTTCGTTTGCGTTGAAAGCGATTCTTATTGCTGAGTGGTAAATTGTTTTACCTTTCTTAGTGTGGTTTTAGGCGTATTTCCATATATGTGTAACCCGTAGTCGATTTTAGACATGATGGATTTGACCACGTATAAGATAGACATTTGATTACGTTTTTTTTTGGCTAGTTCTAGAGTGAGGTTTTCTACATTTGTAGATTTTGGTTACTTTAATTCAGTGGTGGGCAAACTCTCATTTTACATAGCACGCGAGTATAGGGTAGGAAATTCTGCCGCAGCGCTGCCGGCACACTGACAGTGCGATCACTCTCAAATTTTTTTTGGAAGCTCTCTCATTTTGATTCATTTGACAGCCCAAACTAAAGCATAGTACTGAGTTGACGAAAATCCGCTGTTGAAATTCTGATAGCGATTTTGCACTTTATTCGGCTGCCGAGGTAGTGTGACCAAAACAATGAAGAAATAAGGTAATACTGAACAGCTGTTGTTTGTAAACAAAAAACAAATAAGCAAAAATGAATTCAAAACGATTGGATGTTGGTGTTTTGTTTATGTATTTCGCCGCTAAGGAGCTGATTAAGAAATAGAAAACTGGGTCAAAATCAAAATCCAAATCAATCACAAATCATTTCAATGCCATTTTATGGCATTAAAATGCCCCTTCGGGACGGCCAAATAAATCTTCCCCAATTTCCTGGATGAAAGTAACTTAATACAAAAAAAAAAAAAAAAAAAATGCCCCTTGTGGGTCAAATCTCATATTATGGGCTTCGTCTTGACCGCAGAAATTCATTTTAATTTGTCCTGGCGCGTCGAAAATGTTTCGGGCCGACTATTTTTTTGTTTGGTCAATTGACCCTCCATGTCACACCTATAAAAATAAATTGTAATATTTATTTTAACACCCCGAGAGCAGCTGTTTTTTTTTTTTTGATCCGGCAACACCATTAAAATCGATAACAAAAATTTTCGTCAACTCAGTACCCGCAAAATCCAGAAGGCAAAAATTTCTTCTTCTTTCC
Source organism: Drosophila bipectinata (assembly GCF_030179905.1). Lineage (NCBI taxonomy): Eukaryota > Metazoa > Arthropoda > Insecta > Diptera > Drosophilidae > Drosophila > Drosophila bipectinata. The sequence goes on along the minus strand of NC_091740.1, from coordinate 13,863,185 downwards.
TTTTTTACACCGTTTTTTTTATATGGAGTTTGACAGCTGTCACTCGTTGGACAGCGGATTTTCGTCAACTCAGTACTATGCTTTAAGCCTAGTACTGAGTTGACGAAAATCCGCTCTTGAAATTCCGCTTGTGAAATTGCACTTTATTCGGCTACCGAGCTAGTGTGACCAACAAAATTAAGAAATAAGGTAATACTGAACAGCTGTTGTTTGTAAACAAAATAACAATAAACAAATATGAATTCAAATCAATTGGATTTTGGTGTTTTGTTTATGTATTTCGCCCCTAAGAAGCTGATTAGGAAATAGAAAACTGTGTCAAAATCAAAATAAAAATCAATCACAAATCATTTCAATGCCATTTTATGGAATTAAAATGCTCCTTGCGGGTCAAATCCTATATTATGGGCTTCGCCCTGACCGCACTAATTAATTTCAATTTATCCTCGCACGCCGAAAATTTTTCGGTCGGACAATTTTTTTCTTTCAAATTTTCCCTCCATGTTTTAGCTCTTCAAATAAATAAAATGATTTATTTCAAGACCCAAAATCAGCTGTTTATTTTTTTTGATCCGGCAACGCCATTCAATCGAAGACCTAAAATTTTTCTCAACTCAGTACCCGAAAAATTTAGAAGACCAAAAATTCTTCTTCTTTTTTTTTTATACCGTTTTTTTTATATGGAGTTTGACAGCTGTCAGATTTTGAAGAGCGGATTTTCGTCAACTCAGTACTAGGCTTAAAAATCAAAATTTTTCCACTGAGGAAAATTTTTTCAGAAATTGGGTTGGAAAAATTTTTTTTCATGGAGAATATAGATAATGAAGCGTAGTTTTTCATTTGTTTAAGGGGAGGGTAAGGTATTAAATATTTTTTTTTTCCATTTTTTTTTTATTTTTTAAATTGAATGCATAATATCTGAAGAATATTGTGTCAAAATTTCAAGTCAATTAAAGCAAAATTGACGAAGTTATTAGTTATTGACGAAGTTGCTTATTAACGTTTTACACTGGATTTTTTTGTGTTTAAAACTTTAAAGCGTTTTTCCCACAACTCACGTTTTCAAAGTCGGTGCCCCTCATAACTTCAAAACTACTGCACCGATCCTTTTGAAATTTTAAACACTATTTCTGTACATATTTTACGAGGTAACGCTGTCGAGTTTTTTTTTTTTTTTGTTCATAGTTTTGATTTTGCAATGAAAAATTAACCGATTTTTTCCCAAAAAATTGAGTTTTTCACTTCAAAGTCTTCGAAAAAATTAAAAAATTGCAATTTTCAAAAAACCTTTACAGCGTTACCTGGGGCGAACTATTATCTAACGAATGAATTTTCATTTTTTGATTACAAATGATCCAGCACCGAGTTATGAGGGGCACCGCAATTCAACTTTTTTTGGCGACACGTCCGGACAATTGCTACCATTGCCATATTTTTAAATATTTTTTTGTAAAAATTTGATAAAACATTCTTCTAATGTCATACTTTAATATACCGTGGGTTGAATAAATAAATTTTAACTGTGTCGTCAGGAAAAAAATCACAAAAACATGGCTTTTTTCGCATGATTTGACCTTACCCTCCCCTTAAGAAATGTTGCTAGCAAAGCTTTTTTAAAATAAAATACTCAATTTTAGTGCCCATTCCAACTTTTGAATTAACGAAAAATGAAATAAAAAAATACGTTTTTTTCGCTCAGTGAATTCTCTGCTCTCATTGTTTTTCTCTGCTACGCACACACACAAATTTTAAACATGTGTTAGTTCTGCTCCCCACTGCTTTAATTCAAACTATTTTGAGGGAAGTGACATTCTGTAGGTCGGTGTTGTTGGATTGCAGTGTGAGGCAGCAGTTTTATTTCTTCAGATATGCAAGTGTCTGCACTTGCTGGTTGAAAGCGATACGCGAGAGTTTAGCACCATTGATTTTTTGATTATGACTTGGACCATTGATTTATGTCGTTTAGAAGTGGGTCTAAGTTGAGCCTGTTTTGTATTTTTCCTAGCTTGTAAGTTAATGTGAAGTCTTCTGCGTATCCAGTAAATTCGATTTTTTTATGATTAGTTATTATTTTATTTAGTTGGTTAACAAAGGGTTGTCGTTTTCATTTAGCAGAGCTAGAGGGTCAGAAACCGATTTTCCTTTCTAGTATATAAGTCGTAATGGTCGGGATCGGTCGACTATATCCTATAGCTGTCATATAACTGATTGATCGGAAATGGTATAACTTTGGTGTTTTAACTTAAATCACTTTATAACTTTTTTAACTCTTAAAACTTTTAAGAGTTAGAGAGTTCGGATTTTACATGAGTGCTGTGTTTGGCAAAATAATAGACATTTTTTTTCTCAAGGAAAACATATGATGTGTTTGTTTTTTTTGTACTTAATCTCTAAATAACAATCTAATTAGACGAGAAAAATTCAAAGATAGCGAAAAAATGTTCAATTACCTCTTAATTTTTATTTTGATCCTTATCTATGTTCTAATCGTACGTTCGCGACCCAAAACATAATTTAAGGGGTTACGCCACCCTGAAATTTTCAAAAAATTTCAATTTTTACCTAATTTAAAAGATTATATTCTTGACGTCCCCGAAGACAATATCTTGATAATTATGGAAGTTATGTTCATTTGAAGTCGGCGCGGCAGGAGGGCACCTAAGACACTTCTTTTTCTTCTTTTGCGTTTTTCTCGAAACCATTTTTTTCAAGACGGTGGGCATGATAACGCAAAAACTGTTCAACCGATTGACTTGAAAATTTAAACACATCTTCTTACATAGATTTTCCATAGAGTAACGTAGGATTTTTTCGATCCAATGGATAGACATTTTTTTATGCAATTTTTAGTACGAAATTTGTGGTCCAAAAAATTGAGTCAATTTTTGAAGTGCTCTCATTTGCGTAATTTTTTTTTTTTCTTAAACGGCTACGTCACTCTGTTTCAAATTTATCACTTTTAAAAAAAAAATTTTGTTTACTTGTTTCCTATGAAAATTGACACGTGAATCATGCCCACCATCAAGGAGCACTCCGGAGAAACCGATGATTGCCGATGTTCATATCTCCGCCATTTTGCATTGAAAACAAGTTTTTTTTAGAATTTATAAAGCTCATTAGTTGTATTGAATAGAAATAAAAGTGGAAAAATCCTATCTCAACTAGTTTAGTCACAAGAAATTCCTGAAAAACCGTCCCGTTTCCACGCGGTCAGGGTGGCGTAACACCTTAATTGTAATTGCTTCGCATTAAGTGAAAGCAGGTGGATGAAACTTCATGTGTTAAGCCATTTTAGTATTAACTATAGAAATTTAAAAAAAAAAATTCCGACTCTTTCAAACAAATTTCTTTATATTATTTAAACTTTGCAAACTTTGCACACACCCTTCTATCCTTTGCACGCAGTATATAAGTCGGAACGGCCGGGATCGGCCGACTATATCCTATATATATATAATAAATTCTTTCTCTATGTTACATTTATCCACACGACTACAATAAACCCTTGTACCCTGCGAGTATACCCTACGGCTATAAAAAGTTTCTATCGAATTTGACGAGACCCAACGCGTTGACGTTGCCAATTCGTCAAAAAAAAAACAGTTGTATTAATTTGTGGCGGGGCTGCCAAGACACTAAAGAACCCTAAACACTAATCAACACTAAAAGAGTTAGAAAACAACACTAGAACTGTTTTTAACTAACACTGCACTATTGGCGCGTAAACAGAACTTTTTGAAAAGGCTGTTTAAAAACCGCCTACCGCGAGGTAGGAAGAACTACCGAAGCCGCTCCGGCAGTAAAGATAGCCGTGCTAGCACGTGCCGTTCGCAGCGCCCCCATCAACGCGGAGATAAAGGTCGTATCGGCAGCGATGAACCGGTGCGACGAGCTGGTAGTGGCCTCATTGCTTCGGGTGGCCGAGTTGGAGACTAGGCTCACCATGCCCACGATGCCTGGACCGTCGAACCACGTCGACGCTGCGCAGGCCGGACCACCAATAGCCCCGGTGCCGGTCCCCCGTACCAAGGTGCGGGAGAGTTGGTCCTGCGTCGTGGGTGCCTTCTGTGCTATGAATATGGATGAGCAAGTTGTATGTGTAGCAGGTGACTTGTAAGCGTGTTAAGTGGTGGACACTTGATTTGAAGACCCAGCAACGGTTCCTCCGATCTCTGCGGAAAAGATGGGCTCGAAAGGCCAGAAGGTCCGATGCGGAATGCTTGGCCCAGCTTAAAGATAAGTTACATACTCGGACAAACGAGTTTTAATTTTTATACCCTTGCAGAGGGTATTATAATTTTGTCCAAAAGTGTGCAACGCAGTGAAGGAGACATCTCCGACCCTATAAAGTATATATATTCTTGATCAGGATCACCTCCTAAGTTGATATGAGCATGTCCGTCTGTCTGTCTGTCTGTCGTCCGTTTCGACGCGAACTAGTCTCTCAGTTTTAAAGCTATCGTCTTGAAACTTTGCACACACCCTTCTTTTCTTTGCACGCAGTATATAAGTCGGAACGTCCCGGATCGGCCGACTATATCCTATAGCTGCCATATAACTGATTGATCGGAAATGGTATAACTTTGGTGTTTTTAGAGTTAGAGAGTTCAAATTTGACATGAGTGCTATTTTTGGCAAAACATTACGACATGCCAAATTTCATAAGGATCGGCCTATAGCTGCCATATAACTGAACGATCGGAAATGACCCAACTTTCGTGTTTTTGAAGATAGAAAGCTGGAACTTGGTACAGATTCTATTCTATATACAGATTTTTGGTCAGTTCATCCAACCTACCAAATTTCATAAGGATCGGCCAACTATATCCGATGTTTGCGACATATATCCAGTTTCAACTGCAAGGGTATATCAACTTCGGCTCCGCCCGAAGTTAGCTTTCCTTTCTTGTTTTTTTTTTTTTATAAGATTTGAAAGTTTTATTTACAATCTGTCCTCAGTTAGGAACAGTTATTAATACAATAATCACATTTTTTAAGTGAACCTTGACAATAGGAGTTTGATAAATACAATTCATGAATCTAAAAAGTTCATTTAGTAAATTTATTAAATCCAGTGGATATTTCCTCTTGAGTCTTCTGGTGGTGGTGCTGCTGTCCAGCAAATTGGTGGTACATGTGTGATGTCGTGTTAGCTTGTCCTTGTATTTAGCGGCGAATCTTCTAACTTCAGCGCTGCCTGTAGGGATGCCCAGTTGAGCATGAATAGTCAAATTGTCATAGTAAGGATGAGCCCCAGACAGCGTCCTGAGAGCTCTGTTCTGTGCCAGAATGAATGACTTTCATATTGCTTGGACTCGCTGTGCCCCACAGTTGGATACCATACGACCAAACTGGCTTTACTATTGACTTATATATTAGTAGTTTTACCCTCAGCTTCAGGGTTGACTTTGTCCAATCAACTAGTAAAGGTGTCGCAGCTTTTCCTGTACTTGCATTCGTTTGCCCAGTAGATGGGTCCTCCATTTCAGACGCCTTAAGGTAAATGTAGTTTGGGCGGACATGCTTGCCGAGACTAGGAAAGTTGTGTCGTCTGCATATGTTGCGGCTAGCAAACCTCCTTCATCTATAACAGGCATATCTGCTGTGTATAGTGTGTAGAGTATTGGACCAACAAAACTGCCCTGCGGGACACCTGCTTTAATGGGCCTATGGGCCTAAATGACCTGTCATTCAAATATGACTTGAGGAAGGCGTAATGCTCATGGGGTACGCTCCTTTTTATTTTCATTAGTAGTCCTGGATGCCAGACCCTGTCAAATGCCTGCTTGACGTCAAGGAAAACTGCGCAACAATATTTCTTCTCCTCCAGGCTGTTTAGAATCTTTTGTACAATCCTGTGGCATTGCTCCGGGGTGGCGTGACAACGCCTGAAACCAAATTGATGGTCTGGAATCAAGACAGCCTTGTCTAATACAGTCTGAAATCTGCGTAGAAATACTCTCTCAAGTAACTTGGATAGTACTGATATTAAGCTTATCGGCCTGTATGAGGCAAGATCAGCTTGAGGCTTTCCTGGCTTCGGAATGAAGATGACCTTCGCCTTTTTCCAGTCAGAGGGGAATGTGTCTGGATCTTTAGGGGCCATGTTGGCCTTGGCCAACATTCTTATATGCCGGGCAGCCTTTGTAGAAGGCAGGATGATGTCCGTGCCAGTGCACGCATTTTGCCGCTCCTTTTTGATTCTTCCTGCACTCGCTTGGGCTGTGTTCTTCACATCATTCGACACAGCGATGCTGCAACTTGCAATATCGCTGGCTATGACCAAATCCTTGGCAGCGTGGGGGTTCCACCGTGACCACAGAGTGGCAGACTTTATTCACACTAAAAACCTCTTTGTGGTTGCTAGACGGCTCTAGATTAAGAAAAAATATAGGTAGCGGATTTTTAGAGATGTGCCCTATGGCATTGTGCACATCACGGACTGCATGTCCTTGACGCCGGAAGTCCTCCTTGATATCGTCTAAGTCGGTGGAGTGGTGGATTCTCTTAACTACAACTATGTAGGTTGTAGTTACAACTTTCTTGGGCTGGAATGTATAGTACCTTTTTTTCGGCGCTATTAAGCTGGGATTTAAGGGCAGAGTACGGGGGGTCTCGCCAGTCCATCGTGTTGCTTTTGACCGCGATTGGCCGCAAGATTGTGTAAATAAAAGTAGTTTTATAATTGTTTGGTTTTTGAAAAAATGTTTGATTTTTTAACAAATAATAAAACAATAAGTTAGGTTCAAAGCCTATTAAATGAAGATGCTAACATATGAGCACAATCCCTGGGGTCATGTTTACAAAATTCTGCGAGAGTGTGACAAGAATAGGGACACAGGGGTGTGTGCCCTACAGGTAGGAGGCCAAGTGCTTACAACCTGGAAGGACTGTGTGGAATGCTTGTTGTCCGAACTAGGGCGGAGGAAAGCTCCTGACATGGATGGGTTAATAGCGGATATTTGTACAAGTGTCTGGAAGGCGATTCCGGATCACTTGTATGAATTGTATGCAAAGTGTGTGAGTGAGGGGGTCCTTCCAAGTGCGTGGAAACTTGCAAAAGTTCTGGAGCGAGCGCTGGTGGAACGGCTGCAGGAGAGTGTGGGGAGTCAATGTCTGATAGGCAGTTTGGCTTCCGGGAGGGGAAAATTGTGAAAGACACTTAGAGGTATGTTAAGGCTTGACGACTCCAGCATAAGGTATGTGAAACAAGTGAAGTAGCTGGGCTTGACCGTTTAGGAACGGTTATTCTTCACACTATACCTTGCCAGTATTAAGAACCAGTTGGTGGGTGCGGTTGGGAAATTGCGCCGAGTTTTGAGTAATGAAGGGTGCCTCATCAGGAGAGCGGTCCGCACTATGTAAAGTGACTTATTTTTGCTTGCGGAACAAGTAGAGCGAGATAGTATCGTCTGTTGCTGGCAGTGCGAAAATTTGCAGTGTGCAGCGTGTCATATTGTTGGGGAGTATGCCTGTGTGTCGCACTGTCTCTACAGAAGCAATGAAAGATTTTTTTGGAGCAGTTCCCCTTGAGTTGGAGATACGGCGTCAAAGCTCAAGAAGGGGCGGTCATTGCTGGAGAACGAATGGCTGTATCTTGAAGTGTCGGGAGGGAACGAGGAGAGTTCAAGGCCCAGTGAATTCGGAGATGACTGCTTCAGTGCGTTGCACACTGTTGAATAAAATTATAATAACCCTTGCAAGGGTATAACTAATAAAATCAAAATACATTGTTTTTCTTATCTATCTAATCAAAAATATTCACTTTCGGCAATAAAAAATTTTCCAAAATTTTTTTAGATTCCATGACATGGTCCAAACCACGAACACTTGGACAGCCACCATTACCACGTTCTTTGCATAGCTCGACGATGATCGCTAACAAAATGTATGTATTTGGTGGCTGGGTGCCCTTGGTTATAAATGATTCCAAGTCGACAACAGAGAGGGAATGGAAATGCACAAATACGCTTGCCGTACTTAATCTTGGTATGTAAATTAATTTAGATTTAGGATTAAAAATACCTTTTGCAGTCTTGGCCCGATTGGGCCTGTGACATTGGCCCGTGACACGTATGCTTTTTACGCATACAGCACATTTAATTTCATGAAACTTACCGAAGTAAGTTCGTGAAAGTTCCCCCTCGTGAAAGTAAAATTAGACTCGCGAGACCCATCCCAATGAAATATAATTAGATAAATCGGTTTGAATTTACACATCCGACAGCAAAAAATCTCCAAGCATAGTATCACCTGCTCCATAAACTTTAGGCTCCCCTCTGGACCAAAGTCCAGAACAAAGATAGGTTCCATCACCCACAGTTTTCGCGGTACACCTAAGGGAAGAAATTGTATTTTAAAAAATTTTTGTATACCCGGTATTTGTAGAATACAAGCACCAACATATAGACTAGACCTGTGGAAGGCAAAACGCACACATGTATAACATTTTTTCTGGTTGTATTCTGGTTGGTTCTAAATTCAAAGTATAAGAAGAGCAAATGAGAAAGTTTCTAAAAAAATTCGAGCGTGCTCACACTGTCAGTGTGCCGGAAGCCCTGCGGCACGCGTGCTATGAACAATGAGAGTTTTCCCACCACTGGACTACACTACTCATTTCATACGACAAAAAAAGGTGACGAAATTTCTTGCGACAAGCGGGCATCAGCAGGCCCCCAGAGAGAATCTTTCTCTCTTTCTTACGCTTATATTGTCATTGAAAGTTTTCTGTTTTTCAGTCAATGAAAGAAGCCCAATGAATAAGGTTGGTCTGCGCTTAGATCGATTGTTGTATGTATGCGTATTTACACATTTACATACACGGGCGCATGTTTCCGTGCGATTTCGTTTTGAAGCCAGCACACAATTTTTGATTTTTGTAATTTTTCAGGCTTGCTACCCTAAGAAACTTGGCGTATTCATTATTAAGTAATGAGTAATGAAAGTAGGGTTGTTGGTTTTTAAAAAAATATCGTATTGATGATATTTGCAGTGAAAAAAATATCAATCGATAATATTAAGAAATATCACATAAAAAAATCGATATATCGAGTATTTTTGATATTTTTTATGGTCAGCTAAAATTGAAAAAAGGTTATTTGTAAATTTAAAAAAGGTTTTAATATGTGTTTTCATCCGCCATGAACTGCAAATAAGAGCTATTTTTTATTTAAAAAGTGAATTTAAAAAACAACAAATATTTATACCCACTCTCAAGCAACTTTTATTTACGTTATTTGAAATAAAAAATAACAAAATTATTAAGGTCATTGTATTCAAATTTAATTATAAAAAAACTTAATATAAAAAAAAAAGTTTTTTAAAACTTAATTAATTTATGGAATATGTACTAAATAATGCTAATTACCTAATTATCTTATTAAATGCTCCTAATTACTCTTAATTACAAAACAAATCTTTCTTCAATGATTTAAAAAAAACTCTTTCGGTTATATGCTGGTCTGTCATTCGACTACGGGAGTCACAGACAATACATTTAATGGCAGAAGCCAACCGTTCAGATGGAACCGTACTTCCAGGCGTAATAAGATAACTTAATGCCAATTTCTGGCTTAAGAGTGACCAAACATAAAATATCGGAAATACCAACTCAAAAATATTATTATCGACTATTTTTGCCCAAAAAATATTCCGATAATAATATTTTTTTAAAAGAAAATATATCGATATATTGATATTTTGATATATTTCCGACATCCCTAAATGAAAGTAATTATTAAGTAATGAGTAATGAAAACAAAAATATTTTTACTTGTTTATATTTAAATATTTAATCATTCATTTTATATTTGTTTAGGAATACGATTAATTAATTTTTATTAATTAATAATAATAATAATTCACCTTTGTGAATTTGTTTAAATATCGTTGTATAAAAGTTTTATAGATAAATTTTTCAATTTTTTTTTGCATTATTTTGTTCAACAAATTTTTTTCCAAGAACTGAAAGGTAAACATAAAATTTGACTATCAACCGTTTGTTTTTTTTTGGAAGCTCTGTGGCAACTTGGTGTACACAACGAAATAATTAATTGAGCTGATCATATCAGTTTTCGTCGTTGTGTCTAACCAGTCAAGTCTGTAGCTGTAAAAAGTCTGTAAAAGTTACTTTTTGATTGAAAAATAAATAAAACAAGTAAGATCTGATGACAAATTAGTTTCTGTAATCTAAGTTTTCGTTTATTTTAGTAACAATGCCTAAACAAAAATATCTTTCGGATGAAGAGCGAGTCAGAATATTGGCATATCGTGAAACTGGGATATCTTTGCGTAAAATCGCATCGAAAATGGAAAGAAGTTTTTTCACAACTCAAAAGTTTCTAAAAGATCCTGTTAATTATGGTAAAAAGCCACGTTCAGGGCGCCCACCCCTTGTGCAAGATCGCACTAAACGGCGAATAAAATATTTGGCGGTTGAAGAAAACTTGAGCGCTGCTGAAATTTGCCAAGAACTAACCCTTCCAGTTTCAAAGCGTCGAGTCCAAAAAATTTTACGAGCAGATCCGTTCATTTCATATGAAAAAAAAGTGTCAAATGCCAACTTCTCCCACGACACAAAACTTCCCGCATGCAATTTGCAGAGAGGCTTAAATTTTAAGACCAGGAATGGAAAAATATTGTTTTTAGCGACGAAAAAAAATTTAATTTGGATGGTCCAGATGGCTATCAATATTATTATCGCGATATCAGGACCCCCAAGCAAGTTAATGTGTCGCGCAATTTTTAAGGTGGTTCTCTTATGGTATGGGTAGCTTGGATTTGCAGGAAAGAGTCCGAAAAATATCTGGAGCTCCTTGACGATGCTCTTATAATTTTGGTGAAAAATTTTTCGGGAATTCTTGGACATTTCAGCAGGATAATGCTGCCATCCATGTTTCAAAATACACAAAAAGTTTTTTGAAGAAAGAAATATTCCAGTTTTGCGCTGGCCTCCTAAAAGTCCTGATCTAAGCCCGATCGGAAACCTTTGCGGAATCCTGTCCAGCAAGGTTTATGCGCATGGGCGGCAATTTGGCTCTTTAAAGGATTTAAAGGAAGCTATTGTAGCTGAATATGACAAAATGTATGGATTACTTCTTAAAAATTTGGTGAATTCAATGCCAGACCGCATATTAAAGGTTGTTAATCATAATGGAAGACATATTTAGCTTATCCCTCTAGGCCCCAATTGTAGAAATATTAAAAGAAATAAGTTGGGTAATTTTTTTTGGGATAAAATATAGCTTTTAATTTCAAATATGACCTCAAGAAGTTTGTACTAGTCTTAGTTTACCTGTAAATCGAACAAAGGTAAATAAGTGCCTCAAGGCACTCTTGGGGCTTTAAGTAAATTTTTTCGTACATGATTTTATTCTAATTTTTGATTATGGTACTCAAAGAAACAATTTTTATTTGCCGTACAGCACAAGTGCAAATTACATTTTGTGCACCTTTATTGTGTTTGGGATTTCTTGCAGTGCTTGCACCATCTTTTGCCACTGTCTCGACTCATCCAAACAGGAAAATGGTTGACTTCATCAAACCGTACATCTGAAACTGGATGCTTTGATTTTTCACCAACTGTGAGCGATGGCTTTGAAGATCTCGGTGTGGATGGGGATTGCATGGTCCAACCTGGTTGTGCAATTCGCTGGGATGATGGTGACGGAAATTTTCAATCATAATCACGGAATGTGCGACCGCGTTTACGCTTGCATTGATATGCCACTAAGCCAGCAGCAATTGATTCCCGAAACTCCGGAAGCTCCAACAACTTGTCTGTGCTCTTGTTTTCTTTTTTAATGCGCCTGTATAAAACATACGCATTTGTTGCTGCCATATCAACCAAATGGTAAAAAATTCTTGTCATTGCATCTTGTGTTTTTGCTCGAATATGATAACGACCCATAAGCCCATCAATGAGGTCAACACCGTCCATGTGGGCATTATATTCCCGAATAATTTGGGGACAATCAACCTCAATATGTCTTTTAGATTTCTTGTCATAACGAGCTATCTTTGCTATTCCTTCATTTGTATTTAATTTCAAAAATGGCTTAATACCAACATAAGTTGATAGCAAGCAAACGGCTTTATTGTCTTTCCATAACACATTTGTTATATCGATGCCAAATGACGAACCGACATACTCAGTCGAAAAACCTCTCGGCTGTTTCCTGATCGAAATGTCATTCGGAAGCTTGCAATTTGGAATGCGATTAACACGCACTGTTCCTAGGCTATATATCCCTTTAGCACGCAGATAAACCATCAACGGTAAAGAAGTGTAAAAGTTGTCAAAATAAATGATGTAGTTTTTGAAACTTTCTACCGTTTTTGTCAGGCGTACAACAATGTTTGCCGACGGTCCAAGATCTGGATGAGCAGGCAAGATAACGTTGTCACCTGCACCACTATAAATTTCAAACCGGTAGGCATAACCAAATGAGTCGCACAACACAAACAGCTTAATACCCCACTTATGCGGCTTATTAGGCATATACTGCCGAAGGTGGTGTCTCATTTTTGTGCTGCACATTTGTTCATCGACGCAGAGTCGTGCTTGCTTTGGCACGGAGTCAAACCTCTGGTTAAGGTGATCTAAAAACGTACGCGTGCGATACAGTGAATCGTATCCTGGCTCACCTTTCTGGATTCGCTTGCTCTCATCCCGCAGTGAAAAGTATTTTTTGATTTCCTCAAACTTGTTTCGCGACATGGTGTGTTTTATAGGTCCTAATGCATTTATACCCCAGTAGCTTTTTATATTCGAGTATCGATAAATTGACATGTAAATTAAAATTCCAATGTAGTGATGGGCATCGTCAATGCTGAATTTGAATTGATTGTTTATGTTTTTCGTTAGTGCTGACCGAATGGTTTCTTCAACAATCATATTCATAATCTGTGAATCGAAGAAGTAACAGAAAATCTGCAAAGGTGTTGCAAGTTCCTTTATACTATCTGGGAGTGAAGAATCTCCCCGAAAAGCTATGTCGTTGACATGTAACTGCATCGACTGCTGCCTCCATGTTACCTTAGTTGGCACCTTGTTTATTAATTCAACACCTGTTCATAAATTAATTACTTATTTTAGTACCACTTTATGATTTAGATTTCTTACCGGCACAATTAAAACCACCAGAAGAAGGCTCAGATGTACACACTGAATATTCAATTGTCGGCAGTGGTGAACGAGGTCTCTTTTACAGGATTTTGGGTATTTTCTAGCTGCTGTACGTTTTCCTTGACAATATCTCCGCTATTGTCTATAAATGAAATAGTTTCGGCGTCCTCTAATGCCGCGTTAAGTGATTCTACTAAATCCAAGCTGTCTTCATCGTCATCACTAGAATTACCCAAGAGTTCCTCGTCCGTTTCAACATCATTGAACAAATCCAGCAACTGTTCATCGGTCAACTCGGATAATTTAAACCGTCTACGCATTCGACCTGCCATTTCGGTTTGTCTTCAATGAGAAACCATTTAATAAACAGAAACAAACACAAAAATTGCATGCAATTGTGAAAAAAGCGGTGTTTGTAAAAGGTCGCGTGGTGTCCCAACAGTGCCTCAAGGCACTTATCACAATTTCACCGCTGCAACGCACTTGTTGTATAAAATTGCTTATATACAACTTGATTTGGATAATATAATATCTTACCTTCAAGAAAAATAATTTTTATTTGGCTGCTTTGAAGTTATTTAACTTTTATTAATTAACATAAACACACTACGCATCTCACAGCAATTTTTGCACGCGAATGCATGATGCATGTAAAAAACACAGAAAAAGTACCGTTTTAAAGCTTCGGAGAGCTATGAAAGCTTCCACTCATAAGTTCACAATTTTATTGTAAACTGACAAATATAATTCAAATTATTAAAAGTTGTTTCATTTTTTAGATAATACAAATTATATAATAAGTGCCTTGAGGCACTCTTGGGTATTAGAGGGTTATAAAGATAATAAAACAAACAAAACCTACTTCTATTAACATTATTCTAATTCGATCAGTTCATTTATTTCGTTCTAAAATAAATTACATTATTTTTAAGAAAATGTTCTTATAATTTTTTTAAATATAAACAAATGAATCTGATTAGGTTATTTTGTAAATTAAAAATTAAAATTAAACTTATTTTAAAATCATAGAGAATTTTGTTTTAATAACAACTTTATACGGTGATAAGGTGAATTATTTCGCAGACCTTATGTAGATGAATTTTTATTAAAAAGGTATACTTTCAACAAACCGAATCCGTTGAAGTTTTTTTTAATCTATAAGTCATTTGAAGAACTAACAGAATATATAATAATAATAACATGATTTTATGGAATCTTATAAGAATATGTAATTAAATTTAAAAAGTCCATCGAAAATAAGTATATTCCAATACATAAGTTTATTTGGCTTGAGTAAATTGGGATTAATTGACTGTTCTTTAGAGAAAAACAAGAAAGGAAAGCTAACTTCGACCGGAGCCGAAGTTGATATACCCTTGCAGTTAAAACCGGATATATATCGCAAACATTGAATATAGTTGGCCGATCCTTATGAGAATATGATAATATAACCCAATTTATAGTAATACAAAATTTAAAATAAGTCCCAAACTTCTTTCTTCAAAAATACCAAAGTTGGTAGGTCGGATAAACTGACAAAAAATATAATCTGTACCAAGTTCCAGCTTTCTATCTTCAAAAACACGAAAGTTGGGTCACTTCCCTCTCTTTCTTTCAAGCGAACGGTCGTGTTTTTTTGTGCGCACTGCGTTTATGACAAATATTGGTAAACCGGTGTTTACATACTTTGTGAATTAAATCTTGTGAATCTTAACAATCTTAAAGCCTAAAACAGCCAAGTGTGCCGATTTCACTGCATCAGTTTCGGATGCCATTTCCCGTAGGTCTGGTATTCATTATTGTTGTGAAAATTGTCGTGCTGTGCAAGGCGTAATGAGGTCGTTCATGAGGCAGACCAAAAATGGATTTAAAGAGCTGATCACTGGTTTTCGTAAAATCAATGAACAGCTCTGTGCGCTTGACACTCAATTTAGTGGCCTTTAGCTGCTAAATGAGTCCCCTAAGCGTAAGAATTGGTATTCCACAGTCCGGACCACCGGCACCGACTGATGCTGCAGTTCTCGTACCTGCGACACCAAAACCCTTAAAGGTGATTCCTCCATCGAAACATATATTTGTTTCTCGGCTTGCCCCTGATACTTCAGAGATTGATATCTCGGCTTATATCAAAGTCAAAACTAAAGCCGATATAAAGGTGGAGAACATAGCTAAATTTAAATATAATTATACAAGGCGCACGTCTTCTTTCAAGATTCGTGTGCCCGCGCTGATGTTCAAGACGATTTGTTCTCCCAGTTTTTGGCCAGAGAATCTTTTCGTCCAAGAACATTAGCCTAGTTCCGTGAAAAAAAAAGTTAATAAACCAGTGGAAGTGAGACTTCCCAATATCGGAACCACTGACCAACCCTCCACCTCTTCTTTGGCCACTAACCCAAAAAACTAGTTTCCCCACTAACTCTTACCTATCAGAATACTAGGGGGCTACGTAGCAAACTCCCCAAGCTATATTCTGATAGTTCTTTCTTTGCATCCCATATAATAGCATTTACAGAAACTTGGTTAAATCCGGAGATCTTTAGCTCCGAAGTTTTTCCAAGTAAGTACACCACTTTTAGACGGGATCGATCTCAGCGAAGAGGAGGTGGAGTCCTCATTTCGGTAGACTCTACTTTTGCTTCTGAAGAGGTGAAATCCCAAGAGTTTGGTGACATAGAATTTATTTGCGTTAAAATCACTATGTCCGTGAAAGCTTTATACATTACATGTTCATATATACCTCCTATTTCTGAACCGCCCACATATTGGCAGCATTTGTCCGCTATTCGATACGTCTCTAATCTTATGACGGATCGTGACCAACTCGTAGCGGTGGGCGACTTTAATATCCCAGAATTAAAGTGGTCCAACGTCGATAACTCACCATCTTTGTCACTTATAACTTACCATGACTTCACCGCGGGCATGTTTAACATGTCCCTAGGTCAGATCAATCATGTTAGAAATTCGCTAGGTCGGCTCTTAGACTTTGTATCTGATCCTGATGGTACTGCTCTCTCCAGAGCTTTTCCCCTTTCAACCACAGAGGATCCATATCACCCCACGCTGGAGGTCTCAATCGAAACCACTCCTGGTATCGATCAGATATCTCCGAGCGTGGTAAATAAGATTCGCTGTTTCCGTAAAGCTGATTTTCAGAAACTTAATAGCCTTATCGATACATTTGACTGGTCTGATATTCTGGCGTGCACTGATCTTAATGTCACTTTAGAAAAATTTTATTTTACTTTAAATAAATTTTTTGACTCATGTGTGCCTTGGAAACATCCGTCCGCTTCAACAAATCCTCCTTGGTATACAAGGTGCCTCACTAACCTAAAAAATAAAAAAAATAAGCTTTTACTTAAATATAAAAAAACCTGCAGTAGTGTTGATTTCTCAAGATACCTACTAGCTCGATCGATTTTTACCGTGCATAACGCTGAATGTTATAGGAATTATATTGACCGCTGCCGGATTCAATTTACTCAGGATCCAAAGCAGTTTTATAATTTTGTAAACACTAAGCGTAAACACGTATCTTTTTCACCTCTGCTTACGTTTGAAAATTCCTCTGCGACTTCGGATCAGGCCATTGCCGATCTATTCGCAGAATTTTTTCAAACAACTTATTCTTCTCCTAAATTGACTAATCAGCCTTATGCATATAACATTCAAGCAGCAAATCTTATTTTCTGTCCGTCTTTTTCTGAGAATAACTTATTATCTGGTCTTTTAAGGGTAAAACCCATTTATTCGCCAGGCCCCGACGGAGTACCAGGCTGTGTGCTAAAATACTGCGCCAGGGCTCTGTGCAAACCTCTTCTAAGACTTTTCAACTTATCTTTGGAAACCTCGATTTTTCCCCTTAAGTGGAAGGAATCATTTATAATTCCCCTACATAAAAAAAGTAAAAAGTCCGATGCTGCCAACTACAGAGGCATCTCTAAGTTGTCGGCAATTCCAAAGTTATTTGAAAAATTAATTACCCCTCATTTGCAACACCTTTGCTCTTCGATTATCACTCCTTGTCAGCATGGCTTTATTAAGCGTCGCTCCACCACCACAAACTTATTGGAGTTGACATCCTTTGTCATAGATGGCTTTTGTAAGGGATATCAAACCGATGTAATTTACACAGACTTCAGCAAAGCATTTGATTCAGTTAACCACTCACTCTTGTTGAGTAAACTGAATATGCTGGGTTTTCCTAAAGACCTCTTGACGTGGATCTCCAGCTATTTAGATGGAAGGACACAAAGAGTCTTATTTAAAAACATACAGTCCCGTCTGGTCCGTGCTACATCCGGCGTCCCTCAAGGAAGTCATCTTGGCCCGTTATTATTTACGCTTTTTATAAACGACTTGCCCCCTGCTTTAACGAACTCTCTAGTTCTTATGTATGCAGATGATGTAAAGCTTTGTCTTCAGTACAAATCCATCTCTGCCCAATGCAGTCTTCAGTCTGACCTTGATAACTTTCAAAAATGGTGTTTGGCTAATGATCTAATACTTAATGGATCAAAATGCAAACATATGTCTTTTTATCGTTCTTGCCCTCTGCAAGCTACTTATTCTATTAATGGGATTGCCTTAGAAAAATTAACCCAGGTTAATGATCTCGGCATCCTATTACACATCAAACTTAAATTTTCCGACCATATTTCCTTAATGGTTAATAAGGCTAAAGGAGTCCTTGGTTTTATCAAAAGGTGGTCAAAAGAATTTAATGACCCCTATATAACCAAAACATTATTTATTTCCTTGGTCCGTCCTATACTGGAGTATGGTTCATGTGCCTGGAGTCCCCAATATGGAGTACATAAGGACCGCATAGAATGTTCGCACTTAGAGGACTATACTGGGATCCAAATCTTCAGCTTCCATCCTACAGTAGCATACTTTTACTTATAAACTTACCTAGCTTAACAAATCGTAGGACAATGATCGGTGTAGTTTTTCTGCATAACCTTAATAACGGGGATGTAGATAGCCAGCATTTACTAACACGTTTAAAATTTAACATTCCTAATAGAAGGACTCAAAACTTTAGTCCTCTGTTCCTTAGCCGTTGTAGTTCGATATATGCACTGCATGACCCTTTTAGGGTATTATGTTTGAACTACAATGGTCTCTACTCTATTAAATCTCTTTCCTGTCCCTCTAACTTAAAATATAGAATTTTAAATTTCCTTACTAACTCCTCTTAGCTTAAATTTCAAATAGCTTAATATGTACTAACAAATCGTTTCTCGAGCGCCCCTCGGTCGTCTGGGCCTCTAAGCTTCTTTATGATGAATACAGGAATGCTAGCTGATGCTCTTATTGATGCACAAGCCATATCAAAATTCTGAAAGACCGCGAAAAAAAACACTTTGGTGTTCCTGAAAATAGAAGTTTGAGACATTTTTTATATTTTGTATTGTTATGAATTGGCAATTTTTTAATTTTTTAATTTTTGGCAAACTAATACGACATGCCAAATTTCGTAAGGATCGGCCGACTATATCCTATAGCTGCCATATAACTGAACGATCGGAAATGACCCAACTTTCGTGTTTTTGAAGATAGAAAGCTGGAACTTGGTACAGATTATATTCTCAGTTAATCCGACCTACCAAATGTCATACCGATCGGCCGACTATATCTTATATCTGCCATATAACTGAACGATCGGAAATGGGTTTTGGTTGAAATACCAACTTTGGTATTTTTAAAGATAGAAGCTTGAGACTTTTTTTTTTTAGATTTTGTATTGTAATAAATTGGATGTTTGCGATATATATCCGGTTTTAACTGCAAGGGTATATAAACTTCGGCTCCGCCCGAAGTTAGCTTTCCTTTCTTTTTTTTTTTTTTTTTTTTTTTTTTTTTTTTGGAAAATGCATCCACATATACTTATTTTTCTGGGGTATTTTCCGAATCAATAAATTTCATACTGAGATAGGAACAGGGCATAGATACGTCCGTATAATACCTAATATAAAAGAATCGTATAATACCTATTTGAGGTCTGCATGATTAGCTTAAAAACGACATTCAAATGCACAACCTTGAAAATGAATTGAGTGAGACGAAAATTAATGATTGAGTGAGTGCGACTGTGTAGGTCTCACTCGCACAACATTCGGGGGATGAATACCGAATTGAATGAGTTAGAGTTACAGGTCGCATTCGAGTTGTTTCGAATGCATTCTAGAATGTTCGATACAACTATGCACATTTGCCTGTATTTTTAGACGCTGATAATAAAATAATTTAAAAGTGGAAGTAAGTCATTGCTTTTTTTTCAGAAAAATTCATTATTATGCTGTATATTTTATATACATATTTTACTGTTATGTATGTAAAAATATTTTTAATATTTATAATATAAATATATATTTTATAATATATATAAAATAATTTAATTTGGAAAAACCTAAGAAAACTAAAAAAAAAACACTAAGAAAATAATAACAGTTAAAAACCATAAGTAAAAAAACTCTTTCATCATTATTCACCTTTCGGTCAATTTCCTCATTGTTAAAGAAGAATTAAAAAAGCGTTTTGCTCAAGAAAAGAAAATAAATGAATGCATAGAGTGTGTTAAAAACCATTCGAGACATTCCAAAAGCACTCTTTTTACTTCCCACCCCAACTCACTCTGTTTCAAAGCAAGAGAATGCCCATGAGTTAGAATGCTCTCTCTGTCTCTCACTCCCTCTCACTCAATTCGTTGTGTCTCTTGCACTCATTCATTCTATTCCATTCGGATGTATTCTATGGCTGAGGCAATAAGAATGTATTCCTGCACCCCTCTAATACCTACATATATCAAAAATTAAAATGTTGAATTTGACAAAAAACCAATCGGTCAAAATAATAGTAGTGAAAACTTGCAAGACATACCACAGCCTAAATAAATTTTGTAAAAATTTAAAATCGATTGATTTTTGTAAAGTAATATTAAAATCATTTATTTTTTTTTATTTTTATTTTATTTCTTTTTTTTTTGTCGGTAAACTATTATTTGTGCTTCAGTTAGGTTAAAAGCCTTTTCAAAAGTCCAAAAAAGTGTCATGTCCTCTAAAAAAAGTATCTAAAGCAGGGGTGGGCAAGCCTATGGCTCCTCGGGCTCTCAAGGCTTCCCCCTGTTATTCGTAATTTTTGGCGCCAGCAAATCGGGCCAGACGATCGAGTCGCGCGGTCAGTGAGCCGTGAAGATTTACAAAAAACAATGCTACACAAATTTTGAAGCAGGTAGCGAGCCCGACCCCGCGGTCCCGAGTTTGCAACAACAATTATTAAGGGTCCGTTTGCGCACAACGCGACGACAACCATCGCGAGGGTGGTGGTTGTTGTTGAATTTTGTTGTTTGGCCGAGCTGCGGCTCTGACCGTTAGATTTCGTGCCCACCACTGATCTAAAGTATCACTTCGCTTAAAATTTTTGAGTAATTTTATCTATGAAATTATTTTCTTTAATTCCCCTTCCTACTGTTCCCAAACTTAAAATATTTATACAATTTTGTTTTTACAGCCTTAGGAGACACAATTGACTAACATTTCCCCTGCCCCATTAGAAGGTTTACTGTCCTTTTCGACATATATTAAGTAGATCTCGCATTTATTATACTAGCTCATATTTGTCTTTCATTTTTAATTACTGTTCTGGATCAACCACTTGGGCTGGTCTTGAATTTTGTACTTGGGCTCACGTTCTCCCTTCCTGTATTAAATTTTAAATCACATTTCGCCTCTCGGCAGGACAGTTTTTGGCACGTTTGGAAAAGTCTGCTGTAGAACATCCTAAAGTATTATTTTAACTCAAAAACATTACTTAAATAAAAATAAATTTAATTAATATCAAACTTTTCTTTGGCACTGCTATTATTTTGACCCCAACTGTATATTAAACAAGAAAGGAAAGCTAACTTCGGGCGGAGCCGAAGTTTATATACCCTTGCATTTAAAACCGGATATATATCGCAAACATCGGATATAGTTGGCCGATCCTTATGGGAATAGGAATATATAATCCAATTTATTACAATACAAAATCTAAAAAAAGTCCCAAACTTCTATCTTCAAAAATACGAAAGTTGATATTTCTACCAAATACCATTTCCGATCGTTCAGTTATATGGCAGCTATGGGATATAGTCGGCCGATCCTAATGAAATTTGGTAGGTTGGATCAACTGACCAAGAATTAAATCTGTACTAAGTTCCAGCTTTCTATCTTCAAAAACACGAAAGTTGGGTCATTTCCGATCGTTCAATTATATGGCAGCTATAGGATATAGTCGGCCGATCCTTATGAAATTTGGCATGTCGTATTATTTTGCCAAAAATAGCTCTCATGTCAAATTTGAACTCTCTAACTCTAAAAACACCAAAGTTATACCATTTCTGATCAATCAGTTATATGGCAGCTATAGGATATAGTCGGCCGATCCGGGCCGTTCCGACTTATATACTGCGTGCAAAGGAAAGAAGGGTGTGTGCAAAGTTTCAAGACGATAGCTTTAAAACTGAGAGACTAGTTCGCGTAGAAACAGACAGACGGACAGACAGACGGACAGACGGACAGACGGACATGCTCATATCAACTCAGGAGGTGATCCTGATCAAGAATATATATACTTTATAGGGTCGGAGATGTCTCCTTCACTGCGTTGCACACTTTTGACCAAAATTATAATACCCTCTGCAAGGGTATAACAAAAATGTATAGTTAAAACAAAGAATGTAAATAATATTAATGCTGTCCGCTCCCTTAAAAGTTATTCATCGCAAGGGAATGTAGGCACCATCAGCATGAACAATTAAAAGGTACGGCATTCTGCGATCAATTTTAAAACATTATAACCATCTGTACGCAGTTGCAAAAACGACGATTACCGTTTAATATCATTGGAACTATCAGCCATATAGGTTGGTAGTAGACAATTACAAGACAATTTTTGAATTTTTGGTTTCTGACGATTTTTACGACATGTAGAAAAGTGCCAACGGGGTTCCGGATTTGGGCATTGGTCTTCGTTTCCCTGTTTCCTGCTTCCATAAATGCCTCAACATTTTTGAAATTTTTAAAAATGATCTTTTTAAGAGTTTTCTCAGCATGTGCAGATAAGAACGGGCTTGGAGTCCATCTAACCCAGACCGAACTTTTTCTATTCAACATGAAGTATAAACTACCAAGTTTAAGACTCTCGAAGCTATTAGGGTAAACTCTTATTCTCAATGGTAGCGCTAAGTACCTAGGAATTACACTAGACAGGAAACTGGACTGAAAGCCTTACACTATCCATGGAGCAAACCAAGCGATAATCTGTATCTGTCGCAAGGATATTGGGCTTGGGTCCATTCTGGTTAGTTGTGTCAAATAATATCTTTAGAAACTTATTTATTGAAAAGGAAAACAAAACCGGTTTTTCAAACTTGACAGATATATTTCTGATAATGGGTTAATGGTCAGATGGATGTGGAGGCTAATGAGCCTCTTCATTGTCTTAAGGAGAACCGACGATAGACTAATTGTTCTGAAGTTCTTGGGGGAGTAGTGCAAGGGTTTTCCTGCCTTGGGTAGTCCCAAGGCTTCGTACGCAGCCACACCTCTGGCATTAAGATTATTGAAAATATTTTTACTGATTTGTGCCAGGAAGATGTTTGGAGTTTGGAGACTTAAAGGTTTTAAAAGTGTTTATCCCCCAGTTAAGATTCCTGTTACGAAGGAGGTATTCAAGCGCAACCGATTGTCTTCTCTTGGGAGCATCCGGAAAGTGTGCGTTGCAGAGCCTCTCCCACCCGAGGTTCAAATGTACCCTACTGAGATCTTATTTAGGCGAGAGGCCTTCGAGGTCTTTTGAATGCTTGCGCAGAAACGGGTCCAGGCAGTCCTCATAAATAAGTTTTACGCAATGATCTCATTGAGCAACGATCAAAAGAACGAGCATAGAAGCTCAGTGAACCAAAGAAACGGCTTCTACTCTTACTTTTCAACTTGCAATACCGAAATGGAAAAATCGGCGATTAAGAGCAACCCGGCTCTACTGACCGCTGAAAACCAAAGGGTACGGTTTTGCTCACCCGCTCTGCTCACTCCGACTTCCGCGTCATGGAGTTCGCAGTGTAAAACAGTGCTACAATTTCTGCAACCACAGCAATTCATAATACCGCAACGTCATCGACTGCAGCGAGTAAAAAAACAACAACTTCGGAAAGTGCCAAAGCGGCCCGACCACACAGACTGAAATGGATCGCTACACCCAAATTAAGCTCAAGCTTAGCCCGCAGAGTAATCCGGCAGTAATCCGTCATTAACCGCGTCCAAAAGATCGACGAAGATGACAAAACCAGGCAATTCCAGTAGCAACAGATTTGCCCTTGACGAAGGTTGTGGAAAACCAACCAGCGCATCGCAAGAAAACACAAGCCCCCCTCCAATCTACATAACTCTAGTCAAAATTATTTTCACAACACCCAATTATTTGAACATCTTTAAGATGTTGTTACCGGAGGATGCTGCTGAAACTGCCCAACTGCTAGCCGAGCCTTCCAGGGACGCCGATCCAATACGACCAATGACTGAGGAGGAAACAGCTGAGCTCATAACCATCATGAACCACAACAAGGCCCCGGGCCCCTATCAATGCAATTGCATTAAGGGGTTACGCCACCCTGACCGCGTGGAAACGGGACGGTTTTTCAGGAATTTCTTGTGACTAAACTAGTTGAGATAGGATTTTTCCACTTTTATTTCTATTTAATACAACTAATGAGCTTTATAAATTCTAAAAAAAAATTTGTTTTCAATTCAAAATGGCGGAGATATGAACATCGGCGATCATGGGTTTTTCCGGAGTGCTCCTTGATGGTGGGCATGATTCACGTGTCAATTTTCATCAGAAAAAAGTAAACAAAATTTTTTTTTAAAAAGTGATAAATTTGGAACAGAGTGACGTAGCCGTTTTAGAAAAGAAGAAAAATTACGCAAATGAGAGCACTTCAAAACTTGACTCAATGTTTTGGGCAAAAAATTTCGTACTAAAAATTGCATAAAAAAATTTCTATCCATTGGATCAAAAAAATCCTACGTCACTCCGTGGAAAATCTATGTAAGAAGATGTGTTTCAATTTTCAAGTCAATCGGTTGAACAGTTTTTGAGTTATCATGCCCACCGTCTTGAAAAAAGTGGTTTCGAGAAAAACGCAAAAGAAGAAAAAGAAGTGTCTTAGGTGCCCTCCTGCAGTGCCGCCTTGAAATAAACATAACTTCCATAATTATCAAGATATTGTCTTCGGGGACGTCTTAAAATACGCGTAAGAATATAGTCTCTTAAATTAAGTAAAAAAAAAAATCGATTTTTTGAAAATTTCAGGGTGGCGTGACCCCTTAAAAATGTTACCACCTCCAAGCATTCCCTGACCACCAGTTTGGCTTCAGTCGGCGACACGGTACCCCAGAGAAGTGCCATCGGGTGGTGCTGTGCATCCTATACGCATTTGAAACCAAGAAGTACTGCATGGCCGTCATGCTGGACGTTAAGCAGGCGTTTGACCCAGTCTGGCATCCCGCTCTACTATATAAATTAAAGACTGGCCTACCCCGACCATACTTCCAGTTCCTAAAGTCGTTCTTGGAAGACCGTAAATTTGCTGTTAGATGTGGCGAGGCCATCTCCGGTATAAGAGAAGCTCACGCTGGTGTACCCCAAGGCAGCGTTCTTGGCCCGTTGATGTACAATGCTTACAATGCTTACCGACCTCCCTGTTCTTCAAAGGCCTGACCTGCTCGCAGCAACCTGTGCAGACGACACCGCCTTTCTTACCACCGCCGATAGCGCCATGGGGGCAGCCGAAACAATGCAATTGCAGCTTGACTTGTTCCTCGACTGGCAAAAGCGATGGAACATTGCCGTCAATAATGAGAAGTCCATTGCCACCACATTTTCTCTCTGCAAAGGCAACTGCCCTCCAGTTAACCTCAACGGCTCTCCAATCCCACAGGAAGACAATCCCAAGTACCTGGGATTCACCCTAGACAGGAGGCTTACCTGGAGGCCCCATCTGATTAAGAAGAGAAAACAGGCTGATCAAAGATTTCGATCCTTCTATTGTCTCATGGGTAGAAGATCAAAGCTGAGAACTTCCACTAAACTTCTCATTTACAAGGCCATAATACGCCCAATCTGGACGTACGGCATACAGCTCTGGGGCACTCCGAGCAAGACGAATGTCCGAACTATACAAACGTTCGAAAATAGAGCCCTTCGAATCGCCACTAAAAACAAGAAAGGAACTTCGGGCGGAGCCGAAGTTGATATACCCTTGCAGCTTAAACCGAATATATATCATAAACATCGGAAAAAGCTGGCCGATCCTCATGATAACATCATAATAAAACATCATAATAACTATATAAAAAATCTAAAAAAAAAGTCCCAAGCTTCTATCTTCCAAAATACGAAAGTGGGTATATCTACCAAATACTATTTCCGATCGTTCAGTTATATGACAGCTATAAGATTTAATCGACCGATCGTTATTATGAAATTTGGTAGATTGGATCAACTGACCAAAAATACATTCTGTACTAAATTCCAACTTGGTATCTTTAAAAACACGAAAGTTGGGTCATTTCCGATCGTTCAGTTATATGGCAGCTATAGGATATAGTCGGCCGATCCTTATGAAATTTGGCATGTCGTAATGTGTTGCCAAAAATAATTGGGCTCTTGGGTAAAATTTGAACTCTCTAACTCTAAAAACACCATGTTATACCTAAAAGATATACCATTTCCGATCAATCAGTTATATGGCTGCTATAGGATTTATGTCGTAATGTGTTGCCAAAAATAATTGGGCTCTTGGGTAAAATTTGAACTCTCTAACTCTAAAAACACCATGTTATACCTAAAAGATATACAATTTCCGATCAATCAGTTATATGGCTGCTATAGGATTTATGTCGAATTATGTCGTACTATTTTGCCAAAAATAGCTCTCGTGTAAAATTTGAACTCTCTAACTCTAAAAACACCAAAGTTATACCATTTCCGATCAATCAGTTATATGGCAGCTATAGGATATAGTCGGCCGATCTGGGCCGTTCCGACTTATATACTGCGTGCAAAGGAAAGAAGGGTGTGTGCAAAGTTTCAAGACGATAGCTTTAAAACTGAGAGACTAGTTCGCGTAGAAACAGACAGACAGACGGACAGACGGACAGGAGCAGCGCTATTACACGAGCGCTATTTTTGGCAAAATAATACGACATGCCAAATTTCATAAGGATCGGCCGACTATATCCTATAGCTGCCATATAACTGAACGATCGGAAATAACTTAACATTCGTGTTTTTGAAGTTAGAAAGCTGGAATTTAGTAGAGATTCTATTTTTGGTCAGTTGATCCAACCTACCAAATTTCATTAGGATCGGCCGACTATATCCTATAGCTGCCATATAACTGAACGATCGGAAATGACCCAACTTTTGTGTTTTTGAAGATAGAAAGCTGGAACTTGGTACAGATTATATTTTTGGTCAGTTGATCCAACCTACCAAATTTCAGGAGGAATTAAGGATCGGCCAACTATATCCGATGTTTGCGATATATATCCGGTTTTAGCTGCAAGGGTATATAAACTTCGGCTACGCCCGAAGTTAGCTTTCCTTTCTTGTTTTTTTTTTAATTTTGAACATGACCCCTTTATAAATTTTTTCAGTAATTATGCTGTTGTTAATTGTAAAAAAAAAACAAAATTATTATTGTATTGTTTTTTTTTTTTTTTATGTTGTTGTTGGGAATAAAGTTGTATATAAATAATAGTTTTTATAATAAAACAAAGCCACTTGGATAAAAGGTCAAAAGAACTTAAAGTACTCTCCTACCTTAGGCTATAATTTCACGACTATACACGACTTATTGTAAACAGCTATTTTGCAGAAGGTATTATAATTTTGATCAAACGTGTGCAACTTATATCACGACCACCTCATGAGCTGATATAAACATGTCCGTCTGCTTGTCCTGTTTTTTAAGCGAACTGGTTTCTCACTTTCGGATCAATCTAGTTCAATATTTTCACACACTCTTCTCTCCTTTGCACGCAGTCGCGAATATAAGTCGCCACGACTTTAGCTTTTTATAACCTTTCAGAGGGTATTATAATTTTGGTCAAAAGTGTGCCGTCCGTCCGTCTGCATCTGCGCGAACTAGTCTCTCAGTTTTAAAGCTATCGACTTGAAACTTTGCACACACCCTTCTTTCCTTGCACGCAGTATATAAGTCGGAACGACCGGGATCGGCCGACTATATCCTATCCTATATCCTATAGCCATATAACTGAACGACCGGAAATAACCGAACTTTTGTGTTTTTAAAGATAGAATGTTGGAACTTAGTACAGATTATATTTTTGGTCAGTTGATCCAACCTACCAAATTTTATAATTTTATATTTTATAGGCCGACTATATCCTATAGCTGCCATATAAGTGAACAATCGGAAATGACCCAACTTTCGTGTTTTAAAAGATAGAAAGCTAGAACATAGTACAGATTCTATATCTGGTCAGTTAATCTGACCTACTAAATTCCATATCGATTGGCCGACTAAATCTTATAGCTGCCATATAACTGAACGATCGGAACTGAACGATTTTTTTTAAGATTTTGTACTGTAATAAATTGGTTATATTATGATATTCTCATAAGGATCGGACAACATATCCGATGTTTGCGATATATATCCGGTTTGAACTGAAAAGGAATATAAACTTCGGCCCCGTCCGAAGTTAGCTTTCCTTTCTTGTTTTAGAGTAAGAAAGTTCGGATTGAAGGGTGTAGTCTTATGTTCCGACCTACTTTTAGAGGTTATTTAAAAGAAAAATTGTTGTAATAAAAAATAATACAATCGTTTCAATTTTCAAATATGTTTTTATAAGCATCACAAAGTATTTGAAAATATTTTGTTTAATTTATTCTTGTGTAGTCGATAGCTTTAAAACTGAGAGACTAGTTTGCGTAGAAACAGACAGACGGACATGCTCATATCAACTCAGGAGGTGATTTAAATCAAGAATATATATACTTTATAGACATCTCCGAGTCTCCTTCACTGCGTTGCACACTTTTGGACAAAATTATAATACCCTCTGCAAGGGTATAATAAATGATTCTAGTACGGGACAGAGGTGTTACTTTTTATTGTGAATTTTGTGAATCACCTGCGCCGCACACAAAAATGTGGTTCCGAGAAAAACGCGTTTAAAGTTTAGACGCTACCGAGTAACTGATACAATTCGGTGTAGGCGCGCTCTCGATTATGGTCTGTATCTCAGTCATTATTTGATATTTTTTTTTTGAATCTTTAACAGTACAATCTTAATAAACAGTATTTTATAAACAGTACGAACGATTTTTTTGAGAAACTAATACGACTTACCGAATTTCATAAGGATTGGCCGACTATATCCTATAGCTGCCACATAACTGAAAAATCGGAAATGACCCAACTTGGGACTTTTTTTTTGTATTGTAATAAATTGATTATATAATGATTTTCTCGTAAGGATCGGCCAATTACATTCGAAGTTTGAAGTTTTTTATATATATCCGGGCTTTTTGCATCATTCTTTGTTAAAAAAATTGATTTTATAATAAAATTGTCTATAAAGATCGCTAACTTTATCCGATATTTGCGATTGGAACTCCGAAAAGCTTTGTGAAGCTTCCTGTGCTGTATGTGTGAAAAGGAGAACGTTACGTGCCCGTGCGGGTCAAAGCTGACACCAATTGTTTAGATATAAATAAAAAAAATATTTTTTTATTAAATACATTTGATAATGCTTATTTTCCACAAAAATATACGAACATTTTAGATACAATGTCTTGGGATAATGTTACATTGGACACGGTAGAGGAAAATGTGCCACGGGCTCGAGCTGGCCATTGCGCAGTCGGTATTCAAAGTCGACTATATGTATGGTCTGGTCGTGATGGTTACCGAAAAGCATGGAACAACCAGGTCAGGGTGAGATATTTTATATTTAAAATATTAACATATATTATTATTGAAAGTTTCTATACGGTTTGAATTACGTTTTCTATTAAAAATTTTAATCACGTTGTATATATATTCAAATGATGTACAAAACTTATAAGATGTGAACCCCAACTTTATATTTTTAATAAGAGTCCCGGTATTCATTTTTTCACCCACATATTAACACACTTTTAATAGTATACACTCTAAAACAAAAAAAAAAAAAAAAAACAAAAAAAAAACGAAAATTTGGCAAAATAGTTCCGGAAAGTTCTATCTCTTAAAGTCCCAGAGATACGTGGATACGTGGGGGCGTGGATCCATTTTAAGTCTTCATATCAAATCCTATAGCTCTATCTGTTAGAGTCTTTAAGATCGACGCGTTCTCATTTTGCCTTATTTGACAGACCAAACTTACCTTACTTGACAGCCAAAAAAAAATGTTTTCATTGAGAAAAATGTTCTCAGAAATTCAGAATGTTCCTAATTCAAAAGTTGGAATGGGCACTAAAATTGTGTATTTTATTTTAAAAAAAGTTTTGCTATCAACATTTCCTAAACAAATGTAAAACTTCGCTTCCCTATCTATATTAGAGGTCTGCATGAATAGCTAAAAAACGAAATTCAAATGCACAACCTTGAAAATGAATTGAGTGAGATAAAATGCTGAGACGAAATTTAATGAGTGAGTGAGTGCGACTGTGTACGTGCGACTCCATGAAGAAAACTTTTTCCAACCCGATTTCAGAAAAAATTTTTCTCAGTGGAAACATTTGGATTTTTAAGTTTGGGCTGTCAAATGAGTCAAAATGAGAGCGAATGAGAGAGCATACCCTATGCACGCGGTCTATGGAAAATGAGAGTTTGCCCCCCACTGCTTTAAAAACACCGAAGTTAAAGCATTTCCGATCTTCGTGAAAAGAAAAGAAGGGTGTGTGCAAAGTTTCAAGTCGATAGCTTTAAAACTGCTATCATTGATAAATATTGGTAAACCGGTGTTTACTTACTTGTGAATCTATTGAGAATCTTAAGTTTTAACTTAAGGGGACCATTCTCGGTTTTAAAAAATCGATTTTTTTTTTTTAATTTAATTCAAACTTGTAACTATTCAAGAATGTTCCCTGAAAATTTCAAGTAAAAATTTCAAAAACTCTTGAAGATATAGCCGATTTATGGTGGAAGCCTCAGGCGACGGCGAGAGCCGTCTCAAAACTTTAAACGCGTTTTTCTCGAAACAGTGTTTTTACGACTGGCGCATGAGGTTACTCAAAAACTATTAATCCAATCGGTTCCAAATTTTAACACGTTATTCTATACATATATAGCTCTCGTATGAACTAGGATAAATCAAATCGGTGAAGATCTTCTTTACTTTTCAACTCGATTTATGGCTGAAAATAATGGAAATTTTCAAAAAAAAAATTTCAAAGGTCCGCCATTTTGTTAATTTTTGAGCGAAGTTAATAATCCTAGTTCATACGAGAGCCAAACATGTACTTTTTCTAATCCCGTTGGAATTTTTGGATTCAGATGTTCCAGTGAGCGGAAATCACATGCGCCGCCGAAAAGAAGGGCTTTTCTTTGATCACAAAAAACAACAACAAAAACAAAACAAAAAAAATTCTGTGAAATGATTTTCTTCCTTTTTATACCCTTGCAGAGGGTATTATAATTTTGTCCAAAAGTGTGCAACGCAGTGAAGGAGACATCTCCGACCCTATAAAGTATATATATTCTTGATCAGGATCACCTCCTGAGTTGATATGAGCATGTCCGTCTGTCCGTCTGTCTGTTTCTACGCAAACTAGTCTCTCAGTTTTAAAGCTATCGTCTTGAAACTTTGCACACACCCTTCTTTCCTTTGCACGCAGTATATAAGTCGGAACGGCCCGGATCGGCCGACTATATCCTATAGCTGCCATATAACTGATTGATCGGAAATGGTATAACTTTGGTATTTTTAGAGTTAGAGAGTTTAAATTTTAGGTGAGAGCTATTTTTGGCAAAATAATACGACATGCCAAATTTCATAAGGATCGGCCGACTATATCCTATAGCTGTCATATAACTGAACGATCGGAAATGACCCAACTTTCGTGTTTTTGAAGATAGAAAGCTGGAATTTAGTACAGACTCTATTTTTGGTCAGTTGATCCAACCTACCAAATTTCATTAGGATCGGCCGACTATATCCTATAGCTGCCATATAACTGAACGATCGGAAATGGTATTTAATAGAAATATCAACTTTCGTATTTTTGAAGATAGAAGCTTGGGACTTTTTTTAGATTTTGTATTGTAATAAATTGGAGTATATATTCCTATTCCCATAAGGATCGGCCAACTATATCCGATGTTTGCGATATATATCCGGTTTTAACTGCAAGGGTATATAAACTTCGGCTCCGCCCGAAGTTAGCTTTCCTTTCTTGTTGTGTCTTAATATATGTAAGCACAGTTACAACCCTAAAAAATAATTTATGTTCATTTGCCAGCCCATTGAAAATCGTCAAAATTTAAAATCGAGAATGGGGGGGGGTCCCCTTAAACCGTATCGCTTCGCGAGTGCTGTGGTATATTTGGAGGAGAATTAATAATTTTTCTAAATTCCAAGCTTAGCTCAGCTCTGCTTCTTCCCCGTCTTATCTCTATTTCTGCTCTTTTCCTCTGCACTCTAAAAAGCTCCCGCTTCGGCTTCCTATTTGGCACAGTGGTTCAAGGTATAGTGTTTTTTTAACTTTTTGTTATTAATTAAAAATATGGAATTTAAAGTGGTCTGAGCTATGAAGTCTTGTAACAAGACAATTTCCTCATCCCAGCCTACCATCCATTGCTGGCTATGTGAAAATGTCGTACACGCCAAGTGTGCCGGGTTCACTGCCTCAGTTTCGGATGCCATTTCCCGTAGGTCTGGTATTCATTATTGTTGTAAAAATTGTCGTGCTGTCCAAGGCGAAATGAGGTCGTTCATGAGACAGACCAAGAATGAATTCAAAGAGTTGATCACTGGTTTTCTTAAAATCAATGAGCAGCTGTCGATTGACACTCAGTTTAGTGGCCTTCAGCTGCTAAATGAGTCCCCTAAGCGTAAGAAATCCGCTGTTTCTGATCCGCCTCAGCCTGCTCAGCCGACATTAATGCAGCCGCTCATATCTCTGGCCACCCCAAGGGCTATAACTGAGAACCATTCGTCCGAATTTCTCAGGGAAAATGAGCAATTGTCCGATATGTCCGCCATGGCGTCCCTTCAAGTGATGCCACAGATTCTAGTGAACGAAACCCATGTTAGAGTCACCCAATAGGGTATTCCACAATCCG
The DNA here is from genome assembly GCF_030179905.1 of Drosophila bipectinata. Classification (NCBI taxonomy): domain Eukaryota; kingdom Metazoa; phylum Arthropoda; class Insecta; order Diptera; family Drosophilidae; genus Drosophila; species Drosophila bipectinata. Next base: position 13,830,711 of record NC_091740.1, on the reverse strand, counting down.
GACCACCGGCACCGACTGATAGTTCTCGTACCTGCGACACCAAAACCCTTACAGGTGATTTCTCCATCGAAACATTTATTTGTTTCTCGGCTTGCACCTGATATTTCAGAGATTGATATCTAGGCTTATATCAAAGTCAAAACAAAAGCCGATATAAAGGTGGAGGACATAGTTAAATTTAAATATAGTTGTATACGGCGCACGTCTTCTTTCGTGATTCGTGTGCCCGCGCTGATGTTCAAGATATTCACCCAGTTTTTGGCCAGAGAATATTTTCTTCTAAGAAAGTCAGCCTAGTTCCGTGAAGAAATAAGTGTTTAAACCAGCGGTAGTTAAACTACCCGATATCAACACCACAGACCAACCTTCCACCTCTTCTTCGTCCACTAAGCCAAAAAACTAGTATTGTCATTAACCCTTTACATGGCAATAACTCCGATTTTCTTGATTTTTTTTTTGTTCGGTAGATAAGTAAAAATAAAAAATACACTTCTTTTTATTTTTTTTTTTTTTAAATTGGTTTTTCCTTATTTTTTTTTTACAAAAAGCAAAAAAAAGCGATTTTTTAAACTTAGCGAAATTAATGATTTAATTGTATTATAATGCAACAAACACAAAAACTCAATAATATACAACTAAATATAATATTTTCCTGTTTTTAAACATTAATTGAATCAATTATACAATTTTTTTTGTTTTTTATATTTTGGATCAGAAACTGCACAACCAATTCAGATTACCACATTCACCAAATTGGTTGGAAAAGTAATCACCTGTTGAGTATTGGACAGAATTCTGAGTGATCAACACTTTTTATATAAAAAACGAAAGTTGCTGAACTGCATCAAAAAGATTTTGGACAGTTTCGTAAAGCAGTTTGATAAATAATTGAATTTAAACGGTATGATGCAGATCTGCATCACCACCATGTAAAGGGTTAACACTTACCTATCAGAATACTAGGGGGCTATGTAGCAAACTCCCCAAACTATATTCTGATAGTTCTTCCTTTCCTTCCCATATTATAGCCTTTACAGAAACTTGGTTAAAGCCGGAGATCTTTAGCTCCGAAGTTTTTCCAAGTAAGTACACCACTTTTAGAAGGGATCGACCTCAGCGAAGGGGGGGTGGAGTCCTCATTTCGGTAGACTCCACTCTTGTTTTTGAAGAGGTGAAATCATAGGAGTTTTGGTGACATTGAGTTTATTTACATTAAAATCATTTTGTCCAAAAAATCTTTATACATTACATGTTCGTGTGGCAGCATTTGCCCGCTATTCAATTCGTTTTTAATCTTATGACTGATCGTGACCAGCTCGTCGCGGTGGGCGACTTTAATATCCCAGAATTAAAGTGGTCCAACGTCGATAACTCACCATCTTTGTCACTTATCACTCACCATGACTTCACCGCGGGCATGTTTGGCATGTCCCTAGGTCAGATTTACCATGTTAGAAATTCGTTAGGTCGGCTTTTAGACTTATGCTATGTATCTGATCCTGATGGTACCGCTCTCTCCAGAGCTTTTCCCCTTTCAACCCCAGAGGATCCTTAACACCCCACGCTGGAGGTCTTTATCGAAACTATTCCTGGTATCGATCAGATGTCTTTATGCGTGGCAAATAAGATTCGCTGTTTCCGTAAAACTGATTTTTAGAAACTTAATAGCCTTATTGATACATACGATTGGTCTGATATTCTGGCACTGCACTGATCTTAACGCACTGATCTTAACGTGACCTTAGAAAAATTTAATTGTACTTTAAATAAATTTTTTGACTCATGTGTGCCATGGAAATATCCGTCCGCTTCAGCAAATCCTCCTTGATTTACAAGGTGCCTCACTAACCTAAAAAATATTAAAAATAAGCTTTTACTTAAATATAAAAAAACCTGCAGTAGTATTGATTTTTCAAGATACCTACTAGCTTGGTCGAATTTTACCGTGCATAACGCTTAATGTTATAGGAATTATATTGACCGCTGCCGGATAAAATTTACTCAGGATCCAAAGCAGTTTTATAATTTTGTAAACACTAAGCGTAAACACGTATCTTTTTCACCCCTGCTTACGTTTGAAAATTCCTCTGCGACTTCTGATCAGGCCATTGCCGATCTATTCGCAGACTTTTTTCAAACAACTTATTCTCCTCCTAAATTGACTGATCAGCCTTACGCATATAACATTCAAGCAGCAAATCTTATTTTCTGTCCGTTTTTTTCTGAGAACAACTTATTGTAACGAACTGTTATTTCTGCTTCCGCTCGCCACAATTTGCCGCGGCTAGCTCACAGAGTTTCGCGGATCCGTTCAACCGAATCTATAGATTCGACGTGATTGCCCAAGCCCAGTAAATAATACAGATAGCTTTCCGTTGTGCAGTCTCTTTATTCTCTGCTCTCTCTGCTTACAATGGTGATTTACGCGGGTTCCCGGGAATGACCCTTGATGTATCCTTGGTGACCCTTGGTGTATCCGTCCTGGTGATCTCCTCCGTTGCTGGTGTTTCCGCTGTTGCTCTCGTTGCCGGGGTTCCTCTTCGTTGATCCGTCGTCAAGCCTTCCACCTCTTTGACTTGGTCTGGCCTTCGGCTATGCACTGAAAAGCCTCCACAACGCCGTCGGGGATACGCGCCGTACCGCCGGGCTCGGGAGTTGGCGGGCTGTAGCCTCCGCTACACCAGGATGAACGCCGTGCTCTGCGCGCCAGCGACACTGGTTCGGGAGATAGCTACTGACTGTCGCCTCTGCACCACCAGGGAGATGCGCCGTGCATGCGCACCGGCGGACCTGGTTCGGAGTGTGCGGCCTGCAGTAGGCTCCGCTACGCCAGGACCACGCCGTGCTTTTCGCACCGGCGAGTCCGGTTTGGGAGATGGCTACTGGTGGTCGTCCCCTTAACCCGCTGTGTATGCGCACCAGCGGCCCTGGTTCAGAGTTTGCTGTCTACAGCCGGCTCCTCTACGCCAGGAAACGCCGTGCCTTTTCGCACCGGCGGGCCTGGATTGGGAGTCGCCGAAGTCTTGTCAGTTTCCGACGGGGTCGGCAGTCGCCTGTCCAGGACCGTACGTCACGCCTCCCTTTCGGCCGGGTGACCACCGCGCGTACGCGCCAATGGGCCCGGGTCAAGAGCTGCTCGGTGGGAGATCGGAGCCTCCCCGATCGCGTTCCAAAGCGGGCGTGAGTTCCCGAGTTGGCTTATCCGCGTCCTGCAGGACCACGCCTGTTGGTTGCGAGTCAGGAACCCGCGTGGCGTACGCCAGACTTGTTCTTTCCTCACTTCCTTGCAAGGCTACCTGCTTTGACCGGGAATAGCCCACACTCGACTCTGTTACCCTGTAGCTTTCGAGGAAACCAACCGACGCCGATCCTCTCTCGTCCTCCGGAGCGAAACCGGGCTCGGGATCCTGAGTTGGCCTGTCCTTTTCGGTGCAGGACCACGCCTGTTGGTTGTGAGTCAGGAGTCCGAGTGGCGTGCGCCAGACTTATCCTTCCTGCACTTCCTAGCAAGGCTACCTGCCGTGGCCAGGAACTGGTCCAACTCGTCTCCTGTCGCCTTGGTCTTTCCACGGAACTGTCCTTGTACTGTTCTTTCCTTGTCTCGTTCGTTCTCCTTACGTTTGGCTGTTGGACTCTCCAAAGGCGGTCCTTCAACTCAAACAACCGAATCCTTTTTAGAAACGCTCTAACACTTGATTGGCGGACTCTCCACAGGGACCGCCTGTCCTGTGGATCCAACTCAACGCTACAAGCTTCCTAAAAAGACTCGTCTCGAGCCGCTCCAATGGGCCTCCTTTTATACCCTCTGGAGCGCCCGTTAATCCTCCTGGATTCTGCTCCACAGATCACGCCACTTTCCCGTTGTCGGGCTGCCGTTACTCCTGCTTCCAAGATCATGCCACTTTCCCGTTGGCGGGCTGCCGTTACTCCTGTTTCCAAGATCACGCTACTTTCCCGTTGGCGGGCTGCCGTTACTCCTGTTTCCAAGATCACGCCACTTTCCCGCTGGCAGGTGGCCATCCGTGCGGCCGTTGCCCCTTTCCGTTCGGCCGCTGGCCCCTGCTGTTGCTATGCGACGTGCCGCTGGCCTCCTTCGCCTCCCCTGTTGCTCCTTGCTCCTTTGCTGCTCCCAGTCATGTCGCCCATCCTGAACTCCGCTGCGCGGCGGGCTCATGTGCTCACCGTTGCCTCGGGAGCCGTTACGTTCCACGTTGACTCCGTCTTCCACTCGATGATGGAGCTCTGCCCCTCACTGCCTTCCCATTCGTCCACTGGTGCTCCGGGGACCGTTACGTTCCACGTTGATTCTGTCTTCCCACTGGGCGATGTAACCTTGCATTTCCATTTGTCTGCCGGTGCTCCGGGAACCGTTACGTTCCACGTTGATTCCGTCTTCCCACTGGGCGATGTAACCTTGCATTTCCATTTGTCTGCTGGTGCTCCGGGAACCGTTACGTTCCACGTTGATTCCGTCTTCCCACTGGGCGATGTAACCTTGTCTTTCCATTCGTCTACTGCTGCTCCGGGAACCGTTACGTTCCACCTCGATTCCGTCTTCGCACTTGATGGTGAAACCCCACCCCTCCCCGGTCGTATTGGTCCTCGGCCTATCTCCCGCGGCCCCCTAAACTGATTGGCCATTGCTGTCTTAGCGTGTGAGGAGGCTAATTCTCCTCACATTATTATCTGGTCTTTCAAGGGTAAAACCCATTTATTCGCCAGGCCCCGACGGAGTACCAGGCTGTGTGCTAAAATACTGCGCCAGGGCGCTGTGCAAACCTCTTCAAAGACTTTTCAACTTATCTTTGGAAACCTCGATTTTTGCCCTTAAGTGGAAGGAATCAGTCATAATTCCCTTACATAAAAAAAGGAAAAAGTGCGATGCTGCCAACTACAGAGGCATCTCTAAGTTTTCGGCAATTCCAAAGTTATTTGAAAAATTATTTACCCTCATTTGCAACACCTCGATCGCGAATCGTCGTTGCATGCAGACGTTTGTGCTCCGGGAAAAAGAAAAAAAGTATTCAATGATATCAAAAAAGTGCAGTGACTGGTTCCGTAAATCAACAACAACGCGAAAAGACGCTTTCAGCGATGAAATCGCTAATGTTTATATTGATTAATTAATTAATGAATATAAAACATAACATTTAATACTCGAACAATATCAACCTCGATTGCAATGAGTCTAAACGACGTTAGCACACAACGTCAACGTGAGCAAGACGAGAGACGGCTCTCAGTACAAAGAAACAACGCTTACTTCACTTTCAAAGCAACCGAAAGTAATGCACGCTCATCCCAAACACGGTCAATTACCCCAATCTTGGCCGAATTCTTAAACGTAGAGAGCGTGAGAGCGCGTTCTTGCTCCCCTCGCTACCATCGATGTCTCTGCAGCCAAAGAGTGCAGTAACTAGCACCGCAACCTCTTTGACAACGTCAACCGTAACAACAACAACAACCGCAACTGTAACGACAGCGCGTTTAACGACGTCATCAGCTAGCAGCGCAAACATTAATACTTCTGCCGCTGTTCTGCCAGAAAAAGAGAACAAAAACAAAGAAAATATTAAGCCGGCTGTGCAGACTGGTATGGATCGCTACATCCAAATCAAAAGGAAACTGAGCCCCCTAAACTCTCAAGTAACCCGTGGCAATGCTAACATAGCTGTAATAGAAACGCCCTCGAACTCAAACCGTTTTAAAATCTTGGCAGACTATGAGGATGACGCCGAATCTACAGAAGTCGAAAAAAGAAAGCCTAAGCCCCCGCCAATTTACATACGAGAAAAAAGTTCCAACGTTCTTGTTAACAAAATTATAGAGCTTATGGGCAAGGACAACTTCAACATAATACCACTCGTAAAGGGCATAATACCACATCCAGGAAACCAAAGTTAAAACGAAATCTGAAGATAATTACAGAGTATTATCGAAATACCTCACCGACAAAAAAAAGAACTTTTACACGTATCAGCTAAAAAGCAGCAAAGGCTTGCAAGTCGTACTTAAGGGCATAGAGCCCGAAGTATCGGCTGCAGAGATAACAAAGGCGCTACAAGAGAAGGGATTTAGCGCTAAGACAGTGTTCAATATCCCAAACAAGGATAGAAAGCCGCAGCCATTCTTTAAGGTTGAGCTCGAACCACAAATTAAGCCCCTCAAGAACTACGAAGTGCACCCTATATACAATCTTCAGTTCCTGCTGCACCGCAGAATTACAGTTGAGGAGCCGCACAAACGCAGTGGCCCGGTACAATGTCCGAACTGCAAAGAATATGGCCATACAAGGTCTTACTGTAAACTGCGCCCGGTTTGTGTAGTTTGTGGTGAGCTTCATGACTCTGCACACTGCCCAGCGAGCAAAGATGACCAAAACTCGAAAAAGTGCGGTAACTGCGGTGGAAATCACACTGCTAACTATAGAGGTTGCCCAGTTTATAAGGAGCTGAAAAGTCGCTTCTTTCAGCTCCGGGATTTAGTGCCCGCACCCAAAATAATCAGTTCATAGCCTCCAGGTCAAACCTTGAAGTCTTCTTCTCGACTGCAGCCAGTTCCTCACTAGGACCCACAAACTCTGCCAAAAATGTCACATACGCAAGCGCTTTAAAATCAGGACTGGCTACCCCAGCCTCAAAAAGCTCACAGCCGCAATCAGCTCACCAAAAACCGAACACGGCTCAGCAGCATCAACCGCCGAGGCAGCCAAAAAGTAACTTTGAAGCTATGATATGCAGTCTACAACAAAGCCTTACGGAGTTCATGTCGTTTATGCGTACAACTATGCAAGATCTAATGCGAAACCAAAATCTATTAATACAAATGCTGGTTTCACAATAATCCAAATAATGATTTCCCTACGAATATCTACGTGGAACGCTAACGGCGTTTCGCAGCATAAACTTGAGTTAGCGCAATTCCTACTAGACAGTCAAATCGACGTAATGCTGCTTTCAGAAACAAATCTTACCAAGAGATACAATTTCCAACTACGAGGATATTCATTCTATGGAACAAATCATCCAGATGGTAAAGTCCACGGCGAGACTGGAATTTTAATCAGAAGCCGTATTAAGCACCATTATCATACGAAATTTGCAAAAAACTACCTACAGGCCACATCAATAAACATACACCTAAATACTGGCAAGCAATTACCATAGCCGAAGATGAGTTTATGCAGTTTTTCAACTCACTCGGAGACCACTTCATAGCAGCAGGAGACTACAATGCCAAGCACACACACTGGGGATCTCGTCTCGTGACCCCAAAAGGAAAGCAGCTCTATAATGCAATTATCAAAGCTAAGAACAAGCTAGACTATGCTTCTTCTGGCACACCAACATACTGGCCGGCAGACCCAAAGAAACTTCCCGATTTAATTGACCTTGCGATTACCAAAAACATTCCTAAAAATGCCTTTCGGATCTTTTATCTGATCACTCGCCTTTCCGTTTTACTCTTCTCCAACACCCAGAAATATGGGATCAATCATCAAAACTGACCTTACATAAAACCAATTGGGTTAAGTACAGGAAGTACATCAGCTCACACATTGAGCTGAGTCCTCACCTCAGCGACGAAGCCAACGTAGACAGTTTTGGTTATTCGCTGGAGTCTGTACTCGTCTCTGCAGCTCGAGTTTCAACACCTCAAACTATATACACACACTGCATTCAAAAGAAGACAAATCTACAAATCGAACAGCTCGTCCTCGAAAAGCGACGCTTACGTCGAGAATGGCAATGTCACAGATCGCCATCTGCTAAGCAACGCTTCAAACATGCCTCACGTCAACTTGATCAAGCTCTACAGCAAGAAGAAACGTATGTCATAGAGCATTTGTCAACTAACAGTACAAAACACTCACTATGGAGAGCTCAGCCAACTCTGAGCTCACAGAAACAAACCGTGATGCCTATTAAAAATTCCACAGACGGGTGGGCGCGCAGCGACGCAGACAGGGCCAGCACGTTTGCCAAACACCTCAAAAATGTCTTCCAACCAAATCCTGCCACCAATGCGTTTACTTTGCCGACTCTATCAGATGAGCCCCAGCCTCAACATGAGCCGATTGAGTTTCGCCCAAACGAAATCGTTAACATCATCAAACGACAACTGAATCCAAAAAAATCCCCGGGCTGCGACCTCATAACTCCCAAAATGATCATTGAGCTCCCATACTGTGCCGTTTGCACTCTCACCCAGCTATTTAATGCCATCGCCAAACTTGGCCACTTTCCAGTGAGATGGAAAAAGTCAATTATAATAATGATAGCAAAGCCGGGGAAAGACCACACTATCCCCACGTCGTATAGACCAATAAGCCTATTCTCTTGCCTATCTAAACTCTTTGAAAAATGCCTAATGACTCGGATAAACGTCACACCAATTTGGGTTTCGTGAAAAGCATGGAACAATTGAGCAGGTCAACCGGATAACATCCGAAATTCGGAACGCGTTCGAAAAACGAGAGTACTGTACTGCCATATTTTTAGATGTCTCTCAACCATTCGATAGAGTCTGGCTAGAAGGTCCAATGTACAAGATCAAGACAATGCTCTTACCTTCTCTTACCCCGTCTTACCTTCACGACAGAAATTTGCCGTGAGGTGCAACACCGCTATATCCGATGATTACACTGTTGGAGCTGGAGTACCTCAAGGCAGCGTGCTAGGGCCAATATTATATGTCCTCTACACAGTAGATATCCCGACAAGCACACGTTTAACAACATCCACAAGCAACTGCGCAGCTAGCTCTTCATATGGTCGATGTCGAAAAATGGCTGTCAGATTGGCGATTTAAAGTGAACGAACTAAAATGCAAGCATGTTACGTTCACTCTGAACAGGCAAAACTGCCCGCCGATGACATTAAACAACACTCCACTCCCACAAGCAAACGAAGTAACATACCTAGGAGTACATCTTGACAGAAGACTCACATGGCGCCGGCACATTGAAGCCAAAAGAAAACACCTAAAGCTAAAAGCCAGCGGCCTTCAAGTCCTGCTGTACAAATCGGTACTAAAACCTATATGGATGTACGGCTCCCAGTTATGGGGGAACGCCAGCAATAGCAACATTAACATAGTTCAAAGAGTTCAGTCGAAGATCTTGAGAACAATCACCGGGGCACCGTGGTACGTTCGCAACGAAAACATACACCGCGACTTAAACATTCTACCAGTCAAAGAAGCGATCGCAGAACAGAAGTACTTAACCAAGCTATCCGGTGCACCCTAACCACCTGGCGAGAGGTCTAACAAGGTTGAGCAACCAATCACGCCTTCGTCGCAATGACTTACCCACCCAGCGACCGACCTGAGGGACGCGCAACCAGAATGCAGTCTTAGTATACTGTTAGTTAAATTTTAATGTTAAGATTCGTCAACTTATTGTTAGTCTCAAAATTAAGAGTAGATTCAATAAATAAAAGCAAAGCTATAATAAAAAAAAAAAAGAAATTTGCAACACCTTTGCTCTTCGATTATCACTCCTTGTGAGCATGGCTTTATTAAGCTTCGCTCCACCACCATAAACTTATTCGAGTTAACATCCTTTGTCATAGATGGCTTTCGTAAGGGATATTAAACCGATGTAATTTACACAGACTTCAGCAAAGCATTTGATTCAGTTAATCACTCACTCTTTTTGAGTAAACTAAATATGCTGGGTTTTCCTAAAGACCTCTTAACGTGGATCTCCAGCTACCTAGATGGAAGGACACAAAGAGTCTTATTTAAAAACATTCAGTCCCGTCTGGTCCGTGCTACATCCGGCGTCCCTCAAGGAAGTCATCTTGGCCCGTTATTATTTACGCTTTTTATAAACGACTTGCCCCCTGCTTTAACGAACTCTCTAGTTCTTATGTATGCAGATGATGTAAAGCTTTGTCTTCAGTACAAATCCATCTCTGCCCAATGCAGTCTTCAGTCTGACCTTGATAACTTTCAAAAATGGTGTTTGGCTAATGATCTAATACTTAATGGATCAAAATGCAAACATATGTCTTTTTATCGTTCTTGCCCTCTGCAAGCTACTTATTCTATTAATGGGATTGCCTTAGAAAAATTAACCCAGGTTAATGATCTCGGCATCCTATTACACATCAAACTTAAATTTTCCGACCATATTTCCTTAATGGTTAATAAGGCTAAAGGAGTCCTTGGTTTTATCAAAAGGTGGTCAAAAGAATTTAATGACCCCTATATAACCAAAACATTATTTATTTCCTTGGTCCGTCCTATACTGGAGTATGGTTCATGTGCCTGGAGTCCCCAATATGGAGTACATAAGGACCGCATAGAATGTTCGCACTTAGAGGACTATACTGGGATCCAAATCTTCAGCTTCCATCCTACAGTAGCATACTTTTACTTATAAACTTACCTAGCTTAACAAATCGTAGGACAATGCTCGGTGTAGTTTTTCTGCATAACCTTAATAACGGGGATGTAGATAGCCAGCATTTACTAACACGTTTAAAATTTAACATTCCTAATAGAAGGACTCAAAACTTTAGTCCTCTGTTCCTTAGCCGTTGTAGTTCGATATATGCACTGCATGACCCTTTTAGGGTATTATGTTCGAACTACAATGGTCTCTACTCTATAACATCTCTTTCCTGTCCCTCTAATTTAAAATATAGCAATTTAAATTTTCTTACTAACTCCTCCTAGCTTAACAAATTACAAATAGCTTAATATGTACTAACAAATCGTTTTTCGAGCGCACCTCGGCCGACTTGGCCTCTTTATGATGAATACAGGAATGCTACCTGATGCTCTTATTGATGTACAAGCCATATCCAAATTCTGAAAGACCGCGAAAAAAAACACTTTGGTGTTCCTTAAAATAGAAGTTTGAGACTTTTTTTAAATTTTGTTTTGTTATGAATTGATTATATTATGATATTCTCATAAGGATCGGCCAACTGTATCCGATGCTTGCGATATTTATCCGGTTTGAACTGCAAGGGTATATCAACTTCGGTTAGCTTTCTTTTCTTGTTTTAACCTATTAAAGTTTTATAAAGTGTGGTATTTTTTTTTTGTTTAAATTAATATACTGGGACAACGACTTATATACTGGGTGCAAAGGAAAGAAGGGTGTGTGCAAATTTTTAAGACGATAGCTTTAAATCGGAGAGAATAGTTTAAGTAAAAATAGACAGACGGACGTACATGGTTATATCAACTCAGGAGGTGATCCTGATCAAGAATATATATATACTTTATATGGTCGGAGATGTCTCCTTCACTGCGTTGCACACTTTTGGACCAAATTATAATACCCTCTGCAAGGGTACCAAATTATAATACCCTCTGCAAGGGTATAATAATTACTTTATGTTATAAATGAATCTATATTTAAGTTGTCAAGGGGTTATATACAGTTGTACCACGCAAAAAAATGGAATTTTATCGATTTTTTTTTGACACTATAGAAAATATTTATAAAAAATGTTTTACCGAAGTTGTTTAGTACATGTTTCTGGGTAATTAATTAAATATTTTCATAAAAAAATGTTACATAATAAAAATGTTATAGCCGAATTCCCGGATCGTCTTTTTTCGATGGTGTCTTGCGGTGGACATGATATCCCAAAAACGGTTCATCTGAAATCCAAAGAAGGGTGTGTCAAAAAAAAAACTTCAAAAAAATTTAGTTAGTATGTTAGATTGTCTAGTCCGTGAACGAGCGATTTGTAAAAATTTTTATTACAAAAAAATGGTGACGGTTTTAACAAAAAAAGTACTTTTTCAAGGTATAAGATTTTCAATTTTTATGCTCTAAAAAAAAAGTTTTCAAAAAAATTTAAAATTTTTCGTTCACGGTATAGCGGTAATCACGGTAATATCATAATAAATAAGTGGTCAAAATTTGGTGTTGATCGGATTAATAGTTTTTTAGTTATCGTGTCCACCGCAAAGGTAATTTTGAAAAAACAAGGTTCTGATATAATCGCGTTTAAAGTTGCAAGTTTGTTCAAGATTGATGTGCAGGTAGTGCGCTATAAATAGCTACAACTTCGGTTCTAATGCTCCGATCGTTATTTTTTGTAAAAGTATTCTCAACAGTATATACATACTTAAAGAATATGCAATAAAAAAAAATCGATTTTTTAATCAATCACAACTGTATATAACCCCTTAATATTGAAATGAAGGAACATTATTTTATTTACCATGTCTACGTGGTATCAATTTTTGGCCGTTTTCCGCTAATTAAATGTTAGATAAAAGAAAACGCAGGATACTCGCGGAACGGATACTTGTTATTCTATAAATGAGTATACAAGGCATAAAACTAACATACGTGGGTTGCTAAATATTTTTCTGGCCTAATAATGAAAATGCGAATATATATGATTAAAAATAGTTTTATTGTTTTACAAAGTATTCTCCAGCAAGACTTATACACTTTTGCATGCGCTCAAGTTAATTGTCGAAGCACTTTGTGGTATACCTTTCGGAATTGACTGTCCTACGTTGCTCAAGCGGAACAGTCGCCACATGACCTGTTTTACCAAAAAAACAGGCCACCATTTGATTCGATGTGCTTCTTCCACGAACAATATTCGTTGGATTTGGCTCGTCTTCGAAGACCCACACGGTCGATGGCTGTTTTTGGCTCATAAGCATAGCAAGCATAATCTGTGACGATCTTATAAACGTCTTTTAAAACACCGCGATTGTATTTTTTAATTTTTTTTTTTGCACTTATCCACACGAGTTTTTTTTTAGAGCGATTGTCAAATTGTGCGGGATTCAACGAGAACAAATTTTTTTTTACGACCAAGTGTTCATGGAATATCGAATGTATGCTGATGGAAGAAATGCCCAAGGATGCCTCTATCTCACGGTATGTCACATGATGATCTTGCATCAGTTCATGCACGGCGTCAATGTTCTCTGGAACAACGACTGTTTTTGGACGACCTTCACGACCTTTGTCTTCGAGCGAGCGTCGGCCGCGATTGAATTCATTATACCAGTTTTTCACAGTGCTATAAGATGGTGCTCCATCGCCATACAAAGATTTAAGTTCATCGATGCACTCTTGCACTCGTATACAGTAGCGAAAAAAATAGTACCCCTTCAGCACATTTTATTTTGGGCAAAAATAAATGTAGTTACTGGCGAAATTTATTAAAAATTTAATTTTTTTTATATTTAGTATTCCTCGTATTCAAAAGAGTCCTACCATTACTCAAATTCCATTGAAGGTATTCATTATACCCTTGCAGAGGTTATTATAATTTTGTCCAAAAGTGTGCAACGCAGTGCAGGAGACATCTCCGACCCTATAAAGTATATATATTCTTGATCAGGATCACCTCCCGAGTTGATATGAGCATGTCCGTCTGTCCGTCTGTCTGTCTGTTTCTAAGCGAACTAGTCTCTCAGTTTTGAAGCTATTGTCTTGAAACTTTGCACACACCCTTTTTTCCTTTGCACGCAGTATATAAGTCGGAACGACCGGGATCGGCCGACTATATCCTATAGCTGCCATATAACTGATTGATCGGAAATGGTATAACTTTGGTGTTTTTAGAGTTAGAGAGTTCAAATTTAACACGGGAGCTATTTTTGGCAAACCATTACGACATGCCAAATTTAATAAGGATCGGCCGACTATATCTTATAGCTGCCATATAATCCCACAGAAAATATTTAGTCCAAAGTCAAGGAGATTTGAGTCTATTTTATTGTTTTTATCTATTTTTATTATTATTTTATTTCTATTGAGTTTTTGAGTCTATTTTAACTAACATTGGAATCACTTTAAAAACTTTCTTTAAAGTTTTCGATCAAAATTTTCGTATAACCTTGTCAGGACTCTGTTGCCTCGTTGCGCAGGTTCTCTTAGCAATAGAGGATGCGCTAATAAAAATTTATTTCTGCAGGTGGTCTTAGGTTTGGGTATTTATATTGTTGCATTGCGATTTTTCTCTCCACTTTTGAAAAAAAATTGAAAAGTTTGTCCTGTCCAAATGGTTCTTTTTTTTCAACTGTATATTAAAGGGAGTAAGTACATATTAGCGAATATTATGCTCTTTGTGCAATATGAGTAAATTCTAAAAAAAAAAAACGAATACATTAAATCCGTTACTTATATGAACCTCATAATATTAACATAAACATTAGTATAATTAAAAATTTCATTTTTTTTTAAGGTATGCTGCAAAGATTTATGGTACCTGGAAGTGACAAAGCCTCTTTATGCTGTTAAAGTTGCACTCGTGCGCGCTTCTACACATGCTCTTGAGCTTTCATGGTCTGCGACCACGTTTGCTGCGGCATATATTTTACAAATTCAAAAGATAGATCAATCCGTAAACACAGCTTCCAAACCCTCAAGCCAGAATCTTGTACACCATGGAACAACAACTGGAGGAGGTGAAAAAGTTGGAATCGAAGCAAACACTTCCGCAGACGTATGCTCAAAGGCGGGGAAGAGCCTTCATCAAACTCCCACTACCACAGGATCAATAGTTACACAGCGAACATCTTCAAATTGTACTGGCTTTAGCGATCTATTAGATTCACAGCCATTGTCATCATCGATAAGCGCTCAGTTTCAAACGAAACCAATTACAAATGATTGTAATGCCTCGTTTTCCATATCTACTTCGGCAGTTTCAGTACAACCGCAAATATCTGTATCCAATAGCACTGCCAATACAAACAGTACCTGTGGTACCGTTAGTGGCATATTACAAAAGTTTCGCCCCAATATATCTACATCTAGATTAATAACCACGAGCTCCACTACAACAACCTCCCTTGCAACTGATTCTTCTTCTTTACGAGTAACAAGTTCTATGGCGGGAAATGTTGTTTTAACTTCAGTTTCTTCAAGTGGCGCCTTGCGACTTGTTCCAAGTGTGTCTGCTTCACCGACAATTCGTCTAGCTTCTGTTCATTCAAATGCTTCAAGTAGTGTCTCTACATCAAATTTATTAAAAACAGCAATGCCTACTGCTTCTGGACAATTACAACCTTCTAATCCGGCTGCACCAATTAGTGGAAAACAGTACTACATCCAAAAGCCACTTACCTTACCTCCAAATCTTCAGCTGCAGTTTGTGAAAACAAGCACGGGCGGAATGGCTGTGCAAACTCTACCGAAAGTCAACTTTAATGTTGGGAAACATACTAACGCCCAAAGTGACAGTCAAACGACTGTCACCAGCCAACTTCAGGTAAGCAGGTTAAACGTTTTCTGTTTATTTTCTTTATACCCTTGCAGAGGGTATAATAAATTTTTCCAAAAGTGTGCAACGCAGTGAAGGAGACATCTCCGACTCTATAAAGTATATATATTCTTGATCAGGATCACCTCCTGAGTTGATATAACCATGTCCGTCTCTCCGTCTGTCCGTCTGTCTGTTTCTACGTAAACTAGTCTCTCAGTTTTAAAGCTATCGTCATGAAAATTTGTACACACCCTTCTTTTCTTTGCACGCAGTATATAAGTCGGAACGGCCGGGATCGACCGACTATATCCAATTGCTCTGCTATAACTGAACGATAAACAAGAAAGGAAAGCTAACTTCGGGCGGAGCCGAAGTTTATATACCCTTGCAGTTAAAACCGGATATATGTCGCAAACATCGGATATAGTTGGCCGATCCTTATGGAAATAGGAAAATATAATCCAATTTATTACAATACAAAATCTAAAAAGAGTCCCAAACTTCTGTCTTCAAAAATACGAAAGTTGATATTTCTACCAAATACCATTTCCGATCGTTCAGTTATATGGCAGCTATGGGATATAGTCGGCCGATCCTAATGAAATTTGGTAGGTTGGGTCAACTGACCAAAAATAGAATCTGTATTAAATTCCAGCTTTCTATCTTCAAAAACACGAAAGTTGGGTCATTTCCGATCGTTCAGTTATATGGCAGCTATAGGATATAGTCGTCCGATCCTTATGAAATTTGGCATGTCGTAATGTTTTGCTAAAAATAGCTCTCGTGTCAAATTTGAACTCTCTAACTCTAAAAACACCAAAGTTATACCATTTCCGATCAATCAGTTATATGGCAGCTATAGGATATAGTCGGCCGATCCCGGTCGTTCCGACTTATATACTGCGTGCAAAGGAAAGAAGGGTGTGTGCAAAGTTTCAAGTCGATAGCTTTAAAACTGAGAGACTAGTTCGCGTAGAAACAGACAGACAGACAGACAGACGGACAGACGGACAGACGGACAGACGGACATGCTCATATCAACTCAGGAGGTGATCCTGATCAAGAATATATATACTTTATAGGGTCGGAGATGTCTCCTTCACTGCGTTGCACACTTTTGGACAAAATTATAATACCCTCTGCAAGGGTATAAAAATGACGCAACTTTCGTGTTTTTGAGAATAAATAAGTTGAAATTTAGTACACATTCTATTTTTGGTCTATACTATATCTTGGTCTCAACTATATCTTATAGGTGCCATATAACTGAACGATCGGAAATGGTAGTTGGTAAAAATACCAATTTTTGTATTTTTGAAGATATCGCTTATCACATTCATTTGTGTTGACAAAAGTTATGCGTCACAATGCGATAATCGTTTACTCATACACGATTACCTCAAAATGAACCGAATAATGCATTCGTCAACACATAATCATTTTATTAAACGCTGAAGAACTCAAGATGGCAAAAAAAAAGTTTTTCCTCATCACTGGGTTTTGTTCAGAGAGTTGAATCGAGTGAGAAATTTTTAACCGAATCCGCAAGATGATCGGAATAATGTGTACGGCAAAATATTTGGCTCCCAGCATGAGAACGGCTAATTACAATAGCATGTTTCCGTTTTCCCTATTCTCCTCAATCGTTCTAGTCCGAATGCATTTTTTTTTGTAATAGAAGAATAATCGACTTAAAGTGATAAACTTCTTTTTCGCAGAACATTTCTTTAATAAAAGCAAAAATTCTCGCACCAATGTATTGGTGATTTTTATGCCTTCGCGACGTAGTGAAGAAGGCATATCCGACCCCATAAAGTATATATACTGGATCAGGATCACCTCCTGAGTTGATATGAGCATCTGTTTCTACGCAAACTAGCTAGTCTCTTCGTTTTAAAACTATTGACTTAAAACTTTGCACACACCATTTTTTCCTTTGCACGCAGTGTAGAAGTCGGAACGGGATTGGCCGGCTAGATCTTATAGCTACCATATAACTGAACTATCAGATGTGATCCAACTTTCGTATTTTCGGCTCAGTTGGTCAGACCCACCACATTTCATAACGATCGGTCGACTATACTCTATAGCTGCCTATTGCAAACCAGGATGTAAGACCGTTGCAGACTTTTGTAAGAAAAGAAAGGCTTATAGCAGTGGTCGGCCGGGCCCTATCCAGGGGCATAGAAAATTTTTCTGCCGGAGCTCTGACGAACACACACAGTATAAACCAGTGGGAAATTGAACTGCCCTTTTCAATAGCACGCGTGCATAGGGTCGGAAATTCTGGCGCAGCGCTGCCGACACACTGACTCTGTGTGAGCACTCTTAAATTTTTTCAAAAACTCTCACATTTACTCGCATTTTTGCCTCATTTGACAGCCCAACTTAAAAGAAAATGTTTCCACTGAGAAAAATTTTCTCAGAAATTAAGTTGGAACAAGTTTTCTCCATAGAAATTAGAGATAGGGAAGCGTGATTTGTCATTTCTATTTTTTTCATGACTATTTTAAAATAAAATACACTATTTTAAAATAAAATACACATTTAAAGGGCCCACTCAAACTTTTGAATTACTTTTGAACCGTCAACTTTTTTCGTCGAGCATGTTTGGTGAGGGGGGAACGCACATGCATACGATTCTATTTTTACAACTCTTTACATGTATGTATAAAAAAAACTGTATGCACGACGGTAAAAATTTTTTGGCTTCCAAATTTCAATTTCTCGTTTTTGTTTTCAATACGCCGATGTGGTAGTTAGTAGAACAAATAGTCAAGATCGAATCAGGGTGGTAGCGTAACGCATAGTGTAGCTACTCAATGAACAATTTTTCTGTGTTCAAATCCTCATATGGACTTTAAACTTTTTTTTATTATGTCCGGCTAATAAAATTTCAAGGGAGTCTGACCGGCATTTTGTCATCCAACACGTCCGTCACTTTTTTTTACAACAATTGTAATAGAATGCAATTAAAATAATAATAATTCAGTAAATATGAAAAGTAAAAAAGAAATATTATTACAAAACAAGAAAGGAAAGCTAACTTCGGGCGAAGCCGAAGTTTATATACCCTTGCAGTTAAAACCGAATATATATTGCAAACATCGGATATAGTTGGCCGATCCTTATGAGAATATAAAAATATAATCCAATTTATTACAATACAAAATCTAAAAAAAAGTCCCAAACTTCTATCTTAAAAAATACCAAAGTTGGTATTTCTACCAAATACCATTTCCGATCGTTCAGTTATATGGCAGCTATAAGATATAGTTGGCCGATCCTAATGAAATTTGGTAAGTCGGATTAACTGACCAAAAATATAATCTGTACAAAGTTCCAGCTTTCTATCTTCAAAAACACGAAAGTTGGGTCATTTCCGATCGTTCAGTTATATGGCAGCTATAGGATATAGTCGGCCGATTCTTACAAAATTTTGCATGTATTCTTTTGCCAAAAATAGCTCTCATGTAAAATTTGAACTCTCTAACTCTAAAAACACCGAAGTTATACCATTTCCGATCAATCAGTTATATGGCAGCTATAGGATATAGTCTTCCGATCCGTTTCGACTTATACACTGCGTGCAAAGGAAAGAATGGTGTGTGCAAAGTTTCAAGTCGATAGCTTTAAAACTGAGAGACTAGTTTGCGTAGAAACAGACAGACGGACGGACAGACGGACATGCTCATATCAACTCAGGAGGTGATCCTGATCAAGAATATATATACTTTATAGGGTCGGAGATGTCTCCTTCACTACGTTGCACACTTTTGACCAAAATTATAATACCCTCTGCAAGGGTATAAAAATAATAGTTAACTTAAAAATAATCATAAAACTAAATCTTTTTATAAATTGAAACAACCGTGCACTAATGAAATAGAACCCAGGACCCCAAGGATATAGATCGCGCCCTTTTTAACTTGGCTACCCTCTAAGTTGATTTAATGATACTTTAAATTGGTTTTAAGGTAAGCGCTAGAATCTATACCAAAAACAGAGTTGACGAGTAAGGATAGTAGAAGATATATCTGATCTCTTTACTCTTACATTGGTTCGATTACAACGTTTCAAACCTTCATCGTTCCAAAGATGTTACGTTCTAAAAATAGATTTCTCTCTTTCCCTCTCTCATATGCCAGCCGTTTGTCCTGGAACCCACTCTCAAATGTTTTAAGTTTTACAGCCAATATGCCGTAGAACCCGCACTTATAGAGATTTTTACAGCGGGTTCCACGACAAACTGATGCGGTGTAAAGGTAATTTTAAAATTTTGTATTTTTCTTGATTGGATTATAAATTTTGGAAAACACTTTAAAATAATATAAATAGATTAAAATTTAAAACAAGGGGACGTTCTGAGCATGATTTGATCTCATTTTACTCTGCATAGCAGCCAAGCACTCTACCACTAAGCTGTCCCTTATTCGTTGTCGCGCGAAAAATTTCTCAAACTTAACTTGTCGCGCTGTGGAACCCGCTCGTTTCAGAAAATTTTTTTTTTGTATGAGATGTCCCATCTATGTACTTTATAATCTTTGCTAATACTAAGGCAAGAAATTCATATCAATGTATTGACTGCCGACCTCTGGTTTATAGCACGCTCTTATGATGTTTTAGTGTTTATTTTATCAAAGTTATCGAGCTTTAAGAAATCTTGTTCCCGTTCGCTTCTACTAAAACTGTGACGATTATAGACGATATTTTGGTTAATATTTTAATGGTGTTCTTGAGTAGAGCCACCGTCCGTTTTCTTGTTGTGGCGGTAATATCGTTTAGTTAGTTCGTTTTAGTGTAGACGCTAAAATTAACATATACCACTTTTAGCTTGGGTATAAAGAACTCCTGATTATATTTATAGTTCTTTCACGCAGCAAATGGTGGTTGCTCTCGTCGTAGCACTATTGGGTAGCACATTTGGTCGTCGGTGAAGTTTATAATCTGTGTTATACCACCTTCGTCCAGGTAGATATTCAACCCAATAAGCGCGCTCCTCCTTTGGATATTGTTGTTTTTTTTTGTTAGCAAACCTAACTCGTCTTTAAATGCATCTCTTGCACTACTTCGTTAAGCAGGTTCTTTCCTTGGATTACTATTTTATCGGACAACGTTTTCAGGATGATTTATCCTAAAATTTCGCTTTTAGGATTGTCACATAAATAATGAAAGTCGCTGTGTCGCGGTAAACACGTTTCCAGTTTAAGAATAATTCGATGTTTAATAGTTTTAAAAGCACTGGGCTGTATACTCTGGAAGCTGAAACAACCTTTTTGAGATCGTTGTTGTTTTCCAGAGGTGCTCTTGGTAGATAATTTTGCCACTGGTCTTTGGATCTTTTCAGGAACGGCGGTCCCCCGATTCACTGCTCCAGGTTAGGCTTGGCGGTTACTTTCAAAGCCATACCACGACGTTCTCATGTTTAGGAATCAAGAGCTGCTGCGTGCGCAGCACTCGTTTCCATAATCAATTTGATGGATTACAAAAGTGTGGAATTTCCGAGGATCCATTGTCAAAAAGTGCATTCGCCAATGTTCAAGTTTAGAATGAGTATGTTTTATAAGCCAGGCGGAAATCGAAAAAGTCATAAGAGAGCCAAAGATGCTGATCGAACTTCCAAAATGCGCTATAGAGGTCGTCTGCAAACTATTTAATGGAATCGTTATTCTTGGCTATTTCCCAAAAAAGTGGAAGAAATCCATCATTATAATGATACCGGAGCCTGGAAAAGACCACACAATTCCGTCATCATACAGACCAATAAGCCTTCTATCTTGTTTGTGTAAATTGTTTGAAAAATGCTTGTTAACTTGCATAAAACCACATCTGGAAGCTTGCAATTTTATCCCGGCACACCAATTTGGCTTCCGAAGAAACCACGGAACCATCGACAAGTGAACAGATTAACATCCGAAATACGCTCAGCCTTCGAAGAGCGAGAATACTGCAGCGCTATTTTCCTCG
Organism: Drosophila bipectinata; assembly: GCF_030179905.1. Taxonomy (NCBI): domain Eukaryota; kingdom Metazoa; phylum Arthropoda; class Insecta; order Diptera; family Drosophilidae; genus Drosophila; species Drosophila bipectinata. The sequence continues at coordinate 13,809,535 of NC_091740.1, read as the reverse complement.
ACGCATCTCAAGATTTCGACCGAGTTTTGCTCATCGGACTCATGCAAATTAAAACGTATTTGCAAACATACACCCACAAGCTACTGGAATCATACCTCTACAATAGGGTATTCTCATTTAGATGCAACGCAGCTACTTCGGGCGACTACTCCATCGAAGCTGGCGTTCCACAAGGAAGCGCACTCGGCCCGTGTCTATATGTTTTGTATACTGTAGATATTCCTACGAGCGCACAACTAACAACGTCAACGATCGCCGACGAAACCACTATCCTTAGTCGCTCCAGATGCCCAACGCAGGCAACAACCCAACTGGCTAATCATCTCATAATAGTGGAAAGGTGGCTGTCCGACTGGCGCATTAAAATAAACGAACAAAAGTGTAAACATATAACGATTACTCTTAATAGACAAACATGCCCTCCGCTTTTACTAAACGGTATGCAGATCCCTCAAGCTAACGAAGTAACGTACCTTGGCGTGCACCTTGATAGACGACTTACCTGGCGTAAGCACATCAAATACAAAAAGATGCACCTAAAACTGAAAGCCAGCAGCCTCCACTGGATCATAAACTCACTATCGCCACTGTGCCTGGACTAAAAGTTATTACTGTACAATTCAGTCCTAAAGCCAATCTGGACGTATGGCTCCCAGCTGTGGGGGAACGCGAGCAGCAGCAACATAGACATCATACAGCGCGCACAATCAAAAATCTTGAGAACTATCACAGGGGCACCTTGGTATGTTCGCAACGAAAACATCCACCGGGATCTGGGCATCCTCGCAGTGAAAGACGAAATCCAGAAGTAAAAAGAGTCATGCAAAGAAAAACTGTCTTCGCATCCAAATTTTCTCGCTCGGGGATTGACTTGGGTTTCTAGAGGTCACATATTCACAACTAACCCTCTAGAAGAAAAATCCCCTTTTTATGCTGACTTAATTAAATTTTCTTAAAAAAAAAACTCGACACTGGAGTCTCCTTGCGCCGAGGACCTCCCTGCAACCGCACCATGGGTTTCGCTAAATTCCGTAGCGACTTCGATGGTTGTGAACCGCGGACTGATCTGGTCCCAGAGCTTTGCCTCTTTCGCTTAGGTGTTGTGCACTTGGGAGCGATGTTGTTGCAGGCCTAGCCAAAATAAATTACGTGGACTTAGAAATCTCCTCTCTTATATTAACTATTGTTCCCCCAAACGCTTACCTCCAGAGGCAGTGCCAACTGACTAAATTCCCAATTTTTATCTGCTTCAAACTTTTTATAAATTCAAGTTTTATCACTTTAAACTGCACTGGTCTGAGTCTCAATGTAAAAAGAATGAACCTCCAGCCGATTGATACGAGGAACCCAGGGCCAGCTATTCGTGAGTTTTTTTTTTCTTTTGCAGAGTGTACCCGTTTATAAATTTCTCCACCCATTTTTCTCGCTGAGTAAGAGCGCTGCCACTAACAGTCCCTAAGCCTACTCGTTTTCTTCTCGACCGTTTTAGACCCAGTTGCTTCAAAACCGCATGAGCAATCCATCCGATACAAGCCTTTACAAAATCCCCCGACCAAATTCAGGCTTGGGGGTGCATTTAAACTTCTCAACCCACAAGGCTGACCACTTGTGGCTAAGCCTGGCGAATATCTTTCCCATAGTACCGGCCGACAAGCTTTCCACTCAAATCCTCTAGTTCATATATTGAGCTTCCTATCTTCCTTCTCACTCTAGCCTTTACAAATAGGGGAGCTAGCTTAGAATTGTAACCTTCCTGAAAACAGCTCTGTTTAAAGTTCCTCCGATATACTTCCTACCCAACCTTGTAAGATACTTCACGCGACCTAAGGTTGTAATATCGTTCATTCCTCTCATATTGTTTTCCCAATGTTTCACCTGCTTTCTTTCTGATTATCTCTAAAGAGTCCTCACGGCTAAAAGTAGCTGCTTTGTCCTCTAGCATCGCCAACTTCCTCAATAAGGAGTACGTTGCACCAGATGTAATCTGCTGCCCAAAAACCATATAGTAAGGTGTGGATCCCAGACCGGAATGAGTTGCTGACCTCAGCGCACAGCTGATTTTACTAAGATTTTCATCCCAGTCCTTTTGGTCGCTTCGAATGTAAGCACGAATGCCAGCAGTCACAGAGCGATTTACCCGCATTCCAAGCATTAGCCTGAGGAGGGTGCACCGCCGTTAAAGTGTGCGTGATACTCCTAAGCATACTTTGAAATTTCTTGGATCTAAACTGCGACCCGTTATCGGAAAAAATGCTCTCAGGAACACCAAATAAGTAATTTAGAACAACGTCCGCTGTAAGTTTCTTTACGGCTCTAAGGAAAACGAATTTGGGATAATGGTCAGGCACAATAAAAATCCCTATATTCCCACTACGAGACCTAGGATAAGGACCTAAAAAAGGACTAAGGACCTCTGCGTCTCGACTGCCTTTCCCATAGGTGGCCTCAACGCCCTATTCGGTGGTTTAGTCATCCTTCAACTTTCACAGCCTGAAATGTAGTTCTTCACGTCATTCACCATTCCTGGCCAGAAATATTATCGTCGAATTCTCTCCAAAGTTTTTTGAACGCCAATGGACGCCAATGGATCGTCATGCGATTTCTTTAGCACCTCCTGAATCGAAGCCTTCGTTATCCACAATTTCCATGCGTACGCATCATTATTGTATGCATTAAAAAGGAGGTCCTACCCAGTCCCGATAACGCAAATGATGGAAAGCTTTTAATAACTTTTTCTAATTTAAGTTGCTGCGATTTCGATAACGAGTGCTGCTCCGCATCTCCTAAGATCTGTGAGATAGCTAGGGTCGGTCTCTGTCTTAAATTTACCTATTGTTGCTTGTTTCTATCGGCAGTAAAACCTTTTTAAAAGGCTTTCTACTGCATATATACTCCTCAGCCGGATGCCCTATACACGATATACCAGTGCCTGTATCTAGCAACCCTTTTCTCTTTTTTTCTAGTAAAATAACTTCTTTGTACGGCCTATTGCCGCCAACATTTTTTCTAATACTAGCAATTTCTTTTATTGTCTTCCAGTAATTTTTTTGTCGCCGACTGTTTCGCGAGACAGACCTAGCCTCGTGCTTCAGTGTTGGCAAGTTTAATGTCAAGCCTGACTGTCGGTTGGGAACACTTGCTTTGGAACGCGGTGTTGCAGTGTTTCTGTGAGAGTTTTTTGTACATCTCTCACAAGAGGGTTTATACGCGTTAGGAAGACCACAACCATAATAAAAGATTTTCCTTTTTGATGCGCAATCTTGGTATCTATGCCCTACTTTCTGCAAATCCAACATACCAAGGAAAATGCTCCTATCTCCTCTTGAAGTTAATCTTCCCCAAATTCTAATGCATCATCGCCTTCCACCTCTTCGCAAAGTTCACTTATCGGTTTTCTTAAAGGGAGTGGTTTTTGTAACTATGTTGTTTACGCATCTCTTCTATAAAGAATTCTCTTTTTCTAACCGTATGCCTCAGATTCGCCATGGACTCGAAATTTAAATTCAGAATCCCATGCTGGATTTCTGGACGTAAATTGCGCCGTACTATTTCCACCAGTGTTTCGTCGGATATGGGCTGGCTAAGTCGGTCAGTAAGCTTTAAAATGGAATCATAAAAGCTTTCAAACGATTCTCTATCTCTCTGTTTTCTGTCCCTGATCATCTGACGGATATCTACATCGGGCCTTGAATCCTGGAACTGCTTCCTTAAGGCTGCACAAAACTCCTGCCATCTCACCACTTCTACTGTCTTATGATGACGCCAAAAAAAATCAGAGGCCTTTCCTTCAAATAGCATATTTGCATTCCCGCATAAAAGTGAGAAATTCCCCTCTAATGTCTGATGTGTCAGAGCCTCGACTCTGTAGATAAAACTATCTACCCCTATAGTGTCGCCCGATCCCGAAAGCCTTAATTTCCAGTTTGATAAAATGTGACCCACTTTGTCGGGTCTTTGTGCTAAATCCGAGCTTAGGGATCTGGAGCTATTGGGTCTCTGTGGTACTGTATACTGTTCTTCGTGTGGCATGTTAATTCCCAAAACCAGCTCTAGGGAGGAATTCCTACTTGTATTAGGATTTACCGTTGCCCTTTTTGGTCAATATTGCTCATTTGCGTTTCTACATTTGTCTGTATTAGATTTGCCATCCTCTCCGTGAGCTGAGTTAGTAGCTCGTTTTGCATTACCTTTACGGCTGCAGAAATTTCTGTAGTTATTTGGCTCATTTCTTCTGCTGGTGTACCGCTCCTGGCTGGTTGAAGCTGAAAAGTCTACCTCGCTTTCACTGCTCGAAATTTTTTCGAGCCTTGTACGCTGCCTGGTTTGAATTGCTGACGTCGGAGTTTGCGAAATTCGTTGATCGATACAGATCGAATCACAAATCGGACAAGTTCTCTTGACTCCCAAATGTGTCCTTAAGCACGCTTTATGGAAGACGCTTTATGGTTTTATAGCTATCGACTGCCCCAATCTCAGAGCTACATAATCTACACTCAGAACTAGGAGGAGGTCCCTCTTTTTGAGTATATATTACTTATTATTATTATTTTTTTTTTCTTTTACTAATAATGAATAAGGTAATACTAAAAGGATAAATATTAAAATATATAATAAAAAAAATTATTTTTTTTTTTCAAATTAAAAATAGGTTTTGATTTCCACCACGCACTTAGCAACGCTGCCTATTAACGTCCGTCTTGACAAAAATTTTGATAAAAAATAAAGAAGCAGACTTGAATCAAGCAATGATTTGTGGACATGAGGCCTTATGTGTAAATATAAATCTTCATGTTCTCCGTGCAAATCTATTGCTCGATTTTACTTAGGGAGGTGGTTCTCATCAGAACTTTTTCCGTGGTCACGAGCTCCACTTTAAAGTAGAGTCAACGCGCATTCCATGCGTCTTACCACTAACCATACAGCATATAGACAACCCATTTCATACAACGAAAATGGATGCAAAAATTTCTTGCGACAGGCCCCAGCAGGCCCCAGAGCGGATTTCTTACGCTCTCTTACGCTCATCGTTCGTTCATCTTACGCTCATTCTCTCATTAAACGTTTTCTGTTTCTCAGTCTCTAAAAGGAGCGTGGTTGATCTTCGTATGTATGCGTGTCACACATTCACATACATGGGTGTATGTGTGCGTGCGATTTCGTTTCGAAGCCAGCGCACAAAATTTGGATTTTTCTTACTTTTCAGGCTTGCTACCCTAACAAAATTCGGGTATTCGTTATTTGATGAAATGACGAAAGAAATTATATTATTTTTATACCCTTGCAGAGGGTATTATAATTTTGTCCAAAAGTGTGCAACGCAGTGAAGGAGACATCTCCGACCCTATAAAGTATATATATTCTTGATCAGGATCACCTCCTGAGTTGATATGAGCATGTCCGTCTGTCCGTCTGTCCGTCTGTCCGTCTGTCTGTCTGTCTGTCTGTCCGTTTCTACGCGAACTAGTCTCTCAGTTTTGAAGCTATCGTCTTGAAACTTTGCACACACCCTTCTTTTCTTTGCACGCAGTATATAAGTCGGAACGGCCCGGATCGGTCGACTATACCCTATAGCTGCCATATAACTGATTGATCGGAAATGGTATAACTTTGGTGTTTTTAGAGTTAGAGAGTTCAAATTTGACATGAGAGCTATTTTTGGCAAATTATTGTGACATGCCAAATTTCATAAGGATCGGCCGACTATATCTTATAGCTGCCATATAACTGAACGATCGGGAATGACCTAACTTTCGTGTTTTTGAAGATAGAAAGCTGAAACTTAATACAGATTCTATTATTGGCCAGTTGATCCGACCTACCAAATTTCATTAGGATCGGTCGACTATATCCTATAGCTGCCATATAACTGAACGATCGGAAATGGTACTTGGTAGAAATATCAACTTTCGTATTTTTGATAGAAGTTTGGGACTTATTTTAGATTTTAGATTTTATTAAATTGGTTTTATTATGATGTAATCATAAGGATCGGCCAACTATATCCGATGTTTGCGATATATATCCGGTTTTAACTGCAAGGGTATATTAACTTCGGCTCCGCCCGAAGTTAGCTTTCCTTTCTTGTTTATATTATATTTTTTATTATTTCAGCATACATTTTTAATTTATTTAGGAATAAGATTGAGTGTTAGTAGTAAAATGTTTTCTGTTATATATAAAATGTTATATATTTTTACGAATCATTAAAAATCAATATACTGAGAATATGTCAGAGTATATTTCAGTCGGAGTCACTTAAAACGCCGATTGCTTTTAAGTTTTTGTTGTTCTGCAAGAGGCTTGTGCATGCCTACTCTAACGATGGAATGATTTTTAGTGGAGGGTGAAGACACGAAAACAGCTGATGGACTTGTTTACCTTTTTTGTTTACAATTTTTCAGGCACTTGTTATTATTTTGGGTTATTGTGAGATTTAATTAAATTATTGTCGTTAATTTAATAATTTCCTTATATATTTTGGAACTTTTAAAAAGTCGCCGCTCGAATTTGTTACAGATATATACATATACATATATATATATATATATATTCACATTGGTTTTCTGATACCTCTTGCAGAACAACAAAAACTTAAAAGCAATCGGCGTTTTAAGTGACTCCGACTGAAATACACTCTGACACTTTCTCAGTATATTGATTTTAATGATTCGTAAAAATATATATACAGAAAACATTTTACTACTAACACTTAATCTTATTCCTAAATAAATTAAAAATGTATGCTGAAATAATAAAAAATATAATATAAAAAATAATATAATTTCTTTCGTCATTTCATCAAATAACGAATACCCGAATTTTGTTAGGGTAGCAAGCCTGAAAAGTAAGAAAAATCCAAATTTTGTGCGCTGGCTTCGAAACGAAATCGCACGCACACATACACCCGTGTATGTGAATGTGTGAGATCAACAAAGATCAACCGAAGCGCAGGCCAACCTTCTTCATCGCGAGAATGAGCGTAAGATGAATGAACGATGAGCGTAAGAGAGCGTAAGAAATCCGCTCTGGGGCCTGCTGGGGCCTGTCGCAAGAAATTTTTGCGTCCATTTTCGTTGTATGAAATGGGTTGTCTATATGCTGTATGGTTAGTGGTCTTACTTAGCTCTTGAAGAATAACCAAAAGGTTAAGGATAAAAAGAGGAAAAGAAAGCTAAAATAAAAATAATGGGCAGCTTTTACTGAGGCTAAATGGTCAATAGCCAGCTGTTAGCAGCTAAGCGACTAATTCCAATTCTTATGTCTCAGGTAGCCCACCACTTTTCTTTCTCCACCAATTGTCACTTTCGAACCCACATGTCACTGGAAAAGATATCCGCCTAAGGCTGAGCATCCTGTGCTCCAAATCACGATCCAGAACCAAAAATGACAAACGATACCAAGAAACTAGATAGTTGCCGATGAAGTAAGTGATGCTGCCTTTACTGACACCTGACCCAATTAATCGTTCAGGAGAAAAATAAATAAATTTAGGGTATAAAAAGAAACAGTTACGGTCTAAATTGTAGTGAGTTTCCTAGACTTAATATCCTTTCAAAATGTTCTAATAAAATCTAGCTTCAACGTTGGTTTGGTAAAATGGTTTATTAATACTAAAATGGACATGATAAAATTTTCTGGGTTTTACTTTGTTTCTTTACATCTAAGATTTTGAGCAAAATTAAGTAATGAGGAAAAATTATATAAATATTTAAATATGTGGTAAAAAAATGGCTTAGATATATAAAAATGGGTTTTCAAAAACAAAACAAAATATAATTTATCATCAATTAAAGGGTATATTGATGATAAGTGGTGGGCAAACTTTCATTTTACATAGCATAGGCACACTGAACGTGTGAGCACTCTCAATTTTTTTTAGAAGCTCTCTCATTTGCTCTCATTTGGATTCATTTGACAGCTGAAACTAAAAACAAAACTTTCCACTGAGAAAAATTTTCTCAGAAATTGGGTTGGAAAAAGTTTTGCTTCATGGTGAATATAGAATCTATATTCTATAATCTTTTAAACAAATGAAATGTTGCTAGCAAAGCTTTTTATACCCTTGCAGAGGGTATAATAATTTTGTCCAAAAGTGTGCAACGCAGTGAAGGAGACATCTGTCCGTCTGTCTGTCTAGTTCTACGCGAACTAGTCTCTTAGTTTTAAAGCTATCGACTTGACTCGACCCTTCACACAGGTTATGGTATAACCTTGGTTTTTTTAGAGTTAGAGAGTTCAAATTTTACACAAGAGCTATTTTTGGCAAAACATTACGACATGTTAAATTTCATTTCAAATTTCATCCGCCGATCCTATAGCTGCCATATAACTGAACGATTGGAAATGATCCACCTTCCGTGTTTTTGAAGATAGAAAGCTGGAATTTAGTACAGATTCTATTTTTGGTCAGTTGATCCAATCTACCAAATTTCATAACGATCGGCCGACTATATCTTATAGCTGCCATATAACTGAACGATCGGAAATGGTATTTGGTAGAAATACCCACTTTCGTAATTGGTTAATTGGTTTTATTATGATGTTATCATGGGGATCGGCCTACTATATCCGATGTTTACTAAAGATATCCGGTTTTAACTGCAAGGGTATATCAACTAAGGCTCCGCCCGAAGTTAGCTTTCCTATCTTATTTTTAGATCAGTGGTCGGCACTCCAATACATTGATATGATTTTAACGCATTAGAGTTAGTAACGAATAGCAGAAAGTAGGCTGTGAGCATGACGTTTCACACATTTGTGTGAACTGTGTGTGTGTAGCAGAGCTCTAGCAGAGAAATTTCCTATGCCCTCGGGATAGGGACGTGCCGACCACTTTTTTAGATGTTTTATTGTAATTATTTGATTATTATTTTATTATTTATTTAAAATTATTATTATTATTCGAAAAAAAATTTTAACTTTAAAACTTTAACAAAAAAACTAAAACTTTATTGTAAAAGTATTTTTTGGTCAGTTTGACCAATAGCTCTGCCTTATTATGCGTGCAATAAATAATGTCTTCGCCGATTTCTTCGACACTTTCCGTCGCATCGTTTTACTTTTTTTAAATTAAAAGCAATGTATTTTGTTTAACGAATATTCAGTTTGCTTTAAACTTGAAATCTCACACTTATTTTTTCATGAGACATATATTTATTTTTATTTTTCAGGGACCTGTGTTACCAGGAAGTCCAAAATCTATTGTTTCCGGAAACGTTTTGAAACTGGTGTCGCCCCATAGCGTGTCTAGTGGTAAGATAATTATGAAAAATTCAAATATTTTACAAATGGGCAAAGTAACATCAAATGTCATAGGCGGTAAGCCAGCATTTGTTATAACAAATAAGCAAGGGACCCAGATAACAAACCAACAGATAATAATAGTCACTACCGGTAACACCGTAAGGACCATTCCATCTAGTACTACTGTGAGTACTGCAGGTGGGACGACAACTGGAACAAATATTGTAAGTCTTGTGAGCTCAACATCTACAACCAATACCCCTGCACCAGGAGCTGGTGCTCAAAGACCTTCTATACCCAACCAGACTGGTTTAAAGATGCTGCGAAATATATCACCTGTACAAACACCAACATTAATGCAGAAAGCAAGTGGTACTCCACTTCAACAAAAAACATCACTTTACATTGGGGGTAAAGCTGTGACTGTCATGAGTACTAATACCAATATGACTACTGCTGGCGCTATACCCAATAAGGTAGTGGTGTTTCCTGCTTCAACAGCCGTCACTGCTGCCACTTCATCGACATCTCTAAGCGCAAAAAAGAGTTTTGTGTTTAACACTGAAGGCAATCCACGTACCGTGACATTGACTTCAAAAAATTTGCCGACCAAAATTTTTCCTTCAACGCACGCAACGAAGGAAATTGCATCCGAAACACCAGTTACTATTATCAGTATGAAAGAAGCAGATCCCATGGACGATATCATTGAGCAGCTGGATGGAGCTGGTGATTTGTTAAAACATCCGCAGAATGAGGCGCAAACAGAATCAGTTGAAAACACAAACAACGAAAACGCAGCATCGGCTTTATCGGCAGAACCCTTATCGACGTCCGAGTCAATTGTCCAACCCTCAAGTGTCGAATTAATTGATGTTTCAAATGACCCAAGTTTTAAAGAGCCGAATGAAATTATTGAAGATATCTCAGGAGTAAGCAGCACAACTGACGTTAAACAAACAGAAAGCTCAAAAATTAATAATCCAAAATTCGAACCTACTACTGAAAGCGATAAAAGCTGTTCACATTCTATGGTAAGTACAGTAATTTAAACAAATAAAACACAAAAATCAGAAGAATAAAAAGTAAAAATATATTGTATGGTTTTTTTGCTTGTCTTATACGTGTGTTTTTATACCCTTGCAGAGGTTATTATAATTTTGTCCAAAAGTGTGCAACGCAGTGAAGGAGACTTCTCCGACCCTATAAAGTATATACATTCTTGATCAGGATCGCCCCCTGAGTTGATATGAGCATGTCCGCCCGTCCGTCTGTCCGTCTGTCTGTCTGTCTGTTTCTACGCGAACTAGTCTCTCAGTTTTAAAGCTATCGATTTGAAACTTTGCACACACCCTTCTTTCCTTTGCACACAGTATATAAGTCGTAACGACCGGGATCGGATGACTATATCCTATAGCTGCCTATATATAACTGATTGATCGGAAATGGTATAACTTTGGTGTTTAGAGAGTTCAGAGAGTTATAGAGTTCAAATTTCACATGAGAGCTTTTTTTTGGCAAAATAATACGACATGCCAAATTTCATAAGGCCGACTGTATCCTGAACGAAAGGAAATGATCCAACTTTCGTGTTTTTGAAGATAGAAAGCTAGAACTTAGTAAAGATAGTAAAGATTATATTTTTGGTCAGTTTATCCGACCTACCAAATTTCATAAGGATCGGTCGACTATATCCTATAGCTGCCATATAATTGAACGATCGGAAATGGTTTTTGGTAGAAATACGAACTTTGGTATTTTTGAAGATAGAAGGTTGGGACTTTTTATACCCTTGCAGAGGGTATTATAATTTTGTCCAAAAGTGTGCAACGCAGTGAAGGAGACATCTCCGACCCTTTAAAGTATATATATTCTTGATCAGGATCACCTCCTGAGTTGATATGAGCATGTCCGTCTGTCCGTCGGTCCGTCTGTCTGTCCGTCTATCTGTCTGTCCGTTTCTACGCGAACTAGTCTAGTCAGTTTTAAAGCTATCGTCTTGAAACTTTGCACACACCCTTCTTTCCTTTGCACGCAGTATATAAGTCGGAACGGTCCGGATCGGCCGACTATATCCTATAGCTGCCATATAACTGATTGATCGGAAATGGTATAACTTTGGTGTTTTTAGAGTTAGAGAGTTCAAATTTGACATGAGAGCTATTTTTGGCAAAATAATACGACATGCCAAATTTCATAAGGATCGGCCGACTATATTCTATAGCTGCCATATAACTGAACGATCGGAAATGACCCAACTTTCGTGTTTTTGAAGATAGAATGCTGGAACTTAGTACAGATTTAATTCTTGGTCAGTTGATCCAACCTACCAAATTTCATTAGGATCGGCCGACTATATCCCATAGCTGCCATATAACTGAACGATCGGAAATGGTATTTGGTAGAAATATCAACTTTCGTATTTTTGAAGATAGAAGTTTGGGAAGTATATCCGATGTTTGCGATTTATATCCGGTTTTAACTGCAAGGGTATATAAACTTCGGCTCCGCCCGAAGTTAGCTTTCCTTTCTTGTTTTTTAATAAATTAAAAAAAATTAGTATATAAAAAGTTAAAAAACACTATACCTTGAACCACTGTGCCAAATAGGAAGCCGAAGCGGGAGCTTTGGAGAGTGCAAAAGAAAAATGCAGAAATAGAGATAAGACGGGGAAGAAGCAGAGCTGAGCTATGCTTGGAATTGAAATTATTGAAATTATTAATTCGACTCCAAATATACCACAGCACTCGCGAAGCGATACGGTTTAAGCTTAAGATTCTTAAGATTCTCAATATATTCAATTCACAAATGAGTAAACACCGGTTTACCAATATTTATCATAAACGCAGTGCGCGCAAAAAAAACACGACCGTTCGCTTAAGAGAAAGAGAGGGAAGTATTCTTCGTCAGTTTTACTTTTTCAACATTACGCCACAGTCGCGATGATTTTAAGCAAGCATTAATTTATTTAGCGTACGATGAACGTGAAATAACGAACAGAGTTTGTCTGGAATCACCTGAAAGGAGTATCTAAGAGCCGCCAAATAGTTTATCATTGTTTTTTAACAAGCGAATGTTTACGTGCCATAGTGCATTCATCAAAAATAATTATTTTACATTGTTTTAGCACTATACCCATTAAAGATGGTTTTTTTATGTTTCACACTGCATCTGGATTATTTTGAATGTTCAATGGCAGCTAAAGTGCTGGATGAGCTGTTCTACCTTCATCTAATAAAGTTGCTGCAATGGCCAAAGCGATGCCATTTTTATACCCTTGCAGAGGGTATTATAATTTTAATTTTAATTTTATTTTTAATTTTAATTTTAATATATTATAATATATAATATATTCTTGATCCGGATCACCTCCTAAGTTGATATGAGCATGTCCGACTGTCTGTCTGTCCGTTTCTACGCGAACTAGTCTCTTAGTTTTAAAGCTATCGTCTTGAACTTTGCACACACCCTTCTTTCCTTTGCACGCAGTATATAAGTCGGAACGGCTCGGATCGGCCGACTATATCCTATAGCTGCCATATAACTGATTGATCGGAAATGTTATAACTTTGGTGTTTTAGAGAGTAAGAGAGTTCAAAGTAAGAGAGTTCAAATTTTACATGAGTGCTACTTTTGGCAAAATAATACGACATGCCAAATTTCATAAGGATCGGCCGACTATATCTTATAGCTGCCATATAACTGAACGATCGAAATTGACCCAACTTTCGTGTTTTTAAAGATAGAAAGCTGGAACTTAGTACAGATTCTAATTTTGGTCAGTTGATCCAACCTACGAAATTTCATTAGGATCGGCCGACAATATCCTATAGCTGCCATGTAACTGAACGATCGATAGAAATACCAACTTTCGTATTTTAGAAGATAGGAGCTTGGGACTTTTTTTTTAGACTTTTTATTGTAATTAATTGGTTTTATTATGATGTAATCATAAGAATCGGCCAACTATATCCGATGTTTGCGATATATATCCGGTTTTAACTGCAAGGGTATATCAACTTCGGCTCCGCCCGAAGTTAGCTTTCATTTCTTGTTTAAAAAAGATGTTGGTGCCTCGGGTATTGCGTAGTAAATATATATACAGTAGTGGCTACAAGTTTAGCACACTATGCTTCGCCAAACTTTAATGAAAGATAATTTCGATTCTTCAAGGACTTGATCCTTGATTCTTTTACGGACGGCTAGGTTTTCATATTGAGAGTACCTATGGTTGTTTCTATCGTCCTAGCCTTTTATGTCTTCCTGCCGCAGGACCTTAAGGGGGGACATCTGAGTAACAGGCCAAAAAAAAAAGCGGATTTTCTCGAATTTTTTTTGGCCAAATCAAAACAGCTAATCGAAAATTTGTAAATGAGGTTTTATTATATTATATTTAAAGTACAAAAAAAATTTTTTTAAATAAATCGAAAACAAAATGGCGGCTCTGCAGCCTTTATTCGTAGACCCTATTTTTATAAAGGGGGTACATGGCCGAACACCTAACGTCCTTAATTTTTGATCTAGAACAAAAAATCAAGTTTGGTTAGTTTCTGGATCTCAACGGCTATCGACACACGTAGGATTTTTTCGATATATTGATTTTTTGCAAAATAGTGAGTGATTGACCAAAATTTTCAATTTTCACAAACAAAAACCTCACAAAATTGTTGATAATCCTACGTGTGTCGATAGACATAGGTATTCTGAGTATACTGTCAAAATTTTAGATCGATAGGTTAAGAGTTGTTCGAGTTATGTGTTCGGCCAACTCAAAAAAAGCGGTTTCGAGAAAAACGCGTTTAAAGTTTTAAGTACTGTGGGATATACCTGTGAGGCATCGCCGCAGAATGGAAAATTTCGACACTTAGACACTTTGGCCGGACTCTATCTTTTTATATGTTATTTTCAAGACCCTAAAAAATTTTTAAAGCGAAAAAAAAATTTTTCGATTTTTTCAAAACTCTACTCAGATGTCCCCCCTTAATGTGTTTTCCTAAATTTATAGTTCGTAGTGGAACCCAAAATTTTAAAATCATCTTAACATCATCTCAGTTCGTAGTGGAATCCGCTGTAAAAATGTCTATAAGTGCGGGTTCTACGGCATTTTGGCTGGCCGCGTCGTGGAACTCGCTTTCAAATGTTTTCATTTTTTCTGTCGTGGAACCCGCTCAACCAAAAATATAATCTGTATTAAATTCCAGCTTTCTATCTTCAAAAACACGAAAGTTGGGTCAATTCCGATCGTTCAGTTATATGGCAGCTATAGGATATAGTCGGCCGATCCGGGCCGTTCCGACTTATATACTGCGTGCAAAGGAAAGAAGGGTGTGTGCAAAGTTTCAAGACGATAGCTTTAAAACTGAGAGACTAGTTCGCGTAGAAACAAACAGACAGACGGACAGACGGACATGCTCATATCAACTCAGGAGGTGATCCTGATCAAGAATATATAAACTTTATAGGGTCGGAGATGTCTCCTTCACTGCGTTGCACACTTTTGACCAAAATTATAATACCCTCTGCAAGGGTATAAAAATAATAATTATAAAAGAAAGAAAAAGTTCATAGGCCTTACGAGGATTTGAACACAGAAAAATTATACATTGAGTAAATACTCTATGCATTACGCTACCACCCTGTCTCGATCTGCGACGATTAAAAATACTATTTGTTCTACTAACTACCACATTGGCGCATTGAAGACGGAAACGAGAAATTGAAATTTGCAAGCCAAAACCTTTTTACGCCTTTTTACGCCAACAAAGTTGATCGTTTTGGGCCCTGATGTCCCATGTATGTACTTTATAATCTTTGGTAGAATGCAAGCAGAAATGCTCGACAAAGTGACGCAAAATTTGGCCTTCCGAATAGACCACTTGAAACGGAGCCGTAGACAACATTTACATAAAGCGATTTTTAAAACGTAAATGATAAAGGCCAATTTGTAAATTCCAATAAAATGGAATTCTATGATGGAATTGAGCTATGATGCAGTGTTGTATTATATTATATTATATTATATTATATTATATTATATTATATTATATTATATTATATTATATTATATTATATTATATTATATTATAATATATTATATTATATATTGTCGGGTCAGGCAGCAGCACGGCGTTTAATGTTTATGTTTAAATAACACGTGGATCAATAAGTCCCGGGACTGACACATAATTGGCGTTGCCAACAAAAGTTCCGTATGATTTTTCATAAGTTAAGAAAAAAGATATCTGTCAAAATTTCATGTCATTCTAATGTTTGGTCCACGAGTTACAGTGATTTAAGTGACGCTCATCTTCATATTCTCAAAGCAATGGATTCGACTCACTTCCGTGTGTTAATTTATCATTGCTTTTTAATGAAAAAACAAAACACAGTGAAAGCTCAGCAATGGCTTGAAAAGTGCTATGGGAAATCTTCCCCATCAAAAACAACCATTTGGTGGTATGCTGAGTTTAAACGTGGTCGTACAGACACTGCAGACACTGGCCGGCCAAATGAGGCAATCACCCCGGAAACCATCAAAAAAGTCCACCAAATAGTTTTCGAAAACCGTAAATTGAAATTGCGTGAGATTGCTGATACCTTAAAGATATCATACGGCAGTGTGTTCACTATTTTGCTTGAATATTTGTCTATGAGGAAGCTGTTGTCCAAGTGGGTGCCAAGTGCTCTTCCACCAAGACAATGCGCCGTGTCACAAGTCGCTCGCTACAATGGCGAAATTGCATGAATTGGGCTTCGAATTGCTTCCGCACGCACCATATTCTCCGGATCTGGACCCCAGCTAGTAGTCCCTATTTTCAGACCTAAAAAAAATGCTCCAAGGAAAGAGATTCTACTCCAACAAGGAAGTCATCGCCGAAACGAACGCTTATTTTGAGGCCAAAAATATATCGTTCTACAAGAAAGGTATTGAAATTTTGGAGAAGCGCTGGACTGATTGTGGTGTTCTTGAAGGAGACTATGTTGATGAATAAAATCGAGTTTTGTCGAAAAAACAATTTTTTCTTATTTAGTCCCGGGACTTATTGATCCACGTGTTAATGTTTATGTCATGTTTAGTGTAATGTTTATTTATTAGTCTTAAGTTTGTACAAAAGCTGATCGCAAGCCGGCATTGAAAACGCTCAATGGCCAAACAATAACAAATAATATAACAAATAATATAATTATTAAATAATTTTTTAAACTTTCGGCATTTCACCCAATACCCGAATTTTCTTAGGGTAGCAAGCCTGAAACGTTAAAAAAAAAAATTGTATGCGCTGGCTTCGAAACGAAGTCGCACGCACACATTCACACGTGTGTGTGATTGTGTGGCACGCACACATACAAATATCAATCTGAAAAAACACTGATTGAAAAACAGAAACCATTCAATGAGAATATAAGCGTAAGATGAACGAAATATGAGCGTAAGAAAGAGAGTAAGAACTCTCGCTGGCACCTGCTGGGGCCTGTTTGGTTAGTGATCAGGATCACCTCCTGAGTTGATGTGTACATATCCGTCTGTCTGTTTTACGCAAACTAGTCTCTCAGTTTTAAAGCAGTGGTCGGCACCCCAATACATTGATATGATTTTAACGCATTAGTGTTAGTTCCGAATAGCATAAAGTAGGCTGGGAGCATGAAGTTTCACACATTTACACCGTGTGTGTGTGGCAGAGCTCGGGCAGAGAAATTTCCTATGCCCTCGGGATAGGGCCGTGCCGACCTCTGTTTTAAAGCTATCGACTCGAAACTTTTTACAAACCCTTCATTCCTTTGCACGCAGTATATAAGTCAGAATGGCCGGACTATATCCCGGACGGGTAAGGGATCAGCCGACTATATCATATAGCTCCCTTATAACTGAGAAAGTTGGAACTTCCAACAGGTTATATTTTTAGTCAATTGATCCGACTTACCAAATTTCATAATGATCGGCTCTGGCTGCTGGCCCCGCCCAAAATTTTTACTTTAAATGTACCAATTCTTATTTAAAACTAGCAGCCCAGGCAAACGTTGTTTTTGGCCCTATTTGTTTTCTAGAAGGGCTAATATTTTTTTTTTCATTTAGTTTGGTTAATACATTTTTCCAGTATTTCCAGTACATTCAGTATTTTCACTTACAGCCACTTTCCCATGTCCAATGTCTACCTGGTCGAAATAAATATTGGGACACTTTATTTTTTTTAATAAATTCGTAAATGATTTTTAATTTTTTTGTTTTTATTTTCTTTGTAAATATAGAGAAGAAATGCATTGAAAACAGAAAACTTTTTTATTTTACTGATCCTTTCCACGAAAATTGATATTGTTATGTTAGCTCCCTTAGAAATAATTATTGGGACACTGTATAGAAAATAATTTTTAAAAAATTTATAATTGTAGAAAAAAAATGTATTTTCTCACCTAATAGTGGGTATTGCCTGCGTGCTTTGAAATGACTTCAGCCAAGCGTTTAGACATTAAATTAGCCAAATCCTGCAATGTTTTTCGTCGATTTTGGCCTATTCTTTAACAAAACCCTTCTTGAGCTGTGCCAAATTTTCAAACTGTCGTCCATTGCTGTATACTCTATTTGAGAGTATACCCCACACATTCTAAATCGGGTTTAGGTCGGGACTACAAGCTGGCCACCACAAAAGTTCAATTTGTATACCCTTGCAGAGGGTATTATAATTTTGTCCAAAAGTGTGCAACGCAGTGAAGGAGACATCTCCGACCCTATAAAGTATATACGTTCTTGATCAGGATCACCTCCTGAGTTGATATGAGCATGTCCGTCTGTCCGTCTGTCTGTCTGTCTGTTTCTACGCGAACTAGTCTCTCAGTTTTAAAGCTATCGACTTGAAACTTTGCACACACCCTTCTTTCCTTTGCACGCAGTATATAAGTCGGAACGGCCGGGATCGGCCGACTATATCCTATAGCTGCCATATAACTGATTGATCGGAAATGGTATAACTTTGGTGTTTTATCCGACCCTTTATAGGGTCGGAGATGTCTCCTTCACTGCGTTGCACACTTTTGGACAAAATTATAATACCCTCTGCAAGGGTATAAAATATTTTTTTCAATATTTATTTCCCAATATTTATTTCGACCAGGTATCAGTTGATTTAAACAACTTAAAATTTAAAATTCCATATTTTAAATCAGAGGGGCAGGAAAGAGATGTAATAGAGTAGAGACCATTGTAGTTCGAACATAATACCCTAAAAGGGTCATGCAGTGCATATGTCGAACTACAACGGCTAAGGAACAGAGGACTAAAGTTTCGAGTCCTTCTATTAGGAATGTTAAAATTTAAGCGTGTTAGTAAATGCTGGCCATCTACATCTTCGTTATTAAGGTTATGCAGAAAAACTACAGCGAGCATTGTCCTACGATTTGTTAAGCTAGGTAAGTTTATAAGTAAAAGTCTGCTACTGTAGGATGGAAGCTGAAGATTTGCATCCCAGTATAGACCTCTAAGTGCGAACATTCTATGCGGTCCTTATGTACTCCATATTGGGGACTCCAGGCACATGAACCATACTCCAGTATAGGACGGACCAAGGAAATAAATAATGTTTTGGTTATATAGGGGTCATTAAATTCTTTTGACCACCTTTTGATAAAACCAAGGACTCCTTTAGCCTTATTAACCATTAAGGAAATATGGTCGGAAAATTTAAGTTTGATGTGTAATAGGATGCCGAGATCATTAACCTGGGTTAATTTTTCTAAGGCAATCCCATTAATAGAATAAGTAGCTTGCAGAGGGCAAGAACGATAAAAAGACATATGTTTGCATTTTGATCCATTAAGTATTAGATCATTAGCCAAACACCATTTTTGAAAGTTATCAAGGTCAGACTGAAGACTGCATTGGGCAGAGATGGATTTGTACTGAAGACAAAGCTTTACATCATCTGCATACATAAGAACTAGAGAGTTCGTTAAAGCAGGGGGCAAGTCGTTTATAAAAAGCGTAAATAATAACGGGCCAAGATGACTTCCTTGAGGGACGCCGGATGTAGCACGGACCAGACGGGACTGAATGTTTTTAAATAAGACTCTTTGTGTCCTTCCATCTAGGTAGCTGGAGATCCACGTTAAGAGGTCTTTAGGAAAACCCAGCATATTTAGTTTACTCAAAAAGAGTGAGTGATTAACTGAATCAAATGCTTTGCTGAAGTCTGTGTAAATTACATCGGTTTAATATCCCTTACGAAAGCCATCTATGACAAAGGATGTTAACTCGAATAAGTTTATGGTGGTGGAGCGAAGCTTAATAAAGCCATGCTCACAAGGAGTGATAATCGAAGAGCAAAGGTGTTGCAAATGAGGGGTAATTAATTTTTCAAATAACTTTGGAATTGCCGACAACTTAGAGATGCCTCTGTAGTTGGCAGCATCGGACTTTTTACTTTTTTTATGTAGGGGAATTATAAATGATTCCTTCCACTTAAGGGGAAAAATCGAGGTTTCCAAAGATAAGTTGAAAAGTCTTAGAAGAGGTTTGCACAGAGCCCTGGCGCAGTATTTTAGCACACAGCCTGGTACTCCGTCGGGGCCTGGCGAATAAATGGGTTTTACCCTTAAAAGACCAGATAATAAGTTATTCTCAGAAAAAGACGGACAGAAAATAAGATTTGCTGCTTGAATGTTATATGCATAAGGCTGATTAGTCAATTTAGGAGAAGAATAAGTTGTTTGAAAAAATTCTGCGAATAGATCGGCAATGGCCTGATCCGAAGTCGCAGAGGAATTTTCAAACGTAAGCAGAGGTGAAAAAGATACGTGTTTACGCTTAGTGTTTACAAAATTATAAAACTGCTTTGGATCCTGAGTAAATTGAATCCGGCAGCGGTCAATATAATTCCTATAACATTCAGCGTTATGCACGGTAAAAATCGATCGAGCTAGTAGGTATCTTGAGAAATCAACACTACTGCAGGTTTTTTTATATTTAAGTAAAAGCTTATTTTTTTTATTTTTTAGGTTAGTGAGGCACCTTGTATACCAAGGAGGATTTGTTGAAGCGGACGGATGTTTCCAAGGCACACATGAGTCAAAAAATTTATTTAAAGTAAAATAAAATTTTTCTAAAGTGACATTAAGATCAGTGCACGCCAGAATATCAGACCAGTCAAATGTATCGATAAGGCTATTAAGTTTCTGAAAATCAGCTTTACGGAAACAGCGAATCTTATTTACCACGCATAGAGACATCTGATCGATACCAGGAGTGGTTTCGATTGAGACCTCCAGTGTGGGGTGATATGGATCCTCTGGGGATGAAAGGGGAAAAGCTCTGGAGAGAGCAGTACCATCAGGATCAGATACAAAACATAAGTCCAAAAGCCGACCTAACGAATTTCTAACATGGTTAATTTGACCTAGGGACATGTCAATCATGCCCGCGGTGAAGTCATGGTGAGTGATAAGTGACGAAGATGGTGAGTTATCGACGTTGGACCACTTTAATTCTGGGATATTAAAGTCGCCCACCGCTACGAGTTGGTGACGATCCGTCATAAGATTAGAGACGTATCAAATGGCGGACAAATGCTGCCAATATGTAGGCGGTTCAGACATAGGAGGTATATATGGACATGTAATGTATAAAGCTTTCACGGACATAGTGATTTTAACGCAAATAAATTCTGTCACCAAACTCTTGGGATTTCACCTCTTTAGAAGCAAGAGTAGAGTCTACCGAAATGAGGACTCCACCCCCCTTTCGCTGAGGTCGATCCCGTCTAAAAGTGGTGTACTTACTTGGAAAAACTTCGGAGCTAAAGATCTCCGGCTTTAACCCAGTTTCTGTAAAAGCTATAATATGGGATGCAAAGGAAGAACTATCAGAATATAGTTTAGGGAGTTTGCTACGGAGCTACGGATACTAGTTTTTTGGGTTAGTGGACAAAGAAGAGGTGGAAGGTTGGTCAGTGGTTCCGATATTGGGAAGTCTCACTCCCACTGGTTTTAGAACTTTTTTCTTTACGGAACTAGGCTGATATTCTTGGACGAAAAGATTCTCTGGCCAAAAACTGGAAGAACAAATCGTCTTGAACATCAGCGCGGGCACACGAATCTTGAAAGAAGACGTGCGCCGTGTATAATTATATTTAAATTTAGTTATGTCCTCCACCTTTATATCGGCTTTTGTTTTGGCTTTGATATAAGCCTAGATATTAATCTCTGAAGTATCAGGGGCAAGCCGAGAAACAAATATATGTTTCGATGGAGGAATCACCTGTAAGGGTTTTGATGTCGCAGGTACGAGAACTGCAGCATCAGTCGGTGCCGGTGGTCCGGACTGTGGAATACCTTTTTGGGTGACTCTAATGGGGGTTTCGTTCCCTAGGACCTGTGGCATCACTTGAAGGGATGCCATGGCGGACATATCGGACAATTGCTCATTATCCCTGAGAAATTCGGACGGCGAATTGTTCTCAGTTCTAGTCCTTAGGGTGGTCAAAGATATGAGCTGCTGCGTTATTGACGGCTGAGTAGACTAAGGCTGATCACAAACAGCAGATTTCTTACGCTTAGGAGACTCCGTTAGTAGCTGAAGGCTGCTAAACTGAGTGTCAAACGCACAGAGTTGGTCATTGACTTTACGGAAACCAGTGATCAACTCTTTAAATCCATTTTTGGTCTGTCTCATGAACGACCTCATTTCGCCATTTCACTACAACAATAGTGTATACCAGACCTACGGGAAATGACATCCGAAAATGAGGCAGTGAACCCGGCCACTTGGCGTGTACTACGTTTTCACATAGCCAGCAATGGATGGTAGGCTGGGATGTGGAAATTGTCTTGTTACAAGACTTCATAGCGCAGACAAGTTTAAATTCCATTTTTATACCCTTGCAGAGGGTATTATAATTTTGGTCAAAAGTGTGCAACGCAGTGAAGGAGACATCTCCGACCCTATAAAGTATATATATTCTTGATCAGGATCACCTCCTGAGTTGATATGAGCATGTCCGTCTGTCCGTCTGTCTGTCCGTCTGTCTGTTTCTACGCGAACTAGTCTCTCAGTTTTAAAGCTTGAAACTTTGCACACACCCTTCTTTCCTTTGCACGCAGTATATAAGTCGGAACGGTCCGGATCGGCCGACTATATCCTATAGCTGCCATATAACTGATTGATCGGAAATGGTATAACTTTGGTGTTTTTAGAGTTAGAGAGTTCAAATTTGACATGAGAGCTATTTTTGGCAAAATAATACGACATGCCAAATTTCATAAGGATCGGCCGACTATATTCTATAGCTGCCATATAACTGAACGATCGGAAATGACCCAACTTTCGTGTTTTTGAAGATAGAATGCTGGAACTTAGTACAGATTTAATTCTTGGTCAGTTGATCCAACCTACCAAATTTCATTAGGATCGGCCGACTATATCCCATAGCTGCCATATAACTGAACGATCGGAAATGGTATTTGGTAGAAATATCAACTTTCGTATTTTTGAAGATAGAAGTTTGGGACGTATATCCGATGTTTGCGATATATATCCGGTTTTAACTGCAAGGGTATATAAACTTCGGCTCCGCCCGAAGTTAGCTTTCCTTTCTTGTTTTTTAATAAATTAAAAAAAATTAGTATATAAAAAGTTAAAAAACACTATACCTTGAACCACTGTGCCAAATAGGAAGCCGAAGCGGGAGCTTTGGAGAGTGCAAAAGAAAAATGCAGAAATAGAGATAAGACGGGGAAGAAGCAGAGCTGAGCTATGCTTGGAATTGAAATTATTGAAATTATTAATTCGACTCCAAATATACCACAGCACTCGCGAAGCGATACGGTTTAAGCTTAAGATTCTTAAGATTCTCAATATATTCAATTCACAAATGAGTAAACACCGGTTTACCAATATTTATCATAAACGCAGTGCGCGCAAAAAAAAACACGACCGTTCGCTTAAGAGAAAGAGAGGGAAGTATTCTTCGTCAGTTTTACTTTTTCAACATTACGCCACAGTCGCGATGATTTTAAGCAAGCATTAATTTATTTAGCGTACGATGAACGTGAAATAACGAACAGAGTTTGTCTGGAATCACCTGAAAGGAGTATCTAAGAGCCGCCAAATAGTTTATCATTGTTTTTTAACAAGCGAATGTTTACGTGCCATAGTGCATTCATCAAAAATAATTATTTTACATTGTTTTAGCACTATACCCATTAAAGATGGTTTTTTTATGTTTCACACTGCATCTGGATTATTTTGAATGTTTAATGGCAGCTAAAGTGCTGGATGAGCTGTTCTACCTTCATCTAATAAAGTTGCTGCAATGGCCAAAGCGATGCCATTTTTATACCCTTGCAGAGGGTATTATAATTTTAATTTTAATTTTATTTTTAATTTTAATTTTAATATATTATAATATATAATATATTCTTGATCCGGATCACCTCCTAAGTTGATATGAGCATGTCCGACTGTCTGTCTGTCCGTTTCTACGCGAACTAGTCTCTTAGTTTTAAAGCTATCGTCTTGAACTTTGCACACACCCTTCTTTCCTTTGCACGCAGTATATAAGTCGGAACGGCTCGGATCGGCCGACTATATCCTATAGCTGCCATATAACTGATTGATCGGAAATGTTATAACTTTGGTGTTTTAGAGAGTAAGAGAGTTCAAAGTAAGAGAGTTCAAATTTTACAAGAGTGCTACTTTTGGCAAAATAATACGACATGCCAAATTTCATAAGGATCGGCCGACTATATCTTATAGCTGCCATATAACTGAACGATCGAAATTGACCCAACTTTCGTGTTTTTAAAGATAGAAAGCTGGAACTTAGTACAGATTCTAATTTTGGTCAGTTGATCCAACCTACGAAATTTCATTAGGATCGGCCGACAATATCCTATAGCTGCCATATAACTGAACGATCGATAGAAATACCAACTTTCGTATTTTAGAAGATAGGAGCTTGGGACTTTTTTTTTAGACTTTTTATTGTAATTAATTGGTTTTATTATGATGTAATCATAAGAATCGGCCAACTATATCCGATGTTTGCGATATATATCCGGTTTTAACTGCAAGGGTATATCAACTTCGGCTCCGCCCGAAGTTAGCTTTCATTTCTTGTTTAAAAAAGATGTTGGTGCCTCGGGTATTGCGTAGTAAATATATATACAGTAGTGGCTACAAGTTTAGCACACTATGCTTCGCCAAACTTTAATGAAAGATAATTTCGATTCTTCAAGGACTTGATCCTTGATTCTTTTACGGACGGCTAGGTTTTCATATTGAGAGTACCTATGGTTGTTTCTATCGTCCTAGCCTTTTATGTCTTCCTGCCGCAGGACCTTAAGGGGGGACATCTGAGTAACAGGCCAAAAAAAAAAGCGGATTTTCTCGAATTTTTTTTGGCCAAATCAAAACAGCTAATCGAAAATTTGTAAATGAGGTTTTATTATATTATATTTAAAGTACAAAAAAAATTTTTTTAAATAAATCGAAAACAAAATGGCGGCTCTGCAGCCTTTATTCGTAGACCCTATTTTTATAAAGGGGGTACATGGCCGAACACCTAACGTCCTTAATTTTTGATCTAGAACAAAAAATCAAGTTTGGTTAGTTTCTGGATCTCAACGGCTATCGACACACGTAGGATTTTTTCGATATATTGATTTTTTGCAAAATAGTGAGTGATTGAACAAAATTTTCAATTTTCACGAACAAAAAACGTCACAAAATTGTTGATAAAAAAATAAGTAAGCAATATAAAAAAAAAAACTTATCGACATCCTACGTGTGCCGATAGACATAGGTATTCTGAGTATACTGTCAAAATTTTAGATCGATAGGTTAAGAGTTGTTCGAGTTATGTGTTCGGCCAACTCAAAAAAAGCGGTTTCGAGAAAAACGCGTTTAAAGTTTTAAGTACTGTGGGATATACCTGTGAGGCATCGCCGCAGAATGGAAAATTTCGACACTTAGACACTTGGCCGGACTCTATCTTTTTATACCCTTGCAGAGGGTATTATAATTTTGGTCAAAAGTGTGCAACGCAGTGAAGGAGACATCTCCGACCCTATAAAGTATATATATTCTTGATCAGGATCACCTCCTGAGTTGATATGAGCATGTCCGTCTGTCCGTCTGTCCGTCTGTCTGTCCGTCTGTCTGTTTCTACGCGAACTAGTCTCTCAGTTTTAAAGCTATCGTCTTGAAACTTTGCACACACCCTTCTTTCCTTTGCACGCAGTATATAAGTCGGAACGGCCCGGATCGGCCGACTATATCCTATAGCTGCCATATAACTGATTGATCGGAAATGGTATAACTTTGGTGTTTTTAGAGTTAGAGAGTTCAAATTTGACATGTGAGCTATTTTTGGCAAAACATTACGTCATGCCAAATTTCATAAGGATCGGCCGACTATATCCTATAGCTGCCATATAACTGAACGATCGGAAATGACCCAACTTTCGTGTTTTTGAAGATAGAAAGCTGGAACTTAGTACAGATTTAATTCTTGGTCAGTTGATCCAACCTACCAAATTTCATTAGGATCGGCCGACTATATCCCATAGCTGCCATATAACTGAACGATCGGAAATGGTATTTGGTAGAAATATCAACTTTCGTATTTTTGAAGATAGAAGTTTGGGACTTTTTTTAGATTTTGTATTGTAATAAATTGGATTATATATTCCTATTCCCATAAGGATCGGCCAACTATATCCGATGTTTGCGATATATATCCGGTTTTAACTGCAAGGGTATATAAACTTCGGCTCCGCCCGAAGTTAGCTTTCCTTTCTTGTTATATGTTCTTTTCAAGTCCCTAAAAAATTTTTTTAATGAAATTTTTCAAATTAAAATTTTTTTTTTCAAAACTCTTCTCAGATGCCCCTCTTAAGTGCAGCAACCCCAAAAAAAACGTTGGACACAAGTTTAGCACAATTAGTACAAAATATTTTTATTTCATTATGGGAAAAAAACTTTGAAAAAATATAACTAGTATGTGGTGGTATATACTGTATTTTTAATTACTGCAGCACATGTTCTTGAAAGGCCTTCCACCAAGACGGCACATCTTCGTTGGGGAATTGCATACCAGGCCTTTTGGATTTCAGTCCATAAATCATCAAAATTCATGGGTTTAACAGCCCGAACGTGCTGCTCGACATTGCCCCACAAATTCTCAATAATCTGGAGATTGAGCTGGACGTTTTAGGACCTCTGTGAAGTGGTTAGGATCGTTGACATGCATAAATCGCCAATTCAACGTTAAATTTTTTTCTCGGCAAAGGGTATCATAATGTTTGTAATTATGTCCTTATACATATGCTGGTCCATCCAAGTATCAATTTTGTAGATAGGACCCACGCCGTGCCACGAAAAAGCCTACCCAATCCATGACATTTCCACTGCCAAGCTTGATAGTCTTCACAGTATACCGTCGGTTGTGTTGCAAGTTGGAGGGTCGCCAAACATACTGCTTACCATCGGATCCCAGCCCGGGAAACATGGATTCGTCACTCCACAATATATTTTTTTGAGGACACTTCCCTTTGGATGATGCTGGAGGTCTTAAAAGGATCAGCAAAAGACATTCGGTCAATAGGACAATCTCCTTTGGCGGTAGTTTTCCGCTGTTTGGGCTTGTGTTTTACGTCTTTAAACGTGTTGTTGTTTTTGTAATGTCTAAGAGCATTGTAAATCATTTTCCGGGAGCAATTCAACTCTTTGGAAATTTATGAAATCGACTTTCCAGATGACTTCATCAAATTTATAACCTCGCGCTTGGCTTCAGTGCACCAGGACCCCTTTGCCATTGTATATTGTAGCTATTTGATTTTTTTTTAATAGTTTAAGACTGCTTTTTATACTTTTGATCTTAAATTGTGAAACTTTCTACTGAAAAGCGATCAGTTTTAGTGTGCTTAACTTGTGTCCGGCGTTTTTTTGGGGTTGCTGCACTTAAGGTCCTGCGGCAGGAAGACAGAAAAATCTAGGATGAAAGAAACAACCATAGGTACTCTCAACATGACAACATAGACAAGTCCTTGCAGAATCGAAATTACCTTTAATTAAAGTTTGGCGAAGCATAGTGTGATAAACTTGTGGCCACTACTGTATGTGCAAAATCAGTCTATCTGATCTTTAGTACTGATAGTGCAGTGAAAAATATTAAAATCTGAAAATTTCTTTTCTAAATTATTGTAAGTATAAAGAAATAATTAATTATGCTGAATTTGTATTTAATTATTTGAGAAATTAGCTAAAAATGCCTCGTGGGAATAGTTTGTCGGCCAAGGAGCAGGGAATTATTATTGGAATGCGTGAAACGGGCTCCAAAATATCAGTCCAGCTAAATGAAATAGGCATAGAAACTGCGTATCCAAATTTATAAAAAACCCCACTGAATACGGTGTATCGAGACGCAGTGGAAGGAAAACCATCTTTGTTGATCGGTGCAAACGGCATATTCGACGCCTAGCAGTAAAGCAATGCATGTCCAGCGGGCAAATTAAGGCTCATTTGGGCCTTCAAGTCACCCGAAGCCGAATTGTTCAAATTTTGAACGAAAACAAAATTCGTCGAACATACAATCGTGGACATAAGTATTTTGACATAAATAAAAATTCACATTTTGTGTTATAAACTCTAAATAATTTACCCAAAAAATATTAATGAAAATTATATATAACAATAGTGCAATAATACAATAAAAAACAACAAAAATATTACTTTTTATATTACATCTTATAAAATGGAAATACAAATTCATTAAAGTGGAAGGCCAAATGTATTTTGACATAACATAATTTGTAAAAAAAATTAATGTGAATTGCGAAAAATGTTAATAATGAAATATAAATTAATAAAAAATAAACCCTCCCGTGGCATCTATTACCTTTTGCAGGCACAGATTTCACTAATTTTTTAAGTGTTTAAAGGGAAATTTCATTCCATAGTCCTTCGACTTCATCAATTGTCTCCTCTCGAGTTCTTGTTAGGTGTGTACTCCTCTTCTTATGTAAGCCCACACTTTCTCTATAATGTTAAGATCGGGACTTTGGGGTGGCCAATCTAAAGATTTTACTTCCAAGTCCCTCAAAAATGTTATCATTTTAGATTTATGGCATGGAGCATTATCCTGTTTCAGGATAAAGTCTTGCCCAATGAGTCGCCGGCAAGCAATGCGTGGTGATTCAGGATGCGCAAATAGTGTCCTTGATTCATCGTCCCATTAATGGGGACCAAATCCTCGATCCCGTTAAAACAGACACATCCATAAAACATGACACTGCTGCCACCATGTGGGATACGTTGAATTACAGGTCGCACTTTCTTGCGAATATTTTTGGGTATTCTGCAGTACATTTTATTTTTTGAACCATGGTACTCAAAAGAACTCTCATCGGTCCACAAAATTTGTTCCCAAAAAGATTGAGGCTTGTTAACGTATGATTTGGCAAAGGCTAATCGTTTCAACTTATTTTTAGGTGAAATGAAAGGTATGGGACGGGCTTCATAAGAAGCAAAGTTAGCCTCATTCAATCTTCTTTCAACTGAAAGCCTTCTTTCAGCCGTTCCGACTTATATACTACGTGCAAAGAAAAGAAGGGTGTGTGCAAAGTTTCAAGTCGATAGCTTTTAAACTGAGAGACTAGTTTGCGTAGAAACAGACAGACGGACAGCCAGACAGACAGACGAACAGACGGACATGCTTATATCAACTCAGGTGGTGATCTTGATCAAGAATATATATTTTTTATAAGGTCAGAGATGTCACTGCGTTGCACACTTTTGGACAAAATTATAATACCCTCTCCAAGGGTATAAAAATTCATTCTTGTTTTTGTTTCTGCCAAAAGGTCGACCTAAAGCGATGAATTTCTTATTCTTGTTCTTATTCTATTCTTGAACTCTCTTGTTTTTCTGTATGCAGATTATGTTAAGCTTTGTCTTCAGTAAAAATTCATCTCTGCCCAAACAGTCTTTAGTCTGATCTTGAAAACTTTCAAAAATAGTATTTAGCAAATAATTTAATACTTAATGCAGTGGTGCCCATGCTCTGCATACGGGAGAGCAAACTCCCATACCAATGCAAAAAATAGCCAATACTTTGGTGCGAGAATTTTTTTCCCCATCCATGTGGGGATGGAAATGAAAAATAAAATTATTGTAACATTCACAAGGGGTTTAAAAAAATCAATGTAATAAAAAATAAATTTTATTATAGCAATTTAAAAAAGGCGCTTTATTTTTTATGGCAAATGTGGAAAATCTATAGAAAATAATGCAGAGCTTCTTACTTAAAAAAAATTTTTTGCGAAGATGAAATTTATCGCTTCAGGTCGATAATTTTGGCAGAAACAAAAACAAGAACAAATTTCTTGCAGTGAAAAGATTTCGGCACTCCAACAACAAAATCCATTCGGATTAGCGCGATTGAGGAGAATAGGGATAACACGAAAAATTGTTATTGTAATTGCCCTTTGCTTACGAAACCAATGCAACGAAACTTATGGAGTGAGCAACGAACATTATGGCGGGAGCAGTCTCACACAACTCCGTATGAATGAGCATTTGCAAAAACAAATGAGCAGCGAGAGCAATGGGATGAGCAGCACTGACTTAATGGTTAATGATCTCGGTGTCCTAGTAGACACCAAACTTAAATTTGCCGACCATATTTCCACAATGCACTATGGGCGATTTTTCATAGTGGGCGGCATAAAGTCATAAAATTTATGGTGAAATATTAAGGAAATGTTTTTTTTATTGATAGTAAACAATTCAGTTAGCTGAAAAACAATTTTTTTTTTTATCGGATGGCAACTCTCTTTTTGTGGCAGCCCTTCAAAACCAGACGATCTGTTGAAGCTCGCAATTATATAAATTGGCACGAAAAATTTCATGCTGTTGAAAGTGCTTAAATAATTATTGCTTTCGTTTAAATTAATAAGTGTAATATGGATAGCAAAGCTCAAGGTATTTAGAATCTTTTATTTACGATAAATGTGTATAAATGTTCGTGGTGTTTTTAATGTCCAGTGTTATTGTTGAGTGTATTTTTAGCAAAAATCTAACAATTTTAATTGTGCATATCAAAACATGCAACTAAAAATGGCAAGTTACTAACGAAAGTGTCTAGTTTATTGTAGTAATCATGTTTTTTGCTCATTTTTGTTCCTTAAAAAAAAAATGCACTTGAAGTTTCCTTTACGTTCAACAACAACACGCTTGTTGATATTTGAAACAACAACAATCGCAATGCTGATGCTGTCACAGCGTACATAATGGAAAAAATTAATGAAGATAATTTGAGCAAATCAAACATACAGCAAATTAAGGAAAAAGTTACTAATTTTGAATATTATATAAAACGATACTTGCGCAAATACAATCGAAATCTTGAGCGATTCAAGTCAATTCACACAGAATGGTTTGCAAAATTTATGGAAATAAAAATTGATGTGGAGGATACTGCTAAGCCATCACCATCAAAGATGGGTCGTCCAAAAGTAGGATATGCCAAGGCCGGGCCTAGACTACGAAGGCAAATGGCATCAGAAGTTGCCGGTCAAAATGATTGCTCTACTGCTTTACTTTTGCATGCCTCCTCTGCGTCTGCCCGTAAAAGTAATGAAAATAAAGTGGTTGGCTTATTGCGAAATGTAATGACTGAGGAAAATGTTGTAAATCCCGAACTAACAAATCTAGCGAGACCAGATCGCATTTCTAATATTGAAGCATTAGCTTTTTTATTGGAGAATAATTTCACAAAGCAGCAATATATCAGTTTTACACAACTCTACAAGGCGCACGGCTGCAATATATGACCCGGGTACGACTTAGTAAGATCTACAAAATTGCAATGCAGACCGTCAGGAATTAGTATTTCCGAAACTGTGGCAAAGGTTTCTCTGCAGGATTTGCTAAACCACACAGCTGAACGAATATTGACCTTACAAAATGATGTTTTAGAGAAAATGGAAAATGTAACGGACTGCACCCTTATTATTAGCTATGGGTTTGATGGATCGACGGGTCAAAGTTCATATAAACAAAAATTTGATTCAGATGAACCTGATTTCTTAGATCAATCGCTGTTCGTATCCACTGTCATACCAATACGTCTAATCGATTCTTTAAATCGCGTAATATGGTTAAATAGAAGCCCACAGTCAGTAAGGTTTTGCAGGCCTTTAAAAATTGAATACGCGAAAGAGAGCACCGCAAAAATCTTAGGCGAAAAAGAAAATTTAGATATGCAAGTAGCGAAATTGGAAAAGTTCAAATGGCAACGTAAAAATATTTCTGTGGATTTTAAAACATATATGTCATTAATTGATGGAAAGGTATTAAACGTCATAACTGGTACAAAGTCCAATCAATGTTGCCCAATCTGTGCCGTAAATCCCAAAAGACTTATCGAAATCACAGATTTTAATTCTGAAACATTTCGACCTCAGCCTGGCTCTTTAAAATACGGCGTAAGTCCATTACATGCATGGATTCGATTCATGGAATTCGTCTTGAATATATCGTACCGTATGGATATAAAGACCTGGCACATCAAAGGCGATGATAAAAATAAAATCCTAATAAGAAAGAAGGAAATTCAGCAAACAGTATGAAAGGTAATGGGTTTGCATATTAGTGTACCGAAACAGAACGGAAGTGGTAACAGCAATGATGGTAACACGGCGAGACGAATCTTTGTAAATACAAAACTGTTTGCATCCATAACATTGTTTGATGAGGTCATTTTGAATAATTTTTACTATATATTAATAGCAGTATCGTGTGAATTCTCAATCAGCCCAAAAAAGTACCGAAAACTTTGTAAAGACACTTTTAATCTATAATCTATATAAAAACATATCCGTGGTACCCAATGTCTCCAACTGTACATAAAATATTAGTTCACGGAGCAGACATTATAAATTTGTGTATAGTTCCAGTTGGATGTTTGGGTGAAAATGCATCAGAAGCTCGAAACAAACATTATAAAATGGACCGACGTTCTCATGCCAGAAAAAATTCTAGATTAAGTAATATGGCTGACGTTTTTAATAGAGCCATGGACTCATCTGATCCATTAATATCAAGCTACTATATAAATAAGAGGCTGCAAAATTTTAAAAAGAAACCGCTTCCAATAGAAGTTATAAACCTTTAAGATAATCCAACATCAGAGCTGAGTTCATATAATTTTTATACCCTTGCAGAGGGTATTATAATTTTGGTCAAAAGTGTGCAACGCAGTGAAGGAGACATCTCCGACCCTATAAAGTATATATATTCTTGATCAGGATCACCTCCTGAGTTGATATGAGCATGTCCGTCTGTCCGTCTGTCCGTCTGTCTGTCTGTCCGTTTCTACGCGAACTAGTCTCTCAGTTTAAAAGCTATCGTCTTGAAACTTTGCACACACCCTTCTTTCCTTTGCACGCAGTATATAAGTCGGAACGGCCCGGATCGGCCGACTATATCCTATAGCTGCCATATAACTGATTGATCGGAAATGGTATAACTTTGGTGTTTTTAGAGTTAGAGAGTTCAAATTTGACACGAGAACTATTTTTGGCAAAACATTACGACATGCCAAATTTCATTAGAATCGGCCGACTATATTCTATAGCTGCCATATAACTGAACGATCGGAAATGACCCAACTTTCGTTTTTTTGAAGATAGAAAGCTGAAATTTAATACAGATTCTATTTTTGGTCCGTTGATCTAACGTACCAAATTTCATTAGGATCGGCCGACTATATCCTATAGCTGCCATATAACTGAACGATCGGAAATTACCCAACTTTTGTGTTTTTGAAGATAGAAGTTTGGGATATTTTTGAGTTTGGTTTTTGTATTATATTAAATTGGGTTATATTATCATATTTTCATAAGGATCGGCCAACTATATCTGATGTTTGCGATATATATCCGGTTTTAACTGCAAGGGTATATAAACTTCGGCTCCGCCCGAAGTTAGCTTTCCTTTCTTGTTTTAATGATGAATCAGACTCCGAAAGCGATGACAACCATGAGAATTCTTTTGTTTTAGATGAAGAAGATTATTAACTTTTTGTTTTTTTAAGTTTGGAATATTGTTAAAACATGGAAATATTTTCTATTCTATTCTATTCTATTTTTATACCCTTGCAGAGGGTATTATAATTTTGGTCAAAAGTGTGCAACGCAGTGAAGGAGACATCTCCGACCCTATAAAGTATATATATTCTT
This sequence comes from Drosophila bipectinata, assembly GCF_030179905.1. NCBI lineage: Eukaryota > Metazoa > Arthropoda > Insecta > Diptera > Drosophilidae > Drosophila > Drosophila bipectinata. Next base: position 13,776,064 of record NC_091740.1, on the reverse strand, counting down.
GATCAGGATCACCTCCTGAGTTGATATGAGCATGTCCGTCTGTCCGTCTGTCCGTCTGTCTGTCCGTCTGTCTGTTTCTACGCGAACTAGTCTCTCAGTTTTAAAGCTTGAAACTTTGCACACACCCTTCTTTCCTTTGCACGCAGTATATAAGTCGGAACGGCCGGGATCGGCCGACTATATCCTATAGCTGCCATATAACTGATTGATCGGAAATGGTATAACTTTGGTGTTTTTAGAGTTAGAGAGTTCAAATTTGACAAGAGAGCTATTTTTGGTAAAATAATACGACATGCCAAATTTCATAAGGATCGGCCGACTATATCTTATAGCTGCCATATAACTGAACGATCGGAAATGACCCAACTTTCGTGTTTTTGAAGATAGAAGCTTGGGACATTTTTAGGTTTGGTTTTTGTATTATAATAAATTGGGTAATATTATCATATTCTCATAAGGATCGGCCAACTATATCCGATGTTTGCGATATATATCCGGTTTTAAATTGGGTAATATTATCATATTCTCATAAGGATCGGCCAACTATATCCGATGTTTGCGATATATTCGGCTCCGCCCGAAGTTAGCTTTCCTTTTTTGTTTTTTATATTTTTATGCTTTGCTTTATAATAAAAATTTAAATTTTTTTACAAGTGTCGGGGTTATAAAGGGGCGGAAAATAAGAGCGTGGTCAAATTGACTAAAAAAAAATCCGAAAACAAACTAAAATATTAGTAACCCTTAACAAAAAAAATTAAGCTCCTAACTCTATGTGTGGACTTTATGCCGCCAAAATCAACTAATCGCCCATAGTGCAATGGTTAATAAGGCTAAAGGTGTCATTGTTTTCATTAAAAGGCGGTCTTATGAATTTAACGACCTTTACATTACTAAAAGCTTATTCATTTCTGTGGTCCGTCCGATACGAGAGCACTGTGTCTCGAGTCCCCTATTTAATGGGATCACTGCTTTGGCAGTATTGCACCTACATATAAGTCAATAGGTCAATAAGGTCTGGGTCTAGTTTCCTAGCGTGGGTCTGTTGGCCAGTATGTGGTTTTTTAGGGGAAACATAGTCCAGTTTGTTTCTCACATTGTAAAATTTCCTTTATTTGGGAGTCAGTAAACGTGATCCCCAGTGCTTATGGTTGGCATTGTAGTCTCCTGTGGTTACAAAACGATCCCCAAGTGAATTGTAGAAGTCCATAAATTGTCCTTCCGAGATTGAGAAGCGATGAGAGCAGTAAACAGCAGCGATTGAAAGGCTTCCCTTACTTGACTGAATTTGAACCGATGTGGCAGTTTACGTTGGGCCGTCGATGCGATCAGTCGTGTGTCTCTCCCAAATCAAACTTCTAAGCGAGTGACAAATATTCTAACTTACATACAGTTCTATAATTAGATTTGTTATCAGTTAGTGCACCAGCAGTGACAATCTTCTTGCTTACACTAGAAGCTTAAACGAACAATGCGCGATCCACCAGACATATGGAAGGAAAAACCTTCTCCAACTAGCAAATTCCTAATCATATCAAGAACCGATGATTCAACCTTTAAAGGAGTCTCACCTTTCAACATAAAAAAAGTTATAGATATAACATGCGGAGGCGTAGTCGTCAGTTGTAGGAAACTACGTGACGGAAACCTTCTCCTACAAACGAAAGACAATAGACAAGCCGAAAAACTCCTAAAACTAACAACCATATTGGACATACCCGTAGCAGTTTCAGAACACAGAACCCTGAACTACTCAAAGGGTATAATATACTCAAATGATCTGCGAGGAATTGATGAAGAAGAGATCCTTGCAAACCTAAAAAGCCAAAAAGTGTCAGCCGTAAGAAAAATTATGAAGACCTTCACAGTAGAACCGACAGAAACTGGACTTATAACTAACATTTGACAAGCTAGACCTCCCCGATCACATTTACATAGGATATGAAAGGGTCCAAGTTCGGCCTTATATACCATCCCCAATCCGTTGCAACAACTGCCTACGGCTAGGTCACCTCCAAAAATTCTGTAAGAACACAGAGACCTGCTTTATGTGCAGCCAACCTTCCCATATCGACATGACAATTGGAGAAAAATGCGAACGTGGACCTTGCTGCATCAACTGCACTGAAAAAAAGATGCCGGATAATAAACACCATCCCAGAGACAGAAATTGCCCAATATTTCTTTCCCATAAGGAAGTGCAAGCCATCAAAACCCTCCAAAAAGTGGACAACAGAACGGCCTGGTCAATCTACAGGAAGAGACACCATCATGATGGGTCTCTATACGCATCGGTTGCAAGCTCAATGCAGTACAACACCTCCCAACAACAAAGATTGACACAGAACACGCCCCCGACAACAGCATCAACCTCTCACCACCCACCATCATCAGAAGACACTGGCAGACCCATTATAGGATACGACGACAAGGAAGATGAATCAATGCTAACGGACTCGAGTATTGAAAATATCAGAAAGGATAGTACAAACAGTAAAGTAAATATTCTCCCTAAAAATATAAGCAACAGAACTAAAAGAAATCTTATCAATAAAGAAAAAACAAACAGCACAATTATAACAAGGTCAAAGCTTAAAATTTTGCAGAATTAACTAAATACTAAAGACTACAGATTAAATATAAATAAATCTAGACGTAAATATGACACTTAAGATATTACAATGGAACATTAATGGCTACACAAACAATTATAATGAACTGCTAATCTTAATCAAACTACACAATCCCAAAGTTATCTCCCTTCAGGAAACACACATAACCCTCTCCCAACAATTCCCCATCCCTGTCAATTTCAAAATGTACAACACAACGTCAATTATAGCAAAAGGTGGAGTCGCCTTATTGATCCACAAAGATGTCCAACATAAACCAATTCCGGTAGGACAAAATTTTGATGCCATAGCTTTAGAAATCTACTCCAAGCAAAAAGTTAACATCCTATCCACTTATATTCCACCTTCTCAAAAATTCACCACTTCAGATTTAGAAAACACTATTCCACAGTCATCAACACCTTCGCTGATCACTGGTGATTTTAACGGTTGGAATACTCTGTGGGGCTCCCCCAAGAGCAATCGCAGGGGTAGGATTCTCGGTGAATACATTTTAAAAAACAATTATATAATTCTAAACAATGGCCAGCCTACCCATTTCTCCACCCACAACTCTTACACCCACATCGATCTTGCCTTATGCTCTCCAAGCCTTAAAATTCACTGTGAGTTTAAAATAATGGACTCACCCCAGGGTAGCGACCATTTCCCTATAACAATCAACATATTTAACAAAGAAAAAAAGATACTTAATTACACAAGCAAATTTCTAACCAAAAAAGCAAATTGGGAAAAATTTGAAAAACTTACAAATTGTCTCCATAGCCAGATCCCTGTTTCAACAAACACAAACAAAGAACACAGCAACATAAACAAAATAATACTAAATAGCGCTTACAATAGCATCCCCCAATCCCATCCTCCAAAAACTCAATACAATGTCCCATGGTGGAACAAAAAATTAAATATCTTGAAAACTAAAAAAAACCGAGCATGGAGATTGTTTAATAGGGAAATGAATCAAGAAAACCTAATACAATATAAAAAAGCCAACGCCCAGTTCAGAAGAGAAATTCGCCTCAGTAAGAAAGAAAGTTTGCACGCACTGACCTCCACCATTTCAAGCCAATCCAAAACGGAATTAGTCTGGAATAACATCAGGCAATTCTGCGGAATTCACAAATCAACACACATTCATTGTATCCAAAATAGCAATAAAAACTCAACGGTCACAAATTCAAAAGACATAGCTACAGCCTTTTCCAAACACTGGTCATCTAATTCAGAGGACCAAAACTTCCCCCAGTCATTTAGAGACGCCAAAAATAACACATACAGATCAGACACCTACTATCTACCCAACAAAAAAGCCGACTTTATGGAACAAGACATTACGGACCTTGAATTTAATGCTGCTTTGAATAGTCTAAAGGGGAACACCCCAGGATACGATAAAATAAACTATATAATGATAAAGCACATCGGAAAACCAGTTAAAAAAAGATTAATAAACTTTTTCAACTCAATCTTAAGATCTTTTATCCCTCAGGCTTTTAAAATTAGCACCGTAGTCCCAATTCACAAAGCAGGCAAAGACAAAACGACAATAGAATCATACAGACCAATCTCCCTTAACCCATGCATTGCAAAAACGCTTGATAAAATAATTTCCAAACGACTGTGGTGGTTTGTTACCTCTAACAAACTTCTCAACAGCCGTCAAGTTGGATTTAAAAGAGGGAAGTCTGTGACAGACTGCCTACTATATGTAGACGCTATCATCAGCAGGACCCTTTCAGAAAAAAAACACGCCTCGGTCATAGCACTTGACTTCGAAAAAGCCTTCGAGAAGGTAGGACTTCACACCATAAAAAGCCAACTGAACCAATGGGGTTGCGGACCCAAGTTAACAAAATATGTAACACAATTCATGACAAGCCGTAAAATCAGAGTCAGAGTAAACCACAGTCAATCGCTAATCCAGCCACTCCACAACGGGATACCCCAGGGCTCCCCATTGTCGGTAATATTATTCCTTATAGCATTCAATAGCTTATCAGACACCATTTGCAGGCATAAAAATTTAAACTTCATTGCATATGCTGATGACTATAACATAATAATAGATCTCAAAAAAGAAAAGAACTTGCAAATCGACTTGAACCGCCTCTTTGAAGACATTAATAACTGGTGTAATACATCAGGAGCTTCATTGTCTATCACAAAATGCAAACATATGCATATTTGCAGAAAACAATGCTGCACTTGCCAAGTATCCACACAAACACATGTTATTGAATCAGTAAAAGAACTAAAAATATTAGGAGTATCCTTCGACTCAAAATATAGTTGGAAACCACACATCAATAATTTAACTAAATCTCTAACTAAATCGTCAAATATAATAAAATTCCTAGCAAACGATAAGTACAATTGTCAACCAACAACCCTAGTCCAAATCGTGAAAAGCTTATCCTTATCAAAAATAGATTTCGGCCTGCCACTATACGGACTAGCACCAAAAACACAAATAAAACCGATCAAATCTATACTCAACAACGCCCTTCGAACCGCGTTAGGAGCCTTCCGCTCAACACCTATTTATAATATCTACGTCGAATCCAATATTACCCCTCTTGAAACTAGAATACAGCACCTTCAAGCCAAATTATCAAAAACTATAATTCAATCAACAGACACTCCGCTGAAACCAATCCTTGACAAAATCCTAAAAAACAAAATAACAAAATACAGAAACTCAGCCATACAAAAGAGTATCATCTCCTGTAGCAACCTTGGCCTCCCGGTCAACCCAATAAAACCCACGCCAAAGTCAAATCCGCCATGGTATCTAAGTCCTGAATCAATAGACATAGCCTTAACCAAATACAGAAAAGACCAAACAAATTTGTCAGTATTCATAAAAGAATTTTCAGACATAAAATCAAAAATGAACAACTTTACATTTATTTATACTGACGGATCCCTTTACAACCATATACCTGCATACGCCATAACCACCGAAACCACTGTCCTTAAAATGGCCATACTCCCGACCTACTCCTCAGTCTTTACTGCAGAAATAATCGCTATATTAGAAGCCATCGAAATAAGCCGCACAATAAAAGGAAAAATCTGCATCTGCTCCGACTCACTGTCTGCCTTAAATTCAATAAAAAACATTGACAACAACTCACATTACCCCACATTAATTAGAGAATCAATTACAAAGCTCTATCCAAAAATAAAAATCTTGTGGATTCCAAGCCACGTGGGAATCATAGGAAATGAATTTGCTGATAACGCCGCTAAATACGCAACTACAGCACCTTTGGTCACGACAAAAAATCTCAACCAGACCGATATAAACAAATACATAAAATCGAAGCTATCTAACAATTCACTAAACCTATTACAAAACACATCAAGCTGGTACCAAACTATTAACATAAATTATACTAACATCAATGATTACTCCAAAAACAAGGAAATCACCAGTCTACCAAGACGAGATCAAACTAAATTCATTAGATTACGTCTAGGGCATACAAGACTCACCCATCAGTATAGAATGCTGCAATCGACATCTAACACCTGCCACTTAATGAATGCGTAGCATTTAATCCTGCCCGAAACCCCTTCCCAAATGGTAACCTCCATTCTGCCATTGCAAACCCTACAACCAGCAACATCCTGAGAATCCTAAATTTTCTTAAAAAAACAAAGACAATCAATCTTATCTAATAATTAAGCGTCCAACAACACAATAGAAATAAGAAAACTAATTTTCGAATTATATAGAATTGTGCAAAAACTTGAATTCCACATAGACTAATACAGACATTAGGATTAAGTAAATAACAAAAAATGTAACTACGAAAAACAAAAAATAAAATAAATGAGCCAGCCGAAAGCCTTAGTAGCTATGGCTGCAACGCCCCCCCCTGTAGCTTTAGTTCTAACTTTAAGCTAACAGAATGTAAATAAATAAATGAACCGATGTGGCCAAAAAGTTTGTTGCCAAGATTTTGTGAAAATGGTGTTTGATGCAATCTCTGATTAGAACTCCGGTAGCCTCTTATTTGAAAGATGTATTTGCTTGTAAGATGCGTTTCCACCAGTAGCATAACGTCATTATGGTTTTCGTTCCAGAATTCTGACAATTCGTACTTTGTTTGAGGGTAAGCATCATAATTTCCGGTTTGCTATGTGGCTTTTCTGGGGCCTTTAAAGCGCTTTGTGAATTAGGCCAAATTGGGTAGAATCTCATCTATTCGGTCATCGTAGTTATCAAAGTTGTCCCATATGTGCAATAATACAAAATGTCGTTCTAACTGCGACTGGTTACTGTAGAGCAGTGGGGGGCAAACTCTCATTTTCCATAGCACACGTGCATGGGGTAGGAAATTCTGCCACAGCTACCGGCAGCGCTGACAATGTGAGCACTTTAAAATTTTTAAGAGCTCTCTCTTATTTTCTTTCATTTTAAGAAAAGTTGTCTCAGTAATTGGGTTGGAAAAAGTTTTCTCCATAGAAAATATAGATAGGGAAGCGTAGTATGTTGCTAGCAAAGATTTTTTTAAAATAAAATACACTATTTTAGTGCCCATTCTAACTATTGAATTAACGAAAAAGGAAACAAAAAACTACGTTTTTTTCGCTGATTGCTCGGCTCTCATTGTTTTTCTCTGCTACCCATACACTCAAATTTTAAACATGTGTGCGTTTTGCATAAGGTTGTCCTAGTGCATCATAACGATCAAGTTCATTTGATTAATGCACTGGCCAGACCGCTTTCAACTTTTGGTCCTTCTAATAGGAGAACTTCTAGAATAGGTCACTTATAATATCAATAGAATTTAGTTTCTCAAGTTCATCCTAGGAGTACAAAAGTAACTGGATTCCACGTGACCTTTTCTTGAATGCACAGTACTTCAAATGATCAAAACAACTACGGGCAATAACTCGTCGGGGTAACCAAAAGAATACCTTATTAAAAGTATTTAATAGCAGTCGAATTAATAAGTTGTCACACAGGTCGAATCTAAAGTGGTCACACAGTGACGGTGCATTAAAATCAGGTGAGAAACAAAAACAAATCTACGCAAGAGAAGTAGCAAAAATATTTTTTTGCACTGCTCTGCTCTCGTTCTAGATTTTTGGCTACGGCTACGGCTACGAGGAGCACAGATTTTTTTTTCTGCTATTGTTATAGCTATAGCTTTGAACTTTTCGTAGCTCGGAGCAGAGCAGAGGTGACAATTTTCTTTTTTCTGCTACGGCTCTGCTCTCGGGAGGATGTTGGGCCAATCAGCCTAAAAAAAACCTCGTTATGAGTTTATCAGTGTGCAACGCAATCATCTCCGACCCTATAAAGTATATGTACCAGGTGTACCGGTATGAAATGAGCGTTTTTTTTGTGAACAAAAACACAAAATATAAATCGGAAAGTAAAAAATTTTGGTCAAAAGTGTGCAACGCAGTGAAGGAGACATCTCCGACCCTATAAAGTATATATATTCTTGATCAGGATCACCTCCTGAGTTGATATGAGCATGTCCGTCTGTCCGTCTGTCTGTTTCTACGCGAACTAGTCTCTCAGTTTTAAAGCTATCGACTTGAAACTTTGCACACACCCTTCTTTCCTTTGCACGCAGTATATAAGTCGGAACGGCCCGGATCGGCCGACTATATCCAATAGCTGCCATATAACTGATTGATCGGAAATGGTATAGCTTCGGTGTTTTTAGAGTTAGAGAGTTCAAATTTTACATGAGCGCTATTTTTGGTGAAATAATACGACATGCCAAGTTTTGTAAGGATCGGCCGACTATATCCTATAGCTGCCATATAACTTAACGATCGGAAATAACCCAACTTTCGTGTTTTTGAAGATAGAAGTTTGGGCCTTTTTTTAGATTTTGTATTATAATTAATTGGGTTATGTTATCATATTCTTATAAGGATCGGCCAACTATATGTTAGCGATATATATCCGGTTTTAACTGCAAGGGTACATCAACTTCGGCTCCGCCCGAAGTTAGCTTTCCTTTCTTGTTTTCTATACATTTTGACCACCTTTCTGGCAATTTGTGGATACCACGCCAATAAAATTGTTCATCTTTTAAAGCAAACCAACCAGACACCACATTTTCGACCTCCTCGTCCTGCTCAGGACTGCTGCTCAGTCAATGCGTGTCCCATCGTTGAAAACAAAGGGTAGTCGGAAGGAGCCAAGTCTGGTGAATACGGCGGGTCGGGTACCAGCTTCCAGCCAAGTGTTTTGATTGAATCCTGAACCAGTTTTGCTTTGTGGGCAGGTGGATTGTCATGGAGCAAAACTAACTTGCCGTGTCTTCTGGCCAATTCTGGTCATTTCTTGATCAATGCATGGTTCAAATTGATCATTAGTTGTCGGTAGCGATCAGTATTAACGGTTTCACCAGCTTTTAGGAGCTCGTGGTACACCACACCTTTTTGGTTTCACCAAACACACAGCATTGTCTTCTTGCCGAACCGATCTGGTTTTGCAGTCGACGTTGATGGTTGTCCCGGATTAACCCATGATTTTTTCTGTTTAGAATTCTTGAAATAAATCCATTTTTCGTCGCCCGTAACGACCCAATGCAAAACCGATTTTCTTTTCTTCAAATGAAAACAAAAAATTAATGCTTTCCGCAAATCATCACTTTCTGGTACAAAACTCGACATTTTTAACATGATGAAAAAATATAATGTTGTCTGTTCAATGACTTGATGTATACTAAATATGTTTCAGAGATGTCATAGCAAACAAACAAAAAAAAAGTAAAGGCTAAACTTCTATCTTCAAAAATACGAAAGTTGATATTTCTACCAAGTACCATTTCCGATCGTTCAGTTATATGGCAGCTATAGGATATAGTCGGCCGATCCTAATGAAATTTGGTAGGTTGGATCAACTGGCCAAAAATAGAATCTGTATTAAGTTTCAGCTTTCTATCTTCAAAAACACGAAAGTTGGATCATTTCCGATCGTTCAGTTATATGGCAGCTATAGGATATAGTCGGCCGATCCTTATGAAATTTGGCATGTCGTAATGGTTTGCCAAAAACAGTTTTCGTGTCAAATTTGAACTCTCTAACTCTAAAAACACCAAAGTTATACCATTTCCGATCAATCAGTTATATGGCAGCTATAGGATATAGTCGGCCGATCCGGGCCGTTCCGACTTATATACTGCGTGCAAAGGAAAGAAGGGTGTGTGCAAAGTTTCAAGACGATAGCTTCAAAACTGAGAGACTAGTTCGCGTAGAAACGGACAGACGGACAGACAGACGGACAGACGGACAGACGGACATGCTCATATCAACTCAGGAGGTGATCCTGATCAAGAATATATATACTTTATAGGATCGGAGATGTCTCCTTCACTGCGTTGCACACTTTTGGACAAAATTATAATACCCTCTGCAAGGGTATAAAAAATGTTTCGTGTTTTCCCTATTCTCAATCGTGCTAATCGAAATTCATTTTATTGTTGGATTGCCGAAAACTTTTCACTGCAATAAATGCATTCTTGTTTTTGTTTCGGCCAACTTGAAGCGACTTGAAGCGAGAATTTCTTTTTCGCAGCACATTTTTTAAGTAAAAGTTATGAAACAATTAGCATAGTATAATAATATGCTGCTGTAAAAAATATAGACCCTTTTTATAATCGCTAAAAAAAAAAAATTGTTACCCTTGTATGGTATTATAATCCAAAAGTGTGCAACGCAGTGAAGGAGACATCTCCGACACTAAAAAGTATATATATTCTTGAACAGGATTACCTCCTGAGTTGATATGAGCATATATATAATAAGTAGTTTAGTAAGTATAGTAAGTAATATATAAGTAGGAACGACCGGGATCGGCCGGGTATATATTATAGCTACCATGTAACCGAACGATGGGAAATGGTTGTTGGTAGAAATACCAACTTTGGTGTTGAAGATAGAAGCTTGGGAATTAATTTTTGATTTCGTACTATAATAAAATGGTTATATTATGATATTCTTAGAAGGATCGGCAAACTATATCCGATGTTTGCGATATATATCCAGTATTAACTGAAAGGGTATGTTAAAATCGGCTCCGCCTGATGTTAGCTTTCCTTTCTTGTTTTGACTATAAAAATGTACATGCTCTCAGACTTCTATTTGCTGTTCGTTACTAATACTAATGCAATAAATCGATTTAGTCATATGCATTAGGTCATATCATTTATTGTGATAATTGCATAAATATTATTCAGAAATACAAAAAAAAATTGTTATACCTCTATTGTAGGTCAAGACATCAATATTAGCCGACGATTGCATTCAACCAATGACTTCATCAGATGCGGAAGCTGCTACTATACTTACCCATATCAAGACAGTTGAAGTTGTAGTCCAAGGAGCTGCCAAAGATTCTTTCCATTCAAACCAAGATCTTGAAAATAACATAAAACTGAAAAATGAATCTAAATGTGGACAAGAAAATCATTTTGCTGCTGTATCATTGCCCATGAAATCAAGTGAATGCCAAAGCGGTTGGTCTTTAAGTAGTTGATATCACTGAACACAAATTAATTTTGTTTCCTTTTTTAGTAGATGGATCACATTTGGAGGCACTTGCTTCAGCAGCTATGATGCAAGCCGCAACTGGACCTTCTTCCGATGGCCAAGATGATAAAGTTGTGGTGGAACATTCTCATACTCAACAGAGCAGTGGAAACATCCCTGAAATTCCAAGTGTATGTACATGTATTTTGATTCGTTTTTTTTCAGTTTTGGGAATGAATGGAATTTTTCAAGAAACTTATACTGTTTTTTGGAGCTCTAGCGTCTACGTTACAGGCAGATGACTTAAATATTGGAATTTTACCGCGTCCCTTTCCGTTCCCATATATTAAAATTTTAAGGCTAATTTTATTCTAATTTTATATTCTCTAGATTTCCCAAAAATTTTGTCCAAATTGGATAAAAACATAATATGTTATTTAATCAATAAAGAATTTTTATGGGCAATAACAGAGGCAAATTTTTTCTGATTTTAACCATTGAAGCTTGATGGTAGAAAATGAAGTCATTAGATGCTTATTTCAACGACTTAAAAAAAAAACTTTTTCCACAAAAAGTGGTAGTTGGTCCCTTAGTGGATCTGGCACACATAGCATATTCAAATAGAAGAATTAAGGTTGGCAGCATTTATGAAAATTCCTTTTCATTCTTTTATGAAAAATTTAAGGGGTTACATCCTGAGTTGATATGTTCGTCTGTCCGTCTGTCAGTCTATTTCTTCTAGTCTCTCAGTTTTAAAGCTATCGACTTTGCACACACCCGTTTTTTCTTTGCCAGTATATAAAGCGGAATGGCCGGCATTGGCCGACTGTATCCTATAGCTGCCATATAACTGATTGATTAAAATGGTATTTGGTAAAAATACCAACTTTGGTATTTCTGGAGATAGAAGCTTGGGACTTTTTTTATACCCTTGCAGAGGGTATTATAATTTTGGTCCAAAGTGTGCAACGCAGTGAAGGAGACATCTCCGACCCTATAAAGTATATATATTCTTGATCAGAATCACCTCCTGAGTTGATATAAGCATGTCCGTCTGTCTGTCTGTTTCTATGCGAACTAGTCTCTCAGTTTGTAGGCTATCGTCTTGAAACTTTGCACACACCCTTCTTTCCTTTGCACGCAGTATATAAGTCGGAACGACCGGGATCGGCCGACAATATCCTATAGCTGCCATATTTCTGATTGATCGGAAATGGTATAACTTTGGTGTTAGAGTTAGAGAGTTCAAATATTACATGAGAGCTATTTTTGCCAAAATAATTTAACATGCCGAATTTCATAAGGATCGGCCAACTATATCTAATGTTCGCGACATATATCCGGTTTTAACTGCAAGGGTATATCAACTTCGGCTCCGCCCGAAGTTAGCTTTCCTGTCTTGTTAAATGTATTAGAATAAATTGATATACTTCTTAAATTTAAAACGACATCTCTGTTTATGACGACGATTGAAACGACATAGCTCCACGGGGAGTTATGTTGGTATTGGCCCTAAATAAATATTTGAAATAAATTTAAAATTTTTCTTATTTTGCATACAAAGTTTATAAAAATTATATTTTAAAAATTACTTTGTAATGATTACTTATCGATTTTTAATTTTTTTAATCAAGACTAATACTTATTTTTGAGCAAAAAAAATAAAACTCAAAAATAATGATTATTTGTGATTTTTATTTTTTCGGGTCTGGAGGTCAGACTATATGTTTTCGGGGTCGCTGATTCCGAATCCGAGGTTCAAAAAACCCCAGCACGTCAGGGTTCTGACATAACCTCAAAAAACCTCATACAAAATTATATTCGAGTCCGTGGGTCAGACCATGTTTATTATATGTTTTCAGGGTCGCTGAATCCGAATCCGAGGTCTAAAAAACTCCAGAATGTCAGGGTTACGACATAACCTCAAAAACTTGATACAATTTTTATTTTCTGATTTGTGTCCAAAGGTGCAGATCAAACAAGGGTCGACTCTTCTTCAGGGAACAACTGTGAACAGCTAATAGTGGCTACTAGCTCCAGCTTATATAAATCTAGAATGCGAACCGCTATCAAAAATTGTTTCTACAATGAATACAGACGTGACTGCTGGGCAAAAAATAAAACGGTCGTTTGAAGCGCTTTCCCTTTATGTAGATGTTGGACAAACAAAACATACATACCAAATTACGCGGATAAGAGCCAAGGAGAAGAACGCAGAAATATACACCAACTATCTGGAAATATACACCAACTATGAGCTGGAAAGAGCAAAGATTATGTGCTACCCAGATGGATTAAAAGTAACTGAGTATTCTGCTGAAATACTTTTACAAAATTTAGTAGTCCATACTGTAAGCCTCATTTTAAATGCGCGTTCGGAGGTTTTTGAAAGTCATGTTTATGATGAGGAGACAAGTATGGTCGACCAGCTTTTATTTACTGTTTGTCTCGTACCCTTACAAGTTCAGCTTGGTTCAACAATTTTTTGGAAAATATCGCGACCCTCATGAACTCGATATGTTCGGCCTATAAAACCGATATGTCAGAAAGAATCAAGTGAATTAATATGTTTGGAAACCGACAACGTAAAAAACCAAATATGGTCCAAATCAAGCCAACGATTACCAGCTCATTTACCATACTCCATGAATTTCATATTTCAGAAGCTTCCACACAGACATGTGGTATTTGTAAAGCCGTACCAAAATAAATGAACAATTTGGATATGGTAAAGCGTTACCCGGTTGACTTAGATCTATTCAAATACGGCTTTTGAATGTATTTTACATATATCGTACAGACTTACTATTAAAAAATGCCAAGTTTGTGGTGTAGATAAGCCTAAGCCGGAGGTAGATGCTAGAAAAACCAAAATACAGGCCGAGCTTAGGAAGGAAATTGGCGTATTAGTGGACATGGCTGGTAGTGGCAATACTAACAATTTTAATACTGCTAGACGATTTTTCAGCCAACCTGATTTGGTAGCTCTTATTAAAGAAGTTAGCGAAGAACTTATTTACAATTTTAGTGTTATTTGCATTAAAACGTGCATTAAGTTGTAAATATAAAATAAATATTTGTTTTTTTATTTCCGCCAACGGATAAATCCTTAAATGGCTACAAAATAACAATTAACAAACTAATACATAATACAATACTATTATAATACAAACTTAATATGAGATTGATTACACGTGCCTGATTAAGGGGTTATATACCTTTTTGAGCGAAAAAATTGAGGGAACTTTGGATTTTTATTTCAGGTGTGTAGCAATTATTTTATGACACTGAAGTTATTTTTTATTGATAGTACATGTTTTTATCGAAACAATAAGCGTTTGTTCTTGAAAAAATATAAACAATTTACAAAGTTATGGCAATTCTCTCGGAACCCTTTTTTTTATAGCGGCTTGCGGTGACCACGATAGAAGTCCAGCAGGTCAACCAAAATCAAAAAACCAAAAATTTTTTATTAGTATAATATTATATCCCATTATCCCATATCCCCCCATTGGGGAGAATGGGGGAAAGCATACAGGTCAAAGTGTCTGATTGCATTCAACTTGGTGAATGCCAGCATGATTCCTGACACTGCTTTCTTCAAGCCGACGCACTACCTCCACGTGGTTCTCCCTGGATTGTCGCTCGACAGCCGTTGAGTGGCAAACTAAAGCGCGCGACGAGAGTCCTAACTCTATAAACTAAGTTGTGGCGTAGGACTTGAAATCCACCCATGTAAAACACAATTTCAGTGAAGGAAGCAAGAGAAGCCTCGGAAAGGATCCGATCTAACGTTGACGACCATAGCAAGCGTAAAAAGGACAATGATTTGAGAGTATGCACCTGGAACGTACGAACATTGTACAGACCTGGTGCTGCTCAACAACTAGCAGATACCCTCAACAAATGTAGGGCTGACATCACTGCTATCCAGGAAATGCGATGGATAGGACAAGGCTGCATAAAGAAGAAGAACTGTGACATTTACTACAGCTGCCATCCAGAACGGCATGAATTTGGTTGTGGTTTCGTTGTAGGTGCCAGGCTGCGGCGCCGAGTCTCTCACTTTCGGCCAACAAACGAGAGAATTGCAACGATCCGAATTACTGCCAAATTCTTTAACATCAGCCTGATATGCGCACATGCCCCAACGGAGGAAAAGGATGATGCCACCAAGGACGCTTTCTATGCGGAGCTCGACCGAGCTTATGGCCGCTGTCCTTCCCATGACATTAAAATTCTCCTCGGGGATTTTAATGCCAAGGTAGGACGAGAAGACATCTTTGGTGCCACCGTCGGGCGATTAAGCCTACATGAGACCACCTCGAGCAATGGTCTCAGATTAATAGGCTTTGCAGCTGCGCATAATATGGTAGTTCGTAGTACTGGATTCCGTCATTTGGACATCCATAAAGCATCTTGGCTCTCTCCCGATCGACTGACCAGAAATCAGATCGATCATGTTGTGATCGATGCAAGGCACGCATCTAATATACTCGACGTGCGATCCTGTCGGGGTCCCAACATCGACTCCGACCATTATCTTGTTGCAGCTAAGATTCGCACACGGCTATGTGTGGCGAAGATTGCACGTCGAAGTGCGTTAAGAAGGCTGGACATCGGAAAGCTGCAATCACAACAGGCGAAGAATGCATTCTCCACTCACGTCTCGGGGCTATTAAGCCGAGCACCTTCAATACCTGAAGACATAAGCGATATGTGGGCGCTCATATCTCACTCCCTGCGAGCTTCGGCAGAAGAAGTGCTTGGATTCCAGCGTCCTCTATCAAGGAATCCATGGTACGATCAGGAGTGTCATGACGCAACAGCTGCAAAGGATGCCGCCTACGGAAGAACACTACAAGCTGGGGCGACACGAGCGAATGTGGATGTCTACAGGTCGAGAAGAAGAGACGAAAAACGCCTTTTCAGACGCAAGAAGAAAGAGCAGGAAAGGCGAGAGTGTGAGAGCACAGAGAGCAGCAGATGCAGAAATGAAGCACGTAACTTCTACCAGAGGGTCAAGCGTCTGACCCAAGGATTTAAGACTGGTACAGTGGCGTGCAGGGACAATGATGGAAATCTTGTCTCAGAAACAGAGGTCGTGCTGAGGTTATGGAGGGATCACTTCTCGAGTTTGTTATCTGGCTCAAGCACAGACTCTGAAGACTATGATCCACGAACCCCAATCTATGGCACTGATATTGAAGTGCCAATCCCAAGTCATATCGAAGTCAAGGATGCAATCCAACGGCTTAAAAACAACAAGTCTGCAGGTGCTGACGGCCTGCCGGCAGAATTGTTTAAGGCAGCTGGTGATATGTTGGTAGGGAGCATGCACCAACTAATCAGTAAGATATGGCTCACGGAGAGCATGCCCGAAGACTGGAACCTCAGCATGATCTGTCCCATCCTGAAGAAGGGTGATGCTACGGTGCGCACCAACTACCGCGGAATTAGTCTTCTTCCAGTTGCATACAAGGTCCTAACGAGCGTATTGTGTGAAAGACTGAAACCCCATGCTGAAGCACTGATTGGACCTTATCAGTGCGGGTTCAGGCCTGGCAAGTCCACTGTTGACCGGATTTTCACCTTGCGCCAAATCCTGGAGAAGTCTTACGAAAACCAGATCGACACGTACCATCTCTTCGTCGACTACAAAGCTGCATTTGATAGCCCCCGGCGAGATCGCCTATATGCCGCCATGTCTGAGCTTGGTATACCAGCAAAGCTGACTAGACTTTGCAGAATGACATTGACCAACACCATCAGCTCTGTCAAGGTAGGAAGTGGCCAATCCGAAACCTTTATTACCAAGTGTGGCCTCAGACAAGGTGACTCGCTGTCTTGTATACTCTTCAATATTTTATTGGAGAGTATTATAAGAAAGGCTGGTGTACATCGGTCGGGCACGATATTAACCAACAGATGTGTCCAGCTCCTTGGTTACGCTGATGATATTGATATCATTGGCCGCACCAAGCGTGATGTCACAGGAGCCTTCGGGGCTATTGAAAAGGAATCAGCAAAAGTAGGACTAGCAGTGAATATGGAGAAAACAAAGTTTATGGTGTGCTCTAGCAGAGAATCGCGGCGCCTTGATTCTCAGCTGACTGAGAAACTATAGCTTTGGGTCCGTCAAGGAGTTTATCTACCTAGGCACTGCTATAACAAGCACAAATGATGTCAGTCTGGAGATTAAGCGGAGAATAACACTTGCCAACAGGTGTTACTTTGGGCTCAGTAGGCAGTTTAATAGTAGAGCTCTCTCTCGACGCACAAAAATCACACTCTACAAGACGCTCATTCTTCCAGTACTCCTATATGGTGCGGAGTGCTGGACAGTGACGCAATCAGATGCAGCTGCTCTTGGAGTGTTCGAGAGGAAAATTCTTCGTAAAGTCTTTGGCCCAATCTGCGTGGACGATGTTTATCGCATCAGATACAACCACGAGCTGTATGAGCTGTACGGTGATGTTGACGTAACCAGTCGAGTGAAATCTCAAAGACTTCGCTGGCTGGGCCACGTTGCCCGTATGGATGAAGACGCTCCGGCCCGTAAGGTGTTTGATGCGGTGATTGTTGGGACACGAAGGAGAGGACGACCCCGAACGCGATGGCAAGACCAGGTGATGGAAACCCTGTCCACACTTGGTGTTACCAACTGGCGAAGGCGCGCCCAGGACAGAGTCGCGTGGAGGCACATTGCGCTTCAGGCCGAGACCCGATAAAAGGGTTGTCATGGCCATATAATAAATAAATAAATAATATTATATCCAGTTCGTGAACGATTATTTTCAAGAATATTTGGTTTTTTCTGCATACAGTAAACATTTTTCCAAAAAATGGATGTTTTCAGTTCTAAAAATTTTATTAAAAAATGTTTATCTGCGAAATTAAAATGGACGCAAAAAAACTGAATCGTTCACGAACTCGGCACAATCATTACGAATAATTTAAAAAAAAATTGAAGAAGATCGATCAAATAGTTCTTGTGTAATCGTGGTCACAGCGAAGGCACTTTTGGAAAAACACGACTTTGAGATAATCGCATTCAAAGTTGCTTGACGCTGTCCGCAGCCGTGATGAACCGCGCCTCAAAACGCTTTTTTCCTATCGAACTATTATTCGGATCTCCATGAAACTTTTGGAAAATATTCTCTAGGGGATATACTTTAGGATTAAGCAAAAAAAAATTTTTCGTTTTTTGAAGAAAAAAAAAGGTATATAACCCCTTAACACGCATTTGAAGACAACCTTATCATAGCTCCACTGAATTCGAAAGCTAGGCGGCAAGGAGTTAAAATATGAAAAACCCGCTTAATCGGCTCATTTAAAAGATAGTTGGCCCTGTGACACTTGATTCGAAAGGGGGCAAAGCTACGAAGATCCCTTTGAGGAACAATAAAATTAATGAGTCCCAGTAAAAAAGGGCAATCAATGTTATCAGCGACTACATTATTAACAAAATTTAAAGCTGCCAGTGTACGCCTATCCTGAAACGTGCAAACATTGAGAAGAAGACAGCGGCTCTGGTATAAAGGTAGAGGATCCTGTAACCTCAGAGGCAGAAGAGCAAATTTTAAAAATTTCTACTGGAGTCGTTATATTCTGTTGGAACGAAATTTGCAAGCCGGATTCAAAATGATCAAAGCATATTCCAGCCTCGACCGAACAAATGCCTCCAGCCTCAGGTTGGCTGAAAAATCGTCTAGCAGTATTAAAATTGTTAGTATTGCCACTACCAGCCATGTCCAATAATACGCCAATGTCCTTCCTAAGCTCTGAGTGTGGACTTTTGAATTGGTTCACGTGCCTCTTCACAAAGCCCAGCAAAGCATACGCTTTAGGCAGAATATAGTCTAAGTGACCATACAATTTAAATTTGCTGTCGAATAAGACACCAAGGAGTAGCACCTCCTTTTTAGCTGCCAAACTATAATTATTGATGGAATAACCCGAGCATATTTCAAGTGACCTCTTACTGTAACGGGTAATCAGACACTTTGATAAGTTTAATGGAAGAAGATAACGGGAGCACCATGAGTAAACTCTGGATATATCCTCCTGTAACTGTCCCTAATACAACTAGTGGCTTTATAGATTTTAAGGTCATCCGCATACATTAAGAAGTAGGAATGACGAAAGCATGAAGAGATGTCATTAATGAAAATAATAAATAAGATAGGTCCCAGAGAGCTGCCTTGTGGAAAACCAGAGGAAGTGACAAATGGAGTTGAGATAGCGTCTCCAATAGAAACTTGGCAAGGTCGGTCAGCCAGATAAAACTCGAACCAATTTGATAGGCAGGAATGAATACCTAATTTATATAATTTGGCCAGAAGGGCAGCATGGCACACTTTGTCGAAGGCTTTTAAGAAGTCAGTGTAAATGGCATCAACCTGAAATCGGTTTTCAAAAGCTTCAAAGCAGTGCTTAGAGAAGACCGCTTAATTAGTTGTAGTGAAACTCCCAGGCAAAAAACCATGCTGGTTGGGGGATATAAAATTACGAGCCAGAAAAGTCAATTTTTTAGTTACTATCCGCCCCAGCATCTTAGCGACGTTGCAAATTTTGGCTATAGGTCTATAGGATTTTTGCGATAGTTGGTAACATCAGACCTACTGCCACCTTTGTGAATAGGCGTTATAGAAGTAATCTTCCACTGGCAGGGGAATCAACAAGATGAAAGCGACAGGGAGAACAGCAGTTGAAGGGGAGTAGAAAGAGAAGCGATACTCCTCTTAAGAAAGAATGGGGAGATACCGTCCACGTCAGGTGTGAGCGATTCGGCCAAATGTCCAGTGGCTTCAACTAAGTCACCGTCCAAAACGTCCATGTTACTCACATTGAGAAACGGCTCAATGCTAAGAAGAGTTTCATGATCACTCCAAGGAACCTGCGGCTCCAAGTTAGAGACAAAGTATTTTGCAAAAAGATCAGAAACGCCCTGACCCGAGTCGGCTGCTAAATTACCATAACATATGGATAAAGATATGTCCGATTTTGACTTTTTGCTGTTAACAAACCGCCAAAAAGCTTTAGCATTGGATCGAAGGCTAGCTTCGACATCGGATATATACTGATTGTAGAGGAACTTATTAAGGAAATCCAATTCCCGCTTAAATTGCCAGTACAGCTCTCCTGCTCGAGACTCCCCTGTCATTATAAATCGTTTGTAATGCTTATCCCTTCTATTGTTTAAGTTTTTTAAACCTTTTGTATACCAGGGAAGCCTATAGGATCTTCGTACCTTTACAGGGACATAAGTATCAATAATATTAAAAAGGACAACCAAGAACTTAGTTTAATAATCATCGATGGACCCATCCGAAAAAAGGGAAACACAATCAAAGGCTTAAAAAGAGGCATTAATAAGTGACAAGTTAGTATCATTCAGATATGGAATGGGTGAAGCAGAAGGCAAAAAACTATAAAACTCAATATGAATTACTAACGGCTTGTGGTGCATATCACAAGGACTTAATGGTACATTGCATAATTCTACTTTACTATTAACCAAATTATTTAAAAATATAATCAAGAATTTTAGATAAATCATTAAAAATAGAATTTACTTGGGAGAGGCCCAGACTAAAAATATCATCTAAAACTACAATTTAATGACTCTGATGAACGTTACTAGGTAGCATGCAGGGAGATTCCGGGTCCCAAGACCAGACAATGGAGCTCAGGTTAAAATCGCCAAGGCGCAGTGGTGTGGCCTGAAGAGATCGACGGATAGCGATGATCACACCACCACCGCGCCCACACTGGGTACTGAATGCATCTCGGTCTTTTCGAAATACATGGTACAAGTTAGGCTCGAAGAACTCAGAGGAGCTGAATTTGTCATTGAGCCACGTTTCCACAAGGATGATTACATCAAAATCGCAGGCAGAAGAATTGAGGAATACCATCCGGGTCTTGGTTTTCATTCCCGATATATTTTGGAATAGAACTTTAAGGCTTTACGGCAAGGCGGCAATGACGAAAGTGCATTCCTGGTACTGGTGCATGTGGAGGCATATCCAATACGCATAGCTTGCAAGATAGCCGACGAGGACACATAGAAAGTTCCATTAGACTCATCAGTAGACCTGCGAGAGTCCAGTTGCAGGGCAAATCCAGTGCACTGTGAAAGCATTGAGCGTTCATAGTCAGGCACATCGAAATGCAGCAAAGATCCACCCAAACGTCCAAAACGTAAATAAACATCTTCCATCGGCGAAAAGAAAAGCGAGTGCCCCAGCGAAAAGAGATAAGATGAGCCGCGATGTGCTGCCGTCTCGATTACCATCGTCTTGATGTTGCTGGACATCCACAAATGAAGATAAGATGTAAACAACTCGCTTTGTAAAAAGTTGTTTTTGTTGTTGGATAATATCGATCAGAAAACAAAGCGAAGTATTGGAGGAATTGAAGAAAGCGTCAACCGTAACCATTAACACCTACGCCATTTGTTGTTGGTAGCGCACAAGAGTACAATCGAGGTGATAAATTGAAGCTTGTGAAGAAGAAGACGTAACGGTGCCAGTGGCGCCCCTTACTGGATATTTTTTGATGATCGCGATTGTGGTAAAAAAAGAATAGCCGGGAGGTCAATATCCTTAGCAGGCTATGCACAAACCAGCTGACTTTTACCGACATAGGCCAAAAGTCATCACTGAAGAATGTAGGGAAATGTTGCTCCGGAACTCCCAACTTAAAGTTAACGAACTTAAAAACGTTGATGTCAGCATCCTTTTTGACAAGCTTAGCACAGGCTTAATCACTCGGCTCCACGTTCAGCTTGTCTGCGACGAACTTGGACAATGCATCCGGTTGCGAAGACGTCGCAAATTTACCAATAAGAAGGTATTTTAAGGGGGAACATCTGAGTAACTGGCGAAAAAAAAGCGTATTTTCTGGAATTTTTTTTGGCCAAATGAAAGAGCCAATCGATAATTTGCAAATGAGTTTTTATTATATTATATTTAAAGTACAAAATCAATTTTTTTTTAATAAATCGAAAACAAAATAACGGCTCTGCAGCCTTTATTCGTAGGCCCTTTTTTTTTAAAGTTGGTCCATGGCCGAACACCTAACGTCCTTAATTTTTGATCTAAAACAAAAAAATCAAGTTTGGTTAGTTTCTGTACATCAACGGCTATCGACACACGTAGGATTTTTTCGATATATTAATTTTTTTGCAAAATGGTGAGTGATTGAAAAAACTTTTCAATTTTCACGAACAAAAAACGTCACAAAATTGTTCATAAAAAAAAGTAAGCAATATAAAAAAATCCTTCGTGTGTCGATAGACATAGGTATTCTGAGTATACTGTCAATATTTTAGATCGATAGGTTAAGAGTTGTTCGAGTTATGGGTTCGGCCAACTCAAAAAAAGCGGTTTCGAGAAAAAACGCGTTTAAAGTTTTAAGTACTGTGTGATATTCCTGTGAGGCTTCGCCGCAGAATGGAATATTTCGACCCTTAGACGTTTTGGCCGGACTCTATCTTTTGATATGTTATTTGTTATTATTATTATTTTAAGACTCTAAAGAATTTTTTAAGCGAAAACAAAATTTTTCAATTTTTTTTAAATGTTTCTCAGATGTAAAAAAAGAAGATAAAAAGACTAATTATGTTAGTTTTAAAACTTTATACAGGGTTTTTATTGTTCGATTAAAGTTACAGATAAATAATTATGTTAAATTCCGACGGCTGCATGACCCGACAATTGGCTTTTGTGCAGAAAGCTGCGTTTTAACAATCAAATGCGTTCTCGGAGCGGAATGCAAGACCGGAATCGGAAAAGGTCGGCGACCTATATAAAATATTTTCGATCTTGCGAACCGATCTTAAATGGATGGGGACATCAAATTTGACTCCGCCCGAAACTAGCTTTCGTTTCTTGTTGTTTTAAATATAAAACCTATTTAAAACTTTTTATGTATTTTCAGAACCAATCTCATTCCTTGCAAGTTCCTTCTTTAAATGTCTCCCAAAACGACAACCAGAAATGGCATACCGTTGGAATATTTAAGGATCTCTCACATACAGTTACAAGTTATATAGAAGAAGATTGTGAGGCTCTAATTAACGGTATTGATTTGGATAACTTTCCCGATTTAATTAAGCATCCACGAATCAGTTTGGAACCAGGAACAGCATATCGTTTTCGACTTGCGGCTATTAATTCGTGTGGGCGTGGAGAATGGGGAGAGGTATGTATAACTCCTTTTTTATACCCTTGCAGAGGGTATTATAATTTTGACCAAAAGTGTGCAACGCAGTGAAGGAGACATCTCCGACCCTATATAGTATATATATTCTTGAACAGGATCACCTCCTGAGTTGATATGAGCATGTCCGTCTGTCCGTCTGTCTGTTTGTCTGTCTGTCCGTCTGTCTGTCCGTCTGTCTCTCCGTCTGTCTGTCTGTTTCTACGCGAACTAGTGTCTCAGTTTTAAAGCTATCGTCACCCTTCTTTTCTTTGCACGCAGTATATAAGTCGGAACGGCCCGGATCGGCCGACTATATCCTATAGCTGCCATATAACTGATTGATCGGAAATGGTATAACTTTGGCAAAACATTACGATATGCCAAATTTCAAAAGGATCAGCCGACTATATCTTATAGCTGCCATATAACTGAACGATCGAAAATGACCCAACTTTCGTGTTTTTGAAGATAGAAAGCTGAAACTTAGTACAGATAATATTTTTTGTCAGTTGATCCAACCTCTTAAATTTCATTAGGATCGGGCGACTATATCCTATAGCTTCCATATAACAGAACGATCGGAAATGGTATTTGGTAGAAATATCAATTTTCGTATTTTTGAAGATAGAAGCTTGGGACTTTTTTTTAGATTTTTTATTTTAATTAATTGGTTTTATTATGATGTAATCAAAAGGCCAACTATATCCGATTTTTGCGATATATATCCGGTTTTAACTGCAAGGGTATATTAACTTTAGCTCCGCCCGAAGTTAGATTTCCTTTCTTGTTTTTATTTCTGTTTAGATTAGTAATCCGGAGTACAGCAATGAATTTCTTAGATCATAGAAAAATTGCACTCAAATTACGAATGCTACATTAAAACGAGCGCCATCCGATCTCAGCGTTTCAAACAAAGCAGAGAACTTTTATTATTTAGAACAAAAATTATTAATTCTATTATAATTAAATTCTCCCTTACACATTATTATTGGGTATAAAACCTTACCGAGAGTATTATAATTTTGTTCAAAAGTTTACAGCGCTGTGAATGAGAAATCTGTCTGTTACCACGTCAACTAATATATGAGTTTAAATCTATCTACCAGTTATAGTATTTATGCGATACCGAATTCACAATTTCAGCCGATTCGTGTGTGCATAAACGCCATTTCGTGAATTCGGCAACTCACGAAAGTTTACTATGATTTCAGTCTCAATGCATGAATTGGTGATGGCAAACCAACTTAACGCTATTCAAATCAGGTGGCAACGCAGAACATACTAGTAAAAGTATTAAGTAATACTTGCCTTATATAATGACTAATAAATGCATAAATGTTTTATTAATAATTAATTTTCAGGTTCTTATTTGCCGATTGTAAATGAAGAATTTATGTTTATCCATCGAGTTGCTTGGTTTGTTTACTTTTTGTGAAAGTTTGACCAGACCAAAATACCTAATTATATACGGCTGGCACATCTACTTAAATCAAATCAGGGGTTATTTTCATAAACATAGCAAGTATCTATGAAATACGAGGGGTATTCAAAAAGTAAGTTTCCCTACGTTGGGGGATAAATAAAAAACAAGTTTTAGGCAGTAAAAATGAATTTATTTTATTCTTTGACTCTTAAACTATTTTTCTACATAGTCGCCTTGGACTACAATACATTTTTGGTATCTGTGTGAAAGCTTAAGTAAACCTTCCTTAAAAAATTCCGTGCCCTGTTTTTTGATCCACGATTTGACGACTTGTTTGATTTCGTCATTTGAAACGAAGTGCTGGACTGAAGTTCGGTGAATTTGACATTTAGGAGACATCATTTCCAAAATATGGTCAATAGTCCATCGTCTGTCCTCCTGAATAATGTTTTCAACCGCTGCAATCGCATCGTCCGTAATGGCGCTTTTTGGGCGTCCGGCACGCTGCTCATCGTGCACTTCTGCGCGTCCGTTGAGAAAATCTGTGCGCCATCTTCGCACCATCTGCACACTCATACAGTCTTCACCATAAATAGACACCAATTCACTGTGAGTTTCATTACCGTTTAACCCTTTTGCAGTTAAAAAACGAATAACCGAACGTAATTCACAATCGGACACGCTTTGCACTGGTAACTCCATGATTATTGAGCTCGTACTGCTGAAAAAAGTATTCTTGGCCACCAAAACCAATTCCGCTCTTATCGGTAGAATCTACACTGAAACTATGTTCAGCTAGAGTCCGCTAGGTGGCGTCTGAGAGAAACGCCAGACTAGGGAAACTTACTTTTTGAATACCCCTCGTACCAATACTTTGGTATTTTTTGTCAACTAATCTGAACTGCCAAATTGAGATAGTTTTAATGAAATTAACATACCAGTCAAATTTATTCGATATATGCGATATACAATATGAATTTATCAATAACTGCAAGGGTATTGTCGGGTCAGGCAAGTTTTTTATTAGGCTTAAGTGTGTACAAATCGCTCGGCCGCTCGACTTCATCGAGCCTATCTTTTGAGAGTTTTAGCTCCGCAATGTCTAGGTCGGGCCGCCCTCTCCGTTATTAAGAGCTTTAGCTTCGCAATGTCTCGTCGGGCCGCTCTCTCTGTGCATCACTTTAAGTCACTGCATGCACCATAAACTGCTACCTATGTTGATCATCCAGTTTCATCTTTATACGGATAAATTGTATGCTCAGGTGGGCGCAAAGTAGATGGTACCGATAAGTAAATATTTAGTCCAAAGTCAGAGGTTGTTTTTAAGTCAATTCAACTACCATTGGAATCATTTTAAGAATTTATTTTTCAAGTTTTCAATCAAAATGTCCATATAACATTGTCATGACGTTGTTGGCTCGTTGCGAAAATGTTTTCGACTACAAAAAACGCGCTACTAAAATTATAATAACCACTACATATCAAGAAAGGAAAGCTAACTTCGGGCAGAGTCGAAGTTGATATTCCCTTGCAGTTAAAACCGGAAACATAAAGCTACAAAAAAGTCCCAAGCTTCTATCTTCAAAAATACCAAAGTTGGTATTTTTACCAAATACCATTTTCGATCGTTCAGTTTAATGGCAGCTATAGGGTAGAGGCGCCCGATCTCGGCCGTTCCGACCTATATACTGGGTGCAAAGGAAAGAAGGGTGTGTGCAAGTTGAGAGTCAATAGCTTTAAAACTGAGAGACTAGTTTACGTAGAAAAAGACAGACGGACAGACTACACAGTGCGACAGTGATTTGGGTAGGGTATGCAAGCACAGTTCTCATGCAGAACAAGAAAAAACTTAAAAGCAATCGGCGTTTTAAGTGATGTCGACTGAAATATACCCTGCTCCATTCTCAGTATATTGTTTTTAATGCTTCTTAAAAATGTATACATATATACAAAACATTTTACTGCTAACACCTAATCTCATTCCTAAATAAATTTAAAATGTATGTTGAAATATTAAAAAATATAATATAACAAATAATATTATTTCTTTCGTCATTTCACCAAATAACGAATACCCGAATTTTGTTAGGGTAGACAGCCTGAAAAGATAGAAAAATCAAAATTTTGTGCGCTGGCTTCGAAACAAAATCGCACGCACACATACACTCGTGTATGTGAATGTGTGACACGCATACATACAAAGAACAATCCAAGCGCAGACCAACCTTCTCCGTCGCGCTCCTTTCAGCGACTGAGAAACAGAAAGCATTCTATGAGAATATGAGCGTAAGATGAACGAACGATGAGCGTAAGAGAGCGTAAGAAATCCTCTTTAGGGCCTGATGGGGCCTGTCGAAAGAAACTTATGCGTCCATTTTCGTTGTATGAAATGGGTTGTCTATATGCTGTATGGTTAGTGGTCGAATATAGTATAAAACCGTGTTTGAAATTTTTCTAACACATTTTTCTTTTCAGACAAAATCTTGATTTATTTAAAAAAAAACGGGTTTTCGGGACTTTTTTGCTCTTAAAAATTCCTAAGCGCGTAATTTTAAAACGTTGTTTTTGTAAATCTTCACGGTTCGC
The DNA here is from genome assembly GCF_030179905.1 of Drosophila bipectinata. Taxonomy (NCBI): domain Eukaryota; kingdom Metazoa; phylum Arthropoda; class Insecta; order Diptera; family Drosophilidae; genus Drosophila; species Drosophila bipectinata. The sequence goes on along the minus strand of NC_091740.1, from coordinate 13,748,707 downwards.
TGATCGAGGGCACCGAAGCTCTGGCACGAAGCTCTGGCACGACTTGCTGGCGCCTCCGAAAAAAGATAACGGTTTGAGCATCTTTTCTTTAAAGAATACTTTTATACTCTTGCGGAGGATATTATAATATAATTTCGGTCAAAAGTAAACCATAAAGTATATTTTTAATATAGAATATATATGTATTCTTAATATAGCCGTATATCTGATCGAAAATGCCATAACTGTGTTTTTAGACATTTCTATGGATTTTATTTTTGGCAAAATAATACGACATGCCAAATTTTATATGGATCGACCGACTATCCTATAGCAGTCTTATAACAGAAACATCGAAAATGACTTTCGAGTTTTTGAAGATAAAAGGTTCAAATTTTCTACAGATTTTATTGGGTTCGGCAGATAGGATCGGCAGCTATATCCTATAGCTGCCATATCACTAAGCGATCAAATGTATTTATTTGTTAAAAATACCAAATTTGGTAATTTTGAATATAGAAGCTTCGGACTTTTTTAAAATTTTTTTTTTTAATAAACTGGTTAAAAAAACTCCTGGAACGTAAACATACAATTCAAAAATATGTAATACGTACGCAAACTAGTCTCTAGTCTCGATTTAAAACTTTGCACACACCCTTCTTTCCTTTGCTCGCAGTATATAAGTCGGAACGAGTTAGAGACTTCAAATTTATATGAGAGCTATTTTTGGCCAAACATTACATGTTAAATTTCATTTCAAATTTCATCCGCCGATCCTATAGCTGCCATATAACTGAACGATTGGAAATGACCCAACTTTCGTTTTTGAAGATAGAAAGCTGGAACTTAGTACAGATTTAATTCTTGGTCAGTTGATCCAACCTACCAAATTTCATTAGGATCGGCCGACTATATCCCATAGCTGCCATATAACTGAACGATCGGAAATGGTATTTGGTAGAAATATCAACTTTCGTATTTTTGAAGATAGAAGTTTGGGACGTATATCCGATGTTTGCGATATATATCCGGTTTTAACTGCAAGGGTATATAAACTTCGGCTCCGCCCGAAGTTAGCTTTCCTTTCTTGTTTTTTTTAATAAATTAAACAAAATTAGTATATAAAAAGTTAAAAAACACTATACCTTGAACCACTGTGCCAAATAGGAAGCCGAAGCGGGAGCTTTGGAGAGTGCAAAAGAAAAATGCAGAAATAGAGATAAGACGGGGAAGAAGCAGAGCTGAGCTATGCTTGGAATTGAAATTATTAATTCGACTCCAAATATACCACAGCACTCGCGAAGCGATACGGTTTAAGCTTAAGATTCTTAAGATTCTCAATATATTCAATTCACAAATGAGTAAACACCGGTTTACCAATATTTATCATAAACGCAGTGCGCGCAAAAAAAACACGACCGTTCGCTTAAGAGAAAGAGAGGGAAGTGACCCAACTTTCGTGTTTTTGAAGATAGAAAGCTGGAACTTGGTACAGATTATATTTTTGGTCAGTTTATCCGACCTACCTAAATTTCTTAAGGATCGGCTGACTATATCCTATAGCTGCCATATAACTGAACGATCGGAAATGACCCAACTTTGAAGATAGAATGCTGGAACTTAGTACAGAGTATACTCTGTATTATACAATATAAAATATATTTATATGTATATAAAATATATTTTTGGTCAGTTAATCCGACCTACCAAATTTCATAACGATCGGTCGACTATATCTTATAGCTGCCATATAACTGAACGATCGGAAGTGGTATTTGGTAGAAATACCAACCTTGGTATTTTTGAAGATAGAAGCTTGGGACTTTTTTTTAGATGTTTTATTGTAATTAATTGGTTTTATTATGATGTTCTCATAAGGATAACTATATCCGATGTTTGCGATTCATACCCGGTTTTAACTGCAAGGGTATATCAACTTCGGCTCCGCCCGAAGTTAGCTTTCCTTGTTTTTTTTTTAATTTTGTATTCTAATAATTTGGTTTTTTAGTAAATTTCTCATAACGATCGGGGCACTATGTCCGATATTTGTGATTAATATCCGATCTAAACTGCAAGGGTATATAAACTAGAGCTTTGACGATACCTCGACGTATAAACAGCAATCTAAATATTGGTGTTGATGAGGTCCCAGTGTGTTAAGAGGTTTAGCATACTTGATCCAAAGTATTATACATCACACGTGTGTTCGATTTCAGGGCTTTTTGTTTGTATATTTACACCACTGTCTATAATCCTTAATGAAGACAGAAATTACTAAAGTGAAAAATATTTTAAATTGAACTTTGCTAAAATAATAAAATTTCAAACTATTTGTTAATGAATTTTTTCGCAGATATCAAGCTTTAAGACTTGCCTACCTGGCTACCCCGGAGCCCCCTCAGCGATTAAAATATCAAAGGATATTAGAGAAGGGGCTCACCTAACCTGGGAACCACCACCGGCACAAAAAACAAAAGAGATAGTTGAGTATTCAGTATATCTTGCGGTAAAGCCAACTGCTAAGGACAAGGCACTGACGACTCCACAATTGGCTTTTGTGCGGGTTTATGTTGGTGCGGCTAATCAGTGTACTGTGCCAAACACTTCATTATTAAACGCACATGTAGATTGCTCAAACAAGCCTGCAATTATATTCCGGATAGCTGCTCGCAACCAAAAGGGTTACGGACCAGCTACTCAAGTGAGATGGCTCCAAGGTATGACTTTTAAAAATAAACTCTTAAAATTTTAAATTTTGAAGATATTGATATTTTTTTAAATTTTCAGATCCAATGGCTACAAAAATGCAATCACCGGCAAACCCACAAAGTTTAAAAAGATCCCAAGATAAAATGCCTAGTGCAACTGGTAGCACATCAAGTTCTTTCGGCTTGCCAAACAAACGAGGGCGCAATGGATTACCGGAATGACCATTTAACAAATTTTTTTAAATTTATAAATACGAGTAGAGATAGTATCATTGATAAGTGAAATATTGAACTTATAAATAAAATGCATGGAAATATTTTTAAATTGTGTTACTCCCTTAACTTTTTATACCCTTTTTTATATAATTTTTTCCAAAATTGTGCAACGCTGTGAAAGAGACGTCTCCGACCCTATAAAGTATATATGTATATTCTTGATCGGGATCATCTCCTGAGATCTCCTGATCGGGATATGAGCATGTCCATGTTCGTGTGTTTGAAGATAGAAAGTTGGAACAGGTTCTATTTTAAGTCAGTTGATCTGACCTACCAATTTTCAAAAATATCAGCCGACTATATATCTTATAAAACATAAACTGAACGATCGGAAGTGATATTTGGTTAAAATACCAACTTTTGTATTTTGGATGATAGAAGCTTGGGACTTTTTTTTGGACTTTTTATTGTAATGGTTTTATTATGAAATAGTGGTCGACCAATTATATCCGATGTTTGCGATATATACCCCTATATGCTAGGGTATGTAAACATCGGCTCCGCCCGAAGTTAGCTTTCCTTTCTTGTTTAATATAATTTATTTACATTTGGTAATAATATGGGATGATTTAGTTAATAAAATATACTTTTATGGGTCTTATCATAGAGCAATAGCTCTGCAATGTCTAGGTCGGGTCACCCTTCGGTTATCGAGAGCTTTAGCTTCGCAATGTCTGAGTCGGAATGGTCTCTCTTTACTTATATCCCTGCATTCACACTATTAATTGGCCTCTCTTTGTATCATCAAATTTTATCTACATGCAGAATACGTAAAAGAGTAATTGAAATTTTTATTGGTGGAGCGAATTTAAATTGGCATTGAAAAATCTCAATGAGTAAACTGGTATTCGGCCTTTCAGTGGGCATGATGTCCGTCTTGTGCATACTGCTGAGGTGGACATGTCATTAGGTTAAGTTTCTTTTTCATATTTTTATACCATTGCAGAGGGTATTAAAATTTTGTTTAAAAGTGTGCAACGCAGTGAAGGAGCTCGTAAAACGTTGAAATATGAAATAGCGAGCTCCTTATAGCCGTTGTGTCCTGATAACGACAAACTATTCTATAGTGCTCCCGAAATACGGAAGGCTGACTCAGTTGGACAGTGAATTTAGCTGGGCGCCGATGTCGCTTGGCTTGGGTTTGTTCTACATTTGCAGAGGTATCATCATCTTCGACCCTATAACAACTATACGGCTGTGTTACTAGAAATAGCAGTGAAACAACATCAACAAAAATATAACTGTTTTTTTTTTATTTTTTGAAACTACCAGAAATATTGTTCTACGAAAATATACACATTGCATTGATTGAAAAACCCTATACGATTTAATCTATTGTTGTATTTTGTTCATATTTGTTGTTATAAATGTCATAAATGTTGTTCATATGTATACTCTTGCAGAGGGTATTATAATTTTGGTCAAAAGTGTGCAACGCAGTGAAGGAGACATCTCCGACCCTATAAAGTATATATATTCTTGATCAGGATCACCTCCTGAGTTGATATAAGCATATAAGCATGTCCGTGTGTCCGTCTGTCCGTCTGTCTGTTTCTACGCAAACTAGTCTCCCAGTTTTAAAGCTATCGCCTTGAAACTTTGCACACACTCTTCTTTTCTTTGCACGCAGTATATAAGTCGGAACGGCCCGGATCGGCCGACTATATCCTATATCTGCCATATAACTGATTGATCGGAAATGGTATAACTTTGGTGTTTTTAGAGTTAGAGTTAGAGAGTTCAAATTTGACATGAGAGCTATTTTTGCCAAAACATTACGACATGCCAATTTTTATAAGGATCGGCCGACTATATCCTATAGCTGCCATATAACTGATTGATCGGAAATGGTATAACTTTGGTGTTTTTAGAGTTAGAGTTAGTTAGTTAAATTTTACATGAGAGCTATTTTTGGCAAAATAATACGACATGCCTTTCATAAGGATCGGCCGACTATACTCAACTTTCGTGTTTTTGAAGATAGAAAGCTGAAATTTGTATTTTCACCAAATTTTATTTTACTAAATTTCATAACGATCGGTGGACTATATCTTATAACTGAACGATCGGAAATGGTTTTTGGTAGAAATACAAACTTTGGTATTTTTAAAGATAGAAGCTTGGAACTTGTTTTAAATTTTGTATTATTATAAATTGGGTAATATTATCCTATTCTCATAAGGATCGGCCAACTATATCCGATGTTTGCGATATATATCCGGTTTTAACTGCAAAGGTATATAAACTTCGGCTCCGCCCGAAGTTAGCTTTCCTTTCTTGTTTTTATTTGAATAATTATTGAAAAAGAGTTAATATGCAAAAACCTTGGTTATTTAATAATAATTCAATTATAATATTCCAATTATATAACAATGTAACATAAGTTGTGTTTTAAACATTTTCTTAAAGCAACTTAGTAATAAATTTCAAGCAAGTTTAACCTTGCTTAGGATTTGTTCATTAATATTTGATAAAAACCTAATTCCATGTCAATTGTGGAAAAAAATTTTTTTTTTCCCAGATTAGCTAATATAACAGATGGATCCTGCATAGGGTATCTATCGGGAATTGTATTCGTTTAATTTTTTAAAATCAATGACAAGTCTTAGTTTGCACTGCCATCTTCATTGTATCCTTTTTTCAGAACTACAAGAACTGGAGAATTATACGGACTCCAGCTAGGTTGTATGATTTTTTCGGACATTCTTTTAATTTATTTATTAACAAATTCTGCTACGGATTGGGCATATGGGTATTGTTTTCCATATACGGGTCTATCATGTGCTAAGTATATTTCCCCTCTAATATCAGTGAGGAAAGGAATTAGCATATTTATTTTAGAGTGCTCATCTTTGATATGGTTTATTATTATTTTTCATAATTCTTCCATATAATTTTCTGATTTCAATTTTATGTTGTTCAGGCACTGATTTTTATTTTTTTTGTTGCCTGAAGTAGATTGTTAGGTTATTGATCTTAGATCCTCATTTTTGGATTGGAAAGATTTTATTGAACTAAAATCCTTTGAACGCTCTGATTCGGAATTGTAGTCATAGTCGCTTGTTTCGACGCAGACTGAATTTGTTTGAACTTGTTAAAATATTTGTTTATTAAGATTTCGTTCAGAGGGTGACTACATTTTTCCTCGGTGCGGCAAAGATTTTCTTTACACACTTTATTATGAAAAAGTAATTTTTCCTCTTCCCATGATATTGTATAACTCCCTTTTTTGTGTCGATTATAGCCCCTGTTGCGGGTATTCGAAGTTTATAGCGCCGCCCCAGTAAAGACGCCCGTGTAGATGCTGATAGTTGTTTATTTGTTTCCTTTATTCATAACAGGGCAGCAAGGGCTAACAGTGGTACAGTCGGTAACCTCTTTTACACTTTAAGCAGTGATAAGCCCTTTAAATTCCTAGTAAATTAATAGTTCAATTCATAATCAAATCTTAATTCTATGTTCTCACCAAAGATTATAAAGTACATAGATGGGACATCTCATACAAAGAAAAATTTTCTATGGCGGGTTCCAGCAGTGGAACCCGCTGGAACGAGCGAGTTCCATTGCGCGACAAGTTAAGTTTGAGAAATTTTTCGCGCGACAACGAATGAGGAATAGTCGAGTGGTAGAGTGCTTGGCTTGTGTGCAAAGTAAAACGAGTTCAAACCAGGCTCGGGACATCCATTTTTTTAAAATTTTAAATCTATTTATATTATATTTTTATTCTTTTAATGTGTTTTCCTAAATTTATAATCCAATAAAAAAAAAATACAAAATTGTAAAATCACCTTAACATTGTCTCAGTTCGTAGTGGAACCCGCTGTAAAAATTTCTATAAGAGCGGGTTTCACGGCATTTTGGCAGGCTGCGTCGTGGAACCCGCTCTCAATGTTTTCATTTTTTCCGTCGTGGAACCCGCTGTAATAATGAAAACATTTGAGAGCGGGTTCCACGACAAACGGCTGGCAGATGAGAGAGGGAAAGAGAGATTCTATTTTTAGATCGTAACATCTATGAAACGATGAAAGTTTGAAACGTTGTAATCGAACCAATGTGAGAGTAAAGAGATCAGAAATATCTTTTACTATCCTTACTCGTCAGCTCTGTTTTTGGTATGGATTCTAGCGCCTTCTTTAAGACCAATTTTAAGTATAATAAAATCAACTTCGAGGGTAGCCTAGATGGATAGTGCGCGGTCCTTATTCATGGGGTCCTGGGTTCGATTTTGTTTAGGTGAGGGGCCGTTGTGCCGCTCAGCTAAAGAGCGCACCCGCGCTGAAGAGCGCATCCACACTCGCCCCTCTGTGCCCTCTCTCTCGCTCGTTGGTTGTCGTCGATCGTCTCTTTTTGTACTAGTTTTTAAATTAGTATTCGATGTAACCAGCCCAATGAAGCTGACCGCGTTATATTCACTGGAAGACGCCCCCGACTTTTTATTCAACATTTCTACACCTGGAATCTTTTGCGGCAACCACGCCCCCCTACAAACAGTGGTCCTTCGAGCCGGATAATTACTGGATTTTCTTCTGCCAGCAGTTCTCGGCATTGTTCCGCCAAAAGATAAGTACATTTTTCCGTCCCCATCTCTCTGCCGGTCTTCAGCAGTGATCCGAACATTAAATTTCGTTCACACTGCTGCAATATTGTTTTTCCCTCCGTGTCAACTCCAAGTCCGAGTTTTCCGACACAACGGCAGGTTGAGATTTTCTATAATAATCTATTTATAATCTATAATAATCTTAAAATTCGGCAAATTTTTCTATCCGTCTCCGTTTTGTGTGCTGCCCATATTCCTCGCCGTTTTCGGCCTCTCCGTTATTCATTCGCTTGCCAACGGTCGAGGCATATGTGCATCCGCATACATACATACATACGCACATACATATTTTTTTTGGTGCAATTAATCCGCGAAAAATTCGCAAGTGAACAGTGAAATTGTGTGGTGACAAAAAGAAGGCATAATTAATATTGGCCACCGGTGTGAATTAGTTCCGGAATTTCCAAATTCACCGAACAGTCCGCCGCTGTCGTAATATTTGTTTTTATCTTCCTCAATCAGTGTCATTTTTTACACCACATAACTTTTCTGTTCCCCCAATTATACAGTCCACTTATCAAAGCTCCACTGTGCCAACATATGCCCACATGCCCTTACATATATCCGTACCTGCATGCATGTCCATATATTTTCTGCCTTTAATTCCAGGAAATATATAACCGATAAAATTTAACATATACAGTCCACTTATCGAAGCTCTGCTGTACCATCATATGCCCCACATGCCCTTGCCCTACTTGCATGCATGTCCATATAATTTCCAAATATTTTCTGCCTCCAATTTCAGGAAATATATAACCGATAAAATTTAACAAAAAATTTACATTTTCTAAAACCAACAATTATAAACCGCCATTTCACTACAAATCCGTGATTGTGTCGCTTAAATTCTCGACCTAGCCGTGTTGTGTTTTTCGTTTCTGTTTATTTTTCTTTGAGGTACGTACAGGGTGCCGACGGCATAACCGGCTGCATAACAAAATAGATTAAAAAATCAATTAATTATAAATTTATGTATTGATAATTATAACTACGAAAATTTATTTAATTCTTATTTTCCGTTCGAGCAAAGGGCCAGGTTTTTAATTCACCTTTCCGGCCACTCAATAATTAAAGTCAAAGATTTAATTATCGGGAAAATTTTTTTTTTTTTTTTTTTTTTTTACTGGTCTTTCAGAATTTGGAAATGGCTTGTGCATCAATAAGAGCATCAGCTAGCATTCCTGTATTCATCATAAAGCTTAGAGGCCCAGACGACCGAGGGGCGCTCAAGAAACGATTTGTTAGAATATATTAAGTTATTTGTTAATTATTAAGCTAAGAGGAGTTAGTAAGGAAATTTAAAATTCTATATTTTAAGTTAGAGGGACATGAAAGAGATGTAATAGAGTAGAGACCATTGTAGTTCGAACATAATACCCTAAAAGGGTCATGCAGTGCATATGTCGAACTACAACGGCTAAGGAACAGAGGACTAAAGTTTCGAGTCCTTCTATTAGGAATGTTAAAATTTAAGCGTGTTAGTAAATGCTGGCCATCTACATCCCCGTTAATAAGGTTATGCAGAAAAACTACACCGAGCATTGTCCTACGATTTGTTAAGCTAGGTAAGTTTATGAGTAAGAGTCTACTACTATAAGATGGAAGTTGAAGATTTGCATCCCAGTTTAGACCTCTAAGTGAAAAAGTTAGGAAATTCTTTTGTACGGATTCTATGCGGTCCTGATGTACTCCATATTGGGGACTCCAGACACATGAACCGTGCTCCAGTATAGGACGGACCAAAGAAATGAATAGTGTTTTGGTTATATAGGGGTCATTAAATTCTTTTGACCACCTTTTGATAAAACCAAGGACTCCTTTAGCCTTATTAACCATTAAGGAAATATGGTCGGCAAATTTAAGTTTGATGTCTAATAGGATGCCGAGATCATTAACCTGGGTTAATTTTTCTAAGGCAATCCCATTAATAGAATAAGTAGCTTGCAGAGGGCAAGAACGATAAAAAGACATATGTTTGCATTTAGATCCATTAAGTATTAGATCATTAGCTAAACACCATTTTTGAAAGTTATCAAGGTCAGACTGAAGACTGCATTGGGCAGAGATGGATTTGTACTGAAGACAGAGCTTTACATCATCTGCATACATAAGAACTAGAGAGTTCGTTAAAGCAGGGGGCAAGTCGTTTATAAAAAGCGTAAATAATAACGGGCCAAGATGACTTCCTTGAGGACGCCGGATGTAGCACGGACCAGACGGGACTGAATGTTTTTAAATAAAACTCTTTGTGTCCTTCCATCCATGGAGGTCCACGTTAAGAGGTCTTTAGAAAAACCCAGCATATTCAGTTTACTCAACAAGAGTGAGTGATTAACTGAATCAAATGCTTTGCTGAAGTCTGTGTAAATTACATCGGTTTGATATCCCTTACAAAAGCCATCTATGACAAAGGATGTCAACTCCAATAAGTTAGTGGTGGTGGAGCGTCGCTTAATAAAGCCATGCTGACAAGGAGTGATGATCGAAGAGCAAAGGTGTTGCAAATGAGGGGTAATTAATTTTTCAAATAACTTTGGAATTGCCGACAACTTAGAGATGCCTCTGTAGTTGGCAGCCTCGGACTTTTTCCCCTTTTTATGTAGGGGAATTATAAATGATTCCTTCCACTTAAGGGGAAAAATCGAGGTTTCCAAAGATAAGTTGAAAAGTCTTAGAAGAGGTTTGCACAGAGCCCTGGCGCAGTATTTTAGCACACAGCCTGGTACTCCGTCGGGGCCTGGCGAATAAATGGTTTTAAGGGTTTTACCCTTAAAAGACCAGATAATAAGTTGTTCTCAGAAAAAGACGGACAGAAGATAAGATTTGCTGCTTGAATGTTATATGCGTAAGGCTGATCAGTCAATTTAGGAGGAGAATAAGTTGTTTGAAAAAATTCTGCGAATAGATCGGCAATGGCCTGATCCGAAGTCGCAGAGGAATTTTCAAACGTAAGCAGAGGTGAAAAAGATACGTGTTTACGCTTAGTGTTTACAAAATTATAAAACTGCTTTGGATCCTGAGTAAATTGTATCCGGCAGCGGTCAATATAATTCCTATAACATTCAGCGTTATGCACGGTAAAATTCGACCGAGCTAGTAGGTATCTTGAGAAATCAACACTACTGCAGGTTTTTTTATATTTAAGTAAAAGCTTATTTTTAATAGTTTTTAAGTTAGTAAGGCACCTTGTAAGCCAAGGAGGATTTGTTGAAGCGGACGGTTATTTCCAAGGCACACATGAGTCAAAAAATTTATTTAAAGTAAAATAAAATTTTTCTAAAGTGACATTAAGATCAGTGCACGCCAGAATATCAGACCAGTCAAATGTATCAATAAGGCTATTAAGTTTCTGAAAATCAGCTTTACGGAAACAGCGAATCGTATTTACCACGCATAGAGACATCTGATCGATACCAGGAGTGGTTTCGATTGAGACCTCCAGTGTGGGGTGATATGGATCCTCTGGGGATGAAAGGGGAAAAGCTCTGGAGAGAGCAGTACCATCAGGATCAGATACAAAACACAAGTCTAAAAGCCGACCTAGCGAATTTCTAACATGATTGATCTGACCTAGGGACATATCAAACATGCCCGCGGTGAAGTCATGGTAAGTTATAAGTGACAAAGATGGTGAGTTATCGACGTTGAACCACTTTAATTCTGGGATATTAAAGTCGCCCACCGCTACGAGTTGGTCACGATCCGTCATAAGATTAGAGACGTATCGAATGGCGGACAAATGCTGCCAATATGTACGCGGTTCAGACATAGGAGGTATATATGAACATGTAATCTATAAAGCTTTAACGGACATAGTGATTTTAACGCAAATAAATTCTATGTCACCAAACTCATGGGATTTCACCTCTTCAGAAGCAAGAGTAGAGTCTACCGAAATGAGGACTCCACCTCCTCTTCGCTGAGATCGATCCCGTCTAAAAGTGGTGTACTTACTTGGAAAAACTTCGGAGCTAAAGATCTCCGGATTTAACCAAGTTTCTGTAAATGCTATTATATGGGATGCAAAGAAAGAACTATCAGAATATAGCTTGGGGAGTTTGCTACGTAGCCCCCTAGTATTCTGATAGGTAAGAGTTAATGAGGAAACTAGTTTTTTGGGTTAGTGGCCAAAGAAGAGGTGGAGGGTTGGTCAGTGGTTCCAATATTGGGAAGTCTCACTCCCACTGGTTTTTTAACTTTTTTCTTCACGGAACTAGGCTGATGTTCTTGGACGAAAAGATTCTCTGGCCAAAAACTGGGAGAACAAATCGTCTTGAACATCAGCGCGGGCACACGAATCTTGAAAGAAGACGTGCGCCGTGTATAATTATATTTAAATTTAGTTATGTCCTCCACCTTTATATCGGCTTTTGTTTTGGCTTTGATATAAGCCGAGATATCAATCTCTGAAGTATCAGGGGCAAGCCGAGAAACAAATATATGTTTCGATGGAGGAATCACCTGTAAGGGTTTTGATGTCGCAGGTACGAGAACTGCAGCATCAGTCGGTGCCGGTGGTCCGGACTGTGGAATACCTTTTTGGGTGACTCTAATGGGGGTTTCGTTCCCTAGGACCTGTGGCATCACTTGAAGGGATGCCATGGCGGACATATCGGACAATTGCTCATTATCCCTGAGAAATTCGGACGAATTTTTCTCAGTTCTAGCCCTTGGGGTGGCCAGATATATAAGCGGCTGCGTTAATGTCGGCTGAGCAGGCTGAGGCGGATCAGAAACAGCGGATTTCTTACGCTTAGGGGACTCATTTAGCAGCTGAAGGCCACTAAACTGAGTGTCCAGCGCACAGAGCTGTTCATTGATTTTACGAAAACCAGTGATCAGCTCTTTAAATCCATTTTTGGTCTGTCTCATGAACGACCTCATTTCGCCTTGCACAGCACGACAATTCTCACAACAATAATGTATCCCAGACCTACGGAAGAAAAACGCAATGCGCACAAAAAAACACGACCGTTTGCTTGAAAGAAAGAGAGGGAAGTGATTAATTAATTTAAATATCCACCTTCTGTCCGAATAGAGCCGCGGTTTTTTAATTCCATCTTCCCGGCTTCGTGTTAATTAAATTCAATTAATTAAATATTTAGGTTTCAATTCCACCGTTCCAGCTTCATGATAAATAACCTCAATTAATTAAAAATTAAGATTTTCAACTCCACCCTTCTGGCTCCATCATATTTAAATCCGACAGTTAGCCAAATTTAATTATTTATTTTTTGTGTGTTAAATTCAAGCCAAGGTTAAGTCCACCTTCCGGCTCCGCAAATTCGAAAATAGTTAAGAACGCTGCTTCTACTCCGCATCAGGCAACATCCGCCTACAATCCGAGCAAACCTCGTCTCCTTTCTCCTTTCTGTTTTCCTGACAGAGCGCCATCGCACTCTGGAGGCCATCGACGACGTCAGGCCTAGTGGCTCCGTGCAATTTCCGCCAAGGTCGGGACTTCCTACTGCCCCTGCTCGGAGGCTCACTTCATACGAGACTCGAGTGGTTCCGGGCCAAAAGGGCTGCGATCTCTGTTCGAGGGAGGACCACCCCATTCGCTTATGTCCGCGTTTCCTAGAAATGGATGTAAATGGGCGCTCTAACTACATAAGAAGGAAGCAGTTATGTTTAAACTGTTTTGCCCGAGGGCACCAGCAGCGAGACTGCACGAGCGCCCATACCTGCTCCACATGCCACAGCAGACACCACACCCTCTTGCACCGTGGCAATCCATTCGCAACCGCTCCAAGTCCGCCTACGCAGCTTACCGCTCCAAGTCCTCCGCCTACGTCAACAAACGGCTCCGAGGATCAGTCGAATGTGCAGGTGTGTTTCGCTTCCGGGTCAGGAGCCGTCCTACTGGGCACGGCCCTTATCAACGTGTGCCATTTGGGGTGCACCGTCCAAGCACGAGCACTGATACCCTCAGGCTCCGAAGCGACTTTCATAACGGAACGACTGTTCAACCAAGCCTCCCTTCAAGACGATTCAAGCCCAAGTTGCAGGCCTTAATCAGACCATTTCCGCGCAGTCTACTAAATTGTGCCATTTCTCCATTCGGTCGCCGTCTAGACCCGGGCTACAATTAGAGACTGCGGCTTATGTTCTTCCACAGTTGGCAGGAAATCTGTCAACATATCCGATTTCGCGAGATCGTCTCAAGAGGCTGCCCGACTTTCCCCTGGCGGACCCCAACTTCTTTGAGAGCTCCCAAGTCGATGTGTTATTAGGAGCTGACATTCTTCCGTCCATTCTCCTCGGTAATTCCAAGGCTAACATCTTCGGGTCGCTTCTCGGTCAGGACACCATTTTCGGATGGGTGCTGACAGGCCCATTATCTCCAGCCAACCCCCGCAGTGTGTCTGTTTTTTCCGCACGAGTTGCCCGCAGCCTCGGTGACTCACTGGTTCAGGGTTTCGATTCAGGATGCGAGCATAATTCTGTTACGACTCCTTCTTCGATTTACACATCGCATCACGCTGCACGGTGGCAATCAGCTGATGATCCGACTGATCCGGGCCTAATTCTAGATTCCAAGGTCATATTCAGCACGATGTCGCCACGCCCACGCAACGCCCCGTCACTGGAAAGCAGATGTACTCGAGGTACACTATCCTACCGATGCCGAGTCTGCAATGGGATCCATCCGTTGAAGAAGTGTCGGCGCTTCCTACGCCTTAGTGCCGAGGAGCGGCTCCGAGCGGTTCTCGTGAACCGCTATTGCTCGAGCTGCCTGGCCCACGAGCACTCCGACGGATCCTGTCGGCGTGGGGACGGCTGTAAGACGTGTGGTCAGGACCACCACACCAAGAAGCACCGGTCACCGCCCACGGCAGACAGTACACGGGGTGTCTCGCTCTCGCGTCGGCCGTCATCCGCCAACTCCCGGCGCGTTTCGGGTGCTTCTCGCCCTGCGTCCGCCATTTTCCGGCACTCACAAGCCGATCCACGGCCATCGAATTCCCGGCGCTCGTCGGCAACTCCTCGGCATTCTTCCGCCACTGGCTGGCAGTCGTCAAGCGCTCCACTGCTTTCGTCCGCCACTCATCGGGTGCCGTCCACCGCTCTTCCGCCCGCGTCATCCGCGCCTAGGCAACTTTCCGCCACTCCTCGAGGGCCCCCGCAGGACGCGCTCGCTGCGCCCACCCTATCGTCGCTGCTGAGACGGAACAGCGTCAACATCGGGACCCGGATTTTCGACACGGGGGCCTTCATCGACCCGTGTACGCCCTCTAGCTGCAGTGACGCAAAGCTAGCGACGAGGGCTCTGTTGCAACCCGAGCGATTGCAAGGGGGGGAGAATGATTAGGTGAGGGGCCGTTGTGCCGCTCAGCTGAAGAGCGCATCCGCGTTGAAGAGCGCACCCGCGCTAAAGAGCGCACCCGCGCTAAAGAGCGCATCCACACTCGCCCCTCAGTGCCCTCTCTCTCGCTCGTTGGTTGTCGTCGATCGTCTCTTTTTGTACTATTTTTTAAGTTAGTATTCGATGTAAGCAGCCCAATAAAGCTGACCGCGTTATATTCACTGGAAGACGCCTCCGACTTTTTATTCAACATTTCTACACCTGGAATCTTTTGCGGCAACCACGCCCCCCTACAAACAGATTTCATTAGCGGGCGGTTTTTTCAATTTTGATAAAGTTTTATATTATATTTTTTATTTTTTTTTTACTTTTAATTTTTTCGTTATTATTATTCTATTACAATTGTTGTAAAAATAAGTGACGGACGTGTCGAATGACAAAATGCCGGAAGGACTGCCTTGAAATTTTATTAGCATTTTATTAGCGGGACATAATGAAGAATAAAACAATTTTACAATTGTAAAATTAAAAAAAAATATTACAATTAGAGAAAAAAAAAATAATAATAATTATAAAAGAAAGAAAAAGTTCAAAGTCCTTACGAGGATTTAAACACAGAAAAATTACACATAGAGTAACTACTCTATGCATTACGCTACCATCCTGTCTCGATCTGCGGCGATTAAAAATACTGTTTGTTCTCCCAACTACCACATCGGCGCATCGAAAACAGAAACGAGAAATTGAAATTGAAATTTGGAAGCCAAAACATTTGTACGCCGTTATGCAAGCAGTCACACATACATAAAAAGGCTCACATTTTTGTTGACGGATACATGTAAAGAGTTCTAAAAATAGAATCGTATGCATGTGCGTTCCCCCCTCACCAACAAGCTCGACGAAAAAAGTTGACCGTTTTGGGCCCTGATGTCCCATCTATGTATTATAATCTTTGGTTCTCACTTTTCGTCTGCTTTTCTCGAGTGTCAAATAGTATAAAAAAAAGCTAAGGGGCACATGGTTACCGGCTGACTTAACAGAGATTCAACACCCGCTTAAACTATCGGTTCTACAACCTCGGCGTTGCCGGATGCCGCGGGAGCAGTTTTACTATCTATCGTAACACTCCCCACTTGTATATTCCGCCAGGGATCTACCAAACTACTCTCGTTAGATAGGACTGCCAGCTTCGTCTCGGGGGTTGTATAAACGCCAGATTGGGTCCTTACCGCGGCGCTCCTCACTTGTAGGTCCAGGTCGGAAAAGCTCCTGGTCCAGATGGGATCCCAGACATCGCAATCAAACTGGCGATGACTGCGTGCCCGGACCGGTTCGCCAGGGTCTTCATCGCATGCCTACGGGAAAGCGTTTTCCCTAGAAGATGGAAAGTACAAAGCCTGGTCCTCCTCCCAAAGCCAGGCAAGCCGCCGGAGGATCCGTCATCCTTAAGGCCGATCTGCCTCATTGACCAATGCGGCAAAGCCCTAGAGCGCTGCATATGCCGGAGGCTCCAGGAAGCTGTAATCAGCGCGGGAGATCTCTCCCCATTACAATTCGGGTTCAGGGAACACCGTTCCACGGTCGACGCAATTTCCCTGGTCAGGAAGATTGCAGCCAAGGCAATCGAGGGGACCAGATGGGCGGGCGGAAGTAAGGAGTACTGCCTGATCGCCACGCTGGACATTAAAAATGCCTTCAATACACCCAGGTGGGATGTCATAGTGGAGGCGCTGCGAAATCTCCGAGTGCCGACTAGCATTGTGGAGATCATAAGGTCTTACCTCAGTGATAGCACTATTAGGTACGAGACGACCTCAGGCATCCGAGAGCATGCGGCCTCCTGTGGTGTCCCTCAAGGCTCAGTTTTAGGCCCAGCCCTTTGGAATGTTATATACGACGGGGACCTCAGACTCGACCTCCCGGAACGGACACACCTAGTTGGATTCGCGGACGACATCGCGGTAGTCGCCGTGGCCAAGACGATACAGGAAGCAGAGGAGCACTGCAACGCTGCAATTGCAAACGCCATCGGTTGGCTGGAACAGGTAGGGCTAAGCCTAGCCCACCACAAGACAGAGGCTGTCCTGATTTCGAGTAGGAAGCGAGTGGAGACGGCTTCAATCAACGTAGGAGGACATGTGGTCAAATCAACCAGGGCCATCAGGTACCTTGGAGTAACGCTGGACACGAGGCTTAGCTTCAGGGAGCACTTCGCAGTAGCAAATCGCAAGGCAGCGAATGTCGCCAGAGCATTAGGGAGGATCATGCTCAACTGTAGGGGCCCGAAGCAAGGACGTCGTTTACTTCTCCAGACCGTCTGCAGCGCAACGATACTCTACGCAGCCCCCGTGTGGGCTGATGCAGCCAAAACAAGGTCGTATACCAAAGGTCTGACCAGCACATATAGACTGTGCGCCTTAAGGGTGTGCCCGGGCTACCGCTCGATCTCCGACGACGCAGTTCTCGTCATAGCAGGCATGGTGCCATTCGACCTGCTCGCGGCGGAGCGTAAAGAGCTATATCAGGCCCTAGTAGCTCTGAACGGGCTAACTCCGGCAGCAACACGCCGTCGGCTTAAAGAGATCTCGAGAGCTTCGAGTATACAGAAGTGGCAACAACGGTGGGACGAGTCGACCAAGGGACGATGGACCCACCAACTAGTTCCCGACCTCAAAAATTGGCTACAGAGAAGTCACGGAGAAGTGAACTTCTGATTCACGCAGGTTCTCAGCGGCCACGGATGCTTTAGGAGTTACCTTTTCAAATTCGGACACGATGATGACCCAATTTGCCCTGAATGCGGGGTTGACGAGACGGCGGAGCATGTGGTCCTGGACTGCCCACGTTTTTCGATCCCCAGGCGGAGACTCCTAGGGGAAGTGGCGACGGCGGACGTCATCGGAAGGAGGTTGCTGGAGGACGCCCAGTTCTGGGCAGACTTGAGCAGCTTCGCCGCTTACATGATGAAGGAGCTGAGAAGGCTAGAGCGACTCCGAGCGGAGGCTAGGCTAGCCTAGGTTAACTGTAGTGGGGCGCATAAGCACGCCAATTCCTGGCCCTGCGAAGCAAAGCCTAGCGGCATTACCGCAGGGGACAGGGACCAGCACTGTGCACTAAAGGATGAGCACTAAAGGATCATATATGGACGAACACAATGAGAAACTTTCGTTTGGTGGGTCATTGCCTTTCTTGGAGAAGTTTTCTATGGCGATATCGTGGGGATACACGGTAGCGGATGAGATCTTCTTTCGTGTCCCACCATTTTCCCAACACCTTCTCGGTCTGTCCATCCTTTGTTTCGTCTAGTCTCACTAGCGTGGGTGCTCTTTCGCCGAGTGCGCTTAGTACTTCTCTGGACTTCGATACCCAGTTTCGAATGAGGAATCCGCCATCTTCAGACATTCAGAGAGACATTCATCTTCATGAATGTAGTGGACCCGACGCGCAAGGCTTATGGCTTCTTCCTCCGTGTCAACGCTGTCCAGCATGTCGTCTACATAGTGATTCTCCAGGATTCACTTTACAGCGCGTGGGTATTGCTTCTTGAACGACTCTGCATTTCTGTTCTTCACGTACTGGGCACGGCTGGGGGAGGAGCAACTAGCCTCAAACGTTATTACCTGCATGGTGTAGTTCTCTCTCCGTTGTGTGTATGGGTGTATAACAGTGGGAGGCAAAACGCACACCAGTTTCAAATTTGAGTGTATGCGTAGCAGAGAAAAACAATGAGAGCAAAGCATTCACTGAGCGAAAAAAACGTAGTTTTAAAGAAAGCTTTGCTAGCAAGAGTACTTAAAAAAATGAAAAGCTACGCTTATCTATCTATATTTTCTGTGGAGAATACTTTTTCCAACCCAATTTTTGAGAACATTTTTTTTCCGTGAAAACATTTTGATTTTTAGTTTGGGCTGTCAAAAAAATCAAAATGAGAGCAAATAAGAGAGTTTCTAAAAAAAATTTGAGAGTGTTCATACTGTCAGTGTGCCGGCAGCGCTGCGGCAGAATTTCCTACCCTATACTCGCGTGCTATGTAAAATGAGAGTTTGCCCACCACTGGTCTATAAATACAAAGCGTTGGTATCTCTGATCTTCTGTGTGTATCCTGACCTGATGAAACATCTCGCCGATATCGCCACCGATCGCATTAAGTTTCTCTCTAAACCTGTGAAGTATTGGTACCAACTGCGCTAGTTGGCCGGGTCCCTTCAGCGGCATTGTGAATCTCTTCCGCCTTCGCAGCCGCATCCTATGCGAAGCTTTCCTAGCTTGTTTACGTTTAGCACGGGAAAGATAGGTAACTACCAATATGGCTTTTCCCCAGCTTCTTCCGACGTAATGGGCCGTGCATAGCCTTTCTTCACGTACTCATCTAGCTGTCGGCGAATTTCCTTCGCGAGCCGGAGCGAGTCAATTTCTGGTAAAGGCATCGTGCCCGCTTTAGGGCTGTCGGTAAACTATCCGGCAGCCTGTCATCTTCATACCTCCAAAGCAGACCTTTTTCAAATCGGCCATTTATACGCCTCGTGTCCTTCTCCAGCTACTGTATAGCCAACTGGTCATCATTGGATACGCTCTTGCTTTTCTTCTCCGGTCTAGGGCCGCTGTCCGACCACATGCACTGCTCAAGCAGGCGCAAGATCTCCTTGTTCTCTTCAGCTTCACATGCACATATGTGAAACACGTGGTAGTTTGGGGTTATGTCTTCACCCACACTTATGGAGCTTCTTCCTTTAATCGTCCACCTCAGGCAAGTCTTCTCAGCGATCGGTTCATCTGTTGTGCCTTCCTTGGTACGAAGCACGCGCCCTACTCTGCAATTATTGAGACCTATCAGGAGCCTGGGCTGTGCTGTGCTTTCAGGTGGGTTATATCACTAACCATACAGCATATAAACAACCCATTTCATACAACGAAAATGGACGCAAAAATTTCTTGCGACAGGCCAGCAGGCCCCAGAGCGGATTTCTTACGCTCTCTTACGCTCATCGTTCGTTCATCTTACGCTCATTCTCGCATTAAATGTTTTCTGTTTCTCACTCTCTAAACGGAGCGCGATGAAGAAGGTTGGCCTGCGCTTCGGTTGATCTTTGTATGTATGCGTGTCACACATTCACATACACGGGTGTATGTGCGCGTGCGATTTCGTTTCGAAGCCAGCGCACAAAATTTGGATTTTTCTTACTTTTCAGGCTTGCTACCCTAACAAAATTCGGGTGTTCGTTATTTATGAAATGACGAAAGAAATTATATTATTTTTTATATTATATTTTTTATTATTTCAGCATACATTTTTAATTTATTTAGGAATAAGATTAAGTGTTAGTAGTAAAATGTCGGAGTCATAAAACGCCGATTGCTTTTAAGTTTTTGTTGTTGCATAAGCTATATATAGTTTATATATAGTTTATAATGTTTATATAATATATAATATATATATAAATGCATATATATATACATATATTTACATTGGTTTTCTGATACCTCTTGCAGAACAACAACAACTTAAAAGCAATCGGCGTTTTAAGTGACTCCGACTAAAATATACTCTGACACTTTCTCAGTATATTGATTTTTAATGATTTGTAAAAATATATATACAGAAAACATTTTACTTTTTTACTCAGTCTTCCTCGCTGTCAATTGTTCGAATGATGGTCTGCTCACCGGTTTAATGACCTTAGCGGCTGAGTTGTCCTCCCCACTGGTAGAAAAGAACCATGGGGGCCCAGCGTGGGCTCTCTGCGTACTGCCCTTTCCTTCCACAACGGCAACTTCACCAATTGTATCCGTACCAGCATTCTGGTACCGTGTGCTAGATGCTCCAGGCATTTTCTCTGCGTGGCCAGCCTCCGATAGCCTCTCCCTTGGGACCTTGCCTTGTCGCAACTGCAGCAACTGATCTTCTTCCTCCAACAATCTTAGCTCCGCCTGCAGGTCCTGCGCTTCCTTCGAGGGCTCGTTGACGTCATTAGTTCCGATCCTCATCTGGTCGCCACCTGAGTAACTCTGGTAATTGTTCCCAGCCATCAGGCTGCTCAGCTTTTCTGTCCTGATCAACGTCGAGTTCTGTGCATGGACGTCTAAGTCACACTCTGCACAGATCCATCTTACGCCGCCATCCTTTAGAGCAGCACACTTGGGATGGCACATGCTCACGCAGCCGGCGCCGATACAGCCAACTGTAACGTGCTCGTCCTCCACTTAACAAAGGAAGAATGTCGCCACCAATCTTGCCTCTCCACCGTATCCAGTAGGCATCACCATGTTGATTTCGCATTCTGATTCAAGTATTCTCCAAGAATACCCCAGAAAAGAATTTAAAGAAATTTTGCATGTATTTGAAGTTTGTAGCGCCGCCCCAGTAAAGACGCCCGTGTAGATGCTGATAGTTGTTTATTTGTTTCCTTCATTCATAACAGGGCATCAAGGGCTAACAGTGGTAAAGTCGGTAACCACTCTTACACTCCAAGCAGTGATAAGCACTTTAAATTCCTAGTAAATTAATAGTTGTACAATTCATAACCAAATCTTAATTCTATGTTCTCACTTTTCGTCCGCTTTCCTCGAGTGTCAAATAAAAAAGAAAAGCTAAGCACATGGTTACCGGCTGACTTAACAGAGATTCATTACCCGCTTGAACTATCGGTTCTGCAACTTCGGCGTTGCCGGATGCCGAAGGAGCAGTTTTACCATCTATCGTAACAGCACACATTTTTTTAAGTAGATTATAACCGACTAACAAATCAGTTTCTAAGCCCTCTATTTCATAATAGATATTTTTAATGTTGAAAATCGTTATCATGTGATAATATTTTATTATCGAATATCCGTTTACTGTTGAAACCTTTTTATAAATAGGGAGTTCATTTTTATTTAAATATATTCAATTAATACTTTAAATTCTCTATTTTCTTTTTTGTCAAATCGTATTAAGTAAGGAAATTTTACTCTTGCCCTTCCTTTAAAAAATGGTCCTCCTGAATATTATTAATTTTTATGGTTTTATTTTGTGGTTAATTTACTGTATTCGCATGCTCTCGCTTTACTGGAAAATTACTTGGGCAATCTGCTTGATTTGCAAAGTGTTGTGGATTATTATTAGAAGGACGGCTATTATTTTGTTGATAAAAGTTTGGTCGACTTGAATACGGACGATCTTGATTTTGGTTTGTGCTAAAATTTGGGGTATATCCCTGACGATAATTATTAGATTGCCCTTTTGACCGGTTTGGTTCCGCGGTTTGCTGTCCCTGAACGTTATTATGGTCGAAATAAGTCTGTTTGGGCCAACTTTTTGGTTGGACCGAATTAAACCTTAGGTAATAATTTTGGCTTCGGTTTTCATTTTGAAAGCAGTAATATCTATTGGCGAATTGTGCTCTAAAATTATTAGATTCTAGTTCTTGAACTTTTGCTAGGGCGTTTGGAAGGTCGGGTGGATTTAGCGAGAAAAGCGTCTCTGCTATTGATCCGTTTAGACCGGAAATAAAGATTCTTAGAGCATTGCTCCTAATTACTTTATTAGTTTCTTTTGTAATTTTACTTTCTTTAATGGTAAAGATTACATATGGATATAATTATGGTTTTGTTGATCAGTAGAGTCATCTTTTTATTTACCTCGTTATAGAACTCCGTAATAGACAATTTACCTTGTCTAAGAATCTTAGTTCAGCTTCTAGAACGTGGATTGGTCTTCTATCATTATAGATAAAATTCAATGTAGACAAAATCGCATTGAAATTAAGAACTGTTCCAAGAACTGTAAGAACATGATTTTGTTACGAAGTATGGTTAACGCTATAAAATATTGCTTACTGTTTATTTTATATAAACTCAATGGTGTCTCTGCAGCCAGCCTCCAGCCTACATACTGAGTATGCTCCCCGTTAACATAGGGCAGAGCTTTAATCACTTCTAATGTTATATCACAACTTATATTTGGATCAATTGTCTGAATTTTATAATCTTCTACCGTTTTTAGAAAGTAAGGATACTTTCTAATTTTGCCGATAATTCATTAATTTTTGTTGTCAATTCATTTATCTGGACGTTTATCAATCTATTTATTAATGCTGTTGTAATAGAACTGGATCCAATTACACTACCTAACATGTTTGGTGCACCACCGGTTGCCATGTTTAATTTTTGAAAATTATTTATTATATCTTCCAGATTGTTTAATCGTTAAGTATTTCAGTTTTCAAGAAATATGAATATGAAAAAGAAAAAGAAAATTCTTAATTTTATAAAAATTTTTTGTATGTTAGTATTTTTTTAAATGTAATGTAAATTTAATGTGTACATAGACGGACATGCTCATATTAACTCAGGAGGTGATCCTGATCAAGAATATATATACTTTATAGGGTCGGAGATGTCTCCTTCACTGCGTTGCACACTTTTGGACAAAATTATAATACCCTCTGGAAGGGTATAAATATAACGGGAAAATCTTGGGACCTCTCTCTTATTTCCAAAGTTAGCCTTTGTTCTATTCTTCAAAACTCAGCAAAGCACGTGCCGATAGCTGTAATAGATAACGAATAGAAGGAGAAAAATAAAACGAAGCATAAAAAAATTTTTGTCCCTATTCAAGTGCACGGCAATGTATATCCGGTTTTAACTGCAAGGGTATATCAACTTCGGGCGAAGCCGAAGTAGCTTTCCTTTCTTGTTTGTATAATTTTTTTGTAGTTTCTTTTTTATTAAACATTTCTGTTTATAAAAATTTTTTGTTTTATTGTTTGTTGCTTATTCAGGTCTCTTTAAAAGTTCCAAATCACTGTCGCACTGTGTTATTAGATTTGTTTTTGTTTGTGTTGTATTTCAGTGACCACGGTTGTTTTTCATTTGTGAATTTTTTTTTCAGTAAACACAGTTTTTAATTTTTGAACACTGAATTTTATTTAACGCTTAAGGCTAGAACGATTGTAGGTGGAAGGCTTGCTCCCAAAATAAGACTGTCAATTTTTAATTGCCAGATAACCAACAAACCTCGTCTTAAGAGAAATAACCCAAAAGGGTACTTGGAGAGAATAAACAATTGCCCTAAGAGATTCTAAGAGAAAGGGACATTTTGCTGATGCAGTAGTTGAGTCATTGGTGAAGAGTGATAAGATCGGAAGATCGATCCAATTCGGACTGGTGACGGCGAATGTTCACAAGTGGAGCTTGATGTTTAGTCTGGGTAATCTTTTGGGGATCATCAGAAACGACTGAGGGCAAATTAGGAGACAAGATAAGAAATGGCATAACGCATTCAGCAGGGGCTACTGCGTTTTGCAAATAATGTTCACATTGTCTATTTGGTGAGGCAACTTATGAGTTGGATAACATATACATAACAAATACTACATAACTATCTATAATAAAAATGAGTGGAGTTAACAACTCTCCTCACATTTGGGGGCTCGTCTTAACCAGAAAATTACAAAGTGACACCGTCCCGAAAAGTCTTAAAAAGTGAAGAAGTTGGATCACAAAAGGGAATGAGAGCAAATGAGTGACCAGACAGCAGGAGGCTTCAATAGTACCGATTGCGAAAGGAAAACAGCCGTACTACACAAGGTCGTTGCCGCAGCAGAGAAAAATCGAAAAATGAGTGAGCCGGAAAGAAACGTCGAAGCAAGTGGAGAAAAAATATGAGTGAGACAAAAAGCTACGTGCAGAGTCTTGTCGAAGCAAGTGGAGGGAAAAATGTGACTAAAATACAAAACAACGCACAGCGTGGAATCGAGTGGAGGAACAAATGTCGCAACTGAGGCAATTGCAATCAGTTCGATCGCCGAGAACACAAGCAGCTTCGTGATTGCAAGAAACGCAAGCAGGAATCGTTTCACGAATATATTCTACAGATGAGGAAGATTGCAGCAATTGGTAGCAGCGATGCAAGATCTGTAATCTGCTACATAGTAGACGGCCTGTCGGCCTTTTGTTCTTTTATTTATTTATTTCTTTTGTATATATTTTTTTTTTATTATTTTTTGTAATTTATTTTTTATTGAACTTTTTTGTTTATAAAACTTTTGTTTTATTGTTTTTTTGCTTTTTCTTTAAAATTACAGTATTGCGTTAGATTATTAGATGGTTTGTATAAATTTATTTATACTTTATTAATTTGTCTTTCAGTGAACAGGGTTTTTGTTTTTAATTTTTTTTACACTGAATTTTTTATTTTAATGTTGTTTTAATGGTTTGTACGTATTTTTTAAATCGTAATTTTGAATTCGTAAAACACTGCATGTGTTGCCAAAAATCACCCGTCACGTTCGATCACCTCTTCAACAATTTATCCTAGCAAACCACCGATTTGAGCACATCAATCTGGATCTTATCGGACCTTTAACACAATCTGACCCGTACCGATACTGCCTTACTGCCATTATCGATATTCACACGGGGTGGCGAGAAGCCATTGCCATGGAAGACTTGCAAGCAGACGTCGTAGAATCTGCCCTTATTCGCTCCTGGATCTCCAGATGTGGCATACCGGCTCGCATAACAACGGATCCAGAATCGAGACTATTCAATGAACTTTTAAGGCTGCAAGGAATCGAACACCTACGTAAAACTCGTACCACCTACAATCAATGATGAAATGATGAAACAATGGAATCGAAATAACCGGACATCTTTAAAACCGGACATCCAAGCTATACCCACACAGTTGGGATACGGAACTTCGCTCAGATTATCTGGAAGTCAAACAGAGTTTTACGAGTCAAACAGAGTACAACTTCAAAAGGAATATTCCAAAGAATTGATTGAAAAAAAATCATGCAAGAGATCCAGCTCAAGCAGCACATCATGACACATCCAAACCATCCATATTCAAAGATTTGAAAACAACGTCACTTGTATTCATACGGAATGATGACGAACGCGCCTGACAAGTCATCAAGCGAAAAGAGAAAAACTTCACTCTATCCGTGGCTGAACGAAGAGTCAAAATTTCAGTGGACCCACTCAAACCCGCCTTCGAAGAAGTACTCAACCCCGAAACCATCAAATAAAGGACCAGACTTGGAGGCCTACGGAAGATTACCGAAAACATCAACACCTCCAAGAACCGCCGTACAATTAGACTCCCTGCTCGTTTTGCCCCATGAAATCTATGGGGGAAGTACTGTGACGAGTCAATCTTTGGCCGTTTCCTCTGAATGCCATTCGGGCATACTAACCGATCACTCTTTACAAGAAGCTTCACTTTCTCGCCCACGTCGTCTAATAGGTCCAACAGAAAAATATACTTATCCATTCTACTTATCATTCTTATGTTTGCATTTAATTAATAGTGTAATTAAGTGACCAACGTGGTTTCATTCTTGTGGAGCATTTTTATTATTATTATTTTTATTATTATAAAGAAATGACCAGCAATTATAAAGTGCGGGTAATTTTTGGTTTGTATTAAGCAATAGCTACAAAGACCTTCTGCTTAAAATGTATGTTGTAATATGTGACATTTGACTTAAAAATATATGCATGTATACTTAATCTAGTTATGTTTGTACAGTTAGATTAAATATTATTAACCTTTATAATAACATTTAAGGATGTAGTCTCATGTGCCGGCCTACTTTTTAGAGGTTATTTCAAAAAATTTTTTTTGTAATAAAAAATAATGCGATCGTTTCAATTTTCAAATATGTTTTTATAAGCATCATAAACTATTTGAAAATATTTTGTTTAATTTATTCTTGTGTAGTTTAATACACTTTATAGCATGCCAAAGTATGCATATAAAAAAAAAAGATAGGTCCCTGGCGCAGGTGATTTCGACTGCTAGAGTCATCCGAAACAAAAAATTAGAATAGATTATTGTTTTGTAAGCTAATGGCTCTGTCCCGTACTAGAATGAAATATTTTCATCAATAAACAACAAAATGGCGAACTCACAAAACAAAAAATTCAAAAAAATTAAAAAAATTTATCTTAAATTAATGATAAAAAAAAAACGAATCATTAAAAATAAATGATTCTAGTACGGGACAGAGGTGTTACTTTTTAGAACAACATATCCAAATTTCAGCTAGATCGGTACCATAGAATTTTGTGAATCACCTGCGCGGCACACAAAAATGTCGTTTCGAGAAAAACGCGTTTAAAGTTTAGACGCTACCGAGAAACTCATACTTTTCGGTGTAGGCGCGCTCTCGATTATGGGCTGTATCTCTGTCATTATTTGATATTTTTATTTGAAACATTAACAGTACATTCATAATAAACAATACTATCAAAATATAAAAAAAAAAAAAAATTAATTTTTTCAACCTCACACATGAGACTACATCCTTAAATGTAATCTAACTGGATTGGATTTCAGAAATCTAAATGGATTTAAGAAATCGGATTGTTGTAGATCAGGGGTGCCCAAGCTCTGCATACGGGAGAGCAAACTCCCATACCAATGCAAAGAATCACCAATACTTTGGTGCGAGAATTTTTTTCCCCATCCATGAGAGTGCACTGAAAAATAAAATTAAAAAAATCAATATAAAAAAAATGTTTATTTTATTATAGCAATTTAAAAAGGTCCTCCATTTTTTACAACAGCTTATTATTATACTATGAAAAATAATGCAGAGCGAAGAAGAAATGTATCGCTTCAGGTCGACCATTTTGGCAAAAACAAAAACAAGAATCAATTTCTTGCATTGAATAGTGTTGGGAACTCCAGCAACAAAATGCGTTCGGATTAGCACGATTGAGGAGAATGGGGAAAACACGAAAATTTGTTATTGTAATTGCCCTTGCCTATACTGGGAGCAGAATTTCTTTCATTTTCCATATGAAAGAGCAATTCCAACAACAAAGGAGCACCGAGAGCAATGGGACTGGGCACCCCTGTTGTAGATATATTCATGTGTCTAATATTTCTTCTAAAGTTTGTTATAGGAATTTATGTCTTTGCTCAATATAAGTAGGGCATTCAAGGAATACGTTTTGACTACATTGTTGGCATGTTGTGGGAGGTGTTCTGTCAAATAGGTGGCAGTGAGTCAGTTTAGTGTGTCCAATTCGGAGTCTCAAAAATTTAATGGTGTCTATTCGGGAAGTATCTGCGTTTAAAAGATCTATATCGTTCTGTTTATTTGTGTTGATCAGTTTGTAGTGAACAGATGTGGGGTTCCAGATTCATTTTGGGCTTTCATGTGATTACTCATGTATTTTAGAGTATCGGGTATGTTGTAGTTTTTTTCTGATATAGTCACATATGACTATAACCAAAGATTATACAGTACATAGATGGGACATCTCATACAAAGAAAAATTTTCTATGGCGGGTTCCAGCAGTGGAACCCGCTGGAACGAGCGGGTTCCATTGCGCGACAAGTTAAGTTTGAGAAATTTTTCGCGAGACAACGAATGAGGAATAGCCGAGTGGTAGAGTGCTTGGCTGGTGTGCAAAGTAAAACGAGTTCAAACCAGGCTCGGGACATCCATTTTTTTTTAATTTTAAATCTATTTATATTATTGTTTTATTATTATAATGTGTTTTCCTAAATTTATAATCCAATAAAAAACATACCAAATTGTAAAATCACCTTAACATCGTCTCAGTTCGTAGTGGAACCCGCTATAAAAATGTCTATATGTGCGGGTTCTACGGCATTTTGGCAGGCCGCGTCGTGGAACCCGCTCTCAAATATTTTCATTTTTTCCGTCGTGGAACCCGCTGTATAATGAAAACATTTGAGAGCGGGTTCCACGACAAACGCCTGGCAGACGAGATAGGGAGAGAGAGAATTCTATTTTTAGATCGTAACATCTTTGGAACGATGAAAGTTTGAAACGATGTAATCGAACCAATGTAAGAGTAAAGAGATCAGAAATATCTTTTACTATCCTTACTCGTCAACTCTGTTTTTGGTATAGATTATTCATGGGGTCCTGGGTTCGACTTCATTAGCGGGCGGTTGTTTCGATTTTGATAAAGTTTTAGTTTTATGATTCTTTTTATATTTACTTTTTTTATATTAATTTTTTTTTTTACTTTTAATTTTTTCGTTATTTTTATTATTTTTAATTGCATTCGATTACAATTGTTGTAAAAATAGTGACGGACGTGTCGGATGACAAACGGCCGGAAGGCCTCCCTTGAAATTTTATTAGAATTTTATTAACGGGACATTTTGAAGAATAAATCAACTTTAAAATTGTAAAAATAAAGAAAAATATTACTATTTAAGAAAAATAAAAAAAAAATAATTAGAAAAGAAAGAAAAAATTCAAAGTCCTTACTAGGATTTGAACACAGAAAAATTACAAATCAACTACTATAACTACTCTATGCATTACGCTACCATCCTGTCTCGATCGGCGGCGATCAAAAATACTATTTGTTCTACCAACTACCACATCGGCGCATTGGAAACAGAAACGAGAAATTGAAATTTGGAAGCCAAAACATTTTTACTCCGTCGTGCGAGCAGTCACACATACATACATAGGTTCACATTTTTGTTGACGGATACATGTGAAGAGTTCTAAAAATAGAATCGTATGCATGTGCGTTCCCCCCTCACCAACAAGCTCGACGCAAAAAGTTGACCGTTTTGGGCCCTGATGTCCCATCTATGTACTTTTTAATCTTTGCTATAACTATAACTATAACTATAACTATAACTATAACTATAACTATAACTATAACTATAACTATAACTATAACTATAACTATAACTATAACTATAACTATAACTATAACTATAACTATAACTATAACTATAACTATAACTATAACTATAACTATAACTATAACTATAACTATAACTATAACTATAACTATAACTATAACTATAACTATAACTATAACTATAACTATAACTATAACTATAACTATAACTATAACTATAACTATAACTATAACTATAACTATAACTATAACTATAACTATAACTATAACTATAACTATAACTATAACTATAACTATAACTATAACTATAACTATAACTATAACTATAACTATAACTATAACTATAACTATAACTATAACTATAACTATAACTATAACTATAACTATACCTATAACTATAACTATAACTATAACTATAACTATAACTATAACTATAACTATAACTATAACTATAACTATAACTATAACTATAACTATAACTATAACTATAACTATAACTATAACTATAACTATAACTATAACTATAACTATAACTATAACTATAACTATAACTATAACTATAACTATAACTATAACTATAACTATAACTATAACTATAACTATAACTATAACTATAACTATAACTATAACTATAACTATAACTATAACTATAACTATAACTATAACTATAACTATAACTATAAGCAAAGATTATAAAGTACATAGATGGGACATCTCATACAAAGACAAATTTTCTATGGCGGGTTCCAGCAGTGGAACCCGCTGGAACGAGCGGGTTCCATTGCGCGACAAGTTAAGTTTGAGAAATTTTTCGCGCGACAACGAATGAGGAATAGCCGAGTGGTAGAGTGCTTGGCTGGTGTGCAAAGTAAAACGAGTTCAAACCAGGCTCGGGACATCCATTTTTTTTTAATTTTAAATCTATTTACATTATATTTTTATTCTTTTTATGTGTTTCCCTAAATTTCTAATCCAATAAAAAAAATACCAAATTTTAAAATCACCTTAACATCGTCTCAGTTCGTAGTGGAACCCGCTGTAAAAATGTCTATAAGTGCGGGTTCCACGGCATTTTGGCAGGCCGCGCCGTGGAACCCGCTCTCAAATGTTTTCATTTTTTCCGTCGTGGAACTCGCTTTAATAATGAAAACATTTGAGAGCGGGTTCCACGACAAACGGCTGGCAGATGAGAGAGGGAAAGAGAGAATTCTATTTTTAGATCGTAACATCTATGGAACGATGAAAGTTTGAAACGTTGTAATCGAACCAATGTGAGAGTAAAGAGATCAGAAATATCTTTTACTATCCTTAAGACCAATTTTAAGTATAATAAAATCAACTTCGAGGGTAGCCTAGATGGATAGTGCGCGGTCCTTATTCATGGGGTCCTGGGTTCGATTTCATTAGCGGGCGGTTGTTTTAATTTTGATAAAGTTTTAGTTTTATGATTCTTTTTATATTTAATTATTATCTATTTCTATATATATAAAAATCAATTGCTGTTCGTAAGTCTCGCTAAAACTCGAGAATGGCTGAACGGATTTATCTTATCTTGGTCTTGAATTATTCGTGGAGGTCTAGGGAAGGTTTAAAAGGTGAGAAAAATTCGAATAATTGCCGGGAAAATCCTCAAAACAGTATTTTTCTATTTCCCATACAAACGTTTTCTAAATAAAATGGAGAGTCAATTTGTAATTTATTACCGCTGTATAAAGTTCAAATTCGCATGCGCGTTGGAGGATCTAATATCGCGTTCCGAAACTCAACAAAAGTGAAAGTGAATCGCGAACGCGACAAAATTGCATAGTCTCACAGCTTCATATAGCTTCGAGAAAATTAATTTTAGCTAACTTCAGTTGTTAATCTGTCCGATTATTTTTTTAATAAGACTATATAGAAATCGAAGGATAAATCTTAAGTTTTGTCACAAACGTTAAATTATAAATCTTAAGTTAAATTTCTGAACGCAATCATAATATTTGACATTAGATTTGACGCAGTGGCGCAGTTACGTGAATCACAATCGAAAGATGCACAAGAAAATGTCAAATGAAAATGTCAAAATGTCAGCAGCTAGGCTTGAGCGAACACGATTGAGAGTTAGGCAAACGCGTTCTGCAGCAATCGATTTGATTCGGATGTTTAATTAATAATGCCGCGACCAAGACGATCGAATCTTTCCCGACAAAGCCGTAATGCAAGAAGAATACAAAATACTGCAAATGAAAGGACTGAAGAAGAACAAGAAATTGCACGTGAACAGCGCCGCAATAGTATGGCTCGACTTCGTGCTTCTCAATCACGAGAGCAAAGTGAGGCTACCCTCGAAGTTGATTATATGATACTTAAAATTGGTATTAGAGGAGGCGCTAGAATCCATACCAAAAACAGAGCTGACGAGTAAGGATCGTAAAAGATATTTCTGATCTCTTTACTCTTACATTGGTTCCATTACAACGTTTCAAACTTTCATCGTTCCAAAGATGTTACGATCTAAAAATAGAATTCTCTCTCTCCCTGTCTCATCTGCCAGCCGTTTGTCGTGGAACCCGCTCTCAAATGTTTTCATTATTACAGCGGGTTCCACGACGGAAAAAATGAAAACATTTGAGAGCGGGTTCCACGACGCGGCCTGCCAAAATGCCGTAGAACCCGCACTTATAGACATTTTTACACCGGGTTCCACTACGAACTGAGACGATGTTAAGGTTATTTTACAATTTTGTATTTTTTTCTATTGGATTATAAATTTAGAAAAATACATTAAAAGAATAAAAATTTAATATAAATAGATTTAAAATTAAAAACAAATGGACTTCCCGAGCCTGGTTTGAACTCATTTTACTTTGCACACCAGCCAATCACTCTACCACTCGGCTATTCCTCATTCGTTGTCGCGCGAAAAATTTCTAAAACTTAACTTGTCGCGCAATGGAACCCGCTCGTTCCAGCGGGTTCCACTGCTGGAACCCGCCATAGAAAATTTTTCATTGTATGAGATGTCCCATCTATGTACTGTATAATCTTTGCTATAACTATAACTATAACTATAACCAAAGATTATAAAGTACATAGATGGGACATCAGGGCCCAAAACGGTCAACTTTTTGCGTCGAGCTTGTTGGTGAGGGGGGAAACGCACATGCATACGATTCTATTTTTAGAACTCTTTACATGTACCCGTCAACAAAAAAGTGAACTTATGTGTGTATGTGTGACTGCTCGCACGACGGAGTAAAAATGTTTTGGCTTCCAAATTTCAATTTCAATTTCTCGTTTCTATTTTCGATGCGCCGATGTGGTAGTTGGTAGAACAAATAGTATTTTTAATCGCCGCAGATCGAGACAGGATGGTAGCGTAATGCATAGAGTAGTTACTCTATATGAGATTTTTCTGTGTTCAAATCGTCGTAAGGACCTTGAACTTTTTCTTTCTTTTATATATTTTTTTATTTATTTACGTTACGATCTAAAAATAGAATTCTCTCTCTCCCTGTCTCATCTGCCAGCCGTTTGTCGTGGAACCCGCTCTCAAATGTTTTCATTATTACAGCGGGTTCCACGACGGAAAAAATTAAAACATTTGAGAGCGGGTTCCATGACGCGGCCTACCAAAATGCCGTAGAACCCGCACTTATAGACATTTTTTCAGCGGGTTTCACTACGAACTGAGACGATGTTAAGGTTATTTTACAATTTTGTATTTTTTTTTTATTGGATTATAAATTTAAGAAAACACATTAAAATAATAAAACAACAATGTAAATAGATTTAAAATTAAAAAAAAATGGACTTCCCGAGCCTGGTTTGAACTTATTTTACTTTGCACACCAGCCAAGCACTCTACCATTCGGCTATTCCTTATTCATTGTGGCGCGAAAAATTTTTCAAACTTAACTTGTCGCGCAATGGAACCCGCCATAGAAAATTTTTCTTTGTATGAGATGTCTCATCTATGTACTGTATAATCTTTGCTATAACTATAACTATAACTATAACCAAAGATTATAAAGTACATACATAGATGGGACATCAGGGCCCAAAACGGTCAACTTTTTGCGTCGAGCTTGTTGGTGAGGGGGGAAACGCACATGCATACGATTCTATTTTTAGAACTCTTTACATGTACCCGTCAACAAAAAAGTGAACTTATGTGTGTATGTGTGACTGCTCGCACGACGGAGTAAAAATGTTTTGGCTTCCAAATTTCAATTTCAATTTCTCGTTTCCGTTTTCGATGCGCCGATGTGGTAGTTGGTAGAACAAATAGTATTTTTGATCGCCGCAGATCGAGACAGGGTGGTAGAGTAATGCATAGAGTAGTTACTCTATGTGTAATTTTTCTGTGTTCAAATCCTAGTAAGGACATTGAACTTTTTCGTTCTTTTATATAAATATTTTTATACCCTTGCAGAGGGTATTATAATTTTGATCAAAAGTGTGCAACGCAATGAAGGAGACATCTCCGACCCTATAAAATATATTTATTCTTGATCAGGATCACCTCCTGAGTTGATATGAGCATGTCCGTCTGTCCGTCTGTCCGTCTGTCTGTCCGTCTGTCTGTTTCTACGCAAACTAGTCTCTCAGTTTTAAAGCTATCGTCTTGAAACTTTGCACACACCCTTCTTTCCTTTGCACGCAGTATATAAGTCGGAACGGCCGGGATCGGTCGACTATATCCTATAGCTGCCATATAACTGATTGATCGGAAATGGTATAACTTCGGTGTTTTTAGAGTTAGAGAGTTCAAATTTGACAAAAGAGCTATTTTTGGCAAAGTATTTCGACATGCCAAATTTTATAAGGATCGGTCGACTATATCCTATAGCTGCCATACAACTGAACGATCGAAAATGACCCAACTTTCGTCTTTTTGAAGATAGAAAGCTGAAACTTAGTACATATTCTATTTTTGGTCATTTGATCCAACCTACCAAATTTAATTAGGATCGGCCGACTATATCCTATAGCTGCCATATAACTAAACGATCGGAAATGGTTTTTGGTAGAAATACCAACTTTGGTATTGTTAAAGATAGAAGTTTGGGACTTGTTTTAAATTTTGTATTATAATAAATTGGGTTATATTATCATATTCTCATAAGGATCGGCCAACTATATCCGATATTTGCGATATATATCCGGTTTTAACTGCAAGGGTATATCAACTTCGGCTCCGCCCGAAGTTAGCTTTCCTTTCTTGTTTTCTTTAATTTTACAATTGTAAAATTGTTTTGTTCTTCATTATGTCCGGCTAATAAAATTTCAAGGGAGTCCTTCCGGCATTTTGTCATCCGAAACGTCAGTGACTTATTTTTACTTTAATTTAAAAATAATAATAATAACGTAAAAATTAAAAGTAAAAAAAAAAAAATAATAAAAAAATAAAAGTAAATATAAAAAGAATCATAAAACTAAAACTTTATCAAAATCGAAACAACCGCCCGCTAATGAAGTCGAACCCATGACCCCATGAATAAGGACCACGCACTATCCATCTAGGCTACCCTCGAAGTTGATTTTATGATACTTAAAATTGGTGTTAAAGGAGGCGCTAGAATCTATACCAAAACAGAGTTGACGAGTAAGGATAGTAAAAGATATTTTTGATCTCTTTACTCTTACATTGGTTCGATTACAACGTTTCAAACTTTCATCGTTCCCAAGATGTTACGATCTAAAAATAGAATTCTCTCTCTCCCTGTCTCATCTGCCAGCTGTTTGTCGTGGAACCCGCTCTCAAATGTATTCATTATTACAGCGGGTTCCACGACGGAAAAAATGAAAACATTTGAGAGCGGGTTCCACGACGCGGCCTGCCAAAATGCCGTAGAACCCGCACATATAGACATTTTTACAGCGGGTTTCACTACGAACTGAGACGATGTTAAGGTGATTTTACAATTTGGTATTTTTTTTATTGCATTATAAATTTAGGAAAACATATTAAAAGAACAAAATTATAATATAAATAGATTTAAAATTAAAAAAGAATGGATGTCCCGAGCCTGGTTTGAACTCGTTTTACTTTGCACACCAGCCAAGCTATAAGCCAAGTATATATATATATTCTTGATCTTCTTGATATTCTTGAGTATATATATTCTTGATCAGAATCACCTCCTGAGTTGATATAAGCATGTCCGTCTGTCCGTCTGTCTGTCTGTTTCTACGCGAACTAGTCTCTCAGTTTTTAGGCTATCGTCTTGAAACTTTGCACACACCCTTCTTTCCTTTGCACGCAGTATATAAGTCGGAGTGGCGGGATCGGCCGACTATATCCTATAGCTGCCATATAACTGATTGATCGGAAATAGCATTCGATGTTTTTAGAGTTAGAGAGTTCGAATTTTGCATGAGTGCTATTTTTAGCAAAATACTACGACCTACCAAAATTCATAAGGATCGGCTGACTATATTTTATAGCTGCCATATAACTGATTGATGCAAAATGGCATAACTTTGGTGTTTTTAGAGCTAGAAAATTGGGATTTTCAATTTTCGGCAAATTAATACGACTTTTCAAGTTTCGTAGGGATCGCCCGACTATATCCTATAGCTGCCATATAGCTGATTGCCACCGGTGGCGGTAGCAAAAAATACAGTGGCGGTGTTTCAAAAGACGTTTATGAGATCGTCACAGGTGACGAATCATGGATCTATGCTTATGAGCCCGAAACAAAACAGCAATTGACCGTGTGGGTCTTCGAAGACGAGCCAAATCCAACGAAAGTTGTTCGTGGAAGAAGCACTTCGAAGCAAATGGTGAAACATTTGGTGAAAGAAACAGGCCTTCGTTAAAACAGGTCATGTGGCGACTGTTCCGCTTGAGCAACATAGGACGTTCAACTCTGAGTGGTGCACCACAATTTGATTGCCTGAAAAGTTCGGAGAAATTCGAAAAACGAACAAGAGAAGATGGATTATTCTGCACAATGGCAATGTGAGCTCTCACACATCAGCTCAAACCAGCGCCTTTTCGACCGGCCAAAATGTCGAATTGATGGGTCATCCGCCATACAGCCCTGACTTGGCACACAATGACTTCTTTTTATTCCCGCACATCAAGAGAAAAATGCGTGGTCAGCGATTTTCGACGCCAGCAGATGCTGTTGAAGCGTTTAAAAACCATGTTTTGGAGGTGTCTCAATCTGAGTGGACAAAACGCTTCGACGATTGGTTTGAGCGCATGCAAAAGTGTCTTTCTTTCTGGAGAATACTTTGAAAAACATTAAAACCATTTTAATCAGAAATATTCGCAGTTTCATTATTAGGCCAGAAATATATATAGCAACCCTTGTACTAGAAAAACTACGTTCCTGATCTGCAATCAGACGAGAAGGGACAACGAACAATGATATTAGCGACTTTAAAGCCTTAATAAAACTCTCTGTATCCAGCCTTACTGTATGGGACAAGGAGACAAACTTCGTGAACGAGTCTATTGACACGATTATATATTCCTTCTGATCATTTTTACCACTAAGCTTCCCTGTAAGGTCCATGTGGACTGTATGCCACGGGATGTCAATTTTCGTTATAGGATGCAATTCAGCTTGTTCCCTGCCAGATGGGGATTTTGACAGTCTGCATGTAAAACAGTTGTCGACAAATTTGCGAACGTACTTGGACTTCCTTTCGAACCAATAATACTCATACATTTTCTCAAGGGTTTTATCCCACTCAAGGTGCATAATGGACTCGTGCACATTATTTACGGCAAACCACCTAAACGGCTTGGGGATAATAGGGAGGCAACGAGTTTTCCCATTCCTTTGCATTTTTTTTATATAGTCTTCCTGCCCTTAATTCATACGTTTTGGGCAAATCCTCAGCAAGATCGTCGTTACGCAATTTAGAAAAAATAGACGACGTTTCCTCGTCGCGCTGCGGCTCAGCTACCAACCAATTGTCAGGGATCTCTGTCAAATTTATATGTTTTTTTTCCACTGTACCTTTTGACTTGACGCGATCTTTTGATATAGGATTTCGGGACAGAAAATCTACCTGAGCCATTATTTCACCTGGCCTATACTGAATATCAAACTCAAAAAATTGCATGTATGACCACCACCTATGAACTCTCGGAGTTAGTTCTGCTTTTGTGCGAGAGGCTTTGAGCGAATTGCAGTCAGTAAACACGACGAAATGTCGACCCTGAAGGTAATGGCGAAAATGCTTAATAGAATTGTAAACTGCAAGTGTTTCCAGTTCGTATGAATGATAACGCGATTCCGCTGGCGAGGTCCGTTTACTAAAGTATTCGATAACTCGTGGCTTGTGTTCGAATTTATGCAATAAAATTGCGCCATAGCCATCAGCCCTCGCATCTGTATGAAGTTCAATAGGGAATTGGGGATCGAAGACAGTCAGAACAGGTTCACAAGTCACATACGAATCACTTCCTGTCGTATCTGCTCATGCTCTAATTTCTCTAAAAATGACATACTTCTTGAAGTAAGAACATAGAGGGGTTTTAGCAACTCTGAAAACTTAGGTACAAACCGACGAAAATACGAGACAAGTCCGATAAATTGTCTCGTATTTTCCCAGGATTCGGTTGTATCTCACAAAAGCTTCCTCATTACGTACGTGCGACTATCATTACATCGTCCATATAAAAAATGGCATATTTATAAGCCAGATCACCTAAGGCACGATTAATAGCCCTTTGGAATACGGAAGACGCATTTTGAAGCCCAAAAGGCATAGTCAAGTATTCGTGCTGTCCTTCTGGGGTTACAAAAGCGGTCCTTTCAATAGAGTTTGCATATATTGGAATCTGATGAAAAACACTGGCCACTATCAATATAGGTGAAAAACCTAGCCACACCCAACTTAGCTATCTGGTTAGATATAAGTGGCAACGGATACTTGTCGGAAACAGTATTGGCATTAAGCTCCCGATAGTCAATACAGAGACGGTCTGTACCATTTTTTTTTCGGACAAGTAACATCGGACTCGAAAAGGAGACGAACTGGGTCTTATAATGTTCGCATGTTCGGTTTTCTTTTCCTCCACACTCGAACGATAAGGGCGCCTCTAAACCGTCTTGTTTTGATCAATCAAGCGAATTTCTAGCTGTCCCGTAGTCACGCGGCTCTGTGTAATGCCGTTTCTGAACGAATTGGAGAAATTCTGGAATATTGATAGCAGTCTATCTATTACTGGTTCATGCAAATAGGTGTCAACATCCGCCAGGTCAGGAGTACATTCGGAGACTACAACAGGTAATATAAAGTAAAGTAAGCGCGCTTGATGTAATTGTCACGCCGATGCCCTGGCTCAAAATTTCACGTCCAATCAAAGCTTCGTATTTAAAGTAATTATCTAGAAATACGTGAAATAAGGTTTCAAGTGAATGCTCACAAATCAAAACATTTGCCATAATCTGTAAAGCGCTACAAACGGAGTTGCCACCGGGCAGACAGTAGATACATGTCCAGCTTTTCCAGCATTTGTAACAGATGACGGATGATCGATCTCTTCCTCCAGTATATCCAGATTGTTGATTACGGGGCTGCTGACGCTGGGTTGTCTCTTTGTTAAAGCGACATTCCACCTTCTTGTGGCTGGGCTTGCCACAGTTATGACACGTGATGTGAGGCATAGCTATGATTCTTTTTCCTAGTGGTACTGGTACGTTGTCTCCCTGCTGGTTCTGTCTGGTGTCACACGAAAAGGCTTTGAGTTCTTGATGCAGCTCGTTTCTGGTTTGGATATCCATGGTAAAAACCAAACGGCGCAATCGTTTATTTATCTTAGCTGCACGTGACAACGTAACGGATACTGCAATCTGCTCGACGCTGAGCGACTTCCAGCGAGCCATAAGGGAAGTAACCATCCTACTTCCATACTCTCTTCATTTGGACGTCCATTTAGCAAATTCATAACGGTGGCGGCCAAAGCCACCATTCCAGAAAAATGTTGCAAAAATAATTCTCGGAACTGCGTCCATGTAATGCCGGGAAAACATGTCTGCGAGAGCCAGTGTGATGCGATGCCTTCCAGTGATTTGCTGAGCGCCATTACAAGAGCGCTGCCCACGAGCTGATCTTCAGACAAAATGTAGCCGACTGTTGAACACCAGGACAGCGCGTCTTATCCTGCAAGATCGGGGCTGAACTTTGGAAGTGCAATGGTTTTGATATCTTTTGGCACTGCACTTGTTTTATCAGTTCGACGAAATTACGATTTTGCAATTTCAGGATTGCTAGGAGATTTGCATCATTGGCTGGAGGCGGAGGTAATCCCACTTCTGATGACGACGATCCAGTATCAAAGTCCTCGACTGGACTTTCGGCGAAACGTTTTCTGGCGAGTGGCATGATCTCCAACTTCTTTTTCAGTCTGACGCTTAAACTTATGTCCGTTCCTTCTAACTTCTCTCACACTCAAATACACACGCACAGTGTGGTGAGTTATGACGAACACTATTTGTCTCACTATTTGGAATTGCGTATCCGTCTCGCTCGAAAGAACTGAGAAGCAATAAGAAGTAAAACAAGAGTGTACCAACAAATAATCGTTATAATTTGTATATTCAAAACAATCTGCGACACATACATAATCAGCGACTTTGTCGCCTAACAATAAGTGCCCTCTGCACATACTCAAGTGCAGACGAAATATGATCCGCACTTGATCTGACGAATATGATCCGCAACTGTCTCGTTGGTGTACATAATAAGCCTAAACAAAATGTCATTCATTCAAAGAATTCATTCAATAAGGACTGATCGGAGCAGACGTC
Source organism: Drosophila bipectinata (assembly GCF_030179905.1). Lineage (NCBI taxonomy): Eukaryota > Metazoa > Arthropoda > Insecta > Diptera > Drosophilidae > Drosophila > Drosophila bipectinata. The sequence goes on along the minus strand of NC_091740.1, from coordinate 13,708,446 downwards.
AGCCTGCGGATACGCAATTCTTAATAAAAACAATTGGACTACATAATATAATTTATACTTGCCTGATATAAATTACAACATGGCAAACCTACCAGGAGCATCCGGCATTACTTCTCCGTTGCAGTTCAAACCGGATGTTTATCCCAAAAATCGGATATAGTTGGCCGATCATTATGAGAGTATCATAATATAAGCAATTTATTACAATACAAAATCTAAAAAAAATCCTAAACTTATATCGTCAAAAAATCCAAAATTATTATTTTTACAAATACCAAATACCATTTCCGATCGTCCAGTTATATGGCAGTTATAAGATATAGTCGGCCGATCGTTATGAAAAATGGCAGCTCGGATCAACTGACCAAAAATAGAATCGCAAATAGCCTACGTGCGGCAACAACCGTTAGCACAAGCACCGCAAAGGTCCTCTTCTACGGCCTCCGGGCTCCACTACTTTATGCCCACGCGTTTAGGACCGCTTCAAACTGCTATATCCTCGCAGGTTCAGAGATTCGTGCTCCGCAACGGTCCCCGAGGCAGTTATCCTCAACGTTATCTAGACCGTTATCTTGTCGACGAATACCTTTTTTTTCTCTTCCTTAAAACCACTTGCTTCGCTATTGTTGGCTTAAATTAAAAAGAAAGAATCATCCTATTTCTATCGTCCAGCCTTTTCCCACATTCGTTTGATCATACCCGATCCTAACAGTTTGCAGGCTGCCAACTATTCCTATCGAGGCGTTACCACCTAGTTCCCATGTCAGCCTGCCCCTGTTACACTATCGACTGCAAACATTTAACACACCCTTCTTTCCTAAGACGAATTATATAAGTCGGAACGGCAAGTCCTGCGGTCAAAAATTAATTGCCCAGCTTTGCTAAGGGCCCTTTCTGACTCGCATAAAGGTACCCTTCCTTAGGTTTTCCTTTTGAAAGTGACACTACAATGAACATCGATGATTTTGTCAAGAGAAACATCAATGTTTTCGAAAATTGAAAAAAAAATAGATGCATCGATGTTTTGATTGTTGTTTTTACATCCTAATTTAAACTTAAATCAATTTTCGTATTTCTATTCTTATACTCAAACTCTATTGTTTTTTATCTGTTAAAATGATTTTTATTTTATATACATACAGCAAACTATAGAGGATGTATGGTGTATAAGGAGTTAAAGAGTCGCATGCGTCAAGCGACCGCAACGCGCAACCAAAATCCTCAGAATGCGTACATTGCGTCAAAAACTACGCCAGAAGTCTTCTTCGCCAAAGCTGCGAGATCCTCATTCGGTCGACTTTTTTTTTATTTTTCCTTAATTATAATATTTTTCTTTAATTTTACAATTGTAAAATTGTTTTGTTCTTCATTATGTCCGGCTAATAAAATTTCAAGGGAGTCCTTCCGGCATTTTGTCATCCGACACGTCAGTGACTTATTTTTACTTTAATTTAAAAATAATAATAATAACGTAAAAATTAAAAGTAAAAAAAAAAATAAAAAAAAATTAAAAGTAAATATAAAAAGAATCATAAAACTAAAACTTTATCAAAATCGAAACAACCGCCCGCTAATGAAATCGAACTCAGAACCCCATGAATAAGGACCACGCACTATCCATCTAGGCTACCCTCGAAGTTGATTTTATGATACTTAAAATTGGTGTTAAAGGAGGCGCTAGAATCTATACCAAAACAGAGTTGACGAGTAAGGATAGTAAAAGATATTTCTGATCTCTTTACTCTTACATTGGTTCGATTACAACGTTTCAAACTTTCATCGTTCCAAAGATGTTACGATCTAAAAATAGAATTCTCTCTCTCCCTATCTCATCTGCCAGCCGTTTGTCGTGGAACCCGCTCTCAAATGTATTCATTATTACAGCGGGTTCCACGACGGAAAAAATGAAAACATTTGAGAGCGGGTTCCACGACGCGGCCTGCCAAAATGCCGTAGAACCCGCACATATAGACATTTTTACAGCGGGTTTCACTACGAACTGAGACGATGTTAAGGTGATTTTACAATTTGGTATTTTTTTTATTGGATTATAAATTTAGGAAAACATATTAAAAGAATAAAATTATAATATAAATAGATTTAAAATTAAAAAAGAATGGATGTCCCGAGCCTGGTTTGAGCTCGTTTTACTTTGCACACCAGCCAAGCTATAAGCCAAGTATATATATATATTCTTGATCTTCTTGATATTCTTGAGTATATATATTCTTGATCAGAATCACCTCCTGAGTTGATATAACCATGTCCGTCTGTCCGTCTGTCTGTCTGTTTCTACGCGAACTAGTCTCTCAGTTTTTAGGCTATCGTCTTGAAACTTTGCACACACCCTTCTTTCCTTTGCACGCAGTATATAAGTCGGAGTGGCGGGATCGGCCGACTATATCCTATAGCTGCCATAAAACTGATTGATCGGAAATAGCATAACTTCGATGTTTTTAGAGTTAGAGAGTTCGAATTTTGCATGAGTGCTATTTTTAGCAAAATACTACGACCTACCAAAATTCATAAGGATCGGCTGACTATATTTTATAGCTGCCATATAACTGATTGATGCAAAATGGCATAACTTTGGTGTTTTTAGAGCTAGAAAATTGGGATTTTCAATTTTCGGCAAATTAATACGACTTTTCAAGTTTCGTAGGGATCGCCCGACTATATCCTATAGCTGCCATATAGCTGATTGCCACCGGTGGCGGTAGCAAAAAATACAGTGGCGGTGTTTCAAAAGACGTTTATGAGATCGTCACAGGTGACGAATCATGGATCTATGCTTATGAGCCCGAAACAAAACAGCAATTGACCGTGTGGGTCTTCGAAGACGAGCCAAATCCAACGAAAGTTGTTCGTGGAAGAAGCACTTCGAAGCAAATGGTGAAACATTTGGTGAAAGAAACAGGCCTTCGTTAAAACAGGTCATGTGGCGACTGTTCCGCTTGAGCAACATAGGACGGTCAACTCTGAGTGGTGCACCACAATTTGATTGCCTGAAAAGTTCGGAGAAATTCGAAAAACGAACAAGAGAAGATGGATTATTCTGCACAATGACAATGTGAGCTCTCACACATCAGCTCAAACCAGCGCCTTTTCGACCGGCCAAAATGTCGAATTGATGGGTCATCCGCCATACAGCCCTGACTTGGCACACAATGACTTCTTTTTATTCCCGCACATCAAGAGAAAAATGCGTGGTCAGCGATTTTCGACGCCAGCAGATGCTGTTGAAGCGTTTAAAAACCATGTTTTGGAGGTGTCTCAATCTGAGTGGACAAAACGCTTCGACGATTGGTTTGAGCGCATGCAAAAGTGTATGTCTTTCTGGAGAATACTTTGAAAAACATTAAAACCATTTTAATCAGAAATATTCGCAGTTTCATTATTAGGCCAGAAATATATATAGCAACCCTTGTACTAGAAAAACTACGTTCCTGATCTGCAATCAGACGAGAAGGGACAACGAACAATGATATTAGCGACTTTAAAGCCTTAATAAAACTCTCTGTATCCAGCCTTACTGTATGGGACAAGGAGACAAACTTCGTGAACGAGTCTATTGACACGATTATATATTCCTTCTGATCATTTTTACCACTAAGCTTCCCTGTAAGGTCCATGTGGACTGTATGCCACGGGATGTCAATTTTCGTTATAGGATGCAATTCAGCTTGTACCCTGCCAGATGGGGATTTTGACAGTCTGCATGTAAAACAGTTGTCGACAAATTTGCGAACGTACTTGGACTTCCTTTCGAACCAATAATACTCATACATTTTCTCAAGGGTTTTATCCCACTCAAGGTGCATAGGATTTCGGGACAGAAAATCTACCTGAGCCATTATTTCACCTGGCCTATACTGAATATCAAACTCAAAAAATTGCATGTATGACCACCACCTATGAACTCTCGGAGTTAGTTCTGCTTTTGTGCGAGAGGCTTTGAGCGAATTGCAGTCAGTAAACACGACGAAATGTCGACCCTGAAGGTAATGGCGAAAATGCTTAATAGAATTGTAAACTGCAAGTGTTTCCAGTTCGTATGAATGATAACGCGATTCCGCTGGCGAGGTCCGTTTACTAAAGTATTCGATAACTCGTGGCTTGTGTTCGAATTTATGCAATAAAATTGCGCCATAGCCATCAGCCCTCGCATCTGTATGAAGTTCAATAGGGAATTGGGGATCGAAGATAGTCAGAACAGGTTCACAAGTCACATACGAATCACTTCCTGTCGTATCTGCTCATGCTCTAATTTCTCTAAAAATGAAATACTTCTTGAAGTAAGAACATAGAGGGGTTTTAGCAACTCTGAAAACTTAGGTACAAACCGACGAAAATACGAGACAAGTCCGATAAATTGTCTCGTATTTTCCCAGGATTCGGTTGTATCTCACAAAAGCTTCCTCATTACGTACGTGCGACTATCATTACATCGTCCATATAAAAAATGGCATATTTATAAGCCAGATCACCTAAGGCACGATTAATAGCCCTTTGGAATACGGAAGACGCATTTTGAAGCCCAAAAGGCATAGTCAAGTATTCGTGCTGTCCTTCTGGGGTTACAAAAGCGGTCCGTTCAATAGAGTTTGCATATATTGGAATCTGATGAAAAACACTGGCCACTATCAATATAGATGAAAAACCTAGCCACACCCAACCTAGCTATCTGGTTAGATATAAGTGGCAACGGATACTTGTCGGAAACAGTATTGGCATTAAGCTCCCGATAGTCAATACAGAGACGGTCTGTACCATTTTTCTTTCGGACAAGTAACATCGGACTCGAAAAGGAGACGAACTGGGTCTTATAATGTTCGCATCTAACAGCTCTTGAATAGAATGTCTAACGTTTTCTTTTCCTCCACACTCAAACGATAAGGGCGCCTCTAAACCGTCTTGTTTTGATCAATCAAGCGAATTTCTAGCTGTCCCGTAGTCACGCGGCTCTGTGTAATGCCGTTTCTGAACGAATTGGAGAAATTCTGGAATATTGATAGCAGTCTATCTATTACTGGTTCATGCAAATCGGTGTCAACATCCGCCAGGTCAGGAGTACATTCGGAGACTACAACAGGTAATATAAAGTAAAGTAAGCGCGCTTGATGTAATTGTCACGCCGATGCCCTGGCTCAAAATTTCACGTCCAATCAAAGCTTCGTATTTAAAGTAATTATCTAGAAATACGTGAAATAAGGTTTCAAGTGAATGCTCACAAATCAAAACATTTGCCATAATCTGTAAAGCGCTACAAACGGAGTTGCCACCGGGCAGACAGTAGATACATGTCCAGCTTTTCCAGCATTTGTAACAGATGACGGATGATCGATCTCTTCCTCCAGTATATCCAGATTGTTGATTACGGGGCTGCTGACGCTGGGTTGTCTCTTTGTTAAAGCGACATTCCACCTTCTTGTGGCTGGGCTTGCCACAGTTATGACACGTGATGTGAGGCATAGCTATGATTCTTTTTCCTAGTGGTACTGGTACGTTGTCTCCCTGCTGGTTCTGTCTGGTGTCACACGAAAAGGCTTTGAGTTCTTGATGCAGCTCGTTTCTGGTTTGGATATCCATGGTAAAAACCAAACGGCGCAATCGTTTATTTATCTTAGCTGCACGTGACAACGTAACGGATACTGCAATCTGCTCGACGCTGAGCGACTTCCAGCGAGCCATAAGGGAAGTAACCATCCTACTTCCATACTCTCTTCATTTGGACGTCCATTTAGCAAATTCATAACGGTGGCGGCCAAAGCCACCATTCCAGAAAAATGTTGCAAAAATAATTCTCGGAACTGCGTCCATGTAATGCCGGGAAAACATGTCTGCGAGAGCCAGTGTGATGCGATGCCTTCCAGTGATTTGCTGAGCGCCATTACAAGAGCGCTGCCCACGAGCTGATCTTCAGACAAAATGTAGCCGACTGTTGAACACCAGGACAGCGCGTCTTATCCTGCAAGATCGGGGCTGAACTTTGGAAGTGCAATGGTTTTGATATCTTTTGGCACTGCACTTGTTTTATCAGTTCGACGAAATTACGATTTTGCAATTTCAGGATTGCTAGGAGATTTGCATCATTGGCTGGAGGCGGAGGTAATCCCACTTCTGATGACGACGATCCAGTATCAAAGTCCTCGACTGGACTTTCGGCGAAACGTTTTCTGGCGAGTGGCATGATCTCCAACTTCTTTTTCAGTCTGACGCTTAAACTTATGTCCGTTCCTTCTAACTTCTCTCACACTCAAATACACACGCACAGTGTGGTGAGTTATGACGAACACTATTTGTCTCACTATTTGGAATTGCGTATCCGTCTCGCTCGAAAGAACTGAGAAGCAATAAGAAGTAAAACAAGAGTGTACCAACAAATAATCGTTATAATTTGTATATTCAAAACAATCTGCGACACATACATAATCAGCGACTTTGTCGCCTAACAATAAGTGCCCTCTGCACATACTCAAGTGCAGACGAAATATGATCCGCACTTGATCTGACGAATATGATCCGCAACTGTCTCGTTGGTGTACATAATAAGCCTAAACAAAATGTCATTCATTCAAAGAATTCATTCAATAAGGACTGATCGGAGCAGACGTCAGCCTGCGGATACGCAATTCTTAATAAAAACAATTGGACTACATAATATAATTTATACTTGCCTGATATAAATTACAACATGGCAAACCTACCAGGAGCATCCGGCATTACTTCTCCGTTGCAGTTCAAACCGGATGTTTATCCCAAAAATCGGATATAGTTGGCCGATCATTATGAGAGTATCATAATATAAGCAATTTATTACAATACAAAATCTAAAAAAAATCCTAAACTTATATCGTCAAAAAATCCAAAATTATTATTTTTACAAATACCAAATACCATTTCCGATCGTCCAGTTATATGGCAGTTATAAGATATAGTCGGCCGATCGTTATGAAAAATGGCAGCTCGGATCAACTGACCAAAAATAGAATCGCAAATAGCCTACGTGCGGCAACAACCGTTAGCACAAGCACCGCAAAGGTCCTCTTCTACGGCCTCCGGGCTCCACTACTTTATGCCCACGCGTTTAGGACCGCTTCAAACTGCTATATCCTCGCAGGTTCAGAGATTCGTGCTCCGCAACGGTCCCCGAGGCAGTTATCCTCAACGTTATCTAGACCGTTATCTTGTCGACGAATACCTTTTTTTTCTCTTCCTTAAAACCACTTGCTTCGCTATTGTTGGCTTAAATTAAAAAGAAAGAATCATCCTATTTCTATCGTCCAGCCTTTTCCCACATTCGTTTGATCATACCCGATCCTAACAGTTTGCAGGGCTGCCAACTATTCCTATCGAGGCGTTACCACCTAGTTCCCATGTCGGAACGGCAAGTCCTGCGGTCAAAAATTATTTGCCCAGCTTTGCTAAGGGCCCTTTCTGACTCGCAGAAAGGTACCCTTCCTTAGGTTTTCCTTTTGAAAGTGACACTACAATGAACATCGATGATTTTGTCAAGAGAAACATCAGTGTTTTCGAAAATTGAAAAAAAAAATAAATGCATCGATGTTTTGATTGTTGTTTTTACATCCTAATTTAAACTTAAATCAATTTTCGTATTTCTATTCTTATACTCAAACTCCATTGTTTTTTATCTGTTAAAATGATTTTTATTTTATATACATACAGCAAACTATAGAGGATATATGGTGTATAAGGAGTTAAAGAGTCGCATGCGTCAAGCGACCGCAACGCGCAACCAAAATCCTCAGAATGCGTACATTGCGCTAAAAACTACGCCAGACGTCTTCTTCGCCAAAGCTGCGAGATCCTCATTCGGTCGACTAAACACCACACGCTGCTTCTCCTATGCCGATGCTCTACGATCTGGAAGGGAAATTCCAATTCAGCCTAACTCCCAAAGTGCTCAACAGGCCCCAGAACAGCCACACAGCAAAACGGAAACTATGATGCTTACCCTCCAACAAAATGATAGAGCTTATGTCATTCATGAAAACGACCATGCAAACGCTTGTTCAAAACCAGAACATGGTGATACAGCTGCTCGTAGCACAACAGTCTAAATAATCTATGCAAGCGCTACGAATATCAATGTGGAACGCCAATGGTGTCTCACGGCATAAACTAGAATTATCACAATTCTTAACCGAAAACCATATTGACGTTATGCTACTGGTGGAAACGCATCTTACAAGCAAATATAACTTTCATATAAGAGACTACACAATCTACCGCACAGATCATCCAGATGGGAAAGCCCACGGCGGAACTGGATTTCTAATCAGAGAACGCATTAAACACCACTTTCACAAAAGGTTTGCAACAAACTTCTTGCAGGCCACATCGATACAAATTCAGACAAGCAACGGAATCCTTTCAATCGCTGCCGTTTACTGCCCTCCTCGTTTCTCAATCTCGGAAGGACAATTTATGGACTTCTACAATTCACTTGGGGATCGATTTATAGCCGCAGGAGACTACAACGCCAAACATACGCACTGGGGATCACGTCTAGTGACTCCCAAAGGAAGACAATTGTACAATGCAATTATAAATGTGAAAAATAAACTGGATTACGTTTCCCCTGGAAGTCCCACATACTGGCTAACAGACTCAAGAAAGCTCCCAGACCTTATTGATTTTGCAGTGACAAAAAACATACCTCGCAATCTAATAAGTGCCAAAGCAGTCTCGGACTTATCATCAGACCACTCGCCTGTGCTTCTAACGCTTCTTCAAAGCCCAGAAATAACCGAACACCCCTTCAGCCTGACGACGCCAAAAACGAACTGGCTAAAATACAAAAAGTACGTGAGTGCCCACATAGAACTCGCCCCGGAATTTAATATGGAATCGGACATCGATTACACTACGAGCGCCCTGGAAGAAGTACTCGTTGCGGCAGCTAAAATCTCTACTCCTCATAGGAAAGATGTAGACCGAAACAAACACTTCAAATCTAATCAGCAAACCGTACAGCTCGTGCGAGAAAAGAGGCGCACGCGTCGTGATTGGCAAAACAGCAGATCACCAGCTTCAAAACAACGCCTTAAGGAAGCAACCCGATCACTCGACTAGGCTCTTCACCAACAGGAAGAAAATGCACAGCTGAGGTACATCCAGAATCTCTCGCCAACAAGCACAAAGTACCCCCTGTGGAGGGCCCACCCAAATCTTAGCGCCCCAATTGAAACGACCACCCCGATAAGAAACTCTTCGGGATGCTGGGCTCGCAGCGACGAAGACCGAGCTGAAACATTCGCCACACATCTCGAAAGTGTCTTCCAGCCAAACCCAGCCTCAAATTCATTCCTCCTGCCAGAAATTCAGCCAGAGTCCTCCCCTCAGCCAGCCGCACCTTCATTCCGGCCGAAAGAAATCGAAAAAGTCATAAGAGGGCTAAAATCAAAAAAGGCTCCCGGTGGTGACCTATTGACCCAAAGATGTTGATCGAACTTCCAACATGCGCTATAGAGGTCGTCTGCAAACTATTGAATGGAATCATTAATCTTGGCTATTTCCCAAAAAAGTTGAAGAAATCCAACATTATAATGATACCGAAGCCTGGAAAAGACCACACAATTCCGTCATCATACAGACCAATAAGCCTTCTATCTTGTTTGTCTAAATTGTTTGAAAAATGCTTGTTAACTCGCATAATACCACATCTGGAAGCTTGCAATATTATCCCGGCACACCAATTTGGCTTTCGAAGAAACCATGGAACCATCGAACAAGTGAACAGATTAACATCCGAAATACGCTCAGCCTTCGAACAGCGAGAATACTGCAGCGCTATTTTCCTCGACGTATCTCAAGCTTTCGACCGTTTTTGGCTCATCGGACTCATGCACAAAATTAAAATGTATTTGCCAACATACACCCACAAGCTACTGGAATCATACCTCTACAATAGGTGTTCTCAGTGAGATGCAACGCAGCTACTTCGGGAGTTCCAAGCTGGAGTTCCACAAGGAAGCGCACTCGGCCCGTGTCTATATGTTTTGTATACTGCGGATATTCCTACGAGCGCACAACTAACAACCTCAACGTTCGCCGACGATACCGCTATCCTTAGTCGCTCCAGATGCCCAACGCAGGCAACAACCCAACTGGCTAATCATCTCACAATAGTGGAAAGGTGGCTGTCCGAATGGCGCATTAAAATAAACGAACAAAAGTGTAAACATATAACGTTTACTCTTAATAGACAAACATGCCCTCCGCTTTTACTAAACGGTATGCAGATCCTTCAAGCTAACGACGTAACGTATCTTGGCGTTCACCTTGATAGACGACTTACCTGGAGCAAGCTCATCGAATGCAAAAAGATGCACCTAAAACTGAAAGCCAGCAGCCTCCACTGGATCATAAACTCACGATCGCCACTGTGCCTGGACTACAAGTTACTACTGTACAATTCAGTCCTAAAGCCAATCTGGACGTATGGCTCCCAGCTGTGGGGGAACGCGAGCAGCAGCAACATAGACATCATACAGCGCGCACAATCAAAAATCGCGCACAATCTTGGTATGTTCGCAACGAAAACATCCACCGGGATCTGGGCATCCTCGCAGTGAAAGACGAAATCCAGAAGCAAAAAGAGTCATACAAAGAAAAACTGTCTTCGCACCCAAATTTTCTCGCTCGGGGATTGACTCGGGTTTCTAGCGTATCCCGCCTTAGACGCAACGACCACCCAACCCAGCAATCGATTTTTAGGGCCGTCTAACTCCGTATCAGTCAATATGACTGTCAGTTAAGTTAAAAATATAAGATTTGATACACCTCTTGTTAGTCTCGCAAAGAGAAGATTCAAGAAATAAAAGCAACGTTAAAAAAAAATTTGGTGTTGATCGGATTAATAGTTTTTAAGTAATCGTGTCCACCGCAAAGGTAATTTTGAAAAATCAAGATTCTGAGATAATCGCGTTTAAAGTTGCAAGTTTGTTCAAGATTGATGTGCAGATAGTGCGCTATAAATACCTACAACTTCGGTTCTAATTCTCAGTATTCTCAACAGTATATACTTAACGAATATGCAATAAAAAAAATCGATTTTTTTATCTATAACAACTGAAAATAACCCCTTAAGTGGTTGGTGATCGGAACAAATGTCTAATTTAACTCCATAGAGATATGGAGGGAAAAGGGCTGTTGAGCACACTATAGCTAGTAATCCCTTTTGTATAAAATTATAGTTATTCTCATGTTCACTCAAAGTACGACTTGCATAGCAAATAGGATGATTACGTTGTTGCGAAACAGCACCTAAATCTATATTAATTAAGTACCGATAAATCAGTTATGATTCTTTTTAATTTGTCAAATGCAATCATGAAGTTGGGTTTATTAATATCGATCATAGCATCCTTTTTAAGGCATTTAATTAATGGGTAGGCTTCTTGAGAGAAATCCTTACGAACTTTCTATAGTACTCAGTGGTTTCTAGAAAAGCCCTAATTAGTTTAACATTTCTCGGAATTTGAATCTGAAGAATGCTATTAACTTTTGTTGGGTTTGGCTTAACAACTTTGGGGGTCAAAACATGACATAAAAACTAAGTTTCTTTAGAAAAGAAATTGCATTTGTTGATTTTAACCTTAAGACTTTCTTCATAATGTTTTTTAAAAATTGTATGAATATGGAGCATTTTTGAGCCCAAACGGCATACTTGAGGGGTAGAAAACGCTGTCTTTTCCCTATTTTGTTCCTGAACAAGCGAGTTCTGTAAAAGAGAAATATTGCGGTCTTTCTAACTTATCCGAATATACCTTCAATATTTGAGATAGGAAATTGATTATCTACTGTGTTTTTATTCCATTTGCGGTAATCAAAAACTATACGCCATTTTTTTATTTCACTGTTGTCAGTTTTTTTAAGTACCAGTCATTTTTTTTATTCCACAGTTATCAGTTTTTTTGGCTACAAGCTATAAAGGGGCATTGTATGGAGGATTACATATTTCTTGCTCATGTATTTGAGGGTATCTATATATTTTATTGGTACATAAGCTAATATACAGGTTTGTCCACTGTTTTTATCTGATGCTCAATAATGTTTGTATTGCTAAGACACTGACATTCCAGAAATATTTATGTTTTAAATCTTCTTAAAATTTTAGTGTGAGCATTGTTTTTATCTGTATTCCATCATCTATTTTAATGTTATCAATTTATTTTCCTCATCTAAGTATGGTGAACTATTTTGAAATTGAATTAATTGTAATTGTATTCTGGAAAAAATAAATAACAGTATTTATTAGGTTAATAATGTTTTGCCCTATAATAGTGTTAAGAGGAACCCCAATAATAAATAAGTATTACTCCAATGAGTTCCGTTTTGAAACTGGTTTTTATTTTATACAGTTCTTTTAAAAGAAAAAAATTTTAAATCTATTTAAAATCTCTACGCACTGCACGCTGTCATTTGTGACAGAAAATATTGTGACAGAAAACTTGGCTTATGTGTAACTTAAGTTAGAAGTGAAAAAATAAGCATGTCTAAGAGTTATTCCAGATAAGGTCCAGTGAGTAAGTTCTGCGCAGCCTCCGCATCTGTTCGCTGTTGTCGAGGAGAGTGGTCGCCAACTCTGTTGAGATGGACCGGTGGGCAATTTCCCCGACGAAGAGAAAATGTGGTGGTGGTGGATTTATCGTTATTCATTTGAATATTCCACCTTCTCTGCCAATTGCCGAGAAGATCTAGTTTCTCCAGCATGACAGCGGCTGCCTCTGTAACGTTGTCAGCAGCGGTCAGGAAGGCGGTATCGTCCGCATAGGTCGCTGCCATTATGTTTGGGCTCCGCAAGACTGGGAGATCGGCCGTGTAGACATTGTATAATAAAGGGCCCAGCACGCTGCCTTGGGGGAATCCGGCGCGGACCTCCCTGAGTCCGGAAGTGGCCTCTCCGCATGTGACCGCAAATTTGCGGTCCTTCACGAACGAAAGAGGTAGTAAGGTCTGGGCAGGTTAGTCTTCAATTTAAGTAGGAGACCGGAGTGCCCGGTCGAAGGCTTGTTTGACATACAGCATTACAGCCAGGCAGTACTTTTTGGTTTCAAAGGCGTCCAGGATATACTACACCACTCTGCGGCATTGTTCCGGGGTTCCGTGGGACCGCCTGAAGCCAAACTGGTGATTGGGAATCAGACCAGCCTCGTCCAGTAATGGCAATGCTCTACTCAAAAACACTCCTTCGATAGGAGACTAATCGGACGATAAGAGGCAAAATTGGCTTCGGGTTTTCCGGGCTTAGGTATCATGGTTACCAGCATGTTTCCAGTTGGTCAGAAAGTACCCATTTTTTTAAGCATCTATTATAAATTTTCGTCAGTATTTTGATGCTTGGAGGTGGCAGCAGTTTTAATGTGGTTGCATTGATGCCATCATCGCCCGGGGCCTTGTTGTTGCTCAACACTGAAATCTGAGCGGCTGTCTCCTCTTCCGTCACAGGTAGTATTCTGTCGTTGCCTCGTGCGGGCTCTGCCAAGAGTCCTTCCGTTTCTACAGCCTTTTCTGGCGAGCAGCGGTAGAAAGGGGAGAATACGCTTCCCAGGTGTTCGGCGAACGCGTTAGCTCGGTCTGTCTCTGACCTGCACAAACTGCCGTCGGCTCACATCGTATGCTTATCATGACGCGCCACAGATTGTTTTGTATGACACCCGGTTTCAACTGTTCAAAGAACCCGTCGAACGCTTCCTTCCGCAAGTCCGCCAAGAGTTCAGAGAGCCACTTTGAGACTCTATTCAGGTTGGTCTTTTTCCTGGACAGCATCCAGACCCGCCTGAGTCACCGCTTTTCCAGCTTGAGAGACGTGACGTCTGGATTGCAAAATGGATGTCCCTTAGAAAGCCTTAGAGCTGCCTCGGCTGCCGCAGCTTGGATTTGTGCGGTCAGTTCCTTATTGTTTTTGGCTGGCTCCGATTAACAAAAAAGATGTTTATGGGTTTCTTTGTACTGCTTTGTGTGGGGTTAAGTACGTACCGGACTTTGTGACCTATCCGGCCGAGTCCCTCTTTGATATCTTCCAGATCAGTCGAGTAATAGAGTCCCTTGATGACCACCCGGTGGGCGCGTTCGTCTCTGGGTTGGAAAGTGTGGAACCTCTTTTGATTTTCACTAAGGAACGTCTTAAGTTTGGTAAAGGCGTTCTTGTTCGTGGTCATGACTCGAATGAAGTTGTTCTGGTCGGCCTTATAAGTGATCTCAACCTTGGCGCCTAGGGCGCCAGAGATGGATTTGAAGAGGGCCTTTTAAATTTGTTACGTCCGGGATAAAAATCGGTGGTGGCTTGATCTCCTTGGGTGCTTTGACTACTTTGTCGTCCTTCTTGAGGGACTTAGTAGAGATAGGTACCACATTGTCATCGGCCGCTCATGTCGTCATTATCATCTATATCGTCTTCATCAGATAGGAGGGCGAAATACTTTTTTTCCCAGTTTAGTTTTTAGTGCAGCTCTGGCCTTCGCTGGGGCTTGGTTCAACATCCATGATAGGTTTTTTTTTTTTTTTTGGCTTTATTTCTCCGGGCTCGGAGTCGCTGGGATTCGTCTATTTAAAAATTAGCATAGGCCTTCTTTTTGGAAGGCGGCTTGGTTTTGATGGAGCGAGGGGCGTCTCGCCAGTCCATCGTGTTGATTTTTTCGTGTTGGTTGATTATATAAACGTGGTTTTTATATTTGTTTGTTTTTGATAAAATTTTTGATTTTTTAACACACAATAAAAACCATACGTTATGTTCAATGCAAGACCCTTTCTTTAGTGCGATAAGCGCACCACTTATGTATTTGTGTTAGGCTGGACGGGATCGGTTTTAAATCGTGCTGCTTATCTCGTTTTTTCATGGGTCCGATTCCTTGAAACGCTATTGTTTGGTCATTGATGATTTTCAATGCCAGTAAATAAAAATCAGAATTTAATTAAGTTCAACGTTATAAACTTTATTCAGGCGCATATGAAATTAGAATTTATGAGGATTTATGAACAATATGGGAAATCCAATTTAGGATGCGAGCGCAGTAAGAAAACGAACGAGAGTGGCGCCAACCTTCCAGAATAGGCTGAGCGGATGCTCGCTAACTTTAAACGCCGAATTAGCAAAGCCGAGCGAAAGAGAGTCGGCTTGCGACCAACAAAACATCAGTTACTAATTAATTATTATGTTTAAATTAGTTGCTTGCTGCTTGACCCGACAACTATCTTTGGAATTTTTATCTTAAATCGAGTCCAAGCTAGAACAAATAGCAACGAATGGTTTGTTATTAAATGATGTCAATTTTCAACTCATTGTGGCATCTTCTTAAAATTCAAGAGGCCAATTGGTTATAATTTCTTGCATTATTAGCGAATTTGAATTTGGAGATGAAAATGATATTGAATGAACCATAATCAAGGCTGTGATTATTTAATTGTTTAAAGTTAACTTAATCAAAGCAAGTGATTTTCGAGGCCACTATATTGCAAGCAAGAACAGTTATTTGCCTCAGACATGGATTCAGAAGTGAAACTTTGATCTTGATTATCATTTTTATATTGGCTACAATTAGTTTTATCTACTTCGACATGATCAATTTTCATTTTTGAAATAGGGCTTTGTTGATTTGTATAGTTCTGATTTGAACTTAAATTTTGTGTTCCGGAATTCCTGGAAATTGTTTTTGTCTTTTGTATTCTGATCTTGATTATTATAATTTGACATGAAAAAATCGGTCCTTTTGATTATTTGTATTGTTATTTTGGTATTTGTAGTTTTGATTTTCCATTTTGTTCGATTTTTCATTACCTTGTGAAAATTTTGTTTTAAGATTTAGAGTTCTAAAAAGACCTTCGGTTTATAATAAATCGAGAACTTCAAAATTGACTGAAGCTTAATTTACATATATATTTTTCAAGAATGTTCTTAGCATAGCTTCTTCAACATTTTTGGGACTAAACTCAGAATGCTTTACATTATCATATTGGTATTTTTAATTTATTTTACACATTATACTTTTTAAAGATTACTCTGTTATACCGTTATTTTTACTTAGCATAAATGCTTCTTGGTAAAGTTAATTAAAAGACTCCTTTACGCCAAAATTTCGTATAAGATCCGTCTTGAATTTATTGCACGACGGTTCGAAGTTCTCGATGGTTTTTATAACAAGTAGAGCTGTGCCTTGAATATTGTTGAGGATGACCGGCGATTGACCTAGAGTCCTGAAGTAGATGTGGGAGTTAATAATGAAAATATTATCTCCACTTTACGAATTAATGATGATAGAGCCCTTAGGTTTTCTTCTCTGTACGTGTTAATGTGATAGCCATCCTTAAGAATGACCATAAACGATAAGGTAAAATTCTTTGCTATCGCTATTATTGTATTACCTCGGATTCCGTCCTAGAGCAGGATCTGGATAGGATCGACCATGTGCAGAGTCAGGGAGCGCACGGCGCAGCGTCGCTGCTATAGGTACCTTAGCCTCGGGCTTTCTGCAAAAAGCGGACGGATAGAAGTGATTGGTGTCTCAGAGCGGAAAGCCAGGAAACAAAGTGGCTTTCTTCACGATGTGACAGAGTGCTTCCTCTGTGGAGCTGCAAACAAGGCTGAGCTTGCCCTCGTAGCTTGCAATAAGAGATGCCCACTCGGCAAACGAGAAGCAAAAAAAAAAGAAGAGAATGAGGTTCATACAGATGAACCTCAACCACTGCGAAGTGTCTCATAGCCTACGCGAGCAGGTCTAAAGGGAGTAGCGGCCAGATCGCCTAGCGCCTCACACTGCAGCAGTTCATTCACACCCTGGACGAGAAGAGACCTTTGCGACTCTCGACGTAACGCTGCTGGATACCGGCTCCCAAAACACGTTTAGCAGGACGGGGTTCGGCTTAATCATGTACCTTACCTTCTGCAGCGGGCTGTTTTGGAGGAAAAAGTGGTCGCTCAAGGATTAGTTATATAATATTTAGTTTATAATATAATATATAGACAAGATAGTCTATAGACTATAGTCAGACTATAATATATAGTCTGCGACATTGAGGATAGAGCACAACCCTCCACAAGAGCGACAGCGACAAGGTTTAACAAGGCGATAATGCAACCCCAAATATTCACGCTGGAATTGAGGAGACCAAATCCTTTGGGCGACGCTGAAAGCGATGTCCAGGACACCATGACTGTGGTTCAACAGGCCTGCCGAGCCAGCATGAGGTCTAACCGCGGTCATTCAAGGCACCATGAACAGACGTCCTGGTGGTCCCCGGAGATAGCCCATGCGCGTAGAGAGTGTCTCCGAACCAGAAGGCTGCATCAAAGAGCTAGAGGAAGACCGGACTTCGAACAGAAGAGAGAGGACTTTCCTGTAGAAGATGGACTTTCCTGCCGTGCAAGATCCGGGGGTATCCGCATCCCAGACCCTAGTAAATAAAACAAAGCAAGCAATACCTATCGCTCCAAAAGAAACCGCCACAATGAAAGCCAGACGCAGAGGTGCGCCCAGGAAATTGTGGAAGTCGCTAAGGCTATCCAGGTCGGAAAAGCTCCCGGTTCAGATAGGATCTCAGACAGCGCGATAAAACTGGCTATGACTACGTGTCCGGATCGGTTCGCCAGGGCATTCAACGGATGTTTACGAGAAGCCATTTCCCCAAGAAGGTGGAAAATCCAAAGCTTGGTCTTGCTTCTAAAAGCAAGCAAGCCGACGGAGGCCCCGTCATCGCTCAGGCCGATCTGCTTCATAGACCATGCCCGCAAAGCGCTAGATCGCTGCATATGTTGGAGACTCCAGGAGGCTGTAATATGGGGGCGCAGGAGATCGCTCTCCGATGCAATACGGGTTCAGTGAAAACGGTCGATTCAATTTCCCTGGTAAGAAGGATCGCAGCCAAGGCAATCAAGGAAACCAGATTGGCGGGCAGAGGCGCTGCCTGATCGCCACACTGGACATTAGGAACGCCTTTAATACAGACAGGTAGGACGTCATCAGGGACGGCGCTGCCGCCGTCCAAGTGCCATCATGGTGGAGGTTACAAGGCCGTACCTGAGCGATCGTACTATCAGGTACGATAAGACCACATGCAGCCAAGAGCATGCGGTTACCTGCAGCTCGGGGTCCTCAGACTCGAGCTCCCAGACCGAACACATCTAGTAGGATTTGCGGACGACATTGCAGTAGTGGTTGTCGCCAAGACAATCCAGGAAGTTGAGGATTCCTGCAATGCTACAATTTGCATTGCAATGCTACAATTTGGGAGCACTTTGCAGAAGTGAATAGAAAGGAAGCGAACGTCGCCAGAGCACTAGAGACGATCATTCTAAACTGTAGGGGGGCAAAGCCAGGACACAGAATACTGCTCCAGACCATCTGCAGCGCAAAGATGCTAAACGCAGGTTTGTTGGAGGAAACCAATTGGTTTCCGCCTCGAGAAATGGCTCCAAAGGAGACACAGGTAAACTTCTGGCTCACGCAAATTATTAGTGACCACGGTTGCTTCAGGAGTAACCCGTGCAAATTTGGCCATGATGATGACTCAAGGTGGCCTGAGGTGCGGACGAAACGGCAGGGCATGTGGTCTCGGGCTGCCCACGCTTTTTAGTACCCAGGCGGAGATTTCTACGCCCAGTAGTTTTAATTTTTTGTAAATAAAGAAACAAAAAAAAAAAAACAAAACAGTTTCAAATGCCGGCACGCAGCATAGAAAATGCCCAAGATGTTTCTAGGTTAAATACAAAGTTGTACGGGATGCAGCAAATATTCGATGCACAAAACCACTTATTTGGTTTTTATTTTTCTGTAAACACTTTTGCGAATCTTTTTTTCAATGCCGGTATGTTCTGCCAAAACGTGCCTTGGTTACGTTTTGTGTCAAAACGTGTCAGGTTATGTATCTTTTGCACAGGGTAGGTATCTATGAGATTACATACAAGCACAAATTCGCTTTATACTGCACTTAAGTAAGTATGTTAATATTTTTGGTTACTCCGTCGACTGTGCCCGTTTTTTTAGTATAGATATGTTAAAATTTAATATACACAATGTTCTTTGTCATTTTAATTTGTATAAAAGTATTTATTTCACTTGAAGTTCTTGTCTTGTTCACATCTTATATATGTAGTATTAAGTTGGAAAGTAGTGAGTTTTATGCCTAGATGAAGCTTTTAATATCTAATGTTGTTAAATGTAGTCGAAGAGAGAGAGAAAGATAATAAGAACATCGACTAGATGTCTCGCGCGGTGATTGTCAGCATTTTAGGCAGCTCACCAGACACCAAATTTTCGCAACTGACAGCAGCCGCCGACGCAGTAGGGGGCTCACCGAATGAAGACGCCACCGACCACGTGTATGCCTTTGCAAAAAGCAAAGAGAAGGCGAGAAGGCGCTCCAGCAGATCAACACCAAATGGGGTAGATTACTAAGCATCAACCATACACGTGGCAGAAATAATAAACAACCTCTAAATCATTATCGTGCCGACGCAACTAATGACGGCTTACCGCAAGGTGCAGGCAACCTTGCTTCTTCTGTCAGCAAACAGTTTTTTGTAAATAATGAAACGAAAAAAAAAAACCAAACAGTATCGATCATTTTAGCACTATTTACAAAAGTATAAAAACGCCAACGGCATACACTTTTTGTAGCGAACGGCACAGAGATAAAAACATAAGGCACCATCTGCTTGACACTGGACCTAGGACTACGTCGTCCCTACACTTGGAATTTTGTCATTGCTGATATCAATACTCCAATCATTAGATCGGACTTCCTACATCACTTCAAACTCCTCGTCAACATCTAGGAAGCTAGTAAGCTAAGCTAGTTGATGTCAAAACACGCTTGACATGCTGTGGCATCCACATTCAACAAAGTTCATCTGAAATTAAAACCTTCAATGCAGCCAACGGCTTCGCTTAATTGTTGGAGGGATTTAAAGCCATCACTAAATTCAACACCCCAAACCTGGTGGAGGCAAGTCATAGTTATTTGTTTGGGAAATATTTATAATTATTTCGCTTAATTTACATATGTTATTATTTTTTTTGTTTTTTACATTGCTTTTATTTTTTGAATCTTCTCTTTGCGAGACGAACAAGAGGTGTTTCAAATCTTATAATTTTAGGCTGAGGCGGTGATGCGGAACCAGCCACTGACACCCCCATCCACTTGATGGAACGGACTATCAGTTAGCGAGGAGGCTGAAAGCTCTAGAGGACAACGAGCTCCTTTGTCTGCCCTCATGGGAAAGAATGGCATTGATCAGGGATGCTGTAAGAAGGAACTTGCCTGGGGAACATGAAACCAGTGAAAGAGTTTTCAATAGAAGAACGCGCATGGTGCGGTTTCGATCTGGCCAAGAAGACGCTGAGAACCAAATTCCTCCGGAACTTTGGGAAGAATTTCAATGCGAAATTTGCACGAAAGTTCGTAAGGTGTCGAATCCGAAAGCCTATCGGGGACCACTTGTACGAGGTGGAGAATCTGGACGGGAAGACGGTGGGAGTGCTTCCCCTGAAAGATCTGAGACAGTGACAAGGAGAGAGAAGGAGGAAAAGATATACCAACGAGGAGGTTCCTGGAAGAGACAGGAAATAACGAATCAGGCACCTGACCGGTAAAGTAGATACTTGCGAGATCGAAGGACGCTGTCAAGCCTACAACCCCAAGCGCAGTGGCACCAAACGTCGAGATTGGGAAGCAGAGGTTGAGTTCTAGGGGAGTCCCTATCTTCCCACGTTTGGCGCTGAAGATAGGGTCCGGAGGGGCCTCCTGATAATGGGTCTGCTCCGAAAAGGGGATTCAATCGTCCTTTTTTTCCATTAGCATTTAACGTTAAAAAACGCTTAAAATGCTAGTGTGGCTGTTGTGGCCGATAAATAAGTCGGACTAGGCGATGCCACTGAGTCGGACATGGTAGGCCCTAGTGATGCCACCTAGTCGGACATGGTCTGCCTAGTGATGCCACATAGTAATACATAGGGAAATTTGGGATATTTATTTTTAGAGGGGTTGTTGACCCGGCACGGTTCAAGTATGGAGCAACGGGCCTATCTGAATGACCGTTCCGGGGCCCAGGAGAACTGGGAAAGATTAGACAGAAGGCAAGAGTCACCTGAGTATACAGGTATATCAAAATGTGAAAAAAACTGAAAGCCTGAGCAAGCAAAAAAAGGAAAAAAGAAGAAAAGATAAAACAATTAAAAAGGATAATTCTGACGAAAAATATCGAAGGAAGAGACGGAGACGGGAGGCAGGATCGGCGAACAATATAGGTAAGAGGTCAGTCCAGGAAGAAGATCCATGGCTAATGGATTGCTTCTTTCCAGAGCGACCATACCCATTTATCCTGTTAAGGAAGCCAGGCCTGACAAGAGAAAAATTGGGCCTGGCGAATTTTATGTCTTTGCACCGTTAATTCCGGGGTGTATGAACCTTAGGCCAGGCAAGCCGGCATTTTGCTTTTTATTCTTCCATGCGGGTTTTTTTCTGAGGGCCATCAACTGCGAATGCGCGGCCCGCCTGAAAATCAAAAATCTAAAAACCAAAGATTAAACTAAGGAGGCCAGAAACCCTGAACGAGGACGACCCTTTGGGAAAATACCTCGCATCTCAATATATCTACGACCGCCATCGACTCCTCGATTAATTTTTTTTGTTTTTATATAGTAGTATTTATTTTATTGTGCATTTGTTTGTTAATTATTTTTTTGTTACATTTTTTTATATTTATAAATACGTAATAATAAGTCCTGTTTAATTTCTATTTATTCATATCAAATTTGTGAGTTCCGGTAGCGGATGTGGACGCGGGAAGATCTAATTTCCCTCCACTGTATGGTTGTCCCAAATCCCAAGAAAGCTCTCCCAGGTGGGGAAAATTTTAAACCTAATTCCCCGCGTGGTGTAAAAAAATTAAAAAAAGGAAAGCGCCTGAAAGCAATGCAAAAGCTTCGGAACGGAGTCCGAATTGTTTAAATATTAGGTTAAAATAAAAATTAATTGAAGAAAATTAATATTGAGTGATGCTATACGGCAGGGGGCATGAGGAAGGGATAATGGGAAAGTAGAGGGGAGATTGGGTGTTTGAATTAGAGGCGGACGCAAGAAAAGGCCAGTGTTCCGCTAAGGATGGGAGGGAAGGCCACAAAACTCCAAGTCAACAGGAGTATTACAAATCTGTGAGTCGATAGGGTTTTCTGGAGTCGCTCAATTCTGTTGGAACGAACTTTACAATCCGGATTCCAAATGATTGAGGCATATTCCAGCCTCGACCGAAGAAATGCACCATAGACGCTGAGTATGGACTTTTGAATTGGTTCACGTGCCTCTTAACAAAGCCCAGCATAGCATACGCTTTAGGCAGAATATAGTCTAAGTGACCAGAAAATTTAAATTTGCTGTCGAATAAGACAAGGTCTAACACCTCTTCTTTAGCTGCCAAATTATAATTACTGATGGAATAACCCGTACAGATTTCAAGAGACCGCCTACTGTAACGCCTACTGGGTAAACATACACTTAGATAAGTTTAATGGAAGAAGATTACGGGAGCACCATGAGTAAACTCTGGATATATCCTCCTGTAACAAGTTACTTTCACTAATGCAGCTAATGGCTTTATAGATTTTAAGGTCATCCGCATACATTAAAAAGTAGGAATGACGAAAGCATGACGAGATGTCATTAATGAAAATGATAAATAGAAGAGGTCCAAGAGAGCTGCCTTGTGGAAGACCAGAGGAGGTGACAAATGGACTTGAGATAGCGTCTCCAATAGAAACTCGAACCAACTTAACAGGCAGGAATGAATACCTAATTTATATAATTTGGCCAGAAGGGCAGCATAGCACACTTTGTCGAAGGCTTTGGAGAAGTCAGAAGAACCTGAAATCGGTTTTCAAAAGCTTCAAAGCAGTGCTTAGAGAAGACCGCTAGATTATTTGTAGTGGACCTCCCAGGCAAAAAACCATGATGATTGGGGGATATGAAATTGCGAGCCAGAAAACTCAATTTTTTAGTTACTATCCGCTCCAGTATCTTACCGACGTTGCAAATTTTGGCTATAGGTCGATAGTTCGTAACATCACACCTACTGCCAACTTTGTGAATAGGCGTTATAGAAGTAATCTTCCACCGGTGGGGGAATCTACCAGATGAGAGCGACAAGGAGTACAGCAGTTGAAGGGGAGTAGAAAGAGAAGCGATACTCCTCTTAAGAAAGAATGGGGAGATACCGTCCACGTCAGGTGTGAGCGATTCGGTCAAATGTCCAGTGGCTTTAACTAAGTCACCGTCCAAAACGTCCATGTTACTCACATTGAGAAACGGCTCAATGCTAAGAAGAGTTTCATGATCACTCCAAGGAACCTGCGGCTCCAAGTTAGAGACAAAGTATTTTGCAAAAAGATCAGAAACGCCCTGACCCGAGTCGGCTGCTAAATTACCATAACATATGGATAAAGATATGTCCGATTTTGACTTTTTGCTGTTAACAAAACGCCAAAAAGCTTTAGCATTGGATCGAAGGCTAGCTTCGACATCGGATATATACTGATTGTAGAGGAACTTATTAAGGAAATCAATTCCCGCTTAAATTGCCAGTACAGCTCTCCTGCTCGAGACTCCCCTGTCATTATAAATCGTTTGTAATGCTTATCCCTTCTATTGTTTAAGTTTTTTAAACCTTTTGTATACCAGGGAAGCCTATAGGATCTTCGTACCTTTACAGGGACATAAGTATCAATAATATTAAAAAGGACAACCAAGAACTTAGTTTAATAATCATCGATGGACCCATCCGAAAAAAGGGAAACACAATCAAAGGCTTAAAAAGAGGCATTAATAAGTGACAAGTTAGTATCATTCAGATATGGAATGGGTGAAGCAGAAGGCAAAAAACTATAAAACTCAATATGAATTACTAACGGCTTGTGGTGCATATCACAAGGACTTAATGGTACATTGCATAATTCTACTTTACTATTAACCAAATTATTTAAAAATATAATCAAGAATTTTAGATAAATCATTAAAAATAGAATTTACTTGGGAGAGGCCCAGACTAAAAATATCATTTAAAACTACAATTTAATGACTCTGATGAACGTTACTAGGTAGCATGCAGGGAGATTCCGGGTCCCAAGACCAGACAATGGAGCTCAGGTTAAAATCGCCAAGGCGCAGTGGTGTGGCCTGAAGAGATCGACGGATAGCGATGATCACACCACCACCGCGCCCACACTGGGTACTGAATGCATCTCGGTCTTTTCGAAATACATGGTACAAGTTAGGCTCGAAGAACTCAGAGGAGCTGAATTTGTCATTGAGCCAAGTTTCCTCAAGGATGATTACATCAAAATCGCAGGCAGAAGAATTGAGGAATACCATCCGGGTCTTGGTTTTCATTCCCGATATATTTTGGAATAGAACTTTAAGGCTTTACGGCAAGGCGGCAATGACGAAAGTGCATTCCTGGTACTGGTGCATGTGGAGGCATATCCAATACGCATAGCTTGCAAGATAGCCGACGAGGACACATAGAAATTTCCATTAGACTCATCAGTAGACCTGCGAGAGTCCAGTTGCAAGGCAAATCCAGTGCCAGGTGAAAACAGTGAGCGTTCATAGTCAGGCACATCCAAACGCAGCAAAGATCCACCCACACGTCCAAAACGTAAACAAACATCTTCCATCGGCGAAAATAAAGCACCAGCGAGTGGTCCAGCAAAAAGAGATAAGATGAGCGATGCGCTACCAACGTCTCGATTACCATCGTCTTGTTGTTGCTGGGCAGATAAGAAACAAACAACCCGCCTTGAAAAAAGTGGTTGTTGTTGAAGAATATCGATCAGCAAACAAAGCCAATTATTGGAGGAATTGAAAACAGCGTCGTTTGTTGTTGGTAGCGCAGCAGAGAGCAATCGGGGTGACGAACTGCAGCTTGAGAAGAATAAGAGGTAACGGCGCCAGCGGCGCCGCTTACTGGGAGTTTTTTGAAGATTGCGATTGCGGTAAAGGTAGAATCGCCGGGAGGTCAATAATCTTAGCAGGCTCTCTATGAACAAACCGGCTGACTTTTACCGATATAGGCCAAGGGACAGGGATATAGGCCACAGGCTAAATCACTATGCTCCACGTTCAGCTTATCTGCCACAAACTGGCACAGTGCATCTGGTTGGGTAGACGTAGCGAATTTACCAATTTGAAGGTATTTCAAGGTGGGGAGCACTTGAAGTTGAGCGCAACTGGGTGCTTGTCCCACAATGCGCCTGTTAGGGTTGGTCCGCTTCTTCCTCGGGACAGCCCCCTTAGATGCCGTTGGGGCCTGGCCCAGTGTAGCCCTTTTGCTCCCAGTGCTGGTAGGCATAGAAGGGGGAGCAACAACATGCACCCCAGCCGAAGAGGCGCATCCAGCGGGAACAGCCGCTCCATTTACCAGGGCAAGGTCAACTTTGGCATTAAGGCGGGACTCCAGATCTAGAACTTTATGATATAGCTCATCAATTTTGGAATACGAATCATTTCCAATGACGCAGCTATCACATTGCCACATTAAGTTCGGAATGTTAATAAGTAGTTTTATAGCCTCCGAGGGCAAATCAATACAAGCGGTGTGATAGGCACGCCGGCAAATCGATGCGCACCGAAAGACCTCACACCCACGAAGCAGTAACTTCTGAACTGCACTCGGTGCAAACGAGAGGCGACATGAGCGAAAAAGTAAATGTCCGAACTCAAAGAAAGCTAGATGCAGACTGTGCACTGGTATTGGAGTTTGCTTGCCGTATGCTGAGCTTGGGCACCCCTGCTATATTGCTTTAGTGAAATAACAGATACTGAAAAATAAAACGTTTACAACAGTATGTAAACAACAGAGTTTCAAATTTTTGCTTTGCGGAGTCACCGTGGTGGAAGTTGAAATTCTGGAACCTTTTGACTTGGTAACCCCTGGCAAATGGAAGGCGTACCGAGATCGCTTCGAGCTGTTCCTTTTAGCAAATAGCGTCGTGGACAAGGACCGGAAGAAGGCTGCGTTTCTTACACTAGCGGGCGCACCCCTTTATGAGTTACTAGTGTCGTTAGCATCACCCAGGCAAGATTTGAAATAAACAGAAGTGTATGATATATTAATCAGTCACTTGGCGCCCCGCCAATCGCAGATTGCTGCATTCTACTATTTCCACAAGCGTGATCAGCACCCCGACAAGTCTGTCGGTAACTACATGGCTGCATTAGAGCAATAAGCTTGATACCAATGCGCTCCAAAAGGCTGGACTGATCCCTGACCACCAGTTTGTCTTCAGGCGGCGACACGGTACCCCAGAGCAGTGCCATCGGGTCGTGCAGCATATCCTGGACGTATTTGAAACCAAAAAGTACTGCATGGCCGTCATGCTGGACGTGAAGCAGGCGTTCGACCCAGTCTGGCATCCCGGTCTACTATACAAATTAAAGACTGGCCTACCCCGACCATACTTCCAGTTCCTAAAGTCGTTCTTGGAAGACCGTAAATTTGCGGTAAGATGCGGCGAGGCCATCTCCAGTGTAAGAGAAACTCACTCTGGTGTCTTCCAAGGCAGCGTTCTTCGACCGTTGATGTACAACGCTTACACGGCCGACCTCCCTGTTCTCCAGAGACCTGACCTGCTCGCAGCAACCTATGCAGACGACACCTCGTTCCTTACCACCGCCGATAGCGCCATGGGGGCAGCCATGCAATTGCAGCGATGGAACATTGCCGTCAATAATGAGAAGTCCACTGCCACCACATTTTCTCTCTGCAAAGGCAACTGCCCTCCAGTTAACCTTAACGGCTCCTCAATCCCACAGGAAGACAATCCCAAGTACCAGGGATTTACCCTAGAAAGGAGGCTCACCTGGAGGCCCCATCTGATTAAGAAGAGGAAACAGGCTGATCAAAGACTTCCATCCTTCTACTGTCTCATGGGTAGGAGATCGAAGCTGAGAACGTTCACGAAACTTCTCATTTACAAGGCCATAGTACGCCCAATCTGGACGTACGGCATACAGCTCTGGGGCACTGCGAGCAAGACGAATGTCCGAACTATACAAACGTTCGAAAATAGAGCCCTTCGAATCGCCACTGGGGCCCACGTCTATCATGACAATTCAATTTTCAATGACAATTCAGAGGTTCTCAATTTTTCTTGGGTCAAGGACGAGATCCAAAGAAGCAGCGCACGTTACATGCAGAGGCTTCATAATCATCCGAACCTGTTGGCCATCTCCCTGCTGGACAACAGCGAGCAGCCTAGAAGACTAAAAAGGACGCGGCCGCTGGACTTCCCCTGGATATCCTAACCAAATCTTTAAATACCATAAGCTAAGCTAACTTACTACTCTAATTTAGTTCTCCAATATTAATATGTAAAAGTATCTATAAGTGAAGTTCATGTAATAACATTAAATGGTTGTCCCAGTTTGTCCCAAAGGACAGTTTTAAATAAACGTTATCCTGCTAACACAAAAAAAAAAAACAAAATAAAAAAAAAAATTTTGAACAGATGTTAGATGGCATTTTGCGGGACCGATTTGTGTGTGGCATGGTCTGGTCTTGCAAGGTCTCCGGCGAAGCCTTCTAGCCGAACCCGAATTGACGGTGCAGCGGGCCATGGAACGAGCCGTCACTAGTGAAGCAGCCGCTGCGAGTGCGTTGTCGAGCAACGAGTGCATTCACGGAATAAGTTCAAGTTGCGCGGGTTGTGGGGGTCGGCACGTCCGCAAGAAGTGTCCGTTCCGTAACGCCACTTGTCATTCCTGTGGTCGAACTGGCCACATACATCGCGTATTCCGCAGTACAGTCAAGCTGGGTCAACAAAATCTTCATCTCCTACGTCCAGTAACATGCGTAGCAACAGGCCATCGCACGGACTCGTTCATCAAATAGTTCCGGTGGTCAGCCCCAAGAAATCCGTGGCCGTGGTAATCAACGGTCGCTCATGCCAGTTCGAAGTTGATTCCGGGTCGCCCGTCACCATCATGAAGGAACCTTCGTATCGGTACATCTGGCCAAACGGTAATCCCGATCTCGTCAAAAGTCAAATAAAGCTAAACGACTACCAACGTAACCCCATTCCGGTCAAGGGAATCACCGACACGTCAATCCACTACAATAATCGCCGTATCAGTAATCTTCCATTGGTCGTCACGTCCGGCACCTGGTCAAATCTTCGAGGATGCAACTGGTTTGAACCTCTCGAAATCCGCATAGAAGGCATTTATGGCGTGCAGTGCGGCAATGGATTCGCGAAAACTCTTAGGAAATTCGATCATTTGTTTTCATCAGATCTTAGTTGGTATACGGGGCCGCTAGTGGCCCTCAAAGTGGACCAGGAATTTCCGCCGGTCAGACTACCGCCGCGTTGAATTCCTTACCCACTCCTTAAGCCATATGAAGAAGAGTTGGTCCGTCTCTGTGCCCAAGGAATACTTGAGCCTGTGGAGTACTATGAGTGGGCCACTCCGACGGTTCCCATAGTCAAGAAAGATGGTTCCATTCGCATTTGTGGAGATTATAAATCTACGCTTAACAGAGCGGTACAGCCGCATTGCCATCAAATTCCTGCAATCAACCCGCTATTAGCTTCGATAGAAGGAGGCTAAATTTTCGCAAAAATAGATTTGGCCCAGGCTTATCAACATTTGGTAAAAGACGAAAAGTCAGCTTTGATACAAACAATTGCTACTCACAAAGGAGCATTTAAGGTAACAAGACTACAATTCGGAATTAGCAGCCCCAGGAATATTCCAAAGCTACATTGAAAGAATACCAGACTGCAAAACATACCGGGCGTCTTTCCGTATTTTGACGATATTGTAATAATGGGTAAATTAGAAGAAGAACTTGCGAGTAGATTTCGAATTTCTAGCCCGTATAGACCAGGCATGATTACGTCAAGGACAAATGTCAGTTTGGGGTATCTTCCATCGAATTTCTTGGATTCAAAGTTGACGCTCTGGGCATTAGGCCATCAGCCGACAAAGTTAGAGCCATCCATGAGGCGCCACCGCTAAAAGAGATAAAACAGTTGCAAGCGTTTCTGGGATTGACTAATTTTTATCACTCATTCTTACCCCAGGAGGCCATCATTGCGGAGCCACTGGTGACTTCTAGACTTCATCTTGACTTCTAGACAAGAACGTATAATGGACATGGCGTCCAGAGCACCAAAAAGCATCCGCAGAACTAAAGAAACTTATCGCATCGGATGCGGTCCTAATCGGATGCGGTCATTACTCTCCGGACCGCCCACTGATCTTAACTTGCGATGCGTCACCATACGGGTTAGGAGCAGTACTTAGCCACGAAATGGAAGATGGGACACAGGAACCGATTGCGTTTTACTCTCGCACGCTGTCAAAGGCAGAGAGGAACTTCTCGCAGCTCGACAGAGAAGCGGTAGCATTAGTCACAGGTGTCAAAAAATGTTATAACTATTTATATGGAAGGAAGTTCACGCTTATTACAGATCATCGCCCACTGCTGGGAATCTTTGCGATAGAGAAGCAGATTTCCTAAGCCGCTGCCCAACGTCAGAAATACACCATGAGCCTCGAACAGAAGAAGTTTTCATGATCGAATGGGCAACTGATCCCACAGGCAGGGATCGTTACACGCGCACCATCCGGGAATCGTTAGAATCGTTAGGCCCTGTCTGGATGCAGATATCGAAAAGGCGGTGAGTCAATGTTTAGCGTGCCAACAAACGAGAAATTCTCCCCCACAATCGGACGTACATCACTGGGAGTCTGCCAAGAAACCATGGTCCCGCCTGCACACTCATATTGCCGGACCGTTTCGAGGGAACACATTTGTGTTAGTCGTCGAATCTTTTACGAAGTGGCTTGAAGTTTGCCTCGTAAAATCGACATCCGCGTCAGCTGCAATCACCTTACTTAGGCAACTGTTCGCAACCCATGGCTTTCCGGATGAAATCGTACTCGACAACGGAACTGCTTTTACCTCCGAGGAGTTTAAGTTGTTTACGAAAAACAATCGGATCCGTCACATCCGATCCGCACCGTTCCACCCTGCAACCAACGAACGAAGAGTTACTTGAAGAAACTAGATCCCAAACTACGCCCCATTCCGACACAAAGCATTCGCCAGCGGAGTTACTGTTCAATAGGGAGCTTAAGACATTCTTTGACAAATTAAGTCCAGGCGAAAGATCATATGGTAAGATCTGCGATGCCCAAACTAAAAAGACTTTTGTTACAGGCAGCCCTGTTTGGGTCCGAAACTATACAAGCGGTCCCAAGTGGCTTGAGGGCCACGTCTCGAAGCGAACGGGACCGATTTCCTATTCGGTGTGACTCGAGGACGACCGAACAGTCAGGCGACATCTGGATCAGCTGCGATTGCGCAGTCCAGCCAAAACTTGCTGTTCCACTCCAACCCCAGCTGACGCGGTAGCTGGCGGATCCACAACTCCAGCTGGGCCACAGCGTTCGCCTGAGCCTGAGCAGATCGGCCTGTGACCGTCGCCGCCCCCAGTTCTACGATCTGTCTGGGTGTTAAGGAATGTTATGTATGCAACTGCATTCTCTCGTGCGGCGATTTCGTTCGACAGTCTTTACTCAATCGTGAGCCCCTGCTGATCTCGAGCTGCAGTCACGGCAATCCATCAATTCCTCGTCATTATAATAACCCCCTGTACTAATTGCTACTCCTATTCTCATAACTGAATTACTTAAATAAATTTAATATATGCTTGCGTATAAGTATTTAACTTTTCGTTTCCAACTCACTGACGACGTGAGTTGTAATTGTGTATTTCCAAAAATTGTGCACACATACATATGTATTTCCAGAAAGTTGTACTGTTTTCTGCCAAGTTGCACGGTTTTCATTCAGTGCTCTGTTTGAGTTTTGCTTCGGGTATAAGTATTAAACTTTTCGTTTCCAACTCAATGACGACGAACAAGTTTCATGACGAAACCAACAACTGAAGTTCAATCTTAGTCAAATTACACATTGTGTTCATGTATTTGTGCACACATTTTTTATTTCGTGTATTTCTAGAAATTGTGCACACATACATATGTATTTCCAGAAAGTTTTACTGTTTTCTGCCAAGTTTCACAGTTTCCATTCGAGGATAATAGTAGAAAACAATAAAATTGTTATGAAAAAAATCGATCGCGGTGAATATAGTCTTTCTGAAGGACGCAGTTCTCTGTGGCACACTCTATCCGAAATCAAAAATAAACTCCACATATTGCGAAGCGGTTGAGAACTTGCTTAGAAACGCTAAAATGGGAAGTCGTACCCCATCCGACGTATAGCCCAGACATAGCCCTTTCTGATTATCACCTATTCAGATCTATTACGGACGGTTTGGCTGAGCAGCATTTTACATCTCACGATTCGTGGATCGCCTTAAAAGAAACGGATTTGTTTCGACACGGATTCCGTATGCTGACACAACGATGGGAAAATGTTGTGACTAATGATGGATAATGTTTTAAATAATACACATTGCACGGTTTTTTTTCTGGTAAATGCTAAAAAACCGAAAAACGTATACAGGTAGACAGAGCACATAATTTTGAACTGCATTGAACACAACGAACATTTCTATCACACGTGTCATAACCGAATCACTCGAGTAAACAGTAGATGATTAAAATCAAAACTATTATACTCGAGAAAAAAAGTCCTTGAATTCTAAGTTAGCAACAATTAAACGCAACGCGTTGGCAGCAATCGCATCAAACGATTTGATCGAAGCCTACTTCGCCCATAGCTTGAACTTGATTGTGATTGCCGAGAGAAAATAGGTTCATGTAAAATCAAATCCCCTGACGTTGAAGTTACTTGAGTTGAATCGAACTCGTTGTGTCAAATGGTTTGAATTGATTTCATTGCCATTTGGGCATGAGTCTTCGCTCATATTTAATTATACTTGTTTCCGTTCTCTGATATACAATGAGCTCTATAATAAATATAGAATATTGTAGATGAGATCTAGTGATAGTTAAGACATCTCTAAGAAAACCATTACCATAAAATAAAATTGCCAATATAACATAATATGGGTTTTCTTCAAAAAAATGAAATATTATACTTTATGAAAAAAAAACTAAGAAAGCAATATATAGCTTTCCCTTCAAAATATACAATAAAGAAATATATAAATTATAAATTTATACATTTAAATTAAACCAAAATACCTCAAGAAAAAGGAGTTTTCCTTTTTTAATGTTATATTACTTTTTAAATTTGGGTTGCTTAGCGGAGGTGCGGGCTGGACTGTCTAATTAAGATCTACTGAAGCTTCCCGGTATGATAATCAAGGCCAATAAAACCAGAGAACCAATGTTTTAAGGTCTTAAACAGATTTTTCCAGACCCAGTAGCATTTCAATGCGTGTATTTATAATTTACTTGCATTTACCTTTTCCATATTTTGAACTTAAACGTGTAGATTCTTTAATAATGGTTGCCAGTAAAAAGGTGAGCTTTTATATTGCACATTGAATAGATTATAGTTTACTGATTTCGGTTTTGGGGTATAAACTTACATACAAACATAATCTCATTTATATCAATCGTTTTTCGTAAATAAACAAAGTTTTTTCTTACAAATTCAAAGGTATTAAATTAATCCTATTTTTTTAACTGCAGTTAACGTAATTATGACGTCGTTGTACTTAATTTTTTTCAATTCGTACCCACCTCCGCCTTAGCGGATTTTATATATGTGGCTCAGGAGTTCGAAGGAACTTGGTGTTCCTGCTGATGTGTTGAGAAGCGATGCTGCGGTTCGTTTCTGTTAATACTGGCATTTACGAGTTCATTACCATTCACATTCTGTAGTTCGGACTCGCTCTTTACTCCCGGTCCAGAAGCTAACCTAAAAGCTACTTCCGTTTGGGAACGCAAAATTGCTTCTGCATGGTGAAGCCGAAGGGCGGCTTCCGGATCTTGTTGGTGAGAACTAGGATGCAAATGAGGGTGTGAGAGCTGGGATGTGGGAATCACTGAATGCTGTGAATAATTAGATGCTTGGTGATGTTGATGTTGGTGGTGCTGATGAAGAGCATCTATAGAATGCATCCCAACCAGTGAGGGGTCTGAGTCGACGGAGGCGCGCATCATGTGAACATTCATGTTCATAGCGACTGTCGCAGCAGATGTTGGTTCACTATGCATGTGCAAGCTTGGCACGCTTATTGGCGGTGAACGTTGAGGGAGACAATTGGAGTTGGGTGGATGTGAATTTCCTAAAAAATGTGACAATTGCGACTGTTGATTTTGGTTGCCTTGCGGTTGCTGCTGATGTTGCGGGTGCAGATGCGTATGTGAATGCGTTTGATCATTTTGCTGTAAAGTAAACGGTATTCCAATATTTTAGATTTTTATTCAAAAAATTTGATGTTTTAGATGTGAAAATTATAAGAAACGCCACATAATCTACCTTTACAACTACCTTAACATATTTACTTCTTTGGAATGTTCATTCCTAAAAAATTATTTTTACTCATTTGCTTGTAATATACAATTCAAGATATGCAAGATATACGTATAATATCTTGATTTTTTATACCCGAGATTTTGAGGGTATTATAATTTTGGTCGAAAGTGTGCAACGCAGTGAAGGAGACATCTCCGACCCTATAAAGTATATATATTCTTGATCAGGATCACCTTCTGAGTTGATATAAGCATGTCCGTCTGTCTGTCTGTCTGTCTGTCCGTTTCTACGCGAACTAGTGTCTCAGTTTTAAAGCTATTGTCTTGAAACTTCGCACACACCTTTCTTTCTTTTGCATCGGCTGATCGGCCGACTATATCCTATAGCTGCCATATAACTGATTGATCGGAAATGCTAAAACTCTGGTGTTTTTAGAGTTAAAGGGTTCGAATTTTGTACGAATGCTACTTTTGCCAAAATAGTACGACCCATCATTTCATAAGAATCGGCCGACTATATCTTATAGCTGCCAAATAACTGATCAATCGGAAATGACGCAACTTTCGTTTTTTTGCAAATAGAAAGTTGGAACTTTGTACAGATTATATTTTTCAGTCAGTTGATCCCGCCTACCAAATTTCATAACAATCGGCCTACTACATAACAAGCTGCCACATAATTGAACGATCGGAAATGGTATTTGGTGAAAATACCAACATTTGTATTTTTGAAGATTATATGTATATTATATATTCTCAGGTTATATTATTATACTCTCAGAATGATCGGCCCACTAAATCCGATTTTTGCGATATGTATCCGGTTTTAACTGTAAGGGTATATCAACTTCGGCTCCGCCCGAAGTTAGCTTTCTTTTTTTTTAACTTATGAATTTGAATTTGTGTTTAACGAATATGCATAATCTTTTTATTAAAATAATCTATGTTATGTTCCTAACTGAGTTGATAAAATTTTTTTTTTTTTTTTAAACGTTTAATTTATCTTACTTGTTGCTGGTAACCGGTGGAGCCGCTGCTGGAATTGTTCATACGCATAGCAGCAGCGAGATTTACTACAGCTGCTTGGACTGCCGCATTGGGAACTGCCGTTCCGTCAGCTACGTCCTGCGGTCGCGATGCTGCAACTGCTGCAGCAGCTGCTGCCATTAGAGACATTTGGTTTGCTACGTGTAGATCTGTTTCTATATTGTATTGGCTGCAACCGGGTAGACGAAACTCGGTCGGTTTTCCAGAATTACAATTGTTATTGTTGGTGCAACTATTGTTATTGTTTGTGCTACTAATGTTGTTCTGGTTACTGTTTTCAGTTTCACTAAGTCCATGTTCAATATCTTGATCGGAAGCGGTGGATGAGGATAGGCGTCCATTAGATGAACATTCGGAATTAGCCAATGGAGAAGGGCACTTTGAGTTGGATCCTTCTGAGTTGCGACCCATGGATAAAATATTTGCGGTATCTCCCACACCTATTCTTCCACAATTCCCGCCGCTACTTGCTGCTAATGTTACTGCTAGGATGGATTCTCGCTCTCGCTGTTCAGCTGCCGCACGAGACTGAAATTATAAGATTACATTAAACATTAGAGCCAAAAACAAAATTAATAATTAAAAAATACCAGATGTGCTGAAAATTTCCCTGGCAAAACATTTTGAGTTAATTAGCCCAGATAAAAGCCTTTCAGGTTTAAGTCGTAAAATTTTGAATGGCTAATGGCCAAAAGTTAAGGATTTTATTTCAGAGCACTATGGTTCAGGCAAATTATCACTCTTTCATTTCTCTTTCATTACTCTTTCAGCAGCCTCCACTGGACCATAAACTCACGATCGCAACTGTGCCTAGTTACTACAATTTACTACTCTACAATTCAGTCCTAAAGCCAATCTGGACGTATGGCTCCCAGCTGGGGGAAACGCCAGGAGCAGCAACATAGACATCATGCAGCACAATCAAAAATCTGGAGAGCTATCACTGGGGCACCTTGGAGATCTGGGCATCCTCGCTGTGAAAGATGAAATCCAGAAGCAAAATGAGTCATACAAGGAAAAGTTGTCTTCGCACCCAAATTTTCTCGCTCGGGAATTGACTCGGGTTTCTAGCGTATCCCGATTGCGACGCAACGACCTCTCAACCCAGCAATAGAATTTTTGGGGCCGTCTAACTCTGTATCAGTCATTATGACTGTTAGTCAAGTTAAGAATATACGATTTTATACACCTCTTGTAAGTCTCGCAATGAAAAGAATCAAGAAATAAAATAAAAATCGTTTTGTCATACCGTTCGTTTTGGCATACCTTACAGTTGAGATCGGATATATATAAAATATGTATATGTATTATTAATGTGGATATATGAATATATGTAAGTAAAGGGTGGCCCATATAGCGATTGCTTTTTGAACTATCGATAATTTTGACTTTGACATTCAAATGTCATTGTCAATGTGTCAGATATTTAGCAGAAGTTTTGTGGTTTACCAAAATGGTTAAGTTTACGCTTGAAGAAAATTGGGAAATATTGAAACTTCAACCATAACTGCAAAAAAATTGCGGTCAAAATTTGGAAAAAATGAAACGCCTTCCAGGCTGTTTTTGGATAGTTTTGTGAACCGTGTGCGTGAGACTGGATCATTGATGGATAAAAAACAAACTATCGATGAGGTGCCAAAAGTGTCAATGACAATCCGTGGAGGTCAACTCGGCACCGTGTTCAAGCATTGGACATTTCGCGCACTTCCCTGCCACGAATTTTGGCCAAAGTCGGCGATGTCATCTGGCCGCAGCTGCGATTTGACCCGTAGAATTAGTTTTTGTGGGGTGCCGTCAAGGATAAGTGTTACGCCAATTACGCAAGGCCAATTGACGACATAAAGCAAGAGATTAAAGTGGCCATCAGTGCCACTAAAGGCCTTACCTAAGGGTAGCGTTGCAGCGAAGATCTTTGAGACAAGAGCTCGGAGAGGTCTTTAAGGGCGCCAAGTTCGTTGCACTAAGCTGTCGTGCGGTCCCCCGCAGACCCCGAGATCCATAGAGCTTTAAGTTAGACTTCGACTAGAAACCCCTACAATGGGCAATACATAGCTTTAAGCCTTTCACATCGGTGGGTTCTGATGGGATAACTCTCGCACAAATCCAACATGCGGAAAAGATTGCCATGAACTGGCTCTAAGATATCTTTAAAAGATCCATTACCTTAAGTAAATTTCCACAACCGTGGCTCAGGTCACGGATTATGTTTATACCGAAAGCAGGCAAGCCATCGCAGACAATCAGCCTATCCTCCTTCCCTTTTAAAACCCTAGAAAGGATCCTAGTGAGATTCACTCAAAGCCAAACCTTCATATCAAAAGCATAACATGAATACAAATAGGGAAGATCCCAAAAAACTTCTCTCCACGCGCTCATCTCTAGGATAGAAAGAGCAATATACCAAAACGTGTATGCTCTCGTGGCCTTCCTAGACATTGAGGGGGCTTTCAACAAGGTTCTCTTAAGCACCATAACTAACGCCCTGACGTCTCTGGGAGTAGATGGCAACTTGGCGAGACTCATTGATCAATTACTAATTTCCAGGACATTGATGGACTAGGCACATTAACCTTCTCAAAGGCCGTCAGCAGACGAACCCCGCAAGGAGGAGTCTCCCCCCCTATAATGGAACATAGCCATCAACTCGATTCCGTGTAATATGGAAGAGGGATGGAAGAGAGTTACCATTATTTTCATGGGAAAATACCCTCAGTCTCTTTGCGACCTGGGACCTTTCTTGTGAAACTGGACACTCAGAAATGGCCTGGGAGTAACGAGCGAAAAATAAAAAAAGCTAGTCCTCTTCAGTAGAGCTAGTCCTCTTATCAGACAATATCACCTTCAGCGACAGCGCAAAGTCCCTAAAGGTGGTACTAGATAGGAAGCTAAACTGGAATCTTAACATAGAAGAAAGGTCGAAGAAAGCCGCTATAGATCTCTTTACCTCCAAAAAAGCAATAGGTCTAAAATGGCAAGTCCACTTACATTGTGAGCTGGATCTACTCTGCCATAGTCAGACCCCTACTTCTGTATTGGGTCCTGGTATGGTGGCCAGCCCTCAAAACAAAAACTACCTTAAAGAAGTTGGTAGCACCTTAAAAAAAAAAAAATAGAAGGTGTATCATACACTCCGAACAACTAGCATCAGAGCCTCCTTTAGAGTACCCAATTACTGCAGCCTCTTTTAGAGGACACTCAGGCTTGAGGGAAACACTAAAGCATCTAAATTCGTTCAACCTCGCATGTACCGAATTTAAAAAAAATTCAACTTGACTGGGAATCTGTGCCAAAAGGCTGGTTGGCCCTCCAAATCTGGCCCAATATTTCAAGGAAAAGAATATCCCAATTATTAAGGATGTATAGGACCAGAAACAGTAATGCAACTGGAGCCACCACCGGGCACTGCTTAGTGGGAACACTGGCTAGGCGAATGAATTCACCCCATAACGGTATCACAAGGGACCGAACCCGATCTAAGTGTGTCTGTTTTTTTAGGAAAACCGTCAGCCGTCCTAAACTAATCTAACCTAACCTACGTTTGCCAAGCTTGGTCTAAGAAATGTTGTCTATCGTCTGCATCTCAATCCATTTCCCCTGCGTGGGCGGGTCCAGCTTCTGTAGCAACACCTGGGCTGATAGACACTCACCCATGATAGAAGGGGCCCGCATATGCGTTGAAATTATCGAACAGCTCACGGAGTCCTCTCGATGGCAAACCTTTCCCTGATCGCAAATTAAATATTTGCTGTTCTTGCGCTTGAAAAATTATACGGTGGTTTCTAAACCTCTTATTTAAAAGCACCAAAGCCACACCATAGTTATTGCCTGCCAATTCTAGTAAGCGATTTATTTCTTACGCTAAATCACGCAAGCAGAACCGAAGTTAAACATTTAATTCGCAAGGGCACCAATCTTTAAAAACTTAATGTTGCGCATCTGCTATAAAACGGGGAGGAATGACCCAATTTTTGTGTTTTTGATATCTTTAAGTAGAAGTGGAAGGAACTTGATAAAGATTATATTTTAGGCAAACTGATCCTGTCAGCTAAATTTCATCAGCAGATCATATATCTATAGGTATATCATCAACAGATCATACATCTAATATCAGCAGACTATGTTTCATAACTTTCATATAACCAAACTATCAAAAATAAAAAAAAGGTTTTTTCTACTTTTTTCTATAAGAAATTTTTATTTTATAATGAAATTCTCATAAAGATCGGTCAACTATACAAGTATATTGACGTTATGTTTATACATGCTGTTTATACATGCTTTCCAACTTACCAAGACGTACTGGGCTGCAAATTGATGTTTGGGATCCATCCGCATTGACTCCATGTGAGAGAGCAAACCTATTAAGGAAAATTCTGAAATGTATAGATCATCCCGTCAAA
Organism: Drosophila bipectinata; assembly: GCF_030179905.1. Lineage (NCBI taxonomy): Eukaryota > Metazoa > Arthropoda > Insecta > Diptera > Drosophilidae > Drosophila > Drosophila bipectinata. Next base: position 13,669,567 of record NC_091740.1, on the reverse strand, counting down.
CTGCTGTATAAAGGATTACCGTTTTCATGAGTGAAGACAGCTTGACAAACGCTACAGGGCCACATGCGCAAGCTGTTTGTAAGCTGTGAGGTCTCAGCATGGCAGGCTAGATGTTTTCTTAAAGAGCCCTCATTAACATAATGTTTTCCACACACTGGACAGGGATGGTTGGCTGTTCTTCGTTTTCCAATATAGCTGTCAATCAAATTGGGGACACTGGCAGTAGTAGGATGGCTTACTTGGGTACAGTTTAAATCGGGTGCGCCCATGGAAATCGGTTCAGTTCCTGTATGTACATTTCCTTTTTCCGTTTCTCCCTGATTTACTTCACTCACTTGCGCTAAAGCTAAAAAAATTACAAATATAATATATTTCACTTAAGATTTATAGAGGCTGATTTTATTTTTATACCCTTACAGAGGGTATTATAATTTTGGAAGACATCTCCGAACCTATAAAGTATAGATATTCTTGATCAGGATCACCTCCTGAGCTGATATAAGCATGTCCGTTTGTCCGTCTGTCTGTTTCTACGCAAGCTAGTCTCTCATATTTAAAACTATCGACTTGAAACTTTGCACGCACCCTTTTCTTTGCACGCAGTATATAAGTCGGAACGACCGGGATCGGTTTTTGAATAACCGGAATCGGTTTTTTTCGTTTTTTTTAATATAGAAAGCTGGAACTTAGTACAGATTCTATTTTTGGTCAGTTAACCCGATCTTTTCAATTTCATAAGGATCGGCCAACTATATCTTATAGCTGCCATATAACTGAACGATCGGAAATGGTTTTTGGTAGAAATACCAACTTTGGTATTTTTGAAGATAGAAGTTTGGGACAACTACATATATCCGATATTTGCAATGTATAGCCGGTTTTAACTGCAAGGGTATATCAACATCGGCTCCGCCCGAAGTTAGCTTTCCTTTCTTGTTAAGTAACGAAATCAAACTACGTTTTTGAAATATTTACATAATACCCTAGACCAGTGGTCGGCAGGGCCCTATTCCAAGGGCATAGGAAATTTCTATGCCCGAGCTCTGCAACACACACACAGCATAAATTTGTGAGACGTCATGCACACAGCTTACTTTCTGGTGTTCGTTACTAATACTAATGCGTTAAAATGATATTAAATTATTTAGTACCGAAAACTGTCCTAAACTATGTTTATATATACGAGAATATTTGCTTATACCAGGTCCGAGTACCTTTCCGGTCCGAGTATATAAGGGAGTATTGTATCGTATTGTATTGTATTGTATTGTATCGAATGATTTGTATCGGGATAATGTATATAATAGGGAGGAAGAAAAATGACCGAAACCATAAAGTATATCTGTTCTTGATCATAGCTGTAGTAACCCGTAAGTTCCCCCTCAATAAGGACAGGTTATTTCCAATTTAGATTATAGAACAATTGATTTATTTAAGAAATAATTGTGTCGCGTCTGCTCCGCACGCTCGGTCAATTACAACTAACTCTCCCCCTGCTCTGTCACTCCGCTCGCGCTCTCCTTGCCATTCTCGCCGCTCTCCTGCATGACATCGCCGCTCATTGCCGGCTCCCACATCCCTCCTTTATTGATAAGTTTTAGCTTCAAGGATGGGGCAGCCAAAGGAGCCAAATCTTCTGGGGACTGTCTAAGCCGATGACCTATTCCTTCTTCGACGTCTTGGTAATCCTGAGTAGATGTCATCTTCGGTTGAGGGCTGCTTAACGATGAGTCTCCAGATGTATCCAGGTGGCTTGCGTTGATTGGTATTTTCTTGAGGTGCGATACATTTCTCGTAAGAGTCCTACCCCCTGCCCTAATTTTAACTATGTTTCTGTCTTTTTCAACAACCTCGAATTCGGTATCCTTAAAATTCGGAGTCAACTTACTAGGAAAAACTACATTTTTCAAGAGTACTTTATCCCCTACGTTTATCACGGCTTCCCGTGCTCCCCTCTTCTTATCTGCCTCTTCCTTTCCTTTTTCTTTTAACATACAATCCCTGTCCCTTTCGGCCGAGTCTGAAACCTCTTCATCAATATCACCTATACATGGAACCTTGTCGCGGATAACCCTATTAAACATCAGTTGGGGGGGGCTACTCCTGTTGTGCCATGTGGAGTAACGTTGTGCATGAGTACAAATTTCTGGATTTCTTCCTTGTAATTCTTTGAATTAGAGTGTGCTATCTTCAACCGTTTGACCAAAGACCGATTCATGTTTTCCACTTCCCCATTAGCCTGGGGCTTATAGGGTGGAGTCTTCACCTGTTCTATACCGCAAGTTTTGCAGTATTCCTCGAATTCTTGACTTATATACTGCCGTCCATTGTCAGTTTTTAAGTATTTTGGGTAACCTAATCTACAGAATATTTCCTTCATTACTTCAATTAAGCTTTTTGTGGAAATTGAGCGTAAAAATTTGAACTCCATATAGCGGGAATAGTAGTCAATAAACACTACAACAAACTCGTTGTTTGGTAGGGGCCCCAATATGTCTGATGCTTCCCAAATCCATGGGCCTGTTGGAAACGGGTTCCTATCCTTTGGTGCTGGCTTAGGGCATTGGGAGACCAGCAGACAATCTCTGCAGCGTTTGACATAGTTCTCTGCATCACGATCAATTAGAGGCCACCATACCTTGGATCGCAGACGCCTTTTCATAGCTGACTCTCCCGGGAGCCAGCTCAAGCGCTTGGTTCCGAAGTGATTGAGGAATAACAATTCGGTTACCTCGCAAAAGAAGGGGTCCTATTGCTGATAACTCAAATCGTACAGCAGTTTTAGGGATCCTGGTTTCCATGAGTCGCACTCCAGACAGGCCTTTGCATCGATCATTTCTTCGTCCTTTACCGAATGCTTTGCAATTTCCGAGATAGTCATTGATTGGGGAATGCTGTTCTCGATCACTTGTAATATGCTACAATCCATTTCTTTTTCACCAGAGTCGGATGCTGATAACGGACAAAGTCGGGATAGAGCGTCGGAGATGTTCTCTTTTCCCGCTTTGTAGACTACTTTAAAATCAAAGGACTGTAGCCGTAGCAACCATCTTTCTATGCGCGCAGGAGCTCTCGATGTCGGTTTAAAAATAGCCTCCAACGGTTTGTGATCTGTCACTAGCTCGAAATGAAGTCCTGCTAAGTAAAAGTAAAATTTCTCAACAGCCCAGACTAGAGCCAGACTTTCTTTCTCCGTTTGAGAATAACGTCTCTCAACGTCCGACAAAGCTTTACTAGCGAATGAAATAATTAAGGTGTCCGCATTTACAGAGAACTGCAACAGCACCGCTCCCAGTGCTACAGGACTGGCATCTGCTATTAGGCGAGTTCGATTTAGCGGGTTGAAGTATGCAAGGTTTGGTACTTTTTCCAGTCGATCCTTTAAGTTCCGAAAAGCATCTCTTTCCGTTTCGCCCCAGCTGAATTTCGAATCCTTCCTCACTAATTTTCTCAGCGGATCCGTGTAATCTGCCAGGTCTGGGATAAATTTTCCCACGTATGTCACCAAACCTAGGAAACTCCGAGTCTCTTCCTTGTTAAGTGGTTCTCGAAACATTCTAATCACATTAATTTTATCCGGGTCCACTTCGATTCCCTCGTCAGAAATAATATGACCAAGGAACTTGAGTTTGTTTGTTTTCCAGATGCACTTCTGATCGTTTCGTAAAACGCCGCTTTCTTTAAATGTGTTACAAACCTCTCTTACAGTCTTGTCATGTTCTTCTTCGCTAGCTCCAAAGATTATTACATCGTCAATATAATTCATGACATTAGTAAACGGTGCTAATAGCTGCTCGAGGTGACGTTGGAAAATTTCTGGAGCAGAGTTAATTCCGAACATCAGCCGCTTGTACCGAAAGAGTCCTTTTGGTGTTATGAACGTCATAATTTCTCTGCTGGCCTCGTCCAGTTCCAGCTGGTGATAAGCGTCTTTCAGGTCTAAGCGCGAAAAGTATTTTGCGTCCTTTAGTTTGGGCATAAAAGACTCAAAGGTCGGTAGTGGATAATTTTCTCGACGAATGGCCTTATTCGCACGACGCATATCAATGCACAGCCGAATATCGCCGTTTTCCTTAAAAGCCAGGACAATGGGGGATATGCACGAGCTCGGACCTGTAACTGATTCGATGATGTCCCGACTTAAACTCTCTTCCAGCTTAGCGGCAACTTTTTCCTCGAGTGCCACCGGGATTCTTCGAACTGGCTGCTGAACTGGAATGGCTTGGGGGTCAATCCATAGTTTTATTTTAACCCCTTTCAATTTAGGGAATGGTGTGGTCATTTCCACTCGATTGACATCTAGACCTAGCCGAAGAACGTTCAGCTTATTGGCGTTCTCTCGGCCCAGTAGCGACTGCCGTCCATTTTTCATTACGAAGAATGTTGCAATCACCTCGACATTCGGCACAGCTGATATCGGCGCTTCAAAAACGTAAATTACTTCAAGTAATTGTTCAGAAGCATATCCTCGAAATTGTTTCTGAGAATGCGATCTAATGTTGAAGATTGCTGTAGGTTCTTTGTTAATCCTTGCACAATCTGATTGACTAATAAGGTTAAATTTCGATCCAGAGTCAATAATGAGAGCAATGTTGTGACCCCCTATTTGGCAGTTTATGAGTTCTTCTTCTTCGTCCCTGTAGATCTTAAAACAATTCGCACATTCCTTCTTCCGTTTAGGATCAGCGCTCTCATCTTCCACACAACGAATATCATTTCGGCGGCGCTTCCTATTTTCGTGTTTCGGCTGAGCATATTGTGTTGTTCTGCATTGTCGTGCAAAATGACCTATCTTGGAACATTTGTTACATTTAGCTGCTCGGGCCGGACAGGAGTAATCGCTATTTGCATGCCCCATTCGACTACATCACGAACACTCCAGATTTGGCCTTATTTTCCGAGCAGTAATTTTATTGATTGAATCGCTAGTGATAGGTTTCGTCAGCATGGCTTCAGATTGTTTGCTTATTTGTTCCTCGACCTGGCACGCTTCAATAACATCGTCCAAGGAGTATTCCCTACCCAAGAGTTTCTTCAATTATTTATCAATTATTTTGTCTTTTAGGCAGATTTCCTCAATCTCCACTTTAGATTGGCCGAAAGAACATTTATAGATTTGTTGTCTTAGTCGTAAAATAAACTTTGAGAAATTCTCTGACTCATGTGGTGATATACTTCAAAATAGATGCCTTTCAAACGTTGAATTTTGTTTCGGCGAAAAGTAGGCATTTAATTTCTCCACCAAAACAGTGAAGACGTCGATCTCCCCGTCCTTGTCATCCTATACCAGTGCACCTGGTAACGAGAACGCGACAGCTTGCAATTGTACCCCACCTACGTGAAGGAGTTTAGTTCTCTTCATTTTGGGTGACACGATCTGTTCAGCCTCCATCGAGATAGTGAACGCTATAAACCATTTCTCCCATTCATTTCGAAGGACCGATTTCTCAATTGCTTCACATAGGAAAGGTTTTAAATAATTTTCCGCCATCCTGAGGTCGTGCGTTTGTGTTTGCTAGATTTTAGACAACGAAACAAAATTTCATTTTAGACTTGAAATTCTGGGCTTGTTTTTACCCAGCCTCTCTTTTTTTTATAGTTATCTAGCTTACGCAAGACCAAACTCTTCCGCACACCCTTTACTAAAAATTGTTCTTTTGGGCTTGTTTACACGCTGCCTCTTTCGACTTGTATTTCACGCAGTCGATTTATTAAACAGCTTACGGAAAACAAAACTCTTCCGCACAGCCTTTCCTATGCACGTTTTCACCTGCTTACATACATAGTTACACATGCATACACATGCGGCTTACAAAAATGTAAATCTTTCACTCAGCCCTTTTTTTCAGAGTAAATTTCTTTTAAGTTATCTGACTTGTTTAAAACTCAGCCTCTCTTTATTGTTTTTTTTTTTTTCTTTTTACTTATGTTTCGTAATTTTGTTTTGCGCTGAACTTTACAAGTATAACAATTACTAATCTCATTTATGTTATACATTATGGTTCTTCTTTCCGTTCCTCCTTTTTTTTTGGGATGGCACTGCCATACGCAGTTTTTCGTTTTACATACATACATACATACATACATACGTATGTACGTTTACATTAGAGGTCTGCATGGATACATTCTTATTGCCTCAGCCATAGAATACATCCGAATGGAATAGAATGAATGAGTGGAAGGGACACAACGAATTGAGTGAGAGGGAGTGTGAGAGTGAGAGAGCATTCTCACTCATAAGCATTCTCTTGCTTTGAAACCGAGTGAGTGGGGGTGGGAAGCAAATAGAGTGCTTTCGGAATGCCGAATGCAACCGAATGTCTCGAATGGTTTTTAACACATTCTATGCATTCTTTTATATTCTTCAGTTGAGCAAAACGTGTAATCTCTATTTCATAATTATGAGTGAGGAACAAGTTGTTGACCCAAAGGTAAATACCCGTGTTAGGTGTGTTTATTCGCGAATGTAGGAATATTCCACATATTATATGTTTTATGTTTATGTTAAGTGTTTTTCTTTCTTTCTTTCTTTTTGCATTTTCTTGTGTTTCTCTTGTCTTTTTTATATTAGTTTTTCAGACTTTTTTGGCGGCAACATTTTGTTGGGAAAATACTAAAATTATAAAATTAACTATATGGGCACAACGCTGCCATTCTGATTACAAAATAAATAAATTATAATAAAATATAATAAAACAAAACATTAAGTTAGTATTTTATTTAAAATACGATTTCTGCAATGCACCCGCTGTTGCTACCAACCTACATCATTGAGAAATATACGTATATTTTCAAATTGTGTTGGTAGCTTAAAGGCTTAGATGTGGACTCCCAAAACCTAAGCACGAAGGTTCAATTCCCAGTGGCGTCAATTCTTATAGAATTTTCAGCAAAATATTTTATCGACTTATTTTTTTTGCATTATTGCAAAAACTTCGTACTGCTTATTAAAATAAGTCATAAAACAATAATAATTTTAATATAATAAATTTTTATAATAATATTAATTAAAGAAAAAAAAAAATTATTTGAAGATTTAATAATATAAAATTTATATTGATTTTTGTCCCTGGCGTTAACTGCACCAATTAGGAACTGATGTGTTGTGATTTAGTTAGCTTGCTACCGTCATATATACCTTCTTCGTTACATGTATGTATGTGTGCGTACGTATTTATGTAATTTTTGAATTATTTTTTTTATTTATGACTAGCGACCCCGGCACACGTTGTTTTGCCCTTTTTTGTTTTCTATAAGGGCTAGCTGTTTTTTCTTCATTTATTTTGGTTAATAAATGTTTTTCAGTATTTCAAGTACATCCAGTAATTTCACGTACAGCAAAATTCCCCTCGCCAATATCTAACAGTTGTTTAGAGAAAGGATGAATCCTGAAGCATTTGATCGCGCATATTCTTGGTCAGTTCTTTTTCAACATTACGCCACAGTTGCGATGATTTTAAGCAAGCATTGAATTCATCAGCGTACGTTAACCGTGAACACCTGAAAGGAGTAACAAAGGGCCGTAAAATAGTTTATCATTGTTCCTTATATCCCTAATTGACCAATCCAATTCCCCAAGCGAATTTTTACGTCCTATAGTGCATTCATCCAAAATATGGGCGCTATGCCCATAGACGATTGTTTTAATGTTGCACACTGCATCTGGATTATTTTGAATGTTCAATGACAGCTTAAGTGCTGAATGAGCTGTTATGCCTCCATCTAATAAGGTTGCTGCAACGCCAGAAGATGCAATGGCCAATGCGTTGCCATTTTTTTTTAATCGTAACTCGACAGGAAGAAGCGTAATAAGGAATGTTCACTTTGGAACTTTCACTTTGAATGTTCACAATAATCACTTTGGAATAAGCAGAATTTTCAACATCAGGCTCTTACTGGAATGCTAGTCGAAGAAATTGCCCAGATGTGAATCCTCGATAAACTTGTTGCCGTTGTTAGTTAATTCTTCTTCTAACTATTAATCTGTGCGCTTCTCTTCTGTGAAAAGTGGCCTTTGTTGATTATGTTCATCTCGTGCATCTTTGTGATTCACGTAACTGCGCCATGCTTACACGCGCCTTTTCATTACCTTTATAAATTTGTTCTCCTGATCTCGTATTCTTCTATCTCGCGCAGCTCTAGAATTGACTGTTTGATGACTAAAATTGGGCCAATTGCATATCACCGCTTTCGTTTGCAGTATTTTGTATTCTTCTTGCATTATGGCTTTGTCGGGAAAGATTCGATCGTCTTGGTCGCGGCATTATAAATTAAACATCCGAATCAAATCGATTGCTGCAGAACGCGACTGCCTAACTCTCAATCGTGTTCGCTCAAGCCTAGCTGCTGACATTTTGACATTTGACATTTTCATTTGACATTTTCTTGTGCATCTTTCGATTGTGATTCACGTAACTGCGCCATGCTTACACGCGCCTTTTCATTACCTTTATACATCTAGATAAATGTATAAATACATAATATCGTACATAAAAATATGATACGTCACGCTCACAGCCTACTTACTTTTATTCATTACTATAAGTGGAGTATAGTTCGGTGGAGTATAATTCGCGCTGTCGAACTCTCTAAGCTACCTCCCTACCAATTTTCACTCAAATCTGTTCTTCCGTTCTTGATTTATAAGTGGTGTAGAAGAAGAAGAAGATAGATAGATTAATATATGTAAGTTATCCAACCCATAAATCCAGGCCACTTATGGCTTTTCAAACTCTGCATTTGCCTACGGCTTTCTCTTTGCCTCTGAGGTCCGACCTCGGTTCCCCATAAACAAATCAAAATCAAAAGTAAACATCAGCTTCCCTCCGAAGCCCAATCAACGCTTAATCGCGATCAGCTTAAACGAATTTCACAATGTGGTTGTCAAATCTAATGTCAAATATTATGATTGCGTTCAGAAATTTAACTTAAGATTTATAATTTAACGTTTGTGACAAAACTTAAGATTTATCTTTCGATTTCTATATAGTCTTATTAAAAAAATAATCGGACAGATTAACAACTGAAGTTAGCTAAAATTAATTTTCTCGAAGCTATATGAAGCTGTGAGACTATGCAATTTTGTCGCGTTCGCGATTCACTTTCACTTTTGTTGAGTTTCGGAACGCGATATTAGATCCTCCAACGCGCATGCGAATTTGAACTTTATACAGCGGTAATAAATTACAAATTGACTCTCCATTTTATTTAGAAAACGTTTGTATGGGAAATAGAAAAATACTGTTTTGAGGATTTTCCCGGCAAATATTCGAATTTTTCTCACCTTTTAAGGGGAGGGTAAGGTATTAAATTTTTTTTTTTTCATTTTTATTTTATTTTTTAAATTGAATGCATAATATCTGAAGAATATTGTGTCAAAATTTCAATTCAATTAAAGCAAAATTGACGAAGTTATTAGTTATAGACGAAGTTGCTTGCAAACGTTTTACACTGGATTTTTTCGAGTTTAAAACTTTAAAGCGTTTTTCCCACAACTCACGTTTTCAAAGTCGGTGCCCCTCATAACTTCAAAACTACTGCACCGATCCTTTTGAAATTTTAAACACCATTTCTGTACATATTTTACAAGGTAACGCTGTCGAGTTTTTTTTTTTTTTGTTCATAATTTTGATTTCGCAATGACAAATTAACCGATTTTTTCCCAAAAAAATTGAGTTTTTCACTTCAAAGTCTTCAAAAAAATTCAAAAAATTCAAAAAATTCAACTTTTTTTGGCGACACGTCCGGACAATTGCTACCATTGCCATATTTTGAAATATTTTTTTGTAAAAATTTGATAAAACATTCTTCTAATGTCATACTTTAATATACCGTTGGTTGAATAAATAAATTTTAACTGTGTCGTCAGGAAAAAAATCACAAAAAAATGGCTTTTTTCGCATGATTTGACCTTACCCTCCCCTTAAACCTTCCCTAGACCTCCACGAATAATTCAAGACCAAGATAAAATAAATCCGTTCAGCCATTCTCGAGTTTTAGCGAGACTAACGAGTTTTAGCGAGATTTTTATATATATAGACTAAAGTTATAAGATATTACATAGGTTGTGATTGCTTCATCTGAAATAAAAGAAAAAATACTAAATGAAGACTACCAACTGGTAGAAAAAAGAGGGCGTAGTAATGTGTGGGAGTTTTTCGCCAAAATCAAGGACGAAAATGGAGAGGAAATTGACGGGTTTGTGGCATGCAAAATGTGCTACACCGTAATGAAATTTTCCGGCAGCACATCAAATATAGTGAAGCACAAATGCTACACAATCAATTCACACAAAGCCCAAAACGCAGCACTCATGGAAGTGAATCCTGAAGTGAAACAGGAGGGTGTTGAAATTTTGACGGAATGGGCAATAAAAAACTGCCGATCCTTCAAAATCGTGGAGGATAGCGGTTTAAAAAAATTTGTGTCGTACATTTTAAAGGTTGGAGCAACGTTTGGGCCGAACGTTGATGTAGAAAAGCTACTTCCACATCCAACGACCATTTCGAGAAAAATTTCATCCATGTATGAGACACATTTCGGCCCAATTAAACAAGAAATAGTCACAAATAAATGTAATGGTTATGCCATAACGAGTGACATATGGACGGACAATTTTTTAAAAGCCGCATATATTTCATGCACAGTCCATTACATAAAGGATGGAGTTTTGATTGAGCGTTTGATGGCCATAAAGTCGATGAAGGATAATTCGTGCACAGGTTTGCTATTCAAGTAACTCTTAAATCCAAGATTCTTATTTTCCCCTTATTTCATAGGTGCAAATATTTTGTTAAAAATAGATGAAATTTTAAGCGAGTTCGATTGCAATTTGGGAAATGATAAGCCAGTAATCGTTACTGATCGCGGGTCAAACATGATTGCTGCCTTCCGGGACCATAATAAAATCCACTGTATTAATCATATGCTAAATAATACAGTGGAAAAAGCCATTAAAGAAGTTCCTGAGATGGGCGAAATGGTGACAACCTGCAGCAAACTTGTTAAATTTTTTAAAAAATCTGGGAACAATTCGCTGTTAGGCTTCACTCTAAAAAGCTTCTGTCCAACTAGATGGAACACTGTGTTCTATTTGATTAAATCAATAGAAGCCAATTGGTTGGACATAAGCAATATTTTAATTAAGAAAAATCAAATTGGAAGACTAGAAGGCCTTCACATAGGTGAACTTTCATCTGTAGCAAAAATATTAAAGGTGTTTAAAAACGTATCAAAAAAACTTGAGGCTAGCAAATACCCTACTATACATTTGGTAATACCCAATATCACCAAACTAAAAAAAACATGTTTGAGCGGCACAAACGACTCAAAAATAGGAGAGTCCCTAAAGATTGCCCTCTTCACAAATACTTTGGCTGTGATAGAGCCGAATATTGAAATGTGGCACAAGATCGCTCTATTTTTGTTTCCGCCAACAAACAAATTAAAAAACTTCGAAGAAAGTGAAAAATTAACAAGAAAGGAAAGCTAACTTCGGGCGGAGCCGAAGTTTATATACCCTTGCAGTTTAAACCGGATATATGTCGCAAACATCGGATATAGTTGGCCGATCCTTTGGGAATATGAATATATAATCTAATTTATTACAATACAAAATCTAAAAAAAGTCTCAAGCTTCTATCTTCAAAAGTACCAAAGTTGGTATTTCTACCAAAAACCATTTCCGATCGTTCAGTTATATGGCAGCTATAAGATATAGTCGGCCGATCGTTATAAAATTTGGTAGGTCGGATTAACTGACCAAGAATATAATCTGTACCAAGTTCCAGCTTTCTATCTTCAAAAACACGAAAGTTGGGTCATTTCCGATCGTTCAGTTATATGACAGCTATAGGATATAGTCGGCCGATCCTTACGAAATTTGGCATGTCGTATTATTTTGCCAAAAATAATTGCGCTCGTGTAAAATTTTAACTCTCTAACTCTAAAAACACCGAAGTTATACCATTTCCGATCAATCAGTTATATGGCAGCTATAGGATATAGTCGGCCGATCCGGGCCGTTCCGACTTATATACTGCGTGCAAAGGAAAGAAGGGTGTGTGCAAAGTTTCAAGTCGCTAGCTTTAAAACTGAGAGACTAGTTCGCGTAGAAACAGACAGACAGACGGACAGACGGACATGCTCATATCAACTCAGGAGGTGATCCTGATCAAAAATATATATACTTTATAGGGTCGGAGATGTCTCCTTCACTGCGTTGCACACTTTTGACCAAAATTATAATACCCTCTGCAAGGGTATAAAAATAATTACTGAGTGTAAACTGATTATGGAAAGTTTTAAAGATTACACCAACATCGCAGAAGCCGAGTGGAAAGAGGAAGACGACGAATTTTCAGAATTCGTTGAAGAAGCTTCAATAAGCCAAGGTGTCGACGATGTTGAAAGGGAGATTACAGGATATAGCAATATTAATGTCCCTTATGCAACCAATTTTGATTGCCTAGGTTGGTGGAATATGCATAAAAATTTCTTTCCACTATTGCATAAAACCGAGCTCCAAAATATTTTGCATACCAGCAAGTAGCGCATCCTCCGAAAGAATATTTTCGGATGCAAGAAATTTAATAACCGAAAAACGTTGCATATTAGCAAATAATTCAGACAATGTAAATAAAATAATGTTTTTACATTCCAATTTAAATTAGTTAGGGTATAGTAATTAAGAAATTATAGAATTATAGAAATTAAATTTAATAATACATATATGTAAATTAAGCGAAATAATAATGAATTTAACCAAAACAATTTACAAGGACTTGCCTCCACTTTTCAATTATTTTTTTTCAGCGTTTAAAAATACAGGCAAATATGCATAGTTGTATCGGACATTCTAGAATGCATTCGAAACAATTCGAATGCGAACTGCAACTCTAACTCATTCAATTCGGTTTTCATCCCCCAAATGTTGTGCAAGTGAGACCTACACAGTCGCACTCACTCATTCATTTTTTTTCGTCTCAGCATTCTATCTCACTGAATTCAATTTCAAGGTTGTGCATTTGAATGTCGTTTTTTAGCTATTCATGCAGACCTCTAGTTTACATACGTATGTACGTTTAAATGAGATTAATTATTGCTATTTCTTGTATATATTTTTGAAAACAGTTTTACCTCGTCGCTAATGTAGTAACCCGTAAGTTCCCCCTCAATAAGGACAGGTTATTTCCAATTTAGATTATAGGACAATTGATTTATTTAAGTAATAATCGTGTCGCGTCTGCTCCGCACACTCGGTCATTTACAACTAACTCTCCCCCTGCTCTGTCACTCCGCTTGCGCTCTCCTTGCCATTCTCACCGCTCTCCTGCATGACATCGCCGCTCATTGCCGGCTCCCACAATAGCCATATTCTCGATCATAGCTTTGGATCACAGTCACCAGCTAATATAAAGTGGTTACGCAGTATGTTGAAGAAGTCCATAAATTCCTTTTCATTTCTTAAGCAACAAAAGTAGATATATTTAGCGAATTGATTCCTACAAACCCTATTCAAATTTGTTTCAAATGTTTTCCATGTTCTCCCTCCTCAACAAATCGCTTATTTCTGTAGCGCAAGAACAGGAATGTATTTTGAAAAACTTTTGGTGTCAAACTATTTTTACAGTTAATTTATATCTGAAAAACCAGATATATTCTTTGTCGATCCCCATACTAAAATGTTTAAATACGTGGATATTAAAGACTATCAGAGATAGAATTACCCGAATTACTCGGATCCGGCCGAAGACAGCTTTTCTTTCTTGATTTTTATTATTAAACATAATTGAAATATTTTACTTTATTTGATTTTATTTCTTACCTGATACACCATGTGCAGAACTTTTTTCCTTATGAACCAGTTTCATGTGGTCCACAAGGGCCTCAGTACCAAGGAAGAGCTTGTGACACACAGGACAAGATGTGGCGTTCGGACCACCAATAAGAGCTGCGTGCTGCTGCAAGACACCAAGATGCAACTGTAGCTCCTGTCAAAAAATTTCGGTGCTTAATGAATGAAGTTCAATTGATGGGATTAGGAGTGATTTTGAACAATGAGTAACCACTTTAAAGTTATACAAAAATTAAATAAACTGTATAATTACTTTAGATGTATGTGTGCGTAGACTAGATTCGGTGGCAAAACCTTTTCCGCAAATGTTGCAGTGAAAAGGTCGATTTTTAGCCCGTTCGACCTGAGCATCGTGGTTTCGTAGGTGCTGTTGCAAATTTGAGAGCTGTATAAAGGCTCGACCGCAGTCTGGCAAGTGGCACTTATAAGGGCGTTCTCCTTAAAATTAATAATTTTATTTCAATAATAAGTATTTCATAAATAATATTTTAGTATTTTATTAAATACAAAAATTTAAGGTAAGGTATATTCATTATACTTAAGTATATATTTTTTGTTGCCTTTTTTGTACCAATACTATACCCGGTACACCTAAAGTACAGTTGAGTCGATATAGCCATGTCCGTCTGACCCTATGAACGTGTGGATCTCAGAGATTATAAGAAAAATAATAATAAGTATTTGGCATAATGTCCACGCAGCTCAAGTTTGATTTAAATTTTGGTCACAGCTCCTTTCGCCCCCATAAATCGAAAATTTCTATAGCGCCAGTACAGGAAGGTTTTTTGAAAAGCTTTTGATGCCAAACTATTTCTATAGTTAATATATATCTGAAATACAAATTTCATCTAAATCGGATCCGATTTTTATAAAATATAAAATACCATCGGGCTAAAATTTTGAACACGTGGATCTTGAAGACTATAATAGATAGAAATAGAGATCATATTTAGAACTTGGGATTTTTTGATTTTCGCGCAGATCAAGTTAGTATCAAACTTTCGCCACAAATTGCGAATTTTTCTAGCGCAAGTACAAGAAATTTAATCAAAATCTGTACATTTTTAGAGGAATTATTCCCATATAAGTGTACCTAACCGATTTGGAACTGAAACTCGTATGGTATCCGCGCAGATAAAGTTTGTGTCAAAATGTTGCCCCCAAAACAGAAATCTCATAGTAGCGCCAGTTCGTTCATGTTTTTGGAGAATGTTTTGGTGCTAATGGCTAATCTAGACACACAAATAAAAAATGTGCCAAGCCGGATAATATATTATATTATATATAATATAATATATCTGCTTCCCTACTGAATCGGTAGTATGGCCCAAGATCAAAAGTATGCAACAAAAAATTTCATGCGAAGAATCTAAAACTCTAATTAACTCAACCTCGATTGCAATGAACCTAAACGACGTTCGCACACAACTTCAACGTAGGAAAAACGAAAGACGGCTCTCAGTACAAAGAAACAACGCATACTTCTCTTTTAAAGCAACCGAAAATAATGCAAGCTCTGATCAAGCGCGGTCAATTATTTCCAACTTGACCGAAATCTTAAACATAGAGAGCAAGAGAGCGCGTTCTTGCTCCCCTCGCTACCATCAATTCCTCTGCAGCCAAAAAGCACAGTAACTAGCAACGCAATTTCTTTAACAACTTCAACCGTAACAACAATAACGACATATAGCGCGTTTAACGACATCATCACTTAGATGCGCAAATATCAACACGTCGGACGCTGGGCTGCCCCAAAAACAGAATAAAAACAATGCAGATGGGTGTGGATCGCTACATCCAAATCAAAAGGAAGCTGAGCCTCCTAAATTCTCAAATCAAAATAGCCCGTGGCAATGCTAGCCTAGCTGCAATAGAAACGGCCATGAGCTCAAACCGATTTAAAATGTTGGCAGACGCCTATGAGGCTGAGACGGCTGAATTTACTGAAGTCGGAAGAAAAGGAAGCCAAAGTCTTCACCTATTTATAAAGGAGAAAAAAGTTCCATTGTTCTTCTCAACAAAATAGTTGATCTTTTTGGCAAGGATAACTTCCGCATAGATAAAGTCATAAGATTACGATAGTTGTATCGAAATCTTACCGAGAATAAAAATAACTTTTACACGTATTTACACGTATGAACCGAACAAACGCAGTGGCCCGGTACAATACGCGAACTGCCAAGAATATGGCCATACACGGTCATAAAGTAAACAGCGCCCGGTGTGGGTAGTTTATGGAGAGCTTCATGACTCTGCACACTGCGGAGTTAGCCAAAATGGCTGCAAATCGAACAAGTTTGGCTACTGCGGTGGAAATTAACTATAGAGACTGCCCAATCTACAGGGAGCTGAAAAGTCACATCCATCAGAGAGGAATTACTGCCCGCACCCAAAATAAACAGTTGATAGCCTCGGGATCAAACCCTGAAGTCTTCTTTTCGGCAGCAGCCAGATCCTCACTACGATCCATAAGCACTGACAAAAATGTGACATACGCAAGCGCTTTAAAATCAGAACTTCTGCCCTACTGCTGCTTTATTCTACGGAACAAATTATCCAGACGATGGGACTGGAATCCTACTGAAATCAGAAGCCGTATTAAGCACCAGTATCATAACGAATTTGCTAAAAACAGAGCCAGCACGTGTGCCAACCACATTAAAAAAGTCTTCAAACCAAATCACGCCACTAGTGCGTTTACTTTGCCCACTTTACCATATGAGCCTCAGCTTCAATATGAGCCAATTGAGTTTTGCCCAAAAAAAATCGTTAGCTTCGTTAACATCATCAAAAATCAACTAAATCCAAAAAAATCCGATAAATATTGTGCCGTTTGCACTATTTCCCAGCTTTTCAATGCCATTTGGGCACTTTTAACTGAGATGGAAAAAGTCAATTTTAATAATGATAGCAAAGCCGGGATAAGTCCACACAATCAAGTCGTATAGACCTCTAAAACTATTTTCATGCTTATTTAAACTCTTTGTGAAAAATGTGTATTGACTCGGATAAACACATATCTAAGAATCCAGGAAGGAATCTTCCCACATCAATTTGGGTTTCGTGAAAAGCACAGATATATTGAGCAGGTTAACCGGATAACATAAGAAATTAGGAACGCGTACGAAAAACGAGAGTACAGTACTGCAATATTTTTAGATGTCTATCAAGCATTCGATAGAGTCTGGCTGGATGGTCTAATATACAATATCAAGACAATGATATCCCTAAACCACCCACAAGCTCTTAGAGTCTTACCTTTACGATAAAAAATGTTCTATGAGGAAAAAAAAAACCACAGTAAAACTGCCCAATAAACATTAAATAACACTCTACTCCCGCAAGCAAACGAAGTGACATACATATCTAGAAGTACACCTCGACAGAAGACTCACATGGGGCCGGCACATTGCAGCCAAAAGAACACACCTAAAGCAAATAGCCAGCAGCCGTCATTGGCTTATCAACGCTCAGTCTTTCCTTAGCCTTAGATATTAAGTCTTGCTGCATAGCTCGGTACTAAAACCTATGTGGATGTATGGCTCACAGTTATGGGAAAATGCCAGCAATAGCAATATTGATATAGTCCATAATAAAGTCGAGCATAATAAAGCGGGCACCGTGGTACGTTCGCAACGAATACATACATCGCGATACATACATAATCATCCTACCAGTCAAAGATGTGACCGCAGAAGAGAAGGAAAAGTAATTTGCCAAGCTTTTGTTGCATCCTAACCACCTGGCGAGATGTGCAACAAGGTTGAGCAACCAATCACGTCATCGAGGCAATGACTTACCCTCCCAGCGACCGACTTGAGGGACGCGACAAAAAATTGTATCCGGAATTTTAATTAGTTGGCGTTTTTGTGTAAAAACCTTGTAGTCTTGTATGCTTGAGGATTTGCAGAGGATGAGCCAGGCTTTATAGAACCAATGATCTGCAAGCTTCAAAACGGACCGCTTATTGTCCGCCTGAAAGATTTGGAAGGACTTGTATCGGAGTTTAGGTCAGGCATAGGGAGCTGGCGGAGCTGAACCTCGAAGATCTGAGAAATTCAGCGATCGAAACAGCGATCGTCACCCCAAAGCTCACAGACCATCATCCCAGCGTTGATGTCACCTGTTGGAACGTTCAAGGTGTTTTGAAGCTTGTAGATCATAGGTTCTATCTTCCTCAAAGAATAGATCAGTTGATCAGCGCGAGCTTATTTTATGAGCTGCTCTGCGAAGAAAAAATCCACTTGGGCCCTGGCACACCGGTGTTACATAGCCCTTCAAGAAGATATTGAAAATCTGATGTGTATTTCCTATCCTATATTTTCTATGCATTTCCTAGTACTATCATTAGTACTATCAAGGATTATAAAGTAAATAAATATGACATCTCATAAAAACAAAAATATTCTTTGGCGGGTTCCAGCGCTGGAACCCGCTAGTACAAGTGTGTTCCACAGCGTGACAAGTTAAGTTTTAGAAAATTTTCGTGCGATAACGAATAAGTGGTAGAGTGCTTAGCTGATGTGCAGAGTGAAACGAGTTCAAATCAACCTCGAGACATACACTTTTTCTACCCTTGCAGAGGGTATTATAATTTTGTCCAAAAGTGTGCAACGCAGTTATATATATTCTTGACCAGGATCACCTCCTGAGTTGATATAAGCATGTCCGTCTGTCCTTCTGACCGTCTGTCTGTTTCTACGCAAACTAGTCTCTCAGTTTTAAAGCTATTGTCTTCTATCTGCCAAATTTCATCAGGATCGGTCGACTATATCCTACAGCTTCCATATAAATGAACGATCGAAAACGACCCAACTTTCGTGTTTTTGAAAATAGAAAGCTGGAACTTAGTACAGTGTCATTTGATCCAACCTACCAAATTTCATAACGATCGGCCGACTATATCCTATAGCTGCCATATAACTGATTGATCGGAAATGGTATAACTTTTGTGTTTTTAAAATTAGAGAGTTCGGATTTTGCATGAGTGCTAATTTTAAAATAATACGACTTATCAAATTTTATACGGATCGACCGTCTATATCTTATAACTGCCATATAACTGAACGATCGGAAGTGACCCAACTTTTTTGATTTTGAAGATAGAAAGCTGGAACTTAGTACAGATTCTATTTTTGCTCAGTTAACCCGACCTATTAAATTTCATAAGGATCGGCAGACTATATACTATAGCTGCCATATAATTGAACGATCGGAAATGGTATTTGGTATCCATAGACCCGTCTCGCGTAGCCTAATTGCCAACAGCGTGGCTATCTTGGCCCCCACTATCTCTACAGGTAAAAGGTCGAGTATGAAGTCTAGGGCGTCTGTCGGTGTGGTACGTAGGCTGCCTGTAATGCAGACCTACGCCATCCTTTGCGTTTTCCTAAATCTCTCTCTACATGTGGACCACCAGACCACCACCCCGTAGAAAAGGATGGGTCTTATGACCGCTGTGTAAAGCCATCTGACTATCTTTGGGGACATTCCCCATTTGAGGCCAATGGCTTTTCGCCATATATAGAGCCCGATTGTTGCCTTGTTAGCTCTATCCATAGTGTTTGACTTCCAGTCCAGTTTCCTGCCTAGCGTAATCCCTAGGTACTTGGGGCTACCACTGAGGGAGAGTGTTTCTCCTGATAGTTTTGGAAGCCCTAAATTTGGTATTTTGTACTTCTTAGTGAGGTGGACAAGCTCGGTTTTGGATGGGTTTACACCTAGTCCATTCCTTACTGCCCATGTTGAGAGAACCCTAATTTTTTTCGTCATGCGGTCGCTTAGAGTCTGGAGAAAATTTCCAGAGGAGGCAATTGCGACATCATCTGCATAGCAATAACCTTGCAACCACACCCTTTTAGGGATCGTATTAGGCTATTAATTGCCACGTCCTACAGTAGGGGTGAGAGTACACATCCTTGCGGAGAACCTCTTCTGACGTATCTTTGAATATATTCTCCTCCTAATGACGTCTCAACAGTCCTGTTTACCAAGATCTGCTTTATAAGGCGTACGGATTGATCGTCTGTTCCTAAGTGCTTTTTCGACGAACGTAGTGATCTCGTGGAGTGCCGTCTCCGTAGATCGGCCCTTCCTATACGCATGCTGTGATCCCGAGATATCATCGGTTTGATGGTAAGCTTAATGTGGAGTCTGATTATGGTCTCCATTGTCTTGAGGAGGAAGGACGACAGGCTTAAAGGTCTGAAGTCCTTAGGGGTTCAGTGCTATGGTTTTCCCGCTTTGGGTATGAATACGACCACACTTCGTCCGCAACCACATTGCGGGTACCATGCCTATTCTGAAAAATGCTGAGAAAGCTTTCCTGACCCATGACCTAAGATTGAGTCCGGCTTTGATTAATTGTGCCGGGACAATGCCATCTGGGCCTGGGGGTTTGAAAGGCTTGAAGCTGTTTATCGCCCAGCTGAGATACGTATCACTCAATAGGTATTCGATAGAGAGATAGATAGTGGGGGCCAAGATAGCCACGCTGTTGGCAATTAGGCTACGCGAGACGGGTCTATGGAAATGGACCGACTATGGGTATACCAAGTTGGACCGTGATGTAGGTGCACGCCAACGGGGTCTACAGACTACTGTATACCTGTTAATCATCCCACCATAAAACCCGCCGGTTCCTCACACCAGCCGGTTCCCTCCATTTTACAAAGACGGTTCAAAATTGAATAGCCAGATGTGAGGCGGTTAACACTGCGAGCGGCTGTGTCTAAATGAGTCCTTCAGACTCCCCGACAACTGTAGTGTGTTCCAAGCAGAAGTAATAGCTATCGAGGAGGAAGGACGACAGGCTTAAAGGTCTGAAGTCCTTAGGGGTTCAGTGCTATGGTTTTCCCGCTTTGGGTATGAATACGACCACACTCCGTCCGCAACCACATTGCGGGTACCATGCCTATTCTGAAAAATGCTGAGAAAGCTTTCCTGACCCATGACCTAAGATTGAGTCCGGCTTTGATTAATTGTGCTTAGATCCCCAGCACTTACTGCCAATCAAGACAAAATCTGTATCTTTTCAGACGGTCAATCGGCACTCAAAGCCCTTGACGGATTTTCATCCAACTCCAGGACAGTGAATGACTGTCGCAGATCTCTTAACGAGATGGCAGAAATGTATGCCATCCACCTCATATGGGCGCCCGGACATAGGGACCACGAGGGAAATCGCGCCGCTGTCGAACTAACAAAGGCAGGTACTACCAATCCTCTCATCCCAGAGAAAGAACCAGTAGGCATTCCCTTAGCTACGTGTAGGCTAAAATGCAGGGATCACATTGACCGATGCTTATCGCCCTCAATAGGCAGGACTGCAGTCTGGCCGTCAAGGCCATCACGGGACATTGGTTAATAGGAGCACACGCGGCTAGATTAGCGGTGCCACACTATGGTTACTGCAGGAGCTGTGGAGATGTAGAAGAGGAAGAGACAGTCGCACACCTCCTGTGTCATTGCCCTGCGCTGGGGCGCAGCCGGCTCAAATTCTTGGGTGCAGCAGCAGTCACGGACCTAACAGACCTTGAGGAGATCGCTCCACGCAGACTCGTAGCCTTCATCCGTAAATCTGAATAGGACCGCGAGTTGCCGCAGGAAAGACAGCATAATCTTGGGCACATTAGTAGATAGGGGGGGGAGGTCCCCATTGTAGGCTCAAGTGGATGGGGGTGTCAGTGACTCCCCGCCTTAACCTAACCTAACGTAACAACTCTATAAATTACGCTCAAAAAATCAAAAATACTATTTGTCCACTACCACATCGGCGCATTTAAAACAGAAACAAGAAATTGAAATTTAGAAGCCAAACATTTTTAACGCCGTCGTGCGAGAAGTGATACATACATACGAACGCGCACATTTTTTTTGACGCATACATACATGTCAAGAGTTTTAAAAATAGAATCGTATGCATGTGCGTTCCCCCCTCACCAACAAGCTCGACGAAAAAAGTTGACCGTTTAGGACCCTGATGTCCCATCTATGTAATTTATAATCTTTTGTTCATAACTTATAGCTGTCATAAAACTGATTGATCGGAAAGGCCATAACTTCAGTGTTTTAAGAGCTATAGCGTTGGGATTTTCTATATCAAATAGAAACTCTCTCACTTACTCTTAAGCGAACGGTCGTGTTTTTTTTGTGCGCCTTGCGTTTATGAGAAATATTGTCGTAAACCAGTGTTTTCTTACTTGAGAATAGAATTTTAAGAATTTTTCATCTTAAGCCTCATTACTTCCCGTGTGCTGGGGTATATTTGGAGGCGAATTAATAATTTGTTAAATTCGCTCAACATAGCTCAGCTCTGCTTCATTCTCTTCTTTTGAATTTTGTTTTCTTTCGTGTGCAATAGAAGTCTTATCTCTATTTAAGTAACTTTCTTTCGCACTCTCGGTCAAAGCTCCAGCTTCGGCTCCTATTTGGCACAGTGGTTTAAGGTCTCCTGGTTTTTTAACTTTTTACATATTTTTTTTTTATATTCTTAATCCCCTCATCCCAGCCTACCATCTATTGCGGGCTATGTAAAAAAGTCGTATACGCCAAGTGTGCCGGATTCACTGCCTCAGTTTCGGATAATATTTCCCGTAGGTCTGGTTAACACTATTGTTGTGATAATTGTCGTGCTGTCCAAGACGAAATTAGGTCTTTGATGAGACAGACTAAGAATGGATTTAAAGAGCTAATCGCTGGTTTTCGTAAAATCGATGACCAGCTCTGTGCGCTTCACACTCAGTTCAGCTGCTAAATGAGTCCCCTAAGCGTAAGAAATCCACTGTTTATGATCCGCCTCAGCCTGCTCAGCCGACATCAACGTAGCCGCTCATATCTCTGACCCCAACTAGGGCTAGAACTGAGAGCGATTGGCCGTCTGAACTTCTCAGTGCATATGAGCAATAGTCCGATATGTCCTCCCTTCGAGTGACACCATAGGTCCTAGTAAACGAAACCCCCGTTAGAGTCACCCAACAGGGTATTCCACAGCTCGGACCACCGCTACCGAATAATGCTGCAGTTTTCGTGTATTTACACAGACTTTAGAATGTGATTTGAAAAAGAATTTGATTTTGTCAATCACTTACTCCTGTTGAGTAAACTGTATGCTGGGATTTTCTAAAGCCTTGACATGAATCGACAGATACTTTTTTTTTTTTAACGTTGCTTTTATTTCTTGAATCTTCTCTTTGCGAGACTAACCAGAGGTGTATCAAATCTTATATTTTTTTAACTTAACTAACAGTCATATTGACTGATACGAAGTAAGACGGCCCTAAAAATCGATTGCTGGGTTGGGTGGTCGTTGCGTCTTAGGCGGAATACGCTAGAAACCCGAGTCAATCCCCGAGCGAGAAAATTTGGGTGCGAAGACAGTTTTTCTTTGTATGACTCTTTTTGCTTCTGGATTTCGTCTTTCATTGCGAGGATGCCCAGATCCCGGTGGATGTTTTCGTTGCGAACATACCAAGGTGCCCCTGTGATAGTTCTCAACATTTTTGATTGTGTTAGTTATGCGCTCATAGAAATATCTGCAGTATACATAACATATAGACACCGGCCGAGTGCGCTTCCTTGTGGAACTCCAGCTTCGATGGTGTAGTCGCCGAAGTAGCTGCGTTGCATCTAAATGAGAATACCCTATTGTAGAAGTATGATTCCAGTAGCTTGTGGGTGTATGTTGACAAATACGTTTTAATTTTGTGCATGAGTCCGATGAGCGAAACTCGGTCTAAAGCTTAGGATACGTCGAGGAAAATAGCGCTGCACTATTCTCGCTGTTCGAAGGCTGAGCGTATTTCGGATGTTAATCTGTTCACTTGTTCGATGGTTCCGTGGTTTCTTCGAAAGCCAAATTGGTGTGTCGGGATAATATTGCAAACTTCCAGATGTGGTTTTATGCAAGTTAACAAGCATTTTTCAAACAATTTAGACAAACAAGATAGAAGGCTTATTTTTCTGTATGATGACTTCGGTATCATTATAATGATGGATATCTTTCACTTTTTTGGGAAATAGCCAAGATTAATGATTACATTAAATAGTTTGCAGACGACCTCTATACCGTATTTTGGAAGTTCAATCAGCATCTTTCGGGTCAATAGGTCACCACCGGGAGCCTTTTTTGGTTTTAGCTCTCTTATGACTTTTTCGATTTCGTTCGGCCGGAATGAAGGTGCGGCTGGCTGAAGGGAGGACTCTGGCTGAATTACTGGCAGGAGGAATGAATTTGAGGCTGGGTTGGCTGGAAGACACTTTCGAGATGTGTGGCGAATGTTTCAGCTCGGTCTTCGTCGCTGCGAGCCCAGCATCCCGAAGAATTCCTTATCGGGGTGGCCGTTTCAATTGGGGCGCTAAGATTTGGGTGGGCCCTCCGCAGGGGGTACTTTGTGCTTGTTGGTGAGAGATTCTGGATGTACCTCAGCTGTGCATTTTCTTCCTGTTGGTGAAGAGCCAGTGAGTGATCGGGTGATCGGGTTGCTTCCTTAAGGCGTTGTTTTGAAGCTGGTGATCTGCTGTTTTGCCCATCACGACGCGTGCGTCTCTTTTCTCGCACGAGCTGTTCGATTTACTGATTAGATTCGAAGTATTTGTTTCGGTCTACTTCTTTCCCATGAGGAGTAGAGATTATAGCTGCCGCAACGAGTACTTGTTCCAGGGCGCTCGTAGTGTAGTCGATGTCCGATTCCATGTTAAATTCCGGGGCGATTTCTATGTGGGCACTCACGTACTTTTTGTATTTTAGCCAGTTCGTTTTTGACGTTTCTGGGCTTTTATTTCTGGGCTTTGAAGAAGCGTTAGAAGCACAGGCGAGTGGTCTGATGATAAGTCCGAGACTGCTTTGGCGCTTATTAGATTGCGAGGTATGTTTTTTGTCACTGCAAAAGCAATAAGGTTTGGGAGCTTTCGTGAGTCTGTTGGCCAGTATGTGGGACTTCCAGGAGAAACGTTGTCCAGTTTATTTTTCACATTTATAATTGCATTGTACAATTGTCTTCCTTTGGGAGTCACTAGACGTGATCCCCAGTGCGTATGTTTGGCGTTGTAGTCTCCTGCGGCTATAAATCGATCCCCAAGTGAATTGTAGAAGTCCATAAATTGGCCTTCCGAGATTGAGAACCGAGGAGGGCAGTAAACGGCAGCGATTGAAAGGATTCCGTTGCTTGACTGAATTTGTATCGATGTAGCCCGCAAAAAGTTTGTTGCAAACCTTTTGTGAAAATGGTGTTTAATGCGTTCTCTGATTAGAACTCCAGTTCCGCCGCGGGCTTTCCCATCTGAATGATCTGTGCGGTAGATTGTGTAGCTTTTTATATGAAAGTTGTATTTGTGTGTAAGATGCGTTTCCACCAGTAGCGTAACGTCAATATGGTTTTCGGTTAAGAATTGTGAAAATTCTAGTTTCTGCCGTGAGACACCATTGGCGTTCCACATTGATATTCGTAGCGCCTGCATAGATTATTTAGACTGTTGTGCTACGAGCAGCTGTATCACCATGTTCTGGTTTTGAACAAGCGTTTGCATGGTCGTTTTCATGAATGACATAAGCTCCATCATACTTTGTTGGAGGGTAAGCATCATAGTTTCCGTTTTGCTGTGTGGCTGTTCTGGGGCCTGTTGAGCGCTTTGGGAGTTAGGCTGAATTGGAATTTCCCTTCCAGATCGTAAAGCATCGGCATAGGAGAAGCAGTTGGTGGTGTTTAGTCGACCGAATGAGGATCTCGCAGCTTTGGCGAAGAAGACGTCTGGCGTAGCTTTTGACGCAATGTACGCATTCTGTGGATTTTGGTTGAGCGTTGCGGTCGCTTGACGCATGCGACTCTTTAACTCCTTATAAACCATACATCCTCTATAGTTTGCCGTATGGTTGCCTCCGCAGTTTCCACATTTTTTCACGGTACTGTCCTTGTTTGTAGTGCAGTAAGCGGACTTGTGGGCGTCCACGCAGACACGCAGTAAGACCTTTTGTGACCATACTCTTAACAATTAGTGCATTGCACAGGATCGTTGCGTTTATGTGGCTTTGCAGGTGCAAAAGATATTGCAGGTTGTAGATTGGGTGGACTTCGTTCTTCTTCAGCGACCTGCTTTCTGGCTCGAGCTCGACCTTGAAGAGGTGTTATGGCTTTTTATCTTTATTTAGAATTTTAATAACATTCTTGGCGGCGAAGCCCTTTTCTTTCAGGACGGTTTTTATTTCCGCGGCGGTAACATCAGGTTCTATTCCCTTTACTACTACTTGTAGGCCCTTACTGCTTTTTAGCTGGTACGTGTAATACTTTTTCTGTACAGTGTCCAGATATTTGGACACGATACGGAAGTGCTTTTCAGTCTTGGTTTGCACCTTTGTTTCATGGATGTTCCCTTTGATAAGCGGAACAACATGAAAGTTGTCACCGTTCCCGATCAACGACTCAATTTTGTTGACCAGGGCACTCGAGCTTTTCTCCCTAATATAGATTGGAGGGGGCTTGGGTTTTTTTGCGGTGTCTTGGGCTGGTTGGTTTTCCTCAACCTCCGCCAGAAGGGCAAATCTGTTAGTAGTGGATCTGTCTGGTTCTTTATCGATCTTCAGGACACGGTTAATTTTTGGTTTATTGCCTGTCGGATAATTCTGCGGGCTAAGCTTGCGCTTAATTTGGATGTAGAGATCCATTCCAGTCTGTGTGGCCGTGGCCGCTTTGGCACTATCCGAAGTTTTTGTTTTTGTACTCGCTGTAGTCGTTGACGTCGCGGTACTTTGAGTTGCAGCGGTTGTCGCTGTTATTTCAGAAATTGTGGCACTGCTAATTGTTGTTGCGAAATTTGTTTCCGATATTGGAGGGGGGGTTTTTCAAACTCCATCGCGGGAGTCGGAGTGAGCAGAGCGGGTGAGCAATGCACTGGTTTTGGCTTAGCACATCACGACTGTTACAAAAAGCTTGTCTATTGCTTTTAATAAATTGTAGTTCAGCGTCTTTTCGCTTATATTGGGTTACCCGGTTTTTTGATTAGCTGTATTATGGTGCAGTTTTCCCGGAGCCCGGACAAAGCACGTCCGCTCAGTTCGGTAGTTCGATGGTAATTGACAGCTTCTTAGATGGAAGAACAAAGAGAGTCTTATTTAAGAATATACATTCCCGTTTGGTCCGTTTGGCGTCCCTCAAAGAATTCATATTATTTACTATTTTTAGTAATGACTTTCCCCCTGCTTTAACGAACTCCCTAGTTCTTATGTATGCAGATAATGTTAAGCTTTGCCTTCAGTACAAATCCATCTCTGCCCAAATGCAATCCTCAGTCCGATCTTGAAATCTTTCAAAAATTGTGTTTTACAAATTATTTAATACATAATGGATTAAAAGGCAAGCCTATGCCTTTTTATCGTTCTCTGCAGGGTACGTATACTCTCTATGGGATCGCCTTAGAGAATTTAACTCAGGTTAATGATCTCGGCGTCCTATAAGACACCAAACTTAAATTTTCCGACCAAATTTCCACAATGGTTAATAAGGCTAAAGGAGCCCTTGGTTTCATTAACAGATTGTCGAAAGAATTAAGCGACCGCTACATAACTAAGACCTTATTCATTTCTTCGTTCCGTCTGATACTGGTGTACAGTTCATGAGTCTGGAGTGCCCAAAATGGAGTACTTCAAGACCGCATATAATCCGTATAAAAGAATGTGAGGAGAGTTAGTCTCCCCCACGCTCCTGCCAACGTTAAATTGTGGCGAGCGGAAGCAGAAAAAACAGTTCGTTTCAAGAATTACTTAACATTTTCACTTAGAGGTCTTAACTGGGATGCAAATCTTCATCTTCCATACTATAGTAGCAGACTTCTACTAATAAACTTACCAAGCTTTACTAATAGTAGGACAATGATGGCTGTAGTTTTTCTACATAACCTAATCAATGGGGATGTAGATAGCCAGCATTTACTTACACGCTTCAATTTTAACATTCCCAATAGAAGGACAAGAAACTTTAGTGCTCTATTCCTTAGCCATTGTAGTTGGACATATACACAGCACGAACCTTTTTTTTTTTTTTTTTTTTTTTCGCGGTCTTTCAGAATTTGGAAATGGCTTGTGCATCAATAAGAGCATCAGCTAGCATTCCTGTATTCATCATAAAGCTTAGAGGCCCAGACGACCGAGGGGCGCTCAAGAAACGATTTGTTAGAGTATATTAAGTTATTTGTTAATTATTAAGCTAAGAGGAGTTAGTAAGGAAATTTAAAATTCTATATTTTAAATTAGAGGGACAGGAATGAGATGTAATAGAGTAGAGACCATTGTAGTTCGAACATAATACCCTAAAAGGGTCATGCAGTGCATATGTCGAACTACAACGGCTAAGGAACAGAGGACTAAAGTTTCGAGTCCTTCTATTAGGAATGTTGAAATTTAAGCGTGTTAGTAAATGCTGGCTATCTACATCCCCGTTAATAAGGTTATGCAGAAAAACTACACCGAGCATTGTCCTACGATTTGTTAAGCTAGGTAAGTTAATAAGTAAAAGTCTGCTACTGTAGGATGGAAGCTGAAGATTTGCATCCCAGTATAGACCTCTAAGTGCAAATATTAAAAAGTTCTTTTGTACGGATTCTATGCGGTCCTTATGTACTCCATATTGGGGACTCCAGACACATGAACCGTACTCTAGTATCGGACGGACCAAAGAAATGAATAAAGTTTTGGTTATATAGGGGTCATTAAATTCTTTTGACCACCTTTTAATAAAACCAAGGACTCCTTTAGCCTTATTAACCATTAAGGAAATATGGTCGGCAAATTTAAGTTTTATGTCTAATAGGATGCCGAGATCATTAACCTGGGTTAATTTTTCTAAGGCAATCCCATTAATGGAATACGTAGCTTGCAGAGGGCAAGAACGATAAAAAGACATATGCTTGCATTTTGATCCATTAAGTATTAGATCATTAGCTAAACACCATTTTTGAAAGTTATCAAGGTCAGACTGAAGACTGCATTGGGCAGAGATGGATTTATACTGAAGACAAAGCTTTACATCATCTGCATACATAAGAACTAGAGAGTTCGTTAAAGCAGGGGGCAAGTCGTTTATAAAAAGCGTAAATAATAACGGGCCAAGATGACTTCCTTGAGGGACGCCGGATGTAGCACGGACCAGACGGGACTGTATGTTTTTAAATAAGACTGTTGTGTCCTTCCATCTAGGTAGCTGGAGATCCACGTTAAGAGGTCTTTAGGAAAACCCAGCATATTCAGTTTACTCAACAAAAGTGAGTGATTAACTGAATCAAATGCTTTGCTGAAGTCTGTGTAAATTACATCGGTTTGATATCCCTTACAAAAGCCGTCTATGACAAAGGATGTCAACTCCAATAAGTTTGTGGTGGTGGAGCGACGCTCAATAAAGCCATGCTGACAAGGAGTGATGATCGAAGAGCAAAGGTGTTGCAAATGAGGGGTAATTAATTTTTCAAATAACTTTGGAATTGCCGACAACTTAGAGATGCCTCTGTAGTTGGCAGCATCGGACTTTTTACTTTTTTTATGTAGGGGAATTATAAATGATTCCTTCCACTTAAGGGGAAAAATCGAGGTTTCCAAAGATAAGTTGAAAAGTCTTAGAAGAGGTTTGCACAGAGCCCTGGCGCAGTATTTTAGCACACAGCCTGGTACTCCGTCGGGGCCTGGCGAATAAATGGGTTTTACCCTTAAAAGACCAGATAATAAGTTATTCTCAGAAAAAGACGGACAGAAAATAAGATTTGCTGCTTGAATGTTATATGCATAAGGCTGATTAGTCAATTTAGGAGGAGAATAAGTTGTTTGAAAAAATTCTGCGAATAGATCGGCAATGGCCTGATCCGAAGTCGCAGAGGAATTTTCAAACGTAAGCAGAGGTGAAAAAGATACGTGTTTACGCTTAGTGTTTACAAAATTATAAAACTGCTTTGGATCCTGAGTAAATTGAATCCGGCAGCGGTCAATATAATTCCTATAACATTCAGCGTTATGCACGGTAAAATTCGACCGAGCTAGTAGGTATCTTGAGAAATCAACACTACTGCAGGTTTTTTATATTTAAGTAAAAGCTTATTTTTTTTATTTTTTAGGTTAGTGAGGCACCTTGTATACCAAGGAGGATTTGTTGAAGCGGACGGATATTTCCAAGGCACACATGAGTCAAAAAATGTATTTAAAGTAAAATAAAATTTTTCTAAAGTGACATTAAGATCAGTGCACGCCAGAATATCAGACCAGTCAAATGTATCGATAAGGCTATTAAGTTTCTGAAAATCAGCTTTACGGAAACAGCGAATCTTATTTACCACGCTCGGAGACATCTGATCGATACCAGGAGTGGTTTCGGTTGAGACCTCCAGCGTGGGGTGATATGGATCCTCTGGGGCTGAAAGGGGAAAAGCTCTGGAGAGAGCGGTACCATCCGGATCAGATACAAAACATAAGTCTAAGAGCCGACCTAGCGAATTTCTAACATGATTGATCTGACCTAGGGACATGTCAAACATGCCCGCGGTGAAGTCATGGTAAGTTATAAGTGACAAAGATGGTGAGTTATCGACGTTGGACCACTTTAATTCTGGGATATTAAAGTCGCCCACCGCTACGAGTTGGTCACGATCCGTCATAAGGTCTTATGGTCTTAAGGTTTTATGGTCTTATATTCAAACTAAAATAGCCAATCGAACTACCAAACTGAGTGGACTTGCTTTCCACGAGCTTCGGGGAAACTGCAACTAATAGTTTTTTAGTAAAATAATAAAACAGTTAACCAAACAAAAAATCTGGGGTAACCCAATACAAGGGCGTCTGAACTACAATTTATTAAAAGCAATAGATAAGCTTTTTATAACAGTTGTGATGTACTAAAACAAAAACTTTTAAATTGTTTTAAATAAATAAGTGCCACGCAATGAGCTTATTGAGCAACGATCAAAAATCGTAGATTCTCAGTGAACCAAAAAAAAGGCTTCTTCTGTAACTTTTCAACTTGCAATACCGTAATGGAAAAATTGGCGATTAAGAGCAACCCGGCTCTACTGACCACTGAAAACTAAACGGCTCACCCGTTCTATTCATTCCGACTCCCGCGTCATGGAGTTTGCAGTGTGAAAATTCCCCCCCCCCCCCCCAATGGCAGAAACAAATTTTGCACCAACAACAAGCAGTGTTACAAGTTCTGCAACCACAGCGACAACAACTGCAATTCAAAATGCCGCGACGTCAATGACTACAGCGAGTAAAAAAAACAACAACCTCGGAAAGTGCCAAAGAAGCCCCTGCCACACAGACTGGAATGGATCGCTACATCCAAATTAAGCGCAAGCTTAACCCGCAGAATTATCCGACAGGCAATAAAACAAAAATTAACCGCGACCTGAAGATCGACGAAGAACCAGGCCAATCCAGTAGTAACAGATTTGCCCTAGGAAAACCAACCAGCGCAAGACACCGCAAAAAAAACCAAAGCCCCCTCCAATCTATATCAGGGAGAAAAGCTCGAGTGCCCTGGTCAACCGAATTGAGGAGTTGATCGGGAACGGTGACAACTTTCCTCCCGCTTATCAAAAGGAAAATCGATAAAACAAAGGTGCAAACCAAGACTGAAGAGCACTTCTGAATCGTGTCCAAATATCTGGAAAATGCTTAGAAAAACTATTACACGTACCAGCTGCAAAGCGGCAAGGGCCTACAAGTGGTAGTAAAGAAAATCGAACCCGATGTTACCGCCGCGGAAATAAAAACAGCCCTCAAAGAAAAGGGC
Organism: Drosophila bipectinata; assembly: GCF_030179905.1. Classification (NCBI taxonomy): domain Eukaryota; kingdom Metazoa; phylum Arthropoda; class Insecta; order Diptera; family Drosophilidae; genus Drosophila; species Drosophila bipectinata. The sequence continues at coordinate 13,637,950 of NC_091740.1, read as the reverse complement.
TTCGCCGCCAATAATATTATTAACATTCTAAATAAAGATAAAAAGCCACAACCCCTCTTCAAGGTCGAGCTCGAGCCAGAAAGCAGGTCGCTGAAGAAGAACGAAGTCCACCCAATCTACAAGCTGCAAATTTTTTGCATCGGAGAATCGCAGTTGAAGAGCCTCATAAACGCAACGGTCCAGTGTAATGCACTAATTGCCATGAGTATGGACACACTAGGTCATACTGCACACTTCGAGCTGTCTGTCTGGCGGGGATGCCCACAACTCCGCTCACTGCACTTCAAACAAGGACAGTACCGTGAGGACATGTGGAAACTGCGGAGGCAACCATACGGCAAACTATAGAGGATGTATGGTGTACAAGGAGTTGAAGAGTCGCATGCGTCAAGCAACGCTCAACCGCAACGCTCAACCAAAATCCACAGAATACGTACATTTCGTCAAAGCTACGCCAGACGATGACGCCAAAGCTGCAAGGTGCTCATTCGTCCCCTAAACACCACCAACGGCTTCTCTCCTAAAAAGTATGATGGAGCTTATGTCATTCATGAAAACGACCATGCAAACACTTGTTCAAAACCAGTGTCGGATCAGGCAGCAGCCCACCGGTGTAATTTTAATGCTTAAATCTGTCTCGGCCGCTCAACGAACTTTCTTTAGAGAGTTTTAGTTCGGCAATGTCTAGGTCGGGCCGCCCTCTCCACTTTCGAGAGCTTTAGCTCGAGGTGAATTGTCGGGCCGCCCTCTCTGCGTATATTACTTGAGTCCCTGCATGCACCATAAGCTGGTCTATCTGCGGAACATCCGGCTTCATCTGCATGCAGGAATAAACATTTTTTATAACGTTCAAAATTGACAAATTCGTCTTTTTATTTACTGCATTGAAAACGCTCAATGACCAAACAACCAGAACAGGGTAATAAAGCTGCTCGTAGCACAACAGTCTAATTAATCTATGCAGGCTCTACGAATATCAATGTGGAACGCCAATGGTGTCTCACGGCATAAACTAAAATTGTCACAATTCTTGACCGAAAACCATATTGACGTTATGCTACTGGTGGAAACGCATCTTACAAGCAAATACAACTTTCAAATAAGAGGCAATACAACCCAGACCCCAGTTTTTGCGGTGACAAAAATCATACCTCGCAATCTAATATATGCCAAAAAGATCTTGGACTTATCATCAAACCACTCGCCTTAAACACTTCTTCAAAGCCCAGAAATAACCGAACACCCCTCTAGCCTAACGTCGCCAAAAACGATAGAACTCGCGCATAGAACTGTGCCCGCTTAGAACTCGCGCCGGAGCTTAACATGGAATCGGATATCGACTACACTACGAGCGCCCTGGCCCTCTACTCCTCAAGTGAAGGAAGTAGACCGAAACAAATACTACAAATCCAATCAGCCAATCGTGCGAGAAAATAGGCGCATGCGTCGTGATAGCCAAAACAGCAGATCACTGTTTACTGTTCAAAAGTGCAGTTCATCAGCAGATCAAAGCAACGCCTTAAGGAACATACCGTATTCATTATAATGATCCTGAAGCCTGGAAAACAAAAAATACCGTCATCGTACAGACCAATAAGCCTTCTATCTTGTTTGTCTAAATTGTTTAAAAAATGCTTGTTAATTTTCATAATACCACATCTGGAAGCTTGCAATATTGGCTTCCGAAGAAATCACGGAACCATCGAGAAAGTGAAAATATATTTACATCCGAAATACGCTCAGCCTTCGAACAGCGAGAATACTGTAGCGCTATTTTTCTTGACGTATCTCAAGTTTTTGACCGACTTTGGCTTAATGGACTCATGCACAAAATTAAAACATATTTGCCAACATACACCCACACGCTACTGTAATCATACCATTACAGTAGTGTGTTCTCAGTGAGATGCAACGCAGCTACTTCGAGCGACTACTTACATCATCATAGCTGGTGTTCCAAAAGCAAGCGCACTCAGCCCTTGTCTATATGTTTTGTTTACTGAAGATATTTCTTCGAACGCACAACTAAAAACGTCAACGTTCGCCGATCATACCTTTATCCTTAGTCGCTCCAGATGGCCAACGCAAGCAACAAACCAACAATCATCTAATAGTAGTGGAAATAATAGTCTAATAGTAGCTGTCCGACTGGGGCATTAAAATAAACGAACAAAAAACAAAATAAACGAGCACCAGTAACATAGACATCATACAGCACGCACAATCAAAAATCTTGAGAACTATCACAGGGGCACCTTGGTATGTTCGCAACGAAAACATCCACCGGGATCTGGGTATCCTCGCAGTGAAAGACGAAATCCAAAAGCAAAAAGAGTCCTCGAAAAACTGCCTTCGCACCCAAATTTCCTCGCTCGGGGATTGACTGGGTTTTCTAGCGGATCCCGCTTGCGACACAGCGACCTCCCAACCCAGCAATCAATCAACTGTTAGTTAAGTTAAAAATATAAGATTTGATACACCTCTTGTTAGTCTTGCAAAGAGAAGATTTAAGAAATAAAAGCAACGTTTAAAAAATAAAAAAATGGTCTCTACTCTATAACATCTTTTTCCTGCCCTTCAAATTTAAAATCTACTATTGGGGACTATTGGGACTCTAAGCTTTATGATGAATACAGAAATGCTAGCCGATGCACTAATTTACGCACAAGCCATTTCCAAAATTCTGAAAGAACGCGAAAATAAATTTGATAGGGTCGGCCGACTATATCCTATAGCTTCCATATAACTGAAAGATCGGTAATGACCAAACTTTTGTGTTTTTGAAGATAGTAAATTGATACTTTCTACAGATTATATTTTTTGTCAATTGATCCGACCTACCAAATTCCATAATGAATTCGACTATATCCTGTACCTGCCACATAGCTGAACGACGGAATTGGTAATTGATAAAAATACCAACTTTGTTATTTTTAAAAGAAAGAAGCTTGGGTTGGGTCCCTAAAATTTTGTATTATATTACAATTGTTTTATTTTACAATTATATATAACGATCGGACAATTTTATCCGATATTTGTGAATTATATCCGATCGAAACTTCCAGGATATGTCAATTTCAGCTCCGCCTAAAGAAAGCTATCTTTTCTTGTTTCATTTCTGATGATCCGTCGCCGTCGCAAAAAAATTCAGCCGTTCGGTTTTTGTCCATATTTCTTATTACAATAAATTACACAAAATTCTTAAAATATCGTACTTTAAGATTCAGTAGATTCCAATAAATAATAATAATAACAATAAATAAACAAGAAAGGAAAGCTAACTTCGGGCGGAGCCGAAGTTGATATACCCTTGCAGTTAAAACCGGAATATAGAATAGAATCTGTACCAAGTTTCAGCTTTCTATCTTCAAAAACACGAAAGTTGGGTCATTTCCGATCGTTCAGTTATATGGCAGCTATAGGATATAGTCGGCCGATCCTTATGAAATTTGGCATGTCGTAATGTTGCCAAAAATAGCACTCATGTCAAATTTGAACTCTCTAACTCTAAAAACACCAAAGTTATACCATTTCCGATCCATCAGTTATATGGCAGCTATAGGATATAGTCGGCCGATCCCGGTCGTTCCGACTGATATACTGCGTGCAAAGGAAAGAAGGATGTGTCCAAAGTTTCAAGACGATAGCTTTAAAACTGAGAGACTAGTTCGCGTAGAAACAGACAGACGGACATGCTCATATCAACTCAGGAGGTGATCCTGATCAAGAATATATATACTTTATAGGGTCGGAGATGTCTCCTTCACTGTGTTGCACACTTTTGGACAAAATTATAATACCCTCTGCAAGGGTATAAAAATTGGATCATTTTAATGCATTGGATTTTTAACGAATAGCAATAACTAAGCTGAGAGCATGATGATTCATACTTTTATTCTCTGTGTGATAGCGGCAGAGCTCTTGCAGAGAATTTTCCTATGCCCCTGGAATAGGGTCCTACCGACCACAGATTTAGGCATTGAGAAAGACAAAGCATAAAAATTGCAACTGGTCATTTTTAATGTGTGTATGGCAATTGTAGATAGGTGCAACTTTCACATACAGAACAAAAACTTTCATTAAAATCTCCACGTCAAAAGTTAAGTTAAAAATAATAAAGTTAAGCTTACAAAGCTTTGGTAATAAAAGCTAACTTTGGGAAGAGTTTTAAAAAAGTGCTTAGATTTGTTCAATGAGGGTTGTTTGGTTATTGAGGGTTTTCAATGCCGTAATCCGCACCAAAATACAAAGATGAATTTATGTAAATTTGAAACGTTATAAATGTTTATTTCTGCATGCAGATTAAGCCGGATGATCAACAGATAGACCAGCTTATGGTGCATGCAGAGACTCAATGTTATGTACAGAGAGGGCGGCCCGACTAGTCATTGCTAAAACTCTCTAACGACAAGCCCGTTGAGTTCAGCGACCGAAAGAGTTGAGCGGCATTTAACCGCTGTGCTGCTGCACGACCCGACAAGGGCAATATCCATGTTGTAGACCCTTAAATTCTTAATCCAGAACATCTAGGCTTAATTGCGCCTTTTTGCAAAATTCCATTTTTTTTTTTTTCCATTTTTTTTTAAAAATTCCATTCCAACAATCAGCAATGCGGTGCTGCTCAAAGTTAGGGGCCAAACAAAATTTTTGCTGGGGGTGGGACACGCCTACTTTGCATGTTTAACACTAGAAAAAAACAAGAAAGGAAAGCTAACTTCGGGCGGAGCCGAAGTTTATATACCCTTGCAGCTAAAACCGGATATATATCGCAAACATCGGATATAGTTGGCCGATCCTTATGAAATTTGGTAGGATGGATCAAAATATAATCTGTACCAAGTTCCAGCTTTCTATCTTCAAAAACACAAAAGTTGGGTCATTTCCGATCGTTCAGTTATATGGCAGCTATAGGATATAGTCGGCCGATCCTAATGAAATTTGGTAGGTTGGATCAACTAACCAAAAATAGAGTCTGTACTAAATTCCAGCTTTCTATATTCAAAAACACGAAAGTTGGGTCATTTCCGATCGTTGAGTTATATGGCAGCTATAGGATATAGTCGGCCGATCCTTATGAAATTTGGCATGTCGTATTATTTTGCCAAAAATAGCTCTCATGTCAAATTTGAACTCTCTAACTCTAAAAACACCAAAGTTATACCATTTCCGATCAATCAGTTATATGGCAGCTATAGGATATAGTCGGCCGATCCGGGCCGTTCCGACTTATATACTGCGTGCAAAGGAAAGAAGGGTGTGTGCAAAGTTTCAAGACGATAGCTTTAAAACTGAGAGACTAGTTTGCGTAGAAACAGACAGACGGACAGACGGACAGACGGACATGCTCATATCAACTCAGGAGGTGATCCTGATCAAGAATATATATACTTTATAGGGTCGGAGATGTCTCCTTCACTGCGTTGCACACTTTTGGACAAAATTATAATACCCTCTGCAAGGGTATAAAAATCCGTACAAATATCTTGCCTCGTTTGCTAGTTATTAGTTAGTGCCACAAAAACAGAGAAAATTTCCTACGATTTCCCGAAAATAAAAAGTACGACCACGCTCATTGAAGCTACCATTATTGTCATAAAAAGAAAAAAACATTTTTTATTTTTTAATTTTTACCATAAAAAAATATAAAAATTCGATTAAAAAAGCGGAACCACGCCCATTTTGCAAATATTTTAATTTTTTTGTTTTTCTCTTAATTTAGAAAACCGAATCCTTAAATGTGGGATTGTTTCTAAGTTATTAATTAATGCCGTGCAGTGGCGTGCAAGTCTGAGTACATGCTTACAACTATTAACTTTGGGCCCGCATAAAACAGTTTCTTTTATAAATATTTATTACCAATTTGAAGTTTTCAAGCTCTAGTTTTTGGGAAAACTAAATCAATTCAGTAGGGAAGCAAAAATGTTTTTACTGAATGTTTATAACTCCTCTAAAAAATGTCCGATTCAGCTCAATTGTGGGTGTAGATTAGCCATTAGAATAGTGGCAACATTTTGGCACGTTCATAATCGGATCAATAGTTTGGCGAGTTTGTCAATCGGTTTTTTGATTTCATTATTTCTTGTTTCCTTCAATCAAAAAAAAAAAAAAAAAAAAAAACTGTGAATGTTTTTTACTAAAGAGTAAGAAACTTTTGTACCGCAAATTTTTAAATTACTTCAAGTTTACGCAAAAAAATGGTAAAAAAAATTGTATTATAAAAATGATTGCTTTATAACCAGTAAAGGTATCTAAACATGCTTAACTTCGTTGGACAGTCATTTTGGACAGTAAGAATCTATTCCACTTAATAATGACCAAACCTCTATAAAATAGTTAACAAGAAAGAAAACCAAAATTAAGATCACTTAAGATCGGATATACTATCGCAAACATCGGATTAAGGTTGGGCGATCCTTATAAGAATTTCAGTATGAAACCAAATTCTTAAAACACAAAATTAAAAAAACAAAAAAACAAGAAACGACGAGTTTCCCGACTATATTATACCCTGTACTCATCTCCTCCACCCACAATTTAACTAACCTTGTGGCGCTACAACCAGATTTTTGTTTTGGGGGCTGGAAAATTTTGACACAAGCCTGCTTTGATTAGATTTATCAAAGCTTTTTAAAAGCTAAAAAAGCTCTACGATCTACGATCAGCTAATCATCAGCTGTGAACGGAAAACGCACAATATGATTTTGCAACGAGCTTTACAAAATTCTTTCGTTTTTCGCGCTTTGATTTCGAGTTCCTCGGAATATTACAATTCTTTTTTTGATTTATTAAAAGTTTGGCGTTTTATTATCGTCAAGGTATGTATGTATTACAAAAAAAATCAATGTTTGTGACCGGTCTATGAATGTATAGCTCATAAAACGTAGTGTTAATTCAGTATATTAACAAAGAGCCCGGATTAGCGTACACCTGTCTTTCGTGGAGTCGAACTTACCAGATTCAAGTGGATTCAGTCTAACTCTTTTCTTAGCCGAAAGTGTAAATCAGTGGCGTCCAAAATGTGTAATATGAACTATTACCTGCTAGCATAGCTTGCAAATAATTGTTAACCGATTCGTGCGGTCTCAAAATAAGTGTTCGTTACTGGGACTTTGAGCAAAAAGTCTGAGAGCAACCGATTGAATTGCTCGTATACAAGTTTTGCTCGGGATCAGCCGAAGAACAGTTTTTTCTGTTTTCGTTTGCTCTGCTCATTCTCGGACCGTTTGCTTGCGATCGACGATTCAAAAAGTCTTTTGTGTATGTATATGTGTATGTGAAGTTTCGTGGGTTCAACGCGTCAATTGGCTTTGTGAATCTCGCGTATAAACATTGACCTTTCAAATTTATTAAAAATGGGAAGAAAAATTAATAAAAAAGTGCATCAATTTTTTATATTACATTTTATATTACATTTTATTTTAAGCGAACGACGTAGTTCACTAGGTTCAAAAAACGTAAATTCTTTATTAGTTGTTAAGCTTAACTCAAAATAAATGAATTAAAAAGAAAACTATTTATTTTTTAATTAAAATAATCAATACTATATTAGTTTAAAATTTGAAAAAGGCACGTTTAAAATTTTAAGAAGTTTATTCGTGAAAATGGCATGTTAAAATAGGACACAACGTACCACTGTGCAACGAAACGAAGAAAAATTATTGAAAAGACTTTTTTCGCTGACTTTTTCAGTCAATCGGTCTTTTAATGAGTCTCTCTGCGCGAGGGTCACTCGAATCTCTCATTGAGCGATGTTCGGTAAACGAGAGTTTCATGATCGGCTCATCGTAATGCGTTCAACAGAAAATCGAAACAAAAAGAAACAAAGTCTGCTGCTCAGAGAGAAACCGAAAGGGCATACTTTTTTTGGTTGTTCTCGCGAACAGAGCGTAAGGAAAAAAACGGTTAACAGTTATTTGCAAGCTATGCCTACTAGCCTTTAAGCTATGGTACTTTTTAGGCACAATGTCAGTAGCAAAAAGGGATCTATTTTTAGTATGGGACTCAAAAGTGATCCCAACCAAGAAGTTTGTTGTCATGGAAAACTTTTTATTTGGTACTGTTTTGAAAAATCTTAAATATACTCTCGAAGAGCAGTGGGAGATTGGCAAAAAGTTTCGAAATTTTACTAGTACGTTTATAGTAAAGTGGAAAGACTGTGGAAGAAATAAGGATTTTTTCGAAACAAAAAACCAGGAATGGCTAAAATGGTTGCAAAAAATCGAAAGTAAAAAAAATGTCAGACCTAACTGTGGATGACCCTTCAGATGCATTGTTAGTAGCTGCAAGTTGAAGGTTGAATAAAGCTGAAAAACGCAGTTTTTCACAGTTGGTTTCAATGGTAAACGCCTATGTCTTCCCCACAAAATATCAATGACCAAACAACCTTCTTCTACTCGATATTGTCGACCCATTAAGCTACTTTGCGAGAAAGAACCGGCCGACTTAACTCGCAGAGAAAGTGAAAATATTAAAAGCCAAATTTCAAATATTTTACCAACATTAGTTAGTGGCTTTAGGATTGATCTCCAGTTTCACGAGAGAAATACAATAAAAAATTGCAGGAAACATAACATGGAAGATGTGTTAAATTCCTTATTAGTTTCTTTCGACTCTTTGATAACTTCTTTGTCAAATGGGTCTGAAATTTCTTCTACAAAAACAAATATAATGGACGATGATGTTACCAGTTTGCTTCAAATAATGCAACTAGATATCCCTCTTTCTGACACCGATGAATCCGAATCTTTTGTAGATAAAGTTAATTTATGAAATATGTTAATTGATGTTAAAAAAAAAAAGTAAAACAAAATTTTATATATAAAAAAAAATTTTTTTTAACAAAAAAAAGCAAAAAAAAAATTTTAAAACAAATTTGTTAAACCTAAAAAATTCTATAATTTTATTGATCAGTGAAAAAAAACCCGCATAAAGAAATCTATTTTAGTTTAGATGTTAATTAAATGCCGCTAGCGAGACCAAATCGCCCACTGTGGATTGGGATGATATTTGTTTTTTAGATAAATATTAACTATAGAAATATTTTGGCATCAAAAGTTTTTCAAAAAACCTTCCTGTGCTGGCCCTACAGAATTTCGTGGGGGAGAAGTTTGTGGGGTGTAGAAGCTTGTAGCTCTATCTCTTGTAGTCTCAGATCCGCGCGTTCATACGGACAGACGGACATGGCTATATCGACTCGGCTGTTGATGCTTATCAAGTACATATGTACATACTTTATAGGTACTTTCATACTTTCTCTATGTTACATACATTCACAGGACTCTACGAGTACAGGATATAAAAAAGTCTAATGAAATACAAAATGAAAATGCATGTTTCATTAATGTGAATCTCAAAATGACTACTGGAACTTATCTAATTCAATTTTTAGGTTTCTAAATTTAAATTTTGCTTGCAAAATATTTATGTTTTTAATAAATGTATTGTTACAAGCATTTCCGTTTTTGCTTCCTATTTACTATATGATCATTTATTTCAATATAATTTTCACTGGCTTGAAGTTTTCAGCCATGATTGCTGAGTAATAAATTTACCAGCTATTTCGGTGCTCTTAATGGCGTAGCTATCTATTAACCAACGAGTTGAAGTCGTTTTTAGTTATTTTAAGCTTTGGTTTGAGATATAAGTCAGGCTTGGGGGCTTCATTGTCTAATTACCCAACTCAGCATTTCAGGAAAGCAAGCCGCTTTAAATGTAATTTAAATGTGTTTTTTACTTGGATATCCTTCCGCCATTACCTTGTCATTAGTAAACTGGTTTTCAATTAAAACGTATTTAAAAAATTTACACGAAGTTCCCACTGGAAAAAAAGGAAAAAAAAAATGGAGCAAAGAAACGAAAAAATCTATTGTTGAGTTTCGATCAGGTGTTAATAATAAACAAGATGAGATCGGGAACACATCTAAAACCAGATATTAAATGTCAATGAATGCAGCTAATGACGTTGAAATTAATTTCCCCCATACTTTTTTTTACAATGTTCAACTTTTTTGTACCCTTGCAACCCTTGCAAAATTATTATAATTTTAGTCAGAAGTGTACAAAGCAGTGAAGACATTTCCGACCCTATTAAGGACATATATGTTAATTTTTTTTATATCCGGTACTCTTGGAGTAGAAAGGTATATTGTAGTAGTGTAAATGTATGTAACATAGAGAAGGAATCTTCTCCAACTCCATAAAGTATATATATTCTTGATAGTATAGGATTTGACGGTTTTTTGAAAACATTTTATGCCAAACTATTTCTATAGTTAACATACTTAAATTAAAAATCAAATTGAAATCGGCCAATTTTATTCGTCCAAGGTAATATACGCGAACGCGTGGATCTCAGAGACTAAGAAATAAGGGCTATGGATTTGGAATGGATATGGATACCCACAATACCCACGCAGTTTAAGTTTGTTTTAAATTTTTGCCACAGCCACTTCAGCCCCCAAACTAAAAAATCTAGTGTTAGCGCCAGTTCGTTATTGTTTTTGAAAACTTTTTTGATACCAAACTGTTTCAATGGCTTTTCTACACTTTTGAACAACAAGCAGCCAAATCGGATCATTTTAAGAGGAGTCGTAGACTATTTAAACTACTTCCCTACTGAATCGGTACGATCGCCATAGACTTGTTGCTGTTATATTGCCAAAGCGCAAAAGTATGCAAAAGAAATTTTTTTTCTGAGAATCCATACCCTTAAAGTTTAAACTTTAAAGATTAGTTAAAATGTAGGTGGAAGACATTAGTACCGGATAAAATAAGTCGGGAAACTCGACTATAACAGTCCTTTCTTGTTATACCCTTGCGAAGGTATTATAATTTTGTCCAAAAGTGTGCAACGCAGTGAGGGAGACATCTACGACCCTATAAAGTAAGTATATTACACAGTGCGACAGTGATTTGGAACTTTCACATATCAACTCAGGAGGTGATCCTGCTCAAGTGCGACAAAAAAAGAAAAATTGGAGGAACTTTTGAAGAGACCTAGTAGGAATTGTTCATTAGGTCGAGTATAGTATAAAACCATGTTTAAAATTTTTCAAACACCCTCAAAATCTTGATTTATTTCGAAAAAACGTTTTTTCGGGACTTTTTTGCTCTTAAAAATTCCTAAACGCGTAATTTTAAACCGATTTTGGGAAAATCGTTATAATTTCACCAATAATTTCCTAATGAAGTTGGCCTCGTTTTATTCAGAATTAACAAGACAATATTGATATGTGTCGAAAATGATACCATTTCTTGGAATTTGTACCGAAAAAATGGCGTCAAAGTCCGAAAAACACGACAAATATTCAAAAATGTCAGTTTCCTGCGTAAAAATTGTATCTTTTTTGTTGAAATAAATTAAAGATCTATTTTTTTTTTCAAAAGCTCCAACATTTAACTATTGAAAAGCGAAAAAAATTTTAAAATCAGTTTAAAATTACGCGTTTAGGAATTTTTAAGAGCAAAAAAGTCCCGAAAAACCGTTTTTTACAAATAAATCAAGATTTTGATGGTGTTTGAAAAATTTCAAACATGGTTTTATACTATACTTGACCTAATGAACAATTCCTACTAGGTCTCTTCAAAAGTTCCTCCAATTTTTCTTTTTTTGTCGCACTGTGTTATTGAGCAGGATCACCTCCTGAGTTGATATGTGAATGTCCGTCTGTCCGACTGTCTGTTTCTACGCGAACTAGTCTCTCAGTTTTAAAGCTATCGACTTGAAACTTTGCACACACCCTTCTTACCTTTGCACGCAATTTATAAGTTGGAACGACCGGGATCGGCCGACTATATCCTATAGCTGTCATATAACGGATTGATCGGAAATGGTATAACTTCGGTGTTTTTAGAGCAGTGCACTATGGGGAATTTGGCCGATTTCATGGTATTAATTAGTAACTTTTAAACTAAGTAAGATTTTTCGAAACGGTTTTTTTATTATTGTTATAGACACCGATAGGAATGTTTTTAGAAAAATGGGCGTGGCTCCGCCCCTTCCCTGACGAAATATTATTTATTAACTATTAAACTAAAAAAGATTTTTCGAAACGGTTTTTTTTTATTAGGCTTATGAAGATCGTTGGAAATATTTTTTTGTAAAATGGGCGTGGTTCCGCCCTCCCATTTGGATCAATTAATCAATAACTTTTTAAACAAATAAGATTTTTTAAAACGGTTTTTTTTTATTTTTTTATAGAAACAATTTTTTTTATTTCATATAGAAAAATTGATAAAGTGAAAACCAAATAATACACTAATAAGTTTATAAAATATTTTCATTCTCAAGGTCTTCGTCAGACATAAAATAAAAATCGTCAATTTAATCTCCAATTTTCTCCATTTGATCCTGGCCGTTAAAATTGCACAATAAAAGGCTTAAAACATCTGAAGGAAGTTCCATACTTTTATGCTTCCGAATACGCTTCATAGGGTTTGTTGAAGAAATAACAGGATCAGAAGTATCTAAGGCTCTGTTGAAAACATCCATGAAATTATTAACACGACTATGCTTCCGTGCGTTATGCAGTCTATCTGCTTTATACATTTTTTTGCGTGCTTCCAACTCTTCTTCTCCGAAACAGCCAACGGGAAGTATTGTATTTTCCATAATTTGCCTTGAGTGGACAATAATTTTGTGAGCAGTTGCCGTCATTGGCAACCATGGATAAAAATCCACAGTTTGTTCCCCAGTTTTAAAACAAAATTGTTCAAATTTCTCCAAATCAATCGGCAGTTGACAAGACAAGAAAATGAATATAACTCTTAGGTTCCGAATTTGCAGCCAATTTGCAAACTTCTTCTCAAAATATTTTTTTTTTCTCTTGCATATCTTCCATTTACCATTTATATTTAGGCAAAATAAACTGCTATTCTTTTTCAAATAGTTTTTGTGTTTTACAACATCAATATTTCTACTTATTTTGCTCGAAATAAAATCAAGAATTGATCTTTCTTGGTTTGAGTTCTCCGTCTTCGTACGCCATACTTCAAAAAGCTCCGCGTTCGAAAACTCGAAGACACCTGACAAAAAACGAAATTACGCAGATTGTGCGCAATTTTGCACATTGAGACAAATTTCTACGACATTAAACTTACACTGTTGCAACGATATGTTCTTTTTGTAAGTCTAATTAATTTTTTTTTTTCAAAAAATTACCTTTTAGACCTGTTTTAAAATTGACTAAATATTATTAAGGCACATAGCAAAATATTAGTACACACAACATTTAATACAAGCCAGTATGATTGTTTTCCATCATAAATTGAATTAATAACTTGTTTAAATTTTAAGTATCGCACTTTCAAAGTAGCTAACCAAAAACTGCCCCTTCTCAAACACGTGCCTTTGGGCTGCAACAGCTGACTTTAACAGTGCAAAGCTTTAAAAGCGCACTGTTTATTAATATTTTTGGTATGGAGTCATATGGAGCCATATGTTTTTAATATGTTTACATAAAAAAAAAAACAAATATTTAAACTTTGATAAAATGCCGTCATTGGCAACCATGGATAAAAATCCACAGTTTGTTCCCCAGTTTTAAAACAAAATTGTTCAAATTTCTCCAAATCAATCGGCAGTTGACAAGACAAGAAAATGAATATAACTCTTAGGTTCCGAATTTGCAGCATGAAATCGGGCAAATTCCCCATAGTGCAGTGGCGGGAAAACTCTCATTTTACATAGCACGCGTGTATAGGGTGTAAAATTCTGCCGCAGCGCTGCCGGTGAACTCTCAAAATTTTTTAAAAGCTCTCTCATTTGCTCTCATTTGACTCATTTGACAGGTAAAACTTAATAATCAAAATGTTTCCACTGAAAAAAATTTTCTCAGAAATTGGGTTGAACATAGTTTTCTCCATAGAAAATATAGATGGAGAAGCGTAGTTTTTCATTTGTTTAAGAACTGTTTCTAGAAAATCTTTCTTTAAAAGAAGTGCCCATTCCAACTTCTGAATTAACGAAAAATGAAATAAAAATCTTCGTTTTTTTCGCTCAGTGAATTCTCTGCTCTCATTATTTTTCTCTGCTACGTATACACTAAAATTTTAAAAATGTGTGCGTTTTGCCCCCCACTTCACTATAGGAAATTTGACCACTTTTTCTGGCCAAAAACCATTTTTTGAAAGTTAAAGGATTTAAATAATTTTAATTGCATATCATTCACAATAGATACATTTTTGATGTTGCATACCAGAAATTTTCATAGATGGCGCCACTGCGAAGAAATCAGCTGTAAAAAACAGCTGTTGATGTTAAAATTTAAATGAGCTAAGAATTTGCGATTTTTTGGTGTGATTTTAAAAACGCGAATACTGAAAATGTTATGGACAAAATCAAAAGGTTTGAAATGAATACTTTTTAATGTGGTTTGTATTATGTTTTTGTGTATGTAAAGTGTCCAAAAAACTGGTGTTGTTTTTTTAATAAAGTGAAAATGTAAGTAGCCTAGCAAAAGAAATTTTTAGAAATAAATCACATTTTTAAAAAGAGATTTAAACTAAGTCAAATCGTGTCAAACATTGTAATTTAGTCCATGTTGTAGATTGTTTAATTTTCTTCATACGAGTGAAATATGAACATGCGCTTCTATGCGCTTTCGAAGAAATACATAATTTAAGGAGGCAACCTCAAAACCATGAATGTGAATCTGTTAGCTGTGAGACTAGTGGAAAACCGATTTAAAATTACAAAAATAAAAGATATTGAATTAAAAAAACTACACCTACTTTTCCAAAAGAAAAGTGGCTTTATAAAACACTAAAAAAGAACCAAATTGAAATATCTTGCTTAGTTCTACAGTTAGCATGTTATTTTTAAATAGGGCACCCACAATTTTTTCAAATCTGAGTTCTTTTGACCATATAAACTTAAATCAAAAATCAAAAACTAAATATCTTGCTTAGTTTTTGAGTTAGAATGTGTTTCTTAAAAAGTTGGCGGTGACACGCCCACATTTTTTTTAAATCTTAAATCTTTTGACCATGTGAACTCAAATCAAAAATTATAACTTAAATATCTTGTTTCGTTCTTGAGATATTATTTTTGGCCAGAAAAAGTGATCATATTTCCTATAGTGCAAAATATGAACTCTCTAACTCAGCTCTCAAACATGAGAGCTAATTTTGGCAAAATAATACGACATACTAAATTTCGTAAGGATCGGCCGACTATATCCTATAGCTGCCATATAACTTAACGATCGGAAATGTTATTTGGTAAAAATACCAACTTTTGTATTTTCGAAGATAGAAGCTTGGTCTTTTTTTTAGATTTTGTATCGTAATAGATTGGTTATATTATGATATTCTTATAATCTTCGGCCAACTACATCAGATTTTTGTCATATCCGGTTTTAGCTGCAAGGGAATATCAACTTCGACTCCGCCCGAAGTTAGCTTTCCTCTCTTGCTTATGAATGCTTTTATTGGCCGATCCTTATGAAATTTGGTACGTCGCATTATCTTGACAAAAATATAATACTAGTGCATATAACCCGTTCAACTCTAAAAACATAAACGTTATGGCATTTTCGATCAATCAGATATACATATGGCAGCTATACGGATAGCTATATATGGATATAGTCCGCGGATCTCGGCCATTCCGACTTAAATACTGCGTGCAAAGGAAAGAAGGGTGTGGTAGCTTTAAAGTCGATAGCTTTAAAACTGAGAGCCTAGTTCGCATAGAAAGAGACATACGGACAGACAGACGGACGGACGGACCGACATGATTATATCAAGTGTATAAAAATATTTTGGAGACTCCAGTGTAGTGATTAGTGAATTAGTGATTAGTAGCTCAAATTAAGTGAATTAAATCATTTCACATTTACCAAAAATTGTCCAAAACTGATAGACTTTTGGAAAATGTTTTGATAAAAATTATATATTTAGAGCAGTGGGGGCAAAACGCACACATGTTTAAAACTTGAGTTTAGCTCCAAAAAACAATGAGAGCAGAGCATTCACTGAGCGAAAAAACGTAGTGTTTATTTAATTTTTCGTTTATTCAAAAGTAGGTATAATGCCCATTCGTTGCGAAAATAGTGTATTTTATTTTAAAGAAAAATTTTCTATCAACAGTTCTTAAACAAATATATTTGCCTATAGAAAAAACTCGTTCCAACCCAATTTCTTGAAAAAAAAATTTTCTTACAGGAAACACTTTTTTTTAAGTTTTGGCCGGCAAATGAGGCAAACTGGGAGTTTCTAAAAAAAGTTTACCGTGGACCGAAAGCGCTGCGGCAGAATTTCCGACCCTATACACGCGTGATTTGACACATGACTCATTCAAATCAGACGCGCACTGAAAATTGCTTATTCTGCGGTATGCATAGTGTGTTTTAGCGTATGCTAAGACTTGCGGTGACACGGGTGACAATGGACTGTTGTCCACAGTGATACAAGAAATTCGAAAAATATGCGCAAATCTGAAATTTAAAATGAGTCTTATATTTTAATTTCAAAATTTTAATTTTTTGCCTATATTGGGTTCAAATCTTTCGGTGTCTATTACCGAATTACTATGTTTCCGTGAGAAACTCTATGACCCCAATACAATGAGAACCTATACAAAGAATAAATCAAACTTGACGCACCCGAGACGTTTGGTTACCTTATGGTAACTTAGGTAACTTAGGAAACTCTTAGGTAACTTTTTTGGGTGTTTCGTTTAGTTGGTTTCGAGGTATCACTTAAAGTGAAACCACACAGGAATCATAAAAAGTTATTGATTTTTAGTGACCTATTCAAACGCCGAATTTTTCCCAGATCCAGATCTAAGGGTAACCAGAAATATAATTATTCGCTACAAGAAGATAACTAACCACATATGTATATTTTTCGCGGTGAAGATTATTTTGAAGACTTTTGCACTCTACGAGGACCAAATATAAAAACGTTGTAATATAAAAATCAAGAGCAATGTGTGATATTTCAAAGGCTTGGAACCCTTTTTGAAGATATTAAGCTAGGTGTGGTCTTGAAACTCTTTGTGGCAACAACTTGGAAACGTATAAAAAAGTAAAATTGTATAAAAAACAAGAGCAGAAGTTTATATATAAACCTATAAACCTCAATCCTATATCCGATTAGAAAATTTCATTAAAATAATTTTTTATCGTTGTTGTGCCCAAAACTTTCACCGTATGGGTCAATAATTAAGTTGTCTACCTCTTTATTAAAAGGTCATGGATTCGATTGGCAGCAGAAGTATCTGGTTTAGAGTTACATTTTGTTAACTTAGATTGTTTCAAAACATTTTGAACCTATTTTATTTTCTCAGGTGGGATTTATTTCATTTGATTTAAATCTCTTCGATAACCACTATTTACCAATAACTAAATTGTGAATTTGAACTGAATATCGAATATCAAATTTACTTACCCGTGTGCAAGCGCGTGTGCTGTTGAACATGTGACAGTTGCTTAAATCTACGATCACAATAGGAGCATTTATATGGTTTCTCGCCAGTATGTACCCGAATGTGTTGGACGAGCTGGTGATTACTTGAAAAACTCTTCATGCATTGCTGACACTGGTGTGGCTTAGTGTCTGTGCATGGCGTGACATTACCACCAACTAAGTTAGACGCTACAGTAACGCTTTGGGTCCCTAGGCCAACCCGGGGAATCTGCTGCTGAATTTGCTGCATGGCGCTTTTGTGCATAAAAAGCTGTAATTTTAAAAAATACGTTAAAAATATATGCGATTTTATTTTTGCTGTTTCCTTTTTACTTTCCAGTCTCAAAAACCCATTTATTTTTTAATGACACACTGGCGTAGCTGGTATATTTGCTGGATGTATTTATAGATTTTTAGATCTTTACCTGTTACTTTCCCAGTATAGTTTTTGTAAAGCTTTTTTAAGTTTAATTGAAAAGTGTGTACCTTTGCATGTTCTACAAGCGCAAAACATGTCAGCAAAATTAAAACTTTTTATAAAAATAAAAAAATAAAGAATCAAATATTTTTATTAAAAAAAATTCTTTGAGGCATTTTAAATGCTTTCAATGTTTTTTTAATGATAAATTTCGAGGTAATACTTTTTTTTGCTGATTATTAATAAGTTTTATTAAGGGCAAAAAATAGGCAGCGTCAGAAATATACTTAAAAATAATGATAATCATACATAAATAATTCAATGTTTATAGAATTAAATAAAAAAATTATATCAATAGCTTATACAATAATAGACTGACTTGACAGATAATAGGCAAGGCTTTTATATATAGCGCAGGATATATCGACAAGACTATTCTTCCTTAGGTAATTGTAAAGCACACAAATATTTTATGAACTATAGAAAACTGTAGTACACTAAACTATAATATAAATATGTATTTATATTTATACTATAGAAAATAAGACCACTTTTTCTGGCCAAATTCAAACTTTTAGAAACAAAGCAAAATATTTCAGTTCGGTTTTTGTTATAATTTTTTTTAAAGCCTTACAGCCTTATTCTAATTAAATGTCGCTTTTATTTTACTTTTTTATTTTCACTTTCACCACACACGCTTGTTTTGGGTGACCTAAAAATGCCAACAATCTTGCCAGTGTGTTCCAAGTGAAGTAATGAAACTTCACTTTTCTGTGAAAAGTTCGATTGATCCATAAGAAGTGTTGAATTTCTTACTAAACTGCATTTAAAAATAAAATACTTTCTTAATTGGTAAAATTGAGATTTTTTTAAAGCACTAAGGAAATGACTTGTCTTTTATACTGTAGGCTTAATAATATCAGAGTGATTAATCCATTAGTTTTAATAAAACTTATACCCCAAGCTATTTTGTCTTAGCTAAACAACTCTTAAAAACAACCAAAAAAATAAAAAAAAATTAAAAAAATTTTACATATAAATGAAGAGTTTAAAATTATGTGCATATATACTTTAGTTATTTTATATTAGCCAAAATTTAAAAAAACGATCTTATTTGTGTCTTGTATATTATTATTTTTATCGAATTCTTACAAAGTCCATATAACAGTGAAAATTAAAAATTTTTTTTGTTCAATTAAGCAGAAAAATACGAGTTGTCTTTAAAATGGGTTAGTTTACTTTAAAAGCCATAAAGAATCGATATAGGACAAAGATTTCCAACAGTCTTACAGGTAACAGATTCACATTAGCTTTTAATCGAGATTGCCTCGTAATATATGAATTTCTTCAAAAATATAAGTATATAAGTGTAAGTGTAAGTGTATAAGTATATCGTGCAAACGATCAGAAATTACCAAAAATTACCCAACGATCAGAAATTACCAATGACCCAACTATGTTTTTGAGAATAGAAGGTTGGAATTCCAAAGAATTCTATTTTTATACAATTGATTCGGCCTACCGAATTTCATAAAGTTAAAGCATTTTCGATCAATTAGTTATATGGAAGCTATAGGATATAGTCGGCCGATACCGGCCGTTCCGACATATATACTGCGTGCAAAGAAAGAAGGGTGTGTGCAAAGTTTCAAGGCGATAGCTTTAAACCTGAGAGACCAGTTTGCGTAGACTCATATCAACTCAGGAGGTGATCCTGATCAAGAATATATATGTAAATATACTTTATAGGGTCGGAGGTGTCTCCTTCACTGCGTTGTACACTTTTGACCAAAATTATAATCCCTATGCAAGGGTATAAAAATTGTTGATTTTAACAAACGGCTTGAGTTGTTTTGGTGCAAACCTGCCCTGATTTCAATGAATCAATCAATGGATTGTTGTATTTATGATTGTATTTATTTATTTTTAATTTATTTATTATCTTCTATTACTATGTGAACATCCGAATTATTCTTAAAGGTATTTTAGAACCCTATAAACTTAAACTTTTCTGTTTGGCGTAGAGCTGTGTATGTACTTACATACGCATGTATGTATGTACATAGTCTACGATAGGAAAACAGTTGCCGCATATTATTACCCTTACGTTGGTTGGTCAGTCAGAAATATTCGACTTCCACCAAAGCAATGCCTCAAATCGTTTTGCGACTGACACTCGGTTTCTGGCCGAGGTAGAGTGCACTTTTTATTCACTTGTAGCTTTTAGTCCACAAAGCCCATTTTTGTTAGTATATGGGCTGTAGGGGCGATATCTACCACTGTTTACGTATTTTCCCCTTTCAATCCTTGTAAAGTACAAAGGCGCACAAGCATTACTGGCAGCTGTGCCCAGAAATGGCCAACAGCACTTGCGAATCAAAATCAATAGAAATATCAACAATAATAAGGAAGTCTTAAACAGCAAGTGGGATTTTTTTGTTTACTTTAATAACAGGAAAAGTATGGAAAAAATGTTTAAAGAAATATATATTTACAAAGTTATGTTAAGTTATGTACGTATTAAAAGCTATCAGCAGATACCAAGGTGCCTTATTGCGTTATATATGTATCATTTTTGAAACTTGATACCTATGGTATCCACTCAAATTTAATTTGTGTCAAAAATTTTCCACGTCCATTCACGCATATATAAATTAATTAAGTTTTTGAAAAATTGTGAAAAAAAAAATTCCAAACTATTCTAATACGTAATCTATACCTACAAATCAAAATTTAGCCAAATCAACACTTTTAGTGGTGTAATTGTGTTTTTATTCTGCATTTCTTTCTGCTATATTTTTGCAGTTGTTATTTGCAAAGCACAAAAATATTATAATAATTACAATATTATGTATATTACACAATATTTATAATGGATTTTTGATTTGGTATACAGGAAGTTAAAGGCGTGGCTTCGTTATGTTTTTTTTATTGTAACCTCGTCATGTTTTTGACGAAATAAATACAACAATGCCTTTTTAACATGCATATAGTATAAAACTTCTAGAAGATAAAATTTCGTTTTGACCTGTTTTACAATCTTGGATTGGAATCAACAGCCGTGCGAAAACAAGTAAATCCGTCCAAAGGCTTTTAGCTGTTGTCCTGTGTAATCAATTTTTTCAGACTCCAGTTATACTATATAATTTGGCTCAAAAGTGTGCATCGAAGTAAAGGAGACATCTCCAACTCTATAACAACACTATATCCCATAGCTGTCATATAACTGTGCCATATGTAATATAACGATCCAAAATGTGCCAAGTTTAATATTTTGGAAGAAAGAAGCTTGGGACTTTTTTTAATTGTGTATTTTAAAAAATGGTGTTTCTCATGAAATGATCTTAAGGATCAACCAAGTTTGTCCGCTATTTGCGATATATATCCGATCCCAAATGAAAGGGTATATCAACTTCCGCTCCACCCGAATTCCGCTTTCCCTTCTTGTTGGCAGCCGATTTGACTAAATTTTCAGATATAAATTAACTGTGGCATCTGAGGCATACTTTTTTGGCATCAAGAGTTTTTCAAAATAAATTTTTGTACTGGCGCTACAAAAAAATGCAATTTGTGAGGGCATGGGCTTGGGCAAAATTTAAAACTAACTCGAACTGCAAGGGTATTATAGGAGTCTCCATGCCAAATCCTATAGCTCCATCTTTTATAGACTATTACGGACACGTCTATATCGACTATGCCGTTAATGCTGATCACGACTATATTAACTATATAGGGTGGGAGATTATTCCTTCTCTATATTCACACAAATACAATACAAGTTCCGTGAAGAATACTACAAGAAAATTCTTAACGAATTTAGTGATTAAAAATTTGTTTCCCATTTTACGTCTTTTTTAAAAATTATAAAATTTATCTGGACGCTTGGACTATGTCATTCTTAGAGAAAAAATTAGACGGGTTTTTAAGGGAAGGCTTAAAATATATTAGGAATGAGATAGCGACTGAGGTTTGGCTCTACTACGGTGGAAAAAATAAGAAAAATTAAGGTCTCCTTAAGAATTGTTAATATTTTTTCTTTTGATTTTCTCCCCCTTTTTTATGATTTATATGATTCAATAGGTTTCAACATGTATTTGTCCGTGAATAAATTTTTTTTCTTCTGGGACGAACATAACCAATATAAAAAGAGGGATGGACTTGGGTTCAGGGTCATACATGTATACAAGTTAGGGGTAACTGGAGGCGGCAACCAACGTGTGGAAGAGAAAAAAAATGGCAGAAAAAAACGTGCTTTAGTTTCAGTTTACCAATACAATAAAACGAAATAAATTTTCGTTTTTACATGATAATTTCCACCAGTTATCTTTTTACATGAAAACTTAAAACAGATATATATATAAATATATATATATTTTTAAAGGCACAAATTTTTTAAGTTCTAAAAAAAGTTTTTATAAAAATATATAAAAGTATATTTATACAAAAAAAGTTTAAGTGAAACTGAATAAAAGTTAAATAGTTTAAATAATTGTTAATAGTTCAAACCAAAACTGACAAAAATAACTTCGAGTTTGTTTTAAGACTAAAAAGTCTTATTGTACTTACAATGGTACATGTTAAGAGCAAAAATATTCAACATTTTGGTTTTTGTACCATTTAACCGTAAGCGAAATATTTACTGATTGTTTTTTTTTATACCGTACAGATTTTAATAAATATTTTCTCAATCTATTATTGCATATCTTCTATTATTAGATTTAAAATTAACAAGTTCTTTAATAAAACAAACAAATGAATATATATATAAAAGCAAAAAATATATTTAATTGATTAATATTTTACAATATTAGAAACAAAAACTAAATATATTGAAGGGAAAAAATATGCGAACTTATATGTAAAAAAAAACTAAAATATAAGTAATACTATATAACTAAAAATATATTGTTAAGCTTTTCGTAACGGTAGTAATATATGCATACAATCATATGTTTGTATTTTATTTATGTATATATAAAATATATCATATATACAAATAATATATACGTATTACATGTGGAGTGCAGTGTTCGGTGTAGTGTTGCTGTATATATGTATGAGTCTTTGACGAGGAAGAGTACTATACACAACGGAACAGATGCCAACTCACTCGTTGCAGGGTTGACCAACATTCTTCAAGGGTGCGTTCGCTGATCGCGGCTGCGCTGCTTGACCGTGATAGTTGAAGCTGAAAAAAATGTTACATTGTAAACAAAAAAAGAACGCTTTTGTTCGGCGGAGCCGATACTTATATATGTATATTGGCTCTTAGTTTTAAAAAAGCTAGTATATTACCCTATCATTCTTCAATTTTCTTGATCGAATTAATTGAAAAAAAACGTTTCTACTGACTAAAGGACATAATGCGATCGCGGACTGCAGCTAAATTTTAAGCAGAGTGTGGAACAAAAAAATAAAGGTTGTTTATTATAGATTATAGAACATAGAGTTCTTCTAAACAGACAGACTGTTATGATCATGAAAAAATTCTTATTAAAATTATATTTATATTATAAATAAGCATTTAAGAAATAAATATATTAATAACAAAAAATTTTTACATCTGATATCAATGTAAATATACATAATTAAATATATTTCAAAGTAATTCAAAAAAGCGTAAAGCTATTATAAGTTCTTAACATTAATGTGCAAAAATTTTGTAAGCACTAAAATTACTCAAATTTTAGAAAATACAATTAACAAATTACATCGTGCTCCTCTTCACAGTCTAGTGTCATTGTAAAGAAAAACGATATAGCCGATATCAAAACAACAAATTGGAACTGGACGAATACAACACAATTCAGTTATTTATTTAATTCTTTTAACTGGCGGTCAACTTGTTTTTAAAGTTTATTTTTACACGTATCCGAATCATAGTTTCGCGAACATTTGCGGCCAACATAAAAATTGTAAATTTAATGTATCGTTTTCTTGCTTTATCCAAGGAGTTCAAACTGAAACGGAAATAGATGACACCTTTTAACAAATGTAAATAGGCCGACTGAGGAAAATGTCAACATTTAAAATGAATCATGCTATCGCGAATTTTGCGGTCAGGGTTACATAAAAATATATGCACACAACTATATTTAAACATATATGTTAGCTTTTTTTTATTTTAGTTTCATTTAAATTTATTGAAGTCTTTAAAAACGCGGAGGAAATCGGAGCGCACAACCTTACGGGCTGCTGTCCTTTGAACTTCTGTCGTCGTTGGACTTGTGCGCTATCGTCCACAAACGGGACACTGCGTCCGGGCTGGGGGTTCCTTCTTACACTATCCGGTTATTTCGTCATCGTTGCTTCTTCCACTGCCTCTTTCGCAGTTGAGCTTTACGTGTTTCTATATGCTATTATTGTTTTCTTAAAGAAAATAAGCCCGAATGGAGTTATAAAAAGATAGATAGAAAGAAAAAGCTCCCAAATAATGGTATCTTTCGCTCTTGTCTCTCCTTTTCGAATGCATGAAAATGAGGGAGGCCTTTCAAGGCAAGCTGAAGCAACGGCAGCCGCTGGTAGAGAAATGTCTAGAGTAAAATCCTCGGTCTGTCTTGCGTCTTATGTCTGTGTAAGTTCTAAATGGAACCCACAAACCCCGCTCCATCCCATTCCATTGCCTTTTGTATATGAGCCAGAAATTCAACACACAAACATGTTTAAAAGAAGAGTTCAAAAATATTAATAAGAAGAAAATATAAGGGATACTTAAAGAAAAACCATAGTAAAAAAGCTAAGCAGAAGATTCAACTCCTTGCTTTATTGCTATCCCTTTCTTTTATCTCTCATTTATTATCTATCACATTATCTGGATATTTTTTCTCTGTCTATCTTATTAGATGTTTCTTTCACTCTCTCCAAGTATCACACAGATTTCCCCTGGCTTGTTTTAGCACTGTTGTTCATTTTTGGTATAGTTCAAAAGAAGTACTAAGGAGAGAATAGTCGTGCGATATTGAGACCAACTTTTAGGTGATTAGCGCCCGCTCGCTCACAAGCATCTGGCAAATTTCCCTTATATGCCTGGGGTTGATAATTTCCTTTATTGGCAGGGGTTGGAAATTTCCCTAATTGGGAGGGGTTGAAATACTCTTAAAAAAAAACAAAGACGAAGTTTTAGAACAACACAACAGAAGTTGACTCTCTTTCAGTGAGTTATAGCAATAAAATAGGAACAGTGTACTGACAAAAAACCCGATATCCATACATATCGCTTTAAAAGTATCGTTTAGAAATGGTGAGGTGAAAATTTTCAAGGACATAAGAGATGTATTATATGCATATTAAATCAAAATTGGAAATAGATACAAAGGCATTCTATTATTCACTTTGCTGTTCTGTTCTACTGTCACTTTTAAACAAAATTAGGGTATATAAATACTTATATTTTTCCTACATAGAATATTATTATTACATCCCAAGAAAGAAAGAAATATATTTCATAGTTGGGTATGTATTTATATACAATCCTTATGCTTTGTATTCCTTTTATTTAAGTATACTTATAAGGGACCTATTAGAGACAGATAAGGTATATTTTGATTAAAAAAAAAAAATCATTTATTATTAAGCTTTATTTTCTTAAAAATCTGCTACATTTAAAAAACAAAAAAAAAAAATGTTTGTTTAAAAAATATATTTATCAAAAATAAACTTTAATACCTGAATTTCGTTGGCCATTTTTTCGTTATTGTACTTAATCTCGGGCGTTGAGCTGCCGCCAGACGTCGAAACTGAATGCTGGGGCGATTGGTGGCCTTGTGACAGTGTTTTGTTAAGCCCCCCAACTCCTGTCCCGGAATGTGTTCCCAGTTCCAAGACTCTTCCATGTACCGGACTTAAAGGCTGCCCATGTGGCGGCTGCATGCCTCCAATAGATTCTAACTGAGCTCGAGGATGTGATTGTGACTTGGTGGTGGCGGAACCCATGGTAATGGGAACATCTTCCGTTGCATCGGAGGCTGCTTCACAACCAACGTTAAAAAATTCTGCCCCATATGCCTGCTGCAGCTGACTCTGAGTATTTTGCTGGTGACTACTGTCAAGTGAATGATGGATAGAAGGTTTAAAATCCAAATCCTGCTTAGACTTGATCACTCCTAAGGTGTTTCTTGTTGTGCTGGGTAGTATAGGTATCGTTTGGTCTCCAAGTGTGGTAATGTTTTTTTGAAAGGTTGTAGATTTAAGGTGTGCCGCAGCAGCAGCAGCTGCCGCAGCATTAAGCAGTAGTTGATGATTGCTTAGCTGCGCCGATGGATGTTGGGTCGGTTGTTGCGATCCTCTTAAAGATTCATTGTTCAATATCTGTGAACCCACTTGCAGCCCTGAACTGCAGTTAGATTCCTGATTCCCAGCCGATACTGGAAGTGGTGGCGGATTGGTTGCGATGGTACTGCCAACAGAAGATGCACTCGGCACTTCCTTGTCTCCTACATGTACATCCGATAGTTTTTGAAGGATGTGCGGCTGATTCGATGGTATATTATATTGTTGAAGCGCAGTTTGAATTCCGAATGGTGCGCGAGCTTGTTGCCAGAAGTCCGCTGCATCCATTTTATTAATCTTAGCTAGTCTGATTGGGAAACCTTATATATCTATCTTTAAACTGATATGCCTTTCCACAGATTTTTCATAAAACCTTATGATTTTAGTCTTTCACCCAGTTTTGAGTTTCCCTTTGAAGTAATTTATTGTATGAAAAAAGCATCTGTTTCATCATGTAACACTGCCTGTAAAAAAAGATTTTGTCGTTAAAATAAAAAAATATTTTTGTTACTTTTATTGAATTTATTTTTATAGAAGCATAAGGTCTAGCAAGTGGCGGAGCTTATATAGACTCTAAGTCAAAAGTCTTAACACATAATGTACATGTATGTATGTGTATAAGGCACATAATCTCAGCTAAGAAGAAATATCTTTCATTTTTACAACATATATTATTTAACCTGCAGAGGGATTTCCGACCGTAACAGGGGATTATATTTTAATATGGAAATGACTCAACTTTTGTGTTTTAGTAGAAGGAAGCTACGGATTTTTTCATAATTATTAATAATTAATAAAAATTAATAAAATTCCAAAAAGGTCTTAAAGTAAAAACACCTAGGAGCAGAAATGTTTTTACTGATTTTTTCAAGGTCAAGAAACAAACTTTCAATATGTTCGTCAAACGTGCATGATTTTGTATCGCAGAGAAGAATTTTCACTATCAAAAATAACATTATTAAAAGAAAACCCCTTTGTTAACGAACAGATATTTTTTTCAGAAAAAAAAAAAATTAATTTTTGAAATGTTACCTAATTTCTAAAATAATATTTATACAATGTTTACAAAATGAATATTTTTTTTTAACTTTTTAGAATTTAAAATTGACGATATAAACATGTTTTTTGTTGTTGTATACGTAATGTGTACAGTGGTGCTTAAGCCAGACTGTTTTCTTAACAAATTTTTTGAAAATATTTATTTCGACGTGAAATTTTTTACATTTTGCGGATCACAGTAAAAAATTACAAGTAGGAATTCGGGGGATCCAAAAAAATTGACAAAATTTCAAAAAGGAGCATTGCGATCTGCTCATGTACTTAAGCCACCTTAAGCTTTAATCGTCAAACTTGTGATTTTTCCGGGAAAGTTGTGCTAGTTATTTTCTAAACTAAAATATTGAATACTAAATACGTTTCCCAAAACAATTTGATCGCTATGGCTAAAAAAAAACAGGGACAGAGATTAACAATTTATCTGAAGAATATGACGATAATTTGCCACTTGCCTGGATATTTTAACAGGACAACGACCCGAAACACACCAGCAAGATAGTCAAGTCGTGGCTTAGCCAAGAGACAATCAATGTTTTGCAATGGCTACCGCAGAGCCCCGACTTGAACCCTATAGAGAACTTGTGGGGAATCCTTAAACAAGTCGTTGGCCAAAAAAACCAGCAAATAAAAACGATTTGTAGCAAATTTTGCAAGAAGAGTGGAAGAAAATCACACCTCAACAGTTCGCACGTCTTGTGGGTTCAGTGTCAAAGCGTTGCTCCGCTGTTCTTAAGCAGAAAGGTAATCCCACTCAATATTAAGATAAAATTTATTAAAATTATAAGGAAGTTTTTCGTTGAATATATATTTTTATAACTTGGTTATTCTTATATTAGAACACTCATATATAGAACTTATGTGACACAAATAACACAGTGCGACAAAAAAAAAATTTTTGGAGGAACTTTTGAAGAGACCTAGTAGAAATTGTTTATTAGGTCGAATATAGTATAAACCAGTATTTGAAATTTTTCTAACACCCTCAAAATCTTGATTTATTTAGAAAAAACCGTTTTTCGGGACTTTTTTGCTCTTAAAAATTCCTAAGCGCGTAATTTTAAACCGATTTTAAAATTGTTAACGTTTTTTAATAGTTGAATGTTGTAGCTTTTGAAAAAAATAGATCATTAATTTATTACCACAAAAAGGATAACATTTTTACGCAAGAAACTGACGTTTTTGAATTTTAGTCGTGTTTTTCGGACTTTGACTCCATTTTTTTGGTACAACTTCCAAGAAATGGTATTCAATGTTGTACACATATCAATGTTGTCTCGGTAATTTTGAATAAAACGAGACCAATTTCATAAAGAAATTATAAAAATTGTTGAAGTTATAACGCTTTTCCCAAAACAAGTCAGAGCAATTTTACTAGCGTTCCGGAGTAATAGTGTGCCCTTCCATTTCGCTCATTCCTTTCTTTTACACACTTTTACTCGGGAGCGGAAGAATTGATAGATATCATGCAGTACAAAAACCGGTTATATATCGCAAAAATCGGATATAGTTGGCCGATCATTATGAGAATATCATAAAATAACCAACTTATAACACTACAAAAATTAAAAAGTCCCAAACTTCTATGTTCAAAAAAACCAAAGTTGGTATTTTCACTAAACACCAAATACCATTTCCGATCGTTCAGTTATATGGAAGCTATAGGATATAGTCGGCCGATCTCGTCTGTTCCGACTTATATACTGGGTGGAAAATAAAAGAAGGGTGTGTGCAAAGCTTCAAGTCGATAGCTTTAAAACTGAGAGACTAGTTTGCGTAGAAACAGACAGACGGACAGACTGGCATGCTCATATCAACTCAGGAGGTGATCCTGATCAATAATATATATACTTTATACTATATATACTTTCTCCTTCACTGCGTTGCACACTTTTGGACAAAATTATAATACCCTCTGCAAGGGTATAATTATTACGTGCAAAATAATGTCATTTATTTATTGTTCTATGTTATGTAGGACTTCGTATCCGCCAAAATGAAACTTTAATATTCTTAATGATTTTTCGTCCATTAATTTTATTATATGTTTTATTTTATTTTGTTATTTTATTCTACCTAGAAACATATGCACATATGTACATACATATCCAATCTTAGAATTTAGATATGGAATTTATTTGTTAATTAATCCTGTTTTTCCTTTTTTTAATTATTTAGATCCACTTTTATAAAGGAATTTATAAGTATTTGAATAGTTATATTTGATCATTTATTATTTGTTACATTACTCTTATTTTATAGGACTCTTCACATACTAAATAAAAAGATTTGAACAAAAATTTTCCTGTTGTCATGACCATCAATTTTTAACATTCAAAGACTCTTGAAGCAGATTAAGGTGGATGTCAATAATTTTCTATGCGGCCGCGGATTCTGCCTAAGGCCACAAAAATAGATACGAGACCGGTTAAAAATTTTAGTGGCACGCAGTCTACTATTACAGATAACCTAGCGGAACGCGAGTCATTGAAAAACTAATTGTGCTAACGCTTCTCCCAAGTATAAATATGAACAGAGTTCAGGCACGTCTCGCTTAGAAATAGAACTTGTATACAAAAGTGAAGTCGGCGTGAGCTCGAGACATCGTCCTCGTTGACGACGCAAAGTAAGCCAAACGTCTTCGTTTCTGACCTCACCGCTAAGAACTTCGGCAAAAGGTCTTCGTCAGGTCTTCGTGCCACCAACAGCTACATCTATGCTTCTGTTTTTGCTCTTTCAACATAAACTTACTCTTAGATAACATGGCTCATATGGACTATCAGCAAAATCAGCTGACCATTAAGAAACACATGATCATTTAGTAGGGTTCCTATAAGAATTTATTTATTACAACTGTTTGTAACACTCCTTAAGCAAGCTAAATATATTTTATAGTACACAAAAAGGTAAAATAACTTACCAGTTAAGCAAATAAATAGAATGCGGTTCGTTTGGAGGCTTCAGTATGAAAATTGGCAGCCTTTTGAATATATAGTAAGGGGTTTCTTTGAATTTACACAATATCTTATAATTACACAATATAGTTCAAATGGTTTTGAGAGTCATCTAAACATAAGGCCAGAATAAGGCACACGTTTCGGTCTCGCGACATATTTTCATTTTTAGCCTATTTTTTTTACTTGCAAAGTGTCAGACTTGTCAATTTGAATGATAATTTAGATTTTGATTTTATTCTTTACATTTTTTTAGTCAATCGTACATTTTAGATCACATTTAGTTACCCGAAATAAATATTTATGTTTTCGAAAAAATGTATCACCCTACTATTGCCTTTTTATTTTGGCTGATTTTATATATACAGCCTTGGCTTTCAATTTTGTTTGTAAAATTTACAATTTATAAAAAGTATAATTTTTATTGAATATTCACATGTTTTTAGTTTACTTCCAGTATTCTAAATTGTTTGTTACATGTACAGAAATAAATTTCTTTTCACTGGGGACCCCTTATTATTATGTATATTTCTTAAATAATTCTCGGTACAAAATCTATTTATTATATTTGATATATTTATTTTATTCCAAAAAGAGTATTTTTCTAAAGTCATTTAAAAGTTTTATAGGTTGTTTCTACATATAAAAAAATTTTTTTTTAAGTTTATGAAGGGTAGATAATGATAAACCGACAATAAAAGGTCAAACAAATATATTGATGGATGCTAGCTGTAAGGTATGTGGTATTCAAAACTGTTTGTTCCGGTGTCAGTGTCTTTTATGTAAGTATTCAAAGAATTTATTTTGTTGCTATGTAAAAATGTCCTATAGGGTAATTTATGTATTTTTTTCTACTTCTAAATTTTGTATCTAAATGTACCTTTTTACAATATACTATATTTTTTAGAAGTAGTCTATTTAAATAGACTTTTTGTAAATAAAATCCTCCTAATCATACAATAAATTTAAAGTAATTATATTTTTAATGTCAGCAATTAGATTTATGTTGTTTTAAAATAAAGGTGATTGTTTTTCTCGTGATGACGCAATTTTAAATATTGTTTTGTACTTTTGATTTCAATTTTAATATATGTATATAGTTGTTTATCATATTATTTTTCAAAGTAATTTTTATAAATCCAATGGTGTTTTATCGTTGGTCATTTAGATATTTTAATAAAATTAATTATCGTAGATGTTTTTTGAGGTTTACAGTTGGTGTTATTAAAATTTTAGAATTGTTTTAGAAATGAGAGATTAAGTTGTATCCGTTCTATTGATTTTTAAAATAAATGATGGCATAGTTTATTTTGTTATTTTTGTTAAAAATGATTGCTTTTTAAAACTTTATGGTCTATTGTTTTTTTAAATAATGATGATCTGAAATAAAGAAAAACATTAGTTTTACACTTGGTGGAACATATATATATCATATCACTTATCATTCTCAAACTAAGTTGATTTTGTTTTAATTTATTTTTAATTTCTATATCTTTTATAACACATTTCACCATAACATAAAATTCTATAAGCACATTTGGTAAATAAAAATCCTCCGCGATGTCTGAACGATCCGCAATCGGCTGTTCTACTTCATGGAATATTTCGTTTGTAAAAGCCGCATCCAAAATAATTGAGAATAAAAATCCCCGTCCAGTTTGGAAAGTTGTAGGGTGTTGATAGCATGGGGTATGGGTCAACGGTGTGCCTACTATAAGATAAAAATTGTGTGCGTTAAACAAAATGTGGCAGTGAGGACTCAGGTTCTTGCACTCGCACTGGCGTCTAGCGCCGGCGCTCTTTGCTACTGCAGTTTCTGTTGGCAATGCATTTATGTCAGTACACTGAAAAAAAATCACTAAATCATTTCAAAACATTTCAAGATTAAAACGTTTTTTTTCACGAAAAAGCTGAACAAAATCTTTCGTACCGTTAAAATTTCAACGATTTTTACTTAAATCACAGTTGCTAATGTGGATCCATGTTGAGCCAATAATATGGTCGAAAGACGATCCAAAAAAAATTGAGATTGGTTTTCAATTAAATTGGACTTGGAAAAAAAAAGGTATAGCTCTAACATGAGTTTTATAATTATTTCCCCGTGTAATTGCAGTTGTAGTCGTTGTCGCCATTAATGCCCAAACACGATTCATGCATTGTATATATGTATGCATGTATGTACATATATGGACGAAGTTGTGTGTACAAAATTTGTCTGGCTCGTGCCACGAATCTGATGCGTTTCCGCTGCACCATCCCTTGCACCTCCTACCATTAGGAATTACTCTTACATAGACACTTAAACAGTGCAATGCAACTTTCGTTGCATTCGACGCTGGACGTCGGGTGCGGATGCACTTTCCGCAGTAACAACCCTTATATGACAGCGTCGGCATTGACCATTGCAACCACCCCAATAAACTCATTCCAGATCTTGTCCGGTGGTATAGAAATTTGTGCATGATTTAATGTCTACTTCAAGGCCTCACTGAAATCTCCTGTCCCTACTGCCGGGCAGTTTTCCGTCTTTCTTCCTCGTTTGGCTTTTAAACGAAATTATACATTGGCAGACTCTTTCTGTCTAGCTCATGTTGTTCGCTGTGGATGCATTTCCGGTCGTTGTCACGGTATGTGCATTTAAATACTTATATAAAATTTCAAATGTGTGTGGAAATAAATTAGTACTTGTATTTGCACTGGTACTAGTGGATCCGACAAACTTATGGGTATATACATATTTTTATGTATATCGAGATGTATATAATACTTGCCTAATGAGAACTCAATTGAAGATATAGCGATTTATTGATTTTATGTTAGCTTTCCATCAAATCAAATTGATTTATTTTATGATCTTGAAATTTAAGCTTAAGTACATTAAAAAACAACAGCAAACAAATCAAGTTTGGCAAAGTCGAAATGTCTTCGAAAATATTCTGTAGCTATAATATTACGATAATTCCGATCGATGCAATAAAGAAACGGTTCCGAGATAAATCGTGGATTTTGTGAACCTTTGTCTAATTTTCTAAAAACCCTAAATTGGAATCAGGTATATTAATTCAATATATTTAACATGTATATATGTGCACAAATACAATATAAGACTTGATATGGACTCGAAGAATAAATAGCCACCGTACACTGCTCTACCGTGCATCGTACTGTTCTGAAGTGACAGTCCCGCACAAAAGTGCTGGCACTTTTGCAATTTTATACATTGAATGTTTATTGAATGCAATTAAAATTAGTTTTATGAATCCTGTACATATACTCATCTCTTTCTGCCTTCTAATGAAAAAAAAAAAATTTTTTTAATCGAACCTGTGCATCGAACCTGAATTTCCTTGTGTCGTAGTTCTTTTTTGAGTGATCGTACCTGGCAACTTAGAAGCAGCGCTCCACAGTCGAGGTAATGATTGTTGTTTCAGTGGTGCTGCCCTATTTTCTGCAGTCATTAATAAAACCAAATATGTTCCGTTTTTTTTTCAAACCTGCAGTAAACAGAAGCAGCATATGCCTTGGTCGATGCATCGGAGAAGGCGTGTAGTTCAATCGAGTCCTCCTTGCTGAGGACAAATCGTGGTATTTATAACATTCGTAGCGAGTCGAGGTCTGCTTTGCTTTTGAGCCAGGATTCGGCAATGTTTTGTGAAAGCTCCATATATGCCTTGGTCGATGCATCGGAGAAGGCGTGTAGTTCAATCGAGTCCTCCTTGCTGAGGACAAATCGTGGTATTTATAACATTCGTAGCGAGTCGAAGTCTGCTTTGCTTTTGAGCCAGGATTCGGCAATGTTTTGTGAAAGCTCCGAGTCCCAATCCATCTCCAATAGTCATAAAAATCATGATTTTTTATTGTATCACAACTGACGATAGTAGGCCAAGTGAGCCAAAGATACGTGCAACATCTGAAAGGATTTTCCTTTTAGTGCAGTTCGGATTTGATATCAAGCCTGTTTTGCATATGATTCTTTGGTAGTTTTGGTGATCGGTGCTCATCCCAACTTTCGCCACCCAAGGCGAAACATCTTGATAATGTCTGTGAAGAATTCGTATCTATTCGTTCTGAAGCGGTAGCAAACGGCAAAAAAGATTTCCCTGAGTTCTAGGCCCAACGTGCAGTGTTTCATTCAAAGCCACTCCATTGGCATCCATGAATGACCCGTCGAATACGACCTCAAGTTTTCATCCAGCAAATAAAAGCGGTTACTTGAATCGTTGCTTAATATCTTGACTTTGTTCAAATGCACAAGACTGATGTATTCCTGCATGCATTTGATGTACTTCTCTCGTAGATCCGGATTGCGCTGTATTCGTCTTTCTACAGTAATGAATCGAGATTGTGATCCCTGGAGTGTGTCTGCAAGCTTTGGTTATTGAATGGTAGCTCGACGATATACTTTCCATCGTCGTCCCTTTTGTGCGACTCGAGAAAATGTTTCTCGACCGTTGTTTTTTGTGTATTCTTTTGAGCGTAACTGCTGACTTCTTCTATCTCCCAAAATCGTTGTAATTTACTGTCCATATTGCATTTTGGATTTGTTGGAGACTGATGTACTCCAACTGATATGATGACCCAACCAAATTTCCAGGATATGGCAATAATGTCATGCATCTTTTTGTCCGTTAGCGAGATCCAAAAGTAGTCGCTCCCAAATAGAATGTCTATTGCCGATATCATTCATAATACCTCTGATTTTAAGTCGGTATGCGCCATCAGAAGTCCATCGAACACCTTGAGCGATGATGGATTGATGTTATTTCTCTGCAAAGACAATGTGATTTTACTGAGAATGTATCCAGTAACCTTCAGCGAGCTGTCTGTGATAGTGAGTCGTGATTTGAGATGCAGCTGATGCAGCTGAGGTTGCCTACGCCTTGAAGAAAGAAATTCCCGATAGCAGTATCCGTGAGTATCCGTCAGTATTCAGTATGCAACGTTCCAAAATGTATGACAACTCAGAGCCACAGTCCAATAGTAGCCGGCAGCTTGTATATGTTTCATTTGCGTTCGGAAAATGATTTTGTGTAACTTCTTCAAGGCCTTGTGCGTATGCAGCCGATTGTGCCTTGTGACTCACTGTCACTGATGCAGTTTGAAGAGCGTCCTCATTAGACGCTGATCCTCCCGCCCAGATGGTACGTCCTGTACCGTACCCTGCGAAGTGCTCGTAACTGCTGCAAATCCTTGCTCGGATGCAGGTGGTTGTACATTCAGTAGTATATGGTATCGTCCGTGGCATATTCTACACTGCCTTGTACAATGTCCCAGTCTCAAACAGTTGAAACATACTGAATTATCATTTGGCATTGAACGCCGTTGCTCGCCACTCAGCGCCAGGAAATCCGGAAACCTGCTAAGTGGTGCTCGTTCATACTGCCCGCAACAGGCAACATTGCATGCATAGATCTGTTTGCTTTTCCCTGCTGCTTATGTTTTCCATCCCAACTTCTTTGCCGTAGACGGAGTTCAATTTCCTCAGCGAGTATCCAGAAACTTGAGCAAAACGTTGGTTGTTTATGACTTCAGATCGCGGTCCATTTACGGTGTGTTTCGGCATTCTTTTTTTGCAAAATCAAAAAGATAATTCAGAAATCTCGTGTATTTTCCCAGATCGCGTCCAACGCTCGAACTATCTTGTTTGCTCCATTAGTTACTTTACGTAGCACTGATAGATCAATCGTTGCGTTCTCCGGTAGCTTCGTGAATTTCTGTAATAGGAAATAAACAATGTGTCGTGGTCTGCCGTATCTCTCATTTAAACGCAAAACTGCTGTTTTAGATGCGCCTTCTGTGATTGGTAAATACGCAATAAGGTTTGCCGCCTCATCGGTCAACAGTGACTTTAAATAGTGAAACTTCTGCGTATTTAATAGACTTCGCTTCTTATGAATGGTACTGTCATATATGTGTCGAAATGCTTGGAACTCCTTGTAGACTCCAGCAAAACGTGCATTGTCGAGGAGGACTCGATCGTTGTGCATTGGTTTTACGACCATTACGCCATCAAATGAAATAGGTTACTAGCTGCGTCGGAAACAGCTATACGTTGCAGAATCTGTTGTTGTAGTAACTGGAGAAGTACGTCTACATGGCCCATTGATTCATTGCATTCAGTTGTTGATGATGTTTGTGGCTGCAGGAAGCGCTTTGCTAAGACAAGTAAGTCCGTTGCCCACAGGTACCTTTATTTGTATTCTGCGTATACTTGCTGTATTCTAGCAAAACTTTGATTCCATCCTTTGAATGGGTTGCAGGTAAACGCTCAGTTAAGGATACGATCCTCGTGATCGTACCCTTCAGTCTTCGGCTGTCCGAAACCAGAAGTTTGTATTCCTCCATTTGAGCCAATACCTGTTGAATTATCCTTTTAGTCAATCCGGCTCGAAGGACCAAACGATTCTATGTTGAGAAATGAAACGCGACTTTGTTTCTTTCCAAAATAGTTTATTTTTGTGGACTGTATACAAGCTGCGTGTTCTCGGATTGGCTGCTGAAGAATAACTTATCTTATAAATGCACCAAAACGCGTAAACAGAAGCTAGGGAAAAAGTAATTTCTACAGAAATTAATAAAAAAAATTGTTTTCTTTCTCTTCTCAAATGAAACCAATTATGTAGTTCAGGGGTTGCTAAGCTCTAACTCTGTATCGACTAACTCTGTAATTTTAATAATTGAACAAAGAAATCTTTTATCAATCTTTTTCTATTTATGTTTTTTTTCTTAATTTAATTATATTATGAAATATCTATCTGAATTTCTATACAAAAAAGATTAAAAAAAATGCTGAAGAATAACTTATCTTATAAATGCACCAAAACGCGTAAACAGAAGCTAGGGAAAAAGTAATTTCTACAGAAATTAATAAAAAAAATTGTTTTCTTTCTCTTCTCAAATGAAACCAATTATGTAGTTCAGGGGTTGCTAAGCTCTAACTCTGTATCGACTAACTCTGTAATTTTAATAATTGAACAAAGAAATCTTTTATCAATCTTTTTCTATTTATGTTTTTTTTCTTAATTTAATTATATTATGAAATATCTATCTGAATTTCTATACAAAAAAGATTAAAAAAATTATCAGAATATTGGCGTATCCCTCTCATTATATTTTCATACTTATATGATACATATGTATATATTATGTACATATTATTGTTATATATTATGCTTACGCACAATAAATATGTGTATATAATATGTATGAATATAAATATATTTACTTATATTTGTTGAATAAAAGAATTACTTATTGTATTTTGGTACAATTTTAAATGCTTTTCCACGTTTATGCTCGCGAACAATCGCCAGTTTCCCGTACATGTATTTATTTACATACATACTTATACATCTCCGTTGCACTTGCATATGTATCTACAGCAAAAGGGTAAATATCATACCATTTTATGCCAACATAATATTGCTTTCTGTTATTAAGGTTCAAAGGGTACTAAGCACTAGGTAGAGAATGTGTCATAGTCGGGGTAACTCAATAATTCTGGTCTGCTGTATATGCTGCGTCGGCATAATGAGCACTTCACAAATGAAGGCATACATATGCATGTTCTATGTGCAATAATCAAATGCACATAAATGCTAGCAGACACATAGGTCCAAGTACATAACCAAAGGCTAGGTACGTGCACAATGCGTATATTAATTTATAAGTATTAAATTGTCCGG
Organism: Drosophila bipectinata; assembly: GCF_030179905.1. Classification (NCBI taxonomy): domain Eukaryota; kingdom Metazoa; phylum Arthropoda; class Insecta; order Diptera; family Drosophilidae; genus Drosophila; species Drosophila bipectinata. The sequence goes on along the minus strand of NC_091740.1, from coordinate 13,600,163 downwards.
GCTTACAACCAAGTGGAAACAGTACGCAAATATGTCTATATACCAGGGACCGCCATCATATTAGCGCTTTATTTAAAAAATATAAAAATATTTCTTATGTATTGATTTTCATTTTTATATATTTATCTATTATTTTGATCGTAAATAAAAATATTTTGTTAAAAAAAAATTAAAAACAAAAACACATTACTATTAAAACCCATTGCAAGATTATGGGCTATTTATTAATTTTTCAGTATGTTGAATTATGTATTTATGCACATGTCTCTTTATATAACACTGTGGACGCCAGTCCACGGGAGACGAAGAAGGAACGCCTTAGCTTGCCCTAACTATATTTAGCCCAAAAACTAAAAATTTTATATTTTCGTTTAATTGTAATTAATGATATACCAAAGCAAAAGATACTGCTTTAAATAAATAATTAATTTTGCTATAACATTTGCCAAAAGTCTATCAGCTTAAAAGAAATTTGCGTAAACGTAATGGGACAAAAAACGCAGACAAAATATTTTTCTTCAACAAAATTCTAATTTTTAATACGCGTCGAATAACTTTCAACCAGCCCGATCCGACATCCGTTCAAAAGCTATTTAAGAATTTTTTTTCTTCTTTTTCTCAGCTGAAACATTTTTGGCTAGTTTTTCCATCCATTTGGGGGTTTGACTGTTTGTTTCCTCCTCAAACATCTTTTGTTCTACAATGTTTAAGACACTTTACTTTGAAACACTTTAAGACAGAAATACAAATACACCACACGGAAAAAATTGTTTAATTTTTTTACTTTAACAAATAGAAATGTATTATGTATTTATTATTATTTATATATTTATTTATTAAGGATGTTTTGCTGATTTGCTGCCTTGTTAACTGTGTTAATACATAGGCTGTCAAAAGGGGGGTAATTTGTATACCTAAAATATGAAATCTAAATTAATCCAAAACAAGAAAGGAAAGCTAACTTCGGGCGGAGCCGAAGTTTATATACCCTTGCAGTTAAAACCGGATATATATCGCAAACATCGGATATAGTTGGCCGATCCTTATGGGAATAGGAATATATAATCCTATTTATTTCAATACAAAATCTAAAAAAAGACCCAAACTTCTATCTTCAAAAATACGAAAGTTGATATTTCTACCAAATACCATTTCCGATCGTTCAGTTATATGGCAGCTATGGGATATAGTCGGCCGATCCTAATGAAATTTGGTAGGTTGGATCAACTGGCCAAAAATATAATCTGTATTTAGTTTTAGCTTTCTATCTTCAAAAACACGAAAGTTGGGTCATTTCCGATCGTTCAGTTATATGGCAGCTATAGGATATAGTCGGCCGATCCTTATGAAATTTGGCATGACGTAATTTTTTGCCAAAAATAGCTCACATGTCAAATTTGAACTATCTAACTCTAAAAACACCAAAGTTATACCATTTCCGATCAATCAGTTATATGGCAGCTATAGGATATAGTCGGCCGATCCGGGCCGTTCCGACTTATATACTGCGTGCAAAGGAAAGAAGGGTGTGTGCAAAGTTTCAAGACGATAGCTTTAAAACTGAGAGACTAGTTCGCGTAGAAACAGACAGACAGACGGACAGACAGACGGACAGACAGACGGACAGACAGACGGACAGACGGACAGACGGACATGCTCATATCAACTCAGGAGGTGATCCTGATCAAGAATATATATACTTTATAGGGTCGGAGATGTCTCCTTCACTGCGTTGCACACTTTTGGACAAAATTATAATACCCTCTGCAAGGGTATAAAAATAACAAAAGTAGTGTGCAAGTTATCTTTTGCTGCTGAATTTTAATATACGATGTTTTCTATAAATTATTTTATAGTGATGGCTCTTTGGTCAAGATATCTGCCAATAATCCTAAAGACGTAGTTTCCTTCCCCAGCAGAGCAAGATTTATTATGAGTTTTTTTAAATGGGAATTTAAATCAGTTTACTGATTTAGATTAGTGCACACTGAAAATTTGCCTGTTTTTGTGGCAATAATTAATAACTTATAAACAAACCAATATTTTTAAATTCGATTTTTAAATTATGTTAATAACAACGAAATGAAGATATTTAAAAAAAAATCGGCTGGACTAAGTTTAAATCTCTTTTTAAAAATGAGATTTAATTCTAAAAATGCGTATGCAAGACTACTTACATTTTCACTCTATTAAAAGGACAACCCAAGGACTACACTAGATTTTTGTTTTTGGGGCGAAAGTGGGCGTGGAAATAATTTGACATGAAACTTAAAAAATTCGTTTGCAAGACTACTTACATTTTCACTCTATTAAAAGGACAACCCAAGGACTACACTAGATTTTTGTTTTTGGGGCGAAAGTGGGCGTGGAAATAATTTGACATAAACTTGATCTGCGTGGATGCCATATCTTTTATAGGCTCCGAAATCCACGCGCTTAAGATTGTAACAAACCTGTATGAGAATCAGCTAAACTTTGTTTCCCAGGTATAAATTAGCCTCAGAAATAGTTTGGCATCATAACTTTACATGCGCTCCAGAAATATGCGACTTTTGAAGTGGTAGGGGGAGAAATTTGAAACAAAGTTGATCTGCGCTTCTATCATAATAGTCTAAATCAATGGTGGGCAGGGCATTCTATGCTATTCCATGCTTGTAGCCTATTTGGTTCTAATGCATTGCACTATGGCGCAATGGTGAACTATGGACAACCCCTTTTGTAGGCCAAAATTCAATTTTTCAAAGTTAAGATATCGAAGTGATTTTGATCGCACTAATAAGAAAAGACTGACCATTAATGTTGCATATCAAAAACTTTTATTGATTTGGCTACATTCGCGAAATTCAAACCTAAACTCAGTTGGTCATACTCAAAAGCTTGTGATGTTAAAAAGTAAAAATCGAATAGTTCTTTTTATCTTAATGTGGTTTGGTTTGAAGTGGTTTGACCACAGTGAACCGACCACATCGGTTAATAACAAAACCCCAAACATAATAAGCAAAAAACAAACCTAAACCTAATTTGCTTCAGATTCCTTCAATAAAGTGGATTTCTTTATGCCGAACACTTCATTTATTTAATAAATTTACAATTGTTTTTGCCTACTCGTTTTTTTTTACAATAGAAAAAAAAAGAACGGTGCCACACCCATTTTTTTTTGTTTAATTTTCACTGTTTATGGTCCTTATTAGTCCAATAAAAACAATTAAATCGAAAAATCTTGTTTCATTCGTGAGTTATTAGTTTCGCCAACAAAAGAGGTCGTCTGGACCACAGTGCACTGTACTATATTGTTACAATTTTTTACGCGTGGATCTCGGAGACTATAAGAGGTAAAACTATCTGATTTGAAACTATAACATTAGGACTTCTTTGGTGTTCAGTCAGATCAAGTTTATGTCAAAATATTTCCCGAAATCATTGTAGGTAAAAATCTCGTTTTGACGTGTAAATCAAAACAAGAAAGGAAAGCTAACTTCGGGCGGAGCCGAAGTTGATATACCCTTGCAGTTAAAACCGGATATATATCGCAAACATCGGATATAGTTGGCCGATCCTTATGAGAATAAAATAATATAACCCAATTTATTATAATATAAAATCTAAAAAAAAGTCCCAAACTTCTATCTTCAAAAATACCAAAGTTGGTATTTCTACGAAAAAACATTTTCGATCGTTCAGTTATATGGCAGCTATAGTTGGCCGATCCTTATGAAATTAAGTAGGTCGGATTATCTGACCAAAAATATAATCAGTACTAAGTTAGAGCTTTCTATCTTCAAAAACACGAAAGTTGGGTAATTTCCGATCGTTCAGTTATATGGCAGCTATAGGATGTAGTCGGCCGATCCTTATGAAATTTGGCATGTCATAATGTTTTGCCAAAAATAGCTCTCATGTCAAACTCTCTAACTCTAAAAACACCGAAGTTATTCCATTTCCGATCAATCAGTTATACGGCAGCTATAGGATATAGTCGGCCGATCCGGGCCGTTCCGACTTATATACTGCGTGCATAGAAAGAAGGGTGTGTGCAAAGTTTCAAGACGATAGCTTTAAAACTGAGAGACTAGTTCGCGTAGAAACGGACAGACAGACAGACAGACAGACAGACAGACGGACCGACGGACAGACGGACAGACGGACATGCTCATATCAACTCAGGAGGTGATCCTGATCATGAATATATATACTTTGTTGGGTCGGAGATGTCTCCTACACTGCGTTGCACACTTTTGGACAAAATTATAATACCCTCTGCAAGGGTATAATTAAGCTCAATCGGACCATTTTTAGAGTAGTTATAGACTTTTTATTCTGTTTCCCTACTGAATTGCTTCACTTGTGTTCCCCGACCACAAAACAAAAATTTCAAAGTGCGACTAAGAAAAGTGGAGGAAGTTTTGAAGTGACATAATAGAAATTGTTAATCAGGTTAAAACCGCCATATAGCACAAAACGGTGTTTGAAATATTTGGAATACCCTCCCAATCTTTATTTATTTACAAAAAACCGTTTTCGGAACTTTTTTCCGCTTAAAAATTCCTTATTCCTAAACGCTTAATTTTACAGACACAGAAATAAAATGGAAATAATTAAGAATTTATCGTCCTGCAGTATTTTCTGCTCTTTTTAGGGCAGTAAAGCTGCCATGATATTAAAACCTCAGTTATGATCCAAAGAACAGTGAGCTTAAAATTTAATCTTTAAATTACCTAAACTTCTACTACTTATAAAAGGCGATACGCTGCACATTGAAAATTTGTTCATTGTTTTCACGCTACATTAATTAATCTGCTTAAAAGAAAAAATCGTTATGGAACTCGTTAATTTCCGTGTGGAAAGTGCGTAAGCAGTTGCATACAAGTTCGTGCAATATGTACAAAATAAATTGTTAACTTCCTAAAATAAGGAACTTAAATAAGGAAACGCATGCTAGGAATATTTATTTATTTTCATTAGATATTTGCGGTGACATAATTAAATTCTCGTTCTAGTACACCGCTCAAAATTCCATTGTAAATATAAGAAACAAGAAAAAAACAGAAATGGATTTCGTCATTGGTAGTCAGAAAGTGAATGTATATTTAAAAAGTGGGCATTTTGAGTATCCGCTCCCTAAAGTTTCATTTATTCCGTTTCAACATTTTTGTTGATTTTTCTGTTATTTTAAAAAATTAAATTTCAAGTTATTTTTACCTGGTCAAGAACTTCGAGGCGTTCGGTATCATGCAATCGCAGCGCTGCTACACCCACATTAAAAAAAAAAAAGAACGCCAACCCAGTAGCCACAACGGCCATTCCATGTTTTGTCAGTTCCACCATCGTCTTTGGCTTGGTTCTCCCCACAATTACATTTTATTTGCGAGAACTTACCTACCCTTTCGCTTTTCCCCTCTCTTATGACGCTACTGGGAGCATTACTATTTCGTTTCCATGGCATTGCCATATTCATCCATCAAGGACGCCTAGGCAGCGCTTGCCTTGTGTCCTTGCTTTTACGGAAGGAAGCACCATTCCAGCATCTATTCAAAAGTAAAAAAAAAAAAATAACAGAAAAAGAGCAACTACAACCAAAAAAGACTTTGGTCCATTCCTGAGAGTTTGGTAAGAGGGTGGCAACGTAGTTCTTGACTGCTGGAAGGTGGTGTGTATAAAGATTGTTCGAGGGCTTAATGGGTGGGGAAAATGGACCTACTTCATACTTCCGTAACAATACATATTCAAAATGGAAATTTTTAAATATATCTTTTTTCTGTTTATTATTTTGTTTAAATTAGATATCCGATTTTATCGAAAATAGTACAATAGCCTCACACTGAAAGATCCAGTTTTCTAGATTCTAAAAATGCGATTTTGTTGCATAGTTTTGGGAGTTCAAAAATATGCTAATGAAACAAGGCAAAAGGGAAGCACAACAATCACTTATATATGTCCTAAAAAATTGCCCGACATGACTAAATCTAAATCGATTTTTCAATAATTTGGCATTGGTGTAAATGGGTGTTCGGAAATGTGTAGTTTTCGGGTGCGGGAGAGGTGTGTGAAAAAATTGAAACAAATTTGACCTTGATCTTAATTAAACTATTATTATTAAACTACTTTCAACCAATGCTATGCCAACAAAATGTATTATACATTCAATATTTGGAAAGTAAAAAAACTAGTTTACTCATTTAAATACGTCTAAAAATTTATTTTATGAATATAAGCTATAAGCTAAAAAATTTTGTTTGTATTTTTAAATTAACTTTGTATTAAGATTACCAAATGATTTGTTCAAATATATTTTCAGCTGCAAAAGAAAATTTTGTTTTAGCAATTGTATAAATATGTAAATGAGCAAAGTCCAGGGGATGCAAATGGTTGAGCAAATCAGTGTCCGAATATCCACCCTTTAACACATTCAGTTATTTGGCATGTCTGACCCAACTACCTACATTTGTCGAAGTGATTACTTTTTGTTTGTCCTCGTCAGATCTTATGGTGTCTTTTTTCACTAGCCGTCCGCTTTTTGAATAAATTACAGAAAGGCCGCGACCCTAGAACGCTGATCGGTGGTACTCTTACCGTTACCCACTGGACCTGCATTCGTATCGGTCCAGGTGCCATCTGGTCCCTCGTGAAATTTAAACCGGCCGTTCATCCTTTGTACGCAATAATGGATCGGAGGGGACTGGGCCGGATTGGGGCTGACTTAACCCTTCGATTTAGGGTTGCTGCTGCAGCCAGTTGCCTGCGTTTGTGACTGTGACCCTCTACAATTGAGCCAGTTTTTAGTGAGCGTGCCATGTGCCACAAGCGAAATCGTATCGCTAGGCTATTATCGGCAGTGGCCGTTGGCATGCATCTGCCGTTTTTTTGGCTAGGGCAAGTGCAGGACACAAATGAATTTGTCTTCTAAACACCCGAATTGCGGAGAGTACTAATAAAAAAAAAATAAAATAATAAAAAAAATATCTACAAAGAACTGTAGTTTCCTCAAGCTTTATATTTTTATTTTTTTTAAATCTGGTGTCCTTTTTTTTAATTTTTAAAATTTTGTATTAAAACGACTTAGCGAAAGCAAATGTGCAATTAAAGATACACCTATAGTAATATACAAGTCGCATGTGTCTCTACCCATCTGCGCTCTGGCAAAATTATATTTCACTGTAAACCTTCAACTTTACTTCTCCGTGGATTACTTGGGGACCATCTGCCAGTCACCGCAAGTCGTGATCGTGGTTGGTTGCCTTTTATGACAGTTTCTTAACTTTAAGTTGTGAAAAAAGGACACAGAGAAAAGGTTTATTGTATATAAACCACCTCATCAATAACAAGCTATTAAAAATGTAAACATTGTGAAAATCTAAGAAAACAGAAAAATGATTCCTATTTATTCCTATTGTTTATCAAAAGTTACAGGTCAACAGCTAAAAATCTATTTTCTATCTATATATCTCTACATTAAAAGCCGCGCCGTTGCCGGCTATCCATCCGTTATCTGTATTAATGCGTTTCTTTTAGCTTTACCTCGTATAGTATTTGAAATTCATGCGTTTATACGCACATGCTCACGCACACATAGACAGATATTCTAGTGCTCATTAATGGGCATTAATAGTTCTAGCTCACGCTCTCATTAATAGTTTTATCTCTACATATCTTTGAGATCGATTAAAAATTTTAACACGGAAAAAAGGATTTTCGATAGTAAATTTATATCTGAAATACCAATTTCCTCCAAATCTGCTATTTTTAGAGGCGACATACCCATATCGCCTATACCTTATCCTAATCCCATACCATCCCATATCGTATACCTTATCTTATACAAACGGGCTAAAGTGTTTAACTCGTGGAGCTCAAAGGCTATAAGAGATAGAATTATCGGAGTCGGAAATTGGACTCGATGGTATTCGCGCAGATCAAGTTTGTGTCAAAATTTTGCCTCGCCCACTCCCCCCCCTCAATCGGAAATCTCCTAGTAGCGCCAGTGCAATGACATTTATTATTGATAATCAATGTGGATGGCAGACCACGATGTGGATTTTAGAATAGCCGATTTTTTTTTGTGAGTCCTATCCGTATGAGGCATGAGGAATAGTTATTGTTTTAATTAAATTATTTTTATCGTTTTAAAACGTTTGCCGAAAATTGCCAAAAGTTTGGGAAAAATTGTGGACACTCGATAAATTGTGGACATTGGGGTCAACAGACAAAATAATTTCGTTTAATATATGATTTTTTAAATTATAATTTTCAGTATGTCGATTTTGTCGATTAACACCTCAACTATACCAATCCGATATTTCGTTCAAAAGTTATTCAATAAATACGATTTTTACAGCATTTTCCAAATGTAACAAGAAAGGACGGCTATAGTCGAGATTCCCGGTACTCACTCTTCCACTCACACTTTTACTAACTTTTAAAGTTATTACTTTTTTTTACTACTTTTTTACTATGGGAAATTTAACCACTTTTTCTGGCCAAAATAATATCTCAAGATCGAAAAAATATATTTTAGTTCAGATTTTTGTTTGGAGTTCACATGGCCAATCGATTTAAGATTTAAACAAGAAAGGAAAGCTAACTTCGGGCGGAGCCGAAGTTTATATACCCTTGCAGTTAAAACCGGATATATATCGCAAACATCGGATATAGTTGGCCGATCCTTATGGGAATAGGAATATATAATCGAATTTATTACAATACAAAATCTAAAAAAAGTCCCAAACTTCTATCTTCAAAAATACGAAAGTTGATATTTCTACCAACAACCATTTCCGATCGTTCAGTTATATGGCAGCTATGGGATATAGTCGGCCGATCCTAATGAAATTTTATAGGTTGGATCAACTGACCAAAAATAGAATCTGTATTAAATTCCAGCTTTCTATCTTCAAAAACACGAAAGTTGGGTCATTTCCGATCGTTCAGTTATATGGCAGCTATAGGATATAGTCGGCCGATCCTTATGAAATTTGGCATGACGTAATGTTTTGCCAAAAGTAGCTCTCTTGTCAAATTTGAACTCTCTAACTCTAAAAACACCAAAGTTATACCATTTCCGATCAATCAGTTATATGGCAGCTATAGGATATAGTCGGCCGATCCGGGCCGTTCCGACTTATATACTGCGTGCAAAGGAAAGAAGGGTGTGTGCAAAGTTTCAAGACGATAGCTTTAAAACTGAGAGACTAGTTCGCGTAGAAACAGACAGACAGACGGACAGACAGACGGACAGACGGACAGACGGACAGACGGACATGCTCATATCAACTCAGGAGGTGATCCTGATCAAGAATATATATACTTTATAGGGTCGGAGATGTCTCCTTCACTGCGTTGCACACTTTTGACCAAAATTATAATACCCTCTGCAAGGGTATAAAAAAAATTATGGGCGTGGAACCACCTTAAGCAATATATTTAGATTCCGATTTTTGATTTTAGTTTATATGGTCAAAAGAACTCAGATTTGAACAAACTGTGGGAGTGGCACCGCGCTCTATTTAAAAATTACATGCTAACTCAAAAACAATGCCATATATGTATTTTAATTTTGTTTTTTTTTAGTGTTTTAATAAGCCATAGTCTTCTTTTGGTAAATTGATATCCGTTTTTAAAATAGCACTCAAAAACGCAAAAAGTAAAAAATTAATTAATAAAATCAAACTTTTTAAAATGAGTAAATTTCAGTGTGGTTTTTATTGTGTTTGTGTATGTGAAATGTCCAAAAAACATGTGTTGCCTATATATATAACTATAGAGAGAAAATGTAGGTAGTCTTGCAAACGTGTTTTTATAATTAAATCTGATTTAAAAAAAAAATTTGAACTAAGTCCAGCCGAGTCCATCAATGAAACTTATTCTATGTTGTACGTTGTTTAATTTCTTTTATATGAGTGAAATAAGAAAGTGCGCTTTTGAAGAAATCATATTTTAAGGAGGCACCCTCAAAACCTTTAATCTGTGAGCTGTGAGACTAGGGCAAAATTTAAATTGAAAACATTAAAATATTTTTTTAATTAAAAAAAAAACAAGAAAGGAAAGCTAACTTCGGGCGGAGCCGAAGTTTATATACCCTTGCAGTTTAAACCGGATATATATCGCAAACATCGGATATAGTTGGCCGATCCTTATGGGAATATGAATATATAATCCAATTTATTACAATACAAAATCTAAAAAAAGTCTCTATCTTCAAAAATACCAAAGTTGGTATTTCTACCAAAAACCATTTCCGATCGTTCAGTTATATGGCAGCTATAAGATATAGTCGGCCGATCGTTATGAAATTTGGTAGATCGGATTAACTGACCAAGAATATAATCTGTACCAAGTTCCAGCTTTCTATCTTTAAAAACACGAAAGTTGGGTCATTTCCGATCGTTCAGTTATATGACAGCTATAGGATATAGTCGGCCGATCCTTACGAAATTTGGCATGTCGTATTATTTTGCCAAAAATAGCGCTCGTGTAAAATTTGAACTCTCTAACTCTAAAAACACCGAAGTTATACCATTTCCGATCAATCAGTTATATGGCAGCTATAGGATATAGTCGGCCGATCCCGGCCCTTCCGACTTATATACTGCGTGCAAAGGAAAGAAGGGTGTGTGCAAAGTTTCAAGTCGATAGCTTTAAAACTGAGAGACTAGTTCGCGTAGAAACAGACAGACAGACAGACGGACAGACGGACAGACGGACAGACGGACATGCTCATATCAACTCAGGAGGTGATCCTGATCAAGAATATATATACTTTATAGGGTCGGAGATGTCTCCTTCACTGCGTTGCACACTTTTGACCAAAATTATAATACCCTCTGCAAGGGTATAAAAATACCACACCTACTTTACCAAAAGAAGACTATGGTTTTATAAAATACTAAAAAAAAAACAAATTTAAATATATAGTATATATTGTATGTATGTGATCATATTTAGGATTATTTTCTCAGTTGATATAAGCATGAGGGCCAAAGCAAAGAAATATTTATTCCTTTGTCAAAACAATTTCTTTGTTCAAAATTTCTTTGTTGAAAACAATAAACTTTTGTAATATATAGTACAGAAATGACTTAACATTTTAAGGCTATTTTAATATTTTTCCCTCTATATATTTTTATACCCTTGCAGAGGGTATTATAATTTTGTCCAAAAGTGTGCAACGCAGTGAAGGAGACATCTCCGCCCCTATAAAGTATATATATTCTTGATCAGGATCACCTCCTGAGTTGATATGAGCATGTCCGTCTGTCCGTCTGTCTGTCTGTTTCTACGCGAACTAGTCTCTCAGTTTTAAAGCTATCGACTTGAAACTTTGCACACACCCTTCTTTCCTTTGCACGCAGTATATAAGTCGGAACGACCGGTATCGGCCGACTATATCCTATAGCTGCCATATAACTGATTGATCGGAAATCGTATAACTTTGGTGTTTTAAGAGTTAGAGAGTTCAAATTTGACATGAGTGCTATTTTTGGCAAAACATTACGACATGCTAAATTTTATAAGGATCGGCTGACTATATCCTATAGCTGCCATATAACTGAACGATTGGAAATGACCCAACTTTCGTGTTTTTGAAGATAGAAAGCTGGAATTAAATACAGATTCTATTTTTGGTCAGTTGATCCAACCTACCAAATTTCATAAGGATCGGCCGACTATATCCTATAGCTGCCATATATCTGAACGATCGGACTTTCGTGTTTTAGAAGATAGAAAGCTGGAACTTGGTACAGATTCTATTCTCTATTCCGGTTTTAACTGCAAGGGTATATCAACTTCGGCTCCGCCCGAAGTTAGCTTTCCTTTCTTGTTTTTAAATTTATTATATACATAATTGTGTCTTTTTCAAAGAAAATTTTTTTTTTACTTTTTTTAAAATTGGTTTTACTAATTATGAAAAATAATAATATTTCAAGGTATTTTAGTCTTATTTAAGGAAAGCGATAAAGCACGCTTAAATTTTTCATTACAAAAATATATTAACAGCATTAACAGTATTACTGTTTATTAACAGTATTCACTGTTTAACAACAGTATTCACTTGAAAGTTAACAGTGAAAGAGAACCAAAATGTATTTAAAAAAAAAAAATTGTTTCTCTGTCCAATTTAGACTCTCTTACTTCAAATAGTCGGGAGCCACCTAACGGATGGTAGGTTGAAAGCGAATGGAGCATACTTTTGTTGCATACTTTCATGCTTCTATTTTAATTAAAATATTTTAAAGCTTTTTTTATGTTGTTTTTTTTTGTTCTGTTGAAAATTTTTCAAAACTTAAACATTTAACAACAACAAAAAATTTAATATCCTTGGTATTAACAACAAGTTCCTACACGCTCATTCGACTTTAAAAATATCACATCTAACAGCATAAAATCTCAAAGCGTAATTTAGATTTTTTGGAAAAACCATCGCAATCAACTAAAAACAAAACCAAAAAATTAAAATGTTTTTAAATTTATTTATGAAACTTTATTATTAAATATGACTTTATTAAATATTATATGATTTTTTATTTAAAATATTATATGAAAATAAAACCAGGTCGGCTAAAGTCGAGTTGCCCGAGTTTGGACCTGATGGTGACCTGATACCACAAAGTAAGGGATGTTTTAAAAGATCAGGCTAAAACCACTCAAATGTACTTGTCATGTATGTACATACTAGTGCACGTACTAAGAGAGCGCAGAATTTAAGGCATCAGGGTACCCAAAAGGCTGAAAAGAGTCTACCTTAAAAATATTCCATACTTCTCCCATATTTAATGTTTATTAACTTGTATAATAGAGTCCAAGTACCAAATCGGATAGTTCCGTCTCTTATAGTCTTCGACGCGTTCAAAATTTTAACACGTTTGTATTGGAATTGGCATATATATATTTATATATCCTATATCCGAAAAATTGTTTTTCAGTTAAAATTAACTATAGAATTAGTTTGGCATCAAAAGTTTTTCACAAATCCTGTACTGGCGCTTCAAAAATTTAAGTTTTATGAGAGGCGGGTTTGAGAGACTTGGTGACCATAATAGAAATCTCCATGCCAAATCCAGCTCTATCTTTCTTAGTCTCTGAGTCTGGCATTGGAACAGGTTGGCATTAAAACTATTTTAAAAAACTTCTTTGAACTGGCGTTACACAATTTTGTTTGTGGGGACGGGAGGGGTCTTGGCAAAATTCGAGGTGTCTGAGTGCCACATCGGACAGATCCAGCTACCTTTAAGAACATAGAGAAAGAAGGACCAAAGATGGCTTTGATCAAATTAATAAAAAGTATACACATAACCTTTCTGAAGGAGACATCTCCGACCCTATAAAGTATATGTACATATACATATATGTATATGTTCTTAAATATGATCACGTCTTTTATTTTTTTAATTCTTAAAGAGTATTTATGTAAAAACTTTTGTTACGATTTTTTATTTTTAATATGAAAGTTTTTATTTTTATATATAACTCATCAAAATCACCTTCAAAACTTAAATTATTTGGCCTATTTGCTAGAAAAGACTAGTGTTTTTACGAAATCTTCCTTATAAATTAATTGAGCTTTGCACATAAAAGTGAAGATTCATTACTGATTTCACAAAAAATATTAGCAAGATTGTCGGTGTTTATAAAATTCAGAAATTAAAAAAATAAAATATTTATAAATAAAGAAATTAATGCCAAAATTTTAAAAATAGTTTACACTAATGAAAACTTGACTCTTTTCTATGGAACAATGCAAAAATATCAAATATTAAAATATGATTAAACAATCTTGAAAAGGTTATTCCATAATGAAACAATGTACTTTTTTATGCTTTTAGCATAAAAGAAAATATAAGAAAATAAAGATAATAAATAAAGAAATAATAAAGAAAATTTAGAAAATATAAAATGATGTATGAAGTAAGAAAGCAACCAAGTACAAGCGAAGCTTAAAATTTGCATACAAATTTGATAGGTATCAAAAAACATAATTGCCGCGATTTTTTTGCTTTTAAATATTGTTTCTTACATTTTTTTACTCACCAATTGGTCAGTCCATTACATGGGACTAACCGAATAAACCATTCACTCGGTATTTAAACAAGCACATTATGTTGGACAAATGTTGTCCGGACCACTGCCCACGACCGCAGGCTTGTCCAGTGGCAAAAGACTCTTGTTAATTAACATTAGGCCAATGCAAAAACCAGGGGTAATAAAAAAATGTATCGGGATGGGTCATGGGCCTTACCCGGGCATCACCAAAAAAAAGGAAAAAACGCACAATACCGAAGTGTATAGGTGTCTCCTGTTGCTTCAGCAATCATTCTAAAGCAAGTGTAAAAAAGTGCGAAAAACATACATTTTTTTATGGCTAAAGCATTTTTTATACGACAATTGGGGGAATTGGAACATTACAGTAAAGTGCGAAAAAACATACATTTTTTTACGACTAAAGCATTTTTTATACGGCAATTGGCGGAATTGGAACATTACAGTACATATACACATGTACTTTTTTTTAAGTATAGTTATACTCTTGAAGAGGATATTATAATTTTTGGTCAAAAGTGTGTAACGCAGTTAAGGAGACACCTCTGACTCTATTAAGTCTATATATTCCTCATTCCAAAATATAATTATTTTTAGGTTTCAATTTAACTTTTATATATTAACAAGAAGCTAATTTCGGGCCGCTAATGAAGCCGATGTTGATATACCCTTGCAGTAAAAATCCGGATATATATCGCAAAAATCGGATATAGTTGGTCGATCATTATGAGAATACCATAAAATAATCAAATTATTACAATACAAAAATTAAAAAAAGGCCCAAACTTCTATCTTCAAAAAAATTATAGTTGGTTATTTTACTAAACACCAAATACCATTTCCGATCGTTCAGTTATATGGAAGGTATAGGATATAGACGACCGATCTTTAATTTGGTTGGTTGTATTATTTTGTTAAAAATAGCACACATGCCAAATCCGCACTCTCTAACTCAAAAAATGTCAAAGTTTTACCATTTCCGATCAATCAGTTATATGGCAGCTATAGGATATACATATGTAGTCGGCCGATCCCGGTCATTCCGACTTATATGCTGGGTGCAAAGGAAAGAAGCGTGTGCGCAAAGTTTTAAGTCGATAGCTTTAAAACTGAGAGACTTTTCCTATATCCTGTCCAGACTATATCCGGTTTTAGCTGCAAGGGTATATAAACTTCGGCTCCGCCCGAAGTTAGCTTTCCTTTCTTGTTTCTGATGTTAATGTTAACAAGAAAGGAAGTTAATATACCCTTGCAGGTAAAACCGTATATATATCGCAAACATCGGATATAGTTGGCCGATCATTATATCATAATAAAACCAATTTATTACAATAAAAAATCTAAAAAAAATCCCAAACTTTTATCTTGAAAAAAAATAAAAGTTGCTATATTTACAAAATACCAATAACCACTTCCAATCGTTTAGTTATATGGCAGCTATAAGATATAGTCTGCCGATTGTAGGTCGGATCATTATGACAATATCATAATAAAACCAATTTATTACAATAAAAAATCTAAACAAAAAAGGAAAGCTAACTTCGGGCGGAACCGAAGTTGATATACCCTTGCAGTTAAAACCGGATATATATCGCAAACATCGTATATAGTTGGCCGATCCTTATGCGAATATGATAATATAACTCAAGTTATTATTATACAGAATCTAAAAAAAATCCCAAATTTCTATCTTCAAAAATACCAGAGTTGGTATTTCTACCAAAAACCATTTCCGATCGTTCAGTTATATGGCAGCTATACGATCAGCCGGTCGTTATAAAACTTGGTAGGTCGGATTAACTGACCAAAAATATAATCTGTACCAAGTTCCAGCTTTCTATATTCAAAAAAAGTTGGGTCAATTCCGATCGGTCAGTTGTATGGCAGCTATAGGATATAGTCGGCCGATCCTTATGAAATTTGGTAGGTCTGATTATCTGACACGAAAAACACGAAAGTTGGGTTATTTCCGATCGTTCAGTTATATGGCAGCTATGGGATATAGTCGGCCGATCCTTATGAAATGGGATGTCGTATTATTTTGCCAAAAGTAGCTCTCATGTCAAATTTGAACTCTCTAACTTTAAAAACACTAAAGTTATACCATTTCCGATCAATCAGTTATATGGCAGCTATAGGATATGGTCGGCCGATCCCGGCCCTTCCGACTTATATACTGCGTGCAAAGGAAAGAAGGGTGTGTGCAAAGTTTCAAGACGATAGCTTTAAAACTGAGAGACTAGTTCGCGTAGAAACAGACAGACAGACGGACATGCTCATATCAACTCAGGAGGTGATCCTGATCAAGAATATATATACTTTATAGGGTAGGAGATGTCTCCTTCACTGCGTTGCACACTTTTGGACAAAATTATAATACCCTCTGCAAGGGTATAAAAAAAGGCCCAAACTTCTATCTTGAAAAAAAAAAAAGAAAAGTTGGTATATTTACAAAATACCAATAACCACTTCCAATCGTTTAGTTATATGGCAGCTATAAGATATAGTCGGCCGATTGTGGGTCGGATCAACTAACCAAAAATAGAATCTGTACAAAGTCCCAACTTTTTATCTTCAAAAACACGAAAGTTGCGTCACTTCCGATTGTTCAGTTATATATAGAGTATAGTCGGCCGATCTCGGCCGTTCCGACCTATATACTGCGTGCAAAGGAAAGAAGGGCGTGTGCAAAGTTGAGAGTCAATAGCTTTAAAACTGAGAGACTAGTTTACGTAGAAAAAGACAGACGGACATGCTTATATCAACTCAGGAGGTGATCCGGATCAAGAATATATGTATATAATTTATAGGGTCGGAGATGTCTCCTTCACTGCGTTGCACACTTTTGACCAAAATTATAATACACTCTGCAAGGGTATACAAATTAGGCACCTCAAATGTTCAAGCTAAAAAAAGAATGTGACATGCTTATTTTATATGTATGTATGTAAACATATTATGTCTACGGTTTTAAATAATCTTTCAGCCTGTTAAATTCAACAAGTTGTTCCCGTTTTTTTTTATATTCCGGCAGAAGACCGGTGGGATAAATTTTTTACACATTACTTTTAGGCATTGCCTTTTTTAACACGTGTATCCCCTATTCGTTTTTACCGAGCGAAAGCACAGATTTTTTTTTAACTCAACTGAAGGAATAAAAGAAAATTTATCTGACCCGCAATAATCGTATAACGTACTGCTGGCGAAACAATTTAATCAATATAAAATAAAGGATAGCAATATCAGAGTTTTCTGTTCCTTAAAGTTTAATACTATGGTTTCTCTTTTGTTTTTTTTTTTTTATTTGATTCGTCAGCTATCAAATTCACTATTCAGCTACGATTTGATTCGTAGCTGAAGAAAAAAAGGCCGCACAAGAAAAAAGTTTTGTTTCACCAGGACAATTCTTCCGCTACCAAGAGTGTTGTCGCCATGTCAAAATTGTATGAATTGCACTACGAAAATCTACCTCATCCACCCTATTCTCCAGATTTAGCACCCTGTGACTATTATTTATTTCCAAACTGAAAAAAATGGCTTGGGGGTGAGAAATTTCAGTCAAATGAACAGGTAATTTGTGAAACAAACGCCTATTTTCTGTAAACAAAAAACAAGCTGCCTCCATTCAGCGACTTTGAAAATTAATTTTCAAGTTCTTACTTGCCGATTGTTAATGAAGTTTATCCATCGCGTTGCTTGGTTTGTTTACTTTTTGTGAAAGTCTGACCAGACTAAGATAAATAATTTTATACGGCTGGCATCTCTGACAGAATATTGAAATTTGGAAGGTTGGATCAACTGACCAAAAATAGAATCTGTACCAAGTTCCAGCTTTCTATCTTCAAAAACAAAAAAGTTGGGTCACTTCCGCCTAATTAACAAAATAATTCTGTTAATAATTAATAGTTAGTTTAATATGAATAGCTAATATGGATAAGATGACTATTTAAGTAGGGCTTATTAAAGTAACAAGAAAAATTAAAACCATTAAGAATTTGTACCTTGGGCACTTCTAACTGGTTTTTACTTGCTCCTGGGAAAAGAAACCCGTTTTTGGACACTGACAGCTGGACTCTTCGAAATACTGAATAAAACCTCTATTCTTTCAGGGCAGCATTAAAATCACAGCCGGCTTTACTCGCGGTCAAACAACATTTTTCCCTTTTTTTTAAATTTCAACCCTTTTAATTTTAAGTTAAAGTTTTGTATGTTTTCGCCCCATTTTACACAAATAACTTATTTGCATAATTTTTTGAAAAAGCGTATCACGAAACTGGACGAAACTTGACCCATTCATACATACGTATATCTGGACAACATCTGTTTACCCTCAAAATTAAATCCCATCCTACCTTAAATAGATTAACACTAAAAAAACATAACTGTAGCTAAAAGATGAAAGATACATGCATATATATAATCGCTATAACAATCCAATAACTATAAAATACTTTAGATTAATTTGGGATATTTTTGAATTTCGGATTGAATGATTAATTGATTTTTTTTTTCATTTTCGGATAATGTTAGCTGAACAATGCCCTTAATTTTATATCACAATTTAATGATAAAACCGATAAAAAAAAATTGCAACTTCTATCTTGGAAAAAATCAAAAAATTGACTTTTCCGATTGAACTATAATAGCTATAAAACTATATTGAACTATACTGAGCTATAAATGTCAGCTATAAAATATAGTAATCCGATCCTTTCGTATTTCTTTAGAACGGATAAATTATATAAACTGATAAATATAGTCCGTCAAAAACATGATGTACTAAATAGACAATAGCAAAAACATATGTAACTAATTTTTTAATTTCACCGAAAGTGATTTTGATATACACTTGCAGAGGGCTTATAATTTTGATCAAAAGTGTGCAACGCAGTAAAGGAATCATCTCTGACCCCATAAAGTATTCCCCATCTCCGACCCTCCATATAATTTTGATCAGGATTAGCTCCTAAGTCACTATAAGCATTACCGTGTGTCAGTCTGTCTCTAAGTTTCTACACTAACTAATCTCTCAATTCGGAAAATTACCCAACTTTGGTATTTTTTAAGATTTTTGAGGAGTTTAATTTTTTTTTTTTTAGTTTTGCCACGACCCCTTTTAGCCCGCACAACTTGCGAAATTTCCCAAACAAATTGTAGCGCAAGTACTGATTTTGATAGCATCCAAATCGGCCGATATTTAAAGGAGATATAACCATATTTATACAATTTCGCAATTAAACGAAATCTGACTTTAGCGCCATTGATTAGATGCCAACATTTGAAAATGTCAAACAAATCATAAAGCATCCAAATCGGATAGTTTTTAGAGGGTTTTATTGACTTTTATTCTGCTTTCCTACTGAATCGGTGGTTTGGCCGTAGGTTTGTTGTATCAGAAAATTTTTTGCTGAGAATCCATAACGCTAAAGATTCAACTTTAAAGGTTAGTTATATTGTAGGTGGAAGAGATTAGTACCTGGTATAATATAGTCGGGAAACTCGACTATAGCCGCCCTTTTTTTCAATTCATTGGGGGAGGAGGAAAAAATGTGCATGGACAATTTTGTCAGTTGTTCTTTGTAATGTGCATTAATATTAAACGAAGAGTTTGGTATGGGACTCCTATAATAAGAGCGCAGGTGTTAAAAGATTGGTTTAAATTTTTGCCTTGTCCACTCCCGCTTTCACAAATGGCATATTTCCTATGTCGGTACAAGTCCTTTCTATTCCTCATTTAATACATATCTAGAAAACAAAATTCTGCCAAATCGACAGATTTTTAGAGGACGCGTGGATTTTGAAGACTATAAGAAATAAAACTATCCCACTCCCACCTCCAAAACTGAAGTCTTAATGTAGCGGCAGCTCAAAAAAGTTTTAAAAAAAAAGTAGAGTTTTAGAGTAGTTATGGACTTTTTGCGTAACGGGAATTCGAGAATAGTTGTCCTCTCTTATATAATATATATATTGTACATTTTGTACGTACACACATTCGTACGTCGTACAGAACGCCATTTTTTCAACAGACTACAGAAACCACCCCCGTTCTTGTGGCTTTTGACAATAGGGCAGACCACTCTAATATTTTATTTACTTTAGTGTACTATAGAGTTTTTACAGAATGCTTGGTAATATCTTTATAATCCAGTAAAAATCCATCTTATCGTTTTTTAGCTACATGTATCGATGTAGCGATGTATATTAATATGTCTGTGTATGTATTTCTAAAAGATAAAAAAAAAATTAAAATGGCGGCATTTGCAGCATGATTAAATATTCTAAAGTAACTGTCTAATCTGTGTCTATCTAATCCGCTTTAATCAGTGGTCGCGGCAGGGCCCTATTCCAGGACATAGGAAATTTCTCTGCCATGTTCGCAACCTACTTACTGATATTCGTTAATAATGCTAATTGTGATATTGTGCCGAACAGTGCTCTAGAGCTTTTTCATCTAGCTTGATAAATCTTCAGACAGGTAGGTATAAAAACGAAAGGAGAAGGCTATAGATGAGTTTCCCGAAAATATTATACCCTGTACTCATCTCTTCCAACCACATTTTAACTAACATTTAAACTTTAACTAAATCCATGCGATTCTCAGCAAAAAATCTTTGTTGAAAAAAAAACATCCAACGTCACAAAAACCGATTCAAAAGGGAAGCAAAATAAGAAGTCTCTTATAACTCCTCTAACACTCTTGAATTTTGATTTCTAGGTGTAGCCATTGAAAAGTTTGGCATTAAAACATTACCTAAAACATAAATAAACTGGCGCCGTTTTGGGGCGTGATTGGGAACCGTTATCATAGTCTTCGAGATCCATGCATTCAAAATTTTAACGCTTTTGTATGTGAAGTGGTATATGTAAATATGTGTAAATTTTATTTAAAAATCGTCCGATTCGGATGAAATTTGTTATACATATATAAATTAATTAGGAAAAAGTTTGGCATCAAAAGTTTTTCGAAAAACTTTCCTGTTCTGGCGCTACAGATAAATTTGCGATTTATAGGGGTTGAAGGGGGCGTGGAAAAAATTTAAAACATACTTCAACTGTGTGTGCATTGTAGGAGTGACAAATCCATGGATATTTCGACTTGGCTGTTGATACTAATCAAGAATATATATACATTTATATATATATGTATATATTATACTGCCATAGATTATACGTTCCCTATAATACATACATTCACAAGACTACAATATACCCGGGTATAAAAAACATAGTTATTAAATAGAAGTATTTGTATTAAAACAAATAAAACAAAAAAGACGACTATAGTAGTCGAGTTATACTATGTTATATTTTATGTTATACCCGTTACTCTATCCCATCCACACTTAAACTTTCATTGAAACTTATACTTTTGCACATCCATACTACCGGTTTTTTTAGCGAAGCAGAATAAATAGTCAATAACTCCTCTAAAAATTGTCCAATTCGGCTGAATTAGATTTGCCAAATCCAAAAGATTTTTTTTTTAAAGATTACAATAAACGATATGGTATACATACAGTGTGGGTATATCTCTAACAATATATCTCTAAAAAATATATATCGCAAACATCGGATGTAGTTGGCCGATCCTTATGATTACATCATAATAAAACTAATAAACTAAAATAAAAAATCTAAAAAAAGTCCCAAACTTCTATCTTCAAAAATATACTTCTACCAAGTACCATTTCCGATCGTTCAGTTATATGGCAGCTATAGGATATAGTCGACCGATCCTAATGAAATTTGGTAGGTTGGATCAACTGGCCAAAAATAGAATCTATATTAAGTTTCAGCTTTCTATCTTCAAAAACACGAAAGTTGGGTCATTTCCGATCGTTCAGTTATATGGCAGCTGTAAGATATAGTCGGCCGATCCTTATAAAATTTGGCATGTCGTAATGGTTGCCAAAAATAGCTCTCGTGTTAAACTTGAACTCTCTAACTCTAAAAACACCAAAGTTATACCTATTCCGATCAATCAGTTATATGACAGCTATAGGATATAGTCGGCCGATCTGGGCCGTTCCGACTTATATACTGCGTGCAAAGGAAAGAAGGGTGTGTGCAAAGTTTCAAGACGATAGCTTCAAAACTGAGAGATTAGTTCGCGTAGAAACTGACAGACAGACGGACAGACGGACAGACGGACATGCTCATATCAACTCAGGAGGTGATCCTGATCAAGAATATATATACTTTATAGGGTAGGAGATGTCTCCTTCACTGCGTTGCACACTTTTGGACAAAATTATAATACCCTCTGCAAGGGTATAAAAATAGTTTTAAAAATCTCTTATCTCTTAAACCTCTTAGATATCTCTTAGAAATCTCTAAATCTCTTAGATTTACGCGTTCATACGGACAGACGGACATGGCTATTTCGACTCAGCTGTCGATGCTGATTAAAAATATACATATATATGTATATACTTTATGATGACGGAGATGTTCCTTTTCTATTACGACGACTACAATATTCCCTTGTACTCTACGAATAAGCAAAACAAGAAAGGAAAGCTTACTTCGGGTGGAGCCGAAGTTGATATACCCTTGCAGTTAAAACCGGATATATATCGCAAACATCGGATATAGTTGGCCGGTCCTTATGAGAATATCATAATAAAACCAATTAATTACAATAAAATATCTAAAAACAAGAAAGGAAAGCTAACTTCGGGCGGAGCCGAAGTTTATATACCCTTGCAGTTAAAACCGGATATATATCGCAAACATCGGATATAGTTGGCCGATCATTATGATTACATCATAATAAAACCAATTAATTACAATAAAAAATCTAAAAAAAAGTTCCAAGCTTCTATCTTCAAAAATACGAAAGTTGATATTTCTACCAAGTACCATTTCCGATCGTTCAGTTATATGGCAGCTATAGGATATAGTCGACCGATCCTAATGAACTTTGGTAGGTCGGATCAACTGGCCAATAATAGAATCTGTATTAAGTTTCAGCTTTCTATCTTCAAAAACACGAAAGTTAGGTCATTTCCGATCGTTCAGTTATATGGCACCTATAAGATATAGTCGGCCGATCCTTATGAAATTTGGCATGTCGTAATAATTTGCCAAAAATAGCTCTAGTGTCAAATTTAAACTCTTTAACTCTAAAAACACCAAAGTTATACCATTTCCGATCAATCAGTTATATGGCAGCTATAGGATATAGTCGGCCGATCCTGGCCGTTCCGACTTATATACTGCGTGCAAAGGAAAGAAGGGTGTGTGCAACGTTTCAAGACGATAGCATCAAAACTGAGAGACTAGTTCGCGTAGAAACGGACAGACAGACGGACAGACGGACAGACGGACATGCTCATATCAACTCAGGAGGTGATCCTGATCAAGAATATATATACTTTATAGGGTCGGAGATGTCTCCTTCACTGCGTTGCACACTTTTGGACAAAATTATAATACCCTCTGCAAGGGTATAAAAAGTCCCAAGCTTCTATCTTCAAAAATACCAAAGTTGGTATTTCTACCGTTCCGATCGTTCAGTTACATGGCAATTATAGGATATAGTCGGCCGATCCTTATGAAATTTGGTAGGTTGCACTATGGTCCAAAAGACCAAATTTTTGGGATAAACTCTAAAAATGAACCTAAGATTCTGAAAATTTGCACAAATATCAGGGAGGATAAAATAGAATTTAGAAAAAAATTGGGTGTTAATTTGACGACGCCTTCCCCCCGCCCCCATACAATTGCCAACAAAATTAATCATATGTATTTTTAAATATTTACTCAAAATGTTATTATTATAAACAAATTTTAGATTTCCTGAAGCTTGATTTCTGGCTTCTCGGCGCAACCCTTTTTTTTAAGTGTAATTTTCCTTTTTTATGAGGACAAAGTTTAACAAACAAGTTTAACAAAGTCGTCTTATAAATCAAAACAAATAAAAAACATTATACTTTTTTAAAATATATTTTTATCATTATAATAATAAACTAATTTTCATTTTCAATTTCTGTATCGAAAATAATATTATCTAAGCAAAAAACAATCCTCTTCGTCTGTTTCTCCATCCGGCTTTCTGATCGTATATAGTTCTGGATCAGGACTTTTTTTCTCCCTTTCTTTTAAAGAAATTGTAGAAAGAAATGGGTCGGAAGAGTCCAGTGCTCGATGAAAGACGTCTTCAATATTTGCTAATCGGCTGCATTTTCTGGCATGAGATTTTCGATCGTTCTTATACAATTTGTTTCTCGCTTCAGATGCGTTTTCTCCAAGGACACCAATTGTCTCCAAGGACACCAAGGACACACCACAAACTGGTTCATAATTTGGTATCCATGTACCAAAATTTTTTTTGTACAGTTGGGGACATTGGGTACCAAGAATACAGTTTCATATATAAATTAAAAGTTTTGTTACACAAAGATTTGAATTTTTCGGAGTCAATAATATTCTCAGATATATTCTCAATAATATTCTATAGATGAGATTATAATCCAAATCCAAGATGGCCGAATATATATTACTATTTGAGAATGCGCGTCTTGCGGTATTTCCGTCATTGCTGTTACCGCTTCCATTTTGTTTTGGTGTACCTACATTAAGGCCTCTGACGTGCCATTTCTTTGATTCAATTCTATAGGAAATTCGCAGAGCAAACTCCATAAACCGTGCTCATTCCGAAAAAGAAATGGTTTTTCAACAAGATGGGGATCCGAAGCACACTTCGAAAACTGTTAAGGTATGGTTTGGAAGGCAACCTTAGAAATTAATGGAATGCCCAGCAAAAGTTCCGACCTCAATCCGATTGAAAATCTTTGGTCAATCATGAAAAGACGGCTCGGGCAGTACGAAATAGGTCCATCAAACAGGGGCAACCTTTGGGAGCGTGTTGTAGCTGAATGGATACGTTTTCCTAAAGATATAATAGAAATATTGGTAGAGAACATGCCTGGCCGCGTACAGGAAGTCATCTCTAATAAATTTCTTTGGACAAAATATTAATATTATTTTGGAAATTAAAACTCTTTGAAATGTGCAAAATTGAGTTTTTGTGGGTTTTTTCGTTTTTAACTTATGTCTCCTCGAATTCATCTGTATCATCATTGTTTTTGCTAACAATTAAATAGAATATTAAGAATTAAATAATTAAAAGAAAACAAAAAAATTTTTGTATTTGGTTGTGTGATTATGAATTTATGGGTGACGAAAGTCTGAGTCGTGAATATACACTCAATTTTGCTCGCCACTGTATATCCGGTTTTAACTGCAAGGGTATATCAACTTCGGCTCCGCCCGAAGTTAGCTTTCCTTTCTTTTTTTTCAATGTCGCCCGCGATAGCGATAGAGTGGAAAATTCTTATTATAAGTTTGCCGGGTTTTGGAAACTTTTAATCTCCATTCCTTTTATTTACCTATATAAAATATTTATTTGAAATATCTTATATCATAGTGACTCTCTTTACGAAAAATTTGTAAAAAACTAAGCATTGAAAAAGTTAAGGACAGAAGTTTCGCCCTTTTTCTACTTTGCATCGAAATATTTCAAAATGTGTGATTTCATTAGTATTTGATATTATTTGATGATTTTTTAAAAAACAAAAACATTTAAATGAAACTAAACTTATTAATTTTACATTTTCTGGTTGGGGTTGGTTGACCTTTCTGGAGATTTACCCATATATTCACAGCTGTGTTTATAAAAATTGCAGTGAAACAGAATCGAAAAAAAATTACCGTTTTTTTGTTAATTTTTGAAAACTTGTTGTTTAATGTTGGTCTGGTAAAATAGAATATATAGATTGAAAATACAAAAGAAACCCCATCCAATTAAGTTTTTTATACCCTTGCAGAGGGTATTATAATTTTTTTCGAAAGTGTGCAGCGCAGTGAAGGAGACATCTCCGACCCTATAAAGTATATATATTCTTGATCAGGATCACCTCCTGAGTTGATATGAGCATGCCTGTCTGTCTGTTTCTACGCGAACTAGTCTCTCAGTTTTAAAGCTATCGACTTGAAACTTTGCACACACCCTTCTTTCCTTTGCACGCAGTATATAGGTCGGAACAGCCGGAATCGGCCGACTATATCCTATAGCTGCCATATAACTGAACGATCGGAAATGGTTTTTGGTAGAAATAGCAACTTTCGTATTTTTGAAGATAGAAGCTTGGGACTTTTTTTAAATTTTGTATTATATTAAATTGGGTTATATTATCATATTCTCATAAGGATCGGCCAACTATATCCGATGTTTGCGATATATATCCGTTTTTAACTGCAAGGGTATATCAACTTCGGCTCCGCCTGAAGTTAGCTTTCCTTTCTTGTTTATTTATAGAACCGTTGTGTAAGAAACTAACTTAACTGTCTTGAGCTTGTAGTTTGGATGGTCTCGATGTTTGGGGGTCAACTGACATATTGTTTTGAACCTGTTACACCCAATAACTCCAGTTTGGGCTCATATGTCAAAGAACATTACGCCATTTGGGTAGTGAGTTTTGATATGCCTTTTGCCAATTAATGGACTTTGTGCATTCAAATTTTAATCTATTTGTCTCCGGAGAATAAAACCAGAACTTATCCCCTGTCTCAGCTCCACTTTTATATGCCTAGAGAATTCAAAAGGATAAAGCTTTGCCTAAGCGCACTATGACTCCGACCTCAAAAAATGAGTTTATGAAATATATAATTTGCACCTCGTTTTCCGGGGGTGCAATTTATCGAATGAATGACATTCGAAACCATTTGAATTGAAGAGAATTTAAACTCTTTTGTATATTTAGTCCAGCTTTCTAAGCTAAACGATATTTTCCCTTTCACCCATGTCTAATTAAATAAAATATTTAATTTGTTCAATTCAATTTCATATTATATTTTCATATAAATTACAAAAACTAACTTAATTAAACTCACTTTTGGAAAATTATGAAAAAAATGTTGGATTTTTTTTTTTTAAGAAAGGGAACTGCTATTTCAATGAATCGAATCAGTTTTCATTTTTCTAGAAGAAGAATCTGGTGAAATTTTAAATAATTTACACAAACCATCATATGTTTTCTATGCTGATGCACTGCTATTTCTATAATCACAACATGTCAACAATTATATGTCAAATACTAATTGAACCAATCATGTAAATGGAATGGTTCAATTAGTATTTGACATATTATATAATTGTTTAACCTATGGTCTTGCAATGATGATAGTTGTTACAATAATGAATGAATATACAGACTTTTCTACAAAGTTAATTTTAACTATTTGTACAATGTTTTTCATTATTTACTAAGACTGTTTTATACCTATGTATAAAATTACATCAACCGCAGTTACGTAGAAAAAAGCAGTAAGATAATCTTGCATGAAGTTTTACTTACAGGCATCTGCGCATATTCATAAAAACACATTCGTATGTACAGAAATAAATACATTCATACATACATACATGAAATGGCTTCTTCGTTTTTTGGAATATTTAATCATTACATTTTTTCTCAAACGTTTTTTAACCAACTTCTTCATTTTCTCCACCAACGATGATTTTCGTCTGTGCCATCTTTTTATTCTAGGTAGTATACATAAACATATATGTATGTATGTGTGTATATGTATACACTTTCTGTACCCTAACACCAATAAGTACGACTACAATAATAAGAACAAGTACGTGTGCGCTCTGTTTTTTAATGAAACTCAACCCACTCGAGTTGCGGCTTAAGTTCCAGAATACCGAAAGGAAAGCGAGCAAAATATCTAATGGTGGAAAAGGGCTTCAATGCCTGGATGACGAGGAAAGAAGGTGGTTGATAAATGGAAGAATGAGAAAATGCGGTTGTTTCTACAGCGGCAGCATACCCTATCAAAATGTGTTGAAAACAGAAGAAAGGGTGCAACTCAGTACGAGACTAAATAACAACAAAAAAATACCGAAATCATTATGAGTTTTATTCTAAAAATCACAAAATCAGCTTTAAGACAATGATTCTCCGGATTTCAAATTTGGACAATTTCAATGTTAAAAAAAAAATCTCTTTGAAATCTTGGTTCAATAATTCATTCAAATTACTGTAGACGGCCATGACTTTTTCCAAATTTATATTCAAAGCTCCTAATTAATTAAACAAAAAAGCTTAAATATGTAATTATAACAAATTCAATAAAATGTTTTTGGAATTTTCCATAATTCTAAAATAAAAACTTGGTAATGCCCTAATAATTTTAATAAGAACTAAAAAAATCTTTCTTTTATATTATTTTATCAATTATCTTTTTATCAATTAACTTTTAGTGAATTATTATATACATATATTATTAAAACGCACACAGAAAATGTTGAAGTCTGCAGCTATATATAGTGCTTTCACGCGTACGCTAAGGTATGCGGTTCGCCACCTTGTGCACTGCCGCACAGTGATTATTATTACATATCCAAAAACATATTAGACATTGTTTTCTCAAAGAGAGTGAGCGCCATCTACATAGTTTTTAGTTAGCTTGATCGCTTTAAGAAAATTTAATCACGAGATGGCGCATCACTGTGAAAATAGATAAATGTATCGTCAGACCGAATTTTCAAGAAAACATGAAATAGAAGCGATAATCGTAAAGTTGTTATATACAGACCGAGTAAGCACGTTAGACGTAAACAAAAAATTCCCACCATGAGGCAACGAAAAGAGTAATAATAGTAAATAATTGGGCTTCAAAGATGGGGCAGACCAAGAAAATATTTTTCATCCCAAAAGTAGACTATTGGATTTCAGGTTCTGTTACATTTTTAATGCATTCATTTCGGCGACTGTACCTTTCCCTTTGAGAGAAAAAAGCCTTAGAAAGGCAGAAAAGATAACAAAAAAGGAAGCCGTTAAGAAGCTGAGGCAGAGTAATAAAAAAATCGTGTGCCGCAAGAAAAACGCACGAGTAAGTAAGGCAGAAATAGTAGCTGGGCGGAGCTAAGTTTCAGAAGTCAAGCCAATCCCCGGACTGAGAGTAGTCTACGTGTAGCCCCTGCTTCTCGTCTCTGCGCGAGTTTTTATTTTATCTGAGCTAAGAGTTTGCGCTTATTTTTTATTATATCAGGATTCTCACTTTCTATGGCAACCCATTCCCAAAAGTTACATATTTTCAAAATGTGTGATGCATAGTTTGATTGTTTTGATTGATTTGATAGTTTATTATAGTATTCCAGTAAAGTATTTAAAAAAAATAAAAAAAAGATTTCACACACAACAAATTTTTTTATATCCTGTGGTTTGGTATGTATTTGATTTTCAATACAGACAAATTTCCAACATTTTATATTTTATGTAGCGCCATCTGTTGGTTAAAAACAAGAAGCCGAAAGAAAAAACTTTCAAAGTTTGTTAGGCGAAAAAACAACTCTTGAAAAAGCTGTTGCATTATTGTGCTTTTTCTAGCGCGGAAACTCAAGTGTTCAAACATTTTTTAGTGTAAAAATTTGCACACATGAAAATTATTATTTTCAGTACTATTTCATTAAGGGGTTATATACAGTTGTACCGCGCAAAAATATGGATTTTTATCGATTTTTTTTTGACACCATAGAAAATATTTATGAAAAATGTTTTACCCACGTTGTTTAGTACATGTTTCTGGGTACTTAATTAAATTTTTTCATAATAAAATATTACATAACAAAAATGTTATAGCCGAATTCCCGAATCATCTGTTTTCGATGGTGTCTTGCGGTGGACATGATTTCTCGAAAACGGTTCATCCGAAATCCAAAATTCAAAAAAGTTTAGTTAGTATATTGTATTGTCTAGTCCATGAACGAGGGATTTTTAAAAATTTTGATTAAAAAAAAAAATGGCGACGTTTTTAACAAAAAATGTACTTTTTCAACGTATAAGATTTTCGTTTTTTGTGCTTTAAAAAAGGAGTTTTCAAAAAAATTGAAAATCCCTCGTTCACGGACTAGCTAATATCATAATAAATAAGTGGTCAAAATTTGGTGTTGATCGGATTAGTAGTTTTTTAGTAATCGTGTCCACCGCAAAAGCAATTTCCCAAAAAAAAGATTCTGAGATAATCGCGTTTAAAGTTTCAAGTTTGTTCAAGTTTTATATGCAGATAGTGCGCTATAAATAGCTACAGCTTCTGTTCCAATGCTCCGATCGTTATGAATTTTTGTGAGAGTATTCCCAATAGAATATACTTAAAGAATATGCAATAAAAAAAAAATCGATTTTTTCATATATCACAACTGTATATAACCCCTTAAAACTGAAAGGATTAAAAACGAAGCACCATAAAAATAAAGTAATATCAAAATTTTTGACGTTGCAGCCTTAAATTTTTAGGAAAACTTCCAAACACTAGGAAAAAAACAAGAAAGGACGGCGAGTTTCCCGTCTATATTTTACCCGGTACTCATCTCTTTCACCGACAATTTAACTAACCTTTTAAGTTTAGAATTTGGTATGGATTTTCTGCAATAAATTTTTGTTGCATACTTTTGCGCTTGGCAAAACAACAACAACAACCCTACGGCCCACTATGGGGCCAACGAACACTTTTTATGGCCGAAATTAATATCTCGAAAACGAAACGAGATATTTCGGTTTGGTTTTCGGATTTGAGTTTATAATAAAAAAATGAATATGTTTTATGATAATGGGCGTGGCACCACCTTTTTTTTTTAAAGATATACCTATTATAATATTTCATCATAAAATTCCGTAAAAAAATCATAAAAATATATGTTTATTTGTCTATATTTATTTATTGAATAATAAAAAGGCACTAGTGCTCCTTAAAATATCCATTTACATTAATGTCAGGCTTGACGAGCTGTAAATAGTTGATTTTAAAATTCATGTAGAATAATTCAAATATTATGTTTAAGTACCTCATTTCTATTTTTATTGTATTTGTTCTTCGGCTTGCAGTTCCATATCAAAAGAAAATTCAAATTGATCATCTGAAAGGTCCTCTAAATGCGTATCTGAAGTACAACTTACGCCATCAAGCAATTCAGTAACTATTAAAAGTAGGCTTAATTGCTGCTGAGTCCGTATACGCTTGATACATTAACGGTAGAAATGAGTGGATCGGATGTGTCAAATGCTCTTTGAAAAACATCCGTAAAATGTTCTATTCTGTTGGTTTTTCTTGCATGGTGAAGCCGATCAGACTTGTAAATTTTGTTCCTTGATTCTGCTCCTTCTTCTCCGAAGCATCCCACTGGAATTACTGTGTTTTCTATTATGTCACTCGAATGAACAAGGATCTTATGAACAGTTGTTGAACATCTTATGAACAATGAGTATTTGTTGCCTTTTTAGGACTTTTAGCTAATAGCTGTAAAACAAAGGCGAGATCAACTTTGCCCCCTTTTTGCGCTGCTGCACTCGCTGATTGAATTAGAAGACCTACATTTCCTGCCATGCGAGAAGCAAGACCTGATGCTGCCCTTCTTATCGTTCTGTAACTCCTAACCGCGTATGATAATGAAGGTCGACCCACGGATCGTCGGTTCTTTGTTTCCATATGCACAACAGTTTGCGAAGATAGCCAAACAGCATGCCTTCTTCTAAACAATGCTACATTTCTTTTGCAACTATTCCACTTTCGTGATAAACGGTAGCAAAATTGTTCGCTTTGGACTACTAATTTTGTATCTTGGTCTTCAGATATAGGCCCATTTACACTTTTCCTAAAGCAATCCAAAATAGCAGACTTCTTTCAGCTTTTCGTAGCAGCTGATTTCCATTTATCGAACAATTTATCGTTGCTCAGGCACTGACCTAAAAATCAAAATACCATAAAAAGTTCAAACATATGCAGCTTAAGACTACATTCATTTGAAAGAGGACGAAAGACACTACAACACAGTACAAATATTAAGGTGAAACTAGGTTACATTTTTTTGTTTACTCCATTTGAAAAATGTACTTCAATTTAGCTTTTACCTATTCAGGGGGTACACAAAAACACACACTACAAAAACAACACGATCAATTCCTACAATGGACACCCACAAACACTTAGTACAAACCCCTTTGGTTCGACTGCATATCAAACATAAATGTTTTAAATCCTTTTAGTCCACTAAAAACTCTTTTAAAAAACGAAAATATTTTGCTAATCTACCACGTGTTTTTTATCGGCACTAACAGTGAACTTTGACAGCTAATAACATAACAGTGTTGATCTCTGTTAACTTTTCTGTTATGCATCATTAAAGCTTGATGTTATCTTAAGTTAATGACGACATTAGATCCTTTCTTTAAAAACTTTTAAAAAATGACTTATGGCCACAAAAAGTGGTCGTTGGCCCCATAGTGCGGCCATACTACACATACACATACATAGAATACACATACGTATGTATATATTGTAAACATATAAATGTATATAACAATTTGAAAAAATCATCTCCGATCCCTTATGTATGCATACACATTATACATACTGCGTCACCAATGTCATGAAACAGCAGACATATATAATAATACAAAAACATTTTCTTTTAGTATAAGTAACAAAGATGAAAAACTTTAGAAATTCCTATGTCCGATTTTGACCAGCTTGTAGCTCTAGTAACTTTAATATCCCTATAGAACTAAAGTGGTCTAATAGCGATAACTCACCATCTTTATCACTTATTACGCGCCGCGCACCGCGGGCATGTTTGACATGGTAAAAATTAACCATGTTAGAAATTGGTTAGGTCGCCTTATTAGACTCAACCCCAGAGGATCAAAATCATCCTACGCTTGATCGAAACCATTTCCGGTATCGATCAGAAGTTTCCTTGCGTGGAAAATAAGATTCGATGTTTCTGTAAGGGGTCGTTTAAGTATTACGTAACGCATTTTTTGGCTGATTTTGACCCCCCGTCCCCCCGTGTAACAAATCGTAACGTTTCGTCCGACCACCCAGAAACAAATCGTAACGTTCACTCTGTAGCATTATCGATATATTTGATTGTTCCGATAATCTGGGATGCACCGACGTGGATGCCACCTTAGACAATTTTACCATACTTTAAATTAATTTTTAGACTGATGTGTGCCATGGAAATATCAGACCCTTGAAAAGTACTTAAAACAGGCTTTTACTTAAATATAAAAATAACTTCGGTTGTATAGATTTTTAAGATATATACTAGCTCAAACTTTACCGTGCATAACGCTGAATGTTAAAGGTATTACAATCGCCGCTGCAGGATTCATTTTACTTAGGATCCTCCTTTACTTACGTTTGAAAATTCATCTACGAACTCTGATCAGGCCATTGACGATCTATTCGCAAAATTGTTTCAAGCAACTTATTCTCCGCCTAAAACGACAGTCCGCCCATCAGCAAATCTTATTTTCTGTTCGTCTTTCTCTGAGAATAAAGGGTCAAACCCGTTTATTAGCCAGGTCCCAATGGAGTACCAGACGGTGTGGTATAATACTGTGCCAGGGCTCTGTGCAAGCCTCTACATAGACTTTTGAATTTATCTTTGAAATTCTCGATTTTTCCTCTTAAGAAGAAAAAATCTTTCTTAGGTGTTGCAAATGAGGAGTAATTAATTATACCCTTGCAGAGGGTATTATAATTTTTTCCAAAAGTGTGCAACGCATTGAAGCAGACATCTCCGACCCTATAAAGTATATATATTTTTGATCAGGATCACCTCCTGAGCATGTCCGTCTGTTCTGTTTCTATCCTATAGCTGCCATAAAACTGATTGATCGGAAATAGTATAACTTTGGTGTTTAGAGAGTTCAGAGAGTAATAGAGTTCAAGAGTTCACATGAGAGCTATTTTTTGCAAAATAATACGACATGCCAAATTTCATAAGGCCGACTGTATCCTATTGCTGGCATATAACTGAACGATCGAAAATAACCCCACTTTCGTTTTTTTAAAGATAGAAAGCTGGAACTTAGTAGAGATTATATTTTTGGTCAGTTATTCCAACCTTCCAAATTTTATAACGATCAGCCGACTGTATCTTAAAGCTGACATATAATTGAACAATCGGAAATGGTAAATTTGGTAACAATTTTTTTAAATTTTTTAATTAAATTTAAAAAAAAAAAATTTTTTTTTAATTTTTGGTAAAAATACCAACTATGGTATGTTTGAAGATAGAAGCTTTAATTTTTTTTATTTTTTTTTTTTTGTAATAAATTGGTTTTATTGTGATATTCTTATAAGTGTCGACCAACTATATCCGATGTTTGCGATATATGTCCGGTTTTAACTGCAAAGGTATATCAACTTCGGCTCCGCCCAAAGTTAACTTTCTTTTCTTGTTGTTTACTGTTTTTATTAATGACTTGCCTCTTGGCTTAAC
Organism: Drosophila bipectinata; assembly: GCF_030179905.1. Lineage (NCBI taxonomy): Eukaryota > Metazoa > Arthropoda > Insecta > Diptera > Drosophilidae > Drosophila > Drosophila bipectinata. The sequence goes on along the minus strand of NC_091740.1, from coordinate 13,565,833 downwards.
GAACTCTCTTGTACTTTGTATGCAGAATATGTTAAACTTTGTATTCTAAAAATCTTCTTTTGCCCATGCAAACTTTAGTCCGTTCTCGAATTTTCAAAATGGTGCTTAGCGAATAAGTACGGTGGAGTACAGTTCATTTGTCTAGACTCTAGAGTATAATATGAAGTACATCAAGATCACTTACCCAACTTCATCATCCCTCTTACAGTAAACTAATAAACTTACCACCCTAAACTAATCGAGGGACAATGCTGGGTGTAGTTTTTCTACATAACCTTATCAATGGTGATGTAGATAGCCAGCATCTACTAACACGCTTCCTATTGGAATTTCAATAATTCCAATAGAAGGACTAGAAACTTTAGTTCTCTATTCTTTAACCATAGTAGTTCGACATATGCACAACACTTATGGTCTTTACCTTATCATCTCTCTTTCCTGCCCTTAAAATTTAAAATGAAATTATTTTTAATTTCTTCACTTATTCCTCTTAGTATTATGAATAACAAATAAATTTATAAATCGTTTTATAAATTCGAGCGCCCCTCGGTCTTCTGGGCTTCTAAGCTTTATGAATGCAGGAATGCTAGCTGGTGCACTTAATGGTGCAAGAGCCATTTCCATAATTCTGAAAGACAAAACAAACAAAAGTAATTGTACTCCTATGATTGAATTCTTTAAAACTTTCTTTAACGGCGTCAAATAAAATTTATATTTACTGGTATATTTATTATAATAACTTCGTTAAAATGTGTTGTTGAATGAAACTTACGCATCCAGATAAGATGGATCATCCCACTCTTACAAAAGATCGGCTTTCACATCGGATTTGCTTCGAACTTCGCGATCCCTTATGTTTTATTTCAGCTTTTTCCATAAACGCTCTATGGGGTTCAGTACGGTACTTTGTCGAAAGGGATTCAAAACATGTGAAATTTTGTAGAGCATCCAAAGGCGAGTGTTACTTAATGCCTGTGTGTTTCAGGTCATTGCAATGCCAATGCATTGTCCTAATAAAAATAACAAGAAAGGAAAGCTAATTTCGGGCGGAGCCAAAGTTGATATACCCTTGCAGTTAAAACCGGATATATATCGCAAACATCGGATATAGTTGGCCAGTCCTTATGAGAATATCATAATAAAACCAATTAATTACAATAAAATATCTAAAAAAAAAGTCCCAATCTTCTATCTTCAATAAGACCCAACTTTGGCTTGGGATTTCTACCAAAAACCATTTCCGATTGTTCAGTAATATGGCAGCTATAGGATATAGTCGGCCGATCCTTATGATATTTGATATAGGTTAAATCGACTGACCAAAAATAGAATCTGTACCAAGTTCCAGCTTTCTATCTTCAAAAACACAGTTGAGTCACTTCCGATCGTTCAGTTATATGGCAGCTATAGGATATAGTGGGACGATCCTAATAAAATTTGGCATGTCGTTTGCCAAAAATAGACGATCCCGGCCGTCGGCCGTATAGGGTCGGAGATGTCTCCTTCAGTGCGTTGCACGTTCACGGGAACGCCGGAATTTCGAAGACTACAAGTATAAGAGATAAAACTATTCGATTTGGAACTTGAACTCGTATGGTATCCGCGCAGATTAAGTTATATATTCGTGTTATATTCGACCTGATAAGCAATTCCTACTATTACTATGTTTATGCGATGGCAATCACGATTTCTTAAAAGCCGTTTCTCAAAACCGTGTTTGAAATATTTGTAACACCCTAAAAATCTTAATTTATTAAAAAAAAAAAGGAGTTTTGGTACTTTTCTGCGCTTAAAAATTCCTAAGCCCATAATTTTAAACCGATTGAAAAAAAACTTTTTTAAACAAAAAGGATAAAACTTTTACTCAAGAAACTGAAGTTTTCGCATTTTATTCGTGTTTTTCTAATTTGGACTCCATTTTTTCGGTAGAACATACAAAAATTTTCCCGAAAAATTCAATGCAATCTTGCAATCGCTTCTGGAATGATTCCTTTTCTATGTTACATACATTCATAATAATACAATACGAATAAATAATCAATTTCTCACGACGGATAATATTCCAATATTGCTGAGAATTTCATCAGATTGTTTTTTTAGTCATTTTCCTTTCTTCAACTTTTATAGGGATCGATAAGTGTTTTTAGCAAACAAAAACTATACGTTAATCATATTTCTGCAAAAGAATCATACATGGAACTTTACAGTAAAAGTTTTTTTTGACTGAAGCTTGTTAGAATGGAAACACCAAAAATATTTAATAATATTTAATTTTACAAAAACTATAGATTTGTGGCATACTTTTTTTTTATAATTTGTCATTAATATTTAAACTTCAAAAATTATACATCTATATTTTTGACATTTTTTATTGTGAAATGGGAAAAAAAACATCAAAAATGTATACGTATTACGAATGCCCTTAATATGCATTTTTACATTTTTTTTTGGCTCATATAACGCTGAAGTACATATGTATTCATTCAGAATTGGCAAGATAACTGCGCCTAACAGCACAACTTATTCGCTGTTGACATATTCCGGTCTTCTATAATTCATTCCCTTTTCGCGACTGTTGCCGTCTCTTCAAGTCCGTGCAGAAGGACTTGGCCTAAATTTTGAAGCAACGCGAGTTGTGTCGACCAATCGCATTGCGCTGCCGCCTTCAATGCTGAGCAAGTTTAATGATTCCTTTGAACTAGGTGTCGTTGAGCATATACATACATACATCTACTTGTGTGTAGACGGGAAAATGTAGGGGTGGACAAAAACGTACACATATGTTTATTTATATGAAGAAATTCATTATGTACATGGCATAATGAGGAAAACTTCGCGACTTGCGGTTAGGTTTACATGATTGTGCTTCTGATGTCTTAACCAAGAAAGTATATACTATCGTTTTAAGAAGAAGACGCAAGAAAAATATTTTTTTGAATAAACTGTACTATATACATATGTATATTGTACGCCATAATAAACCTATTATAATATAATATATTAATTATACATATATATTAATATTGTTATTCTGTTATACACATTTTTCAAATGTACTCCGACCAAATCTTACAAAAAAATAAAATATATTTTTGATCCACTTGATCTTGACTTCGCCTACAAAATTGCTTTTAAATAAATAATAAAAGAAGAAGGGATATTTTATAAATTGAAACATACAACTTAGAAACACCAAAATATGGCATAAGGCAGCTAAAGGAAATAGTTGGCCGATCCCGGCCGTTATGACTTATAAACTGCAGGCAAAGAAAGAAGGGTGTGTGCAAAGTTAGAAGAAACAGACAGTAAAGATTTGTCTACAGTATAGATGTTCAATTCAATGCATATCGAATAAAAAACATCTGACCCAGAATATCTGATGCCCAAAATATCTGACGAAGACAATTTTATAAAGGATAAAAATACCACAAAATACCAATACACCAAAAAACTCTTACACGGCACGTGTCATTGTTATAAAATCGTTACAGCCAAAAAAAAAAAAGATTACGAAGCAAGCAAGTGAATTGGAAAATTAAATAACCGTTCAAATGTTAAAAAGTATTTTTTTGGTAGCTTTACTCATTCTTAAGATGTAAGTTTAAAAATTGTAAACGTTTTTTTTACAGTTAATTGAAAATAAAAATTTTAGAACAAAAAAAGTTTGAACAAGAAAGGAAAGCTATCTTCGGGCGGAGCCGAAGTTTATATACTCATGCAGTTAAAACCGGATATATATCGCAAACATCGGATAAAGTTGGCCGATCCTTATGTGAATATAATAATATGACCAATTTATTAAAATAAAAAATGAAAAAAAACTTCTATCTTTAAAAATACCAAAGTTGGTAATTTACCAGATACCAGTATCTTTACCAGAAAAGATACCAGTACATACGAGGCAATTTCCGGTCGTTATAAAGTTTGGTGGATCGAATCAACTGACCAAAAATAGACACCCTCAAAATCTTGATTTAATAAAAAAAAAGGGGTTTCGGTACTTTTCTGCGCTTCAAAATTCCTAAACCTGTAATTTTAAACAGATTAGAAAATTTCCGGCGTTTTTCAATTTTTTTCGGTTTTTTTGAAAAAATAAACTTTTTTAAACTGCATTATAAAAATTAAAACTAAAATTTTCTAAATTATAAAAATTGTTGAAGGTATTAAGCTTTTCCCGAAAAAGTCAATGCAGTCTTTCGATAGATCCGGGGTAACCGTGTGTAAAAGAAAGGAATAAGCGCAATGGAAGGGGACACAGTTGCTCCGGAGCGCTCGCAAGATAGCTGAATTTCGGTTTTCAGATATAAATTAGCATAGGAATAATTTGGCATCATTTAAAAATACCTTTCTGTATACTCTATGCGGTAGGAAATGATTCCTTCTCTATGTTACATACATTCATAATAACACAATACGAATAAATAATCAATATCAGATTGGTTTCTTAGTTATTTTCCTTTCTTCAACATTTTATAGGGATCAATTAGCAAACAAAAACTATAAGTTAATCATATTTCTGCAAAAGAATCGAACATCGAACTTTACAGTAAAAGTTTTTTTTGACTGAAGTTTTACAGTAAAAATAGAATCTGTACGAAGTGCCAAAATTCTATCTTCAAAAAAACGAAAGTTGCGTCACTTCCGATCGTTCAGTTATATGGCAGCTATAGGATATAGTCGGCCGATCCTAATAAAATTTGGCACGTCGCATTATTTTGCAAAAAATAGCATTTATGCCAAATTTTTCTCTAGCTCTAAAAGCACCGAAGTTATATAATTTTCGATCAATTATTTATATATGGCAGGATATAAATGGATGATCCCGGTCGTTCCGACTTATATACTGCGTGCAAAGGAAAGAAGGGTGTGTGCAAAGTTTCAAGTCGATAGCTTTAAAACTGAGAGACTAGTTTGCGTAGAAAAAGTCAAAAGGACAGACAGATGGACAGGCTCTCCTTCACTGCGTTGCACACTTTTGACCAAAATTATAATAACCTCTGCAAGGGTATACAAACTAAAAATTAGACATGGACGACTAAAAAGATGGACATATCAGACATTTTTTTTATTGAAACAAAAAGAAAAATCCAATTTCTTGAATAAGTTTTGAACTGATTGTCCGTTGATGTCGGGATAGTTGAGGTGTCAATCGACGCGTGTTCAAAATTGCAATGTTTGAGCCTGGAGACTCTAATGTCACCTCACCTGACTCAATTTAGTGAATAAAAATCCCTTTAATTGTACGCAAATTTCTTCCAAACCTTTAGACTATTGATCCAAAACTTTAGACGGTGTAAAAAATTATCTTATTAACCCAATACCTTTAGATTGGTATATCGTTCATTCAGATCAAACGCACTCAGAACATTTTTATTTTTTTGATGGAATTTTTAATTCCTTAGTGTATTCACGCGAACGCTAAGGCATGCGGTTCGTCACCCGCAAACTGCCGCCAATAGTGATAAGACAAAAACTGATTTAGTCCTATTTGATAATGTATGTAAATATTTGGTAGCTTAGTTTTTAGTCTGCCGATCTTTTCTCACTATGTTGTTACATGTTAATTTTTATGATACTATGATACTTTCTTTTTTTATTCTTTACCATTATCTGTGATTGTTCTTAAATTAAAATCCATAACGAAAAAAATTTAAGCAACTGATATATGTAGGTTGTTTTCCACCGTTAAAATATCCAGAAATAACATTATATGACTGATCTTCATACCACCTACTTCTACTTTTTTCATTTTTTCCATTTCTCTATTTTAAAAAGGGTAAACAAAATTTTTAAAAAACATTTGTGAACAATACCTTACAAGATTCAGGAACCAGTCTGTCCAGAAAATTTTCTCACATTTTTAAGTAATTTTTCTGGGTAAAAGACAATAAAACAGAAGTCTGGGTCCTCAGCGCTTGACCAAAGACACCCTAGTTTAAAAAAATATTGCACTGTAGTTCTCACGAAAGTTGTTTGGACAACTTTGAGAATATCCTAGCATATTCTAGAAAGTTTCACCCTATTAAGAAGAAGTGGGGTTTCTCAGTGCTTGCATTTGATCTGGTTATTTTGATCTGTTCCCAAGTCGATTAACAAAATTCTGGCTTATTGTGAATCTTCCATATAAATTAAGCTTTCTGAATGATGATTGTAGAATCAAATATATAGCATTTAATATATATACAAATCAAATTTATAATATAAGAACAGCCCCTAACAATTTAGAAAAAATTTGAAATATACTTATTTATATGCTTTTGTATGTGTCCAAATCCTTAAATTCAAATGGAGGCCGGAGTTGAAGGAGGCAGCAAGTAATATTATAATTATACCCTTGCAGAGGGTATTATAATTTTGTCTAAAAGTGTGCAACGCAGTGAAGGACACATCTCCGACCCTATAAAGTATATATATTCTTGATCAGGATCACCTCCTGAGTTGATATGAGCATGTCCGTCTGTCCGTCTGTCCGTCTGTCCGTCTGTCTGTCTGTCCGTCTGTCTGTTTCTACGCAAACTAGTCTCTCAGTTTTAAAGCTATCGTCTTGAAACTTTGCACACACCCTTCTTTCCTTTGCACGCAGTATATAAGTCGGAACGGCCCGGATCGGCCGACTATATCCTATAGCTGCCATATAACTGATTGATCGGAAATGGTATAACTTTGGTATTTTTAGAGTTAGAGAGTTTAAATTTTAGGTGAGAGCTATTTTTGGCAAAATAATACGACATGCCAAATTTCATAAGGATCGGCCGACTATATCCTATAGCTGTCATATAACTGAACGATCGGAAATGACCCAACTTTCGTGTTTTTGAAGATAGAAAGCTGGAATTTAGTACAGACTCTATTTTTGGTCAGTTGATCCAACCTACCAAATTTCATTAGGATCGGCCGACTATATCCTATAGCTGCCATATAACTGAACGATCGGAAATGGTATTTGGTAGAAATATCAACTTTCGTATTTTTGAAGATAGAAGCTTGGGACTTTTTTTAGATTTTGTATTGTAATAAATTGGAGTATATATTCCTATTCCCATAAGGATCGGCCAACTATATCCGATGTTTGCGATATATATCCGGTTTTAACTGCAAGGGTATATAAACTTCGGCTCCGCCCGAAGTTAGCTTTGCTTTCTTGTTTTTGTATTGTTTTTGTTTCTGTATTATTATTTATTGTTAAACCTATTTTTATTATGAATCTTTGGACTTAATACTTATTCTGAGAACTTAAAATTATTTAACAACTTAAATTAAAATTATTAAATTAAATTATTAAATTATTAAACTATTTTATTTTATGCATTTTGATGATATGATCAAAATGGGATTGGACTTATTCTTCAAATAAATATGTTTTCACAATCAAAGACAACTAATATAAAATTCTCGAAATAAATATTTGCTTACATTTGACAGATGAAATCTTTCTTATCTAAAAATAAATGTACAAAATATATCTTTGTAGTATGTACAAAATGAATTAGACATTAAGTTGCCACACAAACTAAATCACACTTTTTTCGGGCAAAAAAAAATCTCTAACTTTTAAATGCACGTTCAAATCTACATATTTTGTAAAAAATTTAAAAAATTATCTTATATTGTAAAACGTAATTTTTATTTTTTGTAAAGTTCAAGGACAAGGTCGTCATTTACTAGCCATTGCCCCTCACTTAAGACCAAAAAATCTCATCAAAAGCTTAAGATAAACTGTAGTTCTATTCGATAGGATGCCTTTTCTTGAACATGCGCACGCATTCCATACATACCTACATACATATGTGCATTTGACCAGCGGTCAGTTCTAAAGAGTATATATTCGCTCTTAATTTCTAAAAAAGTACATTCGAAGAGTTAAACAGTCAAACTTTTGCTATAAAATCCTTTACATTTTATCCCATCAGTTTAGTTAACGGCAATCCGTATTTTAATAAAGTATTTGCCATTCATTGACAGAAAAATTATCCCATTTTTTTTTTCAAACTTCACTATTATGAGTTCACTAAACTAAACTTATGAGTTTATTGGTGCTGATTTTTTACATTTAAAAAAAATATATATTATTTGTTAAATAGTAAACTGAGAAATCAACCATAATTTATATTTAAGCCATATATGTACATGATATTCGATGACGGTTTGTGTAGATGCATAGGTTTTAAATATGAAGACTGTATTTAGAGCTATTGTATGTATGTATGTATGAATACTATACATACATTGTATACATATACATACATGATTATTTCATAAACGCGATCTAAAGAGTTAGTTATTAAAAAAAAGGTTCCTCATGTCTTGATTAAGGTTTTAAAATTTACAATTAAATATATAAAATAATTTATATAAAATTATAATTTATTATGACTTTTCTTTAATCACAACAAATTTTTTGATGGAAAAGATTATACGTTTTTTATATAGTTTTTAATATATATTATATATTAAAAAATAACGCTGTAAAGGAAACATCGCTGGTATAATAAAAGATACTTTTTATTTTGTCTTTATATTTTAAATTCCCACCATTTTCTTAACATACCTTGAAAAAAAATTTTAAATCTGAAGACGTAGTCAATTCTTCAAATTATTCTAATGTATTAGTAATCTACTATATGATCTTCGGTTTTTTTTCCCACTCCCACTTTAACTATTTTAACAAAGTTCAGATTCTCAAAAAAAAAATTATTGAAATTAGAAAATTAAAATTAGACTAAGAGTCTTAGTTATATAAATAAGGAATTGCGGTATAAGGAATACGGGTATTCCGTATCTTTCACTTCCACTAACACTAATTGACCTTTAGACTTTAAACTTAACATACTTTTGTATGCTTTTTTGTAAGAGCAATTGAAGCATTCAACTCCGATCTGAATATATGTAAATGCTTATAACTTCTCCAAAAAGTAGCGGATTTGACTGAATTTTTACACCCGGTACTCGTAGAGTACAAGGGATTATTGTAGTCGTCGTAATAGAGAAGGAACTTTTCCAACCTAATAATGTATATACATATGTATGTATATTCTTGATCAACATCAACAGCCGAGTCGATATAGCCATGTTCGTCAGCCCATCAGTCTTTCCGTATGAAAGCGTGGATCTCAGAGACTACAAAAGAAAGAGCTATAGGATCTCTTGTAGGCATGGAGACTCCTTTGTTTCAAATATTTGCCATGCCCCCTCCCACATCCGGATAGTTTTAAATCGGATAATTTAGCCTCTTAAAGTCTCCAAAATCCAAGCGTTTAAAATTTTAACACTTTAGTACCATCTCTAAAAATTGTCAGATTTTGCTGAATTTTGTTTTCCGGATATAAATTAAAAATAGTTTGGCATTAAAACTTTTTTTGGAAGGTGGTTGTTCATGGATGATGGATAGTGGGGGCTTGAGAACGGGCGGGACGACGTACATATACGCATTTGTGTATGTAAATGTGTTCGTAACGCCGTACTATAGGAAAAATAATAATAATAAATAATAAAAAATAATATCTCAAGAACGAAACAAGATATTTAAGTTCTCATTTTTGATTTGAGTTCACATGGTCAATAGATTTAAGATTTTAAGAAACACATTCTAACTCAAAAACTAAGCAAGATATTTAGATTTTGATTTTTGGTTTGAGTTTATATGGTCAAAAGAACTCAGATTTGAAAATATTGTGGGCGTGGCACCGCGCCCATTATTATTTAAAAATAACATGCTCACTCATCGGTTTTGCAAAAAATCGTAAATTCTAAGCTATTGTTAATGTTAGCATCAACAGCTGTTTTTAATAGATGATTTCTTTGCAGTGGCGCCATCTATGAAAATTATGCGAATATATTGCTATTGCTAATGATACGCAGTTAAAATTATTTAAATACTTTAACTTTCAAAAAATGGTTTGTGGCCAGAAAAAGTGGTCAAAATACCTATAGTGCGCCCGATGTTCACAGTGGCTGCACAAAATTGGTAGCTTCACTTATACGACTATATCTTAAATATATCAAAACTTGAAAAAAAAAGGTTTTTTTAAAAATATAATTTATTTTCTGTGTATTTTTTAGACCCTTGAAGAGGGTATTATAATTTTGGTCAAAAGTGTGCAAAGTGTCAGGATAACCTTGATCAGGATAACCTCCTGAGTTTTTAGATTTTTTGTTGTAATTAATTAATTTTCTTATGATATTCTCATAAGGATCGGACAACTATATCCGATGTTTGCGATATATATCCGGTTTTAACTGCAAGGGTATATCAACTGCGGCTTCGCCCGAAAATAGCTTTCCTTTCTTGTTTTTTTGTACTATTTTAGGTATTTTAAAAGAGTGAAGAACAAATGTTGGTTTTATTCAAATGAATAAAATTACCAATTTTTTCAGGATTTGGGGAAACAAAATAGTGCTTTTTTTAATTTTCTTTTTGTTGTTTTTTTTTCTGTTACGGTAGCTTGTTTTGAAAATGCGTTCCCAAAAAATAAAATGTATAATTTGTGTGTAATTTTAATTCCAAACGCAACGGCGAAAACCTAAAAGTTAAAATGGGCCTGTACTTATGTTTATAACTTATAAATTGTTTTTGCTCCATACAATTTGGCCAGAGGAGCACGCGTTTTAAGGAGAAACTAATTAGTCCGGTAAAATATAAAACAGTGTTCAACTAAATAGATACATACAAATTTTATAAAAATATTCAATACTTTGGGTTAATGGTCAGATGTTTAATGGTCGATTACAGTTTTTCACATTGTTTGGTTTTTACTTTTTGGTTTTGGATTTTTCCTGGTTTTGAATTAGAATAAAAAAATTAATTTAAAGATTAGTTACCAATAAAATAAAATAAAAAATAATATACGTATGAAATAAAAATATGTATACAAAACCAAATACAACCAAAGTTTTATACATGTTCGCAAATATTTATTAAAAAATATTTTTGAATAAACAATTTAAACAAAAAAATTTTATACACAGTTTGGTTTTCCTTATCAGAGGACTCTATTGGGTTATTATAATGTATAAAAAATCTTTTTACCAACTAGAACATCGTTACCGACTTAAAAAAACATACAAAAAAATGCAATAAGCAAGAAAGATGTTTCTAAGGTAAGAGTGGCGCTTGCTTCTATGAAAACTCCCTAAGAAAGAGGTTTTGGTCTATGTATGTATGTGTGTACACATAGCGTCGTTTTTCATGGGGCGTGGTCTCGTTGCTTCTCGCGCACACCATTTAAAAATATCGCTGGCAAGCGTTGAAATAGAATAAAAATAGGAAGAGCGTTTTGTACTGGAAAAGGCGGGGTTTGAGTTAGGGGTAGGTTTTACTTTCTGCTACAACCATCCCAAAATAGCCTTTTGGGCTTTTGGTCTGCGTGTTTTTAAGTCGCGCAACTGCGAAAATGTAATGGCGGAAAGACTTTGTGCAATCAGACTTACATAGTGGATTAAGATAGGCCATTATACATACATATGTATGTGTGTATCTATGTATATGCACATAAGAAGATGAATGTATTAAACCTGTTTTCGAGGTTAAGTGTTCCTGATATGTTGGTTCCAAAGAAAGTTTTTGGTACGTCTTGTTATATGCTATGTCTTGTTATATATACAATAAAGTGGAAATTTTGCTTATATGTACATACTTATATTGCGTAGACTCCAAGAGTTAAAACTTACAAATACACCCTCATTATGATAAACAGGAAAGCTCTGGGGGTATATGACTATGTCTATGAAAAGAAGGATATAAAGGGCCAAAAAAATTAAAGTCGCAGGCAAAAGCTGTGGCAATCTTAGTGAAAAGTAAAAAAGACATTTACATACATATATCTATATCATTGATGGGGTGCAAAAACTATTTTACATCGGGTAGAAGAAAAGGCAGAAAACCATACCCCTGATTGTTCGAGGGTTTTGAACCTGTTCGTCGAAAAACGTAGGTGCCGTAAAAAGATAACTTGTGTAGTTAAAATATATACAAATTCTATAAGGCTATACGATCTTTTTATTATATAATTTTCTAATTGTAGCGCTGTTCTGTATTACATCGATATCTGTATGTGTGTATTAGTTTTGTTTTAATATATAAAAATCAGAAAAAAAAACCATCTCTTGTTTACTGTTGCAGAGGGTGCAAAAATGTGCAACGCTGTGAAAAAAAAGTTGTTCGACCCTATAAAGTATATACCATATATTCTTGATCTAGATGATCGTGATACGTTATACCAAAGATTATAAAGTACATAGATGGGACATCAGGGCCCAAAACGGTCAACTTTTTGCGTCGAGCTTGTTGGTGAGGGGGGAACGCACATGCATACGATTCTATTTTAAGAACTCATTACATGTATCCGTCAACAAAAATGTGAACCTATGTGTGTATGTGTGACTGCTCGCACGACGGAGTAAAAATGTTTTGGCTTCCAAATTTCAATTTCGATTTCTCGTTTCTGTTTTCGATGCGCCGATGTGGTAGTTGGTAGAAGAAATAGTATTTTTGATCGCGGCAGATCTAGACAGGATGGTAGCGTAATGCATAGAGTAGCTACTCTATGTGTAATTTTTCTGTGTTCAAATCCTCGTAAGGACTTTGAACTTTTCTTTCTTTTATAATTATTATTATTATATTTTTTTCTTTAATTGTAATATTTTTCTTTAATTTTACAATTGTAAAATTGTTTAATTCTTCATTATGTCCGGCTAATAAAATTTCAAGGGAGTCCTTCCGGCATTTTGTCATCCGATTTTGTCATTTTGTCAAGGGACGTCCGTCCCTTATTTTTACTTTAATTGTTATAGAATGCAATTAAAAATAATAATAATAACGTAAAAATTAAAAGTAAAAAAAAAAAAAAAAAAATAAAATAAAAGTAAATATTAAAAGATTCATAAAACTAAAACTTTATCAAAATCGAAACAACCGCCCGCTAATGAAATCGAACCCAGGACCCCATGAATAAGCATCGCGCATTATCCATCTAGGCTACCCTCGAAGTCGATTTTATGATACTTAAAATTGGTGTTAAAGGAGGCGCAAGAATCTATACCAAAAACAGAGTTGACGAGTAAGGATAGTAAAAGATATTTCTGATCTCTTTACTCTTACATTGGTTCGATTACATCGTTTCAAACTTTCATCGTTCCAAAGATGTTACGATCTAAAAATAGAATTCTCTCTCTCCCTATCTCATCTGCCAGGCGTTTGTCGTGGAACCCGCTCTCAAATGTTTTCATTATACAGCGGGTTCCACGACGGAAAAAATGAAAAAATTTGAGAGCGGGTTCCACGACGCGGCCTGCCAAAATGCCGTAGAACCCGCACTTATAGACATTTTTACAGCGGGTTCCACTACGAACTAAGACGATGTTAAGGTGATTTTACAATTTTGTATTTTTTTTATTGGATTATAAATTTAGGAAAACACATTAAAATAATAAAACAATTATATAAATAGATTTAAAATTAAAAAAAATGGATGTCCCGAGCCTGGTTTGAACTCATTTTACTCAGAGAGCACATCAGCCAAGCACTCTACCACTCGGCTATTCCTCATTCGTTGTCTCGCGAAAAATTTCTCAAACTTAACTTGTCGCGCAATGGAACCCGCTCGTTCCAGCGGGTTCCACTGCTGGAACCCGCCATAGAAAATTTTTCTTTGTATGAGATGTCCCATCTATGTACTTTATAATCTTTGCTATAAGATATAATCGGCCGATCGTTATGAAATTGGGTAAGTGGGATCAACTGATCAAAAATGGAATCTGTACGAAGTTCCAACTTTCTATCTTCAAAGAGAATAAAAGTCGATTTGCATGGCAGGTGGCCCCATCCGAGTTTGTCGGAAGGGTGGGTCACCGAGCGCACAAGCTTCGGTGCCACGAGTTGGATAGTGCTCAACCACTAGTGGCGTTATTATTTCTTTATACAACTCGGGTGCTATGATCCATAGATCAGTAGAGTTGAAAGATACCCTTCGCAGCCTATCCAAAGGGAATATGCCGCCCCGCAAGTATATATTCATAAGGAATTAGGGTGTTGGGCATCGCTGATCTAATTTGATAGATTTTCAATGTCAACAATTTCAAACCAATTTTATTTGGCTTTTGTAGTCTTTTTCTACGCGATCTTTCTTTCTTTAAAATGTTTTGATGCCAAACAAGAAAGAATACAAAATTAAAACAAGAAAGAACGGCTATAGTCAGTAGAGAAAGAGACTAAAAAGACTATAACTCCTGCTTTTTAGGCGCTTTTTCATTTACATATAGGTGTAGATTAGCCATTGGATCAGTTTGGCATAAAAAAAAACGAACTGTTGCTACAACCAGATTTATGCAAAATTATGACACACACTTGATCTGCGCGGATATCATACGATCCCAAGTTCCTGGTCTGGTCGTTCTAGGTCCTATAGTCTTCGAATTCAACTCGTTCAAAATGTTATCCCGTTTGTATGGGAAAAGGTATATATATGGATATATCTCCTCCAAAAATCAGCCGATTGTGATAAAATTGGGCTTTTAGATAAATATTAACTATAGAAATAGTTTGGCATCAAAATTATTTGAAACAACCTTCCAGCACTTGCGCTGCAGAACTTCGCAATTTTTTATGGCGGGAGGGGGCGTGACAAAATTTTGAAACAAACTTGAAATCTTCTAAATATAAAAACACCAAACACCAAAACACCATTTCCGATGAATCAGTTATATTGCAGCTATAGGATGTAGTCGGCCGATCCCGGCCGTTCCGATTTACATATATGTATACTGCGTGCAAAGAAAAGAAAGGTACTACTATGTGCAAAGTTTCAAGCCGATAGCTTTAGAACTGAGAGACTAGTTTGCTTAGAAACAGACAGACGGACAGACAGACGTCGGCAACTGCGTTGCACAGTTTTGACCAAAATTATACATAATTACAAAAGTCGTTTGATGATATTGGTTTTATTAGCTTATGTGTTTATTAAATATTTATTTATATGAGCTGCTATTTTGTTTTGTTCACTTGTTGCATCAATTTGTTTAGTCCAACGGTGGACTTATCTTATCTTTTTTGAAATTTGTATTATTAATTGTTTATCTTTTTCTCGTTTTATTTTTTTACAATTTTTGAATTTTTAGTGGCAACGCTTATATTACGCGAGCAATATTTTTAAAGTGTCACCGATAGATGGTGTACATTTGGCTTATCACCGATAGATAGACATTTTCATTATAACCCACAGATGGCGTAAACTACTAAGTTCGTCTACTGTGCCACAGAGAGAGCATACAGACTTGGAACAGAATCAGCTTTGCCCCCGAGATTAAATAAAAATTTCCCTTATATAATTCCGGGATAAATTTTAAAAGAAAATTTTCTCTTTTTAAGACAAACAAATTTTATTTTATTTATTTTTTTAGTTTTATTTTTTTTACACCAACAACAATATGAAGATTTATTTATAAGTTCGTGAGCTAAATTTAGAACTTAAAATTTTTCTCTTTAATGCCTTTTTACCTTCATTGAAGAATTTCGACTGTCTTTCTTTCTCTTACAGTATAGCTTGCTATAAATGTTCTCGGTTTTTTTGCGCTCTAGAAAACAAAAATCTGGAACACTCTTACGATTTATATACATTGTATTTGTAAATATCTATTGTATAAATAATTTTGTGCTAGAAATAAATGCTTATTATGAATTATTATAAAAAAAACTCCATTTTTTACTTATGTGGAGATTTTCTTTTAGATATAACAATAAAAATTAAAATTTTTATTTCTCGTCCATTTAACGTACATTTTAATTTAAACTAGAAAAAAAATTGTTATTGATAGTAATAATTAATTTTATTGTTTATTTAAGACAAAAGTGTATGGGTTTCGATAAGGTCTATTCTGCATATCCTGTTTCGGTGTTACAACTGCTCTCATGGTAACGCTCACTAGTAAGTTTTCAAGTCCAAAATATGATGTCTCAATGCTATACCCTTTACTGCGTTGCCCACTTTGGTCAAAAGTAAAGTGTTAAAAATCAATCTAAAACGAATAACGGATATTACATAGTTGGAAAAGACTAAAGAAATCTAGTGTACATATTTTAAATTAAAATTTTAAGACTATTCTGTATTGTATGCTATAATATTAATACTTTTACTACAAAACAAGAAGTCGATATTTCTATGTGCGGTGGTTGTAATGAATTTGAGAACATTCTTGTCGCTTCCCCTTTATTATCCAAAGTAAAAAATGTCCTACCCCCTTTCTTAAATTTTTCTAATGCGAAAAGAGAATATTTCCCGTTTAGATAACCAATCACATTAAATGTAAGAAACTTAAACGTGTTTTTTCTCTTTGTCTAGAACTGAAAAATTTGTAGACTTCTTAACCCTTATGCTTTGACAACACTTTAAATTTATATATATGTACATACATACTACATATATCTAGTTCTTTTTAATTTTAAAATTTGTACTAGTAGAGTACAAGGATATATTGTATTTGTGTGAATGTATGTAACATAGCGAAGGAATCATGTCCTATGATTCTATATATATATACTTTTGATCAGCATTAACAGGTGTTGCAGACGCAGATCGAGCTTGTGTAATTTTTTCAAGCCTACTAACCTAAACGATCCGAAATATCATACCATATGGTCATTTACTGAAGGTTTTAAAATCATCGTCCTGCTGAGTATGTCAGTTTTTTGATTCAAATTTTCAATCCAATTTATATTTATTCTACAAAATAACCAGCTATGCTTAATTTTCTTTCTCGATATGTAGAACATTTGGAAGGACATTTGGAAGGATTCTGGGCAGGAGGAATAAAAATCGATTTGCATGGCAGGTGGCCCCATCCGAGTTTGTCGGAGTTAAAGGGGTGGGTCACCCAGCGCACAAGCTTCGGTGCCACGAGTTGGATAGTGCACTATCATTGAGGTTGGAATAAATTTCCCTAGTGGGATTATCGTGGTAGCTGTGGTTGATAGACAAATTGCAGGTAGAATCTTTGGATGGAGTGGACTTTCTTTATATAACTTTGGTGCTGTGATCCATAGATCAGTAGAGTTGACAGATACCCTTCGCAGCCTATCCAAAGGGAGTATGCTGCCCCGCAAGTATATATTCATAAGGAATTAGGGTGTTGGGCATCGCTGATCTAATTTGATTATCAATGTCAATAATTTCAAATCAATTTTATTTGGCTTTTGTAGTCTATTTCTACGCGATCTTTCTTTCTTTAAAATGTTGATGCCAAACAAGAAAAGATACAAAATTAAAACAAGAAAGAACGGATATAGTCAGTAGTGAAAGAGACTAAAAAGTCTATAACTCCACTAAAAAGTATCCGATTTAGCTGCTTTTTGATTTGTAGGTGTAGATTCGCCATTGGAACTGTTTGGCATCAAAAACATTAACGAACTGTCGCTACAACCAGATTTATGTTTTGGGAGCGGGAGTGGGCGGTGCAAAATTTTGACAAAAACTTGACCTGAGCGGATATTATACGATCCCAAGTTCCTGGTCTGATCGTTCTAGATCCTATAGTCTTCGAAATCCACGCGTTCAAAATTTAGCCCGTTTGTATGGGAAAAGGAATATATATAGGTATATCTCCTCAAAAAATCAGCCGATTGGGATAAAATTGAGTTTTCAGATATATATTAACTATAGAAATGGTTTGGCATCAAAAGTTTTTGAAAAAACCTTCCAGTACGTACGCTGCAGAATTTCCCAATTTTTTGGGCGGGAGGGGGCGTGGCTAAATTTTTAAACAAATTTGAACTGCGTTGGCACTGAATCCGGACATAGCTATGTCGACTTGGCTGTTGATGCTGATAAAGAACTCAAGTACACTACTTTTTATCTACCGGGTATATAAAGTTCCAAGCTTCTATCTTAAAAAATACCAAAGGGTGTATTTTTACGAAATACTAATTCCGATCGTTTAGTTATATGGCAGCTAGAGGATATAGACGCCGATCTTTATGCAATTTGGTAGATTGAATCAATTGGCAAAAAATAGAATCTGTAACCGTTCAGACTTTTATACTGCGTGCAGAGAAATTAACGTGTGGGCAAAGTTTCAAGTTGATAGCCTTATAACTGAGAGACTTGCTCTCGTAGAAATAGGCATAGACAGACAGCTCCTTCACTGTCTTGCAGACTTTTGACCAAAATTATAATACTCTGCACCCTCTGCAAAGGTATACATATGGATAATCGTGGAGTATATTTCCTACTGGTTGGAAAGGAAATAAGTGTGTCTGTAAAGTTGTATGTCTTTAAATAGCTCTCAAACTGAAAGTCTAGTTTGCATATAAACAGAAAGACAGACAGACATTCTTATATTGATCAGAAGGTTATTCTGTTATAATATAATATATAATTATAATACCCTCTGCAAGGGTATAGAAAAGTAGAAAACAAAATGTTTTAAGTAAGTTAAGTAAAGGTTCTCTAAACTTAATGCACGTCATAGGGATTGCCAAATTTTTATTTTCATTATAATTGATGAATATAAATGTTTACCTATATTTGCAGGAGCCTACATTTGAGTAATATTAAAAAAAAAATGCAAAATTGGAGCGAAAAGCTTATTTCTAAAGAGGATTTTTGTGGCTATTTATGAAATATGCTTTTTTCTTTTTAGTTTTTTCCTCTTTGGTTTAAAGTGCGTTTTGAGTGCGTAATAATTATATTATAAAACTGCCTTTAAATGAAGATAAAAAAATGAAAATTTGAAAAATTTTATACAATATGCTTATATTTAGCTCTTGTTTTTATATCCGGTACTCGTACAGTAAAAGGGTACTTTATTCATGTAAATGTATCTAACAGAAGGAATCACCTCCGATCCAGTAAAATTTTTAATCAGAATAAACAGGCAAGTCAATATATTTATGTCTGTCTGTATGAAAGCGGGGATCTCTGAGACTATACAAGATTAGACTTTTCCTGGAGACTCCGATTATACCCAAGCATTTCAAGTTGGTTAGCCAAGCCACGACCGGTCGCGACCCCTCCCGCACCCACAAATCGCATATTTCTGTAGCGCCAATATAGGAAAGTATTTTGAAAGTTTTGATGCAAAACAAGAAAGGAAAGCTAACTTCGGGCGGAGCCGAAGTTGATATACCCTTGCAGTTAAAACCGGATATATATCGCAAACCGATTCTTATGATTAAATCATAATAAAACAAATAAACTACAATAAAAAATCTAAAAAAAAAGCCCCAAACTTCTATCTTCAAAAGTACCAAAGTTGGTATTTCTACCAAAAACCATTTCCGATCGTTCAGTTCTATGGCAGCTATAGGCAGGTTGGATTAGCTGACCAAATATAGAATATGTACTAAGTTTCAGCTTTCTATCTTCAAAAACACGAAAGTTATACCATTTCCGATCAATCAGTTATATGGAAGCTATAGGACATAATCGGCCGATCCGGGCCGTTCCGACTAATATACTGCGTGCAAACGAAAGAAGGATGTGTGCAAAGTTTCAAGACGATAGCTTTTAAACTGAGAGACTAGTTCGCGTAGAAACGGACAGACAGACAGACGGACAGACAGACGGACAGACGGACATGCTCATATCAACTCAGGAGGTGATCCTGATCAAGAATATATATACTTTATAGGGTCGGAGATGTCTCCTTCACTGCGTTGCACACTTTTGGACAAAATTATAATACCCTCTGCAAGGGTATAAAAAGTTCTCTGGGTTATATATATATTTGGAAAACAAAATTCAAATCGGCAGATTTTTGTAGAAGTTAAAGACATTCATATGAAAATTTCCATGATTACGTATTTTAATTTTCGGCTCGTTACTATATATGTATGTTTATAGTATATAAGACTATTAGAGATAATATTTTAACTATCTATGAACTATCACATTTGAAACTTGGACTTCTATGGTATCTATGCTGATCAAGTTTGTGTCAAAATTTTGCCCCGCCTAGCTAAATTTTTCTAACAGAGCTAGTTCAAAAAAGTTTTTAAAAATGTTTTAAATGTTAATGCGGACTATTTTTGGAGCACCTTTTTTTTATGTATTATTCACGACTACTGAGTATAAGGTTTGTTTAAATTATTTACTGTTATAATATTTACACTACATAAATCTCCTTGTACCTCTTAGTACATTTGGGTGGTTTTTAATTTTTTCTTTGTATTTCTTAGCCTGATCTCTTAAAACATCTTCTACTTTGGGCACCATCAGGACCTTTTCAAAGTTCACTGTGCGCATTTACCATTGTCCTCAAGATATTAAGTTTTGGATTGGATAATTGTAATCTTGTCCAAATTATAATTTTCCAATGCCGTATACTTGCAGCCCATAATGCCATGAGCGAATAATTACCGCTTTGTATATTATAATCTTGTTTCGTAGGGATAATTTGTTCCGACTATTAAGAAGCCATCTTAGTTCCTTCAGCTTTGTATTAATGACCTTTGTAATGGATTCTATGTGTGTTCAGAGCCGCTTGTTTAAGATACCCCGAGGTACTTGTAACCTGCTACATGGGGCAGTTATTGGCCTAGAAGAAATATCCCAAGACAGGATTGTGGACGCAGGGCCTAGGTCTCACTGGCGCATGCTGGGATCAATAGCAATGTTCCAGTTTTTGAGACAGTTTTGCAAATGTGTACATCATTACCAACCGCATTTGCAAACACTAATGTTAAACGTTATTTTTGCAAATAGGGCTCGGTATAACTTCAATAAGTTATTTAAAACCCACCACCAAAAATGCCACTCCATGCTTGTGTAAGATCCTTTAAAATATATGGAAATATTGCGAACCTTTTTTATCATGTTTTCTTCACCCACTTAAACCATCAAAAAGAAACCGTGGTACGAAATACCCCAATAAAAGTAAATCTGACTCTTTTGCTCGGTTACTGAGTCTTTCTTTGGCAGCTCCATCATCAATATTTGAAATTAAAATTTTGTATTATGCTCAACACGCGCCATATTTATTTCTTTTCTTTTGATTTTCTCGCCTGGGTTGCTACCACCCTCTCTAAGTCCAAATTTAGAAGGTCCAGTTGGGGAGAGCGGCAACCACCAATGCGCACCCCACTTTCACTCCTATATGTATTGCTAAGGTCCATACTGCTGTTTTGTTTTATTACAGGAGCATTTTCCTTCATTAATAGCCGTGAGGTATTAAAATTTAAACCATCAACTCTCGCAAGGAAAAACATGAATAAATGATACGAAAATAGAAAGGATGCTTGGAAGCCGATTTTTTGTTTGTTTTATTCCATGTTTTATTCTGATGATTTAGTTTTAATTTGACTTTTTTTTTTAATTACCATTGCACCGACAACAAATTAAAAATATAAGAGAGTTTCGATTTTAAAGGTTTAAGTAATATTTTAATTTAATAAAATACGCAAATCTTGTACTTATTGCCAAAAATAGACACTAACTTGGACCGCTGTTAAAATTCGAATGATCCTTAATCTATAAAGGTATAAAACCTACCCCCAATCGCATGTGTTGAAAATTGTAAAGCTGCAGCTGTGCCTTTTAAAACCCATATCTCGTTATGGACGAGGAGTTACCGGACACTACCGTTCTGACCAAAGGGTCGGAAACCATACCAAAAACTGGTTTCTCACGCTAAGCCAAACCAGCCCGACAATAGCACATCGGACACTTGTAAAGAACAAAGCTGTTTCAGAAGGGTAGAATTCAGATGAGCATGGTCGAGGTCCAACGCTCAAAACCTTATGGGGTTAGGTCATTTTCTTAAAATTAGCATAAACTTCCAACATCGAAAAACGGGAATGATTTAAACTGGTCAAACTGGTTTATGTCCTGTCTACTTTTGCATATGCAACAAAACGAGCCTATTATTCTTGGCTGATAACTTAACCCCTTTTATAAAATTATTGCTATGCCCTTTTTCTCTGCTAACTCTTTGCCAGTTCCTTTCAGCGCAACTCACCACATATTCTCTCTCATATGTGAATATAAAAACAGTATTGCTAGAAAGTCCAAGTAATTCGTATGTGCCTCATTTCGTGTTTGTCTTTAAGCCGTAGCAGTTGATATTTAAAGAATCGTATTTACGGCACAGGAAATCTAGGAGCACGATAATAGTGTTGTTATTGGAAAAATAAATTATTTTATATTGAACTTTAAACTAAACCCCACCCAAGAAAAAAGTGGATAATTAGAACATTTTTAGTTTAGGTACAAATTAAAATTTTTTATAAACTATATTTTGTCAACTGTCAAAGTCGGGCTTGTCGACTAATATTAGAAATGATATATCGAAAATATTGGATATAGTTTCTTTAACCTTATTGCCCGAATCGATAATGAATGAAATTAATTTTTAGTGAAACTTCATAAGGATCGACCAACTTAATCCGATATTTGCGATATTCGTACATCCGATCTTAACTTCAAATGTAGTTAGTTTTCTTTTCTTGTTTAAAATATTTTTTTGGCAGCTATATATTAATAGATAAAAATTAGACTAAAAAAAGGCCGTTCTGAATTTACGTTAATATTAGATTCAATGAAGGGATAAAGGAGTCTTCTGTCTGTGTCTACGCGAACTAGTCTTCAATGATTATTTGTCAATATTAAATTTATAAAAAAATTATGGATACTGACAGAATAAAGCTTTAATTATTTCCGAAATATATGTATGTATTAAATTATGTATTGCTTTAAATTGAAAGATTTTGATTGGGGAAAATTGTTAAATCATATTAGAATTTATGTTCTGGAAGTATATCGACCGCAATTAACAATTTTGAAATTAAAGATCCATAAGTTGAAACGATAGCTAAGTTTAAAAAATGTTTCCAAATTTAGTTTCCAAAAAAGTTTTTTAATATGGTTCTTAAATAAGATAAATTAAATAAAGTAATCGAAAATAATAAAAGCAAAATAAGAAGCTACATATAATTTTCATCCCAAAAATCTTTTTTTATTACATTTTCTCTACACCATTTTATTAGAGTTCGCCTGGTATAGAAGTATCCCATTTGTTGAACGCTTCCTTTCATTTTTTTTTTTTGTAATTTCCAAACCAAGTTAAAATGAGGGTGGATTCGCATTGTTGATGGTATCAGAAAAAGGCTCGGCCAACCATTTTGTTTCCGTCATTTCTTCAGTGCTTGCACCCCCACCAATACTAACGCACCAAAATAATATAAAAAGAATAACTGAAGAAAACATTTTGTCAGGATGTACACTACCTCGCCCTTAGCTCTATCCAACGAAAATAAAGTATACATACATCTCTTCAAATAACTGACCCAAATATGAACGTAGCCTATTCTTTAATATGATGCAAATTTGTTGTAGGTACAGGATTCTGTCCTGTACAGCCTGTACAGGATTCCGGTTCTATTGGTTAGTTTAGTTTTGTTTGTTTTTATGCTATTAAAAAAAGTATAAAACTTTATGCACGATGTTATACGTGTTTTAATAATTTTTAAAACTCTAAATTAAAAAAAAAAAACATCCTGAGGTAAATAACAAAGCCGCAAGCCACACCCAAAATATCTGATATCCATTTTTGAGACGAAAAGAAATGTAGGTATGTATATAAAACGACTCATTAAAAACTATTTTTACATGGCATTTTTACATTATTATACCCTTGCAGATGGTTTTATAATTTTGGTCAAAAGTGTGCAACGCAGTGAGGAGACATCTTCGACCCTATGAAGTATATACATTCTTGATCACGATCACCTCCTGAATTGATATGAGCATGTCCATCTGTCGGTTTCTACGCAAACTAGTCTTTCAGTTTTATATCTATCATCTTCACACACCCTTTTTTCCTTTGCACGCAGTTCATAAGTCGGAAGTTAGCTATAATATAACTGATTGATCGGAAAAGCTATTACTTTGGTGTTTTTAGAGTTGGAGAGTTCAGAAAAAATTATGTTTTTGGCAAAATTTTACGACATACCAAATTTCATAAGGATCGGCCGACTATATTCTATAACTGCCATATAAC
The DNA here is from genome assembly GCF_030179905.1 of Drosophila bipectinata. Taxonomy (NCBI): domain Eukaryota; kingdom Metazoa; phylum Arthropoda; class Insecta; order Diptera; family Drosophilidae; genus Drosophila; species Drosophila bipectinata. Next base: position 13,541,851 of record NC_091740.1, on the reverse strand, counting down.
TAAACAATCGGAGCAGCTGTGGGAAATTTACAGTAGCGGACAATGAAATCCGGACAGGCAGAAAATACTACTTTTTTAGTCAGCCAGCGTTTACTTTATGGATTAAATTTGTTTTAAATCGATGAAATTAATATAAATGGTAATTCAAAACGTGGTCTATTAAAAGTCATTTTGTTTTATTTGGAAATAAAACGTATACTTCAATATTCGATGGAATTAACAAATATGTAGGCAAACAAAAAAATTTTATTTTTAACTATTCCTAGGTAACAAAAATGGTTGAAAATTTTTTATTATTATTATTATTATTATTATTAATAATTAGGTTATAATTAAAATTATAAGCTAAAGCTAAGCTTATAAGCTAAAATTATAAAATTATAAGATTATTATTATTATTATTATTATTAATAATTAGGTTATAATTAAAATTATAAGCTAATTTATGACTAAAGCCATAGCAGCAAGGCCTTCGGCTTACTTATAGTGATAGGAATAATATGCTTATGTAGATATTAGGTTTCTTTTTTGTAGAATAGAATATGTAGGTAGAATATGTTTCTTATTAATGTACAGATTAAACTAGAAATTAATTTTAGGTTATATGTTCTTTTTTTACAGTTAGAATATGCAGGTAGATTATGTTTCTTATTACTGTACAGATTAAACTAAAAAAAATATATTAGGTTATATGTTCTTGTTTGCTTGAGATATTGGATGATTTTATCAAAGGATTCTGTTGTGGGGAAGGAAATTGATAATATAGGATCGGAGTTTTGGAAAATATTGTTTCTAATGGATGTGAAATTAAGGCAGTCGGTTAGAACGTGTTTTATTGTGTTGTTTGTACTGTTGCAGAACTGGCAATTTGGGACCGGATTACGGTCAAAAAGATGTGCGTGTGTGAGTCTGGACCTAGGCGGATTCTGGTGAATTTTATTATATCGTTTCTGTTGTAGGTGAGTTTTTTGGCATTCAGGTCTATGAAGGTTTTATTTTTGTGTATTTCTTTATACCAAGTTGAAGTTTTTGAAAAGGAATCATGGAAAATGTTTTTGGAAGTAAATTTTAGGTATCTATTGATGTCTCGAAAGTTAAGGTTTGATGTCATATGGAGGGGTCTAGAACAATGCCTGTAATTTGGACAAGACCAAGTATCCAAATTAACTTTATTTTTGGGTTATTGTAAAGAGTGTTAGGGATATATTTAGCGTAGATGCATTGGGTGTTGCGGTTGGAGATATTTTTCAAAGAAGAAAGTGAGTCGGATGGCTATTTTTTTGAAGAGTTTTTGTGTAGGGTAATGGATTGGAAAATTGCTATTAACTCGGTTGAGCAGACTGATGTATAGTGTGGTAGAATACTGCTATTTATACATTTGTTAATTGAGGTGATGCTGAAGCTGGTTGTGTTCTCTGTTTTAGAAGCGTCTGTATAAATAAATTCGAAGTCCTTTACAGTATTTTTAATTTCAGAGAATAGCTTTTGATATATTACTGGGCTGGTGTTGTGCTTATTGTAAGTAGTGAGAGTAAGATTTATTGAATTATCATTTAGTTGCCAATTAGGGGCGGTCTTATTTTTAATGAATTTTGGTGGAGTAGAGGGTAAACTATGATTTATAGAGATACGCACTATTTTTCCTAAGGCAGATTGAAGTTTGTATTTAAAGAATAATTTGGATCTTTTTATTTGTTTAGCCAGAGTCAAGATAGGAGAGTCATTGCTATTTAATAAAGACTTAAGGATGTAGTCTCATGTTCCGGCCTGTTCATGTTCTCATGTTGTTTTTAGAGGTTATTTCAAGAAATTTTTTTTGTAATAAAAAATAATGCGATCGTTTCAATTTTCACATATGTTTTTATAGGCATTATAAACTATTTGAAAATATTTTGTTTATTTTATTGTTGTGTAGTTTAATACACTTTATAGCATGCCATAAGTATGCATATAAAAAAAAAAGGTAGGTCCCTGGCGCAGGTGATTTCGACTGCTAGAGTCATCCGAAACAAAAAATTAGAATAGATTATTGTTTTGTAAGCTTATGGCTCTGTCCCGTACTAGAATGAAATATTTTCATCAATAAACAACAAAATGGCGAACACACAAAAAAAACAAATTTGTTTTAATTTAAAAAATTTGTCTTAAATTAATGATAAAAAAAAAACTAATCATTAAAAATAAATGATTCTAATACGGGACAGAGGTGTTACTTTTTAGAACAACATATCCAAATTTCAGCTAGATCGGTACCATAGAATTTTGTGAATCACCTGCGCCGCACACAAAAATGTCGTTCCGAGAAAAACGCGTTTAAAGTTTAGACGCTACCGAGAAATTCATACTTTTCGGTGTAGGCGCGCTCTCGATTATGGGCTGTATCTCTGTCATTATTTGATATTTTTATTTGAAACTTTAACAGTACATTCTTAATAAACAATACTATCGAAATATGTGAAAAAAAAAAAAATCGATTTTTTCAACCTTACACATGAGACTACATCCTTAAGTTGACATGAGGTTATAAAGTCACGTCTAATCTCCAGTGGATAGATACGAGATTCGTGTAATAAGTTATAAATTGGAGTTGTGGAAAACGCTCCTAAGCTGGCCCTTATAGCTGCGTTGATGACTGTCTTGATTTTGTTGAGATTTGATTTTGTAGAGTAACCATAAATAAAAATACCATAGTCTATTTTAGAGATGATTAGCGCTTTGGCTGCATTTAATAAAGTTTGTGGGGTGCAATTTAGTTTGTGGAGAGAGTTTAGATTATATTAAGTATTGAAGGAATAAGGGATTGTAGTTGTATTTTTTATTAATTGTGAGTCCGAGAATTTTTAGGGTGTCAACATCTGATATATTGAATCCTGATGTAGTGGGTTTGCATCTACAGTTATATTTCCTACACATGTGTATGTACTTGCATTTCTCTACTGAGAGGCTAGCACCTGAGTAGTTACACCAGTTTCGAATGTCAGTAAGTATGTTGCTAAAGTTGATATCGAGGTTTTTAGATTTACCAAGAAGGCAAATGATGTTGAAATCGTCAGCGTAGGAGCAGAACGATAATTCTTTGAGACTTTGGATTATTTCGCATAGTTTATTGTAAGCGATTGTAAAAATAACGACGGATAGTGGTGATCCCTGAGGGATTCCATTATGGAGGTCTAACGTTCTGGAGAAAGCATTCCCTATTTTCACTTTTATTTTCCGGTTTGTCATGAAGTTTTTGATGTAACCTATAATTTTGGGGCCGACGTGCCAGGAAACAAGTTGATTTAAAATTGTATGAATTCCAATTTTGTCAAAAGCTTTGTGGAAGTCGAGAGATAGTATTGAGATATGGTTTTTTCTCTGTAAAGATTTAGTGATCAGATGATCTACCAAGAGTAGAGCTTCAGATACCGATTTACCTTTATATAATTGTAGTAGTCTATGTTTTACAATACTGGAGGAATTTTTAATCATGTCGTATGTAATCCTGTCACTCCCTGGAGTTTTGCCTTTTAGTTTGTTAAGAGCCGCGTGGAGTTCTAAAATTGAGAATTCTTCTTCAATAAGTGTTGCATTTTTGTCTATTGGATGAGTTAAATGATAAATATTGTTTAGTGTGGAGTTTTTATTTGCAAGAAAGCTACTATGGAAGTTACATTCATCAGAGTTTTTAGACCAGAGGGAGCAAAATTCGTTTGCTATATCTCTTTTCTCTATAATGGGCTGATTGTTTTGATTTATTGGTAAAATGTAGTGGATGGGTTTTTAGGCCACAAAATCTTCTGATGTTATTCCAAATAATCTTAGGGTTGAAAGTTGGTTGTATATCTGAAGTAAAGTCGTGCATAGCTGCATTTTTGGCTAATTTTAATTCTCTTTTGAAGAGTGCATTGGCTTTTTTGTAGTTAATTAAGTTTTCACTTGTAATATTGTTTTTTAATTTGTGCCATAGTTTTTGTTTTGATTTACGAAGAAGGGCTAGCTTAGGGTTCCACCAAGGGACATTGTGTTCAGAAAATTCAGAACCAAGGATTGGGTAATAGATTCATTGGCGCTTTGTAAATTTATTTTTTTAAAGTTTGCTGCTTCTTGGTTTATATTTGAACTGGGTTGAAGCTTTGGATTTAATGTTGCTGTTAATTTCTCGAACTTGTCCCAGTTGGCATATTGTTGTAGGAATTTTCGTTTTGTGTGCGACTCCGTGTTTTGGTTGGTGGTTGTTTGAAACAAAGAAGTGATAATGGGAAAGTGATCACTGCCATGGAGGTCTTGGTCAATTTTCCAGTTTGCATATGGAGCAAGGTTAGGAGAGCAGAGTGAAATGTCAATATGGGTAAAGGTGTTGTGAGTGCTGAAGTGAGTGGCAGAGCCATCGTTCAGAACTACTAGACCGAAAGTATCAATGATCTTGCGAATAGTGTTCCCTTTTTTGTTGCAAGTGTTCGAGCCCCATTTAGAATGCCAGGCATTGAAATCACCTAAGATAAGGTTGTTGGTATTGGTGGGGAGTTCATTCAACAAGTTGTTAAAATTGAAGTTTACTTGAGGTATCTGGGATATGGTGGAATTGGGATATAATTAATTGGGGTGGGGATATAAGTGGATGTTTGTATGTGGGTTTCTTGTAATGCTATTATTTTTGGATGATATTTTTTTATAAGAATTTGTAATTCTCTATAGTTATTCATGTAACCTTTTATGTTCCATTGTAGTACCTTAGGTGTCATTTTTATATCTAGATTTAGTGACTATTTAACTTTAACGATTAGTCTTTATTTAATTCAGCAATATGTTTAAACTTAGATCTTGTTATAATAGTGTTAGATTTTTCTTTGTTAATTCGATTTCTTTTGGTTCTTTAGCTTATGTTTCTAGGGAGAACATTTACTTTACTAATTGTCCTATCCTTACTGATATTTTCGTCGCTTGAGTCTGTTACCATATTTTCATCTTCCCTGTCGTCATATTCTATAATGGGTCTGCCGGTGTCTTTTATTGTCGGTGGGAGATGGGAGGTTGATGCTGATGTCAAAGGGGTATTCTGTGATAGTCGATGAGGATTTGGTATGTTGTTTTGCGTTGACCTTGCTACCGATGCATAAAGAGATCTGTCATGCTGGTTTCTCTTCCTGTAGATGGACCAGGTCGATTTGGTGTCTACTTTTTGGAGGGTTTTGGTGACTTCTTTATGGGTAAGAAAAACTGGGCAGTTTCTGTCTCTGGGATGGTGTTTATTGTCCGGCATATTTTTTTCGGTGCAGTTGATACAGCATGTTCCACGCTCGCATTTTTCTCCCTTTATGATGTCAATATGGGCAGGTTGGCTGCATATAAACAGATCTCTGTATTTTTGCAGAATATTTGGAGGTGACCTAGACGTAAGCAGTTGTTACATCGGATTGGGGCTGCTGTATAAGGGCAAACTTGAACTCTTTCGTATCCTATATATATGTAATCCGGTAGGTCTAATTTTTCAAAAGTTAGTGTTATTAGTCCAGTTTCGGTTGGCTTTCCTATAAGGGTCTTTAAATTTTCATAACTGCGGTCACTTTTTGGCTTTTTAGGTTTTCGAGGATCTCTTCTTCTTCAATACCTCGCAGGTCGTTGGAGTATATTATACCCTTTGAGTAGTTTAGCGTTCGGTGTTCTGAGACTGATACGGGTATGTGGAGTATGTTCGTGAGTTTGATGAGTTTTTCAGCTTGATTAATGTCTTTTGTTTGTAGGAGAAGGTTTCCGTCGCGTAACTTCTTACAGATGACAACTACACCCCCGCATGTTATATGAATGACTTTTTTAATATTAAAGGGGGACACTCCTGCAAAGGATGTATTTGCTGGTTTTTCCTTCCAAATGTCTGGTGGAACACGCATGATTATTTGGGTTTTAAGTTTTTTATATTAGCTATAAGCTTGTCACAACAGGTGCACTAACTGATAAGCGATATATATATAGAACTGAGTGTATGTTTGTTTTAGTGTCACTTATACTTGACTAGCTTTCTAGTTCGCTTTGGGGGAGAAACACGAGTGATCGGTTCGACTGCCAAACGTAAACTGTGTTGAAAATTATTTCTTAATAGCTTAGTATTTAACGTATTCAAAAATAATTTTGTTTTGTGTCTTTAGTATTGTAGTTTTGTAGTATTGTTTTGTAGTTGGTCTTCCTTAAGTTTTATACGGCCTTTATTCGTGATGGCTTAAAATTTACCAAGTGTTCGTTAGTTTTCTAAATTATGTCTTTATTACAGACACTTTCCACTGTTAAATTAAATTCTCTTATTTTTTTGGGTTTGTTTTAATGTATTTTAACTTTTAAAATAGGACAACGATATTGAATCGGATAGAAATCAGGACTACTGCCTGGCCAGTCTAATGTTGATATTCGATTTTTCTGCAAATAATTTATTACCTAAATTAAATAAAAATACTAGAAATTTAAAACTTTAATTATTGTTTAAACAAATCCTTAAAACTTAAAAAAATATATATATATTCCTTTTTTTTTTGCACAATAGCAATGTCCTGAGTCGTCCTAAAAGATATGTTTGGGGCATGAGAAAGATGCTCCTTTATTGAGGGTAGAAGGTGACGATTCAAAACACCTTGGAAACACCTTTTTAGCATTCACAGTTCTACTAATTAATACCGGAAAAGCATCCCCGGACCATTCGGCATGCTCCTTACCTGACCGTTCGCCGTAAGCAATTATTTTTTAAGCGTTTGGGGCGCACCTAGATCATACTATTGTAAGCCAAATTGATTATTTTGGTGTCGCTACAAAAAATGACATTTCGCCAATCTCCAAGATTCGTGCATTTTGACCCACTGTAGCCTTTTCTAGAGAATTTTTGCGGTCAAGACTGGGTTTTTTGCTGTTCGCTGGCCATGAAGTCCTGCCTCCTCAATGTTCCTTCGAACGGTTCGAGTGCTTATTTTAACTCCTTTCAACTGGAAAAACTTATTTCTTACATGTTTTGCTGATTTGAAACAATCAGTCATGAATAATCGTGAAAGGATTCGATCCTAGTTGGTCTTCTTTTTCTTTTCTGATCCTGGCAAATGCCTTAGAGTTCTGGTTTTCTCAAAATTTTGTAGGAAATCCTCGAAAGGAGACTTCATAAATCCAACGTTAGAGCTTATCCTGGGAAGCTTAAGATTTTCGATTGAAAGGCCAATATGGCCCCTTGGAAATTTTCATTCGTCAAAAATAACCCTTCACATATAAGCGCAAACAGAATTGTTCCGCTAAACACAATTGAGAAATTTGACCACTTTTTCTGTTCACATTTAATTCACAATTAATCACATTCATAGTTTTCTAAAAATAATTTTTGATTAAAACAAGAAAGGAAAGCTAACTTCGGGCGGAGCCGAAGTTTATATACCCTTGCAGTTAAAACCGGATATATATCGCAAACATCGGATATAGTTGGCCGATCCTTATGGGAATAGGAATATATAATCCAATTTATTACAATACAAAATCTAAAAAAAGTCCCAAACTTCTATCTTCAAAAATACGAAAGTTGATATTTCTACCAAATACCATTTCCGATCGTTCAGTTATATGGCAGCTATGGGATATAGTCGGCCGATCCTAATGAAATTTGGTAGGTTGGATCAACTGACTAAAAAAAGAATCTGTATTAAATTCCAGCTTTCTATCTTCAAAAACACGAAAGTTGGGTCATTTCCGATCCTTTTTCAGTTATATGGCAGCTATAGGATATAGTCGGCCGATCCTTATGAAATTTGGCATGACGTAAAGTTTTGCCAAAAATAGCTCTCACGTCAAATTTGAACTCTCTAACTCTAAAAACACCAAAGTTATACCATTTCCGATCAATCAGTTATATGGCAGCTATAGGATATAGTCGGCCGATCCGGGCCGTTCCGACTTATATACTGCAAAGTTTCAAGACGATAGCTTTAAAACTGAGAGACTAGTTCGCGTAGAAACAGACAGACGGACAGACAGACAGACGGACAGACGGACATGCTCATATCAACTCAGGAGGTGATCCTGATCAAGAATATATATACTTTATAGGATCGGAGATGTCTCCTTCACTGCGTTGCACACTTTTGACCAAAATTATAATACCCTCTGCAAGGGTATAAAAAAATTGTTTGCTAGGAAAATAAAAATTTCACTTTATTTCGGAGACAACAAAAGGGATTTTAACATTTTATGATCGCAAACACATAGTATAAGCCACACCCAATTTAACTCATATACAAATTTTAAAAAATTTTGCTTTAAATAACAGTTTTTTGCCTTTAATGATGCAGTACTATTTGTGTACATTTACAATAAACTTTAAAGTGGTGCCATCTATTGAAATTTTTATACCCTTGCAGAGGGTATTATAATTTTGTCCAAAAGTGTGCAACGCAGTGAAGGAGACATCTCCGACCCTATAAAGTATATATATTCTTGATCAGGATCACCTCCTGAGTTGATATGAGCATGTCCGTCTGTCCGTCTGTCTGTCCGTCTGTCTGTTTCTACGCGAACTAGTCTCTCAGTTTTAAAGCTATCGTCTTGAAACTTTGCACACACCCTTTTTTCCTCTGCACGCAGTATATAAGTCGGAACGGCCCGGATCGGCCGACTATATCCTATAGCTGCCATATAACTGATTGATCGGAAATGCACACTTTTGGACAAAATTATAATACCCTCTGCAAGGGTATATAAAGCTTGTAAATAATAAAATAAATAACTTTCTAAGCAATGAAACTACCTACAATACTTTATTTCGTTGGAAAGGTTTGTTAAAAATATATTCTGTCTGTTTCATTTTGACCCACTGTAGCCTTTTCTAGAGAATTTTTGCGGTCAAGACTGGGTTTTTCGCTGTTCGCTGGCCATGAAGTCCTGCCTCCTCAATGTTCCTTCGAACGGTTCGAGTGCTTATTTTAACTCCTTTCAACTGGAAAAACTTATTTCTTACATGTTTTGCTGATTTGAAACAATCAGTCATGAATAATCGTGAAAGGATTCGATCCTAGTTGGTCTTCTTTTTCTTTTCTGATCCTGGCAAATGCCTTAGAGTTCTGGTTTTCTCAAAATTTTGTAGGAAATCCTCGAAAGGAGACTTCATAAATCCAACGTTAGAGCTTATCCTGGGAAGCTTAAGATTTTCGATTGAAAGGCCAATATGGCCCCTTGGAAATTTTCATTCGTCAAAAATAACCCTTCACATATAAGCGCAAACAGAATTGTTCCGCTAAACACAATTGAGAAATTTGACCACTTTTTCTGTTCACATTTAATTCACAATTAATCACATTCATAGTTTTCTAAAAATAATTTTTGATTAAAACAAGAAAGGAAAGCTAACTTCGGGCGGAGCCGAAGTTTATATACCCTTGCAGTTAAAACCGGATATATATCGCAAACATCGGATATAGTTGGCCGATCCTTATGGGAATAGGAATATATAATCCAATTTATTACAATACAAAATCTAAAAAAAGTCCCAAACTTCTATCTTCAAAAATACGAAAGTTGATATTTCTACCAAATACCATTTCCGATCGTTCAGTTATATGGCAGCTATGGGATATAGTCGGCCGATCCTAATGAAATTTGGTAGGTTGGATCAACTGACTAAAAAAAGAATCTGTATTAAATTCCAGCTTTCTATCTTCAAAAACACGAAAGTTGGGTCATTTCCGATCGTTCAGTTATATGGCAGCTATAGGATATAGTCGGCCGATCCTTATGAAATTTGGCATGACGTAAAGTTTTGCCAAAAATAGCTCTCACGTCAAATTTGAACTCTCTAACTCTAAAAACACCAAAGTTATACCATTTCCGATCAATCAGTTATATGGCAGCTATAGGATATAGTCGGCCGATCCGGGCCGTTCCGACTTATATACTGCAAAGTTTCAAGACGATAGCTTTAAAACTGAGAGACTAGTTCGCGTAGAAACAGACAGACGGACAGACAGACAGACGGACAGACGGACATGCTCATATCAACTCAGGAGGTGATCCTGATCAAGAATATATATACTTTATAGGATCGGAGATGTCTCCTTCACTGCGTTGCACACTTTTGACCAAAATTATAATACCCTCTGCAAGGGTATAAAAAAATTGTTTGCTAGGAAAATAAAAATTTCACTTTATTTCGGAGACAACAAAAGGGATTTTAACATTTTATGATCGCAAACACATAGTATAAGCCACACCCAATTTAACTCATATACAAATTTTAAAAAATTTTGCTTTAAATAACAGTTTTTTGCCTTTAATGATGCAGTACTATTTGTGTACATTTACAATAGGAATGTCTGTATTTGATAGCCAAAAACTTTAAAGTGGTGCCATCTATTGAAATTTTTATACCCTTGCAGAGGGTATTATAATTTTGTCCAAAAGTGTGCAACGCAGTGAAGGAGACATCTCCGACCCTATAAAGTATATATATTCTTGATCAGGATCACCTCCTGAGTTGATATGAGCATGTCCGTCTGTCCGTCTGTCTGTCCGTCTGTCTGTCCGTCTGTCTGTTTCTACGCGAACTAGTCTCTCAGTTTTAAAGCTATCGTCTTGAAACTTTGCACACACCCTTTTTTCCTCTGCACGCAGTATATAAGTCGGAACGGCCCGGATCGGCCGACTATATCCTATAGCTGCCATATAACTGATTGATCGGAAATGCACACTTTTGGACAAAATTATAATACCCTCTGCAAGGGTATAAAAAGCTTGTAAATAATAAAATAAATAACTTTCTAAGCAATGAAACTACCTACAATACTTTATTTCGTTGGAAAGGTTTGTTAAAAATATATTCTGTCTGTTTCATTTTGACCCACTGTAGCCTTTTCTAGAGAATTTTTGCGGTCAAGACTGGGTTTTTCGCTGTTCGCTGGCCATGAAGTCCTGCCTCCTCAATGTTCCTTCGAACGGTTCGAGTGCTTATTTTAACTCCTTTCAACTGGAAAAACTTATTTCTTACATGTTTTGCTGATTTGAAACAATCAGTCATGAATAATCGTGAAAGGATTCGATCCTAGTTGGTCTTCTTTTTCTTTTCTGATCCTGGCAAATGCCTTAGAGTTCTGGTTTTCTCAAAATTTTGTAGGAAATCCTCGAAAGGAGACTTCATAAATCCAACGTTAGAGCTTATCCTGGGAAGCTTAAGATTTTCGATTGAAAGGCCAATATGGCCCCTTGGAAATTTTCATTCGTCAAAAATAACCCTTCACATATAAGCGCAAACACAATTGTTCCGCTAAACACAATTGAGAAATTTGACCACTTTTTCTGTTCACATTTAATTCACAATTAATCACATTCATAGTTTTCTAAAAATAATTTTTGATTAAAAAAAAATTGTTTGCTAGGAAAATAAAAATTTCACTTTATTTCGGAGACAACAAAAGGGATTTTAACATTTTATGATCGCAAACACATAGTATAAGCCACACCCAATTTAACTCATATACAAATTTTAAAAAATTTTGCTTTAAATAACAGTTTTTTGGCCTTTAATGATGCAGTACTATTTGTGTACATTTACAATAGGAATGTCTGTATTTGATAGCCGAAAACTTTAAAGTGGTGCCATCTATTGAAATTTTTATACCCTTGCAGAGGGTATTATAATTTTGTCCAAAAGTGTGCAACGCAGTGAAGGAGACATCTCCGACCCTATAAAGTATATATATTCTTGATCAGGATCACCTCCTGAGTTGATATGAGCATGTCCGTCTGTCCGTCTGTCTGTCCGTCTGTCTGTCCGTCTGTCTGTTTCTACGCGAACTAGTCTCTCAGTTTTAAAGCTATCGTCTTGAAACTTTGCACACACCCTTTTTTCCTCTGCACGCAGTATATAAGTCGGAACGGCCCGGATCGGCCGACTATATCCTATAGCTGCCATATAACTGATTGATCGGAAATGCACACTTTTGGACAAAATTATAATACCCTCTGCAAGGGTATAAAAAGCTTGTAAATAATAAAATAAATAACTTTCTAAGCAATGAAACTACCTACAATACTTTATTTCGTTGGAAAGGTTTGTTAAAAATATATTCTGTCTGTTTCATTTTGACCCACTGTAGCCTTTTCTAGAGAATTTTTGCGGTCAAGACTGGGTTTTTCGCTGTTCGCTGGCCATGAAGTCCTGCCTCCTCAATGTTCCTTCGAACGGTTCGAGTGCTTATTTTAACTCCTTTCAACTGGAAAAACTTATTTCTTACATGTTTTGCTGATTTGAAACAATCAGTCATGAATAATCGTGAAAGGATTCGATCCTAGTTGGTCTTCTTTTTCTTTTCTGATCCTGGCAAATGCCTTAGAGTTCTGGTTTTCTCAAAATTTTGTAGGAAATCCTCGAAAGGAGACTTCATAAATCCAACGTTAGAGCTTATCCTGGGAAGCTTAAGATTTTCGATTGAAAGGCCAATATGGCCCCTTGGAAATTTTCATTCGTCAAAAATAACCCTTCACATATAAGCGCAAACACAATTGTTCCGCTAAACACAATTGAGAAATTTGACCACTTTTTCTGTTCACATTTAATTCACAATTAATCACATTCATAGTTTTCTAAAAATAATTTTTGATTAAAAAAAAATTGTTTGCTAGGAAAATAAAAATTTCACTTTATTTCGGAGACAACAAAAGGGATTTTAACATTTTATGATCGCAAACACATAGTATAAGCCACACCCAATTTAACTCATATACAAATTTTAAAAAATTTTGCTTTAAATAACAGTTTTTTGGCCTTTAATGATGCAGTACTATTTGTGTACATTTACAATAGGAATGTCTGTATTTGATAGCCGAAAACTTTAAAGTGGTGCCATCTATTGAAATTTTTATACCCTTGCAGAGGGTATTATAATTTTGTCCAAAAGTGTGCAACGCAGTGAAGGAGACATCTCCGACCCTATAAAGTATATATATTCTTGATCAGGATCACCTCCTGAGTTGATATGAGCATGTCCGTCTGTCCGTCTGTCTGTCCGTCTGTCTGTCCGTCTGTCTGTTTCTACGCGAACTAGTCTCTCAGTTTTAAAGCTATCGTCTTGAAACTTTGCACACACCCTTTTTTCCTCTGCACGCAGTATATAAGTCGGAACGGCCCGGATCGGCCGACTATATCCTATAGCTGCCATATAACTGATTGATCGGAAATGCACACTTTTGGACAAAATTATAATACCCTCTGCAAGGGTATAAAAAGCTTGTAAATAATAAAATAAATAACTTTCTAAGCAATGAAACTACCTACAATACTTTATTTCGTTGGAAAGGTTTGTTAAATATATATTCCATTTTGATTACACACAAATATCTAAAAATATATCAAAAAAATACTATTAAAAGAAATTTTTTGAATCCTTTATGAAAAAACATCGTTTGTAAGAGTTGGCTCAAATTATTTTGCTCGAGTGCTCGATAATTTCCTAATTGGTTTAACATTAATGATAAGCTTAATTTTGTTTAATAAAAAAATATGTTGTGTTTGAAGATAGCCCTTGAGATGACACAACTATTGATATAGCGCTTATATCTAACATAATCTACTAATGTTACGTATACATAGGTATACTACATTCGATTGGAAATTATTTGTTCGGATTTTGTGTTGACGCACAGTTGGATGCAACAACAGCAAAGAAAGCAATGTCGCCCGATTCCCAAAATTTGGCTCTTTTTCCTATTTTTTTTACGGTCAATGCTCATTTGCGTGCATTCCGTTCGCACGTTTAGATTTATAAAATTCAGTTTTTGTACAAATTTGGCAAAATAATGCGACAAATTTCAAATTTCGGCCGACTATATACTTCAGTAAAAAAAAATACTTCAGTTGGTAAAAATACCAACTTTGGTTTAGAGAAGTAGAAGCTTGGGACTTTTTGTAGTAGACAGTAGAAGCTTGGGACTTTTTTGTAGAAATTGTATCGTTCTAAATTGGTTATATTATGATATTCTCATAATGATCGGCCATATCCTATTTTTGCGATATACATATATCCGGTTTTAACTGCAAGGGTATATCAACTTTTCTTTTTTGTTAGAAATAAATTTAAACTGTGAAACGTATTTTGTAATAGTTTCGCATTATTTCGGTGTAAGTCCAACCAACTTTTCCACATTACCAGAGCAATTTACATTTATCTTACCTCTAGCTCTAAAATAATTTTTTTTTTTCATTTTTTGTGGTCTTCGGGGTACTGCATAACAAGTGGGCGAGGGAATGTTACCTCGGATCAGGAAACTATATCTTGTAGCTCCCATAGAAACGATCCGGATTTCAGTGTTTTTCCATAAAAATCCCTATAAAAGCTGAAAAAGAAAAATTCCTTCATACAGTAGTATTAATCATATTATTCATTTATTTCATTTTCTATATCAATATTATCTAAAAAAAAAACAAGCTGGAATCGTTAAATTCCTCATTTTCGAGACAAACATTATTTTGTATTCGTACCAAAGCTACTGAATTACCTCAATTGGAAGTGAAAGACTCTTTTGTTTTTTATGCGTCTCGATAAATTAAGGGAAAAAATAATTGGATCTGATGTATCCATAGCTCTGTTGAACACATCAGCGAAGGAATGTAATCGGCTGTGCTTTCTTGATTGGTGAAGCCTGTCTGATTTATACAGCTTGTTTCGGGACTCAGACGCTTCTTCTCCAAATTAGCCGACTGGAAGCACGGCTTTTTTCTTTCAACATTGCATTATCCACATTGTTATTTGCATGGCGTTAAAAAAAACATTGTTCAGCCATTTGTTGCTCAGCCCGGCCCTTTTCGCTGTTCCAAGCAGCGACCAAATCGGCGTTGGAGAGAGTAAGGTTATCTAAGAAAAATTCGAATTGCACCAATAGTTGGCAAAAGTGCACAATAAGACTAACAGCCTTTGCTCAGTATTGACAACGCTACAACATACACCTGGAGGCATGGAAACTTTATATTTCTTCTATTTCAAAACTCTTCCCAAAGTTAAAAATTGTTTCCCCAAAATTCAGCTTAAGGTGCATTTATAAAATAACAAAATTTTAGTATAGACACGCACAATTTAAACAGTTAATACATTTAATAATGTAGTTAAACCTGTGAAATCAGTGTCCATTACTATTTTTCTTTTCAAATGGTGTTTTACACGAATAATCTAATTTCACAACTCACTATGTGAAAACGATGCACAAACTTAGCGCACGTGTTTTCGGATGCAACAGCTGACTTTGCAGTTGTTATGCTATCATATACTGTAATTAATTAATATTTTGAGTATGAGGCCCACTAATACATTCCCACTTATTTTATTTAAATCAGAGAACTTTCAAAAAATGATTAAATGCCACATAAAGTGGTCAAAAACCCCATAGTGCACTGGTCTAAACCAACATAAAGTATAATCGCATTCAAAAACCGCTTTGGGTTCACTTGTAATATTTGACGCCCTCTCCGCTATCGAGAGCTTTAGCTTCGCGTATGTCTAGTCGGGCCGCACTCTCCGTCTGTATCATAGTCACTGCTTAGCACCATAAACAGGATGTTCACATTGATCACGTCATTGAAAACCCTCAATGGCCAAACTAACTCCTTACATGTGTAAAAAAAATGTGTACCTTTGTAAGTATGTGTGACTGCTCGCACGACGGCGTAAAAATGTTTTGGCTTCCAAATTCAATTTCTCGACGTTTCTGTTAACAATGCGCCGATGTGGTAGTAGATTGGTATTGGTAGTCCAATAGTGCTTTAGTTCAGAGCCGATCGAGTCAGGGTGGTAGCTTTGTGCATAGAGTAGTTACACTCTGTAAAATTTTTCAAACTTCGAATCCTGCTGAGGACTTTGATATATTCTTTTTTTTGTACATAGTATTAGAAATTTGTAGTAATTGTAGATTTAAAGAAAAAAAATTAAAAATTAGATCGGTAAATAAAATTTCCGAAACGCCAGTCACTATTTTCCCCATTCCGCTAATCTCTCATAATAAAATTAATAAAAACATAATTATTTTTACAACAATAGCAATAGAATGAAATTAAAAATAATTACAAAGTTAATATTAAACGTAAAAAAAAATAACAAAAAAACTTTAATTTATTGATATATTATAAATATTAAAAATAATCATTAAACTTAAATTCACTTTTTAAAAATTGAAACAACGCCAATCATAAAATCGAACCCTGGACCTCAAGAGTAAGGAGCGCGCGCATTCCAACCAGACTACCCTTCGAGTTGATTTAGTGATAATTAAAGTTAGTATTAAAGTAAAAGCGAGAATCCATAGCAAAAACTGAACTGAAGAGTAAAGTAAAAGATATTTCTGATCTCTTTGCTCTCACACTAAGCAGTTCAGTATTAACACGAAAACAAATATAACAGTATAAAATGAATATAAAAGTTGAAGGTATTCACATTGTTTTTGTGTAATTTTTATTTGATTTTCATTGTTTATGTGTGTTTTAACAATACATGTGTATTAACCCTTATTGTTAGCTTCTAGCCTGAAAGAACATCAATATTCAGAAAAGGTAAAAGTTGTTTTGCCAAAGCCGCCCTCCAATGAAACTTTTTTCAAAAAATTAATCAATATTAAGTAATTCTTAGTTATGAATATGAGCTGCTACAATTTGCTACACTTAATTTAATAGTGTGTAGAATATATTTTCTTATCTTATCTTGTTCTTTTCGGGAGAACAGATCTTTTTATTATTATACCCTTGCAGAGGGTATTATAATTTTGTCCAAAAGTGTGCAACGCAGTGAAGGAGACATCTCCGACCCTATAAAGTGTATATATTCTTGATCAGGATCACCTCCAGGATCACCATGAGCATGTCCGTCTGTCCGTCTATCTGTTTCTACGCAAACTAGTCTCTCAGTTTTAAAGCTATCGACTTGAAACTTTGCACACACCCTTCTTTCCTTTGCACGCAGTATATAAGTCGGAACGGCCGGGATCGGCCGTTTATATCTTATAGCTGCCATATAACTGAACGATCGGAAATGACCCAACTTTCGTGTTTTTTAAGATAGAAACTTGGTACACATTGGAACTTGGTACACATTCTATTTTTGGTCAGTTAATCCGATCTACCAAATTTCATAACGATCGGCTGACTATATCCTATAGCTGCCATATAACTGAACGATCGGAAATGGTACTTGGTAGAAATATCAACTTTCGTATTTTTGAAAATAGAAGCTTGGGACTTTTTTTTAGATTTTTTATTGTAATTAATTGGTTTTATTATGATGTAATCATAAGGATCGGCCAACTATATCCGATGTTTCCGATATATATCCGGTTTTAACTGCAAGGGTATATCAACTTCGGCTCCGCCCGAAGTTAGCTTTGCTTTCTTGTTCGTATTGCTTTTGTCATACCCTTGCAGAGGGTATTATAATTTTGGTCAAAAGTGTACAACGCAGTGAAGGAGACATCTCCGACCCTATAAAGTGTATATATTCTTGATCAGGATCACCTCCTGAGTTGATATGAGCATGTCCGTCTGTCCGTCTGTCTGTTTCTAAGCAAACTAGTCTCTCAGTTTTAAATATATCGATTTGAAACTTTGCACACACCCTTCTTTCCTTTGCACGCAGTATATATCCTATAGCTGCCATATAACTGAATGATCGGAAATGGTTTTGGTAGAAATACCACTTTATGTGGCATTTAATCATTTTTTGAAAGTTCTCTGATCTCATACTCAAAATATTAATTAATTACAGTATATGATAGCATAACAACTGCAAAGTCAGCTGTTGCATCCGAAAACACGTGCGCTAAGTTTGTGCATCGTTTTCACATAGTGAGTTGTGAAATTAGATTATTCGTGTAAAACACCATTTGAAAAAAAAAATAGTAATGGACACTGATTTCACAGGTTTAACTACATTATTAAATGTATTAACTGTTTAAATTGTGCGTGTCTATACTAAAATTTTGTTATTTTATAAATGCACCTTAAGCTGAATTTTGGGGAAACAATTTTTAACTTTGGGAAGAGTTTTGAAATAGAAGAAATATAAAGTTTCCATGCCTCCAGGTGTATGTTGTAGCGTTGTCAATACTGAGCAAAGGCTGTTAGTCTTATTGTGCACTTTTGCCAACTATTGGTGCAATTCGAATTTTTCTTAGATAACCTTACTCTCTCCAACGCCGATTTGGTCGCTGCTTGGAACAGCGAAAAGGGCCGGGCTGAGCAACAAATGGCTGAACAATGTTTTTTTTAACGCCATGCAAATAACAATGTGGATAATGCAATGTTGAAAGAAAAAAGCCGTGCTTCCAGTCGGCTAATTTGGAGAAGAAGCGTCTGAGTCCCGAAACAAGCTGTATAAATCAGACAGGCTTCACCAATCAAGAAAGCACAGCCGATTACATTCCTTCGCTGATGTGTTCAACAGAGCTATGGATACATCAGATCCAATTATTTTTTCCCTTAATTTATCGAGACGCATAAAAAACAAAAGAGTCTTTCACTTCCAATTGAGGTAATTCAGTAGCTTTGGTACGAATACAAAAATAATGTTTGTCTCGAAAATGAGGAATTTAACGATTCCAGCTTGTTTTTTTTTTAGATAATATTGATATAGAAAATGAAATAAATGAATAATATGATTAATACTACTGTATGAAGGAATTTTTCTTTTTCAGCTTTTATAGGGATTTGTATGGAAAAACACTGAAATCCGGATCGTTCCTATGGGAGCTACAAGATATAGTTTCCTGATCCGAGGTAACATTCCCTCGCCCACTTATTATGCAGTACCCCGAAGACCACAAAAAATGAAAAAAAAAAATTATTTTAGAGCTAGAGGTAAGATAAATGTAAATTGCTCTGGTAATGTGGAAAAGTTGGTTGAACTTACACCGAAATAATGCGAAACTATTACAAAATACGTTTCACAGTTTAAATTTATTTCTAACAAAAAATAAAAGTTGATATACCCTTGCAGTTAAAACCGGATATATGTATATCGCAAAAATAGGATATGGCCGATCATTATGAGAATATCATAATATAACCAATTTAGAACGATACAATTTCTACAAAAAAGTCCCAAGCTTCTACTTTAAAAAAACCAAAGTTGGTATTTTTACCAAATACCATTTCCGATCGTGCAGTTATATGGCAGCTAAAGTATATAGTCGGCCGAAATTTGAAATTTGTCGTATTATTTTGCCAAATTTGTACAAAAACTGAATTTTATAAATCTAAACGTGCGAACGGAATGCACGCAAATGAGCATTGACCGTTAAAAAAATTGGAAAAAAGAGACAAATTTTGGGAATCGGGCGACATTGCTTTCTTTGCTGTTGTTGCATCCAACTGTGCGTCAACACAAAATCCGAACAAATAATTTCCAAAGTCGAAAGGAAAGAAGGGTGTGTGCAAAGTTTCAAGTCGATATATTTAAAACTGAGAGACTAGTTTGCTTAGAAACAGACAGACGGACAGACGGACATGCTCATATCAACTCAGGAGGTGATCCTGATCAAGAATATATACACTTTATAGGGTCGGAGATATCTCCTTCACTGCGTTGCACACTTTTGGACAAAATTATAATACCCTCTGCAAGGGTATAAACATAAACTTAATTCTAAGACGGCGGTCACATTCCCTCCCCCGTAATTGATCGGTAACATCAGTTACCATTTTCCAAACCGACGTCCAGAACTGCTACCTTTGTTGCTGGTCTTTCTATAGCACCATGCTGCCTCTTGATGGTCACCCGCCGAACTTGTCCATCGTTGGCCATCATTGCGTCAGTCACGCGTCCTTTATGCCACAGGTTCCTAGGAAGAAGCTCATCCACGACTACGACGATGCTTCCGATGGTGATTGGAGGCACCTTCTCGAAACGATTTGGTGCGCCTGGTTAATACGGGTGCATACTCCTTAACCCATCGTTGCCAAAAGCGGTCTCCGAAGCGCTGAGTCACGTTCCATCTACGCTTCAGATTCATCCCCTCTTTTGACAGCGGCTTGTATCCGTTCGCTGATCCTAGCAGCAGGTGGTTTGGATTCAGGGCAGCGTCATCCTCGGAATCCAGACTTACAAACTGAGAGGTCGCGAGTTGATGATAAATTGTGCCTCCATAGATGCGTTTCTTAACCCCTCGTCGTAGAAAGAGTAACTTGGGCAAAGGTTCTTCAAGATTCTTCTCGTTGTCCGGACGAGTCTCTCCCATGCTCCACACATAATCGGTGCTCCTGGTGGTTGAATCGCTACTTTATGCCGTCGAACTTAATTGTGATCTTATCGTGCTCGATCTTTTTCAGCTCCTCGCGCACGGCTTTTTCCGTGGCTGAAATTTGTACCGTTGTCTGAGAATATTTCCTTCGGTATCCCTCGAAGGGCCATAAAATTGGGTAGGCACATGCACATGTATCTAGACTGTAGGTGATCTCAAAATGCACCGCGCGCAACATAAGACAGGTGAACAGAGCTACCCATCTCTTCTCTTTGCGCCGGCCGACGTTCACCAATAACGGGCCAAAATAGTCAACGCCTGTATAGGTGAACGGCCTCTCGAAGCTTCCAACTCTTGCCCTCGGGATCGGTGCCATCTGGGGTGGTCTGGGAACTGCTCTGTCGATCTTGCATCGTTGGCATGTGTTTCGCACAGATTTGTCAGTACTCGTAGCCGGCTGATATAAAACGAATTTTTGATGTCGTTTATTACAGTCTCATGAGCGAGATGGTGATACTTTTCGTGGAAGCTCCTAACTATGATGTTGGTTATCCGGCATCCATGAGCTAGTATGATGGCGTCCTCAGCTACGTCAACTGCGTTCAATCTGCCTCTACATCGTTGTCCAGGTATGCGTTCAGTCCGGCCAATCTGCTTCCCTTGAGGAGCGCCGGTCCCGCGGATAACGTTTTTAGTTCTGCTGCGAAGGCGATAGATTGAGATTGCTTGTATAGCAGCATCTTTGCCTTGCTTACATGTCGTTACATGCCATTGTCGTGGTTGCTGGCATGTCTTGTCCGACACATTTCGCTCGCAGCCGATCAATAAACAGGAGTAAGCGCCACAGCTCTGTATAACCGCCGCCAATTTGAGAAATCGTTCGCGTTGAACATAACCACTGATTTCGTGTACGTCGTGATCAAATGCTTCCGTATCTCCGAGGTATCAATGATGCTCTCCTGCTTCTTGGATATTGGCCAGTTGCTCGCATCGGTCGACGAATGTGTGGAGTCCAATTTGACTTGGATCCGATGTGGCTGGGGAAAAGCATCTAGGGACCTCGAAAGTTCTTATTTCTTGCAAAATGGTTTTCCATTGGCGCCATTCTTCTAGAATTCTCTCAGGTAGCTCCTGATCCCATTCAATTTTTTGCCGCCATATGCACTGGAGAAGTATTTTTAGTCCAATCGTCTGGCATGATAAAAATCCCAATGGATCGGAGATCGACATCAAAACTTGTAATACTTCTCGCTTGGTAGGGACTGCGTTGCAGATAAATTTGAACGTATCATTATGTGGGTCCCAGAACATACCAAGTATCTTTTCTGTTGCACAAAAATCCACGGGCTTTTGGGTTCCAGCGTCGCCATTATCCTGCAAGCTTTTGAGTACTTCTCCCGAATTTGACGACCAGTTACGGATCTCGAATCCGTCTCTGCGATGAACTTCTATGACTTGTCTGGTGATCTGGATGGCTTCCTGTTCGTTCCTCATGCATCCCTTTGGATGGCGTTTAAAGCCAATGGGAACTCTTCTTGGTGGGTTTCCGCGTTCTTATCTCGAACGAAGTGCGCTAATCCCAAACGTCATAGCTCGCATGACATAGGTGTCTACTTTGTCGTTGCCTTTGTCATACCACAAAAATCGCTGCGCCTGCATATCCTCCTTGCGAATGTTGATCCTGTGAAACATTTCCGCAATGTCACCACAAATCGCTATTTTGTTGACCCGAAAGGCTAGCAAGACTTCTATGAGTGGGTTCAGGCAATCTAGTTCTCTGAGTAGGTAGTCATTAAGCGCGTATCCGTGTGCCTTTGCGGCTGCATCCCATAGCCTTATCCTTTTCGGTTTGTTTGGATTCAGCGCTATGAATATTGGCAGATACCATGTACGGCTGTTCTCCCGGCTGGTTTCTTCCTCGGAGCGTTTACTTTGTCTAGGAGGTTCCTGATTTGGGCGTCAATCTTTTCATACAGATCTGGTTCTTGAGAGACCTTTTTCCACATGCAGGTAAGCCGCTGCAGAGCGTTACTCCGGGTCTTAGGGAGTTTGTCAATTCCACCGCGCTACGGAAGTCCAGACTTCTTTTGGCAGGTGCTTTCTTTTGGCATGTGATTTCCGGTTTCTGAGTATAGCTTTCGTTGTACGAGTGCATCAAGGATGAAATGTTCCTTGATGTCGTCATGAAGTTCTTGCCAGTCGCAGTCGTAGTGGTGCATGAAAATGGATCGTTGTGGGTTCGCCGATCCTTGGATGCTCCATCCTAGCATGCACTTCAATGCTATCGGCTCGTTCCATTTTCCTTCCCGGATCTTGCAAGGGACTGCTAGCTTCCAGTTATTGGTTCCGATTAGCAAAGTCGGCTGGGCAGAGTAGGACTGTAGCGGCAAGTCTTTCAAATGCTGAAATCTGTCGCAAAGCTCCTTCATATTGACTGTCTGTCTCGGTAATGCTAGGTTCTGAACGGTCTGGACGTTGTTCAACCAGTAAACCTTATCGCAGTTCATTTCCGAGATTTCGACGGATGCCTTTACGGATCCACTTTCGAGTCGAGTCTCGAACACTGCAAACACATTGGCGCTGCCTGGCCTTGTATTCCCTGTCTTTGGAATACGGATGCATCTGCTAAGGTCACGGATGATCCTTCATCTAGAAAGGCGTAGATCTCGGTCTGCCTGCTGCCGTATTGCAGCTTGACTGGAATGATGCGAAAGAACTGACTTCCGTGGTTGTCGTCTCGGTGCGTACTCACGTGACTCTGTGGTCTTTCTTGGCCGATTGTGTTGGGAACATATTCTGTATGAAGTAACTCATGGTGTCTCCTTGTACAGCCATTAATTCCACAGTTCCCGGTTCGGCATCTGTTCCGGTGTACCTTAAGGCAGCAGAAACAGGCTTTACCCGCGCTGATTACATGCCACCTGTGCTTCGCGTCAAGGTTCAAGAATACCTGACATTGTGCTGGGTTGTGACTCGGATCGCCGAAAGCTACGCACCTCAGTTGAACTTGCTGCTGAGCTGCTTCAGTATGGATCGCGTTCGATCGTGTTTGTCCTCGTGCTGGTCCAGGCTCATCTGCCTCTCCCTTGTCCGGGCGGCGACTGTTGTGGGAATTAACTGCGCACGTTTTGTAAAACGATGACGCCACCACTAATGTCGCTGCCTCTGCTATTTTATACAGCCAATCACTGAAGGCCTTGACTGCGGCTACTCTATCGTCGCGGGGTTGCATTGCCCAGTTTAGCTTGTGTTGGTTGGGAAGCTTATCTACCAGCTCCTTGACCAGCATTGGATTGTTGAGATGCGCCTTAAGATTGCACGCCTCCATAGTAGCACAGACGTTTCGAACTGCCAGCGCGTACTCTATTAACACCTCCGATCTGTCTTTGGGTGGTGCCAGTCTTTACACCTTATCTACCACTCTTTCTAAGTGCTGATGACTTTAAGCGACTTTGGCAGAATGGCATGTTTTCCACATTCGTATATCCCGCTGCTGTCGTACTGTGTTCAAATGTGCTGATAAATAACGGCCAGTCCTCAGGATCCCCGCTGAATGTTGGAAGGTCCTTGGGTATAGCTTGCCGGGCCGCTATTTGAGTACTTGTAGGTGAATCTGTGGCTCGAAACATCCCAGCTACCGCTACATCAGCGGGGTTCGTCTGTATGAGAATTTTGTACTTTTCTTCTATGAACCTTGCCTTAGACTGTCTTTTCTCCTCGAGCATGTTTAACAAGAGTTGGTTCTTGTTCATGTCCGGATTGCCTTCCCGAACATTCATGTTCTCTGATACTTCCGTTGCCGTCGATACGCTAAGTATTAATTAGCGTATCGACGGCTAGCGTTTGTTATTGTTATTATTATATTATTGTGAACTAATACATGTTTTTTGCCTATATTTTGAACGTCTTTTTCACGTTTAGCTGAATTTTTAGTAGTGATCCCACAAAATTCTACAGTTCTACAAAAATTCTACAATACCCATGTGTTTGTTGGTCTCCAAAGGTAACAAATGTGTAAATTTTTGCCAAAACTTGCCTATGTCCCTAATATCCCTAAAATACTAACACCATCTTAACTTTTTCAGGGTCACTTTTGCCGTATATTTACTTGTTATGCTGTTGCTCTATCTTCGTGTGTCATGCTAGTGTTTACCTTTCCAAAACTATTTGATCATTTACTAATAGTTTTTATTTTGTTTGATATGCCCTTGCATTAAATTTTAATAGGTTCTTCTCATAAGTGTGTGTTTGCACGATCTTATATTTTTAAATTTATGGTGCGGCGAAAACCATAAATCAAATGACCTTAATAAGGCAAGAAGGTTTTTTAGTGATACAAAATTTTCTGCTGCTATAACAGGATTGGATAAACATGTTTAGAGCAATATGTGCAATATTACTGCAATGCATAGCATATGGATATAAAATAAATACCGAAAAAATTGGAAGCTTTGCACTTGACACCGCAAAAATGCTAATTAAATTATTCCCATGGTATTACCTTCTACCTTCAGTTCACAAAGTTTTAGTCCACGGTCCGGAAATTGTAGATTTTCGATAGGAGAATTATCTGAAAAAGCTTCCGAATCCAAAAAAAAATCCTAAAAATAAAGACATAAAAAATTTTAGAGAATATCATACTAGGAAAATGTCACGAGCTGACACAAATAGGGATTTAATTAATAGATTGCTCTTAAGTTCAGACCCTTTCATAACTGGGCAAAGAAAACTGCCATGCTCAAAAAAAAGCAAATTGTTAAGCAGTGTGCATTTGTTGTTAGATGAATTAAATATATAATACATATATGAATAGTATATAGTATAGTTTGTATATAGTAAAGTATAAAGATTTTTATTCTGCATGCAGATGAACCTGCTCGACATTGCGAAGCTCAAGCTCTTGATAACGGATAGGGCGGCCCCACTAGACATTGCTGAGCTAAAACTTCCTAAAGAAATGCCCGTTGAAATCGAGCGGCTGAGAGAGAGTCGCGATTTGTACATACTTAAGCCTAATAAATAAGCTTTACAGTAAAACTAAGCGATTTGTACATACTTAAGTCTAATAAATAAACTTTACACTAAAACATCTCCAGCTTCCTCACCCGAACTATATATTACATAATGAAGCTATTCATTATTTTTGACTCCCTCGCAATCCATATTATTAAAAGTGATCATTCAACCAACAAAATCATTCAGCTACACTCCATTAACTTTTAGTGTCAACATCTTGAGTTATAAACGCTATTGGTAGACTCCAAAAGGTACCAACTCTGAAACCTACCCCAAGGCATTTTAGCATAGAGCTGGATGACGGTTAAACAACTATGCAGCGACCGGAAGAATGTTTGTTAATTTCATTCTCTAAGATCATTTCATTCTTTAAGATACAAAATCTAAAAAAGTTCAAAACTTCTATCTTCAAACATACCAAAGTTGGTATTTCTACCAAAAACCATTTCCGATCGTTCAGTCGATCGTATATGGCAGCTATAAGATATAGTCGGCCGATCGTTATGAAATTTGGTAGGCCGGATTAACTGACCAAAAATATAATCTGTACCAAGTTCCAGCATTCTAAAAATACGAAAGTTGAGTCATTTCCGATCGTTCAGTTGTATGGCAGCTATAGGATATAGTCGGCCGATCCTTAAAAAATTTTGCATGTCGTATTATTTTGCCAAAAATAGCTCTCATGTAAAATTTGACTAACTAACTCTAACTCTAACAAGAAAGGAAAGCTAACTTCGTGCGGAGCCGAAGTTTATATACCCTTGCAGTTAAAACCGGATATATATCGCTAACATCGGATATAGTTGGCCGATCCTTATGGGAATAGGAATATATAATCCAATTTATTACAATACAAAATCTAAAAAAAGTCCCAAACTTCTATCTTCAAAAATACGAAAGTTGATATTTCTACCAAATACCATTTCCAATCCTTCAGTTATATGGCAGCTATGGGATATAGTCGGCCGATCCTAATGAAATTTGGTAGGTTGGATCAACTGACCAAAAATAGAATCTGTATTAAATTCCAGCTTTCTATCTACAAAAACACGACAGTTGGGTCATTTCCGATCGTTCAGTTATATGGCAGCTATAAGATATAGTCGGCCGATCTTTATGAAATTTGGCATGACGTAATGTTTTGCCAAAAATAGCTCTCATGTCAAATTTGACTCTCTAACTCTAAAAACACCAAAGTTATACCATTTCCGATCAATCAGTTATATGGCAGCTATAGGATATAGTCGGCCGATCCGGGCCGTTCCGACTTATATACTGCGTGCAAAGGAAAGAAGGGTGTGTGCAAAGTTTCAAGACGATAGCTTTAAAACTGAGAGACTAGTTTGCGTAGAAACAGACAGACGGACAGACGGACATGCTCATATCAACTCAGGAGGTGATCCTGATCAAGAATATATATACTTTATAGGGTCGGAGATTTCTCCTTCACTGCGTTGCACACTTTTGGACAAAATTATAATACATTCTGCAAGGATATAAAAAAACTTTGTAAATAGTGAAATAAATAACTTTTTAACCCATCAAGTTTTCTACACATGCTTTACTACGTAGAAAGGTTTGTTTAATATCTACTTCATTTTAATTAAGAGCAAATATTTAAATACACAAAAAAAATTTGGACTTCTATGAAAAAAAAAACTTTTTTTAAATTGGTTCAAATTATGTTGCTCCATTATGTCGAGTTATGTTGTGTTAAAAAATAAGGAAAAGCTTATTACAAAGCGGATTTGAGGGCCACCGGATTTAAACCAGAGTAAAAAAAAAAATTTATAACGACAAAAATCTACGAAAAGTAAACAAATCGCCTCTAAAATGTCCAAGCTTCTTCATGGCAAACTAGATTTTTCTAGAAATTTATCGGGATTTTCTAAAAATAGATTTGAAGATGTGAACAGCTGCGCAGCTGCGCGCATCACGAATATTTCACAACTAAACCGAACTTTGAAGTGGTCAGATCATTATTTACGTGTTCAAATTCAAATTATTTGTAATGGATTTTAAAGTTTAATGTATTTTCTATAAAATGAGATATAATTAGATATTAATAATTATTGTTATTATTATATTATTGTGAACTAATACATGTTTTTTGCCTATATTTTGAACGTCTTTTTCATGTTTAGCTGAATTTTTAGTAGTGATCCTACAAAATTCTACAATTTGTTTATATACCCATGTTTTTGTCGGTCTCCAAAGGTAATAAATGCGTAAATTTTTTTATTTTGTTTGATATGCCCTTGCATTAAATTTTAATAGGTTCTTCTCATAAGTGTGTGTTTGCACGATCTTATATTTTTAAATTTATGGTGCGGCGAAAACCATAAATCAAATGACCTATTTGATTTATATAAGCAAGAAGGTTTTTTAGTGATACAAAATTTTCTGCTGCTATAACAGGATTGGATAAACATGTTTAGAGAGATGTGCAATATTACTGCAATGCATGGCATACGGATATAAAATAAATACCGAAAAAATTGGAAGCTTTGCACTTGACACCGCAAAAATGCTAATTAAATTATTCCCATGGTATTACCTTCTACCTTCAGTTGACAAAGTTTTAGTCCACGGTCCGGAAATTATAAATTATGCGTTTGTTTCGATAGGAGAATTATCTGAAGAAGCTGCCGAATCCAACAAAAAATCCTAAAAATAAAGACATAAAAAAATGTAGAGAATATCATACTAGGAAAATGTCACGAGTTGACACAAATAGGGATTTATTTAATAGATTGCTCTTAAGTTCAGACCCTTTCATAACTGGGCAAAGAAAACTGCCATGCTTAAAAAAAAAACCAAATTGTTAAGCGGTGTGCATTTGTTGTTAGATGAATTAGATTGGTTAAGATCTGTGAGATTGGTTAAGATATCTATAAAAACACGAAAGGTTTTCATACTAAATGTTGAATTTAAACAGATTGTTCCTATGGTAGCTATAGGATATTGACATCCTATCTGACGTCCTTTTTTACTATATACTTAAAAAAGAAAGAAAAGCTAACTTCGGGCGGAGTTGAAGTTGATATACCCTTGCAGTTAAATTCGGATATATATCGCAAACATTGGATACAGTTGGCCGATCCTTATGATTAGATCATAATAAAACCAATTAACTAAAATAAAAAAATCTAAAAAAAAGTCCCAAGCTTCTATCTTCAAAAATACGAAAGTTGATATTTCTACCAAATACTATTTCCGATCGTTCAGTTATATGGCAGCTATAGGATATAGTCGGCCGATCCTAATGAAATTTAATAGGCAGCTTCGGATCGCTTTTTTATTAAAAAGGAATAATGAAAGGTTACTTCCACATGAGGGGAAATATCGAAGTTTCCAGAAATAGGTTCAACAGGTTTTAGAAGAGGTGGTCTAAAGAGCCTCGGCACAGTTCTTTAGAACCCAGCCTGGTAGATCATTGGGGCCTGGCGAATAAACGTGATTAACCTTAAGAAGATCCGATAATAACCAAGTTAAAAAAAAAGATTGGCCAAAAATAAAGTTGGCTGCTTGGAAGATGAATAGTGGAATAGTGGAAGATGAATACGTTGCTAGAAAAAAGCTGTGAAAAAATATCGGTAATGGTTTGATCCATATTTGTTGATAAGTTTTCAACCGTAAGCATCGGAGGTAACTATACATTTTTACGTGAAGTGTTTACAAATTTATTAAAACGCTTTTGATCCTGAGTAAACTGAATCCGACAGCGGCGAATATTACTATTATATCCTTTCGCGTTTTTCTCGGTGAAATTAGACCGTCCTACTAAGTATCTTGGTTCCAAAATTATGAAAAACGTGACTGCGTAGAAACGAACCTTATGAGTTTTGAGTTGAGACTTTAGGCCGACAGAAAAATTGGCTTTGATTGAAACCGTAAGATTGGGAGATTGGGATACACCCTCAGGGTTTGAGAAGAGCAACCTTCTAGAAAGTGACTGCGTATCTGCAACAAAACACAAGTCCACATCCCCGCGGGAAATGTTGATGCGTTATGAATGATAAAGATTGTGGATTGTCAACATTTGATTTTAAAAGTAACCCAGAGCTAGTAGAGTAAGATAGTAGAGTAGAGTAAGTTACCCAGAGTAAGGATTTACCAACAAAATGATTTTAATAAAAATAAATTCTATATCACCAAACTCTTGTGACTTTACCTCTTCAGAAGCATGTTTGGAGTCTACCGAAATGAGGACTTCTCCTGTTAATCTCTAAGAATTAGTTTGAGAAACGGGTAAATATTATGATTGTTGTATTGTTGTACGTTGAGAAAGAAATGAGTTCAGAATAAGTGTTAAATTAATAGGTGTTAAATCTTAGGTGTTAAATTAATGGAGAAACAGCCTATTTTAAGAAATAAATAAAAAAAAGGTTAATTTATAATTTGAAAGTGTGGATTGTTGTTGCGATATTTGCAGATTTCATAAATTGCAAAATCAGCAATTCTTGCTCAAGCTGTTGGTGTTATGTGCAGTAAGAATTATAAGGTGTAGTCCATGACTTAATATCTCGCTTATTGTTTATAATAATTTGTAACCTAATATTGAACTCTGTAACCCAACATTCTCCCGGCCGTTGAACAAGTGTCCAGCTCTATGGTGTCCAGCTCTACTACTTGGGGCAGGCTCCGGAGTTTTATGATGATGATTTTTGTTGGCATAAAAACAAAGTGTTGCAACCTTATTTATATGTATGTATATAGTTATGTACGCATTCTACATCACCCTCCTTTTAAAAAATAACGTAATTTATGTAGTTATTTTAAATATTAATGCTAATAATTTTTTTGTGTTTAATTAATGTTTTGTTTATATTATTTTTGCTAATATGTATGTGTAAATGTATGTTTTTAACACTATATGTATTTAAAAATACTAGCAGTACCCTGCCACGTTTCGCTGTGGCATATTGTTGTTGCACGCATAAAAAATAAGTCAAACAAAAAAGAATAATTTTCAAATTAATTAAATTCTGTAATACTTGTGGGTATACAATATTCTTTGTTTCTCCTCCTTAATCATTCATTATTATTTCTGTATTTTAGTACATAGGTTGCTCTTCACTTAAGCACCTTGTGATACACGACATTTTTTGTTTTATTATCAGGCGCAAAAACAAACAACGCAGATGGTCTTCCGACCCGTGAACATGCCACGTATAATTGACCATGGGAAAAACATGAATGTTCTAGATTTAAACCACAAACTTTTAAGGATTGGCCTTGTGATTTGTTGATTGTCATGGCAAATGCAAGACGTATCGGAAATTGAAGTCTTTTAAATTCAAACGGCATATCGGTTGGGATCATCGGGATCCTCGGAATGAGAACTTCCTCACCTTTGAATTTTCCTATCATTATCGTAGCGTAAATTACATTGTTCATCAATTTACTAACCACCAAACGCGTACCGTTGCACAGTTTTGGTTGGTTTATGTTTCGAAGCATGATTACTACGGAGCCAACCATTAGGCGTAAATTGTGCGGTGGTAAGCCAGGCACGTCCAAAGAGTGTATCTACAAAATAAAAACCAGGTTCTTTAACTACATTCTATGTAAGTATAAAAATAAATACCTTAAATGTCGGATTAAAACCTCCTTCTTCGATAATGTCTGCCCCAAATGACGTCATTTGGAAACAACTATTGTATTTTCGAGTATTTGCAAGAAAGTGGCGTGATTCTTGTGTTTCGCCGCAAAGCAATGAATACAATGGCTCTTGTGGCGGAGTCAACACTGGCAATTTCACTTTACCATTAACGCAGCATAATCCAGGCGTTTCTCCGGAAAACTTTAATGCACCACAATACTCGCAAACAACGTCCATTTGCCCAATGCAAACGCTAGGATGCAAGCTGTAATCATTGCTGCAATCGTATCGAAACGCAGCTCGATTCAAATCAGCTAAATATCTGCGTCGCAAATTGAAATCTATTTGAGAAGCACGAAGTCGAGCCATACTGTTGCGGCGCTGTTCACGTGCAATTTCTCGTTCTTCTTCAGTCCTTTCATATGCAATATTTTGTATTCTTCTTGCATTACGGCTTTGTCGGGAAAGATTCGACCGTCTTGGTCGCGGCATTATTAATTAAACTTCACTTCACTTCAATCCACTTGTTAATTATTTATTTAATAGAAATAGTTTTAATATTGATTTCAGCGCAACACAATCTTTTTGGTTCGTTGTTAAATTTGAGAGCCTGACTATGAATTTGACTTCGTTTGTAACTGACATTTTGACATTTGACATTTTCTTCTTAGCTGTCTGCCTAAATAAAAAAGTATGGGCCAGGGAGGAACGCTGTCGAACGGGACAAAAAGTATCCTATGTCCTTCTCCTGGCTCTAAGCTACCTCCCTACCAATTTTCACTCAAATCTGTTCTTCCGTTCTTGATTTATAAGTGTTGTAACATAAAACACGTTGTTCTTTTATATATATAGATATCTGTTAGTATCTATTTTAAACATTAATTCTTTTTTTTTTGTTTTATTTTACTAAAAAGAAGAATTTTTATTTTTTTTTTATTTTGAATTTTCTTTTCCTAAATCCCATTTTTCTTTATATTGTTTGTATTAATTTGTTTATATTAGAGTTTTCAATTCTATTATTATAAAGTTTTAATCTATCCTTATGTACCTTATGTATATCCAATATATATGAACGTATGTACTCATTAAAAGTTCTGTGACTTCTTTCGAGTATGCAAGTTAAATTGTTTGTTGTTTGGTGAATTAAAAAAATGTAGATTTTACTTTTTAATTATACAACTTGGTGTTAAACCTTTATTTATTAAACGTAACAATTACAAGAAACTTTGGATTTCTCTTAAATATTTTTGTCAACCGTTCGCGGTCTCGGTCAAAATAGGACTGAATTCTTAATTCTAAATCTGATCCAAAGAACCTCGGCCATCAGTTGTGTTTAGATTAGAGGCTTAAGATGAAACTTTCGCATCTTATTGTGAAATTCGATTAAGCTGATCGATGCAATTTGGTGGGTACTTGAAACGCAAAAGGCGTAATTGATTGGACTTTTGATTTTTGATTTGTTTATGGGGAACCGAGATCGGACCTCAGAGCCAAAGACAAAGCCGAAGGCAAATGCAGAGTTTGGAAATATTGTTAATAAAATTCATAAGTGGAAAGCCATAAGTGGCCTGGATTTATGGGTTGGATAATTAAGCCAAAGATCAAGCCAAAGGCAAATGCAGAGATTGAAAATATTGTTTATAAAAGCCATAAGTGGCCTGTATTTAGGGATTGGATAACTCTCCCCCTTCTAAAATGGATCGTCCCGATTCAATATGAAATTTATTTAAATGATCTCTTAATTCTGTTAATAAATTTTCTTGGTTAATAGATTTTTCTGGTACAGGCCGATGTTTTTTGGTTTCAAATAATATAGCATTTTTTTCTTTTATAATAAGTGAAAGAATCAAATATATAATGATTAAAATTAATAATATAAAGGTAAGTGATATTTTAGTATTCTTAATTTTAACGAAAGGGGTTTAAAATGTTTATATTATCTAAAGAAAGATCAGAGTTATTTGATAATATGTAATCGGATATTTCATAATTTTTAAAGTGGTTCGTAGGTACGTATTCAAGAATTTTATTTTCCAAATTGGTATATGAGATATTATTAATTTTAGTGGGAGTTGTTAACAATATTGTTTCCATTTATAAGAATGGCACCATCTTGTATGATGTCTATTTTTTTATTTATTTCTCTTATTTTTTTACAGGTTGATTTCTCACCATTTAATAATCGGGTAAAACAAGTTTTTTTGTTACTTAGAGTGCAATAATTATTAATAATCATAAAACATATTTTCGCATTTTGCGACTTGATTGCTTAATACTAGTTTAATATGTCCATTAAATCAGCTATAATTACTGGTTTTTGTTCATGTTTTAACATTTCCAAGATGTCATCATTGTTTAAAATAATGGTATTAATAACGTCTATTTTTGCTAGAGTGATTGTGTCAATTAAATTTTGCAGATCAAATGTTAATAATCGCAAGCGATGTTTTCGAAGTGGTAGATCTTGATCAATTAATACTTTTTTAAAATCATCGGAGTGATTCTATTTCTTTGAATAATCGGGAGTTGATAATAGACTGCTTATTATTGTTTTCAATTAATTCATTAATTTTATTCTGAGCTGTAATAAAATCATCATGGTCCGGAGTTCCAGCTAACCATTTCCACACGGTGCCTAACTCATTTATCCCTCTTTTTGATCTAGTTGATATTAATTGTGATAAAATTAGTTCTATTTCTTTTATATCATATTTAATTTCCCATTGTGACCTTTTATTAGTATCCCTTTTAATATTATCTGATTCCAAATTTATTATTTCTTTATAAAAGCTTAAGTTAGTTACATGGAATAAATCTGCGTATGAATCGTACGTCAATAAGGGGCTGGTCAAAAAGGGGCTGGCTTCTTAGTTCTAAATCTGATCTGATAAATCTGAATCTCGGCCATCAGTTGTGTTTAGATTAGAGGCTTAAGATGAAAATGTCGCATCTTATTGTGAAATTCGATTAAGCTGATCGATGCAATTTGGTGGGTACTTGAAACGCAAAAGGCATAATTGATTGGGCTTCGAAGGGAAGCTGATGTTTACTTTTAATTTTGATTTGTTTATGGGGAACCCAGATCGGACCTCAGAGCCAAAGACAAAGCCGAAGGCAAATGCAGAGATTGGAAATATTGTTTATAAAAGCCATAAGTGGCCTGTATTTACGGGTTGGATAACTCTCCCCCTTCTAAAATGGATCGTCCCGATTCGTTTAAATGATCTCTTAATTCTGTTAAAAAATTTTCTTGGTTAATAGATTTTTCTGGTTCAGGCTGACGTTTTTTGGTTACAAATAATATAACATTTTTGTATTTTATAAGTGAAAAAATCAAATATAATAATTAAAATTAACAGTATGAAGGTAAGTGATATTTTAGTATTCTTAATTTTAACAAAAGGGTTTAAAATGTTTATATTATCTAAAGAAAGATCACAGTTATTTGATAATATGTAATCGGATATTTCATAATTTTTGAAGTGGTTCTAACTAACGTAACTACGTATTCAAGAATTTTATTTTCCAAATTGGTATATGAGATATTATTAATTTTAGTTGTACCATTAAATGTTATTAAAAACGAACCGTTTAAATGGGAGTTGTTAACAATATTGTTTCCACTTATAAGAATGGCACCATCTTGTATAACGTCAATTATTTTATTTTTTTCTCTTATTTTTTTTACAGGTTGATTTCTCACCATTTAATAATCGGGTAAAACAAGTTTTTTTGTTACTTAGAGTGCAATAATTATTAAAAAGTTCGTTCTTAAAATTGGACATTTCATAAAACATATTTTCGCATTTTGCGAATTGATTGCTTCATACTAATTTTCCATCGATTTTCCATCGACAGCTATAATTACTGGTTTTTGTTCATGTTTTAATATTTCCAAGATGTCATCATTGTTTAAAATTTTGGTATTATAAACGTCTATTTTTGCTAGAGTGATTGTGTCAATTAAATTTTGCAGATCAAATGTTATAACCTTTTATTAGTATCCCTTTTAATATTATCTGATTCCAAATTTATTATTTCTTTGTAAAAGCTTAAGTTAGTTACGTGGAATAAATCTGCGTATGAATTGTACGTCAATACGTCTTTATTGTCCGTAAATAGAAAATATTCGTGACTTGAATAGTCAATTATTTCGGATTTTGTTAATAAAATA
This sequence comes from Drosophila bipectinata, assembly GCF_030179905.1. Lineage (NCBI taxonomy): Eukaryota > Metazoa > Arthropoda > Insecta > Diptera > Drosophilidae > Drosophila > Drosophila bipectinata. The sequence goes on along the minus strand of NC_091740.1, from coordinate 13,506,854 downwards.
AGGTGTAGTATGAGCACCTGATAAAACATTTTCTGGGAAAGGAAAGAAAAAAAAGGATAATATATAAATACTTAGAATTTTATATTATCTTTGTGAATAATTCTATTTCTATTGTTGATTATTATTTTGTTGGGTAAATTTTCTTTAACTAATTGTTTTTTTTATCTGGTTTTAAGTTTATTTCTTTCCCCGTGTTTCTTTTCATAGACTACCTGTCCTACATGATATTCTTTTTCTTTTCTGTTTTCATTATGTGTTTCCAGCATTTTCTCTTGAGTATTTTTCAAAAGTTCAGGAATGTTATCGTGCTCTATTTTACGTCAAAAGGTTTTTGGTTCGTTGTAGAATGAATGCTCTGATTATATTCTTGAGCGGCTCTTATTACTATTTCGGAAAAGTCAGTTAAATTAAATTCTCCTTTAAGGCATCGAGCTAATTCTGTTAATGTAGAATGTGCCCTTTCAACCTGTCCGTTTGACGTGGTGTGCCTCGGGTCTGCGTAATGTAAAGTTAAATTGCACCTTTGTGCGAAAGATTTAAATTGGGCCGAGGTAAAGCTCGGTTCATTATCGGTCATTATTACTTTTGCTTGAGGAAAATGTTGAAGAAATTCCATTACTTTATTTTCGATATTTAATTTATTTTGGATTTCTTTTACTACTAGATATTTTGAGTAAGCGTCAATACAAGTTATGAAAGTAAGACCTTGCGCGTAATCCTTTCTCCTTCTTTACTTGGAATTGGGGCTTCCCCAATTGGAATTTTTATTGGGTGCCTGTTATATTTATTTTCGTTACAAATCACGCAATTTTTAATATATTCTTTTAATTTTTTAAAACAGTTTGGCCAATAATATAATTTACTGATCTGTTTGTAATTCTCTTCTAGCCCCCTATGAGCACGGCTGTGTGTTTCTTCTATTATTATAGCTTTATCTTCCTCGTTTTCCACGTCTTGTAGAAAGATTCTTGTAAAAAGGAATGTGTTTGTGAAATTATTTTTTAATGGTAATTGAATTTGAAATAAGTCCTCTAAGGTACAATGAATTCCTGCCGTAATGTTAGGTGGAAGATACTCTCTTAATATAGTTATTACATTTTCTGGTGTGTCATATTCAATTAAATGTCGTGTCCTGTCAAAGATTTTCAGTGACTCATGTATTGTACACCTTCCCGTTGTTAATAACAGTTGTTGTTTAAATTGATTTAACGGTTTACGGGTCTCTTATATTACATTTTCAAAACTACTTTCAGCTGAATGCTGTGTGTTCTGATCTGAGTCTGACTGGTCTGTTTGTTCTATGTCGCTGTTAGTAATATTATTTATCTGAATTCGAGATAATGCGTCTGCAACTACATTTGTTGTACCGGGCTTAAATGTTATTTTCGGTGTAAAACTTTGTATGAAAGAATACCATCCTTTCATATCTACATTGGGATTTTTGATTCTTGAGATATAACTGCACCAATTGCGACGTCTGAAGCGTCGGTGGTCAAGGTAAATTTTTTATTATAGTCCGGTTGAACTAGTTCTACTTGAGCAATGTGATTTTCTTTCAGCTCGTTAAAAGCTTTACTTGCTGGTTCATCCAGCTGAATTAACATTTTTGTTGACATTCTTTTTTGAGATTTTGCCATTATGACCTCCAAGATATTTTGTTAGAGGTTTGGCTATGTAGGCGTAGTTTGAAACAAATTTTCTATAATAGCCCGTAAAACCTAGGAAACTTCTTAGTTCCCGAATATTTTCTGCAAGCGAATATTTTCTAATGGTTTGTAAGGGTCTGCCTGTTTCTTCTCTTGTTTGGATTTTTCCACTTCGCCGGCTAGCACGCGTTAACACCTACAGGGATGGGAACACCCGGAAAAACCCAAAAGACAGCCTTACAAAAAAAATATAGATATGGTGAATAAATAATAATACACTAACTCAACAAAAAAAAAATAAATTCGAAACAAGCAAAAGTAAAAAAAACGACTACGTTACACCATTCATTAAACCAGCAAAACAAACACACAGCGGACACGAGAACCTCCGACATGGGACACCACGAAGGTTTCCCATCCATGGTCCAACTCCTGGATCCGTGGGATCATCACACTCGATCTGCACTCTCACATTCTGGATTACGCGTTTCACTTCCCCCCCTTTATTTCTTTTCTTACTCACATTTCATTTTAATTTAATTTTGTTTTTATTTCATCCTTTATATTTTTAGTGGATAATACTCTTAAATATTAAACATGAATTAACCTAACACCTAACCAAGGCACCTTGGGACGAATACAGTTAATAGATTAATTACAAAAAAAAATAAATAACAAATAATTTAAATAAATAAGTTTATAATCTACGCTAGGATACGGACAGGGCTTCAGGTACTTTTTAAATTTCTAATTTTCCAAAAAAACCTGTGGGCCACCCGGGAAGGGTGACCAATTTCCTTTCTTGTAGAAATTTTCGCCTTCGGGTGGCTCCAATTTGTTGACGAGCTCCAAGTCCTCTTTTTTCGAAAGATACTGAGGTTCAAATGGATCGTTATAATTTATCTCGATTTCATTTTTTCTTTGTACTCACTTTAGAGCTCCGTAGAAAATTATTTGGAATTTTTAGTTATTACTTTTTTTTCCCACGTGTCCTCCTCCTGTTGCCGTTCTCTTTCCCTTTTTGTTTTTTTTTTTGCCTCCTTGATCCCGGCTTTCCTCTCAATCACAGCGGTTGGATCCCGCCCGGTTCGTCCTGACTTCTTCTTTCTCAGGTCCATTCAGTTTGTTCCGATGTGCCATCCCTAGCCCCGTTGTGCCATCCCTAGCCCCGCTGTGTCATCGCTTGCAGCGACTATCGACACCTAACAGCACACTACGGTTTCCTTAGCTTGCGAGGATAACAGGAGTGGAAGAAAAGTGTCGTGTAAACTGCAAGGAGAAAACTGCTTTGATGCTTAGCCCAACGTAGGCTTCGTCCACGCCCTGAGATTTACGCTTAAACTGGAGCTAGCCGGGCCCTCATTGTTTTAAATCTTTGGCATGAAAGACGCCTATCGGTTGCCCTGGTAGGTTCTCCAGCGCGTACAGTGAGTTGCCCAGAACTTTGCATATCCTACACTTAACATATTTTTTGCAGAACTTGGCGTTGATGTTCTTGTGGAGATTGCTGAGTACGAAGTTCCGCTTAAAAACTTCTTGTCCCGGTAAGTACTTGACTTCTTTGGTTTTTAAATTGTACCTCCGCGCCGCCTCTTCGTAGGCCTTGTGAATACGTTCCTTTATCCCGGAACGCTGGACTTGCTGTTTCTCCGACCTTCGTAGCTGCTGAATCTCTGACTCGTTTAATGCTTTTAGCTTTCGGGCCAGTTGGTAATCTCCACCGTTCGAAAACATATGTTGCCCGAACATTGCGAAATATGGGGACACCCCTGTCGAGCAATGTGACGCTGCCCTCAGTGCCGCCTGCACCTCCGGTAACCGTTCATCCCATCGGGCATGGTCCTCGCCGATATTCACCCTAATGGCCGCGAGTACCGACTGGTTGACGCGCTCGGATGCGTTTGCTTGCGGTGCGTATCTGCCCGTTTTCATGTGCGTTATCCCATACAGCTGCATCATATCCTCAAATTCCTTAGAGATAAATTGCCTGCCATTGTCCGTGTGTATGATTTCCGGCACTCCAAATTGCGTGAAAATATGTTCTCTAAGGAATCCGACAACCGCCAACGACGTTGCTCTGGGCATAGCTTTCAACCAGGCAAACTTTGTAAAGTGGTCTACCACTATAAATAACATGGTATTGCCGCGCCTGGATCGGGGATATTTTCCGAGGAAATCCAAGTATAACTTTTGCATTGGTCTGTCGGTTTCTACTTCTTTTCCCATCGGCGGTCTCGTAATGTGCGTGGAGTGCTTATTTTCTTTACAGCTGACGCAGGTACTAACCCATTCTTTCACCTGTAACACCATGTTCGGCCAATAGTACATTCGCTGTAGCCTCGCTAATGTCTTCCGGATTCCCCCATGCAGAGCCATCTCCCCTTCATGAGCTTGTTGTACTAATGTACTTGTTAGTTCCTCAGGGATCCACAATTTCCAGTCGAACTCATCGCTGTCCTCCCGGCAAAAACGAGTCTTCTTGAAAAGTAAGCCTTCTTCAACTCGTAAGTCTGGGAATCGATCTCCTTGCTCTTTTACTAACTTTACTCTTTCCCGGTACTCCTCACTTGCGAACGCCGTCGTCTCCATGTTCACAAGGCTCAGCTCTTCTACTTCGTTGGGGCGTGAAAGAGTATCGGCCACCACATTGTCCTTTCCTTTCCGATGGTCGATGTTAAACTGGTAAGGCTGTAGCGCTAGAAACCATCTGGCCAGTCTCCCTTCCAGATTTTTAAAAGACATCAGCCACTTAAGGCTCGCGTGATCCGTCAAGATGGTGAACGGCATCATCTCTATGTAGGGACGGAACCTCTCAACAGCTTTGACTGCAGCCAGACACTCTTTCTCGGTTACACTGTAATTCAGCTGTGCGCCTCGCAGCTTTGCCGAAAAGAAGGCGATCGGCCGTTCCGCTTTATCGTCGTCCTTCTGGAACAACACCGCGCCGATACCTACATGACTCGCATCGCACTGAATCCAGAAGTGCTTTCGGAAGTCAGGGTGGGTCAAAACCGGCGCACAGGTCAGTGCTTGCTTTAGCTTCTGGAACGCTACCTCCGCTTCAGGTGTCCACTGTAGCCCTTTCCCTCTTTTCAGGCAATCGGTTAAAGGAGCGCTTATTTCGGAAAAATTTTGTATGAACCTTCTATACCAATTCGCCGTGCCAAGGACACTGCGCAATTGTCGGACGTTCTTCGGGACCTCAATTTCTTTAATGGCTGCAATCTTCCGTGGGTCTGTTTTCAGAGCGCCATCTCCTAAAACATACCCCAAATACCGCAAGTATTTAAAACAGAACTTTGACTTCTGCAATCCGATGGTCAAATTCGCCTTCCGTAAGCAATTTCCCACTTCTGTTAGTAACTCGCAATGCTCCTCAAAGGTCTTCGAGATCATTAACAGGTCATCGAGATATACGAACACTCGGTCTCTGAGCCTCTGTGGGATGACTCTATCCATCAACCTGCATAATCTTTGCGCCGCATTGCATAAGCCAAAAGGCATCCTCCGGAACTGATACAGCGGCCTCCCAGGTATAGTAAAGGCCGTATACGGACGACTCCTTTCCTCCAGTTCCACTTGCCAAAACGCATGTTTTAGGTCGATGCTGCTGATGTAAATCGTGTCATCGACCCGGCTGAGGATGGACTCTATATTCTGCAATGGGTAGGCATCCTTCACCGTCAATGCATTCAGCTTCCGGGCGTCTAAACACAGCCTGTTCTTGCCGGGTTTTTGCACCAACGTCGTGCGGTTGTTCCACGGACTCTCACTCAGCTCGATGACTCCGAGTCTCAACATTTCGTCCACTTCAGCGAACAAAAGTTGCTGCTTGGCCGGGGACACTGGATAAAACCTTTCCTTGACGGGCACTGCCCCCTCTACTAGCTTTATGGTGTGCTGTTCCATCGTTGTGAGTCCTAACCCTTGATTCTCATATGCCAGGAACCCTTCCTTTACTTTATCCAGCCGTTCCTTTTGTTCCTGCGTTAGGGTGTGAGGCTCTACTGGTTCCCCTTTGCTGTGGAACTCGGTTTCCACGTTCTCCAACGACTCGACTCCCACGACTTCGGGTGCGATGTGGAACTTCCTCCAAAAATCTACGCCCAGATAAAGTTTTTGCTTCAAAGAGGGGCAAAGCAGGATCGGGATGCGGTGCGTTTGACCTTGGTATCTTATCTCTGGATAAACCTTGCCAAGCACCTGGTGTTTTGCACCGCCCGCGGACTGCATGATTGCTCGCGTCTTTTACCGTCTCAATCCTAATTTTTCAATCAATTCCAGACATCCTTCACCGAGGAGACTGACGGATGCACCACTGTCTAACAGGCCTTCGATGCTGTTTCCCTCTACTTCCACGATCGCAAACGGCCTGTTGTCGCCGCTCACCGCGGCTCGAATCGCTGCACATATCCTTTGCCTCTCGGTCCTCCGCTGTCGATTCCTTCGCCGGGCACGTTCGATTCTTGGAGTTACTGGGTACTCTTGGAAACACCGCGGCTTACCCTCCTTGTAATCCGCTCCTTGTGCTGAACTTGGATTCCCATCCGATCTTTCTAACGTTGGACTCTGCTTATTTATATTTAGTATTTGATTAATATGCTTAACACTACTTATTTTCTTATTTTCTAGAGTCTGCGGATCGGCCTCTATCTTGATGCAAATGGGTTGGAACGTGGCTCCTCGGCCCGGGACATGCTCCTTCCCCCGTTTCCCGACTGACACTTTGGACATTTCGGCAACACGACTCCGGGAGTGCCACATTTGTAGCAAAATATGTTGCGCACCGTTGACTCACACTCCCAAAACGTGTGCCCCCGCTCGTTGCAGTTCCAGCAATTCAGGGTCGACTTATCCCTCGACTTCTCTTGTCGGTGCAGGGCTTCGACTTCACCCTCCTCGGGCCAGCCGTCCTCGTCCTCCTGCTGATCTTCCAGCTCTTCCACCCTCGGACGATAAGAGAATCCTCTTTGATGCTCACCCTCCGCCGTCTGCCTACACCATCGAGTGGCTAGCATCCTCTCCGCATCGTGACACTCATGGCGTAGCTGCTCCAGGTTGGTTACATGAATCGGATATACAATCTTGGATATTCTCTCCCTCAGATTCATTTTTATTATTTTTATTAGTTCAAAATCGGATACCGGTGTCTCCAATCTTGCCCTCAGCGTCAACATCATCTGGATATAGTCCTCCACACTCTCTCCGGATCTTTGCTTCCTCTCTCGCAGCTCATACTCTCTCTCAAAGTTCGACCTATGGCTTTGAAATTGCTGTTGGAGTGCGTACCGCAGAAATGGCCAGTCCGTCTTCCCGTTGGTACGTATGTACATCCAATACCATTCTCTGGCTGGACCTTCCACTAACACATGGAACTCCCTTAGCACCTCGCTCCACGGAATGCGATACGACCTCTGCAGGTGCTCTAGTCGGAACACGAACTCCGAGACCGGCATGCTTCTGGGACTGCCATCGAACAACAAGCCCCATTTGCGGAGATGTCCCACTTCCATTCGGGCCTGGCTTGACCCTCGCGTCTGCCCCAACGACTCGGCTTGGTTCATTGCCGAGGGTACGTATGACGCGTCCCATTCTGGCTCCATCTCCAGCGACAACGCTTGACCCGGCGGTTGGTAACCCCGTGCTTCCCAGCCGATCCTGGACGCGGCTCGTTCCGGAGGCCTCGACAGATCCTGTTTTCCGTATATGTTCGGTGGTGGCTTTGAATAGTCTTCCGGCAACGGGACCACCTGTCTTATTGTGTCCGCCCTTGCTTCTGCGTGCTGCATCTTTGGTCCGGTTGGTGGTGCAGATGCTGGCCCCTGCCATCCTCGGTCGGAACACCTTGCCGTCGGCTGACACGGAGGCGGCTGTTGGAGGCGAACCTCCGTTTGGACCTTTGGTATCGCTCCTCTGCCACTGCTTCCTTGATCGTAGCCTCTTGCTACTTCGGCTTCAATGGAGGCGGCCATGGCTTGATGCACCGTCTGTCGCTCATCCAGAACTCCTGTGGGCGATACCTTCTCCAGTCCGGCCATGGATTGGTTTCCCTGTTGACCTTGAGATCTGGTCACCGCTGGACTCATTATTTCTCCACTCCGATTCCGCAAAAACTCCTCACTCCTTCTTATCTTTCTACCTGACTCTACTCTATCTTTCTCTATAATCGGCATTTCTTCATAAATAATCTTAATTTAATTCGTTTCACTTATTTCTATTATCTATTTTCCTGTTTTTTTTTTTTTTTTTTTTTTTTTTTTTTTTTGTTGGGTCTTTTAATTTTCTATTCTTCCTTTTATATTTTTTTTTCTTTTACTGCTTCTTAAAGGGGGGTTGTGAAAACGCATTCCTCCAGCTCCTCAGATCTGTGAGATTTCCTCCTATCTCGTCTCTTGTGCTGCTTCCTTCGATTTACTTTACTTAATTCTATACCAAAAAAAAACATTCATTTATCCCTTTTCCGTTCACAGCCACAAATTGTCTCGGACGGAACACACATACTTCATTACATTTATCGAACGCGGACCACATCCTCGAGCCTCTGGACTACACGCAAGACACCACAAAGGGATCTATTCAGATACGTACTTTACTTTACTTTCAAAAAAAACAATGTAAACAAAGGACTTTCCTTGCAGATTCAGTCTCGCCGGAAGGGCAGCGCGTGATCTGGATTCTACGATCCTGTCACGGGTCCAACTTCCGAGAATCCTTCGATCCTATCAGGTCCTTTTTAAGTGATTGGGCGCCATTTGTAAGGGTCTGCCTGTTTCTTCTCTTGTTTGGATTTTTCCACTTCGCCGGCTAGCACGCGTTAACACCTACAGGGATGGGAACACCCGGAAAAACCCAAAAGACAGCCTTACAAAAAAAATATAGATATGGTGAATAAATAATAATACACTAACTCAACAAAAAAAAAATAAATTCGAAACAAGCAAAAGTAAAAAAACGACTACGTTACACCATTCATTAAACCAGCAAAACAAACACACAGCGGACACGAGAACCTCCGACATGGGACACCACGAAGGTTTCCCATCCATGGTCCAACTCCTGGATCCGTGGGATCATCACACTCGATCTGCACTCTCACATTCTGGATTACGCGTTTCACTTCCCCCCCTTTATTTCTTTTCTTACTCACATTTCATTTTAATTTAATTTTGTTTTTATTTCATCCTTTATATTTTTAGTGGATAATACTCTTAAATATTAAACATGAATTAACCTAACACCTAACCAAGGCACCTTGGGACGAATACAGTTAATAGATTAATTACAAAAAAAATAAATAACAAATAATTTAAATAAATAAGATTATAATCTACGCTAGGATACGGACAGGGCTTCAGGTACTTTTTAAATTTCTAATTTTCCAAAAAAACCTGTGGGCCACCCGGGAAGGGTGACCAATTTCCTTTCTTGTAGAAATTTTCGCCTTCGGGTGGCTCCAATTTGTTGACGAGCTCCAAGTCCTCTTTTTTCGAAAGATACTGAGGTTCAAATGGATCGTTATAATTTATCTCGATTTCATTTTTTCTTTGTACTCACTTTAGAGCTCCGTAGAAAATTATTTGGAATTTTTAGTTATTACTTTTTTTCCCCACGTGTCCTCCTCCTGTTGCCGTTCTCTTTCCCTTTTTGTTTTTTTTTTTTGCCTCCTTGATCCCGGCTTTCCTCTCAATCACAGCGGTTGGATCCCGCCCGGTTCATCCTGACTTCTTCTTTCTCAGGTCCATTCAGTTTGTTCCGATGTGCCATCCCTAGCCCCGTTGTGCCATCCCTAGCCCCGCTGTGTCATCGCTTGCAGCGACTATCGACACCTAACAGGTTTCAATTTTCTCTGGGTCTGTCTTGATGACGTTATAGGATACCACGTATCCTAGAAAACGGGTTTCGCGTTTGAAAAACTTAGATTTTTCTAAAGAGATTTTCATGTTTGCCCTCAATAATATATTTATAATTTTGTTTAGATCTGTATAGTGTTGTTCAATTGAGTTTGAGAATATTATAATGTCGTCCATATAGACATGACATGTTTTCCCTATTTGTTCTCTTAGAATATCGTCCATTGCTCTCTGAAAGATTCTTGGTGCATTTGTTAATCCGAATGGCATTCTTAAAAATTCGTATTTTCCATTATTTATTGAAAAAGCTGTTTTTTCGACATAAGATTCTTTCATTAGTATCTGATGAAATCCTGACTCTAAATATATTGTTGAAAAATATCTTGTTTTTCCCAAATTTGATAGAATTACTGATGGGTTTTGCATTGGGTACCTGTCAGGTATAGTACTCTCATTACATTTTTTATAATCAATGACGAGTCTTAATTTACGGCTTCCGTCTTGATTCTCTCCTTTCTTTGGGACTACCAGAAGTGGTGAATTGTAAGGGCTTCTACTAGGCCTTATTATTATACCCTTGCAGAGGGTATTATAATTTTGTCCAAAAGTGTGCAACGCAGTGAAGGAGACATCTCCGCCCATATAAAGTATATATATTCTTAATCAGGATCACCTCCTGAGTTGATATGAGCATGTCCGTCTGTCCGTCTGTCTGTCTGTCTGTTTCTACGCAAACTAGTCTCTCAGTTTTAAAGCTATCGACTTGAAACTTTGCACACACCCTTCTTTCCTTTGCACGCAGTATATAAGTCGGAACGGCCGGGATCGTGTTTTTGATGATAAAAAGCTGGAACTTGGTACAGATTCTATTTTTGGTCAGTTAATCCGATCTACCAAATTTCATAACGATCGGTTGACTATATCTTATAGCTGACATATAACTGAACGATCGGAAATGGTATTTGGTAGAAATATCAACTTTCGTATTTTGGAAGATAGAAGCTTGGGACTTTTTTTTAGATTTTTTATTTTAATTAATTGGTTTTATTATGATGTAATCATAAGGATCGGCCAACTATATCCGATGCTTGCGATATATATCCGGGTTTAGCTGCAAGGGTATATCAACTTCGGCTCCGCCCGAAGTTAGCTTTGCTTTCTTGTTTTTTCTGATAACATTCTTTTGATTTCGCTATTCACGAAGTCGTTGACAGATAGAGCATACGGATATTGTTTCCCGTATATTGGCCTATCGTGGATAAGATTTATTTCCCCCTTTATGTCTGTTCTAAAAGGAATTTGCATATTTATCTTTGAATGCTCCTTTTCAATATAGTGAACTATCTTTTTCCTCAATCCGCCTAATTGGTCGGTACCTATATTATTTATTTGATTTTTGACGTTATTTACTTCGTCGGCACTCTCAGGATTCTTAATTCCCAAGATATTTTTATTTTTATTAACGGATATTTCTACGTCGACGTTCTCAGGATTTTTAATTCCCAAGATATTTTTATTTTTATGGACGGATATTTCTACGTCGGCGTTCTCAGGATTTTTAGTTCCTAAGACATTTGTATTTATGTTGACGGATATTTCTACGTCGGCGTTCTCGAGATTTTTAGTTCCCAAGATATTTGTATTTTTGTTGACGGATATTTCTACGTCAGCGTTCTCGGGATTTTTAATTCCCAAGCTTTTCTCACTATTTTCAACAAATAATGAATCTGTGTTTTCGCTACCATTACACAGTGCGACAAAAAAAGAAAAGTTGGAGGAACTTTTGAAGAGACCTAGTAGGAATTGTTCATTAGGTCGAGTATAGTATAAAACCATGTTTGAAATTTTTCATACACCCTCAAATCTTGATTTATTTCGAAAAATCGGTTTTTCGAAAGTCTTTTGCTCTTAAAAATTCCTAAACGCATAATTTTTGGCCGATTTTCATTTTTTTTACGTTTTTCAATAGTTAAATGTTGTAGCTTTTGAAAAAAAAATACATCTTTAATTTATTTAAACAGAAAGGATACAAATTTTACAAAAGAAACTGACATTTTTGATTTTTTGTCGTGTTTTTCGAACTTGGACGCCATTTTTTCGGTACAACTTCCAAAAAATGGTATCATTTTTGACACATATCAATATTGTCTCGTTAATTTTGAATAAAACGAGACCAATTTCATTTCGAAATTATGAAAATTGTTGATGTTATAACGCTTTTCCCAAAACAAGTCAGTCCAATCTTTATAGCTTTCCGGAGCAATAGTGTGCCATTCCATTCCGTGATCGTCCATTTCTTGGAAGTTGTACCGAAAAAATGGCGTCCAAGTTCGAAAAACACGACAAAAAATCAAAAATGTCAGTTTCTTTTGTAAGATTTGTATCCTTTCTGTTTAAATAAATAAAAGATGTATTTTTTTTTCAAAAGCTACAACGTTTAACTATTGAAAAACGTAAAAAAAAATGAAAATCGGCCTAAAATTACGTGTTCAGGAATTTTTAAGAGCAAAACACTTTCGAAAAACCGTTTTTTCGAAATAAATCAAGATTTGAGGGTGTATGAAAAATTTTAAACATGGTTTTATACTATACTCGACCTAATGAACAATTCCTACTAGGTCTCTTCAAAAGTTCCAAATCACTGTCGCACTGTGTTATCATCAAAATACTTTTTTATAATAAATTCTTTAAACGGAAGAATATTATTTTCTTCAATTAAACGTATTTCACTTTTCTCCTCATTATCATAATATTTTAACTTCTCCTGTTTCCCATTATATTCCAAGATTCCCTTATCTATATTTATTATAGCTCCAATTTTTCTTAATAAATTGAATCCAATTAGACTATCACATTCTAAACCTTCGATTTCATAAAATAATTGTTTTGTTTCAAATATATTTATAATATGGTAATACCTAATAATTGAGTAGCGATGAACTGTTGTTACCTTTTTGTATATTGGTAGGTCGTTTTTATTTTCAAACATTCCCCTTTTTGTGTAACAAGCAGTAGCTCCTGTATCTATTAAAACTTTTAGCTGTTTCTTGATTTTTCGTTCTATCCTATTTAAATAAGGCATTCGTCTGTAGAGGTCTGGTCTAAAAAATGGTCTTCATTGATATTATTTAATCTGGTTACTTTATTAGCTGGCTGACAGTCTGGTGTGTAAGCTCCAACTGTACGCACGTACGATCGCAAGCGCGTCAGTGACAATTTTTTCTTTTTCGCACATTAGTCTAAACCGAATCATCATAAAGAGATCGATAAGAGAAGCCGGCGATGCTATGTCGCCGCGACCGAAGAAAAAAATGCAAGTAGCTAAGTCTGGGCAACTTCCCAACAACAGCAACTACTACTCGCCGCTTCAAACTATTAAAGATAAAGATGATGATAACGAAGACAATGGTACAGAACACATTGTTGAAAAATCAAATAATTATGTACCTCCAATAACGGTGCTTAAATGCTCCATAGAGCAAATTCAAATCATTTGCAAAACCTTATTTATAGAAGACTACTCAATCAAAAAAATTTCACTTGGAGCCAAACTTCACTGTGAAGCGATGAGTGACTACATAAAAGCCTGCAATTTTATGAAAGGCAAATATAAATTTTTTTCCTATGCAATTAAAAATGAAAAGCCGTATAAAGCTATTCTTATGGGTCTTGATACTGACCAACCAGAGCACGTCAAACAGAAACTAGTTAGCATGGGTCTGCAATGCACAGATGTCAAGTTTGTTCGTAGAAAACGGCCAAACGATACCACCTTTACCTTCTTCGTAGTTTATTTCGTCAACAAGTCCATAACTCTTAGCGAGCTGAAGAAATCTGATTCCGTCATCGACTATGTTCGCGTCAAGTGGGATTACCAAAGGCGTCGGAGCAACAAAATAACCCAGTGCTACAACTGCCAAATGTTCGGGCATGGATCAAATCAATGTGCTGTTAAGGCGTACTGTGCTGTCTGCGCAGGAAACCATAAAACTGCTGACTGCAACGAAAACTCATGCGTTAAGTGTGCCAACTGTCATGGAAATCACAAGTCGTCCTCGCTCGAGTGTCCTTCTCGAGAGAATTACATCCAGCTAAGAGCGAAGGGCTATCCTAGACTACCTAGAAGTAACCCAGTTAAATCTCCTTCTCTGCATTGGCCAGTTGCTTTTCCAAAGCTGTCTAAGCATACTCCTCCCCCAGTAAATCCGTGCTGGCCTAATAGCCAACACCGTCAGAGCGATGAGCTACTTTCTTTAGAAGAAATCAAAAATCTCACCTTTGAATTAATTAAGCAGCTTAGAAACTGTAAATCTAGAACAGATCAACTAGAGGTAATTACTTCTCTAGCATTTAAATTCATTTCTTAATGTTAATGGATCTATCAATCGTAGCGTGGAATGCTAGGGGCATTCGAAATAAACTAAATGAGTTGGGTCACTTTTTATATAAAGAAAATATTGACATTTGTCTAGTGTCTGAAACATGGTTAACCAGGAATGTGCCCAGTAAATTACGAAATTACATATGCTATCGACATGATCGAGCCGATATTAGAGGAGGAGGGGTAGCAATCTTTGTTAAGAATAATGTACGCCACACCCTGCTACCTCTCCCCAATACATCAGTACTAGAAACCATAGGCATAAAAATAATCAATTCTCAAGGTACTGAGGTTAAAGTGTACTCGTGCTACTTTCCTGGAGGTAGTTCCAACCCTACTGCTAGAAGACTCTTCCAGGCGGACATTCACAATCTAACTAGTTTAAACGGTCATTACATACTAGGCGGCGACTTCAATTGCAGGCACGGTGCGTGGGGCTGCTACAGGGCTAACTCATGGGGGAATTTATTGAAGCGGAAACTAGACTCACAGAACTTCTATATAATCCACCCGGCGGACCACACCTACATCCCAGCAAGAGCTCAAGGTCTCTCTTCAACATTAGATTTATTCATCACAAATTGCCCGCAACGCTTTTCACATGCGGGAGCAATAAACAATCTGGGATCTGATCACCTACCAGTCCAAATTACGTTACTTAATTCCCCGGCAATAGTTGAGTCGTATTACTTCGATACTAAAAACGCAAATTGGGTAGAATAAGCGCATTGGGTAGAATGCGCCTTATCAACTCTCAGCTACCAACAATAAACCCCAGCTCAATCTGTCTTCCCCAAGACATTGACGAGCAAATCAACATCTTTAATAACACAATATCTGGAGCTAAAACTGCCAGCATACCCCAAAAAAGAATTCGCTATTCACCCAAGCCGCTTCCTAGAAATGTTACCAACTTGATAAGGAATCGGAATCATTACAGACGGAACTGGCAAAGGTTTAGACATCATATCGACCTAGAATTGTTTAAGTTACATAACTTTTTGATATCAGAAGCGTTGTTCAACCTTAGAAATAAGGCTTGGAACACAACACTATCATCCTTAGACAAGGGCTCTTCTCCCTTTTGGAAACTAACAAAAGTCATTAAGAAGAAACGCATAGTAATGCCCACCCTTGTGGAAAATTCTACTCGATATAACACTCCGGAGGAAAAAGCAGAAGTATTGGCCCAGTTGTTTCATCGCAACCACTCTTTGTCCGCTGATCTTAGTGACCCATCAACCACTTCCACTGTAAACAGCTCTAACCATGCCCTTGCGAATACGCCTATAAATCTTACAAACATTCCACCACTAACGAGAGACCAAGTAAAAGGTGTCTTAAAATCCCTAAAAATTAAAAAAGCGCCTGGCGTCGATGGAATAGACAACCTATGTCTTAGGCATCTACCTCGCAAGGGTATAAGCTTTCTTACAGTACTGTTTAACAAATGTCTTAAACTCTGCTACTTTCCAAATGCTTGGAAGAAGTCGAAGGTAATCCCCATTGCCAAACAAAACAAACCGATAGATTCACCTTCTTCTTATAGGCCAATTAGTCTCCTTTCCTCAGTAAGTAAAATATTAGAGAAAATAATTAAAGAGAGGCTTATCCAGTTCCTTGAGGATAATGCCTGCCTACCTTCTTTTCAATTTGGGTTCCGGCGTGAGCACAATACAGTCCAACCTCTTGTAAGAATCAAACAAATCGTAAATAGAAGTTTTTCAGCATCCCAATCCACCGGAATGGTACTGCTAGATATTCGAGCTGCTTTTGATTCCGTTTGGCACGATGGACTGATACATAAAATGTTCATTCTAAACTTCCCCCCAGAAATCATTAAGATAGTGAAGAGCTTTCTTTCCAATAGGTCGTTCTCGGTACACATAGAAAGTGCAACGTCCACCATAAAATACATCCCAGCAGGCTGCCCGCAAGGATCCTGCCTTTCTCCAATCCTGTATAATATATTTACAGCAGATTTTCCAGTTCTGCCCGGTTGTTCCATGTCGGTATTCGCTGATGACACAGCTATTTTAAGCTCAGGTAGATTATCATCGGAGATCACCAACAAATTAACTCTAGCGTTTGAAAAAACTAACACATACTTCCGAAAATGGAAAATCCTCGTGAACTCTGATAAAACCCAGGCAATCTACTTTACAAGAAAACGGAAAAATATCTACATTCCCAATGGAGCAATCATGCTAGGGAATACTTATGTTAGCTGGGAACCTAGCGTCAAATATCTAGGACTAATTTTAGACAAAAAACTGAAATTTGGCGACCATATAAAAAACACCATTAAAAAAGTGAACATCACGGTTCGAACTATCTACCCCTTCATAAACAGAAATGCCCGCCTGAGCTTAGAAAATAAACTATTTCTATTTAGATCAATTTTCCAAGCAATAACTTTTTACGGTGCACCTGTCTGGGCAGATATAGCGAAATGTCATTTAAAGAAGCTTCAAGTGTCCCAAAATAAAATATTAAAAATGATTTACAACCTACCTTGGTACCACGCTACGACTGATCTTCATAACACTGCTAACATTGAGTTAGTTTCAGATAGACTTCCACGCCTTACTCGGTGTTTCTACTTAAGATGTCAGAATTCGACGTACCCTCATTTAAACGATCTAGCCTTAGATTATAACATTTAGTTGTAACTTAGACCTAAAGTTTTATTTTTGTAGGTTAAGATATTGTAAGCGGTTTTTGTATTTTTCCCGCACACTTTAATATTGGATACACCAAACAATTTGTCACCACCCATTATCTATTCTAAGTTGATAAGGTATTCTTCCTGAACTCTTAAAAATCTATCCCATATTAGTATCACGCACTTTTTGTAAATTTAAGTTTGTTGAGTGAATAAATTGAATTGAATTGAATTGAAATTAGCTGCCTGACTTTCTGTTCCATCTGATTCCCTTTTTTGAGCTTGAGTTTGCTCTCTATTTTGATTTGTGTTATAGAAATTTGAACGATTTTTATTTCGATGATAATTATTATTATATCTACCTTGATTATTGTTTGCCTGCCAGTTATTATTTCTTCCTTGGTTACTATTTGACTGCCAATTTTGGCTCGGCTGCCGATTGTTATTAGATTTATTCTAGAGTTGAATCGGTGGATCAACATCCATTGGCTCGATAGCTTGTTGCTTATGATTATTATTTTGATTATTATTTTGCCAAAAATTTCCCTTTTGTGGCCAATTGTAATTTTGGTTATGATTAAAATTATTTCCCATTTTAGTGATATTATTATTTTGCCGTATTTGATCAAATCGTAAGTTGTTTCCCCGATATTTACTTTCATTTTTAAATCCATTAAACCTATTTGCGAATTGAGCACGGAAGTTGTTTGATTCTAATTCTTGGACCTTTGCCAAAGCATTGGGCAAATCTGGTGGATTTAATGAGAAAAGAGTTTCTGAAATAGATCCATTAAGTCCGGATATAAATACTCGTAGAGCATTTCCCCTTATTGAATTGTTTGTTTCTTTGGTTATTACACTGTCATTTCCGTATGTCATTATGGTTTTGTTTATTAGTAAGGTCATTTTTTTATTGACTTCGTTATAGTACTCAGTAATTGTCATTCGTCCTTGCCTGAGGATACTTAGTTCTGACTCGAGAACATGTATTGGTCGTTTGTCACTATATATAAAGTCCAATCGGGATAAGATTGCTTTAAAGTTTAAAACTGTGCCATGATTGGTAAGAGCATCATGGGCAGTTCCCATAATTTTATTTCGTAAAATTGTCAAGGCGATAAAATATTGTTCACTTTGATTTTATAGAGACTCATTACAGTTTCTGCAGCTTCCCTCCAACCTACATATTGTGTTGATTCCCCTGTGAAATTTGGTAAGGATTTTACCACTTCAAGTGTTGTATCGCATTTTATAGCTGGGTCAATTGTTTGTATTTTATAATCTTCCACAGTTTTTGCATCTGTGGCTAGCCTTCCTTCTAAACATTCTACTTTCTGCTAACTTCATTTAATTGAGCGTTTATTAATCTGTTTATCAATTCTACTGTTAAGCCGCCAGCTGTGGCTACACTGCCTGCAGAAAAATTTGGTGCTGAACCTCCGATTGCCATTGTTAGATTTAATTCACAAAAGCTATTTATCAAATCTTCCAGATTTATTCTTTATATTATTTGTTAAATCGCGAATCTTCCTTTTTGCAATATATACAACTTATATTATTTTTCTCAAAGTCACTGATCTTAAATTATAGTCTTTAATTTTTTTATTATTTTAAATTAATTCCTCACGATATTGTCCCGTTGGGGTCTTTCTTCTGTGTGGTTGGTGGTTGATTGTCCTTCCTGGATACAGTTAATTAATGGATAGAGAATGTCCTGTCTTCCTTCCTTGGTTTTTCTTGTTGGAGCGAGTTGTCGTTTTTATTTGAGCCTTCCTTCCTTGGTTTTTCTTGTTGGAGTTGTCGTTTTATTTGTTTTTGTTGTTCTTGTTTTTTTTTTTTATTTTTATGCGTTGATTTTTTTTTGTTTTTGTGTTCTTGTAATTGTTTGGTTTAAAATTTCGGTCCACCTTTGTTTTAATTCACTCTTTATGGATTATTTCATTACTTATTTTCCATTTACTTTGTTGTTAACGATCACTGTCACTTGGTAGTGTCGTTTGGTGGATGTTTTAATTTTTCCACTAAAAATGTTGAGTTGTTGTCCGCGCGAGTTCCGTTTATGTTTAACTTTTTTTTTTTTGTTAAACAATTTTTCGGAGCTTTATGTGACGCGGCCCACGTTGGGCGCCAGTTAAATTGTTTGTAGTTCGGCGAATTAAAAAAACGTAAATTTTATTTTTTAATTATACAACTTGGTGTTAAACCTTTATTTATTAAACGTAACAATTACAAGACACTTTTGATTTCTCCTAAATATTTTTTGTCAACCGTTCGCGGTCTCGGTCAAAAAAGGACTGACTTCTTAATTCTAAATCTGATCCAAAGAACCTTGGCCATCAGTTGTGTTTAGATTAGAGGCTTAAGATGAAAATGTCGTATCTTATTGTGAAATTCGATTAAGCTGATCGATGCAATTTGGTGGCTACTTGAAACGCAAAAGGCGTAATTGATTGGGCTTCGGAGGGAAGCTGATGTTTACTTTTGATTTTGATTTTTTTATGGGGAACCGAGATCGGACCTCAGAGCCAAAGACAAAGCCGAAGGCAAATGCAGAGTTTGGAAATATTGTTAATAAAATTCATAAGTGGAAAGCCATAAGTGGCCTGGATTTATGGGTTGGATAATTGAGCCAAAGATCTAGCCAAAGGCAAATGCAGAGATTGAAAATATTGTTTATAAAAGCCATAAGTGGCCTGTATTTAGGGGTTGGATAACTTATACTTGGGTGGCCGGAGTAACAAGAACCACATACGCAATTTCTGTCAAAAGTGGAGCTGGAATTTTTAAATTTTTTTAGGAAATTAATAATGTCAGCATTCAGTGGTAAACGGCCATTTGCATGATCAAAAATTCAATTTCACTGTAAAGTTTAGCCAATTTATCAACAATTGGCTCTGATTTGACGTGCGACATAGGTTGAAATTTGTCCATATTGGTTCTCTGACATATCCAATTCAATTTAAGTGAATCCAATTTTTAACGTCCTGACAATTAATCACATAGCGCCACGGAGTCTCATAAAGGAAAAGGAGCTATCCATAAGGAAGCACATTAAGTCTTTGATACACGGAAAGCTTGTTTTCCTTAAAATTGACGTTGCTACTAGGCTGGAAAAGGCATTAACATAAAGACCATAAATGCGCAAACCTGTGAAGTATTAATAATAAAATTGGGAATGATATAATTGTTTGAATCTAACAGCAGCAGCTATATAGAAGAAAGTAAAAAAGGGAAAATGTTTTGTTTTTTACCGATTTAACTGTTTTCAGGATGATTGCTCAATTCGCCTAGGCGTAAAGTATGTATGCAACAATCCGATGCCATTTGTGGAAGGAGTTGCTGCGCCGGCAGTAAGTTGTATAACTCTCCTCCGTGTGCATCCTTTGCGTCTGCCATGCTGACGAATTTTGTCTTCTGCTCCAAACTGGTCTAAATAATGGTTGGCATGTTAGCCCAGTTCTTCCAAGATCCATGCAAGAATAAAGGACTATAAAACCAGATATTGTTATTCTTGAATCTTGTCTGGATGCCGTATGTGGATGCCGCTGCATTTATATAACCCAAATATGACGGATGAGTCTTGTCAATCTTGTCTGACTCTGTCCGTGAACTCTGCCCCCCTAGAACTGCTAATCAGAGTTCCAAGCTGAGCAATGATTGCTTTGTTGGACCTACTCTAGACTTAGAACACAACAGCCTTATTAACGTTTGCGCTCGCACCTGTCCTTATCGGGCCCCTTGAGCAGCTCCACTACACGTGGACTCTCGGGGGAAGTAACCTGGATGCAACGGGAATATAGCGATACAGATAGTGCACAGATAGTGCCTATGATGCCGTCCATGCCGGGAGAGCGTCTGCTCTTCAACATGGCGACACAAGCATCAACCTCTACTTCCTCGAGGGCCGGTGGGACTCTGCCCCCCTAGAACTGCTAATCAGAGAACTGCTCCTCCGCTCCGGCAATCAACTGGGAAAAAGTTACGGAGGAGCACACGCGCACAGTCACCCCAATCGGTGACCAGCTCGCCATCAATGCGGAGGCACCCAATCTCCGTGCACTTTCTGCGTTTTCGGCAGATCTTGTAGACGCGAGCATTGAAAAAGCGAGCATTGGAAAAGTTCCAGGACGGTACAGGAGCTAAGCTCTCAACTGTACTTGGGGTAGTTGGATTTGCCACAACTGTGATCACATTATGATCCCACAACTCCCACTCGTCCACTCTCCACCTGAATGGGGCCCACATCGATGCTGCATCGTTGGCAACTGTCACGTCGATATCACTGCGTGTGCACGTGAACACCGGGCTAGGCTTGTTGAGAGCAACGGTCCCATTTTCCAGCATCCACTCAGACAGCAGCTCACCCCGTCTACGATTAGCGTTTCCCCCGGGATTCCGAGGGAGTTTGCTGAACCACTTGGGGGACACTGCGTTCGCGCCAATTCCCAGGATTGCGGAGGTTCTGTTGGCCTGCAACAGGACCGCATCCATATACCTGAGGTACGGTTCTATCTCGGCTTCAAACTGGAGCAAAGGAAGATGGAACCAAAACTCCCTTTTACGCGCACACATACGCCATATGTCTAGCGTTCACCCCTTGCAAGCACCGCCGCATACACCGGACAGCTCGGGGACAGCATGCTGTGACTCGAGGGGTGCCCGTAAAAGCGGCGATTCCGGCAGTCCACCGGGTTCGCACAGCCACGCGCACTGTGGCCGGTCTGTCCGCATTGCCTGCAAACATTCTCCTTCTGTTTGCACTCTGCCACCTTGTGGTTGAAGCCAACACACCTGTGGCACCCGTAGGTTCGCACCTATGCTCTGCATCGATAGGAGAACCACTTTACGTAGATCCTCCCGTAGATCCTTCCAGCAGATCAAGCACCTTGGGCTCGCACTCCAGAGTCACATTTACTGTGGCTCCATCGGCAACCGTCCAAGGCTTTGTGTCCAGATGGACCACCTTTCGGAACTCCGCCTCCGGGATTTGCTCCTTCAGAGAGGGTCAGCTATCAATCCATGCGGCGGGAGATACGCAAGGCAGTGGTCAGACAAGGATGTCTAGGACAATCGTATAACTTGGGAAATTCAAGGCAGTCGAATAACTCTGTCAACTCAAGGCAGTCGTATAATTCGGCTGGTAACTTAGAGAGGGGTGAAAATCGGTCGTCAATCAGTGGCCAGTTTCATAACATCCAAGAGGATGATGCCAATTTTCCGTTACCAGCCTCGAGCAACCAACAGGATACTTGGGGAATAGAAGGGGCAACTCAACCCTACCTTATGTATTGATCAATATCACACCGGAAAGAATAACACAGGATCCACTTTCTCGTTTATACGTCCCGAGCTGAACCAATTACAATACGTGAAATACCTACAAGACCCGATAGCGGTTAAGACGAGTAAGCAATCTCATAAAGATTTTTAAGTAGGAGTAAGAGAGATAAGGATGCTACTCTTCAGATTCCACCAGTTTTTTGAAGGGCTAATCGGGATAGATTTTTTAAAACCATTAAAGGCCGTGATCAACATAGAAAAAGGGTGGTTCCGCACGGTAAACGGGAAGTTGCGGATTCAGTTCGCCGAATATAGACCAAGCGAGGTTCACACAATGGAAGCCGGAATGAAAAGAGTTGTTCTTATCCCTGTACAAGTAACTGATGGGGATTTCCTGTTAAGTAAAACAACAGTGAAGGAGGACATGAGGGTATTTACAGAGCTGTATCTGGTCAAAACCTGGTAGAAATACCGAATTATGCGCATATGGACTCCGCAATTCACTCCGCGGTCGAAGACCTGCAACTGGGATTCCCGATATAAGAAAAACCACTGAATGAATATAATATTTAAGGGGTTATACAGCCGTGGTGGGCAAACTCTCATTTTACATAGCACGCGAGTATAGGGTAGGAAATTCTGCCGCAGCGCTGCCGGCACACTGACAGTGTGAGCACTCTCAATTTTTTTTTAGAAGCTCTCTCAATTGCTCCCATTTTGACAAATTTGACAGCCCAAACTTAAAAATCAAAATGTTTCCACTGAGAAAAATTTTGTTCAAAAATTGGGTTGGAAAAAGTTTTCTTCATGGAGAATATAGATAGGGAAGCGTAGTTTTTTTTCATTTGCTTAAGAAATGTTGCTGGGGGGCGTTGGGTCGTGGGTTCGAACCCCACTCATGGCAATCATGACCTCCAAAGTTTTTCGGCTTCATTATGCTTAGTGGTCTCTTTTCCGATGCTACTAAACATGTGAGGTCGAAAAACGGTATTCCCAAATACCGACAGGTGGCGGCCCAACCTCTGGAATAGGTTCCACCTGGGTAATCACCGGATCAACTGAAAAACAATTGATTAACGAAACTAATACAAGAAGAGAAGAAACCAACCACCCTCCCAACCCGTTGACGACCATTCGCATATCGAAACGGACACGAATTGAAAAATGGAACGTGAGGACTTTAATGGAACCAACAAGACTGGCGCAGTTTGAAGGAGAAATGGAGAAAATGCAGATCGCAATCGCAGGAATCAGTGATGTGAGATGGAGAGGTAACGGGACAACAACAACATCAAGCGGCAATCTAGTGATGGACAGCGAGACCAATGATGGAGGCAGGAGCGGAGTCGGGATATATGTGTCCAAACAGTACAAACAGGCACTAATTTCCTGGAGCCCAGTATCCGACAGAATCATCATTGCCAGATTCCGATGCAATGCTAGACATATCACCATCGTGCAAGGCTATGCCCCAACAAAAGACGCCAGCGATAAAATCAAAGACGACTTCTACAACGCCCTCACATCCTCACTCACTAGGATCGAAAGAGGTGACATAAAAATTCTCATGGGAGACTTCAATGCGAAAATCGGCCCAACAACAACGGATTGGAAACATTCATGGGCCGACATGGTGTTGGCACACGCAGCAATAATGGAGACAGGCTAATCGACTTATGTCAGACCAACTGGTTATTGGTGGCACTGTATTCCCCCACAAGGAAATCCATAAATTCACATGGACCTCTCCGAATGGACATACTCGCAACCAAATCGACCACATCTGCATAAGTAGGAAATGGAGACGCTCGATGATGGATGTTAGGAATAGGAGAAGCGCGACTATCGACAGTGACCACGAGCTGATAATCGGAGAGCTTTTAATCAAGCTCAGCCACACTGTCAACAGGACCACAATAAGACCGCCTTCCATTAACGTACAACGGCTGAGTGACTCCAACCTATCCACCAGAATGGCCACAACGTTGCGTGAACAGATGACAACACAACCGTTGAATCACTCATGGGAACAAACATGCAGTATACTGAGGAGCACCGCGGAGGAGATGCTTGGCACCCGACAACGCAGGCGCACGGATTGGATATCAGCGCACACTTGGGAACTTATCAGCAAACGGAACAGCCAAAAGTCGAAAGCAGATCATGACTGCAGAGCTCGCGACGAACACAAAGAGCTGTGCAAGATGGTGAAGAAGTCAGCAAGAAACAACAAAAGAAAATTTCTGGACAGGCTCGCTGAAAATGCAGAAAGCGCAGCCAACTCGAACAATATCCGCTCACTGTACCAGATAATTAGTCAACTGACCGGAAGCTGCCATAGGCGAACCCAACCAGTGCGGGACCCAGATGGAAGACTCCTTACTGATGATGAGGCACAACTCCAGAGGTGGCCTTCTGGAGTGACAGAAGTGCTGTCACTTTATGGAGATCAGCTGCACAGAACAACCGAGCAGCACGCAAGATAACTTCAGGAGTATTGTACCGAGCAATAACCTCAGAATATCACCCACGGCACCATCAATTAGAGAAATAAAGGATGCAATCAGGAAATTAAAACGCAACAAAGCGGCTGGAGATGACGGCATACCGGACGAACTTCTCCAGATTAACACGCAACTAATGGCCGAAACACTGCATCCACATTTCAATAATATATGGGAATCATCATTAAGCTACCGAAGAAAGGAGACCTCAGTGACTGCAACAACTAAGGAGTGCCAGTGAAAATCATAAACATAGTGAAAGCTATGTATGATGATGCTGAGCTGGCGGTACTGCACAACGGGAAAATTAGTGCACTCTTTCAGACGAACACAGGCGTCAAGCAAGGATGTCCTCTATCACCACTTCTGTTCAACAGATGAACAGACGCGGAATCACCTGGAACTTCACCCGACATCTAGAAGACTTGGATTACGCGGATGACATATGTCTCTTGGCTCACAAATTCGAAGACATTCAAGCCAAAGCTAGGGACCTCGAGGTCTGAGCCATCACAGTAGGCTTAAAGATCAACGCATCAAAATCGAAAGCTATGCGGATCAACAACTCCAACACAAACAACAACACAATCGGAGATAATACCATCGACTTCGTCGACAGCTTTACCGACAGCTTCACAAACAGGCAGTTACACAAATAATAAATAATTGTGACAGTTGCCAAATTCAAAAGTACTATAGGAGACCAAATTAGATAAACAGTACATTCTGACGGAGATGTTCTAACGGAAAAATGTTCTAACCATAATAGTCAAATTCTCGAGATACGCGTGGGGATTACGGATTCCAGAAAAAGAAATCGTAAATATAATAAAGGCAGTAAAAAGTTTCATTGCTTTATTCCGAATACCCAAAAAGATAGTTTTTGATCAGGGATTAGAATTCTCGTCAAACCTCTTCAACAATTTGGAACATCTTTTCAGCAGTAGTTGGGGAAATACGATTAAGCAAATATACAGGCTTAAAAATGAAAATCTGACATGAGGAAGTACTGCAAAAGATCAAAGCGAAACTATACCCGAAAATCAAGAAAAGGGTAGAACAACAGAAGACCAAAAAAATTCAATCAGCGAATGCAAATAGACAGGAACCAAATCCATTACAGCCAGGGAGACGATATTTAGGAAAGAGAACAAGAGGGATAAGATTACCCCTCGTTTTTTAAAACACAAGGTGAAGGAAGACAATGTGTTGGCATTAATGTCAACTATACAACAGAAGATTCACAAGGAAAAAAAGATTAACCAGACCAAATAAATAAATAATTACAGGTGATTAAGGACCATTGCCACGGGAAGAAACTTCGAGATCCGGCCATTGAAGGGAGACGAGCCGATGGGGCAGACCAACTTGAGCTCGGCGAGAATAATACAAACGCACAAAAGATTTATACACATAGTTACACTATAGAAATATCAAGAATCAGTAGAAGGCATGGAGCAAACTCTCAGGGACATAGTTGAGGATACACAAACAAAGCATCTGGTGAGAGCATTTCAAAACAAATTACAAATGATGATGACAAGATTGGAAGCGATATGCTCAAAGAGTAGGAGAACGAGAGGATTAATAAACGGATTAGGTTCAGTCGTCAAATCGATAACAGAGAATCTAGACTAGAAGAATCTAGAAATCTATAAGACACGGAAAGGCTAGAAGCGGAGATAAGGAGAATGCAGGAAGAAGAAAAAAGATAAGCTCTCAGGAAAAGACAGGTAGTAAGATCAATATAATGTTCAAAAATCTAACAAAATACATTAATGAGGAACAAGCCAGAATTACCAAATTCATAAATAAAAAAAATAAAAAAAGTTACAAGAACTTGTATGGGGATTAAATCTAAACGATACTACAGAAAGCTTGTCTCTAGCAAAGGTGGGTGTGATCTCGAAATTTATATTTGACAAGAGGGAAGCAGCGAAGTTTGTGCAAGAGAAGAGCAAGAGCTAGAAGAGCAAGGCATACAAATAATGTCCGAGAAACACATGTATGAATTTTTAGAATTAAAATTTATTTAGATTTATAAATTTATATACATGTAGGAATAATAAAATTGTAAGCCAAGCTAACGAGAATTGTATCAAGAAACTGATCAGCGAAAAGGAAGCGAATTGCGAAACAAAGGATGTAGAACTTTTATGCAGGATTTTCGAACCGGAGGAGGGTTACATCACAATCTTTAATGGTGAAAATGTAAAACTGTGTAAGGGTCTGCCTATTTTCCTATCGGGATTTTTTCACTTCGCCGGCTAGCACGCGTTAACAAACATCTGCACAGATGGGAACACCCGGAAAAACCCGGTCTCACCAAAAAATATAATTACCTATAAACTATTTCAATTTATTAAAAAAAAAAGACACTGCTGATGTTCAAGCATTGAACACTATTTTATATACAAGTTCTTAAGTTAGAGTTTCAAGGGATCGGACCAATGAAATACGAGTCAAACAGCATGGTCTAAAACCGATCCCCTGCAGCCTACACTCAAAATAAAATTATCTCTAAGATTTAGAAATTCGCCCTATGGACATGGACATGCAGAAATCTGTTTATAACTATGCATACAATGTGGGAAGCTCTTTTCAATTTCAAAATATTCAAAACCCAGCTTCTAACATATCTGTACCATCATCAACTGAATTTGAATCTTCGTCAACCCAATATTCTGATAATGCTTTATCCCCACAGGTGCCGAACCAATACGTTTCATCAGAAAACATTATTACATTTTCAAATTAAGAAAAATATAAAAAATGTAACTGAATGAAAATTTAAAATGATTAAAATGAATGAAAACAAAAAAATTTTTGAATAATTTTTTACCTTAACGTTACAATTAACCATTCTGCAGGTATAATTGTGGTTTTATTAAAATTTGTCCAATTTTTAATAATTTGCGGTTCAATTTTTAACAGAATGTAATCAAATGTGCTGATTTTCATTCTAGTATACTTCACAAATTTTTTTTCATCTTGTCGCAGCTCATTAAATAAATGATGAAATTCGCCGAATACTTTTCTTCCCAAATTAATTGGGTGAATTCCTCCATTCACTGTTTTCTTTCGATTTAATTTTAAAAATAAACTTTCCTCTAACAGTAGCTCATCATCTGAAGAGAAATCCATTGCGACTAACATCACAAAATCGCAACAAATTCGTCTTGCACTATGTAACCTATTAGCTTACTCGCATCGCAAGGAATTCATCTTCAGCTTCGTCTTCATCTTCGTCTCAGCGCGCACTATGTTTGCAGCCTAAGTCTGTAAAGACCTGGGATGGTTCCAGGGCAGCGTAAAGTTGGTGGCGTGCGACGACAAACCATCCGCCGAGCTCTAAAAAACTGCGGTAGAGGAGCTTGGCGAGATCTACGAGGGCGCCAAACTTATTGTGTTCCCTGTCCCCTGCAGGGCCCGAGTGAGAATCTGGATCCCGGCCACTATCAAGAACTGGCCCAGATTCTTACCACGCTTCAGCTCCACGCTCCACGCTCCACGCTTCTTACCACGCTCTTTGCTCATCCTTGGTTGTCCACCAAAGCCTTCGATTCGAAGCTTGGTACCGCGGCGTTTTATCGATAACGTTCATGCTAGTCGTTCGATGATAAAATTGGTGATCACTCAATTCTGCGACCCTCATTCCACCAGAGCTCGAAACATCGCTGCCTGTCCGTTCTTTTCTTCTTCAAGGTTTGTAGTTTCTAGACCAGTGGCGGGCAAAACGCACACCTGTTTAAAATTTGTAGAGACGTAGATTTTTATTTCGTTTTTCGTTAATTTAAAAGTTTGAATGGGTACTAAAATATTTCATTTTATATTATAACAAGAAAGGAAAGCTAACTTCGGGCGGAGCCGAAGTTGATATACCCTTGCAGTTAAAACCGGATATATATCAAAAAAAAAATTTTTGGAATAGACTTTTTTTGATGGCACTTTTTTTTTTAGATATTTTATTGTAATTAAGGGGAGGTTCTTTTGGATTTCTTCGAAAATTAAGCAAACTTTGAGATTGGATTGCGGGAAAATGAAAAGACATACGAACTTATGCTTTCGAACTTTTGATTCGTTGTTTATTAACGATTAAAAAAAATATTCAATATTCAGGAAATTCAAAATGGCGGATCTCGTCGACCTCTATTTTTCTGCTTTGTCTAGTGTCGGTCCGCTGGTAGTGAACGGAAATTAGAAATGTATATAATTTATTAAAATTGATGGAATTTCCTATGCCTTATACCTAACGACAATTAATTTTGGTAAAAATAAACCAATTTCATGGACGTTTAAAAAAAAATTGACATTTTTTCTCTTTTTTTTACTTTGATCTCGTTTAAAAATTATAAATAAACAATTTTTTATGCCAATTTTAGGTATAAGACATACAAAAAAGTATGTACTTTTAAACATTTTTTGAATGAAGGAAATCGGATCATCTCTGTGCGCGACAAGAGGTTTAAAAACATGGTTCCGAGAAAAACGCGATTAAAGTTTTTAGAAACTTTGCCATGAGATAGCTTTCTTGTTATCATGGGTATGTTTGACACGCTCTAGCTCAAGAAATACGCGTCGTATCGAAATATCCCTTGGCACGTATATCCTACACATATGTAACTTTCAATTTATTAACAAAAAAGAAACCGATTTTTTCAAAAAAATCCAAAAGAACCTCCCCTTAATTGGTTTTATTATGATATCCTCATAAGGATCGGCCAACTATATCCGATGTTTGCGATATATATCCGGTTTTAACTGCAAGGGTATATCAACTTCGGCTCCGTCCGAACATAGCTTTCCTTTCTTGTTTCTAAAAAAGAACTTGTTGCAGCCAAATTCCTGAGAAAATTGTTGTCAGTGAAAACATTTTTTTTTTTAGAGTTTGGGGTGTCAAATGAGGCAAATTTCCGACCCTATGCGTGCTATGAAAAATGAGAGTTTGCCTCCCACTGTTCTAGATGAAGCAAGGTATGTTGGATTTCGTCACACTTGAAATAATTTCTTCATTTGCTTTCCCTCGATTTGTGGTCGATTTAAAAAAAATTGCACACATTTTTTGTTTTTGAACCCAATTTAGTCTTTCAGATACTGTATTACCGTGGAACTCATCACATCTATATAACGACAACTGAATGAGTGTTGCTTTGCAATAGTAGCACGATGCTTACCTGTCGGATGTACCGGATGGCTCCAGATGGCTCTTGGCTCCACGAATTCAAGTATTGTCTACGAGGGCTGGACTAAGTTTCCCATTGTTTCTTAAACTAGGCCCCTGTCGAGCTTGTCAGTAAGCAAGATTTGAATACGTTAATGCCTAGGGAAGGGACGGTCAGGTGGTTTTCCTGACTTGACTCCATAATAATTTCAGCAAGTCGCTATGGGCATCAGACTCTACTAGATCTTCTTGACGATAACATTACCCTGCTCATCTTTTCTCCATGTGGATGAACGGCCGTATTTGAAGATGTCGCAATATTTTTCGAAGATGTTCCGTTCTCATAATTTCGATGTCCGATAGCACCTAGATATCTCTTGCCCAATTTCTTGCTGGGCATCGAAGAGGTCTTGAATGTTAGCATCAAGGGCAGGTTCCATTATTATCTTTGTAACAATGTTCTTCCTTTCTATCGTTCCGTTATTTGTTTCTGAACGTTGGGAGTGTGTTTTCACTCCGACTCGCCACCGAAATTGGTCAAAGAAACTGAAAAACAAGAAAGGAAAGCTAACTTCGGGCGGAGCCGAAGTTTATATACCCTTGCAGTTGAAACCGGATATATATCGCAAACATCGGATATCCATATGAGAATATGATAATAAAACCCAATTTATTATAATAAAATATCTAAAAAAAAGTCCTAAACGAAATACTTCAAAAATACCACAGTTGATATTTCTACCAAAAACTATTTCCGTTATTAGCGAACTAGTTATATTATATAACAGGTATATGGGAGCTATAAGATATAGTCGACCGATCGTTATGAAATTTGGGAGGTCGGATTAATTGACAAAAAATATAATCTGTACCAAATTCCAGCTCTTTATCTTCAAAAACACAAAAGTTGGGTCTATAGGATATAGGTATAGGATATAGACTGCAAATTTGGCATGTCGTAATGTTTTGCCAAAAATAGCGCTAGTGTCAAATTTGAACTCTCTAACTCTAAAAACACCAAAGTTATACCATTTCCGATGAATCAGTTATATGGAAGCTATAGGATATTATAGTCGGCCGATCCCAGCCGTTCCGACTTATATACTGCGTGCAAAGGAAAGAAGGGTGTGCAAAGTTTCGAGTCGATAGCTTTAAAACTGAGAGACTAGTTATACCATTTCCGATGAATCAGTTATATGGAAGCTATAGGATATAGTCGGCCGATCCCAGCCGTTCCGACTTATATACTGCGTGCAAAGGAAAGAAGGGTGTGCAAAGTTTCGAGTCGATAGCTTTAAAACTGAGAGACTAGTTCGCGTAGACACAGACAGACAGACGGACATGCTTATATCAACTCAGGAGGTGATCCTCATCAAAAATATATATTCTTTATAGGGTCGGAGATGTCTCCTTCACTGCGTTGCACACTTTTAGACAAAATTATAATACCCTCTGCAAGGGTATAAAAAGTAGTAAAAAAGCTTCGGGGGGTTCTACTGGGGGGTTTGCCGCCCACTGGTCTAGAACAAAAGATGTTTGAAACATGATGATGAACGTGCTCAATTTTTTCAGATTGTTCTGCAGTGGAAACCAGCAGGACAAACCCAAAACTAGACAATCAGGCATGCTCCGGTTTTCACTTTCGGTTTTCGTTTTCGTTTTGGGACCAAAACCGAGATTTTCGTTTTTAGGTGCTCCGGTTTTCACAAGTTTTTAGTTATCGTTTTGCTATCGAAACGTTTCATTTCTCATAACTTCTTGCTGCCGAAACAGGTGATTTGAGGTTTGGTCAGCAACAAACAGCCGTCTTTTGTAGCCAAAAGAATTAAGGAGAAAAGCCAGAAAAACCAAGTTAAGGGAATGCCACCTTTTCAATGGATTTCATTATACCCTTGCAGAGGGTATTATAATTTTGTCCAATCCATCTCCGACCCTATAAAGTATATATATTCTTGATCAGGATCACCTCCTGAGTTGATATGAGCATGTCCGTCTGTCCGTCTGTCTGTCTGTCTGTCTGTCCGTTTCTACGCGAACTAGTCTCTCAGTTTTAAAGCTATCGACTTGAAACTTTGCACACACCCTTCTTTCCTTTGCACGCAGTATATAAGTCGGAACGACCGGGATCGGTCGACTATATCCTATAGCTGCCATATAACTGATTGATCGGAAATGGTATAACTTTGGTGTTTTTAGAGTTAGAAAGTTCTAATTTAACATGAAAGCTATTTTTGGCAAAACAATACGACGTGCCAAATTTCATAAGGATCGGCCGACTATATCCTATAGCTGTCATATAACTGAACGATCGGAAATGACCCAACTTTCGTGTTTTTGATGATAGAATTCTGGAATTTAATGCAGATTCTATTTTTGGTCAGTTGATCCAACCTACCAAATTTCATAAGGATCGGCCGACTATATCCTATAGCTGTCATATAACTTAACGATCGGAAATGACCCAACTTTCGTGTTTTTGAAGATAGAATGCTGGAATTTAATACAGATTCTATTTTTGGTCAGTTCATCCAACCTACCAAAGTTCATAAGGATCGGCCAACTAAATCCGATGTTTGCGATATATATCCGGTTTTAACTGCAAGGGTATATCAACTTCGGCTCCGCCCGAAGTTAGCTTTCCTTTCTTGTTTTCATTTCATTCCGGTGTTTTCAACAATTTTTTTTTATACACTTTTAGCACAAAACTAATTAAATTAAATTAATTAATTTTTAAAAAACATATTTTACCCAATTTCAACAAATTTATCGCCATTCGTTTGATTATACAAGTATTTTTAACTTGCTTTTTCAAATGTATGGCAGCTTAGGCGATAACTCATGGTGTCGGACTTATCGGTCGTTCACCAAAACGAAAATTGTTGTTGCCGACGGCAAAATTTTATATCCAAATTTGAGGTGGGGTCAGAAATTACTCGTTTTAAAAATAACACAGCCACACAAAAAAAAAAAGTGTCCGGGTTGGGAGATCAGAGTACCCTATCCCCATGTATTTTGGACCGCTGAACACGAATCTGAAGTCCGTTTTGGTCCTGCACGTGTACGTTTCTTCCTAACCTCAAAAAAAGTTTTACATTTTTGGAGGTATGCGACTTTATTTTTAATTTATTGGATTTTTATGAAACTGGGTACCCAGGGGTTTTTGGGGTCGCTGATTACGAATTTAAAGTCAGATTTTCAAAATTCAATATGGCGGATCCAATATGGCGGACGAATTTTTGAACAATTTTTGGATTTTCATGAAACTGGGTAAAACGGACCAGTCAGATTCGTGTTCAGCGGTCCAAAATACATGGGGATAAGGTACTCTGATCTCCCAACCCGGACACTTTTTTTTTTTTGTGTGGCTGTGTAATTACAAGCCTAATTGATCTTCTAGAGGTCTTAAAAGAACGACAATAAACCAATAAGTCAACTACTTTTTTTCCTTTTCAACTACTTTTTTTTCCAACTACTTTTTTTTAGCTGAGATGAAGAACGATCGAATTTCAAAATTAAAATGATGTTAAGGGGACCCCCCCCATTCTCGATTTTAAATTTTGACGATTTTCAATGGGCTGGCAAATGAACATAAATTATTTTTTAGGGTTGTAACTGTGCTTACATATATTAAGACACAAAAAGGAAGAAAATCATTTCACAGAATTTTTTTTTGTTTTGTTTTTGTTGTTGTTTTTTGTGATCAAAGAAAATCCCTTCTTTTCGGCGGCGCATGTGATTTCCGCTCACTGGAACATCTGAATCCAAAAATTTCAACGGGATTAGAAAAAGTACATGTTTGGCTCTCGTATGAACTAGGATTATTAACTTCGCCCAAAAATTAACAAAATGGTGGACCTTTGAAATTTTTTTTTCGAAATTTCCATTTTTTTCAGCCACAAATCGAGTTGAAAAGTAAAGAAGATCTTCACCGATTCGATTTATCCTAGTTCATACGAGAGCTATATATGTATAGAATAACGTGTTAAAATTTGGAACCGATTGGATTAATAGTTTTTGAGTAACCTCATGCGCCAGTCGTAAAAACACTGTTTCGAGAAAAACGCGTTTAAAGTTTTGAGATGGCTCTCGCCGTCGCCTGAGGCTTCCACCATAAATCGGCTATATCTTTAAGAGTTTTTGAAATTTTTACTTGAAATTTTCAGGGAACATTCTTGAATAGTTACAAGTTCGAATTAAATTTAAAAAAAAATATCGATTTTTTAAAACCGAGAATGGGGGGGGTCCCCTTAAGGGGTTACGCCACCCTGACCGCGTGGAAACGGGACGGTTTTTCAGGAATTTCTTGTGACTAAACTAGTTGAGATAGAATTTTTCCACTTTTATTTCTATTCAATACAACTAATAAGCTTTATAAATTCTAAAAAAAAACTTGTTTTCCATGCAAAATGGCGGAGATATGAATGTCGGCGATCATCGGTTTTTCCGGAGTGCTCCTTGATGGTGGGCATGATTCACGTGTCAATTTTCATCTCAATCAAGTTAACAACATTTTTTTTTAAAAAATGATAAAAAAGAAAAAAATTTTAAGAAAGAAAAGTTTAAGAAAAAAAAAAAATTACGCAAATGAGAGCACTTCAAAAATTGACTCAATTTTTTGGGCAAAAAATTTCGTACTAAAAATTGCATAAAAAAATTTCTATCCATTGGATCGAAAAAATCCTACGTCACTCTGTGGAAAATCTATGTAAGAAGATGTGTATCAATTTTCAAGTCAATCGGTTGAACAGTTTTTGAGTTATCATGCCCACCGTCTTGAAAAAAGTGGTTTCGAGAAAAACGCAAAAGAAGAAACAGAAGTGTCTTAGGTGCCCTCCTGCCGTGCCGACTTCAAATAAACATAACTTCTATAATTATCAAGATATTGTCTTCGGGGACGTCTTAAAATACGCGAATATAGTCTTTTAAATTAAGTAAAAAAAAAATTGAAATTTTTTGAAAATTTCAGGGTGGCGTAGCCCCTTAAAGAAAATAGTACGTCTGGAGACTCGTATGGCCGCCCTACCCCAAATTACAAGAATCAAAATCCTTTTACTTTTACGTGAATTTCTCACAAATTCATAGCCTTTGGCATATGTTTTGAAAAACAGCAGCTGAAGGCCGCTAAACTCCGGTTTTCACAAGTTTTTAGTTATCGTTTTGTTGTAAAATTGTTGTTGCCGACGGCAAATGATATCCAAATTTGAGGTGGAGTTAGAAATTGCTCGTTTTTAAAATAATTACAAGCCTAATTGATCTTCTAGAGGTCTTAAAAGAACGACAATAAACCAATAAGTCAACTACTTTTTTCCTTTTGGCATATTTCATGTTCTTTTATTTGCCTTGAACATTTTATTCACCGCAAACACATTTTTCGAATCAAATTGCCAAGAGTTTCCTTAGGGAAGTTCTACTTAGGAAATATTGTCTAGGGGTTACAACTAAAGAGAGTTACAACATCGACATATTTTCCTGGGGAATAGTTTTATTCTTCCAAATGTAATTTTCTGAATATATTTTCAAGTTATTTTAAGCTTATTATAATTGGCAAACAAACATTTTGTTTCTAACAATTTAAATTGAATTTACAAAAATTGTTTTAGCCTTATCAAAAAAATCTCAGATAATTTTGTTAAAAATCATGTTCAAAAATGGGTGCAATAACTTAAAGACTTAGTATTAAAAAATTACAGATATTAAAATTATTTGTTTACAAAGAATGCTGGATTTGGTGACAAGTTGGGTGACATTGCCATAATATTTCCTTGCTGCTGGATCTGTTGTTGTTGACTTCTAGTATTTGTTGCGTAAAGTTGTTGTTGAAAACTATGGTATTGCTGTGCATATTTTATATCACTCGGAGATGGTCCAACAAAGTTTAAATTTGAACCATTTTGCGGGGCACTATTTCCTGTAGTCGCCATTAAATTATTGTTGCTGGGCCCAATTAAATTCTGTAACTGTCCTTGCCCGTGTGGAGGGATTTGACCTCCAACATTTGTTTGATTTTGACATATTCCACTTGTCACAGTCTTTATGTGATGAGGCTTGGGCTGATTAGATTGTTGTGGCGCTGAAAACATATTTGATCCAGTGTTACTACAAGCAGGACCATTGAAAAGCGCTGAACCATCGCATTCTGAAGTATCCGCATTATGTGAAAACTGAATTTGCCTGTTGACTGAATTTTGGATACGGGGACCCGTTGCATGCGGTCGCAAACTATGCGGTCGCATACCTCTTATTATTGAAGGTTGACCAATCCCCATACCAACATCATGGCCAGTTAGGCTTCCATCTTCTTCCATCAAAGCAAGTTGGTTACAATTTTGGTAAAAATTTACGGTGTTTCCAGTACCTTGATTAGAAATCTTGTTTGGCTGGTCGCCGGGAGAGCTAACGATCATGGCACCTGTTCCAGTTCCTACTAACATACCACCGTCCACAGTCGGTGGGCCATTACCGACAGAAGTCATTTGGGGATTTGCGTATCTCTGCAAAAATTCAAGACTTGGTGGCATTCGCACATTGCTCACTCCATTGTTATTATTAGAATTATTCTGCGGCCGAACGGGCATATACTGTATTGTGTTTGGAGTACTTGCCTTTACCTGTATATTCGGATTAAAGTTTGATCCAAAATTGACAGGCATACGGCCCATTAAACGAGCACCAGGAGGCAAAACATTTTGAAAATTAGGAGAAATTGCAGAACCTGATATAGGACCAGAACCGAAATCTCTTATTACACTGTTTGGAGAATTAGCGTTAAAGGACGATCCGGGAACGCCCGGAGCACACATTTTCGGGTTTAGCATCCGCTGACCTAATGAATTCATCATGGGGTTAATAGAATGGCAACTGTTTTGATTAATGACATCTATAGCAGCAGCATCTAAGCTAGATATCATTCCGTGCTCCATATTCAAGTCTCCTGATCCGGACCCACTTATCATGCTTATTCCACCAGTTCCAACTGGACTTCCCACACCAGAAACACAACTAGTTAATTGTTGGGACATCTGTGCCAGGGATGAGATTGGATCAAAATTCTGAACTATCTTGTTCGTTGTAGAGCGATTGCCATTCGGGTTTAAGGGAATATTATCTGAACGCCGATTAAACTGTACGGATCCGACAAGTCCGGAAGATTGGCGCTGAAACGAAAATACTAATTCAAAAGCCATTTTTAATCTAAAATAAACTGATTACCTCCACTTGTAAATTGGAATTGGACATTTTATATGCATTTAACGATGGATTGTTATTTATATTCGAATGATGATTAAATATAAGCCCAGGGCTAGAAGAAGCGAAGCGCGAGTCAACATTGGCTTCAATTGTTCCAGGCGATCGGGGTGCATGCGAGCTTGGTCGCCTGTTTTTTATGTTATCTCCTGTAATTGAGATATTAATAAAATTAAATGATCATGATAGTGGAAAAAATATTTATCACAGCTAAAATTGTTAACTGCTAGTTTAAACTATCGGTTTAAACTAGATCTTTGAATACAACCGATAGTGATGAACATGCAAAAAGTTGTCGAACACTTTTGTCAACATATAGACAAACATTTTTTTTTGCTCATTTGCTCAATAATGAACACAGTGCTGAACACAGAAATCTGTGTCTTTTCTAACAGTTTAGTAAGATAATTTAAACAAGAAAGGAAAGCTAACTTCGGGCGGAGCCGAAGTTGATAAACCCTTGCAGTTAAAACCGGATATATATCGCAAACATATGATATAGTTGGCCGATCCTTATGAGAATATGATAATATAACCCAATTTATTATAAAACTAAATTTAAAACAAGTCCCAAACATCTATCTTTAACAATACCAAAGTTGGTATTTCTACCAAAAACCATTTCCGATCGTTCAGTTATATGGCAGCTATAGGATATTGTTGGCCGATTCTAATGAAATTTGGTAGGTTGTATCAACTAATCAAAAATGGAATCTGTACTAAGTTTCAGCTTTCTATCTTTAAAAACACGAAAGTTGGGTTGTTTTCGATGGTTCAGTTATATGGCAGCTATAGGATATAGTCGGCCGATCCTTATGAAATTTGGCACGTCATAATATTTTGCAAAAAATAGCTCTTGTGTCTCTAACTCTCTCTAACTCTAAAAACACCAAAGTTATACCATTTCCGATCAATTAGTTATATGGCAGCTATGGGATATAGTCGGCCGATCCGGGCCGTTCCGACTTATATACTGCGTGCAAAGGAAAGAAGGGTGTGTGAACAGTTTCAAGTCGATAGCTTTAAAACTGAGAGACTAGTTTGCGTAGAAACAGACAGACAAACGGGCATGCTCATATCAACTCAGGAGGCAATCCTGATCAAGAATATATACACTTTATAGGGTCGGAGATGTCTCCTTCACTGCGTTGCACACTTTTGGACAAAATTATAATACCCTCTGCAAGGGTATAAAAATACAAAATAAAACTGTAAACAACTGTCTTTTAATATTTTGTAATAAATTTAAAAAAAAAAAGGCTTTTGGTTCACAGAACATCAATTTTTCATTTCGATAAAAAAAAAGAAAATGAAAAATCGTTCAGTCAAAGGTAGAGTTAGGAAATAATTTTTTAAGATGTTATTTTATTTTTTATGTTATTTTATAAACATTTTTTTACCCAGTACTAGCTTGTTTCATTTTTATAATGTCAGTGTTTTGATCCAAAATATAAAAACCGAGGTATATTAACCTTGCCGTTAAGACCGGATATACATATAATAGAAATATCGGATATAGTTGGCCGATCCTTATGAAATTGGATTATGGATTGTTACATCAAATCAGTCTTATCTTTCTTATTTTCAGATTCAATAAATGTGTTCGGTTAAATTGGTGCTGAAGCGCGATTAGAAAAAACAAAAGCTACAGAAAGCTCAAACAAGAAAGGAAAGCTAACTTTGGGCGAAGCCGATATACGGACCGATCCTTATGAAATTTGGCATGTAATGCTTTGCAAAAAATAGCCGTAATGCTTTGCCAAAAATTTAAACTCTCTAACTCTAAAAACTCTAAAGTTATACCATTTCCGGTCAATCAGTTATATGGCAGCTATAGGATATAGTCGGCCGATCCGAGCCGTTCCGAATTATATACTGCGTGCAAAGGAAAGAATGGTGTGTGCAAAGTTTAAAGACGATAGCTTTAAAACTGAGAGACTAGTTCGCGTAGAAACGGACAGACAGACAGACGGACATGCTCATATCAACTCAGGAGGTGATCCTGATCAAGAATATATATAAGTTAACTGAAGTTAACCAGGCAGCGGCAATGTCCGATTATTTAAGGATGTAGTCTTATGTTCCGACCTACTTTTAGAGGTTATTTAAAAAAAAAATTGTTGTAATAAAAAATAATACAATCGTTTCAATTTTCAAATATGTTTTTACAGGCATAAGAAACTATTTGAAAATATTTTGTTTAACTTATTCTTGTGTAGTTTAATACACTTTATAGCATGCCAAAGTATGCATATAAAAAAAAAAGGTAGGTCCCTGGCGCAGGTGATTTCAACTGCTAGTGTCATCCGAAACAAAAAATTTAAATAGATTATTGTTTTGTAAGCTTATGGCTCTGTCCCGTACTAGAATGAAATATTTTCATTAATAAAAAACAAAATGGCAAACTCACAAAAAAAATTTTTTTTTTAATTAAAAAAATGTATCTTAAATTAATGATAATATAAAAACTAATCATTAAAAATAAATGATTCTAGTACGGGACAGAGGTGTTACTTTTTAGAACAACATATTCAAATTTCAGTTAGATCGGTACCATAGAATTTTGTGAATCACCTGCGCCGCACACAAAAATGTGGTTCCGAAAAAAACGCGTTTAAAGTTTAGAGGCTGTTTCTCTGTCATTATTTGATATTTATACCCTTGCAGAGGGTATTATAATTTTGTCCAAAAGTGTGCAACGCAGTGAAGGAGAATCTCCGACCCTATAAAGTATATATATTCTTGATCAGGACCACCTCCTGAGTTGATATGAGCATGTTCGTCTGTCCGTCTGTCTGTCTGTCCGTTTCTACGCGAACTAGTGTCTCAGTTTTAAACCTATCGTCTTTAAACTTTGCACACACCCTTCTTTCCTTTGCACGCAGTATATAATTCGGAACGGCTCGGATCGGTTGACTATATCTTATAGCTGCCATATGACTGTACGATCCAAAATGACCCAACTTTCGTGTTTTTGAAAATAAAAAGCTGAAATTTAGTACAGATTCTATATTTGGTCAGTTGATCCAATTTACCACATTTCATTAGGATCGGCCGACTAAATCCTATAGCTGCCATATAACTGAACGATCGAAAATGGTTTTTGGTAGAAATATCAACTTACGTATTTTTGAAGATAGAAGCTTGGGACTTTTTTTTAGATTTTGTATTTTAATTAATTGGTTTTAGTATTATGTAATCATAAGGACCGGCCAACTATATCCGATGTTTGCGATATATATCCTGCGCAAACTGCAAGGGTATATCAACTTCGGCTCCGCCCGAAGTTAGCTTTCCTTTTTTGTTTAATTATCATTAATTTAAAATAAAATAAAAAATTTTTTTTTTTATGAGTTCGCCATTTTGTTATTTATTGATAAAAATATTTCATTCTAGTACGGGACAGAGCCATAAGCTTA
The DNA here is from genome assembly GCF_030179905.1 of Drosophila bipectinata. Taxonomy (NCBI): domain Eukaryota; kingdom Metazoa; phylum Arthropoda; class Insecta; order Diptera; family Drosophilidae; genus Drosophila; species Drosophila bipectinata. The sequence goes on along the minus strand of NC_091740.1, from coordinate 13,466,703 downwards.
CAAAACAATAACACAGTGCGACAAAAAAAAAAAGAAAAATTGAAGGAACTTTTGAAGAGACCTAGTAGGAATTGTTCATTAGGTCGAGTATAGTATAAAACCGTGTTTGAAATTTTTCTAACACCCTCAAAATCTTGATTTATTTAGAAAAAACAGTTTTTCGGGACTTTTTTGCTCCTAAAAATTCCTAAGCGCGTAATTTTAAACCGATTTTAAAATTTTAGACGTTTTTTAATAGTTAAATGTTGTAGCTTTTGAAAAAAAATATATCTTTAATTTATTTCAACAAAGAGGATACAATTTTTTCGCAAGAAACTGACATTTTTGAATTTTTGTCGTGTTTTTCTGACTTTGGCGCCTATCAAAGGTGATGTGCAGGTTTTTGTGCTCGACCGCTTGTGGAATTAACTATCCGTGGAGGAATAGCTCGGGGGAGTAGTTAATACGAAGTGTGTAAGTCACCACTGCAAACTTTTCAGGATAAATAAAAACGTTCCATCGGCAGGACCAATTCTCAAACTTTTTAAAAAATTTCAGCAGGGTCCTGTCAAAATGGCCGAGACTTCCGCATAAGTGGCTACACACATAGATCTGGCCACTGAGGGTACAGAAAATACCTCCACTGCCCAGGAGCATACGAGGACCAAGAGCACATTTTTATACCCTTGCAGTGGGTATTTAAATTTTTTCTTAAAGTGTGCAACGCAGTGAAGGAGACATCTCCGACCCTATAAAGTATATATATTCTTGATCAGGATTGCCTCCTGATATGAGCATGCCCTTTTGTCTGTCTGTTTCTACGCAAACTAGTCTCTCAGTTTTAAAGCTATCGACTTGAAACTGTTCACACACCCTTCTTTCCTTTGCACGCAGTATATAAGTCGGAACGACCGGAAGCGGCCGACTATATCCTATAGCTGCCATATAACTGATTGATCGGAAATGGTATAACTTCGGTGTTTTTAGAGTTAGAGAGTTTAAATTTGACACGAGAGCTTTTTTTGGCAAAGCATTACGACATGCCAAATAACGATCGGCCGACTATATCTTATAGCTGCCATATAACTGAACGATCGGAAATGGTTTTTGGTAGAAATACCAACTTTGGTATTTTTTAAGATAGAAGTTTGGGACTTTTTTTTTAGATATTTCATTGTAATTGGTTTTATTATGATATTCTCATAAGGATCGGCCAACTATATCCGATGTTTGCGATATATATCCGGTTTTAACTGCAAGGGTATATTAACATCGGCTCCGCCCGAAGTTAGCTATCTTATCTTGTTTACAATTGTAGGAGGTATCGTGCCAGCGTTGGATCACTACCAGCTCCGGAGCAGATTGTAAAATTTATGTGCAGCTCACAGGAGCAATGGGACTGGGTAAGCCAGTTGACTCGAAAATTAACGTCGCTTAAGGGAGAATGCCTATATTAAGCAACCCTTCACCGCGAAGCAATAATTTGCAGTGGTACTGCAGTTTCTGTGGTGTGTGCGGGGGTGTCTTTAGTACGTAGGCGCCGGCTAGACATGCCGGTGAATCTTGCATGCTATTGGTACGGTCCAATAGTATCTAGGATAGATTTTAACCTCAATGGAGCAATCAAAAAAAAAAAACATAGATCTTCTGTGTAGCTGCTGAGGAGTATCGCGAGTGAAGAGCATGTACAGGATGGGTCCAAGGACGCTTTCTTGGGGAACTCCTGCAATGATTGGCTTTAACACGGAGGTTGTTCCATCCAGGACAACGGAAAAGGTCCTATTAGAAAGGAAGCTGCCGACAACTTGAAACAGTTGGTGGTGAAGAAGTCCTTTTAGCTTATACAGGAGCCCCCGATGCCAAACCCTGTCAAAGGCCTGTTGGATGTCTAGAAATGCAGCCACCACATACTCTTTCAGTGGAAATCCGCTTAAAACTAATTGTCCCACAGCAGTTGTTTGAGGGGACTTGTTCCCCCGTGTCCACCTCTAAAACCTTATTTTAGAAGGAGAGTAAGTTGTTTAAAAAAATGTTGCGAATAGATAGGCAATGGCCTAATATGAAGTCGCAGATGAATTTTCCAACGTAAGCAGGGGAGGACAAGATACATGTTACTCTTAGTGTTTATAAAGTTATAAAACTGCTTCGGATCTTGAGTAAATTCATCCAGCACCGGCAAAAATAATTCCTGTGACATTCCGAGTTATGCATGGTTAAATTTGACCAAGCTAGTAGATATCTTCAAAAATCTATACTACTGCATTTTTTTTTTTTATTTAAGTAAGAGCCAAGAGTTAAGAGCCAAACCAAGGAGGATTTGTTTAAGCGGACGGATGGCAAAGCTCTGGAAAGAGAGGTACGATCTGCATCAGATACAAAACACAAGCCAATATTAAGTCTAATAACGAATTTCAGGTCTAATTTGACCTAGGGACATGTCCAACATGCCCGCGGCGATTTATGCGTGATAAGTAATGAAGATGGTGAGTTATATACAAGCTGGTCATGATCGGACCTAAGATTAAAAACGGAATGAATAGCGGATAAATGATGTCACCATGTGGGCTGTTAGGACAAAGGAGGCATGAACAGGTACTGTATTACTATGTTTACGGATGGCAATCACGAATTCTTAAAAGCATGATATGGAAAAAACTGTGTTTATTCGACAGGGTTGTTGATATTTGATCGATATTAGCGAATATTAATATATCAATATCGATATTCGATAATATCGTCCCGATATTTTAAAGTACGACACTATTGATATTCGATATACAAATATAGAATATCGTTATCGTTATGCCCTCGAAAACAACTGTCTCTGTTCAGTCTTCCTGGAAGCAAGCACAAGCACTGGCGATATAGGTGAAAAAAAGACAGCGAAAGATTATTTTGAAAAAATTTCAATTTCGAAAAGCAAGTGTTCTGTGTGTGGAAAAGTAGTGAAAACAAGTGGGAATACCACTAACACTCGGGCGCACCTTAAAACAAAACATCCACAAATTGCCCGAATTTTGAAAATAGGTCTAAATCAAAATACGACATTTAAAACTTATGTTAATAAAGTATACGATTATTATGATGATGTTTCGTCATTTGAAATCGCTGCTGTAGTGTTTGTTATTGTTTTGTTTCACGTATTTTGTGTTGTTGTTTTGTTACAGAGCGCTGGATCTGATAATACTGGCAGTGATCTGCGTCAATTAAATTTGAACCAGTGCGTCGAAAACATTGAAAAATATAAAGGTAACACATGAATGTTATGATAAAACATATTTTAAACGATTTAAAAAAAACAGTGCACTCTACTTCGCTATTTTAATTTAACATGTGATTTTAACAGAAGGAGGTGATGTGAACCGAAAAATTACCCAAGCGATAGTCTTTATGATTTGCAAAGATAATCTCCCAATAAGATGTGTCGAAAAAGTCGGTCTGAACAATTTGATGAACATTTGCTGTCCTCGTTACCAAATGCCTTCTAGATTTACAGTAAGATCGATTATCTATTGAAATTTTATTCGTTTTTGATTTATAACAAAGATATGAAACAGAGATATGAACAAAGATATAAGAGATATGAAGTTTAAGTTGCAGTAGTTAAAAATTTTCTCCAGAGTGTGACTGATATATCTTTTACAAGTGATGTCGTTACCGTTACGAATTCAACAAGGTCTTTTTTAACATTAACAGCTCACTTCCTCGCAGAGGCCATTGGGCCTTGACAGTGTTTGCCTTACAGCAATTCGACTTTCTGAAGTTAATATTTTCATATAATAATTTGCAATTATATTACATATCTTGAAATAAAAACATTGTGTTTTTCATCAAATTATATTTTATTTTAAGGCGCACACAGGAGAGTACACCCAGTCCTTTTTTACGCGATCTCTTTTTACGCGATTTCACTTTACGCGGTTATTTTCGCGGATTTTTCACTTTAATTGCGATTGCGATTGCGATTACTCTATGTGTATCAATTATTGCAAATCTAGTCATTAGTCATTTACCATTACGGTTACCATTTTTACGCGATTTTTTTTTACGCGATTAGTGGCAGAACCAACAACCGCGTAAAAAAAGGACTGGGTGTATATGAGTCGCGTAATTGGTGAAGTATTGGAAGAATTGGAATCACAATCGCAAAACAAGCATTGTCGATGACTACTGACAGTGCCGCAAATGCTAAGGCTTTAACCGCAAATCTTCTTGGCGCTCAAAAGTGGATTCCTTGCGCAGCCCTTGCGCAGAATAGAAACAAGGACAAAAACGTTCCAGACATGCTCCAGAATTCTGAAATGAAAGTAGTTTAAAAACTTATTGAACTACTAGCTCCATTCAAAGAAGCCTCTGAAGAAATTAGCGGAGAATATTACGTAACTGCTAGCTTGGTTATACCTTGGACCTGGGTTTTAAGACGGCATATAGAGTGCATGGCTCCAGAAACAGAAATTGGTCATCAGACTTCTCGATACATTTACATAATGCGAATTATGCGTTTAGAGTATTTTCCATCCGATATTTGATTTTCTTAATTAAGTGGTTATTTACAGGACAAGGAATCTTCTCCCACAGAAAAAATCCATACGTCCACGTGGGACAAGCACTTCAAGCATGTGGAAGAAAAAAACCTCACTGCAGAAGCTCAAATGAGTCGTGAACAGCTCCCAAATGAGATGCAGCTTTATTTTCAACACCCACTTGCAAAAAAATCTGATAACCCTTTAACGTACTGGATAGGGAATCGTAATGTTATGCCACTTTTGTCTAAAATTGCCTTGAAATATTTGGTTCCTCCTGCGTCATCCGTGCCGTCTGAACGGCTTGCTTCCCCGATTAAACTTGTTGTTTCGGACAACCGGAGCAAAATGACCCACGAACATAGTAAAAAGCGGGTTTTCTTGAAATCGGTCAACGAAAAATATTGGATCAATTAAATTTATATGAAGCCACTACCTTCCTTTTCGTTGCACATACACTTTCAGAATAAAAATGAATTTTTTTTTGAAATGGAATGTTGTAAATGTTATTTTCCCTGACATTGGTGATATATACCGATATTCGATAATATCGACAATTTTGCATCCGATATTATCGGGCTGAAATAATATTTTTCGGAATATCGATATTTACGATATTCGATATTTTTTTCAAATATCAACAACCCTATTCGACACATATCATTTTGTGACTTGATTTAAGTAGAGATGACAGCCGGGTAAAATGAGATATTTAAGACAGGTCAGACTTTTACAAAAAGTCAACAAACCAAGCAACGCGATGGATAAAAATTAATTTTTCATTTAAAAATATGATCGGAAAATAAGAATCGGAAAATTAATTTCCAAAGTCGCTAAAAAATTTCAAAAAAATTTATGCACGGCGTTGCCACCTGATTTGTACCACCAATAAGTGTTTTTAGGCTGAAATCATAAGCAGCTTTCGTAAATCGGCTGAACCGTCGATTGAAAGTGTGAATTCGCGATCGTATGAACACAGTATAAGTTAGCAACCAAATCCCAGCTTAGGCTAAGCAGGTCAATTCATATTCCCTTTATTAATATTAATCATTTTTATTATTATTATTATTATTACACTTCTTAATAATTTTGTTCCACCCTAATGGGCCCGAGACTTAGCCGTTAAAGACTTAATTAACCTGAGTCTTTAGGTCAGCGGTATCGAAGAACAGTACGCTTCCACCCTAATCTCCCTATTTCAACATAGGAGCAGTACGGCCAACCGGCTACGAATTATTTGAGACAGCAATCTCCCTATCTCAACATAAGAGCACATAGGGGCACATGATAAAATACACAAACGTCACTGAAAAGCTCAAATTCTTTGACTGTGAAAACGTTAATTTCACCAAAATTGATGAAATAGTGGTACCAAATTCGCCGAAAGCCGAATTCAAAAAAGTTATTCTGAAAAGAATAAAGGTGTTTTTGACCTCTAACGAGGCGCTAACTTTCAACACCTCGGTAATCGCCACTATTCGAACTAAGAGTGACCAACCCGTCTACTCCAGATTATACCCCTACCCCATGGTAGTTGACAAAAAAGGGACTGACGATAATGACATCAGGAAGAAGCGTTTGGTAATCGAATTTAGGAAAATAAACGAGCAAACAATTGCCGATCGCTACCCTATGCCAAGCATTCCCATGATTCTGGCAAACTTGGGGAAAGCCAAATAGTACTTACTACCCTATACTTGAAGTCAGGGTATCCTCAGATATACTTGGCCGAGAAAAATCGGGAAAACCTCGTTCTCAGCTAACGGAGGGAAATACGAATTTTGCCGATTGCCTTTCGGATTAAAAAACGCAGGTAGCATATTCCAAAGAGCCATCGATGATGTTCTGCGGCAACCATCGAGAAATAGGCAAGATATGTTACGTCTACGTCGTTGACGTTTTTATTTTTTCCGAAAACGAAACCAAACGTATTACGCACATCGATATAGGCGTGCGTATATATTACGTTTGATGAAACCCAGCGCAATGCGTTTGACCACCTGCGTAATATCCTGGCATCAGAGGATGTCAAACATTCGACCTAACCACTGACGCTTCAGCAGGTGGAATAGGAGGCCCATTACAATGATCTCGCATAAGCTTAAAAATTGCGAGCTAAATTACGACACCAACGAATTGTTGACGATAGTTAGGGCCATAGGCAAACTACAGAACTATCTTTACGGCACTCAGGAGGTTTGGATCTTCACAGACCACCAGCCGCTGACTTACGCGGTATCTGACAGAAACACCAACGCTAAAATCAAGCGATGGAAGGCCTTTATAAACAAAAACAACGGAAAGTGGCTTTACACGGCCGGGAAGCAAAACCTTGTAGCCAATGCGCTGTCTCGCCAACACTTGAACAACCTAGAGGTTGAGGCTCAGTCCGGTGCAGTGAGCTTTCGCTCTCAAACACCATCGGGACTACGGATAAACCCCAAAACTGCTTCAGAAACCAAAATATTTTGGAAGAGACAAACTAACAACTTCGGCGAGACTACATTGTTTTTGGCAATAGAACTCGCCACGTTATTTACTTAAACAATTATTTACTGTTAAAGAAATCATCAGCGCCAAGGTCATAAACGCGATCCATTGCGACTTTCCGACACTAGCTTGTGTTCAACATGCCTCAACAGTAGTTCCCTGCAAAGAAATTTTGGCACTGTAAAACCTTTATAACTGAGATTACAAATACCAATGAAAAGCTGGAAATTGTTAATGCAGAACACAACCGCGCCCACAAAGCTGCGCAGGAAAACGCCAAGCAAATCCTTCGCGACTACTATTTCCCGAACATGTCAAAACTGGCCAGAGAAGTTGTCGCGAATTCCAAAGTCTGCAATAAAGCCAAATAAGATCGCCAACCCAAGCGACAGCAGTCAGGAAGCACCCCAATTCCTTCATATGTAGGGGAGATGTTACATATTGACATTTTTTCTACCGACAAAAATATCTTCCTAACTTGCATCGATAAGTTCTCAAAGTTCGCCATCGTACGGCCCTTATCTTCTTGGGCAATAATTGATGTACGGGCCCCTATACTCCAATTGGTAAATTACGACAAAATTAGAACCATCTATTGTGACAATGAGGCTTCCTTCAATTCTGAAACGATTACGTTTTTGCTGAAAAACCAATACAGCATCGATGTCATTAATGAGCCACCGCTTCACAGTAGCTCCAATGGCCAAGTGGAAAGATTCCACAGTACCTTGGCAGAAATAGCCAAGAGCCTCAAAATCGATAAAAAAAAATTGACGACACTGTGGAATTAGTGTGGCGGGCTACAGCAGAATACAATAGATCGTTGAACTCAGTCACGGATTGTAGGCCAGCGGAAGTTATCCATGCCAGCTGCGACGAAGTCAACTCGGCTATTAGAGGCAAAATTGACAAGGCGCATCAGACCAACCTCGGCAGAATCAACACTTCAAGACAAAACAGAGTCTTTGAAGTTGGGGAAAAGGTCCTCGTGCGAAATAATAAAAGACTGCGATATAAGATGACGCCGCTCTATTTAGAATAGTAGCAGAACTAAAAACGTCTGTTCTCATTAAAGGGATTGTGGTCCATAAGGACACTAAAAAAATAAACATCTCCACCATCCATACTCGCTTTTATGTTAAGGGGCCCATCCACAGGCGAGCATGTTCGTCAAGATGCTCGCCTACTTGAATTTTATTTTCTCCACTAACTAGAGCCAACATTCGTGCGAAAATCATTATTCGATAAATTTGCAAACTATCAACATGTCAACGGACAATGACTGCGGCACTGTAATTGCACTTATGAAGCGAAAAAAAGGAAGAACAGTGTTCATCGAACTCTTTGTATTTTTTGAGTTGAACTTCTTATGCATTATTACGAAATTGCTTGTAGTGTGTGCATCGCTTTTGGCGTGCCATAGCGCAGGCTCATTTTTTAGGCTATCATTAAAATCTAGCAGGAATGTTTTGTTCATTTTGCTCTACCAAAACGTTTTTCCAACTGACGTTCGTGCCAACATTGCCATCCATTTGCGAGCATGTTGTTGCAAACGTTGTCAAAATAGAACGATTTCAATTCCATTTGAACATTTTGACGAACACAAAATTTGACAACGAACACTACCATCCACAGGAAAAATTTCGTCGAGCACAACATGTTCGCCGAACATGCTCTCCTGTGGATGGGCCCCTTTATACAGAACTCGATACTACTACAATCTCCACAGGCTTTTAAAACAAACGAAGCAGCGCTGATTGAAGAAAACAATAGGCAGGTTGTAATCAACACAGAGACACAGAAACACATTAACCAACTTACAGATACAGTAAAAAAGAGAAAAAGGGACGGGTTAGTTGACTCCGGCCACCTTTTCGAAACACTTCTAGCCAGGAATACAATCCTTTTTTCAGAATTACAAAATTGCATGCTCACAATCACACTTGTCAAGAACAATATTATAAATCCGGTTATATTTATTCACAACGACTTTAAATCTATCTTTGACAAAGAGTTCACGGAGGTCCCCATAGTTAGTCTTATGGCTGTATCTAAGATTAAAGTTTTTCAATCTAATGTTTTTTTCCATGTCATAGTTCAGTATCCTAAAGTTAAGCTTATTTGTAAAAAAGTCCTGCTCTTCCCTGTCGCACACTACCATACTATGCTACAAATAGAAGACAACATCGTGGCGGAATGCGATGACGGAATCCTAGCAGTCTCCGATTGCGCTTCTACCAACTTGGCCACATTTTACAAAAAGGCGTCCCACGACACTTGCGCCAGGCAATTACATGCAGGCGGGGCGGCTACATGCCGGACGCGGCCCAGCAATCTGGAACCCCTTACCTAGGATTAGGCCGTCAGCCAACGGGTACAACAGGGGGACCAAGCAATTGCGTGCCGTAACTGTGTACACCGCTGGTAGTGCGACTATACTCTCCACGTGAGGGCGGCTGGTAACAGGTCCCGGTAAGGTCATGTCTGTGCTAAGGATGCTGGCTAATGGTAGTCGGGCGGGGAGAAGAACACTCCCTTCCTTAAATCACCTTAATCCAAGGTGGAACAACATATGCCGAAGGATGCGTGTCCGAGGGGAGGCTCGGACGCTAATATGCGAACTCTTGGGGACCGGCCGACCTTCCAGTTTTAACCAGGTATATCGTGACAAGCGAGATGTGTCATGATGGACGAACCCCTTCCCGCCTACTCGTCGGACCAAAACATGAATACTACCTTACCAAATAAAAAGCTAAGTGGAGAACGGAACTCCCTAACTCCCTGACCCGTCAAACTCCAAGGCTCTCAAAAGCCAAGGAGTTGCTGAGATGAAGAAGCCCCCCACAGAGGGGCAACATCTGGAGGCGGGACGCGCCGGTGCGGAGGAGGAGGTTGCCAAGGCTTCTTCTTCCAAAGCGGGGCTAGCCATGGGACCACCGAACGGTGTGGAGAGGAAGACCCCAGGGTCAACCTCTAAACCAACCGGCGGGGCTCCAAAGGCGAACCCTGGTCCGGGAGCGTCTCACTCGACGCAGCGTAAAGGCTCTTATAAAGATAGGAGAAGAGCAGCCTTCGTTCTGATGAGGGCGGACCCATCGGCAGAGGTCCACGGAGGACCTCCCACTCGTTCGCCGAAGTGACGAAGGGAAGAACCCTAATTGGATGGGCTCATCCCCAAGGACCTTTGGCGACGAGTGGTTAACGAGTTGCATCGACGCTTCGTGGAGGAGATGCTACAGACCGGAGGACCGGAATTGCCTGCCAAGACGCGCGATCAGTAGAGACCTACAAGCGAATGGTAGCATCGCTTGGAGAGGTCTACCCCGGGGCTAAGCTTGTGGCGGTTGACTGGGAGGAGATCCCAAGCAAACCGAGGGCGCGAGTGTGGCTCACAGAAAAGCCAGCCGACCCTAAGACCATCCTAACGATGCTTAGGTTGTGCAATCCGACGCTTCCAACGGCAGACTGGAGAGTCTCCCTGGTTTCCTCTTCGCATCGGATTTATAAATACGGACCGTCACATGCTCAAATCCATACTTTAACCGGTGCTCCGACCTTTCCAGGGCTTTCACGGTCTCCTCGTTGAGTGTGAGGACGACCTGCCTCAGCAGCTGCCCTCCTGCTACTCAAACAGCTGTTGGAAGACAGAAAGAAGCACAATATAGCAGATAAACCTCCATCACAGTAAAGCGGCGTCAGCTGCTCTCCTACTTCACCTCGCCGATAGTGGAGCTGATGTGGCCCTCATCCAGGAACCCTGGATCCTTGGAGAAAGGATTTTTGGGTTGGGGGCGTCGGAGTATGAGCTCTGCAAAGCCGATACAACAGGTAAAAGGCGAACCTGCATCCTCACAAAAAAGAACCTTAGCATATTTTTGCTACCCAATTTCAGTAATGAAGACCACTTAGCCGCAGCCATAGAGAGCCCAAATGGCCCTCTAAGGGTGTGTTCGGCGTATATGGGCCTCGACCAGGAGGCCCTCCCCCCGCACACGCTACTCAAACAGCTGGTGGAAGACAGCAGGAAGCACAAGATCGACCTGATCATAGGTTGCGATGCCAACGCCCATCATCATCAGTGGGGAAGCACTGACACAAACGAGAGGGGTGAGTCAATCTTCGATTTTATCGTAGGCTTTAATCTTCTGGTGGGTAACAAGTGTACAGAACCCACCTTCATAGTCAACAGAAGGGAAGTACTTGGCATTACTCTTTACTCTGACTCTGATGGGGAGTCCTAGAGAAGCACTCTTTCTCGGACCATCGATACATAGTATTAGTGGTCAATTTTGAGAACTTTTATCGACTAACGGTACGCAACCCGAGAAAAGCAAACTGGGAGTTATACATGAAAAAACTAGAAAGTTCCTTGGGGAAACCTCTAACAAGAGACGTTGACAGTAGGAAAGCCCTGGATGCCATGGTGGACACGCTTACGGCAGCGTTACGAATGCCAGGGCATTCAATAAAGCTTGTCCCAAAATCAGATCGGGCAATAACAAGTCAAAGAAACCACCATGGCACAGTGGTTGCGCCCGTAGGCCATAAATCGAAAAATCGACTTGAAAATAATTATTGAAAATGTAAATAGTTTGTCTCTAAATTGACCACATTTTGTCATTGCAAGCTAGTTTTTTTCGGAAATCTAACGGGACATTCTAAAAATAGAATGCAAAGTGTGAACACGTGTTCAATTTTGCTGCTGCAGCTACGTTAGTGAGCTTTTCGTCAAAACAAAAGTGAAGTTTAAAAAGGTCGGACGTTCGCAAAAATTTACCAAATTTAATAATTTAAAATGCATTTTAAAGTTGAAGGTATTATCTTTAATAAATGGGTTTTATGAAATTTATCTGACTAATTAATTTTTTTTTGTGTATTTTAGATCTATTTACCCTTTTTTGTCTTTTTTGTAAACGTCTTTTTCATGTTTAGTTAAAGTTTTAGTTGTGATCCCACGAAATCCCACAAATAGTATGTATGTTAATGTGTTCGTCTTTGAGGGTACTGTATGCCTAAAATCAGCTGCAGAAATTTGCAGATGTTAATATAATCGAAAAAATACTGATGCTATCTAGCGTTTGCCAAGGAAAAGTTGTTCCTTATTGTGCTTTTGTTTTGTTCTCGTCGCTAGTGCTTGTAATGTTTTTGAAATATTTCTATTTACTTATATCATTGAAATTCACTTTTTAGGAGATTCCCATAAGTGTGCATTTACACGACTATATATTTTTAATCTTTGGTGTGCAGAACGCTGGAAGATTAAAAAAAAATATTGAAGCTATGCAAGAGCAAATTGAAAAGAACGGTTACATTCCCGAGCTAAGCCAACTACCAAAACGAATTTATTTCATATGCAAAAGAATGGCTACTTTTTGGAATAGATACAAACGGAAGAAAACTGCAATTATGCAATATTAATCAAGTTGATTATCAGAATACTTTTGTATTCTGATCCATTTATTACAGGACTAATGAAATTACCTTGCAAATTTAAGTCCAATTTAAAGAAATCAACTTTAGATTTGTTAGAAGAATTTGATTAACTATTATGTTTTCTTTGTTTTTTTGATTTTATTTATGTTTTGTTATTTTATTTGATATGGCTCCTAATTTGTTTACAAAAGTTTATTATTATTAATGTATTTTAATATTACTTGAAACTGGTACTTATTTCTGTTTACAATTTTTGCTATGACAGCAGTATGATAAAGTTTTCCGATTTGGACTATATTTAGCAAGCATGTATAAAACTGGCCACACGCATAAAATTTGTAAGTTTGGTTTACATATCTTGAAAAACAAAAAAGTTTTTCCTACTATATACTTATTTTTATCCTATCGTTCCTATGGCAGCTATATGATATAGTCGTACGATATGACCAATTTTTTTACTATGCATTTTAAATATTTTTTTAGAATTTTGGTGTAAATTTCGTTACAATATCTGAACTAGAAGTATTTATGGCCGCGGCTCAATACAAGCCCAACCACTGTGCATGGTGGTCGCAAACCCTTGCGACCTTTAAGACCAAGGCCCACAAGGCCTTTAATTTTGCCAGCAAGACAAACTCGGAGACAGCCTGGGAGACGTATAAAGCGAACCTTAGGCAATACAACAAAGAACTTCGTAAGGCAGAAAGAAATTCCTGGACCAAGTTCTGCACAAACATTCAGCAAACATCAGAGGCCTCCCGACTCCGGAAGGTCCTCGCAACAACTGCTTTAAATGTAGGATACATTAAAACCTCGGAAGGTAGCTGGACCACGTCCAGTAAAGGAACTCTAGAGGCTCTCACAATCCCAATTCCAAAATACGGTCGTATTCATACCCAAAGCGGGAAAACCATCGCACTGTACCCCTAAGGAGCTCAGACCTACAAGCCTTTCGTCTTGAGGAGGAAGGACGACAGGCTTATAGGCCTTAGAGGCCTATAAGACAATGGAGAGACTAATGAGCCTCCACATTAATCTTACTATCAACCCAGATGATATCTCGGAATCACAGCATGCGTATAGGAAGGGCCTATCCACGGAGACGGCACTCCACTAGATCACTACGTTCGTCGAAAAGGCACTTAGTGACGAGGACTGCGCACTCATTGCTTTTCTAGACATAGAAGGTGCGTTCAACAACATCCAACCAAGCTCGATAATCAATGCGCTGATGGGACTAGGAATAGATGATCAATCCGTACGCCTTATAAAGAAGATCCTGGTAAACAAGACTTTTGAGGCGTCACTAGGAGGAGAATCTATTCATAGATACGTCAGAAGAGACACTCCGCAAGGAGGCGTACTCTCACCAGAGAACTGCAAGGGTGTCAATTTTTGCCACCTTACTCACACCCCATACAACTGTTGTCTCGATGCAACTCATACCTGCTTTAGCAAAGTAAAAACCCCCACTCATCAAACATGTTGTGTGTGGCATGAGTGCTGGAATTATTAAGCATCCGGTCATACAGGTGCCGATGTTATTTTGACTTTTCACACTCGCACAAAAAAAGAAATTAGAAAGAGGCACAAATAACAAAAAAAGCAGGACGCAAATATGCATGAGTAGGCAAAACCCATATAAATCACCCAGGTGTTTCGGACACACCATGGTGTACATATATGTATGGGTGCACACATGTACACGCCTGTTTTTTAATTATTACTTTCTTTTGCGTTCAAGTTCATTTCATTTTTAATTATGTCTGGAAAGATTGCAATGTCGTCGGAAAAATTTAAAAATAAAATAGAGCGTGGTGAAAACACCGTAACTCCAGCACACAAAAAGTGGAAAAAGTGTAATATGGACCATATTAAGTGATATCCTACAAGAAGACCGAACTGTCCTTCAAGGCTGGATATTTTGCAATACATACAGAAAAGTTTTAAAATTGGTTGCCCACCAAACTTCGAATTTGTCAAGGCACAAATGTTGTCTGTCTTTGAGACATCCTAAGGAGGCAAAAAAAGTTTCGACGTTGGAATCAGCCATAGAAAAGTGCAGTGAATGGGTTGTTCAGGATTGTCGCCCGTTTTCGGCAGTAAGCGGGACTGGATTTCGAAACCTGGTGGAATTTTTTGTGAAAATTGGAGCTGCATATGGGGCGAATGTATATATTGACGATCTACTGCCTGACCTAACGACATTAAGCCGAAATGCTGAAAAAGAAGCAGAAGAACAGCGCAATTTCATCTCCAAGGAAATAAAAGAAGCAGTGGATAATGGGGAAGTATCGGCCACTATTGATATGTGGTCGGATCAATACGTCAATAGAAATTTTTTGGGAGTCACTCTTCATTACTTAAAAGACTTCAAAATGATTGACATCATTCTTGGACTAAAATCGGACTAAATACTACATTAAAGAATTCTTGCCCTACTCGATGGAATTCGAATTATACTATGCTTAAATCCATAGTAGATAACTGGACAACAATTAATAAAATATTGGGAGATACTGAATGGGTTACAAAACTTAAAAGCATTAACGTATATTCATTAAAAATAATATTGATTCTCCTTGACGATTTTGAGAGAATTTTCAAAGAACTGCAAACTTGTAGTTCTTCTCTATGCTTTGTGTTGTCGTCTATAACGAAAATAAAAACACTATGCGAATCACAGCCGGAAGATCAACGTAAATACGATTTGGGAAAAAAAACTTAAGTATTTGGCATAAAACTGAATTTTTTTTATATCCACCTGCAGCAATCATGGAACATGAGGATATAGTTGAAATTAAATGTTTCTGTTTAGAAAAAATGCATTATTTCAATGATAAAACAAATGAATTTCCCGGAGGCAATAGTTTTTCGAGCAATGAATCACGTCAAGGAAGTCCAAACGTCCAATTAGCAACAAGCTCTAAAAACCAAACAATTGTACCAAAGAATAAGTTTTTCTTTTCTCATCTGGTTGCATATTCAAATAATAGGAAAAGTTATTTTGAGGAATTGGAAAGTTATTGTACAGCGAGAGTTGCTTTATGCGAGGACTTTGAACCCATTGAATGGTGGCAATCCAAGAAAAGCTGTTATCCTCTTTTATCAAAATTAGCATTGCAACTTCTTTCTATTCCATCAAGCAGTGCAGCGGCCGAGAGAGTATTTTCATTAGCAGGCAATATTATAACCGAAAAAAGAAATAGATTAGGGCCTGACACCGTAAATAATTTACTATTTCTGCATTCCTACATAAATAAATTTCAATAAAGTATTTATTATATTAATTTATTATTTTGTATTAATTTGTTAAACAAAAGAAACCAAGAAGCGAAATAAAATAAGCTTATTTATTTAAATAATATAAAAAGCAGAAGGTATTGAGCAGAAGGTTGTGAAAAAACAACACAAGCGGAAGCATGTAAAAAAAAAACAAGAAAGGAAAGCTAACTTCGGGCGGAGCCGAAGTTGATATACCCTTGCAGTTAAAACCGGATATACATCGCAAACGTCGGATATAGTTGGCCGATCCTTATGAGAATATGATAATATAACCCAATTTATTATAAAACTAAATTTAAAACAAGTCCCAAACATCTATCTTTAACAATACCAAAGTTGGTATTTCTACCAAAAACCATTTCCGATCGTTCAGTTATATGGCAGCTATAGGATATTGTCGGCCGATTCTAATGAAATTTGGTAGGTTGTATCAACTAATCAAAAATAGAATCTGTACTAAGTTTCAGCTTTCTATCTTTAAAAACACGAAAGTTGGGTTGTTTTCGATGGTTCAGTTATATGGCAGCTATAGGATGGATATAGTCGGCCGATCCTTATGAAATTTGGCACGTCATAATATTTTGCAAAAAATAGCTCTTGTGTCTCTAACTCTCTCTAACTCTAAAAACACCAAAGTTATACCATTTCCGATCAATCAGTTATATGGCAGCTATAGGATATAGTCGGCCGATCCGGGCCTTTCCGACTTCTATACTGCGTGCAAAGGAAAGAAGGATGTGTGCAAAGTTTCAAGACGATAGCTTCAAAACTGAGTGACTAGTTCGCGTAGAAACAGACAGACAGACGGACAGACAGACGGACATGCTCATATCAACTCAGGAGGTGATCCTGATCAAGAATATATATACTTTATAGAGTCGGAGATGTCTCCTTCAACTCTAAAAACTATCAGGAGAAAAACTCTGCCTCAGCGGTAGCGCCAAGTACCTAGGGATTACGCTAGACAGGAAACTGGACTGGAAGTCAAACACTATGGAAGAGCTAGCAAGGCAACAATCGCGCTCTATACATGCCAAAAAGCCATTGGCCTTAAATGGGGAATGTCCCCAAAAATAGTAAGATGCCTTTACACAGCGGTCCAATCCTAAGACCAATACTTTTCTACGGGGTGGTGTCTGGTGGCCTGCTCTCACAAACTCCACAGTTAGAGAGAAACTTAGGAAAACGCAAAGGATGGCGGAGGTCTGTATCACAGCAGCCTACGTACTACACCGACTGATGCCCTAGACTTCATACTCGACCTATTACCGGTAGAGATAATGGGGACCAAGATAGCCACGCTATCGGCAATTAGGCTACGCGAGACGGGCATATGGAAAAGGACCGACTATGAACATACCAAGTTGGACCTACACCACTGCACGCCAACGGGGGCTTCAGACTACTGCGTACCTGTTGATAATCCCACCTTAAAATACAACGCCTCCTTTCCAACAAGGGAGGAATGGGCCACACAAATCCCGGGACCTGACGGTCCGCTCCATATTTACACAGATGGTTCAAAATTGAATGGCCAGGTGGGAGGCGGTTTCCATTGCGAACGGCTGTGTCTAAATGAATCCTTCAGACTCCCCGACCACTGTAGTGTGTTCCAAGCAGAAGTAATAGCCATCGGGGAAGCACTTAGATCCCCAGCACTTACTGACAATCGAGACACAATCTATATCCTCTCAGTCACTCAATGCCCTTGACGTATTCTCATCCAACTCCAGGACAGTAAATGACTGTCGCAGATCTCTTAACGAGATGGCAGAGAAGTATGACATCCACCTCATATGGGTCCGGACATAGGGACCACGAGGGTAATTGCGCCGCTGACGAACTAGCAAGAGCAGACCTCTACTACCAATCCTCTTCTCCCGGAGAAGGAACCAGTAGGCATCCCCTTAGCTACGTGTAGGCTAAAATGCAGGGATCACTTTGACCGCGCATCACTGAGGAATTGGAGAAATCCCCAAAACTGCAGGAATTCACGCATGATATGGCATGTCCGCTCTAGGAAGAGATCAATGATGCTTATGGCCCTTAATGGGCAGGACTGTAGTCTGGCAGTCAAGGCCATCACGGGACACTGGGTAATTGGATCACACGCGGTTAGACTAGCGGTGCCACATTATGATTGCTTCAGGAGCTGTGGGGATGTAGAAGAGGAAGAGACAGTCGCACACCTCCTGTGTCAATGCCCTGCACTGGGCCGCAGCCGACTCAAATTCTTGGGCGCAGCAACACTCACGGACCTAACAGACCACCACGCAGACTCGTAGCTTTCATCCGTAAATCTGGATGGGACCGCGAGCCGCCGCAGGAAGGATAGCACACTCTTGGGCACATCAGTAGATAGGAAGGGAGAGGTCCTTTTGTAGGACCTCTGCCTGTGCGGTATCACAAGGAGCCCCACCGGCTCAAGTGGATGGGGGTGTCAGTCACTGGCCCCGCATCGCCGCCTCAACCTAACCTAACCTACCTAGCATTACCATCGATGACGGTCCCACAGCAACCATAATAGGGACCCACGTTATTATTTTCGACAGGAAGGAGGTGATTAACGACTCCGTGTATTTTAACCTCAATTGCTCTGTGAAAAATAGCCCGGGAATCGCCTCTCCATTAAATAACATCACGGGACACGATCACATACTAAGTCTGCCATTACTACAACGGATGAACGAGCACAAACTGCGTCTGATGCAGGAGCTCAGAGAGGGCGTGTCGGCTGGAGGTGCACCAAGGATTTGGTTTGCCGCGGGATTCGCCGTTAGCCTCACACTGACATCCTGCTCCTGCGGGTTGGTCCTGCTCCAACAACACTGCAGGCGCAAACGAGAATAACGAATTACTATTATGGGCCGTGGCTTTGTCTCATTGGCTGACCGCGATCGTATGACTTCTGCAAAATGTGCATGGTCAGCGGTCTGCCACGGGCATCCGGTCATGCATGAGCTTTTGTTAATTCTTAAGTTCAGTTCATATTTTGTAGTCAATAAATCAAGAGCACCAGCTCCTACTAATGAAACTCCGACTTTTAGCTGTTAAATGTTTTATTAACCAATATACCGACTGAGTCTCTAGGCCAGCGGTATCGAAGGACAGTTCCCTTCCACCCTAATCTCCCTATCTCAACATAGGAGCAGTATGGCCAACCGGCTACGAACTATTGGAGACAGCAATCTCCCTTTCTCAACATAAGAGCAGAACGGCAGACCGGCTACGAATTATTGGAGACAGCGGCGACCCCACATCGACCATTCCCCTCCCCTCACACTCGTTAATTTATAGAAAGATTTACCGGACAGAATGATTTAAATGCAATTAAATTATTTTCGCAGAGGTCGATCATGTCTAAAAAAGGTGTACTTACTTGGAAAAACTTCGGAGCTAAAGATTTTTGGGATGCAAAGAGAGAACTATCAGAATACAGTTTAGGAAGTTTGCTACGTAGTCCCGTGGTGTTCTGATAGATATGTTAAGTGTTAGTGACGAGATTAGTTTTTTGAATTTGTGGACAAAGAAGAGGTGGAACGTTGGTTAGTGGTTCTAACTACTGGTTTTACTTCTTTATGGTACCAGACTGATGTTCTTGACGAAAATGTTCTCTCTAGAAAAAAACTAGGTAAACGAGCTGAGAGCCGCTAAACTGAGAGTCAAGCGCGCAGAGCTGGTCATTGATTTTTTTCTTCAAATCCGGTCTTAGTCTATCTCTTGAACAGCACGACAATTATCACAACAATAATGGAGGCCAGATCTACGGGAAATGGCATCCAAAACTAAACGCTTTTGCATAGCTAGCAGAGGATGGTAGGCTAGGATGAAAAATCATTATAATTATTAATTGCCTCCAAATATTTCACAGCACACGCGACGCGATACTGTTTTGTCTTAAATTGGCAAACACCGGTTTACAGCAAAAAAAACAAGAAAGGAAAGAAACTTCGGAAAGCCGAAGTTGATATACCCTTGCTGTTAACCCCGGATATATGTATATCGTAAATATCGGATAAAGTTGGCCGATCCTTATTATATCATAACATAACCCATTTTTTAGAATAATAAATATAAAAAAAGTTCCAAATTTCTATCTTCAAGAACACCGAAAATGGTATTTTTACCAAATTCTGTTAACTTAGTACACTCTAACTTTTTACACTCTATTAACTTAGTAGTAAATGACACGATTAAGGAGATTAAACTATACGATTAAGATTAGAATCCGATGAGGGTACTCCTGGAGGTAAAATACGATCATTAATTCAAAATGCGCTGAACACGCGCTGAAATTCTTGTGTAGATACTATGGAGTCCTTTTTAGGCTTAGCCTACAAAATGGCAGTGTTTTTGATTCAAAGATCCGAACGCATTAAGGGACAACCCGAAATTCTCAATGACTCATGGCTAGGCTTATGCCGCGACTTATGTAGTCTCCTATAGCCGTTTAAAAAAGCCACAGAGCAGATAAGCGGTGAACAATACGTCATTGTTAGCATGGTGATTCCACTCATTTCGCTATTAGAAAAAAAATAAAACAAATGAATATGGAGACAGACGAAGGAAAACTAGCCAATGAGGCGATTTGAAGGAATTCTGAGAAATGGTTCTAGTCGTTCCAGAACGACTTCGACGACTTTAAGAGCTCTCATTACAACTCCATCGCAATAGACTTACATAAAGAATCGGAAAGCAATAAGCTAAACCGCCATCAAATGTGTTGTGTGCCAGAGAACTGCAAAAATCACTACTTTCTTGATTTAATCATATGCGAACTTTTTCAATCAACTCAACTCACTGAACGAAACACAGTGGTGAGTAAAAATCAACTCATTTTGCCGTACGCATCATTCCAATCATCTTGTGTCCTCGGTTCAAAATTTCTCACTCAATTCAACTCACTGAACAAAAAACAGTGATGAGTGAAAATCAACTCATTTTGCCGTACGCATCATTCCGATCCAAAAAATGAGCAGGTGTATACGAAAGCATCAATGGGATCAACTTGAGTTGAGTGTGGATGACTAAAGCGACAAGACGACACAATGTGAGCGTTACGACTGCATGTACAATAACAATTTCTATGCCAGCTTCTTGTAGTTTAGCTTGTAGTTTGTAGCTTGTCCTTTTTTTTTGTTTTTTTTTGGTCACATTCTTCGTTTTGCTTCATATTACATTTTAGTACTTCATAATTAGTTGCATTTTGTTACTTGATGGATATGGAGGGTATCATTGAAAAAATTCGCGCAAATGAATACCAATTGGCTGCCCGACATAAGGGAAGAAGTAATATTTGGAACATATTAACAGAAATTGTTAAGGAGGATGGCGTTGTTCTGGATGGTTTTTTATATTGCCGGTCTTGTCATAATCTTGTGAAATTCTCACCGAAACAGACTTCAAATTTAAGCCGCCACAAATGCTGCAAGTTGCTTAAAGAGTCAAAATTGTTGACTACAGTGAAACCAGTGGACAAAAAAGATGCTATTGACGCATGTGTGGAATGGGTGACACAGGACTGCCGACCCTTTTCATCAATTAATGGCAATGGATTTAGGAACATGGCAAAGTTTCTAGTCAATATTGGTGGAAGGTATAAGGAAGGAGTTGATCTTGATGACCTGCTGCCTGATGCAACGACGGTGTCTCGAGCTACGCAAAAGTTGGCGGATGAGAAAAAAAACATGATTAAAGATGAGATATCCGAAGTTGCTAATAGTGGTGGAGCAACTGCCACAGTTGACTTGTGGACGGACAGTTACGTTCATCGCAACTTTCTTGGTGTCACCTTTCACTACCAAAAAGATTTAAAATTGGTAGATCTCATCTTAGGTGTTAAGTCAATGGACTTCGAGCGTTCAACTAGCACAAATGTTTTAAACAAGTTGAACACTTTGTTTGCTGAATTCGGCATATATAATTTGGACCAAATGAAGTTCGTTACCGATCGAGGCTCAAATATCGTCAAAGCTTTGCAGAATAATATTAGGTTAAACTGGAGCAGCCATTTGCTTGCCAACGTTTTGGAGAATTCGTTTAAGGAATCTAAAGAAGTTGATGAATTAGTAGAAATGTGCAAAAAAATTGTCAAATATTTTAAGAAAGCTAATTTACAACATCATCTACAAACATCTGTAAAAAATCAATGCCCAACAAGATGGAATTCGAATTTCACAATGTTTAAGTCTATTGTGGACAATTGGTTCAACATTAATGAAATTCTAATAGAAAAACAAGAAAGTCAGCGATTGTTGCTTATAAACATATCAACCCTAAAACAATTGGTAGACTTATGTAGCGATTTCGAAATAATTTTTAAGAAGCTTCAATTCTGCAGTTCTCCATCCCTGTGTTTTGTGATACCTTCAATTGAAAAAATGAGGCATATTTGCGCACCACAAGAGGAAGATGTACCGGCACTGGTAACATTAAAAGAAATGATATGTAATAACGTTAATGAAATTTGGATTCCAAATATTTGTGAAAATAACGCTTTGTTGTAAAATCATTTTCATTGAGTTGCATTTCACCTTCTTCTTCACACATTTCATCTGTGCAAAAAAAGTTCAGTTTGCGTGAATGAGTAAAATCATATTTCCATGAGTAAAATCATTCGAGTTGATTTTTGTGAGTTAAGTGCTATTCTTGTTCAAAAAAATGATTGTTGAACCGAATGAGTAGCGCCCGAAATCATTATGCTGAACACGAGCCGAACAATTTGGAGTGACACAAAAAATCGCTCGCACCTGAGTGGATTTAAAATCTATAAACAAAATGTGAGCGCATGCAAGATTGATTGGCTGATCCGAACAGTGCAATTATTCGGCTGTTGAGCGCGTATGAATTTTTTTCATTCACCCGAATCCGTTCTCTGTTGTGTGCGATGCAAGAAGCACGCACACATAAGGCAAAGGGTGTTATTAAAATTCCTAAAAACTAAATACTAGTCATTACATAATAATACTATTATTTTATAAAAGAATTTTATTGTCTTCTTATTGTGGGAGGGAAATTTTTATACCCTTGCAGAGGGTATTATAATTTTGTGCAAATGCTGTGAAGGAGACATCTCAGACCCTATAAAGTATATATATTCTTGATCAGGATCACCTCCTGAGTTGATATGACCATCTGCGTCTGTCCGTCTGTCTGTCCGTTTGTCTGTTTCTACGCGAACTAGTCTCTCAGTTTAAAAGCTTGTACACATCCTTATTTTCGCAGTATATAAGTCGGAAAGCCCAAGATCGGCCGACTGTATCCTATAGCTGCCATGTAACTGATTAATCGAAAATGGTTTAACTTTGGTGTTTTTAGAGTTAGAGAGTTAAAATTTTACTATTTTTTGCAAAATAATACGACCCATCAAATTTTATAAGAATCGGCCGACTATATCCATAGCTCTCATATAAATGACCGAAACTTTCGTGTTTTTCGGACTGACGGACATGCTTATATCAACTCAGGAGGTGATGGTGAAATTTGGTGGTGAAAGTCCTACAGGTCGCTAAAATTGAGCAATCTTCAAAATTTTGAACACATGTTTCTCAAGAAAATGTCCAAACCAGAACTGATTGAAAATATTATATAAACAAAACTACTATTTATTTAAGGGGGGACATCTGAGTAACAGGCGAAAAAAAGCGGATTTTCTGGAATTTTTGTTGGCCAAATGATTAATTATATTATATTTGAAGTACACAAAAAAATTGTCTTTGTTCGTATCAAGGATAAATCAAATCGGTGAAGATCTTCTTTACTTTTCGCTTGATTTGTGGCTAAAAAAAACTCAACTTTTTAAAAACAATTTTTAAAGGTCCGCCATATTGTAAAGTTTTGAGCAAAGTTAATAATCCTGGCCGAACACCTAACGTCCTTAATTTTTGATCTAGAACAAAAAATCAAGTTTGGTTAGTTTCTGTACATCAACGGCTATCGACACACGTAGGATTTTTTCGATATATTGATTTTTTGTAAAATGGTGAGTTATTAAACAAAATTTTCAATTTTGACAAACAAAAAATAGCAGTATTTGGGTCTAGATCATGGGTTGGCCCCCAATACATTGATATGTTTTTAACGCATTAGTATTAGTAACGAATGACGTTTCACACATTTGTACTGTGTGTGTGTGGCAGAGCTCGGGCAGAATTTCCTATGAACGCGGGATAGGGCCGTGTCCCACCGCCAATAACTTTTGAATGGATTGTAGGATTTGATAAGAATGTTGTTGAAAATATTTTGTTTGGAGACTCCAATCTCCGCCATATCCCAAGTTAAGTACACCTGGCCCTCGCTTAACACAGACTCTTTTAGCATGAACTCGGCCTTACACGGATACAAATTTGCAGCCATCCCTTTTTTAACACGCTAAAAACCTCGTTCTTACACGATTAAACTATCGAAAATGACTGATTTTTTTTATAAAAAGCTCCTAAAGAAGAAAACATGTTGAAAAAAACTGCCTTAAACTGTAAATGAGCAAATGCACTTAAAATTTAATATGGATAGAAACATATGATCTCCTTACTTTTTTACAATTTTAAGCTTCAACAAAGTTTAACCTGTCAATTAATTATATGAAGAAACTTTTTTAATGTAATACCAACTTTTAATTTTAAAAATATGAATGTTATGCATTTATTAAAGGCATATGCATAATAACTTTTACTTAACTTTGAACGAATGTATGAAACTTTAATAAAAACATACCAAATTTGAACAATACAAAATTTTTTCTGCTGCCAATTTTGAATTTTTAGAACGTAACCCCTCATTTTGTACTGAATCCATGTTTCGCTTAACACGAGGTTTTCTAGGAACGTACGTCACCCATGGACTGCCGTCCACAGTGATCGGTGGGTAAAGGGATACTTCAATTTTCGATCCCGTTGCAGAGTTGTAGCTCTAAGAAGGAATGCGTTTTAACGGACCTCAAAGAAACCACTTTTTTGTATCTGGCTATCAAGATATTAAAAGAACGAATTGACCAATCGCCTTCAAAGCAGATGTTGTCTAGGACATGTCCTGGACATAAGAGGCTATCACTTTTTATCCTTAAAAATTGGGTTAATTAAAAAGGAAACTTACAATTTTACATTATTTGAATAATTATCTTTATCTTTGTAGTGTGTGAATTTCCAACAGGGCATTCATATCACAGGGAAGAATATCACATAGAAATTAAGATCTTTTTAAAAGCTTAAAGTTTTGTATCCATTATACTCCGGTCACCTTGGATAAGTGAACGAAAAATATCACGCAAATTTTATCTATTGGTTTTTGGCATATCGAGATAATAGTGCAGCATCAGTTATGTGAAAGCTTTTTAGAGCTTTTTATTCTAGCATAGTTAGGGCTAGAATTGCATAGGGAAGCTTAGACATTAACTTGAATTCGTTTAAGAGATAAGGCTGCATTATATTATAAGCCTAAATTTATAAAAAGTAAACTCGTTTTTATTATAATTACATCTATGGAAGAATTTATTAAGCCCAGCGAAATTTGCTGCGGATATCAGTGAAATAGTGATTTAGTGATTTTAAGCAAGGTATGTTTTGGAGTTAGTACAGTGCAGTTTTCTTTAAGGGGTTACGCCACCCTGACCGCGTGGAAACGGGACGGTTTTTCAGGAATTTCTTGTGACTAAACTAGTTGAGATAGGATTTTTCCACTTTTATTTCTATTCAATACAACTAATGAGCTTTATAAATTCTAAAAAAAAACTTTTTTTCAATGCAAAATGGCGGAGATATGAACATCGGCGATCATCGGTTTTTCCGGAGTGCTCCTTGATGGTGGGCATGATTCACGTGTCAATTTTCATCCCAATCAAGTGAACAAATTTTTTTTTTAAAAAGTGATAAATTTGGAACAGAGTGACGTAGCCGTTAAGGGGTTATATACCTTTTTGAGCGAAAAAATTGAGGGAACTTTGGATTTTTATTTCGTGTGTGTAGCAATTATTTTATGACACTGAAGTTATTTTTTATTAAAAGTACATGTTTTTATTGAAACAATAAGCGTTTGTTCTTAAAAAAATATAAACAATTTACAAAGTTATGGCAATTCTCTCGGAACCCTTTTTTTTTATAGCGGCTTGCGGTGACCACGATAGCAGTCCAGCCGGTCAACAAAAATCCAAAAACCAAAATTTTTTTATTAGTATAATATTATATCCAGTTCGTGAACGATTAGTTTCAAGAATATTTGGTTTTTCCTGCATACAGTAAACATTTTTCCAAAAAATTGATGTTTTCAGTTCTAAAAATTTTATTAAAAAATTTTTATCTGCGAAATAAAAATGGACGCAAAAAAACTGAATCGTTCACGAACTCGGCACAATCATTACGAATAATTTAAAAAAAAATTGAAGAAGATCGATCAAATAGTTTTTGTGTAATCGTGGTCACGGCGAAGGCACTTTTGGAAAAACACGACTTTGAGATAATCGCATTCAAAGTTGCTTGACGCTGTCCGCAGCCGTGACGAACCGCGCCTCAAAACGCTGCTTTCCTATCGAACTATTATTCGGATCTCCATAAAACTTTGGGAAAATATTCTCTAGGAGATATACTTTAGGATTCAGCAAAAAAAAATTTTTCGTTTTTTTTAAGAAAAACAAGAAAGCAAAGCTAACTTCGGGCGGAGCCGAAGTTGATATACCCTTGCAGCTAAAACCGGATATATATCGCAAACATCGGATATAGTAGGCCGATCCTTATGAGAATAGGAATATATAATCCAATTTATTACAATACAAAATCTAAAAAAAGTCTCAAGCTTCTATCTTCAAAAATACCAAAGTTGGTATTTCTACCAAAAACCATTTCTGATCGTTCAGTTATATGGCAGCTATAAGATATAGTCGGCCGATCGTTATGAAATTTGGTAGGTCGGATTAACTGATTAAGAATATAATCTGTACCAAGTTCCAGCTTTCTATCTTCAAAAACACGAGAGTTGGGTCATTTCCGATCGTTCAGTTATATGACAGCTATAGGATATAGTCGGCCGATCCTTACGAAATTTGGCATGTCATAATGTTTTGCCAAAAATAGCTGTCATGTCAAATTTGAACTCTCTAACTCTAAAAACACAAAAGTTATACCATTTCCGATCAATCAGTTATATGGCAGCTATAGGATATAGTCGGCCGATCCGGGCCGTTCCGACTTATATACTGCGTGCAAAGGAAAGAAGGGTGTGTGCAAAGTTTCAGGACGATAGCTTTAAAACTGAGAGACTAGTTCGCGTAGAAACGGACAGACAGACAGACGGACAGACAGACGGACAGACGGACAGACGGACAGACGGACAGACGGACAGACGGACATGCTCATATCAACTCAGGAGGTGATCCTGATCAAGAATATATATACTTTATAGGGTCGGAGATGTCTCCTTCACTGCGTTGCACACTTTTGGACAAAATTATAATACCCTCTGCAAGGGTATAAAAAGGTATATAACCCCTTAAAGAAAAAAAAAAAATTACGAAAATGAGAGCACTTCAAAAATTGACTCAATTTTTTTGGCCAAAAATTTCGTACTAAAAATTGCATAAAAAAATTATCCATTGGATCGAAAAAATCCTACGTCACTCTGTGGAAAATCTATGTAAGAAGATGTGTTTCAATTTTCAAGTCAATCGGTTGAACAGTTTTTGAGTTATCATGCCCACCGTCTTGAAAATAGTGGTTTCGAGAAAAACGCAAAAGAAGAAAAAGATGTGTCTTAGGTGCCCTCCTGCCGTGCCGACTTCAAATAAACATAACTTCCATAATTATCAAGATATTGTCTTCGGGGAAGTCTTAAAATACGCGTAAGAATATAGTCTTTTAAATTAAGTAAAAAAACAACTTGACATTTTTTGAAAATTTCAGGGTGGCGTAACCCCGTAAAGAATTATTTTTTCCCCAGTGCCACGTGCCAGTGCGGCTAGTACGAGATTACGTAAACGGCTAGTACGAGGTTATGCAATGGGCTAGTACTAGATTATGCAATCAGCTAGTCTAAGTAAGGAGCTAAGGAATGCACCAATATTCGACCGGAATTAATTCCGACAGAATCGGATGGAATCATTTTCATACATTTTTGGAGTCGATAGGCGGCTGCAGTGCAGTTTTTTTTTGTGACATAATGGACACAATAGTTTCGCTTCACGGAGAAAAAGCTCCTGCGAATCCCATTCTATTAGCAGTGAAATTGTATAAACATTGGCCTGCTTAATTATTACAAAGCTTTTCAGTTTATATTTTGCTTATTTTATTATGGAGTTTTCGCGGAAGAAAACTTCCCTCGCACCTTTTTAAGTTTAATTATAATTTTGCAAATAATTAAATGTATAAATTTCTAATTATTTGAATTATTCCTAATTATTACTAATTATTTACATTTTCTTGATTAATTTTAGTATAAATAAATATACATTTATAATATATAAGTCACTATGAATTTAAAAGAGAAACATTTGAATTTAATTGAAGTACGAACTTTGCGATAATATTTGAACATAGCGAAACAAATTGTATTGTAATATTTTTTTATTAAATATTTTTATAAACATATATAGCATTCCTGTCCTTGAGCTCATCGGCGGTGAACTTCGGTAAGTGGATACCACTGAAAGAATTTATATATATTCTGTTGACTTATGGGGAGGTTCTTTTGGATTTTTTTGAAAAAATCGATTTTTATTTTTTAAGAAAATAAATGTTACATATGTGTAGACATATACGTGCCAAGGGATATTTCGATACGACGCGTATTTCTTGAGCTTGAGCGTGTCAAACATACCCATGATAACAAGAAAGCTATCTCAAGGCAATGTTTCTAAAAACTTTAAACGCGTTTTTCTCGGAACCATGTTTTCAAACCTCTTGTCGCGCACAGGGCTCGTTCTATTGATCCGATTTCCTTCCTTCAAAAAATTTTTTAACGTACATACTTTTTTGTATGCCTTATACCTAAAATTGGCATAAAAAATTATTTATTTATAAATTTTAAACGAGATCAAAAGAGAAAAAATGTCAATTTTTTTTTAAACGTCCATGAAATTGGTTTATTTTTACCAAAATTAATTGTCGTTAGGTATAAGGCATAAGAAATTCCATCAATTTTAATAAATTATATACATTTCTAATTTCCGTTCACTACCAGCAACCCGACACTAGACAAAGCAGAAATATAGAGGTCGACGAGATCCGCCATTTTAAATTTCCTGAATATTGAATATTTTTTTTAATCGTTAATAAACAACAAATCAAAAGTTCGAAATCATAAGTTCGTATGTCTTTTCATTTTCCCGCAATCCATTCTCAAAGTTTGCTTAATTCTCGGAAAAATCTAAAAGAACCTCCCCTTAAACAGTAAATTTTGAATCTATATCCTCGCAAACTTATTAATTTTTAATCTAAAATGTAATTAAAACTTAATTCTTGAACTTAACTCAATAATATTAATTCTTCTTATATATATATATCTAAATTATAAACATGAATTATAATGAAATTATTTGTTATAGATTTTAAGGAAATATTACTTTATTTAAATAGAAATCCCTAATTGGTAAAATGAATCAAGTTTATATGAATATTTCTTTGAGTATTTTGGAAGTTGTGAAGGCTTAATGCTCTAACCGTTCCGCCACCGAACCCCCAAATAGCAATGCTGGAACCACAATAGGTATCACATAGGATTATGATATGGGGCGAATCAAACGACGTAGATCTCGCCAAGGTCGGGTGGGTTAAGACTAGGGTATAATGAACAACGTCGTATCGGGATGGTTTGTATGTCAATCAACCCGTATTCAAAAGTATGATGTTAATAAATAAAAAGAGACCATAGCCTTCTAGCCTAAAATCACTTTCACTTTTACACAAATTTGTACCAAACCAAACGTACAAATTTGTACCAAACCAAACCCTTAATAGACTCTTTTAAACTGAGCAATTATAAAGCATAAAACCCAACAGATTGATGGACGGACTGACATATTTTTTTTTTTTCATGGATATAAATGCATAACAAGCATCGAGACAAAATAAATCTCAAATATTAAAGGCGGTGCAAAATACAGAGAAAGGTTTGGAGGACTTTTTTAATAGTTTGAAAAATACTTACCAGCAGCACTTTGACCATACTGCTCTAGATCCTTTGGGGAAATGTGGGAAAGAGGAGTACCTGGATTGCTGTTCAAATTAAGGGTTAAAGAGTTGTTTGATCCGTTATTGCGATTTCGATTTGAAGTATGATTTAAAGATGGTAAGACTTCTCCTTGAAAACAGTTCTTAGACCCACTAAGAACTCCTGTGCTAGGTTGAGCCGTTGATGTCGGAGCTCCTATATTAGGAACAACAGAAGCCGGAGCCGTTCCTGGCAAAGAGGTTTCTATGTTTGGCGATTTGGACGGTAATCCCATGCTTGTGCCAGTTGTACGAGGTGAAGGCAGGGATGAGTTATTTGGACTCGATGGATTCGGGGACTGAGAGTCAATTGGCACTGATGCAGACCGTTGCGTGGAGTGATAGGGTGGTGGAGGACCCTGCAAAGATCGCACCTGATTATTAGTTGTGGAGCCACCATTAACAGATGATTGTTGATTAATTGATGTCGCTCCTGTCCTTACTTTTGTGCATTTTAGTCGCTCATCAAAGAACTGCTGCTGCAACTTAGACCACTCCATTTGCGTTACTCCTGTTTGGAGTCCTTGGTTCAGGCCTTCTTGATTTGTTATGTTTTTAGGCATATCTGTCCCAGAACCAATAACGCTTGCGCTGCAGCTTGTGTTGCCAAACGGTGGTAACAAGTCAGTGGAATTTAAAGAGCTTTGCATATTAACGCTCATTGTATTAGCAGAACCCCCTGTTGCAGATGAAACTCCGGATCCTGGTCCACACTGCAAGCTGTTCTTTTGACTATTGTTGCAGGCCATCACTGACCCGATGTCTGCCATTACATCAATGGGCAGAATAGCATCCTCCGTAATTCCTGATGGCTGTCCACTAATGAGTTCTGGCTTAATTGTACCCGGCAAAGTCATTTGACGCAATTGAGGATTTATTACAGAACCTACTCCGCTCCCTGAAGCACCAATCATTATGTCACCTGGTAGCTTTGCCATATGATTTGATACACTAACATCGACTGAATTTTCGTGTTCGGGAAATAAAAACTGATTCATTTTTTTAATTTTTGCCAATTGCTCTTCTCTGTGTTGTCGCTGTTGTGGTGTAAGATTTTCATCGGGTACCTTTACCCCCTGTAATGAAACAATATTGTTCTCGAGGGTCAGACACGAATCGCTACCTTTTTGTTCCGCTCCCAAATCTACGCCAGCTGCCTCCAGAAGCTTAATAGCATGTGCCTCACCGGAAGCGCTGCTTCCGTCTAAATTACTTTGAGAATTTGAAACGGAGCCACTAACATTACCATTGGGACCGCTGCTGTCTGTTCCACTTTCCCAGCACATAAGATCGCTATCATTAGATAAAGGATTTGACTGCTCCGTAAATCCACTATTATTCGCGTTCAAAACGTTACGTTTAAGATTATCCGTTTGACCGGTAGGTGGTTTTAAATTTCCAAGGGACTTCGGTTGTAGATGTTGCTGAACTGATGTTTTTGAAACCGAAGAATTGGGTGCCATTGATCCACCTGACGTAAAACCTATCCACGGCATCCCCAACGAACCGTGTCGTTGCAGCTTGTTCATTTTCAGCGGATTCTTCATAAAAAAATCTTCAAGAAAGCTCTTAGTTGCTGGTTGAGTGCAATGATAGGCAATTATTGTTTGGAAATGACCATTTAAAACTGATTCAGCTCCTTTGTTTGCCAGCTGGGTAGAAAAAACATATATATGATTTTGCTGTTGCATATAGTCTAAGCAGTTTCCTACTCCTGACGGATTAACTGGCAACGTATTGGTCCCACCAGAACCAACTCCAGTTCCCACACCAGAGCATTGCGATAAGCCAGTACCATGGGAAGAATTAAAGCCAGTAGACAATCCGGTGACATGAACGTTGTTTAAAGATTCATTTATTACATCGGCGTTTAATTGATTGCACGTAACGGATTCCATTCCAATTTCTTCATTATTTAGGGTCATTGATAGAGCCTTTTCGTTTAAATTATTGGTCATCTCGATTTTTACTGAATAAAGTAAAGCATTAAATAAATTAATACACATGAAAACAAGAAAGAAAAACTATCTTTGGGCGGGGCCGAAGTTGATATACCCTTGCAGTTAAAACCGAAAACATCGGATATAGTTGGTCGATCCTTATGAGATAATCATAATATAACCAAGTTTTTACAATAAAGCTAAAACAAAGTCGCAAGCTTTTATCATGAAAGATACCAAAGTTGATATTTCTACCAAATACCATTTCCGATCGTTCAGTTATATGGCAGCTATAAGATATAGTCGCCCGACGCTTATGAAATTTGGTAGATTGGGTCAACTACACTAAATATAATCTGTACGAAGTTCCATCTTCAAAAACACGAAAGTTGGGTCATTTCCGATTGTTCAGTTATATGGCAGCTATAGGATATATTATTATTCCAAAAATAGCATTCATGCAAAATCCAAATTCTCAAACTCTAACAATACCAAAGCTATAGGATGTAATCGAATGATCCCGGCCGTATATATCCCGGCCTTCAGACAAAGAAGGATGTGTGCAAAGTTTCAAGTCGATTGCTTTAAAACTGAGAGACTAGTTTGCGTAGAAACAGACAGACCGACATGCTCATATCAACTCTCCTTGATATGATGGAGAAGGAGATGTCTCCTTCACTGCGTTGCACACTTTTGACCAAAATTATAATACCCTCTGCAAAGGTATAAACAAAGATCATCCATTAAACAAGAAAGGAAAGCTAACTTCGGGCGGAGCCGAAGTGTATATACCCTTGCATTTAAAACCAGATATATATCGCAAACATCGGATATAGTTGGCCGCTCCTTATGGGAATATGAATATATAATCCAATTTATTACAATACAAAATCTAAAAAAAAGTCCCAAACTTCTATCTTCAAACATACCAAAGTTGGTATTTCTACCAAAAACCATTTCCGATCGTTCAGTTATATGGCAGCTATAAGATATAGTCGGCCGATCGTTATGAAATTCGGTAGGTCGAATAAACTGACCAAAAATAGAATCTGTACTAAGTTCCAGCTTTCTATCTTCAAAAACACGAAAGTTGGGTCATTTCCGATCGTTTAGTTATATGGCAGCTATAAGATATAGTCGGCCGATCCTTACGGAATTTGGCATGTCGTATTATTTTGCTCTCATGCTCTCCAAAAATAGCTCTCATGTGAAATTTGAACTCTCTAACTCTAAAAACACCGAAGTTATACCATTTCCGATCAATCAGTTATATGGCAGCTATAGGATATAGTCGGCCGATCCGGGCCTTTCCGACTTATATACTGCGTGCAAAGGAAAGAAGGGTGTGTGCAAAGTTTCAAGTCGATAGCTTTAAAACTGAGAGATTAGTTCGCGTAGAAACAGACAGACGGACACACGGACATGCTCATATCAACTCAGGAGGTGATCCTGATCAAGAATACATATACTTTATAGGGTCGGAGATGTCTCCTTCACTGCGTTGCACACTTTTGACCAAAATTATAATACCCTCTGCAAGGGTATAAAAATTTTAGGGGAAAAATCATAGAAGCACAAAAAATAACGTATTAATCCGTAGATTGTAACTTTGGATGAATATTCCAAAGATATGGTAACGGCTAGATGACAGTTTTTAATTTGAAGTGATATACAATGTATACATACATTTAAAAATTGTTATGTACTAAAAACAATATTGGTCAACGCAATTAAACGGCTTACATAATTTAATATATGGCAAAATTTGATCAATTTCTTCTCTTAGGTGCACCGCTGAACTTATGATGAAACGTATGTTTGTTTTGTACTTTGGTTCAGGGGAACCTAAAGTTATGGAGTAGGTGAAAAGATTTTTAGCAGTTGGCCTGTGATATTAAACCGGTAGTAGAAAGCATGTTGTATGTAAGAGATTTGTTTCAATTTCCATATTAAGTGAACTTTTAATTCTACTTAAGGGGGGGCATCTGAGTAGAGTTTTGAAAAAATCGAAAAATTTTTTTTTCGGTTGAAGAATTTTTTAGGGTCTTAGAAATAACATATCAAAAGAAAGAGTCCGGCAATAGTGTCTAAGTGGCCAAATTTTACATTCTGCGGCGATGCCTCACAGGTTTATCCCACAGTACGTACAACTTTAAACGCGTTTTCTCGAAACCGCTTTTTTCGAGCTGGTTGAACACATAACTCGAACAACTCTTAACCTATCGATCTAAAATGTATACTTTTAGATGTATAATGTATATTTGACAGTATACTCAGAATACCTATGTCTATCGACACACGTAGGATTTTTTTTTTATATTGCTTACTTTTTTTTTATCAACAATTTTTTGACGTTTTTTGTTTGTGAAAATTGAAAATTTTTAACCAAACATGATTTTTTGTTCCAGATAAGATCAAAAATTAAGGACGTTAGGTGTTCGGCCATGGACCCCCTTTAAAAAAATAGGTTCTATAAATAAAGTCTGCAGAGCCGCCATTTTGTTTTCGATTTATTAAAAAAAAATTTATTTTGTACTTTAAATATAATATAATAAAACCTCATTTACAAATTTTCGATTGGCTTTCGATGGTAACGGACTTTTTTCCTTTTTTATGCAATGGAAATACAGCCTGGTACTCCATCGGAACCTAGCGAATAAACGGGTTTAACCCTTAGAAAATCTGTTAATAAGCTATTCTCGGAGAAAAACGGACAGAAAATATTATAATATTTGCTGATGTAATGTTATATGCGTAGGGCTGATCAGTCAATTTAGTAGGAGAGTAAGCTTTTAAAAAAATTTTTCGAATAGATAGGCATTTTTTTGCAAATGCTCATGAATACGGAGTTGTGTGTGACTGCTCACGCCATAAGGTTCCGTCCCAGCATAAGCAAAAGGCAATTACAATAACAATTTTTCGTGTTTTGCCTATTCTCTTCAATCGTACTATTCCGAATGCATTTAGTTGTTTGAGTACCGTAAACTTTTCACTGCAAGAAGTTCATTCTTGTTTTTGTTTCTGCCAAAAAGGTCGACCTGAAGCGATGAATTTCTTCTTCGCAGAACATTTTTTTTTAAGTAAGAAGCTCTGCATAATTTGTCATGTTTTTTTTAATTGCTGTAATAAAAAGTTTTTTTTTGTATTATATTGATATTTTTAAACCCCTTGTGAATGTTACTATAATTTTATTTTTCAGTGCACCCACATGGATGGGATGATTTTTTGCATTGGTATGAGAGTTTGCTTTCCCGTATGCAGAGTTTGGGCAACACTCGTTTACAAAGTTATAAAACTGCTTCGGATCTTGAGTAATTTGATCCAGCAGCGGCGATTATAATTCCTGTGACATTCCGAGTTATGCACGGTCAAATTTGACCGAGCTAGTAGATATCTTGAAAAATTTATACCACACTCTTTTTTTATATTTAAGTAAGAGCCTATTTTTAGTATGTTTGAAGTTTGTGAGGCACATTGTAAACCAAGGAGGATTTGTGAGGATTTGAAGTGGACGGATATTTCCATTGCACACATGAGGCAAAAAATGTATATTATGTATGGTACAATTATAAGTGATAAAGATGGTGAGTTATCGACATTGGACCACTTTAGTTCTGGGATATTAAAGTCACCCAGAGCTATAGCTGGTCACGATCGGTCATAATTTTTAAAATGGATTGATTAGCAGACAAATGATGCCAGTATGTGGGCGGTTTGGACGAAGGCGATATGTATAAAGATTTAAATGTATAAAGGTCTAGCGGACAACATGATTTTAATGCCAAACTCTTGTAATTTCACCTCTTCAGAAGCAAGTTCGAAGTCTACCGAAATGAGGTCTCTACCCCCCGTACTCGTACTTTCTTGGAACAACTTCGAAGCTAAAGATCTCCGGATTAAACCAAGTTACCTAGTATTCAAACCCTAGTATTCAAATATGTAAGTGTTAGTGACGAGATTAGTTTTATAAATTTGTTGACAGAGAACAGGTGGAACGTTGGTCAGTGGTACTAACATGTGGAAGTTTCACACCCACTGGCTGATGTTCTCGGACGAAAACCAAAAGTGTCCGTTACGACCGTAATATATGGCGAGCGCGTTCATACAAATCGAGCCGCAAAACGGAGAAAACTTCGACTCGAGGAAAAGGAAAATGTAAGCCCTTAGTGAAAACGAGAGGAAGCGAGCATACTAGATGCAGCAAGATGAAAAGGCGCGAGCGGACGTAACCCTGTCTATTTGCATTATTTGTTATATCATATATCATTTTTTAGAACAAGAAAGGAATGCTAACTTCGGGGGGAGCCGAAGTTGTTATACCCTTGCAGTTCAAATCTGATATATATCGCATCGGATATAGTTGGACGATCCTTATCATAATATCGTAATAAAACCAATTAATTACAATAAAAAATCAAAAAAAAAAGTCCCAAGCTTCTATCTTCAAAAATACCAAAGTTGGTATTTCTACCAAAAAACATTTCCGATCGTTGAGTTATATGGCAGCTATAGAATATAGTCAGCCGATCTCGCCATTTCGACTTATATACTGCGTGCAAAGAAAAGAAGGGTGTGTGCAAAGATTCATGTCGGTATCTTTTAAACTGAGAGACTAGTTTTCGTAGAAACAGACAGACGGACATGCTCATATCAACTCAGGACGTGATCCTGATCAAGAATATATATACTTTATAGGGTCGGAGATGTCTCCTTCACTGCGTTTCACACTTTTAGACAAATATATAATACCCTCTGCAAGTTTATAAAGGATGCGCTCAACGTCTTGAAGATTATTTTGACTTCTATTGCCCAATAGAGTAAGCAACCTTAATGAATAAAAAAATTTTTGGTTAAAAAAAAATTTGAAACTTAAAAATTTTGGCGTTAGCCAAATGTGACATGTGAATGAGACATTCCGATCTACCAAATAGGTGCTCTAGAATCTACCAGTAGGTGGATCCACCACCAAAAGGCGCTCTAGAAGAAACCCTACTCCCTCTAAAACCCTGGGCAAAGGAAAAAACAGGTACTTCAAACTTTTCAGACATATTTATGATACTTGAAAGATAATGGCGTTAAAACTTTGAAGCAAATCCGGAAGCAGGACTCAAGGAGATGTAGACCAATGCACGAAACATGAACCTCGCTGGCGACTTTTCAAAATCGTCAAAAACAAAAAAAAATTTAAACATTTTCCTGTTTAGTAGGAGTGTGGTCACGGAAGAGACTACTTTTATTGAAATTGATCAAAAAAACAAAATGCTAATTTTCGTACTTTTTCGTCGATAGGTTGGCCGTCAGCCAACGGGTACAACAGGGGGACCTACACGCAAGCAATTGCGTGCCGTAACTATTTACACCGCTGGTAGTGCGACTATACTCTCCACGTGAGGGCGGCTGGTAACAGGCCCGGTAAGGTCATGTCTCTGCCGAGGATGCTGGCTAATGGTAGTCGGGCGGGGAGGAAACTCCCTTTCTTAAATCACCCCAATCCAAGGTGGAACAGCATATGCCGAAGGATGCGTGTCCGAGGGGAGGCTCGGACGCTAATATGCGAACTCTTGGGGACCGGCCGACCTCCCAGTTTTAACCAGGCATATCGTGACAAGCGAGCTGTGTCATGATGGACGAACCCCTTCCCGCCTACTCGTCGGACCAAAACATGAATACTACCTTACCAAATAAAAACCTAAATGGAGAACGGAACTCCCTAACTCCCTGACCCGTCAAACTCAAAGGCTCTCAAAAGCCAAGGAGTTGCTGAGATGAAGAAGCCCCCCACAGAGGGGCAACATCTGGAGGCGGGACGCGCCGGTGCGGAGGAGGAGGTTGCCAAGGCTTCTTCTTCCAAAGCCGGGCTAGCCATGGGACCACCGAACGGTGTGGAGAGGAAGACCCCAGGGTCAACCTCTAAACCAACCGGCGGGGCTCCAAAGGCGAACCCTGGTCCGGGACCGTCTCACTCGACGCAGCGTAAAGGCTCTTATAAAGATAGGAGAAGAGCAGCCTTCGTTCTGATGAGGGCGGACCCATCGGCAGAGGTCCACGCAGGGAGAAACCCCCCAGGCTAAGAAGAGGGAGGCCCAGCCGCAGCCGTCTAACCACTCGTTCGCCGAAGTGACGAAGGGAAGAACCCTAATTGGATGGGCTCATCCCCAAGGACCTTTGGCGACGAGTGGTTAACGAGTTGCATCGACGCTTCGTGGAGGAGATGCTACAGACCGGAGGACCCCCACCAGAATGCGCAGACGCAGGATAGTATCAGGGTAGCGTCAAGGTAATTGCCTGCCAAGACGCGCGATCAGTAGAGACCTACAAGCGAATGGTAGCATCGCTTGGAGAGGTCTACCCCGGGGCTAAGCTTGTGGCGGTTGACGATGCTTAGGATGTGCAATCCGACGCTTCCAACGGCAGACTGGAGAGTCTCCCTGGTTTCCTCTTCGCATCGGATTTATAAATACGGACCGTCACATGCTCAAATCCATACTTTAACCGGTGCTCCGACCTTTCCAGGGCTTTCACGGTCTCCTCGTTGAGTGTGAGGACGACCTGCCTCCGCAGCTGCCCTCCTGCTACTCAAACAGCTGTTGGAAGACAGAAAGAAGCACAATATAGCAGATAAACCTCCATCACAGTAAAGCGGCGTCAGCTGCTCTCCTACTTCACCTCGCCGATAGTGGAGCTGATGTGGCCCTCATCCAGGAACCCTGGATCCTTGGAGAAAGGATTTTTGGGTTGGGGGCGTCGGAGTATGAGCTCTGCAAAGCCGATACAACAGGTAAAAGGCGAACCTGCATCCTCACAAAAAAGAACCTTAGCATATTTTTGCTACCCAATTTCAGTAATGAAGACCACTTAGCCGCAGCCATAGAGAGCCCAAATGGCCCTCTAAGGGTGTGTTCGGCGTATATGGGCCACGACCAGGAGGCCCTCCGCCCGCACACGCTACTCAAACAGCTGGTGAAAGACAGCAGGAAGCACAAGATCGACCTGATCATAGGTTGCGATGCCAACGCCCATCATCATCAGTGGGGAAGCACTGACACAAACGAAAGGGGTGAGTCAATCTTCGATTTTATCCTAGGCTTTAATCTTCTGGTGGGTAACAAGTGTACAGAACCCACCTTCATAGTCAACAGAAGGGAAGTACTTGGCATTACTCTTTACTCTGACTCTGATGGGGAGTCCTAGAGAAGCACTCTTTCTCGGACCATCGATACATAGTATTAGTGGTCAATTTTGAGAACTTTTATCGACTAACGGTACGCAACCCGAGAAAAGCAAACTGGGAGTTATACATGAAAAAACTAGAAAGTTCCTTGGCGAAACCTCTAACAAGGGACGTTGACAGTAGGAAAGCCCTGGATGCCATGGTGGACACGCTTACGGCAGCGTTACGAATGCCAGGGCATTCAATAAAGCTTGTCCCAAAATCAGATCGGGCAATAACAAGTCAAAGAAACCACCATGGCACAGTGGTTGCGCCCGTAGGCCATAAATCGAAAAATCGACTTGAAAATAATTATTGAAAATGTAAATAGTTTGTCTCTAAATCAGTGGTGGGCAAAACTAACACATGTTTAAAATTTGAGTGTGTGCGTAGCAGAGAAAAACAATGAGAGCAGAGAATTCACTGAGCGAAAAAAACGTTTTTTTTTATTTCATTTTTCGTTAATTCAAAAGTTTAAATGGGCACAAAATTTGAGTATTATATTTTAAAAACAGCTTTGCTAGCAACATTTCTTAAACAAATGAAAAACTACGCTTCCCTATTTATATTCTCCATGAAGAAAACTTTTTCCAACCCAATTTCTGAGAAAATTTTTCTAAGTGGAAAAATTTTGATTTTTAGTTTGGGCTGTCAAAAGAATCAAAATGAGAGCAAATGAGAGAGCTTCTAAAAAAAATTTGAGAGTGCTCACACTGTCAGTGTGCCGGCAGCGCTGCGGCAGAATTTCCTACCCTATACTCGCGTGCTATGTAAAATGAGAGTTTGCCCACCACTGCTCTAAATTGACCACATTTTGTCATTGCAAGCTAGTTTTTTTCGGAAATCTAACGGGACATTCTAAAAATAGAATGCAAAGTGTGAACACGTGTTCAATTTTGCTGCTGCAGCTACGTTAGTGAGCTTTTCGTCAAAACAAAAGTGAAGTTCAAAGTGGTCGGACGTTCGCAAAAATTTACCAAATTTAATAATTTAAAATGCATTTTAAAGTTGAGGGTATTATCTTTAATAAATGGGTTTTATGAAATTTATCTGACTAATTAAATTTTTTTTGTGTATTTTAGATCTATTTACCCTTTTTTGTCTTTTTTGTGAACGTCTTTTTCATGTTTAGTTAAAGTTTTAGTTGTGATCCCACGAAATCCCACAAATAGTATGTATGTTAATGTGTTCGTCTTTGAAGGTACTGTATGCCTAAAATCAGCTGCAGAAATTTGCAGATGTTAATATAATCGGAAAAATACTGATGCTATCTAGCGTTTGCCAAGGAAAAGTTGTTCCTTATTGTGCTTTTGTTTTGTTCTCGTCGCTAGTGCTTGTAATGTTTTTGAAATATTTCTATTTACTTATATCATTGAAATTCACTTTTTAGGAGATTCCCATAAGTGTGCATTTACACGACTATATATTTTTAATCTTTGGTGTGCAGAACGCTGGAAGATTAAAAAAAAATATTGAAGCTATGCAAGAGCAAATTGAAAAGAACGGTTACATTCCCGAGCTAAGCCAACTACCAAAACGAATTTATTTCATATGCAAAAGAATGGCTACTTTTTGGAATAGATACAAACGGAAGAAAACTGCAATTATGCAATATTAATCAAGTTGATTATCAGAATACTTTTGTCTTCTGATCCATTTATTACAGGACTAATGAAATTACCTTGCAAATTTAAGTCCAATTTAAAGAAATCAACTTTAGATTTGTTAGAAGAATTTGATTAACTATTATGTTTTCTTTGTTTTTTTGATTTAATTTATGTTTTTTTATTTTATTTGATATGGCTCCTAATTTGTTTACAAAAGTTTATTATTATTAATGTATTTGAATATTACTTGAAACTGGTACTTATTTCTGTTTACAATTTTTGCTATGACAGCAGTATGATAAAGTTTTCCAATTTGGACTATATTTAGCAAGCAT
Organism: Drosophila bipectinata; assembly: GCF_030179905.1. Taxonomy (NCBI): domain Eukaryota; kingdom Metazoa; phylum Arthropoda; class Insecta; order Diptera; family Drosophilidae; genus Drosophila; species Drosophila bipectinata. The sequence goes on along the minus strand of NC_091740.1, from coordinate 13,425,712 downwards.
GTATAAAACTGGCCACACGCATAAAATTTGTAAGTTTGGTTTACATATCTTGAAAAACAAAAAAGTTTTTCCTACTATATACTTATTTTTATCCTATCGTTCCTATGGCAGCTATATGATATAGACGTACGATATGCCCAATTTTTTTACTATGCATTTTAAATATTTTTTTAGAATTTTGGTGTAAATTTCGTTACAATATCTGAACTAGAAGTATTTATGGCCGCGGCTCAATACAAGCCCAACCACTGTGCATGGTGGTCGCAAACCCTTGCGACCTTTAAGACCAAGGCCCACAAGGCCTTTAATTTTGCCAGCAAGACAAACTCGGAGACAGCCTGGGAGACGTATAAAGCGAACCTTAGGCAATACAACAAAGAACTTCGTAAGGCAGAAAGAAATTCCTGGACCAAGTTCTGCACAAACATTCAGCAAACATCAGAGGCCTCCCGACTCCGGAAGGTCCTCGCAACAACTGCTTTAAATGTAGGATACATTAAAACCTCGGAAGGTAGCTGGACCACGTCCAGTAAAGGAACTCTAGAGGCTCTCACAATCCCAATTCAAAATACGGTCGTATTCATACCCAAAGCGGGAAAACCATCGCACTGTACCCCTAAGGAGCTCAGACCTACAAGCCTTTCGTCTTGAGGAGGAAGGACGACAGGCTTATAGGCCTCTAAGGCCTATAAGATATAAGACCCCTATAAGACAATGGAGAGACTAATGAGCCTCCACATTAATCTTACTATCAACCCAGATGATATCTCGGAATCACAGCATGCGTATAGGAAGGGCCTATCCACGGAGACGGCACTCCACTAGATCACTACGTTCGTCGAAAAGGCACTTAGTGACGAGGACTGCGCACTCATTGCTTTTCTAGACATAGAAGGTGCGTTCAACAACATCCAACCAAGCTCGATAATCAATGCGCTGATGGGACTAGGAATAGATGATCAATCCGTACGCCTTATAAAGAAGATCCTGGTAAAAAAGACTTTTGAGGCGTCACTAGGAGGAGAATCTATTCATAGATACGTCAGAAGAGACACTCCGCAAGCAGGCGTACTCTCACCAGAGAACTGCAAGGGTGTCAATTTTTGCCACCTTACTCACACCCCATACAACTGTTGTCTCGATGCAACTCATACCTGCTTTAGCAAAGTAAAAACCCCCACTCATCAAACATGTTGTGTGTGGCATGAGTGCTGGAATTATTAAGCATCCGGTCATACAGGTGCCGATGTTATTTTGACTTTTCACGCTCGCACAAAAAAAGAAATTAGAAAGAGGCACAAATAACAAAAAAAGCAGGACGCAAATATGCATGAGTAGGCAAAACCCATATAAATCACCCAGGTGTTTCGGACACACCATGGTGTACATATATGTATGGGTGCACACATGTACACGCCTGTTTTTTAATTATTACTTTCTTTTGCGTTCAAGTTCATTTCATTTTTAATTATGTCTGGAAAGATTGCAATGTCGTCGGAAAAATTTAAAAATAAAATAGAGCGTGGTGAAAACACCGTAACTCCAGCACACAAAAAGTGGAAAAAGTGTAATATGGACCATATTAAGTGATATCCTACAAGAAGACCGAACTGTCCTTCAAGGCTGGATATTTTGCAATACATACAGAAAAGTTTTAAAATTGGTTGCCCACCAAACTTCGAATTTGTCAAGGCACAAATGTTGTCTGTCTTTGAGACATCCTAAGGAGGCAAAAAAAGTTTCGACGTTGGAAAACAGCCATAGAAAAGTGCAGTGAATGGGTTGTTCAGGATTGTCGCCCGTTTTCGGCAGTAAGCGGGACTGGATTTCGAAACCTGGTGGAATTTTTTGTGAAAATTGGAGCTGCATATGGGGCGAATGTATATATTGACGATCTACTGCCTGACCTAACGACATTAAGCCGAAATGCTGAAAAAGAAGCAGAAGAACAGCGCAATTTGATCTCCAAGGAAATAAAAGAAGCAGTGGATAATGGGGAAGTATCGGCCACTATTGATATGTGGTCGGATCAATACGTCAATAGAAATTTTTTGGGAGTCACTCTTCATTACTTAAAAGACTTCAAAATGATTGACATCATTCTTGAACTAAAATCGGACTAAATACTACATTAAAGAACTCTTGCCCTACTCGATGGAATTCGAATTATACTATGCTTAAATCCATAGTAGATAACTGGACAACAATTAATAAAATATTGGGAGATACTGAATGGGTTACAAAACTTAAAAGCATTAACGTATATTCATTAAAAATAATATTGATTCTCCTTGACGATTTTGAGAGAATTTTCAAAGAACTGCAAACTTGTAGTTCTTCTCTATGCTTTGTGTTGTCGTCTATAACGAAAATAAAAACACTATGCGAATCACAGCCGGAAGATCAACGTAAATACGATTTGGGAAAAAAAACTTAAGTATTTGGCATAAAACTGAATTTTTTTTATATCCACCTGCAGCAATCATGGAACATGAGGATATAGTTGAAATTAAATGTTTCTGTTTAGAAAAAATGCATTATTTCAATGATAAAATAAATGAATTTCCCGGAGGCAATAGTTTTTCGAGCAATGAATCACGTCAAGGAAGTCCAAACGTCCAATTAGCAACAAGCTCTAAAAACCAAACAATTGTACCAAAGAATAAGTTTTTCTTTTCTCATCTGGTTGCATATTCAAATAATAGGAAAAGTTATTTTGAGGAATTGGAAAGTTATTGTACAGCGAGAGTTGCTTTATGCGAGGACTTTGAACCCATTGAATGGTGGCAATCCAAGAAAAGCTGTTATCCTCTTTTATCAAAATTAGCATTGCAACTTCTTTCTATTCCATCAAGCAGTGCAGCGGCCGAGAGAGTATTTTCATTAGCAGGCAATATTATAACCGAAAAAAGAAATAGATTAGGGCCTGACACCGTAAATAATTTACTATTTCTGCATTCCTACATAAATAAATTTCAATAAAGTATTTATTATATTAATTTATTATTTTGAAATAAAATAAGCTTATTTATTTAAATAATATAAACAGCAGAAGGTATTGAGCAGAAGGTTGTGAAAAAACAACACAAGCGGAAGCATGTAAAAAAAAAAACAAGAAAGGAAAGCTAACTTCGGGCGGAGCCGAAGTTGATATACCCTTGCAGTTAAAACCGGATATATATCGCAAACATCGGATATAGTTGGCCGATCCTTATGAGAATATGATAATATAACCCAATTTATTATAAAACTAAATTTAAAACAAGTCCCAAACTTCTATCTTTAACAATACCAAAGTTGGTATTTCTACCAAAAACCATTTCCGATCGTTATATGGCAGCTATAGGATATAGTCGGCCGATTCTAATGAAATTTGGTAGGTTGTATCAACTAATCAAAAATATAATCTGTACTAAGTTTCAGCTTTTTATCTTTAAAAACACGAAAGTTGGGTTGTTTTCGATGGTTCAGTTATATGGCAGCTATAGGATATAGTCGGCCGATCCTTATGAAATTTGGCACGTCATAATATTTTGCAAAAAATAGCTCTTGTGTCTCTAACTCTCTCTAACTCTAAAAACACCAAAGTTATACCATTTCCGATCAATCAGTTATATGGCAGCTATAGGATATAGTCGGCCGATCCGGGCCTTTCCGACTTCTATACTGCGTGCAAAGGAAAGAAGGGTGTGTGCAAAGTTTCAAGACGATAGCTTAAAAACTGAGAGACTAGTTCGCGTAGAAACAGACAGACAGACGGACAGACAGACGGACATGCTCATATCAACTCAGGAGGTGATCCTGATCAAGAATATATATACTTTACAGAGTCGGAGATGTCTCCTTCACTGCGTTGCACACTTTTGGACAAAATTATAATACCCTCTGCAAGAGTATAACAATACCAAAATCACTCAACACATTTTCTGCCTTCATTTTTGTGTCTTCCTTTTCACCCAAACTTTTTGGGACGCTTACTCCATATGCAATATGCAATACACTTTTATACAAAAATATACCTAACTAAGGTGATGCTTGTAACATCACACACCCATACGTGCTTGCAAAGCAATCACTTATACCCAGTTGTCTGACAACTAAAAACACCAGGGTGTCAAAATCACCCTACATTTACCCGGTGCACCCGGCACTTGCCGGTGGATTGTTGCAGCTCTCTGACTCTCACCCCTAATGTGGAACGTGACGGTTAATAGCCTACTGTGATCCCTAGAAGGTGGTGGTTGCAAAGTTATCGCTTATGCGGATGATGTCGCAATTGCCTTCTCTGGGAAATTTCCCTAGACTCTATGTTACCGCATGATGGACAAACTTAGGGTCCTCTCAACATGGGCAGTTAGGAATAGACTAGGTGTAAACCCGTCCAAAACCGAGCTCGTCCTTTTCACCAGGAAGTACAAAATACCAAACTTAAGGCTTCCAAAACTATCAGGAGAAAAACTCTGCCTCAACGGTAGCGCCAAGTACCTAGGGATTACGCTAGACAGGAAACTGGACTGGAAGTCAAACACTATGGATAGAGCTAACAAGGCAACAATCGCGCTCTATACATGCCAAAAAGCCATTGGCCTTAAATGATGAATGTCCCCAAAAATAGTAAGATGCCTTTACACAGCGGTCATAAGGCCTATCCTTTTCTACGGGGTGGTGTCTGGTGGCCTGCTCTCACAAACTCCACAATTAGAGAGAAACTTAGGAAAACGCAAAGGATGAAGGAGGTCTGTATCACAGGCAGCCTACGTACTACACCGACTGATGCCCTAGACTTCATACTCGACCTATTACCTATTACCTATTACCATACTCGACTCGGTAGAGATAATGGGGGCCAAGATAGCCACGCTATCGGCAATTAGACTACGCGAGACGGGCATATGGAAAAGGACCGACTATGAACATACCAAGTTGGACCTACACCACAGCCTACGTACTACACCGACTGATGCCCTAGACTTCATACTCGACCTATTACCTATTACCTATTACCGTACTCGACTCGGTAGAGATAATGGGGGCCAAGATAGCCACGCTATCGGCAATTAGACTACGCGAGACGGGCATATGGAAAAGGACCGACTATGAACATACCAAGTTGGACCTACACCACTGCACGCCATAGGGGGCTTCAGACTGCTGCGTATCTGTTGATAATCCCACCTTAAAATACAAGGCCTCCTTTCCAACAAGGGAGGAATGGGCCACACAAATCCCGGGACCTGACGGTCCGCTCCATATTTACACAGATGGTTCAAAATTGAATGGCCAGGTGGGAGGCGGTTTCCATTGCCAACGGCTGTGTCTAAATGAATCCTTCAGACTCCCCGACCACTGTAGTGTGTTCCAAGCAGAAGTAATAGCCATCGGGGAAGCACCTAGATCCCCAGCACTTATGGACGTAGGAACCACGAGGGTAATCGTGCCGCTGACGAACTAGCAAGAGCAGGTACTACCAACCCTCTCCTCCCGGAGAAGGAACCAGCAGGCATCCCCTTAGCTACGTGTAGGGTAAAATGCAGGGATCACTTTGACCGCGCATCACTGAGGAAATGGAGAAATTTCCAAAACTGCAGGAATTCACGCATAATATGGCCTGTCCGCTCTAGGAAGAGATCAATGATGCTAATCGCCCTTAATAGGCAGGACTGTAGTCTGGCAGTCAAGGCCATCACGGAACACTGGTTAATAGGATCACACGCGGTTAGACACATTATTACTACTTCAGGAGCTGTGGGGATTTAGAAGAGGAAGAGACAGTCGCACACCACCTGTGTCAATGCCCTGCGCCGGGGCGCAGCCGACTTAAGTTCTTGGGCGCAGCAGCACTCACGGACCTAACAGACCTGACGGAGATCGCTCCACGCCAACTCGTAGCCTTCATCCTCAAATCTGGATGGGACCGCGAGCCGCCGCAGGAAGGATAGCACACTCTTGTAGGACATCTGCTTGTGCGGTATTACAAGGAGCCCCAGCGGCTGAAGTGGATGGGGGTGTCAGTCACTGGCCCCGCATCGCCGCCTCAACCTAACCTTCGTCGATAAAAAATCCGTATATATCGAAATCCGTATATATCGAAATCCGTATATACCATTCTATCGAAAACTTAGTTACGCGTTCATGGCTATGCAAATAAATGTACAGCTCCAAAGAAATTTATTGAATTGTGTTTCAATTTTGAGAAAACATACACACATATGTAGATAAGAATAAAACAAATTTTTACTTTTTGGCAAAACTAACCAGAATGCACCCATATTCACAGCGATGTCACAGTTCCAGTGGAAAACTTCAGAACTTCAGAAAACTCAGAACTTTCTGGCAGGATACATTTACAATCAAAACAAGAAAGAAAAGCTAACTTCGAGCGGAGCCGAAGTTGATATACCCTTGCAGTTAAAACCGGAAAAATCGGGTATACATAGTTGGTCGATCCTTATGATAATATGATAACATAACCAATTTATTACAATAAAGCTACAAAAAAGTCCCAAACTTCTATCTTAAAAAATACCAAAGTTGGTACCAAATACCATTTCCGATCGTTCAGTTACATGGCAGCTATAGGATATAGTCGGCTGATCCTAATGAAATTTGGTAGGTTGGATCAACTAACCAAAAATCTTGAAATCAAATAGAATTTTTACTAAGTTCCAGCTTTCTATCTTCCACAACACGAAAGTTGGTACATTTCCGATCGTTATGAAATTTGGCATGTCGTATTATTTTGCCAAAAATAGTTCTCCTGCAAAATTTGAACTCGCTAACTCTAAAAACACCGAAGTTATACCATTTCCGATCAATCAGTTATATGGCAGCTATAGGATATAGTCGGCCGATCCGGGCGGTTCCGACTTATATATTGCGTGCAAAGGAAAGAAGGGTGTGTGCAAAGTTTCAAGTCGATAGCTTTAAAACTGAGAGACTAGTTCGCGTAGAAACAGACAGACGGACAAACAGCCAGACGGACACACGGACATGCTCATATCAACTTAGGAGGTGATCCTGATCAAGAATACATATACTTTATAGGGTCGGAGATGTCCTCTTCACTGCGTTGCACACTTTTGACCAAAATTATAATACCCTCTGCAAGGGTATAAAAATTTTAGGGGAAAAATCATAGAAGCACAAAAATTAACGTATTAATCCGTAGATTGTAACTTTGGATGAATATTCCAAAGATATGGTAACGGCTAGATGACAGTTTTTAATTTGAAGTGATATACAATGTATACATACATTTAAAAATTGATATGTACTAAAAACAAGAAAGGAAAGCTAACTTCGGGCGGAGCCGAAGTTTATATACCCTTGCAGCTAAAACCGGATATATATCGCAAACATCGGATATAGTTGGCCGATCCTTATGAAATTTGGTAGGATGGATCAAAATATAATCTGTACCAAGTTCCAGCTTTCTATCTTCAAAAACACAAAAGTTGGGTAATTTCCGATCGTTCAGTTATAAGGCAGCTATAGGATATAGTCGGCCGATCCTAATGAAATTTGGTAGGTTGGATCAACTAACCAAAAATAGAGTCTGTACTAAATTCCAGCTTTCTATCTTCAAAAACACGAAATTTGGGTCATTTCCGATCGTTGAGCTATATGGCAGCTATAGGATATAGTCGGCCGATCCTTATGAAATTTGGCATGTCGTATTATTTTGCCAAAAATAGCTCTCATGTCAAATTTGAACTCTCTAACTCTAAAAACACCAAAGTTATACCATTTCCGATCAATCAGTTATATGGCAGCTATAGGATATAGTCGGCCGATCCCGGCCGTTCCGACTTATATACTGCGTGCAAAGGAAAGAAGGGTGTGTGCAAAGTTTCAAGACGATAGCTTTAAAACTGAGAGACTAGTTTGCGTAGAAACAGACAGACGGACAGACGGACAGACGGACAGACGGACATGCTCATATCAACTCAGGAGGTGATCCTGATCAAGAATATATATACTTTATAGGGTCGGAGATGTCTCCTTCACTGCGTTGCACACTTTTGGACAAAATTATAATACCCTCTGCAAGGGTATAACAATATTGGTCAACGCAATTAAACGGCTTACATAATTTAATATATGGCAAAATTTGATCAATTTCTTCTCTTAGGTGCACCGCTGAACTTATGATGAAACGTATGTTTGTTTTGTACTTTGGTTCAGGGGAACCTAAAGTTATGGAGTAGGTGAAAAGATTTTTAGCAGTTGGCCTGTGATATTAAACCGGTAGTAGAAAGCATGTTGTATGTAAGAGATTTGTTTCAAATTCCATATTAAGTGAACTTTTAATTCTACTTAAGGGGGGGCATCTGAGTAGAGTTTTGAAAAAATCGAAAAATTTTTTTTTCGCTTGAAGAATTTTTTAGGGTCTTAGAAATAACATATCAAAAGAAAGAGTCCGGCAATAGTGTCTAAGTGGCCAAATTTTACATTCTGCGGCGATGCCTCACAGGTTTATCCCACAGTACGTACAACTTTAAACGCGTTTTTCTCGAAACCGCTTTTTTCGAGCTGGTTGAACACATAACTCGAACAACTCTTAACCTATCGATCTAAAATTTTGACAGTATACTCAGAATACCTATGTCTATCGACACACGTAGGATTTTTTTTTCTCGCGCAATAGAGGATGAATACCTGGGCCATATTATCAACCCAGATATTGGGGCGACCGACAAACAGGAAGGTAATTGGTCATAAACTAGTATTTAAAAAGATGGTATGAAGATGGTTTTGAAGATTATTTTGACTATTTTGACTAATAAATTATCATATTATCAACCCAGATATTGGGGCGACCGACAAACAGGAAGGTAATTGGTCATAAACTAGTATTTAACAAGAAAGGAAAGCTAACTTCGGGCGGAGCCGAAGTTTATATACCCTTGCAGTTAAAACCGGATATATATCGCAAACATCGGATATAGTTGGCCGATCCTTATGGGAATAGGAATATATAATCCAATTTATTACAATACAAAATCTAAAAAAAGTCCCAAACTTCTATCTTCAAAAATACGAAAGTTGATATTTCTACCAAATACCATTTCCGATCGTTCAGTTATATGGCAGCTATGGGATATAGTCGGCCGATCCTAATGAAATTTGGTAGGTTGGATCAACTGACCAAGAATTAAATCTGAACTAAGTTCCAGCTTTCTATCTTCAAAAACACGAAAGTTGGGTCATTTCCGATCGTTCAGTTATATGGCAGCTATAGGATATAGTCGGCCGATCCTTATGAAATTTGGCATGACGTAATGTTTTGCCAAAAATAGCTCACATGTCAAATTTGAACTCTCTAACTCTAAAAACACCAAAGTTATACCATTTCCGATCAATCAGTTATATGGCAGCTATAGGATATAGTCGGCCGATCCGGGCCGTTCCGACTTATATACTGCGTGCAAAGGAAAGAAGGGTGTGTGCAAAGTTTCAAGACGATAGCTTTAAAACTGAGAGACTAGTTCGCGTAGAAACAGACAGACGGACAGACAGACGGACAGACGGACAGACGGACAGACGGACATGCTCATATCAACTCAGGAGGTGATCCTAATCAAGAATATATATACTTTATAGGGTCGGAGATGTCTCCTTCACTGCGTTGCACACTTTTGACCAAAATTATAATACCCTCTGCAAGGGTATAAAAAGATGGTATGAAGATGGTTTTGAAGATTATTTTGACTATTTTGACTAATAAATTATCAATTTTGAGAGAACATACAAACATATGTAGATAAGAATAAAACAAATTTTGCAGTTAAAACCAGAAAAATCGGGTATAGTTGGTCGATCCTTATGAGAATATGATAACATAACCAATTTATTACAATAAAGGTGCAAAAAAGTTCCAAGCTTCTTTCTTCAAAAATACCAAAGTTGGTATATCTACCAAAATCTAAGATATAGTCGGCTGATCGTTATGAAATTTGGTAGGTCGGATTAACTGACAAAAGATATAATCTGTACCAAGTTCCAGTTTTCTATCTTCATTTCCGATCGTTCAGTTAAATGGCAGCTATAGGATATAGTCGGCCGATACTTATGAAATTTGGTAGGTAAAAATATAATCTGTACCAAGTTCCAGCTTTCTATCTTTAAAAACACGAAAGTTACACCATTTCCGATCAATCAGTTATATACTTATATAACGCGTGCAAAGGAAAATAGGGTGTGTGCAAAGTTTCAAGTCGGGTAGAAACAGACAGACGGACATGCTCATATCAACTCCTGATCCTGATGATCCTGATGAAGAATATATGTATATACTTTATAGGGTCGGAGATTTCTCCTTTGCTGCAAACATTTGAACAAAATTATAAAACCCTCTGCAAGGGTATAAAAATAACTACTATGCGATCACCTGAGCATACAATTTGTCCCCATTTTCGAGTCGTGCCATGAAAAAGTTACTTGGAAAACTGTCTGGGTAATGTGTCTCCCATTTGAAGGTGGGACATTTCCTGTGATGAAGGCCAATAGATAAACATGCTTAGGATACTGATTAAACGAATTGTTTAGCGAACTGTTTAAACCAGGGATCGGCACCCCAATACATTGATATGATTTTACCGCATTAGTGTTAGTAACGAATAGCAGAAAGTAGGCTGTGTGCATGACGTTTCACACATGTATACTGTGTGTGTGTGGCAGAGCTCGGGCAGAGAAATTTCCTATGCCCCCGAGATAGGGCCGTGCCGACCTCTGGTTTAAACCATAACTTTGTATTTTGAGTTCCTTCTTAAAGATTTTTACCGTACCGCCTTGCCCTGATGCAGTACTCTATTGACTCACAGAGTGGTCTGAGATTAATATTGCTCACATTGTAAGAATTGTTTTAAGGGGAGGTTCTTTTGGATTTTTTTGAAAAAATCTATTTTTTTTTTTTAATAAAATGAAAGTTACATATGTGTAGAATATACGTGCCAAGGGATTTTTCGATACGACGCGTATTTCTTGAGCTAGAGCGTTTCAAACATACCCATGATAACAAGAAAGCTATGTAAAGGCAAAGTTTCTAAAAACTTTAAACGCGTTTTTCTCGGAACCATGTTTTTAAACCTCTTGTCGCGCACAGGGCTCGTTCTATTGATCCGATTTCCTTCATTCAAAAAATTTTTAAAAGTACATACTTTTTTGTATGCCTTATACCTAAAATTGGCATAAAAAATTGTTTATTTATAATTTTTGAACGAGATCAAAGTAAAAAAAAAGAGAAAAAATGTCATGTTTTTTTTTAAACGTCCATGAAATTGGTTTATTTTTACCAAAATTAATTGTCGTTAGGTATAAGGCATAGGAAATTCCATCAATTTTAATAAATTATATAGTTCACTACCAGCGGCCCTACACTCGACAAAGCAGAAAAATAGAGGTCTACGAGATCCGCCATTTTGAAGCCGCCATTTTGAATTTCCTGAATATTGAATATTTTTTTTACTCGTTTATAAACAACGAATCAAAAGTTCAAAAGCATAAGTTCGTATGTCTTTTCATTTTCCCGCGATTCATTCTCAAAGTTTGCTTAATTTTCGGAAAAAACCAAAAGAACCTCCCCTTAATAGTTTACGGCTTTCTAATTAACTAATTTCTTATATTGCATTTGTGTATAATTTAGACTGTTTTTAATTAGGAGAAAAACTAAACAATACACAACGAATTAAAATTTTAATAAATTTCAACAGTAACTTGATTGATGTTACATACATTCAATCTACTAGTACCGGACATAAAAACAAAGAGACATTTTTTTGTTTATTGACAATTCCAACTACCTACGAATACATTCATAATAATGTAAATATAAAAGCAATTTAAATAAAAGTATCTGTTTATCTGTTATTCTGTTTCTTCTGCATGCAGAATAAACCGAATGATCATAATTGATAGACCAGTTTATGGTGCATGCAGGGACTTAATGTTATGTACAGAGGGTGCGGGGCGACTCGATATTATGAAACTGAAGATCTCGATAACGGTCCGACCTAGAAATCTCTAAAGAAAGGCCCGTCGAAGTCGTGCGGTCGAGAGAGAGTCACCTTGCGACCAACTAAGCGATTTGTACATAAGTAAGCCTAATAAATAAACATTACACTAAAACAGCGGCTCCTGCCTGACCCGACATAACTTTTCAGCGACTTTTGAGGAAAGAGTTAGAAAATTAAACATGTTAATTAATTAACATGTGTTCTGACTATAATATAAACTCATCTCTTCCACCCACAATGTACCTAACCTTTAAAGTTTAAACTTTAACGGTATGGATTCTAAGCAACAAATTTTTGTTGCACCCTTTTGCGCTTGGGAAAAACAAAAACAGACCGCATAGGGAAGCAGACTAAAAGTCTCTAACTCCTTCAAAAATTATCGAATATGACTGCTTTTTGATTTTTAGGTGAGGATTCGCAATTGGAACAATTTGGTATCAAAACATTTTCCGAAAACATTAACGACTTGCGCTAACATCAGATTTTTGTGTGGGATGTGGGAGTGAGCGTGGAACAAACGTAGAAATTTTGACACAAACTTAATCTCCGCGGATACCATACAAGTTTAAGTTCCAACTCGGATTGCTCTATCTTTTATAGTATTTGAGCTCCAAGCGTTCAAATATATATATATTAACTGTAGAAATGGTTAATAAGTAATAAGAAATGGTTAATAAGCACTGGCGCTACAGAAATTCGCGCACAGCACTGGCCCTATTTGCGAAAATAACGTAAGCTCCAAGCGGCAAATTTTACAGGAGAGGGTTTATTCGCATTATTTTCTCGGCCACTAACATAGGCGTTGGTGATTTGACTCCGCCACATGAGCCATTGTATTTATTGCTTTGTGGCGAAACACAGGTGGCAACACAAGAAGATGCCACGTTATTATACTTGGAATGCTTCATTCAAGAATTTTCAAAGACGGATGCAGAGATAATGGCTTCAGCGATTGTCGTATCCAATTATTATGTCGTATGTCAATTATTCATCTGGTGGCATCTTCTTGTGTGGCCACCTGTGGCACAAATACAAGGATAATATGTCAGAGGATATTTTACATTTTACATTACATTAAACTTGCCTTACTCTTGATCGAAGATATGTGTTACCTTATTTGCGGTAATTTATTTATCAGGAATTAGGAATTAATTAGAATTAATCAGGAATTAGGAATGCCAGCGCCATATCTTGAAATGAATGACGCATTTAATCGAGAATTGGAACGGGAACGTCAATATGATCAAACGAATGTACCCCTGTTGAATTATCAACAAAAGGAAGTTTATGATACTTTAATAAAGGCAATCGATGATGAAAATGGTGTTTTATATTTCTTAGATGTCCCTGGTGGTACTGGCAGGACATTACTCATGTCATTAGTTTTAGCAACTGTTCGGGCGAGATCAAACAAAGCGGTTGCAGTTGCTTCTTCTGGAATCGCAGCCACATTGTTAGAAGGATACGGCTCATTCAAAATTAAAATTACCGTTAAATCTTCACACTATTGAAGAACTAAAGTGCAATATTGCAAATCACTCAAGAATGGCCAAAGTTTTAGCGGCATCGAAAATCATCATCTGGGACAATGGCGCATAAACGTGCATTAGAAGCACTTAAGGGGAGGTTCTTTTGGATTTTTCCGAAAATTAAGCAAACTTTGAGAATGGATTGCGGGAAAATGAAAAGACATACGAACTTATGCTTTTGAACTTTTGATTCGTTGTTTATTAACGAGTAAAAAAAATATTCAATATTCAGGAAATTCAAAATGGCGGCTTCAAAATGGCGGATCTCGTAGACCTCTATTTTTCTGCTTTGTGGAGTGTAGGGCCGCTGGTAGTGAACTTAAATTAAAAATGTATATAATTTATTAAAATTGATGGAATTTCCTATGCCTTATACCTAACGACAATTAATTTTGGTAAAAATAAACCAATTTCATGGACGTTTAAAAAAAAACATGACATGTTTTCTCTTTTTTTTTTACTTTGATCTCGTTTAAAAATTATAAATAAACAATTTTTTATGCCAATTTTAGGTATAAGGCATACAAAAAAATATGTACTTTTAAACATTTTTGGAATGAAGGAAATCGGATCAATAGAACGAGCCCTGTGCGCGACAAGAGGTTTAAAAACATGGTTCCGAGAAAAACGCGTTTAAAGTTTTTAGAAACTTTGCCTTTACATAGCTTTCTTGTTATCATGGGTATGTTTGAAACGCTCTAGCTCAAGAAATACGCGTCGTATCAAAAAATCCCTTGGCACGTATATTCTACACATATGTAACTTTCATTTTATTAAAAAAAAAAAGATTTTTTCAAAAAAATCCAAAAGAACCTCCCCTTAACCGAACATTAAAAGATTTATGCAATGACTCGAGATGTTTTGGAGGATCACTTATTTTACTGTCTGCCTATTTCCGCCAAATACTGGCAGTAATTCCAAGATCTACGGCTTCCGACGAAATAAACGCTTGGCTCAAATCGTCAAATCTATGGCGCTATGTGAAGAAACTGCAGCTTACAACAAACATGAGAGTTACATTGCATAATGATACATCTTCTAAAGATTTCTCGGAGTAATTGCTAACTATCGATAATGGTCAAGTACCTTTTTTCGATGAATCGAGCGGATTAATATCATTTCCAAATAATTTCTGTAATTTTGTCTTATCAAAAGACGAACGTATCAACAATGTATTTCCAAAAATTATTTCTAACTAAAAAAATAATGAATGGTTGAGTGAGCGACACAAATGAAGATGAAGCCACCAACCATCCTATTGAATTTTAAACTCTTTGACATAAACCAACCAAAACTGTGCAACGCGTTTGGTGGTTAGAAAGTTGATGAACAATGTAATTTACACTATGATAATCATAGAAAAATTCAAAGGTGAAGAAGTTCTTATTTCGAGGATCCCGATAATCCCAACCGATATAACCGTTTAAATTTATAAGAATTCGGAAATTCCGATATGAATTTCCAATACGTCTTGCATTTGCCATGATCATCAACCAATCACAAGGCCAATCCTAAAATGTTTGTGGTTTAAATCTAGAACACTCATTTTTTTCCCATGGTGAATTATAAGCGGCATGTTCACGGGTCGGAAGACCATCTGCGTTGTTTGTTTTTGCGCCTGATAATAAAACAAAAAATGTCGTCTATCATAAGGTACTTAGGTGAAGAGCAACCTATGTACTAAAATACAGAAATAATAATGAATGAAATAATAAAAAAAAACAATCTGCTTATTTATAGTCATAAGGGCGGAACAATGTGCGCCGTGTCAACTAGTGTTTGATAAAAAGTTTTTTTTGAAGATAGAAAGTTCAAACTTTGTACAGATTCTGCTTTGGCTATTTTTAGTTGATCCCACCTACCAAATTTAATAAGGATCGGCCGAGTATATCCTTTAGCTAAACGATCGGAAATGGTATTTGGTAAAAATACCAACTCTGATTTTTTTAAAGATAGAAGCTCGGGACTTTTTTTGTATCGAAATAAATTGGTTTTATTATGATATTCTCATAAGGATCGGCCATCTACAAACGATTTTTTCGTATACACTTTTCGCCCACAATCTATTGTTGTGCACAATCGGTTTTTAGTGCAATAAAAATATCTACAATGTGACCAAGTAAATTAAATAGCTCTTGAGTCTTGAGTATGTAACGCTTGATGTGTATAGACAATTTCAAATTGAACCTCAGTGGGACGCCAACCTCGTGACAAAAAGCTAACATTTTTACCTTACGTGTGTCCAATCAAATTTCTAAACCTACGAAATTGATGAGGCCTTATGCAGATTATCAATTTAATTTTTTAACATAAAACAACATCACATTCTAATTTCAGGAAACACTTTTTTTGAATGGTAATAAATTAGGCAAATAAATTCGTAAACAAGCACAAATTAACTTTTTACACAATAAACTATGTTAACAATTTTTTCGTCGTACCAGAGGTGTTTGAATTGTCCAGCCCAATAGAACCAAACCCAACAGGTGATATACTTGGCGACAGGTTTTCTCTTTCTTCTTTTTTTATATTCACCAAACTATTAAGAATATCCGCTGGTTCTTCCTTTATAGTGCCAGTTATTGACAATCCAGATGCCAATCCAATTCCAGAACCTAAGTTTTTAGCTTTGCAGGACGTTTTTTCTACGGGATTAAATCCGTTAAACGGAGAAAAAATCAATTTAATAGGTAGGACCTTACCCATATTTTCTTCATTTCCAGTCATCTTTTTTTTAGCATGATCCTCCTTCTGAACGTCACTGTCCACAATTTGATTTAACGCAGCAGTAGCAACAGAAGACAAATTACTACTATTTGAAAGTTCGCTGGTGTTTGGAGAAGTGCCTAGGCAAGAATTTACACTGCTTGAAGAATTTTGCCTCAGAATAGGTGTATTCGTAGCACCTCCAACACATGCCGTTTTTAATGATTGACCATCTGAACAATTGGTTCCTACGCCACCTTTGCCACTAGTAGGAATAGCTAAACTCTTTTCGTTACATGTTCCAGCTTTTTCCGAAATTTCTTCAGGAATTTTAGATTGCTCTATAAATAGTTTAAAATATAACGTATATATAAAACAGAACCTAAATTATATCAACATATAAGGATCACATACCCGGCGACGTTGTGGAAAATGGTTCGTTTTTAACTTGTTTTGGAGAGCTGGACCCTGCAATGACTTTTCCTATATTCATTCCAAGGGCAGTTCCACTACTTGAGGAGGCATCAGTGTTTGGCTGAGCTTGAACTGGACTCTGCGCCATTGTTATTACAAGTGTATTCAAAGCTAAATATATGTCTACATATGTATTTTTTATATTGAGCACATATGCGATTTTCCTAAGAATGACATTTTAGAAGTTTGCCTTGTCAAAATTTTACACGTTTCATTAATATTTATTTTCATTTAAAGCTTTGAAGATTGTTTTCATAAACGTTCAGCAGCTACTTTAAAAAGAAATACATTTTATTCTGTAAGTAAAACCAATACTTTTTCTACATATGTTAACTATAGCTGAGACTTCAAACTTATTGCAGGTCAGGAAAGTTATTTGATTTTTTTTTATGTATGTACATATATACTTAAACACTCATACACAGATTAAATTCTGATTTCACTCACGATTTTATGACACTTAGGTGTAAATTTAACCCTAGATTTTACGACTGAATGGTAAAAAATTATTTATAATTCGACGAAAACATTAAATTTCGTTGTTTTGTGTTCAGACCTTGAATCAATTTATAACATTAAAACATAAATTTACTTCTTTT
This sequence comes from Drosophila bipectinata, assembly GCF_030179905.1. NCBI lineage: Eukaryota > Metazoa > Arthropoda > Insecta > Diptera > Drosophilidae > Drosophila > Drosophila bipectinata. Next base: position 13,408,390 of record NC_091740.1, on the reverse strand, counting down.
AGAGTAACCAGGCTAGTATATTTCCATAATACCATAATCAATATAATATACTAAGGGAATAGTTTGTCAAATGGTATAAAATTAATCTTTTAGAAAATCTAGCCTAGTAGTGAAGCCTAATACTCATATCGACAAAAACTTATTTTTATATGGTGTCGTATTCAGATCGACAAAAAAAGTTTTTCATCTACCGACATAAACCGTTTTTGACAGGGTCTTTTCGCAAAAAATACTTAAATTGAAAAAAAATACCAAAAATTTACATATGAAAATTTTACAGGTTTCTATGTATGTACATATATAGGATGCTAATTCAATGACAAGGCATTAGGCCAATTGTAACATAAGCCATTTTAAATTAAAATTGTTACACCCAAATAAATATAAAATTAACAAAATACTTCTATGACATAAAAAAACCTATATCAGATGTTTCAAAAATTAAAGATTTTTAAATTCAATTATTTCGATGGTATGACTGTAGTGCCCATGATACAATTATACAAGGTAGTCTATTCGGCTGACAAATCGTTCGGGTTTTGGTCCCTTAATTTCAGGGCGTGCCTGCTGGTCAAACTGAAAGGTGATTTTTTTTTCAAAAATTAAAGCATAGTACTGAGTTGACGAAAATCCGCTGTCCAACGAGTGACAGCTGTCAAACTCCATATAAAAAAAAACGGTGTAAAAAAGGGAAGAGGAAGAAATTTTTGCCTTCTAGATTTTGCGGGTACTGAGTTGACGAAAATTTTTGTTATCGATTCTAAACGTGTTGCCGGATCAAAAAAAAATAAACAGCTGCTCTCGGGGAGTTAAAAGAAATATTTTCATTTATTTCTATAGGAGTGACATGGAGGGTCAATTGATCAAACAAAAAAAAAGTCGGTCCGAAAAATTTTCGACGCGCCAGGACAAATTAAAATTAATTTCTGCGGTCAAGGCGAAGCCCACAATATGGGATTTGACCCACAAGGGGCATTTTAATTCCATAAAATGGCATTGAAATGATTTGTGATTGATTTTGATTTTGATTTTGACCCAGTTTTCTATATCTTAATCAGCTCCTTAGCGGCGAAATACATAAACAAAACACCAACATCCAATCGTTTTGAATTCATTTTTGCTTATTTGTTTTTTGTTTACAAACAACAGCTGTTCAGTATTACCTTATTTCTTAATTTTTTTGGTCACACTACCTCGGTAGCTGAATAAAGTGCAAAATCGCTATCGGAATTTCAACAGCGGACGTGCTAGGCGTAAAGTTTGTTTTTTTTTAAATTTTTTTAGCTAATAATTTAAAACAGACGTTGTTGAACGCCGCTGAGCAGGTTGATATTTATAAAAAATAAAAAAAATTTTATTTTAAGATACGTATATACTTTAGAACAGAGGTCGGCACGGCCCTATCTCGGGGGCATAGGAAATTCCTCTGCCCGAGCTCTGCCACACACATACAGTATAAATGTGTGAAACGTCATGCCTACTTTCTGCTATTTGTTACTAACACTAATGCGGTAAAATGATATCAATGTATTGGGGTGCCGACCACTGCTTTAGAATTAAGAACTTAAACAAGAGAATGGCTGTCAAAAAAACAAAAACAAAGAATAATGTCAAACTCAAAACTTATTAAAATAAAATTATAAACACTACAACTCTTGTCAAAACTAAGGTTAATTAATCGGTTATTCGAAGGTTAATCGAAGTACTGTATAGCCGTTTCACTCACACTTACTGTGTTAAAATTAAAAAAAGGGACTATAATTCAACGAATGGACTACCTTGTATAATTGTATCATGGTAGTGCCTAACTAAAAAATATTCCTTCGAAAACATGTTTTTATATCTGTGTACAAGGTGGAGGTGGAAGAAACATCGATAGCATCGAAGTAGCCTACATTTTCTTCAACATCGATGTTTTTTTTAACGTCGATTATCGTCACTTCCATGGAAACTAAACATCTTCGTGGCTTTAATCATCGATGTTGTTATTTTATACAAAAAATAATTATTTTTCTTAGTGTACTTCAACCATAAGCCATAACTCTGGGGGCTCAGGCCGAAGCGGTATTTAAACAGCTATGCGATTCCGAATAACTGCCTCGATCCCGGGATATCGCTCGAAAGCTGATGAGGGTTGCCAAAGAACCCCCCCTTAGAGTTCCAGTTGGGAAAAATACTTGGCTGGGAATCTGACTTTTCGTCCTGAACATGAAAAGTGTTCGGTTGTCTGGGCAGTTAAAGCTGTCGTTTGCTTATGTGTCGGATGACAAATGTAAAAATATTTAATGCGCTATTACCTTTTTTTTAATTTGTTTGTTTTGTGTTAAAATGTCGAAAGACTAAATATTACTATGAATTAAAAAAAAATATATTTTTTTAATTTCAAAAATAAATAATTCAAATAAAAGTCACAAGTTAATAATTAAGAGAAAATATTTTTTTAATATTAAAACTTGATATTGATTTCATTTTCTGCAAAAAGTTTCATTGAGTTTAATTTTTCTTAATTGAAACAACAAAAAAACGGCTTAGCATTCGAAAACTTGGTTTCATTCGTTCGCACTCTAATGCCATTACTTCGTCGTTTCAATTTTGTGCGACTGAGTCGGACGCTCGTGCTCAATCACTTTAACTTGCTCACTTACAATCGCTCACTCACTCTAACCAAAACGAATACGCAGTCAATGAATTCAATTCATTTTGTATTCATATGAAAGTTTTTTGGCATACATGCAGATACCTAACGGAGACGTTGAATGCGTAGTAAGGTTAGGAAGATTTGAAGACCATTGAAGGAAAATCCGTATTCCAGTAGTAAGTTGTACAAATGTACTAATGCCAAAACGATTCAACCACTACGAGGTAAGAACCGATCCCGGAGTGCCAACAATACTGGGTCCACGGTTTAAGAAGGATTGTTTAATGTCTCCATCAAATGCAGCTGTCTCCTGTCTGCATTGAATGCAGACTATATTCTGTCTCCATCGAAAGCGGAAGCCTTGGTGGATGAGATTTGCAACTACTTGTCTCAGGCACAACATGGATCGGCAACACCACCGATTCCGGAATCGAAAAAGAAAACATTCTCCTTTCTACAGCAGAAAGTTGTTAGGACAAGTCAGCAAAAAAAAAATCTATTATAGCAATTTGGCAATATTTGAAGATTCAATATTTGAATTTACCTAAGTAGCCCCAGCGTTTAGCGTTCTACAAGGTTTGTTATTTTGAAACATATTATTTTTGCGATGGGGAACGGCGTGTCTAAGCAACCAAAATATCATCCAGATCGCCCAAAACAAAGCTTTAAGAGCTATAACCGAAGCTCACCTGTACCACGATAACGCAACAATCCACGCCCAACTGGGAGTCCCATCCGTGTAAGCAGAAGTTCAGCGATTCGCCAACAGATACGTGGAGAGACTGGATCGACATCCCAACCATGAGGCCATCAACCTGTTAGACAACAGCTACACCACTAGGAGGCTGAAACGGACTCACCCACTGGACCTTTGCCACTCGAACGAATAGGACTGAGCTGCATTTCTAGATTTATCCACGCCCACTAAAGGGTTCACCATAAAATTCTAATTGAAACGTCAAGGCTTAAACAAAAATTAAAGTTAAAAGTAGTTCGTAGGACAAGCAAAAATCATATTTGTACATTATGACGTATTACTCAATATTCCATTAAGTTAAGGTATCATTAAAAAATTTAATTACTGTTCATAATTCCGGACAGATTTTAAATGTAACTTTTGAATGATTGATAATAAAAAAAAAAAAAAATTTTTTGCGATAGCCATAAATCTGGGTGCTTGGGACAAAACGTCGGTATTGTAACAACCACGCGGTTAATAACTGCATCAATACCGCGAGTAGGTTTGGTTAGGCTGAGGCGGCGATGCGGCGTCAGTCACTGACACCCCCATTCACTTGAGCCGTTGGTGCTCTTTGTGATACCACACAGGCAAGGGATCTTACAAAGGGGACCTCCCCCCTTCTACTATTCCTGCCCAAAGGAGTACTGTCCTTCCTGCGGTCGCTCGCGGTCCCTTGACCACAATATTGCAGTCCTGTTTATTGAGGGTGATAAGCATCATTGATCTTTTCCTAGAGCGGATAGGCCATATCTTGCGTGAGTTCCTGCAGTTTTGGAGATTCCTTCATTTCCTCAATGCTACCAGGTCAAAGTGGTCCCTGCATTTTAGCCTACTCGTAGCAAAAAGAATGCCTACTAGTTCTTTCTCCGGAAGGAGGGGATACGAGTAGATACAAATAATGTCTTGATTGCCAGTAAGTGCTGGGGATCAAAGTGCTTCCCCGATAGCTTTTACTTCTGCTTGGAACACACTACAGTTGACGGGGAGTCTGAAGGACTCATTTAGACACGAGCCGCTCGCAGTAAAAGCCGCCTCCCACCTGGCCATTCAATTTTGAACAGTCTGTGTAAATATGAAGAGAACCGTCTGGTCCCGGGATTTGTGTGGCCCATTCCTCCCTCGTTGGAATGGATACCTTATATTTTAAGGTGGGATAATCACCAGGTATACAGTAGTTTGTAGGCCCCTAGGCGTGAAGTGGTGTAGGTCCAACTTGGTGTGTCCATAGTTGGTCCTTTTTCATAGACCCGCTTCGCGTAGTTTAATTTCCGATAGCGTGGCTATCTTCACCCCCACTATCTTTACAGGTAATGGGTCGAGTATGACTACGTAGTACGTAGGCGGATTGTAATGCAGACCTCCACCATCCTTTGCGTTATCCAAAAGCTCTCTCTACATATAAAGTTTGTTGGAGAAGGCCACCAGACCACCACCCCGTAGAATAGGATGGGTCTTATTACCGCTGTGTATAGCCATCTTACACTCTTTTAGGGCATTCCCCATCTGAGTCCAATGGCGTTGCGGCATGTATAGAGCGTGGTTGTCGCCTTGCTTGCTTTATTCATAGTGTTAAACTTTCAGTTCATTTTCCTGTCTAGCGTAATCCCTAGCTCTTGGCATGAGGGAACGTGTTTCCCACAATAGTTTTGGAAGCTTTAAGTAGATTTATGTAAGTATGGTATTTTGTACTACCTGGTGAAGAGGACAAGCTCGGTCTTGGATGGATTTACTCCTAGTCCGTTCTTAACTGCCCATGTTCAGAGAACCCTCAGTTTGTCCGTCATGCGGTCGCATAGAGTTTGGGGAAATTTTCCAGAGAAGGAAGTTGTGACGTAAAAAGATAAAAAAGCGATAACTTTGTAACCACCACCTTCTTGGGATAGGGGGGAAAGTACACCTCCTGGCAGCGTGCTTCTTCTGACGTATCTTTGAATAGATATGGATCTCCTCCTAATGTTTACCAAGACCTTCTTTATTGATCGTCTATCCCTAGTCTCGTCAGCGCATTGATTATCGAACATGGCAGGATGTTGTTGAACGTACCTTCTATGCCTAGAAAAGCAATAAATGCGTATTCCTTGTCACTAAGTGCTTTTTCGACGAACGTAGTGATTTTGTGCTGTGATCCCGAGATATCATCTTGGTTAAAGCTAAGATTAATGTGGTGGCTGATTAGGTGGCTTAGATTAGTAATTAGTCATTGACTTGAGGGGGAAGGACGACAGGCTTATAGGTCTGAAGTCCTTAAGGGTGTAGTGCGATGATTTTCCCACTTTGGCTATAAATACAACCTTTGTCCGCAACCACGTCGCATGCACGATGCCTATGTAGCTAAGTGTCTGAAAATTGTTGAGAAAGCTTTCCTAGCCCAAGACCACAGATTGAATCCGGCTTTAATTAATTGTGCCGTCAAAATGACTTCTGGGCCTGCGGCTGGATTTGAAAGGCTTGAAGCTGTTTATCGCCCAGCTGAGATACCTATTACTTAGGAGATATTCGAGCTGGTTCGGGAGGGGGAAACTGCCCCTGTCTCTGCGTTTCCTGGGTTGTTTTCTCCTGAGAACACCTTGAGAAATGTGCATTTGTGAGAGCCTCTAGGGTTTCAGGAGGACGTGGTCCGGCTACCATCCGAAGTTTTAATGTATTCTACGTTAGATGCAGTTGTTGCGAGTACCTTCCTGAGTCGGGAGGCCTCCGAAGTCTGTTGAATGGTCGTGCAGAACTTGGTCCAGGCATTCCTCTTTGCCCTGCGCAGTTCCTTGTTGTAGTGCTTGAGGTTTGCTTTGTACGCCTCCCAGGCTGTGTCTGTGTTTGCCTTACTTTGTTTTTTTTTTCGAAAACGTTGCTTCTTTTTCTTGGATCTTCTCTTTGCGAGTTTAACAAGAGGTGTATCAAATCTTATATTTTTAAGTTAACTAACAGTCATATTGACTGATACAGAATTAGACGGCCCTAAAAATCGATTGCTGGGTTGGGAGGTCATTGCGTCGAAGGCGGGATATGCTAGAAATCTTGGGTGCAAATACAGTTTTTCTTTGTATGACTCTTTTTGGTTCTGGATTTCGTCTTTCACTGCGAGGATGCCCAGATCCCGGGTGATTTTTTCGTTGCGAACATTTCCCTGCAGCAATCCTGCCAGGCTGTGAGCGATCTCTCCTTGGCCTCCTCCCTTGTAATTATACTTATCAAGGGTGTCGCCAGCCACCCTCATAGCGAGCGCGAGTTTCCTTTAGCCCCTTGATCTGTCGAGCGCGCTCTTTCAGCGGGACCATCCCCGCAATAACAAGAATGGCGTCGTCGGAGACTGTCCTAAAACCGGACGCTACTCTTATGGCTGCCAGCCTGTACGCTGCATCTACCCCTCTCCTGTAGCTGGGCATATTCATCGCCTCAGCCCAGATGGGCACTGCGTACAGATTTACCCCTCACGAGGAGCCTTCTCCTGTTCTGCTTGGGGCCTCTGGTGTTTAGAAGGATCCTGGCAAGGCACCTGGTAGTGGCTGCAGCCTTGCCCTGGATATAATCAAGGTGCTCGCGGAAGGAGAGCCAGGCGTCGATCATCACACCAAGGTATTTTATGGCCCGCTGGGAGGTCATGGCCATTCCACCAACCTGAATCGTCACCGTTTCCAGGACCTTGCGGCTGCTGACCAGCACCGCTTCCATCTTTTGCGGGGCTAGGCTTAGTCCAGCATTTTGGAGCCACTGCTCCATTGCCTTGTTTGCCGCTCTTTCCGCTTCCTCCCTATGCTTGGCCACAACCACCAACGCTACGGCGTCTACGAAGCCGACGACGTCGCATCCCGCTGGGAGCTGCAGCCTCAGGATCACGTCATACAAGAAGTTCCACAGCAGCGGTTCTAGGACCGATCCTTGGGGCACACTCGCCGTAACGTCGTAGGACTCCGTGCCCATGTCCGTGTCCACAAGTAGCACTCTGCAGCTAAAGTAACTACTGACAACGTTCATTAAGGCACTGGGACGTTAAACCGCCTTAGAGCTGCCAGTGTTTTGCCCCAGTCCGCCGTATTGAAGGCGTTCTTGATGTCCAGGGTGACTATAAGGCACCTGGTTCCCGCTATTGCTTAGCGTGCTATGCCAACCACCGCTGCTATGGCATCCACTGCCGACCTTCTCTATGGCGACTTCGAGCCTTACAGCGATCACCCTCTCGAAGACCTTGTCCGATGTGTCCAGCAAGTTTCCCTGGTTTGAGTAACAGCAGGAGCTTCTGCACCTTTCACCTGGTGGGAAAAGTGCCTTCGTGGATGCATTAGTTCTATAACTGCGCAAAACTGCCCGGCTGCAGTGCCAGAGCCAGCTTCAGGGCGCGGTTAGGAACCGAGGCCAGAACTTCCTCTTCCGTTCACCCCTCAACCACTTCAATGTCTTTTGGGGGGGGTAGGTAGCTGGGTGACATGACTGCCGGCTGGGAACAGCGCTCGCTCTATGGTACTTAGTCCGTTCGGGTCCGTTGGGGACCTGGCGGTGGCCAGCCTCCTACGCGCAGCCTCTTCACCACTAGCCCGTTGCCCCATAGGTTTTCCTCCGCCGAGTCACATATCTCCAGGAAGCATTTTCTTTTGCTATCTCGGATGGCCACCTTCAGTGCTTTACGACGGTCCTTGAAGGCTAGGTGCCACTCCTCAAAGTTGTCGCTGCCTCTCGCTCGCTGCATCATCCTCCTTGCTCTCATACACTCCGCTCGGATGGAGCCAATCTCCAGTAATCAAAAGTAAACGGGAGCGTGGTTTCTGTGGCAGCGGTTCCATCAACTGCATGCTCGCCATGCATGCTGCCTCGAGCTTACCTGCCAGGGTGTCAGCCAATTCGTTGGCTCCGCTTGGTGGGACGTTGCCGATGTCGCACGCTGCCTCGGTGAAGTTCCTCACCTGGAGCGTACCGACTCTGTAGTCTCGTGGGTTCGGTTTCCTCGGTCGTTCTTGAGGGCTCCCAATTGAGCACAATATGGCTTCGTGGTCACTGACCGTAAAGCTGCCGTTTATCTTCCAGTTACCGCCAGTCGCTAGCGAGGGGCTTGCGAACGTTAGATCTACAATGGATTCAGCATAGGCGGGCTGAAGGTGTGCTGGTTTCCCTCGTTTAGCGGTACGAGATCGAGTGAGGCAAAAGTTTCTCTCATCACTCTCCCTCTTGCATGCGTTCTCGGGCAGCCCCAGTCCTGCGCCCACGCGTTGAAGTCCCTCAGCCTGCGACAGCACATCTTGAGCCGCCCTGCAGTGGTTCAGGTTCCAGTAGCTTGTGGGCTTGTTTTAATTTTGTGCATGAGTCCAATGAGCCAAACTCGGTCAAAAGCTTGAGATACGTCAAGGAATATAGCGCATCAGTATTCTTGCTGTTTGACGGCTGAGATACACTATATCTTCCTCAATTCTCATTTCGGATGTTAATATATCACTTGCTCGATGGTTCCGTGGTTTCTTCGGAAGCCAAATAGGTGTGTCGGGATAATATTGCAGGCTTCTAGATGTGGTATTATCCATTAAATAGTTTGTGGACGACCTCTATAGCGCATATTGGAAGTTCGATCAGCATCTTTGGCGTCAATGGGTCACCACCAGGAGCCTTTTTTGGTTTTAGCCCTCTTATGATTTTTTCGATTTCGTTCGGCCGGAATGAAGGTGCAGCGGTCTGAGGGGTAGCCTCTGTGTACCCTTCACAGAGGGTACTTTGTGCTTTTTGGCGAGAGATTCTGGATGTATCTAGGCTGTGCATTTTCTTCCTGTTGGTGAAGAGTCTGGTCGAGTGATCGGGTTGCTTCCTAAAGGCGTTGTTTTAAAGCTGGTGATCTGCTGTTTTGCCAATCACGACGCGTGCGCCATCTTTCCTATGAGGAGTAGAGATTTTAGCTGCCGCAACGAGTACTTCTTCCAGGGCGCTCGTAGTGTAGTCGATGTCCGATTCCATGTTAAATTCCGGGGCGAGTTCTATGTGGGCACTCACGTACTTTTTGTATTTTAGCCAGTTCGTTTTTGGCGTCGTCAGGCTGAAGGGGTGTTCGGTTATTTCTGGGCTTTGAAGAAGCGTTAGAAGCACAGGCGAGTGGTCTGATGATAAGTCCGAGACTGCTTTGGCACTTATTAGATTGCGAGGTATGTTTTTTGTCACTGCAAAATCAATAAGGTCTGGGAGCTTTCGTGAGTCTGTTGGCCAGTATGTGGGACTTCCAGGGGAAACGTAGTCCAGTTTATTTTTCACATTTATAATTGCATTGTACAATTGTCTTCCTTTGGGAGTCACTAGACGTGATCCCCAGTGCGTATGTTTGGCGTTGTAGTCTCCTGCGGCTATAAATCGGTCCCCAAGTGAATTGTAGAAGTCCATAAATTGTCCTTCCGAGATTGAGAAACGAGGAGGGCAGTAAACGGCAGCGATTGAAAGGATTCCGTTGCTTGACTGAATTTGTATCGATGTGGCCTGCAAGAAGTTTGTTGCAAACCTTTTGTGAAAGTGGTGTTTAATGCGTTCTCTGATTAGAACTCCAGTTCCGCCGTGGGCTTTCCCATCTGGATGATCTGTGCGGTAGATTGTGTAGCCTCTTATATGAAAGTTGTATTTGCTTGTAAGATGCGTTTCCACCAATATGGTTTTCGGTTAAGAATTGTGAAAATTCTAGTTTATGCCGTGAGACACCATTGGCGTTCCACATTGATATTCGTAGCGCCTGCATAGATTATTTAGACTGTTGTGCTACGAGCAGCTGTATCACCATGTTCTGGTTTTGAGTAAGCGTTTGCATGGTCGTTTTCATGAATGATATAAGCTCTATCATACTTATTGGAGGGTAAGCATCATAGTTTCCATTTTGCTGTGTGGCTGTTCTGGGGCCTGTTGAGCGCTTTGAGAGTTAGGCTGAATTGGAATTTCCCTTCCAGATCGTAGAGCATCGGCATAGGAGAAGCCGTTGGTGGTGTTTAGTGGACCGAATGAGGATCTCGCAGCTTTGGCGAAGAAGACGTCTGGCGTAGTTTTTGACGCAATGTACGCATTTTGTGGATTTTGGTTGCGCGTTGCGGTCGCTTGACGCATGCGACTCTTTAACTCCTTATACACCATACATCCTCATTAGTTTGCTGTATGTCCGCAATTTTCACATTTCTTCACGGTACTGTCCTTGTTTGTAGTGCAGCAAGCGGACTTGTGGGCGTCTCCGCAGACTACACAGACAGCCCGAAGTGTGCAGTAAGACCTTGTGTGTCCATACTCTTGACAGTTAGTGCATTGCACTGGACCGTTGCGTTTATGTGGCTCTTCAACAGTGATTTTCCGATGCAAAAGATATTGCAGCTTGTGAATTGGGTGGACTTCGTTCTATTTCAGCGACCGGTTTTCTGGCTCGAGCTCGACCTTGAAGAGGGGTTGTGGTTTTTTATCTCTATTTAGAATGTTAATAATATTCTTGGCGGAGAAGCCCTTTTTTTTAAGAGCGGTTTTTATTTCCGCGGCGGTAACATCGGGTTCGATTTTCTTTACTACCACTTGTAGACCCTTGCCGCTTTTCAGCTGGTACGTGTAATAGTTTTTCTGAGCATTTTTAAGATATTTGGACACGATTCGAAAGTGCTATTCAGTCTTGGTTTGCACCTTTGTTTTATCGATTTTCCTTTTGATAAGCGGGAGGAAAGTTGTCACCGTTCCCGATTAACGGCGCAATTCGGTTGACCAGGGCACTCGAACTTTTCTCCCTGATATAGGTTGGAGGTCGCTTGGGTTTTTTGTGGTGTCTTGGGCTGGTTGGTTTTCCTCAACCTCCGCCAGTAGGGCAAATCTGTTAGTAGTGGATCTGCCTGGTTCTTCGATGGTTTTTTGTTTTTTTGCCTGCCAGATAGGCTAGGCTTGCGCGATCCATTGCCATTGCATTTGTATGTAGCGATCCATTGCAGTCCGTGTGGCTGGGGCTGCTTTGGTATTTTCCGAAGTTGATGTTTTTGTACTCGCTGTAGTCGTTGACGTCGCGGTTTTTTGAAATACAGTTGTTGTCGCTGTGGTTGCAGGAATTGCAACACTGCTTGTTATTGGTGCGAAATTTGTTTCCGCCATTGGAGAGGGGTATTACACTGCGAACTCCATGACGTGGGAGTCGGAGTGAGTAGAGCGGGTGAGCAAGACCGTGCCCTTTGGCTTTCAGCGGCCAGTAAAGCCGGGTTGCTCTTAATCGCCGATTTTTCCACTTTGGTATCGCGGGTTGAAAAGAAAGAGTAGAAGCCGTTTTTTTAATTCACTAAACATCTACGCTCGTTCTTTTGATCGTTGCTCAATGAGCTCATTGGGTGGCACTTATTTATTTTAAAGTTTAAAACAATGCACTAGTTTTGGTTTAGCACATCACAACTGTTATAAAAAGCTTGTTTTTTGCTCTTAATAAATTGTAGTTCATTCGAAGATTTTTCGAATTTTGTTCTTGTATAGGGACCTATACACTTGCTTTTCTAGTATTGCGTACATTGATGTTCTCGAAATTGTCCACTAATTCAAAGTATCGAGGGTCCGAAAAAGAGTGTTTCTCTAGGACTTCTCTAGGACATCTAACAATCCTGTCAGCTGAGGAGTCAGAATAGAGAGTAATGACAAGTATTTCCCTTCTGTTCTTGACTATGAAAGGGGGTTCTGTACCCCTATTACCCACCAGAAGATTTGAGCCTAGGATAAAATCGAAAATGATGATGATGTGCGTTGGCATCGCAACCTATGATCAGGTCGATCTTTTGCCTCCCGATGTCTTTCACCAGCTGTTTGAGTAGCGGGTGCAGGGGGAGAGTACCATGGTCGTGGCCCATATACGCCGAGCACACCTTTAGAGGTTCCTTGGGTTCCTTCCTTCATTGGTGAAATTGGGTAGCAAAAGAGGTTAAGGTTCTTTTTTGCGAGGATGCAGGCTCGCCTTTCACCTGTTGTATCTCCTTTACTGAGCCTGTACTCCGACGCCCCCAACCCAAGAATCCTGTCTCCAAGGATCCAGGGTTCCTGGATGAGGGCCACATCAGCTCCACTCTCGGCGAGGTGGAGTAGGAGGGCAGCTGACGCCGCTTTACTGTGGTGGAGGCTTATCTATAAGATTGTCAGGGACATTCTTAAGATTCCCCACCGCAGTAGCCTCTGCCTCCGTCTCGGAGCTCAGCAAAGAGTCCTCCTCCATCCCGGCGCCTTTAAGTGACCTTGCCAAGTCACTCTCCTCTGAGGTGTACCCTTCCCGGATCTCCTGGATTTGTAGATACGGACCGTTACATGTTACTCTTTTTCCAGGAATTTAACGGTCTTCTCGTTAAAGAGTAAGAAAGACCTGCCTCTGCAGTCCTACCACCTCCTCGACCTTGGCGACTTTCCAGTCTGCCGTGGGGAGCGTCGGATTCCACATCCTAAGCATCGTCAGGATGGTCTTAGGGTCGCCTGGCTCTTCTGTGAGCCATACTCGCACCCTCGCACCTTATTTGGGATCTCCTATCAGCCAACCGCCACCCATTTTGCCCCAAGGTAGATCTCTCCAAGCAATGCTGCCATTCGCTTGTATGTCTCTACCGATCACGCGTCTTATCAGGCAATTACCTCGACGCCACCTATACCATACTGCGTCTTCGCATTCTGGTGGGAGTCCTCCGCTCTTTAGCTGCTCCACGAAGCGCCCTCGTTTACCACTCGTCGCCAAAGGTCCTTGGTCCTTTGATAAGCCCATTTTGGGATCCCTTGTCTAGGACTTCAATTAGGGTTCTTCCCTTCGTAACTTCAGCGAACGAGTGGTTAGACGGCCGCGGCTTCCTCTTCTTGGCTTGGAGGGCTCCTCCTTTCGTTGATCGCTGCCTCTTCGCACTCTGCGCGACCTCCTTGGCAGACTCACCCCCAGCGTGCCTTTTTGGCTCCAGCCTCACACCCGCCATTGCCCGTTGGAAGTCGGGATGGGTCTCCCTTGCCCACTTTAAAATCTCGGCCTGGTCCGGGTTGGCTTCTGCCGATGGGTCCGCCTTCATTAGGATTAAGGCTGCTTTCCTACTATATATATAGGAGCCTTTCCGCTGCGTCGAGTGGGACGCTACCGGATCAGGGTTCACCTTAGAGGCCCCGCCGGTTGACGGCCCTGGAGTTTGACAGGTCGTGGACCCCATTTCAGGACTTTTATAGGGAGTTTCGTTCTCCGCTTTGGTTTTTGTTTGGTAAAACAGAATTCATATTTTTGGACCCAAGAGTTTTGGAGAACCCCGGTTTTGGAGTAGGCGGTTTTGGAGAAGGCGGTAAGGGGTTTGTCCATCATGACATAGCCCGCTTGTCACGATAAGCCTGGTTAAAACTGGGAGGTCGGCCGGCCCCCAGAGTCCGAATATTAGCGTCCGAAACACTCTCGGACAAGCATCCTTCGGCATATGCTGTTCCACATTGGATTGGGGTGATTTAAGAAAGGGAGTGTTTCTCCCCGCTCGACTAAAATTTGCCAGCATCGTTGGCAGAGACGTGACCTTACCAGGATCTGTTTCCAGCCGCCCTCCCGTGGAGAGTATAGTTGCACTACTAGCGGGGTACACAGTTACGGCACGCACTTGCTGGCGTGTAGTTCTCTCTGGGCTCTTGGTACCCGTTGGCTGACGGTCAAGTAACGGTATTGTGAAAGACATCGGCGTCACCTTGTGAGGTCCCGCGTGTATATAGTAATCACGTCGGGGGCACCAATTTAACGTTCCAATATTAATTCAACACTATATACATATACTTAAAACAAGAAATTGATAAAGAACGCGGTTCAGTAGTTTGGTGCACGAATGTACCAATGCCAAAACGATTTAACTACTACGAGGTAAGAATCAATACCAAAGTGGCAACAATACTGGATCCACGACTTATTAAGAATTATTTCCTACCTCCATTCACATGACTAAAATAAACCCTTGAACCATATGAGTACAAGGTAAGCAAGAAAGAAAAGCTAACTTCGGGCGGAGCCGAAGTTGATATACCCTTGCAGTCGGATATAGGAATATCATAATAAAACCAATTAATAACAATAAAAAGTCTAAAAAAAAACCCCAAGCTTCTATCTTCAAAAATACCAAAGTTGGTATTTCTACCAAAAACCATTTCCGATCTTTCCGGTCGAATTAACTGACCAAAAATATAAACTGTACTAAGTTCCAGTTTTCTATCTTCAAAAACACACATTTCCGATCGTTCAGTTATATGGAAGCTATAAAATATAGTCTGCCTTATGAAATTTGGCATGTCGTAATATTTGGCAAAAATAGTTCTCGTGTAAATTTTGAACTCTCTAACTCTAAATAAACCAAAGTTATACCACTTCCGATCAATCAGTTATATGGCAGCTATAGAATATAGTCGGCCGATCCCGGTCGATCCGACTTATATACTGCGTGTAAACGAAAGAAGAGTGTGTGCAAAGTTTTTAAGTCGATAGCTTTAAAATTGAGAAACTAGTTCGCGTAGTTCTAAGAGGGTAGACAGACAGACGGACAGACGGACATGCTCATATCAACTCAGGAGGTGATCCTGATCAAGAATATATATATACTTTATAGGGTCGTAGATGTCTCCTTCACTGCGTTGCACATTTTTGGACAAAATTATAATACCCTCTGCAGGGTATAATAAGAGGCTCCGTTATACCGCTTAGAACATTCGGAAGGCAAAGCCCGCGACGGAACAGGAGGTTTAATTAATCGCATCAAACATAATTTTTTTAAGCACATTGTGCAGGAAAGAACGTCGAGTTTAAAGACACATTGTGCAGAAACAAACGTCGAGTTTAAGGAAAACTTATATTTGCACAGCTCTCAAGGTTAAAAGAACTTCCAACGCTTCTCCTTTTGCCTTCAAAATATAACGATGATCGGGCCAAAGAAATCATCTTGTAATTTGATGGAAGATGTCTGTGATGTCAGCGCAGACGGTGATGCGGCTAACTTAATAAGCCAAAAGAGCTTCTGATAGTGAATTTAGGTAGTCGTTTTATGTATTTATATAATTTTAATAAGACTTCAAAGCCAATCCATAAAAATTTCTGTACCATTTGCATAATTTGTTTGCATCAACGGTCTGCTTTGGAAGTGACAGCTTTTTAACAGGGGGCACTTTGTTGGGCCACATCTTTTTGGAATTTTCTGTTAGATTTTTTATGTAGTGCCCTTTCGAAAGTATCCTTAGCTTAGTCTACTGTAGACACAGTGCATCATTTGTTGTGGCAATTTTTGGATCAAGAGTCTAATTTCGATGATAGTTACTGATGAGCTTTCATCCAGCCAGGCAAATTTATTGATGCAAACTCCTTTCCTGTACACGAAGACTCGCAGAAATAGAATGTAGTGTAGGTCGATTGCCTAATCCCAGAAATAATACAAACAAATGTTTGATGCGATTAATTTAACCTCCTGTTCCGTCGCGGGCTTTGCCTTCCGAATGTTCTATGCGGTATAACGTAGCCTCTTATTATACCCTTGCAGAGGGTATTATAATTTTGTCCAAAAATGAGGCCTCTTGGTCAACTAAAAATCACTCTTTGCTCTCGACGGGCTCCGCTTCAAAACCTCGCTGCTCTTCCTGGGTTTCCGCTCGGCTCCGCCGTCGGCGTTCGTCCGCCCAACGCTCACCAGTCACCCTTCTGGGTCGGTCACCAATAAGCACACTACTATCTTGGTGCCTGACAGCCGGTTCAGGTCGTTGCTCACTACGTTTGGACTCCCGCGCTGTTTCTCTGGCTTGCGATGCGCCAGCACGGCGTCAACGTTTGTTGTTGTCGCTGCTACTGCTCCGTCCCATGCGATGGTTTCTCTCGTTGCTGTTAGTGCTTGTACCCCGCTCATCCGTGTTTGCTTCTAATAGGCACACCGCTCAGGCATACCCCGGGAGGATTAGCTGTCTTGGTTTCCGATAGATACACCGTCCAGGATGCGCCGGGGAGAGTCCTGTCATGGTGCCTGGGTGCCGGACAAGGGTACGAAAGCCTTTTAACTTTCGTTAGGCAAAAGACTAGCCATCGCGCCTCTGCTACTCCGGGGAAACACCTGCCTCCCTTAAAACCGTTAAGTTCTACGTCGTCTTTGCTTTCGGCGCGGTGGCGCTGCCGTTCTTACTGCTCGTCGCAGTAAAGACTCTTGGCTTTGTTTTTTCTTGGCTCAGGACGGCCTCGACTCCAACGAGGACGGTCTGCAGCTCCTCCGCGGTCAGCCTGGCGGTCCCTACCGCTCCTAGGAGTAGGTGTTTTGCAGACTTCACACCTGCCTCCCATGTTCGCAATGAATGTATGTATGAACGCAAATACGCATACTTTATTTGATGGGTATCGCGTGACCGCGTTTCTTCGATTTCCTTATAAAGCGGAACATATAAACGAACACTCACAGCAGTTCTAGGTGAGAGGAATATCCCTCTATCACTTCTAATAAATGGGAGGTGGAGACGATTGCGGTTAATCCGACCGCATTCTTCTTTGCTTCCATCTGTAGAAGTTATGGTGACAGATCAAACCGGAGGCTCGTCGGCCACTTATCTTCCGGTTCCTTTAAAAATGATGGGCCTGTAAGCCACATCGATTCTACAGTCTCCCTTAGGGGTCTACCTCTGGAAAATATATCTGCCGGGTTCTGTGTAGTTGGTACATGCCGCCACGTGCTATCATCTGACCACTCTTGAATTTCAGCAACTCTATTCGATACGAACGTTGACAACGACGATGGATGGGAACGAATCCCATGAAGAGTTACTTCTGAATCCGACCAAAATACACTTCGTTCAATCGAAACTTTTATGATACGCTTTATATTGCGGCAGAGATATGCGAGAAGGTGAGCGGCACATAACTCATGACGGGGGAGCGTCTTTGTCTTGAGCGGCGCTACTTTGGACTTTGCCGTCAACAATGAAACTTTAATACCTTCTGCAGATTTGCAACGAATATAGACGCAGGCCCTATAGGCTCTCAATCATGCGTCAAAAAAGGCATGAATTTGAATCGGTGACATCGGCTCGGTAAACACGAATCTCGGAATTGAGATGTCCTCTAATTGAGATGTCGACAAGGCAATTTGTATTTTGTTCCACGCTGTTTCTAAGTGCAGTGGAATTGACTCATCCTAATCTAGCTTATTTAGCCAAAGTTTCTGCAATAGGATCTTTCCTTTTATAAGTATAGGGCTTAATAAGCCCTATATAACAGCTTAGATGTCACCGAAAGAATGTTCCGCTTGTTCGCCCATTGACCTATGACTGAAGCGTCAATTTCAAATTTAAATATATCTTCGTAAGGAACCCAAGCGATTCCTAATGCTTTTGTCAGATCTGAGTCCGAAAGTGTTATTGGCTTAACCGTGCTCTCGGACGCAGTAACTTCAGGCGAGTTTTAAAACCACTTGCTTAATTTAAACCCAGCTTTTTGAAGAACCTGAGTTACTTCAGACTTAATTGGCTTTAGCTTTCGACGTCGACGTAAAAGTCGGACCCCATAATTTTGGCTCAACCACTCAATTCACTCAACCTCTTCAAACTCTTTATGGCCAGGAATGGGTCTGGCGCAGTGTCATATGTATCAGTGTTAACCTTGCACAGTTTCAAGGACTCTAATGGGTCCTACTTCAACACTATCAACTGGTATCACCTATCGGTTTAATTTACCATTACTTGGGGATACATCATTTTTGTCGGATATCAGAGCGAATCTATTTATTCGGAACCGAATAAATTAGTAGTGATTTAGTAGGTAGGAAAATTAAATTAGTAAGAAATTAGTAGTGATTTCGGATGTTGTTTCCTCAGCTGTCGAATATAATGAAGCCTTTAAGAAAATAGTCGAAATAGTCCAAGAGCACGAGTATCAAGATAAAATAGAAAAGATCCGAAAAAATTTAACTGTTAGCCCTAGTCTACAAAAGCTAAATCCCTTTTTACCCGAATCATCTGATGCTGAGCTTACCTTTTTGTTTTTGCGGGTTGAGGGGCAACTAGCTAATGCTCCTATATCGTACGATGCCAAGTTTCCAGTATTGTTGACAAAACGCTCTCAATTTGTTCAGAGCTACGTCCGATACTTGCATGAGTCGAATTTTCATGTGGATCCACGAGCAGTTGTGAGTCTTTTGCGGCAGCGCATATGGATCGTAAATGCGCAGGAAGTCCGCATGCCCGGAAGGAAGTACGGTCATGCATAAGCTGCTTTAAATGCAAGCCTCGTCTAATGACTCAAATTATGAGAGATTTACCCTTAGATAGAATTCGTGCTCTCCGGCCATTCTCCATATGTGGTGTTGATTTTTGTGGCCCTATTGTGAGAGATAAACTAATCTCATTTAACAAAATCTTAATGACCAAACAATAAGTATACATCAATGTCCATATATATGTTTTTGTTTTCAGAAACGAACCGGTCACATTATGTTGACAATTGTGCCTTGTGAGTTGTTTCTAATTGTAAACGGGTAAGTTTATGGTCATTTACTTCAAATTACCTCTCTGAAGTTGTTATAAGCATGTCCGTTTGTCTGTCTGTTTCTACGCGATCTAGTCTCTCAGTTTAGTGCTATCGACTCGGAACTTTGCACATATCCATCTTTCCTTTGAACGCAGTATATACCTCGGAATGTTCTGAAACTAATTGAGAGAATTTTCAGAAAATCCGCTTTTTTCGCCAGTTACTCAGATGTCCTCGAAGACTATTCGAGATAGATCTATCCGATTTGGAACTTGGACTTGGATTTTAAATTCAGTTAATATTGGGAAATGTTTAAATGCCTAACTATTTCAACTCGACTTTAGCCGTCCTATCTTGATTTATTTACATCAGCATTTTACAGCTTCTTATTTATTTCATTTCAGCTTTCACTAATTAATTAATAATCATCAAAAATATCATAATTTTTTTTATTTTCCGGGAGGAAGTATACGATTTTTATTTATTTCTTGGGGACCTTCTGCAGGATTTTCCTCCTTAAATACCGCAGAGCTTTCTTGAAAGTTTTTTTCTACCATCTCCGAAAAACTCCAATAGGAGTTATATGCAAAAAATACCCAATACCTTCACTAAGATTTCTTTTCCATGAATTCGTGTGGTATCTCCCTAGCCCTTAACCACTAGCCCGTAGAGGAAAAAATGACAGGTAACCGATGAATTGGACATCCTATACAAAACTCAACGATACTCATAAACGGTTACTAGGTAATTTCCTAAAAGTAAGCGGATATATGTATGTACATACATATGAGATGTATTAAAACTTATCTCAAGGCGGAATCTCAAGGGTTATCTCCAAACGAAAGGTGAATTAAATCGTTATACTTCATTTGGAGAAAAAAAATGGTTTTTGTAAAACTAAATTTATTTTATGTGTTCAAAATTATTTTTTAACAAAATAATGCACGTTTAGATAGCTTTATTGGTTATAAAGTTATGAGTCAGTTAAAAAAGTTTTTATCCCAAACTGATAGACTTTTGATAAATGCTTTGCCAAAATTGTTAAATTAAAACAGGGGTGGGCACGAAGCTTAAAAAAAAATTAAGAGTGTACTGGTGTGAAAATCTAACTTCTGCACTGAGTGAATCGAAGAGTGCCCTGGGTATACAATTATTTAGGACCCATATAAATTTTATTTATTATAAATTATCGGCTTGCAGGTTTGTCTCCGGTATTTTCCCGTAAGAGGTTTTTTTTATTTGATTGGTGTATTAAATAACAAGAAAGCAAAGCTAACTTCGGGCGGAGCCGAAGTTGATATACCCTTGCAGTTAAAACCGGATATAATTGCCCGATCCTTATGATTCATAATCATAATAAAACCAATTAATTACAATAAAAAATCTAAAAAAAAGTCCCAAGCTTCTATCTTCAAAAACACGAAAGTTGATATTTCTACCAAATACCATTTCCGATCGTTCAGTTATATGGCAGCTATAGGATATAGTCGGCCGATCCTAATGAAATTTCGTAGGTTGGATCAACTGACCAAAAATATAATCTGTACCAAGTTCCAGCTTCCAGCTATCTTCAAAAACACGAAAGTTGGGTCATTTCCGATCGTTCAGTTTTATGGCAGCTATAGGATATAGCCGAAGGATAATCCGAAATGAAATTTAACATGTCGTAATTTGTTGCCAAAAGTAACTTTCGTGTCATTTGAACTCTCTAACTCTAAAAACACCAAAGTTATACCATTT
This sequence comes from Drosophila bipectinata, assembly GCF_030179905.1. NCBI lineage: Eukaryota > Metazoa > Arthropoda > Insecta > Diptera > Drosophilidae > Drosophila > Drosophila bipectinata. Next base: position 13,387,852 of record NC_091740.1, on the reverse strand, counting down.
CCGATCAATCAGTTATATGGCAGCTATAGAATATAGTCGGCCGATCCGGGCCGTTCTGACTTATATACTGCATGCAAAGGAAAGATGGGTGTGTGCAAAGTTTCAAGTCGATAGCTTTAAAACTGAGAGACTAGTTCGCGTAGAAACAGACAGACAGACGGACCGACGGACAGACGGACAGAGGGACATGCTCATATCAACTCAGGAGGTGATCCTGATCAAGAATATATATACTTTATAGGGTCGGAGATGTCTCCTTCACTGCGTTGCACACTTTTGGACAAAATTATAATACCCTCTGCAAGGGTATAAAAATAGTGGAATGGAATGATCGATGGAACGATCTAAATAATTAGTCCTAATTCGTTGAAAAATTTTGAGTTTGTGGGATTAGAGCTGGAAATTAATCGATGGCACTATCGATACCATCGATGTTTCTTAAATTTTCGAAACATCGATGGTTCTTAGGCCACTATCGATTATTTTTATTTTATTTGCGCATTGAGGGCAACTTGTAAGTAAAATTGGTTAATTTTATTTTTAATTTTATTTTATTAATTTTTTTATCACAATTAGTGAAATGTACATGGTATCTGTCTAAAAAAGTTTTATGCGTGCCAGCATCTTCCTGCGCTTCAGAGCGAGCGTTCAGCAAAGCTGGAAAGATTATCAGGCATGCTCCTGTTTTCACTTTCGGTTTTCGTTTTCGTTTGAGAACGAAAACGAAAAAATTGGTGCTCCCGTTTTCACTTTCACAAGATTTTTTCGAATTCAAAAACGAAAAAATTTGTCTTGCCCAAATGAAAAGTAAATGCCTTTTTCTATATTAAATCGGATCTTATTTGCAAAAGGAAAAAAAGTAGTTGACTTATTGGTTTATTTTCGTTCTATTAAGACCCCTAGAAGATCAATTAGGCTTGTAGTTATTTTTAAAACGAGTAATTTCTGACCCCACCTCAAATTCGGATATCAAATTTTGCCGCCGGCAACAACAATTTTCGTTTTGGTGAACGACCGATAAGTTTGACACCATAAGTTATCGCCTAAGCTGCCATACTTTTAATAGAATAAAAAAGCAAGTTAAAAATACTTGTATAATCAAATGGATGGCGATAAATTTGTTGAAATTAGGTAAAATATGTTTTTTAAAAATTAATTAATTTAATTTAATTAGTTATGTGCTAAAAGTGTATAAAAAAAATTGTTGAAAACACCGGAATGAAATGAAAATGAAATCCATTGAAAAGGTGGCATCCCCTTAATTTGTGGGAAACAAGTGATTGCCTTTGAAAAACTGTTTTTTTTTAAATGTGAGTAAAAAAGCTTATTTTTATAGAAAACAATAATACTAATATATTGTTTGCAGGGGAAAACACAAATCATCATATCAGGATGAAGTTTTTCTGAATTTTATGCAGAGCAACGAAAGTTTGGCGCGTGGATTCGCCAAAGGCGATCGTGTGGCTGCAGAAGCTAAATGGAGCGAGCTTGCCGGTGCGTTGAACGCAATTGGGCCTCCAATTAAAGATGTTGCGGGATGGAAAAAGGTATGAGTATCCCCAGAATTATGACAAACTAATATATTATAATATTACATTCAAGGTTTGGTGCGATTGGAAGGCCAATATTCGAAAAAAACATTGCCCAAAATAAGGCAGAGGTCAGGGCTACGGGCGGGGGTCCTTACTGCCAGCAACCGCTGACAGCCATGGAGGAGGACGTGGCAAAGCTCTGCGGGATTTTTGAGATGGTGGAGGGAGCACCAACCACCATTATAGTAGAAGAGGTGGCTAAGGAAAAATAGATTTTAATAACTGCAATGAATAATTTGTTTATTTAATTTGTTACATTGGCAGAGATAGAGCAATTTCGTCGCGTACAGATGGTTGGTCATCATTTCCTTCAATGTCGTTATCATTTATAGCCTGTTTAATATCCTCAAATTGAAAGTCGTCACCTATTGACAAATTCCGTCTTCTACATATGTTGTGCAAAGCACGTTACGTTACGTTATAAATTTAATAATAATACGTAATAATAATACGTTAATAATTTGGCAGCAAAAAATGGGCTGATAATTTAAGCATCGTTGTAAACAACGGAAACGGCTTTTAAGAACACCAATTGTTCGGTCTATTATGTTTCTGGCTGCATCATGTCTTAAATTAAATCGATGCTGATGCGTCCCCATCTCTGCGCTCCTGTAGGGAGTTAACACAAAACTCTCCTGTGCGTAGCCAGAATCTGCCAAAACAAAATATTCATTTATTGTTCTCGACAAATATTCCTTGGCGCTTGAATGATTCCAAATGAAAGAATCATGACAAGATCCAGGGTGCGTCGCATCAATAGCGATAATCTCCATATTATAGTTGCAAACCTGTAGGTAAAAGTAAAATCTTAACGTAACTATAACCAATTTAGACATTCTACTTACAACCATGGCGTTCATGCTGTAATAGCCCTTTCTGTTAAAAAAACAGAGGTATTATTTAGAGGTTTCACTATTTTTATATGAGTTCCATCCACGCAGGCGACTATTCTTGGCAGTTGATGTTTGCTAAAGAAGTATTCGCTAGATTTCCGCATTTGCTGGCTAGACATCTGAAGGCGAATTGTGTCCTGACAAAGAAGCCTGTTCAGCAACGGAATAAATATGTGGAGAATTTTCCCAAATGTGCTTCGTCCTATATTTATATGGTGGTCCTTGGCGATTGAGAACTGATAACATCCAGTAGCAAGATATCGCAATACAGAAGCCAATTGCATAGAGTGAGACAGTGTGGTTACTTTTAAATGTGGCTTGACTGTCTCCAATATTTTTTTAAAAGTGTCTTTATCAATCCTAAATGATTGGACAAATCTGCAATAAACATAAATTAGAGGCAAAATTTGAAATGGGGTAAATGTAACTTACCGGTCGTCAGACATATTAAAAACACATGTATTACATCTTAATTGCTTAGATTTTCTTAAGTCAAATAACTTTTGCTTTCTTTTGGCTTCGAAAGATGCATCTGAAAATAAGAAAGGCATTTTTTCGCGTTGTTTGCTGCTAACCAAACCTCAAATCAGCTGTTTCGGCAGCAAGAAATGATGAGAAATGAAACGTTTCGATAGCAAAACGATAACTAAAAACTTGTGAAAACCGGAGCACCCAAAAACGAAAATCTCGGTTTTGGTCCCAAAACGAAAACGAAAACCGAAAGTGAGAACCGGAGCATGCCTGTATATCTGACAGGAGATGCGCCTTAAAATTAAACATTGTTGATCAATTAATGTTTTTAAATAAGAATCTCAATCTCTAAATAAGCTCTGACCTCAAACAAAAAACTTTATTGTTATTTTATTTTTTATTTGAAAATTTATTTATTTTTATTATTTTATATTTATATGTCCGTCAAACTAGCGTCGCTCAGTTAGCGTCGAAGTGGAGCGGTGGAATTGGAACACAGCAACGAATATTTTGTTTCTAAATTATTTCCCTATTTAGCCACTAAATTTAATCAAATAAACATTAGAATTGGTAATGTCCGTCAAACTAGCGTCGCTCAGTTAGCGTCGAAGTGGAACGGTGGAATTGGAACACAACAACGAATATTTTGTTTTTCAATTATTTCCGTATTTAGCCACTAAATTTAATCAAATAAACACTAGAATTGTTAAGAATTGAATAAACTATTGTTGTTTCTTACTTTGAGCGGGCTCTTCACTCTTTAAGTAGCTTAAAAATGGGGTTGAAAAATTTCCCCTACATTGTATTGAGCAGTATCTCAGAAATAAGAGGATGCGCCATTAAGCGCGATACACCAGCTTATAGACCATTCTTTTGAGAATATGCCCTGAAAATTTCATTAAAATCGTTCCCTACGTTTTGGAGCAAATCGACTAAAGGTGGACCAACCCGGATAACAGCCCATACAAAAATGACCCCAAAAAATTGTTTTTAAAATTGTGAAGCTCCAAGAGGATGCGCCAATATGCACGGTAGTGGTGTTGATGTAGGACCTTTTCAAGTATGTATGGACCAAAAATCATACAAATCGTTCCCACAGATTTTGAGAAAATCGAATTACAGTTTCCCATATAATTTGAACTAATAAGAGGAGCGCCAACCAGTGAACCGGAACCAGTCCGCAAAAAGTTCATTGAACTAGTTTAAAAATACTATATGGCCTCTTATAGACTTATTAAGTCCTTCACAGAGGATGCGCCATTATGCACGGTATACCGTTGAAAAGCTTATTTTATACAGAACATTATAAGAAAACTTTTATTTAAATCGCTTCCACAGATTTAAAGAAATCAAGTCCCGAAAATTTCAGACCCTGATTCACCAACACTGGCCATTAACAGCATCACATATTTCTGACCTGCCTAACACGGCGCTAGCCGTTATGGAATTTGAATGCCCCCCTAGCTTTTTTTTAAAGAGGATGCGCCATTATGCACGGTATACCCCGAGAAAGCTAATTTTTAGCCCGTTCGAATGGTACCAGTGCCATTAAAATCCTTTCCACAGATACTTAGAAATCAAGTCCCGAAATTTTCGGGACGTGGTTTGCCAATACTGGCCATTATCATTTTTCCGTGTTTGCACGCTGCCCAACACGGCAGCCGCCACAATGAATGTTTTCCTTTTTTTAAAGAGGATGCGCTATTATGCACGAGAAAGCTAATTTTTAGCCCGTTCGAATGGTACCAGTGCCATTAAAATCCTTCCCACAGATTTAAAGAAATCAAGTCCCGAAAATTTCAGACCCTGATTCACCAACACTGGCCATTAACAGCATCACATATTTCTGCGCTACACTTGATTTCTTTAAATCTGTGGGAGCGATTTAAATAAAAGTTGTCTTATAATGTTATGTATAAAATAAGCTTATCAACGGTATACCGTGCATAATGGCGCATCCTCTGTGAAGGACTTAATAAGTCTAACAGAGACCATTTAGTATTTTTAAACTAGTTCAATGAACTTTTTGCGGACTGGTTCCGGTTTACAAGTTGGCGCTCCTCTTATTAGTTCAAATTATATGGGAAACTGTAATTCGATTTTCTAAAAATCTGTGGGAACGATTTGTATGATTTTTGGTCCATACATACTTGAAAAGGTCCTACATCGACTCCACTACCGTGCATATTGGCGCATTTTCTTAGAGCTTCACAAATTTAAAAACAATTTTTTGGGGTCATTTTTGTATGGGCTGTTATCCGGGTTGGTCCACCTTTAGTCGATTTGCTCCAAAACGTAGGGAACGATTTTAATAAAATTTTTAGGGCACATTCTCAAAAAATTGGGCTATAAGCTGGTGTATCGTGCTTATTGGCGCATCCTCTTATTTTTGAGATAATGCTCAATACAGTGAAGGGCCAATTTTTCAAACCCATTTTTAAGCTACTTAAAGAGTGTAAAACCCGCTCAAAGTAAGAAAAAACATTTACTTGATTAAATTTAGTGGCTAAATACGGAAATAATTGAAAAACAAAATATTCGTTGCTGTGTTCCAATTCCAACGTTCCACTTCGACGCTAACTGAGCGACGCTAGTTTGACGGACATTATATTTATTTACTTTTAAAACATCGATGGTCCCAAACATCGATTGTTTTCCAACTCTATGTGGGATAAAAAGTATTTGAATGCTAATTACCACGAAAAATTTTGGGAGACATGTTTTTAACAAACACGAAAATACGGCTAAGATAACAGAAAATGTATTATGTTATCTTTAGCATACACTGGAAAGAAAAACAATTTTTGTCGTGGAAAATATGCCAAAACTCAATATTAGCCAAAAAGATACGTATTGTATTTTTATATATTTTTTTCTGGTATTAATCGATTTAGGTGAGCATTTCTTTTTGAATTATTCTCATCTCTAACTTTAAATACATAGATGTGGCAAAAAATGTAAGATCATTTGCCTATTAAAAAGTAATAGGGAAATTATGGCAGAAACGTTAATTCTAACATTGTTAGTTTGTGTTATGCTTGTGGGGTCTTATATTGCAGGCAGCATACCCATGTTAATGAAATTAAGCGAGGTTTGTACACATCAAATAATAGGGTTGGCTTTCAAATAAAACGTTTGTCAAGTGGGTTTTCAAACCATTTCTTTTTTTTAGGAAAAGTTAAAATATGTCACGGTTCTTGGTGCTGGATTATTAGTGGGTACTGCTTTAGCTGTCATTATTCCGGAAGGTATTCGGTCATTGTACGAGGATAATGGACGAACGCAACAGTTAATACATGAACCTGACCATACGCAGACCATTGGACTGTCTCTTGTACTTGGCTTTGTTTTCATGATGATGGTAGACGTGTCGCAACAGAGAAGCAATATCGGAAACGACAACAAAAATTCTGCTACTTTGACTCTAGGGTTGGTAGTGCATGCTGCAGGTACTATTACTCACATTTGAATGAGTATTTCTCTCTTCGTTCAATTTACCTCATAAGATTCACATATGTAATACAATTTAATTTTTTGTTGTTTAGCGGATGGAATTGCTTTGGGTGCCGCAGCAACAACGAGTCACCAAGACGTTGAACTAATCGTTTTTTTAGCTATAATGCTGCATAAGGCACCAGCAGCCTTTGGCCTAGTGACTTTTTTATTGCATGAGAAAGTGGATCGGCAAAGAATTCGGCGACACTTGGCGTTATTTTCATTATCGGCACCTCTATTGACGCTTTTGACTTTTTTTGGAATAGGCCAAGAACAGAAAGAAACTCTAAATTCTGTTAATGCTACAGGAATAGCTATGCTGTTTTCAGCTGGAACGTTTCTATACGTCGCTACTGTGCATGTACTGCCGGAGCTCACCCAAGGCGGAATCAAACAGACTGGACAGCATGACTACCGTTTGCTTGAGGAATCTCGTGATGTAGCCACAAATGACGTAAACGTAACTCATAGTCTGCAATCATTGAATTATAGCGAACTAGTAATTATGATATGTGGAGCCCTATTGCCTCTAATCATAACCTTTGGCCATAAGCACTAGGATTAGGTTAAAAATGAAAAAGCGTTTCTTTTTGTAAATACATGTTTTCTGGTTTCATACAGAAACAAGGCTTCACGATTTGTTCTTACATTTAAAAACGCTATTTAAAGCTACTTATAATAACTAGTTATTTAACTGTGCTTCATTTTCGAAATAGTTATTTCTTTAATATCGTATAGGTTAACATAATGATCCATTATTTTGGTTGGTACAAATGTTATATCCAATTGTTTTTATTATTCCAATATGAATAAAAATATTTTTCTTTTAATTAAATGAAATTGTATATTAAACTTACGTTTTTTTATACCCTTGCAGAGGGTATTATAATTTTGGTCAAAAGTTTGCAACGCAGTAAAGGACACATCTCCGACCCTATAAAGTATATATATTCTTGATCAGGATCACCTCCTAAGTTGATATAAGCATGTCCGTCTGTCTGTTTCTACGCAAACTAGTTTCTCAGTTTTAAAGCTATCGTCTTGAAACTTTGCACACACCCATCTTTCCTTTGCACGCAGTATATAAGTCGGAACGGCCGGGATCGGCCGACTATATCCTATATATATAACTGATTGATCGGAAATGGTATAACTTCGGTGTTTTTAGAGTTAGAGAGTTAAAACTTTACGTGAGAGTTTTTTTGGCAAAACAATATGACATGCCAAATTTTATTAGGATCGGCCGACTATATCCTATAGCTGCCATAAAACTGAACGATCGGAAATGCCATAACTTTGGTGTTTTTAAAGTTAGGGAATTGGGATTTTCCGTGGATTCTATTTTTGACAAAATAATACGACTTGACAAATTTCATAAGGATCGGCTGACTATATCCTATAGCTGCCATACAACTGAAAGATCGGAAATGCCATAACTTTGGTGTTTTTAAAGTTAGGGAGTTGGGATTTTCTACGGGTTTTATTTTTGGCCAACTGATCCAACTTACCCAATTTTATAAGGATCAGCTGACTTTATCCTATTGCTGCAAAATAATGGATTGATCGGAAAGGCCATGGTTGTTTCTTAAGTAAGAAAGATGGGACTGAACATTCAGAAACGCGAAAACTTTGGTGTTTTCTTCAGAAATAACTTTAAGCCTTTTTTACAATTTTTAGAGAGCACTGGTTCATATAAGAACTTAAGAACTTAAGAACTTAAGAAATACGGCTATCATAGGTATCATCAATAAATAATTTTTTTATAAACTAGTTAAAACAAATGATTGATGCTGGTTTCCGTGATATTATGAATCCTCACATACTCAGCCCCCTCACATACTCATATTAAAATCTCCTAATATTACCATTTTGTATTATTTTCTAAGCTGCATATTCTTTCTACATCCGCCATAACTTTATTTCGAAATTGTGTTATAGGAAAAGCAGGGTTCCTATAAACAACAATGAAGGATGTATCGATATATTTGAAGGCAATCGATTGGTATGTAGTTCTTCAGCTCAAAGACTTATTTGTCTCAAACAAAACAACTACATTTTCGGCAATATTTTGCTTGGCATAAATCATAATTCCATTTTTGCCAATACTTTCAATCGATTGCTATAAATTCTTCGTATAATGTCGAAACCTTGTGAAGAAAAGTCTTCGCTGGAAAGAGTCCAAGTTTCGACAAAACAAAGAAAATTTGCAGAACAAATAATAGGGTCGTTGAAAATGTCTTCGCGATGGCTTCGAAGAGACTCAACATTATGGTAATATATGGAGATTTCTTTATTACTGCTGACCACAATTTCATAATGCGTAGTCAAGAACTTTTCCTCTCTTAACTTTTGAAGTTAGTCTTGGACATTTGGTGCTCCAAATCTTGTTGGAGGAACAAAGTCGCTTAAAACTGTTCCGAACTTTTGATCTGGCGATAGCGCCAACCGTGGGTTCAAAAAATTTAATCCAAATTCGCGTCACTAAATTTGAGCCATTCACTAAGCAATGGTCAATTTGCATTAGCTGACCAGTTGCTCCATTTACAAGTCCGTCACTTGTGTCTATATTGACGGTTACCATATATTTAGCAGTTGTTTTGAGATGAAGATTATATGGTAAACCTTGTGTTTCAGAGGTTTTCATATTTTGAGCATATCTTAACGTGTTTTCTCTGTTTCGTGCAGATATGTTTGCAGTTTTCACTGTATCAACAGCAGTGGAAACCAACTCTTCCGTCCCAATTTGCGCTAGTTTTATGGAATTGTAATTGTTAACTTCTTCGTTAGAAGAAAATAAATGAATGGGCATCATCAGGAACTTCGCTGGGTGAAACAACTCTTTGTTTTGGGAGCTCTATATCTGCAATTGTCATGCAAGCCTCAGATAAATGATTCAGGGCTTGAGCAAATGCATGATCGCCTCTTTGGCGCATTATTTCTGTGAGCTCAAAATACATAAAGTTGCTTCATAGTTTAGGGATATAATGATGTCCCTGGAGTAAAACACCAACACTTTGCTTATTCTAGTTTATTTATTTGTTCTGACTAGATCCGCTTCGGATCGCTGCTGGTGTTCGACTGACTCCGCTCTCAACTCGTGATCAGCATCAACCCTCATCACTCGCTTAAAGAGCAATGAGAGCGATGAGAGCACAAGAGAGAGAGAGCCAGTACCGACAACAGGCAACGACACCAACTTACACTAACAACAGTTTACAGTTATGCAATACTAATATATATATACCCTAAGTAGCAATCCTGCTACAATAGGCTATTTCCTGCTAAAACGCTATAAGGATTAATTGTCCTTTCCGAAAATATCCAACTGTCTCCAACTGGGGAAAGCTGCTTTAGATCTCCAAAAACTATAATGGATTTTCCACCAAAACTTATGTCATGAAAATTTGGCGAAGCCTTTGATCCAAAAAAGAAAGCATTTTCGAACCAACCATAGAAGTTTCATCAATTATAATTAATTGGAGATCGATCAACTTGCAATGAATTGTATTTAAACTGTCATTGCTTAAAGGTCTTAAGGGACCTGAATCTTGATTTATTGGAAGAGAAAACACTGAATGCAGTGTCAGTCCTCCAATTCCAAAAGCAGCTTTTCCAGTTGGAGCACATAATAAAACCTTTGCCGAATCCGTAGCACCAGGAAGTTTGTTTGCTCGCCAAGTCACAGACTGATAGATGGTAGAAATCAGTCTGCTTTTTCCTACACCGGCCCCTCCACCAACATATTCGTAAAAAATATTTTTACAAACAACATTATGCATCACATGTGCATAATATTGTCTTTGCTTGTAGTTGAGGGACCGAGTTAGCGGACAAAGGTCATCATTGGAAACTAACGGGGGGAGTCTTATTAATTGAAGTTCGCCGTCTTCTTCAGGGTTATTTATCGCGTTGTCATCCTGAAGAATATTTACGTTCCGCTCTATATTTGGTACTGCCAAAGCTCTAAATTCTTCGTCTAAAAATTGGGAGGCATGTTCTTCCGCAACAGGAGCATCCTATCCTCCTATCCTTATCATCAAACACATCAAACAACTCCATATCATCAAACACATCATAGTTCTTTTTTTTTGTCATAATGGCTTCGTGGTTTGCTCGGAATGTGTTTTCAATGTCATTGGAAAGATGTTCAGCTTCTTCATTTCGCCAAGGATAGAAGAGCATTAAATGCTCTCGGAAATAATCGGAAGGTGAAGAGTTAATGCTAAAGCGAACCCACCTTAGAATCAGGGGATGCCTGCGTTTCTTAACACAACCAGACCCATCCATCAGTGGAAAGCTTTGCTCAGCAACTTCATCTTCGTCATCTACCTCCACATCATTTGCTTCCTCATAGTCTTCCCTATGATTAGCGGCAGATCGTGCATTTCGCTTGACAAATCTGTACCAAGCCGCGAAATCTGCTAAACAAATTCCTTCCAACTGCGCATGCCTTTGCACATATCGGTCAGGAATATTACGCTCAAAAATATCCACCGAGTTGTTTGGTAGTCGCTCTAATTCTTCATTTGAGCGAGTCAATCTAACTCGTTTGTCTGAATGGCAAGTGTTTATAAAAATAGTACCTTCACTTGCCTCCGACATATGCAGACCCAAAATATTGTAAGCTGCTTCTTGGGCCGATATTTCTGTAGCGTTAATAAACTTATTCCCGAGGTGCTGTAATTTCCTTTTAATAGAAATATTCCCATAGCTGGGAATATGGGAAAGATTGAATTCCCCAAAAATATCGGTTTTGAACAATTTCATTAATTGCCGCAACCTATAATCGAAGTACCGGGAGCACGTCACTGGATCGGATCGGATTAACCGAGCCTTTTCGGAGCTGGAAAGAGCTGCCGCTTCTTCCTCGCTTATAGCCCTATTGTCCAATAGAAGGGAAAGGATAACTAAAAGTTCATTCCACTTAGTTTCAGCAGCGGAAAGAGTAATGAAAAAGGTTGGCAACCCAAATTGTCGAATCATAGCAATAACTTTTTTTTCAGCCTCCCAATGAGCTGGTGCAGACCGTAAGCCTTTAAGGATGTGGTAGCCATCATCATGTTGAACAAGTCTGTCAACAAATGACTCATCCCGCAGATTACCAGCGGTAACTGCACCTGACTTTTTGCGTAAAGCAATTGAAATAGAATTTTGAATGCGCTGCATTTCGTAAAATTTATACATGTATAAAACTTTAGGAACTACAGCGCAGCGACGGTCGTAAAAATGGATTTGAGATCTGGCTTATTTTGCATAGGTTGTCTTTCCTTTAAATATTTCTCCGCAAGAAATAGTTGGAAAGGAAAGTTCCTCTGCGTCTTCGTCAAGCGTTAAGCTTGTTGGGCGACGGCCTTCACCCGGTGCCAATGCAATGCGCTGAATTGCAGTATCATTATTTTCCAATAATGTTTCATGGCCTCCGGGATTTAAATTTTCTTCGAGCTCTGCAGCATTTTGGGATAGGTGTTGCTGCTGAAGAAGTTGCTCTACTGCTTCGCGATCAGATTCATCCGCAATAAAAGGAATTTCATTATTTCCTTGAAGTCCTGCTAGCCATGATTCGTTCAGTGAAATGTTGTGCTTTCTGTAGAGCTCGGTATTCACTAAGTACCGTACAGCTTCAAGGACCCGGGTCGAATAGTTTCAGTCATGAAATTGTGAGCATACTCTAGTCTCCTTTTTAAATGGACTTGGATGACATGAGTAGAGTCGAAAGAGCGCGGAAGCGCAGCCACAATATCAGGAACTGAAATTGGAACGTTCACTACTGTCCCTCTGATTCCGCATTGCCTTCCATAGGGAAGGGAAATAATCCTCATAAAAGAAATTCTCGGTGAAATAAGGCGTTCTTCGAGGCAGCTGAGTCCATTTAAGCACTCAGGAATTTCTGGGCACTCAGGCAGAGTGATGGTAGTTTGCCAAGAGAGATGGCACGACAACAAGTGTTGCAAAAGTTATAATTGCCGGACGGACTGGGAAATTTTCGTGACAAATAAAAAGCGTTGCCAACGTTTAGGAGGGGAAATTTAGAGGAGATAGCCAGGATGTATAATCCACTTACCTGCGAACGGAACCATGTTCCTCCACAGCAAATACAAATTTCCGTTGGTCCTTCCTTTATGTTCCTGTGATAAAGATCCCTCGCTGATACTCGAATCCTATTTCGCTGTTGTTCTCGTTCCTGTTCCAGTTCGTCCTCCGAAAGTTGAGCTCTTGCGTCCATGTTTCGTTGAGACTGCCTTTGGGAGGCATCCAGTCGATTTTGGGGGTCCATCCTAAAGTTTAACAGTCGATCCTCTGCCATTTGCCGAATTTGTTCTTCCCGAATCCTCCGCTGTTGTCGTGTTTATCCGTTGCTCCTGTGTTCTTGCTATGGGCGTCCCTCTCCCGTTCTCGCTGTCTTTCCTCAGAATCCCTTCGTCGCTGTCGATGCTCCTTTCCTGTTCTCTGGCTCGTTCCTCTGAGTCCTCGCGATGAGCAGCTCGCGCTGCGGCGTCCCGTCCGCTCTGAAATTCGAAATGTCGGATTCGTCCTCCGGGAGGCATGCTCAGCAGTATTTTGCACCTGCTCTCGTCGCCTCTCCTCGGGGTCCTCTCGACGGGTCGCGTGTGCATCCATGTCCCGAATGCGTTCAGGAATTCGAAACTCCGGAATAGTCGTCCGAGTAGAGTGCTTAGCAGTGTTTCGCAACTGCTCTCGTCGTCGCTCCTCGGGCCTTTCTCGACGGATCGCGTGTGCATCCATGTCCCGAATGCGTTCAGGAATGCGAATCTCCGGAATAGTCCTCCGAGTAGAGTGCTTAGCAGTGTTTCGCAACTGCTCTCGTCGTCGCTCCTCGGGGTCCTCTCGACGGTTCGCGTGTGCATCCATGTCCCGAATGCGTTCAGGAATGCGAAACTCCGGAATAGTCCTCCGAGTAGAGTGCTCAGCAGTGTTTCGTAACTGCTCTCGTCGTCGCTCCTCGGGGTCCTCTCGACGAATCGCGTGTGCATCCATGTCCCGAATGCGTTCAGGAATGCGAAACTCCGGAATAGTCCTCCGAGTAGAGTGTTGAGCAGTGTTTCGCAACTGCTCTTGTCTTCGCTCCTCAGAGTCCTGTCGACGGGTTGCGCGTGCCTCCATATCCCGAGTCCGCTCTGAGACACGAGTCCGCTCTGGTCCTGTCGACGATTTGAATGCCTTGCAGCATCCTGAATACGCTCCGCAGAACGGATTACTGGGTTAGTTCTCCGAGACGCATGCTCAGCAGTGTTTCGCAACTGCTCTTGTCTTCGCTCCTCAGAGTCTTGTCGACGGGTTGCGCGTGCCTCCATATCCCGAGTCCGCTCTGAGACACGATAGTCCTGGTCCTGTCGACGATTTGAATGCCTTGCAGCATCCTGAATACGCTCCGCAGAACGGATTACTGGATTAGTCCTCCAAGACGCATGCTCAGCAGTGTTTCGCAACTGCTCTTGTCGGCGCTCCTCAGAGTCCTCCCGACGAATTGAATGCGCTTGTGCGTCCCGAATCCGTTCAAGGTTGCGAACCCTTTCGCTTCTTCTCCGCTGCGCGCGTGCAGTGGAATCCTGAACACGACTTTCCTCCCGTATGTTAGGGTTATTGTCTCGAACATTGGCGATATGTTGGGAGCTCCGAGCTCTTATTTGGGACGCATTCCGTATATAGCGGGCTCTGCTGCGGTTTAAAGCAGCTTGGCGGCGTTGTTCCTGGGATAACCGTGATACGCGTGGCATTTTTTATAGTCCGGTATGAAAAAAAATGAAAGTTATAAAATGTTAGAATATAAAATCACCGACATGGAATGCCGTTCACGGGTATAAGATTTTAAAGAATTAAAAAGTTAATATACTTACCAAAGTTTGTGTTTTTAAGCAATTTTAAGCACGATGTTAACGTTCTATTAATTTTGTATCACTTGTTAAAATACTTTAATTTTTCCCACTGGTAAAAATAACTTTATCACACTTTAAATTTGGCACTTTTAAAAAATACTTCTGCTCTCTTTAAAATTTTTGCACTTGTAAAAATACTGACTGACAGAGTACCGTCATCACTCGGTAAATTTTTTTCATTGACTGATCTAGGGATTGAAGTATTTCTCAATATATGCCAAGCTAGGTAATATCCAAACAAAAAAGAATTATCCTTTGACCCTTTAAAGGTTCCCTAGATTACCCTTTTTAAAAAAGGCAATAAAAATGCATTTTTCCTTTTGTACCTTTGCTACCTGTTGTGCAATTTAGGTGTTTTTCAATAATTTGAGTCTTAATTTGTAGCGTTTTTTTCCACTCTATAAATTGCACTCATACCTGCGTTAAGGGTTGCGAAATTAAGGTCTTTTAAAAAATTGTGACCCCTTGCACGTGTTTATTGAAAATAAACCAAATGACGGTCTACCATATTTTACCTGCTAACCTGGTTAAAATGGGATAATCCCATGGATGCCTTTAGTGTTATCAAAAAGTAAAGGGTTGCGAATGTAAGAATGTAAACTCTGTTGTAATTTTTATGACTGTAACAGTCACTCCCACCATTCTAAAAAGGCCAGACGAAAAAGGGTAGATATGTATGTCTAATTTAAGAGATGTATAGGAATAAAGAATGCATTATATGATTGAATTTGAAGAATATAATTTACAGATTATTCTGCAAGGGTATATAAACTTCGGCTCCGCCCGAAGTTAGCTTTCCTTTCTTTTTTTAAATTTTATTAGCGGTGCTTATCGTAAGGGGTTAGGTTTTACGAAAAATTACATGTTTGTTTATTTCAATCTAATATTTCTCTCAATATCGTATATCCATATTATATATCTTATCCAAAAAATATTTATGGAGCAAAACTGTTTTTTGTGAGACCTTGTCAGAGTGCTACGAAGGAAGTTTCTTAAGCTTCACCGATCTAGCTTTCGATTTAGCTTTCCAAAAATGGAAAAGTTGATTGGTCAGAAATTTTTACACAATTTTCTTGTACCTAGATAAAGATGAATTAGATCAATGGGGGTATAACGCAAAAATGTTTAAAATTTTAGTGTATGCGTAGCAGAGAAAAATAATGAGAGCAAAGGATTCACTGAGCGAAAAAAACGTAGCTTTGTTTTCAATTTTCGTTAATTCAAATGATGTAATGGGCAAAATAGTGGAAATGGAAAAGTTGAAAAATAGTGTATTTTAATTTAAAGAAAGTTTTGCTAGCAACAGTTCTTAAACAAATGAAAAACTACGCTTCCCTATCTATATTTTCTATGGAGAAAACTTGTTCCAAACCTATTTCTAAGAAAAGTTTGGGCTGTCAATATTAGAGCAAATGAGAAAGCTTCTAAAAGTGCTCAATTTTTCAGTGTTCACGCGTGCTATTGAAAATTAGAGTTTGCCCCTCACTGACATAGTTTAAAGATAACATAGATAACATGAAAGAAAAGCTAACTTCGGGCGGAGCCGAAGTTTATATACCCTTGCAATTGAAACCGGATAGATATCGCAAACATATCTATCTATAGTTGGCCGATCCTTATGAGAATATTATATTAAAACCAATTAATTACAACAAAATGTTAAAAAAAAACAGTCACAAGCTTCTATCTTTCAAATACCAAAGTTGGTATTTGTTAGAAATTTTCAGTTATATGGCGTTATATGGCGATAGTTCAGTTATATGGCAGTTATAAGATATAGTCGTCGATCAATATGAAATTTGGTAAGTCGGATTAACTGACCAAAAATATGATCTTTACTAAGTTTCATCTTTCTATCTTAAAAAACACGAGAGTTGGGTCATTTCCGATAGTTCAGTTATATGGCAGCTATAGGTCTACCTCCATGGGCTGAACTTTATTCTGGTCTAAGGTCTCAGGACCCCTGCGCTTTGACCTGTCTGGCTAGAATTGCATCGAAATTCAGCACGGTGTTGTGGGATGTGAGAAGTGACCGAGCGGGACCGCAAATTTTGTCTGTAATGATAACAACGGCCTCGTAGTGGGCTTCGCTGCCGTCGTATTTTTTGAATACTTCGTATGCATCGGATGCAGCCTGCCTCCACGAAACGTACTCATCGTGTCTTCCATTAAACGTCGGCAGAGATTTTACCACGTCTAACTTGACATCGCATTTTATTTCAGGGTTCGGCACTGCTCTTTTATAAACTACCTGCGGCGCTTGCACTGTCAGCGCGCTAACCTGTGTTCTAACCGCTTCTAATTCTGAGGCGAATTGGCCTCTCAAACGCTCTTCCTGAGCAACGAGAGCGGTGCTGACCGCATTTACGACAAACGCTTCGATCATGTCCGCGTTCATTTCTGGTTGATGTATGTTCCTAACTTCGGGGCGAAATCCTACTTCTTCGCTATTGTCGCTATCAATTTCCTGTTTTACTCCTCTATACTCCCAACTCATTGGCAGCTAAGGGGAGCTGTTTAGATACGCAGATACGAGGTTTTTAACGATTGGGACACAAGGCAAAAGGTTTCGATGGGCCACTTTTTTGCGATATAAAAGCCGAAAAAAATTAGCGGAAAATACTGGATCGTTACCTAAAACACAGAAAAAGAGCGAAACAACAGGTATTGGCCAATTCGACTAGGTGTATTATTAGCATAGACACACTGGATAACTTCAGTACAAAATTCAATATATGCACAGTGGATAAAATTGTAGCGAAATACAAGGAGAAAAACGACTGGCAACCTCTAAATGTGTATAGACACCAACCGTAAGAAATAAAATGTTTCTTTGCATAATTAATTCATGTAAATATTTATTGCCTGGGCACCAGTGTGCGTTATTTGAGTTGCATGTTTTTATTTCTGTAACGCACACAAAAAAACCTAAACCAGAAAGTCACTTTTATTTATTCGTAGAAAATTCCTATTGCCGGGCATAGGTATTTATATGCACTGTTATATGTGTAGGTGTGTAAGTGTAGACCTTGGCTATAGGCGCTCAGTTACTTACATATTGTATAACTTCATGGGTGGAGTTCGAATAATAATAGTAATATTAATCCGTTGGGCGTCAATTATTTAATAGTCTGGACCGGCTGGCTATGCCTCCGTGGCAGGGGAAGAGCCGGCTGGTTGAATATCCGTGGCGGGGGTCGGCGGTAGGTTGCTGCCGCTGGTGGCCCTCGTCGCTATAGCTCCAAAAGGGTTGGGTAGTGGTGACCACTAAGGTTGGCAGCCACTGGAGAGTCGGGTGGTCGCTTCGACTTCCTTCCTTCTTCCGAAGTTTACGGTGGGAGATACTTATCACAATAACCAAATTCAATAAGTAGAATAAATTTAACGGCTTAAGCCGGAGTTTTATAATCGAGCTAGTGTTCTTTATTTCAAATCCAAATTAAAACTAAAACTTAAAAATTGACAAAAGCTTATGCCTGGCCGGATGCCCGTGGCAGACCGCTGACCTTGCACATTTTGCAGACAAAGTCACAGCATGCATTGGTACAATATGCTGGCTAAGCTCTCGGGCCCATTAGGATGAAACCAATTTAAGGTGGACAATACAAAAGTGTGTTAATAATAGTAATAATAAAAAATGATTAACATTAATAATGATTAATATTAATGAAGGGGATAAGAATTGGCCTGCTCAACCTACGCTGGGAGTTGGATGTTAACTTATGGTCGGCCGATCCGGGCCATTCCGACTTATATACTGCGTGCAATGGAAAGAAGGGTGTGTGAAAAGTTTTAAGTCGATAGCTTTAAAACTGAAAGACTAGTTCGCGTAGAAACAGACAGACGGAGAAATGTCCTTGTTCTTTACCAGGAAAGAATCTATGTACAATTTATGTTATTTTTATACCCTTGCAGAGGGTATTATAATTTTGTCGAAAAGTGTGCAACGCAGTGAAGGAGACATCTGCGACCCTATAAAGTATAAATATTTTTGATCAGGATCACCTCCTGAGTTGATATGAGCATGTCCGTCTGTCTGTCTGTTTCTACGCAAAATAGTCTCTCAGTTTTAAAGCTTCTTTACCTTCTTTCCTTTGCACGCAGTATAAAAGATATAAATGGCCGACAATATCTTATAGCACTCAAACGACCGGAAATGGTTTTTGGTATTTTTTGAAGATAGAAGCTTGGAAGCTTGGAAGATAGAAGACTTTTTTTTAGATATTTTATTGTAATTAATTCGTTATATTATGATATTCTCATAAGGATCGGCCAACTATATTCGATGTTTGCGATTGTATATCCTGTTTTAACTGCAAAGTTATGGGGCCGTTCATAAACCTCGTGACGCTCATTTTCGGGTATTTTCACCCCTCCCACAGTGGTCGATTTGGTGTCGCTAGCGGCATTTAATTATGATTTTCAAATTTAAATATATGTCAATTTAAGTTTACCTATCGATATAATACACCTAGATTAGATGCTAATCAGCTGATAATCAGCTGTGAACTGTCAAAGTCAACATATGTTTCAGCAGGTAACATATAGAATTTTGGCGCCCTTTTGCTTATTGGTTGCATATTTGAATAAATAATGCAATTTAAGTTTATTCTAGTGCAAGTTTGGTTTTTTAACAACTATTAAGGTACGTGCTACATAGAAAATCTGTGCTTGTGACGTGTCTTGTATTTTTTACTTATAAATTGTAGTGGATATTAAGTGTATTAAAAGTGCGCGGGATAGAGCGCACACCAGTCTTTCGTGAAGTAGAACTTAACAGATTCCTCTGAATTCACTCTGTTTGCATTTATTTGTTAAAGTGTGAATCATTACACAGCCACACAAAAAAAAAAATATTTTTTCGTGTCTGGAGGTCAGACCATGTTTACTATATGTTTTCGGGGTCGCTGAATCCGAATCCGAGGTCCAAAAAACCCCAGCACGTCAGGGTTCTGACATAACCTCAAAAAACCTCATACAAAATTTTATTGGAGTCCGTGGGTCAGACCATGTTTATTATATGTTTTCAGGGTCGCTGAATCCGAATCCGAGCGACCCCAAAAACACATGGTAAGCATGATCTGAGCCCAGAACTCGGAAATAAAAATTTTATCAAGTTTTTGAGGTTATGTCGTAACCCTGACATTCTGGAGTTTTTTAGACCTCGGATTCGGATTCGAAATGTCAAAAATGAAGTGCGTATTCCTGCGTATCTACAAGATATTTCACGATAGGAAGAATGTCAGTGTCGAAGCGCGCACTTTTCTTAGTATGGCATGCGAAGCGATCCCCACTAAAAAGTTCTTCGTAATGGAAAACTTTGCATTAAGAGAAGTTTGTAACAAATATGATTGTAACAAAAAGGAGCTTTTCGAAATTGGGAAAAATCTGCGCAATTTCAATAGTAGGCTTTTCCAGAAGTGGAAGAAATGCGATAGAAATAAGGCAGCTTTTGAAAAAAGTAATAAAGAATGGCTAGACACGCCTCATGTGTTGATGGAAAGATCATCATTTAGAAATGTTGGACGCCCAGAGAAAGGTATTTCAGAGTGTTGCAGAAAAACTCAAAACAACAAACTATCAGGCATTTCGGAGAAAGTCTCGACGGATGCATTGTTGTTGGCTGCAAGTAGCAGCTTGTATATAGACGGAAGGCGCAATACATCAAGAATTGTGTCGATGCTGAATTCTGGCGAGGAGCTTACCGGGGATATTATAAGTACTGGAAGTACTAACAATGAAAACACTGCACGAAGATTTTTTCAGCAACCAAATTTAGCTGCGCGCATAACAGGAGTACACTTAATGTTAATATTTCGATTTAGCGTTGTCCTGCGAGCATTGGCCTGTGGACATTACTTAAACACGGATGCATTCGGATCGTATGAAAACTGCCGAAATTTTTTTTTAATAAATACCCTTGGTTTTACATGCCATCGTCTGTTCACAGAATTTTGATTCATTTAGCAGACATCATAAGCAGTTTTGTGCTTTTTGTGCAGAGAAAGCGCTTAAAGCAAGAAATAAAGATTGTCGAAACATACGCGAGAATCATACAAGGAAAAATTCAAGAAAAAACACAATGGAGGATATAATGAACACGCTTTTTGTTTTTTCTAATCCTCTAATATCCTCAATGTCAAATGGCTCATCAATTTTGTCATCGAATATAAAATATAATTATGGACAAAGACTTTAAGAGCTTGCTTTCAGCAGAGAATTTTGGAACCGATTTGTAAGACTCTGAAAGTCAAGATTCAGAATATTAATTTTTTATAAAATTTTTGTATATAATGTATATGTTTTGTATATGTTGTAATGTATATGTTTGCTTTTTGTATAATATAAGTTATAATTATATATCCTACTCTTTTTTTTTTTGAATAAATAAAATGTAATAAAATTTTTAAATATAAAAAAAAAAAAAATAAAAACAAAATAAATTTTATTTTTGTCCACATACTGCAAAATTGGGTAATAAACCGAAAATAAAACTAATTGAAGATATCTCTAATATTTTAGAAGTTATTAATTAAATGCCGCTAGCGAGGCCGAATCGACCACTGTGCCTCCCTCCCCAATGTGACACATCGTGATCTAAAACCTTTATTTAAAATTGAATTTTTTTAAATTTCCATCACTTTCTGAAACTTTCCATCACTTTCTGAAAAAAAAGGCCGTTGTCACTTTGAAACGGTAGAAAACGGTTCGGTAAAATTGTGAATATAGGCCTCTGTGGTTGTGGACAACACTGTGTGTCATGGCATTTAAGGGGACCTTCACTTGGATTTGGCCGAAAATGAAACAAAATTTGAGAATGGATTGCGGGAAAATGAAAAGACATACGAACTTGAGCTTTTGAACTTTGATTCGTTGTTTATTTACGATTAGGGTTGTTGGTTTTTGAAAAAATATCGTATTGATGATATTTGCTGTGAAAAAAAATATCAATCGATAATATTCAGAAATATCACCCAACAAAAATCGATATATCGAGTATTTTCGATATTTTTTATAGTCAGCTAAATTTGAAAAAAGGTTATTTTTAAATTTAAAAAAAGGTTTTAATATGTGTTTTCATCCGCCATGAACTGCAAATAAGACATATTTTTTTATTTAAAAAGTGAATTGAAAAAACAACAAATATTTATACCCACTCTCAAGCAACTTTTATTTAAGTTCTTTGAAATAAAAAATAACAAAATTATTAAGGACATTGTATTCAAATTTATTTATAAAAAAAACTTAATACAAAAAAAAAAAGTTTCATGGAATTCATGGAATATGTACTTAATAATGCTAATTACTTAATTCTCTTATTTAATGCTCTTAATTACTCTTAATTACAAAATAAATCTTTCTTCAATGATTTAAAAAAAACTCTTTCGGTTATATGCTGGTCTGTCATTCGACTACGGGAGTCACAGACAATACATTTAATGGCAGAAGCCAACCGTTCAGATGGAACCGAACTTCCAGGCGTGATAAGAAAACTTAAAGCAACCTTCGCTAGCATCGGCATCGTTGAAATTTGTGAGTTCCAGAATTCCAACGGATTTGTCTCCCAACTACAAAATGGCATACTCAAGTAAACCTGCATTTCCTTTCTTTCGCAACAAATATCGGAGAACACCAACTCAAAAATATTATTATCGACTATTTTTGCCAGAAAAATATCACGATAATAATATTTTTTTAAGAGAAAATATATCGATATATCGATATCTTGATATATTTCCGACATCCCTATTTACGATAAAAAAAAGTATTCGATATTTAGGAAATTCAAAATGGCGCCTTCAAAATGGATATAAATTATTAAAATTTATGAAATTTCCTATGGCTTATACCTAACGACAATCAATTTTGATGAAAATAAACCAATTTTATGGGCGTTTGAAAAAAAATGGACATTTTTTCCCTTTTTTTTTTATTTTGATCTTGTTTAACAATTATATATAAACAATTTTTCATGTCAATTTTAGGTATAAGTCATACAAAAAAGTATATACTTTCAAACGCTTCTTGAATGAAGAAAATCGGATCAATAGAACGAGCCCTGTGCTTGACATGAGTTCAGAAACCATGTTTTCGAGAAAAACGCGTTTAAAGTTTTTAGAAACTTTGCTTTTAGATAGCTTTCTTGTTATCATGGGTATGTTTGAAACGCTCTAGCTCAAGAAATACGCGTCGTATCAAAATATCCTTTGGTACATATATTCTAGACCAGAGGTCGGCACGGCCCTATCTCGGGGGCATAGGAAATTTCTCTGCCCGAGCTCTGCCACACACACACAGTATAAATGTGTGAAACGTCATGCTCACAGCCTACTTTCTTCTATTCGTTACTAACACTAATGCGGTAAAATCATATCGATTCAAAATCAAAATCGATTTTTTTAATAAAATTCAGGTGAAGGTCCCCTTAACAATTTACAAGAAATACTGACTCGAGCGAGCGTGATTGACTTGCTAATGCTGAGATTTTCGTTGCAGGTCGCATTCTGAGATTTCAGAATTTTCTGGAGACACATATTCGCTCACTCAGGGAAATTGTCAATGACAGTATTTGACCAAATTTCTGCAAGAGACTCCCCAAGAGGCAAATGCGAAATTTTCCCGTTTTTTTTTGCCATCAACTGTTTTCCCACTGTTATTTAAATGACTTCCATAATATTCATGAGGAAAAATGACTCCAGCTAATTCTTTACTCAAAGGTGCCATTCGCCTTTCAACTCTGTTGAATGCACTTCGTCCTGGTACATTTCACGCAAAAAACAAGAAAGCAAAGCTAACTTCGGGCGGAGCCGAAGTTGATATACCCTTGCAGTTAAAACCGGATATTTATCGCAAACATCGGATATAGTTGGCCGATCCTTATGATTACATCATAATAAAACCAATTAATTACAATAAAAAATCGAAAAAAAAGTCCCAAGCATCTATCTTCAAAAATACGAAAGTTGATATTTCTACCAAATACCTTTTCCGATCGTTCAGTTATATGGCAGCTATAGGATATAGTCGGCCGATCCTTATGAAATTTGGCATGTCGTAATGTTTTGCCAAAAATAGCTCTCATGTCAAATTTGAATTTGACTCTAAAAACACAAAAGTTATACCATTTCCGATCAATCAGTTATATGGCAGCTATAGGATATAGTCGGCCGATCCGGGCCGTTCCGACTTATATACTGCGTGCAAAGGAAAGAAGGGTGTGTGCAAAGTTTCAAGACGATAGCTTTAAAACTGAGAGACTAGTTTGCGTAGAAACAGACAGACGGACAGACAGACGGACAGACGGACATGCTCATATCAACTCAGGAGGTGATCCTGGTCAAGAATATATATACTTTATAGGTTTGGAGATGTCTCCTTCACTGCGTTGCACACTTTAGGACAAAATTATAATACCCTCTGCAAGGGTATAAAAATGCATCCAAATTATGTTTAACAAAGTGATGAATTCCTGTTGCCACATCGAGGGTTCTCGTCAGGTCCCCCATTTACAGTTCATATAACAACGGGTTTCACGAAACCAACTTTAGCCTTAGCCATGCTGTCGAACTCTGACAAGGACAACATTTTTTCAAAATCTAGAACATGAGATAGGGCCGTCGATGAAGAGTGTTTTCCAGATCTTACACCTACATTAGTGGGTCCTGAGTAGCTGACTGCTTTCGAATTTTCAAATGCATTTTTTTCTATTTGAATGCCAGCGTAGACTGATGGAATGAGCTTATGGGATGGTGCAACTAACCAATCGGGGTCTGGCAGGCGTATCGAATACTATCGAAAAATAGCATTAAAGCATAGAAAAGTTAAACGAACAAAGAAAATTTAAAAACTGGATATTTTGATAAGTTACCTGTTATACCAATTGGGATTCGTGCTTTACCGTCTTGGCTGAGAAAAAAAACTTCTCTTGGCCCCAGGAAAGATGCCACTTCTTCTAGATGGTGAAGAGTTGCACTTGCAAATGTTGCATCACTATGACTTTTATGTAGATCGGTTTGTGCCTTTGCTAATTTTACAGGTACAGTATTTACGTGTCTTTTTCCTTCGGAGGTGTTACTTCTTTTCGGCAACAATCTTAAATACCTGACTATCATCCAAATCGTTATGGATAGTTTCAAAAGTCTCTTGCTTGATTTTGCAAATCGAGAGTATTTTTGTCAGGAAATGCTGCTTTGTACTTTGAAAATAAATCTTGGTATAATTTATTTTTATCCATTGTAGAGGCTGAAAAAGGTACATTGTCAAGTTTATAAATATATTTTTTTTGAATTTTTAGTAAAATAATAAATTAATAAAATACTTACAATAATATAACCTGCAAAATACTAGTCAAATGAAAACAGGAACGTTCGTGGTGTATTACCTGGACATGTACTGCATTTGTGTAACATGAGTCATTCATATGGCTTTATGCCATCCATAAACTTTTTGCAACCGATAAATTGTAACATGAATTATTAATCACTCAATCAATTCATCGAAACCAATGAAAATCAATTTGTCAGCTGTTGTTGTTGATGTACATACATAAATGTAGATTTAATATGGCTATGTTAAACTTCGAAAAGAAATAGAGATGGCAGCAATGCCAAAATATATATATTTTTTTTTTTAAACGTGGCTTGTATTTCTTAAATCTTTTCTTCCTGAGCCTAACAAGAGGTGTATCAAATCTTATATTTTTAACTTAACTTACAGTCATATTGACTGATACAGAGTTAGACGGCCCTAAAAATCGATTGCTGAGTTGGGAGGTCGTTGCGTCTTAGGCGGGATACGCTAGAAGCCCTAGTCGATCCCCGAGCGAGAAAATTTGGGTACAAATGATAGTTCTTAAGATTTTTGATTGTGCGCGGTGTATGATGTCTATGTTGCTGCTGCTCGGGTTCCCCCACAGCTGTGCGCCATACATCTAGAATGGCTTTAGGACTGAGTTGTACAGTAGTAACTTGTAGACCAGGCACATTGGCTATCGTGAGTTTATGATCCAGTGGAGGCTGCTGGCTTTCAGGTTTAGGTGCATCTTCTTGCATTCGATGTGCTTACGCCAGGTAAGTCGTCTATCAAGGTGGACGCCAAGGTACGTTACGTCGTTAGCTTGAGGGATCTGCATACCGTTAAGTAAAAGCGGAGGGCATGTTTGTCTATTAAGAGTAAACGTTATATTTTTACACTCTTGTTCGTTTATTTTAATGCGCCAGTCGGACAGTCACCTTTCCACTATTATAAGATGATTATCCAGTTGGGTTGTTGCCTGCGTTAGGAATCTGGAGCGACTAAGGATAGAGGTATCGGCGGCGAACGTTGACGTTATTAGTTGTGCGCTCGTAGGAATATACGCAGTATACAAAACATATAGACACGGGCCGAGTGCGCTTCCTTTTTGTTTTACCGGTCTTTCAGAATTTGGAAATGGCTTGTGCATCAATAAGAGCATCAGCTAGCATTCCTGTATTCATCATAAAGCTTAGAGGCCCAGACGACCGAGGGGCGCTCAAGAAACGATTTGTTAGTAAATATTAAGCTATTTCTCAATTATTAAGCTAGGAGGAGTTAGTAAGAAAATTTAAAATTCTATATTTTAAATTTGAGGGACAGGAAAGAGATGTTATAGAGTAGAGACCATTGTAGTTCGAACATAATACCCTAAAAGGATCATGCAGTGCATATGTCGAACTACAACGGCTAAGGAACAGAGGACTAAAGTTTCGAGTCCTTCTATTAGGAATGTTAAATTTTAAGCGTTTTAGTAAATGCTGGCTAACTACATACGTAGATACGTAGAATACGTAGCTTGCAGAGGGCAAGAACGATAAAAAGACATATGCTTGCATTTTGATCCATTAAGTATTAGATCATTAGCTAAACACCATTTATGAAAGTTATCAAGGTCAGATTGAAGACTGCATTGGGCAGAGATGGATTTGTACTGAAGACAAAGCTTTACATCATCTGCATACATGAGTACTAGAGAGTTCGTTAAAGCAGGGGGCAAGTCATTAATAAAAATCGTGAATAATAGCGGGCCAAGATGACTTCCTTGAGGGATGCCAGATGTAGCACGGACCAGACGGGGCTGTATGTTTTTAAATAAGACTCTTTGTGTCCTTCCATCTAAATAGCTGGAGATCCACGTTAAGAGGTCTATAGGAAAACCCAGCATATTCAGTTTACTCAACTAGAGTGAGTAATTAACTGAATCAAATGCTTTGCCGAAGTCTGTGTAAATTACATCGGTTTGATATCCCTTACAAAAGCCATCTATGACAAAGGATGTCATCTCCATTAAATTTGTGGTGATGGAGCGACGCTTAATAAAGCCATGTTGACAAGGAGTGATAATCGAAGAGCAAAGGTGTTGCAAGTGAGTGAGGGGTAATTAAATTTTCAAATAACTTTGGAGTTGCCGACAACTTAGAGATGCCTCTGTAGTTGGCAGCCTCGGACTTTTTCCCCTTTTTATGTAGGGGAATTATAAATGATTCCTTCCACTTAAGGGGAAAAATCGAGGTTTCCAAAGATAAGTTGAAAAGTCTTAGAAGAGGTTTGCACAGAGCCCTGGCGCAGTATTTTAGCACACAGCTTGGTACTCCATCGGGGCCTGGCGAATAAATGGGTTTGACCCTTAAAAGACCAGATAATAAGTTGTTCTCAGAAAAAGACGGACAGAAAATAAGATTTGCTGCTTGAATGTTATATGCGTAAGGCTGATCAGTCAATTTAGGAGGAGAATAAGTTGTTTGAAAAAATTCTGCGAATAGATCGGCAATGGCCTGATCCGAAGTCGCAGAAGAATTTTCAAACGTAAGCAGGGGTGAAAAAGATACGTGTATACGCTTAGTGTTTACAAAATTATAAAACTGCTTTGGATCCTGAGTAAATTGTATCCAGCAGCGGTCAATATAATTCCTATAACATTCAGCGTTATGCACGGTAAAATTCGACCGAGCTAGTAGGTATCTTGAGAAATCAACACTACTGCAGGTTTTTTTATATTTAAGTAAAAGCTTATATTTTTTATTTTTTTGGTTAGTGAGGCACCTTGTAAACCACGGAGAATTTGTTCCTGTTCCAAGGCACACATGAGTCAAAAAATGTATTTAAAGTACAATAAAATTTTTCTAAAGTGACATTAAGATACGTGCACGCCAGAATATCAGACCAGTCAAATGTATCGATAAGGCTATTAAGTTTCTGAAAATCAGCTTTACGGAAACAGCGAATCTTATTTACCACGCTCGGAGACATCTGATCGATACCAGGAGTGGTTTCGATTGAGACCTCCAGCGTGGGGTGATATGGATCCTCTGTGGTTGAAAGGGGAAAAGCTCTGGAGAGAGCAGTACAATCAGGATCAGATACAAAACATAAGTCTAAAAGCCTACCTAGCGAATTTTTAACATGATTGATCTGACCTAGGGACATGTCAAACATGCCCGCGGTGAAGTCATGGTAAGTTATAAGTGACAAAGATGGTGAGTTATCGACGTTGGACCACTTTAATTCTGGGATATTAAAGTCGCCCACCGCTACGAGTTAATCACGATCCGTCATAAGATTAGAGACGTATCGAATAGCGGACAAATGCTGCCAATATGTGGGCGGTTCAGACATAGGAGGTATATATGAACATGTAATGTATAAAGCTTTCACTGACATAGTGATTTTAACGCAAATAAATTCTATGTCACCAAACTCTTGGGATTTCACCTCTTCAGAAGCAAAAATAGAGTCTACCGAAATGAGGACTCCACCTCCTCTTCGCTGAGATCGATCCCGTCTAAAAGTGGTGTACTTACTTGGGAAAATATATATAGCTTGGGGGATATAGCTTGGGGAGTTTGCTACGTAGCCCCCTAGTATTCTGATAGGTAAGAGTTAGTGAGGAAACTAGTTTTTTGGGTTAGTGGCCAAAGAAGAGGTGGAGGGTTGGTCAGTGGTTCCGATATTGGGAAGTCGGGAGTGAGACTGGTTTATTAACTTTTTTTCACGAAACTAGGCTGATGTTCTTGGACGAAAAGATTCTCTGGCCAAAAACTGGGAGAACAAATCGTCTTAAATATCAGTGCGGGCACACGAATCTTGAAAGAAGACGTGCGCCTTGTATAATTATATTTAAATTTAGTTATGTCCTCCACCTTTATATCGGCTTTTGTTTTGGCTTTGATATAAGCCGAGATATCAATCTCTGAAGTATCAGGGGCAAGCCGAGAAACAAATATATGTTTCGATGGAGGATTCACCTGTAAGGGTTTTGGTGTCGCAGGTACAAGAACTGCAGCATCAGTCGGTGCCGGTGGTCCGGACTGTGGAATACCCTTTTGGGTGACCCTAATGGGGGTTTCGTTCCCTAGGACCTGTGGCATCACTTGAAGGGATGCCATGGCGGACATATCGGACAATTGCTCATTATCCCTGAGAAATTCTGACGAATTTTTCTCAGTTAAGGCCCTTGGGGTGGCCAGAGATATAAGCGGCTGCATTAATGTCGGCTGAGCAGGCTGAGGAGGATCAGAAACAGCGGATTTCTTACGCTTAGGGGACTCATTTAGCAGCTGAAGGCCACTAAATTGAGTGTCAAGCGCACAGAGCTGGTCATTGATTATACGAAAACCAGTGATCAGCTCTTTAAATCCATTTTTGGTCTGTCTCATGAACGACCTCATTTCGCCTTGCACAGCACGACAATTTTCGCAACAATAATGTATCCCAGACCTACGGGAAATGGCATCCGAAACTGATGCAGTGAAACCGGCACACTTGGCATGTACGACGTTCTCACATAGCCAGCAATGGATGGCAGGCTGGGATGAGGAAATTGTCTTGTTACAAGACTTAATGGCACAGACCAGTTTAAATTCCATTTTATTTATTTATTTATTTTTTTTTTATTTAATAAAACAAAAATTTATGTTTAAAAAGTGAAAAAACACTATACCTTGAATAGAGCTTTGAATAGTGCAAAAGAGAAATGCAGAAATAGAGATAAGCCGGGAAAGAAGCAGAGCTGAACTATGCTTGGAATAGAATTTAGACAAATTATTAATTCGACTCCAAATATACCACAGCACTCGCGAAGCGATACGGTTTAGGCTTTAAGATTGTTAAAATTCACAAGTTTTAATTCACAAAGTATGTAAACACCGGTTTACCAATATTTGTCATAAACGCAGTGCGCACAAAAAAAACACGACCGTTCGCTTTAAAGAAAGAGAGGGAAGTGTGGAACTCCAGCTTCGATGGTGTAGTCGTCCGAAGTAGCTGCGTTGCATCTCTCTGAGAATACCCTAGTGTAGAGGTATGATTCCAGTAGCTTGTGGGCGTTTTAATTTTGTGCATGAGTCCGATGAGCCAAACTCGGTCAAAAGCTTGAGATACGTCGAGGAAAATAGCGCTGCAGTATTCTCGCTGTTCGAAGGCTGAGCGTATTTCGGAAGTTAAGTTGTTCACTTGTTCGATGGTTCCGTGGTTTCTTCGGAAGCCAAATTGGTGTGCCGTGATAATATTGCAAGCTTCCATATGTGGTTTTATGCGAGTTAACAAGCATTTTTCAAACAATTTAGACAAACAAGATAGAAGGCTTATTGGTCTGTATGATGAGGGGATCATTATAATTGTTATGTTTGCGACTGCATTCTCTCGTGCGGCGATCTCGTTCGACTGAACGATTATAATAACCCCCAGTACTAATTGTTACTTCCATTTTCATTACTGAAATATATTGAATAAATTTAATATATGCTTGCGCATACATAAAATTGGCGACGAGGATGGGATTCTAATCCCTGAGCGTAAGCTAATTAAATTCAACAATTATCGTACAGGGAGAAAGAGAGACGGAATTGACGGTGACGAGTATTTACCGTACGTCCAATTGCGGTAGTCGTATTATTCTTGAAGCAAGCACATGGATAAGCGCCGAACTGTCGGTCAAGCTGAGAAAAGCTCCGGCGAAGAGGTAAAACAAGAAATAAGTGATAATCAATCAACTCCACGAGGGAGTCTCGCTGAGAGCGGCTGTACAGTTGAGCCAAATACTACGGCCAGTACGGATAAGCGGAAAGCGGTTTTCCAAACTTGCGGAGTCGCCATGGCGGGAGTTGGAACTCTGGAACCTTTCGACTTGCTAACCCCTGGGAAATGGAAGGCGTATCGAGATCGCTTCGAGCTGTACCTTTTAGCGAATGGCGTGGACCAGAACCGGAAGAAGGCGGCGTTTCTTACTCTAGCGGGCGCACCCCTTTATGAGTTACTAGTGTCTTTAGCATCACCCAGGCAAGTCAGTGATTTGGAATTAACAGAAGTCTATGATATATTAACCAGTCACTTGGCACCACGCCAATCGGAGATTGCTGCATTCTACCATTTCCACATGCGTGATCAGCAACCCGACGAGTCCGTCGGTAACTACATGGCCACATTAAGAAACCTGGCGGTAGGGTGCAATTTCAGACAGATGCTGGATCGCATGTTGCGGGACCGATTTGTATGTGGCATGCGCGACGAAGGTCTTCAGCGAAGCCTACTAGCCGACCCAGAATTGACGGTGCAGCGGGCCATGGAACGAGCCGTCACTAGTGAAGCAGCCGCTGCGAGTGCGTTGTCGATTCGAGGCGACAATATCCGACGCCTCGAGTCTTCGAGCACCGAGTCCATCCACGGAATAAGTTCGAGTTGTGCGGGTTGTGGGGGTCGGCACGTCCGTAAGAAGTGCCCGTTCCGCAACGCCACTTGTCATTCCTGTGGTCGAACTGGCCACATACGTAGGGTATGCCGCAGTAACAGTCAAGCTGGGTCAACAAAATTTTCATCTCCTACGCCCAGTAATATGCGTAACAACAGGCCATCGCACGGACGCGTTCATCAAATAGTTCCGGTGGTCAGCCCCAAGAAATCTGTGGCCGTGGTCATCAACGGTCGATCATGCCAGTTCGAAGTTGATTCCGGGTCGCCCGTCACCATCATGAAGGAGTCTTCATATCGATACATCTGGCCAAACGGTAATCCCGATCTCGTCAAGTGCCACCTAAGTCAAGTAAAGCTAAGCGACTATCAACGTAACCCCATTCCGGTCAAGGGAATCACAGACACGTCAATCCACTACAACAATCGCCGTATCTGCAATCTGCCATTGGTCGTCACGTCCGGCACCGGGTCAAACCTTCTAGGATGCAACTGGTTTGAACCCCTCGGAATCCGCATAGAAGGCATTCATGGCGTGCAGTGCGGAAATGATATCGCGGAAATTCTAAGAAAATTCGACCATTTGTTTTCATCAGAACTTGGCCGGTATACGGGGCCGCCAGTGGCCCTCAAAGTGGACCAGGAAGTTCTGCCGGTCAGACTACCACCGCGTCGAATTCCTTACGCACTCCTCAAGCCATATGAAGAAGAATTGGACCGTCTCTGTGCCCAAGGAATACTTGAGCCTGTAGAGTACTCTGAGTGGGCCACTCCGACTGTCCCCATAGTCAAGAATGATGGTTCCATTCGAATTTGTGGAGATTATAAGTCTACGCTTAACAGAGCGGTACAACCGCACTGCCATCAAATTCCTGCAATCAACACGCTATTAGCTTCGATAGAAGGAGGCTCAATTTTCGCAAAAATATATTTGTCCCAAGCGTATCAACAATTGGTAGTAGACGAGAAATCAGCTTTGATGCAAACAATCGCTACTCACAAAGGAGCATTTAAGGTAACAAGACTACAATTCGGAATTTCAGCTGCCCCAGGAATATTCCAAAGCTGCATTGAAAGAATACTGCAAAATATACCGGGCGTCCTTCCGTATTTTGACGATATTGTAATTATGGGTAAATCAGAAGAAGAACTTGCGAGTAGATTAGGCGAAGTTCTAGCCCGTATGGACCAGGCAGGATTACGTCTGCGCAAGGACAAATGTCAGTTTGGGGCATCTTCCATCGAATTTCTTGGATTCAAAGTTGACGCTCTCGGCATTAGGCCATCAGCCGACAAAGTTAGAGCCATCCATGAGGCGCCACCACCAAAAGAGAAAAAACAGTTGCAAGCGTTTCTGGGACTGACCAATTTTTATCACTCAATTTTGCCCCAGAAAGCCACCATTGCGGAGCCATTACATAAACTTCTAGACAAGAACGTACAATGGACATGGCGTCCAGAGCACCAAAAAGCATTCGCAGAACTAAAGAATCTGATCGCATCGGATGCGGTCCTAATTCATTACTCTCCGGACCGCCCACTGATCTTAACATGCGATGCGTCACCATACGGGTTAGGAGCAGTGCTTAGCCACGAAATAGAAGACGGAACACAGAAACCGATTGCGTTTTACTCTCGCACGCTGTCAAAGGCAGAGAGGAACTACTCCCAGATCGACAGAGAAGCGGTATCCTTAGTCGCAGGTGTCAAAAAATTCCATAACTATTTATATGGAAGAAAGTTCACGTTTATTACAGATCATCGCCCACTGCTTGGAATTTTTGCGACAGAAAAGCCAATCCCTCAAATTATTTCCAACCCGATGATGCGTCGAGCAATTTTTTTGAGAGCGTATAAATTCAAGTTGATTCATCAGCCGGGAACAAAAATAAGTAATGCAGATTTCCAAAGCCGCTGCCCAACGTCGGATATACACTATGAGCCTAGAACGGAAGAAGTTTTCATGATCGAATGGGCAACTGGTCCCACTGTCACCGCGAACACCCTAGCTACCAACACGTCTAAGGATTGCAGCCTCATAAAGGTGCTCAACTGGGTGTTAAGGGGATGGAGTAGTGCTAAAGTTCAGCGTAATGATGACCTGTAACCTTTCTTCGTTCGGGGAAACGAACTGACCAGTAATCAAGGAATATTATTTTGGGGTAATCGAACAGTTATTCCCTTGACGGACAGGCAGGAAATTCTCTCTGCGTTGCACGCGCACCATCCCGAAATCGTTAGAATGAAGGCTTTAGCCCGCAGTTACGTCTGGTGGCCCGGTCTGGATGCAGATATCGAGAAGGCGGTGAGTCAATGTTTAGCGTGCCAACATACGAGAAATTCCCCCCCACGATCGGACGTACATCACTGGGAGTCTGCCAAGAAACCATGGTCCCGCCTGCACATTGATTTTGCCGGACCTTTCCGAGGGAACACGTTTGTGTTAGTCGTCGACTCTTTTACCAAGTGGCTTGAAGTCTGCCTCGTAAAATCGACATCCGCGTCAGCTGCAATCACCTTCCTTCGGCAACTGTTCGCCACCCATGGCATTCCGGATGAAATCGTGTCCGACAACGGAACTGCTTTCACGTCCGAGGAGTTTATGTTGTTTATAAAAAACAATCGGATCCGTCATATCCGATCCGCGCCGTTCCACCCTGCAACCAACGGACGGGCTGAACGAATGGTTCAAACCACGAAAAGTTACCTGAAGAAACTAGATCGTCAAACAGATGTCAACTTAGCGTTAGCTCATTTCTTGTTTGATCAGCACACTACGCCCCATTCCGCTACGAAGCATTCGCCAGCGGAGTTACTATTCAATAGGGAGCTCCAGACATTCTTTGACAAATTAAGTCCAGGCGAAAG
The DNA here is from genome assembly GCF_030179905.1 of Drosophila bipectinata. Lineage (NCBI taxonomy): Eukaryota > Metazoa > Arthropoda > Insecta > Diptera > Drosophilidae > Drosophila > Drosophila bipectinata. The sequence goes on along the minus strand of NC_091740.1, from coordinate 13,353,937 downwards.
ATCATATGGTAAGATCGGCGATGCCCAAACTAAAAAGTCTTTTGTTACAGGCAGCCCTGTTTGGGTCCGAAACTATGCAAGCGGTCCCAAGTGGCTTGAGGGCCACGTCTCGAAGCGAACGGGACCGATTTCCTATTCGGTGTATCTCGAGGACGACCGAACAGTCAGGCGACATCTGGATCAGCTGCGATTGCGCAGTTCTTCGCAGCAGCCAACACCAGAGCAGACAGCATCACCAACTTGCTGTTCCACTCCAACCCCAACTGACGCAGTAGCTGGCGGATCCTCAACTCCAGCTGGGCCACAGCGCTTGCCTGAGCAAGACGGGACTGAAGGACCGCCACGCAGATCGGCCCGTGACCGTCGTCGGCCCCAGTTCTACGATCCGTCTGGGTGTTAATGGGTGTTATGTATGCGACTGCATTCTCTCGTGCGGCGACTTCGTTCGACTGAAGTCAGTCTTCACTCAATCGTGAGCCACTGCAGATCGAGCTGCAGTCACGGCCATCCATCATTCCCCGTCATTATAATAACCCCCAGTACTAATTGTTACTTCCATTTTCATTACTGAAATATATTGAATAAATTTAATATATGCTTGCGCATACATAAAACTAATGATGGATTTCTTCCACTTTTTTGGGAAATAGCCAAGAATAATGATTCCATTAAATAGTTTTCAGACGACCTCTATAGCGCATTTTGGAAGTTTGATCAGCATCTTTGGGGTCAATAGGTCACCACCGGAGCCTTTTTTGTTTTTAGCCCTTTTATGACTTTGTCGATTTTGTTCGGCCGGAATGAAGGTGCAGCTGGCTGAGGGGAGGACTCTGGCTGAATTACTGGCAGGAGGAATGAATTTGAGGCTGGGTTTGGCTGGAAGACACTTTGGAGATGTGTGGCGAATGTTTCAGCTCGGTCTTCGTCGCTGCGAACCCAGCATCCCGAAGAGTTTCAATTGGGTCGCTACACAATTGGGCGCAAGTACCTCCACAGGGCGTACTTTGTGCTTGTTGGCGAGAGATTCTGGATGTAGCAGCTGTGCATTTTCTTCCTGTTGGTGAAGAGTCTGGTCGAGTGATCGGGTTGCTTCCTTAAGGCGTTGTTTTGAAGCTGGTGATCTGCTGTTTTGACAATCACGACGTGTGTGCCTCTTTTCTCGCACGAGCTGTTCGATTTGCTGATTAGATTTGAAGTGTTTGTTTCGGTCTACTTCTTTCCCATGAGGAGTAGAGATTTTAGCTGCCGCAACGAGTACTTCTTCCAGGGCGCTCGTAGTGTAGTCGATGTCCGATTCCATGTAAAATTTCGGGGCGAGTTCTATGTGGGCACTCACGTCCTTTTTGTATTTTAGCCAGTTCGTTTTTGGCGTCGTCAGGCTGAAGGGGTGTTCGGTTATTTCTAGGCTTTGAAGCGTTAGAAGCACAGGCGAGTGGTCTGATAATAAGAGCGAGACTGCTTTGGCACTTATTAGATTCCGAAGTATGTTTTTTGTCACCAAAATCAATACGGTCTGGGAGCTTTCTTGAGTCTGTTGGCCAGTATGTGGGACTTCCAGGGGAAACGTAGTCCAGTTTATTTTTCACATTTATAATTGCATTGTACAATTGCCTTCCTTTGGGAGTCACTAGACGTGATCCCCAGTGCGTATGTTTGGCGTTATAGTCTCCTGCGGCTATAAAACGATCCCCAAGTGAATTGTAGAAGTCCATAAATTGTCCTTCCGAAATTGAGAAACGAGGAAGGCAGTAAACGGCAGCGATTGAAAGGATTTCGTTGCTTGACTGAATTTGTATCGATATGGCCTGCAAGAAGTTTGTCGCAAACCTTTTGTGAAAATGGTGCTTAATGCGTTCTCCGATTAGAACTCTAGTTTCGCCGTGGCCTTTTCCATCTGGATGATCTGTGCGGTAGATTGTGTAGCCTCTTATTTGAAAGTTGTCTTTGCTTGTAAGATGTGTTTCCACCAGTAGCATAATGTCAATATGGTTTTCGGTCAAGAATTGTGACATTTCAAGTTTATGCCGTGAGACACCATTGGCGTTCCACATTGATATTCGTAGAGCCTGCATAGATTATTTAGACTGTTGCGCTAGGAGCAGCTGTATCACCATGTTCAGCTGCTCGTTTTAACAAGGTTTTAAACAAGCGTTTGCATGGTCGTTTTCATGAATGACATAAGCTCCATCATACTTTGTTGGAGGGTAAGCATCATAGTATCCGTTTTGCTGTGTGGCTGTCCTGGGGTCTGTTGAGCGCTTTGAGAGTTAGCCTGAATTGGAATTTCCCTTCCAGATCGTAGAGCATCGGCATAGGAGAAGACGTTGGTGGTGTTTAGTGAATGAGGATCTCGCAGCTTTGGTGAAGAAGACTTCTGGCGCAGTTTTTGACGCAATGTATGCATTCTTTGGATTTTTGTTGCGCGTTGCGATCGCTTGACGCTTGACTCTTTAACTCCTTATACACCATACATCCTCTATAGTTTGCGAACGGGACCGATTTCCTATTCGGTGTATCTCGAGGACGACCGAACAGTCAGGCGACATCTGGATCAGCTGCGATTGCGCAGTTCTTCGCAGCAGCCAACACCAGAGCAGACAGCATCACCAACTTGCTGTTCCACTCCAACCCCAACTGACGCAGTAGCTGGCGGATCCTCAACTCCAGCTGGGCCACAGCGCTTGCCTGAGCAAGACGGGACTGAAGGACCGCCACGCAGATCGGCCCGTGACCGTCGTCGGCCCCAGTTCTACGATCCGTCTGGGTGTTAATGGTAATGCAGATCGAGCTGCAGTCACGGCCATCCATCATTCCCCGTCATTATAATAACCCCCAGTACTAATTGTTACTTCCATTTTCATTACTGAAATATATTGAATAAATTTAATATATGCTTGCGCATACATAAAACTAATGATGGATTTCTTCCACTTTTTTGGGAAATAGCCAAGAATAATGATTCCATTAAATAGTTTTCAGACGACCTCTATAGCGCATTTTGGAAGTTTGATCAGCATCTTTGGGGTCAATAGGTCACCACCGGAGCCTTTTTTGTTTTTAGCCCTTTTATGACTTTGTCGATTTTGTTCGGCCGGAATGAAGGTGCAGCTGGCTGAGGGGAGGACTCTGGCTGAATTACTGGCAGGAGGAATGAATTTGAGGCTGGGTTTGGCTGGAAGACACTTTGGAGATGTGTGGCGAATGTTTCAGCTCGGTCTTCGTCGCTGCGAACCCAGCATCCCGAAGAGTTTCAATTGGGTCGCTACACAATTGGGCGCAAGTACCTCCACAGGGCGTACTTTGTGCTTGTTGGCGAGAGATTCTGGATGTAGCAGCTGTGCATTTTCTTCCTGTTGGTGAAGAGTCTGGTCGAGTGATCGGGTTGCTTCCTTAAGGCGTTGTTTTGAAGCTGGTGATCTGCTGTTTTGACAATCACGACGTGTGTGCCTCTTTTCTCGCACGAGCTGTTCGATTTGCTGATTAGATTTGAAGTGTTTGTTTCGGTCTACTTCTTTCCCATGAGGAGTAGAGATTTTAGCTGCCGCAACGAGTACTTCTTCCAGGGCGCTCGTAGTGTAGTCGATGTCCGATTCCATGTAAAATTTCGGGGCGAGTTCTATGTGGGCACTCACGTCCTTTTTGTATTTTAGCCAGTTCGTTTTTGGCGTCGTCAGGCTGAAGGGGTGTTCGGTTATTTCTAGGCTTTGAAGCGTTAGAAGCACAGGCGAGTGGTCTGATAATAAGAGCGAGACTGCTTTGGCACTTATTAGATTCCGAAGTATGTTTTTTGTCACCAAAATCAATACGGTCTGGGAGCTTTCTTGAGTCTGTTGGCCAGTATGTGGGACTTCCAGGGGAAACGTAGTCCAGTTTATTTTTCACATTTATAATTGCATTGTACAATTGCCTTCCTTTGGGAGTCACTAGACGTGATCCCCAGTGCGTATGTTTGGCGTTATAGTCTCCTGCGGCTATAAAACGATCCCCAAGTGAATTGTAGAAGTCCATAAATTGTCCTTCCGAAATTGAGAAACGAGGAAGGCAGTAAACGGCAGCGATTGAAAGGATTTCGTTGCTTGACTGAATTTGTATCGATATGGCCTGCAAGAAGTTTGTCGCAAACCTTTTGTGAAAATGGTGCTTAATGCGTTCTCCGATTAGAACTCTAGTTTCGCCGTGGCCTTTTCCATCTGGATGATCTGTGCGGTAGATTGTGTAGCCTCTTATTTGAAAGTTGTCTTTGCTTGTAAGATGTGTTTCCACCAGTAGCATAATGTCAATATGGTTTTCGGTCAAGAATTGTGCCATTTCAAGTTTATGCCGTGAGACACCATTGGCGTTCCACATTGATATTCGTAGAGCCTGCATAGATTATTTAGACTGTTGCGCTAGGAGCAGCTGTATCACCATGTTCAGCTGCTCGTTTTAACAAGGTTTTAAACAAGCGTTTGCATGGTCGTTTTCATGAATGACATAAGCTCCATCATACTTTGTTGGAGGGTAAGCATCATAGTATCCGTTTTGCTGTGTGGCTGTCCTGGGGTCTGTTGAGCGCTTTGAGAGTTAGCCTGAATTGGAATTTCCCTTCCAGATCGTAGAGCATCGGCATAGGAGAAGACGTTGGTGGTGTTTAGTGAATGAGGATCTCGCAGCTTTGGTGAAGAAGACTTCTGGCGCAGTTTTTGACGCAATGTATGCATTCTTTGGATTTTTGTTGCGCGTTGCGATCGCTTGACGCTTGACTCTTTAACTCCTTATACACCATACATCCTCTATAGTTTGCCGTATGTTTGCCTCCGCAGTTTCCACATTTCTTCAGGGTACTGTCTTTGTTTTTAGTGCAGTGCAGGAGCGTTGCGTTTATGTGGCTCTTCAACAGTGATTTTCCGATGCAAAAGATATTGCAGGTTGTAGATTGGGTGGACTTCGTTCTTCTTCAGCGACCTGCTTTCTGGCTCGAGCTTGACCTTGAGGGGTTGTGGCTTTTTATCTTTATTTAGAATGTTAATAACATTCTTGGCGGCGAAGCCCTTTTTTTTAAGTGCGGTTTTTATTTCCGCGGAGGTAACATCGGGTTCGATTCCCTTTACTACCACTTGTAGGTTTTACTGCTTTTCACCTGGTAAGTGTAATAGTTTTTCTGTTCATTGTCCAGATATTTGGACACGGTTCGGAAGTGCTCTTCAGATTTGGTTGGCACCTTTGTTTCAGGGATGTTCCCTTGGATAAGAGGAACAACATGAAAGTGTTCACCGTTCCCGATCAACGATGCAATTTTGTTGACAAGGGCACATGAGCTTTTCTCCCTAATATAGATTGGAGGGGGCTTGGGTTTTTTTGCGGTGTCTGGGGCTGGTTGGTTTTCCTCAACCTCTGCCAGTAGGGCAAATCTGTTAGTAGTGGATCTGTCTGGTTCTTTGTCGATCTCAGGGACACGGTTAATTTTTGTTTTATTGCCTGCCGGATTACTCTGCGGGCTAAGCTTGCGCTTAATTTGGATGTAGCGATCCATTGCAGTCCGTGTGGCCGTGGCCGCTTAGGCACTTTCCGAAGTTGTTGTTTTTGTACTTGCTGTAGTCGTTGACGTCGCGGTACTTTGAATTGCAGTGGTTGTCGCTGTGATTGCAGAAATTGTAGCACTGCTAGTTGTTGCTGGTTGCTAAATTTGTTTCCGATATTGGAGGGGGGCTTTACACTGCGAACTCCATGAAGCGGGAGTCGGAGTGATCAGAGCGGGTGAGCAAGACCGTGCCCTTTGGGTTTCAGCGGTCAGTAAAGTCGGGTTGCTCATAATCGACGCTTTTTCCACTTCGGTATCGCGAGTTGAAAAGTAAGAGTAGAAGCCGTTTTTTTAATTCACTAAACATCTACGCTCGTTCTTTTGATCGTTGCTCAATGAGCTCATTGGGTGGCACTTATTTTTTTAAAACAATGCACTAGTTTTGGTTTAGCACATCATAACTGTTATAAAAAGTTTGTCTATTGCTTTTAATAAATTGTAGTTCAGCGTCTTTTCGCTTTATGTTGCAGATTTCCCGGAGCTCGGGCAAGGCACGTCCGCTCAGTTCGGTAGTTCCATAAAAGTACCGAAATATGTCGCGCAATATTTGAACGCGGGAAATTTTCGTCTCGGCTAGTGCTCATCTTCTTTTCATGAAATAGTGCAGAGATGTGCACGCCGTGGTTCAATTTGCTCACACTGCTCAAACCTTTATCTTTTTTCGGAGGCGCCAGCAAGTCGTGCCAGATGTTCGGTTCTCGCGATCACCGAATCGTGAAGATTTACAAAAACAACGACACTGACTTTTGGCGCAGGTAGCAAGCACATCGCCGCGATCTCGAGTTTGCAAAAACACAATCCAAGGGACCGAACTCGCAAATCGTACCAAAAACAAGAACAATCGCTCGGGGTTGTTGCTTTATTTTTTTTCTGGCTAAGCTGTTACCCAAACCGTTAGATCTTGTGCCCATCTCTGTGCCCAGTGCGTCGCGTGACTTTAGCCAAATCGTGTCTCTACTTGGCAAGGCAACAGAGCAGTTCGACGATAGGTCAATAGGTCAATAGGTCACCACCGGAGCCTTTTTTGGTTTTAGCCCTTTTATGACTTTGTCGATTTTGTTCGGCCGGAATGAAGGTGCAGCTGGCTGAGGGGAGGACTCTGGCTGAATTACTGGCAGGAGGAATGAATTTGAGGCTGGGTTTGGCTGGAAGACACTTTGGAGATGTGTGGCGAATGTTTCAGCTCGGTCTTCGTCGCTGCGAACCCAGCATCCCGAAGAGTTTCAATTGGGGCGCTACACAATTGGGCGCAAGTACCTCCACAGGGCGTACTTTGTGCTTGTTGGCGAGAGATTCTGGATGTAGCAGCTGTGCATTTTCTTCCTGTTGGTGAAGAGTCTGGTCGAGTGATCGGGTTGCTTCCTTAAGGCGTTGTTTTGAAGCTGGTGATCTGCTGTTTTGACAATCACGACGTGTGTGCCTCTTTTCTCGCACGAGCTGTTCGATTTGCTGATTAGATTTGAAGTGTTTGTTTCGGTCTACTTCTTTCCCATGAGGAGTAGAGATTTTAGCTGCCGCAACGAGTACTTCTTCCAGGGCGCTCGTAGTGTAGTCGATGTCCGATTCCATGTTAAATTCCGGGGCGAGTTCTATGTGGGCACTCACGTCCTTTTTGTATTTTAGCCAGTTCGTTTTTGGCATCGTCAGGCTGAAGGGGTGTTCGGTTATTTCTAGGCTTTGAAGCGTTAGAAGCACAGGCGAGTGGTCTGATGATAAGAGCGAGACTGCTTTGGCACTTATTAGATTCCGAAGTATGTTTTTTGTCACCAAAATCAATACGGTCTGGGAGCTTTCTTGAGTCTGTTGGCCAGTATGTGGGACTTCCAGGGGAAACGCAGTCCAGTTTATTTTTCACATTTATAATTGCATTGTACAATTGCCTTCCTTTGGGAGTCACTAGACGTGATCCCCAGTGCGTATTTTTGGCGTTATAGTCTCCTGCGGCTATAAAACGATCCCCAAGTGAATTGTAGAAGTCCATAAATTGTCCTTCCGAAATTGAGAAACGAGGAAGGCAGTAAACGGCAGCGATTGAAAGGATTTCGTTGCTTGACTGAATTTGTATCGATATGGCCTGCAAGAAGTTTGTCGCAAACCTTTTGTGAAAATGGTGCTTAATGCGTTCTCCGATTAGAACTCTAGTTTCGCCGTGGCCTTTTCCATCTGGATGATCTGTGCGGTAGATTGTGTAGCCTCTTATTTGAAAGTTGTCTTTGCTTGTAAGATGTGTTTCCACCAGTAGCATAATGTCAATATGGTTTTCGGTCAAGAATTGTGACATTTCAAGTTTATGCCGTGAGACACCATTGGCGTTCCACATTGATATTCGTAGAGCCTGCATAGATTATTTAGACTGTTGCGCTAGGAGCAGCTGTATCACCATGTTCAGCTGCTCGTTTTAACAAGGTTTTAAACAAGCGTTTGCATGGTCGTTTTCATGAATGACATAAGCTCCATCATACTTTGTTGGAGGGTAAGCATCATAGTTTCCGTTTTGCTGTGTGGCTGTCCTGGGGTCTGTTGAGCGCTTTGAGAGTTAGCCTGAATTGGAATTTCCCTTCCAGATCGTAGAGCATCGGCATAGGAGAAGACGTTGGTGGTGTTTAGTGAATGAGGATCTCGCAGCTTTGGTGAAGAAGACTTCTGGCGCAGTTTTTGACGCAATGTATGCATTCTTTGGATTTTTGTTGCGCGTTGCGATCGCTTGACGCTTGACTCTTTAACTCCTTATACACCATACATCCTCTATAGTTTGCCGTATGTTTGCCTCCGCAGTTTCCATATTTCTTCAGGGTACTGTCTTTGTTTTTAGTGCAGTGCAGGAGCGTTGCGTTTATGTGGCTCTTCAACAGTGATTTTCCGATGCAAAAGATATTGCAGGTTGTAGATTGGGTGGACTTCGTTCTTCTTCAGCGACCTGCTTTCTGGCTCGAGCTTGACCTTGAGGGGTTGTGGCTTTTTATCTTTATTTAGAATGTTAATAACATTCTTGGCGGCGAAGCCCTTTTTTTTAAGTGCGGTTTTTATTTCCGCGGAGGTAACATCGGGTTCGATTCCCTTTACTACCACTTGTAGGTTTTACTGCTTTTCACCTGGTAAGTGTAATAGTTTTTCTGTTCATTGTCCAGATATTTGGACACGGTTCGGAAGTGCTCTTCAGTTTTGGTTGGCACCTTTGTTTCAGGGATGTTCCCTTGGATAAGAGGAACAACATGAAAGTGTTCACCGTTCCCGATCAACGATGCAATTTTGTTGACAAGGGCACATGAGCTTTTCTCCCTAATATAGATTGGAGGGGGCTTGGGTTTTTTTGCGGTGTCTGGGGCTGGTTGGTTTTCCTCAACCTCTGCCAGTAGGGCAAATCTGTTAGTAGTGGATCTGTCTGGTTCTTTGTCGATCTCAGGGACACGGTTAATTTTTGTTTTATTGCCTGCCGGATTACTCTGCGGGCTAAGCTTGCGCTTAATTTGGATGTAGCGATCCATTGCAGTCCGTGTGGCCGTGGCCGCTTAGGCACTTTCCGAAGTTGTTGTTTTTGTACTTGCTGTAGTCGTTGACGTCGCGGTACTTTGAATTGCAGTGGTTGTCGCTGTGATTGCAGAAATTGTAGCACTGCTAGTTGTTGCTGGTTGCTAAATTTGTTTCCGATATTGGAGGGGGGCTTTACACTGCGAACTCCATGAAGCGGGAGTCGGAGTGATCAGAGCGGGTGAGCAAGACCGTGCCCTTTGGGTTTCAGCGGTCAGTAAAGTCGGGTTGCTCATAATCGACGCTTTTTCCACTTCGGTATCGCGAGTTGAAAAGTAAGAGTAGAAGCCGTTTTTTTAATTCACTAAACATCTACGCTCGTTCTTTTGATCGTTGCTCAATGAGCTCATTGGGTGGCACTTATTTTTTTAAAACAATGCACTAGTTTTGGTTTAGCACATCATAACTGTTATAAAAAGTTTGTCTATTGCTTTTAATAAATTGTAGTTCAGCGTCTTTTCGCTTTATGTTGCAGATTTCCCGGAGCTCGGGCAAGGCACGTCCGCTCAGTTCGGTAGTTCCATAAAAGTACCGAAATATGTCGCGCAATATTTGAACGCGGGAAATTTTCGTCTCGGCTAGTGCTCATCTTCTTTTCATGAAATAGTGCAGAGATGTGCACGCCGTGGTTCAATTTGCTCACACTGCTCAAACCTTTATCTTTTTTCGGAGGCGCCAGCAAGTCGTGCCAGATGTTCGGTTCTCGCGATCACCGAATCGTGAAGATTTACAAAAACAACGACACTGACTTTTGGCGCAGGTAGCAAGCACATCGCCGCGATCTCGAGTTTGCAAAAACACAATCCAAGGGACCGAACTCGCAAATCGTACCAAAAACAAGAACAATCGCTCGGGGTTGTTGCTTTATTTTTTTTCTGGCTAAGCTGTTACCCAAACCGTTAGATCTTGTGCCCATCTCTGTGCCCAGTGCGTCGCGTGACTTTAGCCAAATCGTGTCTCTACTTGGCAAGGCAACAGAGCAGTTCGACGATAGGTCAATAGGTCAATAGGTCATCCCCGGAGCCTTTTTTGGTTTTAGCCCTTTTATGACTTTGTCGATTTTGTTCGGCCGGAATGAAGGTGCAGCTGGCTGAGGGGAGGACTCTGGCTGAATTACTGGCAGGAGGAATGAATTTGAGGCTGGGTTTGGCTGGAAGACACTTTGGAGATGTGTGGCGAATGTTTCAGCTCGGTCTTCGTCGCTGCGAACCCAGCATCCCGAAGAGTTTCAATTGGGGCGCTACACAATTGGGCGCAAGTACCTCCACAGGGCGTACTTTGTGCTTGTTGGCGAGAGATTCTGGATGTAGCAGCTGTGCATTTTCTTCCTGTTGGTGAAGAGTCTGGTCGAGTGATCGGGTTGCTTCCTTAAGGCGTTGTTTTGAAGCTGGTGATCTGCTGTTTTGACAATCACGACGTGTGTGCCTCTTTTCTCGCACGAGCTGTTCGATTTGCTGATTAGATTTGAAGTGTTTGTTTCGTTCTACTTCTTTCCCATGAGGAGTAGAGATTTTAGCTGCCGCAACGAGTACTTCTTCCAGGGCGCTCGTAGTGTAGTCGATGTCCGATTCCATGTTAAATTCCGGGGCGAGTTCTATGTGGGCACTCACGTCCTTTTTGTATTTTAGCCAGTTCGTTTTTGGCATCGTCAGGCTGAAGGGGTGTTCGGTTATTTCTAGGCTTTGAAGCGTTAGAAGCACAGGCGAGTGGTCTGATGATAAGAGCGAGACTGCTTTGGCACTTATTAGATTCCGAAGTATGTTTTTTGTCACCAAAATCAATACGGTCTGGGAGCTTTCTTGAGTCTGTTGGCCAGTATGTGGGACTTCCAGGGGAAACGCAGTCCAGTTTATTTTTCACATTTATAATTGCATTGTACAATTGCCTTCCTTTGGGAGTCACTAGACGTGATCCCCAGTGCGTATTTTTGGCGTTATAGTCTCCTGCGGCTATAAAACGATCCCCAAGTGAATTGTAGAAGTCCATAAATTGTCCTTCCGAAATTGAGAAACGAGGAAGGCAGTAAACGGCAGCGATTGAAAGGATTTCGTTGCTTGACTGAATTTGTATCGATATGGCCTGCAAGAAGTTTGTCGCAAACCTTTTGTGAAAATGGTGCTTAATGCGTTCTCCGATTAGAACTCTAGTTTCGCCGTGGCCTTTTCCATCTGGATGATCTGTGCGGTAGATTGTGTAGCCTCTTATTTGAAAGTTGTCTTTGCTTGTAAGATGTGTTTCCACCAGTAGCATAATGTCAATATGGTTTTCGGTCAAGAATTGTGACATTTCAAGTTTATGCCGTGAGACACCATTGGCGTTCCACATTGATATTCGTAGAGCCTGCATAGATTATTTAGACTGTTGCGCTAGGAGCAGCTGTATCACCATGTTCAGCTGCTCGTTTTAACAAGGTTTTAAACAAGCGTTTGCATGGTCGTTTTCATGAATGACATAAGCTCCATCATACTTTGTTGGAGGGTAAGCATCATAGTTTCCGTTTTGCTGTGTGGCTGTCCTGGGGTCTGTTGAGCGCTTTGAGAGTTAGCCTGAATTGGAATTTCCCTTCCAGATCGTAGAGCATCGGCATAGGAGAAGACGTTGGTGGTGTTTAGTGAATGAGGATCTCGCAGCTTTGGTGAAGAAGACTTCTGGCGCAGTTTTTGACGCAATGTATGCATTCTTTGGATTTTTGTTGCGCGTTGCGATCGCTTGACGCTTGACTCTTTAACTCCTTATACACCATACATCCTCTATAGTTTGCCGTATGTTTGCCTCCGCAGTTTCCATATTTCTTCAGGGTACTGTCTTTGTTTTTAGTGCAGTGCAGGAGCGTTGCGTTTATGTGGCTCTTCAACAGTGATTTTCCGATGCAAAAGATATTGCAGGTTGTAGATTGGGTGGACTTCGTTCTTCTTCAGCGACCTGCTTTCTGGCTCGAGCTTGACCTTGAGGGGTTGTGGCTTTTTATCTTTATTTAGAATGTTAATAACATTCTTGGCGGCGAAGCCCTTTTTTTTAAGTGCGGTTTTTATTTCCGCGGAGGTAACATCGGGTTCGATTCCCTTTACTACCACTTGTAGGTTTTACTGCTTTTCACCTGGTAAGTGTAATAGTTTTTCTGTTCATTGTCCAGATATTTGGACACGGTTCGGAAGTGCTCTTCAGATTTGGTTGGCACCTTTGTTTCAGGGATGTTCCCTTGGATAAGAGGAACAACATGAAAGTGTTCACCGTTCCCGATCAACGATGCAATTTTGTTGACAAGGGCACATGAGCTTTTCTCCCTAATATAGATTGGAGGGGGCTTGGGTTTTTTTGCGGTGTCTGGGGCTGGTTGGTTTTCCTCAACCTCTGCCAGTAGGGCAAATCTGTTAGTAGTGGATCTGTCTGGTTCTTTGTCGATCTCAGGGACACGGTTAATTTTTGTTTTATTGCCTGCCGGATTACTCTGCGGGCTAAGCTTGCGCTTAATTTGGATGTAGCGATCCATTGCAGTCCGTGTGGCCGTGGCCGCTTAGGCACTTTCCGAAGTTGTTGTTTTTGTACTTGCTGTAGTCGTTGACGTCGCGGTACTTTGAATTGCAGTGGTTGTCGCTGTGATTGCAGAAATTGTAGCACTGCTAGTTGTTGCTGGTTGCTAAATTTGTTTCCGATATTGGAGGGGGGCTTTACACTGCGAACTCCATGAAGCGGGAGTCGGAGTGATCAGAGCGGGTGAGCAAGACCGTGCCCTTTGGGTTTCAGCGGTCAGTAAAGTCGGGTTGCTCATAATCGACGCTTTTTCCACTTCGGTATCGCGAGTTGAAAAGTAAGAGTAGAAGCCGTTTTTTTAATTCACTAAACATCTACGCTCGTTCTTTTGATCGTTGCTCAATGAGCTCATTGGGTGGCACTTATTTTTTTAAAACAATGCACTAGTTTTGGTTTAGCACATCATAACTGTTATAAAAAGTTTGTCTATTGCTTTTAATAAATTGTAGTTCAGCGTCTTTTCGCTTTATGTTGCAGATTTCCCGGAGCTCGGGCAAGGCACGTCCGCTCAGTTCGGTAGTTCCATAAAAGTACCGAAATATGTCGCGCAATATTTGAACGCGGGAAATTTTCGTCTCGGCTAGTGCTCATCTTCTTTTCATGAAATAGTGCAGAGATGTGCACGCCGTGGTTCAATTTGCTCACACTGCTCAAACCTTTATCTTTTTTCGGAGGCGCCAGCAAGTCGTGCCAGATGTTCGGTTCTCGCGATCACCGAATCGTGAAGATTTACAAAAACAACGACACTGACTTTTGGCGCAGGTAGCAAGCACATCGCCGCGATCTCGAGTTTGCAAAAACACAATCCAAGGGACCGAACTCGCAAATCGTACCAAAAACAAGAACAATCGCTCGGGGTTGTTGCTTTATTTTTTTTCTGGCTAAGCTGTTACCCAAACCGTTAGATCTTGTGCCCATCTCTGTGCCCAGTGCGTCGCGTGACTTTAGCCAAATCGTGTCTCTACTTGGCAAGGCAACAGAGCAGTTCGACGATAGGTCAATAGGTCAATAGGTCACCACCGGAGCCTTTTTTGGTTTTAGCCCTTTTATGACTTTGTCGATTTTGTTCGGCCGGAATGAAGGTGCAGCTGGCTGAGGGGAGGACTCTGGCTGAATTACTGGCAGGAGGAATGAATTTGAGGCTGGGTTTGGCTGGAAGACACTTTGGAGATGTGTGGCGAATGTTTCAGCTCGGTCTTCGTCGCTGCGAACCCAGCATCCCGAAGAGTTTCAATTGGGGCGCTACACAATTGGGCGCAAGTACCTCCACAGGGCGTACTTTGTGCTTGTTGGCGAGAGATTCTGGATGTAGCAGCTGTGCATTTTCTTCCTGTTGGTGAAGAGTCTGGTCGAGTGATCGGGTTGCTTCCTTAAGGCGTTGTTTTGAAGCTGGTGATCTGCTGTTTTGACAATCACGACGTGTGTGCCTCTTTTCTCGCACGAGCTGTTCGATTTGCTGATTAGATTTGAAGTGTTTGTTTCGGTCTACTTCTTTCCCATGAGGAGTAGAGATTTTAGCTGCCGCAACGAGTACTTCTTCCAGGGCGCTCGTAGTGTAGTCGATGTCCGATTCCATGTTAAATTCCGGGGCGAGTTCTATGTGGGCACTCACGTCCTTTTTGTATTTTAGCCAGTTCGTTTTTGGCATCGTCAGGCTGAAGGGGTGTTCGGTTATTTCTAGGCTTTGAAGCGTTAGAAGCACAGGCGAGTGGTCTGATGATAAGAGCGAGACTGCTTTGGCACTTATTAGATTCCGAAGTATGTTTTTTGTCACCAAAATCAATACGGTCTGGGAGCTTTCTTGAGTCTGTTGGCCAGTATGTGGGACTTCCAGGGGAAACGCAGTCCAGTTTATTTTTCACATTTATAATTGCATTGTACAATTGCCTTCCTTTGGGAGTCACTAGACGTGATCCCCAGTGCGTATTTTTGGCGTTATAGTCTCCTGCGGCTATAAAACGATCCCCAAGTGAATTGTAGAAGTCCATAAATTGTCCTTCCGAAATTGAGAAACGAGGAAGGCAGTAAACGGCAGCGATTGAAAGGATTTCGTTGCTTGACTGAATTTGTATCGATATGGCCTGCAAGAAGTTTGTCGCAAACCTTTTGTGAAAATGGTGCTTAATGCGTTCTCCGATTAGAACTCTAGTTTCGCCGTGGCCTTTTCCATCTGGATGATCTGTGCGGTAGATTGTGTAGCCTCTTATTTGAAAGTTGTCTTTGCTTGTAAGATGTGTTTCCACCAGTAGCATAATGTCAATATGGTTTTCGGTCAAGAATTGTGACATTTCAAGTTTATGCCGTGAGACACCATTGGCGTTCCACATTGATATTCGTAGAGCCTGCATAGATTATTTAGACTGTTGCGCTAGGAGCAGCTGTATCACCATGTTCAGCTGCTCGTTTTAACAAGGTTTTAAACAAGCGTTTGCATGGTCGTTTTCATGAATGACATAAGCTCCATCATACTTTGTTGGAGGGTAAGCATCATAGTTTCCGTTTTGCTGTGTGGCTGTCCTGGGGTCTGTTGAGCGCTTTGAGAGTTAGCCTGAATTGGAATTTCCCTTCCAGATCGTAGAGCATCGGCATAGGAGAAGACGTTGGTGGTGTTTAGTGAATGAGGATCTCGCAGCTTTGGTGAAGAAGACTTCTGGCGCAGTTTTTGACGCAATGTATGCATTCTTTGGATTTTTGTTGCGCGTTGCGATCGCTTGACGCTTGACTCTTTAACTCCTTATACACCATACATCCTCTATAGTTTGCCGTATGTTTGCCTCCGCAGTTTCCACATTTCTTCAGGGTACTGTCTTTGTTTTTAGTGCAGTGCAGGAGCGTTGCGTTTATGTGGCTCTTCAACAGTGATTTTCCGATGCAAAAGATATTGCAGGTTGTAGATTGGGTGGACTTCGTTCTTCTTCAGCGACCTGCTTTCTGGCTCGAGCTTGACCTTGAGGGGTTGTGGCTTTTTATCTTTATTTAGAATGTTAATAACATTCTTGGCGGCGAAGCCCTTTTTTTTAAGTGCGGTTTTTATTTCCGCGGAGGTAACATCGGGTTCGATTCCCTTTACTACCACTTGTAGGTTTTACTGCTTTTCACCTGGTAAGTGTAATAGTTTTTCTGTTCATTGTCCAGATATTTGGACACGGTTCGGAAGTGCTCTTCAGATTTGGTTGGCACCTTTGTTTCAGGGATGTTCCCTTGGATAAGAGGAACAACATGAAAGTGTTCACCGTTCCCGATCAACGATGCAATTTTGTTGACAAGGGCACATGAGCTTTTCTCCCTAATATAGATTGGAGGGGGCTTGGGTTTTTTTGCGGTGTCTGGGGCTGGTTGGTTTTCCTCAACCTCTGCCAGTAGGGCAAATCTGTTAGTAGTGGATCTGTCTGGTTCTTTGTCGATCTCAGGGACACGGTTAATTTTTGTTTTATTGCCTGCCGGATTACTCTGCGGGCTAAGCTTGCGCTTAATTTGGATGTAGCGATCCATTGCAGTCCGTGTGGCCGTGGCCGCTTAGGCACTTTCCGAAGTTGTTGTTTTTGTACTTGCTGTAGTCGTTGACGTCGCGGTACTTTGAATTGCAGTGGTTGTCGCTGTGATTGCAGAAATTGTAGCACTGCTAGTTGTTGCTGGTTGCTAAATTTGTTTCCGATATTGGAGGGGGGCTTTACACTGCGAACTCCATGAAGCGGGAGTCGGAGTGATCAGAGCGGGTGAGCAAGACCGTGCCCTTTGGGTTTCAGCGGTCAGTAAAGTCGGGTTGCTCATAATCGACGCTTTTTCCACTTCGGTATCGCGAGTTGAAAAGTAAGAGTAGAAGCCGTTTTTTTAATTCACTAAACATCTACGCTCGTTCTTTTGATCGTTGCTCAATGAGCTCATTGGGTGGCACTTATTTTTTTAAAACAATGCACTAGTTTTGGTTTAGCACATCATAACTGTTATAAAAAGTTTGTCTATTGCTTTTAATAAATTGTAGTTCAGCGTCTTTTCGCTTTATGTTGCAGATTTCCCGGAGCTCGGGCAAGGCACGTCCGCTCAGTTCGGTAGTTCCATAAAAGTACCGAAATATGTCGCGCAATATTTGAACGCGGGAAATTTTCGTCTCGGCTAGTGCTCATCTTCTTTTCATGAAATAGTGCAGAGATGTGCACGCCGTGGTTCAATTTGCTCACACTGCTCAAACCTTTATCTTTTTTCGAAGGCGCCAGCAAGTCGTGCCAGATGTTCGGTTCTCGCGATCACCGAATCGTGAAGATTTACAAAAACAACGACACTGACTTTTGGCGCAGGTAGCAAGCACATCGCCGCGATCTCGAGTTTGCAAAAACACAATCCAAGGGACCGAACTCGCAAATCGTACCAAAAACAAGAACAATCGCTCGGGGTTGTTGCTTTATTTTTTTTCTGGCTAAGCTGTTACCCAAACCGTTAGATCTTGTGCCCATCTCTGTGCCCAGTGCGTCGCGTGACTTTAGCCAAATCGTGTCTCTACTTGGCAAGGCAACAGAGCAGTTCGACGATAGGTCAATAGGTCAATAGGTCACCACCGGAGCCTTTTTTGGTTTTAGCCCTTTTATGACTTTGTCGATTTTGTTCGGCCGGAATGAAGGTGCAGCTGGCTGAGGGGAGGACTCTGGCTGAATTACTGGCAGGAGGAATGAATTTGAGGCTGGGTTTGGCTGGAAGACACTTTGGAGATGTGTGGCGAATGTTTCAGCTCGGTCTTCGTCGCTGCGAACCCAGCATCCCGAAGAGTTTCAATTGGGGCGCTACACAATTGGGCGCAAGTACCTCCACAGGGCGTACTTTGTGCTTGTTGGCGAGAGATTCTGGATGTAGCAGCTGTGCATTTTCTTCCTGTTGGTGAAGAGTCTGGTCGAGTGATCGGGTTGCTTCCTTAAGGCGTTGTTTTGAAGCTGGTGATCTGCTGTTTTGACAATCACGACGTGTGTGCCTCTTTTCTCGCACGAGCTGTTCGATTTGCTGATTAGATTTGAAGTGTTTGTTTCGGTCTACTTCTTTCCCATGAGGAGTAGAGATTTTAGCTGCCGCAACGAGTACTTCTTCCAGGGCGCTCGTAGTGTAGTCGATGTCCGATTCCATGTTAAATTCCGGGGCGAGTTCTATGTGGGCACTCACGTCCTTTTTGTATTTTAGCCAGTTCGTTTTTGGCATCGTCAGGCTGAAGGGGTGTTCGGTTATTTCTAGGCTTTGAAGCGTTAGAAGCACAGGCGAGTGGTCTGATGATAAGAGCGAGACTGCTTTGGCACTTATTAGATTCCGAAGTATGTTTTTTGTCACCAAAATCAATACGGTCTGGGAGCTTTCTTGAGTCTGTTGGCCAGTATGTGGGACTTCCAGGGGAAACGCAGTCCAGTTTATTTTTCACATTTATAATTGCATTGTACAATTGCCTTCCTTTGGGAGTCACTAGACGTGATCCCCAGTGCGTATGTTTGGCGTTATAGTCTCCTGCGGCTATAAAACGATCCCCAAGTGAATTGTAGAAGTCCATAAATTGTCCTTCCGAAATTGAGAAACGAGGAAGGCAGTAAACGGCAGCGATTGAAAGGATTTCGTTGCTTGACTGAATTTGTATCGATATGGCCTGCAAGAAGTTTGTCGCAAACCTTTTGTGAAAATGGTGCTTAATGCGTTCTCCGATTAGAACTCTAGTTTCGCCGTGGCCTTTTCCATCTGGATGATCTGTGCGGTAGATTGTGTAGCCTCTTATTTGAAAGTTGTCTTTGCTTGTAAGATGTGTTTCCACCAGTAGCATAATGTCAATATGGTTTTCGGTCAAGAATTGTGACATTTCAAGTTTATGCCGTGAGACACCATTGGCGTTCCACATTGATATTCGTAGAGCCTGCATAGATTATTTAGACTGTTGCGCTAGGAGCAGCTGTATCACCATGTTCAGCTGCTCGTTTTAACAAGGTTTTAAACAAGCGTTTGCATGGTCGTTTTCATGAATGACATAAGCTCCATCATACTTTGTTGGAGGGTAAGCATCATAGTTTCCGTTTTGCTGTGTGGCTGTCCTGGGGTCTGTTGAGCGCTTTGAGAGTTAGCCTGAATTGGAATTTCCCTTCCAGATCGTAGAGCATCGGCATAGGAGAAGACGTTGGTGGTGTTTAGTGAATGAGGATCTCGCAGCTTTGGTGAAGAAGACTTCTGGCGCAGTTTTTGACGCAATGTATGCATTCTTTGGATTTTTGTTGCGCGTTGCGATCGCTTGACGCTTGACTCTTTAACTCCTTATACACCATACATCCTCTATAGTTTGCCGTATGTTTGCCTCCGCAGTTTCCATATTTCTTCAGGGTACTGTCTTTGTTTTTAGTGCAGTGCAGGAGCGTTGCGTTTATGTGGCTCTTCAACAGTGATTTTCCGATGCAAAAGATATTGCAGGTTGTAGATTGGGTGGACTTCGTTCTTCTTCAGCGACCTGCTTTCTGGCTCGAGCTTGACCTTGAGGGGTTGTGGCTTTTTATCTTTATTTAGAATGTTAATAACATTCTTGGCGGCGAAGCCCTTTTTTTTAAGTGCGGTTTTTATTTCCGCGGAGGTAACATCGGGTTCGATTCCCTTTACTACCACTTGTAGGTTTTACTGCTTTTCACCTGGTAAGTGTAATAGTTTTTCTGTTCATTGTCCAGATATTTGGACACGGTTCGGAAGTGCTCTTCAGATTTGGTTGGCACCTTTGTTTCAGGGATGTTCCCTTGGATAAGAGGAACAACATGAAAGTGTTCACCGTTCCCGATCAACGATGCAATTTTGTTGACAAGGGCACATGAGCTTTTCTCCCTAATATAGATTGGAGGGGGCTTGGGTTTTTTTGCGGTGTCTGGGGCTGGTTGGTTTTCCTCAACCTCTGCCAGTAGGGCAAATCTGTTAGTAGTGGATCTGTCTGGTTCTTTGTCGATCTCAGGGACACGGTTAATTTTTGTTTTATTGCCTGCCGGATTACTCTGCGGGCTAAGCTTGCGCTTAATTTGGATGTAGCGATCCATTGCAGTCCGTGTGGCCGTGGCCGCTTAGGCACTTTCCGAAGTTGTTGTTTTTGTACTTGCTGTAGTCGTTGACGTCGCGGTACTTTGAATTGCAGTGGTTGTCGCTGTGATTGCAGAAATTGTAGCACTGCTAGTTGTTGCTGGTTGCTAAATTTGTTTCCGATATTGGAGGGGGGCTTTACACTGCGAACTCCATGAAGCGGGAGTCGGAGTGATCAGAGCGGGTGAGCAAGACCGTGCCCTTTGGGTTTCAGCGGTCAGTAAAGTCGGGTTGCTCATAATCGACGCTTTTTTCACTTCGGTATCGCGAGTTGAAAAGTAAGAGTAGAAGCCGTTTTTTTAATTCACTAAACATCTACGCTCGTTCTTTTGATCGTTGCTCAATGAGCTCATTGGGTGGCACTTATTTTTTTAAAACAATGCACTAGTTTTGGTTTAGCACATCATAACTGTTATAAAAAGTTTGTCTATTGCTTTAAATAAATTGTAGTTCAGCGTCTTTTCGCTTTATGTTGCAGATTTCCCGGAGCTCGGGCAAGGCACGTCCGCTCAGTTCGGTAGTTCCATAAAAGTACCGAAATATGTCGCGCAATATTTGAACGCGGGAAATTTTCGTCTCGGCTAGTGCTCATCTTCTTTTCATGAAATAGTGCAGAGATGTGCACGCCGTGGTTCAATTTGCTCACACTGCTCAAACCTTTATCTTTTTTCGGAGGCGCCAGCAAGTCGTGCCAGATGTTCGGTTCTCGCGATCACCGAATCGTGAAGATTTACAAAAACAACGACACTGACTTTTGGCGCAGGTAGCAAGCACATCGCCGCGATCTCGAGTTTGCAAAAACACAATCCAAGGGACCGAACTCGCAAATCGTACCAAAAACAAGAACAATCGCTCGGGGTTGTTGCTTTATTTTTTTTCTGGCTAAGCTGTTACCCAAACCGTTAGATCTTGTGCCCATCTCTGTGCCCAGTGCGTCGCGTGACTTTAGCCAAATCGTGTCTCTACTTGGCAAGGCAACAGAGCAGTTCGACGAGCTTGCACATATAACTGAAGCGGCGGCTCAGCCAACGCAACCCCCTCACTAGCCCAATTGCCTCTATATCTACAATTGCATTATTTTTTTTGGGCGACGTTATAATAATATAGTATATAGTATAAGACAATTCTTCAGAGACTCTGAGTTCGAGACCGAACGGCCGGCCAGACTTTCTATACCCGAAACGCTAGCGCACGGCTGCAAATATGGCTTCAGCAAGGAACATATGAGGCCGATACAGGCGGCCGTTAACCATGCCGTTCGGGAAGCCACCTTTGAAAGCCAGATAATGTCAAATGTGACGAGCCCCTAGAGGCCGTTAAGGGCCTGCCCGAATTTCGGCAGACGAAATTGGCTTTCCAATTGTTTTTCCAACTTGTGAGCACGCAAAGCATAACTGCCCATGTGAAAAAACAATGATTTTCTAAATTTATGCCGCAAACACTTGTGACTGGCTTTGGCTTTCTGACTTGTTAATTATCATTGCGAACGCAAGGTGAACTAGAAATTGCAATCGTTTGAAGTCAAACAAAAGATCTTTCAAATTCAATGGTATTCAAGGAATACAAGACTTTTAACCGAAAGTCGAGTACTGTAGCAAAGACGCAGTGGATTCAAATTACGCAATATCATAATAACTGTACCAACTTTTAGTTGCAAGTTATGTGGAGGAAATACTGGTATTTATGGGGGCTTAGTGCGCACCACAGATTTTTAAACGAATGGTCCACAAAAATCGATACCAATAATATCGTAAACCTGATGCCCTTCACTCTCTTCTTCGACAGATCATTACATGCTCTTCCGGGCTTAGCCCGGAAACATCTCACACACCTGTTGACGGTCCTGTTCACGGTTTGTCATCTCCCGATTGGCCAATATTGGGATCGAATCATGGCTTAACAGTTCCTTGCACTACCCACAAAAACATTCGGCTTGCAGCATTTTGATCGTGCAATGTAATTCCTTCATGCCGAATTTGCCTACCGAATTTGTATACGTAAGCTAACACTCGCTGCAAAGCCGGAAATAAATTCGGGTACTTCGAACTCGCAACGATGTCCACATAAGAGGATTTTATCAAACAACTAAGGCCCGACATTCTATGCTGGGCTTATCAGGAATTACGGAAGCATGCCAGCTTTACTGAGGGAGGGAGGATAAAGGAGGAGGAGGAAGCAAAACTTTCCCTTGGAAAGGATTTCATCAAATTGCTCCCTCGTGTTGGATGCTTCTTCCGTAGACTTGCTACCAGAGATGAGGTCATCTAGATAGAAATCACGCTGCAAGATCTCGGTGACCATATTCAGCTTACATGTCAGGAGCTCATCCTGAGATGATTATCACCAGAGCATACATTGGAGGTAGCTGTCAGCTGAAGACATTCTGTCACAACAATACATTTTAAAAATGTCCCCTGGTAAAGCGACAGGATAAAAACAAAATTTTAGAAGAATGTAAAATAGTTTGGGTAGATGACCTGGTCCGGCCGTGGAAACATCATTTACCGAGGATACCGATATTGTAGCAGCGAAACCATCAAACACCACACTAAGCTGGCTTATTGAGCTATCCTCCTTCAACATGAAAGGTAGGACGCATAAGGTAGAAAATACTTGCAAAGCATTTTTTTTTTTTATAGCTTTGCTTTTATTTATTGAATCTACTCTTAATTTTGAGACTAACAATAAGTTGACGAATCTTAACATTAATATTTAACTAACAGTATGCTAAGACTGCATTCTGGTTGCGCGTCCCTCAGGTCGGTCGCCTGGTGGGTAAGTCATTGCGACGAAGGCGTGATTGTTTGCTCAACCTTGTTAGACCTCTCGCCAGGTGGTTAGGGTGCACCGATAGCTTGGTTAAGTACTTTACCTTCTGTTCTGCGATCGCTTCTTTGACTGGTAGAATGTTAATGTCGCGGTGTATGTTCTCTCCATGTGAGTCTTCTGTCGAGATGTACTCCTAGGTATGTTACTTCGTTTGCTTGTGGGAGTAGAGTGTTGTTTAATGTTATCGGCGGGCAGTTTTGCCTGTTCAGAGTGAACGTAACATGCTTGCATTTTAGTTCGTTCACTTTAATTCGCCAGTCTGACAGCCATTTTTCGACATCGACCATATGATGAGCTAGCTGCGCAGTTGCTTGAATCGGGCATTTTGAGCGGCTAAGAATAGCTGTGTCATCGGCAAACGTGGATGTTGTTAGACGTGTGCTTGTCGGGATATCTGCTGTGTAGAGGACATATAATATTGGCCCTAGCACGCTGCCTTGAGGAACTCTAGCTCCAACAGTGTAATCATCGGATATAGCGGTGTTGCACCTCACGACAAATTTTCTGTCGTGAAGGTAAGACTCCAAAATCTTGTGGGTGCTGTAGGGGAGCATTGTCTTGATCTTGTACATTAGACCTTCCAGCCAGACTCTATCGAATGCTTGAGAGACATCTAAAAATATGGCAGTACAGCACTCTTGTTTTTCGAACGCGTTCCGAATTCCGGATGTTATCCGGTTGACCTGCTCAATTGTTCCATGCTTTTCACGAAACCCAAATTGGTTTGACGGGATTCCTTCCTGGATTCTCAGGTATGTGTTTATCCGAGTCATTAGGCATTTTTCAAAGAGTTTAGATAGGCAAGAGAGTAGGCTTATAGGTCTATACGACGTGGGGATAGTGTGGTCTTTTCCCGGCTTTGCTATCATTATTATAATTGACTTTTTCCATCTCACTGGAAAGTGGCCAAGTTTTGCGATGGCATTAAATAGCTGGGTGAGAGTGCAAACGGCACAGTATGGGAGCTCAATGATCATTTTGGGAGTTATGAGGTCGCAGCCCGGGGATTTTTTCGGATTCAGTTGTCGTTTGATGATGTTAACGATTTCGTTTGGGCGAAACTTAATCGGCTCATGTTGAGGCTGGGGCTCATCTGATAGAGTCGGCAAAGTAAACCCATTGGTGGCAGGATTTGGTTGGAAGACATTTTTAAGGTGTTTGGCAAACGTGCTGGCTCTGTCTGCGTCGCTGCGCGCCCACCCGCCTGTGGAATTTCTAATAGGCATCACGGTTTCTTTCGGTGAGCTCAGAGTTGGGTGAGCTCTCCATAGTGAGTGTTTCGTATTGTTAGTTGAAAATTGCTCTATGTAGCGGCGGTGGACATACGTTTCTTCTTGCTGAAGAGCTTGATCAAGTTGACGTGAAGCATGTTGGAAGCGTTGCTTAGCAGATGGCGATCTGTGACATTGCCATTCTCGACGTAAGCGTCGCTTTTCGAGGAGTAGCTGTTCGATTTGAAGATTTGTCTTCTTTTGAATGCATTGAATTATTGAAACTCGAGCTGCAGAGACGAGTACAGACTCCAGTGAATTAACAAAACTGTCTACGTTGGCTTCGTCGCTGAGGTGAGGAATTAGCTCAATGTGTGAGCTAATATACTACCTGTACTTAACCCAATTGGTTTTATGCGAGGTCAGTTTTGATGATTGATTCCATGTTCCTGGGTGTTGGAGTAGAGTAAAAAGGACAGGCGAGTGATCAGATGAAAGATCCGAAAGGCATTCGGCGCTTTTCATATTTTTAGATGTGCCTTACCATCTGGATTATTTGTTTCATAGAATGAATATCCTCGTAGTTGGAAATTGTATCTGTTTGTAAGATGTGTTTCTGAAAGCAGCATTACGTCGATTTGATTGTCTAGTAGGAATTGCGCTAACTGGAGCTTATGATGCGAAAAGCCGTTAGCGTTTCACGTAGATATTCTGAGAGAAGTCATTATTTGGATTTTTGTGAAACCAGCATTTGTATTAATAGATTTTGGTTTCGCATCAGATCTTGCATAGTTTCACGCATAAGCAACATAAGCTCCGTAAGGCTTTGTTGTAGACTGCATATTATAGCTTTAAAGTTACTTTTTGGCTACTCCGGCGGTTGATGCTGCTGAGCCGTGTTCGGTTCTTGGTGTGCTGATTGCGGCAGTGAGCTTTTTGAGGCTGGGGTAGCCAGTCCTGATTTTAAATTTAAGGGTCCTAGTGAGGATCTGGCTGCAGTCGAGAACAAGACTTCAGGGTTTGACCTGGAGGCTATCAACTGTTTATTTTGAGTGCGGGCAGTAATTCCCCTCTGGTGGATGCGAACTGGGCAACTACTATAGTTAGCAGTGTGATTTTCACCGCAGTTGCCGCACTTTTTCAACTTGCGGTCATCTTTGCTCGCTGGGCAGTGTGCGGAGTCATGAATCTCACCACAAACTACACACACCGGGAGCAGTTTACAGTAAGACCTGGTAAGGCCATATTCTTGGCAGTTCGCACAGTGGACCGGGCCACTGCGTTTGTGCGGCTCCTCAACTTTAATTCTGCGGTGCAGCAGGAACTGAAGATTGTATATAGGGTGCACTTCGTATTTCTTTAGGGGCTTAATTTGTGGTTCGAGCTCAACCTTAAAGAGTGGCTGCGGCTTTCTATCCCTGTTTGGGATATTGAACACTGTCTTAGCCTTAAATCCCTTCTCTTGTAGCGCTTTTGTTATCTCTTCGGGCTCTATGCCCTTAAGTACGACTTGCAAGCCCTTGCTGCTTTTTAGCTGATACGTGTAAAAGTTCTTTTTTTTTGGCGGTGAGGTATTTCGATAATACTCTGTAATTATCTTCAGACTTCGTTTGAAATGTTGTTTCCTGGATGTTGCCCTTTACGAGTGGTATTATGTGGAAGTTGTCCTTGCCAATGAGCTCTATAATTTTGTTGACAAGAACGTTGGAACTTTTTTCTCGTATGTAAATTGGCGGGGGCTTAGGCTTCCTTTTTTCGACTTCTGTAGATTCGGCTTCATCCTCATAGTCTGCCAAGATTTTAAAACGGTTTGAGTTCGTGGGCGTTTCTATTACAGCTATGTTAGCATTGCCACGGGTTATTTTGCGTTGAGAGTTTAGGGGGCTCAGCTTCCTTTTGATTTGGATGTAGCGATCCGTACCAGTCTGCACAGCCGGCTTAATATTTTCTTTGTTTTTGTTCTCCTTTTCGGGCAGCACAGCGGCAGAAGTATCAATGTTTGCGCTGCTAACTGATAACGTCGTTAAACGCGCTGTTGTTGCAGTTGCGGCTGCAGAGACATCGATAGTAGCGAGGGGAAGCAAGAACGCGCTCTCTCGCTCTCTACGTTTAAGAACTCGGTCAAATTTGGGGTGATTGTGTGCGAAAGTCGTTTAGACTCATTGCAATCGAGGTTTAGTTTGTTCGAGTTGTAAATGTTATGTTTTATATTAATTAATTAATTAATCTAAATAAACATTAGCGATTTCATCGCTGAAAGCGTATTTTCGCGTTGTTGTTGATTTACAGAACCAGTCACTGCACTTTTTTGATATTATTGAATACTTTTTCCAGGAGCACAATAAATACGCGTCTGCATGCGACGACGATGCCATTTCGAATATCTTATAGCTGACATAAAAATGAAAGATCGGAAATGACCCAACTTTTGTGGTTTTAATTAATTTAAGTTATTAATTAAATGCCGCTAGCGAGGCCGAATCGACCACTGTGCCTCCCTCCCCAATGTGACACATCGTGATCTAAAACCTTTATTTAAAATTGAATTTTTTTAAATTCCCATCACTTTCTGAAACTTTCCATCACTTTCTGAAAAAAAAGGCCGTTGTCACTTTGAAACGGTAGAAAACGGTTCGGTAAAATTGTGAATATAGGCCTCTGTGGTTGTGGACAACACTGTGTGTCATGGCATTTAAGGGGACCTTCACCTGGATTTGGCCGAAAATGAAACAAAATTTGAGAATGGATTGCGGGAAAATGAAAAGACATACGAACTTGAGCTTTTGAACTTTGATTCGTTGTTTATTTACGATTAGGGTTGTTGGTTTTTGAAAAAATATCGTATTGATGATA
Source organism: Drosophila bipectinata (assembly GCF_030179905.1). Taxonomy (NCBI): domain Eukaryota; kingdom Metazoa; phylum Arthropoda; class Insecta; order Diptera; family Drosophilidae; genus Drosophila; species Drosophila bipectinata. The sequence goes on along the minus strand of NC_091740.1, from coordinate 13,327,360 downwards.
TTTGCTGTGAAAAAAAATATCAATCGATAATATTCAGAAATATCACCCAACCAAAATCGATATATCGAGTATTTTCGATATTTTTTATAGTCAGCTAAATTTGAAAAAAGGTTATTTTTAAATTTAAAAAAAGGTTTTAATATGTGTTTTCATCCGCCATGAACTGCAAATAAGACATATTTTTTTATTTAAAAAGTGAATTGAAAAAACAACAAATATTTATACCCACTCTCAAGCAACTTTTATTTAAGTTCTTTGAAATAAAAAATAACAAAATTATTAAGGACATTGTATTCAAATTTATTTATAAAAAAAACTTAATACAAAAAAAAAAGTTTCATGGAATTCATGGAATATGTACTTAATAATGCTAATTACTTAATTCTCTTATTTAATGCTCTTAATTACTCTTAATTACAAAATAAATCTTTCTTCAATGATTTAAAAAAAACTCTTTCGGTTATATGCTGGTCTGTCATTCGACTACGGGAGTCACAGACAATACATTTAATGGCAGAAGCCAACCGTTCAGATGGAACCGAACTTCCAGGCGTGATAAGAAAACTTAAAGCAACCTTCGCTAGCATCGGCATCGTTGAAATTTGTGAGTTCCAGAATTCCAACGGATTTGTCTCCCAACTACAAAATGGCATACTCAAGTAAACCTGCATTTCCTTTCTTTCGCAACAAATATCGGAGAACACCAACTCAAAAATATTATTATCGACTATTTTTGCCAGAAAAATATCACGATAATAATATTTTTTTAAGAGAAAATATATCGATATATCGATATCTTGATATATTTCCGACATCCCTATTTACGATAAAAAAAAGTATTCGATATTTAGGAAATTCAAAATGGCGCCTTCAAAATGGATATAAATTATTAAAATTTATGAAATTTCCTATGGCTTATACCTAACGACAATCAATTTTGATGAAAATAAGCCAATTTTATGGGCGTTTGAAAAAAAAATATACTTTCAAACGCTTCTTGAATGAAGAAAATCGGATCAATAGAACGAGCCCTGTGCTTGACATGAGTTCAGAAACCATGTTTTCGAGAAAAACGCGTTTAAAGTTTTTAGAAACTTTGCTTTTAGATAGCTTTCTTGTTATCATGGGTATGTTTGAAACGCTCTAGCTCAAGAAATACGCGTCGTATCAAAATATCCTTTGGTACATATATTCTAGACCAGAGGTCGGCACGGCCCTATCTCGGGGGCATAGGAAATTTCTCTGCCCGAGCTCTGCCACACACACACAGTATAAATGTGTGAAACGTCATGCTCACAGCCTACTTTCTTCTATTCGTTACTAACACTAATGCGGTAAAATCATATCAATGTATTGGGGTGCCGACCACTGTTCTAGACATATAGAACTTTCATTTTATGTAAAAAAAAAAAATCGATTTTTTTAATAAAATTCAGGTGAAGGTCCCCTTAACAATTTACAAGAAATACTGACTCGAGCGAGCGTGATTGACTTGCTAATGCTGAGATTTTCGTTGCAGGTCGCATTCTGAGATTTCAGAATTTTCTGGAGACACATATTCGCTCACTCAGGGAAATTGTCAATGACAGTATTTGACCAAATTTCTGCAAGAGACTCCCCAAGAGGCAAATGCGAAATTTTCCCGTTTTTTTTTGCCATCAACTGTTTTCCCACTGTTATTTAAATGACTTCCATAATATTCATGAGGAAAAATGACTCCAGCTAATTCTTTACTCAAAGGTGCCATTCGCCTTTCAACTCTGTTGAATGCACTTCGTCCTGGTACATTTCACGCAAAAAACAAGAAAGCAAAGCTAACTTCGGGCGGAGCCGAAGTTGATATACCCTTGCAGTTAAAACCGGATATTTATCGCAAACATCGGATATAGTTGGCCGATCCTTATGATTACATCATAATAAAACCAATTAATTACAATAAAAAATCGAAAAAAAAGTCCCAAGCATCTATCTTCAAAAATACGAAAGTTGATATTTCTACCAAATACCATTTCCGATCGTTCAGTTATATGGCAGCTATAGGATATAGTCGTCCGATCCTAATGAAATTTCGTAGGTCGGATTAACTGACCAACAATATAATCTGTACCAAGTTCCAGCTTTCTATCTTCCAGCTTTCTAAAAACACGAAAGTTGGGTCATTTCCGATCGTTCAGTTATATGGCAGCTATAGGATATAGTCGGCCGATCCTTATGAAATTTGGCATGTCGTAATGTTTTGCCAAAAATAGCTCTCATGTCAAATTTGAATTTGACTCTAAAAACACAAAAGTTATACCATTTCCGATCAATCAGTTATATGGCAGCTATAGGATATAGTCGGCCGATCCGGGCCGTTCCGACTTATATACTGCGTGCAAAGGAAAGAAGGGTGTGTGCAAAGTTTCAAGACGATAGCTTTAAAACTGAGAGACTAGTTTGCGTAGAAACAGACAGACGGACAGACAGACGGACAGACGGACATGCTCATATCAACTCAGGAGGTGATCCTGGTCAAGAATATATATACTTTATAGGTTTGGAGATGTCTCCTTCACTGCGTTGCACACTTTAGGACAAAATTATAATACCCTCTGCAAGGGTATAAAAATGCATCCAAATTATGTTTAACAAAGTGATGAATTCCTGTTGCCACATCGAGGGTTCTCGTCAGGTCCCCCATTTACAGTTCATATAACAACGGGTTTCACGAAACTAACTTTAGCCTTAGCCATGCTGTCGAACTCTGACAAGGACAACATTTTTTCAAAATCTAGAACATGAGATAGGGCCGTCGATGAAGAGTGTTTTCCAGATCTTACACCTACATTAGTGGGTCCTGAGTAGCTGACTGCTTTCGAATTTTCAAATGCATTTTTTTCTATTTGAATGCCAGCGTAGACTGATGGAATGAGCTTATGGGATGGTGCAACTAACCAATCGGGGTCTGGCAGGCGTATCGAATACTATCGAAAAATAGCATTAAAGCATAGAAAAGTTAAACGAACAAAGAAAATTTAAAAACTGGATATTTTGATAAGTTACCTGTTATACCAATTGGGATTCGTGCTTTATCGTCTTGGCTGAGAAAAAAAACTTCTCTTGGCCCCAGGAAAGATGCCACTTCTTCTAGATGGTGAAGAGTTGCACTTGCAAATGTTGCATCACTATGACTTTTATGTAGATCGGTTTGTGCCTTTGCTAATTTTACAGGTACAGTATTTACGTGTCTTTTTCCTTCGGAGGTGTTACTTCTTTTCGGCAACAATCTTAAATACCTGACTATCATCCAAATCGTTATGGATAGTTTCAAAAGTCTCTTGCTTGATTTTGCAAATCGAGAGTATTTTTGTCAGGAAATGCTGCTTTGTACTTTGAAAATAAATCTTGGTATAATTTATTTTTATCCATTGTAGAGGCTGAAAAAGGTACATTGTCAAGTTTATAAATATATATTTTTTGAATTTTTAGTAAAATAATAAATTAATAAAATACTTACAATAATATAACCTGCAAAATACTAGTCAAATGAAAACAGGAACGTTCGTGGTGTATTACCTGGACATGTACTGCATTTGTGTAACATGAGTCATTCATATGGCTTTATGCCATCCATAAACTTTTTGCAACCGATAAATTGTAACATGAATTACTAATCACTCAATCAATTCATCGAAACCAATGAAAATCAATTTGTCAGCTGTTGTTGTTGATGTACATACATAAATGTAGATTTAATATGGCTATGTTAAACTTCGAAAAGAAATAGAGATGGCAGCAATGCCAAAATATATATTTTTTTTTTTTTTTAAACGTGGCTTGTATTGCTTAAATCTTTTCTTCCTGAGCTTAACAAGAGGTGTATCAAATCTTATATTTTTAACTTAACTTACAGTCATATTGACTGATACAGAGTTAGACGGCCCTAAAAATCGATTGCTGAGTTGGGAGGTCGTTGCGTCTTAGGCGGGATACGCTAGAAGCCCTAGTCGATCCCCGAGCGAGAAAATTTGGGTACAAATGATAGTTCTTAAGATTTTTGATTGTGCGCGGTGTATGATGTCTATGTTGCTGCTGCTCGGGTTCCCCCACAGCTGTGCGCCATACATCTAGAATGGCTTTAGGACTGAGTTGTACAGTAGTAACTTGTAGACCAGGCACATTGGCTATCGTGAGTTTATGATCCAGTGGAGGCTGCTGGCTTTCAGGTTTAGGTGCATCTTCTTGCATTCGATGTGCTTACGCCAGGTAAGTCGTCTATCAAGGTGGACGCCAAGGTACGTTACGTCGTTAGCTTGAGGGATCTGCATACCGTTAAGTAAAAGCGGAGGGCATGTTTGTCTATTAAGAGTAAACGTTATATTTTTACACTCTTGTTCGTTTATTTTAATAAGCCAGTCGGACAGTCACCTTTCCACTATTATAAGATGATTATCCAGTTGGGTTGTTGCCTGCGTTAGGAATCTGGAGCGACTAAGGATAGAGGTATCGGCGGCGAACGTTGACGTTATTAGTTGTGCGCTCGTAGGAATATACGCAGTATACAAAACATATAGACACGGGCCGAGTGCGCTTCCTTTTTGTTTTACCGGTCTTTCAGAATTTGGAAATGGCTTGTGCATCAATAAGAGCATCAGCTAGCATTCCTGTATTCATCATAAAGCTTAGAGGCCCAGACGACCGAGGGGCGCTCAAGAAACGATTTGTTAGTAAATATTAAGCTATTTCTCAATTATTAAGCTAGGAGGAGTTAGTAAGAAAATTTAAAATTCTATATTTTAAATTTGAGGGACAGGAAAGAGATGTTATAGAGTAGAGACCATTGTAGTTCGAACATAATACCCTAAAAGGATCATGCAGTGCATATGTCGAACTACAACGGCTAAGGAACAGAGGACTAAAGTTTCGAGTCCTTCTATTAGGAATGTTAAATTTTAAGCGTTTTAGTAAATGCTGGCTAACTACATACGTAGATACGTAGAATACGTAGCTTGCAGAGGGCAAGAACGATAAAAAGACATATGCTTGCATTTTGATCCATTAAGTATTAGATCATTAGCTAAACACCATTCTTGAAAGTTATCAAGGTCAGACTGAAGACTGCATTGGGCAGAGATGTTTATGTACTGAAGACAAAGCTTTACATCATCTGCATACATGAGTACTAGAGAGTTCGTTATAGCAGGGGCCAAGTCATTTATAAAAAGCGTGAATAATAGCGGGCCAAGATGACTTCCTTGAGGGACGCCAGATGTAGCACGGACCAGACGGGACTGTATGTTTTTAAATAAGACTCATTGTGTCCTTCCATCTAGGTAGCTGGAGATCCACGTTAAGAGGTCTATAGGAAAACCCAGCATATTCAGTTTACTCAACAAGAGTGAGTGATTTTCAACAAGAGAAATTCTTACGAATTTTTCTCAGTTCTAGCCCTTGGGGTGGCCAGAGATATAAGCGGCTGCATTAATGTCGGCTGAGCAGGCTGAGGCAGATCGGAAACAGCGGATTTCTTACGGATGGCAGGCTGGGATGAGGAAATTGTCTTGTTACAAGACTTAATAGCACAGACAAGTTTAAATTCCATATTTTTTAATAAATAAAAAAAATTTATGTATAAAAAGTTAAAAAACACTATACCGTGAACCACTGTACCAAATAGGAAGCCGAAGCGGGAGCTTTGGAGAGTGCAAAGAAGAAATGCAGAAATACAGATAAGACGAGGAAGAAGCAGAGCTGAGCTATGCTTGGAATATAATTTAGACAAATTATTAATTCAACTCCAAATATACCACAGCACTCGCGAAGCGATACGGTTTAGGCTTTAAGATTCTTAAGATTCACAAGATTTAATTCACAAGTATGTAAACACCGGTTTGCCACTATTTATCATAAACGCAGTGCGCACAAAAATCACGACCGTTCGCTTAAGAGAAAGAGAGGGAAGTGATTAATTAATCAATATAAACATTAGCGATCTCATCGCTGAAAGCATTTTTTCTCGTTGTTGTTGATTTACGAAACCAGTCGCTGCACTTTTTTGATATTGTTGAATACTTTTTTTTTCCCGGAGCACAATACATACACGTCTGCATGCGACGCCGATTCGCGATCGAACTTGCAAAGCATAAAAGCATTAATGCCTGCTTGTAAGACTCTCCCAGGACATCGAAGCTGCATTTAGCTGCAAGACTGACAGAATAATTCCCGAGCAAAAGTTTAAGAGAAATGAGCCGCGCAATCAAGCTCTTTCTTTGATGCCTTTCAGGCCTCGATCGACACAATTTTCGACTTCCCAGAATTGATGCAGAAGCACGTCGAGCCGCTCATTCATCGTATCCTGGGCTTGACTTTATTGTGAAGCCTCCGTAGCTATAAGACCTCCGCTAAAAGTAGCCCCTTATGTGCGGCTAAAGATGGTGCAAAATCCAGCAATAATAAAGCACGCATATGAGAATTGAACTTGACGGATAGTTATCTTAACCTTGCAAGCTAAAATCTCATTTACATGAACCTGAAGAATGAATCGGCGATTGTTAAGCCTTTTATTTAACAAAATTCCAATTACGTCAATTCCAGTGACCGAACAGTTCGAGGGCGAAATGCTGCAAACAAGATCTCAGGCGCTGCAGCTTTTCTGCTGATGAAAGTACGATTGGAACACCAGCCACTTAGAATAACCTCCGCTAAGTTGGCGGGGAACAAGTTGAAGCGCTGAATCACCTCCTGGTCAATGGTGAACCTAGCCTCCCTCGCTAAGTCATTAAATTTATAGCGCAGCTGGCTTGTTTCCAACTTACCCTGTCACACATTTAGTATAGCCTCGGAAAGCCCCTCAACAAATTTTAAGGAAGCCTGCAAGCCCACCAGATCTTTAAAAAGTACATACGCATTCTGGCTCAAAAACCTGTAGCCTTCCAGAAGAAGCTTAGTCCACAGTTTACAAGAAAGGGTTATTCATGTTTATACCCTAGCAGAGGGTGCAACGCATTGAAGGAGACATCTCCGTAGAGCTGGAAAACAATCGATGTCTGGGACCATCGATGTTTTCGATGTTTTTGAAAGTAAACATCGATGAAACATCGATGTTTTCAGTTAAAACACAAAAATAACAATTAACAAGTTTTTATTTTTTGAGATCACTATTCTTGTTTAGGAACAACAGTTTATCGACTATGTTTGGTTTCAGAGCGCATCTCCTGTCGGACACGATCTATCCAGCTTTGCTGAATGCTCGTTCTGAAGCGCAAGAAGATGATGGCACGCATAACACCTTTTTAGCCAGCATTGCTAAGGCCGTGGTATCCTTTGTATGCTCCTAAAATAAAGAGAAAATATTTTTTACACCCATGCTACATATATTTAATTTTTTATTACCTTCCAATATTCAAGTGGATTTGCTTCTTCTGCTTCATGCGATACTTCAAAATATTGGCGGAGAATTATAATAGCGTGAGCTTTGTTAGATTTCACCTTGCCTTCCAGTTTCTTGCTCATAAACGAGAAGCGTTTTTGTTGTGGTGGTGCTGGCTGTGGACAGTTTTTGATAAGTATGTAGACACTTCCAGCTCCAAGGTTTTTGCTGCCTGCTCAGCATTTGATGGCTGCAGGAATCCATCCTTTTTGAACCGTGGGTCCAACAAGCCTTGTTGCTGTTCGCGTCTCATACGGTGAAAACCGTTCTGGCATTCGGACCTTGAGATAATCCACTACTTGTTTCGCCTCTGGAGATATGAACGATCCCATTTCCGACACTTTTTGGCGCAACTCGCAGCATGTTGGGATATTAAGTGATATAGTCACTTTCGTATCTCCAGAAATGGATACCGTTGCATCCTGAAATGCATTCAGTATCTCAACCAATTTAGGAGAGTGATTTCGTCTGCGGTAAACGGCGGTAGTGACTTTGGAGTTTTTAAAAGAACCTTTGAGATGGATTCGTTTGTCTCCAGGATACGCTGAATCATGAAAAGCGCACTATTCCAGCTGATAGTATCAGCAATGTTAATAGCTGAATGGTTTGTAGGGGAAGCTAGTTGATTTGTTGACAAAATTTTTGATGCAAGCTCAAAAGATGTGGTTACATAATGACAGGTAATTGTTAAATATGATTCATTTGCTCTTGATGTCCAGCCATCTATTGTCAATGCGACGCTTTCTATATGCTCTAAATCTGGTTTTAAAGTATCTTTTAAATTGTTGTATTCATTTTTTAACAGTACGTTTCGCAAGTGAGTCTTACTAGGCATTTTGTAACGTGGATCAAGCTCATGAATCAACCGGCGTCTTTGTCGGTAACTATGCAAAAGAATTTCCCTAGTAAGCCCCATTCAGCTACAACATTACTGATAGTATCAGCAATGTTAATAGCTGAATGGTTTGTAGGGGAAGCTAGTTGATTTGTTGACAAAATTTTTGATGCAAGCTCAAAAGATGTGGTTACATAATGACAGGTAATTGTTAAATATGATTCATTTGCTCTTGATGTCCAGCCATCTATTGTCAATGCGACGCTTTCTATATGCTCTAAATCTGGTTTTAAAGTATCTTTTAAATTGTTGTATTCATTTTTTAACAGTACGTTTCGCAAGTGAGTCTTACTAGGCATTTTGTAACGTGGATCAAGCTCATGAATCAACCTTTTTAACCTTACATTATTAACCACATTTAATGGCAAGACATCGGACGCGACCATATTTAATACAAGCTTGTCAATACGTTTTTTTTTCTGACTTATTTAAGTAAAGGGTGTCACGCTCTAGGAACTTTGTCAAACTTTTTTCCTTTTCTAGAGGTTGCTCTTTTAGTAGCGCAGGATGAATACGCTTCAGGGTATCCATGGGGTTAGTGGTATTTCCACCAGTTTTGTACTGCTTACCGCACTGGTTGCAAATCGCCGTATTGCTATCTTTGCATTTTTTAAATACCTGCCAAACCATCGATGTTTCTCTTTTGCGCTTTGTTGCATGCTGTCCATCGTCGTCATTTTCTTTATTGCTAGTTGATGTTACTAAAATAATAAAAATAAAAACAGCATGCAATGAGTATATGCATAAATACCGGCCTTTTCAATGCGTTTGCATACCAATACATACGCATGAATACATTTTCACTTGTATGCAAAGAGTAATTTTGAAACAATACTTACTTTTCACAAACTTGTCCATTTTGTAGCACCACGCCTACAACGAACACCACCACTTGCTTGCGAGGTATTCAAATTTTCACTACATGTGATTAAATATTTAATATAATTAAAATAATGCACCACAAAACCCACTTTACTTACACGTTGTCCTCAATGCACAGAATTAATGAATGAATAGTGGCCAACGAACCATCGATGTTGAGAAAATTTCAAAAACATCGATGGTATCGATAGTTCCATCGATTGTTTTCCAGCTCTACATCTCCGACCCTATAAAGTATATATATTCTTGATCAGAATCATCTCCTGGGTTGATATGAGCATGACCGTCTGTCTGTTTCTACGCGAACTAGTCTCTCAGTTTTAAAGCTATCGTCTTGAAACTTTGGACACACCCTTCTTTCCTTTGCACGCAGTATATAAGTCGGAACAGCCGGATCGGCCGACTAAATCATACAGCTGCCATATAACAGATTGCTCGCAAAGTTATAACACGACACGAGAGCTATTTTTGGCATTAAAACATTACGACATTTTGGCATTAAAACATTACGACGTGCCAAATTTCATAGGGATCGGCCGACTATATCTTATAGCTGCCATATAACTGAACGATGACCCAATTAAAATGACCCAATTTTCGTTTTTTTGAAGATAGAAAACTGAAACTTAGTACAGATTTTTTTTTTGGTCAGTTAATTTAAGCAAATTTCATTAGGATCGGCCGACTATATACTATAGCTGCCATATAACTAAACGATCGGAAATGGTATTTGATAGAAATATCAACTCTCGTATTTTTGAAGATAGAAGGTTGGGAGTTTTTTTTTAGATTTTTTATTTTAATTATTTGGTTTTATTATGATGTAATCATAAGGACCGGCCAACTATATCCGATGCTTGCGATATTTATCCGGCTTTAACTGCAAGGGTATATCAACTTCGGCTCCGCCCGAAGTTAGCTTTCCTTTCTTGTTTAATATTATTTTCGATTTATTTTATTTAAGGCGCGGCGACTTTTGACACTATATAAAGAGACTGGAACACTTTGTTGCAGTGTTTACATTATCCAAAGTCCCAGTCATAAACCCTAAGTGGCCGAAATATGAACCGATCGTTATGGCTTAGCCCGCACACAGAAAGTGCTAGAGTCAGCATAATCGTAACAAACGGTCAGCATATGCATACCCCTCGCGCCTCCACTTGAGAGCGCATAACAACGTATATTATTATATTCCTTTATACATAAGTACATAGCCGTCTCTCTGCCGCCGCCTGCGAGCAGCGCTGCTACGAGACTTAGCCTTACTTAGACTTAAGAAATATTGTAAAAGAACAGAGACACTTTGATCGTTGGAGCGGCACCTCAGCTGCTCCTTCTAAATAAAAATCCAACTAAAACTAATCCCCTGGAGTTATCCTATGACATGGCGACCGTGACAGCGATGGAAGGACATCTAAGGATTAAAAGGATATACCAACAAGGATATACCCAGGAGGATACATATAGTCAAAAAAAAATGGATAAACTGGAAAATGCAAAATAAATCGACAAAAAAATGAAATCTGAGTGAGTAGAGTGAAAGCAATGGGCAATCGCGGAGGAGTTGCGAAAAAAATGAAAAAAAGAGTAGCACACCTAAAGTGGCTACTCTACGTAAACACTCCACCTCCCGCGTGGGCTACGGCCCAAAAACTTCAAACAGAACTAGATTTTCTGAAAGAAGAATTAATAAGCAACAAGAATAAAATCCCAAAAATTGCCACCACTCACTCAGTACCTATAAAGAAAATTAATGAAAAATAACAAAGCCTCCACCACCAAAGCCATTACGGAAACTAAAAAAGACGTGCCCGAAGGATTACCCTGGACCACTGGACAGCTCCCACTGCAACCACACCTGTGCGAGGACCAGCACCGGTAACGCCTGAGTCCAAAAGGCCCCGGGCAGCAGCAGCAGCAGCAGCAAACAGAGTGCGGAAATACGCCACCTCCTGCGCCACCGAGGGAACGTCAGCGTAGCCAAACCGGCGACGACCAGCTGACGTGGAAAAAAAAAAGGAAATCAACTGAGGAGAAACATTTTTTTTAACCCATGCACTGCGTTGCATAATTTTTTTGATTGCACTGCGATGCATATTTTTTTTATATAATATAATATTTTTTTGAAAAATTGAGCGGAACCTCTTTTGCACCATTTGAAAGTATGGCCCGTATAGCTGTACAAATAATAGGTAGGAAAAAATGTTAGATAAAAACTTATATTTAAAAAAAAATTTTTTTAACTTAAAGGAAAAAATAGCATAAATTCCTAAAATTTATTTAAAATTCTAATTCCTTTCTAATGAAAAAAAAAATTATAAATAAAAAATCCTAAAATTTATGAAACATTTTAATACCCTTTTAATGAGAAGTAATAGCATAAGTAAAACAGATCAAATAAATGATTCTGACTATTACTTCCCAGAAAAATTAAGTAAAAGTACAAAATATGTCTCAGAGAAAACGTACAAGTCTCTAACTCAGAATAAACCCATTCAAAAGAATACGGTTAGGAAGCACGTTGAAATATTAGTAGAGTGCTTTAATGAAGCGCGTATGCTAATACATGATCATAGGGAAAGATTAAATCAAGATCATTGGTCACAGGTATCGAAACTTTTGATACGACTACAATCTAATTTAATATTTATTAAACAAAAGTTCAGTTTAGAAATATCATTACCAACCGTTCTAAACACTCCAATAGCAGTTGACACTGCACCTGACTCGGAATCAACAGAAACGAAAGAATCTGAGTCAGAAGAGCTTCCCAAAGTAAACCCCAAAATGGAAGATTAAGATTTAAATAATCTTACTATTCCGGCGGTATACACTGATCTGGATAACTCTACAGATTCAGATACTTCGAGTGTCATAGAATACAAAATAGATAAATCCATCACAATGGCACAGTCAAATATTGATTTTATTAATACAGCATCTAAGCTTATACCAGTTTTTGATGGTAAGGCTGAAAATTTAACAAGTTTCATTGATGCTTTACAAATAATACAATCAATAAAAGGCGAGCACGAAGAATTAGCTATTTCCATTATTAAAACAAAGCTAAAAGGTGTCGCCAGGAATCTAATCGGTAATGAAACTACAATTACTGAGGTGATTTCCAGACTAAGAAGCAACGTCAAAGGCGAAACTGTTGAGGTATTATCAGCGAAGCTGATGAATCTACAGCAGCGCAATAAAACTGCTAACCAATACACACAAGAAATTGAGCAGATGACGAAAGCTTTAGAAGGTGCATATATATCAGATGGTTTATCTTTAGAGCTAGCCAGGAATTATTCCATGCAGCATGCAGTCAAAGCAATGACTAAAAACTGCACAATCGATAAGGTAAAACTTATCATGCAAGCTGGAACATTCAGTACGATGAACGAAGCCGTTTCCAAATTTGTTAATAGTTGCACTGAAGCAACTGGGCAGTCAAACACTGTCCTATATTATAAGAATTATCCACAGCGCAGATCAAATCGCGGACGTGGCAGTTATAGAGGTAGTTTTCGTGGTAATCACAATAACTACAACAACGGTAATTATAACAACAATTATCAGAATAACAATATTTATCAGAATAACAATAGAGGGCGAGGCCCATATAGAGGAAACTATAGAGGCAGTGGTAACTCAAACCGAGGCCACAATAGCAATAACCAAGGCAATGTAAGAATGACACAAAATAATAACCAAAACACATCGGAAAACTCCCAAAACCCTTTAAATATTCAACAATAAATGAAGTGAGAGTTCACACCATTAATCTCAGCCAAAATATATTCGTTTCATTTTTTAATGTAGCTACAGGGAAAGAACTTATATTTTTAATAGACACAGGTGCAGACATTTCCATTCTAAAAGAAACTTCGGATAATTTCCGAAACATCCAAAATGATTACATCATAGACATAAAAGGCATAAGTCAAGAAATAATAAAATCCAAAGGTTTAGTTTCTGTAGAGATACAGACCACCAACTACATAATTCCACACGATTTTTATATTCTAAATTCACATTTCCCAGTTCCATGCGATGGAATAATAGGCATCGACTTTATCAAAAAATAAAACTGTCAATTAGACTTCAAGCCATCTGAAGATTGGCTTATAATTAGACCCAATAATTTAAAATTCCCAATTAAAGTACCAATAGCTCATAGTTCTGGCAATAATTCAATACTTCTGCCAGCAAGATCCCAAGTTATTCGGAAAATTGAACTTAATTCAACAGCAGACAGTGTATTAATTCCAAATCAGGAAATTCAACATGGTATTTACGTTGCAAATACCACAGCAACATCCAATAATGCCTTCATAAGACTATTAAACACAACAAATACCGACCAAGTAGTGAGTACAGATAATCTAACATATGAATCACTTTCGAACTACGATGTAGTCAACACAAATCCAGACAATAGAAAAAAATCCGTACTATCACAACTATCAAAAAACTTCCCTCCTCAGTTCAAGTCTCAGCTTACTAGCCTATGCACCCAGTATAGCGATATATTCGGATTGGAAACCGAATCAATAACCACAAATAATTTTTACAAACAGAAACTGAGATTAAAAGATGATGAACCAGTTTATATAAAGAACTATCGAAGCCCACATAGTCAGGTGAATGAAATACAAAAACAAGTAGAAAAATTAATCTCAGACGGGATTGTCGAACCGTCAGTATCCGAATATAATAGCCCATTGTTACTTGTTCCTAAGAAATCATCCCCCGGATCAAATGCAAAGAAATGGCGATTAGTAATTGACTATCGCCAGATTAATAAAAAATTACTATCTGATAAATTCCCATTACCTAGAATTGATGATATTTTAGATCAACTAGGTCGAGCAAAATACTTTTCATGTCTTGACTTAATGTCAGGATTCCATCAAATTGAACTAGAAAAAGGTTCAAGAGATACAACGATTTTTTCAACGAGCAACGGCTCATATCGCTTCACGCGATTACCCTTCGGATTAAAAATAGCTCCTAATTTGTTTCAGAGAATGATGACTATTGCGTTCTCTGGTCTAGATCCTTCTCAAGCGTTTATTTATATGGATGACTTAATAGTAATCGGTTGTTCCGAAAAACATATGCTTAAAAACTTAACAGATGTTTTTGAGAAATGTAGGAAATTCAACCTAAAGCTACATCCAGAAAAATGTTCATTTTTTATGCATGAAGTGACTTTTCTAGGTCATAAATGCACTGATAAAGGAATACTTCCAGATGACAAGAAATACGATGTCATTATGAACTACCCAGTTCCGCACGACGCGGACAGTGCTAGACGTTTTGTAGCATTCTGTAACTATTATAGACGCTTTATAAAAAATTTCGCCGATTATTCACGGCACATAACAAGATTATGTAAAAAGAATGTTCCTTTTAAATGGACGGATGAGTGTGAAAATGCATTCCAATACTTAAAAACAAAGCTTATGGAACCTACCTTGCTACAATACCCAGATTTCACTAAAGAATTCTGCATAATAACAGATGCAGGTAAGCAAGCATGTGGAGCGGTTTTAACTCAAAATCATAATGGTCTCCAACTTCCCATTGCATACGCATCAAGAGCATTTACAAAAGGTGAAAGTAACAAATGTACTACTGAGCAGGAATTAGCTGCAATTCACTGGGCGATATTATATTTTAGACCATATACATATATATGGAACACATTTCTTAATAAGAACAGACCATAGACCTTTAATATACCTTTTCTCAATGACCAACCCCAGTTCTAAACTGACACGTATGAGGCTCGAACTAGAAGAATACGACTTTACAGTCGAATATTTAAAGGGAAAAGATAATCATGTAGCTGATGCGTTAGTGACCTTGCAAAGTAGTGACCTTGCAGATAAAAAATATGTTATGTTTATTTAAACAAGGCAGAAAAATTACTGCAAGATACGATGTTAGCGATTTATATACTAATGGAGTTATTGATTTAGATCAATTTTTCCAAAGGCTTGAAATGCAAGCCGGTATACATAAAATCAGCCAACTCAAAGTGGCACCGTGGGAAAATATCTTTGAATATACTTCAATAGATAAATTTAAATTAATGGGCAATAAAATATTGAAAACATTAAGAGTAGCGCTACTCAACCCGGTGACCCAAATAACAAATTTAAAAGAAAAAGAAGCAATTTTGTCTACATTTCATGATGATTCAATTCAAGGAGGTCATACTGACATATCAAAAACTTTGGCCAAAGTAAAAAGACACTATTACTGGAAAAGCATGTCTACAGATATAACTGAGTACGTAAGAAAATGTCAAAAATGCCAGAAATCAAAAATAACTAAACACACAAAGACCCCTTCAACAATTACAGACACACCAATAAATGCATTCGACAGAGTGATAGTGGACACTATTGGTCCACTGCCAAACCAGAAAATGGCAATGAGTATGCAGTCACTTTAATATGTGATTTAACTAAGTATTTAGTTGCCATACCTGTTCCGAATAAAAACGCCAATACTGTCGCTAAAGCAATCTTTTATCCTGAAATACGGTCCAATGAAGACGTTCATTACGGACATGGGAACAGAATATAAGAATTCAATTTAGACGATTTGTGCAAATATTTAAATATTGAAAATATTACATCCACAGCACACCACCACCAGACAGTTGGAACAATAGAAAGAAGTCATAGAACTTTCAATGAATACATACGATCTTACATATCGGCTGATAAAACTGATTGGGACGTATGGCTTCAATATTTTGTCTTCTGATTCAACACGACCCCCTCTATGGCACATACATATTGTCCATACGAGCTAGTATTCGGTAAAACAAGTAATTTGCCAAAACATTTTAATAGCATAGATAGTGTAGAAGCACTATATAATATAGATGACTATGCTAAGGAGAGTAAGTATAGATTAGAAGTAGCCTATAAAAGAGCTAGAGTTATGTTAGAAGCAAATAAGAATAGAAATAAACTACTATACGATCATAAAGTAAGGGATATAGATATATCAGTAGGTGACAAAGTTTTATTAAAAAACGAGACAGGTCATAAGTTAGATCCTAAATATACAGATCCGTATATAGTAACGGAAATAGGAGATAGAGATAAAATAGTAATAAAAAATGATAAACATAAAAAACATACAGTTCATAAGGATAGATTAAAAATCTTTATTTCATAAATTGCACTTTGTATGGCCATACAAAGACACACATACATAGATAAATAAATACACATATTCTTTTAATAATTTCATTTTCTATGATTCTCACAACATAAAACAAAAAAAAGTAAAAAACAAGAAAGGAAAGCTAACTTCGGGCGGAGCCGAAGTTTATATACCCTTGCAGTTAAAACCGGATATATATCGCAAACATCGGATATAGTTGGCCGATCCTTATGGTAATAGGAATATATACTCCAATTTATTACAATACAAAATCTAAAAAAAGTCCCAAGCTTCTATCTTCAAAAATACGAAAGTTGATATTTCTACCAAATACCATTTCCGATCGTTCAGTTATATGGCAGCTATAGGATATAGTCGGCCGATCCTAATGAAATTTGGTAGGTTGGATCAACTGACCAAAAATAGAGTCTGTACTAAATTCCAGCTTTCTATCTTCAAAAACACGAAAGTTGGGTCATTTCCGATCGTTCAGTTATATGACAGCTATAGGATATAGTCGGCCGATCCTTATGAAATTTGGCATGTCGTATTATTTTGCCAAAAATAGCTCTCACCTAAAATTTGAACTTTCTAACTCTAAAAATACCAAAGTTATACCATTTCCGATCAATCAGTTATATGGCAGCTATAGGATATAGTCGGCCGATCCGGGCCGTTCCGACTTATATACTGCGTGCAAAGGAAAGAAGGGTGTGTGCAAAGTTTCAAGACGATAGCTTTAAAACTGAGAGACTAGTTTGCGTAGAAACAGACAGACGGACAGACAGACAGACGGACAGACGGACAGACGGACATGCTCATATCAACTCAGGAGGTGATCCTGATCAAGAATATATATACTTTATAGGGTCGGAGATGTCTCCTTCACTGCGTTGCACACTTTTGGACAAAATTATAATACCCTCTGCAAGGGTATAACAAGAAAGGAAAGCTAACTTCGGGCGGAGCCGAAGTTTATATACCCTTGCAGTTAAAACCGGATATATATCGCAAACATCGGATATAGTTGGCCGATCCTTATCTGAATAGGAATATATAATCCAATTTATTACAATACAAAATCTAAAAAAAGTCCCAAACTTCTATCTTCGAAAATACGAAAGTTGATATTTCTACCAAATACCATTTCCGATCGTTCAGTTATATGGCAGCTATGAGATATAGTCGGCCGATCCTAATGAAATGCGGTAGGTTGGATTAACTGACAAAAAATAGAAAGCTGTATTAAATTCCAGCTTTCTATCTTCAAAAACACGAAAGTTGGGTCATTTCCGATCGTTCAGTTATATGGCAGCTATAGGATATAGTCGGCCGATCCTTATGAAATTTGGCATGACGTAATGTTTTGCCAAAAATAGCTCTCATGTCAAATTTGAACTCTCTAACTCTAAAAACACAAAAGTTATACCATTTCCGATCAATCAGTTATATGGCAGCTATAGGATATAGTCGGCCGATCCGGGCCGTTCCGACTTATATACTGCGTGCAAAGGAAAGAAGGGTGTGTGCAAAGTTTCAAGACGATAGCTTTAAAACTGAGAGACTAGTTCGCGTAGAAACAGACAGACGGACAGACAGACGGACAGACAGACGGACAGACGGACATGCTCATATCAACTCAGGAGGTGATCCTGATCAAGAATATATATACTTTATAGGGTCGGAGATGTCTCCTTCACTGCGTTGCACACTTTTGACCAAAATTATAATACCCTCTGCAAGGGTATAAAAAAATGTATTAATTAGAAATTTTTATTATAAAAATAACTTCATTATATTACGTTATTTTTCAAAAGGAGGGAGATGTAGTATGCACATATATTGAATACCCACTGTACCGAGAGTACTTAAAGGGTGCGCACTGTAACACTTTGTTGCAGTGTTTACATTATCCAAAGTCCCGGTCATAAACCCTAAGTGGCCGAAATATGAACCGATCGTTATGGCTTAGCCCACACACAGAAAGTGTCAGCATAATCGTAACAAACGGTCAGCATATGCATACCCCTCGCGCCTCCACTTGAGAGCGCATAACAACGTATATTATTATATTCCTTTATACATAAGTACATAGCCGTCTCTCTGCCGCCGCCTGCGAGCAGCGCTGCTACGAGACTTAGCCTTACTTAAACTTAAGAAATATTGTAAAAGAACAGAGACACTTTGATCGTTGGAGCGGCACCTCAGCTGCTCCTTCTAAATAAAAATCCAACTAAAACTAATCCCCTAAAGTTATCCTATGACACAGCATCTTATACTTACACGCTTCAAATGTAATGTTCCTCGAAGATTTACCCCTTGTAGTTTGGCATATGCCTAGCACGATCCCTTTAGGGTTCTATATCTTCGCTTTGCTTTAATTCTATCTTTAAAATTTAATCGTAATCTTCAATACATCTCTTTACTCTCGGATCTTTTCCCGCAATTCGAGCCGTTCGTTACGCGGCTTCGTTACTCCTTTCGGTCGGTTGGGCGACAGGTAGGCTATACATATGGAGCGGGAAGCCGCTGAATGAATGATTTATTCGACACATTGGATGCAGATGGGTTGATTAGAACCATAAAACAAAAACATGTTTTGAGCATTAAATTTACAGTTTTAATTTGTTCTCTACAAACCACAAAGTTAATGTAAGTGTATCGATTTGAGTTTTACTCAAATAATAAAGACTAAATAATATATTTTTGATTATAAATCAATGTCTAATGTATCAGGTGTTAGAAGCATGGGTTCACAGTGCCCGTCTTCTACTAAGGAAGAAAGTGATTCGGTTATCATGATGCCGTCCATATTAGCTGAATTTTGGTGACCATCATCTACTGCATCATGAGAAGCCGACAGTAATGACTCATGATGGGAACCACAATGGCCGAGAGCACTAAAATCTGAACTTTGAATTGCATCAGATAATCTAAACATGTCCCGTGTATCGGATCGTTGACAATGACTGAAATTGACCTCGTTTGGATTCAGCTGTTGGTGTGAACAAAATGACTTTGTACAATTAATATTGCAGTAGTTATCAGCAACAATATCAGTCTTTCCGTTAAAGACGTACGTATTTGGGTCTGAAACACCCATTTTTTCAAAATTTGCACTATGCAACTTTTTTGTGCTTGGGGATTGCGAAGCCGAAAGCATATGACTATGTGAACACAACATCGGGTCTCCACCTTGTACTGGATGCTTACAGTCTTCCATTAGTTCGTCAATCTGAATAATTCCACCGTTAGAATCGCTCTTCTTAGGATCTTTTAGCTGAAAAGAAACAAAAAAAAATTGGTAAAAAGTAAGAAATTCTACCTAACGACATACTTTTTTCTCGCCAATCAAGTCATCCAAGAGTGATCGACGACTTTGAGAAACGGTTCGTGATGAACTAGTGTCCTTTACATATGCGTTAGCTTGTGTAGGTGCAGATACCGAAGTTAAATGGTAGTCCGTTAAAATAATACCATGAGTTTTAGCCTGTGTTTCCAGCTCCTTAACGTGAATGTTTAAATAATAATAAAGGATAAAATGAAAAAAAAGAAAGGAAAGCTAACTTCGGGCCGAGCCGAAGTTGATATACCCTTGCAGTTAAAACCGGATATATATCGCAAACATCGGATATAGTTGGCCGATCCTTATGATTACATCATAATAAAACCAATTAATTAAAATAAAAAATCTAAAAAAAAGTCCCAAGCTTCTATCTTCAAAAATACGAAAGTTGATATTTCTACCAAATACCATTCCCGATCGTTCAGTTATATGGCAGCTATAGGATATAGTCGTCCGATCCTAAATGAAACTTGGCCGATCCTAATGAAATCAACTGACCAAAAATAAAATTTGTACTAAGTTTCAGCTTTCTATCTTAAAAAACACCAAAGTTGTACTATTACCGATCAGTCAGTTATATGGCAGCTATAAGATATAGTCGGCCGATCCGAACCGTTCTGACTTATATACTGCGTGCAATGGAAAGAAGGGTGTGTTCACAGTTTCAAGACGATAGACTAGTTCGCGTAGAAACGGACAGACAGACGGACAGACGGACATGCTCATATCAACTCAGGAGGTGATCCTGATCAAGAATATATATACTTTATAGGGTCGGAGATGTCTCCTTCACTGCGTTGCACACTTTTGGACAAAATTATAATACCCTCTGCATGGGTACAATAATGATAAAATTCATGGACGTCTTTATTTACCCTTATTCGTAGCATAAGTTTTCTATTCTGAATTTCCATTTGACGCTGACGGATTTCATTTTGCTTTAAGCGTGAAACCTCATGTTTTAAACATTTTATATAATCAACTGATGATTTTAATATAGTCCCTTTGTTTGGACGAATATCACGTACAACCTCGTAAAACGCTTCGCTCCCTTTTGGAAGTAAAGTTCCCAGCTCTTTTATTCGGTCGTTGATATTAAAACGGCGCCTACGCTCAACTGTAAATCAACAAATGTTAGGTAATCTTCAAGTGTAAATAGTGAAATATTTTTATCATACTCATATTGTGGTTATCCTTTTTTTGACGATCTTTTGCTATCGCATTTATTTCTGCATCAGTTAAACTTTGTGGTTCTTGCTTTATTGATAATTCAGAATTAAAGCCTTTATCGAAATTAAACGAATCACTTTGCAGTATGTCATCAAACAGATCATCTGGCTAAAAAAAATAAAATTTTTCTACTTAGTGTCTTTTCCAACCCCAAAAACTCAATAATAACTGTGATACTTACATCACTTTCGAACGATGGAAGCTGAAAACAAAAATGTATTAATACAACATAGCGAGAACCAAAGGTTTTGCCGAAATTAATGTGTAATAACCTTTAAAGATTTTGAAAAGCTTCACATTCTAAAGTCATTACACAAATTAAACATGAAATTCTACGTATGTATACCCCGTTACTTAAATACTTAAATACTTAAATAGGTACTTAAATACAAAATATTTACAGAAAAATTTGTTCATGGCATTACAAAGGAACTTAGGTTTGAGCCTTCAGCCCTTAAAAGCAAATCAAAAATCAATTGTATAACAAACGTCTACTTTTATTTTTCCGTTTGATTTTTCGTTATAAATGATTACATACAGGAGTGCCACATAAAACACTATTTATTTGGTAAAATGACAAGCTTCAAGCCAGTGGTGCCCACACAAATACACTCACATGTACACTCATTGACTGTCGTTTTTTACAGCGGTGAAGTGTTGGTGTGCAGGCAGAGCAGGGCAGAGAAATTTTCAACTTCGGTTGAGAGTGTTTTGGGCACCTCGGTTCCAAACCAATGTATATTTTATTTTTAAAGGAAGTTTTGTCACAAATTTAACTCAAATAAGAAGTTTATAGATCATTCAAACTTTTCATTGGACCCAAAAGCACCCATTAAAGAGAAATTTGAGTGGAATGTGTGGCACCCCGAATAAATTTGTGTTTTCAAGTTTTAGGCGTTTTAAATAAAGAAGCTTTTGTTCAATTTATCAATTTAAAATTAGAATTTGACAATTATCAAATTGGAAACTGTTTGAACGGAACGGAATTTTTTGAACGGAAAAGTGGTGTTATTTGGAGTAATGTAAATTCTAGGAATGAATGAAGAAATCTTCACCTTCAAATGGTCTCGTTAATATTAATGCATCCACCAGTTATTGTATCTACTCACTCACTCACTCTATTTCAAAATGTCTACTTCCGGAAAATCTGACCGACAATAATTTAAATACCAAAATCATCTGTGACGTCACTCCGTTGTTTATTTTTTGAAGTCAAGTTTTATCGCGATTTTAATACTTTGTTTAACTACGAAAACGAGAGGACGTGTTTGACGCAAGCTCCGGGAAAACTTAAAGAAAGTGTAAAAGAATCACAGTTAATTAAACCAAAAATGTGGAATAAAAAAAATATGCAAAAAACGCTGAACCACAAATAAGTAAAAGAAATAATCTAACTTGGCTTATTAAAAATTGGATCATAATTGTTTTAACTAAATAAGTGTCATCAATGCTTAATGAGCAAAAACAAAACATAAACAAGAAAGGACGGCTGTAGTCGAGTTTCCCGACTATATTATACCCGGTACTCATCTATACAACCCACAAATTAACTAACGTTTAATCTAACTAACTAACTTAACTAACTAACTAATCTAACTAACGAAGAGAGAGATGGGACGATGAAATAAATTGCGAAGAGAAGAGTATTTACAAGCAAAAAGGTAAGGTATGGATCCTAAGCAACAAATTTTTCGCTTGGGAAAAACAACAACTTCAGCCCCTTTACGGCCACATTGACAGTTCAGTAGAGGAGCAGACTAAAAATTCTTTAACTCTTTTAAAAATTATGTGATTTAACGGATTTTTTATTTGTAGGTGTAGATTAGTTATTGGAACAGTTTGGCATCAAAATATTTTCCAAAAACATTAAGGAACTGGCACTACAAAGTGATGTCAGGAGAAAGTACGAGTGGCAAAATTTTGACACAAACTTGATCAGCGCTAATTTCATATGAGTCCAAGTTTCAAATCGAATAGTCTTCGAGATTGACGAGTTCAAAATTTCAAAAAGTTTTTTAAAAAACCTTCCCGTACTGACGTTAATTAAATTTGCGATTGTTGGGGGCGAGAGGTGGCGTGGCAAAAATGTTGAAACAAATTTGAACTGCGTGAACATTATAGGAATCTCCATGCCAAATCGTATAGCTCTATCTCTTATTACAAGTTACAAGTTTTTTCTTCGTTTTTTGTCTTTAATGAAGTTTTGGCACACTTTAAAAGGGTATACCATTTTTTGTTGGATTGTGAAGGAAGCAAATACTACACTACAATCATGGACCAGCCACTGGTAAAAGGAAGAGGGAGTAGAGCGAAAAGTGCTTTTAAAAAGAGTTTTAAGCATTGTAAAAACCGTTTGGATAATTGTATTGTATGACAGGAGAGAGACAGACAGGAGACAGGAATATGGGATTTTTGAAGACAATAAAATTGATAAGTAAATAAATATTTAGTAAAAATTAAAATTTTAAATCTTTTAAGCTTAAATGCTTGAGTAAATCCTGTTATAAAATTAGTAGAAAATTGTATTTTTGTCAGCAATGATAATTGGTTGCTTTTCCCATTACTGAGCACTTGTTACTCGTAGACAACAAGCGTTTTTTATTTTAACTTGTAGGTATTACAACGACCGCATAAAGTACATTCTTGATCAACATCAACATCCGAGTCGATATAGTCAAGTCTGTCTGGTCCTATGAACGTGTCTGTCTTTAAGATTTTAAAAGATAGAGCTGTAAAATGTTGCATGAAACTGCCTCGAAAATCGCATATTCCAAATCCGACTCTGCAGGAAAGAATTATAAAATTACCTGTTCCCCAGCATTGCATTCGCAGCCGCCTACAAGAAAGACAAAAAATTGGATGCTATCAGTGTGATGGTGATGGCTCACAATACATTACAATTTGAGTCAATTGAATATTAAAATACTAAAATAATTGTAATAACATATATAAGGCAATGGCTGAATTTTTTTCGAAGCGCCTTTTGTTGAATTATAAAAAAGATTTATGTGTTTAAAAAAGTTGTGCCTCAGAGCAATGAAAATGAATGTAGATGACGTTCAGAAGCACGACTTCTTTGCTCTTGATTCATTGGCAAGTCATCAGTAAAAAAAATTGAGGATGGTGGAAATCAAAGGTAAAAGTCCTAGCCTCGAGGCAGGATGAGCGGTGAAGGGGAAAGCTGACGCGCCTTAGCGGACCTGAGAAAGCAGAGATGACGTGGAACGTAATGGTTCTTGGAAACTGCGGTAGGGCAGAAACGAACTGAAACCAACGGTCCCTCGAGGAGCAGCGTGGCTGGTCTAGCGGGCTCGGAGGTGCAAGGAGTGGAGCACGGCACAAAGCGTAGTGGTCCCTGGAAGACCGCCGGAGCCCCGCATAGGAACAGCAGAGTTCCGTGGCCGGGAGAGGCGAGGGGACACGGACGATGACCCGCCAACGGGAGTGTGGCGTGCTGCTGGAAAGCTGGATAAAGGTAAGTAGCAGAATCAAGAAGGATTAACAAAGCGACACTGGTCGAGTCTTTTGGCCGCCTTTGGAGAGTTACAGTGTTAGAGAGATATGGCTATTAGTGTTGAGCTAAAGACCGCTCTTGAAGAGTCTGACAGCCCCGAGAAACTAAAATGCGAAGATAAAACCGATACGAGTGAAGAAGGACCTGTGCCAGGACGGTTCCACTCAAGCCCAGGGTACAAGAGTCGAGTTGGGCCTTTTCCCAACTACGTCAGATAGTCTTTCTATCTGAAACAAGGAGTGGGCGGATCGAGAACTCAATAATCCGATCGGGGCACCGCGGACACCAGTCAAGAGACTCCTGATCCAGGAGTGACGCCCTGGTGTTAAGGAGGCGCGACGACTAGTAATTGGCCCGTCACGGACAGGTCAGTATCTGGCGACGGAGCAGCAGCAGAGAACAAGCAGCTCTGTGACTAGCCGCGGCATATGTTGAGAACCAAAAAGGCATGTCCCTAACAGAGTTATTATGAATATACATTATTGGGTAATGGGTAAATTTTAATTGGGTAAATTTTGTTATACCAATTTGTTACCAATTTGTTATACTCTTTATATAAATTCTAATAAAAAAAAGTACTTTTTTTCAAAATAATATATATGTATGTAAATAATTAATAAAATATTTGCAAAATAATTGATTAACGAAATAACACAAACATTTTTTTTGCTCAGTAAATGCCCTGCACTCCTTTTTTTGCTGCTTACGAACACACTAAAGATTGCTCTAGATTGCTTAGCTGCTCTAGATTGACTTGATATCAACACATAATTTTTGTAACTTAATAACAACCAGCTCTTACAAGCTACCGCTTACCCCTTCCACTCGATTACAAAGTTATATTCTTTGCACGCAGTAAATAAGTAGGAGCGGTTGAAGGTCATGCGAAATAACTTAAAGATTGATAATGACATAATTTTTATGGTTGTGCATAAGAAAGCTTGGAACTGCTTAAAAATTTAAGCAATAAATTTAATTTATATAGTATTCCAAATCGGTCGGATAGTAAATTGGGTATAGTAGCTATAAAACCTTAAATGGGTTGGATTTATACGGTGGTAAGAATAAAACGTGTTGAAGTTGTGCCTCCCAAAAATAATTTCATAACTCCTTTTCAAGCCTAACCAGGTGGACATGCTTATTGCTTAATTTCTTGTTACTATAAAAAAAATATGACTTCAACACGATGGGACCGTTGCGTCAAAAATTTCTGCACTTATTCCTAGTTGAAAACTGGACATAATCTCGCTTGGCATTTTTGAAGCTATTTACTGCTTTGTGTTTAAAAACCTAAAATTTGTATACATACCTCTGAAGCACTCGTAGCTACGGAACTTAGACTTGGAGATAAGGGCGCAGAATTCGATTGCAATGAGCTTGCAGTACTCGAAATTCGTGACGAGTTATTTATTCCTGAAGAAACTCGATTGTTTATGGAAGAATTTAAGCAAGAATTTGTTTTGACAAGACTTAAGTGTGTTTTGGGATTAACTACTGGGGATTCATCCGGTCCTTGCGTAATATTTCCTAATGAAAGCGGTTCCGAAATATTACTACTATCATTTGTGGAAAAACATCCACCAAACGGTGATATTTTCATAGAATCATTCGAATTGACTATTCTATTCTCAGGCGTATCACATCGAAAACGGTTTGGTATCTCCACTGTTAAGCTTGAATTTTCCACAGATGAGGTCTGTAAATTACGAGAAGATGTCATGAAAACTGCAGCTTTTATCTGTTTATTTTAAATAAAATCACTTATTTTATATAAAAAAAGAAAACATATATATATAAAGAAAACATACTTCACTATTATGGCAGCTCCAAATAGATGGTCTAAAAGATTCACTCAGATATTGCCTTACTTGGTTTTTTTGCTTCTGAATAACATGATATCTGGTCGGGTTTTCAAGCACCGTACTAACCTAGAATTAGGTTTTTAACTTATTATGGAGTTCAAGTTCAAACCCTGCAGTTGTTATTACCTGCAGTACTTGGGGTGGTACATCTACACCAATGCTTTGAAGAGGAACTTTAAGTTTGACTGGACTTGACGGTTCCATTATTCGTTCCTTTTGAACTAAATTTGTAATATGATCGAAACTTGATCCACTATTACTACCAGTACTGATTAGCTCAGACTCGTTCCTTCTTAGTCCATTAGCAAATATAACGTTCATTTTTTGATTTGGCGAATCTAACACCTGTTGCTGCATTAAAACTTGTTGTTGCTGTTGGTGTTGTTCCCGTTGCAATTGTAACTTAAGTTGAGTTCGGGAAGTAGGTGTAGCATTTTTAAAACTTGGTCTGTTAATAAAAAAAATACAAATTATTAAAGGTTTGTAGCCAACATGTATCAAAACTGACTGGGCCAATCCAAAAAGTCAGTATACCTACCCACCCGAAAGTGGAGGTAAGCCCACTATGCGCGGCTCGGTAGTATCAGCGAGGGTTATATCGCCTAAATCTACAATGCTCGGGTCCATTTCCAGTATCATTTCCAAATCTTTATCTATACCAACTGTAACCCGAATATTTTTTTTAGCTTCATCATCACTTAAAAGATCTTTTGATGAAGGGTATAAATTGTATGTATCATAATTATGACTCTCATTTTTTAAAGATGGTTCCTCGCCGATTTCAATGGCAGCTAAAGAACTGCACTGCGACATCTTTAAAGTCTGAACCCTTCTTAGAATGTCTGTAAACTCCATGGAACTTGTATCCGATGATGGCTGGACTAATTTTGTAAAATCCGTTTCAATTCTTTCCAATGAAGAGAATGGTCCATAGCCCATTGAAATAAGTCGTACTCGGTTTTTATCTTCCATTTTTTTTTTTATATTTCCATTTTACCCCAGTATGAAAATATTTTATTGGAGAATGTTGTTATATATTAAGTAGTTTTCAGTCGTAAATATACAATACAAACAAAATCAGACATAGACGCATGTTTTGTAAGATCAAAAAATAAGGTTTCGAAAATTTTAATTGCTCCTGATTGAGTATGAAACAAAACAAAAAGAATGTTTGGCTTATATTTATGTATTTTGTTTGTAACTCCAATTTTGAGTTTTAAATTTAATTTAAAAAAATGCAAAACTTTTCTTTTTTTGTTAGGGATTATTTAAAATTATTTCATTCTGAGCGTAACAATTTTATTTACTTGTACACCACCTAACACATGTTTTCTTTGAAAATATAAATGTGTGTGTGCAAAAATGTATTAATGTGTAAATATGTAATAGTATTGTATTAAAATAGGGTGGCCATAATAATGAAGCGATTATCCGATTTATAGGTTTTCTACGGCGCCTACGGCGGAAGCTTCGATACCCTTGTGCAGTACCATAGTTTATTACCCATTATAAATCCTTTTAATTTTCAATTATTCTTTCAAATGATCTACATTAAGTCTAATTGTAAATTTATAAATTTTTTGTTTATTTAAGACTATTGTCTCGTTATGCGTATTTAGCGTAACTTTAAATATTCAAAATAACATAACAATAGTAACCCTAAAAACAAATATTCTACAAGAATTTGTATCTGTGTTTGTATGTATGTATGTATATTTATAATTTATATATTTATGCAAGGTAAATTATTTTTAACTATGGACAATTATGAGTTGTCCTAATATAATAAATATTATTTATTGATTAATACATTGTTTTCTATCCTTTTTTTTTAATAAGAAAATTGAGCAAAAATATATTTTTTTATTATCGATACCGAAAAATATTAAAACCACATAATAAAAACTAATAAAAAATACGCTTGAACGTACGATTGTTTTTTTATTTCTAAGTTTTGGTGTCATATTTGCCACCGGGCGGAACCGAAATTAATATACCCTTGGATATATAGCTAAAACCGGATATACATCGCAATCATCGGATGTAAGTAGTTGGCCGATCCTTATGAGAATATCATAATATCATAAACCAATTTATTACAATAAAAAATCTAAAAAAAAGCTTCTATCTTCAAAAATACCAAAGTTGATAATTTTACCAAATATGTACCGGTATATCCGAGGCAATTTCCCATCCTAAGCTATAGGCGGCCGATCGTTATGAAATTGGGTAGGTCGGATCAACTGACCAAAAATGGACAAAGTTCCAACTTGCTATCTTCAAAAACACGAAAGTTGGGTCATTTCCGATTGTTCAGTTATATGGCAGCTATAGGATATAGTCGGCCGATCCTTATGAAATTTGGTATATCGTATTATTTTACCAAAAATAGCATTCATGCAAAATTTGAACTTTCTTCATATGTCATATCAAACTTATGAGAATATCATAATAAAAATAATTAATTACAATAAAAAATCTGAAAAAAATCCCAAACTTCTATCTTCAAAAATACAAATGTGGGTATTTTCGCCAAACACCATTTTCGATCGTTCAGTTATATGGCAGCTATAAGATATAGTTGGCCGATCACTATGCAATTAGGTAGGCCGGATCAACTGACCAAAAATATAATCTATACAAAGTTCCAACTTTCTATTCTCAAAAACACGAAAGTTGCGTCATTTCCATAGATATATGGAAGCTATAGAGGCAGCTACGGTATACATAGTATATAGCCAATACTTATGAAATTTGGTGGGTCGTATTATTTTTTAAAAAGTAGCATTCGTACAAAACTCGAACTCTTTAACTCTAAAAACACAGGAGTTATAGCATTTCCGATCAATCAGTTATATGGCAACTATAGGATATAGTCGGTCGATCCGGGCCGTTCCGACCTATATACTGCGTGCAAAGGAAAGAAGGGTGTTTGCAAATTTTCAAGACGATAGCTTTAAAAGTGAGAGAGAGTTTACGTAGAAACAGAGAGACGGACGGACTCAGGAGGTATCCTCCTGAGGTATTGATATCAACTCAGGAGGTGATCCTGATCAAGAATATATAGACTTTACAGGGTCGGAGATGGTTTCTTCACTGCGTTGCACACTTTTGACCAAAATTATAATACCCTCTACATTAAAATTTTCTAGAAATAGCTAAAGAAATACAAAACTGTTAAAAAATTTATATTTCTTATGTTATGTATTCTTGTGTTGTGTTATTTTTAAATGGTTTTTATTAAAATAATACAGAAATATTATCAATATCGATGGTGTCCTCGACCGAATCTTAATGTTTATCTGATTCAGACATAATTTTTAAATATTTTGTTGGCAATGTGTATTTAAAACAACACGTCCCCCTTCTGTTGAGTCCATATCTGTAAATCAGTGGCCGGCACTTAATACAATGATATGGTTCTAAAGTATTACTATTAATGACGATTATTAATGAAATTTCCTATGCCCCTAGAATAGGGCCCTGCCGACCATTGCTGTAAATGAAAATTCATTTCATTAGTATCAATCTTAGAATTTTATTTGAATAGCATTTAGAGTTTCAAATGCATTCTATTTCTCATTTTACTTTTAACTAGCTGCGTTCGACCAAGGTAGACTCATTATATTGAGTGCAAAGGTGCTAAGGGGGCGAATGTGTTGACTCCTCTGGTATCTCTGGACTCAAAAACTTCAGCCAAAACTTTTGTGTTTTATTTTACATTATACAAAATAAGAAAACTTTCTCATAACAGAGTTTTTTTTTCACTTTTCTTGAGTGAACCTCAAAATAGAAGAACCATCTTAAAAGAGCTGTTTCGGTACTATTTAAAAAGTGCCAGCAGTAGCTAGATTTCTAGCTAATAGCATTTCACAAAGAGCTAAACCTAGAAATAAAATAGCTAAAATAGCAACAATGGTTATAAGGATCAATTTCGAAGAAAAAAAATATGTAAACATACATACATATGTATGAATGTACATATGTTTGTACATTTCAAAATGTTTTGTTTTCTTTAATACATTAACTATTGTATGTATATACATATGTATATAAACGACATGTACACGATGTATGAAGAAATTTTATAGTCAAATAATGTAAATCTCTACATATTTACATACATACATAAGTGTCTAAGTGATGAAGTGACCAACCAATTAGTTGCGTTTTAAAATATGTAACCTAATATATATTATAAATTTAAAAATTCATTAAATATCTCTGACGTTTTAGGAAAGTGTTTAAGGTCATGTATGTACATATATACAAACAGATTTATGTACAATACCGATAGAAATTGATTTGAAGATCGACATCATGTCGATCGTACGATCGTACGTATGTATGTACATAGATACATACGTATCTGAAAAGTAGATACATATCGACCTCTTTTTAGCGAAACGATCGTTATTATCCTCTAACCTAAACATATGTACATATACCATACGTATATACATTTATATGTACATATGTACGTATTTACGTATGCATACACTTTGGAAAGTCAGATTGTTTTGTGTTATCAATATTTTTTAACTAAAAATTTTAAGATGAATCATTTTTGTATTTTAAATAAAAGATATCTATGTTTTCTTTATAAATGAAAAACATGTATATTTAAATAATTTCGAGAAATAAATTTTCCACTTGAATGTACACAGCTAAAATCATAATAAATGCAGATGCATGCATATGCCGTACAAACATACATATGTATGTATGTACATGTGTATGTGCATATATGTACATATATTTAGCTATTGTTCATTTCACTCATACATTCATAAATATTGTCTGATAAGATACAAAATTTGCGTTAATCATATATCAAATAATATCGTGTTGATTGTGTATGTATTTATATACATATGTAACATGTAGTATGTACTATGTAGCCTGTGTTCATAATAAATATGTAAATTTTCTTTTAAAATTATTAATTTTGAGTTGTATTTAAATGTTCAATGTAAAAATATGTATGATATACATACATAGATATTTATGTTGGTTCATGTAAATATATGTTTGTATGTACTCACACTTCGTCTGATCGAATAGAACGAGATGACTTTAACTCGTAAAATTCGACATTTTCCGAACTTCCTGCCACAGTTATATTAGGTAGTAATTCCATACTTTCGTTATCATTTAGTAAACTTATGTTTAAATCAAACTCCATATCAAAGCCTAAATCTATTCCAGACTCTGTCATGTTTGCTTCGATTGCCACAATTAAGTTATAATAAGTTAAAATTCATAAAATATGTTTATTCTACACGCATCTGTGTCATCACAACCGACCTACAGATGGATCTAAAAACGAGTGCACAAAGTTTCATAACTCTGTTAGAGCTTTCAATTGCTGGCAGTGAAAAAATGTCGGTAGAGATCGTGACTACGTAACGTATTGATGTATGTAAGCGTGTACGTAAGAATAAACGTAAGTAAAAACTCAATTTTTTTTTAAATATTTTTTATTGAAACAAATAAACCATTAATAATAGGTATTTGTTAATAGTATTTATATTGCTTAAATTAAACTATATTACTGTTACATTTACTAACAAGAAAGGAAAGCTAACTTCGGGCGGAGCCGAAGTTGATATACCCTTGCACTTAAAACCGGATATATATCGCCAACATCGAATATAGTTGGCCGATCCTTATGAGAATATCATAATAAAACCAATTAATTATAATAAAATATCTAAAAAAAAGTAGCAAGCTTCTATCTTAAAAAATACCAAAGTATTTCTACAAAATACCATTTCCGATCGTTCAGTTATATGGCAGTGATAGGATATAGTCGGCCGATGCTTATGAAATTTGGTAGGTTAGATCAACTAACCAAAAATAGAATTTGTACTAAGTTCCAGTTGATCCAACCTACTAAATTTCATAAGGATCGGCCGAAAAATACAATTTGTACTAAGTATTTAACGCATTATGAATTACTTCGTAAAACGAATCCGTATTAACTTTAATTGTGTTTATAGATGAAAGAAAATTCCAATCGATTTCAGCCAAATGATTGCAAAGGAGAATAAAATCCGTTTTCCTAAACCATTTGAAACGCGGTGGAATATTAAAAGCCAGCATCATTATGACTGACACAGAAGATGTCACAATAGAATGTGTTATGAATGGGGTTAAGTTAGAGTAGTGCAAATCAGTTAAGCCATCGATAAAGTCGTTATAGCAACTAGAAAGCAGGCAATTATCATCCCCAGACGGGATTGAAGAAATGAGGGGAAGGTTGAAATCTTCCATGATTGGGATTAAATTAGAGTCATTGACCAACGAATAGACTTAACGAACTTAAGGTGGTGAAAATATACGATATCTGCATCCATAGGATGAATGTAGGAACAGGTCAGGAAAATATGAGAAGTTTTTAAAGTAAAAACAGTTAAAAGTTTTACCGCAATGAATTCTATTCAGAACTCATTCGAGAAACGATAAGTTCAGCAGGGTTCAGCATCATTAACAGCAATAAGGACACCGCCTGCATAAGATGGACGATCCAAAATTGGGAACAAAAACTGCATAATCAAAAACAGAGAAATTATGCCAAGTTTCAAAATTAAAAAAAGCACTCTTTGTAAAAAATGGCTCAATTTACCCAGAATACTTAAAACGTTTTTAAAGAGTCAAAGAGTCAAATATGGCCTTACGGGGAGCAACCGCCCTCAGCGTAAGCCCAGAAGATTTAACTTCAGGCGCCACAGCATTTAGAGGCCATGAAGACAGCACAGCATGTAAGTTGTCCAACGATGGAGGCTCCAAGATGATTGGAGGCTCCAGGTTTGAGATCGGTACACTAATCGTTTCTTGCAAGGGATCAATATTAGAGTGCCCTGCTGAAAGGCTCATCATGTAACTTAGTACTGAAACGACTTCAGTAAGTATACAAGTAGGCGATGGTAAAATATTTGACGTTGCAAATGCATCGACCGCATGGGAGGTAGGGGTACCCAATAGATAAGTAGTCAGCAGGTTATTGTTAGGCATTTTTCTTCTTGAAGATTCCTTTAAGGGCAAGGAATTGCTCGTTAAGGGTCAGGAATTGCTTGCGAATCAAGGAAAGCATTTCTAGTCTGCTTCATAAAATTCCGCATCTCTGACCCGATTTTTTTGCAAGCGATGCAAGACCACATCAGGGCAATCTTCTTATTGATAAGATTACTTATCCGAACACTGTGTCATCTCCAGTACATTTAATATATGAGCAGTTGTTGCAAAGCAAGCAAGACAGGTATGAGACACCCGATATGGATTCATCGAATTCAAATTTTTTGCTGTGCAAATTCGACTCCTTGTTGACGGATTGCTGACCACTGTAGTAGAGTATAAAGTTAGGCACTCTCTTGTAGCCAAGAGTAGCCGTTTAGATGAGATGTGAGAGATGACGTTACAAAAGAGATGTGCAACAAAGGCTAGGCGTCGTGAAAAAAAAAAACCCCCCCGGTAACTACGATGTAACGGTTTACGTCAAGAGAGAACAGCTCAGAGAGAGTTTTTGTTATAGAATATTGTTAAAGAGCAAAAGAAATAACTATAAACGATTAATTGTATATATAAGAAAAAAATAGTTCAATTAACTTAATAGTCAAATATATTTTGAGAATTAATCATTATATTTCCATTTGTCGCGAAAAGAGAACATTTTAATTCTAAGATCGCCAGATTCTAAGGCAATCTGGCTGAAGCGATCAAAGAAATACGTCCGGATAAGACAAAGTTAGGCACAGACGAACATCCTCAACCAATTTGGACGATCAACTTGATTATCTTCTCCGCCAATCCTGGAAGCTGGAAACCTGAACTGATCCGATCGTTCAGGCTACTGAGAAGCCCACTTCGCCATGCACTACGTCCGTCTTGAATAAGGTGGATATTCGGTTCGCCTTCCAATCAAGTAGGCCTTGCGTCGGTTCCGTTCGCTTGAGCGCAAACTGGATCGTAATCCAAATTTAAGGACCCGATATGCTTCGTTCATCAAGGAACACTTAGCCCTGGGTCATGTGTCTCTGGTGCCGCAGGAAGTGCGTGGTAAGTGCCAGTATTTTCTTCCCCTGCGTTTTTCAGTATTTTTTTCTGCGTCCTGAAGGAAGACAGTTTCACTACTAAGCTAAGGGTTGTGTTTTGTTAGTTGTGTTAGCATATATTTTATATAAATAGGATAAATCTTATACTTTTAAAACTCTTCTACCCATCCAATCCCCTTAAAACAAGAAAGGAAAGCTAACTTCGGGCGGAGCCAAAGTTAATATAGCCTTGCAGTTTAAACCGGATATATATCGCAAACATCGGTTATGAACTGAAAGCATCGTTTTATTGTTTGTTAAAAAAATAAAAAGAAAAATTTAAATTTTTTTTCCAACCACCAAAAAAATATAAAACCACTCTTATTTACTTAATCTTGCGGCCATTCTCGGGCAAAACCAACTTAATGGGCTGGCAAAACCCTCCCAGTTCCATCAAAATCAAGCCGCCTTCGAAAAAGAAAGCCTATTCTAATTTTCAAGATGTCGATTCCAGCGACTCCGAGCATGGAGAAATGAAGCGGAAGTCTGCTAAAAAACCCATTATGGAAGACGAACCTACCACCAGCGAAGCAGCCAGAGCTGCACTTAAAGCTAATATTGAAAAAAATTATTATGCAATTCTTTCTGATTTAGACGATGAAGATCGTGTCAGCGACATGGAGGTTGACGTTATGAAGAAAAAAGATGATAAGAAAACCAAGCAATCTGCGGTAAAAACGGCGAAAATCATCAAACCGCCCCCAATTTTTATCCCGGACGTATCCAGCATCAAGGGCCTTTCCAAAGACATTTCCCACCTCTTAGGCGGGGATGTTGAAGTGACCTACAAAGCAAGCACTAACAACACAATTCGCGTCATGACTCCAGATAAGGATACTTACTCAACTCTGAAAAAGTTCCTGAGCGAAAATAACCATCGATACCACACATTCCAGCCCCGAGACGAGCGCGCTTATCGGATCGTCGTTAAAGGCCTCCACTTCTCCACCGACCCGGAGGATATTAAGGTGGGTTTCAGCAGCCATGGACACAAAGTCAGGGATATACACAATCCTATGCAAAAAGGTACAAAGAAGCCACTAAACATTTTCTTTATTAACCTCGAGCCAGCCAAAAACAATAAGGAGGCCTTTCAAGTCAAGCGGCTATGCAGCACGGTGGTTACGGTTGAGCCACCAAAAAAATTCGACGATGTGCCCCAATGCCATCGCTGCCAGGGCTTCGGTCACACGAAACGGTACTGCCATCTGGAGTACAGATGCGTAAAGTGTGGAGATAGGCACCCATCGTCCGAATGCACCAAAATTGCCAGTGAACCAGCAGTCTGCCTCCACTGCGACGGATCACATGCGGCCTCTTACAAGGGCTGTCCAGCCTACAAAAAGGCAAAGAGCACGTTCGCCCCCAAGCAGGCTGCACCAAGACGCCAGCAACCTCAATTCAGCAAAATTAACCCTAACATCAGCTATGCTAGCGCAGTCAAAAACGGAGCACCACAGTTTGACTCCAACCCCAATCCCGATCCCAGTCTTTCAAGTAATCCAATGGACGCCCTAACGGCTAGGATGGAATCTATGTTTGAGCGCATGATGGAGAAGGTCTTGAGCCAAATAGCCCAAATGATGGCCACCGTTTGCAAATCCTTATGCATACGCAATTAAATATAACCATATGGAATGCTAACGGCCTGGTAAAAAGAAGGCCAGAGGTCGAGCTATATTGCAAGACCCTCCAAGCAGACGTTCTCCTCATATCAGAAACGCATTTTACCAACAGATCATACTTGACTATTAGAGGATACGACCTCATTGCCGCTAACCACCCGAACGGTAGAGGTCGCGGGGGCGCGGCCATCCTTATTCGCAGCTGCATCAAGTATGAGGCACTTCCAGCCATGTGCGAAGACTGGGTTCAATGTGCCCAAATTAAAATCTCCACTACCAACGGTGACATAACAATCGCCGCAGCATATTGCCCCCCCAGGCACAACATCCACGAACAGGAATTCGGCTTGCTACTGGATTGCCTCGGCCCCAAGTTCATAATCGGAGGGGACTTTAATGCTAAACACCCCTGGTGGGGCTCCAGGATTACGAACCCAAAGGGCTCGGCCCTATACAGGCAGATTCAGTCCCGAATCTTGAGCTGTCACGCAACCGGTGCACCCACATACTGGCCTACGGATCCCCACAAAATCCCTGATGTGCTAGACTTCGCCATCTCCGGAGGACTGGATTCTGCCGGAATTCAAGCGAGAGAAGTAGAAGACCTCTTCTCGGACCACAGCGCCTTTGCCGTGTCACTTTTCACCCCAGCCTTGCTCAGGTCAGCCCGCAAAAAGCTGATCTACAAGACAACAGACGTTGACAAGTACCAATCCTACCTGAACAACGTTACCGACCCCAGCCCGACACTTGACTCCCCGGTTGACATCGACACCGTTGTAGAAGAGTTAACAGCCCATATTCAGGTGGCAGCTTCTGAAGCAGCACCAAGGCCCTCCAACCGCCCAAGAGCCACTGACAGGGACATCCATTTTTGGAGCCCAGAAGTCGAAGAACTCAAACTTGAAAAGCGACGACTCCGAAGAGTGTGGATGCTCTCAAGGAATCCTTTGGACAAAACCGCCTTCAATAGAGCGACCAAATGTCTGACAGAAACTCTGGCAAGACTAAGGAAGCAGGCCTTTGACGGGTTCGTCGAACAACTTGAGCCAGGCGACCCTCAACATAACTTATGGCGAGTCACCAAATCTATCAGACAGCCGCTGAAAAGGATCCCACCTGTACAAAGAACCGACGGCAGCTGGTGCAGATCGGAGATGGACAGGGCCAACGCTTTCGCCGAACACCTCGAAGGTGTCTTTACGCCTTTCGATCGCTGCTCACCGGAGGATGCTGCTGAAACTGCCCGTCTGCTAGCCGAGCCTTCTAGGGACGCCGATCCAATACCACCAGTGACTGAGGAGGAAACAGCTGAGCTTATAACCATCATGAGCAACAACAAGGCCCCGGGCGATGATGGTATCAATGCAATTGCATTAAAAATGTTACCACCTCCAAGCATTCAGCTAATTACGAGGATCTATAATAGATGCTTGGAGATAGGGTACTTCCCGTCCACATGGAAACGTGCCCAGGTAACTATGATACCTAAGCCCGGGAAACCCGAAGCAAACCTTTCGTCCTACCGACCAATAAGTTTGTTACCAACGCTCTCCAAAATACTTGAACGAGTGTTTTTAAGCAGAGCACTGCCAGTATTTGACGAGGCTGGACTGATCCCTGACCACCAGTTTGGCTTCAGGCGGCGACACGGTACGCCAGAGCAGTGCCATCGGGTAGTGCAGTGCATCCTGGACGCGTTTGAAACCAAGAAGTACTGCATGGCCGTCATGCTGGACGTGAAGCAGGCGTTTGACCGAGTCTGGCATCCCGGTCTTCTATATAAATTAAAGTCTGGCCTACCCCGACCATACTTCCAGTTCCTAAAGTCGTTCTTGGAAGACCGTAAATTTGCTGTTAGATGTGGCGAGGCCATCTCCGGTATTAGAGAAGCTCACGCTGGTGTACCCCAAGGCAGCGTTCTTGGCCCGTTGATGTACAATGCTTACACGGCCGACCTCCCTGTTCTTCAGAGGCCTGACCTGCTCGCAGCAACCTATGCAGACGACACCGCCTTCCTTACCACCGCCGATAGCGCATTGGGGGCAGCCGATACGATGCAATTGCAGCTTGACTTGCTCAGCGACTGGCAAAAGCGATGGAACATTGCCGTCAATAATGAGAAGTCCACTGCCTCCACATTTTCTCTCTGCAAAGGCAACTGCCCTCCAGTTAACCTTAACGGCTCTCCAATCCCACAGGTAGACAATCCCAGGTACCTGGGATTCACCCTAGACAGAAGGCTCACCTGGAAGCCCCATCTGATTAAGAAGAGGAAACAGGCTATTCAAAGACTTCGATCCTTCAACTGGCTTATGGGTAGGAGATCGAAGCTGAGAACTTCCACTAAACTCCTCATTTACAAGGCAATAATACGCCCTATCTGGACGTACGGCATACAGCTCTGGGGAACTGCGAGCAAGACGAATGTCCGAACTATGCAAGCTTTCGAAAATAGAGTCCTTCGAATCGCCACTGGGGCCCACGTCTATCATGACAATCGCACCATCCACGAGGTTCTCAATTTCCCTTGGGTCAAGGACGAGATACAAAGAAGCAGCGCACGTTACATGCAGAGGCTTCATAATCACCCGAACCGGTTGGCCAGCTCCCTGCTGGACAGCAGCGAGCAACCCAGAAGACTTAAAAGGACACACCCGCTGGACCTCCCCTTACTACTCTAATTTTTTTTTCTACCATATTAATATTTAAAAATATCTATACGTGAAGTTTACGTGATAAAATTTTATGGTTGTCCCTAATGGACAGTTTTAAATAAATATTACCCTGCTATTACAAAAAAAAAAAAAAAAAAAAAAACATCGGTTATAGTTGGCCGATCCTTATGAGAATATGATAATATAACCCAATTTATTATAATACAAAATCTAAAAAAGTCCCAAACTTCTATCTTCAAAAATAAAGTTGGTATTTCTACCAAAAACCATTGCCGATCGTTCAGTTATATTGCAGCTATAAGATATAGTCGACCGATCGTTATGAAATTTAGTAGGTCGGATTATCTGACCAAAAATATAATCTGTACCAAGTTCCAGCTTTCTATCTTCCAAAACACGAATGTTGGGTCATTTCCGATCAATCAGTTATATGGCAGCTATAGGATATAGTCGGCCGATCCTTATAAAATTTGGCATGTCGTAATTTTTTGCCAAAAATAGCTCTCATGTCAAATTTGAACTCTCTAACTCTAAAAAAATTAAAGTTATACCATTTCCGATCAATCAGTTATATGGCAGCTAAAAGATATAGTCGACCGATCCCGGTCGTTCCGACTTATATACTGCGTGCAAAGGAAAGAAGGGGTCGGAGATGTCTCCTTCACTGCGTTGCACACTTTTGGAGAAAATTATAATACCCTCTGCAAGGGTATAATGATAAGCCATACACCTACTAAAATATTATCATATCAAAAAATCCTATATTAAACCATTTAAAACCAATTTATTAAATTGATATTTGCACAGCCATTAACAAATCAATATAATTATAACAAAAATTTATGTTTCTTCTAATAAGTTGAACACAGATTCAAGTAACATTGATTTATCCTTCTTTCCATGTTTTCTTTGTTATAAATGGCGTTTGGTCATTGAGCGTTTTCAATGCCGTAAATAAAAAATCAGAATTTAATTAATTTCAACGTTATAAACTTTATTCAGGCCGCATATGAAATTAGGATTTATGAACAATATTTGAAATCCAATTTAGGATGCGAGCGCAGTAAGAAGACGAACGAGAGTGGCGCCAACCTTCCAGAATAGGCTGAGCGGATGCTCGCTAACTTTAAACGCCGAATTAGCAAAGCCGAGCGGCCGAAAGAGAGTCGGCTTGCGACCAACAAAACATAAGTTACTTAATTATGCTCGCTTGGTAATTCCAGATGAGGTTTTTATCACCGCCACTCGAAAGATACCATCCCGACCAGGGATTAACTCCATTATTCTCGCAAGCGGCCATTTCATCGGAGGCAGATTCTCGTCCTTTACTAGCACCACATCGTTCGGGGCCAAGGCAGGACCGGAGGTGCGTCATTTGGAGCGCTGCTGGAGAAGGCTTAGGTATTCCTCCTTCCATCGGGACCAGAAAGACTGCTGCAGGAAAGACACGCGCTGCCAGCTGTCCAACCGGTTGAAGTGCAGCTTTGTGACATCAGGCTCGATAAAGCTGACTGACGGACCACCAGTTAAAAAATGAGCCGGGGTTAGAACATCAAGGTCTGCAGGATTTTCTAAAAGAGACAATAAGGGTCGTGAATTTATAACAGCCCCTATATGGCACAGCGGCGTTCGCAGCTCCTCGAATCCCAGAACTGCAGATCCGACAGCTCGGTAACAATGGTGCTTGGCGGTTTTAACAGCCGCTTCCCACAGACCACCGAAATGCGGAGATCGAGGAGGAATAAAATGCCATTCGATGGACTCCATAGAGCAAAACTCCAGCAGTGCCCGTTGATGCTCTTCGCTTAGAAATAATCGGCGCAGCTCCTTTAGCTCGTTTTTGGCTCCAACAAAGTTGGTTGCGTTGTCAGACCAAAAATGTTGAGGCCTTCGGCGGGTGCATATAAAACGCTTCAAAGCCTGCAAAAAAGACATTGTGGACAGATCCCTTACAAGCTCCAGGTGGACGGCTTTGGTAGCAAAACAAATGAAAATGCTAATGTAACATTTTACTGGAGCCTTATTACGCACTACCGGCTTATAATAGAACGGTCCACAAAAATCCACACCAGTGACTCCGAAGACCTGGGAGCCGCTAACTCTTTGCTCCGGGAGATCAGCCATAATGTGCTCCAACAACCGAGGCTTAGTCCGGAAGCATCGGATGCATTTGTGTATTGCCTTCGTCACGGTTTTTCTCCCCCCAATTGGCCAATATTGGGACCTAATAATGGCCAACAGTGCGCGAGGTCCCGTATGTAAATTTCGCTCATGGAAGTCAACAATTATAGCCTGCGTAACTGGATGGCTCCTTGGAAGTATAATTGGATGCTGACTATCAAAATCCAACGACGAATTTTTTAGCCGACCGTCTACGCGCAACAGTCCAAATTTGTCCAAGAAGGGAGAGGATGAGGCAAGGGCACTGGATACCTCTATGTCTTTTCCATTTTGAAGAAATGTCGTCCCAAAAATGCACACGCTGCACTAGCCGCAATAACAGCTGTGTTCCAGATTTTATATCGCTAGCCGTAACACCGTTGTGGTGAATTCGTTGAGAAAACTTGTACACGTACGCGAATACCCCCTGCAGTGGTGGAAACGAATTAGCGTACTTAGAAACCGCTGTTATATCCACGTACGGAGACAGAATGAGCAGGACCCTTGCACGTAACTCTAGGGTTGATCTCTCAGATGAAACCGCGGTTGGCCACGCCATTGGGATCCAATGAGAAATGGTGGACCATGAGACCACAGCTTATTCTCAACCAATTCATTGGGAAGAGCACCACGCGACAGGATATCTGCTGGGTTCAAAGAAGTGGGAACATACCGCCACTCCATTTCTCTAGTTAGCTTTTGAATGGTCGAAACTCGATTGGCGACGAAAACATTAAACCGAGAGGGTTTTTCTTGAATCCAAGACAGAGCCACAGCAGAATCGCACCAGCAAAAATACTTTCCAACGTAGACCTTCAACTGCTCTACTTCCGACATAAGTCGAGCCAACAACTCGGCTCCCGATAACTCCAGCTTAGGAACCGTAACAGTCTTTAACGGCGCAACTCGGGACATCGAACAGAGTAAATAGCTTGAAGATCCTGCGCCCTTGGACACGACATAAACGCATGCCCCGTACGCCTCAATGCTGGCATCACAGAATCCATGGACCTCCACCTCGGATTTCGATGTTAGCACCCATCTAGGGAATTCGGCGCGCTGCGTACTAACAAAGCTGCTACAAATCATATTCCAGTCGCAGTGAAGAGCTTGAGGAAGACTTTCATCCCAGGACAACTTCTCACGGCACAGTTTCTGAAGAAAGATCTTTGCCTTTGAAATTACAGGACCAACAAGGCCTAAGGGGTCATAAAGCCGAGCGACTGAAGAAAGCACAATGCGCCTAGTGGGCTTTGAGATTGACTGAATTCCTTCAAAAGAAAATAGCAAGCGGTCAGTTGCAGGATCCCAAGCAAGACCCAGTGTCTTTGTGAAGTTGCTACCATCATCAAACTTTAGGAAAGACTCCCAATCTTCTTCAGGCACCTTATCCAGCACATCAGCAACATTGGAGCACCACTTCCTTAACCGAAAATGGCCTTTGGCAAGGATCGCGGATTGTCCGAACTGCTAAAAATGAGGCAGGCTTCGTTCCATAGGTGACCGTGTCCAGCTTAAAAACCTGCAACTCATCCTGGGTGGAATCCCGCCAAAGAATACACTGAAGATAGCTGTCGTCAGGAAAAACCCTGACGCAACGATACATTTTACAAATATCTTCAGTAATGGCCACCCGATGGCATCGGAACCTTAACAGAATATGCAGTATCTTTGGCTGAATAACTGGGCCAGACATCAACACGTCATTCAATGAATATCCAGAATTTGAGACAGCAGATCCATAAAAAACAACCCTGAGCTTGGTTGTTGAACTGTCCTCCTTTAAAACACAATGGTGTGGAAGAAAGTATTGACCAGTGACGCTCGCATCAGAAGGGACTGGAGATATGTGACCCAACTTTAAATACTCCTTTATGAAGGCAGCATATTGCTCCTTTAATTGAGGACGGCGACAGAGCTTCCTTTCGAGGGAAAGAATTCGTCGAACGGCTTGGGGGTACGACTCTCCCAGCAGCTTAGAACCGCATTTTAACGGAAGCCTCACAGCGTAAGCGCCGGAATCCAGCCGAGCAACATGTTGCACGAAATGCGCATCGCAATCTAGCTCTTCCTTCGTCCGCTTGACAATAGGCTTGGAGCAGTCTTCGATTTTCCAAAACCGGCGGAGCAAAGAATCCAGCTGATCATCCAGCATTGTTGCGCTCTCCGGAACATCCTTGTGGGCAGTGGAAACGAGCCTCCACACACGACCCATCCAAGTCGAGTTTTCTGCAGCAATGGCAGGCCGGCTGAGAGCTTAATTTGCCCAACACACAACAGCTCATAAAACAGACTGGCTCCGATAAGAAGGTCGATGCGCTGGGCGGAAAAATTCAGGATCAGCCAAAGAAAGATTGCCAGGAATATTCAAACTGGAGACATCTAAACTGAAGCTAGGCTGCAGGTCCTTGATATTGGCGGCGATGACGGCGTTAACCAGGGTCGAGTACTCGGAACAGTGGGAACGTAGGAGAACATCAACAGAGAATCCATCTGTCGCAAAGCCGGTATCTCCAATACCAGAAACCGCCATGAATGATTTGTACCTCCGGAGCTGCAGCTGACTTGCCAGCCGGGAAGTGATCACGTGCACCTGAAATCCAGAATCCAACAGAGCTCGGCATGGAACCAGGGATCCAGCGCGACTACGAACAAAAATGTTCGCTGTAGCAAGCAACGATATATCGCCGCTGTGACCTTGAGCAACTAGTGCATTAGCAGTGGACGGCGAAGAGGCTACAGGCTCGGCGACCTCGGCTATGGCTGACGTGGGAG
Source organism: Drosophila bipectinata (assembly GCF_030179905.1). Classification (NCBI taxonomy): domain Eukaryota; kingdom Metazoa; phylum Arthropoda; class Insecta; order Diptera; family Drosophilidae; genus Drosophila; species Drosophila bipectinata. Next base: position 13,283,707 of record NC_091740.1, on the reverse strand, counting down.
GACCAACCAAAGGCTGGCCGCCAGATGCCGGCGGCTTCTGGAAATGCAGCAGGCTGTGATGCCTCCTTCCACAACTGCGACAACTAGCAGCGAGACACTCACGCATGTGATGGCCCGTTTGCAGACACTTCCGACAAAGACCGAGTCGCCTGGCCTCACCAAGGCGAATCTCAGGGTGCATTGATAGAAATGCAGACATTATATGGGGGCATGCAGACATTATATGGGACCATCCACCGCATAAGGCACAGGAGACTCGGAGACTTCCAAGGAACGAACTGCTTCGAAAGCGGACTCCCGAAGGCAAGATCGCAACCTTTGCAACTTTTCCACCTTACTAATACGAGGATTGCTGCGACGATGGTAGAGAAGATCGAGTAAAATTTAGCCCATTCCGAGTATCCACCGCTGAACGTAGGGAGCGGCAAAGGAGGCAGCACTTGAAATCTTTGACCTAACCCTGGGTCAGCCTGCATGGTGGACATTCCGTTGGCAAGGGTGGAGTGGGCAGCAATTCGAGATGAGCGAAGGGTCGTCTCGTGCTCAATTTCCGCCTGCATCGTCGCTCCGAAACAGTCCATCGAAGGTCACTGCTGATCTGCAAAATGCCCAAATCCTCAAGCTCCCCGTGGATGGCCTTGAAGTCGCTGAACATGGTGGCTATCTGACCATGTCGCACGTGTAGCATGGCATCATCCACCTTGGAAATAGGCTGAAGAGCTCCTTGGATCCTCTGTAAGTCCTGGAGAATGCTCCTGTGACGGCGCCGCTGGAGTTCATGATTTATTATATTGAGCTCCGAACAACCCGAAATAAATTTTATTTGCTCGCGGCGAACACGATCTGTCCCACTGTGGGCTCAGAACAGTAGCGGAATTGTGGAATGTATATATATATGAAGCTATGTGCGAGCGAATGCACTTGCGTTGTGGATCGTATGTTTGTATGAAGTCTATGCGCGGGCGAATGCACTTGCGTTGTGGATCGTAAATATGTATGTGTGCTTGTGAACTAACGTTTATGTTTATGCCTGTATGTATGTATAATATAATAATATATTATAATTTGTTTCAGTTTCACCCTGAACTCCGACCAGTAAAGACGTGCGACTATTTAAAAACCAAGGCTACTGCTTATCTACTTTTCTACCGAGTTTCAACCGAGTGTTCGCGAACAATATTTTGCGACAAACTATCACCCGAACAATACTTACAACAAACACTTAGAACATTAGCTACAAACAAATCCCGTTAGGGCCCGAGCCCTCGAGACACCACAATGTCTCTACCACCCGACCGACCCCCGCCAACGTCCCCAAGTGAACCTAAATACATAATTATCACCAGAAAAGACAATAACACCTTCGAAAAAATAAGCCCATTCCTAATCAAAAAAGTAGTTGACTTTGAATGCAGTGGTGCAGTCGAAGTTTGCCATAAAACAAAATCTGGAGCCCTACTAGTGAAAACCGAAAATTCTTTTCAAGCCCAGAAATTAATTAAAATGGAAACTTTCCACAACTTTCCAGTTCGTGCGGAAGAACACAGATCCTTAAACACTTCCAAAGGAGTCATCTACTCCAACGATTTGCGGTACTTGGAAGAAAACGAAATTTTAGAAGAACTTAAGCTCCAAAAAGTAGTTGCTGTACGCAAAATTCATAAAAAAAATAAACTCAGACGACAACAACAAGGCACAAACAGGTCTTATAATACTCACGTTCGGCACAGTAACCTTACCAAAAAGATTATGGATAGGCTACGAGAGCGTACAAGTACGACCATACATCCCCCCCCCCCCCGATGCGATGCTACAACTGCCTTAGATTCGGACATACTACCACCACATGCAAAAGCCCCAAAGTATTGTGCCGAAAAAGAACACATTCAAAACAATGAAACTTGCACCAACACCAAAACCTGCATAAACTGCAAATACGAAGACGACGAAACAAAACACCACAATGCAATGGATAAATCCTGCCCCTCTTTCATAAAACAAAAAGAAATAACTGCCATCAAAACACTTGAAAAAGTAGACCACAAAACAGCACGAATAATATATAACACACGACACATTCACCCTCTAAACTCCTACGCCCAGAAAGCAGCGCTTCCACCATCCAGTACAACATCAACATCCGCAGCAATATTAAAACGACTAACTCCAACACACACATCTACTCCTACACCTCAATCATCAACATCATCTACACCTCAACCATTAACCTCTACTTCTAAATCAACATCTTTATCCTCATTGACCCCAACAGCACCAGCCCACTCTAGGAGTCAATGCACCACCTACGACGACCTACTCGATGAACCCATGGACACGATCTCTTCAAAATACTCAACGCGATCTGAACTCACCGATGACCTTAAACTTAAAATATTCTCAATTAAACCAAATAAAATAGGTACCCCCTTAAAATCCAAAGAGAAACTCAACACCAAGACTAAGCCCGACAAGAAAACTAAGAAAAAAAATACAGATAACACCAGCACAGACGAAGACTTTCAACTTTAAATTTCACCCACTCCATATCAAAAATCACCATGCTCAAAATAATTCAGTGGAACATGGACGGATACATAAACAATTATAGCCAATTACAAATCCTCATAAAAAAACACTGCCCCAAGATAGTTTCTATTTAAGAAACACACCTACACTGCACTCAAAATATACCTATACCGACTAACTATACGCTATATCACGAAAACACTTCCACCAACAGTTTTGGGGTGTCGCTCTCCTCATCCACAACTCACTGCAACAACAAAATGAACCAATTAACTCCCTTTACTTTGACTCAATAGCAGTAACAATTCAGTCCAAAACTAAATTCCCAATAGTATCTTCATACATACCACCCAACAAAAACTACACAATACAAAACCTAAGAAACATCTACGACAATCTAAGCCCTCCCCTACTTATTACTGGCGACTTTAATAGCTGGCACAGAAGCTGGGGCTCACCAACCAACAATAAAAGAGGTAAAATTTTATTTGAATACATCAATCAATATTCGCTCACAACTCTAAACAATGGCTCAGCCACCCACTTCACAACCCACCACACATTCACGCACATAGATCTCTCAATTGCATCTCCACCTCTTAATCTGAGCTCTAAATGGTATACGGATACCTCCCTATCAGGCAGCGACCATTATCCAATCCATATCGAAATGTTTGACGAACATAGAGTAAACAACCCCACTGAAAGACCAAGATTTAATCTAAAAAAGGCAAACTGGCCACTCTTCCAGGAAATCGCAGATAAACTATCCGCCGAAAAACCCCCCAGCGCTAATATAAACAAAGAAACCGCCAATATAACCAAGATAATAATCCAATCTGCCAACGAATCCATTCCCCAATCACACCCCTCTAACAAAAAGAGGAACGTACCATGGTGGGACCAAACTCTCCAAAAACTACAAAATGAAAAACAAATGGCTTGGACAAATCTAAACAGATTCATTGACACCACAAACTGAATAGGCTGAAGAGCTCCTTGGATCCTCTGTAAGTCCTGGAGAATGCTCCTGTGACGGCGCCGCTGGAGTTCATGATTTATTATATTGAGCTCCGAACAACCCGAAATAAATTTTATTTGCTCGCGGCGAACACGATCTGTCCCACTGTGGGCTCAGAACAGTAGCGGAATTGTGGAATGTATATATATATGAAGCTATGTGCGAGCGAATGCACTTGCGTTGTGGATCGTATGTTTGTATGAAGTCTATGCGCGGGCGAATGCACTTGCGTTGTGGATCGTAAATATGTATGTGTGCTTGTGAACTAACGTTTATGTTTATGCCTGTATGTATGTATAATATAATAATATATTATAATTTGTTTCAGTTTCACCCTGAACTCCGACCAGTAAAGACGTGCGACTATTTAAAAACCAAGGCTACTGCTTATCTACTTTTCTACCGAGTTTCAACCGAGTGTTCGCGAACAATATTTTGCGACAAACTATCACCCGAACAATACTTACAACAAACACTTAGAACATTAGCTACAAACAAATCCCGTTAGGGCCCGAGCCCTCGAGACACCACAATGTCTCTACCACCCGACCGACCCCCGCCAACGTCCCCAAGTGAACCTAAATACATAATTATCACCAGAAAAGACAATAACACCTTCGAAAAAATAAGCCCATTCCTAATCAAAAAAGTAGTTGACTTTGAATGCAGTGGTGCAGTCGAAGTTTGCCATAAAACAAAATCTGGAGCCCTACTAGTGAAAACCGAAAATTCTTTTCAAGCCCAGAAATTAATTAAAATGGAAACTTTCCACAACTTTCCAGTTCGTGCGGAAGAACACAGATCCTTAAACACTTCCAAAGGAGTCATCTACTCCAACGATTTGCGGTACTTGGAAGAAAACGAAATTTTAGAAGAACTTAAGCTCCAAAAAGTAGTTGCTGTACGCAAAATTCATAAAAAAAATAAACTCAGACGACAACAACAAGGCACAAACAGGTCTTATAATACTCACGTTCGGCACAGTAACCTTACCAAAAAGATTATGGATAGGCTACGAGAGCGTACAAGTACGACCATACATCCCCCCCCCCCGATGCGATGCTACAACTGCCTTAGATTCGGACATACTACCACCACATGCAAAAGCCCCAAAGTATTGTGCCGAAAAAGAACACATTCAAAACAATGAAACTTGCACCAACACCAAAACCTGCATAAACTGCAAATACGAAGACGACGAAACAAAACACCACAATGCAATGGATAAATCCTGCCCCTCTTTCATAAAACAAAAAGAAATAACTGCCATCAAAACACTTGAAAAAGTAGACCACAAAACAGCACGAATAATATATAACACACGACACATTCACCCTCTAAACTCCTACGCCCAGAAAGCAGCGCTTCCACCATCCAGTACAACATCAACATCCGCAGCAATATTAAAACGACTAACTCCAACACACACATCTACTCCTACACCTCAATCATCAACATCATCTACACCTCAACCATTAACCTCTACTTCTAAATCAACATCTTTATCCTCATTGACCCCAACAGCACCAGCCCACTCTAGGAGTCAATGCACCACCTACGACGACCTACTCGATGAACCCATGGACACGATCTCTTCAAAATACTCAACGCGATCTGAACTCACCGATGACCTTAAACTTAAAATATTCTCAATTAAACCAAATAAAATAGGTACCCCCTTAAAATCCAAAGAGAAACTCAACACCAAGACTAAGCCCGACAAGAAAACTAAGAAAAAAAATACAGATAACACCAGCACAGACGAAGACTTTCAACTTTAAATTTCACCCACTCCATATCAAAAATCACCATGCTCAAAATAATTCAGTGGAACATGGACGGATACATAAACAATTATAGCCAATTACAAATCCTCATAAAAAAACACTGCCCCAAGATAGTTTCTATTTAAGAAACACACCTACACTGCACTCAAAATATACCTATACCGACTAACTATACGCTATATCACGAAAACACTTCCACCAACAGTTTTGGGGTGTCGCTCTCCTCATCCACAACTCACTGCAACAACAAAATGAACCAATTAACTCCCTTTACTTTGACTCAATAGCAGTAACAATTCAGTCCAAAACTAAATTCCCAATAGTATCTTCATACATACCACCCAACAAAAACTACACAATACAAAACCTAAGAAACATCTACGACAATCTAAGCCCTCCCCTACTTATTACTGGCGACTTTAATAGCTGGCACAGAAGCTGGGGCTCACCAACCAACAATAAAAGAGGTAAAATTTTATTTGAATACATCAATCAATATTCGCTCACAACTCTAAACAATGGCTCAGCCACCCACTTCACAACCCACCACACATTCACGCACATAGATCTCTCAATTGCATCTCCACCTCTTAATCTGAGCTCTAAATGGTATACGGATACCTCCCTATCAGGCAGCGACCATTATCCAATCCATATCGAAATGTTTGACGAACATAGAGTAAACAACCCCACTGAAAGACCAAGATTTAATCTAAAAAAGGCAAACTGGCCACTCTTCCAGGAAATCGCAGATAAACTATCCGCCGAAAAACCCCCCAGCGCTAATATAAACAAAGAAACCGCCAATATAACCAAGATAATAATCCAATCTGCCAACGAATCCATTCCCCAATCACACCCCTCTAACAAAAAGAGGAACGTACCATGGTGGGACCAAACTCTCCAAAAACTACAAAATGAAAAACAAATGGCTTGGACAAATCTAAACAGATTCATTGACACCACAAACATACTAATTTACAAAAAAGCCAACGCTAAACTCAAACGGGAAATAAAAATTAGGAAAAAACAAGAAAGGAAAGCTAACTTCGGGCGGAGCCGATGTTTATATACCCTTGCAGTTAAAACCGGATATATATCGCAAACATCGGATATAGTTGGCCGATCCTTATGGGAATAGGAATATATAATCCAATTTATTACAATACAAAATCTAAAAAAAAAGTCCCAAACTTCTATTTTCCAAATTACGAAAGTTGATATTTCTACCAAATACCATTTCCGATCGTTCAGTTATATGGCAGCTATGGGATATAGTCGGCCGATCCTTATGAAATTTGGTAGGTTGGATCAACTGACCAAAAATAGAATCTGTATTAAATTCCAGCTTTCTATATTCAAAAACACGAAAGTTGGGTCATTTCCGATCGTTCAGTTATATGGCAGCTATAGAATATAGTCGGCCGATCCTTATGAAATTTGGCATGACGTAATGTTTTGCCAAAAATAGCTCTCATGTCAAATTTGAACTCTCTAACTCTAAAAACACAAAAGTTATACCATTTCCGATCAATCAGTTATATGGCAGCTATAGGATATAGTCGGCCGATCCGGGCCGTTCCGACTTATATACTGCGTGCAAAGGAAAGAAGGGTGTGTGCAAAGTTTCAAGACGATAGCTTTAAAACTGAGAGACTAGTTTGCGTAGAAACAGACAGACGGACAGACGGACATGCTCATATTAACTCAGGAGGTGATCCTGATCAAGAATATATATACTTTATAGGGTCGGAGATGTCTCCTTCACTGCGTTGCACACTTTTGACCAAAATTATAATACCCTCTGCAAGGGTATAAAAATCCATGGAAAACTTCACTGCACAAATCAACCCAAATTCTCCAATCGGAGAAATATGGTCCATAATCAACCGTTTCTGCGGCCTGGAAACCAGACACAACATCCACTGCCTTACCAATCCCATCGACACAAAAAGCATTCTAGACAATAACGAAATAGCCAGTACCCTCTGCACACACTGGTCAAATGCATCACTCGACAGCAACTTCCACGAAAATTTCATTCAACGAAAAACTAACCTAACCCCTAACACACACATTCCGTCACCCACAGCACTTTCGAAGACGGACATAGCGCTCCTAAGCGAGCCCCATAGGACTGGCTCAGACAACCCCTGGGCAGTGGACGGGGGAAGGCTGCCATATGGAGCTGCGGCGCAACCGGCGCGACAATGCACTCAGTGCACAGTGCGGAGGGATTCGTAAGGGCTCGGATAGGTGGGGCATGGCTTTACAGCTGCTACATGGCACCTAGCCTAACCACCAGTGAGTTTGAGCGCATGATGGACTGCCTGGGAAATGATATCAGAGGCCGCTCTGACGTCCTGGTAGCAGGGGACTTCAACGCGTGGGCACAGGACTGGGGTTGCCCGAGGACGAATGCGAGAGGGAGAGTGGTAAGAGAAACCTTCGCCTCACTCGATTTCGTATTGCTGAACGAAGGAAACCAGCACACCTTCAGCAGAGCCGGAGCAGGATCCATTATTGACCTGACGTTCGCGAGCCCCTCGCTAGCGACGGGCGCTGACTGGAGGATAAGCGGCAGCTTTACGGCCAGCGACCACGAAGCAATATTGTGCTCAATTGGCAGCCCTCAAGAACGACCGAGGGAACCGAACAGAGGGAACCAAGGCTACAGAGTCGGTACGCTCCAGGCTAGGAACTTTACCGAGGCAGCACGTGACATCGGCAACGTCCCACCAAGCGGAGCCAACGAAATGGCTGACACCCTTGCAGCTAAGCTTGAGGCAGCGTGCATGGCGAGCATGCAGCGGAGAAGCCGCTACCGCAGAAACCACGCTCCTGTTTACTGGTGGAACGAGGAGATTGGCTCCATCCGAGCTGAGTGCATGAGAGCAAGGAGGCTTATGCAGCGAGCGAGAGGCAGCGACGCCTTTGAGGAGCGGCACCAAGCCTTCAAAGACCGGCGCCATGCATTGAAGGTGGCCATCCGAGACAGTAAAAGGAGATGCTTCCTGGAGTTGTGTGACTCGGCGGAGGAAAATCCATGGGGCAACGCGTACCGGATAGTGGTGAAGAGGCTGCGCGCAGGAAGTCAGTCCCCCACTGACCCGATCGTACTAAGGTCCATAGTGCAAGCGCTGTTCCCAGCCGGCAACCAAGTCACCCAGCTTCCCACCCCCCCAGCAGACAATGAAATGGCGGAGGAGGTAACGGAAGAGGAAGTCCTGGCCATAGGGAGAGGCCGGGCCCCAACAAAGCACCCGGCCCGGACTCGGTTCCTAACCGAGCCCTGAAACTGGCTCTGGCACTGCAGCCGGGAAGTTTTGCGGAGCTGTTCAACAGATGCATCCGCGAAGGCACCTTTCCCACCAGGTGGAAGGTGCAGAAGCTCCTGCTGCTACAAAAACCAGGGAAACCAAGGGAGGAGGCGTCGTCCTATAGGCCAATCTGCCTGCTGGACACAACGGGCAAGGTCTTCGAGAGGGTGATCGCTTCGAGGCTCGAAGCCGCAATAGAGGAGGCGGGAGGGCTGTCGCCAAAGCAGTACGGGTTCCGGAAGGGAAGGTCTACAGTGGATGCCATAGCAGCGGTGGTTAGAATTGCTCGAAACGCAAAAGCAGGAACCAGGTGGAAGGGTGGCTCCAAGCAATACTGCCTAATAGTCACCCTGGACATCAGGAACGCGTTCAACACGGCGGACTGGAGCAATACCCTGGCAGCCCTAAGGCGGTTCAACGTCCCCAATTCTATAATGAACGTTGTCAGGAGCTACTTCAGCTGCAGGGTCCTACTTGTCGACACGGACATGGGCACGGAGACCTACGGCGTCACGGCAGGTGTGCCCCAAGGATCGGTCCTAGGACCGCTGCTGTGGAACGCCATGTATGACGGGATCCTGAGACTGCAGCTCCCAGCGGGATGCGACGTCGTCGGCTTCGCAGACGACGTAGCGTTGGTAGTTGTGGCCAAACATAAGGAGGAAGCGGTGAGAGCGGCTAACAAGGCGATTGATACATTGGAACAGTGGCTCCAAAATGCGGGACTAAGCCTAGCCCCACAAAAGACGGAAGCGGTGCTGGTCAGCAGCCGCAAGGTTCTAGAAACGGCGACGATTCAGGTTGGTGGAATGGCCATAACATCCCAGCGGGCCATAAAATACCTGGGGTTGATGATCGACGCCCGGCTCTCCTTCCGTGAACACCTAGAATATATCCAGGTCAAGGCTGCAGCCACTATCAGGGGCCTCACCCGGATCCTCCTCAATACCAGAGGCCCAAAGCAGAACAGGAGAAGGCTCCTCGTGAGCGTTGCCTCGGCGCAAATTCTGTACGCGGCTCCCATCTGGGCTGAGGCGATGAATACGCCCAGCTACAGAAGAGGAGTTGACGCAGCGTACAGGCTGGGAGCAATAAGGGTGGCGTCCGGCTTCAGGACAGTCTCCGACGACGCCATCCTGGTCATCGCGGGGATGGTCCCGCTGAAAGAGCGCGCTCGAGAGCTTAATGAGCTAAAGGAAGCTCGCGCTCGTTATGAGGTTAATGGTGGCGCCCTCGATATAGCTACAAGGGAGGAGGCCAAGGAGAGGTCGCTCACAGCCTGGCAGGACTGCTGGGACTCATCGACGAAGGGAAGATGGACGTACACTCTCATCCCCAATCTTAGAAGGTGGGTGTTTCGAAGCCACGGACAGGTCGATTTTTACCTGACGCAGGTATTGAGTGGTCATGGCTGCTTCCGGCAATACCTGAAGCGTTTTGGCTACGCGGAGGAGGACTGGTGCCCGGAGTGCGGGAGATCAGTAGTCGAGGACGCCAAGCACGTTGTCTTCGAGTGCCGCCGGTTTGCACGAGAGCGCCACCGACTGGAGGCGACGGCGGGCCGCTCACTCCACCCAGGAAACCTTGTGGAGACAATGCTGGAAACCCAGATGCTGTGGGACGCAGTAGCATCCTTCGCTGCAGCGTTAATGCAGAGGCTCAGGAGCATCGAGCAGGAGAGGCGGTAGGGTGGAGATTTGGGGCCGGGCGAAGCAATGCCTAACGGTCGTCCCGCCCGTCCTCAAGCCCTTACTGTCCATTACCCACGACCACGGCGATATTGGAGGACATAATCCAGAAAACGCACGAGAAACAGATGAGGAGCATCAACCTCAAAATGAAGAGGATGTTCTGTAGGATGAAGGAGCTACAGGAAGGCCTTAGCGGGATCCTCTCCAACCCCAGCGATGTAGGGACAACGGCGGTAGCGGCGGAGGTCGTCTGTACGAGGTGCGGTCAGGCAGATATTGCGAAGACAGACCAGAGAACGCAAACCCTCCCAACCCGGCGTAAGGAAGCGGCAGCCCAGACCGACCCGTGGCGACGGCTTAGCCAGGATAGCGCGGCTCCACCACCAAGAGGCGCGCCACCTGCCTCGGCAAAGGCCCCAAAAATCCGAGCAAGAGAAGGGCCCACCCAGCGGACTTCAAGCCACCCCGACGCCAGGACCGCGGGAGCAGGGGGCCAGAGCATGGCCGCACAGATCGCAGCGTCAGGACCAGGATGGGAAACAGCGTCACGGAGGAAGCCAAGGACGTCCACCCGACCCGACGCGCTAGTCGTGGAAGCCAAGGGAATGAAGTACAGCGAGGTGCTCGCCTTTGTCACCAGACGGCAGGACGGCCAGCTGAAGGAATTCAGCCAAAATGTTCACAAGGTGCACCGCACAGCTACGGGGAACCTTCTGCTGGAGCTGGCAAAAAACCGTGTGGATAGCACGGACGCCATGAGGGAGAACCTTGAAAAGGTACTACAAGGGGCTGCCGAAGTGCGGGCACTGTCTGAGGACAGCAAAATGACGTACTTAGAGATCAGGGACCTCGATCCGCTAGCGACGGAAGTGGACATTCGGCTTGCACTGACCGAGCAGTTCGAAGTGGATGGGAAGGCGGTCAGGTTAAGGAGCCTTCGTGCGAAATCCTGGGACACGCAGACCGCTATCATCGGTCTACCCAGCAAAATTGCGACCGCAGTTGCGAGCAAAGGGAGGGTGAGGATAGGATGTACTGTGTGTCGGATTCGGGAGAGGCAGAGTCAACCGAGGTGCTACCGATGCCTGGAAGTTGGCCACATCGCGAGCCAGTGTCGAAGCCCCACGGATAGGAGCGGATGCTGCATCCGCTGTGGCCAAAGCGGGCATAAGATCGCCAATTTCTTAAACGAGAGCACCTGCTTCGTTTGCGCATCAAAAGGCGAGAAGGAGGCAAAACACCTGGCAGGAAGTCGACGGTGCCCGCTTTCCAATGGAGCAGTAAAAGATAAGACAGGATGCAAGTGATCCAGCTCAACCTGAATCACTGCAGAGCGGCGCAGGACCTTCTGCGACACACCGTAGGCGAGGTAAATGCTGACATAGCGAGCCGTACAGCGTCGGGCCAGGCGAGGAGTGGGCGACCAACAATCAGGGCAAGGCGGCCATCTGGATCTGCAACAGTTCCGCGGAAGGGCCATGTCAAGTAAGGAGAGGCGAAGGGTTCGTGAGAATCCAGTGGGGAGGTACATGGGTGTATAGCTGCTACCTAGCCCCAAGCCTCTCACTCGATGCTTACTGCAAGGCTCTAGAGGAGCTTGCGGTAGATGCCACAGGCAAACACCCAGTGCTAATAGCAGGGGATTTCAACGCGTGGGCACAGGAGTGGGGGAGTTCCACCACGAATGCTAGTGGCAGAGGCTTGATGGAGATCCTAGCACCCCTGGACCAGGCTTTTCTCAATGAGGGCAATCAGGAAACCTTCAACAGGGCAGGCGCCGGTTCCATCATCGACCTGACCTTCGTCAGCAGTAGTCTGGCACGGACATCAAAGTGGGAAATCGCCGACATCTACACGGCCAGTGACCACGAGGCCATACTTTGCTCGCTTGGAACCAGCCAGGCGATCTCGAGCATTTCCCCATGCGGCAAGGCGTTTCGGCAGGATACGCTAGACGTCCAACAATTGGAAACCCATATGCGAACGGCGGAACTTGATCTCCACGAGACAGCCAACGAATCGGCGGAGGCGCTTGCTACGGTCCTTGATGCGGCCTGCAAGGCAAGCATGAAGGAGCGCACGAACTTTGCTCGGCATCATAAGCCGGCCCCGTGGTGGACAAGCCAAATCTCGTCTCTCCGCAAAGAGTGCCTAAGGTCTAGACGATCCCTGCAGCGAGCTCGAGGCACAGACGCGCAGGAGCAAAGGCACCTTGAGTTCAAGGCAGCTAGGAAAGCGCTGAAAACAGGCATACGGGACAGCATGCGAGAGTTGTTTCTCAAGCTATGCGATGAAGCGGAACACGACCCATGGGGACAGGCGTACAGAATGGTGTCAAAAAAGGTCAAGGCGGGGAGCCAGCCCCCCTCCGACCCGGTAGCACTGAGGGCGATAATTGACGTCCTGTTCCCAAGCAGTAGAGCGGAGGGAATCCGCCCGGCTATTGAGAATTTGGAAGACGAGTCGGTGGAAGCAGTCACAGCAGAGGAAGTGCTAGTGGCCGCTCGGAACCTAGCCTCTAAGAAAGCTCCCGGTCCGGACGCGGTGCCAAATCGAGCGCTAAAAGTGGTTCTGGCCCAAATACCAGAAAAGGTAGCAGCCATCTACAATCAGTGCCTGTATGAAGGATCCTTCCCGAAGGTGTGGAAGAAGCAGAGGCTCCTTCTGCTAATGAAGCCAGGTAAGCCACCCGGAGAGGCCGCATCTTACCGACCAATCTGCCTTCTAGACACGGTAGGCAAGGTACTGGAGAAGATCCTGGCCACGAGACTCCAGGCGGCGATAAGCAGGGAAGGTGGACTGGCTGAGGAGCAGTACGGGTTCCGGAAAGGGAAGTCAACAGTGGAGGCCATTATGAGGGTAAAGAACCTGGCAGCAAGCGCCATCCAAGGCACCAGATGGAATGGGGGTGCCGGAAAGGGAAGTCAACAGTGGAGGCCATTATGAGGGTAAAGAACCTGGCAGCAAGCGCCATCCAAGGCACCAGATGGAATGGGGGTGCCAAGCAATACTGCCTGGTTACCACCCTGGACGTGAAGAACGCCTTCAACACGGCGAACTGGCCGCGGACTCTCCAAGCCCTGAAGGAGCTGAGGATCCCGGCATATCTGCTAAGGATGGTGGACAGCTACCTGAGCGACAGAGTACTCCTGTACGACACGCGGGAAGGGCAGAAGGAACGAATGATCGCCGCGGGAGTGCCCCAGGGCTCTGTACTGGGGCCGCTCTTGTGGAACACTATGTACGATGGAGTACTCCGATTACCTATGGAGGAGGGTACTACCATCGTAGGATTCGCCGACGATATAGCCCTAGTGGTGGTGGCGAAAACAGTTCGTGGGGTGGAAACCTTAACAAACTCCGCGGTGGCGAAAGTGGAGGCATGGATGTCTAGCGCCGGTCTTCTCCTTGCCCCACATAAGACGGAAGCAGTTTTAATTTCGAGCCGGAAAAAGGTCGAGACTGCGACAGTACTTGTAGGAGGAGTGGCCGTAACCTCGAGGAGAGCCATAAAATACCTAGGGGTCTGGCTGGATACAAGGCTCTCGTTCCGGGAGCACCTCGAGTACGCCCACAGGAGGGCGTTATCGGACGGTCCTTTAGGACGGTATCGGACGACGCGGCCCTAGTGATCGCAGGGCTGATACCCATCCAAGAGCTGGTCCGAGAAAGGAAGGAGCTGGCCAACATGGCTCAGGACAGCCTTTCTTCAGTGTCGGTCAGGAAGAGGAAAGTGAGAGCCACAAGTTTGACAAACTGGCAACGGCGATGGGAGGAATCAGCCAAGGGACGCTGGACGTGGGGAAGTGGACCGGTAGGAAGCATGGACAAGTAGATTTCTACCTCACGCAGGCCCTTAGCGGCCATGTGTGCTTCCGAAGCTACTTAAAGCGATTTGGCCACGAAAGCGAGGACTTTTGCCCGTCGTGCGGCAGCGGAGTCACAGAGGACCCTCTCCACGTCCTCTTCGAATGCAGGAGATTTGTGGAGGATCGCCTAACCATGGAGGAGATCCTGGAAGAGCCCTTCACACCCAGCAGCATGGTGCCTCTAATGCTGCAGACGCCGGGGAAGTGGGAAGCCATAGCCGTATATGTGGCCAAGACCATGATGGAGCTGAGAGCCCTGGAGAGGGCACGTAACGGGCGGGAGGAGTAGGGCGTCAGAGTTGTGCGAAGCATTGCTTCACGGCCGTACCGCACAACTTAGGTTCAAGCTCTTGCAGCCCAGTCAGGGAAAAGAAAATGTACAGTAGGTCTATAAGATAGTTTGTAAGGAGCAAAAAAATACGAATATAAAAAAAAAAAACCCACAGCACTTGAGATCGAAAAAGAAATAACGCTTGTAGAACTACAGACTGCACTCAACCAACTCAAGGGAAAAACTCCTGGCAGAGACCGCATAAGCTATCCAATGCTGAAGTACTTACCCACTAATCTAAAAATCAGACTTCTTAATCTCTTCAACAACATCCTCCGATCAAATATCCCCCAGCAATTTAAAGTAAGCAGTGTAATTCCCATACTCAAGCCAAATAATGACAAAACCAACATTAACTCATACCGACCCATCTCGCTTAACCCCTGCATTTCAAAGGTTCTCGATAAGATAATAGCAAAACGGCTATGGTGGCTAGCTACAAATGGCAAGCTTCTTGATAACCGTCAAATGGGATTTAGGAAGGGAAAATCGGTTTCTGACCCTCTCTCTGCTAGATTATCAGATAACTACGGCCCTTTCCAGAAAAAACCACATTTCGATCATCTCGTTAGATTTCGCCAAAGCTTTTGACAGAATAGGCATCCACAGCATCGTCGACGAACTCCACACCTGGAAAATAGGACCCACTATCCTAAACTACATAATAAACTTTCTCACCAACAGAAAAATCACAGTCCTAGCTAACAAATCGTACTCCAATCCGAAACCACTACACAACGGAATACCGCAAGGTTCTCCCTTATCTGTGATACTCTTTGCAATCGCATTTAACCAACTTAATAAAATAATAGCTAAACACAAAAAAATTGAATTCACTGGATACGCTGACGACATCACATTAACCTACAAGCCAGGGAAAATACAAAACAGCATCAACTTGAACCCACTTCTAAATGACATAAACCAATGGTGCAACTACTCTGGCGCATCGCTTTCAACCAGAAAGTGCAAACACTTGCATATCTGTAGAAAGAAAAACTGCTGCCTCACACTGCAATCCAACAGCTCCCCCCTACAGAATGTCACTTCCCTCAAAATACTTGGAATCACAGTAACCAAAAACTACAAATGGAACAAACATGTAGAAAACCTCACTCTAGAACTAGCCAAAAGACTCGACGTAATCAAATGTCTCTCTAGCAAAAAATTCTGCTGCAACACAACCACAATTTTATACGTGGTCAAATCCATCATTATGTCAAAAATCGACTACGGGTTACACATATATGGGCATGCTCCCAAAACCACACTAAGCAAGCTTAAAACAATATACCAATCAGCAATAAGAATCGCTTTCAATGCATTCCGTACAACCCCAATCAACAATCTCCTCCACGAAGCCAATATATTACCAATAGAACATAGAACAACATTTGCAACGCAAAAAAATTTCAAAACTATAATCCACTCCAAACACTCTCCAATAGAAAAAATATACTACAAAATCAAAAACTCAAAAAATACTCCAAAACTCCCGTCGGCACTACACAACACAATAGAACAATTCAAAAATCTTAATATTCACATATCACCGGTAACATGCAAAAAGGAAAAGACCCCTCACTGGATAAGCAGCAACGCAAACATAAACACTTCATTACACGCACTGCACAAAGAAAACACAACACCCAACATCTACCAGATAAAATTCAACAAACTAAAAAACACACTACCAAATAGACAATTTCTCTACACAGACGGATCTAAATCTGAGGACGGCGTTTCATTCAGCGTCACAAGAGAAAACGAGGTCATCGAACACCACATACTACCTCAGTACTCCTCCGTATACACTGCCGAAATATCGGCAATACTAACAGCATGTAACTACGCCAGTAAACTTCGAGGGAAATTTGCAATATGCACGGATTCCCTCTCAGCCTTACAGGAGATCGGGAACACCAAAAAACAAAATTTTTACACCACCTCCATTAGGGAAATATTAAACAAATTTAAAAAAAATAAAATCTTGCTATTATGGGTCCCTGGGCACTGCGGGATCATAGGTAATGAATTCGCAGATACAACGGCAAAAAAAGCAAACAATTTCCCACTAATCATTCAATACAACCACAACCAATCCGACATCTTTAAATACCTTAAACGAAATACCCAAATAATTAAAAACTCAATTCTCAATAACTCCTCAACCCACTACAAACAAATAAACCACGACAGCGAACCTACTAAAAATATCTCTCGAGCAGACTCAATTAAATTCGCAAGATTAAGACTAGGACATACCAACATAACCCACAGCCACTTAATCAATAAAACACCACCACCAATCTGCCCAAACTGCAACACAATCTTGACCCTACAACACATATTCGTCGACTGCCCTGGACTGCAGCAAGAGAGATCCAAATTTCTAAAACAAACAATAGCTGAAATTACCTCATACAAAAATATACAAAATACAATACAATTCCTAAAAAGCACCAATATTTACCACTGTATATAATCATAAGCAATCATACATAAAATTACAAACATTTTTATCATAAAATAATAATTATTAACAAAACAAGAATTTCCAATGTACATAACTTACTCTAGAAAAAAAAAATGTTCAACAATGTAAATAAGTAGCTTAAGGCCTTTAGTTGCTATAGCTGTAAAAATATACTTTTCCGCGCAATTTAAATTGCGCGTAAAATTCTTAAATAATAATAATAATAATTTGTTTATTATTGTAAACAACTTATTAGCCACGTATGATAATTTTTCACATAACACTGTTTCCAAAATTGTTTTGTTTTGTTTTACTAATTTGTTTATGTGTATATAAATATATTAACGATCACGTCGGGGTCACCAATGTTTGGTCATTGAGCGTTTTCAATGCCGTAAATAAAAAATCAGAATTTAATTAATTTCAACGTTATAAACTTTATTCAGGCAGCATATGAAATTAGGATTTATGAACAATATTTGAAATCCAATTTAGGATGCGAGCGCAGTAAGAAGACGAACGAGAGTGGCGCCAACCTTCCAGAATAGGCTGAGCGGATGCTCGCTAACTTTAAACGCCGAATTAGCAAAGCCGAGCGGCCAAAAGAGAGTCGGCTTGCGACCAACAAAATATCAGTTACTGATTAATTATTATGTTTAAATTAGTTGCTTGCTGCTTGACCCGACAAATGGGTTATAAATAGTTAAAAGTATATATATATATACGATCCTCCACCTCCGCCCGAAAACCCGGTTGAATTTTATGCTTTTGGTTTAAAACTTTTAATTTTTGCTCCGGACCTTTAGCTTGCCACATTTTGATAACGGACTTATAGGAAAGATGTAGAACGTACTCGAAGAAACGTATTTCCGCATGACGTGGGGGTAAAACGAATTCGAAATATTCTTCGTTCACTTCTTTCTTTAAACATTTATCCAAGTTATTCATCTCTTTTGGATTTGCTCCACATATAAAACATTTTAAAGAGGATGACTCACTTGAAACGTAGAATACTTTTCTATCTATCTACGATTGACAGTTCAGTTGTCTCTTTTTTGAACAGAAAACGAACTGGCCTGCAGTAACGTGTTGATGAAGGCTGCCAATTCTTCCAAATTATTGATTGGCTACTTCTTTAAATTAGTTGGCGAGGTACGTACGATGTGACAAACAAGCTCTTTTTCTCTGAATCGGTATTTTAAAGTCGTTGATTGTACTCACTATGGCCCGTACTTCCATCGAAAACCCACTTTCCAATTGACTTTAAGTCTCCAATATACTCGAGTACAGCATACTCCAGTAAACTTTGAAGCTCAATTTCAGCATGAAATTCATGTACTGATATATTTTTGGGGTATCTCTTTTTTATACCCTTGCAGAGGGTATTATAATTTTGGTCAAAAGTGTGCAACGCAGTGAAGGAGATATCTCTTAGTCTCTAGTCTCTAGTCTCTAGTCTCTTAGTTTTAAAGCTTTCGACTTGAAACTTTGCACACACCCTTATTTTCTTTGCACGCAGTATATAAGTCGGACCGGCCGGGATATATTCTATATATATATCGACCGACTATATCCTATAGCTTCCATATAACTGATTGATCGAAAATGGTATAACTTTGGTGTTTTTAGAGTTAGAGGGTTCATGCTTTTGATTCTATTTTTGGAAAGTACCGATAGGTTTTCAGCGAAAACGGGTTTGCAAATTGATAATTTGGACATTTTAGAGACTACCTGTGTAAATCAAGTTTAAATATTTTCCGATCGGTTTCTTTAATTTTTGGCCTCTAGCGGAACTACTGTGCAATCCTGTGACCGATCCTATCTTCCGTCGCTCGGTTTTACGACCCGATGGGCTTGGTAGGTCCGGTCGTCACCAGGTCAAAGATTTTATTGCAGAAACTCTGCAGGGAAAATTTGTCTTTGGATGAAAGCCTTCCTGAGTGGCTGCAACTCTGTTTGAGTTTTGGTCAAGCTGAGCGAATGAAGTTTCCTCGATGAGTTATTCCCTGCCAAGGAAAGCTAGAAGCTCACCGATTCTGTGACGCCAGCATGGATGCGTATGGAGTTTGTGCTTATGTCTTGTCCGGGTCTGACTGTCGACTGTTATGCTCAAAGAGTCTAGTAGCACCTATAATGACTCAGATTATACCGAAGCTGGGGCTATCTGGGGCTGAGTTTTTAGCAAGGCTGAAGTTGCCAAGTTTTTGCCTAAGCTTACAAATTTTGCCACCACACATGTCACTAGTTCTAAATTTAAGGAAGAGATAAGCTTGTTTAAATCGCGAAGATTGGCTCTAACCTCAAGCATGCCTCACTGGCTCCCTGTGTTTTTATGGACGCCATCCGATTATTCTTCCAAGAGGCCATCGCTTCACTTCGGCTAAAGTGACTCCCCCATTTCGGGGGAAAAAAAAAAAATTTAATACTTTACCTCCCCCTAAACAAAAAGGATACAAATATTACACAACTAACTGACATTTTTGTCGTGTTTTTCGGACTTTGACGCGATTTGTTCGGTACGACTTTCTAAAAAACAAAAAGGTGCAAAACAACGTTTGCAGGGGTTGCTTGTAAACAATAAACAAAATATTAGGTCATGAACTACACCACAAAATGCTGAATTTAATCAACAGCACTATTAAATTTTTAATTTATCATTATTATTTTTTGCTATATCTCCACTTATTTCCACGATTTTCGATTTTGAACATAAGGTTCCGTGTCACGGCGGATCCACTAAGGCCCTTGGTCTATAAGTCGAGTTGGGTCATTCCCGATCACGTTGGGCGAGACAAAGATAGGCCCGGTGAACTCAAGCCCAGTGAAGAAACCGATCCGGTGTGTGAAGTCCAGTCGCAGACGACCCAAGGATGAGTTTCGAAAGGTTTTTTTTTTTTTAAATCGATTATTAACAAAATGTTAAAACTTAGAGCTAACAATAAAGCGGTAATGCTAATGCTAGCCTAGGCTAGCCAAGCCTCCGCTCGAATTCTCTCAAGCCGTCTCAGCTCCTTCACGGTTGAGGCGGCAATGTTGCGAAATACCTGCCCAGAACTGGGTGTCCTCCAGAAACTTCCTTCCAATGATGTCCGCCTTCGTTTTTTTCCGTAGGAATCCTGGGGACTAAAAAGTGTGGGCAGTCCAAGGTCACATACTCCCCCGTTTCGTCTACCCCGCATTCAGTGCACCTTGGGTTGTCATCGTGTCCAAATTTGAAATGGTTGCTCCTGAAGCCACCGTGGCCGCTGATAATCTGCTTGAGCTAGAAATTTACCTCCCCGTGTCTTCTTTGGAGCCATTTCTCAAGGTCGGGGACCAGTTGGTGGGTCCAGCGTCTTTAGGTCAACTCGTCCCAACGTCGTTGCCACTTCTGGATGCTCGTTGCTCTCGAACTCATTTTTATTCGACGGCGTGTCGCTCCGGAGCTTGCCCGCTCAGCCTGGTGTAGTTCTTGTCGCTTTGCCGCGACCTGATGGCCCTGGTTCATGTGACCGCTGGACACGATTGATGTGACCGCCATCAGGTCACTGGCAGCGATGTGATGTCTGATTATATTGATCGTGGATGTCTCCACCCGCTTCTCGCTGACATCCCACCTGGCTGTATTGAAGGCGTTTTTGATGTCCAGTGTGGCGATCAGGCTTTCTTGCCTCCTCCCACCCATCTGGTCCCCTCGATTGCCTTACCTGCGATCCTCCTTAACAGGGAAATTGCATCGACCGTGGAACGGTTTTCCCTGAATTTGGTTTAAAGGGGAGAGATCTCTCGCGCAGAGTACAGCCTGCTGGAGCCTTCGACCTATGAAGCGCTCTAGGGCTTTGCCGGCATGGTCAATGAGGCAAATCGGCCTTAAGGACGACGGAGCCTCCGGCGGCTTGCCAGGCTTTAAGAGCAAGACCAGGCTTTGGATAAGCCTTCACGTAAACATCCGTTGAAGACCCTGGCGAACCGGTCCGGACACGTAGACATCGCCAGTTTAATCGCGCTGTCTGGGATCCCATCTGGACCGAGAGCTTTTTCGACCTGGATAGCCTTAGCGACTTCCACAATTTCCAGCGTTGAGCCGACACGTTCTCTTGCTCCACTTGGCACTGAGTAGGTCTGAGTCGGGAAGAGGTGTTCTAAAATGGCTCTCATTGTGGCGACTTCTTTTAGAGCGATCGGCTCAGCCTGCTTTGCATTCCTAACTACGGTCCGGTAGGCCGAGATCCCCACGGATCTTGCTCGGCAGCATCGCACATCTCAAGGAAGCACTTCGTTTTTGCCCCTCTTATCAGCTTCTACCGGATCTTCCTCTTTAAGGCAAAGTTCTCTTTTCCTTCCTCTGGCTTTTTGATGCAGCCTTCTGGTTCGGAGACACTCTCTACGCGCATGGGGTATTCTCGGGGACCACCAGGGCAACCGTTCATGGTGCCTCAAATGCCCACAACTACACCTCATGCTGGCTCGGCAGGCCTTTAGAGCCGCAGCCATGGTGTTCTAGTCATCGCGTTCAGCGTTTCCCGAAGGATCTGGGATAATCAGTTCCTGCGCGAAAATTTGCGGTTGTAGCGTAGCCGGACTGAACCTTGGGGGTATCGCTGTTGTTCTATCCTCGATGTCAGACCGCTGCTGCAGAAGGTAAGGTCCACGATTGGACCGTACTAAACGTGTTTTGGGAGCCGGTGTTCAGCAGGGCTACGTCGAGAGTCGCAAAGGACTCTTGGAGGGTGTGACCCCTGGCGTTGGAGCGCGATGAGCCCCATTCCTCCGCCCAGGCGTTGAAATCGTCTGCGATCACCACCTGGGATCTGTGTCTCGCGTCCTAGGCTATCTCGTCTAGGATGTGGGTGAACTGCTGTAGTGTTAGGCGCGGGCGAACCTCATTCTCTACTTTATTTTTTTGCTTCAGGTTTACCGAGTGGGCATATATGTCTGCCAGCTACGTGGGCACTCTCAGCCTTGTTTGCAGCTGCACAGAGGAAGCACTCTGCACTCTGGCTTTCCGCATCTGAGACGAGGAGTAATTTATATTTTGTTGCTGTCTGTATTATTTCTGGGCTCGGGCAATCACGTCAAATTATAAATTCGGTTGAACAGACCCACAAACTCTGTGAGCTAGCTGCGGCAAATTTTTGTGAGCGGGAAGCAGAAAAACGGTTCGTTAAAAATCTTTCATTATTCTGCATAAAAAACGGAAAAAACATAACTCTTCCAATTATAGATTCATTTCTAACTTGTCAGCCATTCCATTGCTTATTAAAAAGTGAATTTTTCAGATTTGCAACACATTTGCTTTTGTCATGTGTAGATTTCGCAGTGGCTTACAAACATTTGACTCTGTCAAGCACTTTCTCCTTTCCCGACTCATATCGGGTCAGGCAGCAGCTTACAGCAACTTAATGTATATGTATTGTTTAGTGTAATGTTTATTTATTAGGCTTAAGTTTGTACAAATCCCTTAGTTGGTCGCAAGCCGACTTTCTCGGCCGTTCGACTCAACGGGCCTTTCTTTAGAGAGTTTTAGCTCCGCAATGTCTAGGTCGGGCCGCCCTCTCCATTATCGAGAGCTTTAGCTTCGCAATGACTAGTCGGGCCGTCCTTTCTGTACATAACATTGAGTCCCTGCATGCACCATAAGCTGGTCTATCTGTTTATCATCCGGGTTCATCTGCATGCAGAAATAAACATTTGTGACGTTTCAATACTTAAATTCGTCTTTGTATTTTGGTGCGGAATACGGCTTTGAAAACCCTCAATGACCAAACACTTAAGCTTTTGGGTTCTCCAACTGATCTTTTCAGTTGGATTTATAGCTACTTAACTGGACGTTTACTCGCTCCCTGCTGGTGTTACATCAGGTGGGCCCCAAGGAAGTCGTCTTTGAACTTTACTTTTCTTTGAACTTTACTGTTCAGTAACGATGTACGCCTTGCAGATGAGGATTAACCCCTCGAGAACACGCCGGTCACCAGCCACACAACGCCCAACTTCGGACTCGCTAGCCCGTATGCGCGGTGTATCCCCGGTGTAGCGAGAGCGCGACGCACGATCATCGACGGCAACTTCCAATCCTGCCATGCTAGCGCGTAAGTTCGGTGTTCCCAGGTGTAGTAAGAGGCGCAACAACCACTGGCAACTGCCAATCCTGGCTCGCTAGCGCGTATGCGCGGTGATCGCAGGGGGCGACCACCACAGGCAATTTACAATCCTGGTGCTAGTGCGTATGCACGGTGTCCAGGTGTAGCGGAGGCGGCAGTCGGCAGCTAATTCCCAATCCAGGCCCACTAGCGCGTATGCGCCGTGTTTACCGCATATGCGTGGTGGATCCCTGAGGTACCGGAGTTGCGAAGGTCCGTGGCCAACTCCCGCGTTTCAGAAGAGCGCTGTCCAGTCTTTGATCAGTCGCAGACGACCCAAGGGAGTGTTCCGTAAGGTAGGAAGGCTCGCGTGTGGCCAGCGAAAGGGCGACGGTTAGGGGAATCTAAGCCAACGCAGCACGAAGAATAGCAGCGGCGGCGATCGGTACACCCGGAATGACCAACAGCCAATTCAATCTTATAGACGATGCCAAAAAAGTCCTTTCTGAGCCACCAATCGCATGGCAGTGTACTAGGCCAACACTGTAGTATAAACATCTGATATCACCCTCTGTTAAGTATATATATTCTTGATCAGGATCACCTCCTGAGTTAATATGAGCATGTCCGTCTGTCTGTCTGTTTCTACGCGAGCTAGTCTCCCAGTTTTAAAGCTATCGACTTGAAACTTTGCACACACCCTTCTTTCTGTTGCACGCAGTATATAAGTCGAAATCCGGATCGGCCGACTATATCATATAGCTGTCATATAACTGATTGATCGGAAATGGTATAACTTTGGTGTTTTTAGAGTAAGAGAGTTTAAATTTGACATGAGAGCTATTTTTGGCCAAAAATTACGACATGCCAAATTTCATAAGGATCGGCCGACTATATCCTATAGCTGCCACATAACTGATTGATCGGAAATGACCCAACTTTCGTGTTTTTGAAGATAGAAAGCTGGAATTTAATACAGATTCTATTTTTGGTCAGTTGATCCAACCTACCAAATTTCATAAGGATCGGCCGACTATATCCTATAGCTGCCATATAACTGAACGATCGGAAATGACCCAACTTTCGTGTTTTTGAAGATAGAAAGCTGGAACTTGGTACAGATTCCATTCTATATTCCGGTTTTAACTGCCAGGGTATATCAACTTCGGCTCCGCCCGAAGTTATCTTTCCTTTCTTGTTTAAATTTGACCACGCCCATATCGGTCGGAAACGCCGTTTTTTTTGGCATACACTCCAATTTTAGATATACTGGGCTCAAATTTTGCATATATGCTTGAACTATTTTTGTCGAATTTCGTGGTTTTTGAAGTTAGCTCCATGCCTATGCCCACCGTCTACATGAAGAGTGGGCCATATTTCCATTTTACTTACTTTTTACTTAAACTTAAGTTTATCATAAAAAAAAACCAAAAACTTTTAGTTAATATAGTTCCATTAGTTATGCAATTGAACTTAAACCTCTAACAGCGTCGTCTTTTCGGTTGCTCTCCTCCCAAACTTTGAGGAGCGATGCATGAGAGAACTCATAAACTTCTGCAACAGGTATTGTTTTTTCAAAAAGAGCAAAAACCCATACTAAAACTTGATTTAATAGTAATTTGTTAAAATTTGTTAAAGAAATCCTTTTGACTAGATTTTCTAGACAGGCGGCCCGACCTAGACATTGCGGAGTTAAAAATCTGAAAAGAAAGGCCCGTAGAGACGAGCGGCCGAGAGAGGGTCGGCTTGCGACCAACTAAGCGATTTGTATAAACTAAAGCGTAACAAATAAACATTACACTAAACATTACATTAACACTATTTGTTAAGAGGAGCCCTAAATAAATAGGTCTTACTCCAATGAGCTTCTTATGGAAACTGATTTTATTCTGTACAATTCTCTTATAAGTAAGATACATGAAAATCTTAATTCTATTTAAAACTACTTATCAACGCACTGCACGCTGACCTGCTATGCGACCCTTTCTCAAGTGCGATAAGCGCAACACATATTTATACCCTTGCAGAGGGTATTATAATTTTGTCCAAAAGTGTGCAACGCAGTGAAGGAGACATCTCCGACCCTATAAAGTATATATTCTTGATCAGGATCACCTCCTGAGTTGATATGAGCATGTCCGTCTGTCCGTCTGTCCGTCGGTCCGTCTGTCCGTCTGTCTGTCTGTCCGTCTGTCTGTTTCTACGCAATCTAGTCTCTCAGTTTTAAAGCTATCGACTTGAAACTTTGCACACACCCTTCTTTCCTTTGCACGCAGTATATAAGACGGAACGGCCCGGATCGGCCGACTATATCCTATAGCTGCCGTATAACCGATTGATCGGAAATAGTATAACTTCGGTGTTTTTAAAGTTAAAGAGATCAAATTTGACACGAAAACTGTTTTTGGCAAACCATTACGACATGCCAAATTTCATAAGGATCGGCCGACTATATCCTATAGCTGCCATATAACTGAACGATCGGAAATGACCCAACTTTCGTGTTTTTGAAGATAAAAAGCTGAAACTTAATACAGATTCTATTTTTGGCCAGTTGATCCAACCTACCAAATTTCATTAGGATCGGCCGACTATATCCTATAGCTGCCATATAACTGAACGATCGGAAATGGTACTTGGTAGAAATATCAACTTTCGTATTTTTGAAGATAGAAGTTTGGGACTTTTTTTAGATTTTTTATTTTAGTTAATTAGTTTTATTATGATGTAATCATAAGGATCAGCCAACTATATCCGATGTTTGCGATATATATCCGGTTTTAACTGCAAGGGTATATAAACTTCGGCTCCGCCCGAAGTTAGCTTTCCTTTCTTGTTTTCTTTTAATAATTTGTGCAAGAATTATTTAATTTGAATTTGAAATATTTTAAAATTATTTAAGCTTTTATTTGTTATGTTCAACCTAATGTTTTAACATCCTGCAAGGGGCCACAAAAGTGCCTTAGTATATATATTTTTTCATTTTAGATGTACTTTGAAAAATTTATTTTTTCTTCGATTTAGTGGACTGTAATATTGAAATTTTTGTTTTACTGAGGGCTAATTTCTTTTAAAATTTTAATTTTTCTTTGTATAAAATTTAATTGATAATTAATATATTTTTTACCGATTTTTCATAATTTTTTAAATTGTAAATATTTTTTTATTTTTTATCATACCATACAGTTGTTAAATTTTCTTTTTTGATGCGTGTTCCTCCTATAGATGATGTAAAAGGATCCGCTCTTGATGCTGCTGATGGTGTAGCTGGTAGTTTTTTCTGCCGCTGATGTTCTTCTACTCGCCGGTGGTCCTGACGCAGAAAAATGCCAAAGACTTCAGCTGTCGTTGTTCCCAGGAACCCGACTTTTTTTTTTTGCTCGATATTTGGCCTTGAACACGCCGTATATTATTTTTAATATTTATGAATTTCCGGTGTTGTTCAAGAAAAATTTTATTTTTTTTTAAATTGAAATCTTATTTTTGATTTCCCACAACAAGTTGTGATTTTAACTCATTTGGATATCGCTTTGGATATCCGATGGCTGAATTCCAGCCCAAAGATTTTCCATAAATATTCCGATGTAAGGCCTCGGACAATCCTGAGCTAAACAAAAATTGTACTTATTGCTCGATGGCAATTCTCAACCTCTCTGTCCCTTACCACTTGGGGGGAAAAAACATAGGACTACGATTTTACACTCAGCTCTTTTATGCCCAGTTCGCAGCCGTCAATGCTTGAACACTATTTAAACATTAACATTAAGCCGCTGTCCTGGTGCTTGACGCGACAACACTTTTAGCTTTTAATGTTCGCTTTTATTGACTCACTAGCTGCAAGACGTGAACATTTTCCGGCGTTTTAAGGCTTAAAAAAAGCGAAACTGAACAGCTGACTTAAAAAGCGCCTAGAAAACTAGGGGTATTCCGAAAAAATCTATCAACATTTTTTTTTTATATCATTTCAGTAATAAAGATACCAAAAAATAAGCCAAATTCAATTATCTCAATTATAAAATTTTTGGACCATTGTGCAGTCTAATTTTTTCCGTTAAATCGGGGGATTAGAGACACCACACGATCGACCGATACTTCATTAGAGCCAAGTCTCTGACAGTATTAACGGTTAACAAGACGACCATAAATCGGCGATTTATCAAAAAATGCATCTGGGGTAACCTAATATAAGCGTAAAGACGCTGAACCACAATCGATTGAAAGCAATATAATAAAGCTTTATACATATAACAGTTGTGATGTTTTAAAACAAAAACTTGTGCTTAGTTTTTTTAAATAAATAAGTGCCACGCCAATTAGCTCATTGAGCAACATTAAAAGGAACGAGCGTAGAAGCTCAGTGAACCAAAGAAATTGCTTATACTCTTACTTTTCAACCCGCGATACCGAAATGGAAAAATCGGCGATCAAGAGAAACTCGGCTCTACTGACCGCTAAAAGCCAAAGGGCACGGTCTTGCTCACCTGCGCTGCTCACTCCGACTCCCGCATCATGGAGTTCGTAGTGAAAATCCCCTCTCCAATGGCGGAAACAAAATCGCTAATCATCTCACAGTAGTTTAAAGGTGGCTGTCCGCCTGGCGCATTAAAATAAACGAACAAAAGTGTAAAAATGAACCGTTTACTCTTAATGAAAACAAACATGCCTTTCGCTTTCACTAAAAGGTATGTAGATCCCTCAAGCGAAAGTAGTAAAAATATAAGATTTGATACATCTCTTGTTAGTGTCACACAAACAAGATTACAAAACACACAAACACATTACAAACACAAACAGCAAGGTAAAAAAAAAAAACAAGAAAGGAAAGTAGGGATGTCGGAAATATATCAAAATATCGATATATCGATATATTTTCTCTTAAAAAAATATTATTATCGTGATATTTTTTGGGCAAAAATAGTCGATAATAATATTTTTGAGTTGGTGTTCTCCGATATTTGTTGCGAAAGAAAGGAAATGCAGGTTTACTTGAGTATGCCATTTTGTAGTTGGGAGACAAATCCGTTGGAATTCTGGAACTCACAAATTTCAACGATGCCGATGCTAGCGAAGGTTGCTTTAAGTTTTCTTATCACGCCTGGAAGTTCGGTTCCATCTGAACGGTTGGCTTCTGCCATTAAATGTATTGTCTGTGACTCCCGTAGTCGAATGACAGACCAGCATATAACCGAAAGAGTTTTTTTTAAATCATTGAAGAAAGATTTATTTTGTAATTAAGAGTAATTAAGAGCATTAAATAAGAGAATTAAGTAATTAGAATTATTAAGTACATATTCCATGAATTCCATGAAACTTTTTTTTTTTGTATTAAGTTTTTTTTATAAATAAATTTGAATACAATGTCCTTAATAATTTTGTTATTTTTTATTTCAAAGAACTTAAATAAAAGTTGCTTGAGAGTGGGTATAAATATTTGTTGTTTTTTCAATTCACTTTTTAAATAAAAAAATATGTCTTATTTGCAGTTCATGGCGGATGAAAACACATATTAAAACCTTTTTTTAAATTTAAAAATAACCTTTTTTCAAATTTAGCTGACTATAAAAAATATCGAAAATACTCGATATATCGATTTTTTTGGGTGATATTTCTGAATATTATCGATTGATATTTTTTTCACAGCAAATATCATCAATACGATATTTTTTCAAAAACCAACAACCCTAAAGGAAAGCTAACTTCGGGCGGAGCCGAAGTTTATATACCCTTGCAGTTAAAACCAGATATATATCGCAAACATCGGATATAGTTGGCCGATCCTTATGAGAATAGTTTTATGTAATAGCAGGATAACGTTTATTTAAAAATGTGCTTAAAGGACAACTACTAAATGTTATTACATAAACTTTACTTATGAGAATATGATATGATAAGATATAGTCAGCCGATCGTTATGAACTTTCCAGATGAAATCAATAACAAGCGCTTATTGGATATCACCAGTACAAAGCGAGAGGAAGGGAGGAACCCTGTCACGAATACCCTAACTTTCTGCAACAATTAAGGAACCACTCTGGAACCTACCCCAAGGAATTACCATAGAGCTGGATGACTGTTCAACGGCAGCAAGAAAGTAAAGTCATAACACTTAATTTTAAATTACAAAACATTATCTATATAGATATCTATAGATATATAGATGTACCACCACTTATAACTCAAGAACGGCAGAAAAGACTTGGGTGAAAATTGGTTGAACAGACCCACAAACTCTGTGACCTAGCCGCGGCGAATTGTTGCGAGCGGGTAGCAGAAAAAAAGTTCGTTACACAACTTTCTGATTTTTGCTTTTGGAGGAGTAAATTGGTATGTAAATCGTCACCTTCCTACCATTCCCACCAAATTTTATTAATTAACTGGCTGACACTAATAAACCTTAGAACGATAATGGGTGTCATTTTTTTACACAGACTTTGGCCACACAGATGATGATGGCCAGCATATACTAACACGCTTAAAAATTTAACGTTTCTAGTCTAAGGGGACTAGAAACTTTTGTCGTCTTCTCCTCCTTTGTTCGATATGTGAACATAATAATCCCTTTAGAGCAGTGGTCGGCACGGCAATATCCCGCGGGCATAAGAAATTGCTCTGCCACACACACAGTATAAGTATGTGAAACGTCATGCTTACAGCCCACTTTCTGCTTTTCGTTACTAATACTAATGCGTT
This sequence comes from Drosophila bipectinata, assembly GCF_030179905.1. NCBI lineage: Eukaryota > Metazoa > Arthropoda > Insecta > Diptera > Drosophilidae > Drosophila > Drosophila bipectinata. The sequence continues at coordinate 13,253,937 of NC_091740.1, read as the reverse complement.
AAAATCATATCAATGTATTGAGTGCCGATCACTGATATAGATATTTTACTAAGGGAGAAAGTAATAAGTGTACTACTGAGCAGAAATTAGCTTTATTTAGACGCTTGAAAGCTTGAATTAGAAGATACCGAAGATGGAGATGGCAGCTATGATTTCACAGTTGAATACTTAAAGGGAAAAGACAACTATGTAGCTGATGCGTTATCATAAATAACCATCAAAGATCTACAAAATATAACTGGCAATAGCAATAAAGTCATAGATATAGAGACAATTAGATATAGACAATTTTTGCAAATATTTAAATATAAACAAGAAAGGAAAGCCAACTTCGGGCGGAACCGAAGTCGATATACCCTTGCAGTTAAAACCGGATATCGGGTATAGTTGGCTGATCCTTATGATTATATCATAATAAAACCAATTAATTAAAAAAAAAAACATAAAAAAAAAGTCCCAAGCTTCTATCTTCAAAAATACGAAAGTTGATATATCTACCAAATACCATTTCCGATGGTTCAGTTATATGGCAGCTATAGGATATAGTCGACCGATGCTTATAAAATTCGGCACGTCGTAATGTTTTGCGAAAAATAGCGTGTCAAATTTGAACTCTCTAAGTCTAAAAACACCAAAGTTATTCCATTTCCGATCAATCTGTTATATGGCAGCTGTATGATTTAGGCGGCGGATCCGGGCCGTTCCTACTTATATACTGCGTGCAAAGGAAAGAAGGGTGTGTGCCAGTTTCAAGACGATAGCTTTAAAACTGAGAGAATAGTTCGCGTAGAAACAGACAGACAGACGTACAGACGGTCATGCTCATATAAACTCAGGAGGTGGTCCTGATCAAGAATATTTATACTTTATAGGGTTGGAGTTGTCTCCTTCACTGCGTTGCACACTTTTGGACAAAATTATAATACCCTCTGCAAGGGTAAAAAATGCTAAGATTGAAGGACAATGAACAAGTCTACATTAAATATTATAGAAACCCTCAAAGTCAAATAAATTATATACAAGTACAAGTACAAAAATTAATCGACAATAAAATAGTAGAACCGTCTGTATCCCCTTATAACAGCCCACTTTTGTTAGTACTAAAGAAATCTCTTCCAGGGTCTGACAAGAAAAAATGGCGATTAGTAATTGACTCCCTTCAAATTAATAAAAAACTGTTGTCGGTCAAATTCCCGCTCCCTAGAATTGATGACATTTTTGATCAACTAGGAAAAGCAAAATACTTTCATGCCTTGACTTAATGTCATGATTCCATCAAATTGATCAAATTGAAAAAAGTTCAAGAGATATAACGTCTTTCTCAACAAGCAATGGTTCGTATCGCTTCAAGCGATTGCCGTTCGGCCTAAAAACAGCGCCAAATTCTTTTTAGAGAATGATGACTATAGCATTTTCCGGATTAGAGCCTCCTCAAGCTTTCCTTTATATGGATGATTTAATAGTCATTGGTTGTTCCAAAACACATATGCTCAAAAACTTAACTGATGTTTTTGAGAAATGTGGGAAATACCATCGTAAATTACATCCTGAAAAATGTTCATTTTTCATGCATGAAGTGACATTTTTGGGACACAAATGCACGGCTAAAGGAATATTGCCTGACGACAAAAAATACGACGTAATTAAAAATTACCCAGTCCCCCATGATGCGGACAGTGTTAGACGATTCGTTGCATTCTGCAACTACTACCATATAGACGTTTCACCAAAAATTTTGCCGACAATGCTCGTCACAAACCAAGATTACGTAGAAAAAATGTCAAATTCGAATGGACAGCTGATTGGCAGCATGCCATCAAACATCTCAAAACGGCGGTAATAAATCAGAATTTATTACAATACCGAGATTTCAGCAAAGAATTTTGCGTAATAACTGATGCAAGTAAACAAGCCTGTGGAGCAGTTTTAACTCAAAACAAAAATAGACTCCAACTTCCAGTTGCTTATGCGTCAAGATCGTTTACTGAGGGTGAACGTAATAAAATTACAACAGAACAAAAATTGGCAGCAATTCATTGGGTCATAACTTATTTCAGACCATACATTTATGGTAGACACTTCACTGTCAAAACAGATCAAAGACCATTAACATACTTGTTCTCAATGGTAAATAAAAGCTCAAAGCTAATGCATATGAGACTTGAAATAGAGGAGTATTATTTTACAGCCGAATATCTGAAGGGTAAAGACAATTTTGTAGCGGATGCGTTATCAAGAATATCCATTCAACAGCTACAACAAATAAACGGATCTGTAAAGAAAGTCATTACTAGATATCAAAGTAGTATGGGCAATAAAATATTAATTTCATTGAGAGTAGCGCCACTCAACCCGGTGACCCAAATAAAAGTAATAAAAGAAAAAGAAGCTCTATTGTCTATATTCCATGATGATCCAGTACAAGGACAAAAAAAACATTATTATTGGAAAGGTATGACCCAAGATATTACTGAATACATAAAAAAATGTCCAAAATGCCAAAAATCAAAAGTGACAAGAAAAATAAAAACTCCTTTAACATGAACTGATGCGCCAATAATAGACTCCATTGGTCCACTACCCAGGTCTGAAAATGGAAATGAATACGCAGTGACATTAATTTGTGATCTGACTAAATATCTAGTCGCGATTCCAATTCCAGACAAAAATGCTAACACAGTAGCAAAGGCGATTTTTGAGAATTTTATTCTAAAGTACGATCCAAAAAATTCGTTCATTACGGTCATGGGAACAGAATACATAAATTCTATAACAAATGATTTGTGCAAGCATTTACAAATAAATAACATACCATCAACCGCACACCACTGACAGTTGGAACAGTCGAAAGAAGTCACATAACTTTTAATGAATACATACTTTCATATATACCGGTTGATAATATTGATTGGGACATATGGATCCAATCTTTCGTTTATTCTTTCAACTCAACCCCATTTATGGCACATGACTATTTTCCATATGAACTTGTTTTCGGTAAAACAAACAGTTTACTAAATCATTTTAATAGCAAAGATAACATAGAACCCTTATTTAACATAGATGATTATGCTAAAGAAAGTATATATAGATTAGAAATAGTATATAAAAGAGCTAGAATTATGTTAGAAGAAAATAAGAGAAATAATAAAGAATTACATGATAAAAAAGTAAGAAACGTAGATATATCGGTAGGAGACAAAGTCCTACTTAAGAATGAAACAGGATAAAAGTTAGATCCAATTTATTTAGGAGCCTATACAGTAGAAAAATAAGAAGATAACGATAATATAATAATTAGGGATATTAGAAAGAAAAAAACAAATAGTACATAAGGATAGATTAAAACTTTTTAATAATTGAATTAAAACTCTAATATAAACAAAAAAATACAAACAATATAAAAAGAAAAGAAAAATGGGATTTAAGAAAAGAAAATTCAAAATAAAAAAATTCTTCTCTTTAATAAAAAAAAAAAAAATAAACTTCTTTTAAGAAGTTAAAAAATTAACTTTTTATAATTAAAAGTTAAGATAAATTAACCTTACTCTTAAGCGAACGGTCGAATTTTTGTGTGCACACTGCGTTTATGATAAATGGTGCCGTAAACCGGTTTTTACATACTTGAGAATCGATATTTGAGAAACTTAAGTTTTAACTTAAACCGTATGGCTTCGCGTGTGCTGTGGTATATTTGGAGGCGGATTAATAATTTAGTTAATTTCAATACCAAGCATAGCTCAGTTCTGTTTCCTCCTCTTCTTTTATTTGTCTTTTGTGGGCCATAGAGGTCTTATCTCTATTTCTGCAATTTTCCTTTGCCCTCTCCAAAGCTCCGGCTTCGTCTCCTTTTTGGCACAGTGGTTCAAGGTATAGTATTTTTTAACTTATTATATATATATTTTTTTAGCTTAATTATTAGAATGAAGTTTAAGCTCATATGTTCAATGAAGTCTTGTAACAAGACAATCTCCTAATCCCAGCCTACAATCCGTCTATCTATATGAAAACGTCATACACGCCAAGTGTGCCAGATTCACTTCCTCAGTTTCGGATGCCATTTCCCATAAGTGTGGTTTACATTATTGTTGTGATAATTGTCGTGCTGTCCAAGACGAAATGCGGTCGATCATGAGATCGAATGGATTTAAAGAGGCTTTCGTAAAATCAATGACCAGCTCTGTGCGGCGTCAGCAGCTTATTGGTCACCCAAGCGTAAAAAATCTGCGGTTTGTGATCCAACATTACCGCAGCCGCTCATATCTCTGGCCACCCCAAGGGCTGAACTAAAAACAATTCGCCGTCCAGATTTCTCAGTAAAAATGAGCAATTGTCCGATACCAAAGGTCTTAATGAATGAAACTGCCGTTAGAGTTACCCAACAGGGTATTCCACAGTCCGGTCCATCGGCACCGACTGATGCTGCAGTTTTTGTACGTGCACATTAAAACCCCTACATGCTGCGACACCAGTTTAATAACTTTGTAAACACTAAGCGTAAACATGTCTATCTTCTACCTCTGCTTCCGTTTTAAAATTCATCTACGTGAACACTAAGCGTAAGCATGTTTTTCCACCTCTGCTAACGTTTGAAAATTCATCTGCCTCCTCTGATCAGGCCGTTGACGATCTATCCGCAAAATTTTATCAAACAACTTATTCTCCGCCTAAAACGACAGATCAGCCTTTCACACACAACATTCAGTCAGCAAATCTTATTTTCTGTCCCATTTTCTCCGAGAATAGCTTATTATCTGATCTTCTCAGGGTCAAACTCGTTTATTCGCCAGGCCCCGATGGAGTACCAGGCTGTGTGCTAAAATACTGTGCCAGGGCTATGTCCAAACCTCTGAATAGACTTTTGAACATATCATTGGAAGGAATCTTTCATAATTCCCTTACATAAAAAGGGCAAAAAGTCGGATGCTGCCAACTACAGAGGTATCTCTAAATTGTCGGCAATTACAAAGTTATTTGAAAAATTAATTACTCTTCATTTTAGGGTTGTTGGTTTTTGAAAAAATATCGTATTGATGATATTTGCTGTGAAAAAAATATCAATCGATAATATTCAGAAATATCACCCAAAAAAATCGATATATCGAGTATTTTCGATATTTTTTATAGTCAGCTAAATTTGAAAAAAGGTTATTTTTAAATTTAAAAAAAGGTTTTAATATGTGTTTTCATCCGCCATGAACTGCAAATAAGACATATTTTTTTATTTAAAAAGTGAATTGAAAAAACAACAAATATTTATACCCACTCTCAAGCAACTTTTATTTAAGTTCTTTGAAATAAAAAATAACAAAATTATTAAGGACATTGTATTCAAATTTATTTATAAAAAAAACTTAATACAAAAAAAAAAAGTTTCATGGAATTCATGGAATATGTACTTAATAATTCTAATTACTTAATTCTCTTATTTAATGCTCTTAATTACTCTTAATTACAAAATAAATCTTTCTTCAATGATTTAAAAAAAACTCTTTCGGTTATATGCTGGTCTGTCATTCGACTACGGGAGTCACAGACAATACATTTAATGGCAGAAGCCAACCGTTCAGATGGAAGCGAACTTCCAGGCGTGATAAGAAAACTTAAAGCAACCTTCGCTAGCATCGGCATCGTTGAAATTTGTGAGTTCCAGAATTCCAACGGATTTGTCTCCCAACTACAAAATGGCATACTCAAGTAAACCTGCATTTCCTTTCTTTCGCAACAAATATCGGAGAACACCAACTCAAAAATATTATTATCGACTATTTTTGCCCAAAAAATATCACGATAATAATATTTTTTTAAGAGAAAATATATCGATATATCGATATTTTGATATATTTCCGACATCCCTACTTCATTTGCAACACCTTTGCTCTTCAATCATCTCTCCATGTCAGCATGGCTTCATTAAGCGTTACTCCACCACCATTTATTTACTGGAGTTGACATCCTTTGTCATAGATGGCTTTCGAAAGGGATTTCAAACTAATGTTATTTACACAGACTTTAGCAAAGCAATTGGTTCAGTTAATCACTGGGATATGCTGTGATTTTTCCCGCTTGGTCCGTGCTACATCTGGCGTCCCTCAAGTCATCTTGGCCTGTTACTATTTACTTTTTTTATTAATGACTTGCTCTCTGCTTTGAAGAGCTCTCTAATTCTTATATATGCAGAAGATGTTAAGCTTTGTCTTCAATACAAATCCATCTCTGCTCAATGCGATCACCAGTCCGATCTTAAAAGCTTTCAAGAATGGTGTTCAGCAAATGATTTGCAAAATGCAAGTTTATGTTTTTTTTTCGTTCTTGTCCTCTGTAGGCTACGTATTCTCTCTATAGGATGGCCTTAGAAAAATAAAATCAGGTTAATGATCTCGGCGTCCAATTAGACCAGTGGTGGGCAAAACTAACACATGTTTAAAATTTTAGTGTGTGCGTAGCAGAGAAAAACAATGAGAGCAGAGAATTCACTGAGCGAAAAAAACGTATTTTTTAATTTCATTTTTCGTTTTTCAAAAGTTTGAATGGGAACTAAAATAGTGTATTTTATTTCAAAGACATCGTTTCTAGCAACATTTCTTAAACAAATGAAAAACTACGCAGTGGAAACATTTTGATTAAGTTTGGGCTGTCAAATGAGTCAAAATGAGAGCAAATGAGAGAGCTTCTAAAAAAAATTGAGAATGCTCACACTATCACTGTGCCGGCAGCGCTGCGGCAGAATTTTCTACCCTATACTCGCGTGCTATGTAAAATGAGAGTTTGCCCACCTCTGAAGTAGACTCTAAACTTCAATTTGCCGACCATATTTCCACAATGGTTAATAAGGCTTAAGGTGTCCTTGGTTTCATTAAAAGGTAGTGAAATGAATTTAATGACGCCTACATTACTAAAAGTGTTAACGGATTTGTTATACCCTTGCAGAGGGTATTATATTTTTGTCCAAAAGTGTGCAACGCAGTGAAGGAGACATCTCCGACCCTATAAAGTATATATATTCTTGATCAGGATCACCTCCTGAGTTGATATGAGCATGTCCGTCTGTCCGCCTGTCCGTCTGTCCGTCTGTCTGTTTCTAAGCGAACTAGTCTCTCAGTTTTAAAGCTATCGTCTTGAAACTTTGCACACACCCTTCTTTCCTTTGCACGCAGTATATAAGTCAGAACGGCCCGGATCGGCCGACTATATCCTATAGCTGCCATATAACTGATTGATCGGAAAAGGTATAACTTTGGTGTTTTTAGAGTTAGAGAGTTCAAATTTGACACGCTATTTTTCGCAAAACATTACGACATGCCAAATTTCATAAGGATCGGCCGACTATATCCTATAGCTGCCATATAACTGAACGATCGAAAATGACCCAACTTTCGTGTTTTTGAAGATAGAAAGCTGAAACTTAATACAGATTCTATTTTTGGCCAGTTGATCCATCCTACCGAATTTCATTAGGATCGGCCGACTATATCCTATAGCTGCCATATAACTGAACGATCGGAAATGGTATTTGGTAGAAATATCGTTATAATTCCGATTATATTTATACCCTTGCAGAGGGTATTATAATTTTGTCCAAAAGTGTGCAACGCAGTGAAGGAGACATCTCCGACCCTATAAAGTATATATATTCTTGATCAGGATCACCTCCTGAGTTGATATGAGCATGTTCGTCTGTCCGTCTGTCTGTCTGTCTGTTTCTACGCGAACTAGTCTCTCAGTTTTAAAGCTATCGTCTTGAAACTTTGCACACACTCTTATTTCCTTTGCACGCAGTATATAAGTCGGAATGGCCGGGATCGGCCGACTATATCCTATAGCTGCCATATAACTGATTGATCGGAAATGGTATAACTTTGGTTTTTTTAGAGTTAGAGAGTTCAAATTTTAGGTGAGAGCTATTTTTGGCAAAACATTACGACATGCCAAATTTTATAAGGATCGGCCGACTATATCTTATAGCTGCCATATAACTGAACGATCGAAAATGACCCAACTTTCGTGTTTTTAGAAAGATAGTTTCTTCTAAAAAGAAGTTTTTAGAAGATAGAAAGCTGAAACTTAATACAGATTCTATTTTTGGCCAGTTGATCCAACCTACCAAATTTCATTAGGATCGGCCGACTATATCTTATAGCTGCCATATAACTGAACGATCGAAAATGACCCAACTTTCGTGTTTTTAGAAAGATAGTTTCTTCTAAAAAGAAGTTTTTAGAAGATAGAAAGCTGAAACTTAATACAGATTCTATTTTTGGCCAGTTGATCCAACCTACCAAATTTCATAAGAATCGGCCGAATATATCTTATAGCTGCCATATAGCTTCATAAGGATCGGCCAACAATATCCGATGTGTGCGATATATATCCGGTTTATGTATACACAAAAATTTGCCACTGGACACTAATTGAAACACAATCTTTAAAACAATAACACGACACATAATGACATAACAATTATTAAAAAAAAAAACTAAATTATAAAAAAAAAAACAAAAAACTCGATTCCATACAACTGGCAAATATTCACCTTGTAAAATGTGCTGCGCAGTCGCTTCAACTGTGCGTATTGGACATCAGCAAGCTAGATGACATCAGCCAAAAAGTTTCTTCATGACGCAAATTTTGTAAATTATTGCGTACAAAAAAGAATAGGTAAGTGAAAACTAAAGATTTTTATTTTAAAGGTTTAAAAATATTCAACCTGAGCAGACGTTGGTTGAACCTAGGGCAAAAAAAACGTGCCATGTCTCGATGTTGTTACGAGATGGAACTCTACATATTTAATTATTTTAAAACTGTTAGATTTAAAAGAGTTCTTTGCTGTACACCCTAGCATTAGTATTGATGCGGACTGGGATTGGTTGGAAGTATATATTGATGCGTTCAAAAACACATACGAAGCGACCTTAAAGTTGCAAAATACAAAATTATTATACAGCGAATTCTTCATAATATGCATGGAGCTTAAACTAAAGTGCGAGAAAAGCCAAAATAATATTAAAAAAAATTACTAGGACAGATCAGAATTCGAGAATGTAAATTGCTTGAAAATGATGCAATGTTAGCTGCAATCTACATTGATCCACGCGTTAATTTCATCCTTCAGCAAAAATTCTTAGCAAAGCAAAATATAAAAAAATTAGCACACCGTTTATTGGAGCTTAAGCAAGTAAGGCTACGTGTGTTTGAAGTTTAGGTCCTGTTTTATTGTTGCTAATAGTTATTAAATGTTTTAACAAAGTATATTGTCCTTGTCAAAAATATATTGTCCTTACACGTAGTAAGGCTACGTGTGTTTGAAGTTTAGGCCCTGTTTTATTGTTTTTAATTGTTATTAAATTTTTTAACAAAGTATATTGCCCTTGTCAAAAACTCACACTTGTACTAAACTAATATTTCAAAAAATATGTTATAATTCATTTTTTTTTTAAGGTGCATTCCTCAATACAAAATGCGCCATCATGCGAGGTTGATATCCAGAACAAAAAGAAGGAGTACAGATCCGACGATGATAAATGTGCTAACAAGGAAGAGTCTCTTTTTTACGCCTATTTGGATGGCGTACAAACAATCTCGGAAGTTAAAGAAGAAACTGCATCTAAAAAACTGGTCAAAATCTATGGTGACATAGAAAATTTCGACATTATGCATGGGCGTTTGCCACTGAATGTGAACATTTTGCAGTTTTTTAATGATATAAAACTGCAGTCGCCCCATCTGAGAGCGCTCGCACACGTAGTACTGGCTGTACCGGCGACTAAGGTGACTGTTGAGAGGGCTTTTTCAGCGCTTCACTACATTTTAAGCGAGCGACGAAGCTCTTTAAGTGCAGAAACTTTACATTCTCTACTTGTTGTTAAGTTAAATACAGAATAAATAATAAATATAATGTTAAGATTTAATAAACATGTTAAAGCTGTACTAGCATGAACTCTTTCTAATCCCGTTGGAATTTTTGGTTCCAAATGTTCAATTACCTCTTAATTTGTACTTTGATTATTATCTATGTTCTTATCGTACGTTCGCGACCCAAACCAAAGGAGGTGGATGAAACTTCATGTGTTAAGTCATTTTAGTGTAAACTATTGAAATTAAAAACAAGAAAGGAAAGCTAACTTCGGCCGGAGCCGAAGTTTATATACCCTTGCAGTTAAAAACGGATATATATCGCAAACATAAGATATAGTTGGCCGATCCTTATGGGAATATGAATATATAATCCAATTTATTATAATACAAAATCTAAAAAAAGTCCCAAACTTTGGTATCTTCAAATATACCAAAGTTGGTATTTCTACCAAAAACCATTTCCGATCGTTCAGTTATATGGCAGCTATAAGATATAGTCGGCCGATCGTTATGAAATTTGGCAGGTCGGATCAACTGACCAAAAATATAATCTGTACCAAGTTCCAGCTTTCTTTCTTCAAAAAAACACGAAAGTTTGGTCATATCCGATCGTTCAGTTATATGGCAGCTATAGGATATAGTCGGCCTTACGAAATTTAGCATGTCGTATTTTTTTGCCACAAATAGCGCTCATGTAAAATTTGAACTCTCTAACTCTAAAAACACCAAAGTTATACCATTTCCGATCAATCAGTTATATGGCAGCTATAGGATATAGTCGACCGATCCCGGTCGTTCCGACTTATATACTGCGTGCAAAGAAAAGAAGGGTGTGTGCAAAGTTTCAAGTCGATAGCTTTAAAACTGAGAGACTAGTTCGCGTAGAAACAGACAGACAGACACGGACAGACGGACAGAAGGACAGACGGACATGCTCATATCAACTCAGGAGGTGATCCTGATCAAGAATATATATACTTTATAGGGTCGGAGATGTCTCCTTCACTGCGTTGCACACTTTTGGACAAAAATATAATACCCTCTGCAAGGGTATTTTTTGCTCTTTAATTTATTGGCACTAGTTGCGTACGAACGTACGTTCGCGACCCCAGGAAATGCCCGTATACATACATATGCAGCGGTAAAATTTTCTTTTTCGCTCCAACCGTTGTCCGCTGCTACACATATATGTATGTATGTATATGCATTAGTTGTAGAAAATAAAGTACCCGGTACATTATTAGGATGATTCAATGCACGCTTGTATAGTCCAAGAAATAGAGAATAAGAAATTATGTATACCAACTTTTTCATTTTTCCTTCGCATACATTTTCAGTCACAAATAAAGTTCCGAAGCATACACACGGTTTTCTGATTTTGGTGGCTTCGAATTCTGCCGCTCAATAGGTTATGGGCCCAGGCACTAGAGAGTTCAAGTTATTCGGTGTGTGACTCAAGATTAAGAATAATGAGTGCTCTTTATTAAATTGATAAGTTAGAGGAGACAAACTATGACACGTGGAAAATACAGATGCGATCTGTATTAGTGCATTCCGGTCTGTGGAGTGTTACGTCTGGGGAGCTAACTGAAACGAATGTTCCGGAAGGACAACAGTTTGCGGCCTTGGACAGTAAGGCGTTGGCGACAATAACATTGAGTGTCAAGACATCTCAATTGGCCTATATCAAGAATTGCTTAACGGCTGTGGAGGCATGGACCAAGTTAAAGGAAGTTCATCAACCAAGCGGACCTGTACGAAAAGTACAGTTATACAAGAAACTGCTTAATAAACGGATGGAGCAAGGGCAGAGCATGACGACCTACATAAGTGAATTTGTGGAAATTCTGGATTATCTAACTGGAGTTGGAATAGACATAAACGACGAACTTTGCACTATCGTTTTGCTATCAAGTCTTCCAGAGCAATTTGAACATTTCGTGGTCGCTATGGAAACACGAGATCAGTTACCTTCGTTCGAAATTCTCACCATAAAGTTAAAGGAGGAGAGCGAAAGAAAAGGAATAACAGAGGAACGAGTCGACACTAAAGCATTTGCTGCAATGCACAAGCACAACTCACAGACAAAAACGTATGGACAGAAGAAACGAAAAAATATCGTTTGTTTCAAGTGTGGTGAGCAAGGGCACATTAAGTCCCAGTGTCGAAGAGAGGGTGAGGGAGATCATCGTATGGAATCAAGAAGTATGGTGAATCGACAAAGCAGCCTGTTGCACGCCTGTGACGTCAACAAAATTGACAATTCAACATGGTGCTTGGATAGTGGCGCAACAAGCCATATGTGTTGCGCAAGAGAGCTATTTACAAAGTTTGAGAAGCACACTGAACAGATCGGACTGGCCGATGCTGGTTTCCTTCAAGCAGAAGGTATAGGTGACGTCAAGATACAGACAGGCCAGTGCATGTTGACACTAAAAGATGTTCTCTACGTTCCGAAGATGACCGGAAATTTATATTCCGTGAGCAGTGCTGTCCAGAACAGGTGCAAGGTGACCTTTGACATAGAGAATGCCAAGGTGATGCAAGATGGAGAATGCATAGTGAAAGCCAAAAAGATTGGCAACTTACTTATTGTACTTATTTGAAGGTGGCCGAAGTAAATGTTTTGCCATGTCAGCTGTTGATGGAATTTTGCTACACAAGAGATACGGACATATTAATTTCTCTAGCTTGAAAGAGATGGTATCCAAAGGGATAGTTCGAGGAATAGATAATATTCGGTTGCCAGAGAATATTAATTGTAAAACGTGTATGGTTAGAAAAATCCATGTTCAACCTTTTCCATCTGCAACGAGTAATCGGGTTAAGGAGCTTTTGGATCTGATACACGCAGATGTTTGTGGACCTTTTCCAACACCATCCCTCGGAGGTTCCAAGTATTTTCTGACGTTCATTGACGATAAGTCCAGGAGGATTTTTGTTTATTTCCTGCATGGAAAGGACGAGGTGCTATCTAAATTCATCGAATTCAAGAATCTGGTGGAACGGCAGACAGGAAGAAGATTGAAGTGCCTGCGGAGTGATAATGGCGGAGAATTTGTCAATAAACAGTTTGACGAATGTCTAAAGCAGCATGGAATCGACAGACAGCTAAAAATAGCGTATACTCCCCAGCAAAATGGAGTTGCGGAACGGGCAAATCGTACGCTAGTGGAGATGTCAAGATGCCTTCTGGTCCAGGCGGGACTGGGAGATCGTTTTTGGGCAGAAGCTGTCAACACTTCGGTTTATCTGCGAAATCGTTCCCCTACCAGCGCATTAGAGAGTATGACTCCTATGGAAGCGTGGACGGGTAAGAGACCTTATGCAAAACATCTAAAGGTTTTTGGATCTCTTGCAGTTGCTCTGGACAAGGGTCCGAGGAAGGGCAACCTAAGGGAAAGGAGTACATTATGGTTGGGTATTCTGTTGCAGCCAAAGGTTATCGACTGTATGACCCATCAACTGGACAATTGGTCGAAAAACGGGATGTATTATTTGATGAACATCATGACGTGGCATCCAAGAATGATACGGTGACGATCGAGCTGGAGGACCTGGAGGAGGACCGTCAGCAGCAGGGACTCGGAGATGCAGAAGTCGTTTCTGACTCATCCATCGACGCCGACAGCTCCGATGATAGCACGGATCAGTACGAGAGTGCTGAAGAAAAGGGTGAGCATGTCGAGGAGGAGGCACGCAGGGGCCCCGGCCGCCCTAAGATCATTCGGACTGGAAAACCTGGACGTCCAAAGAAGCAGTACAATATCCTAGGCGCCCTTATTTCGGAAAATGTTCCGATTCCTTTAACTTGCAAAGAGGCGCTGGAGAGTAAAAATGCAAAGGAGTGGCGTGAAGCCATGGAAAGAGAATATGATTCTCTGGTTGCCAACCAGACTTGGCAAGTCACTGATTTACCCAAAAATCAGCGAGCCATTGGATGCAAGTGGGTGCTCAACGTGAAGCGTGATAAAAATGGCCAAATAGAACGTTTCAAGGCTCGACTGGTAGCAAAAGGATGCGCTCAGCCGTTTGGCGTAAATTACCAAGAAACATTTTCGCCAGTATGCCGATTGGAGAGTGTTCGCTTTATTATAGCACTGGCGGCGGAGCTTAAGCTACATCTTCATCAAATGGATGTATGCACCGCGTATCTCAACAGCGATCTGAGTGAGACGGTCTACATGAAGCAGCCGGAAGGGTACTCAGATGAATCGAATCCTGACAAAGTATTGCTTTTGAAGAGAGCAATATATGGCTTGAAACAATCAGGAAGGGCCTGGAACGAGAAGCTAAATGGCGTATTGGTCAATATGGGATTCGTTGCCTGTGATAACGAACCATGTTTGTACAAACATTGTGGCGAAGGTTATCTTGTACTAATCCTTGTATATGTTGACGATATAATTATAGCTTGCCAATCGCACGAGGATTTGCTGAAAATCAAGAGCAGCATCTCACAATCATTCGAGTGTGTTGACAAGGGTCAACTTAACCATTTCCTGGGCATGGAAATCGAACGAGACGGTGATCTTGGAGCAATTACTTTGGGACATACGCAATATATCAAGGATCTTTTGCATACCCATGGAAGTGATTTTTGCAAGTCGGCGAAGACACCTTTGGATGCTGGTTTCCAAGTAGACTGTACAAGCCCTCAATGCAAAAAGGTGGATCCCACTACGTATCAGTCCATAGTAGGAGAGCTTATGTGGCTAGCTCTTACAACAAGGCCAGACATATTGCATTCGGTGTCAAAATTGGCACAGCGGAATCAAAACCCGCATGCTGAACACATGGCTGGCATAAAGCACATCTTTAGATACCTCTCATCTACGATTGACATGAAACTACACTATCGGCAATATGGTCAGTCGTTCTGTGGATACGTGGATGCGGATAGGGCAGTCGATAGGCTTGACAGGAAATTATATACTGGTTACATCTACTTGTTAGCAGGTGGTCCGATTTCTTGGCGTTCGGAAAAGCAGCGAAGTGTGGCGTTAAGCAGTACCGAGGCGGAATACATGGCACTTTCGGCGGCATTTAAGGAGGCGATAGTCATGCGAAGGCTGATTATGGAGATCGGTTGCGGAGACAACGACACCCCGATCGTCGTGTATGGGGATAATCTGAGTGCGCAGGCGTTAACCAAGAATCCTGTTCATCATTCCAGAACGAAGCACATTGATATACGTTATTATTTTGTTAGACAAGTTGTAAAGAAAGGGCAAGTTTTGTTGAAATACAAATGTACAACTGAAATGATTGCAGATATTTTGACAAAAAATCTTCCTAAAACAAAACACGAAGAGTTTACAAAAATGTTTAATTTGTTTTGATAATAATTTTTTGTAAACAAGCTTGCATTGAGGAAGGGTGTAGAAAATAAAGTACCCGGTACATTATTAGGATGATGCAATGCACGCTTGTATAGTCCAAGAAATAGAGAATAAGAAATTATGTATACCAACTTTTTCATTTTTCCTTCGCATACATTTTCAGTCACAAATAAAGTTCCGAAGCATACACACGGTTTTCTGATTTTGGTGGCTTCGAATTCTGCCGCTCAATATTAGTTTGGCGCATTTTATTTTACCGGAACGCCAAGTGACGCGCTACCTTATAATTGTTAGATATACGGTGTCTATTTCGGTGTCATTGGCAACCAACTATTTTTTTGGATACTCAGTACCTCGACTATCAACATTATTAGACTATCAATTAATTAATTCATCTTTTTCGCCATATTAATTAATTACACAGCTCCACAAAAAAAAAAAAAAATTCAGAGATCAGACCATACCTCCTATATGGATTTGGGGTCGCTGAATCCGAATCCGTGGTCAGTTGGTCGCCATCACGTCAGGTTTTCGAGAAAATAACGGTTGAATAGTCGAAAAACGCCGTTTTTGGCCATTTTCGAAAAATCGTACCGCAAAATTCTGATGTGTTACAAACCTAATTCAAAATGGAAATGAAAGGCTGATTTGTGATCTTTAAAACGAGCTCCATGCCAGTTTTGCAAACGAGCTCCAATTTTTTGCATGCACCGTTAGGACAGGGGGTGCGTTTATATGTAGGCATCCTAGCAAAAAATGTATGCCGAACACAAAAATTTCAAAATTCAGCATATTCAAATAAAACATGGTACCCGGGGGTTTTTGGGGTCGCTGAATCCGAATCTGAGGTCAGTTTGACGCCATCACGTCAAGTTTCTTCATAACCTCAAACAAATAGCGTCAACCCAGAAAACGCCTTACCTAAAATAACCAAACGCAAGTTAACCTAAATTAACCTATCTAATTCTAAGTTAACCTAACCTAAAATTATTCAACCTAACTTAATCTAAATTAATTAAAAATGGAAGCAAGATTTACTGGTCCTTGCTTCTCTTGTGATACCTCACTTGTTTGCATTCAAACGATCGACGCAGGGAACGTCGCTTACAACCTTTCTTGTCTTTCACATCATCCCGTTTCAGACTCCAGCAATAGTCTGCCATCATATTGACACCCCATTTTCCTTGATATCGCTTTTCCATATCCCGCATGTCTTGATGACACCTTTCTCCATGTTCTTCGCTGAAGTCGCCTAGTTTTTCTGGAAAGAAATCAATATGTGAATCCAAGAAATGCATTTTAACAGTCATATTGCAACCTAGAAGATCAAATTTGTTAATCATCTCACTTACCATCTTCTTGTATTTTGGGCTCTTCTTATTCCCTAGAAAATTTTGGCAAACATCGCGAAAATTTGTCCATGCAGCTTTCTCCGTTTTCGTCATATGATCTGTAAAATTACCATCGTTAAATAGTATCCGAATTTTTGGGCCGTCAAAAATACCTGCTTCTAATTTTGCCACACTGAGCGTAGGCATTTTTTTTGCAATGTATTCAAAACATTTGCCAGTCTTATCCAAAGCCTTGACGAACTGAGACATTAGCCCAAGTTTCAGATGTAAAGGTGGCACTAAAATGTTTTTAATACATCTACGAGAGGCGCTTTCAAAACATTAGGTGATCCAGGTTCCAAGGACTTACGTTCTGGCCAATTCTTCTTTTTATAATGATTTGATCGATCTCTGCTATCGAGGAGACATAAAAAGCAGGGATATTTGATGTTACCACTTTGCATTCCCAGGATGATCCCTATAATTTTCAAATCACCACATAGAAGCCAGTTATGATCAGAGTATTTTATTTTATCAAGAACTATACTCACGTTTTCATACGATTCCTTCATGACTGTAGAATGAGCTATAGGTATCGGAGCTAGAACGTTCGTGTTGTGGAGTAGTATAGCTTTTAGACTGCGAATTGATGAGTCTATAAAAAGACGCCACTCTGTCGGCTTATATACATTATTATTTTTTAAACTATTTATCAGTCCGCTGATATTGTCACAATATACTAAATGTAATGTTTCATCTTGGATAAAGAATTTCCTCAGTTCTCGCTCACGATTTCTATATACAGTAACGCTTGTTCCTTTATCCAAGAGATTTTTGAATTTTAGCCTTGACGCCAAAAGCTCATGTGCTTCCTTTGACAAACCCAGCTCTCTAACTAAATTGCTCAATTCAGATTGACTGAATTTTTGCGGTATTTCATTCCTTTTTTTGAATTCTTCATCAATTGATGCCACATCACTGTCTCCATCGTATTCTTCTTCGCTTGCATCAGGTGCTGGATCATCGGAGACTTTTTTACGACGACCACGTTTTTCCAAACCTGAAGCGTTAGCTGGTTTCACTTTATCTGTGTATATATACTTAATTTGATGTCTGTTTTTGGAATTAAATCCCGCTGTAATTGTCATACAGAAGAAACAATCTTCTCTTCTGTCTGGCCTGCTCCATATAACTGGTGATGTGATATTCAATTTTGTAAGGTCCTTAGAATTGTGACATATTCTCATAATGTTGAAGCAGTTGAAACAGACAATATGAGGGACCCAGTTCTCATTTTGATTTGAAATTTTAGATGAATAACAATATTCGTATGCGTCGTGGACAGTATCGTTAATTTTTTTTCGAAACTTAGAAGCAGAAAACAACCCGCAAACATAGCAGAAACTGTCCGGTTTGCTTACATCATCGTGAACGTGTCTTGTAGTGTTATACTCCGTAGAAGCCAAGGACTCCACATCTACGAAGCTGCGGTCACATGATGACGACGCCTGCGGGCCCGCTTGCTCACCCTGACCAGCCGCCGATACTGGGTATACCTGCATCGTAACTTTTTTCCGTGTGATTGCCATGACGGCTTTAATATCGTTGTCTAGGGTCTTTGCCGGATCTGCAGATGACTCCGTTGCCCGCCGTCAACCACGTGGAGGTGCCCTAGTTTGCAAACACACGAAACACACTCTTCACTTTTTTTGAGGTTATGAAGAAACTTGACGTGATGGCGTCAAACTGACCTCAGATTCGGATTCAGCGACCCCAAAAACCCCCGGGTACCATGTTTTATTTGAATATGCTGAATTTTGAAATTTTTGTGTTCGGCATACATTTTTTGCTAGGATGCCTACATATAAACGCACCCCCTGTCCTAACGGTGCATGCGAAAAATTTGGCATGGAGCTCGTTTTAAAGATCACAAATCAGCCTTTCATTTCCATTTTGAATTAGGTTTGTAACACATCAGAATTTTGCGGTACAATTTTTCGAAAATGGCCAAAAACGGCGTTTTTCGACTATTCAACCGTTATTTTCTCGAAAACCTGACGTGATGGCGACCAACTGACCACGGATTCGGATTCAGCGACCCCAAATCCATATAGGAGGTATGGTCTGATCTCTGAATTTTTTTTTTTTTTTTTTTTTTGTGGAGCTGTGTTATTATTTCGTTTTCGCCAGATATTAAATTAAATATCTTTTTTCGTTTGGTTTCGTTTTTGTATTTAATTTATTAATTAAATAATTAACAAAAAAAAAATTGTTTATCAGTCAAAAATTTTTAATTTTTACTAATTAACAAAATAAATTAAAAAAATTTTTATTTAAAAATAAAAAACAATACATTTTTAAATTTTTTATCGTTTTCTGTTTCTTAAAAAATAAATAAAATCAGAAAATGGAAAGTAACAAACAGAAACCAAAATCCACGACTCTTGATGACTTAAGAAGAAGATTAAATGTCAGGGTAAAAAGCATTCGCCGGTTAGAGGAACGTTTGGAAGCTGGGTCAGTTCCTTTAGTGAAGACCGAGCTAGAGTGCAGGCTTCAGGTTTTAAATGAGACAATATTTAAGGCAAATGAGTTGAAGACCAGATCGAGCAATTAGATGAGGAAGATGAATTCGGAGCCCAGTTCGAAGAATTAGAGATAACAACTAAGGCATGGGTGATTTCATTATTAAATGCCTTCACGTTAGCTAAAGAGTCCCCACCAACTACTGCAATTTCTGCAGCCCCAACTCGAGCTCGACTTCCCAGTTTGGCATTGCCAAAATTCAGTGGAAACTATTCGGAGTTTAAAAATTTCAGTCTCTGACTTACACTCCGAGTGTACGGTTGTCTTGCATACGTTGATCTCGTTTGTTATCTTTCATTATTACGATCAGCACATCGTGCTATCTAAATAAAGAGCTAAAAGTTTTGTCGATTGAAAGTGCATATTATCATAAACATAAAACGTCAAAAGACAATTACTGGCGATGCTGTAGCATCAGCCGCTATTAACAAAATGCCACGTCAAAGGAAAAATATTACTGTGAACAAAGCTCTTCATGACGAGTTCACAAATTACTGTCGTCCGCTTCAAACTATTGAGGACAACAACAACATTGATGACGTCGTAGAGGAACCTGAAGTCGTCCCAAAAGAGGCTACTAAAATGCCACCTATTACTGTCCTTAAACAGACTGCCAAGTTCCTACATGATGTTCTCATCCGCATTAAAATAAGTGACTACTATATCAAAACCATATCTATTGGTATCAAAATTTTCACCACAGGTGAAGAAAACTACAATAAAATTTGCACTCAACTGCGTGATCTCAAATGCGAATTCTATTCGTACGACTGCAAAAAGACCAAACCTTACAAGGCGGTACTTTCTGGTCTTGACAAACTACCCAATGCTGACGTCAAAACTTTGCTTAATAACATGGGCCTGAAATGCATTGTGTAGTAATCTCTATGTAGTCTATTTCGCTAATAAAAGCATCACTCTGCACCAGCTACGCAAAGACTACATATATATAAACCATACCAAAGTACGATGGGAGTACAAATCAAAACCAAGCAGCAAACTGACACAATGCTACAATTGCCAGCTTTATGGACATGGATCCATGCATTGCGCTGTAAAGACCTCTTGCGCCCACTGTGCCGGCCCACACAAGACCTGACAGCACCAAACTAAAATGCGCAAACTGCAAAGGCCTCCTCCGACCCTCAGTGCCCTTGCCGACTTTCTTATCAATCGCTTCTCCAACGACGATCGTCCAGCGGTAATAGTTTCATCAAACCGAGGTACGAGAACCAAACAGTTCGTGGAGCAAACCGAAATAAGTATGCTCGTATCAGCCGTACCAAGACAGCACTCAACTCCGATTCAGCCGCCCAATCTTCCTCCATTTTCATACCTTATGCTCGTATCAGCCGTACCAAGACAGCACTCAACTCCGATTCAGCCGCCCAATCTTCCTCCATTTTCATACCAGAGCTACAGAAATGCAGTCGTAACCAACGACTCAAATCCACCGAGTTCTCCCGACCTTTTTACCATCGACGAAATCACAGCTCTTACGACTGAGCTCATAAATACACTGAGTGCCTGTACCTCAAAAAGCGAGCAGTTCAATATAATAACTGAACTTGCTATCAAATATGTGTACTCCAATAAGTAAATCACTCACTCATATTAATATCATGGCATGGAACGCTCGTGCCGTCAGTAGTAAACGTCTTGAGTTAGTTAACTTCCTCACTAAAAACCAAATCCATGTTTGTCTTGTTAGCGAAACATGGCTAACGGATAAAATTAAACTGTCTATACCAAATTATAAAGTTTACCGAAATGATCGTGGTACCACAAAAGGTGGAGGTGTTGCGATTATAGTAGAGAACAGTATTCAGCATGAACAAATCAATAGTAAAAAGACCCATCTTATAGAAAACATTGCTATAAAGATAAACATTGACTCCAACAATTCTCTCAAAATATATTCAGCCTATTTTCCTGGTGCTTCAGCTAAATGCCTAAACAATCCATGCAACTTTCCTATAACAAATAAACACATAAAAACTATGTTCAGGGCCGACCTAGTAAAATTTTCACAAATTGATGGCCATTACATATTGGGTAGTGACTTGAACTGCAGAAATCGTTTATGGAATTGTGCCAGAGCTAACTCGTTTGGAAATTGCCTTCATGAGCTTTTGTCAACAAGAAAATTCTCGCTTAGTATAATCCAAAGATCCAACCTATATACCAGCTAACTTTAGTAGCAAGCCTTCAACTCTTGACATTTTCCTTACAAATTCACCGATAAATTTCTCCGAGCCAATTGTACATACTGATCTCTCATCGGACCATTTACCAGTACTTTGTAAGTTTACTAAAGGAGTTCATTGCAAAAATGTTACACACTTGCAATACTCCAAAGCAAACTGGAAAAAATTTAAGCATATCCTCAATGTTGCTACCTTAGCCAATCTTGAAGCTCTTTCGGATTTTGAAGCGGAGCAAGAAGTAATAGATTTAATGGTCAATATTCTTCAAGCTGACATACATAATGCAATAAAGCAGTGTGTACCGGAAGCGCCTATTAGGCCCATAGTTCTGAAAATTCCACGATGGATAAAAAATATTATCAGTGATAGAAACACAAATCAAAGAAAATGGATTAGAACCAGACAACCCATCTTTAAGGCTAGGGTAAACTATTTAAACCACATGATTAGCCAGAAAATATTTGAGCTTAACAATGAAAAATGGAATCTTAAACTGTCTAAATTGGACAAGAATTCCAGACCATTTTGGAAGCTTACTAAAATTATTAAGAACAAAAAACAGTTTATCCCAAGTTTCCTTCACAATAATATAGTGTTTACTACAAGAGCAGAAAAAGCAGATATCTTAGCAGAAGTTTTTGAATCAAAACATCACATTACTGACAGTTTCTCTGACTGTTAGACTGTTGACATACCTCAACTGAAGTCCAAAACACTTTAAGCGAATTTAACAATATGAATGACCTAACATTCACACCTGAAATCACTTCTAAGGATATTGACGTCATAATAAAGTCACTAAAAAATAACAAATCACCTGGCATTGATGAAATTCCAAACATTTGTCTAAAAAACTTACCAAAAAACGCGATAGACTTTCTTGCTCTAATCATGAATAAATGTCTTCAAATTGGTTATTTCCCCAAAAATTGGAAAATTGCTAGAATAATTCCAATTCCTAAGCCAGGGAAGCCCCCGGATTGTCCAAACAATTACCGTCCGATAAGTTTGCTATGTGGTTTTTCAAAAATTTTTTAAAGATTAATTAAATCTAGGCTCAATCTCCAATATGGCTTTCGTGCTTTTCTGAACTGTATTCACCCACTTGATCAAATCACTAACTATATAAAGGAAAGTTTTGCACGAAAAGAGTCAGTTGGCATGGTAACGCTTGACATAGAAGCTGCTTTTGATACTGTTTGGCACAATGGTCTAATCCATAAGCTTATCACTTGTAACAGCCCAATATATTTAACAAAGATCATCCAAAGTTTTCTCTCAAATAGGTACTTTTACGTCAGTCTTGATGGTACTAATTCGAATAAAAAACTAATCAAAGCAGGTGTCCCACAGGGCTCTGTGCTCGGACCAGTTCTTTATAACATTTACACCTATGACATCCCCCTATTTCAAAGATGTCATACACTTATATTTGCCGACGACACAGCCCTGTTTAGCTCTGGCACTACTTATAATTCGATAGAAAATGAGCTCCAAATGTCCTTAGATGCAATATCTTCTTATTTCTATAAATGGAAAATTAAAATAAATGCCTCAAAACCAAAATCCATTTTCTTCACCAAAAAACGGAAACTGTGTTTTCTGCCAAATAGTGAACTTAAACTAAATAACACTGACATTAAATGGGAAAACTCCATAAAGTATCTTGGCATTAATTTTGACAAAAAACTTATTTTCAATGGCCACATAAGTCATACCATTGACAAAATAAATAGGACCATCCGAATATTGTACCCTTTTATAAATCGCAGATCAAATCTGTCAATTCACAATAAGCTGACAATATACAAACAAATATTTTTACCCATAATGCTTTATGGATCTGAAATCTGGGGCTGTAGTGCCAAGACCCATATAAATAAATTACAACTTGCTCAAAATAAAATCTTAAAAATGATCTATAATTTACCTTTTTTCTATGCGACCAACCGTCTACACTTAAAAACAGATATTAAAATGATCGATGCATTCATCTCTCATTCAACAAACAAATTCAACATTCGCAAATCCTATATCGCAGATCCGCGTGCTGACAGGTCCTTCCCTTCCTAGTATTACGCTAGTAACCACGAAGCACCAGTCTTAGTTTTATCTTTATTCTTTAAGCCCATTGAGCCAAGTTTTACCATTTTCTTGGGTTATTAAATGTAAATAAAAATGAACAAATAAATATTAAATAAACAAAATATAGAATATTATAGTTGTAAAGATAGTTAATAGGTCTAAACTCTAAGTAAAAATTTTTTAGCTTTAAACAAAATTGAAAATGATATTGGAAAATAAAGCAAAATTATTGAATTGAATTAAAAATTTCATGAGTCTCTTTGAGACATTAGTAGACAAGGATGTGAACATTCCTGTTATCAAGAAATTTAACCATTTAATTTCTTGCCTCTATGGTGAAGCCTTAGGAACTATCAAGGCATTCAAAGTCACCGAGAGTAATTATGACAAAGCTATTGCTAGTCTAAAAAGAGTTTAAGATAACGAATGTCTCATCTTTCAGAACCAAATAAGCAAATTATTCAGCCTTCCGAAAGTTTCCCAGCCGTCTGCGTTGTCGTTGAGAGGTCTCATCGACACAGTGTCATCGATCTATGGGTCACTATTAACCATAGGAGATGACACTAAAATTGCAAATTCAATGATCATTCACTTAGTTTTGAGTAGAGTAGATCCAGTGACCAGAGAAAATGGGAAAAGTCACTGGATTATGAGGAATTGCCGCTGTGGTCCGATTTCGAAAAAATATTAAATCGAAGGTACCAGCACCTGTCCGCTGAAGAGACAGGCAAGCTAAAACAGGAGAAAACTAGGTTCGGGAAGCAGCACAATAGGAGTTCGTTGGCTTGCTCCGCTTCCAACAAACAAGCTTGCTGTTGTTGCAACGCACAAGACCACAAACATCTGCACCGATTTACTGTGACCGAAAATAACTTGGCGTTACCACCACCAAATGAACATCCTCCTCCAGCGCTATATCTTAAAAGGCCCTTCTACGTCACATGCTTTGCATGCGTTATCTCTAGAAAGGGTTTGTTTAGCGACGTCGATCGTAAGCGTTAGAACTTAAAATGGCGAGCACATATTGGCCCGAGCATTACTTGACTCTGGGTCACAAATGAACTTCATTGCTGAAGAACTTGCTCAACGCTTACAGATCCGTAGGGAGGAATCGTGTATCAGCTTGCTTGGAATTGGTCAAGCTAATTCCCAGGTTAAGAAAAAGATACACACTGTGGTAAAGTCAACAATTAATGGTAGTGAGTTTCCGTTCGACTTTTAGATTTTGAGAACTATCTCGGGTTATCACCCTGACCAGTCAGTGAACGTGAAATATTGGGACCTACCAAAGAACTTGCCTTTAGCAGACCCATATTTCTACAAACCTCAGCGGATAGACATGTTAATTGGAGCTGAGTCATTTTTCGAACTGTTGTCCGTTGGCCAAATAAAACAAGGTCCAAACCATCCCATCCTCCAAAAAACTCTTCTTGGATGGATAGTATCGGGAAAATATAAGGCAAATACCTCAACTCTTCAACAGCCTGTTTCTAGCCTGAATTGCCAAGAAGAATTATTCGAGTCGAAAGATGGCAATTTGAAAAAATTCTGGTCATTGGAAGAAGTACCAACTTCGAAAAAGCTTTTGTCACCTGAACAAGAGTTATGTGAGGAACATTATCAGAAAAATACGAACATATCAGATTTGGGAAACTCGTTCGAGGTAGCCAAACGCCGTTTTTTGTCGCTCTAGAGAAGATTATCTCGAGATCCGAATTTAAAGAAAATGTATGTGGAATTTATGGTAGAATACGAATCCTTAGGTCATATGTCCCCTACAAGCGATGATATTCTTGGTACTCCACACTACGTCATACCCCATCAGTGTGACTTATGGCCTCAAAGCACATCGACCAAATTACGAGTCGTGTTTGATGCGTCTTGTAAGACATCAACACATAAGTGCCTTAACGATATGTTGATGGTTGGTCCTACCATCCAGGAACAGTTGTATTCAACTCTTCCTCGGTTCCGGCTGAACAAATTCGCTCTGATAATGTGAAGGAAAGACCCATCAGAGTCCTTGAAACTGTGCAAGCTCAACATCGTTACATATGGCACTGCGCCAGCCATTCCTGGCCATAAGGTGTTTGAAGAGGTTGAGTGAATCTGTGAAAAATACAATCCCTCGAGCTGCCGAAGTTATTGGGTCCGACTTTTACGTCGACGACACGTTAACGGGTGCTGGTTGCATTGAGGAGCTAAGGACAATTAAGTCTGAAGAAACTCAGGTTCTTCAAAAAGCTGGGTTTAAATTAAGCAAGTGGTTTTCAAACTCGCCTGAAGTTACTGCATCCGAGAGCACGGTTAAACCAATAACACTTTCGGACTCAGAACTGACTAAAGCATTAGGAAACGCTTGGGTTCCTAAAGAAGATGTATTTAAATTTGAAATTGATGTTTCAGTCATGGGCAAAAAGGCCACCAAGCGGAACATCCTTTCGGTGACATCGAAGCTGTTTGACCCCCTTGGCTTATTAATCCCTTTACTCAATGAGTCAATTCCAACAGTCAATAGAAGACATCTTAATTCCCAGATTGGTGTTTACCAAGCCGATGTCACCGATTCAAATTCATGCCTTTTCTGACGCATCGATGAGAGCCTATGGAGCCTGCGTCTATATTCATTGCGAATCTGCAGAAGGTATTAAAGTTTCATTGTTGACGGCAAAGTCCAAAGTAGCGCCGCTCAAGACAAAGACGCTCCCCCGTCTTGTGTTATGTGCCGCTCACTTTCTCGCAGATCTCTGCCGCAAGATAAAGCCTCTAATAAAAGTTCCGATCGAACGAAGTGTATTTTGGTCGGATTCAGAAGTAACTCTTCATTGGATTCATTCCCATCTATCGTCGTTGTCAACGTTCGTATCAAATAGAGTAGCTGAAATTCAAGATTGGTCAGATGATAGCACGTGGCGGAATGTACCAACTAAACAGAACCCGGCAGATATAGTGTCCAGAGGTGGAGACGTAAAGGAGACTGTAGAATCGATCTGGTTTACAGGTCCATCGTTTTTAAAGGAACCGGAAAATAAGTGGTCGACGAGCCCCCGGTTTGATCTGTCACCAGAACTTCTACAGATGGAAGCGAAAAACAATGCGGTCGAATTAACCGCAATCGTATCTACTTAGATACGTAGATTTATTGGAAGTGATAGAAGGTTATTCCTCTCACCTAAAACTGCTGCGAATGTTCGTTTATATGTTCCGCTTTATAAGGAAATCGAAGAAATTAGAAGTGAAGTCTGATATTGTCGCTCACCTGTCGAATATAATGAAGCCTTTAAGAACATAGTCGAAATAGTCCAAGAGCACGAGTATCAAGATGAAATAGAAAAGATCCGGAAAAATTTAAGTGTTAGCCCTAGTCTACAAAAGCTAAATCCCTTTCTACACGAATCATCAGAGGCTGGGCTTACCTTTTCGTTGTTGCGGGTTGGGGGGCGACTAGCTAATGCTCCTATACTGTACGATGTCAAGTTTCCAATATTGTTGACTAAACGCTCTCAATTTGTTCAGAGCTAGGTCCGATACTTGCACGAGTCGAATTTTCATGTGGATCCACGAGCACTAGTGAGTCTTTTGCGACAGCGCAATTGCAAGCCTCGTTGATGACTCAAATCGTGGGTGATTTACCCCTAGATAGAATTCGTGCTCTCCGCTCATTCTCCATATGTGATGTTGATTTTTGAAAACAACATTGAAAATTCGTGGTAGGCCACCCTATAAGTCCCACAGTCCCTTATTTGTTTGTTTTGCGTCAAAGGCAGTTCATTTAGAAGTAGTTTGCAACCTTTCAACTGATTCCTTTTGGTTGGCTTTTCAAAGGTTCATTGGGCGCCGAGGATGTCTGCAGACTGCGACAACGCGACGAACTTCGTCGGAGCGAGTCGCCACTCCGTGAAGCTTCGTGGGAGAATCGAGGACGAAGTCGACGCGGCCACACAATACGCATCAAAAAACGGATGCGTATTTGCGGCGGGCGGCGGGCTCCGCACATGGACGGACTATGAAAGGCAGTTGTAAGGTCTGCAAAACACCTACTCCTACGAGCGGTAGAGAACGCCAGGCTGACCGCGGAGGACCTGCAGACCGCGGAGGACCTGCAGTCAAGGCCGTCCTGAACTCACGACCCCTGGGGGCTCTGAATCAGGACCCAAGCGATGGCGAGGCGCTTACTCCCGGGCACCTGTTGACAGGCGGGCCGCTCATCGCCTCACCAGTGCCGCGGAACCCGGACCAGCAGGGTCTAACGTGCTTAATGCGATGGCGGCTTGACTCGTCAATCAAGAAAATGTTTTGGCAGCGATGGTCCCGGGAGTACGTCTGGAGCCTACAGGCGCGGTCAAAATGGTCGAACAAGGAGGACGACATCCGGACGGGCCAGCTGGTCTTGATCGCAGAGGATCACCAGCCGCCACAACAGTGGCTTACAGGAAGAGTAGGAGCAACGCACGCCGGCGCGGACGGAAGGGTCAGGGTCGCCGTCGTCAGAACTAGCTCTAGAGCGGAGTATAGGAGAGCGGTCTACACGCCGGCGCGGCTGCCAGTTGGTTGAAGCCTGATGGAGGCCTTCAACGGGGCCGGTGTTAATGGATTTGTTATTATTATTGAAGTAGTCGTAAATTTGAAGTATAGTTAATAGTTAAATTGTATTTGTAGTTGTTAGTTTCTAAAATTACTCTAGGATAGCTTAGGGCGGAGCGGGAGCAAAAACTCATATTAGCTCTTGTGCGAATTCGTCCCGCTTCGCCGCAATAGATAAGTTAGGCTTAAGATTAGAGAAAAATATAATCGGAATTATAACGTTGAAGATGCAAGATCCTTTTTTTGTTGTCGTTTTTCGACCTTTTTAAATATTCCCACCCACCACCCACCCTTTTTTGTTATTTTTTTTTAAATATTTAGCATTACAGTCCACCCAGGGGCGCCAAAATAAACAAAAAGCTTATTCATTTCTTTGATCCGTCCGATACTGGAGTACGGTTCATGTGTCTGGAGTCCCCAATATGCAGTACATCAGGACCGCATAGAATCCGTACAAAATAATTTCTTGACATTTTCCCATAGAGGTCTGAACTGGGGATGGGGATGTAAATAGCTAGCATTTACTAACACGCTAAAATTTTAACATTCCTAATAGAAGGACTATAAACTTTTCTATAGGACTATAAACTCACTATTGTTCGACATATGCACCGCACGACCCTTTTAGGGTCTTATCTTCGAACAACATTTGTCTCAAACCTATAAAATTTTTTTCCTTTCTTTCAAATTTTAAATCTATCATTTTAAATTTTCTTATTAACTCCTCTTAGCCTGATAAATAACAAATAGCTTAATAAATACCAATAAATCGATTCTCTAAGCTTTAAAGCTTTATAGCTTCAAGCTTTTTGATGAATATAGGAATTCTAACTGATGCTCTAGCTGATGCACAAACCATTTCCCAAATACGGAAAAACGGAAAAAAAATAAAAAGGTTAGGTTAGGTTAGGTTGAGGCGGCGATGAGAGGCCGGGTCTGACACCCATCCACCTGAGCCGCTGGGGCTCCTTGTGATACCGCACAGGGAAGGATCCTACAAAAGTACCTCTCCCTTCCCATTACTTATGTGCCCAAGGGTGTTCTATCCTTCCTGCGGCGGCTCGCGGTCCCATCCCGATTTACGGATGAAAGCTACGAGTCTGTGTGGAGCGACCTCCGCGAGGTCTGTTAGGTCTGTGAGTATTGCTGCGCCCAAGAATTTGAGTCGGATGCTCCCCAGCGCAGGGCATCGACACAGGAGGTGTGCGACTGTCTCTTCCTCTTCGTCGTCCCCAAAGCTCCTGGAGTAGTCATAATGTGGCACCGCTAGTCTAGCCGCGTGTGCTCCTTTTAACCAATGTCCCGTAATGGCCTTGATCGCCAGACTACAGTCCTGCCTATTAAGGGCGATAAGCATCATTGACCTCTTCCTAGATCGGATGGGCCATATCATGCGGGAGTTCCTGCAGTTTTGGAGATTTCTCCATTTCCTCAGTGATGCGCGGTCAAAGTGATCCCTGCATTTTACCCTACACGTAGCTAAGGGGATGCCTGCTGGTTCCTTCTCCGGTAGGAGAGGATTGGTAGTACCTGCTCTTGCCAGTTCGTCGGCGGCGCAATTACCCTCGTGGTCCCTATGCCCGGGTACCCATATGAGGTGGATGTCATGCTGCTCTGCCATCTCGTTAAGGAAGGATAGAGATCTGCGGCAGTCATTTACTGTCCTGGAGTTGGATGAAAATCCGTCAAGGGCTTTGAGGGCCGCTTGACTGTCTGAGAAGATACAGATTGTGTCTTGATTTCCAATAAGTGCTGGGGATCTCAGTGCTTCTCCGAAAGCTATTACTTCTGCTTGGAAAACACTACAGTGGTCGAGGGAGTCTGAAGGACTCGTTTAGACACAGCCGTTCGCAATGGAAACCGCGTCCCACCTGGCCATTCAATTTTGAACCGTCTGTGTAGATATGGAGGAAACCGGCTGGTCCCGGGATTTGTGTGGCCCATTCCTCCCTTGTTGGAATGTAGACCTTGTATTTTAAGGTAGGATGATCGAAAGGTACGCAGTAGTCTGTAGACCCCGTTGGCGTGCAGTGGTGTAGATCTAAATTGGTATGTCCATAGTCAGTTCATTTCCATGTGCCCGTCTCTCGTAGCCTGATTGCGTGGCTATCTTGACCCCCATTATCTCTACCGGTAATAGGTCGAGTATAAAGTCTAGGGCATCCGTCGGTGTGGTACGTAGGCTGCCTGTGATACAGACCTCCGCCATCCTTTGCGTTTTCCTAAGTTTCTCTCTAATTGTGGAGTTGGTGAGAGCAGGCCACCAGACCACCACCCCGTAGAATAGGATGGGTCTTATAACCGCTGTAGCGCCATCTTACTATTTTTGGTGACATTCCCCATTTAAGGCCAATGGCTTTCCTGCAAGTATAGAGCGCGATTGTTGCCTTGTTAGCTCTATCCCTGGTGTTTGACTTCCAGTCCAGTTTCCTGTCTAGCGTAATCCCTAGGTACTTGGCGCTATCGCTAAGGGATAGTGTTTCTCCTGATAGTTTTGGAAGCCTTAAGGGGAGGTTCTTTTGGATTTTTTTGAAAAAATCGATTTTTATTTTTAATAAAATGAAAGTTTAATATGTGTAGAATATACGTGCCAAGGGATATTTCGATGCGACGCGTATTTCTTGAGCTAGACCATTTCAAACATACCCATGATAACAAGAAAGCTATCTAAAGGCAAATTTTCTAAAAACTTTAAACGCGTTTTTCTCGGAACCATGTTTTCAAACCTCTTGTCGCGCACAGGGCTCGTTCTATTGATCCGATTTCGTTCATTCAAAAAATGTTTAAAAGTACATACTTTTTTGTATGCCTTATATATAAAATTGGCATAAAAAATTGTTTATTTATAATTTTTAAACGAGATTAAAGTAAAAAAAAAGAGAAAAAATGTCATGTTTTTTTTTAAACGTCCATGAAATTGGTTTATTTTTACCAAAATTAATTGTCGTTAGGTATAAGGCATAGGAAATTTCCTCAATTTTAATAAATTATATAAATTTCTAATTTAAGGGGACCCCCCTCCATTCTCGGTTTTAAAAAATCGATTTTTTTTAAATTTAATTCGAACTTGTAACTATTCAAGAATGTTCCCTGAAAATTTCAAGTAAAAATTTCAAAAACTCTTGAAGATATAGCCGATTTATGGTGGAAGCCTCAGGCGACGGCGAGAGCCGTCTCAAATCTTTAAACGCGTTTTTCTCGAAACAGTGTTTTTACGACTGGCGCATGAGGTTACTCAAAAACTATTAATCCAATCGGTTCCAAATTTTAACACGTTATTCTACACATATATAGCTCTCGTATGAACTAGGATAAATCAAATCGGTGAAGATCTTCTTTACTTTTCAACTCGATTTGTGGCTGAAAAAAAAGAAAATTTTCAAAAAAAAATTTCAAAGGTCTGCCATTTTGTTAATTTTTGAGCGAAGTTAATAATCCTAGTTCATACGAGAGCCAAACATGTACTTTTTCTAATCCCGTTGGAATTTTTGGATTCAGATGTTCCAGTGAGCGGAAATCACATGCGCCGCCGAAAAGAAGGGCTTTTCTTTGATCACAAAAAACAACAACAAAAACAAAACAAAAAAAAATTCTGTGAAATGATTTTCTTCCTTTTTGTGTCTTAATATATGTAAGCACAGTTACAACCCTAAAAAATAATTTATGTTCATTTGCCAGCCCATTGAAAATCGTCAAAATTTAAAATCGAGAATGGGGGGGGTCCCCTTAAGTTTACTACCAGCGGCCCTACACTCGACAAAGCAGAAAAATAGAGGTCTACGAGATGCGCCATTTTGAAGCCGCCATTTTGAATTTCCTGAATATTGAATATTATTTTTAATCGTTAATAAACAACGAATCAAAAGTTTAAAAGCAAAAGTTCGTATGTTTTTTAATTTTCCCGCAATCCATTCTCAAAGTTTGCCTAATTTTCGGAAAAATCCAAAAGAACCTCCCCTAAAGTTCGGTATTTTGTACTTCCTGGGGAAGAGGACGAGCTCGGTTTTGGACGGGTTTACACCCAGTCCATTTCTAACTGCCCACGTTGAGAGGACCCTAAGTTTGTCCGTCATACGGTCACATAGGGTCTGAGGAAATTTTCGAGAGCAGGCAATTGCGACATCATCCGCATAAGCGATAACTTTGCAACCACCCCCTTCTAGGGATCGCAGTAGGCTATTAACCGCCACGTTCCAGAGTAGGGGTGAGAGTACGGCTCCTTGCGGGGTGCCTCTTCTGACGTATCTATGAATAGATTCTCCTCCCAGTGATGCCTCAACAGTCCTGTTTACCAGGATCTGCTCTATAAGGCGTATGGATTGATTGTCTATTCCTAGTCCTGTCAGCTCATTGATTATCGAGCTTCCTAGGATGTTGTTGAACGCACCTTCTATGTCTAGAAAAGCAATGAGTGCGCATTCCTTATCACTAAGTGCCTTTTCGATCAAAGTAGTGATTTCGTGGAGTGCCGTTTCCGTGGATCGGCCCTTCCTATACGCATGCTGTGATCTGTGATCTGGGTTTAAAGTAAGATTAATATGGAGGCTGATTAGTCTCTCCATTGTCTTGAGAAGGAAGGACGACAGGCTTATTGGTCTGAAGTCCTTAGGGGTGCAGTGAGATGGTTTTCCCGCCTTGGGTATAAATACGACTTTCGTCCGCAACCACATTGCGGGTACGATGCCTATCCTGAAAATTGCTGACAAAGCTTTCTTGACCCAAGACCTCAGATTGGGACCGGCTATAATTAGTTGAGCCGGGACAATGCCATCTGGGCCTGGGGATTTGAAGGGCTTGAAGCTATTTATTGCCCAGCTGAGATACCTGTCACTCAATAGGTATTCAAGTTGGTTAGGGGGGAGGGGCTATTCCCCTGTGTCTGCATTTCCAGGGTTGTGTCTTCTCGAGAGCATCCCGGGAAATGTGTCTCTATGAGAGCCTCTAGGGTTTCTCTGCTGGACGATGTCCAGTTACCTTGTGAGGTTTTAATGTATCCTACATTTGGTGCAGTAGTTGCGAGGACCTTCCTGAGTCGGGAGGCCTCTGATGTTTGCTGAATGTTCGTGCAGAACTTTGCCCCAGGCATTCCTTTTTGCCTTGCGAAGTTCTTTGTTATATCGCCTTAGGTCCGCTTTATACGACTCCCAGGCTGTCTCCGAGTTTGTTTTGCTGGCAAAATTAATGGCCTTGCGGGCCTTGGTTTTAAAGGGCGCAAGTGCTTGCGACCACCATGGTGGTTTCTTTGACTTGTTATTGCCCGATGTGCTTTTGGGACAAGCTTTATTGAATGCCCTGGCGCACGCTGCCGTGAGCGTGTCTACCATGGCATCCAGGGCTTCCCTACTGTCAACGTCCCCTGTTGGAGGTTTCCCCAAGGAACTATCTAGTTTTGTTCCTGTATAACTCCCAGTTCGCTTTCCTCGGGTTGCGTACCGTTTGTCAATTAAAGTTCTCGAAGTTGACCACTAATTCTATGTATCGGTGGTCCGAGAAAGAGTGTATCTCCTTCCCTTCTATTCTTGACTATGAAAGTGGGTTCTGTACCCCTGTTACCACCAAAAAATTGGAGCCTAGGATAAAATCGAAGATTGACTCACCCCTCTCGTTCGTGTCAGTGCTTCCCCACTGATGATGATGGGCGTTAGCATCACAACCTATAATCAGGTCGATATTGTGTTTCTTGCTGTCTTCCACCAGCTGTTTTAGTAGCGGGTACGGGGGGAGGGCCTCCTGGTCGTGGCCCATATACGCCGAATATATCCTTAGAGGGCCATTTGGGCTCTCTATGGCTGCGGCTACGTGGTCTTCATTGCTGAAATAGGGTAGCAAAAAGAGGTTAAGGTTCTTTTTTGCGAGGATGCAGGCTTGCCTTTTACCTGTAGTATCGGCTTTGCAGAGCCTAAACTCCGACGCCCCCAACCCAAGAATCCTGTCTCCTAGGGTCCAGGGTTCCTGGATGAGGGCCACATCAGCTCCACTCTCGGCGAGGTGGAGTAGGAGGGCAGCTGACGCTGATTTACTGTGGTGGAGGTTTATTTGCAAGATCGTCAGAGACATCCTTACAAATCTCCTCCACAGTAATTTCTGCCTTCGTCTCGGAGCTCAGCAGAGAGTCCTCCTCCATTCCGACTCCACCAAGTGCCCTTCCCAAATCGCTTTCCTCCAAAGTGTGTCCTTCCAGGATGTCCTCCTCCTCATCCGACATTCCTTCCGGGTGCCCCTCTTCGGTCAGCCCGATGCCTCCTGGCTTGGCCTTCGCATCGGATTTGTAGATACGGACCGAAACGTGTTTGAATTCGTACTTCAGCCGGTGCTCCACCCTCTCCAGGGGTTCAACGGTGTCCTCGTTGAGTGTGAGGACGACCTGCCTCCGCAGTTCACCGCCTCCTCACCGCGACCACTTGCAATCACTTTGACGCTTCCCTGATACCATCCTGCGTCTTCGCATTCTGGTGGGGGTCCTCCGCATCTCAGCATCTCCTCCACGAAGCGACCATGCAAATCGTTTACCACTCGTCGCCAAAGGTCCTTGGGGATGAGCCCATCCTTGGAGCCCTTGTCCAGGACTCCAATTAGGGTTCTTCCGGTTGGTATAGAGGTTGACCCTGGGGTCTTCCTCTCCACACCGTTCGGTGGTCCCATGGCTAGCCCCGGTTTGGAAGAAGTTGCCTTGGCAACCTCCTCAGCACCGGCGCGTCCCGCCTCCAGATGTTGCCCCTCTGTGGGGGGCTTCTCCATCTCAGCAACTCCTTGGCTTTTTAGGGCCTTGGAGTTTGACGGGTCATTGACCCCATTTCCGGACTTTTTTAGGGAGTTCCGTTCTCCACTTTGGTTTTTGGTTAGTTTAGTAAAATTCATATTTTGGTCCCACGAGTAGGCGGGAAGGGGTTCGTCCATCATGACATAGCCCGCTTGTCACAATAAGCCGGGTTAAAACTGGGAGGTCGGCCGGTCCCCCAGAGTTCGCATATTAGCGTCCGAGCCCCCCCTCGGACACGCATCCTTCGGCATATGCTGTTCCACCTTGGATTGGTGTGATTTAAGGAAAGGAGTGTTCTTCTCCCCGCCCGACTACCATTAGCCAGCATCCTCGGCAGAGACATGACCTTACCGGGACCTGTTACCAGCCGCCCTCACGTGGAGAGTATGGTCGCACTACCAGCGCTGTACACAGTTACGGCACGCAATTGCTTGCGCGTAGGTCCCCCTGTTGTACCCGTTGGCTGAAGGCCAAAAAAAATAAAAAGAGATTCGATAATTTTCTATTTAAATTTCAATTTCAACTTATTCACTCAAAAAATAAAAAGAGATTCGATAAAATTCTATTTAAATTTCAATTTCAATTTATTCACTCAAAAAACTTAAATTTACAAAAAGTGCTCGAGGAAAAATACCTTATCAACTTAGAATGGACTACATCCTTGGATGTATTTTATAGAAAAGATTGCACTTTTGATGTGTACCGAGAACGACCTATTGGAAAGAAAGCTCTTCACTATCTTAATGATTTCTGGGGGAAAGTTTAAAATTCACATTATATGAATCAGACCATCGGGCCAGACGAAATCAAGAGCAGCACGAATATGGTATATAAAACTACCATTCCGTTGGATTGGATGCTAAAGGAGCCTCTCTTTAATTATTTTCTCTAACAGTTGGCTTACTAAGGAAAGGAGACTAATTGGCCTACACGGAGAAGGTAAATCTATCGGTATGTTTTGTTTGGTAATGGGGATTACATTTGATTTCTTCCATGCATTTGGAAAGTAGCAGAGTTGAAGACATTTTTTATACCTTATACTTATACTTATGCTTATACCTTTGCGAGATAGGTGCCTAAGACATGGTTGTCTATTCCATCACCACCAGGCGCTTTTTTAATTTTTAAAAATTTTATTCCATACTCGGAAGGGCACGGATAGAGCTGTTTACAGTGGAAGTGGTTGATGGGTCACTAAGATCAGCGGGCAAAGAGTGGTTGCGATAGAACAGCTGAGCCAATACTTCTGCTTTTTTATCCGGAGAGTTTTA
Organism: Drosophila bipectinata; assembly: GCF_030179905.1. NCBI lineage: Eukaryota > Metazoa > Arthropoda > Insecta > Diptera > Drosophilidae > Drosophila > Drosophila bipectinata. The sequence continues at coordinate 13,217,916 of NC_091740.1, read as the reverse complement.
TCGAGTAGCATTTTCCACAAGGGTGGGCATTACTATGCGTTTATCTTTTTTGACTTTTGTTCGTTTCCAAAAGGGAGAAGAGCCCTGTCTAAGAATGACAGTGTGGTGTTCCAACCCTTTTTTATAGGCTGAACATCGCTTTTGTGATCAAAAAGTTTTGTAACTTAAACATTGGTCGATATGATATCTGAACCTTTGCTATTTCCGCGTGTAATGATTTCGATTCCTTATCAGGTTGGTAACATCACTAGAAAGCAGCTTGGGTGAATTGCGAATTCTTTTTTGGGGTATGCTGGCAATTGTAGCTACATATATTGTGTTACTAAAGTTGTTGATTATTTAATCAATGTCCTGGGAAAGGCAGATTGAGCTTGGGTTAATTGTAGGTAGCAGTGACTTCATAAAGCGCATATATTCTGCCCAATTTGTGTTTTTAGTAGCGAAGTAATATGAATCTACTATTTCCGGGAAATTAAGTAACGTAATTTGAACTGGTAGGTGTTCAGATCCCAGATCATCCCAGATAGAAGTTCTGTAAGTCTAATTTTTGCTTCAATAAATTCCCCCATGTGTTTGCCCTTTTTATTGATTGATTGATTATTTTTATGCCTATAGTTTCTAGCACAGATGTATTGGAGAGAGGTAGCAGGGTGTGGCGTATATTATTCTTAACGAAGATTGCTCCACTCCTACTATATTTTCAGCTCGATCATGCTCGATTGATAGCAGATGTAATTCCGTAATTTACTGGACACATGCCTGTTATAGACAAATGTCAATATTTTTGTTATTTAAAAAGTGGCCCAACTCATTTAGTTCATTTCGAATGCCCCTAGAATTCCACGCTACGATTGATAGATCCATGAACATTAAGATATGAATTAGAAGCAGTTGCATAGACTAGCATAGATATGCTAGAAAAGTAATTACCTGTAGTTGATCGGTTCTAGATTTTCAGTTTCTATGCTGTTCAATTCAAAAGTGAGATTTTTTATTTCTTCTAAAGGAAGTAGCTCATCGCTCTGTCGGTGTTGGCGATTAGGCCAATACGGATGTACTGGGGGAGGAGTACGCTTAGACAGCTTTGGGAAAGCAACTGGGCAATACAGAGAAGGAGATTTTACTGGGTTACTTCTAGGTAGTCTTGAATTTCCCTTCGCTCTTAGCTGAATGTAATTCTCTCGAGAAGGACGATTTGTGATTTCCATGATTGTTGGCACACATAACAAATGAGTTTTCGTTGTAGTCGGCAGTTTTATGATAAACTAGCGCAGACAGCACAGTACGCTTTAACAGCACATTGATTTGATCCATGCCCGAACATTTGGCAGTTGTAGCATTGGTGTATCTTGTTGATCCTACCCCTTTGGTAATCCCAATTGACGCGTACATAGTCGATGACAGAATGAGTTTTCTTGAGATCGCTAAGAGTTATGACGTTGTTGTTTAAATAAACTACGAAGAAGGTGAAGGGTGTATCGTTTGTCCTTTTCCTACGAACGAGCGTGACATCTGTGCATTGGAGACCCATGCTAACTAGTTTCTGTTTGACGCGCGTTTGGATTGCGTACTCCAACATCACATCTTGGTGAATATCTTGGAATACTGTTCGTGTCTCTTTGGTTCGTCCTATCTTGGAATACTCTTCGTGCGTTTGGATTGCGGACTCCAAGTGCCAACGACGTGCCAAATTTCATAAGCATCGGCCGACTATATCCTATAGCTGCCATATAACTGAACGATCGAAAATGACCCAACTTTCGTGTTTTTGAAGATAGAAAGCTGAAGCACAGATTCTATTTTTGGTTAGTTAATCCAACCTACGATCGAAAATGACCCAACTTTCGTGTTTTTGAAGATAGAAAGCTGAAGCACAGATTCTATTTTTGGTTAGTTAATCCAACCTACCAAATTTCATTAGGATCGACCGACTATATCTTATAGACGCCATATAACTGAACGATCGGAAATGGTATTTGGTAGAAATATCAACTTTTGTATTTTTGAAGATAGAACCTTGGGACTTTTTTCTGATTTTTTTTAGTTAATCCAACCTACCAAATTTCATTAGTATCGACCGACTATATCTTATAGACGCCATATAACTGAACGATCGGAAATGGTATTTGGTAGAAATATCAACTTTTGTATTTTTGAAGATAGAACCTTGGGACTTTTTTTCTGATTTTTTTTAGTTAATCCAACCTACCAAATTTCATTAGGATCGACCGACTATATCTTATAGACGCCATATAACTGAACGATCGGAAATGGTATTTGGTAGCAATATCAACTTTTGGATTTTTGAAGATAGAACCTTGGGACTTTTTTTTTAATTTTTTTTTGGTAATTAATTGGTTTTATTATGATGTAATCATAAGGATCAGCTAACTATATCCGATGTTTGCGATATTTATCCGATTTTAACTGCAAGGGTATATCAACTTCGGTTTCGGCCCAAGTTAGCTTTCATTTCATGTTTTTAGATACTTTATTGTAAGTAATTGGATTTATTATGATATTCTCATAAGGATCGGCCAACTATATACGATGTTTACGATATATATCCGGTTTAAACTGCAAGGGTATATAAACATCGGCTCCGCCCGAAGTTGCTTTCCTTTTTTGTTTATATTTAAATATTTGCGAAAATTGTCTATATCTAACTGTCTCTATATCTAAGACTCTATTGCTATTGCCAATTATATTTTGTAGGGGTTTGATGGTTATCCATGATAACGCATCAGCTACATAGTTGTCTTTTCCCTTTAAGTATTCAACTGTGAAATCATATTCTTCTAATTCAAGCCTTCAAGCCTCTAAATCAAGCTAATTTCTGCTCAGTAGTACACTTATTACTTTCTCCCTTAGTAAAATATCTATATCAGTGATCGGCACTCAATACATTGATATGATTTTAACGCATTAGTATTAGTAAAGAAAAGCAGAAAGTGGGCTGTAAGCATGACGTTTCACATACTTATACTGTGTGTGTGGCAGAGCAATTTCTTATGCCCGCGGGATATTGCCGTGCCGACCACTGCTCTAAAGGGATTATGTTCACATATCGAACAAAGGAGGAGAAGACGACAAAAGTTTCTAGTCCCCTTATACTAGGAACGTAAATTTTTAAGCGTGTTAGTAAATGCTGGCCATCACCATCTGTGTGGCCAAAGTCTGTGTAAAAAAATGACACCCATTATCGTTCTAAGGTTTATTAGTGTCAGCCAGTTAATTAATAAAATTTGGTGGGAATGGTAGGAAGGTGACGATTTACATACCAATTTACTCCTCCAAAAGCAAAAATCAGAAATTTGTGTAACGAACTTTTTTTCTGCTACCCGCTCGCAACAATTAGCTCACAGAGTTTGTGGGTCTGTTCAACCGAATTTATAATTTGACGTGATTGCCCGAGCCCAGAAATAATACAGACAGCCTAAAAACCTTCATTCAGAGGTCTTTTCAAACAAAATATAAATTACTCTTGGTTTCCCAAGTGCGCTCCGCTCCGGATCCTTGCTGCTTCTCCTGGGTTCCACTCGGCCACGTCTTCGGCGCTTCCTGTTGGCCGTTTCTGTTGCTGTGGTCGCTGCTGCTGCTCCGTTGCCGGTGCTGTTTCTCTGCTGCGTTGCCGTTGGTTCTTTATATGTCGCTCTCTCGATGGCCGCACACAGGCTTTCATACCTTTGGGAACATATCCTTGGGTTGTCTGCGATTGGTCTTTGCACACCGGCGGGCATACCCGCTGCAGGATCCGTGATAGGCCAAAGACTAGACGTCACGCCTCCGCTACACCAAGGATACACCAAGTATACGCGATAGCGAATCCGGATCGGGAGTTTCTTGACTAGTAACCGGGGTGTCCCCGATCGTTTTCTTCACTGGGCTTGCGTTTTCTTCACAAGCCGGCCTGACTAGGCCGGAATGGCCCATCTCGACTCGTAGACACTGAGCAATAGTGGAACCGGCCTGCCACAGGATTTCACAGGCTTGCCGCCTTTTTGGGCTGTTGGACTGTCCAGAGGCGGTCCTTCAGCTCATACCACCAGTTCCTTTTTAGAAACGCTCTAACACTTGAAAGTCGGACTCTCCAGAGCCGATTTCTTAACTCAACGCTACAATACTCCTCTTGATTCGCTCCAGAATCACGCCAAATTCTTGTTAGCGGGTCACCGTCCGTGCCGCCTTTCCTTTCCCGTCCACGCACCTGTGCTGCTGCTATGCAGGCACCAGCGGATTTCGAGGGCCCGCTTTATTTTGCATCGCCCCTCAACTATTGCTCCTTCGCTGTCTCAGCAATTCTCAGCAATACTCAGCAATTCTTACTCAATTTTGGAGAAAGTTAGGGTATTGGTGAAAGAATTCCACTTTTGCGTTGTATTGGAGGCTTCTCAGACAGTTAAGGCTAGTGACTAGTGACGTCCAATGAGCGCTTGTGGTTGACTTGATAGTACCCAATACCCGAAATTTAATCATAGTCAAACATGTTTGATTTAAATTCTAACCGGTGTTCTGTCACTTTGTGTTTGTGTATTTGTGTACACATACATTTGTATTTCTAGAAAGTTTTACCGTTTTCTGCCGAGTAGCACGGTTTTCGTTTGAGGAAAATGGTGCAAGGAATAAAATTTTGTTGGAAAAAATTAATTGCGGTGAATGGACATTATTTTCAACAATACTCGTTGCACCGTTTTTTTCCTGATAAATGCTAAAAAACCGAAAAAAAATCTTTTAAAATTAATTCAAAGTCCCAATATGTATACAGGCAGACAGAGAACATACTTTGGATGTGCATTGAACACATCAAACATTTCTATCACACGTATCATAACAGAATCACTGGAGTAAACAACAGATGACAATTCCACTCGAGTAAAAACGCCTAGGGTATGAGTGTTCGATCATACTTAATCATACTCATTGCAGTTCTCTGATCTGCACCATGGATTAAAACTTTGCGTACTGAGGGTGGGAAGTAGTACCAATCATTTTAAACTTAACAATTGTTTCGCAGTGTTAGGGGCATATATTCTAAATTTTCCAGCATCAATCTTGTACCCTGATGCCATGGCTTCAAGCAATGTTGAACATCGTATTTTAAGGCTACCATCTAAGCCAGTTAAGCCACTAGCTCCGAATTATTTAAAAATCTTATCGCAGTATTTTCGTCATTTGAATTTCCGCTCCCTTCATTTCTCAGCTCGCACTGAAGTCTTCTTGAATTCTTTTTTCCTAGTTACAAATTCTCTTACAAATTCTTACATTCTCTCCCTTACAAAATTTTTACCAACTTTTTTTATCTAATCTGTAGGAAATCTGTAGGCCCAACTCGAAGCAGTTATCATTAACATTCTTCCCCAAACACTTTTCTAAGTCGTTCATTTTCGTTGGCTTTGCTTTACAAATGTAACATTTGACTGCAGCCATATCGCTGAAGGCGTCACTTATTTTCCCATCCACCATGGTAATTGCATACTGTGTTTAATCTCGATTTTTTTATTGCCGACTTGCCGACTTTTATGTATAAAATTAATCAAAAATGTATTAATTTATTTTAAAAAATTTAAAAAAAAAAAAAAATTTTAAAACATTTTAAAATGTATAAAAAAATTGATATAAAAATTTAAAACAAAGTTTTTAAGTTTTTAACCAAATCATCCTTAATTTTCTCAATAACTTTATGTTGATGTTTTGTTGAATCTGTGAAGCTGCATGATTTAACAAACTTCTGGGCAGCTTCTTTTTTGGTTTTTAATGAACTTACGAATAAGCAAATATTGATGTTTTGATAAATTCGTCTCTATAAAAAGTGCTACAACTTCGTCAATATTGGCATTTTTTTCGTCACAAATTTATATATCTCACTCAATTAATTTTTAGTGCTGTTTATTTGAATGTAGTTTTTTAGCTATTCATGCAGACCTCTAATATGTAAGCATTGATTTTAATTTTTTGTACACTAATATTTAAATGAAATCTTAAGATTAACGATTTATTAACACAGAAAAAACAGCTGGATTTAAATCGAAAATATCGCAAACATATCGAAAACATTTAGATGGGCGACCCTTGTTTGAATTTCGTAACAAAACCAATTTATTATAACCAATTAACCAATATAACCAATAACCAATGAGACGGACTCGGCTACAGCTAACAATTGCCAGATATACTGCATCATAAGGATCTATTAAGGCCCAGAACCCAGAAATGCCGATCTTCATTTAATTGAGCTTCTCCAGCTCATTGAGGACGACCGAAAACTCAGGGTGTAATTTATTTGCACGGTCAAGTAAATGCCATAAGACCATAAGACACTTCTTGCAGCTCCTTAAGTTGCTTCATCGGTTGGATCTTTGCTCCGTTTGTTCTAGAAGCTCCAGCTTGTCCACAAAGATCAAGAATCCGCTCCAACGACGAAGAAGAGTGCCAAGATAAGAAGTAAAAGCAACCTCGGGAAGATTAGCAATACCGGCACCCGAGTATAACCTAACAGCTGGTGAATTCACAGTTTATAACGTCACTGGATAAACTTGCCAATAATTTGTGATACTATGCCAGCACTACCACGTCGAGGTTCCTAATGTTGAGTTACCGAGCCTTCTTGGTATCCCGCAAGCTTCCCAGTTTCAATAATATAATCACTGCGTTTCATTAAATGTCTTTATTATGTTATATTCGAAAAAAAGGCAGCGGGCGCCTACAGCAGGGATCCGAACGGCGCGATGAGATTGAGACAAGTGCATCTCCCGGAGCGTAGCGGTCAAGTGCGTTGTTGATGAGAGCTGCACACCATGGACGAAAAAATTAGAGTCATTGAGATCCACGCGATCAAAATTTAAGCCCATTTGTATAGGACATTGTACTTACATATATGGGTATATCTCCTCTAGAAATCGGCTAATTGGGATGAAATTTGTTTTTCAGATCTATATTAACTGTAAAAATAATTTGGCATCAAAGTTTTTCACAAAACTTCTTTACATAAATTGCGCTACATAAATTCGCGATTTGTGGGGGTGGGAGTACATAATTTTAATGAATGAATTATGTTATGTTGAGTTACAGAGTGAGTTGGGGAGGGAAGCAAATAGAGTGCTTTTGTAATGCCGAATGCAGCCGAATGTCTCGAATGGTTTTTAATACACTCCATGCATTCATTTAATTTCTTACATTGAGCAAAACGCTTCATTTTATACAAGTACTTCTTTCATAATAAATTAGTTGCCCGAAAGATATGTTATAGTGTTTTCTTCGCGATTGTATGAATAATTCTTTTAATCTTATGGGTTTTAACCGTTTTTATTATTTTCTTAGTGTTTTTGGTTTAGTGTTCTTGTGATTTTATTGGTTTTCATAAATTGTATTCTACCTAAGTTTTATTTATTTATTATTAAAGACAGAGAAGTTTGCAAAACTAGACTAACTTGGTAAAGCGCTGGCAGAGAGGCCTTCGGCTTTTAAGGTTACTGCTATTTAAGTATATTATTTTTTTTACATATTGTTCGTTGTTATTAGGCTACTTAGTTGGTAATTTTTTGTTTATGTACATTTTGGGTGTTATTAAATTTTGTGGTATAGGTTTGAAGTTTTTAAGAAAATTAAGATTTTTTCTAAATTATCAGTGTTAAGTTCGTTAAGGACATTTAATGGGTTTGTATTTTTGAAGATAGATAGTTTAATAGGAAGGAGGGATGGGCATGAATTTAATAGGTGGGGTAAGGTATTGTCGCCTTGGCAGAAGGGGCAGGGTGAGATTTGGTTTTGATTGAAGTAGTGCTCGTGTGTAAGTTTTGTGTGGCCTAGTCTAAGGCGTATTATTTTAATTTGATCGAGTCTGCTCGATTTGGGATGGAAGAATCTGCAGTAATTGTCGATGTTTGAATTGTCTTTGTTAATGTTTTTATACCATTGATTGCAGTGTTCTATGTTTAGTTTATTTCTTGTTAGGAATTCTAGTTTTAAGTGTCTGTTTATGTCTGATAAATTTATGTTTGGGGTGTAAATAAGGGGCATGCTGCATGTCGATTTTGCTGTTTGGTTGGCTAGCTCATTGCCTGCTATGCCTATATGACCAGGGATCCACAATATTTTAATTTTTGGGGCTAGTTTTGTAAGGAGTGATCTAATTTTGTTGGGGTAAAAATTGTTGTTATTTGTGTTTCTTATGGCGTCAATTGCTGAGAGAGAGTCAGAGCAGATCATGAACTTTCCCCTTGTGCATTTGACTTGGTCGATCGCTACTAATATGGCTATTATTTCTGCGAAGAGTACTGATGAGTGGGGGGGTAGGATACCATATTTAATAATATGAGTATCTGTTGTGATAGCATATGATATAGTGGAGTTCATTTTTGATCCATCCGTGAATATGAATTTGTGTGTTTTATGGCTGTCTTTGGTATGTTCGTATAGTTTCATGTATGTATCTGGTGTTGTGGTTTGTTTCTTTTGCGCTCTAAATGTTGTGTCTATGAGGTTTGGGAGATCCCAAGGTGGCTGGTATTTGTGTAGTTTAACTGGTTCGTAGGGTAGGTTTAGTGCTTGACAGAGGTTTATTGTGCGGTCTATGGTTGATGTATTCTTTTTTGATTTTCTTTGTATGACAAGTTTGTGTATTGGTGTATCTTTGGAAAATATAAGGTTTTTTGTGAGTTTGGCTGTTTGAAGGTCTCGTTTTTGCTCTAATGGGAGGATGTTGGCTTCGTATAGCAAGTTATTTATGGGTGTAGTTCGGTAGGCGCCAAGGGCTAGACGGATTGCGGTGTTAAAGGGGGTTTTTAATTTGTTAAGCACGCTTTTCGGAGCCTGTCCGTATTGAACCAGGCCATATTCGATTTTTGCTATGACTGTTGCTTTCGCGACGTGGAGTAGTGTTTGAGTGTTGCAATTGAATTTGAGATTGGAAAGGCATTTTATGATGTTCAATTTTTGGTGTAGTGATGGAAGAAGTGATTTTATGTGTGTGTCCCATTTGTATTTACTATTTATGGTTATCCCTAAGATTTTGAGTGCTGTTACTTGTTTTATTGGTGTATTGCTACAGCTTATGGTGCTAGTGCAATTGTGTTTTTGGCATATATGGAGGTGTTGGCATTTAGCTATGGATAGAGATGCCCCTGAATATGAGCACCAGCTGCTTATGTCATGTAAAAGGTTGTCTAGGTTAAAATTAAGGTGTTTGTTGTTTCTGAAGATTATAATAAGGAAAAAGTCGTCGGCGTAAGCGGTAAATTTAATTTCTTTGTGTAGAGATATTACGTTTGAGAGTTTATTGTATGCAATGAGAAATAGGATTACCGATATAGGTGATCCTTGTGGGATACCGTTGGATAATGGGAGTGAATTTGACATGTGCACATGGATAGAGATGCATACAATAAACTCTCAAACGTAATATCTCTACACAAAGAAATTAAATTTAACGCTTACGCCGACGATTTTTTCCTTATTACAGGGTGACAATAAATAACCCGGACAAATTTTGAAGCAATCTATTATAAATGTATTATGATGCAGCCCTTACATAAATGCATTTATCGATAGCTTGTACTTTTCTAAAACAAATATATTTACATTTTTGTGATTCCCATCAATTTGATATTTCTTTCGGGATGTCTAACAATCGTTGTGAAATTTTAAAACTGTTTCAACAAGGAAATCGCCAATGCGACATTGTTTGTTTGCTTGGCATACCAAAACAAACGGTCTCTGACGCTATCCTGCGATTTAATGAGCTTGGCCATGAAGGTGACCGTCCCAGACGAGGCAGACCATGTACCGCTAACACTTGCAGAATTCGCCAGATAGTGAAAGAGCGGATCACTCGCAATTGCAGAGTCTCGGTCAGAAAAATAGCCCATGAAATCGGAGTGAATCGAGAAAGTGTTCGGTTGATAGCAAAAAATGAACTTAATCTCAAGCCCTACAAGCTCCAAAAAATGCATCTTCTTACGGATGACAATAAGCGCGTGAGACTCCAAAGATGCCGTCAGCTAAAGCGTCGGGCCGCAGGTCAAAAATGGGAGCGTATTCTTTTCACGGACGAGAAGATATTCACCATCCAAAAGGCGCACAATCACCAAAATGACAGAAGCTGGTCTGCTAAAGCTCCAGGTACCTCTGCAATAATCGAGCGCCGTCAATGTGAGCAGTCTTTAATGGTTTGGGGAGGAATATGCGCCACTGGCAAAACACCCCTTGTTTTCATCGATCAAGGGGTCAAAATCAATCAGGAAGTGTACCGCCGGGACATTTTGGAAACTGTTGTGCTTCCTTGGGCCCAGCAGCACTTCGGTGATACGGAGTGGACGTTTCAACAGGATTCAGCGTCAGCCCATAGAGCCAAATTGACTCAGGACTGGTTCAAAGCCAATTTCCCGGACTTTATCACATGCTGTGAATGGTCACCTTACTCGCCAGATCTTAATCCGATGGACTAGAGTGTGTGGTCTATTTTGGAGTCCAGGGCATGTGCTTAACGCCACATAAGTTTGGAGGCGCTGAAGCAATCATTGCTCCGAGAACGGGATCGATTATCGGAAGAAGACCTGCGGCCCATTGCGCAAAATTTTCAGAAACGTTTAGGGCTCTGCATCGCAGCCCAAGGAAGCCACTTCGAAACCGGCTGAATACATGTTAACACAATACCTATTTAATAGTTGTGTATCTGTATTTTTTCTCAAATACAGTTCCTTAAGAAGTTATGATCAAAAAAGTTTGTCCGGGTTATTTATTGTCACCCTGTATAAACTTCAGAAACAACAAACACCTGACTATTATTTTACGTTTGAGCATAAAATTTTTGACATAATTGATTATTTTAGGGTCTGTTTTCCATTCCTGGAGTTGATCAATTATAGTGTGCACACCTACTCGATCAAAGGCTCTTGAAAAGTCAAGAGTGACGAAGAAGGTGTGCCTTTTTGACTTCGTTATGAGATGGTCTACGTATAGGAGACTATCCGAAGTCGATTTTCCTTTTTTGAAGCCGAATTGGTTTGTATTTAAAAGTTTGTTGTGGGTCACAAACCACCAAAGTCTTTTCGCTATAATTTTGTCCAGTGTTTTTGCTCAACAGCAATTGAGGGAAATGGCTCTGTACGAGGAGATGTTTGTTTTGCCAGTTGTTGAGATCGGTGTATAATTGTTTGTGTTGATTTTATATTTGTTATTTCGGAATTCGTCTGAGAAGTTTAGGTCGCTTGAGAGCTCTGAGAAGTGTTGCGAGAGGGAGTTGGCTATTTCGAGAGTATCTGTTGTTGTAGTGTTGTTTTTGGGATTATGTATGGCGTGGATTTGTTTGCTTGGGTTAAGACCGCAGAAGCGTCTTATGTTGCTCCATATTTTAGATGAAGGGGTTTCTGGTTGTATGGTGGATGTAAAGGATCTGGAAGCTTCGATTTTACTTTTTTTGATTTCGAACTTGTACTTGGCGTTTAAGCGTCTGTAGTTTATAACATTTGTAAGGTTGATGTTGCGATTAAGTGCTTTCCAAGCTAATTGTTTTTCTTTTTTAAGCTGTGCCAGTTTTTTGTTCCACCAGGGAACCTTGTAGGGCTTTGTACTTACTGAGGTTTGTGGGATGAAAATGTTTGCGCTATGAAATATAATTTTGTTAATTTGTGCGGCTTTTTGTTGACGTTTAGTGAAGTGGGGAAAATTTCGTTATTTTTGTGTGTGAGAGTCTCGTATTGCTCCCAGTTGGCTTTTTTTAATATAAAAAATGGTTTTGAGAATTTGTTTATAGTGTTTGGAGGGAATAAAGAGATAACTATCGGAAAATGGTCGCTGCCATGGAGATCATTAAGTATTTCCCACTTGGTGTGTGGGGCTAGTGTTGCTGAGAAAAGTGAAAGGTCGATATGCGTGTATGTGTTGTGCGTTGTGAAATGTGTGGGGGATTTTTCATTTAGTAAGGTTAGCTGTGTGTTGTCAATAAATTGTTGTATTGTTTTTCCTAGAGAGTTGCTTTCGGGGAACCCCAGGCAGGGTGCCATCCGTTAAAGTCTCCTAGAATTAGTGATGGTGTTTGGTTATTATACAAAGTGTCTTCAAGCATTTTGTTTGTGACAGTTCTGTTTGGGGCAATGTATGTTGTCTTTATGTGCATGTTCTTCTTGGATTTAATGTGTATTGCTAGAGCTTCAAGGTCGTTTGGAAATCCAACACCTAAATGTTGGATTTAGGTTGTTTGAAGTTATTACACAGAGGGTTTGACTTATCTTTAGGGAAAATTTTTAGTTTAAGGTCCTTTGTGAGTTGAGATCCGTATGACGTTGTTATTCTGGTGGGGTTCATGTTGTCCGTTTCCATGGCTTCGGTGTCGTCCTGGTCGTGTTGGTTGTGTTTTTGGAGTATTTTTTCCGGTGCCGGTGTTGTTTTGGTTGATGCAGATGAGGTTGAAGGTGTGTTTGATTGGTTGTGATCGCAGGATGTGGATGTAGTTTGTGCATTTGCAGATGTTGATGTGAGCGTATTTGGAGATCGAGTTCTTATTGCGGTTGTGGTGTTTGTAAGTGTGTTTGCATAAGAGTTTCTTGTTTTGTATCCGTGTCGCTCAGATCAGTTTTATGATCGACTTTATCGGTGGTTTTTATGGCAGTGAGTTCTTGTTGTTTGAGGAATGTGGGGCATTTGCGGTCCAAAGGGCTGTGTTGGAGGTCGATTTCAGGATTGTTTACGCAATTTAGGCATTTTTTTTCGTTTTTGCAGAGTTCTCCTTCGCTGGTGTGTTTTTCATCTGAGCAGCTTAAACATTTTTCGGTGCTCTTGCATATGGGTGTAGGATGTCCATAGCGGAGGCACTTTCTGCAACGGAGTGGCAGAGGGATATAGTTGCGTACGCGAACAGTTTCATAGCCGACTCGCAGTATTTCAGGGAGTTGATGGGTTTCGAATGTAATTATTATGAGCCCGGTTTCTATTAGGTTGTTGTTGTTGTTGGGGTGGTTGTTGTTGTTGTGGTTGTTGTTGGTGTTTTTGTTGTTGATGGTGTTGCTGTAGTTGTTGGTGTTGGCGTTATTGTTGGTGTTTTGTCTCTTCATTATTTTTTTGACTTCAATTACTTTCTGTGGTTTTAGTTCTTGGAGGATTGTTTCTTCGTCTATGTATCTAAGGTCATTACAGTAGATAACGCCTTTTGAAAAATTAAGTGTCTTGTGTTCGGTTGCTGTTATATCCATATCTGCGATTTTGGTAAGTTTTAGGAGTTTTGTGGCTTGTGTGTTGTTTTTTGTTTTTATCAAAAGTCCGCCGTCTCTGGTTTTTTCACAGAATCAACTCTTCCTCCGCAGGCGAAATCCACAGATTTCTCGATGATGAAAGGTGAAACATTTTTAAATGAGGATTCATTTTTGCTCTTGATGACAATAAATTTGGGTTCTCCTAGTTGATACGGTCTCGTAGTGTATTTAGCTATGTCTGGTGGTTCGTGCATGGTTGTTTGTAAAGGGCTTGCGCCCGAGTGGTAAGAAATGGTGTGTTTTTTGTTGTTGTCTTTTTAGTTTTGTTTTGTGTTTAATATTTGTTTTTCAACTTTTGCTGATAAGCTCAATGGGTTTTTTGCGAACGCGGGATCGATAGTGTTCTAATACGACTTGTCTCTTCGGAGGTTGAAGTGGTACTGTTCTACCTAAGTTATTTTACAACTTTCCTTTAGTGGCAAAATATTTATTTATCAATATAGAAAATATTTGTACATTCCTATTTAATTTTTTTTTAATTTAATAAATTATACGAAATACATAGAAAGAAGACACTTTGTACCTAATTTTTTTAAGGATAGGCACACTATAACATATATAGTATATAGTACTTTGGTAATTTGGAGATAGAAGCTTGGCCCTGTTCTCTGAATTCGTTTAAAAAAAATGTACTTTGAAATAAAATTCGCATAGGCAATGGCCAACTATACCCGATGTTTGAGAATCATAGCTACGAAAACTATCCTTTCTTAATTAAATCATAATTGATCAATCAAATGGTTTTTTAACAAACTCTATGCATTCGTTTGTTTTCTTCTGTTGAGCAAAACGATTAATACTTATTTAATAATTAATGAGTTGAAAGTAAGTTATAGTTTTAGAGTTTTTTGTACTGAACTGAGTTAGAATGTACTGAATTATGAATGTATGAATTATTATTTTATAGTTATGGATCATTTATGGAAATTTATAGTTATGGTTTTTAACCTTTTTTATTATTTTCTTAGTGATTTTTGTTTTGGTTTTTTATGAGTTTTTTCGTTTGAATTCTTTATTTTAAATTAAATTATTTTACAAAATTTATTCAGCGGCAAAATTTTTTTTGGAAAAATATTTATTAATAAATTGTTTTCGATAAGCTTAACGAGCTCGGAAATCGTTTACCATCTACCATACACACAAATGTTTGCCGCGAACTTCTTATCAGCTATAACAGTTACCTCAATCACGAAAATTTTTTTGGAAAAATATTTTTCACTCGCAATCTTTCTTTATAGATCGAAAGGCATCCCTTTCAAAATAGCGAGAAAGCGACCAGGGCTGAGTCCAGGAAAGCCCTGGGATAGGTAACTGGACGAAAAGCTGTATTCTGGCATCTGAGTACGCGGAGTGAACTCCCGCTGAAATGGCTGCCAAGCTAATGCTGCCCCCGTCCCGCTAAAATTTGGCAAGTCTCCAGAAAACGCTCCTTAGGTGTCGCCACTAAGCTGGCCGTGCAGGCTCAGATGAACCATACCTGACCAACGCGGATCTGGCTCTGAACTCTACACCTCGTAAGAGCTTGAGTCAACCCTAGCATGGACCTCACTGCGTGCAAAGGTAACCATGAGCAACTTTATATCTTTAAATTCAGATGGAGAGGCGGCTTTCGCAAAAAGCTGATCACCCAGCAGCAAGCTGGATTGTACCCCTCCTCGGGCAGGACCTCGGGAAGGAGAACCCCCAGCTGGTGGAGATGCTGGTGGACGGAAAAAGGAAGTCCATCCACCAGCCAATGAGGGACGCCATAGAGAGCATCCGAGCTCTCTAAGAGCGACTGGCCGCTCAGACGGACGAACAGGGACGCAAGGAAGCGCCTTAATCTCACTAGGCGTCACAAACATCGCTCCTATTTAGACCGGTAGCGGAACCCAGAAGAAAGGGAACAGGCCCAGACCCCCCCAACAACAAGAGGAGCAAAAGGGAGACTTCGCAGGCGGCGACACAAACGAGGACGGGAGCTAGGGCACCAGGGCAGGCCGTGGAACCTGGAACTCAGTCGAGCAAAACAGCCGAAGAAGCAGCGGGCGACTAACTCACTGCCCAAGAAGAAGGTCATCACGGTCATCACGGCTTTGGGCGAAACAAGCTACGCCGATATCCTGCGACGGGTGAAGCAGGACAAGAAGCTGCAAGGACTAGGCAATGGAGTATCGAAGATTAGGAGGACCCAGAAAGGAGACCTACTGCTCCAAATAAAGAAGTCAGGGGAGGAAACAGCAGCATTCAAAGTACTGGTCTCGGAATAAGTAGGTGGAAGTGCGCTCCTTGTCGCGCAAGCTCGACATCAAGTGTAGGGATCTAGACGAGATCACCACAAAGGAGGAAGCCATGGGAAAACTGGTGGAATCTCCAGGGGTGCCAGTAACCGATATTCTTTTAAGCAAGGCGTTGGCCAGACGCAGACAGCCATAATTAGACTGCCTGCAGGGTGTGCTCGGAAAGCACTGAAAATAGGCTGGCTGAAGGTAGGCTGGGTGCGGTGCAGACCCAGGGAAAGGACCAGAGTCACTAAGTGCTTCAGATGCCTTGAGTTTGGTCACATGGCGAAACAATTCCAGAGCGCCATCGACCGCTCACGAATGTGCAGGAGTAGTGGCAAGGACGGCCATATGGCAAAAGACTGCGCTGAAGAACCAAAGTGGGCGTTCTGCATCAACGCCGGGAAAGAAGCAGGACACATAGCAGGAAGTGGAAAATGTTCGATGTTCAGGAGCGCCCTGAACATTCAGGAGCGCCCAAAGGAAAAACTAATGAAGTGCACCTAGCTCAACCTTAACCATTGCGAGACGGTACTCGCTGCTTAGGCAGGCGGTTAGAGACAAGCAGACACAGGAAGTTCTCATCTCGGAACCATATAGGAGCATCCCAGGAAACGGATGGCTGGCAAGTACCTGCAAGGGTACGGCTCTGTGGTCAAAGGAGATACCTCCCCAGGATATAAGGACATCCAGCAAAGGTTTTGTCCAGGCCAAAATAAATGGGGTAACATTCTACGCCCCGCCAAGATGGGAAATCTCGCGCTACCTTGCGGATGCGAGAGGCAGACCGCCAGTGGTCATTGGAGGGGTTTTCAACGCCTGGTCCCCGGAGTGGGGAAGCCTAGCATCGAACGAGAGGGGCACCAGTCTCCTGGAACACTTTGAGGCCAAAAGCTGACGTACAGCAAGGCAGGGCGTGGATTGATCATCGACATCACCTTCGTTAGCAGCGCATTAGTAAGAACGTGCAACTGGGAGGTCAGTGATGCAGTTACTTTCAGAGACCACCAGGTCATACACTTCACCCTTGGAGGGGTAAGTAGGAAACGGATTCCCAAGGTGACAGGACCGAAATGGAAAAACACACGTTTGGATCGAGAAGCACTCTCGGTAACTCTGCAGACGCTGGACCGGACCTCATCATCCTCCCCGGAGGGAGCAGCGGAGGAACTTTCAGGATCATTAACAGATGCTTGCGACAGCACCATGCCTAGAAGGAAACCCAGCAGAAGAAGAGCATCAGTATACTGGTGGAACCAGGACATTCATCGACTAAGGACCGCCTGTCTGCGGGCAAGAAGACGCTTCCAAAGGGCAAGAGGCACAGAGGAACTGACCACCAGAATGGCGGAGGTGGACCCGGAGGTGGGGCACAGCCTACAAGGTCGTCATGAGAATGATTAAAAGGCAAGGACACCTCAGACCAACATGCCCTACCCTATTAAAGAAAATAGTGAAGGCTCTTTTCCCGAAGCACCCGCCGAAAAGGGAGACTATACCAGCCGACGATGAGGAGCCGTTTACGCCAGTTACGGAGGAGAAGATTCGGAACCAAATCAGGACCAAATGGAGTGCCAAATTCCATCCTGAGGCAGGCCATGCAGGAGAAACCAGAGGTCTTCGCTAGGACCTTTAATAAGTGTCTTCAGCACGGCACTTTTCCAAAAAAGTGGAAGAGGCAGAACCTCATTCTGCTGCCGAAAGGTAACAAGGAGACACATGACCCATCAGGATACAGGACCATATTTTTCCTAGACACGGTAGGGCAAGTCCTCGAGATGGTCATCGCTACTAGCGTCTCGAAATTCGCTGATGCCAAAGGAACGCTATCGGTCCGGCAGTACGGTTTCCGGAAGGCGAGCTCCACGGTGGACGCCATCAAAGCCGTGACCGACACGGCGGAAGCATCCATCGCGGGAACTCGGTGGAAATGGGGAGAAAAAGAGTATTGCGCGATAGTAATACTAGAAATCCGCAACGCATTCAACTCGCCTAATTGGACACATATCCAACGAGCATTGTTTTTGGCAGGCACTTCTAGATACCTGCAACTTATAATATCCAGCTACCTTTCAGATAGGACACTGCTTTATGACACGGACGAAGGATCAAAATCCTATGAGGTGACTGCGGGGGTGCTGCAAGGATCGGTCCTCGGGCCACTTCTTTGGAACATCATGTACGACGAATTACTCAGGTCCAATCTACCGATGAGATGCAAGCTAATCGGCTTCGTGGGCGACCTGGCCCTGCTCGTGGTGGCGAACAAATTCAAGGACGTGGAAACCAAGGCGACAGAAGCCATATGAAGGACCTGTCAGCCCATAAAATGGAGGCTGTTCTCTTCAAGAGCAGGAAGGATGCTGCCAAACGTGGGAGGCCCAAAGGAAGGCAGTGGTGGGACTCAACGACCAAAGGTAGATGGACGCAGAGGCTAATCCCCATCATCCAGGAGTGGATCGGATGAGATAAATGTCAGGTTCGTTACCAACTTACCCAGTTTCTTTCAGGACGCGGAGGGTACAGAAAATACCTACATAGATTCGGGCACGACGAAAGTCCAGTGTGCCCCAACTGCACAGGAGCAGACGAGAACCCAGAGCACATTTTATAAAATTGTGGGAGGTATCCTGCCAACGTTGGACCACTACCAGATCCGAAGCAGCTTGTGAAATGCATGTGTAGCTCACAGGAGCAATGGAACTGGGCAAGCCAGTTGGAAGCTTATACACAGCGCAACTTGAAAATGATCGTCGCTTAAGGGGGAATATCTGAGTAGAGTTTTGAAAAAATCGAAATTTTTTTTTATCGCTTAAAAAATTTATTTGGGTCTTAAAAATAACATATCAAAGATAGAGTCCGGCAAAAGTGTCTAAGTGTCGAAATTTTCCATTCTGCGGCGATGCCTCAGTACTTAAAACTTTAATCGCGTTTGTCTCGAAACCACTTTTTTTCAGACTTCCGGACACTTAACTCCAATAATTCTTAGCCGGTCGATGTGGTTAAATTTTAACAGTATTGTCAAAATTCATACCTTTTTCTATCGACAGACGAAGGATTTTACTTACTTATTTTTTTTTATCAACAATTTTGTGACGGTTTTTTTTCGTGAAAATTTTAATTTTTTTCAATCACTCACCATTTTGCAAAAAATTGATATATCGCCAAAAACCTACGTGTGTCCATAGCTGTTGATGTATAGAAACTAACGAATTTTGATTTTTTGTTCTGGATCAAAAATTTAGGACGTTAGCTGTCCGGACATAGACCACCATAAAAAAAATAGGGCCTACGAAGAAATGCTGCACAGCCGCCATTTTTTTCGATTTATTCGAAATATGTAATGATGGACGAACCCCTTCCCGCCTACTCGTGGGACCAAACATGAATAGTACTTTACAAATCAAAAAGCAAAGCGGAGCACAGAACTCCCTTAAAAAGTCCGGAAGTTGGGTCAGTGACCCGTCAAAACCCTCAAAAGCCAAAAAGTTGCTGAGATGGAGGAGCACCCCACAGAGGGGCAACATCTGAAGGCGGGGCGCGCCGGTGCGGAGGAGGTTGCCAAGGCATCATTTTCCAAAGCGGGGCTACCCGTGGGACCACCGAACGGAGTGGAGAGGAAGATTTCAGGGTTAACCTCTAAACCAACCGGCGGGGCCCCTAAGGCGAACCCCTCACTCGACGCAGCGTAAGGGCTCTAATAAAGATAGAAGGAGAGCAGCCTTTATTCTAATGAGGTCTTTTATTCTAATTCTAACTAAACCCATCGGCCGAAGCCAACCAGGACCAGGGCGAGATTATTAAGTGGGCAAGGGAGGTCTTGCCCAACTTTAAGCCGGAAAAGGCGGGTGTAAGTATGGATCCAAAAAATCGTGATGGGTCAGATACTGCCAAGGAAATCGCGCAAAGCGTGAAAAGGCAGAGGTCCACGGAGGGAGAAGCCCCCCAAGCCAAGAAGAGGAAGGCCCAGCCGCAGCCGTTCAACCGCATGTTCACCGAAGTGACGAAGGGAAGAACTCTAATTGGAGTCCTGGACAAGGGCTCCAAAATGGGCTAATCCCCAAGGACCTTTAGCGACGAGTGGTCAACAAGTTGCATGGACGGTTCGTGGAGGAGTGCTACAGAGCGGAGAACCCCCACCAGAATGCGAAGACGCTGGATGGTATCAGGGTATCGTCAAGGTAATTGCCTGCCAAGACGCGCGATCGGTGGAGACCTACAAGCGAATGGTAGCATCGCTTGGAGAGGTCTTTCCCGGGGCAAAGCTGGTGGCGGTTGACTGGGAGGAGATTCCAAGCAAACCGAGGGCGCGAGTGCGGCTCACAGAAAAACCAGCCGACCCTAAGACCATCCTAACGATGCTTAGGATGTGCAATCCGACGCTTCCCACGGCGGACTGGAGAGTCGGCAAGATCGAGAAGGCAGGTCGTCCTCATACTCAACGAGGAGACCGTGAAAGCCCTGGAAAGGTCGGAGCACCGGTTAAAATATGGATTTGAGCATGTGACGGTTCGTATTTATAAATCCGATGCGAAGATCAAACCAGAAGGAATCGGGCTGGAGGCAGAGGCGCAAGAGCCAGACTTGGAGGAGCCGACCGAAGAGGGGCACCCGGAAGAATTGTCAGATGAAGAGGAGGACATTTTTTTTTTTTTTTCGCAGTCTTTCAGATTTTGGAAATGGCTTGTGCATCAATAAGAGCGACAGCTAGCATTTCTGTATTCATCATAAAGCTTAGAGGCCCAGACGACCGAGGGGCGCTCGAAAAACGATTTGTTAGTACATATTAAGCTATTTGAAATTTGTTAAGCTAAGAGGAGTTAGTAAGGAAATTTAAAATTCTATATTTTAAATTGGAGGGACAGGAAAGAGATGTAATATAGTAGAGACCATTGTAGTTCGAACATAATACCCTTAAACGGTCATGCAGTGCATATGTCAAACTACAATGGCTAAGGAACAGAGGACTAAAGTTTCGAATCCTTCTATTAGGAATGTTAAATTTTAAACGTGTTAGTAAATGCTGGCTATCTACATCCCCGTTAATAAGGTTATGCAGAAAAACTACACCGAGCATTGTCCTACGATTTGTTAAGCTACGTAAGTTTATAAGTAAAAGTCTGCTACTGTAGGATGGAAGCTGAAGATTTGCATCCCAGTATACCCCTCTAAGTGCGAATATTAAAAAATTCTTTTGTACGGATTCTATGCGGTCCTTATGTACTCCAAATTGGGGACTCCAGACACATGAACCGTACTCCAGTAAAGGACGGACCAAAGAAATTAATAATGTTTTGGTTATATAGGGGTCAAAAAATTCTTTTGACCACCTTTTAATAAAACCAAGGACTCTTTAAGTCTTATTAACCATTAAGGAAATATGGTCGGCAAATTAAAATTTTATGTCTAATAGGATGCCGAGATCATTAACCTGGGTTAATTTTTCTAAGGCAATCCCATTAATGGAATACGTAGCTTGCAGAGGGCAAGAACGATAATAAGACAAGAACGATAATTAATGGATCATTTTGATCCATTAAGTATTAGATCATTAGCTAAACACCATTTTTGAAAGTTATCAAGGTCAGACTGAAGACTGCATTGGGCAGAGATGGATTTGTACTGAAGACATAGCTTTACATCATCTGCATACATAAGAACTAGAGAGTTCGTCAAAGCATGGGGCAAGTCGTTTATAAAAAGCTTAAATAATAACGGGCCAAGATGACTTCCTTGAGGAACGCCAGATGTAGCACTGACCAGACGAGACTGTATGTTTTTAAATAAGACTCTTTGTGTCCTTCCATCTAAGTAGCTGGAGATCCATGTTAAGAGGTCTATAGGAAAACCCTGCATATTCAGTTTACTCAACAAAAGTGAGTGATAAACTGAATCAAATGCTTTGCTGAAGTCCGTGTAAATTAGATCGGTTTGATATCCCTTACAAAAGCCATCTATGACAAAGGATGTCAAATCCAATAAATTTGTGGTGGTGGAGCAACGCTTAATAAAGCCATGCTGACAAGGAGTGATAATCGAAGAGCAAATGTGTTGCAAATGAGGCCAATTAGAGATGCTTAGAGATATGCCTCTGTAGTTGGCAGCCTCGGACTTTTTCCCTTTTTCATGTAGGGGAATTATGAATGATTTCTTCCACTTAAGGGGAAAAATCGAGGTTTCCAAGGATAAGTTGAAAAGTCTTAGAAGAGGTTTGCACAGAGCCCTGGCGCAGTATTTTAGCACACAGCCTGGTACTCCGTCGGGGCCTGGCGAATAAATGGGTTTTACCCTTAAAAGACCAGATAATAAGTTCTCAGAAAAAAAATTCTCACTTCCCTCTCTTTCTTTCAAGCGAACGGTCGTGTTTGTTTTGTGCGCACTGCGTTTATGACAAATATTGGTAAACCGGTGTTTACATACTTTGTGAATTAAATCTTGTGAATCTTAACAATCGAAACCGTATCGCTTCGCGAGTGCTGTGGTATATTTGGAGTCGAATTAATAATTTGTCTAAATTCTATTCCAAGCATAGCTCAGCTCTGCTTCTTCCCCGGCTTATCTATATTTCTGCATTTCTCTTTTGCACTCTTTCAAAGCTCCCGCTTCGGCTTCTTGTTTGGTGGTTCAAAGTATTGTGTTTTTTAACTTATTAAATATTAATTTTTGTTTTATTAAATAAAAAAAAAATAAATAAATAAATAAAATGGAATTTAAACTGGTCTGTGCCATTAAGTCTTGTAACAAGACAATTTCCTCATCCCAGCCTGCCATCCATTGCTGGCTATGTGAGAACGTCGTACATGCCAAGTGTGCCGGTTTCACTGCATCAGTTTCGGATGCCATTTCCCGTAGGTCTGGGATACATTATTGTTGTGAAAATTGTCGTGCTGTGCAAGGCGAAATGAGGTCGTTCATAAGACAGACCAAAAATGGATTTAAAGAGCTAATCACTGGTTTTCGTAAAATCAATGACCAGCTCTGTTTCTCGGCTTGCCCCTGATACTTCAGAGATTGATATCTCGGCTTATATCAAAGTCAAAACTAAAGCCGATATAAAGGTGGAGGACATACAAAAATTTAAATATAATTATACAAGGCGCACGTCTTCTTTCAAGATTCGTGTGCCCGCGCTGATGTTCAAGACGATTTGTTCTCCCAGTTTTTGGCCAGAGAATCTTTTCGTCTAAGAACATCAGCCTAGTTTCGTGAACAAAAAGTTAATAAACCAGTCTCACTCCCGACTTCCCAATATCGGAACCACTGACCAACCCTCCACCTCTTCTTTGGCCACTAACCCAAAAAACTAGTTTCCTCACTAACTCTTACCTATCAGAATATTAGGGGGCTACGTAGCAAACTCCCCAAGCTATATTCTGATAGTTCTTTCTTTGCATCCCATATAATAGCATTTACAGAAACTTGGTTAAATTCGGAGATCTTAAGCTCCGAAGTTTTCCCAAGTAAGTACACCACTTTTAGACGGGATCAATCTCAGCGAAGAGGAGGTTCTGAAGAGGTGAAATCCCAAGAGTTTGGTGACAGGATTTATTTGCGTTAAAATCACTATGTCAGTGAAAGCTTTATACATTACATGTTCATATATACCTCCTATGTCTGAACCGCCCACATATTGGCAGCATTTGTCCGCTATTCGATACGTCTCTAATCTTATGACGGATCGTGACCAACTCGTAGCGGTGGGCGACTTTAATATCCCAGAATTAAAGTGGTCCAACGTCGATAACTCACCATCTTTGTCACTTATAACTTACCATGACTTCACCGCGGGCATGTTTGACATGTCCCTAGGTCAGATCAATCATGTTAAAAATTCGCTAGGTAGGCTTTTAGACTTATGTTTTGTATCTGATTCTGATTGTACTGCTCTCTCCAGAGCTTTTCCCCTTTCAACCACAGAGGATCCATATCACCCCACGCTGGAGGTCTCAATCGAAACCACTCCTGGTATGGATCAGATGTCTCCTAGCGTGGTAAATAAGATTCGCTGTTTCCGTAAAGCTGATTTTCAGAAACTTAATAGCCTTATCGATACATTTGACTGGTCTGATATTCTGGCGTGCACTGATCTTAATGTCACTTTAGAAAAATTTTATTGTACTTTAAATACATTTTTTGACTCATGTGTGCCTTGAAACAGGAACAAATTCTCCGTGGTTTACAAGGTGCCTCACTAACCAAAAAAATAAAAAATATAAGCTTTTACTTAAATATAAAAAAACCTGCAGTAGTGTTGATTTCTCAAGATACCTACTAGCTCGGTCGAATTTTACCGTGCATAACGCTGAATGTTATAGGAATTATATTGACCGCTGCTGGATACAATTTACTCAGGATCCAAAGCAGTTTTATAATTTTGTAAACACTAAGCGTAAACACGTATCTTTTTCACCCCTGCTTACGTTTGAAAATTCCTCTGCGACTTCTGATCAGGCCATTGCCGATCTATTCGCAGAATTTTTTCAAACTACTTATTCTCCTTCTAAATTGACTGATCAGCATTACGCATATAACATTCAAGCAGCTAATCTTATTTTCTGTCCGTTTTTTTCTGAGAACAACTTATTATCTGGTCTTTTAAGGGTCAAACCCATTTATTCGCCAGGCCCCGACGGAGTACCAGGCTGCGTGCTAAAATACTGCGCCAGGGCTCTGTGCAAACCTCTTCTTAGACTTTTCAACGTATCTTTGGAAACCTCGAACTTTCCCCTTAAGTGGAAGGAATCATTCATAATTCCCCTACATAAAAAAAGTAAAAAGTCCGATGCTGCCAACTACAGAGGCATCTCTAAGTTGTCGGCAACTCCAAAGTTATTTGAAAATTTAATTACCCCTCACTCACTTGCAACACCTTTTCTCTTCGATTATCACTCCTTGTCAACATGGCTTTATTAAGCGTCGCTCCATCACCACAAATTTACTGGAGATGACATCCTTTGTCATAGATGGCTTTTGTAAGGGATATCAAACCGATGTAATTTACACAGACTTCGGCAAAGCATTTGATTCAGTTAATCACTCACTCTTGTTGAGTAAACTGAATATGCTGGGTTTTTCTAAAGACCTCTTAACGTGGATCTCCAGCTACCTAGATGGAAGGACACAAAGAGTCTTATTTAAAAACATACAGCCCCGTCTGGTCCGTGCTACATCTGGCATTCCTCAAGGAAGTCATCTTGGCCCGCTATTATTCACGCTTTTTATTAATGACTTGCCCCCTGCTTTAACGAACTCTCTAGTACTCATGTATGCAGATAATGTAAAGCTTTGTCTTCAGTACAAATCCATCTCTGCCCAATGCAGTCTTCAGTCTGACCTTGATAACTTTCAAGAATGGTGTTTAGCTAATGATCTAATACTTAATGGATCAAAATGCAAGCATATGTCTTTTTATCGTTCTTGCCCTCTGCAAGCTACGTATTCTACGTATCTACGTATGTAGATAGCCAGCATTTACTAAAACGCTTAAAATTTAACATTCCTAATAGAAGGACTCGAAACTTTAGTCCTCTGTTCCTTAGCCGTTGTAGTTCGACATATGCACTGCATGACCCTTTTAGGGTATTATGTTCGAACTACAATGGTCTCTACTCTATAACATCTCTTTCCTGTCCCTCAAATTTAAAATATAGAATTTTAAATTTTCTTACTAACTCCTCCTAGCTTAATAATTGAGAAATAGCTTAATATTTACTAACAAATCGTTTCTTGAGCGCCCCTCGGTCGTCTGGGCCTCTAAGCTTTATGATGAATACAGGAATGCTAGCTGATGCTCTTATTGATGCACAAGCCATTTCCAAATTCTGAAAGACCGGTAAAACAAAAAGGAAGCGCACTCGGCCCGTGTCTATATGTTTTGTATACTGCGTATATTCCTACGAGCGCACAACTAACAACGTCAACGTTCGCCGCCGATACCTCTATCCTTAGTCGCTCCAGATTCCTAACGCAGGCAACAACCCAACTGGATAATCATCTTATAATAGTGGAAAGGTGACTGTCCGACTGGCGCATTAAAATAAACGAACAAAAGTGTAAAAATATAACGTTTACTCTTAATAGACAAACATGCCCTCCGCTTTTACTTAACAGTATGCAGATCCCTCAAGCTAACGACGTAACGTACCTTGGCGTCCACCTTGATAGACGACTTACCTGGCGTAAGCACATCGAATGCAAGAAGATGCACCTAAACCTGAAAGCCAGCAGCCTCCACTGGATCATAAACTCACGATAGCCAATGTGCCTGGTCTACAAGTTACTACTGTACAACTCAGTCCTAAAGCCATTCTAGATGTATGGCGCACAGCTGTGGGGGAACCCGAGCAGCAGCAACATAGACATCATACACCGCGCACAATCAAAAATCTTAAGAACTATCATTTGTACCCAAATTTTCTCGCTCGGGGATCGACTAGGGCTTCTAGCGTATCCCGCCTAAGACGCAACGACCTCCCAACTCAGCAATCGATTTTTAGGGCCGTCTAACTCTGTATCAGTCAATATGACTGTAAGTTAAGTTAAAAATATAAGATTTGATACACCTCTTGTTAGGCTCAGGAAGAATAGATTTAAGAAATACAAGCAACGTTTAAAAAAAAAATTATTTTGGCATTGCTGCCATCTCTATTTCTTTTCGAAGTTTAACATAGCCATATTAAATCTACCTTTATGTATGTACATCAACAACAACAGCTGACAAATTGATTTTCATTGGTTTCGATGAATTGATTGAGTGATTAGTAATTCATGTTACAATTTATCAGTTGCAAAAAGTTTATGGATGGCATAAAGCCATATGAGTGACTCATGTTACACAAATGCAGTACATGTCCAGGTAATACACCACGAACGTTCCTGTTTTCATTTGACTAGTATTTTGCAGGTTATATTATTGTAAGTATTTTATTAATTTATAATTTTACTAAAAATTCAAAAAATATATATTTATAAACTTGACAATGTACCTTTTTCAGCCTCTACAATGGATAAAAATAAATTATACCAAGATTTATTTTCAAAGTACAAAGCAGCATTTCCTGACAAAAATACTCTCGATTTGCAAAATCAAGCAAGAGACTTTTGGAACTCAATTAAGAATGAAGAAAATTTTAAAATACTTCTCGATGATAAGTTCAAGGAACTAGCGCACACTGAGGTGAAAAAGAAAAGCTCTTTATATTTAGCTATATTACAACAAATAATTGTTTAAGGCCGTACAAGAACCACCAATGAAACAGCATTCAGGCCAGAATAAGGGATCTGATCCTTCATTAACTAAAGTAAAGACTAATAACCTTAAAAAAATGTATTCCTGTATTTACTACCAACTGGAACATTATGGTAATATAAATACTATTTCAGGATGACTTTGATAAAGAAGAAGAAACTATCCATAACGATTTGGATGATAGTCAGGTATTTAAGATTGTTGCCGAAAAGAAGTAACACCTCCGAAGGAAAAAGACACGTAAATACTGTACCTGTAAAATTAGCAAAGGCACAAACCGATCTACATAAAAGTCATAGTGATGCAACATTTGCAAGTGCAACTCTTCACCATCTAGAAGAAGTGGCATCTTTCCTGGGGCCAAGAGAAGTTTTTTTTCTCAGCCAAGACGATAAAGCACGAATCCCAATTGGTATAACAGGTAACTTATCAAAATATCCAGTTTTTAAATTTTCTTTGTTCGTTTAACTTTTCTATGCTTTAATGCTATTTTTCGATAGTATTCGATACGCCTGCCAGACCCCGATTGGTTAGTTGCACCATCCCATAAGCTCATTCCATCAGTCTACGCTGGCATTCAAATAGAAAAAAATGCATTTGAAAATTCGAAAGCAGTCAGCTACTCAGGACCCACTAATGTAGCTGTAAGATCTGGAAAACACTCTTCATCGACGGCCCTATCTCATGTTCTAGATTTTGAAAAAATGTTGTCCTTGTCAGAGTTCGACAGCATGGCTAAGGCTAAAGTTGGTTTCGTGAAACCCGTTGTTATATGAACTGTAAATGGGGGACCTGACGAGAACCCTCGATGTGGCAACAGGAATTCATCACGAGAACCCTCGATGTGGCAACAGGAATTCATCACTTTGTTAAACATAATTTGGATGCATTTTTATACCCTTGCAGAGGGAAGCTATCAACTTGAAACTATGCACACACCCTTCTTTCCTTTGCACGCAGTATATAAGTCGGAACGGCCCGGATCGGCCGACTATATCCTATAGCTGCCATATAACTGAACGATCGAAAATGACCCAACTTTCGTGTTTTTGAAGATAGAAAGCTGGAACTTGGTACAGATTATATTTTTAATCAGGTCAGTTAATCCGACCTACGAAATTTCATTAGGATCGGACGACTATATCCTATAGCTGCCATATAACTGAACGATCGGAAATGGTATTTGGTAGAAATATCAACTTTCGTATTTTTGAAGATAGATGCTTGGGACTTTTTTTTCGATTTTTTATTGTAATTAATTGGTTTTATTATGATGTAATCATAAGGATCGGCCAACTATATCCGATGTTTGCGATAAATATCCGGTTTTAACTGCAAGGGTATATCAGCGAAGTTAGCTTTTCTTTCTTGTTTTTTGCGTGAAATGTACCAGGACGAAGTGCATTCAACAGAGTTGAAAGGCGAATGGCACCTTTGAGTAAAGAATTAGCTAGAGTCATTTTTTCTCATGAATATTATGGAAGTCATTTAAATAACAGTGGGAAAACAGTTGATGGCAAAAAAAACGAGAAAATTTCGCATTTGCCTCTTGGGGAGTCTCTTGCAGAAATTTGGTCAAATACTGTCATTGACAATTTCCCTGAGTGAGCGAATATGTGTCTCCAGAAAATTCTGAAATCTCAGAATGCGACCTGCAACGAAAATCTCAGCATTAGCAAGTCAATCACGCTCGCTCGAGTCAGTATTTCTTGCAAATTGTTAAGGGGACCTTCACCTGAATTTTATTAAAAAAATCGATTTTTTTTTTTACATAAAATGAAAGTTCTATATGTTTAGAATTTATGTACCAAAGGATATTTCGATACGACGCGTATTTCTTGAGCTAGAGCGTTTCAAACATACCCATGATAACAAGAAAGCTATCTAAAAGCAAAGTTTCTAAAAACTTAAAACGCGTTTTTCTCGAAAACATGTTTTCTGAACTCATGTCAAGCACAGGGCTCGTTCTATTGATCCGATTTTCTTCATTCAAGAAGCGTTTGAAAGTATATACTTTTTTGTATGGCTTATACCTAAAATTGACATGAAAAATTGTTTATATATAATTGTTAAACAAGATCAAAATAAAAAAAAAGGGAAAAAATGTCCATTTTTTTTCAAACGCCCATAAAATTGGTTTATTTTCATCAAAATTGATTGTCGTTAGGTATAAGCCATAGGAAATTTCATAAATTTTAATAATTTATATACATTTCTAATTTCAGTTCACTACCAGAGGCCCGACACTTGACAAAGCGGAAAAAACGAGGTCGACGAGATCCGCCATTTTGAAGGCGCCATTTTGAATTTCCTAAATATCGAATACTTTTTTTTATCGTAAATAAACAACGAATCAAAGTTCAAAAGCTCAAGTTCGTATATCTTTTCATTTTCCCGCAATCCATTCTCAAATTTTGTTTCATTTTCGGCCAAATCCACAGAGGCCTATATTCAGAATTTTACCGAACCGTTTTCTACCGTTTCAAAGTGACAACGGCCTTGTTTTTTCAGAAAGTGATGGAAAGTTTCAATCATTGTTCGCTTCAGAAATTTAAAAAAATTCAATTTTAAATGAAGATTTTAGATCACGATGTCACGATGTGTCACATTGGGGAGGGAGGCACAGTGGTCGATTCGGCCTCGCTAGCGGCATTTAATTAATAACTTCTAAAATATTAGAGATATCTTCAATTAGTTTTATTTTCGGTTTATTACCCAATTTTGCAGTATGTGGACAAAAATAAAATTTATTTTGTTTTTATTTTTTTTTTTTTTTATATTTAAAAATTTTATTACATTTTATTTATTCAAAAAAAAAAAGAGTAGGATATATAATTATAACTTATATTATACAAGAAGCAAACATATACATTACAACATATACAAAACATATACATTATATACAAAAATTTTATAAAAAATTAATATTCTGAATCTTGACTTTCAGAGTCTTACAAATCGGTTCCAAAATTCTCTGCTGAAAGCAAGCTCTTAACGTCTTTGTCCATAATTATATTTTATATTCGATGACAAAATTGATGAGCCATTTGACATTGAGGATATTAGAGGATTAGAAAAAGCGTATTCATTATATCCTCCATTGTGTTTTTTCTTGAATTTTTCCTTGTATTATTCTCGCGTATGTTTCGACAATCTTTATTTCTTGCTTTAAGCGCTTCCTCTGCACAAAAAGCACAAAACTGTTTATGATGTCTCCTAAATGAATCAAAATTCTGTGAACAGACGATGGCATGTAAAACCAAGGGTATTTATTAAAAAAAAATTCGGCAGTTTCCATACGATCCGAATGCATCCGTGTTTAAGTAATGTCCACAGGCCAATGCTCGCAGGACAACGCTAAATCGAAATATTAACATTAAGTGTACTCCTGTTATGCGCGCAGCTAAATTTGGTTGCTGAAAAAATCTTCGTGCAGTGTTTCCATTGTTAGTACTTCCAGTACTTATAATATCCCCTGTAAGCTCCTCGCCAGAATTCAGCATCGACACAATTCTTGATGTATTGCGCCTTCCGTCTATATAAAAGCTGCTACTTGCAGCCAACAACAATGCATCCGTCGAGACTTTCTCCGAAATGCCTGATAGTTTGTTGTTTTGAGTTTTTCTGCAACACTCTGAAATACCTTTCTCTGGGCGTCCAACATTTCTAAATGATGATCTTTCCATCAACACATGAGGCGTGTCTAGCCATTCTTTATTACTTTTTTCAAAAGCTGCCTTATTTCTATCGCATTTCTTCCACTTCTGGACAAGCCTACTATTGAAATTGCGCAGCTTTTCCCAATTTCGAAAAGGTCCTTTTTGTTACAATCATATTTGTTACAAACTTCTCTTAATGCAAAGTTTTCCATTACGAAGAACTTTTTAGTGGGGATCGCTTCGCATGCCATACTAAGAAAAGTGCGCGCTTCGACACTGACATTCTTCCTATCGTGAAATATTTTGTAGATACGCAGGAATACGCACTTCATTTTTGACATTTCGAATCCGAATCCGAGGTCTAAAAAACTCCAGAATGTCAGGGCTACGACATAACCTCAAAAACTTGATAAAATTTTTATTTCCGAGTTCTGGGCTCAGATCATGCTTACCATGTGTTTTTGGGGTCGCTCGGATTCGGATTCAGCGACCCTGAAAACATATAATAAACATGGTCTGACCCACGGACTCCAATATAATTTTGTATGAGGTTTTTTGAGGTTATGTCAGAACCCTGACGTGCTGGGGTTTTTTGGACCTCGGATTCGGATTCAGCGACCCCGAAAACATATAGTAAACATGGTCTGACCTCCAGACACGAAAAAATATTTTTTTTTTGTGTGGCTGTGTAATGATTCACACTTTAACAAATAAATGCAAACAGAGTGAATTCAGAGGAATCTGTTAAGTTCTACTTCACGAAAGACTGGTGTGCGCTCTATCCCGCGCACTTTTAATACACTTAATATCCACTACAATTTATAAGTAACACATACAAGACACGTCACAAGCACAGATTTTCTATGTAGCACGTACCTTAATAGTTGTTAAAAAACCAAACTTGCACTAGAATAAACTTAAATTGCATTATTTATTCAAATATGCAACCAATAAGCAAAAGGGCGCCAAAATTCTATATGTTACCTGCTGAAACATATGTTGACTTTGACAGTTCACAGCTGATTATCAGCTGATTAGCATCTAATCTAGGTGTATTATATCGATAGGTAAACTTAAATTGACATATATTTAAATTTGAAAATCATAATTAAATGCCGCTAGCGACGCCAAATCGACCACTGTGGGAGGGGTGAAAATACCCGAAAATGAGCGTCACGAGGTTTATGAACGGCCCCATAACTTTGCAGTTAAAACAGGATATACAATCGCAAACATCGAATATAGTTGGCCGATCCTTCTGAGAATATCATAATATAACGAATTAATTACAATAAAATATCTAAAAAAAAGTCTTCTATCTTCCAAGCTTCCAAGCTTCTATCTTCAAAAAATAACAAAAACCCTTTCCGGTCGTTTGAGTGCTATAAGATATTGTCGGCCATTTATATCTTTTATACTGCGTGCAAAGGAAAGAAGGTAAAGAAGCTTTAAAACTGAGAGACTATTTTGCGTAGAAACAGACAGACAGACGGACATGCTCATATCAACTCAGGAGGTGATCCTGATCAAAAATATTTATACTGCGTTGCACACTATTCGACAAAATTATAATACCCTCTGCAAGGGTATAAAAATAACATAAATTGTACATAGATTCTTTCCCTTGATAAAGAACAAGGACATTTCTCCGTCTGTCTGTCTGTCTGTTTCTACGCGAACTAGTCTTTCAGTTTCAAAGCTATCGACTTAAAACTTTTCACACACCCTTCTTTCCATTGCACGCAGTATATAAGTCGGAATGGCCCGGATCGGCCGACTATAAGTTAACATCCAACTCTCAGCGTAGGTTGAGCAGGCCAATTCTTATCCCCTTCATTAATATTAATCATTATTAATGTTAATCATTTTTTATTATTACTATTATTAACACACTTTTGTATTGTCCACCTTAAATTGGTTTCATCCTAATGGGCCCGAGAGCTTAGCCAGCATATTGTACCAATGCATGCTGTGGCTTTGTCTGCATGGCTTTGTCTGCAAAATGTGCAAGGTCAGCGGTCTGCCACGGGAATCCGGCCAGGCATAAAGTTTTGTCAATTTTTAAGTTTTAGTTTTAATTTGGATTTGAAATAAAGAACACTAGCTCGATTATAAAACTCCGGCTTAAGCCGTTAAATTTATTCTACTTATTGAATTTGGTTATTGTGCCTTAAGGGCCGTAACAACGGAGATAAGTATCTCCCACCGTAAACTTCGGAAGAAGGAAGGAAGTCGAAGCGACCACCCGACTCTCCAGTGGCTGCCAACCTTAGTGGTCACCACTACCCAACCCTTTTGGAGCTATAGCGACGAGGGCCACCAGCGGCAGCAACCTACCGCCGACCCCCGCCACGGATATTCAACCAGCCGGCTCTTCCCCTGCCACGGAGGCACAGCTAGCCGGTCCAGACTATTAAATAATTGACGCCCAACGGATTAATATTACTATTATTATTCGAACTCCACCCATGAAGTTATACAATATGTAAGTAACTGAGCGCCAATAGCCAAGGTCTACACTTACACACATACACATATAACAGTGCATATAAATACCTATGCCCGGCAACAGGAATTTTCTACGAATAAATAAAAGTGACTTTCTGGTTTAGATTTTTTTGAGTGCGTTACAGAAATAAAAACCTGCAACTCAAATAACGCACACTGGTGCCCAGGCAATAAATATTTACATGAATTAATTATGCAAAGAAACATTTTATTTCTTACGGTTGGTGTCTATACACATTTAGAGGTTGCCAGTCGTTTTTCTCCTTGTATTTCGCTACAATTTTATCCACTGTGCATATATTGAATTTTGTACTGAAGTTATCCAGTGTGTCTATGCTAATAATACACCCAGTCGAATTGGCCAATACCTGTTGTTTCGCTCTCTTACCGTTCTCTATTTTCTGTGTTTTAGGTAACGATCCAGTATTTTCCGCTAATTTTTTTCGGCTTTTATATCGCAAAAAAGTGGCCCATCGAAACCTTTTGCCTTGTGTCCCAATCGTTAAAAACCTCGTATCTGCGTATCTAAACAGCTCCCCTTAGCTGCCAATGAGTTGGGAGTATAGAGGTGTAAAACAGGAAATTGATAGCGACAATAGCGAAGAAGTAGGATTTCGCCCCGAAGTTAGGAACATACATCAACCAGAAATGAACGCGGACATGATCCAAGCGTTTGTCGTAAATGCGGTCAGCACCGCTCTCGTTGCTCAGGAAGAGCGTTTGAGAGGCCAATTCGCCTCAGAATTAGAAGCGGTTAGAACACAGGTTAGCGCGCTGACAGTGCAAGCGCCGCAGGTAGTTTATAAAATGCGATGTCAAGTTAGACATGGTAAAATCTCTGCCGACGTTTAATGACACGATGAGTACGTTTCGTGGAGGCAGGCTTCATCCGATGCATACGAAGTATTCAAAAAATACGACGGCAGCGAAGCCCACTACGAGGCCGTTGTTACGAGGCTGAACTATCGGAAATGACCCAACTCTCGTGTTTTTTAAGATAGAAAGATGAAACTTAGTAAAGATCATATTTTTGGTCAGTTAATCCGACTTACCAAATTTCATATTGATCGACGGCTATATCTTATAACTGCCATATAACTGAACTATCGCCACATAACGCCATATAACTGAAAATTTCTAACAAATACCAACTTTGGTATTTGAAAGATAGAAGCTTGTGACTGTTTTTTTTTTAACATTTTGTTGTAATTAATTGGTTTTAATATAATATTCTCATAAGGATCGGCCAACTATAGATAGATATGTTTGCGATATCTATCCGGTTTCAATTGCAAGGGTATATAAACTTCGGCTCCGCCCGAAGTTAGCTTTTCTTTCATGTTATCTATGTTATCTTTAAACTATGTCAGTGAGGGGCAAACTCTAATTTTCAATAGCACGCGTGAACACTGAAAAATTGAGCACTTTTAGAACCTTTCTCATTTGCTCTAATATTGACAGCCCAAACTTTTCTTAGAAATAGGTTAGAAAATATAGATATATATATAAATATATAAATAGAAAATATAGATAGGGAAGCGTAGTTTTTCATTTGTTTAAGAACTGTTGCTAGCAAAACTTTCTTTAAATTAAAATACACTATTTTTCAACTTTTCCATTTCCACTATTTTGCCCATTACATCATTTGAATTAACGAAAATTGAAAACAAAGCTACGTTTTTTTCGCTCAGTGAATCCTTTGCTCTCATTATTTTTCTCTGCTACGCATACACTAAAATTTTAAACATTTTTGCGTTATACCCCCATTGATCTAATTCATCTTTATCTAGGTACAAGAAAATTGTGTAAAAATTTCTGACCAATCAACTTTTCCATTTTTGGAAAGCTAAATCGAAAGCTAGATCGGTGAAGCCTAAGAAACTTCCTTCGTAGCACTCTGACAAGGTCTCACAAAAAACTGTTTTGCTCCATAAATATTTGTTGGATAAGATATATAATATGGATATACGATATTGAGAGAAATATTAGATTGAAATAAACAAACATGTAATTTTTCGTAAAACCTAACCCCTTACGATAAGCACCGCTAATAAAATTTAAAAAAAGAAAGGAAAGCTAACTTCGGGCGGAGCCGAAGTTTATATACCCTTGCAGAATAATCTGTAAATTATATTCTTCAAATTCAATCATATAATGCATTCTTTATTCCTATACATCTTTTAAATTAGACATACATATCTACCCTTTTTTGTCTGGCCTTTTTAGAATGGTGGGAGTGACTGTTACAGTCATAAAAATTACAACAGAGTTTACATTCTTACATTCGCAACCCTTTACTTTTTGATAACACTAAAGGCATCCATGGGATTATCCCATTTTAACCAGGTTAGCAGATAAAATATGGTAGACCGTCATTTGGTTTATTTTCAATAAACACGTGCAAGGGGTCACAATTTTTTAAAAGACCTTAATTTCGCAACCCTTAACGCAGGTATGAGTGCAATTTATAGAGTGGAAAAAAAACGCTACAAATTATGACTCAAATTATTGAAAAACACCTAAATTGCACAACAGGTAGCAAAGGTACAAAAGGAAAAATGCATTTTTATTGCCTTTTTTAAAAAGGGTAATCTAGGGAACCTTTAAAGGGTCAAAGGATAATTCTTTTTTGTTTGGATATTACCTAGCTTGGCATATATTTAGAAATCCTTCAATCCCTAGACCAGTCAATGAAAAAAATTTACCGAGTGATGACGGTACTCTGTCAGTCAGTATTTTTACAAGTGCAAAAATTTTAAAGAGAGCAGAAGTATTTTTTAAAAGTGCCAAATTTAAAGTGTGATAAAGTTATTTTTACCAGTGGGAAAAATTAAAGTATTTTAACAAGTGATACAAAATTAATAGTACGTTAATATCGTGCTTAAAATTGCTTAAAAACACAAACTTTGGTAAGTATATTAACTTTTTAATTCTTTAAAATCTTATACCCGTGAACGGCATTCCATGTCGGTGATTTTATATTCTAACATTTTATAACTTTCATTTTTTTTCATACCGGACTATAAAAAATGCCACGCGTATCACGGTTATCCCAGGAACAACGCCGCCAAGCTGCTTTAAACCGCAGCAGAGCCCGCTATGAACGGAATGCGTCCCAAATAAGAGCTCGGAGCTCCCAACATATCGCCAATGTTCGAGACAATAACCCTAACATACGGGAGGAAAGTCGTGTTCAGGATTCCACTGCACGCGCGCAGCGGAGAAGAAGCGAAAGGGTTCGCAACCTTGAACGGATTCGGGACGCACAAGCGCATTCAATTCGTCGGGAGGACTCTGAGGAGCGCCGACAAGAGCAGTTGCGAAACACTGCTGAGCATGCGTCTTGGAGGACTAATCCAGTAATCCGTTCTGCGGAGCGTATTCAGGATGCTGCAAGGCATTCAAATCGTCGACCGGACCAGGACTATCGTGTCTCAGAGCGGACTCGGGATATGGAGGCACGCGCAACCCGTCGACAAGACTCTGAGGAGCGAAGACAAGAGCAGTTGCGAAACACTGCTGAGCATGCGTCTCGGAGAACTAACCCAGTAATCCGTTCTGCGGAGCGTATTCAGGATGCTGCAAGGCATTCAAATCGTCGACAGGACCAGAGCGGACTCGTGTCTCAGAGCGGACTCGTGATATGGAGGCACGCGCAACCCGTCAACAGGACTCTGAGGAGCGAAGACAAGAGCAGTTGCGAAACACTGCTCAACACTCTACTCGGAGGACTATTCCGGAGTTTCGCATTCCTGAACGCATTCGGGACATGGATGCACACGCGATCCGTCGAGAGGACCCCGAGGAGCGACGACGAGAGCAGTTACGAAACACTGCTGAGCACTCTACTCGGAGGACTATTCCGGAGTTTCGCATTCCTGAACGCATTCGGGACATGGATGCACACGCGAACCGTCGAGAGGACCCCGAGGAGCGACGACGAGAGCAGTTGCGAAACACTGCTCAACACTCTACTCGGAGGACTATTCCGGAGTTTCGCATTCCTGAACGCATTCGGGACATGGATGCACACGCGATCCGTCGAGAGGACCCCGAGGAGCGACGACGAGAGCAGTTGCGAAACACTGCTAAGCACTCTACTCGGAGGACTTTTCCGGAGATTCGCATTCCTGAACGCATTCGGGACATGGATGCACACGCGATCCGTCGAGAAAGGCCCGAGGAGCGACGACGAGAGCAGTTGCGAAACACTGCTAAGCACTCTACTCGGAGGACTATTCCGGAGTTTCGAATTCCTGAACGCATTCGGGACATGGATGCACACGCGACCCGTCGAGAGGACCCCGAGGAGAGGCGACGAGAGCAGGTGCAAAATACTGCTGAGCAAGCCTCCCGGAGGACGAATCCGACATTTCAGACGAATCCGAGCCAGAGAACAGGAAAGGAGCATCGACAGCGACGAAGGGATTCTGAGGAAAGACAGCGAGAACGGGAGAGGGACGCCAATAACCGGAGAGCAACCAGGAGAAATCCCATAGCAAGAACACAGGAGCAACGGATAAACACATCACAACGCCGGGAAACACGACAACAGCGGAGGATTCGGGAAGAACAAATTCGGCAAATGGTTCGATCGACTGTTAAACTTTAGGATGGACCCCCAAAATCCACTGGATGCCTCCCAAAGGCAGTCTCAACGAAACATGGACGCAAGAACTGCACTTTCGGAGGACGAACTGGAACAGGAACGAGAACAACAGTGAAATAGGATTCGAGTATCAGCGAGGGATCTTTATCACAGGAACATAAGGGAAGGACCAACGGAAATTTGTATTTGCTGTGGAGGAACATGGTTCCGTTCGCAGGTACGTGGATTATACATCCTGGCTATCTCCTCTAAATTTCCCCTCCTAAACGTTGGCAACGCTTTTTATTTGTCACGAAAATTTCCCAGTCCGTCCAGCAAATATAACTTTTGCAACACTTGTCGTCGTGCCATCTCTCTTGGCAAACTACCATCACTCTGCCTGAGTGCCCAGAAATTCCTGAGTGCTTAAATGGACTCACCTGCCTCGAAGAACGCCTTATTTCACCGAGAATTCCTTTTATGAGGATTATTTCCCTTCCCTATGGAAGGCAATGGGGAATCAGAGGGGCAGTTCTTATTGCGCTCGCATCCTAAATTGGATTTCAAATATTTTACATAAATCCTTATTTCATATGCAGCCGAAATAAAGTTTATAACGTTTAACTTAATTAAATTCTGATTTTTATTTACTGGCATTGAAAATTATCAATGACCAAACAACAAGATACCTCAATATATTGTATGAGAGGTATGAGAGGTATTTAAAATTAGAAACACAATTCAACGTCAATGGATTACGTTAAGACTTCCGTTACTTAAAGCTAGATGTGACATAATAATATAGAATGGAACAGTAAATTGCAACAACTAAGAACATTTAGTAAGCCCTTTTGGAAGAAAACCAAAGCTTGAAAAAAGAGAAAACAACTTATACTCTGTCTCTGCCTTGGCGAATCAAGCTATGAGACTGGAACTGAAAAGCAAACGTACTCGCAGACATTTTGAAACATAAACATAAAATAACCACTTCCTTTTCTAATCCAGAAACGATTTACCTAGTTCAATATTCTATTCAGTCCATTTCAAAGGGTATTAATAACTCACAAGTATTAAAAACTAAAAACTCTGAAGTTGCCAGCACAATTAAAGCAATAATAACACGTAAATTACCTGGAGATGATGGTGTTTCAAATGTCTGTTAAAAAAACCACCCATTAGCGTTTTTCCAAATGGATATTTTTCAAATGGAATGCATGGAAAACAGCCAAAAATAATACCGATTGTTAAACCAGACAAACTAGCCAGCAGACCTGATAGTTACAGACCGATTAGCTTATAATGTGGCATATCCAAAATATTTGAAAAGGTAGCCAAAGTTCGAATAGTAAATTATTTAGATACACACGAAATACTACCTTCTGTACCATACTGATTCAAGACCAAACTAAACTGCCCAATTACTTTCGTAAAACTCACAAATTACATTCATAAAATATGCAGAATAAAAATCTTTTGGACTGGTTACTTAAGATATTGAAGACAACACGGAAATGCTCACATACCGTACAAAAATGGTTCAAAAATTTATAAAACAAAGAAGTTTTTACATATCTTTTAATCAGTGGGGGGCAAACTATCATTTTCATAGGGTAGAAAATTCTGTATCGAAATTGGGTTGGAAAAAGTTTTCTTCATAGAAAATATAGATACTTAAGAACTGTTGCTAGCAAAGCTTTCTTTAAATAAAATACACTATTTTAGTATTCAAAATTTTGATTTAACGAAAAATGAAATAAAAACGTTTTTTCTACGTTTTTTTCTAGTTGTATCGTACATTATAGAATTCATTTGAAACTATTCGAATGCGATCTCTAACTATAACTCAATCAATTCGGTTTTCATCCGCCAATTGTTGTGCGAGTGAGACCTTCATAGTCGCACTCCCTCATTCATTTATTTTCGTCTCAGAATTCTATCGCACTCAATTCATTTTCAAATTTTTATTTCCGAGTTCTGGGCTCAGATCATGCTTACCATGTGTTTTTGGGGTCGCTCGGATTCGGATTCAGCGACCCTGAAAACATATAATAAACATGGTCTGACCCACGGACTCCAATATAATTTTGTATGAGGTTTTTTGAGGTTATGTCAGAACCCTGACGTGCTGGGGTTTTTTGGACCTCGGATTCGGATTCAGCGACCCCGAAAACATATAGTAAACATGGTCTGACCTCCAGACACGAAAAAATATTTTTTTTTTTGTGTGGCTGTGTAATGATTCACACTTTAACAAATAAATGCAAACAGAGTGAATTCAGAGGAATCTGTTAAGTTCTACTTCACGAAAGACTGGTGTGCGCTCTATCCCGCGCACTTTTAATACACTTAATATCCACTACAATTTATAAGTAACACATACAAGACACGTCACAAGCACAGATTTTCTATGGAGCACGTACCTTAATAGTTGTTAAAAAACCAAACTTGCACTAGAATAAACTTAAATTGCATTATTTATTCAAATATGCAACCAATAAGCAAAAGGGCGCCAAAATTCTATATGTTACCTGCTGAAACATATGTTGACTTTGACAGTTCACAGCTGATTATCAGCTGATTAGCATCTAATCTAGGTGTATTATATCGATAGGTAAACTTAAATTGACATATATTTAAATTTGAAAATCATAATTAAATGCCGCTAGCGACGCCAAATCGACCACTGTGGGAGGGGTGAAAATACCCGAAAATGAGCGTCACGAGGTTTATGAACGGCCCCATAACTTTGCAGTTAAAACAGGATATACAATCGCAAACATCGAATATAGTTGGCCGATCCTTATGAGAATATCATAATATAACGAATTAATTACAATAAAATATCTAAAAAAAAGTCTTCTATCTTCCAAGCTTCTATCTTCAAAAAATAACAAAAACCCTTTCCGGTCGTTTGAGTGCTATAAGATATTGTCGGCCATTTATATCTTTTATACTGCGTGCAAAGGAAAGAAGGTAAAGAAGCTTTAAAACTGAGAGACTATTTTGCGTAGAAACAGACAGACAGACGGACATGCTCATATCAACTCAGGAGGTGATCCTGATCAAAAATATTTATACTTTATAGGGTCGCAGATGTCTCCTTCACTGCGTTGCACACTTTTCGACAAAATTATAATACCCTCTGCAAGGGTATAAAAATAACATAAATTGTACATAGATTCTTTCCCTTGATAAAGAACAAGGACATTTCTCCGTCTGTCTGTTTCTACGCGAACTAGTCTTTCAGTTTTAAAGCTATCGACTTAAAACTTTTCACACACCCTTCTTTCCATTGCACGCAGTATATAAGTCGGAATGGCCCGGATCGGCCGACTATAAGTTAACATCCAACTCCCAGCGTAGGTTGAGCAGGCCAATTCTTATCCCCTTCATTAATATTAATCATTATTAATGTTAATAATTTTTTATTATTACATCCGGCCAGGCATGAGCTTTTGTCAACTTTTAAGTTTTAGTTTTAATTTGGATTTGAAATAAAGAACACTAGCTCGATTATAAAACTCCGGCTTAAGCCGTTAAATTTATTCTACTTATTGAATTTGGTTATTGTGCCTTAAGGGCCGTAACAACGGAGATAAGTATCTCCCACCGTAAACTTCGGAAGAAGGAAGGAAGTCGAAGCGACCACCCGACTCTCCAGTGGCTGCCAACCTTAGTGGTCACCACTACCCAACCCTTTTGGAGCTATAGCGACGAGGGCCACCAGCGGCAGCAACCTACCGCCGACCCCTGCCACAGATATTCAACCAGCCGGCTCTTCCCCTGCCACGGAGGCACAGCCAGCCGGTCCAGACTATTAAATAATTGACGCCCAACGGATTAATATTACTATTATTATTCGAACTCCACCCATGAAGTTATACAATATGTAAGTAACTGAGCGCCAATAGCCAAGGTCTACACTTACACACATACACATATAACAGTGCATATAAATACCTATGCCCGGCAATAGGAATTTTCTACGAATAAATAAAAGTGACTTTCTGGTTTAGATTTTTTTGAGTGCGTTACAGAAATAAAAACATGCAACTCAAATAACGCACACTGGTGCCAAGGCAATAAATATTTACATGAATTAATTATGCAAAGAAACATTTTATTTCTTACGGTTGGTGTCTATACACATTTAGAGGTTGCCAGTCGTTTTTCTCCTTGTATTTCGCTACAATTTTATCCACTGTGCATATATTGAATTTTGTACTGAAGTTATCCAGTGTGTCTATGCTAATAATACACCCAGTCGAATTGGCCAATACCTGTTGTTTCGCTCTCTTACCGTTCTCTATTTTCTGTGTTTTAGGTAACGATCCAGTATTTTCCGCTAATTTTTTTCGGCTTTTATATCGCAAAAAAGTGGCCCATCGAAACCTTTTGCCTTGTGTCCCAATCGTTAAAAACCTCGTATCTGCGTATCTAAACAGCTCCCCTTAGCTGCCAATGAGTTGGGAGTATAGAGGAGTAAAACAGGAAATTGATAGCGACAATAGCGAAGAAGTAGGATTTCGCCCCGAAGTTAGGAACATACATCAACCAGAAATGAACGCGGACATGATCGAAGCGTTTGTCGTAAATGCGGTCAGCACCGCTCTCGTTGCTCAGGAAGAGCGTTTGAGAGGCCAATTCGCCTCAGAATTAGAAGCGGTTAGAACACAGGTTAGCGCGCTGACAGTGCAAGCGCCGCAGGTAGTTTATAAAAGAGCAGTGCCGAACCCTGAAATAAAATGCGATGTCAAGTTAGACATGGTAAAATCTCTGCCGACGTTTAATGGAAGACACGATGAGTACGTTTCGTGGAGGCAGGCTTCATCCGATGCATACGAAGTATTCAAAAAATACGACGGCAGCGAAGCCCACTACGAGGTCGTTGTTACGAGGCTGAACTATCGGAAATGACCCAACTCTCGTGTTTTTTAAGATAGAAAGATGAAGCTTAGTAAAGATCATATTTTTGGTCAGTTAATCCGACTTACCAAATTTCATATTGATCGACGGCTATATCTTATAACTGCCATATAACTGAACTATCGCCACATAACGCCATATAACTGAAAATTTCTAACAAATACCAACTTTGGTATTTGAAAGATAGAAGCTTGTGACTGTTTTTTTTTTAACATTTTGTTGTAATTAATTGGTTTTAATATAATATTCTCATAAGGATCGGCCAACTATAGATAGATATGTTTGCGATATCTATCCGGTTTCAATTGCAAGGGTATATAAACTTCGGCTCCGCCCGAAGTTAGCTTTTCTTTCTATGTTATCTTTAAACTATGTCAGTGAGGGGCAAACTCTAATTTTCAATAGCACGCGTGAACACTGAAAAATTGAGCACTCTTAGAAGCTTTCTCATTTGCTCTAATATTGACAGCCCAAACTTTTCTTAGAAATAGGTTTGGAACAAGTTTTCTCCATAGAAAATATAGATAGGGAAGCGTAGTTTTTCATTTGTTTAAGAACTGTTGCTAGCAAAACTTTCTTTAAATTAAAATACACTATTTTTCAACTTTTCCATTTCCACTATTTTGCCCATTACATCATTTGAA
Source organism: Drosophila bipectinata (assembly GCF_030179905.1). Taxonomy (NCBI): domain Eukaryota; kingdom Metazoa; phylum Arthropoda; class Insecta; order Diptera; family Drosophilidae; genus Drosophila; species Drosophila bipectinata. The sequence continues at coordinate 13,174,838 of NC_091740.1, read as the reverse complement.
TTAACGAAAATTGAAAACAAAGCTACGTTTTTTTCGCTCAGTGAATCCTTTGCTCTCATTATTTTTCTCTGCTACGCATACACTAAAATTTTAAACATTTTTGCGTTATACCCCCATTGATCTAATTCATCTTTATCTAGGTACAAGAAAATTGTGTAAAAATTTCTGACCAATCAACTTTTCCATTTTTGGAAAGCTAAATCGAAAGCTAGATCGGTGAAGCTTAAGAAACTTCCTTCGTAGCACTCTGACAAGGTCTCACAAAAAACTGTTTTGCTCCATAAATATTTGTTGGATAAGATATATAATATGGATATACGATATTGAGAGAAATATTAGATTGATATAAACAAACATGTAATTTTTCGTAAAACCTAACCCCTTACGATAAGCACCGCTAATAAAATTTAAAAAAAGAAAGGAAAGCTAACTTCGGGCGGAGCCGATGTTTATATACCCTTGCAGAATAATCTGTAAATTATATTCTTCAAATTCAATCATATAATGCATTCTTTATTCCTATACATCTCTTAAATTAGACATACATATCTACCCTTTTTCGTCTGGCCTTTTTAGAATGGTGGGAGTGACTGTTACAGTCATAAAAATTACAACAGAGTTTACATTCTTACATTTGCAACCCTTTACTTTTTGATAACACTAAAGGCATCCATGGGATTATCCCATTTTAACCAGGTTAGCAGGTAAAATATGGTAGACCGTCATTTGGTTTATTTTCAATAAACACGTGCAAGGGGTCACAATTTTTTAAAAGACCTTAATTTCGCAACCCTTAACGCAGGTATGAGTGCAATTTATAGAGTGGAAAAAAACGCTACAAATTAAGACTCAAATTATTGAAAAACACCTAAATTGCACAACAGGTAGCAAAGGTACAAAAGGAAAAATGAATTTTTATTGCCTTTTTTAAAAAGGGTAATCTAGGGAACCTTTAAAGGGTCAAAGGATAATTCTTTTTTGTTTGGATATTACCCAGCTTGGCATATATTTAGAAATCCTTCAATCCCTAGATCAGTCAATGAAAAAAATTTACCGAGTGATGACGGTACTCTGTCAGTCAGTATTTTTACAAGTGCAAAAATTTTAAAGAGAGCAGAAGTATTTTTTAAAAGTGCCAAATTTAAAGTGTGATAAAGTTATTTTTACCAGTGGGAAAAATTAAAGTATTTTAACAAGTGATACAAAATTAATAGTACGTTAATATCGTGCTTAAAATTGCTTAAAAACACAAACTTTGGTAAGTATATTAACTTTTTAATTCTTTAAAATCTTATACCCGTGGACGGCATTCCATGTCGGTGATTTTATATTTTAACATTTTATAACTTTCATTTTTTTTCATACCGGACTATAAAAAATGCCACGCGTATCACGGTTATCCCAGGAACAACGCCGCCAAGCTGCTTTAAACCGCAGCAGAGCCCGCTATGAACGGAATGCGTCCCAAATAAGAGCTCGGAGCTCCCAACATATCGCCAATGTTCGAGACCATAACCCTAACATACGGGAGGAAAGTCATGTTCAGGATTCCACTGCACGCGCGCAGCGGAGAAGAAGCGAAAGGGTTCGCAACCTTGAACGGATTCGGGACGCACAAGCGCATTCAACTCGTCGGGAGGACTCTGAGGAGCGCCGACAAGAGCAGTTGCGAAACACTGCTGAGCATGCGTCTTGGAGGACTAATCCAGAAATCCGTTTTGTAGAGCGTATTCAGGATGCTGCAAGGCATTCAAATCGTCGACAGGACCAGGACTATCGTGTCTCAGAGCGGACTCGGGATATGGAGGCACGCGCAACCCGTCGACAAGACTCTGAGGAGCGAAGACAAGAGCAGTTGCGAAACACTGCTGAGCATGCGTCTCGGAGAACTAACCCAGTAATCCGTTCTGCGGAGCGTATTCAGGATGCTGCAAGGCATGGACGGCATTCCATGTCGGTGATTTTATATTCTAACATTTTATAACTTTCATTTTTTTTCATACCGGACTATAAAAAATGCCACGCGTATCACGGTTATCCCAGGAACAACGCCGCCAAGCTGCTTTAAACCGCAGCAGAGCCCGCTATGAACGGAATGCGTCCCAAATAAGAGCTCGGAGCTCCCAACATATCGCCAATGTTCGAGACAATAACCCTAACATACGGGAGGAAAGTCGTGTTCAGGATTCCACTGCACGCGCGCAGCGGAGAAGAAGCGAAAGGGTTCGCAACCTTGAACGGATTCGGGACGCACAAGCGCATTCAACTCGTCGGGAGGACTCTGAGGAGCGCCGACAAGAGCAGTTGCGAAACACTGCTGAGCATGCGTCTTGGAGGACTAATCCAGAAATCCGTTCTGTAGAGCGTATTCAGGATGCTGCAAGGCATTCAAATCGTCGACAGGACCAGGACTATCGTGTCTCAGAGCGGACTCGGGATATGGAGGCACGCGCAACCCGTCGACAAGACTCTGAGGAGCGAAGACAAGAGCAGTTGCGAAACACTGCTGAGCATGCGTCTCGGAGAACTAACCCAGTAATCCGTTCTGCGGAGCGTATTCAGGATGCTGCAAGGCATTCAAATCGTCGACAGGACCAGAACGGACTCGTGTCTCAGAGCGGACTCGGGATATGGAGGCACGCGCAACCCGTCGACAGGACTCTGAGGAGCGAAGACAAGAGCAGTTGCGAAACACTGCTCAACACTCTACTCGGAGGACTATTCCGGAGTTTCGCATTCCTGAACGCATTCGGGACATGGATGCGCACGCGATCCGTCGAGAGGACCCCGAGGAGCGACGTCGAGAGCAGTTACGAAACACTGCTGAGCACTCTACTCGGAGGACTATTCCGGAGTTTCGCATTCCTGAACGCATTCGGGACATGGATGCACACGCGAACCGTCGAGAGGACCCCGAGGAGCGACGACGAGAGCAGTTGCGAAACACTGCTCAACACTCTACTCGGAGGACTATTCCGGAGTTTCGCATTCCTGAACGCATTCGGGACATGGATGCACACGCGATCCGTCGAGAGGACCCCGAGGAGCGACGACGAGAGCAGTTGCGAAACACTGCTAAGCACTCTACTCGGAGGACTATTCCGGAGATTCGCATTCCTGAACGCATTCGGGACATGGATGCACACGCGATCCGTCGAGAAAGGCCCGAGGAGCGACGACGAGAGCAGTTGCGAAACACTGCTAAGCACTCTACTCGGAGGACTTTTCCGGAGTTTCGAATTCCTGAACGCATTCGGGACATGGATGCACACGCGACCCGTCGAGCGGACCCCGAGGAGAGGCGACGAGAGCAGTTGCAAAATACTGCTGAGCATGCCTCCCGGAGGACGAATCCGACATTTCGAATTTCAGAGCGGACGGGACGCCGCAGCGCGAGCTGCTCATCGCGAGGACTCAGAGGAACGAGCCAGAGAACAGGAAAGGAGCATCGACAGCGACGAAGGGATTCTGAGGAAAGACAGCGAGAACGGGAGAGGGACGCCAATAACCGGAGAGCAACCAGGAGAAATCCCATAGCAAGAACACAGGAGCAACGGATAAACACATCACAACGCCGGGAAACACGACAACAGCGGAGGATTCGGGAAGAACAAATTCGGCAAATGGTTCGATCGACTGTTAAACTTTAGGATGAACCCCCAAAATCCACTGGATGCCTCCCAAAGGCAGTCTCAACGAAACATGGACGCAAGAACTGCACTTTCGGAGGACGAACTGGAACAGGAACGAGAACAACAGTGAAATAGGATTCGAGTATCAGCGAGGGATCTTTATCACAGGAACATAAGGGAAGGACCAACGGAAATTTGTATTTGCTGTGGAGGAACATGGTTCCGTTCGCAGGTACGTGGATTATACATCCTGGCTATCTCCTCTAAATTTCCCCTCCTAAACGTTGGCAACGCTTTTTATTTGTCACGAAAATTTCCCAGTCCGTCCGGCAAATATAACTTTTGCAACACTTGTCGTCGTGCCATCTCTCTTGGCAAACTACCATCACTCTGCCTGAGTGCCCAGAAATTCCTGAGTGCTTAAATGGACTCACCTGCCTCGAAGAACGCCTTATTTCACCGAGAATTCCTTTTATGAGGATTATTTCCCTTCCCTATGGAAGGCAATGCGGAATCAGAGGGGCAGTTCTTATTGCGCTCGCATCCTAAATTGGATTTCAAATATTTTACATAAATCCTTATTTCATATGCAGCCGAAATAAAGTTTATAACGTTTAACTTAATTAAATTCTGATTTTTATTTACTGGCATTGAAAATTATCAATGACCAAACAACAAGATACCTCAATATATTGTATGAGAGGTATGAGAGGTATTTAAAATTAGAAACACAATTCAACGTCAATGGATTACGTTAAGACTTCCGTTACTTAAAGCAAGATGTGACATAATAATATAGAATGGGACAGTAAATTGCAACAACTAAGAAAATTTAGTAAGCCCTTTTGGAAGAAAACCAAAGCTTGAAAAAAGAGAAAACAACTTATACTCTGTCTCTGCCTTGGCGAATCAAGCTATGAGACTGGAACTGAAAAGCAAACGTACTCGCAGACATTTTGAAACATAAACATAAAATAACCACTTCCTTTTCTAATCCAGAATCGATTAACCTAGTTCAATATTCTATTCAGTCCATTTCAAATGGTATTAATAACTCACAAGTATTAAAAACTAAAAACTCTGAAGTTGCCAGCACAATTAAAGCAATAATAACACGTAAATTACCTGGAGATGATGGTGTTTCAAATGTCTGTTAAAAAAACCACCCATTAGCGTTTTTCCAAATGGATATTTTTCAAATGGAATGCATGGAAAACAGCCAAAAATAATACCGATTGTTAAACCAGGCAAACTAGCCAGCAGACCTGATAGTTACAGACCGATTAGCTTATAATGTGGCATATCCAAAATATTTGAAAAGGTAGCCAAAGTTTGAATATTAAATTATTTAGATACACACGAAATACTACCTTCTGTACCATACTGATTCAAGACCAAACTAAACTGCCCAATTACTTTCGTAAAACTCACAAATTACATTCATAAAATATGCAGAATAAAAATCTTTTGGACTGGTTACTTAAGATATTGAAGACAACACGGAAATGCTCACATACCGTATAAAAATGGTTCAAAGTTTTATAAAACAAAGAAGTTTTTACATATCTTTTAATAAGTGGGGGGCAAACTATCATTTTCATAGGGTAGAAAATTCTGTATCGAAATTGGGTTGGAAAAAGTTTTCTTCATAGAAAATATAGATACTTAAGAACTGTTGCTAGCAAAGCTTTCTTTAAATAAAATACACTATTTTAGTATTCGAAATTTTGATTTAACGAAAAATGAAATAAAAACGTTTTTTCTACGTTTTTTTCTAGTTGTATCGTACATTATAGAATTCATTTGAAACTATTCGAATGCGATCTCTAACTATAACTCAATCAATTCGGTTTTCATCCGCCAATTGTTGTGCGAGTGAGACCTTCATAGTCGCACTCCCTCATTCATTTATTTTCGTCTCAGAATTCTATCGCACTCAATTCATTTTCAAGGTTGTGCGTTTTTTAGCTATTCATGAAGACCGATTATATGTAACCATTGATTTTAATAATGTTTTTTTTACACTTATATTTATATTTGTATTGTATTTATATTTATATCGAATTTTATGTATTCGATATCGAATACATATTACTGTATATATATCGAAAATATCGCATCTAAAATTTCGTAATAAAACCATTTTATTATAATTATTTAGAATAAAATAAATAATCTAAAAAAAAGTCCAAAGCTTCTTTCTTAAAAAATACCATGATTCCGTGCAGCAACATTGAACGGTTGCCAATGCAAGATCCAGCAATAAAGCGACAGCGGTTCCTTGCCTCCAGGGGATGAGACATGACGGACTTGGCTCCTGAGACGGACTCGGCTACAGCTAACAATTGCCAGATATCTGCATCATAAGCATCCATTAAGGCTCAGAACCTAGAACTGCCGATCTTCTTTTAATTGAGCTTCTCCAGCTCATCGAAGACGACCAAAAACTCAGGGTGTATGTTATTGCACGGTCAAGCAAATGCAAAAGCGGTCCACTCTTCATATGGGCTGCTCCATAAGACACTTCTTGCAGCCCTTTAAGTTGCTCCATCGTTTAATTGTTTGCTCCGTTTGTTCCAGAAGCTCCAGCTTGTCCACAAAGATCAAGAATCCGCTCCAACGACGAAGAAGAGTGCCAAGATAAGAAGTACAAGCAACCTCGGGAAGATTGGCAATATCGGCACCCGAGTATAACCTAACAGCTGGTGAATTCACAGTTTATTACGTCACTGGATAAACTTGCCAATAATTTATGATACTATGCCAGCACTACTACGTCGAGGTTCCTAATGTTGAGTTACCAAGGCTTCTTGGTATCCCGCAAGCTTTCCAGTTTCAATAATATAATTACTGCGTTTCATTAAATGTCTTTATTATGTTATATTCGAAAAACAGCAGCGGGGCGTCTACAGCACGGGTCCGAACGGCGCGATGAGATTGAGACAAGTGCAGCTCCCGGTGCGTAGCGGTCAAGTGTATTGTTGAAGAGAGCTGCACACCACGGATAAAAAAATGATAGTCTTTGAGATCCACGCGATCAAAATTTAAGCCAAAATTTAAATTAAGCGATCAAAATAATTTGTATAGAACATTGTATTTATATGGGTATATCTCCTCTAGAAATCGGCTAATTGGGATGAAATTTGTTTTTCATATGTATATTAACTGTAAAGCATAGTACTGAGTTGACGAAAATCCGCTGTCAAACGAGTGACAGCTGTCAAACTCCATATAAAAAAAAACGGTGAAAAAATGTGAAGAGGAAGAAATTTTTGCCTTCTAGATTTTGCGGGTACTGAGTTGACGAAAAATTTTGTTATCGATTTTAATCGTGTTGCCGGATCAAAAAAAATAAACAGCTGCTCTCGGGGAGTTAAACGAAATATTTTCATTTATTTCTATAGGTGTGACATGGAGGGTCAATTGATCAAACAAAAAAATAGTCGGTCCGAAAAATTTTCGACGCGCCAGGACAAATTCAAATTAATTTCTGCGGTCAAGGCGAAGCCCATAATATGGGATTTGACCCACAAGGGGCATTTTAATTCCATAAAATGGCATTGAAATGATTTGTGATTGAATTTGATTTTGATTTTGACCCAGTTTTCTATTTCTTAATCAGCTCCTTAGCGGCGAAATACATAAACAAAACACCAACATCCAATTGATTTGAATTCATTTTTGCTTATTGGTTTTTTGTTTACAAACAACAACTGTTCAGTATTACCTTATTTCTTTATTTTTTTGGTCACACTACCTCGGTAGCTGAATAAAGTGCAAAATCGCTATCGGAATTTCAACAGCGGATTTTCGTCAACTCAGTACTATGCTTAAAAATAATTTGGAGTCAAAGTTTTTCACAAAACTTCTTTACATAAATTGCGCTATATAAATTCGCGATTTGTGGGGGTGGGAGTACATAATTTTAATGAATTACAGTACCACTTCAACCTCCGAAGAGACAAGTCGTATTAGAACACTATCGATCCCGCGTTCGCAAAAACCCCATTGAACTTATCAGCAAAAGTTGAAAAACAAATATTAAACACAAAACAAAACTAAAAAGACAACAACAAAAAATACACCATTTCTTACCACTCGGGCGCAAGCCCTTTACAAACAACCATGCACGAACCACCAGACATAACTAAATACACTACGAGACCGTATCAACTAGGAGAACCCAAATTTATTGTTATCAAAAGCAAAAATGAATCCTCATTTAAAAATGTTTCACCTTTCATCATCGAGAAATTTGTGGATTTCGCCTGCGGAGGAAGAGTTGATTCTGTGAAAAAAACCAGAGACGGCGGACTTTTGATAAAAACAAAAAACAACACACAAGCCACAAAACTCCTAAAACTTACCAAAATCGCAGATATGGATATAACAGCAACCGAACACAAGACACTAAATTTTTCAAAAGGCGTTATCTACTGTAATGACCTTAGATACATAGACGAAGAAACAATCCTCCAAGAACTAAAACCACAGAAAGTAATTGAAGTCAAAAAAATAATGAAGAGACAAAACACCAACAATAACGCCAACACCAACAACTACAGCAACACCATCAACAACAAAAAAACCAACGACAACAACAACCACCCCAACAACAACAACAACCTAATAGAAACCGGACTCATAATAATTACATTCGAAACCCATCAACTCCCTGAAATACTGCGAGTCGGCTATGAAACTGTTCGCGTACGCAACTATATCCCTCTGCCACTCCGTTGCAGAAAGTGCCTCCGCTATGGACATCCTACACCCATATGCAAGAGCACCGAAAAATGTTTAAGCTGCTCAGATGAAAAACACACCAGCGAAGGAGAACTCTGCAAAAACGAAAAAAAATGCCTAAATTGCGTAAACAATCCTGAAATCGACCCCCAACACAGCCCTTTGGACCGCAAATGCCCCACATTCCTCAAACAACAAGAACTCACTGCCATAAAAACAACCGATAAAGTCGATCATAAAACTGATCTGAGCGACACGGATACAAAACAAGAAACTCTTATGCAAACACACTTACAAACAACCGCAATAAGAACTCGATCTCCAAATACGCTCACATCAACATCTGCAAATGCACAAACTACATCCACATCCTGCATACATTGCCCCAAACAGAACTGTCACAAACAAAATGCTTGAAGACACTTTGTATAATAACCAAACACCATCACTAATTCTAGGAGACTTTAACGGATGGCACCCTGCCTGGGGTTCCCCGAAAGCAACTCTCGAGGAAAAACAATACAACAATTTATTGACAACACACAGCTAACCTTACTAAATGAAAAATCACCCACACATTTCACAACGCACAACACATACACGCATATCGACCTTTCACTTTTCTCAGCAACACTAGCCCCACACACCAAGTGGGAAATACTTAATGATCTCCATGGCAGCGACCATTTTCCGATAGTTATCTCTTTATTCCCTCCAAACACTATAAACAAATTCTCAAAACCATTTTTTATATTAAAAAAAGCCAACTGGGAGCAATACGAGACTCTCATACACAAAAATAACGAAATTTTCCCCACTTCACTAAACGTCAACAAAAAGCCGCACAAATTAACAAAATTATATTTCATAGCGCAAACATTTCCATCCCACAAACCTCAGTAAGTACAAAGCCCTACAAGGTTCCCTGGTGGAACAAAAAACTGGCACAGCTTAAAAAAGAAAAACAATTAGCTTGGAAAGCACTTAATCGCAACATCAACCTTACAAATGTTATAAACTACAGACGCTTAAACGCCAAGTACAAGTTCGAAATCAAAAAAAGTAAAATCGAAGCTTCCAGATCCTTTACATCCACCATACAACCAGAAACCCCTTCATCTAAAATATGGAGCAACATAAGACGCTTCTGCGGTCTTAACCCAAGCAAACAAATCCACGCCATACATAATCCCAAAAACAACACTACAACAACAGATACTCTCGAAATAGCCAACTCCCTCTCGCAACACTTCTCAGAGCTCTCAAGCGACCTAAACTTCTCAGACGAATTCCGAAATAACAAATATAAAATCAACACAAACAATTATTCACCGATCTCAACAGCCAAAACTATCGAGGAAAACATAAGTCACCTTAAATTAATTGCAGCACTACAAACAAGGATCCACTCCAGGATTAAACAGAATTTCGTACGAATGATACGCAACAGCTACCTTACCACTAAAAACAGAATTAAAAACATCTTTAATCAAATTTTCCACAGCCACATACCTCAAGCCTACAAAATAAGCTTAATCATACCAATACTTAAACCAAAAACTGGCAAAACAAACATCTCCTCGTACAGAGCCATTTCCCTCAATTGCTGTTTAGCAAAAACACTGGACAAAATTATAGCGAAAAGACTTTGGTGGTTTGTGACCCACAACAAACTTTTAAATACAAACCAATTCGGCTTCAAAAAAGGAAAATCGACTTCGGTTAGTCTCCTATACGTAGACCATCTCATAACGAAGTCAAAAAGGCACACCTCCCTCGTCACTCTTGACTTTTCAAGAGCCTTTGATCGAGTAGGTGTGCACACTATAATTGATCAACTCCAGGAATGGAAAACAGGTCCTAAAATAATCAATTATGTCAAAAATTTTATACTCAAACGTAAAATAATAGTCAGGTGTTTGTTGTTTCTGAAGTTTATACAGGGTGACAATAAATAACCCGGACAAACTTTTTTGATCATAACTTCTTAAGGAACTGTATTTGAGAAAAAATACAGATACACAACTATTAAATAGGTATTGTGTTAACATGTATTCAGCCGGTTTCGAAGTGGCTTCCTTGGGCTGCGATGCAGAGCCCTAAACGTTTCTGAAAATTTTGCGCAATGGGCCGCAGGGGTTCTTCCGATAATCGATCCCGTTCTCGGAGCAATGATTGCTTCAGCGCCTCCAAACTTATGTGGCGTTAAGCACATGCCCTGGACTCCAAAATAGACCACACACTCTAGTCCATCGGATTAAGATCTGGCGAGTAAGGTGACCATTCACAGCATGTGATAAAGTCCGGGAAATTGGCTTTGAACCAGTCCTGAGTCAATTTGGCTCTATGGGCTGACGCTGAATCCTGTTGAAACGTCCACTCCGTATCACCGAAGTGCTGCTGGGCCCAAGGAAGCACAACAGTTTCCAAAATGTCCCGGCGGTACACTTCCTGATTGATTTTGACCCCTTGATCGATGAAAACAAGGAGTGTTTTGCCAGTGGCGCATATTCCTCCCCAAACCATTCAAGACTGCTCACATTGACGGCGCTCGATTATTGCAGAGGTACCTGGAGCTTTAGCAGACCAGCTTCTGTCATTTTGGTGATTGTGCGCCTTTTGGATGGTGAATATCTTCTCGTCCGTGAAAAGAATACGCTCCCATTTTTGACCTGCGGCCCGACGCTTTAGCTGACGGCATCTTTGGAGTCTCACGCGCTTATTGTCATCCGTAAGAAGATGCATTTTTTGGAGCTTGTAGGGCTTGAGATTAAGTTCATTTTTTGCTATCAACCGAACACTTTCTCGATTCACTCCGATTTCACGGGCTATTTTTCTGACCGAGACTCTGCAATTGCGAGTGATCCGCTTTTTCACTATCTGGCGAATTCTGCAAGTGTTAGCGGTACATGGTCTGCCTCGTCTGGGACGGTCACCTTCATGGCCAAGCTCATTAAATCGCCGGATAGCGTCAGAGACCGTTTGTTTTGGTATGCCAAGCAAACAAACAATGTCGCATTGGCGATTTCCTTGTTGAAACAGTTTTAAAATTTCACAACGATTGTTAGACATCCCGAAAGAAATATCAAATTGATGGGAATCACAAAAATGTAAATATATTTGTTTTAGAAAAGTACAAGCTATCGATAAATGCATTTATGTAAGGGCTGCATCATAATACATTTATAATAGATTGCTTCAAAATTTGTCCGGGTTATTTATTGTCACCCTGTAATAAGGAAAAAATCGTCGGCGTAAGCGTTAAATTTAATTTCTTTGTGTAGAGATATTACGTTTGAGAGTTTATTGTATGCATCTCTATCCATGTGCACATGTCAAATTCACTCCCATTATCCAACGGTATCCCACAAGGATCACCTATATCGGTAATCCTATTTCTCATACAATAATATACAATAAACTCTCAAACGTAATATCTCTACACAAAGAAATTAAATTTACCGCTTACGCCGACGACTTTTTCCTTATTATAAACTTCAGAAACAACAAACACCTTAATTTTAACCTAGACAACCTTTTACATGACATAAGCAGCTGGTGCTCATATTCAGGGGCATCTCTATCCATAGCTAAATGCCAACACCTCCATATATGCCAAAAACACAATTGCACTAGCACCATAAGCTGTAGCAATACACCAATAAAACAAGTAACAGCACTCAAAATCTTGGGGATAACCATAAATAGTAAATACAAATGGGACACACACATAAAATCACTTCTTCCATCACTACACCAAAAATTGAATATCATAAAATGCCTTTCCAACCTCAAATTCAATTGCAACACTCAAACACTACTCCACGTCGCGAAAGCAACAGTCATAGCAAAAATCGAATATGGCTTGTTTCTATACGGACAGGCTCCGAAAAGCGTGCTTAACCCCCTTTTAAAAACCCCTTTTAACACCGCAATCCGTCTAGCCCTTGGCGCCTACCGAACCACACCCATAAATAACTTGCTATACGAAGCCAACATCCTCCCATTAGAGCAAAAACGAGACCTTCAAACAGCCAAACTCACAAAAAACCTTATATTTTCCAAAGATACACCAATACACAAACTTGTCAAACAAAGTAAAACAAAAAAGAATACATCAACCATAGACCGCACAATAAACCTCTGCCAAGCACTAAACCTACCTTAAGAACCAGTTAAACTACACAAATACCAGCCACCTTGGGATCTCCCAAACCTCATAGACACAACATTTAGAGCGCACAAGAAACAAACCACAACACCAGATACATACATGAAACTATACGAACATACCAAAGACAGCCATAAAACACACAAATTCATATTCACGGATGGATCAAAAATGAACTCCACTATATCATATGCTATCACAACAGACACTTATATTATTAAATATGGTTGTTTGGTCATTGAGCGTTTTCAAGGCCGTAAATAAAAGACGATTTTGTATTTAAATTGAACGTTATAAATGTTTATTTCTGCATGCAGATCAAGCCGGATGATCCGCGGCCCCACCTAGACACTGCGAGCTAAAACTCTCTATGGAAAGCTTGTTGAGTCGAGCGGCCGAGAAATAGTCGGCTTGCGATCAACAAAGCCTTTGTACAAACTTAAGCCTAATAAATAAACATTACACTAATAATTACACTAAACATTACATAAACATTATTTAAACATAAACATTAAACGCCGTGCTGCTGCTTGACCCGACAATGGTAAAATACCCCCCCACTCATCAGTACTCTCCGCAGAAATAATAGCCATATTAGTAGCGATCGACCAAGTCAAAAGCACAAGGGGAAAGTTCATGATCTGCTCTGACTCCCTCTCAGCAATTGACGCCATAAGAAACACAAATAACAACAATTTTTACCCCAACAAATTAGATCACTCCTTACAAAACTAGCCCCAAAATTTAAAATATTGTGGATCCCTGGTCATGTAGGCATAGCAGGCAACGAGCTAGCCGACCAATCATCAAAATCGACTGCTGCATGTCGATTATTTGCCCCTTATTTACACCCCAAACATAAATTTAACAGACATAAACAGACACTAGAATTCCTCCTTAAAACTAGAATTCCTAACAAGAAATAAACTAAACATAGAACACTGCAATCAATGGTATAAAAACATTAACAAAGACAATTCAAACATCGACAATTATTGCAGATTCTTCCATCCCAAATCGAGCAGACTCGATCAAATTAAAATAATACGCCTTAGACTAGGCCACACAAAACTTACACACGAGCACTACTTCAATCAAAACCAAACCTCACCCTGCCCCTTCTGCCAAGGCGACAATACCTTACCCCACCTATTAAGTTCATGCCCATTACTCCTTCCCACTAAACTATCTATCTTCAAAAATACAAACCCATTAAATCTCCTTAACGAACTCAACACTGATAATTTAGAAAAAATCTTAATTTTCTTAAAAACTTCAAACCTATACCACAAAATTAAATAATACCCAACATGTACATAAAAAAAACTTACCAACTAAGTAGCCTAAATACAACGGACAATATGTAATTAAAATAATAGACTTAAATAGCATTAACCTTAAAAACCGAAGGCCTCGCTGCCAGCGCTTTACCAACTAAGTTAGTCTAGTTTTGCAAACTTCTCTATCTTTAATAATAAATAAATAAATAAATTTTAATGAATTAATTATGTTATGTTGAGTTACAGAGTGAGTTGGGGAGGGAAAAGTGCTTTTGTAATGAAATAGAGTGCTTTTGTAATGCCGAATGCAGCCGAATGTCTCGAATGGTTTTTAATACACTCAATGCATTCATTTATTTTCTTACATTGAGCAAAACGCTTCATTTTTTTTTTTCGCTGTCTTTCAGAATTTGGAATAGGCTTGTGCATCAATAAGAGCATCAGCTGGCATTCCTGTATTCATCATAAAGCTTAGAAGCCCAGACGACCGAGGGGCGCTCAAGAAACGATTTGTTAGTAAATATTAAGCTATTTCTCAATTATTAAGCTAGGAGGAGTTAGTAAGAAAATTTAAAATTCTATATTTTAAATTTGAGGGACAGGAAAGAGATGTTATAGAGTAGAGACCATTGTAGTTCGAACATAATACCCTAAAAGGGTCATGCAGTGCATATGTCGAACTACAACGGCTAAGGAACAGAGGACTAAAGTTTCGAGTCCTTCTATTAGGAATGTTAAAATTTAAGCGTGTTAGTAATTGCTGGGTTTTAACCGTTTTTTATTATTTTCTTAGTGTTTTTGGTTTAGTGTTCTTGTGATTTTATTGGTTTTCATAAATTGTATTCTACCTAAGTTATTTTACAACTTTCCTTTAGTGGCAAAACTTGGTTGGAAAAATATTTATTTATCAATATAGAAAATATTTGTACATTCCTATTAAATTTTTTTTTATAATTTAATAAATTATACGAAATACATAGAAAGAAGCCACTTTGTACCTAATTTTTTTAAGGATAGGCCAACTATAATATTAATAGTATATAGTACATGGGTAATTTGGAGATAGAAGCTTGGCCCTGTTCTCTGAATTCGTTTAAAAAAATGTATTTTGAAATAAAATTCGCATAGGCAATGGCCAACTATACCCGATGTTTGAGAATCATAGCTACAAAAACTATCCTTTCTTAATTTAATCATAATTAATCAATCAAATGGATTTTAACAAACTCTATACATTGTTTGTTTTAACTCAGGGTGTAATTTATTTGCACGGTCAAGCAAATGCAAAAGCGGCCCACTCTCCATGTGGACTGCTCTAACACATAAGACACTTCTATGTATAAGACAAGACTTCCATCGGCCGTTTGTTCCAGAAGCTCCAGCTTGTCCACAAAGATCAAGAATCCGCTCCAACGACGAAGAATAGTGCCAAGATAAGAAGTACAAGCATTCTCAGAAATATTAGCAATTCCGGCACCCGAGTATAACCTAACCTTCTAAGTCGTTCATTTTCGTTGGCTTTGCTTTACAAATATAACATTTTACTGCAGACGTATCGCTGAGGGCATTATTTTCCCATCCACCATACAAAAAGAGTAGAGTCGTCCTAACTATTGTTAAGCGCTTACTGTTTACATTCAGAACCTCCGGTGCTACTATCAAATCACCACTTTCGTATAAAAATTTTAAACAAAGTTTTTTCGTTTTTAACCAAATCATCCTTAATTTTCTCAATAACTTTATGTTGATGTTTTAAAATCTGTGAAGCTGCATGATTTAACAAACTTCTGGGTAGCTTCTTTTTTGGTTTTTAAACCTGCTGTTAACGTGATAATGCATCAAATGATACAAGCATATTTATAAACTTACGAATAAGCAAATATTGATGTTTTGATAAATTCGTCTCTACAAAAAGTGCTACAACTTCGTCAATATTGACATTATTTTCGTCACAAATTTATATGTCTCACTCAATTAATTTTCAAGGCTGTCCATTTGATTGTAGTTTTTTTAGCTATTCATGAAGACCTCTAATATGTAAGCATTGATTTTAATAATGATTTTTGTACACTAATATTTAAATGAAATCTTAAGATTAACGATTTATTAACACAGAAAAAAAGCTGGATTTATATCGAAAGTATCGCATCTAGTTGGGTGACCCTTGTTTGAATTTCGTAATAAAACCAATTTATTATAATTATTTAGAATAGAATAAATAATCTAAAAAAAGTCCTAAGCTTCTATCATAAAAAAAAAAAACGTGATTCCGTGCAGCAACAAGCAACCCAGCGACGACGGTTCCTTGCCTCCAGAGGATCAGACAAGGATTTCAGAAAAGGCTGGCCTTGATCCTAGCCTTGCCCTCACGACGACGGTGGGCGTAATCAATGAGATGCCAACACCCTCGAAGCAGCTTCTCACAACTTTCGGCTGATGAGTAGTCAACAATCGACCAGACGTTCGAGAGAGATGGCGGGCCTAAAAGCATCGGCGACGAAACTTCTTCCTGTCGAGCTTACGACCAGGCATTGAATTTGAGGGACCAGCCTTGAGCAGTACTTTTGATCTCCCACCAGGTTAGGTCAGCGAAGATTGTTTATCTTCCTGACGGCGAATCGATCGATTGCAGTAATGGCTAACAATTGCTAGATATACTGCATCATAAGGATCCATAAAGCCCCAAAACCTTGGACTGCCGATCTTCTTTTAATTGAACTTCTCCAGCTCATTGAATACGAGCAAAAACTCAGGGTGTAATTTATTCGCACGGTCAAGCAAATGAAAAAGCGGCCCACTCTCCATATCGGCTGCTGTATAAGACACTGCTATATTGCTGCATCGGCTGTTTGTCATAGCTTTCAAAGCTCCAGCTTTTTCATAAATACTAGCAAGATTAGCAATACCGGCAACCAAGTATAACCTAAAAGCATGCAAATTCACAGTTGATTACGTCACTGGATAAACTTGCCAATAATTTGTGAAATCCCGGCGATACTATGGCAACACTATCACGTCGGGGTCACTTATGTTAAGTTACCGCGACTTTTCGGGAGCCGGCAAGCTTTCCAGTTTCAATAATATAATTACTGCGTTTCATTAAATGCCTTTATTTTGTTATATTTGCGGAACGGGAACTAAAGACATGTGCAGCTCCCGGAGCTTAGCGGTCAAATGCATTGTAATAGAGGGGCCGCACACCATGCGGGAAAGAATGCGATAGGGACAGAGTGCTTGTGTCGCATATGCGTAGAACGCCTACGTGGGATGTCGCCGGGAGCACATGCGCAAATTTAAAGGGGCAATGCATACCATGATAACCGGATCGGACAGGTAAACCGCATCGATTATATTTGAGCAAGCCGACTAAAGGTGTGCAATCGAACAATGGTACAAATAATGGTATTTTTCCCAATATCATTTCCGTTCGTTGAGTCATATTGCACCTATGCAGCTATTGCAGGATTAAGCCGACCATTACTTATCGTTAAGGTCGGATCATATGACATATGACATTAAAAATAAAATCTATAGGAATTTCCAACGTTCTATCTACAAAAACATGAAAGTTGGGTCATTTCCGACAGTTCAGATATAGCAATAGTTTGTAGTCGTCGTATTGTTTTCCATAAATAGAATCCATAGGACATATATACCTCTAAAATCAGTGATCGGCACTAAATATATTGAAAGGATTTTAGCGCAATACCATAGTATTAGTAACGAAAAGCAGAAAGTAGACTTTTGCCTACTTGCCTATTAAAGTTTAAATATCGAAGTGATTTTGATCGCATTGTTTTAAGAAAAGACTGACCATTCATGTTCACCATTAGTAATGAAAAGCAGAAAGTAGACTTTTGCCTACTTGCCTATTAAAGTTAAAATATCGAAGTGATTTTGATCGCATTGTTTTAAGAAAAGACTGACCATTCATGTTTCACACCAAAAGCTTTCATAGATTTGACGCCATTCGTGAAATCCGAAGCTAGAGTCACCAACTCATACTCAAAAGCCTGTGAAGTTAAAAAGTTAAAATCGAATACTCATTTTCAACTTCATATTACTGGAAAAAGACAATAAACTGATCAATCCTTTGCCAGGGGGGCAAAATAGTCAGTGTAACTGTTTGGTCATTAAGGGTTTTAAATGACAGTAAAAATAAAAGACGAATTTATATAATTTAGCTAAGTGGTCGGCACGGCCCTATCCCAAGGGCATAGGAAATTTCTCTGTCCGAGCTCTGCCACACACACACAGTATAAATGTGTGAAACGTCATACTCGCAACCTACTTTTTGCTATTCGTAACTAACACTAATGCGTTAAAATCAAATTAATGTATTGGGGTGCCGACCACTGATTTAGAACGCTATAAATGTTTATTCCTGCATGCAGATGAAGCCGGATGATCAGCAGATAGACCATCTTATCTGCATGCATGAACTCAAGTTAATGTACAGAGAGGGCGGCCCGACTAGTCACTACGAAGCTAAAGCTCTCGATAATGGAGAGGGCGGCCCGACCTAGACATTTGCGGAGCTAAAACTCGCCAAAGAAAGCTAGTGAATCGAGCGGCCGAGAGAGAGTCGGCTTGCGATCAACTGAGCTAATTGTACATACTTAAACTTAATAAATAAACATTACACTAAACATTACATTAACATTATTTAAACATCAACATTAAACGCCGTGCTGCTGCCTGACCCGACAGTGGCTTTTACTACGTGTTATGTGTATTTAAATCTTAAAAGTTCTTCGTAGTTATACTTTAAAGCAGTGGGAGGCAAAACTAACACATGTTTAAAATTTGAGTGTGTGCGTAGCAGAGAAAAACAATGAGAGCAGATAATTCACTGAGCGAAAAAAACGTATTTTTTTATTTCATTTTTCTTTTATTTTTTTTTTTTTTTTTTCTTTTTTTATTTCATTGTTCAGCGAAAAGACGCTGAAATTCAATTTACTAAAAGCGGCAGACAAGCTTTTTATAACAGTTGTGATGTGCTAAACCAAAACTAGTGCATTGTTAAAAAAAAAAAAAAAGTAAGAGCCACGCAATGAGCTCATTGAGCAACAATCAAAAGAACGAGCGTAGAAGTTCAGTGAACCAAAGAAACGGCTTCTACTCCTACCTTTCCACCCGCGATACCGAAGTGGACAAATCGGCGATTATAAGCAACCCGGCTTTACTGACCGTTGAAACCCAAAGGGCACGGTCTTGCTCACCCGCACTGCTCACTCCGACTCCCGCGTCATGGAGTTCGCAGTGTAAAACCCCCCCTCCAATATCGGAAACAAATTTCGCACCAACAACTAGCAGCGCTACAACTTCTGCAACAACAGCGAAAACCTCTGCAACTCAAAGTACCGCGACGTCAACGACTACAGCGAGTACAAAAACAACAACCTCGGAAAGTGCCAAAGCGGTAACGGCCACACAGACTGGAATGGATCGCTACATCCAAATTAAGCGCAAGCTTAGCCCGCAGAGTAATCCGACAGGCAACAAAACAAAAATTAACCGTGTCCTGAATATCGATAAAGAACCAGACAGATCCACTACTAACAGATTTGCCCTACTGGCGGAGGCTGAGGAAAACCAACCAGCCCAAGACACCGCAAAAAAACCCAAGCCCCCTCCAATCCGTCGACGTCAAGCGACTGCAACGCGCAACCAAAATCCACAGAATGCGTACATTGCGTCAAAAACTACGCCAGACGTCTTCTTCGCCAAAGCTGCGAGATCCTCATTCGGTCCACTAAACACCACCAACGGCTTCTCCTATGCCGATGCTCTACGATCTGGAAGGGAAATTCCAATTCAGCCTAACTCTCAAAGCGCTCAACAGGCCCCAGAACAGCCACACAGCAAAATGGAAACTATGATGCTTACCCTCCAACAAAGTATGATGGAGCTTATGTCATTCATGAAAACGACCATGCAAACGCTTGTTCAAATCCAGAACATGGTGATACAGCTGCTCGTAGCACAACAGTCTAAATAATCTATGCAGGCGCTACGAATATCAATGTGGAACGCCAATGGTGTCTCACGGCATAAACTAGAATTGTCACAATTCTTAACCGAAAACCATATTGACGTTATGCTACTGGTGGAAACGCATCTTACAAGCAAATACAACTTTCATATAAGAGGCTACACAATCTACCGCACAGATCATCCAGATGGGAAAGCCCACGGCGGAACTGGAGTTCTAATCAGAGAACGCATTAAACACCACTTTCACAAAAGGTTTGCAACAAACTTCTTGCAGGCCACATCGATACAAATTCAGTCAAGCAACGGAATCCTTTCAATCGCTGCCGTTTACTGCCCTCCTCGTTTCTCAATCTCGGAAGGACAATTTATGGACTTCTACAATTCACTTGGGGACCGATTTATAGCCGCAGGAGACTACAACGCCAAACATACGCACTGGGGATCACGTCTAGTGACTCCCAAAGGAAGACAATTGTACAATGCAATTATAAATGTGAAAAATAAACTGGACTACGTTTCCCCTGGAAGTCCCACATACTGGCCAACAGACTCACGAAAGCTCCCAGACCTTATTGATTTTGCAGTGACAAAAAACATACCTCGCAATCTAATAAGTGCCAAAGCAGTCTCGGACTTATCATCAGACCACTCGCCTGTGCTTCTAACGCTTCTTCAAAGCCCAGAAATAACCGAACACCCCTTCAGCCTGACGACGCCAAAAACGAACTGGCTAAAATACAAAAAGTACGTGAGTGCCCACATAGAACTCGCCCCGGAATTTAACATGGAATCGGACATCGACTACACTACGAGCGCCCTGGAAGAAGTACTCGTTGCGGCAGCTAAAATCTCTACACCCCATAGGAAAGATGTAGACCGAAACAAATACTTCAAATCTAATCAGCAAATCGAACAGCTCGTGCGAGAAAAGAGGCGCACGCGTCGTGATTGGCAAAACAGCAGATCACCAGCTTCAAAACAACGCCTTAAGGAAGCAACCCGATCACTCGAACAGGCTCTTCACCAACAGGAAGAAAATGCACAGCTGAGGTACATCCAGAATCTCTCGCCAACAAGCACAAAGTACCCCCTGTGGAGGGCCCACCCAAATCTTAGCGCCCCAATTGAAACGACCACCCCGATAAGAAACTCTTCTTATGCTGGGCTCGCAGCGACGAAGACCGAGCTGAAACATTCGCCACACATCTCCAAAGTGTCTTCCAGCCAAACCCAGCCTCAAATTCATTCCTCCTGCCAGAAACATATAACGTTTACTCTTAATAGACAAACATGCCCTCCGCTTTTACTAAACGGTGTGCAGATCCCTCAAGCTAACGACGTAACGTACCTTGGCGTTCACCTTGATAGACGACTTACCTGGCGCAAGCACATCGAATGCAAAAAGATGCACCTAAAACTGAAAGCCAGCAGCCTCCACTGGATCATAAACTCACGATCGCCACTGTGCCTGGACTACAAGTTACTACTGTACAATTCAGTCCTAAAGCCAATCTGGACGTATGGCTCCCAGCTGTGGGGGAACGCGAGCAGCAGCAACATAGACATCATACAGCGCGCACAATCACAAATCTTGAGAACTATCACAGGGGCACCTTGGTATGTTCGCAACGAAAACATCCACCGGGATCTGGGCATCCTCGCAGTGAAAAACGAAATCCAGAAGCATTTTCTCGCTCGGGGATTGACTCGGGTTTCCAGCGTATTCCGCCTTAGACGCAACGACCTCCCAACCCAGCTATCGATATTTAGGGCCGTCTAACTCCGTATCAGTCAATATGACTGTTAGTTAAGTTTAAAATATAAGATTTGATACACCTCTCGCAAAGAGAAGATTCAAGAAATAAAAGCAACGTTACAATAAAAAAAAAAAAAAAATTTTCTTTAATTTAAAAGTTGGAATGGGCACTAAAATTGAGTATTTTATTTGAAAAACTACGCTTCCATATCTGTATTCTCCATGAAGAAAACTTTTTCCAACCCAATCTCTGAACAAAATGTTTCTCAGTGAAACCATTTTCATTTTTAAGTTTGGGCTGTCAAATAAGTCAAAATGAGAGCAATTGAGAGAGCTTCTAAAAAAAATTGAGAGTGCTCACACTGTCAGTGTGTCGGCAGCGCTGCGGCAGAATTTCCTACCCTATATGTACTCGCGTGCTATGTAAAACAAGAGTTTGCCCACCACTGCACAGTGGTCGAGCTTGTATGGAACCACGGCCATAAATACTTATAGATGTGCTATCGCTATGAAACTTTCACCAAAAATCTAGAAAAATATTGTAAACATATGATAAAAAAAATTGACCAGATCGTGCCACTATATCCTATAGCTGCCATATAACTGATTGATCGGAAATGGTATAACTTTGGTGTTTTTGAAGATAGAAAGCTGATACTTAGAACATATTCTATTTTTGGTCAGTTGATCTAACCTACCAAATTAGGATCGGCCGACTATATCCTATAGCTGCCATATAACTGAACGATCGGAAATGGTACTTCGTAGAAATATCAACTTTCTTTTTTTTTAAGATAGAAATTTGGGACTTTTTTTAGATTTTTTATTTTAGTTAATTGGTTTTATTATGATGTATTCATAAGGATCGCCCAACTATATCCGATGTTTGCGATATATATCCGGTTTTAACTGCAAGGGTATATAAACTTCGGCTCCGCCCGAGGTTAGCTTTCCTTTCTTGTTTTTCAAAAATATTGCTTCTTTCCGCTTGACGATTTGCCAAAATGATGCAAGCTTCTTACAAACATAGTTTGTTTGTTTTGGCAATTTTTCCAAGTCCGGCTCATATCCCTTATACTTTATGTCCTTAATTAAGACATCCAGCACATTTCTTGTTCTTTGGGCAGGTGTACCGCATTCCTTAAGCCAAATGTTAAAAATATGCTTTCGAGAATACTCGCATTGACTTTGGTTATCTTGGAAAAAAATTAACTAGTTAAACGAAAAAATAATCTTAAAAACAAAAAACACAAAGCGAAAAACGAAAGTACAAGACACTTAAATGGCAACAACAACATAACAGACACAGAACAAAAACGTGCTTCTCTCCTAGACAGAGATGGAAAATGAGGTTAGGTTGCATTTTGTAATGGCAAAAGTGCTGCGGCAGGCTTCCGCAGCTGAAGTAAACATTTTTATAATCTTTAAACATTAGTCTATAACACCACATAAATTTTATTTGGGGGCAATCGGGGGAAAATACTTAAAACTTTACATAAAAATTGTAACGCACAACATATACGAACTAAAAAGACGCACATGTTTAACAAAGATTTACACGAAACACAGCTCAAATTATATATATATTTATCTGTAAAAATAAGGTATATACCATTATATACCATATCCATTCCAATTGATTTTGGTTTAACAGCGTTTTATAATATATTTAAGATTTTTGAATTTTGTGTGTGAACTCCACTGCGGACAAACTGAAAGTGCATAAATATGAGTACGCTTTTGTCATGCTGTTTTTAGAAAGTTCCGTTAGAATTTCCAAGCAGACCATATTGCTTGGTAAATTTTGGACAATCAGCTGATAGTAAAACCGGGTTTCGCTTGAATAGCTCAAAATCAATTTTTTTATTTTTGGCCTATGGCAGCGACCACTGTGCACTGCTTTAAAGTAAATCGTCTAAACAGCGAAAATTTTCATAGTCCAACCTTGAAATCTATTGTACGACGTAGAGTAAATAATTCTTTTTCGACTGTATACATATAGGCAGAACTGCCACTTTCAACCTTTTTTTTGGAATTTAAGTTTATAGCTCTAACCTTAAGCATAGTACTGAGTTGACGAAAATCCGCTGTCCAACGAGTGACAGCTGTCAAACTCCATATAAAAAAAACGGTGTAAAAAAGGAAAGAAGAAGAAACTTTTGCCTTCTAGATTTTGCGGGTACTGAGTTGACGAAAATTTTTGTTATCGATTTTAATGGTGTTGCCGGATCAAAAAAAATAAACAGCTGCTCTCGGGGTGTTAAAATAAATATTTCAATTTATTTTTATAGGTGTGACATGGAGGGTCAATTGACCAAACAAAAAAATAGTCGGCCCGAAAAATTTTCGACGCGCAAGGACAAATTAAAATTAATTTCTGCGGTCAAGACGAAGCCCATAATATGGGATTTGACCCACAAGGGGCATTTTAATTCCATAAAATGGCATTGAAATGATTTGTAATTGATTTGGATTTTGATTTTGACCCAGTTTTCTATTTCTTTATCAGCTCCTTAGCGGCGAAATACATAAACAAAACACCAACATCCAATCGTTTTGAATTCATTTTTGCTTATTTGTTTTTTGTTTACAAACAACAGCTGTTCAGTATTACCTTATTTCTTCATTGTTTTGGTCACATTACCTCGGCAGCCGAATAAAGTGCAAAATCGCTATCAGAATTTCAACAGCGGATTTTCGTCAACTCAATACTATGCTTTAAATTCAACAACTCGAAATTGTTTGCAGTAAGGAAGTCAGTGAAGACTCCAGCATCCAAGGTGAAAGCAACTATGGATTTATTTAAAAATAAAACTCTTGTTAATATATCAAAATGAAATCTTTTAAGGATGCTTGTAAAAGAATATTCTATCGCTTAGCATCAAAACGGAAGAATTGCCGGTCAAATGCAACGGTGTTTTAAAGCAGACATTACGATTACTTCATAAGCTAGTGCACCGGTTCGAAGAAGAAAACATTCAAAAGGAAGCCCTGCATTGCCTACATTGGAAAACCCCGAGGGGCACAAAGAAAAAAGGTTGCATAGCTTCTGGTGTCTAAAGAAGGAAACACAAGTTTGTTAATTCAAGTAGCTTGCATGGCCGCACGAAAACAGATATTTTATATAGCACGATATTTCCTCTTGGGTATTTTGGAGAGCAGGGAGCTAAAGCGCGAAACAAGCTTTATAAATCAGATCGTATTCAGAATGAATCAGACCGAACTGAAAATCTTTGTGATGTTTTTCATCGAGCTTAAGATCTGATTATTTTGTCAGTCAACCTAGAAAGACCTATTCAAACGCAAAATAAAATTAAACTTTACTTTGGAAATGCTTCTAAAAGGAGGGCCTATAGAAGACAATGAAAAGAATTTCGTTGATACTTTTGAATTACAATTGAATTTTGAACCGAAGGTCTGTTAATAAACAAGACCCAAACAAAATACAAACTTAAGCCTTATCTATTTAAGATTTTTTTTATTCAATAAAAAAAATGGGGCAGTGCGACACCCATTTTTATACCCTTGCAGAGGGTATTATAATTTTGTCCAAAAGTGTGCAACGCAGTGAAGGAGACATCTCCGACCCTATAAAGTATATATATTCTTGATCAGGATCACCTCCTGAGTTAATATGAGCATGTCCGTCTTTCCGTGTGTCCGTCTGTCTGTCTGTTTCTACGCGAACTAGTCTTCCAGTTTTAAAGCTATCGACTTGCACACACCCTTCTATCCCTTGCACGCAGTATATAAGTCGGAACGACCGGGATCGGCCGACTATATCGTATAGCTGCCATATAACTGATTGATTGGAAATGGTATAACTTTGGTTTTTTAGCGTTAGAGAGTTCAAATTTGACATGAGAGCTATTTTTGGCAAAACATTATGACATGCCAAATTTCATAAGGATCGGCCGACTATATCCTATAGCTGTCATATAACTGAACGATCGGAAATGACCCAACTTTCGTGTTTTTAAAGATAGAAAGCTGGAACTTGGTACAGATTATATTTTCAGTTAATCCGATCAACCAAATTTCATAACGATCGGCCGATCTTACAGCTGCCATATAACTGAACGATCGGAAATGTTTTTTGGTAGAAATATCAACTTTTGTATTTTTGAAGATAGAAGCTTGGGACATTTTTTTAGATGTTTTATTGTAATTAATTTGTTTTATCATGTTGTAATCATAAGGATCGGCCAACTATATCCGATGTTTGCGAAATATATCCGGTTTTAACTGCAAGGGTATATCAACTTCGGCTCCGCCCGAAGTTAGCTTTCTTTACTTGTTATACCCTTGCAGAGGGTATTATAATTTTGGTCAAAAGTGTGCAACGCAGTGAAGGAGACATCTCCGACCCTATAAAGTATATATATTCTTGATCAGGATCACCTCCTGAGTTGATATGAGCATGTCCGTCTGTCCGTCTGTCTGTCTGTTTCTACGCGAACTAGTCTCTCAGTTTTAAAGCTATCGACTTGAAACTTTGCACACACCCTTCTTTCCTTTGCACGCAGTATATAAGTCGGAACGGCCCGGATCGGCCGACTATATCCTATAGCTGCCATATAACTGATTGATCGGAAATGGTATAACTTCGGTGTTTTTAGAGTTAGAGAGTTCAAATTTTACACGAGCGCTATTTTTGGCAAAATAATACGACATGCCAAATTTCGTAAGGATCGGCCGACTATATCCTATAGCTGTCATATAACTGAACGATCGGAAATGCAGAAACTTTCGTGTTTTTAAAGATAGAAAGCTGGAACTTGGTACAGATTATATTCTTGGTCAGTTAATCCGATCTACCAAATTTCATAACGATCGGCCGACTATATCTTATAGCTGCCATATAACTGAACGATCGGAAATGGTTTTTGGTAGAAATATCAACTTTCGTATTTTTGAAGATAGAAGTTTGGGACTTTTTTTAGATTTTGTATTGTAAAATATTGGATTATATATTCCTATTCCCATAAGGATCGGCCAACTATATCCGATGTTTGCGATATATATCCGGTTTTAACTGCAAGGGTATATAAACTTCGGCTCCGCCCGAAGTTAGCTTTTCTTTCTTGTTTTTCACTTAATTTTACTTCCTACATTAGTCCAATAAAAAAAACTAAATCGAAAAATCTTGTTTTAATCGAGAGTAATTAATTTATGACAACAAAAGGTGTCGTCTGGACCATAGAGCACTGCTTTAAAGGATCGGATACGATTCCTTAAATGAATTTCACACATCTGAAAAAAAAACAAAACAAAAAGTAAAAAAAAAAACCTTTTTAAATCATATACAAGTTTATTTATATTCTACTGTATAGTTATCATCAGAGAACAATACGAACGTCTATGGTACAGTTTAAAAATTTTTCATATATTTTAGACTTTTATTTTTTAGCCAATTCTGCTGAAAGCCAATCAAGTCCTTCGTAAAGTCCGTGACCCTGAGTGGCGCAAGTAGCTTGAATAAACCACTACAAAAATTAATAATTAATGAGTTACAGTTACAAATAAAAGTTACAGTATACTTACATGACGGTTCCTTAATTGGTTTAGATGCAACTTATCTGTAAGTTCGGCAGCGCTCATCGCATTTGGCAAGTCTTGTTTGTTGGCAAACACTAAAAGCACGGCGTCTCGTAGCTCATCTTCTTGAAGCTAGGGCCAAATACATTTGTATATAAAAATAAATTTGTGTATCAAAGTAATAAAATACCATGTTTTGTAATTCTTTTTCAGCTTCATTAATTCGATCTCGGTCATTGGAGTCTACTACAAAAATCAAACCCTGGGTATTTTGAAAGTAGTGGCGCCATAAAGGACGAATTTTATCTTGACCACCAACATCCCAAACTGTAAAACATATATTTTTGTACTCTACAGTTTCGACGTTAAAGCCAATAGTTGGAATAGTTGTCACAATTTCTCCAAGTTTAAGTTTGTAGAGTATGGTTGTCTTTCCAGCTGCATCCAAACCAACTGTGTAGTTAAATTTTAATCAACATGTATAAAAGTTTAATTACAATAATGTCAATGACGTACCCATAAGAATGCGCATTTGTTTTTTTCCAAACAGACGTGTTAGCAAGCTAGATATAGTTAAACCCATTATATTATCGTAAGCAGTTACCTTTTAGTATGGCTTTTATTTTTTTCTTTGACGTGTAAACGCGTCATTCGTTCAGTGTGGCCGTCCTTGATTAAAATCATAACTAGCGGAACAAAACGCATTCAATAAAATACCTCGCTACTGTTTGGTATATTTTAAAGTTTTTTGGATAGCTATTTTTGACTATCAAAATAAACCTCCGTTAGCGTCTTAATGGAACGGTAGAACTGCACAGTTGAAACCCTTATTTTTCAAAGAATTTAAGGGGTTATATACAGTTGTGATTGATTAAAAAATCGATTTTTTTTTTATTGCATATTCTTTAAGTATATACTGTTGAGAATACTTGCACAAAAATTCATAACGATCGGAGCATTAAAACCGAAGTTGTAGCTATTTATAGCGCACTATCTGCATATACAACTTGAACAAACTTGAGACTTAAAACGCGATTACCTCAGAATCTTTTTTTTGGGAAATTACCTTTACGGTGGACACGATTACTAAAAAACTACTAATCCGATCAACACCAAATTTTGACCACTTATTTATTATGATATTAGCTAGTCCGTGAACGAGGGATTTTCCATTTTTTGGAAAACTCCTTGTATAAAGCATAAAAATCGAAAATCGTGTACCTTGAAAAAGTACATTTTTTGTTAAAACCGTCGCCATTTTTTTTTTAATCAAAATTTTTAGAAATCCCTCGTTCACGGACTAGACAATACAATATACTAACTAATTTTTTTTGAATTTTGGATTTCGGATGAACCGTTTTTGGGATATCATGTCCACCGCAAGACACCATCGAAAAAAGACGATCCGGGAATTCGGCTATAACATTTTTATTATGTAATATTTTTTTATGAAAAAATTTAAATAAGTACCCAGAAACATGTACTAAACAAGTAAAACATTTTTCATAAATATTTTCTATGGTGTCAAACAAAAAAAAATTGATAAAATTCCATTTTTTTGTGCGGTACAACTGTATATAACACCTTAAACAGACATTAAATCAGTTCTTTCCAACATTGTTAATTTTTTAATTCCAATTCAAATCACTTTTTGGGAGGGACCGTTGTGCGTAACTTAGAAATATCAGTTCACACTGGAAAGAAAACGCATTTACTCGTGTTTTTCGATTTCAGTACTAGGCCTAAGGACATTACCCATTTTCCACAACCATCATGGAAAAGGAAATAAACTATACCAATTTTACAGATTGACACGTAACTAGTCAGCCATTATTTAAAAAAAACCCTTTTAACAAAGTTGTTAAGGTGTCTCTTAGCTAAAAAATGTGAAGTAGGTGTTAATGTAAATGTATCAAAGAAAAATTCAATTACACCCAATCCAAAGGAACACCAGAAAAAACTTTAAACCAACCATCCCTATACATTTGCTCTTATTTAGGCAAAGAAAATTTAAAATATTTTCCAAATCAAAGAACTTTTTAGTTAGTTTAAAAGATCGTATTTCTATTACAAATTGTAAAATTGATTTACTAACAAGAAAGAAATTGTAATTTTGTCTGTAAGCCTCGTGGCAATGGGTATCGAGGTAACTTGGCGATTTTAATAAGTCTGAAATTTTAAAAAACAACACGCTTGATGCTAGAGGTGGCATTCTGGAAAATGCTCTTAAAAGCTCAGCATTTTTCTTCCCTAACTATGGCACTGCAACCTACTACAAAAACCTACCCTACTCCTGATCTCTCGTATAGCTTAGCTTACGACAGTTTCACAAACAACAACAAATATTTTTTAAATGGTATTCAGTTAATTCCAAAATTTAAATTGCAATCACTTTGTTTTAATTAAAAATGATCAAATATCGGGGTATTTCAGCTTAAATAAATATACCCACCCAAAGATTATTTACGATTTCCCAAAAACTTATGTTAAATCTCTACGCAGCCTTTTTGTCAAAAAATGCACTCCAATAATACGATAAAAACGAGAAAGGAAGGCTATAGCCGAGTTTCCCGTCCTTTTTATATACACAGATAAAAAAAACTTTAAAACCACTTAAATAAAATGATAAAAGATAAATAGATATATGATTAAAATAGATGATAAAAGAAAAAATTTTAAAATTTTCTTAATATTTCAAGTGTATGCGATATTTCTCAAGCTCCGCCAAGCACACATGAAACATCATGCTCCCAGCCTACTTTCTACTATGCTTTACTTATACTAATGCATTAAATTCATATCAATGAATTCAATCAATTCAAATCAATCGATAGAGTGCCGTCCACTGATATAAAGTAAAAAATTAAAAAATTAAGAAAGTGTAAATATTTTCTTCACATGTTCCAGTGCACCGCGGATTATTCCGTCGCTTCAACTTTTTGATTTTATTTTAAGTCAGTGTTAGTTATGTTAAGTAATACATTTTAATAAAAAAAATGCTTGAAAAAGTATCTTTTTTTTTTTGGCTCTAAAGGGATTGACCCACTTAATTGTTTGTTTCGATAGTCCTTCCGATCTTAAAATGACTACAACAGCAAAAGAATTATCTGAACCAATTAGTAATCTTTACTCCGATCAGTAGCCCCAAATTTAGAGATGCGATTGCAAGCATCATCAACGAAGTCCTTCGAGATGGCCAAATCATCTGAAAGGCAGTGCATTTGGATGAAACTTCCGATGTTCTATTGGATTTACAGGTCGCCCAGTGGTGATGAGGAAAAAGACCAAATACCAGATTTACTTCGTTTAGGTAGGGAATTCTCTAGAGATAGAACAATTTGCGGTAGCTGCTCTTTACGAAATATAAGAGGCAACTTACCATAGATCTACCTTCTCAAGATCGCAATCCGTAAAAAAATTATCGGCGAAGCAGAAGCAGTGATAAATTTATATAACACCCCCCTTAATTGGAAAGTAATTTCCAAAGGTATAACAGCCCAAACTCTTGATTCTCTTGACTATCAGAAGTTTTCATTAACAGACAGACTAGTGTATTATAACTTATCTCTCATACTCAATCAAATTAGTGCACAAGAAGATTCCCCTAAAGTAATAAAAACTTTGAACAACACGTATTGGGATAAAGCTCTAGATAATATTATGCGTGGCCTGAATGACCAAGATTATTAGCCGGTAAAGAGCCAAGAAATCTTAGTCAAGAGTGCCGAAATTCATTCGCCCTTAAACCACGGCAAATGCCGCATCCATTACCACTTACACAATTGCAGGCACTGTATAACTTCAAGTCACAGAACCCAACCAAGTAGTGAATGTCTTCAGATTTGACCTAAATCTATATCACGCTCCAATCAATTTACCTTATTGGGGATCTCAATCGCAAATACCATGGCCAAAATCGGCCACTAACCAAGCCCCAACCATACCCGGCAACACCGCAGGGAGCAACCTAAAAACCAAACGTCCCACCACTTTTGCGCCTCTTTGCCCTAAACCTCTAAACAGTGCTGATGGAGATAAATCCATCTTTTCGATCACGGCATTTGAACTTCATCAACAGGCCCTCTAATGATGACCCGATAGGCAAACGTGTCTCCGCGCCAGCAGGACACGTCTACACCAAAAAATACAGAGACCTTTGAACATCGAGATCGGTAGGCTTGAAGACCAGCTTTAAGCCTAATAAAAACGAAGAAAATAACTATTTTTAACAAGTAAGGTTAAAAGAAGTTGATGAATGGGATGAAAAACATTTTCATTCAGACGTAGCATTCGTTTTTTATTTCAGAATTAACAGATTCTCTCTACCATATATTACCATTGCGTCATGGGAAACGGGTCCACACTAAATTTTCTGAAAGATACAGGGTCCAGCCAAAATTACATACAACCCCAACTAGTATCGATTCTCCGCTAACTTCGAAGGCGGAAAAATGAAAAAAAACCGCCATACTCTCTTAAACTTTTTTGGCCTACGAAATTGATCCTGCAAATTTTTCATTTTGCCGACATTAAAAACTTTCCGTTCCGTAATATGGAACGACGCTTTAAAACAATTGCACTCCATAGTGGACATAAAAACAGATACTTTGTTTATAAGCGGAGGTAGAAGAATTAAAATACATAATAATAATAATAATAATGATAATAATAATATTATAATAGATAGCATATGACATCTTAAAAACAAGAAATACACAAGAATTCTAGCCGTACCCCACTTAACTACGAACAGAAATAGAAACTCAAATCTTAGAATTGACATGAGATGAAATATTTATACCTTCAGGGCCTCCGTAGAATACGCCAGTTGGGTGCACAAAACAAAATTCGACTCATCATAAATGAGAAACTTTATTTACTCTGTTGGAGCCCAGTATATTATTTTTAGTTATTATTATTGAAATAATTTTTGAAATAATAATGAAATAAAGCCTATACCTATTCCAGGGCCAGGATCCTCAGATAGCTTTACAATTTGAAAAATAATTTGTTGGGGTCATTTTTCCATGGGCTGTTAACCGGGTTGACCCACTTTTATTTGATTGTATCCTTAAAGTAAGGTTTAAATGAAATTTGTAGCTCTTATTATCAAAATAAGGGATTCACTCAACAAAATTTCGTTTCTGTGATCCAGTTCTCCCGTTCCACTTCGACGCTAACTGAGCGACGCTAGTTTAACGGACATCTTTAATTATTGTTTAAATATGCTGACACTTCCTAGACTTGGTCACACTGCAGGACATACATATTAAAAGAAATATTTTAATCTACTATTTAGAAAAATTTGTTTCTAAATGCGGTGTACTTATTGCGTTATTGTGAGCAAATAAATATCGAAAAAATACATTTTCAATGAGTTTCTTGGCATAATTTGTTTGTAAGCGCCTTATTGTAAAACTAAAAATGGAAACATTTGATGTAACAGATCGAAGTTGGTAAGTTTTTTCAAAAAATATCATTTACAAATATGTATGTATGTTTGGAAGTGTAGAAAATAATTAATCTTTTAAAAATTTGGTGCGTCGTGAACTACTTTTATAAGCTGGTACTTTGGTTCCATGTCCCGCCAAGAAGCAACGGAAGTACTGATGAATGAACGAGAACGAGGAGTATTTTTGGTCCGCGACAGTAACTCAATAGCGGGAGACTATGTTCTTTGCGTGAGGTAGGTTTACAGCTCTTGTTTTAAAAATATGATAATAATGATAATATTTATATTTCTAAAAATAATTTAAAATATGAATAATCCTTCCCTACTATTATATTAGAGAAGATACTAAAGTAAGCAACTATATAATCAACAAAGTGCAACAGCAAGATCATTTAGTATATCGCATCGGTGATCAATCATTTGATAATCTGCCAAAATTGTTGACGTTTTATACTCTTCATTATTTGGACACGACACCTCTAAGACGTCCTGCACCAAAAAAAGTTGAACTTGTAAGAGGGATATTCGACTTTGCCGGCAATGTAAGTAAGCAATAAAATTTTTGTTCTTAGTAAAAATTAAATGTTTTTTTAAGGACCAAGATGACTTGCCTTTTCAAAAAGGGGAAGTTCTTACAGTAGTAAGAAAGGATGAAGAGCATTGGTGGACTGCTCGTAATTCATTGGGGCAAGTCGGACAAATACCAGTTCCATATATACAGACTGTAAGTTTAATAAATAAAATATGTTTTAAAAATATAAATTTTTTCCACAGTATAATGAAAATAATAAGTTCGTGGAGTCAGCAATGGACCAGCCTTCCGAATCTTTCAATCGGGTTTTAAAAAGAACAGACTTAAACGTAAGAAGTAAAATGAATTTATATTTTTTTGTGCATATATTTGACTTTATCTTGTTTAAAGCGAACACTACCTGCGTTTGCTCGAGTAAAACAGTCGAGGGTACCAAACGCATACGATAAGACTGCTTTGAAATTGGATATAGGCGACATCATCAAAGTTACCAAAACTAATATCAATGGCCAATGGGAAGGAGAAATGAATGGGCGCAAGGGTCACTTTCCATTTACGCATGTTGAGTTTGTCGATGATTGTGATTTAAGCGATAACTCTAAATTTTTAAATGTTCGAATGCATGAAGAAAAGGACAATGAATAACATAAAATAAAAATGTATTTGAAATAAATTTATAAAGATAAAGTTGTTAATATATTTAAAATACTATGTAATCAATAAAAAAATATTGTGGATGTATTGTGGAGTTTTTATACCAGGTACTCGTAGAGAACAATGATATCTCAGTGGGCCAAAACCGCGTAAAATATGACAAAAACGAGGGTTAGGCAAAAAAAAACGTGTAACGAGTGTTATTTTTGATCCGAAAACGGTAATAAAACGAATCTCTAGGCGCTCAGTTTGTGGCAGTGATTGTTTCGTATTCGACAGATCCAAAACGGATCGTTTGCGAGACTTTTGTGGCATCTTTAGCGAAACGATTTTAGTATCATAAAAACTCCAATATTAATATTACTAGCAATACACTATAATTAATATACATATATTTAAAATGATCACAAATTGAATATTTTTATTATTTTTTTTTAATATTTAAATTTCCCAGTAAAAGATAAGGGCTTTTGCCAAGAGCTTTTGTGGCAAGACATTACGACATGTCAAATTTCAAAAGGATCGGCCGACTATATCTTATAGCTGCCATATAACTGAACGATCGGAAATGGTATTTGGTAGAAATATCAACTTTCGTATTTTTGAAGATAGAAGCTTGGGACTTTTTTTTAAATTTTGTATTATAATAAATTGGGTTATTTTATAATATTCTCATAAGGATCGGCAAATTATATCTCATGTCAAACTCTCTAACTCTAAAAACACCAAAGTTATACCAATTCCGATCAATCAGTTATATGGAAGCTATAGGATACAGTCGGCCGATCCCGGTCGTTCCGACTTATATACTGCGTGCAAAAGAAAGAAGGGTGTGTGCGAAGTTTCAAGTCGTTAGCTTTTAAACGGAGACTAGTTCGCGTAGAAACAGACAGACAGACAGACGGACAGACGGACATGCTCATATCAACTCAGGAGGTGATCCTGATCAAGAATATATATACTTTATAGGGTCGGAGATGTCTCCTTCACTGCGTTGCACACTTTTGGACAAAATTATAATACCCTCTGCAAGGGTATAAAAAAAAAATTTTCTTAAGGGGAGGGTAAGGTCAAATCATGCGAAAAAAGCCATGTTTTTGTGATTTTTTTCCTGACGACACAGTTAAAATTTATTTATTCAACCATTAAACCCATTATTCAACCATTATTAAAGCAAAATTGACGAAGTTATTAGTTATTGACGAAGTTGCTCATAAACGTTTTACACTGGATTTTTTTGTGTTTAAAACTTTAAAGCGTTTTTCCCACAACTCACGTTTTCAAAGTCGGTGCCCCTCATAACTTCAAAACTACTGCACCGATCCTTTTGAAATTTTAAACACTATTTCTGTACATATTTTACGAGGTAACGCTGTCGAGTTTTTTTGTTCATAATTTTTATTTTGCAATGACAAATTAACCGATTTTTTTTCCCAAAAAATTGAGTTTTTCACTTCAAAGTCTTCGAAAAAATTAAAAAATTCCAATTTTCAAAAACATTCACAGCGTTACCTGGGGCGAACTATTATCTAACGAATGAACTTTCATTTTTTGATTACAAATGATCCAGCACCGAGTTATGAGGGGCACCGCAATTCAACTTTTTTGGCGACACGTCCGGACAATTGCTACCATTGCCATATTTTTAAATATTTTTTTGTAAAAATTTGATAAAAAATTCTTCTAATGTTATACTTTAATGTACCGTTGGTTGAATAAATAAATTTTAACTGTGTCGTCAGGAAAAAAATTACAAAAACATGGCTTTTTTCGCATGATTTGACCTTACCCTCCCCTTAAGGGGAAATATGCATCTCTTTAGGGGACCCCCCCATTCTCGATTTGAAATTTTGACGATTTTCAATTGGCTGGCAAATGAACATAAATTATTTTTTAGGGTTGTAACTTTGCATACATTTATTTCAAAACATAAAAAAAAAGAAAAAAATTGTGTAGGGGCATTTCCTGGGTATATTTGGGTACGGGTACGATATTTCCCCATATAACATTTTTTTTTTTGTTTTTACTTTTTTTTTTTTATAAATAAATTTATATTTTCTTATAAAATCATGTTCCACCACATTTTTATACCCTTGCAGAGGGTATTATAATTTTGTCCAAAAGTGTGCAACGCAGTGAAGGAGACATCTCCGACCCTATAAAGTATATATATTCTTGATCAGGATCACCTCCTGAGTTGATATGAGCATGTCCGTCTGTCCGTCTGTCCGTCTGTCCGTCTGTCTGTCTGTCTGTTTCTACGCGAACTAGTCTCTCAGTTTTAAAGCTATCGTCTTGAAACTTTGCACACACCCTTCTTTCCTTTGCACGCAGTATATAAGTCGGAACGACCGGGATCGGCCGACTATATCCTATAGCTGCCATATAACTGATTGATCGGAAATGGTATAACTTTGGTGTTTTTAGAGTTAGAGAGTTCAAATTTGACATGAGTGCTATTTTTGGCAAAACATTACGACATGCCAAATTTCATAAGGATCGGCCGACTATATCTTATAGCTGCCATATAACTGAACGATCGGAAATGACCCAACTTTCGTTTTTTTGAAGATAGAAAGCTGAAATTTAATACAGATTCTATTTTTGGTCAGTTGATCCAACGTACCAAATTTCATAAGGATCGGCCGACTATATCCTATAGCTGCCATATAACTGAACGATCGGAAATGACCCAACTTTCGTGTTTTTGAAGATAGAAAGCTGGAACTTGGTACAGATTAAATTTTGATCCATCCTACCAAATTTCATAAGGATCGGCCAACTATATCCGATGTTTGCGATATATATCCGGTTTTAGCTGCAAGGGTATATAAACTTCGGCTCCGCCCGAAGTTAGCTTTCCTTTCTTGTTTTTTTTTTAAATTAAATTTTAATTTTATTTTTAAT
The DNA here is from genome assembly GCF_030179905.1 of Drosophila bipectinata. NCBI lineage: Eukaryota > Metazoa > Arthropoda > Insecta > Diptera > Drosophilidae > Drosophila > Drosophila bipectinata. Next base: position 13,138,173 of record NC_091740.1, on the reverse strand, counting down.
TTTAATTAAATAAAATTTAATTAATAAAATATTTATAAGCTTTCTAAACAAAAAAAAAATTTTTTTTTTAAATTATATTATTTTTTATACGTACATCATACATACGGTCACGAACGTACGTCACTTTAAAATTCAATACAAAAAAATTTTCTTAAACAAGAAAGGAAAGCTAACTTCGGGCAGAGCCGAAGTTTATATACCCTTGCAGTTAAAACCGGATATATATCGCAAACATCGGATATAGATGGCCGATCCTTATGGGAATAGGAATATATAATCCAATTTATTACAATACAAAATCTAAAAAAAGTCCCAAACTTCTATCTTCAAAAATACGAAAGTTGATATTTCTACCAAATACCATTTCCGATCGTTCAGTTATATGGCAGCTATAGGATATAGTCGGCCGATCCTTATGAAATTTGGCATGTCGTATTATTTTGCCAAAAATAGCTCTGATGTCAAATTTGAACTCTCTAACTCTAAAAACACCAAAGTTATACCATTTCCGATCAATCAGTTATATGGCAGCTATAGGATATAGTCCGATCCGGGCCGTTCCGACTTATATACTGCGTGCAAAGGAAAGAAGGGTGTGTGCAAAGTTTCAAGTCGATAGCTTTAAAACTGAGAGACTAGTTCGCGTAGAAACAGACAGACAGACGGACAGACGGACAGACGAACAGACGGACATGCTCATATCAACTCAGGAGGTGATCCTGATCAAGAATATATATACTTTATAGGGTCGGAGATGTCTCCTTCACTGCGTTGCACACTTTTGACCAAAATTATAATACCCTCTGCAAGGGTATAAAAAGTCGGGATTTTTTTACTAAATCCTATAGCTGCCATATAACTGATTGATCGGAAATGGTATAACTTTGGTGTTTTTAGAGTTAGAGAGTTCAAATTTTACATGAGCGCTATTTTTGGCAAAAAAATACGACATGCTAAATTTCGTAAGGCCGACTATATCCTATAGCTGCCATATAACTGAACGATCGGATATGACCAAACTTTCGTGTTTTTGAAGAAAGAAAGCTGGAACTTGGTACAGATTTAATTTTTGGTCAGTTGATCCGACCTACCAAATTTCATAACGATCGGCCGACTATATCTTATAGCTGCCATATAACTGAACGATCGGAAATGGTTTTTGGTAGAAATATCAACTTTCGTATTTTTGAAGATAGAAGTTTGGGACTTTTTTTAGATTTTGTATTGTAATAAATTGGATTATATATTCATATTCCCATAAGGATCGGCCAACTATATCTTATGTTTGCGATATATATCCGTTTTTAACTGCAAGGGTATATAAACTTCGGCTCCGGCCGAAGTTAGCTTTCCTTTCTTGTTTTTAATTTCAATAGTTTACACTAAAATGACTTAACACATGAAGTTTCATCCACCTCCTTTGGTTTGGGTCGCGAACGTACGATAAGAACATAGATAATAATCAAAGTACAAATTAAGAGGTAATTGAACATTTGGAACCAAAAATTCCAACGGGATTAGAAAGAGTTCATGCTAGTACAGCTTTAACATGTTTATTAAATCTTAACATTATATTTATTATTTATTCTGTATTTAACTTAACAACAAGTAGAGAATGTAAAGTTTCTGCACTTAAAGAGCTTCGTCGCTCGCTTAAAATGTAGTGAAGCGCTGAAAAAGCCCTCTCAACAGTCACCTTAGTCGCCGGTACAGCCAGTACTACGTGTGCGAGCGCTCTCAGATGGGGCGACTGCAGTTTTATATCATTAAAAAACTGCAAAATGTTCACATTCAGTGGCAAACGCCCATGCATAATGTCGAAATTTTCTATGTCACCATAGATTTTGACCAGTTTTTTAGATGCAGTTTCTTCTTTAACTTCCGAGATTGTTTGTACGCCATCCAAATAGGCGTAAAAAAGAGACTCTTCCTTGTTAGCACATTTATCATCGTCGGATCTGTACTCCTTCTTTTTGTTCTGGATATCAACCTCGCATGATGGCGCATTTTGTATTGAGGAATGCAACTTAAAAAAAAAATGAATTATAACATATTTTTTGAAATATTAGTTTAGTACAAGTGTAAGTTTTTGACAAGGGCAATATACTTTGTTAAAAAATTTAATAACAATTAAAAACAATAAAACAGGGCCTAAACTTCAAACACACGTAGCCTTACTACGTGTAAGGACAATATATTTTTGACAAGGACAATATACTTTGTTAAAACATTTAATAACTATTAGCAACAATAAAACAGGACCTAAACTTCAAACACACGTAACCTTACTTGCTTAAGCTCCAATAAACGGTGTGCTTTTACTTTTGTATATTTTGCTTTGCTAAGAATTTTTGCTGGTCATTTAGGATGCAATTAACGCGTGGATCAATGTAGATTGCAGCTAACATTGCATCATTTTCAAGCAATTTACATTCTCGAATTCTGATCTGTCCTAGTAATTTTTTTTAATATTATTTTGGCTTTTCTCGCACTTTAGTTTAAGCTCCATGCATATTATGAAGAATTCGCTGTATAATAATTTTGTATTTTGCAACTTTAAGGTCGCTTCGTATGTGTTTTTGAACGCATCAATATATACTTCCAACCAATCCCAGTCCGCATCAATACTAATGCTAGGGTGTACGGCAAAGAACTCTTTTAAATCTAACAGTTTTAAAATAATTAAATATGTAGAGTTCCATCTCGTAACAACATCGAGACATGGCACGTTTTTTTTGCCCTAGGTTCAACCAACGTCTGCTCAGGTTGAATATTTTTAAACCTTTAAAATAAAAATCTTTAGTTTTCACTTACCTATTCTTCTTGTACGCAATAATTTACAAAATTTGCGTCATGAAGAAACTTTTTGGCTGATGTCATCTAGCTTGCTGATGTCCAATACGCACAGTTGAAGCGACTGCGCAGCACATTTTACAAGGTGAATATTTGCCAGCTGTATGGAATCGAGTTTTTTGTTTTTTTTTTTATAATTTAGTTTTTTTTTTTAATAATTGTTATGTCATTATGTGTCGTGTTATTGTTTTAAAGATTGTGTTTCAATTAGTGTCCAGTGGCAAATTTTTGTGTATGTAAACCGGATATATATCGCAAACATCGGATATTGTTGGCCGATCCTTATGAAAATATCATAATAAAAGCAATTAAATACAATAAAAAATCTAAAAAAAAGCCGCTTAAGAAATACAAAATAAAAATCAATAATTTTTATACCCTTGCAGAGGGTGTTATAATTTTGGTCAAAAGTGTGCAACGCAGTGAAGGAGACATCTCCGACCCTATAAAGTATATACACTGCCATGCACTTGAATAGGGACAAGAATTTGTTTATGTTTCGTTCCATTTTTCTCTTTATCTACTAAAGCTATTGTGCTTTGGAATGTGCTTTGCTGTTTTTTGAAGAAGAGAATATAGGCAAACTATGAAAATGAGCCAGAGGTCGCGACAATTTCCCGTTATTATTTTTTTTTGGTTTTGCTTTGACCATTCCTAGAAAGCAGTACTTTTTTGCATGCACCTCCAACCTGTTACATGGGGCAGTTATTGGCCTAGAACAAATTCGTGAACAAATTAGAACGAAAACGTGCACATTTGTATGTAGCGGCGCTTTTGTGTTAGGGCGCAGCTGTGCACTGAGAGAAAGAAAAACACAACACTTACGATGGTCCACCACGAAATAAATCAAAACTCAACCCAGACAGAAGAATAAGTTCCTGTGCACGTGTTCGAAGGAAAGAACAAAAACAAAATACATTGCGGTCAGCGAAGCGTGACGACAGAAAGAGATGTAATGGAGAAACAAGCAACGTTTTGTTTGGGCGCATTACCCATAAGCACAGGGCATCTAAAAAAACGAAAGTGCACTCAGTGTATAGGCGTTAAGAACCCCTGGCCTAAAAGAAATACGCCAGGGCTGGATTGTGGACGCAGGGCGTTGGACGCTCTGGCGCATTGGCTAGAGCTAATACCAATGTTCCAATTTTGAGATTCAGTGTCTTCTTCAGATCTTGACAAAATATTGCCAAATCTGCACTGTGATTAAGTGAACGCAGAATGATTGTCAAAATTTTTTCGGATGTTCTCAAAAACTCAAAATAAGGAAAAAAAAGGTTAACAGTTATTTACGAGCAACGCTTTACACCCATCCAGCTAATAAAAGAGAGCTTCAAGCTATGGGGACAAAAAGGCATAAGTGTCTATAATCCACGGCCGCGCAAAGTGTGTGTCCAAATAAAGAAAGGATCAGTCCAAGAAACAATGCCAAGCCCCTTCTTTTTCATCAACTTAACCCGCAGGGAGAACAACAAAAGAGCGGTGAAGAAAGAAAAAAGAAAATTAAAAACAATCGAACAACGGGTTTTCGAACAAGACCGATTGACCGAAAAAGTCAATCATTAATCACCGTCATTAAAAGACTGATTGACCGAAAAAGTCAATTCAAAAAGTCTTTTCAACACTAGTATATCGTCGTTTTAATTTTGTTTATCGTTCCATTTTCGTTTTAATTATTTTTACTGAATATCCAAGTCCAAGTTTACAAGTCACCTCGAGCTAAAGCTCTCCAAAATGGAGAGGGCGGCCCGACCTAGACATTGCCGAGCTAAAACTCTCTATAGAAAGCCCGTTGAGTCGAGCGGCCGAGAGAGAGTGGGCTTGCGATCAACTAAGCTTTTGTACAAACTTAAGCCTTATAAATAAACATTACACTAAACATTACACTAGACATTACATAAACATTATTTAAACATGAACATTAAACGCCGTTCTGCTGCCTGATCCGACAGACTCATTGATCAACTTATTTGAGACCCCAGCAATCGGTTAACAGTTATTTGCAACTATGGTGTAGAGTTATCCAATTGTCGGACTATTACATGGTAAGCTTTGTTTTTAAGCTGATAAGTGTAATGCATTGATTTTTCCCTTCAAGATGGTTTTAAGTTTGAGGAAGTGCAAAGTGAAAAGGTACGGTAGAGATTATTGTAGTTCGAATTGAAATACTACTCTGTCAAATAAGTATCCGGAAATTCTCATTTAAAATTTTCCCGCTGAATATATTCTGATAAAATTTTTTTTTCCCAGGTTGGCACAACTGTCAGCCACTATTCTGTCAATTTTTATTGCTATGTGTCATTTAGTTTGCTCACGTTGTCATTAGGAACAAGTCAACCTTTTGTGTGCGTTGCGAATTAGTTTTGCTCTCAAAACGGTTTCCACGAAGTATATTGAGTTTTGGAAACAGAAAAAAGTCACACGGGGCCATATCTGGAGAGTACGGTGGTTGTTCGATGATATTTGTTAAATTTTTGTTCAAAAACTCTTTCACAATGATCGCTTTGTGCGTTGGTGCATTATCGTGGTGGCGCTGCGACTTTCCGCATACCCAAAACATCAACCAAAATATGACGAGCGTTCTCATGAGACATGTTCATTTCTTGTTCATTTCATTTTCGAGCACCATTTCCTTTATTTTGTCGACGTTTTCTTCAGTTGAAGAGATCGAAGGCCATCCTGAACGTGGCAAATCGTTCACTTCTTCTCGGCCCTCTTTAAACGATTTATACCAATAGTTAACTTGAGTTTTCGACATGGTTGAATCACCAAATGTTTTTTTTAACTTTTCCATCGTTTTGGCACAAGAAATTTCGTTGAAAACACAAAGTTTCACCCAAACTCTTTGTTCGATATTTTTTTCCATAGTAAAAATTGCAACGCACACAAAAGGTTGACTTGTTCCTAATGACGCCGTGAGCAAACTAAATGACAATGATAGCAATAAATGATAGCAATAAATGATAGCAATAAAAATTGACAGAATAGTGGCTGACAATTGTGCCAACCTGGGAAAAAAATTTTTATCGAAATATTCTCAGCGGGAAAATTTTAAATGAGAATTTCCGGTTACTTATTTGACAGAATGTAGTTCTTTTGCATATGTAGAACTACAATGGCTAAGAAATAGAAGACTAAATTTGTTAGTCCCTTTATTAAGAACGTTAAAATGTAACCGTGTTAGTATATGTTGGCTGTTTTGCATACCATTGTTTGCATCACCATAAAGTTGTGTAAGAAATCTGTACCGCTAGGCACATGAACCGTACTCCAATATCAGACAGATAAGAAATAAATATACTTATAATAAAAGCAAAGATTATAAAGTAATCGATGGTACATCAGGGTCCAAAACGGTCAACTTTTTTCGTCAAGCTTGTTGGTAAGGGGGGAAAGCACATGCATACGATTCTATTTTTAGAACTCTTTACATGTATCCGTCAACAAAAATGTGAGCCTTTGTATGTATGTGTGACTGCTCGCACGAAGGCGTAAAACTGCTTTGGTTTCCAAATTACAATTTCAAGTTCTCGTTTCTGTTTTCAATGCGCCGATGTGGTACTTATTAGAATCGTAGCGTAATGCATAGAGTAGTTACTGTATGTAAAATTTTTCTGTGTTCAAATCCTCGTAAGGACTTTGAACTTTTTCTTTCTTTTATAATTATTATTTTTTTTTATTTTTCTTTTATTATAGTATTAAGGAAAAAAAATTAATCATTATGTCCGCCTAATAAAATTTTAAGGGAGTCCGTTCAACATTTTGTCAAAGCATCGTTTTATTGTTTGTTAAAAAAAAAAATAAAAAGAAAAATTTTAAATTTTTTCCAACCACCAAACAAATATAAAACCACTCTTATTTACTTAATCTTGCGGCCATTCTCGGGCAAAACCAACTCAATGGGCTGGCAAGACCCTCCCAGTTCCATTAAAATCAAGCCGCCTTCGAAAAAGAAAGCCTATTCTAATTTTCAAGATGACGATTCCAGCGACTCCGAGCATGGAGAAATGAAGCGGAAGTCTGCTAAAAAACCCATTATGGAAGACGAACCTACCACCAGCGAAGCAGCCAGAGCTGCACTTAAAGCTAATATTGAAAAAAATTATTATGCAATTCTATCTGATTTAGACGATGAAGATCGTGTCAGCGACATGGAGGTTGACGTTATGAAGAAAAAAGATGACAAGAAGACCAAGCAATCTGCGGTAAAAACGGCGAAAATCATCAAACCGCCCCCAATTTTTATCCCGGACGTATCCAGCATCAAGGGCCTTTCCAAAGACATTTCCCACCTCTTAGGCGGGGATGTTAAAGTGACCTACAAGGCAAGCACTAACAACACAATTCGAGTCATGACTCCAGACAAGGATACTTACTCAACTCTGAAAAAGTTCCTGAGCGAAAATAACCATCGATACCACACATTCCAGCCCCACGACGAGCGCGCTTATCGGATCGTCGTTAAAGGCCTCCACTTCTCCACCGACCCGGAGGATATTAAGGTGGGTTTCAGCAGCCATGGACACAAAGTCAGGGATATACACAATCCTACGCAAAAAGGTACAAAGAAGCCACTAAACATTTTCTTTATTAACCTTGAGCCAGCCAAAAACAACAAGGAGGCCTTTCAAGTCAAGCGGCTATGCAGCTCGGTGGTTACGGTTGAGCCACCAAAAAAATTCGACGATGTGCCCCAATGCCATCGCTGCCAGGGCTTCGGTCACACGAAACGGTACTGCCATCTGGAGTACAGATGCGTAAAGTGTGGTGATAGGCACCCATCGTCCGAATGCACCAAAATCGCCAGTGAACCAGCCGTCTGCCTCCACTGCGCCGGATCACACGCGGCCTCTTACAAGGGCTGTCCAGCCTACAAAAAGGCAAAGAGCACGTTCGCCCCCAAGCAGACTGCCCCAAGACGCCAGCAACCTCAATTCAGCAAAATTAACCTAAACATAACCTATGCTAGCTCAGCCAAAAACGGAGCACCACAGTTTGACTCCAACTGATTAGATATTTAGATATTAGCGATTAGATATAACCATATGGAATTGGTCGAGCTGTATTGCAGGATCCACCAAGCAGACGTTCTCCTCATATCAGAAACGCATTTTACCAACAGATCATACTGGACTATTAGAGGATACGACCCCATTGCCGCTAACCACCCGAACGGTAGAGGTCGCAGCCATCCTTATTCGCAGCTGCATCAAGTATGAGGCACTTCCAGCCATGTGCGAAGACTGGGTGTAATGTGCCCAAATTAAAATCTCCACTACCAACGGTGACATAACAATCTGCAGCATATTGCCCCCCCAGGCACAACATCCACGAACAGGAATTCGGCTTGCTACTGGATTGCCTCGGCCCAAGTTCATAATCGAAGGGGACTTTAATGCTAAACACCCCTGGTGGGGCTCCAGGATTACGAACCCAAAGGGCTCGGCCCTATACAGGCAGATTCAGTCCCGAAACTTGAGCTGTCACGGGACCGGTGCACCCACATACTGCCCTACGGATCCTCACAAAATCCCAGATGTCCTAGACTTCGCCATCTCCGGAGGACTGGATATTGCCGGAATTCAGGCGAGAGAAGTAGAAGACCTCATCTCGGACCACAGCGCCTTCGCCGTGTCACTTTTCACCCCAGCCTTGCTCAGGTCAGCCCGCAAACAGCTGATCTACAAGACAACAGACGTTGACAAGTACCAATCATACCTGAACAACGTTACCGACCCCAGCCCGACACTTGACTCCCCGTTTGACATCGACACCGTTGTTGAAGAGTTAACAGCCCATATTCAGGTGGCAGCTTCTGAAGCAGCACCAAGGCCCTCCAACCGTCCAAGAGCCACTGACAGGGACATCCACTTTTGGAACCCAGAAGTCGAAGAACTCGAAGAAACTTGCAAAGCGACGACTCCGAAGAGTGTGGATACTCTCGAGGAATCCTTTGGACAAAACCGCCTTCAATAGAGCGACCAAATGTCTGACAGAAACGCTGGCAAGACTAAGAAAGCAGGCCTTTGACAGGTTCGTCGAACAACTTGAGCCAGGCGACCCTCAACATAACTTATGGCGAGTCACCAAATCTATCAGACAGCCGCTGAAAAGGATCCCACCAGTACAAAGAACCGACGGCAGCTGGTGCAGATCGGAGATGGACAGGGCCAACGCTTTCGCCGAACACCTCGAAGGTGTCTTTACGCCTTTCGATCGCTGCTCACCGGAGGATGCTGCTGAAACTGCCCGTCTGCTAGCCGAGCCTTCCAGGGGCGCCAATACCACCAATGACTGAGGAGGAAACAGCTGAGCTCATAACCATCATGAGCAACAACAAGGCCCCGGGCGATGATGGTATCAATGCAATTGCATTAAAAATGTTACCACCTCCAAGCATTCAGCTAATTACGAGGATCTATAATAGATGCTTGGAGATAGGGTACTTTCCGTCCACATGGAAACGTGCCCAGGTAACTATGATACCTAAGCCCGGGAAAGCCGAAGCAAACCTTTCGTCCTACCGACCAATAAGTTTGTTACCAATGATCTCCAAAATACTTGAACGAGTGTTTTTAAGCAGAGCACTGCCAGTATTTGACGAGGCTGGACTGATCCCTGACCACCAGTTTGGCTTCAGGCGGCGACACGGTACGCCAGAGCAGTGCCATCGGGTAGTGCAGTGCATCCTGGACGCGTTTGAAACCAAGAAGTACTGCATGGTCGTCATGCTGGACGTGAAGCAGGCGTTTGACCGAGTCTGGCATCCCGGTCTTCTCTATAAATTAAAGACTGGCCTACCCCGACCATACTTCAGTTCCTAAAGTCGTTCTTGGAAGACCGTAAATTAGATGCTGTTAGATGTGGCGAGGCCATCTCCGGTATTAGAGAAGCTCACGCTGGTGTACCCCAAGGCAGCGTTCTTGGCCCGTTGATGTACAATGCATACACGGCCGACCTCCCTGTTCTTCAGAGGCCTGACCTGCTCGCAGCAACCTATGCAGACGACACCGCCTTCCTTTCCACCGCCGATAGCGCATTGGGGGCAGCCGAAACGATGCAATTGCAGCTTGACTTGCTCAGCGACTGGCAAAAGCGATGGAACATTGCCGTCAATAATGAGAAGTCCACTGCCTCCACATTTTCTCTCTGCAAAGGCAACTGCCCTCCAGTTAACCTTAACGGCTCTCCAATCCCACAGGTAGACAATCCCAAGTACCTGGGATTCACCCTAGACAGGAGGCTCACCTGGAAGCCCCATCTGATTAAGAAGAGGAAACAGGCTAATCAAAGACTTCTATCCTTCTACTGGCTTATGGGTAGGAGATCGAAGCTGAGAACTTCCACTAAACTCCTCATTTACAAGGAAATAATACGCCCAATCTGGACGTACGGCATAAAGCTCTGGGGCACTGCGAGCAATACGAATGTCCGAACAACACAAGCTTTCGAAAATAGAGCCCTTCGAATCGCCAGTGGGGCCCACGTCTATCATGACAATCGCACCATCCACGAGGTTCTCAATTTCCCTTGGGTCAAGGACGAGATACAAAGAAGCAGCGCACGTTACATGCAGAGGCTTCATAATCACCCGAACCGCTTGGCCAGCTCCCTGCTGGACAACAGCGAGCAGCCCAGAAGACTAAAAAGGACACACCCGCTGGAACTCCCCTTACTACTCTAATTTATTTCTACCATATTAATATTTAAAACTATCTATAAGTGAAGTTTATGTGATAACATTTAATGGTTGTCCCTAATGGACAGTTTTAAATAAACGTTACCCTGCTATTACAAAAAAAAAAAAAAAAAAAACTTATTTTACAACAATTGTAATAGAATGAAATTAAAAAAATAATAAAGTAAATAGGAAAAGTAAAAAAAATAATAAAAAAAAAATAAAAGTTAAAAAAAAAAAAAAAATAAAAGTAGAAGTAAACATAAAAATAACCGTAAAACTTCTTAAAATTGGTTTTAAAGTAAGTGCGAGAATCCATACCAAAAACAGAGCTAAAGAGTAAATATAGTAGAGGATATTTATTTATTTATTTATTTATTTATTTCGCCAATGGACAAATCCTTACATGGCTACATAACATAACAACTTACACCTAATAAATAAAACTACAAAATTAACAAAAACTTAATAAATGCCTTAATAACTTGTGTTTTAACACACCCTTATCTGAGCCCCACTCAGTTCGGAGGCTAGGCGGCAAAGAATTAAAATAAGAAAGAGCCCGCTCTATCGGCTCATTTAAGAAATAATTGGCCCTATGACATTTGACCCGAAAGGGGGCAAAGGTACGAAGATCCCTTTGAGGAACATTAAAATTAACGAGTCCCAACAAAAAAGGACAATCAATGTTATTAACGATTAAATTATTTAAAAAGGTTAACGCTGCCAGTTTACGCCGATCCTCCAACGTGCAAACGTTCAGAAGAAGGCAACGGCTCTGGTATGAAGGAACAGGATCCTGAAACCTTAGAGGCAGAAGTGCAAATTTTAAAAATTTTTTCTGGAGTCGCTCAATTCTATTGGAACGAACTTTACACTCCGGGTTCCAAATGATTGAGGCATATTCCAGCCTCGACCGAATGAATGCAGCATAGACGCTGAGGCTCGAGTATGGACTTTTAAACTGGTTCACGTGCCTCTTAACAAAGCCCAGCATAGCATACGCTTTAGGTAAAATGTAGTCTAAGTGACCCGAAAATTTAAATTTGCTGTCGAATAAGACACCAAGGTCTAACACCTCTTCTTTAGCTGCCAAATTATATTTATTGATGGAATAACCCGTACAGATTTCAAGAGACCGCCTACTGTAACGGGTAAACAAACACTTAGATAAGTTTAATGGAAGAAGATTGCGGGAGCACCATGAGTAAACTCTGGATATATCCTCCTGTAACAAGTAACTGTCACTAATGCAGCTAATCTCTTTATAGATTTTAAGGTCATCCGCATACATTAAAAAGTGCGAATGACGAAAGCATGACGAGATGTCATTAATGAAAATTATAAATAGAAGAGGTCCAAGAGAGCTGCCTTGTGGAAGACCAGAGGAGGTGACAAATGGACTTGAGATAGCGTCTCCAACAGTAACGTGGCAAGGTCGGTCAGCCAGATAAGACTCGAACCAACTTAATAGGCAGGAATGAATACCTAATTTATATAATTTGGCCAGAAGGGCAGCATGACACAATTTGTCGAAGGCTTTGGAGAAGTCGGTGTAAATGGCATCAACCTGAAATCGGTTTTCAAAAGCTTCAATGCAGTGCTTAGAAAAGACAGCTAAATTAGTGGTAGTGGACCTCCCAGGCAGAAAACCATGCTGGTTGGGGGATATGAAATTGCCAGCCAGAAAAGTCAATTTTTTAGTTACTATCCGCTCCAGTATCTTAGCGACGTTGCAAATTTTGGCTATAGGTCGATAGTTAGTAACATCACACCTACTGCCACCTTTGTGAATAGGCGTTATAGAAGTAATCTTCCACCGGTGGGGGAATCTACCAGAAGAGAGCGAAAAGGAGAACAGCAGTTGAAGGGGAGTAGAAAGAGAAGCGATACTCCTCTTAAGAAAGAATGGGGAGATACCGTCCACGTCAGGTGTGAGCGACTTGGTCAGATGTCCAGTGGCTTCAACTAGGTCACCGTCCAAAACGTCCATGTTACTCACATTAAGAAAAGGCTCAATGCTAAGAAGAGTTTCATGATCACTCCAAGGAACCTTCGGCTCCAAGTTAGAGGCAAAGTATTTTGCAAAAAGATCAGAAACGCCCTGATCCGAGTCGGCTGCTAAATTACCATAACATATGGATGAAGGTATGTCCGATTTTGACTTTTTGCTGTTAACAAACCGCCAAAAAGCTTTAGGATTGGATCGAAGGCTAGCTTCGACATCGGATATATACTGATTGTAGAGGAACTTATTAAGGAAATCAAATTCCCGCTTAAATTGCCGGTACAGCTCTCCTGCTCGAGTCTCACCTGTCAATATAAATCGTTTGTAGTGCTTATCCCTTCTATTCTTTAAATTTTTTAAACCTTTTGTGTACCAGGGAAGCCTATAGGATCTTCGTACCCTCACAGGGGCATAAGTATCAATAATATTAAAAAGGGCAACCAAGAACTTAGTATAACAATCATCGATTGAGCCATCCGAAAAAAGGGAAACCCAATCAAAGGCTGAAATAGAGGCGTTAATAAGTGACAAGTTAGTATCATTCAGATGATAATATGGAATGGGGGAAGCAGAAGGCAAAAAACTATAAAACTCAATATTAATTACCAACGGCTTGTGGTGCATATCACAAGGACTTAATGGTACATTGCATAATTCTACTTTACTATTAATCAAATTATTTAAAAATATAAGATCAAGAATTTTGGATAAATCATTAAAAATATTATTTACTTGGGAGAGGCCCAGACTAAAAATATCATCTAAAACTACAATTTCATGACTCTGGTGAACGTTGCTAGGTAGCATGCAGGGAGATTCCGGGTCCCAAGACCAGACAATGGAGCTCAGGTTGAAATCGCCAGCTACCATCAAAGCGGTAGGGTCCGACGTTCTAGCACAGACACTAGTGATGTTTTCCATATGCGCATGATACTGAATGCGCTGTTCGGAGGGATGTATGATGCAATGATGACGAACGGGCCATGGACGCCCTGGATTGAGACCGCAAGCTGATCCAGTAAAGGGTCGGCCACCGGAAGGCGCAGTGGTGTAGCCTGAAGAGATCGACGGATAGCGATGATCACACCTCCACCTCGCTCACACTGGGTACTGAATGCATCTTGGTCCTTTCGAAATACATGGTACAAATTAGGCTCGAAGAACTCAGAGGAGCTGAATTTGTCATTGAGCCAGGTTTCCACAAGGATGATTACATCAAAATCGCAGGCAGAAGAATTGAGGAATACCATCCGGGTCTTGGTTCTCATTCCCGATATATTTTGGAATAGAACTTTTAGGCTTTTATTAGGGTCCAAGGACGACGAGTAGCTACAGTCCAAACTGGGAATTGGACGGCAAGGCGGTGATGGTGAAAGTGCACTCCTGGTACTGGTGGTGTCCGACAAGGACACATAGAAATTTCCATTAGACTCATCAGTAGACCTGCGAGAGTCCAGTAGCAAGGCAGATTCCGTGCCAGGTGAAAACATTGAGCGTTCATATTCAGGCACATCCAAACGCAGCAAAGATCCACCCACGGGTCCAAAACGTAAATAAACATCTTCCATCGGCGAAAAGAAAGCACCAGCGAGTGGCCCAACGAAAAGAGATAAGATAAGCGATGCGCTGCCAACGTCTCGATTACCATCGTCTTGTTGTTGCTGGGCATCCACAAGAAGCGAAGATAAGAAATAAACAACTCGCCTTGAAAAAAGTTGTTGTTGTTGAAGAATATAGATCAGCAAACGAAGCCAATTATTGGAGGAATTGAAGACAGCGTCAACCGTTACCATGAACGCCCACGCCGATTGTTGTTGGTAGCGCAGCAGAGAGCAATCGGGGTGACGAACTGCAGCTTGAGAAGAAAACGATGTAACGGCGCCAGCGGCGCCGCTTACTGGGGGTTTTTTGAAGATTGCGAATGCGGTAAAGGTAGAATCGCCGGGAGGTCAATAACCTTAGCCGGCTCTCTATGAACAAACCGGCTGACTTTTACCGACATAGGCCAAAAATCGTCATTGAAGACTGTTGGGAAATTTTGCTCCGGAACTCCCAATTTAAAATTGACGAACTTGAGGGCGTTGATGTCAGCATCCTTTTTGATCAGCCTAGCACAGACTAAATCAATGGGCTCCACGTTCAGCTTATCTGCGACAAATTTGCACAATGCATCCGGTTGGGTAGACGTCGCGAATTTACCCACATGAAGGTATTTCAAGGTGGGAAGCACTTGAAGTTGAGCGCAACTGGGAGCTTGTCCCAGAATGCGCCTATTAGGGTTGATCCGCTTCTTCTTCTTCGGGACAGCCCCCTTAGATGCCGTTGGGGCCTGCCCCAGAGTAGCCTTTATGCTCCCAGTGCTGGTGGGCATAGCAGGGGGAGCAACAACTTGCACCCCAGCCGAGGAGGCGCGTCCAGCGGGCACAGCCGCTCCATTTACCAGGGCTAGGTCAACTTTGGCATTAAGGCTTTCGAAGCGGGACTCCACTTTACTTTACTGAAGCGGGACTGAACTTTATGATTTAGCTCATCAATTTTGGAATGCGAATCATTTCCAATGACGCAGCTATCACATTGCCACATTAAGTTCGGAATGTTAATAAGTAGTTTTATAGCCTCCGAGGGCAAATCAACACAAGCGGTGTGATAGGCACGCCGGCAGATCGACGCGCACCTAACGGCCTCACACCCACGAAGTTGGGTAGCAGTAACTTCTGCACTGCACTCGGTGCAAACGAGAGGCGACATGAGCGAAAAAGTAGACGTCCGAACTCAAAGAAAGCTAGATGAAGACTGATCTCTGATCTCTGATCTCTTTCTGATCTCAAAAATAGAATTCTCTCTTTCCCTCTCTCATCTGCCAGTTGTTTGTCGTGGAACCCGCTCTTAAATGTTTTCATTTTTACAGCGGGTTCCACGACGAACTGAGGCAATGTTAAGGTGATTTTGAAATTTTGTATTTTTCTTGATTAGATTGTAAATTTTGAAAAACACTTTAAAAAAATAAAAATATAATAAAAATAGATTTAAAATTAAAAAAAACTGGACGTCCCGAGCCTGATTTGAACTCATTTTACTCTGCACAGCAGACAAGCACTCTACCCCTAGGCTATCCCTCATTCGTTGTCGCGCCAAAATTCCAGCGCTGGAACCCGCCAAAGAAAATTTTTGCTTGTATGAGATTTCCCATCTATGTACTTTATAATCTTTAGTAAAAGTAAAGGGTTTTAAAATTCTTATCTTTTAATAAAACCAAGGACACCTTTAGCCCTATTAGCTATTGTGGAAATATGGTTGGCAAATTTGAGTTTTAAGTCTAATAGGACACCAAGATAATTAACCTGAGATAATTTTGGTTATTGATTGCCTTAGTAAAGGCAATCTCATAGAGAAAATACGTAGCCTGGAGAGGACAAGAACGATTAAAAGATATAAGTTTGAATTTTGGTCCATTAAGTATAAAATCAGTGCTGGCCAAGAAGAGTGCAAAGCATAAGAATCGAGTTGTTGGACTTAACTTTTAAAGCGTGCCCTGAGTCAACGGATAAGCCGTTTTAATAATTGGATTTGAATTATTTTGAATTTGTTTTTGAATAGAATTGGTAGTGTTTACAAGAATTTGTTAGTTATGTCTAGTTATGTAGTTATTAAAATCTAGTTTAAGATAGCTTAGAGCGGGAGCGAAAGCTCATATTCGCTCCTGTGCGAATTTTGCCTGATTCGCCGCAATAGATAAGTTAGGCTTTAGATTAGAGAGAAAGAATATTGATCGATTTATAACGTTCAAGAGGCAAGAGGCAACATCTTTTGCTCGTTTTCTTTATCGTTAATATTTAGAAGCCCCCAATATTTTTTTTTTCGTTTTGTGAGAGAGAAAATAATCACGTTCAACACCCTGCATATGAAATAATTTAGGTCATAACAAAAATATATTTAAATTTATACATACATACCTATTGTATTTTTGATGTGTTCTTAAAAAAAACAAATTTATTATGAAAGAATTGTCTCATAATCCATCAAAATTGGGCAGAAGCAGATTTTTATCGAAGACAAAGCTTAACATCGTCTTCGTACATAAGTATTAGCAGTAACCGTAAGCAGTAACTGGGCAAGATGACTTCTATTAGAGTCTCCAATTGTAGCTACATGGAAGATGCTACACAAGACTCTTTGTGTTCTTCTATCTAAGTAGCTAAAGATCCACGTAGGATGTCTCTAGGAAATCCCAAAAGATTCAATTTACAATATTCAAATGACTTACTGAAGTCCGTGTAAATAACATCAATTAAAAATCCCTTTCGGAAGCCAACTGTGACAAAGGGTGTCAACTCATTTAAATTTGTGATCGTGGAGCGAAGCAAATAAATTAATTTTTCAAAAAACTTTGGAATTGCTGACAATTTAGAGTTGAGTTGAGTTGAGTGCATCATGTGTTTTTTTCTCTTTTTTGTGTAAAAGAAATTATGAAAGATTCCTTCCAATTAGGGAGAAAAATCGAAGGTTCCAATAATAAGTTGAAATGTTTATGTAGAAGTTATGTGTTTATGTAGATGTTTATGTAAGCTATTCTCGGAGAAAGACGTACAGGAAATAGGATTTGCTGTTTGAATATTATAAGTGTAGGCAGATCTGTCATTTTAGGCAAAGAGTTAGTTTAGGCAAAGAGAAAAATTTTGCCAATAGATGGGCACATGAGTAAAAATATGTATTTAAAGTATGGTGAAATTATCTAAGGTGACATTTATATCGGTGCATGCCAGAATATCGGACCAATCAAATGTATCGATTTGTTTATTATTATAAATATTTATTAAGTTTGTAAAAAATCAACCTTACGGAAACTTCTGATCGATAATAGAAACAATTTCAATTGAAACCCAAAGCGTGGGGTAAAATAGATCCTCTGGGGTTGAAAGGGGCAAAGCTCCTAAAAAAGAGAGACTTATCGGGATCAGATACAATATATAAGTCTACTAACCGACCTAACAAATTTCTAACATGGTTAATTTGTCCAAGGGGCATGTCAAAAATGCCCGCGGAGCTAAATAATTCCGGATTTAACCGAATTTCTTTAAAGCTATAATGTAGGATGCTGTCGGGGCAAGCAGCAGCACGGCGTTTAATGTTTATGTTTAAATAATGTTTAAATAATGTTTAAATAATGTTTATGTAATGTTTAGTGTAATTATTAGTGTAATGTTTATTTATTAGGCTTAAGTTTGTACAAAAGCTTTGTTGATCGCAAGCCGACTCTCTCTCGGCCGCTCGACTCAACAAGCTTTCTATAGAGAGTTGTAGCTCGGCAATGTCTAGGTCGGGCCGCCCTCTCCACTTTCGAGAGCTTTAGCTCGAGGTGACTTGTCGGGCCGCCCTCTCTCTGTATATTACTTGAGTCCCTGCATGCACCATAAGCTGGTCTATCTGCGGATCATCTGGCTTCATCTGCATGCAGGAATAAACATTTGTAACGTTTTAAATTAAATATAAATTCGTCTTCTTAATTACGGCATTGAAAAAGCTGAATGACCAAACATTGATGACCCCGACGTGATTTTACTTAATATAAATAACAATTTAAAAAACTATTGACCCGCGAAAAAAACATTTAAAAACATATATACATAGTTCCACTGCAAGTGCATTGGCCCGCGCATAACGCCTTCATACCACACTTTATATATATATATATATAACATATACATATGTTATATATATATATATATATATATACATATATATGTATATGTATATGTTATATATATGTTATATATACATATATATATATATATAACATATACATACCTATATGTTCCACATCGCTACTTGCGGTTCTGAGCGCACAGTGGGACAGACCGTATTCGCTGCGAGAAAATATGTTTGAGCGATAAATTATGGCGGAGTTTCTGGAGCAGCGATGCAGGACGTTGGAGGTTTTGGATGTGACCACTGGCCAGAACTATGGAGCACATCCCCGGCTTCGATGGACGACTTCGAGCGGGACGGTTTAAGCCGTGCCTTTCCCCTTACGGATGGAGTTGGAGGACAGACCCCAGCGGGGGGGGGGGGGAATGTCGGGTCAAGCAGCAGCACGGCGTTTAAAGTTTATGTTTAAATAATGTTTATGTAATGTTTAGTGTAATGATTAGTGTAATGTTTATTTATTAGGCTTAAGTTTGTACAAAGGCTTTGTTGATCGCAAGCCGACTCTCTCTCGGCCGCTCGACTCAACAAGCTTTCTATAAAGAGTTTTAGCTCGGCAATGTCTAGGTCGGGCCGCCCTCTCCACTTTCGAGAGCTTTAGCTCGAGGTGACTTGTCGGGCCGCCCTCTCTCTGTATATTACTTGAGTCCCTGCATGCACCATAAGCTGGTCTATCTGCGGATCATCCGGCTTCATCTGCATGCAGGAATAAACATTTGTAACGTTTTAAATTAAATATAAATCCGTCTTTTTATTTACGGCATTGAAAAAGCTCAATGACCAAACAGATGCAAAGGAGGAAATATCAGAACATGGTTGCGGGAGTTTGCTACATAGCATCCTAATACTCTGCTAGGTTTTTTAGTATGTTAGTGAAGAGATTCATTTTTTTAAGTTTCTGACGAAGAAGTGGTGGAGTGAGTTGGTAGTGGTTCTAACATGTGCAAGTTTCACCCCCACCCGTTTTAAAATTTTTGTCCTTACGTGCGTCTTATATATTTGCCGGAGAGGAGACAATTCAGTCTCTCGTTAGACCGAGACTCTATGGTGTGACCATAGGTCGTACACGGATATACCTGTCGGAGAGGAGACAATTCAGTAGGGTTGTTGATATTTGAAAAAAATATCGAATATCGTAAATATCGATATTCCGAAAAATATTATTTCGACCCGATAATATCGGATGAAAATGTGTCGATATTATCGAATATCGGTATATATCACCAATGTCAGGGAATATAACATTAACAACATTCCATTTCAAAAAAAAATTCAGTTTTATTCTGAAAGTGTATGTGCAACGGAAAAGAAAGTAGTGGCTTCATATAAATTTATTTGATCCAATATTTTTCGTTGACCGATTTCAAGAAAACCCGCTTTATAGTATGTTCGTGGGTCATTTTGCTCCGATTGTCCGAAACAACAAGTTTAATCGTGGAAGCAAGCCGTTCAGACGGCACGGATGACGCAGGAGGAACCAAATATTTCAAGGCAATAGACAAAAGTGGCATAACATTACGATTTCTTATCCAGTACATTAAAGGGTTATCAGATTTTTTTGCAAGTGGGTGTTGAAAATAAAGCTGCATCTCATTTGGGAGCTGTTCACCACTCATCTGAGCTTCTGCAGTGAGGTTTTTTTCTTCCACATGCTTGAAGTGCTTGCCCCACGTGGACGTATGGATTTTTTCTGTGGAAGAAGATTCTTTGTCCTGTAAAAAACCACTTCATTAAGAAAATCAAATATCGGATGGAAAATACTCTAAACGCATAATTCGCATTATGTAAGTGTATCGAGAAGTCTGATGACCAATGTGGCAGACACAAAGTTCTGAAACAATATCGTTGGTTGTTGTATCTGGTATAAGACTTGAAGAAAAACTTGTCTTTTTGAATCGTGGGTCCAAGATTGTAGCTGTGGCCAAGATTTTTGTTGTTCTCGAGAGGCTGTAGTCGTTTTTCAATCCCTTTCTTTAGAAGATCTCGAGCATTCTGTCCAGTTTCTCTTTCTGGAGACATGCACTCTATATGCCGTCTTAAAACCCAGGTCCAAGGTATAACCAAGCTAGCAGTTACGTAATACTCTCCGCTAATTTCTTCAGAGGCTTCTTTGAATGGAGCTAGTAGTTAAATAAGTTCTTGAACTACTTTCATTTCAGAATTCTGGAGCATGTCTGGAACGTTTTTGTCCTTGTTTCTATTCTGCAAGATTTTCGCAACATGCGTAGATAACGTAGTAAAGGAACGTAGCATATCTAAAGCAGAATTCCAACATTCGATGTCTTTCTGAAAAGTACGGATATTTCCTTCGGCAATTCCTTCCTTTTCTTGTGCTTCTCGTAAAGCATCCAAAGCGATACACTACCTTTGAAGAATGCAACGATATTCTTTACATGACTAACGAGATCATCAAATTTTTTTATTGAAGCTAATGCATCCTTCACAAGTAAATTGATGGTATGAGTTGCGCAAGGAATCCACTTTTGAGCGCCAAGAAGATTTGCGGTTAAAGCCTTAGCATTTGCGGCACTGTCAGTAGTCATCGACAATGCTTGTTTTGCGATTGTGATTCCAATTCTTCCAATACTTCACCAATTACGCGACTCATATACACCCAGTTCTTTTTTACGCGATTGTTGGTTCTGCCACTAATCGCGTAAAAATGGTAACCGCTAACTAAATGACTAATGACTAGATTTGCAATAATTGATACACATAGAGTAATCGCAATCGCAATTAAAGTGAAAAATCCGCGAAAAAAAGGAATTTGCGCTGCAAAAATAACCGCGTTAAAGTGAAATCGCGTAAAAAAAGAAAAACACAATGTTTTTATTTCAAGATATGTAATATAATTGCAAATTATTATATGAAAATATTTACTTCAGAAAGTCGAATTGCTGTAAGGCAAACACTGTCAAGGCCATTGTCTGCGAGGAAGTGAGCGGTTAATGTTAAGAAAGCCCTTGTTGAATTCGTAACGGTAACGACATCACTTGTAAAAGATATATCAGTCACACTCTGAAGAAGATTTTTAACTACTGCAACTTAAACTTCATATCTTTTATCAATCAGCTGAGTAATCTGAAAAAAAAAATTATTGTGATAAATCAAAAACGAATAAAATTTCAATAGATAATCGATCTTACTGTAAATCTAGAAGGCATTTGGTAACGAGGACAGCAAATGTTCATCAAATTGTTCAGACCGACTTTTTCGACACATCTTATTGGGAGATTGTCTTTGCAAATCATAAAGACTATCGCTTGGGTAATTTTTCGGTTCACATCACCTCCTTCTGTTAAAATCACATGTTAAATTAAAATAGCGAAGTAGAGTGCACTGTTTTTTTTAAATCGTTTAAAATATGTTTTATCATAACATTCATGTGTTACCTTTATATTTATACCCTTGCAGAGGGTATTATAATTTTGTCCAAAAGTGTGCAACGCAGTGAAGGAGACATCTCCGACCCTATAAAGTATATATATTCTTGATCAGGATCACCTCCTGAGTTGATATGAGCATGTCCGTCTGTCCGTCTGTCTGTTTCTACGCAAACTAGTCTCTCAGTTTTGAAGCTATCGACTTGAAACTTTGCACACACCCCTCTTTCCTTTGCACGCAGTATATAAGTCGGAACGGTCCGGATCGGCCGGCTATATCCTATAACTGCCATATAACTGATTGATCGGAAAAGGTATAACTTTGGTGTTTTTAGAGTTAGAGAGTTTAAATTTGACACGAGAGAAATTTTTGGCAAACCATTACGACATGCCAAATTTCATAAGGATCGGCCGACAATATCTTATAGCTGCCATATAACTGAACGATCGGAAATGACACAACTTTCGTGTTTTTGAAGATAGAAACTTAATACAGATTCTATTTTTGGCCAGTTGATCCAACCTACCAAATTTTATTAGGATCGGCCGACTATATCCTATAGCTGCCATATAACTGAACGATCGGAAATGGTACTTGGTAGAAATATCAACTTTCGTATTTTTGAAGATAGAAGATTGGAACTTTTTTTTAGATTTTTTATTGTAATAAATTGGTTTTATTATGATGTAATCATAAGGATCGGCCAACTATATCCGATGTTTGCGATATATATCCGGTTTTAACTGCAAGGGTATATCAACTTCGGCTCCGCCCGAAGTTAGCTTTGCTTTCTTGTTTTCAATGTTTTCGACGCACTGGTTCAAATTTAATTGACGCAGATCACTGCCAGTATTATCAGATCCAGCGCTCTGTAACAAAACAACAACACAAAATACGTGAAACAAAACAATAACAAACACTACAGCAGCGATTTGAAATGACGAAACATCATCATAATAATCGTATACTTACTTAATTAACATAAGTTTTACATGTCGTATTTTGATTTAGATCTATTTTCAAAATTCGGGCAATTTGTGGATGTTTTGGTCTAAGGTGCGCCCGAGTGTTAGTGCTATTCCCACTTGTTTTCACTACTTTTCCACACACAGAACACTTGCTTTTCGAAATTGAAATTTTTTCAAAATAATCTTTCGCTGTCTTTGTTTCACTTATATCGCTAGTGCTTGTGCTTGTTTCCGCAGAAGCAGAACTGCTTTCTTCGGACATGACCAGGAAGACTGAACAGAGACAGTTGTTTTCGAGGGCATAACGATAACGATATTCCATATTTGTATATCGAATATCGATAGTATCGTACACTAAAATATCGTGACGATATTATCGAATATCGATATTGATATATCAATATTCGCTAATATCGATAAAATATCAACAACCCTACTATTCAGTCTCTCGTTAGACCGAGACTCTAAGGTGTGACCATAGGTCGTGCAAGGATATACTGGTATGATGGGGCCTCGGTTGACGAACTGAGGCCGTGTGTGGCTTCGTTGTGTTGCTGGATCTAGTCTTTCTAATTTTCACTCGTTACTTCTCTTCGTCCCGAGCTTTAGCGTGGTGTCCTGTTGAGGACTGTTGAATAAGTGACGGCTATGAGCAACAAAGGCAACGAAGACTCGCAGCATCATCCAGGACTTGGAATGAAGGAGCAGCAAACTAGCGATCAAGCGACTGATGAGAGTCGACGTGACTTCAATTCTCCGACATCAGAAGTGGGATTCGGCCCTAACCAAAATTTTTCTAGAGACGTATTCGCGCTGTTAGAACAACAAAATCGGAACTTTCTGGAACTGGTTAAAAAGTTACAGACGCCGGCGAGTGAGTTGCAACAGCGAGATTTTCCTGCCGAAATATGATCCGAACGTTGTTCGTATGTATGCCACGCAGTGGTGCGCTACGATCGACATCATCTTACTTGAAATACCATTAAGTGACAGCGCCCTTATATTAGCGTTAAGTAAAGCTTTGGAAGGTACAGCGGCGCAATGTTTATCTCAAATTTGTTACGCGGGAATAACTTGAAAACAGTTCCGGCAATTGTTTGAGCAGCGATACGAGACTTCAGAGACGTCAGCCGCCGTCATTGTAAATTTTCTTAATAGTCGTCCAGGCAACGGTGAAAGTCTGTCTGTTTTCGAAAGTCGCAGTGTGACGTCACTGTCACAAAACTGCGTAATTTGAATCTTGAACAAATTTCAATCGCGCTGGTTCTTGGACATATAGCTAATTTCGATCGGCGTTTGCAGCAAATGATACACACAACGCATGTAATAATCGACGTGAACTGCAAGCGGAGTTGCAAGCATTTTCAGCACTAAGGGAGCGCCCATATTCAACGAACTGGGAACCAGACGAAGCGAGCTAAATCTGTGGAAATCAAATGTTACCAGTGTGGAAAACTAGGCCACAAAAAGCCAAACTGTAGATCTGGATCTCAGGGTTAGACAAATGGAAAGGAGTGGCGGTTTACGCAGCCTCGGCATGGAAGGACAAACGTAACGTGTTACAGATGTCAGGAGCCGGGACACATAGCCACTAATTGTCAAAAAAAAGTACAGAATGCTGAATTGGGGGTGAGAACGGAAAAAAGAGTAGAGCTATGCGCTATAGTGGAGCCTCAATCGAGTATGCTGGTCAATGGTGAGAGATTTCCAATTACATTTGATTCGGGAGCGTAGTGCTCATTAATTAAAGAAAGCGTTTCTAATGAGTTAGTTGGTAAGAGAATTCATAGCGTTATTTCTTTAAAGGGGATAGGTAATGCAATACCTACAGTACAGCACAAGTCGAATCAAACATCATGATTGATGGCAATTCTTTGGTTGTTTTGTTTCATATAGTACCAGACGAATATATGAAATATAATATTGTAATCGGCAGCGAAATTTCGGCTCAAGGGTTTATAGTAGAAGTCTCCTATGATAATTTTAAAGTTGTTCAAACTAAAGCTGTAAACATTTGTGAAACACCTACTTTGTGAACCGCCTACTAATTTTGATAAAATTGATACGGAGATGGTCGAAAATGAAAAGGAAATGTTAATATCATTGGTAAAGCAACATTCTCTATCTTTTATCGAAGGCACTCCGCAAACTCGTGTGAATACTGGGGAAATGCAAATTCGTTTAATTAAATCGACAAAGACTGTGCAAAGGCGACCATACAGATTTGGTCCAAGCGAACGGGACGTGCTAAAATTAAAGAATTGATCGAATATAAAGTCATCAGACCTAGTAACTCCATATTTGCGAGCCTTGCATTGTTAGTAAAGAAGAAAGACGGCTCAGCGAGACTTTGCGTTGATTACAGGGAATTAAATAGAAATACCGTAGCTGATAAGTTCCCATTACCGTTAATATCGTATCAAATGGCTAGACTTAGGGGAGCCAAATATTTTACTTCTCTTGACATGGCTAGCGGGTATTACCAGATTTCAATGCACCCTGAATCAATTGAATATACTGCTTTTGTTACCCCTCATGGACAATACGAATTTCTTGCGATGCCTTTTGGATTAAAAAACGCACCTTCAGTGTTCCAGAGAGCTGTGTTAACGGCGCTTGGCAGTCTTGCTCATTCGTTTGTAATTTTTTATATGGATGATTTATTGATTGTTTCAGAAACGAAGGAAGAAGCGTTTGAACGTTTGAAACTTGTATTAGACGTTTTAGTGAAGGCAGGATTCTCCTTTAACATTTCAAAGTGAGAATTACAGTGCGCTATCTGGGCTATGGGATACAAGCGGGGGAGATACGTCCAAATTCTAACAAAATAGAATCACTAGTGGTGTTGCCTCCAAAGTCAGTTGCTTTTTTAAGACAGTTGATTGGGTTAGCGTCATATTTTCGTCAATTCATTCAGGGGTTTTCTCAGCTGATGAAGCCTTTATATTTTCTCACATCTGAAAAGACTAGTTTTGATTGGCAAACACAACATGAACAAATTCGCAGTAAAATCATAAGTGTATTAACAAACAAGCCTGTTTTTATTTCTTTGACCCTCAATTTCCCATAGAACTGCATACCGACGCCAGCTCTATCTGGTATGGTGCTACCATTTTGCACCGCATAAACTCTAAGCCCCATGTGGCTGAATACTTTGGCAGAGCAACTAGCCCCTGTGAGTCCAGATATACATCATATGAATTGGAAACGTTGGCTGTCGTGAATGCTGTAAAACATTTTCGTCAGTATCTGCATGGGAGAAAATTCGTAATTTTTACTGACTGTAACTCAATCAAATCTTCTCGAAATAAAGTCGAGTTATCCCCTAGGATTTATCGTTGGAGGGAGTCTCTACAAACATTTCAATTCGAAATTGAATACAGGGAAGGTAAACGTATGGCACACGTCGACTTTCTATACAGGTGTCTAAAGAATAAGTTAGTATCAAATAAAATAGAAGAAAAACGAATTGACCTAACAGAAATATCCGAGAACTGGATAATGGTAGAACAACAAAATGATCCAGAAATATCAGAAATCCTAACTAAGTTGAAGAATGACGATTTACCACTGGCATTAGTTGCCACTTATGAAATTAGATCAAATGTCTTATATAGAAAGATTCAAATTATTCAAAAACTCGTTGTTTACCTGTAGTTCCTCGTACTCTTCGCTGGTCAGTTATGCATCAGGTACATAAGTCTATCATGCATCTAGGTTGGGAGAAAACACTGGATAAAGTGTACGATCATTACTGGTTTTTGGGTATGGCAAAATATGTAGAGTTTCTAAGGGTACGTCAGGAAAACCTCAAATGGAATTACACCCAATTCCAAAAATAGCCATTCCTTGGTAAACTGTTCACATAGATATATCAGGAAAATTGAGCGGAAGAAGCGATCGTAAAGAATACATCATTGTACAAATAGACGCTTTTACAAAATACGTTTATCTATTTCACACCTTTTCCTTGGATGCTAATACTAGTATAAATGCAATGAAATCTTCGATTGCCATTTTCGGCATGCCAACACGTTTAATTGCCGATCAGGGGCGCAGCTTCACGGGCAGAAAATTTGTACAATTTTGTTCTAGCCAAAAAATACAATTTCATCTAATTAGAACGGGCGCAAGTCGAGCCAATGGTCAAGTTGAAAGAGACATTAGTACCCTAAAGAATCTTTTGACGGCTGTTGAGACAAGCCCTAGATCGTGGCAGGATACACTAGGGGATGTGCAGTTAGCTCTTAACTGTACAGTTAATCGTAGCACTAAGTGTAGTCCTTCAGAACTTTTGATTGGTAAAGTTGGGCGACCACTAGGGTTAATACCTATTAGTGATACCGAAGTTGAAATTGACAAGATTAAATCAAGGGAGTTCGCTGCTAAGAATATGGAGGAGGCCCCTAGATATGAGAAGACAAAATTTGATAAAAATATGGCTAAAGTAATAAGGTTCTGTGTGGGGGACTTTGTGCTGCTTAAAAACACAGAGAGACAGCAAACGAAACTAGATCCTAAGTTCAGAGGACCCTTTTTGGTGGTCGAGGTATTGGAGGTAAGTCGATACGTCTTAAAGTCTACACAGAACAATAGAAGTTACAAGTACCCACATGAAAGTTTGCAAAAGTTACCGGATGTGCAAATTCCAGAAGAGATTGATGTAAATTACAAAGAACAAAGTCAGTTGGAAAAGCCTGTTGAAAAAGAGAATTCGTGAAGCCATGTGATTGGCGATGAACGAGAGTTGCTTTAGAAATGTGTTTGATGAATTCGTGAAGCCAAGTGTTGGGCGATGGACGAGTAATGTGTTTGATGAATTCGTGAAGCCAAGTGTTGGGCGATGGAAGAGTGATGTGTTTGATGAATTCGTGAAGCCATGTGATTGGCGATGAACGAGAGTTGCTTTAGAAGTCAAGTGTTGGGCGATGAACGAGTGATGCGTTTGATGAATTTGTGAAGCCAAGTTATGGGCGATGGACGAGTAATATGATTAATGAATTTGTAAAGCCATGTGTTTGGCGAAGAATTTAAAAGTTGGCTTGTAAAAGTTTAGTTAAGTTATGTTAAGGAACATTATACGAATTTGAGATTAAAATTATAAAGTGGAATGAAATTCAGATGTTTATTATAGACACTAGGACGTATATATGTCAGAATGTCCGTGTCGGAGAGGAGACAATTCAGTCTGTCGTTAGTCCGAGACTCTATGGTGTGACCTTAGGTCTTACAAGGATATACTTGTCGGAGAGGAGACAATTCAGTCTCTCGTTAGACCGAGACTCTAAGGTGTGACCATAGGTCGTGAAAGGATATACCATTTCTGGTATGATGGGGACTCAGTTGACGAACTGAGGCCGTGTGTGGCTTCGTTGTGTTGCTGGATCTAGTCTTTCTAATTTTCACTCGTTACTAGTATTCGTCCCGAGCTTTAGCGTGGTGTCCTGTTGAGGATTGTTGAATAAGTGACGGCTATGAGCAACAAAGGCAACGAAGACTCGCGCATCATCCAGGACTTGGAATGGAGGAGCAGCAAACTAGCGATCAAGCGACTGATGAGAGTCGACGTGGAGAAGACTTCAGTTCTCTGACATATTTATATTTGTATTTAGTTATGTCCTCCAAGGCCGTCAGCCAACGGGTACAACAGGGACCTACGCGCAAGCAATTGCGTCCCGTAACTGTATACACCGCTGGTAGTGCGACTATACTCTCCACGTGAGGGCGGCTGGTAACAGGTCCCGGTAAGGTCATGTCTCTGCCGAGGATGCTGGCTAATGGTAGTCGGGCGGGGAGAAGAACACTCCCTTCCTTAAATCACCCCAATCCAAGGTGGAACAGCATATGCCGAAGGATGCGTGTCCGAGGGGGGGCTCGGACGCTAATATGCGAACTCTGGGGGACAGGCCGACCTCCCAGTTTTAACCAGGCTTATTGTGACAAGTGGGCTATGTCATGATGGACGAACCCCTTCTCGCCTACTCGTGGGACCAAAACATGAATATTTCTTTAACAAACAAAAACCAAAGTGGCGAGCGGAACTCCCTAAAAAAGACCGGAAATGGGGTCAATGGCCCGTCAAACTCCAAGGCCCTCAAAAGCCAAGGAGCTGCTGAGATGGAGAAGCCCCCCACAGAGGGGCAACATCTGGAGGCGGGACGCGCCGGTGCGGAGGAGGTTGCCAAGGCAACTTCTTCCAAAGCGGGGCTAGCTATGGGACCACCGAACGGTGTGGAGAGGAAGACCCCAGGGTCAACCTCTAAACCAACCGGCGGTGCCCCTAAGGCGAACCCTGGTCCGGAAGCGCCTCACTCGAAGCAGCGTAAAGGCTCCTACAAGGACAGGAGAAGAGCAGCCTTCATTCTGATGAGGGCGGACCCATCGGCCGAAGCCAACCCGGACCAGGCCGAGATTATTAAGTGGGCAAGGGAGATCCTGCCCGACTTTAATCCGGAAAAGGCGGGAGAAAGGCTGGATCCGAAGAGACGTACTGGGTCAGACCCTGCCAAGGAGGCCGCGCAAAGCGCGAAAAGGCAGAGGTCCACAGAGGGAGAAGCCCCCCAGGCCAAGAAGAGGAAGGCCCAGCCGCAGCCGTCCAACCGCTCGTTCGCCGAAGTAACGAAGGGAAGAACCTTAATTGGAGTCCTAAACAAGAGCTCCAAGGATGGGCTCATCCCCAAGGAACTTTGGCGACGAGTGGTAAACGAGTTGCATGGGCGCTTCGTGGAGGAGATGCTGCGAAGCGGAGTACCCCCACCAGAATGCGAAGACGCAGGATGGTATCAGGGTAGCGACAAAGTAATTGCCTGCCAAGACGCGCGATCGGTGGAGACTTACAAGCGGATGGTTGCATCGCTTGGAGAGGTCTACCCTGGAGCTAAGCTGGTGGCGGTTGACTGGGACGAGATACCCAGCAAACCGAGGGCGCGAGTGTGGCTCACAGAAAAGCCAGCCGACCCGAAAACCATCCTAACAATGCTTAGGATGTGTAACCCGACGCTCCCCACGGCGGACTGGAGAGTCGCCAAGGTCGAGGAGGCGGTGGGACTGCGGAGGCAGGTCGTCCTCACACTAAACGAGGAGACCGTTAAAGCCTTGGAGAGGACGGAGCACCGGCTGAAGTACGGATTCGAGCATGTTTCGGTCCGTATCTATAAATCCGATGCGAATGCCAAGCCAGGAGGTATCGGTCCGGAGGCAGACACACAAGAGCCAGACTTGGAGGAGCCGACCGAAGAGGGGCACCCGGAAGGAATGTCGGATGAGGAGGAGGACATTCTGGAAGGGTACACCTCGGAGGAAAGCGACTTGGCAAGGGCACTTGGTGGAGTCGGAATGGAGGAGGACTCTCTGCTGGGCTCCGAGACGGAGGCAGAAATAACTGTGGTGGAGATTTGTAAGGATGTCCCTGACAATCTTACAAATAAACCTCCACCACAGTAAAGCGGCGTCAGCTGCCCTCCTACTCCACCTCGCCGAGAATGGTCCTGATGTGGCCCTCATCCAGGAACCCTGGATCCTAGGAGACAGGATTCTTGGGTTGGGGGCGTCGGAGTTCAGGCTCTGCAAAGCCGATACTACAGGTAAAAGGCGAGCCTGCATCCTCGCAAAAAAGAACCTTAACCTCTTTTTGCTACCCAATTCCAGCAATGAAGACCACGTAGCCGCAGCCGTAGAGATCCCAAATGGCCCTCTTAGGATATGTTCGGCGTATATGGGCCACGACCAGAAGACCCTTCCCCCGCACCCGCTAATCAAACAGCTGGTGGAAGACAGCAGGAAGCACAAGATCGACCTGATCATAGGTTGCGATGCTAACGCCCATCATCATCGGTGGGGCAGCACTGACACGAACGAGAGGGGTGAGTCAATCTTCGATTTTATCCTAGGCTCCAATCTTTTGGTTGGCAACAGGGGTACAGAACCCACTTTCATAGTCAAGAACAGAAGGGAAGTACTTGACGTCACTCTCTACTCTAAATCCCTAGCAGACAGGATTGTTGGATGGGGAGCCCTAGAGAAACACTCATTCTCTGACCACCGATACATAGAATTAGTGGTCAATTTCGAGAACTTTAATCGACAAACGGTATGCAACCCGAGGAAAGCGAACTGGGAGTTATATAGAAAGAAGCTAGATAGTTCCTTGGGAAATCCTCCAATAGGGAACGTTGAGAGTAGGGTAGCCCTGGATGCCATGGTGGACACGCTCACGGCAGCGTTCGCCAGGGCATTCAATAAAGCTTGTCCCAAAAGCAGATCGGGCAATAGCAAGTCAAAGAAACCACCACGGCCCGCAAGGCCTTTAATTTCGCAGGGAAAACAAACTCGGAAACAGCCTGGGAGTCGTATAAAGCGGACCTTAGGCGATATAACAAAGAACTTCGCAAGCAAAAAGGAATGCCTGGACCAAGTTCTGTACGAACATTCAGCAAACGTCAGAGGCCTCTCGACTCAGGAAGGTCTTCGCAACTACTGCTCCAAATGTAGGATACATTAAAACCTCAGAAGGTAACTGGACATCGTCCAGCAAAGAAACCCTAGAGGCTCTCATAGGGACACATTTCCCGGGATGCTCTCGAGAAGATACAACCCTGGAAATGCAAACACAGTGGAATAGCCCCTCCCCCCTAACCAACTTGAATACCTATTGAGTGACAGGTATCTCAACTGGGCAATAAATAGCTTCAAGCCCTTCAAATCCCCAGGCCCAGATGGCATTGTCCCGGCTCAACTAATTAAAGCCGGTCCCAATCTGAGGTCTTGGGTCAAGAAAGCTTTGTCAGCAATTTTCAGGATAGGCATCGAACCCGCAATGTGGTTGCGGACGAAAGTCGTATTTATACCCAAGGCGGGAAAACCACCTCACTGCACCCCTAAGGACTTCAGACCAATAAGCCTGTCGTCCTTCCTTCTCAAGACAATGGAGAGACTAATCAGCCTCCATATTAATCTTACTTTAAACCCAGATCACAGATCACAGCATGCGTATAGGAAGGGCCGATCCACGGAAACGGCACTCCACGAAATCACTACTTTGATCGAAAAGGCACTTAGTGATAAGGAATACGCACTCATTGCTTTTCTAGACATAGAAGGTGCGTTCAACAACATCCTAGGAAGCTCGATAATCAATGAGCTGACAGGACTAGGAATAGACAATCAATCCATACGCCTTATAGAGCAGATCCTGGTAAACAGGACTGTTGAGGCAACACTGGGAGGAGAATCTATTCATAGATACGTCAGAAGAGGCACCCCGCAAGGAGGCGTACTCTCACCCCTACTCTGGAACGTGGCGGTTAATAGCCTACTGCGATCCCTAGAAGGGGGTGGTTGCAAAGTTATCGCTTATGCGGATGATGTCACAATTGCCTGCTCTCGAAAATTTCCTCAGACTCTATGTGACCGTATGACGGACAAACTTAGGGTCCTCTCAACGTGGGCAGTTAGAAATGGACTGGGTGTGAACCCGTCCAACACAGAGCTCGTCCTCTTCACCAGGAAGTACAAAATACCAAACTTAAGGCTTCCAAAACTATTAGGAGAAACACTATCTCTTAGCGATAGCGCCAAGTACCTAGGGATTACGCTAGACAGGAAACTGGACTGGAAGTCAAACACTATGGATAGAGCTAACAAGGCTACAATCGCGCTCTATACTTGCAGGAAAGCCATTGGCCTTAAATGGGGAATGTCCCCAAAAATTGTAAGATGGCTTTATACAGCGGTCATAAGACCCATCCTTTTCTACGGGGTGGTGGTCTCGTGGCCTGCTCTCACCAACTCCATAATCAGGGAGAAGCTTAGGAAAACGCAAAGGATGGCGGAGGTCTGTATCACAGGCAGCCTACGTACCACACCGACGGACGCACTAGACTTCATACTCGACCTACTACCGGTAGAGATAATGGGGGTCAAGATGACCACGCTATCGGCAATCAGGCTACGAGAGACGGGCACATGGAAATGGACTGACTACGGACATACCAAGTTAGATCTACACCACTGCACGCCAACGGGGTCTACAGACTACTGCGTACCTGTCGAAAATCCCACCTTAAAATACAAGGTCTACATTCCAACAAGGGGGGAATGTGCCACAAAAATCCCAGGACCAGCCGGTTCCCTCCATATCTACACAGACGGTTCAAAATTGAATGGCCAGGTGGGAGGCGGTTTCCATTGCGAACGGCTGTGTTTAAATGAGTCCTTCAGACTCCCCGACCACTGTAGTGTTTTCCAAGCAGAAGTAATAGCTATCGGAGAAGCACTCAGATCCCCAGCACTTATTGGAAATCAGGACACAATTTGTATCTTCTCAGACAGTCAAGCGGCACTCAAAGCCCTTGACGGTCTTTCATCCAACTCCAAGACAGTAAATGACTGTCGCAGATCTCTTAACGAGATGGCAGAGCAGCATGACATACACCTCATATGGGTGCCCGGGCATAGGGACCACGAGGGTAATTGCGCCGCCGACGAACTAGCAAGAGCAGGTACTACCAATCCTCTCCTACCGGAGAAGGAACCAGTAGGTATCCCCTTAGCTACGTGTAGGC
The DNA here is from genome assembly GCF_030179905.1 of Drosophila bipectinata. NCBI lineage: Eukaryota > Metazoa > Arthropoda > Insecta > Diptera > Drosophilidae > Drosophila > Drosophila bipectinata. The sequence goes on along the minus strand of NC_091740.1, from coordinate 13,105,020 downwards.
TAAAATGCAGGGATCACTTTGACCGCGCATCACTGGGGAAATGGAGAAATCTCCAAAACTGCAGGAACTCCCGCATGATATGGCCCATCCGATCTAGGAAGAGGTCAATGAAGCTTATCGCCCTAAATAGGCAGGAATGTAGTCTGGCGATCAAGGCCATTACGGGACATTGGTTAATAGGAGCACACGCGGCTAGACTAGCGGTGCCACTTTATGACTACTGCAGGAGCTGTGGAGACGAAGAAGAGGAAGAGACAGTTACACACCTCCTGTGTCAATGCCCTGCGCTGGGGCGCATCCGATTCAATTTCTTGGGCGCAGCAATACTTACAGACCTTACAGACCTCGCGGAGGTCGCTCCACACAGACTCGTAGCTTTCATCCGTAAATCGGGATGGGACCGCGAGCCGCCGCAGGAAGGATAGAACACCCTTGGGCACATAAGTAATGGGAAGGGAGAGTTACTTTTGTAGGATCCTTGCCTGTGCGGTATCACAAGGAGCCCCAGCGGCTCAGGTGGATGGGTGTCAGAAGGCGTCGAGGTGCAAATAACAGTAGATCATCCTTTATTGTTACTAATTCGCTTCCCTCTGCCTGTTCTTTATGCGGTGGTTGGTCCCATATAATGTCGGCATGCCTCCGATTTTTGTCAATGCCCCCTGAGATCCGCCTTGGTGAGGCGAGGCGGCTCAGTCTTTGTCGAAAGTGTCTGCAAACATGCGTGACATGCGTGAGTGCCTCGCTGCTAATTGTCGCAGTTGTGGAAGGAGGCATCACATCCTGTTGCATTTTCTAGGCATTTTCTAGAGCTGCAGGCATTTAGCGGCCATCCTTTGGTTTGTCCTTCCACGTCAGCCATAATCGAGGGCGCCGAGCCTGTAGCCTCTTCGCCGTCTACTGCTAATGCACTAGTTGCTCAAGGTCGGAGCGGCGATAGATCGTTGCCTTTTACAGCGAAAATTCTTATTCGTAGCCGCGCTATATCCTTTGTTCCATGCCGAGCTCTGTTGGATTCTGGATCGCAGGTGCACGTGATCACTTCCCGGCTGGCAAGTCAGCTGCAGCTCCGGAGGTGCAAATCATTAATGGCGGTGTCTGGTATTGGCGATACCGGCGTTGCGACAGATGGATTCTCTGATGAAGTTTTCCTGCGGTGCCACTGCTCCGACGCCATCTTCGCCGACAATATCACGGACCTGCAGCCGAGATTCAGTTTGGATGTCTCCAGTTGGAGTATTCCTGGCAATCTTTCTTTGGCTGATCCTGAATTTTTTTCATCACAGCGCATCGATCTTCTTATGGGAGCCAGTCTGTTTTATGAGCTGCTGTGTGTTGGGCAAATTAAGCTCTCAGCCGGCCTGCCATTGCTGCAGAAAACCCGACTTGGATGGGTCGTGTGTGGAGGCGGTTCACATGTCCAGAGATGATCATGTCCAGTAAATAAAATGAAGTTCAAAGCATAACTGTGTCTAGTCGTTTGGATTCAAAACCCCCCCAGAACTGTGCACAACTATGACATTACGCCCATGAACGGCATTTGTCACAACATTTTTGTTGGCCCATGAGGGGAACAATCCACACACGACTCCACAATCCATGGTCATCTCCAACATTTCCATCAAAATCGTTAATGGAAACCTAATCTCAACATGGAACCATTATTCTCCTTTTCAACTCTTTTATTCTCTTTGACAAAGAGGAAGCGAAAATAACGGAAACAAACTTTGCATCGCACGTGTCGCGCAAACGCTCGCTCTCTCACTTTGGAGATACGTACGTAAGTGTGAGTGCATACGCAAAATGAGCAAGCCCAAGCCAGCGAGCACTTCCAGTGCAGAGCCTGAAACAATGGCAAAGGATGGCAACGCCGACAGCTTGTTTGCGCTCCAGAAAGATCTTCACAATCAGCTCAAGCAACTCCAAGTTAACTTCAAGAAGAACAGCACGTCTCGGAAAACTAAGCCCGATTTCCAACTGCGCCTTTCCAAACTTAACTTAATAAGGCAGCAATTCGACAAGAATCATCAAGAGTTCGTAAGCGCTGGCTACCCCACACACCCTTACTTCGTCGACCAGTTCGAAGAGGAATTTATCACAGCGTTCTGTTTAATATCTACGGAGTCCCCAGTCAGCTACCAGCGTGCGCCGAGCAACAAGCGACGCCTGTTCCTAAAATGCTCGGCCCTGGTGCGGCAGTCCAACTTCCAAAGTTGCCAGTACTTTTCCGGAAAGTATACAGATTGGCCAGCTGTTTATGCAACTCATTCACCAGAACCAGGCGTTGTCAAATATTCAGCGATTCCATTTCCTCAAGCAAGCACTGGACCAAGATGTACACCAAATGGAAGTAACGGATGGCGCCTACACAATCGCATGGGATCTCATCATCAAACGCTATGATAACCCCCGTTTACAATTCATGCACCACATGAACGCCCCTACGACTTACCCTTTATCTCAAGGGAAAGCTCATCAGAGATCAAACAATGCTGAACGTAACCAACGTATGCATCAACGAGTTTAATCGTCTCAAAACGAATATCTATTCTAGCACGCAATGGATAGTCCATCATTTGATCGCTAGACTGCCTACGACAACTGTACAAGCCTGGGAGCGTTGCTTGGGAAACTCCAGCGACATTCCGAGTTTCCTCGATTTGGAAACCTTCCTCAACAATCGCCTCGTCAGCATGAACATCATTGAGAACCGGAAATGTGCACAGCCCACGCAAAACTCTACGATCAACAAATTGACAAATTATCCAGTTCCGGCTTCTACAAGGGCAGCACGTTCCACACCACGACTGGAACCAGCGGTCCCATCTCTTGCGTAAACTGTAAGGGGCAACACATTTTGCGGCGATGTCCTGATTTTTTGTCCCAGGATTGTTTTTCCCGCAAACGAATCATTGACCATACAAAGGCATGTCGAAATTGCCTCAGCACCCATCATCCCTTGTCGCAGTGTGGCAGTAACAAGAATGGTTTACAATGCGGACATCGTCACCATACCCTGCTTCACTTCCCCACGACGTATACCAGCTCATCACCGATTATTCAGAACGCAGCAAGCGAGAGCTCCGATCCTGCTCATCCTTCCGATTCCACTACAGTGCTGATGGAGACTGCCGCGCAGTCAACTCGATCCATTTTGCTGGCCACAGCTCTAGTACAACTACATAATAACAGCACCGGACAAACTGCCGTTATTCGAGACTTGATCAATCATGGCTCTGAGGGCACGTTAATCACAGAACGTGCCGCTCAGTTACTGGGACTTCCACGTCACCGAGTCACAGCACAGATTACCGGGATCGGTGATAACTCAAAGAACATCTGTAGATTTAGTACAGAGTTCTCCATAAGCTCATGTACGGACCCTCAATTTCACCATCTGGTGCGACCAGCGTATGTCCTCAACTCGATAACCTCTCATTTACCAAGAAGCAATGTCAACGTGGACACTTGTCAGCATCTTCAGGGATTACACTTGTCCGATCCCACCTTTACCAGGCCAGGCCGCATCGACGCGCTATTTGGAGTAGATCGAGTACCATATTTGTTGCTGCCAGATTTACGGAAAGAATCTTCAAATCAACCTATTGCTCAACTCACTCAATTGGGTTGGATTGTGTTAGGCCATAGCAATGGAACAAGGGCAAATGTGGTAACCATTCGTTGCCATCAGACTAATCTGGATGCACTGGTAAAGGGTTTCTTCGATCTCGATTAAATCAGCTCTGAGAGGACCTTAACAACAGAAGAACAATGGTGTGAGGATAATTTCCAGCGTACCTGCACCCGACAGCCCAATGAAAAATACCTGGTCCGGCTTCCGTTAAAAACTGAATTTGATAAGGAACAAGTCATCGGAAAGTCTCACCAAATCGCACTCAATAGATTCCATCTCTTAGAACGTCGGCTAAACAGAAACGACGCACTTAAACAACAACATCACTCCACCTTTAGGGAATATTTTGATCTTAAGCAAGTCTCCAAAGTCACTGCTGTGACCGCAGAAACTCGACATCAAATGATCCACTCCAAGAGGTCGACAGTATTTCTCATCAGGTACTCTCCCACACCACGCCGTGGTAAAGGAAGACAGTACAACGACCAAAGTTCGGGTGGTGTACGATGCATCATGTATCACTTCGAACGGAAAATCTCTTAACGACATATTGTGCATCGGCCCACTGCTACAAAACGATTTAGGAGGAGTCATCATGAAATGGAGGCTACATCGTTTACAGCAGATATCCAACGAATGTATCGCTGTATCGACATGCACCAGGATGATGCTCAATTTCAACGCATCTTATGGAGGAATGATCAAAACGAAATAGCCGAGTACAGTCTAAATACTGTCACCTTTGGGACTGCATATGCACCGTATACAGCGATACGCGTAATCCGTCAACTCGCTCACGACGAACAACATCGCTACCCTCTGGATAGTCAATGGGAAACAAGCAGTAAAAAGAATTCTACGACAATGTGTCCAATGCTTCAAACATCGCCCAAAGCCTCCCTCACAGTTAATGGGGGATCTGCCACTACATCGAGTCAACCCACCTGGTCGAGCCTTTGAAGCCACTGGCGTCGACTACACGGGCGCCTTTTACTTGAAAGCATCCAGATTCCGTGGGCATCACACATACAAGGCATATATCGCAGTGTTTATATGTTTAGCAACCAAGGCGATACATCTAGAAGCGGTCACAGGACTATCTACTCAACACTTCCTTTGGGAAGCTGGAAGTTGAATTTCGCTTTATTGGACGTAGAAGTTTGTCCAAGCATCTATACAGCGATGGAGGAACCAATTTCATCGGAGCAGACAATTCTCTTCGCCTCTGGCAAAAGGAGTTTCGAAATTCCATCGACACGGACATCGCACCCACTCTTACGGCCTGTGGAATCCAATGGCATTTCAACCCACCGCACAGTCCTAATTTTGGGGGACTCTGGGAGGCGAACGTGAAGGCCGTCAAAACTCATCTGTATCGTTCCTTCAAACTCACTACTATGACCTATGAAGAACTATCCACGGTGCTCACCCAAATCGAATCATGTTAAAACTCACGTCCACTCTGCCCCTTATCAGCAGATCCAAACGATTTGTCCCCACTTACTCCCGGGCATTTCCTTATAGGAGGACCTTTATTGGCACCTCCGGAACCTTCTCTTTCAGACAAATCCATCAACGCACGCTTCGTCGACGGTCAACGGCTCCTGAGACAATTTTGGCATCAATGGAGCGCCGATTGGCTTTCACATCTACAAGCACGTCCGAAATGGCGCCAAGAACGAACGAATCTGCAAATTGACGTTCTAGTTGTAATCAAGGATGACCGGCTCCCCCCAAACGAATGGAAGATGGCTCGAATAATCGATTTGCATCCTGGAGAAGATGGACTAGTTCGCGTCGCCTCACTGAAAACCGTTTCTGAAACCTATAAGAGATCCCTGTTCAAGTTATGTCCATTGCCAATATCCACCAATCCTTCTCCGAAACCTGAAGAAGTCCAATAACACAATAGAAGCTATATCATGCTGATCCCAGCATTCCGGGGGCGGCATGTAGGGGCGTTATTTATCTTTTCGATTTATCGCTCCACCTTCATCGAGCTTAGAATCCACCCAGATTTCTTCCTGTAATCTTTGCAAAGCTATCCTTATCTGGTCTCTCCCCTAGTAAAGTTATTAGTAACTAAGTAAAAACGCTCTAGCGTCTTCCAATAAAACTCTATAAACAATCAAAACATGAAAAAATACAAAAAAAATTAAAAGTATTTTTTTTTATGTTTCAATGTTAAAAAAACGCTCTAGCGGCTTCCAAAAAACCTATATAAACAATCAAAACATGAAAAAATACAAAAAAAAAAATGTAAAGTAGTTTTTTTTATGTTTCAATGTTAAAAAACGCTCTAGCGGCTTCCAAAAAACCTATATAAACAATCAAAACATGAAAAAATACAAAAAAAAATTAAAAGTATTTTTTTTTATGTTTCAATGTTAAAAAACGCTCTAGCGGCTTCCAAAAAACCTATATAAACAATCAAAACATGAAAAAATACAAAAAAAAATTAAAAGTATTTTTTTTTATGTTTCAATGTTAAAAAACGCTCTAGCGGCTTCCAAAAAACCTATATAAACAATCAAAACATGAAAAAATACAAAAAAAATTAAAAGTATTTTTTTTTATGTTTCAATGTTAAAAAACGCTCTAGCGGCTTCCAAAAAACCTATATAAACAATGAAGTGCCCGGCCGATCCCCCTACCGCGGCGTGGAGTGGCCAGCCGATTCCTGCCGACGCGTTGAGTGCCTGGCCGATCCCCTGCCAGCTGATAACCCGCCAATACGTGAAGTGCCTGGCCAATCGCACTGCCAAGGCCTGGAGTGCCCGGCCGATTCCTCTACCGAGGCGTGGAGTGGCCAGCCGATTCCCCTGCCGACGCGTGAAGTGCCTTGCCGGTCCCCTGCCAGCTGATAACCCGCAAATACGTGAAGTGCATGGCAAATCTTCCTGCCAAGGCCTGGAGTGCCCGGCCGATCCCCCAACCAAGGCGTGGACTTGCCAGCCGATTCCCCTGCCGACGCGTGGAGTGCCTGGCCGATCCCCTGCCAGCTGATAACCCGTCATTAAATGATATGCCTGCCCGATTTCCCAGCCAAGGCCTGAACTGGCCTCCCAGCTAATAATCCGCCAATACGTGAAGTGCCTGGCCAATCTGCCTGCCGAGGCGTGGAGTGCACAGCCGATTCCCCTGCCGACGCTTTGAGTGCCTAGCCGATTCCCCTGCCAGCTGATAACCCGTCATTAAATGATATGCCTGCCCGATCTCCCTGACAAGGCCTGGAGTGCCCGGCCGATGCCCCTACCGAGGAGTTGCAGCCGATTCCCCTGCCCACCCGTGGAGTGCCTGGTCGATTCCCTGCCAGCTGATTACCCGTCAAGAAATGATATGCCTGCCCGATCTCCCCGCAAGCCCTGGAGTGCCCAGTCGATTCCTCTACCGAGGCGTGGAGTGGCCAGCCGATTCCCCTGCCGACGCGTGAAGTGCCTTGCCGATCCCCAGCCAGCTAATAACACGTCAATATGTGAATTGCCTGGCCGATCACCCTGTCAAGGCCTGGAGTGGCCGGCCAATCCCCCTGCCGAGGCGTGGAGTGGCTAGCCGATTCCCCTGCCGACGCGTGGAGTGCCAGGCCGACCCTCTGCCAACTGATAACTTTCCAATACGTGATGTACCTGGCAAATCTTCCTGCCAAGGCCTGGAGTGCCCAGCCGATTCCTCTACCGAGGCGTGGAGTGGCCAGCCGATTCCCCTGCCGACGCGTGAAGTGCCTGGCCGATCACCTGCCAGCTGATAACCCGTCAATACGTGAAGTGCCTGGCCGATCACCCTGTCAATCTCATTGCCAAGGCCTGGAGTGGCCAGCCGATTCCCCTTCCGACCCGTGGAGTGCCCATCAAATTCCCCTTCCAGCTGATACCCCGCCAATACGTGAAGTGCCTGGCAAATCTTCATGCCAAGGCCTGGAGTGCCCGGCCGATCCCCCTGCGGAGGCGTACAGTGGCTGTAGTAGTGGAGTAGTGGAGATCGAAGTAGTGGAGAAGGTCAGAGAAAAACCACATGGGATTAAAAGCTGACCCATTAAAGATAATTGTAAATTAACCAACATAAATTAAGCAAGTAAATAAAATGAAGTTCAACGCATAACTTCGTTTGGTCGTTTGGATTCAAAACCCCCGAGCAGAACTGTGCTCAACTATGACATTACGCCCATGAACGGCATTTGTCACAACACATTATTTCTCATTTGCTATCATTTTTCCTCACTTGACAGCCCAAATTATACACAAAAAAATGTTTTAACTGAGAATAAGAAATTCCAAGAAATTTGGTTGGAACAAGTTTTTTCATTTAAAAATGTAGATAGGGAATCTTAAATTTCCATTTGTCTAAGAACTTTTGCTAGAAAATCGTGCCTTAAGGATGTAGTCTCATGTGTGAGGTTGAAAAAATCAATTTTTTTATATTTTGGTAGTATTGTTTATTATGAATGTACTGTTAAAGTTTCAAATAAAAATATCAAATAATGACAGAGATACAGCCCATAATCGAGAGCGCGCCTACACCGAAAAGTATGAGTTTCTCGGTAGCGTCTAAACTTTAAACGCGTTTTTCTCGAAACGACATTTTTGTGTGCGGCGCAGGTGATTTACAAAATTCTATGGTACCGATCTAGCTGAAATTTGGATATGTTGTTCTAAAAAGTAACACCTCTGTCCCGTACTAGAATCATTTATTTTTAATGATTAGTTTTTTTTTTATCATTAATTTAAGATAAATTTTTTTAATTTTTTTTAATTTTTTGTTTTGTGAGTTCGCCATTTTGTTGTTTATTTATGAAAATATTTAATTCTAGTACGGGACAGAGCCATTAGCTTACAAAACAATAATCTATTCTAATTTTTTGTTTCGGATGACTCTAGCAGTCGAAATCACCTGCGCCAGGGACCTATCTTTTTTTTTTATATGCATACTTTGGCATGCTATAAAGTGTATTAAACTACACAAGAATAAATTAAACGAAATATTTTCAAATAGTTTATGATGCTTATAAAAACATATTTGAAAATTGAAACGATCGCATTATTTTTTATTACAAAAAAAATTTTTTGAAATAACCTCTAAAAAGTAGGCCGGCACATGAGACTACATCCTTAATACAAAATGCACTATTTTAGTGCCATATAAACTTTTGAAATATCGAAAAATGAAATAAAAATCTTTGTTTTTTTCATTCAGTGAATTCTATGCTCTCATTGTTTTTTGTTGCTTACACACAAATTTACGTCAAATTTTAAACATGTAACCGTTTTGCCCACCCCACTCTAGAAAATTTGATCACTTTTTCTGGCCAAAAATAATTTTTTGAAAGTTAAAAATTTAAATAATTTCAACTACGCCCACAATTTTTTCAAATCTGAGCTCTGTCGACCATATAATGTTTATATACTATATACTTCGGATCCATCCAAAGTTACATTTCCTTTCTTCAAAATAAGCCTTGCTTTTACTAATTCTTTTTTGATTATTATTTAATGAATTGAAGTTTAAGATTAACAGCAAACAACAGCTAATATCGAAAAAAAAACCTCTTGACTTCGCCAGACACGCCTAAAATATCTGATATCCATTTTTGTAACGAATGATTTCTTTGGCATTTCGTTCAGAAGTCATTCAATACTTTTTTCTTCTTCCGAAATGAAAAAGATTTGTACCTTTTTATGTCCTTCCAGAGGGTAACATAATTTTGGTCAAAAGAGTGAAACGCAGTGAAGGAGACATGTCCGACCCTATAAAATATATATATTCTTTTCGTTTTGAGTTGATATGAGCATATCCGTCTTTCGGCCCGTTCGTCTGTCGGCCCGTCTTTCTGTCCGTCTGTCTGTTTTTACGCAAACTAGTCTCATAACGATCGGCCGACTATATCTTATAGCTGCCATATAACTGAACGATCGGAAATTGCTTCGGATATACTGGTATTTGGTAAAATTACCAACATTAATATTTTTGGAGGTAGAAGCTTGGGACTTTATTTTAATATTTTTTGTTCTAATAAATTGGTTATACTATTATGATATTCTTATAAGGATCGGCCAACTATATCCGATGTTTGCGATATATATCCGGTTTTAGCTGCGAGGGTATATCAACTTCGTATCCGTCCAAAGATAGCTTTCCTTTCTTGTTAGTATGGGCCTCTCCCAAACAAATAATATTTTTAATGATTTATCCAAAATTCTTGATCTTATATTGTTAAATAATGTGGTTAATAGTTAATAGTAAAGTAGAATTATGCAATGTTCCATTTAATCCATGTGATATGCACCACAAGTTGTTAGTAATTCATATTGAGTTTAATAGTTTTTTGCCTTCTGCTTCACCCATACCATATTATCGTCTGAATAATACTAACTTGTCACTTATTTATGCCTCTATTTCAGCCTTTGATTGGGTTTCCCTTTTTTCGGATGGCTCAATCGATGATTGTTACACTAAGTTCTTGGTTGCCCTTTTTAATATTATTGGTACTTATGCCCCTGTGAGGTTACGAAGATCCTATAGGCTTCCCTGGTTGCCCTTTTCAATATTATTGGTACTTATGCCCCTGTGAGGTTACGAAGATCCTATAGGCTTCCCTGGTATACAAAAGGTTTAAAAAACTTAAAGAGTAGAAGGGCTATGCATTACAAACGACTTATAATGACAGGGGAGTGTCGAGCAGGAGAGTTGTACCGGCAATTTAAGCGGAAATTGGATTTCCTTAATAAGTTCCTCTATAGTCAGTATATATCCGATGTCGAAGCTAGGCTTCGATCCAATTCTAAAGCTTTTTGGCGGTTTGTTAACAGCAAAAAGTCAAAATCGGACCTTCATCCATATGTTATGGTAATTTAGCAGCCGACTCGGATCAGAGCGTTTCTGATCTTTTTGCAAAATACTTTGCCTCTAACTTGGAGCCGAAGGTTCCTTGGAGTGATAATGAAACTCTTCTTAGCGTTGGGCCTTTTCTCAATGTGAGTAACATAGACGTATTGGACTGTGACCTTGTTGAAGCCACAGGACATTTTACCGAGCCGCTTACACATGGCGTGGATGGTATCTTCCCATTCTTTCTTAAGAGAAGTATCGCTTCTCTTTCTACTCCCCTTCAACTGCTGTTCTTCCTGTAGCTCTCATCTGGTAGATTCCCCTACCGGTGAAAGATTACTTTTATAACGCCTATTCACAAAGGTGGCAGTAGGTCTGATGTTACCAACTATCGACCTATAGCAAAAATTTGCAACGTCGCTAAGATACTAAAAAATTAGCGGATTGTAACTAAAAAATTAACTTTTCTGGCTCGTAATTTTATATCCTTCAACCAGCATAGTTTTTTTGCCTGGGAGGTCCACTACAACTAATTTAGCGGTCTTCTCTAAGCACTGCTTGAAAGCTTTTGAAAACCGATTTCAGGTTGATGCCATTTACTCGAGCTTCAGCGTCTACGCTGCATTTATTCGGTCGAGGCTGGAATATGCCTCAATTTTTTAGAATCTGGATTGTAAAGTTCGTTCCAACAGAATTGAGTGACTCCAGAAAAAATTGTTAAAATTTGCTCTTCTGCCTCTAAGGTTTCAGGATCCTCTACCTTCATACCAGAGCCGCTGTCTTCTTCTCAATGTTTGCACGTTGGAGGATCGGCGTAAACTGGCAGCTTTAACTTTTTTGATGTAGTCGCTGATAACATTGATTGTCCTTTTTTATTGGGACTCATTAATTTTAATGTTCCTCAAAGGGATCTTCGTACCTTTGCCCCCATTCGGGTCAAGTGTCACAGAGTCAATTATCTTTTAAATGAGCCGTTTGAGCGGGCTTTTTCTTATTTTAATTCTTTGCCGCCTAGCCTCCGAATTGAGTAGGGCTCTGATAAGGTTGTGTTTGAACGCATGTTATGATTAACATGCGATGTGACATGTTAATAACGATGTGACGAACCACCAGACTTTATATTGTATACAATGCTTGGGTATATATCGACGTACGGGCTTCGCTTTCAAAGCAAACTCTATGCAGTTGCGCTGATTCTTGTCCAGATCACAATTTTTGTATTCCTGTTCACCCTCGTTCTGGAAAGTGACAATAACGAAACCGACGAATATGTTCACCATGAAGAAAGCAATAATGATAATGTAGATTATATAGTAGGCAGCTACGATCGGACGGAAATTGTGTATTGGACCGCCATTCTCCTTATTCGAATCAATTGAAACATACAGCAGTCTGGAAGAAGGATTACAATGTAGTTGTTACTTTTTCAAGTGCTTAAACTTTTTACTCACCCTGGCCAACCTTCAAAGGTGGAGACCGTAAACAGGGTCAACATACCCTTAGCCACATCGTCGAAGTGAAAACCATAATTTTTCCATTCCCGCTCCTTCAAGCGTGGCTTGTGAATATCGCCATCATCATAGACCAAGTATGTGCCACTATAAAGGATTCCGAGTTTAGTAAATGAGTTTAAGAAAATGAGGGATCTACTTACAAGCATTCGTCCTCGGTCATTTTGGAACCATCAGAGCACTTGAAAAACTTTCCCTAAATATTGCATATGGAATGAGGAGGGATCGGAGTTGACCGTGATGGATGGAAAACATTATAGATTAGAATAAGGAAGGTGCCATGAGTATTTGTTAGGCATGGCAGCCTCAAGATGAAGTATACTTCGCTTGAGAGTGCCAACTTGAAATCACAATCATTAAAACTGCTTTACTGTACGGACTACTTTCTAAAACCTAGTTTAGATATATTATAGAGCAGAAAACGATAGACTAGCTCTAAATATATATACCAGTATTATATGCACACATGTACAGGGTGTTTCATAAACAAACACATTTACATCACGCTCGCAAAATATTGGATGGACGAAACGGTATTATTTCTGTTCACTGCACAATATTTACAGACGAAACACCAACGAGGGGTTACTGGGTTGAAAGTACTTAGTAAGTGTGTTAGGTACATAGGATATGCAGATTACAGAATACGGAATATATATTACATGGGGTTAGCGGGGAGCTAGCTAACAATGGTACACTTGCTCTGAGGTTAGTCTGGAGGAGCTAGAAACTGAGCTAAGCCGATTGATAAAACTTGAGCGTATTTTTTTGTTTTCGGTTTACCGCACTTATTAAGTTTTTATTATTATTGTGGTATAATTTATAGTTTGTAAGTTGTTATTATGTAGCCATGTAAGGAATTATCTGTTGGCGAAATAAATAAATAAATTTTCAAGTCTTCTTGAGTTGCCTTGTGTAATTTATAAGCTGCTCCGGAGCTGGTAGTGATCTATCTCTGACGATACCTCCTACACTTTTAAAGGATGTTCTCTGCGTCCTCGTCTGTTTCTAGGTAGCTCCTGGGTATTTCATCATATCTGAATCTGTGGAGGTATTTTCTGTATCCCTCGTGACCTGAAAAAAAACTGGGAAAGTTAGAAACCTGGCCGTTGTTTCTTCCGATTGACTCGTGGATGTTGGGGATTAGCTTTCGTTTTCTCGTCCTGCCTTTGGTCGTTGAGTCCCACCTCTTCTTCATTGTGGATAATGCCTCTTGTTGGACTGACCTATGGGGATGAGTTCCATTCGTTTTTGATTGGATGCGTAGATTTCATCCCATCCATTAGCCAAAATGTCGTTAGGGTTCATTTCGGCTAGAAAAAGAGCAGCCTCCTCTTTTGCCCCTAGCTTTCTCTTAAGCACCTGGTGTCTTCTGACTGAAGCAGCCCAAATCGGCGCTGCGTACAGCCTAGCCAAAAGGAGTGTCCTACATTCCTTTGGGCCTTTCATGTTTGGCATCATCCGGGCGAGTGCTTTTGGATCCCTGCTGCTCTTATGTTGACGTACTCCACGCGCGCTCCGTGGGTCATCCTGTTTTCCAACATTACCCCTAGGTATTTAATTGCCTCCTTTAACTTTATGGAGTAGGTACCTACCTGGATAGTAATATTCGTTTTGTGAGCTGTCAGGTCCCGTCCGGAGTCAGAAATTCTTGATTATACTCGTCTTACTGATTCATTCGCCTCGGCTTCCACGGCCTTGATTTCCTTTGCCACCACGATCAGGGCCGATCATCCTCGAAGCCGATGAGCTTGCATCCCTCTGGTAGCTTGGTCGTACATGATGTTCCAGAGAAGCGGTCCGAAGACCGATCCTTGCAGAACACCCGCGGTTACCTCTTAAGTTTTTGGTTCTTCATCCGTGCCGTATAGCACTGTCCTATCTGAAAGGTAGCTGGATATTATCCGTGGCAGGTATCTCGGAGTACCTACCAAGAACAAGGCTCGTTGGACGCAAGTCCACATTGCTAAGTTAAGGGCGTTGCGGATGTCTAGTACAATACTCCTTTTCGCCACATTTCCACCGAATTCTAGCGATGGCAGCTTCCGCCGTGTCAGTCCGGGCTTTGATGGCGTCAACCGTGGAGCGCGCCTTCTGGAAACCGTACTGGTTTACCAAGACCGTTCCTTTATCCTCAGCGAATTTCCAGATGCGAGTAGCGATGGTAATCTCGAGGACTTTTCCTACCATGTCTAGGCCACATATGGGACTGTATCCTGATGGGTCGTCTGTCGCCTTGTTCCCTTTCGGCAGCAGGAGCACGTGTTGCATGGTCGATAAATCGATATTTTTCTTTTCACATATTTCAAAAGTACTGTTTATTGATTGTACTGTTGAAGTTTCAAATAAAAATATGAAATAATGACAGAGATACAGCCCATAATCGAGAGCACGCCAACACCGAATAGTATGAGTTACTCGGTAGCGTATAAACTTTAAACGCGTTTTTCTCGGAACGACACTTTTGTGTGCGGCGCAGGTAATTTACAAAATTCTATGGTACCGATCTAGCTGAAATTTGAATATGTTGTTCTAGAAATTAACACTTCCGTCCCGTACTAGAATCATATATTACGTTGTCAAAAAAGTCTTGCGGTATTTTCACTAGTTGGCGCTGAAAGCGCGTAGTTCTTGTTTTATTCTGCGCATCAGGTCATACTTCATACCTTTTTGGAAAGCTCATTTCACGCGCTAACACGTGTTTGATTGATTGTCTTTTCTTTTAAGTCTTTCGTGTGTTATAGCGTCGCAATTATGGAGCAAAATAAAGAGAAAATACGGCTTATTTTACAGTACTACTACGATAAAGGCAAAAATGCATCTCAAGCCGCCAATAAAATTTGTGTAGTTTATGGAACCGATACAATTTCCATTTCCACCGCACAACGATGGTTTAAACGTTTTCGTTCTGGTTAGAGGTGGTCGAAGATGCTCCATGCTCCGGAGGCCTGTCGTCGAACAATGCCTGAAAACATACTTCGACAACTTAAATAGTTCCTGAACTCTACATTTCAAATAAGTCTGCCTGCTAGCCCTGTCTCCTGACATAAGTGAAAGAAGGGAAAAATCATGAAAAAGCTTGTCCTGAACAGGCTACTTACTCTTGAGAATATCACCAGTGCGATCCCGGGATTCCAGTTTGGCTTTCGTCTTCAACATGGAAGTCCTTAGCAATTGCCCAGAGTTGTTAACTTTGCTTTAGAAGCCTTTGAGAAGACGGAGTATGCAGTTGCTGCCTTTCTTGACATTCAGAAGGCTTTTGACAGAGTGTGGCACCCTGGACTCCTGTATAAAGACAAAAGTCTTTATACGCCACAGCTGTTCCAGCTCGTGAAAAGCTTCTTGGAAGAACGCACAATCCACGTATTTTCTGATGGATACAAGTCGTCCACCAAACCGATCTCTGCTGGTGTTCCCCAAGGCAGCGTCCTCGGCCCTACTCTATATTCTATCTACGCTTCAGATATGCCTACAAAAACTTTAATCACTGAAGTGAAGCAAGACGTGCTAATTGCCACCTACGCTGATGGCACTGCTGTCCTGACGAAAAGCAGTATTATCTTGGCAGCCACATTCGCATTTCAGAAGTATCTGGAGGCTTTTTTGCCTCCAGAAGTACCTCCCAGGAGTCAACCTTAACGATAGTCCAATCAAGTACCAAGTACCTTGGTGTCACTTTGTACAAAAAAACTATTATATTTATATTTATATTTATATTTATATTTATATTTATATTTATATTTATATTTATATTTATATTTATATTTATATTTATATTTATATTTATATTTATATTTATATTTATATTTATATTTATATTTATATTTATATTTATATTTATATTTATATTTATATTTATATTTATATTTATATTTATATTTATATTTATATTTATATTTATATTTATATTTATATTTATATTTATATTTATATTTATATTTATATTTATATTTATATTTATATTTATATTTATATTTATATTTATATTTATATTTATATTTATATTTATATTTATATTTATATTTATATTTATATTTATATTTATATTTATATTTATATTTATATTTATTTATTCTTTTTAACTTAACCATTAACCTTAACAGCGTATATGTGTTCGGCGTATATGGGCCATGACCAAGGCCCGTAATAACCCAGGAAACGCAGAGCCAGGGGGACCCTACCACCCATGCCAACTCGAATTCCACGAGTAATAGCTATCTCAGTTGTGCAATAAACAGCTTCAAGCCCTTCAAATCTCCAGGACCAGATGACATTTTCCTGGAACAATAAATCAATAAATCATACCCAAAGCGGAAAAACCATCAAGGAGTGCGATCCTAAGGAAAGTCCCTAAGGACTTTAGACTTATAAGCCTGTCGTCCTTGCTCCTCAAGACAATGGAGAAACTTTTCAGCCTCCACATTAATTATACCATTAACCCAGATGACATTTTGAGATCACTGCACGCGTGTAGGAAGGTTCAATCCATGGAAACGGCACTCCACGAGATCACTACGTTCGTCAAAAAGTCACTTAGTGATAAGGAATACGCGCTTATTGCTTTGCTAGAATTAAAAGGTGCGCTTAATAAAATCCTGCCATGCTTAATAATCAATGCGCTGATGAGACTAGGCATAGACGATCAATCCGTGCGCCTAATAAAGCAGATCCTGGTAAACGGGACTGTTTGTTAGCAGAGGCACTCCGCAAGGAGGTGTACTCTCCCACCTTCTCTGCAGCGTGACGGCAGGGCCGTCGAGAGCCATGTCGGGCCCCGGGGCATGGATTCCTCACGGGCCCTTTTTCGTTTTCGTCTCTCATTTAAATAACACTGAAGCGTTGCACATTACAGGCTAGTTGGATAATAAAGATTAAAATGACATTTTGAGACGGTTTCTTTCTTAATTTTGGCCATCTAAATTTTCGAAAAAAAAATTAGACCCCGCTGCCCATTGCGGGCCCCGGGACAATTACCCGGCTGACCCCCCCTCTCATCGGGCCTGCGTGACGGTTAACAACCAACTGCGATCCCTAGATGGTGGGGAGTGCAAAGTTATTGCTTATGCAAATGATGTCGCTATTGTCTTCTCTGGAAAATTTTCCCAGACTCTATGTGACCACATGACGGACAAACTAAGCATGGACAGTTAATTCAAACTGCCTTAGATAATTCTAGTACCTAAGATTTACGCAAGACAAGGTGGATGTATCCAAAACTAGTAATATGGCTTTATACAGCGGTCATCACACGCATCCTCTTCTACGGGTCTGGTGGTCTGCTGATAGTGGTCTGGTGGCCTGCTCTACCAAGCTTCATATGTGGAGAGAGGTTTAAAAAATGCAAAGGATGGCGGAGGTCTGCATTACAGGCAGCCTCCTGACCACACCAACAGACTCCCTAGACTTCACACTCGACCTATTACCTGATAGTGGGAGTGGTAGTGGAGATAATGGGAGTCTAGATAGCCACGCTATCGGCAATAAGGCTACACCACGCGGGTTGTTATGCGGACCTACACCATTTTATGCCTACTACTGTGGACCTGTCGATCATCCCACCTTAAAATATACGGTCTCCATTCTATCGAGGCAGGAAGGGGCAACATAAATCCTGGGACCAGCCGGTTTCCTTCATATTTACACAGCCGGTTCAAAGTTAAATGGCCAGGTGGGAGGCGGTTTCTTCTGTGAACGGCTGTGTCTAAATGAGTCCATCAGACTCCCCGACCACTGTAGTGTTTCAAGCAGAAGTAATAGCTATTGGGGAAGCACTTAGATCTCCAGCACTTACTGGCAATGAAAAAACCATTTGTATCTTCTCAGATAGTCAAGCGGCACTTAGAGCCCTTGACGGATTCTCATCCAACTCCAGGACAGTGAATGACTGTCGCAGATTTGTTGATGAGATGGTGTAGCAGCATGACATTCACCTCATATGGGTGCCCGGACATAGGAAACAAGAAGGAAATTGCGCCGCTGATGAACTAGGCTAACCATCTCCTCCCGGAGAAAGAACTAGTAGCCTTAGCCTTAACTTGTAAGAACCTTAGCAACGTATTGGCTGAAATGCAGGGATCACTTTGACCTGATAGCACTGAGGAAATGGAGGAATCTCCAGAACTGCAGGAACTCACGCATGATGTGGCCCATCCGCTCTAGAAAAAGATTAATGATGCTTATCACCCTCGATAGGCAGGACTGTAGCCTGGCGGTCAAGGCCATCACGGAGCACTGGTCAATAGGAACGCACGCGGCTAGACTAGCGGTGCCACACAATGATTACTATAGGAGCTGTGGAGATGTAGAAGCGGAGGAGACAGTCAAACACCTACGAGCGGCCGCAAGAAGGGTAATACTGCTATGGCACATTAGTAAATTGGAGGGGGAGGTTCCCTTGAGAGAACTCTTGCCTGTGCGGTATAACAAGAAGCCCCAGCGCCTCAAGTGGATGGGGGGGGGGGGGGGGGGGGGGCTGTGAGTGGCCCACATCGCCCCCTTAACCTAACCCAACCTAACTTATTAGGCTGATGTTCTTGGAGTAAAATATTCTCTGGTCTCTGAAATGTTTTCTCCAAAAACTGGCTAAACAAATCATCTTGAACATCAGCGCTGGCACACGAATCTTGAAAGAATACGTGCGCCTTATATACTCTATTTATATGTATATTTATTTATGTCCTCCTATATCTTTATATCGTTTTTTGTTTTGGGTTTGATGTAAGTTGAGATATCAATCTCTGAAGTATCAGGGCAAGCGGAGAAACAAATATATGTTTCGATGGAGGAATCCACTGTGAGTGTTTTGGTGTCGCAGGTACGAAAATGCAGAAAAATCAGTCGGTACCAATAGTCCGGACTGTGGCATACCCTGTTGGGTGACTGCGGGGAGTGAACGGGGGTTTAATTCACTAGGATCCGTGGTATTACTTGAAAGGATGCCACGGAGGACATATCGGACAATTGCTCATTTGCACTGAGACGTTCGGACGGCGAATTGTTCCCAGTTCTAGCCCTTGGGGTGGCCAGAGATGGGAGCGGCTGCGTTAATGTCAGCTGAGCAGGCTGACGCGAATCACAAACAGTGAATTTCTTTCTTAAGAAATTCATGGATTCATTTAGCATCTAAAGCCCGCTTAACTGAGTGACAAGTGCTCAAAGCTGGTCATTGATTTTCCGAAAACTAGTGATCTACTCCTTAAATTCATTCTTAGTTCGTCTCATGAACGACCTTTTTTCTGGTCTAATAATGTAGACCAGACCAGATGTTTTCAAAATATATCTGGTTTTAGCTGCGAGCACAAAGTACCCCCTGTGGAGGGCCCACCCAAATCTTAGCGCCCCAATTGAAACAACCACCCCGATAAGAAACTCTTCGGGATGCTGGGCTCGCAGCGACGAAGACCGAGCTGAAACATTCGCCACACATCTCCAAAGTGTCTTCCAGCCAAACCCAGCCTCAAATTCATTCCTCCTGCCAGAAATTCAGCCAGAGTCCTCCCCTCAGCCAGCCGCACCTTCATTCCGGCCGAAAGAAATCGAAAAAGTCATAAGAGGGCTAAAACCAAAAAAAGGATCCCGGTGGTGACCTATTGACCCCAAAGATGCTGATCGAACTTCCAAAATGCGCTATAGAGGTCGTCTGCAAACTATTTAATGGAATCATTAATCTTGGCTATTTCCCAAAAAAGTGGAAGAAATCCATCATTATAATGATACCAAAGCCTGGAAAAGACCACACAATTCCGTCATCATACAGGCCAATAAGCCTTCTATCTTGTTTGTCTAAATTGTTTGAAAAATGCTTGTTAACTCGCATAATACCACATTTGGAAGCTTGCAATATTATCCCGGCACACCAATTTGGCTTTCGAAGAAACCATGGAACCATCGAACAAGTGAACAGATTAACATCCGAAATACGCTCAGCCTTCGAACAGCGAGAATACTGCAGCGCTATTTTCCTCGACGTATCTCAAGCTTTCGACCGAGTTTGGCTCATCGGACTCATGCACAAAATTAAAACGTATTTGCCAACATACACCCACAAGCTACTGGAATCATACCTCTACAATAGGGTATTCTCAGTGCGATGCAACGCAGCTACTTCGGGCGACTACACCATCGAAGCTGGAGTTCCACAAGGAAGCGCACTTGGCCCGTGTCTATATGTTTTGTATATTGCGGATATTCCTACGAGCGCAAAACTAACAACCTCAACGTTCGCCGATGATACCGCTATCCTTAGTCGCTCCAGATGCCCAACGCAGGCAACAACCCAACTGGCTAATCATCTCACAATAGTGGAAAGGTGGCTGCCCGACTGGCGCATTAAAATTACGAACAAAAGTGTAAGCATATAACGTTTACTCTTAAGACAAACATGCACTCCGCTTTTACTAAACGGTATGCAGATCCCTCAAGCTAACGAAGTAACGTACCTTGGCACTGTCTTCGCACCCAAATTTTCTCGTTCGGGGATTGACTCGGGTTTCTAGCGTATCCCGCCTTAGACGCAACGACCTCCCAACCCACCAATCGATTTTTAGGCCCGTCTAACTCCGTATCAGTCAATATGACTGTTAGTTAAGTTAAAAATATAAGATTTGATACTCCTCTTGTTAGTCTCGCAAAGAGCAAATTCAAGAAATAAAAGCAACGTTAAAAAAAAAAAAAAACTATTCAGGGCTTGAAAAAGAAGCCGATATTTTAAAAATATCTTTAAAAAAAATGTAACTAGATAATTTTAAAATGATGGGGAATAAATTATTGCAAACATTAGGAGTACCGCTACTTAACTACAATAACAACTTTTAAAGAGAAAAAAGCTATACCATTCTACATTGCATGATGATCCAATACAAGGAGGACACACTGGCATTACAAAAAACTTTGGCCAAGGTCAAAAGACAATATTATTGGAAATGTATGACTGATATAACTGAGTGAATCCAAAAATGCTAAAAATGTCCATAAGCCAAAATAACAACGAATAATAAGACCCCTCTAACCATTACTGAAAACCCTCTGAAGGGTTTCGAGAGAATGTTAATGGATACAATTGGTCCATTACCTAAATCTTAAAGAGGATATGAATATGCAGTCACGCTCGTATGTGATGTGAAACAAAATTTCAGCGATGTAGCAACTGCAATATTTGAATCCTTTATTTTAAAGTACAGTAAAAATAAAGACGTTCCTAAGGACGCGAGGAGAGGCCTCACGTCACCAAGACCGAAAAAAGCTCGCCAAGTTCGATCAACTTGGCTTTAAAAATAGCCAAGATCAACAAAAAGATCAACTTTAACTTAAAAAAAGCTCGCCAAGTTGAAGTTTTGATCACTGTTTTCTTCGATTACCATGGCGTGGTGCATCAGGAGTTCTTACCATATGGTCGTACGGTCAATAAAAAGCATTAGATGAAAGTTATGCGCCGTTTGCAAAAAAGAATACGAAAAAAATTTCCTGAATTGTGGAAAAAGGATTTAGCCCCATGTGACTTTTTCTGGTTCCCAAAATTTAAGAGACCAATGAAAGGACGAAGATTTGCAACGATTGAAGAGATAAAGACTTAGAAGAGATGAGAAGTGCTTTTGGGGATTGGAAAAACCGTTGGCATAAGTGTATTGTATCTGAGGGGGATTACTTAGAAGGGGAAAATATAAATATTAATAAATAAATTAATAGTTTTTCTTGAAAATACATAGTCACCTTACTTTTTGAACACACCTCGTATGTTAGAAACCTATAAGCATAAAAATAAAGAAACTTACGATTTGACAAGAAAGGAAAGCTAACTTCGGGCGGAGGCAAAGTTGATGGCAGTTATACGGCAGCAAGTTTTTATGAGTGTGGGCAACTTTATTTGCGCCGCCCCATGTACTTAAATATCTTTCTAAAATGTACTTACATATCTTTATTACTGAGCTGCAGTTGAAAAACTAACAAGGCCCACTAAAGGGCCCGACAATAATTAACTTGAATTCTATCGCTAAGGTCTACTGTTAAAATTAGTTTCCTAGGATAAGCAAACATTGTACTACTCAATATTTCATTAAGTTAAGGTCCCATTATACAATTTAATTATTGTCCATAACTTCGGACAGATTTTAAAAAAAAAAAAAAAAAAAAAAAAAAAAAAAAAAACATATCTTTATACCCTTGCAGAGGGTATTATAATTTTGTCCAAAAGTGTGCAACGCAGTGAAGGAGACATCTCCGACCCTATAAAGTATATATATTCTTGATCAGGATCACCTCCTGAGTTGATATGACCATGTCCGTTTGTCCGTCTGTCCGTTGGTCCGTCTGTCCGTCTGTCTGTCCGTCTGTCCGTCTGTCTGTCCGTTTCTACGCGAACTAGTCTCTCAGTTTTGAAGCTATCGTCTTGAAACTTTGCACACACCCTTCTTTCCTTTGCACGCAGTATATAAGTCGGAACGGCCGGGATTGGCCGACTATATCCTATAGCTGCCATATAACTGATTGATCGGAAATGGTATAACTTTGGTGTTTTTAGAGTAAGAGAGTTCAAATTTGACACGAGAGCTATTTTTGGCAACACATTACGACATGCCAAATTTCATAAGGATCGGCCGACTATATACTGTAGCTGCCATATAACTGAACGATCGGAAATGACCCAACTTTCGTGTTTTTGAAGATAGAAAGCTGAAACTTAATACAGATTATATTTTTGGCCAGTTAATCCAACCTACCAAATTTCATTAGGATCGGCCGATTATATCCTATAGCTGCCATATAACTGAACGATCGGAAATGGTACTTGGTAGAAACATCAACCTTCTTATTTTTGAAGATAGAAGTTTGGGACCTTTTTTGGATTTTTCATTTTAGTTAATTGGTTTTATTATGATGTATTCATAAGGATCGGTCAACTATATCCGATGTTTGCGATATATATCCGGTTTTAACTGCAAAGGTATATAAACTTCGGCTCCGCCCGAAGTTAGCTTTCCTTTCTTGTTTTTATTAACAAGGCTTCCATTTTTATACCCTTACAGAGGGTATTATAATTTTGTCCAAAAGTGTGCAACGCAGTGAAGGAGACATCTGCGACCCTATAAAGTATATATATTCTTGATCAGGATCACCTCCTGAGTTGATATGAGCATGTCCGTCTGTCCATCTGTCCGTCTGTCCGTCTGTCTGTCTGTCTGTCTGTCCGTTTCTACGCGAACTAGTCTCTCAGTTTAAAAGCTATCGACTTAAAACTTTGCACACACCCTTTTTTCTTTTGCACGCAGTATATAAGTCGGAACGACCGGGATCGGCCGACTATATCCTATAGCTGCCATAGAACTGATTGATCGGAAATGGTATAACTTTGGTGGTTTTAAAGTTAGAAAGTTCTAATTTAACATGAGAGCTATTTTTGGCAAAACAATACGACGTGCCAAATTTCATAAGGATCGGCCGACTATATCCTATAGCTGCCATATAACTGAAAGATCGGAATTGACCCAACTTTTGTGTTTTTGAAGATAGAAAGCTGGAACTTGGTACAGATTCTATTTTTGGTCAGTTCATCCAACCTACCAAATTTCATAAGGATCGGCCAACTAAATCCGATGGTTGCGATATATATCCGGTTTTAACTGCAAGGGTATATCATCTTCGGCTCCGCCCGAAGTTAGCTTTTCTTTCTTGTTAGTAAATAAGGCCTTACAGTTAAAAAAAATTTTAATTAGTCAGTAAAAAGGTGCGTAATGAAATAAAAATCAACATATACAATTTTTTATATCTTTTGTAATTTGTAATTTGTAATTTTTTGTAATTTTTTTTGTAATTTAATTTTAATTTTTTGTTTTTGTAATACGGTTCTTTTCAATAGAAAAATCATTTATAATATCATAATAGTTCATTATCTCGACTTTTATGTAGAGAAGAGCTAGAGAAATTTTTCTTGAGACAATGAAGACCTTTGATAATTCTTTACGCGTTTTAAACAGGAAAAACTCCTTTCCCCAGAAGAATTTGTAGCAGGAGTGGAAAGTGCACTGCGGAAAGCTACATCCAAGTAAGCATATATGTACATTAGGGTGGGTCAATTTTTTTTTCGCAAAAATCGTCCCCCATAATCGGAATCTACGAAGAATTCTAAGAAAATTTCACCATGAAACCATGCGTATAAAATGAATTCCTAGCTCGCGAGCTTATGTTCTTTTATCGTTCTTGCCCTCTCCAGGCATTTTCTCTATGGGATTGCCTTAGAAAATTTAACTCAGGGTAATGATCTCGGTGTTCTATTGGACTCAAAACTAAAATTTTCCGACCATATTGCCACAATAGTTAAAAATGCTAAAGGTGTCTTTGGTTTTATTAAAAGGTGGTTAAAAGAATTTATCGACCGCTACATTACTAAAAGTTTATTCATTTGCCTGAATTTCTCAGCGGTCTCAGGGACCGCTGAGAATCCGTACAAAAGAATTTCTTAACATTTTTACTTAGAGGTCTTTCATGGGATCCAAATCTTCCATCATACAGTAGCAGACTCTTAATAAAAAACTTAACAACCTTAAATAATTGAAGGACAATTCTGAGTGTAGTTTTTCTACATAACCTCATCAATGGTGATGTAGATAGCCACCATTCACTAGCACGCTTAAATTTTAGTATTTTTAATAGAAGGGCTAGAAAATTTAGCCCCATGTGACTTTTTCTGGTTCCCAAAACTTAAGAGACCAATGAAAGGACGAAGATTTGCAACGATTGAAGAGATAAAGACTTAGAAGAGATGAGAAGTGCTTTTGGGGATTGGAAAAACCGTTGGCATAAGTGTATTGTATCTGAGGGGGATTACTTAGAAGGGGAAAATATAAATATTAATAAATAAATTAATAGTTTTTCTTGAAAATACATAGTCACCTTACTTTTTGAACACACCTCGTATGTTAGAAACCTATAAGCATAAAAATAAAGAAACTTACGATTTGACAAGAAAGGAAAGCTAACTTCGGGCGGAGGCAAAGTTGATGGCAGTTATACGGCAGCAAGTTTTTATGAGTGTGGACAACTTTATTTGCGCCGCCCCATGTACTTAAATATCTTTCTAAAATGTACTTACATATCTTTATACCCTTGCAGAGGGTATTATAATTTTGTCCAAAAGTGTGCAACGCAGTGAAGGAGACATCTCCGACCCTATAAAGTATATATATTCTTGATCAGGATCACCTCCTGAGTTGATATGAGCATGTCCGTTTGTCCGTCTGTCCGTTGGTCCGTCTGTCCGTCTGTCTGTCCGTTTCTACGCGAACTAGTCTCTCAGTTTTAAAGCTATCGTCTTGAAACTTTGCACACACCCTTCTTTCCTTTGCACGCAGTATATAAGTCGGAACGGCCGGGATTGGCCGACTATATCCTATAGCTGCCATATAACTGATTGATCGGAAATGGTATAACTTTGGTGTTTTTAGAGTAAGAGAGTTCAAATTTGACACGAGAGCTATTTTTGGCAACACATTACGACATGCCAAATTTCATAAGGATCGGCCGACTATATACTGTAGCTGCCATATAACTGAACGATCGGAAATGACCCAACTTTCGTGTTTTTGAAGATAGAAAGCTGAAACTTAATACAGATTATATTTTTGGCCAGTTAATCCAACCTACCAAATTTCATTAGGATCGGCCGATTATATCCTATAGCTGCCATATAACTGAACGATCGGAAATGGTACTTGGTAGAAACATCAACTTTCTTATTTTTGAAGATAGAAGTTTGGGACCTTTTTTGGATTTTTCATTTTAGTTAATTGGTTTTATTATGATGTATTCATAAGGATCGGTCAACTATATCCGATGTTTGCGATGTATATCCGGTTTTAACTGCAAAGGTATATAAACTTCGGCTCCGCCCGAAGTTAGCTTTCCTTTCTTGTTTTTATTAACAAGGCTTCCATTTTTATACCCTTACAGAGGGTATTATAATTTTGTCCAAAAGTGTGCAACGCAGTGAAGGAGACATCTGCGACCCTATAAAGTATATATATTCTTGATCAGGATCACCTCCTGAGTTGATATGCGCATGTCCGTCTGTCCGTCTGTCTGTCTGTCCGTTTCTACGCGAACTAGTCTCTCA
Source organism: Drosophila bipectinata (assembly GCF_030179905.1). NCBI lineage: Eukaryota > Metazoa > Arthropoda > Insecta > Diptera > Drosophilidae > Drosophila > Drosophila bipectinata. The sequence continues at coordinate 13,078,952 of NC_091740.1, read as the reverse complement.
GTTTAAAAGCTATCGACTTAAAACTTTGCACACACCCTTTTTTCTTTTGCACGCAGTATATAAGTCGGAACGACCGGGATCGGCCGACTATATCCTATAGCTGCCATAGAACTGATTGATCGGAAATGGTATAACTTTGGTGGTTTTAAAGTTAGAAAGTTCTAATTTAACATGAGAGCTATTTTTGGCAAAACAATACGACGTGCCAAATTTCATAAGGATCGGCCGACTATATCCTATAGCTGCCATATAACTGAAAGATCGGAATTGACCCAACTTTTGTGTTTTTGAAGATAGAAAGCTGGAACTTGGTACAGATTCTATTTTTGGTCAGTTCATCCAACCTACCAAATTTCATAAGGATCGGCCAACTAAATCCGATGGTTGCGATATATATCCGGTTTTAACTGCAAGGGTATATCATCTTCGGCTCCGCCCGAAGTTATCTTTTCTTTCTTGTTAGTAAATAAGGCCTTACAGTTAAAAAAAATTTTAATTAGTCAGTAAAAAGGTGCGTAATGAAATAAAAATCAAGATATACAATTTTTTATATCTTTTGTAATTTGTAATTTGTAATTTTTTGTTATTTATGTATACGGTTCTTTTTAATAGAAAAATCATTTATAATATCATAATAGTTCATTATCTCGACTTTTATGTAGAGAAGAGCTAGAGAAATTTTTCTTGAGACAATGAAGACCTTTGATAATTCTTTACGCGTTTTAAACAGGAAAAACTCCTTTCCCCAGAAGAATTTGTAGCAGGAGTGGAAAGTGCACTGCGGAAAGCTACATCCAAGTAAGCATATATGTACATTAGGGTGGGTCAATTTTTTTTTCGCAAAAATCGTCCCCCATAATCGGAATCTACGAAGAATTCTAAGAAAATTTCACCATGAAACCATGCGTATAAAATGAATTCCTAGCTCGCGAGCTTATGTTCTTTTATCGTTCTTGCCCTCTCCAGGCATTTTCTCTATGGGATTGCCTTAGAAAATTTAACTCAGGGTAATGATCTCGGTGTTCTATTGGACTCAAAACTAAAATTTTCCGACCATATTGCCACAATAGTTAAAAATGCTAAAGGTGTCTTTGGTTTTATTAAAAGGTGGTTAAAAGAATTTATCGACCGCTACATTACTAAAAGTTTATTCATTTGCCTGAATTTCCCTTCTCAGGGACCGCTGAGAATCCGTACAAAAGAATTTCTTAACATTTTTACTTAGAGGTCTTTCATGGGATCCAAATCTTCCATCATACAGTAGCAGACTCTTAATAAAAAACTTAACAACCTTAAATAATTGAAGGACTGAATTGAATAAACTTTATAATTGAATAAACTTTTAGTAATGTAGCGGTCGATAAATTCTTTTAACCACCTTTTAATAAAACCAAAGACACCTTTAGCATTTTTAACTATTGTGGCAATATGGTCGTTAAATTTTAATCCCCCTCAGATACAATACTCTTATGCCAACGGTTTTTCCAATCCTCAAAAGCACTTCTCATCTCTTCCAACGATACAGTCTTTATCTCTTCAATCGTTGCAAATCTTCGTCCTTTCATTGGTCTCTTAAGTTTTGGGAACCAGAAAAAGTCACATGGGGCTAAATCCTTTTTCCACAATTCAGGAAATTTTTTTCGTATTCTTTTTTGCAAACGGCGCATAACTTTCATCTAATGCTTTTTATTGACCGTACGACCATATGGTAAGAACTCCTGATGCACCACGCCATGGTAATCGAAGAAAACAGTGATCAAAACTTCAACTTGGCGAGCTTTTTTTAAGTTAAAGTTGATCTTTTTGTTGATCTTGGCTTTTTTTAAAGCCAAGTTGATCGAACTTGGCGAGCTTTTTTCGGTCTTGGTGACGTGAGGCCTCTCCTCGCGTCCTTAGGAACGTCTTTATTTTTACTGTACTTTAAAATAAAGGATTCAAATATTGCAGTTGCTACATCGCTGAAATTTTGTTTCACATCACATACGAGCGTGACTGCATATTCATATCCTCTTTAAGATTTAGGTAATGGACCAATTGTATCCATTAACATTCTCTCGAAACCCTTCAGAGGGTTTTCAGTAATGCTTATGGACATTTTTAGCATTTTTGGATTCACTCAGTTATATCAGGAGTCATACATTTCCAATAATATTGTCTTTTGACCTTGACCAAAGTTTCTCGTAATGCCAGTGTGTCCTACTTGTATTGGATCATCATGTAATGTAGAATGGTATAGCTTTTTTTTCTTTAAAAGTTGATATTGTAGTTAAGTAGCGGTACTCCTAATGCTTTCAATAATTTATTCCCCATCATTTTAAAATTATGTAGTTACATTTTTTTAAAGATATTTAGGTAAGATAAGACGGCCCTAAAAATCGATTGGTGGGTTGGATACCGTTTAGTAAAAGCGGAGTGCATGTTTGTCTATTAAGAGTAAACATTATATGTTTACACTTTTGTTCGTTAATTTTAATGCGCCAGTCGGGCAGCCACCTTTCCACTATGGTGAGATGATTAGCCAGTTGGGTTGTTGCCTGCGTTGGGCATCTGGAGCGACTAAGGATAGCGGTATCATCGGCGAACGTTGACGTTGTTAGTTGTGCGCTCGTAGGAATATCCGCAGTATACAAAACATATAGACACGGCCCGAGTGCGCTTCCCTGTGGAACTCCAGCTTCGATGGTGTAGTCGCCCGAAGTAGCTGCGTTGCATCTCACTGAGAATACCCTAGTGTAAAGGTACGATTCCAGTAGCTTGTGGGTGTATGTTGGCAAGTACGTTTTAATTTTGTGCATGAGTCCGATGAGCCAAACTCGGTCGAAAGCTTGAGATACGTCGAGGAAAATAGCACTGCAGTATTCTCGCTGTTCGAAGGCTGAGCGTATTTCGGATGTTAATCCGTTCACTTGTTCGATGGTTCCGTGGTTTCTTCGGAAGTGCCGGGATAATATTGCAAGCTTCCAGATGTGGTATTATGCGAGTTAACAAGCATTTTTCAAACAATTTAGACAAACAAGATAGAACGCTTATTGGTCTGTATGATGACGGAAATGTGTGGTCTTTTCCAGGCTTCGGTATCATTATATTGATGTATTTTTGGGAAATAGTCAAAACTAATGATTAAATTAACTAGTTTGCAGACGACCTCTATAGCGCATTTTGGAAGTTCGATCAGCATCTTTGGGATCAAAAGGTCACCACCCGGAACCGTTTTTGGTTTTAGCCCTCTTATGACTTTTTCGATTTCGTTGGGCCGGAATCACGGTGCGGCTGGCTGAGGGGAGGACTCTTGCTGAATTACTGGCGGGAGGAATGGATTTGAGGCTTTGTTTGGCTGGAAGACACTTTGGAGATGTGTGGCGAATGTTTCAGCTCGGTCTTCGTCGCTGCGAGCCCAGCATCCCGAAGAGTTTCTTATCGGGGTGGTCGTTTCAATTGGGGCGCTAAGATTTGGGTGGACCCTCCACAGGGTGTACTTTGTGCTTGTTGACGAGAGATTCTGGATGTACCTCAGCTGTGCATTTTCTTCCTGTTGGTGAAGAGCCTGGTCGAGTGATCGGGTTGCTTCCTTAAGGCGTTGTTTTGAAGCCGGTGATCTGCTGTTTTGCCAATCACGACGCGTGCGCCTCTTTTCTCGCACGAGCTGTTCGATTTGCTGATTAGATTTGAAGTGTTTGTTTCGGTCTACTTCTTTCCTATGAGGAGTAGAGATTTTAGCTGCCGCAACGAGTACTTCTTCCAGGGCGCTCGTAGTGTAGTCGATGTCCGATTCCATGTTAAAATCCGGGGCGAGTTCTATGTGGGCACTCACGTACTTTTTGTATTTTAGACAGTTTGTTTTTGTCGTCGTCAGACTAAAGGGGTGTTCGGTTATTTCTGGGCTTTGAAGAAGCGTTAGAAGCACAGGCGAGTGGTCTGATGATAAGTCCGAGACTGCTTTGGCGCTTATTAGATTGCGAGGTATGTTTTTTGTCACTGCAAAATCAATAAGGTCTGGGAGAGTCTATTGACCAGTATGTGGGACTTCCAGGGGAAACGTTGTCCAGTTTATTTTTCACATTTGTAATTGCAATGTACAATTGCCTTCCTTTGTGAGTCACTAGACGTGATCCCCAGTGCGTATGTTTGGCGTTGTAGTCTCCTGCGGCTATAAATCGGTCCCCAAGTGAATTGTAGAAGTCCATAAATTGTCCTTCCGAGATTGAGAAACGAGGAGGGCAGTAAACGGCAGCGATTGAAAGGATTCCGTTGCTTAACTGAATTTGTATCGATGTGGCCTGCAAGAAGTTTGTTGCAAACCTTTTGTGAAAGTGGTGTTTAATGCGATCTCTGATTAGAACTCCAGTTCCGCCGTGGGCTTTCCCATCTGGATGATCTGTGCGGTAGATTGTGTAGCCTCTTATATGAAAGTTGTATTTGCTTGTAAGATGCGTTTCCACCAGTAGCATAACGTCAATATGGTTTTCGGTTAAGAATTGTGATAATTCTAGTTTATGCCGTGAGACACCATTGGCGTTCCACATTGATATTTGTAGCACCTGCATAGATTATTTAGACTGTTGTGCTACGAGCAGCTGTATCACCATGTTCTGGATTTGAACAAGCGTTTGCATGGTCATTTTCATGAATGACATAAGCTCCATCATACTTTGTTGGAGGGTAAGCATCATAGTTTCCATTTTGCTGTGTGGCTATTCTGGGGCCTGTTGAGCGCTTTGAGAGTTAGGCTGAATTGAAATTTCCCTTCCAGATCGTAGAGCATCGGCGTAGGAGAAGCCGTTGGTGGTGTTTAGTGGACCGAATGAGGATCTCGCAGCTTTGGCGAAGAAGACGTCTGGCGTAGTTTTTGAAGCAATGTACGCATTCTGTGGATTTTGGTTGCGTTGCGGTCGCTTGACGCATGCGACTCCTTATACATGGTCCCTATACATTATCCTCCGTATGGTTGCCTCCGCAGTTTCCACATTTCTTCACGGTACTGTCCATGTTTGTAGTGCAGTAAGCGGAGTTGTGGGCGTCCCCGCAGACTACACAGACAGCCCGTGTGCAGTATGACCTGGTGTGTCCATACTCTTGACAATTAGTGCATTGCATTGGACCGTTGCGTTTATGTGGCTCTTCAACAGTGATTATCCGATGCAAAAGGTATTGCAGGTTGTAGATTGGGTGGACTTTGTTCTTCTTCAGCGACCTGCTTTCTAGCTCGAGCTCGACCTTGAAGAGGGGTTGTGGCTTTTTATCTTTATTTAGAATGTTAATAACATTCTTGGCGGCGAAGCCCTTTTCTTTAAAGGCGATTTTTATTTCCGCGGAGGTATTATCGGGTTCGATTCATTTTACCACTTGTAGACCCTTACTGCTTTTCAGCTGGTACGTATAATAGTTTTTCAGTTCAATGTCCAGATATTTGGACACGATTCGGAAGAGCTCTTCAGTCTTGGTTTGCACCGTTGTTTCATGGATGTTCCCTTTGATAAGCGGAACAACATGAAAGTTGTCACCGTTCCCAATCAACGACGCAATTTTGTTGACCAGGGCACTCGAGCTTTTTTCCCTAATATAGATTGGAGGGGGTTTGGTTTTTTTTGCGGTGTCTTGGGCTGGTTGGTTTTCCTCAACCTCCACAAGTAGGGCAAATCTGTTAGTAGTGGATCTGTCTGGTTCTTTATCGATATTCAGGACACGGTTAATTTTTGTTTTGTTGCCTGCCGGATTACTCTGCGGGCTAAGCTTGCGCTTAATTTTGATGTAGCGATCCAATCCAGTCTGTGTGGCCGTTACCGCTTTGGCACTTTCCGAGGTTGTTGTTTTGTACTCGCTGTAGTCGTTGACGTCGCGGTACTTGGAGTTGCAGAGGTTTTCGCTGTTGTTGCAGAATTTGTAGCGCTGCTAGTTGTTGGTGCTAAATTTGTTTCCGATATTCCGATTCACTGAATTTCTACGGTCGTTCTTTTGATCGTTGCTCAATGAGCTCATTGCGTGGCTCTTACTTTTTTTTTGAACAATGCACTAGTTTTGGTTTAGCACATCACAACTGTTATTAAAAGCTTGTCTGTCGCTTTTAGTAAATTGTAGTTCAGCGTCTTTTCGCTTGTATTGGGTTACCCCAGTTTTTTTGATTAGCTGTATTATGGTGCAGTTTTCCCGGAGCTCGGACGAAGCACGTCCGCTCAGTTCGGTAGTTCGTATACGTATGAGTTCGGTAGTTCGTATACGTATCAAATACGTTTAAAGAAACATAGCATATCTTTTATATGCAAGGTTACTACTTAACGTATTTCGTCATTTTTAATGACTTCGTTTAATACAAAAGTTAATCGCGTGAAGCGATAAGAGCCATTGCTTGTTGAAAAAGAAGTTATTTCTCTAGCTCTATATGATGCAATCCTGATTGCTTTTTCTGATCGAGAAATACTTGGCTCTTCCCAGTTGATCTAAGATATTATCGATCCTAAAACGGAGGAATTTATCAGAAAATAATTTTTTATTATTTTGACGATAGTCGATAGTTAATGACGATTGCTAATCGTCATTTCTTTTTGTTATTTATTGACTTTTTAGGTACTAGTAATAATGGACTATTGTACTCTGATACTGATGGTTCTTATATTTTGTTTTTAATTAATTTATCAACTTAAGCCTGAGTTCGTCTTTTTGATATCAAAAAGCAAATGTGGCAAAGAATCAGCCGTGGCGGCGAACGTGTGTTGGATACTTACTCCCGCACTATTGATACTCGCGTGAGTTATCGAGTTTGGTCGAGCTAACTGATGAGTGTTCACACATTACTTCCCTCATAGAGTTCCAGTTGGCAAAGATACTTGGCTGCCAATCTGACTCGTCGTTCTGATCTTGATCTTTAGTCTTGGCAGTTTCGCCTTTGTATACTGATGTATACTGATGTATAGATGTATACTGGTTTGAGTCGATCGATGGAAATTTTGTTGTCATTTGTGTGGCTTTTGGCCATAAAATATTTGGACCCTTTTAGTTTGCTTCCAACGGGGCTTGGACTCGATCCACTTTGACAAAAATGTGGGTACAATGGTTTACATACGGGCCAAAGTGAATTCTTGCGGTGTATGATTGTGCACTGGCTTAGTGGTTGTCAACTGAGATATGGTTTTTTGACGTTTAATTTTGGTTTTCTAACACGGGATGCAAAAGCGTACGATTTAAGCGACATCCTTCGCCTTGGGGGGCCGGACGTAGTGTCCAACTTATTCGTTGCCTTAACTACTCAGCAAATAGAGGCTTGGACCACGGTTTGGCGTAGGCATCTGGGCACGAACGGGCGTATCTGGTTATTGGCAACATGGCAGTGCAATTTCTTTGATGGCGTCGATGCGTGAGAGAAGATCAGCCACGTTCATCAGCCACGCCGGTGCTGAATTGGCTAATAAAATCCAGTTGACGGGCGTGTCGTGGTGATGCTTTCTCGTTATTTTGACTAAAGGCGTACATCAGCGGCTTGTGGTCGGTGAAAATTATGAAGCTTCTGCCTCCAGTGCGTACTTGAAGAGCAAAATGTCCTGATGGATAGTAATCAGCTCTCTATCGTTGCTACTGCACTTCTTTTGTGTCGATGTGAATTTCTTGGAGTAGAAGCCCAGTAGTTATGTCTGCCTGTCGATGATCTGATGTACTACGGCACTCATGGCGTCATCAGGTACATCGGGGGCTTGCGTTAATTGCGAGTTCAACAACGTAGCGTTTGCAAGATCGTTCTTGCAGGCGGTGAATGCGTGATCGGCTTCTGTAGACCAGAGTATCTGTATTTTGTCGTTTTTTTATTGCCTTGGATCAGCGTCTGAAGTATGTGTTAGTTCTCGGCTGATCGTGGGATAAACGGCCGATAGAAGTTGATCATACCCAAACACTTTTTCAGGTCTTTAGCAATAAGTAATTTATTAATGGCTGTCTTGCCGAATGGCTTACACTTTGGCTTCGGATAGTATCCACTCACGAAGAATAGCTGTCACGAAGGTCCAAACGTAGTTTCGTCGCAATCCCAGTGACAATGCTATGCATTTTTCTTCATAGGTTTGTATTTTCGTGCCATTGGCGGCGAAATGAAGCTTTGGAGTGAGCATAGTTTTTGCGTTTTTGCAGGGTCGACGAGGAACTGCGTTTTGAAGAAATTGTGGAGATCTTAGAATTTGGCGGTATTTTAACATCTACGCGGTTAATAACTGTGTCGAAACCGCGGGTAACGGTGGGGTGTCCTTGTTTGCCATTGTTAGCACAAGATATCGACAACAAGTTAAAATTGTTGTTAGATGGTGAATGAAAAAAATATAATTTGTATTTTAAATTATACAACTTGGTGTTAAGCCATTATTTATTAAACTAAATTATTACAAGACACTTTCGATTTTCTTAAATATTTTCCGTCAACCGTTCGCGGTCTCGGTCGAAATAGGACTGCCTTCTTAACGGTTTTAGTTAGTTTAGTTTACAACTTAGTTTTATTACTTCTATGTAATATTTAATTTCACATTGTGACCCTTTATTATTATCCATTTTAATATTATTTGATTCCAACTTTATTATTACTTTTATTATTCCTAAAGCTTTTTTTTTCCTAAAGGGGAGGTTCTTTTGGATTTTTTTGAAAAAATCGATTTTTTTTTTTTTTAATAAAATGAAAGTTAAATATGTGTAGAATATACGTGCCAAGGGATAATTCGATGCGACGCGTATTTCTTGAGCTAGAGCGTTTCAAACATACCCATGATAACAAGAAAGCTATCTAAAGGCAAAGTTTCTAAAAACTTTAAACGCGTTTTTCTCAGAACCATTTTTTCAAACCTCTTGTCGCGCACAGGGCTCGTTCTATTGATCCGATTTCGTTCATTCAAAAAATGTTTAAAAGTACATACTTTTTTGTATTCCTTATACCTATAAATTTTAAACGAGATCAAAGTAAAAAAAAAGAGAAAAAATTTCACTTTTTTTTTAAACGTCCATGAAATTGGTTTATTTTTACCAAAATTAACTGTCGTTAGGTATAAGGCATAGGAAATTCCATCAATTTTAATAAATTATATACATTTCTAATTTAAGTTCACTACCAGCGGCCCTACACTCGACAAAGCAGAAAAATAAAGGTCTACGAGATCCGCCATTTTGAAGCCGCCATTTTGAATTTCCTGAGTATTGAATATTTTTTTTACTCGTTAATAAACAACGAATCAAAAGTTTAAAAGTATAAGTTCGTATGTTCTTTTCATTTTCCCGCAATCCATTCTCAAAGTTTGCTTAATTTTCGGATAAATCCAAAAGAACCTCCCATTAAGTTAGTTACGTGGAATAAATCTGCGTATGAATCGTACGTCAATACGTCTTTATTGTCCTTAAATAAAAGATACTCGTGACTTGTATAGTCAATTATTTCTGATTTTTTAATAAAATAAGGTGTAGCATGAGCACCTGATAAAACATTTTCTGGGAAAGGAAAGAAAAAAAAAGGATGATATGTAAATATTTAGAAGTTTATATTATCTTTGTGAAGAAATCTATTTTTATTGTTGATTATTATTTTGTTGAGTAAATTTTCTTTTTGTGGCCAATTATAATTTTGGTTATGATTCAAATTATTTCCCATTTTAGTGGTATTATTTTGTCGTATTTGATCAAATCGTAAGTTGTTTCCCCGATATTTACTTTCATTTTTAAATTCATTAAGCCTGTTTGCGAATTGAGCACGGAAATTGTTTGATTCTAATTCTTGGACCTTTGCCAAATCTAGTGGATTTTTTTTTTTTTTTTTTTTTTTTTTTTAACGTTGCTTTTATTTCTTGAATCTTCTCTTTGCGAGACTAACAAGAGGTGTATCAAATCTTATATTTTTAACTTAACTAACAGTCATATTGAGTGATACGGAGTTAGACGGTCCTAAAAATCGATTGCTGGGTTGGGAGGTCGTTGCGTCTAAGGCGGGATACGCTAGAAACCCGAGTCAATCCCCGAGCGAGAAAATTTGGGTGCGAAGACAGTTTTTCTTTGTATGACTCTTTTTGCTTCTGGATTTCGTCTTTCACTGCGAGGATGCCCAGATCCCGGTGGATGTTTTCGTTGCGAACATACCAAGGTGCCCCTGTGATAGTTCTCAGGACTTTTGATTGTGCGCGCTGTATGATGTCTATGTTGCTGCTGCTCGCGTTCCCCCACAGCTGGGAGCCATACGTCCAGATTGGCTTTAGGACTGAATTGTACAGTAGTAACTTGTAGTCCAGGCACAGTGGCGATCGTGAGTTTATGATCCAGTGGAGGCTGCTGGCTTTCAGTTTTAGATGCATCTTTTTGCATTCGATGTGCTTACGCCAGGTAAGTCGTCTATCAAGGTGAACGCCAAGGTACGTTACGTCGTTAGCTTGAGGGATCTGCATACCGTTTAGTAAAAGCGGAGGGCATGTTTGTCTATTAAGAGTAAACGTTATATGTTTACACTTTTGTTCGTTTATTTTAATGCGCCAGTCGGACAGCCACCTTTCCACTATTGTGAGATGATTAGCCAGTTGGGTTGTTGCCTGCGTTGGGCATCTGGAGCGACTAAGGATCGCGGTATCATCGGCGAACGTTGACGTTGTTAGTTGTGCGCTCGTAGGAATATCCGCAGTATACAAAACATATAGACACGGCCCGAGTGCGCTTCCCTGTGGAACTCCAGCTTCGATGGTGTAGTCGCCCGAAGTAGCTGCGTTGCATCTCACTGAGAATACCCTATTGAAGAGGTATGATTCCAGTAGCTTGTGGGTGTATGTTGGCAAATACGTTTTAATTTTGTGCATGAGTCCGATGAGCCAAACTCGGTCGAAAGCTTGAGATACGTCGAGGAAAATAGCGCTGCAGTATTCTCGCTGTTCGAAGGCTGAGCGTATTTTGGATGTTAATCTGTTCACTTGTTCGATGGTTCCATGGATTCTTCGAAAGCCAAATTGGTGTGCCGGGATGATATTGCAAGCTTCCAGATGTGGTATTATGCCACTTAACAAGCATTTTTCAAACAGTTTAGACAAACAAGATAGAAGGCTTATTGGTCTGTATGATGACGGAATTGTGTGGTCTTTTCCAGGCTTCGGTATCATTATAATAATGGATTTCTTCCACTTTTTTGGGAAATAGCCAAGATTAATGATTCCATTAAATAGTTTGCAGACGACCTCTATAGCGCATTTTGGAAGTTCGATCAGCATCTTTGGGGTCAATAGGTCACCACCGGGAGCCTTTTTTGGTTTTAGCCCTCTTATGACTTTTTCGATTTCGTTCGGCCGGAATGGAGGTGCGGCTGGCTGAGGGGAGGACTCTGGCTGAATTACTGGCAGGAGGAATGAATTTGAGGCTGGGTTTGGCTGGAAGACACTTTGGAGATGTGTGGCGAATGTTTCAGCTCGGTCTTCATCGCTGCGAGCCCAGCATCCCGAAGAGTTTCTTATCGGGGTGGTCGTTTCAATTGGGGCGCTAAGATTTGGGTGGACCCTCCACAGGGTGTACTTTGTGCTTGTTGACGAGAGATTCTGGATGTACCTCAGCTGTGCATTTTCTTCCTGTTGGTGAAGAGCCTGGTCGAGTGATCGGGTTGCTTCCTTAAGGCGTTGTTTTGAAGCCGGTGATCTGCTGTTTTGCCAATCACGACGCGTGCGCCTCTTTTCTCGCACGAGCTGTTCGATTTGCTGATTAGATTTGAAGTGTTTGTTTCGGTCTACTTCTTTCCTATGAGGAGTAGAGATTTTAGCTGCCGCAACGAGTACTTCTTCCAGGGCGCTCGTAGTGTAGTCGATGTCCGATTCCATGTTAAAATCCGGGGCGAGTTCTATGTGGGCACTCACGTACTTTTTGTATTTTAGCCAGTTTGTTTTTGTCGTCGTCAGACTGAAGGGGTGTTCGGTTATTTCTGGGCTTTGAAGAAGCGTTAGAAGCACAGGCGAGTGGTCTGATGATAAGTCCGAGACTGCTTTGGCACTTATTAGATTGCGAGGTATGTTTTTTGTCACTGCAAAATCAATAAGGTCTGGGAGCTTTCGTGAGTCTGTTGGCCAGTATGTGGGACTTCCAGGGGAAACGTAGTCCAGTTTATTTTTCACATTTATAATTGCATTGTACAATTGTCTTCCTTTGGGAGTCACTAGACGTGATCCCCAGTGCGTATGTTTGGCGTTGTAGTCTCCTGCGGCTATAAATCGATCCCCAAGTGAATTGTAGAAGTCCATAAATTGTCCTTTCGAGATTGAGAAGCGAGGAGGGCAGTAAACGGCAGCAATTGAAAGGATTCCGTTGCTTGACTGAATTTGTATCGATGTGGCCTGCAAGAAGTTTGTTGCAAACCTTTTGTGAAAATGGTGTTTAATTCGTTCTCTGATTAGAACTCCAGTTCCGCCGTGGGCTTTCCCATCTGGATGATCTGTGCGGTAGATTGTGTAGCCTCTTATATGAAAGTTGTATTTGCTTGTAAGATGCGTTTCCACCAGTAGCATAACGTCAATATGGTTTTCGGTCAAGAATTGTGACAATTTTAGTTTATGCCGTGAGACACCATTGGCGTTCCACATTGATATTCGTAGCGCCTGCATAGATTATTTGGACTGTTGTGCTACGAGCAGCTGTATCACCATGTTCTGGTTTTGAACAAGCGTTTGCATGGTCGTTTTCATGAATGACATAAGCTCCATCATACTTTGTTGGAGGGTAAGCATCATAGTTTCCGTTTTGCTGTGTGACTGTTCTGGGGCCTGTTGAGCGCTTTGAGAGTTAGGCTGAATTGGAATTTCCCTTCCAGATCGTAGAGCATCGGCATAGGAGAAGCCGTTGGTGGTGTTTAGTGGACCGAATGAGGATCTCGCAGCTTTGGCGAAGAAGACGTCTGGCGTGGTTTTTGACGAAACGTACGCATTCTGTGGATTTTGGTTGCGCGTTGCGGTCGCTTGACGCATGCGACTCTTTAACTCCTTATACACAATACATCCTCTATAGTTTGCCGTATGGCTGCCTCCGCAGTTTCCACATTTCTTCACGGTACTGTCCTTGTTTGTAGTGCAGCAAGCGGACTTGTGGGCGTCCCCGCAGACTACACAGACAGCCCGAAGTGTGCAGTAAGATCTTGTGTGTCCATACTCTTGACAATTAGTGCATTGCACTGGACCGTTACGTTTATGTGGCTCTTCAACAGTGATTTTCCGATGCAAAAGATATTGCAGGTTGTAGATTGGGTGGACTTCGTTCTTCTTCAGCGACCTGCTTTCAGGCTCGAGCTCGACCTTGAAGAGGGGTTGTGGCTTTTTATCTTTATTTAGAATGTTAATAACATTCTTGGCGGCGAAGCCCTTTTCTTTAAGGGCGGTTTTTATTTCCTCGGCGGTAACATCAGGTACTATTCCCTTTACTACCACTTGTAGGCCCTTACTGCTTTTCAGCTGGTACGTGTAATAGTTTTTCTGTACAGTGTCCAAATATTTTGACACTATTCGGAAGTGCTCTTCAGTCTTGGTTTGCACCTTTGTTTCATGGATGTTCCCTTTGATAAGCGGAACAACATGAAAGTTTTCACCGTTCCCGATCAACGACGCAATTTTGTTGACCAGGGCACTCGAGCTTTTTTCCCTAATATAGATTGGAGGGGGCTTGGGTTTTTTTGCGGTGTCTTGGGCTGGTTGGTTTTCCTCAGCCTCCGCCAGTAGGGCAAATCTGTTAGTAGTGGATCTGTCTGGTTCATTTTCGTTATTCAGGACACGGTTAATTTTTGTTTTGTTGCCTGCCGGACTACTCTGCGGGCTAAGCTTGCGCTTAATTTGGATGTAGCGATCCATTCCAGTCTGTGTGGCCGTTGCCGCTTTGGCACTTTCCGAGGTTGTTGTTTTTGTACTCGCTGTAGTCGTTGACGTCGTGGTACTCTGAGTTGCAGGGGTTTTCGCTGTTGTTGCAGAAGTTGTAGCGCTGCTTGTTGTTGGTGCGAAATTTGTTTCCGATATTGGAGGGGGGGTTTTACACTGCGAACTCCATGACGCGGGAGTCGGAGTGAGCAGAGCGGGTGAGCAAGACCGTGCCCTTTGGGTTTCAGCGGTCAGTAAAGCCGGGTTGCTTTTAAGCGCCGATTTTTCCACTTCGGTATCGCGGGTTGAAAAGTAAGAGTAGAAGCCGTTTCTTTGGTTCACTGAACTTCTACGCTCGTTCTTTTGGTCGTTGCTCAATGAGCTCATTGCGTGGTACGTATTTTTTTTTTTTTCAATGCACTAGTTTTGGTTTAGCACATTACAACTGTTATAAAAAAAAAGCTTGTCTGTCGCTTTTAATAAATTGTATTTCAGTGTATTTTCGCTTATATTGGCGAAAATATAAGCGAAGTGAAGTTTTCCCGGAGCTCGGACAAAGCACGTCCGCTCAGTTCGGTAGTTCGATTACGATTGATCTAGTGGATTTAATGAGAAAACGATCTAGTGGATTTAATGAGAAAAGAATTTCTGAAATAGATCCATTAAGTGCGAATATAAATACTCGTAGACCATTGCTCCTTATTATTTTTTTGTTTCTTTGGTAATTACACTGTCCTTTCCGTATGTCATTATGGTTTTGTTTATTAGTAAGGTCATTATACCCTTGCAGAGGGTATTATAATTTTGTCCGAAAGAGTGCATCGCAATGAAGGAGACATCTCCGACCCTATAAAGTATATACATTCTTGATCAGGATCACCTCCTGAGTTGATATGAGCATGTCCGTCTGTCCGTCTGTCAGTCTGTCTGTCCGTCCGTTTCTACGCGAACTAGTCTCTCAGTTTTAAAGCTATCGACTTGAAACTTAGCACACACCCTTCTTTCCTTTGCACGCAGTATATAAGTCGGAACGACCGGGATCGGCCGACTATATCCTATAGCTGCCATATAACTGAACGAATGGAAATGACCCAACTTTCGTGTTTTTGAAGATAGAATGCTGGAACTTGATACAGATTATATTTTTGGTCAGTTAATCCGATCGGCTGACTATATTTTATAGCTGCCATATAACTGAACGATCGAAAATGATTTTTGGTCGAAATACCAACTTTGGTATTTTTGAAGATAAAAGTTTGGGACTTTCTTTTAGATTTTATATTATAAAAAATTGGGTTATATTATCATATTCTCATAAGGATCGGCCAACTATATCCGATGTTTGCGATATTATATCCGATGTTTGTGGTTTTAACTGCAAGGGTATGTCAACTTCGGCTCCGCCAGAAGTAGTTTTTTCTGGCGTTTTGTTTATTTTCTTTCTTTTTTTATACCCTTGCAGAGGGTATTATAATTTTGTCCAAAAGTGTGCAACGCAGGGAAGGAGACATCTCCGACCCTATAAAGTATATATATTCTTGATCAGGATCACCTCCTGAGTTGATATGAGCATGTCCGTCTGTCCGTCTGTCCGTCTGTCCATCTGTCTGTCTGTCTGTTTCTACGCAAACTAGTCTCTCAGTTTTAAAGCTATCGACTTCGAACTCTGCACACACCCTTCTTTCCTTTGCATTTTTTCCTTTCCTTTTATTTTTGGCAAAACATTATGAGATGCCAAATTTCATCGGCCAACTATAGCTATTTTTGCTGCCATATAACTGAACGATCGGAAATGACCCAACTTTCGTGCTTTTGAAGATAGAAAGCTGGAACTTGGTACCGATTATATTTTTGGTCAGTTAATTCGACCTACCAAATTTCATAACGATGGGTCGACTATATCTTACAGCTGCCATATAACTGAACGATCGGAAATGTTTTTTGGTAGAAATACCAACTTTGGTATTTTTGAAGATAGAAGTTTGGGACGTTTATTTTAGACTTTATTTTATAATTGGGTTATATTATTATATTCTCATAAGGATCGGCCAACTATATCCGATGTTTGCGATATATATCCGCTTTTAACTGCAAGGGTATATCAACTTCGGTTCCGCCCGAAGTTAGCTTTCCTTTCTTGTTTGTATTGACTTCGTTATGGTACTCAGTTATTGTCATTCGTCCTTGCCTGAGGATACTTAGTTCTGACTCGAGAATATGTATTGGTCGTTTATCACTTTATATAAAGTCCAATCGGGATAAGATTGCTTTGTGGATTTTGGTTGCGCGTTGCGGTCGCTTGACGCATGCGACTCTTTAACTCCTTATACACAATGCATCCTCTATAGTTTGCCGTATGGCTGCCTCCGCAGTTTCCACATTTCTTCACGGTACTGTCCTTGTTTGTAGTGCAGCAAGCGGACTTGTGGGCGTCCCCGCAGACTACACAGACAGCCCGAAGTGTGCAGTAAGATCTTGTGTGTCCATACTCTTGACAATTAGTGCATTGCACTGGACCGTTACGTTTATGTGGCTCTTCAACAGTGATTTTCCGATGCAAAAGATATTGCAGGTTGTAGATTGGGTGGACTTCGTTCTTCTTCAGCGACCTGCTTTCAGGCTCGAGCTCGACCTTGAAGAGGGGTTGTGGCTTTTTATCTTTATTTAGAATGTTAATAACATTCTTGGCGGCGAAGCCCTTTACTTTAAGGGCGGTTTTTATTTCCTCGGCGGTAACATCAGGTTCTATTCCCTTTACTACCACTTGTAGGCCCTTACTGCTTTTCAGCTGGTACGTGTAATAGTTTTTCTGTACAGTGTCCAAATATTTTGACACTATTCGGAAGTGCTCTTCAGTCTTGGTTTGCACCTTTGTTTCATGGATGTTCCCTTTGATAAGCGGAACAACATGAAAGTTTTCACCGTTCCCGATCAACGACGCAATTTTGTTGACCAGGGCACTCGAGCTTTTTTCCCTAATATAGATTGGAGGGGGCTTGGGTTTTTTTGCGGTGTCTTGGGCTGGTTGGTTTTCCTCAGCCTCCGCCAGTAGGGCAAATCTGTTAGTAGTGGATCTGTCTGGTTCATTTTCGTTATTCAGGACACGGTTAATTTTTGTTTTGTTGCCTGCCGGACTACTCTGCGGGCTAAGCTTGCGCTTAATTTGGATGTAGCGATCCATTCCAGTCTGTGTGGCCGTTGCCGCTTTGGCACTTTCCGAGGTTGTTGTTTTTGTACTCGCTGTAGTCGTTGACGTCGTGGTACTCTGAGTTGCAGGGGTTTTCGCTGTTGTTGCAGAAGTTGTAGCGCTGCTTGTTGTTGGTGCGAAATTTGTTTCCGATATTGGAGGGGGGGTTTTACACTGCGAACTCCATGACGCGGGAGTCGGAGTGAGCAGAGCGGGTGAGCAAGACCGTGCCCTTTGGGTTTCAGCGGTCAGTAAAGCCGGGTTGCTTTTAAGCGCCGATTTTTCCACTTCGGTATCGCGGGTTGAAAAGTAAGAGTAGAAGCCGTTTCTTTGGTTCACTGAACTTCTACGCTCGTTCTTTTGGTCGTTGCTCAATGAGCTCATTGCGTGGTACGTATTTTTTTTTTTTTCAATGCACTAGTTTTGGTTTAGCACATTACAACTGTTATAAAAAAAAAGCTTGTCTGTCGCTTTTAATAAATTGTATTTCAGTGTATTTTCGCTTATATTGGCGAAAATATAAGCGAAGTGAAGTTTTCCCGGAGCTCGGACAAAGCACGTCCGCTCAGTTCGGTAGTTCGATTACGATTGATCTAGTGGATTTAATGAGAAAACGATCTAGTGGATTTAATGAGAAAAGAATTTCTGAAATAGATCCATTAAGTGCGAATATAAATACTCGTAGACCATTGCTCCTTATTATTTTTTTGTTTCTTTGGTAATTACACTGTCCTTTCCGTATGTCATTATGGTTTTGTTTATTAGTAAGGTCATTATACCCTTGCAGAGGGTATTATAATTTTGTCCGAAAGAGTGCATCGCAATGAAGGAGACATCTCCGACCCTATAAAGTATATACATTCTTGATCAGGATCACCTCCTGAGTTGATATGAGCATGTCCGTCTGTCCGTCTGTCAGTCTGTCTGTCCGTCCGTTTCTACGCGAACTAGTCTCTCAGTTTTAAAGCTATCGACTTGAAACTTAGCACACACCCTTCTTTCCTTTGCACGCAGTATATAAGTCGGAACGACCGGGATCGGCCGACTATATCCTATAGCTGCCATATAACTGAACGAATGGAAATGACCCAACTTTCGTGTTTTTGAAGATAGAATGCTGGAACTTGATACAGATTATATTTTTGGTCAGTTAATCCGATCGGCTGACTATATTTTATAGCTGCCATATAACTGAACGATCGAAAATGATTTTTGGTCGAAATACCAACTTTGGTATTTTTGAAGATAAAAGTTTGGGACTTTCTTTTAGATTTTATATTATAAAAAATTGGGTTATATTATCATATTCTCATAAGGATCGGCCAACTATATCCGATGTTTGCGATATTATATCCGATGTTTGTGGTTTTAACTGCAAGGGTATGTCAACTTCGGCTCCGCCAGAAGTAGTTTTTTCTGGCGTTTTGTTTATTTTCTTTCTTTTTTTATACCCTTGCAGAGGGTATTATAATTTTGTCCAAAAGTGTGCAACGCAGGGAAGGAGACATCTCCGACCCTATAAAGTATATATATTCTTGATCAGGATCACCTCCTGAGTTGATATGAGCATGTCCGTCTGTCCGTCTGTCCGTCTGTCCATCTGTCTGTCTGTCTGTTTCTACGCAAACTAGTCTCTCAGTTTTAAAGCTATCGACTTCGAACTCTGCACACACCCTTCTTTCCTTTGCATTTTTTCCTTTCCTTTTATTTTTGGCAAAACATTATGAGATGCCAAATTTCATCGGCCAACTATAGCTATTTTTGCTGCCATATAACTGAACGATCGGAAATGACCCAACTTTCGTGCTTTTGAAGATAGAAAGCTGGAACTTGGTACCGATTATATTTTTGGTCAGTTAATTCGACCTACCAAATTTCATAACGATGGGTCGACTATATCTTACAGCTGCCATATAACTGAACGATCGGAAATGTTTTTTGGTAGAAATACCAACTTTGGTATTTTTGAAGATAGAAGTTTGGGACGTTTATTTTAGACTTTATTTTATAATTGGGTTATATTATTATATTCTCATAAGGATCGGCCAACTATATCCGATGTTTGCGATATATATCCGCTTTTAACTGCAAGGGTATATCAACTTCGGTTCCGCCCGAAGTTAGCTTTCCTTTCTTGTTTGTATTGACTTCGTTATGGTACTCAGTTATTGTCATTCGTCCTTGCCTGAGGATACTTAGTTCTGACTCGAGAATATGTATTGGTCGTTTATCACTTTATATAAAGTCCAATCGGGATAAGATTGCTTTAAAGTTTAAAACTGTGTATAGCTTGTTGTATCGCATTTTATAGCTGGGTCAATTGTTGGTGTTTAATAATCTTCCACAGTTTTTGCATCTGTGGATAACTTTCCTTCTAAACATTCTACTTTCCTGCTATTTTCATTCAATTGAGCGTTTATTAATCTGTTTATCAATTCCACTGTTAAACCGCCGGCTGTACCTACACTGCCTGCAGAAAAGTTTGGTGCTGAACCTCCGGTTGTCTTTGTTAAATTTAATCCACCAAAGCTATTTATGAAATCTTCCAGATTTGTTCTTTATAGTATTTATTAAATCGCGAATCTTACTTTTTGCAATATATAAATCTTATATTATTTTTCTTAAATTCCCTGATCTTAATTTATAATCTTTAATTATTTATTATTGTAAATTAATTCCTCACGATACTGTCCCGTTGGGTTCTTCCTTCTGTGTGGATGGTGGTTGATCTTCCTTCCTGGATACAGTGCCTTCCTTCCTTGGTTTTTCTTTTTGGAGCGAGTTGTCGGTTTATGGTTTTTGTTGTTCTTGTTTTTTTTTGTGCGTTAATTTAATAATTTTGTTTTCTTGTAATTGTTTGGTTTAAAATGTCGGTCCACATTTGTTTAAATTCACTCTTTATGGATTATTTCATTAATTAATTTCCATTTACTTTGTTGTTAACGATCACTGTCACTTGGTAGTGTCGTTTTGTGGATATTTTAATTTTTGCACTAAAAATGTTGAGTTGTTGACCACGCGAGTTCGGTTTATGTTTAACTTATTTTTTTTTAAATTAATTTTTTGGAACTTTGTGTGACGCGGCCCCACCAGTTGGGCGCCAGTTAAATTTGTTCTTAGATGGTGAATGAAAAATATATATATTTTTTATTTTGAATCTTTAATAAAAAAAAACGCAAAATAAAAAAACCTTTTTTTTTAATTTAATATTTTTATAATGTTAAACCCTTATTTATTAAACTGAATTATTACAAGACACTTTCGATTTTCGTAAGTATTTTTCGTGAACCGTTCGCGTTTTCGGTCAAAATAAGACTGAATTTTTTAATTATAAATCTTATCCAAAGAACCTCGGACATGAGTTTTATTTAGATTAAAGGCTTAAGATGAAACTTTCGCATTTCATTGTGAAATTCGATTAAGCTGATCGATGGTGGGTACTTGAAACGCAAAAGGCGCAATTGATTGGTCTTCGAAGGGAAGGTTCGAAGGTTTACTTTTAATTTTGATTTGTTTGTGGGGAACCGAGATTCGACCTCAGAGACAAAGACAAAGCCGAAGGCAAATGCAGAGTTTGAAAATACTGTTTCTAAAATCCATTAGTGGAAAGCCATAAGTGGCCTGGATATATGGGTTGGATAATTGAGCCAAAAACGAAGCCAAGATTGAAAATATTTTTTATAATAGCCATAAGTGGCCTGTATTTACGGAATTTATTTAATTTATTTATTACTATAGTTTTATACATATAACTAGAGAAAACGATCGAAAATAGTGGCAAAGAATCAGCAGTGGCGGCGAACGTAGCTGTCAAAGTCGTTAGGCGTGTTGGAGTTGTACTCCCACATTATCAATACTCGCGTGAGTCATCGAGTTCGGTCGTGCTTACTGATGAGGGTTGCCACAACTTCTATAATTTGTTATGTAAGCTGATTCATTATCTTTTAATCTTAGTTTTTATACCCTTGCAGAGGGTATTATAATTTTGGTCAAAAGTGTGCAACGCAGTGAAGGAGACATCTCCGACCCTATAAAGTGTATATATTCTTGATCAGGATCACCTCCTGAGTTGATATGAGCATGTCCGTCTGTCCGTCTGTCCGTCTGTCTGTCTGTCCGTTTCTACGCAAACTAGTCTCTCAGTTTTAAAGCTATCGTCTTGAAACTTTGCACACACCCTTCTTTCCTTTGCACGCAGTATATAAGTCGGAACGGCCCGGATCGGCCGACTATATCCTATAGCTGCCATATAACTGATTGATCGGAAATGGTATAATTTTGGTGTTTTTAGAGTTAGAGAGTTCAAATTTGACATGAGAGCTATTTTTGGCAAAACATTACGTCATGCCAAATTTCATAAATATCGGCCGACTATATCTTATAGCTGCCATATAACTGAACGATCGGAAATGACCCAACTTTCGTGTTTTTGTAGATAGAAAGCTGGAATTTAATACAGATTCTATTTTTGGTCAGTTGATCCAACCTACCAAATTTCATTAGGATCGGCTGACTATATCCCATAGCTGCCATATAACTGAACGATCGGAAATGGTATTTGGTAGAAATATCAACTTTCGTATTTTTGAAGATAGAAGTTTGGGACTTTTTTTAGATTTTGTATTGTAATAAATTGGATTATATATTCCTATTCCCATAAGGATTGGCCTACTATATCCGATGTTTGCGATTATCCGGTTTTAACTGCAAGGGTATATAAACTTCGGCTCCGCCCGAAGTTAGCTTTCCTTTCTTGTTGTTTGTAAAAATTGTTTGTTTCAATTGATTCGGTTTCAAGCCCGAATTTTTCTATATTTACAACAAAGTTCTCAAAGCTGTTTATTAAAGGGTTTCGGACAATTTTTTTTGTTAATTTGGACATTACATCTTTAGATTTAATTGTGGATGCTGATTATTTGATCAGTGTTAGTTGTGTATAATAAACGGACAAATGGATTCGAAGTCGATACGACAGTGAGTAACGGTTTGGTACATGTCCTGAAGGTACTTCAGGACAGGGTCCAGCCGTGCTCAGGTAAAGTGGGCGTGGTTCTTGTATCTTCAGTAGAACATGGTCGTCACGCGAATCGAATCGAAAAGGGGCTGGGAGAAGGATTCCGAAATAGCATTGTAAGGGGGTGAAAACATTCCTTGGCTAAGGTCAATATTGAAAGTAGCTACATGTTGCTAAAATAGATGGCGAGATTCCTTCAGGTGCCCAATCAAAAGATTTATTATCAATTCATTTTCATTAACGTTAGAATTTGGAAAAATTTCTGATAAAATAAATTAACATAATTAAATATACATAATTTACAAGAAGGTGGTTTTTAAAAATCGTAAGAATAAAAAAAAACATATTTTCGTTAATATTTAACATTAACATGGCAATAATTATAATAATTCATTTGTAATGCTTGAAGATAATATAGGCTTGGTGCTTAAAAAAATAATAATTCAATTGGACTGCTTAAAAATAATAATTCAGGAAGTATTCAAAAATGATTCAAAAATTGATAACTAATGATTTTTAAGCTTTTTTGTTTGATTAACTGTACGTTAAGGTGTTTTAGAATTTAGCCAAGATAATATTCACTTTTAAATTAAAAAATATAAAAATTTTAATTTTATTCTTGGCCTTGCTGGGGGTTATTTTGTTTTTGGTTATTTTTTTTATATAAAAAAAATACATAAAAAAATCCAAGACGCTTCGATAAACTTGTCTTTTAGTGCCGTGTATTCGTCGAATTGAAAGGCTCTTGACCTTAAATCAATTGAATTTACCACATCCGCTTCTTCGAAAGAACGAGAAAGCGCATCGTGATCTAAATTCTGCGAATTCTTTCGGTGCTCAATTTGAAAGGTGTACCTTTGTAATTTGAGTGCCCATCGGGCCAATCTACCACTAAGATTGGTCTGGTTCATTAACCACCGTAAACTGACATGATCAATAACAATTTTGAAAGGATGTCCTTTGATGTATATTCGAAACTTCAATACTGCCCAAACAACAGCCACACTCAATTTCTGTTATATTAGTATAATTACGCTGAGCCTTGTTTTATTTCTTAAACATGTATGCAATTGGCTTTTTATATTGTTGTCATATAAAAGTGCGAATACCACTCCCCCTTCATGAAAATTTGAGTCACATTGGACAATGAAACATAATTGGGGTGCATTAAAAGAGGTGCTGAACATAGTCGCTTTTTACTTTCTTCAAATGCGGAGCCCTCAATTTCTTGGACCGCTACTTCAGCGAAGTGTTAATAAGTCTAATAAGTCATCAAGGTAAACTAGGACATGAGAGTTCATATTATATGGAATTACCATGTCCATTAGTCGACAAAGAGTCTGTGGAGCATTGGACAATCCAAATGGCATACGTTTGAATTGATACAATGGTCGATTGGAGACTGAGAACGCTGTTTTTTCCCTTGATAGAGAATCTAACTCGATTTGCCAAAAGGCATCTTTAAGATCAATTTTCGAAATACAGTGCACAGGTGGCAGTCGACTCAACAACCCTTCTAATATAGGCATCGGATATTCATCTTTCACGTTGACTAAGCTTAGTTTCCTTGCGTGTAGACAGAATCGAACCTTGTTTGGTTTAACTAATGGCGTTACTTATTTATTACCGATTTTAAAAGACGTTTTTATACAACAGAAAGATGAATTTTATCTGTTTCCCCTTCCGTTTGTTTTAAATGAAATTTCGAATTCCTTCCAGAAACCCATTCTGCAAATAACATCCTGATTTATTGGCGCTAGTATTAGAAACTCTAGCGAAACACTCCAGCGATATTTTGCATTTGCCCATCGGCGGCTTTTACCATCCCCTTTCGGGACTTAAAATTATTTTTCTCAGCCAGCATGCTTTTTGCTAAAGAACCACCTATTACAAATTTGTTGGCTCCGCCATCCAGCTGAGCTAATAAATAAAAATCGCGAATCGTCGTCGCATGCAGACGTGTATTTATTGTGCTCCGGGAAAAAAAAAACTATTCAACAATATCAAAAAAGTGCAGTGACTGGTTTCGTAAATCAACAACAACGCGAAAAGACGCTTTCAGCGATGAAATCGCTAATGTTTATATTAATTAATTAATTAATTAATATAAAACATAACATTTAAAACTCGAACAATATCAACCTCGATTGCGATGAGTCTAAACGACGTTGGCACACAACGTCAACGTGAGCAAGACGAGAGACGGCTCTCAGTACAAAGAAACAACGCTTACTTCACTTTCAAAGCAACCGAAAGTAATGCAAGCTCATCCCAAACACGGTCAATTACCCCAAACTTGGCCGAATTCTTAAACGTAGAGAGCGTGAGAGCGTGTTCTTGCTGCTCCTCGCTACCATCGATGTCTCTGCAGCCAAAGAGCGCAGTAACTAGCACCGCAACCTCTTTGACAACGTCAACCGTAACAACATTAACAACCGCTACTGTAACGACAGCGCGTTTAACGACGTCATCAGCTAGCAGCGCAAACATTAATACTTCAGCCGCTGTGCTGCCCGAAAAAGAGAACAAAAACAAAGAAAATATTAAGCCGGCTGTGCAGACTGGTATGGATCGCTACATCCAAATCAAAAGGAAGCTGAGCCCCTAAACTCTCAACGCAAAATAACCCGTGGCAATGCTAACATAGCCGCAATAGAAACGCCCACGAACTCAAACCGTTTTAAAATCTTGGCAGACTATGAGGATGACGCCGAATCTACAGAAGTCGAAAAAAGGAAGCCTAAGCCCCCGCCAATATACATACGAGAAAATTCCAACGTTCTTGTCAACAAAATTATAGAGCTCATTGGCAAGGACAACTTTCACATAATACCACTCGTAAAGGGCAATATCCAGGAAACAAAAGTTCAAACGAAGTCTGAAGATAATTACAGAGCATTATCAAAATACCTCACCGACAAAAAAAAGAACTTTTACACGTATCAGCTAAAAAGCAGCAAGGGCTTACAAGTCGTACTTAAGGGCATAGAGCCCGAAGTACCGCCTGCAGAGATAACAAAGGCGCTACAAGAGAAGGGATTTAGCGCTAAGACAGTGTTCAATATCTCTAACAGGGATAGAAAGCCGCAGCCACTCTTTAAGGTTGAACTCGAACCACAAATTAAGCCCCTCAAGAAATACGAAGTGCACCCTATATACAATCTTCAGTTCCTGCTGCACCGCAGAATTAAAGTTGAGGAGCCGCACAAACGCAATGGCCCGGTACAATGTGCGAACTGCCAAGAATATGGCCATACAAGGTCTTACTGTAAACTGCGCCCAGTTTGTGTAGTTTGTGGTGAGCTTCATGACTCCGCACACTGCCCAGCGAGCAACGATGACCAAAACTCGAAAAAGTGCGGCAACTGCGGTGGAAATCACACTGCTAACTATAGAGGTTGCCCAGTTTATAAGAAGCTGAAAAGTCGCATCCACCAGTGGGGATTTAGTGCCCGCACCCAAAATAATCAGTTCATAGCCTCCAGGTCAAACCCTGAAGTCTTCTTCTCGACTGCAGCCAGATCCTCACTAAGACTTATAAACTCTGACAAAAATGTACAATACGCAGGCGCTTTAAAATCAGGACTGGCTACCCCAGCCTCAAAAAGCTGACTGCCGCAATCAGCACACCAAGAACCGAACACGGCTCAGCAGTATCAACTTCCGGAGCAGCCAAAAAGTAACTTTGAAGCTATGATATGCAGTCTACAACAACGCAACGCTGGAACGCTAACTGCGTTTCGCAGCATAAACTCGAGTTAGCGCAATTCCTACTAGACAATCAAATCGACGTAATGCTGCTTTCAGAAACACATCTTACGAACAGATACAATTTCCAACTACGAGGATATTCATTCTATGGAACAAATCATCCAGACAGTAAAGCACACGGCGGGACTGGAATTTTAATCAGAAGCCGTATCAAGCACCATTATCATACGAAATTTGCAAAAAACTACCTACAGGCCACATCAATAAATATACACCTAAATACTGGCAAGCAATTAACTCTAGCTGCCGTATACTGCCCCCCACGCTTCATCATAGCCGAAGATGAGTTTATGCAGTTTTTCAACTCACTCGGAGACCACTTCATAGCAGCAGGAGACTACAATGCCAAGCACACGCACTGGGGATCTCGTCTCGTGACCCCAAAGGGAAAGCAGCTCTATAATGCAATTATCAAAGCTAAGAACAAGCTAGACTATGCTTCTTCTGGCACACCAACATACTGGCTGGCAGACCCAAAAAAACTTCCCGATTTAATTGACTTAGCGATTACCAAAAACATTCCTAAAAATCTGATAAGCGCCGAATGCCTTTCGGATCTTTCATCTGATCACTCGCCTGTCCTTTTTACTCTACTCCAACACCCAGGAACATGGGATCAATCATCAAATCTGACCTCACATAAAACCAATTGGGTTAAGTACAGGAAGTACATCAGCTCACACATTGAGCTGAGTCCTCACCTCAGCGACGAAGCCAACGTAGACAGTTTTGTTAATTCGCTGGAGTCTGTACTGTCTCTGCACTGAGCTGCAGTCTGTGGAGTCTGTCTCTGCAGCTCGAGTTTCAACACCTCAAATTATAAACACACAACGCAATCAAAGGAAGACAAATCTATAAATCGAACAGCTCGTCCTCGAAAAGCGACGCTTACGACGAGAATGGCAATGTCACAGATCGCCATCTGCTAAGCAACGCTTCAAACATGCCTCACCTCAACTTGATCAAGCTCTACAGCAAGAAGAAACGTATGTCCACCGCCGCTACATAGAGCAATTGTCAACTAACAGTACGAAACACTCACTATGGAGAGCTCACCCAACTCTGAGCTCACCGAAAGAAACCGTGATGCCTATTAGAAATTTCATAGGCGGGTGGGCGCGCAGCGACGCAGACAGAGCCAGTACGTTTGCCAAACACCTTAAAAATGTCTTCCAACCAAATCCTGCCACCAATGCGTTTACTTTGCCGACTGTATCAGATGAGCCCCAGCTTCAACATGAGCCGATTGAGTTTCGCCCAAACGAAATCGTTAACATCATCAAACGACAACTGAATCCGAAAAAATCCCCGGGCTGCGACCTCATAACTCCCAAAATGATCATTGAGCTCCCATACTGTGCCGTTTGCACTCTCACCCAGCTATTTAATGCCATCGCAAAACTTGGCCACTTTCCAGTGAGATGGAAAAAGTCAATTATAATAATGATAGCAAAGCCGGGAAAAGACCACACTATCCCCACGTCGTATAGACCTATAAGCCTACTCTCTTGCCTATCTAAACTCTTTGAAAAATGCCTAATGACTCGGATAAACACATACCTGAGAATCCAGGAAGGAATCCCGTCAAACCAATTTGGGTTTCGTGAAAAGCATGGAACAATTGAGCAGGTCAACCGGATAACATCCGAAATTCGGAACGCGTTCGAAAAACAAGAGTACTGTACTTCCATATTTTTAGATGTCTCTCAAGCATTTGATAGAGTCTGGCTGGAAGGTCTAATGTACAAGATCAAGACAATGCTCCCCTACAGCACCCACAAGATTTTGGAGTCTTACCTTCACGACAGAAAATTTGTCGTGAGGTGCAACACCGCTATATCCGATGATTACACTGTTGGAGCTAGAGTTCCTCAAGGCAGCGTGCTAGGGCCAATATTATATGTCCTCTACACAGCAGATATCCCGACAAGCACACGTCTAACAACATCCACGTTTGCCGATGACACAGCTATTCTTAGCCGCTCAAAATGCCCGATTCAAGCAACTGCGCAGCTAGCTCATCATATGGTCGATGTCGAAAAATGGCTGTCAGACTGGCGAATTAAAGTGAACGAACTAAAATGCAAGCATGTTACGTTCACTCTGAACAGGCAAAACTGCCCGCCGATAACATTAAACAACACTCTACTCCCACAAGCAAACGAAGTAACATACCTAGGAGTACATCTCGACAGAAGACTCACATGGAGAGAACATACACCGCGACATTAACATTCTACCAGTCAAAGAAGCGATCGCAGAACAGAAGGTAAAGTACTTAACCAAGCTATCGGTGCACCCTAACCACCTGGCGAGAGGTCTAACAAGGTTGAGCAAACAATCACGCCTTCGTCGCAATGACTTACCCACCAGGCGACCGACCTGAGGGACGCGCAACCAGAATGCAGTCTTAGCATACTGTTAGTTAAATATTAATGTTAAGATTCGTCAACTTATTGTTAGTCTCAAAATTAAGAGTAGATTCAATAAATAAATAAAATATTTCTATTTGTGAAAAGGGACGAATGTCGTTATGCTTGTGTAAGAGTGATGAAATAACGACTTTCTTTAGCTCCCAAACGTTTCTAAAAAATAGTCTTGAATGCGATCAGCGCTACGATTTTTAACTCTTAAAGCTGCTACACTGTCCTTACTTTCTAAGTCAGATGGTAGGTTGTCTAAACTTATATGGTAGGGAGTAAATTTGATAAGGTTTAGGTTAAGTTCGTCTTCATTGAGTTCTGATTTGATTAGCTCCGAGACTAAAAGAGGGCATTCGCTTAATGGTTTTGGCGAATATCCCGAGATCGGTTTTCCGACCCAGGATGACACTGGTCAATTGGGCTTATATGTAAGTGTTAATTGACTTACATATAAAAATAGGTTGTGTTTCTCTTCCAACCTAAGATTATGTCGAACCTCTTCCGTTATTTCGAAGTCGGACAACGGATCCCTTAACGCGTCCGCGATCCCTAACATCGAATCTAGGAAGTCATCAAAGGTTTCCCTGCACGCGACGTCGTAGAGAATCTTTGATATCGCGGCCTGATCATTGATCATTGATCATTGACACAAAACCAATTTGTGAGATTTGAAGATCGATGTACACACCAATGAAACTTCAATGCTGGGCCCGTAAATAATAAGTTTCAAATTGGAATAACAAATCATCATTTCCATTTAAACACTGAATGGTTAAAATATTCTCTCAATCCGCGATTGATATTTCCCCATTGGAACCGTTAAAATTGAGGTTCCAGTTTGAAATAACACTGGATACTCTATTTGGTGTATCTACTGAGTGACTGCTTAATCGATTTCTTGACGGAACGCTTTCTCGGAAATTATCACGAGGTGGGTTACACCTAGACATAAACCTTGGTACCTCAATATCCCATTCAAGTGGAATTTCACTTCGTGATCCTCTACGACATGGACCCATATTTAAATAATAATAACAATAATAATTGGGACTTATCCTTCAGAACTCTCGCCATTAGTTATTATAAGCCTATTTATTATATTTAATTCCTAGTCAAGGTTCTAAAATTATTTAATAAATTTCAAATGTCTTATTTGGAGAGGGAAAAGCTCCGTCCAGCTAAAGCTTGTACCATCTCAATCAAAAAATGACCAAAGATTGTTGTTTGGTTATTGAGGGTTTTTAATGCCGTAATTCGCACCAAAATAAAAGGCCGAATTTATGTAATTTTAAAACGTTATAAATGTTTATTCCTGCATACAGATGAAGCCGGATGATCAGCAGATAGACCAGTTCATGGTGCATGCAGGGACTCAAATAATGTACAGAGAGGGCGGCCCGACTAGTCATACGCGAATCTAAAGCTCTCGATAATGGAGAGGCCTAGACATTGCGGAGCTAGAACTCTCTAAAGAAAGACCCGTTGAGTCGAGCGGCAGAGAGAGAGTCGACTTGCGTTAGTTATCTGCTTCCAGCTTACGAAAACAAAAGAAATCACAATTAAAGTAGAAATATAAAAAAAAAAAAACAAGAAAGAAAAGCTACCTTCGGGCGGAGCCGAAGTTAATATACCTTTTCCGATATACCGAAGTTAATATACCTATATCGCAAACATCGGATATAGTTGGCCGATCCTTATGAGAATATCATAATAAAACCAATTAATTACAATAAAATATCTAAAAACAAGAAAGGAAAGCTAACTTCGGGCGGAGCCAAAATTGATATACTCTTGCAGTTATTTTTTTTATATTTTTTTTAACATTGTTTTTAATTCTTGAATCTTCTCTTTGCGAGACTAACCAGAGGTGTATCAAATTTTATATTTTTAACTTAACTTACAGTCATATTGACTGATACAGAGTAAGACGGCCCTAAAAATAGATTTCTGGGCTGGGAGGTCGTTGCGTCTAAGGCGGGATACGCTAGAAACCCGAGTCAATCCCCGAGCGAGAAAATTTGGGTGCGAAGACAGTTTTTCTTTGACTTATTTTGCTTCTGGATTTCGTCTTTCACTGCGAGGACATTCCGGTGGATGTTTTCGTTGCGAACATACCAAGGTGGCCCAGTGATAGTTCTCAAGATTTTTGATTGTGCGCGCTGTATGATGTCTATGTTGCTGCTGCTCGCGTTCCCCCACAGCTGGGAGCCATACGTCCAGATTGGCTTTAGGACTGAATTGTACAGTAGTAACTTGTAGTACAGGCACAGTGGCGATCGTGAGTTTATGATCCAGTGGAGGCTGCTGGCTTTCAGTTTTAGGTGCATCTTTTTGCATTCGATGTGCTTGCGCCAGGTAAGTCGTCTATCAAGGTGAACGCCAAGGTACGTTACGTCGTTAGCTTGAGGGATCTGCATACCGTTTAGTAAAAGCGGAGGGCATGTTTGTCTATTAAGAGTAAACGTTATATGTTTACACTTTTGTTCGTTTATTTTAATGCGCCAGTCAGACAGCCACCTTTCCACTATTGTGAGATGATTAGCCAGTTGGGTTGTTGCCTGCGTTGGGCATCTGGAGCGACTAAGGATAGCCGTAGGCGAACGTTGAGGTTGTTAGTTGTGCGCTCGTAGGAATATCCGCAGTATACAAAACATATAGACACGGCCCGAGTGCGCTTCCTTGTGGAACTCCAGCTTCGATGGTGTAGTCGCCCGAAGTAGCTGCGTTGCATCTCACTGAGAATACCCTATTGTAAAGGTATGATTCCAGTAGCTTGTGGGTGTATGTTGGCAAGTACGTTTTAATTTTGTGCATGAGTCCGATGAACCAAACTCGGTCGAAAGCTTGAGATACGTCGAGGAAAATAGCACTGCAGTATTCTCGCTGTTCGAAGGCTGAGCGTATTTCGGATGTAAATCTGTTCACTTGTTCGATGGTTCCGTGGTTTCTTCGGAAGTGCCGGGATAATATTGCAAGCTTCCAGATGTGGTATTATGCGAGTTAACAAGCATTTTTCAAACAATTTAGACAAACAAGATAGAACCCTTATTGGTCTGTATGATGACGGAAATGTGTGGTCTTTTCCAGGCTTCGGTATCATTATATTGATGTATTTCTTCCACTTTTTTGGGAAATAGCCAAAACTAATGATTAAATTAACTAGTTTGCAGACGACCTCTATAGCGCATTTTGGAAGTTCGATCAGCATCTTTGGGTTCAATAGGTCACCACCGGGAGCCTTATTTGGTTTTAGCCCTCTTATGACTTTTTCGATTTCGTTCGGCCGGAATGAAGGTGCGGCTGGCTGAGGGGAGGACTCTGGCTGAATTGCTGGCGAGAGGAATGGATTTGAGGCTTTGTTTGGCTGGAAGACACTTTGGAGATGTGTCGCAAATGTTTCAGCTCGGTCTTCGTCGCTGCGAGCCCAGCATCCCGAAGAGTTTCTTATCGGGGTGGTCGTTTCAATTGGGGCGCTAAGATTTGGGTGGGCCCTCCACAGGAGGTACATTGTGCTTGTTGGTGAGAGATTCTGGATGTACCTCAGCTGTGCGTTTTCTTTCTGTTGGTGAAGTTCGAGTTATCGGGTAGCTACCCGAAGGAAGCTCCTTAAAACGTTGTTTTGAAACAGGGGTTCTGCTGTTTTGCAAATCACGACGCGTGCGACTCTTTTCTCGCACGAGCTGCTCGATTTGGTGGTTAGATTTGAAGTAATTGTTTTGGTCTCTTTCTTTCCCATGAGGAATAGAGATTTTAGCTGCCGTAACGAAAACTTCTTCCAGGGCGCTCGTAGTGTAGTCGATGTCCGATTCCATGTTAAACTCCGGGGCGAGTTCTATGTGGGCACTTACGTACTTTTTGTATTTTAGCCAGTTCGTTTTTGGCGTCGTCAGGCTGAAGGGGTGTTCGGTTATTTCTGGGCTTTGAAGAAGCGTTAGAAGCACAGGCGAGTGGTCTGATGACAAGTCCGAGACTGCTTTGGCACTTATTAGAATGCAAAATCAATAAGGTCTGGGAGCTTTCGTGAGTCTGATGGCCAGTATGTGGGACTTTCAGGGGAAACGTAGTCCAGTTTATTTTGCACATTTATAATTGCATTGTACAATTGCCTGTCACTCCCCAAGTGAAGTCCATAAATTGTCCTTCCGAGATTGAGAAACGAGGAGGGCAGTACACGGCAGCAATTGAAAGGATTCCGTTGCTTAACTGAATTTGTATCGATGTGGCCTGCAAGAAGTTTGTTGCAAACCTTTTGTGAAAATGGTGTTTAATGCGTTCTCTGATTAGAGAACGCCGAGGGCTTTCCCATCTGGATGATCTTTGCGATCGATTGTGTAGCCTCTTATTTGAAAGTTTTATTTGCTTGTAAAATTTGTTTCCAACAGTTTTCGGTCAAGAATTGTGACAATTCTAGTTTATGCCGTGAGACACCATTGGCGTTCCACATTGATATTCGTAGAGCCTGCATAGATAATTTAGACTGTTGTGCTGTTGTGTTGTGACAGTTTTCATGAATGACATAAGCTCCATCATACTTTGTTGGAGGGTAAGCATCATAGTTTCCGTTTTGCTGCGTGGCTGTTCTGGGGCCTGTTGAGCGCTTTGAGAGTTAGGCTGAATTGGAATTTCCCTTTCAGATCGTAGAGCATCGGCATAGGAGAAGCCTTTGGTGGTGTTTAGTAGACCGAATGAGGATCTCTCTGCTTTGGCGAAGAAGACGTCTGGCGTAGTTTTTGACGCAATGTACGCATTCTGTGGATTTTGTGGTTGCGCGTTACGGTCGCTTGACGCATGCGACTCTTTAACTCCTTATACATGGTCCCTATACATTATCCTCCTTATGGTTGCCTCCGCAGTTTCCACATTTCTTCACGGTACTGTCCATGTTTGTAGTGCAGTAAGCGGAGTTGTGGGCGTCCCCGCAGACTACACAGACAGCCCGTGTGCAGTATGACCTGGTGTGTCCATACTCTTGACAATTAGTGCATTGCATTGGACCGTTGCGTTTATGTGGCTCTTCAACAGTGATTATCCGATGCAAAAGGTATTGCAGGTTGTAGATTGGGTGGACTTTGTTCTTCTTCAGCGACCTGCTTTCTAGCTCGAGCTCGACCTTGAAGAGGGGTTGTGGCTTTTTATCTTTATTTAGAATGTTAATAACATTCTTGGCGGCGAAGCCCTTTTCTTTAAAGGCGGTTTTTATTTCCGCGGAGGTAACATCGGGTTCGATTCATTTTACCACTTGTAGGCCCTTACTGCTTTTCAGCTGGTACGTATAATAGTTTTTCAGTTCAATGTCCAGATATTTGGACACGATTCGGAAGAGCTCTTCAGTCTTGGTTTGCACCGTTGTTTTATGGATGTTCCCTTTGATAAGCGGAACATGAAAGTTGTCACCGTTCCCAATCAACGACGCAATTTTGTTGACCAGAGGACTCGAGCTTTTTTCCCTAATATAGATTGGAGGGGGCTTGGGTTTTTTTGCGGTGTCTTGGGCTGGTTGGTTTTCCTCAACCTCCGCCAGTAGGGCAATTCTGTTAGTAGTGGATCTGTCTGGTTCTTTATCGATATTCAGGACACGGTTAATTTTTGTTTTGTTGCCTGCCGGATTACTCTGCGGGCTAAGCTTGCGCTTAATTTGGATGTAGCGATCCATTCCAGTCTGTGTGGCCGTTACCGCTTTGGCACTTTCCGAGGTTGTTGTTTTTGTACGCGCTGTAGTCGTTGACGTCGCGGTACTTTGAATTGCAGTGGTTGTCGCTGTGATTGCAGAAATTGTAGCCCTGCTAGTTGTTGGTGCGAATTTTGTATCCGATATTGGAGGGGGGTTTTAAACAGCGAACTCCATGACGCGGGAGTCGGAGTGAGCAGAGCGGGTGAGCAAGACCGTGCCCTTTGGGTTTCAACGGTCAGTAAAGTCGGGTTGCTTATAATCGCCGATTTTTCCACTTCGGTATCGCGGGTTGAAAAGTAAGAGTAGAAGCCGTTTCTTTGGTTTACTGAACTTCTACGCTCGTTCTTTTGATCGTTGCTCAATGAGCTCATTGCGTGGCTCTTACTTTTTTTTTGAACAATGCACAAGTTTTGGTTTAGCACAACACAACTTTTATAAAAAGCTTGTCTTTTGCTTTTAATAAATTGTAGTTCAGCGTATTTTCGCTCATATTGGGTTGCCCCATTTTTTTTTTTTGATTAGCTGTCTTATGTTGCAGTTTCCCCGGATCTCGGGCAAGGCACGTCCGCTCAGTTCGGTAGTTTCGTGAAAAAAACCCTTGCAGTTCAAACCGGAGATCGCAAACATCGGATATAGTTGGCTGATTCTTATGACAATATGATAATATTACCCAATTTATTATAATATAAAATCTAAAAAAAGTCCCAAACTTCTATCTTCAAAAATACCAAAGTCTGTATTTCTACCAAAAATCATTTCCGATCGTTCAGTTATATGGCAGCTATAAGATATAGTCAGCCGATCGTTAATTTGGTAGGTTGGATTAACTGACCAAAAATATAATCTACACCAAGTTCCAGCTTTCTATCTTCAATAACACGAAAGTTGGGTCATTTCCGATCAATCAGTTATGTGGCAGCTATAGGATATAGTTGGCCGATCCTTATGAAATTGGGCATGTCATAATGTTTTGCCAAAAATAGCTCTAATGTCAAATTTGAACGCTCTAACTCTAAAAACACCAAAGTTATACTTTTTCCGATCAATCAGTTTTATGGCAGCTATAGGATACAGTCGGCCGATCCGGGCCGTTCCGACTTATATACTGCGTGCAAAAGAAAGAAGGGTGTGTGGAAAGTTTCAAGACGATAGCTTAAAAACTGAGAGACTAGTTCGCGTAGAAACGGACAGACAGACAGACGGACGGACATGCTCATATCAGCTCAGGAGGTGATCCTGATCAAGAATATATATACTTTATAGGGTCGGAGATGTCTCCTTCACTGCGTTGCACACTTTTGGACAAAATTATAATACCCTCTGCAAGGGTTTAAATATATATATATACTATATAATCAGACCCGTCAAGAGGGAATTTCGGATCCGGGGGGTATAACTTACGGGCCCTCATATAATGAGGAATATTTTTGAAAAAAACGAAAATTGTGTTAAATTTGTTAATCATTTGATAACTTTTCGCTGCTTAAGTAAGCAGTAGATACGTCCATCTGATGCAAATGGAGCTTCTACTCAACTGCCAATGCTATTATCATTCTAACAGACGAGTATGGTAGACGAGTAGAATGGTGAATGGTGAGACCACAGGTTAGAATGTTTCCCAGAAGTCAAAACACTAGCGCTGAGCACATCCTTTGGCATCTAGTCTTGACTTAAAGCGCTCTACACAGTCTTTCTTGTCAACCTTTACGCCAAATACCCACTTGCAGCCAATAGCCTTTTTATTTTGTGACAGATCCACTAGATCCCACGTGTAATTGGCCTTTAGCGCTTCCTTCTCCTTCTTAATCTATGCTGACCATTCCTACTTTATTTCTGACTGATTGGCCTCACCCAAATTTGTGTATGGAATGTGTGTATCCTCTGCCTTCAGGATATTCAGACAGTTGTATTGCTTACGGGGTCGCCCGGCTTGCCAGTTTTAACGAATCTTGGACACCCTGGTCCACGAGTTTCAGATACTGCAGGCTGCTCTGCCTCATCGCTGATGGCACTCTCGTATTCATGATTGTCCTGATCCTCTCCATTGTCCAAGCCATCCTCTGTCTGAAGCTGCTCATTATTGCTGTCTTGTGCCTGCTGATTATCTGCTACATAATCATCAAAAAATGTAATGTCCATTTTGTCGCTTGCAGATCCACCTGAATTGCTTTTACTTTCTTTCCGCGTTGTTTTTCTGCAAACACAACATAGTTTGAATGCGCTTAGTATTACGTCACGAGATTTTAAAAATAAACAACTGTATAGCGCGAGTGATCGTCAATGAATGTTGCAAAGTAACGCGCACCCCCAACAGACGGTTTGTTCATTGGTCCACAAATGTCCGAACGAATCAAATTCAATACTTCTTCTGAACGACTTTCAGACGTCCTTGGGAATGGTTTTACACTAATTTTACTTAATGCCATTTCCGCATTACACTGCTGTTTGTATTAGAGTACATACCCTGCTTCATTTTTATGTCAATTATAAACAAGTCACAATATTTGCGCACTTTCAATATGTCCACATATTGTTTATCTCTAATCACTGCTTTTTGATTATCAAAAATAACTTTATATCCATTTTCGACAGCTTTAGCTACCGATATAAAGTTTGTCTGTAACTCTTCGTCAACACATTTTTCAGTTCTATTGCAAAATTTTTCAGACTAACACACACAGTGCCAATGCCATCGGTACAGTCGCGCCACTGTCCAGACACCACCTTCTCAAACAAAATTTTAAGCATGTCTTCACTTATGTTCATTTCTATTTCGTTTAGCTTTTCCACTACATCCGAGAATTTACTTATATAGCTTTGCACACTTGCACTTTCTAGCAAGCTCATTCGCAGCAATCTTTTAAAAAATGCTATTTTTGTAGCTGGTCCGGGCGGCTGATAAACACTCATTAATTTCTCCCACGCCTTTTTTTGACGACGTGCAAATTTTAATAAAATTAACTTGCTTTACACCCAGCAACATGCTTGCTATTGCCTTTTCGTCCCGTGTATCGAACAATGCTTTTTGTTCATGGCTGTCCTTTTATCCAGTTGTCCACAGGGCCAGTTGTCGTACCATGTTGCCCATGTTTGCTCACAAAAAAAAAATGATGCTTGCCTGTTATTCCTCCTCGATATTGTGTGGATAACTCTATCCACTTCCCCCCTTTCTTCGCTATCATTAAATCCATACATTTCTATACCCAATGTATATGATTGCATATATATTTTCTTTGTGTCCCCTCTTCTTTTTTTTTTATTTTCTTTACCAATTTTTATAAATATATCTTTTTCCTATAAAAAAACTTTTGTTATTTTTGTAATTTGTAATTTTTAAAAATTTGTTACTTAAAACATTTTTATACCCTTGCAGAGGGTATTATAATTTTGTCCAAAAGTGTGCAACGCAGTGAAGGAGACATCTCCGACCCTATAAAGTATATATATTCTTGATCAGGATCACCTCCTGAGTTGATATGAGCATGTCCGTCTGTCCGTCTGTCCGTCTGACCGTCTGTCTGTTTCTACGCAAACTTGTCTCTCAGTTTTGAAGCTATCGACTTGAAACTTTGCACACACCCTTCTTCCCTTTGCACGCAGTATATAAGTCGGAACGGCCCGGATCGGCCGACTACATCCTATAGCTGCCATATAACTGATTGATCGGAAAAGGTATAACTTTGGTGTTTTTAGAGTTAGAGAGTTTAAATTTGACACTAGAGCTATTTTTGGCAAAACATTACGACATGCCAAATTTCAAAAGGATCGGCCGACTATATCTTATAGCTGCCATATAACTGAACGATCGGAAAAGACCCAACTTTCGTGTTTTTGAAGATAGAAAGCTTAATACAGATTCTATTTTTGGCCAGTTGATCCAACCTACCAAATTTCATTAGGATCGGCCAACTATATCCTATATCTGCCATATAACTGAACGATCGTAAATGGTACTTGGTAGAAATATCAACTTTCGTATTTTTGAAGATAGAAGCTTGGAACTTTTTTTTAGATTTTTTATTGTAATAAATTGGTTTTATTATGATGTAATCATAAGGATCGGCAAACTATATCCGATGTTTGCGATATTTATCCGGTTTTAACTGCAAGGGTATATCAACTTCGGCTCCGCCCGAAGTTAGCTTTGCTTTCTTGTTTTTTTTATATTTATCTTTTAATATTTTTTCCATATGTATTAATATATATATATGTATATATATATATTTATACCCTTGCAGAGGGTATTATAATTTTGGTCAAAAGTGTGCAACGCAGTGAAGGAGACATCTCCGACCCTATAAAGTATATATATTCTTGATCAGGATCACCTCCTGAGTTGATATGAGCATGTCCGTCTGTCCGTCTGTCCGTCTGTCTGTCCGTCTGTCTGTCTGTTTCTACGCGAACTAGTCTCTCAGTTTTTAAGCTATCGTCTTGAAACTTTGCACACACCCTTCTTTCCTTTGCACGCAGTATATAAGTGAAACTTGAAACTTTGCACACACCCTTCTTTCCTTTGCACGCAGTATATAAGTGAAACTTGAAACTTTGCACACACCCTTCTTTCCTTTGCACGCACTATATAAATCGGAACGGCCCGGATCGGCCGACTATATCCTATAGCTGCCATATAACTGATTGATCGGAAATGGTATAACTTTAGTGTTTTTAGAGTTTGAGAGTTTAAATTTTACATGAGAGCTATTTTTGGCAAAATATTTCGACGTGCCAAATTTCGTAAGGATCGGGCGACTATATCCTATAGCTGCCATATAACTGAACGATCGAAAATGACCCAACTTTCGTGTTTTTAAAGATAGAAAGCTGAAACTTAGTACAGATTCTTATTTTGGTCAGTTGATGCAACCTACCAAATTTCATTAGGATCGGCCGACTATATCCTATAGCTGCCATATAACTGAACGATCGGAAATGGTTTTTGGTAGAAATGTCAACTTTCGTATTGTTAAAGATAGAAGTTTGGGACTTGTTTTAAATTTTGTATTATAATAAATTGGGTTATATTATCATATTCTCATAAGGATCGGCAAACTATATCCGATGTTTGCGATATATAATCGGTTTTAACTGCAAGGGTATATCAACTTCGGCTCCGCCCGAAGTTAGCTTTTCTTTCTTGCAGTAAATAAGTCGGAACGGCCCGGATCGGCCAACTATATCCTATAGCTGCCATATAACTGATTGATCGGAAAAGGTATAACTTTGGTGTTTTTAGAGTTAGAGAGTTCAAATTTGACTATTTTTGGCAAACCATTACGACATGTCAAATTTCATTAGGATCGGCCGACTATATCCTATAGCTGCCATATAACTGAACGATCGGAAATGGTACTTGGTAGAAATATCAACTTTCGTATTTTTGAATATAGAAGTTTGGGACTTTTTTTTTAGATTTTTTATTTTAGTTAATTAGTGTTATTATCATGTAATCATAAGGATCGGCCAACTACATCCGATGTTTGCGATATTTATCCGGTTTTAACTGCAAGGGTATATAAACTTAGGCTCCGCCCGATGTTAGCTTTCCTTTCTAGTTTTTTTTTATTTAGTTTTTTAGTTTTTGTTTTTTTTTTTTTATTTTTAATTTTTTGAGTCACTTTTATGCCGGAAACTTCTCGTTCCCACGTTCGCCATTATGGACCATCTTCCGTCCCGTCCTCTCCACTTCTCCTGCCACCCTCGCGCATAGTTCCGGAGGCCATCTCTCCTCGGGGACCTCCGTCGCGCCTCTTTCCGACGCTGACCGCATCAGGATTGGTCTTTCCGACTGCTTCTCGGGACATGAGATTTGTCGGCCCAACGTCGGCCTCTCCGGCGCCGGCCATATCCACGACCCCTTCGTCCATGGCTCTTCCTCCTCGTGCTCCGTTCTTGGTCGGCGGTACTTTTGGCCATCGACTCGCTTCTCTTACGCTCCGTTCTTCGACCTGCTTCGGCCGCCGCACCACTTTCTCTTCCGGCTCCGTCCTTGGTCGTGGAGTCGGCGGTACTTTTGGCCATCGACTCGCCCCTCGTACCCTCCTGGAGGCCGCCTTCTCCTTGGCCTTCTTCTCTTCCAGCTCCCTCCTGGAGGCTGCCTCTGCCGCTTCCCGCTTCCTCTTGGTGGCCGCCTCTGCTGCTTCCCGCTTCCTCCTGGTGGCCGTCTTCTCCTTGGCCTTCTTCACCAGACGCCGTGTCCGCCGCTGCCGTGCCCTCCTGTCCTTGGCTATCGTTAGCGCTCGTTCGTGCCCGTCTAGCTTGAGTTGCCGCCACTCCAGGACGTTCCGTTGCCGAACCTGCTCCGCTCGCTCGGCCCTGGCTCGCGCCAGTTTCACGGCTGATTTCATCAGTGCCAGCCTCCGGCGGCCTTTCTTCACCCGCTGGTGCATAATCAGCCCGTCACTCCTGCGACGCTCCTCCACCTTGGTACAACCGACGGGTATCCACCTCCGTCCTCCTGTTGACCGCTTGACTGCCGACGCAGTCATTTCCTTTTTCCCGTTCCATGTCGGGTCGCCGACCACTTCCAAGTCGCTTTCTTCCGACGAGATCACTACTGTTACGGTTGACATGCTGATCGTTTAATGGACCGTACTCCTCCCACGGCTCCACTTTTATAGCAAACCCTGCTCCCGTTATTGAAATTGTTCCGTTGGGGCTCAGGGTTTCGCTTGCCTCCACTTCGGTGTTTTCCTTTTTCCATATACATACATGCGTACATATATCCATCTAAATATCGTGATGCACCTGTGCTTCATGGTGTATACGCACTTAGTGCTTTCCTCTAATTTATTTCTCTACATTGTGTCTCTTATGCCTTCGCGTCCTCTACATCTTGGCACTTTAGTTCACTCACGTGTGCCCTCTTCTCTTTGTTCGTGTCTCCGTGTCGTAAAATGGCAATCACCGGCGACACGAAATTCACGACCGTGTAGGGTCCGTCGTACCGTGGCGCTAATTTCGCCGTGAATCCTTCTGCCGCCTTTGACAAATGGTGCTCCTTTGCCCACACTATCTCCCCGACCTTTGGACTCCACTTCCGCCTCCTTAAAATATAGTGCCGGGCCTGTTCCTGGGCCGCTCGGATTCCATGTTCCTCCGCACTATCTCAAAGACTTATTTTAGCTTTGTCGCATTCTCGGTTGGCGTGCCTTGCCCCGCTCCTGTGCCGAAAGCATTTTCGTCGAACAGGGCTTGCGGCATCCTTGGCTCCCTGTCCTGCGTCACAAAACACGGCGAATACTCCGTGGACTCCGACACTTCCGAGTTTACTGCCAGCATTAGCTCTGTCCAGTGCTCGTCCCACGCCCTTTGATCTTTTCCAGCAAACTGGGCGATCATCGTTTTGACCGTCCTATTAGCTCTTTCCGTGGGATTCTACTGCGGTGTGTAGGGCGCGGTAAACTGGTGGCGCACGCCGAGCTCCCCGAGGAACTTTTTAAAGCTTCGGTTGGTGAACTGTACGCCGTTGTCCGTCACCATTATCTTTGGTACTCCATACCGAGCGACAATCCTTTCTCGGATCGCTTTTTGTAGCGCCTCGGTTGTTGCTTTTCGCAGTGGCACTACCAACGTCCACTTCGAGAACCGATCATTCATCACCAGGACCATTGTGTTTCCATGCTTCGACCAAGGGCAAGGGACCCACAAAGTCCGCGCATACAGTTGCCCATGGTTCCTCCGGGACCTGCGTCAGCATTTGTCCTGCTGCTTGCATCTGGCATGGTTTGTATTTTAGGCAAGTTTCGCATCTCCTGACATATTCCGGATGTCTCTCTGCATCCCTGGCCAAAAGTATCTGGCGACCACTCTGGCTATTGTTTTCCTCACGCCTAAGTGTCCTGCTGTTGGTGCATCATGATTCTCTTTGAGGACCTGCTGCCTCGTCTCCGTTGGCACACACAACTTCCATGACGCCACTTCCTCGCTTCCTGCTCTATGCGGTACGTGGCGATAGATTAAACCGCCCTCTTCGAAGTAATCCGGGAACTTCTGCGGACTTGTCTTCATTTTCTTTTTTAAAGCGCTTATCCACACGCATTCTTTGATCTCCGCCTCCGTGGTACTTCTAAGTTTCTCCAATACTGGCTGGCGGGATAGCGCGTCGGCGACTACGTTGAGTTTTCCCTTCCGGTAGCTGATGACGTAGTCATATTGTTGCAGCTCGAACACCCATCTCTCTATTCTTCCCAGCGGGCTCTCTATGTTGTTGAGCCACTTCAGCGCCATATGGTCCGTGATTACGTCGAACTGGTACCCCTCCAGATAGGGTCTCATCTGCCTGATCGCCCATGCTATGGCTAGGCATTCTTTCTCCGTTGCCGACTAATTTTTTTCAGCTCCAATCAGCGTTCGACTGGCGTATGCGATCACTCGTTCGCCCTCCTCGGTGTCCTGGGTCAGGACCGCTCCGTCGCCGTAGTCGCTTGCGTCCGTTTGCAGCACGAACCTTTTCTCAAAGTCTGGGCACGCCAGTACTGGATCTTCCGCCAGCCGTGCCTTTAGGGTCTCGAACGCCTCCTGGTGCTTGGGGGTCCATTCCCATTTCGTCCCCTTTCGTAGCAGATCCCTTGACGTTTGTCGGTGGTTTTAGCTCTGTAATCGCGGCGACGTTTCCCGGGTCCATGCCGATTCCCTTGCTCGTTATTCGGTGTCCCAAGTATAGCAGCTCCTGCCTGAAGAAATTACATTTTTCCGCATTTATCCGCAGGTTCGCCGCTTTCAACCTCCTGAACACCTCCTTCAAGTTCTCCATGTGCTCTTCCTTGGTGCGTCCGATCACGATGCTATCGTCTTGATTCGCGAATGCGTGTGGAGCCATGTCCGGCCCTATGACCTTATCAAGGGCCCTCTGAAACATTGCCGAGGCTGAGTGCAATCCGAACGGCATCACCTTCCATTGGTACAAGCCCTTTCTTGGAACGGTGAAGGCGGTGTACTTTCTGCTTCCTTTCTCTAGAGGGATCTGCCAATACCCGTCCTTCAAGTCGAGGCTGCTGAAGAATTTGGCCTCCCTCAGCTGTTCTAAAATGAAGTTTATCCGTGGCATTGGGTACGCATTCTTTATTGATTTTGCGTTGATCTGTCGAAAGTCTACGCACATCCTCCATTGACCTGTCTTCTTTTTCACCATCACAATGGGTGAGCTGTAGGCGCTATTCGAAGGCTCGATGCATCCTTTTTCCAGCAGCTCCTCCACCTTCGCGATTATTTCCCCCTGTATTTTTGGGTTTTTGGAGTAATATCTCTGTTTTATGGGAATGTCGTCCTTCATCGTGATTCTGTGCTGCGTTATGTTCGAGCAGCCTCTTTGGCCCGCGAGCGCCTCCAGCTCTCTCTCGATGAATCTCTTATCGCGTTCCTCCTCCCATTTCTCTGGGCATCCGGCCACTGCTACGGACAGCCTATATTCCAGACAGCCGCCCCATCTCTCCCTTTTGGGTATCGTAACGCGGTGGCCTGCGCATGTCACGGTTGCGCCAAATTCGCTGAGGAAGTCCTATCCTAGCACCAGACTGTCCTCCATGTCTGGCATCACCAGCAGGTTCAGGGTCCTGGTTTTGTTGACGAAGCTTACTCTTGCTTGGAGTGCGCCGCGTGTCTCCGTATGGCTTCCATTGGCCAACTTCACCCGCCTCCTTGTTGCGATGCGTTGCCCGGTGATCTCCGGGCCCTCTGCTAGTTCCTCCGCGATGAAGCTTGTCGTTGCTCCTGTATCCAGCATGGCTTTCACTTCTTTGCCCTCTACCTCGATGGTCGCTGGCAACTGCTGCTCTTCACCGGAAAGTCCTCCTATCAGTTTTGAGAGGCAGCACCGTGCGATCCGTGCTCTCCTCCCTGTTGCTGGGACTGCTGCGCATTTCCCGACCTTTGGCAGCATTCTGTGCTCCTTACCCCTATTGCGCCGCACATCTTGCAGAACAATATTCGTGGGTTCCTGCATCCGCTGGCCCAATGGCCCAATGGCCCTTGCCCCCGCATCTGTTGCATGCTTGTGCTGGGTTTCAACAGAACCCTGCCTTGGTCCTGCTGTCCATTGCCGATCTGGTCGATGTTGGGCTGCCCTGTGATGGGTCTCAGGCTGCCATCTTGGCATCCACCCGTGACTTGTGTTTTGCTGCTCCGGCGGACCTTGGCGCACCTCCTCCCTCTGCCACCTTGGCGTCCATTGAGCGTTTTGGACGGCCGGGTGGTGGAACTCGTCCCATGGCGTTTTCTGGGTCCATTGCCTTCCATGGTACCTTGCTGTCTCGCCATGCTGCGGTTGTTCTCTTGGCCACCTCTCGTCTACGGCCGGTTGATTATGGCTCCATCGCTGTTCTGTGGCAACTGGCCTCTTCTTCTTGCGCCAACTCCTCGAACTCTTCTGCCAGGCCCATCACCTCCTCTAAGGATGCGCAGGCGTATGGCCTTATAAACATCTTCATCCTTGGCATGCAATTCTCGACGAGCCTCTCGATCACCTCCTTTGTGGTTTTTCTCAGTGGCTTCATTAGGGACTGAAGGTCCACCATGTACTCTTTGAATGGCTCTCCACGCCGCTGCTTTCGTTGGCGAACTTGATCCGCCAATTTCTCGAAATATCCTTTCGGCAGTAAAAAGTTTTCAAAGCTCGCTTTGAACCTTGTCCATGTTGGCCATTCTTCATCGTTCATGATGAACCATCTTTGAGCCCTGCCCTGTAGTAATTCTGGCATAGCCCTCGGGATCGTGTTTATGTCCAAGCCATAGGTTTTCGCGGACCATGTCACTCGGTCGTGGAACTGTAGCGGGTCTCCTGTTCCGTCGAACCAAAAGGACCAGTCCCGCACCTGTCTGGCCACTTTGGCATAATCCACTGGGGCCGGGACATACTTTCTCGATTGTGGCTCCATGCTCCTTCCTATTTTTGGCTCTGGTACCGCTAAGCTAGCTATAAACCTTTTGGTCTCGCTGGTCGCTCTCTGCCTGGGGGCAGAGCCTTTCCTCGAGCCCGTGAGTCAGTGCCAGTACTTCCTCGTCCTTGGACTCGTCGACCCAATTCGCCACTAGGGATCTCATGGTTTCCACCGTCCCGTCTGCTGGTAGACCGAGTTCTCTGCACACCTCGCTCAGCTCCTCCTTTTTAAGCG
Organism: Drosophila bipectinata; assembly: GCF_030179905.1. Lineage (NCBI taxonomy): Eukaryota > Metazoa > Arthropoda > Insecta > Diptera > Drosophilidae > Drosophila > Drosophila bipectinata. Next base: position 13,033,967 of record NC_091740.1, on the reverse strand, counting down.
TGTGATCCAGTTTTTTTTTTTTTTTCTTTTTTTGTTTTTTTTTTTTTTTTTGCTATTTTACTTCTAGACTCTGCAATCACGTTGTTTGGGCGCCAGGTGTAACGAACTGTTCCTACTGCTTCCGCTCGCCACAGTTTGCCGCGGCTAGCTCACAGAGTTTGCTGGTCGGTTCCACCGAATTTATAGTTCGACGTGATTGCCCGAGCCCAGAAAAAATACAAATAATAGCGAAACGTTATAAACTCCTTCGTATTTCGAAGAGCATTTCGTATGCTCTTCTCAATACAAAAGATCTGATTCTTGATCCCGGACACAGGCTCTGCTTCGAGTCCTTGCTTGACGCCGGCGCTTCCTTCTGGCCGTCTCCGTGGCTCCGGCCGCTGTCGCTGCTCCGTCGCTGCTACTGTCGCGGCTACCGATGCTGCTTCCGTTGACGTAGGCCCCCTAAACTTCGCCCTTTCGTTGGCCACAAACAGGCCTTTCTACCTCTCAGAACACCCCCCTGGGTCGACTGCGACTGGTCAAGGACAGCGCTCTTCCGCTCCGCTACTTCAGAGAGTCTGAATTGGGAGTAGGCTGCGGACTGTCGTCTTCTCTATACCGGGACACGCAGTGCGTATGCACAGGCGAGCCGGGCTTGGAAGTCTTCTGGCGACTGCTGCCTCCGCTACGCCAGGACACGCAATGCACTTGCACCAGCGATCCTGGTTTGGGAGTTGCCTGCGCCTGGGTTGCCCTACTCAGAAGTTGCCCTACTGTCCGTGTGCCGCGACTCCACTACTCTGGAGACACACCAGTGAGTCCGAATTGGGAGTTGTTTTGCAAGGGACCGGGGTGTTCCTGATCGGTTTCCAAAACTTGGGCGTGAGTTCACGAGCCGGCTTATCCGTGCCTTGCAGGATCACGCCTGTTGGTTGCGATTTCAGGAGTCGGTAAGGCGTACGCCAGACGTATCCTTCCCTCACTTTCTTGCAAGGCTACCTGCCGTGGTCGGGAATGGCCCCCCTCGACTCCGATGCCCTGGGCTCTTAGAGGAACCGTCTGACCAACGGGTCCTTTGTTGGCTTTTTCTTCCTGGAACACCGGGCGTGAATCCCCGAGTAGGCCTATCCTTGCTTCGCAGGATCACGCCTGTTGGTTGCGATTTCAGGAGTCGGTAGGGCGTACGCCGACGTATCCTTTCCTCACTTCCTTGCAAGGCTACCTGCCGTGTTCGGGAATGAACCAACTCGACTACACACGACCCTGGGTTTTCAGAGGAAAGTCCAGCAGTGGATCCTTTCCTTATTGTCTATTCGCTCTCCTTGCGCTTGGCTGTCGGACTCTCCAAAGGCGGTCCTTCAACTCAAACAAACCGAATCCTTTTTAGAAACGGTCTTACACTTGAATGGCGGACTCTCCACAGGCGGTCCTCCAACTCAACGCTACAAGCTTCCTAAAAAGACTCGTCCCGATCTGCTCCAATGGGCCTCCTTATATACTGTTTGGAGCGCCCGTTAATCCTCGCTGGTTCTGCTCCTGCTGTTAATCCTGCTCCAAAATCACGCCACTCTCCCGTTGGCGGGTCGCTGTGCGTGCCCCCTCGTTCCTCTTGGTCACGGACATTCGTTGTCGTTAAACGGACCTCGAGGGCCCGCTACGCTCGCTACGTCACTCCCCCAACTCCTTTCTCCTTCGTTGACGCAAACCCTGCCGCACTTTCTAAACACGGGTGCACGGCGTGCTGATCTCCCCCCCCCCTTTTTGGTTACTTTTCCCGCTGACCTCTTGCTGCTCCGGGAACCGTTACGTTCCACGTTGATTCCGTCATCCCATGGAGCGACGGTGGCTTGCCCCTCGCCGCCCCCTTTGGGTCCTTTCCTTGACTGCTCGGTTGTTGACCGGTGCTTGACCCCTTAGACCGCTTCCGCACCGCACTCCCTCTTCTGCCCCCGGCTTCCTGTCTTAGCGTGTGGGGAGACCAAATCTCCTCACACTATATTCTTTGGCATACTAAAAAAATTTTCTATATTCTATATTTTTTTATATTCAGAAATTACATTTATATTTTCATATTTTATATTTGTAACGGTTTTTTTTAGTTTAATTTCGAAAAAGTTGGATGGATGGCTTGCACTCCCTCCCTTTTTGCTATATTGTTTGGCATACTAAAAAAATTTTCTCTATTTTATATTTTTTCATATTCAGAAATTATATTTATATTTTCATATACCTCTCTTTTATTCGACTTTGTTCTTTTTTTTTTTACAAATATCTACCTCGAGTCCTCGGAGCTGCTGATGTTCTTGGCCTTTTGGCCTAGGCGGGTCCGGTGTTGGTCTTTGCACTGCTATGCTGCATTATGCAAGTAAACTTGCATCTAGTGGTCCACTGGTGGTCCACTTTGCATCTGTGGTATCTAGTGGTCCAGGACAGTCGTTCGGGGTCACGTCAGTATATTTCGGCAACGGCTTTGGAAATGGTAGTTTATTAGTTTGTATTAGTATTGGGTTTTTTGTGGGCTCAGCGTTCCATTATCCGCACTCTAATCACTCAGAATTTTTTTTTCCACAGCCCCCTTTTGCATTTATATTTAGTTGGTTTCGTTTTGTTTTGTTTTTTCCATCATTTGGTCCTTTGATCCTTTGATGTAATTTAAAATAGTCCTACCTGATTCCTACCTTGAAGCATTTGATCCTGTAGCTTGGCCTGAGCACAGTATCATTCATGAATTCCTAGCAAAAGACGCTCAGAATCCTAGCCCTGCAGAAACTGCTTCAAAAAACTGAATAACATAGTATTTTCCTGCTGCTATCAAAACGTTAGAAGTATTCTGGGTAAGCTGAGCCAATTTTTTACAAAGAGTGCCTCTTTTGATTTTGATGCTATCGTGTTTACTGAATCTTGGCTTAACTCCTCTGTCTCTGATTATGAAATTCTTGTTTCCAAATTCATATTGTTTCGATTGGATCGTTAAACTTTTGCTGGTGGTGTCCCCATTGCTCTTTGTAATGAGTACCCTGTTGAACTTATTCCTTTTCCGAATTAGTTCGGAATTGAGTTCATTGCGGTGAATTTTAACTGGCTCGTCTCATATTTTCCTGACATGTTCCTACATTCCTCCCATGGCTGAAGATATTGTACACTTTCACCATCTTGATGCCATGAAGTCTGTGTTTTCGTTAGTCAAGGACCGTGATTTAATCCTAATCATGGGAGATTTCAACCTTCCCATCATTTCCAGGATACCGTCTGAGGTAGACAATTCCCTGCTTTCCAGTTGTCATAACGACTTTATCGATGGCTTAACTGATCTTGCACTGCTCCAAATAAATCCAATTCATAACACTCATGGCAGATTTCTGGACCTTATTTTTTCTAATGTGTCATCCTCTGTGACAGTCATTCGGTCCCCGCCGCTATCGCTTCCTGAAGACTTTCACCATTCTACACTATTAGCATCGGTGTTAATTGATGTGCCTTACAATAAAGCTTGCTTTAATGTTCAACCTCGTTTCAAATTCTTCAGAAACACTGATTTTATGGCCAATCGGAATCATTTGGCTAAAATTGATTGGAATTTTCTTTCGTCTATAAACACAATTGAAGCTGCTACGGATTCGTTTTACGAAATAATTCATAATTCCTTGAACAAATTAGTTCCTGAAGTCCCATTATCATTGTCTACAAAACCACCTAGGTATAATAAATACCTTTCTCGTCTTAAGAACAGGAAATCTAGAGTTTAGAAAAAAGTTTCTTAAGTCAGGTTCGATGTGCCATCAGTCAAACTTTCTGTATATGCGCAACTAGTTTATTATTCTCAACGATCAACTTTATAAGCAGTATATCATGAATTGTAAGGTAAACTTTCGTAATGATCCAAGCTCCTTCTATTCTTTTATCAATATGAAATGTAAATCAAATCTTTTTCCTCCTTCCCTATCATATAAAAATATTTCAGATTCTTCTGAGCTAGGTATTGCTAATCTCTTTGCGTCCGATTCGTATAACCTCAATTCTTCTTAACCTTATAAATTACCACATATAAACCACATTTACTTGTCAAAATTTCGAATTCAGTATGTGTTCGAAGCTCTTTCAACAATAGATATCTCATTCTCTGCTGTTCTGCTGTACTGTTCTGATATCCTTTGCTTTCCTGTCACTATCTTATTCAACTTATCCTTGGAGCTGGCAAGTCTTCCCAAGAGATGGAATGAATCATTTTTTATTCCGTTTCATAAGAAAGGTGTCTGAAGCACATTTTTGTAGAAGCATTATTTCCACTTCACAGCATGGTTTTGTCAAGCATCGCTCTACCACAACTAACCTTTTTGAATTCACTTCGATCCACAAATAGTAGGAGGTTGACCTCCTATCTATCGAACCGCACGCAGCGTGTTTTGTTTGAAAACAGTACATCACAGATTATAAACGTTTCATCTGGTGTCCCATAAGGTAGTCACTTAGTCTGTAGTCTGTTTGTCTTTTTTGTTAACGATTTACCTAGTGTTGTAAACTATGCTACTACATTTATGTATGCTGATGATGTCAAGTTATGTCTTTCTTTCTCAGACCATTTCCTTCATAGACACCTGCAATTCGACCTTTACGAAGTCTTCTTGTGGTATTCAAACAATCTCCTTTTACTTAACTGTGTAAAAGTGTAAACTGCGTAAACCAGGGACCGTAATCATTATAAGTAATATATTTAAAATTACTTTGTAATGATTACTCAATAATTTTTAATTTTTTAAATCAAGACTAATAATTATTTTTGATCGAAAAAAATAAAAATTACAAATAATCATTAAGCTTGAACAAAAAGAATAAAACTCAAAAATAATGATTATTCGTGATTTTTATTTTTTTTTGATCAGAAATAAAACTCACCAAGCAATAACTTTTGATCCTTTAAGGATATTTCCAATATTGTCCTATGTCCTTATAAAGGGACCCTAGAGCAAGAATTGACACCAACAACAACAACAAAAAATGCATTACACATTACACTGTAAACCTCTAAGTGTAAGGTTATGACGTTCAATCGCAGTGTGCCTCACATTTTTCGTACTCTCTTGGGAATAACGTCTTAGATCGTGTTTCCCTAATTAACGATCTTGGAGTCATTTTTGACAATAAGTTGTCGTTCAACGAACACATATCACTAACAGTTAATAAACCCAGAGGTGTGCTAGCTTTTATCATTTTAGGTCGCCATATAATAAATAGATCCTTTTCAGTTTCATATTAATAATTTTTTTTTTATTTTAAGAGAGTGAAATGTGGTGTCGCTGCTTTTTTTAGTAATTGTTCATTTGATACAATTTTACTTATTGTAAACCTTCCATAAAAAGGCTGCGCTGCTGCAGGGGCAGCGACAGAGCGTCGACAATATATTTTACCTCTATATGATTGCTAGCATAAAAATGCAGACCAGCCATTTAAGCCTTATGCGCTTGAGTGGCTGATTACACAGCCACACAAAAAAATTGTTTTTTCGGGTCTGGAGGTCAGGCCATGTTTAGTATATGTTTTCGGGGTCGCTGAATCCGAATCCGAGGTCAAAAAAACCCCAGCACATCAGGGTTCTGACATAACCTCAAAAAACCTCATACAAAATTATATTCGAGTCCGTGGGTCAGACCATGTTTATTATATGTTTTCAGGGTCGCTGAATCCGAATCCGAGGTCTAAAAAACTCCAGAATGTCAGGGTTAAGACATAACCTCAAAAACTTGATAAAATAAGAAAAAAAAATACTGCAAAAGTAAGCTTTCCTTTCTTGTTTCATTCTTAAAGTGAATTAATCATTCATTGTAAAAATTTTAGTTCAAATCTTCAAAAGCGGCACCGAAGCTTTTTGAGAGCATTAAAAATAAGCTTGTGATTTTTATTCCTTTGCAGAGGGTATTATAATTTTGGTCAAAAGTGTGCAACGCAGAAAAGGAGACATCTCCGACCCTATAAAGTATATATATTCTTGATCAGTATCACCTCCTGAGTTGATATGAGCAGGTCCGTCTGTCCGTCTGTCTTTTCTATGCGAACTAGTCTCTCAGTTTTAAAGCTAACGACTTGAAACTTTGCACACACCCTTCTTTCCTTTGCACGCAGTATATAAGTTTGCACGTAATGTATAAAGATTTAGTGGATGAAATGATTTCCAGCATGTCTAAAAATGGTATACTTGGAAAAACTTCGGAAATCTTCGGCTTTAACCAAGTTTCTGTAAAGGCTATAATAAAGAATGCAAAGAGGAAACTGTCAGAATATAGTTCAGGGAGCTTGCTCCGTAGCCCCTAGCATGATACTATTATACAAGGTAGTCTCGTCAGCACAATTTTTCATCAGTACGTATTCGTTTTTTGACGTGAAAGGTTGTCTGCGGACGAATTTTTTCTCTAATTAACCCTTGTGCAACATGACTTTTTGTAATGTGTGCCGAAAACACGTAAATGGTGTAAAATTTTCTGAAAGCGCCAAAGTGTTCGGAAAAAAGAAAACTATGGGAGGAATCGTTGGAGTGCAAACTAGGGGATCACTCCAAAATTTGCGAAACGCATTTTAGGGACGCACAGTGGAAGACGGCCACAAAAAGGGGCCACAGTTTTAAAAAAAGGCGGTTGAACGACGATGCTGTTCCACAGAGAGAGCCTGATCTCTGCATTACAAAATTAGGATTCTGTAATTCTAGCACTCAAACGGAGTAAGTTCAACGTGTTAAGCTAAAACATTCAGATATAATAATATAGGTATAATACAAGAATGTATTTTTATTAAAAGAACAACATATTAGATTCAACAATGCTTAAAGAAAATAAGAGCCTTAAGCAAAGGAACCATGAAATGGAGAAAGAAATTCGGTCTTTACGCCAGCAGCTGGAGGATTACAAGCAATTGGATGTGTCTCTTAGCAAAATTTTCACGGAGACCCAATTGAAAATATTAAAGAACGGAGGAAAGCGATCACAATTTAACTCTACAGACATTTCTGCTGCGATTTGTCTGCATACAGCAGGGCCACGTGCGTATAACCATTTATACAAAAAAGGTTATCCCTTGCCGAGTCGAGTCACGCTGTATAGGTGGTTAGCAGAAGTCCCAATTAAAACGGGTACCCTGGATATTGTCATTGACCTTATGGACAATGAAGAAATGCTTGACGTGGATAAGCTATGTGTATTATCTTTCGACGAGATGAAAATTTTTGCTAATTTTGAGTATGATAGCTCAGCCGATGTGGTGTATAAGCCAAGTAACTACGTACAAATGGCTATAGTTCGTGGGTTGAAGAAGTCATGAAAACAGCCAGTTTTCTTTGACTTTGATACACGGATGGATGCGGATACCTTGAATGATATTGTGAAGAAACTCCACAAAAGAGGTTATCCAGTAGTAGCCATCGTTTCTGATTTGGGACCTGGAAACCAAAAGTTATGGAGACAGCTGGATATATCGGAAAGTGAGTTTGAAATAAATATTTAAAGCAACGAAAAGAATTTAATTAACTAAAATTTTTTTTAGAAAAAACTTGTTTTAGTCATCCAGCGGATGATGAATTAAAAATATATGTATTTTCGGATACACCACATTTAATCAAGTTAGTTAGAAACCACTACATCGATAATGGATTGTTTATCAATGGTAAACATTTAACAAAGATGACAGTTCAACAGGCAATGAGCCACAGCGCTAAGTCTGATCTGTCCATCTTATTTAAGATCACCGACAACCATTTAAATGTTGGCTCGCTTGGTAAACAAAAAGTGAAGCTGGCAACTCATTTGTTTTCGAACACAACAGCGAGTTCCATTAGGCGATGCTACGAGTTGGGCTATGATATCGAAAACGCATGGGATACCGCAGATTTATTTAAGGACTTGAATGATTGGTTCGATGTTTTTAACTCTAAATTGTCCTCATCAAACTCCATCGAAACGACATAGCCATATGGGACACAGATTAACATCCAAGGAGCAGTTTTGACTACAGTAAGTGAAATGATGCGCAAGGATATTGTTGGCAAAGCACATATGCTGCCATTTCAAAAGAGAATTTTGGTCAAGAATGCTTCGCTCGACGGTCTACTTTTATATTTGACAAACAAATTCAATTTGGAATACATTCTTACAAGTCGCCTTAATCAAGACATTTTGGAAAATTTTTTTGGAGCCATGCGAGCACGAGGTGGACAGTTTCACCATCCAACTGCTCTTCAATTTAAGTATAGGTTAAGAAAATACATAATAGGTATGACACTTAAAAAATAACTAATACTGTCTAATGTTTAGCTTTATGTTTAAGCAATGTGTTTGCCGTGATTGTTTTAGGTTTGTCTTGTCTTTTGTTTTGTCTCATGTGTTTTATTTAATTAAGCAGCCATACAAATAGAGAAGAAATTTTGGCCCTTAATATGAGACCCACCAAGCCCCTAAGGTATTTTCAGGATATTGATGAGTCTTTTACCAAGGGCCAAATTTTGTTTCTTTTTGTGTGGTTGTTTTATTATTGTTTATTAATATTTTTATTTCTTGATCAGCCAAGAATACTGAATTGCTGTCAGGAAATGGAAACGTAGATGAAGACAATACGGATAACTGGCTAAACATTGATTTTTCTAAGAAAAACGACACTGACAAAGAAAACGAACCTGAAGATTTTCTTAAAGATATTAGCAACAGGGAAGAAGAGTACAGCATGGACGAGCTCACAGAGGATACGATGGAGTATATAGCGGGCTATACAATTAAAAAATTGAAGATTTCCAATGAGCTGGCAGAAAATGGAACATTCACTTATCTGGATGAAGTTTCTCGGGGAGGGCTCATCAAACCATCTGTCGAATTTACTAACAAACTAAAATATCTTGAATATATATATTTGTAAGTTACATTAAGGAACAATTTACGTTATCTAAAAATGTCAAGGAGACTTTATTATTAGCCGCAAAAAATGTTAATATTAATTTAAATATAAAAGAATTTTATTTTAAGATTAGAAAATACTTTAGAGTTAAGTACTTAAACAAAATATTATTTGTACAAAAACAAAAACAGCGCCTAATATGTAATTAAGAATTATTAAAACTTTATAACTGGAAACTTTAATCCCCTTGTATCGTGTAAGGGTTAAAGCACTTATAGGGTTAATGCATTTATAGTCGTCTCGCTCACACTACATGATTAAAGAGGGTGATATATCCTTTCACTCGCACTCATTGTTATGATTATGGAGGGACTTATTTAAGATTAGAGACTGACGAGACTACCTTGTATAATTGTATCATGCCCCTTAGTATTCCGATAGGTAATGATAACGGTTAGTGACGACATTATTGAAGATATTATTGACGAAGAAGATGTTGAAGGTTGGTCAGTGGTTCTAATATGTGGAAGTTTCACTCCCTCTTCATTCACTAGGATCCGTGGTATCAAATGATGTTGAAATTATGCCCCGGAGGACACATCGGACAATTGCTCATTTTCTCTGAGAAATTCGGACACGAATTGTTCCGAGTTCTAGCCTTGGCGCGGCCAGAGATATGAGAGGCTGCGTTAATGTCAGCTAATCAGGCTGAGGCGAATCACGTCATTTCCGTCAGCTATCGACCTTTGAACTTTTCACACACCCTTCTTTCCTTTGCACGCAGTATATAAGGCGGAACGGCCGACCAAATTTCATAAGGATCTAGTTTTCTATCTTTAAAAATACGAAAGTTGGGTCATTTCCAATCGCTCACTTACATGGCACTTACTTATATGGCAGCTATAGGTTATAGTTGACCGATCTTTATCAAATTTGGGGGGTCGTATTATTTTGCCAAAAATTTGACGAAAACTCCGAAAAACTCTCTAGCCCGAAAAACACCGAAATTATGGCATTTCCGATCAATTAGTTATAAGGCAGCTATAGGATACAGACGGCCGATCCCGGCCGTTCCCACTTATATACTGCGTGCAAAGGAAAGAAGGGTGTGTGCAAAGTTTTAAGTTGAAAGCTTTAAACTGAGAGACTAGTTTGAGTAGAAAACGAACAGACGGACAGATGTAGATATATAAACGAACACACCCTATATACCTTATAGGGTCGGAAATGTCTCCTTCACTGCGTTGCACACTTTTGGACAAAATTATCATACCCTCTACAAGGGTATAAAAATAGAAACGAATGTCAGTTTATCCAACAAAATTATAAAATCTGCCTTTCAGCACCAAAGGGGCACCACCCCTTTGGGAACACATAGAAAAGTCCAGCAAAATATAAAAAATTAAAATAAAGAATTTTAATTTCGTAATTTAAAATTGTTATATTAAAATGTGTATAATCGATGTTTAAATGAGTTAAATATAAAACAATCAATTAACAAAAGTAGACATGAAAAACAAGAAAGGACGGCTATAGTTGAGTTTCCCGGTACTCATCTCTTCCACCCAAAATTTAACTACCCTTTAAAGTTTAAGCTTGAAAAAAGGTTAAACAAACTTGAACTGTTAAAGCAGTATAAGAGTATTCATACCAAATCCTATAGGTTTATCTTTTTAAGCTTCTAAGAACCTTTGAGAGAGATGTAGACGCATATCAGAACCAGTATAATAAATACATTTTTTACGGCTAGTGGATATTGAAAAACCTCTAGTGAATTCCCTATGGTGGATTCCGAGTTCACGCTTTCATTTCACGATTTCAGCCGATTCGTGTGCATAAACGCCATTTCGTGAATTCGGCAACCCACGTGTTATATTAATATTACTATTTCTTATTATTTTAATTTAAAACAAGAAAGGAAAGCTAACTTCGGTCGGAGCCGAAGTTGATATACCCTTGCAGTTAAAACCGGATATATATCGCAAACATCGGATATAGTTGGCCGATCCTAATGAAATTTGGTACGTTAGATGAACTGACCAAACCAAAACTAGAATCTGTACCAAGTTCCAGCTTTCTATCTTCAAAAACAAAAGTTGGGTCAATTCCGATCCTTCAGTTATATGGAAGCTATAGGATATAGTCAGCCGATCCTTATGAAATTTGGTAGGTTGGATCAACTGACCAAAAATGGAATCTTTGTTAAATTCCAGCTTTCTATTTTTAAAAACACGAAAGTTGGGTCATTTCCGATCGTTCAGTTATATGGCAACTATAGGATATAGTCGGCCGATCCTTATGAAATTCGGCACGTCGTATTATTTTGCTAAAAATAGCTTTCATGTCAAATTTGAACTCTCCAACTCTAAAAACACCAAAGTTATACCATTTCCGATCGATCAGTTATATGGCAGCTATAGGATATAGTCGACCGATCCCGGTCGTTCCGACTTATATACTGCGTGCAAAGAAAAGAAGGGTGTGTGCATAGTTTCAAGTCGATAGCTTTAAAACTGAGAGACTAGTTCGCGTAGAAACAGACAGACAGACAGACGGACAGACGGACAGACGGACAGAAGGACAGACGGACATGCTCATATCAACTCAGGAGGTGATCCTGATCAAGAATATATGTATATACTTTATAGGGTCGGAGATGTCTCCTTCACTGCGTTGCACACTTTTGGACAAAATTATAATACCCTCTGCAAGGGTATAAAGATGACAACGGAAAGAGACAGTGTTCAAAAATACCTAACAATTAAGTTTCAAAAGATTAATTAAAAAAATAAGAATGGTAACACTAAAAATAAGTTATATATATAAGTATGTGTGAAATAAAGCGAAGCGGTAGTAGAGGTGCAGAAACATCGATGTTTGCAGACATCGATGTTTTTCGATGTTTTTAAAAAAACATCGATGAAACATCGGTGTTTTCAAAAATAATTTTATATTAAAAAATATAATTAAAAAGTCTTTACAGAATTTATATTTAAACGAAAAAAAAAATAACAAATTTATTCAAGTAACATATTTAGAGAAATTAATAAAATAAAAACAAAAATTCAGTCCATAGAGATCGGATAAGTCACTTATTAAAGATATAGTAATTCTTATTGATAAACATTAGCTGGTCAACAACTTCGGACTTCAACCGGGTACGGCGATCCGAAATTATTTGGCCTGCTTTGTTAAAGGCTCTCTCTGATTCACACGACGTGGCTGGAATACAAAAGAATTTTTTTTTAGCTCCTTGAAGGGCTGCATGTTGTTTGAACACAGCTAGAATTAGAATAATTTATTTTAAAATAATCATAATACACAATTTCTATATTTACCATCCAAAAATTTAAGGGATCGCAAGTTTCTGGCTCGTTCCCGCTTTCTACGTGTTGCCTGAGCAATATAATTGCGTCAGAACGCGTAGTCGTTGTTCTTGAACTTATTTTGAGTTGAAGATTTGTAAAAAAACTCGAAGTTGGATTGGGTGGTGTAGGCGCTATCGACGCTGATGTGGATGGTTCTTGAGTCAAATTTTTAAAAACATTGTGAAGCTCGTCTTCTAATGCTCGATATGCTTGATCGGCATTATTTGTTCGTTGGAAGCCCTGTTTTTTAAACCTGGGGTCAATTAATGTTGCCATCCTAGGAACGGTGCGCGTTTCATAGTGCCCAAAACGATCATTATAGCGTTCACTTAAAAAGTTGAATGCCAGAATGGCTTCTGGGCTTTTAAAGCTATCTTTATAAGAAAACACTTGTGATTGCATTTCGCAGACAATTGGAATTACGAGGGACATAGTGGGGTACTTCCCGCCCGATATTAATTTTGTGGCTTTCTCGAACGTACGAAGCAATGAACAAAGTTCCTCCAGGACACCAATTTCCTCGGCAGAGAAAGGTGCCGGAGCCTTTGCAGTTCCTAACAATGCGATTGAGAGTGCCTCATTAGTCTGCAAAATTCGTTCCATCATTTGGAAGGCACTGTTCCACCTAATTGGTACCTCTTGAATTAATCCAAGAGGGGGTGTCACCATTTGAGCGTCCTTAAATTTCGCCATGGCAGTCGAACTTCGCTTCATAAATGCGACAACAGTCTTGCACTTGGTAAGAATGGGCCGAATAATCTCCAATTTGAGAATTTCTTGAACTAGCAAATTTATCGTGTGCGCAAAACATGGAAAATGTTTAATTTGAAAATGTTCGCATGCCTTCTTCATTGTAGCGTCGTTATCTGTAACTATAGTTACAACTTTATGTAGAAGTTTCCACTCATTTAGTACTTGCCGAATAGTGTCAGCGATATTCATTGCTGAGTGATTTGTGGGCGTCAAAAGACTCGCCGTCGACAAGACCGCTGTAATTAGCTGAAACTGTTTGTTTACATAGTGGCACGAAACCGTTATGAAAGCTTTATTAGCACGGGAAGTCCATCCATCCGTGGTTATTGCAACGTACTGGACACCTTCGAGCTCACATTCCAGATCCTTTCTTAAATCTTTATATATCTTAGGTAGCATTACTTCTCTGAAAAAGGTTCTGCTCGGCATTTTATATTTAGGGTCCATGTGCTGCATTAAATTACGGAATCCATCGTCCTCAACCATGGAAAACGGTTGAACGTCCCGTGCTATCATGAGCATTACATATTTGTCCATTGTTTTTTCTTTTGGGACTCTGGCGGATACTCTATATTTCGTTGCATGAAACTATCTAGACTTGGAGACTGACCATCTATTTCTAAAACACTATAGTTTGGATGTATACGTTTGAGGTGGTCCATTAAGTTAGTTGTGTTTCCTGCCGTTTTTAACGTTTTCCCACAGTGAATGCAGGTGGCCTTAGTCTTGTCCTCGGTTTTCTTAAAGTGCTGCCACACACATGATGTTTCTCGCTTTCTTTTAGGCGACGGACCTTCAATATTTTCCTTCGTTGTACCTATATTATAAAAAATGAACAGATGAGACGTGGGACGCCACACGTGGGACATATGTACGCAATCAACTACATTGCTTGTAGTTCGCCATGTACTGCGCAGTTTTTAATTTACTTACGGTTCAAGAACTTATCCATTGTTGAAACTGAATCAGCGTCGCGCCTACACCACCAATATCACTTTCTATAAGTATAAGTAAATAATTAAACATTATTATTAACAAAATAAGTAAAATGTTACAAAATACGAACCTTAAGCGTGCTTTTCTTCTTCGAATTTTTTGAAATAGTGATGGTTCTCAAAACATCGATGGTCAAAAAAAACAATCGATGTTTTTTAGAAATTTAAAAACATTGATGCATCGATGTTTCTGCACCTCTAGTGCAAACACGGAAAAATGATAATGGCCAGTATTGGCAAACCAGGTCCCGAAAATTTCGGGACTTAATTTCTAAAAATCTGTGGGAAGGATTTTAATGGCACTGGTACCATTCGAATGGGCTAAAAATTAGCTTTCTCGTGGTATACCGTGCATAATGGCGCATCCTCTTTAAGGGGTTATATACAGTTGTACCGCGCAAAAATATGGATTTTTATCGATTTTTTTTTTGACACCATAGAAAATATTTATGAAAAATGTTTAACCCACGTTGTTTAGTACATGTTTCTGGGTACTTTATTAAATTTTTTCATAAACAAATATTACATAACAAAAATGTTATAGCCGAATTCCCGGATCGTCTTTTTTCGATGGTGTCTTGCGGTGGACAAGATTTCTCGAAAACGGTTCATCCGAAATCCAAAATTCAAAAAAGTTTAGTTAGTATATTGTATTGTCTAGTCCGTGAACGAGGGATTTTTAAAAATTTTGATTAAAAAAAAAATGGCGACGTTTTTAACAAAAAATGTACTTTTTCAAGGTATAAAAAATTGAAAATCCCTCGTTCATGGACTAGCTAATATCATAATAAATAAGTGGTCGAAATTTGGTGTTGATCGGATTAGTAGTTTTTTAGTAATCGTGTCCACCGCAAAGGTAATTTCCCAAAAACAAGATTCTGAGATAATCGCGTTTCAAGTTTGTTCAAGTTTTATATGCAGATAGTGCGCTATAAATAGCTACAGCTTCGGTTCTAATGCTCCGATCGTTATGAATTTTTGTGAGAGTATTCCCAATAGAATATACTTAAAGAATATGCAAAAAAAAAAAAAATAGATTTTTTCATATATCACAACTGTATATAACCCCTTAAAAAAAGCTAGGGGGGCATTCAAATTCCATAACGGCTAGCGCCGTGTTTGGCAGCGCAGAAATATGTGATGCTGTTAATGGCCAGTGTTGGTGAATCAGGGTCTGAAATTTTCGGGACTTGATTTCTTTAAATCTGTGGGAGCGATTTAAATAAAAGTTGTCTTATAATGTTCTGTATAAAATAAGCTTTTCAACGGTATACCGTGCATAATGGCGCATCCTCTGTGAAGGACTTAATAAGTCTAACAGAGCCATATAGTATTTTTAAACTAGTTCAATGAACTTTTTGCGGACTGGTTCCGGTTCACTGGTTGGCGCTCCTCTTATTAGTTCAAATTATATGGGAAACTGTAATTCGATTTTCTCAAAATCTGTGGGAACGATTTGTATGATTTTTGGTCCATATATACTTGAAAAGGTCCTACATCGACTCCACTACCGTGCATATTGGCGCATCCTCTTGGAGCTTCACAATTTGAAAAACAATTTTTTGGGGTCATTTTTGTATGGGCTGTTAGCCGGGTTGGTCCACTTTTAGTCGATTTGCTCCAAAACGTAGGGAACGATTTTAATGAAATTTTCAGGGCATATTCTCAAAAGAATGGGCTATAAGCTGGTGTATCGCGCTTATTAGCGCATTCTCTTATTTCTGTGATAATGCTCAATACAGTGTAAGGGCAATTTTTCAACCCCATTTTTAAGCTACTTAAAGAGTGAAGAACCCGCTCAAAGTAAGAAAAAACAATAGTTTATTCAATTCTTAACAATTCTAGTGTTAATTGATTAAATTTAGTGGCTAAATACGGAAATAATTGAAAAACAAAATATTTGTTGCTGTGTTCCAATTCCACCGTTCCACTTCGACGCTAACTGAGCGACGCTAATTTGACGTACATGAAATATGTGATGCTGTTAATGGCCAGTGTTGGTGAATCAGGGTCTGAAATTTTCGGGACTTGATTTCTTCAAATCTGTGGGAGCGATTTAAATAAAAGTTGTCTTATAATTATAATTTATAATTTTTTAATTCAAATATAAAAATTGGTTTTGATTTTGATTATAAAAATCAAAGTCTATAGCAAAAGTGCAAAAAGCGAAAGCAGTATAATAAATTTTTTATAAGTATAAATTTGTATTCTACACACTAATAAAAATAAGAAAAAATTAGCCTTACAAAAGAATTTTTTTTTTTTAAATTCGTAAATATTTTGGGTTTTTAGCGCATTCACTTTTGCATTGTCTTCAACATGAATGAAATCGAATATCGTGCCGTCAAAAGATTTCTGTTTTTAAAAGAGAAATCAAACGACGATATTAAAAAGGAGTTCAACAAAGTTTATAAGGATTTAGCTACATCGTTTTCAACAATAAAATATTGGGCTGCTGAATTTAAACGCGGGTGGACAAGCATTTTTGACGATGATCGCCCGGGTCGTCCCAGAGAGGAGACAACACCAGAAATTTTGGATAACGTCCATGGAATAATATTGGATGATCGCTTGTACATTGCGAAGGAGAGTTTGGCATTGCTTAACGCATACAAAAACAAATTTTTTCGTCGTTTTGTGACTGTTGACGAAACCTGGGTTCATCATGATACACCAGAGAGTAAGGAACAGTCAAAGCAATAGATTTCAACTGGAGAAACAACACCGAAAAAGGCAAAGATCGGTTTGTCGGCCAACAAGGTGATGGCAACGGTTTTCTGGGATGCCCGTGGTGTAATTCATGTGGATTATTTGGAAAAAGGCAGAACAATTACGGGGAAATACTATTTCAATCTCTTGGAACGATTTGGTTCGGAGCTGAAGAAAAAAAGACCGCACATGGCGAAGAAAAAAGTCTTGTTTCACCAGGACAATGCTCCCGCTCACAAGAGCGTTGTCGCCATGTCGAAATTGTGTGAATTACACTACGAAATTCGACCCCATCCACCCTATTCTCGAGAATACGGCGTTAGTTATCTGGTAAGATCGTTAAAAAGTAAACTTATTAATATTGACGAGAATCTTTAGGGGCTTTGACAAAGAATCAGCTTATAAGCGAAAACAAGGGTGACACAATAGAAGATTCTTCTGAGGCCTATGAAGAGAAAAAGAAAGAGACCGCACCAGAAGAGACTTTAATGCTGTGGGTCAAAAGACAGAGTTGGAAAATAAAAGATAAAAAAAAAGGAATTACACAAAATAACAAGAAAGGAAAGCTATCTTCGGACGGAGCCGAAGTTGAAATACCCTTGCAGTTAAAATCTGATAAAGTTTGCCGATCCTCATGTAAATATCATAATATAACAAATTTATTACAATACAAAATCTAAAAAAAAACCCCAAGCTTGTATCTTCAAGAACACCAAAGTTGGTATTTTTACCAAATACCATTTCCGATCGTTCAGTTTTATGCCAGCTATAAAATATAGTCTCCCGATCGTTATGAAATTTTGGTAGGTAGGATCAACTAACTAAAATAAAATCTGTACGAATTTTCAACTTTCTGTCTTAAAAAACACGAAATTTGGGTCATTTTCGATTTTTTAGTTCTATGGCAGCTATAGGATATAGTCGGCCAATCCTTATGGATAATCTTGGGAATAAATATTTCATCCATGGAGCTTACTCATTTCTTTTCTTTTTCTTTTATAGTTCTGTTATATTGTTTTTAATAAAAAGGCTCCGTATTTTTTGGACTTATTGATGTTATCTCTTTCGGCTTAAATTGGTTCGTCATATGTACCGGCTATATTTTCTCTATTTAATTCTTTTTGCGGTAGAGGAGAAGTGTCACCCGTTTTCAATTTTTTAGCCAATGTAGAAGTTGCATGCAACAACAGTGGCATGGAATCTTCAGTTTTACCTACCAGATCAGATGCCGATTTTCGCTTTAACCTTGATTCTGCCTCAGTGTATGTCAAGCGTTTGCGACCAAGCTTTTCGCGTGGAATATCATTTTTAAGAAACTCAATTTTTAAAGATGCGAGCCATTGCGCATGCTTTCCCCTTAAAACTGTATTCGGTAACGAGCATTCTGTTGCATTTTGGCATAGTGTTAATGAATCCAAAGAACACCCTGAGTTTTTGTTTTATTATGATTTGCTGGACATCACTAAAGTCAATATTTTACGGAACGTTATTTTTCAAACGAAACGTTGTCGCTTGTCCAATATTTTACGAATCGTTATTTTTCAAACGAAACGTTGTCGCTTGTTCATTCTCAATGGGTAGCCGAGGGAGGACATACTTTGATGCTGAGCAAGGTCTGACCGTGGGAGCGTAGACAGAGATGGCGATGTAGTTTGTCGAAATACAAAAACTACTAGAAGGAATAGGGCCATCGCGAGGGCAGCTAAAGACGTGCCACCGAAACGGACGGAACTTGCTGCGCGAGAACTGTAACGAACAACGTTGAGCTGGTGGTCACGCAAACTGTTTGTCCCGCACGCGTTGAATTCCGGCTATATCTTGTCGGCAAATGTCGTGGTGCTCTTTAGAGGACACAGATTACGGGTGCTCACTTGTATCTTTAATAATTAAAATTTGTCGCGTGCGAACAAGTAACGATTCAAAATCGGCCGGAAAAGAGATAACATGAAAATCGGACAGACGGATGAGAAAAAGGAAATAGAACTTCTCGCTAGACATACCGCGCCCCTTGATGTGAACGGGGGTGTTATTAGCCCTCCCTACCATGGCCAATGGTCTTCCGATAAAACAAAGCATTAGGCCCCTTTTAATATTTTGAACCTACGACGGCTTTTGGGTCAGCATGGAGTTAAAGAGGGTTATTTACTCAAACATTATAATATGGGTTTATTTATATAATAAAAGTAAAGATAGAATATACATTTGAACGGCTTATAAAATATTCTAAAATAAAAGGTTATCTTAATAAAACTTGGGAGAAAGGTTATACAAAAAAATTAGATACAAGTGTTTAATTAGTGATTTTGTTATTCTTTTCATTTTTAATTTACTTCAATTCAATATTTAACTTTGTTATTGTTTTTATTTCAATTTAATTCAATATATATTTTTTTTTTAATGATTCTACATTTTTCCATTTGTTAGCGGTAATGCTGTAAATTCTGGTAATCAAATGTAAAAAGAATTGACACAAAAGAAAAATCTCGGCAAACACACAAGCAACCAAAATTTTGCGCACACAAAAACTAACTTTTTTTTTTTTTAGTCCTTTTTTACCTGATTTCTTCCCCTACTCCCTACTGATAAATTATTTTACAATTTCTTACGCAAGTTTTTCTTTGTTTCTTTCTTTACATTTTCTTTACCGTTAATTTATTACTTCTTAAAATTTTAATTATTTACTCATTTATAGTTCTTCATTATTTTAGAGATTTTTTTAAAAGAATATTCATTATTTAAAGCAGTGGTGGGCAAAACTAACACATGTTTAAAATTTGAGTGTGTGCGTAGCAGAGAAAAGCAATGAGAGCAGAGAATTCACTGAGCGAAAAAAACGTTTTTTTTTATTTCATTTTTCGTTAATTCAAAAGTTTGAATGGGCACTAAAATTGAGTATTTTATTTTAAAAACAGCTTTGCTAGCAACATTTCTTAAACAAATGAAAAACTACGCTTCCTTATTTATATTCTCCATGAAGAAAACTTTTTCCAACCCAATTTCTGAGAACATTTTTCTAAGTGGAAAATTTTTGATTTTTAGTTTGGGTTGTCAAATGAATGAAAATGAGAGCAAATGAGAGAGCTTCTAAAAAAAATTTGAGAGTGCTCACACTGTCAGTGTGCCGGCAGCGCTGCGGCAGAATTTCCTACCCTATACTCGCGTGCTATGTAAAATGAGAGTTTGCCCACCACTGATTTAAAGATTATATTTTTCCTGTTTTTCTTAAATTCTCGAGGTTTTTACACTAAATTATTATTTGCTGCTAACTGTAAAGTGAGTGTTTTTCCATTATTTCTTCATTTCTTCATTATTTCATTGGTTGGGACACTTTTAAATAAATAAAATAAAAGAATCTTCGATTTCCCGACAAAGATTTGGGTTTTCTTGGGACTTAAATCCCTTTAGATTTCCATGTGGTTTTGGGGGGAGTTTTCCCCTCTTCCCCGCACCGGACTTATATAACCGACGAACCGTACGGAGACCGCGCCGAAGATAAACTGAGCTTGGAGCGGGGATCAATTTTGCTCTGCTCGCTTTTGTCTCCACGGCAGAGGTAAAGGTAAATTATTCTTATCCTACCTGAGATAAGAATAAAAAATGTTTGTGTGAGAGCATATTCATTTGCTTTGCTCTACACCCATTCGGACTTACCCCTAGGGGTCTTGGAAAACAATATGTAATGGGGCCAGAATCTGGCCAAAAACGCATCCTCTGTCCACTGTTCCACAATATAAAGCCTCGTCTCTCGCACAAAAAAAGAAGTGACACGGATCGGGACAAGATCGGATCCAACCTCTCTATTTCTTCTATGGCAGCTTAGGACCTTTCTTTTCACGCAACCCTTCAGGTCAAAGTACGGTCTCGAAAAGAAAGCATGGAGCGTCTAGCAATGGCCTCCTGCCGGGGCTAGAGCTGGGATTCGTGGAAGACTCAACGTTAACGCAAATGCAGTCTTGCAGATTCCCGATAAACTAGGGTATAATGTTGCCACTTGCAGCGGCTACCGCCCGCTAGGTGGCGCTAGTACCCCATGAACCTGTAGTTCTACGCTCTCTTACAACACCCCCCCGCCAAGATCAGATTTGGTGGTGAACCCAACAAGGCTGATCCCGCCATAATTACTGGCGCAAATCTTTTGCATGATAGCGTCCGACAAATTTACCTTGGAGATCCTCGATCTCATAATAAGAGTTCCCCAACTTCTGACGCACTCGTGCCTTTATAAATGCTGGTCCTAACTTTGCGTTGTAGCCGGTTTGAAAGCTGTTTTGCTTAAAGTTACGGCGCAATATTTCTTGGCCATTAGAAAAGTTCACTTCTCGCGATCTCAGATTATAACGCTCTCTGTTTTTGCTATCCTGTTGTTATGAAAGTTTCTTTGCCTTGCCTTGAGCCAATTCCAGCGATTCCTCTCTAGTAAAAGATATCCCTCTATCCTGCAATACTTCAAGTGATCTTAGCAAGGCATATGTCCCACCTGACGTTACCATATGCTGGCCAAATACCATATAGTAGGGTGACGTACCAATAGCCGAATGTGTAGCTGACCTTAAAGCACAACAAATGCTGCTTAAGTTTGCGTCCCAGTCTCTTTGACTGATGTCTACATAAAAACGTATTGCAGTAATTATGGATCGGTTAACGCGTTCTGACGCATTTGCTTGTGGCGAATGAATAGCAGTCAGCTTGTGAGAAATTCTATGCTCCCTCAAAAGCTTCTGAAACCGTTTCGATCTGAACTGTGAGCCGTTGTCAGATATAATTGTCTCCGGAACTCCGCAAAGATGAAACAATTCTTCTTTTAAATATTTTATTATGACCGACGCTTTTAGCTTCTTTACGGCCTTAACGAATGGCGGTTGCCGAGGGAAATCCGTTCTATGACGGGAGTTATGATGGGAGCACTTGCCCCGTTGTCACGGCCCTTGAGGCGCGGCGACCAATTCAACAAATGAATTTACAAGTTAACGGCTGTGCCGGAGATTGGTCTTAATGGTGCTCTTTATTCAATGAGACTCTGACACAAACTGAAAAATAAAGCTAACAAAAAGTATTTCATAGCGGCCACGCAAATGTGCAGTGCTTGCCGCTATGCATGGGCTTCCGGCCAGCAGCCGGTCAGAAGCATGTCAGCTGTTTGGCCAGAGCGTGCTTTTAAATAATCGGACATTGCCGCTGCTCGGTTAACTTCAGTTAACTTACATATATTTTGGTTAGTCTATTCCTCTTAAAGCGTCCTTTAATATGAGATTTATGAAGGAGGAATTTAATCCTTCGTAAATTTCTTATAGTTTACTTTTTTACAATTTAATTAGAATTTTATAAACAGCACCCAAAAAATGCCAAGTGTTTCACGCACATTGCAGGAGCAACGCCACCAAGCTGCTTTAAACCGCAGCAGAGCCGGCTACCAACAAAATGCGTTGGAAATAAGAAACAGGAACTCGCAACACATCGCCAATGTACGAGCAAGCAACCCAGACTTACGGGAGGAAAGTCGTGCGCAGGATTCCGCAGCACGGGTTCAGAGGAGGCGCAGCGAATGGAATCGCAATCTAGAGCGCCTCCGGGATACTTGTTAACGTGAGAACCGTCGGGAGAACCAGGAGGAACGGCGACGAGAGCAGGTGCATAATACTGCTGACCATGCGACGCGGAGGACTATTCCGGAGTACCGAATTCCGGAACGGGTTCGGGACGCCACAGCGCGTGCTATTCATCGAGAGGACTCCGAGGAGCGGCGACAAGAGCAGGTGCAAAATACTGCTGACTATGCGACGCGGAGGACTATTTCGGAGTACCGAAATCCAGAACGGGTTTGGGACGCCACAGCGCGTGCTATTCGTCGAGAGGACTCCGAGGGGCGGCGAGAAGAGCAGGTGCAAAATATTGCTGACCATGCGACGTAGAGGACTATTCCGGAGTACCGAAATCCGGAACGGGTTCGGGACGCCACAGCGCGTGCTATTCGTCGAGAGGACTCCGAGGAGCGGCAACAAGATTAGGTGCAAAAATACTGCTGACTATGCAACGCGGAGGACTATTCTGGAGTACCGAAATCCGGAACGGGTACGGGGCGCCACAGCGCGTGCTATTCGTCGAGAGGACTCCGAGGTGCGGCGACAAGAGCAGTTGCAAAGTTCTGCTGACCAAGCGACGCGGAGGACCGATCCCGAATTTCGATTGCAAGAGCGAGGACCCAGAAGAACGTGCAAGGGAACAGGAAAGAAACACTGGAGAGCACCGACAGCGACGAAGGGATACCGAAGACAAGCAGCGGGAACGGGAAAGGGACGCCGATTACAAGAGAAATCCCATCGCAAGAACACAGGAGCAACGGATAAACACATCACAACGCCGGGACACACAATCTCCTCTAAATTTCCCCTCCTAAACGTTGGCAACGCTTTTTATTTGTCACGAAAATGCACTTCCTTTATGAGGCAAATTCCTTTTATGCGGATGAATCTGATCGCGAAGCAGTAGAGCAACTTCTACAGCAGCAACACCTATCCCAAAATGCTGCAGAGCTCGAAGAAAATTTAAATCCCGGAGGCCATGAAACAATATTGGAAAATAATGATACTGCTCTTCAGCGCATTGCATTGGCACCGGGTGAAGGCCGTCGCCCAACAAGCTTAACGCTTGACGAAGACGCAGAGGAACTTTCCTTTCCAACTATTTCTTGCGGAGAAATATTTAAAGGAAATACAACCTATGCGAAAAAAGCCAGATCCCAAATCCATTTTTACGACCGTCGTTGCGCTGTAGTTCCTAAAGTTTTATACATGTATAAATTTTACGAAATGCAGCGCATTCAAAATTCTATTTCAATTGCTTTACGCAAAAAGTCAGGTGCAGTTACCGCTGGTAATCTGCGGGATGAGTCGTTGGTTGGCAGACTTGTTCAACATGATGGCTTACACATCCTTAAAGGCTTACGGTCTGCACCAGCTCATTGGGAGGCTGAGAAACAAAAAGTTGTAGCTATGATTCGACAATTTGGATTTCCAACATTTTTCATTACTCTTTCCGCTGCTGAAACTAAGTGGAATGAACTTTAAGTTATCTTTTCCCTTCCATTGGACAATAGGGCTATAAGCGAGGAAGAAGTGGCTGCTCTTTCCAGCTCCGAAAAGGCTCGGTTAATCCGATCCGATCCAGTGACGTGCTCTCGATACATCAATTACAGGTTGCGATAATTAATGAAATTGTTCAAAACCGATATTTTTGGGGAATTCAATCTTTCCCATTTTTATTGGAGAATCGAATTCCAGCACAGAGAATCTCCGCACTCTCTTGGCATGTACTAGCTTGCTGGTGCTCCTAAGCTCGAAGACGTCGAAAATACCGATCAATTAATAAACCTTATCGATAGGTTTATTACTACAAATGGAGAAGATCCTGAGCTACAAGAAGTAATTCAGTATCAACGCCACAAGCATAGTGCTTCCTGCCTGAGAGAGTTACACGGACAGGAGTTCTGCCGATTTAATATGCCATATCCTCCTATGCCCGAAACGCTTCTTTTGCATCCAATAGAAGAAAACGAAATAAATGTTGAAGAACATAAAACTTTGTTCAAAAAAATTAACGAAGCTTTAAGGACCCTTTCAAATGAAGACGCAGCTTTGTATAATAATTTTGATTATTTTCCGACCCATGGATGGATATGGATATTCTGTTTATCCTAGATGCGTACGCTTGTTGTAGTTATAACATTAACTACATAAACAAATCTAACAGAGGCGTATCGCAGTTTCTCCGTGAAGACATGGCAGAAATAAGCCATGGGAATATTTCTATTAAAAGGAAATTACAGCACCTTGGGAATAAGTTTATTAACGCTACAGAAATATCGGCCCAAGAAGCAGCTTACAATATTTTTGGTTTGCATATGTCGGAGGCAAACGAGTTAGATTGACTCGCTCAAATGAAGAATTGGAGCGACTACCAAACAACTCGGTGGATATTTTTGAGCGTAATATTCTTGACCGATATGTGCAAAGGCATGAGCAGTTGGAAGGAATTTGTTTAGCCGATTTCGCGGCTTGGTACAGATTTGTCAAGCGAAATGCACGATCTACCGCTAATCATAGGGAAGGCTATGATAAAGCAAATGATGTGGAGGTAGATGACGAAGATGAAGTTGCTGAGCAAAGCTATCCACTGATGGATGGGTCTGGTTGCATTAAGAAGCGCAGGCATCCCCTGATTCTAAGGTGGCTTCGCTTTAGCATTAACTCTTCACCTTCCGCTTATTTCCGAGAGCATTTAATGATCTTCTATCCTTGGCGAATTGAAGAAGCTGACGACTTTCTAGACACATTCCAAGTAAGCCATGAAGCCATTAAGGCAAAAAAAGGAACTATGATGTGTTTGATGTTGGAGTTGGAAAAAGTTCTTGAAGATTTGCAATAGGATAGGGGAGATCATGCTTCTGATGCGGAAGAACTTGCCTCCCAATTCTTAGACGAAGAGTTAGGAGCATTGGCAGTACCAAATATAGAGCGGAACGTAAATATTCTTCAGGATGACAACGCGATAAATAACCCTGAAGAAGACGGCGAACTTCAATTAATAATGTTGACCTTTGTTCGTTAACTCGGTCACTCAACTACAAGCAAAGACAATGCAATGCAAATGTGATGCATAATGTTGTTTGTAAAAATATTTTTTACGAATATTTTGGAGGAGGACCGGTGTAAGGATTCGGCAAAGGTTTTATTATGGACTACAACTGAAAAAGCTGCTTTTAGAATTGAAGGACTGACACTTCATTCAGTGTTTTCTCTTCCAATTAATCAGGCTTCAGGTCCCTTAAGGGGGGAAATACAATTAAAAGGCCTAAAATGAGGCCTATCTTTGGGAGTGAATTGCAAGTAGGGAAGTGAATGAATCTTAGCGATTCTTTTTGCATGTTATTAGGAAATTATTGGGCAATGAAAATCAGTCAAGTTTTTCGAAAAATATTGTAATTAAGCCCATTTATGATCAATAATGTGGAGTCGTGTTTTGGGGGATAAACTTTGCGCCGTGCAGTCTC
Source organism: Drosophila bipectinata (assembly GCF_030179905.1). Classification (NCBI taxonomy): domain Eukaryota; kingdom Metazoa; phylum Arthropoda; class Insecta; order Diptera; family Drosophilidae; genus Drosophila; species Drosophila bipectinata. The sequence continues at coordinate 13,008,246 of NC_091740.1, read as the reverse complement.
CAGGCCCAGGATCACGTCTAAAACAAAAAACAGCAACTGGGCATTAAACTTAGAAGTACAGCGCACAACATGAATTATTTCATATGTAAAAAAATGGTTTTTCCATGAAAAAATTTGAAATTGAAAAAAATGATTAAAAAAACACACTTTTTTTCGACTTTGTTCGTCAAAAAAACATGTTATAACAAATAAATATGAAAAATCCTTTCATTCATGTTGTGGAGAATTTCATTTCAAACATAAAGCAAAAAACCGCATTCGATTGAAATGAAATCTCTGACCTGTACGGCGACTTTGAAAACACGACTTTTCAGTAGAAGCGTTTAAAGTTTACCACTCACTAAAGTTTACCCCTTAAGACCTTTAACCAATGATAGTTTAAATACAATTCATTGCATTGATTACAATTGATGAAATTTCAATGGTTGGTTCTAAAATGCTTTCATTTTTGGATCAAAGGTTTCGTCAAATTTTCCGAAGCCCTGACAAATATTTTGGTGGAAAATCAATTATAGTTTTTGGAGACAGGGTTTACTAAATAATCTTCATCTCAAAACAACTGCTAAATATATAGTTACCGTCAATATAGACACAAGTGACGGACTTGTAAATGGAGCAACTGGTCAGCTGATGCAAATTGATCATTGATTAGTGAATGGCTCAAATTTAGTAACGCGACTTTGGATTCAATTTTTTGAGCCCACGGTTGTTGCTATCGCCAGATCAAAAGTTCGAAACAACCCCGATCCCGAATGGACTCCAATAGTAAAAGCCTCTCGAGTTTTCTTCTCGAGTGGAAGATCCGAGCATGCTTCTGTTGACCGAAAACAATTTCCAAGTGTTCCCGCTGAGGCTATTACCATCCACAAAAGCCAAGGAGCAACATATAGCAAAGTCGCCGTGCATCCTAAAAAGGCATCAAGCGAGCTTCGCTATATGTTGGATGCAGCAGGGCTACTAGCGCATCAGGACTTTTCCTTCTAGGCGACTTTGTACCTTCAACCAGATTTGGAGCCCCAAATGTCCAAGACGAACTTCAATAGTTAAGGGAGGAAAAGTTCTTGACTACGCAATATGAAATTTTTGTCAGCAGTACTGAAGAAATCTCCCTATATTACTATAATGTTGAGTCTCTTCGAAGCCATCGCGAAGATATTTTCAACAACCCTATTATTTGTTCTGCAAATTTTCTTTGTTTTGTCGAAACTTGGACTCTTCCCAGCAAAGACTTTTCTTAACAAGGTTTCGACATTATAAGAAGAATTGATAGCAATCGATTGAATGGTATTGACAAAAATGGAATAATTATTTATGCCAAGCAAAATATTGCCGAAAATGTAGTTGCATTGTTTGAGACAAATAAGTCTTTGAGCTCAAAAACTACATACAGATCGATTGCATTCAAATATATCGATACATCCTTTTTTGTTGTTTAAAGGAACCCTGCATTTCCTATAACACAATTTCGAAATGAAGTTATGGCGGATGTAGAAAGAATACGCAGCTTAGAAAATAATACAAAATTGGTAACATTAGGAGATTTTAATATATGCAGATCTACAACCACTGATCGACTGGAGGAATCTTTAAATGAAGTTAACCTTATTCCAATCAATAATTATGCAACTGAAAAACATATACCTCAAATTGATTGGATATTTGCTGAAAATGAGCTTAGGAATGCTGTGGCTCTACGTACAAAACGACCTTTAGTCATCATGATGGAACTTTTCTTAAATATAGCTAAGATTCTTTTATTAATTATTTTATTATTTTCCTATTTTATTTATTTATATGAATTGTATATATTTTATTATAAAAACAAGAAAGCAAAGCTTACTTCGGGCGGAGCCGAAGTTGATATACCCTTGCAGTTAAAACCGGATATATATCGCAAACATCGGATAGAGTTGGCCGATCCTTATGATTACATCATAATAAAACCAATTAATTATAATAAAAAATCTAATAAAAAGTTCCAAGCTTCTAACTTCAAAAATACGAAAGTTGATATATCTACCAAATACCATTTCCGATCGTTCAGTTACATGGCAGCTATAGCATATAGTCGGCCGATCCTAATGAAATTTCGTAGGTCGGATTAACTGGCCAAAAATATAATCTGTACCAAGTTCCAGCTTTCTATCTTCAAAAACACGAAAGTTGGGTCATTTCCGATCGTTCAGTTATATGGCAGCTATAAGATATAGTCGGCCGATTCTTATGAAATTTGGTAGGTTGGATCAACTGACCAAAAATAGAATCTGTATTAAATTTCAGCTTTCTATCTTCAAAAACATGAAAGTTGGGTCATTTCCGATCGTTCAGTTATATGGCAGCTATAGGATATAGTCGGCCGATCCTTATGAAATTTGGCATGTCGTAATGTGTTGCCAAATATAGCTCTCATGTCAAATTTGAAATCTCTAACTCTAAAAACACCAAAGTTATACCATTTCCGATCAATCAGTTATATGGCAGCTATAAGATATAGTCGGCCCATCCCGGTCGTTCCGACTTATATACTGCGTGCAACGGAAAGAAGGGTGTGTGCAAAGTTTCAAGACGATAGCTTCAAAACTGAGAGACTAGTTTGCGTAGAAACAGACAGACGGACAGACGGTCAGACGGACAGACGGACATGCTCATATCAACTCAGGAGGTGATCCTGATCAAGAATATATATACTTTATAGGGTCGGAGATGGCTCCTTCACTGCGTTGCACACTTTTGGACAAAATTATAATACCCTCTGCAAGGGTATAATAAGAGATTTGTATATTATTTAAATATTGTATTAAATTATTTGTTTATATTGTGCAATATAGATTTAAGTTATTATATTTCTCTCGTGGATTTAGGCCTTGTCGTGGTGAGGGGGCTAAGTATGTGAGGATTAATACCATTTATCACGGAAACTAGCATCAATCCTTTGTTTTATCCAGTTCATAAACAAAATTGTTATAGGTTACCAAAATAATCAGTTCAATGACAGCTGTAGGATATAGTTGGCCGATCTCTATGAAACTTGATAGGTCGTATTATTTTGCCAAAAATAGAATCCATAGAAAATCCCAAATTTCCAGCTCAAAAAACACCAAAGTTATGCCATTTCCGATCAATCAGTTAAATGGCAGCTATAGGATATAGTCGGCCGATCCTTATTAAATTTGGCACTTCGCATAATTTTGCCAAAAATAGCATTCATACAAAACTCTCTAACTCTAAAAACACCGAAGTTATACCGATTCCAATCAATCAGTTATATGGGAGCTATAGGATATAGTCTGCCGATCCCGTTCCGACTATAAGGAAATAAGGGTGAGTGCAAAGTTTCAAATCGATAGCTTCAAAACTGAGAGACTAGTTCGCGTAGAAACAGACAGACAGACGAACAGACGGACATGCTCATATCAACTTAGGAGGTGATCCTGATGAAGAATATATATACTTTTTAGGATCGGAGATGTCTCTTTCACTGCGTTGCACACTTTTGGACAAAATTATAATACCCTCTGCAAGGGTATAAAAATGCTCTGTTCGTATCTACTTCCTTTATAGACTTGAAAAGTTCTGAGCCTTATAACCCCAAATTTTGACACAACATGCGTTGAGGTTCCAGCTCAGGTATTGTCTACTTTTGATGTTGATCTGCGTTTGCGAATATATCCGTTTTTTTTCGTTTTTTCCAGCTGAACTCTTGCGCCAGTCGCCAAGGGCAACCGCAGACGCATGTGAACCACGTTGCACGAGCCATCGTGTGCTCCCGATCTCATTTTCGCACAGGTCTTTTATTTAATTATTCACATTCAGTAAAAATTCAACAATAAAAAAAGTGCAGAGTTAGATATGCTTTGTTATGTGATTTGGGTGATCTAACATCAATATTCGCCGTGAAGTAAGTATATATGTAGTAATATGTATAAATTTAGTCCATTTTTAATTTATTTTACTAATTATAATTTTATATTTATTTTGTCCTCAGGTGAGCAGATGGATCGGGCAGGCCCTTCACGTCTCGGCACGGGGATCAGACGTGCACTCCACGTCTCGGCAGAGGAATTGGTCAGACCCTTGACGTCATGGCACGGAAGCAGTTAATTACCCTACGGAATTTCTAAACTCACTTGATCTGCCTGGAATGCCACGCATATTGAAATTAAAAATAGGTTTGCCGATTATTATGCTCCGGAATATAAATCAGCTGAAACGCTGCAACGGTCCGCGACTCGCAGTCAAGAAATTGATGAACAACGTAGTAGAAGCAACGATCATACCTGGTCCTTTCAAAGGTGAAGATGTCCTCATCCCTAGGATTTTTATGATCCCGACTGATACACCGTTCCAGTTCAAGAGATTGCAGTTTTCCGTTCGTTTGGCGTTCGCAATGACCATTAATAAAGCTCAAGGTCAATCTATGGAGTGGTCTAGATTTGGATTGTTTTTCACACGGACAGTTATATGTTGCGTCCGGAAAACCAGAGAAACTTTATATTTACGCGAAGAATGGAGAAACGAAGAATATTGTATACCGACAAGTATTACAGAATTAAATGAATTTGAAAATTATTTGTTTTTGGCAGGGCGCGAAGCGTGGCAGGGTACAGATAGTATACCATAAATAAAGTCTTATGTGAAAGTAAGAATTAAAGAGAGCTATCAAAGGAAACAAATGTAAATGTAAAAATAATGTACAAATGTAAATGTACATTTAACTATTAAAAAACGTCTAAAATTTTAAAATCGTCTTAAAATTACGCGCTTTGGATTTTTTAAGAGCAAAAAAGTCCCGAAAAACCGTTTTTTCTTAATAAATCAAGATTTGGAGGGTGTTAGAAAAATTTCAAACACGGTTTCATACTATATTCGACCTAATGAACAATTCTTACTAGGTCTCTTCAAAAGTTCCAAATCACTGTCGCACTGTGTTATTGATTAACTGATTATTTTGACAAAGTATAACATTTTTTTTATGAACTAGATTCCGTGATAAATATTATTAATCCTCACATACTTACTCCCTCACCACGACAAGGTCTCAATACACGTGAGGGAAATATTATAATAACTTAATCTATATTTTTCATTATAAATAAACAATTTATTACAATCCTTAAATACGCGGAATAACTGCGCAAAAACTTCGAATCCAAAAAATAATTTCACCACGATCTCTGTGACGGTAGAATAAGACGCGGACAACATTATGGAACCAACAGGATCAAAAAAGAAATTACAAGGAAAAAACCAACAAAAAGATAAAAGCACACAACAAAAAACTGAAGACGACCGGGTTATCGACACACCCAGACCCGAACCATTGGAGCAAGAAGTAACCATCATGGAAAATCGCAACAAAAAAATGGTTGCGTCTACACCGGCGATTCTAGGCACACCCAATCTCTGAAGGAAGCCAATCCTCCCGCAGCTCAACCAAGGTTCAACGACTTCAGGTACAGCTTGAGTACTTGAAAAAGCAGCGGAAACTTCGAGATCAGCTAGCACGACAGGAACAGGAGCGAGCTCGTCTTAAGTTTAAACAGGAAAAACTGGAGCTCGAGCAAAAATTACAACTGGCACAATTGGGATCAGACGTCGGTAGCAGAATTGGAGACAAAATGAACGAAATTGATGACGACGACAACAAAGATATCCGTACGCGTGTGTAGGTTGATGGTGCTCAACGTAGACTTAAGTTTGAATACGAAATTATGTCTCAAAACGAAATTACTAACCATTACCAAATCGGAACGTTCATGGCCAAACAGACTATTAAACAAGATCTTCCATAATTTTCAGGGGACCCATTAGAGTGGCCCATATTCTATGCTGAATTTGAAAATAGTACATAAACTTGTAATTTTACTAATTATGAAAACATAAGTAGATTTAGAAAGGCTCTAGTAGGACGTGCTAAAGAATGCGTTGTCACTATTGGTTTTACCAAATAATTTCGACTCAATTATCGATATCCTAAAAGAGCGCTATGGGAATTCATCTTACATAATAAGATTGCTTCTTGACAAGATTAAAACACTTACCAATAGTTAGGGACGACAAATTCGAAAAGCTTTTTGCATTCTACGGCATAATCAACAATCTTATTCAAACTTTGTTAAATGTAGGAGATGTGGATGAATTAAGAAACCCATTAATTTTTGCAGAAATTTTAGACAAACTACCCGTACCTCAACGTATCGCCTTCATCAAACATCAACAAAAGCTAAAACCTTCTGAGTCAAAAATAATTGTATTTCAATCATGGCTGGGCGAGACAATCAAATCTGCCATAGTTTTAGGATTTGGCCAGAATTTGGCCAAACAAGTCGAAAGACTGCACACTGACAGTTTCAGGTATTCGGGATGGCACAGACAGAAGCAAATCAAAGGATTTTGTTATTATTGCAAGAGTGATCATTATGTTATAACATATTTCAAATTTAAAGATTTACATATCGACAAGCGCTGGGAGCATGTTTCTCAAAATGGCTTATGTATCTCTTGCCTCGGTAAAAATCATTTACTTAAAGACTGTAAACGTAAAAGGCAAATGCCATATTATCAATTGTAGATACAATCATAACAGCCTTTTGCACAAAGACAATTTTGTCTTGTTTTTTTCAGTTTCCAACAACATAAAAAAAAACTGTAACGTAAACTTGAGTGCAAGCAAGTTTTGTTAAAAGTGGTACATGTAACCCTTATAGGACCAAATAATACTATTGACACATATGCTATCCTTGATGAGGCTTCAACCATATCATTGATTGACGAGAACTTGGCTAACAATTTAGGTCTTGAAGGTCCAACCAAACCATTGAAAATGCAATGGACTAACAATGAAGTTTATGAACAAGATAACTCTAAAGTAGTTAGCGTACGCATTAAAGGTATTGGCATGAATACTAAGACACACATGATGAGAAGAGTAAGAACTGTTTCGAATCTTAATTTGCCACAACTAACTTTAGCCATAGACCACATGACAGACAACTTTAAGTTTTTAAAGAATTTTACGCATTGCTCTTACAATCAGACACAGCCAAGAATTCTAATAGGACAAGATAACTGGTCTCTTATAGTGTCCCGCAAACTAAAGTACGAATCCTTTAGCGGCCCAGTTGCTAGCAACACATTGTTAGGTTGGGTCGTACATTGCTTAATACAACCTGAAAGACTTCTTGCTGAGACCAACCATACCTTTCACGTAAGTTAATATTTTCCCGAAAAGGACGATCTAGATGAACTACATAACCTGGTTAAGTCTTACTGGTCAATTGAAAACGAATTTGCAACTCAAAAAGATTTTCCTATGTCTGTAGATGACAAAAGATGCATGAATATTGTTAACAACACCTTAAAACGAGTTGGCAATAGATTCGAATGCGGACTTTTTTGGAAAAATTATAGCATTTAGCTTCCGGAAAGCTATAAGAACGCTTTCTCTAGCGTCCCACAGAGAAAGCAAGATACGAAAAAAAACTAACCTTTTATCTGCCTCATTTCGGTGTGCAAAATATCAATAAACCCGAAAAATTAAGAATAGTATTCGATGCCGCTTCTAAAAGTCATAACTACTGCTTAAATGATTTCTTATTACCCGGACCCGATCTTTATACTCAACTATCTTCAGTTCTCATGAACTTTTTTTTTTTTCTTTTATAGCTTTGCTTTTATTTATTGAATCTACTCTTAATTTTGAGACTAACAAAAAGTTGACGAATCTTAACATTAAAATTTAACTAACAGTATACTAAGACTGTATTCTGGTTGCGCGTCCCTCAGGTCGGTCACTGGGTGGGTAAGTCATTGCGACGAAGGCGTGAATGGTTGCTCAACCTTGTTAGACCTCTCGCCAGGTGGTTAGGGTGCACCGATAGCTTGGTTAAGTACTTTACCTTCTGTTCTGCGATCGCTTCTTTGACTGGTAGAATGTTTACGTCGCGGTGTATGTTTTCGTTGAGAACGTACCACGGTGCCCCGGTGATTGTTCTCAAGATCTTCGACTGAACTCTTTGAACTATGTCAATGTTGCTATTGCTGGCGTTCCCCCATAACTGGGAGCCGTACGTCCATATAGGTTTTAGTACCGAGTTGTACAGCAGGACTTTATATTCAAGGCTAAGAGGTGACCGAGCGTTGATAAGCCAATGAAGGCCGCTGGCTTTTAGCTTTAGGTGTGTTCTTTTGGCTTCAATGTGCCGGCGCCATGTGAGTCTTCTGTCGAGATGTACTCCTAGGTAGAGTAGAGTAGAGTGTTGTTTAATGTTATCGGCGGGCAGTTTTGCCTGTTCAGAGTGAACGTAACATGCTTGCATTTTAGTTCGTTCACTTTAATTCGCCAATCTGACAGCCATTTTTCGACATCGACCATATGATGAGCTAGCTGCGCAGTTGCTTGAATCGGGCATTTTGAGCGGCTAAGCATAGCTGTGTCATCGGCAAACGTGGATGTTGTTAGACGTGAGCATGTCGGGATATCTGCTGTGTAGAGGACATATAATATTGGCCCTAGCACGCTGCCTTGAGGAACTCTAGCTCCAACAGTGTAATCATCGGATATAGCGGTGTTGCACCTCACGACAAATTTTCTGTCGTGAAGGTAAGACTCCAACATCTTAGGGGAGCTGTAGGGAAGCATTGTCTTGATCTTGTACATTAGACCTTCCAGCCAGACTCTATCGAATGCTTGAGAGACATCTAAAAATATGGCAGTACAGTACTCCATTTTTCGAACGCGTTCCGAATTTCGGATGTTATCCGGTTGACCTGCTCAATTGTTCCATGCTTTTCACGAAACCCAAATTGGTGTGACGGGATTCCTTCCTGGATTCTCAGGTATGTGTTTATCCGAGTCATTAGGCATTTTTCAAAGAGTTTAGATAGGCAAGAGAGTAGGCTTATAGGTCTATACGACGTGGGGATAGTGTGGTCTTTTCCCGGCTTTTCTATCATTATTATAATTGACTTTTTCCATCTCACTGGAAAGTGGCCAAGTTTTGCGATGGCATTAAATAGCTGGGTGAGAGTGCAAACGGCGCAGTATGGGAGCTCAATGATCATTTTGGGAGTTCTGAGGTCGCAGCCCGGGGATTTTTTCGGATTCAATTGTCGTTTGATGATGTTAACGGTTTTGTTTGGGCGAAACTCAATCGGCTCATGTTGAGGCTGGGGCTCATCTGATACAGTCGGCAAATTAAACGCATTGGTGGCAGGATTTGGTTGGAAGACATTTTTAAAGTGTTTGGCAAACGTGCTGGCTCTGTCTGCGTCGCTGCGCGCCCACCCGCCTATGAAATTTCTAATAGGCATCACGGTTTCTTTCGGTGAGCTTAGAGTTGGGTGAGCTCTCCATAGTGAGTGTTTCGAACTGTTAGTTGAAAATTGCTCTATGTAGCGGCGGAGGACATACGTTTCTTCTTGCTGTAGAGCTTGATCAAGTTGACGTGAGGCATGTTTGAAGCGTTGCTTAGCAGATGGCGATCTGTGACATTGCCATTCTCGACGTAAGCGTCGCTTTTCGAGGACGAGCTGTTCGATTTGTAGATTTGTCTTCTTTTGAATGCGTTGTGTGTTTATAGTTTGAGGTGTTGAAACTCGAGCTGCAGAGACGAGTACAGACTCCAGCGAATTAACAAAACTGTCTACGTTGGCTTCGTCGCTGAGGTGAGGACTCAGCTCAATGTGTGAGCTGATGTACTTCCTGTACTTAACCCAATTGGTTTTATGTGAGGTCAGATTTGATGATTGATCCCATGTTCCTGGGTGTTGGAGTAGAGTAAAAAGGACAGGCGAGTGATCAGATGAAAGATCCGAAAGGCATTCGGCGCTTATCAGATTTTTAGGAATGTTTTTGGTAATCGCTAAGTCAATTAAATCGGGAAGTTTTTTTGGGTCTGCCAGCCAGTATGTTGGTGTGCCAGAAGAAGCATAGTCTAGCTTGTTCTTAGCTTTGATAATTGCATTATAGAGCTGCTTTCCCTTTGGGGTCACGAGACGAGATCCCCAGTGTGTGTGCTTGGCATTGTAGTCTCCTGCTGCTATGAAGTGGTCTCCGAGTGAGTTGAAAAACTGCATAAACTCATCTTCGGCTATGATGAAGCGTGGGGGGCAGTATACGGCAGCTAGAGTTAATTGCTTGCCAGTATTTAGGTGTATATTTATTGATGTGGCCTGTAGGTAGTTTTTTGCAAATTTCGTATGATAATGGTGCTTGATACGGCTTCTGATTAAAATTCCAGTCCCGCCGTGTGCTTTACTGTCTGGATGATTTGTTCCATAGAATGAATATCCTCGTAGTTGGAAATTGTATCTGTTCGTAAGATGTGTTTCTGAAAGCAGCATTACGTCGATTTGATTGTCTAGTAGGAATTGCGCTAACTCGAGTTTATGCTGCGAAACGCCGTTAGCGTTCCATGTAGATATTCGTAGGGAAGTCATTATTTGGATTGTTGTGAAACCAGCATTTGTATTAATAGATTTTGGTTTCGCATTAGATCTTGCATAGTTGTACGCATAAACGACATGAACTCCGTAAGGCTTTGTTGTAGACTGCATATCATAGCTTCAAAGTTACTTTTTGGCTGCTCCGGAAGTTGATACTGCTGAGCCGTGTTCGGTTCTTGGTGTGCTGATTGCGGCAGTCAGCTTTTTGAGGCTAGGGTAGCCAGTCCTGATTTTAAAGCGCCTGCGTATTGTACATTTTTGTCAGAGTTTATAAGTCTTAGTGAGGATCTGGCTGCAGTCGAGAAGAAGACTTCAGGGTTTGACCTGGAGGCTATGAACTGATTATTTTGGGTGCGGGCACTAAATCCCCACTGGTGGATGCGACTTTTCAGCTCCTTATAAACTGGGCAACCTCTATAGTTAGCAGTGTGATTTCCACCGCAGTTGCCGCACTTTTTCGAGTTTTGGTCATCGTTGCTCGCTGGGCAGTGTGCGGAGTCATGAAGCTCACCACAAACTACACAAACTGGGCGCAGTTTACAGTAAGACCTTGTATGGCCATATTCTTGGCAGTTCGCACATTGTACCGGGCCATTGCGTTTGTGCGGCTCCTCAACTTTAATTCTGCGGTGCAGCAGGAACTGAAGATTGTATATAGGGTGCACTTCGAATTTCTTGAGGGGCTTAATTTGTGGTTCGAGTTCAACCTTAAAGAGTGGCTGCGGCTTTCTATCCCTGTTAGAGATATTGAACACTGTCTTAGCGCTAAATCCCTTCTCTTGTAGCGCCTTTGTTATCTCTGCAGGCGGTACTTCGGGCTCTATGCCCTTAAGTACGACTTGCAAGCCCTTGCTGCTTTTTAGCTGATACGTGTAAAAGCTTTTTTTTTGTCGGTGAGATATTTCGATTATACTCTGTAATTATCTTCAGACTTCGTTTGAACTTTGGTTTCCTGGATGTTGCCCTTTACGAGTGGTATTATGTGGAAGTTGTCTTTGCCAATGAGCTCTATAATTTTGTTGACAAGAACGTTGGAAATTTTTTCTCGTATGTATATTGGCGGGGGCTTAGGCTTCCTTTTTTCGACTTCTGTAGATTCGGCGTCATCCTCATAGTCTGCCAAGATTTTAAAACGGTTTGAGTTCGTGGCCGTTTCTATTGCGGCTATGTTAGCATTGCCACGGGTTATTTTGCGTTGAGAGTTAAGGGAGCTCAGCTTTCTTTTGATTTGGATGTAGCGATCCATACCAGTCTGCACAGCCGGCTTAATATTTTCTTTGTTTTTGTTCTCTTTTTCGGGCAGCACAGCGGCAGAAGTATCAATGTTTGAGCTGCTAGCTGATGACGTCGATAAACGCGCTGTCGTTACAGTAGCGGTTGTTGTTGTTGTTCCGGTTGACGTTGTCAAAGAGGTTGCGGTGCTAGTTACTGCGCTCTTTGGCTGCAGAGACATCGATGGTAGCGAGGAGCAGCAAGAACGCGCTCTCACGCTCTCTACGTTTAAGAATTCGGCCAAGTTTGGGGTAATTGACCGTGTTTGGGATGAGCTTGCATTACTTTCGGTTGCTTTGAAAGTGAAGTAAGCGTTGTTTCTTTGTACTGAGAGCCGTCTCTCGTCTTGCTCACGTTGACGTTGTGTGCTAACGTCGTTTAGACTCATTGCAAACGAGGTTGATATTGTTCGAGTTTTAAATGTTATGTTTTATATTAATTAATTAATTAATCAATATAAACATTAGTGATTTCATCGCTGAAAGCGTCTTTTCGCGTTGTTGTTGATTTACGAAACCAGTCACTGCACTTTTTTGATATTGTTGAATAGTTTTTTTTTTCCCGGAGCACAATAAATACACGTCTTCATGCGACGACGATTCGGGATGAAATAGCCTTTGTAGGAGATATAAAAGAAATGTTTTTACAAATTCAAGTACCAGAAAAAGACAGACAAGCTCAAAGAATTTTATGGAGAGGGAATAAAAGACATGACCCTCCGGACGTTTATGAAATTCAAGTTTTATTTTTTGGAGCAAAATGAAGTCCGATTATCGCACAAGTTAGAAATCACAACGCAAATGAGTTTAGGGAATAGTATCCGAAAGCCTGTAAAGACATATTATTAAATAATTATATGGACGACTACTTAGACGGAGCTGATGACATAGACAGCGCCGTTCAACTGATTAAAGACGTATCATTTGTTCACAAACAAGGGGGATTCCAGATGTGTAACTGGATATCAAATTCAGTAGAGGTTCTCAACCAAATAGATCCCCTCAATTGTCACAACAAAGCTCAGGCTTCGCCCAAAATAAAAACACTAACAGAAGAACGTGTCTTGGGGCTAATATGGAATTACGAAAACGACACATTTACCTATAATCTATAATTTACTAAATCACATAATGAAATAGTAAACACATCCCGACGACCAACTAAGCGGGAGGTCCTGATAATTACAACGTCTATCTTCGACCCATTAGGTTTTTTTTCAAACCTTCTTATAACAAATAAGATACTTTTACAATAAGATACTTCTTATAACAAATAAGCTAAGATAGTGGTATTGGCTGGGACGACGAAATAATAGACGAGCATTTTGTGATTTGGAAAACGCTCTGCGAATCATTCCAAAAAAACAAAAACTTTGCAATACCAAGACTTATGACAAAATTACCTTTAAATGATTGTGACATTCAGCTACATATATTGTCTGACGCCTCCAAATATGCATACGCGGCATGTGCATACATTCGTTTTAAAAGAGATCGGTCCATCGATTGTATGTTAATAACAGCCAAGTCAAGAGTCGCTCCCCTTAAGCCTATGTCAATCCCAAGGCTGGAATTACAGGATGCCTTGCTAGGAGCTAGAATGAGCAAATCATTATTAAACTCGTTACAATTACTCATAAGTAAAGTTTATTTATGGACGGACTCTCAAATTGTTCTATACTGGTTAAAGTCTAGCAGCAAACGATTTAAAACCTTTGTAGCTCAGCGTTTAGGGGAAATAAAAGAAGCAAATAATGTCGGCAACTGGAGATACGTTTCTTTTAAAACAAATCCTGCGGATGAAGCAACGAAGTTTACAAAGGTAGACTTTAATGCAAACAATTTATGGATAAAAGGGCCGGAATTTCTGTACAAAGATATTGTCGAGTGGCCAAAAAGTAAAATAACCTCAGAAGACGACTCCAACGAATATGTAAATGCCATGACTGAAGCAAAACATGAACCGATTCTACCTGATGTGTAAAAGATTTTCTAGTTGAACGAGGTATTTACGAACAACAGCTTGGTTACTACGATTTGTGAACAATTTCAAAGGTAATAAAGAACATCCAGCTTTTGGCGAACTTACAGCAAAGGAATTGAATAATGCCGAAGACGTTATTTACAAAAAGATACAATCTGATTCCTTTCAAGCTGAAATTCAAAATGTACAAAAAGGAAAAGCTATAGGGAATTCAAGTCGTCTAAAATCATTCCCACTGCATTTATCCACTGATAGATTGCTTAGATTGAAAGGTAGATTGGATAATTTAAATTATGATGATTATGACATGAACGCTAAAAATCCGATTCTATTGAGTAATGACCAACCAATAACTACACTTCTAATCTATTCATCAAAAAAACTGTCACTTGTACCGAAACCGTCATTTCCAATTTGCGAATGAAATACTGGATAATAAAATGTAGAAATTCGGTCAAGAAAATAATTCGTAATTGCCAATTTTGTAAAAATAGGCGTGCCAAACCACAGACTGCTTCAATAGGACAACTTCCAAAATGTAGAATTGAACCAACCGAAAGAGCTTTTTTAAAAATTGGTTTAGATTATATTGGTCCCATCGAGGTGTTGGTAAGCAGGAGTCATGTAAAACGATATGGGGTAATTTTTACTTGTATGGCCACCCGGGCTGTTCATCTAGAAATAGCAGAGGACTTTTCTTGCAACTCATTTATGCATGTCTTTCGTCAGTTCGGTTTCCGTCGTGGTTTTTCAATAGAATTATATTAAGACAATGGAACCAATTTTAAACGAGCAAGGAAGGATCTTAAATTGATTATAGATAATTGGTCAAAAAACGAAATGACTCAATTCTTGTCCCAGAAAAATTGCACATGGACATTCAATCCCCCTTTGTCGCCTCATATGGAAGTAGCATGGGAAAGATTAATTCAATCAGTTAAGAAATATTTATGTTTTGTACTTATGGAACGATTTCCAAAGGAACATACCCTTAAAACATTATTTTGCGAAATTGAATTCATGATGAATAGTCGTCCTCTTTTGTTTGTGTCTTCTGATTTACCGGATTCTGAATTAATTACGCCAAATGACTTGTTGATCGGACCGAACTATAGAGAATCTTTCCACTGTGATATATCGGATGGAGACATGAAATTGTTAAACATGTGGACGGCTTCTCAAAGACTGGCTGATATTATTTGGGTTAAGTGGAGAAAAGAATATAGATTTCTATTGTGCAGCCGCAAGTGGGTTAAAAAATTTGATAATTTGAAAGAAGGTGATATTGTGCTGGTCATGGATCCAGATTTACCAAGAAATGTTTGGCCTAAACTAAGTAAGTATTGCCAAATTGAATTATCTTACAAGGCAATACTTGGGAGGAGAATGTTATATTAATATTACTATTTCTTATTATTTGAATTTAAAAAGATGACAACGGGAAGAGACAGTGTTCAAAAATACCTTGTTAAGTTCCAAAAGATTAATTAAAAAAACAAGAAAGGAAAGCTAACTTCGGGCGGAGCCGAAGTTTATATACCCTTGCAGCTAAAACCGGATATATATCGCAAACATCGGATTTAGTTGGCCGATCCTTATTATTATACCTTAAGGGTATAATAAGAATGGTAACACTAAAAATAAGTTATGTATATAAGTATGTGTGAAATAAAGCGGTATAGACAAAAATCCAAGTCAAAAGCCTGCGTATTATTTTCGGTCATTCGATCCGGATATTAATATATAACTACAGGTAAACCCCCAACAATGGTCATTCGATCCGGATATTAATATATAACTACAGGTAAACCCCCAGCAATGGTCTTTCGATGTCAACTGAACAGCAAATGGATTGTGAAATAGATTTCGCTATTGGCCCAGACTACCTACACACTCACAAAAAGACGACTTAAGTTGTGTGTGTTAGTAAATTCGAGGAATAACTGCGCAATAACTTCGACGCTAAAAAAATAATTTTACCACGATCTCTGTGACGGTAGAATAAGACGCGGACAGCATTATGGCACCAACAGGATCAAAAAAGAAATTACAAGGAAAAAACCAACAAAAAGATAAAAGCACACAACAAAAAACTGAAGACGTCAGGGTTATCGACACACCCACACCCGAACCATCGGAGCAAGAAGTAACCATCATGGAAAATCGCAACAAAAAAATTGTTGCGTCTACACCGGCAATTCTAGGCACACCCAATCCATCCAGACAGTTCTGTGAAGGCCCCGCAAGGTCACATATCTTCGAAGGAAGCCAATCCTCTCGCAGCTCAACCAAGGTTCAACGACTTCAGGTACAGCTTGAGTACTTGAAAAATCAGCAGGAACTTCGAGATCAGCTGGAACAATTGGAGCTCGAGCAAAAATTACAACTGGCACGATTGGGATCAGACGCCGGTAGCAGAATTGGAGACAACATGAACGAAATTGATGACGACGACAACAATGATATCCGTACGCGGATAGTCACTATTGGTTTTACCAGATAATGTCGACTCAATTATCGATATCCTACAAGAGCGCTATGGGGATCCATCTTACATAATAAGATTGCGTCTTGACAAGATTAAACAACTACCAGTAGTTAGGGACGACAAATTCGAAAAGCTTTTTGCATTCTACGAGATAATCAACAATCTTATTCACACTTTGTTAAATGTCGGAGACGTGGATCAATTAAAAAACCCATTAATTTTTGCAGAAATTTTAGACAAACTACCCTGTTTGGTCATTGAGCGTTTTCAATGCCGTAAATAAAAAGACGAATTTGTTACTTTTGAACGTTATAAAAAATGCTTATTCCTGCATGCAGATCAAGCCGGATGATCCGCAGATAGACCGGCTATGGTGCATGCAGGGACTCAAGTCAATACAGAGAGGGCGGCCCGACTGGTCACTGCGAAGCTAAAGCTCTCGAATAATGGAGAGGGCGGCCCGACCTAGACACTGCGAGCTAAAACTCTCTATAGAAAGCTTGTTGAGTCGAGCGGCCGAGAAAGAGTCGGCTTGCGATCAACAAAGCCTTTGTACAAACTTAAGCCTAATAAATAAACATTACACTAATAATTACACTAAACATTACATAAACATTATTTAAACATTATTTAAACATTATTTAAACATAAACATTAAACGCCGTGCTGCTGCTTGACCCGACATACCCGTACCTAAACGTATCGCCTTCATCAAACATTATCAAAAGCTAAAACCTTCTGAGCCAAAAATAATTGTATGTATTTCAATCATGGCTGGGAGAGACAATCAAAGCTGCCACAGTTTTAGGATTTGGCCAGAATCTCAACAAGTCGAAAGACTGCACACTAAGGCGGGTCAATTTTTTCCTGTCCAAAAAATCCTGAAAATCGTCCCCCATAATCGGAATCTACGAAGAATTCTAAGAAAATTTCACCATGAAACCATGTGTCTAAAATGAATTCCTAGCTCGCGCCGTGAAGTTTAAAGATTTTACTATGAGGTACATAAGGTATTTCGAGGTATTTCAGACATTTTAATGTATTTAAAAACAAGAAAGGAAAGCTAACTTCGGGCGGAGCCGAAGTGTATATACCCTTGCAGTTAAAACCGGATATATATCGCAAACATCGGATATAGTTGGCCGCTCCTTATGGGAATATGAATATATAATCCAATTTATTACAATACAAAATCTAAAAAAAGTCCCAAACTTCTATCTTCCGATCGTTCAGTTATATGGCAGCTATAAGATATAGTCGGCCGATCGTTATGAAATTTGTTAGGTCGGATAAACTGACCAAAAATATAATCTGTACCAAGTTCCAGCTTTCTATCTTCAAAAACACGAAATTTGGGTCATTTCCGATCGTTCAGTTCTATGGCAGCTATAGGATATAGTCGGCCGATCCTTACGAAATTTGAAATGTCGTATTATTTTGCCAAATATAGCTCTCATGTGAAATTTGAACTCTCTAACTCTAAAAACACCGAAGTTATACCATTTCCGATCGATCAGTTATATGGCAGCTATAGGATATAGTCGGCCGATCCGGGCCGTTCCGACTTATATACTGCGTGCAAAAGAAAGAAGGGTGCGTGCAAAGTTTCAAGTCGATAGCTTTAAAACTGAGAGACTAGTTTGCGTAGAAACAGACAGACGGACAGACGGTCAGACGGACAGACGGACAGACGGACATGCTCATATCAACTCAGGAGGTGATCCTGATCAAGAATATATATACTTTATATGGTCGGAGATGTCTCCTTCACTGCGTTGCACACTTTTGACCAAAATTATAATACCCTCACATTATACATATTTTACCCTCAAATTTCATAAGGATCGGCCGACTATATCCTATAGCTGCCATATAACTGAACGATCGGAAATGACCCAACTTTCGTGTTTTTGAAGATAGAAAGCTGGAATTTAATACAGATTCTTTTTTTAGTCAGTTGATCCAACCTACCAAATTTCATTAGGATCGGCCGACTATATCCCATAGCTGCCATATAACTGAACGATCGGAAATGGTATTTGGTAGAAATATCAACTTTCGTATTTTTGAAGATAGAAGTTTGGGACTTTTTTTAGATTTTGTATTGTAATAAATTGGATTATATATTCCTATTCCCATAAGGATCGGCCAACTATATCCGATGTTTGCGATATACATCCGGTTTTAACTGCAAGGGTATATAAACTTCGGCTCCGCCCGAAGTTAGCTTTCCTTTCTTGTTTTTTTTAATTTATTTAACTTATAATTTATTTTTAATTTCGAAAAAAAGAATCAAACTAGCCATGTACTTAGCCTCATATAAGAAAGTAGGAGCAATGCGTCTGTAACTTTTAAACGAAGTACGGTATCGATCTGAAAAATGAAATATATATTCAAACGCATTTTAAGCAACTAAATAAAAGTAGGCGTGGCATGATAAAAGGCGGAATTTAATTTTAATTTAATTTTTTATTATAAAGTTTATTTTCTTTTCAACAAGTAGGTAGTTTTTGCATTTTTTTGACTGGACTATAACGTCATCTTATTAGAATCTCAAGTCTTTCTTTGACTCCATTTGAGGAACTTTGGAACGACTTTCTAAAGTCAATTACATAACAGCATCTCGATTCTGTGGCATAACTCGTCGTGGGACATGTGTTGACAACTGCACACATCGTTTGGTGCCCTGTATGTGCGATGGATTTGCTGGATCTGGCAGTGGTATTTTAGCAGAATTGATGTATTCCAACAAGTGATCGTGTGGGATGAACAAAACAATCCAAAACAATGCATTCTTCGCCCATACAGAAAATATTTTGTTCGCGAAAGTGCAATAAATAAAATTATGTATTATCGCGAGAAATTATATGACCCAACTAAACTTAGAACTTATAAAAAGAATCGCATTAATTTCGATTGCACCGATTATATGCATTTAGTTGACTTGGATAATGACGACATCTTATTTCAACCTCCATTTACTGCAAACATCCCACATGATCACTTGTTGGAATACATCAATTCTGCTAAAATACCACTGAGGTATAAGACCACTATATGAGGCTAAGTACATGGCTAGTTTGACTCTCTTTTTTGAAATTAAAAATAAATTATAAGTTAAATAAATTTAAAAAAAAATTATAAAATTTGTTGTAAAAAGATGAATCAGAATTGACTCCAACATAATTGGAAAACGCGTATGTTTTTTTTTAAATACATTAAAATGTCTGAAATACCTCGAAATACCTTATGTACCTCATAGTGAAATCTTTAAACTATACGGCGCGAGCTAGGAATTCATTTTAGACACATGGTTTCATGGTGAAATTTTCTTAGAATTCTTCGTAGATTCCGATTATGGGGGACGATTTTTGCGAAAAAAAATTGACCCGCCCTACTGCACACTGAAAGTTTCAGGTATTCGGGATGGCACAGACAAAAGCAAAAACAAAGGATTTTGTAATTATTGCAAGCTGAGTGATCATTATGTTACAACTTGTTTCAAATTTAAAGATTTACCTATCGACAAGCGCTGGGAGCATGTTTCTAAAAATGGCTTATGCATCCC
This sequence comes from Drosophila bipectinata, assembly GCF_030179905.1. Taxonomy (NCBI): domain Eukaryota; kingdom Metazoa; phylum Arthropoda; class Insecta; order Diptera; family Drosophilidae; genus Drosophila; species Drosophila bipectinata. The sequence continues at coordinate 12,988,489 of NC_091740.1, read as the reverse complement.
TTGCTTCGGTAAAAATCATTTACTAAAAGACTGTTAACGTAAAAGGCAATGCAATATTAATAATTATAGATACAATCATAACAGCCTTTAGCACAAAGACAATTTTGAAAACATAAAAACAAACAAGTCTGACGATGGTGATCAATCAGTTTTCAACAACTTAGAAAAAAACTGTAACGTAAACTTAAGTGCAAGCAAAGTTTTGTTAAAAGTGGTACATGTAACCCTTATAGGACCAAATAATACTATTGACACATATGCTATCCTTGATGAGGCTTCAACCATATCATTGATTGACGAGAACTTGGCTAACAATTTAGGTCTTGAAGGTCCAACCAAACCATTGAAAATGCAACGGACTAACAATGAAGTTTATGAACAAGATAACTCTAAAGTAGTTAGCGTACGCATTAAAGGTATTGGCATGAATACTAAGACACACATGATGAGAAGAGTAAGAACTGTTTCGAATCTTAATTTGCCACAACTAACTTTAGCCATAGACCACATGACAGACAACTTTAAGTTTTTAAAGAATTTTACGCATTGCTCTTACAATCAGACACAGCCAAGAATTCTAATAGGACAAGATAACTGGTCTCTTATAGTGTCCCGCAAACTAAAGTACGAATCCTTTAGCGGCCCAGTTGCTAGCAACACATTGTTAGGTTGGGTCGTACATTGCTTAACACAACCTGAAAGACTTCTTGCTGAGACCAACCATACCTTTCACGTAAGTTAATATTTTCCCGAAAAGGACGATCTAGATGAACTACATAACCTGGTTAAGTCTTACTGGTCAATTGAAAACGAATTTGCATATTGATATGAATATTGATAACAACACCTTAAAACGAGTTGGCAATAGATTCGAATGCGGACTTTTTTGGAAAAATTATAGCATTTAGCTTCCGGAAAGCTATAAGAACGCTTTCTCTAGCGTCCCACAGAGAAAGCAAGATACGAAAAAAAACTAACCTTTTATCTGCCTCATTTCGGTGTGCAAAATATCAATAAACCCGAAAAATTAAGAATAGTATTCGATGCCGCTTCTAAAAGTCATAACTACTGCTTAAATGATTTCTTATTACCCGGACCCGATCTTTATACTCAACTATCTTCAGTTCTCATGAACTTTTTTTTTTTTCTTTTATAGCTTTGCTTTTATTTATTGAATCTACTCTTAATTTTGAGACTAACAAAAAGTTGACGAATCTTAACATTAAAATTTAACTAACAGTATACTAAGACTGTATTCTGGTTGCGCGTCCCTCAGGTCGGTCACTGGGTGGGTAAGTCATTGCGACGAAGGCGTGAATGGTTGCTCAACCTTGTTAGACCTCTCGCCAGGTGGTTAGGGTGCACCGATAGCTTGGTTAAGTACTTTACCTTCTGTTCTGCGATCGCTTCTTTGACTGGTAGAATGTTTACGTCGCGGTGTATGTTTTCGTTGAGAACGTACCACGGTGCCCCGGTGATTGTTCTCAAGATCTTCGACTGAACTCTTTGAACTATGTCAATGTTGCTATTGCTGGCGTTCCCCCATAACTGGGAGCCGTACGTCCATATAGGTTTTAGTACCGAGTTGTACAGCAGGACTTTATATTCAAGGCTAAGAGGTGACCGAGCGTTGATAAGCCAATGAAGGCCGCTGGCTTTTAGCTTTAGGTGTGTTCTTTTGGCTTCAATGTGCCGGCGCCATGTGAGTCTTCTGTCGAGATGTACTCCTAGGTAGAGTAGAGTAGAGTGTTGTTTAATGTTATCGGCGGGCAGTTTTGCCTGTTCAGAGTGAACGTAACATGCTTGCATTTTAGTTCGTTCACTTTAATTCGCCAATCTGACAGCCATTTTTCGACATCGACCATATGATGAGCTAGTTGCGCAGTTGCTTGAATCGGGCATTTTGAGCGGCTAAGCATAGCTGTGTCATCGGCAAACGTGGATGTTGTTAGACGTGAGCATGTCGGGATATCTGCTGTGTAGAGGACATATAATATTGGCCCTAGCACGCTGCCTTGAGGAACTCTAGCTCCAACAGTGTAATCATCGGATATAGCGGTGTTGCACCTCACGACAAATTTTCTGTCGTGAAGGTAAGACTCCAACATCTTAGGGGAGCTGTAGGGGAGCATTGTCTTGATCTTGTACATTAGACCTTCCAGCCAGACTCTATCGAATGCTTGAGAGACATCTAAAAATATGGCAGTACAGTACTCCATTTTTCGAACGCGTTCCGAATTTCGGATGTTATCCGGTTGACCTGCTCAATTGTTCCATGCTTTTCACGAAACCCAAATTGGTGTGACGGGATTCCTTCCTGGATTCTCAGGTATGTGTTTATCCGAGTCATTAGGCATTTTTCAAAGAGTTTAGATAGGCAAGAGAGTAGGCTTATAGGTCTATACGACGTGGGGATAGTGTGGTCTTTTCCCGGCTTTGCTATCATTATTATAATTGACTTTTTCCATCTCACTGGAAAGTGGCCAAGTTTTGCGATGGCATTAAATAGCTGGGTGAGAGTGCAAACGGCGCAGTATGGGAGCTCAATGATCATTTTGGGAGTTCTGAGGTCGCAGTCCGGGGATTTTTTCGGATTCAATTGTCGTTTGATGATGTTAACGGTTTTGTTTGGGCGAAACTCAATCGGCTCATGTTGAGGCTGGGGCTCATCTGATACAGTCGGCAAATTAAACGCATTGGTGGCAGGATTTGGTTGGAAGACATTTTTAAAGTGTTTGGCAAACGTGCTGGCTCTGTCTGCGTCGCTGCGCGCCCACCCGCCTATGAAATTTCTAATAGGCATCACGGTTTCTTTCGGTGAGCTTAGAGTTGGGTGAGCTCTCCATAGTGAGTGTTTCGAACTGTTAGTTGAAAATTGCACTAAGTAGCGGCGGTGGACATACGTTTCTTCTTGCTGTAGAGCTTGATCAAGTTGACGTGAGGCATGTTTGAAGCGTTGCTTAGCAGATGGCGATCTGTGACATTGCCATTCTCGACGTAAGCGTCGCTTTTCGAGGACGAGCTGTTCGATTTGTAGATTTGTCTTCTTTTGAATGCGTTGTGTGTTTATAGTTTGAGGTGTTGAAACTCGAGCTGCAGAGACGAGTACAGACTCCAGCGAATTAACAAAACTGTCTACGTTGGCTTCGTCGCTGAGGTGAGGACTCAGCTCAATGTGTGAGCTGATGTACTTCCTGTACTTAACCCAATTGGTTTTATGTGAGGTCAGATTTGATGATTGATCCCATGTTCCTGGGTGTTGGAGTAGAGTAAAAAGGACAGGCGAGTGATCAGATGAAAGATCCGAAAGGCATTCGGCGCTTATCAGATTTTTAGGAATGTTTTTGGTAATCGCTAAGTCAATTAAATCGGGAAGTTTTTTTGGGTCTGCCAGCCAGTATGTTGGTGTGCCAGAAGAAGCATAGTCTAGCTTGTTCTTAGCTTTGATAATTGCATTATAGAGCTGCTTTCCCTTTGGGGTCACGAGACGAGATCCCCAGTGTGTGTGCTTGGCATTGTAGTCTCCTGCTGCTATGAAGTGGTCTCCGAGTGAGTTGAAAAACTGCATAAACTCATCTTCGGCTATGATGAAGCGTGGGGGGCAGTATACGGCAGCTAGAGTTAATTGCTTGCCAGTATTTAGGTGTATATTTATTGATGTGGCCTGTAGGTAGTTTTTTGCAAATTTCGTATGATAATGGTGCTTGATACGGCTTCTGATTAAAATTCCAGTCCCGCCGTGTGCTTTACTGTCTGGATGATTTGTTCCATAGAATGAATATCCTCGTAGTTGGAAATTGTATCTGTTCGTAAGATGTGTTTCTGAAAGCAGCATTACGTCGATTTGATTGTCTAGTAGGAATTGCGCTAACTCGAGTTTATGCTGCGAAACGCCGTTAGCGTTCCATGTAGATATTCGTAGGGAAGTCATTATTTGGATTGTTGTGAAACCAGCATTTGTATTAATAGATTTTGGTTTCGCATTAGATCTTGCATAGTTGTACGCATAAACGACATGAACTCCGTAAGGCTTTGTTGTAGACTGCATATCATAGCTTCAAAGTTACTTTTTGGCTGCTCCGGAAGTTGATACTGCTGAGCCGTGTTCGGTTCTTGGTGTGCTGATTGCGGCAGTCAGCTTTTTGAGGCTGGGGTAGCCAGTCCTGATTTTAAAGCGCCTGCGTATTGTACATTTTTGTCAGAGTTTATAAGTCTTGGTGAGGATCTGGCTGCAGTCGAGAAGAAGACTTCAGGGTTTGACCTGGAGGCTATGAACTGATTATTTTGGGTGCGGGCACTAAATCCCCACTGGTGGATGCGACTTTTCAGCTCCTTATAAACTGGGCAACCTCTATAGTTAGCAGTGTGATTTCCACCGCAGTTGCCGCACTTTTTCGAGTTTTGGTCATCGTTGCTCGCTGGGCAGTGTGCGGAGTCATGAAGCTCACCACAAACAACACAAACTGGGCGCAGTTTACAGTAAGACCTTGTATGGCCATATTCTTGGCAGTTCGCACATTGTACCGGGCCATTGCGTTTGTGCGGCTCCTCAACTTTAATTCTGCGGTGCAGCAGGAACTGAAGATTGTATATAGGGTGCACTTCGTATTTCTTGAGGGGCTTAATTTGTGGTTCGAGTTCAACCTTAAAGAGTGGCTGCGGCTTTCTATCCCTGTTAGAGATATTGAACACTGTCTTAGCGCTAAATCCCTTCTCTTGTAGCGCCTTTGTTATCTCTGCAGGCGGTACTTCAGGCTCTATGCCCTTAAGTACGACTTGCAAGCCCTTGCTGCTTTTTAGCTGATACGTGTAAAAGCTTTTTTTTTTGTCGGTGAGATATTTCGATTATACTCTGTAATTATCTTCAGACTTCGTTTGAACTTTGGTTTCCTGGATGTTGCCCTTTACGAGTGGTATTATGTGGAAGTTGTCTTTGCCAATGAGCTCTATAATTTTGTTGACAAGAACGTTGGAAATTTTTTCTCGTATGTATATTGGCGGGGGCTTAGGCTTCCTTTTTTCGACTTCTGTAGATTCGGCGTCATCCTCATAGTCTGCCAAGATTTTAAAACGGTTTGAGTTCGTGGCCGTTTCTATTGCGGCTATGTTAGCATTGCCACGGGTTATTTTGCGTTGAGAGTTAAGGGAGCTCAGCTTTCTTTTGATTTGGATGTAGCGATCCATACCAGTCTGCACAGCCGGCTTAATATTTTCTTTGTTTTTGTTCTCTTTTTCGGGCAGCACAGCGGCAGAAGTATCAATGTTTGAGCTGCTAGCTGATGACGTCGATAAACGCGCTGTCGTTACAGTAGCGGTTGTTGTTGTTGTTCCGGTTGACGTTGTCAAAGAGGTTGCGGTGCTAGTTACTGCGCTCTTTGGCTGCAGAGACATCGATGGTAGCGAGGAGCAGCAAGAACGCGCTCTCACGCTCTCTACGTTTAAGAATTCGGCCAAGTTTGGGGTAATTGACCGTGTTTGGGATGAGCTTGCATTACTTTCGGTTGCTTTGAAAGTGAAGTAAGCGTTGTTTCTTTGTACTGAGAGCCGTCTCTCGTCTTGCTCACGTTGACGTTGTGTGCTAACGTCGTTTAGACTCATTGCAAACGAGGTTGATATTGTTCGAGTTTTAAATGTTATGTTTTATATTAATTAATTAATTAATCAATATAAACATTAGCGATTTCATCGATGAAAGCGTCTTTTCGCGTTGTTGTTGATTTACGAAACCAGTCACTGCACTTTTTTGATATTGTTGAATAGTTTTTTTTTTTCCCGGAGCACAATAAATACACGTCTTCATGCGACGACGATTCGGGATGAAATAGCCTTTGTAGGAGATATAAAAGAAATGTTTTTACAAATTCAAGTACCAGAAAAAGACAGACAAGCTCAAAGAATTTTATGGAGAGGGAATAAAAGACATGACCCTCCGGACGTTTATGAAATTCAAGTTTTATTTTTTGGAGCAAAATGAAGTCCGATTATCGCACAAGTTAGAAATCACAACGCAAATGAGTTTAAGGAATAGTATCCGAAAGCCTGTAAAGACATATTATTAAATAATTATATGGACGACTACTTAGACGGAGCTGATGACATAGACAGCGCCGTTCAACTGATTAAAGACGTATCATTTGTTCACAAACAAGGCGGATTCCAGATGTGTAACTGGATATCAAATTCAGTAGAGGTTCTCAACCAAATAGATCCCCTCAATTGTCACAACAAAGCTCAGGCTTCGCCCAAAATGAAAACACTAACAGAAGAACGTGTCTTGGGGTTAATATGGAATTACGAAAACGACACATTTACCTATAATCTATAATTTACTAAATCACATAATGAAATAGTAAACACATCCCGACGACCAACTAAGCGTGAGGTCCTGATAATTACAACGTCTATCTTCGACCCATTAGGTTTTTTGTCAAACCTTCTTATAACAAATAAGATACTTTTACAATAAGATACTTCTTATAACAAATAAGATAAGATAGTGGTATTGGCTGGGACGACGAAATAATAGACGAGCATTTTGTGATTTGGAAAACGCTCTGCGAATCATTCCAAAAAAACAAAAACTTTGCAATACCAAGACTTATGACAAAATTACTTTTAAATGATTGTGACATTCAGCTACATATATTGTCTGACGCCTCCAAATATGCATACGCGGCATGTGCATACATTCGTTTTAAAAGAGATCGGTCCATCGATTGTATGTTAATAACAGCCAAGTCAAGAGTCGCTCCCCTTAAGCCTATGTCAATCCCAAGGCTGGAATTACAGGATGCCTTGCTAGGAGCTAGAATGAGCAAATCATTATTAAAATCGTTACAATTACTCATAAGTAAAGTTTATTTATGGACGGACTCTCAAATTGTTCTATACTGGTTAAAGTCTAGCAGCAAACGATTTAAAACCTTTGTAGCTCAGCGTTTAGGGGAAATAAAAGAAGCAAATAATGTCGGCAACTGGAGATACGTTTCTTTTAAAACAAATCCTGCGGATGAAGCAACGAAGTTTACAAAGGTAGACTTTAATGCAAACAATTTATGGATAAAAGGGCCGGAATTCCTGTACAAAGATATTGTCGAGTGGCCAAAAAGTGAAATAACCTCAGAAGACGACTCCAACGAATATGTAAATGCCATGACTGAAGCAAAACATGAACCGATTCTACCTGATGTGTCAAAGATTTTCTAGTTGAACGAGGTATTTACGAACAACAGCTTGGTTACTACGATTTGTGAACAATTTCAAAGGTAATAAAGAACATCCAGCTTTTGGCGAACTTACAGCAAAGGAATTGAATAATGCCGAAGACGTTATTTACAAAAAGATACAATCTGATTCCTTTCAAGCTGAAATTCAAAATGTACAAAAAGGAAAAGCTATAGGGAATTCAAGTCGTCTAAAATCATTCCCACTGCATTTATCCACTGATAGATTGCTTAGATTGAAAGGTAGATTGGATAATTTAAATTATGATGATTACGACATGAACGCTAAAAATCCGATTCTATTGAGTAATGACCAACCAATAACTACACTTCTAATCTATTCATCAAAAAAACTGTCACTTGTACCGAAACCGTCATTTCCAATTTGCGAATGAAATACTGGATAATAAAATGTAGAAATTCGGTCAAGAAAATAATTCGTAATTGCCAATTTTGTAAAAATAGGCGTGCCAAACCACAGACTGCTTCAATAGGACAACTTCCAAAATGTAGAATTGAACCAACCGAAAGAGCTTTTTTAAAAATTGGTTTAGATTATATTGGTCCCATCGAGGTGTTGGTAAGCAGGAGTCATGTAAAACGATATGGGGTAATTTTTACTTGTATGGCCACCCGGGCTGTTCATCTAGAAATAGCAGAGGACTTTTCTTGCAACTCATTTATGCATGTCTTTCGTCAGTTCGGTTTCCGTCGTGGTTTTTCAATAGAATTATATTAAGACAATGGAACCAATTTTAAACGAGCAAGTAAGGATCTTAAATTGATTATAGATAATTGGTCAAAAAACGAAATGACTCAATTCTTGTCCCAGAAAAATTGCACATGGACATTCAATCCCCCTTTGTCGCCTCATATGGAAGTAGCATGGGAAAGATTAATTCAATCAGTTAAGAAATATTTATGTTTTGTACTTATGGAACGATTTCCAAAGGAACATACCCTTAAAACATTATTTTGCGAAATTGAATTCATGATGAATAGTCGTTCTCTTTTGTTTGTGTCTTCTGATTTACCGGATTCTGAATTAATTACGCCAAATGACTTGTTGATCGGACCGAACTATAGAGAATCTTTCCACTGTTATATATCGGATGGAGACATGAAATTGTTAAACATGTGGAGGGCTTCTCAAAGACTGGCTGATATTATTTGGGTTAAGTGGAGAAAAGAATATAGATTTCTATTGTGCAGCCGCAAGTGGGTTAAAAAATTTGATAATTTGAAAGAAGGTGATATTGTGCTGGTCATGGATCCAGATTTACCAAGAAATGTTTGGCCAAAACTAAGTAAGTATTGCCAAATTGAATTATCTTACAAGGCAATACTTGGGAGGAGAATGTTATATTAATATTACTATTTCTTATTATTTGAATTTAAAAAGATGACAACGGGAAGAGACAGTGTTCAAAAATACCTTGTTAAGTTCCAAAAGATTAATTAAAAAAACAAGAAAGGAAAGCTAACTTCGGGCGGAGCCGAAGTTTATATACCCTTGCAGCTAAAACCGGATATATATCGCAAACATCGGATTTAGTTGGCCGATCCTTATTATTATACCTTAAGGGTATAATAAGAATGGTAACACTAAAAATAAGTTATGTATATAAGTATGTGTGAAATAAAGCGGTGTAGACAAAAATCCAAGTCAAAAGCCTGCGTATTATTTTCGGTCATTCGATCCGGATATTAATATATAACTACAGGTTAACCCCCAACAACACGAAAGTTGGCAATGATTCAGCCTCAGCATGAATTGGTGGTACAAATTAGAGGTCTGCATGAATAGCTAAAAAACGACATTCAAATGCACAGCCTCGAAAATGAATTGAGTGAGATAGAATGCTGAGACGAAAATTAATGAATGAGTGAGTGCGACTGTGTAGGTCTCACTCGCACAACATTCGGGGGATAAAAACCGAATTGAATGAGTTAGAGTTACAGTTCGCATTCGAATTGTTTCGAATGCATTCTTGAATGTACGATACAACTATGCATATTTGCCTGTATTTTTAGACGCTGATAATAAAATAATTCAAAAGTGAATTAAGTCATTGATTTTTTTTCCAGAAATATTCATTATTATGCTGTATATTTTATTTTACATATTTTACTTATATAAATGTAAAAATATTTTCAATATTTATGAATAAATAATTTTCCAGCACAATTTTGCCGCTAAAAAAATTTGCAAAATAATTTAATTTGGAAAAACTAAACAATAAACACTAAGAAAATAATAATAACAGTTAAAAACCAAAGTAAAAAAACACTCTATCATAATTCACCTTTCGGTCAATTCCCTCATTATTAAGGAAGTATTTAAGAAGCGTTTTGCGCAACAGAAGAAAATAAATGAATGCATAGAGTGTGTTAAAAACCATTCGAGACATTCGGCTGCATTCCTCATTCCAAAAGCACTCTTTTTACTTCCCACACCAACTCACTCTGTTTCAAAGCAAGAAAATGCCCATGAGTTACAATGCTTTCTCACACTCTCACTCCCTCTCATTCAATTCGTTGTGTCTCTTGCACTCATTCATTCTATTCCATTCGGATGTATTCTATGGCTGAGGCAATAAGAATGTATTCCGGCAGACCTCTAGTACAAATTAGATGGCAACGCCGTGCATAAAAGTTGAATCTTAATAAAATTCCAATCAGCGATTTTGGGAATAAATTTTTCGGTTCTTATTTAGCGATTGTAAATGAAGAATTTAAGTTTATCTATCGCGTTGCTGGGTTTTTCACTTTTTGTGAAAGTTTGACCAGACGAAAATACCTAATCTTATCGGGCTGGCATCTCTACTAAAATAAAATCACGAAATGATATGTGTCGCATAAGCAGGGGTTATTTCTATGTCACGCATTCAAGAAATCGTGCTTGCCATCGTATAAATATAGAAATAGTGTTAAACGTAGTCAAGATTATATTGATATTGGGGGCTGTGCAACCTGAGGGCATGCTTATTGTACCTGTTGCATTTATGCCAGAGGTCGGCACGGCCCTATCTCGGGGGCATAGAAAATTTATCTTCCCGAGCTCTGCCACACACACACAGTATAAATGTGTGAAACGTCATGCTCACAGCCTATGTACTTCCCAGCCAACCAGCGGAGTCCGCACGGTCCTCCGTTAGGATTCCCTGTGCGGACCGCAAAGCCTCCTAGGGACGCTCCTAAAAGTGTCCGGAAGAGCATGTTTTTGGGAGAAAAGTGTCATTTCAAAATATATGAAAACAGTGTGCCCTGCGGACTCCTAGAATAAGTAATTTCGGAGTCCCAGAATGCTCCCTTAGATAAACCGCAGGGACACCGTGCGGACTGCTTTCTTTGCTTCCAATTATTAAGAAAAGGAGTCCTAAAATCATCCAAAGATAACCTAGGCGGAGTACTTTGGGATTTTGTTTGTGCACCTAAAATTTTCCGTAGAGAAGTCCTTTTTTGTGCACCTAAAATACTCCGTAGAGGAGTCCCTACGGTTTCTCAAAATGCTTATGTAGGAATGATAAGTAATTCAATTAGTAATGAACATTTAAACATATTTTTAATTAAACTACATTTTGTTAAATTTTTTTGTTAAGTTTATTTAAATTGCGTTCTTTTGCCGTCTGAAACCATTTTGCGCTGGCTCGACCAAATTCTTTGTTTGCTCCTACAAATTTTGAAGGCTCCCATAAATGCGTTGGTGATTGCCATCACATCAACAGCTTTCTTTTTCGGTGTCCCTTTCCAGGAGTATAACGACGTCGCGCGTCATTCAAAATTTTGCGCCATATTATTCGAATGAATTTTGACGGATCGCTTGCCTCTTGCCGGATAATTTCATTTTGAAATTTGTCGCTAAGTTCAGGCAATTTTTTAATTGTTCCTCGAGCTTCTCAAACGCCTCGACTGTTTTAAACGGACTTTGCAGAATGGGCGTTTCTTTTTTTGGCGTTATCAACTTTTTTGTGATTTTTTATTATCATCTTTGAGCTTTTCAACTCGATGGGTTAAGTCTGAAAAAAATGAAGTTCATAAGTTATATTTTTTTTAAAAAATAAGGTTTTTAAACAAAGTGAAGCAAACCTTTTAATGTGTTTTTAATTTCGATGGTATTTTTTAAAATTTCTTGCAGCAAATCTGTGAAAGGGAACGATTATACATACTATATTATTTAAATTTTAATTAATATCATTAACTATCTTACCAGTGTGTTCAAGTCTCGTCGAGTTAATATTGGGTTCCAAACTTCTATGAGAATCATTTAATGGCATATTCTCTTGGTCATCTTAAAAGCAAGAAATGGTAATTATGGATTATACGTACCATATAATATAATATATATGATACACTTACCATTGAATTTCGATGTTGTGGGTCATTGAATTTCGATGTTGTGGGCTATGTGTACAATTTTCGTCACTTAACATAAGTGACTGTGAACAAAATAAATGTACCAAACTGGACTTTAATGGCTCGTAAAAAAAATCTTCAAGATTTAATACTTGGTTTGACTGAACAACTAAGCACTTTGTTCCATGCTCGATTAATTTTATTTTAAAAATGTGCGATCCCACCATATAAAAATTATTAGGAAAATGTATAGAATAGAAAAGTGTATTTGCCTGAATTAAAATTATATAACCACGCGAATCTTTTTTTAAAATAGAACTGAAAAGTTGTGTTCTTTTTGGACAGTTAACGCTCATTTCAACAATGCGATTATACATTTGGCTGCTTACGTTTGTTCCGTTTTCAACCACTTGTTTCACTTTATATAAGAAGCTCTCAAATTTAAATGCGCTAAAAGAATCTAATGTATCTCTATATAAAAAAACCTCGTCAGAGAGATGTAGCAAGCAGTGGAAATTATATTTTAAAAAAATGGGACTGTAATGAGTGGTCAATAAATCCACAAAGCTGTAAAGCAGTGCTTTGGCACACGCATTTTTTGTAATACAATATTCTGGACTAAGAAGTATACGAATGCCAACGTTTAACTGCAGAAAATGTTCATAACGTGCCTTTGTCAATACATTTCTAAGTACCACTGGACCGGTATACAAAAGAAATTGCCGAAATTCAGTCGCTTTCCATCGCTCTAGTTCAGAAGTATTTCTGGGTTTCCTGTTAAACTCTTTTCCCATGCTATTTTTCAATGATAATAAGTTTTCATTGAGAAGGACTATTTTTTCTGTTGTGAGAGAATAGTCTTGACCTTTTTCTTTTAGCCATGTTACCATCAATGTTTTTACTATACCGAGACAAACTACATGCATATAGTCCAACGCGAATGTGTCAACTATATTTATTGGCAACTCTTCAATTTTTAATGCGCCATTAATCTTGTGATAGTTTGTGTTTTTTTTTTTGCTGGAAATTCCTCGTTAGTACGTATCGGCGATATTTCAGGCTTGAAAATAATTCTATTCTTGTAAGCTTCACCCCGCTGGTGACATTTAACGCAACTGAAATAACCGGAATGACCTTTGACACCAAGCATATACGAACGCGCCGGTGCATCACAAATGAATGCTCTTATTTGCACTTCAAAATTTTCCGATTTATAAGTAAACCCATTTTGAAATAGTTCTTTCATTTCCGAAACGAAGTCTGAAACAAAGTCATCAACGTTTGGAGGCTTGCTATCACCCACAAAAGCACCCGCAACAAGCACTGGAGAAGTATTGTTCACATTACTTAAAATAGTCCACACTTGCCGCTTTGAACTTTTATATAAAGGTAGTCCATCTACATTGACATTAAGCCTTATGGTTTTTTTTTGGAAATGTATTTTTTTCAAAGAAATCTGTTAAGCAATCATTGACACCTTAATGAACATAACTTCCACTTCCCATCACAACGCTAGGCCCTTGCCTTGGAGTTTTTTTAAGGGATCGATAGTCGGCACTTAACTTACAGCAATAGCGACGTAAAATTTGTAAAAGCCCATTAATGGCAGATCCTGAAATATTAAATAATATTCACCACTCTGCTAACTCTTCCTTTAGTTTTGACGAGAATCCGTTTGACTCGCAATCGTCTACTCTTTCGTACTCTTCATCTTCTGCGCCCGAGCTATCGCTGAAATTTACCCCTTCAGCACATTCTATGGTGAAAACGGGGTCTGAGATAATATTATTTGTCAATAAATCCCCGCTTACTTCAATGATTGCTTCATTTCGAACGTTGCTGTTGTCAGTTAACGAAGCTATTATTCTATTCGATTGTTTTTCTACGAGTCTTCGTTTGTAAATTTTTAACAAATTGTGTAAACACAAAACAATCAATAAATTTTAAAAACGCACGCACCACGTGGAATCGAAAATTTGCACTGACTAACTTGCATAAAAGAAGAACAAAACGCACAAAAAGAAAAGAAAACAAAACGCACAAAATAATAACGGAAGATTGCACGAGAAACATATGAAAAATAGAAGAGCAGCAAAGAAAAGCTCTGAAAACGCTCCGAGACGGTGGGACTTTGGGAGCCTTTTTTATTCTTTGCTTCGGAGGGCTCCGCAAACACTCCGAAGAGGTGCTACATTGGGACTCCTTTTTCGCTCCATTTTCGGAGCGCTCCGGAAACACACCTTTGCGGTATAAATTTGGGAGTCCGTTAACACTCCTAGTTCGGAGCGCTCCGCATATGGTTGGCTGGGTTTCTGCTATTCGTTACTAACACTAATGCGGTAAAATCATATCAATGTATTGGGGTGCCGACCACTGCTTTATGCTAATGACGGTGGATGACATTCCGTTGCGTACAGCCTGAAGTTCCATTTTGTCTTGTTTCCAAAGATCCCTTGGTTAAATTGGTAGATTTTCAAAAATATCTTGCTGGAGTCCACTCTGCATCTGCTGTTGGAATTTGGAAGTAAACTCATTTGAGCTGTGAGGATAACAAACGAAGGCTTCAGCTGTGGGGCCTGTTACTTTCCTCGTTACTTGTTGGTAATGGTCATCTGTTGCTCTAAAGCTCTTGTGCGATTGGTAGTAGCTATGCTTTCCTTTCTCACCACGTCAATGGTAAAGTTGACAATGGAGGTTTGGTTTTAAAGCATCGGAAGAGGAAATTGTTTGGCATCGCCATAAAATTGAATTTGATCTCCATTAAAAAGCTTTTGACGTTGCATAATAAGACCAGTTCGTACTACACCATTACTGCAGATACTGCGCCAAACAGTTTCTGCGTTCATTTTTATCTTCATCAGCGCGGCAGCAACTGCCGACCCAAGGATTGTGGCCGAATGACGTGCGAATAGCGGGGATAGATCCGAGAGTAAAGAAATTTGTAGAAAGAGTGCTACTCAGAGAGGCGTAAAGAAGAAAACTTTTAAAATTGAAAGGGATTTGAAAAATTTTTAAGGGATTAAACCCTCAGCAAAAAGTAAAAAGAAATTTAAAAAAAGGAATGCAAGAAAGGAAAGCTAAATTGGAACGGATGGAACCGAAGTTGATATAAAATTTTATTATAAAACCCATTTATTATAATACATAATTTAAAAAAAGTTCCAAGCTTCTATGTTTCAAAATACAAAGTTTTAAGTTGATAGCTTTAAAACTGAGATACTTGTTTGGATAGAAACAGACAGACGAACAGAAGGACATGCTCATATCAATTCAGGAGGTGGTCCTGATCAAAAATACATATTCTTTATAGGGTCGGGGATTTATCCTTCACTGCTTTGCACACTTTTAACAAAAATTATGATACCCTCTGCAAGGGTATAAATATAGTTGCGACCGATCCCTTGAAACCATCTACAACAATGTGCAAGTGCCATTAGCGGGCCAGCGGGCAATGCATTGGTCTAGCTGATACGTAGTTTTAGGATCTTAAAGACTTGAATTTATTTTGTCAGGGAAAAAACCCTTAGAAACCTAAAGCTTGCTAATCTTTTTAATGAGAACTATACTATTTTGTGGTATACGTATAGTATATTCAATGCAGGAAGAAGTATTTTTGTAATGTCTTGTTTTTAAAATAAAATAAAATAAATGATTTGAAAAATAAATTAAATTAACAAAAAAGAATAAAATTAACAACAAACAAAAAATGTAAGAAAAAGAAAATTCTTTATTAAAAAATTAAAAAATAAAAAATAAAACTAATCAAAAAACTAAGATTATTTAATATTTTACTGAACTTTATAAAAAACAAGAAAGGAAAGCTAACTTCGGGCGGAGCCGAAGTTTATATACCCTTGCAGTTAAAACCGGATATATATCGCAAACATCGGATATAGTTGGCCGATCCTTATGGGAATAGGAATATATAATCCAATTTATTACAATACAAAATCTAAAAAAACTCCCAAACTTCTATCTTCAAAAATACGAAAGTTGATATTTCTACCAAATACCATTTCCGATCGTTCAGTTATATGGCAGCTATGGGATATAGTCGGCCGATCCTAATGAAATTTGGTAGGTTGGATCAACTGACTAAAAAAAGAATCTGTATTAAATTCCAGCTTTCTATCTTCAAAAACACGAAAGTTGGGTCATTTCCGATCGTTCAGTTATATGGCAGCTATAGGATATAGTCGGCCGATCCTTATGAAATTTGGCATGACGTAAAGTTTTGCCAAAAATAGCTCTCATGTCAAATTTGAACTCTCTAACTCTAAAAACACCAAAGTTATACCATTTCCGATCAATCAGTTATATGGCAGCTATAGGATATAGTCGGCCGATCCGGGCCGTTCCGACTTATATACTGCGTGCAAAGGAAAGAAGGGTGTGTGCAAAGTTTCAAGACGATAGCTTTAAAACTGAGAGACTAGTTCGCGTAGAAACAGACAGACGGACAGACGGTCAGACGGACAGACGGACAGACGGACATGCTCATATCAACTCAGGAGGTGATCCTGATCAAGAATATATATACTTTATAGGATCGGAGATGTCTCCTTCACTGCGTTGCACACTTTTGACCAAAATTATAATACCCTCTGCAAGGGTATAAAAATTCAAAAGCAGCAGCACAATCAGCACACAAAAATCCGAGCGTGAAAAGCACGTAAGTTTAGCCGACAATTTTCTGAAAAGAAGAAATTTATCGCATCGTTCTGTCAAAATCGACAAACACAAAAAATCGTTCAACTAGGCAACTCAACAACAAAATACTTTCGAATGTAGAATAATGGAAAGGATTTTTAACAAAATATTTTATTTGACAATAATTTTTTAAAAAAGTTTAGGTCCACGAAGATCCTAGAGGCTTTAATAGGTATAGTTATTACATATTACGTATAGATTTACATATACATGTATGTATACATATGTATAGCAAAGCTGCCGCTGTGTGCCAATAATTTTCGTTGGGTGGGAATGGGTTTTATGAACAAGTAAAAAGACTATCGGGTATCTTATAGTCGGAGACTTCGACTTTTGCAGTTGCTCATCCTGGTTATAACATATGTTAACTCGATTAGCTTTTGAAAAAGCTTAATACCACTTAAATGCGCTTTTCATTTAAAAAATGCTTTACAAAAGCTTTTCAAAAGCTTTATGGATTTGAAGTTGCTAAAAAACTTTAATAAACGCATTTAGTTACTTTACTTGTCTCAAAGTTACTTCAATAATATATCGCTGCTGTATCAAATAATTTAATACAAGTGCTTATTAGGAAAGAACGCTAAAAAAAATGAAGAACTTAATCTTAAAAAACATTATTGTGGCAATACAATTAATTTTCCTGGGCAGAATAAATATTACTGTTTCAACAATTTCACAAAATAATAAACATACGATTCCATCGAATGCTCAAAGCTTTGAAAGTGAAAGTCATTTTGTGATAGTTAATGAGTGGAAGTATCTAGACTTTGTGTATCCAACCTTTGTTGATCGTCAAAAGGCCATTCAAAATGGGTAACCTTTGTTTTATATAAATACTTAAAACTTTTTAATTGTAAAAGACCTTAAAAATTATATTTTGAATTCTTTAAATGAATGTTGTTGTCGGTTAAATTATTTAATTTGAACCGGTTAAATTATTAATTTTTAATATATTAAATTTTTTTTTATTTTTGGTTACTATTTCTTTCTGAGTCTTTACTCGAACTAGTCTTATGTTGAATGTTGAAGCTTTTTATGATCGGTAAATTTGATCCCATTTTTGCAATGTAAATTCGGGTCCGTCTTGGGGTAGTTTATGTTTCTAATAATTCTAACAACTTTGTGTTAGTTGTCTAAACCTTTTTATTTTCGGTACTCGTTGAGTAAAAAACTTTTATAATCACCATTGCTCAATTTCTTGAAGAACTGTTTCAATGGAAGCTTTTTTTAAGCACTTAGGCAATATGATTTTTTTTTTAGTTGGTCATATTTATTTTTCTACCAATTTGTTATACCCTTATAAGTCAAAACAACTTTTGAATCTGAAGTCTCAAGACAGACACTGGCTTTTTAATAATATGTTGTATTTTATAGCTTTTGTATATAAAATACCTACCTTTGTAGGCTTATACCATATTGCATTTGTTCCAAAAATGATTTCAAGACGTGGACGTGGCATGCAATTTCGTCACCGGTATTTTAAAATTTAAAATTTTAATTATTACAATTTAAAATATCACTGAAAAATATAGATATATTTTGATTTTTAAGGTTTGTAAATAAAAGTTTTTTTTTTAATTGATAAGTATTAATTATATTTTTATTTTTATACCCTTGCATAGGGTATTTTAATTTTGTCCAAAATAAATTACGAAACTTTCGGTTTTGAAGACAGAAAGTTGGAACTTTGTACAGATCCTATTTTTGGTCAGTTCATCCCACAGATTTCGCGATGGCGGATGAACTCATTCGGGTCTTCCTCAATGCTACGCTCTACAGTAGCAATAGCTTCTTCTGTACGACCCGAACGGCGCCCAGTGGCCAATCTGGGTAACTTAGCGTCAGAGATATAAATTTTAAAAATAATGATAATTTTAAAAAGTTTTGAAATTTTTATAGAGTGTCAACCCAATAAAAAATTAAATTTGGTAATTTTAATTAAGTAAATTTTATTTTTTTTTAAAGGTGTAGTTTTACAAATTAAACAAGTTTCAATTGTCCTAGTCAAAATTGTTTTCTGAGTCAGAATCTGAATTTTCTTCTGGAGCATTGTAAGATAAGATTGTCCATAAAAAGATTTTGGACTTCAATCTCAAAGGAAACTGCCTTGCTCGAGTTATTGGCCGAACTTTTAAAAAAGCTTGTTATTAATGGATCTGACGATACCAACAATAAGTAAAAAAGATCCTTCATTGTGTTTTTGAAAGAGTTTTTAGGCGTGTTGCTCAAGCGAAAATTTCTCAAATCTTTGTTTTGGGCTTCTTCTGACATCATTCCGATCGGAAGTGGTAAATTTTCGATTACATCCGCCCGTGAATCAAAACTTTGTACATTGAGGATGGAATCCAATTTATTATCCTCATCCAAAAGAAACTAATGTTTGGTTAACCAACCCGCCTTATTACTCTCGAAACGCTTCTTATCCATACCTATTTGATTTTTTCATCATTTTATTGCAAAAAATTTTACAAACATTTGTATACCTTTGCAGAGGGTATTATAAATTTGTCCAAAAGTGTGCAACGCAGTGAAGGAGACATCTCCGACCCATCTACAGCTGCCATATAACAGAACGATCGGAAAGGGTATTTGGTAGAAATACCAACTTTGATATTTTTGAAGATAGAAGCTTGGGACTTTTTTTTAGATATTGTATTGAAATTAATTGGTTTTATTGTGAGATTCTCATAAGGATCGTCCAACTATGTATATCCGATGTTTGCGATATATATCCGGTTTTAACTGCTAGGGTATATCAACTTGGGCTCCGCCCAAAGTTATTTTCCAAAATAAATCTGCAAAAATGCCTAAAAACCCTAAAAACACCAAAGGTAGGCCATTTCCGATCAATCAGTTATATGGCAACTAGGGTATAGTCGGCCTAGGATATATAGTGTGTGCAAAGGAAAAAAGGGTGTGTGCAAAGATTCAAGTCGATAGCTTTAAAACTGAGAGACAAGTCCCCGTATAAACAGACCGACAGACGGACAACAGTATATTAACTCAGGAGGTGACCCTAATCAAGAACATATATTCTTTATAGGGTCGGGGATTTATCGAACTGCGTTGCACACTTTTGACAAAAATTATAATAATGCAAGGGTATAAATATAATTGCGACCGATCCCTTGAAACTATATACAAAAATGTGCAAGTGCCACCAGCGGGCCAGCGAGCAATGCGTTGATCTAGCTGATAAGTAGTTTTAGTATCTTAAATATGAGATTTTAATGTATTTTTAAAAAAGTATTGAAAATAATCGCAAATTACTCTCCCTGGGTAAAAACCCTTCGGAACCTATAGCATTACCCAAATTATGTACTTTTTCTAAAGCTTGTTAATCTTTTATATGGGAACTATACTATTTTAGGGAATAAGTATAGTATAGATTTAAAGTATTCTAATATACCACACGGGAAGAAGTATTTTTTAAAAGCTTTGTTTTTAAAATGAAACAAAATCATTGTTTTATAAAATAAATTCTAAACTTTAAAATAAAATTTTAGCCGACAATTTTCTGGAAAGAAGAAATTTATCGCATCGTTCTGTCGAAATCGACAAAAACAAAAAAACGATTTCGGCTCTCAACAACAAAATGTTTTTAAATTGTAGGGATATACCAAATGCCCCTGAAGTAGAACACCAACACACTGCTTTTTGAAGTGAAACTTCTTTAGGCGCGTCGGGAGCCACAAGTCAGATTTAAAAATAGGCGAGTGAAACGGTAAGTTACCGAAATCTGTCAAATGGGCGGGGCCAAGGAGCAGCTACTCCTTCCCACTCTCGCCTATTCGCTCTCTCGTATCGGAAGCGCCGAACATGTGAGGGAGCCACCGAGACGCCGCCTCTCCCCTTCTCTCTCGAATGCCTTTCTTTCTCCCCTGTTTGCTCTATAGCAAACTACCCACGCCGTGCATCAGCCGTTCAGTAAGTGTGAAGCGAGGTTGGGATATTGCGTTGACCTATGATTCACACTGAACGAAGCGATATTCTTAATAGTTTTTAACAATGTCGCTAAATCGAAGGAATATACATACGTATTACGGCTATTGATTTTTTTTTTATTGAGTAACTATTTAGAGGAAATTCAGTGTGTGTTGATGAACAATTGAGTCAAAAATTGAGGCAAAATGAGTCAGAGTGAGACTGATGTGACGCAAACTTGCGCATCAGATGGGACTCACCAACAGATAGTTGTCTCCGATATGCCTGATAAAATACATGGCAATCCAAGATAAATATTTATTAAGTAAATATATCAAATAAATATATCAAAATATATATCACATAAATGTACGATGAAATACATCACGAATGGGGGATTTGAATACATAACCTCGTTAACATGTGGGTTTGAATAATAAATTTACTAAATTAATACGCTTTTTAATCGGAATATAAAATTGATTGGAAAATAAGAAAACTAATATATATGATCTAGGGACGTGATTTCTTCAACGGATTCGAAGGTGGACGCGCTTCAAGCATCAAGTGCAGCAACAAATGCAGAGCCGAAACCCACAATAACGAAATGGGCTGAATACAGTAGGAATAACAGATAGCGTCGAAAGTTCGCACGGCCTCCGAAACCTCCACCTAAAACGCGAGCTGCGATTAAAAAAGCGTCGTCAGAGAACGAAAACCGAAAACGTTAGAAGTTGTTGAAATCGATTGAAACTGGTGCTGCAAACATTATGCCATCAAAAGAAAAGCAACAGCGAAAAGTCCCTCAGCCCAATACGCCTGTTGCTCCAGTCCTTAGCCCATAGAAACATATACAACATACGGTACAGGTGCATCGACAGTCTCAACCAATAACACAAAATGTTGCCAGAAAGACAACAACAGCTCAGCGGAAAAAATCAACTAAGATTAATAATAGAAACATACCTTAAATGGTATGTTCGAAGTGAAGTCTTATAATACATTGATCGGGGTTCTCACGGATTTTTAATAATAATACATAAAAAACAAGAAAGCAAAGCTAACTTCGGGCGGAGCCGAAGTTGATATACCCTTGCAGTTAAAACCGGATATATATCGCAAACATCGGATATAGTTGGCCGATCCTTATGGGAATAGGAATATATAATCCAATTTATTACAATACAAAATCTAAAAAAAGTCCCAAACTTCTATCTTCAAAAATACGAAAGTTGATATTTCTACCAAATACCATTTCCGATCGTTCAGTTATATGGCAGCTATAGGATATAGTCGACCGATCCTAATAAAATTTGGTAGGTCGGATCAACTGACCAAATATATAATCTGTACCAAGTTCCAGCTTTCTATCTTCAAAAACACGAAAGTTGGGTCATTTCCGATCGTTCAGTTATATGGCAGCTATAGGATATAGTCGGCCGATCCGGGCCGTTCCGACTTATATACTGCGTGCAAAGGAAAAAAGGGTGTGTGCAAAGTTTCAAGACGATAGCTTTAAAACTGAGAGACTAGTTTGCGTAGAAACAGACAGACGGACAGACAGACGGACAGACAGACGGACAGACGGACAGACGGACATGCTCATATCAACTCAGGAGGTGATCCTGATCAATAATATATATACTTTATAGGGTCGGAGATGTCTCCTTCACTGCGTTGCACACTTTTGACCAAAATTATAATACCCTCTGCAAGGGTATAAAAATATGGAAACCTTTCATTTAACATGAGAGAGGGCCTCGCATGCATGGAACAACCAACTTAGAAGTTTCACTTCTGCCGTGCGTGAGTCTAACACACCCAGTTTTTTTTAAACCCTTGCAGGAGTATTATTATTTTGTCGAAAAATGTGCAGCGCAGTATATAAAAAAGTATATATATTCTTGATCAGGATCACCTCCTGAGTTCGTATGAGCATGTCCGTCAGTCTGTTTCTACGCGAACTAGTCTCAGTTTTAAAGCTATCGACTTTAAACTTTGCACACACCCTTCTTTCCTTTCCACGCAGTGTATAAGTCGGAACGCGATCGGCCGAATATATCGACGCATTTCCGCAAAAGTATCGTAAGTCGCTTTTTATCGAAATTGAGATTTTAATGCAAAATTGTTAGGCACCTAATGTCTCACTACCCTATGAAATATTATAACTGAAAACCCTATAGTTCCGATAAAAATTAGGTTTCAATTTTATCGTACAGTGCTTTTCAATGTGCGCGCGAAATCATCGTATGTCCATACGATATGTCCATTTTTTGCATGGAAATCCTTCAAACGCACAAAAATAAAGAAATACAACAACAAATGTTTTTAATCGCTTAAAAATCTTATAATTTTGCTTATTGTTTGTAAGAGATTAAATAAAAAAAAAGCTTCTCCTGTAAAATTGGATTTTACAACATACGATACTTTTGCGGAAATGCGTCGATATCCTATAGCTGTCATATAACTTATTGATCGGAAATGCTATAACTTTGGTGTTTTTAGAGTACGAGAGTTCGAATTTTGCATGAGCACTATGTTTGCCAAAATAATAAAACCTGCCAAATTTCATAAAGCCGACTATATCATATAGCTGCCATATAACTGAACGATCGGAAATGACCCAACTTTCGTGTTTTTGAAGATAGAAATTGGAATTTGATACAGATTATATTTTTGGTCAGTTAATCCGACCTACTAAATTTCATAACGATCGGCCATTTCTTATAGCTGCCATATAACTAAAAGATTGGAAATGGTATTATGATCTATGACTAGATCTGCTTCAGATCGCTGCTGGTGTTCGACTGACTCCGCTCTCAACTCGCGATCAGCATTAACTCTCAAAACTCGCTGAAAGAGCAATGAGAGCGATGAGAGCCCAAGAGACAGAGAGAGCCAGAACCGACAACAAGCAGCAACACCGAATTACACTAACAGTAGTTTACAGTTATGCAATACATTTACAGTTAATATATATATATACACTAAGTAGCAATCCTGCTACAATTCGGCCGTCCTGACATTTTAAGATCCCCTGATCTTGTGATATTTTACAATTGATTCTTACATCTATTTGACTTAGATACTACTAGTAATTTATTTACAAAGATTACATAAGATTCGAGCTTCATTTTCATTTGCAATGAAACTACAGACACCTTGATATGGAATACATAACAATTGAAAACCTTCAAAATCGTTTATAAAATACCTATCATTTCTTAAAACTTTGTCTATTACGAATGGACCCTTATGTTTGGGTATTAACTTTCTTGAAACTCCAACAGCACAATCAAAATTTTTAACCACAATATAATCACTTATCTTACCAAATCCTCAGATGTAAAACAACTGCCCCTATCCGAGACGATACAAGTCGGTCTACTGTACAATCTTAAATAACACAGCCACACAAAAAAAAAATATTTTTTCGGGTCTGGAGGTCAGACCATGTTTCCTATATGTTTTCGGGGTCGCTGAATCTAAATCCGAGGTCCAAAAAATCCTAGCACGTCAGGGTTCTGACATAACCTTAAAAAACCTCATACAAAATTATATTCGAGTCCGGGGGTCAGACCATGTTTACTTGATGTTTTCGGGGTCGCTGAATTCGAATCCGAGGTCTTAAAATGTCAGAATGTCAGGGTTACTATATATTTTCAAAAAACCTCATAAAAAATTATATTCAAGTCCAGGGGTCAGACCATGTTTATAGTATGTTTTCAACCGGACTCAAATACAATTTTGTTTGAGGTTTTTTAAGGTTATGACGTAACCCTGACATTCTAGAGTTTTTGATTCGGATTTTGACCTTTGATTCGGATTCAGCGATCCCAAAAACATATAATAAACATGGTCTGACCCCCGGACTCGAATATAATTTTGTATGAGGTTTTTGAGGTTATGTCAGAACCCTGACGTGCTAGGGTTTTTTGGACCTCGGATTTAGATTCAGCGACCCCGAAAACATATAGTAAACATGGTCTGACCTCCAGACCCGAAAAAATTTTTTTTTTTGTGTGGCTGTGTAATCTTTCAAAGCTATGATAACTTCCTTTTCGTTTGTTGTTTTTGTTGCATATGACCTAACATATTTTGTAAACCCTTCGTCTATGACAACAAAAAGATGTTTATTTGACCTTCCCTTAGTGATCTGGCCCGTAGTGATCAATATGTATTATCTCAAATGGTACATTCCCTTTTGGAATGCTGTGTAATAATCCTTCTCTTTTTCCTGACTTTAGTGAAACCGCTACACACCTCAAACCCTTATCAATATGTCTAACAACTTTTTCTTTCACATTTGCAAACCAATAAGTCCTAACAATTGCATCCATAACCTAATATCTACCTAAGTGACCTAACTCATTGTGATATTTATACAGTATCTTGTCTTCCATTTCTTTTGAAACATAAAACAACAATTTTCCATCATTTGCGTTCCTATAAATTATTTCATTTCTCATCTCAAACATTTTATCATCTTCTTTTTCTAACCTCATTCTAATTTTCTTAAACTTTTCATCTTTCGCTTGAAATATAACTAAATTGTTTTCAAAACTCACCTTTTCTACTACACATATGTTAGTATTCCTTCTTAAAGCATCTACATGTTGCATAAGCTTTCCCGACTTATAAACTAACTCAAAGTCATTTTTTTTCAACAAATCATATAATGGTTTTGCAATCCTCGAAAAATCCTTTATGAATCTTCTACAGTATGAACGCAATCCCAAAAAGCTTCCAACTCCTTGCACTTTGTTGGGAACTGCTTCAATTCCTTTCAAGCGACCCCGAAAACATATATTAAACATGTTACAAAAATAATTTTGTATGAGGTTTTTTAAGGTTGTGTCAGAACCCTGCCGTGCTAGCGTTTTTTGGACCTCGGAATTGGATACAGCAACCCCAAAAACATATAGTAAACATGGTCTGACCTCCAGACCCGAAAAAATATATTCTTTTGTGTGGCTGTGTTATCATTGTCGAAGGTCGAGCATTGTAATCGATAGGTAGAATCAGTATTGGTGGGAAAATATAGTATTTCTTAAGTTATTCGATCTTGGAAGGATTTCTTGGCCCGTTTCCCTTACAATAGAGTAGTCGCAGCCAGCGACATAGAGGGCGCAGCTAGCGCCAAACACTCGCTGAGAGTCGCAGCCAGCGACAGGGAGACGCAGCCAGCGTCAGTTGAGGAGACCGCAGCTATCGGTCAGGAGGCACAAGGAGCCGCATCCAGCGGCTAGAAGGCAGAGGTCCGCCATGCGCTGGAGCGCTGGGGCAGTGCCATATTTGGATCTGAGATGCAGCATTCCCCAGGAGGAGTTCCCGGCTGAACGGAGGGGAAGCCACCCCTACAACAACGCGAGCGTATCGGCAGCCAGCGAGTAGTGGAGCAGAAAACCGGCCGCTGGTGAACGGTTTTTTCCCCCAGCCACTACGGTGACTACAGTAGCGTCCCAACCTAGGAGTACTGCTGTCACAGCTGCGAGTTCAGAGCCGAAGGTGGGCCAGCCACTCACGTCGTACCTGTTGGAAAGAATTACGGCGTTGGAGAACGAGCTGAAGAAGGTTAAAGCCTTGAACAGTGTGAGCACCGCCAATCGCAGTTGGCCCAAGCCCAAATGGCGGCAACAGTGGAGCGTTGGGGCGGCCGCCATCTTGGAGCGGACCGCCATTAGCCACTTCGAACGGTGAAGCCCCAATTAACGGGGTCAGGCGGGTCCCACATAGCGGTGTCGATGCTAGCAGTGCGGCCTGCACGCTGCCGCCATCTTGGAGTGGACCGCCATTGCCAATGACTAGCAATAATCTTGTGCAGCCACTGTGTGCTACAAGTGCTGCGCAGACAGCGCATGGATTCGTGCTACCTGGCGGGAGCATCCACAACGTGGCAATTGCATCACCATTTGTTGGATCCTACGCCTCGATGACGCCGAATGGAGCCTAAGGAGCGAATGGGCCAGGGAGGCTCCCGGACTTGCCTGTATTTGGAGGGCAGCCCGAGGACAACTGCACGGACCTGAAGAAAAACCAGAGGTTGTTGAAGGCGCTGAAGGATGAAGCACGCGAGACAGTGAAGTCGTTGCTGATTCCCCCAGGGAACGTCAGCGCCGTGATGGAGCAGTTGCGCTTTAGGTTTGGCCGCCCGGAGCATCTTTTACGCAGTCAGCTGAATAGCGTGCAAGAGGTGCCGCCGATTACGGAGCAGCACCTGGCGAGGATCGTTCCCTTCGCAACCCGAGTGAGTAACCTCACGGCCGTCTTTCAGTCGGAGAAGACGGAGCAGCAGCTGGGGAACCCCACCCTCATGAAGGAGCTTGTGGCAAAGGCAAAGATGGCCGAAGCAGCGAGGTAGCTTCAGGCGCCACAACGGAGGAAACTAGCAGTCAGCAGTTTCCAGACGCAGCCCGGACTGGAGGTCTTCGGCACGAGGTGGTTACAGGAACCACGAGAGGAGCCAGCAGTCGGCTGTCCTCAGAAACAGCCTGGAGAGAAGGGCCCCGCAGCCAGCGGAGGCTCCCGTGCAGAAGAATTTAAGCATTGACGTCAAAGGAGGCCGACTATTGTTCCGTATACTGCCAGTAACACTGTACGGAGCACATAAGCGCTCTTGGATGAAGGATCCTCCGTCACGATGATTGACGAAAAACTACGGAGGGATCTGGGAGTGCGAGGCGAACATCGACAGCAGAACATCCAATGGTTTGAAGGAAGGGCCAGAAGGGAGCCCACTCGCCACCCGTTGAGGAACGTGTACGTCGTTTCGAGTTTGAGTCTGCCGATGAAGACGTTACGTCGACGAGATGTCCAGGGCGTGCATAAGGATTTGCGACTGCCGATGAAGCCCTACAGCAACGTGGTGCCGAAGTTGCTCATCGAACTGGACCATGGACACATGGTATTGTGTGAAACTCGCGCCACCGGATTCGCGACTGCCGATGAAGCCCTACAGCAACGTGGTGCCGAAGTTGCTCATCGGACTGGACCATGGACACTTGGTATTGTGTGCAATTCGCAGCCAGCGACAACGCGCGGGCCCAAAGGATCCTCGAAGACACTACGGTGAAAGTGGGGCAACGCTACCAGACGGGATTGCTCTTTCCAATTCAGTTATGCTCCAGTCAATTATGCCAGTTTTCATCCAGAAAACCAGAATGCGTTGGCAGGTAGGAACGGATGACTTCAGATTCAACGTGGAGCTGACAACGCATCGGATGATGCAACGCGGTCGCAGAGCCACCGAGGAATCCCGGTGGCTAAGCGGTCCCGCATTTTTGAGGCAGCCAGCAAGCGGCTGGCCAGCACCTTAGGAGGGAACCGAGCATGTTCCAGATGCATCTGATGAGGAGAAGATGCCCAGTGAGTTCGCATCGAGTGGCATCGAATGAATTTTTCATCCCGTTTCAGAGATTCTTGAGCTTCAGTCGCCTGGTGAGGACCACAGCCTGGGTCCTGAGGCTTGCGCGCCGGTGCCGCAAACAGAAAAGCGAGCTCGAGGATTATGGACTCACTGCAACGGAGTGTAAGGCCGCGGAGAACCTGTTAGTCAGGCAGGCCCAATTGGAATTGTTTCCCGACGAGATGAAGTCGGCGGAACGAGATTCGAAGTCTGGCGCCTTACTTGGATGAACATGGAGTTCTGTGAGTCTATGGCCGCAACTATGGAGTTGATGCCGCGCTGTCCATGCCGTACAGTGCGAGGAGGCTTGTGATACTGTCACTCAGGCACAGTCTTACGGAGATGGTAGTAAGACACTACCACGCCCAAATGAAGCATCAAAACGTGGATGCGACGATTGCTCAGATCCGGACGAGATTCTGGGTCACGAAGATGAGACGAGTGTTGAAGGAGGTAATCGCGTCGTGCGACGAGTGCAAGTTGCAACGGACACGGCCGATGCCGCCGATAATGGGACCCCTTCCAGAGGATCGCTTGGAAGCGGGATAGTCAGTGGCGGATCTAGGGGGGGGGCGAAAGGGGCAAGCGCCCCGGGCGCCAAATCTAAGAGGCGCTAAATCGAGTCTGACTTGCAATATGTGTTTCGAGAATTCATATTTTCCCACGGTGCTGCGCATGTAACGCTACCTATAGAATACAAGTGTAAGTGTTTTATGATGTGATCAAAGGAAATGGGACGCTCGAAACGTCATAATAAACTTTCTTGCTTAGAGAGTGTGAGAGAGAGAGAGAGAGAGAGCAGTATACGTGTTAGGTTATGAGCGTGTTTGTTTACATACATTCCAATCAAGGCAGTGTTTTTCTATTCCAACATTTATTCAAGGTACTTACGCTTCGATGTTATTTATCAAATATTATTCACTGAACCTTCCATTTCTTGATGTTCTAAAAATATATGTCTACTACTTCAAATTAGGCGTGGAAAACAAAAAAAAACGATGCTTTTTAGTTGAAATTTTGGACAGCCTTTCAATCGAAGCTAATACTCGTTTTGCTAGCTTGAGAGTGCTGAATGAGCGCTTCGGATTTTTCTTCAACTTTAAATAATATCTTGATGACGATAAAGAAGTTTTGAATAGAAAACTTTTGGAAGTTAACGATAAATGCAAATCATTAGCTGAAATTTTTGTTCTAATGATTTAAATAGTACGGAATTGTTTCACGATATCAAAGATGTCATTTTTCTTCTGAAAAAAACCGACAAAAAGGGAGAAAGTCTTGATCTCACTCAAGAGAGTGGGAGAAGTGGGGTTAGAGGAGTACTAAACACTTTTGACGGCATTGAAAATTTTGCTGACTCTACCATTGTCCGTGGCTTCGTGTGAGCGATCATTCAGTAAATTGAAATTGATAAAATCTTATCTCCGAACAACCATGAACCTTACAGGCTGTCAAATTTAGCTATACTATCTATCGAAAATGAAGTAGCAGCATAACTCGACTACAATGATATCATTGCTGAATTTGCGGCAATCAAGGCCAGAAAAGTTATATTCTAAAAGTACTATTTTTTTGTCTTGCAAAAACACAAATAATTTTTTTTTCCGTTGTAACTGACAAACGAATCGATATGAAATACAATTTTTCAAACATATAAGCTTTTAATAATTAATAACCTATTTACACTTAAAATACTCCAAATGTTATTCGTCCAAATGTTAATGTTAATTCGAGGGGGCGGAATTTTTTGCCCCGGGCGCCAGCATTGCCCGCATGCTGCGAGACCGTTTCTGGAGGAGGTGGGTCATGGAGTATCACGCTTGTGCGCCGCGAGAAGTAATGCCGGAGAACGGAGCCCAGACGAGAGTGACGCAGACGAGAGTGACGCAAGAGCATCGTGGAAGAGGTCTACAGCGGAGCTGATGGAGTCGTCAGACGCGCCACTGTGCGTGTGAATGATAATGGCCTATCTCGGACAATGTTGCGGCCCGTCTCTAAACTTGCAGTTTTGGATTTGAGTGAAGCGGTTCTTCACGGAGCCGCGGATGTCTGCGGTCGAACATTGTAAACGATAGGTAGAATCAGTATTGGTAGGAAAATTTATTATTTCTTAAGTTATCCGATCTTGGGAGGATTTCTTGGCCCTTTGAAGTACGGGCATACTGATCTCTGTAATGTGAATGCCGCCGAAAAAGAACCTTTTCATTGTCTTGTGAATTGTAGGAGGGCACACTGCGGTAAGATTAAGATAAAGATTCAGATTCTGAATTGTGAGGCTAATTTAAACAATTTCAGAATAAAACATCCCGTTCGCCACGGCCATAGGCCCTTAAATTATCAGCCTTACTTTTGGACCCACTCGTGTGGGGAGCAGTTTAAAGGCAACTTCACATGAGGCAAGACAATCTTTAATCATTGTCTTATTAAGCTTCCTGTAATCCACACATAAACGCAAATCACCTGTTTTTTCTTAACTAACCTAATAATTCCCTCTTTTAAGAACTCGTCTAATATGCTCTGTAACTTTTTTCTCTCTGTATAAGCTATCCGTCTCGGAGAACTGCTAAAAGGTTTCGAGTCATCCAACATCAGCTTAATTTCACACTTAACCTCTAGTTCCTTTGGTCTTTGTTTAGTCCGGCATAAGTGCCATAGTGTCGAAATTTTCCATTCAGCGGCGATGCCTTACAGGTATATCCCACAGTACTTAAAACTTTAAGCGAGTTTTTCTCGAAACCACTTCTTTTGAGACAGCCGGACACAACTCCAACCATGATACAATTATACAAGGTAGTCCATTCGGCTGTCAAAGTCAAAGGGTTTGGTCCCCTAATATACGTGTTGTCAAACTGAAAGGTGTATTTTTTTCAGAGCCTTAACCTTTAAGAGGCCAAGCAAATACTTACTTTTTGCAGTTCTTGTCGCAAGCACGTGCTAAAGGTAAAGTTTGTTATTTTTTTAGTTTTTTTTAAACTAAAAATTTAAAACAGACATTGATAAACGCCGCTGAGCAGGTCAAATAGTGTAAATATAAAAAAAATTTAATTTTAAGATTCGTAGTATTAAGACTCTTAACCAGTAGATCTGAAATTTTGAAAGTATATTCAAAATACCTTTGTCCATCGACACACGTAGGATTATTTTTATATTTCTTACTTTTGTTTTCATCAACAATTTTGTGACGTTTTTTTTCATGAAAATTGTCACTTTTTTTTAATCACTCACCATTTTGCAAAAAATCAATATATCGCAAAAATAACTAAGTATGCTACAATAGATAGCTGTTGATGTATAGAAACTAACCAATCTTGGTTTTTTGTTCTAGATCAAAAATTAAGGACGTTAGGTGTCCGGCCATGGACTCCCTTTAACAAAATAGGGTCTACGACGAAATGCTGCACAGCTGCCATTTTGTTTTCGATTTATTCGAAAAAAAATTTTTTTTTTGTACTTCGCATCTAATATTAAAAAACCTAATTTAAAAATTTTGGATTGGCTTTTTCATTTGGCCAAAAAAAATCGGTAAAATCCCCTTTTTTCTCCCTGTTACACAGTGGTCGATTCGGCCTAGCTAGCGGCATTTAATTAATAACTTCTAAAATATTAGAGATATCTTCAATCGGTTTTTTATTTTTGGTTTGTTATTCAATTTTGCAGTATGTGGTCAAAAATAAAATTTATTTTGTTTTTTTTTTTTTTTTTTTTATATTTAAAAAAAGACTTTTATGACATTTTTTTATTCAAAAGAAAAAGAGTAGAAAATATAATTATAACAAATATTATACAAGAAGCAAACATATACATTATATATACATTACAACATTTACAAATCATATACATTTTATACAAAAATTGTACAAAAAATTAATATTCTAAGTCTTGACTTTCAGAGTCGTAAAAATCGGTTCGAAAATTCTCTGCTAAAAGCAAGCTCTTGACGTCTTTGTCCATAATAATATTTTTCGATGACAAAATTGATGAGCCATTTGACATTGAGGATATTAGAGGATTAGAAAAACAAAAAGCGTATTCATTATATCCTCCATTGTGTTTTTTCTTGAATTTTTCCTTGTATTATTCTCGCGTATGTTTTGATAATCTTTATTTCTTGCTTTAAGCGCTTCCTTTGCACAAAAAGCCCAAAAACTGTTTATGATGTCTGCTCCATGAACCAAAATTCTGTAAACAGACGATGGCATGTAAAACCAAGGGTATTTATTAACAAAAATTTCTGCAGTTTCCATAGCGTACGATCCGAATGCATCCGTGTTTAAGTAATGTCCACAGGCCAATGCTCGCAGGACAACGCTAA
Source organism: Drosophila bipectinata (assembly GCF_030179905.1). Classification (NCBI taxonomy): domain Eukaryota; kingdom Metazoa; phylum Arthropoda; class Insecta; order Diptera; family Drosophilidae; genus Drosophila; species Drosophila bipectinata. Next base: position 12,956,559 of record NC_091740.1, on the reverse strand, counting down.
TTCGAAATATTAACATTAAGGGGGGAAATACAATTAAAAGGCCTAAAATGAGGCCTATCTTTGGGAGTGAAATGCAAGTAGGGAATTGAATGAATCTTAGCGATTCTTTTTGCATGTTATTAGAAAATTATTGGGCAATAAAAATCAGTCAAGTTTTTCGAAAAATATTGTAATTAAGCCCATTTATGATCAATAATGTGGAGTCGTGTTTTGGGGGATAAACTTTTGCGCCGTGCAGTCTCCAGGCCCAGGATCACGTCTAAAACAAAAAACAGCAACTGGGCACTAAACTTAGAGGTACAGCGCACAACATGAATTATTTCATATGTAAAAAAATGGTTTTTCCATGAAAAAATGTGAAATTGAAAAAAATGTTTAAAAAAAACACACTTTTTTTCGACTTTGTTCGTCAAAAAAACATGTTATAACAAATAAATATGAAAAATCCTTTAATTCATGTTGTGGAGAATTTCATTTCAAACATAAAGCAAAAAACCGCATTCGATTTAAATGAAATCTCTGACCTGTACATTGCACGGCGACTTTGAAAACACGACTTTTCAGTAGAAGCGTTTAAAGTTTACCACTCACTAAAGTTTACCACTGACACGCACTCACTAAATTGCGTATTACTTTGAAAATAAGTACCGGACAGCTTTATGCTTTTAAAGGCTTATTCTCAGATATATTTAGAGTACATTAAGACAAAAAAAAATTTTTCGAAAAAAATAAATTTTTAATTGTATTTCCCCCCTTAAGTGTACTCCTGTTATGCGCGCAGCTAAATTTGGTTGCTAAAAATCTTCGTGCAGTGTTTCCATTGTTAGTACTTCCAGTACTTATAATATCTCCGGTAAGCTCCTCGCCATAATTCAGCTTCGACACAATTCTTGATGTATTGCGCCTTCCGTCTGTATACAAGCTGCTACTTGCAGCCAACAACAATGCATCCGTCGAAACTTTCTCCGAAATGCTTGATAGTTTGTTGTTTTGAGTTTTTCTGCAACACTCTGAAATACCTTTCTCTGGGCGTCCAACATTTCTAAATCTTTCCATCAACACCTGAGGCGTGTCTAACCATTCTTTATTACTTTTTTTCAAAGCTGCCTTATTTCTATAGCATTTCTTCCACTTCTGGACAAGCCTACTATTGAAATTGCGCAGCTTTTTCCCAATTTCGAAAAGCTCCTTTTTGTTACAATCATATTTGTTACAAACTTCTCCTAATGCAAAGCTTTCCATTACGAAGAACTTTTTAGTGGTGTCCCGCAGGGTAGTGTCCTTGGTCCAATTCTCTACACACTATACACAGCAGATATGCTTGTTATAAATGAAGGAGGTATGCTAGCCGCAACATATGCAGACGACAAGGTATCCTAGCTTTGGCAAGCTTCCCACAGTATGCCTCTGACTGTCTCCAGCGTTAGCCCTTGACGCGTGGCTTCAAAGATGGAATATTGCGATTAATCATGATAAGTCCGCCCAAACTTAAGTCCGGAGAGGCGACTGTCCACAGATTAGCATTGGAGGCATTGGACCACCTAACTCAACCCCTAAATACTTTGGAATGACGTTGGATAGGCGTCTAACATGGAGGACCCATCTACTGCGCAAACGAAAGCAAGTACAGGAAAAGCTGCGGCGGCTTTGCTGGTTGATTGGACGAAAGTCAACCCTGAAGCTGATGGTAAAACTACTAATATATAAGTCAATAGTGAAGCCAGTTTGGACGCATGGTAGTCAACTGTGGGGTACAGCGAGTGGTGTACAGAGCTCTCAGGACGCTTTCTGGGGCTCATCCTTACCATGACAATTTGACTATTCATGCTCAACTGGGCATCCCTACAGTCAGCGCTGAAGTTAGAAGATTCCCCGCTAAATACAAGGACAGACTAACACGACATCCCAACACATGTGACACCAATTTGCTGGACAGCAGCACCACCATCAGAAGACTCAAGAGGAAGCATGCACTGGATTTACTAAATTAACTTTTTAGATTCATAGCTTGTATTTATCAAACTCCTATTAATTTAAAAAATTTCATTATTGTCCCTAACTGAGGACAGATTGTAAATAAAACTTTCAAATGTTACAAAAAAAAAATATATATATATATGTTACCAACTTCTCTTAATGAAAAGCTTTCCATTACGAAGAACTTTTTAGTGTTAAGAAAAGTGCGCGCTTCGACACTGACATTCTTCTTAAGGAGTAAAATATCTTGTAGATACGCAGAAATACGCACTTCATTTAACATTTAGCACTTAACATTTCGGACAGATAATTTTTCACACTTCAACAAAAAATTGCAACCAGTCTGAATCCAGGTGAATCTGTTAAGTTCTACTTTACGAAAGACTGGTGTGCGCTCTATTCCGCGCACTGTTAATACACATAATATCCACTACAATTTATAAGTAACACAGATAAGACACGTCACAAGCACAGATTTTCTATCCTCTCTTTCTATTTCGTTTCTTCTTGTAACCTAACTGTATTTCTAATCTTTTGTTTATTACTAACTATAACTTCTTTTATCTCTTTGCTTATTATCCGATTTCCATCAAAAACCTTACTAACATCACTAATTCTTCTCTGTTTATCATCAACATCACTAACTATTTGTTCTTCATCACTAACATCATAGCTTTTTTTTAACATTTTCTAAATTTCCTACCGTAACAAACTTCAAGGTGTCAAGGTTCAGATTTAGATCACATGCTTCCATAAAATTCCTTTCCAAGACTACATCATGGCTCATAGATTTATTTGCCACAAAAACTAAATGAAAATGTACTTTATTAAATTTGTTCTTTATATAACATAATATTCTGCCATAAGTTTCCAGAAACTCCAGAAACTGGCATTTTACAAACATTTTTGCCACATGCATAGCACTATCCTTTCTCTCGTCTTGGCTTCCTGCACTTCTGCGCCCAATGTCCTTTAGCATTGCAATTATAGCAACGCGTGTCTTTGCTGTCCTTGTCGTCCTTGATCACTGCTGCCTCCTTTTTGTCCCCATAAGATTAAGGCAACTTCACCTCCGCAAATGCACGTTTGATATGTGCAACATTTTTGAAGCACTGAATATGTGCATGATTAGGAATAATTTCAATGATGCGACTTAACATCTCTTCTGCATCTACGTTGATTCTTTGAGCAAGAATCATTTTATCGACCACGTAACTTCCAAAACTTTCAACGGAACTCCATTTACGGTTATCGAATTGACACCTTGCCTCTAACTTTGAAACTGTCCGAAAACATTGAAATTAGCTCGGCGGTTAACTCCTTGAGCGATAGCATGATTCGTTCAGGGTTTGAATGTAGCCACGTTTGCTTTTCCTTGATTTTACTAGTCATCAACATCTTAACATATTGTCCACTAATTCTATAAATGGTTGCAATATTATTCATTTAAGTAATCCCTTTTAGTGCGCAAGTTTCACCAGCAAAATCAATCACAACCTGTGTTGCCATACCCAACGTTTTAAGAGGAGCCCCAAATAAAGGTCTTACTCCAATGAATTCCGTTTAGAAATTGTTTTTATTTTGTAAAATTCTCTTATACGTAAAATACATGAAAACCTTAAAACTATTTAAAACTACTTATCAACGCACTGCACGCTGACCTGTTATGGGACCCTTTCTCAAGTGCGATAAGCGCTCCACTTATGTATGTATTTGTGTTAGGCTGAATGGGATCGGTTTTATACCATGCTGTTTATCTCATATTTCATGGGTCCGATCTCTTGAAACTCTATCTTAAGAATTTGTGTATACAATCGTGATCGATGTTTAAACATCCTGGAAAGGGCCACAAAAGGAGGTGTAAGTTTGATATGTTTTTGATTAACATATTTTTAAATAAATTTGATGTTACTTTAACCGTTCACCTTTACACATGTCTGCAGCTATGACGCTGTTGCGATCCGTTCGTAAGCTGTTCTTGCGAAAACGGTTTTTGAACAGCGCGTTGATTTGTTATTCGATGCGGTCTAGACGATCGTCGAAAACAGCGCTCCTGGTTGGCGCCGACTTGGCGTCGACGGTGCATACCTGATGAAAATCACCGACTTCCGTCACTTTGTGTGCCAACATAGCTCAGTTTGGTAGGCTGGCGTCCGATGCTTGCAAGATCTCTTGCACGTATTTGTAAGCGATGCAGCCACAGTGCTTTCAAGAAAGATTCGTGAACTTTGTTTGCGGCGGGTGCGTTTAACTCGATCAACAGTTGTGTGGGGCGCTTGTCACCAAGGTCGGTCTCCGATATTTACTTCTGGATTTTCTTTTGTTGGCTTTCGCAGAAGCGTTCCAGAATGCACGATTTCAATTTTTCGTACTTGCCAAAGACATTTCCGGCCTCTTAGACGGGGATGTTGAAGTGACCTACAAGGCAAGCACTTACAACACTATTCGCGTCATGATTCCAGACAAGGATACTTACTCAAATCTGAAAATTTCTGACAAATCTGACATTCCAGCCCCGAGACGAGCGCGCTTATCGGATCGTCGTTAAAGGCCTCCACTTCTCTACCGACCCGGAGGATATTCAGGAGGGTTTCAGCCGCCATGGACACAAAGTCAGGGATATTCACAATCCCACGCAAAAAGGTACAAAGAAGCCACCAAACATTTTTTTTATTAACCTCGAGCCAGCCAAAAACAACAAGGAGGTCTTTCAAGTCAAGCGGCTATGCAGCACGGTGGTTACGGTTGAGCCACCAAAAAAATTCGACGATGTGCCCCAATGCCATCGCTGCCATGGCTTCGGTCACACGAAACGGTACTGCCATCTGGAGTGCAGATGGCACCACAGCACCACGGAGCACCACAGTATGACTCCAACTGATTAGATATTTAGATATTAGCGATTAGATATAACCATATGGAATGCTAACGGCCTGATAAAAAGAAGGCCAGAGGTCGAGCTGTATTGCAGGATCCACCAAGCAGACGTTCTCCTCATATCAGAAACGCATTTTACTAACAGATCATACTGGACTATTAGAGGATACGACCTCATTGCCGCTAACCACCCGAACGGTAGAGGGCGCGGGGGCGCGGCCATCCTTATTCGCAGGTGCATCAAGTATGAGGCACTTCCAGCCATGTGCGAAGACTGGGTGTAATGTGCCCAAATTAAAATCTCCACTACCAACGGTGACATAACAATCGCTGCAGCATATTGCCCCCCCAGGCACAACATCCACGAACAGGAATTCGGCTTGCTACTGGATTGCCTCGGCCCAAGTTCATAATCGAAAGGGAGTTTAATGCTAAACACCCCTGGTGGGGCTCCAGGATTAGGAACCCAAAGGGCTCGGCCCTATACAGGCAGATTCAGTCCCGAAACTTGAGCTGTCACGGGACCGGTGCACCCACATACTGCCCTACGGATCCTCACAAAATCCCAGATGTCCCAGACTTCGCCATCTCTGCAGGACTGGATTCTGCCGGAATTAAGGCGAGAGAAATAGAAGACCTCTTCTCGGACCACAGCGCCATCGCCTTTTCACCCCAGCTTTGCTCAGGTCAGCCGGCAAAAAGCTGATCTATAAGACAACAGACGTTGTCTTACAAGTACCAATCATACCTTAACAACGTTACCGACCCCAGCCCGGCACTTGACTCCCCGTTTGGAGCCCAGAAGTCGAAGAACTCAAACTTTAAAAGCGACGACTCCGGAGAGAATGGATGCTCTAGAGGAATCCTTTGGACAAAACCACCTTTAATAGAGCGACCAAATGTCTGACAGAAACGCTGGCAAGACTAAGAAAGCAGGCCTTTGACGGGTTCGTCGAACAACTTGAGCTAGGTGACCCTCAACATAACTCATGGCGAGTCACCAAATCTATCAGACAGCCGCTGAAAAGGATCCAACCTGTACAAAGAACCGACGGCAGCTGGTGCAGATCGGAGATGGACAGGGCCAACGCTTTCGCCGAACACCTCGAAGGAGTCTTTACGCCTTTCGATCGCTGCTCACAGGAGGATGGTGCTAAAACTGCTCGACTGCTAGCCGAGCCTTCCAGGGACGCCAATCCAATACGACCAGTGACTGAGGAGGAAACAGCTGAGCTCATAACCATCACAAGCAACAACAAGGCCCCGGGCGATGATGGTATCAATATCAATATATATTTATAACCTTGCAGAGGGTATTATAATTTTGTCCAAAAGTGTGCAACGAAGTGAACAAAACATCCCCGACCCTATAAAGTATATATATTCTTGATCAGGATGACTTTCTGATTTGATATAAGCATCTCCGTCGATCTGTCCGTCTGTCGGTTTCTACGCGAACTAGTCTCTCAGTTTTAAAGCTATCGACTTGAAACTTTGCACACACCCTTCATACCTTTGCCAGGATCGGCCGACTATATCCTATAGCTGCCATATGACTGAACGATCGGAAATGGTTTTTGGTAAAAATACCATCTTTTGTATTTTTGAAGATAGAAGCTTGATACTTTGTTTGAGCTTTATTTTTTATAAATTGGTTATAATATGATATTCTCATAAGGATCGGACAACTTTATCCGATGTTTTCGAAATATATCCGGTTTTAACTGCAAGGGTATATCAACTTCGGCTCCGCCCGAAGTAAGCTTTCCCTTCTGTTTTTTTTTTTTTAACTTTTTAACATTAACTTTTGTGGGTGTTGTTTGGTTTATTTTTGGTGGGTAACAGGGGTACAGAGCCCACTTTCATAGTCGAGAACAGAAGGGAAGTACTTGACGTCACTCTTTACTCTGAATCCCTAGCAGACCGGATTGCTAGATGGGGAGTCCTAGAGAAACACTCCTTCTCGGACCATCGATACATAGAATTAGAGATTTGGGAACTTTAACCGACTAAGGGTACGCAACCCGAGGAAACTGGGTTAAAGGGAGTTATACAGGAAAAAACTAGAAAGTTTCTTGGAGAAACCTCCAACAAGGGACGTTGAAAGTAGGGAAGCCCTAGATGCCATGGTGGACACGCTAACGGCAGCGTGCGCCAAAGCATTCAATAAAGCTTGTCCCAAGAGCAGATCGGGCAATAGCATGTCAAAGAAACCACCATGGTGGTCGCAAACACTTGCGACCACCAAGACCAAGGCCCGCAAGGCCTTTAATTTTGCCAGCAAGACAAACTCAGAAACAGCCTGGGAGACGTATAAAGCGAACCTTAGGCAGTAAAACAAAGAACTTCGCAAGTCAAAAAGGAATGTCTGGACCAAGTTCTGCACGAACATTCAGCAAACATCAGAGGCCTCCCAACTCCGGAAGGTCCTCGCAACTACTGCACCAGATGTAGGATACATTAAAACCTCAGAAGGTAACTGGACAACGCCCAGCAAAGAAATCCTAGAGGCTCTCACAGAGGCACATTTCCCGGGATGCTCTCTAGAAGAAACAACCCTAGAAACGCAGAGACAGGGGGACAGCCCCTTCCTCCCTAACCAACTCGAATACCTATTGAGTGACAGGTATCTCAACTGGGCGATAAATAGTTTCAAGCCTTTCAAATCCCCAGGCCCAGATGGCATTGTCCCGGCTCAACTACTTAAAGCCGGTCCCAATCTAAGGTCTTGGGTCAAGAAAGCTTTCTCAGCGATTTTCAGAATAGGCATCGTACCCGCAATGTGGTTGCGGACGAAAGTCGTATTTATACCCAAGGCGGGAAAACCATCGCACTGCACCCCTAAGGACTTCAGATCAATCAGCCTGTCGTCCTTCCTTCTCAAGACAATGGAGAGACTAATCCGCCTCTATATTAATCTTACTATCAACCCAGATGATATCTCGGGATCACAGCATGCGTATAGGAAGGGCCGATCCACAGAAATGGCACTCCATGAGATCACTACTTTTGTCGAAGAAGCACTTAGTGACAAGGAATACGAACTCATTGCTTTTCTAGACATAGAAGGTGCGTTCAACAACATCCTACCAAGCTCGATAATCAATGCGCTGACGGGACAAGGAATAGACAATTAATCCATTCATAGATACGTCAGAAGAGGCACTCCGCAAGGAGGCGTACTCTCACCCCTACTGTGGAACGTGGCGGTTAATAGCTTACTGCGATCCCTAGAAGGTGGTGGTTGCAAAGTTATCGCTTACGCGGATGATGTCACAATTGCCTTCTCTGGGAAATTTCCCCAGACTCTATGTGACCGCATGACGGACAAACTTAGGGTCCTCTCACCATGGGCAGTTAGAAATGGACTAGGTGTAAGCCTGTTCAAAACCGAGCTTGTCCTCTTCACCAGGAAGTACAAAATACCAAATTAAAGGCTTCCAAAACTATCAGGAGAAACACTCTCCCTTAGCGGTAGCGCCAAGTACCTAGGGATTACGCTAGACAGAAAACTGGACTGGAAGTCAAACACTATGGATAGAGCTAACAAGGCAACAATCGCGCTCTATACATGCCGAAAAGCCATTGGTCTTAAATGGGGAATGTCCCCAAAAATAGTAAAATGGCTTTACACAGCGGTCATAAGACCCATCCTTTTCTACGGGGTGGTGTCTGGTGGCCTGCTCTTAAAAGCTTCACAATTAGAGAGAAACTTAGGAAAACGCAAAGGATGACGGAGGTCTGTATCACAGGCAGCCTACGTACTACACTTACTGATGCCCTAGACTTCATACTCGACCTATTACCGGTAGAGATAATGGGGGCCAAGATAGCCACGCTATCGGCAATTAGGCTACGTGAGACGGGCATATGGAAAAGGACCGACTATGGACATACCAAGTTGGACCTACACCACTGCACGCCAACGGGGGCTTCAGACTACTGCGTACCTGTTGATAATTCCACCTTAAAAGACAAGGTTTCCATTCCAACAAGGTAGGAATGGGCCACACAAATCCCGGGCCGGCCCCCTCCATATTTACACAGACGGTTCAAAATTGAATGGCCAGGTGGAAGGCGGTTTCCATTGCGAACGGCTGTGTCTAAATGAGTCCTTCAGACTCCCCGACCTCTGCAGTGTGTTCCAAGCAGAAGTAATTGCTATCGGAGAAGCCCTTATTTCCCCAGCACTTACTAGCAATCAAGAAACAATCTGTAGGAAATGGAGAAATCTCCAAAACATCCGCTCTTGGAAGAAGTCAATGATGCTTATCGCCCTTAATAGGCAGGATTGTAGTCTGGCAGTCAAGGCCATTACGGGACACTGGTTAATAGGAGCACACGCGGCTTGACTAGCGGTGCCACATTATGACTACTGCAGGAGCTGTGGGGATGTAGAAGAGGAAGAGACAGTCGCACACCTTCTGTGTCAAAGCCCTGCGCTGGGGCGTAGCAATACTTACGGACCTAACAAACCTCGCAGAGATCGCTCCACGCAGACTCGTAGCTTTCATCCGTAAATCAGGATGGGACCGCGAGCCGCCGCAGGAAGGATAGAACACTCTTGGGCACATCAGTAGATAGCAAGGGAGAGGTCCTCTTGAAGGACCTTTGCCTGTGCGGTATCACAAGGAGCCCTAGCGGCTCAAGTGAATGGGGGTGTCACTGACTGGCCCCGCATCGCCGCCTCAACCTAACCTAACCTTGGTTTAATTGTAGTTAAATGTTGTAGCTTTCGAATAAAAATATATTTTTAATTAATTAAAAAAAAAAAATACAATTTTTACACAAGAAACTGACATTTTTGAATTTTTGTCGTTTTTTTTTTTGACTTGGACGCCATTTTTTCGGTGCAACTTCCAAGAAATGGTATCATTTGTATCAACGGTAGCATAAAACTGACTTGTTTTGGGAAAAGCATTATTACTTCAACCATTTTCATAATTTCTTAATAAAATTGGTCTCGTTTTATTCAGGATTAATCCGAAAATATTGGTATGTGTCAAAAATAATAGCATATCTTGTAAGTTCTTGTAAGTTTTTGTTACCCAAAAACACAAAAAAAAAAAATACCAAAATGTCAGTTTCTTGCGTAAAAATTTTATCCTTTTTGTATACAAAATTTAAGATACATTTTTTTTTTCAAAAGCTACAACATTTAACTTTTAAACAAGAAAAGAAAGCAACTTCGGGCGGAGCCGAAGTTGATATACCCTTGCAGTTAAAGCCGGATATATATCGCAAACATCGGATATAGTTGGCCGATCCTTTTGATTATATTATAATAAAACCAATTAATTAAAAAAAAAATCTAAAAAAAAGTCCCAAGCTTCTATCTTCAAAAATACGAAAGTTGATATTTCTACCAACTACCATTTCCGATCGTTCTGTTATATGGCAGCTATAGGATATAATAGAGACAGTCGCACACCTTCTGTGTCAAAGCCCTGCGCTGGGGCGTAGCAATACTTACGGACCTAACAAACCTCGCCGATCCTAATGAAATTTAGTAAGTTGAATCAACTGAATCAACTATCAAAAATAGAATCTGTACTAAGTATCAGCTTTCTATCTTCAAAAACACGAAAGTTGGGTCATTTTCGATCGTTCAGTTACATGGCAGCTATAGGATTTAGTCGGCCGATCTGAGCCGTTCCGACTTATATACTGCGTGCAAAGGAAAGAAGAGTGTGTGTGCAAAGTTTTAAGACGATAGATTTAAAATTGAGAGACTAGTTCGCGTAGAAAAGGACAGACAGACAGACGGACGGACAAATGGACATGCTTATATCAACTCAGGAAATGATCCTGATCAAGAATATATATACTTTATAGGGTCGGAGATGTCTCCTTCACTGCGTTGCATACATTTGGACAAAATTATAATACCCTCTGCAAGGGTATAAAAACGTCGGTAATTTTAAAATCGGTTTAATATTACGCGTTTAGGAATTTTTAAGCGCAAAAAGTCACGAAAAACGGTTTTTTCCAAATAAATCAAGATTTTGAGAGTGTTACAAACACGGTTTTTGTTTTATATTCAACCTAATAAACAATTCCTGCTAAATCTCTTTAAAATTTCCTCCAATATTTTTTTGTCGCATTGTGTAATTTTTGTTAATTCCGGAGTTGTTATGAAACAAAAACACACTGTTCGATTTGAAATCTTTTTTTTTTTTATTACTTGATGCTTATTGGCATTTTTATAATTTTATTGTCTAAGTTCCTTACCTCTTGGGGAGAAACAACAGAGGACAACGATTAAACTGGGTTCTCGCTGCCTTATTTTTCAGCTACCTTGGGCTGAGAATTTTTATTTTTTCTGCAGCCACTTATAGGTGCCAGTTTAAAACCTGAGTCTCTTACCACAGGGGGGAAAACTTTAGGGTGTCTCGAAGGACCAAATGTTAAGAGGAGCCCCAAATAAAGGTCTTACTCCAATGAATTCCGTTTAGAAACTGTTTTTATTTAGTAAACTTCTCTTATAAGTAATTTACATGAAAATCTTAAATCTATTTAAAACTACTTATCAACGCACTGCACGGTGACCTGCTATGCGACCCTTTCTCAAGTGAGATAAGCGCTCCACTTATGAGTGTATTTGAGTTAGGATGAAGGGGATCGGTTTTAATGTGCAACGGTACGGTGTGAACGGATTCGAAGAGTCTGTGCTAGCGGGGCACGCTATAAGGTCCGGCTTCTGCTCGTCGGCTTTGGGGGTGGTGGTCTTGCTTGGACGGACTCTATCACTCACTACACATTATTACTATTAAATCCAGAATTGAGCGTGCTTGCGACAAACTAAATGAATGGAGGACTGAACCGGAAGAAATCGGAGGAATACATTCGGAAGGACAGCAAGAAAGGACAGACAAAGAGAAGACTATTTATTTGGCAAGACACTGGTGTTGTTGTGCTTGCGAACTGCCCACCCTACCTATGATCACCGGCCGCTAGAGCATTGCTCTGGTGATCCCTTTTACACCCTACATCCGGGCAAAAATCAGCTGAGTTCAGTCAGTTGAGATTTTAAACGTTCATGGTCTTATTCTTTAAAGACGAAAATAAACCTTCCATTCTTGATCTTTAGAAATAATTACAGGTATAAGAAATTCAATTCAAAGGGTTTAATAATAAAGAGTATATATAATAATTCAAAAGCACTTAACATAATAATACTTGTTTTAAAAGAAAATTAAACTTTAGCAATTTCAATATTTAATCTTTTAAGTTCTTCAAGAATCAATTCAGTTTTCAAATCGTGCCAATGGATACTAATAGTTTTAAGTTTTACTTTACATTTAATATATTAACTTTTTAAGGGATATTCAAAAATAGATAGAAAATTAAATACTTGTAAAAATAATAATAAATTGGCAGTTACTACTGGGATTTATTTTTTTTATAAAGTAGCCAAAGTAATTAAAAACCATAAAAAACTTGGGGTAACTCACAGATTCACAACGACGAAAGATAGATCCTTCTCGGTGGAGTGGCTGAAACAAATGCAGCGCTTGCCTAGCTGCCATAGTTACTAGTAAATCGGAGAATAATGGCTGTGTAGGGGGGCGTTGATTCCGCAAAAAGATTCCAGAAAAATTAGAAGTCGGGGGCGTCTTCAGTTTGAGTATAAAGAACGCGGTCAGCTTTATTGGGCTGCTTACATCGAATTAACTTAAAAACTAGTACAAACAGAGATCGACGACAACCAACGAGCGAGAAGAGAGGGCACAGAGGGGCGAGTGTGGATGCGCTCTTCAGCGCGGGTGCGCTCTTTAGCGCGACTGCGCTCTTAAGCGCGGATGCACTCTTCAGGTGAGCGGCACAACGGCCCCTCACCTAAACATTCTCCCCCCTTGCAATCGCTCGGGTTGCAACAGATCCTTATGCGTCACTGCAGCTAGAGGGCGTACACGGGTCGATGAAGGCCCCCGTGTCGAAAATCCGGGTCCCGATGTTGACGCTGTTCCGTCTCAGTAGCGACGATAGGGTGGTCAGCCTTCCTAATAACACATCGACTTGGGAGCTCTCAAAGAAGTTGGGGTCCGCCAGGGTAATATTGGGCAGCCCCTTGAGACGATCTCGCGAAATCGGATATGATGGCAGATTTCCTGCCAACTGCGGAAGAACGTAAGCCGCAGTCTCTAATTGTAGCCCGGGTCTTGACGGCGACCGAATAGAGAAATGGCACAATTTAGTAGACTGCTCGGAAATGGTTTGATTAAGGCCGGAAACTTGGGCTTGAATCGTCTTGAAGGGAGGCTTGACGAGGTTGAACAGTCGTTCCGTTATGAACGTCGCTTCGGACCCTGAGTCTATTAGTGCTCGTGCCTGGACGGTGCACCGCAAATGGCACACGTTGATAAGGGCCGTGCCCAGTAGGACTGCTCCTGACCCGGAAGCGAAACACACCTGCACATTCGACTGATCCTCTGAGCCGTTTGCTGGCGTAGGCGGACTTGGAGCGGTAGGCGGCATAGGCGGACTTGGAGCGGTGGCGAACGGATTGCCGCGGTGCAGGAGTGTGTGGTGTCGGCTGTGGCATGTGAAACATGTACGGGCGCTCGTGCAGTCTCGCTGCTGGTGCCCTCGGCCAAAACAGTTTAGACATAAGTGCTTCCTTGTAATGTAGTCAAAGCGCCCATTTACATCCATATTTAGGAACCGCGGACATAAGCGAATGGGGTGGTCCTCCCTCGAACAGAGATCGCAGCCCTTTTGGCCCGGAACCACTCGAGTCTCGTGTGAATTGAGCCTCCGAGCAGGGGCAATAGGGATACCCGACCTTGGCGGAAGTTGCCCGGAGCCACTAGGCCTGACGTCGTCGATTGCCTCTAGAGTGCGATGGCGCTCTGTCAGGAAGTTATCTATTCCTTCCATGTTGGAATTTCGGCCTTGTTATGAACGGATTGCTCCCACATGGAAAGAGTGACTTTGGGGAGCTTTGACGAAATCATAAACACCAGGAGGCAGTCCCAAGCTTCAACATTGATGGCGGACATTGCTAGGGCTGTCAGACAACTCTGAATGGTGGCTTGGAGCTCCTTCAGCGCGACCCCGGACTCTTGCGAAATAGCCTGGAGGTTGAAAAGGATTTTCAACTGGCTATTGACCAGTAGCCGCCGGTTCTCAAAGCGGTCTGTGAGGCTTTGCCAAGCGACGACAAACCCCTCATGGGTAAGCGGAGCCTTGGAAACAATGGCGTGGGCGTCACCACTTGTTTTGGACAGCAAGTGGAACAACCTCTCTACCGGGGTGAGCCGCGAGTTTTGGATGTAAATGGCCGTAAACAAGTCTCGGAAGGTGGGCCACCGAAGATAATCCCCCGCGAAGACCTCAGTATCCACCGGAGGTAACCGGCAACCTGTAGACGCGGGCGTGTGTATATTGACGGAAGTCTGAGTGGATTGGGAGGCAATTTTCTCCCGAAGCTGGGCAATACACCTCGAATAGACGGAGTAACAGTAGCTGCACTTCGATTCCAGCACTGTCGAGATGGCCGCATTGTCGTCGGACTCGGCTAGCAAATCGGAGCAGCTCTCATAGCTTTTCTCCACCTTCTCCCACAGTGCCCGAATTTGGTCCCGATGGACTTCGCACATGTATTGGGAGCCCACTTCCGTTTCTCTGGCGGCCAGAGTATTTATGTTGGCCTCAAATTGGCTAACTCGATCTGAAGTGGCGATGAACTTCTTCAGCGCCACGTCGACCGCACTTTGAGCCATTTTTGCAACGGAACGAGTCTGTCTCTGTGAAGGACCGGAGATCGTGTTGACGGATTCGTCACTCTTCGCCCTTGGAATGGCACTGTACGCCTTAGGCTTTAAAAGAGGCGTCCGCGGAGAAGCGGATTGAGATCTCTCCAAACGGATGGTTAGGATCGGACGTGGCTTTTGGTCGTCTCCCGTGGGCATTCTCAGACACCAATTCGCTGGTCAGCGCTTGCCAACTGACTTGCGCAATAGGTGGCTCGTACGAAGCGGTAGCCGGTCACTAATGTGATGAGACCGGTGAGATCTCGGACGAAATGCGATTGCAAGGCCAAGTGGGAATTAGTAGCGCCGATGTCGAGAGGAACGTCGGATGCGGCACAATTCGGATGTGGGAGAAACTTCAGGAAGCCAGAAAACCAGATGGGCCAAGGCTTGTCGAGATTCGCGGCGGATGTTGCCAGATGCGGAATAGAAGCAGCGTTAGGAAAAAATGACGGAACGGAAAATGGACAAGGACCGGAAAATTCGTGCTCGTTCGGAAAAATAATTGATGACTGTCTATATATGTATATTTCGACCAGTATGGCTCGTACGTATGTAAATATTTAATTCCTAACTATTTTCGAATTGGCGGAGCCGGAAAGGTGGAATTGACCTTGGCTTGAATTTAACACAGAGAGAAAATAAATAATTAATTTTTGCCTAATTGTCTAATTTAGTTATTATGGAGACAGACGGGTGGGGATGAAAATCTCAAGTTTTAATCAATTGAGGTTAATTATCCCGAAGTTGGAACGGTGGAATGGAAACCGCGGCTCGATTCTGACAGAAGATCGACAAATAAATTATTTATTTATAATTTTTTGATAATTAAATTTTCGACGAGTGGCCGGAAAGGTGAATTAAAAACCACTGGCTCTTTGCTCGAACGGAAAATAAGACGTTAATAAATTTTCGTAGTTATAATTATAAATACATGAATTTATAATTAATTGATGTTTTTTTTTTTTTTTTAATTTATTTGGTTATATATTTCCTGAAATTGGAGGCAGAAAATATTTAGAAATATATGGGCATGCATGCAAGTAGGGCAAGGGCATGTAGGGCATATGATGGCACAGTGGAACGTCGATAAGTGGACTGTATAAATTAATTTTTATCGGTTATATATTTCCTGAAACTGGAGTCAGAAAAAATTTGGAAATATATGGACATGCATGCAGGTACGGATATATGTAAGGGCATGTGGGCATATATTGGCACAGTGGAGCGTTGATAAGTGGACTGTATAAATGGAGGAACAGAGAAGTTATGTGGTGTAAAAAATGACACTGATTGGGGAAGAAAAGAAACAAATATTACGACAGCGGCGGACTGTTCGGTGAATTTGGAAATTTCCGGAAATAATTCACTGGCTGGCTAATATTAATTATGCCTTCTTTTTGTCACCACACAATTTCACTGTTCACTTGCGAATTTTTCGCGGATTAATTGCACAAAAACAAAATATGTATGTGTGTATATGTATGTAGGTGCACGTATGCCTCGACCGTTGGCAAGCGAATGGGTAACGGAGAGGCCGAAAACGGCGAGGAATATGGGCAGCACACACAACAGAGACGAATGGAAAAATTTGCAGAATTTGCAGACGAAGAGTGGAAAATCTCAAACTGCCGTTGTGTCGGAAAACTCGGACTTGAAGTTGACACGGAGGGAAAAACAATCTTGCAGCATTGTGAACGAAATTCAATGTTCGGATCACTGCTGAAGACCGGCAGAGAGACGGAGACAGAAAAAAATGTACTTATCTTTTGGCGGAACAATGCCGAGAACTGCTGGTGGACGATATCCTTATATCCAAAATATCCTGAATATCCAGATGATCCGGCTCGAAGGACCAAAATGTGTAGGGGGGCGTTGATTCCGCAAAAAGATTCCAGAAAAATTAGAAGTCGGGGGCGTCTTCAGTTTGAGTATAAAGAACGCGTTCAGCTTTATTGGCTGCGTACATCGAATTAACTTAAAAACTAGTACAAACAGAGATCGACGATAACCAACGAGCGAGAAGAGAGGGCACAGAGGGGCGAGTGTGGATGCGCTCTTCAGCGCGGGTGCGCTCTTTAGCGCGACTGCGCTCTTCAGCGCGGATGCACTCTTCAGGTGAGCGGCACAACGGCCCCTCACCTAAACAATGGCTGACTTTAAAAAATATGTATAAACAAACTCAGTGGACAACTTGTTCCTTACATAGAAGGCACTTAATTTAACATAAGCTCTTACTTTAGTTCCATTATCGTAGATTTAATTAAATTACTAATTTAAGAAAATAAAAAAAAATGTTTGGATGGTTGAAACCGAGTGGCAGAAGGCCTTCTAAAGAAATCTTATCGAATTTAGAGCCACTCAAACAAAATGTTATATTAGATTCTTTCTGTTATAATTGGGAGTTGTGGCCACTTAGCAGAAATAGTGATTTTAGATTAAATAGAAACTACTAATTGCTGCATGTTGCGGTAGAGAGAGTGACATGACCCGGAGAGAGCGACAAAACTGTGCACGTGAAAGTGAGGTTTTACTCGATCACTCACGGTGAGGTCGATGACATGGGCCAACAAGAGAAATGGCGGCGCAGCCTGTCTCCGTTACTCGGAAAACTTTCTTGAGTCTATAATTGTACTAAAACTTAAGATTTTTCCCGCATCTCTCGATGTTTGGGTCAATATACATTTTATTTAGGTGAGGTCCGCCAGTCGTTAACAAATTTCCAGCACTCTTCCGCCTGGGGCACTATCTATCGATATGCCCCAACAAAGGCTGCCCGGGAGAACGTCCCGTCTTGGCCAACGTTCCGTGGTGAGCTAGCTCGCAGTGAGGTTGTACACGACTCGTAGAATACTCTCGTAGAATATTTTGGCCCGACTTGGGCCAATAATGGGCAATAGTATTCAATATTAATTCGTCAACAAAAAAGTCTGTCCTACACACACACAGCAGCTTAGAACTTTTAAGCCCGGCTCGCCAAAATTTGATCGATCGTCTGTCGGTGGGTGATGCTCACTTTGTGGGTAGGGAGTTCTATCCTAGCGACACAGTTTTTACTTCCTTCTGGGTGTGTGGTTCAATTAGGAAGGAAATTCAAATCCGATATTCAGAAAAAAATGTGCTGACGGCTCAGAAAAAAATTGCAACTGCATTAACAGCTGCATTTGCGCCCACGCTTAACAACACTTTTTTCAGCTAGTAATACCATAAATGGTCAAAAAAAATACCAAATATTAGTTAATAACTATTGCTACTATTACTACAAGAAATAGTAGTAAAAATAGTAGTAAAAATAGTGCCACATCATTCAGCTTTTGTCCGAAGGAATTTGGTTGTTTGAATTTCGGCTAAAGTAAACAAAACCGTCTTCGGTCCCCGCTACACGGTTTTAGATCATGCAGTTTGTCTCGTATTTCATGGGTCCAATCCCTTGAAACTCTATCTTAAGAATTTTTATATACAATCGTGCTCAATGCTTGAACACAACGAAATGGCGGTGCTTGGGTTGTGAAATTCCAAAAGCTTCGACTTCGCAACGTTGCCTTTTTTCACCTCTTCACTGGCGCCTTCTTTTGCGCCGCTGCTGAATGAAGCTAGATTCTTTTCACTCCTTCGCCGCCGTCGTTGTAGTTGTTTTCGTTGCCGTCTTCGCTGCTGCTTTCGTCTCCATCTTTGCAGTTTCTTTTGCCTCCGTCTTTTCCACTTTGATCGCCGCCAACTTTGCTCTCATTTTTATCGCCATCTTTTCTCTTTGATTCACCTCCGTGTTTGTCGTGTCCTTCGCCTCCGGCTTTGTCGTTCTTTTTGCCTCCGTCTTCGTCGCTATTATCGTTGTCATCTTCGTTGTTCTCTAATTCCAGATCTTCTTCATATTCCTCTTCACCGTTGAGAGCAAAATAATACGACATGCTAAATTTCGTAAGGATCGGCCGACTATATCCTATAGCTGCCATATAACTGAACGATCGGAAATGACCCAACTTTCGTGTTTTTGAAGATAGAAAACTGAAAATTAGTAGAGATTCTATTTTTGGTCCGATAATGTTCCAACTTTCGTGTTTTTGTAGTTAGAAAGCTGGAACAGAATATATTTTTGGTCAGGTAATCCGACTTACCAAATTTTATAACGATCGGCTGACTATATCTTATAGCTTCCCTATAACTGAATGATCGGAAATGGTATTTGAAAGATATACCAACTTTGGTATTTTTGAAGATAGAAGCTTGGGACTTTTTTCAGATTTTTTATTGTAATTAATTGGTTTTATTATAATATTTTCAAAAGGATCGGCCAACTATATCCGATGTTGGCGATGTTGTTTTAACTGCAAGAGTATATCAACTTCGGTACCACCCAAAGTTATCTTTCCTTTCTTGTTTTTATGTAAATGTTTATTGAATTTAAAATGTTTAAAAATATATTTTTTAAAAGACCATAAAGTTACAAATTTTACTATATATTTTATATGAAAAGTATGAGATTTACTTGAGGTAACATATTCATATTATAATATAACATACATTAGGAAATTAAGTTAAAATATTCAATAAAATATCAATTCATTATCCGAGATATTATTAAAATTCCGCTGGCAGAGGCACTTGGCCACTGTGCGCAAGTTTCATATTAAGATTTGGTTCCAAGTTTAATCCCAAGATGAGGCGAATCAGTGGCGATGATGCTGCTCACTTTGTCTGAGAAAGTGGAGAGTTTACATCCCACACCAAGTGAGAACACGGCGATCTATGTGCAGATCCACTATTATCCACCTTAAACGGTCAACCGATAAATTTTTGCATTTGTATCTAACCAGACCTGCGGCAATCGCTACGAAAACCCGGGCCGAAACACCCCGAGTTTTTGCTCTGATGTTCTAACGGCCCATTTACCCATCCATAAGGTCAATACCACCTAAATCATCATGGGGGAAACAAACTTCACCAAATTTCCTTGAATTTCGGTCGAACCGAGGATCCGCAGATGTTTTTTTGCAAATGGCGTTATACGCAAAACTTCAAATTAATATGCGTATCCATATGATTCACACAATACAAACAGTTTGATAACCCACTTGTGGCTTTTGGTGCTGCAGCTTTTTTTTAATGATACAAAGACGAGATTGTTATTTCAAAGAGTTAAATTGATTTGATTTAGACAGTCGATAGTTGATTTATACAGTATATGATTTCTCTCATCACGCAAGGAGAAATTATTTTCAGTACCCTCAATGCGGTTCAAAGTTCGGACTCCGAACACATTTTGTCCCCACTAAATCCTAAAATCCGGATTGCGATAAATGGACATTTAAATAAGAATGCCGATGTATTGGCGAATCCCATCGATGGAAATTTTAAAATTATTTAAAATATTTTCAGCTAACGCTGCGCGCGTAGCTTAATCGAAAATCATTTTCATAATTTCTCCATTGAAGAAATAACAAAATAGCCCAAATGAAGTTTTCTTTGCCAGATTTTTAATATAATTTTTCTATAAAGGAGACATGCTGAACCTCTTCTAATACAGAGTTCAATAATGGTTTGGATTAGATTAATATTTCACACAAAACACATATATTGTGCAAACGAAAGTAAAAAGCACCTTTTGATAGCTTCGACACGAAATTTGAAATCTATTCCTAACAGCCATAAAATATTTAAATTATTTGTAAATCTTATTCGTGAAATAGGTGCCTCAAGGAAGTTGTAGTTCTTTTTAGGCAGTGCGACTGAAGTTAGAGATATGTAGAAACTAGGGTGCTTTAAGGTTGACAAAGTAAAGAAGGTTCCAACGACAACCGGAGTAACCGGGAGATAACGCGATTCAGCTTGAGGGCAAATCTCAACACGCTTTATAAACACAAAAAAAAAGTCAAAAAAATTCACATTTGTGCCCGACTGCTAGAGACAAAATCATTAATTCGGACGAAGTACGTCAGGGTCACCGACACCTTTCCGTCCGACGAATCAGAACTTTCAGATTCTTAAACATTTTTCCACTATCCTGATCCCCACAACCAGTTCTCTTTTTGTCATCCTTTACGGAACTCTGCAAATAGTTTCACATAAGTTCGTTTGAAATTGTTGTCCCCGCTTGTTCAAAGGGTACACCTTTAGTTGCGTCCAGGAAAACTACGTCTTAGCTTTTAAGCTCCAAATTGGATTCGATACAAAGTAGCCTATATGTTTTAGCTGTCGATGATTTCTTGAATTCGGGGTTCGCATCTCCGGAGTAGCAAGATGCGTAGAAATATTGCTCTGCTATTGCTACCGCTGTCACTTTTTCCAAAGCGGAAGCGGAGCCGTAGCAGAAAAACGAAAATTGTCAGCTCTGCTTTGCTCCGAGCTACGAAAAGTTCAAAGCTATAGCCCTATCAATAGCAGAAAAAACGAGAAAGGAAAGCTAACTTCGGGCGGAGCCTAAGTTTATATACCCTTGCAGTTAAAACCGGATATATATCGCAAACATCGGATGTAGTTGGCCGATCCTTATGATTACATGATAATAAAACTTATTAACTAAAATAAAAAATCTAAAAAAAAAGTCCCAAGCTTCTATCTTCAAAAATACGAAAGTTGATATTTCTACCAAGTACCATTTCCGATCGTTCAGTTATATGGCAGCTACAGGATATAGTCGGCCGATCCTAATGAAATTTGGTAGGTTGTATCATTAGGATCGGCCGACTATATCCTATAGCTCCCATGTAACTGAACGATCGGAAATGGTATTTGGTAGAAATATCAACTTTCGTATTTTTGAAGATAGAAGCTTGGAACTTTTTTTTTAGATTTTTTATTCTAATTAATTGGTTTTATTATGATGTAATCATAAGGATCGTCCAACTATATCCGATGTTTGCGATATATGTATATCCGGTTTTAACTGCAAGGGTATATCAACTTCGGCTCCGCCCGAAGTTAGCTTTGCTTTCTTGTTTCAGCTGCTTTTAATGCACCGTCACTGTGCGACCACAAGACCAAAAAAATAGTTAAGCATCAGCAAATTAAAATTCATATTAATAAAAAACAATTAATCCGGTCCTACATTTGTCTAGTCACAGAGAACAGCGTTCCATTTAATGTGCTTAATTCATCCGTAAAATAACACAGTGTGACAAAAAAGAAAAATTAGAGGAACTTTTGAAGAGACCTAGTAGGAATTGTTCATTAGGTCGAGTATAGTATAAAACCATGTTTGAAATTTTTCAAACACCCTCAAAATTTTGATTTATTTGGAAACACCCTCAAAATCTTGATTTATTTGGAAAAAAAGGTTTTCGGGACTTTTTTGCTCTTAAAAATTCCTATGATCGTAATTTTAAAACGATTTTAAAATTTTTTTCGTTTTTCAATTGCAATTGATTGATTCAATTTTTCAATTGATTGATCCCTACGAAACTTAATAGGACGTATTATTTTGCCAAAAATAGAACCCATAGAAAATCCCAACTTTCTAGCTCAAAAAACACCAAAGTTATGCCATTTCCGATTAATCAGTTATATGGCAGCTATAGGATATAGTCGGCCGATCCGGGCCGTTCCGACTTATATACTGCGTGCAAAGGAAAGAAGGGTGTGTGCAAAGTTTCAAGACGATAGCTTTAAAACTGAGAGACTAGTTCGCGTAGAAACAGACAGACGGACAGACGGACAGACGGACATGCTCATATCAACTCAGGAGGTGATCCTGATCAAGAATATATATACTTTATAGGGTCGGAGATGTCTCCTTCACTGCGTTGCACACTTTTGACCAAAATTATAATACCCTCTGCAAGGGTATAATGATACCATTTTTTTGGAAGTTGTACCGAAAAAATGGCGTCAAAGTCCGAAAAACAGACAAAAATTCAAAAATGTTAGTTTCTTGCGTAAAAATTTTATCCTTTTTGTTGAAATAAGTTTAAGATCTATTTTTTTCAAAAGCTCCAACACTTAACTATTAAAAAACGAAAAATTTTTAAATCGGGTAAAAATTACGCGTTTAGGAATTTTTAAGAGCAAAAAAGTCCCAAAAAACCGTTTTTTCCAAATAAATCAAGATTTTGAGGGTGTTTGAAAAATTTCAAACGTGGTTTAATACTATACTTGACCTAATGAACAATTCCTACTAGGACTCTTAAAAAGTTCCTCCAATTTTTCTTTTTTTTGTCGCACTGTGTAATTGATCCCATATGTCAAGGTCAAGGAAAAACTTTAATTAAATGGAACCAAGTGAAAATATGTTCTTCGACAGGTAGTAGAAAAAATTCGACAAGAAATACACAACGAATGTAAAAATAGGATTCTATCATTAAAAATTGATAGTGCGACGCGACTTGATCGGAATTGGTTTAATTCATTAGTTCACATGAAACAAAATCCCGAGTTCTTGGAATGGTGGAACTCAGAGGAGCTGGGTCTAGTACAGCAAAAAATCTTGCCAAGGAGATTCTTTCTGTATTAGAAAAATACGGAATAGATCTAGACAAAATTCTGCCATTTACTTTAGATAACTTGGAAAATATGATAAAGATGACGAATATTTTATCAGAAAGGAACTTGACATGGAAGATGCCTGTATAGAAGAGAACCTGGAGTACTTAAAGCAAATCAAGCGTTTTGGATTGGATTGTCCAACTTACATTGGATTGTCCAACCTACAACATGGTTCACTAACTCAAGAAGGCAAAAAGTATTTTAAGCCTTATACCAGAGGCATATTAGGCCATTTCTGATTTTTTTTCAAAAAATGTGTTGTTGCAATGACAAATTTTCCATTTTTTTGTAAGCCGGCTCACAAAATTTGTTCATTTCTTCTTCTTCAGATAAACTGATGCTTTTTGAAATTTGCCCCAACATATATTTTCTAAGCACCGAAATTGTTTTTCTTTTACGCTTTCCCTGAGCCACAAGGCAAAAGTCTCCTAGGGACTGACATGCCACCAATAAAGAGTAATAAGCTTAAGAATTGGCCGTAGTGGGATCTCATTTTAGACTTTTTGTACTTAATAGAGGCTACCATTGGAATAAAACAAAATTGAACCAAATATTGAACCTTTTTATTTGGATTTTTATTCCGCTAGATGGCTTATTGGGGCCACTGTTCTGCGGTTTGATCATGAAACCCATTTCCGCTTTGCTTAAAGCGAGAGAGTGGAAAACGCTGATGCAAACTTTTCAAAACCTCGCAGTACTTTTGTACCAAATGCAACTTATATTTATGCTGCAGAGATTTCGAAAATATTTTCTTACATTACCATTAAAAAACATGCAAACTAAAAATGACTTTTTTACTCTCAACATCCTATGAGTGCTTTGAAGCACTTATACACATTTTCTCGCCTTTCAGTTAAACGAAAACTTTAAAAGTTCTTTTAACATACATTTTTGAGTTCGGGAGCTTCAAAACAATAAATGCTTTTGAATGCACAGAATTTTTATCTTTATTTAAAGGAATTTCTAAAGTTTTATTACAGCTATCCGAAAAACTTAATAACTTAACATGACTTGACTTTTTGCTATTAACAACCCGCCATCCGAAAAAAGGCAAACCCAATAAAAAGATAATTACTAACGGCTTACTGAATTACTAACGGCTTGTGGTTAATTGCAAAAATGTGAAATTTTGTGCTGGCTTCGAAACGAAATTTCACGCACACATGCACCCGTGTATCACACATATCATATGAACTTAATAGCACATTGCATAATTCTACCTTACTTTTAACCACTTTATTTTAAAATATAAGATCAAGAATTTGAGATAAAAAAACAAGAAAGCAAAGCTAACTTCGGGCGGAGCCGAAGTTGATATACCCTTGCAGTTAAAACCGGATATATATCGCAAACATCGGATATAGTTGGCCGATCCTTATGATTACATCATAATAAAACCAATTAATTACAATAAAAAATCTAAAAAAAAGTTCCAAGCTTCTATCTTCAAAAATACGAAAGTTGACATTTCTACCAAATACCATTTCCGATCGTTCAGTTACATGGCAGCTATAGGATATAGTCGGCCGATCCTTATGAAATTTGGCATGTCATAATGTTTTGCCAAAAATAGCTCTCATGTCAAATTTGAACTCTCTAACTCTAAAAACACCAAAGTTATATCATTTCCGATCAATCAGTTATATGGCAGCTATAGGATATAGTCGGCCGATCCGGGCCGTTCCGACTTATAAACTGCGTGCAAAGGAAAGAAGGGTGTGTGCAAAGTTTCAAGACGATAGCTTTAAAACTGAGAGACTAGTTCGCGTAGAAACGGACAGACAGACAGACGGACAGACGGACGGACAGACGGACAGACAGACGGACAGACGGACATGCTCATATCAACTCAGGAGGTGATCCTCATCAAGAATATATATACTTTATATGGTCGGAGATGTCTCCTTCACTGCGTTGCACACTTTTAGACAAAATTATAATACCCTCTGCAAGGGTATAATAAACCTTTTGTAAAATTTACGACGTCTTTTAATACACTATTCGGCATAATTATTTTGACGAAAAACAAATGGTTCTAGTTTGTATGTAACTTTGCAATGGTTTAATATAACTCAATGATTTTTTTTTCTGTATTACTAAGTGCTAATATAAACTTTAAAATAATGAATTCAACATTTTGTCATATGAACTTGCAAAAATATAAGCTAAAGTAATTTTTATGTCGTGGCATAAGTATTTTGACAAGTACCTTTTAATGTGAGTAACAAAGTTTAAACTCAAAAAAACTAAGGAAAAAATAGGAATTTAGTAAAATATATAATTTCCTTTAATTTTAATAACTTTTTCCAGGCGTCCCGGTACTGAATCGATTAAATTTTGGATGATCTCTGGAGATATCTGTTCCCAAAGGGAACTGACCTCAAAAATTGTCTCCTCTCTGGTTTTATTCAACGATACTGTTCTTTTACGTTTAATAAGAGACCAGACGTTTTCAATTATATTTAAATCTGGACTTTGAGGTGGCCAGTCCAAAGTGGTAACACCAACATCCTTCAAATATGATGTAATCATCTTGGCTTTGTGGCATGGGGCGTTATCCTGTTGCAGAATGAAGGATTGACCAATAAGTCTGTCTCCAGAAGTAAATGCGTTATCATTTAGAATCCGTAAATATTGGCCTTGGTTCATCGAGCCAGTGACAGGAACGAAGTCACCCAGTCCATTATACGCAACACATCCCCAGAACATCACACAGCCTCCACCATGGCTTACTTTTTGGCAAACGGGCCGCCTTTTCTGCCTTTGTTCCATTGGTAATCTTACAACAAACTTATTTTTTGATGAGTTATACTCAAAGGAGCTTTCATCTGTCCATAGAACGCTCCTCCAGAACTCCTTTGGCTTTTGGACATATTCCTTTGCGAAAGCGAGTCTTTTGAGCTTGTTTGCTTTTGTTATGTATGGTACTTCCTTGACTTTATAAGTCTTGAAATCACTTTCTTTTAAACGTCGACGGACTGTGCGCTCACTAATTGGTGTTTTAGCTGTCAAATTAAATTGATCTGCTGCGGATTGGGGCTTTAGAAAAATATTTTTTTTAAATTCCCGTACAAGAACTCGGTCTTCACTAAGATCTGTTTTGCGCTTTGGACCTGATCTTCTTAAATTACGCAGGTCATTATGCTTTTTACATTTTTTAATTTGGTAGTGCACAGTTTGGCGCGACACCTTAAACTCATCGGCAATGTCTTTGACTGCTATTCCAGCGTTAAACTTTGCTACCATTAAGGATCTGGTAACCAAACTTAGTTCAGCAGTTTTACCCATGTTATTTAATAATTCTTAATAACTTTTTATTTAAATAACAACGTTTAATATTGTTACACACAGAAGTTCTTTAATTGTCGCGTGCTTAAATGTGAGAAAATATTTCCATAACGATGCTGTCAAAATACTTATGCCATGCAAAAAGCCATTGTCTGCATGCATTCTTATCAGTAGAAAGAGAATGCAAAAGGTAAACGAAATAAAATTTGGCATGCACAAAGCTAAAAATAGATTCTTTGCTTTGCGCCTCATTTTGGCACCTCTATTTAACGGTATTAAGGATAGCAAAGTCTGATAGTCAAAAGTAGGGTTCGTCAAAATATTTATGCCGACTAGTGTAGTTATCACGCTTATCTTAAAATAAGTCAGTGCAATCTTGCTAGCGTGCCGGAGCCATAGTGTGCCCTTCCATTGCGCTTATTCCTTTCTTTCACACATTGTTTATTATTAATTTTAAAATCGGTTTAGAGCGGTACAGCAGCGGTAGACGTTTATGTATTCTTATATGCTCGCTTAGTATGAAGTGCGGGGAAAGATGAATATGCACTTTACTTCATACACTTCAGGTCTGCATGTGACAGTTTATGCTGACACTTGCAAGTTGCAACCGTTTGGAATTTCGTCCACTTGGTCAAAGAACACGTATATTTATCATTGGATTTATTTATTTGCAACAATGTGTGAAGTACAGTGCGCATTCGGTATATATGGATATCACAGCACACAGTTTGTGTGGATATCACAGTTTGTCTGTCTGTTTCAACGCGATCTGGTCGCTCTGTTTACTTCAAAGTTTTAAAGCTCCGTTCCTTTGCACGCAGTATATAAGTCGGAACGGTCGAGATCGGTCGCCTATATCCTATGGCTGCAATATAACTGATTGATCGAAAATGCTATAACTTCGATTTCTTTAGAGTTAGGTAGTTAAAGTTGTAGCTGCCATATAACTAAACAATCGGAAAAGACAAAACTTTCGCGTTTTTGAAGACAGAAAGTTGGGACTTCGTACAGATTCTATTTTTCAGTCGGTTGATTCGATCTACCAAATTTCATAGCGATCGGTCGTCTATATCTTATAGCTGCCATATAACTGAACGTTTACCAATCTAATATATCTAATATATCATATCTAAATGATATACATATATAATATGTAAAAATCTGTGCGGATTAAAACAAAAATTTAATTATTAGAAACTTTATTCAATTAGACTTAGATTTAATTTTGTTAATCTGTACTACTTGGAAGCCACATATAAGATAAAATTATCCTCAAATGTGCACTATTAAATAAAAAATACTCGATACTTCATGAAAGAATGGTAGGATAAAACAATAATCCCGTTTATTTTTAAAGTCTGGTAATAAATATTTTATCTCTTCTTTTCTTCAACGTAGAGAATTTATTCCAAAAAATAATGTGCCTTTGGGGATTGATTCTCATCTGAACCGTTTGTTTATTACAACTCCACGATGGAAAAATGGCGTTCCCGCAACTTTAAGCACCATTTCGTATCCCTCAAAGGAAATAAGTCCAGCACTTAGACCATATCCAAAATGGGAAGATCATGGAAATCCACAAAATCCCGATTGCTCAAAATTAATATCAGTATATCGAACAGTGATAGATAAATGCCAACGAATTTGGGTAATTGATTCAGGTATTGTAAATGCCACAATTAACTTGAAACAGATATGTCCACCGAAAATAGTTGTGTATGATCTAAATTCTGATAAATTAGTTCTTCGGTACAATTTTCCAAAATCACAAGTAAAAGAGGATTCTTTACACTCAAATATTGTTGTGGATATAGGAAAAAACTGTGAAGACGCACATGCCATAGTTTCAGATGTATGGAGATATGGTCTTGTTGTTTACAGTATGTTAAAACACAGAAGTTGGCGTATCACAAACTACAACTTTTCTCCAAACCCAATTGCATCAGATTTTACAATTGATGGACTAAATTTCCAATGGTTAGATGGAATATTTGGAATAAGTATCGCTCCTAATCAATCAAAAAAGGATAGGGCTCTTTATTTCCACCCAATGGCCAGTTTTAAGGTAAGGATTTTATTTTATTATTTTTGAGTTCTAAAAAACTTTATAAAGATAAGAAAATATAGAATGAAAAAATCATTCAAGAGGATGACAACTTATGAAGATAGAGTTGTTAGATATACATCGGATCTTGTGAATTTAAAAAAACGAAAGCATTTATCTGGAGAAAGGTGAAAGCTGTGGCATATAAGATACTGAAGTAATAAGTTATCTTAAACCTAATATTGACCAATCCCGGCTGGGTCAAGACTGGGCTGGGAGAAGAAATAGAAGGGGTTCATCTCTAACACCCACTCCACATTTCTTACATTTGGGATACCTAAAAAACAATATGAAACTTTTTTTTTTATACCCGGTACTCGTAAAGGTCAATTTGTTCCGGTCTTAACTTAATCTTCGGTTACTAAGGATTAATACGTATTTAAACTTTTTCCGATATTCTGGATCAAGCCGCATTTTGTTTAAAACCAGAACCATTGCGTATTTTTCGTGGTGGGAGCTCAAGTTCCGTGGGCTCTGCCCCACGTGGTACCTAAAATTATCTCAGCCTCCAGTTACGCTCCGTGCCAACAAGGACATAAGGGGTGCTGTAAAAAGTTTATGATGTGGCCTAAGCCAAATCATAAGGTGTTACAGGTTGATCGATTATGTTCGTTGATATGGCTTTCTCACTGTTAGACGACAATTATTACTCCTTCCTTTTCCGCAAATGGGGCAATCGATTCTGGTCAGACCGCTGGAAGATGGCCATCTATAATTCCAATAATCTCAAAGGTTTTATGACAAGCCTCAGTTAAGGCACCATCTTTGTAGTTCCTCATCACCCATGATACCAGAAAAATTCTTTAATAAAGTTTGCACCGGGCCTGGTCTACTGGCGGTGGGTGAATGCCCTGAATCACGCACTACTCACTTGAAACGAAAAATGGTAATTGATTTTTAAATCTATCGTAGGCTGTGTTTGTTTCTGTGGAAGACGATTTGTGGTTTCATTGCCAATCAGTACGTTCGGGTTACAAACTGCAGAGTTGCATGCAACTAGGCCAAAAAAAAAATGAATTGGGAAATAACTTGTATGCGGGTCAAGAAGGACCTAGCGGCCGGTGATAATCAATAAAGCTTTCCCCTTAAAAAATATTTTAGGAAACCAGCTCCATACAGCTTTCCGGATGAAGGCAACGAGTCCACGTGGAGCGATCTCCGTGAGGTCTGTTAGGTCCGTGAGTGCTGCTGTACTTAGGAGTTTGAGTCAAAACTCTATCCTCCTTCTCTACATCCCCGCAGCATCTACTGTAATCGTTGCGTTGTACCGCTACCCGCGTGCGTTTCTATTAACCATTGTCCCGTGGACTTGACCGCTAGACTGGAGTCCTACCTGTTGATGACGATAATTATCCTTGAACTTTTCCTAGAGCAGGAACCATATCATGCGTGAGTTCCGGCAGTTCTGGGGACTCCTCTATTTCCTCAGTGCTACCAGGTCAAAGTAATCCCTGCATTTCAGGCTACACGTTGCTAAGGGAATGCCTACTATTTTTTTCAGGTTGGTAGTAACCGCCCTTGCTAATTCATCAGCGGCGCAATTTCCCCCGTGGATCCTCCGGGCACCCATATAGGGTGGATGTCATGCTGCTCCGCCATCTCGTTAAGAGATGTGCGACGGTCATTCACTGTCCTAGAGTTGGATGAAAATCCGTCAAGGTCTTTGAGAGCAGCTTGACTACTTGATAACATGCAAATGGTTTCTTGATTACCAGTAAGTGCTGGAGATCTAAGTGCTTTCCCGATAGCTATTACTTTTGCTTGAAACACACTACAGTGGTCGGGGAGTCTAAAGGACTCATTTAGACACAGCCGTTCACAGAGGAAACCGACTTCCACCTGGCCATTCAACTTTGAACCGTCTGTGTATATATGAAGAGATCCGCTCGTCCCGGGATTTGTATGGCCCATTCCTCTCTTGATGGAGACCTTATGTTTTAAGGTGTGGTGATTGACGGGTATAGTCTTTAGCCCTCTGTACCCGTTGATCAGTAGTAGTCTGATGTCTGTTAGAGCAAGCCACCAGACCACTACCCCGTAAAAGAGTAGGCAGCCATCTTACTCTTTTTGGAGACATACCCCATTTGAGTCCAATGGCTTTGCGGCAGGTAAAAAAACGCGGTAGTTGTCTGGTTTGCTCTATCCATAGTATTCAGCTTCCAGTCAAGTTTTCTGTCGAGCGTAATTCCTAGGTACTTGGCGTTACCACTGAGGGTAAGTGTTTCCCCTGATAGTTTTGGAAGCCTTAAATTCGGTATTTTGTACTTCCTAGTGAAGAGGACAAGTTCGGTCTTGGATGTGTTCACTCTTAGACCGTTCTTATTTGCCCATGCTGAGAAAACCCTCAGTTTGTCCGTCAAGCGGTCGCACAGAGTCTGGGGAAATTTTCCAGAGAAGGCAATTGCGACAATCTGCATAAGCCATAACTTTTCACCCACCACCATCTAGGGATCGCAGTTGGTGGTTAACCGTCACGTTCCAGAGAAGAGAGACTTTCTTCCGGAGTGCCTCTACTGACAAATCAATAAATAGACTCTCATCCTAGTGTCGCCTCAACAATCCTGTTTACCAGGATCTGCTTTGTTAGGCGCACGGAATAATCGTATATCCCTAGTCTCATCAGCGCATTGATTATTGAGCATGGCAGGATGTTGTTAAACTTACCTTCTATTTCTACAAAAGCAATATGTGCGTATTCCTTATCACTAAGTACCTTTTCGACAAATACAATGATCGCGTCTTGGCATACTATTACCCTAACGCTACCCTGATACCAGCCTGCGTCTTTGCATTCTGGTGAGGGTTCTCCGCTCTTTAGCATCTCGTCCATGGTGCGCCCATGGGACTCTTTTACCACCTTTCGCCTTTTACCACTCTTTACCACGTCTTGGCATAAGCCCATCCATCGATTCCTTGTCCAGGATTCTAATAAGGGGTTTTCCCTTCGCGACCTCATCGAACGAGCGGTTGGACGGCTGTGGCTGGACCTTCTTATTCCTCGCTTGGGGCTCCTCCGTCTGTTGACCTCTGCCTTTTCGTATTCTGTGCGATCTCCTTGGCAGGGTCTACTCCAGCCTCACATCCGGAAGTCGGGCAGGATCTCCCTTGCCCATCTATTGATTTCGGCTTGGTCCGGATTGGCTTTTGCCCATAGGTTCGCCTTCATGAGAATGAAGAGTTTGTGGGAGCCTTTTCGCTGCGTCGGGTAAGACGCCGCCGGACCAGGGTTTACCTAAGGGGCCTTAGTTGGTTAAGATGTTGGCCTTGGGGTCTTCCTCTTCACGCCGTTCGGTAGCCCCATAGTTAGCCCCGCTTTAAAAGAGGATGCCTTAGCACCCTCCTCCGCACCGGCGCAAACCGTCCGCGGATATTAATCAGATATTTAACGCAAATATCGTATATAGTTGGGGTATCCCTTTGAGAATTTTAAAATGAAACCAATTTATAAAACTAAAATTTTTAAATAAGTTCCTATCTTCAATCTTTCAAAATATCATAGTAGAGTAATTTCCCAGCGTTCAGTTATATGGCAGTTATAGGATACCGCTGATCCTTATAAAATTTTGTATGTCACATTATTTTACCAAACAAAGAATCCATACAAAATCTCAACTCTCTAACTTGTTAAAGTTGTGGCTATAGTTATGGCACTTATGGTAATATAGATGATTATGCTAAGTATAGATTATAAGTAGCCTATAAAAGAGCTATAGTTATGTTAGAAGCAAATAAGAATAGAAATAAACTACTATACGATCAAAAAGTAAGGGATATAGATATATCAGTAGGTGACAAAGTTTTATTAAACAAGAAAGGAAAGCTAACTTCGGGCGTAGCCGAAGTTTATATACCCTTGCAGTTAAAACCGGATATATATCGCAAACATCGGATATAGTTGGCCGATCTTTATGGGAAAAGGAAAATATAATCCAATTTATTACAATAAACAAGAAAGGAAAGCTAACTTCGGGCGGAGCCGAAGTTTATATACCCTTGCAGTTAAAACCGGATATATATCGCAAACATCGGATATAGTTGGCCGATCCTTATGAGAATATGATAATATTACCCAATTTATTATAATACAAAAACCAAACCTAAAAATGTCCCAAACTTCTATCTTCAAAAACACAAAAGTTGTGTCATTTCCGATCGTTCAGTTATATGGCAGCTATAGGATATAGTCGGCCGATCCTAATGAAATTTGGTAGGTTGGATCATCTGGCCAAAAATATAATCTGTACTAAGTTTCAGCTTCCTATCTTCAAAAACACGAAAGTTGGGTCATTTCCGATCGTTCAGTTATATGGCAGCTATAAGATATAGTCGGCCGATCCTTATGAAATTTGGCATGTCGTAATGGTTTGCCAAAAATAGTGTCAAATTTGAACTCTCTAACTCTAAAAACATCAAAGTTATACCATTTCCGATCAATCAGTTATCAGCACATATATTGAATACCCACTGAACCGAAAGTACTCAAAGGGTACGCACTGTAACACTTTGTTGCAGCGTTTACATATTTCAAAGTCGCTATGGCTTAGCCCGCACACAGGAAGTGCTAGCGTCGGCATAACTGTAACGAACGTACAGCATATGCATACCCCTCGCGCCCCCTTTTGAGAGCGCATAGCAATATATATAAGTACATTCCGTCTAGGGATGTCGGAAGTATATCAAAATATCGATATATCGATATATTTTCTCTTAAAAAAATATTATTATCGTGATATTTTTTGGGCAAAAATAGTCGATAATAATATTTTTGAGTTGGTGTTCTCCGATATTTGTTGCGAAAGAAAGGAAATGCAGGTTTACTTGAGTATGCCATTTTGTAGTTGGGAGACAAATCCGTTGGAATTCTGGAACTCACAAATTTCAACGATGCCGATGCTAGCGAAGGTTGCTTTAAGTTTTCTTATCACGCCTGGAAGTTCGGTTCCATCTGAACGGTTGGCTTCTGCCATTAAATGTATTGTCTGTGACTCCCGTAGTCGAATGACAGACCAGCATATAACCGAAAGATTTTTTTTTAAATCATTGAAGAAAGATTTATTTTGTAATTAAGAGTAATTAAGAGCACTAAATAAGAGAATTAAGTAATTAGAATTATTAAGTACATATTCCATGAATTCCATGAAACTTTTTTTTTTTGTATTAAGTTTTTTTTATAAATAAATTTGAATACAATGTCCTTAATAATTTTGTTATTTTTTCTTTTAAAGAACTTAAATAAAAGTTGCTTGAGAGTGGGTATAAATATTTGTTGTTTTTTCAATTCACTTTTTAAATAAAAAAATATGTCTTATTTGCAGTTCATGGCGGATAAAAACACATATTAAAAGCTTTTTTTAAATTTAAAAATAACCTTTTTTCAAATTTAGCTGACTATAAAAAATATCGAAAATACTCGATATATCGATTTTTTGGGGTGATATTCCTGAATATTATCGATTGATATTTTTTTCACAGCAAATATCATCAATACGATATTTTCTCAAAAACCAACAACCCTAATTCCGTCTCTCTCAATTCATAGCCGTCTCTCTGCCGCCGCCTGCGAGCAGCGCAGCTACGAGACTTAGCCTTAATTTGACTTCAAAAATATTGTAAAAGGGCAGAGACACTTCGATCGTTGGAGCGGCACCATTGCTGCTGTGATAGGATAACTCCAGGGGATTGGTTTTAGTTGGTCTTTATTTGGGAGGAGCAGCTGAGGTGCCGCTCCAACGTTCAAAATGTCTCTGTTCTTTTACAATATTTCTTAAGTCTAAGTAAGGCTAAGTCTCGTAGCAGCGCTGCTCGCAGGCGGCGGCAGAGAGACGGCTATGTACTTATATATAAAGGAATATAATAATATATGTTGTTATGCGCTCTCAAGTGGAGGCGCGAGGGGTATGCATATGCTGACCGTTTGTTACGATTATGCTGACACTAGCACTTTCTGTGTGCGGGCTAAGCCATAACGATCGGTTCATATTTCGGCCACTTAGGGTTTATGACCGGGACTTTGGATAATGTAAACACTGCAACAAAGTGTTACAGTGCGCACCCTTTAAGTACTCTCGGTACAGTGGGTACTCAATATATGTGCATACTACATCTCCCTCCTTTTGAAAAATAACGTAATATAATGAAGTTATTTTTATAATAAAAATTTTTAATTAATACATTTTTTTTATTTATTTGTTTTGTTTTATGTGGTTAGAATCATAGAAAATGAAATTAGTAAAAGAATATGTGTATTTATTTATTTATGTATGTGTGTCTTTGTATGGCCATACTAAGTGCAATTTATGAAATAAAGATTTTTAATCTATCCTTATGAACTTTTTGTTTTTTATGTTTATTATTTGCTATTACTATGTTATCTCTATCTCCTATTTCCGTTACTATATAGGGACCTGTATATTTAGGATCTAACTTATCACCTGTCTCGTTTTTTAATAAAACTTCGTCACCTACTGATATATCTATATCCCTTACTTTATGATCGTATAGTAGTTTATTTCTATTCTTATTTGCTTCTAACATAACTCTAGCTCTTTTATAGGCTACTTCTAATCTAAACTTACTCTCCTTAGCATAGTCATCTATATTATATAGTGCTTCTACACTATCTATGCTATTAAAATGTTTTGGCAAATTACTTGTTTTACCGAATACTAGCTCATATGGACAATAAGTATGTGCCATAGAGGGGGTCGTGTTGAAACAGAAGACAAAATATTGAAGCCATACGTCCCAATCAGTTTTATCAGCCGATATGTAAGATCGTATGTATTCATTGAAAGTTCTATGACTTCTTTCTATTGTTCCAACTGTCTGGTGGTGGTGTGCTGTGGATGTAATATTTTCAATATTTAAATATTCGCACAAATCGTCTATAATTGAATTCTTATATTCTGTTCCCATGTCCGTAATGAACGTCTTCATTGGACCGTACTTCAGGATAAAAGATTCAAATATTGCTTTAGCGACAGTATTGGCGTTTTTATTCGGAACAGGTATGGCAACTAAATACTTAGTTAAATCACATATTAAAGTGACTGCATACTCATTGCCATTTTCTGATTTTGGCAGTGGACCAATAGTGTCCACTATCACTCTGTCGAAAGCATTTATTGGTGTGTCTGTAATTGTTAAAGGGGTCTTTGTGTGTTTTGTTATTTTTGATTTCTGGCATTTTTGACATTTTCTTACGTACTCAGTTATATCTTTAGACATGCTTTTCCAGTAATAGTGTCTTTTTACTTTGGCCAAAGTTTTTGATATGCCAGTATGACCTCCTTGAATTGGATCATCATGAAATGTAGACAAAATTGCTTCTTTTTCTTTTAAATTTGTTATTTGGGTCACCGGGTTGAGTAGCGCTACTCTTAATGTTTTCAATATTTTATTGCCCATTAATTTAAATTTATCTATTGAAGTATATTCAAAGATATTTTCCCACGGTGCCACTTTGAGTTGGCTGATTTTATGTATACCGGCTTGCATTTCAAGCCTTTGGAAAAATTGATCTAAATCAATAACTCCATTAGTATATAAATCGCTAACATCATATCTTGCAGTAATTTTTCTGCCTTGTTTAAGGGGACCCCCCCCATTCTCGGTTTTAAAAAATCGATTTTTTTTTTTTAATTTAATTCGAACTTGTAACTATTCAAGAATGTTCCCTGAAAATTTCAAGAAAAAATTTCAAAAACTCTTAAAGATATAGCCGAATTATGGTGGAAGCCTCAGGCGACGGCGAGAGCCGTCTCAAAACTTTAAACGCGTTTTTCTCGAAACAGTGTTTTTACGACTGGCGCATGAGGTTACTCAAAAACTATTAATCTAATCGGTTCCAAATTTTAACACGTTATTCTATACATATATAGCTCTCGTATGAACTAGGATAAATCGAATCGGTGAAGATCTTCCTTACTTTTCAACTCGATTTGTGGCTGAAAAAAATGGAAATTTCCAAAAAAAAATTTCAAAGGTCCACCATTTTGTTAATTTTTGAGCGAAGTTAATAATCCTAGTTCATACGAGAGCCAAACATGTACTTTTTCTAATCCCGTTGGAATTTTTGGATTCAGATGTTCCAGTGAGCGGAAATCACATGCGCCGCCGAAAAGAAGGGCTTTTCTTTGATCACAAAAAACAACAACAAAAACAAAACAAAAAAAAATTCTGTGAAATGATTTTCTTCCTTTTTGTGTCTTAATATATGTAAGCACAGTTACAACCCTAAAAAATAATTTATGTTCATTTGCCAGCCCATTGAAAATCGTCAAAATTTAAAATCGAGAATGGGGGGGGTCCCCTTAAATAAACATAACATATTTTTTATCTGCAAGGTCACTACTTTACGTACTTCATCATTGTTTATGACGTCGTATACGTTGGGCTTAGAAGCTTTATTTAAAGATTGCCTTGGCAATTCTTGTTCTTGATTTTCCGCGCGGAATTTTTGTCTACTTTGATATCTAGTAGTGACTTTTAATACATTTCTAGTTATATTTTGTAGATCTTTGATGGTTATTCTTGATAACGCATCAGCTACATGATTATCTTTTCCCTTTAAATATTCGACTGTAAAGTCGTATTCTTCTAGCTCGAGCCTCATACGTGTCAGTTTAGAACTGGGATTGGTCATTGAGAAAAGGTATATTAAAGGTCTATGGTCTGTTCTTATTAAGAAATGTGTTCCATATATATATGGTCTAAAATATAATATCGCCCAGTGAATTGCAGCTAATTCCTGCTCAGTAGTACATTTGTTACTTTCACCTTTTGTAAATGCTCTTGATGCGTATGCAATGGGAAGTTGGAGACCATTATGATTTTGAGTTAAAACCGCTCCACATGCTTGCTTACTTGCATCTGTTATTATGCAAAATTCTTTAGTGAAATCTGGGTATTGTAGCAAGGTAGGTTCCATAAGTTTTGTTTTTAAGTATTGGAATGCATTTTCACACTCATCCGTCCATTTAAAAGGAACATTCTTTTTACATAATCTTGTTATGTGCCGTGAATAATCGGCGAAATTTTTTATAAAGCGTCTATAATAGTTACAGAATGCTACAAAACGTCTAGCACTGTCCGCGTCGTGCGGAACTGGGTAGTTCATAATGACATCGTATTTCTTGTCATCTGGAAGTATTCCTTTATCAGTGCATTTATGACCTAGAAAAGTCACTTCATGCATAAAAAATGAACACTTTTCTGGATGTAGCTTTAGGTTGAATTTCCTACATTTCTCAAAAACATCTGTTAAGTTTTTAAGCATATGTTTTTCGGAACAACCGATTACTATTAAGTCATCCATATAAAGGAACGCTTGAGAAGGTTCTAGACCAGAGAACGCAATAGTCATCATTCTCTGAAACGAATTAGGAGCTATTTTTAATCCGAAGGGTAATCGCGTGAAGCGATATGAGCCGTTGCTCGTTGAAAAAGACGTTATATCTCTTGAACCTTTTTCTAGTTCAATTTGATGGAATCCTGACATTAAGTCAAGACATGAAAAGTATTTTGCTCGGCCTAGTTGATCTAAAATATCATCAATTCTAGGTAATGGGAATTTATCAGATAGTAATTTTTTATTAATCTGGCGATAGTCAATTACTAATCGCCATTTCTTTGCATTTGATCCGGGGGATGATTTCTTAGGAACAAGTAACAATGAGCTATTATATTCGGATACTGACGGTTCGACAATCCCGTCTGAGATTAATTTTTCTACTTGTTTTTGTATTTCATTAACCTGACTATGTGGGCTTCGATAGTTTTTTATATAAACTGGTTCATCATCTTTTAATCTCAATTTTTGTTTATAAAAATGTTTATAAAAAATCCAATCCGAATATATCGCTATACTTGATGCATAGGCTAGTTAGCTGAGACTTGAACTGTGGAGGGAAGTTTTTTGATAGTTGTGATAGTACGGATTTTTTTCTATTGTCTGGATTTGTGTAGACTACATCGTAGTTCGAAAGTGATTCATATATTAGATTATCTGTACTCACTACTTGGTCGGTATTTGTTGTGTTTAATAGTCTTATGAAGGCATTATTGGATGTTGCTATGGTATTTGCAACGTAATTACCATGTTGAATTTCCTGATTTGGAATTAATACACGGTCTGCTGTTGAATTAAGTTCAATTTTCCGAATAACTTGGGATCTTGCTGGCAGAAGTATTGAATTATTGCCAGAACTATGAGCTATTGGTACTTTAATTGGGAATTTTAAATTATTGGGTCTAATTATAAGCCAATCTTCAGATGGCTTGAAGTCTAATTGACAGTTGTATTTTTTGATAAAGTCGATGCCTATTATTCCATCGCATGGAATTGGGAAATGTGAATTTAAGATATGAAAATCGTGTGGAATTATGTAATTGGTGGTCTG
The DNA here is from genome assembly GCF_030179905.1 of Drosophila bipectinata. Taxonomy (NCBI): domain Eukaryota; kingdom Metazoa; phylum Arthropoda; class Insecta; order Diptera; family Drosophilidae; genus Drosophila; species Drosophila bipectinata. The sequence continues at coordinate 12,917,680 of NC_091740.1, read as the reverse complement.
TATCTCTATAGATACTAAACCTTGGGATTTTATTATTTCTTGACTTATGCCTTTTATGTCTATGATGTAATCATTTTGGATGTTTTGAAAATTATCCGAAGTTTCTTTTAGAATGGAAATGTCTGCACCTGTGTCTATTAAAAATATAAGTTCCTTCCCAGTAGCTACATTAAAAAATGAAACGAATATATTTTGGCTGAGATTAATAGTGTGAACTCTTACTTCATTTATTGTTGAATATTTAAAGGGTTTTGGGAGTTTTCCGATGTGTTTTGATTATTATTTTGTGTAAATCTTACATTGCCTTGGTTATTGCTATTGTGGCCTCGGTTTGAGTTACCACTGCCTCTATAATTTCCTCTATATGGGCCTCGCCCTCTGTTGTTATTCTGATAATTATTGTTATTTTGATAATTGTTGTTATAATTACCGTTGTTGTAGTTATTGTGATTACCACGAAAACTACCTCTATAACTGCCACGTCCGCGATTTGAACCGCGCTGTGGATAATTCTTATAATATAGGACAGTGTTTGACTGCCCAGTTGCTTCAGTGCAACTATTAACGAATTTGGAAACGGCTTCGTTCATCGTACTGAATGTTCCAGCTTGCATGATAAGTTTTACCTTATCGATTGTGCAGTTTTTAGTCATTGCTTTGACTGCATGCTGCATGGAATAATTCCTGGCTAGCTCTAAAGATAAACCATCTGATATATATGCACCTTCTAAGGCTTTCGTCATCTGCTCAATTTCTTGTGTGTATTGGTTAGCAGTTTTATTGCGTTGCTGTAGATTCATCAGCTTCGCTGATAATACCTCAACAGTTTCGCCTTTGACGTTGCTTCTTAGTCTAGCAATCACCTCAGTAATTGTTGTTTCATTACCGATTAGATTCCTGGCGACACCTTTTAGCTTTGTTTTAATGATGGATATAGCTAACTCTTCGTGCTCGCCTTTTATTGATTGTATTATTTGTAAGGCATCAATGAAACTTGTTAAATTTTCAGCCTTACCATCAAAAACTGGTATAAGCTTAGATGCTGTATTAATAAAATCAATATTTGATTGTGCCATTGTGATGGATTTATCTATCTTGTATTCTATGACACTCGAAGTATCTGAATCTGTAGAGTTATCCAGATCAGTGTATACCGCCGGAATAGTAAGATTATTTAAATCTGTATCTTCTATTTTGGGGTTTACTTTGGGAAGCTCTTCTGACTCAGATTCTTTCGTTTCTGTTGATTCCGAGTCAGGTGCAGTGTCAACTGCTATTGGAGTGTTTAGAACGGTTGGTAACGATATTTCTAAGCTGAACTTTTGTTTAATAAATATTAAATTAGATCGTAGTCGTATCAAAAGTTTCGATACCTGTGACCAATGATCTTGATTTAATCTTTCTCTATGATCATGTATTAGCATACGCGCTTCATTAAAGCACTCTACTAATATTTCAACGTGCTTCCTAACCGTATTCTTTTGAATGGGTCTATTCTGAGTTAGGGACTTGTACGATTTGTCAAAATTTGTTTTAATTATTGATAACTCCTCGTACAATTTTTTCCAATCCATGCCTTTAGTTTAGCCATACTTTTGTAGAGATAATTACGTAATATATTTTAATATTTATTTTCTTTTATTTCATTGTCTTAGATTGTAGGTGTTTACATTTGTGTATAATAATTTTGTTTGTTTTTTTTTTTTTTTTGGTTTTTTATTTAGATTTTGTCCAGGTCATTTGCTTGACTCTGGAATTTTTTCTTTAAACATTTATTGTGTAATTTATATAATTTTAGCAAAACGCTTGCTAACATTATAATGACGATTATCATTAACAATATTGTAATTGTTTGAAGATCGATTTTTCCTGGTTCAATTTTATTAACGACATTTGCCGTGGAATCTACGACTTTCGTGTCTACTAAACCCATTTTAGATAGTTTATATGTTTTTGTTTTTCCAATTTCAATTATATTTTTCTCTGAGTCATGTTTTGCAATGTAACTTAATTTTTCTGGGAAGTAATAGTCAGAATCATTTATTTGATCTGTTTTACTTATGCTATTACTTCTCATTAAAAGGGTATTAAAATGTTTCATAAATTTTAGGAATTTATGCTATTTTGAATTTATTTTTTTCTTTCATTAAAATTTTACATAAATTTTTGGGATTTGTCGTATTTTTTCCTTTAATTTAAAAAAAAATTTTTCTAAATTTTGTCTTTTTTCTTATCTAACATTTTTTCCTACCTATTATTTGTACAGCTATACGGGCCATACTTTCAAATTGGGCAAAAGAGGTTCCGCTCAATTTTTCAAAAAAATATTATAGTATAAAAAAAAAAATATGCATCGCAGTGCAATCAAAAAAATTATGCAACGCAGTGCATGGGTAAAAAAAAATTTCTCCTCAGTTGATTTCCTTTTTTTTTTCCACGTCAGCTGGTCGTCGCCGGTTTGGCTACGCTGACGTTCCCTCGGTGGCGCAGGAGGTGGCGTATTCCCGCACTCTATTTGCTGCTGCTGCTGTCCGGGGCCTTTTGGACTCAGGCGTTACCGGTGCCGGTCCTCGCACAGGTTTGGTTGCAGTAAGGGCTGTCCAGTGGTCCAGGGCAATCCTTCGGGCACGTCTTTTTTAGTTTTGGTAGTTGCTTTGGTGGTGGAGGTTTTGTTATTATTTTTTCATTAATTTTCTTAATCGATACTGAGTGAGTGGCGGCAATTTTTGGGCTTTTCTTCTTGTTTAATAATTCTTCTTTCAGAAAATCTAGTTCTGTTTGAAGTTTTTGGGCTGTAGCCCACGCGGGAGGTGGAGTGTTTACGTAGAGTAGCCACTTTAGGTGTGCTACTCTTTTTTTTATTTTTTCGCGACTCCTCCGCGATTGCCCATTGCTTTTACTCTACTCACTCAGATTTTTGTCGATTTATTTTTCATTCTCCAGTAATATTCCAGTAATTCTCCAGTAATTTTTCAGTAATTTTCAGTAATATTCCAGTAATTCTCCAGTAATTTTCCAGTAATTTTCCAGTAATTTTCTGATTATAGGTATCCTCCTGGGTACATCCTTTTAATCCCTCGATGTCCTTCCATCGCTGTCACGGTCGCCATGTGATAGGATAACTCCAGGGGATTGGTTTTAGTTGGTCTTTATTTGGGAGGAGCAGCTGAGGTGCCGCTCCAACGTTCAAAATGTCTCTGTTCTTTTACAATATTTCTTAAGTCTAAGTAAGGCTAAGTCTCGTAGCAGCGCTGCTCGCAGGCGGCGGCAGAGAGACGGCTATGTACTTATATATAAAGGAATATAATAATATATGTTGTTATGCGCTCTCAAGTGGAGGCGCGAGGGGTATGCATATGCTGACCGTTTGTTACGATTATGCTGACACTAGCACTTTCTGTGTGCGGGCTAAGCCATAACGATCGGTTCATATTTCGGCCACTTAGGGTTTATGACCGGGACTTTGGATAATGTAAACACTGCAACAAAGTGTTACAGTGCGCACCCTTTAAGTACTCTCGGTACAGTGGGTACTCAATATATGTGCATACTACACTGCTCCAACTAAATAAAATAAAACCAAATATAGTCTAAAAGGATTATTATATTTCACGATATTTAATTATCACGATATTTGATTATTTTATACACGATATTTGATACCAAATTTCATAACGATCGGTCTTATCTTATAGCTGTTATATCTGAACGATCGGGAATGTTATTTGGAAAATATACCAACTTTGGTATTTTTTAAGATAAAAGCTTGGAACTTTTGTTTAGATTTTGTATTGTTATAAAATGGTAATCAATGTATATATATAAAAGAAAGACGTTTTATGTTTCACCACTTAAAAATCAATAACGGCAGAACAGATTTGATTTGAAAATTGATGGCTTAGAGCCAGAAGACGGACATAGGATACTTTTTATCCCGTTCGTCAGCAGGAATTGTACTCCTCTGAAATGGCGAATCTTAAAGTAATGAATAACAGTAAGTAGGCTGTTAGTATATACCTTATCAACAAAGACAATTGCAAAAAAAAGCACACAGATTCATAGTTAGAAGAAGAATTAACCAATAACGCTAACAAGTTCATCGAAAATTTACATCAGGGCCATTTCTTCGACTAGCATTCCAGTACGAGCCTGATGTTGAATATTCTGCTTATTCCAAAGTGATTATTGGTACTTCGGAAAAAGAATGCCTGTATTGTTAGCATTCAAATTTAAAAATGAGCCAGTTGGAATGTGTTGCTTATCAGGAAAAGTAATACTCGAAACTGAAACACCACCTTATCATTGCGCGGCATACTTCTCGGTACAGATCCAGATACTACCCTATTCCTTGAAGTCAATTCGTAATAATGTAAAATAATTATTTCGGATGAATGCACTATGGCACGTAAACATTCGCTTGAGGCATTGGATTGGTATTATGATATTTTTATCAGGATTGGCTAACTTTATCCGAAGTTTGCGATACTACTCCATTTTTAACTGGAAGGGTATTAACTTCGGCTCCGCCTGAAGTTTCCTTTCCTTTCTTGTTATAATTAATCTTTCTTTAAACCAGTGTTTACCAACTTAAGATTTTAATTAAGAGAAACTTCACTCAATTTCAGCAAAAGCCGTGATGTAATGGGAGCCAAATTATTAATTTGTTAAATTTTAATCCAAGCATAGCTAGGCTCTGCTCCTTCCTCTTTTTTTTCTTGTGCAATAGGGGTTTTTATCTCTAATTCAGCATTTTCTATTTCTCACTCCAATAGCTCTCCATTTGACACAGTGATTCAGGGTACATTGTTTTCGATTCTTTTTATTTTTTGTATATTATAATGGAAAAACTGGTCTGCTTAATTAAGTTATAAGACAATCTCGTCAGCCAGGACTACCATACCTTGCTGGCTATGTGAAAAAGTTTTACGTTTTTAAAAATCAATGACCAGCTCTGCGCATTCGACTCTCAGTTATGCGGCCTTCAGATTAGCCGATAATTATGCAGCCACTCATATCTCTGGCTACCCCAAGGGCTGGAAGTAAGAATAATTCACATCACTTTAAGTCAGTAGTCGGCACCCAAAAAATGTATGCGTTATGATTTTAACGCATTAATATTAGTAACGAATATCAGAAAGTAGGCTGTTTGCATGACGTTTCACACATTTATACTGTGTGTGTGTGGCAGAGCTCGGGCAGAGAACTTTTCTATGCCCGCAGGTTAGGGCCGTGAGGACCACTGCTTTAAGTGAACCCCCGGATAGAATCACCCAACAGGTTACACCGCCGTTCTGCCCACCGGTACTGACTAATGTTGCAGTTTTCGTGCCTGCGATACCAAAATGCTTACAGGTGATTCCGAATATAACTCGCAAATTATATATAACTCCCAAATTACTGTTAACCGATTGCTGGGGTCTCAAAATAAGTGTTGTTCAATGAGTCTTTGATCAAAAAGTCTAAAAGCAACTGTTTGCTTTGTTCGTATGAAAATTTTGCTCTCGCTCAAATGACGAGCAATATTTTCTGTTTCCAATTGTTCTTTCCAGGACCGTTTGATTTTGTAAGACGATTCAAAAAGTTTTTTTTGTATGAATGTATGTATGTCAAATTTAGTTGGTCTTGTTTCATTTGTCTTTGTGACATTTGGATATTCACGAAAATTGGCCAGAAAATAAACAAAATTAGAACGACGATAACCTACATTTTTATACAAATGTAAGGCCAAAATCGCCAAACTTGAGTGCACTTGCACACGTAGTCTTGTCCATCCCGGCTACTCAAGTATATATTGAGAGAGCATTTGTAGCTTAACAATTTATTCAAAGCTAACGACGGAGTTCAATAAATACCCAAAACCCTTACTCTTTATTGTTAGGCTGAACTTTAAATAAATGTAATAAAAAAAATTTTATTAAAAAAAAATTCCTTTTTCATTCAAAAAGTTACACATTGTACCACTGTGCATCGAAAAGAATTCAAAGTGTTGAAAATACTTATTGAATTGACTTTTTCGGACAATCGGTCTTTTAATGAGGGTCTCTGTGCGAACGTCAATCATATCTCTCAGTGAGCGATGTTCAGTAGGCGAGCATTTTACGAATCTCTCAGTATCTCTCAGAAAGTAGCAGTAAAGCAGGAGACTCTGCTTTGATCAAAATCCATTAAGTATACGTATTTTCTCTATGGAATTGCCTTAGAAAAATTAACTAATTGCCTTAGAAATAATAATCTCGAAGGCCTATTAGACTCAAAACTTAAATTTGCCGACCATATTTCCACAATGATTAATAAGGATATGGGTGTCTTTGGTTTTATTAAAAGGTGGTCAAACGAATTTAAGAGCTGACACATTACTAAGAGTTTATTCATTTCTTTTTTCCGTCCGATAGTGTAGTACGGTTTATATGTATGTCTGAAGTCCCCAATATGGAATCAGGAATCCACAAATAATCCGTACGAAAGAATTTCATTTAGAGGCCTTAACTGGGATGCAAATATTCATCTTCCTTCGTTTCGCAGCAGACTTTCACTAATTAACTTATTCCCTTAACAAATCATAGGACAATGCTGGGTGTAGTTTTTCTATATAACCTCATCAATGCACAGTGGTCCGGCTTGTATGAAGAGAGCGGCCAAAAATACTTCTAGTTGAGGTAGGGACTGGAAACTTGGCACAAAATATTTATTTTCATTCTAAAATAATATGTTAAAATCAGCCAGATCGGGCAACTATATAATATAGCTGCCATATAACTGATTGATCGAAAATGCTATAACTTGTGTTGGTGTTTTTACAGTTAGAGAGTTCAGTTTTTGTACGAGTGCTATATTTGACAAAATAATACGACCTACCAAATTTCATAAGGATCAGCCGACTATATCCTATAGCTGCCATATAAATGTTTGATCGGAAGCTTTGTGCTTTTTAAGATAGATAGTTGAAACATCGTACAGATTCTATTTTTGGTCGGTTGATCCAACCTACCAAATTTCATAAGGATCGGCCGACTATATCTTATAGCTGTCATATAACTGAATGATCGGAAATGGTTTTGGTAGAAATACCAACTTCGGTGTTCTTGAAGATAGAAGTTTGGGACTTTTTTTTAGATTTTGTATTGTAATAGATTGGTTATATTATGATATTTTCATAAGGATCGGCGAACTATATCTGATTCTTGCGATATATATCTGGTTTTTTCAAATTGAGGTTAGGTTACCTTTTTGTATTTTGCAAGCCTCACGGCACCTTACGGCACTTGAACTAAACTTTCTTATATTCTTAAAATTTTTTTTTTTTTTTTCGCGGTCTTTCAGAATTTGGAAATGGCTTGTGCATCAATAAGAGCATCAGCTAGCATTCCTGTATTCATCATAAAGCTTAGAGGCCCAGACGACCGAGGGGCGCTCGAGAAACGATTTGTTAGTACATATTAAGCTAATTGAAATTTTTTAAGCTAAGAGGAGTTAGTAAGGAAATTTAAAATTCTATATTTTAAATTAGAGGGACAGGAAAGAGATGTAATAGAGTAGAGACCATTGTAGTTCGAACATAATACCCTAAAAGGGTCATGCAGTGCATATGTCGAACTACAACGGCTAAGGAACAGAGGACTAAAGTTTCGAGTCCTTCTATTAGGAATGTTGAAATTTAAGCGTGTTAGTAAATGCTGGATATCTACATCCCCGTTAATAAGGTTATGCAGAAAAACTACACCAAGCATTGTCCTACGATTTGTTAAACTAGGTAAGTTTATAAGTAAAAGTCTGCTACTGTAGGATGGAAGCTGAAGATTTGCATCCCAGTATAGACCTCTAAGTGCAAATATTAAAAAGTTCTTTTGTACGGATTCTATGCGGTCCTTATGTACTCCATATTGGGGACTCCAGACACATGAACCGTACTCTAGTATCGGACGGACCAAAGAAATGAATAATGTTTTGGTTATATAGGGGTCATTAAATTCTTTTGACCACCTTTTAATAAAACCAAGGACTCCTTTAGCCTTATTAACCATTAAGGAAATATGGTCGGCAAATTTAAGTTTGATGTCTAATAGGATGCCGAGATCATTAACCTGGGTTAATTTTTCTAAGGCAATCCCATTAATGGAATACGTAGCTTGCAGACGGCAAGAACGATAAAAAGACATATGCATGCATTTTGATCCATTAAGTATTAGATCATTAGCCAAGCACCATTTTTGAAAGTTATCAAGGTCAGACTGAAGACTGCATTGGGCAGAGATGGATTTATACTGAAGACAAAGCTTTACATCATCTGCATACATAAGAACGAGAGAGTTCGTTAAAGCAGGGGGCAAGTCGTTTATAAAAAGCGTAAATAATAACGGGCCAAGATGACTTCCTTGAGGGACGCCGGATGTAGCACGGACCAGACGGGACTGTATGTTTTTAAATAAGACTCTTTGTGTCCTTCCATCTAGGTAGCTGGAGATCCACGTTAAGAGGTCTTTAGGAAAACCCAGCATATTCAGTTTACTCAACAAAAGTGAGTGATTAACTGAATCAAATGCTTTGCTGAAGTCTGTGTAAATTACATCGGTTTGATATCCCTTACAAAAGCCGTCTATGACAAAGGATGTCAACTCCAATAAGTTTGTGGTGGTGGAGCAACGCTTAATAAAGCCATACTGACAAGGAGTGATAATCGAAGAGCAAAGGTGTTGCAAATGAGGGGTAATTAATTTTTCAAATAACTTTGGAATTGCCGACAACTTAGAGATGCCTCTGTAGTTGGCAGCCTCGGACTTTTTCCCCTTTTTATGTAGGGGAATTATAAATGATTCCTTCCACTTAAGGGGAAAAATCGAGGTTTCCAAAGATAAGTTGAAAAGTCTTAGAAGAGGTTTGCACAGAGCCCTGGCGCAGTATTTTAGCACACAGCTTGGTACTCCATCGGGGCCTGGCGAATAAATGGGTTTGACCCTTAAAAGACCAGATAATAAGTTGTTCTCAGAAAAAGACGGACAGAAAATAAGATTTGCTGCTTGAATGTTATATGCGTAAGGCTGATCAGTCAATTTAGGAGGAGAATAAGTTGTTTGAAAAAATTCTGCGAATAGATCGGCAATGGCCTGATCCGAAGTCGCAGAAGAATTTTCAAACGTAAGCAGGGGTGAAAAAGATACGTGTTTACGCTTAGTGTTTACAAAATTATAAAACTGCTTTGGATCCTGAGTAACTTGAATCCGGCAGCGGTCAATATAATTTCTATAACATTCAGCGTTATTCACGGTAAAATTCGACCGAGCTAGTAGGTATCTTGAGAAATCAACACTACTGCAGGTTTTTTTATCTTTAAGTAAAAGCTTATTTTTTTTATTTTTTAGGTTAGTGAGGCACCTTGTATACCAAGGAGGATTTGTTGAAGCGGACGGATGTTTCCAAGGCACACATGAGTCAAAAAATTTATTTAAAGTAAAATAAAATTTTTCTAAAGTGACATTAAGATCAGTGCACGCCAGAATATCAGACCAGTCAAATGTATCGATAAGGCTATTAAGTTTCTGAAAATCAGCTTTACGGAAACAGCGAATCTTATTTACCACGCTCGGAGACATCTGATCGATACCAGGAGTGGTTTCGATTGAGACCTCCAGCGTGGGGTGATATGGATCCTCTGGGGTTGAAAGGGGAAAAGCTCTGGAGAGAGCGGTACCATCAGGATCAGATACAAAACATAAGTCTAAGAGCCGACCTAGCGAATTTCTAACGTGATTGATCTGACCTAGGGACATGTCAAACATGCCCGCGGTGAAGTCATGGTAAGTTATAAGTGACAAAGATGGTGAGTTATCGACGTTGGACCACTTTAATTCTGGGATATTAAAGTCGCCCACCGCTACGAGTTGGTCACGATCCGTCATAAGATTAGAGACGTATCGAATAGCGGACAAATGCTGCCAATATGTGGGCGGTTCAGACATAGGAGGTATATATGAACATGTAATGTATAAAGCTTTCACGGACATAGTGATTTTAACGCAAATAAATTCTATGTCACCAAACTCTTGGGATTTCACCTCTTCAGAAGCAAAAGTAGAGTCTACCGAAATGAGGACTCCACCTCCTCTTCGCTGAGATCGATCCCGTCTAAAAGTGGTGTACTTACTTGGAAAAACTTCGGAGCTAAAGATCTCCGGATTTAACCAAGTTTCTGTAAATGCTATTATATGGGATGCAAAGAAAGAACTATCAGAATATAGCTTGGGGAGTTTGCTACGTAGACCCCTAGTATTCTGATAGGTAAGAATTAGTGAGAAAACTAGTTTTTTGAGTTAGTGGCCAAAGAAGAGGTGGAGGGTTGGTCAGTGGTTTCGATATTGGGAAGTCTCACTCCCACTGGTTTATTAACTTTTTTTTTTACGGAACTAGGCTGATGTTCTTGGACGAAAAGATTCTCTGGCCAAAAACTGGGAGAACAAATCGTCTTGAAGATCAGCGCGGGCACACGAATCTTGAAAGAAGACGTGAGCCGTGTATAATTATATTTAAATTTAGCTATGTACTCCACCTTTATATCGGCTTTTGATTTGGCTTTGATGTAAGCTGAGATATCAATCTCTGAAGTATCAGGGGCAAGCCGAGAAACAAATATATGTTTCGATGGAGGAATCACCTGTAAGGGTTTTGGTGTCGCAAGTACGAAAACTGCAGCATCAGTCGCTGCCGGTGGTCCGGACTGTGGAGTAAGCCTTTGGGTGGAGTAAGCCTCTAACGGGGGTTTCGTTCACTAGGACCTGTGTCATCACTTGAAGGGATGCCATGGCGGACATATCGCCAATTGCTCATTTTCCCTGAGAAATTCGGACGAATTTTTCTCAGTTCTAGCCCTTGGGGTGGCCAGAGATATAAGCGGCTGCATTAATGTCGGCTGAGCAGGCTGAGGCGGATCAGAAACAGCGGATTTCTTACGCTTAGGGGACTCATTTAGCAGCTGAAGGCCACTAAACTGAGTGTCCAGCGCACAGAGCTGTTCATTGATTTTACGAAAACCAGTGATCAGCTCTTTAAATCCATTTTTGGTCTGTCTCATGAACGACCTCATTTCACCTTGCACAGCACGACAATTTTCGCAACAATAATGTATCCCAGACCTACGGGAAATGGCATCCGAAACTGATGCAGTGAAACCGGCACACTTGGCGTGCACGACGTTTTCACATAACCAGCAATGGATACTAGGCTGGGTTGTGGAAATTGTCTTGTTGCAAGACTTAATGGCACAGACCAGTTTAAATTCCTTTTTATTTATTATTTTTTTTTTTTTTTTATTTAATAAGACAAAAATTAATATTTAAAAAGTTAAAAAACACAGTACCTTGAACCACTGTGCCAAACAGGAAGCCGAAGCGGGAGCTTTGAAAGAGTGCAAAAGAGAAATGCAGAAATATAGATAAGCCGGGGAAGAAGCAGAGCTGAGCTATGCTTGGAATAGAATTTAGACAAATTATTAATTCGATTCCAAATATACCACAGCACTCGCGAAGCGATACGGTGTAGGCTTTAAGATTGTTATGATTCACAAGATTTAATTCACAAAGTATGTAAACACCGGTTTACCAATATTTGTCAAAAACGCAGTGCGCACAAAAAAAACACGACCGTTCGCTTGAAAGAAAGAGAGTTTGCATTGCGAAAATGCTTAAGAATATTATACAAAAAGATTTGTGAATGCCAAAGAGTGCCATCACAACTAAAACTCTAACCAAACACAGAAAAGACAAACTAAGAACGTTCACAATTATGTACTAAATACAACAATGATTTACATTTACAATGATTTACGATCAGCCGACTATATCTTATAGCTACCATATAACTAAATGATTTTTTTTTGTTATAAACTGGGTGTTTGGTCATTGACAGTTTTCAATGCCGGGAAATGAAAGACGAATTTAATTATAGTACGTTATATTTTATTTATGCTGCAGGCAGATGAAACTGGGATCAACCATTGTGATCATCCAGTTTATGTTGCTAAGCAGTAACTAATAATATGGACAGAGAGTGCGGCTCGACTAGACATACGCGAAGCTAAAGCTCTCGATAGTGGAGAGGGCGGCCCGACATAGTGATTGCGAAGCTAAAGCTCTCTTAAAATAGGCCCGTTGAAATCGAGCGGCCGAGAAAGAGTCGGCTTGCGACCAACTAAGGCGATATATCCATAGTTTTGCTTAATAAATAAACTTTAACTAATTTAGCGGCTGCTGCCTGACCCTACACTTTACACTTTATTATGATATACTCATAAGGTCAACCAACTACATATATCGGATGCTTGTGATATATATCCGGTTTTAGGTGAAGGGGTGTATCAACTTCGGCTCTGCCCGAAGTTAGCTTTCATTTATTGTTTTTATATAATTTTATAAGGATCGGCCGACTATATCCTTTAGCTGCCATATAACTGTTCGATCGGAATTGATAAGCTTTTGTATTTTTAAAGATAGAAGAATGAAAAATTTCTTTATTTTTATACAAAATAAAAAATATTTTACAACAAAATTTTCATAGGCTTGGGCCAACTATATCCGACATGTAACATGCAACCATGTATGGGTAGCGGGCAGATGTTAGTTTAGTCTTTCGTCTTTTTGATAGGTAAAAAAAAGAAAAAAGGGGGAAACAAAGAAACCGGATTTTTGCTGTGATTTCGTCATTTAAAGCTATTGAGCATAAAAAAAATAATATTACATGCTTTCATTGTTATTTAATTTTGATATTAATTAAATTTAAAAAGAGCAAAGCTATAAAGAGCAAATCTATTTTTAAATTTCTAATTCTATGGAAAAAGCCAATTAAAATAAAGCTTAATATATTACATACATATGTATGTGAAATGCATTTTTTTCTTTCTTAGATTTATCAATATTTCTATTGATAATAATATATCTGTACTTTATTTTCAAGCCGCATTTCTACTGTAAGGAAAGCCTATCTCTCTACGAAGATTTTAGAAAACTAAGAAAATTACGGCATAACTACCAAATTATTTTAAGAGTAACTCAGGCCTGAACAGCCCCCAGTGCCAGTGAACAGTCGTTCTTTTCATTCAACCTATGCACTGCAAAATGATCGAATAAAATAATTTTTTTTTGGTTTTTGGTCGGACGCATTTCTAATTGAATGTTTAAATTCCAAACAAGAAAGGAAAGCTAACTTCGGGCGGAGCCGAAGTTGATATACCCTTGCAGTTAAAACCGGATATATATCTCAAAAATCGATAGGCCGATATTTATGAGCCGATCCATAATATAACCAATTCATTACAAAGAAAAAAAATCTAAAAAAGTCCCAAACTTGGTATTTTTGGTATCACTTGGTATCAAACCAAAGTTGGTATTTTTACCAAATACCATTTCCGATCTTTCAGTTATATGAAATCGTTATAAAATTTTAAGGTCGGATAAACTGACCAAAAATAAAATCTGTACAAAGTTCCAAGTTTCTGTCTTTAAAAATATGAAAGTTGGGTCATTTCCGATCGTTCAGTTATATGGCAGCTATAGGATATAGTCGGCCGATCCCGCCGTTCCGAAGGAACTCCATCCAAAGGAAAACGAGGGTGTGTGCAAAGTTTCAAGTCGGTAGCCTTAAAACTGAGACTGAGACTCTCTAAAACGCTCCAGAAGTTTCACTAGATATTTTAAGTACATCCAGTTTCGATATAGGTCGTTTTCTTATTTGTTAATTATTATTAACAATAATCTGTTATTCTGGATTATTATAATTAAAAGAAAAGATAATTAAGCTGGAATAAAAAAAGATATCCCACAATTTTAGATTTTATTAAATTTAGGGATAGTTCAGGGGATAATATATCGGAAAATAAGTGGTTATTTTTACAAATAACACGAAATGGATCGCAAAATTAGATTAACCAATTGGTAATCAAAGGGTTTGGAGAGATTTAGTTACTCTATTAGGAACTGAAAACAATTATTTTTCCAAAAGTAATTTTGAGTCCAAAAGCTATCTCACCCCAATGATATATGTTCATTAAACGACAGTTCATTTTTGTCGAAAAGGACTCCAAGATCGTTACATAAGGAAACAATATCTAAGACGTTTGTTTGGTCATTGATAGTTTTCAATGCCAGTAAAATAAAAAGCAAATTGATAATGAACCGAAGAGCGCCAACCTTTGATAATAGGCTGAGCAGATGCTCGCTAGCTTGAGATGCCAAATAAGTTGAAGCAGAGCGGATGACAGGGAGTCGGCTTGCGACCAACAATGCTTACGTTACTAATTAATTATTTCAGAATTTGGGAAGGGCTTGTGCATCAATAAGAGCATCAGCTAGCATTCCTGTATTCATCATAAAGCTTAGAGGCCCAGACGACCGAGAGGCGCTCAAGAAACGATTTGCTAGAATATATTAAGCTATTTGTAATTTATGGAAACTCGAGTCAATCTCTGAGCGAAGACATTTGGGTGCGAAAACAGTTTTTTTTTTGTAGACCTTTTTGCTTCTGGATTTCGTCTTTCACTGCAAGTACGCCCAGTTCCCGGTGGATGTTTTCGTTGCGAACATACCAAGGTGCCCCAGTGATAGTATTCAAGAACTCATTGAAATGTTTCAGCTCTGTCGTCGTCGCTGCCCAGCATCCCGAAGAGTTTCTTATAGGCGTGGTCGTTTCAATTGAGGCGCTAAGATTTCGGTGGGCCCTCCACAGGGGATTCTTTGTACTTGTTTTCTGGATTGATGTTTTCGAAAGGATTCTGGATTGATAAGAAGCCTGGTTGAGGGATCGGGTTGTTTTCTTAAGGCGTTGCTTTGAAGCTGGTGATCTGTTGTTTTGCCAATAAAGATGCGTTGTGCCTCGAATGAGCTTTTCGATTTGCTGATCTACTTCTACTGATCTACTGATTTTCTGATGATCTATTTGTTTCGATCTACTTCCTTTCCTTGAGGAGTAGAGATTTAAGCTGCCGCAACGAGTACTTTTTCCAGGGTGCTCGTAGTGTGGTTGATGTCCGATTCCATGTAAAGCTCCGGGGCGAGTTCTTTGTGGGCACTCACGTACTTTTTGTATTTTAGCCAGTTCGTTTTTGGCGACGTCAGGTTGAAGGGGTGTTCGGTTATTTCTGGGCTTTGAAGAAGCGTTCAGATCACAGGCGAGTGGTCTGATGATAAGTCCGAGACTGCTTTGGCACTTACTAAATTGCGAGGTATGTTTTTTGTCACTGCAAAATCAATAAGGTCTGGGAGCTTGCGTGAGTCGGTTGGCCAGTATGTGGGACTTCCAAGGGAAACATAGTCCAGTTTATTTTGCACATTTTTAATGGCATGTTGCAATTGCCTTCCTTTGGGAGTCACTAGACGTGATCCCCAGTGCGTTTGGCGTTGTAGTCTCCTGCGGCTATAAATGATCCCCAAGTGAATTGTAGACGCCCATAAATTGTCTCTCCGAGATTGAGAAGTGAGGAGGGCAGTAAACGGCAGCGATTGCAAGGGTTTTTGTGAAAATGGGATTTAATGCGTTCATTGATTAGAACTCCGGTTTCGCCTTACTTGAAAGTTGTATTTTCTTGAAAGATGCGTTTCCACCAGTAGCATAACGTCAATATGGTTTCGTTCAAGAATTGTGACAATTCTAGTTTATGCCGTGAGACACCATTGGCATTCCACATTGATATTCGTAGCTCTACACCGATTTTTTGGACTGTCGTGCTTCGAGCAGCTGTGTTACCAAGTTCAGGTTTTGAACAAGTGCTTGCATGGTGGTTTTCATGAATGACATAAGCTCCATCATACTTTATTGGAGGGTAAGCATCAGTTTCCGTTTTCGTTTCCGTTTTGCTATGTGGCTGTTATGGGGCCTGTTGAGTACTTTGTAAATTAGGCTGAATTTGATTTTTCATTTCAAATTTGTGCTTTTTGTTGTGTCTTGCGCTGGATGATTTTCCTCAACCTTCGCCAGTAGGGATAATCTGTTGCTACTGGATCTGCCTGGTACTTCGTCGATCTTCTGGACGCGCTTCATTTTTGTTTTATTGCCTGCTGGATTACTCTGTGGGCTAAGTTTGCGCTTAATTTGAAAGTTGCGATCCTTTTTGATTTTTATTCACCGCAAAAATCGAAGTTAATTTTCGACATATGTATTTATCCGGCTCGGAGTGAGAATTAGCAAGCCAGGGCGTTTTTTAACCGACGCATGTCAATGCTATTAAATATAATCCTTTCATATACTTTTCTCTGTTCAATATGTGTGCGGGGATCGGTGAAACAAGAATGGGCGGAAATGGAAAAAAAAGTATCTTCAAAGTGCGGGTCTGAGACAGATGTTGCAATTTGGAAATTTGGAAACCAAAATATTGATAAAAACAACACAAGGTTTAACATAAGAACCGAATCTTTAAAACAAAACGGCTACAACGAAAATCAAGAAGTAATCAAGTATGAGACTGACTATTCGAAATGTGCAAATAAAAGACTTTGGAAACTATTCATGCACCACGGTTGCAAAACAAACATTTCGACTGATTTTAATGTACAATCCTACCTATCATCCAAAGTCTTGCAAAGCACCGGCGACAGGATAAAGAGAAAAACCGGACAGCCTGGGCTTTTGTATTGGTTGATTGAAGTGTATCCCCAAAATGAAGCGACGCAGAAGAACCTTAAAATGCGCCGGGAGATGAAAGACGAATTTAATTATAGTACGTTATATTTTATTTATGCTGCAGGCAGATGAAACTGGGATCAACCATTGTGATCATCCAGTTTATGTTGCTAAGCAGTAACTAATAATATGGACAGAGAGTGCGGCTCGACTAGACATACGCGAAGCTAAAGCTCTCGATAGTGGAGAGGGCGGCCCGACATAGTGATTGCGAAGCTAAAGCTCTCTTAAAATAGGCCCGTTGAAATCGAGCGGCCGAGAAAGAGTCGGCTTGCGACCAACTAAGGCGATATATCCATAGTTTTGCTTAATAAATAAACTTTAACTAATTTAGCGGCTGCTGCCTGACCCTACACTTTACACTTTATTATGATATACTCATAAGGTCAACCAACTACATATATCGGATGCTTGTGATATATATCCGGTTTTAGGTGAAAGGGTGTATCAACTTCGGCTCTGCCCGAAGTTAGCTTTCATTTATTGTTTTTATATAATTTTATAAGGATCGGCCGACTATATCCTTTAGCTGCCATATAACTGTTCGATCGGAATTGATAAGCTTTTGTATTTTTAAAGATAGAAGAATGAAAAATTTCTTTATTTTTATACAAAATAAAAAATATTTTACAACAAAATTTTCATAGGCTTGGGCCAACTATATCCGACATGTAACATGCAACCATGTATGGGTAGCGGGCAGATGTTAGTTTAGCTGCAAGGAGGTAGCACGAGCTTTCGTCTTTTTGATAGGTAAAAAAAAGAAAAAGGGGGAAACAAAGAAACCGGATTTTTGCTGTGATTTCGTCATTTAAAGCTATTGAGCATAAAAAAAATAATATTACATGCTTTCATTGTTATTTAATTTTGATATTAATTAAATTTAAAAAGAGCAAAGCTATAAAGAGCAAATCTATTTTTAAATTTCTAATTCTATGGCAAAAGCCAATTAAAATAAAGCTTAATATATTACATACATATGTATGTGAAATGCATTTTTTTCTTTCTTAGATTTATCAATATTTCTATTGATAATAATATATCTGTACTTTATTTTCAAGCCGCATTTCTACTGTAAGGAAAGCCTATCTCTCTACGAAGATTTTAGAAAACTAAGAAAATTACGGCATAACTACCAAATTATTTTAAGAGTAACTCAGGCCTGAACAGCCCCCAGTGCCAGTGAACAGTCGTTCTTTTCATTCAACCTATGCACTGCAAAATGATCGAATAAAATAATTTTTTTTTGGTTTTTGGTCGGACGCATTTCTAATTGAATGTTTAAATTCCAAACAAGAAAGGAAAGCTAACTTCGGGCGGAGCCGAAGTTGATATACCCTTGCAGTTAAAACCGGATATATATCTCAAAAATCGATAGGCCGATATTTATGAGCCGATCCATAATATAACCAATTCATTACAAAGAAAAAAAATCTAAAAAAGTCCCAAACTTGGTATTTTTGGTATCACTTGGTATCAAACCAAAGTTGGTATTTTTACCAAATACCATTTCCGATCTTTCAGTTATATGAAATCGTTATAAAATTTTAAGGTCGGATAAACTGACCAAAAATAAAATCTGTACAAAGTTCCAAGTTTCTGTCTTTAAAAATATGAAAGTTGGGTCATTTCCGATCGTTCAGTTATATGGCAGCTATAGGATATAGTCGGCCGATCCCGCCGTTCCGAAGGAACTCCATCCAAAGGAAAACGAGGGTGTGTGCAAAGTTTCAAGTCGGTAGCTTTAAAACTGAGACTGAGACTCTCTAAAACGCTCCAGAAGTTTCACTAGATATTTTAAGTACATCCAGTTTTGATATAGGTCGTTTTCTTATTTGTTAATTATTATTAACAATAATCTGTTATTCTGGATTATTATAATTAAAAGAAAAGATAATTAAGCTGGAATAAAAAAAGATATCCCACAATTTTAGATTTTATTAAATTTAGGGATAGTTCAGGGGATAATATATCGGAAAATAAGTGGTTATTTTTACAAATAACACGAAATGGATCGCAAAATTAGATTAACCAATTGGTAATCAAAGGGTTTGGAGAGATTTAGTTACTCTATTAGGAACTGAAAACAATTATTTTTCCAAAAGTAATTTTGAGTCCAAAAGCTATCTCACCCCAATGATATATGTTCATTAAACGACAGTTCATTTTTGTCGAAAAGGACTCCAAGATCGTTACATAAGAAAAAAATATCTAAGACGTTTGTTTGGTCATTGATAGTTTTCAATGCCAGTAAAATAAAAAGCAAATTGATAATGAACCGAAGAGCGCCAACCTTTGATAATAGGCTGAGCAGATGCTCGCTAGCTTGAGATGCCAAATAAGTTGAAGCAGAGCGGATGACAGGGAGTCGGCTTGCGACCAACAATGCTTACGTTACTAATTAATTATTTCAGAATTTGGGAAGGGCTTGTGCATCAATAAGAGCATCAGCTAGCATTCCTGTATTCATCATAAAGCTTAGAGGCCCAGACGACCGAGAGGCGCTCAAGAAACGATTTGCTAGAATATATTAAGCTATTTGTAATTTATGGAAACTCGAGTCAATCTCTGAGCGAAGACATTTGGGTGCGAAAACAGTTTTTTTTTTGTAGACCTTTTTGCTTCTGGATTTCGTCTTTCACTGCAAGTACGCCCAGTTCCCGGTGGATGTTTTCGTTGCGAACATACCAAGGTGCCCCAGTGATAGTATTCAAGAACTCATTGAAATGTTTCAGCTCTGTCGTCGTCGCTGCCCAGCATCCCGAAGAGTTTCTTATAGGCGTGGTCGTTTCAATTGAGGCGCTAAGATTTCGGTGGGCCCTCCACAGGGGATTCTTTGTACTTGTTTTCTGGATTGATGTTTTCGAAAGGATTCTGGATTGATAAGAAGCCTGGTTGAGGGATCGGGTTGTTTTCTTAAGGCGTTGCTTTGAAGCTGGTGATCTGTTGTTTTGCCAATAAAGATGCGTTGTGCCTCGAATGAGCTTTTCGATTTGCTGATCTACTTCTACTGATCTACTGATTTTCTGATGATCTATTTGTTTCGATCTACTTCCTTTCCTTGAGGAGTAGAGATTTAAGCTGCCGCAACGAGTACTTTTTCCAGGGTGCTCGTAGTGTGGTTGATGTCCGATTCCATGTAAAGCTCCGGGGCGAGTTCTTTGTGGGCACTCACGTACTTTTTGTATTTTAGCCAGTTCGTTTTTGGCGACGTCAGGTTGAAGGGGTGTTCGGTTATTTCTGGGCTTTGAAGAAGCGTTCAGATCACAGGCGAGTGGTCTGATGATAAGTCCGAGACTGCTTTGGCACTTACTAAATTGCGAGGTATGTTTTTTGTCACTGCAAAATCAATAAGGTCTGGGAGCTTGCGTGAGTCGGTTGGCCAGTATGTGGGACTTCCAAGGGAAACATAGTCCAGTTTATTTTGCACATTTTTAATGGCATGTTGCAATTGCCTTCCTTTGGGAGTCACTAGACGTGATCCCCAGTGCGTTTGGCGTTGTAGTCTCCTGCGGCTATAAATGATCCCCAAGTGAATTGTAGACGCCCATAAATTGTCTCTCCGAGATTGAGAAGTGAGGAGGGCAGTAAACGGCAGCGATTGCAAGGGTTTTTGTGAAAATGGGATTTAATGCGTTCATTGATTAGAACTCCGGTTTCGCCTTACTTGAAAGTTGTATTTTCTTGAAAGATGCGTTTCCACCAGTAGCATAACGTCAATATGGTTTCGTTCAAGAATTGTGACAATTCTAGTTTATGCCGTGAGACACCATTGGCATTCCACATTGATATTCGTAGCTCTACACCGATTTTTTGGACTGTCGTGCTTCGAGCAGCTGTGTTACCAAGTTCAGGTTTTGAACAAGTGCTTGCATGGTGGTTTTCATGAATGACATAAGCTCCATCATACTTTATTGGAGGGTAAGCATCAGTTTCCGTTTTCGTTTCCGTTTTGCTATGTGGCTGTTATGGGGCCTGTTGAGTACTTTGTAAATTAGGCTGAATTTGATTTTTCATTTCAAATTTGTGCTTTTTGTTGTGTCTTGCGCTGGATGATTTTCCTCAACCTTCGCCAGTAGGGATAATCTGTTGCTACTGGATCTGCCTGGTACTTCGTCGATCTTCTGGACGCGCTTCATTTTTGTTTTATTGCCTGCTGGATTACTCTGTGGGCTAAGTTTGCGCTTAATTTGAAAGTTGCGATCCTTTTTGATTTTTATTCACCGCAAAAATCGAAGTTAATTTTCGACATATGTATTTATCCGGCTCGGAGTGAGAATTAGCAAGCCAGGGCGTTTTTTAACCGACGCATGTCAATGCTATTAAATATAATCCTTTCATATACTTTTCTCTGTTCAATATGTGTGCGGGGATCGGTGAAACAAGAATGGGCGGAAATGGAAAAAAAAGTATCTTCAAAGTGCGGGTCTGAGACAGATGTTGCAATTTGGAAATTTGGAAACCAAAATATTGATAAAAACAACACAAGGTTTAACATAAGAACCGAATCTTTAAAACAAAACGGCTACAACGAAAATCAAGAAGTAATCAAGTATGAGACTGACTATTCGAAATGTGCAAATAAAAGACTTTGGAAACTATTCATGCACCACGGTTGCAAAACAAACATTTCGACTGATTTTAATGTACAATCCTACCTATCATCCAAAGTCTTGCAAAGCACCGGCGACAGGATAAAGAGAAAAACCGGACAGCCTGGGCTTTTGTATTGGTTGATTGAAGTGTATCCCCAAAATGAAGCGACGCAGAAGAACCTTAAAATGCGCCGGGAGATGAAAGACGAATTTAATTATAGTACGTTATATTTTATTTATGCTGCAGGCAGATGAAACTGGGATCAACCATTGTGATCATCCAGTTTATGTTGCTAAGCAGTAACTAATAATATGGACAGAGAGTGCGGCTCGACTAGACATACGCGAAGCTAAAGCTCTCGATAGTGGAGAGGGCGGCCCGACATAGTGATTGCGAAGCTAAAGCTCTCTTAAAATAGGCCCGTTGAAATCGAGCGGCCGAGAAAGAGTCGGCTTGCGACCAACTAAGGCGATATATCCATAGTTTTGCTTAATAAATAAACTTTAACTAATTTAGCGGCTGCTGCCTGACCCTACACTTTACACTTTATTATGATATACTCATAAGGTCAACCAACTACATATATCGGATGCTTGTGATATATATCCGGTTTTAGGTGAAAGGGTGTATCAACTTCGGCTCTGCCCGAAGTTAGCTTTCATTTATTGTTTTTATATAATTTTATAAGGATCGGCCGACTATATCCTTTAGCTGCCATATAACTGTTCGATCGGAATTGATAAGCTTTTGTATTTTTAAAGATAGAAGAATGAAAAATTTCTTTATTTTTATACAAAATAAAAAATATTTTACAACAAAATTTTCATAGGCTTGGGCCAACTATATCCGACATGTAACATGCAACCATGTATGGGTAGCGGGCAGATGTTAGTTTAGCTGCAAGGAGGTAGCACGAGCTTTCGTCTTTTTGATAGGTAAAAAAAAGAAAAAAGGGGGAAACAAAGAAACCGGATTTTTGCTGTGATTTCGTCATTTAAAGCTATTGAGCATAAAAAAAATAATATTACATGCTTTCATTGTTATTTAATTTTGATATTAATTAAATTTAAAAAGAGCAAAGCTATAAAGAGCAAATCTATTTTTAAATTTCTAATTCTATGGCAAAAGCCAATTAAAATAAAGCTTAATATATTACATACATATGTATGTGAAATGCATTTTTTTCTTTCTTAGATTTATCAATATTTCTATTGATAATAATATATCTGTACTTTATTTTCAAGCCGCATTTCTACTGTAAGGAAAGCCTATCTCTCTACGAAGATTTTAGAAAACTAAGAAAATTACGGCATAACTACCAAATTATTTTAAGAGTAACTCAGGCCTGAACAGCCCCCAGTGCCAGTGAACAGTCGTTCTTTTCATTCAACCTATGCACTGCAAAATGATCGAATAAAATAATTTTTTTTGGTTTTGGGTCGGACGCATTTCTAATTGAATGTTTAAATTCCAAACAAGAAAGGAAAGCTAACTTCGGGCGGAGCCGAAGTTGATATACCCTTGCAGTTAAAACCGGATATATATCTCAAAAATCGATAGGCCGATATTTATGAGCCGATCCATAATATAACCAATTCATTACAAAGAAAAAAAATCTAAAAAAGTCCCAAACTTGGTATTTTTGGTATCACTTGGTATCAAACCAAAGTTGGTATTTTTACCAAATACCATTTCCGATCTTTCAGTTATATGAAATCGTTATAAAATTTTAAGGTCGGATAAACTGACCAAAAATAAAATCTGTACAAAGTTCCAAGTTTCTGTCTTTAAAAATATGAAAGTTGGGTCATTTCCGATCGTTCAGTTATATGGCAGCTATAGGATATAGTCGGCCGATCCCGCCGTTCCGAAGGAACTCCATCCAAAGGAAAACGAGGGTGTGTGCAAAGTTTCAAGTCGGTAGCTTTAAAACTGAGACTGAGACTCTCTAAAACGCTCCAGAAGTTTCACTAGATATTTTAAGTACATCCAGTTTTGATATAGGTCGTTTTCTTATTTGTTAATTATTATTAACAATAATCTGTTATTCTGGATTATTATAATTAAAAGAAAAGATAATTAAGCTGGAATAAAAAAAGATATCCCACAATTTTAGATTTTATTAAATTTAGGGATAGTTCAGGGGATAATATATCGGAAAATAAGTGGTTATTTTTACAAATAACACGAAATGGATCGCAAAATTAGATTAACCAATTGGTAATCAAAGGGTTTGGAGAGATTTAGTTACTCTATTAGGAACTGAAAACAATTATTTTTCCAAAAGTAATTTTGAGTCCAAAAGCTATCTCACCCCAATGATATATGTTCATTAAACGACAGTTCATTTTTGTCGAAAAGGACTCCAAGATCGTTACATAAGAAAAAAATATCTAAGACGTTTGTTTGGTCATTGATAGTTTTCAATGCCAGTAAAATAAAAAGCAAATTGATAATGAACCGAAGAGCGCCAACCTTTGATAATAGGCTGAGCAGATGCTCGCTAGCTTGAGATGCCAAATAAGTTGAAGCAGAGCGGATGACAGGGAGTCGGCTTGCGACCAACAATGCTTACGTTACTAATTAATTATTTCAGAATTTGGGAAGGGCTTGTGCATCAATAAGAGCATCAGCTAGCATTCCTGTATTCATCATAAAGCTTAGAGGCCCAGACGACCGAGAGGCGCTCAAGAAACGATTTGCTAGAATATATTAAGCTATTTGTAATTTATGGAAACTCGAGTCAATCTCTGAGCGAAGACATTTGGGTGCGAAAACAGTTTTTTTTTGTAGACCTCTTTGCTTCTGGATTTCGTCTTTCACTGCAAGTACGCCCAGTTCCCGGTGGATGTTTTCGTTGCGAACATACCAAGGTGCCCCAGTGATAGTATTCAAGAACTCATTGAAATGTTTCAGCTCTGTCGTCGTCGCTGCCCAGCATCCCGAAGAGTTTCTTATAGGCGTGGTCGTTTCAATTGAGGCGCTAAGATTTCGGTGGGCCCTCCACAGGGGATTCTTTGTACTTGTTTTCTGGATTGATGTTTTCGAAAGGATTCTGGATTGATAAGAAGCCTGGTTGAGGGATCGGGTTGTTTTCTTAAGGCGTTGCTTTGAAGCTGGTGATCTGTTGTTTTGCCAATAAAGATGCGTTGTGCCTCGAATGAGCTTTTCGATTTGCTGATCTACTTCTACTGATCTACTGATTTTCTGATGATCTATTTGTTTCGATCTACTTCCTTTCCTTGAGGAGTAGAGATTTAAGCTGCCGCAACGAGTACTTTTTCCAGGGTGCTCGTAGTGTGGTTGATGTCCGATTCCATGTAAAGCTCCGGGGCGAGTTCTTTGTGGGCACTCACGTACTTTTTGTATTTTAGCCAGTTCGTTTTTGGCGACGTCAGGTTGAAGGGGTGTTCGGTTATTTCTGGGCTTTGAAGAAGCGTTCAGATCACAGGCGAGTGGTCTGATGATAAGTCCGAGACTGCTTTGGCACTTACTAAATTGCGAGGTATGTTTTTTGTCACTGCAAAATCAATAAGGTAGCTTGCGTGAGTCGGTTGGCCAGTATGTGGGACTTCCAAGGGAAACATAGTCCAGTTTATTTTGCACATTTTTAATGGCATGTTACAATTGCCTTCCTTTGGGAGTCACTAGACGTGATCCCCAGTGCGTTTGGCGTTGTAGTCTCCTGCGGCTATAAATGATCCCCAAGTGAATTGTAGACGCCCATAAATTGTCTCTCCGAGATTGAGAAGTGAGGAGGGCAGTAAACGGCAGCGATTGCAAGGGTTTTTGTGGAAATGGGATTTAATGCGTTCATTGATTAGAACTCCGGTTTCGCCTTACTTGAAAGTTGTATTTTCTTGAAAGATGCGTTTCCACCAGTAGCATAACGTCAATATGGTTTCGTTCAAGAATTGTGACAATTCTAGTTTATGCCGTGAGACACCATTGGCATTCCACATTGATATTCGTAGCTCTACACCGATTTTTTGGACTGTCGTGCTTCGAGCAGCTGTGTTACCAAGTTCAGGTTTTGAACAAGTGCTTGCATGGTGGTTTTCATGAATGACATAAGCTCCATCATACTTTATTGGAGGGTAAGCATCAGTTTCCGTTTTCGTTTCCGTTTTGCTATGTGGCTGTTATGGGGCCTGTTGAGTACTTTGTAAATTAGGCTGAATTTGATTTTTCATTTCAAATTTGTGCTTTTTGTTGTGTCTTGCGCTGGATGATTTTCCTCAACCTTCGCCAGTAGGGATAATCTGTTGCTACTGGATCTGCCTGGTACTTCGTCGATCTTCTGGACGCGCTTCATTTTTGTTTTATTGCCTGCTGGATTACTCTGTGGGCTAAGTTTGCGCTTAATTTGAAAGTTGCGATCCTTTTTGATTTTTATTCACCGCAAAAATCGAAGTTAATTTTCGACATATGTATTTATCCGGCTCGGAGTGAGAATTAGCAAGCCAGGGCGTTTTTTAACCGACGCATGTCAATGCTATTAAATATAATCCTTTCATATACTTTTCTCTGTTCAATATGTGTGCGGGGATCGGTGAAACAAGAATGGACGGAAATGGAAAAAAAAGTATCTTCAAAGTGCGGGTCTGAGACAGATGTTGCAATTTGGAAATTTGGAAACCAAACTATTGATAAAAACAACACAAGGTTTCACATAAGAACCGAATCTTTAAAACAAAACGGCTACAACGAAAATCAAGAAGTAATCAGGTATGAGACTGACTATTCGAAATGTGCAAATAAAAGACTTTGGAAACTATTCATGCACCACGGTTGCAAAACAAACATTTCGACTGATTTTAATGTACAATCCTACCTATCATCCAAAGTCTTGCAAAGCACCGGCGACAGGATAAAGAGAAAAACCGGACAGCCTGGGCTTTTGTATTGGTTGATTGAAGTGTATCCCCAAAATGAAGCGACGCAGAAGAACCTTAGAACCTTCCTAGATACCTTTTCTTCCATCACCAAGCTGAACGAAACGCATTTAAATTTTACCTTGGAGTTCACAGAAGTGTACTAGAAGGATGACGAAACCTCCAATAAGATTAAACTTTATGTAATTGAAGAACCACAAGTAAGCATTGATTTCGCCAGGCAGTCGGTGCCAATAAGGTGTTAAAAAAAAATATTATATCTTCAACCATAGAAGGAATGTAGGTACAGGTCAGGATAATATGAGACGAATCATAAACTCTATTCCGAAGGTATTTGAGAAAGGAAAAGGTTCATCAGAGTTCTTATTATAAACAGCCTGCAAATGAGGAACGATCCAATCAAAACACAGTAAACAAAAATTTCATAATCAGAGACAGAGGAGTTACGCCAAGTTTCAGTAAGCACGATAGCATAAAAATTAAAAGAAGCACGCTTTGAAATTGGCTCAATTTACCCATAATCATAGCTCGCAAATAACTGTTAACCCTTTTTTTCTTATGTTAATTTTATGAGAGCAACTATGAGACCACTTTTATGAGACCCTCATTAAAAGACCGATTAACCGCAAAAGTCATTACAAAAAGTCTTTTCAACACTTTAAATTCTGTTCGAAGCACAGTGGTACAATGTGTAACTTTTTGAATGAAAAAATAAATTTTTTATAAATTATTTTTCAATTAATCAAAATTTGTGTAGCAAACGTTTTCTCTCTGACTTTTGGCTTTAAGACTCATTGAGCAACACATATTTTGAGACTCCTGCAACCGGTTAACAGTTATTTACGAGCTATGCCCAGAATACTTTGAACGTTTTAGTAGCAATAGGAAAGTACTTTGTTATTAAGTTTTTTGGAGCAATTTTTTTCCAATGCACTATGGGCAAAAAGTCAGAAGTTTGTGCATAAAGTTAAAGTTGTTATATTTTTAATATACAAAATATAATGAATTTTCCAATTAAGCATACTTTGGATAAAATAAAACTGTTTCCAAAAAATTTTTAAATGCTGCGATTTGAATTTCCCGCGCAAACAAAGTCAGCTGATTGATTGCTAGCTTGATTTCTCGAAATGGAACCGTGAAAATTTGTAAACATTGCATCTATGTTGTGGCTTTGTCGTTAAAGTAAAACAATTTGTAAATATGGAAAATAATCGTACAGGTATGTAGATTAAACTTTGCGCGGTAGTTTATAGATGTTCTATGTGTTTTGTTGTGTCTGTTCAATTGTTGTTGGTGTATTTTTATAACTAAAATTTAACAATTGTAGCTGTGTTCTGTGGAGTGTAACTTTTGTACCGCGAGATCCTGCGAGCAACTAAAACTGGTATGTTCTTCCTAAAAATATATAGATTAAGGTGTTAATAATTTCCTTTGCCCGTTTTGGCCCCTTTTAGAAAAAAATGACATGTTGCAGCCGAATATGAGTTTCGCCGTTTAACATTGCTGGAGATTTGGGAGAGCAATGGACGTGATGCCTCTGCCTTAAAGAAGTGGATTTTAGAAAAATGTAATGTGGATGATGTCACCAAGTCACAGGATAACGAAATCGAGGAAAAAACTAACACATTCATATCACACATCAAAAAATATTTGCCTAAATGCAACCGAATGTTGTCTAGATTTAAGGTTCAGCACTCAGCATGGCTTTCACAGACAATTATTATAACCATTGAGCAACAGCTTACGGATCCATCTCCTTCTAAAATGGGAAGGCCAAAACTAAATTATGAACAGGCTGGAATACGTTTGAAACGAAAATTAGCAAACGATTTTTCATCAGCAAACATCAGAAATAGATTCAACAGATCACTTATTACATGCGGCTTTTGTTTCAGCGAAGAGGGCTAGAGAGGATGATTTGCTTAATGCATTAAAAGGTGTCAGAGAACAACAGACAGGCAACGCGACTGGAACTTTGAAATCTCAGACGATTATTCCACTTACCGCTGATGAAGCATTGGCATTTTTGTTGGAAAATGGACTTACTAAACAGCAGTATATCAACATTCATCATGTAAATAAAGTTCGCGGCTGCGAAATTTTCCCCCCATATTCATTACTTCAACAAGTCAAAACAATTTGCAGACCATCTCAAATAGAAATTTTTGAAAGTCTTGCCCAAGTTTCAATGCAAAATATTTTGGACCATACATCAGAAAGATTATTGGTTATGCTTAAAGATGTTATATCTCAAATGGATGACGTATCTTATTGCACTTTAGTAGCAAGCTACGGATTCGATGGATCTACAGGTCAAAGTTTATATAAGTAGAAGTTTCAATCAGAAGAGCCTGCTTCCGTAGATCTATCCCTATTTGTGACCACAATAATACCTCTACAACTAATTGATGCAAATCATAGAATTATTTGGAATAACAGAGCACCACAATCTGTAAGATTCTGCAGGCCAATTAAAATTGAGTATGCAAAGGAAAGCCATGAAAAAATTCTACAAGAAAAAGAATGTTTGGATGTGCAAGTCGCTGGTCTAAAGGATTTTATATATAGAAAGGAAGGCAAGGAAATTGTCATTACATATAAAACTCAAATGACGCTTATTGATGGTAAAGTACTTAACGCTTTAACTGGTACGTCATCAACTCAGTGCTGTCCAATATGTGGTACCAATCCCACAAAGCTCCTAAAAACCACCGATTTCCTTTCCGAATGTTTTAAGCCAAGACATGAGACTCTAAAATATGGTGCAAGCCCATTGCATGCCTGGCTTCGATTTTTAAAATTCGTGTTGAACGTATCCTATAGGCTTAAAATTCAAAAGTGGCACATTAAACAGGCTGACAAAATCGAATTTATGTCTCGGAAAAAAGAAGTTCGTGAAATGATGTGGACAAAAATGGGTCTACATATAAGCATTCCCAAACCAAATGGAAATGGGAATAGTAATGATGGAAATACAGCTAGGAGAGCATTTTTGGATTATGGAATGTTTTCAACAATTACAAGCTTTGATAAGAATATCTTATACAATTTCTACGTAATTTTGATAACAATTTCATGCGAGCATTCTCTTGATGTTGAGAAATTTAAGGTTTTTTGTGAAAATACATTTCTGTTATACATTTACAAATATCCTTGGTATCCAATGTCACCCACGGTCCATAAAATACTTGTTCATGGCTGGCAAATAATGAACTCCTTCTTAGTTTCGGTGGGATGTTTAGGAGAAAATGCTTCAGAAACAAGAAATAAGTTTTATAAAAGCGACCGGAAATCTCATGCTCGAAAGAATAGCCGATTAAACAACATGGCAGATGTTTTTTATAGAGCTATGGATTCGTCTGACCCATTAATATCCAGCATATGTTTAAGCGAAAGGCAAAAGAAATTAAAAAAAAAAATCTTCCGCCAGAAGTAAAAAATCTTCTAAAACCTCCTTCTGTTCCAAACTGCAAAATAATTTCTCAAATGGAAAATGTGGATTCGGACTCTAGCGACGAATCTGATGAAAATTTATATTATATTTGAAGCATCTAGCTTTAAAATTAGACTTTATGCACAAATTTCTGAATTTTTGCCCATAGTGCAATGGTCGCATTATTGTCTTGTCTTATTGTCTAGGTCTTGTCTGCTTATTTTTATACCCTTGCAGAGGGTATTATAATTTTGGTCAAAAGTGTGCAACGCAGTGAAGGAGACATCTCCGACCCTATAAAGTATATATATTCTTGATCAGGATCACCTCCTGAGTTGATATGAGCATGTCCGTCTGTCCGTCTGTCCGTCTGTCTGTCCGTCTGTCTGTCCGTCTGTCTGTTTCTACGCGAACTAGTCTCTCAGTTTTAAATCTATCGTCTTGAAACTTTGCACACACCCTTCTTTCCTTTGCACGCAGTATATAAGTCGAAACGGCCCGGATCGGCCGACTATATCCTATAGCTGCCATATAACTGATTGATCGGAAATGGTATAACTTTGACGTTTTTAAAGTTAGAGAGTTCAAATTCGACATGAGAGCATTTTTTGGCAAAACATTACGACATGCCAAATTTCATAAGGATCGGCCGACTATATCTTATAGCTGCCATATAACTGAACGATCGGAAATGACCCAACTTTCGTGTTTTTGAAGAAGTTTGGGACATTTTTAGGTTTTGTATTATAATAAATTGGGTTATATTATCATATTCTTATAAGGATCGGCCAACTATATCCGATGTTTGCGATATATATCCGGTTTTAACTGCAAGGGTATATCAACTTCGGTTCCGCCCGAAGTTAGCTTTCCTTTCTTGTTAAAATATTAATATATTGATTTTGTGGGCTCAACATGCGGTCGTAAGTTAATGATGTACCTTATGACGAGAGCTTACGATCAATTTGGTTAGCATGTGCCCTTTGGAATTATTACTGGCTGGCAAGTAGCTGCCAAAAAAAATAGTGCGTTATCAACCCGTCATTTCACAACTAGTAGGCCACTTTCGTTTAAAGCAGGTATCACAGAGTAAATAAGGCTATTTTTATACCCTTGCGAGGGTATTATAATTTTGTCCAAAAGTGTGCAACGCAGTGAAGGAAACATCTCCGACCCTATAAAGTATATATATTCTTGATCAGGATCACCTCCTGAGTTGATATGAGCATGTCCGTCTGTCCGTCTGTCCGTCTGTCTGTCTGTCCGTCTGTCTGTTTCTACGCAAACTAGTCTCTCAGTTTTAAAGCTATCGTCTTGAAACTTTGCACACACCCTTCTTTCCTTTGCACGCAGTATATAAGTCGGAACGGCCCGGATCGGCCGACTATATCCTATAGCTGCCATATAACTGATTGATCGGAAATGGTATAACTTTGGTATTTTTAAAGTTAGAGAGTTCAAATTTTAGGTGAGAGCTATTTTTGGCAAAATAATACGACATGCCAAATTTCATTAGGATCGGCCGACTATATCCTATAGCTGCCATATAACTGAACGATCGGAAATGGTATTTGGTAGAAATATCAACTTTCGTATTTTTGAAGATAGAAGTTTGGGACTTTTTTTAGATTTTGTATTGTAATAAATTGGAGTATATATGCCTATTCCCATAAGGATCGGCCAACTATATCCAATGTTTGCGATATATATCCGGTTTTATCTGCAAGGGTATATAAACTTCGGCTCCGCCCGAAGTTAGCTTTCCTTTCTTGTTGGATATTAAATTGTTCTATTTCAATGAACTCATCTCGTGAGCAAATAATTCCGATTGCGACATTTTACATAGTGCGACTTCCGCCATACTAGCTCTTGAAGGAATAATTTACACGTTTGCCTTTGAGCTTTGACTGACTTGTCCCTTTTTATAAACCGTAGCACTCATCCTTTGGTTCTCTTCAATCTTAGGTAATTTGAAAAGCGTCCAAATTCAATGAGCTTTTCGGCTGACGATTTTTCGCTTTTCCTCTTGATAATCGTCTGTCGACGTGCTCTCGTTCCCTTTTATGTATTGGATTGTATTCGATAGACTTTGTCATCCTGGTTCGTTTGTCAGCTGGAGTAAGTAATGTCGGTACCCAACGCCACTTTTTTTTGTAGTTTTTCAAACCCAAGCTAAGACTGTTTTACCATCTGAACATAAAGAATTGTTATAGATATTTATTATGCAGTTTTTTAGCGAGTAAAGCGACCTAAAACTGCGGCATGGAGTTCCAACCTTGGAATCGAAAGAAGTTTCAGAGGGACGCAGTTAGTCTTGCCTGCTGCAAATGCTACCCTTATGTTGTCAGAAATGTAGTTCGACACTGGCATCGACAAATACATGAAATTCTTGTTTTACATTGTCAATAAAAGTAGCACCGATCGATCTGGAACAGTTTTACTTTCTTTAGTTGCTTAAGCCATTCTCTAAAACAATGGGGGGCAAACTCTCATTTTTCATGGCACGCGTGAACAGGGTCAAAAATGCTGCCTCAGCGATGCCCAACTGGACAGCCCAGATTGTCAGTCTGTCTGTCAGTCTGTCTGTCCGTCTGTCTGTCCGTCTGTCTGTCTATTTCTACGCGAACTAGTCTCTCAGTTTTGAAGCTATCGTCTTGAAATTTTGCACACACCCTTCTTTCCTTTGCACGCAGTATATAAGTCGAAACATGTTGTATAATACGACATGCCGAATTTTATGAGGATTGGCCGACTATATCCTATAGCTGCCATATAACTAAACGATCGTAAATGGTTTTTGGTAGAAATACCAACATTGGTATTTTTGAAGATAGAAGTTTGGGACTTTTTTTTATATTTTTTATTATAATAAGTAAGGTCATATTCTCATAAGGATCGGTCAACCTTATCCGATGCTTTCGATATATAGACGGTTTTAACTGCAAGGGTATATTAACATCGGCTCCGCCCGAGGTTAGCTTTTCTTTCTTGTTTTATTATATGTATAAGCCATGGCATGCCATTATTTGGCTTGCGTCTAATATGTATGTATTACATATCTTCTCAAATTCAATTTGGCACTAAGACTCAAAAACGAGTATGTATCTGAAAAAAATTATAAATACACGTTGCCAATATTATAGAATTGCCTTGATAAGATTATACCGTTTGCCGCTAAAGTATCACAATTAATAATATTTATAAAATCTGCCAACGCGGCACATCACTTAAATAATCCTTTATTGCTAAGAAGCTAGTAAGAACCCTATGCGAACCGAATCAAATGGTCACACTATGCCTCTTATGCATATAATACCGTATGCAAATATAGAATATTTTGGAAGTTGGAAAGATTAAATCGCGATGAGTGTCTCACAAGCTACAGGGTTAAATATGCCAAGTGAGCCCCATGGAAACTCGATAAAGGGTCAAATCAGAGATCAGCCATGAAAATAGATAACGAAGAAATTGAAAAGGGTAGAAATATGTATATTTGAAAATTGCGAATTATTCATTAATTGATAACATTGATAACCCTATCCTTTAGATGCCTTAGAACAGGCCATGATCTAAATATATGCAAGAAAGGGAGCAATTTTAGTCGCAACGATTGTGAGTTAAATCATATCAGTATTCTACACAAAGATAGAGAAGTCGCTTTTGATTTTGGCATTTTCAGCGGTGTATAGGTCAGCGGTCTGCTGTTAGGGA
The DNA here is from genome assembly GCF_030179905.1 of Drosophila bipectinata. NCBI lineage: Eukaryota > Metazoa > Arthropoda > Insecta > Diptera > Drosophilidae > Drosophila > Drosophila bipectinata. The sequence goes on along the minus strand of NC_091740.1, from coordinate 12,884,389 downwards.
TATAATCTATCGCTAACGCTGCTCGTAGCACCGGCTCTTGAACATTTTTTTTTTTTTTTTTTTAAGGTTGCTTTTATTTCTTAAATCTTCTCTTTGCGAGACTAACAAGAGGTGTATCAAATCTTATATTTTTAACTTAACTAACAGTCATATTGACTGATACGGAGTTAGAGGGCTCTAAAAATCGATTGCTGGGTTGGGAGGTCGTTGCGTCTAAGGCGGGATACGCTAAAAACCCGAGTCAATCCCCGAGCGAGAAAATTTGGGTGCGAAGACAGTTTTTCTTTGACTTATTTTGCTTCTGGATTTCGTCTTTCACTGCGAGGATGCCCACATTCCGGTGGATGTTTTCGTTGCGAACATACCAAGGTGGCCCAGTGATAGTTCTCAAGATTTTTGATTGTGCGCGCTGTATGATGTCTATGTTGCTGCTGCTCGCGTTCCCCCACAGCTGGGAGCCATACGTCCAGATTGGCTTTAGGACTGAATTGTACAGTAGTAACTTGTAGTACAGGCACAGTGACGATCGTGAGTTTATGATCCATTGGAGGCTGCTGGCTTTCAGTTTTAGGTGCATCTTTTTGCATTCGATGTGCTTGTGCCAGGTAAGTCGTCTATCAAGGTGAACGCCAAGGTACGTTACGTCGTTAGCTTGAGGGATCTGCATACCATTTAGTAAAAGCGGAGGGCATGTTTGTCTATTAAGAGTAAACCTTATATGTTTACACTTTTGTTCGTTTATTTTAATGCGCCAGTCGGACAGCCACCTTTCCACTATTGTGAGATGATTAGCCAGTTGGGTTGTTGCCTGCGTTGGGCATCTGGAGCGACTAAGGATAGCCGTATCGTCGGCGAACGTTGAGGTTGTTAGTTTTGCGCTCGTAGGAATATCCGCAGTATACAAAACATATAGACACGGGCCGAGTGCGCTTCCTTGTGGAACTCCAGCTTCGATGGTGTATTCGCCCGAAGTAGCTGCGTTGCATCTCACTGAGAATACCCTATTGTAGAGGTATGATTCTAGTAGCTTGTGGGTGTATGTTGGCAAATACGTTTTAATTTTGTGCATGAGTCCGATGAGCCAAACTCGGTCGAAAGCTTGAGATACGTCGAGGAAAATAGCACTGCAGTATTCTCGCTGTTCGAAGGCTGAGCGAATTTCGGATGTTAATCTGTTCACTTGTTCGATGGTTCCATGGTTTCTTCGGAAGCCAAATTGGTGTGCCGGGATAATATTGAAAGCTTCCAGGTGTGGTATTATGCGAGTTAACAAGCATTTTTCAAACAATTTAGACAAACAAGATAGAAGGCTTATTGGTCTGTATGATGACGGAATTGTGTGGTCTTTTTCAGGCTTCGGTATCATTATAATGATGGATTTCTTCCACTTTTTTGGGAAATAGCCAAGATTAATGATTCCATTAAATAGTTTGCAGACGACCTCTATAGCGCATTTTGGAAGTTCGATCAGCATCTTTGGGATCAAAAGGTCACCACCCGGAACCGTTTTTGGTTTTAGCCCTCTTATGACTTTTTCGATTTCGTTGGGCCGGAATGACGGTGCGGCTGGCTGAGGGGAGGACTCTTGCTGAATTACTGGCGGGAGGAATGGATTTGAGGCTTTGTTTGGCTGGAAGACACTTTGGAGATGTGTGGCGAATGTTTCAACTCGGTCTTCGTCGCTGCGAGCCCAGCATCCCGAAGAGTTTCTTATCGGGGTGATCGTTTCAATTGGGGCGCTAAGATTTGGGTGGGCCCTCCACAGGGTGTACTTTGTGCTTGTTGGCGACAGATTCTGGATGTACCTCAGCTGTGCATTTTCTTCCTGTTGGTGAAGGGCCTGGTCGAATGATCGGGTTGCTTCCTTAAGGCGTTGTTTTAAAGCTGGTGATCTGCTGTTTTGCCAATCACGACGCGTGCGCCTCTTTTCTCGCACGAGCTGTTCGATTTGCTGATTAGATTTGAAGTATTTTTTTCGGTCTACTTCTTGCCCATGGGGAGTAGAGATTTTAGCTGCCGTAACGAAAACTTCTTCCAGGGCGCTCGTAGTGTAGTCGACGTCCGATTCCATGTTAAACTCCGGGGCGAGTTCTATGTGGGCACTTACGAACTTTTTGTATTTTAGCCAGTTCGTTTTTGGCGTCGTCAGGCTGAAGGGGTGTTCGGTTATTTCTGGGCTTTGAAGAAGCGTTAGAAGCACAATCGAGTGGTCTGATGATAAGTCCGAGACTGCTTTGGCACTTATTAGATTGCGAGGTATGTTTTTTGTCACTGCAAAATCAATAAGGTCTTGGAGTTTTCTTTAGTCGGTTGGCCAGTATTTGGGACATCCAGGGGAAACGTAGTCCAGTTTATTTTTCACATTTATAATTGCATTGTACAATTGCCTTAAATTGTCATAAATTGTCCTTCCGAGATTGAGAAACGAGGAGGGCAGTAAACGGCAGCGATTGAAAGGATTTCGTCGCTTGACTGAATTTGTATCGATGTGGCCTGCAAGAAGTTTGTTGCAAACCTTTTGTGAAAATGATGTTTAATGCGTTCTCTGATTAGAACTCCAGTTCCGCCGTGGGCTTTCCCATCTGGATGATCTGTGCGGTAGATTGTGTAGCCTCTTATATGAAAGTTGTATTTGCTTGTAAGATGCGGTTCCACCAGTAGCATAACGTCAATATGGTTTTTGGTCAAGAATTGTGACAATTCTAGTTTATGCCGTGAGACACCATTGGCGTTCCACATTGATATTCGTAGCGCCTGCATAGATTATTTAGACGGTTGTGCTACGAGCAGCTATATCACCATGTTCTGGTTTTGAACAAGCGTTTGCATGGTCGTTTTTATGAATGACATAAGCTCCATCATACTTTGTTGGAGGGTAAGCATCATAGTTTCCATTTTGCTGTGTGGCTGTTCTGGGACCTGTTGAGCGCTTTGAGAGTTAGGCTGAATTGGAATTTCCCTTCCAGATCGTAGAGCATCGGCGTAGGAGAAGCCGTTGGTGGTGTTTAGTTGACCGAATGAGGATCTCGCAGCTTTGGCGAAGAAGACGTCTGGCGTAGTTTTTGACGCAATGTACGCATTCTGTGGATTTTGGTTGCACGTTGCGGTCGCTTGACGCATGCGACTCTTTAACTCCTTATACACCATACATCATCTATAGTTTGCTGTATGGCTGCCTCCGCAGTTTCCACATTTATTCACGGTACTGTCCTTGTTTGTAGTGAAGTAAGCGAAGTAGTGGGCGTCCCCGCAGACTACACAGACAGCCCGAAGTGTGCAGTAAGACCTTGTGTGTCCATACTCTTGACAGTTAATGCATTGCACTGGACCGTTGCGTTTATGTGGCTCTTCAACAGTGATTTTCCGATGCAAAAGATATTGCAGGTTGTTCTTCAGCGACCTGCTTTCTGGCTCGAGCTCGACCTTGAAGAGGGGTTGTGGCTTTTTATCTTTATTTAGAATGTAAATAACATTCTTGGCGGCGAAGCCCTTTACTTTAAGGGCGGTTTTTATTTCCTCGGCGGTAACATCAGGTTCTATTCCCTTTACTACCACTTGTAGGCCCTTACTGCTTTTCAGCTGGTACGTGTAGTAGTTTTTCTGAACAGTGTCCAGATATTTGGACACGATTCGGAAGTGCTCTTCAGTCTTGGTTTGCACCTTTGTTTCATGGATGTTCCCTTTGATAAGCGAAACAACATGAAAGTTGTCACCGTTCCCGATCAACGACGCAATTTTGTTGACCAGGGCACTCGAGCTTTTTTCCCTAATATAGATTGAAGGGGGCTTGGGTTTTTTTGCGGTGTCTTGGGCTGGTTGGTTTTCCTCAGCCTCCGCCAGTAGGGCAAATCTGTAAGTAGTGGATCTGTCTGGTTCTTTATCGATATTCAGGACACGGTTAATTTTTGTTTTGTTGGCTGCCGGATTACTCTGCGGGCTAAGCTTGCGCTTAATTTGGATGTAGCGATCCATTCCAGTCTGTGTGGCCGTTACCGCTTTGGCACTTTCCGAGGTTGTTGTTTTTGTACTCGCTGTAGTCGTTGACGTCGCGGTACTTTGAGTTGCAGAGGTTTTCGCTGTTTTTGCAGAAGTTGTAGCGCTGCTAGTTGTTGGTACGAAATTTGTTTCCTTTGATCGTTGCTCAATGAGCTCATTGCGTGGCTCTTACTTTTTTTTTTCAACAATGCACTAGTTTTGGTTTAGCACATCACAACTGTTATAAAAAGCTTGTCTGTCGCTTTTAGTAAATTGTAGTTCAGCGTCTTTTCGCTTATATTGGGTTACCCCAGTTTTTTGATTAGCTGTATTATGGTGCAGTTTTCCCGGAGCTCGGACAAAGCACGTCCGCTCAGTTCTCGACAGAATTTACAGAATCGGCTCTTGAACATGTGTTTCTTTTTGTATTTCCACTTGAAGGAATTTTACGGATCCCAGGCCCCTCCCATGTAAGGCGCTTTTGGTGGTATAAACGGCATGATCTGACCATGCTTCCTACCCTGGCTTTCAAACCAGGTACGCAATATAGCTGTTGCATGACTACGGCCTCGTTCATTTGGTGTGGGAATTTCCGATGAAAGTAGTCTTTTATAAGATCCGTAATCTTGTGAGCTTAGGAAAAAATCACTGGTTTTCTTACAAATGTCAGTGAGTCTCCGATTCTGTCAATACGTCCTTGAACGCGAAGAGCATGATTGTCGTCCAAATATGGTGAAAACCATATTCTGCCTATCCTTCCGATTCTTACGCATCTTCTATGTAGCATAATGTTTTCCTGGTATGTGACTTCTTGGGCTGTTCTCTTATGTAAATTATTCGCGTCATCGAGATTCTGAAATCCTTAGGCTGTTTTCGCATCATTTGATGTGACATTTTTTTTACAGATATATCCCAAAAATCGCAACACATATTTTAAGGATGCTCTGAGTCTCTCCCATTGGCTAAATTGCTTGCTTTTGTCGTTTTCGTGGGTCGTGGATATGAATCAGTTCTAAATTATGAGATTCGAGCTATCTGACCGACCATAACGATTCTATCTTGGACCTGTAAACCATCTTGATCCTCCTTCACTCCTTCAAATTTTGATTTCCTGGTCCATTTTTTACCATCGTCTGCAACGTTTATTGATGAAGGTAATCATTTTTACTCTGTGCGTTCTGAGTTCTCCAGTATCTCTCCTAGTCGCACACTAAGAATTAAGAACGCCAAGAATTCCGAGCGTCAAAATGTAACCAATATAATACGTTTCATGTGTCGGTCCAGAATACGCGTTTCTCCAGCTCAAATGACAGTTCTGCTGCTAGGAACTTGGCTAGTTAAAGTCCTAGGATAGCTGCCACTAGCTCCTGCTTTGGAATAGATATCGGTTTTAACGGCGCGACTCTCCTCTTGGATGCTAATAACGTACATTTCACGGATCCGTGGGACTACAAGCGTCTATAAGCGACTGCTACAAAGACATGTAATTTACATTTTTTCATTATTTGTTTCATTATCATGATGTAAATGATCTAAATCAGATATAAGATGTGTCAAACAAGTGGCTGCTTCCAAAGGTTTCAGCGAGGGACTTCCTTTTTTACGTCGAGTTCGTCCCATCCTGTCGTGTACCGCCAAATTGCTTGTAGGATTAAATTCACGATTAATTACAACGATTAATTATAAGGATTAATTTACAATGTAAACTCCCAGTATGACCACATGACATGACCACACTAAATAAGTCAAATGCTAAATGAATGTCCTAAACGTAAGAAATGTGATCCACTTCAACATGCTCAGCCGACATTAACCCAGCCGCGCATATCGCTAGCCACCCCAAGGGCTAGAACTGAGAACAATTCGCTGTCCGACTTTCTCAAGGAAAATGAGAAATTGTCTGATATGTGCTCCATAGTATCCCTTCAAGTGATACCACCGACTGTTGCTGCAGTTCTCGTTCCTGCAACACCAAAACCCTTACAGGTGATTCCTCCATCGAAACATATATTTATTTCTCGGCTTGCCCCTGATGCTTCAGAGATTTATTTCTCGGCTTATATCAAAACAAAAGCAGATATATAGGCGGAGGACATAGCAAAATTTAAATATTATTTTGTAAGGCGCAAGTCTTCTTTCAAGATCCGTGTGCCTGCGTTGATTTTCAAGACGATTTCTTCACCCAGTTTTTGACCAGAGAACATTTTTGTCCAAGAACATCAGCCTAGTTGCGTAAAAAAAAAGTTTTAAAACCATTCCTGGTATTGATCAGATGTCTCCATTCGTGGAAAATAAGATTCGCTGCTTTCGTAAAGCTGATTTTCACAAACTTAATAGCTTTATCGATACATATGATTGGTCCGATATTCTGGCATGCACCGATCTTAATGTCCCCTTAGAAAAATGTTGCTGTACTTTAATACATTTTTTGACTCATGTGTGCCATGGAAATATCCGTCAGCTTCAACAAATCCTGCTTGGTTTACTAGGTGCCTCACTAACCTAAAAAATTCTAAAAATAGACTCATACTTAAATATTAAAAATCCTGCAGTAGGTCAAATTTTACCGTCCATAACGCTGAATGTTACAGGAATTATATTTGCCGCTGCCGGATCTTTTCCACCTCTGCTTACGTTTGAAAATTCATTTGCGACCTCTGATCAGGCCATTGCTGATCTATTCGCAGAAAATTTTTAAACAACTTGTTCTCCGTTTAAATTGACTCATCAGCCTTACGCATACAACATTCAATCAGCAAATCTTATTTTCTCTCCGTCTTTCTCCGAGAATAGCTTTTTATCTGATCTTCTAAGGGTCAAACCCATTTGTTCGCCAGGCCCCGATGGAGTACCAAGCTGCGTGCTAAAATACTGTGCCAGGGGTCTGTGCAATCCTATTCTTAGACTTTTTAACTTATCTTTGGCGATTCCAAAGATATTTGATAAATTAATTTATCCTCATTTTCAACATCTTTGCTCTTCGAACACGAACTTGGAGTTGACATCCTTTGTCATAGATGGCTTTCAAAAAGGATGTCACACAGATGTTATTTACACAGACTTTAGCAAAGGATTTGATTCAGATAATCGCTCACTTTTGATGAGTAAACTGAATATGCTGGGATTCTCTACAGACCTCTTAACGTGGATTTCTAGCTACTAAGATGGAAGAACACAAAGAGTTTTATTTAAAAACATATATTCCCGTTTGGTCCGTGCTTCATCTGGCGTCCCTCAAGGAAGTCATCTTGGCCCGTTATTATTGATTCTTTTCATATGGAATATGACTTGCCCCCGGCTTTAACGAACTCTCTAGTTTTTCCTCAATGCTTAATAATGGGGATATAGATAGCCAGCATTTACTAACACGCTTCCATTTTAACATTCCCAATTGAAGGAATAGAAATTTCAGTCCTCCATTCCTCAGCCGTTGTAGTTCAACATATGCAGCACGAACCTTTTGTTTTCTTATGTTCGAACTCCAATGATCTTTACTCTATAACATATCTTTCCTGTTCTTCTTTCCTTTTTTTTTTATTTTAAACTTTGCTTTTATTTCTTGAATCTTCTCTTTGGGTGACTAACAAGAGGTGTATCAAATCTTATATTTTTAATTTAACTAACAATCATTTTGACTGGTACAGAGTTAGACGGCCCTACAAATCGATTGCTGGGTTGGGAGGCCGTTGCGTCTCAGGCTGGATACGCTAGAAGCCCAAGTCAATCCCCAAGCGAGAAAATTTGGGTGCGAAAACAGTTTTTCTTTGGTTGACTCTTTTTGCTTCAGGATTTCGTCTTTCACATGTCTAGATCCCGGTGGATGTTTTCGTTGCGAACATACCAAGGTGCCCCTGTGATAGTTCTCAAGATTTTTGTCGTGAAGATCTACAAGACTTGTAGTCCAGGCACAGTGGCGATCGTGAGTTTATGATTCAGTGGAGGCTACTGGCTTTCAGTTTTAGGTGCATCTTTTTGCATTCGATGTGCTTACGCCAGGTAAGTCGTCTATCAAGGTGTACGCCAAGGTACGTTACTTCGTTAGCTTGAGTGATCTGCATACCGTTTAGTAAAAGCGGAGGGCATGTTTGTCCATTAAGAGTAAACGTTATATGTTTACACTTTTGTTCGTTTATTTTAATGCGCCAGTCGGACAGCTACCTTTCCACTATTGTGAGATGATTAGCCAGTTGGGTTGTTGCCTGCGTTGGGCATCTGGAGCGACTAAGGATAGCGGTATCATCGGCGAACGTTGACGTTGTTAGTTGTGCGCTCGTAGGAATATCCGAAGTATACAAAACATACAGACACGGGCCGAGTGCGCTTCCTTGTGGAACTCCAGCTTCGTTGTGGAAGTAGCTGCGTTGCATCTCACTGAGAATACCCTATTGTAGAGGTATGATTCTAGTAGCTTGTGGGTGTATGTTGGCAAGTACGTTTTAATTTTGTGCATGAGTCCGATGAGCCAAACTCGGTCGAAAGCTTGAGATACGTCAAGGAAAATAGCGCTGCAGTATTCTCGCTGTTCGAAGGCTGAGCGAATTTCGGATGTTAATCTGTTCACTTGTTCGATGGTTCCATGGTTTCTTCGGAAGCCAAATCGGTGTGCCGGGATAATATTGCAAGCTTCCAGGTGTGGTATTATGCGAGTTAACAAGCATTTTTCAAACAATTTAGACAAACAAGATAGAAGGCTTATTGGTCTGTATGATGACGGAATTGTGTGGTCTTTTCCAGGCTTCGGTATCATTATAATTATGGATTTCTTCCAGTTTTTTGGGAAATAGCCAAGATTAATGATTCCATTAAATAGTTTGCTATAGCGCATTTTGGAAGTTCGATTAGCATCTTTGGGGTCAAAAGGTCACCACCCGGAACGTTTTTTGGTTTTAGCCCTCTTATGACTTTTCCGATTTTGTTGGGCCGGAATGACGGTGCGGCTGGCTGAGGGGAGGACTCTTGCTGAATTACTGGCGGGAGGAATGGATTTGAGGCTTTGTTTGGCTGGAAGACACTTTGGAGATGTGTGGCGAATGTTTCAACTCGGTCTTCGTCGCTGCGAGCCCAGCATCCCGAAGAGTTTCTTATCGGGGTGATCGTTTCAATTGGGGCGCTAAGATTTGGGTGGGCCCTCCACAGGGTGTACTTTGTGCTTGTTGGCGACAGATTCTGGATGTACCTCAGCTGTGCATTTTCTTCCTGTGGGTGAAGGGCCTGGTCGAATGATCGGGTTGCTTCCTTAAGGCGTTGTTTTAAAGCTGGTGATCTGCTGTTTTGCCAATCACGACGCGTGCGCCTCTTTTCTCGCACGAGCTGTTCGATTTGCTGATTAGATTTGAAGTATTTGTTTTGGTCTACTTCTTGCCCATGGGGAGTAGAGATTTTAGCTGCCGTAACGAAAACTTCTTCCAGGGCGCTCGTAGTGTAGTCGACGTCCGATTCCATGTTAAACTCCGGGGCGAGTTCTATGTGGGCACTTACGAACTTTTTGTATTTTAGCCAGTTCGTTTTTGGCGTCGTCAGGCTGAAGGGGTGTTCGGTTATTTCTGGGCTTTGAAGAAGCGTTAGAAGCACAGGCGAGTGGTCTGATGATAAGTCCGAGACTGCTTTGGCACTTATTAGATTGCGAGGTATGTTTTTTGTCACTGCAAAATCAATAAGGTCTTGGAGTTTTCTTTAGTCGGTTGGCCAGTTTTTGGGACATCCAGGGGAAACGTAGTCCAGTTTATTTTTCACATTTATAATTGCATTGTACAATTGCCTTAAATTGTCATAAATTGTCCTTCCGAGATTGAGAAACGAGGAGGGCAGTAAACGGCAGCGATTGAAAGGATTTCGTCGCTTGACTGAATTTGTATCGATGTGGCCTGCAAGAAGTTTGTTGCAAACCTTTTGTGAAAATGATGTTTAATGCGTTCTCTGATTAGAACTCCAGTTCCGCCGTGGGCTTTCCCATCTGGATGATCTGTGCGGTAGATTGTGTAGCCTCTTATATGAAAGTTGTATTTGCTTGTAAGATGCGGTTCCACCAGTAGCATAACGTCAATATGGTTTTTGGTCAAGAATTGTGACAATTTTAGTTTATGCCGTGAGACACCATTAGCGTTCCACATTGATATTCGTAGCGCCTGCATAGATTATTTAGACTGTTGTGCTACGAGCAGCTGTATCACCATGTTCTGGTTTTGAACAAGCGTTTGCATGGTCGTTTTTATGAATGACATAAGCTCCATCATACTTTGTTGGAGGGTAAGCATCATAGTTTCCATTTTGCTGTGTGGCTGTTCTGGGACCTGTTGAGCGCTTTGAGAGTTAGGCTGAATTGGAATTTCCCTTCCAGATTGTAGAGCATCGGCGTAGGAGAAGCCGTTGGTGGTGTTTAGTGGACCGAATGAGGATCTCGCAGCTTTGGCGAAGAAGACGTCTGGCGTAGTTTTTGACGCAATGTACGCATTCTGTGGATTTTGGTTGCACGTTGCGGTCGCTTGACGCATGCGACTCTTCAACTCCTTATACACCATACATCATCTATAGTTTGCTGTATGGCTGCCTCCGCAGTTTCCACATTTATTCACGGTACTGTCCTTGTTTGTAGTGAAGTAAGCGAAGTAGTGGGCGTCCCCGCAGACTACACAGACAGCCCGAAGTGTGCAGTAAGACCTTGTGTGTCCATACTCTTGACAGTCAATGCATTGCACTGGACCGTTGCGTTTATGTGGCTCTTCAACAGTGATTTTCCGATGCAAAAGATATTGCAGGTTGTTCTTCAGCGACCTGCTTTCTGGCTCGAGCTCGACCTTGAAGAGGGGTTGTGGCTTTTTATCTTTATTTAGAATGTAAATAACATTCTTGGCGGCGAAGCCCTTTACTTTAAGGGCGGTTTTTATTTCCTCGGCGGTAACATCAGGTTCTATTCCCTTTACTACCACTTGTAGGCCCTTACTGCTTTTCAGCTGGTACGTGTAGTAGTTTTTCTGAACAGTGTCCAGATATTTGGACACGATTCGGAAGTGCTCTTCAGTCTTGGTTTGCACCTTTGTTTCATGGATGTTCCCTTTGATAAGCGAAACAACATGAAAGTTGTCACCGTTCCCGATCAACGACGCAATTTTGTTGACCAGGGCACTCGAGCTTTTTTCCCTAATATAGATTGAAGGGGGCTTGGGTTTTTTTGCGGTGTCTTGGGCTGGTTGGTTTTCCTCAGCCTCCGCCAGTAGGGAAAATCTGTTAGTAGTGGATCTGTCTGGTTCTTTATCGATATTCAGGACACGGTTAATTTTTGTTTTGTTGGCTGCCGGATTACTCTGCGGGCTAAGCTTGCGCTTAATTTGGATGTAGCGATCCATTCCAGTCTGTGTGGCCGTTACCGCTTTGGCACTTTCCGAGGTTGTTGTTTTTGTACTCGCTGTAGTCGTTGACGTCGCGGTACTTTGAGTTGCAGAGGTTTTCGCTGTTTTTGCAGAAGTTGTAGCGCTGCTAGTTGTTGGTGCGAAATTTGTTTCCTTTGATCGTTGCTCAATGAGCTCATTGCGTGGCTCTTACTTTTTTTTTTCAACAATGCACTAGTTTTGGTTTAGCACATCACAACTGTTATAAAAAGCTTGTCTGTCGCTTTTAGTAAATTGTAGTTCAGCGTCTTTTCGCTTATATTGGGTTACCCCAGTTTTTTGATTAGCTGTATTATGGTGCAGTTTTCCCGGAGCTCGGACAAAGCACGTCCGCTTAGTTCGGTAGTTCATATACGTCTCGACAGAATTTACAGAATCGGCTCTTGAACATGTGTTTCTTTTTGTATTTCCACTTGAAGGAATTTTACGGATCCCAGGCCCCTCCCATATAAGGCGCTTTTGGTGGTATAAACGGCATGATCTGACCATGCTTCCTACCCTGGCTTTCAAACCAGGTACGCAATATAGCTGTTGCATGACTACGGCCTCGTTCATTTGGTGTGGGAATTTCCGATGAAAGTAGTCTTTTATAAGATCCGTAATCTTGTGAGCTTAGGAAAAAATCACTGGTTTTCTTACAAATGTCAGTGAGTCTCCGATTCTGTCAATACGTCCTTGAACGCGAAGAGCATGATTGTCGTCCAAATATGGTGAAAACCATATTCTGCCTATCCTTCCGATTCTTACGCATCTTCTATGTAGCATAATGTTTTCCTGGTATGTGACTTCTTGGGCTGTTCTCTTATGTAAATTATTCGCGTCATCGAGATTCTGAAATCCTTAGGCTGTTTTCGCATCATTTGATGTGACATTTTTTTTACAGATATATCCCAAAAATCGCAACACATATTTTAAGGTTGCTCTGAGTCTCTCCCATTGGCTAAATTGCTTGCTTTTGTCGTTTTCGTGGGTCGTGGATATGAATCAGTTCTAAATTATGAGATTCGAGCTATCTGACCGACCATAACGATTCTATCTTGGACCTGTAAACCATCTTGATCCTCCTTCACTCCTTCAAATTTTGATTTCCTGGTCCATTTTTTACCATCGTCTGCAACGTTTATTGATGAAGGTAATCATTTTTACTCTGTGCGTTCTGAGTTCTCCAGTATCTCTCCTAGTCGCACACTAAGAATTAAGAACGCCAAGAATTCCGAGCGTCAAAATGTAACCAATATAATACGTTTCATGAGTCGGTCCAGAATACGCGTTTCTCCAGCTCAAATGACAGTTCTGCTGCTAGGAACTTGGCTAGTTAAAGTCCTAGGATAGCTGCCACTAGCTCCTGCTTTGGAATAGATATCGGTTTTAACGGCGCGACTCTCCTCTTGGATGCTAATAACGTACATTTCACGGATCCGTGGGACTACAAGCGTCTATAAGCGACTGCTACAAAGACATGTAATTTACATTTTTTCATTATTTGTTTCATTATCATGATGTAAATGATCTAAATCAGATATAAGATGTGTCAAACAAGTGGCTGCTTCCAAAGGTTTCAGCGAGGGACTTCCTTTTTTACGTCGAGTTCGTCCCATCCTGTCGTGTACCGCCAAATTGCTTGTAGGATTAAATTCACGATTAATTACAACGATTAATTATAAGGATTAATTTACAATGTAAACTCCCAGTATGACCACATGACATGACCACACTAAATAAGTCAAATGCTAAATGAATGTCCTAAACGTAAGAAATGTGATCCACTTCAACATGCTCAGCCGACATTAACCCAGCCGCGCATATCGCTAGCCACCCCAAGGGCTAGAACTGAGAACAATTCGCTGTCCGACTTTCTCAAGGAAAATGAGAAATTGTCTGATATGTGCTCCATAGTATCCCTTCAAGTGATACCACAGGTCCTAGTAAATGAAACCCCCATCAGAGTCACCCAAAAGGGTATTCCACAATCCGGACCACCGGCACCGACTGTTGCTGCAGTTCTCGTTCCTGCAACACCAAAACCCTTACAGGTGATTCCTCCATCGAAACATATATTTATTTCTCGGCTTGCCCCTGATGCTTCAGAGATTTATTTCTCGGCTTATATCAAAACAAAAGCAGATATATAGGCGGAGGACATAGCAAAATTTAAATATTATTTTGTAAGGCGCAAGTCTTCTTTCAAGATCCGTGTGCCTGCGTTGATTTTCAAGACGATTTCTTCACCCAGTTTTTGACCAGAGAACATTTTTGTCCAAGAACATCAGCCTAGTTGCGTAAAAAAAAGTTTTAAAACCATTCCTGGTATTGATCAGATGTCTCCATTCGTGGAAAATAAGATTCGCTGCTTTCGTAAAGCTGATTTTCACAAACTTAATAGCTTTATCGATACATATGATTGGTCCGATATTCTGGCATGCACCGATCTTAATGTCCCCTTAGAAAAATGTTGCTGTACTTTAATACATTTTTTGACTCATGTGTGCCATGGAAATATCCGTCAGCTTCAACAAATCCTGCTTGGTTTACTAGGTGCCTCACTAACCTAAAAAATTCTAAAAATAGACTCATACTTAAATATTAAAAATCCTGCAGTAGGTCAAATTTTACCGTCCATAACGCTGAATGTTACAGGAATTATATTTGCCGCTGCCGGATCTTTTCCACCTCTGCTTACGTTTGAAAATTCATTTGCGACCTCTGATCAGGCCATTGCTGATCTATTCGCAGAAAATTTTTAAACAACTTGTTCTCCGTTTAAATTGACTCATCAGCCTTACGCATACAACATTCAATCAGCAAATCTTATTTTCTCTCCGTCTTTCTCCGAGAATAGCTTTTTATCTGATCTTCTAAGGGTCAAACCCATTTGTTCGCCAGGCCCCGATGGAGTACCAAGCTGCGTGCTAAAATACTGTGCCAGGGGTCTGTGCAATCCTATTCTTAGACTTTTTAACTTATCTTTGGCGATTCCAAAGATATTTGATAAATTAATTTATCCTCATTTTCAACATCTTTGCTCTTCGAACACGAACTTGGAGTTGACATCCTTTGTCATAGATGGCTTTCAAAAAGGATGTCACACAGATGTTATTTACACAGACTTTAGCAAAGGATTTGATTCAGATAATCGCTCACTTTTGATGAGTAAACTGAATATGCTGGGATTCTCTACAGACCTCTTAACGTGGATTTCTAGCTACTAAGATGGAAGAACACAAAGAGTTTTATTTAAAAACATATATTCCCGTTTGGTCCGTGCTTCATCTGGCGTCCCTCAAGGAAGTCATCTTGGCCCGTTATTATTGATTCTTTTCATATGGAATATGACTTGCCCCCGGCTTTAACGAACTCTCTAGTTTTTCCTCAATGGTTAATAATGGGGATATAGATAGCCAGCATTTACTAACACGCTTCCATTTTAACATTCCCAATTGAAGGAATAGAAATTTCAGTCCTCTATTCCTCAGCCGTTGTAGTTCGACATATGCAGCACGAACCTTTTGTTTTCTTATGTTCGAACTCCAATGATCTTTACTCTATAACATATCTTTCCTGTTCTTCTTTCCTTTTTTTTTTATTTTAAACTTTGCTTTTATTTCTTGAATCTTCTCTTTGGGAGACTAACAAGAGGTGTATCAAATCTTATATTTTTAATTTAACTAACAATCATTTTGACTGGTACAGAGATAGACGGCCCTACAAATCGATTGCTGGGTTGGGAGGCCGTTGCGTCTCAGGCTGGATACGCTAGAAGCCCAAGTCAATCCCCAAGCGAGAAAATTTGGGTGCGAAAACAGTTTTTCTTTGTATGACTCTTTTTGCTTCTGGATTTCGTCTTTCACATGTCTAGATCCCGGTGGATGTTTTCGTTGCGAACATACCAAGGTGCCCCTGTGATAGTTCTCAAGATTTTTGTCGTGAAGATCTACAAGACTTGTAGTCCAGGCACAGTGGCGATCGTGAGTTTATGATTCAGTGGAGGCTGCTGGCTTTCAGTTTTAGGTGCATCTTTTTGCATTCGATGTGCTTACGCCAGGTAAGTCGCCTATCAAGGTGTACGCCAAGGTACGTTACTTCGTTAGCTTGAGTGATCTGCATACCGTTTAGTAAAAGCGGAGGGCATGTTTGTCCATTAAGAGTAAACGTTATATGTTTACACTTTTTTTCGTTTATTTTAATGCGCCAGTCGGACAGCCACCTTTCCACTATTGTGAGATGATTAGCCAGTTGGGTTGTTGCCTGCGTTGGGCATCTGGAGCGACTAAGGATAGCGGTATCATCGGCGAACGTTGACGTTGTTAGTTGTGCGCTCGTAGGAATATCCGAAGTATACAAAACATACAGACACGGGCCGAGTGCGCTTCCTTGTGGAACTCCAGCTTCGTTGTGGAAGTAGCTGCGTTGCATCTCACTGAGAATACCCTATTGTAGAGGTATGATTCTAGTAGCTTGTGGGTGTATGTTGGCAAGTACGTTTTAATTTTGTGCATGAGTCCGATGAGCCAAACTCGGTCGAAAGCTTGAGATACGTCAAGGAAAATAGCGCTGCAGTATTCTCGCTGTTCGAAGGCTGAGCGAATTTCGGATGTTAATCTGTTCACTTGTTCGATGGTTCCATGGTTTCTTCGGAAGCCAAATCGGTGTGCCGGGATAATATTGCAAGCTTCCAGGTGTGGTATTATGCGTGTTAACAAGCATTTTTCAAACAATTTAGACAAACAAGATAAAGGCTTATTGGTCTGTATGATGACGGAATTGTGTGGTCTTTTCCATGCTTCGGTATCATTATAATTATGGATTTCTTCCAGTTTTTTGGGAAATAGCCAAGATTAATGATTCCATTAAATAGTTTGCTATAGCGCATTTTGGAAGTTCGATTAGCATCTTTGGGGTCAAAAGGTCACCACCCGGAACGTTTTTTGGTTTTAGCCCTCTTATGACTTTTTCGATTTTGTTGGAATGATGGTGCTGCTGGCTGAGGGGAGGACTCTTGCTGAATTACTGGCGGGAGGAATGGATTTGAGGCTTTGTTTGGCTGGAAGACACTTTGGAGATGTGTGGCGAATGTTTCAGCTCGGTCTTCGTCGCTGCGAGCCCATCATCCCGAAGAGCTTCATATCGGGGTGGTCGTTTCAATTGGGGTGCTAAAATTTGGGTGGGACCTTCGCAGGGGGTACACGATTTGCTGGTTAGATTTAAAGTATTTGTTTCGATCTCCATTTTTTCCTATGAGGAGTAGAGATTTTAGCTGCCGTAACGAGTACTTCTTCCAGGGCGCTCGTAGTGTAGTCGATGTCCGATTCCATTTCAAACTCCGGGGCGAGTTCTATGTGGGCACTTACGTACTCACTCACTCGACAGGCTGAAGGGGTGTTCGGTTATTGCTGGGCTTTGAAGAAGTGTTAGATGATAAGATGATAAGTGTTAGATAAGAAGTCCGAGACGGCTTTGGCACTTATTAGACTGCGAGGTATGTTTTTTGTCACTTCAAAATCAATAAGGTCTTGGAGTTTTCTTTAGTCGGTTGACCAGTATTTGGGACATCCAGGGGAAACGTAGTCCAGTTTTTTTTTTACATTTATAATTTCATTGTACAATTGCCTTAAATTGTCATAAATTGTCCTTCCGAGATTGAGAAACGAGGAGGGCAGTAAACGGCAGCGATTGAAAGGATTTCGTCGCTTGACTGAATTTGTATCGATGTGGCCTGCAAGAAGTTTGTTGCAAACCTTTTGTGAAAATGATGTTTAATGCGTTCTCTGATTAGAACTCCAGTTCCGCCGTGGGCTTTCCCATCTGGATGATCTGTGCGGTAGATTGTGTAGCCTCTTATATGAAAGTTGTATTTGCTTGTAAGATGCGGTTCCACCAGTAGCATAACGTCAATATGGTTTTTGGTCAAGAATTGTGACAATTTTAGTTTATGCCGTGAGACACCATTAGCGTTCCACATTGATATTCGTAGCGCCTGCATAGATTATTTAGACTGTTGTGCTACGAGCAGCTGTATCACCATGTTCTGGTTTTGAACAAGCGTTTGCATGGTCGATTTTATGAATGACATAAGCTCCATCATACTTTGTTGGAGGGTAAGCATCATAGTTTCCATTTTGCTGTGTGGCTGTTCTGGGACCTGTTGAGCGCTTTGAGAGTTAGGCTGAATTGGAATTTCCCTTCCAGATCGTAGAGCATCGGCGTAGGAGAAGCCGTTGGTGGTGTTTAGTGGACCGAATGAGGATCTCGAAGCTTTGGCGAAGAAGACGTCTGGCGTAGTTTTTGACGCAATGTACGCATTCTGTGGATTTTGGTTGCACGTTGCGGTCGCTTGACGCATGCGACTCTTCAACTCCTTATACACCATACATCATCTATAGTTTGCTGTATGGCTGCCTCCGCAGTTTCCACATTTATTCACGGTACTGTCCTTGTTTGTAGTGAAGTAAGCGAAGTAGTGGGCGTCCCCGCAGACTACACAGACAGCCCGAAGTGTGCAGTAAGACCTTGTGTGTCCATACTCTTGACAGTCAATGCATTGCACTGGACCGTTGCGTTTATGTGGCTCTTCAACAGTGATTTTCCGATGCAAAAGATATTGCAGGTTGTAGATTGGGTGGACTTCGTTCTTCTTCAGCGACCTGCTTTCTGGGTCGAGCTCGACCTTAAAGAGGGGATGTGGCTTTTATCTTTATTTATAATGTTAGTAACATTCTTGGCTGTAAACAACCAGGGTAAGGTCAAAGTTTTCAAGCGTTGCCTCCTCTGCCTCTCCCTACCTTCAGCGGTGGATATTCGGATTGGGCTGAATTTTACTCGATCTCTACAATCGTCGGCAGCAATCTTCGTATTAGTAAGGTGGAAAAGCTGCAAAGGTTGCGATTTTGCCTTTGGGAGTACGCTTTCGAAGCAGTTTGTTCGCTGGAAGTCTCCGACGATAATTATGATGTCACGCTGAATTTATTGAAGAAACTATTTAATAGCGTCGCTTAATATTTCAGGCACGAGATTCTGGGTCTTAGTCTGTTGGAAAGTGGCTCAAAAGCAGCTCTTTGGGGTCTTTCGGACAAATTCAATGCCATATGTGAGCCTTAAAGAATTCGGGTTCGTCACATCAGATTGCCAACTGCATCATCGTTCAGGTGCTTCTTCAAAGGTTGGACCCAGGCGTAGTGGGAGGAGAGTCAAAACTCCTCAAGTTCAGACGCCATCCCTACTTGGGAGTCAATGACCGAATTTTTAGAGCTGCGGACGCTGGAGGCTATAGACGTGGCCATGGGTGCAAATAACAGTAGATCAACCTTTTTTAGTTACTAATTTGCTTCCCTATGTCTATACTTCATGCGGTGGTGGGGCTAGGCGACTTGGGCTTTGTCGGAAGTGTCACCAAACGGGCCATTGCATGCGTGAGCGCCTCGCTGCTTATTATCGCAGTTGTGGAAGGAGGCATCACAGCCTGCTGCATTTTCTGATATCGCAGTCTTCTAGCGGCCAGCCTTTGGTTGACCCTCCCATCCACAGCTAATTGCCGTCCTCTGCTAATGCACTGTTGCTACAGCGAACATTCTTGTTTGTAAGTGCGCTGGAGGCCTTGTTCCATGCCGAGCTCTCTTGGGTTATCGATCGCAGGTGCAAGTGATCAAAGTGTCTTAAAGGTGGACAGTTCAAAAACTAACCTCGGGGTTGTTCTTGATGGATATGCTGTCACCACCGCTGGATATTCATTAAATGACGTTGCTGCATATCCGGTCAAGTCAGGGTTATTCTGGGGCACAGCTATCTACAGTGCCATCTGCAGCTATCTGCAGGCGGGGTTCCACCCAGGATGAGTTGCAGGTTTTTAGGCTGAATACTGCCACCTATGGAACCTGCCTCATTTTTATCACTTCGGGCAATGCATCAGTTGGCAGAGGATGAGCCCTTAGTGTTTCCAAAAGAAAACTCCGAAGTTCTGCGTCGCGACTTTTATGTCGACGATCTTCCTTCCAGAGGCGACTCTAAAGATGAAGCTATTAGCGTAATGCAGCAAACATCCGGAATCCTCGCCAAAAGCTAACTTCGGTTAAGGAAGTGGTGCTCCAATGTTGCTGACGTGCTGGATAAGAGGCCTGAAGAAGATCGGAAGTCCTTCCTAAGGTTCGATGATGGAAGCAATTTCACAAAGGATCTGGGTCTTGCTTGGGATCCTGCAAGTGACCACTTGCTATATTCGTTAAAAGAGATTCAATCACATGATTCAAAATTGTATGTCCAAATTGGCCGAATAATCGCCTTGTAGATTAGGATTTTCGAAAAGGGTCCTCAGCTTCGACCTCCTACCCATCAGCCAATAGTACGCCTTTAATCTAGCTTCACACTGCTTTCTCTTTTTCACTAGGTGAGGCTTCCAAGTAAGCCTCCTGTCTAGCGTGAACCCCAGGTATTTTGGGTTTTGTACCTGTGGGACGGGGAAGCTGTTGAGGTGGACCGGTTGGCAATTTCTTCGACGGAGAGAAAATGTGATGGCGGTGGACTTATCGTTATTCACTTGAATATTCCACCTTCTCTGCCAATTGCCGAAAAGATCAAGTTGCAGCTAGACAGTAGCTGCCTCTGAAGCGTTGGTCAGGAAGGCGGTATAGTAAGGTCTGGGTGGCCAGTGGCAGGTAAGTCTTCAATTTAAGCAGGAGAACGGAGTGCTAGACCCGTTCGAAGGTTTGTTTTACGTCCAGCATTATAGCCAGGCAGTACTTCTTGGTTTCGGAGGCGTCCAGGATATACTGCACCACGCTGTGGCATGGTGTCGGGGTTTCGTGGGTCCGCCTGAAGCCCAACTGGTGATTGGGGATCAGACCAGCCTCGTCCTGTACTGGCAGTGCTCTACTCAAAATTACTCTTTCGAGTATTTTAAAGAGTATCGATAGAAGAAATATTGGATGATAAGAGGCAAGATCGGCTTCGGGTTTTCGGGCTTAGATATCATGGTTACCTGAGCATGTTTCCAGTTGGTCGGAAAGTACCCTATTGTATTGTAAATGTTTGTCAGTGTATTGATGCTTGGAGGAGGCAGCAGTTTTTAAGCGGTTGCATTGATGCCATCGTCATTCGGGGCCTTGATGTTGCTCAACACTGAAATCTGGGCGGCTGTCTCCTCTATCACAGGTGGTATACTGCCGTCGCCTCGTGCGGGCTCTGCCGTTCAGTTTCTGCTGCCTCTTCTGGCAAGCAGAGGTAGAAAGGGGTGAAAACGCTTTACAGTTGTTCGGCGACCGCGTTAGCTCGGTCCGTCTCCGACCTGCACCAACTGCCGTCGGCTCGCTGAACAGGTGGGATCTTCTTAAGAGGATGTCGTATGCTTTTCGTGACGCGCCACAGATTGTTTTTTGGGTCACCCGGTTCCAACTGATCAACGAACCCGTCGAACTCTTCTTTCCTGAAGTCTCTATTCTTTACTCTATTCAGAGAGACTATATTCATGTTGGTCTTCTCTCTCGGGTTGTGTTAAGATCCGCGGCAGAGCACATCCAGGACTGAAATGTCCCGATGTTCGTCGTCTTATAAATAAGCTTTTTCCGGGCCGACCTTAGGATGTCTGGCGTGTGTAGAGAGACGGCAAGAGCGCTGTGGTCAGAAATAAGGTCGGCCCCGTGATGGCGAAGTCCAGGACATCTGGGATATTTGACGGATCTGTTGGTCGGAGCGCCTGTAGCAGGGCAGCCGAGATTACGAGCCCAGAATTGCCTAAGTAGGGCCACGCCTTTTGGGCTATTGACTCTGGAGCCCCACCAAGGGTGTTTCGAGGAGCATCCCGAAGTCAACATCACTGACATTGTGTCTGGGGGGGAAGTAGGCAGCAGCAATGGTTATATCTCCATTGGTGGTGGCGACTTGAATTTGAGCGCATTGCGCCCAGTCCTTTCTAATGGCTGGCAGGGTTTCGTACTTAATGCTGCTGCGTATGAGAAAGGCCGCACCCCCACGACCTCTTCCGTTTGGGGGGTTGACAGCAATAAGGTCGTACCCTCTGAGGGTAAGGTAGGATCTGTTTGTAAAATGGGTCTCCGATATGAGGAGAATATAAGATCTTTTAGTTTTGCAGTAGACCTTCACTGCTGGACTGCTTTTCACCAGGCCGTTGGCGTTCCAAATTGTGACGTCTAGTCCCGTTTGCATACAGGGGCGGATACAGGTATCTGCCTGTTGGAGGGCGATCATAATTTTTGGCTTCAACGACTTCACGACACATTAGAAAATATACTCCTTGTTCGCGTAAGCTCAACACACTTAGATAATATGATCGACAACTTGAGTGTATTTGAAGACGACGATTAATTATTTGCTAAATAAATTTTTGAATGGAATAATAAATACATGACTGAATAGCATAATTTTTTAATTTTGTTTTTATTAGGAGTTATTAATATTTATTTGTTGTTTCTGAACGAACTAAATATTAAATATTATTACTTATTAATATTTGTTATTACCTACAAATCATTCTTACAAGGGTAAAAGAAAGTGGGTAAGGAAGAAAGGAGGTAAAGAAAGTGGTCACACAGTGACGGTGCATAAAAACAAAACTACGATAGAGCAGTAGCACATAAAAAATATTTTTTGTTCTGCTCTGCTCTCGCTCTAGATTTTTGGCTATGGCTACGGCTACGACGAGCACAGAATATTTTTTTCTGCTATTGCTATAGCTATAGCTTTGAACTTTTCGTAGCTCGGAGCAGAGTAGAGCAGACAATTTTCATTTTTCTGCTACGGCTCCGCTCCCGCTCTCGGAAAAGTGACAGCGGTAGCAATAGCAGAGCAATATTTCTATGCATCTCGCTGCTACGGAGTAGTAGATGCAAACCCTGGTGCCTGTCACGACATCTTCATTTCGAAGTAGCAATTTTTTTTAGCTGTCATCTCTGGTCAATTCAACTTGGAAACCAACGATGAAACGACTCGATTTTCAGAGTTAATTTCAACTAATCGCCCTTATGCAAATTCAGTGGCAGTGCGCTAATCTTAAGAATAAAATTTCAAAATTCAAAACGTTAAAAAAGGCCTGTTCTTATGGCAGATATAGATGTGAACGCGTGGATCTGGAAAACTTTAAAAGATGGAACTATCAGAGTTGATATGAGCATGTCCGTCTGTCTGTCCGTCTGTCTGTCCGTTTCTACGCGAACTAGTTCCTCAGTTTTAAAGCTATCGACTTGAAATGTCCGACTATGTCTGATATCTGCCATATAACTGAACGATCGGAAATAACCCAACTTTCGTATTTTTGATGATAGAAAGCTGGAACTTGGTACAGAGATATTCTCATAGGGATCGCCCAACTATATCCGATGTTTGCGATATGTATTCGGTTTTTACTGCAAGAGTTTATCAACTTCGGCTCCACCTGGAGTTACCTTTCTTTTCTTGTTTTTATTTATGGTCGTTGTTTTAGAGCAAAACATTTTTTTTCAATTATTCAATACATTGTATTTATCAATATGAAATTCAATGTAAATATTTTAAGAATTATAGAATATAAACTGATCGATCCAATAACAGTCCAATCTGACCATTCAATGTGTGCAGGGTTCCTACATACGGAACATACACAAAAGAGAAAATCTAAGAACGAACCCAACAGCGATTTGTGACTACGAATACCTTAATTTCCGAGCATAAAGGAAAACTCCGAGAGGCGACAGACTACGACGAAATCATCGAAGTCAGCCTAAATTAAATTGCCTTGGATAACACGGGAGAGATCTAGTACTTGGAATTTTGGTGAATACATTTCTTTTGAATTGTTTAGCCAATGAATTACTGCCAAATAATCGCAGTTAACCGAACTAAAAATCTGGTAACCCAATATAAGAAAAAAGACGCTGAACCACAATCTATTAAAACAAATAGACGATCGACAATCATCGACTAAGAGCAATTCGGCTCTACGGACCGCTGAAAGCCAAAGGGCACAGTTTTGCTCATCCGCTCTGCTTAGTCCGACTCTCGCGTCAAGAATTTCGTAGTTTAAAACCCCCCCTCCTATGGCGTAAACAAATTTCGCACCAACAAAAAGCCAACAACAAAAAACCACTGAAATTCAAAATACCGCGACGTCAACAACTACAGCGAGTACAAAAACAACAACTTCGGAAAGTGCCAAAGCGGCTGCGGGCGCACAGACCCCACAGACCTTCAAATTAAGCACAAGCTTTGCCCGTAGAGTAATCCGGCAGGCAATACAACAAAAATTAACGGATCGACAAAGAACCAGGAAGATCCAGTAGCAAGTTGGAGGTTGGTGAAAATCAACCAGCGCAAGACACCGCAAAAAAACCCAAGAACCCGCCCATTTATATGATAGAGAAAAGGTCGAATGCACTGGGGCGTTGATCGGAAGTGGTAACAACTTTCATGTTGTCCCAATTATCAAAGACTAAAGACTAAAAACACTTCCAAATCGTGTCCAAATATCCGGAAAATTCTAAGAAAAACTATTACACGTACCAGCTCAAAAGCAACCAGGGCCTACAAGTGGTAGAAAGGGAAGCGAACCCGATGTTAATGCCGCGGAAATAAAAAGCGCGCTACTTCGGGCTGTCTGTGTAGCCCACTCTGATCACTCCACTACAAACAAGGACAGTACCGTGAAGAAATGTGGAAACTGCGGAGGCCACCATACGGAAAACTATAGAGGATGTATGGATTACCAGAAGTTGAAGAGTCGCAAGCGTCAAGCGACCGCAACGCACAGAAAAGTTTATCAAAATAAACGATAAAAAATACAAATACAAAACAAATAAAAAAATGTGTACATTCAGGTCCTCATTCGGTCCCCAAACAGCACCAACGGCTTCTCTTAAGCCAATGCTCTACGATCTGGAATGGAACATCCAATTCAACCTAACTCACAAAGAGCTTAAAAGACCCCTGAACAGCTACATAGCAAAATGGAAACTGTGATGTTTACTCTCTATCAAAGTAATATAGAGTTTATGTCATATATAAAAACGACCATGCAAACACTTGTTCAAAACCAGAACATGGTAATAAAGCTGCTCGTAGCACAACAGTCTACATAATCTATGCAGACTTTACGAATATCATTGTAGAACGCCAAACGTCTCACGGCATAAACCAAAATTATCACAATTCTTGAACGAAAACCATATTGACATACCCACAGATCATCCATACGGGAAATCCCACGGCGGAACCGGAGTTATAATCAGAGAACGCATCAAACACCATTTTCCCAAACGGTTTGCAACAAATTTGCAGGCCACATCGAAACCGAAATAGCCAGAAAACAAACTTGCCTAACTTGCCTAAATACAAGAAGTTCGTGAGTGCAAAAATCAAACACCAGATCACCAGCTTTAAAGCAACGCGTTAAGAAAGCCGATCACTCGACCAGGCTCTTCGCCAATAGGAAGAAAATGCACAGCTGTACAAAGCCAACAAGTACAAAGTATTTCCAGTCTAAAGCCCACCCAAATCTTAGTGCCCCAATTGAAAAGACCATCCCCATAAGAAACTCTTTGGGATTCTGGCCTCGCAGCGACGAAAACAGAGCTGAAATTTGCCATGTTGTCAAATGCCAAACCCAGCCTCAAATTCAATCCTCCTCAAATTCAGCCAGAAGCTACCCCTCTGCCAACTACACCTTCATTCTTTGAAAAACCTTGAATTGAAAAAATCATAAGAGGGCTAAAACAAAAAAAGATCCCGGAGGTGATTTATTACGCCATGGATGTTGATCTTTTTTGATCAGCTTTTCTTTCTTGTTGTTCCTATAATTATTAAAAACAATTATAGTATATAGAAAATATCTCATTTCAAGATCGAGATCTCATTTTGTTTTATATGAGTGGTGTGTTTACGTTTAATTGTTTATTCTTAAAGTATGATAATGATTTATGATTATTCTCAGATCAAGAAACGCAATATACGACTTTATGCCTACACTCTATTGTTTGGCAATCCGACCCAGTGTGCACTCGCTTGGTTCTGGCCGGTCGGACGCCCTTAGGTTTTCGCGGTAAGTCGTATGAATTGTGACGGTCAAGCCCATCGCTTCAGCAAATGAATTGGCGGCATCATTAACGGCGGCCCTCTATATGAAAATGGTATGGTTGCATGGCAAATGTGACGCAGCGAACAACCTTTTCTCGGCAGCATTAACCACTTTCGAGAAACGACCATATTTTGTCACATTTTACAAAGAGCATTGGGCATGAGGGTGTCCAAAGGTAACAGGTGAGATTTTTTTTTTTTGAAATTTAAATCGCATACCCTTTCCAAATATGGCGATTAAATCAGGACAACCCGTGCCAATTTGATATCGAAGTTATAAAC
Organism: Drosophila bipectinata; assembly: GCF_030179905.1. NCBI lineage: Eukaryota > Metazoa > Arthropoda > Insecta > Diptera > Drosophilidae > Drosophila > Drosophila bipectinata. The sequence continues at coordinate 12,858,698 of NC_091740.1, read as the reverse complement.
TCTGGCATCTCGTTTTGAAAATCATTTAAAATTTATTCCGCGCGCTCTTTGCGTTTTACGGTACGAATTCTTTGAATTGAGGACTTACTTATTGGAAACTCTTATTGGAAATTCTTATCAGTATCAGTATTGTATCCAAGTGCCTCAAAGTCTTTCCATCCTAATATTTTTGTTTTCTTGAGTTGCGCGCTTTCGATATAATTTGGCCAATCTTTTGGTCAATCGTGTCGACCGCAGTATTGCTACCAACTCCAAATTGAGTTTTCAATTTTTTCAACATGGTTCAAACAAACTTAGAGGGTAAGCGCTAAAAAAAAAAAATTTATGATTTTTTGGAGCACCCTACTGGCTATGGATCTCTGTATGCATTCTTGTATAGACGGCTTCTGAATGTCTGTCCGAAATGCAAGTGGGGTTGGGTATACAAGGCTCGGAGACATGTTTTCACTAATGGTCCGCTGTATGATGATCCTCGAGATCTAATAGGGTTGGGTGTAATTCTGGCTTGGGGTGAGTTCGACTTTAGTCAATAACTCTCCACGAACGATAGGTTAGAAAAGTTACTACTAGTCAGCTACTGCGACTTTGTAAGTGACAAAGTAAGTATTTTTTTTTGTTGTAACCTAAAATTCTTTGTTAAGGGGGAAGCTTTAGTGACTTTAAATTTTATAAAGGTAAATTTCAAATGAACCGCTCGGCAAAATAAGTCTTAAATTATTTTTTAACATTTCTTACACAATTACATAATTAAATATATAAATTATTATTTTATTGTAATATTACTGATAAAACTTATATTTTTTTTAAAACACAGGAGTTTATGGTTTCGATGAATCTCTTGCTTAACGAACCGTTGTGGCAATCAAATACCCAGGAAAACGCGAAGTACTTCTTTTCAATTGGAGATAGAGGATTTAACGGGCAATCATCTACATCAGGAATTTCAAGGAACGGAGTAATGTTTTTTACCCAAGTTCATCAAAATAACATTGGATGCTGGAATATAGAGAGACCATATATTAGAGCGAATTTGGGAAAACTGGTCCAAGAGGATAATCTTATTCAATTTCCCAATGATATAAAAGTAGACAACGGTGTTGACCAAAATGTGTGGATAATGAGCAATCGCTTACCTGTATTTCTATATAGTCAACTTGACTTCGGTCAAATCAACTTTCGAATTTTAAAAGCTGATATTAATAGAATCATTCAGAACACTGTGTGTGATCCAATTAATACATACAATAATGGATCAAAGTCGGCTGTTGTCTCAATAGAAGAGGGTCAATGTTATTAAAAACATTTTTAATGCAATTTAAGTTCAAAATTTTTTGTATGGTCATTTTTTTATACCATATCTCTAAAAAAAAATCTAATAACATGTAATAAAATAAATAAAATGTCATATTAAAATTATTTGTAAAGCTTGAGATTTATTTTTTTGCACAAAAAATATTCAATAAAGGAGTCATAATTAATACAATCTGTAAAATATAAATAGCACGATAAAGGATTATTTTCTATTTAAATTAAATTAATTAAATTAAATTTAATTACAAATTTAATTAATTTAATTTAATTAAATTTAATACAATTAATATTTAAGATCGTGAGAGAATAAAAGTATAAAAGTTAAATATTAATTCAATTTTAACTTTCGGTCAAAATTATAATACGCTCTCTAAAAGTAATAATGGAAAAATTATTCTTATTTTAAATTTTTAAATAAAAACTAAAATATAATAATAACATAAGAATATAACAAGAACGGAAAGCAAACTTCGGGCGGAGCCGAAGTTGTTAAACCCTTGCAGTTAAAACCGGATATATATCGCAAAAATTGATTATAGTTGGCCGATCCTTATAAAGGCAATACATTACAGACCAAAATCTAAAAAAAGTCCCAAACTTCTATCTTCAAGAACACCAAAGTTGGTTTTTTTACCAAAAACCATTTACCATCGTTCAGTTATATAGGATATATAGGATATAGTCGGCCGATCCTTAAGCAATTGGGTAGGTTGAGTCAACTAAAGAAAAATATAATCTGTACTAAGTTCCAGCTTTCTATCTTCAAAAAACACAAAAGTTGGGTCATTTCCGATCGTTCAGTTATATGGCAGCTATAGGATATAGTCGGCCGATCCTTATGAAATTTGGGATGTCGTATTATTTTGCCAGAAATAGCTTTCATGTAAAATTATATTATTTATACATTATTTAATATACATGCCGTATATTATTTTCAATATTTATGAATTTCCGGTGAAACTTATATTTTTATACCCTTGCAGAGATTATTATAATTTCGTCCAAAAATGTGCAACGCAGTGAAAGAGACATCTCCGACCCTATAAAGTATATATATTCTTGATCAGGATCACCTCCTGAGTTGATATAAGCATGTCCGTCTGTCTATCTGTCTGTTTCTACGCGAACTAGTCTCTCAGTTTTAAAGCTATAGACTTGAAACTTTGCACACACCCTTCTTTCCTTTGCACGCAGTATATAAGTCGAAACGACCGGGATCGGCCAAATTTTATAAGGATCGGCCGACTATATCATATAGCTGCCATATAACTGAACGATCGGAAATGACCCAACTTTCGTGTTTTTGAAGATAGAAACTTGGTACAGAATCTATTTTTGGTCAGTTGATCCAACCTACCAAATTTTTTAACGATCGGCTGACTATATCTTATAGCTGCCACATAACTGAACGATCGGAAATGGTTTTTGGTAGATATACCAACTTTGGTACTTTTGAAGATAGAAGTTGGGACTTTTTTTATACCCTTGCAGAGGGTATTATACTTTTGGTCAAAAGTGTGCAACGCAGTGAAGGAGACATCTCCGACCCTATAAAGTATATATATTCTTGATCAGGATCACCTCCTGAGTTGATATAAGCATGTCCGTCTGTCCGTCTGTCTGTCCGTCTTTCTGTCTGTTTCTACGCGAACTAGTCTCTCAGTTTTAAAGCTATCGTCTCGAAACTTTGCACACACCCTTCTTTCCTTTGCACGCAGTATATAAGTCGGAACGGATCGGCCGACTATATCCTATAGCTGCCATATAACTGATTAATCGGAAATGGCATAACTTCGATATTTTCAAAGTGAGAGAGTTCGCATTAGTGCTATTTTTAGCAAAATAGTACAACCTACCAAAATTCATAAGGATCGGTCGACTATATCCTATAGCTGCCATATAACTGATTGATCGGAAATGGCATAACTTTGGTGTTTTTAAAGCTAGAAAGTCCGTATTTTCTATGGGATCTATTTTTGGCAAAATAATACGACTTATCAAGTTTCGTAGGGATCGGCCGACTATATCCTATAGCTGCCATATAACTGATTGATCAGAAATGGCATAATTTTGGTGTTTTTTGAGCTAAAAAGTGGGGATTTTCTATGGGTTCTATTTTTAGCAAAATAATATGACTTATCAAGTTTTGTAGGGATCGGCCGACTATATCCTATAGCTGTCATATAACTGATTGATCTGAAATGGCATAACTTTCGTATTTTTTGAGCTAGAAAGTTGGGATTTTCTATGGGATCTATTTTTGGCAAAATAATACGACTTATCAAGTTTCGTAGGGATCGGCCGACTATATCCTATAGCTGCCATATAACTGATTGATCAGAAATGGCATAATTTTGGTGTTTTTTGAGCTAAAAAGTGGGGATTTTCTATGGGTTCTATTTTTAGCAAAATAATATGACTTATCAAGTTTCGTAGGGATCGGCCGACTATATCCTATAGCTGTCATATAACTGATTGATCGGAAATGGCATAACTTTGGTGTTTTTTGAGCTAGAAAGTTGGGATTTTCTATGGGATCTATTTTTGGCAAAATAATAGGACTTATCAAGTTTCGTAGGGATCGGCCGACTATATCCTATAGCTGCCATATAACTGATTGATCAGAAATGGCATAATTTTGGTGTTTTTTGAGCTAAAAAGTGGGGATTTTCTATGGGTTCTATTTTTAGCAAAATAATATGACTTATCAAGTTTCGTAGGGATCGGCCGACTATATCCTATAGCTGTCATATAACTGATTGATCTGAAATGGCATAACTTTCGTATTTTTTGAGCTAGAAAGTTGGGATTTTCTATGGGATCTATTTTTGGCAAAATAATACGACTTATCAAGTTTCGTAGGGATCGGCCGACTATATCCTATAGCTGCCATATAACTGATTGATCAGAAATGGCATAATTTTGGTGTTTTTTGAGTTAAAAAGTGGGGATTTTCTATGGGTTCTATTTTTAGCAAAATAATATGACTTATCAAGTTTCGTAGGGATCGGCCGACTATATCCTATAGCTGTCATATAACTGATTGATCTGAAATGGCATAACTTTCGTATTTTTTGAGCTAGAAAGTTGGGATTTTCTATGGGATCTATTTTTGGCAAAATAATACGACTTATCAAGTTTCGTAGGGATCGGCCGACTATATCCTATAGCTGCCATATAACTGATTGATCAGAAATGGCATAATTTTGGTGTTTTTTGAGTTAAAAAGTGGGGATTTTCTATGGGTTCTATTTTTAGCAAAATAATACGACTTATCAAGTTTCGTAGGGATCGGCCGACTATATCCTATAGCTGCCATATAACTGATTGATCAGAAATGGCATAATTTTGGTGTTTTTTGAGCTAAAAAGTGAAGATTTTCTATGGGTTCTATTTTTAGCAAAATAATATGACTTATCAAGTTTCGTAGGGATCGGCCGACTATATCCTATAGCTGCCATATAACTGATTGATCAGAAATGGCATAATTTTGGTGTTTTTTGAGCTAAAAAGTGAAGATTTTCTATGGGTTCTATTTTTAGCAAAATAATATGACTTATCAAGTTTCGTAGGGATCGGCCGACTATATCCTATAGCTGTCATATAACTGATAGATCGGAAATGGCATAACTTTGGTGTTTTTTGAGCTAGAAAGTTGGGATTTTCTATGGGATCTATTTTTGGCAAAATAATACGACTTATCAATTTTCGTAGGGATCGGCCGACTATATCCCATAGCTGTCATATAACTGATTGATCTGAAATGGCATAACTTTCGTATTTTTTAAGCTAGAAAGTTGGGATTTTCTATAGGTTCTATTTTTAGCAAAATAATATGACTTATCAAGTTTCGTAGGGATCGGCCGACTATATCCTATAGCTGTCATATAACTGATAGATCGGAAATGGCATAACTTTGGTGTTTTTTGAGCTAGAAAGTTGGGATTTTCTATGGGATCTATTTTTGGCAAAATAATACGACTTATCAAGTTTCGTAGGGATCGGCCGACTATATCCTATAGCTGTCATATAACTGATTGATCTGAAATGGCATAACTTTCGTATTTTTTGAGCTAGAAAGTTGGGATTTTCTATGGGATCTATTTTTGGCAAAATAATACGACTTATTAAGTTTCGTAGGGATCGGCCGACTATATCCTATAGCTGCCATATAACTGATTGATTAGAAATGGCATAATTTTGGTGTTTTTTGAGCTAAAAAGTGGGGATTTTCTGTGGATTCTATTTTTGGCAAAATAATACGACTTATCAAGTTTCGTAGGGATCGGCCGACTATATCCTATAGCTGTCATATAACTGATTGATCTGAAATGGCATAACTTTCGTATTTTTTGAGCTAGAAAGTTTGGATTTTCTATGGGATCTATTTTTGGCAAAATAATACGACTTATCAAGTTTCGTAGGGATCGGCCGACTATATCCTATAGCTGCCATATAACTGATTGATCAGAAATGGCATAATTTTGGTGTTTTTTGAGCTAAAAAGTGAAGATTTTCTATGGGTTCTATTTTTAGCAAAATAATATGACTTATCAAGTTTCGTAGGGATCGGCCGACTATATCCTATAGCTGTCATATAACTGATAGATCGGAAATGGCATAACTTTGGTGTTTTTTGAGCTAGAAAGTTGGGATTTTCTATGGGATCTATTTTTGGCAAAATAATACGACTTATCAAGTTTCGTAGGGATCGGCCGACTATATCCTATAGCTGTCATATAACTGATTGATCTGAAATGGCATAACTTTCGTATTTTTTGAGCTAGAAAGTTGGGATTTTCTATGGGATCTATTTTTGGCAAAATAATACGACTTATTAAGTTTCGTAGGGATCGGCCGACTATATCCTATAGCTGCCATATAACTGATTGATTAGAAATGGCATAATTTTGGTGTTTTTTGAGCTAAAAAGTGGGGATTTTCTGTGGATTCTATTTTTGGCAAAATAATACGACATACCAACTTTTATAAGGACCGCCGACTATATCCTACAGCTGCCATTTAACTGATTATTTTAACAACCTATAACAATTTTTATACCCTTGCAGAGGGTATTATAATTTTGTCCAAAAGTGTGCAACGCAGTAAAGGAGACATCTCCGACCCTATAAAGTATATATATTCTTGATCAGGATCACCTCCTGAGTTGATATGAGCATGTCCGTCTGTCCGTCGGTCCGTCTGTCTGTCTGTTTCTACGCAAACTAGTCTCTCAGTTTTAAAGCTTCACTTTATCCACTTGAAACTTTGCACATACCCTTCTTTCCTTTGCACGCAGTACATTAGTCGGAACGGCCGATAGGAATTGGTTTTTGGTAGAAATACCAACTTTAGTATTTTTGAAGATAGAAGTTTGCGACTTTTTTTTAGATTTTATATTATAATAAATTGGGTTATATTATCATATTCTCATAAGAATCGGATAACCATATCCGATGTTTGCGATATATATCCGGTTTTAACTGCAAGGGTATATAAACTTCGGCTCCTCCCGAAGTTAGGTTTCCTTTCTTGTTTTTTACTCATTATACCCTTGCAGAGGGTATTATAATTTTGTCCAAAAGTGTGCAACGCAGTGAAGGAGACATCTCCGACCCTATAAAGTATATATATTCTTGATCAGGATCACCTCCTGAGTTGATATGAGCATGTCCGTCTGTCAGTCGTAGTGGATGATCTTGTTGTTGTAGTGAATGATTTGAAGAGGGCGGAATATCCGGGATCCAATAAAACTCTGGAGGTTTTTCGATGGGGCTGCTTGCTGAGATCTTCGGTTTTAGCTGGTTGAAATGGCGCTTGATATAACCATTTGTGGTGCGAACCAAGAAAACCATTTTTCCAATTGGACGGTCAATAGAGCCTTCAATCCACTTTTCTCCCCTTGCATAATTACGAGCGTAGACCATTTGATTTGGGACGTACTTGGTAACTGATAGCTTGGCTTCGACAGGCTGCTCGAAAAAAAAGTCCCAAACTTCTATCTTCAAAAATACCAAAGTTGATATTTCTACCAAAAAACATTTCTACCAAAATACCATAGTTGGTATTTCGTTCAGTTATATGTCAGCTATAAGATATAGTCAGCCGATCGTTATAAAACTTGGTACCAAGTCTGTACTAAGTTTCAGCCTTCTATCTTCACGAAAAACACGAAAGTTGGGTTCAGTTATATGGCAGCTATAAGATTTAGTTGTCAGCTGATCCTTATGCAATTTTGCATGTCGTAATGTTTTGCCAAAAATAGCTTTCGTGTCAAATTTGAACTCTCTAACTCAAAAAACACCGAAGTTATACCATTTCCGATCAATCAGTTATATAGCAGCTATAGGATATAGTCGGCGGATCCTGGCCGTTCCGACTTATATACTGCGTGCAAAGGAAAGAAGGGTGTGTGCAACGTTTCAAGTCGAAAGCTTCAAAACTGAGAGACTAGTTTGCGTAGAAACAGACAGACGGACAGACAGACAGAGGGACAGACGGACATGCTTATATCAACTCAGGAGGCGATCCTGATCAAGAATATATATACTTTGAAGGGTCGGAGATGTCTCCTTCACTGCGTTTCACACTTTTGGATAAAATTATAATACCCTCTGCAAGGGTATAAACGTACAAAATTTACGATCATCTGGACTCCATTGCCTGCTCGTCAAATGTAGATCTCCTTTCGGATCACAGCGCGGTGGAGCTCCACATTAATACCCCTGTTGAGAAGAAGGTCACCAGTTCCCGGATGATAAGATCACGTACCAACATCGAAACCTACACAGGGTGGCTAAAAACCGCCCTAGGCAATACTCAGCCGGACTTCAACACAAGATTTTATATTGACAATGCCGTGCTGCCTTAGTCGCAACACCAAGGGCTCCATGCAATAACAAAATCCTTCAAAGCACCTACATTTGTGGTCTCCGGAGGTAGCTCTACTGCTCAACGAAAAGCGACGGCTTAGAAGGATCTGGTTCCGAACTAGGTATCCCAGCGACAAAACAGCTCTCAATCGTGCGACCAAAAGACTCACGAAGCTGCTTTAGAGGTTGCAGACTTGTGCTTTTGAAGAATACCTGCGTCAAGTTGAGCCAGGCGACCCTGAGCACAACTTGTGGCAACTGACAAGTCACATCAAGCGTCCAAAGAAAAGGGTGGCTCAGGTTAGGGAACCCGACGGTGACTGGTGCCGCTCCGATCAGGAGAGGGCGGACGCATTTGCTGCTCATTTGGAGGACGCCTTCACTCCATTCAATAGATGCTCGGAGGTGGACCAAGCTGAGACTGAGAGGTTCCTGTCTCTACCCTGCACGGATTTCTGTCAATTGGAGCCAGTCTCGGAAGAGAAGGTTCAAGAGGAGGTCGCTGGCCTCAACACCAAAAAATCCCCGGGTGCGGATGGCCTTGAAGCACTTGCCATTAAACTTCTCCCCCATTAGGTATCCAAAGGCTTACGAGCATATTCAACGCGTGCTTAGAGATCGGCCACTTCCCCTCTGACTGGAAAAAGGCGGAGGCCATCCTCATTCCGAAGCCAGGAAAGCCTGAAGCTGATCTTGCCTCATACAGGCCGATAAGCTTATTATCAGTACTGAGATCACGTGATCACGTGATCAGTACTGAGTACTGATGATAAGATCACGTACCAACATCGAAACCTACACAGGGTGGCTAAAAACCGCCCTAGGCAATACTCAGCCGGACTTCAACACAAGATTTTATATTGACAATGCCGTGCTGCCTTAGTCGCAACACCAAGGGCTCCATGCAATAACAAAATCCTTCAAAGCACCTACATTTGTGGTCTCCGGAGGTAGCTCTACTGCTCAACGAAAAGCGACGGCTTAGAAGGATCTGGTTCCGAACTAGGTATCCCAGCGACAAAACAGCTCTCAATCGTGCGACCAAAAGACTCACGAAGCTGCTTTAGAGGTTGCAGACTTGTGCTTTTGAAGAATACCTGCGTCAAGTTGAGCCAGGCGACCCTGAGCACAACTTGTGGCAACTGACAAGTCACATCAAGCGTCCAAAGAAAAGGGTGGCTCAGGTTAGGGAACCCGACGGTGACTGGTGCCGCTCCGATCAGGAGAGGGCGGACGCATTTGCTGCTCATTTGGAGGACGCCTTCACTCCATTCAATAGATGCTCGGAGGTGGACCAAGCTGAGACTGAGAGGTTCCTGTCTCTACCCTGCACGGATTTCTGTCAATTGGAGCCAGTCTCGGAAGAGAAGGTTCAAGAGGAGGTCGCTGGCCTCAACACCAAAAAATCCCCGGGTGCGGATGGCCTTGAAGCACTTGCCATTAAACTTCTCCCCCATTAGGTATCCAAAGGCTTACGAGCATATTCAACGCGTGCTTAGAGATCGGCCACTTCCCCTCTGACTGGAAAAAGGCGGAGGCCATCCTCATTCCGAAGCCAGGAAAGCCTGAAGCTGATCTTGCCTCATACAGGCCGATAAGCTTATTATCAGTACTATCCAAGTTACTTGAGAGAGTATTTCTGCGCAGATTTCAGGCTGTATGGGACGAGGCTGGCTTAATTCCAGACCATCAATTTTGTTTCAGGCATTGTCACGCCACCCCGGAGCAATGCCACAGGATTGTACAAAAGATTCTAAACAGCCTGGAGGAGAAGAAATATTGTTGCGCAGTTTTCCTTGACGTCAAGCAGGCATTTGACAGGGTCTGGCATCCAGGACTACTAATGAAAATAAAAAGGAGCGTACCCCATGAGCATTACGCCTTACTCAAGTCATACTTGAATGACAGGTCATTTAGGGTCAGATGTGGAGACAAGGTAAGTTAAGATTATAGGCCCATTAAAGCAGGTTTTCTCTACACACTATACACAGCAGATATGCCTGTTATAGATGAAGGAGGTTTGCTAGCCGCAACATATACAGACGACACAGCTTTCCTAGCTTCGGCAAGCTTGCCACAGGATGCCTCTGACTGTCTCCAGCGTTAGCTCGATGCTTTTGACCCGTGGCTTCAAAGATGGAACACTGCGATTAATCATAATAAGTCCGCACAAACTACATTTAACTTGAGGTTAGGCGACTGTCCACAGATTAGCATTGAAGGCACTGCCATACCACCTAACTCAACCCCTAAATACTTGGGAATAACGTTGGATAGGCGTCTAACATGGAGGACCTATCTACTGCGCAAACGAAAGCAAGTACAGGAAAAGCTGCGGCGGCTTTACTGGTTGATTGGACGAAAGTCAACCCTAAAGCTGAGGGTAAAACTACTTATACATAAGTCAATAGTGAAGCCAGTTTGGACGTATGGTATCCAACTGTGGGGTACAGCGAGTCCAAGCAATGTGAAAGTCATTCAGCTGGCACAAAACAGAGCTCTTAGGACGCTGTCTGGGGCTCAACCTTACCATGACAATTTGACTATTCATGCTCAACTGGGCATCCCTACAGTCAGCGCTGAAGTTAGAAGATTCGCCGCTAAATACAAGGACAGACTAACACGACATCCCAACACATGTGACACCAATTTGCTGGACAGCAGCACCACCATTAGAAGACTCAAGAGGAAGCATCCACTGGACTTACTAAATTAACTTTTTAGATTCATAGCTTGTTTTTGTCAAACTCCTATTGTCAAGGTTCACTTAAAAAAATTAAATTATTGTCCCTAACTGAGGACAGATTGTAAATAAAACGATCAAATGTTACAAAAAAAAAAAAAAAAAAAAAACAGAATTGACTAAATACAAAAGCTGATTACCTCATCAAACGGCAGAAGGAAGGAAGAAACAGGATAAACAAACAAGACAGGATACAACATCATGAGAACTTTAAAAAAAAGCTTATCCTTAGTTACACATTACATTTACGTTACAAAAAAGCTTATCCTTAGTTAAAAATTACATTTACGTTACATTTAAAAAATAACTAACATAATGGACCAAACACTTTATGTAGCTGAATTGGATCCAGTACTATTACAACAGAATTATGAAAAAGATTGATAAACTAACAAAATCAAAACTTCGTAACAAAATCAGGAGAGCGACACTTGACGTTCTGACCAACCATGGAACAGTTCTTAATTTCTATGCGATTTTGTCTAGATTAGGTTTTATCTATAATGATAGAAGACCAATCCACGTTCTAGAAGCTGAACTTAGTATTCTTAGACAAGGTAAATTGTCTTTTACGGAGTTCTATAGCGAGGTAAATAAAAAAATTACTTTACTCATCAATAAAACCATAATGACTTATGGTAAAGAAGATGAAATTACAAAAGATACTAATAAAGTAATTAGGAGCAATGCTCTGAGAATCTTTATTTCATGTCTAAATGGATCAATAGCAGAGACGCTTTTCTCGCTAAGTCCACCTGACCTTCCAAACGCCTTATCAAAAGTGCAAGAACTAGAATCTAATAATTTTAGAGCACGATTCGCCAATAGATATTACGGCTTTCAAAATGAAAACCGAAGGCAAAACAATTATCTAAGATTTAATTCAGTCCAACCAAAACAGAATTTTAATGAACCTGAAAATTAATGGGGAAACGGTCAAAACCAATGTTGGCATTTCGAAGCATTTCGATAGGCGAAGCACCAATTCCAGCTAGTGAAAGTAAAAATCTTCATATTGATATATTTTACGCAGATAAAAAAATTTTTTTAACATGTATTGACGCCTATTCAAAATTCTTAACAGTCAATAAATAGAAAATAAGTTAAATATGGAAAACAAAGTACTAGATATTTTACAACATTATTCATTAGCAAAAACAGTTATGACAGACAACGAACCAAGTTTCACATCTGCGCAATTTCGTTCATTTATAAGTAGAAGTGGACTACCAATACACTTTGCAGATCCAAGACATAGACATCCACTTCCAATGGTCAAATTGAAAGGGCACATTCAACAGTCACAGAGATTGCTAGATGTATCAAGGATAAATGTATCAAAGATGAATACAATATAACAGATTATTCTGCAATAATCATAAGAGCAGCTCAAAAATATAATCCAAGCATTCACTCAAAGCATGAAAAGCCATTGGACATATTATACAAAAAAATAAACCATGACAAAATACCAAATATTCTCCAACAAGCTCAAACAGTTATGGTAGCAACACATAACAAAGACCAAAAACAAAAAAACTATAATGTCGAAGAAATAATTTATGAATAAAAACATGAGGAAAGAAACAAATTAAAACCAAGATATAAAAAAACAGCTTGTTAAGGAAAACCAGGATAATAAAGTAATAATAAACAATAGGAATAGAATAGTTCACAAAGATAATATTAAGTCCTAAATTTTTTTTCTCTAACTTACAGATAAGAATGCATTTCGCAATAATTTTATTTCTGATCGTAGTTACAACAACATCCAAAATAATTAATTATTCGAATCATGATTTCTTTCTTTATAAAGACACTAAGGACGTTTTGACATATGACTCATATGCTGAGCTATTTCATTTTACCAACATTAGTTTCTATAAAGAAATTATGAACACAGTATAACTACATAAAGATTATTATTATTATTATTATATGACCATGACAACCCTTTTATCGGGTCTCGGCCTGAAGCGCAATGTGCCTCCACACGTCTCTGTCCTGAGCGCGCCTTCGCCAGTTGGTAACCCCAAGTGTAGACAGGGTCCACAGGGCCGGAACGTCTTCATCCATAGGGGCAACGTGGCCCAGCCAGCGAAGTCTTTGAGATTTCACTCGACTGGCTACGTCAGCATCACCGTACAGCTCATACAGCTCGTGCTTGTATCGGATCCGATAAACATCTTCTACGCAGATTGGACCAAAGATTTTTCGAAGAATTTTCCTCTCGAACACTTCAAGAGCAGCTGCATCTGTCTGCGTCACTGTCCAGCACTCCGCACCATATAGGAGTACTGGAAGAATGAGCGTCTTGTAGAGTGTGGTTTATGTGCGTCGAGAGAGAGCTCTACTATTGAACTGCCTACTGAGCCTAAAGTAACACCTGTTGGCAAGTGTTATTCTCCGCTTAATCTCCAGACTGACATCATTTGTGCTTTTTATAGCAGTGCCTAAGTAGATAAACTCATTGACGGACCCAAAGCTATAGTTTTCTGCAGTCAGCTGAGAATCAATACACCGCGATTCTCTGCTAGAACACACCATAAACTTTGTTTTCTCCATATTCACTGCTAGTCCTACTTTTGCAGATTCCTTTTCAATAGCCCCGAAGGCTCCTGTAACATCACGCTTGGTGCGGCCAATGATATCAATAACATCAGCGTAACCAAGGAGCTGGACACATCTGTTGGTTAATATCGTGCCGCCTTTGGTTGTTGGTTAACTTTTTTGCTCCTAAAAATTCCTAAGCGCGTAATTTTAAACCGATTTTTAAATTATAGACGTTTTTTAATAGTTAAATGTTGTAGCTTTTGGGGAAAAAAATAGAGCTTTAATTTCTTTTAGATAGATCTTTTAATAACAAAAAAGAGACAATTTTAACGCAAGAAACTGACATTTATGAATTTTTGTCGTGTTTTCAGACTTTGACGCCATTTTTTCGGTACAATTTCTAAGAAATTATATCTTAGAAATTATATAAAAAATTAACCAATTTCATTAGGAAATTATGAAAGTTTTTGAAGTTGTAACGCTTTTTTCAAAACACGGCTCTTTCGTCGAGCACCTTAGCATCCGATGTTGCGAGACTTGGTTTGCCCACCCTACCTGTGGCTATCCAAATCCTGGGGTCAAAACCTTCGACCGTGCTTCGACGGTCTCAAAGGGGACTGTTAAGTCGGGTCAAAACAGCTGTTTATAGCACATTAAAAAAATTTAATTAAACACTAAAAGAAGTATAAACAAGAAAATAAAGCTAACTTCGGGCGGAGCCGAAGTTGATGTACTCTTGCAGTTAAAACCGGATATATATCGCAAACACCGGATATATTTGGCCGATCCTTATGATTACATCATAATAAAACAAATTAATTACCATAAAAAATCTAAAAAAAAAGGCTCAAGCTACTATCTTCAAAAATACGAAAGTTGATAGTTCTACCATATACCATTTCCGATCGTTCAGTTATATGGCAGCTATAGGATATAGTCGGCCGATCCTAATGAAATTTGGTTGGTTGGATCAACTGACCAAAAATAGAATATGGTGAATATGGGAATATGGGACCATTACTTGGTGAAAAAAATCCACTCAACTAAACCAGAGGAGATGCACTGAGGGAATGAATGCCTTGACGCCAAAATTTGGCGCTGATCCCTCCATGGCCTTTGCCCGGAGAGACAATGCCCCAACGGAAAATTTGCCATCTTAACCGGTTGCACTCCTCCTTATCTCTCTGTGACCCTTTCTAGTCTGAAACTTCTCTCCTAGATGGCGCACCTTTCCCAACTACCTTTCTTTTGAAAGATACAAGCTTTACTAAGCCCTTCCCCCAAGAATCTGGCTTGGGGTTTGAAACCCTAAGACAGATTCCACCAACAGCTTTTATCTGCCTTAGCTACTGTCTCATATCCTTGGCATGAAATTTTCCCAGGAGATGGCATTGCAGATCCTCTAACTCATAGCATGAGTTTCTAACTCTTTTGCGCACTCTAGCTATAATGAATGCTGGGCCTAATTTGGCCCTAAATCCTGTCGCAAAATTACTCTGCTTAAAGTTTCTGTAAAATATCTCTTTCCCTTTTTTACAAGCCATCTCTCTAGCCGGCAGGTTATACTGACGCTCATTCTTCTCATTCTGTTTCCTCAGAACCTAGCAAGCCTTCTTCTGGACTATTTCAAAAGAGTCCTCTTTTGAAAGCGCCAAACCCCTGTCCTCCAACAGCCCTAAAGCTCTTAAAAGTTTATAGGATGACCCAGAGGAGACTAAATTCTGGCCGAATGCCATATAATAAGGGCTGGTACCCAACGCCGAATGAACCGCAGTACGGAGAGTGCAGCAAATACTGCTGAGTTGCTCGTCCCAATCCCAATGGAGTAATGATCCAACACTATAAATATTCCGATGTTCCCACTCCGAGACCGGGGGTACGGACCGAGAAAATCTATATAAAGACGCTGGAAAAATCGATACAGGAATCGAATCGATACTCTCTGATACAGGAGCCACACCCATTGGAGGTCGTTGAGTTTTATTTGAGGCCTTGGGCGATTTGCAAACTTCACAAGCTTGCGTATAAGACCTCACATCGTTGACTAACTTTGGCCAATAGTAAAATCGCCTCACCCTTTCCAAAGGTTTGTGAATACCTACATAGCTCGTCATGATTTTTTCTTAGAGCCTCGGCAACTAGCTCCTCGGGAATCCACAATTTCCAATTGAAAATATTATGCATCTGGTCTTCTGTTGCATGTTCTGTTCTCCGATAAACGAGTCCATCGACCACTTTCAAATCTGGCAATTGGTTTTGATTGTCCTTGACTTTCTCTGCGATTTATAAATACTTGGCCGACTTGAATTCCGGTGTTTGAAGATCTATTAAAAGCACGTGTCTTGCCTCTATAGCATCTAATTCAGCCTCATTGACCCTAGACAAAGCATCCGGTACAACGTTAATTTTCCCACTTCTGTGTTTAATTTTGAACGTGAAAACTTGCAACTTTAAAGCCCATCGAGCTAGCCGCGAGTGGAGATCCGTCTGACTCATGATCCATTTGAGTGAAGCGTGATCCGTAATCACCGTAAACTCATGGCCTTCTATATACGGCCGGAAACGCTTGATGCTAATTATGCCCGCGAGACACTCCTATTCAGTGACCGAATAATTCATTTGGGCTTTGTTTAATTTTTTTGATACGAAAGCAATGGGATACTCGTCACTGTGATTTGTCTTTTGCACCAGCACGCCTCCTACTCCAGACTTATTTGCATCGCATTGCACGAAGAATGTTCTGGTAAAATCCGCGCTGCGTAAGGAGCGGAGCAAAGCATATCCTTAAGCAGGCAAAACGCCTTCTCGCCCTCCGGAGTCATTTCGAATCGAGTAATTGGCTTCAACAAATCTGTAAGTGGAGCCCATACTGATGCGAAGTTGTTGATGAGCTTGCGAAATTTTAGGGAAGTGGAAAGTCTGCCATAGCCGATATTTTCTCTGGATCAGTTCGTATAGTCCCTTCTCCCTTCTTCTGGAACTGATGCCGAAAGATTGGCTTCAATCAACCTAGCCATTCTTTCCGATAATTCTGTCAACAACTCATTCTGCATGGACTTTACAGCGTCTACAATTGTGCTTTGAATTGACTATAATAATTCTGTCAACAACTCATTCTGCATGGACTTTACAGCGTCTACAGTTGTGCTTTGAATTAACTCTTTCTGAGCCAATCCGAACGCTGCTGCCCCTGACGAGCCACTGGGCGTAGAATCTAACATCTTCCCTCTAGTCGACCCAGGGTTTTGAGATGGAGTATTAAATTTCTCGAAGCATACTTTGTTACAAATAGGACACGTTGTTTCACTTTTGGCCCATGGGTTTCACTTTTGGAACATGACCACATTTGGTTTTTTCCGTTTTTCCCACATCTAAGGTGGAATCACCAAAAGGACACTATTGTGCCACATTTTCTTCGGGATTTGGCATGACTGGTTAATTTTAGATTTTCGCAAGGGCAGAAAAAATAATATGAATATGTAAAAAAATACTGGCACGACTATTTAATGGCAAATTAACTATTAATAATACTAATATTAAAGCTTACAAAACTTACGAATAAATGTAAAAAATAAAAAAAAATGAAAACAAGAAATTCAAACAGATGTAATATGGGATTTCACCAAACGAAAAGGTCAATGAACTTTTCGTTGGATCAGCTGATTCTGTTGCTTCCCTTTTTTCTTTTGCTTTGCTAAAAAAATAACGTGAGTGGCGCCTAACACCTTTTGCTTGTTCGCTTACACCAACAAAAAATGCTTTCCGACTGCGGTTAGGCGATTGCGAGCGATCGCTTTTGCCTATAATCCAAGCTTCGAAAACTGCGCTAAAACTTAGTTTTCCCATTATGAAAATAATTGCTCCTGCTGATGCTGCTACTTTTCTATTTTTTTATTTGAGTAGTTCACTGCGTTCTATTATCATCCGTGGTCAGGCAATGCGGTTGTAAATAGCCCATCAATGCCTGCAATTCCTATGCGTATGATAACAAAACTTATGGATGTGGATAGAGTGTATCTTGGTAAGAGATCGGCTACTCATCTCGGCCATCGGGTGAATTGATTCCGGGAATCTACATAGAAAAAGAAAGGGGTTCCTTCGCATCGGCTCTTCCGTCGAGCACCTAAGCCTCCGATGTTGCGAGACTTGGTTTTCCCACCCTACCTGTGGCTATCCAAATCCTGGGGTCAAAACCCATTATGTCAGTGTTAGCCCCTGCTTCGACGGTCTCAAGAGGGACTGTTAAGTCGGGTCAAAACAGCTGTTTATAGCACATTCAAAAAATTTAATTAAACACTAAAGGAAGTATAAACAAGAAAATAAAGCTAATTGCCCGGAGAGACAATGCCCCAACGGAAAACTTGCCATCTTAACCGGTTGCACTCCTCCCAATCTCTTTGTGCCCCTTTCTAGTCTGAAACTTCTCTCCTAGATGGCGCACCTTTCCCAACTACCTTTCTTTTGAAAGATACAAGCGTTACATTACACCCTTGCAGCTTAAACCTTATATGTATCGGAAACATTGGATATAGGTGGACGATCCTAACAATATCACCAGTTTATTTTAATAAACAAGAAAAGAAAGCTAACTTCGGGCGGAAGTGAAGTTGATATACCCTTGCAGCTTCAACCTAATGTATATTGCAAACATCGGATATAAGTGGACGATCCTTATGAGAATATCATAATATCACCAGTTTATTATAATAAACAAGAAAGGAAAGCTAACTTCGGGCGGAAGTGAAGTTGATATACCCTTGCAGCTGAAACCGAATATATATCGCTGACATCGGATACAGTTGGCCGATCCTAATGAGAAAATCATAATAAAACCAATTTATTACAATAAAAAACCGTAAAAAAAGTCTAAAGTTTTTATCTTCAAAAATAACAAAGTTGGTATTTTTACCAAATACCAGTTTCAATCGTTCAGTTTTATGGCCGCTTTAAGATATACTTAGCCAATCGTTATGAAATTTGGTAGTTCCAACTTCCAACGTCGAAGGAAGTTCTGTCTTCAAAAACACGAAATTCGGGTCATTTCCGATCGTTCAGTTATACGGCAGCTATCGGATATAAACGGCCGATCCTTATGAAATTCGGTAGTTCGTATTGTTTTGTAGCAACAAAAGTAGCACTCATGGAAAATCCGAACTCCATAGCACTAAAAACACCAAAGTTTTAGCATTTCCGATCAATCAGTTATATGGCAGCTATAGGATATAGTCGGCGGATCCTGGCCGTTCCGACTTATATAGTGCGTGCAAAGGAAAGATGGGTGTGTGAAAAGTTTCAAGTCGATAGCTTTAAAACTGAGAGACAAGTTCCCGTAGAAAAAGACAGACAGACGGATATGCTCATATCAACTCAGGATAAAACAAGAAAGGAAAGCTAACTTCGGGCGGAGCCGAAGTTGATATACCCTTGCAGTTAAAACCGGATATATATCGCAAACATCGGATATAGTTGGCCGATCCTTATGATTACATCATAATAAAACCAATTAACTAAAATAAAAAATCTAAAAAAATGTCCCAAGCTTCTATCTTCAAAAACACAAAAGTTGATATTTCTACCGAATACCATTTCCAGTCGTTCAGTTATATGGCAGCTATAGGATATAGTCGGCCGATCCTAATGAAATTCGGTACGATGGATCAACTGGCCAAAAATAGAATCTGTATTAAGTTTCAGATTTCTATCTTCAAAAACACGAAAGTTGGGTCATTTCCGATCGTTCAGTTATATGGCAGCCATAAGATATAGTCGGCCGATCCTTATGAAACTTGGCATGTCGTAATGGTTTGCTAAAAATAGCTCTCGTGTCAAATTTGAACTCTCTAACTCTAAAAACACCAAAGTTATACCATTTCCGATCAATCAGTTATATGGCAGCTATAGGATTTAGTCGGCCGATCCGGGCCGTTCCGATTTATATAGTGCGTGCAAAGGAAAGAAGGGTGTGTGCAAAGTTTCAAGACGATAGCTTCAAAACTGAGAGAATAGTTCGCGTAGAAACAGACAGACAGACGGACAGACAGACGGACAGACCTTATTTTGATCCTGGTATTATAATTTTGTACAAAAGTATCCAACGCAGTGAAGGAGACATCTCCGACAACTCTTTCTCCGCATACTAGTCTCTCAGTTTTAAAGGTACGAGGGTTGTTATATATATGTAAATTAAATTAATCCCAAAGTTGACTTTTTTTAAAAAAATAATTTTTAATTTTTAATTTTTTTATTTAAAAAAATTTTATTTATTATTTCTTTTTTGGTTCACAAACTTTATTTAAACGCTTAGGCTAGACCTATTGTATGTGAAAGGCTTGCTCCCGGAATAAGACTGCCAATTTTTAATTGCCAGATAACCAACAAACCTCGGCTTAAGAGAAATAACCCAAAAGGGTACTTGGAGAGAATAAACAATTGCCCTAAGAGATTCTAAGAGAAAGGTACAATTTGCTGATGCAGTAGTTGAGTCATTCGTGAAGAGTGATAAGATCGGAAGATCGAACCAATTCGGACTGGTGACGGCGAGTCGGCTCTAATGTTTATGTCTGGCTTGGGCCATGGAAAATTTCATGGGAATGTTTACAAGTGGAGCTTGATGTTTAGTCTGGATAATCTTTTGGGGATCATCAGAAACGAGTGAGGGGAAATTAGGAGACAAGATAAGAAACGGCATGACGCATTCAGCAGGGGCGACTGCGTTTTGCAAATAATGTTTACATTGCCTTTTTGGTAAGGCAATTTATGAGTTGGATAACACACCCCCTTCTAAATTGAGTTTATTGAGCTGTTAATTCTGCTACGATTATTTCTTCATGCGGGATTTCTTGATCGGACAAATTATTTGTTTTTAGAATATTGCTAAGCCGTGGTTTAATGGTTTTACAATATTTTCTTAATTTATAAATTAATAACCAAATTATATATGTTGAAATTAATGTGATTACAATTAATGTTAGTGGTATTCTGGTTTGTTTAATTTGAATAAAAGGATATAGGGTATTTATGTTATCAAATGATAGTTCCGAATTGTTGGATAATATATATTCGGATATTTCAAAATTATTATAATTGTGAGCTGTAATGTATTCTAATATTTTATTATCTACGTTTGAATATGATATATTGTTAATTATTGTGGTGCCATTGAATGTTATTAAATAAGACCCTATTAGGCAAGAGTCATTTACAATATTATTTCCATTTACTAAAATAGCACCTTCCTGAATTATATCTATTTGTTTATTTTTTTCTCTTATTTTATTACATATTGATTTTTCACCGTTCAATAAGCGAGTGAAACATGATTTTTTTGTGCTAAGAACACAATAATTATTAAAAAGTTCTTTTTTGAAATTATTTATTTCATAATAAATGTTGTCGCATTTTGCTACCTGATTGCTTAACAGTAATTTTCCATCATTATGATAAATAGCTCTTGCGTAATAAGTATCGCATCTATTTTTTATAATGGGATATTTTAAATAGATTACAAATAATTTGTAAATTGATTTACATTTATTAAAGTCGAAAATTTTTATATTATTGAAGTCGAAAAATTTGAATTATATTTATAGCTGAATTGTATTTGTTAGTTGTTAGTCTGTAAATTTACTCTTAGATAGCTTAGGGCGGAGCGGGAGCGAAAGCTCATATTCGCTCTTGTGCGAATTCGCCCCGCTTCGCCGCAATAGATAAGTTAGGCTTAAGATTAGAGAAAGATTAGAAAATATACTCGAATTTATAACGTTGAAGAAGCAAGACCTTTCGTTTTCGTTTTCGCCCAGTTTTTATACCCTTGCAGAGGGTATTATAATTTTGTCCAAAAGTGTGCAACGCAGTGAAGGAGACATCTCCGACCCTATAAAGTATATATATTCTTGATCAGGATCACCTCCTGAGTTGATATGAGCATGTCCGTCTGTCCGTCTGTCCGTCTGTCTGTTTCTACGCAAACTAGTCTCTCAGTTTTAAAGCTATCGACTTGAAACTTTGCACACACCCTTCTTTCCTTTGCACGCAGTATATAAGTCGGAACGGCCGGGATCGGCCGACTATATCCTATAGCTGCCATATAACTGATTGATCGGAAATGGTATAACTTTGGTGTTTTTAGAGTTAGAGAGTTCAAATTTGACATGAAAGCTATTTTTGGCAAAATATTACGACATGCCAAATTTCATAAGGATCGGCTGTCTATATCCTATAGCTGCCATATAACTGAACGATCGGAAATGACCCAACTTTCGTGTTTTTAGAGATAGATAGCTGGAACTTGGTACAGATTATATTTTTGGTCAGTTAATCCGACCTACAAAATTTCATTAGGATCGGCCGACTATATCCTATAGCTGCCATATAACTGAACGATCGGAAATGACCCAACTTTCGTGTTTTTGAAGATAGAAAGCTGGAACTTGGTACACATTCTATTTTTGGTCAGTTAATCCGATCTACCAAATTTCATAACGATCGGTTGACTATATCTTATAGCTGACATATAACTGTACGATCGGAAATGGTTTTTGGTAGAAATATAAACTTTCGTATTTTTGAAGATAGAAGCTTGGGACTTTTTTTAGATTTTGTATTGTAATAAATTGGATTATATATTCATATTCCCATAATGATCGGCCAACTATATCCGATGTTTGCGATATATATCCGGTTTTAGCTGCAAGGGTATATCAACTTCGGCTCCGCCCGAAGTTAGCTTTGATTTCTTGTTTTTTACTCATTTTAATTTTATTTTATATTTATATTTTAATACTCATTGGCATTCATATAATTTAATTTTCTGTGTCCCTTACTTCCTGGGGGGAAACAACAGAGGACTACGATTTTTAAACTGGGCTCTTTTTTACCCAGATCGCAGCCTTATTTTTTTAGCTACCCTGGGATGAGAATTTGTATTTTTCTACAGCCACTTTTAGGTGCCAGTTTAATACCTGAGTCTCTTACCACAGGGGGAAAAACGTCTGGGTGCCTCGAAGGACGAAATGTTAAGAGGAGCCCTAAATAAATAGGTCTTACTATAATGAGTTCTTTTTGGAACTGGATTTTATTTGGTAAAGTACTCCTATTAGTACGATACATGAGAATCTTAAATCTATTTAAAACTACTTGTCAACGCACTGCACGCTGACCTGCTATGCAACCCTTTCCCCGGGCGATAAGCGCACCACTTGAGTACATATTTGTATAGGCTGCAGGGCATTGGTTTTAAACTATAATGTTTGACTCGTATTTCATGGGTGTGATCCCTTGAAACTCTTACTTAAGAATTTCTATATAAAATAGTCTTCAATGCTTAAACACCGGCCGATCCGACTTATATACTGCGTGCGAAAGAAAGAATGGTGTGTGCGAAGTTTCAAGTCGTTAGCTTTAAAACGGAGACTAGTTCGCGTAGAAACAGACAAACAGACGGACAGACGGACATGCTCATATCAACTCAGGAGGTGATCCTGATCAAGAATATATATACTTTATAGGGTCGGAGATGTCTCCTTCACTGCGTTGTTTATTAATTTATAATAAAATTTTAAAAATTTATAAAATTATAACACCCTCTGCAAAGGTATAAAAATAATAATAACATAATAATATAAAACAAATTTTTATACTCTTTCAAAGGGTATTATAATTAGGGTACCAAAAGCATCGCAGTAAATAGCACAATTTAGATCCCATAAAGTATATTTACCATCTTTACTTATCAGATGAATGAAGGCTATAAGAAGGAACGGGATAGGATGATTATATCTTATCATAATTAAATTTTTTTTTTGCGGTCTTTCAGAATTTTTCAAATGGCGTGTGCATCAATTAAAGCATCAGGTAGCATTCCTGTAATCATCATAAAGCTTAGAGGCCCAGACGACCGAGGAGCCCTCGAGAAACGATTAATTAGTATATATTAAGCTATTTTTAATTTATTAAGCTAGGAGCAGTTAGGAGAGAAATTTAAAATTCTATACTTGTTGTGCATTGTTTTAAATAAATAAGTGCCACGCAATGAGCTCATTGAGCAACGATCAAAAGAACAGTCGCAAAAGTTCAGTGAACCAAAGAAACGGATTCTACTCTTACTTTTCTACCCGCGATACCGAAGTGGAAAAATCGGCGATAGGAGCAACCCGGCTCTACTAACCGCTGAAAGCCAAAGGGCACGGTCTTGCTCACCCGCTCTGCTCACTCCGACTGCCGCTTGATGGAGTTCAACGACTACAGCGAGTACAAAATAACAATTTCGGACTGGAATGAATCCCTACATCAAAATTAAGCGCAAGCTTAGCCCGCAGAGTAATCCGGCAGGCAACAAAACAAAAATTAGCTTTGTCCTGAATATCGATAAAGAACCAGACAGATCCACTACTAACAGATTTGCCCTACTGGCGGAGGCTGAGGAAAACCAACCAGCCCAAGACACCGCAAAAAAATCCAAGCCCCCTCCAATCTATATTAGGGAAAAAAGCTCGAGTGCCCTGGTCAACAAAATTGCGTCGTTGATCGGGAACGGTGACAACTTTCATGTTGTTTCGCTTATCAAAGGGAACATCCATGAAACAAAGGTGCAAACCAAGACTGAAGAGCACTTCCGAATCGTGTCCAAATATCTGGACACTGTACAGAAAAACTACTACACGTACCAGCTGAAAAGCAGTAAGGGCCTTCAAGTGGTAAAATGAATCCAACCCGATTTTATCTCCGCGGAAAAAAACCGCCCTTAAAGAAAAGGGCTTCGCCGCCAAGAATGTTATCAACATTCTAAATAAAGATAAAAAGCCACAACCCCTCTTCAAGGTTGACCTCGAGCCAGAAAGCAGGTCGCTGAAGAAGAACGAAGTCCACCCAATCTACAACCTGCAATATCTTTTGCACCGTCTGTCTGTCCGTCTTTCTGTCTGTTTCTACGCGAACTAGTCTCTCAGTTTTAAAGCTATCGTCTTGAAACTTTGCACACACCCTTCTTTCCTTTGCACGCAGTATATAAGTCGGAACGGATCGGCCGACTATATCCTATAGCTGCCATATAACTGATTAATCGGAAATGGCATAACTTCGATATTTTCAAAGTGAGAGAGTTCGAATTTCGCATAAGTGCTATTTTTAGCAAAATAGTACGACCTACCAAAATTCATAAGGATCGGTCGACTATATCCTATAGCTGCCATATAACTGATTGATCGGAAATGGCATAACTTTGGTGTTTTTTGAGCTAGAAAGTCCGGATTTTCTATGGGATCTATTTTTGGCAAAATAATACGACTTATCAAGTTTCGTAGGGATCGGCCGACTATATCCTATAGCTGCCATATAACTGATTGATCAGAAATGGCACAATTTTGGTGTTTTTTGAGCTAAAAAGTGGGGATTTTCTATGGGTTCTATTTTTAGCAAAATAATATGACTTATCAAGTTACGTAGGGATCGGCCGACTATATCCTATAGCTGTCATATAACTGATTGATCTGAAATGGCATAACTTTGGTGTTTTTTGAGCTAGAAAGTCCGGATTTTCTATGGGTTCTATTTTTGGCAAAATAATATGACTTATCAAGTTTCGTAGGGATCGGCCGACTATATCCTATAGCTGTCATATAACTGATTGATCTGAAATGGCATAACTTTGGTGTTTTTTGAGCTAGAAAGTCCGGATTTTCTATGGGTTCTATTTTTGGCAAAATAATATGACTTATCAAGTTTCGTAGGGATCGGCCGACTATATCCTATAGCTGTCATATAACTGATTGATCTGAAATGGCATAACTTTCGTATTTTTTGAGCTAGAAAGTTGGGATTTTCTATGGGATCTATTTTTGGCAAAATAATATGACTTATCAAGTTTCGTAGGGATCGGCCGACTATATCCTATAGCTGCCATATAACTGATTGATCAGAAATGGCATAATTTTGGTGTTTTTTGAGCTAAAAAGTGGGAATTTTCTATGGGTTCTATTTTTAGCAAAATAATATGACTTATTAAGTTTCGTAGGGATCGGCCGACTATATCCTATAGCTGTCATATAACTGATTGATCTGAAATGGCATAACTTTCGTATTTTTTGAGCTAGAAAGTTGGGATTTTCTATGGGATCTATTTTTGGCAAAATAATATGACTTATCAAGTTTCGTAGGGATCGGCCGACTATATCCTATAGCTGTCATATAACTGATTGATCTGAAATGGCATAACTTTCGTATTTTTTGAGCTAGAAAGTTGGGATTTTCTACGGGATCTATTTTTGGCAAAATAATACGACTTATCAAGTTTCGTAGGGATCGGCCGACTATATCCTATAGCTGTCATATAACTGATTGATCTGAAATGGCATAATTTTGGTGTTTTTTGAGCTAAAAAGTGGGGATTTTCTGTGGATTCTATTTTTGGCAAAATAATACGACATACCAACTTTTATAAGGATCTGCCGACTATACCCTACAGCTGTCATTTAACTGATTATTTTAACAACCTATAACAATTTTTATACCCTTGCAGAGGGTATTACAATTTTGTCCAAAAGTGTGCAACGCAGTAAAGGAGACATCTCCGACCCTATAAAGTATATATATTCTTGATCAGGATCACCTCCTGAGTTGATATGAGCATGTCCGTCTGTCCGTCTGTCTGTCCGTCTGTCTGTCTGTCTGTTTCTACGCGAACTAGTCTCTCAGTTTTAAAGCTATCGTCTTGAAACTTTGCACACACCCTTCTTTCCTTTGCACGCAGTATATAAGTCGGAACGGATCGGCCGACTATATCCTATAGCTGCCATATAACTGATTAATCGGAAATGGCATAACTTCGATATTTTCAAAGTGAGAGAGTTCGCATGAGTGCTAATTTTAGCAAAATAGTACGACCTACCAAAATTCATAAGGATCGGTCGACTATATCCTATAGCTGCCATATAACTGATTGATCGGAAATGGCATAACTTTGGTGTTTTTTGAGCTAGAAAGTCCGGATTTTCTATGGGATCTATTTTTGGCAAAATAATACGACTTATCAAGTTTCGTAGGGATCGGCCGACTATATCCTATAGCTGTCATATAACTGATTGATCTGAAATGGCATAACTTTGGTGTTTTTTGAGCTAGAAAGTCCGGATTTTCTATGGGTTCTATTTTTGGGAAAATAATATGACTTATTAAGTTTCGTAGGGATCGGCCGACTATATCCTATAGCTGTCATATAACTGATTGATCTGAAATGGCATAACTTTCGTATTTTTTGAGCTAGAAAGTTGGGATTTTCTATGGGATCTATTTTTGGCAAAATAATATGACTTATCAAGTTTCGTAGGGATCGGCCGACTATATCCTATAGCTGCCATATAACTGATTGATCAGAAATGGCATAATTTTGGTGGTTTTTGAGCTAAAAAGTGGGAATTTTCTATGGGATCTATTTTTGGCAAAATAATATGACTTATCAAGTTTCGTAGGGATCGGCCGACTATATCCTATAGCTGTCATATAACTGATTGATCTGAAATGGCATAACTTTAGTATTTTTTGAGCTAGAAAGTTGGGATTTGCTATGGGATCTATTTTTGGCAAAATAATACGACTTATTAAGTTTCGTAGGGATCGGCCGACTATATCCTATAGCTGCCATATAACTGATTGATCAGAAATGGCATAATTTTGGTGTTTTTTGAGCTAGAAAGTCCGGATTTTCTATGGGATCTATTTTTGGGAAAATAATATGACTTATCAAGTTTCGTAGGGATCGGCCGACTATATCCTATAGCTGTCATATAACTGATTGATCTGAAATGGCATAACTTTCGTATTTTTTGAGCTAGAAAGTTGGGATTTTCTATGGGATCTATTTTTGGCAAAATAATATGACTTATCAAGTTTCGTAGGGATCGGCCGACTATATCCTATAGCTGCCATATAACTGATTGATCAGAAATGGCATAATTTTGGTGTTTTTTGAGCTAAAAAGTGGGAATTTTCTATGGGTTCTATTTTTAGCAAAATAATATGACTTATTAAGTTTCGTAGGGATCGGCCGACTATATCCTATAGCTGTCATATAACTGATTGATCTGAAATGGCATAACTTTCGTATTTTTTGAGCTAGAAAGTTGGGATTTTCTATGGGATCTATTTTTGGCAAAATAATATGACTTATCAAGTTTCGTAGGGATCGGCCGACTATATCCTATAGCTGTCATATAACTGATTGATCTGAAATGGCATAACTTTCGTATTTTTTGAGCTAGAAAGTTGGGATTTTCTACGGGATCTATTTTTGGCAAAATAATACGACTTATCAAGTTTCGTAGGGATCAGCCGACTATATCCTATAGCTGTCATATAACTGATTGATCTGAAATGGCATAACTTTGGTGTTTTTTGAGCTAGAAAGTCCGGATTTTCTATGGGTTCTATTTTTGGGAAAATAATATGACTTATCAAGTTTCGTAGGGATCGGCCGACTATATCCTATAGCTGTCATATAACTGATTGATCTGAAATGGCATAACTTTCGTATTTTTTGAGCTAGAAAGTTGGGATTTTCTATGGGATCTATTTTTGGCAAAATAATATGACTTATCAAGTTTCGTAGGGATCGGCCGACTATATCCTATAGCTGCCATATAACTGATTGATCAGAAATGGCATAATTTTGGTGTTTTTTGAGCTAAAAAGTGGGAATTTTCTATGGGTTCTATTTTTAGCAAAATAATATGACTTATCAAGTTTCGTAGGGATTGGCCGACTATATCCTACAGCTGCCATATAACTGATTGATTAGAAATGGCATAATTTTGGTGTTTTTTGAGCTAAAAAGTGGGGATTTTCTGTGGATTCTATTTTTGGCAAAATAATACGACATACCAACTTTTATAAGGATCTGCCGACTATACCCTACAGCTGTCATTTAACTGATTATTTTAACAACCTATAACAATTTGTATACCCTTGCAGAGGGTATTACAATTTTGTCCAAAAGTGTGCAACGCAGTAAAGGAGACATCTCCGACCCTATAAAGTATATATATTCTTGATCAGGATCACCTCCTGAGTTGATATGAGCATGTCCGTCTGTCCGTCTGTCTGTCCGTCTGTCTGTCTGTCTGTTTCTACGCGAACTAGTCTCTCAGTTTAAAGCTATCGTCTTGAAACTTTGCACACACCCTTCTTTTCTTTGCACGCAGTATACATATAAGTCGTAACGGCCGGGATCGGCCGACTATATCCTATAGCTGCCATATTACTGATTGATCGGAAGTGGTATAACTTTGGTGTTTTTAGAGTTAGAGAGTTCAAATGAGAGCTATTTTTGGCAACACATTCCGTTATGCCAAATTTCATGAGGATCGGCCGACTATATCCTATAGCTGCCATATAACAGAACGATCGGAAATGACCCAACTTTCGTGTTTTTGAAGATAGAAAGCTGGAATGTAATACAGATTCCATTTTTGGTCAGTTGATCCAACCTACCAAATTTCATTAGGATCGGCCGACTATATCCTATAGCTGCCATATAACTGAACGATCGGAAATGGTATTTTGTAGATATATTTTAGATTTTGAAGATAGAAGTTTGGGACTTTTTTTAGATTTTGTGTTGTAATAAATTGGATTATATATTCCTATTCCCATAAGGATCGGCCAACTATATCCGATGTTTGCGATATATATCCGGTTTTAACTGCAAGGGTATATAAACTTCGGCTCCGCCCGAAGTTAGCTTTCCTTTCTTGTTTTAATTGAAATCTTATTTTTGATTTCCCACAATAAGTTGTGTTTTTAACTCCTTGCGCCGTATCGCTTTGGAGATCCGATGGCTGATAAACATTCCGATGTAAGTCCTCGGACAGTCCTGCGCTAAACAAAAAACGCACTTAATGCTCGATGGCAATTCTCAATCTCTGTGTCCATCACCACTTGGGGGGAAACAACAGAGGAATACAATTTTAAGCTGAGCTCTTTTATGCCCAGTTCGCAGCCATCTTAGCTGCCTTGGACTGAGTGTGTCAATGCACATCTAGCCACTATTTAGGTGCCAATTTTAATTGGAACCTCAAATACGGTTGAGTATACTCCATGAGCCTTTTTTTATACCCATGCAGAGGCTATTATAGTTTTGTCCAAAAGTGTGCAACGCAGTAAAGGAGACATCTCCGACCCTATAAAGTATATATATTCTTGATCAGGATCACCTCCTGAGTTGATATGAGCATGTCCGTCTGTCCGTCGGTCCGTCTGTCTGTCTGTTTCTACGCAAACTAGTCTCTCAGTTTTAAAGCTTCACTTTATCCACTTGAAACTTTGCACATACCCTTCTTTCCTTTGCACGCAGTACATTAGTCGGAACGGCCGATAGGAATTGGTTTTTGGTAGAAATACCAACTTTAGTATTTTTGAAGATAGAAGTTTGCGACTTTTTTTTTTAGATTTTATATTATAATAAATTGGGTTATATTATCATATTCTCATAAGAATCAGATAACCATATCCGATGTTTGCGATATATATCCGGTTTTAACTGCAAGGGTATATCAACTTCGGCTCCTCCCGAAGTTAGATTTCCTTTCTTGTTTTTTACTCATTTTTTACTGATTTTAATTTTATTTTATATTTATATTTTAATACTCATTGGCATTCATATAATTTAATTTTCTGTGTCCCTTACTTCTTGGGGGGAAACAACAGAGGACTACGATTTTTAAACTGGGCTCTTTTTTACCCAGATCGCAGCCTTATTTTTTTAGCTACCCTGGGATGAGAATTTGTATTTTTCTACAGCCACTTTTAGGTGCCAGTTTAATACCTGAGTCTCTACCTGGGATTTTCTATGGGATCTATTTTTGGCAAAATAATATGACTTATCAAGTTTCGTAGGGATCGGCCGACTATATCCTATAGCTGTCATATAACTGATTGATCTGAAATGGCATAACTTTCGTATTTTTTGAGCTAGAAAGTTGGGATTTTCTACGGGATCTATTTTTGGCAAAATAATACGACTTATCAAGTTTCGTAGGGATCAGCCGACTATATCCTATAGCTGTCATATAACTGATTGATCTGAAATGGCATAACTTTGGTGTTTTTTGAGCTAGAAAGTCCGGATTTTCTATGGGTTCTATTTTTGGGAAAATAATATGACTTATCAAGTTTCGTAGGGATCGGCCGACTATATCCTATAGCTGTCATATAACTGATTGATCTGAAATGGCATAACTTTCGTATTTTTTGAGCTAGAAAGTTGGGATTTTCTATGGGATCTATTTTTGGCAAAATAATATGACTTATCAAGTTTCGTAGGGATCGGCCGACTATATCCTATAGCTGCCATATAACTGATTGATCAGAAATGGCATAATTTTGGTGTTTTTTGAGCTAAAAAGTGGGAATTTTCTATGGGTTCTATTTTTAGCAAAATAATATGACTTATCAAGTTTCGTAGGGATTGGCCGACTATATCCTACAGCTGCCATATAACTGATTGATTAGAAATGGCATAATTTTGGTGTTTTTTGAGCTAAAAAGTGGGGATTTTCTGTGGATTCTATTTTTGGCAAAATAATACGACATACCAACTTTTATAAGGATCTGCCGACTATACCCTACAGCTGTCATTTAACTGATTATTTTAACAACCTATAACAATTTGTATACCCTTGCAGAGGGTATTACAATTTTGTCCAAAAGTGTGCAACGCAGTAAAGGAGACATCTCCGACCCTATAAAGTATATATATTCTTGATCAGGATCACCTCCTGAGTTGATATGAGCATGTCCGTCTGTCCGTCTGTCTGTCCGTCTGTCTGTCTGTCTGTTTCTACGCGAACTAGTCTCTCAGTTTAAAGCTATCGTCTTGAAACTTTGCACACACCCTTCTTTTCTTTGCACGCAGTATACATATAAGTCGTAACGGCCGGGATCGGCCGACTATATCCTATAGCTGCCATATTACTGATTGATCGGAAGTGGTATAACTTTGGTGTTTTTAGAGTTAGAGAGTTCAAATGAGAGCTATTTTTGGCAACACATTCCGTTATGCCAAATTTCATGAGGATCGGCCGACTATATCCTATAGCTGCCATATAACAGAACGATCGGAAATGACCCAACTTTCGTGTTTTTGAAGATAGAAAGCTGGAATGTAATACAGATTCCATTTTTGGTCAGTTGATCCAACCTACCAAATTTCATTAGGATCGGCCGACTATATCCTATAGCTGCCATATAACTGAACGATCGGAAATGGTATTTTGTAGATATATTTTAGATTTTGAAGATAGAAGTTTGGGACTTTTTTTAGATTTTGTGTTGTAATAAATTGGATTATATATTCCTATTCCCATAAGGATCGGCCAACTATATCCGATGTTTGCGATATATATCCGGTTTTAACTGCAAGGGTATATAAACTTCGGCTCCGCCCGAAGTTAGCTTTCCTTTCTTGTTTTAATTGAAATCTTATTTTTGATTTCCCACAATAAGTTGTGTTTTTAACTCCTTGCGCCGTATCGCTTTGGAGATCCGATGGCTGATAAACATTCCGATGTAAGTCCTCGGACAGTCCTGCGCTAAACAAAAAACGCACTTAATGCTCGATGGCAATTCTCAATCTCTGTGTCCATCACCACTTGGGGGGAAACAACAGAGGAATACAATTTTAAGCTGAGCTCTTTTATGCCCAGTTCGCAGCCATCTTAGCTGCCTTGGACTGAGTGTGTCAATGCACATCTAGCCACTATTTAGGTGCCAATTTTAATTGGAACCTCAAATACGGTTGAGTATACTCCATGAGCCTTTTTTTATACCCATGCAGAGGCTATTATAGTTTTGTCCAAAAGTGTGCAACGCAGTAAAGGAGACATCTCCGACCCTATAAAGTATATATATTCTTGATCAGGATCACCTCCTGAGTTGATATGAGCATGTCCGTCTGTCCGTCGGTCCGTCTGTCTGTCTGTTTCTACGCAAACTAGTCTCTCAGTTTTAAAGCTTCACTTTATCCACTTGAAACTTTGCACATACCCTTCTTTCCTTTGCACGCAGTACATTAGTCGGAACGGCCGATAGGAATTGGTTTTTGGTAGAAATACCAACTTTAGTATTTTTGAAGATAGAAGTTTGCGACTTTTTTTTTTAGATTTTATATTATAATAAATTGGGTTATATTATCATATTCTCATAAGAATCAGATAACCATATCCGATGTTTGCGATATATATCCGGTTTTAACTGCAAGGGTATATCAACTTCGGCTCCTCCCGAAGTTAGATTTCCTTTCTTGTTTTTTACTCATTTTTTACTGATTTTAATTTTATTTTATATTTATATTTTAATACTCATTGGCATTCATATAATTTAATTTTCTGTGTCCCTTACTTCTTGGGGGGAAACAACAGAGGACTACGATTTTTAAACTGGGCTCTTTTTTACCCAGATCGCAGCCTTATTTTTTTAGCTACCCTGGGATGAGAATTTGTATTTTTCTACAGCCACTTTTAGGTGCCAGTTTAATACCTGAGTCTCTAACCACAGGGGGAAAAACGTCTGGGTGCCTCGAAGGACGAAATGTTAAGAGGAGCCCTAAATAAATAGGTCTTACTATAATGAGTTCTTTTTGGAACTGGATTTTATTTGGTAAAGTACTCCTATTAGTACGATACATGAGAATCTTAAATCTATTTAAAACTACTTGTCAACGCACTGCACGCTGACCTGCTATGCAACCCTTTCCCCGGGCGATAAGCGCACCACTTGAGTACATATTTGTATAGGCTGCAGGGCATTGGTTTTAAACTATAATGTTTGACTCGTATTTCATGGGTGTGATCCCTTGAAACTCTTACTTAAGAATTTCTATATAAAATAGTCTTCAATGCTTAAACACCGGCCGATCCGACTTATATACTGCGTGCAAAAGAAAGAATGGTGTGTGCGAAGTTTCAAGTCGTTAGCTTTAAAACGGAGACTAGTTCGCGTAGAAACAGACAAACAGACGGACAGACGGACATGCTCATATCAACTCAGGAGGTGATCCTGATCAAGAATATATATACTTTATAGGGTCGGAGGTGTCTCCTTCACTGCGTTGCACACTTTTGTCCAAAATTATAACACCCTCTGCAAAGGTATAAAAATAATAATAACATAATAATATAAAAAAATTATTATACTCTTTCAAAGGGTATTATAATTAGGGTACCAAAAGCATCGCAGTAAATAGCACAATTTAGATCCCATAAAGTATATTTACCATCTTTACTTATCAGATGAATGAAGGCTATAAGAAGGAACGGGATAGGATGATTATATCTTATCATAATTAAATTTTTTTTTTGCGGTCTTTCAGAATTTTTCAAATGGCGTGTGCATCAATTAAAGCATCAGGTAGCATTCCTGTAATCATCATAAAGCTTAGAGGCCCAGACGACCGAGGAGCCCTCGAGAAACGATTAATTAGTATATATTAAGCTATTTTTAATTTATTAAGCTAGGAGCAGTTAGGAGAGAAATTTAAAATTCTATACTTGTTGTGCATTGTTTTAAATAAATAAGTGCCACGCAATGAGCTCATTGAGCAACGATCAAAAGAACAGTCGCAAAAGTTCAGTGAACCAAAGAAACGGATTCTACTCTTACTTTTCTACCCGCGATACCGAAGTGGAAAAATCGGCGATAGGAGCAACCCGGCTCTACTAACCGCTGAAAGCCAAAGGGCACGGTCTTGCTCACCCGCTCTGCTCACTCCGACTGCCGCTTGATGGAGTTCAACGACTACAGCGAGTACAAAATAACAATTTCGGACTGGAATGAATGCCTACATCATAATTAAGCGCAAGCTTAGCCCGCAAAGTAATCCGGCAGGCAACAAAACAAAAATTAGCCGTGTCCTGAATATCGATAAAGAACCAGACAGATCCACTACTAACAGATTTGCCCTACTGGCGGAGGCTGAGGAAAACCAACCAGCCCAAGACACCGCAAAAAAACCCAAGCCCCCTCCAATCTATATTAGGGAAAAAAGCTCGAGTGCCCTGGTCAACAAAATTGCGTCGTTGATCGGGAACGGTGACAACTTTCATGTTGTTTCGCTTATCAAAGGGAACATCCATGAAACAAAGGTGCAAACCAAGACTGAAGAGCACTTCCGAATCGTGTCCAAATATCTGGACACTGTACAGAAAAACTACTACACGTACCAGCTGAAAAGCAGTAAGGGCCTACAAGTGGTAAAATGAATCCAACCCGATTTTATCTCCGCGGAAAAAAACCGCCCTTAAAGAAAAGGGCTTCGCCGCCAAGAATGTTATCAACATTCTAAATAAAGATAAAAAGCCACAACCCCTCTTCAAGGTTGACCTCGAGCCAGAAAGCAGGTCGCTGAAGAAGAACGAAGTCCACCCAATCTACAACCTGCAATATCTTTTGCACCGGAAAATCACTGTTGAAGAGCCACATAAACGCAACGGTCCAGGGCAATGCAGTAATTGTCAAGAGTATGGACACACAAAGTCTTTCTGCACACTCCGGGCTGTCTGTTTAGTCTGCGGAGATGCCCACAAATCCGCTTACTGCACTACAAACAAGGACAGTACCGTGAAGAAATGTGGAAACTGCGGAGGCAACCATACGGCAAACTACGTCAAAAACTACGCCAGACGTCTTCTTCGCCAAAGCTGCGAGATCCTCATTCGGTCCACTAAACACCACCAACGGCTTCTCCTATGCCGATCTGGAAGGGAAATTCCCATTCAGCCTAACTCTCAAAGCGCTCAACAGGCCCCAGAACAGCCACACAGCAAAATGGAAACTATGATGCTTACCCTCCAACAAAGTATGATGGAGCTTATGTCATTCATAAAAACGACCATGCAAACGCTTGTTCAAAACCAGAACAAGGTGATACAGCTGCTCGTAGCACAACAGTCTAAATAATCTATGCAGGCGCTACGAATATCAATGTGGAATGCCAATGGTGTGTCACGGCATAAACTAGAATTGTCGCAATTCTTGACCGAAAACCATATTGACGTTATGCTACTGGTGGAACCGCATCTTACAAGCAAATACAACTTTCATATAAGAGGCTACACAATCTACCGCACAGATTATCCAGATGGGAAAGCCCACGGCGGAACTGGAGTTCTAATCAGAGAACGCATTAAACATCATTTTCACAAAAGGTTTGTAACAAACTTCTTGCAGTCCACATCGATACAAATTCAGTCAAGCGACGAAATCCTTTCAATCGCTGCCGTTTACTGCCCTCCTCGTTTCTCAATCTCGGAAGGACAATTTATGACAATTTAAGGCAATTGTACAATGCAATTATAAATGTGAAAAATAAACTGGACTACGTTTCCCCTGGATGTCCCAAATACTGGCCAACCGACTAAAGAAAACTCCAAGACCTTATTGATTTTGCAGTGACAAAAAACATACCTCGCAATCTAATAAGTGCCAAAGCAGTCTCGGACTTATCATCAGACCACTCGCCTGTGCTTCTAACGCTTCTTCAAAGCCCAGAAATAACCGAACACCCCTTCAGCCTGACGACGCCAAAAACGAACTGGCTAAAATACAAAAAGTTCGTAAGTGCCCACATAGAACTCGCCCCGGAGTTTAACATGGAATCGGACGTCGACTACACTACGAGCGCCCTGGAAGAAGTTTTCGTTACGGCAGCTAAAATCTCTACTCCCCATGGGCAAGAAGTACACCGAAACAAATACTTCAAATCTAATCAGCAAATCGAACAGCTCGTGCGAGAAAAGAGGCGCACGCGTCGTGATTGGCAAAACAGCAGATCACCAGCTTTAAAACAACGCCTTAAGGAAGCAACCCGATCATTCGACCAGGCCCTTCACCCACAGGAAGAAAATGCACAGCTAAGGTACATCCAGAATCTGTCGCCAACAAGCACAAAGTACACCCTGTGGAGGGCCCACCCAAATCTTAGCGCCCCAATTGAAACGACCACCCCGATAAGAAACTCTTCGGGATGCTGGGCTCGCAGCGACGAAGACCGAGTTGAAACATTCGCCACACATCTCCAAAGTGTCTTCCAGCCAAACAAAGCCTCAAATCCATTCCTCCCGCCAGTAATTCAGCAAGAGTCCTCCCCTCAGCCAGCCGCACCGTCATTCCGGCCCAACAAAATCGGAAAAGTCATAAGAGGGCTAAAACCAAAAAACGTTCCGGGTGGTGACCTTTTGACCCCAAAGATGCTAATCGAACTTCCAAAATGCGCTATAGCAAACTATTTAATGGAATCATTAATCTTGGCTATTTCCCAAAAAACTGGAAGAAATCCATAATTATAATGATACCGAAGCCTGGAAAAGACCACACAATTCCGTCATCATACAGACCAATAAGCCTTCTATCTTGTTTGTCTAAATTGTTTGAAAAATGCTTGTTAACTCGCATAATACCACACCTGGAAGCTTGCAATATTATCCCGGCACACCGATTTGGCTTCCGAAGAAACCATGGAACCATCGAACAAGTGAACAGATTAACATCCGAAATTCGCTCACCCTTCGAACAGCGAGAATACTGCAGCGCTATTTTCCTTGACGTATCTCAAGCTTTCGACCGAGTTTGGCTCATCGGACTCATGCACAAAATTAAAACGTACTTGCCAACATACACCCACAAGCTACTAGAATCATACCTCTACAATAGGGTATTCTCAGTGAGATGCAACGCAGCTACTTCCACAACGAAGCTGGAGTTCCACAAGGAAGCGCACTCGGCCCGTGTCTGTATGTTTTGTATACTTCGGATATTCCTACGAGCGCACAACTAACAACGTCAACGTTCGCCGATGATACCGCTATCCTTAGTCGCTCCAGATGCCCAACGCAGGCAACAACCCAACTGGCTAATCATCTCACAATAGTGGAAAGGTGGCTGTCCGACTGGCGCATTAAAATAAACGAACAAAAGTGTAAACATATAACGTTTACTCTTAATAGACAAACATGCCCTCCGCTTTTACTAAACGGTATGCAGATCCCTCAAGCTAACGAAGTAACGTACCTTGGCGTACACCTTGATAGGCGACTTACCTGGCGTAAGCACATCGAATGCAAAAAGATGCACCTAAAACTGAAAGCCAGCAGCCTCCACTGAATCATAAACTCACGATCGCCACTGTGCCTGGACTACAAGTCTTGTAGATCTTCACGACAAAAATCTTGAGAACTATTACAGGGGCACCTTGGTATGTTCGCAACGAAAACATCCACCGGGATCTAGGCATCCTCGCAGTGAAAGACGAAATCCAGAAGCAAAAAGAGTCATACAAAGAAAAACTGTTTTCGCACCCAAATTTTCTCGCTTGGGGATTGACTTGGGCTTCTAGCGTATCCAGCCTGAGACTCAACGGCCTCCCAACCCAGCAATCGATTTGTAGGGCCGTCTAACTCTGTACCAGTCAAAATGATTGTTAGTTAAATTAAAAATATAAGATTTGATACACCTCTTGTTAGCCTCGCAAAGAGAAGATTGAAGAAATAAAAGCAAAGTTTAAAATAAAAAAAAAGGAAAGAAGAACAGGAAAGAGATGTTATAGAGTAAAGATCATTGTAGTTCGAACATAAGAAAACAAAAGGTTCGTGCTGCATATGTCGAACTACAACGGCTGAGGAACAGAGGACTGAAATTTCTATTCCTTCAATTGGGAATGTTAAAATGGAAGCGTGTTAGTAAATGCTGGCTATCTATATCCCCATTATTAACCATTGAGGAAAAACTAGAGAGTTCGTTAAAGCCGGGGGCAAGTCATATTCCATATGAAAAGAATCAATAATAACGGGCCAAGATGACTTCCTTGAGGGACGCCAGATGAAGCACGGACCAAACGGGAATATATGTTTTTAAATAAAACTCTTTGTGTTCTTCCATCTTAGTAGCTAGAAATACACGTTAAGAGGTCTGTAGAGAATCCCAGCATATTCAGTTTACTCATCAAAAGTGATCGATTATCTGAATCAAATCCTTTGCTAAAGTCTGTGTAAATAACATCTGACCCTTAGAAGATCAGATAAAAAGCTATTCTCGGAGAAAGACGGAGAGAAAATAAGATTTGCTGATTGAATGTTGTATGCGTAAGGCTGATCAGTCAATTTAAACGGAGAACAAGTTGTTTGAAAATTTTCTGCGAATAGATCAGCCTGAATAATGGCCTGATCAGAGGTCGCAAATGAATTTTCAAACGTAAGCAGAGGTGTAAAAGATCCGGCAGCGGCAAATATAATTCCTGTAACATTCAGCGTTATGCACGGTAAAATTTGACCTACTGCAGGATTTTTAATATTTAAGTCTATTCTATTTTTAGAATTTTGTAGGTTAGTGAGGCACCTAGTAAACCAAGCAGGATTTGTTGAAGCTGACGAATATTTCCATGGCACACATGAGTCAAAAAATGTATTTAAGTACAGCAACATTTTTCTAAGGGGACATTAAGATCGGTGCATGCCAGAATATCGGACCAATCATATGTATCGATAAAGCTATTATGCTATATAATGGAGACATCTGATCAATACCAGGAATGGTTTTAAAACTTTTTTTTTACGCAACTAGGCTGATGTTCTTGGACAAAAATGTTCTCTGGTCAAAAACTGGGTGAAGAAATCGTCTTGAAAATCAACGCAGGCACACGGATCTTGAAAGAAGACTTGCGCCTTACATAATTATATTTAAATTTTGCTATGTCCTCCGCCTATATATCTGCTTTTGTTTTGATATAAGCCGAGAAATAAATCTCTGAAGCATCAGGGGCAAGCCGAGAAATAAATATATGTTTCGATGGAGGAATCACCTGTAAGGGTTTTGGTGTTGCAGGAACGAGAACTGCAGCAACAGTCGGTGCCGGTGGTCCGGATTGTGGAATACCCTTTTGGGTGACTCTGATGGGGGTTTCATTTACTAGGACCTATGGTATCACTTGAAGGGATACCATGGAGCACATATCAGACAATTTCTCATTTTCCTTGAGAAAGTCGGACAGCGAATTGTTCTCAGTTTTAGCCCTTGGGGTGGCCAAAGACATAAGTGGCTGCGTTATTGGCGGCTGAGCAGGCTAAGGCGGATCCCAAACATAGGATTTCTTACGCTTAGGGGACTCATTTAGCAGCTGAAGGCCGCTAAGCTGAGTGTCAAGCGCACAGAGCTGGTCATTGATTTTACGAAAACCAGTGATAAACTCTTTAAATCCATTCTTAGTCTGTCTCATGAACGTCCTCATTTCGTCTTGGACAGCACGACAATTTTCACAACAATAATGTAAACCAGACCTACGAAAAATGGCATCCGAAAATTAGACAGTGAACCCGGCACACTTGGCGTGTACGACGTTTTCACATAGCCAGCAATGGTAGGCTGGGATGAGGAGGTTGTCTTGTTACAAGACTTCATAGCACAGACAAGATTAAATTCCATATTTTTAATCAATAACAAACAAAATTAATAAATAAAAAGTTAAAAAACACTATACCTTGAACCACTGTGCCAAATAGGAAGATGAAGTGGGAGCTTTGGAGAGTGCAAAGGAAAAATTCAGAAATAGAGATAAGACGGGGAAGAAGTAGAGCTGAGCTTTGCTTGGAATTGAATTGAAACAATGTATTAGGAATTAATTCCTAATGAATTAATTCGCCTCCAAATATACCGCAACACACGCGAAGCGATACGGTTTAAGGTAAAACTGAAGTTTCTCAAAAAATTCAATTGTCAAGCAAGTAAGCATCGGTTTACCAATAATTATCATAAACGCAGTGGGCACAAAAAAAACACGACCGTTCGCTTAGAAAGAAGAGAGAAAATGAAACAAACCAGTGAGACACGCTCAAAACATCTTATATCCCTTTTGTGACGAAAAATGAAATATAGGTATACGACTACACAAAACACTACATGTGTAGTACACTACACAAAACAGGAAAGAAGAGCATCGGGCGTAGCCAAAGTTGATTTACCCTTGAAATTAGGATAGGCTATCGCTAAATATGAAAGTTTTGCTATAAAACTATAAAATAAAACTATTTTCTATAATTTAATAGGATACCAAATTTAAAAAATGTACCCAAGATTCTATCTTTAACAAGAAAGGAAAGGTAACTTCGGGCGGAGCCGGAGTTTATATACCCTTGCAGTTAAAACCGGATATATATCGCAAACATCGGATATAGTTGGCCGATCCTTATGGGAATAGGAATATATAATCCAATTTATTACAATACAAAATCAAAAAAAAGTCCCAAACTTCTATCTTCAAAAATACGAAAGTTGATATTTCTACCAAATACCATTTCCGATCGTTCAGTTATATGGCAGCTATGGGATATAGTCGGCCGATCCTAATGAAATTTGGTAGGTTGGATCAACTGACTAAAAAAAGAATCTGTATTAAATTCCAGCTTTCTATCTTCAAAAACACGAAAGTTGGGTCATTTCCGATCGTTCAGTTATATGGCAGCTATAGGATATAGTCGGCCGATCCTTATGAAATTTGGCATGACGTAAAGTTTTGCCAAAAATAGCTCTCATGTCAAATTTGAACTCTCTAACTCTAAAAACACCAAAGTAATACCATTTCCGATCAATCAGTTATATGGCAGCTATAGGATATAGTCGGCCGATCCGGGCCGTTCCGACTTATATACTGCGTGCAAAGGAAAGAAGGGTGTGTGCAAAGTTTCAAGACGATAGCTTTAAAACTGAGAGACTAGTTCGCGTAGAAACAGACAGACGGACAGACAGACAGACGGACAGACGGACAGACGGACATGCTCATATCAACTCAGGAGGTGATCCTGATCAAGAATATATATACTTTATAGGATCGGAGATGTCTCCTTCACTGCGTTGCACACTTTTGACCAAAATTATAATACCCTCTGCAAGGGTATAAAAATATTAAAGTGTAGTCACTTCCGATCGTTCAGTTAAACGGAAGCTACCATATAGGATGCAGAAAGCCGATCCTCATGAAATTTGGTAGATCAGATCAATGGGCAAAGGTAGAATCTGTAGGAAGTTCCAACTGAAGAGAGACTAGTCTCCCCGTTTTGAAGCTATAGCTTTCAAACTTGGAACATACCCTTATTTTCTTTCCTCTCTCATTTATATAGTTTACTTTTTTTTTTGCACGTTCAAAATAAAAATATATGTTGTTTGAGTAGCTTTGTACATCAATACTGATTTTTTTTGTGCGAGGCTTGCGGAGTCGTCACCGGTATTGAAGCTTAAAATTCACCGGTTAGTTCAATCAATTTTAGAAAAGACATTGATTTCCAAACTATTCTACTCATAATCTATACGAACAAATCAAAATTAAGCCAAATCGGTTATTTAAGGTAATTTTTGGACCCATATTTTAAAAAAAACTATTAACATTTTATTATAACCTTGCAGAGGGTATTATAATTTTGTCCAAAAGTGTGCAACGCAGTGAAGGAGACATCTCCGACCCTATAAAGTATATATATTCTTGATCAGGATCACCTCCTGAGTTGATATGAGCATGTCCGTCTGTCCGTCTGTCTGTACGTCTGTCTGTCTGTTTCTACGCGAACTAGTCTCTCATTTTTGAAGCTATCGTCTTGAAACTTTGCACACACCCTTCTTTTCTTTGCACGCAGTATATAAGTCGGAACGGCCCGGATCGGCCAACTATATCCTATAGCTGCCATATAACTGATTGATCGGAAATGGTATAACTTTGGTGTTTTTAGAGTTAGAGAGTTCAAATTTGACACGACAGCTATTTTTGGCAAACCATTACGACATGTCAAATTTCATAAGGATCGGCCGACTATATCTTATGGCTGCCATATAACTGAACGATCAAAATGACCCAACTTTCGTGTTTTTGAAGATAGAAAGTTGAATAGAAACTTAATACAGATTCTATTTTTGGTCAGTTGATCCACCCTACCAAATTTCATTAGGATCGGCCGACTATATCCTACAGCTGCCATATAACTGAACGATCGGAAATGGTACTTGGTAGAAATATCAACTTCCGTATTTTTGAAGATAAAAGCTTGGGACTTTTTTTAGATTTTTTATTTTAGTTAATTAGTTTTAATATGAAGTAATCATAAGGATCGGCCAACTATATCCGATGTTTGCGATATATATCCGGTTT
Source organism: Drosophila bipectinata (assembly GCF_030179905.1). NCBI lineage: Eukaryota > Metazoa > Arthropoda > Insecta > Diptera > Drosophilidae > Drosophila > Drosophila bipectinata. The sequence goes on along the minus strand of NC_091740.1, from coordinate 12,816,052 downwards.
TAACTGCAAGGGTATATAAACTTCGGCTCCGCCCGAAGTTAGCTTTTCTTTCTTGTTTTTCTTCCCTACAGGATTGCTTTAGTTACTATAGTTCCAAAACTAACAAGATTCTTTACTGCATTGTGGGTTGTACAGTTTCGATAAATAAACAAATTTAAATAAATTGTTTGTTGCAAAAATGAATCTGTTTTTTGAGTCTGCATTTACTCGAAGGAAGCTCTTTTTGAGCCAAAGCGCGGTTGTCCTTTTTGAAACTCTTAAAGCTTTAAGAGCTTCCTTTGCATAGAAAACAATCCTGTGAGTAAAGCGAAGGACCCATAGTAGGACTCTCCTCGAGTGGCTCTCCTTGTAAATAAAACACCCCGGGCAGCTGGCGGGTATCCGCGCCCTAATCGACACCAACGATAGTAGCCTCACATACTTTCCTCTTCCACACCTTTGTACCTACCCATCCCCATTCACTTGCTATCCCAAAACACTATCTCGCTCCGGGTCGGAGTAAAATGTTACTCGAGTCAAGAGTCAAGAGTCAGCCTGCTGGGGGGCCCAGCTAGAAATTCTGTCCAGTCGTTAACGGAGTGCTCGTGGTACCTGGCGGTTCTTTGGGCTCTAAAAAGCCGGGGGTGAAGCCAAGACAAGCCAAGTCATCATCCGGGCAAGTGCAGGGAGTATTTCAAGGATCAGGATCGGGGGCAGGGGGGGGGAGTAAAGACCAAAAGCCTAGACACTGTACAGAAAAACTACTACACGTACCAGCTGAAAAGCAGTAAGGGCCTACAAGTGGTAAAATGAATCCAACCCGATTTTATCTCCGCGGAAAAAAACCGCCCTTAAAGAAAAGGGCTTCGCCGCCAAGAATGTTATTAACATTCTAAATAAAGATAAAAAGCCACAACCCCTCTTCAAGGTTGACCTCGAGCCAGAAAGCAGGTCGTAGAAGAAGAACGAAGTCCACCCAATCTACAACCTGCAATATCTTTTGCACCGGAAAATCACTGTTGAAGAGCCACATAAACGCAACGGTCCAGTGCAATGCACTAATTGTCAAGAGTATGGACACACAAAGTCTTTCTGCACACTCCGGGCTGTCTGTGTAGTCTGCGGAGATGCCCACAAATCCGCTTACTGCACTACAAACAAGGACAGTACCGTGAAGAAATGTGGAAACTGCGGAGGCAACCATACGGCAAACTACGTCAAAAACTATGCCAGACGTCTTCTTCGCCAAAGCTGCGAGATCCTCATTCGGTCCACTAAACACCACCAACGGCTTCTCCTATGCCGATCTGGAAGGGAAATTCCCATTCAGCCTAACTCTCAAAGCGCTCAACAGGCCCCAGAACAGCCACACAGCAAAATGGAAACTATGATGCTTACCCTCCAACAAAGTATGATGGAGCTTATGTCATTCATAAAAACGACCATGCAAACGCTTGTTCAAAACCAGAACATGGTGATACAGCAGCTCGTAGCACAACAGTCTAAATAATCTATGCAGGCGCTACGAATATCAATGTGGAATGCCAATGGTGTGTCACGGCATAAACTAGAATTGTCGCAATTCTTGACCGAAAACCATATTGACGTTATGCTACTGGTGGAACCGCATCTTACAAGCAAATACAACTTTCATATAAGAGCCTACACAATCTACCGCACAGATCATCCTGATGGGATAGCCCACGGCGGAACTGGAGTTCTGGAGTGTTCCCGTTTACTGCCCTCCTCGTTTCTCAATCTCGGAAGACAATTTATGGACTTCTACAATTCACTTGGGGATCGTTTTATAGCCGCAAGGGGCTACAACGCCAAACATACGCACAAAGGATCACGTCTAGTGACTCCCAAAGTAAAGCAATTGTACAATGCAATTATAAATGTGAAAAATAAACTGGACTACGTTTCCGCTGGAAGTTCCACCCACTGGCCAACAGGCTCACGCAAGCTCCCAGACCTTATAAATTTTGCGGTGACAAAAAACATACCTCGCAGTCTAATAAGTGCCAAAGCCGTCTCGGACTTTTTATCTAACACTTATCATCTTATCATCTAACACTTCTTCAAAGCCCAGCAATAACCGAACACCCCTTCAGCCTGACGAGTGAGTGAGTACGTAAGTGCCCACATAGAACTCGCCCCGGAGTTTGAAATGGAATCGGACATCGACTACACTACGAGAGCCCTGGAAGAAGTACTCGTTACGGCAGCTAAAATCTCTACTCCTCATAGGAAACAATGTTGATCGAAACAAATACTTTAAATCTAACCAGCAAATCGAGTACCCCCTGCGAAGGTCCCACCCAAATTTTAGCACCCCAATTGAAACGACCACCCCGACATGAAACTCTTCGGGATGCTGGGCTCGCAGCGACGAAGACCGACCTGAAACATTCGCCACACATCTCCAAAGTGTCTTCCAGCCAAACAAAGCCTCAAATCCATTCCTCCCGCCAGTAATTCAGCAAGAATCCTCCCCTCAGCCAGCCGCACCATCATTTCGGCCCAACAAAATCGAAACAGTCATAAAAGGGCTAAAACCAAAAAACGTTCCGGGTGGTGACCTTTTGACCCCAAAGATGCTAATCGAACTTCCAAAATGCGCTATAGCAAACTATTTAATGGAATCATTAATCTTGGCTATTTCCCAAAAAACTGGAAGAAATCCATAATTATAATGATACCGAAGCCTGGAAAAGACCACACAATTCCGTCATCATACAGACCAATAAGCCTTCTATCTTGTTTGTCTAAATTGTTTGAAAAATGCTTGTTAACACGCATAATACCACACCTGGAAGCTTGCAATATTATCCCGGCACACCGATTTGGCTTCCGAAGAAACCATGGAACCATCGAACAAGTGAACAGATTAACATCCGAAATTCGCTCAGCCTTCGAACAGCGAGAATACTGCAGCGCTATTTTCCTTGACGTATCTCAAGCTTTCGACCGAGTTTGGCTCATCGGACTCATGCACAAAATTAAAACGTATTTGCCAACATACACCCACAAGCTACTAGAATCATACCTCTACAATAGGGTATTCTCAGTGAGATGCAACGCAGCTACTTCCACAACGAAGTTGGAGTTCCACAAGGAAGCGCACTCGGCCCGTGTCTGTATGTTTTGTATACTTCGGATATTCCTACGAGCGCACAACTAACAACGTCAACGTTCGCCGATGATACCGCTATCCTTAGTCGCTCCAGATGCCCAACGCAGGCAACAACCCAACTGGCTAATCATCTCACAATAGTGGAAAGGTGGCTGTCCGACTGGCGCATTAAAATAAACGAACAAAAGTGTAAACATATAACGTTTACTCTTAATAGACAAACATGCCCTCCGCTTTTACTAAACGGTATGCAGATCCCTCAAGCTAACGAAGTAACGTACCTTGGCGTACACCTTGATAGGCGACTTACCTGGCGTAAGCACATCGAATGCAAAAAGATGCACCTAAAACTGAAAGCCAGCAGCCTCCACTGAATCATAAACTCACGATCGCCACTGTGCCTGGACTGCAAGTCTTGTAGATCTTCACGACAAAAATCTTGAGAACTATCACAGGGGCACCTTGGTATGTTCGCAACGAAAACATCCACCGGGATCTAGACATGTGAAAGACGAAATCCAGAAGCAAAAAGAGTCATACAAAGAAAAACTGTTTTCGCACCCAAATTTTCTCGCTTGGGGATTGACTTGGGCTTCTAGCGTATCCAGCCTGAGACGCAACGGCCTCCCAACCCAGCAATCGATTTGTAGGGCCGTCTAACTCTGTACCAGTCAAAATGATTGTTAGTTAAATTAAAAATATAAGATTTGATACACCTCTTGTTAGCCTCGCAAAGAGAAGATTCAAGAAATAAAAGCAAAGTTTAAAATAAAAAAAAAAGGAAAGAAGAACAGGAAAGAGATGTTATAGAGTAAAGATCATTGTAGTTCGAACATAAGAAAACAAAAGGTTCGTGCTGCATATGTCGAACTACAACGGCTGAGGAACAGAGGACTGAAATTTCTATTCCTTCAATTGGGAATGTTAAAATGGAAGCGTGTTAGTAAATGCTGGCTATCTATATCCCCATTATTAACCATTGAGGAAAAACTAGAGAGTTCGTTAAAGCCGGGGGCAAGTCATATTCCATATGAAAAGAATCAATAATAACGGGCCAAGATGACTTCCTTGAGGGACGCCAGATGAAGCACGGACCAAACGGGAATATATGTTTTTAAATAAAACTCTTTGTGTTCTTCCATCTTAGTAGCTAGAAATACACGTTAAGAGGTCTGTAGAGAATCCCAGCATATTCAGTTTACTCATCAAAAGTGAGCGATTATCTGAATCAAATCCTTTGCTAAAGTCTGTGTAAATAACATCTGTGTTACATCCTTTTTGAAAGCCATCTATGACAAAGGATGTCAACTCCAAGTTCGTGTTCGAAGAGCAAAGATGTTGAAAATGAGGATAAATTAATTTTTCAAATAACTTTGGAATCGCCAAAGATAAGTTAAAAAGTCTAAGAATAGGATTGCACAGAGCCCTGGCACAGTATCCATCGGGGCCTGGCGAACAAATGGGTTTGACCCTTAGAAGATCAGATAAAAAGCTATTCTCGGAGAAAGACGGAGAGAAAATAAGATTTGCTGATTGAATGTTGTATGCGGAAGGCTGATCAGTCAATTTAAACGGAGAACAAGTTGTTTGAAAATTTTCTGCGAATAGATCAGCCTGAATAATGGCCTGATCAGAGGTCGCAAATGAATTTTCAAACGTAAGCAGAGGTGGAAAAGATCCAGCGTTATGCACGGTAAAATTTGACCTACAAAAATGTTATCTGGTCAAAAACTGGGTGAAGAAATCGTCTTGAAAATCAACGCAGGCACACGGATCTTGAAAGAAGACTTGCGCCTTACATAATTATATTTAAATTTTGCTATGTCCTCCGCCTATATATCTGCTTTTGTTTTGATATAAGCCGAGAAATAAATCTCTGAAGCATCAGGGGCAAGCCGAGAAATAAATATATGTTTCGATGGAGGAATCACCTGTAAGGGTTTTGGTGTTGCAGGAACGAGAACTGCAGCAACAGTCGGTGCCGGTGGTCCGGATTGTGGAATACCCTTTTGGGTGACTCTGATGGGGGTTTCATTTACTAGGACCTATGGTATCACTTGAAGGGATACCATGGAGCACATATCAGACAATTTCTCATTTTCCTTGAGAAAGTCGGACAGCGAATTGTTCTCAGTTTTAGCCCTTGGGGTGGCCAAAGACATAAGTGGCTGCGTTATTGGCGGCTGAGCAGGCTAAGGCGGATCCCAAACATAGGATTTCTTACGCTTAGGGGACTCATTTAGCAGCTGAAGGCCGCTAAGCTGAGTGTCAAGCGCACAGAGCTGGTCATTGATTTTACGAAAACCAGTGATAAACTCTTTAAATCCATTCTTAGTCTGTCCCATGAACGTCGTCATTTCGTCTTGGACAGCACGACAATTTTCACAACAATAATGTAAACCAGACCTACGAAAAATGGCATCCGAAAATTAGACAGTGAACCCGGCACACTTGGCGTGTACGACGTTTTCACATAGCCAGCAATGGTAGGCTGGGATGAGGAGGTTGTCTTGTTACAAGACTTCATAGCACAGACAAGATTAAATTCCATATTTTTAATTAATAACAAACAAAATTAATAAATAAAAAGTTAAAAAACACTATACCTTGAACCACTGTGCCAAATAGGAAGATGAAGTGGGAGCTTTGGAGAGTGCAAAGGAAAAATTCAGAAATAGAGATAAGACGGGGAAGAAGTAGAGCTGAGCTTTGCTTGGAATTGAATTGAAACAATGTATTAGGAATTAATTCCTAATGAATTAATTCGCCTCCAAATATACCGCAACACACGCGAAGCGATACGGTTTAAGTTAAAACTGAAGTTTCTCAAAAAATTCAATTGTCAAGCAAGTAAGCATCGGTTTACCAATAATTATCATAAACGCAGTGCGCACAAAAAAAACACGACCGTTCGCTTAGAAAGAAGAGAGAAAATGAATGAAAGTCATAAAACCAGTGACAAACCAGTGAGACACGCTCAAAACATCTTATATCCCTTTTGTGACGAAAAATGAAATATAGGTATACGACTACACAAAACACTACATGTGTAGTACACTACACAAAACAGGAAAGAAGAGCATCGGGCGTAGCCAAAGTTGATTTACCCTTGAAATTAGGATAGGCTATCGCTAAATATGAAAGTTTTGCTATAAAACTATAAAATAAATCTATTTTCTATAATTTAATAGGATACCAAATTTAAAAAATGTACCCAAGATTCTATCTTTAAAAATATTAAAGTGTAGTCACTTCCGATCGTTCAGTTAAACGGAAGCTACCATATAGGATGCAGAAAGCCGATCCTCATGAAATTTGGTAGATCAGATCAATGGGCAAAGGTAGAATCTGTAGGAAGTTCCAACTGAAGAGAGACTAGTCTCCCCGTTTTGAAGCTATAGCTTTCAAACTTGGAACATACCCTTATTTTCTTTCCTCTCTCATTTATATAGTTTACTTTTTTTTTTGCACGTTCAAAATAAAAATATATGTTGTTTGAGTAGCTTTGTACATCAATACTGATTTTTTTTGTGCGAGGCTTGCGGAGTCGTCACCGGTATTGAAGCTTAAAATTCACCGGTTAGTTCAATCAATTTTAGAAAAGACATTGATTTCCAAACTATTCTACTCATAATCTATACGAACAAATCAAAATTAAGCCAAATCGGTTATTTAAGGTAATTTTTGGACCCATATTTTAAAAAAAACTATTAACATTTTATTATAACCTTGCAGAAGGTATTATAATTTTGTCCAAAAGTGTGCAACGCAGTGAAGGAGACATCTCCGACCCTATAAAGTATATATATTCTTGATCAGGATCACCTCCTGAGTTGATATGAGCATGTCCGTCTGTCCGTCTGTCTGTACGTCTGTCTGTCCGTCTGTCTGTCTGTTTCTACGCGAACTAGTCTCTCATTTTTGAAGCTATCGTCTTGAAACTTTGCACACACCCTTCTTTTCTTTGCACGCAGTATATAAGTCGGAGCGGCCCGGATCGGCCAACTATATCCTATAGCTGCCATATAACTGATTGATCGGAAATGGTATAACTTTGGTGTTTTTAGAGTTAGAGAGTTCAAATTTGACACGAGAGCTATTTTTGGCAAACTATTACGACATGTCAAATTTCATAAGGATCGGCCGACTATATCTTATGGCTGCCATATAACTGAACGATCAAAATGACCCAACTTTCGTGTTTTTGAAGATAGAAAGTTGAAACTTAATACATTCTATTTTTGGTCAGTTGATCCACCCTACCAAATTTCATTAGGATCGGCCGACTATATCCTACAGCTGCCATATAACTGAACGATCGGAAATGGTACTTGGTAGAAATATCAACTTCCGTATTTTTGAAGATAAAAGTTTGGGACTTTTTTTAGATTTTTTATTTTAGTTAATTAGTTTTAATATGAAGTAATCATAAGGATCGGCCAACTATATCCGATGTTTGCGATATATATCCGGTTTTAACTGCAAGGGTATATAAACTTCGGCTCCGCCCGAAGTTAGCTTTTCTTTCTTGTTTTTCTTCCCTACAGGATTGCTTTAGTTACTATAGTTCCAAAACTAACAAGATTCTTTACTGCACTGTGGGTCGTACAGTTTCGAATGAATCTGTTTTTTGAGTCTGCATTTACTCGAAGGAAGCTCTTTTTGAGCCAAAGCGCGGTTGTCCTTTTTGAAACTCTTAAAGCTTTAAGAGCTTCCTTTGCATAGAAAACAATCCTAAAAGTGAGGCTTGGCGAAGCGAAAGGCATCCCCGCGGATAACAATAATACGCAATACTTGTGCTTCAAGTTATTGCCTGCAAGCACGAGGCTGATCAACGTTACTTCCACCACCAATTTGATGCCTCGCTTGGCAGAACACTCTACGCTCTTCCAGATTGTAAGATGACTTCAAGAATGACTAGCTTGGGGCTACCGAACGACTCGCAGCTTGCAGATACGGCATTTCCTGGAACGTCAGCTGTGAGTAAAGCGAAGGGCCCATAGTAGGACTCTCCTCGAGTGGCCCTCCTTGTAAATAAAACACCCCGGGCAGCTGGCGGGTATCCGCGCCCTAATCGACACCAACGATAGTAGCCTCACATACTTTCCTCTTCCACACCTTTGTACCTACCCATCCCCATTCACTTGCTATCCCAAAACACTATCTCGCTCCGGGTCGGAGTAAAATGTTACTCGAGTCAAGAGTCAAGAGTCAGCCTGCTGGGGGGCCCAGCTAGAAATTCTGTCCAGTCGTTAACGGAGTGCTCGTGGTACCTGGCGGTTCTTTGGGCTCTAAAAAGCCGGGGGTGAAGCCAAGACAAGCCAAGTCATCATCCGGGCAAGTGCAGGGAGTATTTCAAGGATCAGGATCGGGGGCAGGGGGGGAAGTAAAGACCAAAAGCCTAGCCGCAAGGATCAGGATCGGGGGCAGGGGGAGAAGTAAAGACCAAAAGCCTAGCCGCAAGGCAGAAGGGGCGGTGAAGGGCGCAGCGTCGCCGCGACCTGGAAAGGCAAAATCAACGTGGAACGTTACTGTTCGCGTAACGGCAGCGTCAGCGTTGTTTAGAAAATGCGTAAAGGAGAAACAACCTGGAACTTAACGGTTCTCGGAGTCGTTCCTATACTGGCGCCACAGAAATTACCAATTTGTACGAGGAAAAGGGGGCGTGGCCCCCTGTAAAATGTATAATGTACAATAAAGCCTATTGGAGCGAATCAGAACGAGTCGTTTTGAAAGCTGGTAGTTTGAGCTGAAGGACCGTCTCTGGAGAGTCCAATAGCCCAAAAGAAGTAGAGTAAACAAGACGAGCGGAAAAGGGACCCGTAGCAGGACGGTTCCCCTAAAGCCCAGGGAGTCGAGTTGGGCCCGACCACGACCATTCCCGACCACGTCAGATAACCTTGCCGCGAAGCGAGTAAACGGACCGGTCTGACGTACACCTTACCGACTCCTTAATCGTGATAAAAAGGCGTGATCTTGCGGGACAAGGATAGGCCGACTCGTGCACTCAAGCCCAGTGAAGAAACCGATCGGGGACATCTTATGGCTTTTATAAACAATATTTTCAATCTCTGCATTTGGCCTTGTCTATGTCTTTGGCTCAATTATCCAACCCGTATATCCAGGCCACTTATGGCTTTCCACTTATGGATTTTAGAAACAGTATTTTCAAACTGTGCATTCGCATTCGGCTTTGTCGTTGGCTATGAGGTCCGATCTCGGTTCCCCACAAACAAATCAAAATTAAAAGTAAACATCAGCTTCCCTCCGAAGGCCAATCAATTGCGCCTTTTGCGTTTCAAGTACCCACCAAATTGCATCGATCAGCTTAATCGAATTTCACAATGAGATGCGACATTTTCATCTTAAGCCTTTAATCTAAACACAACTCATAGCCGAGGTTCTTTGGATAAGATTTAGAATTAAGAAGGCAATCCTATTTTGACCGAGACCGCGAACGGTTGACGGAAAATATTTAAGAAAATCGAAAGTGTCTTGTAATAATTCAGTTTAATAAATAAAGGTTCAACACCAAGTTGTATAATTTAAAATAAATTTAAACATTCACCATCTAACAACAAATTTAACTGGCGTATGCAAGCACAATTCACATGCAGAACAACTAAAATTTAAAAGCAATCGGCGTTTTAAGTGATGTCGACTGAAATATACCATGTTCCTTTCTCAGTATATTGTTTTTCATGATTCGTAAAAATATGTATAGAAAAAACATTTTACTGTAAACACTAAATCTTATTTCTAAATAAATTTAAAGTGTATGCTGAAATATTAAAAAATATAATATAAAATATAATATAATTTATTTCGTCACTTCACCCAATAACGAATACTCGAATTTTGTTAGGGTAGACAGCCTGAAAAGTTAGAAAAATCAAATCAAATCAATCAATCGAAACGAAATCGCACGCACACATACACCCGTGTAGATAGATCGAAGATCAATCGAAGCGCACCCCAACCTTCTTAATCGCGCTCCTGTCAGAGACTGATAAACAGAAGGCATTCAATGAGAATATGAGCGTAAAATCAATGAACGATGGGCGTAAGAAATAGAGTAAGAACTCGCTCTGGGGCCTGCTGAGGCCTGTCGCAAGAAATTTTTGCGTCCATTTTCGTTGTATGAAATGGGTTGTCTATATGCTGTATGGTTAGTGGACGAAGTCAATAAAACAATGACCTTTCTAATAAACAAAACCATAATGACATACGGAAAGGACAGTGTAAATATCAAAGAAACAAACAAATAAATAAAGAGCAATGCTCTACGAGTATTTATATCCATCTCTTCTATTTCTATTTCAGAAAGAGGATCTATTTCAGAAACTCTTTCCTCATTAAATCCAATTAAATCAAACAATTTTCGTGCTCAATTCGCAAACAGGTTTAATGGATTTAAAAATGAAAATAAATATCGGGGAAATAACTTACGATTTGATCAAATACGACAAAATAATAATACCACTAAAATGAGAGATAATTTAAATCATAACCAAGATAATAATTGGGCACAAAAGGAATATTTTTGGCAAAATAATAATCAAAATATCAATCAAAGCAACAAGCTATCGAGCCAATGGATGTTGATCCACCGATTCAACTCCAGAATAAACCTAATAACAATCAGCAGCCGAATCATAGTTGGCAGGCAAATAATAATCAAGGAAGATATAATAATTGGCAAGTAAACGATAATCAAGATAGATATAATAATAATTATTACCAAAATAAAAATCGTTCAAATTTCTATATCACAAATCAAAACAGAAAGCAAACTCAAGCTCAAAAAACGGAATCAGATGAAACAGAAAGTCATCCAGCTAATAAAGTAACCAGATTAAATAACAAAAATGAAGACCATTTTTTAGACCAGACCCCTACAGAGGAATGCCTTATTTAAATAGAATAGATCGAAAAACCAATAAGCAGTTAAAAATTCTAATAAATATTTTTGAATTTTTTACAATAAAAACGAGCTAACAACATACAAAAAGTATAACTATACAAATATACTAATCAATTATTAGGTATTACCTATTATAAATAAATTTGAAACAAGACAATTATTTTATGAAATCGAAGGTTTAGAATCTGATATTCCAATTGGATTAAATTTATTAAGAACAAGAAGGAAGTCGGGCTGAGCTGAAGTTTATATACCCTTGCAGTTAAAACCGGATATATATCGCAAACATCGGATATAGTTGGCCGATCCTTGTGGGAATATGAATATATAATCCAATTTATTACAATACAAAATCTAAAAAAAGTCCCAAACTTCTATGTTCTAACATACCAAAGTTGGTATTTTTACCAAAAACCATTTCCGAACGTTCAGTTATATGGCAGCAATACGATATAGTCGGCCGATGACGCAAATTATGAAATTTGGTAGGTCGGATTAACTGACCAAAAATATAATCTGTATGGCAGCTATAGGATATAGTCGGCCGATCCTTTGTCGTGCCGTATAATTCTGCCAAAAATAGCTCTCATGTCAAATTTGAACTCTCTAACTCTAAAACCACCAAAGTTATACCATTACCGATCAATCAGTTATATGACAGCTATAGGATATAGTCGGCCGATCCCGGTCGTTCCGACTTATATACTGCGTGCAAAAGAAAGAAGGGTATGTGCAAAGTTTCAAGTCGATAGCTTTAAAACTTAGAGACTAGTTCGCGTAGAAACAGACAGACAGACAGACGGACAGACGGACATGCTCATATCAACTCAGGAGGTGATCCTGATCAAGAATATATACATATACTTTATAGGGTCGGAGATGTCTCCTTCACTGCGTTGCACACTTTTGACCAAAATTATAATACCCTCTGTCAGGGTATAAAAATTGGAGCTATAATAAATATAGATAAGGGAATTTTGGAATATAATGGGAAACAGGAGAAGTTAAAATATTATGATAATGAGGAAAAAAAATGAAATATGTTTAATTGAAGAAAATAATATTCTTCCGTTAAAAGAATTTTTTGTAAAAAATATTTTGATGATAATAGTAGCGAAAACACAGATCCATTATTTGTTGAAAATCGTGAGAAAAGCTTGGGAATTAAAAATCCCGAGAACGCCAACGTAGAAATATCAGTCAATAAAAATAAAAATATCTTGGGAATTAAAAATGCTGAGAGTACCGACGAAGTAAATACCGTCAAAAATCAAATAAATAATATAGGTACCGACTAATTTGGCGGATTGAGGGAAAAAAAGTTCACTATATTGAAAAGGAGCACTCAAAGATAAATATACAAATTCCTTTTAGACATAAAGGGGAAGACATAAAGGGGGAAATAAATCGTATTCGCGATAGGCCAATATACGGGAAACAATATCCGTATGCTCTATCTGTCAACGACTTCGTAAATAGCGAAATCAGAAGAATTTTATCAGAAAAAATAATAAGGCCTAGCAGAAGCCCTTACAATTCACCACTTCTGGTGAAAGGAAGAAAGGAAAGGAAAGTCCCAAAGAAAGGAACGTCCCAAAGAAAGGAGAGAATCAAGACGGAAGCCGTAAATTAAGACTTTTCATTGATTATAAAAAATTAAATGAAAGTAACATACCTGACAAATACCCAATGCAAGACCCATCAGTAATTCTATCAAATTTGGGAAAAGCAATATATTTTTCAACAATAGATTTAGAGTCAGGATTTCATCAGATACTAATGAAAGAATCTGATGTCGAAAAAACAGCTTTTTCAACAAATAATGGAAAATACGAATTTTTAAGAATGCCATTCGGATTAAAAATACACCAAGAATCTTTCAGAGAGCAATGGACGATATTCTAAGAGAACAAATAGGGAAAACATGTCATGTCTATATGGACGACATTATAATATTCTCAAACTCAATTGAACAACACTATACAGATGTAAGCAAAATTATAAATATATTATTGAGGGCAAACATGAAAATCTCTTTAGAAAAATCTAAGTTTTTCAAACGTGAAACCCGTTTTCTAGGAACGGGTTTCTAGGATACAAGAAACAAGGGTTTCTAGGATACAAGGATATGTATCTAGGATACATTATATCCTATAACGTCACCAAGACAGACCCAGAGAAAATTGAAACCATTAGTAAATATCCGCTTTCAAAAAATATTCGGGAACTAGGAAATTTCCTAGGTATTACGGGCTATTATAAAAAATTTATTTCAAACTACGCCTACATAGCCAAGCCTCTAACAAAATATCTTGGGTCATAATGGCAAAATTTCAAAAAGAATGTCAACAAAAATGTTAATTCAGCTGGATGAACCAGCAATTAAAGCTTTTAACGAGCTGAAAGAAAATCTCATTGCTCAAGTAGAACTAGTTCAACCGGACTATAATACAAAATTTACCTTGACCACCGACGCTTCAGACGTCGCAATTGGTGCAGTTTTATCTCAAGAAGGAAAACCAATTACTTTTATTTCAAAAACCTTGTCTAAAACAGAACAAGCTTATGCGACTAATAAGAAGGAACTTTTAGCGATAGTATGGGCTCATAAAAATCTAAGAAATTACTTATACGGAGTTATTGGAATTGAAATTCAAACCGACCATCAATCTTTATCTTACACAATTTTGGATAAAAATCCCAATGTAGATATGAAAGGATGGTATTCTTTCATACATAGTTTTACACCGAAAATAACATTTAAGCCCGGTACAACAAATGTAGTCGCAGACGCATTATCTCGAATTCAGATAAATAATATTACTAACAGCGATATAGAACAAACAGACCAGTCAGACTCAGATCAGAACACACAGCATTCAGCTGAAAGTTGGTTTGAAAATGTAATACAAGAGACCGTTAAATCAATTTAAACAACAACTGTTATTAACAAAGGGGAGGTATAGAACACATGAGTCACTGAAAATCTTTAACAGGACACGACATTTAAGGGGTTATATACCTTTTTTCTTCAAAAAAACGAAAAAATTTTTTTGCTGAATCCTAAAGATTTTTGAAAATCCCCTAGAGAATATTTCTTGAAAATAATCGTTCACGAACTGGGAATAAAACTGTACTAATAAAAAATGTTTGGTTTTTTGATTTCGGTTGACCTGCTGGACTTCCGTGGTCACCGCAAGCCGCTATAAAAAAAAGGGTTCCGAGAGAATTGCCAGAACTTAGTAAATTGTTTATATTTTTTCAAGAACAAACGCTTTTTGTTTCGATAAAAACATGTACTATCAATAAAAAAAACCTTCAGTGTCATAAAATAATTGCTACTCACCTGAAATAAAAATCCAAAGTTCTCTCAATTTTTTCGGATGGTTGGGATCGGACGCGGCTTTTTGTCGTCTCCCGTGCGCATTCTCAGAGTCCAATTCGCTGGTCAGCGCTTGTCGTCTGACTTGCGCAGGTGCCTCGTACGACGTGGTGGCCGGTCATACTAATGTGATGAGAACGGTGAGATCGCGGATGAAATACGATTACGAGGAGCAAGTGGGAACTAGTGGCGCCGATGTCGAAAGCAAAAACGTGTGCGGCACAATTCGAATGTGGAAAAAAAACTTCAGTAACAAAAAAAAAACCAAAAATGAGACGAGATTGTAGGCGGATGTTGCCTGATGCGGAGTAGAAGCAGCGTTAGAGGCAAGGAAAATGGTTAAGTACCGGAAAATTTGTGCTCGTTCGAAAAAAGTTGATGACGATCTAGATATGTATATTTATACAAGTGTGGTTCGTTCGTGTACATATATTGAATTCTTGACTATTTTCGAACTTGCGGAGCCGGAAAGGTGGACTTGACTTTGGCTTGAATTTAACGCAAAAAAAAAAATATTTAATAATAATTAATTTTTTGACTAATTGTCGGATTTAATAATTATGGAGCCAGAAAGGTGGAGTTGAATCCTTAATCCTAAATTAATTGAATTTATTTATCATAAAGCCGGAAAGCTGGAATTGAAATCGCGGCTCTATTCGGACAGAAGGTTGATAATTAAATTATTAATAATTTTTTACTTTAATTATGGGAAAACGGAAAATAATAATTAAATAAATTGTGGTGGTTATAATTATAAATTTATGACTTTATTATTAATTGTTTTTTTTTTTTAAGTTATTTGTTACGCAGCCGGCTATGCCGTCGGCACCCTGTACGTACCCCAAAAGAAAAAAACAGCACCAAAAAAAAAACACAACTCGGCTACTACGGCGGCTAGGTTGAGAATTTAAGCGACACATTCACGGATTTGTAGTGAAATGGCGGTTTATAATTGTTGGTTTTAGAAAATTAAAATTTTTTTTTTTAATTTTACCGGTTATATATTTCCTGAAATTGGAGGCAGAAAATATAAGGAAATATATGGACATGCATGCAATTACGGATATATGTAAGGGCATGTGGGGCATATGTTGGTAGAGTAGAGCGTTAATAGGTAGACTATTTAAAAAAAAAAAAAAAATGACACTGATTGGGGAAGGAAAAAAACCAAATTTTACGACAGCGGCGGACTGTTCGGTGAATTTGTAAATTTCCGGAAATAGTTCAAACCGGCTGACCAATATTAATTATGCCTTTTTTTGTCACCACACAATTTCACTGTTCACTTGCCAATTTTTCGCGGATTAATTGCACCAAAAACATAACACGTATGTGTGTATGTATGCATATGGATGCACATATGCTTCGACCTTAGGCAAGCGAATGGATAACGGAGAGGTCGAAAACGGCGAGAAATATGGCGAAGTACACAAAACGAAAACGGATGAACAATTTTGCAGAGTTTGAAGACGAAGAAGAGTAGAAAGTCTCAAACTGCCGTTGTGTCGGAAAACTCTGACTTGGAGTTGACACGGAGGAGAAAAAAAATCTTGCAGCAGTGTGAACGAAATTTATGGAGACGGAAAAATGTACTTATCTTTTGGCGGAACAATGCCGAGAACTGCTGGTAAAAGAAAATCCACGAATTATCCGGCTCGAAGGACCAAAATGTTGTAGGGGGGCGTTGCTGCCTTAAAAGATTAGAGAAGTGGTGAAAAAAAAGAAAGAAGTCGGGGCGTCGTGGTTGAATTCAAAAATCATGAGATCTTTGCCTTTGTTGAAAACGTCAAACCAATCATTCAGAAGTTTGGAAAAGTCGGCGGTTTCGCACGCTTTATCTACATCATATCCCAACAAATAGCTTTGCGGATGGAGCTTGCGGTTGTATTGGAAAATAATTGTGTCACTAACTTAACCTTCTGCATAGCAAGTGAGCTAACATTAATATGATCTTGTGTAATCTTAAATAATGTAGATAAATCAGACCTAGTAAAGTGGTTAATTGCCTGTTGGACTGTCGTCTTTGTCAATTTTTTTTTCCTATTAACAAACAAACCAGAGTCGATGTAGTGATTTCTAACTTACTTTGCCAAATAAGGCGTATCGGAAAATACAAAAATTTTGAAATTTTCATCTGCTGGATGACTAAACCTGGTCTTTGCTGGAAAAAAACATTTATTAATATATGACGACTTGTATTATTTTTCTTTTTTAACTTACTCTCTGAAATGCTAGCTCACTTCATAGCCTTTGGCTGCTTCCACAACTTTTTTCAATCACGGACTATGGCTAGTTGCACATAGTTTTTCGGCTCATGCACAGTATCTGAAGAGCTATCGTACTCAAAAGCCTTAGCAACCTTCATTTCGTCAAAAGCCAAGACGCAAAGCTTGTCCACTTCGGGCATCTGCTTTAAAAATAAAAAAAATTTTATTTGTGTTTCTGTGAAGATCTTGCCTAGGTACTTTTCCAGTTTCTCGTACTCGTTAAGCTTCCGCTTGTAAATCAGTGCCCTATTTGGAACCAACTTCCACTGAGAAGCATCAAAATGGGGTTTCGCAGATTTTGACGTTTTTGCCCAGGCTGCACTGCAAAATGCTGTTACGCAGCCGGCTATGCCGTCGGCGCCCTGTACGTACCCCAAAAGAAAACAACAGCACCAAAAAAAAACACAACTCGGCTACTACGGCGGCTAGGTTGAGAATTTAAGCGACACATTCACGGATTTGTAGTGAAATGTCGGTTTATAATTGTTGGTTTTAGAAAATTAAAATTTTTTTTTTAATTTTACCGGTTATATATTTCCTGAAATTGGAGGCAGAAAATATAAGGAAATATATGGACATGCATGCAATTACGGATATATGTAAGGGCATGTGGGGCATATGTTGGTACAGTAGAGCGTTGATAGGTACACTATTTAAAAAAAAAAAAAAAATGACACTGATTGGGGAAGGAAAAAAAACAAATTTTACGGCAGCGGTGGACTGTTCGGTGAATTTGTAAATTTCCGGAAATAGTTCAAACCGGCTGACCAATATTAATTATGCCTTTTTTTGTCACCACACAATTTCACTGTTCACTTGCCAATTTTTCGCGGATTAATTGCACCAAAAACATAACACGTATGTGTGTATGTATGCATATGTATGCACATATGCTTCGACCTTAGGCAAGCGAATGGATAACGGAGAGGTCGAAAACGGCGAGAAATATGGCGAAGTACACAAAACGAAAACGGATGAACAATTTTGCAGAGTTAGAAGACGAAGAAGAGTAGAAAGTCTCAAACGGCCGTTGTGTCGGAAAACTCTGACTTGGACTCTGACACGGAGGGGAAAAAAAATCTTGCAGCAGTGTGAACGAAATTTATGGAGACGGAAAAATGTACTTATCTTTTGGCGAAACAATGCCGAGAACTGCTGGTAGAAGAAAATCCACGAATTATCCGGCTCGAAGGACCAAAATGTTGTAGGAGGGCGTTGCTGCCGCAAAAGATTAGAGAAGTGGTGAAAAAAAAGAAAGAAGTCGGGGGCGTCGTGGTTGAATTCAAAAATCATGAGATCTTTGCCTTTGTTGAAAACGTCAAACCAATCATTCAGAAGTTTAGAAAAGTCGGCGGTTTCGCACGCTTTATCTACATCATATCCCAACAAATAGCTTTGCGGATGGAGCTTGCGGTTGTATTGGAAAATAATTGTGTCACTAACTTAACCTTCTGCTTAGCAGGTGAGCTAACATTAATATGATCTTGTGTAATCTTAAATAATGTAGATAAATCAGACCTAGTAAATTGGTTAATTGCCCATAATGTTCTTCTCATAATGCTTTCCCATAATGTTCTTTTCGTGACACAAGATGGCACTTTGGCGTAACACATCGGCACGCCGATGTAAAACAATGTCTCGGTTTTTTCCAATGTCCAAATTTTCTCCTATCACGACAATAGCCACTTCATCAGTTGCTGGCGCATTAAAACGTACAGCATGTTGTCCTGCAGGCGCCTTATCGGCTCTGATGACAACTTTATGATTATCGGATGGCATGCGGTCTAATGCAGTTGTGAATGCAACTAATTCATTGTGTTGATGGAAAAATCTTTGAAGTTGTTGCACAATGGATCTTTTTACTGAGCTGTTGTGTGCACAACGCTGATCGACTTGACTTGTTAAATTGCCCATAAAATATATTTGCAAAAATTTATAGTCTTCATCAGGCACTGGCAATAAGGAACCTGTTCTATGATATATTTGACCCTGAATCTGCAAGAATATAAATATGTATTTAGGTAATAGTAGAGCAAATTGTTTGCCATTATACTTACCTTAAAAGTAGGTAAAAAATTGTCTCGAAAACCTTTTGTTGCGCCAAATGACGTCATTTGAAAGCAATTATTGTATTGAAGGATATGAGTCAACAAATGATTACAATCCGGCCCATTTCCGGAACCCAATGAATGTAGTGGCTGTGTTGGTGGTACCAATGACGTGCCGCTGTCGCAACACAATCCAGGGGCTTTTTTTTCGAATTTCAATGCATTGCAATGTGGACACACAATATTCATTAGTCCAATAGCAACAATTTGCTCTGAACTTTAATCAATTGCCACATAATAACTGAGTGCAGCTCTGTGGGGCTGTAGCACAGAGAAAACAACAGAAAACAACATTCCTATGTAGATTTCGATTCCGTTGAAGTTCATTTGGCGCTTCGCGTGGCTCATCAGTTAGATTTGCTCTTATATATCTTTGACTTGCCGTATTTCGAGTTCTGCGGCTTACGTTTTTACGTCTGGTTGCTGGCATTGTTGGTTTCTTGTATTGGTTTCTGTGTAGTCACCAAAAGTTACCAAAAAAAGATAGAAAGTGAAGGGAACTTACCGTGACTAAAAACACTTATTAGCAAACAAAAAACTTCTTAGTCTTTAAAACAAACAAACTTAATGTCTTGTTACTAAATATCATGGAATTTCGCGGCAACTTAAGAACGCTTTTCTTAATATTTTTTTCTGTAAGTACCTTGTAGAGAGTATTAGAAAACTACAAAAAAATCAGCCAAATCGGTCAAGCCGTTTTCATGCGATGTCGTGACAACTGCAAACGGGTTTCATTTTTATATACATAGATTTTACAATTTCCTTCCTATGGGAGTCACTAGATGTGATCACCAGTGCTTATTTTTGGCATTGTAGTCTCCTGCGGCTATAAAACAATCCCCAAGTGAATTGTAGATGTCCATAAATTTTCCTTCCGAGATGAAGAAGCGAGGAGCGCAGTAAACAGCAGCAATTGAAAGGCTTCCGTTGCTTGACTGAATTTGTATCGATGTGGTCTGCAAGTAGTTTTTTGAACTCCAGTTCCGCCGTGGCCTTGGACGCAAAAATTTCTTGCAACTGGCCCCAGAGCGAAATCTTACTCTTTTTCTTACGCTCACCGTTCGTCCATCTTACGCTCACATTCTCGTTGAATGCTTTGTGTTTCTCAGTCTCTGAAAAAAGCGCGACGAAGAAGGTTGGTCTGCGCTTGGATTGTTCTTTGTAGTTATGCGTGTCACACATTCACATACCCGGGAAAAGCAGAAGCTGCCATGTCAGCGAAAGAAGGTGGACCTAGGACGTCAGGATGCTAGTGCTTCAGCTGAACCTAAACCACTGCAGGGCGGCTCAAAATGTGCTGTCGCAGACTGTGATGGGGAGACGAAGGCGGACATAGCGCCCTTAAGCGAGCCCCTTTTTTTTTTTTTTAATAAAAGGTGTATATTTATTTAACATTAACGGGTAAACTTCTACCTTTGTGGCAGCTTGAACAGGTTGCAAATTACAGGGAAATATCAAAATTTAGGTATAACTGAATATACATTGATTTTATATCTAATTAATTCTATATTTTATATATAATTCTATATTATTTAAATTAAATTTTTTTTTTTTTTAACTACAACGGCTATATGAATCTTAAAATAAGGTCATGTGGATGATACCTTTTTAATCTCCTTTTTCTAGGTCTCCATATTAGCCTCTTCGCTAGGGTGTTAGGATGAGAGCCAAGGCGTTCATGATATTTTTCTGAATGTGAACGTACTACATCGCCTATCTTTGGGATTTTCAGATCTCTTTCTATGTCCCTAGTTCTAATGAACCAGGGGGCATTACAAATCGATCTGACAATCTAACTTTGCGCTACTCGCATTTTCTTCAGGTTTGACTTAGACGCTGTGTCGTAATCTTGTAATGCATATTTCCAGATTGGGCTGCGAAAAGATTTATAGATCCTAACTTTGTTGGAAAGTGAAAGCTTATTTCTTGGTGATAGTAGCCGGGACATACTTGCTGCCTTTGAAAGCACAGCTTGCTTGATCATCGTTGTGTGTCTCTGGAAATTAAGTCCTCTATCCAAAATCACAACAAGGTACTTGTAGTAGGCCTCGTAAAGAAGCACAGAGCCAAGCATGTACAGAAGAGAAGAGTAAAAGACTGTCAAACCGGCTAAGCAAAGTCTTGACCAAGAACAAGCAAGACCATATAGACCAGATGTTGGAAAATGCGAGTCCAGATGCATCTACCAATTACTCCTTATGGAAACTCACAAGTCGATTTAAAAGACAGGTCATCCAAAAGGCTCCACTCAGAAATCCCGCTAGTGGTTGGTGTAGGTCAAGTCAGTAGAAGGCGAATATCTGCTGATAATCTGGAAAACAGATTTAAGCCGCTAGATCTAACTCCGATGGAAAATCGAATGTTTGTAAAAACACAACTGGACAGACCTTTTCAAATGGCTCTTCCCTGGAAGCCTGTAACCCCAGAAGAAGTCAAGGCACAGATCAGAAAGCTCAAAAACAAAAAAGCACCAAGGGAGGACCTTCTAGACAACAAAACGCTGAAGATACTTCCCATCGAGGCCATATTATTTATAGTCCTGTTGTTTAACAGCGTCCTAAAGCTGAGTCATTACCCAAGTGCATGGAAGAATGCTATCATCACGATGATACCCAAGCCTGGAAAGCAACCCACTGAAGTAGATATATACAGGCCAATTAGTCTCTTACCTTCATTGGGGAAAATGATGGAAAAAGTCATACTGAATCGTATCCTTGGACTAGAAAGGATAAGCAGAGCTATTCCAAAGTGGCCGTTTGGCTTCCGAAAGAGTCATCGCACAGCTGAACAGCTACATCGCGTGGTCAATTTCGCTCTGGAAGCCATGGAAAACAAAATGTATGCAGTTGCTATGTTCATGGACATTCAACAAGCCTTTGATAGGGTATGGCACGATGGTCTTCTAAGAAAGCTGAAAAACCTCCTAACGCCTCAGCTCTTTCTCCTCATTCAGAGCTTCTTATCGGAGAGAAAATTGCCCAGTGTGTGCGGGAAAGGTCAGTGTGGTTGTCGATGGAGAAAAGTCGCCAAAACGCCCAATCTCAGCCGGTGTACCCCAAGGTCCCCAAGGTACTAGGTCCGACGCTTTACTCTTTGTACAGATCAGATATGCTAGACTCCTGGGGCTGTACCGATGACGACGATGGTAATATGCTGATCGCAACTTACGCTGACGACACTGCTGTTATGGTCAGAAGTCCAAGCATATAAATCGCAACCTTGGGCCTGCAAGAGTAAGTGACACGTTTTGAAAAGTGGACTACAGAATGGAACATAGGCATCAACTGCAGCAAATGTGCTTGTGTCACATTCTCCACAAAGCCAAAAGACTGCCCAGGAATCTCCATGCTTGGCTCTGTGCTTCTTTACGAGGCCTACTACAAGTACCTAGATTTTGGATAGAGGACTTAATTTCCAGAGACACACAACGATGATCAAGCAAGCTGTACTTTCAAAGGCAGCAAGTATGTCCTGGCTACTCTTCTTCTAAGCTGTATGAGAAGTAGAGCATTTTGTGGGAGCAGATTTCTGCTATTCTGAATCGAAAGGTTCTTTTGGTTCGGGGTAGCAGCTGTCGCAGCAGTGTGTATATTTTCCATGAAGGCTGCCACCGCAGCTTCAAGATCGTATGGATGGTTGATGACAGCGTTGAGGTTAATGCTTCTGTCCAGGGATTCGTTAAACTTTTCAACAGAAGAGCCGGGCGGTAGTATTGATTTCTTTTTATCCTTGCATTGCGTTCTTTGCACAAAAAAAAAAAAAAAAACTGAATAGGCTTTGAACCTAAAGCATCGTTTTATTGTCTGTTAAAAAAAAAAATTAAAATTTTTTTCCAAACACCAAACAAATATAAAACCACTTTTATTTACATAATCTTGCGGCCAATCTCGGGCAAAACCAACACAATGGGCTGGCAAGACCCCCCCAGTTCCATCAAAATCAAGCCGCCTTCAAAAAAGAAGGCCTATTCTAATTTTTAAGATGACGATTCCAGCGACTCCGAGCATGGAGAAATGAAGCGGAAGTCTGCTAAAAAACCCATCATGGAAGACGAACCAACCACCAGCGAAGCAGCCACAGCTGCATTTAAAGCTAATATTGAAAAAAACTATTTTGCAATTCTATCTGATTTAGACGATGAAGATCATGACAGCGATATGGAGGTTGACGGTATGAAGAAAAAAGATGACAAGAAGACCAAGCAAACTGCGGAAAAAACGGCGAAAATCATCAAACCGCCCCCAATTTTTATCCCGGACGTATCCAGCATCAAAGGCCTCTCCAAAGACATTTTCCGCCTCTTAGGCGGGGATGTTGAAGTGACCTACAAGGCAAGCACTTACAACACTATTCGCGTCATGACTCCAGACAAGGATACTTACTCAAATCTGAAAATTTCTGAAAAATCTGACATTCTAGCCCCGAGACGAGCGCGCTTATCGGATCGTCGTTAAAGGCCTCTACTTCTCCACCGACCCGGAGGATATTAAGGAGGGTTTCAGCCGCCATGGACACAAAGTCAGGGATATACACAATCCCACGCAAAAAGGTACAAAGAAGCCACCAAACATTTTCTTTATCAACCTCGAGCCAGCCAAAAACAACAAGGAAGCCTTTCAAGTCAAGCTGCTATGCAGCACGGTGGTTACGGTTGAGCCACCAAAAAAATTCGACGATGTTCCCTAATGCCATCGCTGCCAGGGCTTCGGTCACACGAAACGGTACTGCCATCTGGAGTACAGATGCGTAAAGTGTGGAGATAGGCACCCATCGTCCGAATGCACCAACATCGCCAGTGAACATGTCGTCTGCCACCACTGCGACGGACCACACGCGGCCTCTTACAAGGGCTGTCCAGCCTACAAAAAGGCAAAGAGCACGTTCGCCCCCAAGCAGACTGCCCCAAGAAGCCAGCAAATTCAATTCAGCAAAATTAACCTAAACATAACCTATGCTAGCTCAGCCAAAAACGGAGCACCACAGTTTGACTCAAACTGATTAGATATTTAGATATTAGCGATTAGATATAACCATATGGAATTGGTCGAGCTGTATTGCAGGATCCACCAAGCAGACGTTCTCCTCATATCAGAAACGCATTTTACCAACAGATCATACTGGACTATTAGAGGATACGACCTCATTGCCGCTAACCACCCGAACGGTAGAGGTCGCGGCCATCCTTATTCGCAGCTGCATCAAGTATGAGGCACTTCCAGCCATGTGCGAAGACTGGGTGTAATGTGCCCAAATTAAAATCTCCACTACCAACGGTGACATAACAATCTGCAGCATATTGCCCCCCCAGGCACAACATCCACGAACAGGAATTCGGCTTGCTACTGGATTGCCTCGGCCCAAGTTCATAATCAAAGGGGACTTTAATGCTAAACACCCCTGGTGGGGCTCCAGGATTACGAACCCAAAGGGCTCGGCCCTATACAGGCAGATTCAGTCCCGAAACTTGAGCTGTCACGGGACCGGTGCACCCACATACTGCCCTACGGATCCTCACAAAATCCCAGATGTCCTAGACTTCGCCATCTCCGGAGGACTGGATATTGCCGGAATTCAGGCGAGAGAAGTAGAAGACCTCATCTCGGACCACAGCGCCTTCGCCGTGTCACTTTTCACCCCAGCCTTGCTCAGGTCAGCCCGCAAACAGCTGATCTACAAGACAACAGACGTTGACAAGTACCAATCATACCTGAACAACGTTACCGACCCCAGCCCGACACTTGACTCCCCGTTCGACATCGACACCGTTGTTGAAGAGTTAACAGCCCATATTCAGGTGGCAGCTTCTGAAGCAGCACCAAGGCCCTCCAACCGTCCAAGAGCCACTGACAGGGACATCCACTTTTGGAGCCCAGAAGTTGAAGAACTCAAACTTTAAAAGCGACGACTCCGGAGAGAGTGGATGCTCTAGAGGAATCCTTTGGACAAAACCGCCTTCAATAGAGCGACCAAATGTCTGACACAAACGCTGGCAAACTAAGAAAGCAGGCCTTTGACGGGTTCTTCGAACAACTTGCTTCAGGCGGCTATACGGTACCCCAGAGCAGTGCCATCGGGTGGTGCAGTGCATCCTGGACGCATTTGAAACCAAGAAGTACTGCATGGCCGTCATGCTGGACGTGAAGTAGGCGTTCGACCGAGTCTGGCATCCCGGTCTTCTACATAAATTAAAGACTGGCCTACCCCGACCATACTTCCAGTTCCTAAAGTCGTTCTTGGAATACCGTAAATTTGCGGTTAGATGTGGCGAGGCCATCTCCGGTATAAGAGAAGCTCACGCTGGTGTACCCCAAGGCAGCGTTCTTGGCCCGTTGATGTACATCACTTACACGGCCGACCTCCCTGTTCTTCAGAGGCCTGACCTGCTCGCAGCAACCTATGCAGACGACACCGCCTTCCTTACCACCGCCGATAGCGCCATGGGGGCAGCCGAAACGATGCAGCTTGACTTGCTCAGCGACTGGAAAAGCGATGGAACATTGCCGTCAATAATGAGAAGTCCGCTGCCACCACATTTTCTCTCTGCAAAGGCAACTGCCCTGCAGTTAACCTCAACGGCTCTCCAATCCCACAGGAAGACAGTACCATGTACATGGGATTCACCCTAGACAGGAGGCTCACCTGGAAGCCCCATCTGATTAAGAAGAGGAAACAGGCTGATCAAATACTTCGATCCTTCAACTGGCTCATGGGTAGGAGATCGAAGCTGAGAACTTCCACTAAACTTCTCATTTATAAGACCATAATACGCCCAATCTGGACGTACGGCATACAGCTCTGGGGCACTGCGAGCAAGACGAATGTCCGAACTATACAAGCTTTTGAAAATAGAGCCCTTCGAATCGCCAGTGGGGCCCACGTCTATCATGACAATCGCACCATCCAAGAGGTTCTCAATTTTCCTTGGGTCAAGGACGAGATCCAAAGAAGCAGCGCACGTTACATGCAGAGGCTTCATAATCACCCAGCTGGACAACAGCGAGCAGCCCAGAAAACTAAAAAGGATACACCCTCTGGACCTCCCCTTACTACTCTAATTTATTTCTACCATATTAATATGTAAAATTATCCATAAGTGAAGTTTATGTGACAATATTTAATGGTTGTCCCTAAAAGACAGTTTTAAATATACGTTATCCTGCTATTACAAAAAAAAAAAATTGTGGTCTTTGACTTAGCGTTGCGACGATGGCCAAATGATCCGAGGACAGCTCGTATTTGGTTTCGATTGAAAATTTGTAGAGTGGTACCCCATTTACGATGAACAAGTCCAGGGCTGATGGTGTGAGCCTGGTATTTGAAGAATAGCAGGGACCGTAATTGTTATAATTTTTAAAATAAAAATTATTTGTTGATTTTTTTGACAAAAATTTAAATATAACTCTTATTTTCAATTTTTATAACAATAATTACGAATAAGAATTATTTTTCAATTTTTATAAAAAAAAATAAAAATAAAAATTATGATTCAATTTTTATTAAAAAAATTGAAAATAAGTGTTACGATTCAATTTTTATTATTAAAATTGAAAATAAAAATTGAATGCGAATAACTTCTGAACCGAGTGGACTATTAAAAAACCGCTTACATTTTTATGATCTGTGGCGCAGTAACTTTCAAATGATGTATCGAATGTCTTTAAAGGACATAATCAAGGATTTCTCAATTGATATATATCAATGCAAGCTAGCTGTAAGTCTGTTTTCGTTGTGGGCTCACTCTGCGTTTGGATAATGCCGGTCTTGATAAGGATAGTAGAGTCACCGGTGTTGCTAGGGCGATTGGCAAAGTATTGATCATAAACAGGAATGTAAAAGTTAAGACCGGGACGCATGTGTGTCTCGGTAATGAGCATTATATCTATTGAATTTTCAATATGGAAAAGACGAAATTCTTCAGTTTTCTGTACTATACTATACCTGTACTGCATTCCATAATCCGATTTTTATTTTTGACAATGTCATTTCCTAGAAATTTAAACCTGAACTAGGTCGCGAAAAGCCTTGTTTGACTCAATCGTTTCCATGACTAATTTGAAGAGTTGATCCAGCCTAGTGTTTATATCGACGATTGCTTTCTCTAAAGTAGACAAATTCCTGTTGGAGTTGCGGTCGCCTCCTGGTATTTGTGCGGCAGACTGCGGAGCTGCGGCGCTGGTACTGCTAGGAAGGTTATTCCTTGCAATGTCTCCATAAGAAACGCCGTCTCTGGTAGCTGACATGGAGAATAGTTGTCCGTGTGGGCTTTGAGTCCCCACCAGCTACTGCAATTTCTGCAGCCCCAACTCGAGCTCGACTTTCCAGTTTTCCATTGCCAAAATTCAGTGCAAACTATTCGGAGTTTAAAAATTGTATGAGTCTCTTGACATTAATAAACAAGGATGTGAACATTCCTGTTATCGAGAAATTTAACCATTTAATTTATTGCCTCTCTGGTGAAGCCTTAGGAACTATCAAGGCATTCCAAGTCACCGAGAGTAATTATGACAAAGCTATAGCTAGTCTGAAAAGAGTTTAAATTATTCAGCCTTCCGAAAGTTTCCCAGCCGCCTGCGTCGTCGTTGAGAGGTCTCATCGACACAGTGTCATCGATCTATGGGTCACTATTAACCATAGGAGATGACACTAAAATTGCAAACTTTATGATCATTCACTTAGTTTTGCGCAGAGTTGATCCAGTGACCAGAGAAAAATGGGGAGAGTCACTGGATTATGAGGAATTGCCGCTGTGGTCCGATTTCGAAAAAATATTAAATCGTAGGTAGCAGAGAGACCCTGAAAACACTGGGAAACCAAAACAGGAGAAAACTCGGTTCGGGAAGCAGCACAATAGGAGTTCGTTGGCTTGCTCCGCTTCCAATAAACAAGCTTGCAGTTATTGCAAGACCACAGTCTTGCCCAGTGTAGTCCGTTCGCTCGCCTTGCTGTAATGCAACGGTTTGAGTTTGTCAAGTCAGCCTCATTATGTTTAAATTGTCTGCGAAAAGGTCACACGGTTGCGAAGTGTAATTCGACTAGGTGTCAAATTTGTGCAAGATCGCACCACAAACTTCTGCACCGATTAACTGTGACCGAAAATAACTTGGCGTTACCACCACCAAATGAACATCCTCCTCCAGCGCTACATCTTGATGGCCCTTCTACGTCACATGCTTTGCATGCGTCATCTCTAGAAAGGGTTTTTCAGTGAACGTGAAAGATTGGGACCTACCAAAGAACTTGCCTTTAGCAGACCCACGTTTCTAAAACCTCAGCGGATAGACATGTTAATTGGAGCTGAGTGTTTTTTCGAACTGTTGTCCGTCGGCCAAATAAAACAAGGGCCAAACCATCCCATTCCTTCCTCCAAAAAACTCCCCTTGGACAGATAGTATCGGGAAAATATAAAGCAAATACCTCAACTCCTCAACAGCCTGTCTCTAGCCTGAATTGCCAAGAAGAAATACTCGAGTCGATAGATGGCAATTTGAAAAAATTCTGGTCGTTGGAAGAAAAACCAACTTCCAAAAAGCTTTTGTCACCTGAAGAAGAGTTTGTGAGGAACATTATCAAAAAAATAAAGTTGTACTGCCTTCAGGTCGATTTGAAGTCAGAGTTCCATTTAAATCGGATCAAAGCTATTTGGGAAACTCGTTCGAGGTAGCCAAACGCCGTTTTTTGTCGCTCGAGAGAAGATTATCTCGAGATCCGAATTTAAAGAAAATGTATGTGGAATTTATGGAAGAATACGAATGCTTAGGTCATATGTCCCCTACAAGCAATGATGTTCTTGCTACTCCACACTACGGCATACCCCATCAGTGTGTCTTACGGCCTCCAAGCTCATCGACCAAACTACGAGGCGTGTTGAATGAGTCTTGTAAGACATCAACGCATAAGTGTCTTAACGATCTGTTGATGGTTGGTCCTACCATCCAAGAAGTGTTTTATGCAACTCTTCTTCGATTCGGGCTGAACAGATTCGCTTTGATAGCCGACATAAAAAAGATGTATTGCCAAGTAATGGTAAATGAAGCCGATAGGCGATACCAGTTGATAGTGTGGAGGAAAGACCCATCAGAGTCCTTGAAACTATGCAAGCTCAACATCGTTACAAATGGCACTGCGCCAGCCATTCCTGGCTATAAGGTGTTTGAAGAGGTTGAGTGAATCTGTGAAAAATACATTGCCTCGAGCTGCCGAAGTTATTGGGTCCGACTTTTACGTCGACGACATGTTAACGGGTGCTGGTTGCATTGAGGAGCTATTACAATTAAGTCTGAAGTAACTTAGGTTCTTCAAAACGCTGGGTTTGAATTGAGCAAGTGGTCGCTCGAACTCGCCTCGCCTGAAGTTACTGCATCCGAGAGCACGGTTAAGCCAATAACACTTTCGGACTCAGAACTGACTAAAGCATTAGGAATCGCTTGGGTTCCTAAAGAAGATGTATTTAAATTTGAAATTGATGCTTCAGTCATGGGTCAAAGGGCGACCAAGCGGAACATCCTTTCGGTGACATCGAAGTTGTTTGACCCCCTTGGCTTATTAAGCCCTATACTTATAAAAGGAAAGATCCTATTGCAGGAACTTTGGCTAAATAACCTACATTGGGATGAGTCAATTCCACCGCACTTAGAAACAGCGTGGAACAAAATACAATTTGCCTTGTCGCAATTAGAGGACATCTCAATTCCGAGATTCGGGTTTACCGAGCTGATGTCACCGATTCAAATTCATGCCTTTTATGACGCATCGATAAAAGCCTATGGAGCCTGCGTCTATATTCGTTGCGAATCTGCAGAAGGTATTAGAGTTTAATTGTTGACGGCAAAGTCCAAAGAACCGCCGCTAAAGACAAAGACGCTCCCCCGTCTTGAGTTATGTGCCGCTCACCTTCTCGCAGATCTCTGCCGCAAGATAAAGCCTCTAATAAAAGTTCCGATCGAACGAAGTGTATTTTGGTCGGATTTAGAAGTAACTCTTCATTGGATTCGTTCCCATCCAGCGTCGTTGTCAACGTTCGTATAGAATAGAGTAGCTGAAATTCAATGGTCAGATGATAGCACGTGGCGGCATGTACCAACTAAACAGAACCCGGCAGATATAGTGGAGGTGGAGAGGTGGAGACGTAAAGGAGACTGTAGAATCGATCTGGTTTACAGGTCCATCGTTTTTAAAGGAACCGGAAGATAAGTGGCCGACGAGCGAAAATGAAAGCGAAAAAAAATGCGGTCGGATTAGCCGCAATCGTATCTACCTCAGATTTATTGGAAGTGATAGAAGGATATTCCTCTCACCTAAAACTGCTGCGAGTGTTCGTTTATATGTTCCGCTTCATAAGGAAATCGAAGAAATTATTAGTGAATTCTGATATTGTTCCCTCACCTGTCGAATATAATGAAGCCTTTAAGAAAATAGTCGAAATAGTCCAAAAGCACGAGTATCAAGATGAAATAGAAAAGATCCGGAAAAATTTAATTGTTAGCCCTAGTCCTCAAAAGCTTAATCCCTTTCTACACGAATCATCAGAGGCGGGGCTTACCACCACTGGGCTAGTCGCCACTTCGCAGACCTTCGTCGGAGAGTTGAGGACGAGGTCGACGCGGTCACGCACGGATGCATATTTGCGTTCATACCGCCACGGGCTTTGCACTTGGGTGGACTATGGGAGGCAGGTGTGAAGTCTGCAAAACACCTACTCCTACGAGCGGTAGGGAACGCCAGGCTGACCGCGGAGGAGCTGCAGACCGTCCTCGTTGGCGTCGAGGCCGTCCTGAACTCACGAGCCTTGGGGGCTCTGAGTCAGGACCCAAGCGACGGCGAAGTCATCACCCCACCAGCACCGCGGACCCCGGACCAGCTGGGTTTAACGTGCTTGTGGCGATGACGGCTTGTCTCGACAATCAAGCAAATGTTTAGGCATCGATTACGTCTTGAGCCTACAGGCGCGGTCGAAGTAGCAGAACAAGGAGGACGACATCTGGACGGGCGAGCTGGTCCTGATCGCAGAGGATCACCAGCCGCCACAACAGTGGGTCACAGGCGCGGCGCGGACGGAAGGGTCAGAGTCGCCGTTGTCAGATCTAGCTCTGGAAGCTGGCGCGGCCTTCAACGGGGCCGCTGTTAATGGATTTGTTATTATTATTGAAGTTGTCGTAAATATGAAGTATAGTTTATAGTTGAATTGTATTTTGTAGTTGTTAGTCTCTAAATTTACTCTAAGATAGCTTAGGGCGGAGCGGGAGCGAAAGCATATTCGCTCTTGTGCGAATTCGCCCCGCTTCGCCGCAATAGTTAAGTTAGATATAAGATAAGAAATCGTTTTTCGATTTTTTTTTAATATTCGGCAGCCACCATATTTTGTTATTTTTTTAGAGTGTGAGATAAACTAATCTCAATAAACAGAAATGCTTCCTGGAGCTATGTGACTCGGCGGAGGAAAACCCATGGGGCAACGCATACCGGTTAGTGGTGAAGAGGCTGCGCACAAGAGGCCAGTGCCCCACGGACCCGATCGCATTAAGGACCATAGTGCGAGCGCTGTTCCCAGCCGGCAGACAGATAACCCAGCAATCCACCCCCACAGCAGACATTAAAGAGATTGAGGGGGTAACGGAAGAGGAAGTTCTGGCCATGGGGAGAGGCCTAGCCCCCAACAAAGCACCCGGCCCGGACTCGGTTCCTAACCGAGCCCTGAAGCTGGTTCTGGCACTGCATCCGGGAAGGTTTGCGGAGCTATACAACAAATGCATCCGCGAAGGCACCTTTCCCACCAGGTGGAAGGTGCAGAAGCTCCTGCTGTTACTCAAACCAGGGAAACCAAGGGAGGAGGCGTCGACCTATAAGCCAATCTGCCTGCTGGGCACAACTGGCAAGGTCTTCGAGAGGGTGATCGCGGCGACCTCGAAGCCGCCATAGAGGAGAAGGGAGGACTGTCTTCCAAGCAGTATGGGTTCCGAAAGGGGAGGCGTATTAGAAGTACTAGAAACGGCGACGATTCAGGTTGGGCGAATGGCCATAGCCTCCCAGCGTGCCTTAAAATACCTGGGTGTGATCGACGCCCAGCTCTCCTTCCGCGAGCACCTAAAATACATTCAGGGCAAGACTGCAGCCACTACCAGGGGCCTCGCCAGGATCCTTCTCAACACCAGAGGCCCTAAGCAGGAAAGGAGAAGGCTCCTCGTGAGCGTTGCCTCGGCGCAAATTCTGTACGCGGCGCCCATCTGGGCCGAGGCGATGAACACGGCTACAAGAGAGGGATAGATGCATCGTTCAGGCTGGGAGCCATAAGGGTAGCGTCCGGCTTCAGGACAGTCTCCGACGACGCCATTCTGGTCATTGCGGGGATGGTCCTAAGCTAAATATGGTAACTAAATATAAGTAGGCGTGGCATGATAAAAGGCGGAATTTAATTTTATTTTTTATTAGAAAGTTTATTAGCTTTCCAAAAAGTAGGTAATTTTTGCATTTTGTTGACTTGGAATATAACGTCATCTTATTAGAATCTCAAGTCTTCCTTTGACTTGATTTCAGGAACTTTGGAACGACTTTCAAAAGTCAATGACATAACAGCATCTCGATTCTGTGGCATAACTCGTCGTGAGAAATGTGTTAACAACTGCACACATCGTTCGGTGCCCTGAATTGTCGATGGAATTGCTGGATCTGGCAGTGGAATTTCAGAATTTCAGCAGAATTATGTATTCCAACAAGTGATCGTGTGGGATGTTTGCAGTAAATGGAGGTGCAAATAAGATGTCGTCATTATCCAAGTCAACTAAATGCATATAATCGGTGCAATCAAAGTTAATGCGATTCTTTTTATAAGATCTAAGTTTAATTAGGTCATATAATTTCTCGCGATAATACATAATTTTATTAATTGCACTTTCGCGAGCTGTTTTTCTTTCATCGAAAAGCATTGTTAACAAAATATTTTCTGTATGGGCGAAGAATGCATTGTTTTGGATGGCTTTGTTTACGTTTTCTCTCAGATTCTTATCTCTTAGATCAAAAATAAATAAAAAAACTTTTTCGGCCTTTTATTATGCCACGCTTACTTTTATTTAGTTGCTTAAAATGCCTTTGAATATATATTTCAATTTTCAGACCGATACCTTACTTCGATAAAAAGTTACAGACGCGTTGCTCCTACTTTCTTATATGAGGCTCAGTACATGGCTAGTTTGGCTCATTTTGTCAAATTGAAAAAAATTATGAGTTAAATAAAATTAAAAAATATTATAAAATTTTTTGTAAAAAGATGAATTAGAATTGACTCCAACATAATTGGAAAATGTGTATGTTTTTTTTTAAATACATTAAAATGTCTTAAATACCTCGAAATACCTTATGTACCTCTTAGTGAAATCTTTAAGCTTCACGGTGCAAGCTAGGAATTCATTTTATACACATGATTTCATGGTGAAATTTTCTTAAAATTCTTCGTAGATTCCAACTATAGAAGTCGATTTTTGCGAAAAAAAAATTGACCCACTCTAATATATATATTTTTACAAATAACTAACCCTTTACATGGAAATAACTCCGACTTTCTTGATTTTTTTTTGTTCGGTAGATAAGTAAAAATAAAAAATACACTTCTTTTTATTTTAAAACCCTTGCAGAGGGTATTATAATTTTGTCCAAAAGTGTGCAACGCAGTGAAGGAGACATCTCCGACCATATAAAGTATATATATTCTTGATCAGGATCACCTTCTGAGTTGATATGAGCATGTCCGTCTGTCTGTCTGTCTGTTTCTACGCGAACTAGTCTCTCAGTTTCAAAGCTATCGACTTGAAACTTTGCACACACCCTTCTTTCCTTTGCACGCAGTATATAAGTCGGAACGACCGGGATCGGCCAACTATATCCTATAGCTGCCATATAACTGATTGATCGGAAATGGTATAACTTTGGTGTTTTTTGAGTTAGAGAGTTCAAATTTGACATGAGTGTTATTTTTGGCCAAACATTACGACATGCCAAATTTTATAAGGATCGGCCGACTATATTCTATAGCTGCCATATAACTGAACGATCGGAAATGACCCAACTTTTGTGTTTTTGAAGATAGAAAGCTGGAATTTAATACAGATTCTATTTTTGGTCAGTTGATCCAACCTACCAAATTTCATAAGGATCGGCCGACTATATCCTATAGCTGCCATATAACTGAACGATCGGAAATGACCCAACTTTCGTGTTTTTGAAGATCGAAAGCTGGAACTTGGTATGTTGACTCTGATGGGGGTTTCATTTACTAGGACCTATGGTATCACTTGAAGGGATACCATGGAGCACATATCAGACAATTTCTCATTTTCCTTGAGAAAGTCGGACAGCGAATTGTTCTCAGTTTTAGCCCTTGGGGTGGCCAAAGACATAAGTGGCTGCGTTATTGGCGGCTGAGCAGGCTAAGGCGGATCCCAAACATAGGATTTCTTACGCTTAGGGGACTCATTTAGCAGCTGAAGGCCGCTAAGCTGAGTGTCAAGCGCACAGAGCTGGTCATTGATTTTACGAAAACCAGTGATAAACTCTTTAAATCCATTCTTAGTCTGTCCCATGAACGTCGTCATTTCGTCTTGGACAGCACGACAATTTTCACAACAATAATGTAAACCAGACCTACGAAAAATGGCATCCGAAAATTAGACAGTGAACCCGGCACACTTGGCGTGTACGACGTTTTCACATAGCCAGCAATGGTAGGCTGGGATGAGGAGGTTGTCTTGTTACAAGACTTCATAGCACAGACAAGATTAAATTCCATATTTTTAATTAATAACAAACAAAATTAATAAATAAAAAGTTAAAAAACACTATACCTTGAACCACTGTGCCAAATAGGAAGATGAAGTGGGAGCTTTGGAGAGTGCAAAGGAAAAATTCAGAAATAGAGATAAGACGGGGAAGAAGTAGAGCTGAGCTTTGCTTGGAATTGAATTGAAACAATGTATTAGGAATTAATTCCTAATGAATTAATTCGCCTCCAAATATACCGCAACACACGCGAAGCGATACGGTTTAAGTTAAAACTGAAGTTTCTCAAAAAATTCAATTGTCAAGCAAGTAAGCATCGGTTTACCAATAATTATCATAAACGCAGTGGGCGCAAAAAAAACACGACCGTTCGCTTAGAAAGAAGAGAGAAAATGAAACAAACCAGTGAGACACGCTCAAAACATCTTATATCCCTTTTGTGACGAAAAATGAAATATAGGTATACGACTACACAAAACACTACATATGTGGTACACTACACAAAACAGGAAAGAAGAGCATCGGGCGTAGCCAAAGTTGATTTACCCTTGAAATTAGGATAGGCTATCGCTAAATATGAAAGTTTTGCTATAAAACTATAAAATAAAACTATTTTCTATAATTTAATAGGATACCAAATTTAAAAAATGTACCCAAGATTCTATCTTTAAAAATATTAAAGTGTAGTCACTTCCGATCGTTCAGTTAAACGGAAGCTACCATATAGGATGCAGAAAGCCGATCCTCATGAAATTTGGTAGATCAGATCAATGGGCAAAGGTAGAATCTGTAGGAAGTTCCAACTGAAGAGAGACTAGTCTCCCCGTTTTGAAGCTATAGCTTTCAAACTTGGAACATACCCTTATTTTCTTTCCTCTCTCATTTATATAGTTTACTTTTTTTTTTGCACGTTCAAAATAAAAATATATGTTGTTTGAGTAGCTTTGTACATCAATACTGATTTTTTTTGTGCGAGGCTTGCGGAGTCGTCACCGGTATTGAAGCTTAAAATTCACCGGTTAGTTCAATCAATTTTAGAAAAGACATTGATTTCCAAACTATTCTACTCATAATCTATACGAACAAATCAAAATTAAGCCAAATCGGTTATTTAAGGTAATTTTTGGACCCATATTTTAAAAAAAACTATTAACATTTTATTATAACCTTGCAGAGGGTATTATAATTTTGTCCAAAAGTGTGCAACGCAGTGAAGGAGACATCTCCGACCCTATAAAGTATATATATTCTTGATCAGGATCACCTCCTGAGTTGATATGAGCATGTCCGTCTGTCCGTCTGTCTGTACGTCTGTCTGTCCGTCTGTCTGTCTGTTTCTACGCGAACTAGTCTCTCATTTTTGAAGCTATCGTCTTGAAACTTTGCACACACCCTTCTTTTCTTTGCACGCAGTATATAAGTCGGAACGGCCCGGATCGGCCAACTATATCCTATAGCTGCCATATAACTGATTGATCGGAAATGGTATAACTTTGGTGTTTTTAGAGTTAGAGAGTTCAAATTTGACACGAGAGCTATTTTTGGCAAACCATTACGACATGTCAAATTTCATAAGGATCGGCCGACTATATCTTATGGCTGCCATATAACTGAACGATCAAAATGACCCAACTTTCGTGTTTTTGAAGATAGAAAGTTGAATAGAAACTTAATACAGATTCTATTTTTGGTCAGTTGATCCACCCTACCAAATTTCATTAGAATCGGCCGACTATATCCTACAGCTGCCATATAACTGAACGATCGGAAATGGTACTTGGTAGAAATATCAACTTCCGTATTTTTGAAGATAAAAGTTTGGGACTTTTTTTAGATTTTTATTTTAGTTAATTAGTTTTAATATGATGTAATCATAAGGATCGGCCAACTATATCCGATGTTTGCGATATATATCCGGTTTTAACTGCAAGGGTATATAAACTTCGGCTCCGCCCGAAGTTAGCTTTTCTTTCTTGTTTTTCTTCCCTACAGGATTGCTTTAGTTACTATAGTTCCAAAACTAACAAGATTCTTTACTGCACTGTGGGTTGTACAGTTTCGATAAATAAACAAATTTAAATAAATTGTTTGTTGCAAAAATGAATCTGTTTTTTGAGTCTGCATTTACTCGAAGGAAGCTCTTTTTGAGCCAAAGCGCGGTTGTCCTTTTTGAAACTCTTAAAGCTTTAAGAGCTTCCTTTGCATAGAAAACAATCCTGTGAGTAAAGCGAAGGGCCCATAGTAGGACTCTCCTCGAGTGGCCCTCCTTGTAAATAAAACACCCCGGGCAGCTGGCGGGTATCCGCGCCCTAATCGACACCAACGATAGTAGCCTCACATACTTTCCTCTTCCACACCTTTGTACCTACCCATCCCCATTCACTTGCTATCCCAAAACACTATCTCGCTCCGGGTCGGAGTAAAATGTTACTCGAGTCAAGAGTCAAGAGTCAGCCTGCTGGGGGGCCCAGCTAGAAATTCTGTCCAGTCGTTAACGGAGTGCTCGTGGTACCTGGCGGTTCTTTGGGCTCTAAAAAGCCGGGGGTGAAGCCAAGACAAGCCAAGTCATCATCCGGGCAAGTGCAGGGAGTATTTCAAGGATCAGGATCGGGGGCAGGGGGGGAAGTAAAGACCAAAAGCCTAGACATTGTACAGAAAAACTACTACACGTACCAGCTGAAAAGCAGTAAGGGCCTACAAGTGGTAAAATGAATCCAACCCGATTTTATCTCCGCGGAAAAAAACCGCCCTTAAAGAAAAGGGCTTCGCCGCCAAGAATGTTATTAACATTCTAAATAAAGATAAAAAGCCACAACCCCTCTTCAAGGTTGACCTCGAGCCAGAAAGCAGGTCGTAGAAGAAGAACGAAGTCCACCCAATCTACAACCTGCAATATCTTTTGCACCGGAAAATCACTGTTGAAGAGCCACATAAACGCAACGGTCCAGTGCAATGCACTAATTGTCAAGAGTATGGACACACAAAGTCTTTCTGCACACTCCGGGCTGTCTGTGTAGTCTGCGGAGATGCCCACAAATCCGCTTACTGGACTACAAACAAGGACAGTACCGTGAAGAAATGTGGAAACTGCGGAGGCAACCATACGGCAAACTACGTCAAAAACTACGCCAGACGTCTTCTTCGCCAAAGCTGCGAGATCCTCATTCGGTCCACTAAACACCACCAACGGCTTCTCCTATGCCGATCTGGAAGGGAAATTCCCATTCAGCCTAACTCTCAAAGCGCTCAACAGGCCCCAGAACAGCCACACAGCAAAATGGAAACTATGATGCTTACCCTCCAACAAAGTATGATGGAGCTTATGTCATTCATAAAAACGACCATGCAAACGCTTGTTCAAAACCAGAACATGGTGATACAGCTGCTCGTAGCACAACAGTCTAAATAATCTATGCAGGCGCTACGAATATCAATGTGGAATGCCAATGGTGTGTCACGGCATAAACTAGAATTGTCGCAATTCTTGACCGAAAACCATATTGACGTTATGCTACTGGTGGAACCGCATCTTACAAGCAAATACAACTTTCATATAAGAGCCTACACAATCTACCGCACAGATCATCCTGATGGGATAGCCCACGGCGGAACTGGAGTTCTGGAGTTCTCCCGTTTACTGCCCTCCTCGTTTCTCAATCTCGGAAGACAATTTATGGACTTCTACAATTCACTTGGGGATCGTTTTATAGCCGCAAGGGGCTACAACGCCAAACATACGCACAAAGGATCACGTCTAGTGACTCCCAAAGTAAAGCAATTGTACAATGCAATTATAAATGTGAAAAATAAACTGGACTACGTTTCCGCTGGAAGTTCCACCCACTGGCCAACAGGCTCACGCAAGCTCCCAGACCTTATAAATTTTGCGGTGACAAAAAACATACCTCGCAGTCTAATAAGTGCCAAAGCCGTCTCGGACTTCTTATCTAACACTTATCATCTTATCATCTAACACTTCTTCAAAGCCCAGCAATAACCGAATACCCCTTCAGCCTGACGAGTGAGTGAGTACGTAAGTGCCCACATAGAACTCGCCCCGGAGTTTGAAATGGAATCGGACATCGACTACACTACGAGAGCCCTGGAAGAAGTACTCGTTACGGCAGCTAAAATCTCTACTCCTCATAGGAAACAATGTTGATCGAAACAAATACTTTAAATCTAACCAGCAAATCGAGTACCCCCTGCGAAGGTCCCACCCAAATTTTAGCACCCCAATTGAAACGACCACCCCGACATGAAACTCTTCGGGATGCTGGGCTTGCAGCGACGAAGACCGACCTGAAACATTCGCCACACATCTCCAAAGTGTCTTCCAGCCAAACAAAGCCTCAAATCCATTCCTCCCGCCGGTAATTCAGCAAGAGTCCTCCCCTCAGCCAGCCGCACCATCATTTCGGCCCAACAAAATCGAAACAGTCATAAGAGGGCTAAAACCAAAAAACGTTCCGGGTGGTGACCTTTTGACCCCAAAGATGCTAATCGAACTTCCAAAATGCGCTATAGCAAACTATTTAATGGAATCATTAATCTTGGCTATTTCCCAAAAAACTGGAAGAAATCCATAATTATAATGATACCGAAGCCTGGAAAAGACCACACAATTCCGTCATCATACAGACCAATAAGCCTTCTATCTTGTTTGTCTAAATTGTTTGAAAAATGCTTGTTAACACGCATAATACCACACCTGGAAGCTTGCAATATTATCCCGGCACACCGATTTGGCTTCCGAAGAAACCATGGAACCATCGAACAAGTGAACAGATTAACATCCGAAATTCGCTCAGCCTTCGAACAGCGAGAATACTGCAGCGCTATTGTCGTTGACGTATCTCAAGCTTTCGACCGAGTTTGGCTCATCGGACTCATGCACAAAATTAAAACGTATTTGCCAACATACACCCACAAGCTACTAGAATCATACCTCTACAATAGGGTATTCTCAGTGAGATGCAACGCAGGTACTTCCACAACGAAGCTGGAGTTCCACAAGGAAGCGCACTCGGCCCGTGTCTGTATGTTTTGTATACTTCGGATATTCCTACGAGCGCACAACTAACAACGTCAACGTTCGCCGATGATACCGCTATCCTTAGTCGCTCCAGATGCCCAACGCAGGCAACAACCCAACTGGCTAATCATCTCACAATAGTGGAAAGGTGGCTGTCCGACTGGCGCATTAAAATAAAAGGAACAAAAGTGTAAACATATAACGTTTACTCTTAATAGACAAACATGCCCTCCGCTTTTACTAAACGGTATGCAGATCCCTCAAGCTAACGAAGTAACGTACCTTGGCGTACACCTTGATAGGCGACTTACCTGGCGTAAGCACATCGAATGCAAAAAGATGCACCTAAAACTGAAAGCCAGCAGCCTCCACTGAATCATAAACTCACGATCGCCACTGTGGCTGGACTACAAGTCTTGTAGATCTTCACGACAAAAATCTTGAGAACTATCACAGGGGCACCTTGGTATGTTCGCAACGAAAACATCCACCGGGATCTAGGCATCCTCGCAGTGAAAGACGAAATCCAGAAGCAAAAAGAGTCATACAAAGAAAAACTGTTTTCGCACCCAAATTTTCTCGCTTGGGGATTGACTTGGGCTTCTAGCGTATCCAGCCTGAGACGCAACGGCCTCCCAACCCAGCAATCGATTTGTAGGGCCGTCTAACTCTGTACCAGTCAAAATGATTGTTAGTTAAATTAAAAATATAAGATTTGATACACCTCTTGTTAGTCTCGCAAAGAGAAGATTCAAGAAATAAAAGCAAAGTTTAAAATAAAAAAAAAAGGAAAGAAGAACAGGAAAGAGATGTTATAGAGTAAAGATCATTGTAGTTCGAACATAAGAAAACAAAAGGTTCGTGCTGCATATGTCGAACTACAACGGCTGAGGAATAAAGGACTGAAATTTCTATTCCTTCAATTGGGAATGTTAAAATGGAAGCGTGTTATTAAATGCTGGCTATCTATATCCCCATTATTAACCATTGAAGAAAAACAAGAGAGTTCGTTAAAGCCGGGGGCAAGTCATATTCCATATGAAAAGAATCAATAATAACGGGCCAAGATGACTTCCTTGAGGGACGCCAGATGAAGCACGGACCAAACGGGAATATATGTTTTTAAATAAAACTCTTTGTGTTCTTCCATCTTAGTAGCTAGAAATCCACGTTAAGAGGTCTGTAGAGAATCCCAGCATATTCAGTTTACTCATCAAAAGTGAGCGATTATCTGAATCAAATCCTTTGCTAAAGTCTGTGTAAATAACATCTGTGTTACATCCTTTTTGAAAGCCATCTATGACAAAGGATGTCAACTCCAAGTTCGTGTTCGAAGAGCAAAGATGTTGAAAATGAGGATAAATTAATTTTTCAAATAACTTTGGAATCGCCAAAGATAAGTTAAAAAGTCTAAGAATAGGATTGCACAGAGCCCTGGCACAGTATCCATCGGGGCCTGGCGAACAAATGGGTTTGACCCTTAGAAGATCAGATAAAAAGCTATTCTCGGAGAAAGACGGAGAGAAAATAAGATTTGCTGATTGAATGTTGTATGCGTAAGGCTGATCAGTCAATTTAAACGGAGAACAAGTTGTTTGAAAATTTTCTGCGAATAGATCAGCCTGAATAATGGCCTGATCAGAGGTCGCAAATGAATTTTCAAACGTAAGCAGAGGTGGAAAAGATCCGGCAGCGGCAAATATAATTCCTGTAACATTCAGCGTTATGCACGGTAAAATTTGACCTACTGCAGGATTTTTAATATTTAAGTATGAGTCTATTTTTAGAATTTTTTAGGTTAGTGAGGCTCCTAGTAAGCCAAGCAGGATTTGTTGAAGCTGACGGATATTTCCATGGCACACATGAGTCAAAAAATGTATTTAAGTACAGCAACATTTTTCTAAGGGGACATTAAGATCGGTGCATGCCAGAATATCGGACCAATCATATGTATCGATAAAGCTATTATGCTATATAATGGAGACATCTGATCAATACCAGGAATGGTTTTTTAAATTTTATTTTTACGCAACTAGGCTGATGTTCTTGGACAAAAATGTTCTCTGGTCAAAAACTGGGTGAAGAAATCGTCTTGAAAATCAACGCAGGCACACGGATCTTGAAAGAAGACTTGCGCCTTATATAATTATATTTAAATTTTGCTATGTCCTCCGCCTATATATCTGCTTTTGTTTTGATATAAGCCGAGAAATAAATCTCTGAAGCATATAATGGAGACATCTGATCAATACCAGGAATGGTTTTAAAACTTTTTTTTTACGCAACTAGGCTGATGTTCTTGGACAAAAATGTTCTCTGGTCAAATACTGGGTGAAGAAATCGTCTTGAAAATCAACGCAGGCACACGGATCTTGAAAGAAGACTTGCGCCTTATATAATTATATTTAAATTTTGCTATGTCCTCCGCCTATATATCTGCTTTTGTTTTGATATAAGCCGAGAAATAAATCTCTGAAGCATCAGGGGCAAGCCGAGAAATAAATATATGTTTCGATGGAGGAATCACCTGTAAGGGTTTTGGTGTTGCAGGAACGAGAACTGCAGCAACAGTCGGTGCCGGTGGTCCGGATTGTGGAATACCCTTTTGGGTGACTCTGATGGGGGTTTCATTTACTAGGACCTATGGTATCACTTGAAGGGATACCATGGAGCACATATCAGACAATTTCTCATTTTCCTTGAGAAAGTCGGACAGCGAATTGTTCTCAGTT
Source organism: Drosophila bipectinata (assembly GCF_030179905.1). Classification (NCBI taxonomy): domain Eukaryota; kingdom Metazoa; phylum Arthropoda; class Insecta; order Diptera; family Drosophilidae; genus Drosophila; species Drosophila bipectinata. Next base: position 12,773,724 of record NC_091740.1, on the reverse strand, counting down.
TTAGCCCTTGGGGTGGCCAAAGACATAAGTGGCTGCGTTATTGGCGGCTGAGCAGGCTAAGGCGGATCCCAAACATAGGATTTCTTACGCTTAGGGGACTCATTTAGCAGCTGAAGGCCGCTAAGCTGAGTGTCAAGCGCACAGAGCTGGTCATTGATTTTACGAAAACCAGTGATAAACTCTTTAAATCCATTCTTAGTCTGTCCCATGAACGTCGTCATTTCGTCTTGGACAGCACGACAATTTTCACAACAATAATGTAAACCAGACCTACGAAAAATGGCATCCGAAAATTAGACAGTGAACCCGGCACACTTGGCGTGTACGACGTTTTCACATAGCCAGCAATGGTAGGCTGGGATGAGGAGGTTGTCTTGTTACAAGACTTCATAGCACAGACAAGATTAAATTCCATATTTTTAATTAATAACAAACAAAATTAATAAATAAAAAGTTAAAAAACACTATACCTTGAACCACTGTGCCAAATAGGAAGATGAAGTGGGAGCTTTGGAGAGTGCAAAGGAAAAATTCAGAAATAGAGATAAGACGGGGAAGAAGTAGAGCTGAGCTTTGCTTGGAATTGAATTGAAACAATGTATTAGGAATTAATTCCTAATGAATTAATTCGCCTCCAAATATACCGCAACACACGCGAAGCGATACGGTTTAAGTTAAAACTGAAGTTTCTCAAAAAATTCAATTGTCAAGCAAGTAAGCATCGGTTTACCAATAATTATCATAAACGCAGTGCGAACAAAAAAAACACGACCGTTCGCTTAGAAAGAAGAGAGAAAATGAATGAAAGTCATAAAACCAGTGACAAACCAGTGAGACACGCTCAAAACATCTTATATCCCTTTTGTGACGAAAAATGAAATATAGGTATACGACTACACAAAACACTACATGTGTAGTACACTACACAAAACAGGAAAGAAGAGCATCGGGCGTAGCCAAAGTTGATTTACCCTTGAAATTAGGATAGGCTATCGCTAAATATGAAAGTTTTGCTATAAAACTATAAAATAAAACTATTTTCTATAATTTAATAGGATACCAAATTTAAAAAATGTACCCAAGATTCTATCTTTAAAAATATTAAAGTGTAGTCACTTCCGATCGTTCAGTTAAACGGAAGCTACCATATAGGATGCAGAAAGCCGATCCTCATGAAATTTGGTAGATCAGATCAATGGGCAAAGGTAGAATCTGTAGGAAGTTCCAACTGAAGAGAGACTAGTCTCCCCGTTTTGAAGCTATAGCTTTCAAACTTGGAACATACCCTTATTTTCTTTCCTCTCTCATTTATATAGTTTACTTTTTTTTTTGCACGTTCAAAATAAAAATATATGTTGTTTGAGTAGCTTTGTACATCAATACTGATTTTTTTTGTGCGAGGCTTGCGGAGTCGTCACCGGTATTGAAGCTTAAAATTCACCGGCTAGTTCAATCAATTTTAGAAAAGACATTGATTTCCAAACTATTCTACTCATAATCTATACGAACAAATCAAAATTAAGCCAAATCGGTTATTTAAGGTAATTTTTGGACCCATATTTTAAAAAAAACTATTAACATTTTATTATAACCTTGCAGAGGGTATTATAATTTTGTCCAAAAGTGTGCACCGCAGTGAAGGAGACATCTCCGACCCTATAAAGTATATATATTCTTGATCAGGATCACCTCCTGAGTTGATATGAGCATGTCCGTCTGTCCGTCTGTCTGTACGTCTGTCTGTCCGTCTGTCTGTCTGTTTCTACGCGAACTAGTCTCTCATTTTTGAAGCTATCGTCTTGAAACTTTGCACACACCCTTCTTTTTTTTGCACGCAGTATATAAGTCGAAACGGCCCGGATCGGCCAACTATATCCTATAGCTGCCATATAACTGATTGATCGGAAATGGTATAACTTTGGTGTTTTTAGAGTTAGAGAGTTCAAATTTGACACGAGAGCTATTTTTGGCAAACTATTACGACATGTCAAATTTCATAAGGATCGGCCGACTATATCTTATGGCTGCCATATAACTGAACGATCAAAATGACCCAACTTTCGTGTTTTTGAAGATAGAAAGTTGAAACTTAATACATTCTATTTTTGGTCAGTTGATCCACCCTACCAAATTTCATTAGGATCGGCCGACTATATCCTACAGCTGCCATATAACTGAACGATCGGAAATGGTACTTGGTAGAAATATCAACTTCCGTATTTTTGAAGATAAAAGTTTGGGACTTTTTTTAGATTTTTTATTTTAGTTAATTAGTTTTAATATGATGTAATCATAAGGATCGGCCAACTATATCCGATGTTTGCGATATATATCCGGTTTTAACTGCAAGGGTGTATAAACTTCGGCTCCGCCCGAAGTTAGCTTCTCTTTCTTGTTTTTCTTCCCTACAGGATTGCTTTAGTTACTATAGTTCCAAAACTAACAAGATTCTTTACTGCACTGTGGGTCGTACAGTTTCGATAAATAAACAAATTTAAATAAATTGTTTGTTGCAAAAATGAATCTGTTTTTTGAGTCTGCATTTACTCGAAGGAAGCTCTTTTTGAGCCAAAGCGCGGTTGTCCTTTTTGAAACTCTTAAAGCTTTAAGAGCTTCCTTTGCATAGAAAACAATCCTAAAAGTGAGGCTTGGCGAAGCGAAAGGCATCCCCGCGGATAACAATAATACGCAATACTTGTGCTTCAAGTTATTGCCTGCAAGCACGAGGCTGATCAACGTTACTTCCACCACCAATTTGATGCCTCGCTTGGCAGAACACTCTACGCTCTTCCAGATTGTAAGATGACTTCAAGAATGACTAGCTTGGGGCTACCGAACGACTCGCAGCTTGCAGATACGGCATTTCCTGGAACGTCAGCTGTGAGTAAAGCGAAGGGCCCATAGTAGGACTCTCCTCGAGTGGCCCTCCTTGTAAATAAAACACCCCGGGCAGCTGGCGGGTATCCGCGCCCTAATCGACACCAACGATAGTAGCCTCACATACTTTCCTCTTCCACACCTTTGTACCTACCCATCCCCATTCACTTGCTATCCCAAAACACTATCTCGCTCCGGGTCGGAGTAAAATGTTACTCGAGTCAAGAGTCAAGAGTCAGCCTGCTGGGGGGCCCAGCTAGAAATTCTGTCCAGTCGTTAACGGAGTGCTCGTGGTACCTGGCGGTTCTTTGGGCTCTAAAAAGCCGGGGGTGAAGCCAAGACAAGCCAAGTCATCATCCGGGCAAGTGCAGGGAGTATTTCAAGGATCAGGATCGGGGGCAGGGGGGGAAGTAAAGACCAAAAGCCTAGCCGCAAGGATCAGGATCGGGGGCAGGGGGAGAAGTAAAGACCAAAAGCCTAGCCGCAAGGCAGAAGGGGCGGTGAAGGGCGCAGCGTCGCCGCGACCTGGAAAGGCAAAATCAACGTGGAACGTTACTGTTCGCGTAACGGCAGCGTCAGCGTTGTTTAGAAAATGCGTAAAGGAGAAACAACCTGGAACTTAACGGTTCTCGGAGTCGTTCCTATACTGGCGCCACAGAAATTACCAATTTGTACGAGGAAAAGGGGGCGTGGCCCCCTGTAAAATGTATAATGTACAATAAAGCCTATTGGAGCGAATCAGAACGAGTCGTTTTGAAAGCTGGTAGTTTGAGCTGAAGGACCGTCTCTGGAGAGTCCAATAGCCCAAAAGAAGTAGAGTAAACAAGACGAGCGGAAAAGGGACCCGTAGCAGGACGGTTCCCCTAAAGCCCAGGGAGTCGAGTTGGGCCCGACCACGACCATTCCCGACCACGTCAGATAACCTTGCCGCGAAGCGAGTAAACGGACCGGTCTGACGTACACCTTACCGACTCCTTAATCGTGATAAAAAGGCGTGATCTTGCGGGACAAGGATAGGCCGACTCGTGCACTCAAGCCCAGTGAAGAAACCGATCGGGGACATCTTATGGCTTTTATAAACAATATTTTCAATCTCTGCATTTGGCCTTGTCTATGTCTTTGGCTCAATTATCCAACCCGTATATCCAGGCCACTTATGGCTTTCCACTTATGGATTTTAGAAACAGTATTTTCAAACTGTGCATTTGCATTCGGCTTTGTCGTTGGCTATGAGGTCCGATCTCGGTTCCCCACAAACAAATCAAAATTAAAAGTAAACATCAGCTTCCCTCCGAAGCCCAATCAATTGCGCCTTTTGCGTTTCAAGTACCCACCAAATTGCATCGATCAGCTTAATCGAATTTCACAATGAGATGCGACATTTTCATCTTAAGCCTTTAATCTAAACACAACTCATAGCCGAGGTTCTTTGGATAAGATTTAGAATTAAGAAGGCAATCCTATTTTGACCGAGACCGCGAACGGTTGACGGAAAATATTTAAGAAAATCGAAAGTGTCTTGTAATAATTCAGTTTAATAAATAAAGGTTCAACACCAAGTTGTATAATTTAAAATAAATTTAAACATTCACCATCTAACAACAAATTTAACTGGCGTATGCAAGCACAATTCACATGCAGAACAACTAAAATTTAAAAGCAATCGGCGTTTTAAGTGATGTCGACTGAAATATACCATGTTCCTTTCTCAGTATATTGTTTTTCATGATTCGTAAAAATATGTATAGAAAAAACATTTTACTGTAAACACTAAATCTTATTTCTAAATAAATTTAAAATGTATGCTGAAATATTAAAAAATATAATATAAAATATAATATAATTTATTTCGTCACTTCACCCAATAACGAATACTCGAATTTTGTTAGGGTAGACAGCCTGAAAAGTTAGAAAAATCAAAATTTTGTGCGCTGGCTTCGAAACGAAATCGCACGCACACATACACCCGTGTAGATAGATCGAAGATCAATCGAAGCGCACCCCAACCTTCTTAATCGCGCTCCTGTCAGAGACTGATAAACAGAAGGCATTCAATGAGAATATGAGCGTAAAATCAATGAACGATGGGCGTAAGAAATAGAGAAAGAACTCGCTCTGGGGCCTGCTGAGGCCTGTCGCAAGAAATTTTTGCGTCCATTTTCGTTGTATGAAATGGGTTCTCTATATGCTGTATGGTTAGTGGACGAAGTCAATAAAACAATGACCTTTCTAATAAACAAAACCATAATGACATACGGAAAGGACAGTGTAAATATCAAAGAAACAAACAAATAAATAAAGAGCAATGCTCTACGAGTATTTATATCCATCTCTTCTATTTCTATTTCAGAAAGAGGATCTATTTCAGAAACTCTTTCCTCATTAAATCCAATTAAATCAAACAATTTTCGTGCTCAATTCGCAAACAGGTTTAATGGATTTAAAAATGAAAATAAATATCGGGGAAATAACTTACGATTTGATCAAATACGACAAAATAATAATACCACTAAAATGAGAGATAATTTAAATCATAACCAAGATAATAATTGGGCACAAAAGGAATATTTTTGGCAAAATAATAATCAAAATAGCAATCAAAGCAACAAGCTATCGAGCCAATGGATGTTGATCCACCGATTCAACTCCAGAATAAACCTAATAACAATCAGCAGCCGAATCATAGTTGGCAGGCAAATAATAATCAAGGAAGATATAATAATTGGCAAGTAAACGATAATCAAGATAGATATAATAATAATTATTACCAAAATAAAAATCGTTCAAATTTCTATATCACAAATCAAAACAGAAAGCAAACTCAAGCTCAAAAAACGGAATCAGATGAAACAGAAAGTCATCCAGCTAATAAAGTAACCAGATTAAATAACAAAAATGAAGACCATTTTTTAGACCAGACCCCTACAGAGGAATGCCTTATTTAAATAGAATAGATCGAAAAACCAATAAGCAGTTAAAAATTCTAATAAATATTTTTGAATTTTTTACAATAAAAACGAGCTAACAACATACAAAAAGTATAACTATACAAATATACTAATCAATTATTAGGTATTACCTATTATAAATAAATTTGAAACAAGACAATTATTTTATGAAATCGAAGGTTTAGAATCTGATATTCCAATTGGATTAAATTTATTAAGAACAAGAAGGAAGTCGGGCTGAGCTGAAGTTTATATACCCTTGCAGTTAAAACCGGATATATATCGCAAACATCGGATATAGTTGGCCGATCCTTGTGGGAATATGAATATATAATCCAATTTATTACAATACAAAATCTAAAAAAAGTCCCAAACTTCTATGTTCTAACATACCAAAGTTGGTATTTTTACCAAAAACCATTTCCGAACGTTCAGTTATATGGCAGCTATACGATATAGTCGGCCGATGACGCAAATTATGAAATTTGGTAGGTCGGATTAACTGACCAAAAATATAATCTGTATGGCAGCTATAGGATATAGTCGGCCGATCCTTTGTCGTGTCGTATAATTCTGCCAAAAATAGCTCTCATGTCAAATTTGAACTCTCTAACTCTAAAACCACCAAAGTTATACCATTACCGATCAATCAGTTATATGACAGCTATAGGATATAGTCGGCCGATCCCGGTCGTTCCGACTTATATACTGCGTGCAAAAGAAAGAAGGGTATGTGCAAAGTTTCAAGTCGATAGCTTTAAAACTTAGAGACTAGTTCGCGTAGAAACAGACAGACAGACAGACGGACAGACGGACATGCTCATATCAACTCAGGAGGTGATCCTGATCAAGAATATATACATATACTTTATAGGGTCGGAGATGTCTCCTTCACTGCGTTGCACACTTTTGACCAAAATTATAATACCCTCTGTCAGGGTATAAAAATTGGAGCTATAATAAATATAGATAAGGGAATTTTGGAATATAATGGGAAACAGGAGAAGTTAAAATATTATGATAATGAGGAAAAAAATGAAATATGTTTAATTGAAGAAAATAATATTCTTCCGTTAAAAGAATTTTTTGTAAAAAATATTTTGATGATAATAGTAGCGAAAACACAGATCCATTATTTGTTGAAAATCGTGAGAAAAGCTTGGGAATTAAAAATCCCGAGAACGCCAACGTAGAAATATCCGTCAATAAAAATAAAAATATCTTGGGAATTAAAAATGCTGAGAGTACCGACGAAGTAAATACCGTCAAAAATCAAATAAATAATATAGGTACCGACTAATTTGGCGGATTGAGGGAAAAAAAGTTCACTATATTGAAAAGGAGCACTCAAAGATAAATATACAAATTCCTTTTAGACATAAAGGGGAAGACATAAAGGGGGAAATAAATCGTATTCGCGATAGGCCAATATACGGGAAACAATATCCGTATGCTCTATCTGTCAACGACTTCGTAAATAGCGAAATCAGAAGAATTTTATCAGAAAAAATAATAAGGCCTAGCAGAAGCCCTTACAATTCACCACTTCTGGTGAAAGGAAGAAAGGAAAGGAAAGTCCCAAAGAAAGGAACGTCCCAAAGAAAGGAGAGAATCAAGACGGAAGCCGTAAATTAAGACTTTTCATTGATTATAAAAAATTAAATGAAAGTAACATACCTGACAAATACCCAATGCAAGACCCATCAGTAATTCTATCAAATTTGGGAAAAGCAATATATTTTTCAACAATAGATTTAGAGTCAGGATTTCATCAGATACTAATGAAAGAATCTGATGTCGAAAAAACAGCTTTTTCAACAAATAATGGAAAATACGAATTTTTAAGAATGCCATTCGGATTAAAAATACACCAAGAATCTTTCAGAGAGCAATGGACGATATTCTAAGAGAACAAATAGGGAAAACATGTCATGTCTATATGGACGACATTATAATATTCTCAAACTCAATTGAACAACACTATACAGATGTAAGCAAAATTATAAATATATTATTGAGGGCAAACATGAAAATCTCTTTAGAAAAATCTAAGTTTTTCAAACGTGAAACCCGTTTTCTAGGAACGGGTTTCTAGGATACAAGAAACAAGGGTTTCTAGGATACAAGGATATGTATCTAGGATACATTATATCCTATAACGTCACCAAGACAGACCCAGAGAAAATTGAAACCATTAGTAAATATCCGCTTTCAAAAAATATTCGGGAACTAGGAAATTTCCTAGGTATTACGGGCTATTATAAAAAATTTATTTCAAACTACGCCTACATAGCCAAGCCTCTAACAAAATATCTTGGGTCATAATGGCAAAATTTCAAAAAGAATGTCAACAAAAATGTTAATTCAGCTGGATGAACCAGCAATTAAAGCTTTTAACGAGCTGAAAGAAAATCTCATTGCTCAAGTAGAACTAGTTCAACCGGACTATAATAAAAAATTTACCTTGACCACCGACGCTTCAGACGTCGCAATTGGTGCAGTTTTATCTCAAGAAGGAAAACCAATTACTTTTATTTCAAAAACCTTGTCTAAAACAGAACAAGCTTATGCGACTAATAAGAAGGAACTTTTAGCGATAGTATGGGCTCATAAAAATCTAAGAAATTACTTATACGGAGTTATTGGAATTGAAATTCAAACCGACCATCAATCTTTATCTTACACAATTTTGGATAAAAATCCCAATGTAGATATGAAAGGATGGTATTCTTTCATACATAGTTTTACACCGAAAATAACATTTAAGCCCGGTACAACAAATGTAGTTGCAGACGCATTATCTCGAATTCAGATAAATAATATTACTAACAGCGATATAGAACAAACAGACCAGTCAGACTCAGATCAGAACACACAGCATTCAGCTGAAAGTTGGTTTGAAAATGTAATACAAGAGACCGTTAAATCAATTTAAACAACAACTGTTATTAACAAAGGGGAGGTATAGAACACATGAGTCACTGAAAATCTTTAACAGGACACGACATTTAAGGGGTTATATACCTTTTTTCTTCAAAAAAACGAAAAAATTTTTTTGCTGAATCCTAAAGATTTTTGAAAATCCCCTAGAGAATATTTCTTGAAAATAATCGTTCACGAACTGGGAATAAAACTGTACTAATAAAAAATGTTTGGTTTTTTGATTTCGGTTGACCTGCTGGACTTCCGTGGTCACCGCAAGCCGCTATAAAAAAAAGGGTTCCGAGAGAATTGCCAGAACTTAGTAAATTGTTTATATTTTTTCAAGAACAAACGCTTTTTGTTTCGATAAAAACATGTACTATCAATAAAAAAAACCTTCAGTGTCATAAAATAATTGCTACTCACCTGAAATAAAAATCCAAAGTTCTCTCAATTTTTTCGGATGGTTGGGATCGGACGCGGCTTTTTGTCGTCTCCCGTGCGCATTCTCAGAGTCCAATTCGCTGGTCAGCGCTTGTCGTCTGACTTGCGCAGGTGCCTCGTACGACGTGGTGGCCGGTCATACTAATGTGATGAGAACGGTGAGATCGCGGATGAAATACGATTACGAGGAGCAAGTGGGAACTAGTGGCGCCGATGTCGAAAGCAAAGTCGTGTGCGGCACAATTCGAATGTGGAAAAAAAACTTCAGTAACAAAAAAAAAACCAAAAATGAGACGAGATTGTAGGCGGATGTTGCCTGATGCGGAGTAGAAGCAGCGTTAGAGGCAAGGAAAATGGTTAAGTACCGGAAAATTTGTGCTCGTTCGAAAAAAGTTGATGACGATCTAGATATGTATATTTATACAAGTGTGGTTCGTTTGTGTACATATATTGAATTCTTGACTATTTTCGAACTTGCGGAGCCGGAAAGGTGGACTTGACTTTGGCTTGAATTTAACGCAAAAAAAAAAATATTTAATAATAATTAATTTTTTGACTAATTGTCGGATTTAATAATTATGGAGCCAGAAAGGTGGAGTTGAATCCTTAATCCTAAATTAATTGAATTTATTTATCATAAAGCCGGAAAGCTGGAATTGAAATCGCGGCTCTATTCGGACAGAAGGTTGATAATTAAATTATTAATAATTTTTTACTTTAATTATGGGAAAACGGAAAATAATAATTAAATAAATTGTGGTGGTTATAATTATAAATTTATGACTTTATTATTAATTGTTTTTTTTTTTTAAGTTATTTGTTACGCAGCCGGCTATGCCGTCGGCACCCTGTACGTACCCCAAAAGAAAAAAACAGCACCAAAAAAAAAACACAACTCGGCTACTACGGCGGCTAGGTTGAGAATTTAAGCGACACATTCACGGATTTGTAGTGAAATGGCGGTTTATAATTGTTGGTTTTAGAAAATTAAAATTTTTTTTTTTAATTTTACCGGTTATATATTTCCTGAAATTGGAGGCAGAAAATATAAGGAAATATATGGACATTACGGATATATGTAAGGGCATGTGGGGCATATGTTGGTAGAGTAGAGCGTTAATGGGTAGACTATTTAAAAAAAAAAAAAAAATGACACTGATTGGGGAAGGAAAAAAACCAAATTTTACGACAGCGGCGGACTGTTCGGTGAATTTGTAAATTTCCGGAAATAGTTCAAACCGGCTGACCAATATTAATTATGCCTTTTTTTGTCACCACACAATTTCACTGTTCACTTGCCAATTTTTCGCGGATTAATTGCACCAAAAACATAACACGTATGTGTGTATGTATGCATATGGATGCACATATGCTTCGACCTTAGGCAAGCGAATGGATAACGGAGAGGTCGAAAACGGCGAGAAATATGGCGAAGTACACAAAACGAAAACGGATGAACAATTTTGCAGAGTTAGAAGACGAAGAAGAGTAGAAAGTCTCAAACGGCCGTTGTGTCGGAAAACTCTGACTTGGACTCTGACACGGAGGGGAAAAAAAATCTTGCAGCAGTGTGAACGAAATTTATGGAGACGGAAAAATGTACTTATCTTTTGGCGAAACAATGCCGAGAACTGCTGGTAGAAGAAAATCCACGAATTATCCGGCTCGAAGGACCAAAATGTTGTAGGAGGTCGTTGCTGCCGCAAAAGATTAGAGAAGTGGTGAAAAAAAAGAAAGAAGTCGGGGGCGTCGTGGTTGAATTCAAAAATCATGAGATCTTTGCCTTTGTTGAAAACGTCAAACCAATCATTCAGAAGTTTAGAAAAGTCGGCGGTTTCGCACGCTTTATCTACATCATATCCCAACAAATAGCTTTGCGGATGGAGCTTGCGGTTGTATTGGAAAATAATTGTGTCACTAACTTAACCTTCTGCTTAGCAGGTGAGCTAACATTAATATGATCTTGTGTAATCTTAAATAATGTAGATAAATCAGACCTAGTAAATTGGTTAATTGCCCATAATGTTCTTCTCATAATGCTTTCCCATAATGTTCTTTTCGTGACACAAGATGGCACTTTGGCGTAACACATCGGCACGCCGATGTAAAACAATGTCTCGGTTTTTTCCAATGTCCAAATTTTCTCCTATCACGACAATAGCCACTTCATCAGTTGCTGGCGCATTAAAACGTACAGCATGTTGTCCTGCAGGCGCCTTATCGGCTCTGATGACAACTTTATGATTATCGGATGGCATGCGGTCTAATGCAGTTGTGAATGCAACTAATTCATTGTGTTGATGGAAAAATCTTTGAAGTTGTTGCACAATGGATCTTTTTACTGAGCTGTTGTGTGCACAACGCTGATCGACTTGACTTGTTAAATTGCCCATAAAATATATTTGCAAAAATTTATAGTCTTCATCAGGCACTGGCAATAAGGAACCTGTTCTATGATATATTTGACCCTGAATCTGCAAGAATATAAATATGTATTTAGGTAATAGTAGAGCAAATTGTTTGCCATTATACTTACCTTAAAAGTAGGTAAAAAATTGTCTCGAAAACCTTTTGTTGCGCCAAATGACGTCATTTGAAAGCAATTATTGTATTGAAGGATATGAGTCAACAAATGATTACAATCCGGCCCATTTCCGGAACCCAATGAATGTAGTGGCTGTGTTGGTGGTACCAATGACGTCAATTTGACTTGGCCGCTGTCGCAACACAATCCAGGGGCTTTTTTTTCGAATTTCAATGCATTGCAATGTGGACACACAATATTCATTAGTCCAATAGCAACAATTTGCTCTGAACTTTAATCAATTGCCACATAATAACTGAGTGCAGCTCTGTGGGGCTGTAGCACAGAGAAAACAACAGAAAACAACATTCCTATGTAGATTTCGATTCCGTTGAAGTTCATTTGGCGCTTCGCGTGGCTCATCAGTTAGATTTGCTCTTATATATCTTTGACTTGCCGTATTTCGAGTTCTGCGGCTTACGTTTTTACGTCTGGTTGCTGGCATTGTTGGTTTCTTGTATTGGTTTCTGTGTAGTCACAAAAAGTTACCAAAAAAAGATAGAAAGTGAAGGGAACTTACCGTGACTAAAAACACTTATTAGCAAACAAAAAACTTCTTAGTCTTTAAAACAAACAAACTTAATGTCTTGTTACTAAATATCATGGAATTTCGCGGCAACTTAAGAACGCTTTTCTTAATATTTTTTTCTGTAAGTACCTTGTAGAGAGTATTAGAAAACTACAAAAAAATCAGCCAAATCGGTCAAGCCGTTTTCATGCGATGTCGTGACAACTGCAAACGGGTTTCATTTTTATATACATAGATTTTACAATTTCCTTCCTATGGGAGTCACTAGATGTGATCACCAGTGCGTATTTTTGGCATTGTAGTCTCCTACGGCTATAAAACAATCCCCAAGTGAATTGTAGATGTCCATAAATTTTCCTTCCGAGATGAAGAAGCGAGGAGCGCAGTAAACAGCAGCAATTGAAAGGCTTCCGTTGCTTGACTGAATTTGTATCGATGTGGTCTGCAAGTAGTTTTTTGAACTCCAGTTCCGCCGTGGCCTTGGACGCAAAAATTTCTTGCAACTGGCCCCAGAGCGAAATCTTACTCTTTTTCTTACGCTCACCGTTCGTCCATCTTACGCTCACATTCTCGTTGAATGCTTTGTGTTTCTCAGTCTCTGAAAAAAGCGCGACGAAGAAGGTTGGTCTGCGCTTGGATTGTTCTTTGTAGTTATGCGTGTCACACATTCACATACCCGGGAAAAGCAGAAGCTGCCATGTCAGCGAAAGAAGGTGGACCTAGGACGTCAGGATGCTAGTGCTTCAGCTGAACCTAAACCACTGCAGGGCGGCTCAAAATGTGCTGTCGCAGACTGTGATGGGGAGACGAAGGCGGACATAGCGCCCTTAAGCGAGCCCCTTTTTTTTTTTTTTTAATAAAAGGTGTATATTTATTTAACATTAACGGGTAAACTTCTACCTTTGTGGCAGCTTGAACAGGTTGCAAATTACAGGGAAATATCAAAATTTAGGTATAACTGAATATACATTGATTTTATATCTAATTAATTCTATATTTTATATATAATTCTATATTATTTAAATTAAATTTTTTTTTTTTTTAACTACCACGGCTATATGAATCTTAAAATAAGGTCATGTGGATGATACCTTTTTAATCTCCTTTTTCTAGGTCTCCATATTAGCCTCTTCGCTAGGGTGTTAGGATGAGAGCCAAGGCGTTCATGATATTTTTCTGAATGTGAACGTACTACATCGCCTATCTTTGGGATTTTCAGATCTCTTTCTATGTCCCTAGTTCTAATGAACCAGGGGGCATTACAAATCGATCTGACAATCTAACTTTGCGCTACTCGCATTTTCTTCAGGTTTGACTTAGACGCTGTGTCGTAATCTTGTAATGCATATTTCCAGATTGGGCTGCGAAAAGATTTATAGATCCTAACTTTGTTGGAAAGTGAAAGCTTATTTCTTGGTGATAGTAGCCGGGACATACTTGCTGCCTTTGAAAGCACAGCTTGCTTGATCATCGTTGTGTGTCTCTGGAAATTAAGTCCTCTATCCAAAATCACATCAAGGTACTTGTAGTAGGCCTCGTAAAGAAGCACAGAGCAAAGCATGTACAGAAGAGAAGAGTAAAAGACTGTCAAACCGGCTAAGCAAAGTCTTGACCAAGAACAAGCAAGACCATATAGACCAGATGTTGGAAAATGCGAGTCCAGATGCATCTACCAATTACTCCTTATGGAAACTCACAAGTCGATTTAAAAGACAGGTCATCCAAAAGGCTCCACTCAGAAATCCCGCTAGTGGTTGGTGTAGGTCAAGTCAGTAGAAGGCGAATATCTGCTGATAATCTGGAAAACAGATTTAAGCCGCTAGATCTAACTCCGATGGAAAATCGAATGTTTGTAAAAACACAACTGGACAGACCTTTTCAAATGGCTCTTCCCTGGAAGCCTGTAACCCCAGAAGAAGTCAAGGCACAGATCAGAAAGCTCAAAAACAAAAAAGCACCAAGGGAGGACCTTCTAGACAACAAAACGCTGAAGATACTTCCCATCGAGGCCATATTATTTATAGTCCTGTTGTTTAACAGCGTCCTAAAGCTGAGTCATTACCCAAGTGCATGGAAGAATGCTATCATCACGATGATACCCAAGCCTGGAAAGCAACCCACTGAAGTAGATATATACAGGCCAATTAGTCTCTTAACTTCATTGGGGAAAATGATGGAAAAAGTCATACTGAATCGTATCCTTGGACTAGAAAGGATAAGCAGAGCTATTCCAAAGTGGCCGTTTGGCTTCCGAAAGAGTCATCGCACAGCTGAACAGCTACATCGCGTGGTCAATTTCGCTCTGGAAGCCATGGAAAACAAAATGTATGCAGTTGCTATGTTCATGGACATTCAACAAGCCTTTGATAGGGTATGGCACGATGGTCTTCTAAGAAAGCTGAAAAACCTCCTAACGCCTCAGCTCTTTCTCCTCATTCAGAGCTTCTTATCGGAGAGAAAATTGCCCAGTGTGTGCGGGAAAGGTCAGTGTGGTTGTCGATGGAGAAATGTCGCCAAAACGCCCAATCTCAGCCGGTGTACCCCAAGGTCCCCAAGGTACTAGGTCCGACGCTTTACTCTTTGTACAGATCAGATATGCTAGACTCCTGGGGCTGTACCGATGACGACGATGGTAATATGCTGATCGCAACTTACGCTGACGACACTGCTGTTATGGTCAGAAGTCCAAGCATATAAATCGCAACCTTGGGCCTGCAAGAGTAAGTGACACGTTTTGAAAAGTGGACTACAGAATGGAACATAGGCATCAACTGCAGCAAATGTGCTTGTGTCACATTCTCCACAAAGGCAAAAGACTGCCCAGGAATCTCCATGCTTGGCTCTGTGCTTCTTTACGAGGCCTACTACAAGTACCTAGATTTTGGATAGAGGACTTAATTTCCAGAGACACACAACGATGATCAAGCAAGCTGTACTTTCAAAGGCAGCAAGTATGTCCTGGCTACTCTTCTTCTAAGCTGTATGAGAAGTAGAGCATTTTGTGGGAGCAGATTTCTGCTATTCTGAATCGAAAGGTTCTTTTGGTTCGGGGTAGCAGCTGTCGCAGCAGTGTGTATATTTTCCATGAAGGCTGCCACCGCAGCTTCAAGATCGTATGGATGGTTGATGACAGCGTTGAGGTTAATGCTTCTGTCCAGGGATTCGTTAAACTTTTCAACAGAAGAGCCGGGCGGTAGTATTGATTTCTTTTTATCCTTGCATTGCGTTCCTTGCACAAAAAAAAAAAAAAAACTGAATAGGCTTTGAACCTAAAGCATCGTTTTATTGTCTGTTAAAAAAAAAAATTAAAATTTTTTTCCAAACACTTTTATTTACATAATCTTGCGGCCAATCTCGGGCAAAACCAACACAATGGGCTGGCAAGACCCCCCCAGTTCCATCAAAATCAAGCCGCCTTCAAAAAAGAAGGCCTATTCTAATTTTTAAGATGACGATTCCAGCGACTCCGAGCATGGAGAAATGAAGCGGAAGTCTGCTAAAAAACCCATCATGGAAGACGAACCAACCACCAGCGAAGCAGCCACAGCTGCATTTAAAGCTAATATTGAAAAAAACTATTTTGCAATTCTATCTGATTTAGACGATGAAGATCATGACAGCGATATGGAGGTTGACGGTATGAAGAAAAAAGATGACAAGAAGACCAAGCAAACTGCGGAAAAAAACGGCGAAAATCATCAAACCGCCCCCAATTTTTATCCCGGACGTATCCAGCATCAAAGGCCTCTCCAAAGACATTTTCCGCCTCTTAGGCGGGGATGTTGAAGTGACCTACAAGGCAAGCACTTACAACACAATTCACGTCATGACTTTAGACAAGGATACTTACTCAAATCTGAAAATTTCGGAAAAATCTGACATTCCAGCCCCGAGACGAGCGCGCTTATCGGATCGTCGTTAAAGGCCTCTACTTCTCCACCGACCCGGAGGATATTAAGGAGGGTTTCAGCCGCCATGGACACAAAGTCAGGGATATACACAATCCCACGCAAAAAGGTACAAAGAAGCCACCAAACATTTTCTTTATCAACCTCGAGCCAGCCAAAAACAACAAGGAAGCCTTTCAAGTCAAGCTGCTATGCAGCACGGTGGTTACGGTTGAGCCACCAAAAAAATTCGACGATGTTCCCTAATGCCATCGCTGCCAGGGCTTCGGTCACACGAAACGGTACTGCCATCTGGAGTACAGATGCGTAAAGTGTGGAGATAGGCACCCATCGTCCGAATGCACCAACATCGCCAGTGAACATGTCGTCTGCCACCACTGCGACGGACCACACGCGGCCTCTTACAAGGGCTGTCCAGCCTACAAAAAGGCAAAGAGCACGTTCGCCCCCAAGCAGACTGCCCCAAGAAGCCAGCAAATTCAATTCAGCAAAATTAACCTAAACATAACCTATGCTAGCTCAGCCAAAAACGGAGCACCACAGTTTGACTCAAACTGATTAGATATTTAGATATTAGCGATTAGATATAACCATATGGAATTGGTCGAGCTGTATTGCAGGATCCACCAAGCAGACGTTCTCCTCATATCAGAAACGCATTTTACCAACAGATCATACTGGACTATTAGAGGATACGACCTCATTGCCGCTAACCACCCGAACGGTAGAGGTCGCGGCCATCCTTATTCGCAGCTGCATCAAGTATGAGGCACTTCCAGCCATGTGCGAAGACTGGGTGTAATGTGCCCAAATTAAAATCTCCACTACCAACGGTGACATAACAATCTGCAGCATATTGCCCCCCCAGGCACAACATCCACGAACAGGAATTCGGCTTGCTACTGGATTGCCTCGGCCCAAGTTCATAATCAAAGGGGACTTTAATGCTAAACACCCCTGGTGGGGCTCCAGGATTACGAACCCAAAGGGCTCGGCCCTATACAGGCAGATTCAGTCCCGAAACTTGAGCTGTCACGGGACCGGTGCACCTACATACTGCCCTACGGATCCTCACAAAATCCCAGATGTCCTAGACTTCGCCATCTCCGGAGGACTGGATATTGCCGGAATTCAGGCGAGAGAAGTAGAAGACCTCATCTCGGACCACAGCGCCTTCGCCGTGTCACTTTTCACCCCAGCCTTGCTCAGGTCAGCCCGCAAACAGCTGATCTACAAGACAACAGACGTTGACAAGTACCAATCATACCTGAACAACGTTACCGACCCCAGCCCGACACTTGACTCCCCGTTCGACATCGACACCGTTGTTGAAGAGTTAACAGCCCATATTCAGGTGGCAGCTTCTGAAGCAGCACCAAGGCCCTCCAACCGTCCAAGAGCCACTGACAGGGACATCCACTTTTGGAGCCCAGAAGTCGAAGAACTCAAACTTTAAAAGCGACGACTCCGGAGAGAGTGGATGCTCTAGAGGAATCCTTTGGACAAAACCGCCTTCAATAGAGCGACCAAATGTCTGACACAAACGCTGGCAAACTAAGAAAGCAGGCCTTTGACGGGTTCTTCGAACAACTTGCTTCAGGCGGCTATACGGTACCCCAGAGCAGTGCCATCGGGTGGTGCAGTGCATCCTGGACGCATTTGAAACCAAGAAGTACTGCATGGCCGTCATGCTGGACGTGAAGTAGGCGTTCGACCGAGTCTGGCATCCCGGTCTTCTACATAAATTAAAGACTGGCCTACCCCGACCATACTTCCAGTTCCTAAAGTCGTTCTTGGAATACCGTAAATTTGCGGTTAGATGTGGCGAGGCCATCTCCGGTATAAGAGAAGCTCACACTGGTGTACCCCAAGGCAGCGTTCTTGGCCCGTTGATGTACATCACTTACACGGCCGACCTCCCTGTTCTTCAGAGGCCTGACCTGCTCGCAGCAACCTATGCAGACGACACCGCCTTCCTTACCACCGCCGATAGCGCCATGGGGGCAGCCGAAACGATGCAATTGCAGCTTGACTTGCTCAGCGACTGGAAAAGCGATGGAACATTGCCGTCAATAATGAGAAGTCCGCTGCCACCACATTTTCTCTCTGCAAAGGCAACTGCCCTGCAGTTAACCTCAACGGCTCTCCAATCCCACAGGAAGACAGTACCATGTACATAAGATTCACCCTAGACAGGAGGCTCACCTGGAAGCCCCATCTGATTAAGAAGAGGAAACAGGCTGATCAAATACTTCGATCCTTCAACTGGCTCATGGGTAGGAGATCGAAGCTGAGAACTTCCACTAAACTTCTCATTTATAAGACCATAATACGCCCAATCTGGACGTACGGCATACAGCTCTGGGGCACTGCGAGCAAGACGAATGTCCGAACTATACAAGCTTTTGAAAATAGAGCCCTTCGAATCGCCAGTGGGGCCCACGTCTATCATGACAATCGCACCATCCAAGAGGTTCTCAATTTTCCTCGGGTCAAGGACGAGATCCAAAGAAGCAGCGCACGTTACATGCAGAGGCTTCATAATCACCCAGCTGGACAACAGCGAGCAGCCCAGAAAACTAAAAAGGATACACCCTCTGGACCTCCCCTTACTACTCTAATTTATTTCAGACCGTCCTCGTTGGCGTCGAGGCCGTCCTGAACTCACGAGCCTTGGGGGCTCTGAGTCAGGACCCAAGCGACGGCGAAGTCATCACCCCACCAGCACCGCGGACCCCGGACCAGCTGGGTCTAACGTGCTTGTGGCGATGACGGCTTGTCTCGACAATCAAGCAAATGTTTAGGCATCGATTACGTCTTGAGCCTACAGGCGCGGTCGAAGTAGCAGAACAAGGAGGACGACATCTGGACGGGCGAGCTGGTCCTGATCGCAGAGGATCACCAGCCGCCACAACAGTGGGTCACAGGCGCGGCGCGGACGGAAGGGTCAGAGTCGCCGTCGTCAGATCTAGCTCTGGAAGCTGGCGCGGCCTTCAACGGGGCCGCTGTTAATGGATTTGTTATTATTATTGAAGTTGTCGTAAATATGAAGTATAGTTTATAGTTGAATTGTATTTTGTAGTTGTTAGTCTCTAAATTTACTCTAAGATAGCTTAGGGCGGAGCGGGAGCGAAAGCATATTCGCTCTTGTGCGAATTCGCCCCGCTTCGCCGCAATAGTTAAGTTAGATATAAGATAAGAAATCGTTTTTCGATTTTTTTTTAATATTCGGCAGCCACCATATTTTGTTATTTTTTTAGAGTGTGAGATAAACTAATCTCAATAAACAGAAATGCTTCCTGGAGCTATGTGACTCGGCGGAGGAAAACCCATGGGGCAACGCATACCGGTTAGTGGTGAAGAGGCTGCGCACAAGAGGCCAGTGCCCCACGGACCCGATCGCATTAAGGACCACAGTGCGAGCGCTGTTCCCAGCCGGCAGACAGAAGCAGCGCACGTTACATGCAGAGGCTTCATAATCACCCAGCTGGACAACAGCGAGCAGCCCAGAAAACTAAAAAGGATACACCCTCTGGACCTCCCCTTACTACTCTAATTTATTTCTACCATATTAATATGTAAAATTATCCATAAGTGAAGTTTATGTGACAATATTTAATGGTTGTCCCTAAAAGACAGTTTTAAATATACGTTATCCTGCTATTACAAAAAAAAAAAAATTGTGGTCTTTGACTTAGCGTTGCGACGATGGCCAAATGATCCGAGGACAGCTCGTATTTGGTTTCGATTGAAAATTTGTAGACTGGTACCCCATTTACGATGAACAAGTCCAGGGCTGATGGTGTGAGCCTGGTATTTGAAGAATAGCAGGGACCGTAATTGTTATAATTTTTAAAATAAAAATTATTTGTTGATTTTTTTGACAAAAATTTAAATATAACTCTTATTTTCAATTTTTATAACAATAATTACGAATAAGAATTATTTTTCAATTTTTATAAAAAAAAATAAAAATAAAAATTATGATTCAATTTTTATTAAAAAAATTGAAAATAAGTGTTACGATTCAATTTTTATTATTAAAATTGAAAATAAAAATTGAATGCGAATAACTTCTGAACCGAGTGGACTATTAAAAAACCGCTTACATTTTTATGATCTGTGGCGCAGTAACTTTCAAATGATGTATCGAATGTCTTTAAAGGACATAATCAAGGATTTCTCAATTGATATATATCAATGCAAGCTAGCTGTAAGTCTGTTTTCGTTGTGGGCTCACTCTGCGTTTGGATAATGCCGGTCTTGATAAGGATAGTAGAGTCACCGGTGTTGCTAGGGCGATTGGCAAAGTATTGATCATAAACAGGAATGTAAAAGTTAAGACCGGGACGCATGTGTGTCTCGGTAATGAGCATTATATCTATTGAATTTTCAATATGGAAAATACGAAATTCTTCAGTTTTCTGTACTATACTATACCTGTACTGCATTCCATAATCCGATTTTTATTTTTGACAATGTCATTTCCTAGAAATTTAAACCTGAACTAGGTCGCGAAAAGCCTTGTTTGACTCAATCGTTTCCATGACTAATTTGAAGAGTTGATCCAGCCTAGTGTTTATATCGACGATTGCTTTCTCTAAAGTAGACAAATTCCTGTTGGAGTTGCGGTCGCCTCCTGGTATATGTGCGGCAGACTGCGGAGCTGCGGCGCTGGTACTGCTAGGAAGGTTATTCCTTGCAATGTCTCCATAAGAAACGCCGTCTCTGGTAGCTGACATGGAGAATAGTTGTCCGTGTGGGCTTTGAGTCCCCACCAGCTACTGCAATTTCTGCAGCCCCAACTCGAGCTCGACTTTCCAGTTTTCCATTGCCAAAATTCAGTGCAAACTATTCGGAGTTTAAAAATTGTATGAGTCTCTTGACATTAATAAACAAGGATGTGAACATTCCTGTTATCGAGAAATTTAACCATTTAATTTATTGCCTCTCTGGTGAAGCCTTAGGAACTATCAAGGCATTCCAAGTCACCGAGAGTAATTATGACAAAGCTATAGCTAGTCTGAAAAGAGTTTAAATTATTCAGCCTTCCGAAAGTTTCCCAGCCGCCTGCGTCGTCGTTGAGAGGTCTCATCGACACAGTGTCATCGATCTATGGGTCACTATTAACCATAGGAGATGACACTAAAATTGCAAACTTTATGATCATTCACTTAGTTTTGCGCAGAGTTGATCCAGTGACCAGAGAAAAATGGGGAGAGTCACTGGATTATGAGGAATTGCCGCTGTGGTCCGATTTCGAAAAAATATTAAATCGTAGGTACCAGAGAGACCCTGAAAACACTGGGAAACCAAAACAGGAGAAAACTCGGTTCGGGAAGCAGCACAATAGGAGTTCGTTGGCTTGCTCCGCTTCCAATAAACAAGCTTGCAGTTATTGCAAGACCACAGTCTTGCCCAGTGTAGTCCGTTCGCTCGCCTTGCTGTAATGCAACGGTTTGAGTTTGTCAAGTCAGCCTCATTATGTTTAAATTGTCTGCGAAAAGGTCACACGATTGCGAAGTGTAATTCGACTAGGTGTCAAATTTGTGCAAGATCGCACCACAAACTTCTGCACCGATTAACTGTGACCGAAAATAACTTGGCGTTACCACCACCAAATGAACATCCTCCTCCAGCGCTACATCTTGATGGCCCTTCTACGTCACATGCTTTGCATGCGTCATCTCTAGAAAGGGTTTTTCAGTGAACGTGAAAGATTGGGACCTACCAAAGAACTTGCCTTTAGCAGACCCACGTTTCTAAAACCTCAGCGGATAGACATGTTAATTGGAGCTGAGTGTTTTTTCGAACTGTTGTCCGTCGGCCAAATAAAACAAGGGCCAAACCATCCCATTCCTTCCTCCAAAAAACTCCCCTTGGACAGATAGTATCGGGAAAATATAAAGCAAATACCTCAACTCCTCAACAGCCTGTCTCTAGCCTGAATTGCCAAGAAGAAATACTCGAGTCGATAGATGGCAATTTGAAAAAATTCTGGTCGTTGGAAGAAAAACCAACTTCCAAAAAGCTTTTGTCACCTGAAGAAGAGTTTGTGAGGAACATTATCAAAAATATAAAGTTGTACTGCCTTCAGGTCGATTTGAAGTCAGAGTTCCATTTAAATCGGATCAAAGCTATTTGGGAAACTCGTTCGAGGTAGCCAAACGCCGTTTTTTGTCGCTCGAGAGAAGATTATCTCGAGATCCGAATTTAAAGAAAATGTATGTGGAATTTATGGAAGAATACGAATGCTTAGGTCATATGTCCCCTACAAGCAATGATGTTCTTGCTACTCCACACTACGGCATACCCCATCAGTGTGTCTTACGGCCTCCAAGCTCATCGACCAAACTACGAGGCGTGTTGAATGAGTCTTGTAAGACATCAACGCATAAGTGTCTTAACGATCTGTTGATGGTTGGTCCTACCATCCAAGAAGTGTTTTATGCAACTCTTCTTCGATTCGGGCTGAACAGATTCGCTTTGATAGCCGACATAAAAAAGATGTATCGCCAAGTAATGGTAAATGAAGCCGATAGGCGATACCAGTTGATAGTGTGGAGGAAAGACCCATCAGAGTCCTTGAAACTATGCAAGCTCAACATCGTTACATATGGCACTGCGCCAGCCATTCCTGGCTATAAGGTGTTTGAAGAGGTTGAGTGAATCTGTGAAAAATACATTGCCTCGAGCTGCCGAAGTTATTGGGTCCGACTTTTACGTCGACGACATGTTAACGGGTGCTGGTTGCATTGAGGAGCTATTACAATTAAGTCTGAAGTAACTTAGGTTCTTCAAAACGCTGGGTTTGAATTGAGCAAGTGGTCGCTCGAACTCGCCTCGCCTGAAGTTACTGCATCCGAGAGCACGGTTAAGCCAATAACACTTTCGGACTCAGAACTGACTAAAGCATTAGGAATCGCTTGGGTTCCTAAAGAAGATGTATTTAAATTTGAAATTGATGCTTCAGTCATGGGTCAAAGGGCGACCAAGCGGAACATCCTTTCGGTGACATCGAAGTTGTTTGACCCCCTTGGCTTATTAAGCCCTATACTTATAAAAGGAAAGATCCTATTGCAGGAACTTTGGCTAAATAACCTACATTGGGATGAGTCAATTCCACCGCACTTAGAAACAGCGTGGAACAAAATACAATTTGCCTTGTCGCAATTAGAGGACATCTCAATTCCGAGATTCGGGTTTACCGAGCTGATGTCACCGATTCAAATTCATGCCTTTTATGACGCATCGATAAGAGCCTATGGAGCCTGCGTCTATATTCGTTGCGAATCTGCAGAAGGTATTAGAGTTTAATTGTTGACGGCAAAGTCCAAAGAACCGCCGCTAAAGACAAAGACGCTCCCCCGTCTTGAGTTATGTGCCGCTCACCTTCTCGCAGATCTCTGCCGCAAGATAAAGCCTCTAATAAAAGTTCCGATCGAACGAAGTGTATTTTGGTCGGATTTAGAAGTAACTCTTCATTGGATTCGTTCCCATCCAGCGTCGTTGTCAACGTTCGTATAGAATAGAGTAGCTGAAATTCAATGGTCAGATGATAGCACGTGGTGGCATGTACCAACTAAACAGAACCCGGCAGATATAGTGGAGGTGGAGAGGTGGAGACGTAAAGGAGACTGTAGAATCGATCTGGTTTACAGGTCCATCGTTTTTAAAGGAACCGGAAGATAAGTGGCCGACGAGCGAAAATGAAAGCGAAAAAAAATGCGGTCGGATTAGCCGCAATCGTATCTACCTCAGATTTATTGGAAGTGATAGAAGGATATTCCTCTCACCTAAAACTGCTGCGAGTGTTCGTTTATATGTTCCGCTTCATAAGGAAATCGAAGAAATTATTAGTGAATTCTGATATTGTTCCCTCACCTGTCGAATATAATGAAGCCTTTAAGAAAATAGTCGAAATAGTCCAAAAGCACGAGTATCAAGATGAAATAGAAAAGATCCGGAAAAATTTAATTGTTATC
Source organism: Drosophila bipectinata (assembly GCF_030179905.1). Classification (NCBI taxonomy): domain Eukaryota; kingdom Metazoa; phylum Arthropoda; class Insecta; order Diptera; family Drosophilidae; genus Drosophila; species Drosophila bipectinata. The sequence continues at coordinate 12,749,527 of NC_091740.1, read as the reverse complement.
CCTAGTCCTCAAAAGCTTAATCCCTTTCTACACGAATCATCAGAGGCGGGGCTTACCACCACTGGGCTAGTCGCCACTTCGCAGACCTTCGTCGGAGAGTTGAGGACGAGGTCGACGCGGTCACGCACGGATGCATATTTGCGTTCATACCGCCACGGGCTTTGCACTTGGGTGGACTATGGGAGGCAGGTGTGAAGTCTGCAAAACACCTACTCCTACGAGCGGTCGGGAACGCCAGGCTGACCGCGGAGGAGCTGCAGACCGTCCTCGTTGGCGTCGAGGCCGTCCTGAACTCACGAGCCTTGGGGGCTCTGAGTCAGGACCCAAGCGACGGCGAAGTCATCACCCCACCAGCACCGCGGACCCCGGACCAGCTGGGTCTAACGTGCTTGTGGCGATGACGGCTTGTCTCGACAATCAAGCAAATGTTTAGGCATCGATTACGTCTTGAGCCTACAGGCGCGGTCGAAGTAGCAGAACAAGGAGGACGACATCTGGACGGGCGAGCTGGTCCTGATCGCAGAGGATCACCAGCCGCCACAACAGTGGGTCACAGGCGCGGCGCGGACGGAAGGGTCAGAGTCGCCGTCGTCAGATCTAGCTCTGGAAGCTGGCGCGGCCTTCAACGGGGCCGCTGTTAATGGATTTGTTATTATTATTGAAGTTGTCGTAAATATGAAGTATAGTTTATAGTTGAATTGTATTTTGTAGTTGTTAGTCTCTAAATTTACTCTAAGATAGCTTAGGGCGGAGCGGGAGCGAAAGCATATTCGCTCTTGTGCGAATTCGCCCCGCTTCGCCGCAATAGTTAAGTTAGATATAAGATAAGAAATCGTTTTTCGATTTTTTTTTAATATTCGGCAGCCACCATATTTTGTTATTTTTTTAGAGTGTGAGATAAACTAATCTCAATAAACAGAAATGCTTCCTGGAGCTATGTGACTCGGCGGAGGAAAACCCATGGGGCAACGCATACCGGTTAGTGGTGAAGAGGCTGCGCACAAGAGGCCAGTGCCCCACGGACCCGATCGCATTAAGGACCATAGTGCGAGCGCTGTTCCCAGCCGGCAGACAGATAACCCAGCAATCCACCCCCACAGCAGACATTAAAGAGATTGAGGGGGTAACGGAAGAGGAAGTTCTGGCCATGGGGAGAGGCCTAGCCCCCAACAAAGCACCCGGCCCGGACTCGGTTCCTAACCGAGCCCTGAAGCTGGTTCTGGCACTGCATCCGGGAAGGTTTGCGGAGCTATACAACAAATGCATCCGCGAAGGCACCTTTCCCACCAGGTGGAAGGTGCAGAAGCTCCTGCTGTTACTCAAACCAGGGAAACCAAGGGAGGAGGCGTCGACCTATAAGCCAATCTGCCTGCTGGGCACAACTGGCAAGGTCTTCGAGAGGGTGATCGCGGCGACCTCGAAGCCGCCATAGAGGAGAAGGGAGGACTGTCTTCCAAGCAGTATGGGTTCCGAAAAGGGAGGCGTATTAGAAGTACTAGAAACGGCGACGATTCAGGTTGGGCGAATGGCCATAGCCTCCCAGCGTGCCTTAAAATACCTGGGTGTGATCGACGCCCAGCTCTCCTTCCGCGAGCACCTAAAATACATTCAGGGCAAGACTGCAGCCACTACCAGGGGCCTCGCCAGGATCCTTCTCAACACCAGAGGCCCTAAGCAGGAAAGGAGAAGGCTCCTCGTGAGCGTTGCCTCGGCGCAAATTCTGTACGCGGCGCCCATCTGGGCCGAGGCGATGAACACGGCTACAAGAGAGGGATAGATGCATCGTTCAGGCTGGGAGCCATAAGGGTAGCGTCCGGCTTCAGGACAGTCTCCGACGACGCCATTCTGGTCATTGCGGGGATGGTCCTAAGCTAAATATGGTAACTAAATATAAGTAGGCGTGGCATGATAAAAGGCGGAATTTAATTTTATTTTTTATTAGAAAGTTTATTAGCTTTCCAAAAAGTAGGTAATTTTTGCATTTTGTTGACTTGGAATATAACGTCATCTTATTAGAATCTCAAGTCTTCCTTTGACTCGATTTCAGGAACTTTGGAACGGCTTTCAAAAGTCAATGACATAACAGCATCTCGATTCTGTGGCATAACTCGTCCTGAGAAATGTGTTAACAACTGCACACATCGTTCGGTGCCCTGAATTGTCGATGGAATTGCTGGATCTGGCAGTGGAATTTCAGCAGAATTTATGTATTCCAACAAGTGATCGTGTGGGATGTTTGCAGTAAATGGAGGTGCAAATAAGATGTCGTCATTATCCAAGTCAACTAAATGCATATAATCGGTGCAATCAAAGTTAATGCGATTCTTTTTATAAGATCTAAGTTTAATTAGGTCATATAATTTCTCGCGATAATACATAATTTTATTAATTGCACTTTCGCGAGCTGTTTTTCTTTCATCGAAAAGCATTGTTAACAAAATATTTTCTGTATGGGCGAAGAATGCATTGTTTTGGATGGCTTTGTTTACGTTTTCTCTCAGATTCTTATCTCTTAGATCAAAAATAAATAAAAAAACTTTTTCGGCCTTTTATTATGCCACGCTTACTTTTATTTAGTTGCTTAAAATGCCTTTGAATATATATTTCAATTTTCAGACCGATACCTTACTTCGATAAAAAGTTACAGACGCGTTGCTCCTACTTTCTTATATGAGGCTCAGTACATGGCTAGTTTGGCTCATTTTGTCAAATTGAAAAAAATTATGAGTTAAATAAAATTAAAAAATATTATAAAATTTTTTGTAAAAAGATGAATTAGAATTGACTCCAACATAATTGGAAAATGTGTATGTTTTTTTTTAAATACATTAAAATGTCTTAAATACCTCGAAATACCTTATGTACCTCTTAGTGAAATCTTTAAGCTTCACGGTGCAAGCTAGGAATTCATTTTATACACATGATTTCATGGTGAAATTTTCTTAAAATTCTTCGTAGATTCCAACTATAGAAGTCGATTTTTGCGAAAAAAAAATTGACCCACTCTAATATATATATTTTTACAAATAACTAACCCTTTACATGGAAATAACTCCGATTTTCTTGATTTTTTTTTGTTCGGTAGATAAGTAAAAATAAAAAATACACTTCTTTTTATTTTTATACCCTTGCAGAGGGTATTATAATTTTGTCCAAAAGTGTGCAACGCAGTGAAGGAGACATCTCCGACCATATAAAGTATATATATTCTTGATCAGGATCACCTTCTGAGTTGATATGAGCATGTCCGTCTGTCTGTCTGTCTGTTTCTACGCGAACTAGTCTCTCAGTTTTAAAGCTATCGACTTGAAACTTTGCACACACCCTTCTTTCCTTTGCACGCAGTATATAAGTCGGAACGACCGGGATCGGCCGACTATATCCTATAGCTGCCATATAACTGAACGATCGGAAATGACCCAACTTTCGTGTTTTTGAAGATCGAAAGCTGGAACTTGGTACAGATTCTATTCTATATTCCGGTTTTAACTGCAAGGGTATATCAACTTCGGCTCCGCCCGAAGTTAGCTTTCCTTTCTTGTTTTTTTTTAAGTTGGTTTTTCTTAATTTTTTTTACAAAAAGCGAAAAAAAACGAATTTTTATAAACTAAGCGAAATTAATGATTTAATTGTATTATAATGCAACAAACACAAAAACTCAATAATATACAACTAAATATAATATTTACCTGTTTTTAAACATTAATTAAATCAATTATACAATTTTTTTTGTTTTTGTATATTTTGGATCAGAAACTGCACAACCAATTCAGATTACCACATTCACCAAATTGGCGGGAAAATTAATCACCTGTTGAGTATTGGACAGAATTCTGAGTGATCAACACTTTTTATCTCTGCATCACCACCATGTAAAGGGTTAAAAATCAATACACTGAGATAGCAACAGGTTATATTTCAGTCGGAATTACTTAAAACGCCGATTGCTTTTAGGTTTTTGTTGTTCTGCTAGAGGCTTGTGCATGCCTGCCGTAACGATGGAACGATTTTGAAGGGAGTGTGCAGACACTAAAACAGCTGATTGACTTGTTTACCTTTTTTGTTTACAATTTTTCAGGCACTTGTTATTATTTTATTATATAAAAAAGTCGCCGCTCGAATTTGTTACCGATATATATACATATATATATTTACATATATATGTCGGGTTGGGGTTATGATTTTCCATATTTTTAACGGATTGTATACGGCGAATATACTTGATCGTGCCACTGCCAACTTGAGACTGCCCCAGCCATTCTTGCTTACCGGAATTGTCCTCCAGCTACAACGCTACAAAAGCTACAACGAACATACTTGTATCTCTGTCTCTCGCAGTGGCTCAAGCATACACGCACAACAATCGTAGTGCCCATCTCTCTCTCTCAAACATCCAACCTAATGTCACATTTCTCTTCCTTATTCGCATCGAACTATCCTGACCATCTGTCGAATAGAAAGAACAAAGTGTATTAACAATAAACAATTGCAGGGACGAGAATTGTTCTTTATTACACTGACTACCATAATTTAAGATCCGACACGGCCATTCTGACAATTTACACGTCCTCGTGTACTGTAATCTTAATATTACAAATGTGACATAAATCGGTGACTATAGCTTGTGTTTTCTTTTACTCATCATTTTCGAATACCATTTTTATTTGATATATTTCCTTATACTAAACATTTTCACTTACTTCAAAATCATTTCATTAATTTACATTCTACACAACATTATTAGCAAGTTTTAATTCTTAATCTCATTACATAATTAAATTCATTTTAAAGTTTAATTTATTTCATTTGCTTCTCAGCAATTCAAAATTCGACTCTAGTTATTGTCACTATGATTTCCTTTTGATTAAGAGCATAGTCCCGTCAAGAGCGCCACACGCCATGTTCCAACTTTCGTCTTTCACTTGTGCTTGCCCAATGACGCAGATAGCTCAAATCTCAAAACCATATCTTTAACTCATACATTTCAATCAAATATTGTCATGGTTCATAAACCATGTATAAACTTTACATCAGCCAGGTTATTTCCATTTGAATTCTCAAACACATCCGCCATTCACAAACATTTCTTATCGAAGTCTATTGCAACTTCATTTCAATCATTCCATACTTTATATGGACATTTGATTTTCATATAACATATCCTCTCACACGGATATATCATAACCATTTCAACAAGTCTCAGGCGGGTACTCCAATTCACTCGGAACATAACCATCTGGCATCTTTCTCAAATCTTCATGACAATATTTATAAGTTCTCTTATTATGCAATGACTTCAGAATATATCTATCTCCTTCTAGAACTTCACTAACCAAAAATGGCCCTTTAAACTTTACATCCAATTTAGTTTGATGTCTTTCTTCATTTTTCAGTAGCACAAAATCTCCAACTTTATGTCGTTCAACTGCTGCTTTATTTTTATCAAACCTTATTTTGTCGTAACTAGCTTGATTTTTCATATTTTCAATTGCCCTATCTCTAGCATTAACTTTATCTACCTCCATCTCTGTATCATACGGTGGAATTAAACCCAAAGGACGAGCCTCCTTGCCGACAAGTAACTCTAGGGGACTTGCTTTGGTTGCACTACTAACTGTGCAATTCAAAGAAAGTTGTATCTCACCTAAAGCATCCTGCCTTTACATGGAAATAACTCCGATTTTCTTGATTTTTTTTTGTTCGGTAGATAAGTAAAAATAAAAAATACACTTCTTTTTATTTTTATACCCTTGCAGAGGGTATTATAATTTTGTCCAAAAGTGTGCAACGCAGTGAAGGAGACATCTCCGACCATATAAAGTATATATATTCTTGATCAGGATCACCTTCTGAGTTGATATGAGCATGTCCGTCTGTCTGTCTGTCTGTTTCTACGCGAACTAGTCTCTCAGTTTTAAAGCTATCGACTTGAAACTTTGCACACACCCTTCTTTCCTTTGCACGCAGTATATAAGTCGGAACGACCGGGATCGGCCGACTATATCCTATAGCTGCCATATAACTGAACGATCGGAAATGACCCAACTTTCGTGTTTTTGAAGATCGAAAGCTGGAACTTGGTACAGATTCTATTCTATATTCCGGTTTTAACTGCAAGGGTATATCAACTTCGGCTCCGCCCGAAGTTAGCTTTCCTTTCTTGTTTTTTTTTAAGTTGGTTTTTCTTAATTTTTTTTACAAAAAGCGAAAAAAAACGAATTTTTATAAACTAAGCGAAATTAATGATTTAATTGTATTATAATGCAACAAACACAAAAACTCAATAATATACAACTAAATATAATATTTACCTGTTTTTAAACATTAATTAAATCAATTATACAATTTTTTTTGTTTTTGTATATTTTGGATCAGAAACTGCACAACCAATTCAGATTACCACATTCACCAAATTGGCGGGAAAATTAATCACCTGTTGAGTATTGGACAGAATTCTGAGTGATCAACACTTTTTATCTCTGCATCACCACCATGTAAAGGGTTAAAAATCAATACACTGAGATAGCAACAGGTTATATTTCAGTCGGAATTACTTAAAACGCCGATTGCTTTTAGGTTTTTGTTGTTCTGCTAGAGGCTTGTGCATGCCTGCCGTAACGATGGAACGATTTTGAAGGGAGTGTGCAGACACTAAAACAGCTGATTGACTTGTTTACCTTTTTTGTTTACAATTTTTCAGGCACTTGTTATTATTTTATTATATAAAAAAGTCGCCGCTCGAATTTGTTACCGATATATATACATATATATATTTACATATATATGTCGGGTTGGGGTTATGATTTTCCATATTTTTAACGGATTGTATACGGCGAATATACTTGATCGTGCCACTGCCAACTTGAGACTGCCCCAGCCATTCTTGCTTACCGGAATTGTCCTCCAGCTACAACGCTACAAAAGCTACAACGAACATACTTGTATCTCTGTCTCTCGCAGTGGCTCAAGCATACACGCACAACAATCGTAGTGCCCATCTCTCTCTCTCAAACATCCAACCTAATGTCACATTTCTCTTCCTTATTCGCATCGAACTATCCTGACCATCTGTCGAATAGAAAGAACAAAGTGTACTAACAATCAACAATTGCAGGGACGAGAATTGTTCTTTATTTGTTCTGACTACCATAATTTAAGATCCGACACGGCCATTCTGACAATTTACACGTCCTCATGTACTGTAATCTTAACATTACAAATGTGACATAAATCGGTGACTATAGCTTGTGTTTTCTTTTACTCATCATTTTCGAATACCATTTTTATTTGATATATTTCCTTATACTAAACATTTTCACTTACTTAAAAATCATTTCATTATTTTACATTCTACACAACATTATTAGCAAGTTTTAATTCTTATTCTCATTACATAATTAAATTCATTTTAAAGTTTAATTTATTTCATTTGCTTCTCAGCAATTCAAAATTCGACTCTAGTTATTGTCACTATGATTTTCTTTTGATTAAGAGCATAGTCCCGTCAAGAGCGCCACACGCCATGTTCCAACTTTCGTCTTTCACTTGTGCTTGCCCAATGACGCAGATAGCTCAAATCTCAAAACCATATCTTTAACTCATAAATTTCAATCAAATATTGTCATGGTTCATAAACCATGCATAAACTTTACATCAGCCAGGTTATTTCCATTTGAATTCTCAAACACATCCGCCATTCACAAACATTTCTTATCGAAGTCTATTGCAACTTCATTTCAATCATTCCATACTTTATATGGACATTTGATTTTCATATAACATATCCTCTCACACGGATATATCATAACCATTTCAACAAGTCTCAGGCGGGTACTCCAATTCACTCGGAACATAACCATCTGGCATCTTTCTCAAATCTTCATGACAATATTTATAAGTTCTCTTATTATGCAATGACTTCAGAATATATCTATCTCCTTCTAGAACTTCACTAACCAAAAATGGCCCTTTAAACTTTACATCCAATTTAGTTTGATGTCTTTCTTCATTTTTCAGTAGCACAAAATCTCCAACTTTATGTCGTTCAACTGCTGCTTTATTTTTATCAAACCTTATTTTGTCGTAACTAGCTTGATTTTTCATATTTTCAATTGCCCTATCTCTAGCATTAACTTTATCTACCTCCATCTCTGTATCATACGGTGGAATTAAACCCAAAGGACGAGCCTCCTTGCCGACAAGTAACTCTAGGGGACTTGCTTTGGTTGCACTACTAACTGTGCAATTCAAAGAAAGTTGTATCTCACCTAAAGCATCCTGCCAAGATCGGTGACTCGATTCAACCGCTGACAGTAGATTCTTAAGTGTACTCATCACACGTTCAACTTGACCGTTTGCATGGCTTCCTCCTGTAGCTATAAGATGAAGCTTAAGGATGTAATCTCATGTGCCGGCCTACTTTTTAGAGGTTATTTCAAAAAAATTTTTTTGTAATAAAAAATAATGCGATCGTTTCAATTTTCAAATATGTTTTTATAAGCATCATAAACTATTTGAAAATATTTTGTTTAATTTATTCTTGTGTAGTTTAATACACTTTATAGCATGCCAAAGTATGCATATAAAAAAAAAAGATAGGTCCCTGGCGCAGGTGATTTCGACTGATAGAGTCATCCGAAACAAAAAATTAGAATAGATTATTGTTTTGTAAGCTAATGGCTCTGTCCCGTACTAGAATGAAATATTTTCATCAATAAACAACAAAATGGCGAACTCACAAAACAAAAAATTAAAAAAAATTAAAAAAAATTTATCTTAAATTAATGATAAAAAAAAAACTAATCATTAAAAATAAATGATTCTAGTACGGGACAGAGGTGTTACTTTTTAGAACAACATATCCAAATTTCAGCTAGATCGGTACCATAGAATTTTGTGAATCACCTGCGCCGCACACAAAAATGTCGTTTCGAGAAAAACGCGTTTAAAGTTTAGACGCTACCGAGAAACTCATACTTTCCGGTGTAGGCGCGCTCTCGATTATGGGTTGTATCTCTGTCATTATTTGATATTTTTATTTGAATCTTTAACAGTACATTCATAATAAACAATACTATCAAAATATAAAAAAAAAAAAAAATTGATTTTTTCAACCTCACACATGAGACTACATCCTTAATCTTCTGTGATGTACAAAATTCTAAAAATTTCCCACTAGTAAAACATCTACCCTGATCACCGATTATATGCTGCGGTATTCCGAACAAAGAAATAGATGATTTCACTGCCTGAATACAACTGTCAGAATCTAGTCTTAAAGTATGGAACAAATAAACAAATTTTGTTAGGGCATAAATTTGTACTACCACGTACTCCTTAAGATCATTCTTACCACTTAATTTTCCAGTTATGTCGATATGCACCGTGTGCCATGGCATATTCACTTTTGGAATTGGATGTAACTCGGCTTGTATCTTCCCAGATGAACCCTTAACAGTTTTACACGTAATGAACTATCGACAAACTTCCTAACATATTTATTCATCTTAGCAAACCAATAGTATTGGTAAGTCTTGTCAAGGTCTTTTTCCATCCCAAATGCATGATGGACTCGTGCACTTGATTTATTACTGACCATCGAAATGCATGGGGTACTACTGGCAGACAACGGGTTCTTCCATTTCTCTGAACTTTACGGAACAAGACACCTTTTCTCAACTCATAAGTCTGTGCAACATCATCTGTCAACTCTTTGGAGTTAAGTTTGTTAATGATATCAGTAATTTCAGAATCCTGGCGCTGTTCTGCAGCAAGCCAGTCACTTGAGATTTCTGCCAAGTTTACGCGCTTTTCAGGGACTAACGACTTTTCAACTTTGCTGGCTTCCTGAATATGATTTCTCGATAAAAAATCCACATGCGCCATGCGCTTTCCTTCTCTATATTCTATTGTAAATTGAAACGGCTGCAAATACACCCACCAACGATGCACTCTTGGTGTTAAATCAATTTTTCTCCGCGATGATTTAAGAGAATTCCAATCAGTATACATTACGAACGTACGACCAACTAAATAATGACGGAACTTTTTAACGGATTCTACCACTGCCAAGGTTTCTAATTCGTATGAATGGTATCTAGACTCTGCAGGGGAAGTAGTTTTACTAAAATACTCTATTACATGGGGACTACCATTGATTCGATGCATTAATATTGCTCCATAACCGTAAGAATTTGCATCTGTGTGTAACTCTATTGGATGTTGTGGATCAAAAATAACAAGTACAGGCTCATTTACAAGAATAGCAATAATATCTTTTCTATTACTTTCCAACTAGTTATTCCAATTAAACACACTTTTACTCGAAGTTAAGGAATATATCGGTTTCATAATCTGTGAGAACCGAGGCACTCCAATTTTTTTTTTTTTTTTTTTTCCGGTCTTTCAGAATTTGGAAATGGCTTGTGCATCAATAAGAGCGTCAGCTAGCATTCCTGTATTCATCATAAAGCTTAGAGGCCCAGACGACCGAGGGGCGCTCAAGAAACGATTTGTTAGAATATATTAAGTTAAGTTATTTGTTAATTATTAAGCTAGGAGGAGTTAGTAAGAAAATTTAAAATTCTATATTTTAAATTAGAGGGACAGGAAAGAGATGTAATAGAGTAGAGACCATTGTAGCTCGAACATAATACCCTAAAAGGGTCATGCAGTGCATATGTCGAACTACAACGGCTAAGGAACAGAGGACTAAAGTTTCGAGTCCTTCTATTAGGAATGTTGAAATTTAAGCGTGTTAGTAAATGCTGGCTATCTACATCCCCGTTAATAAGGTTATGCAGAAAAACTACACCGAGCATTGTCCTACGATTTGTTAAGGTAGGTAAGTTTATAAGTAAAAGTCTGCTACTGTAGGATGGAAGCTGAAGATTTGCATCCCAATATAGACCTCTAAATGCAAATATTAAAAAGTTCTTTTGTACGGATTCTATGCGGTCCTTATGTACTCCATATTGGGGACTCCAGACACATGAACCGTACTCTAGTATAGGACGGACCAAGGAAATAAATAATGTTTTGGTTATATAGGGGTCATTAAATTCTTTTGACCACCTTTTGATAAAACCAAGGACTCCTTTAGCCTTATTAACCATTAAGGAAATATGGTCGGCAAATTTAAGTTTGATGTCTAATAGGATGCCGAGATCATTAACCTGGGTTAATTTTTCTAAGGCAATCCCATTAATAGAATAAGTAGCTTGCAGAGGGCAAGAACGATAAAAAGACATATGTTTGCATTTGGATCCATTAAGTATTAGATCATTAGCTAAACACCATTTTTGAAAGTTATCAAGGTCAGACTGAAGACTGCATTGGGCAGAGATGGATTTGTACTGAAGACAAAGCTTTACATCATCTGCATACATAAGAACTAGAGAGTTCCTTAAAGCAGGGGGCAAGTCGTTTATAAAAAGCGTGAAGAATAGCGGGCCAAGAAGACTTTCTTGAGGGACACCAGATGTAGCACGGACCAGACGGGACTGTATGTTTTTAAATAAGACTCTTTGTGTCCTTCCATCTAGGTAGCTGGAGATCCACTGGCCTGGCGAATAAATGGGTTTTACCCTTAAAAGACCAGATAATAAGTTGTTCTCAGAAAAAAACGGACAGAAAATAAGATTTGCTGCTTGAATGTTATATGCGTAAAGCTGATCAGTCAATTTAGGAGGAGAATAAGTTGTTTGAAAAAATTCTGCGAATAGATCGGCAATGGCCTGATCCGAAGTCGCAGAGGAATTTTCAAACGTAAGCAGAGGTGAAAAAGATACGTGTTTACGCTTAGTGTTTACAAAATTATAAAACTGCTTTGGATCCTGAGTAAATTGAATCCGGCAGCGGTCAATATAATTCCTATAACATTCAGCACGGTAAAATTCGATTGAGCTAGTAGGTATCTTGAGAAATCAACACTACTGCAGGTTTTTTTATATTTAAGTAAAAGCTTATTTTTTTTATTTTTTAAGTTAGTAAGGCACCTTGTAAACCAAGGAGGATTTGTTGAAGCGGACGGATATTTAAGTTGACACATAAGTCAAAAAATTTATTTAAAGTATAATAAAATTTTTCTAAAGTGACATTAATATCAGTGCACGCCAGAATATCAGACCAGTCAAATGTATCGATAAGGCTATTAAGTTTCTGAAAATCAGCTTTACGGAAACAGCGAATCTTATTTACCACGCTCGGAGACATCTGATCGATACCAGGAGTGGTTTCGATTGAGACCTCCAGCGTGGGGTGATATGGATCCTCTGTGGTTGAAAGGGGAAAAGCTCTGGAGAGAGCAGTACAATCAGAATCAGATACAAAACACAAGTCTAAAAGCCGACCTAGCGAATTTCTAACATGATTGATCTGACCTAGGGACATGTCAAACATGCCCGCGGTGAAGTCATGGTAAGTTATAAGTGACAAAGATGGTGAGTTATCGACGTTGGACCACTTTAATTCTGGGATATTAAAGTCGCCCACCGCTACGAGTTGGTCACGATCCGTCATAAGATTAGAGATGTATCGAATGGCGGACAAATGCTGCCAATATGTAGGCGGTTCAGACATAGGAGGTATATATGAACATGTAATGTATATAGCTTTAACGGACATAGTGATTTTAACGCAAATAAATTCTATGTCACCAAACTCATGGGATTTCACCTCTTCAGAAGCAAGAGTAGAGTCTACCGAAATAAGGACTCCACCTCCTCTTCGCTGAGATCGATCCCGTCTAAAAGTGGTGTACTTACTTGGAAAAACTTCGGAGCTAAAGATCTCCGGATTTAACCAAGTTTCTGTAAATGCTATTATATGGGATGCAAAGAAAGAACTATCAGAATATAGCTTGGGGAGTTTGCTACGTAGCCCCCTAGTATTCCGATAGGTAAGAGTTAATGAGGAAACTAGTTTTTTGGGTTAGTAGCCAAAGAAGAGGTAGAGGGTTGGACGGTGGTTCCCATATTGGGAAGTCTCACTCCCACTGGTTTTTTAACTTTTTTCTTCACGAAACTAAGCTGATGTTCTTGGACGAAAAGATTCTCTGGCCAAAAACTGGGAGAACAAATCGTCTTGAACATCAGCGCGGGCACACGAATCTTGAAAGAATACGTGCGCCGTGTATAATTATATTTAAATTTAGTTATGTCCTCCACCTTTATATCGGCTTTTGTTTTGGCTTTGATATAAGCCGAGTTATCAATCTCTGAAGTATCAGGGGCAAGCCGAGAAACAAATATATGTTTCGATGGAGGAATCACCTGTAAGGGTTTTGGTGTCGCAGGTACGAGAACTGCAGCATCAGTCGGTGCCGGTGGTCCGGACTGTGGAATACCCTTTTGGGTGACTCTAATGGGGGTTTCGTTCCCTAGGACCTGTGGCATCACTTGAAGGGATGCCATGGCGGACATATCGGACAATTGCTCATTATCCCTGAGAAATTCTGACGAATTTTTCTCAGTTCTAGCCCTTAGGGTGGCCAAAGATATAAGCGGCTGCATTAATGTCGGCTGAGCAGGCTGAGGCGGATCAGAAAAAGCGGATTTCTTACGCATAGGCGACTCATTTAGCAGCTGAAGGCCACTAAACTGAGTGTCCAGCGCACAGAGCTGTTCATTGATTTTACGAAAACCAGTGATCAGCTCTTTAAATCCATTTTTGGTCTGTCTCATGAACGACCTCATTTCGCCTTGCACAGCACGACAATTTTCACAACAATAATGTATCCCAGACCTACGGGAAATGGCATCCGAAACTGATGCAAAGAAACCGGCACACTTGGCATGTACGACGTTCTCACATAGCCAGCAATGGATGGCAGGCTGGGATGAGGAAATTGTCTTGTTACAAGACTTAATGGCACAGACAAGTTTAAATTCCATTTTTTTTTTTTTTTTATTTAATAAAACAAAAATTAATATTTAAAAAGTTAAAAAACACAATACCTTAAACCACTGTGCCAAACAAGAAGCCGAAACGGGAGCTATGCAGAAATATAGATAAGCCGGGAAGAAGCAGAGGTGAGCTATGCTTGGAATAGAATTTAGACAAATTATTAATTCGACTCCAAATATACCACAGCACTCGCGAAGCGATACGGTTTAGGCTTTAAGATTATTAAGATTTACAAGATTTAATTCACAAGTATGTAACCACCGGTTTACCAATATTTATAATAAAACGCAGTGCGCACAAAAAAAACGCGACCGTTCGCTTAAGAGAAAGAGAGGGAAGTGATAAACTGTCTTACGCTACGAACTGTTTGCGGTGGTGGCAAGGAATTTAACGCAATAATTTTTCGCGGATTAGGCCTTAACTCTCCAGCTCGTACCTCATACCCCAAGTATTGTACAGTTGTTTTTAAAAATCCACATTTTGCTATGTTAAAAGAGAATCCCGCTGCAGTCAATACATCCAAAACAATCCTCAATCTTTCTATACCTGATTCTATGGTAGATGACATCACCATTATATCGTCCATATAGACTATTACATAAGAATGTGCAAGATTTTCCAATGCGTTTATAATGGCTCGCTGGAAAACAGACGGGGCGTTCTTGAGGCCAAATGGCATTGTCAGATACTCATAGTGGCCATCAGCTGTAACAAACGCAGTACATTCAACAGAATCGGCATGAATGGGTATCTGATGGTATCCACTAGCCATATCCAGACAAGTAAAATATTTTGCACCCGCAAAATATCTGCACCCGTCTAGCAATCTGATCGTTGATTAGTGGTAAGGGATATCTGTCAGAAACAGTATTTCTGTTTAGTTCACGATAATCAACACAGAGTCGATCGGATCCGTTCTTCTTTTTATTCAACAGTATAGGACTAGCATAGGGAGAACAACTAGGTCGAATAATGTTACAATTTAACAACTCTGTTATCCTTTCACGTACAATTTCTTTTTCATTTGGACTCAAACGATATGGACGCCGCTGCACAGTTTTTTTTGGATCAATTAATCTAATAGTCATTTCACCCGTATTAACCTTTGTGCAAGGGATTCCATCAATAAATGCAGCTGAATAGTCTTAAAGTAATTTAATTAAGTTTTCTTTGTCATTACCAATCAATTCAGTATCAACATTAAGTAGCAAGGTAGATGACTCAGAGACTTTACAGACTTTTACAGATTTAGTCTTAACCAATTTAAATTTATCAGGTGTCAAGATGATTTCGTATCCTGGACTAAGGATTTCCCTACCAATTACAATATCATTTGTGAGATGCTTAAATGCTATGACGTGAAACAGTATTTCTACAATATTTCCATTAATAATACATTTAGATAGTTTTTGTAGCTTACTGGAAATGCCAGCGTCGCCAATACCTCGTATTATGACAATATTATTAATATGTTTGCTATCAAATTTTTCGGCAACACTACTTTGAATAAGCGAACATTCAGCTCCAGAGTCAAAACAAATAGGAAAGATCTCACCCTGATGTGTCAAAACTCCTTTTGGCTCAGCCACAAAACATTGATTACATTTCTTCTCAGTAACTGCTCCAGATTTAGCTGCATTGTTCGTGCCGGTGCACGAACGCAAGTGCCGTTCGCAAGATGCCCAAGTTGTCCACACCGGTAACAGGTCACATTCTGTAAATCGCGATGCTTTTTATTCTCCGGTCCAGACTGCTTTAATTTACACTCTGCCATTTTATGTCCTGGTTTCTTGCATAAGTGGACAATTTTGGCTCGCTTGGAGTCGCCGCTATTACCATCAGTATTTCCAGCACTCCGCTTTTTGTCAAATGTAAATGCTTTCAGTTCCATTTGAAGTTGGCTTCTAGTTTGTACATTAGACGAAAACACCATACACTGCAAATTGGCCATATGCGCAAGTATAGTGGATACAGCTATTTCCTCGACGTTCATATTGCGCCATTTTGTGGTCAATGCCGTCACCATACGGCTTGCGTACACTGCAGGACACTCATTGTGGGCTGGACGGCTATTCAGTAGATTCAGGAACATAGCTGCCGGCGTTTCCTTAATCTCGAAGCGCTGTATAAATAGTTCTTTAAACTGCTCCCAATTAATGCCAGGATAGCAGATCTGTGCAAGCCACGATGAAGCACTGCCCTGCATGCAACTACTCAACATCATGATAAGTGCGCTGCCATCAATCTTCTGTTCGTCCATGATAATGCTTGCAGTTGCACACCATTGAGTCGCATCCACTCCTGATACATCTGGGTTAAATTTTGGCAAAACCACTTGATTTTGTGGACGCACAGACGCTTGCATAGCTTTACACATCTCGACGAAATTGCGATTTTTATACCCTTGCAGAGGGTATTATAATTTTGTCCAAAAGTGTGCAACGCAGTGAAGGAGACATCTCCGACCCTATAAAGTATATATATTCTTGATCAGGATCACCTCCTGAGTTGATATGAGCATGTCCGTCTGTCTGTCCGTTTCTACGCGAACTAGTCTCTCAGTTTTACAGCTATCGTCTTGAAACTTTGCACACACCCTTCTTTCCTTTGCACGCAGTATATAAGTCGGAACGGAAATATAGATAAGCCGGGAAGAAGCAGAGGTGAGCTATGCTTGGAATAGAATTTAGACAAATTATTAATTCGACTCCAAATATACCACAGCACTCGCGAAGCGATACGGTTTAGGCTTTAAGATTATTAAGATTTACAAGATTTAATTCACAAGTATGTAACCACCGGTTTACCAATATTTATAATAAAACGCAGTGCGCACAAAAAAAACGCGACCGTTCGCTTAAGAGAAAGAGAGGGAAGCGTATTATAATTTTGTCCAAAAGTGTGCAACGCAGTGAAGGAGACATCTCCGACCCTATAAAGTATATATATTCTTGATCAGGATCACCTCCTGAGTTGATATGAGCATGTCCGTCTGTCTGTCCGTTTCTACGCGAACTAGTCTCTCAGTTTTACAGCTATCGTCTTGAAACTTTGCACACACCCTTCTTTCCTTTGCACGCAGTATATAAGTCGGAACGGCCCGGATCGGCCAACTATATCCTATAGCTGCCATATAACTGATTGATCGGAAATGGTATAACTTCAGTGTTTTTAGAGTTAGAGAGTTCAAATTTGACACGAGAGCTATTTTTGGCAAAACATTATGACATGCCAAATTTCACAAGGATCGGCCGACTATATTTTATAGCTGCCATATAACTGAACGATCGGAAATGACCCAACTTTCGTGTTTTTGAAGATAGAAAGCTGAAACTTAATACAGATTCTATTTTTGGCCAGTTGATCCAACCTACCAAATTTCATTAGGATCGGCCGACTATATCCTAAAGCTGCCAAATAACTGAACGATCGGAAATGGTACTTGGTAGAAATATCAACTTTCGTATTTTTGAAGATAGAAGTTTGGGACTTTTTTTTAGATTTTGTATTGTAATAAATTGGATTATATATTCCTATTCCCATAAGGATCGGCCAACTATATCCGATGTTTGCGATATATATCCGGTTTTAACTGCAAGGGTATATAAACTTCGGCTCCGCCCGAAGTTAGCTTTCCTTTCTTGTTATTTTAGTTAATTAGTTTTATTATGATGTAATCATAAGGATCGGCCAACTATATCCGATGTTTGCGATATATATCCGGTTTTAACTGCAAGGGTATATAAACTTCGGCTCCGCCCGAAGTTAGCTTTCCTTTCTTGTTTAGTTCCATAATGGTACGCCACTGATCTTCAGTAAATGCAGGAGTTGGCACTGATCCCACTTCTGATGTCGGGTTGGGGTTATGATTTTCCATATTTTTAACGGATTGCATACGGCGAATATACTTGATCGTGCCACTGCCAACTTGAGACTGCCCCAGCAATTCTCGCTTACCGGAATTGTCCTCCAGCTACAACGCTACAAAAGCTACAACGAACATACTTGTATCTCTGTCTCTCGCAGTGGCTCAAGCATACACGCACAACAATCGTAGTGCCCATCTCTCTCTCTCAAACATCCAACCTAATGTCACATTTCTCTTCCTTATTCGCATCGAACTATCCTGACCATCTGGCGAATAGAAGGAACAAAGTGTACTAACAATCAACAATTGCAGTGACAAGAATTGTTCTTTATTACACTGACTACCATAATTTAAGATCCGACATATATATATATTCACATACATATATAAGTTAAACACTTGGGTTTATTATTTAAAAAAAAATATAATTTATTAGTACAAAAATTGGAACTAAATTATTTTTTCAAAAATTGGCATATCTATTCCCAATAGCTTTGTGGCTGCCTCTGCCAACGTCGGAGCTTTGCCGTTGTCTTCGCTGCAGCGGGAAGTGGATCAGACGCAGTCAGCACCTTTTGGGAGTTATTGACCGAAGCCGAGAAATTGACCTTGCACTTTTGCTTGCTGCTGCAATGCCGGATGCGCATGGCCAACTTCGGTTGCGAATTCGTTTTGTGTTAACTTCTCCACCTTTAAAATCGAGTGTCCACGCTTGTTGCGGTCATTGATCTCGTTATCGGAAGCTTCTTTGTTGAAGTGCAGTACTTTGACCCTTTTAATCAAGAAGCGAATTGCTATTGCTGCAAGTCCCGTGATTATTATGGAACTTATTAAATAATCGGCTGTATGCGACGTGGTTTTCAAGAGTTCCAAGGTTTTCGTATTGTTGATGTTAAGCTCTTTGATCAATTCTAGTGATAGATTCTCTTCTATCTTTCGAATGTTCATCTCTGTTTGGAGAATGGCTGGTATCGGGTGATAGTGCACCGTGTCTTTGTTGGCGAAGGTCTGTCCATCAATATTAATTGTAGAATTGCTGAAGTTGATAACGAAGGTTCCGTTGAGACTTGTGGATGTCCCATTTATTTCTACGTTGTCAGAGAATTTGTTGAGTAGAATTACACCAGGTGTGAGTTCATCAATAATTGGAATGTGTTGGTTGCTGATTTGAGTGCAAGTGGCAGGGAAAATTTTTTATAAGTTTGGTAGGCAAGAAGAATTTCTTATGTTATTTTTGTTATTACAAAAAATTTTGTTATTATTATGTTATTACATTTCGAAATTTTGCAAAAAGTTTTCCTTTACATATGATTACATTTTCGTTTTGGATTTTGTTAACTTATTGACCAAATTTTAATTGGTTTGATTAAAGTTCTTCACAAAGGTTGGAGTTGGTTATGGGAATTTTAATAATGTAAATAAGTGTTTGGCCGATTTCTTGCTCCGCTTACTTCTGCTATTTTCATGGCTTCTTCAAAATTGGTGTATGGTAACTGGTCTTGATCTAAAGTTTTTATAACTTCATTTACCTCTTCATCTCCTAATATCTGGGTGTTACTAATATCTGCTTTCGCCCATTGTATTGCGTGGTTAAGGTTAACGATTTCTTCTTTAAGCATTTTAATTTGAAACATTAATGTTGTGCTAGTGTCCCTTTGAGGGTTTCCTCCGTATTTGAAGCTATTTATTAAATTTGTATTTGCTTGCTCTATTTGTATTTGCGTCATATTGTTTATTTTTTCTACGATGAGTCTGTTTAGAATAACTTTATTGTTGTTGTTGGTTAATGCAGAATTTATCTTTTTGTCAGGCGATGCGTAACAAATCGATATGTCTTTTCCTTTTACTCCTAATCTTGAGGTTATTAATTAAATTTTTTGTAATTCTTATCTCTTCGGTTATAAATGGCAATATTGGGTCGTACGTCTTTAGTTGGTAGTTAGTAGTGTAATTAACTTTTTCAAGAGTTTTTTCGTATTCTTCTATATCAATAATATGAATTAATCTGAAGGTTCCCGATTGAACCTTAGCCAGTCCGGTAACTTAAGTCACAATATTGGATTTCGTGTAGTCAGTTATTTGAACGTCAGCAGCGCACACAGCAAAAAGGGTTCTGTAAATATGATTTAATTTCGAATAAGTTGTTTGTAAATAATTCTTCCACTCTCTGTTAGTACTGTGGTATTTCTGTCTTCTTTACGATTTCTTTTTTATATCTGGTGGAAAGTTTGGTACCTAATTTTTTATTATTTTGAACAAATACTCATCTCCTGGGGAATATTTTTTTATTCGATCTCTTTTTTTGTTATGGTATGTTATGTATGTTTTCTCTGTGATTTGTTGTCTCTCTGTCTGTTGTAGTCTAGGAGTTCGTACTGGCCCTACCACCCACGGACCTTAGCCAGATGGAGCCCGTATCGGAGGAAGAGGTCAAGGAGGAGGTGTCAGGCCTCAACGCCAAAAAATCTCCGGGTGCAGATGGGATAGAGCCACTCACGTTCAAGCTTCTCCCACCTTCAGGAATAAGGAGGCTCACAAGGATCTATAATGCGTGCCTAGAAAGTGGACACTTCCCCACTTGCTGGAAACAGGCGGAGGTCATCCTGATCCCTAAGCCTGGAAAGCCTGAAACTAATTTTGCCTTATATAGGCCGATTAGTTTACTGTCTGTAATCTCCAAAATACTCGAGAGAGTATTTTTGCGCAGATTGCAGACAGTACTGGACGATGCTGGTTTGATCCCAGATCACCAGTTTGGTTTCAGGCGCTCCCACTCCACCCCCGAGCAATGCCACAGGATCGTGGCAAAAATCCTGGACAGCCTCGAAAGAAAACATTACTGCTGTGCTGTTTTCCTGGATGTCAAGCAGGCGTTTGACAGGGTCTGGCACCTTGGTCTAAAAGCGAAGCTCAAGAGGAACCTGCCACAACAGTATTACGATTTCCTTAACTCGTACTTGACCGACAGGAAGTTTAGGGTCAGAAGCGGAAATGCGACATCGGAGTACAGGCCCATTGAAGCTGGAGTTCCGCAGGGCAGTGTACTTGGTCCCATCCTGTACACCATGTACACAGCCGACATGCCTGTCGCTGAAGAGGAGGGCCTTCTAGTGGCTACTTATGCCGACGACACGGCATTTTTGGCCTCTTCAATCTTGCCAGAGGAGGCTTCTGCAAGACTCCAACGCCAGCTGGACATCCTCGACCCGTGGCTTCGAAGGTGGAACATCGCCGTCAACCATGAGAAGTCAGGCCAAACGACGTTTACAATGAGGAGAGGCGACTGTCCTGGAATCAGTCTCGGAGGCACCCCAATTCCAGCCAGCCCTACACCCAAATATCTGGGTATGACCCTGGATAGAAGGCTCACCTGGAAAACTCACTTGCTGCGCAAACGGACGCAAATCCGGATCAAGCTACGTCAGCTCAACTGGCTCATTGGAAGGAGGTCCAGACTGAAGCAAAGAGTCAAGCTCCTTATATATAAGGCCATTGTAAAGCCAGTCTGGACCTATGGTATCCAGCTATGGGGGACGGCGTGTCTAAGCAACCGAAGGATCATCCAGATCGCCCAAAACAAGGCCCTAAGAACTTTAACTGGAGCTCATCCGTTCCACGACAATGCGACAATCCACGCCAAACTGAGAGTCCCATATATGACCGAAGAAGTTCAGCGATTCGCCAATAGGTACGTGGAAAGGCTGGACCGACATCCTGACCCTGAGGCCATCAATCTTTTGGACAACAGCTACACCACAAGGAGGCTGAAACGGACCCACCCACTGGACCTCTGCCGCTCGGGCGAACGGGACTGAGCTGCAGTTGTAAAACCAACAAGGCCCACTAAAGGGCCCGACAATAAATAACTTGAATTCTATCGCTAAGGTTTACTGTTAAAATTAATTTCCTAGGATAAGCAAACATTGTACTACTCAATATTTCATTAAGTTAAGGTCCCATTATAAAATGTAATTATTGTCCATATCTCCGGACAGGTTTGAAATATAACTATTGATTGATTGATAATAAAAAAAAAAAAAAAAAAAACGATGCGTATACTTTGTCTGCCTTTTGGCAACGAATAATTTCGGACAGTGTTGAATGGAAGCGTTCTATTGTATCTATTGTATAGCGTATCTATTGCAGTCAAAACAACTTGTTTGCAAGTAAGGTAAAAATCGACGTGAATAATTTGACCTGGGTATTGTGGTATTGGTGCTTTTTGTAACTCTGGTTTGTTGGGGTGTCTTTCGTATTTCTGTTCTTTTCAAATTTGGCATTCTTTTACAATTTTTATTATTTTAGCCCTCATCTGAAGAAAGTAAACTTTGTTTAGTAATTGTTGTTTTTTCATTGCTATTTCTATATGCTCTTCTATGCTCTGTTATAATTGCATTTTCCTGATCAGTTTGTAGATAATAGAATTTGATTTTTAAAAACATTTAATGGTTCTTCTGCCATTGGTATTTGTCTTTCAGGAGAACTAGAGCTGCTGTGAATAGTGCCTGTTAATGTGTTTACTTCCCTCGCGTTTGAATGGGAGGTCTACTCAGAGCATCGGCAACAACGTTTGCCTTGCCGGGCTTGTGGATTAACTGTGTGCCGGGTTTGTGGATGGTTGTACTCTCCTAGAATATCATTCTATCTCTGGTCGTTACGGCTTTTCGGGTTAGTTTGGTGTGTGAGAGATTCATGGTCAGTGAATATTTTCACTTTGGTCGGACCGTACAGAAAATTTCTAAGAGTCTGAATTGACCAGATTATAGCTAGCATCTCCTTTTTGTTAGGAGCATAGCTTTCTTCTGCTTTACTTAAAGTTCTAGAAATAAACATTATAGGTTTGTCATCTTCGGAAGTATCGGTAGTTAATTGAAATTCTTTATTGTAGTCTGGATGCTTCCCTTGTGTCTTTGTCAAGTTAGATTAGTGTTTTGCTTGAGGCATTTTTTGAGATACGGGCCCGGCCCTCTTCCCCTCTTAAAAGGGCTGTTAGGGGCTTTGCAAGCTTTGCATAATCTTTAATGAATCGACGGTAGAACCCTGACAGTCCTTAAAAGGAACGAAGATCTTTAAGTGTCTTTGGTTCGGGGAATTCGACGATTGCTCTCACTTTTTCCGGGTTTTTCTTAATTCCGGTATCTGCTACTAAAAATCCTAAAAATTCTACTTCTTTCTTAAAAAATTCGCATTTATCTAACTGAATTCTCATGTTTGCGTCCTCAAGAATTTTGAATATAATTTCTATGTCATTTAGATGATTTTATTCGCTTTTACTGAAGATAATAATGTCGTCAATGTAGACGAAACACCTAACTCCTATATGATCTCTAAGAATGTCATCTAGCGCTCGTTGGAAAATAGAAGGGGCATTTTTGAGTCCAAACGGAAGTCTGGTAAACTCATATTTGCCTTGATTTACTAAAAATGCAGTTTTTTCTATGGCTGATTGTCTGAGTGGGATTTGGTGAAATCCACTTTTAAGGTCTAAAACAGAAAAAAATGTACTTTGTCCTAACTGTGTCAGTACATTGTTAATGTCTGGTATAGGGTATCTGTCTGGAATTGTGACTGTTTTGGTGAGGGGCCGTGGTTCCGCTCAGTTGTGGATAAGAGGGCATCCGCGCATCTGCACTCGCCCCTCTGTGCACTCTCTCTCGATCGTTGGTTGTCGTCGATCGTCTTTTTTTTGTACTAGTTAAATTAATCTTCTATAAGCAGCCAAATAAAGCTGAACGCGTTTTTTTTGAATTTACGAAAAGACGCCCCCGACTTCTTATTTCAATATATTTCTTGGATCCTTTTGGTCCTTCGAGCCGGATACCTTGGATATTTTCTACCAGCACTCCAGGCATTGTTCCGCCAAAAGAAAGGTACGAAATTTTTTCCGTCTCCGTCTCTCTGCCTGTCTTCAGCAGTGGTCCGAACATTAAATTTCGTTCACACTGCTGCAAAATTTGTTTTTTTTCCTACCTGTTTTTCTTCCCCAATTTTTTCCACCACATAACTTTTCCGTTCCCCCAGTTACATGTTATCGACGCTCCACTGTGCCAACATATGCCCAGTGTGTAAAAGAAACAGTGTGTAAAAGAAAGGAATAATGGAAATGGAACGGCACACTATTACTCCGGAACGCTAGCAAGATTGGACTGACTTGTTTTGGGAAAATCGTTATAACTTCACAAATTCATAATTTGATAATGAAGTTTGTCTCGTTTTATTCAGAATTAACGAGACAATATTGATATGTATCAAAAATGATACAATTTCTTGGAAGTTGTACCGAAAAAATGGCGTCAAAGTCCGAAAAACACGACAAAAATTCAAAAATGTCAGTTTCCTGCGTTAAAATTGTATCTTTTTTGTTGAAATAAATTAAAGATCTATTTTTTTTTCAAAAGCTCCAACATTTACGCGTTTAGGAATTTTTAAGAGCCAAAAAGTCCCGAAAAACCGTTTTTTCCAAATAAATCAAGATTTTGAGGGTGTTTGAAAAATTTCAAAACATGGTTTTATACTATACTCGACCTAATGAACAATTCCTACTAGGTCTCTTCAAAAGTTCCAAATCACTGTCGCACTGTGTTATATACCGCCATTTCACTACATATCCGTGATTGTGTCGCTTAAATTCTCCTTTGGGTACGTACAGGGTGCCGACGGCATAACCGGCTGCGTTACAAATATATTAAAAAAAAAATCAATTAATAATAAATTTATTTATTTATAACTATAACTACTAAAATTTATTTAATCCATATTCTCCGTTCGAGCAAAGGGCCAGGGTTTTTAATTCACCTTTCCGTTTACTCAATAATTAAAGTCAAAAATTTAATTATCGAAAAATTATAATTAAATAATTTAATTGTCAACCTCCTGTCTGAATCGAGCCGCGGTTTCAATTCCACCGTTCCAGCTTTGTGATAATTAACCTCAATTGATTAAAAATGGAGATTTTCAACTCCACCCTTCTGGCTTCATAAACATTAAATCCGACAATTAGCCAAAAAAAAAAAATTATTTTTTTTTTTTGTGTTAAATCCAAGCCAAGGTCAAGTCCACCTTTCAGGCTCCGCAAATTCGAAAATAGTTAGGGATTCAATATTGACGTACGAGCCATACTGGTCGAAATATACATACAATATAGGCAGTCATCAATTTTTTTCCGAACGAGCACGAATTTTCCGGTACTTGTCCATTTTCCGTTCCGTCATTTTCCTAACGCTGCTTCTACTCCGCATCAGGCAACATCCGCCTAGAATCTCAACAAACCTAGTCCCATCTGGTTTTTTTGGCCTCCTGAAGTTTCTTCCACATTCGAATTGTGCCGCATCCGACATTTCTTTCGACATCGGCGCTACTAATTCCCACTTGTGCCTTGTAATCGCATTTCGTCCGCAATCTCACCGGTCTCATCACATTAGTGTGACCGGCCACCGCTTCGTACGAGGCACCTATTGCACAAGTCAGTCGACAAGCGCTGACCAGCGAGAATGCCCACGGGAGACGAAAAAAAGACAAAAAACCGCGTCCGATCCCAACCCTCCGTTTGGACAGATCTTAATCCACTTCTCCGCGGACGCCTCTCTTAAAGCCTAAGGCGTACAGTGTCATTCCAAGGGCAAAGAGTGACGAATCCGTCAATACAATCCCCGGTCCTTCACAGAGGCAGACTCGTTCCATTGCGAAAATGGCTCAAAGTGCGGTCGACGTGGCGCTGAAAAGTTCAAGTTGGCCACAACAGATCGAATTAGCCAACTTGAGGCTAACATAAATAAAGGTGGAGAAAAGCTATGAGAGCTGCTCCGATTTACTTGCCGTGTCAGACGACAATGCGGCCACCTCGACAGTGCTGGAATCGAAGTACAGCTACTGTTACTCCGTCTATTCGACATGTATTGCCCAGCTTCGGAAGAAAATTGCTTCCCAATCCACTCAGGCTTCCGTCAATGAAAACACGCCCGCGCCTACAGATACAGATACGGTAGATACTTAGGTCTTCGCGGGTGATTATCTTCGGTGGCCCACCTTCAGAGACTTGTTTACGGCCATTTACATCCAAAACTGACATACACTATCAATGTAGAAGCAACTATAAGAAGTACGAATTAAGTTCAATATACTTGAGGCACTTAAAAGCTCTTAGGCCAGAAGTGTAGAAGCAAATACAAGAGCCACTCGAAAACGGCGTAAAAGGACGTTCAAGATCCCCGTTTAATTCGCCAATATGGATTGTACCGAAAAAAATGGATGCCTCCGGACAGAAAAAGCATAGAATGGTTATCGACTATAGGAAGCTTAACTTGGCCACTGTTGTAGGGGAAGATCCCAGAAATATATAAAAAAAAAAATGATCGACGACAACCAACGAGCGAGAGAGAGTGCACAGAGGGGCGAGCGCCGATGCGCTTTTCAGCGCGGGTGCGCTCTTCAGCGCGGATGCGCTCTTGAGAGCGGATGCGCTCTTGAGAGCGGATGCGCTCTTCAGCGCGGATGCGTTTTTCAGCGCGGATGCGCTCTTATCCACAGCTGAGCGGCACCACGGCCCCTCACCTAAAGATTCCGCCCCCCTTGCAATCGCTCGGGTTTCAATAGCTCCCTCGATGTTATGGCTGGTGACAGGCTCCGGACAACTGTGCTCTGGGCTACTGGCAGCCCGTCCTGGGTCTTCAGGAAGCCCGGTTGCATAATCCGCGGGTACATATTTGCGCCCAGGACGACGGAGATTGTCGCTGGCAGATGGAATCGCTCATCCGCCAATGTCACGCCTCGGAAGTGGGCACGCACCACCTCTCTCAGCTCACGGGACGGCGTACAAACGCGCACGTGAGGCTCAATCTTAAAGATGACCTCCAGCCAAACGCTATCATCGGTCTTTGACCCACGGTGGCGGTTCGGCCCCCACGCTGGTAGTGGGCAGCCGGAAGCACAACGCGAGCGAGGCGTCGATGCAGCTCGAGGGCGTGCATGGGTCGATGAGGGCCCCCGTGTGGAATTTCCGGGTCACGGTGTCTATGCGCACTAGTGCAGTCGGCAGCACGTTGACGCTGGTCCGCTGCAGCAGCAACGAGAGGGTGGGCGCAGCGGCCGCGTCCTGCGGGGGCCCTCGACGAGAGGCGGACCATTGCCTAGGTGCGGATGACGCGTGCGGATGAGTGGTGGTCGGAAACCGATGAGTGGCAGAAGAATGCCGAGTCGGTGGCCGTGGATCGGGTTGGGAATGACGGAAGGTGGCGGACGCAGGCCGAGGAGCACCCGAACCGCGCCGGGAGTTGGCGGATGACGGCCGGGCGCCAGACGAGACACTCCGTGTCCTGTCTCCCGCGCTCCGTGACCGGTGCTCCTCTTAGCGTGCCTTGCGCCGAGCCCGCGGCTTCTCCACGAGGTGCAGCACCGTGTGGTGATCATGACCACACGTCTTACAGCGGTCACCACGCCGACA
Source organism: Drosophila bipectinata (assembly GCF_030179905.1). Lineage (NCBI taxonomy): Eukaryota > Metazoa > Arthropoda > Insecta > Diptera > Drosophilidae > Drosophila > Drosophila bipectinata. The sequence goes on along the minus strand of NC_091740.1, from coordinate 12,722,315 downwards.
GGATCCGTCGAAATGCTCGTGGGCCAGGCAGCTCGAGCAATACCGGTTCACGAGAACCGCTCGGAGCCGCTTCTCGGCACTATGGCGTAGGAAACGCCGACACTTCTTCAAGGCGTGGATTCCATTGCAGACTCGGCAACGATAGGATTGAATACCTCGAGTACATCTGCTCTCCAGCGATCGGGTGTTACGTGGACGTGGCGACTTCGTGTTGACTATGGCTAACGGAAATATGGTGAAGGAACAAATAACATGATCAGAATCGTTGAGAATGAAGGTTCGGAACTACGGGCAGAACTACGAAACAGCACAATGGACAGGAACATTGGAGCGGAAGAAATGTTAATTACTGTGGGTAGGCGGACGCTCCCAACGAAAGAAGCACGACCTTAGCAACGGGCCGCTTTACGAGCCCTCTCGTGGTGCGGATGTCTATCACGCGGACATGGCCATCGGAGCCGGGATACACCGCGTCAACCCTGCCTAAACGCAACTCATTGGACGGAAGGTTGCTTTCCTTGATGACGACCATATCCCCAACGCGGAGGTCCCTCGTAGGGCCTCGCCACTTGTTTCTCTTGTGGAGCTCCTTGAAGTACTCCTCCTTTCATCGTAGCCGAAATTGCTGCTGAAGAGCCTTGAGGTGTTGCCAGCGATTAATGATGGAATTGGTGTCCCCCTTTATCTCGGGCTCGACCGTGGCGAGAAGTGGGCCTCCCACAAGAAAGTGCCCAGGTGTAAGAGCCAACAGATCAGCAGGATTTTCGGACATTGGCGCGAGTGGCCGCGAATTCAGGCACGCCTCGATCTTTGCAGGAGAGTAGCCAGCTCCTCAAAGGTGTGTTTCCGCGTGGCGGTGGACTTGTAGAACAAGGTCTTGAAACTCTTGACGCCTACTTCCCACAGGCCTCCCATGTGGGGAACTCCCGGTGAAATGAAATGCCAAAGAAGCTGCTGGTGACTATAGGCGCCGGTCACAGCCCTTTAGGCTCTGGAGAAAATCGCGGGATAGTAGAGCAGCTGCCCCCACAAAGGTCTTCCCGTTGTCGGACTGCACTTGACGGGGGCATCCTCTCCGGGACACGAACCGTGCGACAGCCGCCAGAAAGTTCTCGGTCGTAAGGTCCGACGTAGGCTCTAAATAGATGGCCTTAGTGGAGAAGCGCACAAACACCAACACATAACCCTTGTGATGAGACAGGCCCTCCCCGTATAGTTTTTTATCTCGAAAGAACCGACATAATCCACACCGGTGTACGTGAATGGGCGCGAGAAGGACGTCCGTTCCTTGGGTAGCTCTCCCATGAGTTGCGTCTGCAACTTCTTCTTGTGGATGACACATACCTTACAAGAATAGACGACGGACTTGACCAAATTCCTTACCCTTGGAGTCCAGAATTTGGCCCGGATCAGACGGATCATCAGCTGATTGCCACCGTGCAGCGTGATGCGATGTGTAAAATGAACCAGGAGTCGAGACAGATGGCAGTCGTTCGGAAGGATAATAGGGTGCCGTTCGTCATATTGGAGAAGCTCAGAGGACGCGAACCGGCCGCAGGCTCTCATAAGGCCTTGCGAATCCACGAAGGGGTTAAGATTTTGATTTGGACTGGATGCCGATATTGGACGCTTTTTGCTTAAGGGGGGACATCTGAGTAACAGGCAAAAAAAAACGGATTTTCTGGAATTTTTGTTGGCCAAATGAAAAAGCCAATCGAAAATTTGTAAATGAGGTTTTATTATATTATATTTAAAGTACAAAACTAATTTTTTTTTAATAAATCGAAAACAAAATGGCGGCTCTGCAGCCTTTATTCGTAGGCCCTATTTCTTAAAAGGGGGTCCATGGCCGAACACCTAACCCTTAATTTTCAATCTAAAAATCAAGTTTGTTTAGTTTCTGTACATTAACGGCTATCGACACACGTAGGATTTTTTCGATATATTGATTTTTTTCAAATTGGCGAGTGATTGAACAAAATTTTCAATTTTCACGAACAAAAAACGTCACAAAATTGTTGATAAAACAAAAAGTAAGCAATATAAAAAAAATCCTACGTGTGTCGATAGAAATAGGTATTCTGAGTATACTGCCAAAATTTAGGTTAATTAGATCGATAAGTTAAGAGTTGTTCGAGTTGTGTGTTCGGCCAACTCAAAAAAAGCGGTTTTAAGTATTGTGGTATATACCTGTGTGGCATCGCCGCAGAAAGGAAAATTTCGACACGTAGACACTTTGGCCGGACTCTATCTTTCAGAGCTCTATCTTTCTCGGACTCTATTTTTAAAGAATTTTTTTAGCGAAAAAAAATTTTCGATTTTTTCAAAACTCTACTCAGATATCCCCCCTAAGCAGCCCATCTCAGAGACGAAATGTCTGCGCTGAGTGACGGAAACTAGAAGACGTTCAGCCGACATAACCTCATTAGCGGTCAGGTGCTCTTCAAACGAGGATCGAATCTTCCGCGCGCGTTGGATGAACCGATCAACATAGGCAAGGACTCGTAATGCCTTGTCGAGTGTGGAAAACCGCTCAAGGAGATCTTCGGGGGTGCCTTCGCGACATGGACCTTGACTGCTCGCTTCTCGAGTTCAGTCACGGGGGCATCATTGCCTTGAGTGGGCCAGTCGCTGCGAGGCCTTTGCAGCCAGTCAGGACCGTGCCACCATAACTGGTTATCTGCAAGATCTTGGAGAGCTTCGCCCCGGCTAGCGAGATCCGCAGGGTTCTGCTCGGAGCGGACATGTGCCCATTTCTGCCCATTTCGGTTGGCCACGAACGTTGTCCACTGGCACGCTGGATTACGCAGCCACGCGAGGACAATAGTCGAGTCGGTCCAACAGTATAGGGCAGACGCGGCCCCTGGCATCTTTGGCAGAACGGCGGTGGCCATCTCGGACAACAACAAGGCACCGCACAGTTCTCGCCGAGGGAGCGACACCGTTTTAACTGGGGCCACTCGAGTCTTTGCAGTCAGCAGGGTCACTATTACCGTGGACCCAACCTCGACACGAACGTAAATTGCGGCGCCGTACGCCTTCTGTGAAGCGTCGCAGAACCCGTGGTGTTCGACCTTTAGGTGTGGTCGGAACGCGACCCACCGAGGAACACGAATCTGATCGAGCACCGAGTAATTCTTTAGGAAGTCAACCCATCGCTGACAGAAATCTTCAGGGAGGGCGTCGTCCCACCCTTGATCCAGAAGCCAAATGTCTTGCATGAACATTTTTGCCGGAACAATGAAAGGAGCGAGCCAACCTGCTGGATCGAACAATTTGGCACTTTCGTCGCTTTCCACCGCACGCCGAGTGTCTTGGCCGTGCTCTCTGCATCGATGTCGAGAAAGTCAGCACGGAGACGATGGTCGCTCGGAATGTCGGCCTGGATTACATTGCTATTCGACGTCCATTTCCTAAGTGGGAACCCTGCTGCCTCTAGGGCCCCTTTCAGCTACCGAATCGCAGCTTGGGCTTCAGTCTTGGAGTCTGCCCCCGCGAGAACGTCATCAACGTACATAAATTGCCGGATAACTTGGCTTGCCTGAGGATACTTCGACTCTTCGTCGTCAGCGAGCTGTTGCAGCACACGTATCGCCAGGAACGGGGCACAATTGACACCGAAGGTGACCGTTTTCAGCTTGTAGTCACGGATATCCCCATCGGGATTGCGAAACAAAATACGTTGGAGCGGACTATGCTTGGGGTCTACCCAAATTGCCGATACATCTTCTCGATGTCTTCTCTTTAGGATTTGAATCGTCAGGTCGGATTGATGAGGCGCTGCTCATTACGCAGGAACTGAGCTAGGGCAAAGGACCGTGAAGCCGCTAGCTCGGAACCCTTCTGCCCGGGGTCGCGTAAGGGGAGCGTCACAACGTACTTGCCACACTCGTCTCTTCTCAACGTCTGGACAAAATTGTGCTCGCAAACTGAATCCGATTCCGAACTTATCTGTGTGGGCACATCTTCCACCTCCCAAAATTTGGTGAGGAGCTGGTCCAGTGAGTCACCGAGGCTGCGGGCCACTCGTGTGGAAAAAACGGACACGCTGCGGGGGTTGGCTGGAGATAATGGGCCTGTCAGCACCCATCCAAAAATGGTCTCCTGACCGAGAAGCGACCCGCAGATGTTAGCCTTGGCATTACCGAGGAGAATGGACGGAAGAATGTCAGCTCCTATTAACACATCGACTTGGGAGCTCTCAAAGAAGTAGGGGTCCGCCAGGGGAATGTTGGGCAGCCCTTTGAGAGGATCCCGCGGAATTGGATATGATGGCAGATTTCCTGCCAACTGCAGAAGAACGTCAGCCGCAGTCTCTAATTGTAGCCCGGGTCTAGACGGCGACCGAATAGAGAAATGGCACAATTTAGTAGACTGCGCGGAAATGGTCTGATTAAGGCCGGAAACTTGTGCTTGAATCGTCTTGAAGGGAGGCTTGGCGAGATTGAACAGTCGTTCCGTTATGAAGGTCGCCTCGGACCCTGAGTCTATCAGTGCTCGCGCCTGGAAGCTGCACCCAAATGGCACACGTTGATAAGGGCCGTACCCAGTAGGACGGCTCCTGACCCGGAAGCGAAGCACACCTGCACATCCGACTGATCCTCTGAGCGATTTGTGCTTCTGGCAGTCTGTGCGGGTCGAGTCTTGCTGTCGTTGGCAGACTTGGAGCGGTGGCGAACGGATTGCCGCGGTGCAGGAGGGTGTGGTGTCTGCTGTGACATGTGAAGCAGGTATGGGCGCTCGTGCAGTCTCATTGCTGGTGCCCTCGGGCAAAACAGTTCAAACATAACTGCTTCCTCTTAATGTAGTCCGAGCGCCCATTTACGTCCATTTCCAGGAACCGTGGACATAAGCGAATGGGGTAATTCTCCCTCAAACAAAGATCGCAACCCTTGGGGCCCGGAACCACTCGAGTCTCGTATGAATTGAGCCTCCGAGCAGGGGCAGTAGGAATTCCCGACCTTGGCGGAAGTTGCCCGGAGCCACTAGGCCTGACGTCGTCTATTGCCTCCAGAGTGCGATGGCGCTCTGTTATGAAGTTGTCTAATTCCTTCCATGTTGGAATTTCGGCCTTATGGACGGATTGCTCCCACATGGAAAGTGTGACTTTGTGGAGCTTTGACGAAATAATAAACACCAGGAGGCAGTCCCAAGCCTCAACATTGATGGCGGACATTGCTAGGGCGGTCAGAAAATTCTGAATGGTGGCTTACAGCTCCTTCAGCGCGACACCGTACTCTTGAGAAATAGTCTGGATGTTGAAAAGAATTTTCCACTGGCTGTTGACCAATAGCCGCCGGTTCTCAAAGCGGTCTGTGAGGCTTTGCCAAGCGGCGACAAACCCCTCATGGGTAAGCGGAGCCTTAGAAACAATGGCGTGGGCGTCTCCACTTGTTTTGGACAGTAAGTGGAACAACCTCTCTACCGGGGTGAGCCGCAAGTTTTGGATGTAAATGGCCGTAAACAAGTCTCTGAAGGTGGGCCACCGAAGATAATCACCCGCGAAGACCTCGGTATCCACCGGAGGTAACCGGCAGCCTGTAGGCGCTGGCTTGGTGACATTGACGGAAGCCTGAGTGGATTGGGAAGCAATTTTCTTCCGAAGCTGGGCAATACATCTCGATTAGACGGAGTAACAGTAGTTGTACTTCGATTCCAGCACTGTCGGGGTGGCCGCATTGTCGTCTGACACGGCAAGTAAATCGGAGCAGCTCTCATAGCTTTTCTCCACCTTTATTTATGTTAGCCTCAAGTTGGCTAATTCGATCTGTTGTGGCCAACTTGAACTTTTCAGCGCCACGTCGACCGCACTTTGAGCCATTTTCGCAATGGAACGAGTCTGCCTCTGTGAAGGACCGGGGATTGTATTGACGGATTCGTCACTCTTTGCCCTTGGAATGACACTGTACGCCTTAGGCTTTAAGAGAGGCGTCCGCGGAGAAGTGGATTAAGATCTGTCCAAACGGAGGGTTGGGATCGGACGCGGTTTTTTGTCTTTTTTTCGTCTCCCGTGGGCATTCTCGCTGGTCAGCGCTTGTCGACTGACTTGTGCAATAGGTGCCTCGTACGAAGCGGTGGCCGGTCACACTAATGTGATGAGACCGGTGAGATTGCGGACGAAATGCGATTACAAGGCACAAGTGGGAATTAGTAGCGCCGATGTCGAAAGAAATGTCGGATGCGGCACAATTCGAATGTGGAAGAAACTTCAGGAGGCCAAAAAAACCAGATGGGACTAGGTTTGTTGAGATTCTAGGCGGATGTTGCCTGATGCGGAGTAGAAGCAGCGTTAGGAAAATGACGGAACGGAAAATGGACAAGTACCGGAAAATTCGTGCTCGTTCGGAAAAAAATTGATGACTGCCTATATTGTATGTATATTTCGACCAGTATGGCTCGTACGTCAATATTGAATCCCTAACTATTTTCGAATTTGCGGAGCCTGAAAGGTGGACTTGACCTTGGCTTGGATTTAACACAAAAAAAAAAAATAATTTTTTTTTTTGGCTAATTGTCGGATTTAATTGTTATGAAGCCAGAAGGGTGGAGTTGAAAATCTCCATTTTTAATCAATTGAGGTTAATTATCACAAAGCTGGAACGGTGGAATTGAAACCGCGGCTCGATTCAGACAGGAGGTTGACAATTAAATTATTTAATTATAATTTTTCGATAATTAAATTTTTGACTTTAATTATTGAGTAAACGGAAAGGTGAATTAAAAACCCTGGCCCTTTGCTCGAACGGAGAATAAGGATTAAATAAATTTTAGTAGTTATAGTTATAAATAAATAAATTTATTATTAATTGATTTTTTTTTTAATATATTTGTAACGCAGCCGGTTATGCCGTCGGCACCCTGTACGTACCCAAAGGAGAATTTAAGCGACACAATCACGGATTTGTAGTGAAATGGCGGTATATAACACAGTGCGACAGTGATTTGGAACTTTTGAAGAGACCTAGTAGGAATTGTTCATTAGGTCGAGTATAGTATAAAACCATGTTTTGAAATTTTTCAAACACCCTCAAAATCTTGATTTATTTGGAAAAAAACGGTTTTTCGGGACTTTTTGGCTCTTAAAAATTCCTAAACGCGTAAATGTTGGAGCTTTTGAAAAAAAAATAGATCTTTAATTTATTTCAACAAAAAAGATACAATTTTAACGCAGGAAACTGACATTTTTGAATTTTTGTCGTGTTTTTCGGACTTTGACGCCATTTTTTCGGTACAACTTCCAAGAAATTGTATCATTTTTGATACATATCAATATTGTCTCGTTAATTCTGAATAAAACGAGACAAACTTCATTATCAAATTATGAATTTGTGAAGTTATAACGATTTTCCCAAAACAAGTCAGTCCAATCTTGCTAGCGTTCCGGAGTAATAGTGTGCCGTTCCATTTCCATTATTCCTTTCTTTTACACACTGTTTCTTTTACACACTGGGCATATGTTGGCACAGTGGAGCGTCGATAACATGTAACTGGGGGAACGGAAAAGTTATGTGGTGGAAAAAATTGGGGAAGAAAAACCGGTAGGAAAAAAAACAAATTTTGCAGCAGTGTGAACGAAATTTAATGTTCGGACCACTGCTGAAGACAGGCAGAGAGACGGAGACGGAAAAAATTTCGTACCTTTCTTTTGGCGGAACAATGCCTGGACTGCTGGTAGAAAATATCCAAGGTATCCGGCTCGAAGGACCAAAAGGATCCAAGAAATATATTGAAATAAGAAGTCGGGGGCGTCTTTTCGTAAATTCAAAAAAAACGCGTTCAGCTTTATTTGGCTGCTTATAGAAGATTAATTTAACTAGTACAAAAAAAAGACGATCGACGACAACCAACGATCGAGAGAGAGTGCACAGAGGGGCGAGTGCAGATGCGCGGATGCCCTCTTATCCACAACTGAGCGGAACCACGGCCCCTCACCAAAACAGTCACAATTCCAGACAGATACCCTATACCAGACATTAACAATGTACTGACACAGTTAGGACAAAGTACATTTTTTTCTGTTTTAGACCTTAAAAGTGGATTTCACCAAATCCCACTCAGACAATCAGCCATAGAAAAAACTGCATTTTTAGTAAATCAAGGCAAATATGAGTTTACCAGACTTCCGTTTGGACTCAAAAATGCCCCTTCTATTTTCCAACGAGCGCTAGATGACATTCTTAGAGATCATATAGGAGTTAGGTGTTTCGTCTACATTGACGACATTATTATCTTCAGTAAAAGCGAATAAAATCATCTAAATGACATAGAAATTATATTCAAAATTCTTGAGGACGCAAACATGAGAATTCAGTTAGATAAATGCGAATTTTTTAAGAAAGAAGTAGAATTTTTAGGATTTTTAGTAGCAGATACCGGAATTAAGAAAAACCCGGAAAAAGTGAGAGCAATCGTCGAATTCCCCGAACCAAAGACACTTAAAGATCTTCGTTCCTTTTAAGGACTGTCAGGGTTCTACCGTCGATTCATTAAAGATTATGCAAAGCTTGCAAAGCCCCTAACAGCCCTTTTAAGAGGGGAAGAGGGCCGGGCCCGTATCTCAAAAAATGCCTCAAGCAAAACACTAATCTAACTTGACAAAGACACAAGGGAAGCATCCAGACTACAATAAAGAATTTCAATTAACTACCGATACTTCCGAAGATGACAAACCTATAATGTTTATTTCTAGAACTTTAAGTAAAGCAGAAGAAAGCTATGCTCCTAACAAAAAGGAGATGCTAGCTATAATCTGGTCAATTCAGACTCTTAGAAATTTTCTGTACGGTCCGACCAAAGTGAAAATATTCACTGACCATGAATCTCTCACACACCAAACTAACCCGAAAAGCCGTAACGACCAGATGAAGAGATAGAATGATATTCTAGGAGAGTACAACCATCCACAAACCCGGCACACAGTTAATCCACAAGCCCGGCAAGGCAAACGTTGTTGCCGATGCTCTGAGTAGACCTCCCATTCAAACGCGAGGGAAGTAAACACATTAACAGGCACTATTCACAGCAGCTCTAGTTCTCCTGAAAGACAAATACCAATGGCAGAAGAACCATTAAATGTTTTTAAAAATCAAATTCTATTATCTACAAACTGATCAGGAAAATGCAATTATAACAGAGCATAGAAGAGCATATAGAAATAGCAATGAAAAAACAACAATTACTAAACAAAGTTTACTTTCTTCAGATGAGGGCTAAAATAATAAAAATTGTAAAAGAATGCCAAATTTGAAAAGAACAGAAATACGAAAGACACCCCAACAAACCAGAGTTACAAAAAGCACCAATACCACAATACCCAGGTCAAATTATTCACGTCGATTTTTACCTTACTTGCAAACAAGTTGTTTTGACTGCAATAGATACGCTATACAATAGATACAATAGAACGCTTCCATTCAACACTGTCCGAAATTATTCGTTGCCAAAAGGCAGACAAAGTATACGCATCGTTTTTTTTTTTTTTTTTTTATTATCAATCAATCAATAGTTATATTTCAAACCTGTCCGGAGATATGGACAATAATTACATTTTATAATGGGACCTTAACTTAATGAAATATTGAGTAGTACAATGTTTGCTTATCCTAGGAAATTAATTTTAACAGTAAACCTTAGCGATAGAATTCAAGTTATTTATTGTCGGGCCCTTTAGTGGGCCTTGTTGGTTTTACAACTGCAGCTCAGTCCCGTTCGCCCGAGCGGCAGAGGTCCAGTGGGTGGGTCCGTTTCAGCCTCCTTGTGGTGTAGCTGTTGTCCAAAAGATTGATGGCCTCAGGGTCAGGATGTCGGTCCAGCCTTTCCACGTACCTATTGGCGAATCGCTGAACTTCTTCGGTCATATATGGGACTCTCAGTTTGGCGTGGATTGTCGCATTGTCGTGGAACGGATGAGCTCCAGTTAAAGTTCTTAGGGCCTTGTTTTGGGCGATCTGGATGATCCTTCGGTTGCTTAGACACGCCGTCCCCCATAGCTGGATACCATAGGTCCAGACTGGCTTTACAATGGCCTTATATATAAGGAGCTTGACTCTTTGCTTCAGTCTGGACCTCCTTCCAATGAGCCAGTTGAGCTGACGTAGCTTGATCCGGATTTGCGTCCGTTTGCGCAGCAAGTGAGTTTTCCAGGTGAGCCTTCTATCCAGGGTCATACCCAGATATTTGGGTGTAGGGCTGGCTGGAATTGGGGTGCCTCCGAGACTGATTCCAGGACAGTCGCCTCTCCTCATTGTAAACGTCGTTTGGCCTGACTTCTCATGGTTGACGGCGATGTTCCACCTTCGAAGCCACGGGTCGAGGATGTCCAGCTGGCGTTGGAGTCTTGCAGAAGCCTCCTCTGGCAAGATTGAAGAGGCCAAAAATGCCGTGTCGTCGGCATAAGTAGCCACTAGAAGGCCCTCCTCTTCAGCGACAGGCATGTCGGCTGTGTACATGGTGTACAGGATGGGACCAAGTACACTGCCCTGCGGAACTCCAGCTTCAATGGGCCTGTACTCCGATGTCGCATTTCCGCTTCTGACCCTAAACTTCCTGTCGGTCAAGTACGAGTTAAGGAAATCGTAATACTGTTGTGGCAGGTTCCTCTTGAGCTTCGCTTTTAGACCAAGGTGCCAGACCCTGTCAAACGCCTGCTTGACATCCAGGAAAACAGCACAGCAGTAATGTTTTCTTTCGAGGCTGTCCAGGATTTTTGCCACGATCCTGTGGCATTGCTCGGGGGTGGAGTGGGAGCGCCTGAAACCAAACTGGTGATCTGGGATCAAACCAGCATCGTCCAGTACTGTCTGCAATCTGCGCAAAAATACTCTCTCGAGTATTTTGGAGATTACAGACAGTAAACTAATCGGCCTATATAAGGCAAAATTAGTTTCAGGCTTTCCAGGCTTAGGGATCAGGATGACCTCCGCCTGTTTCCAGCAAGTGGGGAAGTGTCCACTTTCTAGGCACGCATTATAGATCCTTGTGAGCCTCCTTATTCCTGAAGGTGGGAGAAGCTTGACCGTGAGTGGCTCTATCCCATCTGCACCCGGAGATTTTTTGGCGTTGAGGCCTGACACCTCCTCCTTGACCTCTTCCTCCGATACGGGCTCCATCTGGCTAAGGTCCGTGGGTGGTAGGGCCAGTACGAACTCCTAGACTACAACAGACAGAGAGACAACAAATCACAGAGAAAACATACATAACATACCATAACAAAACAAGAAAGGAAAGCTAACTTCGGGCGGAGCCGAAGTTTATATACCCTTGCAGTTAAAACCGGATATATATCGCAAACATCGGATATAGTTGGCCGATCCTTATGGGAATAGGAATATATAATCCTATTTATTTCAATACAAAATCTAAAAAAAGACCCAAACTTCTATCTTCAAAAATACGAAAGTTGATATTTCTACCAAATACCATTTCCGATCGTTCAGTTATATGGCAGCTATGGGATATAGTCGGCCGATCCTAATGAAATTTGGTAGGTTGGATCAACTGGCCAAAAATATAATCTGTATTTAGTTTTAGCTTTCTATCTTCAAAAACACGAAAGTTGGGTCATTTCCGATCGTTCAGTTATATGGCAGCTATAGGATATAGTCGGCCGATCCTTATGAAATTTGGCATGACGTAATTTTTTGCCAAAAATAGCTCACATGTCAAATTTGAACTATCTAACTCTAAAAACACCAAAGTTATACCATTTCCGATCAATCAGTTATATGGCAGCTATAGGATATAGTCGGCCGATCCGGGCCGTTCCGACTTATATACTGCGTGCAAAGGAAAGAAGGGTGTGTGCAAAGTTTCAAGACGATAGCTTTAAAACTGAGAGACTAGTTCGCGTAGAAACAGACAGACAGACGGACAGACAGACGGACAGACAGACGGACAGACAGACGGACAGACGGACAGACGGACATGCTCATATCAACTCAGGAGGTGATCCTGATCAAGAATATATATACTTTATAGGGTCGGAGATGTCTCCTTCACTGCGTTGCACACTTTTGACCAAAATTATAATACCCTCTGCAAGGGTATAAAAAGAGATCGAATAAAAAAATATTCCCCAGGAGATGAGTATTTGTTCAAAATAATAAAAAATTAGGTACCAAACTTTCCGCCAGATATAAAAAAGAAATCGTAAAAGAAGACAGAAATACCACAGTACTAACAGAGAGTGGAAGAATTATTTACAAGAAACTTATTCGAAATTAAATCATATTTACAGAACCCTTTTTGCTGTGTGCGCTGCTGACGTTCAAATAACTGACTACACGAAATCCAATATTGTGACTTAAGTTACCGGACTGGCTAAGGTTCAATCGGGAACCTTCAGATTAATTCATATTATTGATATAGAAGAATACGAAAAAACTCCAAAAAACAAACCCAATATTGCCATTTATAACCGAAGAGATAAGAATTACAAAAAATTTAATTAATAACCTCAAGATTAGGAGTAAAAGGAAAAGACATATCGATTTGTTACGCATCGCCTGACAAAAAGATAAATTCTGCATTAACCAACAACAACAATAAAGTTATTCTAAACAGACTCATCGTAGAAAAAATAAACAATATGACGCAAATACAAATAGAGCAAGCAAATACAAATTTAATAAATAGCTTCAAATACGGAGGAAACCCTCAAAGGGACACTAGCACAACATTAATGTTTCAAATTAAAATGCTTAAAGAAGAAATCGTTAACCTTAACCACGCAATACAATGGGCGAAAGCAGATATTAGTAACACCCAGATATTAGGAGATGAAGAGGTAAATGAAGTTATAAAAACTTTAGATCAAGACCAGTTACCATACACCAATTTTGAAGAAGCCATGAAAATAGCAGAAGTAAGCGGAGCAAGAAATCGGCCAAACACTTATTTACATTATTAAAATTCCCATAACCAACTCCAACCTTTGTGAAGAACTTTAATCAAACCAATTAAAATTTGGTCAATAAGTTAACAAAATCCAAAACGAAAATGTAATCATATGTAAAGGAAAACTTTTTGCAAAATTTCGAAATGTAATAACATAATAATAACAAAATTTTTTGTAATAACAAAAATAACATAAGAAATTCTTCTTGCCTACCAAACTTATAAAAAATTCTCCCTGCCACTTGCACTCAAATCAGCAACCAACACATTCCAATTATTGATGAACTCACACCTGGTGTAATTCTACTCAACAAATTCTCTGACAACGTAGAAATAAATGGGACATCCACAAGTCTCAACGGTACCTTCGTTATCAACTTCAGCAATTCTACAATTAATATTGATGGACAGACCTTCGCCAACAAAGACACGGTGCACTATCACCCGATACCAGCCATTCTCCAAACAGAGATGAACATTCGAAAGATAGAAGAGAATCTATCACTAGAATTGATCAAAGAGCTTAACATCAACAATACGAAAACCTTGGAACTCTTGAAAACCACGTCGCATACAGCCGATTATTTAATAAGTTCCATAATAATCACGGGACTTGCAGCAATAGCAATTCGCTTCTTGATTAAAAGGGTCAAAGTACTGCACTTCAACAAAGAAGCTTCCGATAACGAGATCAATGACCGCAACAAGCGTGGACACTCGATTTTAAAGGTGGAGAAGTTAACACAAAAGGAATTCGCAACCGAAGTTGGCCATGCGCATCCGGCATTGCAACTGCAAGGCTTCGGTCAATAACTCCCAAAAGGTGCTGACTGCAGCGTCTGTTCCACTTCCCGCTGCAGCGAAGACAACGGCAAAGCTCCGACGTTGGCAGAGGCAGCGACAAAGCTATTGGGTATAGATATGCCAATTTTTGTAAAAATAATTTAGTTCCAATTTTTGTACTAATAAATACGGACCAAGTGTCCAACAAAAGTATATTTTTTTTTAAATAATAAACCCAAGTGTTTAACTTGTTTTAAATATATACATGTATATATATCGGTAACAAAATCGAGCGGCGACTTTTTAAGACATTTTAATGTATTTAAAAAAAAACATACGCATTTTCCAATTATGTTGGAGTCAATTCTAATTCATATTTTTACAATATTTTTTTTAATATAATATAATAATTATTTTTATATTTAACAAAATGAGCCAAACTTGCCATGTACTGAGCCTGTAACTTTTAAACGAAGTAAGGTATCGGTCTGAAAATTGAAATATATATTCAAAGGCATTTTAAGCAAATAAATAAAAGTAGGCGTGGCATGATAAAAGGCCGAAAAAGTTTTTTATTTATTTTTGATCTAGGAGATAAAAATCTGAGAGAAATCGTAAACAAAGCCATCCAAAACAATGCATTCTTCGCCCATACAGAAAATATTTTATTAACAATGCTTTTCGATGAAAGAAAAACAGTTCGCGAAAGTGCAATTAATAAAATTATGCATTATCGCGAGAAATTATATGACCCAATTAAACTTAGATCTTATAAAAAGAATCGCATTAACTTTGATTGCACCGATTATATGCATTTAGTTGACTTGGATAATGACGACATCTTATTTGCACCTCCATTTACTGCAAACATCCCACACGATCACTTGTTGGAATACATAAATTCTGCTGAAATTCCACTGCCAGATCCAGCAATTCCATCGACAATTCAGGGCACCGAACGATGTGTGCAGTTGTTAACACATTTCTCACGACGAGTTATGCCACAGAATCGAGATGCTGTTATGTCATTGACTTTTGAAAGTCGTTCCAAAGTTCCTGAAATCGAGTCAAAGGAAGACTTGAGATTCTAATAAGATGACGTTATATTCCAAGTCAACAAAATGCAAAAATTACCTACTTTTTGGAAAGCTAATAAACTTTCTAATAAAAAATAAAATTAAATTCCGCCTTTTATCATGCCACGCCTACTTATATTTAGTTACCATATTTAGCTTAGGACCATCCCCGCAATGACCAGAATGGCGTCGTCGGAGACTGTCCTGAAGCCGGACGCTACCCTTATGGCTCCCAGCCTGTACGATGCATCTATCCCTCTCTTGTAGCCGTGTTCATCGCCTCGGCCCAGATGGGCGCCGCGTACAGAATTTGCGCCGAGGCAACGCTCACGAGGAGCCTTCTCCTTTCCTGCTTAGGGCCTCTGGTGTTGAGAAGGATCCTGGCGAGGCCCCTGGTAGTCTTGAATGTATTTTAGGTGCTCGCGGAAGGAGAGCTGGGCGTCGATCACACCCAGGTATTTTAAGGCACGCTGGGAGGCTATGGCCATTCGCCCAACCTGAATCGCCGCCGTTTCTAGTACTTCTAATACGCCTCCCCTTTCGGAACCCATACTGCTTGGAAGACAGTCCTCCCTTCTCCTCTATGGCGGCTTCGAGGTCGCCGCGATCACCCTCTCGAAGACCTTGCCAGTTGTGCCCAGCAGGCAGATTGGCTTATAGGTCGACGCCTCCTCCCTTGGTTTCCCTGGTTTGAGTAACAGCAGGAGCTTCTGCACCTTCCACCTGGTGGGAAAGGTGCCTTCGCGGATGCATTTGTTGTATAGCTCCGCAAACCTTCCCGGATGCAGTGCCAGAACCAGCTTCAGGGCTCGGTTAGGAACCGAGTCCGGGCCGGGTGCTTTGTTGGGGGCTAGGCCTCTCCCCATGGCCAGAACTTCCTCTTCCGTTACCCCCTCAATCTCTTTAATGTCTGCTGTGGGGGTGGATTGCTGGGTTATCTGTCTGCCGGCTGGGAACAGCGCTCGCACTATGATCCTTAATGCGATCGGGTCCGTGGGGCACTGGCCTCTTGTGCGCAGCCTCTTCACCACTAACCGGTATGCGTTGCCCCATGGGTTTTCCTCCGCCGAGTCACATAGCTCCAGGAAGCATTTCTGTTTATTGAGATTAGTTTATCTCACACTCTAAAAAAATAACAAAATATGGTGGCTGCCGAATATTAAAAAAAAATCGAAAAACGATTTCTTATCTTATATCTAACTTAACTATTGCGGCGAAGCGGGGCGAATTCGCACAAGAGCGAATATGCTTTCGCTCCCGCTCCGCCCTAAGCTATCTTAGAGTAAATTTAGAGACTAACAACTACAAAATACAATTCAACTATAAACTATACTTCATATTTACGACAACTTCAATAATAATAACAAATCCATTAACAGCGGCCCCGTTGAAGGCCGCGCCAGCTTCCAGAGCTAGATCTGACGACGGCGACTCTGACCCTTCCGTCCGCGCCGCGCCTGTGACCCACTGTTGTGGCGGCTGGTGATCCTCTGCGATCAGGACCAGCTCGCCCGTCCAGATGTCGTCCTCCTTGTTCTGCTACTTCGACCGCGCCTGTAGGCTCAAGACGTAATCGATGCCTAAACATTTGCTTGATTGTCGAGACAAGCCGTCATCGCCACAAGCACGTCAGACCCAGCTGGTCCGGGGTCCGCGGTGCTGGTGGTGTGAAGACTTCGCCGTCGCTTGGGTCCTGACTCAGAGCCCCCAAGGCTCGTGAGTTCAGGACGGCCTCGACGCCAACGAGGACGGTCTGCAGCTCCTCCGCGGTCAGCCTGGCGTTCCCTACCGCTCGTAGGAGTAGGTGTTTTGCAGACTTCACACCTGCCTCCCATAGTCCACCCAAGTGCAAAGCCCGTGGCGGTATGAACGCAAATATGCATCCGTGCGTGACCGCGTCGACCTCGTCCTCAACTCTCCGACGAAGGTCTGCGAAGTGGCGACTAGCCCAGTGCTGGTAAGCCCCGCCTCTGATGATTCGTGTAGAAAGGGATTAAGCTTTTGAGGACTAGGGCTAACAATTAAATTTTTCCGGATCTTTTCTATTTCATCTTGAAACTCGTGCTTTTGGACTATTTCGACTATTTTCTTAAAGGCTTCATTATATTCGACAGGTGAGGGAACAATATCAGAATTCACTAATAATTCCTTCGATTTCCTTATGAAGCGGAACATATAAACGAACACTCGCAGCAGTTTTAGGTCCTTCTATCACTTCCAATAAATCTGAGGTAGATACGATTGCGGCTAATCCGACCGCATTTTTTTTCGCTTTCATTTGTAAAAGTTTTGGTGACAGATCAAACCGGGGGCTCGTCGGCCACTTATCTTCCGGTTCTTTTAAAACGATGGACCTGTAAACCAGATCGATTCTACAGTCTCCTTTACGTCTCCACCTCTCCACCTCCACTATATCTGCCGGGTTCTGTTTAGTTGGTACATGCCGCCACGTGCTATCATCTGACCATTGAATTTCAGCTACTCTATTCTATACGAACGTTGACAACGACGCTGGATGGGAACGAATCCAATGAAGAGTTACTTCTAAATCCGACCAAAATACACTTCGTTCGATCGGAACTTTTATTAGAGGCTTTATCTTGCGGCAGAGATCTGCGAGAAGGTGAGCGGCACATAACTCAAGACGGGGGAGCGTCTTTGTCTTTAGCGGCGGTTCTTTGGACTTTGCCGTCAACAATTAAACTCTAATACCTTCTGCAGATTCGCAACGAATATAGACGCAGGCTCCATAGGCTCTTATCGATGCGTCATAAAAGGCATGAATTTGAATCGGTGACATCAGCTCGGTAAACCCGAATCTCGGAATTGAGATGTCCTCTAATTGCGACAAGGCAAATTGTATTTTGTTCCACGCTGTTTCTAAGTGCAGTGGAATTGACTCATCCCAATCTAGGTTATTTAGCCAAAGTTCCTGCAATAGGATCTTTCCTTTTATAAGTATAGGGCTTAATAAGCCAAGGGGGTCAAACAACTTCGATGTCACCGAAAGGATGTTCCGCTTGGTCGCCCTTTGACCCATGACTGAAGCATCAATTTCAAATTTAAATACATCTTCTTTAGGAACCCAAGCGATTCCTAATGCTTTAGTCAGTTCTGAGTCCGAAAGTGTTATTGGCTTAACCGTGCTCTCGGATGCAGTAACTTCAGGCGAGGCGAGTTCGAGCGACCACTTGCTCAATTCAAACCCAGCGTTTTGAAGAACCTAAGTTACTTCAGACTTAATTGTAATAGCTCCTCAATGCAACCAGCACCCGTTAACATGTCGTCGACGTAAAAGTCGGACCCAATAACTTCGGCAGCTCGAGGCAATGTATTTTTCACAGATTCACTCAACCTTCAACCTTCAAACACCTTATAGCCAGGAATGGCTGGCGCAGTGCCATATGTAACGATGTTGAGCTTGCACAGTTTCAAGGACTCTGATGGGTCTTTCCTCCACACTATCAACTGGTATCGCCTATCGGCTTCATTTACCATTACTTGGCGATACATCTTTTTTATGTCGGCTATCAAAGCGAATCTGTTCAGCCCGAATCGAAGAAGAGTTGCATAAAACACTTCTTGGATGGTAGGACCAACCATCAACAGATCGTTAAGACACTTATGCGTTGATGTCTTACAAGACGCATTCAACACACCTCGTAGTTTGGTCGATGAGCTTGGAGGCCGTAAGACACACTGATGGGGTATGACGTAGTGTGGAGTACCAAGAACATCATTGCTTGTAGGGGACATATGACCTAAGCATTCGTATTCTTCCATAAATTCCACATACATTTTCTTTAAATTCGGATCTCGAGATAATCTTCTCTCGAGCGACAAAAAACGGCCAAGTTGATACACGATTCCTCCCTACGGATCTGTAAGCGTTGAGCAAGTTCTTCAGTAAAGAAGTTCATTTGTTACCGAGAGTCAATAAATGCTCGGGCCAATATGTGTTCGCCATTTTTAGTTCTATCGCTTACGATCGACGTCGCTAACAAAACCCCTTCTAGAGATGACGCATGCAAAGCATGTGACGTAGAAGGGCCATCAAGATGTAGCGCTGGAGGAGGATGTTCATTTGGTGGTGGTAACGCCAAGTTATTTTCGGTCACAGTTAATCGGTGCAGAAGTTTGTGGTGCGATCTTGCACAAATTTGACACCTAGTCGAATTACACTTCGCAACCGTGTGACCTTTTCGCAGACAATTTAAACATAATGAGGCTGACTTGACAAATTCAAACCGTTGCATTACAGCAAGGCGAGCGAACGGACTACACTGGGCAAGACTGTGGTCTTGCAATAACTGCAGCTTGTTTATTGGAAGCGGAGCAAGCCAACGAACTCCTATTGTGCTGCTTCCCGAACCGAGTTTTCTCCTGTTTTGGTTTCCCAGTGTTTTCAGGGGTCTCTCTGGTACCTACGATTTAATATTTTTTCGGAATCGGACCACAGCGGCAATTCCTCATAATCCAGTGACTCTCCCCATTTTTCTCTGGTCACTGGATCAACTCTGCGCAAAACTAAGTGAATGATCAATAAGTTTGCAATTTTAGTGTCATCTCCTATGGTTAATAGTGACCCATAGATCGATGACACTGTGTCGATGAGACCTCTCAACGACGACGCAGGCGGCTGGGAAACTTTCGGAAGGCTGAATAATTTAAACTCTTTTCAGACTAGCTATAGCTTTGTCATAATTACTCTCGGTGACTTGGAATGCCTTGATAGTTCCTAAGGCTTCACCAGAGAGGCAATAAATTAAATGGTTAAATTTCTCGATAACAGGAATGTTCACATCCTTGTTTATTAATGTCAAGAGATTCATAAAATTTTTAAACTCCGAATAGTTTCCACTGAATTTTGGCAATGGAAAACTGGAAAGTCGAGCTCGAGTTGGGGCTGCAGAAATTGCAGTAGCTGGTGGGGACTCTTCAGCTAACGTGAAGGAATTCAATAACGACATCACCCTTGCCTTAGTTGTTATCTCTAATTCTTCCAACTCGGCTTCAAATTCATCTTTCTCATCTAATTGCTCGATCTGGTCTTGCAACTCATTTTCCTTAAATATTGTCTCATTTAAAACCTGAAACCTGCACTCTAGCTCGGTCTTCACTAAAGGAACTGACCCAGCTTCCAAACGTTCCTCTAACCGGCGAATGCTTTTTACCTTAAAACAAACTCAAACTAATGCATATACATACATTCATATATATCAGCGGACAACGGTTGGAGCGAATAAGAAACTTTTAGCGCTGCATATATTTGTATGTATATGGGCATTTCCTGGGATCGCGAACGTACGTTCGTACGCAACTAGTGCAAAAAAAATTAAAGAACAAAAAATTTTTCTGATACTTACTTTTTGTTTCCGATAGCATTTGGTGAGTTTTTGTCTTAGTGTAAATTATGATTCTAATGGATTTTTCATTTTCATAATAATGGCAAAAAACATGAGGTCGCGAACGTACGCGAAATGGAAGTCGGTTTTGGCAAAATCAATAAATCTGCGAATTGGAACGGAATATTTTAATGCAATAACTTTACTCTTAAAATAGAGCCATATAGCTTTCTATCGAGTCTATTCCCAATTAAATATCTCCATAAGTTTTTTTTAAATTAAATTAAGTACAAGTCGCGAACGTACGGGTCGCAAACGTACGATTTTTCCACATATTCCACATATTATAAATAAAATAAATATAATTTTTTCTTAAAAAATCATGTTTAACCAAATTTTTTTTTTTTGTAATAAAAAATTAAATATTAATTTTATGTTTAATTTAAATATAATTTAATTTCAACTCTCACTTCTTCTATCCATCTACAACTATTTATTAGATTGTTTAAAAAAAAAAAATTTTTTTTTTTAATAATATGGATCGCGAATTGTCGTCGCATGCAGACGTGTATTTATTGTGCTCCGGAAAAAAAGAAGTATTTAATAATATCAAAAAAAAGCAGTGACTGGTTTCGTAAATCAACAACAACGCGAAAAGACGCTTTCAGCGATGAAATCGCTAATGTTTATATTGATTAATTAATTAATTAATATAAAACATAACATTTAAAACTCGAACAATATCAACCTCGATTGCAATGAGTCTAAACGATGTTAGCACACAACGTCAACGTGAGCAAGACGAGAGACGGCTCTCAGTACAAAGAAACAACGCATACTTCACTTTCAAAGCAACCGAAAGTAATGCAAGCTCATCCCAAACACGGTCAATTACCCCAAACTTCGCCGAATTCTTAAACGTAGAGAGCGTGAGAGCGCGTTCTTGCTCCAAAAACAAAGGAAATATTAAGCCGGCTGTGCAGATTGGTATGGATCGCTACATCCAAATCAAAAGGAAGCTGAGCCCCCTAAGCTCTCAACGCAAAATAACCCGTGGCAATGCTAACATAGCCGCAATAGAAACGCCCACGAACTCAAACCGTTTTAAAATCTTGGCAGACTATGAGGATGACGCCGAATCTACAGAAGTCGAAAAAAGGAAGCCTAAGCCCCCGCCAATATACATACGAGAAAAAATTTCCAACGTTCTTGTCAACAAAATTATAGAGCTCATTGGCAAAGACAACTTCCACATAATACCACTCGTAAAGGGCAACATCCAGGAAACCAAAGTTAAAACGAAGTCTGAAGATAATTACAGAGTATAATCGAAATATCTCACCGACAAAAAAAAGAACTTTTACACGTATCAGCTAAAAAGCAGCAAAGGCTTGCAAGTCGTACTTAAGGGCATAGAGCCCGAAGTATCGCCTGCAGAGATAACAAAGGCGCTACAAGAGAAGGGATTTAGCGCTAAGACAGTGTTCAATATCCCAAACAGGGTTAGAAAGCCGCAGCCACTCTTTAAGGTTGAGCTCGAACCACAAATTAAGCCCCTAAAGAAATACGAAGTGCACCCTATATACAATCTTTAGTTCCTGCTGCACCGCAGAATTACAGTTGGAGAGCCGCACAAACGCAGTGGCCCGGTACAATGTGCGAACTGCCAAGAATATGGCCTTACCAGGTCTTACTGTAAACTGCTCCCGGTGTGTGTAGTTTGTGGGGAGACTCATGACTCGGCACACTGCCCAGCGAGCAAAGATGACTAAAGCTCGAAAAAGTGCGGCAACTTCGGTGGAAATCACATCCACCAGAGGGGATTTACTGCCCGCACCCAAAATAATCAGTTCATAGCCTCCAGGTCAAACACTGAAGTCTTCTTCTCGACTGCAGCCAGTTCCTCACTAGGACCCATAAACTCTGACAAAAATGTACAATACGCAGGCGCTTTAAAATCAGGACTGGCTACCCCAGCCTCAAAAAGCGGACTGCCGCAATCAGCACACCAAGAACCGAACACGGCTCAGCAGTATCAACTTCCGGAGCAGCCAAAAAGTAACTTTAAAGCTATGATATGCAGTCTACAACAAAGCCTTACGGAGTTCACGTCGTTTATGCGTACAACTATGCAAGATCTAATGCGAAACCAAAATCTATTAATACAAATGCTGGTTTCACAACAATCCAAATAATGACTTCCCTACGAATATCTACATGGAACGCTAACGGCGTTTCGCGGCATAAACTCGAATTAGCGCAATTCTAAACTCTTTGAAAAATGCCTAATGACTCGGATAAACACATACCTGAGAATCCAGGAAGGAATCCCGTCACACCAATTTGGGTTTCGTGAAAAGCATGGAACAATTGAGCAGGTCAACCGGATAACATCCGAAATTCGGAACGCGTTCGAAAAACCGAGTACTGTACTGCCATATTTTTAGATGTCTCTCAAGCATTCGATAGAGTCTGGCTGGAAGGTCTAATGTACAAGATCAAGACAATGCTCCCCTACAGCACCCACAAGCGTGCTAGGGCCAATATTATATGTCCTCTACACAGCAGATATCCCGACAAGCTCACGTCTAACAACATCCACGTTTGCCGATGACACAGCTATTCTTAGCCGCTCAAAATGCCCGATTCAAGCCACTGCGCAGCTAGCTCATCATAAGGTCGATGTCGAAAAATGGCTGTCAGATTGGCGAATTAAAGTGAACGAACTAAAATGCAAGTATGTTACGTTCACTCTGAACAGGCAAAACTGCCCGCCGATAACATTAAACAACACTCTACTCTACTCTACCTAGGAGTACATCTCGATAGAAGACTCACATGGCGCCGGCACATTGAAGCTTAAAGAACACACATAAAGCTAAAAGCCAGCGGCCTTCATTGGCTTATCAACGCTCGGTCACCTCTTAGCCTTGAATATAAAGTCCTGCTGTACAAATCGGTACTAAAACCTATATGGATGTACGGCTCCCAGTTATGGGGGAACGCCAGCAATAGCAACATTAACATAGTTCAAAGAGTTCAGTCAAAGATCTTGAGAACAATCACCGGGGCACCGTGGTACGTTCGCAACGAAAACATACACCGCGACTTAAACATTCTACTAGTCAAAGAAGCGATCGCAGAACAGAAGTACTTAACCAAGCTATCGGTGCACCCTAACCACCTGGCGAGAGGTCTCACAAGGTTGAGCAACCAATCACGCCTTCGTCGCAATTACTTACCCACCCAGCGACCGACCTGAGGGACGCGCAACCAAAATGCAGTCTTAGTATACTGTTAGTTAAATTTTGATGTTAAGATGTTAAGATTCGTCAACTTATTGTTAGTCTCAAAATTAAGAGTAGATTCAATAAATAAAAGCAAAGCTATAATAAACAAAAACAAGAAAGGAAAGCTAACTTCGGGCGGAGCCGAAGTTTATATACCCTTGCAGTTAAAACCGGATATATATCGCAAACATCGGATATAGTTGGCCGATCCTTATGAATACATCATAAAAAAAATCTAAAAAAAAGGTCCCAAGCTTCTATCTTCAAAAATAAGAAAGTTGATATTTCTACCAAATACCATTTCCGATCGTTCAGTTATATGGCATCTATAGGATATAGTCGGCCGATCCTAATGAAATTTGGTAGGTTGGATTAACTGTCCAAAAATATAATCTGTACCAAGTATCAGCTTTCTATCTTCAAAAACACGAAAGTTGGGTCATTTCCGATCGTTCAGTTATATGGCAGCTATAAGATATAGTCGGCCGATCCTTATGAAATTTGGCATGTCGTAATGGTTTGCTTAAAATAGCTTTCGTGTCCAATTTGAACTCTGTAACTCTAAAAACACCGCAGTTATACCATTTCCGATCAATCAGTTATATGGCAGCTATAGGATATAGTCGGCCGATCCGGTCCGTTCCGACTTATATACTGCGTGCAAAGGAAAGAAGGGTGTGTGCAAAGTTTCAAGACGATAGCTTCAAAACTGAGAGACTAGTTCGCGTAGAAACGGACAGACAGACAGACGGACAGACGGACAGACGGACATGCTCATATCAACTCAGGAGGTGATCCTGATCAAGAATATATATACTTTATAGGGTCGGAGATGTCTCCTTCACTGCGTTGCACACTTTTGACCAAAATTATAATACCCTCTACAAGGGTATAAATATATTATTATTTTTTATACGTTCGTTATACATACGGTCGCAAACGTACGCCACATTTAAATTCAATAAAAAAAATTTTTCTTGAAAAAGTCGGGATTTTTTTTTAAATTTCAATAGTTTACACTAAAATGACTTAACACATGAAGTTTCATTCACCTGCTTTCGCTTGATGCGAAGCAATTACAAGAAAATTATGATTTGGGTCGCGAACGTACGATTAGAACATAGATAAGAATCAAAGTACAAATTAAGAGGTAATTGAAAATTTTTTCGCTCTCTTTGAATTTTTCTTGTCTTATTAGATTGTTATTAAGAGATTTAGTACAAAAAAAAAAACACATTATATGTTTTCCTCGAGAAATTAATAAGCATAAAAATGTCTTTAAAAGTAAAAAAAAGGTAAAAATTACATTTTTTGACTTTTCCGGCTTTTTTTTTTTTTAAGCTGAGATATGCTGTGAATTCAATAGATTATGAAAATTTGGTAAAAATATTTGTATATAAATAAATGTTTGGCTGCACTTAATTTAACTATTTTGTTTGGCGAAAACGAACGAGGGGTAAAAAGGGAGGGCGACAGTGATGTGGATATGTAAGTTATCCAACCCCTAAATACAGGCCACATATGGCTTTTATAAACAATATTTTCAATCTCTGCATTTGCCTTTGGCTTGATCTTTGGCTCAATTATCCAACCCATAAATCCAGGCCACTTATGGCTTTCCACTTATGAATTTTATAAACAATATTTTCAAACTCTGCATTTGCCTTCGGCTTTGTCTTTGGCTCTGAGGCGCGATCTCGGTTCCCCATAAACAAATCAAAATCAAAAGTAAACATCAGCTTCCCTCCGAAGCCCAATCAATTACGCCTTTTGCGTTTCAAGTACCCACCAAATTGCATCGATCAGCTTAATCGAATTTCACAATAAGATGCGACAGTTTCATCTTAAGCCTCTAATCTAAACACAACTGATGGCCGAGGTTCTTTGGATCAGATTTAGAATTAAGAAGTCAGTCCTATTTTGACCGAGACCGCGAACGGTTGACAAAAGTATTTAAGAAAAAACCAAAAGTGTCTTGTAATTTTTGCGTTTAATAAATAAAGGTTTAACACCAAGTTGTGAAATCAAAAAATAAAATTTTCATTTTTTTAATTCACCGAACTACAAACAATTTAACTGGCGCCCAACTCAAGGGGCCGCGTCACATAAAGCTCCAAAAAATAGTTTAATGAAAAATAAGTTAAACATAAACGGAACTCGCGCGGTCAACAACTCAACATTTTTAGTGGAAAAATTAAAACATCCACCAAACGACACTACCAAGTGACAGTGATCGTTAACAATAAAGTAAATGGAAATTAATTAATGTAATAATCCATAAAGAGTGAATTAAAACAAAGGTGGACCGAAATTTTAAACCAAACAATTACAAGAACACAAACTAAAAAAAAATCAACGCACAACAAAAAAAAACAAACAAGAACAACAAAAACAAATAAAACGACAACTCCAACAAGAAAAACCAGGAAAGGAAGGCAGGACATTCTCAAATAAAAACGACAACTCGCTCCAACAAAAAAACCCAAGGAAGGAAGACAGGACATTCTCTATCAACCACCAACCACACAGAAGGAAGACCCCAACGGGACAATATCGTGAGGAATTAATTTAAAATAAAAAAATTAAAGACTAAAATTTAAGACCTGTAAATTCGAGAAAAATAATATAAGATTTATATATTGCAAAAAGTAAGATTCGCGATTTAACAAAAAAATATAAAGAATAATTCTGGAAGATTTGATAAATAGCTTTTGTGAACTAAATCTAACAATGGCAACCGGAGGTTCAGCACCAAATTTTTCTGCAGGCAGTGTAGCCACAGCCGGCAGTTTAACAGTAGAATTGATAAACAGATTAATAAACGCTCAATTGAATGAAGTTAGCAGGAAAGTAGAATGTTTAGAAGGAAGGCTAGCCACAGATGCAAACACTGTGGAAGATTATAAAGTACAAACAATTGACCCAGCTATAAAATGCGATACAACACTTGAAGTGGTAAAATCCTTACCAAATTTCACAGGGGAAGCAACACAATATGTAGGTTGGAGGGAAGCTGCAGAAACTGCAATGAGTCTCTATAAAATTGAAAGTGAACAATATTTTATCGCCCTAACAATTTTACGAAATAAAATTATGGGAGCTGCCCATGATGCTCTTACCAATCATGGCACAGTTTTAAACTTTAAAGCAATCTTATCCCGATTGGACTTTATATATAGTGACAAACGACCAATACATGTTCTCGAGTCAGAACTAAGTATCCTCAGGCAAGGACGAATGACAATTACTGAGTACTATAACGAAGTCAATAAAAAAATGACCTTACTAATAAACAAAACCATAATGACATACGGAAAGGACAGTGTAATTACCAAAGAAACAAACAATTCAATAAGGGGAAATGCTCTACGAGTATTTATATCCGGACTTAATGGATCTATTTCAGAAACTCTTTTCTCATTAAATCCACCAGATTTGCCCAATGCTTTGGCAAAGGTCCAAGAATTAGAATCAAACAACTTCCGTGCTCAATTCGCAAATAGGTTTAATGGATTTAAAAATGAAAGTAAATATCGGGGAAACAACTTACGATTTGATCAAATACGGCAAAATAATAATACCACTAAAATGGGAAATAATTTTAATCATAACCAAAATTACAATTGGCCACAAAAGGGAAATTTTTGGCAAAATAATAATCAAAATAATAATCATAAGCAACAAGCTATCGAGCCAATGGATGTTGATCCACCGATTCAACTCCAGAATAAATCTAATAACAATCGGCAGCCGAGCCAAAATTGGCAGCCAAATAGTAACCAGGGAAGATATAATAATTGGCAGGCAAACGATAATCAAGGTAGATATAATAATAATTATCATCAAAATAAAAATCGTTCAAATTTTTATAACACAAATCAAAATAGAGAGCAAACTCAAGCTCAAAAAAGGGAATCAGATGGAACAGAAAGTCAGCCAGCTAATAAAGTAACCAGATTAAATAATATTAATGAAGACCATTTTTTAGACCAGACCCCTACAGAGGAATGCCTTATTTAAATAGGATAGATCGAAAAACCAAGAAGCAGCTAAAAGTTTTAATAGATACAGGAGCCACTGCTTGTTACATAAAAAGGGGAATTTTTGAAAATAAAAACGAGCTACCAATATACAAAAAGGTAACAACAGTTCATGGCTACTCAATTATTAGGTATTACCATATTATAAATATATTTGAAACAAAACAATTATTTTATGAAATCGAAGGTTTAGAATCTGATATTCTAATTGGATTCAATCTATTAAGAAAAATTGGAGCTATAATAAATATAGATAAGGGAATCTTGGAATATAATGGGAAACAGGAGAAGTTAAAATATTATGATAATGAGGAGAAAAACGAAATACGTTTAATTGAAGAAAATAATATTCTTCCGTTAAAAGAATTTATTATAAAAAAGTATTTTGATGATAATGGTAGCAAAAACCCAGATTCATTATTTGTTGAAAATAGTGAGAAAAGCTTGGGAGTTAAAAATCCCGAGAACGCCGACGTAGAAATATCCGTCAACAAAAATACAAATATCTTGGGAACAAAAAATCCCGAGAACGCCGACGTAGAAATATCCGTCAACAAAAATACAAATGTCTTGGGAACAAAAAATCCTGAGAACGCCGACGTAGAAATATCCGTCAATAAAAATAAAAATATCTTGGGAATTAAAAATCCTGAGAACGCCGACGTAGAAATATCCGTCAATAAAAATAAAAATATCTCGGGAATTAAAAATCCTGAGAGTGCCGACGAAGTAAATACCGTCAAAAATCAAATAAATAATATAGGTACCGACCAATTAGGCGGACTGAGGGAAAAGATAGTTCACTATATTGAAAAGGAGCATTCAAAGATAAATATGCAAATTCCTTTTAGAACAGACATAAAGGGGGAAATAAATCTAATCCATGATAGGCCAATATACGGGAAGCAATATCCGTATGCTCTATCTGTCAACGATTTCGTGAATAGCGAAATCAAAAGAATGTTATCAGAAAAAATAATAAGGCCTAGCAGAAGCCCTTACAATTCACCACTTCTGGTAGTCCCAAAGAAAGGAGAGAATCAAGACGGAAGCCGTAAATTAAGACTCGTCATTGATTACAAAAAATTGAATGAAAGTACTATACCTGACAGGTACCCAATGCAAGACCCATCAGTAATTCTATCAAATTTGGGAAAAGCAAGATATTTTTCAACAATAGATTTAGAGTCAGGATTTCATCAGATACTAATGAAAGAATCTGATGTCGAAAAAACAGCCTTTTCGATAAATAATGGAAAATACGAATTTTTAAGAATGCCATTCGGATTAACAAATGCACCAAGAATCTTTCAGAGAGCAATGGACGATATTCTAAGAGAACAAATAGGGAAAACGTGTCATGTCTATATGGACGACATTATAATATTCTCAAACTCAATCGAACAACACTATACAGATTTAAACAAAATTATAAATATATTATTGAGGGCAAACATGAAAATCTCTTTAGAAAAATCTAAGTTTTTCAAACGCGAAACCCGTTTTCTAGGATACATGGTATCCTATAACGTCATCAAGACAGACCCAGAGAAAATTGAAACCATTAGAAAATATCCGCTTCCAGAAAATATTCGGGAACTAAGAAGTTTCCTAGGTTTTACGGGCTATTATAGAAAATTTGTTTCAAACTACGCCTACATAGCCAAACCTCTAACAAAATATCTTGGAGGTCATAATGGCAAAATCTCGAAAAGAATGTCAACAAAAATATTGATTCAGCTGGATGAACCAGCAATTAAAGCTTTTAACGAGCTAAAAGAAAATCTCATTGCTCAGGTAGAACTAGTTCAACCGGACTATAATAAAAAATTTACCTTGACCACCGACGCTTCAGACGTCGCAATTGGTGCAGTTTTATCTCAAGAAGGAAAACCAATTACTTTTATTTCAAAAACCTTGTCTAAAACAGAACAAGCTTATGCGACTAATAAGAAGGAACTTTTAGCGATAGTATGGGCTCTTAAAAATCTAAGAAATTACTTATACGGAGTAATTGGAATTGAAATTCAAACCGACCATCAAACTTTATCTTACACAATTTCGGATAAAAATCCCAATGTAGATATGAAAGGATGGTATTCTTTCATTCAAAGTTTTACACCGAAAATAACATTTAAGCCCGGTACAACAAATGTAGTTGCAGACGCATTATCTCGAATTCAGATAAATAATATTACAGACAGCGATATAGAACAAACAGACCAGTCAGACTCAGATCAGAACACACAGCATTCAGCTGAAAGTAGTTTTGAAAATGTAATACAAGAGACCCGTAAACCGTTAAATCAATTTAAACAACAACTGTTATTAACAACGGGGAGGTATACAATACATGAGTCACTGAAAATTTTTGACAGGACACGACATTTAATTGAATATGACACACCAGAAAATTTAATAACTATATTAAGAGAGTATCTTCCACCTAACATTACGGTAGGAATTCATTGTACCTTAGAGGACTTATTTCAAATTCAATTACCTTTAAAAAATAATTTCACAAACACATTCCTTTTTACAAGAATCTTTCTACAAGACGTGGAAAACGAGGAAGATAAAGCTATAATAATAGAAGAAACGCACAGCCGTGCTCATAGGGGGCTAGAAGAGAATTACAAACAGATCAGTAAATTATATTATTGGCCAAACTGTTTTAAAAAATTAAAAGAGTATATTAAAAATTGCGTGATTTGTAACGAAAATAAATATAACAGGCACCCAATAAAAATTCCAATTGGGGAAGCCCCAATTCCAAGTAAAGAAGGAGAAAATTTACACATTGATATATATTACGCGCAAGGTCTTACTTTCATAACTTGTATTGACGCTTACTCAAAATTTCTAGTAGTAAAAGAAATCCAAAATAAATTAAATATCGAAAATAAAGTAATGGAACTTCTTCAGCATTTTCCACAAGCAAAAGTAATAATGACCGATAATGAACCGAGCTTTACCTCGGCCCAATTTAAATCTTTCGCACAAAGGTGCAATTTAACTTTACATTACGCAGATCCGAGGCACAGCACGTCAAACGGACAGGTTGAAAGGGCACATTCTACATTAACAGAATTAGCTCGATGCATTAAAGAAGAATTTAATTTAACTGACTTTTCCGAAATAATAATAAGAGCCGCTCAAGAATATAATCAGAGCATTCATTCTACAACGAACCAAAAACCTTTTGACGTATTATATAATAAAATAGAGCACGATAACATTCCTGAACTTTTGAAAAATACTCAAGAGAAAATGTTGGAAACACATAATGAAAACAGAAAAGAAAAAGAATATCATGTAGGACAGGTAGTCTATGAAAAGAAACACGGGGAAAGAAATAAACTTAAAACCAGATATAAAAAACAAATAGTTAAGGAAAATTTACCCAACAAAATAATAATCAACAATAGAAATAGAATTATTCACAAAGATAATATAAAATTCTAAGTATTTATATATTATCCTTTTTTTCTTTCCTTTCCCAGAAAATGTTTTATCAGGTGCTCATACTACACCTTATTTTATTAACAAAATCAGAAATAATTGACTATACAAGTCACGAATATCTTCTATTTAAGGACAATAAAGACGTATTGACGTACGATTCATACGCAGATTTATTCCATGTAACTAACTTAAGCTTTTATAAAGAAATAATAAATTTGGAATCAGATAATATTAAAAGGGATACTAATAAAAGGTCACAATGGGAAATTAAATATGACATAAAAGTAATCGAACTAATTTTATCGCAATTAGTATCAACTAGATCAAAAAGAGGGATAAATGAGTTAGGCACCGGGTGGAAAGGAGTAGGTGGAACTCCGGACCATGATGATTTTATTACAGTTCAGAATAAAATTAATGAATTAATTGAAAACAATAATAAGCAGTCTATTATCAATTCCCGATTATTCAAAGAAATAGAATCTCTTTCCGATGATTTTAAAAAAGTATTTATTGATCAAGATCTACCACTTCGAAAACATCGCTTGCGATTATTAACATTTGATCTGCAAAATTTAATTGACACAATCACTCTAGCAAAAATAGACGTTTTTAATACCAAAATTTTAAACAATGATGACATCTTGGAAATATTAAAACATGAACAAAAACCAGTAATTATAGCTGATTTAATGGACATCTCTTCTTTTAAAATCGCATTGCATAAAGAACTTTTAATAATTTATATAAAATACCCAATAATAAAAAACAGATGTGAAATATATCACGCTAGAGCGATTTCCCAAATCGATGGAAAACTAGTATTAAGCGATCAAGTCGCAAAATGCGAAAATATTTTTTACGAAATGTCTAATTTTAAGAACGAACTTTTTAATAATTATTGCACTCTAAGTAACCAAAAAACGTGTTTTACCCGATTATTAAATGGTGAGAAATCAACCTGTAAAAAAATAAGAGAAAAAAATAAAAAAATAGACATCATACAAGATGGTGCCATCCTTATAAATGGGAACAATATTGTTAACAACTCCCATTTAAACGGTTCGTTTTTAATAACATTTAATGGTACAACTAAAATTAATAATATCTCATATACCAATTTGCAAAATAAAATTCTTGAATACGTAACTACGAACCACTTTAAAAATTATGAAATATCCGATTACATATTATCAAATAACTCTGATCTTTCTTTAGATAATATAAGCATTTTAAACCCATTCGTTAAAATTAAGAATACTAAAATATCACTTACCTTTATATTATTAATTTTAATCATTATATTTTTGATTCTTTCACTTATTATATAATACAAAAATGCTATATTATTTGTAACCAAAAAACATCGGCCTGAACCAGAAAAATCTATTAACCAAGAAATTTTTTTAACAGAATTAAGAGATCATTTAAACGAGTTTCATATTGAATCGGGACGATCCATTTTAGAAGGGGGAGAGTTATCCAACCCCTAAATACAGGCCACATATGGCTTTTATAAACAATATTTTCAATCTCTGCATTTGCCTTTGGCTTGATCTTTGGCTCAATTATCCAACCCATAAATCCAGGCCACTTATGGCTTTCCACTTATGAATTTTATAAACAATATTTTCAAACTCTGCATTTGCCTTCGGCTTTGTCTTTGGCTCTGAGGCGCGATCTCGGTTCCCCATAAACAAATCAAAATCAAAAGTAAACATCAGCTTCCCTCCGAACCCCAATCAATTACGCCTTTTGCGTTTCAAGTACCCACCAAATTGCATCGATCAGCTTAATCGAATTTCACAATAAGATGCGACAGTTTCATCTTAAGCCTCTAATCTAAACACAACTGATGGCCGAGGTTCTTTGGATCAGATTTAGAATTAAGAAGTCAGTCCTATTTTGACCGAGACCGCGAACGGTTGACAAAAGTATTTAAGAAAAAACCAAAAGTGTCTTGTAATTTTTGCGTTTAATAAATAAAGGTTTAACACCAAGTTGTGAAATCAAAAAATAAAATTTTCATTTTTTTAATTCACCGAACTACAAACAATTTAACTTGTATGTATGTTGTTTATCAATTTTACACACAGGCAGTTTGTTAATTATTTTACCAAACTATTCAAATTATTAGCTCTAATAATTTTAAGTACGTATGCGCCAAGAATTGATTGAAAGGAGGGTCCAGCACAAGACGTAGGTAGATTTAATTCGTTTTTTCTGAACTTTCAATTTTTTGCACAAATACCTGCGGTTCTGCCTTGGGATCCTTTAATCCCTCTGCCACTTTCCTTGTGCAGTCAATGCAGGTACACAGCAGGTAGATGCTGTTCCTGGTGGCGATGATTCCTGCGGTGATGATATTTGGATTGCGGCTTGAGGCAGTTTCACGACGCGCTGAATATTTTTTTTGTAATATTAATTGCACTACGGACGCGTCGCGAGCAGCTCTTTGAATTTTTGTGTTTTTGGTCTTTGTTGTGTAATACTGTGCCACTGTCACTTTATGTTTATTTTTACCTTTAAATATTTACCACTAGTGTCCACCAGGGGGCGCCAAAATGTTTAATGAGATTGGTTTATCTCACACTTAAAAAAAAAAATAACAAAAAAGGGCCGAAGGGCTGCCGAATATTTAAAAAGGTCGAAAAACGAAAACGAAAAAATGATCTTGCCTCTTCAACGTTATAATTCCGATTATATTTTTGCCTAATCTTAAGCCTAACTTATCCTTTGCGGCGATGCGGGGCGAATTCGCACAAGAGCAAATATGAGATTTTGTTCCCGCTCCGCCCTAAGCTATCTTAGAGTAAATTTAAAGACTAACAACTAAAAATACAATTCAACTATAAACTATACTTCAAATTTACGACAACTTCAATAATAATAACGAATCCGTTAACACTTTTAGTAACGTAGGGGTCATTAAATTCTTTTCACTACCTTTTAATGAATCCAAGGACACCTTTAGCCTTATTAACCAATGTGGAAATATGGTCGGCAAATTGAAGTTTAGAGTCTAATTCAGTGGTGGGCAAACTCTCATTTTACATAGCAAGCGAGTATAGGGTAGGAAATTCTGCCGCAGCGCTGCCGGCACACTGACAGTGTGAGCATTCTAAATTTTTTTTAGAAGCTCTCTCATTTGCTCTCATTTTGACTCATTTGACAGCCCAAACTTAAAAATCAAAATGTTTCCTCTGAGAAAAATTGGGTTGAAAAAAGAAAAATCGTTCAGAAATTGGGTTGGAAGAAGTTTTCTTCATGGAGAATATAGATAGGGAAGCGTGGTTTTTCATTTGTTTAAGAAATGTTGCTAGAAAAGATGTCTATGAAATAAAATACACTATTTTAGTTCCCATTCAAACTTTTGAAAAACGAAAAATGAAATAAAAAAATTCGTTTTTTTCGCTCAGTGAATTCTCTGCTCTCATTGTTTTTCTCTGCTACGCACACACTTAAATTTTAAACATGTGTTAGTTTTGCCCACCACTGGTCTAATTGGACGCCGAGATCATAAACCTGATTTTATTTTTCTAAGGCCATCCTATAGAGAGAATACGTAGCCTACAGAGAACAAGAACGAGAAAAAAACATAAACTTGCATTTTGCAAATCATTTGCTAAATACCATTCTTGAAAGTTTTCAAGATCGGACTGGTGATCGCATTGAGCAGAGATGGATTTTTATTGAAGACAAAGCTTAACATCTTCTGCATATATAAGAACTAGAGAGCTCTTCAAAGCAGAGAGCAAGTCATTAATAAAAAAAGTAAATAGTATCAGGCCAAGATGACTTGAGTGACGCCAGATGTAGCATGGACCAAGCGGGAAAAATCCTGACATGTTGAGATGATTGAAGAGCAAAGGTGTTGCAAATGAGAAGTAATTAATTTTTCAAATAACTTTGTAATTGCCGACAATTTAGAGATACCTCTGTAGTTGGCAGCATCCGACTTTTTGCCCTTTTTATGTAAGGGAATTATGAAAGATTCCTTCCAATGATATGTTCAAAAGTCTATTCAGAGGTTTGGACATAGCCCTGGCACAGTATTTTAGCACACAGCCTGCTACTCCATCGGGGCCTGGCGAATAAACGAGTTTGACCCTGAGAAGATCAGATAATAAGCTATTCTCGGAGAAAATGGGACAGAAAATAAGATTTGCTGACTGAATGTTGTGTGTGAAAGGCTGATCTGTCGTTTTAGGCGGAGAATAAGTTGTTTGACAAAATTTTGCGAATAGATCGGCAATTGCCTGATCAAAGGAGGCGAGATGAATTTTCAAACGTTAGCAAAGGTGGAAAAACATGCTTACGCTACGTAGATGAATTTTTAACCGGAAGCAGAGGTACATGATATATACATGTTTGCGCTTAGTGTTTACAAAGTTATAGAACTGGTGTCGCAGCCTGTAGGGGTTTTAATGTGCACGTACAAAAACTGCAGCATCAGTCGGTGCCGATGGACCGGACTGCGGAATACCCTGTTGGGTAACTCTAACGGCAGTTTCATTCATTAAGACCTTTGGTATCGGACAATTGCTTATTTTTACTGAGAAATCTGGACGGCGAATTGTTTTCAGTTCAGCCCTTGGGGTGGCCAGAGATATGAGCGGCTGCGGTAATGTTGGATCACAAACCGCAGATTTTTTACGCTTAGGTGACCATTAAGCTGCTGACGCCGCACAGAGCTGGTCATTGATTTTACGAAAGACAGTGATCACCTCTTTAAATCCATTCGATCTCATGATCGACCGCATTTCGTCTTGGACAGCACGACAATTATCACAACAATAATGTAAACCACACTTATGGGAAATGGCATCCGAAACTGAGGAAGTGAATATGGCACACTTGGCGTGTATGACGTTTTCATATAGATAGACGGATTGTAGGCTGGGATTAGGAGATTGTCTTGTTACAAGACTTCATTGAACATATGAGCTTAAACTTCATAATAATAATTAAGTTAAACAAATATATATATAATAAGTTAAAAAATACTATACCTTGAACCACTGTGCCAAAAAGGAGACGAAGCCGGAGCTTTGGAGAGGGCAAAGGAAAATTGCAGAAATAGAGATAAGACCTCTATGGCCCACAAAAGACAAATAAAAGAAGAGGAGGAAACAGAACTGAGCTATGCTCGGTTTTGAAATTAAGTAAATTATTAATCCGCCTCCAAATATACCACAGCACACGCGAAGCCATACGGTTTAAGTTAAAACTTAAGTTTCTCAAATATCGATTCTCAAGTATGTAAAAACCGGTTTACGGCACCATTTATCATAAACGCAGTGTGCACACAAAAATACGACCGTTCGCTTAAGAGTAAGGTTAATTTATCTTAACTTTTAATTATAAAAAGTTAATTTTTTAACTTCTTAAAAGAAGTTTATTTTTTTTTTTTATTTTATTAATCAGAAAAAGTTATTTTTTTGATTTTTCTTTTCTTAAATCCCATTTTTCTTTTCTTTTTATATTGTTTGTATTTTTTTGTTTATATTAGAGTTTTTAATTCAATTATTAAAAAGTTTTAATCTATCCTTATGTACTATTTGTTTTTTATACCCTTGCAGAGGGTATTATAATTTTGGTCAAAAGTGTACAACGCAGTGAAGGAGACATCTCCGATCCTATAAAGTATATATATTCTTGATCAGGATCACCTCCTGAGTTGATATGAGCATGTCCGTCTGTCCGTCTGTCCGTCTGTCTGTCTGTCCGTCTGTCTGTTTCTACGCGAACTAGTCTCTCAGTTTTAAAGCTATCGTCTTGAAACTTTGCACACACCCTTCTTTCCTTTGCACGCAGTATATAAGTCGGAACGGCCCGGATCCGCCGACTATATCCTATAGCTGCCATATAACTGATTGATCGGAAATGGTATAACTTTGGTGTTTTTATAGTTAGAGAGTTCAAATTTGACATGAGAGCTATTTTTGGCAAAACTTTACGTCATGCCAAATTTCATAAGGATCGGCCGACTATATCCTATAGCTGCCATATAACTGAACGATCGGAAATGACCCAACTTTCGTGTTTTTGAAGATAGAAAGCTGGAATTTAATACAGATTCTTTTTTTAGTCAGTTGATCCAACCTACCAAATTTCATTAGGATCGGCCGACTATATCCCATAGCTGCCATATAACTGAACGATCGGAAATGGTATTTGGTAGAAATATCAACTTTCGTATTTTTGAAGATAGAAGTTTGGGACTTTTTTTAGATTTTGTATTGTAATAAATTGGATTATATATTCCTATTCCCATAAGGATCGGCCAACTATATCCGATGTTTGCGATATATATCCGGTTTTAACTGCAAGGGTATATAAACTTCGGCTCCGCCCGAAGTTAGCTTTCCTTTCTTGTTTCTTTCTAAAA
This sequence comes from Drosophila bipectinata, assembly GCF_030179905.1. Lineage (NCBI taxonomy): Eukaryota > Metazoa > Arthropoda > Insecta > Diptera > Drosophilidae > Drosophila > Drosophila bipectinata. Next base: position 12,685,031 of record NC_091740.1, on the reverse strand, counting down.
TCCCTAATTATTATATTATCGTTATCTTCTTATTTTTCTACTGTATAGGCTCCTAAATAAATTGGATCTAACTTTTATCCTGTTTCATTCTTAAGTAGGACTTTGTCTCCTACCGATATATCTACGTTTCTTACTTTTCCATCATGTAATTCTTTATTATTTCTCTTATTTTCTTCTAACATAATTCTAGCTCTTTTATATACTATTTATAATCTATATTTACTTTCTTTAGCATAATCATCTATGTTAAATAAGGGTTCTATGTTATCTTTGCTATTAAAATGATTTAGTAAACTGTTTGTTTTACCGAAAACAAGTTCATATGGAAAATAGTCATGTGCCATAAATGGGGTTGAGTTGAAAGAATAAACGAAAGATTGGATCCATATGTCCCAATCAACATTATCAACCGGTATATATGAAAGTATGAATTCTCAAAAATCGCCTTTGCTACTGTGTTAGCATTTTTGTCTGGAATTGGAATCGCGACTAGATATTTAGTCAGATCACAAATTAATGTCACTGCGTATTAATTTCCATTTTCAGACCTGGGTAGTGGACCAATGGAGTCTATTATTGGCGCATCAGTTCATGTTAAAGGAGTTTTTATTTTTCTTTTCACTTTTGATTTTTGGCATTTTGGACATTTTTTTATGTATTCAGTAATATCTTGAGTCATACCTTTCCAATAATAATGTTTTTTTTGTCCTTGTACTGGATCATCATGGAATATACCCGGCTTTTATTTGGGTCACCGGGTTGAGTGGCGCTACTCTCAATGAAATTAATATTTTATTGCCCATACTACTTTGATATCTAGTAATGACTTTCTTTACAGATCCGTTTATTTGTTGTAGCTGTTGAATGGATATTCTTGATAACGCATCCGCTACAAAATTGTCTTTACCCTTCAGATATTCGGCTGTAGAATAATACTCCTCTATTTCAAGTCTCATATGCGTTAGCTTTGAGCTTTTATCTACCATTGAGAACAAGTATGTTAATGGTCTTTGATCTGTTTAGACAGTGAAGTGACTACCATAAATGTATGGTCTGAAATAAGTTATGACCCAATGAATTGCTGCCAATTCTTGTTCTGTTGTAATTTTATTACGTTCACCCTCAGTAAACGATCTTGACGCATAAGCAACTGGAAGTTGGATTCTATTTTTGTTTTGAGTTAAAACTGCTCCACAGGCTTGTTTACTTGCATCAGTTATAACGCAAAATTCTTTGCTGAAATCTCGGTATTGTAATAAATTCTGATTTATTACCGCCGTTTTGAGATGTCTGATGGCATGCTGCCAATCAGCTGTCCATTCGAATTTGACATTTTTTCTACGTAATCTTGTTATGTGACGAGCATTGTCGGCAAAATTTTTGGTGAAACGTCTATATGGTAGTAGTTGCAGAATGCAACGAATCGTCTAACACTGTCCGCATCATGTGGGACTGGGCAATTTTTAATTACGTCGTATTTTTTGTCGTCAGGCAAGATTCCTTTAGCCGTGCATTTGTGTCCCAAAAATGTCACTTCATGCATGAAAAATGAACATTTTTCAGGATGTAATTTACGATGGTATTTCCCACATTTCTCAAAAACATCAGTTAAGTTTTTGAGCATATGTGTTTTGGAACAACCAATGACTATTAAATCATCCATATAAAGGAAAGCTTGAGGAGGCTCTAATCCGGAAAATGCTATAGTCATCATTCTCTGAAAAGAATTTGGCACTATTTTTAGGCCGAACGGCAATTGCTTGAAGCGATACGAACCATTGCTTGTTGAGAAAGACGTTATATCTCTTGAACTTTTTTCAAATTGATCAATTTGATGGAATCATGACATTAAGTCAAGGCATGAAAGTATTTTGCTCTTCCTAGTTGATCAAAAATGTCATCAATTCTAGGGAGCGGGAATTTGACCGACAACAGTTTTTTATTAATTTGAAGGTAGTCAATTAATAATCGCCAATTACTTTTTCCACCAAATTTTGCACAAACATTGTTAATAATGTGTACTTTCAAAAAAAAAAAAACATCCGTGTAATTAAATAATTGCTACATACCTTAATAAATCCGAACTTTCCTCTTTTTCTTCGACAAAGAATTTATGTAAACCCTTAAGTATTCAACTGTGAAATCATATTCTTCCAATTCAAGCCTTCAAGCCTCTAAATCAAGCTAATTACTGCTCAGTAGTACACTTATTACTTTCTCCCTTAACAAAAGATCTAGACCAGTGATCGGCACTCAATACATTGATATGATTTTAACGCATTAGTATTAGTAACGAAAAGCAGAAAGTGGGCTGTAAGCATGACGTTTAACACACTTATACTGTGTGGCAAAGCAATTTCTTATGCCCGCGGGATATTGCCGTGCCGACCACTGCTCTATAGGGATTATTATGTTCACATATCGAACAAAGGTGGAGAAGACGACAAAATTTTCTAGTCCCCTTATACTAGAAACGTTAAATTTTAAGCGTGTTAGTATATGCTGGCCATCATCATCTGTGTGGCCAAAGTCTGTGTAAAAAAATGACACCCATTATCGTTCTAAGGTTTATTAGTGTCAGCCATTTAATTAATAAAATTTTGTGGTAATGGTAGGAAGGTGACGATTTACATACCAATTTACTCCTCCAAAAGCAAAAATCAGAAAGTTGTGTAACGAACTTTTTTTGTGCTACCCGCTCGCAACAGTTTGCCGCGGCTAGCTCACAGAGTTTGTGGGTCTGTTCAACCAATTTTCAACCAAGTCATTTCTGCCGTTCTTGAGTTATAAGTGGTGGTACATCTATATATCTATAGATATCTATATAGATAATGTTTTGTAATTTAAAATTAAGTGTTATGACTTTACTTTCTTGCTGCCATTGATCAGGTGTTAAACAGTCATCCAACTCTATGGTAATTCCTTGGGGTAGGTTCCAGAGTGGTTCCTTAATTGTTGCAGAAAGTTAGGGTATTCGTGACAGGCTTCCTCCCTTCCTCTCGCTTTGTACTGGTGATATCCAATAAGCGCTTGTTATTGATTTCATCTGGAAATTTCATAACGATCGGCTGACTATATCTTATCATATCATATTCTCATAAGTAAAGTTCATGTTATAACATTTAGTGGTTGTCCTTTAAGGACAGTTTTAAATAAACGTTATCCTGCTATTACATAAAAATATTCTCATAAGGATCGGCCAACTATATCAGATGTTTGCGATATATATCTGGTTTTAACTGCAAGGGTATATCAAATTCGGCTCCGCCCGAAGTTAGCTTTCCTTTCTTGTTTTTTTTTTACCTTGCTGTTTTTTCTTAAATCTTGTTTGTGTGAGACTAACAAGAGATGTATCAAATCTTATATTTTTACTACTTTCGCTTGAGGGATCTACATACCTTTTAGTAAAAGCGAAAGGCATGTTTGTTTTCATTAAGAGTAAACGGTTAATTTTTACACTTTTGTTCGTTTATTTTAATGCGCCAGGCGGACAGCCACCTTTAAACTACTGTGAGATGATTAGCGATTTTGTTTCCGCCATTGGAGAGGGGATTTTCACTACGAACTCCATGATGCGGGAGTCGGAGTGAGCAGCGCAGGTGAGCAAGACCGTGCCCTTTGGCTTTCAGCGGTCAGTAGAGCCGAGTTTCTCTTAATCGCCGATTTTTCCATTTCGGTATCGCGGGTTAAAAAGTAAGAGTATAAGCAATTTCTTTGGTTCACTGAGCTTCTACGCTCGTTCCTTTGAACGTTGCTCAATGAGCTAATTGGCGTAGCACTTATTTATTTAAAACAACTAAGCACAAGTTTTCGTTTTAACACATCACAACTGTTATATAAAGCTATATTATATTGCTTTCAATCGATTGTGGTTCAGCGTCTTTACGCTTATATTAGGTTACCCCAGATTTATTTTTTGATCGTCTTGTTAACCGTTAATACTGTCAGAGACTTGGCTCTAATGAAGTATCAGTCGATCGTGTGGTGCCTCTTATCCCCCGATTTAACGGAAAACATCACACTGCACAATGGTCCAATAACCAAAATTTTGCGCAAAAATTGTATTATTTTTTTTCTGAGATAATTAAATTTGGCTTATTTTTTGGTATCTTTATTACTGAAATGATATAAAAAAGTTTTTTGAAAGGTTTTTTCGGAATACCCCTAGTTTTCTAGGCGCTTTTTAAGTCAGCTGTTCAGTTTCTCTTTTTTTAAGCCTAAAAACGCGGGAAAATGTTCACGTCTTGCAGCTAGTGCTAAAAGTGTTGTCGGGTCGAGCACCACCACAGCGGCTTAATGTTAATGTTTAAATAATGTTCAAGCATTGGCATTGGTCCCAATATTGGCCAATTGGGAGGAGAAAAACAGTGACAAAGGCAAAATACAAATACGTCCGATGCTTCCGGACTAAGCCTCGGTTGCTGGGAGCAAAATGATCTCCCGGAGCAAAATGATAGCGGCTCCCAGATCTTTGAAGTCACTGGTGTGGATTTCTGTGGGCCTTTTTATTATAAGTCGGAAGTGCATAATAAGGCTTCAGTAAAATGTTACGTCATTTTTTTTGCTACCAAAGCCGTCCACCTGGAGCTTGTAATGGATCTTTCCACAATTTTATTCTGTAGGCTTTGAAGCGGTTTATGTACACCGGCCGAAGGTCTCAACATATTTGGTTTGGCAACGCAACCAACTTTGTTGGAGCCAAAGCAGCGCGTGTCTTCCCTGCAGCAGTCTTTCTGGTCCCGATGGAAGGAGGAATACCTAAACCTTCTTAGGCAGCGCTCCAAATGGCGAGCCTCCGGTCCAGCCTTGGCCCTGAACGATGTGGAGCTAGTAAAGAACGACAACTTACCTCCGATGAAATGGCCGCTTGCGAAAAGAATAGAGTCTTTCAAGTGGCGGTGATAAAAACCTCATCTGGATTTACCAGGCGCACAGTGTCTAAGCTGTGCCTGTTGCCCCTTAAGGATGAAGTTGGAGTAGAAGCCCAACTGGGGGGAGAATGACGGGGCATGCAGCAAGCAACTGTTAGGTTAAATAAATAATTAACAACTTAAGCATTGTTGGTCGCAAGCCGACTCCCTGTTGGCCGCTCGGTTTCAACTTATTTGGCATTCGGCAAGGTTGGCGCACGTTGGTTCATTACCTTATTGCGCTCGCACTCTAAATTGGTTCTTCTTGTAAAATCCCAATTTCATATGCGGCCAAATAAATATTATTATAAAGTTTAAAACTAAATAAAATTTCTTTTTTATTTCCTGGCATTGAAAACTATTAATGACCAAACACATCGGTTAACAAGAAATTTAAGTTGTTTGTATGTCAATCCAATAAACAAAAGCACAAAGCATCGATTCCCAGCGGAGGGTAAGTGATTAAAATTTATATATAACTTAAAATTTAGATTTAATTTAAGACATTTGGTAAATAATAACACAGTGAGACAAAAAAAAAATTGGAGGAACTTTTAAAGAAACCTAGTAGGAATTTTTTATTGGGTCGAATTTAACGCAAACCCGTGTTTGAAATATTTGTAACACCCACCCCTGTAACAATAAGACAATATTGATGAGTCAAAAATAATAGAATATCTTGTAAGTTGTACCGAAAAAATTGCGTCAAGTTCCGAAAAACACGAACAAAATGACAAAATGTCAGTTTCTTGTGTACAAATTGTATCCTTTTTGTTGGAAAAAATGTAGGATACATTTTTTTTAAAAGCTACAACCTTTAACTATTAAAAAAAGTCAGAAATTTTAAAATCCGATTATAATTACGGGTTATGGAATTTTTAAGAGCAAAAAAATCCCGAAAACACGTTTTTTCTAAATAAGAAATATTTCAAACACAGTTTTGTACTATACTCGACCCAATAAACCATTCCTACTAGTTCTCTTCAAAAGTTCCAAATCACTGTCGCACTGTGTAATCACTAAATATCAATAAAAAACAAGAAAGAAAAGCTAACTTCGGGCGGAGCCGAAGTTGATATACCTGTTGATTGCTTTGCTATTATATTGAAGTTGTCGAAAATTTGAATTATAGTTTATAGTTGAATTGTAACAACTACAAAGTTGTTAGTTTCTAAATTTACTCTAAGATAGCTTAGGGCGGAGCGGGAGCTAAAGCTCATATTTGCTCTGGTGCGAATTCGCCCCGCTTCGCCGCATTAGATAAGTTACGCTTAAGATTAGAGAAAAATACATTTGAAATTATAACGTTGATTAGGCACGACCATTCTTTTCGTTATAGTTTTTTCGCATTTTTTAAATATTCAGCAGCCACCCTTTTTTTTGTTATTTTCAAAAGTGTGAGATAAATCAATCTCGTTAAACATTTGGCGCCCCCGGGTGGACACTAGTGAGAAATATTTAAAAAATAAACAAACATAAAAGTGACAGTTGCACTGTGTTATTATACACAAACTAAAAGTCAAAGAGCTGCTCGCGACGCGTCCGTGAAGTGCAAAATAAAAAAAAAAAAAAATTCACCGCGTCGTGAAACCGTCTCAAGAAGAAAGCAAGCCAAAACAGGAGAAAATTGGGTTCAGGAAGCAGCACAATAGGAGTTCGTTGGCTTGCTCCGCTTCCAATAAACAAGCTTGCAGTTATTTCAACGCACAAGACCATAGTCTTGCTCAGTGTAGTCCGTTCGCTCGCCTTGCTGTAATGCAACGGTTTGAGTTTGTCCAGTCAGCCTCATTATGTTTAAATTTTCTGCGAAAAGGTCACACGGTTGCGAAGTGTAATTCGACTAGGTGTCAAATTTGTGCAAGATCGCACCACAAACTTCTGCACCGATTAACTGTGACCGAAAATAACTTGGCGTTACCACCACCAAATGAACATCCTCCTCCAGCGCTACATCTTGATGGCCCTTCTACGTCACATGCTTTGCATGCGTCATCTCTAGAAAGGGTTTTGTTAGCGACGTCGATCGTAAGCGATAGAACTAAAAATGGCGAACACATATTGGCCCGAGCATTTATTGACTCTCGGTAACAAATGAACTTCTTTACTGAAGAACTTGCTCAACGCTTACAGATCCGTAGGGAGGAATCGTGTATCAACTTGGCCGTTTTTTGTCGCTCGAGAGAAGATTATCTCGAGATCCGAATTTAAAGAAAATGTATGTGGAATTTATGGAAGAATACGAATGCTTAGGTCATATGTCCCCTACAAGCAATGATGTTCTTGGTACTCCACACTACGTCATACCCCATCAGTGTGTCTTACGGCCTCCAAGCTCATCGACCAAACTACGAGGCGTGTTGAATGCGTCTTGTAAGACATCAACGCATAAGTGTCTTAACGATCTGTTGATGGTTGGTCCTACCATCCAAGAAGTGTTTTATGCAACTCTTCTTCGATTCGGGCTGAAGAGATTCGCTTTGATAGCCGACATAAAAAAGATGTATCGCCAAGTAATGGTAAATGAAGCCGATAGGCGATACCAGTTGATAGTGTGGAGGAAAAACCCATCAGAGTCCTTGAAACTGTGCAAGCTCAACATCGTTACATATGGCACTGCGCCAGCCATTCCTGGCTATAAGGTGTTTGAAGGTTGAAGGTTGAGTGAATCTGTGAAAAATACATTGCCTCGAGCTGCCGAAGTTATTGGGTCCGACTTTTACGTCGACAACATGTTAACGGGTGCTGGTTGCATTGAGGAGCTATTACAATTAAGTCTGAAGTAACTTAGGTTCTTCAAAACGCTGGGTTTGAATTGAGCAAGTGGTCGCTCGAACTCGCCTCGCCTGAAGTTACTGCATCCAAGAGCACGGTTAAGCCAATAACACTTTCGGACTCAGAACTGACTAAAGCATTAGGAATCGCTTGGGTTCCTAAAGAAGATGTATTTAAATTTGAAATTGATGCTTCAGTCATGGGTCAAAGGGCGACCAAGCGGAACATCCTTTCGGTGACATCGAAGTTGTTTGACCCCCTTGGCTTATTAAGCCCTATACTTATAAAAGGAAAGATCCTATTGCAGGAACTTTGGCTAAATAACCTAGATTGGGATGAGTCAATTCCACTGCACTTAGAAACAGCGTGGAACAAAATACAATTTGCCTTGTCGCAATTAGAGGACATCTCAATTCCGAGATTCGTGTTTACCGCGCTGATGTCACCGATTCGAATTCATGCCTTTTATGACGCATCGATAAGAGCCTATGGAGCCTGCGTCTATATTCGTTGCGAATCTGCAGAAGGTATTAGAGTTTAATTGTTGACGGCAAAGTCCAAAGAACCGCCGCTAAAGACAAAGACGCTCCCCCGTCTTGAGTTATGTGCCGCTCACCTTCTCGCAGATCTCTGCCGCATGATAAAGCCTCTAATAAAAGTTCCGATCGAACGAAGTGCATTTTGGTCGGATTCAGAAGTAACTCTTCATTGGATTCGTTCCCATCTTTCGTCGTTGTCAACGTTCGTATCGAATAGAGTAGCTGAAATTCAAGAGTGGTCAGATGATAGCACGTGGCGGCATGTACCAACTAAACAGAACCCGGCAGATATAGTGTCCAGAGGTGGAGACGTAAAGGAGACTGTAGAATCGATCTGGTTTACAGGTCCATCGTTTTTAAAGGAACCGGAAGATAAGTGGCCGACGAGCCCCCGGTTTGATCTGTCACCAGAACTTCTACAAATGAAAGCGAAAAAGAATGCGGTCGGATTAACCGCAATCGTATCTACCTCAGATTTATTGGAAGTGATAGAAGGATATTCCTCCCACCTAAAACTGCTGCGAGTGTTCGTTTATATGTTCCGCTTCATAGGGAAATCGAAGAAATTATTAGTGAATTCTGATATTGTTCCCTCACCTGTCAAATATCATGAAGCCTTTAAGAAAATAGTCGAAATAGTCCAAAAGCACGAGTATCAAGATGAAATAGAAAAGATCCGGAAAAATTTAATTGTTAGCCCTAGTCTACAAAAGCTAAATCCCTTTCTACACGAATCATCAGATGCATATTTGCGTTCATACCGCCGCGGGCTCTGCACTTGGGTGGACTATGGGAGGCAGGTGTGAAGTCTGCAAAACACCTACTCCTACGAGCGGTAGGGAACGCCAGGCTGATCGCGGAGGAGCTGCAGACCGTCCGCGTCGAGGCCGTTCTGATCTCACGACCCTTGGGGGCTCTGAGTAAGGACCCAAGCGACGGCGAGTACGTATTGGGCCTACAGGCGCGGTATTAGAGAAAATATAGATCGATTTATAACTTTGAAGAGGACACAACGTTCTCGCTTTCGACATTTTTATCTATTTAGCAGCCACCCTCATTTTTAATTTTTTATAGTTAAAAACTAGTGAGAGATAAACGAATCTCATCCAACTTGGATATATATCGCAAACATCGGATATAGTTGGCCGATCCTTAAAAGAATATCTTATAAGGATATTATAAGATAATATAAGATAAGATAATAGATTCTTTTTATAAGATCTAAGTTTAGTTGGGTCATATAATTCCCGCGATAATACATAATTATATTAATTGCACTTTCGCGAACTGTTTTTCTTTCATCGAAAAGCATTGTTAACAAAATATTTTCTGTATGGGCGAAAAATGCATTGTTTTGGATGGCTTTGTTTATGATTTCTCTCAGATTCTTATCTCTTAGATCAAAAATAAATAAAAAACTTTTTCGGCCTTTTATCATGCCACGCCTACTTTTATTTAGTTGCTTAAATGGCCTTTGAATATACATTTCAATTTTCAGACCGATACCTTACTTCTTTAAAAAGTTACACCCGCGTTGCTCCTACTTTCTTATATGAGGCTCAGTACATGGCAAGTTTGGCTCATTTTGTCAAATTAAAAAAATTATGAGTTAAATAAATTTAAAAAATATTATAAAATTTGTTGTAAAAAGATGAATTAGAATTGACTCCAACATAATTGGAAAATGTTTTTGTGTTTTTTTAAATACATTAAAATGTCTTAAATACCTCGAAATACCTTATGTACCTCTTAGTGAAATCTTTAAGCTTCACGGTGTGAGCTAGGAATTCATTTTATACACATGGTTTCATGGCAAAATTTTCTTAGAATTCTTCGTAGATTTCAACTATAGGGGTCGATTTTTTTTTCGCAAAAATCGACCCACCTTAATATATATATTTTTACAAATCATTAAAAATCAATATACTGAGATAGCAACAGGGTATATTTTAGTCGGAATCACTTAAAACGACGATTGCTTTTAGGTTTTTGGTGTTCTGCAAGAGGCTTGTGCATGCCTGCTGTAACGATGGAACGATTTTGAGGGGAGTGTGCAGACACTAAAACAGCTGATTGACTTGTTTACCTTTTTTGTTTACAATTTTTCAGGCACTTGTTATTATTTTATTATATAAAAAAGTCGCCGCTCGAATTTGTTACCGATATATATACATGTATATATTTACATATATATATATATATATATATATTCACATACATATATAGGTTAAACACTTGGATTTATTATTTAAAAAATTATATAATTTTGTTGGACACTTGGTCCGTATTTATTAGTACAAAAATTGGAACTAAATTATTTTTACAAAAATTGGCATATCTATACCCAATAGCTTTGTCGCTGCCTCTGCCAACGTCGGAGCTTTGCTGTTGTCTTCGCTGCAGCGGGAAGTGGATCAGACGCAGTCAGCACCTTTTGGGAGTTATTGACTGAAGCCGAGAAATTGACCTTGCCTTTTGCTTGCTGCTGCAATGCCAGATGCGCGTGGCCAACTTCGGTTGCGAATTCGTTTTGTGTTAACTTCTCCACCTTTAAAATCGAGTGTCCACGCTTGTTGCGGTCATTGATCTCGTTATCGGAAGCTACTTTGTTGATGTGCAGTACTTTGACCCTTTTTACCCTTAGAAGAGAATTTTAGAATTACACCAGGTATTACATTTTGAAATTTTGCAAAAAGTTTTCCTTTACATATGATTTTATTTTCGTTTTGGATTTTGTTAACTTATTTAATACTTACTAATTTACTAATTTACTTACTAATTTTTATTGGTTTGATTAAAAGTTCTTCACAAAGGTTGGAGTTGGTTATGGGAATTTTAATAATCTAAAAAAATGTTTGGCCGATTTCTTGCTCCGCTTACTTCTGCTATTTTCATGGCTTCTTCAAAATTGGTGTATGGTAACTGGTCTTGATCTAAGGTTTTTATAACTTCATTTACCTCTTCATCTCCTAATATCTGGGTGTTACTAATATCTGCTTTCGCCCATTGTATTGCGTGGTTAAGGTTAACGATTTCTTCTTTAAGCATTTTAATTTGAAACATTAATGTTGTGCTAGTGTCCCTTTGAGGCTTGATGTATTTGTATTTGCGTCATATTGTTTATTTTTTCTACGATGAGTCTGTTTAGAATAACTTGATTGTTGTTGTTGGTTAATGCAGAATTTATCTTTTTGTCAGGCGCTGCCTAACAAATCGATATGGGTTTTCCTTTTACTCCTAATCTTGAGGTTATTAATTAAATTTTTTGTAATTCTTATCTCTTCGGTTATAAATAGCAATATTGGGTCGTACGTCTTTAGTTGGTAGTTAGTAATGTAATTAATTTTTTCAAGAGTTTTTTCGTATTCTTCTATATCAATAATATGAATTAATCTGAAGGTTCCCGTTTGAACCTTAGCCAGTCCGGTAACTTAAGTCACAATATTGGATTTCGTGCAGTTAGTTATTTGAACGTCAGCAGCGCACACCGCGAAAAGGGTTCTGTAAATATGATTTAATTTCGAATAAGTTGTTTGTAAATAATTCTTCCACTCTCTGTTAGTACTGTGGTATTTCTGTCTTCTTTTACGATTTCTTTTTTATATCTGGCGGAAAGTTTGGTACCTAATTTTTTTTTATTTTGAACAAATATCTCATCTCCTAAATATCTCATATATTATTATATTCCTTTATACATTAGTACATAGCCGTGTCTCTGCCGGCGCCTGCGAGCAGCGCAGCTACGAGACTTAGCCTTACTTAGACTTAAAAAATATTGTAAAAGAACAGAGACATTTTGATCGTTGGAGCGGCACCTCAGCTGCTCCTTCTAAATAAAAACCTAACAAAATTCAAACCCTGGACTTATCCTATGACATGGCGACCGTGACAGCGATGAAAGGACATCGAAGGACATCGAGGGATTAAAAGGATACACCAACAAGGATATACCCAGGAGAATATATATAATCAAAAAAAAACTGGATAAACTGGAAAATGCAAAATAAATAAATCAACAATAAAAATTCTGAGTGAGTAGAGTGAAAGCAATGGGCAATCGCGGAGAAGTTGCGAAAAAAATAAAAAAAAAAGAGTTGCACACCTAAAGTGGCTACTCTACGTAAATACTTCACCTCCCGTTCTCCCGTTCATCTCCCAATACGTTGGCTACGGCCCAAAAACTTCAAACAGAACTAGATTTTCTGAAAGAAACGTTAATAAGCAACAAAAAAAAAAACCAAAAAATTGCCGGCACTGACTCAGTACCAATAAGAAAAATTAATGAAAAACTAATAAACACAAAACCTCCATCACCCAAGCCATTACCGAAACTTAAAAAAACATGCCCGAAGGATTGCCCTGGACAGCCCCCACTGCAACCACGCCTGTGCGAGGACCGGCACCGATAACGCCTGAGCCCAAAAGGCCCCGGACAGCAGCATCAGCAAATAGAGTGCGGGAATACGCCACCTCCTGCGCCACCGAGGAAACGTCAGCGTAGCCAAACCGGCGACGACCAGTTGACGTAGAAGGAAGAAAGGAAACCAACTGAGCTGAACATTTTTTTTACCCATGCACTGCGTTGCATAATTTGATTGCACTACGATGCATATTTTTTTTATATAATATAATATTTTGAAAAATTGAGCGGAACTTCTTTTGCCCAATTTGAAAGTATGGCCCGCAAAGCTGTACAAATAATAGGTAGGAAAAATATGTTAGAGAAAAACTAAGATTTTTTTTTTTTTTATTCCTTTCTAATGAGAAGTAATAGCATAAGTAAAACAGATCAAATAAATTATTCTGACTATTACTTCCCAAAAAAATTATATAACATTGCAAAATATGACTCAAATGAAAATAAAATAGAAATTGAAAAAAGGAAAATAGATACAATATCTAAAATGGGTTTGGTAGATACAAAAGTTGTAGATTCTACGGCAAATGTCGGTAATAAAACTGAATCCGAAAAAAATGATATTCAAACAATCACAATATTGTTAATGATAATCGTTATTATAATGTTGGCAAGCGTATTACTAAAATTGTATAAATTACACAACAAATGTTTGAAGAAAAAAATCCAGAGTCAGGCAAATGACCTGGATAAAATCTAATAAAAAAAAACCCAGCACAAACAAAAACAAGAAAGGAAAGCTAACTTCGGGCGGAGCCGAAGTTTATATACCCTTGCAGTTAAAACCGGATATATATCGCAAACATCGGATATAGTTGATCGATCCTTATGAATACATCATAATAAAACCAATTAACTAAAATGAAAAATCCAAAAAAGGTCCCAAACTTCTATCTTTAAAAATAAGAAAGTTGATGTTTCTACCAAGTACCATTTCCGATCGTTAAGTTATATGGCAGCTATAGGATATAATTGGCCGATTCTAATGAAATTTGGTAGGTTGGATCAACTGGCCAAAAATATAATCTTTATTAAGTTTCAACTTTCTATCTTCAAAAACACGAAAGTTGGGTCATTTCCGATCGTTCAGTTATATGGCAGCTATAGGATATAGTCGGCCGATCCTTATGAAATTTGGCATGTCGTAATGGTTTGCCAAAAATAACTCTCCTGTCAAATTTGAACTCTCTAACTCTAAAAACACTGAAGTTATACCATTTCCGATCAATCAGTTATATGGCAGCTATAGGATATAGTCGGCCGATTCCGGCCGTTCCGACTTATATACTGCGTGCAAAGGAAAAAAGGGTGTGTGCAAAGTTTCAAGACGATTCAAGCTTCAAAACTGAGAAACTAGTTCGCGTAGAAACGGACAGACAGACGGACAGACAGACGGACAGACAGACGGACAGACAGACGGACAGACAGACGGACAGACGGACATGCTCATATCAACTCAGGAGGTGATCCTAATCAAGAATATATATACTTTATAGGGTCGGAGATGTCTCCTTCACTGCGTTGCACACTTTTGGACAAAATTATAATACCCTCTGCAAGGGTATAAATATATTACGTAATTCTTTTTACAAAGTGTGGTTAAACTAAAGGCAAGGATTGGAACAAATTGTACGAGGAGTTATCAATAATTAAAACTAATTTTGACAGATCGTACAAGTCGCTAACTCAGAATAGACCCATTCAAAAGAACACGGTTAGGAAGCACATTGAAATATTAGTAGAGAAGATGAAGCGCGAATGTTAATAAATGATCATAGGGAAAGATTAAATCAAGATCATTGGTCACAGGTATCGAAACTTTTGATACGACTACGATCTAATTTAATATTTGTTAAACAAAAGTTCAGTTTAGAAATATCATTATCAACCGTTCTAAACACTCCAATAGAAGTTGACACTGCACCTGACTCGGAATCAACAGAAACGAACGAATCTGAGTCAGAAGAGCTTTCCAAAGTAAACCCCAAAATAGAAGATGAAGATTTGAATAATCTTACTATTCCGGCGGTATACACTGATCTGGATAATTCTACAGATTCAGATACTTCGAGTGTAATAGAAAACAAAATAAGTAACTCCATCACAACGGCACAATCAAATATTGATTTTATTAATACAGTATCTAAGCTTATACCAGTTTTTGATGGTAAGGCTGAAAATTTAACAAGTTTCATTGATGTTTTACAAATAATTCAATCAATAAAAGGCGAGCACGAAGAATTAGCTGTTTCCATTATTTAGCTGCTAAAAGGTGTCGCCAGGAATCTAATCGGTTATGAAACAACAATTACTGAGGTGATTGCCAGACTAAGAAGCAACGTCAAAGGCGAAACTGTTGAGGTATTATCAGTGCAGCTGATGAACCTACAGCAGCGCAATAAAACTGCTAACCAATACACACAAGAAATTGCAATGACTAAAAATTGCACAATCGATAAGGTAAAACTTATCATGCAAGCTGGCACATTCAGTACCATGAACGAAGCCGTTTCAAAATTTGTCAATAGTTGCACTGAAGCAGCTGGGCCGTCAAACACTGTCCTATATTATAAGAATTATCCACAGCGCGGCTCAAATCGCGGACTTTGAAGTTATAGAGGTAGCTTTCGTGGTAATCACAATAACTACAACCACAATAACTACAACTACGATAATTATAACAACAATTATCAAAATAACAATAGAGGGCGAGGCCTATATAGAGGAAACTATAGAAGCAGTAGTAACTCGCACCGAGACCACAATAGCAATAACCAAGGCAATGTAAGAATGACCCAAAATAATAACCAAAACACATCGGAAAACTCCCAAAACTTTTTAAATACTCAACAATAAAAGAAATCAGAGTTCACACCATTAATCTCAGCCAAAATATATTCGTTTCATTTTTTAATGTAGCTACTGGGAAAGAACTTATATTTTTAATACACACAGGTGCAGACATTTCCATTTTAAAAGAAACTTCGGATAACTTCCAAAACATCCAAAATGATTACATCATAGACATAAAAGGCATAAGTCAAGAAATAATAAAATCCAAAGGTTTAGTTTCTGTAGAGATACAGACAACCAAATACATAATTCCACACGATTTTTATATTCTAAATTCACATTTCTCAATTCCATGCGATGGAATAATAGGCATCGACTTTATCAAAAAATACAACTGTCAATTAGATTTCAAGCCATCTGAAGATTGGCTTATAATTAGACTCAATAATTTAAAATTCCCAATTAAATTACCAATAGCTCATAGTTCTGGCAATAATTCAATACTTCTGCCAGCAAGAACCCAAGTTATTCGGAAAATTGAACTTAATTCCAAATCAGGTAATTCAACATGGTATTTACGCTGCAAATACTGTAGCAACATCCAATAATGCCTTCATAAGACTATTAAACACAACAAATACCGAGCAAGTAGTCAGTACAGATAACCTAACTATGAATCACTTTTGAACTACGATGTAGTCAACACAAATTCAGACTCAGCAACTCAACACTCAGCTTACTAGCCCATGCACCCAGTATAGCGATATATTCGGATTGGAAACCGAATCAATAACCACAAATAATTTTTATACCCTTGCAGAGGGTATTATAATTTTGGTCAAAAGTGTGCAACGCAGTGAAGGAGACATCTCCGACCCTATAAAGTATATATATTCTTGATCAGGATCACCTCCTGAGTTGATATGAGCATGTCCGTCTGTCCGTCTGTCTGTCCGTCTGTCTGTCCGTCTGTCTGTCCGTCTGTCTGTTTCTACGCGAACTAGTCTCTCAGTTTTATAGCTATCGTCTTGAAACTTTGCACACACCCTTCTTTCCTTTGCACGCAGTATATAAGTCGGAACGGCCCGGATCGGCCGACTATATCCTATAGCTGCCATATAACTGATTGATCGGAAATTGTATAAGTTTGACGTTTTTAAAGTTACAGAGTTCAAATTTGACATGAGTGCTATTTTTGGCAAAACATTACGACATGCCAAATTTCATAAGGATCGGCCGACTATATCCTATAGCTGCCATATAACTGAACGATCGGAAATGGTATTTGGTAGAAATATCAACTTTCGTATTTTTGAAGATAGAAATTTGGGACTTTTTTTAGATTTTGTATTGTAATAAATTGGATTATATATTCCTATTCCCATAAGGATCGGCCAACTATATCCGTTGTGTGCGATATATATCCGGTTTTAACTGCAAGGGTATATAAACTTCGGCTCCGCCCGAAGTTAGCTTTCCTTTCTTGTTATAAACAGAAACTGAGATTAAAAGATGATGAACCAGTTTATATAAAGAACTATCGAAGCCCACATAGTCAGGTGAACGAAATACAAAAGCAAGTAGAAAAATTAATCTCAGACGGGATTTTCGAACCGTCAGTATCCGAATATAATAGCCCATTGTTACTTGTTCCTAAGAAATCATCCCCGGATTAAATGTAAAGAAATGGCGATTAGTAATTGACTGCCACCAGATTAATAAAAAATTACTATCTGATAAATTCCCATTACCTAGAATTGACACCTAACGTCTTTTTCAACGAGCAACGGCTCATATCGCCTCACGCAATTACCCTTCGGATTAAAAATAGCTCCTAATTTGTTTCAGAGAATGATGACTATTGCGTTCTCTGGTCTAGATCCTTCTCAAGCGTTTCTTTATATGGATGACTTAATAGTAATCGGTTGTTCCGAAAAATATATGCTTAAAAACTTAACAGATGTTTTTAAGAAATGTAGGAAATTCAACCTAAAGCTACATCCAGAAAAATGTTCATTTTTTATGCATGAAGTGACTTTTCTAGGTCATAAATGCACTGATAAAGGAATACTTCCAGATGACAAGAAATACGATGTCATTAGGAACTACTCAGTTCCGCACGACGCGGACAGTGCTAGACGTTTCGTAGCATTCTGTAACTATTATAGACGTTTTATAAAAAATTTCGCCGATTATTCACGGCACATAACAAGATTATGTAAAAAGAATGTTCCTTTTAAATGGACGGATGAGTGTGAAAATGCTTAAAACTTAAAAACAAAACTTATGGAACCTACCTTGCTACAATATCCAGTGTGTAGGGGGGCGTGGTTCCGCAAAAAGATTCCAGAAAAATTAGAAGTCGGGGGCGTCTTCGGTTTCAGTATAAAGAACGCGTTCAGCTTTATTGGCTGCGTACATCGAATTGATCTTAAAAACTAGTGAAAACAAGAAAGGAAAGCTAACTTCGGGCGGAGCCGAAGCTGATATACCCTTGCAGTTAAAACCGGATATATATCGCAAACATCGGATATAGTTGGCCGATCCTTATGATTACATCATAATAAAACCAATTAATTACAATAAAAAATCTAAAAAAAAGTCCCAAGCTTCTATCTTTAAAAACACGAAAGTTTATACTTCTACCAAATACCATTTCCGATCGTTCAGTTATATGGCAGCTAAAGGATATAGTCGGCCGATCCTAATGAAATTTGGTAGATTGGATCAACTGACCAAAAATAGAATCTGTACTAAGTTCCAGCTTTCTATCTTCAAAAACACGAAAGTTGGGTCATTTCCGATCGTTCAGCTATATGGCAGCTATAAGATATAGTCGGCCGATCCTTATGAAATTTGGCGTGTCGTAATGTGTTGCCAAATATAGCTCCCGTGTCAAATTTGAACTCTCTAACTCTAAAAACACCAAAGTTATACCATTTCCGATCAATCAGTTATATGGCAGCTATAGGATATAGTCGGCCGATCCGGGCCGTTCCGACTTATATACTGCGTGCAAAGGAAAGAAGGGTGTGTGCAAAGTTTCAAGACGATAGCTTTAAAACTGAGAGACTAGTTCGCGTAGAAACGGACAGACAGACGGACAAACGGACAGACGGACAGACGGACATGCTCATATCAACTCAGGAGGTGATCCTGATCAAGAATATATTTTACTTTATAGGGTCGGAGATGTCTCCTTCACTGCGTTGCACACTTTTGGACAAAATTATAATACCCTCTGCAAGGGTATAAAAAAGAGATCGCCGACAGCCAACGAGCGAGAAGAGAGGGCACAGAGGGGCGAGTGTGCACGCGCTCTTCAGCGCGGGTGCGCTCTTTAGCGTGGGTGCGCTCTTTAGCGCGGGTGCGCTCATCAGCGCGGATGCGCTCTTCAGGTGAGTGGCCCCTCACCTAAACATTCCGCCCCCCTTGCAATCACTCGGGTTGCAATAGCTCCCTCGATGTTATGGCTGGTGGCAGGCTCCGGACACGACCCATCCAAACACGGTGCTCTGGGCCACTGGCAGTCCGTCCTGGATCTTCAGGAAGCCCGGTTGAATAATCCGTGGGTACATATCTGCGCCCAGGACGACGGAGATTGTCGCTGGCAGATGGAATCGCTCATCCGCCAGGGTCACGCCTCGGAAGTGGGCACGCACCGCCTCGCTCAGCTCCCGGGACGGCGTACGAACTTGCACGTGAGGCTCGATCTTGAACATGACCTCCAGCCGAACGCTATCATCGGTCGTTGACCCCACGGTGGCGGAACACACCTGTTCGTCCCCCACGCTGGTAGTGGGCAGCCGGAAACACGCTGCGAGCGAGGCGTCGATGCAGCTCGAGGGCGTGCATGGGTCGATAAGGGCCCCCGTGTCGAAGCTCCGGGTCCCGGTGTCTATCCGCACTAGTGCAGTCGGCAGCACGTTGACGCTGTTCCGGTGCAACAGCGATGAGAGGGTAGGCGCAGCGACCGCGTCCAGCGGGGGCCCTCGACGAGAGGCGGAACTTTGCCTAGGTGCGGATGACGCGGGCGGATGAGCGGTGGTGGGCAACCGAGGAGTGGCGGAAGAAGGCCGAGGATGTAACGACGAGTGCCGGGACGTCGGTGGCCGTGGATCGGGTTGGGATTGCCGGAAAGTGGCGGACCCAGGCCGAGGAGCACCCGAACCGCGCCGGGAGTTGGCGGATGACGGCCGGGCGCCAGACGAGACACTCTGTGTCCTGACTCCCGCGCTCCGTGACCGGTGCTCCTCTTGGCGTGCCTTGCGCCGAGCCCGCGGCTTCTCCACGAGATGCAGCAGCGTGTGGTGATCCTGTCCACACGTCTTACAACCGTCACCCCGACGACAGGATCCGTCGGAGTGCTCGTGGGCCAGGCAGCTCGAGCAATACCGGTTCACAAGAACCGCTCGGAGCCGCTTCTCGGCGCTAAGGCGTAGGAAGCGCCGACACTTCTTTAAGGCGTGGATTCCATTGTAGACTCGGCAACGGTAGGATTGAATACCACGAGTACATCTGCTCTCCAGCGATGCTTGGGTGTTGCGTGGACGTGGCGACATCGTGTTGGCTATGGCTGACGGATATATGATAAAGGAACAAATAACATGATCAGAATCGGTGTAAATGAAAGTTCGGAACTACGGGCAGAGCTACGGGACAGCACAATTGGACAGGAACATTGGAGCGGAAGAAATGTTGATCACTGTGGGTAGGCGGACGCGTCCAACGGAAGAAGCACGACCTTAACAACGGGCCGCTTTACAAGCCCTCGCGCGGTGCGGATGTCGATCACGCGGACATGGCCATCAGAGCCGGAATACACCGCGTCAACCCTGCCTAAACGCCACTCATTGGACGGAAGGTTGTCTTCCTTGATGACGACCATTTCCCCAACTCGGAGGTCCCTCGTAGGGGCTCGCCACTTGTTTCTCTTATGGAGCTCCTTGAGGTACTCCTCCTTCCACCGGAGCGGAAATTGCTGCTGAAGCGCCTTGAGGTGTTGCCAACGATTGATAATGGAATTGGTGTCCCCCTTTATCTCGGGCTCGACCGTGGCGAGAAGTGGTCCTCCCACAAGAAAGTGCCCGGGTGTAAGAGCTAGCAGGTCAGCAGGGTTTTCGGACATTGGCGCGAGTGGCCGCGAATTCAGGCACGCCTCGATTTTCGCCAGGAGAGTAGCCAGCTCCTCAAAGGTGTATTTTCGCGTGGCGGCGGACTTTTAGAACAAGGTCTTGAAGCTCTTGACCCCTCCTTCCCAAAGGCCCCCCATGTGGGGAGCTCCCGGAGAAATGAAATGCCAGAGAAGCTGCTGGTGACTATAGGCACCGGTCACAGCCCCCTTTAGGCTCTGGAGAAAATCGCGGGATAGTAGAGCAGCTTCTCCCACAAAGGTCTTCCCGTTGTCGGACTGCACTTGACGGGGGCATCCTCTCCGGGACACGAACCGTGCGAAAGCCGCCAGAAATTTCTCGGTCGTAAGGTCCGACGTAGGCTCTAAATGGATGGCCTTAGTGGAGAAACACACAAACACCAACACATAACCCTTTGTGATGAGACAGGCCCTCCCCGTATAGTTTTTTATCTCGAAGGGACCGGCATAATCCACACCGGTGTGCGTGAACGGGCGCAAGAAGGACGTCCGTTCCTTGGGTAGCTCTCCCATGAGTTGCGTCTGCAACTTCTTCTTGTGGATGACACATACCTTACAAGAATAGACGACGGACTTGACCAAATTCCTCACCCTTGGAATCCAGAACGTGGCCCGGATCAGACGGATCATCAGCTGACTGCCACCGTGCAGCGTGATGCGATGTATAAAATGAACCAGGAGTCGAGACAGCTGACGGTCGTACGGAAGGATAATAGGGAGAAGGGTTCGTCATATTGGAGAAGCTCAGAGGACGTGACCCGGCCGCAGGCTCTCATAAGGCCTTGCGAATCCACGAAGTTCAGATTCTGAATCGGACTGGATGCCGATATTGGACGCTTTTCGCTTAAGCAGCCCATCTCAGAGACGAAGTGTCTGCGCTGAGTGACGGAAACTAGAAGACGTTCAGCCGACGTAATCTCATTAGCGGTCAGGTGCTCTTCAAACGAGGGTCGAATCATCCGCGCGCCCTGGATGAAGCGATTTACATAGGCAAGGACTCGTAATGCCTTGTCGAGTGTGGAAAAACGCTCAAGGAGATCTTCGGGGGGGAACGTTGTCCACTGGCACGCTGGCTTATGCAGCCACGCGAGGACAATAGTCGAGTCGGTCCAACAGTATAGGGCAGACGCGGCCCCTGGCATTTGTGGCAGAACGGCGGTGGCCATCTCGGACAACAACAAGGCACCGCACAGTTCTAGTCGAGGGAGCGAAACCGTCTTAACTGGGGCCACTCGAGTCTTTGCAGTCAGCAGGGTCACTATTACCGTGGACCCGATTTCGACATGAACGTAAATTGCGGCGCCGTACGCCTTCTTCTGAGGTGTGGTCGGAACGCGACCCATCGAGGAACACGAATCTGATCGAGCACCGAGTAATTCTTTAGGAAGTCAACCCATCGCTGACAGAAATCTTAAGGGAGGGCGTCATCCCACCCTAGATCCAGAAGCCAAATGTCTTGTATGAACATTTTTGCCCGAACAATGAAAGGAGCGAGCCAACCTGCTGGATCGAACAATTTGGCAATTTGGGAGAGGACTTGGCGCTTTGTGAAAACCGAGCCGGAAGTCAATTCTGGCGGGACAAAAAAGAATTCATCAGTCGTCGCTTTCCACCGCACGCCGAGTGTCTTGGCCGTGCTCTCTGCATCGATGTCGAGAAAGTCAGCTCGGAGACGGTGATCGATCGGAATGTCGGCCAGGATTGCCTTGTTATTCGACGTCCATTTCCTAAGTGGGAACCCTGCTGACTCTAGGGCCCCTTTCAGCTCCCGAATCGAAGCTTGGGCTTCAGTTTTGGAGTCTGCCCCCGCGAGAACGTCATCAACGTACATAAACTGCCGGATAATTTGGCTTGCCTGCGGATACTTCGACTCTTCGTCGTCAGCGAGCTGTCGCAGCACACGGATCGCCAGGAACGGGGCACAATTGACACCGAAGGTGACCGTTTTCAACTCGTAGTCGCGGATATCCCCATCGGGATTGCGAAACAAAATACGTTGGAGCGGAGTATGCTTGGGGTCTACCCAAATTTGCCGATACATCTTCTCGATGTCGGCGTTGAAGACAAACCTAAAGTACCGCCACTTTAGGTTTGAATCGTCAGGTCGGATTGTAAGACCGGGCCCGCGAAAAGAATGTCGTTCAGACTGGTCCCGTTTGCGGACGGGCTCGAAGCATTGAAGACCACTCGCACCTTGGTGGTCGTGCTTTCGGGCTTGAAGACTGCATGATGTGGAAGATAGTAGGTAGCGGAATTGCTCGCGGGAGAGACCTCGGTCATGTGGCCTAAGTCGATGTACTCCTGAATTACCGAGTCATAGCGGGCCTTAAGGGGCGGGTCCCTCTTCAGGCGCTGCTCGTTACGCAGAAACTGAGCAAGGGCAAAGGACCGTGAAGCCGCTAGCTCGGAACCCTTCTGCCCGGGGTCGCTTAAGGGGAGCGTCACAACGTACTTGCCACACTCGTCTCTTTTCGTCGTCTGGACAAAATTGTGCTCGCAAACGGAATCCGATTCCGAACTTATCGGTGTGGGCACATCTTCCACCTCCCAGAATTTGGTGAGGAGCTGATCCAGTGAGTCACCGAGGCTGGGGGCCACTCGTGTGGAAAAAACGGACACGCTGCGGGGATTGGCTGGAGATAATGGGCCTGTCAGGACCCATCCAAAAATGGTCTCCTGACCGAGAAGCGACCCGCAGATGTTAGCCTTGGCATTACCGAGGAGAATGGACGGAAGAATGTCAGCTCCTATTAGTACATCGACTTGGGAGCTCTCAAAGAAGTTGGGGTCCGCCAGGGGAATGTCGGGCAGCCCCTTGAGACGATCTCGCGGAATCGGGTATGATGGGAGATTTCCTGCCAACTGCGGCAGAACGTAGGCCGCAGTCTCTAATTGTAGCCCGGGTCTAGACGGCCTTAATGGTCTGATTAAGGCCGGAAACTTGGGCTTGAATCGTCTTGAAGGGTGGTTTGACGAGGTTGAACAGTCGTTCCGTTATGAAGGTCGCTTCGAACCCTGAGTCTATCAGAGCTCGTGCCTGGAAGCTGCACCCCAAATGGCACACGTTGATAAGGGCCGTGCCTAGTAGGACGGCTCCTGACCCGGAAGCGAAACACACCTGCACATCCGACTGATCCTCTGAGCCGTTTGTGCTTCTGGCAGTCTGTGCGGGTCGAGCCCTTGCTGTCGTAGGCGGACTTGGAGCGGTGGCGAACGGATTGCCGCGGTGCAGAAGGGTGTGGTGTCGGCTGTGACATGTGAAGCAGGTATGGGCGCTCGTGCAGTCTCGTTGCTGGTGCCCTCGGGCAAAACAGTTCAAACATAGCTGCTTCCTTTTAATGTAGTCCGAGCGCCCATTTACGTCCATTTCCAAGAACCGCGGACATAAACGAATGGGGTGGTTCTCCCTCGAACAGAGATCGCAACCCTTGGGGCCCGGAACCACTCGAGTCTCGTATGAGTGGAGCCTTCGAGCAGGGGCAGTAGGAGTTCCCGACCTTGGCGGAAGTTACCCGGAGCCACTAGGTCTGACGTCGTCGATCGCTTCCAGAGTGCGATGGCGCTCTGTCAGGAAGTTGTCTAATTCCTTCCATGTTGGAATTTCGGCCTTGTTATGAACGGATTGCTCCCACATGGAAAGTGTGACTTTGGGGAGCTTTGACGAAATCATAAACACCAGGAGGCAGTCCCAAGCCTCAACATTGATGGCGGACATTGCTAGGGCTGTCAGACAACTCTGAATGGTGGCTTGGAGCTCCTTCAGCGCGACCCCGGACTCTTGCGAAATAGCCTGGAGGTTGAAAAGAATTTTCCACTGGCTGTTGACCAATAGCCGCCGGTTCTCAAAGCGGTCTGTGAGGCTTTGCCAAGCGGCGACAAACCCCTCATGGGTAAGCGGAGCCTTAGAAACAATGGCGTGGGCGTCTCCACTTGTTTTGGACAGTAAGTGGAACAACCTCTCTACCGGGGTGAGCCGCGAGTTTTGGATGTAAATGGCCGTAAACAAGTCTCTGAAGGTGGGCCACCGAAGATAATCACCCGCGAAGACCTCGGTATCCACCGGAGGTAACCGGCAGCCTGTAGGCGCGGGCGTGTGGACATTGACGGAAGCCTGAGTGGATTGGGAAGCAATTTTCTCCCGAAGCTGGGCAATACATCTCGAATAGACGGAGTAGCAGTAGTTGTACTTCGATTCCAGCACGGTCGAGGTGGCCACATTGTCGTCTGACACGGCTAGTAAATCGGAGCAGCTCTCATAGCTTTTCTCCACCTTCTCCCACAGTGCCCGAATTTGGTCCCGATGAACCTCGCAAATGTACTGGGAGCCTCCTTCCGTTTCTCTGGCGCCCGGAGTATTTATGTTAGCCTCAAATTGGCTAATTCGATCCGTTGTGGCGATGAACTTTTTCAGCGCCACGTCGACCGCACTTTGAGCCATTTTTGCAACGGAACGAGTCTGCCTCTGTGAAGGACCCGGGGATTGTATTGACGGATTCGTCACTCTTTGCCCTTGGAATGGAACTGTACGCCTTAGGCTTTAAAAGAGGCGTCCGCGGAGAAGCGGATTAAGATCTGTCCAGACGGATGGTTGGGATCGGACGTGGCTTTTGGTCGTCTCCCGTGGGCATTCTCAGACACCAATTCGGTGGTCAGAACTTGTCGACTGACGCGCGCAATTGGTGCCTCGTACGAAGCGGTAGCCAGTCACTAATGTGATGAGACCGGTGAGATCGCGGACGAATTGCGATTGCAAGGCCAAGTGGGAATTAGAAGCGCCGATGTCGAGAGGAACGTCGGATGCGGCACAATTCGGATGTGGGAGAAACTTCAGGAAGCCAAAAAGAAAAATCAAGAAGGGCCAAGGTTCGTTGAGATTCTAGGCGGATTTTGCCAGATGCGAAGTAGAAGCAGCGGTAGGGAAATGACGAAACGGAAAATGGACAAGACCCGGAAAATTCGTGATCGTTCGGAAAAATAATTGATGACTGCCTATATTGTATGTATATTTCGACCAGTATGGCTCGTACGTCAATATTGAATCCCTTACTATTTTCGAATTTGCGGAGCCTGAAAGGTGGACTTGACCTTGGCTTGGATTTAACACAAAAAAAAAAAATAATTTTTTTTTTTTGGCTAATTGTCGGATTTAATTGTTATGAAGCCAGAAGGGTGGAGTTGAAAATCTCCATTTTTAATCAATTGAGGTTAATTATCACAAA
This sequence comes from Drosophila bipectinata, assembly GCF_030179905.1. Classification (NCBI taxonomy): domain Eukaryota; kingdom Metazoa; phylum Arthropoda; class Insecta; order Diptera; family Drosophilidae; genus Drosophila; species Drosophila bipectinata. Next base: position 12,659,229 of record NC_091740.1, on the reverse strand, counting down.
GCTGGAACGGTGGAATTGAAACCGCGGCTCGATTCAGACAGGAGGTTGACAATTAAATTATTTAATTATAATTTTTCGATAATTAAATTTTTGACTTTAATTATTGAGTAAACGGAAAGGTGAATTAAAAACCCTGGCCCTTTGCTCGGACGGAAAATACGAATTAAATAAATTTTTCTAGTTGTAAATATAAATAAATAAATTTATAATTAATTGATTTTTTTTTTTTTTTTAATTTGTTTGGTTATATATTTCCTGAAATTGGAGGCAGAAAATATTGAGAAATATATGGGCATACATGCAAGTAGGGCAAGGGCATGTGGGACATATGATGGCACAGTGGAACGTCGATAAGTGGACTGTATGGTTAAATTTTATCGGTTATATATTTCCTGAAATCGGAGGCAGAAAATATTTGGAGATATGTGGACATGCATGCAGGTACGGATATATGTATGTATGTAAGGGCATGTGGGCATATGTATGTTGGCACAGTGGAGCGTCGATAATGTTTAACGGCGGAAACGGAAAAGTTATGTGGTGTAAAAAATTGGGGATGAAAAACCAATATTACGACAGCGGCGGACTGTTCGGTGAACTTGGAGATTCCCGGAACCACTTCACACCGGCTGGCCAATATTAATTATGCCCTTTTATTTTTATATATTTTTTTTTTTCACCACACACTTTCACTGTTCACTTGTCGATTTCGTTTTTTTTTTTTGCGGATTAATTGCACCAATCACAATGTATGTGTGTATGCATGTACATATGCCTCGACCGTTGGCGAGCGAACGGATAACGGAAAAGCCAAAAACGGCGAGGAAAATGGCGAGGCACACACAACGGAGATGGATGGAAAATTTGGTAATTTTTTGTCTTAGAAAAGTCTCAAGCTGCCGTGGTGTCGTAAAACTCGGACTTGGAGTTGACACGGAGGGAAAAACAATCTTGCAGCAGTGTGAACGAAATTTTATGTTCGGACCACTGCTGAAGACCGGCAGAGAGACGGAGACGGAAAAAATTTCGTACTTATCTTTTGGGCGGAACAATGCCTGAACTGCTGGTGGATCCAAAATATCCTGAATATCCTGGTATCCGGCTCGAAGGACCAACGTGTGTAGGGTGGCGTGGTTCCGCAAAAAGATTCCAGAAAAATTAGAAGTCGGGGGCGTCTTCGGTTTCAGTATAAAGAACGCGTTCAGCTTTATTGGCTGCGTACATCGAATTGATCTTAAAAACTAGTGAAAAAAAAGAGATCGCCGACAGCCAACGAGCGAGAAAGAGGGCACAGAGGGGCGAGTGTGCACGCGCTCTTCAGCGCGGGTGCGCTCTTTAGCGTGGGTGCGCTCTTTAGCGCGGGTACGCTCATCAGCGCGGATGCGCTCTTCAGGTGAGTGTCCCCTCACCTAAACATCCAGATTTCACTAAAGAATTCTGTATAATAACAGATGCAAGTAAGCAAGCATGTGGAGCGGTTTTAACTCAAAACCATAATGGTCTCCAACTCCCCATTGCATACGCATCAAGAGCATTTACAAAAGGTGAAAGTAACAAATGTACTACTGAGCAGGAATTAGCTGCAATTCACTGGGCGATATTACATTTCAGACCATATATATATGGAACACATTTCTTAATAAGAACAGACCATAGACCTTTAATATACCTTTTCTCAATGACCAATCCCAGTTCTAAACTGACACGTATGAGGCTCGAACTAGAAGAATACGACTTTACAGTCGAATATTTAAAGGGAAAAGATAATCATGTAGCTGATGCGTTATCAAGGATAACCATCAAAGATCTACAAAATATAACTAGAAATATATTAAAAGTCACTACTAGATATCAAAGTAGACAAAAATTCCGCGCGGAAAATCAAGAACAAGAATTGCCAATGCAATTTTGAAATAAAGCTTCTAAGCCCAACGTATGCGACGTCATAAACAATGATGAAGTACGTAAAGTAGTGACCTTGCAGATAAAAAATATGTTATGTTAATTTAAACAAGGCAGAAAAATTACTGCAAGATATGATGTTAGAGATTTATATACTAATGGAGTTATTGATTAAGATCAATTTTTCCAAAGGCTTGAAATGCAAGCCGGTCTTCATAAAATGAGCCAACTCAAAGTGGCACCGTGGCAAAATATCTTTAAATAAACTTCAATAGATAAATTTAAATTAATGGGCAATAAAATATTGGAAACATTAAGAGTAGCGCTACTCAACCCGGTGACCCAAATAACAAATTTAAAAGAAAAGAGCAATTTTGTCTACATATCATGATGATCCAATTCAAGGAGGTCATACTGGCATATCAAAAACTTTGGCCAAAGTAAAAAGACACTATTACTGGAAAAGCATGTCTAAAGATATAACTGAGTACGTAAGAAAATGTCAAAAATGCCAGAAATCCAAAATAACTAAACACACAAACCCCCTTTAACAATTACAGACACACCAATAAATGCTTTCGACAGAGTGATAGTGGACACTATCGGTCCACTGCCAAAATAAGAAAATGGCAATGAGTATGCAGTCACTTGAATATTTTATTTAACTAAGTATTTAGTTGCCATACCTGTTCCGAATAAAAATGCCAATACTGTCGCTAAAGCAATATTTGAATCTTTTATCCTGAAGTTGGGTCCAATGAAGACGTTCATTACGGACATGGGAACAGAATATAAGAATTCAATTATGGACGATAATCGAAAATATTACATCCACAGCACACCACCACCAGACAGTTGGAACAATAGAAAGAAGTCATAGAACTTTCAGTGAATACATACGATCGGTTACATATCGGTTGATAAAACTGATTGGGACGTATGGCTTTAATATTTTGTCTTCTGTTTCAACACGACCCCCTCTACGGCACATACATGTTGTCCATATGAGCTAGTATTCGGTAAAACAAGTAATTTGCCAAAACATTTTAATAGCATAGATAGTGTAGAAGCACTATATAATATAGATGACTATGCTAAGGAGAGTAAGTATAGATTAGAAGTAGCCTATGAAAGAGCTAGAGTTATGTTAGAAGCAAATAGGAATAGAAATAAACTACTATGCGATCATAAAGTAAGGGATATAGATATATCAGTAGGTGACAAAGTTTTATTAAAAAAAAATCTAAAACAAGAAAGAAAAGCTAACTTCGGGCGGAGCCGAAGTTGATATACCCTTGCAGTTAAAACCGGATATATATCGCAAACATCGGAAACAATTGGCCGATCCTTATGATTAGATCATAATGAAACCAATAAACTTAAATAAAAAATCTAAAAAAAGTCCCAAGCTTCTATCTTCAAAAATACGAAAGTTGATATTTCTACCAAATACTATTTCGAATCGTTCAGTTATATGGCAGCTATAGGATATAGTCGGCCGATCCGTTCTGACTTATATACTGCGTGCAAAGGAAAAAAGGGTGTGTGCAAAGTTTCAAGACGATAGCTTTAAAACTGAGAGACTAGTTCGCGTAGAAACAGAGAGACAGACGGACCGACGGACAGAGGGACATGCTCATATCAACTCAGGAGGTGATCCTGATCAAGAATATATTTATAGGGTCGGAGATGTCTCCTTCACTGCGTTGCACACTTTTTGACAAAATTATAATACCCTCTGCAAGGGTATAACGAGACAGGTCATAAGTTAGATCCTATATATACAGGTCCGTATAAAGTAACGGAAATAGGAGATAGAGATAACATAGTAGTAACAAATAATAAAGTTCATAAAATAATAAAGTAACAAAAAGTTCATAAGGATAGATTAAAAATCTTTATTTCATAAATTGCACTTAGTATGGCCATACAAAGACACACATACATAGATAAATAAATACACATATTCTTTTAATAATTTCATTTTCTTTGATTCTTATAACATAAAACAAAACAAAAAATAATACAAAAAAAAGGATGAATTAATTAGAAATTTTTATTATAAAAATAACTTTATTATATTACGTAATTTTTCAAAAGGAGGGAAATGTAGTATGCACATATATTGAATACCCACTGAGTACTTAAAGGGTGCGCACTGTAACACTTTGTTGCAGTGTTTACATAATCCAAAGTCCCGGTCATTACCGAGAGTACTTAAAGGGTGCGCACTGTAACACTTTGTTGCAGTGTTTACATTATCCAAAGTCCCGGTCATAAACCCTAAGTGGCCGAAATATGAACCGATCGTTATGGCTTAGCCCGCACACAGAAAGTGCTAGTGTCAGCATAATCGTAACAAACGGTCAGCATATGCATACCCCTCGCGCCTTTACTTGAGAGCGCATAACAACGTATATTATTATATTCCTTTATATATAAGTACATAGCCGTCTCTCTGCCGCCGCCTGCAAGCAGCGCTGCTACGAGACTTAGCCTTACTTAGACTTAAGAAATATTGTAAAAGAACAGAGACATTTTGATTGTTGGAGCGGCACCTCAGCTGCTTCATCTAAATGATAGAGCGGCATCTTTGCTGCTCCTTCTAAATAAAAATCCAACTAAAACTAATCCCCTGGAGTTATCATATGACACTTTACTACCACTTGTAGGCCCTTACTGGTTTTTAGCTGGTACGTGTAATAGTTTTTCTGAGCATTGTCCAGATATTTGGAAAAGGTTCGGTAGTGCTCTTAAGTCTAGGTTTGCACCTTTGTTTCGTGGATGTTCCCTTTGATAAGCGGGACAACATGAAAGTTGTCACCGTTCCCGAGCAACGCCGCCATTTGGTTGACTAGGGCACTCGAGCTTTTGTCTCTAATATAGATTGGACATCCTTTGTCATAGATGGCTTTCGTAAGGGATATCAAGCCGATGTAATTTTCACAGACTTAAGAAAAGCATTCAGTAAATTATTAATTCAGTAGATCACTCACTCTTTCTGGGTAAAGTAAATATGCTGGGATATTCTACAGACCTCTTAACGGGGATCCCCAGCTACCTAGATGGAAGGACACAAAGACCCTCAAAGCGTCCCTCAAAGAATTCATCTTGGCCTGTTGTTATTTACTCTTTGTATAAATGACTTGCCCCCTGCTTTAACGAACTCTCTAGTTCTTATGTATGCAGGTGATGTAAAGCTGTGTCTTCAGTACAAATCCATCTCTGCCCAATGCAGTTTTCAGTCTGACTTTGATAACTTTAAAAAATGGTTTTCAGCTAACGATTTAATACATAATGGATTAAAATGCAAGCTTATGTCTTTTTATCGTTCTTGCCCTTTGCAGGCTACGTATACTCTATATGGGATTGCCTTAGAGAAATTAGCTCAAGTTAATGATCTCGGCGTCCTATTAGACATTAAACTTAAATTTTCCGACCATATTTCCTTAATGGTAAATAAGGCTAAAGAAGTCCTCGGTTTTATTAAAAGGTGGTCAATAGAATTTAATGACCCGTATATAACCAAAACAGTATTCATATCTTTGGTCCGTCCGATACTGGAGTACGGCTCATGTGTCTGGAGTTCCCAATATGGAGTACATCAGGACATCAGGATTTTAGTAAACTTTTACTTATAAACTTACCTAGCTTAACAAATCGTTGGTCAATTGCTCGGTGTAGTTTTTCTAAATAACCTAATTAATGGGGATTAACTAACACGCTCATAGTGTCATATTCATAGTGTTAAATATAGGCGCTCATCAGGAGCGTGATGGTCTTATCATCGAGGCCTGCATCGAAACGCCCTAATCCGGGTTTATCCGACGCGTCCGGTTTGATGGCGCCAACGCTAAGGTATGAGACGGGGAAATCACTTACTCTTCCGGTCACTCTCTTTGCAGCTCTTCCTGCTTCCGAAAGATATTTTCTCCAAAAAGAACACGAGCGTGGCCACCCACCAAAAAGTGCAATGCTCTGTTTATTAATGCAGCCCTGACAGTGTGGGGCAACGAAGACGGATCGGCGGTAGACGGCGCTAGATGACGCTTATATTTATATTTATATTTATATTTAAATACAACCGTTCTCCATTTAAATACAACCCAAAAGGCATCCCCATCAAAATAGCGAGAAAGCGATCAGAGCTGAGTCCAGTAAAGCCCTGGGATAGGTAACTGGAATAAAGGAACTTGAGACGACGAACCCTGGGCTGACGGAGAGCTGTATTCTGGCACCTGAGTACGCGGGGTAAGCTCCCGCCGAAATGGCTGCCAGGCAAATGCAGCTTCTGCCCCGCCCAGCTTATATTGGGCAAGTCTCCAGAAAACGCTCCTTAGGTGTCGCCTTTAAGCTGGCCGAGCAGGCTCAGATGACCATCTGGCTCTGAACTCTACACCTCGTAAGGAGAGGCAACAACACTGCAGGACCTCGGGAAGGAGATCGCGCACCTAGTGGAGATGCTGGAGGACGGTAAAAGGAGGTCCATCCACCAGACAATGAGGGATACCATAGAGAGCATCCGAGCTTTCTACGAGCGACTGGCCGCTCAGACGGAAGAGCAGGGACGTAAGGAAGCGCCTAAATCCCACCAGGCGTCACAAACATCGCCCTTTTTTAACCGGTAGCGGAACCCAGAAGAAAGGGAACAGGCCCAGACCCCCCAAACAACAAGAGGAGCAAGAGGGAGAGTTCGCAGGCGGCGACACGAACGAGGATGGAAGCCAGGGCACCAGGGCAGGCCGTGGAACCTGCAACTCAGGTGAGCAAGGACGTCCAAGAATGGAAGCTGCTTGGCCCTAAGAAGAAACTGCCGAAGAAGCAGCGGGCAACTAGCTCAATGCCCAAAGAGAAGACAAGGTCGGATGCACTGGTCATCACGGCTAAGGGCGAATCTAGCTACGCCGATATCCTGCGACGGGTGAAGCAGGACAAGAAGCTGCAAGGACTAGGCAAAGCAGTATCGAGGATAAGGAGGACCCAGAAAGGAGAGCTACTGCTCCACCTAAAGAAATCAGGGGAGGCAACAGCAGCATTCAAAGCTCTGGTCAGGTGGATGATCTGGTCAGGATGATGATTAGGTGGAAGTGCGTTCCTTGTCGCACAAGATCGAAATCGAGTGTAGGGATCTGGACGAGATCACTACAAAGGAGGAGGTTTCTGAAGCCATTGGAAAGCTGGTGGAATCACCAGGGGTGCCGGTAAACGATATCCTTTTAAGGAAGCCTTTTGGCCAGACGCAGACAGACATAATTAGGCTGCCAGCAGCGTGTGCTCGAAAGCAATGAAGATAGGCTGGTTGAAGGTAGGCTGGGTGCGGTGCAGACTCAGGGAAAGGACCAGAGTCATTAAATGCTTCAGATGCCTCGAGTTTGGGCACATGGCGGAAAAATGTCAGATCGCCATCGACCGCTCACGAATGTGCAGAAGATGTGGCAAGGACGGCCATATTGCAAAAGACTGCGCGGAAGAAACAAAAAGTGCGTTCTGCAGCAACGCCGGGAAGGAAGCAGGACACATAGCAGGAAGTGGGAAATGTCCGATGTTCAGGAGCGCCCTCTCACAAATGAAAATCTAATGAAGTGCACCCAGCTCAACCTCAACCATTGCGGGGTGGCTCATTCGCTGCTTAGGCAGGGGGTCAGAGACGAGCAGACTCAGGTAATACTCATCTCGGAACCATATAGGAGCATCCCAGGAAACGGATGGCTGGCAAGCAGCTGCAAGGGAGTGGGTCTGTGGTCAACGGAGACGGCCCCCAGGACAAAAGGACATCCAGCGAAGGTTTTTTACCGGCCAAAATAATTGGGGTTACATTCTACAGCTGCTACGCCCCGCCAAGATGGGAGTTCTCGCGCTACCCAAGGATGCTAAGAAGCTTGGTTGCGAATGCAAGAGGCAGATTGCTGGTGGTCATTGGAGGGGACTTCAAGGGCTGGTCCACGGATTGGGGAAGCCGAGTATCGAACTAGAGAGGCACCAGTCTCCTGGAACACCTTGCGGCACAGGACGTGGTCTTGGCCAATAGAGGCCAAAAGCTGACATACAACAAGGCAGGGCGTTAGCAGCGCTAATACTAATAAGGAGGTGCAACTAGGAGGTCAGTGATGCTTTTACTTTCAACGTAGTAAGTAAGTAAGTAGAAACGGATTCCCAAGGTGACAGGACCGAAATGCATTTGGCCACGCATTTGGATCGAGAAGCACTCTCGGTAACTCTGCGGACGCTGGACCGGACTTCATCATCCTTCCCGGAGGGTGCAGCGGAGGAACTTTCAGGATCACTAGCCGATGCTTGCGACAGTGTCATGCTTAGGAGGAAACTCAGCAGAAGAGGAGCATCAGTATACTGGGGGAACCAGGACATTCAGCAACTAAGGACCGCCTGCCTGCGGGCAAGAAGACGCTTCTTGAGGGCAAGAGGCTCAGAGGACCTAACCACCAGAACGGAGGATTTCAACGCAGCTATGAGGGCCTTGAAACTGGCTATAAAAGGCAGAAAACGTCAATGCTTTAAAAAAAATCTGCGACGAGGTGGAGGTGGACCTATGGAGCACAGCCTACAAGGTCGTCATGAAAAGGTTAAAGGGCAAGAACACCTTAGACCAACATGCCCTACCCTATTAAGGAAAATTGTGGAGGCTCTGTTCCCGAAGTACCCGCCAAAAAGGGAGATTATACCAGCCGATGATGGGGAGCCATTTAAGCCAGTAACGGAGGAGGAGATCTTGAACTATGCAAAATAGATTGAGGCTGGAAAGACTCCAGGATCAGACAGAGTCCCAAAGTCCGTCCTGAGGCAAGCCATGCAGGAGAAGCCGGAGGTCTTTGCTGAGACCTTCAACAAGTGTCATCAGCACGGCACTTTTCCAAAAAATTGGAAGAGGTAGAACCTCATTCTGCTGCCGAAAGGGAACAAGGAGACAGACGACCCATCAGGATTCAAGCCCATATGTCTCCTAGGGGAACGGTAGGGAAAGTCCTCGAGATGGCCATAGCTTCTCGCATCTCGAAATTCGCAGAGGCCAAAGGAACGGTCTCGGTCAGCCAGTATGGTCAGCCAGTACGGTTTCCGGAAGGCGCGCTCTTCGGTGGACGCCATCAATGCCGTGACCGACACGGCGAAAGCAGCCATAGCGGGAACTCGGTGGAAATGGGGAGAAAAGGAGTATTGCGCGATGGTAACACTAGACATCCGCAACGCCTTCAACTCGGCTAATTGGACACGTATCCAACGAGCCTTGTTCTTGGCAGGCACTCCTACATACTTACAACTAATATTGTCCAGCTACCTTTCAGATAGGACACTGCTGTATGACACGGACGAAGGAGCAAAATCCTATGAGGTGACTGCGGGGGTGCCGCAAGGATCGGTCTTCGGGCCACTTCTTTGAAACATCATGTACGTCGAAGTACTCAGGATCAAAATACCGACGGGATGTAAACTCATCGGCTTCGCGGACGACCTAGCGCTGCTCGTGGTGGCGAAGGAAATCAAGAACGTGGAAACCAATGCGAGTGAAGCAATATGAAGAATATCAACCTGGTTATCTGACTCTGGACTGGATCTATCAGCACATAAAACGGAGGCAGTTCTCTTCACGAGCAGGAAAAAGGTGGAGTACATTACCATCCAGGTGGGCAACTGCTGCATCACGACAAAGGAGACAATTAAATACCTAGGGCTAATGCTGGACAACAGGATGTCCTACGGAGCGTACGTGGAGTACTCCACCATTAAGGCTGCAAAGATCCAAGGAGCCTTAATGGGAGGCCCAAAGGAAGGCAGGAGACGTCTTTTAGCCAGTGTCGTCACGTCGGTCTTGCTGTACGCAGCGCCGATATGGGCTGCGTCAGTCAGAAGATAACAGAGGCTTAAGAAAAAGCTAGGGACATCGTACCCACTAGCGGCCCTACGCGTCATATCCGGCTTTAGAACCATATCCGAGGAAGCTGCCATCGTTCTAGCCGGAATGATTCCAATTGATATACTGGCTAATGAAGCGGAGGAAATCTACGCATCCAATCGGCAACGGGGAAGGAATTCATCCCGAGGGGCCATCAAGTAGTCAGCCCGACAAGCGGCATTATCCTCATGGCAGGAGAGGTGGGACTCAACGAACAAAGGTAGATGGACGCACAGGCTATTCCCAAACATCCAGGAGTGGATCGGAAGAGATAACGGTCAGGTTAATTACAAGCTTACCCAGTTTCTTACAGGCCACGGGGGGTACAGAAAATACCTCCATAGATTCGGACACGACGAAAGTCCAGTGTGCCCCAACTAAACAGGAGCAGACCAGGACCCAGAGCACATTTTTTACAATTGAAGGAGGTATCGTGCCATCGTCGCATCGCTACCAGATCCGGAGCAGCTAGTGTAATTCATGTGTAGCTCACAGGAGCATTGGGACTAGCATTGGGTAAGCATTGGGCATTGGATAATGGTAGCTTAAACTCAGTAATCCTTTGCAGTGGTACCGCGGGGTCTGTGGTGTGTGCGGGAGTGTCTCTAGTATGTAGGCGCTGGCTAGGCATGCCGGTAAATCGTGCATGCTATTGATACGGGGCAAAAATATCTAGGATAGGATATATAGGACTTTCACCTCAATGGCGCAATTCAAAAAAAAAAAAAAAAAAACCGGACAGACAGAAGGACAGACGGACATGCTTATACCCTGCAGAACTGGAGGTGTCAATCGGCCATGGGTAAGTGTTTACCTCGCCGATCAATACATGGGTACTTCTAAAGTGACCCTATAGTAAACGAACGTCGAACCACCTAGTCGACTCGAGTTTCCGATTGGCCCTGGGTAAGTGCTTACCTCGTTGATAACTACATGGGTACTTACTAGATTCACCCACCCAGTTAATAAATATATGCGCATTAGCGCATAAGTACAAAATAACGGCAAGCATCGCTTTTGTTTTTGTTATTTTGTGGAAAGAGAATACACAAGATTAAAGACAAAACTTCGATTATGCTTTACATCGCTGTTTGTTTACGCGTCTTTGGTGCACTGCTTACAAAAACAATTGTCTAGAAAGAACAGTTTGTTTTATTTCGTGCTACTCTTTCGCTAAAACGCAGCTGTGTTTTCCGGCTGACAAAATTTTTGCAAGCATTTGAGTTAAGAAGTGCAAAGGGGATCAATCGATTATTAGGTGAGTAACCTAAAAAATAATATATGTTTGTAATATAAAATATGTTTATGTATATTTTATGTATAAATACATATGTATAAATATATTTTAGTCAATGAAGTGGTCTTGGCGTATAATGTGGATGACGTTCAGGGGAAAGGTGCCCTAAGAAAAGAAGAAAATTTCTTTGGCGTTATGATCGGTGAGTATTTTAAAATATAATTGTTTAATCCTTTTTATTTTTAGATTCAATCTAAAAAGCCTACCTATTTTTAGATTCAAACTCAAGCAGCCTAAAAGTAATGAAAGAAAAAACCCCGTTATAAAAAAGAAAAATTTAAACCAAATAAAAACTTTAATTGCAATTGTACATGTTTTTTAATTTCTAATGGCAGGCCCCTCCATGGGGTGCAATGTAAGTACTTACTTCACCAACCTCTCCATGGGGTCCGATGTAAGCACTCATTTTATCGACCCTTCAATGGGGTCCGATGTAAGCACTTATTTTACCGGCCATTCCATGGTGTCCCATGTAAGCACATATTTTACCGGCCGTTCCATGGGGTCTAATGTAAGTAGTTTCTTTAAAGACCCTAATATGTTGCACTATTTCACTAGTTCGTGGGTAATCGAGGCGGTGGCGATTAAAAAACGCATGGCTAGACGCCACTTTGTAAGTAGTGGTGGTCTGCTATCTTTAAAAACACGAAAGTTGGGTCATTTCCGATCATTCAGTTATATGGCAGCCATAGGATATAGTGCCCCAAATCATTTGAAACTTGGTAAGTCATCTTGGGAGCTTCAAATGTATACAAACCAAATTTCAAAGCAATAGCTTGATAAACAAAAAAGTTGGGGCAAATCGGCCAGATCGGTTATATGGCAGCTATATGAAATAGTGCCCCAAATCATTTGAAACTTGGTATGTAATCTTAGGAGCTTCAAAAATGTATACAAACCAAATTTCAATTCAATAGGTTTAAAATTAGAGTTTATGCCAAAAAAAACGAAAAAAAAACCATAGTGCAGCGTAAACACAAAGGTCTCCTAAGCGATTCCTTATTACAGATTTCAAGTTTAATTGACAAATTTAATCATCCTATTTTTCGAATCGCTTGAGTCATTCTCTTAATTAGTTTTTAGGATAAATTTCTTAAGCCGAGGTTCGATTATTGATGGTTGAACCAGAGTCGGGGAGTCATTTTTTAATCGAGACCGCGAACGTTTCACAAAAAAAATTATTAAGTGTCGTATATTCACTTTGCCTAATTAATAAAGTTTTAACACAGTGGGGGGCAAAACTAACACATGTTTAAAATTTGAGTTTGTGCGTAACAGAGAAAAACAATGAGAGTAGAGAATTCACTGAGCGAATAAAACGTATTTTTTTATTTCTTTTTTCGTTAATAAGTTGGAATCGGCACAAAAATTGAGTATTTTATTTTAAAAAAAGCTTTGCTAGCAACATTTTTTAAACAAATGAAATGCTTTCATATCTATATTCTCCATGAAGAAAACTTTTTTCTGCCCAATTTCTAAATAAAATTTTTCTCAGTGGAAACATTTTGATTTTTAAGTTTGGGCTGTCAAATGAGTCAAAATGAGAGCAATTGAGAGAGCTTCTAAAAAAAATTGAGAATGCTTACACTGTCAGTGTGCCGGCAGCACTGCGGCAGAATTTCCTACCCTATACACGGGTGCTATGTAAAATGAGTTTGGTTTAACACCAAAGTTATATAATAAAAAAGTAGAAATTATATTTTTTTTGATTCATTGTGCCGGGTCAGGCATTAAGCAACTGTTCGGATAAATAATTAAAAATAACGTAAGCATTGTTGGTCGCAAGCCGACAAAAGTTTAACAGAACTAACTTAACCAAAACAATTTCATACACAGTGTTTTGTGAACATACGTGGTTAATAAGAAAAAAGTTTGCTTATAAGCAAATTATAATAGATATTATAATTAATTATACATAGACATAAAAATAAACGGCAGTTCGCAAGTGCATATAACCGCAAGTGTTCGCCGCGAGCAAATAAATTTTGAGCGTTAAAATTTTTGGCGGTGGAATTATTTACTGCGGGTTGTTCGGAAGTTAATATAATTAGTTTTGAACTCATAGGGTTGTCATAGGGTTGCGCATGTCATAGGGTTGCGCATGCAACCCGTAGTGCTATTTTAAAAAGCAAGGCCCTGGGTATTCTCCAGGACTTACAGAGGATCCAAGGAGCTCTTCAGCCTGTTTCTAAGATGGATGATGCCATGCTCCACGTGCGACATGGCCAGAAAGTCACCATGTTCAGCGACTTCAAGGCCATCCACGGGGAGCTTGAGGATTTGGAAATTTCGCAGATCAGTAGTCCCCTCCGATGGACTGTTTCGGAACTCGTAGTGACAATGCAGGCCTAAATTGAGCACGAGATGACCCTTCACTCTTCCCGAATTGCTGCCCACTCCACCCTTGCTAACGGAATGTCCACCATGCAAGCTGACCCAGGGTTAAGCTTTCAAGCGTTGCCTCCTCTGCCTCTCTTTAGCTTCAGCGGTGGATACTCCTTCTTCTCTACAATCGTCGGCAGCAATCCTTATATTAGCAAGAAGGAAAAGCTGCAAAGGTTTCGATCTTGCCTTCGGGAGTCCGCTTTCGAAGCAGTTCGTTCCTTGAAAGTCTCCGACGATAATTATGATGTCGCGCTGAATTTAATGGAGAAACGATTTAATAAACATCGCTTAAGATTTTAGGCACACGTGAACGAGATTCTGGGCCTCAGTCTGTTGGAAAGTGGCTCAATAGCAGCTTTTTGAGGTATTTTGGACAAATTCAATGCCCTTATGCGAGCCTTAAAGAATTCGGGCTCAGATCAGATCGCCAGCTCCATCCTCGTCCAGGATCTGCTTTAAAGGTTGGACCCAGTTCAGACGCCATTCCTAGTCAGGCGTCGAGGGGCAAATAACAATAGATCATCCTTTATCGTAACTAATTCGCTCGCCTCTACCTGTACTTTACGCGGTGGATGGTCACATGTAATGTCTGCATACCCCCGATTTCTGTCAATGCCTCCTGAGATCCGCCTTGGTGAGGCCAGGCGACTCGGTCTTTGTCGGAAGTTTCTCCAAATGGGCCACCACATGCGTGAGTGCCTCGCTGCTAATTGTCGCAGTTGTGGAAGGAGGCATCACACCCTGCTGCATTTTCTGAAACCGCAGGCTTCTAGCTTCCAGCCTTTGGTTGGTCCTCCCACGTCAGCCATAGCCGAGTGCGCCGAGCCTGTAGCTTCTTTGCCGTCCAATGCTAATGCACTAGTTGCTCAAGGTCGGCGGCGATATATCTTTGCTTTCTACAGCAAACATTCTTGTTCGTAGCCGCGCTGAATCCCTTGTTCCATGCCTAGATCTGTTCAGCTTGGATGTCTCCAGTTGGAATATGGATGGATGTCTCCGTTTACAGCGCATCGATCTTCATATCGGAGCCAGTCTTTTTTATGAGCTGCTTTGTGTTGGGCATGTTCAGCTCTCAGTCGGCCTGCCGTTGCTGCAGAAAACCCGACTTGGATGGGTCCAGAGAACATGTTTACATGTCCAGAGAAGATCACTCATTTCCACTGCCCACAAGGATGTTCCGAAGAGCGCAACTATGCTAAATGATCAGTTGGGTTCTCTGCTCCGCCGATGCACATTTCGTTGAACATGTTGCTCGGTTGGATTCTGGGGCTTACGCTGTGAGGCTTCCGTTGAAATGTGGTCTTTAGTTGCTGGGAAAATCTTACTGCCAAGCCGTTCGACGATTTCTCTCCCTCCAAAGGAAGCTCTTTCGCCGTCCTCAATTGAATGAGCAATATGCTGCCTTCAAAAAAGAGTATTTGGAGTTGGGTCATATGTCTCCAGTTCTTGCTGATGCGAGCGTCACTAGCCAGTATATTCTACCACACCATTGTGTTTAAAAGGAGGACAGTTCAACAAAAAAGCTCAGGGTTGTTTTTGATGGATCTGCAGTCACCACTTCTGGTGACTGGGTTCCGATGCCATACAAAATGCTAGGGTTTATCCTGAGGATAGCTATCTTCAGTGCATTCTTTGGCGGGATTCCACCCAGGATGAGTTACAGGTTTTTAACCCTCGTACACGCACATATTTTAAAACCTTATTCCACGCACATGGTGCCTGGCCAGACCCCTATACGTTTACATGCATTTGTATGGGAATTAGAGTTGCATACGGTCGAATTTTTATCTTGAATAGATAAATATTTTTATTTCTGACCAATTTATTTTATTTCGACTTAGATAAGAGTACCTATGTGAGGAAAAATAAACTTGCAAAAATATCCAGAATGTGAGAGAAAACAACTTTTTCTTTCGTCCTTTTTTATCATTTATTATGAGCCACAACAAAGTTTTTAATACAAAAGAAATGGAATATTGTAGTAATGAGTTTTGTAGTTAAACATAACATCAAATTTCTTCATGTCTTCTGGGGAAGGCATGCGAAGCATATATATTCGATTTTCGAATGTTGTTGACACACCGGATTCGTACATTTACAGCAGTAAAATCGAGTTTTTCGCCGCTGATAAACGTCCGTACTTCCGTACTTTGATTTTTGTAACGCGATCGCATATTATAAACGAATTCCACTTCATCACTTATTGACAAAAAAGAAACAAGCAAACGAAAAATTGCAGCGAAAAATGTTTTTCAGCTTTGACAGTACTTGTTTTCTGTTCAGCGTTTTATCGAAAAATGACTCACAAATAGAAACAAAACAAGAAAGAGAAATAAAAGAATAAGCAATAAGATCGTTAATAAGGACGAAATGCAGGAAAACAAATATTCTATGTAAAATCCGTATGTTTCCGTAAAAAATACATAGGGGTCTGGCCAGGCACCAAGTGCGTGTAGAAAGGTGCGGATTTTAAATATTCTTTTTTTGTCCTGTTTTAAGGACTTTTTTCAATTATAAAATGCACATATCGGAAGCCAATAGAATTTGTGGAGATTACCTGAAAGCAATTTTCGATATCTTATTTGGGAGTAAGTTAAATTAACGTTAAAAGTCGAAATATTCCTGGCCATGTGCGTGTACGAGGGTTCAGGTAGATACTGTCACCTATGGAACGAAACCTGCCTCATTTTTAGCAGTTCGGACAATGCATCAGTTGGCAGAGGATGAGCCATTAGTGTTTCCAAAGGGGACCAAAATTCTGCGTCCCGACTTTTATGTAAATGATCTACTTTCCGGAGGCCACTCTATAAATGAAGCTATTAGCATAATGCAGCAAACATACGGGATCCTTGCCAAATGCCAATTTCGTTTAAGGAAGTGGTGCTCCAATGTTGCTAACGTGCTGGATAAGGTGCCTGAAGAAGATCGGGAGTCTTTCCTAAGGTTCGATGATGGTAGCAATTTCACAAAGACTCTGACAAATTCACAAAGACAAAGTCTTGCTTGGGATCCTGCAACTGACCACTATTTTCAAAGCTCACTACGCGCATCACTCTTTCTTTAGTCGCTCGGTTTTATGACCCATTAGGCCTTTTCGGTCCTATAATTGCAAAGGCGAAGATCTTTCTCCAGAAACTGTGCCGTGAGAAGCTGTCCTGGCATGAAAATCTTTCTTAAGCTCTTCACTGCGACTGGAATATGATTTGTAGCAGCTTTGCTAATTCGCAGCTCGTTACTCTGCTACTCTGCTTTTTACTCTGCACGAAGTCCCGAGTTGCGCCTTTGAAGACTGTTACGGTGCCGAAGCTGGAGTTATCGGGAGCCGAGTTGTTGGCTCGACTTATGTCGGAAATAGCACAGTTGAAGGTCTACGTTGGAAAGAATTTTTGCTGGTGCGACTATGCTGTGGCTCTGCCTTGGACTCAAGAAGAACCCTCTCGCTTTAATGTTTATCTAATATCCAGTATCTCGGTATTCAGTGCACTTGACTCATCCTCTCCCTTCTTGGTTAAATTTGGTCTGTTGCGCGTAGACGGTCGATTAAAAAATTCGTCGTTGGACTGTGATAGTCAGCATCCAATTACCTATATCTACGAAGTATCCATCCAGCCATCCAGTTACGCTGGCTAAAATTGTTGACTTCCATGAGCGAAATGTTTTTTACATGAGGGATACGAATCATTCGGTCCCAATATTGGCCAATTGGGGGGAGAAAAACAGTGACGAATGCAATACACAAATACATCCGATGCTTTCGGACTAAGCCTCGGTTGCTGGGCACATTATGGCTGATCTCACGGAGCGACATGATAGCGGCTCCCAGGTCTTTGGAGTCACTGGTGTGGATTTCTGTGGGCCTTTTTATTATAAGCCGGAAGTGCATAATAAGGCTTCAGTAAAATGTTACGTCATTTGTTTTGCTACCAAAGCCGTCCACCTGGAGCTTGTAATGGATCTTTCCACAATTTTATTCTGTAGGCTTTGAAGCGGTTTATGTACACCGGCCGAAGGTCTCAACATATTTGGTTTGGCAACGCAACCAACTTTGTTGGAGCCAAAGCAGCGCGTGTCTTTCCTGCAGCAGTCTTTCTGGTCCCGATGGAAGGAGGAATACCTAAACCTTTTTAGGCAGCGCTGCAAATGGCGAGCCTCCGGTCCAGCCTTGGCCCTGAACGATGTGGAGCTAGTAAAGAACTTAAGCGCGCAGTGTCTAAGCTGTGCCTGTTGCCCCTTAAGGATGAAGTTGGAGTAGAACCCAACTGGGGGGAGAATGACGGGTCATGCAGCAAGCAACTGTTATGTTAAATAAATAATTAACAACGTAAGCATTGTTGGTCGCAAGCCGACTCACTGTTGGCCGCTCGGTTTCAACTTATTTGGCATTCGGCAAGGCTGGCGCATGTTGGTTCATTACCTTATTGCGCTCAAACCCTAAATTGGTTCTTCTTGTATAATCCCAATTTCATATGCGGCCAAATAAATATTATTATAAAGTTTAAAACTAAATAAAATTTCATTTTTTATTTCCTGGCATTGAAAACTATCAATGACCAAACACATCGGTTAACAAGAAATTTAAGTTGTTTGTATGTCAATCCAATAAACAAGAGCACAAAGCATCGATTCCCAGCGGAGGGTAAGTGATTAAAATTTATATGTAACTTAAAATTTAAAATTAATTTAAGACATTTGGTAAATAATAACACAGTGAGACAAAAAAAAATTGGAGTTACTTTTAAAGAAACCTAGTAGGAATTGTTTATTGGGTCGAATTTACGCAAAACCGTGTTTGAAATATTTGTAACACCCACCCCTGTAACAATAAGACAATATTGATGTGTCAAAAATAATAGAATATCTTGTAAGTTGTACCGTGTTCTTGTGTACAAATTGTATCCTTTTTGTTGGAAAAAATGTAAGATACATTTTTTTTTAAAAGCTACAACATTTAACTATTAAAAAACGTCGGAAATTTTAAAATCCGCTTGTAAATACGCGTTACGGAATTTTTAAGAGCAAAAAAATTCCGAAAACCCGGTTTCGTTCCGTTTTTTCTAAATAAGAAATATTTCAAACACAGTTTTGTACTATACTCGACCCAATAAACAATTCCTACTAGTTCTTTTCAAAAGTTCCAAATCACTATCGCACTGTGTAATCACTAAAAATCAATAAAAAACAAGAAAGAAAAGCTAACTTCGGGCGGAGCCGAAGTTGATATACCTGTTAATTGCTTTGCTATTGTCGAGAATTTGTCGATGTTGTCGAAAATTTGAATTATAGTTTATAGTTGAATTGTATTTTGTAGTTGTTAGTTTCTAAATTTACTCTAAGATAGCTTAGGGCGGAGCGGGAGCGAAAGCTCATATTTGCTCTGGTGCGAATTCGCCCCGCTTCGCCGCATTAGATAAGTTACGCTTAAGATTAGAGAAAAATACATTTGAAATTATAACGTTGATGAGGCACGACCATTCTTTTCGTTATCGTTTTTTCACATTTTTTAAATATTCAGCAGCCACCCTTTTTTTTGTTATTTTCAAAAGTGTGAGATAAATCAATCTCATTAAACATTTTGCCGCCCCCGGGTGGACACTACTGAGAAATATTTGAAAAATAAACAAACATAAAAGTGACAGTGACACTGTCTTATTATACAAGTTAATAATAGATTATAATTATTATTATTATTATTTGTGTGTGGGTTTTACAAATAATATTTATTGATCATTTGTTTCGCACGAGCCCGTTTGGGTTAGTGTTACTGACAAAGATAAAATATAACGCGAGCTAAGGCTGCGGAGTTCTACTTAAGACTGAACTAAAATACTACCCGGGCTTTACTTCGAAGCCTTCGTTGGGCTGCGGCGCAGTTGCCCAATTGCAGTGTCAGCTTTCCGTATCACATGTTGCGCAAGTGCCCGAGCCGGTCCGCGGACAGTTGCCCTTGGAATGCGTAGTCAGCACCTCTTTCGTTACGCGTGCGGGCCACCGGATCCGGTGTGCAATTTGGCACTTTTCCTAAATTCTGTCTGCGCATGTTAACTCCTCCCTCCTTTAAATGGTCGTCGTCCCGGGGACCTACTCGTTCTACATCCCTCGATTGGTCCCTCGATTTCTTGCGGCAATAGGTCTTCAGGTGGTATTTGCCGATCCACAGAATTGCGCATAGAGAAATAAGGCAGTAGAATAAGGCAAATGTTGAGACGGGATCCCGATGACAGTCTTTCTCTGAGGGCCCCAATATGGTGTAGGTTACTTAGGCTGAGTTCATGGAGAAACGGGCTGAGTCGGTTGTGGTGGGCAGTGACGTTTACTACTATCATAGCCGACACAGCAGGTTTTTTCAGTGAGCTCCCCAGCTGGTTTATGAACCAGGTTCCGTCAGAGTACGCTAACAGGTAGGTTCCGGATACCTTTTGTTCCCGGCCTTGGTCGTAAGTCACCGTTACGTTGGCATCGTTGGTGATTAGGGTTCCGTGGTCCACAATGGTGATTGGATCTAGATGACCCGGGAGCGTGGAGCAGTGCGCGATGGCCCCAGAAACTATCTGCTGAGCACATGTGCCGTTTTTTAGTTCCTTGCAGAATGCGGCATCTACCGTTGTCCTGCAGTCACCGATATTGAGATTCTGTGTTGGGCATTCGGCAACTAAATTTCCGCTCTCGAAGTTCAGGATTCTATTATGGCGTTGAACCGGGTAGACCGTTATTCTCTTACATACGAGCTTAGGATTAGGAAATTTAATGAGAAAGTGCAGAATGTCAGAATTTTGAAAAACACTTATGCTAGATACTTCCAATATTTGTACCAAACTAATATTAATATTAATAGGCTGTTTGTCTCTGAATTCGCTTACGTCGGCACCATCTAGAATAGCTGGGCTTACAATATTTAATTTTGCTAGGGTTAGGCCCATAAGGATGTTTTCTAGGTCTGTAATGATGATTCTATTCTTTGCTAAGATGATTTCTAACAAGTGTGTTTCGTTATTTGTTTCGTATTTCTGAATCTGATTCATTGCGTTAGCGAGCACATTTAGACGTTCTTGAAATTTTATGTTTAATTCTGTTTGACCCTCGTCTGCCCTCATTAACCGGTTCTGATTAAATCTTACCTGCTCCCAATCATTAAAGTCAGGCGTACCTGCAATAACTTTGAGAGCCGTACCGATTAAATTAATACTTCTAGTAGCCCTGTGGTGGAACTTAAGGGTGGTCACCAACTTGCAAATATGTCTAAGGTCCGTTTCAATAACTGGTGTTCTGTGGTCGTCTGTGAATGTCTTTGTCGTTGCTTCTGTTTGGTCTGCGTAGTCCTCGTAGGTTGTCATGTTAGTTGCGTGCTGTAGGTATCCGTAATTCTCCCAGATTACAATGTCATTGTCTTCTATCGGGATATAGTCCGCGTTCGTGTAATCGTTTAGTTTTAATGTCGCGTCTGTCCTAATAGCCGTTAGTATGAAAATTAAAAAATATTTTTGTAACCTAGAAAGAATAAAGAAAGGAACAAAGGGGTAGGTCAAAATCTTGTGAGGATGATTAACGTAGATTGTCCTTGTGGACCACCCTCCTTTTAATAAGGACCGTGGTCCCCAGGTCTGCATCAACAACCTCTTCTGAGCACAGTGGTGTAAGCTTATTCCCCAGGCGTTTGTTTGCTTTCAGGAAAACCTTATCGCCCACTTGGTAAGTTTTATGAGTCCTATCTTTGTTTACGTGTTCGAGGGTTCTCTCCTGAGCCTGTTGAATTTTTTTGCTAATTACTGTCTCGAATTCTGCTGATTTTGAGTGTAAAATGTCTATGGGTTTTTCGTTAGTCACCGAGTGAATTGATTTATTGTATTTATTAGTTGCAAGAAGAATTATTTCGGTGGTGTCAACTAATTTGTTCTCTAGCTCCAAACATCGTGCTATTTCGGCCAGGGTGCTATGAAATCTCTCTACCTGGCCGTTTGAGGTGCTGTGTAGAGGTGGTGCGTTAGAAACGGTAATGTTATAGTTGTTCAGGAGAATGGATTTTATGGTCTCGGAGTTTAGGGATTTCTCGTTATCGCAGTAGATCGTTTTCGCTTTTGGAAAAAAATTCGCTATTTGCATTATTGAAGTTTTTACTTCCACAATAGCTCTTGACGCGATCACCTGTACTGTGGCAAATTTCGAAAATTTGTCTGTGGAAAAAATGTCAATGTGAAGGATTTCCCCCACAGAAGTAGGTATAGGTGTTTGTGCTACTGCTTGTTTGGATGGGTGGCGTTTGTACTTTGCCATGGAACAGATTTTGCAGTTTGATGCTACATCTGTTGCTAGTCGGAACATTTTTGGAAAAAAATAGTCCCTTAGGACTTGTTTCACATTCTCCTGGGCTGCTCGATGCGCTCTATTGTGTTCGGTTACCATGATCTCTTTCTGTTCGGTTCCGTCCGTTATGTCCTGTAAAAAGCTTTTTGAATGTCTGAACGTAGTGTTCGGGAATAGCTCCTCAAGTTTGTGTTGAATAAATGCCAGGATTGGTAGGGAGCAATATATTGCGTTTACCACTTCTGCATTAACCACCTCTAGCAAGGTATTCAGTAGGTTACCGCGGTCATTTATTTTTACTATGTGTCTAACTTTGCTTTTAAACAGAATAAACGTGTCTACGGACGAGCTGTTACTCTCTTCAATTATTATTTGATTCCTGAAACAGTTAACCGGGTTGTCCGTTGTGACTATGGTATACGTTAGCGATTCCTCGCTATGTATGGTAGCCATGTCGGAGTCCTGTTCTTCCTCTAAAGCGTTAACGTTTTGACAACGGGACAAAGCGTCAGCGACAAAGTTTTCTTTGCCAGGTGTATTAAATCACCTTTGCACCGTGGTCGTCAATGATTTCCTTCCAGCGCTTTAGTTTAACGTTAGGATTTTTATCAGAGACGGCGTAAGTGAGTGGCTGGTGGTCGGTAAAGATCTGTAGATTTTTTACTCCGTAAAAATAATTGCGGAGGTTTTGTAGTGCCCAGACTATGGCGAGGAGTTCCCGTTCGTTGGTTGCATAGTTCTTTTCGTTATCACGCAGAGTGCGTGATATCATTGTAATTGGGCGACCACCCTGCGATAGAACCGCCCCTAGACCTGACGCGTCCGTTGTTAGATCGAACGGTTTCTTATAGTCTGGGTGGGAAAGTAAAACATCTTCTGATGCTAGGATTTCTCTTAGTCTGCAGAATGTTTCCATCTGTTCCTTGTTCATTTCAATGCATTTTTTTCTTGATTGGTATTTGCTTATCTTACCGTTTTCGCCCTTAAGAATGCTAGTAAGAGGCCTTGCAATTGCTGCAAAATTCTTAATAAAGCATCTATAGTAGCTAGCCAACCCTAAGAAAGATCTTAGCTCGAAAAGGGTCTTTGGCTGGGGAAATTGCTTTATGGCCCTGACCTTTTTGGGTGATGTCCGTAAGCCCCCTTGCGTCACTATGAATCCCAAGTATTCAACGCTCTTTTTGAAGAACTTTGATTCTTCTTGAGATACTCTCATACCTACTTCGGAAAGTTTTCCTAGGACCCATCTTATGTCATTAAGATGGTCCTCTTTCGTTTTTGAGTATATTATGACATCGTCGACATAAACATAGCATATCTTTGAAAATCCATCTCGTAGGACATCATCGATAGCTCTTTGGAAAATGCTCGGAGCATTTTTTAGTCCAAATGGCAATCTACAGAATTCGTATTTACCATTATTTATTGAGAAATCCGTCTTCTGCCGGTCTCTCTCTGCCAGCTCTATTTGGTGGAAGCCGGTTTTAAGGTCGAGTGTTGTAAAAAACTTTGACTCGCCGAGGTTCGATAATATTGTCGTAATCGCAGGGATAGGGTATCTATCGTCTACGGTTTTTTCGTTTAGCTTTTTAAAGTCGATAACGAGTCGCTTCTTCTTGACCCCGTTTTGGTCGGTTCCTTTTTTGTCAACAACCCACGTTGGGTTATTATAAGGAGACTTGGATGGCCTTATTACGCCGTCCGCTAGAAGTTGTTTAACCTCTACGTTGACGAATTCAGTTACACCCATGGGGTGCGGGTACGACTTTGAGTACACCGGCTCCCCATCTGTTTTAATTGTAGCAACAGTATTTATATTAAAAGGAAGTGCTTCGTCTGGATCAGCGAAGGCTTTGTAATTTTCACCTATCATTTTGTCAAAGGCAGCTTTTACCGCGGGGGGAACGTCCTCGTCATCTATTTTGATGAAGTTGACATTTTCTGCCTTAGCGAACTGGATCTTTTCTGATCTGAATATTTTCAGTAAAATCGAGTTTCGCATTCACTTGTTTAAGCAAGTCAAGACCGATAATACCGTCAAAATCTTTCAGAACTTTAAGAATGAAAAATGGTGACTTAACATTAAATATGGAAGCAAAACATTTCTTCTCGATTTTTGTAAAGCCGTGGATTGACTTTACGTTAAATGGGGTGTCCACAGCCACGACGCCTTTATTTCCCTTTCTGCCAGCGTACGCGTAATGTACGGGAGTAGGGACTTTACCCTAAAAAATTAATAGAGTCCTCTGCGTCCAGGTCATCCTCTATTTCTGTGGCGCATGTTTGCGCCACGGAATCGTAGTCTTCTTCGCCGGACTGCTCCTCTGGCATGAAGTTGATTTTCTGTTGGGTCCTTGTCGATTGCCCTGCTACCCATGCCGAAGGCTGTCTAAAACGGGATGAGGTATCCACATCCATTGGCTCCGCCCTTGTTTGTTTCTGGGCGTTTCCCGTATTACTATATGGTCTTTGTTTAAAAGAACCGGGTTGATTGTTGCCTCCTTTTTGAGGTCTGGCAAAGTAAGGGGTCTTTTGCATTGCCCCCAAATTTCGACTTTGTTCTTGGTCTGTGGACCAATTCTTCCAACCCGCTTGTCGCTGGTTGTTCATTCACTTTTTCCTCGCTGTGTCGAGCAAAACTAGCCGCAAAAACACTTGTATCGTTGCTTGATTCGGCTTCTTGGGCCAAAGCCAATGCATCTTTAAAGATTTTTTTAGGCCGGATACGAACGCATGCAGGGCGTCGTTCCTGAATTTTTGGTTCAGAACGGCTGCTGCGTTAGCGTCGTGGGTCATAATAATTTTATTTGTTAAAAGCATTAGCTTTCGTTCTACTTCGTCGTAGTATTTAAGTAAGGCTAAATCTCCTTGCCTTAGTAAGCTTAATTCTTGTTGAATTACGTGTGTCGGAGTTTTATCCGCATACGTGAAATCTAAACGTGCCAGTATGGCATGGAAATTTAACACTGTATTATAAGAAGACAATGCAGCGGACGCTGGTCCTCTTACTTTGTTTCTGAGGATTGCGACTGCTTGATAGAATCGACTGCTGCCCTCGTAAGGCTCGAATACCCTGTATGCTGCTGTGGCAGCCTGCCTCCAGGAGACGTAATTCTCCTGTTTCCCTTCAAATTCTGGGACGGATTTCACTATATCTAGCGGTTCGGAACATTCTATTCCTGGTTCAATTTTGATCTCCTGATACGTTTTGATTTCTGGGGTTTTGATTTTTAATGAGTTTATTTCTGCTCATCAAATTCTCGTTGTTGCCTTTCGAGTGCGCCTTTCATGGCGTTCTCGATGGCTAGAAGCTGTTCATGAGACATTTGTATTGTTTGACTGGAAAATTCAGAGGTTTTAGTTTCAAGGACACTCTCTCGAACGAGGGTGTTAGTTGCGGTCCTACTGGTTGATGGGTAAAAGTCCTCTTGGTGAGCCCTTGACCCCCGAGATTTCCTATACTCTTCTAAAAGTTCTTAAAAGCATGCGTAGTTTCCCGTGGACATGGGTCAAAATTAATAACAAAAATTGCTGCGGGTTTTTAATTTTGTAATATTTCCTTAAAAAAATTGTAATGTTTTTTTTAATGTTTTTTTTTTTTTTATGTTTTGCTTGTTTTTATTTAAAAAAACAATTATCAGTGCACTTTTTTATAAATAGTAAAAATGAGTTAGCTGCGCAAATGCTTTTATTCGTACTCGAATTTCAAGAAAAATGTATTTCTTCGTACTCAGATTTCAGAGAGAAAAAAAAAAAAATGTACTTATTTTTTAAATCATGTATTCCTATCTTTTTTTTTTTTTTTTAATCATGTAATCATTACAGGCCTAGCAAATCTCTTTTACTTGTTTAAACAACTTTTTATTTTCTGTATTATTTTTCTTGCACGAAAACAGACAAACGAACAGCCTACTTACATTTTCTTATATTTATTTATTAAGATATGCTGCAAGTTGCCGTCGGCTTTCCTTCGCTTCAGCTTGTTGATTCCCACGGAGGGGGGCGAGGGTTACCCTACAGCTCCCTTTACTTTAGTTGCTCCCACGGAGGGGGGCGAGGGGTATCCCTACAGCTCCCTTTACTTGGATTATTCCCGCGGAGGGGGCGAGGGTTGTCCCTACAGCTCCCTTTTTCACTGTTTTGTTGGTTTTTTGAGTTTTATGCAAGATTTAACTGAATAAAATCTTGCATATTATTTTTGTTTTAGAACTTTTCGTTTTTGTTTTTTTTTTTTTTATATTATTTTCACTATTTTTACAACTTTTTGTGTAGAAAATATATTTTGTCCGAATGTCTTAGAAGCTTTTTTGAGGGTGGGTTTTCTTCTTCCGTATCCGGCCAGCAACGATCACATGTTGCGCAAGTGCCCGAGCCGGTCCGCGGACAGTTGCCCTTGGAATGCGTAGTCAGCACCTCTTTCGTTACGCGTGCGGGCCACCGGATCCGGGGTGCAATTTGGCACTTTTCCTAAATTCTGTCTGCGCGTGTTAACTTACACAAACTAAAAGTCAAAGAGCTGCTCGCGACGCGTCCGTGAAACCGCCTCAAGAAGAAATCCAGGATCATCACCACAGGATCATCGCCACCAGGAAACCATCTGCCTCCAGCTGCAATGACTGCACAAGAAAAGTGGCACCTGGATTAAAGGATCCCAAGGCAGAACCGCAGGTATTTGTGCAAAAAATTGAAAGTTGAGAAAAGACAAATTAAATCTTCGTCTTGTGCTGGAATATTGCACCCTCCTTTCAATTCTTGGCGCATACGTACTTTAAATTAGTAGAGCTAAAAATTTTTAATAGTTTAGTTAAAATTATTAACAAACTGCCTGTGGGTAAAATTGACAAAAAACGTAAATATATATCCACATCACTGACGCCCCCTCCCTTTTATCCCTCGTTCGTTTTTCGCCAAACAAAATAGTTAAATTTAGTGCAGCAAAACATTTATTTATATACAAATATACATATATGCATATATAATACATACTTACGTGCATAAATAATTTGGCGTACATACAAATTTCGCTCCAACCGTTGTCCGCTGCTATATATGTATGTATGTATATGCATTAGTATAACGCATTTTATTTTACCGGAACGCCAAGTGACGCGCTACCATATAATTGTGGGGTATACACCTTTTCGGTGTCATTGGCAACCAACTATTTTTTTTTGGATACTCAGTGCCTCGACTATCAACATTATTCGACTATCAATTAATTGATTAATTATTTAATCTTTTTCGCCATATTAATCAATTATTTTTTGTTTTCGCTATATATTAAATTAAATACCTTTTTTGGTTCGTTTTCGTTTTTGAATTTAATTTATTAATTAAATAATTAAAATAAAAAAAAACATCAGTCAAAAATTTTTAATTTTTACTAATTAACAAAATAAATTAAAAAAAAATTTTATTTAAAAATAAAAAACATTACATTTTTAAATTTTTTATCGTTGTCTGTTTCTTAAAAAATAAATAAAATCAGAAAATGGAAAGTAACAAACAGAAACCAAAATCCACGACTCTTGATGACTTAAGAAGAAGATTAAATGTCAGGGTAAAAAGCATTCGCCGGTTAGAGGAACGTTAGATGAGGAAGATAAATTTAGAGCCGAGTTGGAAGAATTAGAGATAACAACTAAGGCAAGGGTGATGTCATTATTAAATGCCTTCACGTTAGCTGAAGAGTCCCCACAAGCAGCTGCAATTTCTGCAGCCCCAACTCGAGCTCGACTTCCCAGTTTGGCATTGCCAAAATTCAGTGGAAACTTTTCGGAGTTCAAAAATTTCATGAGTCTTTTTGAGACATTAGTAGACAATGATGTGAACATTCCTGTTATCGAGAAATTTAACCATTTAATTTCTTGTCTCTCTGGTGAAGCCTTAGGAACTATCAAGGCATTCCAAGTCACCGAGAGTAATTATGACAAAGCTATTGCCAGTCTGAAAAGAGTTTACGATAACGAATGTCTCATCTTTGCGAACCAAATAAGCAAATTATTCAGCCTTCCGAAAGTTTCCCAGACGCCTGCGTCGTCGTTGAGAGGTCTTAATTGTAATTGTAATTGCAAACTTAATGATCATTCACATGGTTTTAAGTAGAGTTGATCCAGTGACCAGAGAAAAATGGGAAGAGTCACTGGATTATGAGGAATTGCCGCTGTGGTCCGATTTCGAAAAAATATTAATTCGTAGGTACCAGCACCTGTCCGCTGAAGAGACTGGGAAGCCAAAACCAGGAGAAAATTGGGTTCGGGAAGCAGCACAATAGGAGTACGTTGGCTTGCTCCGCTTCCAATAAACAAGCTCGCAGTTATTGCAACGCACAAAACCATAGTCTTGCCCAGTGTAGTCCGTTCGCTCGCCTTGCTGTAATGCAACGGTTTGAGTTTGTCAAGTCAGCCTCATTATGTTTAAATTGTCTGCGAAAAGGTCACATGGTTGCGAAGTGTAATTCGACTAGGTGTCAAATTTGTGCTAGATCGCACCACAAACTTCTGCACCGATTTACTGTGACCGAAAATAACTTGGCGTTACCACCACCAAATGAACATCCTCCTCCAGCGCTACATCTTGATGGCCCTTCTACGTCACATGCTTTGCATGCGTCATCTCTAGGAAGGGTTTTGTTAGCGACGTCGATCGTAAGCGATAGAACTAAAAATGGCGAACACATATTGGCCCGAGCATTTATTAACTCTGGGTCACAAATGAACTTCTTTACTGAAGAACTTGCTCAACGCTTACAGATCCGTAGGGAGGAATCGTGTATCAACTTGCTTGGAATTGGTCAAGGTTGATTGATTCCCAGTTTAAGAAAAAGATACACACTGTGGTGAAGTCAACAATTAATGGTAGTGAGTTTCCGTTCGACTTTTGGATTTTGAGAACTATCTCGGGTTATCACCCTGACCATTCAGTGAACGTGAAAGATTGGGACCTACCAAAGAACTTGCCTTTAGCAGACCCATATTTCTACAAACCTCAGCGGATGGAAATATATAAGGAAATAGTAGCGGAAATATAAGGCAAATACCTCAACTCTTCAACAGCTTGTCTCTAGCTTGAAATGCCTAGAAAAATTACTCGAGTCGATAGATGGCAATTTGAAAAAATTCTGGTCGTTGGAAGAAGTACCAACTTCCAAAAAGCTTTTGTCACCTGAACAAGTTATGTGAAAAACATTATCAGAAAAATACAGTTGCACTGCCTTCAGGTCGATTTGAAGTCACGCTTCCATTTAAATCGGTTTCAAGCGTTTTGGGAAACTCGTTCGAGGTAGCCAAACACCGTTTTTTGTCGCTCGAGAGAAGATTATCTCGAGATCCGAATTTAAAGAAAGTGTATGTGGAATTTATGGAAGAATACGAATGCTTAGGTCATATGTCCCCTACAAGCAATGATGTTCTTGGTACTCCACACTACGTCATACCCCATCAGTGTGTCTTACGGCCTCCAAGCTCATCGACCAAACTACGAGGCGTGTTGAATGCGTCTTGTAAGACATCAACGCATAAGTGTCTTAACGATCTGTTGATGGTTGGTCCTACCATCCAAGAATTGTTTTATGCAACTCTTCTTCGATTCGGGCTGAACAGATTCGCTTTGATAGCCGACATAAAAAAGATGTATCGCCAAGTAATGGTAAATGAAGCCGATAGGCGATACCAGTTGATAGTGTGGAGGAAAGACCCATCAGAGTCCTTGAAACTGTGCAAGCTCAACATCGTTACATATGGCACTGCGCCAGCCATTCCTGGCTATAAGGTGTTTGAAGGTTGAAGGTTGAGTGAATCTGTGAAAAATACATTGCCTCGAGCTGCCGAAGTTATTGGGTCCGACTTTTACGTCGACAACATGTTAACGGGTGCTGGTTGCATTGAGGAGCTATTACAATTAAGTCTGAAGTAACTTAGGTTCTTCAAAACGCTGGGTTTGAATTGAGCAAGTGGTCGCTCGAACTCGCCTCGCCTGAAGTTACTGCATCCAAGAGCACGGTTAAGCCAATAACACTTTCGGACTCAGAACTGACTAAAGCATTAGGAATCGCTTGGGTTCCTAAAGAAGATGTATTTAAATTTGAAATTGATGCTTCAGTCATGGGTCAAAGGGCGACCAAGCGGAACATCCTTTCGGTGACATCGAAGTTGTTTGACCCCCTTGGCTTATTAAGCCCTATACTTATAAAAGGAAAGATCCTATTGCAGGAACTTTGGCTAAATAACCTAGATTGGGATGAGTCAATTCCACTGCACTTAGAAACAGCGTGGAACAAAATACAATTTGCCTTGTCGCAATTAGAGGACATCTCAATTCCGAGATTCGTGTTTACCGCGCTGATGTCACCGATTCGAATTCATGCCTTTTCTGACGCATCGATGAGAGCCTATGAAGCCTGCGTCTATATTCGTTGCGAATCTGCAGAAGGTATTCGAGTTTAATTGTTGACGGCAAAGTCCAAAGAACCGCCGCTAAAGACAAAGACGCTCCCCCGTCTTGAGTTATGTGCCGCTCACCTTCTCGCAGATCTCTGCCGCAAGATAAAGCCTCTAATAAAAGTTCCGATCAAATGAAGTGTATTTTGGTCGAATTTAGAAGTAACTTTTCATTGGATTCGTTCCCATCCATCGTCGTTGTCAAC
The DNA here is from genome assembly GCF_030179905.1 of Drosophila bipectinata. Taxonomy (NCBI): domain Eukaryota; kingdom Metazoa; phylum Arthropoda; class Insecta; order Diptera; family Drosophilidae; genus Drosophila; species Drosophila bipectinata. The sequence goes on along the minus strand of NC_091740.1, from coordinate 12,628,797 downwards.
GTTCGTATCGAATAGAGTAGCTGAAATTGAAGAGTGGTCAGATGATAGCACTTGGCGGCATGTACCAACTAAACAGAACCCGGCAGATATAGTGTCCAGAGGTGGAGACGTAAAGGAGACTGTAGAATCGATTTGCTTTGCAGCTCCATCGTTTTTAAAGGAACCGGAAGATAAGTGACCGACGAGCCCCCGGTTTGATCTGTCACCAGAACTTCTACAGATGGAAGCCAAAAAGAGTGCGGTCGGATTAACCGCAATCGTATCTACCTCAGATTTATTGGAAGTGATAGAAGGTTATTCCTCTCACCTAAAACTGCTGCGAGTGTTCGTTTATATGTTCCGCTTTATAAGGAAATCGAAGAAATTGGTAGTAAATTCTGATATTGTTCCCTTACCTGTCGAATATAATGAAGCCTTTAAGAAAATAGTCGAAATAGTCCAAGAGCACGAGTATCAAGATGAAATAGAAAAGATCAAAAGCTAAATCCCTTTCTACACGAATCATCAGAGTATGGGCTTACCTTTTCGTTGTTGCGGGTTGGGGGGCGACTAGCTAATGCTCCTATATCGTACGATGCCAAGTTTCCAGTACAGTTGACAAAACGCTCTCATTTTGTTCAGAGCTACGTCCGATACTTGCACGAGTCGAATTTTCATGTGGGTCCACGAGCTCTTGTGAGGCTTTTGCGACAGCGCATATGGATCGTAAATGCGCAGGAAGTCTGCAGTCAGACAGTACGGTCATGCATAAGCTGCTTTAAAAGCAAGCCTCGTCTGATGACTCAAATCATGGGTGATTTACCTTTAGATAGAATTCGTGCTCTCCGCCCATTTTCCATATGTGGTGTTAATTTTTGTGGCCCTATTGATACGACATTGAAAATTCGTGGTAGGCCACCCTATAAGTCCTTCATTGCCTAATTTGTGTTTTTTGCGTCCAAGGCAGTTCGTTTAGAAGTAGTTTCCGACCTTTCAACTGATTCCTTTTTGTTGGCTTTTCAAAGGTTCGTTGGGCGCCGAGGATGTCCGCAGATCGTGCACTGCGACAACTTGACGGACTTCGTCGGAGCGAGTCGCCACATCGCAGACCTTCGTCCGAGAATCGAGGACGAGGTCGACGCGGTCACGCAATACGCATCAAAAAACGGATGCGTATTTGCGTTCATACCGCCGCAGGCTCCGCACATGGGCGGACTATGGGAGGCAGGTGTGAAGTCTGCAAAACACCTACTCCTACGAGCGGTAGGGAACGCCAGGCTGACCGCGGAGGAACTGCAGACCGTCCTCGTTGGAGTCGAGGCCGTCCTGAATTCACGACCCCTGGGGGCTCTGAGTCAGGACCCAAGCGACGGCGAGGCGCTTACTCCCAGGCACCTGTTGACAGGCGCCCCCCAGCACCGCGGACCCCGGACCAGCAGGGTCTAACGTGCTTGCGGCGATGGCGGCTTGTCTCGTCAATCCAGCAAATGTTTTGGCAGCGATGGTCCCGGGAGTACGTCTTGGGCCTACAGGCGCGGTCGAAGTGGCAGAACAAGGAGGACGACATCCGGACGGGCGAGCTGGTCCTGATCGCAGAGGATCACCAGTCGCCACAACAGTGGCTCACAGGACGAGTAGGAGCAACACACGCCGGCGCGGACGGAAGGGTCAGGGTCGCCGTCGTCCGAACTAGCTCTGGAGCGGAGTACAGGAGAGCGGTCCACAAGCTGGCGCGGCTGCCAGTTAGTTGAAGCCTGATGGAGGCCTTCAACGGGGCCGGTGTTACTTGCTTTGCTATTATATTAAAGTTGCCGAAAATTTGAATTATAGTTTATAGTTGAATTGTATTTTGTAGTTGTTAGTTTCTAAATTTACTCTAAGATAGCTTAGGGCGGAGCGGGAGCGAAAGCTCATATGCTTTCGCTCTGGTGCGAATTCGCCCCTCTTTGCCGCAATAGATAAGTTCCGCTTAAGATTAGAGAAAAATACATTCGAAATTATAACGTTGATGAGGCACGACCATTTTTTTCGTTATCGTTTTTTCGCATTTTTTAAATATTCAGCAGCCACCCTTTTTTGTTATGTGTGAGATAAATCAATCTCGGTAAACAATACCCTTGCTGTTAAAACCAGATTTATCGTAAACATCCAATATACCATAGTTGGCCGATCCTTATAAGAATATCATAATAAAATCAATTAATTACAACAAAATATCTATAAACAAGAAAGCAAAGCTAACTTCGGGCGGAGCCGAAGTTTCTATACCCTTGCAGTTAAAACCGGATATATATCGCAAACATCGGATATAGTTGGCCGATCCTTATGATTACATCATAATAAAACTAATTAACTAAAATAAAAAATCTAAAAAAAAGTCCCAAACTTCTATCTTCAAAAATACGAAAGTTGATATTTCTACCAAGTACCATTTCCGAGTACCATTTTCGTTCAGTTATATGGCAGCTATAGGATATAGTCGGCCGATCCGAGCCGTTCCGACTTATTGGTGATGAATCGTTTATGACTTAAGTACAGGCGGCCGCTGACGTGTAAACCGGCGGCACCCAAAGGCTACATGCTTGACGTCCTCGACGTGAGGTGCCGCACTCCAAGTCCTCTTTCTCGTGGCCAAAACGCTTCAGATATTGACGTCCAGCGTCCCATTGGCGACGTGTCCCTGCACTCCAGCCAGGATGTTAGAGCGACCTCTTCTTGGCCTCTTCCTCTGTAGTTGGATCGAGGAATCCACCAGCTCCCTCAACAAGTGCGAGCGTCATGTATCTCCTTAAGCTCTCGAGCATGCTCTTTCACCGGGGCCATCCCTGCAATGACCAGAATGGCGTCGTCGGAGACCGTCGTGAAACCGGACGCCACCTTTATAGCTCCCAGCCTGTACGCAGCATCTACCTCTCACTTGTAGCAGATGGGTGAGGCGCACAAAATTTCCGTTCTTTCTCGAGCCTCTAGTGCTCAGACGGATCCTAGCAAGGCCCCTAGTAGTGGGTGTGGCTTTAACCTGGTGGGTGAGGCCTTAGCCGGACCTAAATCATTACGCCCAGGTATTTTATGGCTCACTGGGAGGTTATGGCCATTCCACTGACCTGGATCGTTGCCGATTCCAGCACCATGATGCTGCTGACTAGCACTGCTTCCGTCTTTTGCGCGGCTAGGCTTATTCCAGCATTTTGGAGGCATTGCTCCATTGCCTCAATCGCGTTGTTTTTCGCTTGGCCACAACCACCAACGCTGGTTCGTCTGAGAAGCCGATAACGTCACATCCAGCTGGGAGCTGCATCTTCAAGATGCCCTCGTACCTCGTACCCTCGTTCCACAGCAGCGGTCCTAGAACCCATCCTTGGGGAACGCCCGTCATAGCTCTGTCATAGGTCTCTGATGTCCAGGGTAACTATAAGGCAGTACTGCTTGGAGCCACTTTTCCACCAGGTTTCCGCAATTGCGTTGCGAGCAATGCCAACCACCGCTACTATGGTGTACACCGTCGACCTTCCCTTTCGGAATCCGCACTGCTTGGGAGATAGCCCTCCCACACCCTCATAGCAGCTACGAGCCTCGACGGAATTATCCTCTCGAAAACCTTTCCTGTCACGTCCAGCAGGCAGATTGGTCTATACTACGACGCCTTTTCTCTGGTTTGAAGAACAACAACAGCTTCTGCACCTTCCAAGAGAAAAAAAGCACCTATTGATCAGCTCCGCGAAGCTGCCCGGTTGCAGAGTCAGAGTCAGCTTCAAGGCTCGTTTAGGAACAGAATCCGGGTCCGGTGCTTTGTTTAGGGCTAAGCCTCTCACTATAGCCAGTACTTCCTCTTCACTGTCTACTGGGGGGGTGGGTAGCTGGGCGACCTGACTGCTTGCTGGGAACAGTGTCCGCACTATAATCTTCAGTGCGCCCAGGTCCGAGGGTGACTGGCCTCCTGCGCGCAGCCTAGTTGTGTTCCCTCAAAATTCCTCGTTACATTATTATTTTTTATCTTTGTCATAGTTTTAGGACTTTAAAATCGTTAGAGTTAGGTGCGGAATGTTGAGGATTTATTTGTAATCGTAAATACTATGCTAACTCGATTTCTTCTGTTTTAAGGTCACATTTTGCCAGCGAGCTGCTGAAATGCTATCAAAATGTTGCAAGATCCGGAGATAAGTTAAAAGTTTTAAGCCAAAATCATAAAATTCAAGGTGGAGGTAGAAGATTGTCCAACAATGGAAAATTTCGTCATCGAAATTTTTTTTCGATGACCTAATTGATAAGCCGTTTGACATTGAAGATATCAGAAGATTAGAAGACACAAAAAGCGTATTCATTATATCCTCCATTGTGTTTTTTCTCGAATTTTTCCTTATATTATTCTCGCGTATGTTTCGATAATCTTTATTTCTTGCTTCAAGCGCTTCCTCTGACATCATACCAATTGGATGACAAAAACTGTTTATGATGTCTGCTCCTGTGAACAAAGGCATGTAAAACCAAGGGTATTTATTAACAAAAATTTCTGCAGTTTCCATAGTGTTCGATTCGAATGCATCCGAGTTTAAGTAATGTCCACAGGTCAATGCTTGCAGGACAACGCTATATCGGAATATTAAAATTTCGTGTACTCCTGTTATACGCGCAGCTAAATTTGGTTGCTGAAAAAATCTTTTCAGTACCGGCGATTGGTTTGTCCACCAATAAATTCATTTCTTCTCTCAGCGTCTGCTGTATGCATCTCTTATCTCTTAACAATATCCTTATCAGCACCTCGAGCTGATTTTATACCCTTGCAGAGGGTATTATAATTTTGTCCAAAAGTGTGCAACGCAGTGAAGGAGACATCTCCGACCCTATAAAGTATATATATTCTTGATCAGGATCACCTCCTGAGTTGATATGAGCATGTCCGTCTGTCCGTCTGTCTGTCTGTCTGTTTCTACGCGAACTAGTCTCTCAGTTTTAAAGCTATCGTCTTGAAACTTTGCACACACCCTTCTTTCCTTTGCACGCAGTATATAAGTCGGAACGGACCGGATCGGCCGACTATATCCTATAGCTGCCATATAACTGATTGATCGGAAATGGTATAACTGCGGTGTTTTTAGAGTTACAGAGTTCAAATTGGACTATTTTAAGCAAACCATTACGACATGCCAAATTTCATAAGGATCGGCCGACTATATCTTATAGCTGCCATATAACTGAACGATCGGAAATGACCCAACTTTCGTTTTTTTGAAGATAGAAAGCTGAAATTTAATACAGATTCTATTTTTGGTCAGTTGATCCAACGTACCAAATTTCATAAGGATCGACCGACTATATCCTATAGCTGCCATATAACTGAACGATCGGAAATGACCCAACTTTCGTGTTTTTGAAGATAGAAAGCTGGAACTTGGTACAGATTAAATTTTGATCCATCCTACCAAATTTCATAAGGATCGGCCAACTATATCCGATGTTTGCGATATATATCCGGTTTTAGCTGCAAGGGTATATAAACTTCGGCTCCGCTCGAAGTTAGCTTTCCTTTCTTGTTTTTGTATGAAATGTGCAAAACACACTCAAAAAATGTAATACGTGCGTGGAGACTTGATACCCAATATTCAAAAATGTTGGTATTTTTTGAAAACGTTTTTATCAATTTTAAGTCGTTCATATTTTTTGGCGTTGCGCTACAGAATCCGCATGATTGCGAAGAGCTTTCCGAAATGACTTGGTGATTTGGTGATGAATTGTAAAGGAGCCATTACAAGTTGGTAAAATATTTAATATTTGTTTTTTTATTTTTTCAACTTTCCTTCGACTCAACTCCATTGTTTCTTTCTCGCAAAGTATTTTGATTGGACGACAATACCGCGTAGAAGAAGGTCGATTGTTTTTCCATAGAACTGAATTTCCTTTCTGCACTTGCAATCATTTTACCATCGCAATCATTAAGCTGTTGTATATAAGTTGAATGGCCGCTGCTGCTATCACAACCCCATTTGTAAGCCGCTGTTAAATTAATCATATTATTATTCTCAATCTGATAAGTTTGTGGGCTTGCATCCATAATCCTTTTTATAGTATGGGCCACCAAACTTTGTAGAGGCACAATAGTCCGCATAGTCAGCATAATAGTCCGTGACTGTGATGTCACTTGGATAGAAATTTATCATCGCGGAGAGTAATTTGTCGTAGCACGGTTAAATATTGGCGTTTAAAATATTGGACAGATAATTTTTCACACTTTAACAAACAATTGCAACCAGAGTGAATCCATGTGAATCTGTTAGGTTGTACCTCACGAAAGACAGGGGTGCGCTCTATTCCGCGCATTGTTAATACACTAAATGTAAGCACAGATTACACATTACACAAATACACAAGCACAGATTTTCTATGTAGCACATACCTTAATACTTGTTAAAAACCAAACTTGCATTAGACTAAACGTAAATTGTAATATTTATTCAAACATGCAACCAATAAGCAAAAGGGCGCCAAAATTGTATAAATCACCTGCTAAAAACCTAAATGAACGTTTATTAAAATTTGAGAATAATAATTAAATGTCGCTAGCGAGGCCAAATCGACCACTGTGCTCCCCTTTCCCTCATAAATTAACGGAGGAAAGGGTGGAGTTTCGATACACCCAACTCACAGTCGAAATCCAATCACAGTGGAGCAGAAGAAACCACTAGCCATCTTAAAAGGAGAATCTATTTCCAAATCTAAAGACATTTATAACAACTACTATCAAAGATTGCAACATTTGTCAAACTGTGAAAAATGATAAAAACCTTCAACGACTCTAATACTTACTTAAATACCAAATAAATACCAAAATACTGTAACGAACTGTCTTTTCTGCTTCCGCTCGCCACAATTTGCCGCGGCTGGCTCACAGAGTTTCGCGGATACGTTCCACCGAATTTATAGATTTGGAAGTTGCCGTGTGACGTCTCCGCTACACCGGGACACCGAGCATACGCTCCGGTGCTAGGTTTGGAAGCCACCGTGTGCCTGATCGTATTGTTCCGCTCCCGCTACACCGGGACACCGTGCATACGCGCCGGCGAACCCGAGTTTGAAGTGGCGGGGCTGGTGACCAGGGTGTTCTCAATTGGTCTGTGACTTGGACGCGAGTTCTCGAGTCGGCCGATCCGTGTTTCGCAGGACCACGCCTGTTGGTTGCGATTCCAGGAGTCGGTAAGGCGTACGCCAGACTTATCCTTTCTTCACTTCCTTGCAAGGCTACCTGCCGTGTTCGGGAATGGCTCAACTCGACTCTGACGCCCCGGGCTTGTAGAGGAAACCGTCCAGCAAACGGATCCTTGTCTCCCTTGCTCTGTACGTCTCGTGGTTACCGGGCGTGTGACCCCAAGTAGGCCTCCTTGTTTCGCATGACCACGCCTGTTGGTTATGATTTCAGGAGTCGGTAAGGCATACGCCAGACTTATCCTTTCCTCACTTTCTTGCAAGGCTATCTGCCGTGTTCGGGAGTGGCTCAACTCGGTCTCCCCACCCTGGTTCTGTCTCGTCCTTTACGTTTCGTGTACACCGGGCGTGCGATCCCGAGTCGGTCTATCCTTGTCTCACAGGACCACGCCTGTTGGTTGTGATTTCACGAATCGGTAAGGCGTACGCCAGACGTATCCTTTTCTCACTTCCTTGCAAGGCTACCTGCAGTGTTCGGGAATGAACCACGACCCTGGGTTTCCAGAGGAAGGTCCAGCAATGGATCCTTTCCTTATTGTCTTATTCGCTCTTCTTGCGCTTGGCTGTCGGACTCTCAAAAGGCGGTCCTTCAACTCAAACAAACCGAATCCTGTTTAGAAATGCTCTAACACTTGAATGGCGGACTCTCCACAGGCGGTCCTCCAACTCAACGCTACAAGCTTCCTAAAAAGACTCGTCTCGAGCCGCTCCAATGGGCCTCCTTTTATACTGACTGGAGCGCCCGTTAATCCTCCTGGATTCTGCTCCTGCCGTTAATCCTGCTTCCAGAATCACGCCACTCTCCCGTTGGCGGGTCGCTGTCCGTGGCCCCTCGTCTCCCCCGGCCACGGATCTCTGCTGCTGGTATGTGGTGCACCGGTGGGCTTCCAGGGCCCGTTGCACTCTTCGTCGCACCTTTCACCTTTCCCCCAACCCCCCGTACTGATCCTGGCGACATTACCTTGGGCTGCCCGGGTTGATGACCAGTGGTTGACCCCCTTTTTCCGCCTCCTCGGCCCTTCCTTTGCCCCCGGCTGTCTGTCTTAGCGTGTATGGAGACTAAATCTCCTCACACTTCCCCCCTTCTTCGGGAAACGACAGAGCCGTTTGTTGTGGACACCGGTGTTGAAGCGCTGTGCTGAACATGGGCCCCCAAAAAAAAAATGACATTCTCGGTTACCCTCTTATCTTAGTGTGGATACCTATCCACTTCCCCTCTCCTTCGGAAAACGATTGTGCGCTCCCCTGGGACCCTTTTAGAGCACCTAGCCTATGTACCCCATTCCATGTTTTTTTCTTGTTTTTTTGTTTTTTTTTTTTTTACCCTTGCAGAGGGTGTTCTAATTTTGGTCAAAAGTGTGCAACGCAGTGAAGGAGACATCTCCGACCCTATAAAGTATATATATTCTTGATCAGGATCACCTCCTGAGTTGATATGAGCATGTCCGTCTGTCCGTCTGTCTGTCTGTTTCTACGCGAACTAGTCTCTCAGTTTCAAAGCTATCGTCTTGAAACTTTGCACACACCCTTCTTTCCTTTGCACGCAGTATATAAGTCGGAACGCCCCGGATCGGCCGACTATATCCTATAGCTGCCATATAACTGATTAATCGGAAATGGCATAACTTCGAAGTTTTCAAAGTTAGAGAGTTCGAATTTCGCATGAGTGCTATTTTTAGCAAAATAGTACGACCTACCAAAATTCATACGGATCGGTCGACTATATTCTATAGCTGCCATATAACTGATTGATCGGAAATGGCATAACTTTGGTGTTTTTAGAGCTAGAAAGTTGGGATTTTCTATGGGTTCTATTTTTGGCAAAATAATACGACTTATCAAGTTTCGTAGGGATCGGCGGACTATATCCTATAGCTGCCATATAACTGATTGATCGGAAATGGCATAACTTTGGTGTTTTTAGAGCTAGAAAGTTGGGATTTTCTATGGGTTCTATTTTTGGCAAAATAATACGACTTATCAAGTTTCGTAGGGATCGGCGGACTATATCCTATAGCTGTCATATAACTGATTGATCGGAAATGGCATAACTTTGGTGTTTTTTGAGCTAGAAAGTTGGGATTTTCTATGGGTTCTATTTTTGGCAAAATAATACGACTTATTAAGTTTCGTGGGGATCGGCCGACGATATCCTATAGCTGCCATATAACTAATTGATCAAAAATAGCATAATTTTGGTGTTTTTTGAGCTAAAAAGTGGGGATTTTCTGTGGATTCTATTTTTGGCAAAATAATACGACATACCAACTTTTATAAGGATCTGCCGACTATATCCTACAGCTGCCATTTAACTGATTATTTTGACAACCTATAACAATTTTTATACCCTTGCAGAGGGTATTATAATTTTGTCCAAAAGTGTGCAACGCAGTGAAGGAGACATCTCCGACCCTATAAAGTATATATATTCTTGATCAGGATCACCTCCTGAGTTGATATGAGCATGTCCGTCTGTCTGTCTGTCTGTTTCTACGCGAACTAGTGTCTCAGTTTTAAAGCTATCGACTTGAAACTTTGCACACACCCTTCTTTCCTTTGCACGCAGTATATAAGTCGGAACGGCCCGGATCGGCCGACTATATCCTATAGCTGCCATATAACTTATTGATCGGAAATGATATAACTTGGGTGTTTTTAGAGTTAGAGAGTTCAAATTTGACATGAGAGCTATTTTTGGCAAAACATTATGACATGCCAAATTTCATAAGGATCGGCCGACTATATCCTATAGCTGCCATATAACTGAACGATCGGAAATGGTATTTGGTAGAAATATCGTATTTTTAAAGATAGAAGCTTGGGATTTTTTTTTAGATTTTTTATTGTAATTAATTGGTTTTATTATGATGTAATCATAAGGATCGGACAACTATATCCGATGTTTGCGATATATATCCGGTTTTAACTGCAAGGGTATATCAACTTCGGCTCCACCCGAAGTTAGCTTTGCTTTCTTGTTTTTTTTTTAAATATTCTTTTTCTTTAATAATCTTTTCTATTTTTGTTTTTTTTTCCTTTCCTTATAATTATTTTTTTTATGTTTGTTTCCAGTTAGATTTTTATTTTATTTTATTTTTTTATTATTTTTTTTTTGATATTTTTTATATAAATATATATAATTTTATATATATATATATATATGTATTTTTTTTTATTGTGTACATGTATGTATCTATATTTATTCTTTTCAGTTAAAATTTGTTCTATTTTACTATTTTGTTTTGTTTCCTTTTTTTTATATACCCCTCTCAGTTTTACTCGGGTGTTTTCTAAACTTAATGTTTTTTTTTTATTAAATTTTTTTTTTTTTTTTATTTTAACGTTGCTTTTATTTCTTGAATCTTCTCTTTGCGAGACTAACAAGAGGTGTATCAAATCTTATATTTTTAACTTAACTAACAGTCATATTGACTGATACGGAGTTAGACGGCCCTAAAAATCGATTGCTGGGTTGGGAGGTCGTTGCGTCTAAGGCGGGATAAGCCGAGCGAGAAAATTTGGGTGCGAAGACAGTTTTTCTTTGTATGACTCTTTTTGCTTCTGGATTTCGTCTTTCACTGCGAGGATGCCCAGATCCCGGTGGATGTTATCGTTGCGAACATACCAAGGTGCCCCTGTGATAGTTCTCAGGATTTTAGATTGTGCGCGCTGTATGATGTCTATGTTGCTGCTGCTCGCGTTCCCCCACAGCTGGGAGCCATACGTCCAGATTGGCTTTAGGACTGAATTGTACAGTAGTAACTTGTAGTCTAGGCACAGTGGCGATCGTGAGTTTATGATCCAGTGGAGGCTGCTGACTTTCAGTTTTAGATGCATCTTTTTGCATTCGATGTGCTTACGCCAGGTAAGTCGTCTATCAAGGTGAACGCCAAGGTACGTTACGTCGTTAGCTTGAGGGATCTGCATACCGTTTAGTAAAAGCGGAGGGCATGTTTGTCTATTAAGAGTAAACGTTATATGTTTACACTTTTGTTCGTTTATTTTAATGCGCCAGTCGGACAGCCACCTTTCCACTATTGTGAGATGATTAGCCAGTTGGGTTGTTGCCTGCGTTGGGCATCTGGAGCGACTAAGGATAGCGGTATCATCGGCGAACGTTGACGTTGTTAGTTGTGCGCTCGTAGGAATATCCGCAGTATACAAAACATATAGACACGGCCCGAGTGCGCTTCCCTGTGGAACTCCAGCTTCGATGGTGTAGTCGCCCGAAGTAGCTGCGTTGCATCTCACTGAGAATACCCTATTGAAGAGGTATGATTCCAGTAGCTTGTGGGTGTATGTTGGCAAATACGTTTTAATTTTGTGCATGAGTCCGATGAGCCAAACTCGGTCGAAAGCTTGAGATACGTCGAGGAAAATAGCGCTGCAGTATTCTCGTTGTTCGAAGGCTGAGCGTATTTCGGATGTTAATCTGTTCACTTGTTCGATGGTTCCATGGTTTCTTCGAAAGCCAAATTGGTGTGCCGGGATGATATTGCAAGCTTCCAAATGTGGTATTATGCGAGTTAACAAGCATTTTTCAAACAGTTTAGACAAACAAGATAGAAGGCTTATTGGTCTGTATGATGACGGAATTGTGTGGTCTTTTCCAGGCTTCGGTATCATTATAATAATGGATTTCTTCCACTTTTTTGGGAAATAGCCAAGATTAATGATTCCATTAAATAGTTTGCAGACGACCTCTATAGCGCATTTTGGAAGTTCGATCAGCATCTTTGGGGTCAATAGGTCACCTCCGGGAGCCTTTTTTGGTTTTAGCCCTCTTATGACTTTTTCGATTTCGTTCGGCCGGAATGGAGGTGCGGCTGGCTGAGGGGAGGACTCTGGCTGAATTACTGGCAGGAGGAATGAATTTGAGGCTGGGTTTGGCTGGAAGACACTTTGGAGATGTGTGGCGAATGTTTCAGCTCGGTCTTCGTTGCTGCGAGCCCAGCATCCCGAAGAGTTTCTTATCGGGGTGGTCGTTTCAATTGGGGCACTAAGATTTGGGTGGGCCCTCCACAGGGGGTACTTTGTGCTTGTTGGCGAGAGATTCTGGATGTACCTCAGCTGTGCATTTTCTTCCTGTTGGTGAAGAGCCTGGTCGAGTGATCGGGTTGCTTCCTTAAGGCGTTGTTTTGAAGCTGGTGATCTGCTGTTTTGCCAATCACGACGCGTGCGCCTCTTTTCTCGCACGAGCTGTTCGATTTGCTGATTAGATTTGAAGTGTTTGTTTCGGTCTACTTCTTTCCTATGAGGAGTAGAGATTTTAGCTGCCGCAACGAGTACTTCTTCCAGGGCGCTCGTAGTGTAGTCGATGTCCGATTCCATGTTAAAATCCGGGGCGAGTTCTATGTGGGCACTCACGTACTTTTTGTATTTTAGCCAGTTTGTTTTTGTCGTCGTCAGACTGAAGGGGTGTTCGGTTATTTCTGGGCTTTGAAGAAGCGTTAGAAGCACAGGCGAGTGGTCTGATGATAAGTCCGAGACTGCTTTGGCACTTATTAGATTGCGAGGTATGTTTTTTGTCACTGCAAAATCAATAAGGTCTGGGAGCTTTCGTGAGACTGTTGGCCAGTATGTGGGACTTCCAGGGGAAACGTAGTCCAGTTTATTTTTCACATTTATAATTGCATTGTACAATTGTCTTCCTTTGGGAGTCACTAGACGTGATCCCCAGTGCGTATGTTTGGCGTTGTAGTCTCCTGCGGCTATAAATCGATCCCCAAGTGAATTGTAGAAGTCCATAAATTGTCCTTCCGAGATTGAGAAGCGAGGAGGGCAGTAAACGGCAGCAATTGAAAGGATTCCGTTGCTTGACTGAATTTGTATCGATGTGGCCTGCAAGAAGTTTGTTGCAAACCTTTTGTGAAAATGGTGTTTAATTCGTTCTCTGATTAGAACTCCAGTTCCGCCGTGGGCTTTCCCATCTGGATGATCTGTGCGGTAGATTGTGTAGCCTCTTATATGAAAGTTGTATTTGCTTGTAAGATGCGTTTCCACCAGTAGCATAACGTCAATATGGTTTTCGGTTTATTAAATTAATTGTTTTTTATTTATAAATTTTTCCTTGATTCATACTTTTCAAACTTTCCTCATTACCTTCACGCCGTTGGCACCTCCTCGCACCCGGAAGCATATGGCTCCAACTTGCGCCATGACACACCACCTTCCGGTGCGTCCGCGCCGCCTCTCAACCTCCGTCGCCACCCTCGCACAGAGCTCCGGCGGCCAGTCTGATTCTGGGACCTCGACGCCTCCATCCGACGCTGACCTCATCAACACCGGCCTCATTGGCCGCTCCTCCGGGCACGAGTACTGCCGGCCCAGCGCCGGCTTCCTCGGTGTTGGCCACACCCTCGGCCCCTTCGTCCACGGCTCCTCCTCCTTGTCCTCCTTCCTTGGGCGTGGCGTAGGTGGTGCCGCAGGCCACGTCGTCTCCTGCTGCCTCTTACTGGCGGCCGTTGCCACTTCCCTTTCCTTCGGTCGTTCCGATCGAGGGCGTGGTGTTGGTGGCACCGCGGGCCACCGCGTTGCTGGCCGGGTCCTCTTCGTGGCTTCCCTCCTTTTCGTGACCTCCACCAGCCGCCTTGCCCGTCGCAGCCGCATCCTCCTTGACATCGCCCTCCTCATGGCTCTCTCCCGTCCATCTCTCATTATATCCTTCCACTACCTGGCGATCTCCTCGCACATCTCCTGTGCTTTTTGGGCCCTCTTCCTGGCCGTATCCCAGATGGTGACCATCGCCTCCTTTCGCTGGCGGCACCTCTGGGATCTCCTTCGGAGCTCCAGCATCTCGCTCCGGCGCCGCTCCTCCACAGTGGCGCGACCGACTGGTATGTGCCTCCGTCCTCCTGCTGCCCGTTGTATCGCCCACTCCGTCCTCATCCTTCTCCCGTTCCAGGTAAGATCGCCGACCACTTCCAGGTCGCTCTCGTCAGACGAGACGATCATTGTTGCTTCTGACTTGTTGGACATGTTGCTCCGCTGATTAGAATTTTTTGAATAGACCGTGCTCCTCCCAGCCGCCGCCTTTTATAGCACATCCAACTCCCGCTACTGGATATGCCCCGTTACTGTTCCGTGACTGGACCTGTTAAGGCTCCCGTGTGTCCCGTTTCCCACTGTGCAGTCCTCTTGTACACTTGTGTGGGTTAAGTGTTGCTGTTCTATTCCTCTTTCGCCGGTGATCCCATGTCTTGGCACTTCAGCTCACTCACGTGTGCCCTCTTCTCTTTGTTGGTTCTTCCGTGCCGTATGATGACAATTACCGGAGAAACGAAATTGACGACCGTGTAGGGCCCATCGTACCGTGGCGCTAGTTTTGCTGCGAATCCCTCTGCCGCCTTCGACAAATTGTGCTCCTTTGCCCACTTTGTTTCGCCGACCTTTGGGATCCACTTCCGTCTCCGTAAATTATAATGCCTCGCCTGGTCCTGGGCCGCCCTCTCCATGTTCCTCCGCACTATTTCGAAGAAGACTTCCTTCAACTTCGTCGCGTTCTCCGTGGGCGTTCCTTGCCCAACTCCTGTACCAAAGCGTTTTCGTCGAACAACGCTCTTGGCATCCTTGGCTCCCTGCCCTGCGTAACAAAGCAAGGCGAATATCCTGTCGACTCTGACACTGCCGAGTTCACTGCCAGCATGAGCAGTGCTCGTCCCAAGTCCTCTGGTCCTCCCCAGCGAACTGGGCGATCATCGTTTTGATTGTTCTATTCGCCCTTTCTGTTGGATTTTCTTGGGGCGTATATGGTGCGGTGATCTGGTGGCGCACGCCAAGCTCCCCGAGGAACTTCTTAAAGCTGCGGCTGGTGAATTGTACGCCGTTATCCGTTACCATCACCTTCGGAACTCCATACCGAGCGACAGTCCTTTCTCTGATTGCCTTTTGCAGTGCCTCCGTAGTTGCTTTCTGCAGTGGCACTATCTCCGTCCACTTCGAAAACCGGTCCATCATTACCAAAACCATTGTATTCCCGTGTTTAGATCTTGGCAATGGACCCACGAAGTCCGCACACACCGTTGCCCATGGCTCTTCCGGGACCTGTGTCAGCATTTGTCCTGCTGCTTGCATCTGGCATGGTTTGTATTTTAGGCAAGTTTCGCATCTCCTGACATATTTCCGGATGTCTCTTTGCATCCCTGGCCAGAAGTACCTGGCGGCCACTCTGGCTATCGTCTTCCTCACGCCTAGGTGTCCTGCCGCCGGTGCGTCATGGTTCTCTTTGAGGACCTTCTGCCACTTCCTCGCTTCCTGCTCTATGCGGAACGTGGCGGTACATCAAGCCGCCCTCTTCGACGTAGTCCGGGAATTTTTGCGGGCTTGCCTTCATTTTCTCCTTAACGCGTTTATCCACACGCACTCTTGGACTTCCAGATCCACGGTTCTTCTCAACTGCTCCAACACCGGCTGGCGAGATAGCGCGTCGGCGACCACGTTCAGCTTACCCTTCCTGTAGCTGATGACGTAGTCATACTGCTGTAACTCGAACACCCACCTCCCTATTCTTCCAAGCGGACTCTCGAGGTTGTTGAGCCACTTCAGTGCCAAATGAGGGCCTCATTTGCCGGATCGCCCATACTATGGCTAGGCACTCCTTCTCCATTGCCGAGTAATTTTTTTTCAGCTCCAATCAGCGTTCGACTAGCGTATGCGATTACTCGTTCGCCCTCCGCGGTGTCCTGGGTCAGGACCGCTCCGACGCCGTAGTCGCTTGCGTCCGTTTGCAGCACGAACCTTTTCTCGCACGCCAGTACTGGATCTTCCAGTACTGGAGATCGTTCGAGGGCTTCGCGATTTCTGTGAAATCTGGGACGAATCGCCGATACCATGACGCCATCCCTATGAACTGTCGTACTCCCTTGACATTTGTCGGGGGTTGCAGCTCTGTAATGGCAGCGACCTTCCCCGGATCCATGCCGATCCCTTGGCTCGTTATTCTATGTCCCAAGTATAGCAGTTCCTGCCTGAAAAAGTGACATTTTTCCGTGTTTATCCGCAGGTTTGCTGCTTTCAACTTTCTGAACACTTCTCTTAGGTTCGCCATGTGTTCTTCCTTGGTGCGTCCGATCACGATGATATCGTCCTGATACGCAAAGGCATGTGGAGCCGAGTCCGGCCCTATGACCTGGTCAAGGGCCCTTTGAAATGTTGCCGAGGCTGAGTGCAACTCGAACGGCATTACCTTCCATTGGTACAGACCCTTCCCTGAAACGGTGAAGGCGGTGTACTTTCTGCTTCCTTCCTCCAGAGGGATCTGCCAATACCCGTCCTTCAAGTTGAGGCTGCTGAAGAATCTGGCTTCCCTTAGTTGCTCCAATATGAAATTTATTCGTGGCATTGGGTACGCATCTTTTACTGATTTTGCGTTGATTTGCCGGAAGTCCACGCACATTCTCCTCCGTCATTTTCTTTACCATTACAATGGGTGAGCTGTATGCGCTATTCGAGGGCTCAATGCATCCCTTTTCCAACAGCTCTTCCACTTTTGAGTTTATTTCCCCCTCTATTTTCGGGTTTTTGGGGTAATATCGCTGTTTTATAGGAATGTCGTCCTTCATGGCGATCCGCGTGCTGCAACAGCTCGCTGACGACGAAGAGTCGAAGTATCCGCAGGCAAGCCAAGTTATCCGGCAGTTTATGTACGTTGATGACGTTCTCGCGGGGGCAGACTCCAAAACTGAAGCCCAAGCTTCGATTCGGGAGCTGAAAGGGGCCCTAGAGTCAGCAGGGTTCCCAATTAGGAAATGGACGTCGAATAACAAGGCAATCCTGGCCGACATTCCTGGCCGAGCTGACTTTCTCGACATCGATGCAGAGAGCACGGCCAAGACACTCGGCGTGCGGTGGAAAGCGACGACTGATGAATTCTTTTTTGTCCCGCCAGAATTGACTTCCGGCTCGGTTTTCACAAAGCGCTAAGTCCTCTCCCAAATTGCCAAATTGTTCGATCCAGCAGGTTGGCTCGCTCCTTTCATTGTTCGGGCAAAAATGTTCATGCAAGACATTTGGCTTCTGGATCTAGGGTGGGATGACGCCCTCCCTCAAGATTTCTGTCAGCGATGGGTTGACTTCCTAAAGAATTACTCGGTGCTCGATCAGATTCGTGTTCCTCGATGGGTCGCGTTCCGACCACACCTCAGAAGAAGGCGTACGGCGCCGCAATTTACGTTCGTATCGAAATCGGGTCCACGGTAATAGTGACCCTGCTGACTGCAAAGACTCGAGTGGCCCCAGTTAAGACAGTTTCGCTCCCTCGACTAGAACTGTGCGGTGCCTTGTTGATGTCCGAGATGGCCACCGCCGTTCTGCCACAAATGCCAGGGGCCGCGTCTGCCCTATACTGTTGGACCGACTCGACTATTGTCCTCGCGTGGCTGCGTAATCCAGCGTGCCAGAACACAACGTTCGTGGCCAACCGGGTGACCAAGATCACCCAGTTCACCGACGTGCAGAAATGGACACATGTCCGCTCCGAGCACAACCCTGCGGATCTCGCTAGCCGGGGCGTAGCTCTCCAAGATCTTGCAGATAACCAGTTGTGGTGGTACGGTCCTGACTGGCTGCAGAGGCCTCGCAGCGACTGGCCCACTCAAGGCAATGATGCCCCCGCGACTGAACTCGAGAAGCGAGCAGTCGAGGTCCATGTCGCGAAGGCGCCCCCCGAAGATCTCCTTGAGCGGTTTTCCACGGTTTTCCGCTTTCAGCGGTTTTTCCTTGCCTATGTTGATCGGTTCATCCAACGCGCGCGGAAGATTTGATCCTCGTTCGACGTCGGCTGAACGTCTTCTAGTTTCCGTCACTCAGCGCAGACACTTCGTCTCTGAGATGGGCTGCTTAAGCGAAAAGCGTCCAATATCGGCATCCAGTCCGATTCCAAATCTGAACCTTTTCGTGGATTCGCAAGGCCTTATGAGAGCCTGCGGCCGGGTCACGTCCTCTGAGCTTCTCCAATATGACGAACGGCACCCTATTATCCTTCCGTACGACTGTCATCTGTCTCGACTCCTGGTTCATTTTACACATCGCATCACGCTGCACGGTGGCAATCAGCTGATGATCCGTCTGATCCGGACCAAATTCTAGATTCCAAGGGTGAAGAATTTGGTCAAGTCCGTCGTCTATTTTTGTATGGTATGTGTCATCCATAAGAAGAAGTTTCAGACGCAACTCATGGGAGAGCTACCCAAGGAACGGACGTCCTTCTCGCGCCCATTCACGTACACCGGTGTGGATTATGTCGGTCCTTTCGAGATAAAAAACTATACGGGGAGGGCCTGTCTCATCACAAAGGGTTATGTGTTGGTGTTTGTGTGCTTCTCCACTAAGGCCATCCATTTAGAGCCTACGTCGGACCTTACGACCGAGAAATTTCTGGCGGCTTTCGCACGGTTCGTGTCCCGGAGAGGATGCCCCCGTCAAGTGCAGTCCGACAACGGGAAGACCTTTGTGGGATCCCGCGATTTTCTCCAGAGCCTAAAGGGGGCTGTGACCGGTGCCTATAGCCACCAGAGGCTTCTCATTCTACAAGTCCAGGCTTCTACAAGTCCACCGCCACGCGGAAACACACCTTTGAGGAGCTGGCTATTCTCCTGGCGAAAATCGAGGCGTGCCTGAATTCGCGGCCACTCGCGCCAATGTCCGAAGACCCTGCTGACCTGCTGGCTCTTACACCCGGGCACTTTCTTGTGGGAGGCCCACTTCTCGCCACGGTCGAGCCCGAGATAAAGGGAGACACCAATTCCATCATCAATCGCTGGCAACACCTCAAGGCGCTTCAGCTGCAATTTCGGCTCCGATAGAAGGAGGAGTACCTCAAGGAGCTCCATAAGAGAAACCAGTGGCGAGCCCCTACGAGGGACCTCCGCTTTGGGGATATGGTCGTCATCAAGGAAGACAACCTTCCGTCCAATGAGTGGCGTTTAGGCAGGGTTGACGCGGTGTATCCCGGCTCCGATGACCATGTCCGCGTGATCGACATCCGTACCGCGCGAGGTCTCGTAAGGAGGCCCGTTGCTAAGGTCGTGCTTCTTCCGTTGGACGCGTCCGCCTACCCACAGTAATTAACATTTCTTCCGCTCCAATGTTCCAAAAAACTAGTTTCGTCACTAACTCTTACCTATCAGAACACTAGGGGGCTTCGTAGCAAACTCCCTAAACTATATTCTGATAGTTCTTCCTTCGCATCCCACATGATAGCCTTTACAGAAACTTAGTTAAAGCCGGAGATCTTATGCTCCAATTTTTTTCCAGGTAAGTACACCACTTTTAGACGAGATCGACCTCAGCGAAGGGGGGGTGGAGTCCTCATTTCGGTAGACTCTACTGCTGCTTCTGAAGAGGTGAAATCCCAAGAGTTTGGTGACATAGAATTTATTTGCGTTAAAATCACTATGTCCGTGAAATCTTTATACATTACATGTTCATATATACTAGAGGTCTGCATGAATAGCTAAAAAAGGACATTCAAATGCACAACGTTGAAAATGAATTGAGTGAGATAGAATGCTGAGACGAAAATTAATGAATGAGTGAGTGCGACTGTGTAGGTCTGACTCGCACAACATTTGGGGCATGAAAACCGAATTGAATGAGTTAGAGTTACAGTTCGCATTCGAATTGTTTTGAATGCATTCTAGAATGTACGATACAACTATGCATATTTGCCTGTTTTTTTAGACGCTGATAATAAAATAATTCAAAAGTGAACTAAGTCATTAATTTTTTTTCCAGAAATATTCATTATTAAGCTGTATATTTTATTTTAGATATTTTACTTATATGAATGTAAAAATATTTTCAATATTTATTAATAAACCCCTTTCCAGCACAATTTCGCTGCTAAAAAAATTTTGTAAAATAATTTAATTTTGAAAAACTTAAGAAAACTAAAAAAAAAACACTAAGAAAATAATAATATCAGTTATAACCATAAGTAAAAAACACTTTCATCATAATTCACCTTTCGGTCATTATTAAAGAAGTATTAAAGAAGCGTTTTGCGCAACAGAAGAAAATAAATGAATGCATAGAGTATGTTAAAAACCATTCGAGACATTCGGCTGCATGCCTTATTCCAAAGGCACTCTTTTTACTTCCCACCCCAACTCACTCTGTTTCAAAGCAAGAGAATGCCCATGAGTTACAATGCTCTCTCACTCTCTCACTCCCTTTCACTCAATTCGTTGTGTCTCTTGCACTCATTCATTCTATTCCATTCGGATGTATTCCATGGCTGCGGCAATAAGAATGTATTCCTGCAGACCTCTAATATATACCGCCTATGTCTGAACCGCCTACATATTGGCAGCATTTGTCCGCTGTTCGACACGTCTTTAATCTAATGACGGATCGTGACCAACTTGTAGCGGTGGGCGACTTTAATATTCCAGAATTTAAGTGGTCCAACGTCGATAACTCACCATCTTTGTCACTTATCACTCACCATGACTTCACCGCGGGCATGTTTGACATGTCCCTAGGTCAGATTAACCATGTTAGAAATTCGTTAGGTCGGCTTTTAGACTTATGCTTTGTATCTGATCCTGATGGTACCGCTCTCTCCAGAGCTTTTCCCCTTTCAACTCCAGAGGATCCTTATCACCCCACGCTCTATCGGTCTCTATCGAAACTATTCCTGATATCGATCAGATGTCTCTATGCGAGGAAAATAAGATTCGCTGCTTCCGTAAAGCTGATTTTCAGAAACTTAATAGCCTTATTGATACATACGATTGGTCCGATATTCTGGAATGCACTGATCTTAACGTCACTTTAGAAAAATTTTACTGTACTTTAAATAAATGTTTTGACTCCTGTGTGCCATGGAAATATCCGTCCGCTTCAACAAATCCTCCTTGGTTTACAAGGTGCCTCACTAACTTAAAAAATAAAAAAAATAAGCTTTTACTTAAATATAAAAAAACCTGCAGAAGTGTTGATTTCTCAAGATACCTACTAGCTCGATCGAATTTTACCGTGCTAACGCGGAATATTATAGGAATTATATTGACCGCTGCCGGATACAATTTACTCAGGATCCAAAGCAGTTTTATAATTTTGTAAACACTAAGCGTAAACACGTATCTTTTTCACCCCTGCTTACGTTTGAAAATTCCTCTGCGACCTCTGATCAGGCCATTGCCGATCTATTCGCAGAATTTTTTCAAACAACTTATTCTCCGCCTAATTTGACAGATCAGCCTTACGAATATAACATTCAAGCAGCAAATCTTATTTTCTGTCCGTTTTTTTCTGAGAACAACTTATTGTCTGGTCTTTTAAGGGTAAAACCCATATTCGCCAGGCCCCGACGGAGTACCAGGCTGTGTGCTAAAATACTGCGCCAGGGCTCTGTGCAAACCTCTTCTAAGACTTTTCAACTTATCTTTGGAAACCTCGATTTTTCCCCATAAGTGGAAGGAATCATTCATAATTCCCCTACATAAAAAAGGAAAAAAGTCCGAGGCTGGCAACTAAAGGGGCATCTCTAAGTTGTCGGCAATTCCAAAGTTATTTGAAAAATTAATTACCCCTAATTTGCAACACCTTGTCTCTTCGATTATCACTCCTTGTCAGCATGGCTTTATTAAGCGTCGCTCCACCACCACAAACTTATTGGAGTTGACATCCTTTGTCATAGATGGCTTTTGTAAGGGATATCAAACCGATGTAATTTACACAGACTTCAAAAAAGCATTTGATTCAGTTAATCACTCACTTTTGTTGAGTAAACTGAATATGCTGGGTTTTCCTATAGACCTCTTAACGTGGATCTCCAGCTACTTAGATGGAAGAACACAAAGAGTCTTATTTAAAAACATACAGTCCCGTCTGGTCCGTGCTACATCTGGCGTCCCTCAAGGAAGTCATCTTGGCCCGTTATTATTTACGCTTTTTATAAACGACTTGCCCCCTGCTTTAACGAACTCTCTAGTTCTTATGTATGCAGATGATGTAAAGCTTTTCTTCAGTACAAATCCATCTCTGCCCAATGCAGTCTTCAGTCTGACCTTGATAACTTTCAAAAATGGTGTTTAGCTAATGATCTAATACTTAATGGATCCAAATGCAAACATATGTCTTTTTATCGTTCTTGCCCTTTGCAAGCTACTTATTCTATTAATGGGATTGCCTTAGAAAAATTAACCCAGGTTAATGATCTCGGCATCCTATTAGACATCAAACTTAAATTTGCCGACCATATTTCCTTAATGGTTAATAAGGCTAAAGGAGTCCTTGGTTTTATCAAAAGGTGGTCAAAAGAATTTAATGACCCCTATATAACCAAAACATTATTTATTTCCTTGGTCCGTCCTATACTAGAGTACGGTTCATGTGTCTGGAGTCCCCAATATGGAGTACATAAGGACCGCATAGAATCCGTACAAAAGAACTTTTTAATATTTGCACTTAGAGGTCTATACTGGGATGCAAATCTTCAGCTTCCAGCCTACAGTAGCAGACTTTTACTTATAAACTTACCTACCTTAACAAATCGTAGGACAATGCTCGGTGTAGTTTTTCTGCATAACCTTATTAATGGGGATGTAGATAGCCAGCATTTTTTAACACGCTTAAATTTTAACATTCCTATTAGAAGGACTTGAAACTTTAGTCCTCTGTTCCTTAGCCGTTGTAGTTCGACATATGCACTGCACGACCCTTTTAGGGTATTATGTTCGAACAACAATAGTCTCTACTCTATTACATCTCTTTCCCGTCCCTCTAATTTAAAATATAGAATTTTAAATTTTCTTACTTACTCCTCCTAGCTTAATAAATTACAAATAGCTTAATATATACTAACAAATCGTTTCTCGAGCACCCCTCGGTCGTCTGGGCCTTTAAGCTTTATGATGAATACAGGAATGCTAGCTGATGCTCTTATTGATGCGCAAGCCATTTCCAAATTCTGAAAGAACGCGAAAAAAAAAAAAAATGTTCCTGTCCATTAAGCTGTCTTGTTGCTCTGCCCGTAGTTCCAAACCTTCATTTACACCGATTCTGATAATGTTATTTGTTCCTTCACCATATTTCCGTCAGCCATAGTCAACACGATGTCGCCACGCCCACGCAACACCCAATCGCTGGAGAGCAGATGTACTCGAGGTATTCAATCCTACCGTTGCCGAGTCTGCAATGAATTCCACGCCTTGAAGAAGTGTCGGCGCTTCCTACGCCTTAGTGCCGAGAAGCGGCTCCGAGCGGTTCTCGTGAACCGTTATTGCTCGAGCTGCCTGGCCCACGAGCACTCCGACGGATCCTGTCGGCGGGGTGACGGTTGTAAGACGTGTGGTCAGGATCACCACACGCTGCTGCACCTCGTGGAGAAGCCGCGGGCTCGGCGCAAGAGGAGCACCGGTCACGGAGCGCGGGAGACAGGACACGGAGTGTCTCGTCTGGCGCCCGGCCGTCATCCGCCAACTCCCGGCGCGGTTCGGGTGCTCCTCGGCCTGGGTCCGTAACTTTCCGGCATTCCCAACCCGATGCACGGTCACCGACGTCCCGCCACTCGTCGATACATCCTCGGCATTCTTCCGCCACTCATCGGTTGCCGACCACCGCTCATCCGCCCGCGTCATCCGCACCTAGGCAATGTTCCGCCTCTCGTCGAGGGCCCCCGCAGGACGCGGTCGCTGCGCCCACCCTCTCGTCGCTGCTGCAGCGGAACAGCGTCAACGTGCTGCCGACTGCACTAGTGCGGATAGACACCGGGACCCGGAGCTTCGACACGGGGGCCTTCATCGACCCATGCACGCCCTCGAGCTGCATCGACGCCTCGCTCGCTGCGTGTTTCCGGCTGCCCACTACCAGCGTGGGGGACGAATAGGTGTGTTCCGCCACCGTGCGGTCAAAGACCGATGGTAGCGTTCGGCTGGAGGTCATTTTTAAGATTGAGCCTCACGTGCGAGTTCGTACGCCGTCCCGGGAGCTGAGCGAGGCGGTGTGTGCCCAATGTTTGCAAGGGGAAACCCGAGCGATTGCAAGGGGGGCGGAATGTTTAGGTGAGGGGCCGTAGTGCCGCTCAGCTGAAGAGCGCATCCGCACACGCCACTCTGTGCACTCTCTCTCGCTCGTTGGTTGTCGTCGATCGTCTCTTTTTGTACTAGTTTAAGTTATCAATCTCTTGTAAGCAGCCCAATAAAGCTGACCGCGTTATATTCACTGGAAGACGCCCCCGACTTTTTAATTCAACATTTCAACATTTCGGGAATCCTTTGCGGTAGCAACGCCCCCTACACACGTACAAATAATCGACAATGAGAGTTACGTCAAACAAATCGTGTAAGTAGTTCAGTGCAGTGGGGAAAAACGCAAACATCTTTAAAATTTGTGTGTATGCGTAGCAGAAAAAAACAATGGAAGCGAAACATTCACTGAGCATAACAAAAGTTTTTTTTCATTTCATTATACCCTTGCAGAGGGTATTATAATTTTGGTCAAAAGTGTGCAACGCAGTGAAGGAGACATCTCCGACCCTATAAAGTATATATATTCTTGATCAGGATCACCTCCTGAGTTGATATGAGCATGTCTGTCTGTCCGTCTGTCCGTCTGTCCGTCTGTCTGTCCGTCTGTCTGTTTCTACGCGAACTAGTCTCTCAGTTTTAAAGCTATCGTCTTGAAACTTTGCACACACCCTTCTTTCCTTTGCACGCAGTATATAAGTCGGAACGGCCCGGATCGGCCGACTATATCCTATAGCTGCCATATAACTGATTGATCGGAAATGGTATAACTTTGGTGTTTTTAGAGTTAGAGAGTTCAAATTTGACATGTGAGCTATTTTTGGCAAAACATTACGTCATGCCAAATTTCATAAGGATCGGCCGACTATATCCTATAGCTGCCATATAACTGAACGATCGGAAATGACCCAACTTTCGTGTTTTTGAAGATAGAAAGCTGGAACTTAGTACAGATTTAATTCTTGGTCAGTTGATCCAACCTACCAAATTTCATTAGGATCGGCCGACTATATCCCATAGCTGCCATATAACTGAACGATCGGAAATGGTATTTGGTAGAAATATCAACTTTCGTATTTTTGAAGATAGAAGTTTGGGACTTTTTTTAGATTTTGTATTGTAATAAATTGGATTATATATTCCTATTCCCATAAGGATCGGCCAACTATATCCGATGTTTGCGATATATATCCGGTTTTAACTGCAAGGGTATATAAACTTCGGCTCCGCCCGAAGTTAGCTTTCCTTTCTTGTTTTTCGTTTATTCCAAAGTTGGAATGCGCCCAAAAATGGTGTATTTTAATTTAACGAAAGCTTTGCTAGCAAAAGTTCTTAACCAAATAAAAAACTACGCTTCCCTATCTATATTTTCTATGGAGAAACTTTTTCGAACCCAATTTCTGAGTAAATTTTTTCTTGTGGAAACATTTGATTTTTAAGTTTTGGCTGTCAAATGAGTCAAAATGAGAGCAAGTAAGAGAGCTTCAAAAAAATGAAAGTGCTCACACTGTCAGTGTGCCGGCAGCGCTGCGACAGAATTTCCTACCCCATGCACGCACTCTATGGAAAATGAGAGTTTTCTCCCCACTGAACTAGAGTTACTTTTGATTCGCAAACGACAACAAAACGATAATTTTGTATTCGATAGATCAAAAACAGATTGTTTACGAGACTTTTATGATATCTTTACCGAAACGATTTTAACAACATAAAATATCCAAAAATAATTGTACTATTTAATATTACAGTTGCCCAGTAAAAGATATTGTAAAAGGCTCGGAGTAGCCAAACTTTGCTGCGATAGCTTAGCAAGTTTCATTCCTATGGTATGGGGGTGAGGACGACAAAGGCCGCATATGTAGGTGACGAACTTCAGGTGCTCTGATACACTTCATTTTTACTATACCCTTGATAGAAGATAAAAGCTTTAGATTTTGTTTTCAAATAAATTGGTTCTTTTATAATATTCTCATCAAGACGGGCCAACTGAATCCGATTTTGCGGTATAGGGTATAAGCTGCAAGGGTATAAAAACTTCGGCCCCGCCCTAAGTTAGCTTTCTTTTCTTGTTATACATGCATTTACAATGCATTCTTCCTTTTTTTCGTATGATATTTTTTTAATTTTATTTGCCATTCCATTCCATTTAGTTTTAGTCCAAAATGTATGCACATTTGAAGTCCCATTTTGCTTATAATATTTTTTGTGGCCGATAAAAATAGTCGGACAAGGCGATGCCACCTGAGGGACTTGGAAGGCCCCAGTGATGCTACCTCAGGATGAACAGGGAAATTTGAACCTCGGTCCAGGAAGAAGAGCCATGGCTAATGGATTTTTTCTTTCCAGACCGACCATACCCGTGTATCCGGATAAGAAAGGCAGCCCTGACTGGAAAACAAATTGGGCCTGGCGATTTTTTCTTTTATTCCGAGGTTAATAATGCCCAGGCCTTGCAACCCGCATATTCTTTTATTAAAGCTAACTGTCCTCCCTTTGTTTTTGGGACATTAATTCGTTCGTTCAGCGTGGGCCGCAGTTGCCCTAAAATCTGAAAAAAAAACAAAATGTAGACCCGCTCTCTTAGACGAAGACACCCCTCCACAAGACATATTAAATAAGCGGCCAAACAATATACCTTGAAAAAAAGGGTGGCAAAAATCGCTGTTTGATTATTGTGGGAGTTTTAGAGTTGTATAATGTCCAATAGATCTTTGTGTTTGTTGGATATAAGCGGTCTAGTGGGAAGGGTTAGGGGAGCCACGGCCCTGGATGAGCTAGCCGGAGCCAGACCCATGCCCATAGGCGGACCGTAGGACCAGAAATTGGTCATAACGATATGGCTATATCCTCCATAAGAGAAACATCTACTTTATTAGCCCAAATAGCATGTCAATTTATGTATTCAATTCAATTTATAACAGTAAGGATCGTGGTTGATTATTAATTCCAAATGCGACATCAGCATTGGCAAGAGTACAAATACAGATTTGGGCACGAGGAATCAAGAAATTTTACTGTAATACATAAATAGAATTTTGTTTAGGACTTGATAAAAAAAATATAAGTAAAGGGTGGAAATCCGATGGCTGTGTATAGAACAATGGGAGGCAAACTCTCATTTTCAATAGCACGCGTGCATAGGGTAGGAAATTCTGCCGCCGCGCTGCCGGCACACTGACAGTGTGAGCACTTTCAAATTTTTTTAAGAAGCTCCCTTATTCATGATACAAAGTCATTTTTTTGCTTGGCCACTTATAGGTTAAAGTTTTGAAAAAAAAAATCGACTTTCAGTTTGACAAGTAGGCACGCACAGAAATTAGGGGACCAAACCCCGAACGATTCGTTACCCGAATGGACTACCTTGTATAATTGTATCATGCCCTTATTTGCTCTCATTTTGACTCATTTCATTTCATTTTTTGACCCTCCCAGTTCCATCAAAATCAAGCCGCCTTCGAAAAAGAATGCTTATTCTAATTTTGGAGAAATGAAGAGGAAGACTGCTAAAAAAACTCATTATGGAAGACGAACCAACCACCAGCGAAGCAGCCAGAGCTGCATTTAAAGCTAATATTGAAAAAACTATTATGAAATTCTATCTGATTTAGACGATGAAGATCGTGTCAGCGACATGGAGGTTGACGGTATGAAGAAAAAAGATGACAAGAAGACCAAGCGATCTGCGGAAAAAACGGCGAATATCATCAAACCGCCCCCAATTTTTATCCCGGACGTATCCAGCATCAAGGGCCTCTCCAAAGACATTTCCCGCCTCTTAGGCGAGGATGTTGAAGTGACCTACAAGGCAAGCACTAACAACACAATTCGCGTCATGACTCCAGACAAGGATACTTACTCAACTCTGAAAAAGTTCCTGAGCAAAAATAACCATCGATACCACACATTCCAGCCCCGAGACGAGCGCGCTTATCGGATCGTCGTTAAAGGCCTCCACTTCTCCACCGACCCGGAGGATATTAAGGTGGGTTTCAGCAGCCATGGACACAAAGTCAGGGATATACACAATCCTACGCAAAAAGGTACAAAGAAGCCACTAAACATTTTCTTTATTAACCCTGAGCCAGTCAAAAACAATAAGGAGGCCTTTCAAGTCAAGCGGCTATGCAGCTCGGTGGTTACGGTTGAGCCACCAAAAAAATTCGACGATGTGCCCTAATGCCATCGCTGCCGGGGCTTCGGTCACACGAAACGGTACTGCCATCTGGAGTACAGATGCGTAAAGTGTGGTGATAGGCACCCATCGTCCGAATGCACCAAAATCGCCAGTGAACCAGCCGTCTGCCTCCACTGCGACGGATCACACGCGGCCTCTTACAAGGGCTGTCCGGCCTACAAAAAGGCAAAGAGCACGATCGCCCCCAAGCAGACTGCCCCAAGACGCCAGCAATCTCAATTCAGCAAAATTAATCCTATGTTTGAGCGCATGATGGAGAAGGTCTTGAGCCAAATAGCCCAAATGATGGCCACCGTTTGCAAATCCTTATGCATACGCAATTAGATATAACCATATGGAATGCTAACGGCCTGGTAAAAAGAAGGCCAGAGGTCGAGCTTTATTGCAAGACCCACAAAGCAGACGTTCTCCTCATATCAGAAACGCATTTTACCAACAGATCATACTTGACTATTAGAGGATACGACCTCATTGCCGCTAACCACCCGAACCGTAGAGGTCGCGGGGGCGCGGCCATCCTTATTCGCAGCTGCATCAAGTATGAGGCACTTCCAGCCATGTGCGAAGACTGGGTGCAATGTGCCCAAATTAAAATCTCCACTACCAACGGTGACATAACAATCTGCAGCATATTGCCCCCCCAGGCACAACATCCACGAACAGGAATTCGGCTTGCTACTGGATTGCCTCGGCCCCAAGTTCAAAATCGGAGGGGACTTTAATGCTAAACACCCCTGGTGGGGCTCCAGGATTACGAACCCAAAGGGCTCGGCCCTATACAGGCAGATTCAGTCCCGAAACTTGAGCTGTCACGCAACCGGTGCACCCACTTACTGTCCTACGGATCCCCACAAAATCCCAGATGTCCTAGACTTCGCCATCTCCGGAGGACTGGATTCTGCCGGAATTCAAGCGAGAGAAGTAGAAGACCTCTTCTCGGACCACAGCGCCTTTGCCGTGTCACTTTTCACCCCAGCCTTGCTCAGGTCAGCCCGCAAAAAGCTGATCTACAAGACAACAGACGTTGACAAGTACCAATCTTACCTGTACAACGTTACCGACCCCAGCCCGACACTTGACTCCCCGGTTGACATCGACACCGTTGTAGAAGAGTTAACAGCCCATATTGAGGCGGCAGCTTCTGAAGCAGCGCCAAGGCCCTCCAACCGCCCAAGAGCCACTGACAGGGACATCCACTTTTGGAGCCCAGAAGTCGAAGAACTCAAACTTGAAAAGCGACGACTCCGAAGAGTGTGGATACTCTCGAGGAATCCTTTGGAAAAAACCGCCTTCAATAGAGCGACCAAATGTCTGACAGAAACGCTGGCAAGACTAAGAAAGCAGGCCTTTGACGGGTTCGTCGAACAACTTGAGCCAGGCGACCCTCAACATAACTTATGGCGAGTCACCAAATCTATCAGACAGCCGCTGAAAAGGATCCCACCTGTACAAAGAACCGACGGCAGCTGGTGCAGATCGGAGATGGACAGGGCCAACGCTTTCGCCGAACACCTCGAAGGTGTCTTTACGCCTTTCGATCGCTGCTCACCGGAGGATGATGCTGAAACTGCCCGTCTGCTAGTCGAGCCTTCCAGGGACGCCGATTCAATACCACCAGTGACTGAGGAGGAAACAGCTGAGCTCATAACTGTCATGAACAACAACAAGTCCCCGGGCGATGATGGTATCAAGGCAATTGCATTAATAATGTTACCACCTCCAAGCATTCAGCTAATTATGAGGATCTATAATAGATGCTTGGAGATAGGGTACTTTCCGTCCACATGGAAACGTGCCCAGGTAACTATGATACCTAAGCCCGGGAAACCCGAAGCGAACCTTTCGTCCTACCGACCAATAAGTTTGTTACCAATGCTCTCCAAAATACTGGAACGAGTGTTTTTAAGCAGAGCACTGCCAGTATTTGACGAGGCTGGACTGATCCCTGACCACCAGTTTGGCTTCAGGCGGCGATACGGTACCCCAGAGCAGTGCCATCGGGTGGTGCAGTGCATCCTGGACGCATTTGAAACCAAGAAGTACTGCATGTACTGAAGTACAAGCAGGCGTTCGACCGAGTCTGGCATTCCGGTATTCTTTATAAATTAAAGACTGGCCTACCCCGACCATACTTCCAGTTCCTAAAGTCGTTCTTGGAAGACCGTAAATTTGCTGTTAGATGTGGCGAGGCCATCTCCGGTATAAGAGAAGCTCACACTGGTGTACCCCAAGGCAGCGTTCTTGGCCCGTTGATGTACATCACTTACACGGCCGACCTCCCTGTTCTTCAGAGGCCTGACCTGCTCGCAGCAACCTATGCAGACGACACCGCCTTCCTTACCACCGCCGATAGCACCATGGGGGCAGCCGAAACGATGCAATTGCAGCTTGACTTGCTCAGCGACAGGCAAAAGCGATGGAACATTGCCGTTAATAATGAGAAGTCCACTGCCACCACATTTTCTCTCTGCAAAGAAAACTGCCCCCCAGTTAACCTTAACGGCTCTCCAATACCACAGGAAGACAATCCGAAGTACCTGGGATTCACCCTAGACAGGAGGCTCACCTGGAAGCCCCATCTGATTAAGAAGAGGAAACAGGCTGATCAAAGACTTCAATCCTTCTACTGGCTCATGGGTAGGAGATCGAAGCTGAGAACTTCCACTAAACTCCTCATTTAAAAGGCCGTAATACGCCCAATCTGGACGTACGGCATACAGCTCTGGGGCACTGCGAGCAAGACGAATGTCCGAACTATACAAGCTTTCGAAAATAGAGCCCTTCGAATCGCCACTGAGGCCCACGTCTATTATGACAATCGAACCATCCACGAGGTTCTCAATTTTCCTTGGGTCAAGGACGAGATCCAAAGAAGCAGCGCACGTTACATGCAGAGGCTTCATAATCACCCGAACCTGTTGCCCAGCTCCCTGCTGGTCAACAGCAAGCAGCCCAGAAGACTAAAAAGGACACACCCGCTGGACCTCCCCTTACTAATCTAATTTATTTCTACCATATTAAAATTTAAAATTATCTATAAGTGAAGTTTATGTGATAACATTTAATGGTTGTCCCTAAAGGACAGTTTTAAATAAACGTTACCCTGCTATTACAAAAAAAAAAAAAAAAAAAAAAAAAAAGAATTTTGACTCATTTGACAGCAAAAACTTACTAGCAAAACTTTCTTTAAAATAAAATACACTATTTTAGTGCCCATTCCAACTTTGGAATTAACCAAAAATGAAATAAAAAAAACTACGTTTTTTTCGCTCAGTGAATGCCCTGCCCTCATTGGTTTTGTCTGCTACGCATGCACTCAAATTTAAAAAATGTTTGCGATTCGACCCCCACTGTCTTAGAACAAAAATCAGAAAGGTTTTTTTTTACAGATCGACATGATCTCGATTTACTCTGTATTTAGGATTCCATACAGACGATCGATGCTCAAGTGTCAAACGAACCAAAGATACGAATAAAAGTAAGTTTAATGTGATTAAACGATTGTTTATTGTGTTATTACACCCATTAGTATATTAACCATGGTGGAAATATAGTCGGAAAATTTAAGTTTCAAACATCATTATTAAATATAAAAAATTTGACCTAGGGACGTGTCAAACATGCCTGCGGTGAAGTCGTTGTGCGTAATAAGCGATAAAGATGGTGAGTTTTGATAAAGCACCAATTTATTTCTGAGATATTAAGGTCACCCAGAGCTACAAGCTAGTCCGAATCGGTCATAAGATTAAAAATGGATTGAATAGCGGTCAAATGATGCTAGTATGTGGGCATATACATATGGTAAACATGAGGTATATATGATTTCTTTCAAAATGAATGAATGAGTGGTGTACTTACTCAGAAGAAAATATGAGCTTAAAATCTCCGTCTTTAACCAAGTTTCTGTAGTCTAAAATTTCTTTTTTTACAGGCTTTGAAGCGGCTTATAGGTGTGCAAGTTAAATTGTTTGTAGTTCGGTGAATTAAAAAAATGTAAATTTTATTTGTTAATTACACAACTTGGTGTTAAACCTTTATTTATTAAACGTAACAATTACAAGACACTTTTGATTTCTCTTAAATATTTTTGTCAACCGTTCGCGGTCTCGGTCAAAATAGGACTGAATTCTTAATTATAAATCTGATCCAAAGAACCTCGGCCATCAGTTGTGTTTAGATTAGAGGCTTAAGATGAAACTGTCGCATCTTATTGTGAAATTCGATTAAGCTGATCGATGCAATTTGGTGGGTACTTGAAACGCAAAAGACGTAATTGATTGGGCTTCGGAGGGAAGCTGATGTTTAATTTTGATTTTGATTTGTTTCAGAGTTAGATCAGAGTTATTTGATAATATGTAATCGGATATTTCGTAATTTTTGAAGTGGTTCGTAGTTACGTATTCAAGAATTTTATTTTCCAAATTGGTATATGAGATATTATTAATTTTAGTTGTACCATTAAATTTTATTAAAAACGAACCGTTTAAATGGGAGTTGTTAACAATATTGTTCCCATTTATAAGAATGGCACCATCTTGTATGATGTCTATTTTTTTTATTTTTTTCTCTTATTTAATTTTTTTTAATCTTTAATTTGTTAAATTTTTTTAATTTTTTAATTTTTTTTAATTTTTAATTTTTAATAATCAGGTAAAACAAGTTTTTTTTGTTACTTAGAGTGCAATAATTATTAAAAAGTTCGTTCTTAAAATTAGACATTTCGTAAAAAACATTTTCGCATTTTGCGACTTGATTGCTTAATTCTAGTTTTCCAACGATTTGGGAAATCGCTCTAGCGTGATATATTTCACATCTGTTTTTTATTATTGGGTATTTTATATAAATTATTAAAAGTTTTTTATGCAATGAGATTTTAAAAAAAGAGATGTCCATTAAATCACCTATAATTACTGGTTTTTGTTCGTGTTTTAATATTTCCAAGATGTCATCATTGTTTAAAATTTAGGCATTCAAAACGTCTATTTTTGCTAGAGTGATTGTGTCAATTAAATTTTGCAGATCAAATGTTAATAATCGCAAGCGATGTTTTCGAAGTGGTAGATCTTGATCAATAAATACTTTTTTAAAATCATCGGAAAGAGATTCTATTTCTTTGAACAATCGGGAATTGATAATAGACTGCTTATTGTTTTCAATTAATTCATTAATTTTATTCTGAACTGTAATAAAATCATCATGGTCCGGAGTTCCAGCTAACCATTTCCACACGGTGCCTAACTCATTTATCCCTCTTTTTGATCTAGTTGATATTAATTGTGATAAAATTAGTTTAATTACTTTTATGTCATATTTAATTTCCCATTGTGACCTTTTATTAGTATCCCTTTTAATATTATCTGATTCCAAATGTATTATTTCTTTATAAAAGCTTAAGTTAGTTACATGGAATAAATCTGCGTATGAATCGTACGTCAATACGTCTTTATTGTCCTTAAATAGAAGATATTTGTGACTTGTATAGTCAATTATTTCTGATTTTGTTAATAAAATAAGGTGTAGTATGAGCACCTGATAAAACATTTTTTGGGAAAGGAAAGAAAAAAAGGATAATATATAAATACTTAGAATTTTATATTATCTGTGTGAATAATTCTATTTCTATTGTTGATTATTATTTTGTTGGGTAAATTTTCTTTAACTATTTGTTTTTTATATCTGGTTTTAAGTTTATTTCTTTCCCCGTGTTTCTTTTCATAGACTACCTGTCCTACATGATATTCTTTTTCTTTTCTGTTTCCATTATGTGTTTCCAACATTTTCTCTTGAGTATTTTTCAAAAGTTCAGGAATGTTCTCTGTTTATTATATGGTACGTCAAAAGGTTTTTGGTTCGTTGTAGAATGAATGCTCAGATTATATTCTTGAGCGCTCTTATTACTATTTCGGAAAAGTCAGTTAAATTAAATTCTTCTTTAATGCATCGAGCTAATTCTGTTAATGTAGAATGTGCCCTTTCAACCTGTCCGTTTGACGGGCTGTGCCTCGGGTCTGCGTAATGTAAAGTTAAATTGCACCTTTGTGCGAAAGATTTAAATTGGGCCGAGGTAAAGCTCGGTTCATTATCGGTCATTATTACTTTGGCTTGTGGAAAATGTTGAAGAAGTTCGATATTTAATTTATTTTGGATTTCTTTTACTACTAGAAATTTTGAGTAAGCGTCAATACAAGTTATGAAAGTAAGACCTTGGGCTTAATATATGTCATATGTAAATTTTCTCCTTCTTTACTTGGAATTGGGGCTTCCCAAATTGGAATTTTTATTGGATGCCTGTTATATTTATTTTCGTTACAAATCACGCAACTTTTAATATATTTTTTTAGTTTTTTAAAACAGTTTGACCAATAATATAATTTACTGATCTGTTTGTAATTCTCTTCTAGCCCCCTATGAGCACGGCTGTGTGTTTCTTCTTTTATTATAGCTTTATCTTCCTCATTTTCTACGTCTTGTAGAAAGATTCTTGTAAAAAGGAATGTGTTTGTGAAATTATTTTTTAATGGTAATTGAATTTGAAATAAGTCCTCTAAGGTACAATGAATTCCTACCGTAATGTTAGGTGGAAGATACTCTCTTAATATAGTTATTAAATTTTCTGGTGTGTCAAATTCAATTAAATGTCGTGTCCTGTCAAAGATTTTCAGTGACTCATGTATTGGTATACCCGTTGTTAATAACAGTTGTTGTTTAAATTGATTTAACGGTTTACGGGTCTCTTGTATTACATTTTCAAAACTACTTTCAGCTGAATGCTGTGTGTTCTGATCTGAGTCTGACTGGTCTGTTTGTTCTCTGTCGCTGTTAGTAATATTATTTATCTGAATTCGAGATAATGCGTCTGCAACTACATTTGTTGTACCAGGCTTAAATGTTATTTTTGGTGTAAAACTTTGTATAAAAGAATACAATCCTTTCATATCTACATTGGGATTTTTATCCGAAATTGTGTAAGATAAAGTTTGATGGTCGGTTTGAATTTCAATTCCAATAACTCCGTATAAGTAATTTCTTAGATTTTTAAGAGCCCATACTATCGCTAAAAGTTCCTTCTTATTAGTCGCATAAGCTTGTTCTGTTTTAGACAAGGTTTTTGAAATAAAAACAATTGGTTTTCCTTCTTGAGATAAAACTGCACCAATTGCGACGTCTGAAGCGTCGGTGGTCAAGGTAAATTTTGTATTATAGTCCGGTTGAACTAGTTCTACTTGAGCAAGGTTCTTTTCTTTTAGCTCGTTAAAAGCTTTAATTGCTGGTTCATCCAGCTGAATTAACATTTTTGTTGACATTCTTTTTGAGATTTTGCCATTATGACCTCCAAGATATTTTGTTAGAGGTTTGGCTATGTAGGCGTAGTTTGAAACATATTTTCTATAATAGCCCGTAAAACCTAGGAAACTTCTTAGTTCCCGAATATTTTCTGGAAGCGGATATTTTCTAATGGTTTCAATTTTCTCTGGGTCTGTCTTGATGACGTTATAGGATACCATGTAACGGGTTTCGCGTTTGAAAAACTTAGATTTTTCTAAAGAGATTTTCATGTTTGCCCTCAATAATATATTTATAATTTTGTTTAAATCTGTATAGTGTTGTTCGATTGAGTTTGAGAATATTATAATGTCGTCCATATAGACATGACACGTTTTCCCTATTTGTTCTCTTAGAATATCGTCCATTGCTCTCTGAAAGATTCTTGGTGCATTTGTTAATCCGAATGGCATTCTTAAAAATTCGTATTTTCCATTATTTATCGAAAAGGCTGTTTTTTCGACATCAGATTCTTTCATTAGTATCTGATGAAATCCTGACTCTAAATCTATTGTTGAAAAATATCTTGCTTTTCCCAAATTTGATAGAATTACTGATGGGTCTTGCATTGGGTACCTGTCAGGTATAGTACTTTCATTCAATTTTTTGTAATCAATGACGAGTCTTAATTTACGACTTTCGTCTTGATTCTCTCCTTTCTTTGGGACTACCAGAAGTGGTGAATTGTAAGGGCTTCTGCTAGGCCTTATTATTTTTTCTGATAACATTCTTTTGATTTCGCTATTCACGAAGTCGTTGACAGTTAGAGCATACGGATATTGCTTCCCGTATATTGACCTATCGTGGATAAGATTTGTTTCCCCCTTTATGTCTGTTCTAAAAGGAATTTGCATATTTATCTTTGAATGCTCATTTTCAATACAGTGAACTATCTTTTCCCTCAATCCGCCTAATTGGTCGGTACCTATATTATTTATTTGATTTTTGACGGTATTTACTTCGTCGGCACTCTTAGGATTTTTAATTCCCAAGATATTTTTATTTTTATTGACGGATATTTCTACGTCGGCGTTCTCAGGATTTTTAATTCCCAAGATATTTTTATTTTTATTGACGGATATTTCTACGTCGGCGTTCTCAGGATTTTTTGTTCCCAAGACATTTGTATTTTTGTTGACGGATATTTCTACGTCGTCGTTCTCGCGATTTTTTGTTCCCAAGATATTTGTATTTTTGTTGACGGATATTTCTACGTCGGCGTTCTCGGGATTTTTAATTCCCAAGCTTTTCTCACTATTTTCAACAAATAATGAATCTGTGTTTTCGCTACCATTATCCTTAAAATACTTTTTTATAATAAATTCTTTTAACGGAAGAATAGTATTTTCTTCAATTAAACGTATTTCATTTTCTCCTCATTATCATAATATTTTAACTTCTCCTGTTTCCCATTATATTCCAAGATTCCCTTATCTATATTTATTATAGCTCCAATTTTTCTTAATAGATTGAATCCAATTAGAATATCAGATTCTAAACCTTCGATTTCATAAAATAATTGTTTTGTTTCAAATATATTTATAATATGGTAATACCTATAAATTGAGTAGCCATGAACTGTTGTTACCTTTTTGTATATTGGTAGCTCGTTTTTATTTTCAAAAATTCCCCTTTTTATGTTACAAGCAGTGGCTCCTGTATCTATTAAAACTTTTAGCTGCTTCTTGGTTTTTCGATCTATCCTATTTAAATAAGGCATTCCTCTGTAGGGGTCTGGTCTAAAAAATGGTCTTCATTAATATTATTTAATCTGGTTACTTTATTAGCTGGCTGACTTTCTGTTCCATCTGGTTCCCTTTTTTGAGCTTGAGTTTGCTCTCTATTTTGATTTGTGTTATAGAAATTTAAACGATTTTTATTTTGATGATAATTATTAATATCTCCACTTGATTATAGTTTGCCTGCCAATTATTATATCTTCCCTGGTTACTATTTGACTGCCAATTTTGGCTCGGCTGCCGATTGTTATTAGATTTATTCTAGAGATTAATCGGTGGATCAACATCCATTGGCTCGATAGCTTGTTGCTTATGATTATTATTTTGATTATTATTTTGCCAAAAATTTCCCTTTTGTGGCCGATTGTAATTTTGGTTATGATTAAAATTATTTCCCATTTTAGTGGTATTATTATTTTGCCGTATTTGATCAAATCGTAAGTTTTTTCCCCGATATTTACTTTCATTTTTAAATCCATTAAACCTATTTGCAAATTGAGCACGGAATTTGTTTGATTGTAATTCTTGGACCTTTGCCAAAGCATTGGGCAAATCTGGTGGATTGAATGAGAAAAGAGTTTCTGAAATAGATCCATTAAGTTTGGATATAAATACTCGTAGAGCATTTCCCCTTATTGAATTGTGTGTTTCTTTGGTAATTACACTGTCCTTTCCGTATGTCATTATGGTTTTGTTTATTAGTAAGGTCATTTTTTTTTTTTGACTTTGTTATAGTAATCAGTAATTGTCATTCGTCCTTGCCTGAGGATACTTAGTTCTGACTCGAGAACATGTACTGGTCGTTTGTCACTATATATAAAGTCCAATCGGGATAAGATTGCTTTAAAGTTTAAAACTGTGGCATGATTGGTAAGAGCATCATGGGCAGATCCCATAATTTTATTTCGTAAAATTGTCAAGGCGATAAAATATTGTTCACTCTCAATTTTATAGAGACTCATTGCAGTTTCTGCAGCTTCCCTCCAACCTACATATTGTGTTGTTTCCCCTGTGAAATTTGGTAAGGATTTTACCACATCAAGTGTTGTATCGCATTTTATAGCTGGGTCAATTGCTTGTACTTTATAATGTTCCACAGTGTTTGCATCTGTGGCTAGCCTTCCTTCTAAACATTCTACTTTCCTGCTAACTTCATTCAATTGAGCGTTTATTAATCTGTTTATCAATTCTACTGTTAAACTGCCGGCTGTGGCTACACTGCCTGCAGAAAAATTTGGTGCTGAACTTTCGGTTGCCATTGTTAGATTTAGTTCACAAAAGCTATTTATCAAATCTTCCAGAATTATTCTTTATATTTTTTTGTTAAATCGCGAATCTTACTTTTGCAATATATAAATCTTATATTATTTTTATCAAATTCACAGATCTTAAATTATAATCTATAAATTTTTTATTATTTTAAATTAATTCCTCACGATATTGTCCCGTTGGGGTCTTCCTTCTGTGTGGTTGGTGGTTGATAGTTGATAAATGGATAGAGAATCTCCTGTCTTCCTTCCTTGGTTTTTCTTGTTGGAGTTGTCGTTTTATTTGTTTTTGTTGTTCTTGTTTGTTTTTTTTTGTGCGTTGATTTTTTTAGTTTTTGTGTTCTTGTAATTGTTTGGTTTAAAATTTCGGTCCACCTTTGTTTTAATTCACTCTTTATGGATTATTTCATTATTTAATTTCCATTTACTTTGTTGTTAACGATCACTGTCACTTGGTAGTGTCGTTTGGTGGATGTTTTAATTTTTCCACTAAAAATGTTGAGTTGTTGACCGCGCGAGTTCCGTTTATGTTTAACTTATTTTTCATTAAACAATTTTTTGGAGCTTTACGTGACGCGGCCCCTTGAGTTGGGCGCCAGTTAAATTGTTTGTAGTTCGGTGAATTAAAAGAATGTAAATTTTATTTTTTAATTACACAACTTGGTGTTAAACCTTTATTTATTAAACGTAACAATTACAAGACACTTTTGATTTCTCTTAAATATTTTTGTCAACCGTTCGCGGTCTCGGTCAAAATAGGACTGAATTCTTAATTATAAATCTGATCCAAAGAACCTCGGCCATCAGTTGTGTTTAGATTAGAGGCTTAAGATGAAACTGTCGCATCTTATTGTGAAATTCGATTAAGCTGATCGATGCAATTTGTTGGGTACTTGAAACGCAAAAGGCGTAATTGATTGGGCTTCGGAGGGAAGCTGATGTTTACTTTTGATTTTGATTTGTTTATGGGGAACCGAGATCGGACCTCAGAGCCAAAGACAAAGCCGAAGGCAAATGCAGAGTTTGAAAATATTGTTTATAAAATTCATAAGTGGAAAGCCATAAGTGACCTGGATTTATGGGTTGGATAATTGAGCCAAAGATCAAGACAAAGGCAAATGCAGAGATTGAAAATATTTTTTATAAAAGCCATAAGTGGCCTGTATTTAGAGTTGGATAACTTGCACTCGCCGAAGGTGGGTTACCCGATTATTTCTAATCAAACTTCGAGCTTGATGTCACAAAGCTAAACTTCAACCGATTGGACAGCTGGCAGCGCGCAGCAGTTTTTCTGGTCCCGATGGAAGGAGGAGTACATAAGCCTGCGCTAAACAGCGCTCCAAATGACGTGCCTCCGGTCCTGCCTTGGCCCTGAACGATGTGGAGCTAGTAAAGGACGAGAACCTACCTCCGATGAAATGGCCGCTTACGAGAATAATAGAGTCAATCCCAGGTCGAGATGGAGTCTTTCGAGTAGCGGTGATTAAAACCTCATCTGGAGTTATCAAGCGAGCAGTGTCTAAGATGTGCCTGTTGCTCCTTAAGGATGAAGTTGGAGTAGAAGCCCCAACTGGGGGGAGAATGTCGGGTCAAGCAGCAAGCAACTAGTTTTAATAATTAATTAATAACTTAAGCATTGTTGGTCGCAAGCCGACTCCCTTTCGGCCGCTCGGCTTTAACTAATTCGGCATCTAAAGCTAGCGACCATCCGCTCAGCCTATTATCGAAGGTTGGCGTCACTCTCATTCGTTGTCTTATTGCGCTCGCACCCTAATTTGGATTTCACAAATATATATAGATCCCAATTTCATATGCGGCCAAATAGATTTTATAACTTTTAATTTAATACAATTCGTCCTTTTATTTTACTGGCATTGAAAATTATCAATGACCAAGCAATAATAATGTAAGATTCCCTCCACATGAGAGGATTCAATATCGAAGTTTTCAGAGAAAGTTTAAAAAGTAAAACGCTTGTATATGTAAAGAAAAGTTATTTGGGAAAGGTTCACCATCCAGAAAGCAAGTTTAAAACTATAAAGGGGCATAGAGAGATTTGAAGTGTAACAGGGTAAAATGGCATCTTTCTGTAAAGACACTGGGCAAAGGCCATGAAGGATTTAGCGCCAAAAGTCATGCGTCTATAACATTCATTCCCTCGCTACACCTTC
Source organism: Drosophila bipectinata (assembly GCF_030179905.1). Lineage (NCBI taxonomy): Eukaryota > Metazoa > Arthropoda > Insecta > Diptera > Drosophilidae > Drosophila > Drosophila bipectinata. The sequence goes on along the minus strand of NC_091740.1, from coordinate 12,587,955 downwards.
TCAGGATCAGTTATGATATGTCAGATATGTCGTGCATCGCTGCTCCAGAAACTCCGCCATAATTTTATCGTTTAAATATATTTGCTCGCGGCGAATACGATCTATCCCACTGTGCGCTCAGACACGCAAGAACCGTTGTGGAACATATGTATGTATGAAGGCGTTTATGTTTAGGGAAACAAGTTATCCAAACCATGAAACCAGGCCCTTATGGCATTTATAAACATTTTTCCAAATTGAATCTCTTCGCATTACCCTTTGTCATTTCCTATGCCTTTGGTCCGCTCTTGGAGCCCCAACCGAAACAAACAAATCAAACTTAAAGTAAACATGAGCTCCCGTTTGAGGCCCAAACAATTGCGCTTTCCCCAGCAATTGCGCCTTTCCTATTCCAACCCCCAAGCCCGATGATCAGCAGAAAGACCAGCTTATGGTGCATGAAGGGACTCAATTGTTATGTACAGAGAGGACGGTCCGACTAGTTATTGCGAAGCTAAAACTCTCTAAAGAAAGGCCCGTTGCGACCCACTAAGTGCTTTATACAAACTAAAGCCTAAATAAATAAACATTACACTTACATTACAATAACAATATTTAAACATTAAAATTAAGGCGATGTGCTGCTGCCTGACCCAAATGACAAATGTCTTAAATGCTTTTTTTTTTGGCCCGAGATAGCATGACCTTTTGAGATCGTCAAACATAGGGGCTATTATGGTTGCAATGGATTCTGTCCCCAGGATTTTGATAGCCACAGGTTGGATGGGCAAATCAAGCCTCCTAACATCTGAGGTCTTGGACGTTCGATGGTAGATTCTGATGCAAAAAAGAACCCTTTTCCTATCTTCCCCTAATAAAATTTTCGGATGGCTGAGGTGAGTAGTGATCCTCTTACCAAAAGAAGCTTGCCCCATGCTCGCAGATTTTTATGTTGATAATAAGTATATGCACCCACCTTGGGGGGCGTAGCAAGAACACCACCCTAATAGCTGGCGAGCAAGAGTCACAAAATTTTGTATATTGCGTGCGGCACCCCTCCATCTCGCCTGAAATTTAAATTTCGTATTGTATACGATTTTAACCCAATCATTATTGTTATAAGAGTTTAAGGAGAAGCTTGACACGGTCTTGGCGTAGTTCTTTAGAAAACTGGTGAATAGTTGGGCTGAACCTTAAGAAGAACCTTATGAAGAAAAAGTAAGGTTGGCTGATTTGATATAAAATATAAAAGTGATATTATAAGGTGAATACGTTGTTTGAAAAAACTGTGAAAAAAGAATGGCTCAAAAGAATGGTAGTCGTTGAAGAAAGATAAATGTTTACGGTTAGTGCCTAAAAAGTAATAAAACTCCTTCGGATCCTGAGTAAACCTAAGTTTTTCTTATAATATTCCGCGTCATTCACTGTGAAGTTAGACCGAGCTTAGACCGATGTATGTACACGTGTAGGTACAATATATGTATATGCATAGATAATTACATAGTACATAGATTACACAGTGCGACAAAAAAAACAAGAAAGGAAAGCTAACTTCGGGCGGAGCCGATGTTGACATACCCTTGCAGTTAAAACCGGAATATAGAATAGAATCTGTACCAAGTTCCAGCTTTCTATCTTCAAAAACACGAAAGTTGGGTCATTTCCGATCGTTCAGTTATATGGCAGCTATAAAATATAGTCGGCCGATCCTTATGAAATTTGTTAGGTTGGATCAACTGACCAAAAATAGAATCTGTATTAAATTTCAGCTTTCTTTCTTCAAAAACACGAAAGTTGAGTCATTTCCGATCGTTCAGTTATATGGCAGCTATAGGATATAGTCGGCCGATCCTTATGAAATTTGGCATGTCGTAATGTTTTGCCAAAAATAGCACTCATGTCAAATTTAAACTCTCTAACTCTAAAAACACCAAAGTTATACCATTTCCGATCAATCAGTTATATGGTAGCTATAGGATATAGTCGGCCGATCCCGGTCGTTCCGACTTATATACTGCGTGCAAAGGAAAGAAGGGTGTGTGCAAAGTTTCAAGACGATAGCTTCAAAACTGAGAGACTAGTTCGCGTAGAAACAGACAGACAGACAGACGGACAGACGGACATGCTCATATCAACTCAGGAGGTGATCCTGATCAAGAATATATATACTTTATAGGGTCGGAGATGTCTCCTTCACTGCGTTGCACACTTTTAGACAAAATTATAATACCCTCTGCAAGGGTATAAAAATGGAGGAACTTTTGAAGAGACCTAGTAGGAATTGTCCATTAGGTCGAGTATAGTATAAAACCATGATTGAAATTTTTCATACACCCTCAAATCTTGATTTATTTCGAAAAAACGGTTTTTCGAAAGTGTTTTGTTCTTAAATATTCCTGAACGCGTAATTTTAGGCCAATTTTCAATATTTTACGTTTTTCAATAGTTAAATGTTGGAGCTTTTGAAAAAAAAATAGATCTTTAATTTATTTAAACAGAAAGGATACAAATTTTACAAAAGAAACTGACATTTTTGATTTTTTGTCGTCTTTTTCAAACTTTGACGCCATTTTTTCGGTACAACTTCCAAGAAACGGTATTATTCTTAACACATATCAATATTGTCTCATTAATCCTGAAGAAAACAAGACCAATTTCATTAGGAAATTATGAAAATTGTTGAAGCTATAACGCTTTTCCCAAAAAAAGTTTACTAGCGCTCCGAAGTAAAAGTGTGTGAAAGAAAGGAATGGGCGGAATGGAATGGCACACTATTGCTCCGGAAAGCTATGAAGATTGGACTGACTTGTTTTGGGAAAATCGTTTTAATTTCAACAATTTCCATAATTACGAGACAAAATTAACGAGACAATATTGATATGTGTCAAAAATGATACCATTTCTTGGAAGTTGTACCGAAAAAATGGCGTCAAAGTTTGAAAAACATGACAAAAATGTCAGTTTCTTTTGTAAAATTTGTATCCTTTCTGTTTAAATAAATTAAAGATCTATTTTTTTTCAAAAGCTACAACACTTAACTATTACTACTATTACTGTTACTATTAACAGTTACTAACGTAAAAAAATTGAAAATCGGCCTAAAATTACGTGTTAAAAAAACCGTTTTTTCGAAATAAATCAAGATTTGAGGGTGTATGAAAAATTTCAAACATGGTTTTATACTATACTCAACCTAATGAACAATTCCTACTAGGTCTCTTCAAAAGTTCCAAATCACTGTCACACTGTGTTATTAGGCAGTAAATCACACATACAGACTTAAAATTAATTAATTTTTAAATATTCTTCCAAGGAAAATCTTGGATCTTCGGTCGTTTTCAAAACCTCAAAGTCTTCAAAAACCTGTTGTCACTTTTTGGTAGAATCTTGCGTATCATTTTGCAGAAAAAATAAAAAGGACATGCAGGTTATTAAATTGGAGAATAAGTAATTGAGAAGCATTTTTTGTTATTTATTATTAACAATGATCTGTTATTCTAGAATCTAAATTATTATAACTAAAAGTAATGATAAATTAAGTTAAAAGATATTCCATAATTTTGGATTTAATTACATCTAGGGATAGTTCAGGGGATAATAAATGGGACAATGAGCTATAATTTTTACAAATAACGTGAAATGGATCGTGTTCAGCAAAATTAGACCTAGAACTTGGTAACAAAAGGGGTCGGAAGGATCTAGTTACTCTATTAGGAACAGAGAACATTAATTTTTCAAGAAGTACTTGTGAGTCAACCTGTCCAAGAATAAGCACATGAAGTAGCGTAACCCCAGCACAAGTACGGCGCTCTTTTAAAGGAGGTAGGTTTAATAGTTTTAAACGGCAATGATACGACGGGAGGCAAGTGGCAGTATCCCAGTTTAAGCTTTTTAACGCAAATAGCAGAAACTGCATTTGGACAGATTCAATCCTCCTTTGGTGAACAAAGTATTGCGGACTCCAAACGCTAGAACAGTATTCCAAGATAGGACGAACCAACGATATATATAAAGTTTTAGTTGTGAAAGGATCATCAAATTCTTTAGACCAACGTTTGATAAAAGCTAGCACATCCAGGCTTTATTAACTCTTAGTGATATGTGTTCGTTGAAGGACAACTTATTGTCAAAAATGACTCCAAGATCGTTAATTAGGGAAACATGATCTAAGACGTTATTCCCCAGAGAGTACGAAACGATGTGAGGCACACTGCGATTGAACGTCATAACCTTACACTTAGAGCAGTTAAGTAAAAGAAGATTGTTTGAACGTTACAAGAAGACTTCGTTAAGGTTTAATTGCAGGTGTCTATGAAGGAAATGGTCTGAGAAAGAAAGACATAACTTGACATCATCAGCATACATAAATGTAGTAGTATAGTTTACAACACTAGGTAAATCGTTGACAAAAAGAACAAACAGAAGGGTCCTAAGTGACTACCTTGTGGGACACCAGATGAAACGTATATAATCTGTGATGAACTGTTTTTAAACAAATCACGCTGCGTGCGGTTCGATAGATAAGAGGTCAACCACTGTGGAGAAAACCCCATAAGATACAGCTTATGAAGGATAAGATGATGGTTCACAGAATCGACCGCTTTGCTAAAATCAGTGTATACCACATCAATTTGCATGCGGTTCAGAAAACCTCTGTGAATGATCGAAGTGAATTAAAGTAGGTTAGTTTTGGTAGAGCGATGCTTGACAAAACCATGCTGTGAAGTGTAAATAATGCTTTTACAAAAATGTTGCAGTTGGAAAGTAACCAGTTTCTCAAGCAGTTTGGGAATCGTAGATAGCTTAGCAATCCCCCGGTAGTTCTCAATAAGTGCTTTAAAGCCTTTCTTATGAAGCGGAATAATAAATGATTCATTCCATCTCTTGGGAAGACTTGCCAACTCCAAGGATAAGTTGAATAAGATAGTGATAGGATAGCAAAGGATATCAGAACAGTACCTTAGAACAAAGCTAGGAACATTGTCAGAACCAGCAGAGAATGACACATCCATTGTTAAAAGAGCTTCGAACACATCCTGAATTTGAATTTTGAAAAGTAAATGTTGTTTATATGTGGTAATTTATAAGGATAAGAAGAATTGAGGTTATATGAATCGGACGAATAAGTGGGTTGAAAAAATTCACAAAGAGATTAGCAATACATTGCTCAGAGGAATGTAAAATATTTGTATATGATAGGGAAGGAGGAAAAAGATTTGATTTACGTTTCATATTGACAAAAGAATAGCAGGAGCTTGGATCATTACGAAAGCTTACCTTACAATTCCTGATATACTGCTTATAAAGTTGATCGTTGAGAATAATAAGCTGGTTGCGAACATAAAGAAAGTTTGACTGATGGCACATCGATCCTGACTTAAGAAACTTTTTATAAGCTCTGGATTTCCTGTTCTTAAGACGAGAAAGGTGTTTATTATACCAAGGTGGTTTTGTAGACAATGATACTGGGACTTCCGGAACAAATTTGTTCAAGGCATTATGAATTATTTCGTAAAACGAATCCGTAGCTGCTTCAATTGTGTTTATAGACGAAATGACATTCCAATCGATTTCAGCCAAATAATTCCGAAGGGCCATAAAATCAGTCTTTCTGAAGCATTTGAAACGAGCTTGAACATTAAAGCAAGCTTCATTGTGAGCTTAAAACATAGCTTATGAAATTTAAAATTTGTATTACCCAGATCTACAACCATATTGCTGTCTGATTTGTATATATTTTAACAAGAAAGGAAAGCAAACTTCGGGCGGGGCAGAAGTTGATATACCCTTTAAGCTTAAACCGGATATATATCGCAAACAACGGATATAGTTGGCCGATCGTTATGAGAATATGATAATATAACCCAATTTATTATAATAGAAAATCTAAAAAAGGTCCCACACTTCTATCTCCAAAAATAACAAGTTGGGACATTTTCGATCGTTTAGTTATATGGCAGCTATGGGATATAGTTGGCCGATCCTTATGAAATTTGGCATGTCCTAATATTTAAATATTATTACAGGGACCGTAATTATTATACTTTTAAAAATAAAATTTTCTTGTGGATTTTTATGACAAAAATTTATATATAACTCATATTTTAATTTTTTATAATTATATTAAGAATAAGAACTATTTTTCAATTTTTACAATAAAAATTAAAAAAAAAAAAAACGGGTAACTTATATTTATGATCTGTGGCGCAGTACCTTTCAAATCATGTATCGAATGTCTTTAAAAGATATAATACAGGATTCCTTAATAATTCAATTTATTTATTGTTTTTTTGCTACATATAAACATTATGTTGCGGTATTATTGGCAAACAACATGCAGCAGTAGAACATACCGTGCCAGACCTCATAAAGTATACATATTTTTTATCCCTCCTACTACAGTGATCTCTCAAACATGACAAATTGATTAATCTTTGACAAGTAATTATAAGATCTGTTAAATTTTTCAAAAAAATTTTTTGGACCGAGTCTTCCTTTTGTAATGAAAGCTGTTATTTATTGAATTATTAAGAAATCCTGTAATATGTTCTGTAAGGATAATTGATCATTTGATAATTTTTGCGTTCTAATTCATTGGTTATATTATATTATGATATTAATATCTATATATTTTTTTAAATTCATACCTTTAACCTTGTCCCTTAAAGGGTCTTGAAAGTGTGGGTGTAAGAGATGAGTAATATAGTCGGGATACTCGACTACAGTTGTCCCTTCTTGTTTAATTTTAATCTTATTAAAAAGGTTATGTTGCCTATGATCATTTATAAATGTTTTTAAGTGGTACGGAATTTAAATGGCTCTTACTTACTTTATATTTATACCCTTGCAGAAGGTATTACATTTTTGGTCAAAAGTGTGCAACTCAGTGAAGCAGACATCTCCGACCTTATGAAGTATAGATATTCTCAATGTGGATTACCTCCTGAGTTGATATGAGCATGCCGTCTATCTGTCTGTCCGTCTGTTTGTTTCTACATGAACTTTTCTCTGAGTTTCAAAGCTAGTACTTTGATAGTATTGAGTATATCTCAATACTACGGAGATTGATATCTCGGCTTACACCAAAGCCTATGCAAAGGTGGAGGTTATAAGTAAACACTTCTTTCAAGATTTTTATGACAAATAGAAAGATAAGACAAATTATAAAGATAACGAGGATGAATTGCTGTGCTCTCCCAAGAAATTTAGAATCGATTATTTAGATTTGAGGGAGTGGAAAGTAAAACTATGCGGTAGAAATCATTGAACTATAGTGGATTCAGGATAAGACAAATTATAAAGATAACGAAGAAGAATTGCTGTGCTCCTCCAAGAAATTTAGAATCGATTTTTTTTAAATAAGGGAGTGGAAAGTGAAATGATTCGGTAGACACCATTGTAGTCTACATGTAGTAGTAAGAATGTAGTAAACATTGTGCTGAGGATAATTTGAGCTACAGTGGATACAGGAAAAGACAAATTAGAAAGATAACGAGGAGGAATTGCAACGCACTTCCAAGAAATTTAGAATTGATTTTTTAGATTTAAGGGAGTGGAAAGTGAAATGATGCGGTAGACACCTTTGTAGTTTAAACATCGTGCTGAGTATAATTCGAACTCCAGTGGCTAAGAAAATAGGACAAAAGTTTCAAAGTCATATAAGGTTAAAATATAAGCGTGTTAGTAAATGCTGGCTATCTAAATCATCATTAATAATGTTGAGTAGGTCAATATCCAAGAACAAAATTGGTCTAATGTTAATAATTAAATATGAATTTAGTCGTTGACTCCTGCGTGCCAAAGATATATCCATCAGTTTCAACAAATCTGCCTTGGTGTACAAGGCATAAAAAAAAGACCGAAGATCCAAGATTTTCCTAGAAAGAATATTTAAAAATTTATTAATTTTAAGTCTGTATGTGTGATTTACTGCCTAGTACTTCATAATACACGTTATCTATACTGAATAAATGTTTTATAACAACATATTTTTATGCGACCGGAACACTGAAAAACCACTTATCTACATATGTATGTATGTATGTTGTACGTACACATGTACATACATAAGACTGAACACATTTGGTATTATCTAACAATGAATACATATGTTCATGTATTATTGTAAGTATATTTATATGATTGTATATAATCCAGCGATCTGGGCAGTATGAATTATCTTGCTTTCCAAGAGAATGAGAATATATTTGTACTGAATTTTACTACTAGTTTGGGCTGTTTTGTTCTAGCTTAACAAAGTTTTGAAAATACTTTTATAAACAATATGTTATTAAAAATATATGCAATTTTTTATACCATCCTTATTGGGCAATGTGCGTTAGAGCCGTTTAAAAATGGTAAGTATATACCATGTATAACAGAGGCTTTTTTAAATGATTAAAATTTTTTCATGCATGAAAAAGTCAAGTAAACAAATACATTGAACTATATGTATGGTAAAATATACCCATTACATTTCTTTCATTGAAGTTGATATGTACAGTATAATATTATATGAAAGTAAAAGAATGTACATATATTTTTAGCCAATCAACATACATATTTTATCTTCTGTTTTAGAAATAAAAAATAGTATATGATGCTTGTGGGTGTTTGAGAAATATTTTTAAAAAGAAGATTAGATCGTGTAAAATCACAATAAGAATTTTTTTTAAAGATGTAAAAATAGAATGCTTGTGAAGACACTATGTATAGAATTAAAATATATAATTAAACAATTTTTGTGTGCGTTTGATCTGAATAAATGATCTACAAAATGAAGAGGTTTAATTAGATAGTTAATTTTAGTTTGGGAGAAATTTGTGAAAAAGAAAATGGATTTTGATTAAGGGGTTAATATAAAGTTGTACCGCGCAAAAAAATGTAATTTTATCGATTTTTTTCGACACCATAGAAAATATTTATGAAAAATGTTTTACCGACGTTGTTTAGTACATGTTTCTGGGTACTTAATAAAATTTTTTCATAAAAAAATATTACATAATAAAAATGTTATAGCCGAATTCCCGGATCGTTTTTTTTTCGATAGTGCGGTGGACATGATATCCCGAAAACTGTTCATCTGAAATACAAAATTTCCAAAAAATTTAGTTAGTATCTTGTATTGTCTAGTCCGTGAACGAGGGATTTTTAAAAATTTATTGATAGCGCAGATAGTGTGCTATAAATAGCTACAACTTTGTTCTAATGCTCCGATCGTTATGAATTGAGTATTCTCAACAGTACATATATACTTAACGAATATGCAATAAAAAAATCGATTTTTTCATCTATCACAACTGTATATAACCCCTTAAATAAATTGAGGATAGCAGAAGATAAAATTGTTATTTGCCGTTGTTATTAAAATAAAAATGTATTGTAACATATAACAAATAACAAAGAAAACATAAAATAAGAAAAAACATACAACAAAGACACGTGCCTTAATAGAATATTTTTTTATTAAATAATTTGATAATACTAAAAATGATAATAAATAAACTGATAATACTAATTTGACTTATTTTTACCCATATAATGGACCCATTCAACCATAAGTACTAGCACTAACCATACAGCATATAATTATGGCATATACTGTATGGTTAGTGCTACTAGCAAGTTTAATTTTAATGAATAATCAAAAAACAAATCTGCTAGACTATAAATATATACATATAAAACACTATAAATATATATATATTTTATATAAAAATTTTTATATACACTTATATACGTAACTTATACACTTACATATATTATATATATATGGTATTATACTATATACAATACACTATCGGCATAATTATTTTGTCGAAACCCTTTTTTGACTTTTGGATCCTCAAATAATGGTTAGAAAATAATGCGCAAAACAAAGCATATCGAGCCCTATTTGGGCTCCATTCTTCAGAAAAAAATTTTTTTACGCATACGTGTACATTATTACCAACCATTTATTACCATTTGCTCCCAAAATATTAAACACATATATTTACTGAGATATCGGCTTGTAAGTAACCGAAAAAAAATTGCGAAAAAACCCTATCCTGTTAAATTTGCTTTTTGACGCTTACGTTATTTTTGCAAATAGGACTCGATATATTTTTCGATTTGTGCATGTCAAATATTCGTTTACCTTTTTCTGATGATAAGTGCGTGGCACAAACCTTTTGATAGCATCCTAATATTAATATTTTAACACTTTTAAGGACGCGAGAAACAAACATCTGTGTTAATTATTAATAAATATTTGTCGATGGTATTAAAATAAAAAATGTTTATTTAAAAAAAATGGCTGCAACGACTGAGCTAAGTTTGGTTACAAGATTTCTCAATGGTAGTAAAGTTTATCGCTGGAATGGGAGTGAAAGACTTTGGCAATGCGTTTAATGTCAATTTCGCGTCAAACTATACACTACCAAATTAAAAAGTTAAAAGCAAGAAATGATGGCTATAGTCTAGTTTCCCGGATATATTTACCCGGTATTCATCTCTTCCACACTTACATTAACTAACCATGGATGTTAAAATTCTAAAGCAGGCAACCCAAACGTTGCTTATGGCAGAGCAACTCACTAATACACATAAATGAAAACACAAATACATTTACGCAAACGTTTTATTTTTTCTTTCAATTTCTGCACTGAAAAAAATGAAAATAAATTCATAAAGCAAACAATACATTGGGGCTCACAAAAGCAATTTTCAGAATAACAAAAATTTGTTTCTTCAATGGCAAACATCTTGCCTGCACGCGAAAGACGACTGATTTTTCGCAATGTACATTTTTCGACGATCCAACAACAATTTACATTCGGGCAAGCGAGATAACAGCGAAGCCTACGAAATTCTTGTTTCCGAAATCAACGAAGACGCGAAGAATCAAGAGAATTCGCAAAATTGTTAGTGTAGTCAGCTTTGCTTTTGGAGTGAGTCGTGCATGTATACGGCGATTGCTTTGCCTATGCCTAGGAACAGAAACAAAAACAATGCGAGCGGCAAGAGCAATGGGCTGGGCATGACTGTTCTAAAGGAATGAATTCTCCGAAAAAATTTGTGTTGCATACTTTTGCGCTTGGAAAAAAACAACCGACTACTTCCTACGTCACTATTACCACTTCTGTAGGAAAGCAGACTAAAAAGTCTAAAACTGCTCTAAAAATGATCCGGGTTTGATGAATTTTTATACCCTTGCAGAGGGAAGATATAACGAAGATATCTGCGACCATATAAAGTATATATGTATGTACATTCTTGATATCAGCATATCCATCTGTCTGTTTCTACGCAAACTAGTCTCTCAGTTTTAAAGCTATCGTCTTGAAACTTTGCACACACCCTTCTTTCCTTTGCACGCAGTATATAAGTCGGAACGGTCCGAATCGGCCGACTATATCCTATAGCTGGCATATAACTGATTGATCGGAAATGGTATAACTTTCGTGTTTTTGGAGTAAGAGAGTTCAAATTGTACGCGAGAGCTCTTTTTGGCAAAATAATATGACATGCTAAATTTCATAAGGAGCTGTCATATAACTGAACGATTGGAAATAACCCACGTTCGTTGGTTATTCGAAGATAGAAATCTTAAACTTTGTACAAATACTATTTTTGGTCAAATAATCAGACCTACCAAATTTCATAACGGTCGGCCGACTATATCTTATAGCTGTCATATAACTGAACGATCGGAAATGGTTTTTGGTAGGAATACCAACTTTGGTATTTTGAAGTTTGGGACTTGTTTTAAATTTTGTATTGTATTAAATTGGGTTGTATTATCATATTCTCATAAGGATCGGCCAACTATATCCGATGCTTGCGATATATATCCGGTTTTAACTGCAAGGGTATATAAATTTCGGCTCGAAGTTAGCTTTCCTTTCTTGTTATACCCTTGCAGAGGGTATTATAATTTTGTCCAAAAGTGTGCAACGCAGTGAAGGAGACATCTCCGACCCTATAAACTATATATATTATTGATCAGGTTGATATAAACATGTCCGCCTGTCCGTCTGTCTGTCTGTTTCTACGCGAACTAGTTTCTCAGTTTTAAAGCTATCAACTTGAAACTTTGTACACACACTATATCCGATGTTTGCAATATATATCCGGTTTTAACTGCAAGGGTATATTAACTTCGATTCCGCCAGAAGTTAGTTTTCCCTTCTTGTTTTTTTATTGACTTTGTTATAAAACTCAGTTATTGTCATTCGTCCTTGCCTGAGGATACTTACTTCTGACTCGAGAATATATATTGGTCGTTTATCACCATGTGGAAAGTCCAATCGGGATAAGATTGCTTAAAAGTTTAAAACTGTTCCATGATTGCTAAGAGCATCACCATAATTTTATTTCGTAAAATTGTTAAGGCGGTAAAATATTGTTCCCTTTTAATTTTATAGAGACTCATTACAGTTTCTGCAGCTTCCCTCCAACTTACATAATGTGTTGGTTCCCCTGTGAAACTTGGTAAGGATTTTACCACTTTACCACTTCAAGTATTGTATCGCATTTTATAGCTGGGTCAATTGTTTGTGTTTTATAATCTTCCACAGTTTTTGCATCTGTGGCTAGCCTTCCTTCTAAACATTCTACTTTCCTGCTAACTTCATTCGATTGAGCGTTTATTAATCTGTATATCAATTCCACTGTTAAACCGCCGGCGGTGGCTACACTGCCTGCAGAAAAATTTGGTGCTGAACATCCGGTTGCCTTTGTTAAATTTAATTCACCAAAGCTATTTATCAAATCTTCCAGATTTATTCTTTATATTATTTATTAAATCGCGAATCTTACTTTTTGCAATATATAAATCTTGTATTATTTTTTTTTAATTCCCTGATCTTAATTTATAATCTTTAATTTTTAATTATTGTTAATTAATTCTTCACGATACTGTCCCGTTGGAGTCTTCCTTCTGTGTGGTTGGTGGTTGATCTTCCTTCCTGGATACCTTCTTCCAGTGGATTAATGGATAGAGAATGTCCTGTCTTCCTTCCTTGGTTTTTCTTGTTGGAGCGAGTTGTCGTTTTTTTTGAGAATGTCCTGCCTTCCTTCCTTGGTTTTTCTTGTTGGAGCGAGTTGTCGTTTTGTTTGTTTTTGTTGTTCTTGTTTTTTTTTGTGCGTTGATTTAATAATTTTGGGTTCTTGTAATTGTTTGGTTTAAAATTTCGGTCCACATTTTTTTTAGTTCACTCTTTATGGATTATTTTATTAATTAATTTCCATTTACTTTGTTGTTAACGATCACTGTCACTTGGTAGAGTCGTTTGGTAGATGTTTTAATTTTTCCACTAAAAATGTTGAGTTGTTGACCACGCGAGTTCGGTTTATGTTTAACTTATTTTTATATCCTTGCAGAGGGTATTATAATTTTGTCTTGAAACTTTGCACACACCCTTCTTTTCGCGCAGTATATAAATACTCGGTTGAAAGTGCGGGTAGAAGAAAGCGGTCGTGCCGCGCGGGCGCTCCTGAGTGACGCGCCCAAACACTACAGAATCTAGACAAAGAGTGGGTAATGGGTGTCCGGACAGCTGGGGACGGACCCACCTGGCGAGCGAACCACAACACTCCCTGGATAGGTCACTAGATGGCCTCCACGAAGATTCGGATGAGCCGCCAACCGCCGAGGTAAGAGGCGCGAAGAAAGCTTTCTCTTCTAGGAATTCTCTTTGCGACACCTTTCTCCTGAGTTGAACGAGCTAAGCAAACGTGGCTGCCCCCAACAAAATTGCGCAGGTCATGGCAACTGATCGTAACCAGCTGGTGGGCAGTGTTGGGTAACGCCCTAACATTGCCTGCCGGTAGAGGGCGCTAGATCCGGACCAAGGGCACCAGGGCTGCCGAACGTCGCTATGACACCATTGCAGGAGCCCGCTAGAGGGCGCCAGGGACTCAAGGCAAAGCAGAAGGGTAGCATACCTTTCAGGGCTGCTGCCTCAGGTCCTTTGACCAACCTAGTGCGGAAGGGGCTAGAAAACTCTGGCCTGCCATGACGAAGGTGACGAAGGTCATGGAGCTGACCAACTGCCAACCCCTCCGCTACGGCGGTTCACCCTCAAAAGGGGCTCTGGCGACCGAGCAGGAGCGGTATAACTCCCATCGCTCCCGCCAGGCGGAAATTCCAGGCGCAGTGCAGAAAGCCCCCCCCGCAGCATGCATTAGCCATGCTCTATCGACTTTCCTCATAAGGCTGGCAGCCCGCCGGCAAGAAGCGAAGAATGCTTTACGGAGTTGGGCACGATAGTTAATGAGCTGCTATCGTGGGTCACGGAGAAATAAGAGACATGTTTCCGCGATGCAAAGAAGCCTGATAACCAGACTGAAGGACATCCACTCCATTCTGGTCGGAAGTGTTCCGGAGGAACATGCGCGACCGGTCATCATGCCCAAGCCAGTGTGCCCCAGATGCGAGAGAGCCGGCATCGATACCGTGGAGAAGGAGCAGCAGACCCTTCCGACGGAGGTCTGGACCAGAGAACTGCAAGGGTGTCAATTTTTGCCACCTTACTCACACCCCATACAATTGTTGTCTCGGTGCAACTCATTCCTGCTTAAGCAAAGTAAAAACCCACACTCATCAAACATGTTGTGTGTGGCATGAGTGCCGGAATTTTTAAGCACCCGGTCATACAGGTGCCGATGTTATTTTGACTTTTCACCTATTCTGTTTTGAGCTACGCGTGCCGGTCACACTCGCACAAAAAAGGAAATTAGAAAGAGGCACAAGTAACAAAAAAAGTAGGACGCAAATATGCATGAGTAGGCAAAACACATATAAATCACCCAGGTGTTTCGGACACACCATGGTGTAAATATATGAATGGGTTCACACATGTACACGGGTGTTTTTTAATTATTACTTTCTTTTGCGTTCAAGCTCATTTCATTTTTGATTCTGTCTGGAAAGATTACAATGTCGTCGGAAATAATTAAAAACAAGAAAGGAAAGCTAACTTCGGGCGGAGCCGAAGTTGATATACCCTTGCAGTTAAAACCGGAATATAGAATAGAATCTGTACCAAGTTCCAGCTTTCTATCTTCAAAAACACGAAAGTTGAGTCATTTCCGATCGTTCAGTTATATGGCAGCTATAGGATATAGTCGGCCGATCCTTATGAAATTTGGTAGGTTGGATCAAATGACCAAAAATATAATCTGTACCAAGTTCCAGCTTTCTATCTTCAAAATCACGAAAGTTGAGGCATTTCCGATCGTTCAGTTATATGGCAGCTATATGATATAGTCGGCCGATCCTTATGAAATTTGGCATGTCGTAATGTTTTGCCAAAAATAGCACTCATGTCAAATTTGAACTCTCTAACTTTAAAAACACCAAAGTTATACCATTTCCGATCAATCAGTTATATGGCAGCTATAGGATATAGTCGGCCGATCCCGGTCGTTCCGACTTATATACTGCGTGCAAAGAAAAGAAAGGTGTGTGCAAAGTTTCAAGACGATAGCTTTAAAACTGAGAGACTAGTTCGCGTAGAAACAGACAGACGGACAGACGGACATGCTCATATCAACTCAGGAGGTGATCCTGATCATGAATATATATACTTTATAGGGTCGGTGATGTCTCCTTCACTGCGTTGCACACTTTTGGACAAAATTATAATACCCTCTGCAAGGGTATAATAAAATAGAGCGTGGTGAATACACCGTAACTCCAGCACACAAAGGAAAAAGTGTAATATGGACCATATTAAGTGATATTCTACAAGAAGACCAAACTGTCCTTCAAGGCTGGATATTTTGCAATACATGCAGAAAAGTTTTAAAATTTGTTGCCAACCAAACTTCGAATTTGTCAAGGCACAAATGTTGTCTGTCTTTGAGACATCCTAAGGGATAGGATGTCTTCATAGCAACAAGCTCTAAAAACCAAACAATTGTACCAAAGAATAAGTTTTTCTTTTCTCATCTTGTTGCATTTTCAAATAATAGTACTAAATCTGCTTTTGAGGAATTGGAAAGTTATTGTACAGAGAGAGTTGCTTTATGCGAGGACTTCGAACCCATTGAATGGTGGCAATCCAAGAAAAGCTGTTATCCGCTTTTATCAAAATTAGCATTGCAACTTCTTTCTATTCCATCGAGCAGTGCAGCGGCCGAGAGAGTATTTTCATTAGCATTCTATAATATTGAAAAGAAAAAAGAAATAGATTAGGGCCTGATACCGTAAATAATTTACTATTTCTGCATTCCTACATAAATAAATTTCAATAAAGTATTTATTATATTATTTTGTATTAATTTGTTAAAAAAAGAACGCAAGAAGCGAAATAAAATAAGCTTATTTATTTAAATAATAAAATAGCAGGTAAGTATTGAGCAGCAGGTAGTGAAAAAACAACACAAGCGGACGCATGTAAAAAAAAAAAACAATACCAAAATCACTCAACACATTTTCTGCCTACATTTTTGTGTCTTCCTTTTCACCTGCAGTTTTTGGGACGCTTAATCCATATGCAATATGCAATACACACTAATCAAAAAATATACCTAATTAATTTGATGCTTGTAACATCACACACCCATACATGCTTGCAAAGCAATCACCTATACCCAGTTTTCTGACAAGTAAAAACACCAGGGTGTCAAAATCACCCTACATTTACCCGGTGCACCTTAAGTGCCGGTGGATTGTTTCAGTTCTCTGGTCTGGACCCAGGACCAGGCTGTACAGACCGGCAGAATCCCGAACAGCACGGGCCCCTGGAGTGCACACCGAAAAATTACTGCGAGGGACTCGGGGGCCAAAGAAGCAAAGGCCAACACGGCGGCAAGGCCCAAACCAGCTATTGCAAACCCTGCTGCCGACAAAGGAAGTGACGGCGAAGCAAGCATGAGAAGGACTGAATGGACGAAGGCCAAGCCTGGAAATCCCGAGCAGAGACGAGCCAGACCCGACGCCGTAGTGATCTAAGCAGCACGCCTGACGTGCAGCCAGATCCTAAGCATGGTAACGCGCAGGGAGGACGAGAAGCTTGACGACCTTGGTCCATGCGTCAAGAAAGTGAGGAAGACAGCCAAGGGATGGCTGCTTCTGGAATTGGCCAGGAAGAAGGATAACTCCACACAGGCCCTTAAAGGCTGCATCGAGGAGGTCCTAGGGTCCAGCAGGCAGCGGTGGACCAAGGCGCCTTGATGGTCAAGAAGCTGAGAAGCACCTATGGCGAGACACAGACCGCTATCGTGGTTTCCCCCGTGAGCCTTGCCAAGGCCATCATTTCTGTGGGGAAGGTGAAGGTTGGGTGGTCAGTATGCCATATAAAGGAAAAGGAGGTCGTGGCTCGCTGCTACAGGTGCCTTGGGATGGAGCACATCGCAAGCGCTTGCAAGAGCTCGAAGGACAGGAGCGGCTCTTGCTTCCGCTGCGGAGACACGGATCATAGGGCGGCCACCTGCAAAAAGGACCCTCAATGCTTCTCGTGTAAAGATAAGGCCCGGAAGGATGTGAGGCATCAGACTGGAAGCAGAAGTTGCCCCATGTCAGCGAAAGGAGGTGGACCAAGGACGTTAGGATGCTAGTGCTTCAGCTGAACCCACTGCAGGGCGGCTTAAGATTTGCTGTCGCAGACTGCGAGGAAGACGAAGACGGACATAGCGCTCCTAAGCGAGCCCCATAGGACTGGCTCAAACAACCGCTGGGCAGTTGACCTATCGGGGAAGGCTGCCATCTGGAGCTGCGACGCAACCGGCGCGACAATGCACTCAGTACACAGTGCGGAGGGATTCGTAAGGGCTCGGGTAGGTGGGGCATGGCTTTACAGCTGCTACATGACACCTAGCCTAACCACCAATGAGTTTGAGCGCATGATGGACTCCCTGGGAAATGATATCAGAGGCCGTTCTGACGTCCTGGTAGCAGGGGACTTCAACGCACAGGGTTGGGGCTGCCCGAGGACGAATGCGAGAGGGAGAGTGGTCAGAGAAACCTTTGCTTCACTCGATCTCGTACTGCTGAACGAAGGAAACCAGCACACCGTCAGCAGAGCCGGAGCAGGATCCATCATAGACCTGACGTTCGCAAGCCCCTCGCTAGCGACTGGTGCTAACTGGAGGATAAGCGGCAGCTTTACGGCCAGCGACCACGAAACAATATTGTGCTCAATTGATAGCCCTCAAGAACGACCGAGGGAACCGAATCCACGAGGCTACAGAGTCGGTACGCTCCAGGCGAGGAACTTCACCGAGGAGGTGCGCGACATCGGCATCTTCCTTCCAAGCGGAGCCAACGAAATGGCTGACACCCTGGCAGCTAAGTTCGAGGCAGCGTGCATGGCGAACATGCAGCGGAGAAGCCGCTACCGTAGAAACCACGTTCCTCTTTACTGGTGGGATTGGCTTCATCCGAGCTGAGTGCATGAGAGCAAGGAGGCTTATAGGGGCTCCTAGCCTTCAAGGACCAACGCAAAGCATTGAAGGTGGCCATCCGAGACAGTAAAAGGAAATGCTTCCTGGAGCTGTGTGACTCGGCGAAGGAAAATCTATGGGGCAACGCGTACCGGAAAGTAGTGAAGAGGCTGCGCACAGGAACCCAGTCCCCCACGGACCCGATCGTACTAAGGATCGCACTGTTCCCAGCCGGCAACCAGGTCACCCAGTTTCCCACCCACCAGCAGACAATGAAATGGCGGAGGAGGTAACCGAAGAGGATGTTCTGGCCATAGGGAGAGGCCTGGCCCCCAACAAAGCACCCGGCCCGGACTCTGAAGCTGGCTCTGGCACTGCAGCCGGGAAGTTTTGCGAAGCTGTACAACAAATGCATCCGCGAAGGACCTTTCCCACCAGGGTGATCGCTTCGAGGCTCGAAGCCGCCATAGAGGAGGCGGGAGGGCTGTCTCCAAAGCAGTATGGGTTCCGGAAGGGAAGGTCTACAGTGGATGCCATAGCAGCGGTGGTTCGAATAGCTCGCAACGCACAGGGACAGGTGGAAGGGTGGCTCCAAGCAATACTGCCTAATAGTCACCCTGGACATCAAGAACGCATTCAACACGGCGGACTGGGGCAATACCCTGGCAGCCATAAGGCGGTTCAACGTCCCCAATTCTATAATGAACGTTTTCAGCAGCTACTTCAGCTGCAGAGTGCTACTTGTCGACACGGACATGGGCACGGAGGCCTACGGCGTCACGGCAGGTGTGCACGTCGGCTTCGCAGACGACGTAGCATTGGTGGTTGTGGCGAAACATAGGGAGGAAGCGGTGAGAGCGGCGAACAAGGCGATTGAGGCAATGGAACAGTGGCTCCAAAATGCAGGACTAAGCCTAGCCCCACAAAAGACGGAAGCGGTGCTGGTCAGCAGCCGCAAGGTTCTAGAAACGGCGACGATTCAGGTTGGCGGAATGGCCATAGCCTCCCAGCGGGCCATAAAATACCTGGGTGTGATGATCGACGCCCGGCTCTCCTTCCGTGAGCATCTAGAATATATCCAGGGCAAGGCTGCAGCCACTATCAGGGCCTCGCCAGGATCCTCCTCAATACCAGAGGCCCAAAGCAGAACAGGAGAAGGCTCCTCGTGAGCGTTGCCTTTGTGCAAATTTTGTACGCGGCGCCCATCTGGGCTGAAGCGATGAATACGCCCAGCTACATAATGGTGGCGTCCGGCTTCAGGACAGGCTCCGACGACGACATTCTGGTCATTGCGGGGATGGTCCCGCTGAAAGAGCGCGCTCGTGAGCTTAAGGAGCTAAAGGAAGCTCGCTATGAGAATGCTGGTGGCGCCCTCTATATAGTTACAAGGGAGGAGGCCAAGGAGAGGTCGCTCACAGCCTGGCAGGATTGCTGGGACTCATCGACGAAGATGGGTGGATCCCCAACCTTAGAAGATGGGTGTTCCGAAGCCACGCGGTTTTGCCCACGCGGAGGAGGACTGGTGCCCGGAGTGCGGGAGATCGGTAGTCGAGGACGCCAAGCACGTTGTCTTCGAGTGCCGCCGGTTTGCACTAGAGCGCCACCGACTGGAGGCGACTTCAGTACACGGCAGAATATAAACGCAGTATATATGTCGGAACGGCCCGGATCGGCCGACTATATCCTATAGCTGCCATATAATTGATTGATCGGAAATTGTATAATTTTGGTGTTTTTAGAGTTCAAATTTGACACAAAAGCTATTTTTGGCTAAACATTACGACATGCCAAATTTCATAAGGATCGGCCGACTATATCTTATAGCTCCATATAACTGAACGATCGAATATGACCCAACTTTCTTGTTTTTGAAGATACAAAGCTGAAACTTAATACAGATTCTATTATTGGTCAGTTGATCCAACCTACCAAATTTCATTAGGATTGGTCGACTATATCCTCTAGCTGCCATATAACTGAACGATCGGAAATAGTATTTGTTAGAAATTTCAACTTTCGTATTTTTGAAGATAGAAGCTTGGGACTTTTTTTAGATTTTTTATTTTAGTTAATTGGTTTTATTATGATGTAATCATAAGGATCGGCCAACTATATTCGATGTTTGCGCTATATTTCCGGTTTTAACTGCAAGGGTATATCAACTTCTGCTTCGCCCTAAGTTAGCTTTCCTTTCTTGTTTTCATTTCTTTTCGACGGGTGCACCCGGGGTATGGGTTCTTTCTATTGTTGAGTGTCAGTTCTTAATACTTATTACGTACGTACTTTAGCTTTAGCGTACAAAGCTTTATTTAGGGGTTTCTTTGGGTTTGCTACGCCCAGTGTTGATATAATGATTACAATATTCTATCAAAGGTTATAAAGTACATACATATATGGGACTTCGTCGCTTAAAAGTGCGGGTAGAACAGAACGACAAGCTAATTTTATTAAATTATTAAGCTTTTATTATTATAAAATAAAAGCTTTTGAGTACAAAAAGGCAATAGGCAAAAAAATTAAAGGGGGAAAAAAATTCGAGAAAAATTTAGAAGCACAAATCGTCAGAAATTGAAATTTGAAAGGCAAACAAGATTAAAAAGAAAAAAAATTCAATTATTATCCGACGTGATGACATTTTTAGAGCAACGACTAAGTTAGTACAAAATACTTTACTGTCAAAATGTTACAGCATTAATTTTATCAGAAAGAATGAAGTAGTTGAAAAAATTAGCAAGCTTTAGAAAAATTTCATCTTCACTGTACAAAAAAAAACAAAAAGGAAAATTCTTTTCGGGCGGATATGAAGTTGATAAACTCTTGACACTAAGATCCGATATAAATCGAAAATATCGGGTATGGCTCGCCGATCTTTATAAGAATTTAATAATTTAACCAATTAATTTTTCCCCGACTCTTGCTCTAAAAATACCAAAGTTATGGGATTTCCGATCAATCATATATCGGAAAAGCCAGCTATGGGATATAGTCGGCAGATCCCGGTCCCGTTCCGACTGATATGCTGCGTGCAAAGGAAAATCGAAATTCGAATTTCAAGACGATAGGTATGCAACTTAAAAACTACTTCGCGTAGAAATAGACAGGCAGACGGACAGACGGACATGCTCATATCAACTCAGGAGGTGATCCTGATCAAGAATATATATAGTTTATAGGGTCGAAGATGTCTCTTTCACTGCGTTGCACACTTTTGGACAAAATTATTATACCCTCTGCAAGGGTATAACAAGAAAGGAAAGCATATTTCGTGCGAAGATGAAGTTTGTATACCCTTGCAGTAAAAACCGGATATATATCGCAAACATTGGATATAGTTGGCCGATCAACTCGAGAATATCATAATAAAACCAAATAATTACAATAAAATATATTGAAAAAAAAACCCCAAGCTTCTATCTTCATCAATACAAAAGTTGGTATTTCTTTCAAATACCATTTACGATCGTTTAGTTATATGGCAGCTATAACAATTGGTAGGTCGGATTTTTTTTCTGTCTTTCAGAATTTTTGAAATGCATCAATTAGAGCATCAACTAGCATTCCTGTATTCAGCATAAAGCTTAAAGGCCCAGACGACCGAGGGGCGCTCGAGAAACGATGAATTAGTATATATTAAGGTATTTTTAATTTATTAAGCTAGGTGGAGTTAGTAAGGAAATTTAAAATTCTATATTTTTAATTTGAAGGACAGGAGAGAGATGTTACAGAGTAGAGACCATTGTAGTTCGATCATAAGATCCTAAAAAGCTTAAAATTTAAGTGTGTTAGTAAATGCTGGCTATCTACATCTCCATTAATTAGGTTATGCAGAAAAACTACACCGAGAATTGTCCTACGATTTGTTAAGCTAGCTAAGTTTATTAGAAAAAGTCTACTATGTATTATAAGATGGAAGGTGAAGATTTGCATCCCAGTTTAGACCTCTAAGTGAAAAAGTTAAAAAATCCTTTTGTACGGATTTTATGGGGTCCTGATGTTCTCTACATTGGGGACTCCAGACACATGAACCGTACTCCAGTATCGGACGGACCTAAGAAATGAATAATGTTTTGGTTATGTACGGGTAATTAAATTATTTTGACCATCTTTTAGTAAAACCAAGGACTCCTTTAGCCTTATTAACCATTAAGGAAATATAGTCGGCAAATTTAAGTTTACTGTCTAATAGGACGCCGATCATTAACATGGGTTAATTTTTCTAAGGTAATCCCATAAAGAGAGTACGTAGCCTGCAGATGTCAGAAACGATAAAAAGACATAAGCTTGCATTTAGATCCATTAAGTATTGAGTCGTTAGCTAACCCAATTTTTGAAAGATGTCAAGGTCAGACTAAAGACTGCATTGGGCAAAGATGGATTTGTACTGAAGACAAAGCTTTAAATCATTTGCATACATAAGAACTAGAAAGTTGGTGAAAGCGGGGGCAAGTCATTTAAAAAAAGAGTAAATAACAACGGGACAAGATGACTTCTTTGAAGGACGCCAGATGTAGCACGGACCAGATGGCAATGTGTGTTTTTAAATAAGACTCTTTGTGAGTTTGATCAGAGTGAATGATTGACTGAATCAAATGAGCTATTATCGGAGAAAAACGGACAGAAAATAAGATTTTCTGATTGAATGTTGTATGCGTAAGACTGATTTGTCAATTTAGGCGGTGAATAAGTTGTTTGAAATAAGAAATAAAATTAAGCGAATAGATCGGCAATGGCGTGATCAAAGGTCGCAGATGAATTTTCAAACGTAAGCATAGGTGAAAAAGATACATGTTTACGCTTTGTGTTTACAAAATTTTAAAACTGCTTCGGATCCTAAGTAAATTGTATGTGGCAGCGGCGAAAATCCGCTTCTAAGCTCGTCATAATGGTGGGGGTTCTTCCTTGTCTCCTAAATAACACCACTCTACTCTTATTAAGTGCACTTTACTGTACATTAATGATCGGGCAAATATTTGAAATGGGACCTGCTGGAAACGGACAGACGTCGGGTTGTGTAAAGGGACAGAGAAACTATCGTTTGATCAAGGTGGCTAAGGTGTCGTTCGCTTCCCTTTCTTTACCCTCCCTACCTTGATACCAAGTTAGCACTTGTAAAAATGTTCTCTACAGATTCAAACGCTTCCTTCTACCGACCGGTTGCCTTTGTATTTTGTCAGTGACCACTTGCCACACCGTTGCAAATATGGGAAAAGCGCGAACGCGCCACGCGACTTGCGCTAGTCTAACTGGCCGGTGGTAATACAAATATGTCTCACCGAACTGTTCACTATCTATCCCTTGTATTTACCTTTTAGCTATATGTTCACTACTTTTGGTCTTTGCTCAACAACTATGAACCAATAGGCCAACGTGACCGTGAAAATCTCCAAAACTTCCAGTAACGGAACTTTTCCTGCTCTTCTCTATATCTGGCTCTCAGTGCTCTCGCATTGAGCGCGCCAGAAAGAGAGAATTAGTATCATACATCTTTGAGTTGAAGCGAGGCCTCTATATCGCGCTCCCTGTTACTCGATATCCTACTTTTGGGTTAAAGCATTTCCGACTGCCGCTGAGACTAAAACTAAACGATTTTCCTTTGGACCCCAAAAAGTATGGTTAAATTTTTTTAAAGGTGGCATTTAGATCGGTGCATGCCAGAATATCGAACCAATTATATGTATCGATAAGGATATTAATTTTGTGAAAATCAGCATTACGGAAATAGCGAATCTTATTTTCCACGCATGGAAACCTCTGATTGATACCAGAAATGGTTTATATTGAGACCTCCAGCGTGGGGCGATATGGGTGCTCTGGAGTTGAAAAACTCTGGAGAGAGCGGTACCATCGGGATCAGATACAAAGCACAAGTCTAAAAGCCAACCTTACCAATTTCTCACATGGTAAATTTGACCTAGAGACATGTCAAACACGCCCGCGGTGAAGTCGTGGTGCGTGATAAGTGATAAAGATGGTGAATTATCGACGTTGGAGTTTAACTCTAGGATTTTAAAGTCGCACACAGGTACGTGCTGGTCAAGATCCGATCAAAAACGGATTTATTAGCGGACAAATGCTCCCAATATGTGGGCGGTTCGGACGAAGGTGGTATGTATGAACATGTAATGTATAAAGATTATACGGACAAAATAATTTTAATGCAAATAAATTCTTTGACCAAACTCTTGTGATTTCACCTCTTTAGAAGCGAGAGTGGAGTCTAACGAAATGAGGAATTCGCCATCCCCTTTCGCTGAGGTCGATCCCGCCTAAAAGTTGTGTACTTACTTGGAAAAATTTCGGAGCTAAAGATCTCCGGCTTTAACCAAGTTTCAGTGGTTCTAATGTGAGGAAGCTTCACTCCCACTGGTTTTAAAACTTTTTTTTCACGGAACTAGGATGATGTTCTTGTACGAAAATGTTCTCTGGCCAAAAACTAGGTGAACAAATCGTCTTGAACATAAGCGCAGGCACATGAATTTTGAAAGAAGACGTGCTCCTTACATAATTATACAGGGTGACAATAAATAACCCAGACAAACTTTGAAGCAGCCCTTTAATAAATGCATTTATCGATAGCTTCTGAATCAAAAAAAATTTACATATTTGTGATTCCCATCCATTTGATTTTTGTTTCGGGATGTCTAACAATCGTTGTGCACTTTTAAAACTGTTTGAACAAGGAAATCGCCAATGCGACATTGCTTGGCATACCAAAACAAACAAACGCTTTCCGGCGACTTAATGAGCTTTGCCATGAAGGTGACCGTCCCGAAGAGCCATACCATGCACCGCTAACACTTCCAGAATTCGCCAGATCGTGAAAAAGCGGATCAATCGGAATTGCAGAGTCTCGGTCAGAAAAATAGCCCGGGAAATCGGAGTGAATCGAGAAAGTGTTCGGTTGATCAAAAAAAAATGAAATTAATCTCAAGCCCTACAAGCTCCAAAAAATGCATCTTCTTACGGATGACAATAAGCACGTGAGACTCCAAAGATGCCGTCAGCTAAAGCGTCGGGCCGCAGGGCAAAAATGGGAGCGTATTCTCTTCACGGGCGAGAAGATATTCACCATCCAACAGGCGCACAATCACCAAAATGACATAAGCTGGTCTGCTAAAGCTCCAGGTACCTCTGCAATAATCGAGCGCCGTCAATGTGAGCAGTCTTTAATGGTTTGGGGAGGAATATGCGCCACCAGCAAAACACCCTTTGTTTTCATCGATAAAGGGGTAAAAATTAATCCGGAAGTGTACCGCCTAGACACTTTGGAAACTGTTGTGCTTCCCAGGGCCCGGCAGCACTTCGGTGACGTCCACGGAGTGGACGTTTCAACAGAATTCAGCGTCAGCCCATAGAGCCAAATTGACTCAGGACTAGTGCAAAGCCAATTTTCCGGACTTTATCACATCCAGTGAATGGCCACCTTACTCGCCAGATCTTAATCCGATGGACTACAGTGTGTGGTCTATTTTGGAGTCCAGGGCATGTGCTAAACGCCATATAAGTTTGGAGGCGCTGAAGCAATCATTGCTCCGAGAATGGGATCGATTATCGGAAGAAGACCTGCGGCCCATTGCGCTAAATTTCCAGAAACGTTTAGGGCTCTGCATCGCCGCCCAAGGAAGCCACTTCGAAACCAGCTGAAAATATGTTAACACAATACCTATTTAATAGTTGTGTATCTTCATTTTTTCTCAAATACAGTTCCTTAAAAAGTTATGATCAAAAATGTTTGTCCGGGTTATTTATTGTCACCCTGTATTATCTGAGTATGCGATCCCTGGGTGCGTTCAACATTTGATTTGGCTGCGATCCCCCAATTTTAAATTCGATAAAGCCAAATTGGCAGGATGCAATGCCCTTTTGCATCTAAGCGGCAACTATCCAGCGCAGCTGCTGAACTTATTTACACAGCTGCTGGACTTAAACCGCTATTTTACACATTTTAACTGGATTCTTATGTTACAATTTTTATACCCTTGCAGAGGGTATTATAATTTTGGTCAAAAGTGTGCAACGCAGTGAAGGAGACATCTCCGACCCTATAAAGTATATATATTCTTGATCAGGATCACCTCCTGAGTTGATATGAGCATGTCCGTCTGTCCGTCTGTCTGTCCGTCTGTCTGTTTCTACGCAAACTAGTCTCTCAGTTTTAAAGCTATCGTCTTGAAACTTTGCACACATCCTTCTTTCCTTTGCACGCAGTATATAAGTCGGAACGGCCCGGATCGGTCGACTATATCCTATAGCTGCCATATAACTGATTGATCGGAAATGGTATAACTTTGGTGTTTTTAAAGTTAGAGAGTTCAAATTTTAGGTGAGAGCTTTTTTGGCAACCTAATACGACATGCCAAATTTCATAAGGATCGGCCGACTATATCCTATAGCTGCCATATAACTGAACGATCGGAAATGACCCAACTTTCGTGTTTTTGATGATAGAAAGCTGGCACTTGGTACACATTCTATTTTTGGTCAGTTTATCCGATCTACCAAATTTCATAACGATCGGTTGACTATATCTTATAGCTGACATATAACTGTACGATCGGAAATGGTTTTTGGTAGAAATACCAACTTTGGTATTTTTGAAGATAGAAGCTTGAGACTTTTTTTAGATTTTGTATTGTAATAAATTGGATTATATATTCATATTCCCATAAGGATCGGCCAACTATATCCGATGTTTGCGATATATATCCGGTTTTAGCTGCAAGGGTATATCAACTTCGGCTCCGCCCGAAGTTAGCTTTGCTTTCTTGTTAACTGTAGAATTGAGAGTAAGTCGCTTAACAAGAGATATTTTGCTTCCTTTGGCTGCTTACTCCCTCCAGACGAATTTAAGAAGATTTTTTTTTTTTCGGTGGGCTTATCTTCAAATTCCGACGTTTGCACTAAGCTGCAAGAGTAACAAAATACTCCTGCAGATTCCCCGTGAAAGCTGGAATTGAATAATTCTTTTGCTTCCCTTGTAAGAACAATGCCATAACTTATAGGACGAGGAACCGGCTCAGGTGGCGTTGAGGCAGCTCTATATATATTATCAGTAAGAATGTCAACTGCATTTGTTTAGTCGTAACTTGTTTGAAATATGTGAAGGAAATACGTAGAACTCGAAATATGTGAAGGAAATACGTAGAACTCGCAAAGTAGAACTTAGCTATGAGACGGGGCATAGCAAGCTACGAGCAAATAAAATAACCCCCAACGAGCCCGAGCTAAAAGATACCTAAGAGTGTTCCTTACGCTCTGCTTATGAAAAATATTTGAATTGTACCGCCTAAAGATATTATCGCTCTGTTAAGTACTCGTTCTTGTTACTCGCTGCGTCGCAGTTGCGAATGAAAAAAGATAATGAGCAGAGAGAAACTTCCATTGAATTCGGATGATGCGTTTCTACTGGGACCAAAGCTGGCCTGCAACAGGCATTTTCGCCGTTTGTCAATTTACAGTAAACAGCATTCTCATGTCCTCCCTAGAGTTCAGAGCAGAATTGTGGAAGGAGATCTTACGATGTTGTTAAAAAGTAAGTACAACGAGGGCTTGGTCTGAAAATAATACCATCTGTTTGAAGACTTTAAACAAGAGCTATATGATTCTAGTCCAAATCCCAGTTCTGGCAAATATTTATTTGGATTATTTGGCAAAGTCTGTGCAAGTACCTGTGTGGTCAGATATATATGGGTATCTGGTTAATAAACTAGTGGCATAAATTTTAGCCCCTCTTTTGCCTTGGAAGACAGCATATGGCTCTTACTTTCATAGAACCCAAGCCTGTATTTCAATAACACTTTGAGGAAAATGACTAAAAGAGCTTTTTACCAACACTGTCGCTTTACCGTTGCAGTGAATGTGCCGTGCTGATTTATACGCTGGATAGAAGGAATATCCATAAATTTGGACAGTTTTTCCTCGATTGAACCTTATTTCACTTAAAAGTATGGTACCAATGCCGTTGTTGTGCGCAAAAAGCTCAACTTCTCTGGTAAGCTTATTGTTAAGACATTCCATATAAGAATTTTGAGTGTGTCCATTGTGAGGCTAAAACCTTGTTATGGACTTGGGAAAATGATTTATCGATCGAGTTTCAACGAGTTTCCATTTCAACGACCATATTTTCAAACCGTTTAAGTCGGTGAGGTTCGGCTTGTTTTTCTGTTGTTGTTCCCGCTGCTGCTGCTTAGCCACAAAAGGAATTACTGTTGCTGGAGTTGTTGTTGCCATTTTGAAAATTGCATTTCTTGTTGCTCAAATATTGTCTGAACAATATTTGTGGTTCATATTCCTTTTTATTTTTACAATTGTGACTGAGCTTGGAGATCATGTAGACGGCGTTGAGACGGTCCATTTCCATTTTTTTCTATTGAGGTATAAGATAAACCTCTTCCTAATGTTTTTAGAAATGTTAGGCATTTGCTAAGTTTGTTCAAGTCGAGTTGCCAATGTTTGCTGAAGCATTCGTTGTGGTTGTTGCCGCGTTGTTTGCTTTTTTGCAGAACCCATAGATCGTAATATTAATACCTTTGGCTAGCATTGTATCTTGCCGAATGATTCCTTCCACAATTCATAGCAATCGCTCTACGTGGTGGCGAACCGCATGCCTTAGCGTGCGCCTAAAAACACTATAGCCGCAGAATTAAACATTTTCTGTGTGCGTCTGATTTGAGTGTGTCATATATCAAACAAAAGGCATTGCTCTAATTAGGTAATTTTTGCCCAAAACATTTGACAAAACAAAAGCCTATAAGTTTGGGAGATGTTTGCGTAAACGTGAAATGATTTTGATTCACTAAATTGGGGTTTAAACGCCTTAACTAACCTTAAAAAGTATAAATTCTTAGCTGTTGCTAAATGAAAAATGTTGCTAAATGGTTTCGTCACCTTTACTTAACCGGTGTTTACTTTTACGAAGTGAATTTTTACTGTGTTTAAGCGATGCCGAATTCACGCTTTCATTTCACGATTTCAGACGATTCGTGTGTGCATAAACGCCGTTTCGTGAATTCGGCAACACGAAAGTTGACTACGATTTCAGCCCCAAAGTATGAATTAGTGGTACAAATCAGAGGGCAATAAAAGTATAGTTGAATTAAATTTCAACTTAGCAACTTTGGGAATTCATTTCCCGGTTCTGACAATATGCTGATTGTAAATTAAGAATTTATTTTTATCCATTGCGTTGCTTGGTTTGTCTATTTCTTGTGAAAGTCTGATCAGACTAAACTGATCAGACCAAATTTTATACGGCTAGCATCTCTACTAAAATCAAATCATGAAATGTGTTGCATAAACACACATCGTTTCATTACCATACCATTTTTTTGACATCAAAGTAGCGAATAAATTTGTCAAAACCGATACGCAAAACCTAAAAACATAAAGTTAAAACACTACAGTTGGGTCATTTCCGATCGCTCAGTAATATCGCTGCTATAGGATATGGTAGGACGATCCTTATGTAACTTGGTAGCTCGGATCTATTGGCCAAAAACAGAGTCTGTTGGAATTCAAAAACAAAGTCTTAAAAAACACCAAAACTAGAATCCATACAAAATCCCAAATCTCAAACTTTAACAAGAAACGACGGTTAATGTCGAGTTTCTCGACTATATTATACCCGTTACTCATCTCATAGATTCTCAGCAACAAATTTTTGTTTTATACTTTTGCCGTTGGGCAAAACAACAACAACTAAAACTGCCCCCCTACGGCCATACTTCCGATTCAGTAGGAAATCAGAATAAAAAGTATTTAACTTCTCAAACATTTTCCGGTTTGGCTGAATTTTGATTTATAGGTGTGATTAGCCATTGGTACAGTTTGGCTTCAAAGCATTTTCCAAAAACATTAAAGAACCACATTTATGTTTTGGGAGCGAGATCTCGCGAGTGTGGGAGTGGCCAAATTTTGACACAAAATTGATTTGCGCGGATATCATACGATATTGTAAAAGTTATTTGCTGTAAACTGGTGTTTACTCACTTAAGAATTTAATTTAGACAAATTTCGCTTTAGCAAAAATCGTGTTGCTTCCCGTGTGCTGTGATATATTTGGAGGCGAATTAAAAATTCGTTTAATTTCAATCCAAGCATAGCTCGGCTCTGCATCTTCCTCCTCTTTTTTTTTCTTTTGTGCGATAGAAGTTCTTATCTCTATTTCTGCAATTTTCGCTTTCTTCGGCTCTATTTGGCATAGTGATTCAAGGCTCATTGTTTATAAAATTTGTATATATTTTTTATATTTTTTATCTTAAAAATGCATAGTTTTGTAATAAGACAATCTTATCATCCCAGCCTACCATCCATTGCTGCCTATTTGAAAACGTCGTACACACCAAGTGTGCTTGGCTCACTGCTTCAGTTTCGGATGATATTTCCCCTAGGTCTCCATTATTGTTGTAATAATTGTCGTGATGTCCAAAACGAAATGAAGTCGTTGATGAGACAGGCTAAGAGCGAATTTAAGAGTTAATGAGTTGATCACACTCAGCTTAGCGGCCTTCAATTGCTAAATAAAGCGTAAGAAAGAAATCCGAAAGCGTAAGAAATTCGCTGCATGTGTTCCACCTCAGTCTGCTCAGCCCATAATAACGCGTCCAATCATATTTCTGGCACCCCAAGGGCTAAAACTGAGAACAATACGACGTCCGAATTTCGGATGTAAATATCAGTCTTACTGGGATGTAAATCTTCATCTTTCCTCTAATATTAGCAGTCTCTTACTATTATGTATCTCTTACTGTATCATTTCCTGTCTTTCAAATTTAAAAAAAAAACATTTATTTTCACTTTCCTTACTAATTCCTCTTAGTGTGATAAATAATAAATTAATAATAAATCGTTTCTCGAGTGCCCCTTTGTCGTCTGGGCCTCTAAGCTTTATGATGAATGCGGAATTGCTATCTGGTGCATGAACCATTTCAAAAATTCTAAAAAACCGCGAATCAATAAAAAATAAAAAAATTATTAAAATGAGGGAGTACCTCAACATGCCTAAAAAATTTTGTTTCACTAAATCGAGACTAGTGGGACATTAGAGCTCCATTAGAGTCAGACATTAAACATTAGAGAAATGCATGATACAATTGTACAAGGTAGTCCGTCAGTCCCTTATTATACCCTTGCAGAGGGTATTATAATTTTGTCCAAAAGTGTGCAACGCAGTGAAGGAGACATCTCTGACCCTTTAAGTATATATATTCTTCATCAGGATCACCTCCGGTATAACTTTGGTGTTTTAAGAGTAAGAAAGTTCAAATTTTACATGAATGCTACTTTTGGCAAAATAATACGACATGCCAAATTTCATAAGGATCGGCTTACTATATCCTATAGCTGCCATATAACTGAACGATCGAAATTGACCCAACTTTCGTTCTTTTGAAGATAGAAAGCTGGAACTTGGTACAGATTATATTTTTGGTCAGTTAATCTGACCTATCAAATTTCATAACGATCGGTTGACTATATCTTATAGCTGACATATAACTGAACGATCGGAAATGGTATTTGGTAGAAATATCAACTTTCGTATTTTTGAAGATAGAAGCTTGAGACTTTTTTTTAGATTTTTTATTGTAATTAATTGGTTTTATTATGATGTAATCATAAGGATCGGCCAACTATATCCGATGTTTGCGATACATATCTGGTTTTAGCTGCAAGGGTATATCAACTTCGCCTCCGCCCGAAGTTAGCTTTGCTTTCTTGTTTTAATTTTAACATAGTAAGCGTTGAATAGTGTGAGTGAAACGGCTTTACAGTACTTTCGTTAACCTGCACACGGGGCATGGGGTTAAAAGTTTTTCTTAGTTATGACAAGAGTTGTAGTGTTTATAATTTTATTTTAATTAGTTTTGAATTTGACATAATTCTTTGTTTTTGTTTTTGGACAGCCATTTTCTTGTTTAAGTTCTTAATTTCAAAGTATGAATTTTTTTTATATTTACACCAATATCGACCTTCTCAGCGGCGTTTAACTGTCTGTTTTAATTTTTTAGTTTAAAAAAACTAAAAAAAAACAAATTTTACGCCTATCACGTGCTTGCGACAAGAACTGTAATAAATAATTTTTTTGCTTAGCCATTTAAAGGTTAAAGTTTTGAAAAAAAAATCAACTTTCAGTTTCAAGAAGGAACCAAAACACGAACGATTTGTCAGCCGAATGGACTATCTTGTATAATTGTATCATGGAGAAATGTATTATTTTATTTTGTTTAAAAATATATATACAGTAAAAATGTAACTTATCTGACAAGTGCAAAAAATGCAAGGTAACAAAAACACGTGCCGTTTAGGAATAATTTTATGTATAATTTTTTATACCTATGAAGCATTTTTTCGTCAACAAAATTGAAAAACGATATTTTGGGCTTGGCAGATTTTCGCCATTCCTAGTTTATTGGTCAGAATTTTCTTCGGATTACACTTGAGCCGCACGGCTTTGTTGATGGGGCTGTGCCCCCAACGCATATCGTTCATGGTTAGACTCGAGTTCTTGCGCCAGTATACGAGGGGACTAATAAAATAATATAACCGCTTAATATAGTAGAAAAACATTTCTTTTTTTTATTTATATTATTATTCATAATCTTTTTCTATTTTTTTTAACGAAATCGCCATTTATTTTAATACATTTTTGAAGTCGATAAATCCACCTTGAAAAACAGTCTTCAAAATCTGCTTTTTGGAGTTTTGCAATTTCATCATTGACCGCATTTATTATCATTTTACCTCATTGGTGTTTAACCTCATTGTTTTCACCTCATTGAAATTATGGAAATTGGAAATTATTTAGGTTGAGTCGCAAAAAGTTTGTCTGTAAGGTTTTTCTTAAGGCCAGAAATGAGTTCGCGTAATGCGACTCATGTGTCATGGTTGTTTTATTAATAATAAGGATGCGTTTTTCCTCAACATCCTTGTAGAACTACATAATTGTTATTATCAAGTAAATAATTTGACGAAGAAAACGCATTGCTCGCAGCCCTTTCATTTACCGAATTTTCCGTCATTTTCCAAGCCCCTTTCACGATTCCGAACTATTGCGGCAACGGTGGTGCCTTAAGCTGCCGACATAGGGCAAAAATGTTTCAGCACTAGCTTTGCTGCTATGATACATATATTCTTCCTCCGAACCAAGAAAATCTGGCAGCGACTTTGAGGCATCGAAAAACTCATTTTCCACCGCGCTACGTTTATACCTCGTACGCTGTAACATACGATAAAGTAAATTAACTTAAATTGAATTGATTGAGTGAATGTGATGAAATGAAGATGTATGAGTTCGTAAATTCACTCAAACTTACATGCTGTGGATTTTAAAAAACTTGTTCAATTTCAAAAATAAAAGTTTTTCATCATTTTTATTTTACAAATAAAAATAAAAGTTATACATTTATATTCTTTTGAAGACGAAACTACTATAACTATAACAATAAAAGCAAAAACAATTTACATATTTTGAATTTCAAATTCGGAAAGACAATTTTTGGAAACAAAATTTTATTGAGTTTCGTTTTTCTGTTTTTTTATTGCAAAAAAAAAACTGATTTGGCATTTGAATGTATACATAAAGTTTTCTATATTCATTCGCATTCAAATGTCATAACACTAGGTAAAATTTGACCACTTTTTCTTCCCAAAATTCATATCTCAGAAACGTGGCAAGATATTTAAATTTGGTTTTTTTTTTACAGAATAGACAATTTTAAAAAAGTCCCAAGCTGGTACACAAGTACCAATATTGGTATTATTACCAAATACCATTTCCGATCTTTCAGTTTTATGGCAGCTATAAGATGTAGTCGACCGATTTTGAAAAAATTTGGTGGGTCGGATTAATTGGCAAAAAATATAATCAGTTTAAAGTTTGATCTTTGGCAGCTATAGGAGATGACTCCTTCACTTCATTGCACACTTTTCCCCAAAATTATAATACCCTCCGCGAGGGTATAATATGAGATTTTACTACGCTCTTTTCTGAGTTTACCAGATGCCATCGGCGTTATTAGCTGTGGTCAATAAGGTCATTGCCTTCTGCTGCTTTAGTGCCAGCGCCGAGAAAACCACGCTACACGTGGTTGACTGTGGTTTCGAGCAAGGTCCCGAAGCTCTCGTGTAAGGAGGTTGCTTGGAGTACTCCTACATGAGGTGTGAGGGCTTGCGCGTGGCGCTATTATCCGCACTCCCTCGTCAGAAGAGATCAGGCGAGCAGGTAGGTCGGTGAAATTGGCCTCGAGCCCGGTGTACGCAGCGGTGCTAGCGAGGGTGAATGCTAGACATTAATGTTTCACTTCCTCCAACTAAGCCGTGGTCGAGGCCGAGCTGCGATCATTAAGTTCGCGGTCCGGTTCATGGAGTCCGGGTGTATGTGTGCCAAGCCTACATTGGCAGTGGGACGAAGGATGTGCTGCGAGAAGGAATGATGATTTACACTGACCGGAGAGGAAAGTCAGCCATCCTCGTGGATCGCCAGGTTATCATCTGCATGCTGATGGAGCCACTCAAAATCGACTGTGGCGTATGAGTGTGAGTCAAAAGTAGTTTTGGCTCAATCTTTGCTTTGCTTCGTGTACTGCCAGTTCGAAAACGAGCTAAAGCCGTACCTTAGCTACATAAATTCCCTATGTGGCTTAGGAAACTCCCACGGAAACCCAATGGACTAGATAACTACAGATGGAGGGAGCCGTTGCCCTAAACCAGCCAATCCCGGTGTTCACGTTCGATACCTACTATCCGCCTAGTGATATCGACGTGATAATTGCCAACAACGCAGGATCGATGAAGGCCACATTCGAATAGACGAGGAGGATTTGTGCAGGTCTCAACTCAGCGCAGGATAGTGCACAATGTGCAGGAGACTTTGCTGCCGGCAACTGTCGTCATCGTGGTGACGTAGATGCGACTGAGCTGCTTGCGGTCGGGCTCTCAGGCGCGTTGGTTACCGATTGGGGTGACTGGAATTTTTTTGTTTTGGATTGCGTTTTTGCAAAATTCTAGCCTAGATACTATTGGCCTGTACTAAAAGCATGCGTGATTCACCGGCACCGGCATCAAGCCGTCGTCTACGTACAAAAGACACCCTCGCACACAACACATACCCCGCGGAACCACTGCAAAGTATTACTTCGGGAGGAAGGGTTGCCTCATCTAGGCATTCTCCCTTAAGCAACGTTAATTTTCAAGTCTTCTTGAGTCACACTGTATAATTTATAAGCTGCTCCGGAGCTGGTAGTGATCTATCTCTGGCAGTGATCTCTGATCTCTGGCACGATACCTCCTACACTTATAAAGGATGTTCTCTGGGTCCTCGTTTCTTTCTAGGTAGCTCCTGGGTATTTCATCATGTCTGAATCTGTGGAGGTATATTCTGTACCCCTCGTGACCTGAAAAAAACTGGGAAAGTGGGAAACTTACCTGACCGTTGTTTCTTCCGATCCACTCCTGGATGTTGGGGCTTTCGTTTTCTCGTCCTACCTTTGGTCGTTGAGTCCCACCTCTACATCTTTGTAGATAATGCCTCTTGATGGGCTGACCTGTGGGGATGAGTTCCATTCGTTGTTGATTGGATGTGTAGATTTCATCCAATCATAAGATAGATTATGGAGCGCATAAGCCAAAATGTCGATAGGGATCATTTCGGCTAGAACAAGATCAGCTTCTTCCGATATTGTTGTATTATAGGGCGTAGTGAGTCGGTAATATGCCCCTAGCTTCCTCCTAAGCCCCTGGTGTCTTCTGACTGAAGCAGCCCAAAACGGCGCTGCGTACAGCATCCTGGCCAGAAGGCGCCTCCTACCTTTCTTTGGGCCTTCCATGTTTGGCAGCATCCATGCGAGTGCTCTCGGATTCCTGCTGCTCTTATGTTGACGTACTCCACGTGCCTCCTTTAACTTTATGGAGTATGTACTTGGATAGTAATATAGATATATAGATATATAGATATATAGATATATAGATATATATATATATAGATATATAGATTTATAGATATATAGATATATAGATATATAGATATATAGATATATAGATATATAGATATATAGATATATAGATATATAGATATATAGATATATAGATATATAGATATATATATACTCCACTTTCTTCCTGCTTGTGAAGAGAACCGCCTTCGTTTTATGAGCTGTCAGGTCCCGTCCAGAGTCAGATATCCTTGATAATTCCTTATCAATAAAGGCTTTGATTCCTTGATTGATAAAGGCCTTCCACGGCCTTCTTTTCCTCATTTGCAACCACGATCAGGGCCAGGTCATCCGCGAGGCCGATGAGCTTGCATCCCTCCGGTAGCTTCCGAGAAGCGAGAGAAGAAGATGTTCCCGAGAAGATGTTCCCGAGAAGCGGTCCGAAGACGGTCCTTGCAGAACACCCGCGGTTACCTTATAAGTTTTTGGTTCTTCATCCGTGTCATATAGCACTGTCCAATCTGAAAGGTAGCTGGATATTATCCGTTGGAGGTATCTCGGAGTACCCTTCAAGAACAAGGCTCGTTGGATGCAAGGCCAAATTGCTGAGTTAAGAGCGTTACGAATGTCTAATACTCCTTTTCGCCCCATTTCCACCGAATTCCAGCGATGGCAGCTTCCGCCGTGTCGGTCCGGGCTTTGATGTCGTCAACCGTAGAGCGCGCCTTCTGGAAACCGTACTGATTGACCAAGACCGTTCCTTTGTCCTCAGCGAATTTCCAGATACGAGTAGCGATGGTAATCTCGAGGACCTTCCCTACCATGTCTGGGAGACATACGGGACTGTATCCTGATGGGTCGTCTGTCGCCTTGTTCCCTTTCGGCAGCAGAATGATATTCTGCTTCAGCACTTTTTTGCACAGAGCCTTGCAGGCGGCACTTGTTGCATGGTTTAACTTTATTTCTTCTGCATTAAGACGGCATTCGGCATTCCGTCTGGTCCTGGAGTCATTCTAGCTATAATCTTTTTTGTGTAATTCCGAATCTCCGCGTCCCTAATTTGCGCAAACGGCTCCTTATTATTAGCTTGTTCAATATCCCTTTTTGACGGGTGTTTCGGGAACAAAAACTCCAAAATTTTTCTTAGTAGGGTAGGGCAAGTTGGTCTAAGATGTTCTTGGCTTTTTATCTTGCTCATGACAACCTTATAGGCTGTTCCCCTTGGGTCTCTGTCTCGTCGCAGATCTTTTTAAAACACTCGCGATTGCTTGCCTTTATTGTTAATTTCAGGGCTCCTTTTTGCCTTGAATTCTGTCGTTCTGGTTGTCAGTTCCTTGGTCAGTTCCAGTTCTGGTGGTCAGTCTTTCATCTCAAAATGTCCTGTTTCCACCAGTATACTTGGCATGGAGCTGTCGCAAGCAAATTTGTTTGCTCGCTTACAACTACTTGCGGATTACAGCCATCCATTTTCTGGGATACTCCTTTTCCGTACGGTTTCAAGAAGCGAAGTTTAAGCAGCGACTGTGCTGCCTGGCTGGCAATGGTTGAGGTTGAGCTGGGTGCATTTGAGCTGGGTGACTGCATTTCGCAGTCTTTAGCCATATGGCCGTCTATGCCACATTGCAGGCACACTTAATGGGTCCATTGGCAGATATTTTAGCAAATGGGCAGCCATTGGGAGTAAACTCCGTATACTCAGGTGACAAAATATAGCTGTCCGTCAGCCATTATCCTATCCCAGGGCTTAACTGGTCTCAGCCCTAGTTACTTTCACACAGTTTTTGAAGGGGATGCCTTTCGGGGTGCTAGGAAAGGCTGAGAGTAGCTCTTTTCCTGCTTAAAATGAAATAAGGCCGTCCAGCTAATTTGCTGGTGTGGACCCTTCGGCCTACAGGGATATCCCCCCTATCAATCGCCTCTTATGACAAACCAAAAAAAGGGCTTTGGTGGTGGGTTAGGGGTTTTGTTAAGGGTTAGGGGTTTTGTGGATAGTGGATAGTGGGATGGTTTTCTGTGAGTCGTCGTGGTTGGTGAGCCGTATTTACCTGTATCAGGAAACAAAAATCCAGCCTTATCACTAGGCCGACGGCGACGGCGGGAACGCTCCATTTTTGAGCGCTTTTTGGTAGCGCCATTTAGTGGTCACAACTTGTCCATAAATGCCTTCTTCGTTTCCCCACAGTGTCAGAGCTTCGTTATCAATAAGCTGGAAGTGCAGTGCACTTTTGGTGGGTGGCCACGCTCGTGTCAATTCCGGAGAAACTATCTCGCGGAAGCAGGAATAGCTGCAAGTAGAGTGAGCGAAAGAGAAAGTATTATTCCCGACTCTTACCTTAGCATTGGCGCCTTTTTCTCTGGGCGCGTCGAGTGTGGCGCGCCATACCTCAGCATCTGATCGCCCTATATTCCCGATGCATCCGAATAAATTTGTCAAAACCGATACGCAAAACCTAAAAACATAAAGTTAAAACACTACAGTTGGGTCATTTCCGATCGCTCAGTAATATCGCTGCTATAGGATATGGTAGGACGATCCTTATGTAACTTGGTAGCTCGGATCTATTGGCCAAAAACAGAGTCTGTTGGAATTCAAAAACAAAGTCTTAAAAAACACCAAAACTAGAATCCATACAAAATCCCAAATCTCAAACTTTAACAAGAAACGACGGTTAATGTCGAGTTTCTCGACTATATTATACCCGTTACTCATCTCATAGATTCTCAGCAACAAATTTTTGTTTTATACTTTTGCCGTTGGGCAAAACAACAACAACTAAAACTGCCCCCCTACGGCCATACTTCCGATTCAGTAGGAAATCAGAATAAAAAGTATTTAACTTCTCAAACATTTTCCGGTTTGGCTGAATTTTGATTTATAGGTGTGATTAGCCATTGGTACAGTTTGGCTTCAAAGCATTTTCCAAAAACATTAAAGAACCACATTTATGTTTTGGGAGCGAGATCTCGCGAGTGTGGGAGTGGCCAAATTTTGACACAAAATTGATTTGCGCGGATATCATACGATATTGTAAAAGTTATTTGCTGTAAACTGGTGTTTACTCACTTAAGAATTTAATTTAGACAAATTTCGCTTTAGCAAAAATCGTGTT
Source organism: Drosophila bipectinata (assembly GCF_030179905.1). Lineage (NCBI taxonomy): Eukaryota > Metazoa > Arthropoda > Insecta > Diptera > Drosophilidae > Drosophila > Drosophila bipectinata. Next base: position 12,548,567 of record NC_091740.1, on the reverse strand, counting down.
GCTTCCCGTGTGCTGTGATATATTTGGAGGCGAATTAAAAATTCGTTTAATTTCAATCCAAGCATAGCTCGGCTCTGCATCTTCCTCCTCTTTTTTTTTCTTTTGTGCGATAGAAGTTCTTATCTCTATTTCTGCAATTTTCGCTTTCTTCGGCTCTATTTGGCATAGTGATTCAAGGCTCATTGTTTATAAAATTTGTATATATTTTTTATATTTTTTATCTTAAAAATGCATAGTTTTGTAATAAGACAATCTTATCATCCCAGCCTACCATCCATTGCTGCCTATTTGAAAACGTCGTACACACCAAGTGTGCTTGGCTCACTGCTTCAGTTTCGGATGATATTTCCCCTAGGTCTCCATTATTGTTGTAATAATTGTCGTGATGTCCAAAACGAAATGAAGTCGTTGATGAGACAGGCTAAGAGCGAATTTAAGAGTTAATGAGTTGATCACACTCAGCTTAGCGGCCTTCAATTGCTAAATAAAGCGTAAGAAAGAAATCCGAAAGCGTAAGAAATTCGCTGCATGTGTTCCACCTCAGTCTGCTCAGCCCATAATAACGCGTCCAATCATATTTCTGGCACCCCAAGGGCTAAAACTGAGAACAATACGACGTCCGAATTTCGGATGTAAATATCAGTCTTACTGGGATGTAAATCTTCATCTTTCCTCTAATATTAGCAGTCTCTTACTATTATGTATCTCTTACTGTATCATTTCCTGTCTTTCAAATTTAAAAAAAAAACATTTATTTTCACTTTCCTTACTAATTCCTCTTAGTGTGATAAATAATAAATTAATAATAAATCGTTTCTCGAGTGCCCCTTTGTCGTCTGGGCCTCTAAGCTTTATGATGAATGCGGAATTGCTATCTGGTGCATGAACCATTTCAAAAATTCTAAAAAACCGCGAATCAATAAAAAATAAAAAAATTATTAAAATGAGGGAGTACCTCAACATGCCTAAAAAATTTTGTTTCACTAAATCGAGACTAGTGGGACATTAGAGCTCCATTAGAGTCAGACATTAAACATTAGAGAAATGCATGATACAATTGTACAAGGTAGTCCGTCAGTCCCTTATTATACCCTTGCAGAGGGTATTATAATTTTGTCCAAAAGTGTGCAACGCAGTGAAGGAGACATCTCTGACCCTTTAAGTATATATATTCTTCATCAGGATCACCTCCGGTATAACTTTGGTGTTTTAAGAGTAAGAAAGTTCAAATTTTACATGAATGCTACTTTTGGCAAAATAATACGACATGCCAAATTTCATAAGGATCGGCTTACTATATCCTATAGCTGCCATATAACTGAACGATCGAAATTGACCCAACTTTCGTTCTTTTGAAGATAGAAAGCTGGAACTTGGTACAGATTATATTTTTGGTCAGTTAATCTGACCTATCAAATTTCATAACGATCGGTTGACTATATCTTATAGCTGACATATAACTGAACGATCGGAAATGGTATTTGGTAGAAATATCAACTTTCGTATTTTTGAAGATAGAAGCTTGAGACTTTTTTTTAGATTTTTTATTGTAATTAATTGGTTTTATTATGATGTAATCATAAGGATCGGCCAACTATATCCGATGTTTGCGATACATATCTGGTTTTAGCTGCAAGGGTATATCAACTTCGCCTCCGCCCGAAGTTAGCTTTGCTTTCTTGTTTTAATTTTAACATAGTAAGCGTTGAATAGTGTGAGTGAAACGGCTTTACAGTACTTTCGTTAACCTGCACACGGGGCATGGGGTTAAAAGTTTTTCTTAGTTATGACAAGAGTTGTAGTGTTTATAATTTTATTTTAATTAGTTTTGAATTTGACATAATTCTTTGTTTTTGTTTTTGGACAGCCATTTTCTTGTTTAAGTTCTTAATTTCAAAGTATGAATTTTTTTTATATTTACACCAATATCGACCTTCTCAGCGGCGTTTAACTGTCTGTTTTAATTTTTTAGTTTAAAAAAACTAAAAAAAAACAAATTTTACGCCTATCACGTGCTTGCGACAAGAACTGTAATAAATAATTTTTTTGCTTAGCCATTTAAAGGTTAAAGTTTTGAAAAAAAAATCAACTTTCAGTTTCAAGAAGGAACCAAAACACGAACGATTTGTCAGCCGAATGGACTATCTTGTATAATTGTATCATGGAGAAATGTATTATTTTATTTTGTTTAAAAATATATATACAGTAAAAATGTAACTTATCTGACAAGTGCAAAAAATGCAAGGTAACAAAAACACGTGCCGTTTAGGAATAATTTTATGTATAATTTTTTATACCTATGAAGCATTTTTTCGTCAACAAAATTGAAAAACGATATTTTGGGCTTGGCAGATTTTCGCCATTCCTAGTTTATTGGTCAGAATTTTCTTCGGATTACACTTGAGCCGCACGGCTTTGTTGATGGGGCTGTGCCCCCAACGCATATCGTTCATGGTTAGACTCGAGTTCTTGCGCCAGTATACGAGGGGACTAATAAAATAATATAACCGCTTAATATAGTAGAAAAACATTTCTTTTTTTTATTTATATTATTATTCATAATCTTTTTCTATTTTTTTTAACGAAATCGCCATTTATTTTAATACATTTTTGAAGTCGATAAATCCACCTTGAAAAACAGTCTTCAAAATCTGCTTTTTGGAGTTTTGCAATTTCATCATTGACCGCATTTATTATCATTTTACCTCATTGGTGTTTAACCTCATTGTTTTCACCTCATTGAAATTATGGAAATTGGAAATTATTTAGGTTGAGTCGCAAAAAGTTTGTCTGTAAGGTTTTTCTTAAGGCCAGAAATGAGTTCGCGTAATGCGACTCATGTGTCATGGTTGTTTTATTAATAATAAGGATGCGTTTTTCCTCAACATCCTTGTAGAACTACATAATTGTTATTATCAAGTAAATAATTTGACGAAGAAAACGCATTGCTCGCAGCCCTTTCATTTACCGAATTTTCCGTCATTTTCCAAGCCCCTTTCACGATTCCGAACTATTGCGGCAACGGTGGTGCCTTAAGCTGCCGACATAGGGCAAAAATGTTTCAGCACTAGCTTTGCTGCTATGATACATATATTCTTCCTCCGAACCAAGAAAATCTGGCAGCGACTTTGAGGCATCGAAAAACTCATTTTCCACCGCGCTACGTTTATACCTCGTACGCTGTAACATACGATAAAGTAAATTAACTTAAATTGAATTGATTGAGTGAATGTGATGAAATGAAGATGTATGAGTTCGTAAATTCACTCAAACTTACATGCTGTGGATTTTAAAAAACTTGTTCAATTTCAAAAATAAAAGTTTTTCATCATTTTTATTTTACAAATAAAAATAAAAGTTATACATTTATATTCTTTTGAAGACGAAACTACTATAACTATAACAATAAAAGCAAAAACAATTTACATATTTTGAATTTCAAATTCGGAAAGACAATTTTTGGAAACAAAATTTTATTGAGTTTCGTTTTTCTGTTTTTTTATTGCAAAAAAAAAACTGATTTGGCATTTGAATGTATACATAAAGTTTTCTATATTCATTCGCATTCAAATGTCATAACACTAGGTAAAATTTGACCACTTTTTCTTCCCAAAATTCATATCTCAGAAACGTGGCAAGATATTTAAATTTGGTTTTTTTTTTACAGAATAGACAATTTTAAAAAAGTCCCAAGCTGGTACACAAGTACCAATATTGGTATTATTACCAAATACCATTTCCGATCTTTCAGTTTTATGGCAGCTATAAGATGTAGTCGACCGATTTTGAAAAAATTTGGTGGGTCGGATTAATTGGCAAAAAATATAATCAGTTTAAAGTTTGATCTTTGGCAGCTATAGGAGATGACTCCTTCACTTCATTGCACACTTTTCCCCAAAATTATAATACCCTCCGCGAGGGTATAATATGAGATTTTACTACGCTCTTTTCTGAGTTTACCAGATGCCATCGGCGTTATTAGCTGTGGTCAATAAGGTCATTGCCTTCTGCTGCTTTAGTGCCAGCGCCGAGAAAACCACGCTACACGTGGTTGACTGTGGTTTCGAGCAAGGTCCCGAAGCTCTCGTGTAAGGAGGTTGCTTGGAGTACTCCTACATGAGGTGTGAGGGCTTGCGCGTGGCGCTATTATCCGCACTCCCTCGTCAGAAGAGATCAGGCGAGCAGGTAGGTCGGTGAAATTGGCCTCGAGCCCGGTGTACGCAGCGGTGCTAGCGAGGGTGAATGCTAGACATTAATGTTTCACTTCCTCCAACTAAGCCGTGGTCGAGGCCGAGCTGCGATCATTAAGTTCGCGGTCCGGTTCATGGAGTCCGGGTGTATGTGTGCCAAGCCTACATTGGCAGTGGGACGAAGGATGTGCTGCGAGAAGGAATGATGATTTACACTGACCGGAGAGGAAAGTCAGCCATCCTCGTGGATCGCCAGGTTATCATCTGCATGCTGATGGAGCCACTCAAAATCGACTGTGGCGTATGAGTGTGAGTCAAAAGTAGTTTTGGCTCAATCTTTGCTTTGCTTCGTGTACTGCCAGTTCGAAAACGAGCTAAAGCCGTACCTTAGCTACATAAATTCCCTATGTGGCTTAGGAAACTCCCACGGAAACCCAATGGACTAGATAACTACAGATGGAGGGAGCCGTTGCCCTAAACCAGCCAATCCCGGTGTTCACGTTCGATACCTACTATCCGCCTAGTGATATCGACGTGATAATTGCCAACAACGCAGGATCGATGAAGGCCACATTCGAATAGACGAGGAGGATTTGTGCAGGTCTCAACTCAGCGCAGGATAGTGCACAATGTGCAGGAGACTTTGCTGCCGGCAACTGTCGTCATCGTGGTGACGTAGATGCGACTGAGCTGCTTGCGGTCGGGCTCTCAGGCGCGTTGGTTACCGATTGGGGTGACTGGAATTTTTTTGTTTTGGATTGCGTTTTTGCAAAATTCTAGCCTAGATACTATTGGCCTGTACTAAAAGCATGCGTGATTCACCGGCACCGGCATCAAGCCGTCGTCTACGTACAAAAGACACCCTCGCACACAACACATACCCCGCGGAACCACTGCAAAGTATTACTTCGGGAGGAAGGGTTGCCTCATCTAGGCATTCTCCCTTAAGCAACGTTAATTTTCAAGTCTTCTTGAGTCACACTGTATAATTTATAAGCTGCTCCGGAGCTGGTAGTGATCTATCTCTGGCAGTGATCTCTGATCTCTGGCACGATACCTCCTACACTTATAAAGGATGTTCTCTGGGTCCTCGTTTCTTTCTAGGTAGCTCCTGGGTATTTCATCATGTCTGAATCTGTGGAGGTATATTCTGTACCCCTCGTGACCTGAAAAAAACTGGGAAAGTGGGAAACTTACCTGACCGTTGTTTCTTCCGATCCACTCCTGGATGTTGGGGCTTTCGTTTTCTCGTCCTACCTTTGGTCGTTGAGTCCCACCTCTACATCTTTGTAGATAATGCCTCTTGATGGGCTGACCTGTGGGGATGAGTTCCATTCGTTGTTGATTGGATGTGTAGATTTCATCCAATCATAAGATAGATTATGGAGCGCATAAGCCAAAATGTCGATAGGGATCATTTCGGCTAGAACAAGATCAGCTTCTTCCGATATTGTTGTATTATAGGGCGTAGTGAGTCGGTAATATGCCCCTAGCTTCCTCCTAAGCCCCTGGTGTCTTCTGACTGAAGCAGCCCAAAACGGCGCTGCGTACAGCATCCTGGCCAGAAGGCGCCTCCTACCTTTCTTTGGGCCTTCCATGTTTGGCAGCATCCATGCGAGTGCTCTCGGATTCCTGCTGCTCTTATGTTGACGTACTCCACGTGCCTCCTTTAACTTTATGGAGTATGTACTTGGATAGTAATATAGATATATAGATATATAGATATATAGATATATAGATATATATATATATAGATATATAGATTTATAGATATATAGATATATAGATATATAGATATATAGATATATAGATATATAGATATATAGATATATAGATATATAGATATATAGATATATAGATATATAGATATATATATACTCCACTTTCTTCCTGCTTGTGAAGAGAACCGCCTTCGTTTTATGAGCTGTCAGGTCCCGTCCAGAGTCAGATATCCTTGATAATTCCTTATCAATAAAGGCTTTGATTCCTTGATTGATAAAGGCCTTCCACGGCCTTCTTTTCCTCATTTGCAACCACGATCAGGGCCAGGTCATCCGCGAGGCCGATGAGCTTGCATCCCTCCGGTAGCTTCCGAGAAGCGAGAGAAGAAGATGTTCCCGAGAAGATGTTCCCGAGAAGCGGTCCGAAGACGGTCCTTGCAGAACACCCGCGGTTACCTTATAAGTTTTTGGTTCTTCATCCGTGTCATATAGCACTGTCCAATCTGAAAGGTAGCTGGATATTATCCGTTGGAGGTATCTCGGAGTACCCTTCAAGAACAAGGCTCGTTGGATGCAAGGCCAAATTGCTGAGTTAAGAGCGTTACGAATGTCTAATACTCCTTTTCGCCCCATTTCCACCGAATTCCAGCGATGGCAGCTTCCGCCGTGTCGGTCCGGGCTTTGATGTCGTCAACCGTAGAGCGCGCCTTCTGGAAACCGTACTGATTGACCAAGACCGTTCCTTTGTCCTCAGCGAATTTCCAGATACGAGTAGCGATGGTAATCTCGAGGACCTTCCCTACCATGTCTGGGAGACATACGGGACTGTATCCTGATGGGTCGTCTGTCGCCTTGTTCCCTTTCGGCAGCAGAATGATATTCTGCTTCAGCACTTTTTTGCACAGAGCCTTGCAGGCGGCACTTGTTGCATGGTTTAACTTTATTTCTTCTGCATTAAGACGGCATTCGGCATTCCGTCTGGTCCTGGAGTCATTCTAGCTATAATCTTTTTTGTGTAATTCCGAATCTCCGCGTCCCTAATTTGCGCAAACGGCTCCTTATTATTAGCTTGTTCAATATCCCTTTTTGACGGGTGTTTCGGGAACAAAAACTCCAAAATTTTTCTTAGTAGGGTAGGGCAAGTTGGTCTAAGATGTTCTTGGCTTTTTATCTTGCTCATGACAACCTTATAGGCTGTTCCCCTTGGGTCTCTGTCTCGTCGCAGATCTTTTTAAAACACTCGCGATTGCTTGCCTTTATTGTTAATTTCAGGGCTCCTTTTTGCCTTGAATTCTGTCGTTCTGGTTGTCAGTTCCTTGGTCAGTTCCAGTTCTGGTGGTCAGTCTTTCATCTCAAAATGTCCTGTTTCCACCAGTATACTTGGCATGGAGCTGTCGCAAGCAAATTTGTTTGCTCGCTTACAACTACTTGCGGATTACAGCCATCCATTTTCTGGGATACTCCTTTTCCGTACGGTTTCAAGAAGCGAAGTTTAAGCAGCGACTGTGCTGCCTGGCTGGCAATGGTTGAGGTTGAGCTGGGTGCATTTGAGCTGGGTGACTGCATTTCGCAGTCTTTAGCCATATGGCCGTCTATGCCACATTGCAGGCACACTTAATGGGTCCATTGGCAGATATTTTAGCAAATGGGCAGCCATTGGGAGTAAACTCCGTATACTCAGGTGACAAAATATAGCTGTCCGTCAGCCATTATCCTATCCCAGGGCTTAACTGGTCTCAGCCCTAGTTACTTTCACACAGTTTTTGAAGGGGATGCCTTTCGGGGTGCTAGGAAAGGCTGAGAGTAGCTCTTTTCCTGCTTAAAATGAAATAAGGCCGTCCAGCTAATTTGCTGGTGTGGACCCTTCGGCCTACAGGGATATCCCCCCTATCAATCGCCTCTTATGACAAACCAAAAAAAGGGCTTTGGTGGTGGGTTAGGGGTTTTGTTAAGGGTTAGGGGTTTTGTGGATAGTGGATAGTGGGATGGTTTTCTGTGAGTCGTCGTGGTTGGTGAGCCGTATTTACCTGTATCAGGAAACAAAAATCCAGCCTTATCACTAGGCCGACGGCGACGGCGGGAACGCTCCATTTTTGAGCGCTTTTTGGTAGCGCCATTTAGTGGTCACAACTTGTCCATAAATGCCTTCTTCGTTTCCCCACAGTGTCAGAGCTTCGTTATCAATAAGCTGGAAGTGCAGTGCACTTTTGGTGGGTGGCCACGCTCGTGTCAATTCCGGAGAAACTATCTCGCGGAAGCAGGAATAGCTGCAAGTAGAGTGAGCGAAAGAGAAAGTATTATTCCCGACTCTTACCTTAGCATTGGCGCCTTTTTCTCTGGGCGCGTCGAGTGTGGCGCGCCATACCTCAGCATCTGATCGCCCTATATTCCCGATGCATCCGGTCGGGTAACTTCCCCGGCAAGTATAGATGCGAACCCTCGACGTACCAGGATCCCAATAGGATATGCCTGGTGACGGTATTTGGCAAGGTGCTATTGGCCATCATGGTTGATGGTGTCAGAGAAGTTATTCCGGAGGATGCAAATGACAGTTTGGATTCCGCTCGTCGGACGATGTGTCGACGATGCTTGGAGGCATGTAAAGAGCCGTGGTTGAGTAGTGGCCCATTTTTTTGGGATCTGCGGATGGACGTACAGCTGCGGCGCTTCCAGACCTACTCAGCTTTTATCGCGTATGTGGTTGACCTGATGCTCCCTGTGGAGGGTAAGTCCCGAGCCGCGCTGGAAGAAAAACGAGCCAAATGATGTCCATTTCCACCAGCAAGACGATGATAATGCTCCTGAAGGGGTCACTCGCGGGAGTTATGTAGTCGATGTTATTATTCTCGGACATTGGTTTGCCCGGTCGGGTGACCAACAATTTCATCCCGAACGTCTCATTCGTCTATCGGACTCAGTCTGCATTCGTCTAACTTTGGATTTTCAATAACTTGCTGGGGAGGTGTTCCGGAGGAGGAGGAATCGTTAGGCCAATTTCAGGCCGTGTGGCTAGTGGTTAAAAATTCTGCAACAGTTCGCTAAAGCTTGCCCGACAAGCACATATTCGAAAAGTCCTAGCTGGTCGCAATGTACATAGCTATAGCTTCTAGTCTGGGGTGCTGGCAGGCGTACCATCCGTGCCCATGCGCTATATGTCTGCCTTCAGTGTAAAAAAATTCATGTGAAAAAGTTCGGAGAGATCCAAGTCACGCCTGTCTCGTTTCGTTCCCGTTTGCTCCGCTTATCTTTGACATGCGTTGAGATGCACTCGCATTTTTCTCGCCGTTCCCTCTGATCCAGAATGGTTCGCGACTGATTGTTTGCATTAGATTTAAAACAAACACAAATAACAAAAGTATCGAGGTTTTTATTGGAAGAGAATTTCGGAATATTATTTGCAGTTACCTTAAACGGTGGATCCCTAATGAAGATACAAACACCTATTTTTCCTGAGAAAGGCTGGACCCTGGTAGTAGATCGAAGTACTTCAGGGCATGTGCCAAACGTTTCAACTACTAAAGTAAAATTTTAAATTTTGTTTCAAATGGAAAATCTATCTATTTCTATTATATTTATAATAAAAGTTCTTTCTATTGTATTAGTTTGTGTTTCGTTATTTGTTTTGTTTCTATCAATCTCGTGTTTGCCACTCAAATTTACGTGTTTTGTAGGAATGTATTTATTTAATCAATATATAGATCAGCTATATTTCTTAATTTCTTTTTTAAGTCTCTGAAGGTTTAAGGCATTCTAAATAACTGCTTTATACATATATTTTAAAACGTTTTGCTTTTTTGTATCTGTCTCAGACTGTTTCATTTTTTAATCGCTCTTACTCTCCAATATTTTATTGAAAACATATTTTGTTTTAATTTATTAATTATTAACAATGATCTGTTATTCTACATTACTATAAATAAAAGTTATTGTTGGGAGGCGATGCTGCCGCAAAAAGATTCCAGAGGTTTTTGTAGAAGGCAACTGTCACCTAAACATCCCGCCACCTTTGCTATTACTCGGGTTGCAACAGATCCCTTGTCGTTACGGCTGGTGACAGGCTCCAGACACGACCCATCCAAAAACGGTGCTCTGGGCCACTGGCAGACAATGGAGATCGTCGCTGGCGTATAGAACCGCTCATCCGCCAATGTCAGGCGGACACCTCGGAAGTGGGCACGCACCGCCTCGCTCAGCTCTCGGGACGGCGTACGAACGCGTATGTGAGGCACAACCTTGAAGACGACTGAACGGGCAGAGTTACGAGACAGAAATATGGACAGGAACATTGGAGCGGAAGAAATGCATAATTATTGTGGGCAGGCGGACGCTTCCATCGGAAAAAGCACGAACTTAGCGACGGGCCGCATGACGAGCCTTGCGCGGTGCGGATGTCGATCACGCGGACCTGGCCATCGGATCCTGGATACACCGCGTCAACCCTGCCTAATCGCCACTCATTGGACGGAAGGTTGTCCTCCTTGATAACCACCATATCCCCAACGCGTAGGGGTTTGCCACTTATTCCTCTTATGGAGCTCCTTGAGGTACTCTTCCTTCCATCGCAGCCTTCAGGTGCTGCCAGCGGTTAATAATGGACGTGGTATCCCCCTGTATCTCGGGTTCAACCGTGGCGAAAAGTGGGCCTCCCACAAGAAACTGCCCGGGTGTAAGAGCCAACAGATCAGTAGGGTCTTCGGACATTGGTGCGAGCGGCCGCGAATTCAGGCACGCCTCGATCCTCGCCAGGAGAGTAGCAAGCTCCTCAAAGGTGTCTTTCCGCGTGGCGGCCTCCCACAGACCCCCATGTGGGGAGCTCCTGGAGGAATGAAATGTCAGAGAAGCTGCTGGTGACTATAGGCGCCGGTCAAAGCCCCCTTTAGGCTCTGGAGAAAATCGCGGGATAGTAGAGCAGCTGCCTCCACAAAGGTATTCTCGTTGTCGGACTGCACTTTACGGGGGCATCCTCTCCGGGACACGAACCGTGCAAAAGCTGCCAGAAAGTTCTCGGTCGTAAGGTCCGACGTAGGCTCGAAATAGATGGCCTTAGTGGAGAAGCGCACAAACACCAACACATAACCCTTGTGATGAGACAGGCCCTCCCCGTATAGTTTTTTATCTCGAAAGAACCGACATAATCCACACCGGTGTACGTGAATGGGCGCGAGAAGGACGTCCGTTCCTTGGGTAGCTCTCCCATGAGTTGCGTCTGCAACTTCTTCTTGTGGATGACACATACCTTACAAGAATAGACGACGGACTTGACCAAATTCCTTACCCTTGGAGTCCAGAATTTGGCCCGGATCAGACGGAACATCAGCTGATTGCCACCGTGCAGCGTGATGCGATGTGTAAATTGAACCAGGAGTCGAGATAGATGGCAGTCGTTCGGAAGGATAATAGGGTGCCGTTCGTCATATTGGAGAAGCTCAGAGGACGCGAACCGGCCGCAGGCTCTCATAAGGCCTTGCGAATCCACGAAGGGGTTAAGATTTTGAATCGGACTGGATGCTGATACTAGACGCTTTTCGCTTAAGCAGTCCATCTCAGAGACGAAGTGTCTGCGCAGAGTGACGGAAACTAGAACACGTTCAGCCGACGTAACCTCATTAGCTGTCAGGTGCTCTTCGAACGGGGATCGAATCTTCCGCGCGCGCTGGATGAAGCGATAAACATAGGCAAGGATTCGTAATGCGAGGGTAGAAAAACGTTCAAGAAGATCTTCGGGGGGCGCCTTCGCGACATGGACCTGGACTGCTCGCTTCTCGAGTTCAGTCACGGGGGATCATTGCCTTGAGTGGGCCAATCGCTGCGAGGCCTTTGCTGTCAGTCAGGACCGTGCCACCACAACTGGTTAATCGCAAGATCTTGGAGAGCTGCGCCCTGGCTAGCGAGATCTGCAGGGTTCTGCTCGAAGCGGACATGTGCCCATTTGTGCTCGTCGGTGAACTGGGTGATCTTGGTCACCCGGTTGGCCACGAACGTTGTCCACTGGCACGCTGGATTACGCAGCCACGCGAGGACAATAGTCGAGTCGGTCCAACAGTATAGGGCAGACGCGGCCCCTGGCATCTTTGGCAGAACGGCGGTGGCCATCTCGGACAACAACAATGCACCGCACAGTTCTAGCCGAGGGAGCGACACCGTTTTAACTGGGGCCACTCGAGTCTTTGCAGTCAGCAGGGTCACTATTACCGTGGACCCAACCTCGACACGGACGTAAATTGCTGCGCCGTACGCCTTCTGCGAAGCGTCTGACCTTTAGGTGTGGTCGGAACGCGACCCAACGAGGAACACGAATCTGATCGAGCACCGAGTAATTCTTCAGGAAGTCAACCATCACTGACAGAAATCTTTAGGGAGGGCGTCGTCCCACCCTAGATCCAGAAGCCAAATGTCCTGCATGAACATTTTCGCCCGGACATGGAAAAAAAGCGTCCATTTCCTTAGTGGAAACCCTGTCGACTCTAGGGCCCCTTCATCAACGTCATCAACGTACATAAAATGCCGGATACTTTGGCTTGCCTGCGGATACTTCGACTCTTCATCGTCAGCGAGCTGTTGCAGGACTCGGATCGCTAGAAACGGGGCACAATTGACACCGAAGGTGACCGTTTTTAACTCGTAGTCGCGGATATCCCCATCGGGATTGCGAAACAAAATACGTTGAAGCGGAGTATGCTTGGGTCTACCTAAATTTGCCGATAAAGCTTCTCGATTTCGGCGTTGAAGACAAACCTAAAGTATCGCCACTTTAGGATTTGAATCGTCAGTTCGGATTGTAAGATTACGCCGGGCCCGCGTAATGAATGTCGTTCAGACTGGTCCCGTTTGCGGACGGGCTCGAAGCATTGAAGACCACCTTGGTGGTCGTGCTTTTGGGCTTGAAGACGGCATGATGTTGAAGATAGTAGGTAGCGGGACTGCTCGCCGGAGAGACCTCGGTCATGTGGCCTAAGTCGATGTATTCCTGGATTACCGAGTCATAGCGAGCCTTAAGGGGCGGATCCCTCTTCAGGCGGTGCGCATTACGCAGGAACTGAGCAAGAGCAAAGGACCGTGAAGCCGCTGGAGGCAGAAAATATATGGAAATATATGGACATGCATGCAAGTACGAATATATGTAAGGGCATTTGGGGTATATGCGTGGGCGAAAAGTGGACTGTATAACTGGGGGAACAGGAAAGTTATGTGGTGTAAAAACAACAAACAAAATGGCGTAATTATCATTTGGCGGAACAATGCCGGGAAATGCTGGTAGAAAAATATCCAAAAATGTCCGGCTCGGTGGACCAAATGCTGGGGGGCGATGTGGCCGCAAGATTCCAGAGGGTGCAGAAGGCCCAGAGGAACAAATCCCACGTCGCGAACGAAAATTAATCCGGAGGCTCGAAAAGAATAAGTCGTGGGCGTCGTGAAAGAAAAGTCAAGGGCGCATTCATGTCAGCTTTAATCTCCTGCATACATAAAACTCACTTTACTTAGAAAAAAACTGCTACAGCCAGAGCGGACGATCGACGACGGCCGACCGCGCATTTTGACCCAAGAGACAGAGAGTGCGAGATCGTGCATAGATGGGCGAGCGCAGATGCGCTCTTCAGCGGGGATGCGTTCTTAAGCTCAGATAAGCGACGGCACAATGGCCCCTCAGCTAAACAGTTATCATAAATTAAGAAAATAGAGAATCTACATTTCAAGATTAAATTAAATCTAGGGATAGCTATGGGAAAATGAATGCAAAAATGAGCTGTAATTTTTATAAATAACACGAAACGGATCGTGTTCGGCAATATTAGATCTTTAAATTGCTAAGAGTTAATCGAAAGTACCAAACTGAGCGGACGTGCTTTGCCCGAGCGCCGAGAAAACTGGAACATAAAACAGTTACCCAAACAAAAAAAAAAAATGTAGCACCAACAACAAGCAGTGCTACAATTTCTGCAACCACAGCGACATCCACATAAATTCAAAACACCGCGATGTCAACGACTACAGCGAGTACAAAAACAACAACTTCGAAAAGTGCCATAAAGGCCCCGGCCACACAGACTGGAATGGATCGCCACATCCAAATTGAGCGAAAGCTTAGCCCGCAGAGTAATCTGGAAGGCAATAAAACAAAAATTTACCGCGTCCAGAAAATCGACGAAGAACCAGGCAGATCCAGTAGTAACAGATTTGCCCTACTGGCGGATGTTGAAGAAAACCAACCAGCCCAAACCAACGAAAAAAAACCAAAGCCCCCTCCAATCTATATTAGGGAAAAAAGCTCGAGTGCCCTGGTGAACCGAATTTAAATCGCGCTGATCGGGGACGGTGATAACTTTTACCTTATCCTGCTTATCAAAGGGAAAATCCATGAAACAAAGGTCCAAACCAAGTCTGACGGATATCAAAATATCTGGGCAAGGCTCAGAAAAACTTTTACACGTACCAGCTGAAAAGCAGTAAGAGCCTACAGTAAAGGGAATCAGTAGTAAAGGGAATCAAATCCGATGTTACCGCCGCGGAAATAAAAACCGCTCTTAAAGAAAAGGGCTTCGCCGCCAAGAATGTTATTAACATTCTAAATAAAGATAAAAAGCCACAGCCCTCTTCAAGGTTGTGACCCAAACTACAAGCTGCAATATCTTTTGCATCGAAGAATAAACGCAACGATCCAGTGGAATGCGCTAATGGCCAAGGGTATGGACATAACAGATCATACTGCATACTTCGGGCTAAGTAGTAGGTCTAAGTAGTCTGCGGGGCGCCCACAACTCCGCTCACTACACTACAAACAAGGACAGTACCATGAAGAAATGTGGAAACTGCGGAGGCAACCATACGGCAACCTATATAGAATGTGTGATGTACAAGGAGTTGAAGACTTGTATGCGTCAAGCGACCGCAACGCGCAACGCATGCCGATGCTTAACGATTTGGAATAGAATCACCAATTCAGCCTATTTCACAAAGCAACAGGCCCCAGAACAGTCACAGAGCAAAACGGTAATTATGATGCTTAGTAAGCATTAGTAATGCTTAGCATTGCTTACCCTCCAAAAAAGTATGATGGAGCTTATGTCATTCATGAAAACGACTATACATGCAAACACTATGCAAAAGGTACATCCAGAATCTTTCGCCAGCAAGTACTAACTTCCCTCTGTGGAGGGCCCACCCAAATCTTAGCGCCCCAATTGAAGCGACTACCCCGATAAAAAACTCTTCAGGATGCTGGGCTTGCAGCGACGAAGACCGAGCTGAAACATTCACCACACATCTTTAAAGTGTCTACCAGCCAAACCCAGCCTCAAATTCATTCCTCCTGACAAAAACTCAGCCAGAGGCCTCCCTCAGCCAGCCGCACCTTCATTCCGGGTGAACAAAATCGGAAAAGTCATAAGAGGGCTACCTCCACAGGAACGCGCACTCGACCCGTGTCTGTATTTTTTGTATAGTATGGCCATTCCTACGAACACACAACTATCACTGGGGCACCTTGGTATGTTCGCAACGAAAACATCCACCGGGATCTGTTTCCTCGCAGTGAATGACGAAATCCAGAAGCAAAAAGACAACGAATAACTGTCTTTGCACCCAACTCGCTCTGGGGTTGACTCGGATTTCTAGCGTATCCCGCCTGCGACGCAATGACCTCCCAACCCAGCAATCGATTTTTAGGGCCGTCTAACTCAGTATCAGTCAATATGACTGTAAGTTTAGTTAAAAATATAAGATTTGATACACCTCTTGTAAGTCTCGCAAAGAGAAGATTCAAGAAATAAAAGCAATTTTTAACAAAAAAATTACTTACTAAAAGAAAGGACCTACTTACTCTATTAGAAACTAACTTACTCTATTATCTATTAGAAAAATATTAGTTTTTTCAGAAGTAAACACCAAAAATGTGTCAGTGATATTTTTTTAATGAACGACAGGATAAACAGGATTAACTGCGATTAACTTTAAAACCTTACGCTAGCACTAGTAGCATAGTTTACAACACTAGGAATATCGTTGGGACACCAGATGAAGTTTAATAATCCGTGATGTAAAACAATCCATGATAATCTGTTTTTAAGCAAAACAAGCTGCGTGCGGCTTGAAAAATAAGAAAACCACTGTACGATTTTTGGGGAAAAACTCATAAGATGCAAAGATACTGCTTAAAGCAGTGTATACCACATCAGTTTACATGCTGCAAACATACACCCCTATGGATGTTAACAGTGACTTGAAAAAAATCAATTTGACAAAAAATGAAATTCACTCGTGAACACTTTTGCGCAATCATTTTTCACGATTTTCGTCGTGAATTAACACAACAGGAGTGCATCGGTGAACTTAAATCTTTGCATGGCGATAAAGCACTATCCTATAGCACTGTGAAAAACAGGTATTATGAATTCAATCGTGGCCGACGCTCTCTCGAAGACGAAGGTCGTCCAAAAAGAGTCGTTTTACCAAAGAACAGTGACGCTGTGCATGAATTGATAATTTGTGACATACCGTTAGATAGAGGCAACTGGATGAACACCTGGCCGTAAAAAATATTTGTTCTCGTTAGATCCCGCACAATTTGACAATCGCTCAAAATCGCTCGCGTGGGCTATGCCAAAAAAAAAAAAATGCTTATGAGCTCGAAACAAGACAGCAATCGACCGTGTGGGTCTTCGAAGACAACCCAAATCCAACAAAAATTTGTTGGTGCAAGAAGCACTTCAAAGCAAATGATGGCCTGTTTCTTCAGTAAAACAGGTCATGTGGCGACTGTTCCGCTTGAGCAACGTTGCATGGTCAATTTTGAGTGGTACACTCATTTTCATTATTAGGCCAGAAATATATATAGCAAGAAGAATCTAGCTAAGAAGATACCTAGCTAAGAAGAATCTAAAGATATTTTTATAAAATAAAATTTGATTTACTTTTCATGTTGTGATCATTGATCATTACGAAAGTTTACCCTACAATTCATAACGCTTATAAAATTGATTGTTGAGAATGACAAACTGGTTACTTATATATACAAAGTTTGAATGATGAAACAAGGATCCTGACTTAAGAAACTTTTTGACTTTTGTAAGCTCTCGAATTCCTCTTCTTAGGGCGATAAAGATGTTTATAAACCCAAGGTAGTTTGGTTAAAAATGTTGAAATTAGACTTCTGGAACAAATTTATTCAACGCATTGTGAACTATTTTGTAAAACGAATCTGTAGAAGCTCCCAATGAGTTCAAAGTTGACAAAAGTCGTTTGTAGGGATCTGTACTTGCGAGAGCACGCTATAGAGTCCGGCTTTAGCTCGTCGGTTTTCGGGGTGAAGGTTTTGTTTTATACAAATTCGAACCCTGCCTAACCCTACAAATCCTATTTATGTATAAATAGGCCAAGAATTAAGCATGCTTGTGACAAGATAGGTAGCTAGATACTAAGCCGGGAGAACAAAATAATCAAATAGAACAGGAGATAATTAACGTTTCATAGTTCAGTTTAATCGTAAAAGTTTAGAAAACTAAAATCGATTCGTTCAAAGAACAGAGGCCATTCAGAGACAAGTAAATATATATAATGTATAGATTTATAATTTTTAATATATAAAATTATCAATATTATAATAACAAGGAGCTCTTGTGAATGTGAAAATAAGATTATAGTGTTAGGATATGTAATTCATGTTTTAGTCGTGATTAAGAGGGAAAAAAACATTTATAACCATACGAGTTGGGTTGGTTATAGGAAAAATATGAGATAAAAACAAAATTAACAAAAAATATAAAAATAAAAATTATATAAATAATAACAAAAATTAAAAAATCGAATAAAAAAACTCAAAAATTACTTGGTTAAAGCGTTGGTTGAAGTAAGCAAAGTTATTACTTTACGTTATTACGTTTATATTATTACGTTAATAATCAAATTTATGTTCTTAAACCATTTAACTAAAATTCATGTTCGATCGACCTTGCTTAAGTTTGCTGTTAAAGAACATGTGTTTTTTCACGAACTGATCTTAAAAGAACTGAGTTTTACACAAAAATAAAAATAAACGATTTAAATAAACTGATGGCGAACCTTGCTTCGCAAAATTTTACACGCGAAAAAAAAACTTTAAATATATTTATATATATAGATTTTATGTTTTTTTAGCACATCACTGATTCTATGATTATGCCTCTTTTTGAATTCCTTCTTCTTAGGTTTTACCCTAAGAGGGAATTGTCATCCTCAGATGGGATCTGAGCAATTTTTATCCTGCAGAAAATATGAGTCGAGCCAATTATATTAATTTCGCAATGAACTATATTTTGAACTTGTTGGAGAAAGAGTTAACTTCAGTTGGGTTCTCATTTAGACATCAGGAAACCATCTGCAAAAAATAGACGACCCAATCGAAAAATAGTGAACTTGGGAACAAAAATTTCATAATCAGAGACAGAGAAATAAAGCCAATTTCGGAAAACGCGAAAGCATTAAAATCCAAAGAAGCGGTTTTTGTAAAACAATGGATCAATTTACCCAGAATACTTCCAACGTTTTAGTAGCAACAGCAAAAAATACTTTGTAATTCAATTTTTTGGAGCAGTTGCTGCAGAGCTAGGATTTTGTGGGCCTTTGGCTAGAAACTCATATATGATACAGTAGCAACAAATGCTTTTTCGAGGTTGGTTGGACTATTTAAAAGATGATATATGATAGAACGCTTATATTTCCTGTTAAACTTAAAAATTTCATTAGGAGCTACCCAAAAATGGTTTTACAGGTCACTCCTGACATCATCAACAGTGGCGTCAGGCATAAAGCAAGAAAAAAATATGGCCTTACTGCCACAGCAGTAAGAGGCCTTGGAGACAGCACAACAGGAGCAGAATGTGGGTTGTCCAACAATGGAGGCTTCAAGATGAAAGGAGCCTCCAGATTTTTACTCTATTCCATTCCAAGACTCAGTACACTGATGGCTTCATGCAAGGGATCAATATTAGTCTGCCCTGCTGGGACGCTCAAAATGTCCCTTGGCACTGGAACTACATAAGTAGGTAGGCATCGAAAGTGTATCGACTGGTAACACATGTGAAGTAGGGGTACCCAATAACCTGACAGTCATCAGGCTATTGTTGAGAATTTTTTCTTGGAGATTCGCTTAATAAATTTAGACCAAAGAATTGGGTTTCAAGTGCAAGGAATTGATCAGTTAGGACCGAGAATTGCTTGCAAACATCAAGAAAACTATTGCTTGCCCGCTTCATTCAAGCTTTATCTCTATCTTGATTGCATAGATTCAAGATTGCGTCGAGCCAATTTCATTATTGATAAGGATCACTTATCCGTTCATTGTGTCCACCTACAGCACATTTAATATGTACGCAGTTGTTGTAAAGCCAGCAAGACAGGTATGAGTTACCCGTGATAAATTAACGGATTTCGCGTATTTTGGCTGTACAAATTAGACTCATTGTTGAGGGAATTCTGACCACTGTAGTAGAGTGTGTAGAATTTAGATAGGCTCTCTGCATCCGGGAGTAGTATATCAGATGTAAGATTTGCACGCAGTATATACGTCGGAACGACCGACTCCGATATCCTATAGCTGACATATAACTGAACGATCGAAAATGACCCAACTTTCGTGTTTTTGAAGATAGGTGGAACTTCGTACAGACTCTATTATTTGTTAGTTGATCCGACCTACCAAATTTCATAACGATCGGCTGACAATCGGATATGGTATTTAGTAAAAATACAACCTTTGGTTTTTTTTAAGATAGAAGCTTTTTTTTTTAATTTTTTATTGTAATTAATTGGTTTTATTCTCTTAAGGATAGGCCAACTATATCTAATGTTTGCGATATATATCCGGTCTTAACTGCAAGGGTACATCAACTTTGGCTCCGCACGAAGTTAGCTTTCCTTTTTGGCTTATTTCATTTTTCGTTAAATCAAAAGTTGAAATGGGCGCTAAAATAGCTATACTTATTTTAAAGCTTTACAGTCCTAAAAAAATGAAAAACTACGAGTCCCAATTTATATTTTCTTATTGAGAAAACTACAACCCAATTTTTGCGAACATTTTTTTCAGTGGAAACATTTTGATTTTTAGTTTTGAGCTGTTGAATGAGGCAAAATGGGAGCAAATGGGTGAGCCTCTTAAAAAATTTGAGAGTTCTCACACTGTCAGTGTGCCGGCAACGTTGTGGCAGAATTTTCGACCCTATGTAAGATTTTCGACCCTATGTGCAATGGAAAATGAGAGTTTGCCCCCCCACTGCTCTAAATCAAGCCTAATCCTGGACTTCTCATCTTCTACATTTACGCCCATTTTATGTGCAATGTGGCCGATTCTGGCGAAACCGGATACCGCCTCACAGCAACTGCCTTCGTCGCAAGCAAGTTGAATTGCCCGCCGTTCTCACCGTTAGCAAAGACGAAACCATTTCAATGGATATGAAATCAGGTCGAAGTCAACGTTGCTGTCTCTCATGAATAATAGATTCGTAGCTTAAAGCTGGGCTTTTGACTGGAGGAGTGTGTTTGGTCTTATATCAGCAGCAAATTTTCCATAGATCTCAATTATTCTCCAATAATTAAAATTGTATGTCAGCTATGAATTCCTTTACATTTTATTATCCTTTTTATTATCCTTTACATATTACGATCGTGCGACACTTTTATACATATGCATAAGGCGCCAAGCACCGGAAGTCACTTCTTCTTTTTTGATACACAGCTTATCAGTTTTTTTTTTAGATTTTTAATGAGTCGCCCAAGTGAAAAAAATCTACATGTTTCGCTTTTAGTCTCTTTTTTAGAGACTGAAAATCAGATTTCTCATATTTCTTGCCATTTCAAGGGCAGGACCGGAGAATAAAATTCGGTTAAATCGAACTAGTCAGTTAGATTGAGAACAGTAGCGCTTATTTAAGGAAACCAACCAACCGGACAACCAAAACGGATGGATGTCGCAGTGTTTCCAAACGTGACAGCCAAACATTTTCAGGTAATTCCACCTTTAATCTTGGTTGTTTTGATTCCATCGATTTGCCTTGGGGTTGTTTTGTATAATTAATAATACATATGGACCATTTTGCACTGATTGGCTGTTTTAGACCCGGGCTCAAAAGATTCGGGATCAAAAAAATATGATCACGCACTTGATAAAATCGCTATTCGCACAACTTGTGCCTAAAACAATTATGCTGCTGCGGCGGTTACATGTTTTCATAATTTCTCTAATCTATCTAAGCTGGCCCTAATCTATGTTGCTTATGCATTAACAGCCGCTGCTGGCCATCTAGTACCTTTGGTGATCCAGAAAAAAATTTAAATTAGGTCACGGGGAAGAAGAAGAAGTCCGTGGAGTCGTTGACCTGGCGGGGCTGTTTCTGCGCGTCGTCTGATCCAGAATCGTTGTATTTATAAGCCACCTGGCAAGGGATAATTTATAATTTTAAAGAAGGTGCACGCTACACGTGGCGTATAGGAACTTGCCGCATGAAAACTGGCAAATGAAATGGATGAAAGGATAAGTTTTTTATTCCAATGTTAGCCAAGCTGAGTGATAATTGTCCATCAGTCTGGGATAAGTACCTTGGTCCTGTCCAGCAATTTATCCACAGAGCGGAACCTAGGAGTTCTGAATTCATGCCGTTCAAGCTTATTACTAGTGTCGAAATGCATTTGTACGATTGTTAAGGTACGTATGGAAGCGCTGGTATGCCTTCGAACTAAAAAGAAATTAAGAAATGAGCACTAAGTCTAACCGATAGCCTAATCAGATGATATTGCTGAATGTTGGATGAAACTTTTTCTCTTTCTGTAACTATTATAATGTAACTATTTGAAAATGATAAAAATCGGACTGAAGCTAAGATATATATCGGGCAGATATATATCGGATATATATCGCAAACATCGGATATAGTTGGCCGATCCTTATGATTAAATCATAATAAAACCAAATAATTAAAATAAAAAATTTCAAAAAAAAAGTCCCAAGCTTCTATCTTCAAAAATAAGTGTTTACGTGAGGGGCCGGGGTGCCGCAACTTTAAGAGCGCACCCGCGCTGAAGAGCGCACCAGCACTGAAGAGCGCACCCGCGCTGAAGAGCGCATCCGCGCTCGCCCCTCTTTGCGCTCTCGCTCCTTCGCCGGCCGTCGTCGATCGTAGTTTTTCTATTACTTTTTGCACTAGTTTTTAAGGAATTAATTCGATGTAAGCAGCCCAATAAAGCTGACCGCGTTATATCCACTGGAAGACGCCCCCGACTTTTTATTCAACATTTCTACTCCTGGAATCTTTTGCGGAACCAACGCCCCCCTACAAAAACATTGGTCCTTCGAGCCGGATAATTACTGGATTTTCTTCTGCCAGCAGTTCTCGGCATTGTTCCGCCAAAAGATAAGTACATTTTTCCGTCCCCATCTCTCTGCCGGTCTTCAGCAGTGATCCGAACATTAAATTTCGTTCACACTGCTGCAAGATTGTTTTTCCCTCCGTGTCAACTCCAAGTCCGAGTTTTCCGACACAACGGCAGGTTGAGATTTTCTAATAATCTATAATAATCTTAAAATTCGGCAAATTTTTCTATCCGTCTCCGTTTTGTGTGCTGCCCATATTCCTCGCCGTGTTCGGCCTCTCCGTTATTCATTCGCTTGCCAACGGTCGAGGCATATGTGCATCCGCATACATACATACGCACATACATATTTTTTGGTGCAATTAATCCGCGAAAAAATCGCAAGTGAACAGTGAAATTGTGTGGTGACAAAAAGAAGGCATAATTAATATTGGCCACCGGTGTGAGTTAGTTCCGGAATTTCCAAATTCACCGAACAGTCCGCCGCTGTCGTAATATTTGTTTTTATCTTCCTCAATCAGTGTCATTTTTTACACCACATAACTTTTCTGTTCCCCCAATTATACAGTCCACTTATCAAAGCTCCACTGTGCCAACATATGCCCACATGCCCTTACATATATCCGTACCTGCATGCATGTCCATATATTTTCTGCCTTCAATTCCAAGAAATATATAACCGATAAAATTTAACATATACAGTCCACTTATCGAAGCTCTACTGTATCATCATATGCCCCACATGCCCTTGCCCTACTTGCATGCATGTCCACATAATTTCCAATTATTTTCTGCCTCCAATTTCAGGAAATATATAGCCGATAAAATTAAAAAAAAAAATATTTCACATTTTCTAAAACTAACAATTATAAACCGCCATTTCACTACAAATCCGTGATTGTGTCGCTTAAATTCTCGACCTAGCCGTGTTGTGTTTTTCGGTTCTGTTTTTTTTTCTTTGGTACGTACAGGGTGCCGACGGCATAACCGGCTGCATAACAAAATAGATTAAAAAATCAATTAATTATAAATTTATGTATTTATAATTATAACTACGAAAATTTATTTAATTCTTATTTTCCGTTCAAGCTAAGGGCCAGGTTTTTTAATTCACCTTTTCGGCCACTCAATAATTAAAGTCGAAGATTTAACTATCGGAAAATTATAATTAATTAATTTAAATATCCACCTTCTGTCCGAATAGAGCCGCGGTTTTTTAATTCCATCTTCCCGGCTTCGTGTTAATTAAATTCAATTAATTAAATATTTAGGTTTCAGTTCCACCGTTCCAGCTTCGTGATAATTAACCTCAATTGATTAAAAATTAAGATTTTCAACTCCACCCTTCTGGATTAATTATTTAATTATTATTTACAAAATTAATTATTTATATCTTTGTGTGTTAAATTCAAGCCAAAGTTAAGTCCACCTTCCGGCTCCGCAAATTCGAAAATAGTTAAGAATTTAATATCTCAGTATATATTAAATTCAGTACGAACCACACAAGTCGAAATATACATACATATATAGACCGTCATCATTTTTTTTCCGAACAAGCACGAATTTTCCGGTACCTTTTCCATTTTTTCGTGCCTCCAACTCTGCTTCTACTCCGCATCAGGCAACATCCGCCTACAATCCGAACAAACCTCGTCTCCTTTTGGGTTTTTTCTGGTGCCTGAAGTTTTTCTTCCCACATTCGAATTGTGCCGCACACGACTTTCCTTTCCATATCGGCGCCACTAGTTCGCACTTGCTCCTTGTAATTGCCTTTCATCCGCGATCTCACCGTTCTCATCACATTAGTGTGACCGGCCACCACTTCGTACGGGGCACCTGTTGCGCGAGTCAGTCGACAAGCGCTGATCAGCGAATTGGACGCTGAGAATGCCCACGGGAGACGACAAAAAGCCGCGTTCGATCCCAGCCATCCGTTTGGACAGATCTCAATCCGCATCTCCGCGGACGCCTCTTTTGAAGCCTAAGGCTACCAGTGCCAGTCCAAGGGCAAGGAGTGACGAATCCGTCAATACAACCCCCGGTCCTTCACAGAGGCAGACTCACTCCGTCGCAAAAATGGCTCCAAGTGCGGTCGAAGTGGCGTTGAAAAAGTTCATCGCCACAACAGATCGAATTATCCAATTTGAGGCTAACATAAGTACTCCGGGCGCCCCAGAAACGGAAATAGGCTCCCAATACATGTGCGAAGTTCATCGGGACCAAATTCAGGCACTATGGGAGAAGGTGGAGAAGAGCTATGAGAGCTGCTCCGATTTGCTAGCCGTGTCCGACGACAATGCGGCCGCCTCGACAGTGCTGGAAGCGAAGTACAGCTACTGTTACTCCGTCTATTCGAGATGTATTGCCCAGCTTCGGGAGAAAATTGCTTCCCAATCCACTCAGGCTCCCGTCAATGTCCACACGCCCGCGCCTACAGGCTGCCGGTTACCTCCGGTGGATACCGAGGTCTTCGCGGGTGATTATCTTCGGTGGCCCACCTTCAGAGACTTGTTTACGGCCATTTACATCCAAAACTCGCGGCTCACCCCGGTAGAGAAGTTGTTCCACTTATTGTCTAAGACAAGTGGTGACGCCCACGCCATTGTTTCTAAGGCTCCGCTTACCCATGAGGGGTTTGTCGCCGCATGGCAAAGCCTCACAGACCGCTTTGAGAACCGGCGGCTATTGGTCAACAGCCAGTTGAAGATCCTTTTCAACATCCAGGCTATTTCTCAAGAGTCCGGGGTCGCGCTGAAGGAGCTGCAAGCTACCATTCAGAGTTGTTTGACAGCCCTAGAAATGTCCTCCGTTAATGTTGAGGCTTGGGACTGTCTCCTTGTATTTATGATTTCGTCAAAGCTCCCCAAGGTCACACTTTCTATGTGGGAGCAATCCGTACATAATAAGGCCGAGATTCCAACATGGAAGGAATTAGATAACTTCCTGACAGAGCGCCATCGCACTCTGGAGGCCATCGACGACGTCAGGCCTAGTGGCTCCGTGCAATTTCCGCCAAGGTCGGGACTTCCTACTGCCCCTGCTCGGAGGCTCACTTCATACGAGACTCGAGTGGTTCCGGGCCAAAAGGGCTGCGATCTCTGTTCGAGGGAGGACCACCCCATTCGCTTATGTCCGCGTTTCCTAGAAATGGATGTAAATGGGCGCTCTGACTACATAAGGAGGAAGCAGTTATGTTTAAACTGTTTTGCCCGAGGGCACCAGCAGCGAGACTGCACGAGCGCCCATACCTGCTCCACATGCCACAGCAGACACCACACCCTCTTGCACCGCGGCAATCCATTCGCAACCGCTCCAAGTCCGCCTACGCAGCTTACCGCTCCAAGTCCGCCTACGTCAACAAACGGCCCCGAAGATCAGTCGAATGTGCAGGTGTGTTTCGCTTCCGGGTCAGGAGCCGTCCTACTGGGCACGGCCCTTATCAACGTGTGCCATTTGGGGTGCACCGTCCAAGCACGAGCACTGATAGACTCAGGCTCCGAAGCGACGTTCATAACGGAACGACTGTTCAACCTCGTCAAGCCTCCCTTCAAGACGATTCAATCCCAAGTTTCCGGCCTTAATCAAACCATTTCCGCGCCTCCAACTCTGCTTCTACTCCGCATCAGGCAACATCCGCCTACAATCCGAACAAACCTCGTCTCCTTTTGGGTTTTTTCTGGTGCCTGAAGTTTTTCTTCCCACATTCGAATTGTGCCGCACACGACTTTCCTTTCCATATCGGCGCCACTAGTTCGCACTTGCTCCTTGTAATTGCCTTTCATCCGCGATCTCACCGTTCTCATCACATTAGTGTGACCGGCCACCACTTCGTACGGGGCACCTGTTGCGCGAGTCAGTCGACAAGCGCTGATCAGCGAATTGGACGCTGAGAATGCCCACGGGAGACGACAAAAAGCCGCGTTCGATCCCAGCCATCCGTTTGGACAGATCTCAATCCGCATCTCCGCGGACGCCTCTTTTGAAGCCTAAGGCTACCAGTGCCAGTCCAAGGGCAAGGAGTGACGAATCCGTCAATACAACCCCCGGTCCTTCACAGAGGCAGACTCACTCCGTCGCAAAAATGGCTCCAAGTGCGGTCGAAGTGGCGTTGAAAAAGTTCATCGCCACAACAGATCGAATTATCCAATTTGAGGCTAACATAAGTACTCCGGGCGCCCCAGAAACGGAAATAGGCTCCCAATACATGTGCGAAGTTCATCGGGACCAAATTCAGGCACTATGGGAGAAGGTGGAGAAGAGCTATGAGAGCTGCTCCGATTTGCTAGCCGTGTCCGACGACAATGCGGCCGCCTCGACAGTGCTGGAAGCGAAGTACAGCTACTGTTACTCCGTCTATTCGAGATGTATTGCCCAGCTTCGGGAGAAAATTGCTTCCCAATCCACTCAGGCTCCCGTCAATGTCCACACGCCCGCGCCTACAGGCTGCCGGTTACCTCCGGTGGATACCGAGGTCTTCGCGGGTGATTATCTTCGGTGGCCCACCTTCAGAGACTTGTTTACGGCCATTTACATCCAAAACTCGCGGCTCACCCCGGTAGAGAAGTTGTTCCACTTATTGTCTAAGACAAGTGGTGACGCCCACGCCATTGTTTCTAAGGCTCCGCTTACCCATGAGGGGTTTGTCGCCGCATGGCAAAGCCTCACAGACCGCTTTGAGAACCGGCGGCTATTGGTCAACAGCCAGTTGAAGATCCTTTTCAACATCCAGGCTATTTCTCAAGAGTCCGGGGTCGCGCTGAAGGAGCTGCAAGCTACCATTCAGAGTTGTTTGACAGCCCTAGAAATGTCCTCCGTTAATGTTGAGGCTTGGGACTGTCTCCTTGTATTTATGATTTCGTCAAAGCTCCCCAAGGTCACACTTTCTATGTGGGAGCAATCCGTACATAATAAGGCCGAGATTCCAACATGGAAGGAATTAGATAACTTCCTGACAGAGCGCCATCGCACTCTGGAGGCCATCGACGACGTCAGGCCTAGTGGCTCCGTGCAATTTCCGCCAAGGTCGGGACTTCCTACTGCCCCTGCTCGGAGGCTCACTTCATACGAGACTCGAGTGGTTCCGGGCCAAAAGGGCTGCGATCTCTGTTCGAGGGAGGACCACCCCATTCGCTTATGTCCGCGTTTCCTAGAAATGGATGTAAATGGGCGCTCTGACTACATAAGGAGGAAGCAGTTATGTTTAAACTGTTTTGCCCGAGGGCACCAGCAGCGAGACTGCACGAGCGCCCATACCTGCTCCACATGCCACAGCAGACACCACACCCTCTTGCACCGCGGCAATCCATTCGCAACCGCTCCAAGTCCGCCTACGCAGCTTACCGCTCCAAGTCCGCCTACGTCAACAAACGGCCCCGAAGATCAGTCGAATGTGCAGGTGTGTTTCGCTTCCGGGTCAGGAGCCGTCCTACTGGGCACGGCCCTTATCAACGTGTGCCATTTGGGGTGCACCGTCCAAGCACGAGCACTGATAGACTCAGGCTCCGAAGCGACGTTCATAACGGAACGACTGTTCAACCTCGTCAAGCCTCCCTTCAAGACGATTCAATCCCAAGTTTCCGGCCTTAATCAAACCATTTCCGCGCAGTCTACTAAATTGTGCCATTTCTCTATTCGGTCGCCGTCAAGACCCGGGCTACAATTAGAGACTGCGGCTTACGTTCTTCCGCAGTTGGCAGGAAATCTGCCATCATATCCGATTTCGCGAGATCGTCTCAAGGGGCTGCCCAATATTACCCTGGCGGACCCCAACTTCTTTGAGAGCTCCCAAGTCGATGTGTTATTAGGAGCTGACATTCTTCCGTCCATTCTCCTCGGTAATTCCAAGGCTAATATCTGCGGGTCGCTTCTCGGTCAGGAGACCATTTTCGGATGGGTGCTGACAGGCCCATTATCTCCAGCCAACACCCGCAGCGTGTCTGTTTTTTCCGCACGAGTTGCCCGCAGCCTCGGTGACTCACTGGTTCAGGGTTTCGATTCCGGATGCGAGCATAATTCTGTTACGACTCCTTCTTCGATTTACACATCGCATCACGCTGCACGGTGGCAATCAGCTGATGATCCGACTGATCCGGGTCTAATTCTAGATTCCAAGGTCATATTCAGCACGATGTCGCCACGCCTTCGCAACGCCCCGTCACTGGAAAGCAGATGTACTCGAGGTACACTATCCTACCGATGCCGAGTCTGCAATGGGAGTCATCCGTTGAAGAAGTGTCGGCGCTTCCTACGCCTTAGTGCCGAGGAGCGGCTTCGAGTGGTTCTCGTGAACCGCTATTGCTCGAGCTGCCTGGGCCACGAGCACTCCGACGGATCCTGTCGGCGTGGGGACGGCTGTAAGACGTGTGGTCAGGATCACCACACGCTGCTGCACCCCGGGACCAAGGAGCACCGGTCACCGCCCACGGGAGACAGTACACCTGGTGTCTCGCTCTCTCGTCGGCCGTCATCCGCCAACTCCCGGCGCGGTTCGGGTGCTTCTCGCCCTGCGTCCGCCATTTTCCGGCACTCACAAGCCGATCCACGGCCATCGACTTCCCGGCGCTCGTCGGCAACTCCTCGGCATTCTTCCGCCACTGGCTGGCAGTCGTCAAGCGCTCCACTGCTTTCGTCCGCCACTCATCGGGTGCCGTCCACCGCTCTTCCGCCCGCGTCATCCGCGCCTAGGCAACTTTCCGCCTCTCCTCGAGGGCCCCCGCAGGACGCGCTCGCTGCGCCCACCCTATCGTCGCTGCCGAGACGGAACAGCGTCAACATCGGGACCCGGATTTTCGACACGGGGGCCTTCATCGACCGTGTACGCCCTCTAGCTGCAGTGACGCATAGCTAGCGACGAGGGATATGTTGCAACCCGAGCGATTGCAAGGGGGGGAGGATGTTTACGTGAGGGGCCGGGGTGCCGCAACTTTAAGAGCGCACCCGCGCTGAAGAGCGCACCAGCACTGAAGAGCGCACCCGCGCTGAAGAGCGCATCCGCGCTCGCCCCTCTTTGCGCTCTCGCTCCTTCGCCGGCCGTCGTCGATCGTAGTTTTTCTATTACTTTTTGCACTAGTTTTTAAGGAATTAATTCGATGTAAGCAGCCCAATAAAGCTGACCGCGTTATATCCACTGGAAGACGCCCCCGACTTTTTATTCAACATTTCTACTCCTGGAATCTTTTGCGGAACCAACGCCCCCCTACAAAAACAATAAGAAAGTTGATATTTCTACCATATACCATTTGCGATCGATCAGTTATATGGCAGCTATAGGATATTGTCGGCCGATTCTAATGAAATTTGGTAGGTTGGATCAACTGATCAACTGAAACTGAAATAGAATCTGTACTAAGTTCCAGCTTACTATCTTCAAAAACACGAAAGTTGGTCATTTCCGATCAATCAGTTTCATGACAGCTATAGGATATAGTCGGCTGATGCCTGCCGTTCCGACTTATATACTGCGTGCAAAGGAAAGAAGGGTGTGTGCAAAGTTTCAAGTCGATAGCTTTAAAACTGAGAGACTAGTTGGCGTAGAAACAGACAGACAGACGGACATGCTCATATCAACTCAGGAGGTGATCCTGATCAAGAATAAATATACTTTATAGGGTCAGAGATGTCTCCTTCACTGCGTTGCACAATTTTGGACAAAATTATAATACCCTCTGCAAGGGTATAAAATATGATATTAAACACGAAAGCACGTTACAATTACTTTTTGTCAAAAAAAAGAAATTCACATTTAAACATAAACACCGGAACATGCCTGGTTCATGGAGGTGAAGGAGGTATCTGTGACCCAATAAAATGATAAAGCATACACTTGATCTGGATCACCTTCGGAGTCGATATAAGCGTGTCTGTCTGTCCGTTTATCTCTCCGTCTAAATGTCGCATACCATAGAGACGATAGGGAGACTAGTTTGTTTTGAAACACACAGACGGACGGAGGCATCCTAATAAATAATTGATAAGTATCAATTATAATAATTGATAATAATTATCCGCTGAAAATTTGATCCATGTCTATCAGGTCAACATGCCTGGCTTATGGAGGTGAAGGAGGCATCTGTGACTCAATAAAATGATAAAGCATATACTTGATCTGGATCACCTTCGGAGTCGATATAAGCGTGTCTGTCTGTCCGTTTATCCCTCCGTCTAAATGTCGCATACCATAGAAACGATAGAGAGACTAGTTTGTTTCGAAACAATATTATTATAAATTATTTCTGATAATTTGATCCATGTCTATCAGGTCAACGTATCCCTCCCTAATTTTTCCCATTAAACATTGTTATTTTATTGAGGTGACCTTTGGGTATTGTGGATAAATCATAAACCTTTGGCTGGGCTTTAGTTCCAGCTTTTCTTCACTTTTATAGGATTGCTGCGAAAGCCTGGCCTTGTTCCAAAAGGATTGCCTCAAACAAGGTGTGCGAGTGCCAAGGCCTTTTTAAAGTAAAGTAAAGTTTTCTGGATCCGACGAAAGTTCTTGGAGCTGCCAATCTGATAAATCTTTTGCTCATTCTAAAAAAAAAACAAAAAAACATGAAAGGAAAGCTAACTTCGGGCGGAGCCGAAGTTTATATACCCTTGCAGTTAAAACCGGATATATATCTCAAACATCGGATATAGTTGGCCGATCCTTATGAGAATATGATAATATAACCCAATTTATTATAATACAAAAACCAAACCTAAAAATGTCCCAAACTTCTATCTTCAAAAACACAAAAGTTGGGTAATTTCCGATCGTTCAGTTATATAGCAGCTATAGGATATAGTTGGCCGATCCTTATGAAATTTGGCATGTCGTAATGTTTTGCCAAAAAAGGCTCTCTTGTCAAATTTTCTCTCTGAACTCTCTAACTTTAAAAACGTCAAAGTTATACCATTTCCGATCAATCAGTTATATGGCAGCTATAGGATATAATCGGCTGTTTCCAGTCGTTCCGACTTATATTTTACTACTGCGTGGAAAAGAAAAAAGGGTGTGTGCAAAGTTTTAAGACGATAGTTTTTAAACTGAGAGACTAGTTCGCGTAGAAACGGACAGACAGACGGACAGACAGACGGACAGACGGACATGCTCATATCAACTCAGGAGGTGATCCTGATCAAGAATATATATAGTGAAGATGTCTCCTTCACTGCGTTGCACACTTTTGGACAAAATTCTAATACCCTCTACAAAGGTATAAAAATCATTTTAAAATAGAATCTACTTTCTAATTGGTATCCTATAGGCTTTAACTTATGTGGCCCGATTCGGATCCCATAGTTTGCGTTTTTAACTGGTTTTATACAGTTGTGATAGATGAAAAAATCGATATACTTTTTAAGTATATACTGTTGAGAATACTCTCACAAAAATTCAACGATCGGAGCATTAGAACCGAAGTTGTAGCTATTTATAGTGCACAACCTGCACATAAAACTTGAATAAACGTTAAACTTTAAACTCGATTATCTCAGAATCTTGATTTTTCGAAATTACATTTGCTGTGGACACGATTACTAAAAAACTACTAATCCGATCAACACCAAATTTTGACCACTTATTTATTATGATATTAGCTAGTCCGTGATCGACGGATTTTCCATTTTTTTGGATTTTCAAACTCCGTTTTTAAAGCATAAAAATGAAAAATCTTATACCTTGAAAAAGTACATTTTTTTTTTTTTTTTTAAAACCGTCGCCATTTATTTTTTATTAAAATTTTTAAAAATCCCTCGATCACGGACTAGAAAATACAATATACTAACTAAATTTTTTTGAATTTTGGATTTCAGAAGAACCGTTTTTGGGATATCATGTCAACCGCAAGACACCATCGAAAAAAGATGATCCGGGAATTCGGCTATAACATTTGTATTATGTAATATTTTTTTATGAAAAAATTTAATTAAGTACCCAGAAACATGTACTAAACAACGTCGGTAAAACATTTTTCATAAATATTTTCTATGGTGTCAAAAAAAAATCGATAAAATTACATTTTTTTGCGCGGTACAACTGTATATAACCCCTTAATACCCTTGCAAATACCCCCTTTTCATAGCCCTTCATCTAAAAATATTTTTTTTTTACCATTACCTACGGAGCCGATATAATCAGTTCCATCGTTCTGCCATCGTTCTAGTTCAAAAGCTATCGAATTCAAACATTGCACACACCGTAGAGTACAGGGGTATATTGTATTTGTGTGAATGGATGTGGACGAAAAGTAAAAGAGAAGGAATCCTCTCGGAAATGACTTCGTGTTTTTGAAGATAGAATGTTGAGACTTTCAACAGATTCTTTTTTTGGTCAATTCATTCTATTCGCACAATTTCGGAAGGATACCAAATTGTCTATATTCTATAGCAGCCTATGTTTGGTGTTTGTTAAAAAACCATCATTGGTATTTTTAAAGATAGAAGCTTGGAATTTTTTTTTATATTTTGTTTTCTAAGAAATTTGTTTTATTATAATGACATAAGGATCGGCCAACTGAATCCGATATTTGCTAAATATATCCGATTTAAACTGCAAGGCTCTGCCGAAATAAGCTTTCCTTTCTCTTCCTATATTTATTTTAAGATTGAAGATTGTTTGGATCCTATATTTATTTTAAAAAACAATATTCCTTGTCACTGCATGGACTTATCAACTTCCCCTCCGCCCGAAGCCCAATATTTTTTGATTTTTAATTTTTTAACAAAAAATTTCATATATTCAGTCATATGTTAACTAAGAGTCTGACCAATTTAGTCTAATTAAATTAATACTGATTCGTTTTAGACATTTTAAGTACTGTCTACCTAGTGATGTAGTTAACTAATTATACGATTTATTTTTAGAACAAATTTCTGAATATATTCGAAAGTGCTGCATTAATGGACTCCGTCAAGCACGCTTAACAGCCTCTTGTTCGGACCATGACATATCACCTTTCATAACACCACAACTTTGGTTAGGATTATGTCACTCAACATTTGAAGTATGCTGTTCCCTTGCACTTGACCACCAAAACTGCGATCTTGGTCGATTGGCAGCATTAGAGGGAACTCGCTGCGACGTAGGTGAAAATATTACATCTAAAGCGTTTACCATATGCTGTAGATCATGCCAAATTGGATTGGCAGTAAAAGCAAGTAAAGTTAACTGTAAGGATCCCTTGTTTTCTTTTCTTTCTTCGATGGACGCATATAAAGCTTGCTGTTATGAAGATGACTTAAATATTCAAGCTGAAACGGAAAAAAACTTTTTATATACCCATGATAATATTGGTGCTTCCGAAAAAAAAATTAACTCTGCAGATCACGTAGATGGAACTATTATTTTATCTGATGACGGTAAGAAAAGTTATTATATTTACATATTAGTGACTAAATATTTTACACAACATAAAATGTATGTGAAATATACATAAAATATTTCATAAATATGTATACTATTACACTGTATATTATATATTTATAAAAAAAAGTATAAAACATAAAATTTTTGAAGTGATTAAATGGCGAAACCCCTTTTGTGCCCTTTCAGGGGTTATTTTAATTTTGGTCAAAAGTGTGCAACATAGTGAAGGAGACATCTTCGACTCTATAAAGTATATTTTCCTGATTAGTATTAGTCCCTGAGATGATATGTGTCCGATGTTTGCGATATATATCCGGTTATAACTGCAAGGGTATATAAACTTTGGTTCCCGAAGTTAGCTTTTCTTTCTGTTATACCCTTGCAGAGGGTATTATAATTTTGGTCAAAAGTGTGCAACGCAGTGAAGGAGACATCTCCGACCCTATAAAGTATATATATTCTTGATCAGGATCAACTCCTGAGATGATATAAGCAAGTCCGTCTGTCTGTCTATCGAGTTAAAATTTTGCACATATCCATACTTTCTTTGCACTCCATATACACATATAAGTTCGAACGGATCCGACTTGGACCGGCCGACTTTATCCTATGGCTGCTTTCTAATTGATTGATCGGAAACTCTGGTATTTTTAAATTTAGCGAGTTGGCATTTTTTATTATTTGAATTTAAGTAAATTGATCCGACCTATCGAATTCAATATGGATGGACCGACTATATGCTACAGCTAGCATATAATTGAACAATCAAAAATGACCCATTTTATACAGAGGGTAATATTATTTTGTCCAAAAGTGTGCAACGCAGTGAAGGAGACATCTCCGACCCTAAAAAGTATATATATTCTTGATCAGGATCACCTCCTGAGTTGATATGAGCATGTCGGTCTGTCCGTCTGTCTGTTTCTACGGAAACTAGTCTCTTAGTTTTAAAGCTATCGACTTCAAACTTTGCACATACCTTTTTTTCCTTTGCACGCAGTATATAAGTCGGAACGGCAGGGATCATCCGACTATATCCTATAGCTGTCATGTAACTGATTGATCGGAAATGACAAACTTTCGTGTTTTTGAAGATAGTAAGCTGAAACTTAGTACAGATTCTATTTTTGGTCACTTGATCCAACCTACCAAATTTCATAAGGATCGGCCGACTATATCCTACAGCTGCCATATAACTGAACGATCGAAAATGGTTTTTGGTAGAAATACCAACTTTGGTATTTTTGAAGATAGAAGCTTGGCGTTTTTTTTCAATATTTTTTATTTATTATTTGGTTTTATTATGATATTCTCATAAGGATCGGACAACTATATCCGATATTTGCGATATACATCCGGTTTTAACTGCAAGGGTATATCAACTTCGGCTCCGCCCGAAGTTAGCTTTCCTTTCTTGTTTCGTTTTTTTTCCGAAGATAGAAGGTTGGGTAGACCCAATCGGGTATACCTATAAATTGTATTTTTGGCCGACTTATCCAGGGGCGGATACGGGTATCTGCCTGGGGGTGGGCGATCATAATTATACCCTTGCAGAGAGTATTATAATTTTGATGAGCATGTCCCTCTGTCCGTTTGTCCGTCTGTCTGTCGGTTTCTACGCGAACTAGTCTCAGTTTTAAAGCTATCGACATGAAACTTTGCACACATCCTTCTTTCCTTTGCTTCTTTCCTTCCTTTTCCTTGCAAAATATAAGTCGGAACGACTGGAAACAGCCGATTATATGCTATAGCTGCCATATAACTGATTGATCGGAAATGGTATAACTTTGGTGTTTTTAGAGTTAGAGAAAAAATATTACGACATGTCAAATTTCAAAAGGACCGGCCGACTATATCTTATAGCTTCCATATAACTGAACGATCGGAAATGACCCAACTTTCGTGTTTTTGAAGATAGAAAGATGGAACTTAGTACAGATTATATTTTTGGTCAGATAACCCGACGTACCAAATTTCATTCTTACAAGGGTAAAGAAAGTGGGTAAGGAAGAAAGGAGGTAAAGAAAGTGGTCACACAGTGATGGTGCATAAAAAACAAAAACAAAACTACGATAGAGCAGTAGCACATACAAAAATATTTGTTGCACTGATCTGTCTCGCTTTAGATTTTTGGCTACGGCTACGAGGAGAACAGAATATTTTAATATACCCTGGTGCCAGTCACGACATCTTCATTTCGAAGTAGCAATTTGTTTTAGCTATCATCTCTGGTCAATTCAACTTGGAAACCAACGAACCAACGTAGCTTTCTATACTTGCTTTGAATAAATTAGTTGTAAAATCACTAACACTACTTCAAATCACAATCATTAGATTAGAGGAGTAAAGGGTGCTACAAAAATATACTAAGATATCTTCTAAAATGAAAATATACTACAACATAGCTCATTTAAACGATCGTCGGATCATCCGTGTACCGTATAAATGATCTTTCCTTTCTTGAGAAGATTTATGTGAACTAGCAGGTCCTCCATTTAGTGGCTTCTGTCAACTTTTATCTAAATTTGAAATTATCACGACTACTACAACACGAACTTTTACTCTACGAGTACCTGGTATAAATAGGGCTTTTTCTATATATT
Source organism: Drosophila bipectinata (assembly GCF_030179905.1). NCBI lineage: Eukaryota > Metazoa > Arthropoda > Insecta > Diptera > Drosophilidae > Drosophila > Drosophila bipectinata. The sequence continues at coordinate 12,512,371 of NC_091740.1, read as the reverse complement.
ATATTATATATAAAATTTTCCTGCCAAAGTTTTTTTTACCATACTCCTCCGAAATGGCTATACCGATTCTCATAAAATTTTGTGAGCATATTGAGTAGGTCTGAAAATCCGCCAACATCAATTTTTCATCCTGGGTATTATAATTTTGTCCAAAAGTGTGCAACGCAGTGAAGGAGACATCTCCGACCCTATAAAGTATATATATTCTTGATAAGGATCACCTCCTGAGTTGATATGAGCATGTCCGTCTGTCCGTCTGTCTGTTTCTACGCAAACTAGTCTCTCAGTTTTAAAGCTATCGACTTGAAACTTTGCACACACCCTTCTTTTCTTTGCACGCAGTATATAAGTCGGAACGGACGGGATCGGGACTATATCCTATAGCTGCCATATAACTGATTGATCGGAAATGGTATAACTTTGGCTTTAAAACTGAGAGACTAGTTCGCGTAGAAACAGCCAGACAGACGGACAGACGGACATGCTCATATTAACTCAGGAGGTGATCCTGATCAAGAATATATATACTTTATAGGGTCGGAGATGTCTACTTTACTGCGTTGCACACTTTTGGACAAAATTATAGTACCCTCTGCAAGGGTATAATGAAACGTCGAAAAAGCCGCAAACCGGATTGTTATTATAATTTAATAAACAGCTTAAACTTTTGCTTGACGAATATTTCACATCGCAGAAATACGCAGAACCTTTTGTATTCAGAAAAATATGTATTTCCACTGAACAAATTCTCTCAGAAATTGGGTTGGAACAAGTTTTCTCCATAGAAAATATAGTTAGGGAAGCGTAGTTTTTTATTTGTTTAAGAACTGTTGCTAGAAAAGCTACCTTTAAAATAATATACACTATTTTAGTGCCTAAAAAAAAAAACTTTTTTTTTCCGCTCTGTGAATGCTCTGCTCTCATTGTTTTTCTCTGCTACGCATACACTCAAATTTTAAACATTTGTGCGTTTTGCTCCCCACTTTATGAAGTATTCTTCTAGTGTTCAAACAATCTCCTCCTCTCACGTTCAATCGCAGTGTGCCTCTCATCGTCTCATACTCATTTGGAAATATCGTCCTTGATCGGGTTTCCTATCCTTGACAATAAGCTTTCGTTCAATGAGCACATATCATTGACAGTTAAAAATGCCAGAATTGTGCTAGCTTTTATCAAACGTTGCTCAAAAGAATTTGATGATCCTTTCAAAACTAAGACTCTATATGTCTTATTGGTTCGTCCTATCTTGGAATACTGTTGAATACAAAGTACTCAAACTTTGTAAACAAAACTTTATTTTTCAGCCGCCTGTGCTTTGCAAATGCAACAGCTGTGTTTGTCAGATAATTCTTTTGTTGTGGCGCCCTCAATAAAAATTTTACCAAGCACCACTGAAGATTGGTGAACTTGGAATGCGTTACACTGAAACTTATTTTAATTTTCCGACTTTCATAAAATGGGTTTTGTCACAAAAACTGGTCGGATTCCCCATAGTGCACTGATTTGGAACAAAGAATAGACAAGAATTTAAAAAAAATAGAATATATTTAAAGAATAGACATTTTAATCAACAACCCTATCGACAGGAATTGTATCAAAACTTAAATCAATGTAGAGCTCAGCATTCCGTGAATTATCTGCAGCCACAATCTTCTTTAAAAGCTTCTAATTTTAACAGACCTGTGAAAAGACAGCGTGATCATTAAGCGATCATTCCAAAATGAAAAACGAAAATTTTATCGAAAGAATAACGATTAGCAGTCGCCCATTTAAATGTGTAATGTGACCCAATTTTAATTTACCCTGACTTTGAAAAACTATTTTTTTTAACAACAGATGGTAATAATGTCGCCATAGGCACAGTATTATCACAAAATCATAAACCTATTTGCTAAGCTAGTAGAACTCTTAATAAACATGAAATGAATTATTCAGCAACAGAAAAAGAATTTCTGGCTATAGTCTGGGCCACTGAATATTTGAGGTCTTATCTCTTTGGTAGAAAGTTTGTAATTCTTAGCAATCATTTACCATTAGTTTGGCTTCATAATATAAAAAAACAAATATGAAATTACAGAAATGGAGAATAAAATAAACGAGTTTGACTTCACTATAAATATACTATTATTTCACTATTAAATGGAAAACCTGGTAGCTGATGCTCTGTCAATCAGAATTATATACAAATAACGGAAAAACCTTTAAACTATTACAATACCCAAATTGAATTTCATAGAGGAAATGCAAATTAAGTTAAATTGACCCAATACATTCACAAAACCAACCTTAAATTAATTTATGAAGAAATGACCCATGAATATTCAATAGAATTAATTTAAAATATTTCTGTTCCAAAAAAAGTAGTATTTATTTTCCTTGTGAAATAGATTTCATAATATTTCAAAATGCTTATATAGAGATTATCAACCCAAATGACTTAACCAAAGGTATGAAAACCAGTACAGTATTAACAGCTGTCCAAACATTTGTTAAATTGTCGTTCGGTTCCGAATCCGTCGTTCGGATTTTATTTTTTTTTTTCTAATTTTATCAAGTTTTTGAGGTTATGTCGTAACCCTGACATTCTAAAGTGTTTTAGACCTCGGATTCGGATTCAGCGACCCCGAAAACATATTTATTCAAAACAAGAAAGGAAAGCTAACTTCGGGCGGAGCCGAAGTTTATATACCCTTGCAGCTAAAACCGGATATATATCGCAAACATCGGATATAGTTGGCCGATCCTTATGAAATTTGGTAGGATGGATCAAAATATAATCTGTACCAAGTTCCAGCTTTCTATCTTCAAAAACACAAAAGTTGGGTCATTTCCGATCGTTCAGTTATATGGCAGCTATAGGATATAGTCGGCCGATCTTAATGAAATTTGGTAGGTTGGATCAACTAACCAAAAATAGAGTCTGTACTAAATTTTCTATCTTCAAAAACACGAAAGTTGGGTCATTTCCGATCGTTGAGTTATATGGCAGCTATAGGATATAGTCGGCCGATCCTTATGAAATTTGGCATGTCGTATTATTTTGCCAAAAATAGCTCTCATGTCAAATTTGAACTCTCTAACTCTAAAAACACCAAAGTTATACCATTTCCGATCAATCAGTTATATGGCAGCTATAGGATATAGTCGGCCGATCCCGGCCGTTCCGACTTATATACTGCGTGCAAAGGAAAGAAGGGTGTGTGCAAAGTTTCAAGTCGATAGCTTTAAAACTGAGAGACTAGTTTGCATAGAAACAGACAGACGGACAGACGGACAGACGGACATGCTCATATCAACTCAGGAGGTGATCCTGATCAAGAATATATATACTTTATAGGGTCGGAGATGTCTCCTTCACTGCGTTGCACACTTTTGGACAAAATTATAATACCCTCTGCAAGGGTATAATAAGCTGCTTTAATAAATGCCAACAGTAGGGATTGGTTAGAAGCAAAGAGGGCATTACTCAGGATATTTATGAAATGGGTAAACCAAAAGAAATTAAAGAAATTAAAATACCCAATAAAATAAAACACAGAAAATAAAGAAAGCTTGAAACAAATCGTTATACATTCGACACTGACACTAGGTACAGACAAGGCCCACTTATAAAATCTAAAACAAAAAATTATTTAAGGAAGATAGGCCAAATTAGACAAACTGATGAAAAATATTAAGTAGAAAAAAATAGAGGTAGAGAAATTACACACTATAAATAGAAATTTAAAAAGAAGAAGAAAATTAATACCAGCAAATAGAATACTTACTGATTTCCACCGGAAGACAACCCAGCATAATACAATAATTTTGTATGTAATAACTTATTATGTCTTATATATCACGCCATGTTTCAGAGCATAGATATCAATCCAATTCAAGAAAAAATCGATATTTATTTTCCAAACAGGTAACATAGAGCTGCCCACTAATTATGAATATCATTGTCTCACAGTCAACTTAACGAAAACAGAAAAAACTTGTAAAAATGTATTAGAACAAACCCAAGAATTTGAACATATAGATAAAGTTCAATATCTAAAAGAAAAATTAAAAAGAGAAATGAAAGGAATCAAATTGCTCAACGAAACAAAGGTTAGGGTAGGTTGAGGCGGCGATTCGGGGCCAGTCACTGACAACCCCATCCACTTGAGCCGCTAGGGCTCCTTGTGGCAACGCGCAGGCAGAGGTCCTGCGAGGGGGCCTCCCCCCATCTATCAGCTAATGTGGCCAAGAGTATTCTATCTTTCCTGCGGCAGCTCGAGGTCCCATCCTGATTTACGAATGAAGGCTACGAGTCAGCGTGGAGCGATCTCCGCGAGGTCTGTTAGGTCCTGTGCGACTGTCTCTTCATCTTCTACATCCCCGCAGCTTTTGTGGCACCGCTAATTTAGCCGCGTGTGCTTTTATTAACCAATAACCCGTGATTGCCTTGACTGCCAGACTGCAGGCCTGCCTATTGAGGGCGCTAAGCATCATTGATCTCTTCCTAGAGCGGATAGGCCATATCATGCGTGAATTCCTGCAGTTTTGAAGCTTCCCCATCTCCTCAGTGCTGCGCGGTCAAATTGATCCCTGCATTTTAGCCTACACGTAGCTAAGGGAATTCCTACTGGTTCCTTCTCCGGGAGGAGAGGATTGGTATTACCTGCCCTTGCTAGTTCGTCAGCGGCGCAATTTTCCTCGTGGTCCCTATGTCCGGGCACCCATATAAAGTGGATGTCATATTGTTCTGCCATCTCGTTAAGACATCTGCGACAGTCATTCACTGTCCTGGAGTTGGATGAAAACTCATCAAGGGCTTTGAGTGCCGCTTGACTTTCTGAGAAGATACAGATTGTGTCTTGATTGCCAGTATGTGCTGGGGATCTAAGAGCTTCCCCGATAGCTATTACTTCTGCTTTGGACACACTACAGGGGTCGGGGAGTCTGAAGGACTCATTTAGTTCGCAATGGAAACCACCTCCCACCTGGCAATTCAATTTTGAATCATATGTGTAAATATGAAGGGAACCGGCTGGTCCCGGGATTTGTGTGGCCCATTCCTTCCTTGGAATGGATACTTTATTTTTAAAGGTGGGATGCTCAACAGGCATGCAGAAGTCTGTAGCCCCCGTTGGCGTGCAGTGGTGTATGTCCAACTTGGTATGTCCATAGTCGGTCCTTTTCCATATGCCCGTCTCGCGTAGCCTAATTGCCGATAGCGTGGCTATCTGGGCCACCATTATCTCTACAAGTAATAGGTCGAGTATGAAGTCTAGGGCGTCTGTCGGTGTGGTACGTAGGCTGCCTGTGATACAGACCTCCGGCATCCTTTGCGTTTTTCTAAGTCTCTCTCTACATGTGGAGTTTGTGAGAGTATTCAACCAGACCACCACCCCGTAGAAAAGGGTCTTATGACCGCTGTGTAAAGCCATCTGACTATCTTTGGGTACATTCCCCATTTAAGGCCAATGGCTTTTCGGCATATATAGAGCGCGATTGTGGCCTTGTTAGCTCTATTCATAGTGTTTGACTTCCAGTCCAGTTTCCTGTCTATCATAATCCCTAGCTACTTGGCGTTACCGCTGAGGGCGATTGTTTCTCCTGATAGTTTTGGAAGCCTTTAATTTGGTATTTTGTATTGCCTGGTGAAGAGAACAAGCTCGGTTTTGGATGGGTTTACACCTAGTCTATTCCTAACTGCCCATGTTGAAAGAACCCTAAGTTTGTCCGTCATGCGGTCACATAGAGTCTGGGGGAATTCCCCAGAGAAGGCAATTGCGACATCATCCACATAAGCAATAACTTTGCAACCACCACCTTCTAGGGATCGTAGTAGGCTATTTACCGCCACGTTCCACAGTAGGGGTGAGAGTACGGCTCCTTGCGGAGTGCCTCTTCTGACGTATCTATGAATGGGGTCTCCTCCTTGTGACGCCTCAACAGTTCTGTTTACCAGGATCTGCTTTATAAGGCATACGGATTGATCCTCTATTCCTAGTCTCGTCATCGCATTAATTATCGAATATGGTAGGATGTTGTTGGACGCACCTTCTATGTCTAGAAAAGCAATAAGTGCGTATTCCTTGTCACTAAGTGCCTTTTCGACGAAAGTAGTGATCTCGTGGAGTGCCGTCTCCATCAGCCCTTCCTATACGCATGCTGTGAACCCGAGATATCATCTGGGTTGATGGTAAGATTAATGTGGAGACTGATTAGTCTCTCCATTGTCTTGAAATGAAAGGACGACAGGCTTATTGGTCAGAATTCCTTAGGGGTGCAGTACGATGGTTTTCCCGCCTTGGGTATGAATACGACCGTCGTCCGCAACCACATTGCGGGTACGATGCCTATGCTGAGAAAGCTTTCCTGACCCAAGACCTCAGATTGGGTCCGGCCTTAACTAGTTGAGCCGGGACAATGCCATCTTGGCCTGGGGATTTAAAAGTCTCGAAGCAGTTTATCGCCCAGCTGAGATACCTATCACTCAATAGGTATTCGAGTTGGTTAGGGAGGGAGGAGCTGTCCCCCTGTCTCTGGGTTTTATTGAATGCCCTGCAGCACGCCACCGTTAGCGTGTCCACCATGGTATCCAGGACTTCCCTACTGTCAACGTCCCTTGCTGGAGGTTTCCCCAAGGATATTTATAGTTTTTTCTTGTATAACTCCCAGTTTGCTTTTCTCGGTTTGCGTACCCTTAGTCGATTAAAGTTCCCAAATCTCTAATTCTTTGTATCGATGGTCCGAGAAAAAGTGTTTCTCTAGGACTCCCAATCTAACAATCTTATTAGCTAGGGAGTCAGAGTAAAGAGTAATGTCAAGTACTTCCCTTCTGTTCTTGACTATGAAGGTGGGTTCTATACACTTGTTATCCACCAGAAGATTGGAGCCTAGAATAAAAAACGAAGATTGACTCACCCCTCTCGTTCGTGTCAGTGCTTTACCACTGATGATGATGGGCGTTGGCATCGCAACCTATGATCAGGTCGATCTTGTGTTACCTGCTGTCTTCCACCAGCTGTTTGAGTAGCGGGTGTGGGTGGAAGGCCACCTGGTCGTGGCCCATATTCGCCGAACACACCCTCAGGGGGCCATTTGGGCTCTCTATGGTTTCGGCTAAGTGGTCTTCATTGCTGAAATTGGGTAGCAAAAAGATGCTAAGGTTCTTTTTTGTGAGGATGCAGGTTTGTCCTTTTACCTGTTGTATCGGCTTCAGAGCCTATACTCCGACGCCCCCAACTCAAGAATCCTTTCTCCAAGGATCCAGGGTTCCTGGATGAGGGCCATATCCGCTCCACTCTCGGCGAGGTGGAGTAGGAGGGCAGCTGCGGAGGCAGGTCATCCTCACACTCAACGAGGAGACCGTGAAAGCCATGGAAAGGTCGGAGCACCGGTTAAAGTATGGATTTGAGCATGTTACGGTCTGTATTTATAAATCCGATGCGAAGAGCAAACCAGGGGGACTCTCCAGGCCGCCGTGGGAAGCGTCGGATTGCACATCCTAAGCATCGTTAGGATGGTTTTAGGGTCGGCTGGCTTTTCTGTGAGCCACACTCGCGCCCTCGGTTTGCTTGAGATCTCCTTCCAGTCAACTGCCACCAGCTTAGCCCCGGGGTAGACCTCTCCAAGCGATTCAACCATTCGCTTTTAGGTCTCTACCGATCGCGCGTCTTGGCAGGCAATTACCTTGACGCTACCCTGATACTATCCTGCGTCTTCGCATTCTGGTGGGGGTCCTCCGGTCTGTAGCATCTCCTCCACGAAGCGTCTATGCAACTCGTCAACCACTCGTCGCCAAAGGTCCTTGGGGATGAGCCCATCTTTGAAACACTTGTCCAGGACTCCAATTAGGTTTAATCCCTTCGTCACTTCGGCGACGGAGCGGTTGGACGCCTGCGGCTGGGCCTTCCTCTTCTTGGCCTGGGGCGCTTCTCCCTCCGTGGGCCTCTGCCGTTACTTGCTTTGCGCGATCTCCTTGGCAGGATCTGACCCAGTACGTTTTTTCGGATCCAGCCTCACACCCGCCTTTTCCGGTTTAAAATCGGGCAGGACCTCCCTTGCCCACTTAATAATCTCGGCCTGGTCCGGATTTGCTTCGGCCGATGGGTCCGCCCTCTTTAAAATGAAGGCTGCTCTCCTCCTATCTTTATAAGAGCACTTTCGCTGCGTCGAGTGAGATGCTCCCAGGGCAGGGTTCGCCTTAGGGGCCCCGCCGGTTGGTTTAGAGGTTGATCCTGGGGTCTTCCTCTCCACGCCGTTCGGTGGTCCCATGGCTACTCCCGCTTTGGAAGAAGAAGCCTTGGCAACCTCCTTCGCACCGGCGCATCCCGCCTCCAGATGTTGCCCTTCTGTGGGGGGCTTCTCCCTCTCAGCAACTCCTTAGCTTTTGAGGGCCTTGGAGTTCCGTTCTCCGCATTTTATTTTTATTTTAAGGTTTTTATTAGATAAGGTAGAATTCATTTTTTGGTCCCACGAGTAGGCGGGAAGAGGTTCGTCCATTATAACATAGCCCGCTTGTCACGATATGCCTGTTTAAAACTGGGAGGTCGGCCGGTCCCCCAAAATTCGCATATTGGCGTCCGATCCCCCCCCTCGGACACCCACCTTGGATTGGGGTGATTTAAGGAAGGAAGTGTTCTTCTCCCCGCCCGACTACCATTAGCCAGCATTCTCGACAGAGACATGACCTTACCGGGACCTTAGCTTTAAAACTGAGAGACAAGTTTGCGTAGAAACAGACAGACAGACGGACATGCTCATATCAACTTAGGAGGTGATCCTAATAAAGAATATATATACTCTATACTATAAAGTTTATAGAGTCGGTGATGTGTCCTTCTTTATTATAATATATATAATTGATATAATAATAAAATTATAATACCCTTTTCAAGGGTATAAAAAATGTACAAGAACTTCGAATTAAATTATATTGAACCCATAATTATAATAAAATGGAATTTGCCAAAATCTTTGTAAAATCAGAATTGTATAAATAAATATCTAACAGCAGAAGGAAACAATATAATTAAAACATTCAACTGTTCTATACAAATAGAAGATGTAATAATAACAAAACTATGCTTGATTACACCCAAACTATTTATGTAAACAACAACGTAACTAAACTTAAACCTTTATCTTATATCGTAGCCAAAGAAATATTCCAAATTCACTCAAAAAAATATTTTACAAATTATCATTATCAAACCGCCCGAGGACAGGCTTATTTCTTAAGGATGGAAAAGTAACATAACAACAAAATTTCTATAAGTGTGTTTGGTCATTGAGCGGTTTCAATTAAGTAATCCGACACAAAATAAAGGGCCGAAATGAAGTACTTTTAAAACGTTATAACTATGTTTATTTCTGCATGCAGATGAAGCCTCATGATCAGCAGATAGACCAGCTTATGGTGCATGCAGAGACTCAAGTAATGAACAGAGAGGGAGCTGAAGGTCTAAGGAGCTGAAGGTCTCGATAATGGACCTAGACAGACCTAGACATTGCGGAGTTAAAACTCTCTAAAGAAAGGCCCGTTGAGTCGAGCGGCCGCGAGAGAATCGGCTTGCGATACACTAAGCGCTTTGTACAAACTTAAGCCTAAATAAATAAAAATTACATTTAACATTAACATTAAAACGCTGAGCTGCCGCCTGGCCCGACAAAGTATATATCAATAAATATATTAAACCGAAGCTGAAGCCTTTTGTCTTGAAATTCGTAATCCCGCTGCCAAAAGCCTCATTGAAATTTTGAAAAATCATAAACATTTAATTATTACAATTCGGCTGAAAACAGCCTCATTTCAAAGTCCCGATTTCTAAGAGTTACTTCAGATTGAAAACCAAAACAATATTTTGGTAAACAGAATCCTGACCCCAATCTTTCTCACTTCTCTTAAGTGAAATAAAACTAAACAGCTCAAACCATTCTTAAGTGGGCACCCACTTCATAAGAAATTTCACATTTTTCTTGTCACCTCGATTAATAAAGACCCAAAGCCTTCCACATCAACTGACACCTCAAGTAATAGATTCCGAAAGCCCCTCAGGGAGAAAAGCTTCTTTCCAGCTTTGATCTACAAAAAGCTTCAGCAAGGGTATATCAAGGGTATCAGTTCTGTATATTCACTTGCCGTACCCGGACGTGTTTCTTCGATCGCTCTTGCCAGTTTGCAATTATTTTCGATCTTGAACTCAAGCTTTCTCCTTCTGCGACAAGTTTAAATATAACAATTAATCCCTAATAATAAATTCGACTTAATAAATTCATTGAACTATTTATTTCCAATTTATACATTTAATCGGTTAAAGTTATCTCTGTTGCGCTTTAACTATACTCTCCAAAATAAGTCTCTCCGAGCTGTACTCTCCGGACGTAACCCGTTACATCATAGTTACTGTGGAGTTTGTTGTTCTTCACGACGCCGAACCTTCGTTGCACATCTCTTTTGTAACGTCATCTCTTACATCCGATCCGATCGTCCACTCTCGGCTACAGAGTGCTTCAGAGAGCCTAAATTCTTTACACGCTATTACAGTGGTCTTCATTCCGTTAAAAAAGAAGTCAAAAATGAGTCTTACTTGCACAGCAAAAAAATGTGTTTTTGGTGGAACCATCACGGGTGACTCAAACCTGTCTTGTTGGCTCTGCAATAACTGCTCACATATTAAATGTACTGGAGGAGGACACAATGGACGGATAAGTGACCTTATCAACAAGAAAATTGGCCTGACATGTTTTTGCATGGCTTGTAGAGAAATTGAGTCAGAGATGCGGACTCTTATGAAACAGACGAGAAATGGTTTCCTAGATGTCCGCAAGCAATTCTCGGCCCTTAATGAGCAATTCCTCGCTCTTGAATAGATATATCATTCTCTGTTGGTCCTGACAATGTTCCTAGCTGTGTTAAGGTACTGTTCTGATATCCTTTGCTATCCTCTCACTATCTTATTCAACTTATCCTTGGAGCAGGCATGTCTACCCAAGAGATGGAATGAATCTTTTATTATTCCGCTTCATAAGAAAGGCTCTAAAGCACTTATTAAGAACTACCGGGGGATTGCTAAGCTATCTGCGATGCCCAAACTGCTTGAGAAACTAGTTACTTTCCAACTGCAACATTTTTGTAAAAGCATTATTTCCACTTCACAGCATGGTTTTGTCAAGCATTGCTCTACCACAACTAATCTTCTTCAATTCACTTCGTTTATCCACAGAGGTTTTCTGAGCCGCATGCAAACTGATGTGGTGTACACTGACTTTAGTAAAGCGTTTGACTCTGTGAACCACCATCTCCTCCTTCATAAACTGTGTCTTTTGGGGTTTTTTCCACATATAGTACAGTGGTTGACCTCTTATCTATCGAACCGCACGCAGCGTGTTTTGTTTAAAAACAGTTAATCACAGATTAAAAATGTTTCATCTGGTGTCCCACAAAGTAGTCACTTAGGACCTCTTCTGTTTGTTCTTTTTGTCAACGAATTACCTAGTGTTGTAAACTATGCTACTACATTAATGTATGCTGATGATGTCAAGTTATGTCTTTCTTTCTCAGACCATTTTCTTCATAGACACCTGCAACTAGACCTTAACGAAGTCTTCTTGTGGTGCTCAAACAATCTCCTTTTGCTTAACTGCTCTAAAAGTAAGGTTTGACGTTCAATCGCAGTGTGCCCCATATCGTTTCGTACTCTCTTGGGAATAACGTCTTAGATCGTGTTTTCCTAATTAACGATCTTGGAGTCATTTTTGACAATAAGTTGTCCTTCAACGACCACATATCACTAATAGTTAATAAAGCCAGAGGTGTGCTAGCTTTTATCAAACGTTGGTCTAAAGAATTTGATGATCCTTTCACAACTAAAACTCTATACGTATCGTTGGTTCGTCTTATCTTGGAATACTGTTCTAGCGTTTGGAGTCCGCAATACTTTGTTCACCAAAGGAGGATTGAATCAGTCCAAAAGCAGTTTCTGCTATTTGCGTTAAAAGCTTAAACTGGGATACTGCCACTTCCCTCCCGTCGTATAATTGCCGGTTAAAACTACTAAACCTACCTCCTTTAAAAGAGCTCCGTACTTGTGCTGGGGTTATGCTACTTCATGTGCTTATTCTTGGACAGGTTGACTCACAAGTACTTCTTGAAAAATTATTGTTTTCTGTGCCTAATAAAGTAACTAGATCCTTCCGACCCCTTTGGTTACCGATTTCTAGGTCTAATTTTGCGGAACACGATCCATTTCGCGTTATTTGTAAAAACTATAACTCATTGTCCCATTTATTGTCCCCTGAACTATCCCTAGATGTAATTAAATCCAAAATTATGGAATATCTTTTAACTTAATTTATCCTTACTCTTATTCTTATCCTTACTCTTAGTTATAATAATATAGAAATAACAGATCATTGTTAATAATGAGTAAATAAAAACAAGAAAGCAAAGCTAACTTCGGGCGGAGCCGAAGTTGATATACCCTTGCAGCTAAAACCGGATATATATCGCAAACATCCGACATAGTTGGCCGATCCTTATGTTTACATCATAATAAAACCAATAAATTACAATAAAAAATCTAAAAAAAGTCCCAAGCTTCTATCTTCAAAAATACGAAAGTTTATATTTCTACCAAATACCATTTCCGATCGTTCAGTTATATGTCAGCTATAAGATATAGTCAACCGATCGTTATGAAACTTGGTAGATCGGATTAAAAAATAGACTGTGTACCAAGTGCCAGCTTTCTATCATCAAAAACACGAAAGTTGGGTCATTTCCGATCGTTCAGTTATATGGCAGCTATAGGATATAGTCGGCCGATCCTAATGAAATTTTGTAGGTCGGATTAACTGACCAAAAATATAATCTGTACCAAGTGCCAGCTTTCTATCATCAAAAACACGAAAGTTAGGTCATTTCCGATCGTTCAGTTATATGGCAGCTATAAGATATAATCGGCCGATCCTTATGAAATTTGGCATGTCGTAATGTGTTGCCAAAAGTAGCCAAAAGTAGTAAAAGTATTTAAACTCTCTAACTCTAAAAACACCAAAGTTATACCATTTCCGATCAATCAGTTATATGGCAGCTATAGGATATAGTCGGCCGATCCCGGCCGTTCCGACTTATATACTGCGTGCAAAGGAAAGAAGGGTGTGTGCAAAGTTTCAAGTCGATAGCTTTAAGACTGAGAGACTAGTTTGCGTAGAAACAGACAGACGGACATGCTCATATCAACTCAGGAGGTGATCCTGCTCAAGAATATATATACTTTATAGGGTCGGAGATGTCTCCTTCACTGCGTTGCACACTTTTGGACAAAATTATAATATCCTCTGCAAGGGTATAAAAAGGGTACCTATAAAAAGGATTTAGAGCCCCAAAGTTAGGTTAGTTATAAAATTCCAAAGTTCTAAGCCGTTTTAAAGAATAACACTGTATTAAGAACGGAACTCAAATAAAAATACATTTTTTTCAATTTATTTTGGAGAAGATATGTAATCTATACATATGAAATTGTCGTGTCACAGTTTTTGTTACCATACTCCTCCGAAACGGCTATACCTATTCTTATGAAATTTTGTGACCATATTGAGTAGGTCTGAGAATCCGCCAACATCTATTTTTCATCCTCTTTCATCCTGTTCGACATACCAAAAATCGCATATAAAGTGAGTTACTACCTCATCACACTGACAAACTCACGCTACTATAGCATTTTGACTCACTTTAAACTGGGGCAAAAATCCTTCATCATTAAGTTTATACCTTAATTAATTTATGAGTGTTTTGTACAAAGAGCAATGGCAAAAAAATGCAAAGGGGGTGATTTAATCCGTGATAAAAGGAGATCTCCAAAAATGCGAAATAGAAGATTCGAAAGAACCGAAAAACAAATCCAGCAACAAGATACTGATGTACGTGTTAGAATAGCGCAATTGCATCAAGAAGAGCCACAAGATACACGAGATGAACGCAATGAAATCAGAAGATTAGAACAACGACAATCACGCCGCTTCACATTCAACAGACGCAGAACAAATGACCAACAACGACAACAGGTACATCGAGCATTTTATATCTGATTCATTCCTGCGTCAAGCACTCCAGTATGAGCCTGATATTGAGTATTATGTTCACTCAAAAGTGGTAATTGGTGCTATGGACAAGGAATATCCGCATTGTCATGCTCTAAAATTTAAAAATAAGCCACCTGGGATGTGTTGGGCGTCAGGAAAAGTGCTACTACCAGAAATTTAAACACCACCTGAACCATTGAATTGCTCACTTATCGGCACGAATCGGTATTGCCATTTCGGAGGAGTATGGTAACAAAAACTTTGACACGAAAATCTAAAACTCTAAACCTGAGTAAATTTTGTACAGAAATTATAAAGTCATCTGGTGGCAAAACAACTTTTGCCGGGTCAGTTAGTTATATATATATTTATTTTTTTTTTTGTTTATATTATCAATAATAATTGTTATATTTTATCCAGGGGATTACCTTGGCTTTGTTGGATTGCATTTCTTTATGCACTTGTTGTGCAATTTATACAATTTAATAAATTGTAATAATAATAAATATAATAATTTATTTTATTATAAAATAATTGTAAAAAATGATAATACATTTTATTAATAATATTGTAATAGTTTCTGTGACTACTTTTTGTGTTTCTACTTTATTGATTACATATGCCGTAGAGTCGATAGTTTTGAGTTCTATCACTAACCATACAGCATATAGACAACCCATTTCATACAACGAAAATGGACGCGAAAATTTCTTGCGACAGGCCCCAGCAGGCCCCAGAGCGGATTTCTTACGCTCTCTTACGCTCATCGTTCGTTCATCTTACGCTCATTCTCTCATTAAATGTTTTCTGTTTCTCAGTCTCTAAACGGAGCGCGATGAAGAAGGTTGGCCTGCGCTTCGGTTGATCTTCGTATGTATGCGTGTCACACATTCACATACATGGGTGTATGTGTGCGTGCGATTTCGTTTCGAAGCCAGCGCACAAAATTTAGATTTTTCTTACTTTTCAGGCTTGCTACCCTAACAAAATTCGGGTATTCGTTATTTGATGAAATGACGAAAGAAATTATATTATTTTTTATATTATATTTTTTTATTATTTCAGCATACATTTTTAATTTATTTAGGAATAAGATTAAGTGTTAGTAGTAAAATGTTTTCTGTATATATATTTTTACGAATCATTAAAAATCAATATACTGAGAAAGTGTCAGAGTATATTTCGGTCGGAGTCACTTAAAGCGCCGATTGCTTTTAAGTTTTTGTTGTTCTGCAAGAGGCTTGTGCATGCCTACTCTAACGATGGAATGATTTTTAGGGGAGGGTGAAGACACGAAAACAACTGATGGACTTGTTTACCTTTTTTGTTTAAAATTTTTCAGGCACTTGTTATTATTTTGGGTTATTGTGAGATTTAATTAAATTATTGTCGTTAATTTAATAATTTCCTTATATATTTTGGAACTTTAAAAAGTAATTTTACTGACACTTTCTCAGTATATTGATTTTTAATGATTCGTAAAAATATATATACAGAAAACATTTTACTACTAACACTTAATCTTATTCCTAAATAAATTAAAAATGTATGCTGAAATAATAAAAAAATATAATATAAAAAATAATATAATTTCTTTCGTCATTTCATCAAATAACGAATACCCGAATTTTGTTAGGGTAGCAAGCCTGAAAAGTAAGAAAAATCTAAATTTTGTGCGCTGGCTTCGAAACGAAATCGCACGCACACATACACCCATGTATGTGAATGTGTGACACGCATACATACGAAGATCAACCGAAGCGCAGGCCAACCTTCTTCATCGCGCTCCGTTTAGAGACTGAGAAACAGAAAACATTTAATGAGAGAATGAGCGTAAGATGAACGAACGATGAGCGTAAGAGAGCGTAAGAAATCCGCTCTGGGGCCTGCTGGGGCCTGTCGCAAGAAATTTTCGCGTCCATTTTCGTTGTATGAAATGGGTTGTCTATATGCTGTATTGAGCCAATTTTCGTTGATTTTTTTTGGCACTAGCCGTGAATTGTTTTTGTCAAGTAACAATCAATAAAATAATGTTTTTTTTATAATATTCATTTAATTTCATTCATATTTTCTTACATATTTTTAAAATTTAAATTTTGAATATATTTATATAATTCCTTATATATTTTTTAAATATGACATTAGAATATTTTTGAAATTTGCAAACCGCGTTCACAAATATTTTCCTTCCTACTGTTTCGTATAGCTTTAGGGGCTTTACTTAGGATTGGGCAGAAAAGGTTCTGCGCAATTTTACCTAGGTTCACATGCAATGCTTCTGATAAGGCAAAAGTGGTTCCGCGGAATCGTTCATAAGTGTTTTATATTTAAATTAATATAATTATTTTATTTTCAATTCTCGCTGTTTAGTGTTGAGTTCGACCCTCTGTATCAGCTGGACGTCGCCCGGGGTGGCAAGCTGATTTTCCATCGGTGGCGCAAGTGGCCGTTGACCCCTCGCACTTGTAGATTTTCTGGTGCTGTTGTCCGAGTCTTCTGGCTCAGACGATGCCGGTGCTGGTCTTCGCACAGGCTGTTGGTTTTAGGTGGCATGTTTCTTTGCAGGTAGCACTGCACAATGAGTTGCAGATTCTTGGGTTTTATTTTTGTTAATTTAGTTTTCAGAAAGTTCAGCTTGCATTTTTTGCGCTGTTGACCACGCTGGAGGTGTACTTGTGTATAGCAACCATTTGAGGTGCGCTATTCTTTTTTAATTTTGTTTTGTACACCTTCGCCTCCCATCACTGCACTTTGCTCATTCAGATTCTCTTTTTTTTCGTCCATCATTTCAATTTTTGTTTTTCGTTTTTCTTCTTGCTTATTTGGCTTTATCCTGCTTTATTTCTGCTTCCTCGGCGAACCCTTCGATGTAGATCCAGTGTCAAGGTCGCCATGTAGATCTTCGTAGTAATCCTTTTGTAGATCCCTTTGTAAATCCTTTTGTCAGACATTGTAGATCCTCGAAACAAATCATTATACGCTTGCAGAGGGTACTATAATTTTTTTCAAAAGTTTCCAAATCCAACTTTGGTATTTTTGAAGATAGAAAGCTGGAACTTAGTAGAGATAATGTTTTTGGTCAGTTAATCCGACCTACCAAAGTTTATAACGATCGGCGGACTATATCTTATAGCTGCCATATAATTGAACGATCGGAAATGGTATTTGGTAGAAATACTAACTTTGGTATTTGTGAAGATTGGGAGTTTTTATACCCTTGCAGAGGGTATTATAATTTTGTCCAAAAGTGTGAAACGCAGTGAAGGAGACATCTCCGACCTTATAAAGTATATATATTCTTGATCAGGATCACCTCCTGAGTTGATATGAGCATGTCCGTCTGTCCGTCTGTCCGTCTGTCTGTCCGTCTGTCTGTTTCTACGCAAACTAGTCTCTCAGTTTTAAAGCTATCGTCTTGAAACTTTGCACACACCCTTCTTTCCTTTGCACGCAGTATATAAGTCGGAGCGGCCCGGATCGGCCGACTATATCCTATAGCTGCCATATAACTGATTGATCGGAAATGGTATAACTTTGACGTTTTTAAAGTTACAGAGTTCAAATTTGACATGAGAGCATTTTTTGGCAAAACATTACGACATGCCAAATTTCATAAGGATCGGCCGACTATATCCTATAGCTGCTATATAACTGAACGATCGGAAATGACCCAACTTTCGTGTTTTTGAAGATAGAAAGGTGGAATTTAGTACAGATTCTATTTTTTATATTTAGTACAGATTCTATTACAGATTCAGTTGATCCAACCTACCAAATTTCATTAGGATCGGCCGACTATATCCTATAGCTGCCATATAACTGAACGATCGGAAATGACCGAACTTTTGTGTTTTTGAAGATAGAAGTTTGGGACATTTTTAGGTTTGGTTTTTGTATTATAATAAATTGGGTTATATTATCATATTCTCATAAGGATCGGCCAACTATATCCGATGTTTGCGATATATATCCGGTTTTAACTGCAAGGGTATATAAACTTCGGCTCCGCCCGAAGTTAGCTTTCATTTCTTGTTTGTAGATTGTTTTAACTGCAAGGGTATATCAACTTCGGCTTCGACCGAAGTAAGCTTTAATTTCTTGTTTTAGTCTTAGGTTGTTTTAATGTGGAGCGCAATGTACGCGCTTCCACTGCAACAGTGCTCTGCTCTTTATTCTCTGATCTTTGCACAGGGCACTATGGGGTTTTTGACCACTTTATGTGGCATTTAATCATTTTTTAAAAGTTCTCTGATTTAAATAAAATTAGTGGAAATTTATTAGAAAAACATCAAACTGTTATGCTTTATACTCAAAATATTAATTATTAACACCATATGTTAGCATAACAGCTGCAAAGTCAGCTGTTGTATCCGAAAGCACGTGAACTAAGTTTGTAATTTTCACATAGTGATTTGTTAAATTAGATTATTCGAGTAAAATACCATTCGAAAAAAAAATAGTAATGGAAACTGATTTCACAGGTTT
This sequence comes from Drosophila bipectinata, assembly GCF_030179905.1. Classification (NCBI taxonomy): domain Eukaryota; kingdom Metazoa; phylum Arthropoda; class Insecta; order Diptera; family Drosophilidae; genus Drosophila; species Drosophila bipectinata. Next base: position 12,493,825 of record NC_091740.1, on the reverse strand, counting down.
GTACTACATGTTAAATGTATTAACTGTTTAAATTGTGCCTGTCTATACTAAAATTTTGTCATTTTATAAATGCACCCTAAGCTGAATATTGGGAAACAAATTGCACCTTTGGGAAGAGTTTTGAAATAGAAGAAATATAAAGTTTTTAATGCGTTTAATGCGTAAGTTAATGCGTCCAAGTGTATATTGTAGCGTTGTCAATACTGAGCAAAGGCTGTTAGTCTTATTGTGCACTTTTCCCCACTATTGGTGCAATTTAAATTTTTTTTAGATAGCCTCACTTTCTCCAAAGCCAATTTGGTCGCTGCTTGGAACAGCGAAAAGGGCCGGGCTGAGCATCAAATGGCTGTACAATGTTTTTTTGAACGCCATGCAAATAACAATGTGGATAATTCCATTTTGAAAGAAAAAAGCCACCAATTTGTAATGGAAGTAATGGAAAATACGGTGCTTCCAGTCGGCTATTTTGCAGAAGAAGCGTCTGAGTCCTGAAACAAGCTGTATTAATCAGACAGGCGTCACCACAGGTGTACACCTTGCACACGAAGTCTATTTTTGGCAACTGCAAAGCGGTGGCTGCTATTGTCGAGAAATCCAACAGCGATAAGCGACACTTAAGGATGTAGTCTCATGTTCCGGCCTACTTTTTAGAGGTTATTTCAAAAAAAATTTTTTTTAATAAAAAATAATGCGATCGTTTCAATTTTCACATATGTTTTTATAGGCATCATAAACTATTTGAAAATATTTTGTTTAATTTATTCTTGTGTAGTTTAATACACTTTATAGCATGCATATAAAAAAAAGGTAGGTCACTGGCGCAGGTGATTTCGACTGCTAGAGTCATCCGAAACAAAAAATTAGAATAGATTATTGTTTTGTAAGCTTTTGGCTCTGTCCCGTACTAGAATGAAATATTTTCATGATGAAATGATTCACAAAATTCTATGGTACCGATCTAGCTGAAATTTGGATATGTTGTTCTTAAAAGTAACACCTCTGTCCCGTACTAGAATCATTTATTTTTAATGATTAGTTTTTTTTTATTATTAATTTAAGTTAAATTTTTTAAATTAAAAAATTTTTTTTTTTTTGTGGTTTTGCCCTTTTGTTGTTTATTCATGAAAATATTTCATTCTAGTACGGGACAGAGCCAAAAGCTTACAAAACAATAATCTATTCTAATTTTTTGTTTCGGATGACTCTAGCAGTCGAAATCACCTGCGCCAGTGACCTACCTTTTTTTTTTATATGCATGCTATAAAGTGTATTAAACTACACAAGAATAAATTAAACAAAATATTTTCAAATAGTTTATGATGCCTATAAAAACATATGTGAAAATTGAAACGATCGCATTATTTTTTATTACAAAAAATTTTTTTATAATTAATTTTTTTGATAATTAGCAGTAACTCTACTACTAGTGTTATCTGCACCATTACAAACGCCAAAACAATCTTGGGCAATACCTCTAATTACACCGTTGCTGCGACTACAGCCAGCAGCATATGCTCAACTATGTCTCCGCTGACAAATGTATCAACTCTGTTAGCGAATAAACCAAGTAAATGTCTGTTCCAAGCTCCTGGACGAAAAGTCAGCCGAAAACGAAAATACATGGCTCAGCCCTCTTTACCTGTCTTAACTCCGCCCCCGACCCACAAAACTAAGTTGCACACCACAACGGCGATCAACAAGCCGGCCGATTCCTCCTCTGCAAACGCATTGGGTAACAATCGATTCACAGTTCTGGCTGCTGAAGCAGAACAAATGGAACAGGACCTGGATGATGAAGACTCTACCAGTGGGGATACAATTCCACCTGGTGGTTACGATCAATCCGCAAAATCCAACAAGATACCTGTTATTTGCGTACCGAACGTAAGCGATCCGGTCTTATTGGAAAAGTCTCTTGATCATAGCATTGGCTCCACTAACTACAACATTTGCGCTTCCAAATTTGGCGTTTCCAGAATATATCCAGCCAGCTTTTAGGGTAGCTGTTAAAACACTGACATCGCTTAACTGCCATTTTTGGCACCATCAGCTAAAAGAAGACAAGGCCTTCAGATTAGTTCTCAAAGGAATCCGTTCAAACCATGCTACAATGTCAAAGATGTCAAATTTTTGGGCACTGCACTATGGGCGATTTTTCATAATGGGCGGCATAAAGTCATAAAATTTATGGTGAAATATTAAGGAAATGTTTTTTTTTATTAATAGTAAACAATTCAGTTAGCTGAAAAACAATTTTTTTCCTAATCGCACGCCTCGTTGCGGCCTTGAACTGAACTTGAAACTTTAAACGCGAATATCTCGAAATGGTGTTTCTTGAAAAATGACTTTGCGGTGACATGGATTGGCGGAAAACTACTGAACCGATTTACTTCAAATTTTTTTTAAAATGTTCGTAATGAAATTCTCTTGTGCTTGAACGATCGACTTTTCACGCGCAAACTTTTTTTTCGGCGAAATAAATTTTTTAGTGAAATTTCTAGAGACCAAAACGTTAATTTTTAGCATAAAACGCTGCCATATCCAAACAAAAACAAAAAATTTCAAAATCGATCGTTCAAGCACAAGAGATTACTCTAAACTAATGAAATATTTTTACTTTTATGGTTTAAGTTGACCTGTTTGACCTGGGGAACTGTCACCGCAAGGCTCTAAAAAAAAAAAGGCCTCTGAGGGAAACAGCCACCCCTTAAAAACTATTTAATATTTTTCCACCTAATTTTGCACAAACATTGTTAATAAAGTGTACTATCAAAAAATTAAAACATCCGTGTAATTAAATAATTGCTACATACCTAAACCAAAACCCAAACTTTGCTCATTTTCTTCGACAAAGAAGATATATAACCCCTTAAAATTACTTAATAATAATTACTTAATATTAACTTAATAATAATATGATTAGATTATACTGAAAAAATTTGCCCCATTGACTAAGTATATATGCCTAAAATTTTATATAAAATTGAAAAATGTTATATTTTACCCCTTAAAGCCCGCAACACTTTTTAATGCGTTATTGACAACGCAATTATTAAATTTATTTAATTAAAATCAAGTTTAGTTATTTAATATAAATACAATTTAGTAATTAAAACAATAAAATATAACATGGCTATCCGTATCCTTCTATTTCCAATTTTTGTTTTATTTGATCGCCTACGTGTTTATCCTTTATTGCATAAGTACGTTTCAATGAGCACCAAATATTAAAAATGGTAGTGCGTGAAAGTTCACACTGAGAGAATAAGCCTATCAAGAAATCGAAATTTATAAGGAAATAAAGAATGGTGTTATGATAGAATAATAAACATAAAGAAAGATAAAAACAAAGCACGAAAAAAGCTTCATCAGTGGATAAAAACAAATACACGAAAGCTAAGAACACACACAAAATGAAAGACACGAAATTAAAAAAAAACGGTAAATAGAGCAAGAGATAAGTTTGTTGAAAACAGTATACCACGGGAACGGGCAAAATCGGGCGGCTGAAATTGTAAACATATAATTCTAAAAGATTAATCTTGTTTATAAAATATGTTTCACTATCGGGACAGATCTGGATCACAACTATTTCTTAAGTTAAATTTACGCTATTTTGGTTTTTATAACAATGACAAAAAAATTGGACAACAATTTATATTACAAAAAAACAACAAAAATTAAATACACAGAAACACTTTAATTTTAAAATATAAACCTTTTTTCACAATTTTTATTTTAAATTACCTACCTTAATATACCTTGATTTAATATTTTTTTTAAATGTTTTAAGGGCGAGCTGTGTTTTTCGTGTTTCTTGACTGCCCGTTTGAAGTTTTAATCTCCGATTTACGAACGCTTTTACAATGAGCTCAAACAAAATAGAGCATAACAGTTAAATTCGTTACCATTTCAAGAATCAGTAATGCCAATTTGGCGACCGAATACAAACATTTTATTTTTATTTTTGGCCTATGGGATCGACTACTGTATTTTTGGCCTATGGGATCATACAATAAGATATCTAAACCGATATATATATAGATATCTGATGCCGATTATGTACCTATATGTATATAAAGGTTTTGATATTTATGTAAGCAACAGTCACGATACCGCTGACGGAGTATATTCTGCACATTGTATATTTACGCGAGCGGTAAATGCTCGCGAGGCGCATATGGTTGCGTTTTTGCCCAGGAATACTTGGGTGGTTCATATTTCAACCACTTACGGAATGTGTGGGACCTTGAGCTTATGTGTATAGACATATTATTTAATGTGTTACTGTGTTGCTTATTATTTCATTTGGTGGTATTTACATATTACAATTATAATAAGATAACCATTTGTAAACATTGAAATATAATAGACTTAAGAAATTTATCTTGCCTACCAAAATTTATTGAAAAGTCGTGCCAATTCGCGAATCGTCGTCGCATGCAGACGTGTATTTATTGTGCTCCGGGGGAAAAAAAAAAAAAGTATTCAATAATATCAAAAAAGTGCAGTGACTGGTTTCGTAAATCAACAACAACGCGAAAAGACGCTTTCAGCGATGAAATCGCTAATGTTTATATTGATTAATTAATTAATTAATATAAAACATAACATTTAAAACTCGAACAATATCAACCTCGATTGCAATGAGTCTAAACGACGTTAGCACATAACGTCAACGTGAGCAAGACGAGAGACGGCTCTCAGTACAAAGAAACAACGCTTACTTCACTTTCAAAGCAACCGAAAGTAATGCAAGCTCATCCCAAACACGGTCAATTACCCCAAACTTGGCCGAATTCTTAAACGTAGAGAGAGTGAGAGCGCGTTCTTGCTCCCCCTCGCTACCATCGATGTCTCTGCAGCCAAAGAGCGCAGTAACTAGCACCGCAACCTCTTTGACAACGTCAACCGTAACAACAACAACAACCGCTACTGTAATGACAGCGCGTTTATCGACGTCATCAGCTAGCAGCGCAAACATTGATACTTCTGCCGCAGTGCTGCCCGAAAAAGAGAACAAAAACAAAGAAAATATTAAGCCGGCTGTGCAGACTGGTATGGATCGCTACATCCAAATCAAAAGGAAGCTGAGCCCCCTAAACTCTCAACGCAAAATAACCCGTGGCAATGCTAACATAGCCGCAATAGAAACGCCCACGAACTCAAACCGTTTTAAAATCTTGGCAGACTATGAGGATGACGCCGAATCTGCAGAAGTCGAAAAAAGGAAGCCTAAGCCCCGCCAATATACATACGAGAAAAAAGTTCCAACGTTCTTGTCAACAAAATTATAGAGCTAATTGGCAAAGACAACTTCCACATAATACCACTCGTAAAGGGCAACATCCAGGAAACCAAAGTTCAAACGAAGTCTGAAGATAATTACAGAGTATAATCGAAATACCTAACCGACAAAAAAAGAACTTTTACACGTATCAGCTAAAAAGCAGCAAGGGCTTGCAAGTCGTACTTAAGGGCATAGAGCCCGAAGTATCGCCTGCAGAGATAAAAAAGGCGCTATAAGAGAAGGGATTTAGCGCTAAGACAGTTCAATATCCCAAACAGGGATAGAAAGCCGCAGCCACTCTTTAAGGTTGAGCTCGAACCACAAATTAAGCCCCTAAAGATATACGAAGTGCACCCTATATAAGATAAGGTTTGGTTTAGTTGTGGCAGCGTGTTTGCCTACAACATTCTTTACCTGCACAGCTCTTGCTGGAGAGTTCCACCATGGCACGTGCTGCTCACGGAATAGTGGGCTCTGACGAAACCAATGCGGCAAGTTGCTGCCCACAACGGCCGGACACTTTGTAGATGTCTCTGCACTTCTGTAACGATGCAGGGCATCGATCAAGACAAGGTGGTGGCCACGATCAGTGACAATGATGCTGCTGATCCTCTTCTTGTAAACTGGTAGCCGGGTCGTGGCTACAGTTATTCCTCCAACGGTGATTAGGAATAAAACATAAGACTTGGAAGAGGTGCCTTTATTCTTCGGCTGTCAGATCAGAACTAACTAATTTAAGATAAGGAGAGCTTAGTCGTAACCCTAACTCGCACAGATCACAGCCGTCGGCCAACGCCCGTCGTAAGACCATATGCGTCGTCCGTCTTCGTGTCCTTATCTTAGATCACCGTTGCATTGTTAACTACTCTCCTTTTTCAAAACATGGACGTCCTCGGCCATATCCATGTTAGCGAGGATTTGAGTTACCACTATCGGGGCTCTGCTTCGCCGTCTGATAAATCTTTATCTTTATCGATACGCAGAACGCGAAGCAGTTAAGCGCTTCTGCAGCTGGCATTTTGTTGTAGGTAATTGCTGCTCCGTTATATGCTGCGGGCTTTTTTCGTTTAGTGAAAAAAGGACAGGCTTAAAGTGGAGTGGAGTCTGAGAGCACTTCGTTGCGGTGGCGAGGCTGCATAGGTTATCCTTGAATCGCTGCGAATGGTAAGTTGTAGCCTATGACGTGAAAGCGTGTGATATCTGGCGTATGGTATGTGTGCGTCTATACTTAGACATCTTATATCATAAGATGTATAAGATACACCATACAAACTAAATACTGATTTTACAAAATTCAACAATTTCTTAGTAGCTAGCATTTTCATCTAAATATTAATACAAACTAAATATTATTTCTACAAAATTCAACAATTTCTTACTAGCTAGTATTTTCATACAAACTGAATATTAATTTTACAAAATTCAACAATTTCTTATTTTCATCTTAGCCACCTTAAGCAGCAAGTTAGCCTTTGTGAAACCCTCTTTCAGAATCGCCTTTAGGGCATTAGTGTTAATATTAAGTGATTTACAACATTTGCTTTTATAAGAGTGAAAGCAGATACGTTATTTTCAATTTAAGCTATTAACTACGGTTGTGTGAGCGTTCTTCTGAGCCAGAAATTCGACATCGATGGTAAGACTCTACCTCTCCAAGTTTTCAGAGTTTAGGGTACCTAACACTATTTGGTACATTAAGCCTGGAAAACAATATTTTTTTGGTGGCTCTTATCGAATATTGTCCTTGTGGACCACCCTACCAATAATTAGGACCGTTGTCCCAGTATCAGCTTCGACCCTGTTCTCGACATACAAAGGAGTAAGCTTATCTCCCAGTCTCTTGTTGGATTTTACTAAAACTCTCTCACCTACGTTAAATACCCTATTCTGTCGAGCTGGATTGCCTTTTTAAGGTTCATAATTATGTCCGGGGCAGAGTCAGCACTAGCATGGATGATCTCAATAGGCTTTCTACTAATGACAGAGTGAAATGACCTATTGTACTCTATAGTCGCCTGAAGGAATAACTGCGTGACATCGTCTATTTTCCTCTCCAATTTTAGACACCTGGCAATTTCTATAAGAGTTCTTTGAATCTTTCCACCTGTCCATTTGATGTGCTGTGTAAAGGTGGGGCAGTTGCTATATCGATATCGTAATGATTTTTCAGCATGGATCGGATAGTTTCGGAGTTAAACGATGCATCATTATCGCAATAAATCGATCAAACATTAGAGAAGAGATTCACCAGTTGAAGGATTGGAATTTTCATATCTAAAATGGCGCTCGATGCTATTGGCTGGACCACCGCAAACTTGCTGAATTTATCGACAGCAGTGAGAAAGTACTTTCCCCCTGTTGAGAAGATGTCCATGTGTAACATCTCTCCCACCCGCGATGGTATTGGTGAAATTCCTAATTCCTGCTTTAATGGGTGCCTATTATATTTTGCTTTCTGACAAATCCTGTAGTTTAGAACGATTTCAGTTGCTATTTTGCCCATTTTTGGAAAATAATAGTCAAGCAGCACTTGTTCAATATTTTCCTGGGCAGCTCTGTGAGCCCTGTTATGTCCACAACTAGTATTTCTTTTTGCTCGTCCGGTCTGATAAAGTCCGACACCCAATACTTACAATACCAAAATCTAGTGGCCGGGAAGAGCCGAACCAGACTATCTTGAATGCGGGCCAAAATTGGAAGCTTACAATGTATGGCGTTCACGACTTTGGGCTTTACTACGTCTTTTACGACTCGATGTTGATGTCGAGTCTTAATACCAAACACAATAAATAGTCGCTTATTTGACGTGGACGCCTCCTGCAATATGATTTGGTTTTGAAAACAGTTAACTGGCTTTTCCGTGGCCTCAATAACAAGTGTTGATGACTCTTCACTGTGAATAGTGGCTCGATCCGACTCCGCTGAACTTTGCAAAGTGTGAATACGTTGCCGCGACAATGCGTCCGCCACTTTTCCTTTCCTGGCTTATACATGAGCTTTGCACCACTTTCTTCAATGCGGGCCATCCAGCGCTTGAGTTTGGAATTAGGATTCTTATCAGAAACCGCAAATATAAGGGGCTGATGGTCCGTAAATATGTTTATGTCACTTTTTCCAGAGATAGTGACGAAGACTATCCAAGGCCCATACAATTGCTAGTAGTTCCCTTTCATTCGTGGCATAACTTAATTCCCTATTTTTCAACGTTCTGGATATCATCGTTATAGGCCTAATTCCCTGAGACAAAACTGCACCTATGCCAAAGGATGAAGCATCAGTTGTCAAATCAAATGGTCGCGTAAAATCTGGGTAATGGAGGATAACGTCCTCTGTAGCAAGAATATTTCTAAGCTTGTCAAATGCGCTTAACTGGGACTCATCGAAGCTCACCGAAATGCCTTTTGAACGGTATTTGCTGACCCTTCCACCTTCACCCTTCAGTAACTCTGTCAAAGGTCTCGCTATTGATGCGAAATCTTTGATGAAGCATCGAAAGTAACTCGCTAAGCTTAAGAACGATCTCAGCTCGAACAAATTACTTGGCTGTTTAAAATCCTTGATGGCTTTTACCTTGTCCTGGCTTGTCCTAGTACCCTCCTTTGTCACAACAAAACCGAGGAAGTCGACACTTTCTTTAAAAAAGTGTGACTTTTGCTTGGACACTCGCATGTTGGCGTCCTGCAGGCACTTAAAAATATCCGCAATATGGTCAACATGAGATTCTTCAGTTTCTGAAAAGACAATAACGTCATCCACATAGACGTAACAGATCCTTCCTATTTTCTCCCGGAGGACATCGTCTATTGCCCTTTGAAAAATGCTTGAGGCATTCTTTAGTCCGAAGGGTAACCGGCAGAACTCGTACTTGCCTCCATTGACCGAAAAAGAAGTTTTCTCCCTGTCCAATTCCGCAAGCTCTATCTGGTGGTATCCGGACTTTAGGTCGAGGGTTGTGAAAAATTTGGCCCTTCCCAGATTCGACAGTATCATATTTATACTCGGCATGGGGTATTTATCGGCAATAGATTTCAAATTTAACTTTCTGAAATCGACTTCTAAGCGTTTATTGGGCGATCCCGAAGCGTCGGAGCCCTTTTTATCGACACCCTATATGGGGTTATTGTAGGGAGACCGAGATGGTCGAATAATGTCATTTTTTACTAAGTCCTTAATCTCTTGATTGACAAAATCGGCAGCACCCATCGGAAACGGGTACAGTTTTGAATAAACCGGCTCATTATCCTCTGTCCGAATTGTCGCTTAAACATTTGTGTTGAACGGCAACTTCTTATTTGGGTCAGCAAAGGCCCCTGAGTATTTAGACATCATCTGCTGAAAAGTTTCTTGCACTGTTGGGGGCACGACAATATCCTCAATATTCGTAAAGTTAACCTGAGCGCATTTTTGAAAGTGCAGATCCTCACGTCCCCCTATTAAATCTAATAGGATTGCTTTTAAGATCAATGGTCGCACCTACTTGCGCTAACAGGTCAAGGCCAATTATACCGTCCGGTTTTAGCCCGGGTAATGAGAAGAAACGGCTTTCTACACCAAAAAGATAAAACTGGCATTTGTGTTCTATTTTTTCGACCCCATGAAGCGACTTGACAGTAAATGGAGAAATAACGGGAATTGAAGTCGGCCACCCAATCTCTCTCTTTATGTAGCTTTTAGAGGCCCCCGTGTCAACTAGAAACTTTCGTGGTTCCCCCGCTACTGTTCGTTGGACGAACGGAAGTAGGGACGATCCCCCTAAAAAATGCACGGCATCACTTTCATAGCCCGTTTTTTCTTCATCATCTATGTCATCTACCGCATCAGTAGCAATCTGATTATAATAATCCTCGGTTTGACCACCCTTTTCTTCTTCAAACAGATGATTAACCCTTTGACGCCTAAAGTCAGACAACCTTTGAGAGTTCATCGGTCTCTTGTGTAAATTTTGTGGCTGTGCATCCAGTGCCTGCAGTGCGGAAGAACCCTGAGAGCGCTGAAAGTTTGTCGCTTGACGGAATTTAGACGATGTTGGATCTACGTCCATCTTCTCTAATGGTGTATTATCACCAACGGTTCGTTGACCTTGATCCCTGGTAAAATATGGATTTTTCCACCACTTTTTAAGTATCTGTTTGTAGGTGGAATCGGGTTTCCCTTGTAACGGATTACTCTGGGCCTGCCTAAGATGTTTCTCCTCTATGGACCTGGCATACTGTGTGGCAAAGGCATGCCTCTCGTGGTTTGCCTCTATTGCCTGAGCCGCCAAGGCTGAGCAGCAAAGAGCACGTCTGTAAAGTTTCTCTTCAGACCGGAAACACATACACGTAGGGCATCAGCCCTATAATTTTCATTCATATATCGAGCATGGTCAGTCTCATATGTCATAGTTATCTTATTTGTTAGGAGTGTCAGCTTCTTCTCAACCTCCTCATAAAACTGTGTAATAGACATCTGCCCCTGCCTTAGTATTGTGAGCTCTTGCTCGAGCAAGTATAATGGACGCTTATCAGAATAGGTAAAGTCAAGGCGGCTTATAATAGCCTCAAAGTTAAGAATAGTATTAAAGGATGAAAGGATAGAATCAGCAGATCCCCTAATCTTGTTACGGATTATTAGAACAGCCTGATAATGCTTCGAACTCCCGTCAAAACGTCTGAACAACTCATATGATGCTAGTGCTGTTTGTCGCCAAGAAACATATTTTCCCTGTGAGCCATCAAACTCTGGCAATGATTTTACCGCCTCAAGGCCTTCGTCACAAGGCGTATTACCGGTTACAGCAACTGGCGAGTATACCGCAATATCAGGAGCAGATAGTGTCGCAGCGCTAAACCTATCAGTGACTTTCTGCAATTTCTCTTCAAACTCTTGTTTCTGCACCTGTAATGCGGCCGAAACCGCAGCATTTATTATTGCCTGTAGCTGTTGTGGATCCATACTTTGTTTTTTCTGTACTATACGTTCGGCGGCCTCTTCTGATAACGCGAGGTTATTTAGCCGAACAATCAAGCTTTCAGACTCTGAATCGCTCATACAGTCGTCTCAAAAAAATATTGGACCGTCGCCAAGCTAGGCGCTAAACTAAGCGCTTATCTATTTACCTTACTCTTCTCCGCGAATTGATTTTACTGATTTGAGAAAAGAAAAAAACCGCAACACAGAGAGAAATAAATACTCTAATTTCTTGACTTAAATGCCGTCACTGTTTTCAAAAGGAAATGTTTTGTAAGAAATAACACAAATCTAAATATGTTATTTTATTAGCGATTCTTTTAATTTTTCCTGGCAATTCACAAAAGGGTTTCACTTACATGAATCTATGAAAGTTTTCCTTCCTTTTCGCAGTCTTCTGTGTGGTCCAGACCACGTTACCAGTTTTGAGATGATGATTTTGTTTTTCCTCGTGTTTTCGAGGCTTGGAGATTTCGTCGGGGTCTTTGACTTAGTTGGGCGCCAGATAAGGTTTGGTTTAGTTGTGGCAGCGTGTTTGCCTACAACATTCTCCACCTGCACAGCTCTTGCTGGAGAGTTCCACCATGGCACGTGCTGCTCACGGAATAGTGGGTTCTGACGAAACCAATGCGGCAAGTTGCTGCCCACAACGGCCGGACACTTTGTAGATGTCTCTGCACTTCTGTAACGATGCAGGGCATCGATCAAGACAAGGTGGTGGCCACGATCAGTGACAATGATGCTGCTGATCCTCTTCTTGTAAACTGGTAGCCGGGTCGTGGCTACAGTTATTCCTCCAACGGTGATTAGGAATAAAACATAAGACTTGGAAGAGGTGCCTTTATTCTTCGGCTGTCAGATCAGAACTAACTAACTTAAGATAGGGAGAGCTTAGTCGTAACCCTAACTCGCACAGATAACAGCCGTCGGCCAACGCCAGTCGTAAGACCATATGCGTCGTCCGTCTTCGTGTCCTTATCTTAGATCACCGTTGCATTGTTAACTTATACAATCTTGAGTTCCGGCTGCACCGCAGAATTACAGTTGAGGAGCCGCACAAGCGAAATGGTACAATGTGCGAACTGCCAAGAATATGGCCTTACCAGGTCTTGCTGTAAACAGCTCCCGGTGTGTGTAGTTTGTGGTGAGACTCATGACTCGGCACACTGCCCAGCGAGCAAAGATGACCAAAGCTCGAAAAAGTGCGGCAACTGCGGTGGAAATCACACTGCTAACTATAGAGGTTGCCCAGTTTATAAGGAGCTGAAAAGTCGCATCCACCAGAGGGGATTTACTGCCCGCATCCAAAATAATCAGTTCATAGCCTCCAGGTCAAACCCTGAAGTCTTCTTCTCGACTGCAGCCAGATCCTCACTAGGACCCATAAACTCTGACAAAAATGTCACATACGCAAGCGCTTTAAAATCAGGACTGGCTACCCCAGCCTCAAAAAGCTCACTGCCGCACTCAGCACACCAAGAACCGAACACGGCTCAGCAGCATCAACCGCCGGAGCAGCCAAAAAGTAACTTTGAAGCTATGATATGCAGTCTACAACAAAGCCTTACGGAGTTTATGTCGTTTATGCGTACAACTATGCAAGATCTAATGCGAAACCAAAATCTATTAATACAAATGCTGGTTTCACAACAATCCAAATAATAACTTCCCTACGAATATCTACGTGGAACGCTAACGGCGTTTCGCTGCATAAACTCGAGCTAGCGCAATTCCTACTAGACAATCAAATCGACGTAATGCTGCTTTCAGAAACACATCTTACGAACAGATCCAATTTCCAACTACGACGATATTCATTCTATGGAACAAATCATCCAGACGGTAAAGCACACGGCGGGACTGGAATTTTAATCAGAAGCCGTATCCAGCACCATTATCATACGTAAATGATCCTAAATAAAACCTAAAGTTAATGAGCAAAGCACACACACTGGGGATCTCGTCTCGTGACCCCAAAAGGAAAGCAGCTCCTTGTTAATTCGCTGGATTCTGTACTCGTCTCTGCAGCTCGAGTTTCAACACCTCAAACTATACGCACACAATGTATTCAAAAGAAGACAAATCTACAAATCGAACAGCTCGTCCTCGAAAAGCGACGCTTACGTCGAGAATGGCAATGTCACAGATCGCCATCTGCTAAGCAAAGATTGAAACATGCCTCACGTCAACTTGATCAAGCTCTACAGCAAGAAGAAACGTATGTCCACCACCGCTACATAGAGCAATTGTCAACTAACAGTACGAAACACTCACTATGGAGAGCTCACCCAACTCTGAGCTCACCGAAAGAAACCGTGATGCCTATTAGAAATTCCACAGGCGGGTGGGCACGCAGCGACGCAGACAGAGCCAGCACGTTTGCCAAACACCTTAAAAATGTCTTCCAACGAAATCCTGCCACCAATGCGTTTACTTTGCCGACCCTATCAGATGAGCCCCAGTCTCAACATGAGCCGATTAAGTTTCGCCCAAACGAAACAAACCTCTAACTATAGAGGTTGCCCAGTTTATAAGGAGTTGAAAAGTCGCATCCACCAGAGGGGATTTACTGCCCGTTCATAGCCCGTTCATTTAAAATAATCAGTTCATAGCCTCCAGGTCAAACCCTGAAGTCTTCTTCTCGACTGCAGTCAGATCCTCACTAGGACCCATAAACTCTGACAAAAATGTCACATACGCAAGCGCTTTAAAATTAGGACTGGCTACCCCAGCCTCAAAAAGCTCACTGCCGCACTCAGCACACCAAGAACCGAACACGGCTCAGCAGCATCAACCGCCGGAGCAGCCAAAAAGTAACTTTGAAGCTATGATATGCAGTCTACAACAAAGCCTTACGGAGTTCATGTCCTTTATGCGTACAACTATGCAAGATCTAATGCGAAACCAAAATCTATTAATACAAATGCTGGTTAACGGCGTTTCGCAGCATAAACTCGAATTAGCGCAATTCCTACTAGACAATCAAATCGACGTAATGCTGCTTTTAGAAACACATCTTACGAACAGATACAATTTCCAACTACGAGGATATTCATTCTATGGAACAAATCATCCAGACGGAAAAGCACACGGAGGGACTGGAATTTTAATCAGAAGCCGTATCAAGCACCATTATCATACGAAATTTGCAAAAAACTACCTAAAGGCCACATCAATAAATATACACCTAAATACTGGCAAGCAATTAACTCTAGCTGCCGTAAACTGCCCCCCACGCTTCACCATAGCCGAAGATGAGTTTATGCAGTTTTTCAATTCACTCGGAGACCACTTCATAGCAGCAGGAGACTACAATGCCAAGCACACACACTGGGGATCTCGTCTCGTGACCCCAAAAGGAAAGCAGCTCTATAATGCAATTATCAAAGCTAAGAACAAGCTAGACTATGCTTCTTCTGGCACACCAACATACTGGCCGGCAGACCCAAAGAAACTTCCCGATTTAATTGACTTAGCGATTACCAAAAACATTCCTAAAAATCTGATAAGCGCCGAATGCCTTTCGGATCTTTCATCTGATCACTCGCCTGTCCTTTTTACTCTACTCCAACACCCAGGAACATGGGATCAATCATCAAATCTGACCTCACATAAAACCAATTGGGTTAAGTACAGGAAGTACATCAGCTCACACATTGAGCTGAGTCCTCACCTCAGCGACGAAGCCAACGTAGACAGTTTTGTTAATTCGCTGGAGTCTGTACTCGTCTCTGCAGCTCGAGTTTCAACACCTCAAACTATAAACACACAACGCATTCAAAAGAAGACAAATCTACAAATCGAACAGCTCGTCCTCGAAAAGCGACGCTTACGTCGAGAATGGCAATGTCACAGATCGCCATCTGCTAAGCAACGCTTCAAACATGCCTCACGTCAACTTGATCAAGCTCTACAGCAAGAAGAAACGTATGTCCTCCGCCGCTACATAGAGCAATTTTCAACTAACAGTTCGAAACACTCACTATGGAGAGCTCACCCAACTCTAAGCTCACCGAAAGAAACCGTGATGCCTATTAGAAATTTCATAGGCGGGTGGGCGCGCAGCGACGCAGACAGAGCCAGCACGTTTGCCAAACACTTTAAAAATGTCTTCCAACCAAATCCTGCCACCAATGCGTTTAATTTGCCGACTGTATCAGATGAGCCCCAGCCTCAACATGAGCCGATTGAGTTTCGCCCAAACAAAACCGTTAACATCATCAAACGACAATTGAATCCGAAAAAATCCCCGGGCTGCGACCTCAGAACTCCCAAAATGATCATTGAGCTCCCATACTGCGCCGTTTGCACTCTCACCCAGCTATTTAATGCCATCGCAAAACTTGGCCACTTTCCAGTGAGATGGAAAAAGTCAATTATAATAATGATAGCAAAGCCGGGAAAAGACCACACTATCCCCACGTCGTATAGACCTATAAGCCTACTCTCTTGCCTATCTAAACTCTTTGAAAAATGCCTAATGACTCGGATAAACACATACCTGAGAATCCAGGAAGGAATCCCGTCAAACCAATTTGGGTTTCGTGAAAAGCATGGAACAATTGAGCAGGTCAACCGGATAACATCCGAAATTCGGAACGCGTTCGAAAAATGGAGTACTGTACTGCCATATTTTTAGATGTCTCTCAAGCATTCGATAGAGTCTGGCTGGAAGGTCTAATGTACAAGATCAAGACAATGCTTCCCTACAGCTCCCCTAAGATGTTGGAGTCTTACCTTCACGACAGAAAATTTGTCGTGAGGTGCAACACCGCTATATCCGATGATTACACTGTTGGAGCTAGAGTTCCTCAAGGCAGCGTGCTAGGGCCAATATTATATGTCCTCTACACAGCAGATATCCCGACAAGCACACGTCTAACAACATCCACGTTTGCCGATGACACAGCTATTCTTAGCCGCTCAAAATGCCCGATTCAAGCAACTGCGCAGCTAGCTCATCATATGGTCGATGTCGAAAAATGGCTGTCAGACTGGCGAATTAAAGTGAACGAACTAAAATGCAAGCATGTTACGTTCACTCTGAACAGGCAAAACTGCCCGCCGATAACATTAAACAACACTCTACTCCCACAAGCAAACGAAGTAACATACCTAGGAGTACATCTCGACAGAAGACTCACATGGAGAGAACATACACCGCGACATTAACATTCTACCAGTCAAAGAAGCGATCGCAGAACAGAAGGTAAAGTACTTAACCAAGCTATCGGTGCACCCTAACCACCTGGCGAGAGGTCTAACAAGGTTGAGCAAACAATCACGCCTTCGTCGCAATGACTTACCCACCAGGCGACCGACCTGAGGGACGCGCAACCAGAATGCAGTCTTAGCATACTGTTAGTTAAATATTAATGTTAAGATTCGTCAACTTATTGTTAGTCTCAAAATTAAGAGTAGATTCAATAAATAAATAAAATATTTCTATTTGTGAAAAGGGACGAATGTCGTTATGCTTGTGTAAGAGTGATGAAATAACGACTTTCTTTAGCTCCCAAACGTTTCTAAAAAATAGTCTTGAATGCGATCAGCGCTACGATTTTTAACTCTTAAAGCTGCTACACTGTCCTTACTTTCTAAGTCAGATGGTAGGTTGTCTAAACTTATATGGTAGGGAGTAAATTTGATAAGGTTTAGGTTAAGTTCGTCTTCATTGAGTTCTGATTTGATTAGCTCCGAGACTAAAAGAGGGCATTCGCTTAATGGTTTTGGCGAATATCCCGAGATCGGTTTTCCGACCCAGGATGACACTGGTCAATTGGGCTTATATGTAAGTGTTAATTGACTTACATATAAAAATAGGTTGTGTTTCTCTTCCAACCTAAGATTATGTCGAACCTCTTCCGTTATTTCGAAGTCGGACAACGGATCCCTTAACGCGTCCGCGATCCCTAACATCGAATCTAGGAAGTCATCAAAGGTTTCCCTGCACGCGACGTCGTAGAGAATCTTTGATATCGCGGCCTGATCATTGATCATTGATCATTGACACAAAACCAATTTGTGAGATTTGAAGATCGATGTACACACCAATGAAACTTCAATGCTGGGCCCGTAAATAATAAGTTTCAAATTGGAATAACAAATCATCATTTCCATTTAAACACTGAATGGTTAAAATATTCTCTCAATCCGCGATTGATATTTCCCCATTGGAACCGTTAAAATTGAGGTTCCAGTTTGAAATAACACTGGATACTCTATTTGGTGTATCTACTGAGTGACTGCTTAATCGATTTCTTGACGGAACGCTTTCTCGGAAATTATCACGAGGTGGGTTACACCTAGACATAAACCTTGGTACCTCAATATCCCATTCAAGTGGAATTTCACTTCGTGATCCTCTACGACATGGACCCATATTTAAATAATAATAACAATAATAATTGGGACTTATCCTTCAGAACTCTCGCCATTAGTTATTATAAGCCTATTTATTATATTTAATTCCTAGTCAAGGTTCTAAAATTATTTAATAAATTTCAAATGTCTTATTTGGAGAGGGAAAAGCTCCGTCCAGCTAAAGCTTGTACCATCTCAATCAAAAAATGACCAAAGATTGTTGTTTGGTTATTGAGGGTTTTTAATGCCGTAATTCGCACCAAAATAAAAGGCCGAATTTATGTAATTTTAAAACGTTATAAATGTTTATTCCTGCATACAGATGAAGCCGGATGATCAGCAGATAGACCAGTTCATGGTGCATGCAGGGACTCAAATAATGTACAGAGAGGGCGGCCCGACTAGTCATACGCGAATCTAAAGCTCTCGATAATGGAGAGGCCTAGACATTGCGGAGCTAGAACTCTCTAAAGAAAGACCCGTTGAGTCGAGCGGCAGAGAGAGAGTCGACTTGCGTTAGTTATCTGCTTCCAGCTTACGAAAACAAAAGAAATCACAATTAAAGTAGAAATATAAAAAAAAAAAAACAAGAAAGAAAAGCTACCTTCGGGCGGAGCCGAAGTTAATATACCTTTTCCGATATACCGAAGTTAATATACCTATATCGCAAACATCGGATATAGTTGGCCGATCCTTATGAGAATATCATAATAAAACCAATTAATTACAATAAAATATCTAAAAACAAGAAAGGAAAGCTAACTTCGGGCGGAGCCAAAATTGATATACTCTTGCAGTTATTTTTTTTATATTTTTTTTAACATTGTTTTTAATTCTTGAATCTTCTCTTTGCGAGACTAACAAGAGGTGTATCAAATTTTATATTTTTAACTTAACCAACAGTCATATTGACTGATACGGAGTTAGACGGCCCTAAAAATCGATTGCTGGGTTGGGAGGTCGTTGCGTCTAAGGCGGGATACGCTAGAAACCCGAGTCAATCCCCGAGCGAGAAAATTTGGGTGCGAAGACAGTTTTTCTTTGTATGACTCTTTTTGCTTCTGGATTTCGTCTTTCATTGCGAGGATGCCCAGATCCCGGTGGATGTTTTCGTTGCGAACATACCAAGGTGCCCTAGTGATAGTTCTCAAGATTTTTGATTGTGCGCGCTATATGATGTCTATGATGCTGCTGCTCGCGTTCCCCCACAGCTGGGAGCCATACGTCCAGATTGGCTTTAGGACTGAATTGTAACGTAGTTACTTGTAGTCCAGGCACAGTGGCGATCGTGAGTTTATGATCCAGTGGAGGCTGCTGGCTTTCAGTTTTAGGTGGAAATTCTTGCATTCGATGTGATTACGCCAGGTAAGTCGTCTATCAAGGTGGACGCCAAGGTACGTTACTTCGTTAGCTTGAGGGATCTGCATACCGTTTAAATAAAGCGGAGGGTATGTTTGTCTATTAAGAGTAAACGTTATATGTTTACACTTTTGTTCGTTTATTTTAATGCGCCAGTCGGACAGCCACCTTTCCACTATTGTGAGATGATTAGCCAGTTGGGTTGTTGCCTGCGTTGGGCATCTGGAGCGACTAAGGATAGCGGTATCGTCGGCGAACGTTGAGGTTGTTAGTTGTGCGCTCGTAGGAATATCCGCAGTATACAAAACATATAGGCACGGGCCGAGTGCGCTTTCTTGTGGAACTCCAGCTTCGATGGTGTAGTCGCCCGAAGTAGCTGCGTTGCATCTCACTCTGAATACCCTAATGTAGAGGTCTGATTCCAGTAGCTTGTGGGTGTATGTTGGCAAATAATTTTAATTTTGTGCATGAGTCCGATTAGCCGAACTCGGTCGAAAGCTTGAGATACGTCGAGGAAAATAGCAGTATACTCGCTGTTCGAAGGCTGAGCGTATTTCGGATGTTAATCTGTTCACTTGTTCGATGGTTCCATTGTTTCTTCGAAAGCCAAATGGTGTGCCGGGATAATATTGCAAGCTTCCAGATGTGGTATTATGCGAGTTAACAAGCATTTTTCAAACAGTTTAGACAAACAAGATAGAAGGCTTATTGGTCTGTATGATGACGGAATTGTGTGGTCTTTTCCAGGCTTCGGTATCATTATAATAATGGATTTCTTCCACTTTTTTGGGAAATAGCCAAGATTAATGATTCCATTAAATAGTTTGCAGACGACCTCTATAGCGCATTTTGGAAGTTCGATCAGCATCTTTGGGGTCAATAGGTCACCACCGGGAG
The DNA here is from genome assembly GCF_030179905.1 of Drosophila bipectinata. NCBI lineage: Eukaryota > Metazoa > Arthropoda > Insecta > Diptera > Drosophilidae > Drosophila > Drosophila bipectinata. The sequence goes on along the minus strand of NC_091740.1, from coordinate 12,473,967 downwards.
CCTTTTTTGGTTTTAGCCCTCTTATGACTTTTTCGATTTCGTTCGGCCGGAATGAAGGTGCGGCTGGCTGAGGGGAGGACTCTGGCTGAATTTCTGGCAGGAGGAATGAATTTGAGGCTGGGTTTGGCTGGAAGACACTTTGGAGATGTGTGGCGAATGTTTCAGCTCGGTCTTCGTCGCTGCGAGCCCAGCATCCCGAAGAGTTTCTTATCGGGGTGGTCGTTTCAATTGGAACGCTAAGATTTGGGTGGGCCCTCCACAGGGGGTACTTTGTGCTTGTTGGCGAGAGATTCTGGATGTACCTCAGCTGTGCATTTTCTTCCTGTTGGTGAAGAGCCTGGTCGAGTGATCGGGTTGCTTCCTTAAGGCGTTGTTTTGAAGCTGGTGATCTGCTGTTTTGCCAATCACGACGCGTGCGCCTCTTTTCTCGCACGAGCTGTTCGATTTGCTGATTAGATTTGAAGTGTTTGTTTCGGTCTACTTCTTTCCTATGAGGAGTAGAAATTTTAGCTGCCGCAACGAGTACTTCTTCCAGGGCGCTCGTAGTGTAGTCGATGTCCGATTCCATGTTAAACTCCGGGGCGAGTTCTATGTGGGCACTCACGTACTTTTTGTATTTTAGCCAGTTCGTTTTTGACGTCGTCAGGCTGAAGGGGTGTTCGGTTATTTTTGGGCTTTGAAGAAGCGTTAGATGCACAGGCGAGTGGTCTGATGATAAGTCCGAGACTGCTTTGGCACTTATTAGATTGCGAGGTATGTTTTTTGTCACTGCAAAATCAATAAGGTCTGGGAGCTTTCGTGAGACTGTTGGCCAGTATGTGGGACTTCCAGGGGAAACGTAGTCCAGTTTATTTTTCACATTTATAATTGCATTGTACAATTGTCTTCCTTTGGGAGTCACTAGACGTGATCCCCAGTGCGTATGTTTGGCGTTGTAGTCTCCTGCGGCTATCAATCGATCCCCAAGTGAATTGTAGAAGTCCATAAATTGTCCTTCCGAGATTGAGAAGCGAGGAGGGCAGTAAACGGCAGCAATTGAAAGGATTCCGTTGCTTGACTGAATTTGTATCGATGTGGCCTGCAAGAAGTTTGTTGCAAACCTTTTGTAAAAATGGTGTTTAATTCGTTCTCTGATTATAACTCCAGTTCCGCCGTGGGCTTTCCCATCTGGATGATCTGTGCGGTAGATTGTGTAGCCTCTTATATGAAAATTGTATTTGCTTGTAAGATGCGTTTCCACCAGTAGCATAACGTCAATATGGGTTTCGGTTAAGAATTGTGACAATTCTAGTTTATACCGTGAGACACCATTGGCGTTCCACATTGATATTCGTAGCGCCTGCATAGATTATTTGGACTGTTGTGCTACGAGCAGCTGTATCACCATGTTCTGGTTTTGAACAAGCGTTTGCATGGTCGTTTTCATGAATGACATAAGCTCCATCATACTTTGTTGGAGGGTAAGCATCATAGTTTCCGTTTTGCTGTGTGGCTGTTCTGGGGCCTGTTGAGCGCTTTGAGAGTTAGGCTGAATTGGAATTTCCCTTCCAGATCGTAGAGCATCGGCATAGGAGAAGCCGTTGGTGGTGTTTAGTGGACCGAATGAGGATCTCGTAGCTTTGGCGAAGAAGACGTCTGTGGATTTTGGTTGCGCGTTGCGGTCGCTTGACGCATGCGATTGTTTAACTCCTTATACACAATACATCCTCTTTAGTTTGCTGTATGGCTGCCTCCGCAGTTTCCACATTTCTTCACGGTACTGTCCTTGTTTGTAGTGCAGAAAGCGGACTTGTGGGCGTCCCCGCAGACTACACAGACAGCCCGAAGTGTGCAGTAAGACCTTGTGTGTCCATACTCTTGACAGTTAGTGCATTGTACTGGACCGTTGCTTTTATGTGGCTCTTCAACAGTGATTTTCCGGTGCAAAAGATATTGCAGGTTGTAGATTGGGTGGACTTCGTTCTTCTTCAGCGACCTGCTTTCTGGCTCGAGCTCGACCTTGAAGAGGGGTTGTGGCTTTTTATCTTTATTTAGAATGTTAATAACATTCTTGGCGGAGAAGCCCTTTTCTTTAAGGGCGGTTTTTATTTCCGCGGCGGTAACATCAGGTTCTATTCCTTTTACTACCACTTGTAGGCCCTTACTGCTTTTCAGCTGGTACGTGTAATAGTTTTTCTGTACAGTGTCCAGATATTTGGACACGATTCGGAAGTGCTCTTCAGTCTTGGTTTGCACCTTTGTTTCATGGATGTTTCCTTTGATAAGCGGAAAAACATAAGCGGAGCTTTTTTCCCTAATATAGATCGGAGGGGGCTTGAGTTTTTTTGCGGTGTCTTGGGCTGGTTGGTTTTCCTCAACCTCCGCCAGTAGGGCAAATCTGTTAGCAAATCTGGACACGGTTAATTTTTGTTTTGTTGCCTGCCGGATTACTCTGGTTTGGATGTAACGATCCATTCCAGTCTGTGTGGCCGTTACCGCTTTGGCACTTTCCGTGGTTGTTGTTTTTGTACTCGCTGTAGTCGTTGATGTCGCGGTACTTTGAGTTGCAGAGGTTGCTGTTGTTGCAGAAGTTGTAGCGCTGCTAGTTGTTGGTGCGAAATTTGTTTCCGATATTGGAGGGGGGTTTTACACTGCGAACTCCATGACGCGGGAGTCGGAGTGAGCAGAGCGGGTGAGCAAGACCGTGCCCTTTAGGTTAAACGGTCAGTAAAGCCGGGTTGCTTATAATCGCCAATTTTACCACTTCGGTATCGCGGGTTGAAAAGTAAGAGTAGAAGCCGTTTCTTTGGTTCACTGAGCTTCTACGCTCGTTATTTTGATCGTTGCTCAATGAGCTCATTGCGTGGCTCTTACTTTTTTTTTGAACAATGCACTAGTTTTGGTTTAGCACATCACAACTTTTATAAAAAGCTTGTCTGTCGCTATTAGTAAATTGTAGTTCAGCGTCTTTTCGCTTATATTGGGTTACCCCAGTTTTTTGATTAGCTGTATTATGGTGCAGTTTTTCCGGAGCTCGGACAAAGCATGTCCGCTCAGTTCGGTAGTTCGTATACGTTCCAAAAAGATATTAATATTAATATTTTAATATTTTTTTTTTATATTTAATTCAAAAAAATTTGTTTCTATTTATATCTGCATTCATTGTATGTAAATTCGGTTTCGTCAAGTGTAGTTCTAAGCCTTCTTTGTTGAAGAAACTGGCTTTTTTTTTTGCCCTAAATTCATTGCCCATTATTATTTTTTCGGGTGTACCAAATTTGGTAAATTGATCAACTATAATTTGTAATTTTTTCCTCCAGTTCCTATCTCTGATATTGTTTGGCACAAATTTAGTAAGTTTATCTTTTATTGCAATTGATCTATGATTAATATATTATATAAAAATGTCTATATGAATTATTTGATTTTTTTCTTGCGGTGTTTCCGTTTTATAAAATTTTTGTTTTATTGGATTTCTATCATATTTTATTTCCCTGCAATTTATACAATTAGATATAATCAAGTTTATTGTTAGTCTCAAAATTAAGAGTAGATTCAATAAATAAATAAAATATTTCTATTTGTGAAAAGGGACGAATGTCGTTATGCTTGTGTAAGAGTGATGAAATAACGACTTTCTTTAGCTCCCAAACGTTTCTAAAAAATAGTCTTGAATGCGATCAGCGCTACGATTTTTAACTCTTAAAGCTGCTACACTGTCCTTACTTTCTAAGTCAGATGGTAGGTTGTCTAAACTTATATGGTAGGGAGTAAATTTGATAAGGTTTAGGTTAAGTTCGTCTTCATTGAGTTCTGATTTGATTAGCTCCGAGACTAAAAGAGGGCATTCGCTTAATGGTTTTGGCGAATATCCCGAGATCGGTTTTCCGACCCAGGATGACACTGGTCAATTGGGCTTATATGTAAGTGTTAATTGACTTACATATAAAAATAGGTTGTGTTTCTCTTCCAACCTAAGATTATGTCGAACCTCTTCCGTTATTTCGAAGTCGGACAACGGATCCCTTAACGCGTCCGCGATCCCTAACATCGAATCTAGGAAGTCATCAAAGGTTTCCCTGCACGCGACGTCGTAGAGAATCTTTGATATCGCGGCCTGATCATTGATCATTGATCATTGACACAAAACCAATTTGTGAGATTTGAAGATCGATGTACACACCAATGAAACTTCAATGCTGGGCCCGTAAATAATAAGTTTCAAATTGGAATAACAAATCATCATTTCCATTTAAACACTGAATGGTTAAAATATTCTCTCAATCCGCGATTGATATTTCCCCATTGGAACCGTTAAAATTGAGGTTCCAGTTTGAAATAACACTGGATACTCTATTTGGTGTATCTACTGAGTGACTGCTTAATCGATTTCTTGACGGAACGCTTTCTCGGAAATTATCACGAGGTGGGTTACACCTAGACATAAACCTTGGTACCTCAATATCCCATTCAAGTGGAATTTCACTTCGTGATCCTCTACGACATGGACCCATATTTAAATAATAATAACAATAATAATTGGGACTTATCCTTCAGAACTCTCGCCATTAGTTATTATAAGCCTATTTATTATATTTAATTCCTAGTCAAGGTTCTAAAATTATTTAATAAATTTCAAATGTCTTATTTGGAGAGGGAAAAGCTCCGTCCAGCTAAAGCTTGTACCATCTCAATCAAAAAATGACCAAAGATTGTTGTTTGGTTATTGAGGGTTTTTAATGCCGTAATTCGCACCAAAATAAAAGGCCGAATTTATGTAATTTTAAAACGTTATAAATGTTTATTCCTGCATACAGATGAAGCCGGATGATCAGCAGATAGACCAGTTCATGGTGCATGCAGGGACTCAAATAATGTACAGAGAGGGCGGCCCGACTAGTCATACGCGAATCTAAAGCTCTCGATAATGGAGAGGCCTAGACATTGCGGAGCTAGAACTCTCTAAAGAAAGACCCGTTGAGTCGAGCGGCAGAGAGAGAGTCGACTTGCGTTAGTTATCTGCTTCCAGCTTACGAAAACAAAAGAAATCACAATTAAAGTAGAAATATAAAAAAAAAAAAACAAGAAAGAAAAGCTACCTTCGGGCGGAGCCGAAGTTAATATACCTTTTCCGATATACCGAAGTTAATATACCTATATCGCAAACATCGGATATAGTTGGCCGATCCTTATGAGAATATCATAATAAAACCAATTAATTACAATAAAATATCTAAAAACAAGAAAGGAAAGCTAACTTCGGGCGGAGCCAAAATTGATATACTCTTGCAGTTATTTTTTTTATATTTTTTTTAACATTGTTTTTAATTCTTGAATCTTCTCTTTGCGAGACTAACAAGAGGTGTATCAAATTTTATATTTTTAACTTAACCAACAGTCATATTGACTGATACGGAGTTAGACGGCCCTAAAAATCGATTGCTGGGTTGGGAGGTCGTTGCGTCTAAGGCGGGATACGCTAGAAACCCGAGTCAATCCCCGAGCGAGAAAATTTGGGTGCGAAGACAGTTTTTCTTTGTATGACTCTTTTTGCTTCTGGATTTCGTCTTTCATTGCGAGGATGCCCAGATCCCGGTGGATGTTTTCGTTGCGAACATACCAAGGTGCCCTAGTGATAGTTCTCAAGATTTTTGATTGTGCGCGCTATATGATGTCTATGATGCTGCTGCTCGCGTTCCCCCACAGCTGGGAGCCATACGTCCAGATTGGCTTTAGGACTGAATTGTAACGTAGTTACTTGTAGTCCAGGCACAGTGGCGATCGTGAGTTTATGATCCAGTGGAGGCTGCTGGCTTTCAGTTTTAGGTGGAAATTCTTGCATTCGATGTGATTACGCCAGGTAAGTCGTCTATCAAGGTGGACGCCAAGGTACGTTACTTCGTTAGCTTGAGGGATCTGCATACCGTTTAAATAAAGCGGAGGGTATGTTTGTCTATTAAGAGTAAACGTTATATGTTTACACTTTTGTTCGTTTATTTTAATGCGCCAGTCGGACAGCCACCTTTCCACTATTGTGAGATGATTAGCCAGTTGGGTTGTTGCCTGCGTTGGGCATCTGGAGCGACTAAGGATAGCGGTATCGTCGGCGAACGTTGAGGTTGTTAGTTGTGCGCTCGTAGGAATATCCGCAGTATACAAAACATATAGGCACGGGCCGAGTGCGCTTTCTTGTGGAACTCCAGCTTCGATGGTGTAGTCGCCCGAAGTAGCTGCGTTGCATCTCACTCTGAATACCCTAATGTAGAGGTCTGATTCCAGTAGCTTGTGGGTGTATGTTGGCAAATAATTTTAATTTTGTGCATGAGTCCGATTAGCCGAACTCGGTCGAAAGCTTGAGATACGTCGAGGAAAATAGCAGTATACTCGCTGTTCGAAGGCTGAGCGTATTTCGGATGTTAATCTGTTCACTTGTTCGATGGTTCCATTGTTTCTTCGAAAGCCAAATGGTGTGCCGGGATAATATTGCAAGCTTCCAGATGTGGTATTATGCGAGTTAACAAGCATTTTTCAAACAGTTTAGACAAACAAGATAGAAGGCTTATTGGTCTGTATGATGACGGAATTGTGTGGTCTTTTCCAGGCTTCGGTATCATTATAATAATGGATTTCTTCCACTTTTTTGGGAAATAGCCAAGATTAATGATTCCATTAAATAGTTTGCAGACGACCTCTATAGCGCATTTTGGAAGTTCGATCAGCATCTTTGGGGTCAATAGGTCACCACCGGGAGCCTTTTTTGGTTTTAGCCCTCTTATGACTTTTTCGATTTCGTTCGGCCGGAATGAAGGTGCGGCTGGCTGAGGGGAGGACTCTGGCTGAATTTCTGGCAGGAGGAATGAATTTGAGGCTGGGTTTGGCTGGAAGACACTTTGGAGATGTGTGGCGAATGTTTCAGCTCGGTCTTCGTCGCTGCGAGCCCAGCATCCCGAAGAGTTTCTTATCGGGGTGGTCGTTTCAATTGGAACGCTAAGATTTGGGTGGGCCCTCCACAGGGGGTACTTTGTGCTTGTTGGCGAGAGATTCTGGATGTACCTCAGCTGTGCATTTTCTTCCTGTTGGTGAAGAGCCTGGTCGAGTGATCGGGTTGCTTCCTTAAGGCGTTGTTTTGAAGCTGGTGATCTGCTGTTTTGCCAATCACGACGCGTGCGCCTCTTTTCTCGCACGAGCTGTTCGATTTGCTGATTAGATTTGAAGTGTTTGTTTCGGTCTACTTCTTTCCTATGAGGAGTAGAAATTTTAGCTGCCGCAACGAGTACTTCTTCCAGGGCGCTCGTAGTGTAGTCGATGTCCGATTCCATGTTAAACTCCGGGGCGAGTTCTATGTGGGCACTCACGTACTTTTTGTATTTTAGCCAGTTCGTTTTTGACGTCGTCAGGCTGAAGGGGTGTTCGGTTATTTTTGGGCTTTGAAGAAGCGTTAGATGCACAGGCGAGTGGTCTGATGATAAGTCCGAGACTGCTTTGGCACTTATTAGATTGCGAGGTATGTTTTTTGTCACTGCAAAATCAATAAGGTCTGGGAGCTTTCGTGAGACTGTTGGCCAGTATGTGGGACTTCCAGGGGAAACGTAGTCCAGTTTATTTTTCACATTTATAATTGCATTGTACAATTGTCTTCCTTTGGGAGTCACTAGACGTGATCCCCAGTGCGTATGTTTGGCGTTGTAGTCTCCTGCGGCTATCAATCGATCCCCAAGTGAATTGTAGAAGTCCATAAATTGTCCTTCCGAGATTGAGAAGCGAGGAGGGCAGTAAACGGCAGCAATTGAAAGGATTCCGTTGCTTGACTGAATTTGTATCGATGTGGCCTGCAAGAAGTTTGTTGCAAACCTTTTGTAAAAATGGTGTTTAATTCGTTCTCTGATTATAACTCCAGTTCCGCCGTGGGCTTTCCCATCTGGATGATCTGTGCGGTAGATTGTGTAGCCTCTTATATGAAAATTGTATTTGCTTGTAAGATGCGTTTCCACCAGTAGCATAACGTCAATATGGGTTTCGGTTAAGAATTGTGACAATTCTAGTTTATACCGTGAGACACCATTGGCGTTCCACATTGATATTCGTAGCGCCTGCATAGATTATTTGGACTGTTGTGCTACGAGCAGCTGTATCACCATGTTCTGGTTTTGAACAAGCGTTTGCATGGTCGTTTTCATGAATGACATAAGCTCCATCATACTTTGTTGGAGGGTAAGCATCATAGTTTCCGTTTTGCTGTGTGGCTGTTCTGGGGCCTGTTGAGCGCTTTGAGAGTTAGGCTGAATTGGAATTTCCCTTCCAGATCGTAGAGCATCGGCATAGGAGAAGCCGTTGGTGGTGTTTAGTGGACCGAATGAGGATCTCGTAGCTTTGGCGAAGAAGACGTCTGTGGATTTTGGTTGCGCGTTGCGGTCGCTTGACGCATGCGATTGTTTAACTCCTTATACACAATACATCCTCTTTAGTTTGCTGTATGGCTGCCTCCGCAGTTTCCACATTTCTTCACGGTACTGTCCTTGTTTGTAGTGCAGAAAGCGGACTTGTGGGCGTCCCCGCAGACTACACAGACAGCCCGAAGTGTGCAGTAAGACCTTGTGTGTCCATACTCTTGACAGTTAGTGCATTGTACTGGACCGTTGCTTTTATGTGGCTCTTCAACAGTGATTTTCCGGTGCAAAAGATATTGCAGGTTGTAGATTGGGTGGACTTCGTTCTTCTTCAGCGACCTGCTTTCTGGCTCGAGCTCGACCTTGAAGAGGGGTTGTGGCTTTTTATCTTTATTTAGAATGTTAATAACATTCTTGGCGGAGAAGCCCTTTTCTTTAAGGGCGGTTTTTATTTCCGCGGCGGTAACATCAGGTTCTATTCCTTTTACTACCACTTGTAGGCCCTTACTGCTTTTCAGCTGGTACGTGTAATAGTTTTTCTGTACAGTGTCCAGATATTTGGACACGATTCGGAAGTGCTCTTCAGTCTTGGTTTGCACCTTTGTTTCATGGATGTTTCCTTTGATAAGCGGAAAAACATAAGCGGAGCTTTTTTCCCTAATATAGATCGGAGGGGGCTTGAGTTTTTTTGCGGTGTCTTGGGCTGGTTGGTTTTCCTCAACCTCCGCCAGTAGGGCAAATCTGTTAGCAAATCTGGACACGGTTAATTTTTGTTTTGTTGCCTGCCGGATTACTCTGGTTTGGATGTAACGATCCATTCCAGTCTGTGTGGCCGTTACCGCTTTGGCACTTTCCGTGGTTGTTGTTTTTGTACTCGCTGTAGTCGTTGATGTCGCGGTACTTTGAGTTGCAGAGGTTGCTGTTGTTGCAGAAGTTGTAGCGCTGCTAGTTGTTGGTGCGAAATTTGTTTCCGATATTGGAGGGGGGTTTTACACTGCGAACTCCATGACGCGGGAGTCGGAGTGAGCAGAGCGGGTGAGCAAGACCGTGCCCTTTAGGTTAAACGGTCAGTAAAGCCGGGTTGCTTATAATCGCCAATTTTACCACTTCGGTATCGCGGGTTGAAAAGTAAGAGTAGAAGCCGTTTCTTTGGTTCACTGAGCTTCTACGCTCGTTATTTTGATCGTTGCTCAATGAGCTCATTGCGTGGCTCTTACTTTTTTTTTGAACAATGCACTAGTTTTGGTTTAGCACATCACAACTTTTATAAAAAGCTTGTCTGTCGCTATTAGTAAATTGTAGTTCAGCGTCTTTTCGCTTATATTGGGTTACCCCAGTTTTTTGATTAGCTGTATTATGGTGCAGTTTTTCCGGAGCTCGGACAAAGCATGTCCGCTCAGTTCGGTAGTTCGTATACGTTCCAAAAAGATATTAATATTAATATTTTAATATTTTTTTTTTATATTTAATTCAAAAAAATTTGTTTCTATTTATATCTGCATTCATTGTATGTAAATTCGGTTTCGTCAAGTGTAGTTCTAAGCCTTCTTTGTTGAAGAAACTGGCTTTTTTTTTTGCCCTAAATTCATTGCCCATTATTATTTTTTCGGGTGTACCAAATTTGGTAAATTGATCAACTATAATTTGTAATTTTTTCCTCCAGTTCCTATCTCTGATATTGTTTGGCACAAATTTAGTAAGTTTATCTTTTATTGCAATTGATCTATGATTAATATATTATATAAAAATGTCTATATGAATTATTTGATTTTTTTCTTGCGGTGTTTCCGTTTTATAAAATTTTTGTTTTATTGGATTTCTATCATATTTTATTTCCCTGCAATTTATACAATTAGATATAATCAAGTTTATTGTTAGTCTCAAAATTAAGAGTAGATTCAATAAATAAATAAAATATTTCTATTTGTGAAAAGGGACGAATGTCGTTATGCTTGTGTAAGAGTGATGAAATAACGACTTTCTTTAGCTCCCAAACGTTTCTAAAAAATAGTCTTGAATGCGATCAGCGCTACGATTTTTAACTCTTAAAGCTGCTACACTGTCCTTACTTTCTAAGTCAGATGGTAGGTTGTCTAAACTTATATGGTAGGGAGTAAATTTGATAAGGTTTAGGTTAAGTTCGTCTTCATTGAGTTCTGATTTGATTAGCTCCGAGACTAAAAGAGGGCATTCGCTTAATGGTTTTGGCGAATATCCCGAGATCGGTTTTCCGACCCAGGATGACACTGGTCAATTGGGCTTATATGTAAGTGTTAATTGACTTACATATAAAAATAGGTTGTGTTTCTCTTCCAACCTAAGATTATGTCGAACCTCTTCCGTTATTTCGAAGTCGGACAACGGATCCCTTAACGCGTCCGCGATCCCTAACATCGAATCTAGGAAGTCATCAAAGGTTTCCCTGCACGCGACGTCGTAGAGAATCTTTGATATCGCGGCCTGATCATTGATCATTGATCATTGACACAAAACCAATTTGTGAGATTTGAAGATCGATGTACACACCAATGAAACTTCAATGCTGGGCCCGTAAATAATAAGTTTCAAATTGGAATAACAAATCATCATTTCCATTTAAACACTGAATGGTTAAAATATTCTCTCAATCCGCGATTGATATTTCCCCATTGGAACCGTTAAAATTGAGGTTCCAGTTTGAAATAACACTGGATACTCTATTTGGTGTATCTACTGAGTGACTGCTTAATCGATTTCTTGACGGAACGCTTTCTCGGAAATTATCACGAGGTGGGTTACACCTAGACATAAACCTTGGTACCTCAATATCCCATTCAAGTGGAATTTCACTTCGTGATCCTCTACGACATGGACCCATATTTAAATAATAATAACAATAATAATTGGGACTTATCCTTCAGAACTCTCGCCATTAGTTATTATAAGCCTATTTATTATATTTAATTCCTAGTCAAGGTTCTAAAATTATTTAATAAATTTCAAATGTCTTATTTGGAGAGGGAAAAGCTCCGTCCAGCTAAAGCTTGTACCATCTCAATCAAAAAATGACCAAAGATTGTTGTTTGGTTATTGAGGGTTTTTAATGCCGTAATTCGCACCAAAATAAAAGGCCGAATTTATGTAATTTTAAAACGTTATAAATGTTTATTCCTGCATACAGATGAAGCCGGATGATCAGCAGATAGACCAGTTCATGGTGCATGCAGGGACTCAAATAATGTACAGAGAGGGCGGCCCGACTAGTCATACGCGAATCTAAAGCTCTCGATAATGGAGAGGCCTAGACATTGCGGAGCTAGAACTCTCTAAAGAAAGACCCGTTGAGTCGAGCGGCAGAGAGAGAGTCGACTTGCGTTAGTTATCTGCTTCCAGCTTACGAAAACAAAAGAAATCACAATTAAAGTAGAAATATAAAAAAAAAAAAACAAGAAAGAAAAGCTACCTTCGGGCGGAGCCGAAGTTAATATACCTTTTCCGATATACCGAAGTTAATATACCTATATCGCAAACATCGGATATAGTTGGCCGATCCTTATGAGAATATCATAATAAAACCAATTAATTACAATAAAATATCTAAAAACAAGAAAGGAAAGCTAACTTCGGGCGGAGCCAAAATTGATATACTCTTGCAGTTATTTTTTTTATATTTTTTTTAACATTGTTTTTAATTCTTGAATCTTCTCTTTGCGAGACTAACAAGAGGTGTATCAAATTTTATATTTTTAACTTAACCAACAGTCATATTGACTGATACGGAGTTAGACGGCCCTAAAAATCGATTGCTGGGTTGGGAGGTCGTTGCGTCTAAGGCGGGATACGCTAGAAACCCGAGTCAATCCCCGAGCGAGAAAATTTGGGTGCGAAGACAGTTTTTCTTTGTATGACTCTTTTTGCTTCTGGATTTCGTCTTTCATTGCGAGGATGCCCAGATCCCGGTGGATGTTTTCGTTGCGAACATACCAAGGTGCCCTAGTGATAGTTCTCAAGATTTTTGATTGTGCGCGCTATATGATGTCTATGATGCTGCTGCTCGCGTTCCCCCACAGCTGGGAGCCATACGTCCAGATTGGCTTTAGGACTGAATTGTAACGTAGTTACTTGTAGTCCAGGCACAGTGGCGATCGTGAGTTTATGATCCAGTGGAGGCTGCTGGCTTTCAGTTTTAGGTGGAAATTCTTGCATTCGATGTGATTACGCCAGGTAAGTCGTCTATCAAGGTGGACGCCAAGGTACGTTACTTCGTTAGCTTGAGGGATCTGCATACCGTTTAAATAAAGCGGAGGGTATGTTTGTCTATTAAGAGTAAACGTTATATGTTTACACTTTTGTTCGTTTATTTTAATGCGCCAGTCGGACAGCCACCTTTCCACTATTGTGAGATGATTAGCCAGTTGGGTTGTTGCCTGCGTTGGGCATCTGGAGCGACTAAGGATAGCGGTATCGTCGGCGAACGTTGAGGTTGTTAGTTGTGCGCTCGTAGGAATATCCGCAGTATACAAAACATATAGGCACGGGCCGAGTGCGCTTTCTTGTGGAACTCCAGCTTCGATGGTGTAGTCGCCCGAAGTAGCTGCGTTGCATCTCACTCTGAATACCCTAATGTAGAGGTCTGATTCCAGTAGCTTGTGGGTGTATGTTGGCAAATAATTTTAATTTTGTGCATGAGTCCGATTAGCCGAACTCGGTCGAAAGCTTGAGATACGTCGAGGAAAATAGCAGTATACTCGCTGTTCGAAGGCTGAGCGTATTTCGGATGTTAATCTGTTCACTTGTTCGATGGTTCCATTGTTTCTTCGAAAGCCAAATGGTGTGCCGGGATAATATTGCAAGCTTCCAGATGTGGTATTATGCGAGTTAACAAGCATTTTTCAAACAGTTTAGACAAACAAGATAGAAGGCTTATTGGTCTGTATGATGACGGAATTGTGTGGTCTTTTCCAGGCTTCGGTATCATTATAATAATGGATTTCTTCCACTTTTTTGGGAAATAGCCAAGATTAATGATTCCATTAAATAGTTTGCAGACGACCTCTATAGCGCATTTTGGAAGTTCGATCAGCATCTTTGGGGTCAATAGGTCACCACCGGGAGCCTTTTTTGGTTTTAGCCCTCTTATGACTTTTTCGATTTCGTTCGGCCGGAATGAAGGTGCGGCTGGCTGAGGGGAGGACTCTGGCTGAATTTCTGGCAGGAGGAATGAATTTGAGGCTGGGTTTGGCTGGAAGACACTTTGGAGATGTGTGGCGAATGTTTCAGCTCGGTCTTCGTCGCTGCGAGCCCAGCATCCCGAAGAGTTTCTTATCGGGGTGGTCGTTTCAATTGGAACGCTAAGATTTGGGTGGGCCCTCCACAGGGGGTACTTTGTGCTTGTTGGCGAGAGATTCTGGATGTACCTCAGCTGTGCATTTTCTTCCTGTTGGTGAAGAGCCTGGTCGAGTGATCGGGTTGCTTCCTTAAGGCGTTGTTTTGAAGCTGGTGATCTGCTGTTTTGCCAATCACGACGCGTGCGCCTCTTTTCTCGCACGAGCTGTTCGATTTGCTGATTAGATTTGAAGTGTTTGTTTCGGTCTACTTCTTTCCTATGAGGAGTAGAAATTTTAGCTGCCGCAACGAGTACTTCTTCCAGGGCGCTCGTAGTGTAGTCGATGTCCGATTCCATGTTAAACTCCGGGGCGAGTTCTATGTGGGCACTCACGTACTTTTTGTATTTTAGCCAGTTCGTTTTTGACGTCGTCAGGCTGAAGGGGTGTTCGGTTATTTTTGGGCTTTGAAGAAGCGTTAGATGCACAGGCGAGTGGTCTGATGATAAGTCCGAGACTGCTTTGGCACTTATTAGATTGCGAGGTATGTTTTTTGTCACTGCAAAATCAATAAGGTCTGGGAGCTTTCGTGAGACTGTTGGCCAGTATGTGGGACTTCCAGGGGAAACGTAGTCCAGTTTATTTTTCACATTTATAATTGCATTGTACAATTGTCTTCCTTTGGGAGTCACTAGACGTGATCCCCAGTGCGTATGTTTGGCGTTGTAGTCTCCTGCGGCTATCAATCGATCCCCAAGTGAATTGTAGAAGTCCATAAATTGTCCTTCCGAGATTGAGAAGCGAGGAGGGCAGTAAACGGCAGCAATTGAAAGGATTCCGTTGCTTGACTGAATTTGTATCGATGTGGCCTGCAAGAAGTTTGTTGCAAACCTTTTGTAAAAATGGTGTTTAATTCGTTCTCTGATTATAACTCCAGTTCCGCCGTGGGCTTTCCCATCTGGATGATCTGTGCGGTAGATTGTGTAGCCTCTTATATGAAAATTGTATTTGCTTGTAAGATGCGTTTCCACCAGTAGCATAACGTCAATATGGGTTTCGGTTAAGAATTGTGACAATTCTAGTTTATACCGTGAGACACCATTGGCGTTCCACATTGATATTCGTAGCGCCTGCATAGATTATTTGGACTGTTGTGCTACGAGCAGCTGTATCACCATGTTCTGGTTTTGAACAAGCGTTTGCATGGTCGTTTTCATGAATGACATAAGCTCCATCATACTTTGTTGGAGGGTAAGCATCATAGTTTCCGTTTTGCTGTGTGGCTGTTCTGGGGCCTGTTGAGCGCTTTGAGAGTTAGGCTGAATTGGAATTTCCCTTCCAGATCGTAGAGCATCGGCATAGGAGAAGCCGTTGGTGGTGTTTAGTGGACCGAATGAGGATCTCGTAGCTTTGGCGAAGAAGACGTCTGTGGATTTTGGTTGCGCGTTGCGGTCGCTTGACGCATGCGATTGTTTAACTCCTTATACACAATACATCCTCTTTAGTTTGCTGTATGGCTGCCTCCGCAGTTTCCACATTTCTTCACGGTACTGTCCTTGTTTGTAGTGCAGAAAGCGGACTTGTGGGCGTCCCCGCAGACTACACAGACAGCCCGAAGTGTGCAGTAAGACCTTGTGTGTCCATACTCTTGACAGTTAGTGCATTGTACTGGACCGTTGCTTTTATGTGGCTCTTCAACAGTGATTTTCCGGTGCAAAAGATATTGCAGGTTGTAGATTGGGTGGACTTCGTTCTTCTTCAGCGACCTGCTTTCTGGCTCGAGCTCGACCTTGAAGAGGGGTTGTGGCTTTTTATCTTTATTTAGAATGTTAATAACATTCTTGGCGGAGAAGCCCTTTTCTTTAAGGGCGGTTTTTATTTCCGCGGCGGTAACATCAGGTTCTATTCCTTTTACTACCACTTGTAGGCCCTTACTGCTTTTCAGCTGGTACGTGTAATAGTTTTTCTGTACAGTGTCCAGATATTTGGACACGATTCGGAAGTGCTCTTCAGTCTTGGTTTGCACCTTTGTTTCATGGATGTTTCCTTTGATAAGCGGAAAAACATAAGCGGAGCTTTTTTCCCTAATATAGATCGGAGGGGGCTTGAGTTTTTTTGCGGTGTCTTGGGCTGGTTGGTTTTCCTCAACCTCCGCCAGTAGGGCAAATCTGTTAGCAAATCTGGACACGGTTAATTTTTGTTTTGTTGCCTGCCGGATTACTCTGGTTTGGATGTAACGATCCATTCCAGTCTGTGTGGCCGTTACCGCTTTGGCACTTTCCGTGGTTGTTGTTTTTGTACTCGCTGTAGTCGTTGATGTCGCGGTACTTTGAGTTGCAGAGGTTGCTGTTGTTGCAGAAGTTGTAGCGCTGCTAGTTGTTGGTGCGAAATTTGTTTCCGATATTGGAGGGGGGTTTTACACTGCGAACTCCATGACGCGGGAGTCGGAGTGAGCAGAGCGGGTGAGCAAGACCGTGCCCTTTAGGTTAAACGGTCAGTAAAGCCGGGTTGCTTATAATCGCCAATTTTACCACTTCGGTATCGCGGGTTGAAAAGTAAGAGTAGAAGCCGTTTCTTTGGTTCACTGAGCTTCTACGCTCGTTATTTTGATCGTTGCTCAATGAGCTCATTGCGTGGCTCTTACTTTTTTTTTGAACAATGCACTAGTTTTGGTTTAGCACATCACAACTTTTATAAAAAGCTTGTCTGTCGCTATTAGTAAATTGTAGTTCAGCGTCTTTTCGCTTATATTGGGTTACCCCAGTTTTTTGATTAGCTGTATTATGGTGCAGTTTTTCCGGAGCTCGGACAAAGCATGTCCGCTCAGTTCGGTAGTTCGTATACGTTCCAAAAAGATATTAATATTAATATTTTAATATTTTTTTTTTATATTTAATTCAAAAAAATTTGTTTCTATTTATATCTGCATTCATTGTATGTAAATTCGGTTTCGTCAAGTGTAGTTCTAAGCCTTCTTTGTTGAAGAAACTGGCTTTTTTTTTTGCCCTAAATTCATTGCCCATTATTATTTTTTCGGGTGTACCAAATTTGGTAAATTGATCAACTATAATTTGTAATTTTTTCCTCCAGTTCCTATCTCTGATATTGTTTGGCACAAATTTAGTAAGTTTATCTTTTATTGCAATTGATCTATGATTAATATATTATATAAAAATGTCTATATGAATTATTTGATTTTTTTCTTGCGGTGTTTCCGTTTTATAAAATTTTTGTTTTATTGGATTTCTATCATATTTTATTTCCCTGCAATTTATACAATTAGATATAATCAAGTTTATGTATTCTTTTAGTTTTGGGAAGTAAATTTTGTCCTTTACTCCTTTACGGTAACACAGTATTATTCATGCCATTTTAAAAGGATTCTTTTGTATGAAATAGAGAAAATTCTGACACACATGTAATTGTTCTTCGTTTTCTATTTCGTTTTCTAGCCCTTTTTGTGCATTTAGGAAATTTTACATTTGATGTGACTTTAAATATGTCTATTATGATGCATTAAACTATTTTTATACCCTTGCAGAGGGTATTATAATTTTGGTCAAAAGTGTGCAACGCAGTGAAGGAGACATCTCCGACCCTATAAAGTATATATATTCTTGATCAGGATCACCTCCTGAGTTGATATGAGCATGTCCGTCTGTCCGTCTGTCCGTCTGTCCGTCTGTCCGTCTGTCTGTCCGTCTGTCTGTCTGTTTCTACGCGAACTAGTCTCTCAGTTTTAAAGCTATCGTCTTGAAACTTTGCACACACCCTTCGTTCCTTTGCACGCAGTATATAAGTCGGAACGGCCCGGATCGGCCGACTATATCCTATAGCTGCCATATAACTGATTGATCGGAAATGGTATAACTTTGGTGTTTTTAGAGTTAGAGAGTTCAAATCTGACATGTGAGCTATTTTTGGCAAAACATTACGTCATGCCAAATTTCATAAGGATCGGCCGACTATATCCTATAGCTGCCATATAACTGAACGATCGGAAATGACCCAACTTTCGTGTTTTTGAAGATAGAAAGCTAAAACTGAATACAGATTATATTTTTGGCCAGTTGATCCAACCTACCAAATTTCATTAGGATCGGCCGACTATATCCCATAGCTGCCATATAACTGAACGATCGGAAATGGTATTTGGTAGAAATATCAACTTTCGTATTTTTGAAGATAGAAGTTTGGGACTTTTTTTAGATTTTGTATTGAAATAAATTGGATTATATATTCCTATTCCCATAAGGATCGGCCAACTATATCCGATGTTTGCGATATATATCCGGTTTTAACTGCAAGGGTATATAAACTTCGGCTCCGCCCGAAGTTAGCTTTCCTTTCTTGTTTTTTTTTTTTTTTTTTTTTTTTTTTTCGCGGTCTTTCAGAATTTGGAAATGGCTTGTGCATCAATAAGAGCATCAGCTAGCATTCCTGTATTCATCATAAAGCTTAGAGGCCCAGACGACCGAGAGGCGCTCAAGAAACGATTTGTTAGAGTATATTAAGTTATTGGTTAATTATTAAGCTAAGAGGAGTTAGTAAGGAAATTTAAAATTCTATATTTTAAATTAGAGGGACCGGAAAGAGATGTAATAGAGTAGAGACCATTGTAGTTCGAACATAATACCCTAAAAGGGTCATGCAGTGCATATGTCGAACTACAACGGCTAAGGAACAGAGGACTAAAGTTGCGAGTCCTTCTATTAGGAATGTTGAAATTTAAGCGTGTTAGTAAATGCTGGCTATCTACATCCCCGTTAATAAGGTTATGCAGAAAAACTACACCGAGCATTGTCCTACGATTTGTTAAGCTAGGTAAGTTAATAAGTAAAAGTCTGCTACTGTAGGATGGAAGCTGAAGATTTGCATCCCAGTATAGACCTCTAAGTGCAAATATTAAAAAGTTCTTTTGTACGGATTCTATGCGGTCCTTATGTACTCCATATTGGGGACTCCAGACACATGAACCGTACTCTAGTATCGGACGGACCAAAGAAATGAATAAAGTTTTGGTTATATAGGGGTCATTAAATTCTTTTGACCACCTTTTAATAAAACCAAGGACTCCTTTAGCCTTATTAACCATTAAGGAAATATGGTCGGCAAATTTAAGTTTTATGTCTAATAGGATGCCGAGATCATTAACCTGGGTTAATTTTTCTAAGGCAATCCCATTAATGGAATACGTAGCTTGCAGAGGGCAAGAACGATAAAAAGACATATGCTTGCATTTTGATCCATTAAGTATTAGATCATTAGCCAAACACCATTTTTGAAAGTTATCAAGGTCAGACTGAAGACTGCATTGGGCAGAGATGGATTTATACTGAAGACAAAGCTTTACATCATCTGCATACATAAGAACTAGAGAGTTCGTTAAAGCAGGGGGCAAGTCGTTTATAAAAAGCGTAAATAATAACGGGCCAAGATGACTTCCTTGAGGGACGCCGGATGTAGCACGGACCAGACGGGACTGTATGTTTTTAAATAAGACTCTTTGTGTCCTTCCATCTAGGTAGCTGGAGATCCACGTTAAGAGGTCTTTAGGAAAACCCAGCATATTCAGTTTACTCAACAAAAGTGAGTGATTAACTGAATCAAATGCTTTGCTGAAGTCTGTGTAAATTACATCGGTTTGATATCCCTTACAAAAGCCGTCTATGACAAAGGATGTCAACTCCAATAAGTTTGTGGTGGTGGAGCGACGCTTAATAAAGCCATGCTGACAAGGAGTGATAATCGAAGAGCAAAGGTGTTGCAAATGAGGGGTAATTAATTTTTCAAATAACTTTGGAATTGCCGACAACTTAGAGATGCCTCTGTAGTTAGCAGCCTCGGACTTTTTCCCTTTTTTATGTAGGGGAATTATAAATGATTCCATCCACTTAAGGGGAAAAATCGAGGTTTCCAAAGATAAATTGAAAAGTCTTAGAAGAGGTTTGCACAGAGCCCTGGCGCAGTATTTTAGCACACACCCTGGTACTCCGTCGGGGCCTGGCGAAAAAATGGGTTTTACCCTTAAAAGACCACATAATAAGTTGTTCTCAGAAAAAAACGGACAGAAAATAAGATTTGCTGCTTGAATGTTATATGCGTAAGGCTGATCAGTCAATTTAGGAGGAGAATAAGTTGTTTGAAAAAATTCTGCGAATAGATCGGCAATGGCCTGATCCGAAGTCGCAGAGGAATTTTCAAACGTAAGCAGAGGTGAAAAAGATACGTGTTTACGCTTAGTGTTTACAAAATTATAAAACTGCTTTGGATCCTGAGTAAATTGAATCCGGCAGCGGTCAATATAATTCCTATAACATTCAGCGTTATGCACGGTAAAATTCGACCGAGCTAGTAGGTATCTTGAGAAATCAACACTACTGCAGGTTTTTTTATATTTAAGTAAAAGCTTATTTTTTTTATTTTTTAAGTTAGCGAGGCACCTTGTAAACCAAGGAGGATTTGTTGAAGCGGACGGATGTTTCCAAGGCACACATGAGTCAAAAAATGTATTTAAAGTAAAATAAAATTTTTTTAAAGTGACATTAAGATCAGTGCACGCAAGAATATCAGACCAGTCAAATGTATCGATAAGGCTATTAAGTTTTTGAAAATCAGCTTTACGGAAACAGCGAATCTTATTTACCACGCTCGGAGACATCTGATCGATACCAGGAGTGGTTTCGATTGAGACCTCCAGCGTGGGGTGATATGGATCCTCTGGGGCTGAAAGGGGAAAAGCTCTGGAGAGAGCGGTACCATCCGGATCAGATACAAAACATAAGTCTAAGAGCCGAATTTCTAACATGATTGATCTGACCTAGGGACATGTCAAACATGCCCGCGGTGAAGTCATGGTAAGTTATAAGTGACAAAGATGGTGAGTTATCGACGTTGGACCACTTTAATTCTGGGATATTGAAGTCGCCCACCGCTACGAGTTGGTCACGATCCGTCATAAGATTAGAGACGTATCGAATAGCGGACAAATGCTGCCAATATGTGGGCGGTTCAGACATAGGAGGTATATATGAACATGTAATGTATAAAGCTTTCACGGACATAGTGATTTTAACGCAAATAAATTCTATGTCACCAAACTCTTGGGATTTCACCTCTTCAGAAGCAAAAGTAGAGTCTACCGAAATGAGGACTCCACCTCCTCTTCGCTGAGATCGATCCCGTCTAAAAGTGGTGTACTTACTTGGAAAAACTTCGGAGCTAAAGATCTCCGGATTTAACCAAGTTTCTGTAAATGCTATTATATGGGATGCAAAGAAAGAACTATCAGAATATAGCTTGGGGAGTTTGCTACGTAGCCCCCTAGTATTCTGATAGGTAAGAGTTAATGAGGAAACTAGTTTTTTGGGTTAGTAGCCAAAGAAGAGGTAGAGGGTTGGACGGTGGTTCCCATATTGGGAAGTCTCACTCCCACTGGTTTTTTAACTTTTTTCTTCACGGAACTAAGCTGATGTTCTTGGACGAAAAGATTCTCTGGCCAAAAACTGGGAGAACAAATCGTCTTGAACATCAGCGCGGGCACACGAATCTTGAAAGAAGACGTGCGCCTTGTATAATTGTATTTAAATTTTTGTATGTCCTCCACCTTTATATCGGCTTTAGTTTTGGCTTTGATATAAGCCGAGATATCAATCTCTGAAGTATCAGGGGCAAGCCGAGAAACAAATATATGTTTCGATGGAGGAATCACCTGTAAGGGTTTTGGTGTCGCAGGTACAAGAACTGCAGCATCAGTCGGTGGCGGTGGTCCGGACTGTGGAATACCCTTTTGGGTGACCCTAATGGGGGTTTCGTTCCCTAGGACCTGTGGCATCACTTGAAGGGATGCCATGGCGGACATATCGGACAATTGCTCATTATCCCTGAGAAATTCTGACGAATTTTTCTCAGTTAAGGCCCTTGGGGTGGCCAGAGATATAAGCGGCTGCATTAGTGTCGGCTGAGCTGGCTGAGGCGGATCAGAAACAGCGGATTTCTTACGCTTAGGGGACTCATTTAGCAGCTGAAGGCCACTAAATTGAGTGTCAAGCGCACAGAGCTGGTCATTGATTTTACGAAAACCAGTGATCAGCTCTTTAAATCCATTTTTGGTCTGTCTCATGAACGACCTCATTTCGCCTTGCACAGCACGACAATTTTCGCAACAATAATGTATCCCAGACCTACGGGAAATGGCATCCGAAACTGATGCAGTGAAACCGGCACTCTTGGCGTGCACGACGTTTTCACATAACCAGCAATGGATACTAGGCTGGGATGTGGAAATTGTCTTGTTGCAAGACTTAATGGCACAGACCAGTTTAAATTCCATTTTATTTATTATTATTTTTTTTTTAATTTAATAAGACAAAAATTAATATTTAAAAAGTTAAAAAACACAATACCTTGAACCACTGTGCCAAACAAGAAGCCGAAGCGGGAGCTTTGAAAGAGTGCACAAGAGAAATGCAGAAAATATAGATAAGCCGGGGAAGAAGCAGAGCTGAGCTATGCTTGGAATAGAATTTAGACAAATTATTAATTCGATTCCAAATATACCAAAGCACTCGCGAAGCGATACGGTTTAGGCTTTAAGATTGTTATGATTCACAAGATTTAATTCACAAAGAATGTAAACACCGGTTTACCAATATTTATCAAAAACGCAGTGCGCACAAAAAAAACACGACCGTTCGCTTGAAAGAAAGAGAGGGAAGTGTCTTTCTTTTAAATCTTTTCCCTTAAATTTTTTATTTTTTTTATTTTATTTTTATTTATTTATTTATTAAAAATGATATGTAATTCTAGAGTCTATATTATTATAACTAAAAGTAAGGATAATTAAGCTTAAAAAGATTCCATAATTTTTTATTTAATTACATCTATGAATAGTTCCGGGGATAATAAATGGGACAATGAATTGTAATTTTTACAAATAACGCGAAATGGATCGAGTTCAGCAAAATAAGACCTAGAAATTGGTAACCAAAGGGGTCGGAAGTATCTAGTTAATCTATTAGGTACAGAAAACATTAATTTTTCAAGAAGTAATTTTGAGTCCACCTCTCCAAGAATAAGCACATGAATAAGCATAACCCCAGCACAAGTACGGCGCACATTTAATGGAAGTAGGTTTAAAAGTCTTAACCAGCAACGATACGACGGAAGGCAAGTGAAAGTATCCCAGCTTAAACTTTTTAATGAAAATAACAGAAGCTGCTTTTGGACAGATTCAATCCTTCTTAGATGAACCAAGTATTGCGGACTTCAAACGCACGAACAGTATTCGAAGATAAGACGAACCAAAGATACATATAGAGTTTTAGTTGTGAAAGGATCATCAAATTCTTTTGACCAACGTTTGATAAAAACTAACACACCCCTGGCTTTATTGACTGTCAATGATATATGTTCATTAAAAAACAACTTATTGTCAAAAAGGACTCTAAGATCATTAATAAGGAAAACACGATCTAAGACACTTTGGGAAGTTAAGTAAAAAGAGATGCCTTGAACACCACAGGAAGACTTTGTTGAGGTCTAATTGCAGGTGTCTATGAAGAAAATGGTCTGAAAAAGAATAACATAACTTGACATCATCAGCATACATAAATGTAGTAGCATAGTTTACAACACTAGGTAAATCATTAACAAAAAGAACAAACTGAAGAGGTCCTAAGTGACTACTTTGTGGGACACCAGATGAAACGCTTAAAATCTGGGATGAAATATTTTTAAACAAAACTCGCTGCATGTGGTTCGATGTGTACGATTTGTGGAGAAAACACCATAAGATACAGCTTATGAAGGAGAAGATGATGGTTCACAGAATCGAATAATTTGCTAAAATCAGTGTATACCACATAAATTTGCATGCGGTTCAGCAAACCTCTGTGAATGATCGAAGTGAATTAAAGTAGGTTAGTTGTGGTAGAGCGATGCTTGACAAAACCATGCTGTGAACTGATAATAATGATTTTACAAAAATGTTGCAGTTGGGAAGTAACCAGTTTCTCTAGCAGTTTGGGAATCCCAGATAGCTTAGCGATTCCCCGGTAGTTCTCAAGAAGTGCTTTCAAGCCTTTCTTATGAAGCAAAATAATAAATGATTCATTCCATCGCTTGGAAGGACATGCAAGCTCCAAGGATAAAGATCAGATAGTAAGAGGATAGCAAAGGACAGCTGAACAATGCCTTAGAACACAGCTAGGGACATTATTAGGACCAGCAGAGAATGATATCCTGATATAAAAATTTTGACAAGTAAATGTTGTTTTTTTTTTATTTTTGAAACTTGCCCAGATTTCGGTGGATGTTTTCGTTGCGAACATACTAAGGTGCCCTAGTGATAGTTCTCAAGATTTTTGGTTGTGCGCGCTGTATGATGTCTATGTTGCTGCTGCTTGCGTTCCCCCACAGCTGGGAGCCATACGTCCAGATTGGCTTTAGGACTGAATTGTACAGTAGTAACTTGTAGTCCAGGCACAGTGGCGATCGTGAGTTTATGATCCTGGCTGCTGGCTTTCAGTTTTAGGTGGAAATTCTTGCATTCGATGTGATTACGCCAGGTAAGTCGTCTATCAAGGTGGACGCCAAGGTACGTTACTTCGTTAGCTTGAGGGATCTGCATACCGTTTAAATAAAGCGGAGGGTATGTTTGTCTATTAAGAGTAAACGTTATATGCTTACATTTTTGTTCGTTTATTTTAATGCGCCAGTCGGACAGTCACCTTTCTACTATTATAAGATGATTAGCCAGTTTGGTTGTTACCTGCGTTGGGCATCTGGAGCGACTAAAGATAGCGGTATCGTCGGCGAACGTTGACGTTGTTAGTTGTGCGCCCGTAGAAATATCCGCAGTATACAAAACATATAGACACGGGCCGAGTGCGCTTCCTTATGGAACTCCAGCTTCGATGGTGTAGTCGCCCGAAGTAGCTGCGTTGCATCTCACTCTGAATACCCTATTGTAGAGGCATGATTCCAGTAGCTTGTGGGTGTATGTTGGCAAATACGTGTTAATTTTTTGCATGACTCCGATGAGCGAAACTCGGTTGAAAGCTTGTGATACGTCGAGGAAAATAGCAGTATACTCGCTGTTCGAAGGCTGAGCGTATTTCGGATGTTAATCTATTCACTTGTTCGATGGTTCCGTGGTTTCTTCGGAAGCCAAATTGGTGTGCCGGGATAATATTGCAAGCTTCTAGATGTGGTATTATGCGAGTTATCAAGCATTTTTCAAACAATTTAGACAAACAAGATAGAAGGCTATCATTATCATGATTTCTTCCACTTCTTTGGGAAATAGCCTAATCTTGGCTATGATTCCATTAATCTTGGCTATGATTCCATTAAATAGTTTGCAGACGACCTCTATAGCGCATTTTGGAAGTTCGATCAGCATCTTTGGGGTCAATAGGTCACCACCGGGAGCCTTTTTTGGTTTTAGCCCTCTTATGACTTTTTCGATTTCGTTCGGCCGGAATGAAGGTGCGGCTGGCTGAGGGGAGGACTCTGGCTGAATTTCTGGCAGGAGGAATGAATTTAAGGCTGGGTTTGGCTGGAAGACACTTTGGAGATGTGTGGCGAATGTTTCAGCTCGGTCTTCGTCGCTGCGAGCCCAGCATCCCGAAGAGTTTCTTATCGGGGTGGTCGTTTCAATTGGGGCGCTAAGATTTGGGTGGGCCCTCCACAGGGGGAACTTTGTACTAAATTTTATTTCTTATTGGGTTAAAATTCCATAAAAATATCCAACTTTTTAAAATTTTCATTATTTTGAAAGATATTCCACATCTGACGCTAAATTACCCAAATCGGCCACTGTTGTAAGCTCATGTAAATGTCAACATCAACAGCTAATTTCTTTGCAGGGGCGACATCTATCGAAATTTCTGGTGAATGATATGCAGTTGAAATTATTTAAGGATGTAGTCTCATGTGTGAGGTTGAAAAAATTGATTTTTTTTTTCACATATTTCGATAGTATTGTTTATTAAGAGTGTACTGTTAAAGTTTCAAATAAAAATATCAAATAATTACAGAGATACAGCCCATAATCGAGAGCGCGCCTACACCGAAAAGTATGAGTTTCTCGGTAGCGTCTAAACTTTAAACGCGTTTTTCTCGGAACTACATTTTTGTGTGCGGCGCAGGTGATTCACAAAATTCTATGGTACCGATATAGCTGAAATTTGGATATGTTGTTTTAAAAAGTAACACCTCTGTCCCGTACTAGAATCATTTATTTTTAATGAATAGTTTTTTTTTTATCATTAATTTAAGATAAATTTTTTACATTTTTTAAAATTTTTTTTTTGTGAGTTCGCCATTTTGTTGTTTATTAATGAAAATATTTCATTCTAGTACGGGACAGAGCCATAAGCTTACAAAACAACAATCTATTCTAATTTTTTGTTTCGGATGACTCTAGCAGTCGAAATCACCTGCGCCAGGGACCTACCTTTTTTTTTTATATGCATACTTTGGCATGCTATAAATTGTATTAAACTACACAAGAATAAATGAAACAAAATATTTTCAAATAGTTTATGATGCCTTTAAAAACATATGTGAAAATTGGAACGATCGCAATATTTTTTATTAAAAAAAAAATTTTTTTGAAATAACCTCTAAAAAGAAGGCCGGAACATGAGACTACATCCTTAAATTCTTCAACTTTCAAAAAATGATTTTTCGGCCAGAAAAAGTGGTCAAATTTCCTATAGTGCACTGATTTACAAGTTTACACAGATTACTTATAACATTTACCCCTTATAAACGTTTACCCCTTATAACATATTTAACTTTTGGCAGCCTGTATAACATTGACATAGCTCCTATAATTCCTTTAAATAATAAAAATAACTAAATTAAATAAAAAAAAAAAAAAAAACCAAAAGAGGATTTTAAATGCGTTTTTGTACCCCTGCAGAGGGTATTATGAATGATTTGGGTAAAAAGTGTGCAGCGCAGTGAAGGAGACATCTCCAAACCTATAAAGTATATATATTCTTGATCAGGATCACCTCCTGAGTTGATATGAGCATGTCCGTCTGTTCGTCTGTCTGTCTGTCTGTTTCTCCGCGAACTAGTCTCAGTTTTGAAGCTATCGTCTTGAAACTTTGCACACATCCTTCTTTCCTTTGCCCGCAGTATATAAGTCGGAACGACCCGGATCGGATATCCTATAGCTGCCATATAACTGATTGATCGCAAATGGTAAAACTTTGGTGTTTTTAGAGTTAGAGAGTTCTAACTTTTATTTTTGACAAAATAATTCGATATGCCAAATTTCATATCAGACTATATCTTATAATTGCCATGTATGACCCAACTTTCGTGGTTTTGAAGATAGAAAAGTGGAACTTGAAACAGATTCTATTTTTGGTCAGTTTATCCGACCAACCAAATTTCTTAACGATCGGTCGACTATATCTTGTAGCTGCCATATAACTGAACGATCGGAAATGGTTTTTGGTAGAAATACCTACATTGGTATTTTTGAAAATAGAAGTTTGGGACTTTTTTTTCCCAAAACCTCTTTTGCCCAAACCTTTTTTTTTTTGAACCTCTTTTGCCCAATTAGAAAGTATGGCCCGTATAGCCGTACAAATAATAGGTAAGAAAATATGTTAGAGAAAAACTAAGATTTTTTAAAATTTCTTTTCTAATGAGAAGTAATAGCATAAATAAAACAGATCAAATAAATGATTCTGACTATTACTTCCTCGAAACATTATATGACATTACAAAATATGACACAAAGGAAAATAAAATAGAAATTGAAAAAAGAAAAATAGATACAATATCTAAAATGGGTTTGGTAGATACAAAAGTTGTAATGATAATCGATATTATAATGTTGGCAAGCGTAATACTAAAATTGTATAAATTACACAACAAATGTTTGAAGAAAAAATTCCAGAGTCAAGCAAATGACCTGGACAAAATCTAATCAAAAAATCCAGCACAAACAAAAATTATTACACATAAATGTCAACACCTAAAATCTAAGAAAGTGAAATAACAGAAAATAAATATTAAAATATATTACGTAATTCTTTTTAAAAAGTATGGCTAAACTAAAGGCATGGAATGGAACAAATTGTACGAGGAGTTATCAATAATTAAAACTTATTTTGACAGATCGTACAAGTCGCTAACTCAGAATAGACCCATTCAAAAGAACACGGTTAGGAAGCACATTGAAATATTAGTAGAGTGCTTTAATGAAGCGCGAATGTTAATAAATGATCATAGGGAAAGATTAAATCAAGATCATTGGTCACAGGTATCGAAACTTTTGATACGACTACGATCTAATTTAATATTTGTTAAACAAAAGTTCAGTTTAGAAATATCGTTACCAACCGTTCTAAACACTCCAATAGCAGTTGACACTGCACCTGACTCGGAATCAACAGAAACGAACGAATCTAAGTCAGAAAAGCTTCCCAAAGTAGATCCCAAAATAGTAGATGAAGATTTAAATAATCTTGCTATTCCGGCGGTATACACTGATCTGGATAATTCTACAGATTCAGATACTTCGAGTGTAATAGAAAACAAAATAAGTAAATCCATCACAACGGCACAATCAAATATTGATTTTATTAATACAGCATCTAAGCTTATACCAGTTTTTGATGGTAAGGCTGAAAATTTAACAAGTTTCATTAATACAATCAATAAAAGGCGAGCACGAAGAATTAGCTGTTTCCATTATTAAAACAAAGCTAAATGGTGTCGCCAGGAATCTAATCGGTAATGAAACACTAATTACAGAGGTGATTGCCAGAATAAGAAGCAACGTCAAAGGCAAAACTGTTGAGGTATTATCAGTGAAGCTGATGAACCTACAGCAGCGCAATAAAACTGCTAACCAATACACACAAGAAATTGAGCAGATGACGAAAGCCTTAGAAGGTGCATAGTTGTATATCAGATGGTTTATCTTTAGAGCTAGCCAGGAATTATTCCATGCAGCATGCAGTCAAAGCAATGACTAAAAACTGCACAATCGATAAGGTAAAACTTATCATGCAAGCTGGCACATTCAGTACGATAAACGAAGCCGTTTCAAAATTTGTTAATAGTTGCACTGAAGCAACTGGGCAGTCAAACACTGTCCTATATTATAAGAATTATCCACAGCGCGGCTCAAATCGCGGACGTGGCAGTTATAGAGGTAGTTTTCGTGGTAATCACAATAACTACAATCACAATAACTACAACAACGGTAATTATAACAACAATTATCAGAATAACAATAGAGGGCGAGGCCCATATAGAGGAAACTATAGAGGCAGTGGTAACTCGAACCGAGGCCACAATAGCAATAACCAAGGCAATGTAAGAATGACCCAAAATAATAACCAAAACCCATCGGGAAACTCCCAAAACCCTTTAAATACTCAACAATAAAAGAAATCAGAGTTCACACCATTAATCTCAGCCAAAATATATTTGTTTAATTTTTTAATGTAGCTACTGGGAAAGAACTTATATTTTTAATTGACACAGGTGCAGACATTTCCATTTTAAAAGAAACTTCGGATAACTTCCAAAACATCCAAAATGATTACATCATAGACATAAAAGGCATAAGTCAAGAAATAATAAAATCCAAAGGTTTAGTTTCTGTAGAGATACAGACCACCAACTACATAATTCGACACGATTTTTATATTCTAAATTCACATTTCCCAGTTCCATGCGATGGAATAATAGGCATCGACTTTATCAAAAAATAAAACTGTCAATTAGACTTCAAGCCATCTGAAGATTGGCTTATAATTAGACTCAATAATTTAAAATTCCCAATTAAATTACCAATAGCTCATAGTTCTGGCAATAATTCAACACTTCTGCCAGCAAGATCCCAAGTTATTCGGAAAATTGAACTTAATTCAACAGCAGACAGTGTATTAATTCCAAATCAGGAAATTCAACATGGTATTTACGTTGCAAATACCATAGCAACATCCAATAATGCCTTCATAAGACTATTAAACACAACAAATACCGACCAAGTAATCAGTACAGATAACCTAACATATGAATCACTTTCGAACTACGATGTAGTCAACACAAATTCAGACAATAGAAAAAAATCCGTACTATCACAACTATCAAAAAACTTCCCTCCATAGTTCAAGTCTCAGCTTACTAGCCTTTGCACCCAGTATAGCGATATATTCGGATTGGAAACCGAATCAATAACCACAAATAATTTTTATAAACAGAAACTTAGATTAAAAGATGATGAACCAATTTTTATAAAGAACTATCGAAGCCCACATAGTCAGGTGAACGAAATACAAAAGCAAGTAGAAAAATTAATCTCAGACGGGATTGTCGAACCGTCAGTATCCGAATATAATAGCCCATTGTTACTTCTTCCTAAGAAATCATCCCCCGGATCAAATGTAAAGAAATAGCGATTAGTAATTGACTGCCGCCAGATTAATAAAAAATTACTATCTGATAAATTCCCATTACCTAGAATTGATACCTAACTTCATTTTCAACGAGCAACGGCTCATATCGCTTCACGCGATTACCCTTCGGATTAAAAATAGCTCCTAATTTGTTTCAGAGAATGATGACTATTGCGTTCTCTGGTCTAGAACCTTTTCAAGCGTTTCTTTATATGGATGACTTAATAGTAATCGGTTGTTCCGAAAAACATATGCTTAAAAACTAAACAGATGTTTTTGAGAAATGTAGGAAATTCAACCTAAAGCTACATCCAGAAAAATGTTCATTTTTTATGCATGAAGTGACTTTTCTAGGTCATAAATGCACTGATACAGGAATACTCTCAGATGACAAGAAATATGATGTCATTATGAACTACCCAGTTCCGCACGACGCGGACAGTGCTAGACGTTTCGTAGCATTCTGTAACTATTATAGACGTTTTATACAAAATTTCGCCGATTATTCACGGCACATAACAAGATTATGTAAAAAGAATGTTCCTTTTAAATGGGCGGATGAGTGTGAAAATGCATTTTGCCAAATGCCATTTTGTCGACATTTCATGATGATCCAATTCAAGAAGTTTATACTAGCATATCAAAAACTTTGGCCAAAGTAAAAAGACACTATTACTGGAAAAGCATGTCTAAAAATATAACTGAGTACGTAAGAAAATGTCAAAAATGCCAGAAATCCAAAATAACTAAACACACAAAGACCCCTTTAACAATTACAGACACACCAATAAATGCTTTCGAGAGAGTGATAGTGGACACTATTGAGCCACTGCCAAAATCAGAAAATGGCAATGAGTATGCAGTCACTTTAATTTGTGATTAAACTAAGTATTTAGTTCCCATACCTGTTTCGAATAAAAATGCAAATACTGACGCTAAAGCAATATTTGAATCATTTATCCTGAAGTACGGTCCAATGAACATGTTCATTACAGACATGGAAACAGAATATAAGAATTCTATTATAGACGATTTGTGCAAATATTTAAATATTGCAAATATTACATCCACAGCACACCACCACCAGACAGTTGGAACAATAGAAAGAAGTCATAGAACTTTCAGTGAATACATACGATCTTACATATCGGTTGATAAAACTGATTGGGACGTATGGCTTTAATATTTTGTCTTCTGTTTCAACACGACCCTCTCTATGGCACATACATATTTTCCATATGAGTTAGTATTCGGTAAAACAAGTAATTTGCCAAAACATTTTAATAGCATAGATAGTGTAGAAGCACTATATAATATAGATGACTATGCTAAGGACAGTAAGTATAGATTAGAAGTAGCCTATAAAAGAGCTAGAGTTATGCTAGAAGCAAATAAGAATAGAAATAAACTACTATACGATCATAAAGTAAGGGATATAGATATATCAGTAGGTGACAAAGTTTTATTAAAAAACGAGAAAGGCCATAAGTTAGATCCTAAATATACAGGTCCGTATATAGTAACGGAAATAGGAGATAGAGATAACATAGTAATAACAAATAATAAACATAAGAAACAAACAAACAAAGAAAATAAGGATAGTGATCCTAAATGCGTAGAGCCTTTTTTATAGTGGACTGTATATTTTATTGTTCTTGCTTGTTTTGCTGTCTTATTGGTACTAAAGTAAATTTGCAATGTTGCCATAGGTGCTGCTTGTTTCTAAAAGTAGTGAGTGCACATTGTTTTGATCTTAAGGCTAAAATATAGAGATGACAATATGAGCTAAACTTAATACCTAAACGATAGTTTCCAAACATCCCGGCCCACCCTGAAACACGGTTTCTGAATGAGGTAATTCTGCAATTTTCGTTATTGGCCGGGTCAATTCTCCTGATGCCATCTTGAGCCTTACTGCTCGTACGATATTGTCCTTTCCTAGGAAGGTTTCGATCACCCTCGCTAGGTGCCATGATGCCGGTGGTGTGTTGGACTCCTTGACGAGCACAACGCTGCTGATTTTGATGTTGGGTGTTGCCTTGGTCCACTTTGGTCTCTGTTGAAGACTAGTCAGGTACTCCTGGTGCCATTGTTTCCAGAAGCCTTGGTACATCGATTGTATACTCTGCCAGTATCCCAAACGGCCAACAGGAATGTGGCCAAGATCGGCCTTCGGGATCGTCGTAAATGGTCGCCCGATCAGGAAATGGGCTGGTGACAGATAGTTGCTATCTGTATCCGACGTGTAGCATAAGGTTCATGAGTTGACAACCGCACTGATCTGCGCCAGCAAGGTGCGCATTTGCTCATCGAACTGCTGATTCCCACTTTCCTCCCCAATGAGGAGCACAAGGTGGGATGAAGGTGTATACAATGGACCTTCGTCTGCTAGTGAGTTCGATACGTGATCCTTGCATTGTGTTGAGCTCAGTAGCTGCTGCATTTTATCCAGGGATCGCCTGGCTCCTATGAAATTTGTTCTGTTGTCGCTGTACATGCGTGTACATTTGCCTCGTATTGAGAAAAATCGTCTCAATGCCGCCAGAAATGTTTCCGTAGATAAGTCGGTGGCGAGTTCTAGATGGTTCGCCGACGTAACCATACATACGAATAGGCATATGTATCCCTTGCTGATGCGCGGCTTGCGCACCTTAGCGTCCTTCAGAAGAATTGGTCCTGCATAGTCGCATCCAGTGTTTACGAATGGCAGTGCTTGCGTTACACAGTGGTTCAGCCCATAGGCCAAAAATAAAAAAACCAACGTCCAACTTTTGACTTTAAGTGTACCAATTCTTATTTATAATTGGTCTAGCTATTTGAATTAATTCATCTTTTTGTTTTAATCTGTCTGTCCGCTTCAAGAATAGCATCGAAAGTGATAGCATGATATTTATTGTGAATTGCAGCGTAAGCAACGTGCAAGTGAAGCTCTCCGCATAAAATCTATTAAACATTTTTAAAACAAGTGTTTGTGCCATGGAAGTTATTAATATTTTAAAGAAAGGTATTAACTTTCTTTTTACAATAAAAAGTATATGTATGATTTGTTGTGTTTTGTGTAAATCATTGTTGTATTTAGTACATAATTGCGAACGTTCTTAGTTTGGCTTTTCTGTGTTTGGTTAGAGTTTTAGTTGTGATGGCACTCTTTGCCATTCACAAATCTTTTTGTATCATATTCTTAAGCATTTTAAGAATATAAGAAAGTTTAGTTCAAGTGCCGTAAGTTGCCGTGCGGCTTGCAAAATACAAAAAGGTAACCTAACCTTAATTTGAAAAAACCGTATATATATCGCAAGAATCAGATTTAGTTCGCCGATCCTTATGAAAATATCATAATATAACCAATCTTTTACAATAAAAAATCTAAAAAAAAGTCCCAAACTTCTATCTTCAAGAACACCGAAGTTGGTATTTCTACCAAAACCATAGGTTGGATCAACTGACCAAAAATAGAATGTGTACAAAGTTTCAACTGTCTATCTTAAAAAGCACAAAAGTTGGGTCATTACCGATCAAACATTTATATATCCTATAGCTGCCATAGGATATAGTCGGCTGATCCTTATGAAATTGGGTAGGTCGTATTATTTTGTCAAATATAGCATTCGTACAAAAACTGAACTCTCTAACTGTAAAAACACCAAAGTTATAGCATTTTCGATTAATCAGTTCATATAATATAGTTGCCCAATCTGGCTGATTTTAACATATTATTTTAGAATAAAAATGTAAATATTTTTTGCCAAGTTTCCAGTCCCTACCTCAACTAGAATTATTTTTGGCCGCTCTCTTCATACAAGCCGGACCACTGAGCGTTATACGTACGCTGGGTAGATCTGCCATACGTTGATGCAT
Source organism: Drosophila bipectinata (assembly GCF_030179905.1). Lineage (NCBI taxonomy): Eukaryota > Metazoa > Arthropoda > Insecta > Diptera > Drosophilidae > Drosophila > Drosophila bipectinata. The sequence continues at coordinate 12,440,001 of NC_091740.1, read as the reverse complement.
TGTATATTGTCTCAGTCGAAAGCGCGCCAAACAGTTGTGTGTGATTTTGCGTATCAGGTTCCGTGCGCCGAAAATCCAATATCGTTGCCGGACAATGACGAAGAGAGATGAGACTCCAGGATGCAGTTTGTCTCGGTGCTCATGTTCTATGATCAGGAAGGTTATCCGATGAGCCTATGGAAGCAAAATGGAATGTTTTGCCTCTGCCGACAACTGTGAGTGGTGGATTCGTCCTCCCACTCTGAGCAGGTTGTCCGTGTCGATGAACGGTGATAGCTTTACCAATTTTGATTGGTTTCCTAGAGGCTTGTTAGCGAGTAGTAGCTGGAAGTCCTGTTGAAAACCAGCTTGAGCGTGTTGCAGCGATCGAATTCTTGCAGACTTGATCTCGTCAAAGGTGAGAGAAGTTGATGTTTGTTTTGAAGACGGGCGTTTCATGCGATGAATGAATCGCATAACATAACCGAGCGTGTGTATAAGCTTCAGCCAAGATGAGTTGTGATTTCGAAGCTTATCCAAAGGATTGTCCGTCGTGACACTAACCTGCGCAGCAAGGGAGTTAGCTTTGATCTCACTTTGTATACGTTTGTCTGAAAGTGAAGAACAGTTTGTTCAACTTTACCAAAAATTGATCCTTGTCCCTCAGCCATGAAGGACCCTTCCACCACAATTGGAAGTCAATGAGCTCGGATGCACAATCCGCTGGCTTCGATTTTGAGTCCACATGCCGCCATGCATGCATAGGTATGGTTTCCAAGATCTGGGAAGTGCGGTTCCCAACAAACGTCTTTAGTAGGGCTAGTGAGTACGATAGCCATGATAGGACTATTGTGGAGTCGCTCCATGCGTAGATTGTCAAATCCTTGTGTTTTAATCCAGCCTTGATGGATTGCAAAAGTTGGTTCAGTAGAAGTGCACCGCACAGCTCCAGGCGTGGCAGAGATTGTTGTTTTAAAGGTGCCACCCTTGTTTTTACTGCAAGTATGGCTACCGAAATGGTTCCATCATCCTTAACCATTCGGCTGTACACTACGGCTGAGTATGCTTTCGTGGATGCGTCTGAAAATCCGTGCAATTCGATCTTGTCGCTGTCGCTCTCGACCAAGCGTGGTATCTGGAATTGTGGTAGGTTTTCTAAATCTGCTCGCCATTTAAGCCACTTGTCGTCCCAATTCAAATTCAACAGCCAGAGTTTTTGAAATAGTATTGATGTATTTTCCATTATCCACGATGTATTTTCCATTATCGTCTCGAGAGTGTGTGTTGAGAAAGTGTTTCTCGACCTGTTCGTCCTCAGGTTGAACTTCCGCCTTGCGATGAATGCTTTCCAGCTCCCAGAATCGTCTGAGAGTGGCGTCTATGTCGACTGTTGTTGTGAGGGCCATAGTGTTGCTCGTCCTGGGTGTAAACAGTGATGTGATCACCCATCCAAAAATTGATGAAATAGCGATTAGCTTGCCTTTGTTGTCAAATATCTTCCTCTCAGTAATAGCACTTCAAACATGCTCGCTGCCCAAAAGATTATCGATTGGGCCACTTGTGCTGAATTGTGAATCTGCTAGTTGTAGATCGTTGAAGACTTGTAGTGCAGACGCGTCGATGCTCTGCCTGTCCAATGATGAGGTAATCTTTCCAAGCACGTGAGCCTGGACTACCAGTTGATCCTCTGATATACGGGATTGGATGCGTAGGGTACTGCATCCCCTTTTTGTGTCTGCTTTAATCGATGAAATTCCAGTGACCAATATGCGGGATGGCGTACGAGCCAAACCAAGTGCGTGTATACAGCGTTCAGATACATATGACAGTTCTGAGTCTGTGTCCAAAAGGAGTCGGCATGCTACCAAATCCCCGTTAGCGTTTTGAACGTTGACCATAGCCGTGGGCAGGGTGCTTCTGTTCCATCCATTTGATTGTGTTGAACATACAATTGTGCCTTGTGCACATACAATTGCTGCGGAGCCTTCTATTTGTGCTATGTGACTAATAGTCACCGGTGAGATGTGTGCGTTGGGATCATCCTGATCCTCACTAGTTTAAACGATTGTACCAATTGCGTATTGCGATGCAACCTTGAAGATGCAATAGTGTATGGTGCTGAGCTTTACATTGTCTGCAGTTGAACGTTGATGTGCATCTTCTGACCCCATGACCAGGTTTCAGACAATTATAGCATAGAGATTTCTCCTTGGCAAACGAGATTCTCTGTCCTACAGACATACCCAAAAAATGTGGACATCCATACAGACGATGTTCTGTAGAATAGCATTTGCTGCACTTGTTTCCATCAAGCCCAACCAACGAATGTGTGACCTTCTTTGTTTTGTCACCAATAGAGGCTGCCGTTTTACCTCCAGTTGTTTCGCGTTTTCTAAGCTCCAGCTCCTCGCAACGCGCATCCAAGAATTTGAAGAATTCCTCTAGTGTGGGTGAGTCTGACCCCACACTGCGTTCGATCCACTTGCGTCGAGTATCTGCGTCCAGTTTTTCCAACGCCAGGTAGATGATCCAACAGTCTCGTCCTGTTTCCTCAATGGCATCCAAACCACGCATGATTTCGTTTGCGCCGTCTGACACCTTCCGCAAGGTTGCTGCATCAGACCTTGTTGTTGTTGGCAGCTTCATAAACTGCTCCATGAAAGAATTCACGATGTGCCGTGGACGATTATATCTTTCATTAAGTCGCTCCCACGCTGTGTTGTAAGCTGCATCCGTAAAACTTACATGACGCACCAAGTTTGCAGCTTCGACGATTATAGGAGATTTCAGATGATGAAATTTGTGCGTATTTGTCAATTTCGCATTGTTGTGAATTGTGCTCTCGTAAATATCTTTGAAAGCTCGCCACTCCAAGTAGTTGCCAGCAAACCGTTTTATTTGAATTTTAGGCAATTCGCTTTGAGTTGATGCCTCTACGATTTTTGCGGTACCTGAATTCGGCGCACTGACGTCACCTCTTGTAGGTCTTGGCAATTGCGCTGTGGCTCGATCTGCTGCCAACTGCTCGAACAATTGTTGTTGTTGTTTTAGCAAACTGATTATTGCGTCATTGTTGATTTGCAGCCCGTTGCTGCCGTTCTAGCTACTCACAGTGGATGGGCCAGGTCTTGTACCTCCTATCGCCGAAGGTAATGAATGCGCCCGTAGATACTTTCCCTCGTAGAAAGCGTTGTCAGGCTCCGGATCCACATAGCCATCTACTTCGTCTAGAACAGCTTTTTCATCACCAAATCGAATGAATTCTTTCCATGTTGTGTTGAGATGCTCCAGCCGCGAAGACACCTCCGCCAATGTGGCGTTTGATTGGTGCGCGTCCTCAGCCCAAGTCAAGCTCCGTGTGATATTGGCATTGAGTCTGGCGCGTCCCTTCACTAATGCTTTTAATTGATCCATTGAAGAACAATTACCGTGAGAACCAATGCACAGAAAACAACAAAAACACCCGGCTCGAAAGACCAAACAATGATCCTAAATGCGTAGAGCCTTTTTTATAGTGGACTGTATATTTTATTGTTCTTGCTTGTTTCGCTGTCTAATTGGTACTAAAGTAAATTTGCAATGTTGCCATAGGTGCTGCTTGTTTCTAAAAGTAGTGTGTGCACATTGTTTTGATCTTAAGGCTACAATATAGAGATGACAATATGAGCTAAACTTAATACCTAAGCGATAGTTTCCAAACAGATAAATTAAAAATCTTTATTTCATAAATTGCACTTATTATGGCCATACAAAGACACACATACATAGATAAATAAATACACATAACGAGGGATTGATTACGACCAAACTTTTAGCTCTGTCGCAAGAATGGAAACAATCCGCTCATTTTTGAGCGTTGCTGCCAAAAATGATATGTTTTTCGTCCAGTTTGACGTCTCGACAGCTTTTCTATACGGTGAATTGGACGACAAGGAGATTAACATGCAACAACCTGAGGGATACGAGCAAGGACCGGGGCTTGTTTGTAGATTGAAGAAGAGTCTCTACGGGCTTAAGCAAGGGCCAAGATGTTGGCAAGAACGCTTCGGAGGTTGCCTGCGGAAACACAATTTCAAAGTCAGCGAGGCAGATCCATGTCTCTACATCAGAGGAAGAAATGGCCAAAAGACTATACTCGTTGTTTACGTAGATGACGGACTCGCCGCAGCAACAGATACGGAAAATTTGGAAGAATTTTGGACGAGCTTAAATCAGAGTTCAAAATTGTGTCGAGCAAGGCTGAGTGCTTCTTGGGACTCGAAATCAAGAAACAAGAAAATGGACTAAAAATTAGTCAACAAGGATATGCCACAAGGATTTTGGAGCGATTCAGATTCTCGGATTGCATAGCTGTTTCAACCCCACTTCTCAAGAATTTGGAAATTACGACAGCAGGGAAAGAATCAGAGACGACTGCGTTCCCTTATCGCCAAGCCATCGGAGCTCTCATGTACCTCATGCTTGGAACTAGGCCAGACTTGGCTTTCAGCATCGGATTTTTTTCAAGAACGCTTGAAAATCCTGCAAAAGAAAACATTGCTCAATAGAAGAGGGTTTTCCGTTACATTTCCGGAACAATCAACGTCTGTTTCCGATAGTCTATCGGAATCATGTTTGCCTCAGGAACCATTTCATGGAAAAGTCAAAGGCAGGCTATGGTGGCCATTTCTAATACAGAGGCTGAGATCGTAGCAGCCAATGAAGCTGCAAAAGAAATAATTTGGCCCGAAACCCCGAATTCAATCGCAGGACCAAGCACATAGCCAACAAGCATTTATTTATCAGGGAAAGAATTGCTGAGGGAGAATTTGGGATCGAACAAATCCCGACTGAGGAACAATTCGCAGATATGATGACGAAGCCGATCCTCAATACTCGTCTCCGGTTTCTATGCAACAAGATTGGACTCTTCTGAAGGAGAAAAACACCATTTATTTTTTCTTTATACAGAGTCATAAAATTGTTAAGTTTGTCAATTGAATTGTTATTATTAAATTCTCACAAGGGAAAGTGTTGAAGATAAATTTTTCAAATTCAAAATTACCTGCCAAGTCAGAGGGCGCTTTAAATATCATATCGATAGTATCGAATCAAAAACAAAAAACAAAAGTTTGAGTTTCAAGAAATATCGTTTATTTACTGGCCTAAATAACTAAATAAGTAAAAGTTATAATACTTACTTAATAAAATATTTTTTTAAGGAATTTAAAAGTTACGGCTTGCTTAGAATATGTTTAAGTTAATAGTTGCTTATCTGTATTTCAGCAGGAATTCTATATTTGTGACCAGCTTATTCAGAATATTCCATTGGAAGTTTAACGATATATGTATTCCCATTGGCGTCATATAACTCAAATTGTATTAAAATTTATATTATAATTAACTGATTTACTAATAATTCCACACTAGGCCTCACAAAGAGCTTACAGCGCATTATATATAAGCTGAAGCAAGCGTTTAAACTTAGATATGGAATACGGATCAAAACGAAAGGGTATGTTTTTAAATTTTGTGAAAACCTGTATATAAATATAGGCAGACGACATCTAGATAAAATGGATATTCGTGTTAGGCCTACAGTTAAGATGCCTGGCTGAATTATGGTATCTTCTTAAATTGCGATTACAAATTTTATCAACAATGCGATTACAAAGATTTGGCTTAGTTAGGATAATGCCAGTTTGCATCGAAACTTGTCTATATTTGCCCTTTGTTTATAAACGTGTCAATATTTTTAAACCCTTGCAGAGAGTATGTGAAATTTTTTTAAAATTTTGCAAAAATTGTGTTAAAGGTGCCATTTCCGACCGTGTAAAGAATACATACTTTATACATGTAAATAATAATGCATATATATATATATTATTATTAAATATTCACAGACGACATTTGTGGAAAAATTCCTAATCTGTGCGCTCAGATATGCGAAAACACCTTTGATGCCTATAAATGTAAGTGTCATTTGGGTTATAAGTTGGATTCTAACAATGTTACGTGTTCACCGGATACCAACCAAACATGTCCTAGCGGATTCAATTTTGATGAGCTTAGAGAAAAATGCATTGACATCGATGAATGTAGGGAGCAAATTCATGAGTGTGGGACAAGTCAGTATTGCTACAATACTATAGGAAGCTATCACTGCCTAAATGTTAAAAATGCGGACTGCCATAACAGTGACCTAAATAATTGTGAAGGTGAGTTTGGATTACAAAATTATTTAAATAATTGTACCTACTTAATAAAATATTTTTCTATGGAATTTAAAAGTTACGGCTTGCTTCGAATATGTTTAAGTTAATAGTAGCATATCTATAGCATTTCATCAGAAATTCTTTATTTGTGGCCAGCTTATTCTCAACTTTTCATTAGAAGTGACACGCTATATCCTCATAGGCGCCATATAACCGAAATTGTGTTAAAATTCATATATTAAAAAATTTGTTTACTATTAATGCCACACCAGGCCTCACAAAAAGCATACATCGCATCATATATAAGCTTAAGCAAGCGTTTAAGTTTAAGTAAGCTTAAGTAAGCAAGCGTAACGTGAAGACATGCCATATGAGGATACCGAACTAACTACTATAGAATTTAAAAGGAAATTTTTGTAACACCAGATATACACGTGTAAGGTGCAACATTGATCCAGTGTTTGGAATCTAGAAATGGAATGCGGATCAAGACATATGTAGTCCGGCTATAGTTCTTCGCCTTTGGTGATGGAGGTATTGGTTTTACGAACTCTAGCACTTGTCCTACATTATTAAAAAACAAGAAAGGAAAGCTAACTTCGGGCGGAGCCGAAGTTTACATGCCCTTGCAGTTAAAACCTATATCCGGTCGCAAACATCGGATATAGTTGGCCGATCCTTATGGGAATATAAATATATAATCCAATTTATTACAATACAAAGTCTAAAAAAAGTCCCATACTTCTATCTTCAAACATACCAAAGTTTGTATTTTTACCAAAAACCATTTCCGATTATTAAGTTATATGTCAGCTATTAGATATAGTCGACCGATCGTTATTCCAGCTTTCTATCTCCAAAAACACGAATGTTGGGTCACTTCCGATCGTTCAGTTATATGGCAGCTATAGGATATAGTCAGCCGATCCGGGCCGTTCCCACTTATATACTGCGTGCAAGGAAAGAAGGATGTGTGCAAAGTTTCAAGACGATAGCTTTAAAACTGAGAGACTAGTTTGCGTAGAAACAGACAGACGGACACACAGACGTACTGACGGAAATGCCTATATCAACACAGGAGGTGATCCTGATCAAGAATATATATACTTTATAGGGTCGGAGATGTCTCCTTCACTGCGTTGCACACTTTTGACCAAAATTGTAATACCCTCTGCAAGGGTATAAGAAGAAAGGAGAGCTTCCTTCGGAAGGAGCCGAAGTTAATATACCCTTGCAGCTAAAACCGGATATAGTTGGCCGATCCTTATGATTACATCATAATAAAACCAATTAATTAAAATAAAAAATTTAAAAATAAGTCCCAAGCTTCTATCTTCAAAAATACGAAAGTTGACATTTCTACCAAATACCATTTCCGATCGTTCAGTTATATGACAGCTTTAAGATATAGTCGGCCCATCCTTATGAAATTTGGTAGGTTGGATCAACTGACCAAATCTGTATAATCTGTACCAAGTTCCAGCTTTCTATCTTCAAAAACACAAAAGTTTGAACACTTCCGATCGTTCAGTTGTATGGCAGCTATAGGATATAGACGACCGATCCCTGTCGCTCCGACTTATATACTGCGTGCAAAGGAAAAAATGGTGGGTGCAAAGATTCAAGTCGATAGCTTTAAAACTGAGAGACTAGTTTGCGTAGAAAAAGACAGACGGACAGACGGACGGACGGAGAGACGGACATGCTTATATCAACTCAGGAAGTGATCCTGATAAAGAATATTTATACTTTATAGGGTCAGAGGCTAATGTGAAGCCAACCGAGGCAGCCATATCACTATAGGAAATATGACCACTTTTTCTGGACAAAAATAATATCTCAAGATCGAAACAAGATATTTAAGTTCTGATTTTTGATTTGAGTTCACATTGTCAATAGATTTAAGATTTAAAAAAAAATTTGGGCGTGGCACCGCCCACTTTTTAAGAAACACATTCTAACTCAAAAACTAAGCAAGATATTTAGATTTTAATTTTTGATTTGAGTTAATATGGTCAAAAGAACTCAGATTAAAAAAAATGGGGGCGTGGCGTCCTATTTAAAAATAACAAACTAACTGTAGAACTAAGCAAGATATTTTAATTTGGTTCTTTTTTAGTGTTTTATAAAGCCATAGTCTTCTTTTGAAAAAGTAGGTAAGGTTTTTTTTTTTTTTTATTAAAAAATTTTTATTTTTTGTTAAATTTAAATCGGTTTTTCACTAGTCTCACAGCTAACAGATTCACATTCAAGGTTTTGAGGTTGCCTCCTTAAATTATGAATTTCTTCGAAAGCGCATATTTACATTTCACTCATATGAAGAAAATTAAACAATCTACAACATGGACTAAATTACAATGTATGACTCGGTCGGACTTAGTTTAAATCTCTTTTTAAAAATGTGATTTAAATTTAAAAATTTCTCTTGCTAGACTACTTACATTTTCACTTTATTAAATAGACGACACAAGTTTTTTGTACACTTCACATACAAAAACACATAATACAAACCACATTAAAAAGTATTCATTTCAAAACTTTTGATTTTGTCCATAAAATTTTCAGTATTGGCGTTTTTAAAATCGCACCAAAAAAATCGTAAATTCTAAGCTCATGTAAATGTTAACATCAACAGATGTTTTTAACAGCTGATTTCTTCGCAGTGGCGCCATCTATGAAAATTTCTGGTATGCAACATTAAAAATTAATCTATTGTGAATGATATGCAGTTAAAATTATTTAAATCCTTTAACTTTCAAAAAACGGTTTTTGGCCAGAAAAAGTGGTAAAATTTCCTATAGTCCATATGAACGAAGTGGTGATTAATACATAAACCGCAATGTTGAGGCTATCCAATAAAAATGTTTGAAAAATATATACTGGTTTTTTTATAACGATTTGAAATGCAAATCTTTCGTGGGCAACCCTGTATATGTAGAAAAATTCCCAAATTCCTTTCCGTTTTTATATTTTTGGGTCAGAGGGTAACAGAGGTCAATTTTGGTCAAAAATGTGAACGCATACATCTTCTATAAAATATATATTCTTGAATTGGATCACCTCCTGAGTTGATATAACCATGTACGTCTGTCTTTTTCTTTCTCTACACTTTTACTACACAAGCTAGTCTCTCAGTTTTAAAGCTATCGACTTGAAATTTTGTACACACCTTTCTTTCTTTGCACGCAGTCTATAAGTAGGAACTGATTGATCGGAATTGCCATTACTTTAATATTTATTGAGCTATTTTTTTTTTTTTTTAATAATACATGATGCCAAATTTTATAAGGATTGGCCAACTATAGCTGTTATAAGAATGAACGATCGGAAATTACTAAGCTTTAGGTTTTTTGAAGAAAAAACCTTAGGACTTGTTTTAAATTTGGTATTCTAAGAAATTGGTTTTATAATAAAATTCTCATATGGATCAGCCAACTATATCCGATTTTTGTGACATATGTATATCCGATCTTAACTGCAAAAGTATACCAACTTCGGCTCTTCCCGAAGTCAGCTTTCTTTTCTTTTTTCCCAGGTACACGTAAAGTACAAGGGTACATTTTATTCTTGTGACTGAATTTTACATAGACAACGAAAAATCTCCGACCCTATATGGTATGTATCGGTATAGGCATGTTCGACTGTATGTATGAAGGCGGGAATCTCAGAGATAGGAACTTTAAGAAATAGAGCTATAGGATTGGCATGGAAACTCCTACTTATATTGCCCAGTTTAAGTTTGTTTCAAATGTTTGCTACCCTTTATTATTTATTGGAGACATAACTAAATATATGTTATGTTGCATTTTATGGCGCTTGGCCGAAAAAACAACCGGAGCCCCCCTACGTTACTTCTACCGATTCAGTAGGGAAGCAGAATAATTGTCCGATTGAGCTGAATTTTGATTTACAGGTAAGAATAATTATTGGAATAGTTTAACATCGAAACATTTTCACAAAAACTTGTGTGAACAGGCGTTACATCGAAATTTTCGCTTTGACGAACGGGAGGGTACTTGAAAAAAAAACTTGATTCACATGACTACAATATACCCTTGTATTTATGGGTATACCCTTTATACCCATGAACACCCTTTTATTTTATACCTTTTATACGCTACGAGTACCGGGTATAAAAATTCCAAAAACAACAATCTTATGAAATTTCCGATCAACTGACATCGGACTTTCCGACAAAGAAAAGAAGAATGTGTGCAAAGTTTAAGATCGATAGGTTTAGAGACTAGTTTACATATCAACAGACCAAAGAACATGCTTATATGTATCAACTCAGGAGGTGATAATGAGGGATATAAAAAAGGAACACAACGGGCGCTGGTGTTATTTAAGCCCTGGAGAAGATTGTCGGATTAGGTTTAATTTTGTGTATTTTCTTACCATTGTGACTGGTAATTCTCTTGGGGACCCATTCGGTACTTATCTCTTCCACCCACAATTTAAATACCTCTAGAAGTTTCAATATTTTGTTGCATACTTTTGCGTTTGGCCAAAACGACAGCTACGGCCATAATCTTTTATTTTTTTTACTCTTTTAACCATTGAAAAAGTTTTGCATCAAAACTTTTTCCAAAAACATTAACGAATTGCTTCTTGAACGCGATTTAATTTTAGAGACGGGAGTGGGCGTGGAAACACACCAAACTTGGTTGCCAAACTTGGTCAAGCTCCAAATCGAACAGCTTTATCTCGTTTGGTCTTTGAGATCCACGCGTTCAAAATTTTATCCCGTTTGGTATAATAATGGTATAATAATAAATTTAATAAATCAAAATAACCAATAAATCAAAAAAATGGTAGTGGCCATTTGGGATGAAAAAATAGCTGTAATTTTCAGAGAAATTATATAAACAGCAAATTTTGGATATAGTTGGCCGAAACTTGTTAGAATTTCATAATAGTATTTAATTTCATAATAAAAATTTTAAAAAAAGTCTTAAGCTTAAATCTCAAGCTTCTATCTACAAAAATGCGAAAGTTGTTGGTTTTACCAAATATCCTATCCGATTGTTCATTTATATGGGATATAGACGGCCTATAGACGGTTATAGACCTATGGGATATAGATGCCCGATCCTTGTGAAATTTTGTAGGTCGAATTAATTGACAAAAAATATGTTGTTAATTATTTTGGGGGCAAAACGCACACATGTTTAAAATTTGAGTGTATGCGTAGCAGAGAAAAACAATAAGAGCAGAGCATTGTGTATTTTATTTTAAAGAAAGCTTTGATAGCAACAGTTCTTAAAGAAATGAAAAACAACGGTTCCCCATCTATATATTCTATGGAGAAAACATTTTCCAACCAAATTTCTGAGAAAATTTTTCTCAGTGGAAACATTTTGATTTTTAAATGTGGGCTGTCAAATAAGAGAAAATGAGAGAGCTTTACCGCAGCGCTACGCCAGAATTCCCTACCCCACTCGTGCTATGGAAAATGAGAGTTGAGAAAAATGTTGAAAAATGAGAGAAAAATGTTTCCACTGCTCTAAAAACACCAAAATTATGATATTTCCGATCAATCAGTTATATGGCAACTATAGGATGTATTCGGCCGTTCCGACTTAAGTTCTGCGTGCAAAGGAAAGAAGGGTGTGTGCAAAGTCGATAGCTTGAAAACTGAGAGACAAGTTCGCGTATAAACAGACGGACATGCTTATATTCACTCAGGAGGTGATCCTGACTTAGCATATACATACATACTGTTAGGGCCGGAGATATCTCCTACACTGCGTTGCCCACTTTTGACCAAAATTATAGTACTGTCTGAAAGGATTTGAAAATAACTGAGCTGTTTAGTTTAGCATATTTGCTTTGTGTTTATTGAAGATTATGGGAAAAGCCATGGTGGTCGTGTTGAGCGTGTCTTTAAATGTAAAATTTTTTGTTGATATACAGGGTGCGCCATCTAGACAGTACCTTTTTTGAAATTTTTATTAACTCCGCCATTTTTCAGCCTATTTTGACAAGCCAGCCAGATTCTGAAACGACAGCCTATGCCCTTTTAGACATGGATCGACTCACAGCAAAAAATCGGGCTGAAATTGTAGCGCTGTACATCGAAAGCAATCGTTTAATTGTGAAAACTGTTTGTCCGGAAATGCGTAAACACGGTCTGACGAGCTTCTATTTTCAACAAGACAGCGCACCTTGTAACACCGCATGAAGTTTTTTCAGAGCAAGTTCCCGGGACGCGTTGTGTCAAAAAAGTGTGATTTGGAGTGGCCTCCTCGTTTACCGGATTTGACGGCACCGGACTTTTTTCTGTGGGGCTACTTGAAGAGTAAGGTGTATGTCAGCAAACCGAAGACTATTGAACAACTAAAAGATAATATCAAAGCGGAAATTGCTGCTATTGCGCCCAAAATGTTGTCAAATACAATGCGAAATGCCCAAAAAAGGGCCGCTTTTTGTGTTTCTAATGAAGGCGGTCATTTGATCGATATTGTATACTGAGGGAATTGTCAATAAATGGCATTCTATACCCTAAATGAATCTTGTTTATTTTCCAAAAAGGACTAAAAACCACCCATTTTCCAAAATGGGCTAAAAAACCCTGTATTAAAGAATGCACAAGTTTACCCAATCGTTTTTTTTTTGCATCTATTTAATGTAGTTGTCCTATTTGAACAATTTATAACTTATCTGGCTGTCAGAAATTCAAAATCTGCTCACAATTATCAAGTGAATCGCGAACGCGACAAAATTGCATAGTCTCACAGCTTCATATAGCTTCGAGAAAATTAATTTTAGCTAACTTCAGTTGTTAATCTGTCCGATTGTTTTTTTAATAAGACTATATAGAAATCGAAAGATAAATCTTAAGTTTTGTCACAAACGTTAAATTATAAATCTTAAGTTAAATTTCTGAACGCAATCATAATATTTGACATTAGATTTGACAACCACATTGTGAAATTCGATTAAGCTGATCGCGATTAAGCGTTGATTGGGCTTCGGAGGGAAGCTGATGTTTACTTTTGATTTTGATTTGTATATGGGGAACCGAGGTCGGACCTCAGAGGCAAAGAGAAAGCCGTAGGCAAATGCAGAGTTTGAAAAGCCATAAGTGGCCTGGATTTATGGGTTGGATAACTTACATATATTAATCTATCTATCTTCTTCTTCTTCTATATATATAAAAGAAAGTCGTGTTATATGTTACACCACTTATAAATCAAGAACGGAAGAACAGATTTGAGTGAAAATTGGTAGGGAGGTAGCTTAGAGAGTTCGACAGCGCGAATTATACTCCACCGAACTATACTCCACTTATAGTAATGAATAAAAGTAAGTAGGCTGTGAACGTGACGTATCATATTTTTATGTACGATATTATGTATTTATACTGTTATCTAGATGTATAAAGGTAATGAAAAGGCGCGTGTAAGCATGGCGCAGTTACGTGAATCACAATCGAAAGATGCACAAGAAAATGTCAAATGAAAATGTCAAATGTCAAAATGTCAGCAGCTAGGCTTGAGCGAACACGATTGAGAGTTAGGCAGTCGCGTTCTGCAGCAATCGATTTGATTCGGATGTTTAATTTATAATGCCGCGACCAAGACGATCGAATCTTTCCCGACAAAGCCATAATGCAAGAAGAATACAAAATACTGCAAACGAAAGCGGTGATATGCAATTGGGCCAATTTTAGTCATCAAACAGTCAATTCAAGAGCTGCGCGAGATAGAAGAATACGAGATCAGGAGAACAAATTTATAAAGGTAATGAAAAGGCGCGTGTAAGCATGGCGCAGTTACGTGAATCACAATCGAAAGATGCACGAGATGAACATAATCAACAAAGGCCACTTTTCAAAGAAGAGAAGCGCACAGAATTATAGTTAGAAGAAGAATTAACTAACAACGGCAACAAGTTTATCGAGGATTCACATCTGGGCAATTTCTTCGACTAGCATTCCAGTAAGAGCCTGATGTTGAAAATTCTGCTTATTCCAAAGTGATTATTGTGAACATTCAAAGTGAAAGTTCCAAAGTGAACATTCCTTATTACGCTTCTTCCTGTCGAGTTACGATTAAAAAAAATGGCAACGCATTGGCCATTGCATCTTCTGGCGTTGCAGCAACCTTATTAGATGGAGGCATAACAGCTCATTCAGCACTTAAGCTGTCATTGAACATTCAAAATAATCCAGATGCAGTGTGCAACATTAAAACAATCGTCTATGGGCATAGCGCCCATATTTTGGATGAATGCACTATAGGACGTAAAAATTCGCTTGGGGAATTGGATTGGTCAATTAGGGATATAAGGAACAATGATAAACTATTTTACGGCCCTTTGTTACTCCTTTCAGGTGTTCACGGTTAACGTACGCTGATGAATTCAATGCTTGCTTAAAATCATCGCAACTGTGGCGTAATGTTGAAAAAGAACTGACCAAGAATATGCGCTATCAAATGCTTCAGGATTCATCCTTTCTCTAAACAACTGTTAGATATTGGCGAGGGGAATTTTGCTGTACGTGAAATTATTGGATGTACTTGAAATACTGAAAAACATTTATTAACCAAAATAAATGAAGAAAAAACAGCTAGCCCTTATAGAAAACAAAAAAGGGCAAAACAACGTGTGCCGGGGTCGCTAGTAACCTTATAAAGATTATAAAGTACATAGATGGGACATCAGGGCCCAAAACGGTCAACTTTTTTCGTCGAGCTTGTTTATTTATATAAACGGTAAAGATAGAATAGAGTTGTATGTGGTGGTATAAATTTGTGTTCTTTAGGAATTGTAGTAATATTAAAATGTTTGGTGGTGTGGGGTTTGAAAGTGCTTCCAGTGGGTTGGTGTTTTAAAACATTTGTTGTCTTTGGATGTTAAGCGCATTGCAGGTGGAAAGTGAGTGTGTTATTGTTACAGTATCGTTGCAGGAAGGGCAAGTGTTGTTGGGGTTTGGATCAATGTAGTGTGTGTGGGTTAATTTGGTGTGTCCAAGTCTGAGTCTTGTTATTTTTATTTGGTCAAGACGTGAGATGGCAGAGTGGTTGTTTTTGGGGATGTGGAGCTGTTGGGTTGGAGTTGATTACTTGATTGGTACCGGGTTGATGTCTTCGTTGATGATAGTGTTTTTTCTTGGAGAGTGCTTATTATATATTTTTGTGTGTCTTTTGTGTTTAGATTTTCAATCGTTAGAAGTGGTTGCGTGGTTGCGTTTTTGGCTAGGGTGTTCGCCAGTTCGTTACCTGGAATACCGGGTATCCAAAGTAGTTTGAATCTAGTTTTGAATTTTTGGAGCAGATTACGTGCGTGTGAGGTGTAGTGTTAGCTTTTGTTCGGGTTTTTTATTGCATCGATTGCAGAGAGGGAGTCGGAGCATATGCAAAATTGTCCTCTTTTATTTTTTAGTAGTTCGATTCCCTCTACTATTGCTAGAAGCTCGGAGGAGAATACTGAGGAGTAGTGTGGCAGAAGGCTTATTTTTATAGCTTCTGTTTCGTTCGTCATTGCGAGACTGGTAATTGAGTTTACGTGAGATCCATCTGTGTAAATGTAGGTGAATTTGTGATTGTCTTTGGTCTTGATTTCTGTGAATAGTGTCCGAAAAGATTGTGGTGTTGTGTTTTTTTGTTGTACGTGCTTAATGATGTGTCAATTTTTAAAATATCAGTGTTGTGGTCTGTGAGTGTTGATTAGTCAGCTTAAGGGGGAGTTTGTGTGCTTCGGAGTTTTCTATAATGCGGTCAATTGTTGATTTGTATTGTGATCGCTTTGGAGGTCGGTATGATTTAAGGATTTTTATAAATGGGGAGTTTTTGGCATCGATCAAGGATTTAATTATTTTTGTTGTTATGAGGTCACGTCTGTCTTCTAGAGTGTCTGCGCGTGCTTCTTACAAGATGTTGTTAATAGATGTAGTTCGAAGTGTGCCAAGAGCAGTTCTGAAAGCGGTGTTTATTGTTGCTTTTGCCATCCGTAGGTTTATTTGTGGGCAATATCCGTAGATTGGGAGACCATAGTCTGCTTTTGCGGTGATAGTTGCTTTTGAGATGTTAAGAAGTGTGGATGTGTTGCAGTTCAGTTTTGGGCTTGAGAGGCATTTTATTATGTTTATTGATTGTTTGATGTTGTGTGAGAGTTGTTCTGTGTGCGTTTTCCACCTGTTTTTGTTATGTGTATTACGCCGTTACGTTATATGCCGAGTATTTTAAGGGATGTTAAGTTTTGTATTTGTATGTTACCAGATAGGTTGCAGTTGCAGTTGTGTTTTCTGCAAACGTGCAAGTGTTTGCATTTTGTGGTTGAAAGTTGGGCGCCTGAGTATTCGGTCCAATCTAGTATGGTAGTAATAATGAGGTTGAGATTTGTTTTTATATTTTTTCTGTTTCTTAGCTTTACAATCAAGTGAAAGTCATCCGCATATGCGCTTAGATTAATATTGCGATGAAGGGTGAGTTTTTCTGCGAGTTTGTTGCATGCTATAACAAAGAGGATCAGGGAGAGTGGAGAGCCTTGAGGTATGCCGTTTTGGATGGAATGAAAAGAAGAAAGGTCGAAGTCGATACGTACTATTATTTTTCTATTTGTCATATAATTTTTTATGTAGTTGGTTATTTTTGGTCCTGTTTTCCAAATGGCAAGTTGGTTGAGTATGGAGTGGATTCGAATTCTGTCGAAGGCTTTCGCAAAATCTAGGGATATGATGGAAGTGTGGTTTCCTCTTGAGATAGCTCTTGCTAATAGATGGTCTAGGAGCAGTAGACTGTCCATAGCTGACTTACCTTTTCGGAAACCAGTTTGGCTGTTTTGGATGAGTTTGTCGTTTAATACAAACCACCACAGTCGTTTGGCAATAATTTTGTCCAGAATTTTTGAAAGGCATGAGTTTAGTGAGATTGGACGGTATGAGTTTAGGTTGGTTTGTCTGAGTTTGGTTTTAAAATTGGTACTATTAGGCAATTTTTGTAGGTTTGTGGGATATAGCTGTTGAGGATTGAGTTTTGTAGGCTTATAATTCTATTTTTTGTTGTATTATCTATGTTTTTGATCATTGCGTAGTTAATTCTCTACAGTCCGGGTGTATTTCCTTTTAGTGTGCTTAATGCTGCTGAGAATTCTATTGAAGTTATGGGCTTTTGTATTTCTTTTGCTCTTTTGCAAGGAGTGTATGATAGGTTGTGTGAGTTACTGATTGAAGTTTGTTTTTGGTTTATGAATGTTGTGTTGAAGTTTGTGTCGGATAAAATTTTTGAAAAATTTTTACAAAATAAATCTGCGATTTCTAATTTTTGGGTGGTGTTTTGATTTGTGGTTGTGTTAAATATGCAGTGTATGTGTTTTTGCGGGTTGAGTCCGCAAAAGCGTCGGATGTTACTCCAGATTGTTTTTGGCGGTGTTTCGGGTGAGATTAGTGTAGTAAAATTGTTTATACTTCGTTTTTATACCCTTGCAGAGGGTATTATAATTTTGTCCAAAAGTGTGCAACGCAGTGAAGGAGACATCTCCGACCCTATAAAGTATATATATTCTTGATCAGGATCACCTCCTGAGTTGATATGAGCATGTCCGTTTGTCCGTCTGTCTGTCTGTCCGTCTGTCTTTCTGTTTCTACGCGAACTAGTCTCTCAGTTTTGAAGCTATCGTCTTGAAACTTTGCACACACCCTTCTTTCCTTTGCACGCAGTATATAAGTCGGAACGGATCCTATAGCTGCCATATAACTGATTGATCGGAAATGGTATAACTTTGGTGTTTTTAGAGTTAGAGAGTTCAAATTTTACAGCTATTTTTGGCAAAACATTACGACATGCCAAATTTCATAAGGATCGGCCGACTATATCTTATAGCTGCCATATAACTGAACGATCGAAAATGACCCAACTTTCGTCTTTTTGAAACTTAATACAGATTATATTTTTGGCCAGTTGATCCATCCTACCGAATTTCATTAGGATCGGCCGACTATATCCTATAGCTGCCATATAACTGAACGATCGGAAATGGTATTTGGTAGAAATATCAACTTTTTTATTTTTGAAGATAGAAGCTTGAGAGTGTGAGTGTGTCTGGGGTATTGCCTTATGGGCGCTGGAGAGGATGATTGTGTGAATTGTTGCGGCTTCCTTGTTTATGTTTGTGCTTGGTTTTCTTGCAGAATTTTAGCCAGTTTGCTTTGTCGGTTAAAAATGATGGCTTGCGAGGAGTGACACGAAGGCTCGTTCTGTTAAAGGTGAAAAGTTTGATTATTATGGGGAAGTGATCGCTGCCAAAAAGATTATCTTCGGTGTGCCAAGAGCTGTCGATTTGGAGAATTGGGCTGCCGAGTGTTAGGTCGACGTTTGTTAGTGTGTTTTGTGTGCTAAAGTGAGTAGGTGACATTTCGTTTAGTAGTATGTAGCTGGATTGAGTTATGAATTTCTCTAATGTTTTTCCTCTTGCGTTGTTTTTAGTTTTTATGCCAACCGTTAAAGTCGCCAGTGATCAAGGTGGGTATATGTGAGGTGTCTAGTACGGCCTGAAGGTTTTGCAGTGAGAATGATTTGTTAGGAGCTATGTATGCTGAGATAATTCTAAATTTAAGTTTGGAGTTCAGTTCTATGCATACTGCATCAAAATCATCGCTAAGGATTATCTCTCGAGCTTGTAGTGACTTGTGGGCTAGGAGACCTACGCCACCGTGGGAAGATGAGGTGTTTTTTGAAATAAGTGTGTAATTTATGGGTATGGGAATGTTATTAGTAAACACTAACATTATTAACACTAAATAACATTATTAGATGTTATAAGTGGTGCATGTTTTTTAATGATTGTTTGAAGCTCGCAGTAGTTGTTTAGAGTCGTTTTAATAATTAGTGGTTTGTTGTTGATGAGGTGTTAGTTGGTTACTATGGGTACTTTTTTCTTTTATAACTGCTGCTACAAGTGTTAAGTGCTTTCAGAATCGCTCATGTTACTGTGTTTTTTTTTTTTTTGTGTTTACTTTTTGGTTGGATAGTTTTGGTATGTTTTAGGTCGGTCGCTAGTTTCTTATTTTTGTCCTTTTGAAAAATTCGTGTTCTTAGTTTTAACCAGCAAGTAACCCGCTCGAGTATTTTTGCATGAATCCACTTCTCCTCCGCATGCAAAATCTATGGCTTTTTTAATTATGAAGGGTGAAACATGTTCGAAAGACTTATTGTCAGTTCTGGGTCCTTTCGCATGCTGTGTTGTCTTTTGAAGTGTTGGGGAGGTCGATATCCATGTTGGAGACATAAGTATTTTGGTGAGCGGTGAGGTTTGTGGTGTTGTGATGTTTGCAATTGGAGTAGGTGTGGGATGGTCATTAGGGAGGTCATGATATGATGTTTGTTTTCTTTGATGTTGTATCTGTGATGTCGGCGGTCGGTGTCGGTGTGATGTCTTTATTTTGGTTTGTGTATTGAGGAGTGGGTGTTGTTCTTTTGTTTGTTGTTGTTTAGTTGTTGTTTGTGCTGTTTAGATACAATAGATGCAAAGCTGGTGCTGAGCTGTTGGTTGCGACGAGAGTAGTAAAATTCTAATGCTTTTTGCATAGTTTTTATTGTTATCAGTTATTTTTGTTTTATAAATGATGGGCAACTGCGGTCTAGTAGGCTATGTTTTGTATATGCATCAAAAGGTTTTTGCAGTTAATGCAGTTTTTTTCGTTGTTGCTGGGCGTTATATGGGCGTGGACGAACTTTTTCGTAGCCAACGTTTAGAGATTCTGGGAGTGTATGGGTTTGGAAAGTGATTATAATTAATCCAGCTTCTACCAATGATTGGTTTTGCTTTTTTAGAATTTTGCGAACTTCAGTGACTTTTTCTGTTTTTAATTCGTTGAGTATTTCTGTTTCGTATATGTTTCGTAATTCATTACAGTATATGACGCCCTTAGAGAAGCTTAGAGTTTTGTGTTCGGTAGCTTTTACTACCATGTCTGTAATGTTTTGCAGTCTAAGTAACTTATTTGCCTGTAAGGTGTTCTTAGTTTTAACCAGCAAGTAACCCGCTCGAGTATTTTTGCATGACTTTGCCGGGGTCGCTAGTATTTTCTAAATAACAGAAAAAATTTTTAAAATCTTTGATGGGCTAAACATCAGGGACGGATTTATGTTTTTTATTAGTGTAGGTCACTTTATTTCCGCCGCCCCATGGGTTATATGTACTTACATACCTTTCTAAAATAATAATTTTCCATTTTCGTAAAGAAGGCCTTACAGATAAATAAAATTAGAATTAATTAAATAAAAATCAAGATATACAATTTTTTTGAGGTCCTTTTTAGTTGCAAAATCATTAATAAAATCATCATAGTTTATGGTGTTCATTATTTCGGCATCTAACATATGTAGAGAAGAGCTAGAGAATTCATTTTTTCTTGAAACAATGAACCCCTTTGATAATTCTTTACGCGTTTTAAACACGAAGAACTCCTTTCCCCAAATCAATTTGTAGCAGGAGTGGAAAGTGCAATGCGGAGACCTTTATCGAAGTTAGGGTATACATTAGTCAGACTTTGATTCCTCAAAAAAGTTGAGAGACTGAGTGAGTTTGATTCAGGCTTTACTGCACACATTCTTGAAACAAATCGTCCTCTAAATCATTGGTATAATATTTAACGAGAGACTGAGCTTTTTCTGTCACTGTTTTTGATGAAAGTACAGTAACTTTGTTAAAAATGAAAATTTGTCTTTAAAGTTTAAGTAGGCATAGTGCCTTCTCTGTATTTCAAATCTCAGTCTATCAAGAATGAATATTTGTTATTTTTTTATAGTGTGAGATAAACTAATCTCATTTAACACAAAGTTTTCTGCTATTATAAACTCTACTAGAGATCCATAGAGATTAGATACCGTCAATACATCTATAGATGAGCTCTGAATCTGAATGCTCA
The DNA here is from genome assembly GCF_030179905.1 of Drosophila bipectinata. Lineage (NCBI taxonomy): Eukaryota > Metazoa > Arthropoda > Insecta > Diptera > Drosophilidae > Drosophila > Drosophila bipectinata. The sequence goes on along the minus strand of NC_091740.1, from coordinate 12,418,953 downwards.
CTTTAATTAAAGTTTCCAAAATAACATTCCAAAATAAGACCATTAACGCAGTTTCTAGTTTTTCTAATTTAATGCGAATTCCCCTTGCCTAAATTCGCGGGACCGGTTTCTCTGTACTATCATTTTCAATAATTTTTAAAACTGTAATTACTTCATCCCACGAATGTTTTAGACTTTTACAGGCATCTGCTCTAATCGAGTAAGGTTCACTTTCTCTTCCTCTTCCTATCTCATTCATTAATTTTTTCCAACGTTCAGTTGACTTCACGAAGAAAGTATATACCTCCTCAAGCAACATAAAAAAGTGGCAGGCCTCTGTACAATACTCAGCGGCCGAGGTTGGCATGAAACATATCTTGAGCCTTGTGTCCTTCAGAAGGCAAGAATTTAATAAATATCTCACATGGTGCTCCATTATCTGAAACATATCGAATCACAAGTGTTAGCTGATATAAATCTAAATCAAAATGTGCTACATCTGTTTTTTTCTTCGCTTTTTTTATCTCATCACTGATGTATATTAGTACTTTTTCAGCCATTAAATAAATTAATTCGTCGCAGAAAGTTTTTGAAAGGTAGCTAGTTGTTCCAGATCCCAGGTTTGCAATGGATCAAACTCTGCTATTAATTCTAGAATCATAATTTAATTTCCACTGTACAGGTCACCAAATTTTTTATTACTTCCTCTAAAAGCGAGACCTCTAGAAGCTAATCCTTTTATTACAGTTACAATACTCTTTAAAATGTCCTAGCTCTTAAAGCGAGAATGCAGCGAGAATTTATGATTTTCAGTGTTGATTTATGTGTTTGTGATAAGCTACTCGAACTTCTGCATTCTTCCAATCATTGAACCCTTCCCCGTCAAACTGTGTTGTGTTCTCAATAGATCCAAAGGCCAGCAAGGTCCATAGAATACGGAGCCTTTGCTTTTCTAATAGACGAGCCAATTTTTTTTTTTAATTTCATATTTCTTCATTTTTCTGTAAAATATATTTTTTGGTAAATAACGGCGATGATCGGAATACATTCTTGCATTTTTTGTGAAGTTTCAGGTTTTGTTTTGCTCGAAACCATTTCTTGCAATAATATCTCTTGTTAAATCGTTTATCCCCCAGAAGACTGGATCTCTGTTTAGTTTTATGGTTGATTCAATTTAAATTAACGTCGCAAATGTATCCATTTCTTTGCTGTCTGAATGTATATTACTGCCACTTGTTGAAGGTTTTTGGAAGTTAGAATCAGAAGGTTGAGCAGGTTTTACTGAATGCAACTGATCTGTCTAATTACGGTGGTCGCTCATCGCCTCAATCGAAATAGAACCTTTTAAATATATATTTTATATATGTGCAATACGTAAGTCCTCGCTGCTGTTTTCACTTTTAAAAAAGTTTTTTTTTCTGGTCATCTGAAGTGCAAGTTCTTTTTCATCTTTTCTTATTTTTGCATTTTTCCTGTATTCAGCGATACTAAGTTTCTTCCTTCCATCGCTCATATTTTAAATATAAGTACATTGTATTAATTGCAGTGTACGACTAAAAAAAATTGGAGGAACTTTAAAAGAGACCTAGTAGGAATGTCATTTTCTTGTGTAAAAATTGTTTCCTTTTTGTTTTAATTAATTAAAGATCTATTTTTTTCAAAAGCTACAACATTTAACTATTAAAAAACGTCGGAAATTTTGAAATCGGCCTAAATTACGCGTTAAGGCATTTTTACAGAAAACCATAAGAAAATCAGTGGACGTGTTTGACTTTTATCCTCTTAAATCAAGTGACCGTCCTTTGAAATCTGTCACCCCTCGGCTTATTTATAAATCCAGGACTGTTAAACATGCAACACTAGATGAGATACCTCATGCTTATCGGGTAAGGCGAATTACGAACAATATGTTTGAAGTAGTTTTGAAGGCACCGGAACGTAGAAAAAAGACTTTGCTGTGACTACCGTTTTATGAATCATAAGGATTTTTTTTTTTTTTTATTAATAGCTTTGCTTTTATTTATTGAATCTACTGTTAATTTTGAGACGAACAATAAGTTGACGAATCTTATCATTCAAATTTAACTAACAGTATACTAAGAAGGCATTCTGGTTGCGCGTCCCTCAGGTCGGTCGCTGGGTGGGTAAGTTATTGCGACGAAGGCGTCATTGCTTGCTTAACCTTGTTAGACCTCTCGCCAGGTGGTTAGGGTGCACCGATAGCTTGGTTAAGAACTTTACCTTCTGTTCTGCGATCACTTCTTTGACTGGTAGAATGTTTAAGTCGCGGTGTATGTTTTCGTTGCGAACGTACCACGGTACCCCGGTGATTGTTCTCAAGATCTTCGACTGAACTCTCTGAACTATGTCAATGTTGCTATTGCTGGCGTTCCCCCATAACTGGGAGCCGTACATCCATATAGGTTTTAGTACCGAGTTGTACAGCAGGACTTTATATTCAAGGCTTAGAGGTGACCGAGCGTTGATAAGCCAATGGAGGCTGCTAGCTTTTAGCTTAAGGTGTGTGGCTTCAATGTGCCGGCCCCATGTGAGTCTTCTGTCGAGATGTACTCCTAGGTATGCTACTTCGTTTGCTTGTGGGAGTAGAGTGTTCTTTAATGTAATCGGCGGGCAATTTTGCCTGTTCAGAGTGAACGTAACGTGCTTGCATTTTAGTTCGTTCACTTTAATTCGACAATCTGATAGCCTTTTTTCAACATCGACCATTTTTAGAGCTAGCTGTGCAGTTGCTTGAATCGGACATTTTGAGCGGCTAAGAATAACTGTGTCATCGGGAAACGTAGATGTTGTTAGTAGTGTGCTTCTGGGGATGTCTGCTGTGTAGAGGACATATAGTATTGGCCCTAGCACGCTACCTTGAGGAACTCCAGCTCCAACAGTGCAATCATCAGATATAGCAGTGTTGCACCTCACGACAAATTTTCTGTCGTAAGGGTAAGACTCCAAAATCTTGTGGGTGCTGTAGGGGAGCATTGTCTTGATCTTGTACATTAGACCTTCCAGCCAGACTCTATCGAATGCTTGAGAGACATCTAAAAATATGGCAGTACAGTACTCGGTTTTTCGAACGCGTTCCGAATTTCGGATGTTATCCGGTTGACCTGCTCAATTGTTCCATGCTTTCCTCGAAACCCAAATTGGTGTGACGGGATTCCTTCCTGGATTCTCAGGTATGTGTTTATCCGAGTCATTAGGCATTTTTCAAAGAGTTTAGATAGGCAAGAGAGTAGGCTTATAGGTCTATATGACATGGGGATAGTGTGGTCTTTCCCCGGCTTTGCTATCATTATTATAATTGACTTTTTCCATCTCGCTGGAAAGTGGCCAAGTTTTCCGATGGCATTAAATAGCGCAGTATGGGAGCTCAATGATCATTTTGGGAGTTATGAGGTCGCAGCCCGGGAATTTTTTCGGATTCAGTTGTCTTTTGATGGTGTTAACGATTTCGTTTGGGCGAAACTCAATCGGCCCATGTTGAGGCTGGGGCTCATCTGATAGAGCCGGCAAAGTAAACCCATTGGTGGCAGGATTTGGTTGGAAGACATTTTTAAGGTGTTTGGCAAACGTGCTGGCCCTGTCTGCGTCGCTGCGCGCCTACCAGCCTGTGGAATTTCTAATAGGCATCACGGTTTCTTTCGGTGAGCTCAGAGTTGGGTGAGCTCTCCATAGTGAGTGTTTTGTACTGTTAGTTGACAATTGCTCTATGTAGCGGCGGTGGACATACGTTTCTTCTTGCTGTAGAGCTTGATCAAGTTGACGTGAGGCATGTTTTAATCTTTGCTTGCGATCTTTGCGATCTGTGACATTGCCATTCTCGACGTAAGCGTCGCTTTTCGAGGACGAGCTGTTCGATTTGTAGATTTGTCTTCTTTTGAATGCATTGTGTGTATATAGTTTGAGGTGTTGAAACTCGAGCTGCAGAGACGAGTACAGACTCCAGCGAATAACCAAAACTGTCTACGTTGGCTTCGTCGCTGAGGTGAGGACTCAGCTCAATGTGTGAGCTGATGTACTTCCTGTACTTAACCCAATTGGTTTTATGTAAGGTCAGTTTTGATGATTGATCCCATGTTTCTGGGTGTTGGAGAAGAGTAAAACGGAAAGGCGAGTGATCAGATGAAAGATCCGAAAGGCATTTTTAGGAATGTTTTTGGTAATCGCAAGGTCAATTAAATCGGGAAGTTTCTTTGGGTCTGCCGGCCAGTATGTTGGTGTGCCAGAAGAAGCATAGTCTAGCTTGTTCTTAGCTTTGATAATTGCATTATAGAGCTGCTTTCCTTTTGGGGTCACGAGACGAGATCCCCAGTGTGTGTGCTTGGCATTGTAGTCTCCTGCTGCTATGAAGTGGTCTCCGAGTGAGTTGAAAAACTGCATAAACTCAACGTCGGCTATGGTGAAGCGTGGGGGGCAGTATACGGCGGCTAGAGTTAATTACTTGCCAGTATTTACGTGTATATTTAGGGATGTAGGTAGGTAGGTAGGTAGGCCTGAAGGTAGTTTTTAGAAAATTTCGTATGATACTGGTGCTTAATACGGCTTCTGATTAAAATTCCAGTCCCGCCGTGTGCTTTACTGTCTGGATGATTTGTTCCATAGAATGAATATCCTCGTAGTTGGAAATTGCATCTTTTTGTAAGATGTGTTTCTGAAAGCAGCATTACGTCGATTTGATTGTCTAGTAGGAATTGCGCTAACTCGAGTTTATGCTGCGAAACGCAGTTATCGTTCCACGTAGACATTTGTAGGGAAGTCATTATTTGGATTGTTGTGAAACCAGCATTTGTATTAATAGATTTTGGTTTCGCATTAGATCTTGCATAGTTGTACGCATAAACGACATGAACTCCGTTAGGCTTTGTTGTAGACTGCATATCATAGCTTCAAAGTTACTATTTGGCTGCTCCGGCGGCTGATGCTGCTAAGCCGTGTTCGGTTCTGGGTGTGCTGATTGCGGCAGTGAGCTTTTTGAGGCTGGGGTAGCCAGTAGCCATTAGGTTAAAGAAAATTAATTTCTGATGAAATTGGTAGACAATGTGTTCAAAAGACTGCAACTAATGACTGACTTTAAAACTCTTAACATGAGAAACAAGTTTTTAGACGTTTCCATAGACACAAAATCTAGGAAATAGAATACTTATTTTGGCAGAATAGTACGACGTACCAAATTTCATCAGGATCGGCCGCCATATCCTTTAGCTGACATATAAATGAACGATCGAAAATGTGTTTTTGAAGGCAGAAAGTTGGAACTTAGTAGAGATTCTATTTTTCTGTTGATCCGGCCTACCAAATTTCATAAGGATCGGTATTATTATTTATATGGTATATGATTAATGGTATTTGATATTTGGTAAAAATACGAGTTTTGGGAACATAAAAGGTTGGAACTTTTTTTTAAATTTTGTATTCCAAAAAATTTGTCTTATTATGAAAATCTAAAATTATTCTATCAAAGGATCGGCTCACTATATGCTTTATTTTCGATATTAATCCGATCTTAACTGCAGGGGTATATCAACATCGACTCCGCCCGAAGTAAGTTTTCCTCTGTTGTCAAGTTTAACTTAAGGATGTAGTCTCATGTTCCGGCCTACTTTTTAGAGGTTATTTCAAAAATTTTTTTTTGTAATAAAAAATAATGCGATCGTTCCCATTTTCACATATGTTTTTATAAGCATCATAAACTATTTGAAAAAATTTTGTTTAATTTATTCTTGTGTAGTTTAATACACTTTATAGCATGCCAAAGTATGCATATAATAAAAAAGGTAGGTCCCTGGCGCAGGTGATTTTGACTGCTAGAGTCATCCGAAACAAAAAATTAGAATAGATTATTGTTTTGTAAGCTTATGGCTCTGTCCCGTACTAGAATGAAATATTTTCATCAATAAACAACAAAATGGCGAACTCACAAAAATAAAAATTTAAAAAAATTTAAAAAATTTATCTTAAATTAATGATAAAAAAAAAACTAATCATTAAAAATAAATGATTCTAGTACGGGACAGAGGTGTTACTTTTTAGAACAACATATCCAAATTTCAGCTAGATCGGTACAATAGAATTTTGTGAATCACCTGCGCCGCACACAAAAATGTCGTTCCGAGAAAAACGCGTTTAAGGTATAGACGCTACCGAGAAACTCATACTTTTCGGTGTAGGCGCGCTCTCGATTATGGGCTGTATCTCTGTCATTATTTGATATTTTTATTTGAAACTTTAACAGTACATTCTTAATAAACAGCACTATCGAAATGTGTGAAAAAAAAAAAATCGATTTTTTCAACCTCACACATGAGACTACATCCTTAAAACAAAAGCGTTCTATATCTTCGTTCAAATCCCTACCTGATTTCAACCTCGAAAAAGAACTTCATGCTCCTGCCTGGTCTGAGCACCGTCTCACTCATAAATTTCCAGTCAAAATCCTTGCTCTGCAGAAACTGCTCCACAGAATAGCAAGGTATTTTCCTGTTGCTACCAAAACTTTCGAAGTTATCTGGGTAAACTGAGTAAATTTTTTACATAGAGTGCTTCTTTTGATGCCATCGCGCTTACTTTAACTTGTCTTAAGGATGTAGTCTCATGTGTGAGGTTGAAAAAATCGGGTTTTTTCACATATTTCGATAGTATTGTTTATTAAGAATGTACTGTTAAAGTTTCAAATAAAAATATCAAATAATGACAGAGATATAGCCCATAATCGAGAGCGCGCCTACACCGAAAAGTATGAGTTTCTCGGTAGCGTCTAGACTTTAAACGCGTTTTTCTCGGAACTACATTTTTGTGTGCGGCGCAGGTGATTCACAAAATTCTATGGTACCGATCTAGCTGAAATTTGGATATGTTGTTCTTAAAAGTAACACCTCTGTCCCGTACTAGAATCATTTATTTTTATTGATTAGTTTTTTTTTTTATCATTAATTTAAGGTAAATTTTTTAAATAAAAAAATTTTTATTTTTGTGAGTTCGCCATTTTGTTGTTTATTGGCGAAAATATTTCATTCTAGTACGGGACAGAGCCATAAGCTTACAAAACAATAATCTATTCTAATTTTTTGTTTCTGATGACTCTAGCAGTCGAAATCACCTGCGTCAGGGACCTAACTTTTTTTTTTATATGCATACTTTGGCATGCTATAATTTATTTATTTATTTCGCCAATGGACAAATCCTTACATGGCTACATAACATAACAACTTACACCTAATAAATAAAACTACAAAATTAACAAAAACTTAATTAATGCCTTAATAACTTGTGTTTTAACACACCCTTATCAGAGCCCCACTCAGTTCGGAGGCTAGGCGGCAAAGAATTAAAATAAGAAAGAGCCCGCTCTATCGGCTCATTTAAGAAATAATTGGCCCTATGACATTTGACCCGAAAGGGGCAAAGGTACGAAGATCCCTTTGAGGAACATTAAAATTAACGAGTCCCAACAAAAAAGGACAATCAATGTTATTAACGATTAAATTATTTAAAAAGGTTAACGCTGCCAGTTTACGCCGATCCTCCAACGTGCAAACGTTCAGAAGAAGGCAACGGCTCTGGTATGAAGGAACAGGATCCTGAAACCTTAGAGGCAGAAGTGCAAATTTTAAAAATTTTTTCTGGAGTCGCTCAATTCTATTGGAACGAACTTTACACTCCGGGTTCCAAATGATTGAGGCATACTCCAGCCTCGACCGAATGAATGCAGCATAGACGCTGAGGCTCGAGTATGGACTTTTAAACTGGTTCACGTGCCTCTTAACAAAGCCCAGCATAGCATACGCTTTAGGTAAAATGTAGTCTAAGTGACCCGAAAATTTAAATTTGCTGTCGAATAAGACACCAAGGTCTAACACCTCTTCTTTAGCTGCCAAATTATAATTATTGATGGAATAACCTGTACAGATTTCAAGAGACCGCCTACTGTAACGGGTAAACAAACACTTAGATAAGTTTAATGGAAGAAGATTGCGGGAGCACCATGAGTAAACTCTGGATATATCCTCCTGTAACAAGTAACTGTCACTAATGCAGCTAATCTCTTTATAGATTTTAAGGTCATCCGCATACATTAAAAAGTGCGAATGACGAAAGCATGACGAGATGTCATTAATGAAAATTATAAATAGAAGAGGTCCAAGAGAGCTGCCTTGTGGAAGACCAGAAGAGGTGACAAATGGATTTGAGATAGCGTCTCCAACAGTAACGTGGCAAGGTCGGTCAGCCAGATAAGATTCGAACCAACTTAATAGGCAGGAATGAATACCTAATTTATATAATTTGGCCAGAAGGGCAGCATGACACACTTTGTCGAAGGCTTTGGAGAAGTCGGTGTAAATGGCATCAACCTGAAATCGGTTTTCAAAAGCTTCAAAGCAGTGCTTAGAAAAGACAGCTAAATTAGTGGTAGTGGACCTCCCAGGCAGAAAACCATGCTGGTTGGGGGATATGAAATTGCGAGCCAGAAAAGTCAATTTTTTAGTTACTATCCGCTCCAGTATCTTAGCGACGTTGCAAATTTTGGCTATAGGTCGATAGTTGGTAACATCACACCTACTGCCACCATTGTGAATAGGCGTTATAGAAGTAATCTTCCACCGGTGGGGGAATCTACCAGAAGAGAGCGAAAAAGAGAACAGCAGTTGAAGGGGAGTAGAAGGAGAAGCGATACTCCTCTTAAGAAAGAATGGGGAGATACCGTCCACGTCAGGTGTGAGCGACTCGGTCAGATGTCCAGTGGCTTCAACTAGGTCACCGTCCAAAACGTCCATGTTACTCACATTAAGAAAAGGCTCAATGCTAAGAAGAGTTTCATGATCACTCCAAGGAACCTTCGGCTCCAAGTTAGAGGCAAAGTATTTTGCAAAAAGATCAGAAACGCCCTGATCCGAGTCGGCTGCTAAATTACCATAACATATGGATGAAGGTATGTCCGATTTTGACTTTTTGCTGTTAACAAACCGCCAAAAAGCTTTAGGATTGGATCGAAGGCTAGCTTCGACATCGGATATATACTGATTGTAGAGGAACTTATTAAGGAAATCAAATTCCCGCTTAAATTGCCGGTACAGCTCTCCTGCTCGAGTCTCACCTGTCAATATAAATCGTTTGTAGTGCTTATCCCTTCTATTCTTTAAGTTTTTTAAACCTTTTGTGTACCAGGGAAGCCTATAGGATCTTCGTACCCTCACAGGGGCATAAGTATCAATAATATTAAAAAGGGCAACCAAGAACTTAGTATAACAATCATCGATTGAGCCATCCGAAAAAAGGGAAACCCAATCAAAGGCTGAAATAGAGGCGTTAATAAGTGACAAGTTAGTATCATTCAGATGATAAAATGGAATGGGGGAAGCAGAAGGCAAAAAACTATAAAACTCAATATTAATTACCAACGGCTTGTGGTGCATATCACAAGGACTTAATGGTACATTGCATAATTCTACTTTACTATTAATCAAATTATTTAAAAATATAAGATCAAGAATTTTGGATAAATCATTAAAAATATTATTTACTTGGGAGAGGCCCAGACTAAAAATATCATCTAAAACTACAATTTCATGACTCTGGTGAACGTTGCTAGGTAGCATGCAGGGAGATTCCGGGTCCCAAGACCAGACAATGGAGCTCAGGTTGAAATCGCCAGCTACCATCAAAGCGGTAGGGTCCGACGTTCTAGCACAGACACTAGTGATGTTTTCCATATGCGCATGATACTGAATGCGCTGTTCGGAGGGATGTATGATGCAATGATGACGAACGGGCCATGGACGCCCTGGATTGAGACCGCAAGCTGATCCAGTAAAGGGTCGGCCACCGGAAGGCGCAGTGGTGTAGCCTGAAGAGATCGACGGATAGCGATGATCACACCTCCACCTCGCTCACACTGGGTACTGAATGCATCTCGGTCCTTTCGAAATACATGGTACAAATTAGGCTCGAAGAACTCAGAGGAGCTGAATTTGTCATTGAGCCAGGTTTCCACAAGGATGATTACATCAAAATCGCAGGCAGAAGAATTGAGGAATACCATCCGGGTCTTGGTTCTCATACCCGATATATTTTGGAATAGAACTTTTAGGCTTTTATTAGGGTCCAAGGACGACGAGTAGCTACAGTCCAAACTGGGAATTGGACGGCAAGGCGGTGATGGTGAAAGTGCACTCCTGGTACTGGTGCATGTGGAGGCATATCCAATACGCATAGCTTGCAAAATAGCCGACAAGGACACATAGAAATTTCCATTAGACTCATCAGTAGACCTGCGAGAGTCCAGTAGCAAGGCAGATTCCGTGCCAGGTGAAAACATTGAGCGTTCATAGTCAGGCACATCCAAACGCAGCAAAGATCCACCCACGGGTCCAAAACGAAAATAAACATCTTCCATCGGCGAAAATAAAGCACCAGCGAGTGGCCCAACGAAAAGAGATAAGATAAGCGATGCGCTGCCAACGTCTCGATTACCATCGTCTTGTTGTTGCTGGGCATCCACAAGTGAAGATAAGAAATAAACAACTCGCCTTGAAAAAAGTTGTTGTTGTTGAAGAATATCGATCAGCAAACGAAGCCAATTATTGGAGGAATTGAAGACAGCGTCAACCGTTACCATGAACGCCCACGCCGATTGTTGTTGGTAGCGCAGCAGAGAGCAATCGGGGTGACGAACTGCAGCTTGAGAAGAAAACGATGTAACGGCGCCAGCGGCGCCGCTTACTGGGGGTTTTTTGAAGATTGCGAATGCGGTAAAGGTAGAATCGCCGGGAGGTCAATAACCTTAGCCGGCTCTCTATGAACAAACCGGCTGACTTTTACCGACATAGGCCAAAAATCGTCATTGAAGACTGTTGGGAAATTTTGCTCCGGAACTCCCAATTTAAAATTGACGAACTTGAGGGCGTTGATGTCAGCATCCTTTTTGATCAGCCTAGCACAGACTAAATCATTGGGCTCCACGTTCAGCTTATCTGCGACAAATTTGCACAATGCATCCGGTTGGGTAGACGTCGCGAATTTACCCACATGAAGGTATTTCAAGGTGGGAAGCACTTGAAGTTGAGCGCAACTGGGAGCTTGTCCCAGAATGCGCTTATTAGGGTTGATCCGCTTCTTCTTCTTCGGGACAGCCCCCTTAGATGCCGTTGGGGCCAGCCCCAGAGTAGCCTTTATGCTCCCAGTGCTGGTGGGCATAGCAGGGGGAGCAACAACTTGCACCCCAGCCGAGGAGGCGCGTCCAGCGGGCACAGCCGCTCCATTTACCAGGGCTAGGTCAACTTTGGCATTAAGGCTTTCGAAGCGGGACTCCAGATCTAGAACTTTATGATTTAGCTCATCAATTTTGGAATGCGAATCATTTCCAATGACGCAGCTATCACATTGCCACATTAAGTTCGGAATGTTAATAAGTAGTTTTATAGCCTCCGAGGGCAAATCAACACAAGCGGTGTGATAGGCACGCCGGCAGATCGACGCGCACCTAACGGCCTCACACCCACGAAGTTGGGTAGCAGTAACTTCTGCACTGCACTCGGTGCAAACGAGAGGCGACATGAGCGAAAAAGTAGACGTCCGAACTCAAAGAAAGCTAGATGAAGACTGATAAAGTGTATTAAACTACACAAGAATAAATTAAACAAAATATTTTCAAATAGTTTATGATGCCTATAAAAACATATGTGAAAATTGGAACGATCGCATTATTTTTTATTACAAAAAAAATTTTTTGACATAACCTCTAAAATGAAGGCCGGAACATGAGACTACATCCTTAATTCCTTTGCCTCTGATTATGAAATTTCTTTTCCCAAGTGTTTCGATTAGATCGTCCATCTTTTGCAGTTGGTGTTCTCATTGCTCCTTATAATGAGAACTCAACTGAACTTATACCTTTCCCGAAAGATTTTGAAATAGAGTTTATTGCGATAAAAGTTTCCACTGCCTCGTCTCATATTTTCCTGACATGTTCCTACATTCCTTCTATGGTAGAAGATATCGTATATTTTCAACATCTTGAGTCCATTTGGTCTGTTTTTTTGATGGCCAATGACTTGGTTTTAATCCATGTTAGGGGCGATTTTAACCTTACCCTCATTTCCTGGATCCCTTATAAAAATAAAAACTTTGTGCTTTTTCAGTTGTCACCAGACTTTATCGGTGACTTAACTGATATATCACTATTCGAACCCCATCCATAACACTTACTTCAGATTTTTGGATCTTCAAAGTGTCATTCTCTATTTTTTTTTTTTTTTTTTTTTGTAATAGCAGGGTAATGTTTATTTAAAACTATCCATTATGGACAACCATTAAATTTTATCACGTAAACTTCAGGTATAGATATTTTTAAATATTAATATGGTAGAAAAAAAAAAATTAGAGTAGTAAGGGGAGGTCCAGCGGGTGTGTCCTTTTAAGTCTTCTGGGTTGCTCGCTGCTGTCCAGCAGGGAGCTGGCCAACCGGTTCGGGTGATTATGAAGCCTCTGCATGTAACGTGCGCTGCTTCTTTGTATCTCGTCCTTGACCCAGGGGAAATACATAGTTCGGACATTCGTCTTGCTCGCAGTTCCCCAGAGCTGTATGCCGTACGTCCAGATTGGGCGTATTACGGCCTTTTAAATGAGGAGTTTAGTGGAAGTTCTCAGCTTCGATCTCCTACCCATGAGCCAGTAGAAGGATTGAAGTCTTTGATCAGCCTGTTTCCTCTTCTTAATCAGATGGGGCTTCCAGGTGAGCCTCCTGTCTAGGGTGAATCCCAGGTACTTCGGATTGTCTTCCTGTGGTATTGGAGAGCCGTTAAGGTTAACTGGGGGGCAGTTTTCTTTGCAGAGAGAAAATGTGGAGGCAGTGGACTTCTCATTATTGACGGCAATGTTCCATCGCTTTTGCCAGTCGCTGAGCAAGTCAAGCTGCAATTGCATCGTATCGGCTGCCCCCAATGCGCTATCGGCGGTGGTAAGGAAGGCGGTGTCGTCTGCATAGGTTGCTGCGAGCAGGTCAGGCCTCTGAAGAACAGGGAGGTCGGCCGTGTAAGCATTGTACATCAACGGGCCAAGAACGCTGCCTTGGGGTACACCAGCGTGAGCTTCTCTAATACCGGAGATGGCCTCGCCACATCTAACAGCAAATTTACGGTCTTCCAAGAACGACTTTAGGAACTGGAAGTATGGTCGGGGTAGTCCAGTCTTTAATTTATATAGAAGACCGGGATGCCAGACTCGGTCAAACGGCTGCTTCACTTCCAGCATGACGGCCATGCAGTACTTCTTGGTTTCAAACGCGTCCAGGATGCACTGCACTACCTGATGGCACTTCTCTGGGGTACCGTGTCGCCGACTGAAGCCAAACTGGTGGTCAGGGAATGCTTGGAGGTGGTAACATTTTTAATGCAATTGCATTGATAGGGGCCCGGGGCCTTGTTGTTGTTCATGATGGTTATGAGCTCAGCTGTTTCCTCCTCAGTCATTGGTCGTATTGGATCGGCGTCCCTGGAAGGCTCGGCTAGCAGTTGGGCAGTTTCAGCAGCATCCTCCGGTGAGCAGCGATCGAAAGGCGTAAAGACACCTTCAAGGTGTTCGGCGAAGGCGTTGGCCCTGTCCATCTCCGATCTGCACCAGCTGCCGTCTTTGTACAGGTGGGATCCTTTTCAGCGGCTGTCTGATAGATTTGACTCACCGAAAACGTGTGCAAATACTTCTGACAACTGATACGCTTTTTTTCTTTATCTTTTAGCTTTGTCCTATGAACCGGTCCTATGAATCGCTTAAGCATAGATCAAGCTACGCTATAACATTTATTTCAGGTATTGTCCAACAACAACAAAAATAACATCTTAAAGATGTTCAAATAATTGGGTGTTGTCATTCTCTATGACAGTAATTTCGTCGTCGTCGCTTTCATCATCCTACACTTGTAGCTTTTGTGGTAATCGATGAGCCTCATAATCATGCTTGCTTTTTAAGTTGAACTACGCTTGGCAATCATTTGGCTGAACTCGATTGGAAGTTTCCGTTATATTTAAGCTTTATCAAAGCTGCTACTGCATAAAAAATCATTATGCGTTAAATAAATTTGTTCCTTAAGTATCATTTTCAACATTGTCCACAAAACCACATTAAACAGGAAAGAACAGGAAATCGAGATCTTACAAAAAGATTCCTAACGGAATCCTTGTTTCGTTAGTGAAACTTTGTATATTTTCGTAACCAGTTTATCATTCCTAACAATCAACTTTATAAACGTTTGTTTATGAATTTTAAGATAAACTTTCGATCCGAGACTCTTCTATTCATTTGTCAATATGAAACGTAAATCAAGATTTTCCTATTCCCTATCATATTAAAATATTCCTTCAGACTCTACTAAGCCAGATGTTGTTAATCACTTTGTGAAAATGTTTAAATTAAAAAAAATAATAAAACTTATACATTTAAAACAGAGGTCGGCACGGTCCTATCTCGGGGGCATAGGAAATTTCTCTGCCCAAGCTCTGCCACACACACACAGTATAAATGTGTGAAACGTCATGCTCAAAGCCTACTTTCTGCTATACGTTACTAACACTAATGCGGTAAAATCATATCAATGTATTGGGCTGCCGACCTCTGATTTAAAACAACTTATTTGGCCGTTTCTATGATCTCAATTTTTTTAATCTCTATTTATACCATACCTAAATCTACCAAGCATCAAAATTTCAACATCATGATTTGTTTAAGGCTCTCTCATTAATGGATTTCTAATTTTCTGCTGGTTGTGATAATGTTCCTAGCTGCGTTCTTAGGCGCTGTTCTATTATCCTTTGGTATCCTTTACTATCTTATTTAATTTATTCTTGGAGCTTGCAAGCTGCTGGAGAAACTTATTGCAAAATTTTTTCAAAATCATCAGTTCCACATCACAGCATGGTTTTCTCAAGCATCACTTTACTACGACCAAAGATTATAAACTACATAGATGGGACATCAGGGCCCAAAACGGTCAACTTTTTCGTCGAGCTTGTTGGTGAGGGGAGAACGCACATGCATACGTAATGCATAGAGTAGTTACTCTATGTAAAATTTTCTGAGTTAAAATCCTGCCAAGGACTTCGAACTTTTTCTTTCTTTAAAAATTATTAATTTTATTTATACAGTTTTGGTCAAAAATGTGCAACGCAGTGAAGGAGACATCTCCGACCCTATAAAGTATATATATTCTAGATTAGGATCACCTCCTGAGTTGATATAACCATGTCCATCTTTCCGTCTCTCCGTCTGTCTGTTTCTACGCAAACTAGTCTCTCAGTTTAAAAGCTATCGTCTTGAAACTTTGCACACACCCTTCCATCCTTTGCACGCAGTATATATGTCGGAACGGATCGGCCGACTATATCCTATAGCTGCCATATAACTGATTGATCGGAAATGGTATAACTTTGGTGTTTTAAGAGTTAGAAAGTTCAAATTTTACATGAGAGCTATTTTTGTCAAAATAATACGACATGCCGATCATAAGGATCGGCCGACTATTTTCTATAGCTGCCATATAACTGAACGATCAGAAATAACGATCGGAACTTTCATGTTTTTGAAGATCGAAATCTTGAACTTAGTACAGATTATATTTTTGGTCAGTTAATCCGACCTACCAAATTTCATAACGATCGGCCGACTATATTTTATACCTGATATATAACTAAACGATCGGAAATGGTTTTTGGTAGAAATACCAACTTTGGTATTTTTGAAGATAGAAGTTTGGGACTTTTTTGAGATTTTTTATTATAATAAACTAGCTGTACCCTGCCACGTTTCGCTGTGGCATATTGTAGTTGCACGCATATTAAATAAGTAAAAAAAAAAGAATAATTTTCAAATTCATTTTATTCTGTTATACTTGTCGGTATACAATATCCTTTGTTTCTCCATCCGCCGCGTAAATATAAAGATTATTTGGTTTTCCGACACGGGAACACGCAACATATAATTGTCCGTTCATTGTGAAAACAACGATTGTCTATCTCAATATCACCAATTCTCATGTTTAAAGTTGCCGAAGTCCCGAAGATCTTTAGTTGACCGTCTCCTATACAGAAGATATCTATCGTTCCCTGTTACGGTGTTGGCTGCAAATGATCGAGGATATCGCTTGGAACACTTCCCGTCTACCTTGGGTTGAGGGTACCACATGGGCCATGGATCATGTTCTTGAGGACAACTGCATGCAAATCCGTATCAACCTCGGCCCGTGGAATCTCAGCGCATATCACATCGTCGATTTCGTCTGGAGTAATTTTATCATACAGCCAAATTAGTATGTGCGCATGCGGCAATCCTCTCTTCTGCCATTCTACTGAATACATCCAGCACCGCACAGATCCAAAAACTCCATGTTTCACAATGAAATCCATCGGTGACTTGAGCTTTTGTCTGAAAACACGGGCTTGTCCCAAGCTGAATTGCATGTGAAGATGATAAATAAGTCTGGACGGCCGTAGCAACGAACATATGACATGGCATCTTGAGCATATTCCTGCATGTGGCGTGGACTACCTATGCATGAGGATGGCAAAATTGTGAGCTTTCCAACAGTGGTTGTATTACGGTCATTCATCACAGCATCCCGCAAATGGATATATTCCTCGGACCGAAGTTTCATCTGATTCAATCGGAGGAACAACAAACGTTCTGTTTCAATTTTTGCATACATATCGACAATGTAGTGATGAAACAACTGACGACATTTCAATATATGATTGTCATCGGTCCTCCGAACCATTAATCGGTATGAGTAAAAGTTCATCGCGCTGCACTTTTTATTCGTTTCTACACCATTGACTGGATCTACCATCCTCACATTGAAATGATATCCATCGGCACCAGCCCAAAAGATGAGTGGATAATGCAAAGCATCGTAACAACGGTCTATAGTTGGAGCACTATATCTCCTCATATGTTCTCCAGCAGGCGTTTTGTCTGCATGAAAGACAATTTTATGGGTATCCGAAGGCATCATATCGATTGCTGTTTTGAACAAACGTACCAAATGGTTCCGTTCGTGAAAAAGCTTCTGTAGCTGCGAAATAATGGGCTTCTTCAGCGAGGTATTGACTCCATAATGTGCATCGACTTCAGCTCCATCCCCACTAATGAAGTACATTTGAAGAAATTTGTGTTCGCTGTCTGAGAACGGAAGCAGGGAACCGGCTTTGTGATAGATTTGTCCTTTGATTTTAAAAGTTGGCATGAATTGCGGAGTTTTAATTTCCGCACCAAATGACGTCATTTGGAAGCAAGAGTTGTGTTTCTTAATGTTCGACAGGAAATGCTTCGGTTCAGCAGTAGATCCAGCGAATAGAGAGTGCAGAGGCTCTGGTGGTGCTTGAAGTTGAGGCAATTTCACTTTCCC
This sequence comes from Drosophila bipectinata, assembly GCF_030179905.1. Lineage (NCBI taxonomy): Eukaryota > Metazoa > Arthropoda > Insecta > Diptera > Drosophilidae > Drosophila > Drosophila bipectinata. The sequence continues at coordinate 12,401,573 of NC_091740.1, read as the reverse complement.
GGAAGCGCAACACAATCCTTTTGGTTCGTTGTTGAATTTGAGAGCCTGACAGTGTATGCAGACTTGATGCATCCAATAACGACATTGCCATTCGACCTATAATCAACAGTTGGATTATATCGGAATGCAAGACGATTGTATTGCAGGTTTCGATCTGTTGCAAGCTGTAAACGCGCTTCAGCTACCCTTGCCTTGTCGCGTTCATTATTTTGAGACCAAATCAAATCTATTGCTTGCTTAAGCCTAGCCTACTTAAGCTCAAGTTCGCTCAAGCCTAGCTGCTCGCGTTTCTGCTGATTCCGCGTCGTGCATCCGCATTGCTCTCAGCCTCTCAGTCTCTCGGATGGAGGCCCGCTCTTCGTCAGTCATATTCGAAATGTTACGTCTTTTTGCTTCTGTATTGCGAGTATGACGACCCAAATTCGACTTTTTGGGTGGCATGATTTCGTTTCTGACGTTTTGACATTTGACATTTTCATTTGACATTTTCTTCTTAGCTGACTGCCTAAGAAAGAAAAGTAGGGGCACGGAGAAACGCGAAAAAAACTGATATATTCGCAAACGCAGATAAGCTATCAACATCAAAAGTAGACAATAACCGAGCTGGAACAGCAATAACCGAGCAATAACCGAGCTGGGCAAAATTTGGGCTAAAACGGTTCAGAACTTTTCAAGTCTATAAAGGAAGTAGATACGAACAGAGAATTTTTATATATATAGGTAGAAGATTGGGTGTGTGTACTCATAAGGATCGGCCAACTATATCCGATGTTTGCGATACATATATACGGGTTTAACTGCAAGGGTATATCAACTTCGGGTCCGCCCGAAGTTAGCTTTTCCTTCTTGTTTATTTATCTTTAATTTTAGTATTAAAAATAAAAAATTAATTATGTCCGGCTAATAAAATTTCAAGGGAGTCCGTCCGGCCACGTTTCCGGACTTCCGGCCACGTTTCGGGCCACGGTTTTTTTTCATCCGACACGTCCGTCACTTATTATTACAATAATTGTAATAGAATGCAATTTAAAATAATAATAATAAAGTAAATATGAAAAGTAATACAAATATATTAATAAAAAAATAAAAGTAAAAAAAAAAATAAAATAAAATTAAATATAAAAATAATTATAAAATTAAAATTTTTTAAAAATTGAAACAACTACCCACTGATAAAATCGAACCCAGGAAGTCAAGGATAAGGAGCGCGCTCTTTCCATATAGACTACCCTCCAAGTTGATCTAATGATACTTAAAATTGATTTTGAAGTAAGCGCGAGAATCTATAGCAAAAACAGAGCTGAAGAGTAAAGATAGAAAAAGATATCTTGTATCTTTTTGCTCTCACACTTGTTCGATTTGAACGTTTCAATCTTTCATCGTTCCAAAGATGTTACGTTCTTAAAATAGAAATCTCTCTTTCCCTCTCTCATCTGTCAGCCGTTTGTCGTGGAACTCGCTCTTCATTTTTACAGCGGGTTCCACAACGCGGCCTGCCATTATGCCGTTGAACCCGCACTTATAGAGATTTTAACAGCGGGTTCAACTACAAACTGTGGCAATGTTAAGGTAATTTCAAAATTTTGTATTAATACAAAATTAAAAGAATTAAAAGAATAAAAATATAATGTAAATAGATTTAAAAGTAAAAAAAAGTGGATGTCCCGAGCCTGGTTTGAACTCGTTTTACTCTGCACATCAGTCAAATACTCTACCACTCGGCTATCCCTCATTTGTTTTCGCTCGAAAAATTTCTCAAACTTAACTTGTCACGCTGTAGAATACGCTCGTTCCATGCCAGTATTGTTGTATAATATATATTGTGTTTGTTGTCTGCTTAAAAAATAAAATAAAATTAAAAAATAAACCAAATTTGAAAATGGATAATTATAAAGAAACTAAAATCCACGACCCAATTAGATGGGGAAGATGAATTTGAAGCCGAGTTAAAAGAATTAGAGATAACGACCAAGCCAAGGGTGATGTGTTTAAGAAAATATTCTTTTAGAATATAAGGATTTTAAGACAAATTTCGGGTTATCACCCTGACCATTTTTTGAATTTTTGTCCGTTGGCCAAATAAAACAAGGTCCTAACCATCCCATTCTCCAAAAAACTTCCCTTGGATGTGTTGAATGAGATAAGGTTATCTCTCACGATAAAATATAGGTTAGGTTAGGTTGAGGCGGCCATGCGGGGCCAGTCACTGACACCCCCATCTATTTGAGCCGCTAGGGCTTCTTGTGATACCGCGCAGGCAGAGGTCCTACCAGGGGGCCTCCCCTTTCTATCTGCTAATGTGGCCAAGATTATGCTATCTTTCCTGCGGCAGCTCGAGATCCCATCCTGATTTACGAATGAAGGCAACGAGTCATCGTGGAGCGATCTCTGCGAGGTCTGTTAGGTCCGTGAGTGCTGCTGCGCCCAAGAATTTGAGTCGGCTGCGCCCCAGCGCAGGGCATTGACACAGGAGGTGTGCGACTGTCTCTTCCTCTTCTACATCCCCACAGCTTCTGCAGTAGTCATAATGTGGCACAGATAATCTAGCCGCGTGTGCTTTTATTAATCAATAACCCGTGATGGCCTTGACTGCTAGACTGCAGTCCTGCCTATTGAGGGCGCTAAGCATCATTGATCTCTTCCTAGAGCGGATAGGCCATATCCTGCGTGAATTCCTGCAGTTTTGAAGCTTCCCCATCTCCTCAGTGCTGCGCGGTCAAATTGATCCCTGCATTTTAGCCTACACGTAGCTAAGGGAATTCCTACTGGTTCCTTCTCCGGGAGGAGAGGATTGGTAGTACCTGCCCTTGCTAGTTCGTCAGCGGCGCAATTTTCCTCGTGGTCCCTATGTCCGGGCTCCCGAATGAAGTGGATGTCATACTGTTCTGCCATCTCGTTTAGAGATCTGCGACAGTCATTCACTGTCCTGGAGCTGGATGAAAATCCGTCAAGGGCTTTGAGTGCCGCTTGACTGTCTGAGAAGATACAGATTGTGTCTTGATTGCCATTTAGTGCTGGGGATCTAAGTGCTTTTCCAATAGCTATTACTTCTGCGTTGAACACACTACAGTGGTCGGGGAGTCTAAAAGACTCATTTAGGACTCATTTAAAGGACTTATTTAGGTAGCCGATAGATAGATAGCACCTGGCCATTCAATTTTGAACCGCCTGTGTAAATATGAAGGGAACCGGCTGGTCCCGGGATTTGTGTGGCCCATTCCTCCCTTGTTGGAATGGATACCTTATATTTTAATGTGAGATGATCAACAGGTACGCAGTAGTCTGAAGCCCCCGTTGGCGTGCAGTGGTGTATGTCCAACTTGGTATGTTCATAGTCGGTCTTTTTCCATATGCCCGTCTCGCGTAGCCCAATTGCCGATAGCGTGGCTATCTTGGCCCCTATTATCTCTACAAGTAATAGGTCGAATATTAAGTCTAAGGCATCAGTCGGTGTAGTTCGTAGGCTGCCTGTGATACAGAACTCCGTCATCCTTTGCGTTTTCCTAAGTTTTTCTCTACTTGTTTTTGAGAGCAGGCCACCAGACACCACCCCGTAGAAAAGGATGGGTCTTATGACCGCTGTGTAAAGCCATTTTACTATTTTTAGGGACATTCCCCATTTAAGGCCAATGGCTTTTCGGCATGTATAGAGCGCGATTGTTGCCTTGTTAGCTCTTTCCATAGTGTTTGACTTCCAGTCCAGTTTCCTGTCTAGCATAATCCCTAGCTACTTGGCGCTACCGCTGAGGGCGATTGTTTCTCCTGTTAGTTTTGGAAGCCTTTAATTTGGTATTTTGTATTTCCTGTTGAAGAGGACATTGGAGGACTGTTGGATGGGTTAACACCTAGTCTATTCCTAACTGCCCATGTTGAAAGAACCCTAAGTTTTTCCGTCATGCGGTCACATAGAGTCTGGGGAAGTTTCCCAGAGAAGGCAATTGCGACATCATCCGCATAAGCAATAAATTTGCAACCACCACCTTCTAAGGATCGTAGTAGGCTATTAATCGCCACGTTCCACAATAGGGGTGCAAGTACGCCTCCTTGCGGAGTGCCTCTTCTGAAGTATCCTAATGACGCCTCAACAGTCCTGTTTACCAGGATCTGCTTTATAAGGCATACGGATTGATCCTCTATTCCTAGTCTCGTCATCGCATTAATTATCGAACATGGTAGGATGTTGTTGGACGCACCTTCTATGTCTAGAAAAGCAATAAGTGCGTATTCCTTGTCACTAAGTGCCTTTTCGACGAAAGTAGTGATCTCGTGGAGTGCCGTCTCCTTGGATCAGCCCTTCCTATACGCATGCTGTGAACCCGAGATATCATCTGGGTTGATGATAAGATTAATGTGGAGACTGATTAGTCTCTCCATTGTCTTGAAATGAAAGGACGACAGGCTTATTGGTCTGAATTCCTTAAGGGTGCAGTGCGATGGTTTTCCCGCCTTGGGTATGAATACGACCGTCGTCCGCAACCACATTGCGGGTACGATGCCTATGCTGAGAAAGCTTTCCTGACCCAAGGCCTCAGATTGGGTCCGGCCTTAACTAGTTGAGCCGGGACAATGCCATCTTGGCCTGGGGATTTAAAAGTCTTTTAGCCGTTTACCGCCCAGCTGAGATACCTATCACTCAATAGGTATTCGAGTTGGTTAGGGAGGGAGGAGCTATCCCCCTGTCTCTGGGTTTCCAGGGTTGTTTCTTCTTGAGAGCATCCAGGGAAATGTGCCTCTGTGAGAGCCTCCAGGGTTTCTTTGCTGGACGAGGTTTTAATGTATCCTACATTTGGTGCAGTTGTTGCGAGGACCTTCCGGAATCGGGAGGCCACCGATGTTTGTTGGTGCAGAACTTGGTCCACGCATTCCTTTCTGCCTTACGCAGTTCTTTGTTGTACTGCCTAAGCTTCGCTTTGTACGTCTTCCAGGCTGTCTTCGTGTTTGCCTTACTGGCGAAATCAAAGGCTTTGCGGGCCTTAAAGGGCGCAAGTGTTTGCGATTACTATGGTGGTTTCTTTGACTTGCTACTGCCCGTTTTGCTTTTGGGACAAGCTCTATTGAATGCCCTGGCGCACGCCGCCGTTAGCGTGTCCACCATGGCATCCAGGACTTCCCTACTGTCAACGTCCCTTGCTGGAGGTTTCCCCAAGGATCTTTATGGTTTTTTCTTGTATAACTCCCAGTTTGCTTTACTCGGTTTGCGTACCCTTAGCCGATTAAAGTTCTCAAAATTGACCACTAATTCTATGTATTGATGGTCCGAGAAAGAGTGTTTTTCTAGGACTCCCAATCTATCAATCTTATAAGCTAGGGAGTCAGAGTAAAGAGTAATGTCAAGTACTTCCCTTCTGTTCTTGACTATGAAGTTGGGTTCTGTACACTTGTTACCCACCAGAAGATTGGAGCCTAGGATAAAATCGAAGATTGACTCACCCCTCTCGTTCGTGTCAGTGCTTACCCACTGATGATGATGGGCGTTGGCATCGCAACCTATGATCAGGTCGATCTTGTGCTTCCTGCTGTCTTCCACCAGCTGTTTGAGTAGCGGTTTCGGGGGGATGGCCTCCTGGTCGTGGCCCATATACGCCGAACACACCCTTAGAGGGCCATTTGGGCTCTCTATGGTTGCGGCTAAGTTCTCTTCATTACTGAAATTGGGTAGCAAAAAGATGCTAAGGTGCTTTTTTGTGAGGATGCAGGTTCGCCTTTTACCTGTTGTATCGGCTTCAGAGCCTATACTCCGACGCCCCTAACCCAAGAATCCTGTCTCCAAGGATCCAGGGTTCCTGGATGAGGGCCACATCAGCTCCACTCTCGGTGGAGGCGGTGGCGAGGTGGAGTAGGAGGGCAGCTGACGCCGCTTTACTGTGATGGAGGTTTATCTGTAAGATTGTCAGAGACATTCCTAAGATTCTCCACCACCGTAACTTCTGCCTCGGTCTCGGAGCTCAGCAGAGAGTCCTTGCCAAGTCGCTCTCCTCTGAGGTGTACCCTTCAAGGATGCCCTCCTCCTCCTCCAAGAAGTCTGGCTCTTGCGCGTCTGCCTCCAGCCCGATTCCTCATGGTTAGCTCTTCGTATCGGATTGATAAATACGGACCGTCACATGCTCGAATCAATACTTTAACCGGTGCTCCGACCTTTCCAGGGCTTTCACGGTGTCCTCGGTGAGTGTGAGGGCGACCCACCTCCGCAGTGCTACCGCCTTCTCGACCTTGGCGACTCTCCAGTCCGCCGTGGGAAGCGTCGGATTGCACACCCTAAGCATCGTCAGGATGGTACTCATTAATGGTGTGGCTGCTCATCGCCCGACCAACACCACGGACTCCGGACCAGCAGGCTTGGCGGCTTGTCTCGTCAATCAAGCAAATGTTTTGGCAGTGATGGTCCCAGGAGTACGTCTTGGGCCTACAGGCGCGGTCGAAATGGCAGCGTCAACAGGAAGACATTCGAACGGGCAAGCCTGATCGGGGAGGATCCGCCACAATAGTGGCTCACTGGAAGGGCCATAGCAACACACGCCAATGCGGACGAAAGGGTCAGGGTCGCCGTCGTCAGGAGTAGCTCAGGAGCAAAGTTCCGAAGAGCAGTCCACAATCTAGCGCAGCTTCCGGTTAGTTAATGCCGGATGGAGGCCTTCAACGGGTCCGGTGTCAACATTTTACACGGCGTTTTTATAATTTTTTGAGTTAATTCTTTTATTTTTTATTTTTTAATTATTTTTTTATTATACCCTTGCAGAGGGTATTATAATTTTGGTCAAAAGTGTGCAACGCAGTGAAGGAGACATCTCCGACCCTATAAAGTATATATATTCTTGATCAGGATCACCTCCTGAGTTGATATGAGCATGTCCGTCTGTCCGTCTGTCCGTCTGTCTGTCCGTCTGTCTGTTTCTACGCAAACTAGTCTCTCAGTTTTAAAGCTATCGTCTTGAAACTTTGCACACACCCTTCTTTCCTTTGCACGCAGTATATAAGTCGAAACGGCCCGGATCGGCCGGTACTTGGTAGAAATATCAACTTTCGTATATTTGAAGATAGAAGTTTGGGACTTTTTTTAGATTTTGTATTGTAAAAAATTGGATTACATATTCCTATTGCCATAAGGATCGGCCAACTATATCCGATGTTTGCGATATATATCCGGTTTTAACTGCAAGGGTATATAAACTTCGGCTCCGCCCGAAGTTAGCTTTCCTTTCTTGTTTTAATTAATATTGTCGAATTTTTGTAATAATTGAATTATCAGTTACCTAAATTTAGTAAAAAAATAGCTTAGGGCGGAGCGGGAGCGAGAGCTCATATTCGCTCTTATGCAAAATCGACTTTCCTTGCCGCTATAGATAAATAAGGCTTGAGATTAGAGAAAAATAGAGAGTTTGAATTATAACGTTGAAGAGGCAGTATCTTTCGTTTCTTGTATATTTCGTTTAATTTTTCGCAGTCACCAGATAATTTTTTTTTTTTGTTTTTTGAGAGTCAAACTCGACAATAATCTCGACAAACAGGTATATCAACTTCGGCTCCGCCCGAAGTCAACTTTCTTTTCCTGTTTTTTATTGTTATGCCCGTTTTTTATTGTTACTTAGCCCGATCACAACATGGAATAAAATATAAAATATATATAAGATATAAATATATCTTAGTAGTAAGGTTGTTGATATATGAAAAAAATATCGAATATGTTAAATATTGATATTCCGAAAAATATCATACCGGCCCGATAATATCGGATGAAAATATCGGTATCGGAATATCGGTATATATCACCAATGTCAGGGAAACTAACACTAACAACATTCCATTGCAAAAAAAAATTCATTTGTATTCTGAAAGTGTATGTACAACGGAAAAGAAAGTAGTGGCTTCATATAAATTTAATTGACCCAATATTTTTCGTTGACCGATTTCAAGAAAACCCGCTTTTTAATAAGTTCATGGGTCATTTTGCTCCGATTGTCTGAAACAACAAGTTTAATCGTGGAAGCAAGGCTGGGATGACGCAGGGATGACGCAGGAGCATGTCTGGAACGTTTTTGTCCTTGTTTCTATTCTGCAAGATTTTCGCAAAAGCAGAATTCCAACGTGTATCGATGTCTTGCTGCAAAGTACGGATATTTCCTTCGGCGATTCCTTCCTTTTCTTGTGCTTCTCGTAAAGCATCCAAAGCGATACACTACCTTTGAAGAATGCAACGATATTCTTTACATGACTAACGAGAGTATCAAACTTTTTTATTGAAGCTAATGCATCCTTCACAAGTAAATCGATGGTATGAGCTGCACAAGGAATCCACTTTTGAGCGCCAAGAAGATTTGCGGTTAAAGCCTTAGCATTTACGGCACAGTCAGTAGTCATCGACAATGTTTGTTTAGCGATTGTGATTCCAAATTCTTCCAATACTTCACCAATTACGCGACTCATATACTCTCCAGTGTGCGCCTTAAAATAAAATATAGTTTCATGAAAAACACAATGTTTTTATTTCAAGATAATATAATTGCAAATTATTATATAAAAATATTTACTTCAGAAAGTCGAATTGCTGTAAGGCAAACACTATCAAGGCCATTGTCTGCGAGGAAGTGAACTGTTAATGTTAAGAAAGACCTTGTTGAATTCGTAATGGTAACGAAACTGCAACTTTGAACTACTGCAACTTCAACTTCGTATCTTTTATCGATCAGCTGAGTAATCTGAAAAAAAAAAATAATTGTGATAAATCATAAACGAATAATGTTTTAATAGATAATCGATCTTACTGTAAATCTAAAATACATTTGGTAACGAGGACAGCAAATTTTCATCAAATTGTTCAGACCGACTTTTTCGACACATCTTATTGGGAGATTATCTTTGCAGATCATAAAGACTATCGCTTGGGTAATTTGTCGGTTCACATCACCTCCTTCTGTTAAAATCACATGTTAAATTAAAATAGCAAAGTAGAGTGCACTGTTTTTTTCAAATCGTTTAAAATATGTTTTATCATAACATTCATGTGTTACCTTTATATTTTTCAATGTTTTCGATGCACTGCTTCAAATTTAATTGACGCAGATCACTGCAAGTATTATCAGTTCCAGCGCCCTGTAACAAAACAACAACACAAAATATGTGAAACGAAACAATAACAAACACTACAGCAGCGATTTGAAATGACGAAACATCATCATAATAATCGTATATTTACTTTATTAACATCAGTTTTACATGTCGTATTTTGATTTAGATCTATTTTCAAAATTCGGTCGGTTCACATCACCTCCTTCTGTTAAAATCACATGTTAAATTAAAATAGCAAAGTAGAGTGCACTGTTTTTTTCAAATCGTTTAAAATATGTTTTATCATAACATTCATGTGTTACCTTTATATTTTTCAATGTTTTCGATGCACTGCTTCAAATTTAATTGACGCAGATCACTGCAAGTATTATCAGTTCCAGCGCCCTGTAACAAAACAACAACACAAAATACGTGAAACGAAACAATAACAAACACTACAGCAGCGATTTGAAATGACGAAACATCATCATAATAATCGTATATTTACTTTATTAACATCAGTTTTACATGTCGTATTTTGATTTAGATCTATTTTCAAAATTCGGGCAATTTGTGGATGTTTTGGTTTAAGGTGCGCCCGAGTGTTAGTGGTATTCCCACTTGTTTTCACTACTTTTCCACAAACAGAACACTTGCTTTTCGAAATTGAAATTTTTTCAAAATAACCTTTCGCTGTCTTTTTTTCACTTATATCGCCAGTGCTTGTGCTTGCTTTCGCAGAAGCAGAACTGCTTTTTTCGGACATGACCGGGAAGACTGAAAAGAGGCAGTTGCTTTCGAGGGCAGAACGATAACAATATTCCACATTTGGATATCGAATATCGATCATATCGTACCCTAAAATATCGTGACGATATTATCGAATATAGATATCGATATATCGATAAAATATCAACAACCCTACTTAGTAGCTTTTATTAAATCGTTTGTACTAGGCAAGAGCTAAATGGCTTGAGTTGGGTACCGCATTATTGTCGCAATACATGCAGAATAGCATTGAGTAATCATAAAATGTAATATTTGGTACCATCAACATGGAGGCCGCCAATCAGTCACCAAAAATCCAAAAGCGAAGCCAAGACGGGACGTGAAGAGGACGAAGATTTTAAATCATATTCCATGGTTCCGAACTTATACATCATACATTATAACGTAAAAAACTACATAACATTTGCTTTCATTTTTATTTTACATTTTTTTTGCATTTTTATTTCCCAGCATTGAAAAATAACAATGACAAAACATTGGTGAACACCGACGTGATCGTTATTATATATTTTAGAAATTACTAAAACAAACAACAAAAACAAAAAAATTTCATAAACAGTGTTTTGTGAACAATTTTTATACGTGGTTTATAAGAAAACAGTTTTTATCCAATAATAATAAAATTATAATTTATAGACATAAACATAAACGGCAGTTCGCAAGTGCGTATACATACATACTTACGATCCACAACGCAAGTGCATTCGCGCGCTCATAGGCTTCATACATACATAAACGCTTGCTTCATAAACGCAAGTGCATTCGTTCGCACATAACTTCAGATATATATACGTTTCACAATTCCGCTACGGTTCTGAGGATTTGGACATTTTGCAGATCAGCAGTGACCTTCGAAGGACTGTTTCGGAGCTCGTAGCGACGATGCTGGCCGAAATTGAGCATGAGATGACCCTTCGCTCTTCTCGAATTGCTGCCCACTCCACCCTTGCCAACGGAATGTCCATCATGCAGGCTGACCCTGGGTTAGGTCAAAGTTTTCAAGTGCTGCCTCCTCTCCCTCTCCCTACCTTCAACGGTAGATACTCGGAATGGGCTGAATTCTACTAGATCTTTTCTACAATCGTCGGCAGCAATCCTCGTATTAGTAAGGTGGAAAGTCTACAAAGGTTGCGATCTTGCCTTCGGGAGTCCGCTTTCGAAGCAGTTCGTTCCTTGAAAGTCTCCGACGATAATTATGATGTCGACTTGGGAGTCGATGGCCGAATTTTTGGAGCAGCGATGCAAGATCCGCCTTGGTGAGGACAGGCAACTCGGTCTTTGTCAAAAGTGTCTCCAAACGGGCCATCACATGCGTGAATGCCACGCTGCTAATTGTCCCAGTTGTAGAAGGAGGCATTTTCTGTAACCGCAGGCTTATAGCGGCCAGCCTTTGGGTGGTCGTCCCACGTCAGCCATAGCCGAGTGCGCCGAGCCTGTTGCTTCTTTGCCGTCCACTGCTAATCCACTAGTTGCTCAAGGTCGCAGCGGCGATATATCTTTGCTTGCTACAGCGAACATTCTTGTTCGTAGTTGTGCTGGATCCCTTGTTCCATGCCTAGCGCTGCTGGTTCTGGATCGCAGGTTCACGTGATCACTTCCCGGCTGGCAAGTCAGCTGCAGCTTCGGAGGTGCAAGTCATTCATGGCGGTGTCTGGTTGGTTGGTTGATGTTCTCCCGAAGTCCCACTGCTCCGAATACTTGGCCTTGGTTAACGCCGTCATCGCCGCCAATATCACGGACCTGCCGCCTAGCTTCAGTCCAATATTTTTCGTTGACCGATTTCAAGAAAACCCGCTTTTTAATAAGTTCATGGGTCATTTTGCTCCGATTGTCTGAAACAACAAGTTTAATCGTGGAAGCAAGGCTGGGATGACGCAGGGATGACGCAGGAGCATGTCTGGAACGTTTTTGTCCTTGTTTCTATTCTGCAAGATTTTCGCAAAAGCAGAATTCCAACGTGTATCGATGTCTTGCTGCAAAGTACGGATATTTCCTTCGGCGATTCCTTCCTTTTCTTGTGCTTCTCGTAAAGCATCCAAAGCGATACACTACCTTTGAAGAATGCAACGATATTCTTTACATGACTAACGAGAGTATCAAACTTTTTTATTGAAGCTAATGCATCCTTCACAAGTAAATCGATGGTATGAGCTGCACAAGGAATCCACTTTTGAGCGCCAAGAAGATTTGCGGTTAAAGCCTTAGCATTTACGGCACAGTCAGTAGTCATCGACAATGTTTGTTTAGCGATTGTGATTCCAAATTCTTCCAATACTTCACCAATTACGCGACTCATATACTCTCCAGTGTGCGCCTTAAAATAAAATATAGTTTCATGAAAAACACAATGTTTTTATTTCAAGATAATATAATTGCAAATTATTATATAAAAATATTTACTTCAGAAAGTCGAATTGCTGTAAGGCAAACACTATCAAGGCCATTGTCTGCGAGGAAGTGAACTGTTAATGTTAAGAAAGACCTTGTTGAATTCGTAATGGTAACGAAACTGCAACTTTGAACTACTGCAACTTCAACTTCGTATCTTTTATCGATCAGCTGAGTAATCTGAAAAAAAAAAATAATTGTGATAAATCATAAACGAATAATGTTTTAATAGATAATCGATCTTACTGTAAATCTAAAATACATTTGGTAACGAGGACAGCAAATTTTCATCAAATTGTTCAGACCGACTTTTTCGACACATCTTATTGGGAGATTATCTTTGCAGATCATAAAGACTATCGCTTGGGTAATTTGTCGGTTCACATCACCTCCAAAGTAGAGTGCACTGTTTTTTTCAAATCGTTTAAAATATGTTTTATCATAACATTCATGTGTTACCTTTATATTTTTCAATGTTTTCGATGCACTGCTTCAAATTTAATTGACGCAGATCACTGCAAGTATTATCAGTTCCAGCGCCCTGTAACAAAACAACAACACAAAATACGTGAAACGAAACAATAACAAACACTACAGCAGCGATTTGAAATGACGAAACATCATCATAATAATCGTATATTTACTTTATTAACATCAGTTTTACATGTCGTATTTTGATTTAGATCTATTTTCAAAATTCGGTCGGTTCACATCACCTCCTTCTGTTAAAATCACATGTTAAATTAAAATAGCAAAGTAGAGTGCACTGTTTTTTTCAAATCGTTTAAAATATGTTTTATCATAACATTCATGTGTTACCTTTATATTTTTCAATGTTTTCGATGCACTGCTTCAAATTTAATTGACGCAGATCACTGCAAGTATTATCAGTTCCAGCGCCCTGTAACAAAACAACAACACAAAATACGTGAAACGAAACAATAACAAACACTACAGCAGCGATTTGAAATGACGAAACATCATCATAATAATCGTATATTTACTTTATTAACATCAGTTTTACATGTCGTATTTTGATTTAGATCTATTTTCAAAATTCGGGCAATTTGTGGATGTTTTGGTTTAAGGTGCGCCCGAGTGTTAGTGGTATTCCCACTTGTTTTCACTACTTTTCCACAAACAGAACACTTGCTTTTCGAAATTGAAATTTTTTCAAAATAACCTTTCGCTGTCTTTTTTTCACTTATATCGCCAGTGCTTGTGCTTGCTTTCGCAGAAGCAGAACTGCTTTTTTCGGACATGACCGGGAAGACTGAAAAGAGGCAGTTGCTTTCGAGGGCAGAACGATAACAATATTCCACATTTGGATATCGAATATCGATCATATCGTACCCTAAAATATCGTGACGATATTATCGAATATAGATATTGATATATCGATAAAATATCAACAACCCTACTTAGTAGCTTTTATTAAATCGTTTGTACTAGGCAAGAGCTAAATGGCTTGAGTTGGGTACCGCATTATTGTCGCAATACATGCAGAATAGCATTGAGTAATCATAAAATGTAATATTTGGTACCATCAACATGGAGGCCGCCAATCAGTCACCAAAAATCCAAAAGCGAAGCCAAGACGGGACGTGAAGAGGACGAAGATTTTAAATCATATTCCATGGTTCCGAACTTATACATCATACATTATAACGTAAAAAACTACATAACATTTGCTTTCATTTTTATTTTACATTTTTTTTTGCATTTTTATTTCCCAGCATTGAAAAATAACAATGACAAAACATTGGTGAACACCGACGTGATCGTTATTATATATTTTAGAAATTACTAAAACAAACAACAAAAACAAAAAAATTTCATAAACAGTGTTTTGTGAACAATTTTTATACGTGGTTTATAAGAAAACAGTTTTTATCCAATAATAATAAAATTATAATTTATAGACATAAACATAAACGGCAGTTCGCAAGTGCGTATACATACATACTTACGATCCACAACGCAAGTGCATTCGCGCGCTCATAGGCTTCATACATACATAAACGCTTGCTTCATAAACGCAAGTGCATTCGTTCGCACATAACTTCAGATATATATACGTTTCACAATTCCGCTACGGTTCTGAGGATTTGGACATTTTGCAGATCAGCAGTGACCTTCGAAGGACTGTTTCGGAGCTCGTAGCGACGATGCTGGCCGAAATTGAGCATGAGATGACCCTTCGCTCTTCTCGAATTGCTGCCCACTCCACCCTTGCCAACGGAATGTCCATCATGCAGGCTGACCCTGGGTTAGGTCAAAGTTTTCAAGTGCTGCCTCCTCTCCCTCTCCCTACCTTCAACGGTAGATACTCGGAATGGGCTGAATTCTACTAGATCTTTTCTACAATCGTCGGCAGCAATCCTCGTATTAGTAAGGTGGAAAGTCTACAAAGGTTGCGATCTTGCCTTCGGGAGTCCGCTTTCGAAGCAGTTCGTTCCTTGAAAGTCTCCGACGATAATTATGATGTCGACTTGGGAGTCGATGGCCGAATTTTTGGAGCAGCGATGCAAGATCCGCCTTGGTGAGGACAGGCAACTCGGTCTTTGTCAAAAGTGTCTCCAAACGGGCCATCACATGCGTGAATGCCACGCTGCTAATTGTCCCAGTTGTAGAAGGAGGCATTTTCTGTAACCGCAGGCTTATAGCGGCCAGCCTTTGGGTGGTCGTCCCACGTCAGCCATAGCCGAGTGCGCCGAGCCTGTTGCTTCTTTGCCGTCCACTGCTAATCCACTAGTTGCTCAAGGTCGCAGCGGCGATATATCTTTGCTTGCTACAGCGAACATTCTTGTTCGTAGTTGTGCTGGATCCCTTGTTCCATGCCTAGCGCTGCTGGTTCTGGATCGCAGGTTCACGTGATCACTTCCCGGCTGGCAAGTCAGCTGCAGCTTCGGAGGTGCAAGTCATTCATGGCGGTGTCTGGTTGGTTGGTTGATGTTCTCCCGAAGTCCCACTGCTCCGAATACTTGGCCTTGGTTAACGCCGTCATCGCCGCCAATATCACGGACCTGCCGCCTAGCTTCAGTTTGGATGTCTCCAGTTGGAAAATTCCGGGCAATCTTTCTTTAGCTGATCCTGAATTTTTTCGTCCACAGCGCATCGATCTTGGGCAAATTAAGCTCTCAGCCGGCCTGTCGTTGCTGCAGAAAACCCGGCTGGGAGGAGGCGGTTCACATGTCCAGAGAAGATCACTCTTTTCGACTGCCCACAAGAATTTTCCGAAGAGCGCAACGATGCTGGATGATCAGTTGAATTCTCTGCTCCACCAGTTTTGGGAAATCGAAGACTGCTCCGAGCCTATTGTGAAGCGGACGAAGGAGGAGTTAAGTTGCGATGCGCATTTCGTGCAACATGTTGCTCGGTTGGATTCCGGCTCTGTGAGGCTTTCGTTGAAATGCGGTTCAAAGTTGCTGGGAGAATCTTTCTCTCAAGCCGTTCACCGATTACTCTCCCTAGAAAGAAGCTCTGTCGCCGTCCATAATTGAGTTGAGTCATTTGTCTCCAGTCCCTGCTGATGCGAGCGTCACCAGTTATTCAGCCAAAGTTACTGCATATTCTTTTAAGGTACCGATGCCATCGGCTGGCAATTACTGGAGATATTTGCAAAATGTATCGTTGCGTCAGAGTTTTTCCTGAGGACAGCTATCTTCAAGGCATTCTTTGGCGGGCTGGATCAGAGCTATCTTTAGAGCTGGATACTGTCACCTATGGAACGAAGCTTGCCTCATTTTTAGCAGTTCGGGCAATGCATCAGTTGGCAGAGGATGAGCAATTAAGGTTTCCAAAGGGGGCCGACATCTGCGTCGCGACTTTTATGTGGATGATCTACTTTCCGGAGGCGACTCTATAAAGCTATTAGCATAATGCAGCAAACATCCGGGATCCTTGCCAAAAACCAATTTCGGTTAGAGAAGTGGTGCTCTCTCTCAAAACTCCAGCAATGCCCGTTGATGCTCATCGCGTAGAAATAATCGGAGCATCTCCTTTGGCTCGTTTTTGGCTCCTACAAAGTTGGTTGCGTTGTCAGACCAAATATGTTGAGGACTTCGGCGGATGCATATAAACCGTTTCAAAGCCTGTGCAAAAAAATTGTGGACAGATCCCTTACAAGCTTCAGGTGGGCGGCTTTGGACGCAAAAAAAAATGAAAACGCTGACGTAAAATTTTACTGGAGCCTTATTACGCACTTCCGGGAGATCAGCCACAATGTGCTCTAGCTACCGAGGCTTAGTCCGGAAGCATCGGATGCCTTGTGTATTGCCTTCGTCACCTTTTTTCTCCCCTCAACTGGCCAATGTTGGGACCGAATGATTGCCAACAGCGCGCGAGGTCCCGTATGTAAATTCCGCTCATAGAAGTCAACAATAAAAGCCAACTGGATGGCTTCTAGGAATTATATTTAGATGCTGTGTATCAAAATCCAACGACGAATTTTTTAGCTAACCGCCTACGCGCAACAAACCAAATTTATCCAAGAAAGGAGAGGCAAGGCCATTTTCCATACCTCCTTTCCATTGTGAATAGCCTTTATGTCCTCCCAAAAATGCACACGCTGCACTAGTTAAAGCGGTGTTCCAGTTGTGTCGAATTCGTTGAGAAAACTCGTATACGTAAGCGAAAACCCTCTGCAGTGCTGGAAACGAATTAGCATTTACCAGAATAACCACTGTTATATCCACGTAACTCCAGGGTCGATCTCTCAGATGAGACCGCGGTTGGCCACTCCTCTTGGGATCCAATGAGAAACGAAGGACCGTGAGACCACAAGTTATTCTCATTTCATTTATTGGGAAGAGCACCACGTGACAGGATATCTGCTGGGATCAAGGAAGTGGGAACACAACGCCACTCCATTTTTCTAAATAGCTTCCGTATGGTCGAAACTCAATTGGCGACGAAAATATTAAACCGAGGTTCTTTGCGACTCCAAAAATTCTTTCCAACGTAGACCTTCAACAGTGCTACTTCCGACATAAGTCGAGCCAACAACTCGGCTCCCGATAACTCCAGCTTCGGCACCCTAACAGTCTTTAAAGGCGCAACTCGTAACTTCGAGCCGAGTAAATAGCTTACAGATCTTGCCCCTTGGACACGACATAAACGCAAGCCCCATACGCCTCAATGAATCCATGGCGTCATAGAATCCATGGACCTCATCCTTGGATTTCGATGTCAGCGCCCATCTAGGACATTCGGCACGCTGCGCACTAATAAAGCTGCTATAAATTTTATTTCAGACGCAGTGAAGAGCTTGAGGAAGTCTTTTATCCCAGGACAACTTCTCACGGCACAGCTTCAGGAGAAAGATTGCCTTTGCAATTACAGGACCGACAAGGCCTAATGGGTCATAAAGCCGAGGGACTGAAGAAAGAACGATGCGCCTAGTGGGCTTTGAGGTTGACTGAATCCTTTAAAACGAAATGCCTTCGAACTGACCAGTGTCAGTTGCGGGATCCCAAGCAAAATCCAGATTTTTTGTGAAGTTTTTGTCATCATCGACCCTAAGAAATGACTCCCGATCTTCTTTAGGCACCTTATCCAGCACGTCAGCAACATTGGAGTATTGGCAGTTCTTGGATTCGAGGAGCTGCGAACGCTGCTGTACCATATTGATGCCATCATAAATTCACGACCTTTATTGTCTCTTTCAGAGAATCCTGCAGACCTTGATGTTCGAACCCCGGCTCATTTTTTGACTATTGGTCCGTCAGTCAGCTTTATAGAGCCCGATGTCACAAAGCTAAACTTCAATCGGTTTGACAGCTGACAGCGCGTGTCTTTCCTGCAGCAGTCTTTCTGGTCCCGACGGAAGGAGGAGTACTTAAACCGAGATGGAGTCTTTAGAGTGGCGGTGATTAAAACCTCATCTGGAGTTACCAAGCGAGCAGTGTCTAAGCTGTGCCTGTTGTTCCTTAAGGAAGAAGTTGGAGTAGAAGCCCCAACTGGGGGGAGAATGTCGGGTCAGGCAGCAAGCAACTATTGGGTTAAATAATTAATAAATAATTTGGCATCTCAATCTAGCGAGCATCCGCTCAGCCTATTATCTAAGGTTGACGCACTCTCGTTCATTATCTTATTGCGCTCGCAGCCAAAATTGGCCAAACAATCATAAATAAACTGGCGTGATTTGGCCAGTGGCCGATCCAAAATTTTGAAACTAACTTGAACTGCGTGGTCATTGTAGAAGACTCGGTTTCAAATCTTATAGCTCTATCTCATAAAGTATTTGCGACTTACGTTCGTACGTAAAGACGGACGGACGGCCAAAGCTCTATCGACTCGGCTGTTGATGCTGATCAAGAATATTTATATTAAATGGAGATCGTTTCTTCTCTATGTTACATACATACATTCACACGACTACAATATACCCTTGTACTCTAGGAGTACCTGGTTTAAAAAAAAAGGTTTTCTTTACTGAAAATATAGGAATAGACATTGATAAGTAAGGTGAGAAATGTCACCATGGTATTGGAACTATGAGAACAGGTGTCAGGGAAAATGAAGTACTTCAATACTGACAGAATGTTGTTGGAATCTAATAAGAAAGTTATAAGTCAAGTAAGAAGTAATTTTTTTTTAAATATTAAAAATATTTTTATTTAAAAAAACTTGTTACCCTCTTTATAAATGGAAACAAATTGCGAATGAACGATATGGCAGAATGTTTTATTCCAAAACATTAACAAACTGGCACTACGTTGAGTCTTCAAGATCCAAAATAAAAGCTTTTTACCGGGTACCGGGCAAAACTCTTATTTAATTGACAAAAATATTGTTTAACTAACTATAAATAATTCACTTAAATAATTTTGAGCTTTAATTCAAATTAAAATGATACATGGCACGTTCTTCCGATTTTAAAAGGAAAAAAATCTTCCATGGGAAAATGATTGGGGAAAATAGGGTAACAAAAGTATATGTATAAAACTGGAGATTTGGATGCGTATTCCAAAGATATGGTAACTTCTAGATGATATTTCGTAGATTTAGTGGGTATAAAGAAATTTCAAAAATCATAAGTACTAATAACATGGATTGTCAACGCAATAACATGGCCCACATAATTCATTATGTTAGCTGCCATGCGATTTTGACAGCCCCAAATTCGGTAATAATAACAAGAAAGGAAAAATAACTTTGGCCGGAGCCGAAGTTGATATACTCTTGCAGTTAAAACCGGAAAAAGTCCCAAACTTCTATCTTCAAAAATACCAAAGTTGGTATTTCTACCAAAAACGCTACCCTGGGGGGACTGCTGCACAGGTTTCTTTTGTATTGAACTCAGCGCCATCTAGAACTACTGTAGACGATCTCCCTCCCAAAAAGCTTCGCACCAGAAGCCAAAGTTGAGTAGGAAAAAGAGTCTTCAGTTTCTATAGCAGCCAAGCTAAAGAAATTAGCATTCCATGGAATGCTTGCTATGTATCGAAGTACGCAGCCACGCAGTCATACTCCTTTGCCTCAAATCATTCCAGGATACAGTTTAAAACCCTGTTGAATTGTTTAGGCGTTCTGCGTAATTTATTGAAATCAAACTGAAAGGGGGTATGCTCTTCTTGATTTTTATGATGTCCAGTATCCGAGAGGCCGGGCTTTGTGAACCATGTATATTCTCACCTTTTTCTATTGCTTAGGAAAGTATTCAACACGACAGCAAAAATAAGCACCAAGAAGGCGGCGCCTTCAAAGTGTAATCCAGGTCATAACCTGGTGTTTTGATGTTCTTTAGCGCCTTAATGTGGGTCGAGACTTACTCTCCCGTAATTGCTCGTAATTCAGTAGAAACTGGTCCAAAATTAAACTCCTCGAAGCAACTTTGCAGGCTGTCAGCAAAAGCTTCTAATCACTTACTTGACGATCTGACCCATCTGACGATCTGTCATCCCTCCCGATGATAAATTTTGAAGACACCTGTTGCTTGAGGTCGGTCTGCCTTTGCTTGTACTGAAATAGTAGTTTACAGAAAATTGTTCATACGATAAAAAAGCGAAAGCGAAACGACCGTTTAATCGATATGAAGTGGAAAATCCCGAAGATTTGAATGTCAGCGCATCGGGGAGGAAATTGCATCAACGTGATTTTGAAGACATTGAAGTGGACTCTACGTTCGGCTATCATTTCGTCAATTTTGTAACAGTTTTTGCTGCCCTTTCGAACGTCGTTGTGTGTAAAGTGTGTCATTCTGAAGTGAAATTCACAGAGAGCAGTAAACGAGGATTGGGATTTAAACTTGTTGTATCCTGTGATAAATGCAATAAAAAAGAAATACCGAATAGCCCATACATCAATAATGCCTACGTATGAACAGACGACGGAGCTATGCGGATTCGGCATGCGTTGGAAGGACCAGCCAAGAACGCAGTACAAAGTCTAATGCTGCATGCGGACTGTGTTCCGCAGATAATAACCACGTTAAGAATGCGATTTGGGCGACCCGAAATTATCATTGACTTGTTAGTTGCAAGGATTAAACAATTTCCTCAAGTGAGGGAGAATAAGCTTGAAATGCTGGTTGACTTCTCGGTGGAGGTTCAAAATGTTTGCTCTACGATGAAAGCCTCCAAATTGGACCAGTACTTAAACAACCCAGCGCTCACGCAGGAGCTAGTGAGCAAGTTGCCATCGATGGTGCAGACGTTTTGGGGAATCACAAAGCCTCTCTAACAGTGTGTACGTTGTGATAGTTGTGATAGTTGTGATAGGGATAAATAGCGAGCCATGTGATAGTCCCAAGCTCGTCGTCAAGAACGGAGAGATGGGGCACGGTACATACACACACTGTGCGCCAAGGCTGTCGGCTGTGCACCCGCAATTGCAGAACCCTGCAGGAGTGTCCAGCATTCCTGGAAATGACGACCCGCGATCGCTGGAATGCTACTTGACGGTGTGGCTTGTGCTGAAAATGTTTCCAGAGCCACAAAGTGGAAAGATGCGGAGTCCCCAATCCTTGCGGAATAGATGGACGCCTAGAGCGCCATCATCGCGGCAGCACTGCTCCCGTCCAAGCCAGGTGCCATGCACACCGACAAGAAGATGTGGAAATGCTATTCAGGGTATTGCCAGTGACTTTGTATGGAAATGGTAAGCAAGTCAACACGTATGCCTTCATCGACGACGGGTCATCTTTAACCTTGATCGATGCCCCATTGCTAGAAGACCTTGGAGTGAAGGGACAACCGCAGCCTCTATGTATGCAGTGGACTGCCGGCATGCACCGGTATTAGGACAACGCGGTCAGACTCGACTTAAGGATCTCCGGCATTGGCCAAACGAAGCTATATGATATTCGCGACGTTCAGTCGGTCCAGTCTCTTGATCTCCCGTCACAGTCGTTGGATATAACCCACCTGAAAGCACAGCACACAAACCTTCGACATCTACCACTGTCCGGTTACGACTCAGCACAGCCCAGGCTCCTAATAGGTCTCAATAATTGCAAACAAGGGCGCATGCTTCGCACCAAGGAAGGCACAACAGAAGAACCGATCGCTGAGAAGACCCGCCTGGGGTGGACGATTAAAGGAAGAAGCTCCAACAGTGTGGGTGATGACATAACCCCAAGCTACCACGTGTTTCACATATGTGCATGTGAAGCTGACGAGAACAAGGAGATCTTGCGCCTGCTTGAGCAGTGCATGTGGTCGGACGGCGGCCCTAGACCGGAGATGAATAGCAAGAGCGTATCCAATGATGACCAGTTTGCTATACAGCAGCTGGAGAAGAACACGAGGCGTATTAATGGCCGATTTGAAACAAGTCTGCTTTGGAGGTATAAAGATGACAAGCTGCCGGATAGTTTACCGACAGCCCCAAAGCGGGCACGATGCCTGTACCAGAAATTGACTCGCGAGCCGGAGCTTGCGAAGGAAATTCGCCGACAGCTAGATGAGTACGTGAAGAAAGGATATGCACGGCCCATTAAGTCGGAAGAAGCTGAGGGAAATCCATATTGGTATTTACCTATCTTTCCCGTGCTAAACGTGAACAAGCCAGGAAAGCTTCGCATAGTCTGGGATGCGGCTGCGAAGACGGAAGGGATCTCGCCGAACACAATGCTGCTGAAGGGACCTGACCAACTAGCGCAGTTAGTACCAATACTTCACAGGTTTAGAGAGAAACGTATTGCTATTGGCGGCGATATCGCCGCCATAAGGTCAGGATACACACAGAAGATCAGAGATACCAACGTTCTGTATTTATAGACCCATACACACAACGGAGAGAGAACAACGCCATGCAGGTAATGACGTTTAAGGCTAGTTGCTCCCCCAGCTGTGCCCAGTACGTGAGGAACAGAAATGCAGAGTCGTTCAAGAAGGAATACCCACGCGCTGTTAAGTGCATACTGAAGAATCACTATGTAGACGACATGCTGGACAGCGTCGACACGGAGGAAGCCTCGCGCGTCAGGTCCATTACATTCATTTTCAGGGCGGATTCCTCATTCGAAACTGGGTATCGAATTCCAGAGAAGTATTAAGCGCACTCGGCGAAGGAGCTAGTGAGACTAGACGAAACAACGGATGGACAGACCGAGAAGGTGCTCGGAATGTGGTGGGACACGAAAAAAGATCTCATCCGCTACCGTGTATCCCCACGATATCGCCATAGAGAACTTCTCCAAGGAAGGCAACGACCCACGAGAGTTTCTTAGTGTATTGATGTCTATATATGATCCTTTAGGGCTCATATCCTTCTACGTAATGTATGCAAAAATAATATTTCAGGATATATGGCGAAGTGGATGTACCTGGGATGACCCCATACCTGAGGCAGAATGGATTAAATGGAAGCGATGGCTTCGGTATATCCCGGACGTTGAGAAAATGACCATCCCAAGATGCCACATGAAGGAGTCGCTGATGGACTCAGAAGTGGAGATGAACACCTTCGTGGACGCAAGCGAGAATGGATTTGCCGCCGTGAGTTATATAAGATTTCAAAATGAGGCAGGTATCCACTGCAGTCTACTGGGCAGCAAAACCAAGGTAGCCCCTCTAAGACCGACATCCATACCAAGGCTTGAACTCATGGGAGCAGTGCTTGGAACGAGGTTAGCTCAAACTCTGGAGCTTTCACCTGGCGCGAAGCTGAGCACACGGACTTTCTGGACCGACTCGAGGCCCGTGCTGAGTTGGCTGCGATCGGACCAGAGGAAGTACAAACAATTTGTTGCATTCCGTGTGATTGAGATTCAAGACGGTACTAGAGTCAAGGACTGCCGAGAACGTGGCGGACGACGCCACTAAGTGGAACAAAGGACCAGATTTCAACCGAGAAAGTCGCTGGTTGAACGGGCCGAAATTTCTTTGGCAAGAGAGGCAATTTTGGCCGCTGACAGAGGCGGAAGAAGGAGACGAGTCAGGAATGGAATTGAAAGCGCAATTCATCGGCGTATGTGACGGATTCACAGACGTAGGACGCGCGACCCTCATAGACTCCGAGCGGTTCTCAATCTGGACACGTCTGCTATGGAGTACCGCGAGAACGGTATGGTGTATGAGGCGATGGAAGGCCAAGGCACTTCAACGGTCGGACATCGAAAATCAACCATCACAAGAAGATACCAGGGTCACGGAGAGTCTTCTGTGGTTCTACGCTCAGGCAGAGTACTACCAGGCGGAGATACGGTTAATTTTACAAGGAAAACTATTGAAGAAGAATAACCTACTATACAAGCTGGGACCGTATATGGATTCCGATGGAGTATTAAAGCTGGATGAACGTGCCAAGATGATCAAGGGAAGCGACCGCGTCGTACTCCCCTGCGGCATCCACATTACGCAGCTTATCATAAAGGAATTTCACCAAAGATTTCTGCACGCTAACCACGAGACGGGGGTCAACGAACTACTACAAAGATTTTGGATACCAAAGCTGAGATCCACCATTGCTCGGATACGACGTTCCTGCCAACAATGCAAGAACCGACAGGCGGCCCCCAAACCGCCACGCATGGTGGAACTTCCCTATTTAAGAGTAGCAGCCTTTCATAGACCTTTCAGCTACACGGGTGTGGACTACTTTGGGCCTCTGATGGTACGGGTCAGACGCAGTTCAGAGAAACGATACGGCGTGCTCTTCACCTGCCTCTCTACAAGGGCAATAAATCTAGAGGTAGCGTATTCATTAACAACTGACTCTTGTATTCTAGCGGTGCGCAGTTTTATGGCCCGACGAGGGTGCCCAGTGGAACTCTGGAGCGACAACTGCACCAATTTTCAAGGAGCCTGCACGGAGTTGCGTAGGTCGTTTGAAGATGTGGACAAGGATCTACTATCTCCCGTAATGATGGTCCAGCTACCATCTCAGGTTTTAATGTATCCATTAGCTGCAGTGGTTGCGAGGACTTTCCTAAGTAGAGAGGCCTCTGATGACTCCTGAATGCTTTTACAGAATCTGGTCCAGGCATTGATCTTTGCCCTACGAAGTTCTTTGTTGTACAGGTTCAGGTCCCCTTTATACGCCTCCTAAACTGCTTGTGTGTTTTTTTTAATAGCGACGTTAAAGGCTTTACTTTTTTAAAGGCCGCAAGTGCTTGCGACCACCATGGTGGTTTCTTTAACTTACTACTGCCCGATCTACTTTTGGGACAGACCCTGTTGAATGCCTTGGTGCAAGCCACTGTTAGCCTCCAAGCCTTCCTTGTTGTTAACGTCACTTGTTGGAAGTTTCCCCAAGGATCTATCTATTTTTTTCTCGTAGAACTTCCAGTTGGTGTTCCGTACTTTGTCTTGCGTAGAGCTAGCTGAGTAAAACTATTGAAAGTGACCAATAATTCTATGTTTCGAGGGTCCGAGAAGGAGTCCCTAGGTCCGTAGGAGTCTAGGACTCCCCATCTAACAACCCTGTCTGCTAGAGATTCTTAGTGAAGACTAATGTCAAGTACCTCCCTTCTATTCTTGATGTTGAAGGTGAGTTCTGAGCCCCTGTTACCCATCGGAACATTTGAGCTTAGGACAAAATCGAATATTGACTCACCCCTCTAGTTAGTGTCAGTACTTCCTTACTGATGACGATAGGCGTTGGCGTCGCACCCTATATTCAGGTCGATCATCTGCTTCTCACTGTCTTCCACCAGCTGTTTGAGTAGCGGGTGCAGGGGGAAAACATCCTGGACGTGGCCCATGTACGCCAAGCATACCCTTTGAGGTCCCTTTGGGCTCTCTATTGCTGTGGCTACATTGCTCTTCATTGCTGAAATTAGGTAGCAAAAATAGGCTTAGGTTCTTCTTTGTGGATGCAGGCTCGCTTTTTACGTGTTGAATCGGCTTTACAGAGCCTTTACTCCGACGCCCGCAGCCCAAGAAACTATACTCCAAGGCTTTTTGGATGAGGGTCACATCAGCTGCACTCTCGGCGAGGTGGAGTAGGAAGGAAGCTGACGCCGCCTTACTGTGATGGAGGTTTATCTAGAAAATTGTCAGAGACATCCTTGTGATTCTCCACCAAAGAAACCTCTGCTTCCGTCTTGGAGCTGAGCAGAGAATCCTAAATCGTCCCGACGCCTCTAAGAGCCCTTGCCAAGTCGCTCTCCTCCAAGGTGTACTCTTCCAGGATGTAGCACGATTTCTCTTGCCCACCTCATGACCTTGGCCAGGTCCGCCGATGCCGATCGGTCCGCCCTATCCGAAAGAAAGCTGCTTTCCTCCTGTCCTTGTAGGAGCCTTTCCTCTTCCCTTTCCGTCGAGTGAGACTCTGCCGGACCAAGGCTTGCCTTAGAGGCCCCGCTGCTTGGTATAGAGGTTGACCCTGAGGTCTTCTTCTCCATGCCGTTCGGTGGTGCCATGGCTAGCCCCGCTTTAGAGGAAGATGCCTTGGCACCCTCCACACCGCGTCCCGAATCCGGATGTTGCCCCTCTGTAGGGAGCTTCTCCATCCCAGCAACTTCTTGGCTTTTGAGAGACTTGGAGTTCGACCCCATTTCCAAAATTCTGTTCCCCACCATAGTTTTTTGTTAAGTTAAATTAATTAATATTTTTAACCCACGAGTAGGCGGAAAGTAGATCGTCCATCATGACATAGCTCGCTTGTCACAATAAGCCTGTTTAAATCTGGGTGATCGGCCGGTCCCCCGGAGTTCGCATATAAGCATCCGAGCCTTGGACACGCCTGCCTCGGTTAATGCTGTTCCACCATGGATTGGGGTAATTTGAGGAAGGGGTTGTTCTTCTCTCCGCCCGACTACGATTAGCCAGCATCCTCGGAAGAGACCTGACCTTACCGGGACCTGTTACTAGCCGCCATCAAGTGGAGTGCATAGTCGCACTACCAGCGGTGTACACAGTTACGGCACGCAATTGCTTGCGCGTAGGTCCCCCAGTTGTACCTATTGGCTGACGCCCGATATCTTTAGATTACTGTATATTTTTTTCTTTGCAATTTCCACCAAGCCCAGTTTTTGTTTGATATTTATAATTTTCAACGCTTCTAATGAAAGTGGGAGTGTATTGGTTAGAAAATTGCATAGGTTGCGGGAGCGAAATAAAATGTACCGATAAAACGCAACGAGTGCTGTCGAGAAGTCGACTAAAGTATGTCACACCAGATTGTCTTAATGGTTTGCGGCCCACGACACAGGGCTCTTAACAGCATAGCAAGTTAGCAAGTGCTGCCCGTTTTGCATTAGCCGACCGGCCCTTGATCATTTTCTGAAATTGGACTGAACTTTGTTAATATTGTTTTATTTAACTTACAACACAAGAACTAATGCTGTGATTGAATTTTCACGTCAGGATTTTATGTGCCACTCAGTTTATGTGCCCCTATGTTAAGAATTAAAACAAAAGAGTGACCAGATCAATAGACTTTCTAGGAACAGCCTGGAAATGTTTTGCAAGCACGCCGAACAGAAATAATCACGAAAATGTAACTCTTGAATTGAAATACCCTTGAAGTTTAAATCGGTTATATATGGCAAATATCGGATTTAGTTGGCCGATCCTTATGAGAATATTAAATTAAAACCAAATTACTAGAAAACAAAATCTTAAAAATAGGTCCCAAGCTTCTATCTTACAAAATACAATTGTTGGCATTCTTAAAAGTTCTTAAAGTCTGTCCGTCTGTCTGTTTCTACGCAAACTAGTCTCTCAGTTTTAAAGCTATCGACTTAAAACTTTGCACACACCCTTCCATCCTTTGCACGCAGTATATAAGTCGGAACGGCCGGGATCGGCCGACTATATCCTATAGCTGCCATATAACTGATTGATCGGAAATGGTATAAATTTAGTGATTTAAGAGTGAGAGAGTTTAAATTTTACATGAGCGCTATTTTTGGCAAAATAATACGACATGCCCAATCCGCCGACTATATCCTATAGCTGCCATATAACTGTACGATCGGAAGTGACCCAACTTTCGTGTTTTTGAAGATAGAAAGCTGGAACTTGGTACAGATTCTATTTTTGGTCAGTTGATCTAACCTACCCAAATTCATTAGGATCGGCCGACTATATCTTATAGCTGCCATATAACTGAACGATCGGAAATGACCCTACTTTCGTGTTTTTGAAGATAGAAAGCTTGAACTTGGTACAGATTATATTTTTTGTCAGTTCATCCGACCTTCTAAATTTCATAACGATCGGTCGACTATATCTTATAGCTCCCACATAACTGAGAAATCGGAAATGGTTTTTGGTAGAAATGTCAACTTTGGTATTTTTGACGAAATAAGTTTAAGAATTTTTTTTAGAATTTTTATTATAATAAATGGGTTATATTATCATATTCTCATAAGGATCGGCAACTATATCCGATGTTTGCGATATATATCCGGTTTCAACTGCAAGGGTATATCATCTTCGGCGCTGAAGTTAGCTTTCCTTTCTTGTTTTAATTTGAATTGGTATACATATGTACATGTAAAAAATTATACAAAAAAAATTATAAAAACAATGATGATCAACGCTATCGACTTTAGTTATAAAATAAAAATAAAATTATATTATTTTTAATTTTAATAGAAAAAGAGATTTGCAATGAGTGCAATAATAATAAGCAATCGAATCGGATAAAGAAAAAATGCGAAGATGGCTATGTATTTCAAAACGGCAGTTGTACAGATATTGATGAATGCTCTAAGAACACAACATACAGCTGCAGTGGCATGCACCAGGAATGCGTAAACTCGTTGGGTAATTACTCATGCCAATGCCTATCGGGCTTTAAATTAGATTCCACATTAAACGAATGCATTGGTAAGTCAACTTTTTATTGCTTTGTCTATGTTGTAATCTGTTTATCCTCTTTTAGACATAAATGAGTGTTCCATCAACAACCATAATTGCCTGCCAACTCAAAGATGTGATAACACAATTGGGTCGTATATATGCACGGTAGCTAAGTATTATACATTATTCTTTAAAAAAATAAAATTTTAAAATTGGTTTTCTGAACTTAAACGAAAAATGCTTGCTCTAGGACTATGAATCGTTAAAACGGTTTTGGCCCTATTGCCAAGCACTAAGCCCCACAAAGCTTCGATTCGTTGTGGGGGAAAAAATGTTTTATTTGATCAAATTGACAAAACATTGATGTTTTAAACATAAAACATGTTTAAGAAAAAAATTTAGCTGAAGTCGGCCTGCCTGACTTTATTATTTCCAGTGCACGTCGTTACAAATTTGAATCTATGTATAAGAAAGGAAAGCAAAGATCGAGAGGAGCAGAAATTAATATACTCTTGCAGCTAAAATCGAATATGTGTATCTCACAAAAACAGAATATACTTAGCCGGTCGTTATGAGAATTTTATTGTAAATTAAATTTATTAGAAAACAATATTTAAAAAAGTCTGAACTTGTTTCTTCAAAAATACTCAAGTTGATATTTTTAGCCTATACCGATAGTTCAGTTATATGGCAGCTGTAGGGTATAGACGGCCGATCCCAATGAAATTGGGTAGGTCGAATCAATTTGCAAAAAATATAATCTGTAGAACGTTCAGTAGAATTTATCTGAATCTGTAGATTTAAATATTCTATCTCAGTTCGATTCAGTTGTATTCGACTTGTCCTTATGAAATTTGGATGTCGTATTAGTGAAAAAAAATGCATAGGAAATCCAAAACCTCTAACACCAATTGTTCAAGCATTGAACACTATTTTATATCGAAATTCTTAAGTTAGAGTTTCAAGGGATCGGATCCATGAAATACGAGTCAAACAGCATGGTTTAAAACCGATCCCCTGCAGCCTAACATAAATAACACAACAATATGTGGTGCGCTTATTGCACTTGAAAAAGGGTCGCATAGCAAGTCAGCGTGCAGTGCGTTGATAAGTAGTTTTAAATAGATTTAATTTTTTCAAGTATCTTACTTATAAGAAAATTTTACAGAATAAAATCAGTTACTAAACGGAATTCATTCGAGTAAGGGGCTCCTCTGAACAGTTTCGAAAAGGAGTTCATTAGAGGAAGACCTATTTATTTAGGGTTCCTCTTAACACCCTTACGTTTTTCCCCCTGTGGTAAGAGACTCAGGTTTTAAACTGGCACCTATAAGTGCCTGTAGAAAAATACAAATTCTCAGCCCAAGGTAGCTAAAAAAAGGCTGCGATCTGGGTAAAAAAGAGCCCAGTTTAAAAACCGTAATCCTCTGTTGTTTCGCCCCAAGAGGTAAGGGACACAGAGAATAAAATTATATAAATGTCAATGAGCATAAAATAAAAAAAAAAAATAATAAAAATGAGTCAAAAAAAAGGGCTCAAGGAGTATTCTCAACCGTATTTTGGGGCTCCTATTAAAATTGGCACCTAAATAGTGGCTACATGTGCATTGACACACTCAGTCCAAGGCAGCTAAGACGGCTGCGAACTGGGCATAAAAGAGCTCAGTGTAAAATCGTAGTCCTCTGTTGTTTCCCCCCAAGGCGTAAGGGACACAGAGGTTGGTAATTGCCATCGAGCAATAAGTGCGATTTTTGTTTAGCGCAGGACTGTCCGAGGCCTTACATCGGAATATTTATGGAAAATCTTTGGGCTGGAATTCAGCCATCGGATATCCAAAGCGATACGGCGCAAGGAGTTGAAAACACAACTTGTTGTGGGAAATCAAAAATGAGATTTCAATTTAAAAAAAAATAAATTTTTCTGGAAATAAACAACACCGGAAATTCATAAATATTAAAAATAATATACGGCGTGTTCGAGGCCAAATATCGAGCAAAAAAAAAAGTCGGGTTCCTGGAAACGAAGACAGCTGAAGTCTTTGGCATTTTTCTGCGGCAGGACCACCGGCGAGTAGAAGAACATCAGCGGCAGAAAAAACTACCAGCTACACCATCAGCAGCATCAAGGGCGGATCCTTTTACATCATCTACAGGAGGAACACGCATCAAAAAAGAAAATTTAACAACTGTATGTTATGATAAAAAATAAAAAATATTTACAATTTAAAAAATAATGATTTAAAAAAATCGATAAAATAGGTATTAATTATCAATAAAATTTTATACAAAAAAATTAAAATTTTAAAAGAAATTAGCCCTCAGTAAAACAAAAATTTTTAAATTACAGTTTACTAAAAAATCAAACAAAAAATAAATATTTCAAAGTAAATCTAAATGAAAAAAAAAATATACTAAGGTACTTTTGTGGCCCCTTGCAGGATGTTCAAACATTAGGTTGAACATAACAAATGAAAGCTTAAATATTTTAAAATATTTAAAATTCCAATTAAATAATTCTTTCAAAAATTATTAAAAGAAAAAAAATGTATTAAAAAAATACAAGAAAAAAAATAGACATTTATACCAGAGGTCGGCACGGCCCTATCTCGGGGGCATAGGAAATTTCTCTGCCCGAGCTCTGCCACACACACACAGTATACATGTGTGAAACGTCATGCACACAGCCTACTTTCTGCTATTCTTTACTAACACTAATGCGGTAAAATCATATCAATGTATTGGGGTGCCGATCCCTGATTTATACAGTCCACTAAAAACTATAATCGAAGAAAAGGTTAAAGAAACATAAAATTTATTCAAAAAATATTAATCAAACACACATCAAATTCAAAATTTCTTTTTGTGGCCCTTTCCAGAAAGTTCAAGTATTGAACACTATTTTATATAGAAATTCTTAAGTTAGAGTTTCAAGGGATCGGACCCATGAAATACGAGCCAAACGGCATGGTTTAAGGATGTAGTCTCATGTGTGAGGTTGAAAAATCAATTTTTTTTTTTTTTATATTTTGATAGTATTGTTTATTATGAATGTACTGTTAAAGTTTCAAATAAAAATATCAAATAATGACAGAGATACAGCCCATAATCGGGAGCGCGCCTACACCGAAAAGTATAAGTTTCTCGGTAGCGTCTAAACTTTAAACGCGTTTTTCTCGAAACGACATTTTTGTGTGCGGCGCAGGTGATTCACAAAATTCTATGGTACCGATATAGCTGAAATTTGGATATGTTGTTTTAAAAAGTAACACCTCTGTCCCGTACTAGAATCATTTATTTTTAATGATTAGTTTTTTTTTTATCATTAATTTAAGATAAATTTTTTACATTTTTTAAAATTTTTTTTTGAGTTCGCCATTTTGTTGTTTATTAATGAAAATATTTCATTCTAGTACGGGACAGAGCCATAAGCTTACAAAACAACAATCTATTCTAATTTTTTGTTTCGGATGACTCTAGCAGTCGAAATCACCTGCGCCAGGGACCTACCTTTTTTTTTTATATGCATACTTTGGCATGCTATAAATTGTATTAAACTACACAAGAATAAATGAAACAAAATATTTTCAAATAGTTTATGATGCTTATAAAAACATATTTGAAAATTGAAACGATCGCATTATTTTTTATTACAAAAAAAATTTTTTTAAATACCCTCTAAAAAGTAGGCCGGCACATGAGACTACATCCTTAAAAACGATCCCCTGCAGCCTAACATAAATAACACAAAAATATGTGGTGCGCTTATCGCACTTGAGAAAGGGTCGCATAGCAGGCCAGCGTGCAATGCATTCATAAGTAGTTTTAAATGGATTTAAGTTTTTCATGTATCTTACTTATAGGAGAATTGTACAGAATAAAATCAGTTTCTAAACGGAATTCATTGGAGTAAGGGGCTCCTCTTAACACCAATGTTATGGCATTTGCAGTCAATCAGTTATTTGGCAGCTGTAGTATACAGTCGGACGATCTCGGCCGATCCTACATATAAGGGAAGAAAGAATGTGTGCAATTTGTTTCAAGCCGATAGCTTTAAAACTGAGAAAATAGTTCGCGTAGAAACAGACAGACAGACGGACAGACAGACGGACATGCTCATATCAACTCAGGAGGTGATCCTGATCAAGAATATATATACTTTATAGGGTCGGAGATGTCTCCTTCACTGCGTTGCACACTTTTGGACAAAATTATAATACCCTCTGCAAGGGTATAATGAATTACTGTTCGTTAGTCTCGCTAAGACTCGAGAACGGATTTATCTTATCTTTGTCTTGAAATGTTCGTGAAATGGCTCGACCGATTTTCGTTAAATTTGATGTACATACCCGTTAGGCTTGAGAATAGCCCTGACAGTCGCAAAAATACGCAAAGAGGAAATCTCTAGGACCCAATTCGGCGAGAAAATTAAAGAAAGAAATGAAAGTGCGTTTGTGAGCATGGTGCAGTTAGATCAATCACAATCGCAAGGAGCATAAGATGAACGTAATCAACAAATCTCATTGCAAACAAATCTCATAAATTTTTACAAATACACTTTACGGGTGGCGAGGACTCCACACGTGCACTCGCCAATCGTGTGGATGCACTCATTTCATAACTCAATTCTCCTTTCACCAGGCGTATCGGCCGCCAGCTGGACAATTATTTAAATCTCACATGGAAAAGCTACAAATTGACAATCCCGCTAAACATCAAAATGCTTCTGGATACATCCGCTGAAATTTTTCCAAAACAGCTGTTAGACATTGGCGATTGGTACATGAAATTAAATGGTACATAAAAATACTGGATTTATAAAATTAAATACGGACGTCTGCCAAATCATCAACTCGCTAAATACTCCCACCGATCACATATTTTGGAAATATTTCGGCGTTTTGATAAAGTTGCTGCCATTGTCAAAAGTCAGGTAGCTCCCACGATTCTTTTCATCACAAGGCACGCGAATTATTGAAGCACCATATTAATCAAAACTCGCCGTTGGCAAGGATTCCACCAGTAAACTTACCCCCAGAGATAAAAACATCTACGGCCGACTATATCCTATAGTTTTCATATAACTGAAAGATAAAAAATGACCCAACTTTCGTGTTTTTGAAGATAGAACCTTTCAACTTTAAACAGATTATATTTTTTCATTATTGATTTGTTCTACGAAATTTCATAAAAATCGATTTCATAAACGATCGGCCAACTTTATATCCGGTATTTGAGATTTATATGTGATCTTAACTGCAAGGGTATATCAACTTCGGCTCCGCCCGAAAATTACTTTCCTTTCTTGTTTACATAAAGATCAATTAAAGTCATATGATAATAAGGACTTTATAATCGCTGCAAGCATTGTAAAAAATGAAAACGTTGTGAACGATAAGCTTTTGCAAGAAGCGGTACTATCAGGATCAGATACAAAACTAATGTTTTGTACCGATGGTACCGCTCTCTCCAGAGCCTTTTCCCTTTCAACCCCAGAGGATCCTTAGCACCCCACGCTGGAGGTCTCTATCGAAACTATTTCTGGTATCGATCAGATGTCTCTATGAGTGGCAAATAAGATTCGCTGCTTTCGTAAAGCTGATTTTCAGAAATTTAATAGCCTTATTGATACATACGATTGGTCCGATAGTCTGGCATGCACTGATCTTAACGTCACTTGAGAAAAATTTTACGGTACTTAAAATACATTTTTTGACTCCTGTGTGCCATGGAAATATCCGTCCGCTTCAACAAATCCTCCTTGGTATACAAGGTGCCTCACTAACCTAAAAAATATTAAAAATAGGCTCTAACTAAAATACAAAAAAACCTGCAGTAGTATTGATTTTTCAAGATATCTGCTAGCTCGGTCAAATTTTACCGTGCATATCCGTGCGGTCAATTTTATATTGACCGCTGCCGGATACAATTTACTCAGGATCCAAATCAGTTTTATAATTTTGTAAACACTTAGCGTCAACACGTATCTTTTTCACCCCTGCTTACGTTTGAAAATTCCTCTGCGACCTCTGATCGACCATTGCCGATCTATTCGTAGAATTTTTTTAAACAACTTATTCTCCGCCTAATTTGACAGATCAGCCCTAAGCATATAACATTCAAGCAGCAAATCTTATTTTCTGTTCGTTTTTTTACAACTTATTATTTGGTCTTTTAAGGGTAAAACGCATTTATTCGCCAGGCTTCGACGGAGTACCAGGCTGCGTGCTAAAATACTGCCCCAGGGCTCTGTGGAAACCTCTTCTAAGACTTTGCAATTTATCTTTGGAAACCTCGATTTTTCCCCCTAAGTGGAAGGAATCTTACATAATTCCCCTACATAAAAAAGGGAAAAAGTCCGATGCTCGGCAATTCCAAAGTTAATTGAAAAATTAATTACCCCTCATTTGCAACACCTTTGCTCTTCGATTATCTCTCCCTGTCAGCATGGCTTTATTAAGCGTCGCTCCACCACCACAAATTTACTGAAGTTGGCAATTTAATTCAATTTAATTAATTTAATTGTAAGTTGTAATTTACACAGACTTCAAAAAAGCATTTGATTCAGTTAATCACTCACTCTTGTTGACTAAACTGAATATGCTGGGTTTTCCTAAAGACCTCTTAACGTGGATCTCCAGCTACCTAGATGGAAGAAAACAAAGAGTCTTATTTTAAAACATACAGTCCCGTCTGGTCCGTGCTACATCCGGCGTCCCTCAAGGAAGTCATCTTGGCCCGTTATTATTTACGCTTTTTATAAACGACTTGCCCCCTGCTTTAACGAACTCTCTAGTTCTTATGTATGCAGATGATGTAAAGCTTTGTCTTCAGTACAAATCCATCTCTGTCCAATGCAGTCTTCAGTCTGACCTTGATAACTTTCAAAAATGGTGTTTACACAGTAGCAGACTTTTACTTAGAAACTTACCTAGCTTAAGGGGTTAAATACCTTTTTTATTTTCGAAAAATCGAAAATTTTTGTATTGCTTTATCTTTAAGAACAACTCCTTGAGAACATTTTCATAGAGATTGGAGCAGTAGAACAAAAGTTACAGCGCTCCTAACCGCGCGCCTCATTGCGGCCTTGAACTGAACTTGAAACTTTAAACGCGAATATCTCGAAATGGTGTTTCTTGAAAAATGACTTTGCGGTGACATGGATTGGCGGAAAACTACTGAACCGATTTACTTCAAATTTTTTTTTAAATGTTCATAGTGAAATTCTTCTGTGCTTGAACGATCGACTTTTCACGCACAAACTTTTTTTTCGCCGAAATGAATTTTTTAGTGAAATTTCTAGAGACCAAAAAGTTCATTTTTTAGCATAAAACGTTCCCGTATGCATAAAAAAACAAAAAATTTTAAAACCGATCGTTCAAGCACAAGGAATTACACTAAACTAATGAAATTTTTTTTACTTTTATGGTTTTAGTTGACCTGTTCGAGCTGGGGAACTGTCACCGCAAGGCTCTAAAAAAAAAAGCCCCTAAGGGAAACAGCCACCCCTTAAAAACAATTTAATATTTTTCCACGAAATTTAGCACAAACATTGTTACTAAAGTGTACTATCAAAAAATTAAAACATCCGTGTAATTAAATAATTGCTACATACCTAAAAAAAAAATCCAAACTTTCTTCTTTTTCTTCGACAAAGAAGGTACATATATAACCCCTTAACAAATCGTAGGACAATGCTCGGTGTAGTTTTTCTGCATAACCTTATTAACGGGGATGTAGATAGCCAGCATTTACTAACACGTTTAAAAATTAACATTCCTAATAGAATTACTCGAAACTCTGTTCCTTAGCCATTGTAGTTTTAACTGCATGACCCTTTTAGGGTATTATGTTTGAACTACAATGGTCTTTACACTATTACATCTCTTTCCGTTCCTTCTAATTTAAAATATAAAATTTTAAATTTCCTTACTAACTCTTAGCTTAACAAATTTCAAATAGCTTAATATGTACTAACAAATCGTTTCTCGGGCGCCCCTCGGTCAAATTCATGTGTGATTTCCAGCATAGGCAAAGAAATTACAATATAATTTCAATTACAAATACAATTTTTCGTTAATTCCCTTATCTCCTCAATCGTGTTAATCCGAATGAATTTGGTTATTGGACTGTCAAAAATTTTTAACTGCATGAACTTTGTTCTTATTTTTGTGTCTGCCAATATGGTCAACTTGAAGCGATAAATTTGTATATGGTACCCTTCCTGAGGGTAATACCCTTGGTACCCTAATATGGTACCCTTCCTTTTTCCAAAAGTGTGCATCGCAGTGAAGGAGACATCTCCGACCCTATAAAGTGTATATATTCTTGATCAGGATCACCTCCTGAATTGATATGAGCATGTCCGTCTGTCTGTCCGTCTGTCGGACGGACGCTCTAACTTTAAAAGCACCGGTTCGATAGGATATAGTCGACTTATATACTGCGCGCAAAGGAAAGAATGGTGTTTGCAAAGTTTCAAGCTTTAAAACTAAGAGACTAGTTTGCGTAAAAACAGACAGACGGACGGACGGACAGACGGACATGCTCATAACAACTCATAACAATGATAATGGGCAGTATTGGCGAATCAGGGTCCGAACATTTCCGGACTTGATTTCTCAAAATCTGTGGGAGCGATTTTTTTAATGGGACTGGTACCATTCGAAGGGGCTAAAAATTAGATTTCTCGTGGTATACCGTGCGTAATGGCACATCCTCTTTAAAAAAAAGGTAAACATACATGATGGCGGCTGCCGTGTTGGGCAGCGTGCAAACTAGAGGTCCAGAAACATCGATGTTTGCAGACATCGATGTTTTTCGATGTTTTTAAAAAAACATCGATAAAACATCGGTGTTTTCAAAAATAATTTTATATTAAAAAATATAATTAAAAAGTCTTTACAGAATTTATATTTAAACGAAAAAAAAATAACAAATTTATTCAAGTAACATATTTAGAGAAATTAATAAAATAAAAACAAAAATTCAGTCCATAGAGATCGGATAAGTCACTTATTAAAGATATAGTAATTCTTATTGATAAACATTAGCTGGTCAACAACTTCGGACTTCAACCGGGTACGGCGATCCGAAATTATTTGGCCTGCTTTGTTAAAGGCTTTCTCTGATTCACACGACGTGGCTGGAATACAAAAGAATTTTTTTTTAGCTCCTTGAAGGGCTGCATGTTGTTTGAACACAGCTAGAATTAGAATAATTTATTTTAAAATAATCATAATACACAATTTCTATATTTACCATCCAAAAATTTAAGGGATCGCAAGTTTCTGGCTCGTTCCCGCTTTCTACGTGTTGCCTGAGCAATATAATTGCGTCAGAACGCGTAGTCGTTGTTCTTGAACTTATTTTGAGTTGAAGATTTGTAAAAAAAACTCGAAGTTGGATTGGGTGGTGTAGGCGCTATCGACGCTGATGTGGATGGTTCTTGAGTCAAATTTTTAAAAACATTGTGAAGCTCGTCTTCTAATGCTCGATATGCTTGATCGGCATTATTTGTTCGTTGGAAGCCCTGTTTTTTAAACCTGGGGTCAATTAATGTTGCCATCCTAGGAACGGTGCGCGTTTCATAGTGCCCAAAACGATCATTATAGCGTTCACTTAAAAAGTTGAATGCCAGAATGGCTTCTGGGCTTTTAAAGCTATCTTTATAAGAAAACACTTGTGATTGCATTTCGCAGACAATTGGAATTACGAGGGACATAGTGGGGTACTTCCCGCCCGATATTAATTTTGTGGCTTTCTCGAACGTACGAAGCAATGAACAAAGTTCCTCCAGGACACCAATTTCCTCGGCAGAGAAAGGTGCCGGAGCCTTTGCAGTTCCTAACAATGCGATTGAGAGTGCCTCATTAGTCTGCAAAATTCGTTCCATCATTTGGAAGGCACTGTTCCACCTAATTGGTACCTCTTGAATTAATCCAAGGGGGGGTGTCACCATTTGAGCGTCCTTAAATTTCGCCATGGCAGTCAAACTTCGCTTCATAAATGCGACAACAGTCTTGCACTTGGTAAGAATGGGCCGAATAATCTCCAATTTGAGAATTTCTTGAACTAGCAAATTTATCGTGTGCGCAAAACATGGAAAATGTTTAATTTGAAAATGTTCGCATGCCTTCTTCATTGTAGCGTCGTTATCTGTAACTATAGTTACAACTTTATGTAGAAGTTTCCACTCATTTAGTACTTGCCGAATAGTGTCAGCGATATTCATTGCTGAGTGATTTGTGGGCGTCAAAAGACTCGCCGTCGACAAGACCGCTGTAATTAGCTGAAACTGTTTGTTTACATAGTGGCACGTAACCGTTATGAAAGCTTTATTAGCACGGGAAGTCCATCCATCCGTGGTTATTGCAACGTACTGGACACCTTCGAGCTCACATTCCAGATCCTTTCTTAAATCTTTATATATCTTAGGTAGCATTACTTCTCTGAAAAAGGTTCTGCTCGGCATTTTATATTTAGGGTCCATGTGCTGCATTAAATTACGGAATGAACGTCCCGTGCTATCATGAGCATTACATACAGTATGTCAAGAAACTGTTTACACATTGAAAAAAAATCATAATTTTTGACTTTGCATGCAAAAAAAACGCCTTTGTTTGTGTTTTTTCAATATTTTTTTAATGTAGAACTATTATTAACTAAATTTAACATAAGAATGTACAAAAATTAAAACGATATAACGAAACAAAAAATTATAATTCAATAATATATGAGTTTACACATCTTTGACACTGTCAAGAAACTCTTTACACAAGGTACTTAAGCTACAGATTAATGAATATATTTAACAACTTATACTATCTTAATCTAATTTTAATATTTAGTATGACCCCCCTTAGCTTCAACTACTAGCCTAGTGCGATTTTTCATCGAATTTATCAGCTTTTGTAGGTCATATTCTAGTGGAATTTTATGCCACTCTTCCAGTACTGCTGCTTTTAAGGCGGCGCGGTTTGTGGGCTGCCTTTTGGCCACTTTCTTTTTAAGATAAACCCACAAATTTTCAATGGGGTTCATGTCGGGGCTCTGAGGAGGTGTATCTATGACCTTTTGGCAATTATAAAGGAGCCATGTGCGCACAGTGAGCTCCTTATGTTTGGGGTCGTTGTCTTGATAGAATTTAAACTTTGGCTTGTTATCGACAATAAAGCCAAATTTTTCTGCACTTTGCCTCAAATTTTGTTTGAGAATGGAGAGATATTGCTCAGCATTCATTGTATTTTCAATAAACGCAAGCTGTCCCACTCCCTTGCTGCTAATACATCCCCAAATCATCACCGACAATTTGCCAAATTTGACCGTCGGTATGATGTTGTGCTGATGTAAAGCTGTTAACGGCTTGCGCCATACTCTAGTTGGTCCATCATTATAGTACAGCATAATTTTGGTTTCGTCACAGAATATGACGTCATCCCAATAATTTTCCGGCTTAATATTCATGTCAACAGCAAAAGTTAAGCGCTTTTCAATATTCACTTGTGAAAGCAGAGGCTTCTTACGCGCAACCCTCGAAGTGTATTTGTTTCGCAGAATTAGTTGGCGGACGGTTTCATGTGAAACGACCGTGCCACACTCTTCTTCCAACTCCTTGGCAAGGGTTCTGGTCGAAATTTGGGGGTTTTGACTGACCTTACGCATTATAAGGCGTTCTGCCCGCTTGTCAATCTTTTTGTTTCGACCACTTGCACACTTTGCTTCCAATCTGTCTTCATTTTTCGCTCGATTTAAAACATTATAAATTGTTTTTCGGGATACCTGAAACATCTCCACAAGTTCAGCTACTGTTTTTCCCATTTGGTGATTATAATATATCAATTGGGTAACTTGAAAAGTCAATCTAGCTCCGGGCATGTTGAAGAAGTTTAAAATTAGCTTTTTGGCACGTTTGCAGAAAAAATTTGAAGTCAAATGAAAGGGAATGCAAACATAGCGCATGGTAAAGAAGCATAGCAAACGGAAAAGTACCGTTTTTTCATCGAATAGAACAAAACAGAATCAAAAACTAAAGTGTGTAAATAGTTTCTTGACAGTGTCAAAGATGTGTAAACTCATATATTATTGAATTATAATTTTTTGTTTCGTTATATCGTTTTAATTTTTGTACATTCTTATGTTAAATTTAGTTAATAATAGTTCTACATTAAAAAAATATTGAAAAAACACAAACAAAGGCGTTTTTTTTGCATGCAAAGTCAAAAATTATGATTTTTTTTCAATTACAGTTACAGTAAACAGTTTCTTGACATACTGTATTTGTCCATTGTTTTTTTCTTTTGGGACTCTGGCGGATACTCTATATTTCGTTGCATGAAACTATCTAGACTTGGAGACTGACCATCTATTTCTAAAACACTATAGTTTGGATGTATACGTTTGAGGTGGTCCATTAAGTTAGTTGTGTTTCCTGCCGTTTTTAACGTTTTCCCACAGTGAATGCAGGTGGCCTTAGTCTTGTCCTCGGTTTTCTTAAAGTGCTGCCACACACATGATGTTTCTCGCTTTCTTTTAGGCGACGGACCTTCAATATTTTCCTTCGTTGTACCTATATTATAAAAAATGAACAGATGAGAATTGGCCGCCACACGTGGGACATATGTACGCAATCAACTACATTGCTTGTAGTTCGCCATGTACTGCGCAGTTTTTAATTTACTTACGGTTCAAGAACTTATCCATTGTTGAAACTGAATCAGCGTCGCGCCTACACCACCAATATCACTTTCTATAAGTATAAGTAAATAATTAAACATTATTATTAACAAAATAAGTAAAATGTTACAAAATACGAACCTTAAGCGTGCTTTTCTTCTTCGAATTTTTTGAAATAGTGATGGTTCTCAAAACATCGATGGTCAAAAAAAACAATCGATGTTTTTTAGAAATTTAAAAACATCGATGCATCGATGTTTTCATCGATTTTTCTGCACCTCTAGTGCAAACACGGAAAAATGATAATGGCCAGTATTGGCAAACCAGGTCCCGAAAATTTCGGGACTTGATTTCTAAAAATCTGTGGGAAGGATTTTAATGGCACTGGTACCATTCGAATGGGCTAAAAATTAGCTTTCTCGTGGTATACCGTGCATAATGGCGCATCCTCTTTAAGGGGTTATATACAGTTGTACCGCGCAAAAATATGGATTTTTATCGATTTTTTTTTGACACCATAGAAAATATATATGAAAAATGTTTAACCCACGTTGTTTAGTACATGTTTCTGGGTACTTAATTAAATTTTTTCATAAACAAATATTACATAACAAAAATGTTATAGCCGAATTCCCGGATCGTCTTTTTTCGATGGTGTCTTGCGGTGGACAAGATTTCTCGAAAACGGTTCATCCGAAATCCAAAATTCAAAAAAGTTTAGTTAGTATATTGTATTGTCTAGTCCGTGAACGAGGGATTTTTAAAAATTTTGATTAAAAAAAAAATGGCGACGTTTTTAACAAAAAATGTACTTTTTCAAGGTATAAAAAATTGAAAATCCCTCGTTCATGGACTAGCTAATATCATAATAAATAAGTGGTCGAAATTTGGTGTTGATCGGATTAGTAGTTTTTTAGTAATCGTGTCCACCGCAAAGGTAATTTCCCAAAAACAAGATTCTGAGATAATCGCGTTTCAAGTTTGTTCAAGTTTTATATGCAGATAGTGCGCTATAAATAGCTACAGCTTCGGTTCTAATGCTCCGATCGTTATGAATTTTTGTGAGAGTATTCCCAATAGAATATACTTAAAGAATATGCAATAAAAAAAAAAAATAGATTTTTTCATATATCACAACTGTATATAACCCCTTAAAAAAAGCTAGGGGGGCATTCAAATTCCATAACGGCTAGCGCCGTGTTTGGCAGCGCAGAAATATGTGATGCTGTTAATGGCCAGTGTTGGTGAATCAGGGTCTGAAATTTTCGGGACTTGATTTCTTTAAATCTGTGGGAGCGATTTAAATAAAAGTTGTCTTATAATGTTCTGTATAAAATAAGCTTTTCAACGGTATACCGTGCATAATGGCGCATCCTCTGTGAAGGACTTAATAAGTCTAACAGAGCCATATAGTATTTTTAAACTAGTTCAATGAACTTTTTGCGGACTGGTTCCGGTTCACTGGTTGGCGCTCCTCTTATTAGTTCAAATTATATGGGAAACTGTAATTCGATTTTCTCAAAATCTGTGGGAACGATTTGTATGATTTTTGGTCCATATATACTTGAAAAGGTCCTACATCGACTCCACTACCGTTCATATTGGCGCATCCTCTTGGAGCTTCACAATTTGAAAAACAATTTTTTGGGGTCATTTTTGTATGGGCTGTTAGCCGGGTTGGTCCACTTTTAGTCGATTTGCTCCAAAACGT
Organism: Drosophila bipectinata; assembly: GCF_030179905.1. Classification (NCBI taxonomy): domain Eukaryota; kingdom Metazoa; phylum Arthropoda; class Insecta; order Diptera; family Drosophilidae; genus Drosophila; species Drosophila bipectinata. The sequence goes on along the minus strand of NC_091740.1, from coordinate 12,358,773 downwards.
AGGGAACGATTTTAATGAAATTTTCAGGGCATATTCTCAAAAGAATGGGCTATAAGCTGGTGTATCGCGCTTATTGGCGCATTCTCTTATTTCTGTGATAATGCTCAATACAGTGTAAGGGCAATTTTTCAACCCCATTTTTAAGGTACTTAAAGAGTGAAGAACCCGCTCAAAGTAAGAAAAAACAATAGTTTATTCAATTCTTAACAATTCTAGTGTTAATTGATTAAATTTAGTGGCTAAATACGGAAATAATTGAAAAACAAAATATTTGTTGCTGTGTTCCAATTCCACCGTTCCACTTCGACGCTAACTGAGCGACGCTAATTTGACGTACATGAAATATGTGATGCTGTTAATGGCCAGTGTTGGTGAATCAGGGTCTGAAATTTTCGGGACTTGATTTCTTTAAATCTGTGGGAGCGATTTAAATAAAAGTTGTCTTATATTTATAATTTATAATTTTTTAATTCAAATATAAAAATTGGTTTTGATTTTGATTATAAAAATCAAAGTCTATAGCAAAAGTGCAAAAAGCGAAAGCAGTATAATAAATTTTTTATAAGTATAAATTTGTATTCTACACACTAATAAAAATAAGAAAAAATTAGCCTTACAAAAGAATTTTTTTTTTTAAATTCGTAAATATTTTGGGTTTTTAGCGCATTCACTTTTGCATTGTCTTCAACATGAATGAAATCGAATATCGTGCCGTCAAAAGATTTCTGTTTTTAAAAGAGAAATCAAACGACGATATTAAAAAGGAGTTCAACAAAGTTTATAAGGATTTAGCTACATCGTTTTCAACAATAAAATATTGGGCTGCTGAATTTAAACGCGGGTGGACAAGCATTTTTGACGATGATCGCCCGGGTCGTCCCAGAGAGGAGACAACACCAGAAATTTTGGATAACGTCCATGGAATAATATTGGATGATCGCTTGTACATTGCGAAGGAGAGTTTGGCATTGCTTAACGCATACAAAAACAAATTTTTTCGTCGTTTTGTGACTGTTGACGAAACCTGGGTTCATCATGATACACCAGAGAGTAAGGAACAGTCAAAGCAATAGATTTCAACTGGAGAAACAACACCGAAAAAGGCAAAGATCGGTTTGTCGGCCAACAAGGTGATGGCAACGGTTTTCTGGGATGCCCGTGGTGTAATTCATGTGGATTATTTGGAAAAAGGCAGAACAATTACGGGGAAATACTATTTCAATCTCTTGGAACGATTTGGTTCGGAGCTGAAGAAAAAAAGACCGCACATGGCGAAGAAAAAAGTCTTGTTTCACCAGGACAATGCTCCCGCTCACAAGAGCGTTGTCGCCATGTCGAAATTGTGTGAATTACACTACGAAATTCGACCACATCCACCCTATTCTCGAGAATACGGCGTTAGTTATCTGGTAAGATCGTTAAAAAGTAAACTTATTAATATTGACGAGAATCTTTAGGGGCTTTGACAAAGAATCAGCTTATAAGCGAAAACAAGGGTGACACAATAGAAGATTCTTCTGAGGCCTATGAAGAGAAAAAGAAAGAGACCGCACCAGAAGAGACTTTAATGCTGTGGGTCAAAAGACAGAGTTGGAAAATAAAAGATAAAAAAAAAGGAATTACACAAAATAACAAGAAAGGAAAGCTATCTTCGGAAGGAGCCGAAGTTGAAATACCCTTGCAGTTAAAATCTGATAAAGTTTGCCGATCCTCATGTAAATATCATAATATAACAAATTTATTACAATACAAAATCTAAAAAAAAACCCAAGCTTGTATCTTCAAGAACACCAAAGTTGGTATTTTTACCAAATACCATTTCCGATCGTTCAGTTTTATGCCAGCTATAAAATATAGTCTCCCGATCGTTATGCAATTTTGGTAGGTAGGATCAACTAACTAAAATAAAATCTGTACGAATTTTCAACTTTCTGTCTTAAAAAACACGAAATTTGGGTCATTTTCGATTTTTTAGTTCTATGGCAGCTATAGGATATAGTCGGCCAATCCTTATGGATAATCTTGGGAATAAATATTTCATCCATGGAGCTTACTCATTTCTTTTCTTTTTCTTTTATAGTTCTGTTATATTGTTTTTAATAAAAAGGCTACGTATTTTTTGGACTTATTGATGTTATCTCTTTCGGCTTAAATTGGTTCGTCATATGTACCGGCTATATTTTCTCTATTTAATTCTTTTTGCGGTAGAGGAGAAGTGTCACCCGTTTTCAATTTTTTAGCCAATGTAGAAGTTGCATGCAACAACAGTGGCATGGAATCTTCAGTTTTACCTACCAGATCAGATGCCGATTTTCGCTTTAACCTTGATTCTGCCTCAGTGTATGTCAAGCGTTTGCGACCAAGCTTTTCGCGTGGAATATCATTTTTAAGAAACTCAATTTTTAAAGATGCGAGCCATTGCGCATGCTTTCCCCTTAAAACGGTATTCGGTAACGAGCATTCTGTTGCATTTTGGCATAGTGTTAATGAATCCAAAGAACACCCTGAGTTTTTGTTTTATTATGATTTGCTGGACATCACTAAAGTCAATATTTTACGGAACGTTATTTTTCAAACGAAACGTTGTCGCTTGTCCAATATTTTACGAATCGTTATTTTTCAAACGAAACGTTGTCGCTTGTTCATTCTCAATGGGTAGCCGAGGGAGGACATACTTTGATGCTGAGCAAGGTCTGACCGTGGGAGCGTAGACAGAGATGGCGATGTAGTTTGTCGAAATACAAAAACTACTAGAAGGAATAGGGCCATCGCGAGGGCAGCTAAAGACGTGCCACCGAAACGGACGGAACTTGCTGCGCGAGAACTGTAACGAACAACGTTGAGCTGGTGGTCACGCAAACTGTTTGTCCCGCACGCGTTGAATTCCGGCTATATCTTGTCGGCAAATGTCGTGGTGCTCTTTAGAGGACACAGATTACGGGTGCTCACTTGTATCTTTAATAATTAAAATTTGTCGCGTGCGAACAAGTAACGATTCAAAATCGGCCGGAAAAGAGATAACATGAAAATCGGACAGACGGATGAGAAAAAGGAAATAGAACTTCTCGCTAGACATACCGCGCCCCTAGATGTGAACGGGGGTGTTATTAGCCCTCCCTACCATGGCCAATGGTCTTCCGATAAAACAAAGCATTAGGCCCCTTTTAATATTTTGAACCTACGACGGCTTTTGGGTCAGCATGGAGTTAAAGAGGGTTATTTACTCAAACATTATAATATGGGTTTATTTATATAATAAAAGTAAAGATAGAATATACATTTGAACGGCTTATAAAATATTCTAAAATAAAAGGTTATCTTAATAAAACTTGGGAGAAAGGTTATACAAAAAAATTAGATACAAGTGTTTAATTAGTGATTTTGTTATTCTTTTCATTTTTAATTTACTTCAATTCAATATTTAACTTTGTTATTGTTTTTATTTCAAATTAATTCAATATATATTTTTTTTTTAATGATTCTACATTTTTCCATTTGTTAGCGGTAATGCTGTAAATTCTGGTAATCAAATGTAAAAAGAATTGACACAAAAGAAAAATCTCGGCAAACACACAAGCAACCAAAATTTTGCGCACACAAAAACTAACTTTTTTTTTTTTAGTCCTTTTTTACCTGATTTCTTCCCCTACTCCCTACTAATAAATTATTTTACAATTTCTTACGCAAGTTTTTCTTTGTTTCTTTCTTTACATTTTCTTTACCGTTAATTTTTTACTTCTTAAAATTTTAATTATTTACTCATTTATAGTTCTTCATTATTTTAGAGATTTTTTTAAAAGAATATTCATTATTTAAAGCAGTGGTGGGTAAAACTAACACATATTTAAAATTTGAGTGTGTGCGTAGCAGAGAAAAGCAATGAGAGCAGAGAATTCACTGAGCGAAAAAAACGTTTTTTTTTATTTCATTTTTCGTTAATTCAAAAGTTTGAATGGGCACTAAAATTGAGTAATTTATTTTAAAAACAGCTTTGCTAGCAACATTTCTTAAACAAATGAAAAACTACGCTTCCTTATTTATATTCTCCATGAAGAAAACTTTTTCCAACCCAATTTCTGAGAACATTTTTCTAAGTGGAAAATTTTTGATTTTTAGTTTGGGTTGTCAAATGAATCAAAATGAGAGCAAATGAGAGAGCTTCTAAAAAAAATTTGAGAGTGCTCACACTGTCAGTGTGCCGGCAGCGCTGCGGCAGAATTTCCTACCCTATACTCGCGTGCTATGTAAAATGAGAGTTTGCCCACCACTGATTTAAAGATTATATTTTTCCTGTTTTTCTTAAATTCTCGAGGTTTTTACACTAAATTATTATTTGCTGCTAACTGTAAAGTGAGTGTTTTTCCATTATTTCTTCATTTCTTCATTATTTCATTGGTTGGGACACTTTTAAATAAATAAAATAAAAGAATCTTCGATTTCCCGACAAAGATTTGGGTTTTCTTGGGACTTAAATCCCTTTAGATTTCCATGTGGTTTTGGGGGGAGTTTTCCCCTCTTCCCCGCACCGGACTTATATAACCGACGAACCGTACGGAGACCGCGCCGAAGATAAACTGAGCTTGGAGCGGGGATCAATTTTGCTCTGCTCGCTTTTGTCTCCACGGCAGAGGTAAAGGTAAATTATTCTTATCCTACCTGAGATAAGAATAAAAAAATGTTTGTGCGAGAGCATATTCATTTGCTTTGCTCTACACCCATTCGGACTTACCCCTAGGGGTCTTGGAAAACAATATGTAATGGGGCCAGAATCTGGCCAAAAACGCATCCTCTGTCCACTGTTCCACAATATAAAGCCTCGTCTCTCGCACAAAAAAAGAAGTGACACGGATCGGGACAAGATCGGATCCAACCTAGGGTGACCAGATAGCTGAGGTGGGAAATACGGACACCGCCGTTTTGTCGTATCCACCCCACCCCCCCCCCCCCCCCCCCCCCCCCACCCGTTATATTGAAATTATACTTTGCATATTCTTTCATTACTTCAAGATTTTTTATTTTAAGGAAAGAGGTTCAGCAATTGAGCAATCAGCAAGCTTGTTGTCCCTATCGAGTGTCAGGTTAGATTTTCCTTTACCGAATTTCGAATACCGAACTTCCAGGATCTGCAACAACAAGTACACTTTTTTTTACAATAAAGCTCTCAACTAATCTAATCGTTATTAGCGTTTATAAAACATCCAGAATACTTACGAGTTGGTTGTTTTGTTACAGATTGACTGATTGAGAATAAAAAAGTCAGCTGTTACAGAAATACACAAAGCAACGCTAAAAGCAATGTACATATGTACGCGACAGTATGCATACATACATAGCAAACCGAACAACCAGACGCAATCGTACCATATTTCTAGGGAATTTTACCGTTAACGCGTGCTAAACTAATTGCGCGTTCTCTACGTCAGCTGCGAGCGCGGGCGCTTTCGAATGTTTAAGTCTAGAAACTCCTTTCGGAAAAATTGCAGGTGCAACCTGTTTTTTCGTTAAAAACGCGAAAAATACGGACATTTTACAAAAAAATACGGACGAACGGACACAGAGCTGAAAATACGGACATGTCCGTATTAATACGGACGCCTGGTCACCCTAATCCAACCTCTCTATTTCTTCTATGGCAGCTTAGGACCTTTCTTTTCACGCAACCCTTCAGGTCAAAGTACGGTCTCGAAAAGAAAGCATGGAGCGTCTAGCAATGGCCTCCAGCCGGGGCTAGAGCTGGGATTCGTGGAAGACTTAACGTTAACGCAAATGCAGTCTGGCAGATTCCCGATAAATTAGGGAATAATGTTGCCACTTGCAGCAGCTACCCCCCGCTAGGTGGCACTAGTACCCCATGAACCTGTAGTTCTACGCTCTCTTACAACACCCCCCCGCCAAGATCAGATTTGGTGGTGAACCCAACAAGGCTGATCCCGCCATAATTACTGGCGCAAATCTTTTGCATGATAGCGTCCGACAAATTTACCTTGGAGATCCTCGATCTCATAATAAGAGTTCCCCAACTTCTGACGCACTCGTGCCTTTATAAATGCTGGTCCTAACTTTGCGTTGTAGCCGGTTTGAAAGCTGTTTTGCTTAAAGTTACGGCGCAATATTTCTTGGCCATTAGAAAAGTTCACTTCTCGCGATCTCAGATTATAACGCTCTCTGTTTTTGCTATCCTGTTGTTATGAAAGTTTCTTTGCCTTGCCTTGAGCCAATTCCAGCGATTCAATCTAGTAAAAGATATCCCTCTATCCTGCAATACTTCAAGTGATCTTAGCAAGGCATATGTCCCACCTGACGTTACCATATGCTGGCCAAATACCATATAGTAGGGTGACGTACCAATAGCCGAATGTGTAGCTGACCTTAAAGCACAACAAATGCTGCTTAAGTTTGCGTCCCAGTCTCTTTGACTGATGTCTACATAAAAACGTATTGCAGTAATTATGGATCGGTTAACGCGTTCTGACGCATTTGCTTGTGGCGAATGAATAGCAGTCAGCTTGTGAGAAATTCTATGCTCCCTCAAAAGCTTCTGAAACCGTTTCGATCTGAACTGTGAGCCGTTGTCAGATATAATTGTCTCCGGAACTCCGCAAAGATGAAACAATTCTTCTTTTAAATATTTTATTATGACCGACGCTTCCAGCTTCTTTACGGCCTTAACGAATACAAATTTCGAAAAGTGGTTCGCTTTAGAGTCTTGTGAACTCCGCCGTGAGATGCAAGTGGATGATCATGCGCGTTCTTCAAAACCTCGCCTACCAGCTGAACGGGTACCCAAAGCTTCCAAATGTACACGTCGTGGAGCGGTTCACCTGTTGCGTGTTCTGAGCGCCTATGTACTAAACCATCCACAACCTTTAATTCTGGGAATTTCGAGCAATTGGCTCTTAGACTGTCTATCAGACCAATATACTCAGGACTACGGAAATGTTCGGAGGAAGTATCCACTAACAAGCCATTAGAGGCATCTATTCTCGCTAATTCGTCCTCGTTTAGCCTCGAGAGTGAATCAGGAACAACATTCAGTGACCCCTTCCGATGCTCAATCGTAAATCTAAAAGCCTGCAACTTAAGGGCCCACCTTGCTAACCGCGAATGCAAATCCGTCTGGTTCATCAACCACTTGAGCGATGCGTGATCTGTAACAATGGTGAACTCGTGGCCTTCTACATACGGACGAAAGCGCTTCACGCTTATGATCGCCGCAAGACACTCTTGCTCAGTTACAGAGTAATTCCTCTGGGCTTTAATGAGCTTTTTGGATACATATGCGATTGGGTACTCATCACCATCCTCTGTCTTTTGGATCAAAACGCCTCCTACCCCGCTTTTACTTGCGTCGCAATGAATATTAAAAGGCTTGTTGAAATCTTGACTTCTAAGGACTGGCGCTGAACATAATCTAAGCTTTAGTTCCTCAAAAGCCTCTCTTCCCTCATCCGTCATACTAAACTTTCTCTATGCTTTTAATAAATCGTTCAACGGAGCCGCGATTGTAGCAAAATTTTCAATAAACTTTCTATACCAGCCAGCCATACCTAAAAAACTTCTCAGACTCCTAAGAGTTTTTGGCAATGGAAACTTTTGAATCGCAGCCACTTTATCTGGGTCCGGGCGTATAACACCTTCCCCAATTAAATGACCCAAATACTTGGCCTGTTGCACGCAGAAATGACTTTTCTTAACATTAATAGTCAAGCCTGCTTTTCGGATACAATCTGCAACTGTCTCAAGTATTTCCATATGCGCTTCAAAGCTTTCGGAAACTATAAGGAGATCATCGAGATAGATGAAGACCTCATTTCGTAAGGCTGCTGGGATAACCTTATCCATCAGACGTGACATCGTTTAGCCCGCATTGCAGAGTCCAAACGGCATCACCTTGAATTGGTAAAGTAGGGATCGTGAAGGCTGTTTTATCCCTAGACGCTTGATCTAATGGTATCTGCCAAAATGCGTCCTTGAGGTCTAGACTACTAAGAAAATTAGCTTTAGGCAACCGACTAAGGATGCCGTGAATTTGTGGCAACGGGTATGCGTCTTTAACAGACTTCTTCTCTGATCATCAGAAATCTCGTGGGCGCTCAGCTCCGATATCTGAATCTCTTGAGGTAATAGGTAAAAAAGGTTCCAAAAGTCTATGCCTAAATAGAGATCCTGCTTTTCGGATACAATCTGCAACTGTCTCAAGTATTTCCATATGCGCTTCAAAGCTTTCGAAAACTATAAGGAGATCATCGAGATAGATGAAGACCCCATTTCGTAAGGCTGCTGGGATAACCTTATCCATCAGACGTGACATCGTTTGGCCCGCATTGCAGAGTCCTTGAGGTCTAGACTACTAATGAAATTAGCTTTGGGCAACCGACTAAGGATGCAGTCAATTTGTGGCAACGGGTATGCGTCCTTAACAGACACCGCGTTCACTTTGCGACTGTCTAGACAAAGCCAAACCTTTCCGGGCTTTTGAACCAGGACCCCCGGTGATGACCAGGCGCTGTCGGATTCCTCAATTACCCCTAGCTGTAGCATTCGATCTACTTCTGCACAGAGTAATTTTTCTACTGCTGGAGAGACAGGAAAATGCCTCTGCTTATGCCATCTCCAACATCAATCTGATGCGACAGTAGGCTTATTTTACCTAGCCCCGATACTTCAAACGATGGAAACTTGCCTACCACCTTTTGCAGACTTCTTCTCTGATCATCAGAAATCTCGTGGGCGCTCAGCTCCGATATCTGAATCTCTTGAGGTAATAGGTCAAAAAGGTTCCAAAAGTCTATGCCTAAATAGACTAAATAGACTTAGTAATCCTAAAATTTTTAATATTTTTGCTCGTACCACTATTAATAAACTTATTCACAGTAGAAATTCTCTGGTGCCAACCTTCCGAAGTGGACTCAGTTGGTTCAAGGATATCCTTCTCAGGGATACTCTCCTTGATATCTATACTTCCTGATTCTCCGTGTTCGTTCCTTGTGCCTTCCGAACAGTCCGCGAACGAACAACTTGGGTGTTCTGTTGTATGTTTGGCAACACCTTTGGCAAGATGGTTTGTAGGCATTTTGAGCACCACAACCATAACAGAAAACTTTTCGTGTCGCTGTGCAGTCCTGGTACCTATGTCCTTCTTTTCTGCAGTTCCAGCAGATTAAGGATATGGCCTCCACAGTTCCTTCCGGCTCATCGAAAAATTCTGACTCGGTTGGGTCAGGAGAATCTTCCAGGAGCTCAGACACGTGGCTCTTGAATGACGGTCCCTTTTTGTAGACCTGTTCTCTCTTAAGCTCTTCCAGAAAACACTCCCGCTTTCTACAAATTTCGCGAAGCCGTGACATTGAATTAATAGAGATATTTAAGATCTCGTGCCTTATTTCGGGTCTTAAATTTCGCCGAAGGATTTCTATTAACTCCCTTTCCCCCATTTGATCCTCTCAACTATCTGTCAGTTGGACCACCGCATCATAAAAAGAGTCGAAAGTTTCTCTTTCTTTCTGTTTACGATCCCTGATCATTTCTTGGATGTCTACTTCAGTTCTCGTATCCCTGAACTGACGGCGGAGAGCAGTACACAAATCGTCCCATCTCACAGTCCGAACAGATTTATGGTACCGCCAGAAGAAATCATCGGCTTTCCCTTCAAACAGCGCGCTTGCATTTCCACAGAGGATATCGAAATTTCCGCCAAGTGTCTGGCAAGTCAAAGCCTAAACTCTGTAAATAAAATTATCTACGCTTATTCCACCCTCGGCACCACTAATACGCAACTTCCACCCATTCATTATATGAGAGACCTTATCGGGTGGATTTGGAAGGTCAGAAAGGTTTGACCTGAGTGAATAGTTTGGGTTAACCGGCTCCTGTATCTCACTAGGTTACCCGCATCTACACGTAGCAGATAATCAAACGACGGACTTGCGTTGGCTACACCTTGACGTGGAGCTTCTTGGCTCCAGCCTGACAAATTCGAAAGAATTAAGAGGGAAATTTTCTCTGTCAACTGTGTAAGCAACTCATTTTGCATCCTTTTTACTGCATCCTGCAGCATGCTTTCGCGACCACTAGTGTGACCTCGATTCTCCATGTCAGCGACTCTTTGTTCAACACTTTCTACCTGTGAACTTGCGACCCTTTGTTTCTGCCTTGTATGCTGTGCAACACTATCTGGTCTTCCCACAGATTCCCCTTGGCAGGATGCCTTGCAGACAGGACAATTTATATCCTTTGCGAAATGCGTTTTTATACAGATTTTATGAAAACTGTGCTCACATTTGGTTTTAAACAATTCCGTAGATGGAGTTCGAGTTCTGCACAACGTACAGAGCTCTGTTGAACCACTTGCCTCTTCGGTATCCGAATGATCAAGACCCATTTCACTAAACTAAATCTTGACTGCTTGGGATTGAACAGTTAAATTTATTGTATTATTCTGCCTCTCATAAATTAAAACTAAATAAAATCTCTGATATATATTACCTCTCGGACTTTTCTAACAACAAAAAGAACTTAAAAAAAATAGAACTAACTCTTCTTTTCAATCCTCCAACCTTTATAGTAGTGGGAAGATTTGTAATAGTTATTTGTAAAATATACGAAAAGATATGTATGATATATGTAAGATATGTAGATGGGTGCGAAAAGATGATTTATAAAAATATAAAAATATATAAAAATTAAATTATCCCATGCTTAACCAACAGCTCATTGTCGAAGCTCTTATGTATGTTTATGTGAGACGTTCTGAGAAAGAAGGAAAAATAAAGGTGATTTGCTCACTTGACCTGGTTCGATTATTTAAAGCGTGGCCAACCTCAACTACTAATAGTTTTTTTGAGGATTGTAGTTCCAAGCACTTTCCAATCTGTCAGACTCAAAAAAAAATAAAAACAAATCATATTAGTCCTAAATCCTAAATTGGTCGCGGGCATTAGCTCTGTTTTCCTGCAGTGATGACTTGTTGGATCTAATTTAAATTAGATGTCGCTACGCCAAGCGCGGTTAGCATGTACAGTAAAGCCCCACACGTTGGGCGCCATAATTATTTTAGATATTATTCCTGTGACGAACAACGTTGAGCTGGTGGTCACGCAAACTGTTTTTCCCGCACGCGTTGAATTCCGGCTATATCTTGTCGGCAAATGTCGTGGTGCTCTTTAGAGGACACAGATTACGGGTGCTCACTTGTATCTTTAATAATTAAAATTTGTCGCGTGCGAACAAGTAACGATTCAAAATCGGCCGGAAAAGAGATAACATGAAAATCGGACAGAAGGATGAGAAAAAGGAAATAGAACTTCTCGCTAGACATACCGCGCCCCTAGATGTGAACGGGGATGTTATTAGCCCTCCCTACCATGGCCAATGGTCTTCCGATAAAACAAAGCATTAGGCCCCTTTTAATATTTTGAACCTACGACGGCTTTTGGGTCAGCATGGAGTTAAACAGAGTTATTTACTCAAACATTATAATATGGGGTTATTTATATAATAAAAGTAAAGATAGAATATACATTTGAACGGCTTATAAAATATTCTAAAATAAAAGTGTATCTTAATAAAACTTGGGAGAAAGGTTATACAAAAAAAATTAGATACAAGTGTTTAATAAGTAATTTTGTTATTCTTTTCATTTTTAATTTACTTCAATTCAATATTTAACTTTGTTATTGTTTTTATTTCAATTTAATTCAATATATATTTTTTTGTTTAATAATTCTAAATTTTTTTTTTTTTTGTGGGAGGCTGATTGTTTTCAATTATTCATGTGATCGTGTAGCATAAATTTCGGTAGCAAAAATAATAATATTTGGAAAATGCCGAAAATTAAATTAAATGGTTGAACATGGCTCACCCTAATTAGTCCAATGATGAAAGCGCTTCCATTCGTTGGTGATGCTGTAAATTCTGGTAATCAAATGTAAAAAGAATTGACACAAAAGAAAAATCTCGGCAAACACACAAGCAACCAAAATTTTGCGCACACAAAAACTTTAACTTTTTTTTTTAATCCTCCTTTACCTGATTTCTTAGATCTTCCTACTGATAAATTATTTTACAATTTCTTACGCAAGTTAAAACTTAAAGCTTAAAAAAACTGGGACTTAAAACCCTTTAGATTTCCATGTGGTTTTGGGGGGAGTTTTCCCCCCTTCCCCGCACCGGGACTTATATACCCGACGAACCGTACGGAGACCGCGCCGAAGATAAACTGAGCTTGGAGCGGGGATCAATTTTGCTCTGCTCGCTTTTGTCTCCACGGCAGAGGTAAACGGAGATTATTTGAAGGCGCCGTTCCCTACCTGAGATAAGAATAAAAAAATGTCAGGTCAGGTCAAAGTACGGTCTCGAAAAGAAAGCATGGAGCGTCTAGCAATGGCCTCCTGCCGGGGCTAGAGCTGGGATTCGTGGAAGACTCAACGTTAACGCAAATGCAGTCTTGCAGATTCCCGGTAAATTAGGGTAAATGTTGCCACTTGCAGCAGCTACCTCCCGCTAGGTGGCGCTAGTACCCCATGAACCTGTAGTTTTTGGCTCCCTTACAGAACATGGAAAACTTAGAGCCCTCTCCGACATATATAAAATTGCATTTTCCTTATGTACCTAATGTATGGAACCGATATTTGTAAACCAAAATAGGATTTTTAAAGATCTCGAATAAAGGCGAAAACATTGTCAATGTTAACCCTATAATTCCCTCAATTCCAATTTAACACGACTTTAACATCGATGTATAAAAAAAAATCTATGTTTCTGCACCTCTATTGTCGTACTCTTTAAAAGGTTATGCTCTAGAACATTTTTGGCCAAATCTGTCCGTTTGTCCGTGTGTCTGTCGGTTTCTACGCGAACTAGTCTCTCAGTTTTAAAGCTATCGACATGAAACTTTGCACACATCCTTCTTTCCTTTGCACGCAGTAGTAAAATATATGTCGGAACGACTGGAAATTTTACATGAGAGCTATTTTTGGCAAAATACTACATGCTGAATTTCGTAAGGATCGGCCGACTATATCCTATAGCTGCCATATACAGGGTGACAATAAATAACCCTGTATTTGTATTTGAGAACTGAACTGTATTTGAGAAAAAATGCAGATACACAACTATTAAATAAGTATTGTGTTTACATATATTCAGCCGGATTCAAAGTGGCTTCCTTGGGCTGCGATGCAGAGCCTTAAACGTTTCTGGAAATTTAGCGTAATGGGCCGCAGGTCTTCTTCCGATAATCGATCCCATTCTCGGAGCAATGATTGCTTCAGCGCCTCCAAACTTATGTGGCGTTTAGCACATGCCCTGGACTCCAAAACAGACGACACACTGTAGTGCATCGGATTAAGATCTGGCGAGTAAGGTGGCCATTCACTGGATGTGATAAAGTGTGGAAAATTGGCTTTGCACCAGGCCTAAGTCAATTTGGCTCTATGGGCTGGCGCTGAATCCTGTTGAAACGTCCACTCCGCATCACCGAAGTGCTGCTGGACCCAAGGAAGCACAACAGTTTCCAAAATGTCCCGGCGGTACACTTCCTGATTGATTTTGACCGATGAAAGCGATGAAATGATCGATGAAAACAAGGGGTGTTTTACCGGTGGCGCATAGTCCTCCCCAAACCATTAAAGACTGCTCACATTGACGGCGCTCGATTATTGCAGAGGTACCTGTAGCTTCAATCGACCAGCTTCTGTCATTTGGGTGATTGTGCGCCTGTTGGATGGTGAAAATCTTCTCGTCCGTGAAGAAAATACGCTCCCATTTTTGACCTGCGGCCCGACGCTTTAGCTGACTGCATCTTTGGAGTCTCACGCGCTTATTGTCATCCGTAAGAAGATGCACTTTTTGTAGCTTGTAGTGCTTGAGATTAAGTTCATTTTTTGCAATCAACCAAACACTTTCTCGATTCACTGCAATTTCACGGGCTATTTTTCTGACGAGACTCTGCAATTCCGAGTGATCCGCTTTTTCACGATCTGGCGAACTCTAAAAGTGTTAGCGGTGCATGGTCTGCCTCGTCTGGGACGGTCGACTTCATGGCCAAGCGCATTAAATCCCCGGATAGCGTCAGAGACCGTTTGTTTTGGTATGCCAAGCAAACGAACAATGTCGCATTGGCGATTTCCTTGTTGAAACAGTTTTAAAATTGCACAACGATTGTTAGACATCCCGAAACAAATATAAAATTGATGGGAATCACAAAAATGTAAATATACATTTTTCAGAAAAGTACAAGCTATTGATAAATGCATTTATTTAAGGGCTGCATCATAACACATTTATAATAGATTGCTTCAAAGTTTGTCCGGGTTATTTATTGTCACCCTGTAACTGAACGATCGGAAATGACCCAACTTTCGTGATTTGAAGAGAGAATGCTGAAACTTACTACAGATTAAATTTTTGGTCAGTTAAGGGGGGACATCTGAGTAACAGGCCAAAAAAAAGCGTAACTGTGAACCTTGTGTAACTGTGAACCATGTAGAAACGTCAGTTACTGCAAAATAAAACTTATTTAAAAATAACTAAAAAATCAAGGCCACACTTTATCCAAATCAACTTTATCAATGGGCATCAAGTATCCCTATCTTAATCTGAATCTCTCTTAAAATTTTTATTATTCTCTATCTTTCTCTTGTTTTTTTTGTGCGCACTGCGTTTATGATAAATATTAGTAAACCGGTGCTTACATACTTGTGAATCGAATCTATTGAGACTCTTAAGTTTTAACCTAAGCCGTATCGGTTCGCGAGTGCTGTGGTACATTTGAAAGCGAATTTATAATTTGTCTAAATTCAATTCCAAGCATAGCTCTGAATTTTTCCTTTACACTCTCCAAAGATCCCGCTTTGGCTTCCTATTTAGCACAGTTGTTCAAGGTATAGTGTTTTTTAACTTTTTATTTTGTTTTATTTATTAAAAATATAGAATAAAAACTAGTCTGTTCTATGAAGTCTTGTAACAAAACCATTTCCTCATCCCAGCCTACCATCCATTGCTGGCTATGTGAAAACGTCGTACACGCCATGTGTGCCGGGTTCACTGCCTCAGTTTCGGATCCCGTAGGTCTGGTATACATTATTGTTGTGAAATTGTCGTTCTGTTCAAGGCGAAATGAGGTCGTTCATGAGACAGACCAAGAATGGATTTAAAGAGCTGATCACTGGTTTTCGTAAAATTAATGACCAGCTCTGTGCGCTTGACACTCAGTTTAGTGGCCTTCAGCTGCTAAATGAGTCCCCTAAGCGTAAGAAATCCGCTGTTTCTGATCCGTCTCAGCCTGCTCAGCCAAATTTCTCAGGGAAAATGAGCAATTGTCCGATATGTCTGCCATGGCATCGCTTCAAGTGATGCCTAAGGTCCTAGTGAACGAAACCCCCGAGTCACCCAGGGTATTCCACAGTCCGAACCACCGGTACCGACTGATGCTGCAGTTCTCGTACCTGCGACACCAAAACCCTTACAGGTGATTCCTACATCAAAACATATATTTGTTTCTCGGCTTGCCCCTGATACTTCAGAGATTGATATCTCGGCTTATATCAAAGCCAAAACAAAAGCCGAAATAAAGGCTGAATGTATAATTATACACGGCGCACGTCTTCTTTCAAGATTCGTGTGCCCGCGCTGATGTTAAAGACGATTTCTTCACCCAGTTTTTGGCCAGAGAATATTTTCGTCCAAGAACATCAGCCTAGTTTTGTGAAGAAAAAAGTGTTAAAACCAGCGGGAGTAAAACTACCCGATATCAGAACCATGGACCAACCTTCCACCTTTTCTTCGTCCTCTAACCCAAAAAACAAGTATCGTCACTAACACTTACCTATCAGAATACCAGGGGGCTACGTAGCAAACTCCGCAAACTTTATTCTGATAGTTTTTTTTTGCATCCCATATTATAGCCTTTACAGAAACTGGGTTAAAGCCGAAGATCTATGGCTCTGAAGTTTTTCCAAGTAAGTACACCACTTTTAGACGGGATCGACCTCAGCAAAGGGGGGTGGAGTCCTCATTTCGTAGACTCCACTTTTGCTTCTGAAGAGGTGAAATCTCAAAAGCTTGGTGACATAGAATTTATTTTCATTAAAATCATTTTGTCCTCGAAATCTCTATACATTACATGCCGCCTTCGTCCGAACCGCTCACATATTGGCAGCATTTGTCCGCTATTCAATCCGTTTTTAATCTTATGACTGATCGTGACCAGCTCGTAGCTGTGGGTGACTTTAATATCCCAGAATTAAAGTAGTCCAACGTCGATAACTCACCATCTTTGTCACTTATTACGAACCATGATTTCACCGCGGGCATGTTTGACATGTCCCTAGGTCAGATTAACCATGTAAGAAATTCGTTAGGTCGGCTTTTAGACTTATGTTTTGTATCTGATCCTGATGGTACCGCTCTCTCCAGAGCTTTTCCCCTTTCAACCCCAGAGGATCCGTATCACCCCACGCTGGAGGTCTTATTGGAAACCGTTCCTGGTATCGATCCGATGTCTTCATGCGTGGTAAATAAGATTCGCTGTTTCCGTTTAGCTGACTTTCACAAACTTAATAGCCTTATCGATACTTATGATTTTTTTCCCGGTCTTTTAGAATTTGGAAATGGTTTGTGCATCAATAAGAGCATCAGCTAGCAATCCTGTATTCATCATAAAGCTTAGAGGCCCAGACAATGCTCGGTGTAGTCTTTCTGCATAACCTTATTAACGGGGGTGTAGATAGCCAGCATTTACTAACACGCTTAAAATTTAAAATTCCTAATAGAAGGACTCAAAACTTTAGTCCTCTATTCCTTAGCCATTGTAGTTCGATATATGCACTGCATGACCGTTTTAGGGTATTATGTTCGAACTACAATGGTCTCTACTCTATAACATCTCTTTCCTGTCCCTCAAATTTAAAATATAGAATTTTAAATTTTCTTACTTACTCCTCCTAGCTTAATAAATTACAAATAGCTTAATATATACTAACAAATCGTTTCTCGAGCACCCCTCGGTCGTCTGGGCCTCTAAGCTTTATGATGAATACAGGAATGATAGCTGATGCTCTTATTGATGCACAAACCTTTTTTAAATTCTGAAATACAGCGAAAAAAAAAAAAACAAAAAAATAGAACTCTTTAGCCTTGACAGGCTTCATATATCTTTTTTTATAATTATTGCGTAAATGTTATATTTTAATCTGTCACCTTAGTAAATGCAAATATTTTATCTTTGAGTGCCTTAAAAAAAATTTGTATCTTTAAAGATTTTCAGAAACATGCAAGCTTCGGATTCTTCCGATCGTAGTCATAATAATGTTTTAAAATTTATCTTACGTATCATTAACAGCGTCTTCAAAGTTGCGGAACTGGATATACACTCAATGCGGAAACAATGAATTGTGATGGTAAGAAAATTCCATTTATTTTTATTAATTAGGAAGTATAAAAATGTATTTCCACAAAATCCATAACTCCATCTAATTAAGTTTTTTAAAATGGTTAGATTTCCCATATTCACTTTTTCATCCATATTGAGTCGTCCAAAAATAGTTTACTTGCCTGGAGCTTGATACTTTCTGCTTAAACTAGGTTTCAGTTGTGAACCTTTCATTTTTTTATAATGTGGGATGCAAAGAAAAATAGCAGAAGTTTGCAAAGTAACCGCTAGTTTTCAAATTAAATTTTTTGCAAGTCAGTGCACTTGATTCTCTGTTTGATTTTAAAAAACTAAGAAATTAAACATTTTGAAACCATTAAAATATACATTTTATTCTAAGCTTACCACTGTTATTCTGGAGACTGACACATATTCCAGATTATATCAAAGTCAGATTAAATAACGATAAAAAGGTGGTGGATATTAAAATTTTGTTATCAAAATACTAGCCGTTTACGAAGAAATTTCAATTGTGCATCTGGTTAATTCACATCTTTTAGACGTGATCCATTTCAAAGAAGAATACGAGAAGTTCAAGCTCTTCGTCAACTCCAATTTCGCTTCAAAAGAGGTAAAAGCCGCGGGCTAGGTGACCTAGAATTTTTCATTAATTTTATCTTAATTTTTTAAATATATATCAAATTTAAAAATGTTATTAGTGTTTTGGGAAATTTGGGAAAAGCATTCCACGCATTCCGAGGGCAACTGTCTGCGGATGAGCCCGAGCACTAGTGCAACAAGTATTCCTTGCAGGCCGGATGCGGACTTCTGACACAGCAACTGGGCGACTGCGCTGCAGTCCAACGAAGGTCTCGAAGTACAGCTGGGGTAGTATTTTAATTCAGTCTCAAGCTGAATTCCGCAGCCTTAGGTCGCGTTAATATTTTATATTATTAATATATCAATATTAGTTACCCTAACGCTAACGGACTTGGGCGAAATAACTGTTTAATAAAGATTTATATTCAACCTTGAAACAAGACACAATTATTGGATAACTATCGCCCAACAAGTTAAAAGAATACACCCGAGTTAAGTTCATAAAAAAAGAAGATGAAAAAAACTTCGAAATAAAAGTCCAAAAAAAGTTTAATTGGTTTAAAAGTTTTATTCGGCTATAACTCTAACTTAAAGAAAATAGCAGAAAATAAAAATAAAAGTGAAAAAATATCCAATATATAATATATCCAGTGTGAGAATATCTGTCTTTAAAGCAGTAGGGCGCAAACTCTCATTTTCCATAGCATTTGTGCGCTGCCGGGACACTGACAGTGTGAGCACTTTCAAATTTTTTAGAAGCCCTCTCATTTGCTCTCATTTTGACACATTTGACAGCCCAAACTTAAAAATCAAAATGTTTCCACTGAGAAAAATCTTTTCAGAAATTTGGTTGCAAAAAGTTTTCTTTATGGAGAACATACATAGGTAGCAAAGCTTTCTTTAAAATAAAATAAACTATTTTAGTGCCCATTTAGTGCCAACTTTTTAATTAAAGAAAAATGAAAAAAAAAATACGTTTTTTTCGCTGCTTCTCTGCTTTATTGTTTTTCTGTGTTACGCATACACTCAAATTTTAAAAATGTGTTCGTTTTGCCCCCCACTGATATACATACATACATATAAATAAGGCTGCAATACTTTGTTATTATGCCAACAGAAATCATACATAACCAGCGACTTTGTCGCAGCGCTAAGTGCCCTCTGCACATGCTGAAGAGCAGACGAAATACGATTCGCACTTGAATAACAGCGACCGCCCAATAGCTAAGTCAGCGTTCCCACGCTTGTCCGGCGCTGTGTATACATATGTATGTGCGCGCATAACTTTCTCAGCTAGTCAGCAACGTTCCTGTTGCTGTACATAATGAGCTAAAACAAAATAATGTAAGCGCTGCTTACTAATCAGTGAACAGCGCAAAAGCTAAGAATTCATTCAATAAAGATTGATCGGAGCAGGCTGACGTCTGCTCCTTAATAAAAACAACCGGACTACGTATTATAATTGCCTGATATAAATTACTACATGGCGATCCTGCCAGGAGTATCAGGATAAACCCTACACTTTGTACCACTTGTAAACATTTTTTTCTTACTCAGAAAAGTTTCACCGTATGCCACTGCCCACATGTCAAGTGTTTCGGAGCACTTAATTTTATTTTTTAAACAAAATTTGATGAAAATCCCTTGATCCATATTTTTTGATAGAAAAAAATCGCCGAGCACGCAAAACAACTTGTAACCTTTATGCCTCTCACAACCAAACAAAAAAGGAGATTCAATTAAAACTTGTTGCCGATGTTAGGGAAGAGTGTACCAACATAACAAAACAAAAAAATCGATAATCGAAAATGTGTTGCCCATAAAATTTTAAAAGTCACCTTACTTTTTGAACACACCTCGCATATATACTTTATATCAGTGGACCACTGCTACATATGGTCGGAGATGCCTCCTTTGTACACTTCGGAGTTGCACACTTTTGACCAAAATTTTAATACCCTCTGCAAGGGTATAAGAGTATTCATGAAATATGCAAAAATAAAATACAATTTAGAAATAAAATATATCAATAGAAAAAAATAATAAAACTTTATTGTTAAAATTATAAAACTTTCTAATAAAATAGAAAAACAAAGTGCCTATGCCATTTTTGTTGCTTAGCTCGGCAACGGAGGCAACGAACTAAGAGATTGTCGTGGTAGACGTGCTGGCCGTGCCCCAAAGTTGGGTCCCGTATGTCCAAATTGGTCGAAAAATCGTCTTGCAGATTAGTACGCGTTTAATCTTACTTCACACTGCTTTCGTTTTTTGACTAGGTGAGGCTTCCTTCTTGGGTTTTCTGGGATGGGGGAGCTGTTGAGTTGGACCCGTGGGCAATTTCCTGGACGGAGAGAAAACCGACCCGGTCGAAGGCTTGTTTGATGCCAGCATTACAGCCAGGCACTACTTTTTGGTTTTGAAGGCGTGCAGGATATACTGCACCACTCTGTGGCATTGTTCCAGAGTTCCGTGGGACCACTTGAAGTTAAACTGGTGATTGGTGATCAATGCTCTACTCAAAAACACTCTTTCGAGTACCCAATCTCTAAGCATCTATTGTAAATTTTCGTCAGTATCTTGATGTTTGGAGATGGCAGCAGTTTTAATGTGGTTGCATTGATGCCATCATCGCCCAGGGCCTTGTTGTTGCTCAACACTGAAATCTGGACGGCTGCCTTCCTCTTTCGTCACAGGTAGTATTCTGTCGTCGCCTTGTGCGCGCTCCGCCAAGAGTCGTTCATTTTCTGCTGCCTCTTCTGGCGAGCAGCGGTAGAAAGAGTTGAATACGCTTTGCAGGTGTTCGGCGAACGCGTTGGCTCGGTCCGTCTCTGACCTGCACCAACTGCCGTCGGCTCGCTGAATAGATGGGATCCTCTTAAGAGGACGTCGTGTGCTTTTTGTGACGCGCCACAAATTGTATTTGTGGGTCATCCGGTTCCAACTATTTAACGAACCCGTCGAATGCTTCCTTTCTAAAGTCCGCCAAGAGTTCAAAGGGCCACTTGGAGACGGCCTGAGTCGCCGCTTTTCCAGCTTGAGAGCCGTGACGTCTGGATTCCAAAAAAAAAAATCCTCGGAGCTGCCTTGGCTGCCGCAGCTTGGATTTGTGGGGTCAGTTCCTCGACGGCCGCCTCAATCTGGTCGGGGGATTTCAGAGTTGTGTTAAGATTCGTGGCAGAGCACATCTAGGACTGGAATTTTTCGATGTCCGTCGTCTTATAAATAAGCTTCTTTCGGCCCGATCTTAGGATAGCTGGCGTGTACAGGGAGACGGCAAGAGGGCTGTGGTCAGAAATAAGGTCGGCGACTTCTCGTACCTGGATTCCGGCCGAGTCCAGTCATCTTATGATGGCGAAGTCCAGGACATCTGGGATCTTCGATGGATCGGTTGGCCAGTAGGTCGGAGCGCCTGTAGCATGGGTGGGTGACAGCAATAATGTCGTATCCTCTGAGGGTTAGATAGGATCTGTTTGTAAAATGGGTTTCCGATATGAGGAGAATATCGGCTTTTTCAGCTTTGCAGTAGAGCTCCCCTGCTGGCCTGCTTTTCACCAGACCGTTGACGTTCCAAATTGTGACGTCTAGTCCCGTTTGCATAAGGAGTTGCAGACAGTGGCGATCATTTGGGTCATTTGACCCATAACTTCTTCTCTCGAACATGGCCTCCATTCTGGCGTTAGAGTTGGTCTCCGGTTGTGACCAGCATTCGTAGAACAAATCACGTGCGAATAAGGGTAATTTAAAATAATATATTCAAATGTTTATGATTTTTGTGATTTTTGTGTGTTGGTGGATCCATGAATGGGAGACCGTGTTCATTAAGTCGATAATTTCCGATAGACGTCCCGCCCTCAAACCTAAGCAGTAAAAAAGCTTAATTTTTGGAAGTAAGAGGCAGTATTTTTCCTTCTTATTTTGTCCAAACGGCTTGTTTCGCGCGACACAGCGAAAAAAGGTGAATAAGCAAAACAACCAGCGGCAGGCAGGTTGGAAGAATTGGAAGACCCCATACTTTGGCATAGCCAAAAGGAAAGCAATTATCAGCACGGTTTTTTTTTTAACAAAGACCATATAGTTATACGGGAAACACGCAGAGCTAACCAAAGGCGGAGCGAATGAAGGTCGACACCTCATCCCGTTTTAGACAGCCCACAGTTTGGAAAACAGGGTAGTCAGCACGAACCCAACAGAAAATTAACTTTATGCCCGCGGAAAACCATGATGAAGGAAAATCCGATTCTTTTACGCAAGCATGCGCCACGGAAGTAGAGAATGACATGGGCGCAGAAGACTCTATTAAGACTACCATTTTTCATTCTTAGTGTTCTTAAGGATTTTGACAGTATTATTGTTCTCGACTTGCTTAAACAAGTGAATGCAAAACTTGATTTTCCGGGAAATATTTTCCACTCTAATAATGGGTCTGAAAAGATCCAGTTTGCCAAGGCAGAGAATGTCAACTTTATAAAAAAAGACAACGAGAATATTCCTCCTGCAGTGAAAACTGCCTTCAACACAATGATAGTGAAAAATTGTTAAGCTTTCGCTGATCCAGACGAGGAACTCCCTTTTAATATAGACAATATTGTTTCAATAAAAACAGATGGGGAGACGGGGTTAAAAAGAAGGGAATTTTTATTGACTGCAGGAAACTGAAAAAACAGTAAACTGAAAAAAAAATACGAGTTCTGTAGATTTCCTTTTGGACAAAAAAATGCTCCAAGCATTTTCCAAAGAGCTATAAATGATGTCCTACGAGAAAGAATTTCAAGGTAATGCTAAGTTTATTTTCAGGGAAACTTTCTTAAGCAGGCATGAGAGTATCTCAAGAAAAATCGTTGAATAGCGTTAAATACTTGGGGTTCATAGTGATACAGGTTCATAGTGAAATGGTCAAAGCCATTGCCAAAATACCTTTGGCAAAAAACTCTTTTCGAGCTAAGATCCTTCAAAGGGTTAGCAAGCTACTATTGATGCTTTATTAAGAACTCTGCTGCAATTGCAAGACCTCTTAAAAGCATTATTATGGGCGGAAACGGAAAGATAAGCAAATACCAATCGTGAAAAATTAACATTGAAATGAACAAAGAACAGAAAATGAACCTTTTGACGCTAAGAGAAATCTTTGCATCAAAGACTTTAACTATCTTACCCTTATTATAAAAAACCCTTCAATCTAAAAACAGATGCGTCAGGTTTTGGTTTAGGGGCGGTGCTATCTTAGTATGGTCGCCCAATCACAATGATATCACGCACTCTGCGCGACAACGAAACAAATTTTGCAACCAACGAGCGAGAGATCCTTGTCATAGCTTGGGCACTAAAAAGCCTTCGCCATTACTAGCCTTCACTCACCTAAGTCGTCGCGGCTAAAAATCATAGGTAGGTTAGGTTGAGGTGGCGATGCTGGTGCCAGTCTCTAACGTCCGATGCCAGTCTCTGACCTTCCAAATTCACTTGAGCCGCTGGGGCTCCTTGTAATATTTAGCAGACAAAAGGTTCTGCAAGGAAAACCTACCTCTTCCTATCTACTAAAGTGCTTAAACAAGTCTACCCTTCTTGAGGCGGCTCGCGGTCCCATCCAGCTTTCCGGATGAAGAAAACGAGTCTAAGTGGAGCAATCTTGGTGAGGTCTTTTAACTCCGTGAGTGGTGCTGCACCAGGGACTTTGAGTCGATTGCGACCAAACGCAGGGCAGACCGCTAGACTGCAATCCTGCCTATTGAAGGTGATGAACATCATTGATCTTTTCCTAAAGCGGATGGGCCATATCATGCGTGAGCTCCTGCAGTTCTGGAGACTCCTCCATTTCCTTGAATCCTTGAATTTCAGGATACACATCGCTAAGGGAATGCTTACCATTTCTTTCTCCGGGAGGAGAGGGTTGGTAGTACCTGCCTTTACTAGTTCATCAGCGGCGCAATTTCCCTCGTAGGCCCTATGTCCAGGCACCCATATGTCTCCATATGAAAGATGTCTCGATCTGCAGGGATTACAAATTCTATTTGTGCTACTAACTACCACATCGGCGCATTGAAAACAGAAAAGAGACATTGAAATTAAAAATTTGGAAGCCAAAACATTTTTACGCCGTCGTGCGAGCAGTCACACATACATACATACAAAGGCTCACATTTTTGTTGACGGATACATGTAAATATACATGACGCAAGATTATGTAAATAGGAGTGGTTTTATATTTGTTTGGTTTGGAAAAAATGTTTAATTTGTTTTTTTTTTTTTCTGGGATACTAAAAAGGCTTTGAACCTAAAGCATCGTTTTATTGTTTGTTAAAAAAAAAAAATAAAAAGAAAAATTTAAAATTTTTCCCAAACACCAAACAAATATAAAACCACTCCTATTTACATAATCATAATCTTACATAATCTTACAGCGGCCAATCTCGGCAAAACCAACACAATGGGCTGTCAAGACCCCCACCAGTTCCATCAAATTCAAGCCGCCTTCGAAAAAGAAGGCCTATTCAAATTTTCAAGATGACGATTCCAGCGACTCGGAGCATGACGACTCCGAGCACGAACAGGAATTCGGCTTGCTACTGGATTGCCTCGGCCCCAAGTTCATAATCGGAGGGGACTTTAATGCTAAACACCCCTGGTAGGGCTCCAAGATTAGGAGCCCAAAGGGCTCGGTCCTATACAGGCAAATTCAGTCCCGAAACTTGAGCTCTCACGCGACCGGTGCACCCACATACTGGCCTATGGATCCTCACAAAATCTCAGATGTCCTAGACTTCGCCATCTCTGCAGGACTGAATTCTGCCGGAATTCAGGCGGGAAAGTAGACGACCTCTTCTCGGACCACAGCGCCTTCGCCGTTTCACTTTTCAACCCAGCCTTGCTCAGGTCAGTCCGCAAAAAGCTGATCTACAAGACAACAGACGTTGACAAGTACCAATCATACCTGAACAACGTTACCGACCCCAGCCCGACACTTGACTCCCCGTTTGATATCGACACCGCTGTAAAAGAGTTAACCGCCCATATCCAGGCGGCAGCTTCTGAAACAGCACCAAGGCGCTCCAACCGTCCAAGAGCCACTGACAGGGACATCCGCTTTTGGAGCCCAGAAGTCGAAGAACTCAAACTTGAAAAGCGAAGACTCCGAAGAGTGTGGATGCTCTCGAGGAATCCATTGAACAAAACCGTCTTCAATAGAGCGACCAAATGTCTGACAGAAACGCTGGCAAGACAAAGAAAGCAGGCCTTTGACGGGTTCGTTGAACAACTTGAGTCAATCGACCCTCAACATAACTTATGGCGAGTCACCAAATCTATCAGACGGCCAGCGAAAAGGATCCCATCTGTACAAAGAACCAACGGCAGCTGCTGCAGATCGGAGATAGACAGGGCCAATGCTTTCGCCGAACACCTCGAAGGTGTCTTTACGCCTTTCGATCGCTGCTCACAGGAGGATGCTGCTGAAACTGCCCAACTGCTAGCCGAGCCTTCCAGGGATGCCGATCCAATACGACCAGTGACTGAGGAGGAAACAGCTGAGCTCATAACCATCATGAACAACAACAAGTCCCCGGGCGATGATGGTATCAAGGCAATTGCATTAATAATGTTACCACCTCCAAGCATTCAGCTAATTATGAGGATCTATAATAGATGCTTGGAGATAGGGTACTTTCCGTCCACATGGAAACGTGCCCAGGTAACTATGATACCTAAGCCCGGGAAACCCGAAGCGAACCGTTCGTCCTACCGACCAATAAGTTTGTTACCAATGCTCTCCAAAATACTGGAACGAGTGTTTTTAAGCAGAGCACTGCCAGTATTTGACGAGGCTGGACTGATCCCTGACCACCAGTTTGGCTTCAGGCGGCGACACGGTACCCTAGAGCAGTGCCATCGGGTGGTGCAGTGCATCCTGGACGCATTTGAAACAAGAAGTACTGTATGGCCATCATGCTGGACGTGAAGCAGGCGAGCGAACCTGGCATCCCGGTCTTCTATATAAATTAAAGACTGGCCTACCCCGACCGTACTTCAAGTTCCTAGTTCCAGTAAATTTGCGGGAAGTTGCGGCGAAGCCATCTCTGGTCTAAAAGAAGCTCACGCTGGTGTACCCCAAGGCAGCGTTTTAGGCCCGTTGGTGTACAAAACTTACACGGCCGACCTACCTGTTCTTCAGAGGCCTGACCTGCTCGCAGCAACCTATGCAGACGACACCGCCTTCCTTACCACCGCCGATAGCGCCTTGGAGGCAGCCGAAACGATGCAATTGCAGCTTGACTTGCTCAGCGACTGGCAAAAGCGTTGGAACATTGCCGTCAGTAATGAGAAGTCCACTGCCACCACATTTTCTCTCTGCAAAGGCAACTGCCCTCCAGTTAACCTTAACGGCTACCCAATCCCACAGGAAGACAATCCCAAGTACCTTGGATTCACCCTATACAGGGTGAAGCCCCCCACCTGGAAGCCCCATCTAATTAAGAAGAGGAAACAGGCTGATCAAAGACTTCGATCCTTCTACTGGCTCATGGGTAGGAGATCGAAGCTGAGAACTTCCACAAAACTCCTCATTTACAAGGCCGTAATACGCCCAATCTGGACGTACGGCATACAGCTCTGGGGCACTGCGAGCAAGACGAATGTCCGAACTATACAAGCTTTTGAAAATAGAGCCCTTCGAATCGCCAGTGGGGCCCACGTCTATCATGACAATCGCACCATCCACGAGGTTCTCAATTTCCCTTGGGTCAAGGACGAGATCCAAAGAAGCAGCGCACGTTACATGCATAGGCTTCATAATTACCCGAACCTGTTGGCCAGCTCCCTGCTGGACAACAGCGAGCTGCCCAGAAGACTAAAAAGGGCACACTCGCTGGATCTCCCCTTACTACTCTAATTTATTTCTACCATATTAATATGTAAAATTATCTATAAGCGAAGTTCATGTGATAACATTTAATGGTTGTCCCTAAAGGACAGTTTCAAATAAACGTTATCCTGCTATTACAAAAAAAAAACAGTGCTTGGAACACACCACAGTGATCGGGGAGTCTAAAAGACTCATTTAGACACAGCCGCTCACAGTGAAAATCGCCTCCCTCCTGGCCATTCAACTTTGAACCATCCCAGGATGTGGGGTCCCGAGTCCCGGGACTTACACCACAATATTAACGCCAAAAATATGAAATTCAAAAGAAGTGCTACAATTCAACTTCATCGAAAATTCAAATTGAACTCAAAATAAAAGTACGTGTTAGCTAACAAGCGTTTTAAACCGTCCAAATTTGCTATTAAGCCACAAAATTGAAAACTCCAGATCAATAAACTTTATTTCAGGTATAGTTAGTCTAAGTACAAGGAACGCTAGTAAGATTTCACAGACTAGTTTTGGTAAAAGCGTTATAACTTCAACAATTCTCATAATGAAATTCTATGAAATTCTTATGAAATTGGTCTCGTTTTATTCAGGATTAATGAGACAATATGTGTCAAAAATGATACCATTTCTTGGAAGTTGTACCGAAAAAATTGCGTCAAAGTCGGAAAAACACTACAAAAATTCGAAAATGTCAGTTTCTTGCGTAAAAATTGTATTTTTTTTGTTAAAAAAAATGTAAAATATATTTTTTTTCAAAAGCTACAACATTTAACTATTGAAAAACGATTATAAAATCAGCTTAAAATTACGCGTTGAGTTTTTTTAGGAGCAAAAAAGTCCCGAAAAACCGTTTCTTCTAAATTAATCCAGATTTTGAGGGTGTTAAAAATATTTCAAACACGGTTTTGTACCATATTCCAATTTTTTTTTTTGTCGCACTGTGTTATCTGTTGAAAGTTTTTCAAAGATGTTTTCGCACGGTGCCATTTTCAATTGACGTATATTTAAAATACTGGCTTCTTTATCAAGCCTTGGAAACTGTAGTCCTAAGTCAATAGTTCCATTAGTATATAAATCATCAACATCTCTTCTTCCTATAATTTTCTTAACATTTTTTAAGAAATAGAGGTTATCTTTTTTTTATAGAAAGGCAAGGTTACTACTTTACGGTCTTCGTCATTAGTAATGAGTTTGTATACGCTGAGAAGCTTTTTCTGTACGATTGGTAGTTAACTCTTGTTCCGTTGTACTCCTGTTTCTTTACCCTTTTGTAAGTGCTTTCGATGAATAGGCAACTGGAATATAAATTATATGTGGTCTTGTGTTAGCTCTGCCCCACCAAAATTTCTTACTCGCATCTGTGATTATACCCAATTCTTTTGTTAATCTGGGTACTGGTAACAACTGGTAACAGAGTTGGTTTTACTAGTTGCGATTAGAGACATTCAAATGCATTTTGACATTTATTAGTCCATTCAAATGGAACATTCTTTTTATTTAACCTTTATTAAGAAATGAAAGCTAACTTCGAGCGGAGCCGAAGTTGATATACCCTTGCAGGTAAAACCTGATCGCAAACATCGGATATAGTGGTCCAATCCTTATGAAAATATTATTATATAACCAATAACAATAAAAAATCAAAAAAAGTTCCAAGCTTCTATCTTCAAGATTACCAAAGTTGATATTTTTACCAAATACCATTATCTCCGATCGTTTAGTTATATGGCAGCTATAAGATATAGTCGGTCGTCATGAAATTTGGTAGGTCGGTGCCCAAAAACGGTGGTAGGTGACCAAAAATATTATTATTAATATTATTACATCGTAGACTTAGGCTTACAAAACTTAAATCAACTACAAAAGCCATGGCATCTTCGGCTGTATTGTTTTCAGTTGGCTTTCTCATTGTTTAAATACATAGTATATAATAGTATTGAGCTTAATTAACTTTTTAAAACTAATATTTAGATGTCAAAATATATATTAACATTTTTTATAATTTTTAGAATAGAACTTATTTTTTCAGGTGTTGGGTGAGATATTGCGGAACTTTTTGTGATGTGTCGGCTTCCCCATGCCATACTACAAAAAGTGCTTGTTTACAGGCGGACATGGTTGCTGAAAATATCGCTAAATTTAACTTAAAATAAACGTTTTTTGCGGGCCGAGGCGACCTTCATAAAGTTTTCCTCTACAGAAGTTGAAATTTGTTATAAAAAAGGGTACTACAACCATTGCTGGTTTTAAAAATGTCGTATACTACATACCTTCAACTTTGAGAAAATGCTAAAATTGATTTCAAACAGACAAAATCAAAAAAAATGTGTCGCAAATATAAAAAGACATCGATCAAGCTTTGAGCTTTACGCTTTATGTTAGCTTTGAGAGCTTACAGCTGATCTAGTTGATCAAGTTTATAGGTGTTATATTGTGTGTTTTTTTTACGATACGAGGGTTTCTATACATATGAAAATGAAAATGAGAATTTTTATTATTAAAAATTGTTTTATTGCTTTTGAAAGTATTCTCCAGGAAGACTTATACACTTATGCATGCGCTCAAACCAA
The DNA here is from genome assembly GCF_030179905.1 of Drosophila bipectinata. Taxonomy (NCBI): domain Eukaryota; kingdom Metazoa; phylum Arthropoda; class Insecta; order Diptera; family Drosophilidae; genus Drosophila; species Drosophila bipectinata. Next base: position 12,329,372 of record NC_091740.1, on the reverse strand, counting down.
TTAACTATAGGAAATTTGACATTTTCTGGCCAAAAACCATTTTTAGAAAGTTAAAGGATTTAAATAATTTTAACTGCATATCATTCAAAATAGATACATTTTTAATGTGGCACTGGCACCACTGCGAAGAAATCAGCTGTTAAAAACCGCTGTCGATGTTAACATTTGGTGCGATTTTAAAAACGCGGGTTCTGAAAATTTTATGTACAAAATCAAAAGTTTTGAAATGAATACTTTTCAATGTGGTTTGTATTATGTGTTTGTGTATGTGAAGTGTCCAAAAAACTTGTGTTGTCTTTTTAAACTAAGTCAAACCGAGTCGAACATTGTAATTTAGTCCATGTTGTAGACTGTTTAATTTTCTTCATATGAGTGAAATATGAAAATGCATTTCTATGCGCTTTCGAAGAAATTCATAATTTAAGGAGGCAGCCTCAAAACCTTGAATGTGAATCTGTTAGCTGTAAGACTAGTAGTTTTGAAATGAATACTTTTCAATGTGGTTTTTATTATGTGTTTGTGTATGTGAAGTGTCCAAAAAACTTGTGTTGTCTTTTTAAACTAAGTCAAACCGAGTCGAACATTGTAATTTAGTCCATGTTGTAGACTGTTTAATTGCACTTCTATGCGCTTTCGAAGAAATTCATAATTTAAGGAGGCAACCTCAAAACCTTGAATGTGAATCTGTTAGCTGTAAGACTAGTGCAAAACCGATTAAAATTAAAAAAAAAATAAAAGATTTTAATTAAAAAAAAAAAGCACACCTTATTTTCCAAAAGAAGACTATGGCTTTATAAAACACTTAAAAGAACCAAATTGAAATATCTTGCTTAGTTTTACAGTTAGCATGTTATTTTTAAATAGGGCGCGGTGCCACGCCCACAATTTTTTCAAATCGGAATTCTTTTGACCATATAAACTCAAATCAAAAATTAAAATCTAAATATCTTGCTTAGAGTTAGAATGTGTTTCTTAAAAAGTTGGCGGTGCCACGCCCCATTTTTTTTAAATCTTAAATCTATTGACCATGTGAACTTAAATCAGAAATCAGAACTTAAATATCTTGTTTCGTTCTTGAAATATAATATTTGGCCAGAAAAAGTGGTCATATTTCCTATAGTGCAATTGTCGAAGCACTTTGTCCACTCCGATTGAGACACCTTCAAAACATGGTTTTTGAACGCTTCAACAGCATCTTCTGGCATCGAAGATTGTTAACCACGCATTTTTCTCTTCATGTGCGGGAATAAAAAGAAGTCATTGGGTGCCAAGTCAGGGTTGTATGGCGGATGATCCATCAGTTCGACATTTTGGCCGGTCGAAAAGGCGCTGGTTTGAGCTGATGTGTGAGTGCTCGCATTGTCATGGTGCAGAATGGTCCATCTTGTACGTTTTTCGAATCTCTCCAAAGATTTCAGGCAAACAAATTAAGATGCACTACTCAGAAGTGACTGTCCTACGTTGCTCAAGCGGAATAGTCGCCACATGATCTGTTTTACCGAAGAAACAGGCCACCATTTGCTTCGAAGTGCTTCTTCCACGAACAACTTTCGTTGGATTTGGCTCGTCTTCGAAGACCCACACGGTCGATTGCTGTTTTGTTTCGGACTCATGAGCATAGATCCATGATTCGTCACCTGTGACGATCTTATAAACGTCTTTTGAAACACCGCGATTGTATTTTTTCAAATTTTTTTTTGCACCAATCCACACGAATTTTTTTTGAGCGATTGTCAAATTGTGCGGGATCCAACGAGAAATAATTTTTCTTACAACCAAGTGTTCATGCCATATCGAATGTATGCTGGTGCAAGAAATGGCCAAGGATGCTGTATCTCACGGTATGTCACATGACGATCTTGCATTATCAGTTCATGCACGACGTCAATGTTCTCTGGAACAACGACTGTGTTTGGACGGCCTTCAAGACCTTCGTCTTCGATCGAGCGTCGGCCACGATTGAATTCATTATACCAGTTTTTCTCAGTGCTATAAGATGGTGCTCCATCGCCATACAAAGATTTAAGTTCATCGATGCACTCTTGTCGTGTTAATTCACGTCGAAAGCAGTGAAAAACAAGAAAGCAAAGCTAACTTCGGGCGGATCCGAAGTTGATATACCCTTGCAGCTAAAACCGGATATATATCTCAAACATCGGATATAGTTGGCCGATCCTTATGGGAATATGAATATATAATCCAATTTATTACAATACAAAATCTAAAAAAAGTCTCAAGCTTCTATCTTCAAAAATACCAAAGTTGGTATTTCTACCAAAAACCATTTCCGATCGTACAGTTATATGTCAGCTATAAGATATAGTCAACCGATCCGGGCCGTTCCGACTTATATACTGCGTGCAAAGGAAAGAAGGATGTGTGCAAAGTTTCAAGACGATAGCTTTAAAACTGAGAGACTAGTTTGCGTAGAAACAGACAGACGGACAGACAGACGGACAGACGGACATGCTCATATCAACTCAGGAGGTGATCCTGATCAAGAATATATATACTTTATAGGGTCGGAGATGTCTCCTTCACTGCGTTGCACACTTTTGACCAAAATTATAATACCCTCTGCAAGGGTATAACAAGAAAGTAAAGCTAACTTCGGGCGGAGCCGAAGTTGATATACCCTTGCAGTTCAAACCGGATATCCAACCTACCAAATTGCAAACATCGGATATAGTTGGCCGATCCTTATGAAATTTGGTAGGTTGGATGAACTGAACCAAAAATAGAATCTGTACCAAAATCCAGCTTTCTATCTTCAAAAACACAAAAGTTGGGTCAATTCCGACCTTTCAGTTATATGGCAGCTATAAGATATAGTCGGCCGATCCTTATGAAATTTTGTAGGTTGGATCAACTGACCAAAAATAGAAACTGTATTAAATTCCAGCTTTCTATCTTCAAAAACACGAAAGTTGGGTCATTTCCGATTGTTCAGTTATATGGCAGCTATAGGATATAGTCGGCCGATCCTTATGAAATTTGGTATGTAATGTTTTGCCAAAAATAGCACTCATGTCAAATTTGAACTCTCTAACTCTAAAAACACCAAAGTTATACCATTTCCGATCAATCAGTTATATGGCAGTTATAGGATATAGTCGGCCGATCCCGGTCGTTCCGACTTATATACTGCGTGCAAAGGAAAGAGTATGTGCAAAGTTTCAAGTAGATAGCTTTAAAACTGAGAGACTAGTTCGCGTAGAAACACACAGGCAGACAGACGGACAGACGGACATGCTCATATCAACTCAGGAGGTGATCCTGATCAAGAATATATATACTTCATAGGGTCGGAGATGTCTCCTTCACTGCGTTGCACACTTTTGACCAAAATTATAATACCCTCTGCAAGGGTATAACAAGAAAGTAAAGCTAACTTCGGGCGGAGCCGAAGTTGATATACCCTTGCAGTTCAAACCGGATATCCAACCTACCAAATTGCAAACATCGGATATAGTTGGCCGATCCTTATGAAATTTGGTAGGTTGGATGAACTGAACCAAAAATAGAATCTGTACCAAAATCCAGCTTTCTATCTTCAAAAACACAAAAGTTGGGTCAATTCCGACCTTTCAGTTATATGGCAGCTATAAGATATAGTCGGCCGATCCTTATGAAATTTTGTAGGTTGGATCAACTGACCAAAAATAGAAACTGTATTAAATTCCAGCTTTCTATCTTCAAAAACACGAAAGTTGGGTCATTTCCGATTGTTCAGTTATATGGCAGCTATAGGATATAGTCGGCCGATCCTTATGAAATTTGGTATGTAATGTTTTGCCAAAAATAGCACTCATGTCAAATTTGAACTCTCTAACTCTAAAAACACCAAAGTTATACCATTTCCGATCAATCAGTTATATGGCAGTTATAGGATATAGTCGGCCGATCCCGGTCGTTCCGACTTATATACTGCGTGCAAAGGAAAGAGTATGTGCAAAGTTTCAAGTAGATAGCTTTAAAACTGAGAGACTAGTTCGCGTAGAAACACACAGGCAGACAGACGGACAGACGGACATGCTCATATCAACTCAGGAGGTGATCCTGATCAAGAATATATATACTTCATAGGGTCGGAGATGTCTCCTTCACTGCGTTGCACACTTTTGGACAAAATTATAATACCCTCAGCAAGGGTATAATGATTGCTCGAAAATTTTCTCGAGTTAATTCCATTTTCTGCCAAATTGATTTTTTCAAGTTATTGTAAACAACACAAATTATGGCCGTACATCAAAACGTTCTCAGCACGTTTTTGCTAAAACATGTCAAACTTCCCAATGAAACTTCGTCAGATGGCGCTAGGCAACACTTAGTATGGCCTAGGCCAGAAATATATATAGCAGTATATTTATAGAAGTATATATATAGCTCGTATACATTTATTTGACAATCGGTAGGAAACAAAATTTTAATGAATTTTAAAAGTTGAAAATTTGTTTATTGTGACGCTAGGATAGCCAAATTGGCCACTGTGCGTCGTGAGATTAGAGTCTGTTTGTGTAATTTTGTAAAGATGTTAATGCTTAATTTTTTAGGTTAATATTTTGGTATTATCCTTCTTTCCTTTGCACGCAGTATATAAGTCGGAACGGCCCGGATCGACCGACTATATTCTATACCTGCCATTTTTGGCCAGTTGATCCAACCTACCAAATTTCATTAGGATCGGCCGACTATATCCTATAGCTGCCACATAACTGAACGATCGGAAATGGTATTTGGTAGAAATATCAACTTTAGTATTTTTAAAGATAGAAGCTTGGGACTTTTTTTTAGATTTGTATACCCTTGCAGAGGGTATTATAATTTTGTCCAAAAGTGTGCAACGCAGTGAAGGAGACATCTCCGACCCTATAAAGTATATATATTCTTGATCAGAATCACCTCCTGAGTTGATATGAGCATGTCCGTCTGTCCGTCTGTCTGTCTGTCCGTTTCTACGCGAACTAGTCTCTCAGTTTAAAAGCTATCGTCTTGAAACTTTGCACACATCCTTCTTTCCTTTGCACGCAGTATATAAGTTGGAACGGCCCGGATCGGCTGACTATATCCTATAGCTGCCATATAACTGATTGATCGGAAATGGTATAACTTTGGTGTTTTTAAAGTTGTCAAATTTGACACGAGAGCTATCTTTGGCAAAACATTACGACATGCCAAATTTCATAAGGATCGACCGACTATATCTTATAGCTGCCATATAACTAAATGATCGGAAATGACCCAACTTTCGTGTTTTTGAAGATAGAAAGCTACAACTTAGTACATATTCTACTTTTGGTCAGTAGATCCAACCTACCAAATTTCATTAGGATCGGCCGACTATATCCCATAGCTGCCATATAACTGAACGATCGGAAATGGTATTTGGTAGAAATATCAACTTTCGTATTTTTGAAGATTGAAGTTTGGGACTTTTTTTAGATTTTGTATTGTAATAAATTGGATTATATATTCCTATTCCCATAAGGATCGGCCAACTATATCCGATGTTTGCGATATATATCCGGTTTTAACTGCAAGGGTATATAAACTTCGGCTCCGCCCGAAGTTAGCTTTCCTTTCTTGTTTATTGTAGTTTATTGGTTTTATTATGATTTAATCATATGAATCGGCTTGCAATATATATCCGGTTTTAACTGCAAGGGTATATCAACTTCGGCTCCGCCCGAAGTTAGCTTTCCTTTCTTGTTTTAATATATTTTTTTAATATCACTAGCATTGCGGTTGGTCGTGTAGACAAGGCGATACAGGAATGAGTCTTTGGCAATTTTATCGGCTAGTTATTTTCCTTTTATATTGATATGACTTGGTATTTATATAAGAGAAAATTTTGGAAACAGCCTAATGGAAGGTTTCGGATTTCGCAAGCATACACTCAAAATAAAACTAACCCTAAGATTCAGAAATTAGGCCTTAAGCGTTATATACATTCTGTGTCTTAACTTAATATTTAACCGTTTTCTTATCTTCTTAAATTAGGCAACTAGTCTTATTGAATATTTATATTTAGATTTTGTGGTATAATTGTGTCGTTTTTAGGAAAAGTAGTATTTTTTCAATGTTTTCTGGGGTTAGGACATTGAGGAGATTTAGCGGGTTGCAGTTCTGGAAGATAGTTTGCTTTGTTTGCAAGAGAGGTGGACATGTGTTTAGTATGTGGTGTAAGGAGAGGTTGCCTTGTCAGAAAGGGCAAGGTGGTATTGGAATTTGCTTCAGATAGTGTTGGTGGGTGAGGTTGGTGTGTCCTAGACGTAGTCTAGTAGTTTGGTCAAGTCTATTCCAGTTTTGGTGGGTTTGTCTAAAACGGTCGCTAATATGGTGGCTATCTATGGATTGGTGTTGATGGATTGGTACCTTTGTCTACAGTGTATTAAGCTTTGATTTTGTCTTGCCTTGAGTTCAGAATTGAGTTATCTTTTTATATCTGTAGAATTTATATTGGATGTAAAGATTAGTGGGCTTTTGTTGGTCGACTTTGCTGCTTGATCTGCTAGTTCGTTTCCTGCAATTGCAAGGAATCAAAATTAATTTGATTTTTGGGGTCAACTGGGCTATTAATGATCTTATTTTATTTGGATAAATATTATTATTGTTTTTATTTTTTATTGAGTCTATTGCTGCGAAGGAGTCTGAACATATTTGCCTCTTTTGTTTTTTATAATTTTGATAGCTTCGAGAATGGCGATGATTTTGGCTTTTAGAACAGAGGAATATGGTGGCAGGATTCCACATTTTAGGATGTTTATTTCCGTTATAAATATTCCGTTTATATTATTGTATTCCGTTATATTTCCGTTTTCGTTATGTTATAATGTCGGTTATTTTTGATCCATCAGTCAATATAAAGTTGTGTGATTTAAGGTTTGATTTTGTGTCTTCGTATATTTTCTAATATATATCTTTGGATGTGTGCCTTTTTTTTATAAAATATTATCGTATGGGTGTGTCTATAAGGTTGGGTAGGTCCCAGGGTGGCTTGAGTTTGCTTAGCTTATGTGGTTCGAAGGGGAGGTGAAATTGCTGACAGTGGTTTATTATACGGTCTATAATTGGAGAAGATTTCTTTTTAAGTTTACTTTGTTTTACGAATTTGTGTATTGGCGTGTCTTTGGAATAAACGAGGTTTTTACTTAGTTTGGCTGTTTACAGTCTTGTTTTAATTCTATTTGGGGAATATTGGCTTCTTGTAGGAGGTTATTTGTTGGAATAGAGCGGAAGGCTCCGAGAGCTATTCACCTAGCGGAGTTTAGGGGCGGTTTTATTTTGTTTAGTGTATTTTTGGGTGCGTGTCCGTATAGGAATAGGCCATATGCTATGTTTGCAACAATAGTGGCTATTACCACGTTGATTAATGTGTTTGTACTGCATTTAAACTTGAGACTGGATAGGCATTTTGTTATCTTTAGCTTTTTGTGAAGTGCAGGTATAAGTTTATCTATGTGTGTGTTTTATTTGTATTGGCTGTCTATATTTATTCCTAAGAATTTTAACGAGCTTACTGTAAGGATTTGCATGCTATTGAATGGTATGACATAGGTGCAGTTGTGCTTTTTGCAAATGTGGAGGTGTTGGCACTTTGATAGGGATGCCCCGGAATATGAACCCCAGTTCTCTATGTCATTTAAAAGGTTATCTAGTGTTAAGAGGAGCCCCAAATAATAAGGTCGTACTCTAATGAATTCCGTTTAGAAACTGATTTTATTTTGTAAAGTTCTCTTATAAGAAAGATACATTAAAATCTTAAATCTATTTAAAACTACTTATCAACGCACTGCACGCTGATCTGCTATGCGAACCTTTCTCAAGTGCGATAAGCGCGCCACTTGTGTACATATTTGTGTAGGCTGCAGGGGATCGGTTTTAGACCATGCTGCTTATCTCGTATTTCTTGGATTCGATCCCTTGAAACTTTAACTTAAAAATTTTTATCTAAATAAGTGTTCAATGCTTGAACAGCTAGGTTAAATGTTTTTCTTTTTATTAAAGTTATTTATGAAAAAATAGTCATCAGCGTATGCATTAAATTTCATTTCTATGTGTAAGGATATTATATCGGACAATTTATTAAAAGATATGGGAAATAGTATAACGGAGATTGGGGATCCTTGGGGGTTTCCATTGAATAAGGGTAGTGTGTTGGATCTGTGTTGACTGACACGGATTATTATTTTTCTGTTAAGCACAACATTTCGGACGTAATATATTAATTTCGGCCCTGTTTTTATACCCTTGCAGAGGGTATTATAATTTTGGTCAAAAGTGTGCAACGCAGTGAAGGAGACATCTCCGACCCTATAAAGTATATATATTCTTGATCAGGATCACCTCCTGAGTTGATATGAGCATGTCCGTCTGTCCGTCTGTCCGTCTGTCTGTCCGTCTGTCTGTCCGTCTGTCTGTCCGTCTGTCTGTCCGTCTGTCTGTTTCTACGCAAACTAGTCTCTCAGTTTTAAAGCTATCGTCTTGAAACTTTGCACACACCCTTCTTTCCTTTGCACGCAGTATATAAGTCGGAACGGCCTGGATCGGCCGACTATATCCTATAGCTGCCATATAACTGAACGATCGGAAATGGTATTTGGTAGAAATATCAACTTTCGTATTTTTGAAGATAGAAGCTTGGGACTTTTTTTTAGATTTTTTATTGTAATTAATTGGTTTTATTATGATAAATCATAATCATAAGGATCGGCCAACTATATCCGATGTTTGCGATATATATCCGGTTTTAACTGCAAGGGTGTATAAACTTCGGCTCCGTCCGAAGTTAGCTTTCCTTTCTTGTTTATTCCTGAAGTTGGTCGATTATAGATTGCACACCTATTCGGTCGAAGTCTTTTGAAAAATCAAGAGTGACGAGTGAGCTGTGCTGGTGTGACTTCGATATGAGATAGTCTACGTAAAGTAGACTGTCCGAAGTCGATTGCCTTGTAAGTATTTGCAAGCCACATTTGGCTCGTGGTATGTGAGTATCGAATATTTTGTTAAATAGGGCTGTTATTTTGTTTTTTGTAGTATTGGAGCTATTTTTGATCATTTGGTAGGACATTCTGTTGAGTCCTGGGGCAGATCCTTTAAGGGGTTGTAGTGCTGATGCTAGTTCGAGGTTGGAAATCTGTTTTTCCATGGTTTAAGCTTAAAGGGGCCCATCCACAGGCGAGCATGTTGGGCGAACATGTTGTGCTCGACGAAATTTTTCCTGTGGATGGTAGTGTTCATTGTCAAATTTTGTGTTCGTGAAAATGTTCGAATGAAATTGAAATCGTTCTATTTTGACAACGTTTGCAACAACATGCTCGCCAATGGATGGCAATGTTGGCACGAACGTCAGTTTGAAAAACGTTTTGGTAAAGAAAAATGAATAAAAGTTCCTGCTAGATTTTATTTATTACCTCAAAAAATGAGCCTGCATTATGGCACGCCAAAAGCGATTAATATAAAAACAAGCATTTGCGTAATAACGCATAAGAAGTTCTACTCAAAAAATATAAAGAGTTCGATGAGCACTGTGCATCCTTTTTTTCGCATCATATTTGTTTTCTTTTTTTCTAAGCAAATACTTATTGCCATAAGTGCAATTACAGTGCCGCAGTCGTTGTCCGTTGACATGTTGATAGTTTGAAAATTTATCGAAAAATGATGTTCGCACGAATGTTGGTTCTAGTTAGTGGGGAAAATGAAATTCAAGTAGGCGAGCAGGTTGACGAACATGTAATCTACTGAGGGTATGTAATCTACTGTATTGTTTCTATATTTGTTTTTTCGAAATTGTTCTGGGAAATTCATGTCTTCTGACAGGTTTGAAAATTGTTTAGCAAAGATATTGGAAATTTCGTTATTAGTTGTAGTTGCTTCGGTGTTGTCTGGGTTTGTTATGGCGTGGATTTGCTTAACTAGAGTCCGCAGAAGCGTCTTATATTCGCCCATATTTTGGAAGAAGGGGTTGACAAATGGATGGTTGAAGTAAAAAATCTAGAAGCTTCATTTTTACTATTTTTTAAGGTGTATCTAAACTTTGCATTTTTACGTCTGTAGTCTTTGATGTGTTATGTTATGTGGCGGTTGAGTGTTTTCCACGCTTTTTGTTTTTCTTTTTGTAGCAGGTCGAGTTTTTTGTTCCACCAAGGAACCCTGTATGGATGGGTATTTGGTAAAGTCCTGGTCTATGTGTGTGTAAGTATTGTGAGTTTGGGAGTGGGAGATTAGTCGTTCAGTAGAATAAGGTGTGCATTGTCAATAAATCTTTGAGTTATATTTCTCGTGTGTTTGTTGTTGGTAAACCCCAGGAAGGGGTTTATCTGCCCGCCGCAGGCCCCAACTCTCCACCCTACCGCCTCCCCTGCTCGATGCTCCTGAGCCTTTGCATTAACGCTGCAGCAAAAGATGCTACTGCGTCCCAGAGGATCTGGTTCTCCAGCATTACCTCCACAAGGTTTCCCTATGGCCAGAACTTCCTCTTCCGTTACCCCCTCAGCCACTTCAATGTCTGTTGGGGGGGTGGGTAGCTGGGTGACCTGTCTGCCGGCAGGGAACAGCGCTCGCACTATGGTCCTTAGTGTGTTCGGATCCGTGGGGGTCAGGCCTCCTTTGCGCAGCCTCTTGACCACTAACCGGTATGCGTTGCCCCATGGGTTTTCCTCCGCCGAGTCACATAGCTCCAGAAAGCATTTTTTTTTGCAATCTCGGATAGCCACCTTCAGTGCTTTGCGTCGGTCCTTGAAGGCTAGGTGCCGCTCCTCAAAGTTGTCGCTGTAGCTGCCATAGAACTGAACGATCGGAAATGGTTTTTGGTAGAAATACCAACTTTGGTACTTTTGAAGATAGAAGTTTGGGACTTTTTATACCCTTGCAGAGGGTATTATAATTTTGGTCAAAAGTGTGCAACGCAGTGAAGGAGACATCTCCGACCCTATAAAGTATATATATTCTTGATCAGGATCACCTCCTGAGTTGATATGAGCATGTCCGTCTGTCCGTCTGTCTGTCCGTCTGTCTGTCTGTTTCTACGCGAACTAGTCTCTCAGTTTTAAAGCTATCGTCTTGAAACTTTGCACACACCCTTCTTTCCTTTGCACGCAGTATATAAGTCGGAACGGCCCGGATCGGCCGACTATATCCTATAGCTGCCATATAACTGATTGATCGGAAATGGTATAACTTTGGTGTTTTTAGAGTTAGAAAGTTCAAATTTGACATGAGAGCTATTTTTGGCAAAACATTACGTCATTCCAAATTTCATAAGGATCGACCGACTATATCCTATAGCTGCATATAACTGAACGATCGGAAATGACCCAACTTTCGTGTTTTTGAAGATAGAAAGCTGGAATTTAATACAGATTCTATTTTTAGTCAGTAGATCCAACCTACCAAATTTCATTAGGATCGGCCGACTATATCCCATAGCTGCCATATAACTGAACGATCGGAAATGGTATTTGGTAGAAATATCAACTTTCGTATTTTTGAAGATAGAAGTTTGGGACTTTTTTTAGATTTTGTATTGTAATAAATTGGATTATATATTCCTATTCCCATAAGGATCGGCCAACTATATCCGATGTTTGCGATATATATCCGGTTTTAGCTGCAAGGGTATATAAACTTCGGCTCCGCCCGAAGTTAGCTTTCCTTTCTTGTTTATTGTAGTTTATTGGTTTTATTATGATTTAATCATATGAATCGGCTTGCAATATATATCCGGTTTTAACTGCAAGGGTATATCAACTTCGGCTCCGCCCGAAGTTAGCTTTCCTTTCTTGTTTTAATATATTTTTTTAATATCACTAGCATTGCGGTTGGTCGTGTAGACAAGGCGATACAGGAATGAGTCTTTGGCAATTTTATCGGCTAGTTATTTTCCTTTTATATTGATATGACTTGGTATTTATATAAGAGAAAATTTTGGAAACAGCCTAATGGAAGGTTTCGGATTTCGCAAGCATACACTCAAAATAAAACTAACCCTAAGATTCAGAAATTAGGCCTTAAGCGTTATATACATTCTGTGTCTTAACTTAATATTTAACCGTTTTCTTATCTTCTTAAATTAGGCAACTAGTCTTATTGAATATTTATATTTAGATTTTGTGGTATAATTGTGTCGTTTTTAGGAAAAGTAGTATTTTTTCAATGTTTTCTGGGGTTAGGACATTGAGGAGATTTAGCGGGTTGCAGTTCTGGAAGATAGTTTGCTTTGTTTGCAAGAGAGGTGGACATGTGTTTAGTATGTGGTGTAAGGAGAGGTTGCCTTGTCAGAAAGGGCAAGGTGGTATTGGAATTTGCTTCAGATAGTGTTGGTGGGTGAGGTTGGTGTGTCCTAGACGTAGTCTAGTAGTTTGGTCAAGTCTATTCCAGTTTTGGTGGGTTTGTCTAAAACGGTCGCTAATATGGTGGCTATCTATGGATTGGTGTTGATGGATTGGTACCTTTGTCTACAGTGTATTAAGCTTTGATTTTGTCTTGCCTTGAGTTCAGAATTGAGTTATCTTTTTATATCTGTAGAATTTATATTGGATGTAAAGATTAGTGGGCTTTTGTTGGTCGACTTTGCTGCTTGATCTGCTAGTTCGTTTCCTGCAATTGCAAGGAATCAAAATTAATTTGATTTTTGGGGTCAACTGGGCTATTAATGATCTTATTTTATTTGGATAAATATTATTATTGTTTTTATTTTTTATTGAGTCTATTGCTGCGAAGGAGTCTGAACATATTTGCCTCTTTTGTTTTTTATAATTTTGATAGCTTCGAGAATGGCGATGATTTTGGCTTTTAGAACAGAGGAATATGGTGGCAGGATTCCACATTTTAGGATGTTTATTTCCGTTATAAATATTCCGTTTATATTATTGTATTCCGTTATATTTCCGTTTTCGTTATGTTATAATGTCGGTTATTTTTGATCCATCAGTCAATATAAAGTTGTGTGATTTAAGGTTTGATTTTGTGTCTTCGTATATTTTCTAATATATATCTTTGGATGTGTGCCTTTTTTTTATAAAATATTATCGTATGGGTGTGTCTATAAGGTTGGGTAGGTCCCAGGGTGGCTTGAGTTTGCTTAGCTTATGTGGTTCGAAGGGGAGGTGAAATTGCTGACAGTGGTTTATTATACGGTCTATAATTGGAGAAGATTTCTTTTTAAGTTTACTTTGTTTTACGAATTTGTGTATTGGCGTGTCTTTGGAATAAACGAGGTTTTTACTTAGTTTGGCTGTTTACAGTCTTGTTTTAATTCTATTTGGGGAATATTGGCTTCTTGTAGGAGGTTATTTGTTGGAATAGAGCGGAAGGCTCCGAGAGCTATTCACCTAGCGGAGTTTAGAGCGGTTTTATTTTGTTTAGTGTATTTTTGGGTGCGTGTCCGTATAGGAATAGGCCATATGCTATGTTTGCAACAATAGTGGCTATTACCACGTTGATTAATGTGTATGTACTGCATTTAAACTTGAGACTGGATAGGCATTTTGTTATCTTTAGCTTTTTGTGAAGTGCAGGTATAAGTTTATCTATGTGAGGAGAGTTTTTAGCTCCACTCAGTTTTATTAAAGATAGTTAGGTGTATTAAATGTTACAGATTCTGATTCCTTATATTTTATAATTAAGATAATTTCTGCTGCTGCTTTCCGTCGTTCTCTCTGCTGTTGCTGCTTCCTCGATGCTGCCCTCTCGACGCCTTTCTTCTAAGTTGCCATACTGCTGATCTTCATACTGCTGCCATACTGCTGATTTTTAACACTGCTGCCATACTGCTGATTTTATACTGCTGCTGTTACATCTTCCACTCTCTTACATTCGGCCATTCCTGACTAGTCATCTGTCCCAGATGACCAAGCGTCTTCATTATCCTTTACATAACGCCACAGCTTCATGTGATCACAGCAGGTTGAAGTGTTACATGGGCCTTCTACATCCGCAGCCTTCCGCACTTCGTATCTGCCGTTCCTGTTAACTTTTGATATTTCATACGGTCCCAGATATTCTCCAGCCAGCTTTTTCCCTGCAATAAACTGTGTCCGGCGTATAGCGACTAAGTCTACAACTTTATAATTGACTTCTGGTTTACGCCTTAGGTCATAGTACTTTTTGTAGGCATCTTGTGCACGTTGAATTTCGATCTTTGCATCTTTTCTAAGTTGCTGCCGTTGCTCGTCGAAGTTTGAATACATCTCCTCATCTAGAAGCTGCAGAATACGATGGGTTGGATTATTGTTCATCTTCACACCAAACATTAGCTCAAATGGTGACTTCTTAGTAGAAGCATGTACGTGGGAATTAACAGCTCTCTGCACCTCAGGTACTGCCTTAAACCACTTGGCTGGATCATCTGCCGAAATCTTAGAAATAATCGACAATATCGTGCGATTCACCCTCTCGATCTGACCATTTCCGCGGGGAACTCCAGTTGTGCTTAAAACGTGTTCAATACCGTTTTCCTTCATGTAATCTGCAAACAAGTTGGCTGTGAAAGCAGAACCTCTGTCTGAAACTATCCGCACTGGGTTGCCAAAAATTTCAGACCAAGTCTTAACCTTCTTCAGCGTTTCCTCGCAGCTTGCAGTCTTTGTAGGAAAAAGCCATATAAACTTTGTGAATGAGTCCACCATCGCAAATATGTATTTATATTGTTTTCCAGTGGCATCCATGGGACCCAGATGATCAACATGCAGCGTGTGAAGGGGTTGATCACCTTTATCGATACAGTTTAAAAAGCCTTCTTTCTTGCCAAGTTTCTTGTTAAAAATTATGCATCTTACACAATTGTTTACCACATGCTGAACTTTTTGCTCCAAATGAGGAATCCAATAGGATTGTTGAATTGTATGTAGAGTTTTTTGTAGTGCAAAGTGGCCTGCATTATGGGCGTCAACAATGACTTCTTTTTCCATTGCTTTCGGGACTACGAGGAGATCGTTACCATTCACCTCCTTATAGACAAGTGAAGCTTTTATCTTGTACCCCTCGTATGGGCGGCTTTTGAGAATTTCCACAATTGCTTTCAGCATATCATCTTTTCTTTGAGCGTTTTTGATGCGTGCTGTGATCTCTAAGGAGACAAGCATAACCCGATCAGGATAGCGACTTAGGCAGTCAACATGCTTTAATCGTTCTCCAGGACGATGTTCCACTGTAAAAACGAAATCTTGTAGATAAACAATCCACTGCGTGACTGCTCTTGGTATATCCGCCTTCTGTAGAGTTTGTTTAAAAGCGACACAATCCGTTATCAGCTTAAACGGCGATCCCAGCAGATAATGTCTGAATTTTTGTACCGCTAGATACACGGCTTTGGCTTCCAGGATATAACTGTGCTGGCGAGACTCAGCTCCTGTTGTCTTCTTGCTCCAATACTGGATAGGGTGGAGTTTGTCATCGAACCACTGCATTAATACCGCTGCAAATCCGTCTTTTGATGCGTCTGTATGTAACTCAGTTTTAGCTCCTCTGGTGTACAATTTCAAAACAGGTTCCTTTGTCAACGCATCCTTCAAACTCCGGAACGCGTTCATCTGAGGCTCAGCCATTTGGAAACGAACATCTTTGCGCAGCAGGTCAGTTAACGGGCGTGCAATTTGCGAATAATTCTGAATAAATTTTCTGAAAAATCCCGTCAGCCCCAGAAAAGCTTGGACTGCTCTGACGTTTTTCGGCACCGAAAATTTGCTGACCGCTGCAGTCTTCTCTTGTCCAGGCCACAGGTTTCCGTCTTCAATGTTGTGGCCCAAGAAGTAAATTCTTCTCTGCAAGAAGTGACATTTTCGCCACTTGATCTTCAGGCCAAACGCCCCAGCTCTTTTAAAGACGAGTGCCATCTTTTGCAAACATTGCTCTGCAGTCTCGGCGTGGATTATTATATCATCCATATATAAATCGAGTATGTCCTTGTTCATCAGCTCGTGAAATACGTAATTAACGTAGCGAATGAATACAGCTGGCGAATTCCGAAATCCAAACGGTGTTCTATTGAATTCGTACAATCCGGATTTGGTTATAAACGCTGTAAATTTCTTGCTCTCTTCCTCAATGGCAACGTGGAAGAAACCATTCTCCAAGTCCATCACGGTAAAGTATCGCGCTTTTTGCAGCTTTTGAAGTACGTCCTCTATAACAGGGACAGGAAAACAATCTCTCAATACCATCGAGTTCAGCTTACGAAAATCAACGCAAACACGGTGTGTGCCATCCTTTTTGTTTACCAGCACCAGACGGCTAGCAAAGTTTGATGTAGATGGGCGTATAATTCCAGCAGATAGCCATTCTACGATCTGCTGTTCGACATCCTGTTGTTCGGCAATCGCAAATCGACTCGGAGATTGACGAAATGGGATAATCTCACCATCTGGAACAATTCGCAGCTTGACTGGAACCTCTGCTACTGAATCCACCGCCTTGTAGTTCTTGATCAGCATTGATACTTCCTTTTTATACTGCGTAGGAACATCGATTTCATCATTTGTATTAACAATACTATAAATACTCATCTCATTCGGTTCCTCACAAGCTTTCTTCCCATGCGGGGAAGAAAACTTGTATCCCTCTGGCGACAGCGAAAGATTGAACTTTGAAACAAAATCGAATCCAAGCAATGCGTCATACTCCATATTTTCATCCTCTACAACAACGAACTTGTGTTGGGTTATCTCGTGATCTACTGCAACCTCAGCAAAAAAGCATCCCTCTGGGTACGTGATCTTCTTTCCTAGTCCGCGGAGCGTCGATGTACATCTCTCCAAGAAGACATTTGGGATTTTGTTAAAGATGAACTTTCTCAATATAGATACATCAGCTCCAGTATCCACTAGGCACTCCACTTCGACGTCGTTGATGATGACCTTTTTCATCCGTCTTCCGCTGCGCACAACTTGGACACCAGCAGCTGACCTAGGGCAATCTCTAGACATGTGTCCTTCTTTGTTGCAACTGAAGCATTTCGTGGCGGCTTTGCAATCCTTGCGAAGATGATCAGCTGATCCACAATTAAAACAGTAGCTCTTTCGGTCGTTTAACTCGTACTGTTTTTTTTGATTCGGCGTCCATTTTGCATCGTTCAGCTGGAACGGCTTGAAGCTCTTTTCGTTGACGCGTTCAAATACGTCATATTGCTCCTGCAGCTCTTTGAAAGACTTGCAATTGTACAGGGTGTATTTGAAGTCACTCCTTAAGTTCAGGCCGTCTACTATGTAGCGGATTACAGAACTTGCATCGATGCTGCCAAGTGCTGCAATCTTTCTCATCTGAAGAATATATTCGTGAAATGATTCCTGCTTGCGTTTCTTGCGATCCCGAAGCTGCTCGTGAAGATCTGCACTGCATACGTATGGACGACTAAACTCTGCCTGCAGCAACATCCGCATCTCTGTGTATTGGTGTACGTAAGTCGAATCCAAAAACAATTTAGCCGTTTTCGTCATTTTGGCACGTGCCTGTACATACATCTGCTTTAAGTTCAAATCGTAAGCTTCAGCATTCAGCTCGAAATTGTCAAACCAATTCTTGACCGGCATGGATTCACCGTCAAACTCCGGAATTATTTTCGCGAAACTTTCCGCTGTAACTGAGCAACGGCTATTTTGTTCATCTGCTCCCATTTTTAATGCCATAAGCTGAACAAGATCCTGCAGCGTTTTTGTGTTCTCGGCGATCGAACAGCTTGCAATTGCCTCAGCTGCGACATTTGTTCCTCCATTCGATTCCACGGGATTCTGTACGTTGCTTTGTGTTTTAGTCACACTTGCTTCGACGAGACTCTGCACGTAGCTCTTTGTCTCACTCATATTTTTTTCTCCACTTGCTTCAACGTTTCTCTCCGGCTCAATCATTTTCCGATTTTTATCTGCTGCGGCAACTGATCTTGTGTAGTACGGCTGTTTTCCTTTCGCAATTGGTATTCTAGAAGTCTCCTGCTGTCTGGACTTTTCACTCATTTGCTCTCATTCCCTTTTGTGATCCAACTTCTTCACTTTTAAAGACTTTTCGGGACGGCGTCACTTTGTAATTTTCTGGTTAGGACGAGCCCCCAAATGTGAGGAGAGTTTTTAGCTCCACTCAGTTTTATTAAAGATAGTTAGGTGTATTAAATGTTACAGATTCTGATTCCTTATATTTTATAATTAAGATAATTTCTGCTGCTGCTTTCCGTCGTTCTCTCTGCTGTTGCTGCTTCCTCGATGCTGCCCTCTCGACGCCTTTCTTCTAAGTTGCCATACTGCTGATCTTCATACTGCTGCCATACTGCTGATTTTTAACACTGCTGCCATACTGCTGATTTTTAACACTGCTGCCATACTGCTGATTTTATACTGCTGCTGTTACATCTTCCACTCTCTTACATCTATGTGTGTGTTTTATTTGTATTTGCTGTCTATATTTATTCCTAAGAATTTTAACGAGCTTACTGTAAGGATTTGCATGCTATTGAATGGTATGACATAGGTGCAGTTGTGCTTTTTGCAAATGTGGAGGTGTTGGCACTTTGATAGGGATGCCCCGGAATATGAACCCCAGTTCTCTATGTCATTTAAAAGGTTACCTAGTGTTAAGAGGAGCCCCAAATAATAAGGTCGTACTCTAATGAATTCCGTTTAGAAACTGATTTTATTTTGTAAAGTTCTCTTATAAGAAAGATACATTAAAATCTTAAATCTATTTAAAACTACTTATCAACGCACTGCACGCTGATCTGCTATGCGAACCTTTCTCAAGTGCGATAAGCGCGTCACTTGTGTACATATTTGTGTAGGCTGCAGGGGATCGGTTTTAGACCATGCTGCTTATCTCGTTATTCTTGGATTCGATCCCTTGAAACTTTAACTTAAAAATTTTTATCTAAAAAAGTGTTCAATGCTTGAACAGCTAGGTTAAATGTTTTTCTTTTTATTAAAGTTATTTATGAAAAAATAGTCATCAGCGTATGCATTAAATTTCATTTCTATGTGTAAGGATATTATATCGGACAATTTATTAAAAGATATGGGAAATAGTATAACGGAGATTGGGGATCCTTGGGGGTTTCCATTGAATAAGGGTAGTGTGTTGGATCTGTGTTGACTGACACGGATTATTATTTTTCTGTTAAGCACAACATTTCGGACGTAATATATTAATTTCGGCCCTGTTTTTTATTCCTGAAGTTGGTCGATTATAGATTGCACACCTATTCGGTCGAAGTCTTTTGAAAAATCAAGAGTGACGAGTGAGCTGTGCTGGTGTGACTTCGATATGAGATAGTCTACGTAAAGTAGACTGTCCGAAGTCGATTGCCTTGTGAGTATTTGCAAGCCACATTTGGCTCGTGGTATGTGAGTATCGAATATTTTGTTAAATAGGGCTGTTATTTTGTTTTTTGTAGTATTGGAGCTATTTTTGATCATTTGGTAGGACATTCTGTTGAGTCCTGGGGCAGATCCTTTAAGGGGTTGTAGTGCTGATGCTAGTTCGAGGTTGGAAATCTGTTTTTCCATGGTTTAAGCTTAAAGGGGCCCATCCACAGGCGAGCATGTTGGGCGAACATGTTGTGCTCGACGAAATTTTTCCTGTGGATGGTAGTGTTCATTGTCAAATTTTGTGTTCGTGAAAATGTTCGAATGAAATTGAAATCGTTCTATTTTGACAACGTTTGCAACAACATGCTCGCCAATGGATGGCAATGTTGGCACGAACGTCAGTTTGAAAAACGTTTTGGTAAAGAAAAATGAATAAAAGTTCCTGCTAGATTTTATTTTTTACCTCAAAAAATGAGCCTGCATTATGGCACGCCAAAAGCGATTAATATAAAAACAAGCATTTGCGTAATAACGCATAAGAAGTTCTACTCAAAAAATATAAAGAGTTCGATGAGCACTGTGCATCCTTTTTTTCGCATCATATTTGTTTTCTTTTTTTCTAAGCAAATACTTATTGCCATAAGTGCAATTACAGTGCCGCAGTCGTTGTCCGTTACCATGTTGATAGTTTGAAAATTTATCGAAAAATGATGTTCGCACGAATGTTGGTTCTAGTTAGTGGGGAAAATGAAATTCAAGTAGGCGAGCAGGTTGACGAACATGTAATCTACTGAGGGTATGTAATCTACTGTATTGTTTCTATATTTGTTTTTTCGAAATTGTTCTGGGAAATTCATGTCTTCTGACAGGTTTGAAAATTGTTTAGCAAAGATATTGGAAATTTCGTTATTAGTTGTAGTTGCTTCGGTGTTGTCTGGGTTTGTTATGGCGTGGATTTGCTTAACTAGAGTCCGCAGAAGCGTCTTATATTCGCCCATATTTTGGAAGAAGGGGTTGACAAATGGATGGTTGAAGTAAAAAATCTAGAAGCTTCATTTTTACTATTTTTTAAGGTGTATCTAAACTTTGCATTTTTACGTCTGTAGTCTTTGATGTGTTATGTTATGTGGCGGTTGAGTGTTTTCCACGCTTTTTGTTTTTCTTTTTGTAGCAGGTCGAGTTTTTTGTTCCACCAAGGAACCCTGTATGGATGGGTATTTGGTAAAGTCCTGGTCTATGTGTGTGTAAGTATTGTGAGTTTGGGAGTGGGAGATTAGTCGTTCAGTAGAATAAGGTGTGCATTGTCAATAAATCTTTGAGTTATATTTCTCGTGTGTTTGTTGTTGGTAAACCCCAGGAAGGGGTTTATCTGCCCGCCGCAGGCCCCAACTCTCCACCCTACCGCCTCCCCTGCTCGATGCTCCTGAGCCTTTGCATTAACGCTGTAGCAAAAGATGCTACTGCGTCCCAGAGGATCTGGTTCTCCAGCATTACCTCCACAAGGTTTCCCTATGGCCAGAACTTCCTCTTCCGTTACCCCCTCAGCCACTTCAATGTCTGTTGGGGGGGTGGGTAGCTGGGTGACCTGTCTGCCGGCAGGGAACAGCGCTCGCACTATGGTCCTTAGTGTGTTCGGATCCGTGGGGGTCAGGCCTCCTGCGCGTAGCCTCTTGACCACTAACCGGTATGCGTTGCCCCATGGGTTTTCCTCCGCCGAGTCACATAGCTCCAGAAAGCATTTTTTTTTGCAATCTCGGATAGCCACCTTCAGTGCTTTGCGTCGGTCCTTGAAGGCTAGGTGCCGCTCCTCAAAGTTGTCGCTGCCTCTCGCTCGCTACATCAGCACCCCATAATTACCCCCCATGCGGTGAGGGTGCTTGTTGTGTGTTTATTGTGCTTTCAAGTGTCTGGTTAGTAATGTTTTTGGTGGGAGATATGTATGTTGAAGATATGTTTAATTTTAGTTTAGATTGAATATTTATGGCTATTGTTTCTAGGTCGTCTGTGATATTAGGGGTAGTGTGTTGAATTGACTTATGAACTAAAAGTGCTACGGAGCCAAATCTGTTGGTTGCTATGTTTGTTAATAGTTTGTAGTTTATTGTGGTTGGTATACTAGTAGTGTATTGTATGCGGGTTTCTTGGAGGGAAATTATATGCGGTGAATATTTTTTGATGAGAATAAGGAGTTGGTTATAGTTATTTACATATCCTTTTAAGTTCCATTGAATTAATGTTAATGACATTTTAGGGAAGATGAAAGCTTGTAACTTTACTTTATTAGTAGTAATAACGGTTTAAGTTTAAGTTTTACTTAGAGTTTAAGGTTCTATATAGATTTGCTGTTGTCGCTGTTGTTAGCGTGTTTGTTTTTGTTTAGCGCTTTGGCCTTAGTCTTAGATGCTTTAAGATTCGTTGTTAGGTTTTTAGACTTGTCTTTATGGAAGATTTTTATATTTTGTGAGTCTTCTGTGACGAGTATGATGTGGTTAGTTATGTAGTTAGTTTCTGGTATGTGTGATGCAGGGAGTATCCATGTCTTCTAGTTTGTCGTAATCGTGGTGGTGATGGTGTTGAAGAGTTTGGCTTGATGGTAGAGTTGTTATGACTAATCCGGTGGCTGTTGCATTCGATGGAGGGATATGGGTTCCTGATGTGTGTGTGGTGTTCGAATTTTTATGTTGTGGTTGTGTTGGGCTTGTGTGTATATTTATATTAGTATTCGGTGATTGAAGGTTTGTTGTCATCTGAATTGTGGATTTTGCAAGTGTTTTGGCATAAGTGCTCCTCAATTGAGATCCGTGTCATTCAAAATAAATACGGGCATGTGATCAACTTTTTGTGTGGTTTTAACGGCGGTTAATTATTGGTTTTTTATGAAAGTGGGGCATTTGCGATCGATTAGGCTGTGCTGATGGTCAAGTTCTATGTTGTTTTTGCAGCTAAGGCATTTTTTTCGTTTTTGCTTGTTTCTCCGTCGTTTGTGTGTTTTTTTTTTGTTTATGAGCAATTAGTGCAGGTTTCGGAGCTTTAGCATATTGATGCTGGGTGACCAAAGCGGGCCCATTTACTGCATCGGAGAGGAAGTGGAAAATACTCTTATTTTTTTTTCACATCGCTTACTTTTTGTGATTTTAGTTTTTGTAGAATAGTGTCTGCGTCAAGCCAGAAACATCTTCGTCAACATAACTAAGGTCGTTTCAATAAATAACTCCCTTAGAGAAGTTCAATGTTTTATGTTCGCTTGTTGTTACTTCCATTTCTGCGATTGTTGTAAGTCTAAGGAGCTTTCTGGCTTGCAATTCATTTTTAGTTTTTATTAATAATGTTCCGTCTCCTATTTTTTTGCATCCGTCAACTTCTCCTGCACAGGCAAAGTCAAAGAATTTTTTAATTATGAACGGTGTTAGTTTTTCAAACGAGCCGTTGTCCTTCCTTTTAATTACAATAAATTTTGGGTCGCCTAATTGGGAATAGTACGATTTTGAGGTAATTTTGAAAATGTCAGGTGGGTCCGTCACGATCGGATGAAGGGCTTCAGCCCGTATTAGAGGTTTCGTGTGTTTGGTGTTGTTGGGTTTTTGTTTTCTTTTTGTGGTTTATGTTTGTGCAAAATTTTGCTGATAACTTTTTTGGTTTGCGCGAGGCTGGGCTTTACGCTGTGTTGGTACGACTTATCTCTTCGGAGGTTGAAGTTGTATTGAAGTTGTATTGTATTGTATTTCTTGTTTATCGGTTAGGTTTTCAAGAGGATTGTTTGGAATAGTTGTGGAAACCATTGACTGGACTCAACCGACCAAAAATACGGATTTTACTCCATATCTTTTTTTTGGGTTGATATCTTCGTTGAAGCTTTGAATGGGATATTTTTTTCTGTTTCTTACTCACGTCGAAAAAGGGCATTCTTTCTCCTTAAATCTATTATGTTCGCTTTGGTAATATTTTTATATTTTTATTTTCTTATAAGTTTATTCCATGCTTGTTTTTTTGATTTGCACGAGGTTTCGAGAGCTTTGTTCCACCATTCTTTTGGCAACTGTTGGAAGCCTTTGGAATGTGCACTGCTAAGTTTTATTTTTTAGGTTAGATGCTTCTTCTGGTTTATATTGGATCTTATTGGGGTTTTTAAGTGAAAGGCATTGGCGTGAGTTTCAAAAAGATTCCAGTTGGCTTTTTGTGTTTTAAAGAATGGCCTTGTCACTGCCGATTGAGTTTGTCTAGCGTAAAGAGTTATGCGTGCTGAGATGGGTGGGGCTTTTATCACTTAGTATTATGTAATTCGAACCTGTGATAAATTTTCTTAATAAGGTACCTTTTTATTGTTTTTTGGAGAGCCCCAGCATTGGTGCCAAGCGTTGAAGTCGCCAGTTATCAATGTAGGTTTTTTATAAGGTGGATTGAGTACGGAATGAAGATTGCTAATATTAAAGACAGCTTTAGGTTGGAGGTATGTTGATATTATGTTATTTTTTTCCTAGAGCATATTTCAACACATATAGCTTCAAAGTCGTATCCTAAGATAATTCCTTTAAGTTCTATTGTATTGTGTAATAGAATTGTCACACCACCGTACGACTATAAGGTGTTGAGTAAAAGCAAAGATTATAAAGTACATAGATGGGACATCTCATACAAAGAAAAATTTTCTATGGCGGGAACGAGCGGGTTCCATTGCGCGGCAAGTTAAGTTTGAGAAATTTTTCGCGCGACAACGATGAGGGATATCCGAGTGGTAGAGTGCTTGGCTGGTGTGCAAAGTAAAAGGAGTTCAAACCAGGCTCGGGACATCCATTTTTTTTAATTTTAAATCTATTTATATTAAATTTTTATTCTTTTAATATGTTTTCCTAAATTTATAATCCAATAAAAAAAAAAATACAAAATTGTAAAATAACCTTAACATCGTCTCAGTTCGTAGTGGAACCCGCTGTAAAAATGTCTATAAGTGCGGGTTCTACGGCACTTTGGCAGGCAGCGTCATGGAACCCGCTCTCAAATGTTTTCATTTTTTCCGTCGTGGAACCCGCTGTATAATGAAAACATTTGAGAGCGGGTTCCACGACAAACGCCTGGCAGATGAGATAGGAAGAGAGAGAATTCTATTTTTAGATCGTAACATCTTTGGAAAGATGAAAGTTTGAAACGATGTAATCGAACCAATGTAAGAGTAAAGAGATCAGAAATATCTTTTACTATCCTTACTCGTCAACTCGGTTTTTGGTATTGATTCTGGCGCCTCCTCTAACACCAATTTTAAGTATCATAAAATCAACTTCGAGGGTAGCCTAGATGGATAGTGCTTGGTCCTTATTCATGGGGTCCTGGGTTCGACTTCGGTTGTTTCGATTTTGATAAAGTTTTAGTTTTA
Source organism: Drosophila bipectinata (assembly GCF_030179905.1). Classification (NCBI taxonomy): domain Eukaryota; kingdom Metazoa; phylum Arthropoda; class Insecta; order Diptera; family Drosophilidae; genus Drosophila; species Drosophila bipectinata. Next base: position 12,304,721 of record NC_091740.1, on the reverse strand, counting down.
TGATTCTTTTTATATTTACATTTATTTTTTTATTTTTTTTTTTTACTTTTAATTTTTACGTTATTATTATTCTATTACAATTGTTGTAAAAATAAGTGACGGACGTGTCGGATGACAAAATGCCGGAAGGACTCCCTTGAAATTTTATTAGCCGGACATAATGAAGAATTAAACAATTTTACAATTGTAAAATTAAAGAAAAACATTATAAATAAGGAAAAAAAAATAAATATAAATATAAAAGAACGAAAAAGTTCGAAGTCCTTACGAGGATTTGAACACATAAAAATTACACATAGAGTAACTACTCTATGCATTACGCTACCATCCTGTCTCGATCCGCGGCGATCAATAATACTATTTGTTCTACCAACTACCACATCGGCGCATCAAAAACAGAAACGAGAAATAGAAATTGAAATTTGGAAGCCAAAACATTTTTACTCCGTCGTGCGAGCAGTCACACATACACACATAGGCTCACATTTTTGTTGACGGGTACATGTAAAGAGTTCTAAAAATAGAATCGTATGCATGTGCGTTCCCCCCTCACCAACAAGCTCGACGCAAAAAGTTGACTGTTTTGGGCCCTGATGTCCCATCTATGTACTTTATAATCTTTGACGAAACATACAAAACTTTTTAACAATTGGACGATCCGTTCGGAAGATATATTCGAGTGTTCAAAACATTATTTTTGTATGGGTAAAAATACTGTTGAAACCGTACGGCAACTTGGCTTGACAATTGTTATCCAGAATCTGCTCCATCTAAAAGAACAATATTCGGATGGCTTGCCGATTTCAAGCGTGTTTGGGGGAATGATTCTGAACGCATTGGACGCCTAAAAGAGGTTGTTACTCCCGCGAACATACCCGATATTTCATGGCTGAAAAACAGATTTGGTCGATCTGAGAAGATTTTTAACATAGATTTTCAAAAATATAATATAACAATAAATAAGATATAATAGTAAAAAAAAAAACATTTTATTCAGTCGTTTCGTAAAAAGAAAGGACCATGGAAGTGAATGTAGCACGAGTTTCATAAGAAATGCATAGACGTACATTTTAAAAAGAGCGAGTTCTGTCCAGCAGTCAAAATTTCCTGTAGGTTTCAGTTTTAAAGCTATCGTCTTGAAACTTCTTTCCTTTGCACGCAGTATATAAGTCGGAACGGCCGACTATATCCTATAGCTGCCATATAACTGATTGATCGGAAATGGTATAACTTTGGTGTTTTTAGAGTTAGAGAAATCAAATTTGACACAAGAGCTATTTTCGCAAAATATTGAGACATGCCAAATTTCATAAGGATCGGCCGACTATATCCTATAGATGCCATATAACTGAACGATCGGAAATGGTAGAAATACCAAATTTGGTATTGTTAAAGATAAAAGTTTTGGGACTTGTTTTAAATTTTGTATTATAATAAATTGGGATTAGGGATACTTATGATTAGTGTCAGGTGATATATTATTCTTAACTATACTAAAATATAACGATCTATCATGAGGGTGACGGGAATTGTAGATTAATATGGCCTTCTTGGCATCAACTTTTTCATGGGTTCTAATTGCTTGGATTTCCTGTTGTTTAACGAAGATTGGGCATCTTCTGTATGCCGATGAATGCCCGGTTTTCTGAAGTTTGACATCCAGACAATTTACACAGCATTTTTCGTTGGAGCATATTTCATCCTTTTCAGTGGTCAGTGTGGGATTCGTTGGCACAGTTGATACAAATTTTAGCACTGGAGCAAATGCTGGCGATCTGTCCATACCGGAAGCAATTTTTGCAGCGAAGTGGCAGCAGGTGAATACGGCCGTATTTTCATTGATTGGTAACACATTTTGACTGTTTCTGGTGTTGCATTGGATGCGAAAGACACGAAGCTTGGATGTTTCCCATTAGTGTACCATTCATTACTGCATTCCCATTAGAAAAGAGGATGTTTTCCATTAGTGTAAGTTTGTTTCTTGTTTTTACGAGAAGGTTTTCATTCCATGTATTTTTTGCAAAGAAAACTTCACCATTACAGGTGTTATCAACTTTTTTTTTCTTTTATTAGGAACGGATTGACGTTACGCATGGACTGTTTATCATAGCGCCGGATAACCAGAAATTTTGGTACTGCCAAATTGGGCGGCTTATTGGGCGGGTCGACTACACCCATAGCGTGAATAGGTTGTACTATACACCGTTGGGTTGATATTTTCTTTTCATGAGTTTGAAAATAATTAACAATATTATAAATAGATTTAAACTATACAAAAAGTGTATGATTCGAGCCTGAGTTGAACTCGTTTAACTCTGGACATCAGCCAAGCTCTGTACCACTCGGCTATCCCTTATTCGTTGTCGCGCGAAAAATTTCCCTTTGGACAAAATTATAATACCCTCTGCTAGGGTATAAAAATATTATTATACCCGATTCTAATATTATTCTATTCTAATATTTTCTATCTATTCGTGTGAATGTATGTAAAATAGAAACGGAATAATCTTCTACCCCATGAAGTATATATATCCTGTGTTCATACGGAAACAGCCAAGTGTTCACTTGTAATATGAATTTGCACGTCCCGACGTCCCGTCCATCCAAAGTCTTCAAAGAACGAAGCATGTTTTTGAGGCGATGGTGGAGATCAGCCGATAACGGTATGATCAATGATATCGTGGCTTAACTGCTTCCTGAGATCCTGTTGGTAGCTGCAACAAAAGGCTTAAACAGCACCTCAAGATCGTTTAGGACGAAAACCTCTTCTGCTTTTAGCGGTGGGGAGCCCTTTTCGAATCCAATAGAACACGAGAAATGGAGTCTTTTCTTTTTAAAATTCGGGTTACCATTTTGAAGCAGTTATTCCACCTGATCGGTACTTCTTGGGTGTCCTGCATTATAATGTTGATAATGTATGCAAAAGGCATGCGACTTTTCGCCAGAATAGTGCAGGCTCTAATCATTGAGGCTGCATTATCTGTCACAATTGCAGTTACCTTGTTTGCGAAACCCCATTCGGACAGAACGATCTGAATCGTTTTGCAGTTTAGCTGTTGAAAAAACAGTGCTTTTTAATTTAAAATCATCCATCAGAAAATGGCATGTGACCGTCAAGTAGTGGTCGTTGGCCCTTGGCGTCCATCCGTCGGTAGTCACAGCGCAGAACCTTACCCTTCTGAGAATCGCTTTTAGCTGCTTATCGATATCTTCGTACATGTTAGTTAAAAGTACATCACCTAGTGTCCTTGTGCAGGGTAATTTGTATTGTGGGTCCAAGCAGTCCACAAATTTGCAAAAACCTGAGTTTTCCCCAATTCTAAGAGGCTTTAAATCAGTACAGGTCATCTCAATAAGAGCCTTGTCAAGTGAGGTTTTTCGGGATGAACCATTTTCATAGGTTGTTGTCTTTTTAGTGTAAAAAAAATCTCATATTTTTTTAACAACTTTTGGAATGCTAACCGCTGTCGAATGAGCTCACTTTAAGTGGTTGAATAAATTTGTTGTGTTTTCACAAGTCTCTCAGTTTTAAAGCTATCGACTTTAAACTTTGCACACACCCTTCTTTTTTTTGCATGCAGTACATACATAACTGATGGATCTGAAATGCTATGAGTTTGGTGTTGTTAGAGTTCGATAGTCCGACTTTTTACGAATAACAAATTTTATAAGGATCGGACGATTCATATAGCTGCCATATAACTGAACAATCGAAAATAGTGTTTTTTATTTGGTAAAAATACCAAGTTTAAAGTTTTTGAAGACTCGTTGGGACTCTTTATACCCGGTTCTCGTGGAGTACAAGGGTACATTGAATCATCTCGGACCCCAAAAGTACATATATTCTTGATCAGCACCAACAGCCGAGTCGATATAGCTATGTCCGTCTGTCCGTCCGTCCGTATGAACGCGTGGATCTCAGAGACTATAAGAGATGGAGCTTTTGAAATAGAGACTCCTAAAATACCCACGCAGTTAAAGTTTGTTAATATTGCCACGCCCCCTCTTGCCCCCACAGATCGCGAATTTCTGTAGCCCCAGTACAAGACGGTTTTTTGAAAAACTGTTGATGCCAAACCATTTCTATATCTATTATATATCTTAAAAAACAAATTTAAATCAAATCGGCCGATTTTAGGAGGAGATATACCTATATATATACTTTTTCCCATACAAACGGGCTAAAATTTTGAACGCGTGGATTTCGAAGACTATAAGAAATATAAGTGTTAGATTTGGAACTCCCGCCCCTATAGCAGAAATCTGGTTGTAGCGCTGGTAATGTTAGTTCGTTAATGTTTTTAGAAAACGTTTTGATGCCAAACTGTTCCAATGGCTAATCTTCACCCATTAATCAAAAAGCAGCCAAATCGAATTATCCCTACTGAATCAGCAGTATGGCAGAAGGTTTTTTGTTTTTTTTGTTTGCCTAAGCGCAAAAGTTTTATCTTCTTCTTCCCAAGGGTTATCTTTGGCAATTTTTTATCTCAACAACTCTTTCATCGGAATAGTTAATGGACTGTTATAGACTTGTTTTTTGTTCGTTTGCTTCTTATTTTTTTTACTTCTTTGGGTTTTACTTCTTTGGCCCTTTCTACTTCTTTGGTTTACGCTGCTGAAAATTTGTTGCTGAGAATCCATACCGTTAATGTCTAAACTCTCAAGGTCAGTTAAACTGTGGGTGGAAGAGATGAGTACCAGGTATAATATAGTCGTAAAACACTACTATAGCCGTTTCTTGTTTTAAGGGGTTACGCCACCCTGAAATTTTTTTTTACTTAATTTAAAAGACTATATTCTTACGCGTATTTTAAGACGTCCCCGAATACAATATCTTGATAATTATGGAAGTTATGTTTATTTGAAATCGGCACGGCAGGAGGGCACCTAAGACACTTCTCTTTCTTCTTTTGCGTTTTTCTCGAAACCACTTCTTACATAGATTTTCCACAGAGTGACGTAGGATTTTTTCGATCCAATGGATGAAAATTTTTTTATGCAATTTTTAGTACGAAATTTTTTGCCCAAAAAATTGAGTCAATATTTGAAGTGCTCTCATTTGCGTAATTTTTGTGACGGCTACGTCACTCTGTTCCAAATTTATCACTTTTAAAAAAAAATTTTGTTTACTTGATTGAAATGAAAATTGACACGTGAATCATGCCCACCATCAAGGAGCACTCCGGAAAAACCGATGATCGCCGATGTTCATATCTCCGCCATTTTGCATAGAAAACAAGTTTTTTTTTATAATTTTAAAGCTCATTAGTTGTATTGAATAGAAATAAAAGTGGAAAAATCCTATCTCAACTAGTTTAGTCACAAGAAATTCCTGAAAAACCGTCCCGTTTCCACGCGGTCAGGGTGGCGTAACCCCTTAAATTATTTATTCTAATAAATTGGTTTTAAAATAAAATTTGCTTAAGGATTAATATCGGATCATAACTGCAGGGGTAAAACAACTGTGGCTCCTCCCGAAGCTTGGTTTCCTTTATTGTTTTAATTTATATTTGAAAATTTGAATTTCAATAAAACATTTTTCTTATTTTATTACAATAGATGATGATGAATGCACTCTTAATACTCATAACTGCCCTTCAAAATATGACTGCTACAATACCAAAGGATCGTTTCGTTGTTACAGAAAAACTTCAACATCGACTACAACTACGACTAGGCCAAGGATCTCAAATCTTATACCAAGCAGTAATTACTCAAAATATCCTGACCAAAATACTGAAAATACTGACTTAAAAATTTCTTGCTCATCTGGATTTCATAGGAATGATTTTGGCGCATGTGTCGGTAAATATTTGTGGTGTTAATTTTACATAACTTACGTAACCACTATTGAAACGAAACTGATTATAAAAATTTTTTTTTTCCCAAGGGTTATCTTTGGCTATTTGTTATCTCAACAACTCTTTCATCGGTAGAGTCAAAGGACTGCTTTAGACTTGTTCTTTGTTCTTTTGCTTTTTTTTTTTACTTCTTTGGTTTACGCTGCTTATTCAAAAAATGTATTCAAAAACAAGAAGGGAAAGCTAACTTCGGACGGAGCCGAAGTTTATGTACCCTTGCAGTTAAATCCGGATATATATCACAAACATCGGATATAGTTGGCCGATCCTTATGATTACATCATAATAAAACCAATTAACTAAAATACAAAATCTAAAAAAAGTCCCAAACTTCTATCTTCAAAAATAAGAAAGTTGATATTTCTACCAAATACCATTTCCGATCGTTCAGTTATATGGCAGCTATAGGATATAGTCGGCCGATCCTAATGAAATTTGGTAGGTTGGATCAACTGACCAAAAATAGAATCTGTATTAAGTTTCAGCTTTCTATCTTCAAAAACACGAAAGTTGGGTCATTTCCGATCGTTCAGTTATATGGCAGCTATAGGATATAGTCGGCCGATCCTTATGAAATTTGGCATGTCGTATTATTTTGCCAAAAATAGCTCTCATGTCAAATCTCATGTCAAATCTCTAACTCTAGAAACACCAAAGTTATACCTTTTCCGATCAATCAGTTATATGGCAGCTATAGGATATAGTCTGCCGATCCGGGCCGTTCCGACTTATATACTGCGTGCAAAGGAAAGAAGGGTGTGTGCAAAGTTTCAAGACGATAGCTTTAAAACTGAGAGACTAGTTTGCGTAGAAACAGACAGACGGACAGACAGACGGACAGACAGACGGACAGACAGACGGACAGACGGACAGACGGACAGACGGACAGACGGACATGCTCATATCAACTCAGGAGGTGATCCTGATCAAGAATATATATACTTTATAGGGTCGGATATGTCTCCTTCACTGCGTTGCACACTTTTGACCAAAATTATAATACCCTCTGCAAGGGTATAATGAATGCTGATTACTAAAAATTAAAAGAAACCAGCAGAAAAGTCTACTGAATATTAATAGTAGACAACATACTATGCTACAGCAGAAGCAAGCAACAGTTGCAGCATTTCCGAAATTCGTCGGCTGCTGTAACTTTGACGGTACGAAAACGGTAAACTTTTTTCGTTGTTGGTGAGGGGGGTATGTGTCAAAAAAATGTGTGGCTTTGTATATGTGTATGTATCACTGCTCGCACGACGGCGTATAATTTTTTGGGCTTCCAAATGTCAATTTCGATTTCTCGTTTATGTTTTCAATGCGTCGATGTGGCAGTAGAACAAATAGTATTTTTGATCACTACCGATCAGTCACGATGGTAATGAAAAAAGGCGTAATGCATAGAATTACACTTTTCCTATGTTCAGATCCTCCTCAAGGACTTCAAGCTTTTCCTCTTTTTTGTAATTATGTTTTTTTATACCCTTGCAGATGGTATCATAATTTTGTCCAAAAGTGTGCAACGCAGTGAAGGAGACATCTCCGACCCTACAAAGTAAATGTATTCTTTATCAGGATCACCTCCTGAGTTGATATGAGCATGTCCGTCTGTCTGTCTGTTCCTACGCGAACTAGTCTCTCAGTTTTGAAACTTTGCACACAACCTTTCCTTTTCACGCAGTATATAAGTCGGAACGGGATCGGCCGACTATATCCTATAGCTGCCATATAACTGATTGCTCGGAAATGGTATAACTTTGGTGTTTGAAAAGTTAGAGAGTTCAAATTTTACAAGAAATCTATTTTTGGCAAAATAATACGACATTATTAATTGGTTTTATTATGATATTCTCATAAGGATCGGCCAACTATATCCGATGTTTGCGATATTCATCCGGTTTTAGCTGCAAGGGTATATCAACTTCGGCTCAGCCCGAAGTTAGCTTTCCTTTCTTTAATTGTATAATAAAAAAAAAAATTTAAGAATTATGTCCGGTAAATAAAATTCCAAGGGAGTTCGTCCGCTATTTTGTCATTTGAAACGTCCGTCACTATTTTCCCCATTTCTCATAATGAAATGAATAACAAAATAATTACTTTTACAGTAGTAATAGAATGAAATAAAATAATTTTAATAAAGAAAATATATAAAAAGTAATAACCAATAATAAAAGTAAATATTATAAAAATAATCTTAACATTTGATTTTGATATATTGAAACAACCTCCACTCATAAAATCGAACCCTGTACCACACCGCGCGCTTTTCATCTAGGCTACCCTCATAGTTGGTCTAATGATACTTAAAGTTGGAATTAAAGAAACTCGAGAATCCATAGCAAAAACTGAGTTGAAGAGTAAAGATAGTAGTCGATATTTCTTATCTCTTTGCTCTCACACTGGTTCGATGTGAACGTTTCAAACTTTAATCATTCCAAAGATGTAACGTTCTAAAAATAGAATTCTCTCTTTCCCTCTCTCATCTGTTATCCGTTTGTCGTGGAACCCGCTCAATTATTTTTATTTTTTTTTTCGGCTTGCCAAAACGCCGTAGAACCCGCACTTATAGAGATTTGTACAGCGGGTTCCATTACAAACTGACGCGATGTTGGGGTGATTTTTAAATTTCGTTTGATTTTGTTTGATTTCTTGATTGGATTATAAATTTTGGAAAACCCTTTAAAAAAATTAAAATTTAATATAAATAGATTTAAACTAAACAAACTTAACTTCTCGCCCTGTGGAACCCGCTCGTTTCAGCCATAGAAAATTTTTGTTTGTATGAGATGTCCCATCTTTGTACTTTATAATCTTTGCTTTGACTAACTCCCATAATCGAAAGCAGCAGCGAAGCAGTAAGCAGAAAAATGAAAATCTGCAACAGCGGCAGCGGTTTTGAAATTACTGCTTATGCTTCGACTGCGGTTTCGTGTTTTTTTCGGAAGCAGAACCAAATTCTCATCTTGAAAAGTCGCTCACAGCCGAAGCAGTTGGTATATATTTATTCAAACTTTTTCTTATGGGCCTGCAGTTTTTTAAACACTGTATCGACCTACTATATCCTGTAGCTCCTTTACGACCAAACGTTTGGTAATAAAATTCTCAAAGAAAAGACAACTTTATATCCCATGTTGGCCATATATATCCGATCTAAGCTGCAATGCTATGTATATTAATTTTGGCTCCGCCAGAAATTAGCTTTCCTTTTTTGTTTCAAAAACATTTTGTTTCACTTTAAAAGCTTGTTTCGGAAACATGTAAATAAATGACAAATTACAAATCTCAGTGTCATTTTTTTAAAGTAACACAATTTAATAAAAATATAAACATCCCAATAACCAAAAGATTATATTGTATATTATTGTTATACTAATTATAAACTAGAAAAAATAAGCTACAGACTTGAAACTTGCCACTCTCCAATTTGTTCTTTGCACGCAGAATTCTGAAAAAGCAGAATTTCACGATAATGAACTTGGAAACCGTCACCGAGAACAGTTAGCGTTTGTGAACAGAGAGGGATTGTTGGATTCAATAAAGCACGTTATGGATTTAAAAATTAATCAGCAGCGTTTATAAGGCGTCGGCTGTATATTTTACCAAAATTTTTTTATTTATGAAGATATATAGCAGTTGCAATAGAAAGTGGATCGCTATAGTCTGAGCATAAAAAGGTATAGGCTTGCGTTTATCGAAGCCAGACATATTAGGGGGGTAATGGCGAAGAAATAGAAAGTAAGTCGTTTTGGAGTCACAAGGAACGTTAGTCCTCTAGTTTATACATTTATTCGCCGAAATTGCCCACCCTCTAAAAAATGTAATGAGAAATATAAAGTTATAAAGTCAACTAGCTGGAGAACTAGCTGGATTTAGATAGGTAAAATAGTGTTTATGAACGGAAAGTGGGCAGTAAAATGACGCAGATAAATTTTCTAAGCCCATTTCCACAAGAGTGTATGTGTGTCACGTCAGCGCTATCCGCTCGATTGAAGCAACCCAACAAAGAGACAAATCGACTGAAGGGAGCAGAATGGTTTAAAACTTTAATTTTTTTTTTTGATAATTTTTTATTTAAAGCACATTATCTCAGGATAGAAGGATATCCTGTGAAAATTCCATGTCGATCGGAATTTAACTCGCTGAGATGAAAATTATCTTGTCATCGTTCTCCATTTCATTTGCATTTAAAACTTTTGACGCGCTTTTCTCAAAACAACTTTTTCCAAGTCGGTGCGTAACGTAACTCAAAAAGAAATGTTCGGATCTTAAATTTTTCACACATCCTTTATAAAGCAAATACTCTAGGATGAACTTTTTTTTTATTTAAAATAACACTGTGAGTCCACGTTTTACGCACCGCAAGACGACACTTTTTTGAAGCGAGCGACTGCCGTCACGGGGTAAATAATAATTATTTTTTGACAAACAAATTTCTAGATGCTCTCCAAATATAGCCATTTATCATGTAAACAAGAAAGGAAAGCTAACTTCGGGTGGAGCCGAAGTTTATATACCCTTGCAGTTAAAACCGGATATATATCGCAAACATCGGATATAGTTGGCCGATCCTTATGAATACATCATAATAAAACCAATTAACTAAAATGAAAAATCCAAAAAAAGTCCCAAACTTCTATCTTCAAAAATAAGAAAGTTGATATTTCTACCAAGTACCATTTCCGATCGTTCAGTTATATGGCAGCTATAGGATATAATCGGCCGATCCTAATGAAATTTGGTAGGTTGGATCAACTGGCCAAAACTATAATCTGTATTAAGTTTCAGCTTTCTATCTTCAAAAACACGAAAGTTGGGTCATTTCCGATCGTTCAGTTATATGGCAGCTATAGGATATAGTCGGCCGATCCTTATGAAATTTGGCATGTCGTAATAATTTGTAGCTCTCGTGTCAAATTTGAACTCTCTAACTCTAAAAACACCAAAGTTATACCATTTCCGATCAATCAGTTATATGGCAGCTATAGGATATAGTCGACCGATCCCGGTCGTTCCGACTTATATACTGCGTGCAAAGAAAAGAAGGGTGTGTGCAAAGTTTCAAGACGATAGCTTTAAAACTGAGAGACTAGTTCGCGTAGAAACGGACAGACAGACAGACGGACAGACAGACGGACAGACAGACGGACAGACGGACATGCTCATATCAACTTAGGAGGTGATCCTGATCAAGAATATATATACTTTATAGGGTCGGAAATGTCTCCTTCACTGCGTTGCACACTTTTGGACAAAATTATAATACCCTCTGCAAGGGTATAAAAACTTGAATAATTATGTATATAGGAATGCTGCTTGGAAAGATTTAGAGCGTCTGAATGTCATGTCGACAAGCTTTTTGGCAAAACGTTTCAAAGTAGAGTTGCAACATTCGTACCCCTTCGATCTCCTCTTTTCAAATTCATGATTCCTCCACTTCACACGTTTTTTTTTATTAAATTGTGTTTCTTTTAAAAATGATACTGAAATTTGTATTTTGCAATGTATTTACATGTTTCCGACATAAGCTTTTAAATTGAAGCAAAATGTTGAAACAAGAGAGGAAAGCTAGCTTCGGGCGAAGCCGAAAATAATATACCTTTGCAGTTAAGATCGGCTATACATTGCATATATTGAATAATCTTAAGCGATCTTTTTGAAAATTTCATTAAAAAACCACTTCCTAAGAATACCAAATATAAAAAAACCAAGCTTATATCTTAAAAAATTGGGTCATTTCCGATCGTTTAGTCTTAAAGTAGCTATAGGATATTGTTAAGAGGAGCCCCAAATAAAAAGGTCGTACTCCAATAAATTCCGTTTAGAAACTGATTTTATTCTGTACAATTCTCTCATAAGTAAGATACATGAAAATCTTAAAACTATTAAAAACTACTTATCAATGCACTGCACGTTGACATGCTATGCGACCCTTTCTCAAGTGCGATAAGCGGATGCGCTTATGTTTGTGTTATTTATGATGCTTATGCGGATGCGCTTATGATTGACCATGCTGTTTATCTCACATTTCCATGGGTCCGATCCCTTGAAACTCTCTCTTTGGAATATAAAATAGTGTTCAATGCCTGAACATTCTGGAAAGGGCCACAAAAAAGTGTGTGTTGTTTTAGATTAACATTTTACTTATGTATATGTGTATTTTTGTTTTCGTATTACATTTGTTAATTCTATTTCTTCAGTATTAGAAAATTATTATAATTGTTCGATAACAAAGAGTAGTGGACTGTATGTATATTTTCTTTTTGAATTTTAATATCTTAAATATTTTAAAATTGTTATACCCTTGCAGAGGGTATTATAATTTTGTCCAAAAGTATGCAACGCAGTGAAGGAGACATCTCCGACCCTATAAAGTGTATATATTCTTGATCAGGATCACCTCCTGAGTCTGTATGAGCATGTCCGTCTGTCCGTCTGTCTGTCTGTCTGTTTCTACGCGAACTAGTCTCTCAGTTTTAAAGCTATCGACTTGAAACTTTGCACACACCCTTCTTTTCTTTGCACGCAGTATATAAGTCGGAACGACCGGGATCGGTCGACTATATCCTATAGCTGCCATATAACTGATTGATCGGAAATGGTATAACTTTGGTGTTTGTAGAGTTAGAGAGTTCAAATTTTACATGAAAGCTATCTTTGGCAAAAAATTACGACGTGTCAAATTTCATAAGGATCAGCCGACTATATCCTATAGCTGCCATACAACTGAACGATCGGAAATGACCCAACTTTCGTGTTTTTAAAAATAGAAAGCTGGAATTTCATACATATTTTATTTTTGGTCAGTTGATCCAACCCATCAAATTTCATAAGGATCAGCCGACTATGTCCTATAGCTGCCATATAACTGAAGGATCGGAATTGACCCAATTTTTGTGTTTTTAAAGATAGAAAGCTGGAACTTGTTACAGATTCTAGTTTTGGTCAGTTCATTTAACCTACCAAATTTCATTAGGATCGGCCAACTATATCCGATGTTTGCGATATATGTATATCCGGTTTTAACTGCAAGGGTATATTAACTTCGGCTCCGACCGAAGTTAGCTTTCCTTTCTTGTTTAACTCTACATTTTGTGCTTTCAAATCTTCAATTTGTTTGGCCAGGTGAGCTATTTCTGCTGTATGATTTATAACAGGAGGCTTTAGAGGGTCCCAAGCAATTCTAGGAATTTCCCTTATTTCTCCTATATAAGCCGAAGCTAATCCCTCTTGACTTTCCGTTTTAATAATGTGCTGAGCTATTAGAATTTTATCATCGGTCCGGGCTGTACATTCTGAACTGATTGTTAATATGCCTTGCTCTGGTAAATCAATAATCTGGATTTTGGATTGGACACATTGGAGCCTCAACTTATTGTTTTCCTCAACTTTAAACAACCAACTACTTCTTTTTTCTAGCTCTACCCAAAAAGAAATTGATGAAAGGACAGATTTGTAAAAGCAATTGGAAGGTCTATTACGTTTAAGGGGTCCTAGCTGGCAACTATTATCGTTGCCATTCCTCCATGGCCAGCTGCCGTCACAAACTCATTTGTTTGTTTGCCACTTTTGACATTTACTAATTGTAGACTCCGTCATTAAGTGGTATGAATCAATTTCAAAGTTGTACACTAAATATTCTGACTCAATTTGAGCTAGAATAGTGTGATTTTCTGCTCTGACTGGAACAGGAATAACCCTATACAGTTTATATGCATGCCGCCCAAACAGAGGAATTTTCGCATTGATGATTAGTTTTTTATCAACGAACAACCCCCTTGCGGTAAGTAAGGTGCATCCTTTAACTCCGTACTCTTTTACTCCGTACTCCGTATACTCTTTTCCCTGGAAGAATTAAATTTTCGGATAGGACGTGTTAAGCCTTCCATGGTTAATGTCAATTTACAGGCTTATGATGCCTGCTTGTATTTTTTCACATTCATCGATCAGACTACTTAATTCCTTCGTGACCATAAAAAATTTGATAGATTCTTTGTATACGTAATATGACTCTTGCAATATTAACGTCATATTTTTTATTCTTTTATTCATACTTATGAAGTTTGCATTGACTTCTTCCGTTGTTTTCTTTAGAATATTAGTAGTGGATTCGACTAATGAAGTTTTTTTTTTCTTAATTCTTTTAAATTGTGTTGTTTGCTCAATCAGTTTTTCATGTTATCTTCCATTTGAACCCGATCATCTTCATCCATTACTCCAAACAGAATATGGTATAAAGATCCTATAAATTCAAACGGTGCCCGCCTTTGCCTCGATTTATTATGAGTCATGAAGAGTTTATTATTCTCCTCCAACTCTAAAATCTGTTTAAGTGTATTGCCCAAAATAAGGTAGCACTGATCCTCAAACCCATGAAGTTTTTCACAAACTACTCTCATTTTGGTGATTATGCTCTTTCCTTTATGGATCATCTCGAAATATGCTTCCATATCGTAGAATATCACCAAATTCCATGATGATGAGACAACTTCTATGTCTCCCATCAGATCTAAATACATGGACGAGAATTTAGAAATTTGTTCAATACGGTATTTTGGATCTTTTATTTCCGGTGCTGCGTTTGTCAACTGACAGCATAATGAGAGCATCATTAAGGCCATCATCATTCCTAGCTTAGACAATCTAGCACTGCTTCTTGTTCTGGGCGACTTTGATCTATTTTGATGTGCTTTTGCATCATCTTGATCATTTAAACCAGCTAGGGGGCAAATTTTATTTAATGGTCTGGCTACCAAATTCTCTTGCACCCTAAGCTTAACGACTCTAACTTTTTCTTAGGTATTTTATTTCTTTATTAAATTGCCACTCCTGTTGTTTTTTAATTATGATTATTTCAGCATCTTTTAATTCTTTTGCTGTTAAAAACTTTGGGTTAGAGTTTGCTCTGGTTTTTATCTTCAAAAATCGCATTACATAAGCTACTACTCGGGTTAACTTATGCATGCAAGAGAACTTTTGCATCAATTCGTAAATCCTGTCATCTTTGGTTTTTACCAATGTATTTAGTGTTAAGGATTTAGTGTTAAGTTAAGGCTTTTTGGCCCACTCCACCAAAGATCGCAATTCACCAATTGATTTGCGCAAACTCCTCTTGATGCAAGGTCTGCTGGATTATCTTCGGATCTTATATGATTCCATTCAGTATTTTTTGATTCCTGAATTTCGAATTGTTCTACGTCTGATATATTTTATCTTATTCAACCCATTCTTAATCCAGGCTAGCGTTATGGTTGAATCACTCCATGCATATATTTCTAATTTGTAATTTTTCGTGGCTTCCGTTATGCGCATCATTATCTTACTCAGCAAATGTGCTGCGCATAATTCTAGTTTTGGGATAGTTTTTCTATTTTTGATCGGATTGACCCTACTTTTGCTAGCGATTATAGTCACTTTTGATCCCACCTTGGCATATACTACGGCCGCATAAGCCTTTTCCGAAGCGTTTGCAAAACCATGAATTTAAATACATAATTCAAATTTGAAATTAATCCATCTAGGGACCCTTATTTGCCCTAATTCCTCTAACCCAGAGTTATATTCTTCCCATTCCTTACGATCTTCAATACCTAGCTCTTCATCCCAATTGATTCCTGCTGTCCACAATTTTTGCATAAAGATTTTTCCCACAATTGTTACCGCTGCCTAGGTTGGTTGATGGATCGAATATTTTTGTTAATGTGGACAAGACGAATCTTTTAGTTCGTTTTTTAGGTTCAGTACAACATACTGTAAATTTTAACTCGTCTTTGCTAGGGTCCCATTGTAGCCCTAAGGTTTTTATAAACTCATCTTCCTTGATGCTAACTATTTTATTATCTCCTGAGTTTTCTACCATATCTTTTATTTTTGGGTCATTCGAAACCCACTTTCTCAAATTAAACCCAGAGCTCGATAGTTCCTTAGAAATTAATTGAACTATGGTTGTGGCATCTTCTATTGAATTTGCACCTGTCATAAGGTCGTCCATATAAAAATCATTTTTTATTATTTCCCCGATCATTTTTTTTTGCAATTTTCACCTACATCTGTCAATACTTTGGTTGCTAAATATGGGGCGGAAGCGGTACCATAAGTTACAGTAGTTTATTTGTAGGTTTTTATTTTTGTTTTTGGGTCATTCCTCCACAACATATATTGAAATTTTTGATCCCCATGTTTTATTTTGATTTGTCGGTACATTTTCTCAATGTCCGATGATACTACATATTCCCATTTACGCCAATTTATCATTATATCGAAAATATCTTTTTGAACTTTTGGTCCAACCCACATAATGTCGTTTAGGCTTTTGTTATTGCTGGTTTTGGCTGAGGCATCAAAAACTACTCTTAATTTTGTTGTGAGACTCGATTCCCTTATAAAAGCTTGGTGAGGAAGGTAGAATTTGCCTTTATCATTACTTCTACCATATGTCCTAAGTCTAAATATTCTTTCATAAATTTTGAATATTCAATTCGAAGTTTTTCATTTTTTAGTAATTTTTTTTCTAAGTTCATGAAACTTCATTGCTTGATTCTTTGAGTCTCGTAATGTTATATTTTCTTTAAAGGGAATAGCTACAATATATTTTCCATTTGAATCTTTTTTAGTATATTTTTTTAAAATTATTTTCACAAATTTCTGTCTCTAAGTCATTGCTATCCTCTTCTTCTACCTCCCAATATCGATCCATATGTTTTAGCTCGATACTGGTTGCTACAATCGACTTACTTCCTCTGGATTTTGTGCACCCTGACACTGTCCATCCAAAGACCGTTTTTTGCCCAAGAAGCATACCTTTTTTGGTTATCTCCGGCAGTAAGATTAGTGGATATAAATCCGCACCAATTACAAGGTCAATTCGACCAGGTTGATCGAAATTGGGATCCGCTAAATAGAATTCTTTCCAATCCGACGTGTTTAGAGAAATTTCATTAGTGGGTAGACATTTCATTAATTTGGTTAAAATAATAGCATTTGTGTAAAATTCTTTAGAATATTTACTGTTATTTTTAATTGTTAATTTTAGCTTGTGGTTTGACACACACGCACCTGTTGGTGATACTCCACTTATTTCAGTGTGCGCTTTTATTTTAGGCAACTTAAGTTTTTGTGCCGCTTCTTCAGAAATCAAAGTGCTTTGTGACCTATTGTCAATCAATGCTCTGAACTTTCCGAATTCACCATCATGACCTTTAATCTGAACATAAGCTGTGGCCAACAACGCTGGTTCAGAGGTCATGCATGTATTTACATTCTCCCTTTTAAAACGCAACATGCTATGATGTGATTTTTGACAATATGAGCATACTAGCTTGCTTGTACATTTGATGTTTGGACTG
Organism: Drosophila bipectinata; assembly: GCF_030179905.1. Classification (NCBI taxonomy): domain Eukaryota; kingdom Metazoa; phylum Arthropoda; class Insecta; order Diptera; family Drosophilidae; genus Drosophila; species Drosophila bipectinata. The sequence continues at coordinate 12,287,521 of NC_091740.1, read as the reverse complement.
TGCTTTAAACATCGGTAGCACAAATCTTTTTTAGCCACGTCCATTCTGGCCTGTGGACTTAAAGCTTTAAATTTGTAACAATAAACTAATTGATGCCCGGGCATTTGGCACATCGGGCATGTTTGGTCACTTGTGTTAATATTTTTTATTGTTTTCTTTGTTAGAACATCATTTCCCACTGATTTCAACGAACTAAGCAGTTGGTCTTAAAACTCTGTGACATCCCTTAAATTTTGAATCTTGATTTTTTAAGTTGGCCCTCATATTGTTGTAGAGCCTCAATATTTAATTTTTTTAAAATTTTTTAAAATGCAATCTGATTCTTCGATCAGATTTTCTTTTAGGCGCATCATATAAATTGATTCATTGATTGAATCAATTATATTTTTAAGGTGCCTATATAAGTCCAAATTTATTTTTGGAAGCTCAATGAGGCGATTAAGCTGATCTGAGAATATTTTCCTATTATTCTCATATCGCTTGATGAGTAATTCCCAGGCAGCATCGTAATTATTGCCTGAGCCAAGCAATAAATGGGAAACCACATTTCGTGCTTCCCCTTTTAGAGCACTTTTAACCCTTTCGGGACTACTGGGACAATACGTCGCAACATTTTTTTTGCATCGTATTTTCTATAATTTTAATGCTAGAGCACTTGTGAAATATCCCAAATACAGTTTTAAGGATTAATTAAGACCGAATTCAGGATTTCCAAGTATGCAGTACATAATTATTTTTAGTCATCTTTCAGAATCTGAAAAAGGATTTTCTCTAAATATCTTGGCTTCAAGGATTGACTTAAATCCGTTCTTGAATGAACCAGCTCCTTAAATAACTCATAAAAATGGTCCCAATCTTTGGAATTTCCAGATAAATTGGGGACCTCAATTTTTGGTAGGCTAGGTAGTTCGTCCATTCTAGGGCTACCACCTTCTACCTTGTTAATAGTTTTCTCTTGGATTTTATTATCCATTAGCTCGATGTATATTTCAACATCATCTTTGAGCTCTATAATTTTGCTCATATATTTATTATTGAGCCCTTCTATTTTTATTAAATCGGACACTGTATCTATTTTGTTTAGCAACATTATTAATTTTTTAATCCTTATTGGAAAGGTTTCATTTTTCCTTTCCTGAATTTCTATGTAAGTTTTTTATGTAAGAACTGACAGCATAATGAGAGCATCATTAAGGCCATCATCATTCCTAGCTTAGATAATCTAGCACTGCTTCTTGTTCTGGGCGACTTTGATCTATTTTGATGTGCTTTTGCATCATATTGATCATTTAAACCAGCTAGGGGGCAAATTTTATTTAATGGTCTGGCTACCAAATTCTCTTGCACCCTAAGCTTAACGACTCTAACTTTTTCTTAGGTATTTTATTTCTTTATTAAATTGCCACTCCTGTTGTTTTTTAATTATGATTATTTCAGCATCTTTTAATTCTTTTGCTGTTAAAAACTTTGGGTTAGAGTTTGCTCTGGTTTTTATCTTCAAAAATCGCATTACATAAGCTATTACTCGGGTTAACTTATGCATGCAAGAGAACTTTTACATCAATTCGTAAATCCTGTCATCTTTGGTTTTTACCAATGTATTTAGTGTTAAGGATTCCTCAATGATCGGCGATTGTGGCCATTGGCTTTTGGCTCAGTCAACCATTTTGGCCCTCTCCACGAAAGATCGCAATTCACCAATTGATTTGCGCAAACTCCTCTTGATGCAAGGTCTGCTGGATTATCTTCGGATCTTATATGATTCCATTCAGTATTTTTTGATTCCTGAATTTCGAATTGTTCTACGTCTGATATATTTTATCTTATTCAACCCATTCTTAATCCAGGCTAGCGTTATGGTTGAATCACTCCATGCATATATTTCTAATTTGTAATTTTTCGTGGCTTCCGTTATGCGCATCATTATCTTACTCAGCAAATGTGCTGCGCATAATTCTAGTTTTGGGATAGTTTTTCTATTTTTGATCGGATTGACCCTACTTTTGCTAGCGATTATAGTCACTTTTGATCCCACCTTGGCATATACTACGGCCGCATAAGCCTTTTCCGAAGCGTTTGCAAAACCATGAATTTAAATACATAATTCAAATTTGAAATTAATCCATCTAGGGACCCTTATTTGCCCTAATTCCTCTAACCCAGAGTTATATTCTTCCCATTCCTTACGATCTTCAATACCTAGCTCTTCATCCCAATTGATTCCTGCTGTCCACAATTTTTGCATAAAGATTTTTCCCACAATTGTTACCGGTACCTAGGTTGGTTGATGGATCGAATATTTTTGTTAATGTGGACAAGACGAATCTTTTAGTTCGTTTTTTAGGTTCAGTACAACATACTGTAAATTTTAACTCGTCTTTGCTAGGGTCCCATTGTAGCCCTAAGGTTTTTATAAACTCATCTTCCTTGATGCTAACTATTTTATTATCTCCTGAGTTTTCTACCATATCTTTTATTTTTGGGTCATTCGAAACCCACTTTCTCAAATTAAACCCAGAGCTCGATAGTTCCTTAGAAATTAATTGAACTATGGTTGTGGCATCTTCTATTGAATTTGCACCTGTCATAAGGTCGTCCATATAAAAATCATTTTTTATTATTTCCCCGATCATTTTTTTTTGCAATTTTCACCTACATCTGTCAATACTTTGGTTGCTAAATATGGGGCGGAAGCGGTACCATAAGTTACAGTAGTTTATTTGTAGGTTTTTATTTTTGTTTTTGGGTCATTCCTCCACAACATATATTGAAATTTTTGATCCCCATGTTTTATTTTGATTTGTCGGTACATTTTCTCAATGTCCGATGATACTACATATTCCCATTTACGCCAATTTATCATTATATCGAAAATATCTTTTTGAACTTTTGGTCCAACCCACATAATGTCGTTTAGGCTTTTGTTATTGCTGGTTTTGGCTGAGGCATCAAAAACTACTCTTAATTTTGTTGTGAGACTCGATTCCCTTATAACAGCTTGGTGAGGAAGGTAGAATTTGCCTTTATCATTACTTCTACCATATGTCCTAAGTCTAAATATTCTTTCATAAATTTTGAATATTCAATTCGAAGTTTTTCATTTTATAGTAATTTTTTTTCTAAATTCATGAAACTCCATTGCTTGATTCTTTGAGTCTCGTAATGTTATATTTTCTTTAAAGGGAATAGCTACAATATATTTTCCATTTGAATCTTTTTTAGTATATTTTTTTAAAATTATTTTCACAAATTTCTGTCTCTAAGTCATTGCTATCCTCTTCTTCTACCTCCCAATATCGATCCATGTGTTTTAGCTCGATACTGGTTGCTACAATCGACTTACTTCCTCTGGATTTTGTGCACCCTGACACTGTCCATCCAAAGACCGTTTTTTGCCCAAGAAGCATACCTTTTTTGGTTATCTCCGGCAGTAAGATTAGTGGATATAAATCCGCACCAATTACAAGGTCAATTCGACCAGGTTGATCGAAATTGGGATCCGCTAAATAGAATTCTTTCCAATCCGACGTGTTTAGAGAAATTTCATTAGTGGGTAGACATTTCATTAATTTGGTTAAAATAATAGCATTTGTGTAAAATTCTTTAGAATATTTACTGTTATTTTTAATTGTTAATTTTAGCTTGTGGTTTGACACACACGCACCTGTTGGTGATACTCCACTTATTTCAGTGTGCGCTTTTATTTTAGGCAACTTAAGTTTTTGTGCCGCTTCTTCAGAAATCAAAGTGCTTTGTGACCTATTGTCAATCAATACTCTGAACTTTCCGAATTCACCATCATGACCTTTAATCTGAACATAAGCTGTGGCCAACAACGCTGGTTCAGAGGTCATGCATGTATTTACATTCTCCCTTTTAAAATGCAACATGCTATGATGTGATTTTTGACAATATGAGCATACTAGCTCGCTTGTACATTTGATGTTTGGACTGTGCTTTAAACATCGGTAGCACAAATTCACTTTTTTAGCCACGTCCATTCTGGCCTATGGACTTAAAGCTTTAAATTTGTAACAATAAACTAATTGATGCCCGGGCATTTGGCACATCGGGCATGTTAGGTCACTTGTGTTAATATTTTTTATTATTTTCTTTGTTGGGACCTCATTTCCCACTGATGTCAACGAACTAAGCCGTTGATCTAAAAACTCTGTGACATCCTTTAAATTTTGAATCTCACTTGATTTTTTAACTTGGCCCTCATATTGTTGTAGAGCCTCAATATTTAATTTTTTTTTAAATATAATAATAAATCAGATTCGTTCGCGAACGTCGGCGAGTGCAGACGTGCTTTCTTTTTGTCTTCTGATCGTGCAACGAAAATTAAACAAAAACTAAGCATAGTGCAGTGCAAGGTCTAAACAAAAATACACAGTGGGCGAAAAGACGCTTAGTGCGATGAACTTCGTACTTTTTTGTGTAAATAAGAAAAAATAAGAAAATCAAAAACATTAAGCTATGAGTGAATTCGACACTCATACGGTGCTCCAACGTCAGCAAGACGAGCGTCGACTCTCCTTGCTACGTAACAACGCATACCACTCATTTGTGTCAACGCAAGACAACGCGACCGCAAACCCAACAAAAAATAACCAACCGCGATCAATAACCCCAACCCCGAGTAATGAACTCTATCCAACATCGCAAGGCAGGGCGCGTTCTTGCTCTCCTGCGCTCTCGTTGGATAAAACCCCATACCCTTCCCTCATGCCTGCCTGCATAGCCACGGTCACCAGCACAGTGTCGTCATTAGCAACTGCAACGGCAACTATTACAACAACTACAATGGTATCGACTGCTCGCGCAATACCATCTACAGTAATATCGGAAACTGCAGTGCAAGCAAACAATGCAGCACCTTACACCAGCGAGCCCCCTTCAAAACAACGTTCGGCCGTACAGACAGGTATGGATCGCTACATACAAATAAAACGAAAGCTTAGCCCGCAGAACTCTAGACTTGGTAACTCTGCTAAAATAACTCGAGGCACCTCAAAACAAGCTACAATAGAGAAGCCCATAGAAGCAAACAGATTTGCTATTTTGGCAGATAAATCCGATGATACACCTCCTGAAGTCATCGTAGGGGACAACAAAAAGCCTAAGCCGCCGCCGATTTACATCCGAGAGAAAAGTTCGAATACTCTCGTAAACTCGATACTGAATCTAATAGGACTAGACAATTTCCACATAATTCCATTAACAAAGGGAAATATTCATGAAACTAAAGTTCAGACTAATACGGAAGCAAACTACAGAATTCTTTCAAAGTATCTAAACGACAATAATAAAAACTTCTACACGTACCAATTAAAAAGCAGTAAGGGCCAGCCAGTAGTACTAAAAGGTATCGAGCCGGAAGTAACACCAGATGAAGTTACAAGAGCACTGATGGAGAAAGGTTTTAATATAAAAAATGTTAGTAACATTTTGAATAGAGAAAGAAAGCCTCAACCTCTTTTCAAGGTAGAACTTGAACCCGAAACCAAATCCAAGCCTCTGAAAAAAAATGAAGTGCATCCAATTTTTACTCTCCAGTTCCTACTACACCGCAGAATTACGGTAGAGGAGCCGCATAAAAGAAATGGACCGGTGCAGTGTAATAATTGTCAGGAATATGGCCACACAAGGTCTTATTGCACGCTTCGTCCAGTATGCGTTGCTTGTGGAGACCTTCATGAATCTCACAAATGCCCAAAAAATAAAAAGGATCCCAGCAGCAAAAAGTGCGGAAACTGTGGAGGCAACCATACGGCTAACTACAGGGGCTGTCCAGTCTACAAGGAACTGAAAAGTCGCACACACCAAAGAGTGACCACTGCTCACTCACATACACCACCTATGAAATCTACACGTAATGTCATCCCCCCTTCAGCTGTTAAATCTTTGGCCAATAATGAGGTCACCGACAAATCCGCAAGCTATGCAACTGCTCTAAAGTTGGGCCTTAAAAGTACCGCTCCCACCAATCCAAGATCATCAGTTCCCCCTCATCAACCAGAAGAACCGTCTACGAACAAACTTGAAACAATGATATGTAATCTTCAACAAAGTATGATGGAATTCATGTCATTCATGCAGACAACTATGCAAGATCTTATGCGAAACCAGAACGTTTTGATTGAGCTGCTTGTTGCTCAAAAACAGACTAAATAATCAATGGCTCCACTCCGTATAGCACTGTGGAACGCAAAAGGCGTCTCACAGCGCAAACTCGAGTTAACTCAGTTCCTTATTAATTACCATATCGATGTAATGCTACTCGCAGAAACTCATCTTACAAATAAATATAATTTTCAAATTCGAGGCTATCTATTCTACAACACGAATCACCCAGACGGGAAAGCTCATGGAGGCACTGGGATTCTGATTAGAAATCGCATCAAGCACTGCTTCCACAACAGCTTCGCCACTAACTTCATGCAAGCTACATCAATAGATGTGCAAATGGATTCCCGATCTTTAAAGCTTGCCGCCGTATACTGTCCTCCTCGGTTCACAATATCAGAATCCCAATTCATGGAATATTTAAACTCTCTGAGCGAACAATTTATAGCAGCAGGAGACTTCAATGCCAAGCAAACGCACTGGGGATCTCGACTTGTGACTCCTAAGGCTGTACAATGCAATAATAAAAGCAAGCAACAAGCTAGACTGTGTGTCACCTGGGACACCTATATATTGGCCAACAGAACCTAGAAAACTGCAAGACTTGATAGATTTTGCAGTCACAAAAACGCAACCTGATAAGTGCCAACTCCTTACCAGATCTATCGTCCGATCACTCGCCTGTACTTCTTCATCTAAATCTACATCCAGTTGCGGTAGATAAACCATTCAGACTAACAACGAATAAAACCAATTGGCTTAAGTACAAAAAATATGTAAGTTCGCACATTGAGTTGAATCCACGTCTGAATGACGAAGCTGATATCAACTTATCCACAAACACTCTTGAATCCGTCTTGGTCGCAGCAGCTCGCGTATCAACTCCACAAACCCCAAAAACATCGTACAATAATAGATACACGAACGTTGAAATAGAGCAGCTCGTTCTAGCAAAGCGACGCTCACGGCGAGAATGGCGATCCAACAGATCACCAACCGCAAAACAAAGGCTAAAAGACGCTACAGAGAGGCTCTCAGCTGCACTTCGTCATGAAGAAGAAGGGTCGCAAAAACACTACATAGAACAGTTATCCCCAATTAGCTCCAAGTTCCCACTTTGGAGAGCACACTCATCTCTCTGCGCACCAATCGAATCTGCAGTGCCAATAAGGACATCCACAGGCAACTGGGCTCGAAGCGACGAAGAAAGAGCCGACAGATTCGCAGAGCATCTTCAAAATGTATTTCAGCCCAACACATCATCAAACGGGATCTCACTGCCAGCAACATCAGATATCGACACATCAACCTATGAACCTATTGTATTTAGGCCACATGAGTTACTCAAAATCATAAACGAACTCAACCCAAAAAAATCTCCAGGATGCGACCTAATATCACCAAAAATGATTATTGAACTTCCTCTCTGTGCTGTTCGAGCTATTTGCCAGCTCTTCAATGCAATAACGAGACACGGACACTTTCCAGAGAGATGGAAAAAGTCGTTAATTATAATGATACCAAAACCTGGCAGAGACCGCACAATTGCTTCATAATATAGACCAATTAGTTTACTAACGTGTCTATCAAAACTCTTTGAAAAATGCTTCTTGGCACACATTACCCTATATCTCAGAACACACAGCAAAATCCCTATTCATCAATTCGGTTTTCGAGAAAAACACGGAACCATTGAGCAAGTCAACCGCATAACCTCAGAAATCCGAAATACATTCGAACAAAGGGAGTACTGCACTGCGATATTTCTGGACGTATCACAAGCTTTCGACAGGGTATGGTTAGAAGGTCTAATGCACAAAATTATAGAAATGCTCCCAACCAACACACACAAACTTCTGAAGTCATACCTATACAACAGGAAATTCTCAGTAAGATGTAATTCAGCCATGTCCGATGACTACACAATTAGAGCCGGAGTTCCTCAAGGCAGCGTGCTTGGACCAACACTCTACCTTATCTACACTGCGGACATCCCAACGAGCAGGAATCTAACCACATCCACTTTTGCAGATGACACAGCGATCCTAAGCCGCGCGAGATGCCCCAAGCAAGCAACGGCGCAACTTGCTACACATCTGGTGGCAGTGGAGAAATGGCTATCCGACTGGCGAATCAAAGTTAACGAACAAAAATGCAAACACGTAACGTTCACTCTTAACAGGCAAGACTGCCCTCCACTTACTCTTAACAACACAGTGGTTCCGATAGCAAATGTAGTAACATATCTTGGCGTACACCTCGATAGACGGCTTACCTGGCGCAGCCACATTGAAGCCAAAAGAACGCATTTAAAGCTCAAAGCCAACAGCCTCCACTGGCTTATCAATAGCCGTTCGCCCCTTAGCTTGGACTACAAGGTACTCCTCTATAACACCGTCTTGAAACCAATCTGGATGTACGGCTCCCAGTTGTGGGGGAATGCCAGTAACAGCAGTGTGGATATAATGCAACGAACTCAGTCAAAAATTCTCTGAACCATGACCGGGGCCCCGTGGTACGTTCGGAATTAAAACATCCACATACCACTCGTCAGAGAAGAGATAGCACAAATCAAAACAAAGTACTACAACAGGCTATCAGTACATCCAAATCATCTCGCGAGAGAACCCCCTCACGCGAGTTTCCAGCAGTTCTCGTCTTCGCCGCAACGACCTCCCAATCCAGCGCTAATTATTAGGACCACGTAGTCTCTATTCAGTTCAAAACAAACTGTTAGATATTGTATTATTTTAAGATTTGCAACCTTATTGTTAGACTCTTAAAGAGTGATCCAATAAAAACAAACTAAGCTTAAAAAAAAAAAAAAAAAAATAAAAATAATATGCGCAAAAATGCAATCTGATTCTTCGGTCAGATTTGCTTTTAGGCGCATCATATAAATTGATTCATTGATTGAATCAATTATATTTTTAAGGTGCCTATATGAGTCCAAATTTATTTTTGGAAGCTCAATGAGGCGATTAAGCTGATCTAAGAATATTTTCCTATTATTTTCATATCGCTTGATGAGTAATTCACAGGCAGCATCGTAATTATTGCCTGAGCCAAGCAATAAATGGGAAACCACATTTCGTGCTTCCCCTTTTAGAGCACTTTTAACCCTTTCGGGACTACTGGGAAAATACGTCCCAACATTTTTTTTGCATCGTATTTTCTATAATTTTAATGCTAGAGCACTTGTGAAATATCCCAAATACAGTTTTAAGGATTAATTAAGGACGAATTCAGGATTTCCAAGTATGCAGTACCTAATTATTTTTAGTCATCTCTCAGAATCTGAAAAAGGATTTTCTCTAACTATCTTGGTTTTCGAAAAAAAACCCCGTCCCGAAAGGGTTAAGGTAGCTTAGCTTCAAGGATGGACTTAAATCCGTTCTTGAATGAACCAGCTCCTTAAATAACTCATAAAAATGGTCCCAATCTTTGGAATTTCCAGATAAATTGGGGACCTCAATTTTTGGTAGGCTAGGTAGTTCGTCCATTCTAGGGCTACCACCTTCTACCTTGCTAATAGTTTTCTCTTGGATTTTATTATCCATTAGCTCGATGTGTATTTCAATATCATCTTTGAGCTCTATAATTTTGCTTATATATTTATTATTGAGCCCTTCTATTTTTATTAAATCGGACACTGTATCTATTTTGTTTAGCAACATTATTAATTTTTTAATCCTTTTTGGAAAGGTTTTATTTTTCCTTTCCTGAATTTCTATATAAGTTTTCTCGAGGTAATCCTCAAGGTTCTTTATTGCCCCCTCAAGCCTCAAAAAAAGCTCAGCCTGGCCGAAATATTTTTTAATTTTTTCCTTTGCGAACTTAAATTTCAATAGCATGCTATCGTAATGATTTGCTTTAAAATAATCATGATCTACTGGACCTAGTTTAATCAAATAATTATGGTTATTAATTGATTTTTTTTTTGCTTTCCAATTTTTTTAATATTTTGCTGTCCTCTTCTAAATAAGAATTTTTTTGCGAGAAGCGCATCTATTTGCCGGGTGAGGAGCACCTGGTCTTCAATAATGGGGATTTTATCCTTAGTCGACATATTTAAAATTTTTTAAATTAAATTAAGTTCTAAAACACAATTCAAGTATATATATAGAAAATAAAAACGAAACTTGCCGAGGACTATTTTCTAATTATTGCTGCTGATGTTGTGTTGCTGACGTTGATGCTCCTGATGTTGTTGCCGCCGTTGCTGCTCCTGATGATGGGTCGCTGACGTTGATGCTCCTGATGTTGTTGCCGCCGTTGCTGCTCCTGCTGATGGGTTTCCTTTCTCGATGCCGCCTCTGCTCCTGATGTTGTTTCACGGGTTTTTTTTTTTTTTATTTTGGTGTATTTTTTTCTTTAACTTTTGTGGATGTTGTTTGGGGGTTCTTTGGTGTTTTACTTTTTGTACATGTTTTTTTGGGGTTCTTTGGGGTTCTTTGGGGTTTTACTTTTTGTGGATGTTGTTTGGGGGTTCTTTGGGGTTTTACTTTTTGTGGATGTTGTTTGGGGGTTCTTTGGGGTTTTACTTTTTGTGGATGTTGTTTGGGGGTTCTTTGGGGTTTTATTTTATTTTTTCCTCACTCACTGTGTACAAAGTTTATACACTTTATATAAACAATTTAATTTCTTCGATGTAGGGCCTCGGATACGCCAACACAAATATATATAATTTTTTATTCCGGAGTTGTTCCGGGATAAACACACATCGATAAACAAATTTTTTCTTTATGCTCATTGGCATTTATATTATTTTATACCCTATGTTCCTTACCTCTTGGGGGGAAACAACAGAGGACTACGGTTTTTAAGCTGGGTTCTTTTTTACCCAGATCGCAGCCTTTATTTTTAAGATACCTTGGGCTGAGAATTATTATTTTTCTTCAGCCACTTATAGGTGCCAGTTTTTTAAACCTGAGTCTCTTACCACAGGGGGGAAAACGTCAGGCTGTCTCAAAGGACCAAATGTTAAGAGGGTCCCCATATAAAAAGGTCGTACTCCAATGAATTCCGTTTAGAAACTGATTTTATTCTGCAAAATTCTCTTATAAGTAAGATACATATTCGTAATCGAACTACCGAACTGAGCGGACGTGCTTTGTCCGAGCTCCGGGAAAACTTCACTTCGCTTATATTTTCGCCAATATAAGCGAAAAGACACTGAAATACAATTTATTAAAAGCGACAGACAAGCTTTTTTTTTTATAACAGTTGTAATGTGCTAAACCAAAACTAGTGCATTGTTGAAAAAAAAAAAAATACGTACCACGCAATGAGCTCATTGAGCAACGACCAAAAGAACGAGCGTAGAAGTTCAGTGAACCAAAGAAACGGCTTCTACTCTTACTTTTCAACCCGCGATACCGAAGTGGAAAAATCGGCGCTTAAAAGCAACCCGGCCTTACTGACCGCTGAAACCCAAAGGGCACGGTCTTGCTCACCCGCTCTGCTCACTCCGACTCCCGCATCATGGAGTTCGCAGTGTAAGACCCCCCCTCCAATACCGGAAACAAATTTCGCACCAACAACAAGCAGCGCTACAACTTCTGCAACAACAGCGAAAACCCCTGCAACTCAAAGTACCACGACGTCAACGACTACAGCGAGTACAAAAACAACAACCTCGGAAAGTGCCAAAGCGGCAACGGCCACACAGACTGGAATGGATCGCTACATCCAAATTAAGCGCAAGCTTAGCCCGCAGAGTAATCCGGCAGGCAACAAAACAAAAATTAACCGTGTCCTGAATAACGATAATGAACCAGACAGATCCACTACTAACAGATTTGCCCTACTGGCGGAGGCTGAGGAAAACCAACCAGCCCAAGACACCGCAAAAAAACCCAAGCCCCCTCCAATCTATATTAGGGAAAAAAGCTCGAGTGCCCTGGTCAACAAAATTGCGTCGTTGATCGGGAACGGTGACAACTTTCATGTTGTTCCGCTTATCAAAGGGAACATCCATGAAACAAAGGTGCAAGCCAAGACTGAAGAGCACTTCCGAATAGTGTCAAAATATCTGGACACTGTACAGAAAAACTATTACACGTACCAGCTGAAAAGCATTAAGGGCCTACAAGTGGCAGTAAAGGGAATAGAACCTGATGTTACCGCCGCGGAAATAAAAACCGCCCTTAAAGAAAATCGCTTCGCCGCCAAGAATGTTATTAACATTCTAAATAAAGATAAAAAGCCACAACCCCTCTTCAAGGTCGAGCTCGAGCCAGAAAGCAGGTCGCTGAAGAAGAACGAAGTCCACCCAATCTACAACCTGCAATATCTTTTGCATCGGAAAATCACTGTTGAAGAGCCACATAAAAGTAACGGTCCAGTGCAATGCACTAATTGTCAAGAGTATGGACACACAAGGTCTTACTGCACACTTCGGGCTGTCTGTGTAGTCTGCGGGGACGCCCACAAGTCCGCTTGCTGCACTACAAACAAGGACAGTACCGTGAAGAAATGTGGAAACTGCGGAGGCAGCCATACGGCAAACTATAGAGGATGTATTGTGTATAAGGAGTTAAAGAGTCGCATGCGTCAAGCGACCGCAACGCGCAACCAAAATCCACAAAATGCGTACGTTTCGTCAAAAACCACGCCAGACGTCTTCTTCGCCAAAGCTGCGAGATCCTCATTCGGTCCACTAAACACCACCAACGGCTTCTCCTATGCCGATGCTCTACGATCTGGAAGGGAAATTCCAATTCAGCCTAACTCTCAAAGCGCTCAACAGGCCCCAGAACAGCCACACAGCAAAACGGAAACTATGATGCTTACCCTCCAACAAAGTATGATGGAGCTTATGTCATTCATGAAAACGACCATGCAAACGCTTGTTCAAAACCAGAACATGGTGATACAGCTGCTCGTAGCACAACAGTCCAAATAATCTATGCAGGCGCTACGAATATCAATGTGGAACGCCAATGGTGTCTCACGGCATAAACTAGAATTGTCACAATTCTTGACCGAAAACCATATTGACGTTATGCTACTGGTGGAAACGCATCTTACAAGCAAATACAACTTTCATATAAGAGGCTACACAATCTACCGCACAGATCATCCAGATGGGAAAGCCCACGGCGGAACTGGAGTTCTAATCAGAGAACGAATTAAACACCATTTTCACAAAAGGTTTGCAACAAACTTCTTGCAGGCCACATCGATACAAATTCAGTCAAGCAACGGAATCCTTTCAATTGCTGCCGTTTACTGCCCTCCTCGCTTCTCAATCTCGGAAGGACAATTTATGGACTTCTACAATTCACTTGGGGATCGATTTATAGCCGCAGGAGACTACAACGCCAAACATACGCACTGGGGATCACGTCTAGTGACTCCCAAAGGAAGACAATTGTACAATGCAATTATAAATGTGAAAAATAAACTGGACTACGTTTCCCCTGGAAGTCCCACATACTGGCCAACAGACTCACGAAAGCTCCCAGACCTTATTGATTTTGCAGTGACAAAAAACATACCTCGCAATCTAATAAGTGCCAAAGCAGTCTCGGACTTATCATCAGACCACTCGCCTGTGCTTCTAACGCTTCTTCAAAGCCCAGAAATAACCGAACACCCCTTCAGTCTGACGACGACAAAAACAAACTGGCTAAAATACAAAAAGTACGTGAGTGCCCACATAGAACTCGCCCCGGATTTTAACATGGAATCGGACATCGACTACACTACGAGCGCCCTGGAAGAAGTACTCGTTGCGGCAGCTAAAATCTCTACTCCTCATAGGAAAGAAGTAGACCGAAACAAACACTTCAAATCTAATCAGCAAATCGAACAGCTCGTGCGAGAAAAGAGGCGCACGCGTCGTGATTGGCAAAACAGCAGATCACCAGCTTCAAAACAACGCCTTAAGGAAGCAACCCGATCACTCGACCAGGCTCTTCACCAACAGGAAGAAAATGCACAGCTGAGGTACATCCAGAATCTCTCGCCAACAAGCACAAAGTACCCCCTGTGGAGGGCCCACCCAAATCTTAGTGCCCCAATTGAAACGACCACCCCGATAAGAAACTCTTCGGGATGCTGGGCTCGCAGCAACGAAGACCGAGCTGAAACATTCGCCACACATCTCCAAAGTGTCTTCCAGCCAAACCCAGCCTTAAATTCATTCCTCCTGCCAGTAATTCAGCCAGAGTCCACCCCTCAGCCAGCCGCACCTCCATTCCGGCCGAACGAAATCGAAAAAGTCATAAGAGGGCTAAAACCAAAAAAGGCTCCCGGTGGTGACCTATTGACCCCAAAGATGCTGATCGAACTTCCAAAATGCGCTATAGAGGTCGTCTGCAAACTATTTAATGGAATCATTAATCTTGGCTATTTCCCAAAAAAGTGGAAGAAATCCATTATTATAATGATTCCGAAGACTGGAAAAGACCACACAATTCCGTCATCATACAGACCAATAAGCCTTCTATCTTGTTTGTCTAAACTGTTTGAAAAATGCTTGTTAACTCGCATAATACCACATTTGGAAGCTTGCAATATCATCCCGGCACACCAATTTGGCTTTCGAAGAAACCATGGAACCATCGAACAAGTGAACAGATTAACATCCGAAATACGCTCAGCCTTCGAACAACGAGAATACTGCAGCGCTATTTTCCTCGACGTATCTCAAGCTTTCGGCCGAGTTTGGCTCATCGGACTCATGCACAAAATTAAAACGTATTTGCCAACATACACCCACAAGCTACTGGAATCATACCTCTTCAATAGGGTATTCTCAGTGAGATGCAACGCAGCTACTTCGGGCGACTACACCATCGAAGCTGGAGTTCCACAGGGAAGGGCACTCGGGCCGTGTCTATATGTTTTGTATACTGCGGATATTCCTACGAGCTCACAACTAACAACGTCAACGTTCGCCGATGATACCGCTATCCTTAGTCGCTCCAGATGCCCAACGCAGGCAACAACCCAACTGGCTAATCATCTCACAATAGTGGAAAGGTGGCTGTCCGACTGGCGCATTAAAATAAACGAACAAAAGTGTAAACATATAACGTTTACTCTTAATAGACAAACATGCCCTCCGCTTTTACTAAACGGTATGCTAAACGGTATGCTCAAGCTAACGACGTAACGTACCTTGGCGTTCACCTTGATAGACGACTTACCTGGCGTAAGCACATCGAATGCAAAAAGATGCATCTAAAACTGAAAGCCAGCAGCCTCCACTGGATCATAAACTCACGATCGCCACTGTGCCTAGACTACAAGTTACTACTGTACAATTCAGTCCTAAAGCAAATCTGGACGTATGGCTCCCAGCTGTGGGGGAACGCGAGCAGCAGCAACATAGACATCATACAGCGCGCACAATCAAAAATCCTGAGAACTATCACAGGGGCACCTTGGTATGTTCGCAACGAAAACATCCACCGGGATCTGGGCATCCTCGCAGTGAAAGACGAAATCCAGAAGCAAAAAGAGTCATACAAAGAAAAACTGTCTTCGCACCCAAATTTTCTCGCTCGGGGATTGACTCGGGTTTCTAGCGTATCCCGCCTTAGACGCAACGACCTCCCAACCCAGCAATCGATTTTTAGGGCCGTCTAACTCCGTATCAGTCAATATGACTGTTAGTTAAGTTAAAAATATAAGATTTGATACACCTCTTGTTAGTCTCGCAAAGAGAAGATTCAAGAAATAAAAGCAACGTTAAAATAAAAAAAAAAAAAAAAAAGTAAGATACATGAAAATCTTAAAACTATTAAAAACTACTTATCAATGCACTGCACGTTGACATGCTATGCGACCCTTTCTCAAGTGCGATAAGCGGATGCGCTTATGTTTGTGTTATTTATGATGCTTATGCGGATGCGCTTATGATTGTGTTATTCATGTTAGGCTGCAGGGGATCGGTTTTAGACCATGCTGTTTATCTCACATTTCCATGGGTCCGATCCCTTGAAACTCTCTCTTTGGAATATAAAATAGTGTTCAATGCTTGAACAGATATAGTTCCGCTACTATAAGATCGTTACAATGTTGGGTAGATTGGATCAGTTGTGCATAAAGAAGAATCGTTAGGAAGTCCTCACCTTCTATCTTCAAAAACACGAATGTAAGGACATTTTCTATGTTACAAGTTATATGGCATCAATGGGATACAGTCGGCCGACCCTTATTAAATTTGGTAGAACGAGTCAATATATCAAAAATTGAATTCATAGAAAATGCAAATTCCCTAACTCTAACCAGAAAGAACGGCTTTAGTCGAGTTTCCCGAACTTATTATACCCGATACTCTAATCTTCCACCTACATTTTAGCTTAAGTTGAATGGTGTGGACTCTCTGCAATAAATGAAATTTAAATTAGGCTACCCCCATTATTTAACACAGTTCGTTTCATTATCCCACCGTGTTTTTAGCATCAAAGCAGCACACAAATCTGCCAAGCCCGATAAACAAACCCTACGAGGGTAGGCTGATAAAAAGTCGGCGTTACAAAGAAAAAAATTTTTTTTTAATTCGGAAATAATTTATTTGATTAGAATTTTATATCAGCTGATTACTGTGAAAGTTTCATGCAGTTTTATCAACACTTGTAATTTTAACGGGACTTTTAGCGCATTCACTTTTGTATTGTCGTCAACATGATTAATATCGAATATCGTGCTATCATAAAATTTCTGTTTTTAAAAGAGAAATACAACGACGATATTAAAAAGGAGTAAGACGAAGTTTATAAGGATTCAGCTCCATCGTTATCAACAATAAAATATTTGACTGCTGAATTTAAACGCGGGCGGACAAGCATTTTTGACGATGATTGCCCGGGTCGTCCCAGAGAGGTGACAACACCAGAAATCGTCGATAAAGTCCATGGAATGATATTGGATAATCGCCGAATCAAGCTGCGAGAGATTGCAAATGCTCTTAACATTTCTCGGGAACGCGTTGGAAACATGTTACACGAATTTTTACTCATGTGTAAGCTTTCGTCAAGATGGGTGCCGAAATTGCTCACAATGGTAAATAAACGCAACCGCTTGCACATTGCGAATGAGAGTTTGGCATTGCTTAACGCAAACAAAAACGAATTTTTTCTCATTTTGTGACTGTTGACGAAACCTGGATTCATCATGATACACCAGAGAGTAAAGAACAGTCAAAGCAATGGATTTCAACTGGAGAAACGGCACCGAAAAAGGCAACGATAGGTTTGTCGGCCAACAAAGTGATGGCAACGGTTTTCTGGGATACCCGAGGTGTAATTCATGTGGCTTATTTGGAAAAAGGCAGAACAATTACGGGAGAATACTATTTCAATCTCTTGGCACGATTTGGTTTGGAGCTGAAGAAAAAAGACCGCACATGGCGAAGAAGAAAGTCTTGTTTCACCAGGACAATGCTCCCGCTCACAGCGTTAGCGTTATCGCCAATTGCACTACGAATTTGTGTGAATTGCACTACGAAATTCTACCACATCCACCCTATACTCCAGATTTAGCATCCTGAAAAAAAAATGGCTTGGGGGTAATAAATTTCAGTCCAATGAACAGGTAATCTGTGAAACAAACGCCTATTTTGAGGACCTAGACAAATCCTATTTTATGGAAGGCGTTTTGAAACTGGAGTATCGGTGGCCCAAGTGCATACATCTAAAAGGAGATTATGTTGAGAAATAAAAAAGCAAATTAAAAAAAAAAACAGATGTTCTTTGTAAGGCCGACTTTTTATCAGTCTACCCTCGTAAAAACAAAATATGAAAAATTGAACACGGGAGGAAAAAAGTCAGAAAAAAGTAATTCACTCCAAAAAGGAAACACCGGTGCCTCCTTATGTTTGAAGCAAAAAAGTTGAGAAAATTCAGTAGGGAAGCAGAACAAAAAGTCTGCAGCTCCTCCAAAAATTGTCCGATTGAGCTTAATTTTTGTTTGCAAGTAAGGATCGGCAATGGAATAGTTTCAGCATACAGAACTTGTGTGAACTGCGCTACGAGATTACTGAGAAAGTGGCCACCATTCAAAATTTTGACATACATACATATAAAATTTTATATATATACTTTCGCATCAAAACTTAAAAAAAAAGCATTGCTGTACTGGCGCTACAGAAATATGCAATTTGTGGGGCGGTGCAAAACTTAAAAGCTCTCCGTTCCAAATCCATAAGCCCTATCTCTTATAGTCTTTGAGATCCTCGCGTTTATACGGGAAGAAATCAAGAAATTATAAAAATCGTTGAAGTTATAACGCTTTTTCCAAAACAGTGTGCCCTTCTTTTACACACTGTCACTCCAGAGCGCTCGCAAGATTGCATTGACTTGTTTTTGATCATTTTCAACCTTTTTAATATTATGGCATAACTGTGATTTTAAGCTTATAATCTGATCCTTCAATGGTTTCCACTCCTTATTAAACATTTGTTTTATTAATTTTCCTACATTTAACATTGTATTGTTTGTTCCAGCCTGGCTGCTAGAAGATTGTAGGATGGATTAATGATAGGAATTTGTTTTTAAAATCGGAAATTAGTTCGTCCACTTTGTTCATTCTTAACTTTCTCTTTTTTTTGGTATTAATTATGGTATTAAATGGTATTAATTAATTATCCGATTTGGCTAATTTCTAATTTATAGGTGTTAATTAGCCATTGGAACAAGTCCACAAACTTTATCTGCGCGGATACAATACAAGTCCAAGTCTTCATTTATTGAAAAAAAAATATGAACTGAAATTAAGAATTAACAAAAGCTCATTCATGACCTGATGCCCGTGGCAGGCCGCTGACCATGCACATTTTACAGAAGTCATACGATCGCTGTCAGCCAATGAGACAAAACCACGGCACATAACGGCTCACCTCTCGGGCCCATTAGGGTGGAACAAAATTAAGGTGGACCATACATGAGTGGTATAAGAAGTGTTATAATAATAATAAAAATTATTAATATTAATAAAGGGGATATGAATTGGACTGCTCGGCTTTAGCTAGGAGTTGGTTGTTAACTTACATCCTCTAAAATCTTCTACATCTTTTTGTCTGACGTTAACACAAACAATGCGGTTGGTTTCCCAACTAGTAAACACGCAACGTAACACGCACGCAGCGCCCATGTGAAAAACAATAGTTTTATAAATTTATCCCTTAAACACTAACCGACTGGCTTTGCGACTTTTTAACTGTCATTGCGAACGCAAGGTCAACGGGAAATTTCAATTGTATGAAGCCAAACGGAAGGTCAGTCGGAACCATTGGTTTTCGAGGAATACATACATTTTCCCCTGCTTACTTTTCTTTAATAATGGTTGCCTCAATCATTTTTAAAAGTCGAGAACCGTTGCAAAGTTGCGTTGCATTTAAATTTCCCATTAGCTACAGTTACAAGTTAAGTGGTAGAAATCCTGGTAACTCCAGAAAGTTAAAAAACTCTGTTGGATAATTTACTACATCATCCGGATTTGTTCTGGAATCAATGGATTTGGATGTCACCAAATCACCAGCAATTTTTTAATTAATTGGTGAAGTTCAGTGCGTGTACATTATTATCCTTTGCGACAAGAATTGATCGTTGACTTAACCAAGGACATTTCTACTAACTTTCTATGATACAACAGTTGTTAATAATAATTCTTGTACTAAAGTTGAGAATAAAATATTATAAAACATTGCTCAGAAGTTTAACAATCAAGAAATTTCAGTTTATATTTTATCAAACAATTTCTTTATTTATTTCGCCAACGGACAAGTCCTTACATGGCTACATAATAACAACTTAAAAACTAATAAATAATACTACAATACTAATAAAAACTTAATAAGTGCCTGATAAACATGCGTTTAAACACACCCTTATCAGAGCCCCACTCAATTCGGAGGCTAGGCGGCAAAGAGGTAAAATAAGAAAGATCCCGCTCAATCGGCTCATTTAAAAGATAATTGGCCCTGTGACACTTGACCCGAAAGGGGGCAAAGGTACGAAGATCCCTTTGAGGAACATTAAAATTAATGAGTCCCAATAAAAAAGGACAATCAATGTTATCAACGACTACATTGTTCAAAAAAGTTAAAGCTGCCAGTTTACGCCGATCCTCCAACGTGTAAACATAAACATAAACGTGTAGAGGCAAAAGAGCAAATTTTAATAAATTTTTCTAGAGTCGCTCAATTCTGTTGGAACGAACCTTACAATCCGGATTCCAAATGATTGAGGCATATTCCAGCCTCGACCGAATAAATGCAGCATAGACGCTGAGGCTCGAGTATGGACTTTTGAATTGGTTCACGTGGCTCTTAACAAAGCCCAGCATAGCATACGCTTTAGGCAGAATATAGTCCAAGTGACCAGAAAATTTAAATTTGCTGTCGAATAAGACACCAAGGTCCAACACCTCTTCTTTAGGTGCCAAATTATAATTACTGATGGAATACCCCATACTGATTTCAAGAGACCGCCTACTGTAACGGTCAAACATACACTTAGATAAGTTTAATGGAAGAAGATTACGGGAGTCCATGAGAGGTCCAAGAGAGCTGCCTTGTGGAAGACCAGAGGAGGTGACAAATGGACTTGAGCTAGCGTCTCCAATAGAAACGTGGCAAGGTCGGTCAGCCAGATAAGACTCGAACCAACTTAATATGCAGGAGTGAATACCTTATTTATATAATTGGCCAGAAGGGCAGCATGACTTTGTCGAAGCTTCGGAGAAGTCAGTGTAAATGGCATTAACCTGAAATCGCTTTTCAAAAGCTTCAAAGCAGTGCTTAGAGAAGACCGCTTAATTAGTTGTAGTGGACCTCCCAGGCTGGTTGGGGGATATAAAACTGCGAGACAGAAAAGTCAATTTTTTAGTTACTATTCGCTCCAGTATCTTAGCGGCGTTGCAAATTTTGGCTATAGGTCGATAGTTGGTGACACCTACATGACACCTACTGCCACCTTTGTGAATAGGCGTTATAAAAGTAATCTTCCACCAAACTGGGTACTGAATGCATCTCGGTCTTTTCGAAATACATGGTACAAGTTAGGCTCGAAGAACTCATAAAAGCTAAATTTGTCATTGAGCCACGTTTCCACAAGGATGATTACATCAAAATCGCAGGCAGAAGAATTGAGGAATACCATCCGGGTCTTGGTTCTCATTCCCGATATATTTTGGAATAGAACTTTTAGGTTTTTATTTGGGTCCGAGGACGACGAGTAGCTACAGTCCAAACTGGGAATTGGACGGCGCGCCGAGGCGGTAATGATGAAAGTGCACTCCTGGTACTGGTGAATGTGGAGGCATATCCAATACGCATAGCTTGCAAAATAGCCGACGAGGACACATAGAAATTTCCATTAGACTCATCAGTAGACCTGCGAGAGTCCAGTTGCAAGGCAAATCCAGTGCCAGGTGAAAACAGTGAGCGTTCATAGTCAGGCACATCCAAACGCAGCAAAGATCCACCCACACGTCCAAAACGTAAACAAACATCTTCCATCGGCGAAACTAAAGCACCAGCGAGTGGTCCAGCAAAAAGAAATAAGATGAGCGATGCGCTGCCAACGTCTCGATTACCATCGTCTTGTTGTTGCTGGGCATTCACAAGGTAAGATAAGAAATAAACAACTCGCCCTGAAAAAAGTTGTTGTTGTTGAAGAATATCGATCAGCAAACGAATCAAATTATTGGAGGAATTGAAGACAGCATCAACTGTTACCATTAACGCCCACGCTGTTTGTTGTTGGCAGCGCAGCAGAGAGCAATCGGGGTGACAAACTGCAGCTTGAAAGGAATAAGAAGTAACGGCGCCAGCGGCCGCTTACTGGGGGTTTTTGAAGGTTGCGATTGCGGTAAAGGTAGAATCGCCGGGAGGTCAATAACCTTAGCAGGCTCTCTATGAACAAGCCGGCTGACTTTTACCGACATAGGCCAAAAATCATCATTGAAGACTGTAGGGAAATTTTGCTCCGGAACTCCCAATTTAAAATTGACGAACTTGAGGGCGTTGATGTCAGCATCCTTTTTGATCAGCCTAGCACAGGCTAAATCACTTGGCTCCACGTTCAGCTTATCTGCAACAAACTTGCACAGTGCATCAGTTTGGGTAGACGTCGCGAATTTACCAACATGAAGAGTTGATCCGCTTCTTCCTCGGACAGCCTCCTTAGATGCCGTTGGGGCCTGGCCCAGAGTAGCCTTTTTGCTCCCAGTGCTGGTAGCAATAAAAGGGGGAGCAACAACATGCACCCCAAGCGAAGAGGCGCGTCCAGCGGGCACAGCCGTTCCATTTACTAGGGCATGGCCAACTTTGGCATTAAGGCTTTCGAAGCGGGACTCCAGATCTAGAACTTTATGATTTAGCTCATCTATTTTGGAATGCGAATCATTTCCAATGACGCAGCTATTACATTGCCACATTAAGTTCGGAATGTTAATAAGTAGTTTTATAGCCTCCGAGGGCAAATCAACACAAGCGGTGTGATAGGCACGCCTGCAGATCGACGCGCACCGAACGGCCTCACACATGAGCCGTTCATGAGATGCGACATGAGCGAAAAAGTAAACGGCCGAACTCAAAGAAAGCTAGATGCAGACTGCAAATTCTGAATTAGATTCTGAATTTTCTTTTGATAATATAGATATTCTAAGTCCATTAATCCCCGCAAACTCTTAGGCGCTTAAAGAGATTTCACCCCAGCGATCTGTCTTTCCGTGTAGTTCAATAATATTGTAAACTAATGTAAATAACTGTAAATTATTGTCTATAGTCTAGGCCCATATCCCATATGTTCCATATTCACCCCATATTCTAAGCGCCCGGTCATGTTCAAATGGTTGTGAGCGATTCCGGCGACTAAAATAAAATTTTAAAATAAATAAAAAAGTCCATTTATCCAAATAAAGCATACCAGAACCCCAATAACTTTAATATTACTTCTGTCAACATTTATTTACTTGATCATAATGCGTGTATGTCAGGGGCTGGGATGTTTGCTGTTATTCTTCTTGCATGTTTTTTACTGATGCGAAGTGAGTCGCGGTTAAGCAACTTTGCTTTCATTTTGCCCGCTTCCCTTGACACGCCCCATATTTCATCATCCAATTCTCTATTCCTTTTTGACTTCTCTGTCTCTGAGAGAACCGACACCCGACAGCGCCACACTCAGCTGAAACGACAATCTATCTTAAGTAATAGGAACCACAAAAATAGCTCTTTGCTTATTTTCTTTTGTTCTGTATTGTTTTCTCTTTCTTAACGATTTACAGCGAACTTCATATTTTCTTAATCTTTGTAGGGATATAACGATGTCCCTGGAGTAAAACACCAAAACTTTGCTTACTCTAATTTATTTATTATTCTTGACTAGATCGGCTTCGGATCGCTGCTGGTGTTCGGCGGACTCCGCTCTCAACTCGTGATCAGCATCAACCCTCATCACTCGCTTAAGAGCAATGAGAGCTATGAGAGCACAAGAGAGAGAGAGCCAGAACCGACAACAGGCAACGACACCAACTTACACTAGCAACAGTTTACAGTTATGCCATACATTATAGCTAATATATATATACCCTAAGTAGCAATCCTGCTACATCTTATACATCTTCGACACGACCATTCTTACTTTCACACGTCCCTCGTGTGCTTTCTGTAAAACTAGGTTGGTACGGTTCTTGGTTCATTTCTCTTTACATCTTTTTCATCTCTCAACATTCTCCTAAAAAAAACAAACAGTCTGCACACACAACTTTATAAATAATGTCATCAAATGTCGGTGTCGCAGGCTATCTTCCTGTCTCAAACCATACAGTGAGTCCTTCCAAACTTGCCACACCAGTCAACCGCACCACACGCCATGACAGAACACTCCTGATTCTACATTTGTGCTTTTGGCTTGACCATGTATAACTCTTTCTCAGTAGCTCGTACTCTTCTGCGCAAACCCGCCCATTTGGCTATCCTCGTTATCAAACCACAGTTACGGGCTCTTGCCGTCTCACACGACGCTTCGCCCCTTTAGCTCCACGATCTACTCAGATCAAAACTGCACCACACAATATCATCTATACCATGCATGACTATTGTTGATCAGATCTAGCCCCTGTGTTTGATGTCTTACAACGAGTGTCCCCTGCACCACCGTCACCTTTCTCAATAGTCTCATCAGAGATCTGCTCTTCCGGCAGCCTCTTCAAACTCTCGTGTAAATACTTATATGTTCGCTTGCTATTCAACGATTTCAACAGGTATCGATCACCTTCCAACAACACGGCAACCACAAAAGGTCCTTTGAACTTAGGATCCAATTTGGTCTGATGCCGCTCTTCACTTCTAAGCAAGACATGATCCCCAACCTTATGTTTTACAATCTTGGCCTTATTCTTATCAACTCGATTCTTTTCATATTTCGCATTAATTTCAATATTATATTTGGCCTGAGCCCTCGCTTGCTCACAATATATTTTAGCTTCTTCATTTATCATCCAATCATTAATTCTAAGAAAGATTTTCTTGTTTCCAGAAAATTTTTTTTAGAAACTAGAAATCTTTTTATTAAATTTTATTTGGAGTGGGCTATACACTCAAATACAAATAGTCGCCATAAACTGAAATCGCCCTAAAAACAAGGAAATTTTTCTATAATAAAGAAAAATTATGACTTATTTTCAGGAACTATTTTCTTAATAATAGAAAGGCTTACCATAAAAAGAAACCAGCCCTAAAAAAAAGGAAACTTTTTCTACAATATAGAAATTCCTTTCTAAAATTTTTTTATATTATATATCTATATCAGTGGTTGGCACCTAATACATTGATATGATTTTAACGCATCAGTATTAGTATAGCAGAAAGTAGGCTATGACGTTTCACACATTTATACAGTGCACTGTAGTGTGTGTGGCAGAGCACGGGCAGAGAAATTTTCTATGCCCGCAGGATTGGGCCGTGCCGACCAATGATTTATATTATATTTTATATATAAAGTTTTAACATGTTAAATACAAAAAATCATGTTAAGAAATAATGTAACGATATTTAAACTATCAAATATCGCACAGAATTTTTATACATTAATTTTGTTTTATTTAATGCATTTATTGAATAAATTCTTAGATTGTGGGAATTTTTTTTCTCATTTCTTGAATAGGAAGTCCAGAGATTTATCTTACTAAAAACATTTCATCAGCAAAGGAAATATTTATATCGCAATATTAATTTACTCGATTTTCCCACAGATAAAAATAAGTATACAATTCAAGATTCGAGGCCTTTGGGGAGCCCATAGATAATGGATGTTAGGAACAGGAGAAATGCGTCTATCGACAGTGACCACGAACTGATTTAATTTACGTGATTTTCCCACAGATAAAAATAAGTATACAATTCAAGATTCGAGGCCTTTGGGGAGCCCATAGATAATGGATGTTAGGAACAGGAGAAGTGCGTCTATCGACAGTGACCACGAGCTGATAATCGGAGAGCTTTTAATCAAGCTCAGACGAAATAGCAACACTGTCAACAGGACCACAAGAAGACCGCCTACCATTAACGTACAACGACTGAGTGACTCCAACCTATCCACCAGAATGACCACAGATGAACACGTTGCGTGAACAGATGACAGTACAACCGTTGAATCACTCATGGGAATAAACATGCAGTATACTGAGAAGCACCGCGGAGGAGATGCTTGGCACCCGACAACGCAGGCGCACGGATTGGATATCAGCGCACACTTGGGAACTTATCAGCAAACGGAACAGCCTAAAGTCGAAAGCAGATCAAGACTGCAGAGCTCACGACGAACACAAAGAGCTGTGCAAGATGGTGAAGAAATCAGCAAGTAACGACAAAAGAAAATTTCTGGACAGACTCGCTGAAAATGCAGAAAGCGCAGCCAACACGAACAACATGCGCTCACTGTACCAGATAATTAGTCAGCTGACCGGAAGCTGCCATTGGCGAACCCAACCAGTGCGGGACCCAGATGGAAGACTCCTTACTGATGATGAGGCACAACTCCAGAGAGGGCGACAGCACTTTATGGAGTTCAGCTGCACAGAACAACCGAGCAGCACGCAAGATAACTCAAGGAGTATTGTAACGAGCAATAACCTCAGAATATCACCCACGGCACCATCAATTAGAGAAATAAAGGATGCAATCAGGAAATTAAAACGCAACAAAGCGGCTGGAGATGACGGCATACCGGCCGAACTTCTCCAGATTAACACGCAACTAATGGCCGAAACACTGCATCCACATTTCAATAATATATGGGAAAAGGAGCTGTTCCCAACATCTTGGAAAAAGGAATCATCATTAAGCTACCGAAGAAAGGAGACCTCAGTGACTGCAACAACTGGCGAGGCATTACCCTGTTAAACACAAGCTACAAGGTACTAGCCACTCTACTAAACGAACGTCTTCAGGAAAAGATAGAGCCAACAATACGAGATGAACAAGGAGGTTTCAGACCACACAGGAGCTGCGTAGACCAGGCAAACACACTACGCGCAATAACCGAACAAACTGTGGAATGGCGCTCGCCGCTGTACCTCCTGTTCATAGATTTCCAGAAGGCATTCGATTCGGTAGACAGAGCAGCGATATGGAGGGCACTTGCAAGAAAGGGAGTGCCAGTGAAAATCATAAACATAGTGAAAGCTATGTATGATGATGCTGAGCTGGCGGTACTGCACAACGGGAAAATTAGTGCACTCTTCCAGACGAACACAGGCGTCAAGCAAGGATGTCCTCTATCACCACTTCTGTTCAACAGAAGAAAAGACGCGGAATCACCTGGAACTTCATCCGACATCTAGAACACTTGGATTACGCGGATGACATATGTCTCTTGGCTCACAAATTCGAAGACATTCAAGCCAAAGCTAGGGACCTCGAGATCCGAGCCGGCGCAGTAGGCTTAAAGATCAACGCATCAAAAACGAAAGCTATGCGGATCAACAACTCCAACACAACCAACATCACAATCGGAGATAATACCATCGACTTCGTCGACAGCTTCACCTACCTCGGTACTATCATAACATCAAATGGTGGAGAACCGACTGCGCAAAGCGAGGTCTGCATTTGGAAGACTACACCGAGTATGGAGAAACCAGCAGATAAACAGAAAAACAAAGCTGCGAATATACAACTCGTGTGTAAAATCCATACTGCTATACGGATCGGAGACGTGGCTGACCACTTAAAGGATATTCATGAAGCTGCAGGCTTTCATCAATAAGTGCCTAAGAATAATACTTGAGGACTTGAGGAATAAAACAATGAGGACTTATGGCACTGCACAGGAGAGATCCCAATCCAGGAGCAAATAAAGAAACGGAAATGGAAATGGATTGGCCACGCTCTGAGGAAGGAACCAGGTAGCATCGTAAGAATGGCTCTGGAATGGAACCCACAAGGAAGCAGAAGAGTGGGTCGCCCAAAGATGACCTGGCGCCGTACAGCTCTGCTAGAAATATCCCGGAAGAACATCAGCTGGGACACAATAAAGCAAACAACGGCAAATAAAGTTAGGTGGAGAGCCCTTGTAGAGGCCCTAGGCTCCCGAGAGGAGTAATAAGGAAAACAAAAAAAAAAAGATTCGAGGGTCAAATTTATTATATACCATAAAAAAAAGTCTTATGTGAAAGTAAGAACTGCAGAGAGCTATCAAAGAAATCAAATGTAAATGTAAAAATAATGTAAAAATATGTAAATGTAAGATGTAATGTGTCATGAAAAATGTAGAAATACAATTTCTAGTATTTAGAAAAGTTGACCCTCAATTTAAGAATTTTTGTATATATTGTAGAAAGGGCTTTCTTAATTTTAGGGCGCCTTGCCCTTGGGCTTAGAAAAAAGTCCTACCCTTGCAGAGGGTATTATAATTTTGTCCAAAAGTGTGCAACGCAGTGATCTCCGACCCTATAAAGTACAATATATATTCTTGATCAGGATCACCTCCTCCACCCTCCTCCTCTCACCTTAAATACATGCTTGCTTCATGGACATAATTTACTACAGACCACCTAAAGGCTCTTGGGATTACAGGTAGACGGCGTGCCTTTCCATTTCTCTGACTTTTCTGATATAGAATTCCAATCCTTAACTCATACGTGTTCGTATACGTTGTATACGTCTTCGCTAAGCTCTCCTGCATCTTTCCATCATTCAACTTGGCTATAATTTACCTTAAGCACGAATCACGCTGCTGCTCAACTACCAGCAAGTTTTTTGTCACCTATGTCAAGTCGATGAGAAACCTCTGGTATTTATTTCCTTTTTGTTATCTCTTATTCAGTAACAATCGGTTTTAAGTCCACGTGCGCCATGCGATTTCCCTTGCGGTACTCTACAGTGAAGTCAAATGATTGTAAATGATTGCCCACCATGCCCATATGCCTTTGGTTCGACTTGCTCCCAATGAATTACAATCTGTAAATACTACAAACTTTCGACCGTGAAGGTAATGGCGGAAACTTTTTAGAGCGTTGTATACTGCGAGCGTCTCTAGTTCGTAGGAATGATACCCCGATTCTGGGGACGATGTACATTTGCTAAAAGATTTGATCATTTATGCTTACCGTCTATATTGTGCATGAGAATGGCACCATAGCCACTTGCACTTGCATCTGTATGCAGCTCTATGGTATATTGCGGATCAAAGATCATTAAACACTGATCATAAAATAGTACTGAGATAATCTTTTGACGTATTTCTTCATGCTCTGATTTCCAAACGAAGCTACCATTTTTAGGAGTCAATTGTGATAACGGTTTCATCTGTTCACAGAGCTGCGGGACAAATTTGCGGAAGTACGACGATAAACCTATAAATTCTCTCAATTGTAAAGCTTGAGCTTGTATTTTTCGCGAATTTGGTTTAATATGACCAAGTAGCAAAGATATTCTATTTCAGTTTTCAGAAAAGAGCACTTTTTTATATTAAATCAAAGATTATGAAGTACATAAATGGGGCATCAGAGCCCAAAACGGTCCACTTGTTTTGTCGAGCTTGTTGGTGAGGGGGGAACGCACATGCATACGATTCTATTTATAGAACTCTTTGCATGTATCCGTCAACAAAAATGTGAGGGTTTGTATGTATGTGTGACTGCTCGCATGACGACGTAAAAATGTTTTGGCTTCCAAATTTCAATTTCAATTTCTCGTTTCTTTTTCAATGCGCCAATGTGGTAGTTAGTAGATCAAAAAGTATTTTTAATCGCTGCTGATCGAGACAGGATGATAGCGTAATGCATAGAGTAGTTACTCTAGGTATGTATAAATTTTCTGTGTTCAAATCCTGGTAAGGACTTCGAACTTTTTCTTTCTTTTAAAAATATTATTTTCTTTAATATTTCTTTAATTGTAATATTTTTCTTTAATTTTACAATTGTAAAATTGTTTAATTTTTCATAAAGTCCGGCTAAAAAAATTACAAGAGAGTCCTTTCGGCATTTTATCATCCGACACGTCCGTCACTTGTTTTTACAAGAATTGTAATAGAATGCAATAAAAAATAATAATAATAAAGTCAAAATGAAAAGTAAAAAAAAATATTAATAAAAACAAGAAAGGAAAGCTAACTTCGGGCGGAGCCGAAGTTGATATACCCTTGCAGTTAAAACCGGATATATATCGCAAACATCGGATATAGTTGGCCGATCCTTATGACTACACTATAATAAAACCAACTAACTAAAAAAAAAAATCTAAAAAAAGTCCCAAACTTCTATCTTCAAAAATATGAAAGTTGATATTTCTACCAAATACCATTTCCGATCGTTCAGTTATATGGCAGCTATAGGATGTACTCGGCCGATCCTAATGAAATTTGGTAGGTTGGATCAACTGGCCAAAACTATAATCTGTATTAAGTTTCAGCTTTCTATCTTCAAAAACACGAAAGTTGGGTCATTTCCGATCGTTCAGTTATATGGCAGCTATAAGATATAGTCGGCCGATCCTTATGAAATTTGGCATGTCGTAATAATTTGTAGCTCTCGTGTCAAATTTGAACTCTCTGACTCAAAAAACACCAAAGTTATACCATTTCCGATCAATCAGTTATATGGCAGCTATAGGATAGTCGGCCGATCTCGGCCGTTCCGACTTATATACTGCGTGCAAAGGAAAGAAAGGTGTGTGCAAAGTTTCAAGACAATAGCTTCAAAACTGAGAGACTAGTTTGCGTAGAAACGGACAGACAGACAGACAGACAGACAGACGGACAGACGGACATGCTCATATCAAAACAGGAGGTGATCCTGATCAAGAATATATATACTTTATAGGGTCGGAGATGTCTCCTTCACTGCGTTGCACACTTTTGGACAAAATTATAATACCCTCTGCAAGGGGTAACCGCCCTTGCGGTTAAAACAACCGCCCTCTGATTAAATCGAACCCAGGACCCCAAGATTAAGGAGCGCGCACTATCCATCTAGGTTAGCCTCGAAGTTGATCTAATGATACTTAAAATTGGTTTTAAAGTAAGCGCTAAAATCCATACCAAAAACAGAGCTGAAGAGTAAGGATGGTAAAAGATATTTCTGATCTCTTTACTCTCACATTGGTTCGATTTGAACGTTTCAAATTTTCATCGTTCCAAAGATGTTACGATCTAAAAACAGAATCTGTCTCATCTGCCAGCCGTTTGTCGTGGAACCCGCTCTCAAATGTTTTCATTTTTTGGTCGTGAAGTTGACGCGGCCTGCCAAAATGCCGTAGAACCCGCACTTATAGACATTCTTACAGCGGGTTCCACTACGAACTGAGACAATGTTAAGGTGATATTAATATTTTCGGTTTTTTTTATTGGAGAATAAATTTTGGAGAACACATTAAAAGAATAAAAATATAATATAAATAAAGTTAAAATTTAAAAAAAATGGATGTCCCGAGCCTGATTTGAACTCGTTTAAGGGGTTTTATCCTTTATACCTTTTTTATTTTCAAAAAATCGAAATTTTGTTTATTGCTTTATCTTGAAGAAAAACTCCTTAAGAACATTTTCCCAAATTTTCATAGAGATTGGAGCAGTAGAAAAAAAGTTACAGCGCTCCTAACCGCGCGCCTCATTGCGACCTTGAACTGAACTTGAAACTTGAAAATGACTTTGCGGTGACATCGATTGGCGGAAAACTACTGAACCGGTTTACTTCAAATTTTTTTTAAAATGTTCGTAATGAAATTCTTCTGTGCTTGAACGATCGACTTTTTACGCACAAACTTTTTTTTCGCCGGAACGAATTTTTTAATGAAATTTCTAGAGACCAAAAAGTTCATTTTTAGCTTAAAACGTTCCCGTATGAATAAAAAAAATAAAAATTTTAAAATCGATCGTTCAAGCACAAGGAAATACACTAAACTTATGAAATTTTTTTACTTTTATGGTTTAAGTTGACCTGTTTGACCTGGGGAACTGTCACCGCAAGGCTCTAAAAAAAAAAAGCCTCTAAGGGAAACAGCCACCTCTTAAAAACTATTTAATATTTTTCCACCAAATTTTGCACAAACATTGTTAATAAAGTGTACTATCAAAAAATTAAAACATCCCTGTAATTAAATAATTGCTACATACCTAAAAAAAAAATCCGAACTTTGCTCTTATTCTTCGACAAAGAAGGTATATAACCCCTTATTTTTACGTTTTGAATGTTGAAATTTTATTCTTAAGATTAGCGCACTACTACCAAATTGACAGCTTATTCTAATCGTTTTTTACAAATTTTTTAAAAATACTTAGTCTAAGCGTTGCTTAGGGCAAGAGGTGATTTAATGTTTTTTTATTTTAACTTATTTTTATTTATGATTATGTCGATTATGTATGATTATGTCGAGGGTGACGAAATCGGCTAGGTCAAGGTCCGGTTTGGTAGGTCTTGAGGGTGGTGTCTTTTTACTCTTCTCTTGACTCGATTACTTGAGACAGCGCTCCTAATAGCAGCGGTACCAAGTTTTTTAGCTAGGCTGTTGGGGTGCTCATTTAGACGTTCCATGTATTTCCGAGCAAGTTCCTGGAGCTTGTCTCCGATTTTAGGCACGTTGAGATCTTGTTCGATGTCTCTGGTTCGCATAAACCACGGAGCTCCAGAGATCCTTCGCAGAGTTTTTGCTTGCAAAACCCGGATTTGGTTCAGGTTGGTTTTTGCAGCGATGCCATAAACCTGGAGTCCGTAGAAAAGACTTGGCGCTAGTATAGACTTGTAAATCTGCACATTACATCCAAACGCGAGCTTATTGCGTGGTGTGAGGAGCCAGGACATCCGAGCCACTTTAGTCCTGAAAGAGTCTTGGATACAGGTAATGTGCCTGCCAAAAGTGAGTTTTTTGTCCAAGGTGACACCGAGGTACTTGTATGCAGGAAGGGCTCTGATTGGGTTATCGTTGAGGTTGACTCCTGGGCAGGTACTTCGGCAATTGGTAAAAGTTACATTGGCACATTTGTCTGCATTTACACGAATGTTCCAGTTCGTGGCCCATTGGTGAAATGCGTCCAGATACTCCTGCAATGCAAAAGTGGCTGCCAAGATACTACTGCTTTTGGTCAGGCAATTAGCACGTCTTGTTCGTTCACTTCAGTGATTGGAGTTTTTGTAGGCATATCTGAAGCATATAACCCCTTAACTTTGCACATCATCCAAGCACTCTACCACTCGACTATCCCTCATTAGTTGTCGCGCGAAAAATTTACTCGGTGGAGGAGGATCCAGCGCTGGAACCCGCCATACAAAATTTTTCTTTGTATGCGATGTCCCATCTTTTTATCTGTCCCATCTGTCCCGTCATCCCATTTATTATCTTTGATTAAATGAAAATCCTGCACCCGATAGAGCTTTTAGCATGACTGTCAATCTTTCTAATGCTTCTTCTTTTCACCTCGCTACTATCACTGCACTATAGGCCGGATGACCACTTTTTCTGGCCAAAATTAATGACTTCTAAACGAAACAAAATATTTGGGTTCTGTTTTTATACCCTTGCAGAGGGTATTATAATTTTGTCCAAAAGTGTGCAACGCAGTGAAGGAGACATCTCCGACCCTATAAAGTATATATATTCTTGATCAGGATCACCTCCTGAGTTGATATGAGCATGTCCGTCTGTCCGTCTGTCCGTCTGTCTGTCTGTTTCTACGCGAACTAGTCTCTCAGTTTTAAAGCTATCGACTTGAAACTTTGCACACACCCTTCTTTCCTTTGCACGCAGTATATAAGTCGGAACGTAAATACAGGCAGCTATAGGATATAGTCGGCCGATCCTAATGAAATTTGGTAGGTTGGATCAACTAACCAAAAATAGAACCTATACTAAATTCCACCTTTCTATCTTCAAAAACACGAAAGTTGGGTCATTTCCGATCGTTCAGTTATATGGCAGCTATAGGATATAGTCGGCCGATCCTTATGAAATTTGTCATGTCGTAATGTTTTGCCAAAAAATGCTCTCATGTCGAATTTGAACTCTCTAACTTTAAAAACGTCAAAGTTATACCATTTCCGATCAATCAGTTATATGGCAGCTATAGGATTCGATTCGGGCCGTTCCGACTTATATACTGCGTGCAAAGGAAAGAAGTTTCAAGACGATAGCTTTAAAACTGAAAGACTAGTTCGCGTAGAAACAGACAGACAGACGGACAGACAGACGGACAGACGGACATGCTCATATCAACTCAGGAGGTGATCCTGATCAAGAATATATATACTTTATAGGGTCGGAGATGTCTCCTTCACTGCGTAGAACACTTTTGGACAAAATTACAATACCCTCTGCAAGGGTGTAAAAATAACAAATTATTTAGTTAAGTTAATTTCTTATGTTAAGATTTCCATAATTTTATCAATATCTTCTTCGTCTTTCTCATTTTCGTATGACATATTGGTGCCTATCAGGCTTCCCAAGTGGTCAATTTGCGCTATTGCTGTATGCTGTACAATAAAAGGGCACAATAATGCTTCCCTAATTTGCACAATATAGTTTTCGGATGCACTTGCAAAGTTACGCTTGTTCACTTGCGTGAAGCCACTCATGGCACTTGTGTGCTTCTTTGTTGCAGCGTGAGCTCGCAGATCACTTAGTTTAGCTATAATAGTGGTCTTGCAATAGTTGCAATAAACCCTCTGCAGGTTTGTTTCATCCCTGCGAATCCATGCCTTGAACTCATCACTTTTAAGCCAGACATCGCGGAATTTTTGCTTATATTCTTGCGGAATTTTAGAACTTCAGCTAAGAATTTACGTGCACTTTTTAAATGTATAGAGATGGAAACACAAAGCGAGTTATGACATTTGCATATATCGAGAAAACACATTTTCTGGTTTGTTTGTAAAAAACTATCGTAAAGCTGCAACTTTTTCATATTTTGTACTTAAGTGTTAATACCACAAAAAAAAAAATGGTGAAAAATCCAACTGAATTTCTAAAAAAGCTGTTTAAAATTCCCGCAATTCAAAAATTTTTCCCGCAGTTCGCCTTAAAAAAAAAACCTGTTTTGACGGGAAAAATCCAATGACGAATTTTTTAATGTGAATTTTTTTTAGGCGTCTAAAAAATGAGGCAAGTGCATTGGATACCACTTTCTCCTTTCCATTTTGAAGCGCCTTCATATCCTCCCAAAAATGCACATGCTGCAAAAGTCGCAATAAAAGCTGAGTTCAAGTTCGCTAGCCGTAACACCTTTGTGGCGAATTCGTTGAGAAAAATTGTATAAGTAAGCGAATACCCTCTGCAGTGCTGAAAACGAATTAGCGTACTTAGACTTGTTATATCCACGTACGGAGACTGAATGAGCAGGACCTTGCAAGTAACTCCAGTAACTCCAGACCTCTCAGATGGGACCGCGGTTGGCCACTCCTCTTGGGCTCCTAGGAGAAACGGAGGACCTTGAGACCACAGTTTAATCTCAATAAACTCATTGGGAAGAGCACTACGCAACAGGATGTCTCCCGGGCTTACAGGAAATGGGAACATGCTGCCACTCCATTGCTCTAGTTAGCTTCTGAATAGTCTTAATTGGCGATGGAAATATTAATCGAGAGGGCTCTTCTCGAATCCAAGATATAGCCACAGCATACACGCACCAGCAAAAATACTTCCCAACGTAGACCTTAACTCTTGACCTTAGACCTCAGCTCCCCATAACTCAAGCTTCGACACCGTAACAGTCTTTAAAGGCGCAACTCGGAACTTCGAGCAGAGCTTGCAGATCCTGTGCCATTGGACAGGACATAAACGCTAGAGCTGTAAACAATTCTACTTTTTGAGAATCGATTCTTTTCGATTTAATTATTGAAAAGACCGATTAAATCAATTTAAAATCGAAAACGAAAAATAACATTTTTTCCACGAAAATATTTTCTTGTTTTCATGCATCATACGTCACAGAATCCATGGATCTCCACCTCTGATTTCGATGTAAGCGCCCATCTAGGGAATTCGGCTGCGCACTAGCAAAGCTGCTACAAATCATATTCCAGTCGGAGTGAAGAGCTTGAAGAAGACTTTTATCCCAGGACAACTTCTCACGGCACAGCTTCTGGAGAAAAATCTTCGCCTTTGCAATTACAGGACCGACAAGGCCTGATGGGTCATACAGTCGAGCAAGACCGAACGATGCGCCTAGTAGGCTTTGAGGTTGCCTGAATCCCTACGGGACCTCGCACGCTCTTGGCAATCATTCGGTCCTAATATTGGCCAATTGGGGGGAGAAAAACGGTGACGAAGGCACTGCACAAATACATCCGATGCTTCCGGGCTAAGCCTCGGTTGCTGAAGCACATTATGGCTTATTTTCCGAAGCAAAACCAGGTCTTTGGAGTCACTGGTGTGGATTTTTTTTTGCCTTTTTATTATAAGCTGGAAGTTAGTAATAAAGCTTCAGTTAAATATTACGTCAGCGCTTTCATTTGTTTTGCCACCAAAGCCGTCCACCTGGAAATTGTAAGGGATCTGTCCACAACTTCCTTTCTGCAGGCATTGAAGCGGCTTATATGCACCCTCCGAAGGCCTGAAAATATTTGGTCTGACAACGAAACCAACTTTGTTGGAGCCAAAAACAAGCTAAAGGAGCTGATCCGATTATTTCTAAGCGATGAGCGTCAACGGGCGCTGGTGGAATTTTTCTCTATGGAGTTAATCGAATTGCATTTTATTCGAAGATCAAAGCTCCGCATTTCGGTGGACTGTGGGAAGCGGCTGTTAAAACCACCAAGCTCAATTTTTACCGATGTGTTGGATATTCAGTGTTAAGATTCGAGGAGCTGCGAACGCAGCTGTGCCATATTGGGGCTGGTTCAAACTCACTACCTTTATTGTCTCTTTCAGAGAATCGTCAGACCTTTCAACCCCGGCTCATTTTTTCACTGGTGGTCCGTCATACAGCTTTATCGAGCCCAATGTCACAAAGCTGAACTTCAACCGATTGGACAGTTGGCATCGCGTTCCTTTCCGGCAGCAGTCCTTCTGTTCCCGATGGAAGGGAGAGTACCTAAACCTAAGAACCTACCTCCGATGAAATGGCCGCTTGCGAGAATAATGAATTTAATCCCTGGTCGAAATTGAGTCTTTCGAGTGTTGATTAAAACCTCACCTGGGGCTACTAATCGAGCAGTATCTAAGCTGTGCTTGTTGCTCTTTTAGGATGAAGTTTGAGTACATGCCCCAACTGGGGGGAGGATTTCGGGTCAGGCAGCAAAAAGCTGTTAGGCTTAATTTTATAATTAATTAATAATGTACGCATTGTTAGTCGCAAGCATTTCAAGCTAGCGAGCATCCGCTCAGCCTATTATCTAAGGAGGGCGTATTCTCGTTCGTTATCTCTTTGAGCTCGCACCCTAAATTGGCGTTCTTGTGTATATTCCTAATTTCATATGCGGCCAAATAAAGATTTTAATAACGTTACAAATTTAAGTAAATTTTAACTTTTTATATACAGTCATAAATAAAAATAAGTGAGTCACCTATAAATCAAAAATCATGCGAATTGGATAATTTTTAGAGGATTCATATTCTTTCTATTGTGCTTCCCTACTGAATCGGTAGTATGGTCGAAGGTGGTAGATGAGGGGCTCAGATGGTTTTCCCCAAAGCGCAAAAGTATGCAACAAAAATTTGTTGCTGAGAATCCACACCGTTAAAGTTTAAGCTTTAAAGCAGAGGTCGGCACGGCCCTATCTCGGGGGCATAGGAAATTTCTCTGCCCGAGCTCTGCCACACACACACAGTACAAATGTGTGAAACGTCATGCTCACAGCCTACTTTCTGCTATTCGTTACTAACACTAATGCGGTAAAATCATATCAATGTATTGGGGTGCCGATCACTGCTTTAAAGTTAGTTAACGTGAATGGGATACAGCTAATGGCTTATGGATTTGTATCGAAGAGCTTTTAATTTTTGCACCGCCCCAACAAATTGCATATTTTTGTAGCGCCAATACAGCAATGTTCTCTTGAAAAGTTTTGATACCAAAGTATTTATATAGCTAATTTATATCCGTTAAATAAAATTCAAGCAGATTTTTAGGTGTTTAAAATATATACCAATTTTCATACTAAAGTGTTAAAGTTTTAAGCGTGAGGATCCCGAATACTATAAAATATAGAAAAAATCGATTTAAAACTATCCGATTTGAACTCCTATGGGATCCACGCAGCTCAAGTCTATGTAAAAATTTTGAATGGTGTCAACTTTCTCAGTAATCTCGTAGCGCAGTTCACACAAGTTTCGGCGGGTAAAAAAGTTTTGATGCCAAACTATTCCATTGCCGATCCTTACTTGCAAATCAAAATTAAGCTCAATCGGACAATCCTTGGAGCTTCATTGGAGGGACAAATTAAGCGCAACTTTTGGAGCAGTTGCAGACTTTTTGTTCTGCTTCCCTACTGAATTGACTCAACTTTTTTGCTTCAAACATAGGCAGGCTCCGGTGTTTACTTTTTGAAGTGAATTACTTTTTTCTGACTTTTTTCCTCCCGTGTTCAATTTTTCAAATTTTGTTTTTAGGGTTTTTTTTATCGATCTTGGCAGATTTGTGTGCTGCTTTGATGCTGAAAACACGGTGGGGCAATGAAACTAACTATGTTGAATAATTCAGGTGGTCTAATTTTACACTTTCACAGAAGTACACGCATGGTATACCGTCCAGTAACCAGCGCCAGTTTACACAACTTTTGTAAAAATGTTTTGATGCTTAACTACATATTACATTGCCTATTCTTTCCTGCAAAATATAATTAAGCTTAATCGGAAAATTTTTAGACGACTTTTAATTCTGCTTCCCTACTGAATTGCTTCAGTATTTTTTCCGAGCCGAAAAGCATGTTACAAAAATTTTTTGCAGAGAGGGCATACCTTTCAACTTAAGCTAAAATGTAGGTGGAAGATAAGAGTATCGGGTATAATATGGTCGGGAAACTCGACTAAAGCCGTTCTTTCTTGTGAGAGTTAGAAAATTTACATTTTCTATGAATTCAATTTTTGATCTATTAACTCGTTCTACCAAATTTAATAAGGGTCGGCCGACTGTTTCCCATTAATCCCATATAACTTGTGAGGTGAGGACTTCCTAACGATTCTTCTTTAGATCCAATCTATTTCCGCTACTATAAGATCGTTACAATATTGGGTAGATTGGATCTAAAGAAGAATCATTAGGAAGTCCTCACCTCACAAGTTATATGGGATTAATGGGAAACAGTCGGCCGACCCTTATTAAATTTGGTAGAACGAGTTAATAGATCAAAAATCCTATAGCTACTTTAAGACTGAACGATCGGAAATGACCCAACTTTGGTATTTTTTAAGATATAAGCTTGGTTTTTTTATATTTGGTATTCTTAGGAAGTGGTTTTTTAATGAAATTTTCAAAAAGATCGCTTAAGATTATTCAATATATGCAATGTATAGCCGATCTTAACTGCAAAGGTATATTATTTTCGGCTTCGCCCGAAGCTAGCTTTCCTGTCTTGTTTCAACATTTTGCTTCAATTTAAAAGCTTGTGTCGGAAACATGTAAATACATGGTACAAAATACAAATTTCAGTATCATTTTTAAAAGAAACACAATTTAATAAAAAAACGTGTGAAGTAAGTAATTAAGGTGGAATCATGAAATTGAAAAGAGGAGATGGGGGTACGATTGTTGCAACTCTACTTTAAAAAGTTTTGCCGAAAAGCTTGTGGACATGACATTCAGACCCTCTAAAAAAGGAAAGCTAATTTCTGGCGGAGCCAAATTTAATATACATAGCATTGTAG
Source organism: Drosophila bipectinata (assembly GCF_030179905.1). NCBI lineage: Eukaryota > Metazoa > Arthropoda > Insecta > Diptera > Drosophilidae > Drosophila > Drosophila bipectinata. The sequence goes on along the minus strand of NC_091740.1, from coordinate 12,248,142 downwards.
TTTAGATCGGATATAGTTGGCCTAACATAAGATATAGTTGGCTTTTTTTTTGAGAATTTCATTACCGATCGTTTAGTCGTAAAGGAGCTATAGGATATAGTAGGTCGATACAGTGGTAAAAAAACTGCAGGCCCAGAAGAAAAAGTTTCAATACATTTATACCAATTGCTTCGACTGTGAGCGACTTTCCAAAATGAGAATTTGGTTCTGCTTCCGAAAATAACACGAACCGCAGTCGAAGCATAAGCACTAATTTCAAAACAGCTGCCGCTGCCGAAAATTTTCATTTTTCTGCCTCCTGCTTCGCTTCGGCTTTTAATTATGGGAGTTAGTCAAAGCAAAGATTATAAAGTACATACATCAGTGCTTCCAGATTTTGAAAGATAAAATAAGCTAGATTGAAGAAAAATAAGCTAGAATAAGCTACAAATAAGCTAACCACTATTATAAAAGAGAAATTTTCATAAACTTCATCATTAGAGTCCATATATTTGGCGGATGATTGAACTAAAGCGAGGTATTTCGTTGGAAGTTGGTAGTCATGACAACATTGCGATGACGTCGCAGTCAATATCTATAACATTAAAATAAAAATACTTAGTATATTTTAAATAATTTAAAATTTCAAAAACAAACCTTATTATTAATATTGCGTGCAAGCTTTTAAAACACATTTTGTTGCGCAACTTTGTTTTTACGATGTTCATTTGGCTGAATGCCCTCTCAACCGCAGCATTCGACCGTGGCAGTGAAGCAATATGCAAAGCAAATAACGCCAGTTGCTCAAAAGCTTTGTTTTGGCCAGCATCCTTGTTCAACAAAACTCTATAGTCTGTTCCTTTTTTCCCCAATTAATTAGTTGTATTTTTCCAAAATATCAATTTTATTTGTAGAACTTCAATGTTATAAGGAATGACTTTTGTCCAAATTATCGATAAAAATTACCAAAAATAATAATACAATCGAAAAACAAAACATGTTTTGTTATACATTTCTTAAGCCGAAATTAGCTAAATGAAATTTCAAACGTGCCAGATTTTAAGCTATATGCATTTCAAGTATTTTTCAAGCTAGTTCATTTTAAAGATATGCTAAATCTAGCTTGAAATAAGCTAAAATGGCAACAATGACATACATAGATGGGACATAGATTTACAAACAAAAATTTTCTATGACTGAAAGGAGCGGGTTCCACAGGGCGATAAGTAAAGTTTAAGAAATTTTTCGCGTGACAACAAATGATGGATCAAATCAGGCTCGGGGCAAACACATTTTTTTTATTTTTTTAAAAATTGTTTGCCAAAATTTGTAATCCAAGAAAGAAATACAAAATTTTAAAATCACCTTAAAATTGCCTCAGTTCGCAGTAGAACCCGCTGTAAGAATCTCTATAAGTGCGGGTCACGGTATTTTGGCAGGCGCATCGTGGAACCCGCTGTAAAAATTAAAGCATTTGAGAGCGGGTTCCACGACAAACGGCTAGCAGATGAGAGAGGGAATGAGGGAATTTCATTTTTAGAACGTAACACCTTTGGAACGATGAAAGTTTAAAACGAACAAATCGAAATATCTTCTACTATCTTTACTCTTAAGCTCTGTTTTTGGTATAGATTCTCGCGCTTACTTTAAAACCAATTTGAAGTTTCATTAAATCAAATTGGAGGGTAGCCTAGATGGAAAGCGCGCTCTCTCCTTGGGTGGGTGTACATGTACAGAGTTCTTAAAATAAAATCGTATGAATGTGCGTTTTAAATACCTTTTTACTTTGCTTATATTTATTGTTCACTATATATGTCGGGTCAGGCAGCAGCGGTGTAATTTTAATGTTTAAATATGTTAGCGTAATGTTTGGTAATGTTTATTTATGGCTTAAGTTTATACAAAAGCTTAGTTGATCGCAAGCCGACTCTCTCTCGGCCGCTCGATTCAACGGGCTTTCTATAGAGAGTTTTAGCTCGCAGTGTCTAGGTCGGGCCGCCCTCTCCATTATTCGAGAGCTTTAGCTTCGCAGTGACCAGTCGGGCCGCCCTCTCTGTATTTGACTTTAGTCTCTGCATGCACCATAAGCTGGTCTATCAGATGATCATCCGGCTTCATCTGCAGGCAGAAATAAACATTTATAACGTTCATACTAAATTTAAATTCGTCTTTTATTTACGGCATTGAAAACGCTCAATGACCAAACATTGGTGACCCCGACGTGATTTAGTTAATATAATTAACAATTTAAAAAAACTATTGAGCCGCGAAAAAACATTTAAAAAAACATACATATTTACGTTCCACAAAGCAAGTGCATTCGCCCGCGCATAGACTTCATATATATATACGTTCCACAATTCCGCTACGGTTCTGAGCGCACAGTGGGACAAGTCGTATTCGTCGCGGGCAAATAAATTTGGAGAAAAAAAAAAAAATTTTGGCGCCGGAATTATTTACTTCGGGTTGGTCGGAACTTAATAAATCAACCATGAACTCCAGCGGCGCAGACACAGGAGCACCCACTCCAACCCGTAGTGCTGTTCTAAAGTGCAAGGCCCTGGGTATTCTCCAGGACTTGCAGAGGATCCAAAGAGCTCTTCAGCCTGTTTCCAAGGTGGACGATGCCATGCTCAACGTGCGTCATGGTCAGATAGCCGCCATGTTCAGCGACTTCAAGGCCATCCACGGGGAGCTTGAGGATTTGGACATTTCGCAGATCAGTAGTGAGCTCCGATGGACTGTCTCGGAGCTGGTAGTGACAATGCAGGCCGAAATTGAGCACGAGACGACCCTTCGCTCTTCCCGAATTGCTGCCCACTCCACCCTAGCTAGGTCAGGGGTCAGGTCATAGGTTTCAAGCTTTGCCTCCCTTGCCTCTTCCTATCTTCAGCGGTGGATACTCTGAATGGCCTGAGTTTTACTTGATTTTCTGTACAATCGTCGGCGGTAATCCGAGCATCAGTAAGGTGGAAAAGCTGCAAAGGTTGCGATCTTGCCTTCGGGAGTCCGCTTTCGAAGCAGTTCGCTCCTTGGAAGTCTCCGATGAGAATTATGATGTCGCGCTGAATTTGTTGGATAAACGATTTAATAGCCGTCGTTTAATATTTCAGCCTCATGTGAACGAGATTCTTGGCCTCACTCTAGTGAAAGGTGATTCAATAACAGGTCTTCGAGGGTTATCCGATAAATTCAATGCCCATATGAGAACTTTGAAGAATTTGGGTTCGACGAATGAGATAGCCGGCTGCATCATTGTCCAGGTGCTTCTTCAACGGTTGGACCCAGCTACCCAGGTTAAGTGGGAGGAGAGTCTAAATTCTTCAAGTTCCGACCCCATCCCTACTTGGGAGTCGCTGGCAGAGTTTCTGGAGCAGCGATGCAGGACTTTGGAGGCTATGGATGTGGCCGCTGGGCAGAGCTATGGAGCGGATCCCTCTTCGGGTTGGAGTGCTTCGCTGGGAGCTGATTAAGCTGTACCTCGCCCCTTACGAATATAGTTGGAGTACAGGCCCCAACGGAGGGGGGAATGTCGGGTCAGGCAGCAGCGGTGTAATTTTAATGTTTAAATATGTTAGCGTAATGTTTGGTAATGTTTATTTATGGCTTAAGTTTATACAAAAGCTTAGTTGATCGTAAGCCGACTCTCTCTCGGCCGCTCGATTCAACGGGCTTTCTATAGAGAGTTTTAGCTGGCAGTGTCTAGGTCGGGCCGCCCTCTCCATTATTCGAGAGCTTTAGCTTCGCAGTGACCAGTCGGGCCGCCCTCTCTGTATTTGACTTTAGTCTCTGCATGCACCATAAGCTGGTCTATCAGATGATCATCCGGCTTCATCTGCAGGCAGAAATAAACATTTATAACGTTCATACTAAATTTAAATTCGTCTTTTATTTACGGCATTGAAAACGCTCAATGACCAAACAACATACTTATATTTAAAACTAAAAAGATGATCGGGAGATGAATGCGGCAAAGACTCTGTAGTGGCGGCGGACGAAGCTGACGAAGCTGATAGATGAGAGAGTGTGTCTCTTTGAGATTTACGTAATATCGATACTCGCGTGAGTTATCGAGTTTGGTCAAGAAAGAAAAGTGAAAAGGGTTGCCACAGTACCCCCCTCCTTGAGTTCCAGTTGGGAAAGATACTTTGCTGGGAATCTGATCCGTCGTCCTTATCTTGACACTTTCTCGGGTGTAGTGGGGTTCAAAACCGCAGACCCTGTGCTTACTAGTGCCACCTAGCGGGTGGTAAATTGGCAACATTAGACGTAGGGATTAGGCAGGACTGCATTTGCTTTAGCGTTTTAGGAGTAGCAGAAGTCTAGCCCTGGCAGTAAGCCATCTTGTAGAAACTGAGATCTAGAATCTGGTGCTTTTTTTTGGAATCAGACTCTGGACCGGCACGGATGTACGTCAGATCCAGATCCATCCACAAATTTTTGGTTGAAGCTATCGCCGAGTAACCCCAGCTTTGGAGCGAAGGAGGCGAGCATAGGAACGCTAATTCCTGCCCCAAGAGGGCAGCTAAATTACCCATACCGACCAGAACCAGAACTCCGCCAGTCAACATTATCTACGCCCAGCCCAACATCCCAGCCCAGCCCATATCAGCATCAATTGGTTTGCGGTGTTGTTTTCATAGGGAGATAGTCAGACACAAGAAAAAGAGCAGACGAAAACTCGAGTCTGGTTTAGTCTGCGCGTTGCTGATAGACAGCTAAGAATTCCGTGCGATTAGCTCCCAAACAAATACCCGAAATTAGGGAACGTCGCGATGATGGCAAAGGTGTCGTCCATGTCATGTGTCATCAAAACCACATGAAGTCTTTAGTTAATCTAAATATAAAGTATAATCTAAAAACCTAGTTTAGCAGATTTAAAATCGGTACAAAGTTAAAATCGGTTAAAAAAAAAATAAGGTTAAAACCACAAGCTAAAATTGTGTAAAAATATACAAATTTAAAAAAAAAAGGAAAAAAAAGAAAAAAAGGAATAGATCAAAAACGGGTGTGATGTAAATTAGAAAAGATGATGATTAGAAACGAGTAAGAAGTTGAATTAGAAAGAGGGCGAAAATGAATAAAAACGCCGATAAGACAAATTCGGTTAAGTCTCGATGTGGGTGTGTGTGCTGAAAAATTTTAGTCTTCGCGAGTCGCTTTGGACTTGCATTTATTTACAGACTTCTTACGACACCTCCGATATTTGGAAGCGCTTTCAACGGTGGAGTATATCAGGTGAGCTAAGTCTACCCAATATTTACCTTTTTCGTCTGCATATGCATGTCATCTCGATTCAAAACCGAAATTTGAAATCAATTGAAATGAAATGAAAAGAAAGCGTTGAAAATAAAGTTAACTTGTTAGGCACTATTAAAGAAAAAAAAAAAAGAAGATAAAATTAAAAATAAAAAGAACATACATACGTTTGATTTAAAATATTTGCATTTAATAATAAATATTACACTTAATAACATATAAATATATAAATAATACGTTAAGAAATCCTTCCTAAATGCGAATACAAATTATTAGCATTGGTTCTAAGTAATATAAGTTTGTAAAACAGTAGTTATTAAGAAATGAAGTAATCTTTTAGACTTTAACTCAAGAAAACAAAAGTAAACAAAACGAGATGTACATCTTTATGTTTCATAAATACGCCATTATAATGAAAGAGTAGAAAACCCTGTTGTAACTCCATGCCGATCACAGAGCCGTCGTAGGGTCATAAACTCAAAGGGGCCTGTTGCAGGATCGTTGGGAAAACGCACTGGCCATGGTAGGGTGGGCTGAAGACACCCCTTTTTACATCTCGGGGTGCGCAAAGTGAGAGTACTATCCTAGTTCTTGTCCATCCGTTTGTTAAGCTATCTCTTGTCCGGCCGAAATTGGCTCGTTTTTGCACGCAAATAAAACTGATTTATCTCAGATAACTATGAGCACCTGTAGGCTATAACCGCTGAAGAACACCACTCCATTCGCTGACGAGCGAGAGCCGGAATTTAATGCGTGCCGTGTTATTAGCTTCCAAAGAACACCAGCTCTATGTTGTTCGTTACACGGGTGTCTGAGCAGTTGGCACTGTCGTCTGCTACTATGTTGGAGGCGGTACGTCTTTGAAGATGTAAGCTGGTTTAAGTCGATCGATGGAAACCTTGTTGTCCTTTGCGTGGCCCTCGAGTGTAAAATATATGTCGTGTCTTGTTACCACTTCGAAAGGACCCTCGTAGTTTGCTGCCAACGGGGTTTTTACTCGATCCACTCGGACGAAGACGTGGGTACAATGGTTTAGGTCCGGGTGCACAAATTGTTGCGGTGTATGATGGTGCACTGGCTTAGTGGTTGGCAGTTGAGACATGGTTTTTTGAAGAGCCTCAGTGAACTCGGACTCGGTGTGTTTTTGTGTGCTCGGTGCAAAAAATCCGCCTGGCACCCGTAGTGTGGTGCCATAAACCATTTCAGCAGGGCTCAGACCGATGTCGCTCTTGATTGTTGTGCGTAGGCCGAGTAGGATTAGATGCAGGGAACTGCTCCAGTTGATTGGATCGACGCATTTTAAAGCAGCTTTTAACGTTCTGTGCCAGCGTTCGATCATACCATTGGCTTGCGGGTGGTACGCCGTCGTCCGCAGGTGCTTAAAATCACAAATTTTGGAAAGCTCTTGGAATAATGTAGACTCGAATTGTCGACCCAGAGCGGTTGTGATTTGGAGAGGAATACCGTACTGAGCGAACCAGCCCGATATCAGTGCGTTGGCTACAGATTGTGCTGTGATGTCTACTAAAGGAATTGTTGCGGGCCATCTTGAGAAACGATCGATACACGTGAGGTAGTATCGGTATCCGTTCGATGAAGGCAGAGGGCCGACTATGTCGATATTTATGTGTTCGAAAAGGGGCATCGCTGGCGGTGTACTCTCCTAGTGGCGATTTGGTGTTACGTTGGATTTTGACCTTCTGGCACGGGATGCAAGAGCGAACGATTTTAGCGACATCCTTCGCCATGCGGGGCCAAACGTAGTGTTTGCTGACCAACTTGTTCGTTACCCTAACTCCTTGATGGCTCAGCGAATAAAGAGCTTCAACCATGGTTTGGCGTTGGCATCTGGGCACACACGGAACTTCTGGTTATTGGCGACGTGGCAGTACAATTGCTTGTTGGAGCCTGAAAGAGACAATTTTTTTAGTGAAATTGTATTTTCGACTACAGAATGTGAAGCGATTGTAGTTCCTCATCGTTTTCCTGTTCCAGTGCCATCTCGTCGAAGTTTATGTGTTTGATGGCATCGATGCGTGAGAGAAGATCAGCCACGTTGTTTTCTTCTCCAGAGATGTGCCGGATATCGGTGCTGGATATCCAGTTGCCGAGGGCGTCGAGGTGATGCTTTCTCGCTGTTAAGCGGCTTTTGGTCGGTGAAAATGACGAAATTTCTGCCCTTCAGTGCGTACTTGAAGTGCAAAATGGCCTGATAGATGGCAGTCAGTTCTCTATCGTAGGGGCTGTACTTCTTTTGCGTCGATGTTAATTTCCTGGAGAAGAATCCCAGTGGTTGTGTCTGCCCGTTGATGATCTGATGTGCTACGGCACCCATAGCGTCGGTGGTTAGTGGTAATTGTGAGTTTAGTGCCATGTAGTTCAACAACGTAGCGTTTGCAAGCTCGTTCTTGCAGGTGATGAATGCGTAGTCGGCTTTTGTAGACCAGAGTATCGGGGTTTTGTCGTTTTTTTCATTGCCTTGGATCAGCGTCTGGAGTATGTGCTGGTTCTCGGCTGCTCGTGGGATAAACGGCCTATAGAAATTAATCATACCCAGAAACTTTTTTAGGTCTTTAGCGATAAGCGGGTTTTTAAAGTGCCGTATGGCTTCCACTTTGGCTTCGGATGGTTTTAAGCCGTGCTGACTGATGTCGTGTCCCAGGAATGTTAGTTGTGTCTTACTGAATTGGCACTTCTCAAAGTTTACGGTGAGATGTGCCTTTCGAAGGCGGTCGATGATCGTGCGAAGGTGCGTCTCGTGCTGCACCTCGGATTCTGAAGCGATCAGAATGTCGTCGATGTATGCAAAAACGAAGTCGAGGCCTTGTATGACGTCGTTTATGTTGAAAAGTTTGCGCTGCGTTGCGCAGACCGAACATCATGAACAAAAATTCGAATAGCCCAAAAAGCGTGATAATTGCTGTTTTGGGAATATCTTGTGATTCGACAGGAATCTGGTAATATGCTTTTTGCAGGTCGATTTTCGAAAATATCTTCTTACCGTATAAGATCCAGTATGTACGGAATAGGATATCGATCCGGCACTGTTACGTTGTTCAGTGCTCGGTAGTCGCCGCACGGTCGCCACCAGTTGCTATTTGAGGGACGGCATATTCCTTTCTCGATGAGGTAGGAGAACTCGGATGGTGCAGCTTTGAGTTTGTCGGGCGCTAGTCGTCGGGCGCGGGCGTGAGAAGACCGTTGGTCGAGATGAAGTGTGTTACTTCGGACTTGGCTGGCAGCCGGTTCGAGTTGATCGTTGCGAGATCGCGATATTCGTGAAGCAATGTAGCATATTGGTTACTCGTGTCGTAGGATAAAACCAGCAGCTTAGCCCGATCGATGAGTTTGCGTCGTTTCATATCGACGAGAAAGTCAAAATGTTGAAGAAAGTCGGATCCGATGATAGCGCAGTTGACGTCAGCTCTCACGAACGTCCACACGAAGTTTCGTCGCAATCCCAGTGACAATGCTATGCGTTTTTCTCCATAGGTTTGTATTTTCGTGCCATTGGCGGCAAAAAGAAGCTTTGGAGTGCGCATAGTTTTTGCGTTTTTGCAGGGTGGCATCATTGAAATGTCGGCGCCGGTATCGATGAGGAACTGTGTTTTGAAGGAATTGTCGTTGATGGCGAGGCGGGCAATTGTGTTGTGGTCTTTTTCGAATTGGCGGTGTTGCCAAATTTGCTGTGTTACCAACACATGTCTCCAGCTATGAAGCTGTTGCGATCCGTTCGCAAGCTGTTCTTGCGAAAACGGTTTCTGAACAGCGCGTCAATTTGTTGTTCGATGCGGTCTAGACGATCGCCAAAAACGTCGCTGCTGGTTGGCGCCAACTTGGCGTCGACGGTGCGTACCTGATACAAAAATCACCGACTTTCATCACTTTATCAGCCAACTTAGCTAAGTTTGCTAGGCTTGCGTCCGATGCTTGCAAGATCGCTTGCACTTGTGTTAGTAAGCGCTGCAGCCACAATGCTTTCAAGAAAGATTCTTGAACTTTGTTTGCGGCGAGTGCGTTTAACTCGTTGAGCAGTTGCGTGGGGCGCTTGTCACCAAGGTCGGTTTCCGATATTAACTTCTGGATTTTCTTTTGTTCGCTTTCGCAGAAGCGTTCCAGAATGCACGATTTCAAATTTTCGTACTTGCCTGTGCGTGGTTGGTTGACGATGGCGTCGGCGATTCGGGACAACACCGGTTTTTCAATTGACGCAAGGATTGTACCGTGAAAAACTTCGGCGTCGTCTTGTGGGGTGTCGTTGTTTGCCATTGTAAGCACCAGTACTCGCGTGTATATAGTGATCACGTCGGGGTCACCAATTTACTTTGCTTATATTTATTGTTCACTATATACTTATATTTAAAACTAAAAAGATGATCGGGAGATGAATGCGGCAAAGACTCAGTAGTGGCGGCGGACGAATCTGATAGATGAGAGATTGTGTCTCCTTGAGATGTACTCCCGTAATATCGATACTCGCGTGAGGGTTGCCACACCTTCACCAATACTTTCCATTTTACTTTTATTAAAATAGTAAAGTAAAGCTTTCCCAATTAAGGTTTAAAATTTGCTGGGCAGCAATAATAAATATTATTCTATAGCTGTGTTGCTCATCCCATTGCTGTCGCTGCTCATTTGTTTTTGCAAATGCTCATGCATACGGAGTTGTGTGCGACTGCTCACGCCATAAGGTTCCGTTGCTCACGCCATAAGCTTCGTTGATCCCAGCATAGGCAAAGGGCAAATACAATAAAAATTTGTCGTGTTTTCCCTATTCTCCTCAATCGTGCTAATCCGAATGCATTTTGTTGTTTCACAAAACTTTTTACTGCAAGAAATTCATTTTTGTTTGTGTTTCTGCCAAAATACTCGACCTGAAGCGATGAATATGTTCTTCGCAGAGCATTTTTTTTTTTAAGTAGGAAGCTCTGCATTATTTGTCATAGTATGTATAATAATGAGCAGTTGTAAAAAATGTAGTGCCTTTTTATAATTGCTATAATAAAATGTATTTTTTATTCTATTCATATTTTTAAACCCCTTGTGAATGTTACTATAATTTTATTTTTCAGTGCACCCACATGGATGGGAAAAAAATTCTCGCACCAATGTATTAATGATTTTTCGCATTGGTATGGGAGTTTGCTCTCCCATATGCAGAGCTTGGGCACCCCTGTCCAGGAACACAATTTGTTGTTGTGTTCTTTCAAAAATATTGAACCAATAAATTATAATGTACAGTGTTCTACATTGTTTTTACTTCTATTTAATTGACCAACAATTGTGCTTTTCTAAATATTTACCGTTATATAAATGTCAAAAATAGCCCAAAGCAGTTTACCATAACATTGGCACCCACTGTCAACGGGAGTCCACGGGTGACGAGTCGCATGTTATAACGTGCGTGTGAACACACTATAATATGTAGTCGAGGAATTAAAAATTCTGTGTGCGTTTGATCTGAATGAATGATATACCAAGTGAAAGGTATTGCTTTAATTATATAATTTTTGTCGAAAAATTTGCCAAAAGTCAGTTTGGCAGAAATTTGCGCAAAAATATACGGAATTTTGATTCAATAAATTGGGTCTAGTGCAGTGGTCGGCACCCAATATATTGATAAAATTTTAATACGTAAGTATTAATAGAGAATAGCTGAAAGTAAGCTGAGAGCATGACGTTTGATACGTTTTATACTGTGTGTGAGCGGCAGAGCTCGGGCAAAGAAATTTCTTATGCCCCTGGAATAGGGCGCTGCCGACCACTGGTCTAGTGGGACATTGGAGTCTTCAGACGAACTACTTTTCTTTATTGGGGACCTCAGACACATTAACCGTACTCCAGTATCGGACGGACCAAAGAAATAAATAATGTTTTGGTTATGTATGGGTCATTAAATGTAGAGGTCGTTAAATTCTTTTGACCACCATTTAATGAAACCAAGGACACCGGAAAATTTAAGTTTAGAGTCTATTAGGACACCGAGATCATGCAAAGGGCGAGAATAATAATAATCCGTAAAGTACCGAATAATTTTCTAAGCACCATTTTTGAACATTTTCAAAATTGGTTTGAAGATTTCATTGGGCAAGAGTACTGAAGACAAGTACTGAGGCTTAACATCATCTGCATACATAAGAACTAGAGTGTTCGTTAAATCAGGGGGCAAGTCAATAACGAAAAGAACAACGAGCCAAGATGACTTTCTTGAGAGACGCCAGATGTAGCACAGACCTCACGGGAATGTATATTTTGAAAAAAGACTCTTTGGCTTCTTCCATCTAAGTAGCTGGAAATCTTGGACGTTAAAAGGTCTGTAAAAAATCCAAGCATATTCAGTTTAATCAACAGGAATAAGTGATTGACTGAATCAAATGCTTTGCTAAATTCTGTGTACATAACTTCAGCTTGAAAACCCTTTCGAACCCTTTCAAAGCATTCTATGACAACGGATGTCAACTTCAAAAAATTAGTGGTGGTGAAATGCCGCTTTATGATGTCGTGCTGATATGGAGAGATGATCGAAGAGAAAAGGTGTTGCAAATAAGGAGTAATTAATTTACTGATGTACTCCATACTGGAGTATCGCACGGACCAAAGAAATAAATAAGGTTTGTTTTCAATATTTTTGGAATTACCGACAAATAAGAGATGCCTCTGTAGTTGGCAGCATTGGACTTTTTCCATTTTTAATGTCAGGGAGTTATGCAAGGTTCCTTTCAGTTAAGTGAAAAAATCGAAGTTTCTAAAGAGAAGTTAAGAAGTCTATGAAGAGGTTTGCACAGAGCCCTGGAACAGTACTTAAGCACACAGCCTGGTACTCCATCGGGGCCTGGCGAATAAACGGGTTTGACTTTTAGAAGATCTGATACTAAGCTATTCTCGTAGAAAAATGAACAGAAACTAAGATTGGCGGATTGAATGTTTTATGCGAAAGGCTGATATGTCGTTTTAGGCGCAAAATAAGTAATTTGCGAATGGAATGGCAGGGGCCTGATTAGAGGTCGCAGATGAATTTTAAAACGTAAGCAGAGGTGTAAAATATACATTTTTACGCTTAATGCTTACAAAGTTATAAAACTGCTGAAAACTGTTTCTGAGTGAATTGTATCCGGCAGTGGCGAAAATAATTCCTGTAACACTCAGCGTTATGCAAGGTAAAATTTGACAAAGATAGTAGATATCTTGAAAACTCTATACTACTGCAGGTTTTTTTATATTTAGGTAAGAGTCTGTTTTTAATATATTTTTAATTCATTAGGCTTCTTGTAAACCAAAGAGGATTTGTAGAAGGGGACGGATATTTCCATGGCACACATGAGTCAAAAAATTTATTTAAGGTATGGTAAAATTTTTTTAAGGTGACATTTACATCGGTGCATGCCAGAATATCGGCCCAATCAAATGTATCCATAAGGCTATTAAGTTTATAAAAATCAGCATTACGGAAACAGCGAATCTTATTTGCCACGCATGGAAACATCTGATCGATACCAGGAATAGTTTCGATAGAGACCTCCAGGGTGGGGTGATATAGATCCTCTGGGGTTGAAAGGGGAAAAGCTCTGGAGAGAACAGTACCATCAGGATCAGATACAAAGCATAAGTCTAAAAGCCGACCTAGCGAATTTCTAACATGGTTAATGTGGCCTAGGGACATGTCAAACATGCCCGCGGTGAAGTCATGGTGCGTAATAAGTGGCAAAGATGGTGAGCTCTTACTTTAATTCGGGGATATTAAAGTCGCCCACCGCTACGAGCTGGTCACGATCAGTCATAAGATTAAAAACGTACCGAATAGCGGACAAATGCTGCAATATGTGGGCGGCTCGGACGAAGTCGGTATATACGAACATTTAATGTATAAAGATTTGACGGACAGAGTGATTTTAATGCGAATAAATTCTATGTCACCAAACTCTTGTGATTTCACCTCTTCAGAAGCAAGAGTAGATTCTACCGAAATGAGGACTCCACCCCCCCTTCGCTGAGGTCGATCCCGGTCTAAAAGTGGTGTACTTACTTGGAAAAACTTCGGAGCTAAAGATCTCCGGCTTTAACCAAGTTTCTGTAAAGGCTATAATATGAGCCGACCTAGCGATGCAAAGGAAGAACTATCAGAATGTAGTTTAGGGAGTTTGCTACGGAGCCCCCTAGTGTTCTGATAGGTAAGTGTTAGTGACGATACTAGTTTTTTTGGGTTAGTGGACGAAGAAGAGGTGGAAGGTTGGTCAGTGGTTCCGGTATGGGGAAGTCTCACTCCCACTGGTTTTAAATCTTTTAACTTTGCAGTACTAGGCCGATGTTCTTGGACGAAAATGTTTTCTGGCCAAAAACTGGTTGAACAAATCGTCTAGAACATCATCGGGGGCACTCGAATATCGAAAGATGACGTGCGCCTTATATATGTATATTTAAATTTATGTATGTCCTCCACCTCTATATCGGCTTTAGTTTTGGCTTTGATACAAGCCAAGATATCAATCTGTGAAGTATCAGGGGCAAGCCGAGAAATAAATATATGTTTCTATGGAGGAATCACCTGTAAGGGTTTTGGTGTCGCAGGTACGAGAACTGCAGCATCAGTCGGTACTGGTGGTCCGGACTGTGGAGTACCCTGGGTGACTCTAATGGGGGTTTCGTTCACTAGGACCTGTGGCATCACTTGAAGGGATGCCATGGCGGACATATCAGACAATTGCTCATTTTCCCTGAGAAATAAGGACGAATTTTTCTCAGTTCTAGCCCTTGGGGTGGCCAGAGATATGAGCGGCTGCATTAATGTCGGCTGAGCCGGCTGAGGCGGATCAGAAACAACGGATTTCTTACGCTTAGGGGACCCATTAAGCCACTAAACTGAGAGTCAAGCGCACAGAGCTGGTCATTGATTTTACGAAAACCAGTGATCAGCTCTTTAAATTCATTTTTGGTCTGTCTCAAGAACATCCTCATTTCGCCTTGCACAGCACGACAATTTTCACAACAATAATGTATACCAGACCTGCGGGAAATGGCATCCGAAATAGGAAGCCGAAGCGAGAGTGCAAAAGAAAAATGCAGATATAGAGATACAACGGGGAAGAAACAGAGCTGAGCTATGCTTGGAATATGCTTGGGTATTATAATTTTGTCCAAAAGTGTGCAACGCAGTGAAGGAGACATCTCCGACCCTATAAAGTATATATAGTCTTGATCAGGATCACCTCCTGAGTTGATATGAGCATGTCCGTCTGTCTGTCTGTTCCTACGTTGATCCAACCTACCAAATTTCATTAGGATCGGCCGACTATATCCTATGACTGCCACATAACTGAACGATCGGAAAAAGTATTTGGTGGAAATATCAACTTTCGTATTTTTGAAGATAGAAGCTTGGGACTTTTTTTAGATTTTTTATTTTAGTTAATTGGTTAATAAAACCTCATAAGGGGATAACCTCATGATATACTCATAAGGATCGGCCAACTATATCCGATGTTTGCGATATATATCCGGTTTTAACTGCAAGGGTATATCAACTTCGGCTCCGCCCGAAGTTAGCTTTCCTTTCTTGTTCAAATTTAATGTTGAATAAGCTTTCTTTTTCAAGTTCTTTTCCCAATGAAAGGCGTCGAAAAATGGTTTTCACAAATTCTTAGATTCATTTTATAATCATCCAAGATACTCCTACCACCCTGACTCAAGTTACAGTAAACAATAGTATTATTTGTTCTACGCGCTGTTCGTGAGTTATAGCGTCGCAAACATTGAGCAAAATAAAGAGAAACAAGAAAGGAAAGCTAACTTCGGGCGGAGCCGAAGTTTATATACCCTTGCAGTTAAAACCGGATATATATCGCAAACATCGGATATAGTTGGCCGATCCTTATCTGAATAGGAATATATAATCCAATTTATTACAATACAAATTCTAAAAAAAGTCCCAAACTTCTATCTTCGAAAATACCAAAGTTGGTATTTCTACCAAAAAACATTTCCGATCGTTCAGTTATATGGCAGCTATGAGATATAGTCGGCCGATCCTAATGAAATTTGGTAGGTTGGATTAACTGACCAAAAATAGAATTTGTATTAAATTCCAGCTTTCTATCTTCAAAAACAAAAAAAAACATTTCCGATCGTTCAGTTATATGGCAGCTATGAGATATAGTCGGCCGATCGTAATGAAATTTGGTAGGTTGGATTAACTGACCAAAAATAGAATCTGTATTAAATTCCAGCTTTCTATCTTCAAAAACACGAAAGTTGGGTTATTTCCGATCGTTCAGTTATATGGCAGCTATAAGATATAGGCGGCCGATCCTTATGAAATTTGGCATGACGTAATGTTTTGCCAAAAATAGCTCTCATGTCAAATTTGAACTCTCTAACTCTAAAAACACCAAAGTTATACCTTTTCCGATCGGAGATGTTTCCTTCACTGCGTTGCACACTTTTGGACAAAATTATAATACCCTCTGCAAGGGTATAAAAACTGGCATATATTCGTACTTCTACATTACAATACTACTACATTACAATACTACTACGACAAAGACAAAAAGGCACCTCAAGCTGTCAATAGAATTTGTGGAGTGTATGCATCCGATACAGTTTCTATCGCACAACGATGGTTTTATCGTTTGAGTCCTGGTGTGGAGGGGATCGAAGATGCGTCGAAATTATTTTGGCATAATTTTTGACTTTCCAGAATTGACGCAGAAGCACTCTCAAAGTTTTTTAGAAGCTCTCTAATTCGCCCTCAATTTACTCATTTGACAGTCCAAACTTAAATTTCAAAATGTTTCCACTGAGAAAAATTTTCTCAGAAATTGGGTTGGAACAAGTTTTTTCCATAAGAAAATATAAATTGGGACTCGTAATTTTTCATTTGTTTAAGAACTTTTTCTAGCAAAGCTTTCTTTTAAATTAAATACACTATTTTAAACCCTTTTTATCCCCTTGTAGAGGTTATTATAATTTTGGTCAAAAGTGTGCAACGCAGCGAAGGAGACATCTCCGACCCTATAAAGTACATATATTCTTGATCAGGATCACCTCCTGAGTTGATATGAGCAAACTAGTCTCTCAGTTTTAAAGCTATCGACTTGAAACTTTGCACACACCCCTCTTTCCTTTGCACGCAGTATATAAGTCGGAACGGCCCGGATCGGCCGACTATATCCTATAGCTGCCATATAATTGATTGATCGGAAATAGTATAACTTCGGTGTTTTTAAAGTTAGAGAGTTCAAATTTTGCCAAAATAATACGACAAGCAAAATTTCATAAGGATCGGCCGACTATATAACTGAACAATCGGAAATAACCCAACTTTCGTGTTTTTGAAGATAAAAATCTGTTACTTCGTACAGATTCTATTTTTGGTCAGATAATCCGATCTACCTTATTTCATAAAGATCGGCCGACTATATTCTACAGCTGCCATATAACTGAACGATCGAAAATGGTTTTTGGTAGAAATACCAACTTTTTTTTTAAGATTTTGTATTATAATAAATTGGGTTATATTATCATATTCTCATAAGGATCGGCTAACTATATCCGATGTTTGCGATATATAACCGGTTTTAACTGGGAGGGTATATCAACTTCGGCTCCGCACGAAGTTAGCTTTCCTTTCTTGTTTTTTAGTAATTTAAAAGAGAAAGGGAAATTTTTTGTTAAAAAAGTTTGGGCTGTCAAATGAGCTTCTACAAAATTTTTAAAGTTCTTACACTGACAGTAGGCCGGCAGCGCTGTGAAAATTATATGGAACTCTATGGAAAATGGAAAGTTTACTCACTACTGGTTTAGAAAGAGTAAAAAAATTAAAACCCATTGCGTTGGAAGGGGTGAAAAACACGACACGATCCAAAAACAAAAGATTTCGTATGCAAAATTAAAGAAATATAAAAGATAGAGATAATAGGAATGTGAGATCTAGAATTAATTAATTTTTATACAAAGGTACGGATCCGAAAATAGAAGTCTCAAACGGCTAGAACTAAATAGCCCTTGCATTGCTCCAAGAAGGACCAGAATGAAACCATAGAAATAGAATAAAAAGTATTATAATTCTATACAGTAAGACATCTTGACTATCAGCCATCAATGAAATTAATGGTTAGAATAGTCGACAATGCCAATTCTAGCTCTTACCCTTATAAAAAAAACGAAAATACGAAAAACACTCAACCCGAAACCAAAAAGTCCTTCCTTATAGCCTCTAGTTGAGAAACTAAATATGTATTTAAAGTCGCGATTGAGATTTGAATAGAATAAAAATAGAATTTTTCTTGAATAAAGTGGATGAGTCTGGAATCAAAGGGAGTGGTCAGTTATCTATTTATTTGTTTATTTATTTATTCATCTATTAATTTATATATTTTGGTTATTGATATATATACATATTTATTTATTATATTTATTATTTATTATATTTATTATTATATTTATTATATATGTGTGTTGTTATATTTATTTAAATTTTGTGTTATTCCTTAGTGTTTAGCTTTTATTCATTCATTTGTGTATAAATACATTAATCAAAGTAATTAATAGATAAATAAACCTGGTAGATAAATAAACCAAAACACTTAACTCCTTTGAACTCCGGCACTTAACTTCGGTCCTAGTCTACCAATGCTCGAAGATATGGACATAGAAGTGGGCGCACAGGGCGGTACGGAAAATAGAGGGACCGGTCGGCTCAGCGCGCAACAAAGAAGGGCAATCCTTAGAAACCTTCCCACGTTATTCCCACTTTAAATTTAATCCCATTCAGGAGCAACAGTTGGTTGATCAAAAAGATGCATGAGGACGAAGTTTGACCAAATTATGGCAATGAAAAGATTCCATTCTCTAGATCCTCCGAGTCCTCGATGCAAGTGGAAAATAATCAGCCGGCAGGGTCCCATTTTAGAAAAACGTCTGAAGGACAAACGGAAGGCGGAAAAGACTGCGATTTTCAGGGCAGAGTCAGGGAACACGACAGGGAGAGTCACTGGTGGAGTGTTTTATGGCACTCAGTAGGCTGGTGGCATCCGTAAACCCCGGAGTGGTAAACGATTGGATTATCAAGACGGCAACCCGGAATCTCCTGTAGCAAATGAGGCAGTGGGTCTATCCGATCGGAGTTTACACACTGGGTCACCTAAACGACGAATGCAAGGAGGTAGAACGTGTTCTAAATCCGGAGCGAGGAGCAGGGTGTAAACAACACATGAGCGTTGGATAAAACTCGATCACCTGCGTGGATTTTCCATCAAGAGGGTCACGTGTACATGGACTGCGAAGCGGCTAGCGGCACCCTTTTCTGCTACAAGTGTAGGTTGGCGAACACCCTAACGCCAAAATTTCCAAAGTGCAGGCAGGGAAATGCCAACAGGAACATTGGGGTAGCGGGCAACCAAAGTTCGGCGAAGGAGCCCGAGGTCTAGAGGAGACAGTGAATCGGAATAGGATAGCAACAAGAATATCTGTACCCGCCAGCCAAGATGGAGCTGGAATGATGGAGCAAACCATTAAAAGAATGTTTTATTTACATTGCAATTCTTCAGATACCGGGGTAGGAGCAGTGCTTTTCCAGAAAGCGGAGGAGGAGGGCGAACGTCCCATAGTCTTCTTTTCCCAGAAGCTAAGCCCAGTGCAGCGGAACTTTAGCGTAACGGAGAAGCAGCCGTGTTAACAGTTCCACGTTTTCTGTCAAATATTTCGGCTGCACATGGATCATTCGAGTCTGCAATGGATCATGTCCGTGAAGAACCTGGCCGGAATATTGGCGAGGTGGTCGTTTAAGCTTCAACCATACCAGATGGCAAGACAAGCTATCCAGGGTGGTGGAAGGCGTCGAAGAGCCGAAAGAAGACTGGATGCTCGGATTCCAAACAAAGGATTCTAATGCACAACCTTAGAAATGAATTGAGCGAGATAGAATGGTGAGACGAAAATAATGAATGAGTAAGTGCGACTGTGTAGGTCTCACTCCCACAACATTTGGGGAATGAAACCCGAATTGAATGAGTTAGAGATACAGTTCATTCTGGAATGTTCGATACAACTATGCATATTTGCCGGTCCTTTTAGACACTGATAATAAAATAATTCAAAAGTGGAACATATTTTACTTATACTTAATATTTTAATGTTTATTAATAAAAACTTTTCCAACACAATTTTGCCGCCAACAATTGAATTGTAAAATAATTTAATTTGGAAAAACTCACAAGAAAAATAAACAAAAAGCACTTAGAAAATAGTAATAACAGTTAAAAAACCATAAGTATAAGAGAATGCCCATGAGTTAGAATGCTCTCTTACACTCTCACTCTTTCTCACTCAATTCGTTGTAACTCTTGCACTGATTCATTCTATTCCATTCGGATGTATTCTATGGCTGAGGCAATAAGAATGTATTCCTGCAGACCTCTACTGTCTCTTACACTCTCACTCTTTCTCACTCAATTCGTTGTAACTCTTGCACTGATTCATTCTATTCCATTCGGATGTATTCTATGGCTGAGGCAATAAGAATGTATTCCTGCAGACCTCTACTGTCGGTCCTCTACTGTTTGGAACGATGAAAGTTTGAAACGTTCGCATTGAACCAAAAGAGCATAGTGATCAAAAATATTTTCTATCTTTACTCTTTAGCTCTGTTTTTGCCATTGATTTTCGCATTTATTTCAGTACAAAATTAAAAAATGACGGACGGACTCCCTTAAAATTGTATTTACTGGACATAATTTTTAATTTTTTTAATACTACATTGTTCTAGTCCCAACGCGCAATGTTTTTGTATTAAAACTAATAATAAAAACTCTTATATTTTAATGTGTGGACCTTACAATCTCCGTCAAAGTATACCGGTGTCTTCCTACAAGCGTCTATAATTTTCGCTCTTAAACCAACTGTCTCTGGATGATCTTTAAAAATCTTATTAAAAAATTCTATATGCGTGGATGATGGGTTCATAAAAAATTGAGGTGGGGCAATAAGACTCCCAAAGTTTTTTTTTCTCATTTACGAAATGAACGTTCTTTATGTAATTCTGAAGGTCCCACTATTCATGCAGTCAAACATTTTATCCACCTTTTCTATCAATACTGCAGTAGATATGGCTACTTCGTTTAAGACCTAATTAAATTTTAAAAAGCGTTTTCTCTATTTGCCCCAGGCTGAAAATCGGTCGGTCGGCAGAAGCTCGGTCACATATTATGCGCTTTACCTCTATCCCTAAATTAAATAAGATAGTCATCTTTTTTTTTTTATAACCTCACTTAGGTTATTTGCTGAAAGGCCATTTTCGGAAACGAAATAATTTAAAATCATACCACAATTTGAGAATATTGATTTTTTTTACTTATTTTTGTTTTTTTTACCGGTCTTTCAGAATTTGGAAATGGCTTGTGCATGAATAAGAGCATCAGCTAGCATTCCTTTATCCATCATAAAGCTTAGAGGCCCAGACGACCGAGGGGCGCACAAGAAACGATTTGTTAGTATATATTAAGCTGTTTGTATTTTTTTAAGCTAGGAGGAGTTATTAAGGAAATGTAAAATTCTATATTTTAAATAAGAGGGACAGGAAAGAGATGTTATAGAGTAAAGACCATTGTAGTTCGAACATAATACCCTAAAAGGGTCATGCAGTGCATATGTCGAACTATTATACAATGGCTAAGGAACAGAGGACTAAAGTTTGGATTTCTTCTATTAGGAATGTTAAATTTTAAGCATGTTAGTAAATGCTGGCTATCTACATCCCCGTTAATAAGGTTATGCAGAAAGACTACACCGAGCATTGTCCTACGATTTGTTAAGCTAGGTAAGTTTATAAGTAAAAGTCTGCTACTGTAGGATGGAAGCTGAAGATTTGCATCCCAGTATAGACCTCTAAGTGCGAATATTAAAAATTCTTTTGTACGGATTCTATGCGGTCCTTATGTACTCCATATCGGGACTCCAGACACATGAACCGTACTCCAGTATCGGACGGATTAAAAAAATAAATAATTTTTTGGTTATGTATGGGTCATTAAATTCTTTTGACCACCTTTTAATAAAACCAAGGACTCCTTTAGCCTTATTAACCATTAAGGAAATATTGTCGGAAAATTTATGTTTAATGTCTAATAGGACGCCGAGATCATTAACCTGAGTTAATTTCTCTAAGGAAATCCCATTAATAGAATATGTAGCTTGCAGAGGGCAAGAACGATAAAAAGACATATGCTTGCATTTTGATTCGTTAAGTATTAGATCATTAGCTAAACACCATTTTGAAAGTTATCAAGGGTCAGACTGAAGATTGCATTGGGTAGAGATGGATTTGTACTGAAGACAAAGCTTAACATCATCTGCATACATAAGAAATAGAGAGTTCGTTAAAGCAGGGGGCAAGTCGTTTATAAATAGCGTAAGTAATAACGGGCCAAGATGACTTCCTTGAGGGACGCCAGATGTAGCACGGACCAGACGGGACTGTATGTTATTAAATAAGACTCTTTGTGTCCTTCCATTTAAGTAGCTGGAGATCCACGTTAAGGGGTCTATAGGAAAACCCAGCATATTCAGTTTACTCAACAAGAGTGAGTGATTAACTGAATCAAATGCTTTTTTGAAGTCTGTGTAAATTATTTATTATTATTATCAGTAATTATTTATGCTGATCGCTTCTTGCAAGGGATAAATATTAGAGTGCCCTGAAGGAAGGCTCATCAAGTCCATTGGTACTGGAACAGCATAAGTAGGTGGACAAGTAGGCGACGGAAAAATGTTTGGTGTTGAAAATTTATCGACTAGTGCAGCATGGGATGTAGGGGTATTCAGTAATTTAGCAGTCAGCAGGTTGTTGTTCGGAATTTTTCGTCTGGGGGATGCGCTTAACAGCTTTAGCCCAAGGAATTGAGTTTCAAGAAAATCCGTCCATTGTGTCCTCTTTCAGCACATTTAATATGTGAGCAGTTATTGCAGAGCCAACAAGACAGGTATGAGTCACCCGTGATGGTTCCACCAAATTCACATTTTTTTGCTGTGCAAGTAAGACTCATTTTTGTCTTCTTTTTTGACGGAATGCGGACCACTGTAATAGCGTGTAAAGAATTTAGGCTCTCTGAAGCACTCTGTAGCCGAGAGTGGACAATCAGATCGGATGTAAGAGATGACGTTACAAAAGAGATGTGCAACGAAGGTTCGGCGTCGTGAAGAACGACAAACTCCACAGTAACTATGATGTAACGGGTTACGTCCGGAGAGTACAGCTCGGAGAGACTTATGTTGGAGAATATAGTTAAAGCGCAACAGAGATAACTTTAACCGATTAAATGTATAAATTGGAAATAAATAGTTCAATGAACTTATTAAGTCGAATTTATTTTTAGGGATTAATCGTTATATTTCCACTTGTCGCAGAAGGAGAAAGCTTGAGTTCAAGATCGAAAATAATTGCAAACTGGCAAGAGCGATCGAAGAAACACGTCCGGGTACGGCAAGTGAATATACAGAACTCCTCATCGATTTCCATGAGCAGAATATACACACGAGATGTCGCGCTCGTTGGGCACTTTTATAGTAAGCCAGAAGTTCACAACAAGGTTTCTGTAAAATGCTGAGGGAGCGTTTTAATTTATTTTATCCCCAAAGCCATTAACCTGAAGCTTGTAAAACATCTGTCCACAACTGCCTTTCTGCTGACATTAAAGCAGTTAGTATCCACTTATCGAAAACCCTAACATATTTGGTTTGACAAGCAGCCAATTTCGTTGGAAACAAAAACGACCAAAGAAGCTCCTCCTACTCTTCAGAGGCGATGAGCATAAACAAGCAATGCTGCTGTTTTGCGAGATTAGGTCCATCGGAAGCCAGTTCATTAATCTTCGATATCCGCTTTCGGTGAACTGTCAAAACGGCTGTCAAAAGCTCTAAGCATAATTTTGACCGTCTTTGAGATTCTCAAAGCTTGGATTTGAGGAGCTGCAAACGCTACTGTTATCGATTCTGCTATAAATTCAAGACCATCGATATCTCTTATAGAGGATGCGTACTTTTCTCAGTCAGCTTTATCGAGCGTGATATAGTGGCAACTCCAGTGAAGTATATCGAGTGACGGTGAATAGAACCTCATTTGGAACTATCAAGCAAGCAGTGTTTAAGCTGTTCCATTCAAAATATTTTATTGATTATTTTAAAGAATGCATTTCTCAATTATTCAAAAATTACCATCTTTGACAAAATGGTTTAACTTAAAGAAAACTTTGTTCTTTTGCATGGGTTTTTTCATTATATTGTCGAAAAAAATAGAAAAACATTTTTTAAATTAAAATCCTTAGTTACCTAAAGGAATATTTACCACAAGATTTAGTAAATATTTCAGATTGATACGTTATCTTATGAAACACCATTTATGAAACACCAAGATCACCAACTTTAAAAACCCTGTTTTGAGAAAAACGCGTTCAAAGTTATGCGTTATACTTCCTTTTTAAATTTTAAGCGTTTTAGTAAATGCTGGCTATCTACATCCCCGTTAATAAGGTTATACAGAAAGACTACACCGAGCATTGTCCTACGATTTGTTAAGCTAGGTAAGTTTATGAGTAAGAGTCTACTATTATAAGATGGAAGGTGAAGATTTGATCACAGTTTAGACCTCTAAGTGAAAAAGTTAGGAAATTCTTTTGTACGGATTCTATGCGGTCCTGATGTACTCCATATTGGGGACTCCAGACACATGAACCGTACTCCAGTATCGGACGGATTAAAAAAATAAATAATTTTTTGGTTATGTATGGGTCATTAAATTCTTTTGACCACCTTTTAATAAAACCAAGGACTCCTTTAGCCTTATTAACCATTAAGGAAATATTGTCGGAAAATTTATGTTTAATGTCTAATAGGACGCCGAGATCATTAACCTGAGTTAATTTCTCTAAGGAAATCCCATTAATAGAATATGTAGCTTGCAGAGGGCAAGAACGATAAAAAGACATATGCTTGCATTTTGATTCGTTAAGTATTAGATCATTAGCTAA
Organism: Drosophila bipectinata; assembly: GCF_030179905.1. Classification (NCBI taxonomy): domain Eukaryota; kingdom Metazoa; phylum Arthropoda; class Insecta; order Diptera; family Drosophilidae; genus Drosophila; species Drosophila bipectinata. Next base: position 12,223,891 of record NC_091740.1, on the reverse strand, counting down.
ACACCATTTTGAAAGTTATCAAGGGTCAGACTGAAGATTGCATTGGGTAGAGATGGATTTGTACTGAAGACAAAGCTTAACATCATCTGCATACATAAGAAATAGAGAGTTCGTTAAAGCAGGGGGCAAGTCGTTTATAAATAGCGTAAGTAATAACGGGCCAAGATGACTTCCTTGAGGGACGCCAGATGTAGCACGGACCAGACGGGACTGTATGTTATTAAATAAGACTCTTTGTGTCCTTCCATTTAAGTAGCTGGAGATCCACGTTAAGGGGTCTATAGGAAAACCCAGCATATTCAGTTTACTCAACAAGAGTGAGTGATTAACTGAATCAAATGCTTTTTTGAAGTCTGTGTAAATTATTTATTATTATTATCAGTAATTATTTATGCTGATCGCTTCTTGCAAGGGATAAATATTAGAGTGCCCTGAAGGAAGGCTCATCAAGTCCATTGGTACTGGAACAGCATAAGTAGGTGGACAAGTAGGCGACGGAAAAATGTTTGGTGTTGAAAATTTATCGACTAGTGCAGCATGGGATGTAGGGGTATTCAGTAATTTAGCAGTCAGCAGGTTGTTGTTCGGAATTTTTCGTCTGGGGGATGCGCTTAACAGCTTTAGCCCAAGGAATTGAGTTTCAAGAAAATCCGTCCATTGTGTCCTCTTTCAGCACATTTAATATGTGAGCAGTTATTGCAGAGCCAACAAGACAGGTATGAGTCACCCGTGATGGTTCCACCAAATTCACATTTTTTTGCTGTGCAAGTAAGACTCATTTTTGTCTTCTTTTTTGACGGAATGCGGACCACTGTAATAGCGTGTAAAGAATTTAGGCTCTCTGAAGCACTCTGTAGCCGAGAGTGGACAATCAGATCGGATGTAAGAGATGACGTTACAAAAGAGATGTGCAACGAAGGTTCGGCGTCGTGAAGAACGACAAACTCCACAGTAACTATGATGTAACGGGTTACGTCCGGAGAGTACAGCTCGGAGAGACTTATGTTGGAGAATATAGTTAAAGCGCAACAGAGATAACTTTAACCGATTAAATGTATAAATTGGAAATAAATAGTTCAATGAACTTATTAAGTCGAATTTATTTTTAGGGATTAATCGTTATATTTCCACTTGTCGCAGAAGGAGAAAGCTTGAGTTCAAGATCGAAAATAATTGCAAACTGGCAAGAGCGATCGAAGAAACACGTCCGGGTACGGCAAGTGAATATACAGAACTCCTCATCGATTTCCATGAGCAGAATATACACACGAGATGTCGCGCTCGTTGGGCACTTTTATAGTAAGCCAGAAGTTCACAACAAGGTTTCTGTAAAATGCTGAGGGAGCGTTTTAATTTATTTTATCCCCAAAGCCATTAACCTGAAGCTTGTAAAACATCTGTCCACAACTGCCTTTCTGCTGACATTAAAGCAGTTAGTATCCACTTATCGAAAACCCTAACATATTTGGTTTGACAAGCAGCCAATTTCGTTGGAAACAAAAACGACCAAAGAAGCTCCTCCTACTCTTCAGAGGCGATGAGCATAAACAAGCAATGCTGCTGTTTTGCGAGATTAGGTCCATCGGAAGCCAGTTCATTAATCTTCGATATCCGCTTTCGGTGAACTGTCAAAACGGCTGTCAAAAGCTCTAAGCATAATTTTGACCGTCTTTGAGATTCTCAAAGCTTGGATTTGAGGAGCTGCAAACGCTACTGTTATCGATTCTGCTATAAATTCAAGACCATCGATATCTCTTATAGAGGATGCGTACTTTTCTCAGTCAGCTTTATCGAGCGTGATATAGTGGCAACTCCAGTGAAGTATATCGAGTGACGGTGAATAGAACCTCATTTGGAACTATCAAGCAAGCAGTGTTTAAGCTGTTCCATTCAAAATATTTTATTGATTATTTTAAAGAATGCATTTCTCAATTATTCAAAAATTACCATCTTTGACAAAATGGTTTAACTTAAAGAAAACTTTGTTCTTTTGCATGGGTTTTTTCATTATATTGTCGAAAAAAATAGAAAAACATTTTTTAAATTAAAATCCTTAGTTACCTAAAGGAATATTTACCACAAGATTTAGTAAATATTTCAGATTGATACGTTATCCATTTATGAAACACCAAGATCACCAACTTTAAAAACCCTGTTTTGAGAAAAACGCGTTCAAAGTTATGCGTTATACTTCCTTTTTAAATTTTAAGCGTTTTAGTAAATGCTGGCTATCTACATCCCCGTTAATAAGGTTATACAGAAAGACTACACCGAGCATTGTCCTACGATTTGTTAAGCTAGGTAAGTTTATGAGTAAGAGTCTACTATTATAAGATGGAAGGTGAAGATTTGATCACAGTTTAGACCTCTAAGTGAAAAAGTTAGGAAATTCTTTTGTACGGATTCTATGCGGTCCTGATGTACTCCATATTGGGGACTCCAGACACATGAACCGTACTCCAGTATAGGACGGACCAAAGAAATAAATAATGTTTTGGTTATGTATGGGTCATTAAATTCTTTTGACCACCTTTTAATAAAACCAAGGACTTCTTAAGCCTTATTAACCATTAAGGAAATATTGTCGGAAAATTTATGTTTAATGTCTAATAGGACGCCGAGATCATTAATCTGAGTTAATTTCTCTAAGGAAATCCCATTAATAGAATATGTAGCTTGCAGAGGGCAAGAACGATAAAAAGACATATGCTTGCATTTTGATTCGTTAAGTATTAGATCATTAGCTAAACACCATTTTGAAAGTTATCAAGGGTCAGACTGAAGATTGCATTGGGTAGAGATGGATTGGTATTGATAGATGTAGCACGGACCAGACGGGACTGTATGTTATTAAATAAGACTCTTTGTGTCCTTCCATCTAGGTAGCTGGAGATCCACGTTAAGTGGTCTTTAGGAAAACCCAGCATATTCAGTTTACTCAACAAGAGTGAGTGATTAACTGAATCAAATGCTTTTTTGAAGTCTGTGTAAATTACATCGGCTTGATATCACTTACAAAAGCCATCTATGACAAAGGATGTCAACTCCAGTAAATTTGTGGTGGTGGAGCGACGCTTAATAAAGCCATGCTGACAGGGAGAGATAATCGAAGAGCAATGGTGTTGCAAATGAGGGGTAATTAATTTTTCAATTAACTTTGGAATTGCCGAGCATCGGACTTTTTCCCTTTTTTATGTAGGGGAATTATGAAAGATTCCTTCCACTTAAGGGGAAAAATCGAGGTTTCCAAAGATAAATTGAAAAGTCTTAGAAGAGGTTTGCACAGAACCCTGGGGCAGTATTTTGGCACGCAGCCTGGTACTCCGTCGAAGCCTGGCGAATAAATGCGTTTTACCCTTAAAAGACCAGATAATAAGTTATAAAAAAACGAACAGAATATAAGATTTGCTGCTTGAATGTTATATGCGTAAGGCTGATCTGTCAATTTAGGCGGAGAATAAGTTGTTTGAAAAAATTCTGCGAATAGATCGGCAATGGCCTGATCAGAGGTCGCAGAGGAATTTTCAAACGTTAGCAGGGGTGAAAAAGATACATGTTTACGCTTACTGTTTACAAAATTATGAAACTGTTTTGGATCCTGAGTAAATTGTATCCGGCAGCGGCGAATATAATTCCTGCAACATTCAGCGTTACGCACGGTAAAATTTGACCGAGCTAGCAGATATCTTGAAAAATCAATACTACTGCAGGTTTTTTATATTTTAGTAAGAGCCTATTTTTAATATTTTTTAGGTTAGTGAGGCACCTTGTATACCAAGGAGGATTTGTTGATGCGGACGGGTATTTCCATGGCACACATGAGTCAAAAAATTTATTTAAGGTATAATAAAAATTTTCTAATGTCACGTTTAGATCAGTGCATGCCAGAATATCGGACCAGTCATATGTATCGATAAGGCTTTTAAGTTTATGAAAATCAGCATTACGGAATTAGCGAATCTTATTTGCCACGCATGGACACATCTCACTTTAATTTGGGGATATTAAAGTCGCCCACCGCTACGAGCTGGTCACGATCAGTCATAAGATTAAAAACGTACCGAATAGCGGACAAATGCTGCAATATGTGGGCGGCTCGGACGAAGTCGGTATATACGAACATGTAATGTATAAAGATTTGACGGACAGAGTGATTTTAATGCGAATAAATTCTATGTCACCAAACTCTTGTGATTTCACCTCTTCAGAAGCAAGAGTAGCTTCTATCGAAATGAGGACTCCACCCCCCCTTCGCTGAGTTCGATCCCGGTCTAAAAGTGGTGTACTTACTTGGAAAAACTTCGGAGCTAAAGATCTCTGGCTTTAACCAAGGTTTTCTGCGAAAACCAGTGATCAGCTCTTTAAATCCATTTTTGGTCTGTCTCAAGAACATCCTCATTTCGCCTTGCACAGCACGACAATTTTCACAACAATGATGTATACCAGACCTGCGGGAAATGGCATCCGAAATAGGAAGCCGAAGCGAGAGTGCAAAAGAAAAATGCAGATATAGAGATACAACGGGGAAGAAGCAGAGCTGAGCTATGCTTGGAATATGCTTGGGTATTATAATTTTGTCCAAAAGTGTGCAACGCAGTGAAGGAGACATCTCCGACCCTATAAAGTATATATAGTCTTGATCAGGATCACCTCCTGAGTTGATATGAGCATGTCCGTCTGTCTGTCTGTTCCTACGTTGATCCAACCTACCAAATTTCATTAGGATCGGCCGACTATATCCTATGACTGCCACATAACTGAACGATCGGAAAAAGTATTTGGTAGAAATATCAACTTTCGTATTTTTGAAGATAGAAGCTTGGGACTTTTTTTTAGATTTTTTATTTTAGTTAATTGGTTAATAAAACCTCATAAGGGGATAACCTCATGTTATTCTCATAAAGATCGGCCAACTATATCCGATGTTTGCGATATATATCCGGTTTTAACTGCAAGGGTATATAAACTTCGGCTCCGCCCGAAGTTAGCTTTCCTTTCTTGTTCAAATTTAATGTTGAAAAAGCTTTCTTTTTCAAGTTCTTTTCCCAATGAAAGGCGTCGAAAAATGGTTTTCACAAGTTCTTAGATTCATTTTATAATCATCCAAGATACTGCCACATTTTTCTCTCCATTTTGGTCCTATAATTTAATTCGAGGACGGAAATTTAAAAAATTTTAGGTTAGAAAAATGATGCAGTCCCAATGAGGATTCAGACCTAGGAAAATTTTACAGAGAGCAATCAACCATGCAACCTGCAACATTGGGCTACCACCCTGACTCAAGTGACAGTAAACAATAGTATTATTTGTTCTACGCGCTGTTCGTGAGTTATAGCGTCGCAAACATTGAGCAAAATAAAGAGAAAAAACTGGCATATATTCGTACTTCTACATTACAATACTACTACAATACAATACTACTACGACAAAGACAAAAAGGCACCTCAAGCTGTCAATAGAATTTGTGGAGTGTATGCATCCGATACAGTTTCTATCGCACAACGATGGTTTTATCGTTTGAGTCCTGGTGTGGAGGGGATCGAAGATGCGTCGAAATTATTTTGGCATAGTTTTTGACTTTCCAGAATTGACGCAGAAGCACTCTCAAACTTTTTTAGAAGCTCTCTAATTCGCCCTCAATTTACTCATTTGACAGTCCAAACTTAAATTTCAAAATGTTTCCACTGAGAAAAATTTTCTCCGAAATTGGGTTGGAACAAGTTTTTTCCATAAGAAAATATAAATTGGGACTCGTAGTTTTTCATTTGTTTAAGAACTTTTTCTAGCAAAGCTTTCTTTTAAATTAAATACACTATTTTAAACCCTTTTTATCCCCTTGCAGAGGTTATTATAATTTTGGTCAAAAGTGTGCAACGCAGCGAAGGAGACATCTCCGACCCTATAAAGAACATATATTCTTGATCAGGATCACCTCCTGAGTTGATATGAGCAAACTAGTCTCTCAGTTTTAAAGCTATCGACTTGAAACTTTTCACACACCCCTCTTTCCTTTGCACGCAGTATATAAGTCGGAACGGCCCGGATCGGCCGACTATATCCAGGGCCGTAGCTAGAGCCTCGGGGGCCCTGGGGCAACAAGTAAATGTGGGGCCCCCTATACGGAAGTCTTTTGCCCCGGCGGGGCCCCTTCCCTTCGGGGGCCCTGGGGCACCGCCCCACCTGCCCCATGCTAGCTACGGCCCTGACTATATTCTATAGCTGCCATATAATTGATTGATCGGAAATAGTATAACATCGGTGTTTTTAAAGTTAGAGAGTTCAAATTTTGCCAAAATAATACGACAAGCAAAATTTCATAAGGATCGGCCGACTATATAACTGAACAATCGGAAATAACCCAACTTTCGTGTTTTTGAAGATAAAGATTTGTTACTTCGTACAGATTCTATTTTTGGTCAGATAATCCGATCTACCTAATTTCATAAAGATCGGCCGACTATATTGCCACATAACTGAACGATCGGAAATGGTTTTTGGTAGAAATACCAACTTTTTTTTTTAAGATTTTGTATTATAATAAATTGGGTTATATTATCATATTCTCATAAGGATCGGCTAACTATATCCGATGTTTAAAAATATAAAACCGGTTTTAACTGGAAGGGTATATCAACTTCGGATCCGCCCGAAGTTAGCTTTCCTTTCTTGTTTTTTAGTAATTTAAAAGAGAAAGGGAAATTTTTTGTTAAAAAAGTTTGGGCTGTCAAATGAGCTTCTACAAAAATTGTAGAGTTCTTACACTGACAGTAGGCCGGCAGCGCTGTGAAAATTATATGGAACTCTATGGAAAATGAAAAGTTTACTCACCACTGTTTTAGAAAGAGTAAAAAAATTAAAACCCATTGCGTTGGAAGGGGTGAAAAACACGACACGATCCAAAAACAAAAGATATCGTATGCAAAATTAATTTTTTCAATTCAATTCAATTCAATTTATTCACTCAACAAACTTAAATTTACAAAAAGTGCGTGATACTAATATGGGATAGATTTTTAAGAGTTCAGGAAGAATACCTTATCAACTTAGAATAGATAATGGGTGGTGACAAATTGTTTGGTGTATCCAATATTAAAGTGTGCGGGAAAAATACAAAAACCGCTTACAATATCTTAACCTACAAAAATAAAACTTTAGGTCTAAGTTACAACTAAATGTTATAATCTAAGGCTAGATCGTTTAAATGAGGGTACGTCGAATTCTGACATCTTAAGTAGAAACACCGAGTAAGGCGTGGAAGTCCATCTGTAACTAACTCAATATTAGCAGTATTATGAAGATCAGTCGTAGCGTGGTACCAAGGTAGGTTGTAAATCATTTTTAATATTTTATTTTGGGACACTTGAAGCTTCTTTAAATGACATTTCGCTATATCTGCCCAGACAGGTGCACCGTAAAAAATTATTGCTTGGAAAATTGATCTAAATAGAAATAGTTTATTTTCTAAGCTCAGGCGGGCATTTCTGTTTATGAAGGGGTAGATAGTTCGAACCGTGATGTTCACCTTTTTAATGGTGTTTTTTATATGGTCGCCAAATTTCAGTTTTTTGTCTAAAATTAGTCCTAGATATTTGACGCTAGGTTCCCAGCTAACATAAGTATTCCCTAGCATGATTGCTCCATTGGGAATGTTGATATTTTTCCGTTTTCTTGTAAAGTAGATTGCCTGGGTTTTATCAGAGTTCACGAGGATTTTCCATTTTCGGAAGTATGTGTTAGTTTTTTCAAACGCTAGAGTTAATTTGTTGGTGATCTCCGATGATAATCTACCTGAGCTTAAAATAGCTGTGTCATCAGCGAATACCGACATGGAACAACCGGGCAGAACTGGAAAATCTGCTGTAAATATATTATACAGGATTGGAGAAAGGCAGGATCCTTGCGGGCAGCCTGCTGGGATGTATTTTATGGTGGACGTTGCACTTTCTATGTGTACCGAGAACGACCTATTGGAAAGAAAGCTCTTCACTATCTTAATGATTTCTGGGGGGAAGTTTAGAATGAACATTTTATGTATCAGTCCATCGTGCCAAACGGAATCAAAAGCAGCTCGAATATCTAGCAGTACCATTCCGGTGGATTGGGATGCTGAAAAACTTCTATTTACGATTTGTTTGATTCTTACAAGAGGTTGGACTGTATTGTGCTCACGCCGGAACCCAAATTGAAAAGAAGGTAGGCAGGCATTATTCTCAAGGAACTGGATAAGCCTCTCTTTAATTATTTTCTCTAATATTTTACTTACTGAGGAAAGGAGACTAATTGGCCTATAAGAAGAAGGTGAATCTATCGGTTTGTTTTGTTTGGCAATGGGGATTACCTTCGACTTCTTCCAAGCATTTGGAAAGTAGCAGAGTTTAAGACATTTGTTAAACAGTACTGTAAGAAAGCTTATACCCTTGCGAGGTAGATGCCTAAGACATAGGTTGTCTATTCCATCGACGCCAGGCGCTTTTTTAATTTTTAGGGATTTTAAGACACCTTTTACTTGGTCTCTCGTTAGTGGTGGAATGTTTGTAAGATTTATAGGCGTATTCGCAAGGGCATGGTTAGAGCTGTTTACAGTGGAAGTGGTTGATGGGTCACTAAGATCAGCGGACAAAGAGTGGTTGCGATGAAACAACTGGGCCAATACTTCTGCTTTTTCCTCCGGAGTGTTATATCGAGTAGAATTTTCCACAAGGGTGGGCATTACTATGCGTTTCTTCTTAATGACTTTTGTTAGTTTCCAAAAGGGAGAAGAGCCCTTGTCTAAGGATGATAGTGTTGTGTTCCAAGCCTTATTTCTAAGGTTGAACAACGCTTCTGATATCAAAAAGTTATGTAACTTAAACAATTCTAGGTCGATATGATGTCTAAACCTTTGCCAGTTCCGTCTGTAATGATTCCGATTCCTTATCAAGTTGGTAACATTTCTAGGAAGCGGCTTGGGTGAATAGCGAATTCTTTTTTGGGGTATGCTGGCAGTTTTAGCTCCAGATATTGTGTTATTAAAGATGTTGATTTGCTCGTCAATGTCTTGGGGAAGACAGATTGAGCTGGGGTTTATTGTTGGTAGCTGAGAGTTGATAAGGCGCATATATTCTACCCAATTTGCGTTTTTAGTATCGAAGTAATACGACTCAACTATTGCCGGGGAATTAAGTAACGTAATTTGGACTGGTAGGTGATCAGATCCCAGATTGTTTATTGCTCGCGCATGTGAAAAGCGTTGCGGGCAATTTGTGATGAATAGATCTAATGTTGAAGAGAGACCTTGAGCTCTTGCTGGGATGTAGGTGTTGTCCGCCGTGTGGATTATATAGAAGTTCTGTGAGTCTAGTTTCCGCTTCAATAAATTCCCCCATGAGTTAGCCCTGTAGCAGCCCCACGCACCGTGCCTGCAATTGAAGTCGCCGCCTAGTATGTAGTGTAGTATGGAAAATGGAAAGTTTCCTCACCAAGGGGAAGGGGTGAAAAACACGACACGTTCCAAAAAAAACAAAAGATATCGTATGCAAAATTAAAGAAATATAAAAGATAGAGATAATAGGAATGTGAGATCTAGAATTAATTAATTTTTATACAAAGGTACGGATCCGAAAATTGAAGTCTCAAACGGCTAGAACTAAATAGCCCTTGCATTGCTCCAAGAAGGACCAGAATGAAACCATAGAAATAGAATAAAAAGTATTATAATTCTATACAGTAAGACATCTTGACTATCAGCCATCAATGAAATTAATGGTTAGAATAGTCGACAATGCCAATTCTAGCTCTTACCCTTATAAAAAAAACGAAAATACGAAAAACACTCAACCCGAAACCAAAAAGTCCTTCCTTATAGCCTCTAGTTGAGAAACTAAATATGTATTTAAAGTCGCGATTGAGATTTGAATAGAATAAAAATAGAATTTTTCTTGAATAAAGTGGATGAGTCTGGAATCAAAGGGAGTGGTCAGTTATCTATTTATTTGTTTATTTATTTATTCATCTATTAATTTATATATTTTGGTTATATATATACATATTTATTTATTATATTTATTATTTATTATATTTATTATTATATTTATTATATATGTGTGTTGTTATATTTATTTAAATTTTGTGTTATTCCTTAGTGTTTAGCTTTTATTCATTCATTTGTGTATAAATACATTAATCAAAGTAATTAATAGATAAATAAACCTGGTAGATAAATAAACCAAAACACTTAACTCCTTTGAACTCCGGCACTTAACTTCGGTCCTAGTCTACCAATGCTCGAAGATATGGACATAGAAGTGGGCGCACAGGGCGGTACGGAAAATAGAGGGACCGGTCGGCTCAGCGCGCAACAAAGAAGGGCAATCCTTAGAAACCTTCCCACGTTATTCCCACTTTAAATTTAATCCCATTCAGGAGCAACAGTTGGTTGATCAAAAAGATGCATGAGGACGAAGTTTGACCAAATTATGGCAATGAAAAGATTCCATTCTCTAGATCCTCCGAGTCCTCGATGCAAGTGGAAAATAATCAGCCGGCAGGGTCCCATTTTAGAAAAACGTCTGAAGGACAAACGGAAGGCGGAAAAGACTGCGATTTTCAGGGCAGAGTCAGGGAACCCGACAGGGAGAGTCACTGGTGGAGTGTTTTATGGCACTCAGTAGGCTGGTGGCATCCGTAAGCCCCGGAGTGGATAACGATTGGATTATCAAGACGGCAACCCGGAATCTCCTGTAGCAAATGAGGCAGTGGGTCTATCCGATCCGAGTTTACACACTGGAACACCTAAACGACGAATGCAAGGAGGTAGAACGTGACCTAAATCCGGAGCGAGGAGCAGGGTGTAAACAACACATGACTGTTGGATACAACGCTGATCGCGTTGGATTTGCGTGGAATTTTTCATCAAGAGGGTCACGTGTACATGGACTGCGAAGCGGCTCGCGGCACCCTTTTCTGCTACAAGTGTACGTTGGCGAATACCCTAACGCCAAAATTTCCGAATTGCAGGCAGGGAAAACGATACATTGGGGTATCGGGCAACCAACGTTCAGCGAAGGAGACAGTGAATCGGAATAGGATAGCAACAAGGGTATCTGTACCCGCCAACCAAGATGGAGCTGGAATGATGGAGTGTCGTAGGATAATTCCAGGGTTTGAGTTTTGTTAGGTTTTTATTTAGAAGGAGCAGCTGAGGTGACGCTCCAACGATCAAAATGTCTCTGTTCTTTTACAGTATTTTTTAAGTCTAAGTAAGGTTAAGTCTCGTAGCTGCGCTGCTCGCAGGCGGCGGCAGAGAGACGGCTATGTACTTATTATAAAGTAATTTAATAATATACGTTGTTATGCGCTCTCAAGAGGAGGCGCGAGGGGTATGCATATGCATATACCGTTTGTTACGATTATGCTGACACTAGCACTTTCTATGTGCGGGCTAAGCCATAACGATCGGGTCTTATTTCGGCCACCTAGGGTTTATGACCGGGACTTTGGATTATGTAAACACTGCAACAAAGGGTTACAGTGCGCACCCTTTAAGTACTCTCGCTACAGTGGGTATTCAATATATGTGCATACTACATCTCCCTCCTTTTGAAAAATAACGTTATTCTTTTAATAGAGTAATTTTTATAGTTATTTTTATACCCTTGCAGAGGGTATTATAATTTTGTCCAAAAGTGTGCAACGCAGTGAAGGAAACATCTCCGATCGGAAAAGGTATAACTTTGGTGTTTTTAGAGTTAGAGCTATTGCAAAAGCTATTGTTGGCAAAGCATTACGACATGCCAAATTTCATAAGGTTGGGCCGACTATATCTTATAGCTGCCATATAACTGAACGATCGGAAATGACCCAACTTTCGTGTTTTTGAAGATAGAAAGCTGAAAATTAATACAGATTCTATTTTGAGAATTGACCCAACCAGTTGATCAATTGGCCAGTTGATCCAACCTACCAAATTTCATTAGAATCGGCCGACTATGTTCTATAGCTGCCATATAACTGAACGATCGGAAATGGTACTTGGTAGAAATACCAACTTTCGTATTTTTGAAGATAGACGTTTGGGACTTTTTTTAGATTTTTTATTTTAGTTAATTAGTTTTATTATGATGTAATCATAAGGATCGGCCAACTATATCCGATGTTTGCGATATATATCCGGTTTTAACTGCAAGGGTATGTAAACTTCGGCTCCGCCCGAAGTTAGCTTTCCTTTCTTGTTTAAGTTTATTTATAGTTATTTTAGAAGTTATTTTTATAATAAAAATTTCTAATTAATACATCCTTTTTTTCATTATTTTTTTGTTGTTTTATGTTATTAGAATCGAAGAAAATGAAATTATTAAAAGAATATGTGTATTTATTTATCTATGAATGTGTGTCTTTGTATGGCCATACTAAGTGCAATTTATGAAATAAAGATTTTTAATCTATCCTTTGAACTGTTTGTTTCTTATGTTTATTATTTGTTATTACTATGTTATCTCTATCTCCTATTTCCGTTTCTATATACGGACCTGTATATTTAGGATATATCTTATGACCTGTCTCGTTTTTTAATAAAACCTAATAATAAAACCTTTTTTAATAAAATAAAACCTTTTCACCTACTGATATATCTATATCCCTTACTTTATGATCGTATAGTAGTTTATTTCTATTCTTATTTGCTTCTAACACAACTCTAGCTCTTTTATAGGATACTTCTAATCTATACTGACTCTCCTTAGCATAGTCATCTATATTATATCTATATTATATAGTGCTATAGTGCATAGATATGTAAGATCGTATGTATTCATTGAAAGTTCTATGACTTCTTTCTATTGTTTCAACTGTCTGGTGGTGGTGCGGTGTGGATGTAATATTTTCAATATTTAAATATTTGCACAAATCGTCTATAATTGAATTCTTATATTCTGTTCCCATGTCCGTAATGAACGTCGTCATTGGACCGCACTTCAGGATAAAAGATTCTAATATTGCTTTAGCGACATTTTTATTCGGAACAGGTGTGGCAACTAAATACTTAGTTAAATCACATATTAAAGTGACTGCATACTCATTGCCATTTTCTGATTTTGGCAGTGGACCGATAGTGTCCACTATCACTCTGTCGAAAGCATTTATTGGTGTGTCTGTAATTGTTAAAGGGGTCTTTGTGTGATTAGTTATTTTGGATTTCTGGAATTTTTGACATTTTCTTACGAACTCAGTTATATCTTTAGACATGCTTTTCTAGTAATAGTGTCTTTTTACTTTGACCAAAGTTTATGATATGCCAGTATGACCACCTTGAATTGGATCATCATGAAATGTAGACAAAATTGCTTCTTTTTCTTTTAAATTTGTTATTTGGGTCACAGTTGAGTAGCGCTACTCTTAATATTTTCAATATTTTATTGCCCATTAATTTAAATTTATCTATTGAATTATACTCAAAGATATTTTCCCACGGTGCCACTTTGAGTTGGCTGATTATATTTATACCGGCTTGCATTTCAAGCCTTTGGAAAAATTGATATAAATCATAACTCCATTAGTATATAAATCTCTAATATCATATCTTGCAGTAATTTTTCTGCCTTGTTTAAAAAAACATACCATATTTTTTATCTGCAAGGTCACTACTTTACGTACTTCATCATTGTTTATGACGTCGTATACGTTGGGCTTAGAAGCTTTATTCAAAGATTGCATTGGCAATTCTTGTTCTTGATTTTCCGCGTGAAATTTTTGTCTACTTTGATATCTAGTAGTGACTTTTAATATATTTCTAGTTGTATTTTGTAGATCTTTGATGGTTATCCTTGATAAAGCATCAGCTACATGATTATCTTTTCCCTTTAAATATTCGACTGTAAAGTCGTATTCTTCTAGTTCGAGCCTCATACGTGTCAGTTTAGAACTGGGATTGGTCATTGAGAAAAGGTATATTAAAGGTCTATGGTCTGTTCTTATTAAGAAATGTGTTCCATATATATATGGTCTGAAATGTAATATCGCCCAGTGAATTGCAGCTAATTCCTGCTCAGTAGTACATTTGTTACTTCACCTTTTGTAAATGCTCTTGATGCGTATGCAATGGGAAGTTGGAGACCATTATGATTTTGAGTTAAAACCGCTCCAAATGCTTGATTACTTGCATCTGTTATTATACAGAATTCTTTAGTGAAATCTGAGTATTGTAGCAAAGTAGGTTCCATAAGTTTTGTTTTTAAGTATTGGAATGCATTTTCACACTCATCCGTCCATTTAAAAGGAATATTCTTTTTACATATTCTTGTTATGTGCCGTGAATAATCGTCGAAATTTTTTATAAAGCTTTAGGTTGAATTTCCTACATTTCTCAAAAACATCTGTTAAGTTTTTAAGCATATGTTTTTCGGAACAACCGATTACTATTAAGTCATCCATATAAAGAAACGCTTGAGAAGGTTCTAGACCAGAGAACGCAATAGCCATCATACTCTGAAACAAATTAGGAGCTATTTTTAATCCGAAGGGTAATCGTGTGAAGCGATATGAGCCGTTCCTCGTTGAAAAAGACGTTAGGTATCAATTCTAAGTAATGGGAATTTATCAGATAGTAATTTTTTATTAATCTGGCGGTAGTCAATTACTAATCGCCATTTCTTTACATTTGATCCGGGGGATGATTTCTTAGGAACAAGTAACAATGGGCTATTCGGATACTGACGGTTCGACAATCCCGTCTGAGATTAATCTTTCTACTTGCTTTTGTATTTCGTTCACCTGACTATGTGGGCTTCAATAGTTCTTTATAAAAACTGGTTCATCATCTTTTAATCTCAGTTTCTGTTTGTAAAAATTATTTGTGGTTATTGATGCGGTTTCCAATCCGAATATATCGCTATACTATCGCGGGTGCATAGGCTAGTAAGCTGAGACTTGAACTGTGGAGGGAAGTTTTTTGATAGTTGTGATAGTACGGATTTTTTTCTATTGTCTGAATTTGTGTTGACTACATCGTAGTTCAAAAGTGATTCATATGTTAGGTTATCTGTACTGACTACTTGGTCGGTATTTGTTGTGTTTAATAGTCTTATGAAGGCATTATTGGATGTTGCTATGGTATTTGCAACGTAAATACCATGTTGAATTTCCTGATTTAGAATTAATACACTGTCTGCTTTAGAATTAAGTTCAATTTTCCGAATAACTTGGGATCTTGCTGGCAGAAGTATTGAATTATTGCCAGAACTTTGAGCTATTGGTACTTCAATTGGGAATTTTAAATTATTGAGTCTAATTATAAGCCAATCTTCAGATGGCTTGAAGTCTAATTGACAGTTGTATTTTTTGATAAAGTTGAATTTAGATTTTTGGATTTTATTATTTCTTGACCTTTTATGTCTATGATGTAATCATTTTGGATGTTTTGGAAGTTATCCGAAGTTTCTTTTAAAATGGAAATGTCTGCACCTGTGTGTATTAAAAAATGAAACGAATATATTTTGGCTGAGATTAATGGTGTGAACTCTGATCTCTTTTATTGTTGAGTATTTAAAGGGTTTTGGGAGTTTTCCGATGTGTTTTGGTTATTATTTTGGGTCATTCTTACATTGCCTTGGTTATTGCTATTGTGGCCTCGGTTCGAGTTACCACTGCCTCTATAGTTTCCTCTATATAGGCCTCGCCCTCTATTGTTATTTTGATAATTGTTGTTATAATTATCGTTGTTGTAGTTATTGTGGTTGTAGTTATTGTGATTACCACGAAAACTACCTTTATAGCTTCCACGTCCGCGATTTGAGCCGCGCTGTGGATAATTCTTATAGTATAGGACAGTGTTTGACTGCCCAGTTGCTTCAGTGCAACTATTGACTAATTTGGAAACGACTTCGTTCATAGTACTGAATGTGCCAGCTTGCATGATAAGTTTTACCTTATCGATTGTGCAATTTTTAGTCAATACTTTGACTGCATGCTGCATGGAATAACTCCTGGCTAGCTCTAAAGGTAAACCATCTGATATATATGCACCTTCTAAGGCTTTCGTCATCTGCTCAATGTCTTGTGTGTATTGGTTAACAGTTTTATTGCGCTGCTGTAGGTTCATCAGCTTCACTGATAATTCCTCAACAGTTTTACCTTTGACGTTGCTTCTTAGTCTGGCAATCACCTCAGTAATTGTTGTTTCATTACCGATTAGATTCCTGGCAACACCATTTAGCTTTGTTTTAATAATGGAAACAGCTAATTCTTCGTGGTCGCCTTTTATTGATTGTATTATTTGTAAAGCATCAATGAAACTTGTTAAATTTTCAGCCTTACCATCAAAAACTGGTATAAGCTTAGATGCTGCATTAATAAAATCAATATTTGATTGTGCCATTGTGATGGATTTACTTATTTTGTTTTCTATTACACTCGAAGTATCTGAATCTGTAGAGTTATCCAGATCAGTGTATACCGCCGAAATAGTAAGATTATTCAAATCTTCATCTTCTATTTTGGGGTTTACTTTGGGAATCTCTTCTGACTCAGATTCGTTCGTTTCTGTTGATTTTAAGTCAGGTGCAGTGTCAACGGCTATTGGAGTGTTTAGAACGGTTGATAACGATATTTCTAAACTGAACTTTTTTTTAACATACTATTTTATTTTCCTTTGTGTCATATTTTGTTCTGTCATATAATTTTTTTCGGAAGTAATAGTCAGAATCATTTATTTGATCTGTTTTACTTATGCTATTACTTCTCATTAGAAAGGAAATTAGAAAAAAAATCTTAGTTTTTCTTCCTTCTACGTCAGCTGGTCGTCGCCGGTTTGGCTACGCTGACGTTCCCTCAGTGGCGCAGGAGGTGGCGTATTCCCGCACTCTATGTGCTGCTGCTACTGTCCGGGGCCTTTTGGGCTCAGCCGTTACCGGTGCCGGTCCTCGCACAGGTGTGGTTGCAGTGGGGGCTGTCCAGTGGTCCAGGGCAATCCTTCGGGCATGTCTTTTTAAGTTTCGGTAATGGCTTGGGTGATGGACGTTTTGTTATTATTATTTTTTCATGAATTTTTCTTATTGGCACTGAGTGAGTGGCGGCAATTTTTGAGCGTTTATTTTTGTTGCTTATTAATCGTTCTTGCAGAAAATCTAGTTCTGTTTGAAGTTTTTGGGCCGTAGCCCACGTGGGAGGTGGAGCATTTACGTAGAGTAGCCACTTTAGGTGTGCAACTCTTTTTTTTATTTTTTTTCGCAACTCCTCCGCGATTGCCCATTGCTTTCACTCTACTCACTTAGATTTGTTTTTCGTCGATTTATTTTGCATTTTCCAGTTTATCCAGTTTTTTTTTTTTTTTTTTATTATATATATATCCTTCTGGGTATATCTTTTTTGGTGTATCCTGTTTATCCCTCGATGTCCTTTCATCGCTGTCACGGTCGCCACGTCATAGGATAAGTCCAGGGTTTGAGTTTTGTTAGGTTTTTATTTAGAGGTGCCGCTCCAACGATCAAAATGTCTCAGTTCTTTTACAATATTTTTTAAGTCTAAGTAAGGGTAAGTCTCGTAGCTGCTCTGCTCGCAGGCGGCGGCAGAGAGACGGCTATGTACTTATGTATAAAGTAATATAATAATATACGTTGTTATGCGCTCTCAAGTGGAGCCGCGAGGGGTATGCATATGTTGACCGTTTGTTACGATTATGCAGACACTAGCACTTTCTGTGTGCGGGCTAAGCCATAAGGATCGGTTCATATTTCGGCCACTTAGGGTTTATGACCGGGACTTTGGATTATGTAAACACTGCAACAAAGTGTTACAGGCCGCACCCTTTAAGTACTCTCGGTACAGTGGGTATTAAATATATCTTCATACTACAGGAGCAAACAACACGTAAGGTGATTCAGAGCTTGGAGGAGAGGGTACGGTACAAAGAATCGACGGAAAGAATCTTTCGGCCGAACCAATTAGCAGGAGCGCTACAAAAGAAGAAAATAGTAACGACAGTTAGTAAGCAGTTCGGTGATGTCGATGATGCGGGGGTAACCAAAATAAACCCCTGACCCTACGCTATGGTCAAGGTGGCAGAAGTGGCGATGAGAGGGCTGTTGGATTCTGGAGCTAAGTGGAACACAAAAATAAGATAAGAGAAATGCTATTCTACCTATGTCCATCATTGTCCATCCCAGGAAGCAACGAGCAGTACAGCGGAGAAAATAGCCATGAGCAGCATGAATTAGGTGACGCAGAGAGAAAGCATCTGGAAGAAGTCCAAAAATCTTTCCCAAGTTTCGAGGAAAGTGGATTAGGAAGACAGCGGTAATGAAGCAGTTCAGACGCTTATATAACAGAAAATCAATAAGATGGTTGACTTGGAGTTGTAGAGGAGTATTAAAGCCCATGGAGCAACACAATCACTTTAGTCCGGAAGCCAGGAAGGAATCGCCTCTGCCTAAACGCCCTAAAGCTGAATAAAATTACAATCAAGGACGCATATTGAGGCGACCGTATTGAGACGACAAGATACATCTCAAGTATGGATCTAAAGCATTCATTCTGGTAGATAGAGTTGGACGACGCCAGCAAGAGATATACGGCTTTTACGGTACCGAGACGTCCATTGTACCATTTCGTGGTTATGCCATTCGGTTATACCATTTTATAGAAAGCGTCTTTGTGCACCTGGGCGACCTTTTTGTAGTAACCGCAAACTTTCAGGACCACATGAGGATGCTGGAAGAGGTTTTCAGAAGCCTGAAGGAAGCCGGACTGACAATACGGACTGAAGAAGTGACGAAGTGAGAAGAGAAAGGGAAGGTGATCAAAAGGGTGACGGAATGGCAGGGTGGTACCGAAGGTTCATACGGAACTTCACAGAACTGGCGGCGACGCTGACGGATACCCTAAGAAAGGTCAAATTTGTCTTAACGTAGGAGGCAAAGAGATCGGTGAAGATGCTGAAGAAGGCAATGACTACAGCGTCAGTCTAAAGACTTCCCGATCTTAAAAGAATGTTTTATTTACATTGCAATTCTTCGGATACCGGGGTAGGAGCAGTGCTTTTTCAGAAAGCGGAGGAGGAGGGCGTACGTCCCATAGTCTTCTTTTCCCAGAAGCTAAGCCCAGCGCAGCGGAACTTTAGCATAACGGAGAAGCAGCCGTGTTAGCAGTTCCACGTTTTCTGTCAAATATTTCGGCTGCACATGGATCATTCGAGTCTGCAATGGATCATATCCGTGAAGAACCTGGCCGGAATATTCGCGAGGTGGTCGTTTAAGCTGCAACCATACCAGATGGCAATCGAGCACTGCAAAGAGACCGAGAATGTGGTGACAGACAAGCTATATAGGGTGGTGGAAGGCGTCGAAGAGCCGAAAGAAGACTGGATGCTCGGATTCCAAACAAAGGATTCTAATGCACAACCTTAGAAATGAATTGAGCGAGATAGAATGGTGAGACGAAAATAATGAATGAGTAAGTGCGACTGTGTAGGTCTCACTCCCACAACATTTGGGGAATGAAACCCGAATTGAATGAGTTAGAGATACAGTTCATTCTAGAATGTTCGATACAACTATGCATATTTGCCTGTCCTTTTAGACACTGATAATAAAATAATTCAAAAGTGGAACATATTTTACTTATACTTAATATTTTCAATGTTTATTAATAACAACTTTGCCAACACAATTTTGCCGCCAACAATTGAATTGTAAAATAATTTAATTTGGAAAAACTCACAAGAAAAATAAACAAAAAGCACTTAGAAAATAGTAATAACAGTTAAAAAACCATAAGTATAAGAGAATGCCCATGAGTTAGAATGCTCTCTTACACTCTCACTCCTTCTCACTCAATTCGTTGTAACTCTTGCACTGATTCATTCTATTCCATTAGGATGTATTCTATGGCTGAGGCAATAAGAATGTATTCCTGCAGACCTCTACTGTTGGTCCGTCTGTCTGTCTGTTTCTAAGCGAACTAGGCTCTCAGTTATAAAGCTATCGACTTAAAACCGTGCACACACCCTTCTTTCTTTTGCACACAGTATATAAGTCGAAACGGCCGGATCGGCCGATTATATTCTATAGCTGCCATATAACTGAACGATCGGAAATGTTTTTTGGTAGAAAGACCAACTTTTGTGTTCTTGAAGATAGAAGCAAAGATAATAAAGCAAAAAGGTGGGACATCTCATACAAAGAAAAATATTCTATGGCGGGTTCCACAGCGCGACAAGGTAAGTTTGAGAAATTTTTCGCGCGACAACGAATGAGGGATAGCCGAGTGGTAGAGTGCTTGGCAGATGTGCGGAGGCAAACGAGTTCAAACCAGGCTCGGGACATCCATTTCTTTGCCAAATTTTAAATTAATTTATATTATATTTTGATTCTTTTAATGTGTTTTCATAAATTTATAATCCAATTAAAAAGAATACAAAATTTTTATATCACCTTAACATCGTCTCAGTTCGTAGTGGAACCCGCTGAAAAAATGTCTATAAGTGCGGGTTCTACGTCATTTTGGAAGGCCGCGGCCTTTTCAAAAATGAAAACATTTGAGAGCGGGTTCCACGACGTGGCAGATGGGACAGGGAAAGAGAGAATTCTTTTTTTAGATCGTAACATCTTTGGACGATTGGATAAACTTCGAGGGTTCGATATCATTAGGGGCGGTTGTTTCAATTTTTTAAAAAGTTTTAGTTTTTTGAATAATTTTATATTTACTTTTATTTTCTTGTTAAATTTATTTGATTTTTTATTTTTTTTTTTATTATTTTTTTACTTTTCCTATTTACTTTATTATTATTATTTTTAATTGCATTCTATTACAATTGTTGTAAAAATAAATAACGGACGTGTCGGATGACAAAATGCCGGATGGACTCCCTTGAAATTTTATTAGAAGGACATAATGAAAAATTAAACAATTTTACAATTGTAAATTTAAAGAAAAATATTACAATTTAAAAAAATTATAAAAAATAATAATAATAAAAAAAGGAAAAAGTTCAATGTCCTTACGAGGATTTGAACACAGAAAAATTATACACTACTACTATTTGTTCTACTAACTACCACATCGGCGCATTAAAAACAGAAACGAGAAATTGAATTGAATTGAATTGGGAAATAAATTGCTTATATCCGATTTCGGCGATATAACTGGAAAGGTTCTAACTAGAAGGGTTTATCAACTTTCTTGTAAGTAATAAATTTAAGTCAAATATACTATCAGAAAATAATTTAGAAAGAAAAATGTAGTAAAGAAAAAAAATTATTTTAAGTTAAAATGTTTTCAATAAAAAATTTGACTCGATTGCGTGAGAAAAAATTCCCATAATTAAAAATCTCACTATTTCATGCACATTCGACCCATCGTCAAAGGTTATTTTGGTAGTAGATCATATTACTTTTACAAAACAATACCATTAACATAATGGAAGCTTAAGAGGAAGATATACCTATTAAAATGGAAACGAAGAAATTGCCCACGATTTCACAGGCGTAAACGGAGCCCCGGAAGTCGTTCTCTTATGCAGGTGGCATTAGGAAGGGTGTGGTATCGAGGGATCATATTAACAACAGTGTTCCTTCAAAAGTACTTTCACAAAAAAATCTACTTGCCAATTCTTTTCTACTTCTAATTCTTTTCCAATTTTTATTTGTATATGTAAATTTGTTTATGTATATTTTAAAACATTATTTATAATAAAAATACCGGATTTGAATTCTAGCTAAAATATTTGTATATCATATCTGTGCAGCACAATTACTTTTCTTATTAACTTTATAAATATGTTTTATAGCGTGCCGCACGAGTGTAGATTCTTTCTGTCCCATCTTACGTATGGCACTTCACAATATATTTAAAGCATTAAAAACAGCTAGAGCATTTAACGTACTCTTTGGTAACATATTAACATACCCAATTAAAAAAAAATACGATAAGATTCGATTCTAACGGAAATTTATTAATTTAATGAATTTAGTTTAATTATCCTATTTGTTATTTTTTTACTTTTAGACACAGATGAATGTCAAACCAATAACCCATGTAGAAGTCATGAGCGTTGCATTAATACAAATGGAAATTACCGCTGCGAGATCCTTTTAAAGTGTCGAGGAGGATACAAATCTACATCAGATGGAAAATCTTGTATAGGTATGAAATGAAGATATCTTCATTGAATATATTCATATTAAGACTTTCTTAAAAAAAATAGTGAAGAATTTAAAATCGAAAAAAAAAACCTCAAAGGCCCTAATTATCCGGTTGTATCTGGCTTCTGCCAATAGACTTTTAGTTTGTCTTATAGTTCCTGTAGCTTTACAGATTAAAAAAGTTTGCAGCTTGGTAGCTTTACATTTGTGATATCGACGTAGATAGAAAAAAACCTACTCATACAAAGAATTAGCATCGGCCCGGTATTGGGCCAAGACTGGCTGCCCCGGATGTTCCGATATAGGAGCCAACCAGGCAAAAAAACAAAGGCTTTATACAAAAAATTTTACATGATATGTATATGCCATTCCCTCCCTATACCTGCTCTACACTATTCACCTTTCAGTCGACCCTTCTTATGTCAATAATTATAATATTAGAATAATGATAAACTTTTGGAATATCAATATCTAAAGCTTACGTACAGATTTTGAAAAACCTGCAAATTTGTTTTTTTATAAACCGTATCAGTTCATCCGACGTAATACACTTTATTACGATCGGCCGACTATATCCTATAGCTGCCATACAACTGATTGATCGTAAATGCTGTAACTTTTAAGTTTTTAATGTTAGAGAGTTTAGTAGATGAGATATTTTTGGCAAAATAATGCAATATGCCAAATTTCATAAGGATCGGCCGACTATGTATATCCTATAGCTGCCATATAACTCAAGGATCGAAAGTGACCCAACTTTTGTGTGTTTTGAAGATAGAAAGCTGGAACTTGGTACAGATTCTATTTTTGGTCAGTTGATCCGACCTACCAAATATCATAAGGATCGGTCGGCTATATCCTATAGCTGCCATGTAACTGAACCATCGGAAATGGTTTTCGGTATGAATACCAACTTTGGTATTTTTGAAGATAGAAGGGTGGGACCTTTTTTAGATATTTTATTGTAATTAATTGATTTTTTTTATGGTATTCTCATAAGGACCGGCCAACTATATCAGATGTTTGCGATATATATCCGGTTTTACCTGCAAGGGTATATCAACTTCGGCTCCGCCCGAAGCTAGCTTTCCTTTCTTGTTTTTTAATAACGTTGCTTTTATTTCTTCAATCTTCTTTTTGCGAGACGATCAAGAGGTGTATCAAATCTTATATTTTTAACTTAACTAACAGTCATACTGACTAAGACAGAGTTAGACGGCCCTAAAAATCGATTGCTGGGTTGGGAGGTCGTTGCGTCGCAGGCGGTATACGCTAGAAACCCGAGTCAATCCCCGAGCGAGAAAATTTGGGTGCGAAGACAGTTATTCTTTGTATGATTTTTTTTGCTTCTGGATTTCGTCTTTCACTGCGAGGATGCCCAGATCCCGGTGTATGTTTTCGTTGCGAACATACCAAGGTGCCCCTGCGATAGTTCTCAAGATTTTTGATTGTGCGCGCTGTATGATGTCTATGTTACTGCTGCTCGCGTTCCCCCTCAGCTGGGAGCCATACGTCCAGATTGGCTTTACGACTGAATTGCAGAGTAGTAACTTGTAGTCCAGGCACAGTGGCGATCGTGAGTTTATGATCCAGTGGAGGCTGCTGGCTTTCAGTTTTAGATGCATCTTTTTGCATTCGATGTGCTTACGCCAGGTAAGTCGTCTATCAAGGTGAACGCCAAGGTACGTTACGTCGTTAGCTTGAGGGATCTGCATACAGTTTAGTAAAAGCGGAGGGCATGTTTGTCTATTAAGAGTAAACGTTATATGTTTACACTTTTGTTCGTTTATTTTAATGCGCCAGTCGGACAGCCACCTTTCCACTATTGTGAGATGATTAGCCAGTTGGGTTGTTGCCTGCGTTGGGCATCTGGAGCGACTAAGGATAGCGGTATCATCGGCGAACGTTGACGTTGTTAGTTGTGCGCTCGTAGGAATATCCGAAGTATACAAAACATATAGACACGGGCCGAGTGCGCTTCCTTGTGGAACTCCAGCTTCGATGGTATAGTCGCCCGAAGTAGCTGCGTTGCATCTCACTGAGAATACCCTATTGTAGAGGTACGATTCCAGTAGCTTGTGGGTGTATGTTGGCAAACACGTTTTAATTTTGTGCATGAGTCCGATGAGCCAACCTCGGTCGAAAACTTGAGATACGTCGAGGAAAATAGCGCTGCAGTATTCTCGCTGTTCGAAGGCTGAGCTTTTTTCGGATGTTAATCTGTTCACTTGTTCGATGTTTCCATGGTTTCTTCGGAAGCCAAATTGGTGTGCCGGGATAATATTGCAAGCTTCCAGATGTGGTAGTTAACAAGCATTTTTCAAACAATTTAGATAAACAAGATAGAAGACTTATTGGTCTGTATGATGACGGAATTGTGTGGTCTTTTCCAGGCTTCGGCATTTTGGAAGTTCGATCAGCATCTTTGGGGTCAATAGGTCACCACCGGGAGCCTTTTTTGGTTTTAGCCCTCTTACGACTTTTTCGATTTCTTTCGGCCGGAATGAAGGTGGCTGGAAAACACTTTGGAGATGTGCGGCGAATGTTTCAGCTTGGTCTCCGTCGCTGCGAGCCCAGCATCCCGAGTTTCTTATTGGGGTGGTCGTTTCAATTGGGGCGCTAAGATTTGGGTGGGCCCTCCACAGGGGGAACTTTGTGCTTGTTGGCGAGAGATTCTGGATGTACCTCAGCTGTGTATTTTCTTTTTGGTGAAGAGCCTGGTCGAGTGATCGGGTTGCTTCCTTAAGGCGTTCTTTTGAAGCTGGAAATTGGATGTTTTGCCAATCTTCAATAAAGCTTGGGAGCTTGCGTGAGTGGGTTGGCCAGTATGTGGGACATAGTCTAGTTTATTTTTTACATTTATAATTGCATTGTACAATTGCCTTCTTTTGGGAGTCACTAGACGTGATCCCCAGTGCGTATGTTTGGCGCTGTAGTCTCCTGTGGCTATAAAACGATCCCCAAGTGAATTGTAGAAGTCCATAAATTGTCTTTCCAAGATTGAGAAACTAGGAGGGCAGTAAACGGCAGCGATTGAAAGGATTCTTGCTCGTTGCTTCACTGAATTTGTATCGATGTGGCCTGCAAGAAGTTTGTTGCAAACCTTTTGTGAAAATGGTGTTTAATGCGTTCTCTGATTAGAACTCCAGTTCCGCCGTGGGCTTTCCCATCTGGATGATCTGTGCGGTAGATTGTGTAGCCTCTTATATGAAAGTTGTATTTGCTTGTAAGATGCGTTTTCACTAGTGGCATAACGTCAATATGGTAATCGGTCAAGAATTGTGACCATTCTAGTTAATGGCGTGAGACACCATTGGCGTTCCACATTGATATTTGTAGCACCTGCATATCTTGTTTAGACTGTTGTGCTACGAGCAGCTGTATCACCATGTTCTGGTTTTGAACAAGCGTTTGCATGGTCGTTTTCATGAATGACATAAGCTCCATCATACTTTGATGGAGGGTAAGCGTCATAGTTTCCATTTTGCTGTGTAGCTGTTCTGGGGCCTGTTGAGCGCTTTGAGAGTTAGACTGAATTGGAACTTCCCTTCCAGATCGTAGAGCATCGGCTTAGAAGAAGCCGTTGGTGGTGTTTAGTGGACCGAATGAGGATCTCGCAGCTTTGGCGAAGAAGACGTCTGGCGTGGTTTTTGGCGCAATGTACGCATTCTGTGGATTTTGGTTGCGCGTTGCGGTCGCTTGATGCATGCGACTCTTTAACTCAGTATACACCATACATCCTCTATAGTTTGCCGTATGGCTGCCTCCGCAGTTTCCACATTTCTTCACGGTACTGTCCTTGTTTGTAGTGCAGTAAGCGGACTGTGGGCGTCCCCGCAGACTACACAGACAGCACGAAGTGTGCAGTAAGACTTTGTGTGTCCTTACTCTTGACAATTAGTGCATTGCACTGGACCGTTGCGATTATATGGCTCTTCAACAGTGATTTTCCGATGCAAAAGATATTGCAGGTTGTAGATTGGGTGGACTTCGTTCTTCTTCAGCGACCTGCTTTCTGGCTCGAGCTCGACCTTGAAGAGGGGTTGTGGCTGTTTATCTTTATTTTAATGTTAATAACATTCTAGGCGGCGAAGCCCTTTTCTTTAAGGGCGGTTTTTATTTCCTCGGCGGTAACATCAGGTTCTATTCCCTTTACTACCACTTGTAGGCCTTTACTGATTTACAGCTGGTACGTTAAATAGTTTTTCTGTTCAGTGTTCAGATATTTGGACACGATTCGGAAGTGCTCTTCAGTCTTGGTTTGCACCTTTGTTTCATGGATGTTCCCTTTGATAAGCGGAACAACATGAAAGTTGTCACCGTTCCCGATCAACGACGCAATCTTGTTGACCAGGGCACTCGAGCTTTTCTCCTTAATATAGTTTGAAGAGGGCGTGGGTTTTTTTCCGGTATCTTTGGCTGGTTGGTTTTCCTCAACCTCCGCCAGTAGGGCGATTTTGTTAGTAGTGGATCTGTCTGGTTCTTTATCGATATTCAGGACACGGTTAATTTTTTTTTTATTGTCTGCCGGATTACTCTGCGGGCTAAGCTTGCGCTTAATTTGGATGTAGCGATCCATTCCAGTCTGTGTGGCGGTGGCCGCTTTGGCACTTTCCGAAGTTGTTGTTTTTGTAGTCGCTGTAGTCGTTGAGGTCGCGGTACTTTGAGTTGCAGTGGTTGCAGAAATTGTGGTACTGCTAGTTGTTGGTGCGAAATTTGTTTCCGATATTAGAGGAGGAGCTTTACACTGCGAACTCCATGACGCGGGCGTCGGAGAGAGCCGAGCGGGTGAGCAAGACCGTGCCCTTTGGGTTTCAGCGGTCAGTAAAGCCGGGTTGCTCATAATCGCCGATTTTTCCACTTCGGTATCGGGAGCTCAAAAGTAAGAGTAGAAGCCGTTTCTTTGGTTCACTGAACTTCTACTCTCGTTCTTTTGATCTTTTGAGCTTATTGCATGGCACTTATTTTTTTTAAACAATTAACTTGTTTTGGCTTAGCACAGCACTACTGTTATAAAAAGCTTGTCTATTGCTTTTAATAAATTGTAAATCAGCGTCTTTTCGCTTATATTGGGCTACCCCAGTTTTTTGATTAGCTGTATTATGGTGCAGTTTTCCCGGAGCTCGCACAAAGCACGTCCGCTCAGTTCGGTAGTTCGATGGGAAGTCATGGCACACATGAGTCAATGTATTTAAAGTACGGTAACATTTTTTTAAGGTTGCATTTAGATCGGAGCCTTCCAGAATATCGGACCAATCATATTTATCAATAAGGCTATTATGTTTGTGAAAATCAGTTTAACGGAAACAGCGAATCTTATTTGCCACGCATGGAAACTCCGGATCGATACCAGAAATGGTTTTGTTTGACACCTCAAGCATGGGCTGATATTGATCCTCTGGGGATGAAAATGGCAAAGCTCTGGAAAAAGTGGTATCATCGGGATCAGATACAAAACATAAGTTTAATAGCCGACGGAACAATTTTCTAATATGGTTAATTTTACCCTGGAACAAGTCAAATATGAGCGCGGTGAATTCTTGGTATGTGATAAGTTATAAAGATGGTGAGTTATCGACATAAGACCACTTGAGTTCTGGGATATTAAAGTCACCAGAGCTACAAGTTTGTCACAATCGGACAAAAAATTAAAAACCGGATTGATTAGCTGACAAATGATGCCAGTATATGGGCACCCATCGGTTTTGAATTTATTTTTATTTACGGTACTAAGTTGATGTTATTGGACGAAAATGTTTTCTGTCCATTAACTAAATGGTTAAACAAATCGTCTTGAATACCAGCGCGGGTACACGAATCTTAAAAGAAGACATGCGCCTTATATTTATATTTGATGTCGCTGGTGCGGGAATTGCCTACAATACACGCAGGCAAGCCATGGACGACAATGCCAAGTTTAATAATAATTCAAACTTTAAATAGAAGATGCCTTACCGTAGTTTAACCTCTGACACTCCATGCCTCTTTACGACAAACTTATCACGAGCGCCAACTTATTATTAGTGTATCCGATTACTTCATAGGTGTACAATAAAAAATGATAAGAGAATACTAAGCTAAACTATCGGTATCGCGTTCGACCCGCGACATCCCCACCTCCGTAATGAACATCTTCACTGAAATCCAAAACCGCGAACTTTAAAGCGGGGAGCATTATCCAGCGAGACCAATCTCCATCCATGATTCGCACGCTGGCTCGCCTGATTTCTCCATCCACTGCCTTCTGCCAGTCTCGACGCGGTACAACTGGGTCACAAACGAAGACGATCTTCCTCTTCCAGAATCTTTCCCTCAGCATCCTTGCGATGCGCTACTGTTTTCTTGTGGTTCCTTCCATTACAATGCTTCCATCCCGGGCGGGGGTATCCGGCGAGCAAGCTGGTCCCTTAAGCAGATCATTCGACGTAAGAGGGAATTCCTGGTCCGCACTTACCGGCAGATGGGTGAGCGGACGAGAATGAACAATATTCTCCGCCTCTTTCAGGAAACTCTCTAATACGTGCTTCTTCGGCGCCACTTCCTTCACTGTGTGACGCATTGCTATTTAGATATGTCGCTTCCTTTAGCGACTCCAGTCCGTTCTCTGTGGCTCCAATCTCATCCCGGAACGCCTCACATTGCGCTCTGCAGACCAACAAACTCTTTGCTCCCTCACACTCAACCACAGTGAGGCGTAGCTCTCAAGCTCATCTCGTTGTCCATGGTATCGGCGCGTGAACCTCAGAACCCTGGCCGTAGTCCTCAACAGTCGCCTGTAGCTTTAGAACCTTTGCAACGATATAAACGTATTACTTCCTCCGACGACTAAAAACTCACTCGGAATCTCTTCTTCATCCTCTGCATCCGCTTCGTCACCGGGTGCAGATTCTGCCAAGCTATCTACCGGTCTTTTCAGGAATGCCGGTCCTCCTAACCAGCGTGATTTCTCACTTAGGTCACGCTGCAATAAATCGTCATTGTTCCCTTTGGTGCGCACTTCGTTTTTCCACCCACGGACCTTGCACGTCGCCGTCCTCATACGTGATCGTCCAGTTCTCCATTAGATCTCCGTAGTGGTAATCCACGATAGCCTTGACCACTCTGGGGACCGACTCCAGGAATCACCTGGCATTCATAGTCTTCACATGATGCGCGTTACTCGGTGAGTAAGCAGCTACAAAGGTCATCATGGACATCTCATAAACTTCGGGATCTCGTTGGTCATTCCCGTCTTTCCACAAGAATCGTTGCGCACATCTATCTTCTGGTCGGATCTTCAACTGGTGAAACATCTCATTGATGCCACTGCAGACTCCGACTGCACCTTCCTTGAAATATAAGAGATTAAATGCAAAAGGCTTATAGTGCTGTGGACCTTTCCACAGGTCCGAATTCAATGACACTTCTCCGACTTGTGCCCCGCATCGAATATCAATCGAATCTTTTCCGGCTTGTTGAGATTCTCCACTCTAAAATGAGGCAAATACCGGGTCTTATCGCTTTCCATATAGATTTCCGGTCGTTTCGAACGCCTAGTGTATTCTTTGACGATGTAGTCTTTCATGAGCCGTTAATATTCCTGTGCAAACTCTTCTGGGCAAAAATTCTCGATATTCATCAGCCGATTGTACGCCATATTATAGCTACGTGGCAGCACAATGTGATCCTTTTCCCATAATAATCCCGTCTGTTACCGACGTCCAAATCGCACAGATCAGCTGGACCCTCACGTCGTCGCTGGCTGCAACTGCTGGCGCCAACTTCACACCAAAATTCTCGATCTCGAAGTAGCCAACGACATGGCTAACAGTCAAGCCGAGATGGCATCTCTAGTCGTCCTCCTACAGGACCAAAAGCAACCCATCCTAGTTCGGATTCTAGAAAAACTGTCTTGTTGACACAGTTTAAATTCCTTTCCGGCGTCGCCTAAGCATCCACAGATGGCGATGCTTCTTCATTTACTCGAACTCACATGAGTGGCGAATGCGACGAGCTTTCCCAGATTGTGCTCCGTTATTGCAGGCACATCTCGGATACTATTGAGCTGGTCGGCCGTATCTGAGTCGCAGCTGCTCCATAACTACATTCGCATTGCTCGGGTGAATTAACAGCGACTTCACCGTCTCACGCGCGTCATCCTGTAGCGCTTTTAGTAACCTCTGGTGATTCTCTAGATCCGTAAAACCATACGCTTCCGTCGTCTGCGTAAACATGCAATAGAACGTAGGCGGCTCGGGAAGCTTTCGTGGAGACCAGCTTCCATATCCTCCAGTAGCCACCGCACAAGCACCGTACCCCGGTGAGGGCGCTCACACCGATTTTCCGCCGGCCACATCACTGTGTGTCCCAACGCCATGCGCTGAGACCATGCGCTGCCATTTTGGACAACCATGGTATTACGGTTGTCCAAAATGGCAGCACGTGGATATTCCTCGTGGTGGGCGGATGACGCCGGGTCTTCACTGCCTCGGCCACCATCTGCACTCGGTTGCGGAACCAACAAGCTGCCATCCTGATGCGGCGTCACCATCACGTCACGAGGACGTCTTCTGGGCGAGCGCTGCATCATCTAATGATGCACCGATCTAATGATAAGGCACTAATCCAGTAACACCTGTTGCTTCCAGTAAACTTTGCACTGTCCGCGTTACAAATGCTACCCTTTCGCTAAGGCACGAATCCACTCCGTCGGGTGATCACTTAGAGCTGCTTCAAGCGGTATCCTACGCTTACGGCGTGTTGCGGCAACGCTGTCAAAATTGCCGCCAATTGCCAAGCCACAAACGCCAGTCACCAATGAAGTCCACCAGTATGCCAATCCAATCACTCCGGTCGGGTAACTCACGATCAAGCGTGTTCCTGCAACTCTTTTTCTTTTTTTTTTTTTTTTTATTATCAATCAATCAATAGTTATATTTAAAATCTGTTCGGAGTTATGGACAATAATTAAATTTTATAATGGGACCTTAACTTAATGAAATATTGAGTAGTACAATGTTTGTTTATCCTAGGAAACTAATTTTAACAGTAAACCTTAGCGATAGAATTCAAGTGATTTATTGTCGGGCCCTTTAGTGGGCCTTGTTGGTTTTACAACTGCAGCTCAGTCCCGTTCGCCCGAGTGGCAGAGGTCCAGTGGGTGGGTCCGTTTCAGCCTCCTTGTGGTGTGGCTGTTGTCCAGAAGATGGATGTCCTCAGGGTTAGGATGTCGGTCCAGCCTTTCCACGTACCTATTGGCGAATCGCTGAACTTCTTCGCTCACATATGGGACTCTCAGTTGGACGTGGATTGTCGAATTGTCGTGGAACGGATGAGCTCCAGTTAAAGTTCTTAAGGCCTTGTTTTGGGCGATCTGGATGATCCTTCGGTTGCTTAGACACGCCGTCCCCCATAGCTGGATACCATAGGTCCAGACTGGCTTTACAATGGCCTTATATATAAAGAGCTTGACTCTTAGCTTCAGCCTGGACCTCCTTCCAAGGAGCCAGTTTAGCTGACGCAGCTTGATCCCGATTTGCGTCCGTTTGCGCTGCAGGTGGGTTCTCCAGGTGAGCCTTCTCTCCAGGGTCATACCCAGATATTTGGGTGTAGGGCTTGCTGGAATTGGAGTGCCTCCGAGACTGACTCCAGGACAGTCGCCTCTCCTCATTGTAAAAGTCGTTTGGGCTGATTTTTCGTGGTTGACGGCAATGTTCCACCTTGGCTGGCGTTGGAGAGACGCAGAGGCCTCTTTTGGAAAGATTGCAGAGGTCAAAAATTCCGTATCGTCTGCATACGTAGCCGCTAGAAGGCCCTCCTCTTCAGCGACAGGCATGTCGACTGTGTACATCGTATACAGAATGGGGCCAAGTACACTGCCCTGCGGTACACCTGCCTTAATGGGCCTATAATCTGACCTTGCGTCTCCACATCTAACCCTTAATGACCTGTCATTCAGGTATGATTTGAGGAAGGCGTAATGCTCATGGGGTACGCTCCTTTTTATTTTCATTAGTAGTCCTGGATGCCAGACCCTGTCAAATGCCTGCTTGACGTCAAGGAAAACTGCGCAACAATATTTCTGCTCCTCCAGGCTGTTTAGAATCTTTTGTACAATCCTGTGGCATTGCTCCGGGGTGGTGTGACAACGCCTGAAACCAAATTGATGGTCTGGAATCAAGCCAGCCTCGTCTAATATGATCTGAAATCTGCGCAGAAATACTCTCTCAAGTAACTTGGATAGTACTGATAATAAGCTTATCGGCCTGTATGAGGCAAGATCAGCTTCAGACTTTCCTGGCTTCGGAATAAGTATGATCTCCGCTTTTTTAAAGTCAGAGGGGAAGTGGCCGATCTCCAAGCACGCGTTGAATATGCTCGTAAGCCTTTGGATACCTAATGGGGGGAGAAGTTTAATGGCAAGTGCTTCAAGGCCATCCGCACCCGGGGATTTTTTGGTGTTAAGGCCAGCGACCTCCTCTTGAACTTCCTCTTCCGAGACTGGCTCCAATTGACAGAAATCCATCCAGGGTAGAGACAGAAACCTCTCAGTCTCAGCTTGGTCCACCTCCGAGCATCTATTGAATGGAGTGAAGGCGTTTTCCAAATGAGCAGCAAATGCGTCCGCCCTCTCCTGATCGGAGCGGCACCACTCACCGTCGGGTTTCTTAACCTGAGCCACCCTTTTCTTTGGACGCTTGATGTGACTTGTCAGTTGCCACAAGTTGTGCTCGGGGTCGCCGGGCTCAACCTGACGTAGGTATTCTTCAAAAGCACACGTCCGCAACCTCTGGAGCAGCTTCGTGAGTCTTTTGGTCGACGATTGAGAGCTGTTTTGTCGCTGGGATACCTAGTTCGGAACCAGATCCTTCTAAGCCGTCGCTTTTCATTGAGCAGTAGAGCTACTTCTGGAGACCACAAATGTAGGTGCCTTTGAAGGATTTTGTTATTGCATGGAGCCTTCGTGTTGCGACTAAGGCAGCATTGTGCATCTCCTGAGTGAGGTTGACCACGGCATTGTCAATATCAAATCCTGTGTTGAGGTCCGGCTGAGTATTGCCTAGGGCGTTATTTAGCCACCCTGTGTAGGTTTCGATGTTGGTACGTGATTTTATCATCCGGGAACTAATGACCTTCTTTTCAACAGGGGTATTAATGTGGAGCTCCACCGCGCTGTGATCCGAAAGGAGATCTGCATTTGACGAGCAGGCAATGAAGTCCGGATGAATTCCGTGGGATATAGCAAAGTCCAGTAGGTCCGGCCGTTTTTGGGGGTCAGTGGGCCAGTACGTAGGCTCTCCGGTTGAATGACAGTTCAAGGCTCTACGCTGAATACACCTGAATAGCGTAGATCCTTTAGGGTTAGTCACCCTCGAGCCCCACCATGGGTGCTTGGCATTGAAATCACCTGCAAGTACGAATTTGTCGCCCATGTCATTCAGCAGTAAATCAAATTGGTTATCGGACACTCTCTGTCTAGGGGGAATATAAGCGGAACCGATCATAATTTTCCCCCCAAGGGTGGAGACACTGATTTTGGCGCACTGGATCCATTATTCTTTGATTCTTGCGATCTCGCTGTAGTCAATGCTAGATTTGATTATAATTGCCGCTCCTCCGTGCCCTCTGCCACTGGGATGATTAGCATGAATGATATCGTAGCCGTGTAAAGTCAGGAATGATTTGTGTGTTCTGAAATCAGCAAAATGTCAATGCATCGGGTGTGGATGAAATGCTCCACTTCTAGCCTTTTATTAACTAGGCCGTTAGCGTTCCAGAAGGCTACGTGCAGTCCTACTTGTTGCATATCTGAGTAAGGATGGCGCTCATCATTGTTGTCATACGTTCTAACATCTTATCCAAAACTCTCTCCAGGAGGCTTTCCACTCTCGTCGTAAAGGCTGCCAACTGATCGGCTTGTGGCATCTCGGGTGCTGCCGCTTGTTGCTGTTGTGAACGGGCTCCTCCCCTGGCTATATCAGCATAGCTCCTTGATAAGGTGTCCCCTGTTGGATAGTGTTGAACGGGTTGGAAAGCTAAACGAAGTGGTTGAGCTGGACGTGGATCTTCAGGGGCCATGCTGGCCTTGGCTTTCTTGGGGTCCATGGCAGTGCACGCATTTTGCCGCCTCTTTGTTAAAGACCTCTTTGTTGTTGCTAGACGGCTCTAGATTAAGAAAACATATAGGTAATGGATTCTTGGTGATTTGCCCTATGGCATTGTGCACATCACGGACTGCATGTCCTTGATGCCGAAAGTCTTCCTTAATCTCGTCTATATCGGTGGTGTGGTGGAGTCCCTTTACTACAATTCGGTAGGCTCTATCTTTCTTGGTTTGGAATATGTAATATCTTTTCCCGGCGCTATCAAGCTGGGATTTGAGGGCAGAGTACGACTCCTTATCCCGCATCATAATCCTCACCTGATTGGCTCTGGTGGCTTTGTAGGAGAAGTCCTCCTATATCCTATAGCTGCCATATAACTGATTGATCGGAAATGATATAACTTTGGTGTTTTTAGAGTTGGAGAGTTCAAATTTGACACGAGAGCTATTTTTGGCAAAACATTACGACATGCCAAATTTCATAAGGATCAGCCGACTATATCCTTTAGCTGCAGTATAACTGAACGATCGGAAATGACCCAAATTTCGTGTTTTTGAAGTAGGGATGTCGGAAATATATCAAAATATCGATATATCGATATATTTTCTCTTAAAAAAATATTATTATCGTGATATTTTTTGGGCAAAAATAGTCGATAATAATATTTTTGAGTTGGTGTTCTCCGATATTTGTTGCGAAAGAAAGGAAATGCAGGTTTACTTGAGTATGCCATTTTGTAGTTGGGAGACAAATCCGTTGGAATTCTGGAACTCACAAATTTCAACGATGCCGATGCTAGCGAAGGTTGCTTTAAGTTTTCTTATCACGCCTGGAAGTTCGGTTCCATCTGAACGGTTGGCTTCTGCCATTAAATGTATTGTCTGTGACTCCCGTAGTCGAATGACAGACCAGCATATAACCGAAAGAGTTTTTTTTTAAATCATTGAAGAAAGATTTATTTTGTAATTAAGAGTAATTAAGAGCATTAAATAAGAGAATTAAGTAATTAGAATTATTAAGTACATATTCCATGAATTCCATGAAACTTTTTTTTTTTGTATTAAGTTTTTTTTATAAATAAATTTGAATACAATGTCCTTAATAATTTTGTTATTTTTTATTTCAAAGAACTTAAATAAAAGTTGCTTGAGAGTGGGTATAAATATTTGTTGTTTTTTCAATTCACTTTTTAAATAAAAAAATATGTCTTATTTGCAGTTCATGGCGGATGAAAACACATATTAAAACCTTTTTTTAAATTTAAAAATAACCTTTTTTCAAATGTAGCTGACTATAAAAAATATCGAAAATACTCGATATATCGATTTTTTTGGGTGATATTTCTGAATATTATCGATTGATATTTTTTTCACAGCAAATATCATCAATACGATATTTTTTCAAAAACCAACAACCCTATTTTGAAGATAGAAAGCTGAAACTTAATACAGATTATATTTTTGGCCAGTTGATCCAACCTACCAAATTTCATTAGGATCGGCCGTTTAAATCCTATAGCTGCCATATAACTGAACGATCGGAAATGGTACTTGGTAGAAATATCAACTTTCTTATTTTTGAAGATAGAAGTTTGGGACTTTTTTTAGATTTTTTATTTTAGTTAATGGGTTTTATTATGATATATTCATAAGGATCGGCCAACTATATCCGATGTTTGCGATATATATCCGGTTTTAACTGCGAGGGTATATAAACTTCGGCTCCGCCCGAAGTTAACTTTCCTTCCTTGTTTTAGAGTAAGAGAGTTCGAATTTTGTATGAATTTCTTTTTTTTTTAAATGATACGACATGCCAAATTTTATGAGGATCGGCCGATTATATTCTATAGCTGCCATATAACTGAACGATCGGAAATGGTTTTTGGTAGAAAGACCAACTTTTGTGTTCTTGAAGATAGAAGCAAAGATAATAAAGCAAAAAGATGGGACATCTCATACAAAGAAAAATTTTCTATGGCGGGTTCCACAGCGCGACAAGTTAAGTTTGAGAAATTTTTCGCGCGACAACGAATGAGGGATAGCCGAGTGGTAGAGTGCTTGGCAGATGTGCGGAGGCACATCAGATTGTTATTATTATTTCCGATTGTTCAGTTATATGGCAGATATTGGATGTATTTTTTCGATCCTAATGATATTTGGTACATCTTATTATTTTGCCAAATGGCATTCATTCAAAATCCGAACTCTATAACTTTAAAAACACCAAAACAATAGCCACAATTTCCGATCAATCAGTTACATGGCAGTTATAGGATATAGTCGGTTTATCGTAACCGACTAACCGTTTATCATAATAGTTTATCATAAACAATTAGAAAATATTTTGTTTAATTTATTCTTGTGTAGTTTATTACACTTTATAGAATGCCAAAGTATGCATATAAAAAAAGTGGTAGGTCCCTGGCGCAGGTGATTTCGACTGCTAGAGTCATCCGAAACAAAAAATTAGAATAGATCATTCTTTTGTAAGCTTATGGCTCTGTCCCGTACTAGAATGAAATATTTTCATCAATAAACAACAAAATGGCGAACTCAAAAAAAAAATATTCAAAAAAATTAAAAAAATTTATTTTAAATTAATGATTCTAGTACGGGACAGGGGTGTTACTTTTTAGAACGACATATCCAAATTTCAGCCAGATCGGTACCATAGAATTTCCTGCGCCGCACCAAAAATGACGTTCCGAGAAAAACGCGTTTAAAGTTTAGACGCTACCGAGTGGCTGTATCTCTGTCATTATTTGATATTTTTATTTGAAACTTCAACAGTACATTTTCAATGAACAGTATTTTCGAAATATGTCAAAAAAAAATCGGTTTTTTTCAAAGTCACACATGAGACTACATCCTTAAATAGGAGTCATAACATTC
The DNA here is from genome assembly GCF_030179905.1 of Drosophila bipectinata. Taxonomy (NCBI): domain Eukaryota; kingdom Metazoa; phylum Arthropoda; class Insecta; order Diptera; family Drosophilidae; genus Drosophila; species Drosophila bipectinata. Next base: position 12,186,808 of record NC_091740.1, on the reverse strand, counting down.
TTTAGACCATCTTGTATTACAAGATTGCCGAAAATTGCTGTGGTATTTCATAGTTGTGGTAGTTATATTCATAGCATTAGGTTATACCAAAGATTATAAAGTACACAGATGATCTCATAGAAACAAGCGATTCGCTGGGACGAGCTGGTTCCATAGCGTGACAAGATAGGTTTAAAAATTTTTTCAGGAGACAACGAATGAGGCATAGCCGAGTGGAAGAGTTTAAATCTCTATGCGTGAGGGTTCTACCCGCTGTAAAAATTCAAACATTTGAGAGCGGGTTGCACGACAAACGGCTGGCAGATGAGAGAGATAAACAGAGAATTCTATTTTTAGATCCTAACATCTTTGGAACGATGAAAGTTTGAAACGTTCGCATTGAACCAAAAGAGCATAGAGATCAAAAATATTTTCTATCTTTACTCTAGCTCTGTTTTTTCATTGATTTTCGCATTTACTTCAGTACAAAATTACAAAATGACGGACGGACTCCCTTAAAATTGTATTTACTGGACATAATTTTTAATTTTTTTAATACTACATTGTTCTAGTCCCAACGCGCAATGTTTTTGTATTAAAACTAATAATAAAAACTCTTATATTTTAATGTGTGGACCTTACAATCTCCGTCAAAGTATACCGGTGTCTATTTCTTACAAGCGTCTATAATTTTCGCTCTTAAACCAACTGTCTCTGGATGATCTTTAAAAATCTTATTAAAAAATTCTATATGCGTGGATGATGGGTTCATAAAAAATTGAGGTGGGACAATAAGACTCCCAAAGTTTATTTTTCTCATATACGAAATGAACGTTCTTTATGTAATTCTTAAAGTCCCACTATTCATGCAGTCAAACATTTTATCCACCTTTTCTATCAATACTGCAGTAGATATGGCTACTTCGTTTAAGACCTAATTAAATTTTAAAAAGCGTTTTCTCTATTTGCCCCAGGCTGAAAATCGGTCGGTCGGCAGAAGCTCGGTCACATATTATGCGCTTTACCTCTATCCCTAAATTAAATAAGATAGTCATCTTTTTTTTTTATAACCTCACTTAGGTTATTTGCTGAAAGCCCATTTTCGGAAACGAAATAATTTAAAATCATACCACAATTTGAGAATATTGATTTTTTTTACTTTTTTTTGTTTTTTTTACCGGTCTTTCAGAATTTGGAAATGGCTTGTGCATGAATAAGAGCATCAGCTAGCATTCCTTTATTCATCATAAAGCTTAGAGGCCCAGACGACCGAGGGGCGCACAAGAAACGATTTGTTAGTATATATTAAGCTGTTTGTATTTTTTTAAGCTAGGAGGAGTTATTAAGGAAATGTAAAATTCTATATTTTAAATAAGAGGGACAGAAAAGAGATGTTATAGAGTAAAGACCATTGTAGTTCGAACATAATACCCTAAAAGGGTCATGCAGTGCATATGTCGAACTACAATGGCTAAGGAACAGAGGACTAAAGTTTGGATTTCTTCTATTAGGAATGTTAAATTTTAAGCATGTTAGTAAATGCTGGCTATCTACATCCCCGTTAATAAGGTTATGCAGAAAGACTACACCGAGCATTGTCCTACGATTTGTTAAGCTAGGTAAGTTTATAAGTAAAAGTCTGCTACTGTAGGATGGAAGCTGAAGATTTGCATCCCAGTATAGACCTCTAAGTGCGAATATTAAAAATTCTTTTGTACGGATTCTATGCGGTCCTTATGTACTCCATATCGGGACTCCAGACACATGAACCAAACTCCAGTATCGGACGGATTAAAGAAATAAATAATTTTTTGGTTATGTATGGGTCATTAAATTCTTTTGACCACCTTTTAATAAAACCAAGGACTCCTTTAGCCTTATTAACCATTAAGGAAATATTGTCGGAAAATTTATGTTTAATGTCTAATAGGACGCCGAGATCATTAACCTGAGTTAATTTCTCTAAGGAAATCCCATTAATAGAATATGTAGCTTGCAGAGGGCAAGAACGATAAAAAGACATATGCTTGCATTTTGATTCGTTAAGTATTAGATCATTAGCTAAACACCATTTTGAAAGTTATCAAGGGTCAGACTGAAGATTGCATTGGGTAGAGATGGATTGGTATTGATAGATCTAGCACGGACCAGACGGGACTGTATGTTTTTAAATAAGATCCTTTGTGTCCTTTCATCTAAGTAGCTGGAGATCCACGTTAAGGTGTCTATAGGAAAACCCAGCATATTCAGTTTACTCAACAAGAGTGAGTGATTAACTGAATCAAATGCTTTTTTGAAGTCTGTGTAAATTACATCGGCTTGATATCACTTACAAAAGCCATCTATGACAAAGGATGTCAACTCCAGTAAATAATAAAAATTATAAAATATAAAATAAATTAATAAAGCCATGCTGACAGGGAGAGATAATCGAAGAGCAAAGGTGTTGCAAATCAGGGGTAATTAATTTTTCAATTAACTTTGGAATTGCCGAGCATCGGACTTTTTCCCTTTTTTATGTAAAGGAATTATGTAAGATTCTTTCCACTTAAGGGGAAAAATCGAGGTTTCCAAAGATAAATTGAAAAGTCTTAGAAGAGGTTTGCACAGAACCCTGGCACAGTATTTTAGCACACAGCCTGGTACTCCGTCGGGTCCTGGCGAATAAATGGGTTTGACCCTTGAAAGATTAGATAATAAGTTGTACTCAGAGAAAGACGGACAGAAAATAAGATTTGCTGCTTGAATGTTATATGCGTAAGGCTGATCTGTCAATTTAGGCGGAAAATAAGTTGTTTGAAAAAATTCTGCGAATAGATCGGCAATGGCCTGATCGCAGAGGTCGCAGAGGAATTTTCAAACGTAAGCAAGGGTGAAAAAGATACGTGTTTACGCTTACTGTTTACAAAATTATAAAACTGTTTTGGATCCTGAGTAAATTGTATCCGGCAGCGGTCAATATAATTCCTATAACTTTTAGCGTTATGCACGGTAAAATTCGACCAAGCTAGTAGGTATCATGAAAAATCAATACTACTGCAGGTTTTTTTATATTTAGTAAGAGCCTATTTTTAATATTTTTTAGGTTTGTGAGGCACCTTGTATACCAAGGAGGATTTGTTGATACGGACGGATATTTCCATGGCACACTTGGGTCAAAAAATTTATTTAAAGTACAATATAAATTTTGTAATGTCACGTTAAATTCAGTGCATGCCAGAATATCGGACCAGTCATATGTATCGATAAGGCTTTTAAGTTTATGAAAATCAGCATTACGGAATCAGCGAATCTTATTTGCCACGCATGGACACATCTCACTTTATTTTGGGGATATTAAAGTCGCCCCCCGCTACGAGCTGGTCACGATCAGTCATAAGATTAAAAACGTACCGGACAAATGTGCGGACAAATGCTGCAATATGTGGGCGGTTCGGACGAAGTCGGTATATACGAACATGTAATGTATAAAGATTTGACGGACAGAGTGATTTTAATGCGAATAAATTCTATGTCACCAAACTCTTGTGATTTCACCTCTTCAGAAGCAAGAGTAGATTCTACCGAAATGAGGACTCCACCCCCCCTTCGCTGAGTTCGATCCCGGTCTAAAAGTGGTGTACTTACTTGGAAAAACTTCGGAGCTAAAGATCTCTGGCTTTAACCAAGTTTCTGTAAAGGCTATAATATGAGCCGACCTAGCGATGCAAAGGAAGAACTATCAGAATATAGTTTAGGGAGTTTGCTACGGAGCCCCCTAGTGTTCTGATAGGTAAGTGTTAGTAACGATACTAGTTTTTTGGGTTAGTGGACGAAGAAGAGGTGGAAGGTTGGTCAGTGGTTCCGGTATGGGGAAGTCTCACTCCCACTGGTTTTAAATCTTTTAACTTTGCAGTACTAGGCCGATGTTCTTGGACGAAAATGTTCTCTGGCCAAAAACTGGGTGAAAAAAATCGTCTGGAATATCATCGGGGGCACCCGAATCTTGAAAGATGAGATCCTCCCTCTCTATATCGGCTTTAGTTTTGGCTTTGATATAAGCAAATATATCAATCTCTGAAGTATCAGGGGCAAGCCGAGAAACAAATATATGTTTCGATGGAGGAATCACCTGTAAGGGTTTTGGTGTCGCAGGTACGATAACTGCAGCATCAGTCGGTGCCGGTGGTCCGGACTGTGGAATAACCTTTTGGTTGACTCTAATGGGGGTTTCGTTCACTAGGTCCTGTGGCATCACTTAAAGGGATGCCATGGCGGATATATCAGACAATTGCTCATTTTCCTTGAGAAATTCGGACGGCGAATTGTTCTCAGTTCTAGCTCTTGGGGTGACCAAAGATATGAGTTATTGACGGCTGAGTAGGCTGAGGCGGATCACAAACAGCGGATTTCTTACGCTTAGGAGGCTCAGTTAGTAGCTGAAGGCTGCTTAACTGAGTGTCAAGCACACAGAGTTGGTCATTGACTTTACGAAAACCAGTGATCAACTCTTTAAATCCATTCTTGGTCTGTCTCATTAACACCCTCATTTCGCCTTGGGCAGCACGAAAATTTTCACAACAATAGTGTATACCAGACCTACGGGAAATGGCATCTGAAACTGAGGCAGTGAACCCGGCACACTTGGCGTGTGCGACGTTTTCACATAACCAGCAATGGGCGGTAGGCTGGGATGAGGAAACTGTCTTGTTTCAAGACTTCATAGAACAGACCAGTTTAAATTCCATAATTTTTAAAAAATAGAACAAAATTAATATATAAAAAGTTTAAAAACACTATACCTTGAACCACTGTGCCAAATAAGAAGACGAAACGGGAGATTTGGAGAGTGCAAAGGAAAAGTGCAGAAATATAGATGAGACGGGGAAGAAACAAAGCCGAGCTATGCTTGAAATTGAATTTAGACAAATTATTAATTCGCCTCCAAATATACCACAGCACTCGCGAAGCGATACGGTTTAAGCTTAAGATTTTTAGGATTCTCAATAAATTCGATTCACAAGTAAGTAAACACCGGTTTACCAATATTTAACATAAACGCGGGGGGGGGGACATCTGAGTAACAAGCCAAAAAAAGCGGATTTTCTGGAATTTTTTTGGCCAAATCAAAACAGCTAATCGAAAATTTGTAAATGAGGTTTTATTATATTATATTAAAAGTACATAATAAAATTTTTTTTTAATAAATCGAAAACAAAATGGCGGCCCTGCAGCCCTTATTCGTAGGCCCTATTTTTTTAAAGAGAGTCCATGGCCGAACACCTAACGTCCTTTATTTTTGATCTAGAACAAAAAATCAAGTTTGGTTAGTTTCTGTATCTCAACGGCTATCGACACACGTAGGATTTTTTCGATATATTGATTTTTTGCAAAATAGTGAGTGATTGAGCAAAATTTTCAATTTTCACGAACAAAAAACGTCACAAAATTGTTGATAAAAAAAAAGTAAGCAAAATAAAAAAAAACGTGTGTCGATAGACATAGGTATTCTGAGTATACTGTCAAAATTGTATTTTGATAGGTTAAAAGTTGTTCGAGTTATGTGTTCGGCCAACTCAAAAAAAGTGGTTTCGAGAAAAACGCGTTTAAAGTTTTAAGTACTGTGGGATATACCTGTGAGGCATCGCCGCAGAATGGAAAATTTAAACACTTAGACACTTTGGCCGGACTATATCTTTTGATATGTTATTTTTAAGACCCTAAAGAATTTTTTAAGCGAAAAAAAAATTTATCGATTTTTTCAAAACTCTACTCAGATGTCCTCAGATGAGAAAGAGAGGAAAGTGTTATTAAAAATACCCAAATCTTGTTAGCAATTTTATTATTTCTTTACAGTCCTATGGAATCAAAACCATCTATTAAATCAAAGTTAATATTATACATCAACTCTTTTCGTCAATCACAAGGACGACTTGGAAGTCAATTTTTTTTCTATGTTCTAAAGTAATTTTTTTTCATTTTTCGAAAGAATTATTTTTAAAAGGGTTTTTACGTGGGGCATGTTCAAATTTAATTTGTCCCTAAAAAAGAATATGTTGAATGCGACATATAGAAAATTTTTGGACCAAACATTGTTCCTCTGGGGAGTACTCGTTGGGTCGTCTACTTAAAAGTAATTTGCAAAACGTTTTTGTTTTTTGGCTAATGTTCTGAAAGGAATCAATTGTGTCAACTATACTAGTTTTTGAAGTGTCCTTTTTATACCCTTGCAGAGGGTATTATAATTTTGTCCAAAAGTGTGCAACGCAGTGAAGGAGACATCTCCGACCCTATAAAGTATATATATTTTTGATCAGGATCACCTCCTGAGTTGATATGAGCATGTCCGTCTGTCCGTCTGTCTGTCCGTCTGTCTGTCCGTCTGTCTGTCCGTCTGTCTGTCTGTCCGTTTCTACGCGAACTAGTCTCTCAGTTTTGAAGCTATCGACTTGAAACTTTGCACACACCCTTCTTTCCTTTGCACGCAGTATATAAGTCGGAACGACCGGGATCGGTCGACTATATCCTATAGCTGCCATATAACTAATTGATCGGAAATGGTATAACTTTGGTGTTTTTAGAGTTAGAGAGTTCAAATTTGACATGAAAGCTATTTTTGCCAAAATAATACGAAGTGCCAAATTTCATAAGGATCGGCCAACTATATCCTATAGCTGCCATATAACTGAAGGATCGGAATGGACCTAACTTATGTGTTTTTGAAGATAGAAAGCTGGAACTTGGTACAGATTCTAGTTTTGGTTTGGTCAGTTCATCTAACCTACCAAATTTCATTAGGATCGGCCAACTATATCCGATGTTTGCAATATATATCCGGTTTTAACTGCAAGGGTATATCAACTTCGGCTCCGCCCGAAGTTAGCTTTCCTTTCTTGTTTTTAATCCGAATGGGCTGATATCTTTATGATAATTTGTTTGAATATACATAATTTTTTTTTTAGCAGTGTTTCATTTTTTTTTTTTTAAAGAAATTATTTTTTTTTGCATTTATTACACTTGTACTTTTGTAATATATGATTCGCCGATTGGCTCAAAAATGTTTCCTCAAGGCCACAACTACCAACGCCATTTTTCAAATTTTATGTTGAAAAAGCCTCCTTTTTCAAGTTCTTTTTCCCAATGAAAGGCATCGAAAAATGGTTTTCACAAATTCTTAGATTCCTTTTAAAATCATCCAAGATACTGCCACATTTTTCTCTTCATTTTGGTCCTATAATTTAATTCGAGGACGGAAATTTAAAAAATGTTAGGTTAGAAAAATGATGCAGTCCCAATGAGAATTCGGACCTAGGAAAATTTTACAGAGAGCAATCAACCATGCAACCTGCAACATTGGGCTACCACCCTGACTCAAGTTACAGTAAACAATAGTATTATTTGTTCTACGCGCTGTTCGTGAGTTAAAGCGTCGCAAACATTGAGCAAAATAATGAGAAAAAACTGGCATATATTCGTACTTCTACATTACAATACTACTACAATACAATACTACTACGACAAAGACAAAAAGGCACCCCAAGCTGTCAATAGAATTTGTGGAGTGTATGCATCCGATACAATTTTATCGAACAACGATGGTTTTAACGTTTGCGTCCTGGTGTGGAGGGGATCGAAGATGCGTCATGCTCCGAAAGGACTGACGTTGATAAATGCGACCAAATTATTTTGGCATAATTTTTGACTTCCCAGAATTGAAGCAGAAGCACTCTCAAATTTTTTTATAAGCTCTCTAATTCGCTCTCAATTTACTCATTTGACAGTCCAAACTTAAAAATCAAACTGTTTCCACTGAGAAAAATTTTCTCAGAAATTGGGTTGGAACAAGTTTTTTCCATAAGAAAATATAAATTGGGACTCGTAGGTTTTAATTTGTTTAAGAACTTTTTCTAGCAAAGCTTTCTTTTAAATTAAATACACTATTTTAAAACCTTTTAATACCCGTGCAAAAGGTATTATAATTTTGTTCAAAAATTTCAAAAATTTTTGGTCTCCGACCCTATAAAGTATATATATTCTTGATCAGGATCACCTCCTGAGTTGATATGAGCAAACTAGTCTCTCAGTTTTAAAGCTATCGACTTGAAACTTTGCACACACCCTTCTTTCCTTTGCACGCAGCATATAAGTCGGAACGACTATATCCTATAGCTGCCATATAACTGATTGATCGGAAATGGTATAACTTCGGTGTTTTTAGAGTTAGAGAGTTCAAATTTAGGTGAGAGCTATTTTTGGCAAAATAATACCACATGCCAAATTTCGTAAGGATCGGCCGACTATATCCTATAGCTGCCATATAACGGAACAATCGGAAATAACCCAACTTCCGTGTTTTTGAAGATAGAAATCTAACTTCGTACAGATTCTGTTTTTGGTCAGATAATCCGATCTACCTAATTTCATAAGGATCGGCCATATAACGGAACAATCGGAAATAACCCAACTTCCGTGTTTTTGAAGATAGAAATCTAACTTCGTACAGATTCTATTTTTGGTCAGATAATCCGATCTACCTAATTTCATAAGGATCGGCCGACTATATCCTATAGCTGCCATATAACTGAACGATCGGAAATGGTTTTTGGTAGAAATACCAACTTTTATTTTAAGATTTTTTTTAGATTTTTTATTATAATAAATTGGGTTATATTATCATATTCTCATAAGGATCGGCTAACTATATCCGATGTTTGCGATATATATCCGGTTTTAACTGGGAGGGTATATCAACATCGGCTCCGCCCGAAGTTAGCTTTCCTTTCTTGTTTTTTATTAATTTAAAAGAGAAAGGGAAATTTTTTGTTAAAAAAGTTTGGGCTGTCAAATGAGCTTCTACAAAAATTTGAGAGTTCTTACACTGACTGTAGGCCGGCAGCGCTGTGAAAATTATATGGAACTCTATGGAAAATGGAAAGTTTCCTCACCAAGGGGAAGGGGTGAAAAACACGACACGTTCCAAAAACAAAAGATATCGTATGCAAAATCAAAGAAATATAAAAGATGGAGAGAATAGGAATGTGAGATCTAGAATTAATTAATTTTTATATAAAGGTACGGATCCGGAAATGGAAGTCTCAAACGGCTAGAACTAAATAGCCCTTGCATTGCTCCAAGAAGGATCAGAATGAAGCAATAGAAATAGAATAAAAATTATTATAATTCTATAAAGTAAGGCATCTTGACTATCAACCATCAATGAAATGAATGGTTAGAATAGTCGACAATACCAATTCTAACTCTTACCCTTTGTTTATGAATAGTGGACTGTATTATGGTTTTTATTATAGTTTTATGCATTTATTTTCACTATTTAGCGGGTTTACAATGTTTTTAAGCGGGGTTGCTATCAGCGAGCGGTTGCGGTTAATGTCAACAAGAGAATGCAGCCGGCTTGCAAAACGTACAGAAAAAGAACTGAAAAACGATCGCGTGATGTTCTAATCCTAACGCATTGCACTGCAATTTCGGCTATGCGTGTGAGCTTAAATCTCCCAAATGGTAAACAAGACAATGATGTGCACAAAAATAGGTTCGATAATAAGAAATTAATTAACAAGTAAAGAAGCAAATGTAATACTATTTAAATGCAAAATAAAGACGAACTATTTCTCAACATACCGGCCCCCCTGAACGACGGTTCAGTTCAAAGGAAGCACAGAAATTTTCGTAAAAGGGCGCTTGTAGATTCCCTTGGCGGTTTTAACGGTGACCACCCGGACCCTCTGATCCTGGCCAGGATGAATTTCGGTGACTCGTCCTAGCATCCACTTGCTTGGCGGTTGATTGGGCTCCTTCAGCACAACCAGTGTGTCCACGGCAACATTTGAAGCATCTTGATGCCATTTCGTGCGAGGTTGAAGCGTGCTAAGATACTCGAGATTCCAACGTTTCCAGAAACCTTGAACGTTGGCCTGTAGTTGTCTCCAGCGCTGCAGTCTGTTGATGTTTACATCCAGGAAAGATGGTTCTGGTACCGAAGTGAGAGGCTGACCTGTTAGAAAATGAGAAGGAGTTAGCGGGTTAAGACTGTGATCGCTAGGTGCGCATAAAGGGCGAGAGTTCAGAAGCCCTTCAATCTGAATTAACAGGGTCGAATACTCCTCGAATGTCAAGGCACTGCTGCCAATGACTCGTTTTAAGTGCAGCTTTATGGATCTCACACCAGTCTCCCAAATGCCTCCGAAATGGGGAGCAGATGGCGGAATGAAATGCCAATTAATCTCGTGGCTGGCCATGAAGCTTGAAATTTCTTCATCTTGACTTTGAGCTATTGCCATTCGTTGCATTTCAGCTAAATCTTTTTTGGCTCCATGGAAAGTCGTTCCATTGTCCAAGTATCCGATATAGGTCCACGTCGAGACCAAAAGCGTTTGAAAGCGGCTATAAAGGCGGATGTCGTCAAATCGCTGACCAATTCTATGTGAATCGCTTTTGTAGATAGGCAGACAAAGATCGCAAACCAAGCTTTGCCAAATCTTGGTGTTCGGCCTGTCGATGTTTTGATTGACACAGGTCCAGCATAATCCAATCCAGTGTGCAGGTTACAACGGGCGGGTTGAACTCGAAACTCCGGTAAATCAGCCATAAGTTGAGAACTCGTGTGTCTTCGCTGCAGAAAGCAAGTTCTGCAATTGAATACAGTTTTGCGGACGAGGTTCCGAGCTCCTAGAATCCAATACCTTTGGCGTAGACTATGAAACGTGTATTCGACTCCAGCGTGTAACAATGCAGCATGAGCGAACTAGCAGACCAGCTATTGGAGATTCCTTAGGAAGGAGAATGGGATGCTTTGCGTCATAAGTAGCTATAGAATTATCGATGCGACCACCAACACGCATTACTCTCTGCTCGTCTAAAAATGGTGTGTAGCGAATCAACTTCGATTTCTTCGACAATGGCTGTCCGGTAGTTAACTGCTTGTACTCCACGTTAAAGAACTCCTCTTGAGCGTGCGTAAAGATCTTAGCTCGTGCATATTGTAGCTCCCACGCCGATAGGAATGGTGAAAGTCGATTCCTCTCACGAAGACGATGAACGAAGCGAAGGCAGTAGCTGACTATCCTTAATAAACGGGACCATGAGGAGGATTTGTTGATCATACAAGATAGCAAATTTCCGTCGTCGGAAATGTGGAGATTAACTTTCGTTTCAGCCTTCATCTCTAGGCAGGCCTCTTCTTCTGTCGACAGAACAAACTTAGCTTTAACAGGTGGCCAAGCTGAACATGACTGAGATAGCCAAGGTGGTCCATTCCACCATATTTGATGATCCACGAGGTCCTTTGGCAGTACTCCTCGCGATGCGCAGTCTGCGGGATTATCACCACTTCGAATATGTTGCCAGCAGCTGCATGGGCAAACCTCTAGAATTTCAGCAGTGCGGTTGCAAACATAGGTGTTCCAAGTCCTAGGCGGAGAAGATAGCCAATGCAGGACTATTTCAGAGTCTGACCAACAATTGATTCTGGAAATAGGAACAGTTAATGATTGCTTGACCAGATAAATCAGTTTAGAGAGTAAATGAGCTGCGTTTAACTCTAGTCGCGGAATAGAGATAGGCTTAATAGGGGCTACGCGAGTTTTAGCCATAATCAGTTTGACAGCATATCCATTGTTGAATTCAACGCGGCTATAGATGACGGCAGCATACGCTTGAGATGATGCATCAGCAAATCCGTGCAGTTCCATTTTTTGATGTGGTGCAAATATGTAGCGAGGAACTCGACAAGTTTAATTCCAATCGACAGAACTTAGCCAACTATCTTGAAATAGGATCTTCAGAAAAACAACCGTTGGCGAAAGCAAACCCAGCGGGTCGTAGATCTTGGCTAGTTCTGAAAGCAATATGCGTTTAGTAAGAGCAGTTGTAAATGCGGGGGTTTCTATATATAGTCCGGTTTTGGTTCCCAACACAATCCCAGGACTTTAACAAATCGAAATGAGCGGTCTTCCTCTAAGTCCTCTGGTGGATACTCACAAATCTCCTTTGGCAACGACTTTAAAAGGGCGTAACAGTTTGAGCTCCACTTTCGCAATTTGAATTGGGCTTCGCTAAGAAGCAGAATCAATTCATCTTTGAGTGCAATGAGATCCTTGATGTTGTCGCATCCAGTAGGAATATCATCAACGTACGCGCCTCTGTTGAGCACGAAAGCAGCGGTGGGATACAATTTGGCATAGTCATTCGAGAGCTGTTTAAGAACTCGAACTGCAATAAATGGCGATGAAGCTAATCCATATGTTACTGTCAACCGTCGATAATGATCCAGCGTAGCGTTTTCATCCTTCCTCCAAACTATACGTTGGTACTGTGTATGTTCGTCCGACACCAAAATGCCTCTAAACATCTTCTCGATGTCTGCACAAAATACATAACGATGCTGACGAAATCGAAGGCATACTCCAATTAAGTCCCTCTGAATAGGCGGTCCTATATGCAGTCGCGAATTAAGAGAATGACCCGTGGACGGCAACGTGTGGTAGTACTATCTGGCTTAAAAACTGCATGGTGTGCCAAATAGTTGTAGCGTGCGGGATCCTCACCGCCTGCAGCAGCCGGAATCAATTCCATATGTCCTCGATTTAAATCAGAGGTCGGCACGGCCCTATCTCGGGGGCATAGGAAATTTCTCTGCCCGAGCTCTGCCACACACACACAGTATAAATGTATAAACAGTATAAGTATATAAACACAGTATAAACGTCATGCTCACAGCCTACTTTCTGCTATACGTTACTAACACTAATGCGGTAAAATCATATCAATGTATTGGGGTGCCGACCACTGATTTAAATAATCATCCATGAAATCCACATATTGTTGTTTGAGTGCGGGGAATCTTCTAAATTTCCTTTCCAAAGCGGCGAAGCGGTTTAAAGCCTGTGGCAAAGTGGAGCCAATTGGCGTGCGGGGCTCCTTGAATGGGTATTGAACAATATAAACACCATCTTCTCTACGAGCATGTGTTTTCATAAAATGTTGTTCGGCGGGATCACTGGCGTCCATCGTTGTTTTACTCGGATGCACTTGTTCCATGTCCATAAATGAGTGAACTAAGGAATCCAAATCTTCATAAGCGTGATGAACTTGTGCGTGCGTAGATGCTTCGTTACAATCAGTATAGCTGCCTGTAATAACCCAACCAAAATTAGAATGCAGTGCGATGGGGTAATCGATACCAAACTCTCGGCTATGTCCAGTATATAAGTTCCACAGCTGATCAGCGCCTAAGATAACGTCGATTTTGCCCGGAGATCCAAACGTCGGGTCAGCTAGCGGTAGGCTGCGAATCTTGTTCCAAATAGTTGCATTTGATTTGACCTGCTGAGCTGGAATCGTAGAAGTTAGAGAACTCATAATTAGACAAGAGACTTCCAATGATGCAGTCGTGGTTCTTGAGAGTAAGGTGAAGCTAGCGCGACCTCGGCTAACACCAGCCGGGTTAGCACCTAAACCAACTACCGAAATGCGGCCATGCGTGCGAGGAATTCCGATCCTTTGGATAAAGGACTCAGATACCATGGTTATTGTTGATCTAGTATCGAGCAATAACCTACATGAGGTCTGGTTTCCCCATGTGTCAAATACATTGGCGACAACAGTTGGCAGTAGGGCTGGATTGTTGGCCCTCTCCAAAATATGATGGCTAACAGCGGCAGTCGAGTGCGCAGGTGCCACAAGAACCGATCTTGCTTCAATCGGGTGTACTTATGTGTGATGCTTAGCGTTGCACTGACGGAAAGTGTTCGATGAATTACAATCCCTGACTTGGTGCGATCGACTCAAGCAGTTGCAGCATAATTTTGTATCCCTGGCGAAGGTGCGGCGGCTGACTACATCCAGTGCCTTGAATTCATTGCATGAATATATAGAATGCTGTCCTTGGCAATATATACATTCGCGAGACGACTGAGTTGATCCACTGGCATGAAAGGCGGCTTGGCGGCGTCTACTCTGGGCTGGTCTTGAGGGTTGCATTGCGGGTAAATCCTGACAAGACTCCAAAGTATCACAATGAGCGAAAAGAAAGGCGAACGGATCATCTATGGTGACGTCTTCAGTGGCCGATATACTGCAGTTGGCCCAAGCTTGTTTAATTTCTGAACCTAACTTTGACAGCAAAATATGAATGAGCCATACATCGCGGCTGTCACAGTTCAGCGCATGTAAGCCTCGAATGCATTCGTCGGCCGAGTCAATTACCTTGCGTAATTCTGCAATATTCGAATTGTTAGCGGTTGGCAACGATAAAAAATTCTGAACAAACGATCGAGCGATGAGCGATCTTTTATTATAACGATTTTCTAATTTTTCCCATGCATCTTGGTAATTATTATTACAGACGGCAATATGTTTAATTAGGGACAGTACTTCTCCCTCCAGATATGATTTGAGATAATGAAACTTTTGGCACTTGGAGAGCTTTTCGTTACTATTTACTGAGCTTAAGAACAGATCACTAAACTGGCTCCAATCCTCATATTTACCAGAAAATGTGGGAATCCGAAATTTCTCAAACCTTAAATCAGCAGTTCCCGATGAAGTATGAATTTTCTCCTTATCTTCATGACGAAAAAGCGGTAAATTTGTCTCTAATGTTCACAAAAGTAAATGCACAAATAAACGCGTGTATCCGGTTCGAAGGACCAAAATTTCTTATGTTTATGAATAGTGGACTGTATTATGGTTTTTATTATAGTTTTATGCATTTATTTTCACTATTTAGCGGGTTTACAATGTTTTTAAGCGGGGTTGCTATCAGCGAGCGGTTGCGGTTAATGTCGACAAGAGAATGCGGCCGGCTTGCAAAACGTACAGAAAAAGAACTGAAAAACGATCGCGTGATGTTCTAATACTAACGCATTGCACTGCAATTTCGGCTATGCGTGTGAGCTTAAATCTCCCAAATGGTAAACAAGACAATGATGTGCACAAAAATAGGTACGATAATAAGAAATTAATTAACAAGTAAAGAAGCAAATGTAATACTATTTAAATGCAAAATAAAGACGAACTATTTCTCAACACCCTCATAAAAAAAACGAAAATACGAAAAACACTCAACCCGAAACCAAAAAGTCCTTCCTTATAGCACCTAGTTGAGAAACTAAATATGTATTTAAAGTCGCGATTGAGATTTGAATAGAATAAAAATAGAATTTTTCTTGAATAAAGTGGATGAGTCTGGAATCAAAGGGAGTGGTCAGTTATCTATTTATTTGTTTATTTATTTATTCATCTATTAATTTATATATTTTGGTTATTGTTATATATGGTATACATATTTATTTATGTATATATTTGTGTATTGATATATTTATTTAAATTTTGGTATTCCTTAGTGTTCAGCTTTTATTCATTCATTTGTGTATAAATATATTAACCAAAGTAAGGCAGAACCCCTGGTAGATAAATAAACCAAAACACTTAACTCCTTTGCGGTCCTAGTCTACCAATGCTCGAAGAAGGGGAAAGGATATGGACATAAAAGTGGGCGCACAGGGCGGTACGGAAAAAAGAGGGACCGGTCGGCTCAGCGCGCAACAAAGAAGGGCAATCCCTAGAAACCTTAGCCTAGATCAAGCATCCACTTGATTTTGGATTTATTTCCACGTTAAATTAGATCCCCATCAGGAGCAACAGTTGGTTGATCAAAAAGATGCATGAGGACGAAGTTTGACCAAATTATGGCAATGAAAAGATTCCATTCTCTAGATCCTCCGAGTTCTCGATGCAAGTGGAAAATAATCAGCCGGCAGGGTCCCATTTTAAAAAAAACGTCTGAAGGACAAACGGAAGGCGGAAAAGACTGCGATTTTCAGGGCAGAGTCAGGGAACACGACAGGGAGAGTCACTGGTGGAGTGTTTTATGGCACTCAGTAGGCTGGTGGCATCCGTAAACCCCGGAGTGGAAAACGATTGGATTATCAAGACGGCAACCCGGAATCTCCTGTAGCAAATGAGGCAGTGGGTCTATCCGATCCGAGTTTACACACTGGAACACCTAAACGACGAATGCAAGGAGGTAGAACGTGTCCTAAATCCGGAGCGAGGAGCAGGGTGTAAACAACACATGACTGTTGGATACAACGCGATCACCTGCGTGGATTTTTCATCAAGTAGGTCACGTGTACATTGACTGCGAAGCGGCTCGCGGCACCCTTTTCTGCTACAAGTGTACGTTGGCGAACACCCTAACGCCAAAATTTCCGAATTGCAGGCAGGGAAAACGATACATTGGGGTATCGGGGAACCAACGTTCGGCGAAGGAGACGGTGAATCGGAATAGGATAGCAACAAGGGTATCTGTACCCGCCAGCCAAGATGGAGCTGGAATGATATAGTGTCAAAATGTCTCAGTTCTTTTACAATATTTTTTAAGTCTAAGTAAGGTTAAGTCTCGTAGCTGCGCTGCTCGCAGGCGGCGGCAGAGAGACGGCTATGTACTTATGTATAAAGGAATATAATAATATACGTTGTTATGCGCTCTCAAGTGGAGGCGCGAGGGGTATGCATATGTTGACCGTTTGTTACGATTATGCTGACACTAGCACTTTCTGTGTGCGGGCTAATTCATAACGATCGGTTTATATTTCGGCCACTTAGGGTTTATGACCGGGACTTTAGATTATGTAAACACTGCAACAAAGTGTTACAGTGCGCACCCTTTAAGTACTCTCGGTACAGTGGGTATTCAATATATGTGCATACTACATCTCCCTCCTTTTGAAAAATGAAGTTATTTTTTTAATAAAGTATTTTTATAGTTATTTTTTAAGTTATTTTACAGTTATTTTAGAAGTTATTTTTATAATTATTGATTATTAAATTGTAGTGACTACAGAGATTGTAGTCACTGCTCGAACTGCAGCCCAGATGCAGCGGATCAACGCCAATTCTGCCAATCTACGATGGCTGACTGAGTAATTGAAACTAATTCTCAAAGCAAACAAAAAGGTTCGCAAATCGTCGTCGCATGCAGACGTATATTTATTGTGCTCCGGGGAAAAAAAAAAGTATTCAATAATATCAAAAAAGTGCAGTGACTGGTTTCGTAAATCAACAACAACGCGAAAAGACGCTTTCAGCGATGAAATCGCTAATGTTTATATTGATTAATTAATTAATTAATATAAAACATAACATTTAAAACTCGAACAATATCAACCTCGATTGCAATGAGTCTAAACGAGGTTAGCACACAACGTCAACGTGAGCAAGACGAGAGACGGCTCTCAGTACAAAGAAACAACGCTTACTTCACTTTCAAAGCAACCGAAAGTAATGCAAGCTCATCCCAAACACGGTCAATTACCCCAAACTTGGCCGAATTCTTAAACGTAGAGAGCGTGAGAGCGCGCTCTTGCTCCCCCTCGCTACCATCGATGTCTCTGCAGCCAAAGAGCGCAGTAACTAGCACCGCAACCTCTTTGACAACGTCAACCGTAACAACAACAACAACAACCGCTACGACAGCGCGTTTAACGACGTCATCCGCTAGCAGCGCAAACATTGATACTTCTGCCGCAGTGCTGCCCGAAAAAGAGAACAAAAACAAAGAAAATATTAAGCCGGCTGTGCAGACTGGTATGGATCGCTACATCCAAATCAAAAGGAAGCTGAGCCCCCTAAACTCTCAACGCAAAATAACCCGTGGCAAAGCTAACAGAGCTGCAATAGAAACGCCCACGAACCCAAACCGTTTTAAAATCTTGGCAGACTATGAGGATGACGCCGAATCTGCAGAAGTCGAAAAAAGGAAGCCTAAGCCCCCGCCAATATACATACGAGAAAAAAGTTCCAACGTTCTTGTCAACAAAATTATAGAGCTCATTGGCAAGGACAACTTCCACATAATACCACTCGTAAAGGGCAACATCCAGGAAACCAAAGTTCAAACGAAGTCTGAAGATAATTACAGAGTATAATCGAAATATCTCACCGACAAAAAAAAAAGCTTTTACACGTATCAGCTAAAAAGCAGCAAGGGCTTGCAAGTCGTACTTAAGGGCATAGAGCCCGAAGTACCGCCTGCAGAGATAACAAAGGCGCTACAAGAGAAGGGATTTAGCGCTAAGACAGTGTTCAATATCTCTAACAGGGATAGAAAGCCGCAGCCACTCTTTGAGGTTGAGCTCGAACCACAAATTAAGCCCCTCAAGAAATACGAAGTGCACCCTATATACAATCTTTAGTTCCTGCTGCACCGCAGAATTACAGTTGAGGAGCCGCACAAACGCAGTGGCCCGGTAAAATGTGCGAGCTGCCAAGAATATGGCCATACAAGGTCTTACTGTAAACTGCGCCCAGTCTGTGTAGTTTGTGGTGAGCTTCATGACTTTGAAGATGACCAAAACTCGAAGAAGTGCGGTAACTGCGGTGGAAATCACACTGCTAACTATAGAGGTTGCCCAATTTATAAGGAGCTGAAAAGTCGCATCCACCAGAGGGGATTTAGTGCCCGCACCCAAAATAATCAGTTCATAGCCTCCAGGTCAAACCCTGAAGTCTTCTTCTCGACTGCAGCCAGATCCTCACTAGGACCCATAAACTCTGACAAAAATGTCACATACGCAACCGCTTTAAAATCAGGACTGGCTACCCCAGCCTCAAAAAGCTCACTGCCGCAACCAGCACACCAAGAACCGAACACGGCTCAGCAGCATCAACCGCCGGAGCAGCCAAAAAGTAACTTTGAAGCTATGATATGCAGTCTACAACAAAGCCTTACGGAGTTCATGTCGTCTATGCGTACAACTATGCAAGATCTAATGCGAAACCAAAATCTATTAATACAAATGCTGGTTTCACAACAATCCAAATAATGACTTCCCTACGAATATCTACATGGAACGCTGACGGCGTTTCGCAGCATAAACTCGAGTTAGCGCAATTCCTACTAGACAATCAAATCGACGTAATGCTGCTTTCAGAAACACATCTTACGAACAGATCCAATTTCCAACTACGAGGATATTCATTCTATGGAACAAATCATCCAGACGGTAAAGCACACGGCGGGACTGGAATCTTAATCAGAAGCCGTATCAAGCACCATTATCATACGAAATTTGCAAAAAACTACCTACAGGCCACATCAATAAATATACACCTAAATACTGGCAAGCAATTAACTCTAGCCGCCGTATACTGCCCCCCACGCTTCACCATAGCCGAAGTTGAGTTTATGCAGTTTTTCAACTCACTCGGAGACCACTTCATAGCAGCAGGAGACTACAATGCCAAGCACACACACTGGGGATCTCGTCTCGTGACCCCAAAAGGAAAGCAGCTCTATAATGCAATTATCAAAGCTAAGAACAAGCTAGACTATGCTTCTTCTGGCACACCAACATACTGGCCGGCAGACCCAAAGAAACTTCCCGATTTAATTGACCTTGCGATTACCAAAAACATTCCTAAAAATGCCTTTCGGATCTTTTATCTGATCACTCGCCTTTCCGTTTTACTCTTCTCCAACACCCAGAAATATGGGATCAATCATCAAAACTGACCTTACATAAAACCAATTGGGTTAAGTACAGGAAGTACATCAGCTCACACATTGAGCTGAGTCCTCACCTCAGCGACGAAGCCAACGTAGACAGTTTTGGTTATTCGCTGGAGTCTGTACTCGTCTCTGCAGCTCGAGTTTCAACACCTCAAACTATATACACACACTGCATTCAAAAGAAGACAAATCTACAAATCGAACAGCTCGTCCTCGAAAAGCGACGCTTACGTCGAGAATGGCAATGTCACAGATCGCAAAGATCGCAAGCAAAGATTAAAACATGCCTCACGTCAACTTGATCAAGCTCTACAGCAAGAAGAAACGTATGTCCACCGCCGCTACATAGAGCAATTGTCAACTAACAGTACAAAACACTCACTATGGAGAGCTCACCCAACTCTGAGCTCACCGAAAGAAACCGTGATGCCTATTAGGAATTCCACAGTCGGGTGGGCGCGCAGCGACGCAGACAGAGCCAGCACGTTTGCCAAACACCTTAAAAATGTCTTCCAACCAAATCCTGCCACCAATGCGTTTACTTTCCCGAATCTATCAGATGAGCCCCAGCCTCAACATGAGCCGATTGAGTTTCGCCCAAACGAAATCGTTAACATCATCAAACGACAATTGAATCCGAAAAAATCCCCGGGCTGTGACCTCATAACTCCCAAAATGATCATTGAGCTCCCATACTGCGCCGTTTGCACTCTCACCCAGCTATTTAATGCCATCGCAAAACTTGGCCACTTTCCAGTAAGACGGAAAAAGTCAATTATAATAATGATAGCAAAGCCGGGAAAAGACCACTCTATCCCCACGTCGTATAGACCTATAAGCCTACTCTCTTGCCTATCTAAACTCTTTGAAAAATGCCTAATGACTCGGATAAACACATACCTGAGAATCCAGGAAGGAATCCCGTCACACCAATTTGGGTTTCGTGAAAAGCATGGAACAATTGAGCAGGTCAACCGGATAACATCCGAAATTCGGAACGCGTTCGAAAAACGGAGTACTCTACTGCCATATTTTTAGATGTCTCTCAAGCATTCGATAGAGTCTGGCTGGAAGGTCTAATGTACAAGATCAAGACAATGCTCCCCTACAATGCTCACCCAGAAGATGTTGGAGTCTTACCTTCACGACAGAAAATTTGTCGTGAGGTGCAACACCGCTATATCCGATGATTACACTGTTGGAGCTGCAGTTCCTCAAGGCAGCGTGCTAGGGCCAATACTATATGTCCTCTACACAGCAGACATCCCCAGAAGCACACGACTAACAACATCTACGTGCAAAGAAAAGAAGGGTGTGTGCAAAGTTTCAAGACGATAGCTTCAAAACTGAGAGACTAGTTCGCGTAGAAACGGACAGACAGACAGACGGACAGACAGACGGACAGACGGACATGCTCATATCAACTCAGGAGGTGATCCTGATCAAGAATATATATACTTTATAGGGTCGGAGATGTCTCCTTTACTGCGTTGCACACTTTTGACCAAAATTATAATACCCTCTGCAAGGGTATAATAAAAATTTCTTATTAATACATCCTTTTTATACCATTGCAGAGGGTATTATAATTTTGTCCAAAAGTGTGCAACGCAGTGAAGGAGACATCTCCGACCCTATAAAGTATGTATATTCTTGATCAGGATCACCTCCTGAGTTGATATGAGCATGTCCGTCTGTCCGTCTGTCTGTCCGTCTGTCTGTCCGTTTGTCTGTCTGTCCGTTTCTACGCGAACTAGTCTCTCAGTTTTGAAGCTATCATCTTGAAACTTTGCACACACCCTTCTTTTCTTTGCACGCAGTATATAAGTCGGAACGGCCCGGATCGGCCGACTATATCCTATAGCTGCCATATAACTGATTGATCGGAAAAGGTATAACTTTGGTGTTTTTAGAGTTAGAGAGTTCAAATTTGACACGAGAGCTATTTTTGGCAAGCCATTGCGACATGTCAAATTTCATAAGGATCGGCCGACTATATCTTATGGCTGCCACATAACTGAACGATCGGAAATGACCAATCTTTCGTGTTTTTGAAGATAGAAAGTTGAAACTTTATACAGATTCTATTTTTGGTCAGTTGATCCAACTTACCAAATTTCATTAGGATCGGCCGACTATATCCTATAGCTGCCATATAACTGAACGATCGGAAATGGTACTTGGTAGATATATCAACTTTCGTATTTTTGAAGATAGAAGTTTGGGACTTTTTTTAGATTTTTTATTTTAGTTAATTAGTTTTAATATGATGTAGTCATAAGGATCGGTCAACTATATCCGATGTTTGCGATATATATCCGGTTTTAACTGCAAGGGTATATAAATTTCGGCTCCACCCGAAGTTAGCTTTTCTCTCTTGTTTTTATTATTTTTTTGTTGTTTTATGTTATTAGAATCAGTCTCTGACTTACACTCCGAGTGTACGGTTGTCTTGCATACGTTGATCTCGTTTGTTATCTTTCATTATTTCGATCAGCACATCGTGATATCTAAATAAAGAGCTAAAAGTTTTGTCGATTGAAAGTGCATATTATCATAAACATAAAACGTCAAAAGACAATTACTGGCGATGCTGTAGCATCAGCCGCTGTTAACAAAATGCCACGTCAAAGGAAAAATATTACTGTGAACAAAGCTTTTCGTGACGAGTTCACAAATTACTATCGTCCGCTTCAAACTATTGAGAACAACAACAACATTGATGACGTCGAAGAGAAACCTGAAGTCGTGCCAAAAGATTCTACTAAAATGGTACCTATTACTGTCCTTAAACAGACTGCCAAGTTCCTACATGAAGTTCTCATCCGCATTAAAATAAGTGACTACTATATCAAAACCATATCTATTGGTATCAAAATATTCACCACAGGTGAAGAAAACTACAATAAAATTTGCACTCAGCTGCGTGATCACAAATGCGAATTCTATTCGTACGATTGCAAAAAGACCAAACCTTACAAGGCGGTATTTTCTGTTCTTGACAAACTACCCAATGCTGACGTCAAAACTTTGCTTAATAACATGGGCCTGAAATGCATTGAGGTTAAAACAATTGAAAAAACAACAAAAAATGACAATAAGCTATTGCTCTATGTAGTCTATTTCGCTAATAAAAGCATCACTCTGCTCCAGCTACGCAAAGACTACATTTATATAAACCATACCAAAGTACGATGGGAGTACAAATCAAAACCAAGCAGCAAACTGACACAATGCTACAATTGCCAGCTTTATGGACATGGATCCATGCATTGCGCTGTAGAGACCTCTTGCGCCCACTGTGCCGGCCCACACAAGACCATTGAGTGCCCTGACAGAACCAAACTAAAATGCGCAAACTGCAAAGGAAATAACCACTCCTCCGACCCTCAGTGCCCTTGCCGACTTTCTTATCAGTGGCTTCTCCAACGACGATCGTCCAGCGGTAATCGTTTCATCAAACCGAGGTACGAGAACCAAACAGCTCGTGGAGCTCGTATCAGCCAGGACAGCACTGTACCAAGACAGCACTCAACTCCGATTCGGCCGCCAAATCTTCCTCAAATTTCATACCAGAGCTACAGAAATGCAGTCGTAAACAACGACTCAAATCCACCGAGTTCTCCCGACCTTTTTACCATCGATGAAATCACAGCTCTTACGACTGAGCTCATAAATAAATTGAGTGCCTGTACCTCAAAAAGTGAGCAGTTCAATATAATAACTCAACTTGCTATCCAATATGTGTACTCCAATAAGTAAATCACTCACTCATATTAATATCATGGCATGGAACGCTCGTGCAGTCAGTAGTAAACGTCTTGAGTTAGTTAACTTTCTCACTAAAAACCAAATCCATGTTTGTCTTGTTAGTTAAACATGGCTAACGGGTAAAATTAAACTGTCTATACCAAATTATAAAGTTTATCGAAATGATCGAGGTACCACAAAAGGTGGAGGTGTTGCGATTATAGTAGAGAACAGTATTCAGCATGAACAAATTAATATTATAAAGACCCATCTAATAGAAAACATTGCTATAAAAATAAACATTGACTCCAATAATTCTCTCAAAATATAATCAGCCTATTTTCCTGGTGCTTCAGCTAAATGCCTAAACAATCCATGCAACTTTCCTTTAATAAATAAACACATAAAAACAATGTTCAGGGCCGACCTAGTAAAATTTTCACAAATTGATGGCCATTACATATTGGGTGGTGACTTGAACTGCAGAAATCGATTATGGAATTTTGCCAGAGCTAACTCGTTTGGAAATTGCCTTCATGAGCTTTTGTCAACAGGAAAATTTATACTCCAAAGATCCAACCTATATACCAGCTAACTTTAGTAGCAAGCCTTCTACTCTTGACATTTTCCTTACAAATTCACCGATAAATTTCTCCGAGCCAATTGTGCATACTGATCTCTCATCGGACCATTTACCAGTACGTTGTGAGCTTACTAAAGAAGTTCATTGCAAAAATGTTACACACTTGCAATACTCCAAAGCAAACTGGAAACAATTTAAGCATATCCTCAATGTTGCTACCTTAGCCAATCTCAAAGCTCTTTCGGATATTGAAGCGGCGCAAGAAGTAATAGATTTAATGGTCAATATTCTTCAAGCTGACATACATAGTGCAATAAAGCAGTGTGTACCCGAAGCGCCTGTTAGGCCCATAGTTTTGAAAATTCCACGGTGGATAAAAAATATAATCAGTGATAGAAACACAAATCGATTGCTGGGTTGGGAGGTTGTTGCGTCTAAGGCGGGATACGCTAGAAACCCGAGTCAATCCCCGAGCGAGAAAATTTGGGTGCGAAGACAGTTTTTCTTTGTATGCTCTTTTTGCTTCTGGATTTCGTCTTTCACTGCGATCCCGGTGGATGTTTTCGTTGCGAACATACCAAGGTGCCCCTGTGATAGTTCTCAAGATTTTTGATTGTGCGCGCTGTATGATGTCTATGTTAGTGCTGCTCGCGTTCCCCCACAGCTGGGAGCCATACGTCCAGATTGGCTTTAGGACTGAATTGTACAGTAGTAACTTGTAGTCCAGGCACAGTGGCGATCGTGAGTTTATGATCCTTTGGAGGCTCCTGGCTTTCAGTTTTAGATGCATCTTTACAGTAGTATCTTGTAGTCCAGGCACAGTGGCGATCGTGAGTTTATGATCCAGTGGAGGCTGCTGGCTTTCAGTTTTAGATGCATCTTTTTGCATTCGATGTGCTTACGCCAGGTAAGTCGTCTATCAAGGTGAACGCCAAGGTACGTTACGTCGTTAGCTTGAGGGATCTGCATACCGTTTAGTAAAAGCGGAGGGCATGTTTGTCTATTAAGAGTAAACGTTAAATGTTTACACTTTTGTTCGTTTATTTTAATGCGCCAGTCGGACAGCCACCTTTCCACTATTGTGAGATGATTAGCCAGTTGCCCAGCCTGCTTTGGGCATCTAGAGCGACTAAGAATAGCGGTATCATCGGCGAACGTTGACGTTGTTAGTTGTGCGCTCGTAGGAATATCCGCAGTATACAAAACATATAGACACGGGCCGAGTGCGCTTCCTTGTGCAACTCCAGCTTCGATGGTATAGTCGCCCGAAGTAGCTGCGTTGCATCTCACTGAGAATACCCTATTGTAGAGGTACGATTCCAGTAGCTTGTGGGTGTATGTTGGCAAACACGTTTTAATTTTGTGCATGAGTCCGATGAGCCAACCTCGGTCGAAAGCTTGAGATACGTCGAGGAAAATAGCGCTGCAGTATTCTCGCTGTTCGAAGGCTGAGCGTATTTCGGATGTTAATCTGTTCACTTGTTCGATGGTTCCATGGTTTCTTCGAAAGCCAAATTGGTGTGCCGGGATGATATTTCAAGCTTCCAGATGTGGTATTATGTGGCGAGCATTTTAGTTAATAAGCATTTTTCAAACAGTTTAGACAAACAAGATAGAAGGCTTATTGGTCTGTATGATGACGGAATTGTGTGGTCTTTTCCAGGCTTCGGTATCATTATAATAATGGATTTCTTCCACTTTTTTGGGAAATAGCCAAGGTTAATGATTCCATTAAATAGTTTGCAGACGACCTCTATAGCGCATTTTGGAAGTTCGTTCAGCATCTTTGGGGTCAATAGGTCACCACCGGGAGCCTTTTTTGGTTTTAGCCCTCTTACGACTTTTTCGATTTCTTTCGGCCGGAATGAAGGTGGCTGGAAAACGCTTTGGAGATGTGCGGCGAATGTTTCAGCTTGGTCTCCGTCGCTGCGAGCCCAGCATCCCGAGTTTCTTATTGGGGTGGTCGTTTCAATTGGGGCGCTAAGATTTGGGTGGGCCCTCCACAGGGGGAACTTTGTGCTTGTTGGCGAGAGATTCTGGATGTACCTCAGCTGTGTATTTTCTTTCTGGTGAAGAGCCTGGTCGAGTGATCGGGTTGCTTCCTTAAGGCGTTCTTTTGAAGCTGGGATACGCTAGAAACCCGAGTCAATCCCCGAGCGAGAAAATTTGGGTGCGAAGACAGTTTTTCTTTGTATGCTCTTTTTGCTTCTGGATTTCGTCTTTCACTGCGATCCCGGTGGATGTTTTCGTTGCGAACATACCAAGGTGCCCCTGTGATAGTTCTCAAGATTTTTGATTGTGCGCGCTGTATGATGTCTATGTTAGTGCTGCTCGCGTTCCCCCACAGCTGGGAGCCATACGTCCAGATTGGCTTTAGGACTGAATTGTACAGTAGTAACTTGTAGTCCAGGCACAGTGGCGATCGTGAGTTTATGATCCTTTGGAGGCTCCTGGCTTTCAGTTTTAGATGCATCTTTACAGTAGTATCTTGTAGTCCAGGCACAGTGGCGATCGTGAGTTTATGATCCAGTGGAGGCTGCTGGCTTTCAGTTTTAGATGCATCTTTTTGCATTCGATGTGCTTACGCCAGGTAAGTCGTCTATCAAGGTGAACGCCAAGGTACGTTACGTCGTTAGCTTGAGGGATCTGCATACCGTTTAGTAAAAGCGGAGGGCATGTTTGTCTATTAAGAGTAAACGTTAAATGTTTACACTTTTGTTCGTTTATTTTAATGCGCCAGTCGGACAGCCACCTTTCCACTATTGTGAGATGATTAGCCAGTTGCCCAGCCTGCTTTGGGCATCTAGAGCGACTAAGAATAGCGGTATCATCGGCGAACGTTGACGTTGTTAGTTGTGCGCTCGTAGGAATATCCGCAGTATACAAAACATATAGACACGGGCCGAGTGCGCTTCCTTGTGCAACTCCAGCTTCGATGGTATAGTCGCCCGAAGTAGCTGCGTTGCATCTCACTGAGAATACCCTATTGTAGAGGTACGATTCCAGTAGCTTGTGGGTGTATGTTGGCAAACACGTTTTAATTTTGTGCATGAGTCCGATGAGCCAACCTCGGTCGAAAGCTTGAGATACGTCGAGGAAAATAGCGCTGCAGTATTCTCGCTGTTCGAAGGCTGAGCGTATTTCGGATGTTAATCTGTTCACTTGTTCGATGGTTCCATGGTTTCTTCGAAAGCCAAATTGGTGTGCCGGGATGATATTTCAAGCTTCCAGATGTGGTATTATGTGGCGAGCATTTTAGTTAATAAGCATTTTTCAAACAGTTTAGACAAACAAGATAGAAGGCTTATTGGTCTGTATGATGACGGAATTGTGTGGTCTTTTCCAGGCTTCGGTATCATTATAATAATGGATTTCTTCCACTTTTTTGGGAAATAGCCAAGGTTAATGATTCCATTAAATAGTTTGCAGACGACCTCTATAGCGCATTTTGGAAGTTCGTTCAGCATCTTTGGGGTCAATAGGTCACCACCGGGAGCCTTTTTTGGTTTTAGCCCTCTTACGACTTTTTCGATTTCTTTCGGCCGGAATGAAGGTGGCTGGAAAACGCTTTGGAGATGTGCGGCGAATGTTTCAGCTTGGTCTCCGTCGCTGCGAGCCCAGCATCCCGAGTTTCTTATTGGGGTGGTCGTTTCAATTGGGGCGCTAAGATTTGGGTGGGCCCTCCACAGGGGGAACTTTGTGCTTGTTGGCGAGAGATTCTGGATGTACCTCAGCTGTGTATTTTCTTTCTGGTGAAGAGCCTGGTCGAGTGATCGGGTTGCTTCCTTAAGGCGTTCTTTTGAAGCTGGAAATTGGATGTTTTGCCAATCTTCAATAAAGCTTGGGAGCTTGCGTGAGTGGGTTGGCCAGTATGTGGGACATAGTCTAGTTTATTTTTTACATTTATAATTGCATTGTACAATTGCCTTCTTTTGGGAGTCACTAGACGTGATCCCCAGTGCGTATGTTTGGCGTTGTAGTCTCCTGTGGCTATAAATCGATCCCCAAGTGAATTGTAGAAGTCCATAAATTGTCCTTCCGAGATTGAGAAGCGAGGAGGGCAGTAAACGGCAGCAATTGAAAGGATTCCGTTGCTTGACTGAATTTGTATCGATGTGGCCTGCAAGAAGTTTGTTGCAAACCTTTTGTGAAAATGGTGTTTAATTCGTTCTCTGATTAGAACTCCAGTTCCGCCGTGGGCTTTCCCATCTGGATGATCTGTGCGGTAGATTGTGTAGCCTCTTATATGAAAGTTGTATTTGCTTGTAAGATGCGTTTCCACCAGTAGCATAACGTCAATATGGGTTTCGGTTAAGAATTGTGACAATTATAGTTTATACCGTGAGACACCATTGGCGTTCCACATTGATATTCGTAGCACCTGCATAGATTATTTAGACTGTTGTTCTACGAGCAGCTGTATCACCATGTTCTGGTTTTGAACAAGCGTTTGCATGGTCGTTTTCATGAATGACATAAGCTCCATCATACTTTGTTGGAGGGTAAGTATCATAGTTTCCATTTTGCTGTGTTGCTGTTCTGGGGCCTGTTGAGCGCTTTGAGAGGTAGGCTGAATTGGAATTTCCCTTCCAGATCGTAGAGCATCGGCATAGAAGAAGCCGTTGGTGGTGTTTAGTGAACCGAATGGGGATCTCGCAGCTTTGGCGAAGAAGACGGAGTTGTGGGCGTCCCCGCAAACTACACAGACAGCCCGTGTGCAGTATGACATGGTATGTCCATACTCTTGACATTTAGTACATTGCACTGGACCGTTGCGATTATATGGCTCTTCAACAGTGATTTTCCGATGCAAAAGATATTGCAGGTTGTAGATTGGGTGGACTTCGTTCTTCTTCAGCGACCTGCTTTCTGGCTCGAGCTCGACCTTGAAGAGGGGTTGTGGCTTTTTATCTTTATTTAGAATGTTAATAACATTCTTGGCGGCGAAGCCCTTTTCTTTAAGGGCGGTTTTTATTTCCGCGGCGGTAACATCAGGTTCTATTCCCTTTACTACCACTTGTAGGCCCTTACTGCTTTTCAGCTGGTACGTGTAATAGTTTTTCTGTACAGTGTCCAGATATTTTCACACTATTCGGAAATGCTCTTCAGTCTTGGTTTGCACCTTTGTTTCACTGACTGTTAGTTAAGTTAAAAATATAAGATTTGATAAGCCCTCTTGTTAGTCTCGCAAAGAGAAGATTCAATAAATAAAAGGAACGTTAAAGCAAAAAAAAAAAAAAAAAAAAAAAGAAACACAAATCAAAGAAAATGGATTAGAACCAGACAACCCATCTTTAAGGCTAGGGTAAACTATTTGAACAACATGATTAGCCAGAAACTATTTGAGCTTAACAATGAAAAATGGAATCTTAAACTGTCTAAATTGGACAAGAATTCCAGACCATTTTGGAAGCTTACTAAAATTATTAAGAACAAAAAACAGTTTATGCCAAGTTTCCTTCACAATAATATAGTGTTTACCACAAGAGCAGAAAAAGCAGATATCTTAGCAGAAGTTTTTGAATCAAAACATCACATTACTGACAGTTTCTCAGACCATAATACCTCAACTGAAGTCCAAAATACTTTAAGCGAATTTAACAATTTGAATGACCTAACATTCACACCTGAAATCACTCCTAAGGATATTGACGTCATAATAAAGTCACTAAAAAATAACAAATCACCTGGCATTGATAAAATTCCAAACATTTGTCTAAAAAATTTACCAAAAAATGCGATAGACTTTCTTGCTCTAATCATGAATAAATGTCTTCAAATTGGTTATTTCCCCAAAAATTGGAAAGTTGCAAGAATTATTCCAATTTCTAAGCCAGGGAAGCCCCCGGATTGTCCAAACAATTACCGTCCAATAAGTTTGCTATGTGGTTTTTCAAAAATTTTTAAAAGATTAATTAAATCTAGGCTCAATCTGCATGTGGAAGATAATAACATTCTACCCCCAGTCCAATATGGCTTTCGTGCTTTTCTGAACTGTATTCACCCACTTGATCAAATCACTAACTATATAAAGGAAATTTTTGAACGAATGGAGTCAGTTGGCATGGTAACGCTTGACATAGAAGCTACTTTTGATACTGTTTGGCACCATGGTCTAATCCATAAGCTTATCACTTGTAACAGCCCAATATATTTAACAAAGATCATCCAAAGTTTTCTCTCAGATAGGTACTTTTACGTCAGTCTTGATGGTACCAATTCGAATAAAAAACTAATTAAAGCAGGTGTCCCACAGGGCTCTGTGCTCGGACCAGTTCTTCATAACATTTACACCTATGACATCCCCCTATGTCATACACTTATATTTGCCGACGACACAGCCCTGTTTAGCTCTGGCACTACCTATGATTCGATAGAAAACGAGCTCCAAATGTCCTTAGATGCAATATCTTCTTATTTTTATAAATGGAAAATTAAAATAAATGCCTCAAAAACGAAATCAATTTTCTTCACCAAAAAACGGAAACTGTGCCCATTTAATGTCAGTGTTATTTAGTTTAAGTTCACTATTTGGCAGAAAAATAGTGAACTTAAACTAAATAACACTGACATTAAATGGGAAAACTCCATAAAGTATCTTGGCATTAACTTTGACAAAAAACTTATTTTCAATGGTCACATAAGTCATACCATTGACAAAATAAATAGGACCATCCGAATATTGTACCCTTTTAAAAATCTCAGATCAAATCTGTCAACCCATAATTTTTACCCATAATGCTTTATGGATCTGAAATCTGGGGCTGTAGTGCCAAGACCCATATAAATAAATTACAACTTGCTCAAAATAAAATCTTAATAATGATCTATAATTTACCTTTTTTCTATGCGACCAACCGTCTACATTTAAAAGCAGATATTAAAATGAACGATGCACTCATCTCTCATTCAACAAACAAATTCAATATTCGCAAATCCTATATTGCACATCCGCGTGCTGACAGGTCCTTCCCTTCCAAGTATTAAGCTAGTAACCACGAAGCACCAGTCTTAGTTTTATCTTTATTCTTTAAGCCCATCGAGCCAAGTTTTACCATTTTCTTGGGTTATTAAATGTAAATAAAAATGAACAAATAAATATTAAATAAACAAAGTATAGAATATTATAGTTGTAAAGATAGTTAATAGGTCTAAGCTCTAAGTAAAAAATTTGTTAGCTTTAAAGAAAATAGAAAATGATATTGAAAAATGAAGCAAAATTATTGAATTGAATTGAAATGTTATTAGAATCGAAAAAAATGAAATTTTTAAAAGAATATGTGTATTTATTTATCTATGTTTGTGTGTCTTTGTATGGCCATACTAAGTGCAATTTATGAAATAAAGATTTTTAATCTATCCTTATGAACTGTTTGTTTCTTATGTTTATTCTTTGTTATTACTATGTTATCTCTATCTCCTATTTCCGTTACTATATACGGACCTGTATATTTAGGATATAACGTATGACCTGTCTCGTTTTTTAATAAAACTTTTTCACCTACTGATATATCTATATTCCTTACTTAATGATCGTAAAGAAGTTTATTTCTATTCTTATTTGCTTCTAACATAACTCTAGCTCTTTTATAGGATACTTCTAATCTATACTTACTCTCCTTAGCATAGTCATCTATATTATATCTATATTATTTAGTGCTATAGTGCATAGATATGTAAGATCGTATGTATTCATTGAAAGTTCTATGACTTCTTTCTATTGTTTCAACTGTCTGGTGGTGGTGTGGTGTGGATGTAATATTTTCAATATTTAAATATTTGCACAAATCGTCTATAATTGAATTCTTATATTCTGTTCCCATGTCCGTAATGAACGTCGTCATTGGACCGTACTTCTGGATAAAAGATTCAAATATTGCTTTAGCGACAGTATTGGCATTTTTATTCGGAACAGGTGTGGCAACTAAATACTTAGTTAAATCACATATTAAAGTGACTGCATACTCATTGCCATTTTCTGATTTTGGCAGTGGACCGATAGTGTCCACTATCACTCTGTCGAAAGCATTTATTGGTGTGTCTGTAATTGTTAAAGGGGTCTTTGTGTGATTAGTTATTTTGGATTTCTGGCATTTTTGACATTTTCTTACGAACTCAGTTATATCTTTAGACATGCTTTTCTAGTAATAGTGTCTTTTTACTTTGACCAAAGTTTTTGATATGCCAGTATGACCTCCTTGAATTGGATCATCATGAAATGTAGACAAAATTGCTTCTTTTTCTTTTAAATTTGTTATTTGGGTCACCGAGTTGAGTAGCGCTAATCTTAATATTTTCAATATTTTATTGCCCATTAATATAAATTTATCTATTGAATTATATTCAAAGATATTTTCCCAGAGTGCCACTTTGAGTTGGCTGATTATATTTATACCGGCTTGCATTTCAAGCCTTTGGAAAAATTGATCTAAATCAATAACTCCATTAGTATATAAATCTCTAACATCATATCTTGCAGTAATTTTTCTGCCTTGTTTAAATAAACATACCATATTTTTTATCTGCAAGGTCACTACTTTACGTACTTCATCATTGTGTATGACGTCGTATACGTTGGGCTTAGAAGCTTTATTCAAAGATTGCATTGGCAATACTTGTTCTTGATTTTCCGCGTGGAATTTTTGTCTACTTTGATATCTAGTAGTGACTTTTAATATATTTCTAGTTGTATTTTGTAGATCTTTGATGGTTATCCTTGATAAAGCATCAGCTACATGATTATCTTTTCCCTTTAAATATTCGACTGTAAAGTCGTATTCTTCTAGTTCGAGCCTCATACGTGTCAGTTTAGAACTGGGATTGGTCATTGAGAAAAGGTATATTAAAGGTCTATGGTCTGTTCTTATTAAGAAATGTGTTCCATATATATATGGTCTGAAATGTAATATCGCCCAGTGAATTGCAGCTAATTCCTGCTCAGTAGTACATTTGTTACTTCACCTTTTGTAAATGCTCTTGATGCGTATGCAATGGGAAGTTGGAGACCATTATGATTTTGAGTTAAAACCGCTCCAAATGCTTGATTACTTGCATCTGTTATTATACAGAATTCTTTAGTGAAATCTGAGTATTGTAGCAAAGTAGGTTCCATAAGTTTTGTTTTTAAGTATTGGAATGCATTTTCACACTCATCCGTCCATTTAAAAGGAATATTCTTTTTACATATTCTTGTTATGTGCCGTGAATAATCGTCGAAATTTTTTATAAAGCTTTAGGTTGAATTTCCTACATTTCTCAAAAACATCTCTGCTGATAATTCCTCAACAGTTTTACCTTTGACGTTGCTTCTTAGTCTGGCAATCACCTCAGTAATTGTTGTTTCATTACCGATTAAATTCCTGGCGACACCATTTAGCTTTGTTTTAATAATGGAAAAAGCTAATTCTTCGTGGTCGCCTTTTATTGATTGTATTATTTGTAAAGCATCAATGAAACTTGTTAAATTTTCAGCCTTACCATCAAAAACTGGTATAAGCTTAGATGCTGCATTAATAAAATCAATATTTGATTGTGCCATTGTGATGGATTTACTTATTTTGTTTTCTATTACACTCGAAGTATCAGAATCTGTAGAGTTATCCAGATCAGTGTTTACCGCCGAAATAGTAAGATTATTCAAATCTTCATCTTCTATTTTGGGGTTTACTTTGGGAATCTCTTCTGACTCAGATTCGTTCGTTTCTGTTGATTTTAAGTCAGGTGCAGTGTCAACGGCTATTGGAGTGTTTAGAACGGTTGATAACGATATTTCTAAACTGAACTTTTTTTTAATATACTATTTTATTTTCCTTTGGTCATATTTTGTTCTGTCATATAATTTTTTTCGGAAGTAATAGTCAGAATCATTTATTTGATCTGTTTTACTTATGCTATTACTTCTCATTAGAAAGGAAATTAGAAAAAAAATCTTAGTTTTTCTTCCTTCTACGTCAGCTGGTCGTCGCCGGTTTGGCTACGCTGACGTTCCCTCGGTGGCGCAGTAGGTGGCGTATTCCCGCACTCTATGTGCTGCTGCTACTGTCCGGGGCCTTTTGGGCTCAGGCGTTACCGGTGCCGGTCCTCGCACAGGTGTGGTTGCAGTGGGGGCTGTCCAGTGGTCCAGGGCAATCCTTCGGGCATGTCTTTTTAAGTTTCGGTAATGGCTTGGGTGATGGACGTTTTGTTATTATTATTTTTTCATGAATTTTTCTTATTGGCACTGAGTGAGTGGGGGCAATTTTTGGGCGTTTATTTTTGTTGCTTATTAATCGTTCTTGCAGAAAATCTAGTTCTGTTTGAAGTTTTTGGGCCGTAGCCCACGTGGGAGGTGGAGCATTTACGTAGAGTAGCCACTTTAGGTGTGCAACTCTTTTTTTTATTTTTTTCCGCAACTCCTCCGCGATTGCCCATTGCTTTCACTCTACTCACTTAGATTTGTTTTTCGTCGATTTATTTTGCATTTTCCAGTTTATCCAGTTTTTTTTTTTTTTTTTTATTATATATATATCCTTCTGGGTATATCTTTTTTGGTGTATCCTTTTTATCCCTCGATGTCCTTTCATCGCTGTCACGGTCGCCATGTCATAGGATAAGTCCAGGGTTTGAGTTTTGTTAGGTTTTTATTTAGAGGTGCCGCTCCAACGATCAAAATGTCTCAGTTCTTTTACAATATTTTTTAAGTCTAAGTAAGGCTAAGTCTCGTAGCTGCTCTGCTCGCAGGCGGCGGCAGAGAGACGGCTATGTACTTATGTATAAAGTAATATAATAATATACGTTGTTATGCGCTCTCAAGTGGAGGCGCGAGGGGTATGCATATGTTGACCGTTTGTTACGATTATGCTGACACTAGCACTTTCTGTGTGCGGGCTAAGCCATAACGATCGGTTCATATTTCGGCCACTTAGGGTTTATGACCGGGACTTTGGATTATGTAAACACTGCAACAAAGTGTTACAGGCCGCACCCTTTAAGTACTCTCGGTACAGTGGGTATTCAATATATGTGCATACTACAGGAGCAAACAACACGTAAGGTGATTCAGAGCTTGGAGGAGAGGGTACGGTACAAAGAATCGAGGGAAAGAATCTTTCGGCCGAACCAATTAGCAGGAGCGCTACAAAAGAAGAAAATAGTAACGACAGTTAGTAAGCAGTTCGGTGATGTCGATGATGCGGGGGTAACCAAAATAAACCCCCGACCCTACGCTATGGTCAAGGTGGCAGAAGTGGCGATGAGAGGGCTGTTGGATTCTGGAGCTAAGTGGAACACAAAAATAAGATAAGAGAAATGCTATTCTACCTATGTCCATCATTGTCCATCCCAGGAAGCAACGAGCAGTACAGCGGAGAAAATAGCCATGAGCAGCATGAATTAGGTGACGCAGAGAGAAAGCATCTGGAAGAAGTCCAAAAATCTTTCCCAAGTTTCGAGGAAAGTGGATTAGGAAGACAGCGGTAATGAAGCAGTTCAGACGCTTATATAACAGAAAATCAATAAGATGGTATGACTTGGAGTTGTAGAGGAGTATTAAAGCCCATGGAGCAACACAATCACTTTAGTCCGGAAGCCAGGAAGGAATCGCCTCTGCCTAAACGCCCTAAAGCTGAATAAAATTACAATCAAGGACGCATATTGAGGCGACCGTATTGAGACGACAAGATACATCTCAAGTATGGATCTAAAGCATTCATTCTGGTAGATAGAGTTGGACGACGCCAGCAAGAGATATACGGCTTTTACGGTACCGAGACGTCCATTGTACCATTTCGTGGTTATGCCATTCGGTTATACCATTTTATAGAAAGCGTCTTTGTGCACCTGGGCGACCTTTTTGTAGTAACCGCAAACTTTCAGGACCACATGAGGATGCTGGAAGAGGTTTTCAGAAGCCTGAAGGAAGCCGGACTGAC
Organism: Drosophila bipectinata; assembly: GCF_030179905.1. Classification (NCBI taxonomy): domain Eukaryota; kingdom Metazoa; phylum Arthropoda; class Insecta; order Diptera; family Drosophilidae; genus Drosophila; species Drosophila bipectinata. The sequence continues at coordinate 12,151,077 of NC_091740.1, read as the reverse complement.
AATACGGACTGAAGAAGTGAGGACCGATCCAGAGAAAGGGTAGGTGATCAAAATGGTGGCGGAATGGCAGGATGGTACCGAAGGTTCATACGGAACTTCACAGAACTGGCGGCGACGCTGACGGATACCCTAAGAAAGGTCAAATTTGTCTTGACGTAGGAGGCAGAGAGATCGGTGAAGATGCTGAAGAAGGCAATGACTACAGCGTCAGTCTAAAGACTTCCCGATCTTAAAAGAATGTTTTATTTACATTGCAATTCTTCGGATGCCGGGGTAGGAGCAGTGCTTTTTCAGCGGAACTTTAGCGTAACGGAGAAGCAGCCGTGTTAGCAGTTCCACGTTTTCTGTCAAATATTTCGGCTGCACATGGATCATTCGAGTCTGCAATGGATCATATCCGTGAAGAACCTGGCCGGAATATTGGCGAGGTGGTCGTTTAAGCTGCAACCATACCAGATGGCAATCGAGCACTGCAAAGGGACCGGGAATGTGGTGACAGACAAGCTATCCAGGGTTGTGGAAGGCGTCGAAGAGCCGAAAGAAGACTGGATGCTCGGATTCCAAACAAAGGATTCTAATGCACAACCTTAGAAATGAATTGAGCGAGATAGAATGGTGAGACGAAAATAATGAATGAGTAAGTGCGACTGTGTAGTTCTCACTCCCACAACATTTGGGAGATGAAACCCGAATTGAATGAGTTAGAGATACAGTTCATTCTAGAATGTACGATACAACTATGCATATTTGCCTGTCCTTTTAGACACTGATAATAAAATAATTCAAAAGTGGAAGAAAGTCATTGTTTTTTTCAGAAATATTCATTATTATGTTGTATATTTTATTCCACATATTTTACTTATGTCAATAAACATTTTCAATGTTTATTAATAGAAACTTTTCCAACACAATTTTGCCACTTAACAAAATTATTAATTGTAAAATAATTTAATTTGGAAAAACTCACAAGAAAACTGAACAAAAAACACTAAAAAAATAATAATAACAGTTAGAAACCATAAGAATAAAAGAATTATTCATACATTCGCTAAAAAAAACACTTTCATTTAATGTAATTTGGAAAAACTCACAAGAAAACTGAACAAAAAACACTAAAAAAATAATAATAACAGTTAAAAACCATAAGAATAAAAGAATTATTCATACATTCGCTAAAAAAACACTTTCATTTAATGTGCCTTTCGGTCAACTCCCTCATAATAAAAGAAGTATTAGAAGAAGCGAATAACCATTCGAGAAATTCGGTTGCATTCCTCATTCCAAAAGCACCCTTTCTTACGTCCCACCCCAACTCACTCGGTTTCAAAGCAAGAGCATGCCCATGAGTTAGAAGGCTCTCTTACTCTCTTACTCTCTCACTCAATTCGTTGTAACTCTTGCACTGATTCATTCTACATATTCCATTCGGATGGATTCTATGGCTGAGGCGATAAGAATGTATTTCTGCAGACATCTACTGCACACACCGTTCTTTCTTTTGCACCCAGTATATTGGTCGGAACGGCCGGGATCGGCCGACTATATCCTATATATAACTGCCATATAACTGATTGACCGGAAATACTATTACTTCGGTGTTTTTGTAGTAAGAGGGTTCGAATTTTGCATGAGTTCAACTTTTTGCAAACCAAGTTTGATAAAGACTATATCTTATAGCTGCCATATAACTGAACAACTTTCGTGTGTTTAAGGATTGAAAGCTGGAACTTAGTACAGATTCTTTTTTTGGCCAGTTGATCCGACTATATCTTATAGCTGGCATATAACTGGAACGATCGGAAATGGGTTTTGGTAGATATACCAACTTTGGTTGTTTTGAAGATAGAAGCTCGGAATTTTTTTTTAAATTTTTGATTTTAATAAATGTGTTATATTATGATACTCTTAAAGGGATCGATCAACTTTATCCGTTGTTTGCGATATATATCCGGTTCTAGCTGCAAGGGTATATCAACTTTGGCTCCGCACGAAGCTAGCTTTCCTTTCTTGTTTGTTAATTCACAGCGCAGTTTTAGTGAAAAGTTTGTTTCAGAACGATTTAAGGGGACCCCCCCCCCCCATTCTCGATTTTAAATTTTGACGATTTTCAATGGGCTGGCAAATGAACATAAATTATTTTTTAGGGTTGTAACTGTGCTTACATATATTAAGACACAAAAAGGGAGAAAATCATTTCACAGCATTTTTTTTTTTTTGTTTTTGTTGTTGTTTTTTGTGATCAATGAAAAGCCCTTCTTTTCGGCGGCGCATGTGATTTCCGCTCACTGGAACATCTGAATCCAAAAATTCCAACGGGATTAGAAAATGTACATGTTTGGCTCTCGTATGAACTAGGATTATTAGCTTCGCTCAAAAATTAACAAAATGGCGGACCTTTGAAATTTTTTTTTGAAAATTTCCATTTTTTTCAGCCACAAATCGAGTTGAAAAGTAAAGAAGATCTTCACCGATTTGATTTATCCTAGTTCATACGAGAGCTATATATGTATAGAATAACGTTGGAACCGATTGGATTTATAGTTTTTGAGTAACCCCATGCGCCAGTCGTAAAAACACTGTTTCGAGAAAAACGCGTTTAAAGTTTTGAGACGGCTCTCGCCGTCGCCTGAGGCTTTCACCATAAATCGGCTATATCTTTAAGAGTTTTTGAAATTTTTACTTGAAATTTTCAGGGAACATTCTTGAATAGTTACAAGTTCGAATTAAATTAAAAAAAAAAAAATCGATTTTTTAAAACCGAGAATGGGGGGGGTTCCCTTAAGAATAATTTTCTTACACCATCACGTGGGGGTCACCAATTTTTACTTAGTGAGCGTTTTCAATAATAAGCTCTTGCTTAGAAAAAAAGACTTAGACAATAAAATTATAATATTTTAATAATTGCGGTCTCGTTTTATCTCGACCGAGAAAACGAGACCGTGAGAACTCGAAAGAGCGACAGCGAATGCAAGCGGTATTGACCGGCGACCGGCAGATAATGAGCAAGATGACGAGCGTATTAGCGGAGAAAGTTTTCAACGGCGTCAAGATAGCGACGAAAGGGGGGTTGAAACATCGTAGTAGAGGCGAGGCGTGACTTTCCGGCCAGATTTTCCGGCGCTTGCATGACCCAACAGGGAACATAAAGTTGCCATCTCGGTAGGAACTAGTCATCGAAAACGGCGCACTTTTGTCTTGAATCGCATGATTGAAACCGATTTAATGAATAATTTAAAAATTCTTAACAATACCGCAAGACTGTTTTGATAAAGATTGATCGGACAAGATTTTACATTTTTTAATAAATTCTTTATTACTAAACTCTTGTGATCGATCAGATCCCAAATTTAAGTGTAAAAATATGAGAGCTTTTCCTCTCCTTCTTAGAGGTCGATTACATCTAAATGTGGTGTAGTAAGTTGAAAAAACTTTGGAATATTTTCTTTTTTTTTTTACCAAGTTTCTGTAAGGACCATAACATGGGAAGCAGGACCATAAAAGAAAGAACTATCAGAATACGTTTTATAGTTTGTTATTTTGTAATTTTTTTTTTTAACGCGCTAGGCTAAGGTGATGTTATGTCTTTAATCGTTTTTTTCACTGATCAGATAAAATTCATAACATTTTTAAGTTAAAGTTGAAGGGGCGGATACAAGTATCTGCCTTGGGGGAGGGCGATCTTAATTTTTGGCTTAAACGATTTCACGAAACATTAGAAAATATACTCCTTGTTCGCGTAAACTCAACACACTTAGATAATGCGATCGACGACGACGATTAATTTATAAATAAATAAATTTTTGAATAGTATAATAAATACATACATGACTGAATAGCATCATTTTTTAATTTTGCTTGAATTGGGAGTTATTAATATGTCGGCGGCAAGGGTATGTTGGTCGGCGGGAAGGGTATGTTATCCATGTTGATGCCTTTGATGATTGACACAGCTGCATAGCGAGTTCCGATCGGTTCGAATACCCAAGCTCAACTAACTATTGAATACGCGCTCACGGTCATAAACTCACTCAATCGAGCGTATACAGCCATCTCTGTCTTACTCAAGACTCTTGGTATCTTACCATCGAACCTCACTCAGCAGCAGAGCGTCTCTGCCTCTGCTGCCGTGCTTTCGCTCAGTATCAACGGGTAAAGCAGAAGCAGGTAATTCCCCGAATTCCCAAATTACCAGAATGCTACATTTGCTAGGAATCTTACTGCGACAAATATTTATTTGTTGTTTCTGAATATTATTACTTATTAATATTTATTATTACCTAAAAAACATTCTTACAAGAGTAAACAAAGTGGGTAAGGAAGAAAGGACGTAAAGAAAGTGGTCACACAGTGACGGTGCATAAAAACAAAACTACGATAGAGCAGTAGCACATACAAAAATATTTTTTGTTCTGCTCTGCTCTCGCTTTAGATTTTTGGCTACGGCTACGGCTACGAGGAGCACAGAATATTTTTTTCTGCTATTGCTATAGCTATAGCTTTGAACTTTTCGTAGCTCGGAGGAGAGTAGAGCAGACAATTTTTCTTTTTCTGCTACGGCTCCGCTCCCGCTCTCGGAAAAAGTGACAGCGGTAGCAATAGCAGAGCAATATTTGTATGCATCTCGCTGCTACGGAGTAGTAAATGCAAACCCTGGTGCCAGTCACGACATCTTCATTTCGAAGTAGCAATTTTTTTTTAAGCTGTCATCTCTGGTCAATTTAGCTTGGAAACCAATGATGAAACGACTCGATTTTCTGAGTTATTTTCAACTAATTTGTCTGCTGAGGGTCAATTTGTTTTGCGTACAAGTTCAATTATTGTGGAATTATGTATTTGAAACATTGATAAATCGTTAAACGATACATTATTGTCATTTTATAATTGCAGATGGTAAATTTTAGATAATTAGCCATTTGCGATATGCGCATTAAAGCAAAATGTCTTTCTTTTTTCCCCCAGTGTTTGCCCTGCTTGTTCCTTGCCAATCACGAAATCGAAGAGAAAGGAGGAGGGATAGACAAGGGAAGAAGTAGGGCAAGGAAGGACTGGGGACACGCTGTAACACGCAGGTTTCCAAAGTTCACGCCAGTTCACTCCAGAAGTTTGGAGGGGAGGGGGGGCTAATGGGCAATATCGTCTTGAAACTTTGCACACACCCTTTTTTCCTTTGCACGCAGTATATAAGTCGGAACGGCTTTGATCGGCCGACTATATCTTATAGCTGCCATATAACTGATTGATCGGAAATGGTATAACTTTGGTGTTTTTAGAGTTAGAGAGTTCAAATTTCACATGAGAGGCAAAATAATACGACATGCTAAATTTCGTAAGGATCGGCCGACTATATTTTATAGCTGCCATATAACTGAACGATCGGAAATGGTATAACTTTGGTATTTTTAGAGTTAGAGAGTTCAAATTTCACATGAGAGGCAAAATAATACGATCTACCAAATTTCATTAGGATCGGCCGACTATGTCCTATAGCTGCCATATAACTGAACGATCGGAAATGGTATTTGGTAGAAATATCAACTTTCGTATTTTTGAAGATAGAAGTTTGGGACTTTTTTTAAATTTTGTATTGTAATAAATTGGATTATATATTCATATTCCCATAAGGATCGGCCAACTATATCCGATGTTTGCGATATATATCCGGTTTTAACTGCAAGGGTATATAAACTTCAGCTCCGCCCGAAGTTAGCTTTCCTTTCTTGTTTTTTTTTAAACTTCAATTAACATATTTCATAAATAAACTTTATCTAAAAAGGTTAGAATGTAATTTGGAATCATCGGTATCAGAAAGAGCCTTATATATGTAGATGCTTTATTAGAAGCAAACTCCTAACATTATCGTCCATAATAATTATTTATTATAATTTAGAATTTCAGACTTTTTTGATTCTTTTTGAAAATTCTTTTCGCCGAGTAGCTGCAATTCTCACTGGACGAATTTTCGCGATCTTATCTAATGCACCACATGACTTTTATTGACATTGCAGTCTGTTTATTGCCGCAATATAGAGACCGCACTTGGAGAATATTTTCCTTTTGATTTCTTGTTTCACTGAAGGGCACATTATGTCGTATGGAATATCTTTGTACAAAGGAAAAACTTTTTCCAGCATTGTGTGCTTCAACATTTGTGAGATGAATAAATTTTGGAATTTTCCTTTATCTTCAGAAATTTATAGGCCACATTGACTTTGAGCTATCGTTAAAGGAGGCAGGAAAATCGATTTGGCAAAATTTTGAAAAGTGAGCTTCGTATCTGTGAACAACAGTTAGTGTCTGTGCACTTTACAATTTTCGTAAAATATTGACTCGACCTAACGTGAACATCTTGCCATTTTTGTTATCTTTTAACAAGATCTGCTTCATCGATTTCGGAATTTTTTGGAGAAATGTACTCACTTACAACGGTGTGTTGATCAATAATTACGTTGGACCAAATATTAACTGACGCCTGACCAGCGAATTCAAAATTTGGCAATTCTTTGAGTTCATCAATTTTTTTACCATTTTTATCTATATGAGTTCCAAAGTTTTCATGAAGGAGAATCACACCTGATAATTCTCTACACAGAGGTGCCATCCTGCGTTCAACCGATGTATAAAGCGTTTAAATTATTCTTCACAAAATGATGTATCCCCGCAAGAATAACTTTATTGTGTCGCGGACTCTCATCAGGCCCCCCATTGACGTTAAAATTATGACTGGTTTCGTATTACCAAAATGATCCTTAGTAATCTGATTGAATTCCGAAATATCAAAACGTTTGTCTATATCCAAAACGTGAGACCAAGCAGTTGAAGATGAGTGCTTCCCCGATCGTATGGCAATACCATAGGTTGATCCGGAATGAGTAACAGCATCTGAAGTTCCAAAACCACTCTCTTTGATCACAATACCTGCATAAACTGAAGGTATCAGTTTATGCGCGGGAGCAACGACCTAATCATGATCCGGAAGTTTGACTCGGTACTCTATATTCATCAAAAGTGAGCATTGTTTTTCAGCGGCTGAAATAATAATATTGCAAGTTGATGGAAAATGTAGCAACTGTTCAAGCATTGAACACTATTTTATATAGAAATTCTTAAGTTATGGTAGAGTTTCAAGGGATCGGACCCATGAAAATATGGGATAAACAGCATGGTCTAAAACCGATCCCCTGCAGCCTAACATAAATAACACAAAAATATGTGCAGCGTGCAGTGCGTTGATAAGTAGTTTTAAATAGATTTAAGATTCTTATGTATCGTACTTATAAGAGAACTTTTCCAAATAAAATCAGTTTCTAAACGGAATTCATTGGAGTGCGACCTATTTATGGTATTTAGGGCTCCTCTTAACAGCAACATTATGTAATTTTCACTATTTTAACATAGAAAGTATTATTTTTGTAGATTTTATTGAATTCATCTCTTTGTCGAACATTTTACTATGTACTTATCTCTATTTGATCTATCTATCTACAATCTATCTCTCATTGATACTCTTAATAATCAAATAAAATTTTACAATTCACACAAGGGTGAATATAACCCTTGTTTCCCTGCATGAGGTCCCAGTGTAGAAGCTAGTTCTTCCAAATGGTGAATCGTTGCAGCTGCAAATTGTGCGTCAACATGTTGTTTGTGTATATCATTCTGTGGTTTGGCCAATTTCACAGGAACGGTCACAACATGCTTCTGGCCTTCAATTGAATAAGCACGACGAGGTAGCAATCTTAATTAGGTCCCACTCCTGCTTATATCGAAGTTAAATTCCGTTATGAGAACCTCTGTTAAGTCGCTCAGTGTTCTGACGCACCTTAATGTTTCGGTCCGACGTCTACTATCAGCTGCTATCAATGTCTACAATTGTCTTGAATAATTCTGGCTGATCTTCTTCAATTCTTGGTCGGCCAGCTTTTGAGCGTAATTTCAGCTTTTCTTTTTATCTCAGGGGATTTTGAACATATTTCTTCCAAATTTTTTCTCTTATTTGCCCGGAATTTTCTATTCCTTTCTGCAGTGTCTTCTTTTGCTTTAAAGATGTTTTTTTTCATTTCTAATATCTTCTTTTTTCTTTTAAAATCTTTTCTTCATCTTGTGACAATAAATCAGTTTTGTTACTTACTTTATAAAGTTGTATATCATCGTGTAATAAGTTAATTTCTTTCTTCAACTTATCTTGAGCAGGAGTTTCAAATTTGTCCTTATCATAGTGCACCTGTGAAAAATGTTCCGAAAAATCAATAAACAGTTTTTGAGTGTGATTAATTATGGGCATCGCAAGAGTAATATTATTCCAATAATCTTAATCGCATCTACGATTGAATCATTCTAAAAATTTAATACAACTTTGATTGCGACAGTTTCTACCAAAACAAAAACATTACGAGAAGTGTCGAACTATTTACACTTGAAAGTAAATTCGAATCTTATTACATCATAACGATTACCATTAATAAACATTTCAGTTCAGACATTTTTGACTGAAGTTTTGCCTCAAAATCATCACTTTTTTTGATTGAACTCCACAGTTTTGTAGCTTCATTTTGTGAACCGCTACTGATTTTTCTGGAAAAGCATTCTTTAAAGCAGAAGCCAAGTCTTGGAAAGCTTTATTTTTGTCCATGATTTGTCTACCTCTTTATTTTGTTTCATTCACTTGCAAGCAAATTTAACCTCTTTATGTACATTTTACAATTGACTCGACTGAACTGATTGGACTCAAAATGTTTGGATTCACTAATGAAACAAACAAGAAATACCTAAAGGCACTATAGAAACGATACAAATTGAAACTTACCGTTTAGAAATGGAGGCGTAAAGTAGATGGCAGCACGCACATTTGTCACATTCGCGAGTCATTTGAAAGATATGTTTTTCTTTTACCGGGATAATAAGTATAGCTATTTGAAAATTTAGTGTCACGTGAGGCAGCGATTGACCCCCCCTCCCCCCTGCGTGACAAATCGTTAACCCGAAATCCCTCCCCCCCCAGGCGCGTCCCGCAATATATGAACCTAAGGCCCCTAAGGCCCCTAAGGCATTTAACACATCTTCCATGATATTTTTCCTGCAATTTTTTCTTATATTGCTCGCGTGAAATTGGTGATCAATTCCAAAGCCACTCACTTATGTTGGTAAAATATTTGATATTTGATTTGATATTTGGCTTTTTGGCTACCGATTTTTTCTCCCAAAGGGTCGACAATATCGAGTAGAAGAAGGACTAATGCTTTTTCATAAAACTATCGTTCCGTTCTGCACTGCTAATGTAAAAAACAAAAACATTACGAGAAGTGTCGAACTATTTACACTTGAAAGTAAATTCGAATCTTATTACATCATAACGATTACCATTAATAAACATTTCAGTTCAGACATTTTTGACTGAAGTAAAAAAATAATTACACAGTGCGACAAAAAAAATTTGAGAAACTTTTGAAGAGACCTAGTAAGAATTGTTTATTAGGTCGAATATAGTAGAAAACCGTGTTTGAAATATTTCTAACACCCTCAAAATCTTGATCAATTAAAAAAACGGTTTTTCGAGACATTTTTGCTCTTAAAAATCCCTGCGCGGGTAATTTTACGCTGATTTTAAAATTTTCGAGTTTTTAAATAGTTAAATGTTGCAGCTTTTGAAAAAAAAATAGATCTTAAATTAATTAAAAACAAAAAAATAAAATTTTTAAACACGAAACTGGTGTCATTAAATGATATCATTTTTGACACATATGAATATTGTCTCATTAGTTTTGAATAAAACGAGACCAATTTCATTACAAAGTTATGAAAATTGTTAAAGCTGTAACGCTTTTCCAAAACTAGTCAGTGCAATCTTGGTAGCGTACCGAAGCAATAGTGTGCCCTTCCATTGCGCTTATTCTTTTCATTTATACACTGTTACTCCCAAGCGCTAATAAAATTGCACCGACTTGTTTTGGGAGTAATAATAAATAAAAAAAAGATCAAAAATCCGGGCAAGTCACGTGGAGTGCAAAAACAATAAGTAAATTCAGCCAAGCTTTAATATTTTAACCGAGTGTAATTTTGATTGTGCGAGATGAAAAACTTGTAAGGCGAGACCCGATTTTTAATTATTGCAAGAATCTCAATCTCGGTTCTGACCCAGCGCAGGATAAGTCCAACACACTTCTTATTCTTCCCCGTAATCTAATTCCAATATTCTTCTATACCATCAAAAGTACCAGGTGGCCAGCAGCGGCTGTTGACGCATTGGATTAGAAGACGTGGATTAGGGTCAGCAGCAAAATATGTAAACATCATATGCCGCATAAGCATAATCATATGCTTCTCTCACTTCCTTTTAAGCGAATGGTCGTATATTTTTTTATGCGCACTGCGCATAGAACTTGCTATTAGTCGGTGTTTACTTACTTGAGAATTAAATTTGGAGAAACTTCATTATACCTCGTCTGTCCGTCTGTCTGTTTCTATGCAAACTAGTCTCTCAGTTTTAAAGCTATCGACTTGAATCTTTGCACCCACCCTTCTTTCCTTTGCACGCAGTCGGAGCGACCGGGATCGGCCGACTATATCCTATAGCTGCCATACAACTGATTGATCGGAAATGGTATAACTTTGGTGTTTTTAGAGTTAGAGAGTTCAAATTTAACATGAGAGCTATTTTTGGCAAAATACTACATGCTGAATTTCGTAAGGATCGGCCGACTATATCCTATAGCCCGAAGTTAGCTTTCCTTTCTGGTTTGTATATTGATTATGCAATTCTTATTGTTATTTTCCTGCGCAGGATTTTTGTCTACTTTGGTTTCTGGTAGTGACTTTTAGAATATTTAATTGTGCATTTTTCAAGTCTGTGATTGTTATTCTAGAGAGCGCATCGGCTACATAATTATCTTTGCCCTTTAGATACTCTACCGTTAAATTATATTCCTTTTATTCAAAAATTATATAGTATAAAATTATAATTATAAAATTGTATTCCTCTAATTCAAGTCTCATTCGTGTTTATTTGGAACTAAGATTCACCATTGAAAATAAGTAGATAAGTGCTTTGTGGCTCTGTTTTGACAGTGAAATGCCTACCATAAATATACAAGTATGGTCTGAAGTGTGTTATCGCCCAATGAATAGCTGCTTATTCTAGTTCTGTAGTGCTCTTGTTGTTTTCACCTTTGTAAAGGATCTTGATGCGTATGCAACTGGAATCTGTAGTCCATTTTTGTTTTGTGTTAGGAATCCACAAGCTTATTTTCTAGCATCTGTGATTATGCAAAATTCTTTGCTAAAATCTGGGTATTGAAACAGAGTTGGGTTTATTAATTATGATTTAAAATGTTCCACCACTGATATAAATGATTGCTTGCGACTCATTGTAAAGTTTTAAAGTAATTAAAGTAACTCCAGGATAATAGCTTTCGCCTCTAGCGAATGAAATGTCATCGTCAGCTGAACTCAGTTTACACTAAATCGGTTTACATGCGGCATAGGAAACGCCTGTGAATGATCGAAATGAATTGGTTTTAGTAGAGCGATGCTTGACAGAAGCTTAACAATTCCGCGGTAGTTCTGAATAATTGGAAATTTTCTGTAATTTTTTAATTGGAAATTGATAGTTTGGGCTTTGGAACCTTTCTTATGAAGCGGAATAATAAATGATTCGATCCATCGCTTACAAAGACATGCAAGTTAAATTATTTGTAGTTCGGTGAATTAAAAAAATGTACATTTTATTTTTTAATTACACAACTTGGTGTTAAACCTTTATTTATTAAACGTAACAATTACAAGACATTTTGATTTTTCTTAAATATTTTTGTCAACCGTTCGCGGTCTCGGTCAAAATAGGACTGACTTCTTAATTCTAAATCTGATTCAAAGAACCTCGGCCATCAGTTGTGTTAAGATTAAAGGCTTAAGATGAAACTATCGCATCTTATTGTGAAATTCGATTACGCTGATCGATGCAATTTGGTGGGTACTTGAAACGCAAAAGGCGTAATTCATTGGGCTTCGGAGGGAAGCTGATGTTTACTTTTGATTTTGATTTGTTTATGGGGAACCGAGATCGGACCTCAGAGCCAAAGACAAAGCCAAAGGCAAATGCAGAGTTTGAAAATATTGTTTATAAAAATCATAAGTGGAAAGCCCTAAGTGGCCTGGATTTATGGGTTGGATAATTGAGCCAAAGATCAAGCCAAAGGCAAATGCAGAGATTGAAAATATTGTTTATAAAAGCCATAAGTGGCCTGTATTTAGGGGTTGGATAACTCTCCCCCTTCTAAAATGGATCGTCCCGATTCAATATGAAATTCGTTTAAATGATCTCTTCATTCTGTTAAAAAATTTTCTTGGTTAATAGATTTTTCTGGTTCAGGCCGATGTTTTTTGGTTACAAATAATATAGCATTTTTGTATTTTATAATAAGTGAAAGAATCAAATATATAATGATTAAAATTAATAATATAAAGGTAAGTGATATTTTAGTATTCTTAATTTTAACGAATGGGTTTAAATGTTTATATTATCTAAAGAAAGATCAGAGTTATTTGATAATATGTAATCGGATATTTCATAATTTTTAAAGTGGTTCGTAGTTACGTATTCAAGAATTTTATTTTGCAAATTGGTATATGAGATATTATTATTTTTAGTTGTACCATTAAATGTTATTAAAAACGAACCGTTTAAATGGGAGTTGTTAACAATATTGTTCCCATTTATAAGAATGGCACCATCTTGTATGATGTCTATTTTTTTATTTTTTTCTCTTATTTTTTTACAGGTTGATTTCTCACCATTTAATAATCGGGTAAAACAAGTTTTTTTTGTTACTTAGAGTGCAATAATTATTAAAAAGTTCGTTCTTAAAATTAGACATTTCGTAAAAAATATTTTCGCATTTTGCGACTTGATTGCTTAATACTAGTTTTCCATCGATTTGGGAAATCGCTCTAGCGTGATATATTTCACATCTTTTTTTATTATTGGGTATTTAATATAAATTATTAAAAGTTCTTTATGCAATGCGATTTTAAAAGAAGAGATGTCCATTAAATCAGCTATAATTACTGGTTTTGGTTCATGTTTTAATATTTCCAAGATGTCATCATTGTTTAAAACTTTGGTATTAAAAACGTCTATTTTTGCTAGAGTGATTGTGTCAATTAAATTTTGCAGATCAAATGTTAATAATCGCAAGCGATGTTTTCGAAGTGGTAGATCTTGATCAATAAATACTTTTTTAAAATCATCGGAAAGAGATTCTATTTCTTTGAATAATCGGGAATTGATAAAAGACTGCTTATTATTGTTTTCAATTAATTCATTAATTTTATTCTGAATTGTAATAAAATCATCATGGTCCGGAGTTCCAGCTAACCATTTCCACACGGTGCCTAACTCATTTATTCCTCTTTTTGATCTAGTTGATATTAATTGCGATAAAATTAGTTCTATGACTTTTAAGTCATATTTAATTTCCCATTGTGACCTTTTATTAGTATCTCTTTTAATATTATCTGATTGCAAATTTATTATTTCTTTATAAAAGCTTAAGTTAGTTACATGGAATAAATCTGCGTATGAATCGTACGTCAATACGTCTTTATTGTCCCTAAATAGAAGATATTCGTGACTTGTATAGTCAATTATTTCTGATTTTGTTAATAAAATAAGGTGTAGTATGAGCACCTGATAAAACATTTTCTGGGAAAGGAAAGAAAAAAAGGATGATATATAAATACTTAGAATTTTATATTATCTTTGTGAATAACTCTATTTCTATTGTTGATTATTATTTTGTTGGGTAAGATTTCTTTAACTATTTGTTTTTTATATCTGGTTTTAAGTTTATTTCTTTCCCCGTGTTTCTTTTCATAGACTACCTGTCCTACATGATATTCTTTTTCTTTTCTGTTTTCATTATGTGTTTCCAACATTTTCTCTTGAGTATTTTTCAAAAGTTCAGGAATGTTATCGTGCTCTATTTTATTATATAATACGTCAAAAGGTTTTTGGTTCGTTGTAGAATGAATGCTCTGATTATATTCTTGAGCGGCTCTTATTATTATTTCGGAAAAGTCAGTTAAATTAAATTCTTCTTTAATGCATCGAGCTAATTCTGTTAATGTAGAATGTGCCCTTTCAACCTGTCCGTTTGACGTGCTGTGCCTCGGGTCTGCGTAATGTAAAGTTAAATTGCACCTTTGTGCGAAAGAGTTAAATTGGGCCGAGGTAAAGCTCGGTTCATTATCGGTCATTATTACTTTTGCTTGTGGAAAATGCTGAAGAAGTTCCATTACATTATTTTCGATATTTCATTTATTTTGGATTTCTTTTACTACTAGAAATTTTGAGTAAGCGTCAATACAAGTTATGAAAGTAAGACCTTGCGCGTAATATATATCAATGTGTAAATTTTCTCCTTCTTTACTTGGAATTGGGGCTTCCCCAATTGGAATTTTTATTGGGTGCCTGTTATATTTATTTTCGTTACAAATCACGCAATTTTTAATATATTCTTTTAATTTTTTAAAACAGTTTGGCCAATAATATAATTTACTGATCTGTTTGTAATTCTCTTCTAGCCCCCTATTTTTTTTTTTTTTTTTTTTTTATATACTTTTTGTTTTATTAATATCAACAACATTTAACATACATACATACATAAGTATAACCATAATAATAAGGGGGGGGGGGGGGGGAAAGGTGGTTGTTCATGGATGATGGATAGTGAGGGATTGAGTGCGGGCGGGACGACCGCTAGGCATTGCTTCGCCCGCCACAGGCCCCAACTCTCCACCCTACCGCCTCTCCTGCTCGATGCTCCTGAGCCTCTGCATTAATGCTGCAGCAAAAGTTGCTACTGCGTCCCAGAGCATCTGGTTCTCCAGCATTACCTCCACTAGGTTTCCCGGGTGGATTGATCTACCCGCCGTCATCTCCAGTCGGTGGCGCTCTCGTGCAAACCGCCGGCACTCAAAGACAACGTGCCTGGCGTCCTCGATTATCGAACTCCCGCACTCCGGGCACCAGTCATCCTCCGTGTGGCCAAAACGCTTCAGGTATTGCCGGAAGCAGCCATGTCCACTCAGGACCTGGGTCAGGTAAAAGTCGACCTGCCCATGGCTTCGCAGCACCCACCTTCTAAGGTTAGGAATGAGGGTGTGTGTCCAACGTCCCTTCGTCGACGCGTCCCAGCACTCCTGCCAGGCTGTGAGCGACCTCTCCTTGGCGTCCTCCTTTGCAGCTGTATTGGGGGTGCCGCCCGCACCCTCATTGCGAGCACGGGTTTCCTTGAGCTCCTTGAGCTCACGAGCGCGCTCCTTCAGCGGGACCATCCCCGCAATGACCAGAATGGCGTCGTCGGAGACTGTCCTGAAGCCGGACGCGACTCTTATAGCACCCAGCCTGTAGACTGCATCTACCCCTCTCCTGTAGCTGGGCGTATTCATCGCCTCAGCCCAGATGGGTGCTGCATACAAAATTTGCGCCGAGGCAACGCTCACGAGGAGCCTTCTCCTGTTCTGCTTGGGGCCTCTGGTGTTTAGAAGGATCCTGGCAAGGCCCCTGTTAGTGGCTGCAGCCTTGCCCTGGATATAATCAAGGTGCTCGCGGAAGGTGAGCCGGGCGTCGATCATCACGCCCAGGTATTTTATGGCCCGCTGGGAGGTTATGGCCATACCACCAACCCGGATTGTCGCCGTTTCCAGCACCTTGCGGCTGCTGACCAGCACCGCTTCGGTCTTTTGCGGGGCTAGGCTTAGACCGGCGTTTTGGAGCCACATCTCCATTGTCTCGATAGCCTTGTTCGCCGCTCTCTCCGCTTCCTCCCTGTGCTTGGCCACTATCACCAACGCTACGTCGTCTGCGAAGCCGACGACGTCGCATCCCGCTGGGAGCTGCAGCCTCAGGATTCCATCATACATGATGTTCCACAGCAGCGGTCCTAGGACCGATCCTTGGGGCACACCCGCCGTAACGTCGTAGGACTCCGTGCCCATGTCCGTGTCGACCAGTAGCACTCTGGAGCTAAAGTAGCTACTGACGACGTTCATTATGGCACTGGGAACGTTGAACCGCCTTAGGGCTGCCAGTGTTTTGCTCCAGTCCGCCGTGTTGAAGGCGTTCCTGATGTCCAGGGTGACTATCAGGCAGTATTGCTTGGAGCCACCTTTCCACCTGGTTCCCGATATTGCGTTGCGAGCAATGCCGACCACCTCTGCTATGGCATCCACCGTTGACCTTCCCTTCCGGAATCCATACTGCTTGGGAGACAGCCCTCCCGCCTCCTCTATGGCAGCTTCGAGCCTCGCCGCGATCACCCTCTCGAAGACCTTGCCCGTTGCGTCCAGCAGGCAGATTGGCCTATAGGACGACGCCTCCTCCCTTGGTTTCCCTGGCTTGAGGAGCAGCAGGAGCTTCTGTACCTTCCACCTGGTGGGAAAAGTGCCTTCGCGGATACATTTATTGTAGAGCACCGCAAAGCTGCCCGGCTGCAGAGCTAGAGCCAGCTTCAGGGCTCGGTTAGGAACCGAGTCCGGGCCGGGTGCTTTGTTCGGGGCCAGGCCTCTCCCTATGGCCAGTACTTCCTCTTCCGTTACCTCCTCATTCGCTTCATTGTCTGCTGGGGGGGTGGGAAGCTGGGTGACCTGGTTGCCGGCTGGGAACAGTGCTTGCACTATGGTCCTTAGCACGTTCGGGTCCGTGGGGGACTGGTTTCCTGCGCGCAGCCTCTTCACCACTATCCGGTACGCGTTGCCCCATGGATTTTCTTCCGCCGAGTCGCATAGCTCCAGGAAGCATTTCCTTTTGCTGTCTCGGATGGCCACCTTCAATGCTTTGCGCCGGTCCTTGAAGGCTGAGAGCCGCTCCTCAAAGGCGTCGCTGCCTCTCGCACGCTGCATGAGCCTCCTTGCTCTCATGCACTCAGCTCGGATGGAGCCGATCTCGACGCTCCACCAGTAAACGGGAGCGTGGTTCCTGCGGTAGCGGCTTCTCCGCTGCATGCTCGCCATGCACGCTGCCTCCAGCTTAGCAGCCAGGGTATCAGCCATTTCGTTGGCTCCGCTTGGTAAGATGTTGCCAATGTCGCGCGCTGCCTCGGTGAAGATCCTCGCTTGGAGCGTACCGACTCTGTAGCCTCGTGGTTTCGGGTCCCTCGGTCGTTCTTGAGGGTTACCAATTGAGCACAATATTGCTTCATGGTCGCTGGCCGTAAAGCTGCCGCTTATCCTCCAGTTAGCGCCATTCGCTAGCGAGGGGCTTGCGAACGTCAGGTCTATGATGGAACCTGCTCCGGCTCTGCTGAAGGTGTGCTGGTTTCCTTCGTTCAGCAGGACGAGATCGAGTGAGGCAAAGGTTTCTCTGACCACTCTCCCTCTCGCATTCGTCCTCGGGCAGCCCCAGTCCTGCGCCCATGCGTTGAAGTCCCCTGCTACAAGGACGTCAGAACGGCCTCTGATGTCATTTCCTAGGCAGTCCATCATGCGCTCAAACTCAATGGTGGTTAGGCTAGGTGCCATGTAGCAGCTGTACAGCCATGCCCCACCTATCCGAGCCCTTACAAATCCCTCCGCACTGTGCACTGAGTGCATTGTCGCGCCGGTTGCGCCGCAGCTCCAGATGGCGGCCTTCCCCGAAAGGTCAACTGCCCAGCGGTTGTCCGAGCCAGTCCTATGGGGCTCGCTTAGGAGCGCTATGTCCGCCTTCGTCTCCCTCGCCGTCTGCGACAGCACATCTTGGGCCGCCCTACAGTGGTTCAGGTTCAGCTGAAGCACTAACATCCTGTCGTCCTAGGTCCACCTTCTTTCGCTGACATGGGGCAACTTCTGCTTCCAGTCTGATGCCTCACATCCTTCCGGCCCTTATCTTCGCACGAGAAGCATCGTGGGTCCTTTTTGCAGGAGGCCGCCCTGTGGTCCGAGTCTCCGCAGCGGAAGCAGCAGTCGCTCCTGTCCTTCGAGCTCTTGCAAGCGCTTGCGATGTGCCCCATCCCAAGACACCTGTAGCAGCGAGCCACGACCTCCTTTTCCCTCATATGGCAAACCGACCACCCAACCTTCACCTTGCCCACAGCAATGATGGTCTTGGCAAGGCTCGCGGGGAAAGCCACGATAGCGGTCTGCGTCTCGCCATAACTGCTTCTCAGCTTCTTTACCTTTAAGGCGCCTTGGTCCACCGCTGCCTGCTGCGCGATAGCCCCGACGATGTCCTCTGAAGTAGCTAGTGCGTCGAGTCCTCGTAGCTCGACGAGTGACTCCTTGGTCTCCTCCGAGTACGCACGCACCTCTGCCTTGCTCCCTAGGACCTCCTCGATGCAACCTTTAAGGGCCTTTGTGGAGTTCTCCTTCTTCCTGGCCAATTCCAGTAGCAGCCCGCCCTTGGCTGTCTTCCTCACCTTCTTGACGCACGGGCCAAGGTCGTCAAGCTTCCCGTCCTCCCTGCGAGTTACCATGCTTAGGATCTGACTGTACGTCATGCCTGCTGCTTGGATCACTATGGCGTCGGGTCTGGCTCGTCTCCTCTCGGGATTTCTCGGCTTGGCCTTCGTCCATTCGGACCTTCTCCTGATTGCTTCGCCGTCGCTTCCTTTGTCGGCACCCGGGTTCGCAACAGCTGGCTTGGACCTTGCCGCCTTGTTGGCCGTTGCTACTTTGGCGCCCGGGTCCCGGCGTGCACTCCAGGGGCCCGTGCTGTTCGGGATGCTGCCGGTCTGCACAGCCTGGTCCTGGGTCCAGACCTTCGTCGGAAGGGTCTGCTGCTCCTTCTCCGCGGTATCGATGCCGGCTCTCTCGCATCTGGGGCACACTGGCTTGGGCATGATGGCCGGTCGCGCATGCTCCTCTGGAACACTTCCGACCAGAATGGAGTGGATGTCCTTCAATCTGGTTATCAGGCTCCTTTGCATTGCGGAAATATGCCTCTTATTTTTTTTCGGTGACCCACGATAGCAGCTCGTTCACTATCGTGCCCAGCTCCGTCAGGCATTCTTCGCTTTTTGCCGGTGGGCTGCCAGCCTTATTTTTCTTCGGGGGAGCCGCCCTCTGGTCCTTGTCCGGGCTAAGCATCTCACGTGGCCTCTTTGGCGTTTCCTTCTCTACCGCTGCTGGGCTGCCAGAGCCGGCTGAGCTGCCAGCCTGTGGCGCCAATAGCGGCGAGCGCCGCATTTTGTTGCTCTTTTTGAACGGGTCACCCGTTTTCGCACTCTTTAGCTCTTCTGCACTTGTAGTGTTCCTTTCCAGGGCGGCCAAGTGAGGCACCGCCTTGTCAGGTATGATTGGGATGTTGTTTAGGGCCTCCAGAATCCTTGCCCTAGCCGTGGTCTCTCCCACGGGTGGATTTCCACTTCTGTGGCTGCCACCTGGAGTAATTTCGTTTTTCGACGACATTCCAAATTGGGGGGGGGTTGCGCATTTTATACCTACTGCCAGGTGTCTAAGCTGCCGACCACTTTGGTACAGACGCAGACCTCGCAGCCGCCCAATGTGGGACAGACGCTGCGAGGGTTTTATTCTCCGGCTCAGCTGAGCGCTAGCCTTCTTCGATAGGGGGTTGGGGGGGTGGGGAAAGTGGATAGAGCATGGCTAATGCATGCTGTGGTTTGGGGGTTTCAGCACTGCCTTCCAACGGTGCGCCTGGAATTTCCTCCTGGCGGGACCGATGGGAGTTATACCGCTCCTGCTCGGTCGCCAGAGCCCCTTTTGTGGGTGAACCGCCGTAGCGGAGGGGTTGGCAGTTGGTCGGCTCCATGACCTTTGTCACCTCATGGCAGGCCAGAGTTTTCTAGCCCCTTCCGCTTTATGTTGGTCAAAGGACCTGAGGCAGCAGCCCTGAAAGGTATGCTACCCTTTTCCTTTGCTTTGGGTCGCTGGCGACCTCTAGCGGCTCCTGTAGTCGCGTCATTGCGACGTTCGGCAGCCCTGGTGCCCTTGAACCGGGTCTAGCGCCCTCTACCGGCAGACACTGTTAGGGCGTTACCCAACACTGCCCGCCAGCTGGTTGCGATCAGCTGCCATGACCTGCGCAATTCTGGTGGGGGCAGCCACGTTTGCTACAACTCGGAGAAAGGTGTCGCAAAGAGAGATCCTATAAGAGAAAGCTCTCTTCGCGCCTCTTACCTCGGCGGTTGGCGGCTATCCGAGTCTTCACGGAGGCCATCTAGTGACCTATCCAGGGAGTGTTTTTGGTTCACTCGGCAGGTGAGTCCGTCCCCAGCTGTCCGGTCACCCATTACCCACTCCTTTTCCAGATTCTGCGCTGCTTGGGCGCGTCACTGGGGAGCGCCCGCGCGGCACGTCCGCTTTCTTCGACCCGCACTTTCAACCCTTCTAGCCCCCTATGAGCACGGCTGTGTGTTTCTATTCTATATTCTAGCCCCCTATGAGCACGGCTGTGTGTTTCTTCTATTATTATAGCTTTATCTTCCTCGTTTTCCACGTCTTGTAGAAAGATTCTTGTAAATAAATAAGAATTTGTAATAAGTCCTCTAAGGTACAATGAATTCCTACCGTAATGTTAGGTGGAAGATACTCTCTTAATATAGTTATTAAATTTTCTGGTGTGTCATATTCAATTAAATGTCGTGTCCTGTCAAAAATTTTCGGTGACTCATTGTCACTTAATAACAGTTAACAGTTGTTAACTGTTATTAACAACCTCCCCGTTGTTAATAACAGTTGTTGTTTAAATTGATTTAACGGTTTACGGGTCTCTTGTATTACATTTTCAAAACTACTTTCAGCTGAATGCTGTGTGTTCTGATCTGAGTCTGACTGGTCTGTTTGTTTTATATCGCTGTCAGTAATATTATTTATCTGAATTAGAGATAATGCGTCTGCAACTACATTTGTTGTACCGGGCTTAAATGTTATTTTCGGTGTAAAACTTTGTATGAAAGAATACCATCCTTTCATATCTACATTGGGATTTTTATCCGAAATTGTGTAAGTTTGATGGTCGGTTTGAATTTCAATTCCAATTACTCCGTATAAGTAATTTCTTAGATTTTTAAGAGCCCATACTATCGCTAAAAGTTCCTTCTTATTAGTCGCATAAGCTTGTTCTGTTTTAGACAAGGTTTTTGAAATAAAAACAATTGGTTTTCCTTCTTGAGATAAAACTGCACCAATTGCGACGTCTGAAGCGTCGGTGGTCAAGGTAAATTTTTTAGTATAGTCCGGTTGAACTAGTTCTGCTTGAGCAATGAGATTTTTTTTCAGCTCGTTAAAAGCTTTAATTGCTGGTTCATCCAGCTGAATTAACATTTTTGTTGACATTCTTTTTGAGATTTTGCCATTATGACCTCCAAGATATTTTGTTAGAGGTTTGGCTATGTAGGCGTAGTTTGAAACAAATTTTCTATAACAGCCCGTAAAACCTAGGAAACTTCTTAGTTCCCGAATATTTTCTGGAAGCGGATATTTTTTAATGGTTTCCATTTTCTCTGGGTCTGTGTTGATGACGTTATAGGATACCATGTATCCTAGAAAACTGGTTTCGCGTTTGAAAAACTTAGATTTTTCTAAAGAGATTTTCATGTTTGCCCTCATTAATATATTTATAATTTTGTTTAGATCTGTATAGTGTCGTTCAATTGAGTTTGAGAATATTATAATGTCGTCCATATAGACATGACACGTTTTCCCTATTTGTTCTCTTAGAATATCGTCCATTGCTCTCTGAAAGATTCTTGGTGCATTTGTTAATCCGAATGGCATTCTTAAAAATTCGTATTTTCCATTATTTATTGAAAAGGCTGTTTTTTCGACATCTGATTCTTTCATTAGTATCTGATGAAATCCTGACTCCAAATCTATTGTTGAAAAATATCTTGCTTTTCCCAAATTTGATAGAATTACTGATGGGTCTTGCATTGGGTACCTGTCAGATATAGTACTTTCATTTAATTTTTTATAATCAATGACGAGTCTTAATTTACGGCTTCCGTCTTGATTCTCTCCCTTCTTTGGGACTACCAGAAGTGGTAAATTGTAAGGGCTTCTGGTAGGCCTTATTATTTTTTCTGATAACATTCTTTTGATTTCGCTATTCACAAAGTCGTTGACAGATAGAGCATACGGATACTGCTTCCCGTATATTGGCCTATCGTGGATAAGATTTATTTCCCCCTTTATGTCTGTTCTAAAAGGAATTTGCATATTTATCTTTGAATGCTCCTTTTCAATATAGTGAACTATCTTTTCCCTCAATCCGCCTAATTGGTCAGTACCTATATTATTTATTTGATTTTTGACGGTATTTACTTCAACGGCACTCTCAGAATTTTTAATTCCCAAGATATTTTTATTTTTATTGACGGATATTTCTACGTCGGCGTTCTCAGGATTTTTAATTCCCAAGATATTTTTATTTTTATTGACGGATATTTCTACGTCGGCGCTCTCAGGATTTTTTGTTCCCAAGATATTTGTATTTTTGTTGACGGATATTTCTACGTCGGCGTTCTCGGGATTTTTTGTTCCCAAGATATTTGTATTTTTGTTGACGCATATTTCTACGTCGGAGTTCTCGAGATTTTTAATAATAAATAAGGCATTCCTCTGTAGAGGTCTGGTCTAAAAAATGGTCTTCATTGATATTATTTAATCTGGTTACTTTATTAGCTGGCTGACTTTCTGTTCCATCTGATTCCCTTTTTTGAGCTTCTGTAGGGGTCTGGTCTAAAAAATGGTCTTCATTGACTCTTTTTTATTGAATTGTTTGTTTCTTTGGTAATTACACTGTCCTTTCCGTATGTCATTATGGTTTTGTTTATTGGTAAGGTCATTTTTTTATTGACTTCGTTATAGTACTCAGTAATTTTATTTTTTTTTAATGTTGCTTTTATTTCTTGAATCTTCTCTTTGCGAGACTAACAAGAGGTGTATCAAATCTTATATTTTTAACTTAACTAACAGTCATATTGACTGATACGGAGTTAGACGGCCCTAAAAATCGATTGCTGGGTTGGGAGGTCGTTGCGTCTAAGGCGGGATACGCTAGAAACCCGAGTCAATCCCCGAGTGAGAAAATTTGGGTGCGAAGACAGTTTTTCTTTGTATGACTCTTTTCGCTTCTGGATTTCGTCTTTCACTGCGAGGATGCCCAGATCCCGGTGGATGTTTTCGTTGCGAACATACCAAGGTGCCCCTGTGATAGTTCTCAAGATTTTTGATTGTGCGCGCTGTATGATGTCTATGTTGCTGCTGCTCGCGTTCCCCCACAGCTGGGAGCCATACGTCCAGATTGGCTTTAGGACTGAATTGTACAGTAGTAACTTGTAGTCCAGGCACAGTGGCGATCGTGAGTTTATGATCCAGTGGAGGCTGCTGGCTTTCAGTTTTAGATGCATCTTTTTGCATTCGATGTGCTTACGCCAGGTAAGTCGTCTATCAAGGTGAACGCCAAGGTACGTTACGTCGTTAGCTTGAGGGATCTGCATACCGTTTAGTAAAAGCGGAGGGCATGTTTGTCTATTAAGAGTAAACGTTATATGTTTACACTTTTGTTCGTTTATTTTAATGCGCCAGTCGGACAGCCACCTTTCCACTATTGTGAGATGATTAGCCAGTTGGGTTGTTGCCTGCGTTGGGCATCTGGAGCGACTAAGAATAGCGGTATCATCGGCGAACGTTGACGTTGTTAGTTGTGCGCTCCCCTGTGGAACTCCAGCTTCGATGGTGTAGTCGCCCGAAGTAGCTGCGTTGCATCTCACTGAGAATACCCTATTGAAGAGGTATGATTCCAGTAGCTTGTGGGTGTATGTTGGCAAATACGTTTTAATTTTGTGCATGAGTCCGATGAGCCAAACTCGGTCGAAAGCTTGAGATACGTCGAGGAAAATACCGCTGCAGTATTCTCGTTGTTCGAAGGCTGAGCGTATTTCGGATGTTAATCTGTTCACTTGTTCGATGGTTCCATGGTTTCTTCGAAAGCCAAATTGGTGTGCCGGGATGATATTGCAAGCTTCCAGATGTGGTATTATGCGAGTTAATAAGCATTTTTCAAACAGTTTAGACAAACAAGATAGAAGGCTTATTGGTCTGTATGATGACGGAATTGTGTGGTCTTTTCCAGGCTTCGGTATTATTATAATAATGGATTTCTTCCACTTTTTTGGGAAATAGCCAAGGTTAATGATTCCATTAAATAGTTTGCAGACGACCTCTATAGCGCATTTTGGAAGTTCGATCAGCATCTTTGGGGTCAATAGGTCACCACCCGGAGCCTTTTTTGGTTTTAGCCCTCTTATGACTTTTTCGATTTCGTTCGGCCGGAATGGAGGTGCGGCTGGCTGAGGGGAGGACTCTGGCTGAATTACTGGCAGGAGGAATGAATTTGAGGCTGGGTTTGGCTGGCAGACACTTTGGAGATGTGTGGCGAATGTTTCAGCTCGGTCTTCGTCGCTGCGAGCCCAGCATCCCGAAGAGTTTCTTATCGGGGTGGTCGTTTCAATTGGGGCACTAAGATTTGGGTGGGCCCTCCACAGGGGGTACTTTGTGCTTGTTGGAGAGAGATTCTGGATGTACCTCAGCTGTGCATTTTCTTCCTGTTGGTGGAGAGTGAGTGGTCGAGTGATCAGGTTGCTTCCATAAGGCGTTGTTTTGAAGCTGGTGATCTGCTGTTTTGCCAATCACGACGCGTGCGCCTCTTTTCTCGCACGAGCTGTTCGATTTGCTGATTAGATTTGAAGTGTTTGTTTCGGTCTACTTCTTTCCTATGAGGAGTAGAGATTTTAGCTGCCGCAACGAGTACTTCTTCCAGGGCGCTCGTAGTGTAGTCGATGTCCGATTCCATGTTAAAATCCGGGGCGAGTTCTATGTGGGCACTCACGTACTTTTTGTATTTTAGCCAGTTTGTTTTTGTCGTCGTCAGACTGAAGGGGTGTTCGGTTATTTCTGGGCTTTGAAGAAGCGTTAGAAGCACAGGCGAGTGGTCTGATGATAAGTCCGAGACTGCTTTGGCACTTATTAGATTGCGAGGTATGTTTTTTGTCACTGCAAAATCAATAAGGTCTGGGAGCTTTCGTGAGTCTGTTGGCCAGTATGTGGGACTTCCAGGGGAAACGTAGTCCAGTTTATTTTTCACATTAATAATTGCATTGTACAATTGTCTTCCTTTGGGAGTCACTAGACGTGATCCCCAGTGCGTATGTTTGGCGTTGTAGTCTCCTGCGGCTATAAATCGATCCCCAAGTAAATTGTAGAAGTCCATAAATTGTCCTTCCGAGATTGAGAAACGAGGAGGGCAGTAAACGGAAACGATTGAAAGGATTCCGTTGCTTGACTGAATTTGTATCGATGTGGCCTGCAAGAAGTTTGTTGCAAACCTTTTGTAAAAATGGTGTTTAATTCGTTCTCTGATTATAACTCCAGTTCCGCCGTGGGCTTTCCCATCTGGATGATCTGTGCGGTAGATTGTGTAGCCTCTTATATGAAAGTTGTATTTGCTTGTAAGATGCGTTTCCACCAGTATCGTAACGTCAATATGGTTTTCGGTTAAGAATTGTGAAAATTCTAGTTTATGCCGTAAGACACCATTGGCGTTCCACATTGATATTCGTAGCGCCTGCATAAATTATTTAGACTGTTGTGCTACGAGCAGCTGTATCACCATGTTCTGGTTTTGAACAAGCGTTTGTATGGTCGTTTTCATGAATGACATAAGCTCCATCATACTTTGTTGGAGGGTAAGCATCATAGTTTCCGTTTTGCTGTGTGGTTGTTCTGGGGCCTGTTGAGCGCTTTGAGAGTTAGGCTGAATTGGAATTTCCCTTCCAGATCGTAGAGCATCGGCATAGGAGAAGCCGTTAGTGGTGTTTAGTGGACCGAATGAGGATCTCGCAGCTTTGGCGAAGAAGACGTCTGGCGTGGTTTTTGACGAAACGTACGCATTCTGTGGATTTTGGTTGCGCGTTGCGGTTGTTTGACGCATGCGACTCTTTAACTCCTTATACACAATACATCCTCTATAGTTTGCCGTATGGCTGCCTCCGCAGTTTCCACATTTCTTCACGGTACTGTCCTTGTTTGTAGTGCAGCAAGCGGACTTGTGGGCGTCCCCGCAGACTACACAGACAGCCCGAAGTGTGCAGTAAGACCTTGTGTGTCCATACTCTTGACAATTAGTGCATTGCACTGGACCGTTACTTTTATGTGGCTCTTCAACAGTGATTTTCCGATGCAAAAGATATTGCAGGTTGTAGATTGGGTGGACTTCGTTCTTCTTCAGCGACCTGCTTTCTGGCTCGAGCTCGACCTTGAAGAGGGGTTGTGGCTTTTTATCTTTATTTAGAATGTTAATAACATTCTTGGCGGCGAAGCGATTTTCTTTAAGGGCGGTTTTTATTTCCGCGGCGGTAACATCAGGTTCTATTCCCTTTACTGCCACTTGTAGGCCCTTAATGCTTTTCAGCTGGTACGTGTAATAGTTTTTCTGTACAGTGTCCAGATATTTTGACACTATTCGGAAGTGCTCTTCAGTCTTGGCTTGCACCTTTGTTTCATGGATGTTCCCTTTGATAAGCGGAACAACATGAAAGTTGTCACCGTTCCCGATCAACGACGCAATTTTGTTGACCAGGGCACTCGAGCTTTTTTCCCTAATATAGATTGGAGGGGGCTTGGGTTTTTTTGCGGTGTCTTGGGCTGGTTGGTTTTCCTCAGCCTCCGCCAGTAGGGCAAATCTGTTAGTAGTGGATCTGTCTGGTTCATTATCGTTATTCAGGACACGGTTAATTTTTGTTTTGTTGCCTGCCGGATTACTCTGCGGGCTAAGCTTGCGCTTAATTTGGATGTAGCGATCCATTCCAGTCTGTGTGGCCGTTGCCGCTTTGGCACTTTCCGAGGTTGTTGTTTTTGTACTCGCTGTAGTCGTTGACGTCGTGGTACTTTGAGTTGCAGGGGTTTTCGCTGTTGTTGCAGAAGTTGTAGCGCTGCTTGTTGTTGGTGCGAAATTTGTTTCCGGTATTGGAGGGGGGGTCTTACACTGCGAACTCCATGATGCGGGAGTCGGAGTGAGCAGAGCGGGTGAGCAAGACCGTGCCCTTTGGGTTTCAGCGGTCAGTAAGGCCGGGTTGCTTTTAAGCGCCGATTTTTCCACTTCGGTATCGCGGGTTGAAAAGTAAGAGTAGAAGCCGTTTCTTTGGTTCACTGAACTTCTACGCTCGTTCTTTTGGTCGTTGCTCAATGAGCTCATTGCGTGGTACGTATTTTTTTTTTCAACAATGCACTAGTTTTGGTTTAGCACATTACAACTGTTATAAAAAGCTTGTCTGTCGCTTTTAATAAATTGTATTTCAGTGTCTTTTCGCTTATATTGGCGAAAATATAAGCGAAGTGAAGTTTTCCCGGAGCTCGGACAAAGCACGTCCGCTCAGTTCGGTAGTTCGATTACGAATTGACTCAGTAATTTTCATTCGTCCTTGCCTGAGGATACTTAGTTTTGACTCGAGAACATGTATTGGTCGTTTGTCACTATATATAAAGTCCCATCGGGATAAGATTGCTTTAAAGTTTAAAACTGTGCCATGATTGGTAAGAGCATTATGGGCAGCTCCCATAATTTTATTTCGTAAAATTTTTAGGGCGATAAAATATTGTTCACTTTCAATTTTATAGAGACTCATTGCAGTTTCTGCAGCTTCTCTCCAACCTACATATTGTGTTGTTTCCCCTGTGAAATTTGGTAAGGATTTTACCACTTCAAGTGTATCGCATTTTATAGCTGGGTCAATTGCTTGTACTTTATAATCTTCCACAGTGTTTGCATCTGTGGCTAGCCTTCCTTCTAAACATTCTACTTTCCTGCTAACTTCATTCAATTGAGCGTTTATTAATCTGTTTATCAATTCTACTGTTAAACTGCCGGCTGTGGCTACACTGCCTGCAGAAAAATTTGGTGCTTAACCTCCGGTTGCCATTGTTAGATTTAGTTCACAAAAGCTATTTATCAAATCTTCCAGAATTATTCTTTATATTTTTTTGTTAAATCGCGAATCTTACTGTTTGCAATATATAAATCTTGTATTATTTTTCTCAAATTTATAGATCTTAAATTATAGTCTTTAATTTTTTTATTATTTTAAATTAATTCCTCACGATATTGTCCCGTTGGGGTCTTCCTTCTGTGTGGTTGGGGTGTTGATAGTTGATAAATGGATAGAGAATGTCCTGCCTTCCTTCCCTGGTTTTTCTTATTGGAGTTGTCGTTTTATTTGTTTTTGTTGTTCTTGTTTGTTTTTTTTTGTGCGTTGATTTTTTTAGTTTTTGTGTTCTTGTAATTGTTTGGTTTAAAATTTCGGTCCACCTTTGTTTTAATTCACTCTTTATGGATTATTTCATTAATTAATTTCCATTTACTTTATTGTTAACGATCACTGTCACTTGGTAGTGTCGTTTGGTGGATGTTTTAATTTTTCCACTAAAAATGTTGAGTTGTTGACCGCGCGAGTTCCATTTATGTTTAACTTATTTTTCATTAAACTATTTTTTGGAGCTTTATGTGACGCGGCCCCTTGAGTTGGGCGCCAGTTAAATTGTTTGTAGTTCGGTGAATTAAAAAAATTTAAATTTTATTTTTTAATTACACAACTTGGTGTTAAACCTTTATTTATTAAACGTAACAATTACAAGACACTTTGCTTTTTCTTAAATATTTTTGTCAACCGTTTGCGGTCTCGGTCAAAATGGGACTGACTTCTTATGTCTAAATCTGATCCAAAGAACCTCGGCCATCAGTTGTGTTTAGATTAGAGGCTTAAGATGAAACTGTCGCATCTTATTGTGAAATTCGATTACGCTGATCGATGCAATTTGGTGGGTACTTGAAACGCAAAAGGCGTAATTCATTGGGCTTCGGAGGGAAGCTGATGTTTACTTTTGATTTTGATTTGTTTATGGGGAACCGAGATCGGACCTCAGAGCCAAAGACAAAGCCAAAGGCAAATGCAGAGTTTGAAAATATTGTTTATAAAAATCATAAGTGGAAAGCCCTAAGTGGCCTGGATTTATGGGTTGGATAATTGAGCCAAAGATCAAGCCAAAGGCAAATGCAGAGATTGAAAATATTGTTTATAAAAGCCATAAGTGGCCTGTATTTAGGGGTTGGATAACTTGCAAGCTCCAAGATATATTGAATAAGATAGTATGAAGATAGCAAAGGATATCAAAGCAGTATTAGGGATAAAAACTCAGCTAGGGACATTGTCGGGACCAGCAGAAAATAAGGTATCCCTTGATAAAAGGGCCTTGACAGGAGCGGATACAAGTATCTGCCTGGGGGAGGGCGATCATAATTATACCCTTGCAGAGAGTATTATAATTTTGATCAAAAGTGTGCAACGCAGTGAAGGAGACATCTCCGACCCTATAAAGTATATATATTCTTGATCAGAATCACCTCCTGAGTTGATATGAGCATGTCCGTCTGTCCGTTTGTCCGGCTGTCTGTCGGTTGATCGGGAATGGTATAACTTCGGTGTTTTTAGAGTTAGAGAGTTCAAACTTTACAGGAGAGCTATTTTTGAAAAAATATTTGCCAAATTTCAAAAGGACAGGCCGACTATATCCAATAGCTTCCATATAACTGAACGATCGGAAATGACCCAACTTTCGTATTTTTGAAGATAGAAAGATGAAACTTGGTACAGATTTTATTTTTGGTCAGATAACCCGACGTTCCAAATTTCATAACGATCGGTCGACTATATCTTATAGCTGTCATATAACTAATTGATCCGCAATGGTATTTGGTAGAAATACAAACTTTGGTATTTTTGAAGATAGAAGCTTAAGACTTTTTAAAATATTTTATTGTAATGAATTGCTTTTATTATGATATTTTTATTTTATTTTACTATGATATTGATAGTTTTAACTGCAAGGGTATATAAACTTTTGCTCCGCCCGAAGTTAGCTTTCGTTTCTTGTTGGCAAATAGTTAAAAATTATACGCAGTTTCAAACAATAAAGTGATTCTATAGTTTTAGTCAAAACACACTGTACATTGCACATAAGTTTTTTGTCTTATTCAGTGTCTTATTAAGTGTCTTATTCATAACCTCATTCGATATCTATGGAACATATATATTACTAAAATTCTAACGCTATTCATAAATGCAAATTTGTATTAATGTGATGTACAGTCGTGAAATCGTTTCAGCCACGACACATTAGAAAATATACACCTTGTTCGCCTAAACTCAACAGACTTTGATAATGCGATCGACAACTTGAGTTTATTTGAAGACGACGATTAAATATTTACTAAATAAATTTAGAATAGCTTAATTTTTTAATTTTGATTTAATTTGGAGTTATTATTATTTATTTGTTGTTTCTGAATGAACTAAATATTAAATATTATTACTTATTAATATTTGTTATTACCTACAAATCATTCTTACAAGGGTAAAGAAAGTGGGTAAGGAAGAAAGGAGGTAAAGAAAGTGGTCACACAGTGACGGTGCATAAAAAACAAAAACAAAACTACGATAGAGCAGTAGCACATACAAAAATATTTGTTGCACTGCTCTGCTCTCGCTTTAGATTTTTGGCTACGGCTACGAGGAGCACAGAATGTTTTTTTCTGCTACAGCGGTAGCTACAGTTTTAAACTTCTCGCTCTTAAAGCTCGAAGCAGAGCAGAGCAGACAATTTTCATTTTTCTGCTATGGCTCCGCTCCCGCTCTCGGAAAAGTGACAGCGGTAGCAATAGCAGAGCAATATTTTTATGCATCTCGCTGCTACGGAGTAGTAAATGCAAACCCTGGTGCCAGTCCCGACATCTTCATTTGGAAGTAGCAATTTTTTTTAGCTATCATCTCTGGTCAATTCAACTTGGAAACCAACGTTGAAGCGACTCGATTCTCAGAGTTAATTTCAACTAATTTGTCTGCTGAGAGTCAATTTTTTTTGCGTACATGTTCAATTATTGTGAAATTATGTATTTAAAACATTAATAAATCGTTAAACGATACTTTATTATCATTTTATAATTGCAGATGGTAAATTTGAAATAATAAGCCATTTGCGATATGCGCGTTGTGCCTTGGTTAATCAATCAACCTTGGTTAGTAACTTCGTTTCGACGTGACTCAAAAGTTGGAGCATCTTGAACTTAGCAACGTGTACACGTCACGTTGAACGCCCTTCTTTTTCCCCCAGTGTTTGCTCTGCTTGTTCCTTGCCAATCATGCAGGCGAAGAGATAGGAGAAGGGATAGACAAGGGTCCTTTCCTGGCGACTCGCAGGTTTCCGAAAAATAAATTGTTTGAAAAAATTTTGCAAAGAGATTGGCCATACCTAGCTCAGTAGAATCTGAAACACTTTTATATGATACGAAAGAAGAAATATAAGTTTCATATTGATAAAAAAAAACGAAAGAGCTAGGATCATTACGAAAGTTCTTAAAATTCATAATATAACGTTTATAAAGTTAGTTGTTAAGAATAATAAACTTGTTACGAAAACATAAAAGTTTTGACTGATGCAAAAAGCATCCTGACTTAAGAAACTTTTTGTTAGCTTTCGATTTCCTGTTCTTAAGACAAAGCTAATAGTGTAGGATGTTGAAAGTCCTTAGGAAATGATGGTGGGGACGACCGAATTACTAACACAGAAGATGGTACTTTGGAGAATATAAGGTCCAGAAATTTTCCACGAGTGTCATGGATGGGGCTAAGCCACCGCTCTAAGCGTAAGCCCAGAAGTCCTAACTTCATGCACCACACCAGTCAGAGGCCTTGGAGACGGCACAGCAGGAGCAGGATGTAGGTTGTCCAGCGATGGAGGTTCCAAGATGGCTCAAGATTTTTACTCGATTCCATTCCAAGACTCGGTGATATGATCATTTCAAGAAAGGAATCAACATAAGTCTGCCCTGATGGGACGCTCAGCATGTTCCTTGGTACTGGAACGACATCACTAGGTAGACAAGAAAAGATTTGTTTTGGGAAAAGCGTTACAACTTCAACAATTTTTATAATTTTTTACTGAAATTGGTCTCGTTTTATTCAACATTAATGAGAAAATATTGATAAAGGTCAAAAATGACACAGTTTTTTGAAAGTTGTACCGAAAAATTCAAGGTAGATTTCTCAAAAGCTACAATATTACACTATTGAAAAACATCAAAAATTTTAAAATTGCAAAAAAGTCCCGAAAAACGGTTTTTTTCTAAATAAACCAAGATTTTAAGAGGGTTAAAAACACGGTGTTGGCTTAGTGAGTGTGACTCGACTCCGTCCTGGCCATGCTATTTTTTTTGGATTAATATTGTACTCGGGGGAAAATTAATGAAGATGGCCGCATCTTCTGCCGAATAGCCGTAACAACGAGCGTGAAGTTTAAGTACGAGGTCTGTTCAAAAAGTAAGGTGACTTTGTATTTTCAAGAAAAACTATTAATTTCTTTATCAATATTTATGTTGCACCACGCCATGGTAATCGAAGAAAACAGTGCTTGCGTGCTTTTTTCGGTCTTGGCTCACCTGAGCTCTTCCATTGGGACGATTGGGCTTTGGTTTCGATATCATTACCACATACCCATGATTCGTCACCTTTTGAGTAAATCTGGGTCGTCGTTGACGACATTCAAAAGCTCTTGAGCGATGCTCATGAGGCGGTTCTTTTGGTAAAAATTCAGTAATTTTGGAACAAACTGACTCATGCCCAAAAGGTTTCGTCATCTTCAGCAAATTCTCTGATAGTGATTCGACGATTTTCCAAAACAATTTTCTTCACTGCTTGAACGTTTTCATCAGTGGTTGTCCAGAGCGGGGCTCGTCATTGGCATCATCCTGGCCATCTTGGACGACTTTGTACCACTTTTAAACATTTTTTTTTTCTCAGAACCGTTTCAGAACACATGCGAAGTGTTTCGGAGCACTTAATTTTATTTTTTACACAAAATTTGATGCAAATCCTTTGATTCATATTTTTTGATAGCAAAAAATCGCCGAGCATTTAAAAAAACTTGTATCCTTTTTTTTTTATAATTTTTTTTACTTTTTTTCAATAAACAAGTTTTCAATTTACAAGTTTTACTTGTAAAATAAAAAGCAAATTGTATTAAATTAAACGTTATAAAATCTTTATTTGGCCGTATATGAAATTGGGAACTTATCAGTGCAGGGTTTATGTTTTTTTATGAGTGTAGGCTACTTTATTTCCGCCGCCCCATGTACTTATGCGGAAATGCGGAGATGGAGGAAGAATAAAATGCCATTC
Organism: Drosophila bipectinata; assembly: GCF_030179905.1. Lineage (NCBI taxonomy): Eukaryota > Metazoa > Arthropoda > Insecta > Diptera > Drosophilidae > Drosophila > Drosophila bipectinata. The sequence continues at coordinate 12,117,859 of NC_091740.1, read as the reverse complement.
GATTGACTCCATAGAGCAGTGCCCGTTGATGCTCATCGCTTAGAAATTATCGGAGCAGCTCCTTTAGCTTGTTTTTGGCTCCCACAAAGTTGGTTTCGTTATCAGACCAAATACGTTGAGGACTTCGGCGGGTGCATATAAACCGCTTCAAAGCCTGTAGAAAAAAAACTGTGGAAAGATCCCTTACAAGCTCCACACCAGTGACTCCCAAGACCTGGGAGCCGCTAATTTTTTGCACCGGGAGATCAGCCATAATGTGCTGCAACAACTGAGGCTTAGTCCGGAAGCATCGGATGCATTTTATGTAATGCCATTTTTCTCCTCCAATGGGCCAATATTGGGACCGAATGATTGTTAAAACCGCGCTAGGTAACTGGATGGTTTCTAGAAAGTACAATTGGATGCTGACTATCAAAATCCAATGACGAATTTTTCAGTCGATCGTCTACGTGCAACAGACCAAATTTATCCAAGAAGGATGAGGCAATACTGGATACCGCTACCTCCTTTCCACTTTGAAGCGCCTTTATGTCCTTATGTCTTATGTCCCAAAAATGCACACACTGCAATAGTCGCAATAAAAGCTGTGTTCCAGCGTTGTTACACCGTTGTTAAAAATTCGTTGAGAAAAATTGTATACGTAAGGGAATACCCTGGAAGTGCTGGAAACAAATTAGCGAACTTAGAAACCGATGTTACATCTACGTACGGATACTGAATGAGCAGGACCCTTGCACCTAACTCCAGGTGCTCTTAGATGGTCGATCTCTTAGATGGGACCGCGGTTGGCCACTCCTCTTGGGGTCCAATGAGAAACGGAGGACCGTGCGACTACAGCTCATTCTTAATCATTTCATTTGGAATGAAGTGGTAATATACCGCCACTCCATTTTTCTAGTTATCTTCTAAATGGTCGAAACTCGATTGGCAACGAACACATTAAACCGAGAGGGTTCTTCTCAAATCCAAGACAGAGCCACAGCAGAATCGCACCAGCAAAAATTCCTTCCAACGTAGACCTTCAACTGTGCTACTTCCGACATAAGTCGAGCCAACAACTCGGCCCCCGATAACTCCAGCTTTGGCACCGTAACAGTCTTTAAAGGCGCAACTCGGAACTTCGAGCAGAGTAAATAGCTTACAGATCCTGCGCCCTTGGACACGACATAAACGCAAGCCCCATACGCCTCAATGCTGGCGTTATAGAATCCATGGACCTCAGCCTGGGATTTCGATGTCAGCGCCCATCTAGGACATTCGGCACGCTGCGCACTAACAAAGTTGCTACTTATCATATTTCAGACGCAGTGAAGAGCTTGAGGAAGACTTTTATCCCAGGACAACTTCTCACGGCACAGCTTCTGGAGGAAGATCTTCGCCTTTGCAATTACAGGACCGACAAGGCCTATTGGGTCATTAGACCGAGCGACTGAAGAAAACGATGCGCCTAGTGGGTTTGAGGTTGACTGAATCCTTTCAAACGAAATCCCTTCGAACTGACCACTGTCATTTGCGGGATCCCAAGCGGGATCCAGAGTTTTTGTGAAGTTGTTGTCATCATCGAACCTTAGGAATGACTCCCGATCTTTTTCAGGCACCTTATCCAGCACGTCAGCAACATTGGAGCACCACTTCTCTAACCGAAAGTGGTTTTTGGGAAGGATCCCGGATGTTTGCTGCATTATGCTAATAGCTTTATAGAGTCGCCTCCGGAAAGTAGATCATCCACATAAAAGTCGCGACGCAGATTTCGGCCCCCTTTGGAAACCTTAATTGCTCATCCTCTGCCAACTGATGCATTGCCCGAACTGCTAAAAATGAGGCAAGCTTCGTTTCATAGGTGACAGTATCCAGCTCTGAAGATGGTTCTGATCCAGCCCGCCAAAGAATGCCCTGAAGATAGCTGTCCTCAGAAAAAACTCTGACGCAACGATATATTTTGCAAATATCTCCAGTAATCGCCAGCCGATGGCATCGGAACCTTAACAGAATATGCAGTAACTTTGGCTGAATAACTGGTGACGCTCGCATCAGCAGGGACTGGAGACAAATGACTCAACTTAAAATACTCCTTTACGAAGGCAGCATATTGCTCCTTTAATTATGGACGGCGACAGAGCTTCTTTCTAGGGAGAGTAATCGGTGAACGGCTTGAGAAAAATATTGTCCCAGCAACTTTGAACCGCATTTCAACGAAAGCCTCACAGAGCCGGAATCCAACCGGCCAACATGTTGCACGAAATGCGCATCGCAATTTAACTCCGCCTTCGTCCGCTTCACAATAGGCTCGGAGCAGTCTTCGATTTCCCAAAACTGGTGGAGCAGAGAATTCAACTGATCATGCAGCATCGTTGCGCTCTTCGGAAAATTCTTATGGGCAATGGAAAAGAGTGATCTTCTCTGGACATGTGATCCACACACGATCCATCCAAGGCGGGTTTTCTGCAGCAACGACAGGCTGGCTGTGTGCTTAATTTGCCCAACACAATGCAGCTCATAAAAAAGACTCGCTCCGATATGAAGATCAATGCGCTGTGGAAGAAAAAATTCAGGCTACAGGCTCGGCGCCCTCGGCTATGGCTGACGTGGGAGGACCAACCAAAGGCTGGCCGCTAGAAGCCTGCGGTTACAGAAAATGCAGCAGGCTGTGATGCCTCCTTCCACAACTGCGACAATAAGCAGCGAGGCACTCCTCTGTAAGTCCTGGAGAATACCCAGGACCTGGCACTTTAAAATAGCACTACGGGTTGGAGTGGGTGCTCCTGTGATGGTGCCGCTGGAGTTCATGATTGATTATATTGAGTTCCGCCCAACCCGAAGTTAATAATTCCGGCGCCAAAATGTTATTTGTTAAATTTTATTTACTTGCGGCGAACACGATCTGTCCCACTGTGAGCTCAGAACCGTAGCGGAATTTTGGTACGTCTATATGAATGAAGCTATGTGCGAGCAAATGCACTTGCGTTGTGGAACATAAATATATATGTGTGATTGCGAACTACCGTTTATGTTTATGCTTTATGTATGTATAAAATATTATATTTTATAATTTGTTTATTATTATAAACAAACTGTTCCTGTATTAGCCACGTATGAAAATTGTTCACAAAACACTGTTTACGAAATTGTTTTGTTTTTGTTTTACTAATTCGTTTATATATAAATATATTATAATTGATAGATTGGTCATTGATAGTTTGCCGGTAAAATAAAAAGCAAATTGTATTAAATTAAACATTATAAAATCTTTATTTGGCCGCATATGAAATTGGGATCTTATACTTATATGTGTAAGACCCAATTTAGGGTGCGAGCGCAATAAGACCCCATGCTCGTTAGCTTTAAATGCCGAATGAGTTAAAGCCGCGCAGCCGAAAGGGAGTCTGCTTGCGATCAACAATGTTTAATTTATTTCAGGACTTAATGTTATCTATTTCTGCTTAAATTGGTTCGGCGTACTAGCTATATTTTCTCTATTCAATGCTTTCTACAGTAGAGGAGAAGTGTCGCCCGTTTTTAATTTTTTGGTCAATGTAGAAGTTGCATGCAACAACAGGAGCATGGAATCTTCAGTTTTATCGATCAGATCAGATGCCAATTTTTTTTCTTTAAAACGGTCGAGCATTCTCTTGCATTTTGGCAAATTAATGTTTATGAATCCAAAGAATACCATGAGTTCATCTTTTATTATACTTTTGCTGGACATCACTTAATTCAGCCTCATTATAATTTTTCAAAACAAACTGATGCACAGCAGAAATTGTTTTTAATCTTGGTTCCCGAATTAGGATGGCTTCGGTCAGCAAAATTTGGGTAACAACCCATATGTCCAAAAAGAAGAGCCTCGGTGGCGCGATCGATTTGGATTTTTTGTCTTTCATTGTTTAGCAGCAGTTGGGGGAATCTGTTTATATATGACTCTAAGAGTTCGTGAGAACTATGTGGCAAGACACAAGCCGCAATATATTGTTTTTATTATTAATATTAAATATGAACAACAAGACAGGACGGATATACATTGTCGAGTTTCTCGACTATATTATACCTGGTAAGAGAGGACTATTGCACCCACAATTTAACTAACCTTACAGATACGGCTATATCGATTCGGATGTTGATGTTGATCTACTTTAAGGTGTCGGAGACAAACGATAAAAAATGTACCCTTGTTCTCTTTGAGTGCCGGTTTCAGTTAAATTAACTGAAACAGAAATTTTTTTTTTTACGCAAAACTTCTGAATTGTTACATTCCTTTGGTTCCGCCTTTGACTATTTGAAGTGTGGCAACGGAACTGTTAGGACATTAAGGCTTCATGGAGCTCCAAATACTCAAAGAAAATTTCTAACAAAATTGATTCATTTTTCCAAATTAGGGATTTCTATTTAAATGTAGCAATATCTGCTTATCGTCTAATACAAATAATTTCATTATTATTCATATTTATAATGTATACCTCATATATATGAGGAATATACCATATATAGTATAGCTCATATATATGAGGAATATACCATATATATGAGGTATCTTCCTCATTTATATGAGGAATTTTTAATACTTTTAGGTTATACGAAATGTGTTCAAAAAGTAAGGTGACTTTTCAAATTTCGCGGGCAACATATTTTCCATTATCGATTTTTTTGTTATGTTGGTACACTCTTCCCTAACATCTGTACCAAGTTTACTTGAATCCTCTTTTTTGTTTGGTTGTCAGAGGCGTAACGGGTATTGCCGTAATTTGACGAAATGAACCATCGCATAAGCATCGCTCAAGAGCTGTTGAATGTTGCCAACGACGACCCAAATTTACTCAAAAAGTGACAAATGGAAGAGCCCAAGTGAGCCAAGACCGAAATAAGCACGCCAAGTTCGATCAAATGTCAAAGTTTTGATCACTGTTTTCTTCTATTACCATAGCGTGGTGCACACCCATGAATTATTTTATATTTATATGGACGGCTTGCGCATCAATTACCGCTGTTGTCTTATCTGTTTGATGCATCATCACGGTATTCATTTGTGCTCTATTCGAGATCTCGGCGCTCTGCATTTATTAAAATGTTCGGGTATGGTTCGAATTTCGAACATTTGCGAAATGCTTGGGGCATTTTGGCATTTTGTTTATGAAAATAATATTAAATTGTATCACTAATTCACAATTAGAACTAGAACGATCTTAATATTTATAAATCTAGGCTTTGACTGCAGCCTTAGCTTTGCAAAGATTTTAAGTTAAGGGGTTATATACAGCTGTACCGCACAAAAAAATAAAATTTTATCGATTTTTTTTGAGACCATAGAAAATATTTATGAAAAATGTTTTACCGACGTTGTTTAGTACATGTTTCTGGGTACTTAATTAAATTTTTTCATAAAAAAATATTACATAATAAAAATGTTATAGCCGAATTCCCGAATCGTCTTTTTTCGATGGTGTCTTGCGGTGGACATGATATCCCGAAAACGGTTCCTCTGAAATCCAAACTGCAAAAAAATTTAGTTAGTATATTGTATTGTCTAGTCCGTAAACAAGGTATTTTTAAAAATTTTGATTAAATAACAAGAAAGGAAAGCTAACTTAGGGCGGAGCCGAAGTTTATATACCCTTGCAGTTAAAACCGGATATATATCGCAAACATCGGATATAGTTGGCCGATCCTTATGGGAATAGGAATATATAATCCAATTTATTTCAATACAAAATCTAAAAAAAGTCCCAAACTTCTATCTTCAAAAATACGAAAGTTGATATTTCTACCAAATACCATTTCCGATCGTTCAGTTATATGGCAGCTATGGGATATAGTCGGCCGATCCTAATGAAATTTGGTAGATTGGATCAACTGGCCAAATATATAATCTGTATTCAGTTTTAGCTTTCTATCTTCAAAAACACGAAAGTTGGGTCATTTCCGATCGTTCAGTTATATGGCAGCTATAGGATATAGTCGGCCGATCCTTATGAAATTTGGCATGTCGTAATGTTTTGCCAAAAAATGTTAAATTTGAACTCTCTAACTTTAAAAACGTCAAAGTTATACCATTTCCGATCAATCAGTTATATGGCAGCTATAGGATATAGTCGGCCGATCCGGGCCGTTCCGACTTATATACTGCGTGCAAAGGAAAGAAGGGTGTGTGCAAAGTTTCAAGACGATAGCTTTAAAACTGAGAGACTAGTTCGCGTAGAAACAGACAGACAGACGGACAGACAGACGGACAGACGGACAGACGGACAGACGGACATGCTCATATCAACTCAGGAGGTGATCCTGATCAAGAATATATATACTTTATAGGGTCGGAGATGTCTCCTTCACTGCGTTGCACACTTTTGACCAAAATTATAATACCCTCTGCAAGGGTATAAAAATGGCGACGGTTTTAACAAAAAATGTACTTTTTCAAGGAATAAGATTTTCGATTTTTATGCTTTAAAAAAGGAGTTTTCCAAAAAAATACCTCGTTCACGGACTAGCTAATATCATTATAATTATACCCTTGCAGAGGGTATTATAATTTGGTCAAAAGTGTGCAACGCAGTGAAGGAGACATCTCAGACCCTATAAAGTATATATATTCTTGATCAGGATCACCTCCTGAGTTGATATGAGCATGTCCGTCTGTCCGTCTGTCCGTCTGTCTGTCCGTCTGTCTGTCCGTCTGTCTGTCCGTCTGTCTGTCCGTCTGTCTGTTTCTACGCGAACTAGTCTCTCAGTTTTAAAGCTATCGTCTTGAAACTTTGCACACACCCTTCTTTCCTTTGCACGCAGTATATAAGTCGGAACGGCCCGGATCGGTCGACTATATCCTATAGCTGCCATATAACTGATTGATCGGAAATGGTATAACTTTGGTGTTTTTAGAGTTAGAGAGCTCAAATTTGACATGAAAGCTATTTTTGGCAAAACATTACGATATGCCAAATTTCATAAGGATCGGCCGACTATATCCTATAGCTGGCATATAACTGAACGATCGGAAATGACCCAACTTTCGTGTTTTTGAAGATAGAAAGCTGAAACTTAGTACATATTCTATTTTTGGTCAGCTAATCCAACCTGCCAAATTTCATTAGAATCGGCCGACTATATCCTATAGCTGCCATATAACTGAACGATCGGAAATGGTATTTGGTAGAAATATCAACTTTCGTATTTTTGAAGATAGAAGCTTGGGACTTTTTTTAGATTTTGTATTGTAATAAATTGGAGTATATATTCCTATTCCCATAAGGATCGGCCAACTATATCCGATGTTTGCGATATATATCCGGTTTTAACTGCAAGGGTATATAAACTTCGGCTCCGCCCGAAGTTAGCTTTCCTTTCTTGTTTAGCTTTTATTTAGGTATGAATATGAGGTTATTAGGTTATGGTTTTATTAGGTTATATGAGATGCAAAAGGTTAGCTGATTTAAGAAAGTTTAGAATTAGCTGGAGGTTTGCAGGATTAGGGTCAATTAATAGTTCCGAGAGTTTAAAATTTGGAAAATTTTTTCTATGTGTTTGTAGGGCGGGGCAGTCGTCAAGGATATGGGAGATTGATATGGTGTCCGTGGTGCAGAACTGGCATTGATAGTTTGGTATCTGTGAGAAGCGATGTTCGTGGGTGGGTCTGGTGTGGCCAAGTCGAAGCCGGATTTTGGTAATCTCTCTTCTTGGGAGGTTGGAGGTCTGTGCAGTTTTACTGTAGTCGGCTATGCTTATTGCTTCAGGATTAATTTGTTGGTACCACTGCGATGATTTTTGCAAGATTATAGTTTTTTTTTTGATGGACTCAGAATTTAATTTTTTGTTGATGTCTCCACGGTTAACATTTGTTGTAGAAAATAGTGAAGCGATGGTCGCTCCTTTCACTGCTGCATCGGCATTTTCGTTGCCCTTGATTCCGACGTGGCTGGGGACCCATAGGAGTTTGATTTTATTTTTATGTTTAAGCAGAAAATTTCGGATTGACGATATATAAAAGCTTTTTTAAATATCCGATGTTTGCGATACATATCTGGTTTTAACTGCAAGGGTATATCAACTTCGACTCCGCCCGAAGTTAGCTTTCCTTTCTTGTTTTTGTTTTATTATTAAAAAAAAAAATGGAATTTAAACTTGTCTGCGCTATAAAGTCTTGTAACAAGACAATTTCCACATTCCAGCCTAGCAACCGTTGCTGGTTATGTGAAAACGTCGTGCACGCCAAGTGTGCCGGATTCACAACCTCAGTTTCGGATACCATTTCCCGTAGGTCGGGTATACACTATTGCTATGAAAATTGTCCTACTGTCCAAGGCGAAATGAGGTCGTTCATGAGACAGACCAAAAATGGATTTAAAGAGCTGATCGCTGGTTTCGTTTTCGTAAAATCAACCAGCTGATCGCTGGTTTTCGTAGTGGCCTTCAGCTGCTAAATGAGTCGCCTATGCGTAAGAAATCCGCTGTTTCTGATCCGCCTTAGCCTGCTCAGCCGACATTAATGCAGCCGCTTATATCTCTGGCCACCCCAAGGGCTAGAACTGAGAAAAATTCGTCAGAATTTCTCAGGGATAATGAGCAATTGTCTGATATGTCCGCCATGGCATCCCTTCAAGTGATGCCACAGTTCCAAGGGAACGAAACCCCCATTAGAGTCACCCAAAAGGGTATTCCACAATCCGGACCACCGGCACCGACTGATGCTGCAGTTCTTGTACCTGCGACACAAAAAACCCTTACAGGTGATTCCTCCATCGAAACATATATTTGTTTCTCGGCTTGCCCCTGATACTTCAGAGATTGATATCTCGGCTTATATCAAAGCCAAAACAAAAGCCGACATAAAGGTGGAGGACATAACTAAATTTAAATATAAATATACACGGCGCACATCTTCTTTCAAGATTCGTGTGCCCTCGCTGATGTTCAAGACGATTTGTTCTCCGAGTTTTTGGCCAGAGAATCTTTTCGTCCAAGAACATCAGCCTAGTTCCGTAAAGAAAAAAGTTAAAAAACCAATGGGAGTGAGACTTCCCAATATCGGAACCACTAACCCAAAAAACTAGTTTCCTCACTAACTCTTACCTATCAGAATACTAGGGGGCTACGTAGCAAACTCCCCAAGCTAAATTCTGATAGTTCTTTCTTTGCATCCCATATAATAGCATTTACAGAAACTTGGTTAAATCCGGAGATCTTTAGCTCCGAAGATTTTCCAAGTAAGTACACCACTTTTAGACGGGATCGATCTCAGCGAAGAGGAGGTGGAGTCCTCGTTTCGGTAGACTCTACTCTTGCTTCTAAAGAGGTGAAATCCCAAGAGTTTGGTGACAGAAATTATTTGCGTTAAAATCACTATGTCCGTGAAAGCTTTATACATTACATGTCCATATATACCTCCTATGTCTGAACCGCCTAAATATTGGCAGCATTTGACCGCCATTCGATACGTCTCTAATCTTATGAAGGATCGTGACCAACTCGTAGCGGTGGGCGACTTTAATATCCCAGAATTAAAGTGGTCCAACGTCGATAACTCACCATCTTTGTCACTTATAACTTACCATGACTTCACCGCGGGCATGTTTGACATGTCCTTAGGTCAGACCAATCATGTTAGAAATTCGCTAGGTCGGCTTTAAGACTTATGTTTTGATCCTAATGGTACTGCTCTCTCCAGAGCTTTTCCCCTTTCAACCCCAGAGGATCCATATCACCCCACGCTGGAGGTCTCAATCGGAACCACTCCTGGTATCGATCAGATGTCTCCGAGCGTGGTAAATAAGATTCGCTGTTTCCGTAAAGCTGATTTTCAGAAACTTAATAGCCTTATCGATACATTTGACTGGTCTGATATTCTGGCGTGCACTGATCTTAATGTCACTTTAGAAAAATTTTATTTTACTTTAAATAAATTTTTTGACTCATATGTGCCTTGGAAATATCCGTCCGCTTCAACAAATCCTCCTTGGTTTACAAGGTGCCTCACTAACTTAAAAAATAAAAACAAGAAAGCAAAGCTAACTTCGGGCGGAGCCGAAGTTGATATACCCTTGCAGCTAAAACCGGATATATATCGCAAACATCGGATATAGTTGGCCGATCCTTATGATTACATCATAATAAAACCAATTAATTACAATAAAATATCTAAAAAAAAGTCGCAAGCTTCTATCTTTAAAAATACGAAAGTTGATATTTCTACCAAATACCATTTCCGATCGTTCAGTTATATGTCAGCTATAAGATATAGTCAACCGATCGTTATGAAATTTGGTAGATCGGATTAACTGACCAAAAATAGAATGTGTACCAAGTGCCATCATCAAAAACACGAAAGTTGGGTCATTTCCGATCGTTCAGTTATATGGCAGCTATAGGATATAGTCGGCCGATCCTTATGAAATTTGGCATGTCGTAATATTTTGCCAAACATATCTCTCATGTCAAATTTGAACTCTCTAACTCTAAAAACACCAAAGTTATACCATTTCCGATCAATCAGTTATATGGCAGCTATAGGATATAGTAGGCCGATCCCGGCCGTTCCGACTTATATACTGCGTGCAAAGGAAAGAAGGGTGTGTGCAAAGTTTCAAGACGATAGCTTTAAAACTGAGAGACTAGTTCGCGTAGAAACGGACAGACAGACGGACAGACAGACGGACAGACAGACGGACAGACGGACAGACGGACAGACGGACATGCTCATATCAACTCAGGAGGTGATCCTGATCAAGAATATATATACTTTATAGGGTCGGAGATGTCTCCTTCACTGCGTTGCACACTTTTGGACAAAATTATAATACCCTCTGCAAGGGTATAAAAATAAGCTTTTACTTAAATATAAAAAAACCTGCAGTAGTGTTGATTTCTCAAGATACCTACTAGCTCGGTCGAATTTTACCGTGCATAACGCTGAATGTTATAGGAATTATATTGAACGCTGCCGGATACAATTTACTCAGGATCCAAAACAGTTCTATAATTTTGTAAACACTAAGCGTAAACACGTATCTTTTTCACCCCGGCTTACGTTTAAAAATTCCTCTGCGACTTCTAATCAGGCCATTGCCGATCTATTCGCAGAATTTTTTCAAACAACTTATTCTCCTCCTAAATTGACTGATCAGCCTTACGCATATAACATTCAAGCAGCAAATCTTATTTTCTGTCCGTTTTTCTCTGAGAACAACTTATTATCTGGTCTTTTAAGGGTCAAACCCATTTATTCGCCAGGCCCCGATGTGCTAAAATACTGTGCCAGGGCTCTGTGCAAACCTCTTCTTAGACTTTTCAACATATCTTTGGAAACCTCGATTTTTCCCCTTCAGTGGAAGGAATCACTCATAATTCCCCTACGTAAAAAAGGGAAAAAGTCTGAGGCTGCCAACTACAGAGGCATCTCTAAGTTGTCGGCAATTCCAAAGTTATTTGAAAAATTAATTACCCCTCACTTGCAACACCTATGCTCTTCGATCATTTCTCCCTGTCAGCATGGCTTTATTAAGCGTCGCTCCACCACCACAAATTTACTGGAGTTGACATCCTTTGTCATAGATGGCTTTTGTAAGGGATAACAAACCGATGTAATTTACACAGACTTCAGCAAAGCATTTGATTCAGTTAATCACTCACTCTTGTTGAGTAAACTGAACATGCTGGGTTTTCCTAAAGGCCTCTTAACGTGGATCTCCAGCTATTTAGATGGAAGGACACAAAGAGTCTTATTTAAAAACATACAGTCCCGTCTGGTCCGTGCTACATCTGACGTCCCTCAATGAAGTCATCTTGGCCCGCTATTATTCACGCTTTTTATTAATGACTTGCCCCCTGCTTTAACGAACACTCTAGTTCTTATGTATGCAGATGATGTAAAGCTTTGTCTTCAGTACAAATCCATCTCTGCCCAATGCAGTCTTCAGTCTGACCTTGATAACTTTCAAAAATGGTGTTTAGCTAATGATCATTAGAAGTTAAGTATTAACTTAATGAATCAAAATGCAAGCATATGTCTTTTTATCGTTCTTGCCCTCTGCAAGCTACGTATTCCATTAATGGGATTGCCTTAGAAAAATTAACCCAGGTTAATGATCTCGGCATCCTATTAGTCATAAAACTTAAATTTGCCGACCATATTTCCTTAATGGTTAATAAGGCTAAAGGAGTCCTTGGTTTTATTAAAAGGTGTTCAAAAGAATTTAATGACCCCTATATAACCAAAACATTATTCATTTCTTTGGTCCGTCCTATACTGGAGTACGGTTCATGTGTCTGGAGTCCCCAATATGGAGTACATCAGGACCGCATAGAATCCGTACAAAAGAATTTCCTAACTTTTTCACTTAGAGGTCTAAACTGTGATCAAATCTTCACCTTCCATCTTATAATAGTAGACTCTTACTCATAAACTTACCTAGCTTAACAAATCGTAGGACAATGCTCGGTGTAGTCTTTCTGCATAACCTTATTAACGGGGATGTAGATAGCCGGCATTTACTAAAACGCTTAAAATTTAACATTCCTAATAGAAGGACTCGAAACTTTAGTCCTCTGTTCCTTAGCCGTTGTAGTTCGACATATGCACTGCATGACCCTTTTAGGGTATTATGTTCGAACTACAATGGTCTCTACTCTATAACATCTCTTTCCTGTCCCTCAAATTTAAAATATAGAATTTTTAATTTCCTTACTAACTCCTCCTAGCTTAATTATTGACAAATAGCTTAATATATTCTAACAAATCGTTTCTTGAGCGCCCCTCGGTCGTCTGGGCCTCTAATTTTCTAGTGCCTCTAGTGCCAAAATTTTTTCCACTCCTTCTCCCGCCCCAAAAAAGGAAATGTCGTTGTAGCGCCATTTCATTCATGTTTTTAAAAATTTTTTGATGCAGAACTGTTTAAATGCCTCATTTTCACCTACAAATTAAACAATCTTATCTGTCAAAAAGGAAGTATAACGCATAACTTTGAACGCGTTTTTCTCAAAACAGGGTTTTTAAAGTTGGTGATCTTGGTGTTTCATAAATGGATAACGTATCAATCTGAAATATTTACTAAATCTTGTGGTAAATATTCCTTTAGGTAACTAAGGATTTTAATTAAAAAAATGTTTTTCTATTTTTTTCGACAATATAATGAAAAAACCCTTGCAAAAGAACAAAGTTTTCTTTAAGTTAAACCATTTTGTCAAAGATGGTAATTTTTGAATAATTGAGAAATGCATTCTTTAAAATAATCAATAAAATATTTTGAATGGAACAGCTTAAACACTGCTTGCTTGATAGTTCCAAATGAGGTTCTATTCACCGTCACTCGATATACTTCACTGGAGTTGCCACTATATCACGCTCGATAAAGCTGACTGAGAAAAGTACGCATCCTTTATAAGAGATATCGATGGTCTTGAATTTATAGCAGAATCGATAACAGTAGCGTTTGCAGCTCCTCAAATCCAAGCTTTGAGAATCTCAAAGACGGTCAAAATTATGCTTAGAGCTTTTGACAGCCGTTTTGACAGTTCACCGAAAGCGGATATCGAAGATTAATGAACTGGCTTCCGATGGACCTAATCTCGCAAAACAGCAGCATTGCTTGTTTATGCTCATCGCCTCTGAAGAGTAGGAGGAGCTTCTTTGGTCGTTTTTGTTTCCAACGAAATTGGCTGCTTGTCAAACCAAATATGTTAGGGTTTTCGATAGGTGGATACAAACTGCTTTAATGTCAGCAGAAAGGCAGTTGTGGACAGATGTTTTACAAGCTTCAGGTTAATGGCTTTGGGGATAAAATAAATTAAAACGCTCCCTCAGCATTTTACAGAAACCTTGTTGTGAACTTCTGGCTTACTATAAAAGTGCCCAACGAGCGCGACATCTCGTGTGTATATTCTGCTCATGGAAATCGATGAGGAGTTCTGTATATTCACTTGCCGTACCCGGACGTGTTTCTTCGATCGCTCTTGCCAGTTTGCAATTATTTTCGATCTTGAACTCAAGCTTTCTCCTTCTGCGACAAGTGGAAATATAACGATTAATCCCTAAAAATAAATTCGACTTAATAAGTTCATTGAACTATTTATTTCCAATTTATACATTTAATCGGTTAAAGTTATCTCTGTTGCGCTTTAACTATATTCTCCAACATAAGTCTCTCCGAGCTTATGTTACATCATAGTTACTGTAACGTAACCCGTTACATCATAATTACTGTGGAGTTTGTCGTTCTTCACGACGCCGAACCTTCGTTGCACATCTCTTTTGTAACGTCATCTCTTACATCCGATCTGATTGTCCACTCTCGGCTACAGAGTGCTTCAGAGAGCCTAAATTCTTTACACGCTATTACAGTGGTCCGCATTCCGTCAAGAAAGAAGACAAAAATGAGTCTTACTTGCACAGCAAAAAAATGTGAATTTGGTGGAACCATCCCGGGTGACTCATACCTGTCTTGTTGGCTCTGCAATAACTGCTCACATATTAAATGTGCTGAAGGAGGACACAATGGACGGATAAGTGACCTTATCAACAAGAAAATTGGCCTGACATGGTCTTGCATCGCTTGTAGAGAAATTGGGTCAGAGATGCGGACTTTTATGAAACAGACGAGAAATGGTTTCCTAGATGTCCGCAAGCAATTCTCGGCCCTTAATGAGCAATTCCTCGCTCTTGAAACTCAATTCCTTGGGCTAAAGCTGTTAAGCGAATCCCCCAGATGAAAAATTCCGAACAACAACCTGCTGACTGCTAAATTACTGAATACCCCTACATCCCATGCTGCACTAGTCGATGAATTTTCAACACCAAACATTTTACCGTCGCCTACTTTTCTACCTACTTATGCTGTTCCAGTACCAATGGACTTGATGAGCCTTCCTTCAGGGCACTCTAATATTTATCCCTTGCAAGAAGCGATCAGCGTACCAAGTACAAATCTCGAGCCACCTCTCATCTTGGAGCCTCCATCGTTGGACATCGTTGGGAAACCCCCACGTTGGACAACCTACCCTCTGCTCTAGCTGTGATGTCTCCAAGGCCCCTGGTTTGTGTGGGGCCTGAAGTAAGATCTTCTGGACTTACGCTGAGGGTGGTTGCTCCTCGTAAGTCCATTTTTGTCTCTCGGCTTATGCCGGATGCTACTGTTGATGAAATCAGGAGTCACCTGTTAAACCATCTTAAAGTTGCTCCTAATGAAATAGCTGTTTTTAAGTTTAACTTCAAGCATAAGCGTTCTATTTCTTCTTTTGAAATAGTTCTACCTGATTCTTACCTTGAAAAAGCACTTGATCCTGTAGCTTGGCCTGAGCACAGTATCATTCATGAATTCCTAGCAAAAGACGCTCAGAATCCTAGCCCTGCAGAAACTGGTTTAAAAAAAACTGAATAGCATAGTATTTTCCTGCTGCTATCAAAATGTTAGAAGTATTCTGGGTAAGCTGAGCCAATTTTTTACAAAGAGTGCTTCTTTTGATTTTGATGCTATCGTGCTTACTGAAACTTGGCTTAACTCCTCTGTCTCTAATTATAAAATTCTTGTTTTCAAATTCATAGTGTTTCGATTGGATCGTCCAACTTTTGCAGGTGGTGTCCTCATTGCTGTTAGTAATGAGTACCCTTCTGAAATTATTCCTTTCCCGAACGAGTTCGGAATTGAGTTCATTGCAGTGAAAATTTTAACTGGCTCGTCTCATATTTTTCTGACCTGTTCCTACATTCCTCCCATGGCTGAAGATATTGTGTACTTTCACCATCTTGATGCCATTAGGTCTGTTTTTTCGGTGGTCAAGGACCGTGATTAAATCCTAATCATGGGAGATTTCATCCTTCCCATCATTTCCTGGATCCCGTCTGAGGTAGACAATTCCCTGCTTTCCAGTTGTCATAACGACTTTATCGATGGCTTAACCGATCTTGCCCTGCTCCAAATTAATCCAATTCATAACACTCATTCCAGATTTCTGGACCTTATTTTTTCCAATGTGTCATCCTCTGTGACAGTCATTCGGTCCCCGCCGCTATCGCTTCCTGAAGACTTTCACCACCCTACACTATTAGCATCGGTGTTAATTAATGTGCCTCACAATGGTGCTTGCTTTAATGCTAAACCTCGTTTCAAATGCTTCAGAAAGACTGATTTTATGGACCTTCGGAATCATTTAGCTGAAATCGATTGGAATGTTCTTTCATTTATAAACACAATTGAATCAGCTACGGATTCGTTTTACGAAATAATTCATAATGCCTTGAACAAATTTGTTCCGGAAGTCCCAGTATCATTGTCTACAAAACCACCTTGGTATAATAAATACCTTTCTCGTCTTAAGAACAGGAAATCCAGAGCTTACAAAAAGTTTCTTAAGTCAGGATCGATGTGCCACCAGTCAAACTTTCTTTATGTTCGCAACCAGTTTATTATTCTTAACGATCAACTCTATAAGCAGTATATCAGGAATTGTAAGGTAAACTTTCGTAATGATCCAAGCTCCTTCTACTCTTTTGTCAATATGAAACGTAAATCAAATCTTTTTCCTCCTTCCCTATCATATAAAAATAATTCACATTCTTCTGAGCAAGGTATTGCTAATCTCTTTGCAACATTTTTTCAAACCTCTTTTTTGTCCGATTCATATAACCACAATACGGTCTAAGGATAAATTACCACATATAAACAACATTTACTTTTCAAAATTTCGAATTCAGGATCTGTTCGAAGCTCTTTCAACAATAGATATATCATTCTCTGCTGGTCCTGACAATGTTCCTAGCTGTGTTCTAAGGTACTGTTCTGATATCCTTTGCTATTCTCTCACTATATTATTCAACCTATCTTTGGAGCTGCCATGTCTTTCCAAGAGATGGAATGAATCTTTTATTATTCCGCTTCACAAGAAAGGCTCTAAAGCACTTGTTGAGAACTACAGGGGGATTGCTAAGCTATCTGCGATTCCCAAACTGCTTGAGAAACTGGTTACTTTCCAACTGCAACATTTTTGTAAAAACATTATTTTCACTTCACAGCATGATTTTGTTAAGCATCGCTCTACCATAACTAACCTTCTTGAATTCACTTCGTTTATCCACAGAGGATTTCTGAGCCGTATGCACACTGATGTGGTATACACTGACTTTAGTAAAGCGTTTGACTCTGTGAACCACCATCTCCTCCTTCATAAGCTGTGTCTTATGGGGTTTTCTCCACATATAGTACAGTGGTTGACCTCTTATCTATCGAACCGCACGCAGCGTGTTTTGTTTAAAAACAGTTCATCACAGATTATAAACGTTTCATCTGGTGTCCCACAAGGTAGTCACTTAGGACCTCTTCTGTTTGTTCTTTTTGTCAACGATTTACCTAGTGTTGTAAACTTTGCTACTACATTTATGCATGCTGATGATGTCAAGTTATGTCTTTCTTTCTCAGACCATTTCCTTCATAGGCACCTGCAACTAGACCTTAACGAAGTCTTCTTGTGGTGCTCAAACAATTTCCTTTTGCTTAACTGCTCTAAGTGTAAGGTTATGACGTTCAATCGCAGTGTGCCTCACATCGTTTCGTACTCTCTTGGGAATAACGTCTTAGATCGTGTTTCCCTAATTAAGGATCTTGGAGTCATTTTTGACAACAAGTTGTCCTTCAACGAACACATATCACTAACAGTTAATAAGGCCAGAGGTGTGCTAGCTTTTATCAAACGTTGGTCTAAAGAATTTGATGATCCTTTCAAAACTAAAACTCTATACGTATCGTTGGTTCGGTCCTATCGTGGAATACTGTTCTAGCGTTTGGAGTCCGCAATACTTTATTCACCAAAGGAGGATTGAATCTGTCCAAAAGCAGTTTCTGCTATTTGCGTTAAAAAGCTTAAACTGGGGTACTGCCACTTCCCTCCCGTCGTATAATTGCCGGTTAAAACTACTAAACCTACCTTCTTTAAAAGAGCGCCGTACTTGTGCTGGGGTTATGCTACTTCATGTGCTTATTCTTGGACAGGTTGACTCACAAGTACTTCTTGAAAAATTAATGTTTTCTGTGCCTAATAAAGTAACTAGATCCTTCCGACCCCTTTGGTTACCGATTTCTAGGTGTAATTTTGCGGAACACGATCCATTTCGCGTTATTTGTAAAAATTATAACTCATTGTCCCATTTATTATACCCTGAACTATCCCTAGATGTAATTAAATCCAAAATTATGGAATATCTTTTAGCTTAATTTATCCTTACATTTAGTTATAATATTATAGAAATAACAGATCATTGTTAATAATAAATAACTGATTTAGTGAAAGTAACTGGTCCTAGGCAGTATAATTGCATGTCGATTATTAAAGTCCAAAGGAGAATTTGTTCAAATTCAACCTTATTTATTGAAGAAGGTAGAGATTGAGGCAAGTTCACAGGATAATGATTTCCCCCTTCTTTACTGTCATCCCAAATATTGTCGCACTGCATTAATCAAAATAATAGCTGGGTTCCAGACTTGACGTCTCTAGCTTTGACATCTTTTTGGCGAATTCGCTAAGAAGCAAATTCCTGTTGCACTTAGATATCAATCTAAGTGTAATCAATCTAATCTGCTGTACTTCAAACCCTTTTATATCCACGAACGGAGACTGGATGAGCAAAACTCTTGCATGCAACTCCATTGTTGTGGATCTCTCAAGGATCTCTCTCCCCCAAGGAGATACGGAGGGCCATAAGACCACAGACAATCATCAATCAACTCGTGGAAAAAGTGAAGGACTTGAGGAAGAATTTCATCCCAGGACCATTTTTTAAGGCATAGCTTTTGGAGAAAGATCTTTTCCTTAGTAATAACAGGACCGAAAGTCCTAGTCCTATCATACCGCCGGGTTGAAGATTGAAGAATCACTGACTGGCTTTAGGCTTTGAATCACTGATTGTTGACTGAAAAAAATATTAAGCGATCAGTCAGGATCCCAAGATAGGCCCAAAGTCTTAGTAAACTTGCCGTAAATAAAGGACGATCTACTTTTATTCGCAACCTTTCCACCTTAATGCCTGCGGCCATGGCCATATCCAGATCCTACAACATCCTGCATCGCTGCTCCAGAAATTCGATTATTGACCATTGCCATTCGAATGGGGTTGGCGTCTGAGTTTAGACTATTTGACTTTCTTCTTTTTTGGCTTAGCCTGAAAATATGGGTCCAACCTTTAAAGGAGCACCTAGACAATGATGCAACCAACGATCTGAAGTGTCGTACCCAAATTCTTCAAGGCTGGCATATGGGTATTAAATATATATTAAAGCACTCAAAGAGCTGCTTTTTACCTACCTTCCAATTAACTAAGGTCGAAAATTTTATTCACGTGATTCATAAATAAATATTACCCGACGGTTATTAAATCGTTTCTCTAACAAGATCAACGTGACATTATAATTCTCCGCAAAAAATTCCAGGAACTGCATTGCTTGGAGAGCTGACATCGAAATTCTCCCCACAGACCTCTAAAGAGTGAACTGCTAAAGCTGAATGCCGAAGGGAAGCTCGGTACATCTTTGCATCTCTTGCCCATGATTGTTGAGAAAATTAAGTAAGGCTCGGTCCACTTCAAATATTCACCGCTGAAGTTCGAGAAAGGAAAAGGAATCAAGGATTAAGAGTTCCGAGGCAAGGGTGGAGTGGGCAGCAGTTTGAGGCTAGCGCAACGACAACACGTTCTTGACTTTAGCATTCTTTTTAAAAATTGGATCCAAAAATCTTAAAACATTTTGAGAACGTTTTTTGTAGTATTTCTGTACAAATATCTTGAAAGAATGTTTTGCGCAGTTCCCCTTTGACCCATGACATTAATTTCAAATTCAAACATAAGCTATTGCTAATGTTTTAATCAGCTCTGAATCCGAAAGTGTTATTAACTAACTTCAGGCGAGTTTGAAAACCGATTGCTCAATTAAAACCCAGCGTTCTGAACGCTGAACCTGTGTTACTTCAGACCAGTGGTCGGCACCCAATACATTGATATGATTTTACCGCAGTAGTGTTAGTAACGAATAGCAGAAAGTAGGCTGTGAGCATGACGTTTCACACATTTATACTGTATGTGTGTGGCAGAGCTCGGGCAGAGAAATTTCCTATGCCCCCGAGATAGGGCCGTGCCGACCTCTGCTTTAGACTTAATTGACTTGGATCCTCAATGCAACCAGCACCCGTTTGGTACCGTAAATGTAAGAACCAATAATTTCGGCAGCCACGAGGGAATGTATTTTTCACGGATATCTTATTGACACCAAAACCTTATTGACAAAAAATGGGGCAGGTGGCAAACTACAACTATAGTAATAGTTTGGTGGATATGCTTTGAGGCTGTGAGACACACTGATGGGGTATAACATAGTGTGGAGTAGCGAGAACATCATTGCTTGCAAGGGACATATGACATAGTGTGGAGTAGCGAGAACATCATTGCTTGCAAGGGACATATGACCTGATGATTTTTATTCTTCCATATATGAGTATCTTCCATATATGATATATGATTTGTATTCTTCCATATTCTAAAAACATTTTCTTTAAATTTGGACCTCGAGATAATCTTCTGTCGATTAATAAATAAAGGCAATTGATTACCTCGAGAGTTTCTCGAAACTCCTGGATCCAATTTAATTGAAAGTCTGACTTAAAATCGACTTGAAGGCAGTACTGGACCACTTTTCTGATAATGTTCTTGTTCAGGTGACAAAATCTTTTTAGAAGATGGTACTATTTTTAACGACCAATTAATTTTTTTTAATTGCTATCTATCGATTTGAGTCATTCTTCTTCGCATCTTAGGCTTTGGGTAGGCTGTTGAGGAGTTGAGGAATTTGCCATATATTTTCCTGATCCATTCAAGGAGATTTTTTGAATTATGGGATGTTTCGGACCTTGTTTTATTTGGCCAACAAACAACCGTTCGAAAAATGGGTAGATGAAAACAACATATCTATGCCTGAGGTTCAAAAAACATACGGCTGCTAACGCTAAATTCTTTGGTATGTCCCAATATTAGTGATAGTGATAACCTTGTTCTTTTTGAGAAATTGTGTTCAAAATTCAAAAGTTGAACGAAAACTCACTACCATTAATTCTACCATTGTATCTTTTTCTTTACTTGTGAATTAGCTTGACCAATTCCAAGTAAGCTTGACCAAGCTTAGATTAGCTTAGATTAGTAAGCTTGAATTAGCTTACTAAGTAAGTATGAGAAATTTTGAGAGAGATAAGTATGAGAAATGAGGAATAGCCGAGTGGTAGAGTGCTTGGCTAGTGTGGAAAGTAAAACGAGTTCAAACCAGGCTCGGGACATCCATTTTTTTTTAGTTTTAAATCTATTTATATTATATTTTTATTATTTTAATGTGTTTTCCTAAATTTATAATCCAATAAAAAAAATACAAAATTGTAAAATAACCTTAACATCGTCTCAGTTCGTAGTGGAACCCGCTGTAAAAATGAAAATAAGTGCGGGTTCTACGGCAGGCCGTGGTCGTGGAACCCGCTCTCAAATTTTTTCATTATTACAGCGGGTTTCACGACGGAAAAAATGAAAACATTTGAGAGCGGGTTCCACGACAAACGGCTGGCAGATGAGAAATGGAATTTACTATCTTTATTCGTCAACTCGGTTTTTGGTATAGATTCTAGCGCTTAAAGAAAAACATTACAATTAAAGAAAAATAAAAAAAAAATAATTATAAAAGGAAAAAAAATTCAAAGTCCTTACTCTATGCATTACGCTACCATCCTATCTCGATTTGCGGCGATCAAAAATACTATTTGTTCTTCCAACTACCACATCCGCGCATCGAAAAAAGAAACGAGAAATTGAAATTGAAATTTGGAAGCCTAAACCTTTTTACGCCGTCGTGCGAGCAGTCACACATACATACAAGGGCTCACATTGTAGTTGACGGATACATGTAAAGAGTTCTAAAAATAGAATCGTATGCATGTGCGTTCCCCCCTCACCAACAAGCTCGACGCAAAAAGTTGAGCGTTTTGGGCCCTGATGTCCCATCTATGTACTTTATAATCTTTGCTTGAACACAAATAGTCTACACAAAGACTATTGCCTTGTAAGTTAAATTAACTGCAAGCTTGTTTATTGTTGGAAGTGGAGCAAGACAACGAACTTTTATTGTGTTGCTTGCTGAACCTAGTACTCTCCAGTTTCGGTTTAGCGGCCTTTTCAGCAGAAGATTTGGTAGATTTGGTATCTAAAATTTAATATATTTTCGAAACCGGACCACAGCGGCAATTCCTCATAATCCAGGGATTCTTGCCAGGTTTTTATAGTCCAAAAAACTTTTTTTTTTCAAAATATTGTAAAAATTCATCAGTTTTCCAATTATAGTGTTATCGTCTATGGATAACAATCTATATATATAAAAGAAAGTCGTGTTATGTTAGACCACTTATTAGACCGGCAGAACAGATTTGAGCAAAATTGGTAGGGAGGTAGCTTAGAGCCAGGAGACGGACATAGGATACTTTTTATCCCATTCGAAGGCGGGAATTATACTCTTCCGAAATGGCTGCACCTATAGAAATGAATAACAGTAAAGGGCTGTGAGTGTAACCTATCGTACATTTATGTGTGTGTCATATGCCCCTGATATAGGGCCCTGCCGACCACTTATCTACAGTCAGCAATGGGCCAGTTGGGCCAATTTAAGTCGCCAAACGGTCAATTCTAGAGCCGCATGAGATAGAAAAGCACGAATATCAGGAGAACAACTTGAATTTGATAATGAAAATGCGCGTGTAGCCATGGCACAGTTACGTGAATCACAATCGAAAGAGGCACGAGATGACCGCAATTAAAAAAGAAAACTGCTACGAAGAGAAGCGCTCAGATTCATAGTTAGAAGTACAACAACAAGTTCATCGAGGATTTACATCAGGGGCATTTCTTCTACTAGCACTCCAGTAAGAGCCTGATATTGAAAATTCTGCTTATTCCAAAGTGATTGTAAAAAGAATGCCCGTATTATACTGCACTCAAATTTAAAATGAGCCGGTTGGGATGTTTTGCTCATCAGGATAAGTACAACTACTCGACATTACTACCTGAACCATTGCGCGGCATACTTCTCGGCACAGATCCAGATTCTACCTTGTTCCTTGAAGTCAATTCATTCAAGTACAGTACATTCAATTCATGCTTACAAATGACATCGTTTTTACTCATCACAGATATGAATGGTGAACTACAGTACGATACTGTAGAAATGAACGGCATTGTTAGTCGCAATGTTCCACTACTTACAGACGAACAAACAGTTATTTACGACCGCTATATGCTCGCAGATGAGACAGGACAAGTAGGATTTTTTTTTTGATGCACCAGTTGGAATTGGAAAAACTTCTCGCCTAGTTACGATTAAAAAAATGGCAT
Organism: Drosophila bipectinata; assembly: GCF_030179905.1. Lineage (NCBI taxonomy): Eukaryota > Metazoa > Arthropoda > Insecta > Diptera > Drosophilidae > Drosophila > Drosophila bipectinata. The sequence continues at coordinate 12,094,488 of NC_091740.1, read as the reverse complement.
CGCATTGGTCATTGAATCCTCTGGCATTGCAGCAACTTAATAATAAGGAGGCAGAACAGCTCATTCAGGACTTAAGCTGCCATTGAACATTCAAAATAATCCAGATGCTGTGTGCAACATAAACAAACTATCGTCTATGAGCATAGTGCTGAAACAAGGTAAAATAATTATTTGGGATGAATGCACTATAGCCCGTAAAAATTGGCTTAAAGCATTGGATTGGAAATTTTGGGATATAAAAAACAATGATGAACTATTTGGTGGCTCTTTGTTATTCTTTAAGGTGATTTCAGACAAACATTTAGACATTATTCCATGTTAAACGTACGCTAATTAAATTATTGGTTGCTTAAGATCATCGCGACTGTGGCGTAATGTTAAAAAAGTACAACTGACGAAATATACGCTTTTAAATGCTTCGGATCCATTCGCCGAAACTTTTTTTAAACAACTTTAAGCAACTATTGATATTGGCGATGGGAAAGTTGCTGTACGTAAGAATACTGGATGTACTGAAACATATTTATTAACTAAAATACCATTTTAGTTTAACAACTTTAAACAACTATTGATATTGGCGATGGGAAAGTTGCTGTACGTAAGAATACTGGATGTACTGAAACATATTTATTAACTAAAATACCATAAATGATAAAAAAAAAAACAAATAGCGCTTCTAGAAACAAAAAGGGGCAAAACAACGTTTGCCACTGTATCGCAGAGACCCCTCGAACTAAACCCCTTAACTCTGAAAGAACTTTTTTTTTCTATTTTAATTTTTTTTGTTTTGAACTATTTTATAGTTTTCAAATTATTTGAATTCAGTTTTGGAAATGTTTAAAAATTAATTTGTGTCAGTTGTATTTAAAATTCGGTTTGTTGCTATATTTATCAATTTGTTGCTCGAATCAGTTATAGTGCTGGCTATAATGATGCCTTCATCTAAACACTGATTTTTAATAATGATTTCTTTGTGAGGGGTATCTACATATAACACTTTGTTTTACGACTTCTGGTCGTGCTGGTATAATTAAGATATTACTAAATTTTAAATTGAGATATTTATGTCTTGATTGATATCTAATGGTCGAGCTATCAACCAATCTTGATCTGTTAAGAAGTGAAGTTAACAATTAAATTTTTTTATTAACTCCATTTCCAACATACCGTAACATGGTATTGGTAAGGCACTGCACTACTTATAGTGAAAAAAAAAAAAAAAAAATATATATGACCACGTTCTCTGGCCAAAAATCATTTTTTGAAAGTTAAAGAATTTTTATAATTTTAACTGCATATCATTCACAATAGATTCATTTTTAATGATTCTTATCAAAAATTTCAATAGATTGCGTCACTGCGAAGAAATCAGCTGTTGAAAATAGCTGTTGATGTTGACATTTACATGAGCTTACAATTTACGATCTTTTGGTGCGATTTCAAAAACGCAAATAGTGAAAATTATATAGACAAAAAATCAAAAGTTTTGAAATAAATACTTTTCAATATGGCTTGTATTTTGTGTTTGTGTGTGTCCAAACACTTGTGTTGTCTTTTTAATAATGTGAAAATATAATTCAAATATAGTAAACATATATTTATATATACATATATAAATATATAAGTTAACTGAAGTTAACCGAGCAGCGGCAATGTCCGATTATTTAAGAGCTCACTCTGGCCAAACTGCTGACATAGCGTCTGGCCGGAAGCCCATGCATAGCGGCAAACACTGCACATTTGCGTGGCCGCTATGAAATACTTTTTGTTAGCTTTAAGTTTCAGTTTGTGTCAGAGTCTCATACAATAAAGAGCACAATAAAACCAATCTCCGGCACAGCCGTTACCTTGTAAATTCATTTGTTGAATTGGTCACCGCGCCTCAGGGCCGTGACAACGGGACAAGTGCTCCCATCATAACTCCCGTCATAGAACGGATCTCCCCTCGGCAACCGCCAGGGATCCCAACCACTACCTACAAGGAGTAGCAACACCCCCCGTCTGTCCGTCTGTCTGTCCGTCTGTTTGTTTGTCTGTTCTGTCTGCCCGAGCCCGGAGAAATGAAGCGGAAACCTTCCAAAGAACGTATCATGGATGATGAACCAATCACCAGCGACGCAGCCAGAACTGCACTAAAGGCTAAACTGGAAAAAAAACTATTTCGCCCTCCTATCTGATAAAAATGATATAGATAATAATGACCACATTGAAGCGGCCGATGACGATGAGGTACCTATCTCTACTAATTCTCCCAAGAAGGACGACAAAGTAGTCAAAGCACCCAAGGAGATCAAGCCACCACTGATTTCTATCCCGGACGTAACAAATATGAAGGCCCCCTCCAAAGCCATCTCTGGCGCCCGAGGCTACAAGGTTGAGATCACTTATAAGGCCCACTAGAACAACTGCATTCGAGTCATGACCCCGAACAAGGACGCCTTAACCAAACTTAAGACGTTCCTTAGCGAAAATCAAAAGAGGTTTCACACTTTCTAACCCAGAGACGAACGCGCCTACCGGGTGGTCATCAAGGGCCTCCATTACTCGACTGATCTGGATGATATCAAAGAGGGACTCGGCCGGCTCGGGCACAAAGTCAAAGACGTACATAAACCCACACAAAGGAGTACAAAGAAACCCCTAAACATCTTTTTTGTTAACCTGGAGCCAGCCAAAAACAATAAGGAGGCGTTCCAAATCAAGCGGTAGGAGTGCAGCTCAGTAGTGACGGTTGAGCCGCCAACTTAATTTAACGATGTCCCGCAATGCTACCGGTGCCAGGCCTATGGGCACACCCAAAGATACTGCTAGCGTGAACATCGTTACAACGATGTTTACTTTACAAGTGTAAAGTGTGCAGGTGAGCACCCAACGGTCGAATATAAAAAGAACGCTAGCGAACCGGCCCTCTGTCTCCATTGCGATGGACCCATATTACAAACAGATCCTATATAACCCTCAGAGGATACGACCTTATTGCTGTCAACCACCCAAATGGAAGGGGTCGCGGGGGTGCGGCCATCCCCTGCCAGCCATTGGTGAGGACTGGGTGCAATGCGCTCAAATTCAAGTCGCCACCACCAATGGTGAAATTACCATTGCTGCTGCCTACTGCTCCCCTTGACACAACGTCAGTGACGTTGACTTCGGGATGCTCCTGGAATCCCTCGGGCCCAAGTTTCCGATTGGCGGGGACTTTAATGCCAAACACCCTTGAAAGGGCTCCAGAATCAATAACCCAATAGGCGTGGCCCTAGTTAGGCAATCTGGGCTCGTAATCTCGGCGCTCCGAACTACTGGCCAACAGATCCGTTGAAGATCCCAGATGTCCTGGAATTCGCCATCACGGGAGGTCTGAACTCAGCCGAAATCCAGGTACGAGAAGTCGCCGAACTTATTTCTGACCACAGCGTTCTTGCCGTCTCTCTAACACGCCAGCCATCCTAAGGTCGGCCCGGAATAAGCGTATTTATAAGACGACGGACATCGGGAAATTCCAGTCCTGGATGTGCTCTGCCGCGGATCTTAACACAGCTCTGGAATCCCCCGACCACATTGACGTGGCCGTCGAGGAACTGACCGCACAAATCCAAGCTGCGGCAGCCGAGGTACCTCCAACGCTTTCCTACCGCCCGAGAGTCATTAACAGGGATATCCATTTTGGAATCTAGACGTCACGGCTCTCAAACTGGAAAAGCGGTGACTCTGGCGAGACTGGATGCTGTCCAGAAACCCAAAGGACAAGACCAACCTGAATAGAATCTCCAAGTGGCTCTCTGAACTCTTGGCGGACCTGAGGAAGGAAGCGTTCGACGGGTTCGTTGAACAGTTGGAAACGGGTGACCCACAAAACAATCTGTGGCGCGTCACGAAAAGTACACGACGTCCTCTTAAGCCGACGGCACTCGGTGCAGATCAGAGATTGACCGAGCCAACGCGTTCGCCGAAAACCTGGAAAGCGTATTCACCCCTTTCTACCGCTGCTTGCCACAAGAGGCAGCAGAAACGGAACGACTCTTGGCAGAGCCCGCACGAGGCGACGACAGAATACTTCCTGTGACGAAAGAGAGACAGCCGCCCAGATTTCACTGTTGAGCAACAACAAGGCCCCGGGCGATGATGCAATGCAACCGCACTAAAACTGCTGCCACCTGCAAACATCAATATGCAGACGAATATTTACAAAAGATGCTTACAGATTGGGTACTTTCCGACCAAGTGGAAACATTCTCAGGTAACCATGATACCAAAGACCGGAAAACCCGAAGCCGATCTTGCCTGTTATCGTCCGATCAGTCACTTATCGATACTCTCCAAAATACTCAAAAGAGTGTTTTGAGTAGAGCATTGCCTGTACTGGACGGGGCTGGTCTGATCCCCAATCACTAGTTTGGCTTCAGGCGGTCCCATGGAACCCCGGAATAGTGCCACAGAGTGGTGCAGTATATCCTGAATGCCTTCGAAACCAAAAAGTGCTGCCTGGCTGTAATGCTGGATGTCAAACAAGCCTTCGACCGGGACCTGCACTCCGGTCTCCTCTTTCTGGAGTCGTTCCTGAAGGACCGCGAATTTGCGGTCAGATGCGAAAAGGCCACTTCCGGACTCAGGGAGGTCCGCGCCTGAGTCCCCAAAGGCAGCGTGCTGGGCCCTTTATTATAAAATGTCTACACGGCCGATCTCCCTGTCTTGCGGAGCCCCAACATAATGACAGCGACCTATGCGGGCGATACCGCCTTCATGACCGCTGCTGACAACGCTACAGAGGCAGCGGTTATCATGCGGGAGCAACTAGATCTTCTCGGCAATTGGCAAAGAAGGTGAAATATTCAAGTGGATAACGATAAATCCACCGCCACCACCTTTTCTCTCCGTCGAGGAAATTGCCCACCAGTCCACTTCAACAGCTCCCCTATCCCGCAGGTAAAAAACCCAAGACACCTGAGCTTCACGCTAGACAGGAGGCTTACTTGGAAGCCTCACCTAGTCAAAAAGCGAAAGCAGTGTGAAGTAAGATTAAAGGCTGCGCGAATTCACCCGTTGGACCTCATCCGGAATAACTCTTTGACATTCTTATTTTTTCACCTCTTACTTAAGTTACACATAAGCCAAGTTATCTGTCCCAATATTAAATGGTTGTCCCTGTTGGACAGTTTTGAATAAAACCACACCTGTCATAATAAAAAAAAATATGTATATGTAACTGATTGATCGGAAATGCTATAACGTTGGTATTTTTAGAGTTAGAAAGTTCGTACGAATGCAACAAAATAATGTGACCAAATTTCATTAGGATCGGTCAACTATAATCTAAAGCTGCCATATAACTAAGCAATCGGAAATGGTACTTGGTAAAAATACCAACTTGGGCTTAAAGACAGAAGTTTGGGATTTTTTTTTAATTTTTGTACTGTAATAAATAGGTTATATTATGATATTCTCATAAAGATCAGCCAACTATTACCGATTTTAGCGATATCCGGTTTTAACTGCTAGGATATATCAACTTCGGCTTGATATACGACAAATATATTTGTTTTTTAATAAACAGAAAACAATGCCGATGATTCAAATTTGACAATATCTTATATTATTGTTTTTGAATATTTTTTAAATACCAAAGTTGTATCTTTTCAGATTGTTCAGTTATATGACAGTAAACAGTTATATGACAGTTATATGATGTAAACAAGGCCATTACATTCTCTTTTGGAGAAATGCAGTCAACGGTTAACCAGGTTCAATTCCTTCTCTAGAGCAGTTGGCGTAGGAGCAGACGTCAGTTTTTAATGAAAACAAAAATAAAGATGCAAATTTATTTTGCGCGAGTGTCTTCCGTGAGCGGAAGAAATGGTTCCTGGCCAAAGCCTGTGCGCTTTGAGTATCCATACAAAATTATTGGAGAACTATCGTATCATATCCAATCTCGATCACCAAATTTTTAAGATGCAATACCTCTCTGGTCGCCAATTTCTGAGCCTGATATTAAGCTTCCGTACTGCTAAGTACCATGCAGATTGCTTCTCAGATTTCCAGAAAATTGGTCCTCCTGCCAATGTATTCGGGGAAGAATTGATTTGCAACCAATCACTTGTTGCCCTTCTGGTAAATCTTCCAAAGTCCAAGTTCTATTCTCCATTAAATACTCAAATTCCTTGGTCATTGATACATTCCAATAATAGCCTTGTGTGTCACTTACTGTATCCTCTTATGCCAATGGATCCACGAGTTCCTCCACATGGCCGCATTCAATACATTGTATTCCTTACGTATACACCAGGGTTTTCCTGTTCTCACATTTTAGGTCTCAATAAAATCCCACGGTGCATCATCATGATCATCTTGCGACTCTTCTAAGTCCGTGCATGTACGAGCACTTCTTCTCATATCCATAAAAATCGATTTACATCAGCTCATTTCTCTCACTTCCTCTTAGGCGAACGGTCGTGTGTTTTTTGTGAACACTGCGGTATGATATATATTGCCAAAAACCGATTCTTACTTACTTTAAAATAGAATTTTGAGAAATTACAGTTTTCACTTAAACCGTATCGCTTCGCATGTGCTATTTTTATTTCGAGGCGACTAGAGGAATTTGTTTTATTTCAATTCCAAGCATAGCTCAGCTATGGTTCTTCCTCTTATTTTTTTTCTTTTGTGTACAATAGAGGCCTTGTCTCTATAACTGCTATTTTCCTTCGGTCTCTCCAAAGCTCCCGCATCAGCTCCTATTTGGCACAAGGTTCATGGTATAGTGTTTTTTAACTTTTCATAAATTTTTTTATATTCTTAATTATAACAAGAAAGGAAAGCTAACTTCGGGCGGAGCCGAAGTGTATATACCCTTGCAGTTAAAACCGGATATATATCGCAAACATCGGATATAGTTGGCCGATCCTTATGAGAATATCATAATAAAACCAATTAACTAAAATAAAAAATCGAGAAAAAGTCCCAAGCTTCTATCTTCAAATATGCGAAAGTTGATATTTCTACCAAATACTATTTCCGATAGTTCAGTTATGGCAGCTATTGGATATAGTCGGCCGATCCTAATGAAATTTGGTAGGTTGGATCAACTGACCAAAAATAGAATCTGTATTAAATTCCAGCTTTCTATCTTCTAAAACACGAAAGTTGGGTCATTTCCGATCGTTCAGTTATATGGCAGCTATAGGATATAGTCGGCCGATCCTTATGAAATTTGGCACGACGTAATGTTTTGCCAAAAATAGCTCTCATGTCAACGGACGGCTCATATCAACTCAGGAGGTGATCCTGATCAAGAATATATATACTTTATAGGGTGGGAGATGTCTCCTTCGCTGCGTTGCACACTTTTGACCAAAATTATAATACCCTCTGCATTGGTATAAAAATGGAATTTTAGCCCGCCTGCTCAATGAAGTCTTGTTAAAAAATATCTTCTCATCCCTCATCTCAGCCTGAGAACAATTCGCCGACGGAATTTCTCGGCGCAAATGAGCATTTGTCTGACATCTCCTCCTTGGCATCCCTTCAAGTAAGAATACGGGTGCTAGTGAATGAAAACACCCAGAGGCAGAGGGTGGCACCCAACAGGGAATTTCACAGCCCGGAAATTCACTGCTGTTTTTGAACTTGCGACACCAAAGCCCTTGCAGGTCGAAACATAAATTTGTTTCTCGACTTGCCCCAGTTTTATACATTTTTATTTTTGGAAAGTTTTATACATTACATTACATCATATATACCGCCTCTGTCTTAACCGCCCGTACTGGAATCATTTTTCCGCTGTTCAATCAGTTTTTAATCTTATGAAAGATCGTGACCAGCTTGTAGGTCTGGGTTACTTTAATATCCCAGAATGAAAGTGGTCTTATGTGTCTTATGTTATCACCATCTTCACCGCGATCATGTTTTACATTTTCTTGGGTCAAATTAACCATGTAAGAAATTCGTAAGCTTGGCTTTTAGACATCTGTTTTTTATCTTATCCTTATGGTACCACTCTTTCCAGAGCTGTGCCCCTTTTAACCCCAGAAAAATATTTACTTGTATCGATCAGAAGTTTCCCGTTCCATGCGTGGCATATAAGATTTGCTCTTTTCGCAAGGCTGATTTTTACAAACCTTATAGCCTTATCGATACATATGATTGGTCCGATATTCTGGCATGCACCGATGTTAATGTCACCTTAGAAAAATTATACCATACTTTGAATACATTTTTTGACTCATGTGTGGTATGGAAATACCCGTCCGCTTTAACAAATCCTCCTTGGTTTACAAGGTGCCTCACGAATTTAAAAAATACTTAAAATAGGATATAGGAAAATAGGACGTACTTCAATATACAAAAAAAACAGTAGTATAGATTTCTAAGATATCTACAAGCTGAATGTTACAGGAATTTGTAAATATTTTGTAAGTACTAAGCGTCAAGATGTATTTTTTCCACTTCTGCTTTCGTTTGAAAATTCACCTGCGACTTCTGATCAGGCTATTGTAGATCTATTTGCACAATTTTTTCAAACAACCTATTCTCCGCCTAAATCGACAGATCAGCTTCGCCATTACAACATTCACTCAGCAAATCTTCTTTTCTGAGGGCTCAAAGGTCAAACCCGTTTATTCGCCAGGCCCCGATGCAGTCTGTGTGCTCAGGCTGTGTGCTAAAATACTGTGTCAGGGCTCTGTGCAAACCTTTTCATTGACTTTTCAATTTATCATTAGAAATCTCGATTTTTCCCCTTAAGCATAGTATTGAGTTGACGAAAATCCGCTGTTGAAATTCTGATAGCGATTTTGCACTTTATTCGGCTGCCGAGGTAGTGTGACCAAAACAATGAAGAAATAAGGTAATACTGAACAGCTGTTGTTTGTAAACAAAAAACAAATAAGCAAAAATGAATTCAAAACGATTGGATGTTGGTGTTTTGTTTATGTATTTCGCCGCTAAGGAGCTGATTAAGAAATAGAAAACTGGGTCAAAATCAAAATCCAAATCAATTACAAATCATTTCAATGCCATTTTATGGCATTAAAATGCCCCTTGTGGGTCAAATCCCATATTATGGGCTTCGTCTTGACCGCAGAAATTAATTTTAATTTGTCCTGGTGCGTCGAAAATTTTTCGGGCCGACTATTTTTTTGTTGGTCAATTGACCCTCCATGTCACACCTATAAAAATAAATTCAAATATTTTTTTAACACCCCGGGAGCAGCTGTTTATTTTTTTTGATCCGGCAACACGATTAAAATCGATAACAAAAATTTTCGTCAACTCAGTACCCGCAAAATCTAGAAGGCAAAAATTTCTTCTTCTTTCCTTTTTTACACCGTTTTTTTTATATGGAGTTTGACAGCTGTCACTCGTTGGAGAGCGGATTTTCGTCAACTCAGTACTATGCTTTAAGTACAAGGAATCTTCCATAACTCCCTTACATAAAAATGTAAAAAAGTCGGATGCTGGTAACTTCAGAGGTATGTATAAATTATCGGCCATTCCAAATTTATTTGAAAAATGTAGAACATCCCATTTGCAACACCTTTGCTCTTGGATCATCTCTCCATGTCAGCATGGCTTCATTAAGCATCGCTCCACCACCACGAATTTACTGGAGTTGACATCCATTGTCATTAATGTCGTTCGAAAGGGATTTTAAATTGATGTTATCTACACAGAATTTAGCAAAGAATTTGATTCAGTCTATCACTTACTCTTGTTGAGTATACTGAATATGCTGGGATTTTCCTAAAGACCTCTTAACGTGGATGTCCAGCTACTTAGATGGAAGAACACAAAGACTTAGTTAAAAATATACATTCCCGTTTGGTCAGTGCTACATCTGGGAAGTCCCCTCAAGGAAGTCATTTTGAACCGTTATTATTTCCTCTTTTTATTAACGACCCCTGTTTTAACGAACTCTCTTGTTCTAATGTATGCAGATGATGTTAAGCTTCTTCTTCAGTATAAATCCATCTCTGCCCAATTCAATCTTCAGTCTTAGAAAGCTTTAAAAAATTGTGTTTAGCAAATGATTTAATTTTTAATGGCTCAAAATGCAAGCCTATGTCTTTGTATCGTTCTTTCCCCTTTGCAGGCTACATATTCACTCTATGGATTTTCTTAGAGAAACTAAATCAGGTTAATGATCTAGGCGTCTTAGACACTAAACATAAATTTGGCGACCATATTTCTACAATGGTTAATAGCGCTAAAGGAGTTCTTGGTTTCATTTAAAGGTGGTCCCAAGAATTTAACGACCCCTACATAGGTAAAACCTTATTTATTTCTTTGGTCCGTCCGAGTACGGTTCATGTGTTGGAGTCCCCAATATGAAAAACATCAGGACCGCATAGAATCCGTACAAAAGAATTTCCTTACTTTTTTACTTTTTTTTTTTTTTTTGTCCATGGCGGACATATCGGACAATTGTTCATTATCCCTGAGAAATTCTGACGAATTTTTCTCAGTTCTAGCCCTTGGGGTGGCCAGAGATATAAGCGGCTGCATTAATGTCGGCTGAGCAGGCTGAGGCGGATCAGAAACAGCGGATTTCTTACGCATAGGCGACTCATTTAGCAGCTGAAGGCCACTAAACTGAGTGTCAAGCGCACAGAGCTTGTCATTGATTTTACGAAAACCAGTGATCAGCTCTTTAAATCCATTTTTGGTCTGTCTCATGAACGACCTCATTTCGCCTTGCACAGTACAGTTTTGGTTATATAGGGGTCATTAAATTCTTTTGACCACCTTTTGATAAAACCAAGGACTCCTTTAGCCTTATTAACCATTAAGGAAATATGGTCGGCAAATTTAAGTTTGATGTCTAATAGGATGCCGATATCATTAACCTGGGTTAATTTTTCTAAGGCAATCCCATTAATAGAATAAGTAGCTTGCAGAGGGCAAGAACGATAAAAAGACATATGTTTGCATTTAGATCCATTAAGTATTAGATCATTAGCTAAACACCATTTTTGAAAGTTATCAAGGTCAGACTGAAGACTGCATTGGGCAGAGATGGATTTTTACTGAAGACAAAGCTTTACATCATCTTCATACATAAGAACTAGAGAGTTCGTTAAAGCAGGGGGCAAGTCGTTTATAAAAAGCGTAAATAATAACGGGCCAAGATGACTTCCTTGAGGGACGCCGGATGTGGCACGGACCAGACGGGACTGTATGTTTTTAAATAAGACTCTTTGTGTCCTTCCATCTAAGTAGCTGGAGATCCACGTTAAGAGGTCTTTAGGAAAACCCAGCAGGTTCAGTTTACTCAACAAGAGTGAGTGATTAATTGAATCAAATGCTTTGCTGAAGTCTGTGTAAATTACATCGGTTTGTTATCCCTTACATTCCATCTATAACAAAGGATGTCAACTCCAGTAAATTTGTGGTGGTGGAGCGACGCTTAATAAAGCCATGCTGACAGGGAGAAATGATCGAAGAGCATAGGTGTTGCAAGTGAGGGGTAATTAATTTTTCAAATAACTTTGGAATTGCCGACAACTTAGAGATGCCTCTGTAGTTGGCAGCCTCAGACTTTTTCCCTTTTTTACGTAGGGGAATTATGAATGATTCCTTCCACTGAAGGGGAAAAATCGAGGTTTCCAAAGATATGTTGAAAAGTCTAAGAAGAGGTTGCACAGAGCCCTGGCACAGTATTTTAGCACATCGGGGCCTGGCGAATAAATGGGTTTGACCCTTAAAAGACCAGATAATAAGTTGTTCTCAGAGAAAAACGGACAGAAAATAAGATTTGCTGCTTGAATTTTATATGCGTAAGGCTGATCAGTCAATTCAGGAGGAGAATAAGTTGTTTGAAAAAATTCTGCGAATAGATCGGCAATGGCCTGATTAGAAGTAGCAGAGGAATTTTTAAACGTAAGCCGGGGTGAAAAAGATACGTGTTTACGCTTAGTGTTTACAAAATTATAAAACTGCTTTGCATCCTGAGTAAATTGTATCCGGCAGCGGTCAATATAATTCCTATAACATTCAGCATTATGCACGGTAAAATTCGACCGAGCTAGTAGGTATCTTGAGAAATCAACACTACTGCAGGTTTTTTTATATTTAAGGGGACCCCCCCCCCATTCTCAATTTTAAATTTTGACGATTTTCAATGGGCTGGCAAATGAACATAAATTATTTTTTAGGGTTGTTACTGTGCTTACATATATTAAGACACAAAAAGGAAGAAAATCATTTCACAGAATTTTTTTTTGTTTTGTTTTTGTTGTTGTTTTTTGTGATCAAAGAAAAGCCCTTCTTTTCGGCGGCGCATGTGATTTGTGAAAAAGTACATGTTTGGCTCTCGTATGAACTAGGATTATTAACTTCGCTCAAAAATTAACAAAATGGCAGACCTTTGAAATTTTTTTTTGAAAATTTTCTTTTTTTTCCACAAATCGAGTTGAAAAGTAAAGAAGATCTTCACCGATTTGATTTATCCTAGTTCATACGAGAGCTATATATGTATAGAATAACGTGTTAAAATTTGGAACCGATTGGATTAATAGTTTTTGAGTAACCTCATGCGCCAGTCGTAAAAACACTGTTTCGAGAAAAACGCGTTTAAAGTTTTGAGACGGCTCTCGCCGTCGCCTGAGGCTTCCACCATAAATCGGCTATATCTTTAAGAGTTTTTGAAATTTTTACTTGAAATTTTCAGGGAACATTCTTAAATAGTTACAAGTTTGAATTAAATTAAAAAAAAAAATCGATTTTTTAAAACCGAGAATGGGGGGGTCTTCTTAAGTAAAAGCTTATTTTTTTTATTTTTTAAGTTAGTGATTGTAAATTCCTTGTAAACTAAGGAAGATTTGTTGAAGCGGACGCATATTTCCAAGGCACACATGAGTCAAAAAATTTATTTAAAGTAAAATAAAATTTTTCTAAAGTGACATTAAGATCAGTGCACGCCAGAATATCAGACCAGTCAAATGTATCGATAAGGCTATTAAGTTTGTGAAAATCAGCTTTAGGGAAACAGCGAATCTTATTTACCACGCTCGGAGACATCTGATCGAAACCAGGAGTGGTTCCGATTGAGACCTCCAGCGTGGGGTGATATGGATCCTCTGGCGTTGAAAGGGGAAAAGCTCTGGAGAGAGCGGTACCATCAGGATCAGATACAAAACATAAGTCTGAAAGCCGACCTTACGAATTTCTTACATGGTTAATCTGACCTAGGGACATGTCAAACATGCCCGCGGTGAAGTCATGGTAAGTTATAAGTGACAAAGATGGTGAGTTATCGACGTTGGACCACTTTAATTCTGGGATATTAAAGTCGCCCACCGCTACGAGTTGGTCACGATCCGTCATAAGATAAGAGACGTATCGAATGGCGGACAAATGCTGCCAATATGTAGGCGGTTCAGACATAGGAGGAATATATGGACATGTAATGTATAAAGCTTTCACGGACATAGTGATTTTAACGCAAATAATTTCTGTCACCAAACTCTTGGGATTTCACCTCTTTAGAAGCAAGAGTAGAGTCTACCGAAACGAGGACTCCACCTCCTCTTCGCTGAGATCGATCCCGTCTAAAAGTGGTGTACTTACTTGGAAAATCTTCGGAGCTAAAGATCTCCGGATTTAACCAAGTTTCTGTAAATGCTATTATATGGGATGCAAAGAAAGAACTATCAGAATATAGCTTGGGGAGTTTGCTACGTAGCCCCCTAGTATTCTGATAGGTAAAAGTTAGTGAGGAAACTAGTTTTTTGGGTTAGTGGCCAAAGAAGAGGTGGAGGGTTGGTCAGTGGTGTCGATATTGGGAAGTCTCACTCCCACTGGTTTTTTAACTTTTTTCTTCAAAGAACTAGGCTGATGTTCTTGGACGAAAAGATTCTCTGGCCAAAAACTCGGAGAACAAATCGTCTTGAACATCAGCGCGGGCACTCGAATCTTGAAAGAAGACGTGCGCCGTGTATATTTATATTTAAATTTAGTTATGTCCTCCACCTTTATATCGGCTTTTGTTTTGGCTTTGATATAAGCCGAGATATCAATCTCTGAAGTATCAGGGACAAGCCGAGAAACAAATATATGTTTCGATGGAGGAATCACCTGTAAGGGTTTTGGTGTCGCAGGTACGAGAACTGCAGCATCAGTTGGTGCCGGTGGTCCGGACTGTGGAATACCCTTTTGGGTGACTCTAATGGGGGTTTCGTTCCCTTGGAACTGTGGCATCACTTGAAGGGATGCCATGGCGGACATATCAGACAATTGCTCATTATCCCTGAGAAATTCTGACGAATTTTTCTTAGTTCTAGCCCTTGGGGTGGCCAGAGATATAAGCGGCTCCATTAATGTCGGCTGAGCAGGCTGAGGCGGATCAGAAACAGCGGATTTCTTACGCATAGGCGACTCATTTAGCAGCTGAAGGCCACTAAACTGAGTGTCAAGCGCACAGAGCTTGTCATTGATTTTACGAAAACCAGTGATCAGCTCTTTAAATCCATTTTTGGTCTGTCTCATGAACGACCTCATTTCGCCTTGCACAGCACAACAATTTTCACAACAATAATGTATCCCAGACCTACGGGAAATGGTATCCGAAACTTACGCAGTGAATACGGCACACTTGGCGTGCACGACTTTTTCACATAACCAGCAATGGATGCTAGGCTGGGATGTGGAAATTGTCTTGTTACAAGACTTAATTGCGCAGACAAGTTTAAATTCCATTTTTTTTTTAAATTAATAGAACAAAAATTAATATATAAAAAGTTAAAAAACACAATACCTTGGACCACTGTGCCAAAGAAGAAGCCGAAGCGGGAGCTTTGAACTAGTGCAAAAGAGAAATGCAGAAATATAGATAAGCCGGGCAAGAAGCAGAGCTGAGCTGTGCTTGGAATAGAATTTAGACAAATTATTAATTCGACTCCAAATATACCACAGCACTCGCGAAGCAATACGGTTTAGGCTTTAAGATTGTTAAGATTCACAAGATTTAATTTACAAGTATGTTAACACCGGTTTACCAATATTTATAATAAAACGCAGTGCGCACAAAAAAACACGACCGTTCGCTTAAGAGAATGAGAGGGAAGTGATAATATTAGAGTCTATAATATTAGACTCTTACTAATAAACTTATAAGCTTAACCAATCGTAGGACAATGCTGGGTGTAGTTTTCCTGCATTACCTAATCAATGGGTATGTAGATAACCAGCATTTACTAAGACGCTTACATTTTAACACAACATTGCGCTTTTCCATTGCGACAATGAAGTTTTGGAAACACTTTTTCAAACTGGAGACCGGAATTATGACAGCCAATTCAATATCAATCTTATTATCTACTTCTCTGAGTATGTTTTCGAAGCTTCGTTCTTCGTAACACTCATTCGTCATACGAAGAGCAAGCAACTTCTTGTAGAGTGATACTTTTCGTATCTTTTCAGACTTGTTTCAACCACATCCTTCAGCTGGTGCTATGCACCTGTAAGGCAACTTTTCAACAACTTTATCTGCCATACACATTGTGTTATCATAGCCACCGCTTTCTCGTTCTGCGCATCCCAGATCGCTGGTTGCCCGACCGGCCATGGGTCTTCGAAACACTTCAAGCATGTACCAGCACACTTCGCATTTGGATGGACCACACATAATAGTTTTCTGTGACCAATTTTCCGATCTGCTACAGCGACGCCAATTTTGGCAGCAAAATTACAACTATTTATAAACTATCGTTACAGACAGGCTAACATTGTATTTGTTAGTACATTGTAACTATAAAATATAGTCGGCCGATTCTTATGATAGGTCAAAACAATAGGCAAAAAATAAATTCTATGGAAAGTCTGTAACGGGTGGTTCATATCCCGAAGGTAATTCAGTCTTTTAATAGGAAGAATAGACTTGTTCAGGGAAAGTGGGGGTGGTTCTTATATCTTCTTTCGGGACATGGTCGAAACGCGAATCTTCGTATATCGAAACAAAAATGGGTGGGAGAAGGATTCTGAAATAGTATTGTGAAATAACCATTTCTTGGATAAGGATAATATGTGGCGAGGTTCGCATATTTTCAATATTTCCATTGTAATGCTTAGTGTACTTTAAAAAATTTCACATTCGAGGCAACATAATTTTCACTTTTTATTAACAAAATACAGAAATTTTAATCTTATTCCCGGCGTAGTTGGGTTTTATTTTCTTTTCTGGTCGCAATCGTATTTTTAATTGGGAGTTTTGTCTTTTCAGGTTTTTTTATTTTTCTTGGTTTATTTTTTTTTTTGTTCATTGACTTTGGTATATTTGGGAATTTATTTCCGTGTGTATTGTGTTTCAAAAGAAAGTACATAAAAAAAAATCCAAGAACCCAAGTAGGCAGACGTGTTGTTTGGGCAGCGGCAGCGGTTTTGGGTCGTAAAAATCCCTGAAGCTTGGAGAGATCTCGTGCAAAATGGGTTACCGGTAGGATGAATGACAGTTCGGGTCAGCTGAGCCTATCAATATAATAACTAGCTGCACTAGGTCAGATGGATAAATCAGAACATATGTTTTGGTTTACTATTTTTTTCTTTTTATTTTTAAATAAAAAGTTTACTCTTTTACTTTTTTTTTTGATTTTGGTCCAACGTGATGTGGTGGTCACATAACAGGTAATATTTTTGTATTCATACCTAAATAAAAGCTAAACAAGAAAGGAAAGCTAACTTCGGGCGGAGCCGAAGTTTATATACCCTTGCAGTTAAAACCGGATATATATCGCAAACATCGGATATAGTTGGCCGATCCTTATGGGAATAGGAATATATACTCCAATTTATTACAATACAAAATCTAAAAAAAGTCCCAAGCTTCTATCTTCAAAAATACGAAAGTTGATATTTCTACCAAATACCATTTCCGATCGTTCAGTTATATGGCAGCTATAGGATATAGTCGGCCGATCCTAATGAAATTTGGTAGGTTGGATCAACTGACCAAAAATAGAGTCTGTACTAAATTACAGCTTTCTATCTTCAAAAACACGAAAGTTGGGTCATTTCCGATCGTTCAGTTATATGACAGCTATAGGATATAGTCGGCCGATCCTTATGAAATTTGGCATGTCGTATTATTTTGCCAAAAATAGCTTTCACCTAAAATTTGAACTCTCTAACTCTAAAAATACCAAAGTTATACCATTTCCGATCAATCAGTTATATGGCAGCTATAGGATATAGTCGGCCGATCCGGGCCGTTCCGACTTATATACTGCGTGCAAAGGAAAGAAGGGTGTGTGCAAAGTTTCAAGACGATAGCTTTAAAACTGAGAGACTAGTTCGCGTAGAAACAGACAGACGGACAGACAGACAGACGGACAGACGGACATGCTCATATCAACTCAGGAGGTGATCCTGATCAAGAATATATATACTTTATAGGGTCGGAGATGTCTCCTTCACTGCGTTGCACACTTTTGGACAAAATTATAATACCCTCTGCAAGGGTATAAAAAGGGTTCGCGAGTTGAGATAGCGAGTTGAGATAAAGCCTAAGCATAGTTACCTTAAGCATGAAAATTGCTTAGATCCTACTTTCTATTTTATCCTAGCTTTGGTTGGGCAGTTATTTTCTGTTTTATGCCGATTGGCCCCAATTAAACATTCAAATTGGATGACAACTTACTAAGCTGAAAGATGCGAATGAATTCGCTTCACCTATTTCAAAAGATTTCGTGTTTTTTCCTTTTGAAGTGTTTCCCAATATTAGCAAAAATGTTTATAAGGCGAATGCCAATTAGCTTGAGGGACGTAAGCCGGAGTTCAGACATGCTTAATTACTTAGTAAGAAACGCTGCAAACTTATGACTTTTGAATTGGGATCCGTTGTCTCCAAAATTGTCATCTCTTAAGAATTCGATAATAATCTGAAAAATTTCAAACTGGTCTGAAAAAGGTGAACTTGGAGAAGTGATCAAGTGTGATGAAAATACCTTTATAACCTTTCTTTGACCGTGAAAAAGGCCCCATGATATCTATATACAATCTTTGAAAAGGTCATTCACTGATGATCTGGTTTGGGCCCATAGGCAGATGGCCTTTGGCTCTGATTTGGATACGTCCTACAAAGTTCACATTTTGCAATATATTGCCGAACGCTTAAAGCCATTCCTGGCCAAAAGAAATTTTGTCGGATGCGTTCCAAGCGTTTGGCTGCGCACCCATGTTCCGAAGAAGCAAGGACTGAGGCGATTTATATCCTCTCGCATCCCTCATCCCTATTTCTATGGTAAAGAAAATCAGTTTCTATGGTAAAGAAAATTTCCGTTAACCTGAAAATCGGGTAATCCGGCTTCTATAAACTTGTCTTTCTGTGCAGTGTATTCCTCGGACTGAAAAGAACTTTACGATAAATCAATTGTTGATGAAAGCTAAAACTCAATTGCATTTACCATATCCGCTTCTTTAAAAGAACGAGAAAGCACCCTTAAGGTGTTCAACTTTAAAGGTGTACCGTTGTAGATTAAGTCCCCATCAGGCCAATATACCACTTGGATTGGTCTGGTTCCGAATGGTAATTGTACCATTTTCGGTTAGATGCGCCAACAAGTTTTATGGACAACAAGATGCGTCAACAAGCTTTTTGTCATTGGACAATGAAAAGATTTTCATAATTGAGGTGCATTAAAAGAGGTGCTGAAAATAGTCGCTTTTTTATTTCCTTAAATTCGGATTTAAATTCGGATTTCCTTAAATGCGGTTCATTCCATATGAGCCTTTTTTCCCATGAGCTTCGTTGGTGGAAATATTATGGTGCAGTATTGGGACAAGAACCGCTGGTACCACCATGTCATTCCCAATAATCTACTCAACTTTTTCTGAGTATTGAAAACTTGAAATTCGTCTACCGCTCTAACCTTCTCTGAGCTAGTCTGCATGTACTTATTTCAGGCAAAATTGATTTTTTGCGACATTTGCGGCTACTTTGGCCAAGAGTTGCAGATGATCCTACAATGTTGAAAATATAACTAACAAGTTATCCAGGACATCAAACTAGGACATAAGATTTCATATTTTATGGAAACCCCACGTCCAATAGTCCACAAAGAGTCTGGGCCACTTGGCGTGTACGACGTTTTCAAATAGCCAGCTGGGATGGTAGGCTGGGATGAGGCTTTTTACAAAACTTCATAAAACAGACCAGTTTAAATTCCATATTATTAATTAACAAAACAAAATTAATATATAAAAATTTAAAAAACACTATACCTATAACACTATACGAAACGGGAGCTTTGGAGAGTTCAAATGAAAAATGCAGAAATAGAGATAAGACGGGGAAGAAGCAGAGATAAACTATGATTGGAATTGAATTTAAACAAATTATTAATTCGCCTTCAAATATACCACAGCACACGTGAAGCGATACGGTTTAAGATAAAACTTAAGATTCTCAATAAATTCTATTCACAAGCGAGTAAATACCGGTTTACCAATATTTATAGACGCAATATTTATATAAACGCAGTGCGCACAAACAAAATCACGACCGTTCGCTTAAGAGGAAGAGAGAGAAGTCTGAACGAAAACGAACTTATATGTGCCGCCAAAGATAGGGAAAATCCAAATTACTTCCTGAAATCTGGATTAAACATGATTTTTAACTGCCGGTATGCTTTTCGATAACCTTTTTCACTTTTGTGTGCTCCGCTATTAAACAGAGCTTAGTATGATTGATCAATATTTCTGTTTGTGAAAAGAAACGAATGTCGTTATGCTTTGTAAGAGAGATTAAGTTACGACTTTCTTTAGCTCCCGAACATTTCTGAAATAATTTTGATCTGAATTAATTTTGAATAATTAAGACTTTTAATTCTTAAGGCTGCTACAATTTTCTACTTTCCAAGTCAGATAGCAGCTTGTCTAAACGTACATATATGATAGGGAGTATATTTGATTAAGTCTAAAATACCATTTCGTATTTCGTATTTCGTATTTGCTAAGTTCGGATCTGATTCCAAGGTTCCGAGAATTGTAAATGATATTCACTAAATGGTTTTGACGAATATCCCGATATTGGTTTATAACTTACCATAATATTGGCTTTAGAGGTGTTAATCAACCCTCACCCATAACAAAACATGCGACGTGTCTTTGGAAAATGTTACTAAAGATGTCCTAATTCGTTACAGTTCCAACAATTGATTTTATGCATCAAGCGAATGGCACAAACTGAATTTGAGTCCTGTACGAATTAAAAAACTTCATCCGTCTGGTTGATGAATTGAATATCATAGATCAATGGTCGAGTATTTGTTCGTAGGACTGCTCTACTACGATACCCTTTGAAAAATTCTTCATGTCAGTAGCATTTGGTGGATAAGACAGCCAAGGTTGGTGTTGGAACATGCATCAGCTCATGTAACAGCTTCAATTTCGACCTTAGATTATGTCGATCCTCTGCCTTTATCTCAGAGTCCGACAACGGATCCCTTAATGCGTCCGCTATCTCTTACATAGAATCTAGGAAGTAATCAAAGGTTTCTGTGTTTCCCTGACAAACACGTCAGACAAACAAAACCAAGTTTTGAGATCGCGAGACCGATGTACATGCAGGTAGAATGTCAACACCGGACCCGAAAATAATAAGTCTGCAAATAGAAACAACAAATCATAATTTACATTTAGACACTTCTAATTTCTTTGAGCCTGCGTCATTCCTGCGTCTATCATTTCAGTATGAGCCTGATATTTAGTACTATGCTCACTCAAACGTGGTAATTAGTGCTACGTAGTACGGACAAGGACTGTCCGCATTGTCATGCTCTGAAATTAAAAAATGAGCCAGCTGGGATGTGTTGGGCGTCAATAAAAGTGCAATTACCAGAAATTGAAACCCCACCTGAACCATCTAACGGCATGGATCCAGATTCTAACGTGTTCCTGAAGTCAATTCGAACATTGAATTCATGATTTCACATGACATCGTTCGGAGCAACAGAAATAGTTCGAAATACTAATGCAAATTGTCAATATTGCAATTCTACATTCAAAATCAGAGGCCAAGTTCAAAATCAGAGGCCTCTATTGAACGAGCGCAATGAATTGTTGAAAATATTCAAATCACATATGCACCAATTACAAAGCGATAATCACACTACCGTCACAAAAAATATTATTCACTCTATAGAAGTAAGAGATTGACTTGCTGAATTACGATCAAATAATTACTTAAAAACAAGAAAGGAAAGCTAACTTCGGACGGAGCCGAAGTTGATATACCCTTTCAGTTAAAACCGGATATATCCTTATGATTAGTTGACCGATCGTTATGATTACATCATAATAAAACCAATTAACTAAAATAAAAAATCTAAAAAAAAGTCCCAAGCTTCTATCTTCAAAAATACGAAAGTTGATATTTCTACCAAATACCATTTCCGATCGTTCAGTTATATGGCAGCTATAGGATATGGTCGGCCGATCCTAATGAAATTTGGTAGGTTGGATCAACTGACCAAAAATAGAATCTGTACTAAGTTTCAGTCCCAAGCTTGTATCTTCAAAAACACGAAATTTGGGTCACTTTCGATCGTTCAGTTATATGGCAGCTATAGTATATAGTCGACCGATCCTTATGAAACTTGGCATGTCGTAATGTTTTGCCAAAAATATTCCCGTGTAAAATTTTAACTCTCTAACTTTAAAAACACCATAGTTTCGATAGTTACGACGATAGCTTCAAAACTGAGAGACTAGTTCGCGTAGAAACGACGGACAGACAGACAGACGGACATGCTCATATCAACTCAGGAGGTGATCCTGATCAAGAATATATATACTTTATAGAATATATATACTTTATAGGGTCGGAGATGTCTTCTTCACTGCGTTGCAAACTTTTGGACAAAATTATAATACCCTGTGCAAGCGTATAATAATGTTTGCCTTTTGTTATTTTTATATTTCCTCATGGTTCACAGCGCTCCAGATGACTTTATAATAAATAAGTATACCTAGAACTGAGTAAATTTTGTACCGAAATTATAAAGTCATCGGCAAAACAACGTTTGCCGGGTCAGCTAATAATATATATGTATGTAGGTATATTATTGATAGATAAGGGTAAATTAAAATTTTTTTGGGACTTGTCCTTCAGAACTCTCACTTGTATTATAAAAATATTTAATATATTCTATTGTTCCTAGCCAAGGAATTAAAATTGTATAATGTTAATTACAAATGTATTATTTGGAGAGTGAAAAGCTTCCTACAGCCAGAGCTCGAACCATCTCAATCCAAAAAGACAAAAGAACATAATAATAAATAAATAAACAAAGGAAGACAAATTCCAAAGTCTGAGCCATTTCAATTAAAAAACAAAACAAAATACCAAGAAAATTACTATAGAAATTTGGTTGATACTTTTTCCTTGAAGAGGGAGGTACTCCCAGGCAATGAGCACAAACAAAGTCAACTCAAAAGACACTTATAAAAAAAAAGAAATTAGTAAATTGACTTAAAAACAAATACTATTTAAGGTATGAAAAGGGTCAAAAGAAAATCAGGCATTGTAACTTAAGGTTATTTTTTGAATATCCTTGAAGGATAATTCAAGATAATTTAAAGACCCTATCTACTAGGGTCTATTTACTATCTACCCTAACTAAGGGTCCTGCCTTGCTCAGGGAATCTGTTAATGGTTCAGGTAATTTCATTAGGGACATGGTCGTCACGTGATTCTTCATAGATCGAAACAAAAAAGGGTGGGTGCAGGATTCTAAATTAGTATTGTTAAATAAACATTCCGTGGCTAAGGACAATATTAGAAGTGTCTTGCTGTTGGTGGCAAGATTCCTTTAGTAGTTGCCAAAAAAAATTATATATTATAAATTCATGTTCATTATCGCTATAATTTGTCGAAGTGTCTTATAAAATACATTAATATAATTAAACCTTAATTTATTATAAAATAGTGGTTCTTTATAATCATGAGAATTCAGAAAATATAGATTATTTTATAGCTTGGTCTTGAAGAAAGATATTGAGATTAAGATTAAGATTTTTAATTAGGTAAACATTAGAAACAATTTTACAACAAACACTAATTGGAAATGGAAAATAAACATGATTAAGTTTGTTTTTTTTTTTTGAAAGAAACAAAAAGACAAACTAGACACACTTTTCCAGTTGAGAAGAGGAAAAAAATTGAACTTTTTGAAAAGCTTTGGAATGACGAATTGAGATGACGGTGGCAATCGACGCGTATTCAAGAATTGTTAAAGAAAGTCTGGAGACTTTCAATTTATTGAATCAAAGTTCCGTTTACTTTTATATTTCTGCAACTGAGAGACTTTTGGCAAATGTTTCGACAAAACTTATATTATTAAAGCAATACCTTTCACCTGGTATATCATTAATTCAGATGAAACACACAAAATATTTAATTCATCGGCTATGTAGTATACTAGTGTCTTCACGCGTACGTTATAACATGAGGTTCGTCACCCGTGGATTGCCGTCGACAGTGATTGTTATGGGCAACTGCATTGGGCCTTTTTTCAACTTTGATATAACTCGGCAAATATTTAGAAAAACACATTTTTTGGTCAATTAAATAGAAGTTTCGCATCTTATTTGTTTTTTAAGTTATGAATATCTAAAACAGGTCTTGAAGCCCAATCCTTTCCTCGTTCAACAAAGCTCTACAAATAGCCATGACTTTTCACTTAGCTATAATAAGAAAGGAAAGCTTACCTCCGGCAAAGCCAAAGTTCTTTTACCCTTGCAGTTAAGATCTGACACATATGGCATACATCGGATATAATTGACTGATCCTTATAAAATTCCGTAGATCGGATCTGCGATGGCAGATTTTCAACTTATATATGGTACTATGTATATAGTATATAGTGTACTTTGCATATACTATATACAATTTCAACTTACAAATAGACGAATAGAAAATGTAAAGTTTAGATTGGAAAAGTTTTACTTTACTATTTAAAAAAAAGTATAATAGAAAAGGTGTGAAGGTGTTTAAAATTTAAACAAATTTTATTTACAAACTCCCAACTTTTTACCTCTAAAAACGGCCGACCCTTATGTATTGTATTATTATATTGTGAGTTGTATTATTTTTCCATAAATAGTACTCATGCAAAATGCGAACTCTTTAACTTTAAAAACACCAAAGTTATTGCATTTCCGATCAATAAGTTATCTGGCAGCTATAGTAGTTAGTCGGCCGATACCGGCCATTCCTACTTACATATATACTGCGTGCAAAGAAAAGAAGGGTGTGGGGAAAGTGTCAAGTCTGTAGGGCTCCGACGAAAGTTAGCTTTCCGTTTTTTTTTTTTTTTGTTTTTTTTTTTGTTGAATATGGCTTAGCTTTACTTTCTTTTTTATTTGTTTTTTTCTTTGGCTAAACATATCGTTGAACGATATGTTATACAAGAAGAGATGTCTTGTATTGAGCGAAGATGTACTTTTTGAATTTGCTCGTTCTACCCGGTACTCGTAGAGTACAAATTATATTACAAATAATCTACAAATTATATATTTTATTCGAGTTAATGTATGTAACTGTAGGTATGTAGATATAAGCATCAACAGCTGAGTCGATATAGCCATGTCCGTATCTCATGGATCTCAGAGACTATAAGTGACAATAGATATAGGATTTGCACTCCTATAATTACCACGCAGTTAAAATTGTTTAAAATTTTTCTCTCGCCCTCTTCCGCCCCCATAATTTGAACATTTCTGTAAGGCCAGAAAAGGAAGGTTTTTTTTTTTTATTTGTTTGTCCAAATCGACTGAATTACCCGACTAAGCGTAAGAGTATGCCATAAAAATTTATTGTTAATCCATAGCGTTACATTTTAAATGTTAAAGATTAGTTAAGGTAAGGTAGTTAGGGTGGAAGAGCTGAGTACCAGGTACAACATAGTTAAGAAACCCCACTATAGCCGTCCTTTCTTATTGGACTTGTAATAGTTGTCCGATCTGAAAAATCAAACTTGATCTGCTAGCAACTTCAAGCCTCCAAACGAAATATCAATTCTTTAGCTTATATAGCCTTTGTAAAATTTAATAATATCCTATGTAAAAATTTTAGTATTCGTATTCGTATTTACACACAAAAGAGCTGGGGTGAGCAGGAAGAGCGAAGAAACAAAATAAGAGTGTATTGATATGAGAAGCAAACTGATGAATTGAACAAATTGACGAGTTTGCTGCATATAAAATTATTAGGCGAATAAAAATAATTATTCAACAAAAACTAATACGAGACTGGTCTTCCATCGGTAGAAATGCAAAAGTATTTTATAAGAAAAGGTCATCTTTATTACTTTACCATGGCACATGGCTTTACCATGGTCTTCGCTTGGCACAAAGTGACCTGCTCGCTAAGACGCGCTGACTACAGCTGGACAAAATTTATGAATATGAATTTTACGCTCACGAGTGAGAATTTTGTGTGCTGTCTGTGTAAAAAGACCTATGTCTCGGTCCCGCGGGATCCAATACAATATAAGAACCTGTACCAAATGATTAAGCCCTTCAAAACAATTTAATTTTGTTTAGCTACTCTATGGAATAATTAAGCCATAACTGTTAAATTTAATTAATTTGACAGGTTGTGGCACACAAAATTTTGAGCGGAAACGCCCATAGATAACCATTTTCTTCACCATTTGGCATGCACTTTGTTATTCTGCACTCAAGGTCATCGTTAGGCATTTGTATGCGACCCTCGCCTTGTCTTTTGCTGGGAGTCGACCTTGTAAAGCATAAATTGAATAAGCTTAAGCTTGGACTTATTGTAATTTGGGCGTAACACACAACGCCACTTTTATTGTTATTTTAAGCGGACTTTACTTTCAAATAAAGAATAAACCTGAACTGTATTTAATTTACGTTGTTTGTTGATCGATTAAGAACTTTGCTTAATTGGAATCGGTATTAAAAACTGCTTCTGAAGAGCGTCGGAAATTCTTTCTTTTCGATTTGCTTCTTTCATGTTATTATGTTGTCTATAAATTTGTAGTTTCTCATATTTTTATAATTACAGATATTGATGAATGCGAGACTGGTGAACACAATTGTGGCGAAGGACAAATTTGTCGCAATCGGAATGGTGGATATGTATGCGAGTGTCCCTTGGGGCATGAACTTAAAACACTGAGCAACGGAAGTAAAAGCTGTTTAGATATAAATGAATGTTCACTGGATCACCGCTTATGTCCGTCGAATGCATACTGCTTTAATACTATAGGGTCATATTATTGCGAGTGCAAACCTGGGTTTGAAAAAAAAATGTCAAATAAAAATAACTTTAACACTGTTTGTTTTGATATCGATGAGTGTAAGGTTATTCCGGGTCTTTGTCAACAAAAATGTGTCAACTTCTGGGGCGGTTATCGGTGCACATGTAATTCAGGTTACCAAATAGGTCTCGACAACCGAACATGCGTTGACATAAATGAATGCGAAGCTCATAAGGATTATAAGTTATGCATGGGGTAGGCGACTATAAAATTGTTAAAACGTTTATAATATGAAGCCATTCCAGATCCTGCATGAATACTCCAGGATCATTTCAATGCTCCTGCCCTCGAGGATACACCTTGTCAACAGACTTCAGCACATGCCGTGATATAGATGAGTGTGCCAGCGACCATGTATGCACAGGACGGGTAAGAAAATCCAACACTTTTTTTTTGCATATCAAACAAAAATATTACGGTTACACAGATTTATAGATTTATATATATACATATGGTTTACATAGATTTATGGTTACATATTCTTACGTATTGCATCACTCCGCCCTTCTATATGTAAGACCAAATAATATTGCAAATAAAATAACTAACACTTAATATAAAATTTAACTTAAATAACTTAAACCCAGCTTTGCACCGTTATTTTACCTCGTCAAGAGGTTTTCTTATTTTATAAGATATTTATGATTATTTTATATCTGAGCTAATAATCAAGAGAGAAGAATCTCATTGAACCAAAGAAACGGCTTATACTCTTACCTTTCAACCCGCGATACCGAAATGGAAAAATCGGCGATTAAGAGCAACCGCTGAAAGCCAAAGGGCACGATCTTGCTCTTCCGCTCTGCTCACTCCGACTCCCGCGTCATGGAGTTCGCAGTGTAAAACCACCCTCCAATGACGGAAACAAATTTTGCACCAACAACAAGCAGTGCTACAATTTCTGCAACCACTGCAATACAAAATACCGCGACGTCAACGACTGCAGCGAGTACAAAAACAACAAATGCGGCCCCGGCCACACAGACTGGAATGAATCGCTACATCCAAATTGAGCGCAAGCCTAGCCTGCAGAGTAATCCGGCAGGCAATAAACAAAAATTAGCCGCGTCCAGAAGATCGACGAAGAACCAGGCAGATCCAGTAGTAACTGATTTGCTCTACTAGCGGAGGTTGAGGAAAACCAACCAGCCCAAGACACCGCAAAAAACCCAAGCCCCCTCCAACCTATATCAGGGAGAATAGCTCGAGTGCCCTCGTCAACCGAATTGCGGTGTTGATCGGGAACGGTGATAACTTTCATGTTGTCCCGCTTATCAAAGGGAACATCCATGAAACAAAGGTGCAAACAAAAACTGAAAAGCACTTTCAAGTCGTGTTCAAATATTTTGAAAATGCAAAGAAAAGCACTACACCTACCAGCTAAAAGGTAGCAAGGGTCTAAAAGTGGTGGTAATGGAATTCGAACGCGATGTTACCGCCGCGGCAATAAAAACCGTACTTAAAGAAAAGAAGATCGCCACCTAGAATGTTATTTACATTATATATAAAGACAAAAAGCCACAACCTTTTTCCAAAGTCAAGCTCGAGCCAGAAAGCAGGTCGCTAAAGATAAACGAAGTCCGATCAATTTAAAAGCTGCAAAATCCTTTGCATGGGAGAATCACTATGGAAGAGCTACATAAGCGCAACGGTCCAGTGCAATGCACTAATTGCCAGGAGTATGGACACACTGGGTCTTACTGCACACTTTGAGCCATCTGTGTAGTCTGCGGGGACGTCCTCCGCTCACTGTACTTCAAACAAGGATAGTACCGTGAAGAAATGTGAAAATTGCGGAGGCAACCATACGGCAAGCTATAGAGGATGCGTGGTGCACAAGGTCTGGGACCGCAACGCGCAAATAAAATCCGAAGAATGTGTACATTGCGTCAAAAGCTGCGCCAGACGTCTTCTTCGCCAAAGGTTCGAGGTCCTCATTCGGTCCCCTAAATACCACTAACGGCTTCTCCTACGTCGATGCTCTACGATCTGGAATAGAAAACCCGATTCAGCCTAACTCACAAACGGCAAAATGGGAAACTATGATGCTTACCGTCCCACAAAGTATGATAAAGCTTATATCATTCATGATAACGACCATGCAAGCACTTGTTCAAAGCCAAAAAATGGTAATACAGCTGCTCGTAGCACAACTGGCTAAATAATCTATGCAGACTCCACGAATATCAATGTGGAACGTGGTGTGGTGTCTTAAACTAAAATGGAACTGGACGGGAACGTGATAAACTAAAATTGTCACGATTCTTGACCAAAAACTATATTGACGTTATGTCACTAGTGGAAACGCAACTTACAAGCAAATACAACTTTCATATAAGAGGTTACACAATCTACCGCACAGATCATCTAGATAGGAAAGCCCACGGCGGAACTGGAGTTCTAATCAGAGAACGCATCAAACACCATTTTCACAAAAGGTTTGCAACAAAGTTCTTGCAGGCCGCATCGATATAAATTCAGTCAAGCAACGGAATCCTTTCAATCGCTGCCGTTTACTGCCCTCCTCGTTTCTCAATCTCGGAAGGACAATGTATGGACTTCTACAATTCATTTGGGGATCGTTTTATAGCCGCAGGAGACTACAACGCCAAACATACGCACTGGGGATCACGTCTAGTGACTCTCAAAGTAAGGCAAATGTACAATGAAATTATAAATGTAAGAAATAAACTGATACTGGCCAACAGACCTACGCAAGCTCCCCGACCTAGTTGATTTTGCGGTGACAAAAAACATACCTCGCAATCTAGTAGGTGCTAAAGCAGTGTGGGACTTAACACCAGACTACTCGCCTGTGCTTTTAACGCTTCTTCAAAGCCTGAAGTAACCGAACACCCCTTCAGCCTGACGACGCCAAAAACGAACTGTCTAAAATACACATAGAATACACATACACATAGAAATACACATACACATAGAACTCGCCCCGCAGCTTAAAATGGAGTCGGACATCGCGCCCTGGAAGAAGTATTCTTGCGGCAGCAAAAATCTCTACTCCTCATGGGAAGGAAATAGACCGAAACAAATACTACAAATCCAGTTAGCAAACCAAAAGGCTCGTGCGAGAAAAGAGGCGCACGCGTCGTGATTGGCAAAACAGCAGATCACCAGCTTCAAAACAACGCCTTAAGGAAGCAACCCGATAACTCGACTAGGCTCTTCACCAACACAGCGGGCGATCGCAATCGTCTTTAAGAGCGAGAAGTTTAAAGCTGTAGCTACCGCTGTAGCAGAAAAAAACATTCTGTGCTCCTCGTAGCCGTAGCCAAAAATCTAAAGCGAGAGCAGAGCAGCGCAACAAATATTTTTGTATGTGCTACTGCTCTATCGTAGTTTTGGTTTTGTTTTTTATGCACCGTCACTGTGTGACCACTTTCTTTACCTCCTTTCTTCCTTACCCAGTTTCTTTACCCTTGTAAGAATGATTTGTAGGTAATAACATATATTAATAAGTAATAATATTTAATATTTAGTTCATTCAGAAACAACAAATAAATAATAATAACTCCTAATTAAATCAAAATTAAAAAATTAAGCTATTCTAAATTTATTTAGTAAATATTTAATCGTCGTCTTCAAATAAACTCAAGTTGTCGATCGCATTATCTAAGTGTGTTGAGTTTAGGCGAAAAAGGTGTATATTTCCTAATGTGTCGTGGCTGAAGCGATTTCACGACTGTAAATCACATTAATACAAATTTGCATTTATGAATAGCGTTAGAATTTTAGTTATATATATGTTCCATAGATATCGAATGAGGTTATGAATAAGACACTTAATAAGACACTGAATAAGACAAAACACTTATGTGCAATGTACAGTGTGTTTTGAATAAAACTATAGAATCCCTTTATTGTTTGAAACTGCGTATCATTTTTAACTATTTGCCAACAAGAAAGAAAAGCTAACTTCGGGCGGAGCCAAAGTTTATATACCCTTGCAGTTAAAACCGGATATATATCGCAAGCATCGGATATAGTTGACCGATCCTTAAAAAAATATCATAATAAAAGCAATTCATTACAATAAAATATCTAAAAAAAAGTCTTAAGCTTCTATCTTCAAAAATACCTAAGTTTGTATTTCTACTTTGTAGAAATTTGTATTTCTACCATTGCGGATTAATCAGTTATATGACAGCTATAAGATATAGTCGACCGATCGTTGAAATTTGGTACGTCGGGTTATCTGACCAAAAATATAATCTGTACCAAGTTCCGTCATTCTATCTTCAAAAACACGAAAGTTGGGTCATTTCGGATCGTTCAGTTATATGAAAGCTATAGGATATAGTCGGCCGGTCCTTTTGAAATTTGGCCTTTAAAGTTTGAACTCTCTAACTCTAAAACCACCAAAGTTATACCATTTCCGATCAATCAGTTATAAGGCAGCTATAGGATATAGTCGGCCGATTCCGGTCGTTCCGACTTATATACTGCGTGCAAAAGAAAGAAGGATGTGTGCAAAGTTTCATGTCGATAGCTTTGAAACTGAGAGACTAGTTTGCGTAGAAACCGACAGACAGACGGACAAACGGACAGACGGACATGCTCATATCAACTCAGGAGGTGATTCTGATCAAGAATATATATACTTTATAGGGTCGGAAATGTCTCCTTCACTTCGTTGCATACTTTTGATCAAAATTATAATACTCTCTGCAAGGGTATAATTTTGATCGCCCTCCCCCAATCAGATACCTGTATCCGCCCCTGCACCAACAGCCTTAACCTACAATCATTCGCTAACAAGCACAAAGTATCCGCTGTGGAGCGCCCCAATTGAAACGACCACTCCGATAAGAAAATCTTCAGAATGCTGGGCTCGCAGCGACAAAGACCGAGCTAAAACATTCGCTGCACATCTCCAAAGTGTCTTCCAGCCAAACCCAGCCTCAAATTCATTTCTCCTGCCAGTAATTCAGCCAGAGTCCTCATCTCAGCCAGCCGCACCTTCATTCCGGCCGAACGAAATCGAAAAAGTCATTATTATCATACTAGTTATTATCATTATAGTCATACTAGTTCTTATGTATGCAGATGATGTAAAGCTTTGTCTTCAGTATAAATCAATCTCTGCCCAATGCAGTCTTCAGTCTGACCTTGATAACTTTCTAACAGTAAAGTTGGTGTTTAGCTAATGATCTAATATTTAACAAATCAAAATGCAAGCATATGTCTTTTTATCGTTCTTTCCCTCTACAAGCTACGTATTCGATTAATGGGATTGCCTTAGAGAAATTAACCCAGATTAATGATCTTGGCGTTCTATTAGACATTAAACATACATTTTCCGACCATATTTCACTAATGGTTAATAAGGCTAAAGGAGTCCTTGGTTTTATTAAAAGGTAGTCAAAAGAATTTACTGACCCGTAAATAACCAAAACATTATTTATTTCTTTGGTCCGTCCGATACTGGAGTACGGTTCATGTGTCAGGAGTCCCCAATATGGAGTACAAGATAAGGTTTGGATTGGTTGTGGCAGCGTGTTTGCCTACAACATTCTCCACCTGCACAGCTCTTGCAGGAGGGTTCCACCGTGGCACGTGCTGCTCACGGAATAGTGGGTTCTGACGAAACCGATGCGGCAAGTTGCTGCCCACAACGGTCGGACACTTTGTAGATGTCTCTGCACTTCCGTAACGATGCAGGGCATCGATCAAGACCAGGTGGTGGCCACGATCAGTGACAATGATGCTGCTGATCCTCTTCTTGTAAACTGGTAGCCGGGTCGTGGCTACAGTTATTCCTCCAACGGTGATTAGGAATAAAACATAGGACTTAGAAGAGGTGCCTTTATTCTTCGGCTGTCAGATCAGAACTAACTAACTTAAGATAAGGAGAGCTTAGTCGTAACCCTAACTCGCACAGACCACAGCCGTCGGCCAACGCCCGTCGTAAGACCATATGCGTCATCCGTCTTCGTGTCTTTATCTTAGATAACCATTGTTAACTACTCTCCTTTTTCAAAACATGGACGTCCTCGGCCATATCCATGTTAGCGAGGATTTGAGTCACCACTATCGAGGCTCTGCTTCGCCGCCTGATAAATCTTTATCTTTATCGATACGCAGAACGCGAAGCAGTTAAGCGCTGCTGCAGCTGGCATTTTGTTGTAGGTAATTGCAGCTCCGTTATATGCTGCGGGCTTTTTTCGTTTAGTGAAAAAAGGACAGGCTTAAAGTGGAGTGGAGTCTGAGAGCACTTCGTTGCGGTGGAGAGGCGCATGGGTTATCCTTGAATCGCTGCGAATGGTAAGTCGTAGCCTAGGACGTGAAAGCGTGTGATATCTGGCGAATGGTATGAGTGCGATCGGAGAAGATACATATCATAAGATGTATAAGATACACCATACAAACTAAATAATGATTTTACAAAATTCAACAATTTCTTATTAGCTAGTATTTTCATCTAAATATTAATACAAACTAAATATTATTTCTACAAAATTCAACAATTTCTTACTAGCTAGTATTTTCATACAAACTAAATATTAATTTTACAAAATTCAACAATTTCTTATTTTCATCTTAGCCACCTAAAGCAGCAAGTTAGCCTTTGTGAAACCCTCTTTCAAAATCGCCTTTAGGATTAGTGTTAATATTAAGTGAATTACAACATTTACTTTTGAAAGAGTGAAAGCAGATACGTTATTTTCAATTTAAGCTATTGACTACGGTTGTGTGAGCGTGCTTCTGAGCCAGAAATTCGACATCGATGGTAAGACTCTACCTCTGCAAGTTTTCAGAGTTTGGGGTACCTAACACAATTTGGTACATTAAGCCTGGGAAACAATATTTTTTTTTTTTTCTTTTGTTTTGGTGGCCCTTATCGAATATTGTCCTTATGGACCACCCTACCATTAATTAGGACCGTTGTCCCAGTATCAGCTTCGACCCTGTTCTCGACATACAAAGGAGTAAGCTTATCTCCCAGTCTCTTGTTGGTTTTTACTAAAACTCTCTCACCTACGTTAAATACCCTATTCTGTCGAGCTGGATTGTCACGATTTAACTGCTCCTGCTGTGCCTTTTTAAGGTTCATAATTATGTCCGGGGCAGAGTCAGCACTAGCATGGATGATCTCAATAGGCTTTCTACTAATGACAGAGTGAAATGACCTATTGTACTCTATAGTCGCCTGAAGGAATAACTGCGTGACATCGTCTATTTTCCTCTCCAATTTTAGACACCTGGCAATTTC
The DNA here is from genome assembly GCF_030179905.1 of Drosophila bipectinata. Lineage (NCBI taxonomy): Eukaryota > Metazoa > Arthropoda > Insecta > Diptera > Drosophilidae > Drosophila > Drosophila bipectinata. Next base: position 12,060,990 of record NC_091740.1, on the reverse strand, counting down.
TATAAGAGTTCTGTGAATCTTTCCACCTGTCCATTTGATGTGCTGTGTAAAGGTGGGGCAGTTGCTATATCGATATCGTAATGATTTTTCAGCATGGATCGGATAGTTTCGGAGTTAAACGATGCATCATTATCGCAATAAATCGATCAAACATTAGAGAAGAGATTCACCAGTTGAAGGATTGGAATTTTCATATCTAAAATGGCGCTCGATGCTATTGGCTGGACCACCGCAAACTTGCTGAATTTATCGACAGCAGTGAGAAAGTACTTTCCCCCTGTTGAGAAGATGTCCATGTGTAACATCTCTCCCACCCGCGATGGTATTGGCGAAATTCCTAATTCCTGCTTTAATGGGTGCCTATTATATTTTGCTTTCTGACAAATCCTGTAGTTTAGAACGATTTCAGTTGCTATTTTGCCCATTTTTGGAAAATAATAGTCAAGCAGCACTTGTTCAATATTTTCCTGGGCAGCTCTGTGAGCCCTGTTATGTCCACAACTAGTATTTCTTTTTGCTCGTCCGGTCTGATAAAGTCCGACACCCAATACTTACAATACCAAAATCTAGTGGCCGGGAAGAGCCGAACCAGACTATCTTGAATGCGGGCCAAAATTGGAAGCTTACAATGTATGGCGTTCACGACTTTGGGCTTTACTACGTCTTTCACGACTCGATGTTGATGTCGAGTCTTAATACCAAACACAATAAATAGTCGCTTATTTGACGTGGACGCCTCCTGCAATATGATTTGGTTTTGAAAACAGTTAACTGGCTTTTCCGTGGCCTCAATAACAAGTGTTGATGACTCTTCACTGTGAATAGTGGCTCGATCCGACTCCGCTGAACTTTGCAAAGGGTGAATACGTTGTCGCGACAATGCGTCCGCCACTCAGTTTTCCTTTCTTGGCTTATACATGAGCTTTGCACCACTTTCTTCAATGCGGGCCATCCAGCGCTTGAGTTTGGAATTAGGATTCTTATCAGAAACCGCAAATATAAGGGGCTGATGGTCCGTAAATATGTTTATGTCACTTTTTCCAGAGATAGTGACGAAGACTATCCAAGGCCCATACAATTGCTAGTAGTTCCCTTTCATTCGTGGCATAACTTAATTCCCTATTTTTTAACGTTCTGGATATCATCGTTATAGGCCTAATTCCCTGAGACAAAACTGCACCTATGCCAAAGGATGAAGCATCAGTTGTCAAATCAAATGGTCGCGTAAAATCTGTGTAATGGAGGATAACGTCCTCTGTAGCAAGAATATTTCTAAGCTTGTCAAATGCGCTTAACTGGGACTCATCGAAGCTCACCGAAATGCCTTTTGAACGGTATTTGCTGACCCTTCCACCTTCACCCTTCAGTAACTCTGTCAAAGGTCTCGCTATTGATGCAAAATCTTTGATGAAGCATCGAAAGTAACTCGCTAAGCTTAAGAACGATCTCAGCTCGAACAAATTACTTGGCTGTTTAAAATCCTTGATGGCTTTTACCTTGTCCTGGCTTGTCCTAGTACCCTCCTTTGTCACAACAAAACCGAGGAAGTCGACACTTTCTTTAAAAAAGTGTGACTTTTGCTTGGACACTCGCATGTTGGCGTCCTGCAGGCACTTAAAAACATCCGCAATATGGTCAACATGAGATTCTTCAGTTTCTGAAAAGACAATAACGTCATCCACATAGACGTAACAGATCCTTCCTATTTTCTCCCGGAGGACTTCTAAGCGTTTATTGGGCGATCCCGAAGCGTCGGAGCCCTTTTTATCGACACCCTATATGGGGTAATTGTAGGGAGACCGAGATGGTCGAATAATGTCATTTTTTACTAAGTCCTTAATCTCTTGATTGACAAAATCGGCAGCACCCATCGGAAACGGGTACAGTTTTGAATAAACCGGCTCATTATCCTCTGTCCGAATAGTCGCTTAAACATTTGTGTTGAACGGCAACTTCTTATTTGGGTCAGCAAAGGCCCCTGAGTATTTAGACATCATCTGCTGCAAAGTTTCTTGCACTGTTGGGGGCACGACAATATCCTCAATATTCGTAAAGTTAACCTGAGCGCATTTTTGAAAGTGCAGATCCTCACGTCCCCCATTAAATCTAATAGAATTGCTTTTAAGATCAATGGTCGCACCTACTTGCGCTAACAGGTCAAGGCCAATTATGCCGTCAAAAGTTTTAAGCCCGGGTAATAAGAAGAAAGGGCTTTCTACACCAAAAAGATAAAACTGGCATTTGTGTTCTATTTTTTCGACCCCATGGAGCGACTTGACAGTAAATGGAGAATCAACGGGAATTGAAGTCGGCCACCCAATCTCTCTCTTTATGTAGCTCTTAGAGGCCCCAGTGTCAACTAGAAACTTTCGTGGTTCCCCCGCTACTGTTCGTTGGACGAACGGAAGTAGGGACGATCCCCCTAAAAAATGCACGGCATCACTTTCATAGCCCGTTTTTTCTTCATCATCTATGTCATCTACCGCATCAGTAGCAATCTGATTATAATAATCCTCGGTTTGACCACCCTTTTCTTCTTCAAACAGATGATTAACCCTTTGACGCCTAAAGTCAGACAACCTTTGAGAGTTCATCGGTCTCTTGTGTAAATTTTGTGGCTGTGCATCCAGTGCCTGCATTGCGGAAGAACCCTGAGAGCGCTGAAAGTTTGTCGCTTGACGGAATTTAGACGATGTTGGATCTACGTCCATCTTCTCTAATGGGGTATTATCACCAACGGTTCGTTGACCTTGATCCCTGGTAAAATATGGATTTTTCCACCCCTTTTTATACCCTTGCAGAGGGTATTATAATTTTGGTCAAAAGTGTGCAACGCAGTGAAGGAGACATCTCCGATCCTAGAAAGTATATATATTCTTGATCAGGATCACCTCCTGAGTTGATATGAGCATGTCCGTCTGTCCGTCTGTCCGTCTGTCTGTCCGTCTGTCTGTTTCTACGCGAACTAGTCTCTCAGTTTTAAAGCTATCGTCTTGAAACTTTGCACACACCCTTCTTTCCTTTGCACGCAGTATATAAGTCGGAACGGCCCGGATCGGCCGACTATATCCTATAGCTGCCATATAACTGATTGATCGGAAATGGTATAACTTTGGTGTTTTTAGAGTTAGAGAGTTCAAATTTGACATGAGAGCTATTTTTGGCAAAACTTTACGTCATGCCAAATTTCATAAGGATCGGCCGACTATATCCTATAGCTGCCATATAACTGAACGATCGGAAATGACCCAACTTTCGTGTTTTTGAAGATAGAAAGCTGGAATTTAATACAGATTCTTTTTTTAGTCAGTTGATCCAACCTACCAAATTTCATTAGGATCGGCCGACTATATCCCATAGCTGCCATATAACTGAACGATCGGAAATGGTATTTGGTAGAAATATCAACTTTCGTATTTTTGAAGATAGAAGTTTGGGACTTTTTTTAGATTTTGTATTGTAATAAATTGGATTATATATTCCTATTCCCATAAGGATCGGCCAACTATATCCGATGTTTGCGATATATATCCGGTTTTAACTGCAAGGGTATATAAACTTCGGCTCCGCCCGAAGTTAGCTTTCCTTTCTTGTTAAGTATCTGTTTGTAGGTGGAATCGGGTGTCCCTTGTAACGGATTACTCTGGGCCTGCCTAAGATGTTTCTCCTCTATGGACCTGGCATACTGTGTGGCAAAGGCATGCCTCTCGTGGTTCGCCTCTATTTCCTGAGCCATTGCCAAGGCTGATGGCAAGTCCCTCGGTTGAGCAGCAAAGAGCACGTCTGTTAAGTTTCTCTTCAGACCGGAAACAAATACACGTAGGGCATCAGCCCTATACTTTTCATTCATATATCGAGCATGGTCAGTCTCATATGTCATAGTTGTCTTATTTGTTAGGAGTGTCAGCTTCTTCTCAACCTCCTCATAAAACTGTGTAATAGACATCTGCCCCTGCCTTAGTATTGTCAGCTCTTGCTCGAGCAAGTATAATGGACGCTTATCAGAATAGGTAAAGTCAAGGCGGCTTATAATAGCCTCAAAGTTAAGAATAGTATTAAAGGATGAAAGGATAGAATCAGCAGATCCCCTAATCTTGTTACGGATTATTAGAACAGCCTGATAATGCCTCAGCCTGAACAGCCTGACTCCCGTCAAAACGTCTGAACAACTCATATGATGCTAGTGCTGCCTGTCGCCAAGAAACATATTTTCCCTGTGAGCCATCAAACTCTGGCAATGATTTTACCGCCTCAAGGCCTTCGTCACAAGGCGTATTACCGGTTACAGCAACTGGCGAGTATACCGCAATATCAGGAGCAGATAGTGTCGCAGCGCTAAACCTATCAGTGACTTTCTGCAATTTCTCTTCAAACTCTTGTTTCTGCACCTGTAATGCGGCCGAAACCGCAGCATTTATTATTGCCTGTAGCTGTTGTGGATCCATACTTTGTTTTTTCTGTACTATACGTTCGGCGGCCTCTTCTGATAACGCGAGGTTATTTAGCCGAACAATCAAGCTTTCAGACTCTGAATCGCTCATACAGTCGTCTCAAAAAAATATTGGACCGTCGCCAAGCTAGGCGCTAAACTAAGCGCTTATCTATTTACCTTACTCTTCTCCGCGAATTGATTTTACTGATTTGAGAAAAGAAAAAAACCGCAACACAGAGAGAAATAAATACTATAATTTCTTGACTTAAATGCCGTCACTATTTTCAAAAGGAAATGTTTTATAAGAAATAACACAAATCTAAATATGTTATTTTATTAGCGATTCTTTTTAATTTTTCCTGGCAATTCACAAAAGGGTTTCACTTACATGAATCTATGAAAGTTTTCCTTCCTTTTCGCAGTCTTCTGTGTGGTCCAGACCACGTTACCAGTTTTGAAATGATGATTTTGTGTTTCCTCGTGTTTTCGAGGCTTGGAGATTTCGTCGGGGTCTTCGACTTGGTTGGGCGCCAGATAAGGTTTGGATTGGTTGTGGCAGCGTGTTTGCCTACAACATTCTCCACCTGCACAGCTCTTGCAGGAGGGTTCCACCGTGGCACGTGCTGCTCACGGAATAGTGGGTTCTGACGAAACCGATGCGGCAAGTTGCTGCCCACAACGGTCGGACACTTTGTAGATGTCTCTGCACTTCCGTAACGATGCAGGGCATCGATCAAGACCAGGTGGTGGCCACGATCAGTGACAATGATGCTGCTGATCCTCTTCTTGTAAACTGGTAGCCGGGTCGTGGCTACAGTTATTCCTCCAACGGTGATTAGGAATATAACATAGGACTTAGAAGAGGTGCCTTTATTCTTCGGCTGTCAGATCAGAACTAACTAACTTAAGATAAGGAGAGCTTAGTCGTAACCCTAACTCGCACAGACCACAGTCATCGGCCAACGCCCGTCGTAAGACCATATGCGTCGTCCGTCTTCGTGTCTTTATCTTAGATAACCATTGTTAACTTACATAAGGACCGCATAGAATCCGTACAAAAGAATTTAATAATCGCACTTAGAGGTCTATACTGGGATGCAAATCTTCAGTTTCCATCCTACAGTAGCAGACTTTTACTTATAAACCTACCCAGCTTAACAAATCGTAGGACAATGCTCGGTGTAGTCTTTCTGCATAACCTTATTACCGGGGATGCAGATAGCATTTACTCACACGCTTAAAACATAACATTCCTAATAGAAGGACTCAAAACTTTAGTCCTCTATTCCTTCGCCATTGTTGTTCGACATATGCACTGCATGACCGTTTTAGGGTATTATGTTCGAACTACAATGGTCTTTACTCTATAACATCTCTTTCCTGTCCCTCTAATTTAAAATATAGAATTTTACATTTCCCTTATAACTCCTCCTAGCTTAAAAAATTAAAAACAGCTTAATATATACTAACAAATCGTTTCTTGTGCGCCCCTCGGTCGTCTGGTCCTCTAAGCTTTATGATGAATACAGGAATGCTAGCTGATGCTCTTATTCATGCACAAGCCATTTCCAAATTCTGAAAGACCGGTAAAAAGAAAAGAAAAAAAGTTGACTATCTTATTTAATTTAGGGATAGAGGTAAATAATAGAGAGCCCATAATATGTGACCGAGCTCCTGCCGACCGACCGTTTTTCAGCCTGGGGCAAATAGAGAAAACCCTTTTTAAAATTTAATTAGGTCTTAAACGAAGTAGCCATATCTACTGCAGTATTGACAGAAAAAGTGGATATTATGTTTGACTGCATGAATAGTGGGACTTTCAGAATTCCATAAAGAACGTTCATTTCGTAAATGAGAAAAAAAAACTTTGGGAGTCTTATTGTCCCACCTCAATTTTTTATGAACCCATCATCCACGCATATAGAATTTTTTAATAAGATTTTTAAAGATCATCCAGAGACAATTGGTTTAAGAGCGAAAATTATAGACGCTTGTAAGAAATAGACACCGGTATACTTTGACGGAGATTGTAAGGTCCACACATTAAAATATTAGAGTTTTTATTATTAGTTTTAATACAAAAACATTGCGCGTTGGGACTAGAACAATGTAGTATTAAAAAAATTAAAAATTATGTCCAGTAAATACAATTTTAAGGGAGTCCGTCCGTCATTTTTTAATTTTGTACTGAAATAAATGCGAAAATCAATGGCAAAAACAGAGCTAAAGAGTAAAGATAGAAAATATTTTTGATCTCTATGCTCTTTTGGTTCAATGCGAACGTTTCAAACTTTCATCGTTCCAAAGATGTTACGATCTAAAAATAGAATTCTCTGTTTATCTCTCTCATCTGCCAGCCGTTTGTCGTGCAACCCGCTCTCAAATGTTTGAATTTTTACAGCGGGTAGAACCCTCATCCATAGAGATTTAAACTCTTCCACTCGGCTATGCCTCATTCGTTGTCTCGCGAAATAATTTTTAAACTTATCTTGTCACGCTATGGAACCAGCTCGTTCCAGCGAATCGCTTGTTTCTATGAGATGTTTCATCTGTGTACTTTATAATCTTTGGTATAACCTAATGCTATTAATATAACTACCACAACTATGAAATACCACAGCAATTTTCGGCAATCTTGTAATACAAGATGGTCTAAAGAATGTTATGACTCCTATTTAAGGATGTAGTCTCATGTGTGACTTTGAAAAAATCGATTTTTTTGTTTTTGACATATTTCGAAAATACTGTTTATTGAAAATGTACTTTTGAAGTTTCAAATAAAAATATCAAATAATGACAGAGATACAGCCCATAATCGAGAGCGCACCTACACCGAATAGTATGAGTTACTCGGTAGCGTCTAAACCTTAAACGCGTTTTTCTCGGAACGACATTTTTGGTGCGGCGCAGGTGATTCACAAAATTCTATGCTACCGATCTAGCTGAAATTTGGATATGTCGTTCTAAAAAGTAACACCCCTGTCCCGTACTAGAATCATTAATTTAAAATAATTTTTTTTTAATTTGTTTGAATTTTTTTTTTTGTGAGGCGCCATTTTGTTGTTTATTGATGAAAATATTTCATTCTAGTACGGGACAGAGCCATAAGCTTACAAAAGAATGATCTATTCTAATTTTTTGTTTCGGATGACTCCAGCAGTCGAAATTACCTGCGCCAGGGACCTACTACTATTTTTATATGCATACTTTGGCATGCTATAAAGTGTATTAAGCTACACAAGAATAAATTAAACAAAATATTTTCTAATAGTTTATGATAAACTATTATGATAAACGGTTAGTCGGTTATGATAAACCGACTATATCCTATAACTGCCATATAACTGATTGATCGGAATTTGTGGCTATTTTTTTGGTGTTTTTAAAGTTATAGAGTTCGGATTTTGAATGAATGCTATTTGGCAAAATAATAAGATGTACCAAATATCATAAGGATCGAAAAAATACATCCAATATCTGCCATATAACTGAACAATCGGAAATAACACTTCCTTGCGTGTTTTTGAAGACAGATAGTTTGAACTTCTTACAGATTTTATTTTTATACCCTTGCAGAGGGTATTATAATTTTGGTCAAAAGTGTGCAACGCAGTGAAGGAGACATCTCCGACCCTATAAAGTATATATATTCTTAATCAGGAACACCTCCTGAGTTGATATGAGCATGTCCGTCTGTCCGTCTGTCTGTCAGTCTGTCTGTTTCTACGCGAACTAGTCTCTCAGTTTTAAAGCTATCGTCTTGAAACTTTGCACACACCCTTCTTTCCTTTGCACGCAGTATATAAGTCGGAACGGCCCGGATCGGCCGACAATATCCTATAGCTGCCATATAACTGATTGATCGGAAATGGTATAACTTTAGTGTTTTTAGAGTTTAAATTTTACATGAGAGCTATTTTTGGCAAAATATTTCGACGTGCCAAATTTCGTAAGGATCGGCCGACTATATCCTATAGCTGCCATATAACTGATTATATGCATCCCTTCAAGTCCTAGTCATAGGACTCCGTTAGAATGGAACATCCGTTAGAATCAGCCAACAGGGTATGCCACAGTCTGGGCTACCGGTACCGACTAATGCTGCAGTTTTCGTACCTGCGAAACATACAACGATTTGTTTCTCGGCCTTCCCCTGATACTACAGAAATTGATATCTCGGATTATATAAAATCCAAAAAAACCGGTATAAAGGTGGAGGACATTACTAAATATAAATATTTTCGCGGGTCGAAAGCGATACCGATAGTTTAGCTTAGTATTTTCTTATCGTTTGGTATGGTGTCCCTATGGAGTAGTCGGGCACAATAATGTTAAGTTGGCGGGTGTGGTGGTTAAACTCCGGTTTTATTTTAAGTTTGAATTATTATTGAGTATTAAGAATAAAATATACGTTTAAACCAGAGGTCGGCACGGCCCTATCTCGGGGGCATAGGAAATTTCTCTGCCCGAGCTCTGCCACACACACACACATTATAAATGCGTGAAACGTCATGCTCACAGCCTACTTTCGGCTATTGGTTACTAACACTAATGCGGTAAAATCATATCAATGTATTGGGGTGCCGACCACTGGTTTAAACGTTTACAACTCGACAGTATTGTTAATGTGGCGTGTGCATGTATTGTAGGCACGAGCGACGACAGAAGCTTTTATTCGCAGTCAGGTGGCGCTAATGCGCTAATGCCTCTGGCATTGGGCTGTTAGATAGAGGGTTGCAGGAACACGCTTGATTGTGAGTTACCCGACCGGAGTGATTGGATTGGCATACTGGTGACTGGCGTTTGTGGCTTGGCAATTGGCGGCAATTTTGACAGCGTTGCCGCAACACGCCGTAAGCGTAGGATACCGCTTGAAGCAGCTCTAAGTGATCACCCGACCCGATGGATTCGTGCCTTAGCGAAAGGGTAGCATTTGTGGCGCGGACAGTGCAAAGTTTAAAGCATCACCGACTTCTTCATGAAGCAAGCAATGAAGGCTTCAGGAGTCCAACACATCGAGAAGGAAATTGGAGAAGCGTTAATCGGGCCCAACGGGCAGTTGGACTGAGGGAAGGCGATCGAGTAAATGAAGAAGCATCGCCATCTGTGGATGCTTAGGCGACGCCAAAGAAAGAAAGAAAAACTTTCTATCTTCAAAAACACGAAAGTTGGATCATTTCTAATCGTTCAGTTATATGGCAGCTATAAGATAGTCGGCCAATATGACCAAATAATCAGTCTAACTGTATCTATTACGTACACCACCAAAGCCACTGAAACCATTGTTCGATGCTAGTGATCTCGATACCATCTGTTTAGTCGTAACTCGTTTAAAAAATAATATGTGAGGGAAATACGTAAAACTCGCAACTTGGACTACTTAGCTATGAGACGGGGCATAGCAAGCTACGAGAAAATAAAATAACCCCCATGAATGAAGAGAAGGAGCAGAGAGAAACTAGTAATAAATAAACTTTGGTTGAATTCGGTCGATGCGTTTCTACTGGGACCAAAGTTGCTGGCCTGAAACTGGCATTTTCGCCGATTGCCACTTTGGAGCAAACATTGGCGCCGCCGGGTGGACTCAGAAGGACGTATCATCGTATATAGCAGATCAGCTAAACGTACATCCGCAATCTCAGTTTGGGCTTGTACTCGACACGCCGCTGGAATTCATCGTTTATATAGCAGATCAGCTTTACATATTGTGGGAGTCTAAACCTCCGGTGATCTCTGAGAGCGAGAGAGCGACCCATTATGACTCTCAATAAGGCCATACTTTGACTCTTGTCAATTCATGTAATCTAATCTTATTCTTACAGCCGGAGTGAACAGACCACCGCGTATAAATATATATTTGAATATAATTAACAATTGTTTCTATTATTGGTATGGTTACCGGGTAATACATTGGCGACGAGGTAAATAATACTTAATAATGAAACTAAAAGGAAATAAAATATAAATAGGAAAAAAAAAAAAATTAACGCAAAAAAAAAAATATTTGCAATTTTCAATTGCACTATCCTTTTGGCACGCCGTTCGTCATGTAGACATAGAACTGGCGTTGACACACCGGCATACATACATACATATACGTGTATGCATATTGCACACGATACATGTATGTACATGTGCATGCAATTTGAAATAAATAAAACAAGAAAATGTGCGAAAGCGAGAGATTATCTGACAAAGATCAGAGGCAGTTAGGCCCGAACTAAGCTGACAAAGGTCAGAGACAGTAATAATAATAATTATAATAAAAAAAAAAGAAAAGGAGTTATCTGAAAAGGAGTTTTCAGAGGCAGTTAGCCATACATGTATGTACATACATATGTACTAAGCTGACAAAGGTCAGGGACAGTAAGACTGACAAAAGTCAGAGAGAAAAAAAAAAACATACATATGTTTAGTAAAGTAGGTACAGTTAGATACGAACTAACTGGAGTCAGTGACAGAATGAAGCGAAACTCAGTTTCATTAAATAAATTATATATATATATATACATATGTGTATAGAGATATCCAAATTTTCACAGATGAACGCGGAATTACCCAGTAAACCATTCTTGTGCGAAAGCATTGACAAAGCACTGCTTCGTTTGGAATGGGAGAAATGGCTGAGAGCATTTAAGATCTATGCTGAATCAGAGGAGATCACTGCGTGCAAGCAAAAGAGGACCAAACTACTCCATTTAGGTGGAATACAGCTGCAATCAGTAGCGTATTCATTACCAGATGCTGTAATCGATTTCGACGAAGAGGAACAAAATGATGTATTTCAGGTGTTGGTGGACAAATTGACAGCGTTCTTCTCACCCAAACAAAACTCGTCGTTCGAAAGACACATGTTCAAAAGTTTGATTCCATCTGGCGACGAAAGTTTTGCCAAATTTGTTTTGCGCCTAAGACAACAAATTAAGAGGTGCGATTTTGGATCAACGAAAGCTGACATCGAAGAGATTTCTCTTAAAGATAAGGTAATCGACGCTTGGGCATCAGGAGATTCAAAAAGGAAATTATTAGAAAAAGAACATTCACTGGATGAAATACTCGAGGCATGCTAAGTTGACGAAGAAATAAGAAAAGAATCAGCAATGATGACAAAGGGTACAGAGGAGCCGGTAAACAGAGTCGTGACAAGTAAACCGAAAGGAAATAGACGGAACTTCGAATGCGAGAGATGTGGACGTACTGGCCACAAAGATGACTGTCCTACTTGTCCAGCTCGACAGTCGAAATGTAATCGGTGCGGTCGGCTGGGCCATTTTGGAAGGAAGTGCAGGACGAATTTAAAAAGACAGAACTCTCAATGGAGATCTACTAATCCAGGTGAAACGGGCTCCTACACTAAAAAGCCGAAAACTGAGAATTGTTTCAAAATAAATTGTGATGAGCAAGAAGAATGCCTCAAATGCAAAGTCGGGGGGGCAGACATATCTCTGATCATTGATTCGGGGTCTCGCTATAATCTCATCTGCCAATACGACTGGTCCACTCTAAAAAGGAATAAAGCCACAGTGTTCAATGTTCGTCCTAACTCACAGAACCAGTTCAAAGGATATGCTTCGGACCTAATTTTAAATGTAATTTGCGTATTTGAGGCACCAATTTCTGTCGGTAAAGAGGCTGAAATGATTGCCTCCATTGAAAAAGGACAACAGTCATTGCTTTGACGAGAAACTACAATTAAGTTGGATGTGCTACGGCTGGGTCTGCAGATAAATCATATTGAGGAGGTATCGGTTTTTCCGAAGTGGAAGGGCGACAGTGTCAAGTTGGCAATAAATCAGGACATAAAACCAGTACAACAGCCCATGCGAAGGATACCAATTGCATTAGAAGGAAAGGTGCGTGAAAAGATTCAGGATGCTCTAAAGCGTGATATTATTGAACCTGTAAATGGCCCAAGTGCCTGGATCTCACCAATGGTTTTAGTTTTCAAAGAAAATGGAGACATTCGACTATGCCTGGATATGCGGCGAGCAAATCAAGCCATTTTAAGGGAAAACTATCCTTTACCGACGTTTGAAGCGTTCATGACTCAACTCAGGGATGCTAGATACTTCTCCAGGTTAGATCTCAAGGATGCATACCACCAACTCGAGCTACATGAACAAAGCCGAGCAATAACAACGTTTATAACTCCGTTAGGATTATTTCGTTACAAGCGATTAATGTTTGGAGTCAACTCGGCACCAGAGATTTTCCAAAGGAGGCTTGAGCAACTATTGTCGGGTTCCTCAAATGTCCTAAATTACATAGATGACATCATTGTTTTTGGAAAAACTGAGGACGAGCACGATGAAGCATTGAAAAGAGTTCGGGGCATTCTAAAAGAAAACAACGCAGTATTAAATGAAAAGAAATGTGTCTACAAAGCTTCTAAATTACATTTTTTGGGTCACATTTTATCGAATCATGGCATCGAGGCCGATCCGGAAAAAATTAACACCATCACATCTTTTCGGCCTCCAAAGAACAAGGAGGAGACTCGCAGTTTTTTGGGCCTTGTAACATATGAAGGAAAATTCATTCCAGAGTTAGCAAATAAAACTGACCCATTGCGACGACTGCTCAAAAAGGACGAGAAGTTCACCTGGGGTGCTACGGAACAGGATGCGTTTGATAAACTGAAATCGTGTCTGGCGAAAATTCCTAACTTGCAGTATTTCAATCCAAAGCACAAAACACAGTTAATTGCAGACGCCAGTCCGGTTGCATTGGGAGCTGTATTGCTGCAATTCCATGGAGACGATGAACCGAAAATAATATCTTTTGCTAGTCGCAGCCTGACAGATGTCGAAAAGCGCTATTCGCAGACCGAGAAGGAGAGCTTATCATTAGTTTGGGCAGTGGAAAAATTCTTCTATTATCTAGCTGGATTAGAGTTCGAACTAATAACCAATCATAAACCACTAGAAACCATTTTTAAACCATCTTCGAAGCCTCCAGCGAGAATCGAAAGATGGCTCCTCCGCCTCCAGGCTTTCAAATTCATTGTTAAATATAAAACCGGAAAGGAGAATATTGCGGATACTTTTTTTCGTCTATGCAAATTAAACCCAGGATATTGTTACGACATGAAAGGCGAACATAGCATTCTCCACGTAATCGAAAACGCGACTCCGTCGTCCGATCACTGAATTTGCAGAGAAAAGCATTAACGACGAGGAGATTGTAGATGCAATGTCGTGCCTGCAGGACGAATCGTGGAACGCTTCATCGTCAAACAGTCTGTTTCCGTTCAGACATGAGCTCTCACTTATTGGATCCATCATGATGCGAAGAACTCGCATAGTTATTCCAAAAGCGTTAAGACAGGCGATTCTAACGTTGGCACACGAAGGTCATCCGGGAGAGTCAGCGATGAAGCGACGATTAAGGTCCAAGGTATGGTGGCCGCAAATAGATCGAGACGCAAAGAAATTCGTCAAATCATGCAGTATTGTAGATTGTATAATGGTATCGCAAGCATTAAACCCCACTGCTATGAAACGAACCACATTTCCAGAAGGACCGTGGATTTTTGTGGCTAAAGACCTTTTGGGACCGTTACCTAACAACGAGCACATCCTAGTTTTTATCGACTACTATTCAAGATACATGGAATATAAATTTCTAAAATAGATCTCATCAACGTCATTGATCAGTACCATGAAAGAAATTTTCACCAGATTAGGCTACCCTAAAAAGCTGAAAACTGACAACGGAAGACAATATGTGAGTGCAGAATTTAAGGAATATTGTAAGCAATGCGGAATCGAGCAAGTAACATCGCCACCTTATTGGCCTCAAGCCAATGGGGAAGTTGAGAATATGAATCGATCGTTAGTAAAAAGGCTAAAAATTGCATACACCAACAAGAAAAATTTCAAGGAAGAAATACAATCATTTGTTATGATGTATAATGTGACTCCCCATGGAACCACAGGGTCTGCACCAACGGAATTAATGTTCAATCGAGTAATAAGGGACAAGATTCCGGGGGTGCAGGATTTAATGGGAGAATACAGTGACTCAGTAGAAAGAGCCCGTGATTTAGTAAACAAACAGAAAGGCAAAGAATATGCCGACAAGAGGAGAGGAGCCAAAGAAATTAATGTTGAAGTGGGAGACAAGGTTTTTCTTAAAAACGTAATCTTTCCCCACAAGCTTACACCAAATTTTGACACCACCGAATACGTCGTACAAGGAAGAGAGGGAGACATTATAAGAATAACAGGCGGGGGAAAAACTTTAACAAGGAATGTGAGCCATGTGAAAAAGATTCCACAAACACAACCTCCAGCTGAGACCGAAGATCACTCTCCACCCTCCCGAAGCACAGGTGACGTTCTGCAGCCTTTAAATTTCAGGACACTGGATGAATCAAAACAGAGGGAATCGACGTCTGAGACGACATCGGCACCCGGAGAAGGATTGAAGCTGAAGCTCATCAATAAAGGAGGGATGTGGGAGTCTGTACCTCCGGTGATCTCTGAGAGCGAGAGAGCGACCCATTATGACTCTCAATAAGGCCATACTTTGACTCTTGTCAATTCTTGTAATCTAATCTTATTCTTACAGCCGGAGTGAACAGACCACCGCGCATAAATATATATTTGAATATAATTAACAATTGTTTCGATTATTGGTATGGTTACCGGGTAATACACATATATACATTCACCGTGGAATCTCAGTTTGGGCTTATACTGGACACGCCGCTGGATTTCGCCAATCGCTGAGTAACAAATTGATATCATTTCAGTAAATGAATATTAGGCAAGACGTAAGTTTTGAGTCAAACACATGTCACGCTTTCAGTTGGTTCTTTAGTTGCTTGGTGCCGTTCTTTCTCTCTTCACATAACATACCACACACCAGAACACACATACAACAAAAAAAAACAGTTTCCTGATCAGAGGGAGCTTTGAAAATCACTGCATCACCTTAATTGCGCTTAGCCCGAGTTTTGTGAATTCGAATTGTCCAATTTGTCTCTCTGCTGCAGAGTAACGGCTCACGCGTGCACTTGAGCTCACATGCAATTAGGGTACAGTTATAACAAAGTGACAAAGTTAAAATAAGTTAAAATCAATCAATAACCTATCGCAACACTAGATAGCTGTACTTCCTACTTGAGAATTCAAGTTCAATTAAATCAGTGGGTGGCAAAGAGTCACTTATATTGACATTTTAGCGTAAAGTTGCATCATGGCTCCGAAGCGACGTTTAAGTCGTCAGCAAAGTTCAAGTGTACATGATGTCAATGATAGCAACAATCATGCTAATTCATTACTCTCGCGTCTTGAAAGTATTAAGGGTGACATAGACCGCATGGGAGAGTTTATGCAACAACAAATCGTATCCATTCGAGGCAGCGAATTAGAGTGCAGATTAGACACTTTAAACAATTACATAAATCGTGCATTTAACCTTCAAGAGGAAATTGTGTCCATTAATCCGGTATTATCCTCGCGAGCGGCCCCCTCAAATCGGGTGTACGACAATCAGTGCACTGATGTGTTTAATTTTTTTTGATTGTATATCACGCAAAAAATTATATCATTTTATATGTATATTTGATTGTATATCATATATATTGTATATATATGATAGATACTGTCACAGCTATCTACGAATCCTTGCTTTCACTAGGCAGTGACAAGGTAATAGGAAATGCAATGCTCATACACATCGTCATGACCAAAGTGGACGCAAAAACTAAGTCTAGATGGGAAGAGAGCTTAGACTTTCAAAACATCCCCCTTTGGCAGGATTGCCAAGATGCACTCAATAAACGCTACCAACATTTAGCAGCAGATGAAGCTACGTTAAGCACGCAAAAGTCTCGCAAACTGGGGCGGCCAAATTCTTTAAAGACCTTTAATAAAACTTCCTTGTCTGTTGCCAATACCACTCGAACCCAGGATCCAAAATGCTATTATTGAAAAGCTGTGGATTACTACATTCACGCGTGCAGTTCGCTTGTGGCATTCATTCAAACCACATCATTCACTGCTTCATAGATACAGCTCCGACTCTCCGATAGCTCCGAGCTAGCTTCCACTCAAGAGCCGATTGTGACACAACCTTTGACCATCTCTGCCGTCCACCACGTGATGACAGCCGACTCAAATCAGATTGTATTAGCTACAGCCCTTGTTAACATTACAGGTAGCAATGGTCAAATGCATATTGCTCGTGTGCTTTTAGATTCCGGGTCACAGGTAAACTTAATAACAGAGGAGTTATCCAAAATTCTAAAATTTAAGCGTGATCGAAAAGACACAAACCTTCTTGGAATAGGTCAATCAGCTGTATCAGCTCGCCATGTAGTTCAAGCTATACACTCCCGAACACAGGCATTTCAATTGGAAACTGAACTTATTGTTCTGAAGTCAATATCATCGTCCCAACCAGAGAGGGCAGTTCAAGTGTTAGACTGGAACCTCCCTGACAACATAAAATTAGCTGATCCACTGTTCCACAAACCTCAGAAAATTGACATATTGCTTGGTGCTGACGTATTTTTCGAGTTGTTAAAGGAAGGGAAATTTAAGCAGGAAACATATGGTCCAGTCCTACAAAATCCCGTTTTTGGATGGATCGTATCAGATCGTACCATAAGTCATCAAAAACAAATTTCAAACAGGCTACCTCAATGTTGAGGGTGGTTTAAGATCATTGCAGTGTAGACTTGTTGATTCGAAAATTCTGGGAAATAGAAAGTCTCCCGAGCATTGCACAGAATAAACTTTACACTCCGGAGCAAATTATGTGCGAAAAGGCATTCATCGAGAGTATTGTTCGGTTACCCTCCGGTCGACTTCAAGTTTCATTGCCATTTAAGTCCAGCCCTACTTGTCTCGGCTCGTCGTTTGAAATCGCAAAAAGGCGGTTCTTAGCACTAGAAAGGAGGATGTCCAATAACCCAGAAATAAATTCCATGTACGTTGCCTTTATGAAGGAGTACATTTCCTAAGGCAACATGACGTTGGTCAATGATGAAATTCCGAGTGAGCCTCATTTCTTCATTCCTTATCAATGTGTGCTCAGACCGCAAATTTCAAGCACTAAACTTAGAGTAGTTTTTGATGCATCGAGTAAGATAAGCTTTCAAGTGTCATTGAACGAATTGCTGATGATCGGACCAACTATACAGCCGTGTCTATCCGCTACATTGCTAAGGTTTCGTTTTCGCAAATACGCTTTTACAGCAGATATCGTCAAAATCTATAGACACGTCGAAATAACTGAATCCCATCGTAATTTTCAGCTAATAGTATGGAGACAGTATAAGGATGAAAAATTACAAGTCTATCGCTTGAATACCATTACATACGGCACGGCCTGCGCACCGTTCTTAGCTATCCGCTGCCTCAAGTACCTCAGTGAGATATATTCAGTTTCTCCTTAGTGTTATCAAATAGCTTCTATGTTGACGATCTTTTGTCAGGCGCGGATACAATCGAAGAACTTACGTCGATGCGAAACGAAGTAGTTGAAATTTTAGGCTCGGCCGAGCTTGTTCTTTCGAAGTGGGCAACTAACTGTGAGCAGCTAAAAAATTTTCTAATATATCAGTCTACAGATGTATCTGTTGGGGAGCACGAAGATACAAAGGCGTTAGGCCTTGTTTGGAACCCAAAACATGACATCTTTAAGTTTTCTTCGCGAGAGATGTGTACAACCCATGCGCCAACAAAAAGATCTATGTTGTCCCTTACTGCTCGCCGTTTTGATCCTCTCGGGCTTATCTGTCCTGTTGTCACAAAGGCCGAAATTCTTATACAACAGATTTGGCTTCTTAAGATAGAGTGGGATGATCCAATTCCTGAAAGCCTTCAGCAGAAATGGCAATCGATCACAATTGATTTGGAAGAGTTGGATATATTGACAATTCCAAGGCATGTAGGAACGAAAAAAAATACCGTATGTACGAAATAAATACATGACTTTGCGGATGCCTCAACTGAGGCATACGGATGTTGCCTGTACATCCGTGTCGAACATTCACATGGTGTGGAAGTTAAATTGCTTACTGCAAAATCAAGAGTGGCCCCTCTGAAAACAAAGTCGGTACCACGACTGGAGCTTTGCGCGGCGCTCTTGCTAGCCAACTTGTGGGAAGAAGTTCGTCCACTGATCCACTCTCCAGTTGAACGAGTTGTAATGTGGTCCGACTCAGAAATCGTCTTTTATTGGCTGCAAACACATCCTTCAAAACTAAAAACCTTTGTTGCCAACCGCGTCAGTAAGATTCAAGAGATGACCTCATCTAGCCTCAACTAGCCGTTGGCGCCATGTACCCACTGACAGCAATCCAGCAGACTTTCCATCAATTCCATCAAAGGCTTTGGCCTCAAAATAAAAAAATTCAGCAAATCAAAACTTACGAAGAGTTAGAGATTCGGAATATAACTACTAGCCACGTTACAACACAACTCAAGCCGAATCCGATAAAAAAATTGTCGAAAATTCATCTTCATTTCTTAAAGTAATGCGCATTGTTGCGTACTTCCTACGATTCGTTAACGCAACAAAATCTCGCTCGTGGTCTTCACTTAATCCTTCTTATCCTTCCTTAAGCTTCTTAAGGCTCATACTTGCTAGGCGCGAATGTAGCGCAGTCGTACGACAATGTGTACATTGCTTTCGATACAAGCCAAAATTAGCTTCACAAATAATGGGTAACTTACCAGCCGACCGTTTGATAGGAACAAGGCCGTTTGCAATTAGTAGAGTTGACTTATTTGGGCCGATTCGAGTATCGCTAGGAATTCGTGGCAAGCCTCCAATCAAGATATATGTATCGATATTCATTTGCTTCCTGTCAAAAGCCGTTCATCTTGAACTTGTAAAAGATCTCACCGCTAATACATATCCGCTGTGCTTATCTAGATTTGTCGGACATGATCATACGTATCATACATGACCTAATGAGCAAATTGGAAACCCATAAGGATGCAATGACAGCATTTGGAGCACCTCGTCGATTCGAATTTATCTTCATCCCTCCCAGAGCCCCACATTTTGGAGGGCTGTGGGAGGCGGCCGTTAAATCGGCTAAGCCCTTGTTTCTCCGAGGTGTGGGTAACGCGTTACTAAAAGAAGACGAGCTCCAGACGGTGATCGTAGAAGTTGAAGCAGTGCTGAATTCGCTGCCGTTATCGTTATCGCTGACGGCTCAAGCCCAAACGGTGGTGAAGCTATAACCCCTGGGCACCTCCTTCGGGACCAGCTTGGCGACCTTGCCTCCAGCAACCGTTCAGGCAAATCTGGAACCGAATTTATCGTTTCTTCAGCGCTGGCATCTGGTGTCTGCGATAAAACAACGCTTTTGGCAGGATTGGTCATGAGACTACTTGTAGAGCTTACAACAACGCGTGAAATGGAATAAGGAGTCGCCAAATTTAACTGCTGGAACCGTTGTCGCAATTCAGGAGAATAATCTGCCACCTCAGACATGGCTTTTGGACGTCATCACTGAAACGATTACAGGTGCTGATGGAAGGGTCCGAGTGGCCATCGTAAAAACTAAAAATGGAATCTACAAACGTGCTGTCCATCGACTAGCACCATTTTCTGAAGCCCTTCGGCTATTAAACGCGGCCGATGTTTAGTCGTAACTTGTTTATAAAAATAATATGTGAGGGAAATACGTAGAACTCGCAACTTGGGCTACTTAGCTATGAGACGGGGCATAGCAAGCTACGAGCAAAAAAAATAACCCCCAACGAGCCCGAGCTGCAAGATATCTACGTGTGTTCCTCACGCCCATGCTTATGAGAAATATTTGAATTGTACGGCCTAAAGATATTATAGCTCTGTTAAGTACTCGTTCTTGTCACTCGCTGCGTCGCAGTTTCGAATGAAAGAAGAGAAGGAGCAAATAGAAACTAGTAATAAATGAACTTCGATTGAATTCGGTTGATGCGTTTCTACTGGGACCATAGTTGCTGGCTTGAAACAGGCATTTTCGCAGTTTGCCATTTGGAGCAAACAAGGGTCATGTAGCGCATATGTCGAACTACAACGGCTAAGGAACAGAGGACTAAAGTTTCGAGTCCTTCTACTAGGAATGTTAAATTTTATACGTGTTAGTAAATTCTGGCTATCTACATCCCCGTTAATAAGGTTATGCAGAAAAACTACACCGAGCATTGTCCTACGATTTGTTAAGCTGGGTAAGTTTATAAGTAAAAGTCTACTACTCAAGAATGGAAGCTGAAGATTTGCATCCTAGTATAGACCTTTAAGTGCGAATATTAAATTCTTTTGTACGGATTCTATGCGGTCCTTATGTACTCCATATTGGGGACTCCAGACACATGAACCGTACTCCAGTATCGGACGGACCAAAGAAATAAATAATGTTTTGGTTAAGTATGGGTCATTAAATTCTTTTGACCACCTTTTAATAAAACCAAGGACTCCTTTAGCTTTATTAACCATTAAGGAAATATGGTCGGAAAATTTAAGTTTCATGTCTAATAGGACGCCAAGATTATTGACCTGGGTTAATTTCTCTAAGGCAATCCCAGTAATCGAATACGTAGCTTGTAGAGGGAAAGAACGATAAAAAGACATATGCTTGCATTTTGATTTGTTAAATATTAGATCATTAGCTAAACACCATTTTTGAAAGTTATCAAGGTCAGACTGAAGACTGCATTGGGCAGAGATTGATTTGTACTGAAGACAAAGCTTTACATCATCTGCATACATAAGAACTAGAGAGTTCGTTAAAGCAGGGGGCAAGTCGTTTATAAAAAGCGTAAATAATAACGGGCCAAGATGACTTCCTTGAGGGACGCCAGATGTAGCACGGACCAGACGGGACTGTATGTTTTTAAATAAGGCTCTTTGTGTCCTTCCATCAAAGTAGCTGGAGATCCACGTTAAGAGGTCTATATTAAAACCCAGCATATTCAGTTTACTCAACAAGAATGAGTGATTAACTGAATCAAATGCTTTGTTGAAGTCTGTGTAAATTACCTCGGTTTGATATCCCTTACAAAATCCATGTATGACAAAGAATGTCAACTCCAGTAAATTTGTAGTGGTGGAGCGACGCTTAATAAAGCCATGCTGACAGGGAGAGTTAATCGAAGAGCAAAGGTGTTGCAAATGAGGGGTAATTAATTTTTCAATTAACTTTGGAATTGCCGAGCATCGGACCTTTTCCCTTTTTTATGTAAAGAAATTATGTAAGAAATTATAAAACTGCTTTGGATCTTGAGTAAATTGTATCCGGCAGCGGCGAATATAATTCCTGTAACATTCAGCGTTACGCACGGTAAAATTTTACCGAGCTAGTAGATATCTTGAAAAATTTATACTACTGCAGGTTTTTTTATATTTAAGTAAAGCTTATTTTTAGTATTTTTTAGGTTAGTGAGGCACCTTATAAACCAAGGAGGATGTATTTGCACATATTTCCATGGCACACATGAGTCAAAAAATTACAATAAGTACAATAAGTACAAAGTACAATAAACATTTTCTAATGCCAGAATTCTAAATTGTAATGCATGCCAGAATATCGGACCAGTCATATGTATCGATAAGGCTATTAAGTTTATGAAAATCAGCATTACGAAAACAGCGAATCTTATTTACCATGCGTGGATACATCTGATCGATACCAGGAATGGTTTCGATTGATACCTCCAGCATGGGGTGATAAGGATTCTCAGGGGTTGAGAGGGGAAAAGCTCTGGAGAGAGCGGTACCATCGGGATCAGATACAAAACATAAGTCTAAAGGACGATCTAGCGAATTTCTAAAATGATAAATTTGCCCTAGGGACAGCCAAACATGCCCGCGGTGAAGTCATGGTGAGTGATAAGAGATAAAGACGGTGAGTTATCGATGTTGGACCACTTTATGGTAATTCTGGGATATTAAAGGCGCCCACAGCTACGAGCTGGTCACGATCAGTCATAAGGTTAAAAACGGATTGAATAGCGGACAAATGCTGCAATATGTGGGCGGTTCAGACGAAGGCGGTATATATGAACATGTAATGTATAAGGATTTCGCGGACAAAATGATTTTAATGCAAATAAGCTCAATGTCACCAAACTCTTGTGATTTCACCTCTTCAGAAGCAAGAGTGGAGTCCACCGAAATGAGGACTCCACCCCCCCCCCCCTCGCTGAGAACGATCCCTTCTAAAAGTGGTGTACTTACTTGGAAAAACTTCGGAGGCTTTAACCAAGTTTCTGTAAAGGCTATAATATGGGATGCAAAGAAAGAACTATCAGAATATAGTTTGGGGAGTTTGCTACATAGCCCCCTATTATTCTGATAGGTAAGTGTTAATGACGATTCTAGTTTTTTGGGTTAGTGGACGAAGAAGAGGTGGAAGGTTGGTCAGTAGCTCTAATATGTGGAAGTTTCACCCCCACTTGTTTTAAAACTTTTTTCTTTATAGTACTAGGCTGATTTTCTTGGAGAAAATATTCTCTGGCCAAAAACTGGGTGAATAAATCGTCTTGAACATCAGCACAGGCACACGAATCTTGAAAAAAGACGTGCGCCTTAAATAATTATATTTTATTTTCGCTAAGTCCTCTACCTTTATATCGGCTTTAGTTTTTGCTTTGATATAAGCCGAGATATCAATCTCTGAAGAATCAGGGGCAAGCCGAAAAACCAATATATGTTTCGATGGAGAAATCACCTAAGGTTTCACCTATGGTATCATTTAAAGGGATACCACGGAGCACATATCGGATAATTGCTCATTTTTCTTGAGAAATTCGGACGGCGAATTGTTCTCAGTTTTAGCTCTTGGGGGGCTAAAGATATGAGCGGCTGCGTTATTGACGGCTGAGCAGGCTGAGGTGGATCACAAACAGCGGATTTCTTACGCTTAGGGGACTCAGTTAGCAGCTGAAGGCCGCTAAGCTGAGTGTCAAGCGCACAGAGCTGGTCATTGATTTTACGAAAACCAGTGATCAACTCTTTAAATCCATTCTTAGTCTGTCGACAATTTTCACAACAATAACGTAAACCAGACCTACGGGGCAGAAAACCAGAAACTGAGGCAGTGAACCCGGCACACTTGGCGTGTACGACGTTTTCACATAGCCAGCAATGGATGGTAGGCTGGAATGAGGACAAGAATTGTCTTGTTACAAGACTTCATAGAACAGACCAGTTTAAATAAACAACACATAAATAATATATAAAAAGTTTAAAAACACTATACCTTGAACCGCTGTGCCAAATAGGAGGCCGAAGCAGGAGCTGCACTTTAGTTCATATACTTTAGGCCCAGCAATGTGACAGTTTATGCTGACACTTGCAACCGGTTCGGATTTCATAGGTATATTTATCGCTTGAATAAATAACTGTTCACAGATTGTTCAATGATTCTTTGATCAAAAAGTCTGAGAGCAACCGTTTACTTTGTTCATATAGAAATTTTGCTCTTGCTCAAATGACGGGCATTATTTTCTGTTCCCTATTGCTCTGTTCTTTCCAGGACCTTTTGATTTTGTGAAACGATTCAAAAAGTCTTTTTTGTATTTATGTGTGCATGTCAAAGTTAGTGGGTCTTGTTTCATTTGGATATTCAGAGAAAATAATTAAAACGACAATGGGTAGGGAAATAACCAAAATTAGAACGACGATATATACAATTTTTATATAAATGTATGGCTAAAATCGGCAAACTTGAGTGCGCCTGCATGTCTTGGCCATCCTGGCTAGTCAAGTACATAGGTACAGCTTTACAATTTATTCTAAGCCAACGTAGGAGTTCAATAAATACTCAAAACCCATACTATTTATTGTTAGGCTGAACTTTTAATAAATATAATAAAAAAAAAAATTATTTAAAAAAAAAATTACTTTTCATTCAAAAAACAAGAAAGGAAAGCTAACTTCCGGCGGAGCCGAAGTTGATATACCCTTGCAGTTAAAACCGGATAAATATCGCAAACATCGGATATAGTTGGCTGATCCTTATGATTACATCATAATAAAACCAATTAATTAAAATAAAAAATCTAAAAAAAAGTCCCAAGCTTCTATCTTCAAAAATACGAAAGTTGATATTTTTACCAAATAACGTTTCCGATCGTTCAATTATATGGCAGCTATAGGATATAGTCGGCCGATCCTATGAAATTTGGTAGGTTGGATCCACTGACCAAAAATAGAAACTGTACTAAGTTTCAGCTTTCTATCTTCAAAAACACGAAATTGGTTCATTTTCGATCGTTACATTATATGGCAGCTATAAGATATAGTAGGCCAATCCTTGTGAAATTTGGCATGTCTTATAATTTTGCCAAATTATCCTTATGAAATAGTTCTCCTGAAAAGTTTGAACTCTTTAACTTTAAAAACATTAAAGTTGTACCATTTCCGATCAATCAGTAATATGGCAGCTACAGGAAGCTTTGCTTTGCTTTGCTACTGCGTGCAAAGGAAAGAAGGGTGTGTGCAAAGTTTCAAGTCGATAGCTTGAAAACTGAGAGACTAGTTCGCGTAGAAACGGACAGACAGACAGACGGACATGCTCATATCAACTCAGGAGGTGATCCTGATCAAGAATAGATATACTTTATAGGGTCGGAGATGTCTCCTTCACTGCGTTGCACACTTTTGGACAAAATTATAACACCCTCTGCAAGGGTATAATTAAACACTGTACTGTGCATGTAACTTTCATTAACTTTTTCACTTAAAGGTCTAAACTGTGATGTAAAATTCACCTTCCATCTTATAGTAATAGACTCTTGCTAATAAACTTACCAAGTTTAACCAATTGCAGGACAATGCAGGGTGTACTTTTCCTACATAACCTAATTAATGGGGATGTAGATAGCCATAATTTACTAACACGACTAAATTTAACGGACTGAAGTCCTTAGCCATTGTAGTTCAAAATATGTACAGTAAGACCCTTTTAGGGTCTTATGTTCGAACTACAATGGTCTCTACTCTACAACATCTCAACAATTTACAACAACAATTTGAAATATAGATTTTTAAATTTCCTTACTAACTCCTCCTAGCCTAATAAATTAAAAATAGCTTAACATATACTAACAAATCCTCCTAACATATACTCTGGGCCTCTAAGCTTCATAATGAATACAGCAATGCTAGCTGATACTCTAATTGATGCACAAGTCATTTCTAAAATTCGGAAAGACCGAAAAAAAAAATCGCCAAACTTAAATGTGCTTGCACATGTAGTCTTGGCAATCCCGGCTACTCAAATATCTGTTGAGACAGCATTTTAAGTTTTACAATGTATTCTAAGCAAAAGACTATTATTAGGCTGAACTTTAAACATATATAATAGAAAATAAATGAATAAAAGAAATTTGTTTTTCATTCAAAAAGTTACACATTGTGCCACTGTGCCTCGAACAGAATTCAAAGTGTTGAAAAGACTTTTTGAATTGACTTTTTAGGTCAATCCATAATCAGTGGCGGATTTAAGGAAAAAGGCCCAGTGGGCAAAATTTTTTCAGGGCCCCCCTGTCACCCCATAAACCCTCACACCATGGTAACTTGGTAAACATAATACATACATGTATGTATGTATGTATGCGATGTGAGCGATGTTCAGCAGGCGTGCATTTTACAAATATCTCCACGTAAAACACTCAGCCGAAAACCAAAATCTAAAGAAAGTAAGTCTCCTGCTCTGAGAGATAGTGATTGTCAAAATTTTTTCGGTGGTTCTCATAAACTGAACATAAGGAAAAAGGTTAACAGTTATTTGCGAGCTATGCTTGAGAACGTCGAGAAAAATAGCGCTACAGTACTCTCGCTGTTCAAAAGCTGTATTTCTGACGTTAATCGGTTCACTTGGTTCCGTGGTTCCTTCGGAAGCAAATTTGGTGTGCCGGGATAATATTGAAGCTTCCAGATGTGGGGTTATGCGAGTTACAAAGCGTTTTTCAAACACTTTAGACAAACAAGATAGAAGGCCTATTGGTCTGTACGATGTCGGAATTGTGTGGTCCTTTTAGGCTTCGGTATCATTATGATGGATTTCTACCACTTTTTTGGGAAATAGCCAAGAATAATTATCCCATTTAATAGTTTGCAGACGATCTTTATAGCGCATTTTGGATGTTCGATC
The DNA here is from genome assembly GCF_030179905.1 of Drosophila bipectinata. Lineage (NCBI taxonomy): Eukaryota > Metazoa > Arthropoda > Insecta > Diptera > Drosophilidae > Drosophila > Drosophila bipectinata. The sequence goes on along the minus strand of NC_091740.1, from coordinate 12,034,450 downwards.
AGCATCTTTGGCGTCAGTAGCTCACGCCTTTTTTGGTTTTAGCCTTTTTATGACATAATCGACTTTGTTCGGCCGAAATGAAGGTGCAGTTGGCTGAGTGGTAGCATCTGGCTGAATTACTGGCATTGTTGAGAAATATAATGCGTAGTTGATTTTTCTCAAAATAGTTTATTTGAGTGGACTGTATACAAGTTGCGTGTTCTCCGATTCACTGCTAAAGAATAACTAACTTATTTACTAAATTTCGGTCTAGTTACTTCCTTTGAGGAGTAGAGATTTTAGCTGCCGCAACGAGTACTTCGTCCAGGGCGCTCGTGGTGTAGTCGATGTCCGATTCCATTTTAAGCTCCGGGACGAGTTCTATGTGGGCACTGAACGAGTTCAATAGGGTGCAACGCAGTGAAGGAGACATTTCCGACCCTAAAATATTCCTGATCAGGATCACCTCTTGAGTTCATATGAGCATGTCCGTCTGTCTGTCTGTTTCTACGCAAACTAATCTCACAATTTTAAAGCAATGACCTTGAAACTTTGAACACACCCTTCGTATTTGGTAGAAATACCAACTTTGGTTTTTTTAAAGATAGAAGCTTGGGACTTTTTTCTTAATATTTTATTGTAATTAATTGGTTTTATTAAGATATTCTCATAAGGATCGGCCAACTATGCTGCAGTTTAATCGCAAGCATCGGTTATATCGTTGACGATGTCTTATATATCGTGTTTTTGTTTGGGTTTAAGATCTAAATGCTAGGTGTGATATGATTTCTGATTGCAGAGTCTGGTTTTGGGTTCTAAGTGGGGAGTGTGATTAAAGTGGTTAAGTGGTTCCTTTTTTATGATTAAGGCTTCGGATTGACTCTGCTTATTCGTAATTGGGTAATTTCTGTAATTTCTGTGTTTTATAATTTTTATTGTTTATATTATTTTAGATTGCAACGTAAGCCTTATTAGAAGTTGTGTATTAGCGGGTAGAGAGGGGGTAGTGATGTATAACTCCTCTAAAGCTAGTACTGAATTCTCCTGAATTATATTCACATTAATTTTAATATTTTTGTTTCTTAATTTTATGTATAAATAAAGTTTTATTGTTATAATAATCAAAGTAAACAAAATTAAAATACCGTAGATTACTTTTTTATGAAATTTTAGTTCTGTTATTTCTTCTAAATTTTCAAAGTTTTGTAGAGTAAATGTTCATAGTTAATAATGTTTTTGTATGACTGGTTCAGATAGTTTGTTGGATAGAATAATCTATCATAGAATTCTATCTGTTCGATTGAAAAGGTTTCTAACGATTTAGTTTATCGTTTTTTGCGTTACGTTGGTGTTTTTAGAGTAAGAGAGTTCAAATTTGACACGGGAGCTATTTTTGGCTAAAGCTTACGACATGCCAAATGTCATAAGGGTCGGTCGACTATATCCTGCCATAGAACTGAACGATCGAAAATGGTATAACTATGGTGCTTTTAGAGTTATTAAAAAAATTCAAATTTTACATGATAGATATTTTTTCAAGTTATAAAATTCAAATTTTACATGAGAGATATTTTTGGCGAAATAATACGACATGCCAGATTTCATAAGAAAATAACCCAACTTTCGTGTTTTTGAATATAGAAAGCTGGAACTTGGTACAGATTATATTTTTGGTCAGTTGATCCGACCTACCAAATTTCATAACGATCGGCTTCTACCAGCTTTTTATCTTCAAAAACACGAAAGTTGGGTCATTTCCGATCGTTCAGTTATATGGCAGCTATAGGATATAGTTGGCCGATCCTTACCAATTTTGGCATATCGTTATATTTTGCTCTCATTTGCTCAAAAATAGCTCTCACCCAAAATTTGAACTCTCTAACTTTAAAAACACCAAAGTTATACCATTTCCGATCAATCAGTTATGTGGCAGCTATGGATATAGTCGGCCGATCCGGGCCGTTCCGACTTATATATTGCGTGCAAAGGAAAGAAGGGTGTGTGCAAAGTTTCAAGACGCTAGCTTTAAAACTGAGAGACTAGTTCGCGTAGAAACGGACAGACATACGGACAGATGGACATGCTCATATCAACTCAGGAGGTGATCCTGATCAAGCAGATAAATACTTTTTAGGGTCGGAGATGTCTCCTTCACTGCGTTGCACACTTTTGGACAAAATTATAATTCCCTCTGCAAGGGTATAAAAACTAATGGAGATATTTAATTGGGAATAGACTCGATAGAAAGCTACATGCCTCTATTTTAAAAGTAAAGTTATTGCATTAAAATATTCCATTCCAATTCGCAGATTTATGGATTTTGCTTAAGCAAGCCAAAACCGACTTCCATTTCGCGTACGTTCGCGACCTCATGTTTTTTGCTAATATTATGAAAATAAAAAATCCATTAGAACCATAATTTAAACTAAGAAAAGAACTCACCAAATGCTATCGGAAACAAAAAAAAAAGTATCAGAAAAGGTTTTTTTCTTTGATTTTTTGGCACTAATTGCGTACGAACGTACGTTCGCGACCCCAGGAAATGCCCATATGTTAAAAAAAATCCATGCATTTTTATATATCCCCCCCTTGTTTGGTCATTGAGATATTTCAATGCCGGTAAATAAAAAATCAACATGTATTTAGTTTTAAACATTAGAAAAGTCTTTATTTTGCCGTATATGAAATTGCGATTATACAACGGAAAGCCAATTTAGGGTGCGAGCGCAAATCGATAACGAATGAGAGTGCGCCCGCCTTATATAATAGGCTCAGCGTATGCTCGCTAGCTTGACATACCGAATTATATAAAGCCGAGCGGCCGAAAAGGAGTCGGCTTGCGATCAACAATGTGTACATTATTAATTAATAAAACGTAACTGTTGTTTGCTGCCTGACCCGACGCCCATACTACCAAATTTCACTTTTATTATTTATTTTTATTTAATTTACTTTTAAATTACTATTATTTACTATTTTATTATTCTTACTACTTTTTTGATATTTGACACATGAATAAAAAATAATGTTTTAACTAATTAGAGTCTATTTTATCCCTTATGAATGAAAATATTATTTAAATGAATCGCTAATAATTTTAAACTGAACCAGCTGATGTTTCTTCAGTCCTAAGTGTTTAAAAGGGATCATCAGAGCCATGCTTTAGAGGAGATGATAAAAGGTAGGGTAGGGCTCCTAGCAAACACAGTGCTTCGTAAACTTTCTTACTTCCTTTTTCGTTGAATCTCCATTATCTGTCTAGAATTGTTCCTTTTTTAATATGCCAGAAAAAAAGAGCTCTTTAAAAATGTTCACATTTCTTTTAAACCTAGCTATTATTTTTTTAATCTCCATTTCATATTAAGGTATTAACATTCATTTTGACTGATACATAGTTAGACAGCCCCAAAAATTGATTGCTGGGTTGAGAGTTCATAGCGTCGCAGGCGGGATCCGATGGAAGCGCGAGTCAACTTCTGAGCGAGGAAATTTGGGTGCGAAGACAGTTTTTCTTTAAAAGACACTTTTTGCTTCAGGATGGACAGGATGCCCAGATCCCGGTGGATGTTTGCGTTGCGAACATACCAAGGTGTCCCAGTGATACTTCTCAAGATCAAGGTGGACGCCAAGGTACGTTACTTCGATGCCTTAAGTTATCTGCATACCCTTTAGTAAAAACGGAGGGCAAGTTTGTCTTTAAAGAGTAAACTTTACATGTTTACACTTTTGTTCGTTTATTTTAATGCGCCAGTCGGACAGCCACCTTTCCACTACTCTAAGATGAGAAGCGAGTTTGGTTGTGCCAGTCGGACAGCCACCTTTCCACTACTCTAAGATGAGAAGCGAGTTTGGTTGTTGTTTGTTGGGTATGTTTTGCGAGGTATGTTTTTGTCACCGCAAAATCAATAAGGTCTGGAAGCTTGCATGGGCCTGTTAGTCAGTATGGGACTCTGGGACTTCCAGGGAAAACAGAGTCCAGTTTATTTCTCACATTTACAATTTCATGGTACATTTGCCTTCCCTTGGGAGTCACTAGACGTAATTCACAATCATACTTTTTTGGACGGTAAGCATCATAGTTTCCGTTTTGCTATGTGGCTGTTCTAGGGCCTATTGAACGCTTTGTGAGTCTGAATTGGATTTTCCAATCCAGACCGTAGAGCATCGGCATAGAATAAGCCGTTTGTGGTGTTTAGGGGAACTTATGACGTCTGGCGTAGTTTTTGACGCAATGTACGAATTTGTGAATTTTATTGCGCGTTTCGGTCGCTTGACTCTTCAACTCCTTCAGCTCTGGAGAGCGTTGTCCCCTATTGACTACACAGACAGCCCGAAGTGTGCAGTATGACCTAGTGTGTCCATATGAAGCCCTTTCTTTAAGATTCCTTTTACTACGACTTGTAGGCCCTTACTGCTTTTCAGCTGGTACGTGTAATAGTTTTTCCAAGCATTGTCCAGATATTTGGACACGATTCGGAAGTGCTCTTCAGTCTTGGTTTGCACCTTTGTGTTATGGATGTTCCCTTTGATAAGCGGGACAACATAAAAGTTGTCACCGTTCCCGATCAACGCGATTCAAATTCGGTTGACCAGAGCACTCGAGCTATTCTCCCTGATATATGTAGATTGGAGGGGGCTTGGGTTTTTTTGTGGTGTCTTGGGCTGGTTGGTTTTCTTCAACATCCGCCAGTAGGGAAAATTTTTTTTTTAGGCTTGCGCTCAATTTGGATGTAGCGATCCATTCCAGTCTGTGTGGCCGGGGCCGCTTTGACACTTTCCGAAATGGTTGTTTTTGTACTCGCTGTAGTCGTTGACGTCGCGGTATTTTGAATTATGTGGTTGTGGTTGCAGAAATTGTAGCACTGCTTGTTGTTGGTGCAACATTTTTTTCCGTCATTGGAGGGGGAGTTTTACACTAAAAACTCCATGACGTGGATGTCGGAGTGAGCAGAGCGGGAGAGCAGGACCGTGCCCTTTGGCTTTCAGCGGTCAGTAGAGCCGCGTTGTTCTTAATCGCCGATTTTTCCATTTCAGTATCGTGGGTTGAAAGGTAAGAGTAGAAGCCGTTTCTTCGGTTCACTTAACATCTTCGCTCGTTTTTTTGATCGTTGCTCAATGACTTCATTGCGTGGCACCCATTTATTTAAAACAAGCAAATAACAACTGTTATATAAAGCTTGTCTATTGCTTTTCATAAATTGTGGTTCAGTGTCTTTTCGTCTAATCTGGGTTACCCCAGATTTTTTGTTTGGTTAGTCCGTTTTATTATTAAAAAAATATTATGTTGCAGTTTTCCCGGAGCTCGGGCAAAGCACGTCCCTTCAGTTCGGTACTTGAAGCATACGCATAAATAACATGTTTTATTTATTTTTGAGCTTGAGCTATTGAGCAGTCAAACGTTCAGTGAATCTGATCACATTTGAGCGAAAAAAAACGCCTTGTCTCTGACTTAGACCCTTTTAATTCAAAACAAGAAAGGAAAGCTAACTTCGGGCGGAGCCGAAGTTTATATACCCTTGCAGTTAAAACCGGATATGTATCGCAAACATCGGATATAGTTGGCCGATCCTTATGATTACATCATAATAAAACCAATTAACTAAAATAAAAAATCTAAAAAAAGTCCCAAACTTCTATCTTCAAAAATACGAAAATTGCTATTTCTACCAAAAACCATTTCCGATCGTTCAGTTATATGGCAGCTATAGGATATAGTCAGTCGATCCTTATGAAATTTGGCATGTCGTAATGGTTTGTCAAAAATAGCTCTCGTGTCAAATTTAAACTCCCTAACTCTTAAAACACTAAAGTTATACCATTTCCGATCAATCAGTTACATGGCAGCTATAGGATATAGTCGGCCGATCCGGGCCGTTCCGACTTATATACTGCGTGCAAAAGAAAGAAGGGTGTGTGCAAAGTTTCAAGACGATAGCTTTAAAACTGCGAGACTAGTTCGCGTAGAAACGGACAGACAGACAGACGGACAGACAGACGGACAGACGGACATGCTCATCTCAACTCAGGAGGTGATCCTGATCAAGAATATATATACTTTATAGGGTCGGAGATGTCTCCTTCACTGCGTTGCACACTTTTGGACAAAATTACAATACCCTCTGCAAGGGTATAAACAGAATCAAAAGGTTGGTTTCTGACTAATTGTTCAAAGGGTCCATAAATTAGACTTACTGATGAAAGACTTTTGACAAGTTAACCGTAAGTTAAAAATTCGCCCATTCTTAATTCTTATTTTCGCATTCTTAAAAAATTACAAAGTAGCGGGATTCATGATCGCTTAGTTATTTGGACGATTTAGGGTATAGTCTTTAAATAAAATAAAGGTATAGTCTTTAAATAAATAAAATAAGGTTACACCAAAAATAAATAATCCAAAGAAAAGTATATTGAACTTAAGTCATATTCGTACACAATTTTTTTCAGAACGACATCTGCACTAACACACGTGGAAGCTATAAATGTACTACTGTTAATTGCCCCAATGGATACTCCATTGATTCTGAACAGAAAAAGTAAGTCCAATATTTTTAATTTAGTACATTACTTAATTTTATTTAATCTTCTTTTAGCTAACAATCATTTTTCTAATCCTAAAACTCAATTTTTAACTAAATTCGGAACTAGTGTTTAACTTTGGATCATTCGGCTGATACGTAAAAGCGGAAGTCACTGTCTCCATAGTCTCCTAGATTTTAGGACATAGTATTTTCTCGAATCTAAAGGGTTGAGATCCGAAGAAAGCTTTTCTGTTGTTTCCTTGTTTATTTTTATTCAATCATACCACGGTGCCATTGTGATTATTCTCACGCTTTAATTTGCAAAGAAAAAAAATATATATTGTGTGCAAACCAAATAAAAATGTGTGTAAAGTTTTGAGTCGATAGCATCAAAATTAAAAGACAAGTTTGCGTATTATATTATTGAACCTCAATGCTTATCTTAACTCGGCAGGTGATTCTAATTAAACACAAAAAAGCAAAGCTAACTTCGGGCGGAGCCGAAGTTGATATACCCTTGCAGTTAAAACCGGATATATATCGCAAACATCGGATATAGTTGTATAACATTACAATTTTGTATTATAGTATAGTATTACCCAATTTATTATAACACAAAATTTAAAACAAGTCCCAAACATCTATCTTTAACAATACCAAAGTTGGTATTTCTTCCAAAAACCATTCCCGATCGTTCAGTTATATGACAGCTATAGGATATAGTCGGCCGATCCTAATGAAATTTCGTAGGTTGGATCAACTGACCAAAAATATAATCTATAAGTTCCAGCTTTCTATCTTCAAAAACACGAAAGTTGGGTCATTTCCGATCGTTCAGTTATATGGCAGCTATAAGATATAGTCGGCCGATCCTTATGAAATTTGGTAGGTTGGATCAACTGACCAAAAATATAATCTGTTCTAAATTCCAGCTTTATATCTTCTAAAACACGGAAGTTGGGTCATTTCCGATCGTTCAGTTATATGGCAGCTATAGGATATAGTCGGCCGATCTTTATGAAATCTGGCATGTCGTAATGTTTTGCCAAAAATAGCTGTAATGTCAAATTTGAACTCTTTAACTCTAAAAACACCAAAGTTATACCATTTCCGATCATTCAGTTATATGTCAGCTATAGGATATAGTCGGCCGATCCGTTACGACTTATATACTGCGTGCAAAGGAGAGAAGGGTGTGTGCAAAGTTTCAAGACGCTAGCTTTAAAACTGAGAGACTAGTTCGCGTAGAAACAGACAGACAGACAGACGGAAAGACGGACAGATGGACAGTTTTTTATATGAGTGCTACTTTTGGCAAAATAATACGACATGCCAAATTTTATAAGGATCGGCCGACTATATCCTATAGCTGCCATATAACTGAACGATCGAAATTGACCCAACTTTCGTGTTTTTGAAGATAGAAAGCTCAAACTTAGTAACTATTCTATTATTGGTCTGTTAATCCAACCTACCAACTTTCATTAGAATCGGCCGACTATACCCTATAGCTGCCATATAACTGAACGATCGGAAATAGTATTTGGTAGAAATATCAACTTTCGTATTTAAGAAGATAGGAGCTTGGGACTTTTTTTAAAATTTTTTATTGTAATTTATTGGTTTTATTATGATGTAATCATAAGAGAATCGGCCAACTATATCCGATGTTTGCGATATATATCCGGTTTTAACTGCAAGGGTATATCAACTTCGGCTCCGCCCTAAGTTAGCTCTCCTTTCTTGTTTTATTTGATTTATTTTTATACCCTTGCAGATGGTATTATAATTTTGTCCAACGTTTTTGACGTTTTTGTCCATTTTTGTTTTTGACTGATGTGCAACGCAGTGAAAGAGACATCTCCGACCCTATAAAGTATTATATATATATTCTATATCAGGATTACCTCCTGAGTTGATATGAGCATGTCCGTCTGTCTGTCTGTTTCTACGCGAACTAGTCTCTCAGTTTTAAAGCTATCGACTTGAAACTTTGCACACACCCTTCTTTCCTTTGCACGCAGTATATAAGTCGGAACGACCGGGATCGGCCGACTATATTCTATAGCTGCCATATAACTGATTGATCGGAAATGGTATTTGGTAGAAATATCAACTTTCGTATATTTGAAGATAGAAGCTTGGGACTTGTTTTTGGGACTTGATTGAGACCTCCAGCGTGGTGTGATATGAATCCTCTGGGGTTGAAAGGGGAAATGCTCTGGAGATAGTGGTACCTTTAGAATCAGATACAACGTTCAAGTCTTTAAGTCGACTTAACGAATTTCTAACATGGTTGATTTGACCTAGGGACATGTCTAACATGCCCGCGGTGCAGTCATGGTGAGTGATAAGTGATAAAGATGGTAAATATATTGAAGTCACCCACAGCACAGCTACCAGAAAGTTCACGATCAATCATTAGGTTAAAAACTTATTGAATAGGGGATAAATGATGCCATTATGTGGGCGGCTCGGACGAAAGCGGTATATAAGAACATGTAATGTATAGAGATTTAGCGGACAAAACAATTTTAATGCAAATAAATTCTATGTGCCCAAACTCTTGTGATTTCACCTCTTGAGAAGCAAGTTGGGAGTCAACCGAAATGAGAACTCCACCTTCCCTCCGCAGGATCGATCACATCTCTGAAGGGGTGTACTTGCTTGGCTTTAACCAAGTTTCTGTAAAGTCTGTGTAACGGGTAACGGTGTGTGTTGAGAAGGACCCGTCCTTGCTTGGGCACGCTATAGTGTCCGGCTCTTGCTCGTCGGCTTAGGGGGTGGTGGTCTTGCTTCGGACGGATCGAACAGGTTACATATCGGATTCAATATGGCGGACGAATTTTTGAACAATTTTTGGATTTTCATGAAACTGGGTACTTAGGGGTTTTTGGGGTCGCTGATTACGAATCTAAAGTCAGATTTCCCAAATTCAATATGGCGGATTCAATATGGCGGACGAATTTTCAAAAAAGAAAATCCACGAATTTTTTGAAAATTCGTCCGCCATATTGAATTTTGAAAATCTAACTTCAAATTCGTAATCAGCGACCCCAAAAACCCCTGGGTACCCAGTTTCATAAAAATCCAATAAATTAAAAATAAAGTCGCATACCTCCAAAAATGTAAAACTTTTTTTGAGGTTAGGAAGAAACGTACACGTGCAGGACCGAAACGGACTTCAGATTCGTGTTCAGCGGTCCAAAATACATGGGGATAGGGTACTCTGATCTCCCAACCCGGACACTTTTTTTTTTTTGTGTGGCTGTGTAATTAATACTAGGAAATATTTAACTGAATGTATATAAAGAATTCACAAAATTAGGTTTCAGTTTCTCTCAACCTCTTCAAGCTGAGCTTAAAACAAAAAATATATAAAAAATTGTTTTATAAGCTGGGAATAATTCAAAAATTTGTTTACGTTAAGTTGTTCTCCACACATAAGTTTTAGTTTATGACATGCAAAGAAAGTCGCATTCTTTATTTTAGTTTCTTTTTACTCACGACGAGGGAATTTTCATAATTTTTGCAGAGTTTTAGATCTTTAGTTCTATTTTATACTTTCGTTCTTACAAAGGTATAGGTGAATTTTGGAGAGTGTAAAATATTAGTAAAATGCAAAAAAAATGACCCACGATGTTTACTCCAGATCCAGCGTAGAAAGATCGATCTTCCGAGAGCTGAAAGCTGTAATTGACTCAAAAGCGGTCATCTCCGAATTAGGTGGTAAAAGAAATTCTATCGTAGATGGCGCGGGAGACTTGCTTTAGCATGTAAAAGCTTTAAGCTTATATGTGCATATACGTACACGGAGAAAAATTAAACTCGGATATAATTTAAAACTATCAAATTATATACTTAATTAAAATTGAAAATCATATTACAACATGATATGACTCGCTGCTAAACAAATCTTGCAAAACTAAAATCAATTAATATTTATTTTTAATTTTTCTACACTTAGGACAATTTTCTTTAGGTTTGATTTGTGTGATCCCATATTTTAGAATCTTAGAATTTTGAAAGATTTTGGTGAAAAAGGTACGAGCCGGTGAAACTGGCCAGGGAGCGAACGGTGTACGACGACTGCAGGAAGGTATTTCCCTTGGTGGTATGGTTTTGTCCAGTTCATTATGAATTCAACATTTTTGGTCACGACATGGCCAAAGCTCGCGAAGATCGACGTACGATAATAAAACTTATTATTAGTTCCTGATTACTGAACAGCTCATCCTTCAAAATACTGCTCCCTCTTTGATTCCCATTAAATTTAATTCGGGATTAAGGGCAAGAACTGGGGTTCCTGCCCCTTCAAAATATGGCTGATGTGGGTTGGTTGGCAGATCGTTTCCGGTGAAGACTTCTTTCATTAGTATATAATTCCAATTGTGGTTAATATTTAAAAAAATACGAGTTTAATAATGATTTTAAATCGGTAGAGACTCGACTGTCATTTACGACTGCGCACACCATGAAAGAGCTCGAACCGGGTCGCACCAAAGCTTTTAAAGGCAACTGCAGCGGAAATAACCCTGGTCTAAACTATCCTCCATATTTCAGAACCACCCGATAATCTTTCCTGATTATTACTCGGGTAACTAGGGTAGTCTAAATAGCTTAACCGGTAACACCTAGTTTTTCTGGCGCCACCTATTGCACATTTCTGCCTGCCAAAGTACTAAAGTGTGATCTGTCCACTCTGAAGAACGGTTTCCTCGACCATTCTAATTAACGGCCAATTGAACCAGATAATGCAGTCATCTTTTCATTAATGTTGTACTTATGGACTTATCATTTTCTAGAATTTTTGTTCATCCCGCTTTCTTCTCCTTTTTTTTTTTTTTTTTTGTTTTGAAAAGTCTCCTTAGACCACCGCTACAGCTATAATGTGGGATGTAAAGAATGAACTATCAGAATATAGTTAAGGGAGTTTGCAACGTTGCCCCCTAGTATTCTGATAGGTAATTGTAAATAACGATATTAGTTTTTTGGATTGGTGGACGAAGAAGAGGTGGAAGGCTGGACTGTGGTCCGATATGGGGAAGTTTCACTGCCACTGGTTTTAAAATTTTTTTAGTACTCGACTAATATTCTTGGACGAAAATGCTCTCTGGCCAAAAAGTGGGTGAACAAATCGTCTTGAACATCAGCGCTGGCACCCGAATTTTGAAAGAAGACGTGTGCCTTATATAAGAATATTTAAATTTATGAATTTCCTCAACCTTTGTCCCCAACCAGGAAATGTCGGTAAATTGCTCATTTGTACTGAGAAATTCGGACGGTGAATTGTTCTTAGTTCTAGCCTTTGGAGTGGCCAGAGATATGTGCGGCTGCTTTAATGTCGGCTGAGGAGGCTGGGGCGGATCACAAATACCGGATTTCTTACGCTCAGGTGACTCATTTAGCAGCTGAAGCCGCAAAGTTGTGGATTTTGCCTTGATTTTGACAATAACTTTGGTCTTGCTTTAACATACCTACATACGTCAGTTAGAATGAGAATGACCATATGTCCCTTCATACCGAACTTGTAGCACAACGCATCGCGAAACTGGCACTTTTCTCTTGAGTGAGAATAACCACAGCCAGAGCACGGATTTAAATGCGTTTTTGTTTGATTTTGTCAAACAAAAGCCTTTACCAAGCCTTTACAAAGATTTTGAAAAATTTTATTGAAGTTAAAATAATAAAACACCGCACCACGAAAAAAGATTTTTTATAAGTATAAATATTTATACACCGCCCCACGAAAGGAAGTAAGCTTTTTGCTTCCAATCTGCACTGACCGAATATGCGTAAAAATTTTGCGAAAATTGTTCGAGATATGACTCCCAGGATTGTAGATCTTTCTCAAATACGTTAAACGGAAGACATATAGATTCATCCGCGCGTACCGATAAGCTCAAACCTGCTGCGGCATTTTTTATTAACATTTCTTGCATCCATTTACGTTGCTGCTCCAATATAGTCGTTGTAAATCCCTGCTGTTGAGCAAGGACTGTTTATAATAAGCTAGTATCTGTCGGCATCTTCATGAATATCAACGACTACGTGACACGATTTTCTTTTTTCTTCGTTAATGATGTGAGGCTATAAACTAATCTTTATTAAGTGTGTATAAATCAATGGGCGGCAAACCTCTTATTTTCCATAGCACGCGTGCATAGGGTAGGAAATTCTGCCGCAGCGCTGCCGGAACACTGACAGTGTGAACACTTTCAAATTTTTTTAGAAGCTCTCTCACTTGCTCTCATTTTGACTCATTTGACAGCCCAAACTTAAAAATCCAAATTTTTCCACTGAGAAAAATATTTTTTAGAAATTGGGTTGTTAAAAGTTTTCCTCATAGAACATATAGATAGGGACGCGTAGTTTTTCATTTGTTTAAGAGCTTGTGCTAGCAAATCTTTCTTTATAATACAATACCATTTCCATTCCAAATGCTCTTTCCATCTTTTGAATTAACGAAAAATGAAATAACAAAACTAAGTTTTTTTCGCTCAGTGAATGCTCTGCTCTTATTGTTTTTCACTTCTATGCATACACTCAAATTTTAAACATGTGTGTTCACACGAATTTACAGAGTTGCCCATAATGTTAGAGAATACAAAAGTGTTAGTTAGTACAAAAGTGGAGAGTTAGGGTTTTTTTTTTAAATAGATTTATATAACAGTAAGTATCACAAAATGATCTTCTCTGTCTTCAGAGATATTCTTGATCAAGTCGTTGATATTTCCAGAAAAAACCAAATTTGGTCATGTTGTCTATCGAGCAATCCAAAACAACACAACAAACTCCTCCTTTCTTGAGTTGAATCTATGGACTTTTTTTAGGTTTATCTGGAGACGATTCTTTAAATTACCGTTATCTTATCTTAAATTACCGTTATCGTTCTGACTTATTTTTTTCGTGCAAGATAACAAGGGATAACAGAGAGACAAACATGCTTATATGGACTCAGGAAATAATGCTGATCAAGAATATATATACTTTACAGAGTCTGGAATCTACAGAGTCTACAGATACCAACCTCTTTGGTGTTAGCCCACCGTCAACAAAAAAAAATAACTTATCAACTACTAATAATAACTTACTATTATTATTCTTGGCCAAATGTGAAATTAAGTACCTAATAAATTGTTATACCATTGCAGAGCGTATTATAGTTTTGGCAACGAAGTAAAGGAGACATCTCCGACCCTATAAAGTATATATTCTTGATCAGTCTCATCTCCTGAGTTGATATATCATGTCCGTCTGTTCGTCGGTCCGTTTGTCTGTTTCTACGCGAACTAGTCCGTCAGTTTCGAAGCTTCCGACTTAATACTTTGCAGTCACCCTTGTTCTCTTTGCATGTAGTATATAAGTCGAAACGTCCGGGATTGGCGACTATATTCTAAAGCTGCCATATAACTGATTGATCGGAAATGGTATAACTTTGGTTTTTCTAGAGTTAGATACATTGAATTTTGCATGAGTGCTATTTTTGGTAAAATAATATGACTTACCAAATTTCTCAGGGATTGGCCGACTATATCCTATAGCTGCCATATAACTGAACGATTGGAAATGGTATTTGGTATAAAATAACAACTTTTGTATTTATGAAGATAGAAGCTTGGCACCTGTTGTAAGATTTTTTATTGTAAAAAATTGATTTTATTTATAATAGTCGGCCAACCGATAAGGATCGGCCAACTAATCTTTGAGGAAAACCAGATGTAACACAACGTTGAGAGATTCGTAATATGCTCGCCTATTGAACATCGCTCACTGAAAGATAAGATAGACCTTTGCACAGAGACCCTCATTAAAAGACATTAACCGAAAAAGTCAATTCAGCACATTGAATTGTGTTCGATGCACATTGGTACAATGTGTAACTTTTTGAAGGAAAAAATAATTTTTTCTGAATCATTTATTTTCTATTATATTTATTAAAAGTTCAGTCTAACAATAAAGAGTAAGGGCTTTGGGTATTTATTGAACTCCGTCGTTTGCTTAGAATAAATTGTTAAGCTGAAAATGCTCTCTCAACAGATACTTGAGTAGCCGGGATGGCCAATACTGCATGTGCAAGCGAACTAAAGTTTGGCGGCTTAGCCTTACATTCGTATAAAAATGTTTAATGGTAAACGATGATTCATTTTGTCAAAGTTCTAATTTTGTTTATTTCCCGTCCCATTTTCGCTTAAATTATTTTTTCTGAATATCCAAATGTCACAAAGGCAAGACCCACTAACTTTAACATACATACATGCAAAAAATTTTTTTTTAAATAGTCTCACATAGTCAAACGCTCCTTTAAAGAACAGAGCAAATGGCGACAGAAAATATTGCTCGTCATTTGAGCGAGAGATAAATTTGTATACGAACAACGCAAACAGTTGCTCTCAGACTTTTTGCTCAAAGACGCATTGAACAACACTTATTTTGAGACCTCAGCAATCGGTTAATAGTTATTTGCAAGCTATGCTTGTGGACCAATCAGTGCACCAGCTAGCATTCACCACAAAAATTAGAGGCCCAGCCAATGCACAGTGGCCGGATTGACCGATTTTTTTTGCATAAAATCCAAAAATGTCCCTACAGTACTGTAACTTGGCACAATTAATAATAAGATCAACACAAGGTTATAGCCAAAATTTGAATTCGATCTAACCACGCCCACACCTACCGCCCCCAATTCCATTAACTTAAACAAAACCCATGTACGCATAAATATTTTTAAAAGACATTTTATATATTTTATTTTTGTTTTTAATGTTATAACGTAATATTATTTGTAATAGTTACTTTATTTCTGCGTCCAATTCCAATGAAAAAGAATCATTTGAATCGGAGCTGGAGTCGCAATGTAGGGGCGCTCGGGAAACGAGTTATTACTCTAAATAGAAAAGTTAGAGAGATATCAAGGAATAATTACATATAAAATGTAAAATATATGTTTTTAAATTTGAAGGAGAGGAAAGTGAGATGATAGGGTAGAGACCATTGTAGTTCAAACATAAGATCCTAAAAGGGTGGTGTTGGGCATATGTCGAACTACAATACAAGGTTATGTAGAAAAACTACACCCAGAATTGTCCTTCGATTGGTTAAGCTTAATAAGTTTATTAGTAGGAGTCTACTACTATAAGATGGAAGATAAAGATTTGCATCCTAGTTAAAACCTCTAAGTGAAAATGTTAAGAAATTATTTTGTACGGATTCTATACGATCCGGATGTACTCCATATTGGGGACTCCATATACATAAACCATACTCCTGTATCGGACAGACTAATAAAATAAATAAACTTTTAGGTTTTTAGGGGTCGTCAAATTCTTTTGACCACCTATTAATAAAACCAAGGACACCTTAAGCCTTATTAACCATTGTGGAAATATGGTCGGCCGATATATGTGGAAAATTTGACCAAGATCCTTTACATGAGTTAAATTTTCTAAGGCAATCCCTTAGGGGAAATATGTAGCCTATTTTTTACTAAAAATCCAAATAAAAAAAATTCACCTTTACCACTTGATCGTATTCCTAAAAAAATGTAAAATATTTATAATAAATAATTATAACATAACAAGAAAGGAAAGCTAACTTCGGGCGAAGCCGATGTTGACATACCCTTTCAGTTAAAACCGGGTATATATCGCTAACATTGGATATAGTTGGCCGATCCTTATGAGAATATCATAATAAAACCAATTAATTACAATAAAATATCTAAATATCTTCAAAAACACGAAAGATGGGTCATTTCCGGCCGTTCCGACTTTTATACTGCGTGAAAAGGAAAGAAGGGTGTTCAAAGTTTCAAGTCGATAGCTTTAAAACTGAGAGACTAGTTCGCGTAGAAACAGACAGATGGACATGCTCTTATCAACTCAGGAGGTTATCCTGATAAAGAATATATATACTTTATAGGGTCGGAGATGTCTCCTACACTGTGTTTCACACTTTTGGACAAAATTATAATACCCTCTGCAAGGGTATAAAAAACAAGAAAGGGTAGAAAGAAAGCTAACTTCGGGCGGAGCCGAAGTTTATATACCCTTGCAGTTAAAACCGGATATATATTGCAAACATCGGATATAGTTGGCCGATCCTTATGGGAATATGAATATATAATCCAATTTATTACAATACAAAATCTAAAAAAAGTCCCAAACTTCTATCTTCAAACATACCAAAGTTGGTATTTCTATATGGGAGCTATAGGATTTAAACGGCCGATCCTTACGAAATTTGGCATGTCGTATTATTTTGCCAAAAATAGCGCTCATATTGAACTCTCATATTGTAATCATATTGCGCTCATATTGTAAAATTTGAACTCTCACTCTAAAAACACCGAAATTATACCATTTTCGATCAATCAGTTATAAGGCAGCTATAGGATATAGTCGGCCGATTCCGGTCGTTCCGACTTATATACTGCGTGCAAAAGAAAGAAGGATGTGTGCAAAGTTTCAAGTCGATAGCTTTAAAACTGAGAGACTAGTTTGCGTAGAAACAGACAGACGGACAGACAGACGGACAGACGGACATGCTCATATCAACTCAGGAGGTGATCCTGATCAAGAATATGTTACTTTATAGGGTCGGAGATGTCTCCTTCACTGCGTTGCACACTTTTGACCAAAATTATAATACCCTCTGCAAGGGTATAATAATATAATTTCTTTCATCATTACCCACCACCATTTTTTTTAGGGTAGCAAGCCCTAAAAGTTACACAAATTTTTTAAAATTAATTACAAATACTCAAAAGTTTTGTGCTGGCTTAGAAATAAAATAGCACGCACACACGCACCCATGTATGTGATTGTGTGACACGCATACATACATAGATCGATTGAAGCGCTGACCAATCTTCTTAATGGTACTCCTTTCAGAGACTCAAAAACAGCATTCAATGAAAATATTAGCATAAGCGGACCGTAATATGAGCGTAAGAAAGAGAGTAAGATGCTTTCTGGGGCCTGCTGTAAGGCTGTCAAGTAATGCTCGGGCCAATATGTGCACGGCATTTTTAGTTCGAACTCTTACGATCGACGTCACTAACGAAACCCTTTCTAGAGATGACGCATGCAAAACATGTGACGTAAAAGGGCCATCAGAATAAGGCGCTGGAGAGAATTTTCAGTCGGGGGTGGTAACGACAAGTTATTTTTCGGTCACAGTAAATCGGTAATTTGTTGTGCGAACTTTGTCAAATTTGACACCTAGTCGATTTACCCTTTGCAACCGTGACACCTTTTTAACACAGGGAGGCTGAATTAACAAACTACAGCAAGAAGAACAAACGGACTACACTGAACAAGATTATGGTTGGCAGCGGAGTAAGCCCTCGAACTTCCAGTTGCTTACTGAGCCCAGTTTTTTCTTGTTTTGGTTTGTTAGTTTCTTCAGCGGACAGGTTTGATACCTAGAATTTAATATTTGTTTCGAAATCGGATAGCGGAAATTTCTCATAATTCAATGATTCCTCCCATTTTTGTCTAGTCACAATGAGTGTTTTTTAATTTTTGTCTCAAAGGCATAGGAAATTTCGCTGCCCGAGCTCTGCCACACATACACAGTATAAATGTGTGAAACGTGTTAAAATCATATCAATGTATTGGGGTGCCGACCACTGGTCTAAATAAACAATGATGGAGCTTGCAATTTAAGTGCCATCTCTATGGACAACAATGACTCATAAATGGATGACACTGTGACGATGAGACCTCTCAATGACGATGAGACCTGAATAATTTGCGTATTTGGTTCGCAAAGATGTGATATCGTAAACTCTTTTAAACTAGCGATCGCTTTTTCATAATTACTCTTGGTGACTTAAAAAGCCTTGATAGTTCCTAAGGCTTCACCAGAGAGGCAAGAAATTAAATGATTAAATTTATCGGTAATATGATTATACAGTTACTTATACAGTTTTGAAACTCCGAATAGTTCCTACTGAATTTTGGCAATGCCAAACTGAGAAGTCGAGCACGAATTGGAGCTGCAGTCATTGCAGAAGCTGGAGGGAAGTCTTCAGCTCCAATGAGCACTTAATAAGGCACTTAATAATGCCATCAAGAAAAACCCCAGACGGTTTAAGAAACTGAGCTGGCTTCCAAACGTTCCGGCCAATGCTTTTTACTCGGACATTTTAACTTTTTTTTAAATCATCAAGGGTAGTGGAACTTAATTTCTGTTCATTGTTATAAATAAATAAATTTTGTTATCTATTTTATAAATTTATTTATTTTTTAATATACCATATATATATATTAAAAAATTTATTTAATTATACTTCTCCGAAATTGCTAAACATACAGTAATGAATAACATAAAGTAGTAGGTTCGCAGTAGTTTGTTCGCAAAAATCGTCCCCCATAATCGGAATCTACGAAGAATTCTAAGAAAATTTCACCATGAAACCATGTGTATAAAATGAATTCCCAGCTCGCACCGTGAAGCTTAAAGATTTCACTATGAGGTACATAAGGTATTTCGAGGTATTTAAGGCATTTAAGTGTATTTAAAAAAAAACATACGCATTTTCCAATTATGTTGGAGTCAATTCTTATTCATCTTTTTACAACAAATTTTATACTTTTTTTTTAAATTTATTCAACTTAAAATTTTTTTTTTATTTTGACAAAATGAGCCAAACTAGCCATGTACTGAGCCTCATATAAGAAAGTGGGAGCAATGCGTCTGTAACTTTTTAACGAAGTAAGTTAGCGGTCTGAAAATTGAAATATATGTATATTCAAAGGCATTTTGAGCAACTAAATAAAAGTAGGCGTGGCATGATAAAAGACGAAATTTAATTTTATTTTGTATTATAAAAATCATTTACTTTCCAACAAGTAGGTAGTTTTTGCATTTGCAATCAATTTTCACCAAATTTTTTAATTCGGTGGTATATGGCAGTAAACTTTTATTTAATTTTATTCAATCAACGCAATTTTTACCACAAAATCTGAGAGAAATTGTAAACAAAGCAATCCAAAACAACGCATTCTTCACCCATACAGAAAAAAATTTTGTTAATAATGCTTTTCGATGAAAGAAAAATTGTTCGCGAAAGTGCAATTAATAAAATAATTGCGAGAAAATATTGCGAGAAATTATATGACTCATCTAAACATAGATCTTATAAAAAGAATCGCATTAATTTCGATTGCACCTATTATATGCATTTAGTTGATTTGGATAATGACGACATCTTATTTGAACTTATAATTCAAACATAAGCAAACATCCCACACGATCACTTGTTGGAATACATAAATTCTGCTGAAATACCACTGCCAGATCCAGCAATTCCATCGCCACAGAATCGAGATGCTGTTATGTCATTGACTTTAGAAAGTCGTTCCAAAGTTCCTCAAATCGAGTCAAAGAAAGACTTGAGATTCTAATAAGATGACATTATATGACTTGGAGTCAACTAAATGCAAAAACTACCTACTTGTTGGAAAGCAAATAAACTTTATAATAAAAATTTAAATTAAATTCCGTCTTTTATTATTCCACGTCTACTTTTATTTATTTGCCTTTGAATATATACTTACTTCGTTAAAAAGTTAGAGACGCATTGCCCCTAATTTCTTATATAAGGCTCAGTACATGGCTAGTTTGGCTCATTTTGTCAAATTAAAAAAAAATTACAGGTTAAATAAATTTTAAATAAATTATAAAATTTGTTGTAAAAGATGAAAAGATGAACAATTGCCTCCAACATAATTGGAAAATGCGTAGGTTTTTTTAAAATACATTAAAATGCCTTAAATACCTCGAAATACCTTAGGTACCTCATAGTGAAATCTTTAAGCTTCCCGTCGCGAGCTAGGAATTCATTTTATACACATGGTTTTATGGTGAAATTTTTTTAGAATTCTTCGTCAATTTCGATTATGGGGGACGATTTTCAGGATTTTTTGGACAGGAACAAATTGACCCGCCCTAGTAAGTAGGCTTGGAGCGCAACGTATCGAACATTTATGTATGTGTCACATTCCCCTGGAACAGGACCCCGCCGGCAACTGATCTATAGTCAGCAATACCAAAAAAACGCAATGAGGCTAATTTTCAATTCTATGCCACGATCAATTCTACAGCCACGGGAGATAGAAGAGCACGAACATTAGGCGAACAAATCAAGGAAGATAATTAAAAAGCCACGTGTGAGCATGGCGCAATAACGTGAATCACAATCGCAAGAGGCACGAGCTGAACGTAATCAAGAAAGACAACTGCAAGGAAGAGTAGCGCACATATTCATAGTTGGAAGAAGAAGAATTGACAAACAACGCCAACAAGTTCATCAAGCATTGACATCAGGGTCATTTCTTCGACTAGCATTCCAGTACAAACCTGATGTTGAATATTCTACTCATTCTAAAATTATTATTGTACTTTAGAAAGGGAATGCCTGTATTGCCTGTTAATTTAATAATGAGCCAGTTGGGATGTGTTGCTCATCAGGAAAAGTAAAAATTTAAACACCACCTGAACCATTGCGCGGTTATCTTCTCGGTACAGATTCAAATTCTACCTTGTTTCTGAAGTCAATTCGTACATTCAATTCATGCTTCCAAATGACATCATTTTTCGCAACATAAATAGTTAACAATATTGCTGCAAACGGTCAACATTTCAATTTCACGTTTAAAATCAAAAGCCAAGTGTATCACAAAGTGGGCTCATTGCTGCCAATGCCGAACGAATCTTATAAATTTTTACAAATCTACTTTATGGGTAGCGAGGACTCCACAAGTGCACTCGCCAATCGTGTGGATGCACGATGCGACTACCATAATCTCATTCACCGTTTGCCAGGCGTCAACGAGCTTGACAATGTTAAGGGGACGTTATGAGCACGATGACTTATTGAAATTATTTAAATCACACATGCACAAACTACAAAGTGAAAATTATGCTATTGTTATCAATCCTGATAGAACACCACCTAAAGAGCATTGACGACGTTTCTGGGATCATGGTTGGCCGTACACTGACGTGACAAATTGTGATTCGAAGAAAAAATAATGATCTTCAGTTCATTAAGGGGTTATATACAGTTGTACCGCGCAAAAATATGGATTTTTATCGATTTTTTTTTGACACCATAGAAAATATTTATGAAAAATGTTTTACCGACGTTGTTTAGTACATGTTTCTAGGTACTTAATTAAATTTTTTCATAAAAAAATATTACATAACAAAAATGTTATAGCCGAATTTCCGAATCGTCTTTTTTCGATGGTGTCTTGCGGTGGACATGATTTCTCGAAAACGGTTCATCCGAAATCCAAAATTCAAAAAAGTTTAGTTAGTATATTGTATTGTCTAGATTAAAAAAAAAATGGCGACGTTTTTAACAAAAAATGTACTTTTTCAAGGTATAAGATTTTCGTTTTTTGTGCTTTAAAAAAGGAGAAAATCCCTCGTTCACGGACTAGCTAATATCATAATAAATAAGTGGTCAAAATTTGGTGTTGATCGGATTAGTAGTTTTTTAGTAATCGTGTCCACCGCAAAGGTAATTTCCCAAAAAAAAGATTCTGAGATAATCGCGTTTAAAGTTTCAAGTTTGTTCAAGTTTTATATGCAGATAGTGCGCTATAAATAGCTACAGCTTCGGTTCTAATGCTGCGATCGTTATGAATTTTTGTGAGAGTATTCCCAATAGATTTTTTCATATATCACAACTGTATATAACCCCTTAATGACACCCACCGTTTAGTAATTTAATCATTATTAAGAACACAATTAATGTATTACTAAAGAATAAAACTTCAATTAATTTGAGTATATATTATTACAGGAGCCAAAACAAATAAGAAGTTTAGCTCGAAGGTCTTTTATTCGTATTGTTTGATGATTAGACACGGCCAAGACAACATCATTTTACGTTATCGTGAGCTTTGTAAAAACTTTATGGTCGACATTTATGTGAAGATAGTGCGACTACGACACTTGCGACACTTGCGAGATTCTACTGCGTACATCCCTAACACTGCTGAAATTATTAACTCTGTTATCTTACCATCATCGTACTTGGGTAGTCCACGTCACACGCGAAGATACATACAAGATGCTATGACTTTCGTGCGTGTATATGAATGACCGTGTCTTTTCATTACGATCACATTTAATCCAAAGTGGCAAGGACATAACATGGGACATAAACATCTTAAATATTAGTTTATTCATTTGTTTTATAAATTATTATATATGGGCATTTCCTGGGGTCGCGAACGTACGTTCGTACGCAATTAGTGCCAATAAATACAATTTTTTTTTTTGTTTTGTTTACTTCTTTGTTTTTATAATTTTTTATTAAAATTTTTTTTTTTTAATAAAAAATTAAATTTAAAATTGATTTTTAAGTTTTAATTTAATTTAATTTCAATTGTCACTTCTTTTATCCATCTACAAATATTTATCAGTTTGTTAAAAAAAAAAATATTTTTTTTTTAAGTGATATTATTTTTTATACGTACGTCATACATTGGGTCGCCAACGTACGCCACTTTAAAATTCAATATAAAAAAATTTCTTGAAAAATTCGGGATTTTTTGTTAAATTTCAATAGTTTACACTAAAATGACTTAACACATAAAGTTTCATCCACCTGCTTTCACTTAATGAAAAGCAATTAATATAAAATTATGTTTTGGGTCGTAAACGTACGATTAGAACAAAGATACAAATCAATGTACAAATTACAGGTAATTGAACATTTTTTCGCTCTCTTTGAATTTTTCTCGTCTTATTAGATTGTTATTAAGAGATTTAGTACAAAAAGAGCAAACACATCATATGTTTTCCTTGAGAAATAAATACACATAAAAATGTCTTTAAAAGTAAAAGAAAAGGTGAAAATTACATTTTTTGACTTTTTGGGCTTTTTTTTTTTTTTTTTTAAAGCTGGGAGCATAATCCAATAGATTATGAAAATTTGGATATTTATTGATGAAAATACAAAAAAAGAATCGAGGAATATGGACATTTAATTTTTCGGTCCTGGTTGACAAACCGGAACAGCCGATATTTAAATAATATATTAAATTAAATTTTTGAAAAAATTATTTCTTTCACTGAAGCATAAAGCTACTTCAAATTTGTTTCACATGACTTCATCCTTCATAGCTTGGATTCTTGCACCGTACCGTTTGGTTGCCACGCGCTGAGTTGGACCTCTTTGCTTCTTTAGCTTATATTCATTTTCAGTGGCAGATCTCTTCGTCGAGTTAAGCTTTACCACCACAAATATTTTTTGCGACATAATGTATTGATATTGTATTCTAATACTTGCAGACCAGTACAGAGCACATTTTGAGTGTGGCAGTACTTTTATGTCAGTATACAATTCATAATAATAAATTGATAACTTTAAATGCAACTTGAACCTTGCGATTAAATAAACTTTAATTGTTTGCATTATTTATTTTAGTTCATCCTATAATGGTCAGAAAAAACAAATAAGAACAAAAAAAACATACGAGAGAACTGTAGCACATGCGAAACTCCATTTTCTCTGCTCCCTAGCAAAACAATGTTTTTATAAATCTGGCTTTTATAGAGTAATATTTAAACCCTACATGTGTCGATATAACAATAACAATATTTTGCTACAGTGTAGCTGCATAACTATAAAGTGCCTGTGGACACTGGACACTTACAAAGTGGCCTGTGGACATATTTTCCTCAGAGCCCCACTTATGGCAAGTGCCAATGTCAGCAAATTCCTATGTCTTGAAGTACATCCTTGCGAACCCTCTACTATCAGCCTTATACACGAGCATAGAAATATATGTACAAAGAGCTGTTGTATTAAGCAAAGCCGCGAGCCCTTTTACTGATAAAATCCTTTTTAATGGAACTTTCATCGAATAACGATCAGATCGACCGGATGACCAATACACAAAATAAACAACTAATTATTTTTTTTGTATAATAATTATCAATTATTACAGTTAATGATTCACCATCTTTATTTCGTTCCTTAGATTCCTTAGGTTACTTAGGTCTGCTGCTAAACCTGTATTTTTCTTTAGAGTCATATAAAATTACGCTTTTTAGAACGTTACAATGTACAATTACTTACTCAAGATACTTAGTAGCTCAGTCTAACCGTGGAACGTGGAATGTTGTAAGAGTTATACTCAGCCCTTCCGCATTGAGTTTACTTAGAATCCAGAGCAGTGAACGCTTTGTAAGCGTTAAACATTTAACTTTTTCTCTGCTGCTGACGTTTGAAAACACATCGGCGAATACCGATTAGGCAACCGCCGATCTCTTTGCAGATCTCTTTCTTTTTGCGATCTCTTTGTTTAAAACAACGTATAACCCTTAAAATGTTCCCTCTCAGCCTTACACTTATAATATATTAGCATCCAACCTTATTTTTTCCCATCTTTCCCGACTCCAAATAAGCCCGAGCTCCTTACAAAGCGCTTGAAGTGCCCTTTAATCCTCCTTGACTCCGCTCCTGCCGTTAATCCTGCTTTCCAGTATCACGCTGTCATCCTTCCATCCACGTTGCCTCTCCGAGGTCCGTTACGTTCCACGGTGTGTCTAGTTTTCCGCGATCCGTTTGGGCACGACGGCGCTCTGCTCACAACTCTGCTCACTGCATTGCAAACAAGGACAGTACCGTGAAGAAATGTGAAAACTGCGGAGGCAACTATAGCTATATAGATATAGAGGATGTGTGGTGCACAAGGAATTAAAGTGTCGCATGCGACAAGCGACCGAAACGCGCAATTAAAATCCACAGAATGTGTACATTGCGTCAAAAGCTGCGCCAGACGTCTTCTTCGCCAAGGCTGCGAGGTCCTCATTAGGTCCCTTAAGCACCACCAACGGCTTCTTCTATGCCGATGCTCTACGATCTGGATTGGAAGATCCAATTCGGACCAACTCAAAAAGCGTTGAATAGGCCCCAGAACAGCCACATAGCCAAATGGAAACTATGATGCTTACCCCCCAACAAAGTATGATTGAGTTTATGTTATTCATGATAACGACAGCACAACAGTTCTAATAATCTAGGCAAACTCTATGAATATCAATGTGGAACGACAATTGCGTCTCGCGGCATCTCACTAGAATTGTCACAATTCTTAAACGAAAAACATATTGAAGTTATGCTCCTGGTGGAAACGCATCTTACAAGCAAAAATAAATTTTAAATAAGCGGCTATTCCATCTACCGTACAGATTATCCAGATGGGAAAACCTACGGCGGAAACAGAGTCTTCTAATCTTCTAATCGCATCAAACACCATTTGCACAAAAGGCTTGCCACAAACTTCTTGCAGGCCACATCGATACAAATTCCGTTAAGTAACAGAAGCCTTCCAATCGCTGCAGTTTACTGCCCTCCTCGCTTCTCAATCTCGGAAGGACAATTTATGGACTTCTACAATTCACTTGGGAATCGTTTTATAGCCTTGGGGATCACGTCTAGTGACTCCCAAAGGAAGCCAAACGTACAATGAAATTATAAATGTGAGAAATAAACTGGACTATGTGTCCCCTGGAAGTCCTACATACTGGCCAACAGACCCACGCAAGTTGAGGTCTGGGCCTTATTAATTATTCGGTGACAAAAGCATACCTCGCGATCTAAAAATTGCCAAAGCAGTCTCGGACTTATCATCTGACAACGGTCTGTCTGAGTGCGCGAGTGTGAGTGTGGCTGTGCTTTTAACGCTTCTTCAAAGCCCAGAAATAACCATACACCCCTTCACCCTGACGTTGCCAAAAATGAACTAGCTTAAATACAAAAACTACGTTAGTGCCCACATAGAACTCGCCCCACAATAGAACCATTGAGCAAGTAAACAAATTAACTACCGAAATTAACAACTATTTTTCTCGACGCATCTCAAGGCGACGTTTGGCTTAATGGACTCATGCACAAAATTAAAACACCCACATTCTACTGGAATCATACCTCTTCAATAGGGTATTCTCTGTGACGACTTCATTATCAAAGCTGGAGTTCTATAAGAAAATGCACTCGGCCCTTGGCCTATGTGTTTCGAATATTTCGGATATTCCTACGAAGGAACAACTAACAACATCCTCGTTCGCCGATATTTTCGGTATCCTTAGTCGCTCAAGATACGCAACCGAAGCAGCAAACAAACACGCTAATCATCTTAAAGAAGTGGAAAGGTGACTGTCCGACTGGCGCATTAAAATAAACAAACAGAAGTGTCAACTTGTAACCTTTACCTAACCTATGCAGATCAGAGAACGGATTCGTGTGAATGAAAAAAATTCGCACACGGTCAACAGCCGAATAATCGCACTGTTCGGATCAGCCAATCAAACTTGCATGCGCTCACATTTTCGTTATAGATTTTAAATCCACTCTGGTGCGAGCGATTTTTTGTGTCACTCCAAATTGTTCGGCTCGTGTTCAGCATAATGATTTCGGGCGCTACTCATTCGGTTCAACAATCATTTTTTTGAACAAGAATAGCACTCAACTCACAAAAATCAACTCGAATGATTTTACTCATGGAAATATGATTTTACTCATTCACGTAAACTGAACTTTTTTTCACAGATGAAATGTGTGAAGAAGAAGGTGAAATGCAACACAATGAAAATGATTTTACAACAAAGCGTTTATTTTCATGTTTTAATTTTGATTTAAAATTTATTAAGGGGTTATATACAGTTGTACCGCGCAAAAATATGGATTTTTATGGATTTTTTTTTGACACCATAGAAAATATTTATGAAAAATGTTTTACCGACATTGTTTAGTACATGTTTCTGGGTACTTAATTAAATTTTTACATAAAAATATATTACATAACGAAAATGTTATAGCCGAATTCCCGAATCGTCTTTTTTCGATGGTGCCTTGCGGTGGACATGATTTCTCGAAAACAGTTAATCCGAAATCCAAAATTCAAAAAAGTTTAGTTAGTATATTGTATTGTCTAGTCCGTGAACGAGGGATTTTTAAAAATTTTGATTTTAAAAAAAAATGGCTACGTTTTTAACAAGAAATGTACTTTTTCAAGGTATAAGATTTTCGTTTTTTGTGCTTTAAAAAAGGAGTTTTCAAAAAAATTAAAAATCCCTCGTTCACGGACTAGCTAATATCATAATAAATAAGTGGTCATTTGGTGTTGATCGGATTAGTAGTTTTTTAGTAATCGTGTCCACCGCAAAGGTAATTTCCCAAAAAAAAGATTCTGAGATAATCGCGTTTAAAGTTTCAAGTTTGTTCAAGTTTTATATGCAGATAGTGCGCTACAAATAGCTACAGCTTCGGTTCTAATGCTCCGATCGTTATGAATTTTAGTGAGAGTTTTCCCAATAGAATATACTTAAAGAATATGCAATAAAAAAAAATCGATTTTTTCATATATCACAACTGTATATAACCGCTTAAGAAATTATATTAAAGGATCGAAAAACAGAATCAATGGTCAAATGCTTTATAATACGAGTTTAAAAATATAATGCTGTCGACAGATTTTGGGCAAAGATGACGTTTCCAGCCAAAGAAAATCCGCGCTCTGCATCAGGACTACTTGCCGGCATTGAGTGGACTTTAAGTGCGAATTTTGAGAGTCTGGAAGGATCTTTATCCTTCCACCATTTTAAAACATCAAAGTCATCTCCTATATCAACTATTTTTTTACAATAGCTTTCCAGCTCATCTTCAGGTGCTTTGAAGCTATTCAGAGTGGACTTTTTAATTATGTACGTTGGGGGAAAAAAAAGAAACATTCTGATCCTTCTCTGCTTGGGTACTTTGTGAAAAAGTTGAGCTTTCAAATGAAAATTCTGAGAAATCGCCGTTTGGTGTGCTTGGGCTAATTTGAGCAGAACTAGTTGATGGAACGTCCAAGTTCTTAATTTGTGAAATGTAAAATTTTTTTTTTGCGTCTTGATCGTTAGGCTGCATTTGTAACGCAGGTGGAAACAAAAAACAAGCAGCTTTATGCCACACACAAATATTTGGAATCCAAATTTCATTAACGTTATTACATATCTTTTCTTTTAATGTTACCAGTGCCGGTACATCTTCCTCTTGTGGCGCGCAAATATGCCTCATTTTTTCAATTGAAGGTATCACAAAACACAGGGATGGAGAACTGCAGAATTGAAGCTTCTTAAAAATTATTTCGAAATCGCTACATAAGTCTACCAATTGTTTTAGGGTTGATATGTTTATAAGCAACAATCGCTGACTTTCTGAATGTTGAACCAATTGTCCACAATAGACTTAAACATTGTGACATTCGAATTCCATCTTGTTGGGCATTGATTTTTTACATATGTTTGCAGGTGTTGTAAATTAGCTGTAAATTTCTTAAAATATTTGACAATTTTTTTGCACATTTCTACTAATTCAGCAACTTCTTTAGATTCCTTAAACGAGTTCACCAAATGGCTGCTGCAGCTTAACCTAATCTTATTCTGCAAAGCTTTGACAATATTTGTGCCTTGATCGGTAACGAGCTTCATTTGGTCCAAATTATATATGCCGAATTCAGCAATCAAAGTGTTCAACTTGTTTAAAACATTTGCGCTAGTTGAACGCTCGAAGTCCATTGACTTAACACCTAAGATGAGATCTACCAATTTAAAATCTTTTTGGTAGTGCAAGGTGGCACCAAGAAAGTTGCGATGAACGTAACTGTCCGTCCACAAGTCAACTGTGGCAGTTGCTCCACCACTATTAGCAACTTCGGCTATCTCATCTTTAATCATGTTTTTTTTTTCATCCGCCAACTTTTGTGTAGCTCGAGACACCGTCGTTGCATCAGGCAGCAGGTCATCAAGATCAACTCCTTCCTTATACCTTCCACCAATATTGACTAGAAACTTTGCCATGTTCCTAAATCCATTGCCATTAATTGATGAAAAGGGTCGGCAGTCCTGTGTCACCCATTCCACACATGCGTCAATAGCATCTTTTTTGTCCTCTGGTTTCGCTGTAGTCAACAATTTTGACTCTTTAAGCAACTTGCAGCATTTGTGTCGGCTTAAATTTGAAGTCTGTTTCGGTGAGTATTTCACAAGATTATGACAAGATCGGCAATATAAAAAACCATCCAAAACAACGCCATCCTCCTTAACAATTTCTGTTAATATGTTCCAAATATTACTTCTACCCTTATGTCGGGCAGCCAATTGGTATTCAACACTAGGTAAATCGTTGACAAAAAGAACAAACAGAAGAGGTCCTAAGTGACTACCTTGTGGGACACCAGATGAAACGTTTATAATCTGTGATGAACTGTTTTTAAACAAAACACGCTGCGTGCGGTTCGATAGATAAGAGGTCAACCACTGTACTATATGTGGAGAAAACCCCATAAGACACAGCTTATGAAGGAGGGGATGGTGGTTCACAGAGTCAAACGCTTTACTAAAGTCAGTGAATATCACATCAGTTTGCATGCGGCTCAGAAAACCTCTGTGGAATTCAAGAAATATAAATTATAGCTGCCATATAACTAAACGATCGAAAATGACCCAACTTTAGTACAGATTCTATTGATCCTCTTCTATGATTCTATTGGTCAGTTGATCCAACCTACCAAATTTCATTAGGATCGGCCTACTATATCTTATAGCTGCCATATAACTGAACGATCGGAAATGGTATTTGGTAGGAATATCAACTTTCGTATTTATGAAGATAGAAGCTTGGGACTTTTTTTTAGATTTTTTATTTTAATTAATTGGTTTTATTATGATGTAATCATAAGGATCGGTCAACATTATCCGATGTTTGCGATATATATCCACTTTTAACTGCAAGGGTATATCAACTTCGGCTCCGCCCGAAGTTAGCTTTCCTTTCTTGTTTAAGTTAAAAAGTTCGGAATTTCTACGACTGCTATTTTTAGCAAAATAATACGACACACCAAATTTTATAAGGATTGACCGACTTTATCCTATTGTTGCCATACAACAATCGGAAATATAAGAATTAGCGTGCAATTTGCAATACGAGAAAACGATGCACTATTGATCCAAGAAAATTCAGGTCCACCCTGTGTGGTAGCCAGACCATAAGTCAATGCACCACTGATCCAAGGGTCAGCACCGAGATGACTTCTATCGATATTAAGCCGATATTAAAAAAAAATTAAATCCTTTTGCCGCTTGGCGTAAAACTTAGTGACCTTTCCATTTTTTCTTTAGTGTTTTTTATATGTCATAATTTTACCATTACATAGCTGAAAACTTCAACGGCGTGATCAAAAATAGCTCCAATACTACAACAAACAGAATAACAGCCCTATTTAACAAACTATACAAAACTAGCCTTATAATTTCTTTCCTGAAGCCAGACCCATTTACTTTACGTAGACTATCTCATATCTTGATCATATCACTCTAGATTTTCCAAAAGCCTTCGACCGAGTAGGTGTGCGTTCTATAATTGACCAATATTAGGAATGGAAAACAGGGCCGGAAATAATAAATTGCGTCCGAAATTTCATGCTTAGTAGAAAAATAATAATCCGTGAGGGTCAACACCGATCCAACATACTATTCGTAATAGTCTTTAATAAATTGTCCGATATAATATCCTTACAAAAGGAAATCAAATTTAATCCACAAGCCGATGACTATTTTCTCATAATTAACTTTAATAAACAAAAAAAAATATATTAGCTTTAACCTAGGTAACCTTTTAAATGACAGAGAACTTGGGCTCATATTCCGGGGCATCCCTATCCCTATCAAAGTGCCAAAATCTCCACATTTGCAAAAAGCTCGTAAAGCTCGTGTCGTAACATTCAATAGCATGCAAATCTCTACAGTAAGTTCGTTAAAAATCTTAGGAATAAATATACACAGCAAATATAAATTGAACACACAGATAGATTAACTTATACCTGCACTTCACAAAAAACTAAATATAATAAAATGCCTATCCAGTCTGAAGTTTAAATGCTGTACAGGCACATTAATCAACGTGGTAACAGCCACTATTGTTGCAAAAATAGAATACGGCCTATTCCTATTCCTACACGCACCCAAAAACACACTAAACAAAATATAACCGCCCCTAAACTCCGCTATTCGCCTAGCTCTCGGAGCCGTCCGCTCTACTCCAACAAATAACCTCCTACAAGAAGCCAACATTCCCCCCATAAGAATTAAAACGAGATCTGCAAACAGCCAAACTAAGTAAAAACCTCATTTATTCCAAAGAAAGGCGAATATACAAATTCGTAAAACAAAGTAAATTTAAAACAAGAAAGTCAAGCTAACTTTGGGCGTAAGGTATGCAGAATGAAATACGAACAACTGTTGCAATACAAATATAAAAAACACTATAAGTCCGACTAACTTAAATTTGTTATATGTTTTTTATTAGACTATATGATATTTTTTTCAAAAAATATTCATAACCATTGCGATCAGCCTTCCTTATATTTTTGGGTATTTTTCGCATAGCCTCCAGAATTCCATTTGTATCGATTTTAGCAAGCTCTCTTTTGATTTTTAATATTAAATAGTCAATGTTTTTTGGCTTATATCCCTTGCTGTAAACATTTCTTTTTAAATTTGCCCAAAACTTTTCGATTGGCCTTAACTGAGGCACATTTGGAGGGTTTTGCAGCTTAAAACACCGTATTATCACTTGCATGATACTTATCTATAAAATTCATAAGCGCCGGAAGACAATTGTCCTTGCAAATTTGGATATTGACAGCCAGTCCTCCCTTAAAAAAGACAGGTTTGCTAATTCCACGCTCGCTTATGGCGAGCCACAGTAAAACCTTCTTAGGAAACTTTGTTTTTGTAACCTGGGTTACATTTTCAGGTGGTTGAGTACCAGGAAGCTTAAAGTAATGTTTTGGAGTCCATGCATGACCCTCCCCTGTGAAATACGTCTCATCATCCATTATGCAAAATTTCGAGCTGCTTGCAGAAAACAAATTTCTAGAGAGCGCACGCAGCCGAACTTTTATTGTCTCTCTCTGATCTTCTGGAACTTTGGAAACGGTTTATTTTGCAACATTTGACCACTTCCATGACTTTTACATACTTTTTAACAGTTTTGTCGCTCACATTGTATTTTTTAGCAAGCGCACGATACGATTTGGCTGAGTGACCCACAATTTCAGCCTTTAATTTGGCTTTTACGTGAGACTGCTGTAATGGACATTTTTTTCCGGATCCACGGGCTCTTTCCATTTTTTTCCCATTCTGAATATCCAAAATTACTTTATAAATAAAAGTTTTCTTAAATCCCATGGCAGAAAAGTGATGGAAAATTTCATTTTTCAGCTGAGATGGGTTATTTTCGTAATATTTGCAAATCGACGTTCTGCTGTGTTTAGAGACATCACCGCAACTACGCATTAACCAGTCCCTTGAAACTCAATCTTTCGAATTTGTATTTAAAATCGTGTTCCGCAATCCGCTTGTGCCCAATGCAAGCTTCCACCCAATCTCAAAAAAATTTTTTAAATGGTGTTTGGAGAATTTAATATTTAATGGATCAAGATGCAATCTTATGTTTGTTTATTATTCTTGTCTTATCCAGGCTACGTATTTTCCCTATGGGAGTTCCTTAGAAAAATAAACTCATTTAACTAATTAATGAGTCCACTAATTAGTGCACCAGCCATTTCCTTAATTCTACAAAACCTCGAAAAAAACGGATGATATTTGGCCTAGTGTTTTAAAAAAATCCTAATTTTACCAATGTGTAGTCAGTGTAGTCACAATTTCAACAAATTTTCTACACATTCTCTTTTCTGTAGGGATCTGCCGACTATATCCTATAGCTGCTATATAAATAACGGATCGGAAATAACTATTATCATATAATCAAAAATAGAAGGTTGCCCAACTGATTAAATCAGCCTAATTTCATAAGTATCAGCCAACTTTATCCAATTTTTGCGATATTAAATATTTCTGATCTTAACGGCAAGTGTATATCAATTTGACGTCTATGTCAAAAGTTGGCTTACCTTTCTTGTTTACTTATTTTTTTTATTTCGAAACGTCTTAGTTGCTCCCCCACGACCGAAATTTTTATATAACGTACTTTTTTATTTCATCTAAGCTGGTCAGCAGTTGCAATTGCCGCAGATGGTGCAGGCCGTGTACCAAAGGAACAGCATTTACAACAGCAGTGCCAAGGAGGCCAAAACGGGAACCGGAACTGGAACTGGAGCAACTGCCTCCTCGGCATCTGTGAAGGGTGTTGCCCCCAAGCCGGCCTCCAATTCGCTGGTCTCTATGATGCACGATAAACTGCTGATTTAGCATCATGGGTTTCTTTTATATATAGTGAAATTCTTATTGCTATAACGATCGTCCTATTATATTCGATAAATAAACAAATATCCGATCCAATGTGTATCCAAAAATGCAAAATTTTACTAAACTGCAACGATATGTCAACAT
Source organism: Drosophila bipectinata (assembly GCF_030179905.1). Taxonomy (NCBI): domain Eukaryota; kingdom Metazoa; phylum Arthropoda; class Insecta; order Diptera; family Drosophilidae; genus Drosophila; species Drosophila bipectinata. The sequence goes on along the minus strand of NC_091740.1, from coordinate 12,000,527 downwards.
CGGCTCCACCCGAGGTTTATTTTTCCTATTTTTTAACTTGATATTCACTGTCATTTGAATGCTTCTTTCAGCCGGTGCAGACAAAGTAGTATCACCTGTGAGGAAGAGGATTGCTATTCAAAACCATCAGCTTATACATATAATTTTATTACCTTCGTTTCAAAACTGATTATTGCACCAGAAGGTCGAGTTATCTTTACACTAAGGGGCCCCCTTTGGTACGACAACATTGACTTCGATCTTAAAATTGTTCGAGTGCAAGCTCCTGCAATTATTGAAAGAGCAAATGAAAGGAATTTTGAGTAAGTATGATTCTATGTCAACATAACTTTTTTACAGACACATATGTTTACCTTCAGCACTATAACCGTTATAAAAAATAAATTCCTGATTAGGAGCATTTGCAATTTTAGGACCCCAGAAACAAATTTTTCCCAAAATATACATAAATATATTGAAAATATCGGATGTAGTTGACCGATCCGCAAACGAAATCACATAACAGACAAAGGAGTTTCACAATTTAGTGCACTGTGAGTTTCGAAAAAAGTCCCAATCTTTTATCTGCATTATCGGTAAGTTCATAGCATTGCCGATCGTTCAGTTTTATGTAAGCTATAGGATCTGTTTCGACTTACATATTTCGAGCAAAGAAAAGAAAAATGTGTGCAAAATGACTATTTGTGAATATCGACTCAGGATGTAATACTTATCAAAAATATATATAGATTATAGTGTCGGAAATGTTGTCTTTTACTTTTTTCTAAACTTTTGACGAAAATTTTAAGATTCTCTGAAAGGGTATAATCAGTATAATCAGGTATTGAAGCTGTTCAAGCGTTCAAGCATCGAATGCTTTACTGAAGTCTGTATAAATAATATCAGTTCGAAAGCCTTTTCGGAAGGCATCTAGACAAAGGACGTCAACCCCAGTAAATTAGTGGTGGTAAAGCGACTCCTTATGAAGCCATGCAAGCGTGGAAAAAGGATCAAAGAGCAAAGATGTTGCAAATGAGGAGTGATTAATTTTTCAAATAAATTAAATTATTAGAATTGACGAAAATTTATAATAGAGATGCTTCTGTTTTTGGCAGCATCAGAATTTTTTCCTTTTTTATGCGGTGTTACAATTCAGCGTTACGACCGATAAAATTGGAAGTGGATATTTTGAAAAATCTTTACTACTGCATCATTTTTTATCTTTAAGTAAAAGCCTGCTTTACTATTTTTGTTTTTTACTTCCGGAGTCGGAAGGCCTCTGATGTTTGCTGAATGTTCGTGCAGAACTTGGTCCAGGAATTCCCTTTTGCCTTACCAAGTTCGTTGTTGTATTGCCTAAGGTTCGCTTTATACGTCTCCCAGGCTGTCTCCGGGTTTGTCTTGCCCGATCTACTTTTGGGACAAGCTTTATTGAATGCCCTGGCGCACGCTGCCGTAAGCGTGTCCACCATGGCATCCAGGACTTTCCTACTGTCAACGTCCCTTGTTGGAGGTTTCCCCAAGGAACTTTCTAGTTTTTTTCTGTATAGCTCCCAGTTTGCTTTTCTCGGGTTGCGTATCGTTAATCGATTAAAGTTCTTAAAATTGACCACTAATTCTATGTATCGATGGTCCAAGAAAGAGTGTTTCTCTAGGAATCCCCATCTAACAATCTTGTCTGCTAGGGAGTCAGAGTAAAGAGTAATGTCAAATACTTCCCTTCTGATCTTGACTATAAAGGTGGGTTCTGTACCCCTGCTACCCACCAGAAGATTGCAGCCTAGGAAAAAATCGACGATTGACTCACCCTTCTCGCTCGTGTCAGGGCTTCCCCACTGATGATGATGGGCGTTGGCATCGCAACCTATGATCAGGTCGATCTTATACTTCCTGCTGTCTTCCACCAGCTGTTTGAGTAGCGGGTGAGGTGGGAGGGCCTGGTCGTGGCTCAAATACGCCGAAGACACCCTTAAGGGACCCTTTGGGCTCTCTATCGCTGTGGCGACATGGTATTCATTACTGAAATTGGGTAGCAAAGAGAGGTTAAGGTTCTTTTTTGTGAGGACGCAGGATCGCCTTTTACCTGTTGTATCGACTCCGACGCCCCCAACCCAATAATCCTGTCTCCAAGAATACAGGGTTCCTGGATAAGGGCCACATCAGCTCCACTCTCGGCGAGGTGGTGTAGGCGGGCAGCTGACGCCGCTTTACTGTGATGGAGGTTTATCTTCAAGATTGTCAGGGGCATTCTTACAATTCTCCACCACAGTAAATTCTTCTTCCATCTCGGAGCTCAGCAGAGAGTCCTCCTCCATTCCGATTCCACTAAGTGCCCTTGCCAAGTCGCTCTCCTCCGAGGTGTACCCTTCCGACATTCCTTCCGGTCGCCCCTCTTCGGTCGGCTCCTCCAAGTCTGGCTCTTGCGTGTCTTCCTCCAGCCCGATACTTCCTGGCTGGGTCTTCGCATCCAATTTGTAAATACGGACCGTCACGTGTTCAAATCCGTACTTCAGCCGGTGCTCTGACCTTTCCAGGGCTTTTACGGTCTCTTCGTTGAGGGTGAGGACGACCTACCTCCGAAGTCCTACCGCCTTCTCGACCTTGGCGACTCTCCAGCCGTGGGAAGCGTCGGATTGCACATCCTTAGCATAGTTAGGTTGGTCTTAGGGTCGGATTTTCTGTGAGCCACACTCGCGCCCTCGGTTTTCTTAGGATCTCCTCCCAGTCAACCGCCACCAGCTTAGCTCCAGGGTAGACCTCTCCAAGCGATGCTACCATACGCTTGTAGGTCTCTACCGATCGCGCGTCTTGGCAGGCAATTACCTTAACGCTACCCTGGTACCATCCTGCGTCTTCGCATTCTGGTGGGGGCCTCCGCTTCGCAGCATCTCCTCCACGAAGCGCCCATGCAACTCGTTTACCACTCGTCGCCAAAGGTCCTTGGGGATGAGCCCATCCTTGAAGCCCTTGTCCAGGACTCCAATTAGGGTTCATCGCTTCGTCACTTCGGGGAACGAGCGGTTGGACGGCTGCGGCTGGGCCTTCCTCTTCTTAGCCTGGGGGACTTCTCCCTCCGTGAACCTCTGCCTTTTCACGCATTGCGCGATCTCCTTGGCAGGGTCTCACCCAGCACGTTTTTTCGGATCCAGCCTCACACCCCCGTTTCCCGGTTTAAAATTGGGCACGATCTCCCTTGCCCACTTAATAATCTCGGCCTTGTCCGGATTGGCTTCGGCCGATGGGTCCGCCCTCATTAAAATGAAGGCTGCTCTTCTCCTATCCTTATAAGAGCCTTTACGCTGCGTCGAGTGAGACGCTCCCAGACCAGGGTTCGCCTTAGGGGCCCCGCCGGTTGGTTTAGAGGTTGACCCTGGGGTCTTCCTCTCCACGCCGTTCGGTGGTCCCATGGCTAGCCCCGCTTTGGAAGAAAAAGCCTTGGCAACCTCCTCCGCACCGGCGCGTCCCGCCTCCAGCCTCTCCATCTCAGCAACTCCTTGGCTTTTGAGAGCCTTGGAGTTTGACGGGTCACTGACCCCATTTCCGGACTGTTTTGGGGAGTTTCGTTCTCCACTTAGGTTTTTATTTGGTATGGTAGTGTTCATATTTTGGTCCCACGAGTAGGCGGGAAAGGGTTCGTCCATCATGATCCATCGTCCGCTTGTCACGATAAGCCTGGTTAAAACTTAAAACTGGAGAGTATAGTCGCACTATAGCCCCTTTTTCACCCGTTGGCTGACGGGCAACTAGTCAAATTATTAGTCAAATTAGACTAGTTAGGACTAGTTATTTTCTATCGAACCGACGAGGTAGAAAGACGTCTTCAAGTGAGTTTCTTGCTTCGCCCAGACTATCAACCACTAACTACGAAACGTTTTTTTTTTAGTCCAGAACCAACAGCCTTACATAAACAGTCGGCTGGCAAGCACTTAACCATAGAGAAGGATTTTTTGCCCAAATTAAAGCAACAGCTTCTTGGAGAGCACTTTCACTACGTGGATCAACGATCTGCGCGGTTTCCCATCTAAGCCCGAATTTGTAGCTAATCCTCTTTCTCCGTGAGCAGAAAATGAAATATTGTCCTTATTACCCGCTCGTTCTAGCTCTGAAACGCAGCGCAGTCATTTAACTGAACGATCAAAAATGGTATTTGGTAAAATTACCAACTTTGGTATTTTTTTTTGGTATTCTGATCTTGCGAGTTCTTGCCTCGAGCTCGCTGTAAAGATCTCCTGGACCTCAGGCATTTTTTACGGAGTGACGGGATCTGACTGGTCCACTGGTCCACTGACTGGTTCCTGATTAGAACCAAGCTGCCCGTCCACGTCGAGCTGCTCGGCCATAGCTATCCCAATGTCCTCTTCCGTCGCCAGATGATCGAGGTACTCTTTTCTCAAATAACTTCAGCTTATTGTCCTCAGACTATCCTCGCACTTCGGCAGCTCCCTGTAGGGCCTTTTTGGGGTTCTCCCTCATAGCGTCCATGCTATCCGTGGTGTAAATATTGGCTAAATTCCTTTACCACGCGTCGGGCGGGTGGACGTTTTAGGCTTCTTCCAGGTATCAGATTACCATATTGGGGCTGGGCTCGCAGCGACAAAGACCGAGCTCAAACATTCGCCGCACATCTCCAAAGTGTCTTCCTGCCAAACCCAGCCTCAAATTCATTCCTCCTGCCAGTAATTCAGCCAGAGTCCTTCCCTCAGCCAGCCGCACCTTCATTCCGGCCGAACGAAATCGAGGGGCTAAAAGAGGGCTAAAACCAAAAATGGCCCCCGGTGGTAACCTATTGATTCCAAAGATGCTGATCGAACTTCCAAAATGCCCTATAAAGGTCGTCTGCAAACTATTTAATGGAATCATTAATCTTGGCTATTTCCCAAAAAAGTGAAAGAAATCCAACATTATAATGATACCGAAGTCTGGAAAAGACCACACAATTCCGTCATCATACAGACCAATAAGCCTTCTATCTTGTTTGTCCAAATTGTTTGAAAATAGCTTGTTAACTAGCATAATACCACATCTGGAAGGTTGCAATATTATCCCGGCACACCAATTTGGCTTCCGAAGAAACCATGGAACCAAGTGAATAGATTACAATCCGAAATACGCTCAGCCTTCGAACAGCGAGAATACTGCAGCGCTATTTTCCTCGACGTATCCCAAGCTTTCGACCGAGTTTGGCTCATCGGACTCATGCACAAAATTATAACGTTTACTCTTAATAGACAAACATGCCCTCCGCAGGCAACAACCCAACTGGCTAATCATCTCATAATAGTGGAAAGGTGGCTGTCCGACTGGCGCATTAAAATATACGAACAAAAGTGTAAACATATAACGTTTACTCTTAATAGACAAACATGCCCTCCGCTTCTACTAAACGGTATGCAGATCCCTCAAGCTAACGAAGTAACGTTCCTTGGCGTCCACCTTGATAGACGACTTACCTGGCGTAAGCACATCGAATGCAAAAAGATGCACCTAAAACTGAAAGCCAGCAGCCTACACTGGACCATAAACTCACGATCGCCACTGTGCCTGGACTACAAGTTACTACTGTACAATTCAGTCCTGAAGCCAATCTGGACGTATGGCTCCCAGCTATGGGGGAACCCGAGCAGCAGCAACATAGACATCATACAGCGCAATCAAAAATCTTGAGAACTATCACAGGGGCACCTTGGTAAGTTCGCATCGAAAACATCCACCGGGATCTGGGCATCCTCGCAGTGAAAGACGAAATCCAGAAGCAAAAAGAGTCATACAAAGAAAAACTGGGTTGACTCGGGTTTCTAGCGTATCCCGCCTTAGACGCAACGACCTCCCAACCCAGCAATCGATTTTTAGGGCTGACTAACTCCGTATCAGTAAATATGACTGTATGACTGTATGACTGTAAGTTAAGTTAAAACAAGAAAGGAAAGCTAACTTCGGGCGGAGCCGAAGTTGATATACCCTTGCAGTTAAAACCGGATATATATCGCAAACATCGGATATAGTTGGCCGATCCTTATGATTACATCATAATAAAACCAATTAACTAAAATAAAAAAAATTTAAAATGTCCCAAGCTTCTATTTTCAAAAAAAACGATATTTCAACCAAATACCATTTCCGATCGTTCAGGTATATGGCTGCTATAGGATATAGTCGGCCGATCCTAATGAAATTTGGTAGGTTTGATCAACTGACCAAAAATAGAATTTGTACTTAGTTTCAGCTTTCTATCTTCAAAATCACGAAAGTTGGGTCATTTTCGATCGTTCAGTTATATGGCAGCTATAAGATATAGTCGGTCGATCCTTATAAAATTTGGCATGTCATATTATTATTTTGTCAAAAATAGTTCTCGTGTACAATTTGAACTCTCTAACTCTAAAAAAACCAAAGTTATACCATTTCCGATCAATCAGTTATATGGCAGCTATAGGATATAGTCGGCCGATCCGGGCCGTTCCGACTTATATACTGCGTGCAAAGGAAAGAAGGGTGTGTGCAAGACGATAGCTTTAAAACTGAGAGACTAGTTTGCGTAGAAACAGACAGACGGACAGACGGACAGACGGACATGCACATATCAACTCAGGAGGTGATCCTGATCAAGAATATATATACTTTATAGGGTCGGAGATGTCTTCTTCACTGCGTTGCACACTTTTGGACAAAATTATAATACCCTCTGCAAGGGTATAATCAAAAAACTAAAATAAAAAATCTAAAAAAAAAGTCCCAAACTTCTATCTTCAAAAGTACCAAAGTTGGTATTTCTACCAAAAACCATTTCCGATCGTTCAGTTCTATGGCAGCTATAGGATATAGTTGGCCGATCCTTATGAAATTTGGCATGTCGTAATGTTTTGCCAAAGATAGCTCTCGTGTCTAATTTGAACTCTCTAACTCTAAAAACACCAAAGTTATACCATTTCCAATCAATCAGTTATATGGCAGCTATAGGATATAGTCGGCCGATCCGGGCCGTTCCGACTTATATACTGCGTGCAAAGGAAAGAAGGATGTGTGCAAAGTTTTAAGACGCTTTTAAACTGAGAGACTAGTTCGCGTAGAAACGGACAGACAGACAGACGGACAGACGGACATGCTCATATCAACTCAGGAGGTGATCCTGATCAAGAATATATATACTTTATAGGGTCGGAGATATCTTCTTCACTGCGTTGCACACTTTTGGACAAAATTATAATACCCTTTGCAAGGGCATAAATATAAGATTTGACACACCTTTTGTTCGTCTCGCAAAGAGAAGATTCAAGAAATAAAAGCAACGTTCATAAAAAAAAAAAAAAAAATTGTATGTGAAAGTTAGTGGGTGTTGCCTTTGTGACATCTGGATATTCCGAAAAAATAATTTAAACGAAAATGGGACGGGATATAAACAAAATTGAACTTTGACAAAATGTATCATCGTTTTTCTTTTTTTTTTTTCGCGGTCTTTCAGAATTTGGAAATGGCTTGTGCATCAATAAGAGCATCAGCTGGCTTTCCTGTATTCCTTATAAAGCTTAGAGGCCCAGACGACCGAGAGGCGCTCGAGAAACGATTTGTTAGTACATATTAAGCTATTTGAAATTTGTTAAGCTAAGAAGAGTTAGCAAGGAAATTTTAAATTCTATATTTTAAATTAGAGCGACAGGAAAGAGATGTAATAGAGGAGAGACCATTGTTCGAACATAATACCCTAAAAGGGTCATGCAGTGCATATGTCGAACTACAATGGCTAAGGAACAGAGGACTAAAGTTTCGAGTCCTTCTATTAGGAATGTCAAATTTTATACGTGTTAGTAAATGCTGGCTATCTACATCCCCGTTAATAAGGTTATGCAGAAAAACTACACCGAGCATTGTCCTACGATTTGTTAAGCTAGGTAAGTTTATAAGTAAAAGTCTGCTACTGTAGGATGGAAGCTGAAGATTGGCATCCCAGTATAAACCTCTAAGGGGTAATTAAATTCTTTTGACCACCTTTTGATAAAACCAAGGACTCCTTTAGCCTTATTAACCATTAGTGAAATATGGTCGGAAAATTTAAGTTTAATGTCTAATAGAACGCCAAGATCATTAACCTGGGTTATATTCTCTAAGGCAATCCCATTAATAGAATATGAAGCTTGCAGAGGGCAAGAACGATAAAAAGACATATGCTTGCATTTTGATTGGTTAAGTATTAGATCATTAGCTAAACACCATTTTGAAAGTTATCAAGGGTCAGACTGAAGATTGCATTGGGTAGAGATGGATTGTATTGATAGATCTAGCACGGACCAGACGGGACTGTATGTTTTTAAATAAGACTCTTTGTGTCCTTCCATCTAGGTAGCTGGAGATCCACGTTAAGAGAACTTTAGGAAAACCCAGCATATTCAGTTAACTCAACAAGAGTGAGTGATTAACTGAATCAAATGCTTTGCTGAAGTCTGTGTAAATTACATCGGTTTGTTATCCCTTACAAAAGCCATCTATGACAAAGGATGTCAACTCCAATAAGTTTGTGGTGGTGGAGCGACGCTTAATAAAGCCATGCTGACAGGGAGAGATAATCGAAGAGCAAAGGTGTTGCAATTGGGGGGTAATTAATTTTTCAAATAACTTTGGAATTTCCGACAACTTAGAGATGCCTCTGTAGTTGGCAGCCTCGGACTTTTTCCCTTTTTTTTGTAGGGGAATTATGAATGATTCCTTCCACTAAAGGGGAAAAATCGAGGTTTCCAAAGATAAGTTGAAAAGTCTTAGAAGAGGTTTGCACAGAGCCCTGGCGCAGTATTTTAGCACACAGCCTGGTACTCCGTCAGGGCCTTGCGAATAAATGGGTTTTACCCTTAAAAGACCAGATAATAAGATGTTCTCAGAAAAAAACGGATAGAAAATAAGATTTTCTGCTTGAATGTTATATGCGTAAGGCTGATCTGTCAATTTAGGCAGAGAATAAGTTGTTTGAAAAAATTCTGCGGATCAGAGGTCAGAGGTCGCAGAGGCAAATTGTATCCGGCAGCGGTCAATATAATAACTGTAACATTCAGCGTTACGCACGGTAAAATTTGACCGAGCTAGTAGGTATCTTGAAAAATCAACACTACTGCAGGTTTTTTTGTATTTTAGTTAGAGCCTAATTTTAATATTTTTTAGGTTAGTGAGGCACCTTGTATACCAAGGAGGATTTTTTGAAGCGGACGGATATTTCCATGACACACAGGAGTCAAAAAATTTATTTAAAGTACGGAAAAATTTTTCTAAAGTGACGTTAAGATCAGTGCATGCCAGAATATCGGACCAGTCATATGTATGTATCGATAAGGCTATTAAGTTTCTGAAAATCAGCTGATATATGGATATGGGGTGATATGGATCCTCTGGGGTTGAAAGGGGAAAAGCTCTGGAGAGAGCGGTACCATCAGGATTAGATACAAAACATAAGTCTAAAAGCCGACCTTACGAATTTCTTACATGGTTAATCTGACCTAGGGACATGTCAAACATGCCCGCGGTGAAGTCATGGTGAGTGATAAGTGACGAAGATGATGAGTTATCGACGTTGGACCACTTTAATTCTGGGATATTAAAGTCGCCCACCGCTACAAGTTGGTCACGATCCGTCATAAGATTAAAGACGTGTCGAATAGCGGACAAATGCTGCCAATATGTAGGCGGTTCAGACATAGGCGGTATATATGAACACGTAATGTATAAAGATTTCACGGACGTAGTGATTTTAACGCAAATAAATTATATGTCACCAAACTCTTGGGATTTCACCTCTTCAGAAGCAAGAGTAGAGTCTACCGAAATGAGAACTCCACCCTGAGGTCGAAAGTATCAATCTCTGAAGTATCAGGGGCAAGCCGAGAAACAAATATATGTTTCGATGGAGGAATCACCTGTAAGGGTTTTGGTGTCGCAGGTACGAGAACTGCAGCATCAGTCGGTGCCGGTGGTCCGGACTTTGGAATACCCTTTTAGGTGACTCTAACAGGGGTTTCGTTCACTAGGACCTGTGGCATTACTTGAAGGGATGCCATGGCGGACATATCAGATAATTGCTCATTTTCCCTGAGAAATTAGGACGAATTTTTCTCAGCTCTGGCCCTTGGGGTGGCCAGAGATATGAGCGGCTGCTGAAGGCTGCTAAACTGAGTGTCAAGCGCACAGAGTTGGTCATTGACTTTACGAAAACCAGTGATCAACTCTTTAAATCCATTTTTGGTCTGTCATAAACGACCTCATTTCGCCTTTGACAGCACGACAATTTTCACAACAATAGTGTATACCAGTCCTACGAGAAATGGCTTCCGAAACTGAGGCAGTGAACCCGGCACACTTGGCGTGCACGACGTTTTCACATAACCAGCAATGGATGGTAGGCTGGGATGTGGAAATTGTCTTGTTACAAGACTTCATAGCGCAGACAATTTTAAATTCCATTTTTTTTAAATTTATAAAACAAAATTAATATATAAAAAAGTTAAAAAACACAATACCTTGAACCACTGTGCCAAATAGGAAGCCGAAGTGGGAGCTTTTGAGAGTGCAAAAGAAAAATGCAGAAATAGAGATAAGTCGGGGAAGAAGCAGAGCTGAGCTATGCTTGGAATTGAAATTGTACAAATTATTTATTCGACTCCAAATATACCACAGCACTCGCGAAGCGATACGGTTTAAGCTTAAGATTCTTAAGATTCTCAATATATTCAATTCATTAAGTGAGTAAACACCGGTTTACCAATATTTATCATAAAACGCAGTGCGCACAAAAAAAAAAAAACACGACCGTTCGCTTAAGAGAAAGTGAGAGAGTGAAGTTTACCATTAAACATTTTTATACGAATGTAAGGCTAAGCCGCCAAACTTTAGTGCGCGTGCACATGTAGTATTGCCCATACCGGCTACTCTAGTATCTGTGGAGAGAACATTTTCAGCTTAACAATTTATTCGAAGTAAACGACGCAATTCAATAAGTACCCAAAACCCAAATAAATATAATAGAAAATAAATTATTAAAAAAAAATATTGTTTCATTCAAAAAGTACAGATTGCACCAATGTGCATCGAACACAATTCAAAGTGTTGAACAGACTTTTTGAATTGTTTTTTTCGGTCAATGTCTGTTAATGAGGGTCTCTGTGCGAACGTCAATCATGTCTCTCAGTGAGCTATGTTCAGTAGGCGAGCGTTCAGTTATATGGTTCAGTTATATAGTCAGCCGATCCCGCTGCGACTTATATATATGGAAAGATAATAAGGGTGACTGCAAAGTTTCAAGTCGAAAGCTTCAACACTGAGAGATTAGTTCGCGTACAAAAAGACAGACAATGGACAGACGGACATGATACATCAACTTAGGATCTGGATCATCTCCTGAGTCCATATAAGCATGTTTGTCTCTCTGTTATCCCTTGTTATCTTGCACGAAGTAAATAAGTTGGAACATCCAGAATCGGCCGTCTATATCCTTTACCTGCCATAAAACTAAGGGATTAGGAACACATTTCAAGAGAAGAGATGTACGATAAAATAAAATAACGCTAATTTAAAGAATAGTCTCCAGATAAACATAAAACAAGTCCATAGATTCAACTCAAGCAAGGAGGAGTTTGTTGTGTTGTTTTGGATTGCTCGATAGACAACATAACCAAATTTTGGTTTTTCTGGAAATATCGACAACTTGATCAAGAATATTTCTGAAGACAGAGAAGATCATTTTGTGATACCTACTGTTATATAAGTCTACGCAATTTAAAAAAAAAACCTTTACTCTCCACTTTTGTACTAACGTCACCATACTTTGTATTCTCTTACATTATGGGCAACTCTGTAAATTCGTATATATTTATACCAGTGGTGGGGCAAAACCCACACATGTTTAAAATTTGAGTGTATGCGAAGCAGAGAAAAACAATGAGAGCAGAGCATTCACTGAGCGAAAAAAATGTAGTTTTGTTATTTTATTTTTACAACCCAATTTCTAAAAAATATTTTTCTTAGTGGAAAAATTTGAATTTTTAAGTTTGGGCTGTCAAATGAGTCAAAATGAAAGTGAAAAATAAAAAAATTTGAAAGTGTTCACACTGTCAGTGTTCCGGCAGCGCTTCCTACCCTATGCACGCGTGCTATGGAAAATAAGAGGTTTGCCGCCCATTGATTTATACACACTTAATAAAGATTAGTTTATAGCCTCACATCATTAACGAAGAAAAAAGAAAATCGTGTCACGTAGTCGTTGATATTCATGAAGATGCCGACAGATACTAGCTTATTATAAACAGTCCTTGCTCAACAGCAGGGATTTACAACGACTATATTGGAGCAGCAACGTAAATGGATGCAAGAAATGTTAATAAAAAATGCCGCAGCAGGTTTGAGCTTATCGGTACGCGCGGATGAATCTATGACATATAGACGTAGACGTTCCGTTTAACGTATTTGAGAAAGATCTACAATCCTGGGAGTCATATCTCGAACAATTTTCGCAAAATTTTTACGCATATTCGGTCAGTGCAGATTGGAAGCAAAAAGCTTACTTCCTTTCGTGGGGCGGTGTATAAATATTTGTACTTATAAAAAATCTTTTTTCGTGGTGCGGTGTTTTATTATTTTAACTTCAAAAAAATCTTTCAAAATCTTTGTAAAGGCTTGGTAAAGGCTTTTGTTTGACAAAATCAAACAAAAACGCATTTAAATCCGTGCTCTGGCTGTGGTTATTCTCACTCAAGAGAAAAGTGCCAGTTTCGCGATGCGTTGTGCTACAAGTTCGGTATGAAGGGACATATGGTCATTCTCATTCTAACTGACGTATGTAGGTATGTTAAAGCAAGACCAAAGTTATTGTCAAAATCAAGGCAAAATCCACAACTTTGCGGCTTCAGCTGCTAAATGAGTCACCTGAGCGTAAGAAATCCGGTATTTGTGATCCGCCCCAGCCTCCTCAGCCGACATTAAAGCAGCCGCACATATCTCTGGCCACTCCAAAGGCTAGAACTAAGAACAATTCACCGTCCGAATTTCTCAGTACAAATGAGCAATTTACCGACATTTCCTGGTTGGGGACAAAGGTTGAGGAAATTCATAAATTTAAATATTCTTATATAAGGCACACGTCTTCTTTCAAAATTCGGGTGCCAGCGCTGATGTTCAAGACGATTTGTTCACCCACTTTTTGGCCAGAGAGCATTTTCGTCCAAGAATATTAGTCGAGTACTAAAAAAGTTTTAAAACCAGTGGCAGTGATACTTCTCCATATCGGAAAAATTGCTAAAAATTATGGCATCGTCTGCATAAATTGCCAGTTCAATATGCTTATGTCTTAATATTATGTTGTTTAAGGACTGGAAGGCGATCTTGAACCGTACCGCAGAGGGGGGCGATCCTTGTGGGATCTCATTGTGGAGAGTATAGAATTAAGATAGAATGTTGTTAACTCTTACACGGATAGAACGGTTGATCATGAAAGCCTTCGCTAAGTTGAAGGTCTTTTGACCTACCCCCCACCGAGAAAGTTGAGCCAATACTGTATGCACCCCTACGCGATCGAATGCCCTTTCAAAATCAGTTGCCAATATGGTAACATGATTTTTGGTAGAAAGGGCATCCGATTCGTAATGGTGGAGATGCAGGAGGGAATCAATAGTGCTATGCTATTGCTTAAAAGCCGTTTGGTGGGGGCTGATAAGTTTATGTTTCGTAATGAACCACATTAACCTTTTGGCTAGCATTTTTTCTAAGGTCTTGCTTAAACATGGGAGTAAAGAAATAGGTCTAAATGATGTTATTTCATGTGTTGGTTTGTTAGGTCTTAGGATAAGGATAATTACGGCGGATTTCCACACATGAGGGTAGCGAGCATGGAGTTACACATTTCTAATAGGCGGTATTTGGCCTCGGAGGGCAACTGTTTCAGCATTGGGTATGAAATTCGGTCTATACCGGGTGTTTTCCCTTTCGCATGCTGAAGTGCATATTCAAGCTCACTAAGAGAAAAATTTGAGTCAAGGTCTGTGGAGGCGGTCGACAATTTGGTGGGTGTGTATTCCTGAGAAATTGCCGTCCTTAGAGTAGTCCGACCAAAAGTTCCCAAATGCATCGCCTATGTCTACGGAGTGGTTGAGATTCTCGTTGTTATATTTTATTGGCCTGAGGTTATTTGGAAAATTACCTATCAAGCGATTTAGGTCAGCCCAAGTTTTCTTGGTCGATGATAGATGGGTTATATTAGAAGTGAATCTTTCAAAGAATTCCCGTTTTGCTTTTTTTGAATTTTATTTGAACAGAGCGTTAGATTTTCTGTAAGAAATTAGAGAAGCGGTGCTCTGAGTTTGTTTGTATGCGTGCCAAAGAGATTGCTTTTTGTTGCCTTAAATCCTGCAGAGTTTGCTCCACCAAGGAACATTTCTCTGATGTAGAGAGGGTTTGGTTTGAGGGATTGCTAAATTGGCTGAGCCTTTGATTCCTCTTATTATTTTGGCGTCAAACCGAATTCCTTGGACATATAATAACAACAGAAGGAAAAAAGCCAAACCCCAAAAAAATTGAGGCAATACAAAAATTATTATTATTATTAATTATTCAGCAATAGAAAAAAAAACTTTTGGCTATAGTCTGGGCCACTAAATATTTTAGGTCTTATCTCTTTGGTAGAAAATTCGAAATTCTTAGCGATCATAGACCATTAGTTTAGCTTCATAATATAAAAGAACCAAATATGAAACAACAAAGATGGAGAATTAAAAGAGTTTGACTTCACTATTAAATATTTGCCGGGAAAGGAAAACCAGGTAGCTGATGCTCTGTCAAGAGTAAAGCTAGAAAAAAATTGTTTAGGAGAATAACCTGATAGTGCCCAGGCATTACCCACAATAGCAACAGTTCATAGTGCACAAGAAAATAATCAGAATTATATAGAAATAACGGAAAGACCTTTAAACTATTACAATAGACAAATTGAATTTCATAGAGGAAATTCAAATGAAGTTATACTGACTCAATACTTTCATAAAACTAACCTTAAAATAATGTATAAAGAAATGACCCATGAATATGCAAAAGAATTAATTAAAGAATATTTATGCTCCAAAAAAAGTGTTATCTATTTTCCTTGTGAAATGGACTTCATAATATTTCAAAATGCTTATATAGAGATTATCAGCCCAAATAACTTAACCAAAGTTATGAAAACCAGTACAATATTAACAGATGTCCAAACATTCGCCGAATTCAAGGAAAATGTCCTTAAAGCTCACGTAGAATTATTACATCCAGGAATAGAAAAACAAACAAGCATCTTTAAAGAAAAATATTATTTTCCCGATTATCAGAGATTAATTCAAAATATTATAAATGAGTGTGAAATTTGTAACCTCGCTAAAACACAACACAGAGATACAAAACCTACATTTGAATTAACCCCAGAAACCTTTAACCCCAGAGAAAAATATGTTATAGATTTTTACATGATCGATAATAAACAATTCTTATCTTGCATTGATATTTATTCCAAATATGCTGCTTTAATAAATGTCAACAGTAGGGAGTGGTTAGAAGCAAAAAGGGCATTACTCTGGGTATTTAATGAAATGGGTAAACCAAAAGAAATTAAAGCCGACAAAGACTCCACATTTATGTGCTCAGCATTGAAACATTGGCTGCAATCAGAAGATGTAAAAATAACTAAAACCACAAGTAAAAATGGCGTTTCTGACGATTAATTAAGAATTATAAATATTGAACGGAATCCTGAAAATATAATTACTAAATTTGAAACAATTTTTTATATTTATAATCATAAAACAAAACATAGCTCTACAGGCAGAACAGTGAATAAAACACAGAAAATAAACAAGCTTAATAAAAATCGTCATACATTCGATATTGATACTAGGTATAGACAAGCCCCACTTGTAAAATCTACAACAACAAATCATTTTCGGAAGACAGGCCAAATTACCCAAACTGACGAAAAACATTATGTAGAAAAAAATAGAGGTAGAAAAATCACTCACTATAAATCGAAATTCACAAAGAAGAAGAAAATTAATACCAGCAAATATAATTATTCCAGATTTCCATCGGAAGACAACCCAGCTTAATAAAATTATCTTTTATTTTATTATGTTTTATATATACTCCGTGTGTCAGAACATAGATATCAATCCAATCCAAGCAAAAAATAGATACTTCATTTTCCAAACAGGTAACACAGATCTGCCCACTAATTATGAATATCATTGTCTCACAGTCAATTTAACTAAAACTAAAAAAACTTATAAAAATCTAATGGAACAAACACGAGAATTTGAACGTTTTGATTCAATATCTAAAAGAAAAATTAAATAGAGAAATGAACGGAATCAAAATTGCTCAACGAAACAAAAGAGGACTTACAAATTTCGTAGGTACCTTTTATAAATATTTGTGGGATAGGTGTTTTCCTTGTAAAATGAGAAAGTCCCACTAGTTTTATTTTAATGTTTTATTGTAATGTTTAATTGATTATAGATTGAAATTTATAGAATATAAAGTAAGTTACACGTTTTTAATTGGTTTTAATCGCGCCTTTTTCGTCTTTGTTTAATTGTTCTGCTGCTCGTCGTAATCTCGCGTCTCTCGTCGGCGTGTTCTCGTTCAGAACTCTCCCCAATCCACGATAGGGATGGGATAGGTGGAAACAGCGCTGCCAGACCCATTCCCACAACTCGGCCATCCTTCTATGCATTCGTCCCGAATGCGTCGTCGTCGTCGTCCTCAAGACCTAGACGAACCCACGGCTTCATGTACTCAGCACAAGTGGTAGTGAATCTCGGCCCATCAGCAGATACAGTATCTTTCGATACATCGTAGGTATCTTTCGGCTTCACCTTTGTAACTCGGTAAGGTCCCAAAAACTTTGGCTTCAACTTAAGCCCACCGCCAAGTTGAGTACGCTTTAAAGCAACAATATCGCCGACTTTGTATTTTGCTGCAGGTTTGCGTCTGAGATTATACGTGTGCTTGTTCTTTCGTCCTGCATGACAAGAATCTGTTGCTTGGCTATCGTCTCTATGATCCTGAAACGCTTGGATCAACTCCTGATGTATAATTTCCTTAATCTGTACGTCAGTTTTTGTCCGCAACTTTACGCCTACAAGTAGTTCAAATGGAGTTGTGTGTATACTCATACAGTACGTCGAGTTAATTGTTTGCTGAACATTGCTCACAAATTTGTACCATTTGCTGGGGTCCTCGATGGATAGTTTGGATAGGACTGATATGATTGTTGCATTGAGGCGCTCCACTTGTCCGTTTGCTCTAGGAAGGCCAGTCGTTATTGCATGAAGTTCGTTTTTTTTTTTGCTACAATACTGCTTAAACTCGTCGGATGTGAAGGCAGTACCACGGTCGGAGATGATGTGCACAGGGTTGCCAAAAATTGCGCTCTGTGCCTCCAGCCTAGCGATGACGTCTTTTGAAGAAGTTGTTTTGGTTGGATACAGCCAGCAGAATTTGGTAAACCCATCAATAACGGCTAGAATGTGTTTATACGCCTTATGTGTTGATAAGAAATCACTAAGAAAATCAACGAAATCACCCTAAGAACCCTAAGAAATCAATATGAAACGTGTGAAGTGGTTCCGCTTCTTTCGGCAAAGGATGCAACTCTCCTTCCTTTTTACCAAGCTTACGGTTAGAGACGATGCATGGAATGCAGCATCTGATCTGCCGTTGTATTTTTTCTTCCAGTTTCGGAATGAAATACTTCTTGGATATAATTTCTTTGGTTTTCTTTACAGAAAAATGTCCTCTTTCATGCGCCTGCCTGATAATTTCGCGTTGAAAAACTGGTGGCACAACTATCAGCTCATCGTCGTCAACTAGCTTGTAAAGGAGACCAGAATTCATGAAAAAATTATTGTGACTCGGCTTCTCATTCAGGATGTCAATAATCGCCTTCAGCTCCTCATCCTGCGACTGTATATGTCTTAACTGACTGTGCAATGTTTCGTCGGAGATCATCATTACAGGGTATCTGCTTAAAGCGTCAGCATGACGTATACGTGTTCCCGATCTGTGCTCCACGTCGAAGGTAAACTCTTGAAGTTCGAGAATCCAACGAGCGACTCTAGTGCACACTTCTCTTTTCTCCATGGTCTTGGTGAATGCGTTGCAATCGCTAATCAATTTGAAGTTCATACCGAGAAGATAAACTCTAAATTTTCTAAGAGCTTCAACCACCGCCAATACTTCTAACTCATAACTGGAAAACTTTCTCTCAGCATCAGTCGTTTTCTTGCTCATATAATAGACTGGATGAATCTGACTATCGGAGGGACATTTTTGAAGTAGGACTGCTCCGAAACCATCGATCGACGCATCTGTGTGCAACTCCGTTTCATGTTGGGGATGGAAGATCTTAAGCACCGGCTTTTGTGAAATCAAATTCTTAAGCTTATCAACAGCAGCAATCTCTCTATCAGTAATGACAAACTTTGCGTCGCGCCTTAAAAGATCAGTTAAAGGTTTCGCGATGATCGAAAAATCAAGAATAAACTTCCTAAAATACCCAACCAAACCCAGAAAGCTTTGAAGTTGCTTTTGATTTGTCGGAACCGGAAACTTCGTCACGGCTTTTGTTTTTTCGTCAGAGATAGCAATCTTTTGCAAACTCGATTTTCTTCTTCAAAATGCAGCATTTTTTGAGATTGATTACTAACCCGAACTCTTCACAACGTCGAATAACAATTTTCAGATTGGTAACAGCTTGTCTTTCGTTTTCAGCAGGAACTATAATGTCGTCTACATATTAGGGTTGTTGGTTTTTGAAAAAATATCGTATTGATGATATTTGCTGTGAAAAAAATATCAATCGATAATATTCAGAAATATCACCCAAAAAAATCGGTATATCGAGTATTTTCGATATTTTTTATAGTCAGCTAAATTTGAAAAAAGGTTATTTTTAAATTTAAAAAAAGGTTTTAATATGTGTTTTCATCCGCCATGAACTGCAAATAAGACATATTTTTTTATTCAAAAAGTGAATTGAAAAAACAACAAATATTTATACCCACTCTCAAGCAACTTTTATTTAAGTTCTTTGAAATAAAAAATAACAAAATTATTAAGGACATTGTATTCAAATTTATTTATAAAAAAAACTTAATACAAAAAAAAAAAGTTTCATGGAATTCATGGAATATGTACTTAATAATTCTAATTACTTAATTCTCTTATTTAATGCTCTTAATTACTCTTAATTACAAAATAAATCTTTCTTCAATGATTTAAAAAAAACTCTTTCGGTTATATGCTGGTCTGTCATTCGACTACGGGAGTCACAGACAATACATTTAATGGCAGAAGCCAACCGTTCAGATGGAACCGAACTTCCAGGCGTGATAAGAAAACTTAAAGCAACCTTCGCTAGCATCGGCATCGTTGAAATTTGTGAGTACCAGAATTCCAACGGATTTGTCTCCCAACTACAAAATGGCATACTCAAGTAAACCTGCATTTCCTTTCTTTCGCAACAAATATCGGAGAACACCAACTCAAAAATATTATTATCGACTATTTTTGCCCAAAAAATATCACGATAATAATATTTTTTTAAGAGAAAATATATCGATATATCGATATTTTGATATATTTCCGACATCCCTACTACATATGGAATCGGAATACCAGAACGAGTCAAATCTCGAAAGATGGCGTTGACGTGTCTTTGAAACACACCTGGAGAATTCGTGAGACCAAATGGGACTTTAAGAAACTGGTACTGGCCATTGTGCGTTACGAAGGATGTAAACTTGCGGCTGTCCTTCTCAACGTTTACGTGGAAAAATCCGTTTTTTAGATCCAGTGTACTAAATATGTGTGCATTTTAAAGACGATCCAATTGGTCCTCAATCAGGGGCCTGGGAAATAAAACTCGTACTATTACCTTATTTATTCTCCTGTAATCGATGCATAGACGTGCTGAATTATCACGTTTCTTCACGAGAACGACTGGACTGCTGTACTCGGACTCAGAATGTTCAATGATACCGTCTTTTAGCCACTGTTCAACTTGATCATCAATGACACATCGCTCGGAAAATGCGAATCGACGAGGACGCGAGTGCACAGGAGTGTCATCCTTCAAAACGATACGTATAACAACGTTGGTTGACTTCGTATTCACAGGCTTATAGTTTTTAATTAAGTCGTTTACTTCGCGTTGTGCTTCGAAACTTGCTTCTTTGTCAATGTTAATGTTCACGTTTTCATCATTATCAACATTGATTTTCATTAACGCCCCTATTTCCACATCCAAGTCCTAGTTGTCCTTGTACACAACATTGTTACACAATTCTGCCCCTAACACAACTTCAACGTCCAAAAAATTAGATGAAACTACAAGAAAGTTTTCTCGAAAGACTTGCCCGTCCACTTCGAACTCTTCTTCAAATGAACCGAACGGTTTTCATCTGTTTTGATTTCCGAACCCGACGAGAACAATGTTTACGGCATTCAGCATTGGCTTATTTAAACTCACGTAGACTGTTTCACTCATAATGTTGTATTTGCTGCCAGTGTCAATCAGGGCCGTATACTTATTAAGCTGCATACGAGTCTCCTTACACATCGATAATTTTTCCTCAGAAACTTTACGCATATTGATCAGATTTGCTACCGGTTCGATTTTGCCAACGGTGCATTCTTTTGAAATATGCCCATAATTGTTGCAATTAAAACACTTTCGGCCGTTACTTCGATTAGCGCACTGAGCGGATGTATGCCCTAAAGCACCGCAGTTAAAACAGTTTACTTTTTTTGGACCGGACACGTCTTTATGGCCACTACTGTCTTTCGCGTTTAAATATTTAAACTTCTCGTCCTGACTTATGGCCATAAAGACGTGTCCGGTCCAAAAAAAGTAAACTGTTTTAACTGCGGTGCTTTAGGGCATACATCCGCTCAGTGCGCTAATCGAAGTAACGGCCGAAAGGGTTTTAATTGCAACAATTATGGGCATATTTCAAAAGAATTTTCCGGATTTTTGGCGAATTTTTGCATAGCACTTCAACTTAACGCTTAGATCGTTTATGCCATCGATCACATATTGCATAAGCGCACTGCTGTCTACGCTTCCACCAGAAGCAATCTCTTTCATTTTAAGAAGATATTCTTGCACGCTTTCACTGTTTTTAATTTTTCTCTCAGACAGCATTTTATGTATTTGTGCACCATTCACTTCCGCTTTAAGCTCGTTGATCAGAGCATTTTTTAACATTTGCCAGCTTCTTATACCACGTTCACTCATTATAAACATTTTGGCAAGACATTTGAGTGACCGTTTCGCGAAAATAAACTTTTGAAGATCATCCCAGTACATAATTGAAGCCATGTCCTCATAATCATGCACCCACACTTCCACTGCAAGCGTGTCGTCACCGCTAAAGGGTCTAATTGAGTCCTCAATATCCCGGAAATTCACCGAAAATCGTGGCGAAACCGCTCCAAAACTTTTCACTGAGCTCACATCATTGTTTTCGGATGTGACTGTAGAGACCTTGGCATTGGCTCTCTTCTTCTTCTGTTTTTGTGTGTTGCTTCCTACAGAGCGAAATTCTTCCTCTTCGTCGCTCGAGTTCAAAGCCTTGTTTTCAGCTCTCTCTTGCTCTCTGGCTCTAGTGATCACACGGTTCGGTATACCACTCTCATCGTTTTCCTCTTCGTCCTCATATTCATCATCTTCGTCATCTTCGTCGTTCTCTTTACCGGCGTCCGGCAGTAAGTTTCCCGCTTGCAAATTTCGAAAAATATAGACCATTAGGTCATCTTTGTCATGCTGCAATCCCAATATGTTGCAAATTACAGCCAAATCGTTGTTGGACAAATTCTCAGCAACATATGAAACTTTTTATCCAAACTCTTCATCATCTTTGGCAAAGTCAAATCCCTGAAAATTTCGCAGTCGTTTTCTATTATGCCGATCACCGTTGTTTTCATACACAAACATGTGTAAAAGATCCACATTTTTCTTCTACTCCGTTTTCAATGCCCGCAGCACGGAATCAAAATCACCGAGTTGAGACATTTTTGCAGACTAGGTATAGTCAAGCTTTTTGTATTGTGAAAATCAATTCCCGTTTTAACACGGTGTTTCACGTCGTTCTTACGCAAGTGTTCGTCGTTCTTTTTCACGTTTTCTCCACCCGTTGTTTACATACACTCATGCGTCGTTGTAAATGTATGCGTGTAGATCAGAGTTGTGTGTGTGGCGTCGTCGTCGTTTTTAATTTCACAATACAGCGTTTCAGCACTTTTCTTTAGTTTTTCGTCGTTTTAAGTTAATATGTTCATCGTTTTATTAACTTCACTTTATCACGTAGGTTGAGCCCCCATATTTGTAGGATTGGTGTTTTCCTTGTAAAATGAGAAAGTCTCACTAGTTTTATTTTAATGTTTTATTGTAATGTTTAATTGATTATAGATTGAAATTTATAGAATATAAAGTAAGTTACACGTTTTTAATTGGTTTTAATCGCGCCTTTTTCGTCTTTGTTTAATTGTTCTGCTGCTCGTCGTAATCTCGCGTCTCTCGTCGTCTTTTTCTCGTTCAGAACTCTCCCCAATCTGCTCTCCACGATAGGGATGGGATAGGTGGAAACAGCGAATTTACAGAATACATAGAAGACATTAAATTAGGAATGAAATTTACAAGATTAGGCATATTCAACCTAAAGCTCCTAAAACATGACCCGCTCAAACATATTAATTCAGAAAAATTGTTAAATATCAAAACATCTACTTGGTTACAAGTTAATACTAACGAAATATTGATAATTTCTCATATTCCTCGTACTTTTATTAAAACCCCCATTTATAAAATCTTACAGTATCCGGATCAGAATCAGAATATAATAACCGAAACATTGCATGATAAATATTACATACAAAATCAGCAAGTCTTTAAAGTAAAAACAAAAGAAATAGTAAATAATAAATATATAGTAGGTCTCTTAAGACAAACAAATACAAAATGTAGATATACAAAAATGTACAAAAACTTCGAATTAAATTATATTTAATTATTTTAACCCAACCCAACATTATAATAACATGGAATTTGCCAAAAACTTTGTTAAATCAGAATTGTATAAATAAAGATCTAATAGCAGAAGGAAACATTTTAATAAAAGCATTCAACTGTTCTATACAAATAGAAGATGTAATAGGAACAAATACTATGCTTGATTACACCCGAACTAATTATGTAAACAACAAAATAACTTAACTCGAACCCTTATCCTATATCATAGCCAAAGAAATATTTCAAAACCATTCAAAACAATTGGGTTGTAAAACAACCCAAACAATTTTATTAATAATACTAGCAATAATAATTATTATTATAATCATATATTTGATTTATAAATTTAAGAACATCCCAAAAAGGGTAATAATTAATTATAAAAAAAAAAGGTTATTAGTCCCGAAGAAGAAACTAAAAGTTCAGTAAATAAAGAACATGACCTACAGTTATACCCCAAACTAACCGCCTGAGGACAGGGTAAATTCTTAGGGATGGGGAAGTAACATATCAACAAAATTTCTTTAAGTGTATTTCAGTAAATTTTGTAAACCAAAGCTGAAGCCTTTTGTATTGAAATTCGTAACCCAGTTGCAAATAGCCTCATTCCAATTTTTGAAAAAACATCAACATTTAATTATTCCAATTCGGCTGAAAACAGCCTCATTTCAGATTTCCAATTTCTAAGGTTCACTTCGGATTGAAAAGCAAAACCATATTTGGGTTAAAAGAAATTCCGACTCAAATCTTTTTCACTCCTTTTAAGTGAATTAAAACTAAACAGCTCAAACCATTCTTAAATGGGAGCCCACATCACAGGAAATTCACATTTTCTTGTCACCTCGATTAAATGAGACCCAAAGCCTTCCATGTCAACTGACACCTCAAGTAAAAGGTTCCGACTCAATCTATTCTCTTCAGAAAACAAAGCATCTCAGAGAGAAAAGCTTCTTTCGAGCTTTGATCTGCAAGGGTAGCTATAAAAAGGTCCTAGAGCCCCAAAGATAAGTTAGTTCTGAAATTCTAACATCCTAAGCAGTTGTTCTGAAATTCTAAGCAGTTTTAAAAAATCAGACTGTATCAAAATCGGAACTCAAATAAAAATATATCTTTTCAAACTATTTTGGAGAAAATATTTAATTATATATACATATATATATTTATTTTTTAGTGAGCTTGACTTTAGGGTAGAGTAGAGGAAGCTGATTAAGTATTTAGATTTTACGTTAGTCTTGTTGGTGTAAAAGGATTCGCTGTCGCTGTGGTCTGTTTGTTTTTATTACTATTTTTGGCATTTTGTTTGGGGGGTTTGAAGCTGGCGCCTAGGGTGTTTCACTTATCTTTGGGAAATATCTTATTTTTAGGTCTCCCGTGAGTTCTGATGCCTGAGGTGTAATCTTTGATGTAGAGGGGAAAGTGTAGTCTGTGTCCATTTCTTCTGGAAACGTGATTGTCTTTGGGGTGTTGCTGTCTCGGGGTGCAGGTGTGGTGTGTGAATTTTGATGTTGCAGTATTGTTTTGGTTGGGTTTAATTTTTGTTGTTGGATGTTTGTGTGTTTCGCGTTTGAACAGTTTGAACATGATTCTGTACTTTTGCATATGGTTGCTGGGTGTCCGAATCTGGTGTCCGATGCATAGAAGAATTGGAGGCATTTTTTGCATCAAAGTGGTATTGGTATACACGTATAATCGTAAGCAATTCTTATTGTATCTGGAAGCTTGGTGGTTTCGAATGAAATTATGACTAGGCCCGTTTCTACCAATGTTTTGTCCGCAAGGTTGGTGTTCTTTTTTTTTTTCATTATTTTCCTGACTTCGGTAACTTTTTGTGATTTTAGTTCTTGCAGGATTGTGGCTTCGTCGATGTATAGTATCGCTTGTTGCAATAAATTCACCTTTTGAGAAGTTCAATGTCTGGGGTTCGGTGGCTGTTACTTCCATGTCTGCAATTTTGGTTAGTTTTAAGAGTTTCAATTTTGTCAAAATTTAGTCAATTTATTCAAAATTGATCCGTCCTGAGTTTTTTCATTGATTCGATTTCTCCATCGCATGCATAATCGACTTTTTTTTTGATGACGAATATTGATGTTTTTTCGAGCGAGTTGTTGTCTTTTGCCTAGTTTGGTGGTTCATCCATGGTTGTGTGTTTTTTGTTGGTTTAGTTTTTTGTTTTTTTATGTTCTGGATATTTTTTTTCAAGTTTTTGCTGATTAGTTTTAAAGACGCTTCGCTGATCGCGGCTTAAGGGGACCCCCCACCCCCCATTCTCGGTTTTAAAAAATCGATTTTTTTTTTTAATTTAATTCGAATTTATAACTATTCAAGAATGTTCCCTGAAAATTTTAAGTAAAAATTTCAAAAACTCTTGAAGATATAGCCGATTTATGGTGAAAGCCTCAGGCGACGGCGAGAGCCGTCTCAAAACTTTAAACGCGTTTTTCTCAAAACAGTGTTTTTACACTGTTTAAAAAAAAATCCAATCGGTTTTTATTTTAACAATTTAACACGTTAACAATTTTAACAATTTTAACAATTTTAACAATTTTAACAATTTTAACAATTTTAACAATTTTAACAATTTTAACAATTTTAACAATTTTAACAATTTTAACAATTTTAACAATTTTAACAATTTTAACAATTTTAACAATTTTAACAATTTTAACAATTTTAACAATTTTAACAATTTTAACAATTTTAACAATTTTAACAATTTTAACACATTATTCTATACATATATAGCTCTCGTATGAACTAGGATAAATCAAATCGGTGAAGATCTTCTTTACTTTTCAACTTGATTTGTGGCTGAAAAAAATGGAAATTTTCAAAAAAAAATTTCAAAGGTCCGCCATTTTGCTAATTTTTGAGCGAAGTTAATAACCGTAGTTCATACCAGAGCCGAACATGTACTTTTTCTAATCCCGTTGGAATTTTTGGATTCAGATGTTCCAGTGAGCGGAAATCACATGCGCCGCCGAAAAGAAGGGCTTTTCTTTGATCACAAAAAAACAACAACAAAACAAAAAAAAAATTCTGTGAAATGATTTTCTCCCTTTTTGTGTCTTAATATATGTAAGCACAGTTACAACCCTAAAAAATAATTTATGTTCATTTGCCAGCCCATTGAAAATCGTCACAATTTAAAATCGATAATGGGGGGGGTCCCCTTAATATTGCCGTAACAAGACTTGTCTATTCAGAGTTTGAAGTGGCACTGTTGTTTGTTATATAGTACGTCAAACGGTTTTTGGTTCGTTGTAGAATGAATACTCTTATTAAATTCTTGAGCGGCTCTTACTACTATTTCGGAAGAGCCGGTTAAATTAAATTCTTCTTTAAATTTAAAATTAAAAATTTTTGGCCACGCTCATTTTAATTTTGGCATGAGGGGGTTAATGCATCGAGCTAATTCTGTTAATGTAGAATGTGTCCTTTCAATTTGTCCGTTTGAGGTACTGTGCCTCGGGTCTGCGTAATGTAAAGCTAAGCCGAACCTTTGTGCAAAAGATTTAAATTGGGCCGAGGTAAAGCTCTGTTCATTATCGTGCATTATTACTGTGGCTTATGGAAATTGTTGAAGAATTTTCATTTCCTTGTTTTGGATATTTAATTTAATTTAGACTTCTATTACTACTAGAGTAAGCATCAAAACATGTTATGAAAGTGGGAATTTACGCGTTGTGTACCAATGTGTAAATTTTCATCCTTTTTATTTGGGATTGAAGCTTCTCCAATTGGAATTTTAATTTGGTGTCTGTTATATTGTATTAGTTTTCATTGAAAATTTTACAACTTTGCAAGTAAAAAAGTTTGGCCAATAAAACAACCAACTGATTTGTTTATAATTTTCGTCAAGTTCCCTTCGTGCACTACAATGTGTTACTTCGATTAAAAGTGCTCTGTCTTCAAAATTTTTAACATTTTTCACAAAAGTTCTTTTATATAAAATAAAAAAAAAAATATAAAAATAATATAAGCAAAATGCAAATGTAAAAAAAATTTACTCATAAATTACACAGTGCGACAAAAAAATAAAAATTGAAGGAACTTTTGAAGAGACCTAGTAGGAATTGTTCATTAGGTCGAGTATAAAACCGTGTTTGAAATTTTTCTAAACCGGCGTCAAAGGCTGAAAAACACGTCAAAAATTCAAAAATATCAGTTTCTTGCATAAAAATTTTATCCTTTTTGTTGAAATAAGTTAGAGACCTATTTTTTGTTCAAAAGCTACAACATTTAACTATCAAAAATCGTCTACAATTTTAAAATCGGTTTAAAATTACGCGCTTAGAAATTTTTAGGAGCAAAAAAGTCCCGAAAAACCGTTTTTTCTAAATAAATCAAGATTTTGAGGGTGTTAGAAAAATTTCAAACACGGTTTTATACTATACTCAACCCTCTGCAGGGGTATAAAAATGACAAAATAATTTTAATTTTTTAAATAACAAGAAAGGAAAGCTAACTTCGGGCGGAGCAGAAGTTTATATACCCTTGCAGCTAAAACCGGATATATATCGCAAACATCGGATATAGTTGGCCGATCCTTATGAGAATATGATAATATAACCCAATTTATTATAATACAAAAACCAAACCTAAAAATGTCCCAAACTTCTATCTTCAAAAACACAAAAGTTGGGTCATATCCGATCGTTCAGTTATATGGCAGCTATAGGATATAGTCGGCCGATCCTTATGAAATTTGGTAGGTTTGATCAACTGGCCAAAAATATAATCTGTATTAAGTTTCAGCTTTCTATCTTCAAAAACACGAAAGTTGGGTCATTTCCGATCGTTCAGTTATATGGCAGCTATAGGATATAGTTGACCGATCCTTATAATATTTGGCACGTCGTATTATTTTGCCAAAAATGGCTCTTGTGTCAAATTTGAACTCTCTAACTTTAAAAACACCATAGTTATACCATTTCCGATCAATCAGTTATATGGCAGCTATAAGATATAGTCGGCCGATCCGGGCCGTTCCGACTTATATACTGCGTGCAAAGAAAAATAGGGTGTGTGCAAAGTTTCAAGACGATAGCTTCAAAACTGAGAGACTAGTTCGCGTAGAAACGGACAGACAGACAGACGGACAGACAGACGGACAGACAGACGGACAGACAGACGGACAGACGGACATGCTCATATCAACTCAGGAGGTGATCCTGATCAAAAATATATATACTTTATAGGGTCGGAGATGTCTCCTTCACTGCGTTGCACACTTTTGGACAAAATTATAATACCCTCTGCAAGAGTATAAAAATCGCGAAATAACATCTCAAATAACCAGTTAGCTTCGGGCAAATACGAAGTTGATATACCTTTGCATTTGAGATCGGATATACATTGCAATAATTGGTTATAGTTGGCCAATCCGTTTAAGAATTTCATTGTAATTAATTCTAAAATTGTAAATACGAAAAAACTTTTAGCTTCTATCTTAAAAAATCCCAAAGCTTGGTAATGTTATTTTTGGGTTGGGTCAAGCATTTTTTTTTTATCGGCTTCCATTTTGTCGTTCTAATTCTAATAGAATCTATGCCATTTGACCTACACTTTGTTTAAGAATGGTGCAATAAATAAATATAAGAAAACAGGTCTCAAACAGTTCAAAAATTATTTTTTAAATATTTTTTTTATTTAACAGAATAATAAAAAATAACAACCAAGCTAATCTTATGCTAAAAAAAAGCCTGGAGGGACCCCAAGATATCGAAATCGAGTTGTGTATGACAGTGTTTACCAACGGAATGCCCCGAGGAAAGAGTATTGCAAAGTTGTTTCTATTTGTGTCGCAACACCAATTTTAAGTGCGAAATTTATTTTAATTAAGCGTAATTGCTATTGAACCAATAAAGTTGCTTGAAACATTTATTTTATTTATTGTGGATTTTAGATTTACTTTTCGCACATTTTAAATTTGTGATTTTTTTTAGATTTTAGATAATTGGACACATAAAACAAAGTAAGTAAGAATACAGTTTATAACCGATCCCATGAAGTCTAACATAACATGCATTAGTGGTACACTTTTTGCAAAAGGGTCATGTAACATATCAGCGTGCAATGCGTTTCTAAGTACTTTTAAATAGTATTAAGGTTAACTTACAATAATGTAAGTTTCTTAAGACAGTTTTATTTTGAATAAAGTCAGTATGGAACAAGAAAGGAAAGCTAACTTCGGGCGGAGCCGAAGTTGATATACCCTTGCAGTTAAAACCGGAATATAGAATAGAATCTGTACCAAGTTCCAGCTTTCTATCTTCAAAAACACGAACGTTGGGTCATTTCCGATCGTTCAGTTATATGGCAGCTATAGGATATAGTCGGCCGATCCTTATGAAATTTGATAGGTTGGATCAACTGACCAAAAATAGAATCTGTATTAAATTCCAGCTTTCTATCTTCAAAAACACGAAAGTTGGGTCATTTCCGATCGTTCAGTTATATGGCAGCTATAGGATATAGTTGACCGATCCTTATAATATTTGGCACGTCGTATTATTTTGCCAAAAATGGCTCTTGTGTCAAATTTGAACTCTCTAACTTTAAAAACACCATAGTTATACCATTTCCGATCAATCAGTTATATGGCAGCTATAAGATATAGTCGGCCGATCCGGGCCGTTCCGACTTATATACTGCGTGCAAAGAAAAATAGGGTGTGTGCAAAGTTTCAAGACGATAGCTTCAAAACTGAGAGACTAGTTCGCGTAGAAACGGACAGACAGACAGACGGACAGACAGACGGACAGACAGAC
The DNA here is from genome assembly GCF_030179905.1 of Drosophila bipectinata. Classification (NCBI taxonomy): domain Eukaryota; kingdom Metazoa; phylum Arthropoda; class Insecta; order Diptera; family Drosophilidae; genus Drosophila; species Drosophila bipectinata. The sequence goes on along the minus strand of NC_091740.1, from coordinate 11,970,719 downwards.
GGACAGACAGACGGACAGACGGACATGCTCATATCAACTCAGGAGGTGATCCTGATCAAAAATATATATACTTTATAGGGTCGGAGATGTCTCCTTCACTGCGTTGCACACTTTTGGACAAAATTATAATACCCTCTGCAAGAGTATAAAAATCGCGAAATAACATCACAAATAACCAGTTAGCTTCGGGCAAATACGAAGTTGATATACCTTTGCATTTGAGATCGGATATACATTGCAATAATTGGTTATAGTTGGCCAATCCGTTTAAGAATTTCATTGTAATTAATTCTAAAATTGTAAATACGAAAAAACTTTTAGCTTCTATCTTAAAAAATCCCAAAGCTTGGTAATGTTATTGTTGGGTTGGGTCAAGCATTTTTTTTTTATCGGCTTCCATTTTGTCGTTCTAATTCTAATAGAATCTATGCCATTTGACCTACACTTTGTTTAAGAATGGTGCAATAAATAAATATAAGAAAACAGGTCTCAAACAGTTCAAAAATTATTTTTTAAATATTTTTTTTATTTAACAGAATAATAAAAAATAACAACCAAGCTAATCTTATGCTAAAAAAAAGCCTGGAGGGACCCCAAGATATCGAAATCGAGTTGTGTATGACAGTGTTTACCAACGGAATGCCCCGAGGAAAGAGTATTGCAAAGTTGTTTCTATTTGTGTCGCAACACCAATTTTAAGTGCGAAATTTATTTTAATTAAGCGTAATTGCTATTGAACCAATAAAGTTGCTTGAAACATTTATTTTATTTATTGTGGATTTTAGATTTACTTTTCGCACATTTTAAATTTGTGATTTTTTTTAGATTTTAGATAATTGGACACATAAAACAAAGTAAGTAAGAATACAGTTTATAACCGATCCCATGAAGTCTAACATAACATTCATTAGTGGTACACTTTTTGCAAAAGGGTCATGTAACATATCAGCGTGCAATGCGTTTCTAAGTACTTTTAAATAGTATTAAGGTTAACTTACAATAATGTAAGTTTCTTAAGACAGTTTTATTTTGAATAAAGTCAGTATGGAACAAGAAAGGAAAGCTAACTTCGGGCGGAGCCGAAGTTGATATACCCTTGCAGTTAAAACCGGAATATAGAATAGAATCTGTACCAAGTTCCAGCTTTCTATCTTCAAAAACACGAACGTTGGGTCATTTCCGATCGTTCAGTTATATGGCATCTATAGGATATAGTCGGCCGATCCTTATGAAATTTGATAGGTTGGATCAACTGACCAAAAATAGAATCTGTATTAAATTCCAGCTTTCTATCTTAAAAAACACGAAAGTTGGGTCATTTCCGATCGTTCAGTTATATGGCAGCTATAGGATATAGTCGACCGATCCTTATAATATTTAGCACGTCGTATTATTTTGCCAAAAATGGCTCTTGTGTCAAATTTGAACTCTCTAACTCTAAAAACATTAAAGTTATACCATTTCCGATCAATCAGTTATATGGCAGCTATAAGATATAGTCGGCCGATCCGGGCCGTTCCGACTTATATACTGCGTGCAAAGAAAAATAGGGTGTGTGCAAAGTTTCAAGACGATAGCTTCAAAACTGAGAGACTAGTTCGCGTAGAAACAGACAGACGGACAGACAGACGGACAGACAGACGGACAGACGGACAGACGGACATGCTCATATCAACTCAGGAGGTGATCCTGATCAAGAATATATATACTTTATAGGGTCGGAGATGTCTCCTTCACTGCGTTGCACACTTTTGAGCAAAATTATAATACCCTCTGCAAGGGTATAAAAAGAACTCATTAAAGTAACATTATTTTCATTGGAGCTCCTTTGCATTACTCGAGGTGGCTATTGGCCATGTGGTAAGTACTTACCACAACGCTTACTAGGTGAGCGGTCGTTTCGCTTATTCTATGTTATGCAAACATCGGTCCGCCTGGAAAAAACATTTTTTTTTTTTAGTTTTTAGAAAAGCATTAGTGAATTTGTGCATTTGTTTTTGTTATGTTTCGGAAAGAGCAAAAACACGAAAATGGAAAAACACAATTTTGGATTACGTTTCCTGTCGCTGGTAATGGTAACATATTAAGAAGGCACTGTTTATGAATTTAAAAAAAAATTATATTGCAAAAATTGTTAGTTTTTATTTTTCTTTGCGCCCATTCGCAATGGTCAACGTTGCTGTATGTGTCTGTTTGCGTATTTTTTGGTAGCTGTGCAGTTGAGAACAAGAACTTAAAATGGTGAGTAAATTGAAATAAGATAATAAATATTGAAAAAAAAAACACGATTCAATTTTTTTTTTTAAGGACAGATACAATAATAAACATAATCTCCATTGCAATGGGGGAATACGTAAGAATCAAATTTGAATATTCCGTGATTTTTGGACTATAATATTGACGGTGGTCAAGGGAAAACGGCCTATAAATCAGGATCACTTCCTGAGTTCTCATGAGCATGTCCGTCTGTCCGTCTGTATGTCTGTCTGTTTCTACGCGAACTAGTCTCTCAGTTTTAAAGCTATCGACTTGACACTATCTTGAAGCTATCGAGAAGCTCTGACTCTAATATGCGAACTCTGGGGGACCGGCCGACCTCCCATTTTTATCCATCGTGACAAGCGGGCTATGTCATAATGGACGAACTCCTTCCCGCCTACTCGTGAGACCAAAACATGAATATTAAAAACCTAAGCGGAGAAGGGAACTTCCTAAAAAAGCCCGGAAATGGGGTCAGTGACCCGTCAAACTCCAAGGCCCTCAAAAGCCAAGGACTTCCTAAGATGGAGAAGCCCCTACAGGTTGCCAAGGCTTCTTCTTCCAAAGCGTGGCTAGCTATGGGACCACCGAACGGCGTGGAGAGGAAGACCCCAGGGTCAACCTCTAAACCAACCAGCAAGGTCCGGGAGCGTCTCACTCGACCCAGCGAAAGTGCTCTTATATAGGTAGGAGAAGAGCAGCCTTCATTTTAATGAGGGCGGACCCATCGGCCAAAGCCAACCCGGACTAAGCCGAGATTATTGAGTGGGCAAGGCAGATCCTGCCCGATTTTAAACCGGAAAAGGTGGGTGTGAGGCTAGATTAGAAAAAACGTGCTGGGTCAGATCCTGCCAAGGAATTCGCGCAAAGCGTGAAAAGGCAGAGGTCCACGGAGGGAGAAGCCCCCAGGACCACCACCAGAATGCGAAGTCGCAGGATGACCTACAAGCGAATGGTGGCATCGCTTGGAGAGGTCTACCCTGGAGCTAAGCTGGTGGCGGTTGACTGGGAGGAGATCCTAAGAAAACCGAGGGCGCGAGTGTGGCTCACAGAAAATCCAGCCGACCCTAAGACCATTTTAACTACATATGCTTAGGATGCAATCCGACGCTTCTAACAGCGGTCTGGAGAGTCGCCAAGGTCGAGAAGGCGGTGGGACTGCGGAGGCAGGTCGTCCTCACCCTCAAAGAGGAGACCATAAAATCCCTGGAAAGGTCTGAGCACCGGTAAAAGTACGGATTTGAACATGTGACGGTCCGTATTCACAAATCCGATCCGAAGAGCAAACCAGGAGGTATCGGGCTGGAGGCAGATGCGTAAGGGCCAGACTTGGAGGAGCCGACCGAAGAGGGGCACCCGGAAGGAATGTCGGATGAAGAGGAGGACATCTTGGAAGGGTACACCTCGGAGGAGAGCGACTTGGCAAGGGCACTTAGTGGAATCGGAATCGAGGAGGACTCTCTGCTGAGCTCCGAGACGGAGGCAGAAGTTACTGTGGTGGAGAATTGTAAGAATGCCCCTGACAATCTTGCAGATAAACATCCATCACAGTAAAGCGGCGTCTGCTGCCCTCCTACTCCACCTCGCCGAGAGTGGAGATGATGTGGCCCTCATCCAGGAACCCTGAATTCTTGGGGGCAGGATTATTGGGTTGGAGGCGTCGGAGTATAGGCTCTAAAAAGCCGATACAACAGGTTAACAAGAACCTTAACCTCTGTTTGCTTCCCAATTTCAGTAATGAAGCGAGGTCCTCTAAGGGTGTCTTCGGTGTATTTTAGCCACGACCAGGCCCTCCCACCTCACCCGCTACTCAAACAGCTGGTAGAAGACAGCAGGAAGCATAAGATCGACCTGATCATAGGTTGCGATGCCAACGCCCATCATCATCAGTGGGGAAGCACTGACACGAGCAAGAGGGGTGAGTAAATCTTGAATTTTGTTCGTAGGCTGCAATCTTCTGGTGGATAACAGGGGTACAGAACCCACTTTTATAGTCAAGTACAGAAGGGAAGTTTACTCTGACTCCCTAGCAGACAAGATTGTTAGATGGGGAGTCCTAGAGAAACTCTCTTTCTTGGACCATCGAACTTTAATCGACTAATGGTACGCAACCGGAGAAAAGCAAACTGGGAGCTATACAGGAAAAAACTAGAAAGTTCCTTGGGGAAACCTCCAACAAGGGACGTTGACAGTAGGGAAGTCCTGGATGCCATGGTGGACACGCTTACGGCAGCGTGCGCCAGGGCATTCAATAAAGCTTGTCCCAAAAGCAGATCGGGGAATAACAAGTCAAAGAAACCATCATGGTGGTCGCAAACACTTGCGCCCTTTAAGACCAAGGCCCGCAAGGCCTTTAATTTTGCCAGCAAGATAAACTCGGAGACAGCCTGGGAGACGTATAAAGCGAACCTTAGGCAATACAACAAAGAACTTGGTAAGGCAAAAAGGAATTCCTGGACCAAGTTCTGCACGAACATTCAGCAAACATCAGAGGCCTTCCGACTCCGGAAGGTCCTCGCAACAACTGCACCAAACGTAGGATACATTAAAACCTCGAAAGGTAAATGGACAAGGTCCAGCAAAGAAATCCTAGAGGCTCTCACTGAGGCACATTTGCCGGGATGCTCTCTAGAAGAAACAACCCTGGAAACGCGGAGACAGGGGACAGCTCCTCCCTCCGTAACCAACTCGAATACCTATTGACTAACAGGTATCTTAGCTGGGCAATAGCATAGCATAGCAATAGCAGATGGCATTGTCCCGACTCAACTAATTAAAGCCGGACCCAATCTGAGGGCTTGTGTCAGGAAAGCTTTCTCAGCAATTTTCAGAATAGGCATCGTACCCGCAATGTGGTTGCGGACGAAGGTCGTATTCATACCCAAGGCGGTTGAGCCGTCACTAGGAAGAGAATCTTTTCATAGATATGTCAGAAGAGGCACTCCGGAATCATACTCTCACCCCTACTGTGGAACGTGGCGGTTAATAGCCTACTGCGATCCCAAGAAGGTGGTGGTTGCAAAGTTATCGCTTATGCGGATGATGTTGCAGTTGCCTTCTCTGAGAAATTTTCCCAGACTCTATGTGACCGCACGACGGACAAACTTAGGGTCCTCTCAATATGGGCAGTTAGGAATGGACTAGGTGTAAGCCCGTCCAAAACCGAGCTCGTCCTCTTCACCAGGAAGTCCAAAACCGAGCTCGTCCTCTTCACCAGGAAGTACAAAATACCAAACTGAAGGCTTCCGAAACTATCAGGAGAAACACTCTCCCTCTGCGGTAGCGCCAAGTACCTAGGGATTACGCTAGACAGGAAACTGGACTGGAAGTCAAACACTATGGATCGAGCTAACAAGGCAACAATCACACTCTATACAAGCCGAAAAGCCATTGGCCTTAAATGGGGAATGTCCCCAAAAAAAGTAAGATGGTTTCACACAGTGGTCATAAGACCCATCTTTTTCTACGGGGTGGTGGTCTGGTGGCCTGCTCTCACAAACTCCACATGTAGAGAGAGGCTTAGGAAAACGCAAAGGATCTCCGTCGTCTGTATCACACCGGCAGCCTACGTACCACACCGACAGACATCCTAGACTTCATACTTGACCTAATACCTTGCTGTAGAGATAATGGGGTCCAAGATAGCCTATCGGCTATCGGCAATTAGGCTACGCGAGACGGGCATATGGAAAAGGACCGACTATGGACATACCAAGTTGGACCTACACCATTGCACGCCAACGGGGGCTACAGACTACTGCGTACTTGTTGATCATCCTACCTTAAAATATGAGGTATCCATTCCAACAAGGAAGGAATGGGCCACACAAATCCCGGGACCAGCCGGTTCCCTTCATATTTACACAGACGGTTCAAAATTGAATGGCCAGGTGGGAGGCGGTTTCCATTGCGAACAGCTGTGTCAAAATGAGTCCTTCAGACTTCCCGACCATTAATATAGCTATCGGGGAAGCACTTAGATCCCCAGCACTTACTGGCAATCAAGAAACAATCTGTATCTTCTCAGACAGTCAAGCGGCACTCAAAGGCCTTGACGGATTCTTATCCAACTCCAGGACAGTAAATGACTGTCGCAGATCTCTTAACGAGATGGCAGAGCAGTATGACATCCACCTCATATGGGTGCCCGGATATAGGGACCACGAGGGAAATTGCGCCGCCGACGAACTAGCAAAAGCAGGTACTACCAATCCTCTCCTCCCGGAGAAGGAACCAGTAGGCATCCCTTTAGCTACATGTAGGCTAAAGTGCAGGGATCACTTTGACCGCGCAGCACTGAGGAAATTGAGAAATCTTCAAAACTGCAGGAATTCACGCATTATATGGCCTATCCGTTCTAGGAAGAGATCAATGATGCTTATCACCCTCAATAGGCAGAACTGCAGTCTGGCAGTCAAGGCCATCACGGGACATTGGTTAATAAGAGCACGCGCGGCTAGATTAGCTGTGCCACATTATGACTACTGTAGGATCTGTGGGGATGTAGAAGAGGAAGAAACAGTCGCACACCTCCTGCGTCAATGCCCTGCGCTGGGGCTCAGTCGACTCAAATTTTTGGGCGCAGCAGCACTCACGGATCTAACAGACCTCGCGGAGATCGCTCCACGCAGACTCAAAGCCTTCATCCGTAAATTTTAATGGGACCGCGAGCCGTCGCAGGAAGGATACCACACTCTTGGGCACTTCAGTAGAGGGAGGGGAGAGGGTCCTCTTGTAGGACCTCTGCCTGTGCGTTATCACAAGGAGCCCCAGCGGCTCAAGTGGAGCCGAAGTTGATATACCCTTGCAGTTAAAATCTAAAAGATATTTTTATTTTTTGTATAAAATGTATATAAAATTTCTCGCAAATACTGCACATGGTCTTTGCAAAGAAAAAAATATCAAATTCACAAAAGAATTTGGATTTTTTAAATTACAAGAAAGCAAAGCTAACTTCGGACGGAGCCGAAGTATATATACCCTTGCAGTTAAAACTGGATATATATTGCAAAAATCTGATGTAGTTGGCCGAAAATCAATACCAAATCTATAAAAAAAGAGATACAAAAGTCGGAGATGTCTCCTTCACTGCGTTGCACACTTTTGCACAAAATTGTAATACCCTCTGCAGGGGTATAAAAATGACAAAATAATTTTAGTTTTTAAAATAAAAATCACGAAATAACTTCACAAATAACCAGTTAACTTCGAGTAAATCCGAACCGGATAAATTTATCGACTTCGAGTAAATTTTTTTTATCGACTTCCATTCTTTGCCATTTGACCTACACTTTGTTTAAGAATGGTGCAATAAATAAATATAAGAAAACAGGTCTCAAACAGTTCAAAAATTATTTTTTAAATATTTTTTTTATTTAACAGAATAATAAAAAATAACAACCAAGCTAATCTTATGCTAAAAAAAAGCCTGGAGGGACCCCAAGATATCGAAATCGAGTTGTGTATGACAGTGTTTACCAACGGAATGCCCCGAGGAAAGAGTATTGCAAAGTTGTTTCTATTTGTGTCGCAACACCAATTTTAAGTGCGAAATTTATTTTAATTAAGCGTAATTGCTATTGAACCAATAAAGTTGCTTGAAACATTTATTTTATTTATTGTGGATTTTAGATTTACTTTTCGCACATTTTAAATTTGTGATTTTTTTTAGATTTTAGATAATTGGACACATAAAACAAAGTAAGTAAGAATACAGTTTATAACCGATCCCATGAAGTCTAACATAACATGCATTAGTGGTACACTTTTTGCAAAAGGGTCATGTAACATATCAGCGTGCAATGCGTTTCTAAGTACTTTTAAATAGTATTAAGGTTAACTTACAATAATGTAAGTTTCTTAAGACAGTTTTATTTTGAATAAAGTCAGTATGGAACAAGAAAGGAAAGCTAACTTCGGGCGGAGCCGAAGTTGATATACCCTTGCAGTTAAAACCGGAATATAGAATAGAATCTGTACCAAGTTCCAGCTTTCTATCTTCAAAAACACGAACGTTGGGTCATTTCCGATCGTTCAGTTATATGGCAGCTATAGGATATAGTCGGCCGATCCTTATGAAATTTGATAGGTTGGATCAACTGACCAAAAATATAATCTGTATTAAGTTTCAGCTTTCTATCTTCAAAAACACGAAAGTTGGGTCATTTCCGATCGTTCAGTTATATGGCAGCTATAGGATATAGTTGACCGATCCTTATAATATTTGGCACGTCGTATTATTTTGCCAAAAATGGCTCTTGTGTCAAATTTGAACTCTCTAACTTTAAAAACACCATAGTTATACCATTTCCGATCAATCAGTTATATGGCAGCTATAAGATATAGTCGGCCGATCCGGGCCGTTCCGACTTATATACTGCGTGCAAAGAAAAATAGGGTGTGTGCAAAGTTTCAAGACGATAGCTTCAAAACTGAGAGACTAGTTCGCGTAGAAACGGACAGACAGACAGACGGACAGACAGACGGACAGACAGACGGACAGACGGACATGCTCATATCAACTCAGGAGGTGATCCTGATCAAAAATATATATACTTTATAGGGTCGGAGATGTCTCCTTCACTGCGTTGCACACTTTTGGACAAAATTATAATACCCTCTGCAAGAGTATAAAAATCGCGAAATAACATCTCAAATAACCAGTTAGCTTCGGGCAAATACGAAGTTGATATACCTTTGCATTTGAGATCGGATATACATTGCAATAATTGGTTATAGTTGGCCAATCCGTTTAAGAATTTCATTGTAATTAATTCTAAAATTGTAAATACGAAAAAACTTTTAGCTTCTATCTTAAAAAATCCCAAAGCTTGGTAATGTTATTGTTGGGTTGGGTCAAGCATTTTTTTTTTATCGGCTTCCATTTTGTCGTTCTAATTCTAATAGAATCTATGCCATTTGACCTACACTTTGTTTAAGAATGGTGCAATAAATAAATATAAGAAAACAGGTCTCAAACAGTTCAAAAATTATTTTTTAAATATTTTTTTTATTTAACAGAATAATAAAAAATAACAACCAAGCTAATCTTATGCTAAAAAAAAGCCTGGAGGGACCCCAAGATATCGAAATCGAGTTGTGTATGACAGTGTTTACCAACGGAATGCCCCGAGGAAAGAGTATTGCAAAGTTGTTTCTATTTGTGTCGCAACACCAATTTTAAGTGCGAAATTTATTTTAATTAAGCGTAATTGCTATTGAACCAATAAAGTTGCTTGAAACATTTATTTTATTTATTGTGGATTTTAGATTTACTTTTCGCACATTTTAAATTTGTGATTTTTTTTAGATTTTAGATAATTGGACACATAAAACAAAGTAAGTAAGAATACAGTTTATAACCGATCCCATGAAGTCTAACATAACATGCATTAGTGGTACACTTTTTGCAAAAGGGTCATGTAACATATCAGCGTGCAATGCGTTTCTAAGTACTTTTAAATAGTATTAAGGTTAACTTACAATCATGTAAGTTTCTTAAGACAGTTTTATTTTGAATAAAGTCAGTATGGAAAAAGAACTCATTAAAGTAACATTATTTTCATTGGAGCTCCTTTGCATTACTCGAGGTGGCTATTGGCCATGTGGTAAGTACTTACCACAACGCTTACTAGGTGAGCGGTCGTTTCGCTTATTCTATGTTATGCAAACATCGGTCCGCCTGGAAAAAAACATTTTTTTTTTTAGTTTTTAGAAAAGCATTAGTGAATTTGTGCATTTGTTTTTGTTATGTTTCGGAAAGAGCAAAAACACGAAAATGGAAAAACACAATTTTGGATTACGTTTCCTGTCGCTGGTAATGGTAACATATTAAGAAGGCACTGTTTATGAATTTAAAAAAAAATTATATTGCAAAAATTGTTAGTTTTTATTTTTCTTTGCGCCCATTCGCAATGGTCAACGTTGCTGTATTTGTCTGTTTGCGTATTTTTTGGTAGTTGTGCAGTTGAGGACAATGAAGAACCAGAACTTAAAATGGTGAGTAAATTGAAATAAGATAATAAATAGTGAAAAATACTAACACGAGTCAAATTTTTTTTAAAGGACAGATACAATAATAATGGGGAAATACGTAACAATCAAATTTGAATATGAGCGATCAATCTATTTTCAAGAACAATAAAAATGGTATTTTCACCAAATATCCATCCTGATCCGATCAGCCGATCCTACTTTATAGGGAGGCTGAGCAAATATGAAGATTTAAATGACGATGAATTTTTGGCAACAGATTACATGGTTCGTAGATAATTTATTCAGAAAGTCTCAGCAGGCTTCTCAAGAAACGAACCGTGCAGATGGTAATGTCGTCATTATATCGGCCAAAAATATTTTATATCTATGTCGGGTCATGTAACCGCCGGAAAATCTGGCTGCAAATAGTTTGTGGGCCCTATGACGTCTCGCCTCTCTCTATGATTTTTCAACCCCTGTTTCGTGGCTATTCCGGCGCCGTTGGTAGCTCTTTCCGCTTTAACGCTCGTCATCTCGCTCATTATCTGACGCATCACGGGCATTTGAACGGTCGCTGATCGCTGATGCCAGACCCCAACGGCATCAAAATTGGCTGTCCCGAGGGAGAAGCGTATCAACTCTAATAGGCGCATTGTGGGACAAGCACCCAGTTGCGCTCAGCTTCAAGTGCTTCCCACCTTAAAATACCTTCATATTGGTAAATTCGCGAAGTCTTTCCAACCAGATGCACTGTGCATGTTTGTCGCAGATAAACTGAACGTGGAGCCGAGTGATTAAGCTTGTGCTAAGCTGGTCAAAAAAGATGCTGACATTAACGCCCTCAAGTTCGTAAACTTTAAATTGGGAGTTCCGGAGCATTAGTCTAGAGTCTTTAATGATGACTTTTGGCCTATGTTGGTGTTAAGAGGAGCCCCAAAATAAGGTCGTACTCCAATGAATTCCGTTTAGAATTCTTGTTATGTGTCCCTTACCAGAGGATCCGGCTCGAAGGACCAAATGTTAAGAGGAGCCCCAAATAAAGGATCTTACTCTAATGAGTTCCTTTTTGGAAACTGTTTTTATTTGGTAAAGTTTTCTTATAAGTAAGATACATGAAAATCCTAAATCTATTTAAAACTACTTATTAACGCACTGCACGCTGACATGCTATGGGACCCTTTCTCAAGTGCGATAATTGCACCACTTATGTATGTGTTTGTGTTAGGCTGCAGGGGATCGGTTTTAGACCACGCTGTTTGTCTCTTATTTCATGGGTCCGATCCCTTGAAACTTGTAACGAATTGTTATTTCTGCTTCCGCTCGCCACAATTTGCCGCGGCTAGCTCACAGAGTTTCGCGGATCCGTTCCACCGAATTTATAGATTCGACGTGATTGCCCAAGCCCAGAAAATAATACAAGTAGCTTTCCGTTGTGCAGTCTCTTTATTTTCTGCTCTCTCTGTTTACAATGGTGATTTATGCGGTTTCCCGGGAATGACCCTTGGTGCGTCCTTGGTGACCCTTGGTGTGTCCGTCCTGGAGATCTCCTCCGTTGCTGGTGTTTCCGCTGTTGCTCTCGTTGCCGGGGTTCCTCTTCGTTGATCCGTCGTCAAACCTTCCACCTCTTCGACTTGGTCTGGCCTTCGGCTATGTACTGAAAAGCCTCCACTACGCCGTCGGGGATACGCGCCTACGCGCTGTACCGCCGGGCTCGGGAGTTGGCGGGCTGTAGCCTCCGCTACACCAGGATGAACGCCGTGCTCTGCGCGCCGGCGACACTGGTTCGGGAGATAGCTACTGACTGTCGCCTCTGCACCACCAGGGAGATGCGCCGTGCATGCGCACCGGCGGACCTGGTTCGGGGTGTGCGGCCTGCAGTAATCTCCGCTACGCCAGGAGCGCGCCGTGCTTTTTGCACCGGCGAGTCCGGTTTGGGAGATGGCTACTGGTGGTCGTCCCCGCAACCCGCTGTGCATGCGCACCAGCGGCCCTGGTTCAGAGTTTGCTGTCTACAGCCGGCTCCGCTACGCCAGGAGACGCCGTGCCTTTTCGCACCGGCGGGCCTGGATTGGGAGTCGCCGAAGTCTTGTCAGTTTCCGACAGGGTCGGAAGTCGCCTGTCCAGGACCGTACGTCACACCTCTCTTTCGGCCGGGTGACCACCGCGCGTACGCGCCAATGGGCCCGGGTCAAGAGCTGCTTGGTGGGTGATCGGAGCCTCCCCGATCGCGTTCCAAAGCGGGCGTGAGTTCCCGAGTTGGCTTATCCGCGTCCTGCAGGACCACGCCTGTTGGTTGCGAGTCAAGAACCCGCGTGGCGTACGCCAGACTTGTTCTTTCCTCACTTCCTTGCAAGGCTACCTGCTTTGACTTGGAATAGCCCACACTCGACTCTGTTACCCTGTAGCTTTCGAGGAAACCAACCGACGCCGATCCTCTCTCGTCCTGTCCTTTTTCGTCCTCCGGAGCGAAACCGGGCTCGGGATCTTGAGTTGGCCTGTCCTTTCCGGTGCAGGACCACGCCTGTTGGTTGTGAGTCAGGAGTCCGAGTGGCGTGCGCCAGACTTATCCTTTCTGCACTTCCTAGCAAGGCTACCTGCCGTGGCCAGGAACTGGTCCAACTCGTCTCCTGTCGCCTAGGTCGTTCCCCGTAACTGTCCTCGTACCGTTCTCTTTGTCTCGTTCGTTGTCTTTACGTTTGGCTGTCGGACTCTCCAAAGGCGGTCCTTCAACTCAAACAACCGAATCCTTTTTAGAAACGCTCTAACACTTGACTGGCCGACTCTCCACAGGCGGTCCTCCAACTCAACGCTACAAGCTTCCTAAAAAGACTCGTCCCGAGCCGCTCTAGTGGGCCTCCTTTTATACCCTCTGGAGCGCCCGTTAATCCTCCTGGATTCTGCTCCTGCCGTTAATCCTGCTTCCAGAATCACGCCACTTTCCCGTTGGCGGGCTGCCGTTACTCCTGCTTCCAAGATCACGCCACTTTCCCGTTGGCGGGCTGCCATCCGTACGGTCGTTGCCCCTTTCCGTTCGGCCGCTGACCCCTGCTGTTGCTATGCGACGTGCCGCTGGCCTCCTTCGCCTCTCCTGTTGCTCCTTGTTCCTTTGCTGCCCCCCAGTCTTGTCGCTCATCCTGAACTCCGCTGCGCGGCGGGCTCATAGTGCTCACCGTTGCCTCGGGCGCCGTTACGTTCCACGTTGACTCCGTCTTCCCACTCGATGATGGAGCTCTGCCCCTCACTGCCCTTCCATTCGTCCACTGGTGCTCCGGGAACCGTTACGTTCCACGTCGATTCTGTCTTCCCACTGGGCGATGTAACCTTGCATTGCCATTTGTCTGCTGGTGCTCCGGGAACCGTTACGTTTTACGTTGATTCCGTCTTCCCACTGGGCGATGTAACCTGGTCTTCCCATTCGTCTGCTGCTGCTCCGGGAACCGTTACGTTCCACGTTGATTCCGTCTTCGTACTTGATGGTGAAACCCTACCACTCCCCGTTCGTATTGGTCCTCGGCCTATCTCCCGCGGCCCCTCTAAACTGATTGGCCATTGCTGTCTTAGCGTGTGAGGAGGCTAATTCTCCTCACAAACTCTAACTTAAGAATTTGTATTTGTGTTTAATGCTTGAACAGTCGGTAAAAGTCAGCCGGTTTGTGCATAGAGAGTCTGCCAAGGTTTGGGACCTCCCGGCTACTCTTCCTTTACCACATACGCGATCGTCAAAAAAACCCAAGCCCAAGCTAGCTATCACCCCGATCGCTCTCTGCTACGATACTTTTGGACGTGCGAGTTGATTATTGCGGCGTGTGACTGTGCTGGATTATGAAAATGTCGTAAAAAAACGCTCTATGTTTTCATTTGGCACTGGATTCGCATTGCAACTGGACACTCATAGGTCTACTGTTGAGTCTATTGAAAAGATCTTTGTGTCCTGTTCGGCTACCTGGCAAGCTATGCGTATTGGATATGCCTCCACATGGACTAGTACCAAAAGTGTACTTTTTTCTTTAGCTCCTAGCCGTTCAATGCCCAGATTCGTCCTCGGACTCAAAAAAAAGCTTAAAAGTTATATTACAAAATAAATCGAGAAAGAGGACCAAGTCCCGGATGGTTTTCTTGAATTCTTCTGCCAGCGGTTTTGATGTAATCATCCTTGTGGAAACGTGGCTCAATGACAACTTTAGCTCCACTGAGTTCTTTGAGCCAAACTCGTACCAAGTATTTCGAAAAAACCGAGAAGCTAAGTTGAGTGGGCGAGGAGGTGGTGGGATCAACTTGCTGTTTCAATCCAGGGCCCATTCGTCATCACTGCGTCGTATATCCCTCCAAACAGCGCACTTAGTATTGAAAACATCACCAATGTCTGTGCTAGAATGTTGGACCCTACTGCATTGATGGTAGCTGGTGGTTTCAACTTAGCTGCATTTGAATTCCTTAATAAGTTTCTTTACAACCAGTATATATCCGATGTCGAAGCTAGCCTCCGATCCCATACTTAAGCTTTTTGGCGGTTTGTTAACAGCAAAAAGTCAACATCGGTCTTACCTTCACCCATATTTTATGGTTATGTAGTAGCCGACTCGAATCAGGGCGTTTCAGAACTCTTTGCAAAATACTTTGCCTCTAACTTGGAGCCGAAGGTTCCTTGGAGTGATAATGAAACTCTCCTTATTGGACTATGACCCAGATGAAGCCACATTCATACCACAGCCTGGATTCTGTGGAAGAAGATCTTCTGAAAGGCTACAGCTCTTTAGCCAGATTTCGTACGTACTTTTTGAAGATCTGGTGGGGTTACAGGCGTCTTTGAAATCAGTTAAGGAGGTTCACAATGTGTCCACCCATGCAAAATGTTCGTATAGGGGGAGCTAGAAACTTTCGTGTCGGATTTTAAGGCCACTCACAAGCAACTGTCGAAGCTGTATATTTCTCGAGCTTAGGAGAAAGCTGTGCTTTAAATTTAATGATTTAGCGAGAGAGGTTCACCATAGACCAGGAGGTGATTCGGCGCTCCAAATTGTTCTACGCTATCGAATTGGTCATCTTCCCCGAATTTCAACCAATCATTCAGCAAGAGCTTTCAGTCATTGCCTCCTTTGCCGCTCTCAACCTTTAGCGGAGGTTGTTCTGAGTGGTCCCCTTCATCAGTAGAGTAGAAAAGCTAAAGCGCCTGAAGTATTGCTTGCGGTATTCTGCCCTCGAAACTTTTTGGTCATATTACGTTCATTATACGAACTTAGTGTTCAGGCTAGAAGTCACCGAAATTTCAAATAAGGAAATTCTTTCTTTATGGTTACATTTCTATTGCCTGGTCTGTGGTGGGCACTCTCATATTATCGATTCTTGTCCTAGATCTCGGCGAGACGGTGTTGTTTGCTACTGCTAATGTCGTTCTGCAGAATTGTTGCCCTTCCGAGCACTTCTTGACTCTGGTTCCCAGCTGCCTTTCTTCACGATTAGCGAACCAACTATGATACAGTTGCGCAAGTCGAAGTCCACAACCTGTCTTCGGCTTAGATGTGGCTGGTTTTGCTACGGACGGGTTTTCGGTAAACGTTTGGTTGGAATCTCAGGTCTCGGACCTGAACACATGTGACAGCGATCGTAGCGGCAAACATCACCGACCTTTAGCACGGTTTTACTATCGACGTCGATACTTGGGAAATTCCCGCAAATATTCATCTCGCTGACTCCAACTTCCATCAGCCTCAAAGGGTAGACCTGCTTTTTGGAGCTAGCCTCTTCTACGAACTTCTGTGCGTTGGACAAATTCAGCTTTCGCTAGGGCTACCTTCAGTTCTAGGTTTTTAGGCCTCTCTCAGGAAATGCAATGGCTGGAGCTATGCCGCAAGTTTTTTTTATCCGGTCTTTTATCGCGCACCGTGCTTTTCAGATAACTGTCCTATGTGTAGTCCCATACCACACCATGCTGACAGCGATCGTAGTGGCAAACATCACCGACCTTTAGCCCTGTTTTACGATCGACGTCGACACTTAAAAACTTCCCGCAAATAAACTTTAAACCGCTGTCATAATAATTCAGTTGTTCCGTGTATTGATTATATTTCGGGTTCTTATTTAGATGGAGCAGCAAAGGTGCCGCTCTAACGATCGAAATGTCTCTGTTCTTTTACAATATTTCTTAAGTCTAAGTAAGGCTAAGTCTCGTAGCTGCGCTGCTCGCAGGCGGCGGCAGAGAGACGGCTATGTACTTATGTATAAATGAATATACTATTATACGTTGTTATGCATACTCAAGTGAAGGCGCGAGTGGTATGCATATGCTGACCGTTTGTTACAATTATCCCGACGCTAGCTCTTTCTGTGTGCGGGCTAAGCCATAACGATGGGATCATATTTCGACCACTTAGGGCTTATGACCGGGACTTTGAAATATGTAAACACTGCAACAAAGTGTAACAGTTCGCACCATTTAAGAACTTTCGGTGCATTGCGTATTCAATATATGTGGATACTACATCTCCCTCCTTTTGAAAAATAACGTAATATAATGAAGTTATTTTTATAATCAGAATTTCTAATTAATACATCCTTTTTTTAAATTTTTTTTTTGTTGTATTATGTTATTAGAATCAAAGAAAATGAAATTATTAAAAGAATATGTGTATTTATTTATCTATGTATGTGTGTCTTTGTATGGCCATACTAAGTGCAATTTATGAAATAAAGATTTTTATTCTATCCTTATGAACTGTTTGTTTCTTATGTTTATTATTTGTTAATACTATGCTATCTCTATCTCCTATTTCCGTTACTATATACGGACCTGTATATTTAGGATCTAACTTATGACCTGTCTCCTTTTTTAACAAAAACTTTGTCACCTAATGATATATCTATAACCCTTACTTTATGATCGTATAGTAGTTTATTTCTATTATTTCTAGCTCTTTTATAGGCTACTTCTAATCTATACTTACTCTCTTATACTAAAATGTTTTTGCAAATTACTTGTTTTACCGAATACTAGCTCATATGGACAATATGTATGTGCCATAGAGGGGGTCTTGTCCCAATCAGTTTTATCAACCGATATGTAACCGATCGTATGTATTCACTGAAAGTTCTGAAAGACTTCTTTCTATTGTTTCAACTGTCTGGTCGTGGTGTGCTGTGGATGTAATATTTCCAATATTTAAATATTTGCACAAATCGTCTATAATTGAATTCTTATATTCTGTTTCCAAGTCCGTAATGAACTTGTTCAATGGACCGTACTTCAGGATTAAAGATTCAAATATTGCTTTAGCGACAGTATTGGCATTTTTATTCGGAACAGGTATGGCAACTTAATACTTAGTTAAATCACATATTAAAGTGACTGCATACTCATTGCCATTTTCTGATTTTGGCAGTGGACCAATAGTGTTCTCTATCACTCTGTCGAAAGTATTTATTGGTGTGTCTGTAATTGTTAATGGGGTCTTTGTGTGTTTAGTTATTTTGGATTTCTGGCATTTTTGACATTTTCCTAAGTACTACGAACTCATATCTTTAGACATGCTTTTCCAGTAATAGTGTCTTTTTACTTTAGCCAACGTTTTTGATATGCCAGTATGACCCCTTGAATTGGGTCATCATGAAATGTAGACAAAATTTTTTTCTTTTAAATTTGTTATTTGGGTCACCGGGTTGAGTTGCGCTACTCTTAATGTTTTCAATATTTTATTGCCCATTAATTCGAAATTATCTTTTGAAGTATGTTCAAAGATATTTTTCCACGGTGCCACTTTGAGTTGGCTGATTTTATCTATACCGGCATGCATTTTAAGCCTTTGGAAAAATTTATCTAAATCAATAACTCCATTAGTATATAAATCTCTAATATCATATCTTGCAGTAATTTTTCTGCCTTGTTTAAATAAACATAGCGTGTTTTTTATCTGCAAGGTCACTACTTTACGCACTTCAGTGGTCGGCACCCCAATACATTGATAAGATTTTAACGCATTAGTGTTAGTAGTTCCGAATAGCAGAAAGTAGGCTGTGAGCATGACGCTTCACACATCATTATACTTTTTAACACACTTTTAATATATATCTAGTTATATTTTGTAGATCTTTGATGGTTATCCTTGATAACGCATCAGCTACATGATTATTTTTTTCCTTTAAATATTCGACTGTAAAGTCGACTGCCCAGTTGCTTCAGTGCAACTATTGACAAATTTGGAAACGGCTTCGTTCATAGTACTAAATGTGCCAGCTTGCATAATAAGTTTTACCTAATCGATTGTGCAATTTTTAGTCATTGCTTTGACTGCATGATGCATGGAATAACTCCTGGCAAGCTCTAAAGGTAAACCATCTGATATATATGCACCTTCTAAGGCTTTCGTCATCTGCTCAATTTCTTTTGTGTATTGGTTAGCAGTTTTATTGCGCTGCTGTAGGTTCATCAGCTTCGCTGATAATACCTCAACAGTTTCGCCTTTGACGTTGCTTCTTAGTCTAGATATCACCTCAGTAATTGTTGTTTCATTACCGATTAGATTCCTGGCGACACCATTTAGCTTTGTTTTAATAATGGAAACAGCTAATTCCTCGTGCGCGCCTTTTATTTATTGTATTATTTGTAAAGCATCAATGAAACTTGTTAAATTTTCAGCCATACCATCAAAAACTGGTATAAGCTTGGATGCTGTATTAATAAAATCAATATTTGATTGTGCCATTGTGACAGAGTTACTTATTTTGTTGTAAGTGTAATAGAAACACTTGAAGTATCTGAATCTGTTGAATTGAATCAGTGTATACCGCCGGAATAGTAAGATTATTTAAATCTTCATCTTCTATTTTGAGGTTTACTTTGGGAAGCTCTTCTGACTCAGATTCTTTCGTTTCTGTTGATTCCGAGTCAGGTGCAGTGTCAACTGCTATTGGAGTGTTTAGAACGGTTGGTAATGATATTTCTAAACTGAACTTTTGTTAAATAAATATTAAATTAGATCGTAGTCGTATCAAAAGTTTCGATACCTGTGACCAATGATCTTGATTTAATCTTTCCCTATGATCATGTACTAGCATACGCGCTTCATTAAAGCACTCTACTAATATTTCAACGTGCTTCCTAACCGTATTCTTTTGAATGGGTCTATTCTGAGTTAGAGACTTGTACGATTTGTCAAAATTTGTCTTAATTATTGATAACTTCTCGTACAATTTGTTCCAATCCATGCCTTTAGTTTAGCCATAATTTTTGTAAAGAGAATTACGTAATATATGTTAATATTTATTTTCCGTTATTTCATTTTCTTAGATTGTAGGTGTTTACATTTGTGTATAATAATTTTTGTGTTTTCTGGGTTTTTTATTTAGATTTTGTCCAGGTCATTTGCTTGACTCTGGAATTTTTTCTTTAAACATTTGTTGTGTAATTTATATAATTTTAGCAAAACGCTTGCTAACATTATAATGACGATTATCATTAACAATATTGTAACTGTTTGAAGATCGATTTTTTCGGATTCAATTTTATTAACGACATTTGCCGTGGAATCTACAACTTTCGTGTCTACTAAACCCATTTTAGATATTGTATATGTTTTTTTTTCAATTTCTATTATATTTTTCTCTGAGTCATATTTTATAATGTTGCTTAATTTTTCTGGGAAGTAATAGTCAGAATCATTTATTTGATCTGTTTTACTTATGCTATTACTTCTCATTAAAAAAGTATTAAAATGTTTCATAAATTTTAGGAATTTATGCTATTTTTGAATTTATTTATTTTTTTTTTCTTCATTAGAAAAGAATTAAAATTTTACATAAATTTTAGGAATTTATGGTATTTTTTCCTTTAATTAAAAAATTTTTTTTTTAAATCTGTGTTTTTATCTAACATTTTTTCATACCTATTATTTGTACAGCTATACGGGCCATACTTTCAAATTGGGCAAAAGAGGTTCCGCTCAATTTTTCAAAAAATATTATATTATATAAAAACAAGAAAGGAAAGCTAACTTCGGGCGGAGCCGAAGTTTATATACCCTTGCAGTTAAAACCGGATATATATCGCAAACATCGGATATAGTTGGCCGATCCTTATGGGAATAGGAATATATAATCCAATTTATTACAATACAAAATCTAAAAAAAAGTCCCAAACTTCTATCTTCAAAAATACGAAAGTTGATATTTCTACCAAATACCATTTCCGATCGTTCAGTTATATGGCAGCTATGGGATATAGTCAGCCGATCCTAATGAAATTTGGTAGGTCGGATCAACTGACCAAATATATAATCTGTATTAAGTTCCAGCTCTCTATCTTCAAAAACACGAAAGTTGGGTCAATTCCGATCGTTCAGTTATATGGCAGCTATAGGATATAGTCGGCCGATCCTTACGAAATTTGGCATGTCGTATTATTTTGCCAAAAATAGCTCTTATGTAAAATTTGAACTCTCTAACTTTAAAAACACCAAAGTTATACCATTTCCGATCAATCAGTTATATGGCAGCTATAGGATATAGTCGGCCGATCCGGGCCGTTCCGACTTATATACTGCGTGCAAAGGAAAGACGGGTGTGTGCAAAGTTTCAAGACGATAGCTTTAAAACTGAGAGACTAGTTCGCGTAGAAACGGACAGACAGACAGACGGACAGACGGACAGACGGACATGCTCATATCAACTCAGGAGGTGATCCTGATCAAGAATATATATACTTTATAGGGTCGGAGATGTCTCCTTCACTGCGTTGCACACTTTTGACCAAAATTATAATACCCTCTGCAAGGGTATAAAAATATTCATCGCAGTGCAATCAAAAAAATTATGCAACGCAGTGCATGGGTTAAAAAAAATGTTTCTCCTTATTTGATTTCCCTTTTTTTTCACGTCAGCTGGTCGTCGCCGGTTTGGCTACGCTGACGTTCCCTCGGTGGCGCTGGAGGTGGCGTATTCCCGCACTCTGTTTGCTGCTGCTGCTGCTGCTGTCTGGGGCCTTTTGGACTCAGGCGTTACCGGTGCCGGTCCTCGCACAGGTGTGGTTGCAGTGGGGGCTGTCCAGTGGTCCAGGGCAATCCTTCGGGCACGTCTTTTTTAGTTTCGGTAATGGCTTTGGTGGTGGAGGTTTTGTTATTATTTTCTCATTAATTTTCTTTATCGATACTGAGTGAGTGGCGGCAATTTTTGGGCTTTTATTCTTGTTACTCATTAGTTTTTCTTTCAGAAAATCTAGTTCTGATTGAAGTTTTTGGGCTGTAGCCCACGCGGGAGGTGGAGTGTTTACGTAGAGTAGCCACTTTAGGTGTGCTACTCTTTTTTTTATTTTTTTCGTGACTCCTCGGCGATTGCCCATTGCTTCACTCTACTCTCTCAGATTTTTTGTAGATTTGTAGGTAGTAGATATTTTTGTAGTTTTTGTGTTTTTTTTTTGCAGATATTATTCATTTCCGGTTTTCCAATTATTTTCCAGTTTATCCAGTTTATCCGGCTTTTTTTTTTTTTGCTTATGCGAATCCTCCTGGGTCTATTCCTTTTAGTCCTTCGATGTCCTTCGATCGCTGTCACGCCATGTGATGAAGGATGAAGGATATTACCAAGAGTTGAGTTTGGTTGGTTTCTATTTGGAAGGAGCAGCTGAGGTGCCGCTCGAACGATCAAAATGTCTCTGTTCTTTTACAATATTTCTTAAGTCTAAGTAAGGCTAAGTCTCGTAGCAGCGCTGCTCGCAGGCGGCGGCAGAGAGAAGACTATGTACTTATATATAAAGGAATATAATAATATACGTTGTTATGCGCTCTCAAGTGGAGGCGCGAATGGTATGCATATGCTGACCGTTTGTTACAATTATGCCGACGCTAGCTCTTTCTGTGTGCGGGCTAAGCCATAACGATGGGATCATATTTCGGCCACTTAGGGTTTATGACCGGGACTTTGGATTATGTAAACACTGCAACAAAGTGTTACAGTGCGCACCCTTTAAGTACTCTCGGTACAGTGGGTATTCAATGCGTACTTATTTTTTTAAAACAAGTTAAATTTTATTTTAGTCGCCGGAATCGTTCAAAACCATTTGAACATAACCGGGCGCTTAGAAGGTGGGGTGAATATGGTACATATGGGATATGGGCCTAGTCTTTATACAATAATTTACAGTTATTTACATTAGTTTACAACATTATTGAACAACACGGGAAGACAGATCGCTGGGGTGGAATCTCTTTAAGCGCCTAAGAGTTTGCGGGTCGGCCAGCCTGCTAGCCAGTGGATTTGGGTGACTCGTTAGCCTGTCCGAGTACCGTCGGCTGTGTAGGTTTAGGAGGTCGCCCACCGGGACAAGGCGTAGGTCGTTTTGGATGGCCTGGTTTGTCACATACCAGGGAAGTCCGGATGCCCGTCGAGCAGCACGTGCCTGTACTACCCTCAGCCTGTTTAGCTGGTGCTTGGATGCGGTGCCCCATACCTCGATCGCATACGTCCAGGTTGGCGTGAGGATTGCTTTGAGCAGCAAAACTTTCGTCGAAAGCTGGAGGCTTTTGGATCCCAGGAGCCAGTCGAGCTTTTGTAGTTTGCGAACACATTTGGCTTTGATTGCCGTGATGTGGGTGTTCCATATGAGCCTGTGATCTAGGTGTACACCTAAGTAGCAGTGAGAGGTGGCGTTATTAATAGCGTCACCATTGAAGGTATGTACGATGTCGATCACGAGTCTAAGGGAAAAAGTGACGCAAGCCGACTTGCTGCAATTTATGGCAATGTTCCTTTGCGTGGTCCAGCGCTCCATTGCATTCAGCCAGTCCTGAACAGCAGCCGAGGCTGACAGCTGAGACGTGTGGGATGCAAGCAGGGCCGTGTCGTCGGCGTAAGTAGCCAGAAGCATACGGGCGTCTGTGGTGGGCGACGGAACTGGCATATCACTCGTGTACATGGTGTATAGGAACGGACCAAGTACACTTCCTTGGGGCACTCCTGCGTGAATGTGTGCCAAGCTGGATCGTGAGTCCCTTACTGCTACCACGAAGGTTCGATCGGCAATGAAGGACCTCAGGATGGCGAAATAGGGCGTAGGGAGAAGTTCCTTGATTTTGTAGAGAAGGCCCTCGTGCCACACCTTGTCAAAGGCTTGCTTTACGTCGAGAAAGACGCCTACAGTGTGCAGTTTATGCTCGAGTCCATGGGTGATGTGGTTGACCAGGCGATGGACTTGTTCTGGGCAGCCGTGGGGTTTTCTGAAGCCGAACTGATGTTGAGGAATATGGCCTTCTACTTGTGGTAGCTCCAACAGTCGGCTGAGTAGAATCCGCTCGAACACTTTCGAGAAAGTGGATAACAGGCTGATTGGGCGGTAGGAGTCGATGCGAGAATGTGGCTTGCTTGGCTTCGGGATCATGATGATCCGGGCTTGCTTCCACTGTCTGGAAAAATGTCCCAGGCTTAGCATGGCGTTGAAAATTTTCACCAGCGCTAGCACTCCTTTGGGTGGAAGAGCCTTGGCCGCTCGATTGTCGATGCCATCGGGTCCAGGAGTCTTTTTTAAGTTGAGCGCCTTTAACTGCAGCGAGACTTCTTGTGGCGTGGTGTGTCTGATGGGGCGCGATGGCTGAGAGGGAGCGCGTAAGAAGTTTGCAACCTCATCGCGGTGTGAAGCGTCAGGAAGTTCAAAAGGAGTGAAGGTGGCAGACAGATGTTCCGCAAAAGCGTTGGCTTTGTCGGAGTCGTTCTTAAGCCACCGGCCAGTGTGGCTTTTTATTGGGGATTGTACAAGTTGCTGTCTTTTAATTCCTCTCGTTAGCTTCCATATCGAAAAATCGCTGCAGTTGTCCGGGCCAGCTCCCTCCAGCAGGGTATCGATGTTCTTTTGGCGGGTTTTCGCTAGCAGCCTGCGCAGTCTATTAGTAATGCTAGATAGACGCAGGAGTGCCCTTGAGTGCCTAGATCCAGGAGTGCCTAGATCCAGGAGTGCCCTTGCCTCCGGGGTTAGTATTGGTGCCCTTCTATTAGATGGGTGACCAGATTGGCGCTGAGGTGGCGTAGCTCTCTGGGCGGCTTCAGTGATTGTAGAGGTGAAGCTATCTACGTATGCGTCCAGATCGCTGCAGGTTGCTATTGGTGTGTTGAGCACGGTGTGAGCATCGATGTAGGACTTAAAAATGGCAACGTTTGCATGCGCAGGTAGCATTTTGGGGACTCCTTTATGGAATTGAGCTTCTTCGTCTATTATGAAGAGCAACGGGAGGTGGTCGGAAGATAGCTCGGTGAGTGCTCTGACAGTGACCTGCTGTTGTCTGAAGCCTTTTGAGATGCCAAAGTCAATTGCACTGGGGGCGGCGTTTGCACGATAGGGGTAGCATGTGGCTTCTCCAGTTGCTACAATGTCGACATTGATATTGGCCAGGACAGAGCTGAGGGTCCGGCCTCTGGCACACATCCTGTAGTTGCCCCACCATCTGTGTTTGGCATTCCAGTCAACTGCAGCAAGAAACTTATCTCCGAGATTGGAGAGGAAAGTCGCGAAGTCTGCTTCCGTCCACCTGAAAGCAGGGGGGCAGTACACCGAAGCAACGTTAAACCTCCCTCTTCTTGTAGATATCTCGATGGAGACGGCTTGTATGTGCTCTTCCGAAAGAGTGAAAGAGAGTTGATGGGCTAAGGCTGACTTGACGAAGATCGCTGCGCCCCCATGTCGCCGGTCATCCGGGTGATCGGCTTTGTGCAAAGTGAATCCAGGGATCCTGAGGGTGGACCGCGAGCAGAGACGGACTTCTGACAACAAAAGGATGTCTATTTCGTCAATGCGTACAACAGCACACTTTTGGACAAAATTATAATGCCCTCTGCAAGGGTATAAAAAAGTCCCAAGCCTCTATCTTCAAAAATACCAAAGTTCGTCCGACCGATCGTTATGAAATTTGGTAGGTCGGATTAACTGACAAAAACTAAAATCTGTACCAAGTTCCATCTTTCTATCTTCAAAAACACAAAAGTTGGGTCACTTCCGATCGTTCAGTTATATGGCAGCTATAGGATACAGTCGGTCGATCCTTATAAAATTTGGCATGTCATATTATTATTTTGTCAAAAATAGTTCTCGTGTAAAATTTGAACTCTCTAACTCTAAAATCACCATAGCTATACCATTTCCGATCAATCAGTTATATGGCAGCTATAGGACATAGTCGGCCGATCCCGGCCGTTCCGACTTATATACTGCGTGCAAAGGAAAGAAGGGTGTGTGATTTTGTATTGTAATAAATTGGATTATATATTTATATTCCCATAAGGATCGGCCAAATGTATCCGATGTTTGCGATATATATCCGGTTTTAACAGCAAGGGTATATAAACTTCGGCTCCGCCCGAAGTTAGCTTACCTTTCTTGTTAGGTAGTGTAATTTTGGCCTTTTTACCTTCGCTTTGTTGAGGGAATGTTTTTGGTAAGATAAAACTCTAGACTTCCTTTTAAAGAAATGAAAGTTAAATTCTTTCTTTTAACCGTTCCTTTCCACTCAAAAGTAAGATCCAATTTTTCGTTGACCTCTTCACATGGCTAGGCTTCACCTCTTCACTATTGAACATCAGCCATATAACCTGAAAATGTATTTGGGAAATTATTTTCAACCTTTGAAGGTTTGATAAACATTTAAAGTCAACATCTTAGAGATAGAACACTCCGTTGTGTGTGCGATATTTGATAGTTCAAATATCATTACATTATTTCTTAACATGATTTTTTTGTATTTAACATGTTAAAACTTTTTATATAACATATAATATAGATCATTGATCGGCACGGCCTTATCCTGCGGGCATAGGAAATTTCTGTGCCCGTGCTCTGCCACACACACAGTATAAATGTGTGAATCGTCATGCTAACAGCCTACTTTCTGCATTCTGCTATACTAATACTGATGCGTTAAAATCATATCAATGTATTAGGTGCCGACCACTGATATAGATATATAATATACAAAAATTTTAGAAAGGAATTTCTATATTGTAGAAATTGTTTTCTATTTTCTAAGGCTATTTTCTTTTTATGGTGATCCTTTCTATTATTAAGAAAATAGTTTCTGAAAATAAATCATAATTTTCCTTAATTATAGAAAATGTTTCTGGTTTTTAGGGCGATTTCAGTTTATGGCGACTATTTCTATATTTGAGAAATACTTCTTTGATTTAAGAAAATTTTTTTTGTTTTCAGAAAACTTGTTCTAGAAAAAATAAAGTTTTATGGCGAATTCCTAAATTTCAGGGTAAATTTTATTTTGAGTGTATATGTTGTATGGTAAACGGTTCTATGTTGGGCAGGAGAACCCTTATCAGGAATAACGGAAACTGGGCAGGAGGACCCTCGTGCTATAGAATGCACTCCTGCAGCTTAGCTGAAAGAGCGTTTCGGGGTTTTAAATCCGCTGGGTTAAAAGCATGGGGTCATTCCATGAAGCCCGTCAGGCTCTGAACCGTGGACACACGGTTAGCGACAAAAACGTTGAACCCGGACTGCTCATCTTGGATCCAGAATAGAGTGACGGTTGAGTCACACCAACAAACTATACTGGAGATCTCGGACATTATCCTTGCCATTAGCTCGGCCCCAGTAAGTTCCACTTTGGGTTAATATCTTGAGAGGAGCAACCCCAGACCTAGAGCACAGAAGACGCAGAAGACGCCGGGGGCGTCTTCTGGGTAAATTCAAAAAACGCGTTTAGCTTTATTCCGCTGCTTACAAGAGATTAAACTTAACTTAGAAAAAGCATAAACGGACGATCGACGACGGCCGACGAAAGAGCGAGAGTGCATAGAGGGCCGAGCGCGGATGCGCTCTTCAGCGCGGGTGCGCTCTTAAGCTCAGCTCAGCGGCACAACGGCCCCTCACCTAAACATCCCGCCCCCCTTGCAATCGCTCAGGTTGCAACAGATCCCTCGTCGCTAGCGATGCGTCACTGCAGCTCGAGGGCGTACACGGGTCGATGAAGGCCCCCGTGTCGAAGATCCGGGTCCCGGTGTTGACGCTGTTCCGGTTCAGCAGCGACGATAGGGTGGGCGCAGCGACCGCGTCCTGCGGGGGCCTTTGAGGAGAGGCGGAAAATTGCCTAGGCGCGAATGACGCGGGCGGACGAGTGGTGGACGGCACCCGATGAGTGGCGGACGAAAGCAGTGGAGCGCTTGACGACTGCCGGCCAGTGGCGGAAGAATGCCGAGGAGTGCTTGACGACACCCAGCCAGTGGCGGAAGAATGCCGAGGAGTTGCCGACGAGCGCCGGGAAGTCGATGGTGGATCGGCTTGTGAGTGCCGGAAAGTGGCGGACGAAGGCCGAGAAGCATCCGAACCGTACACGGAGTGTACCTCTTGATCCTCTTGACGTGCCTGGCGACGAGCCCGCGGCTTCTCCACGAGGTGCAGCAGCGTGTGGTGATCCAGACCACACGTCTTACAGCCGTCTCCACACCGACAGGATCCGTCGGAGTGCTCGTGGGCCAGGCAGCTCGAGCAATACCGGTTCACGAGAACCGCTCGGAGCCGCTTCTCGGCACTAAGGCGTAGGAAGCGCCGACACTTCTTCAATGGATGGATCGCATTGCAGACTCGGCATCGGTAGGATTGTATACCTCGAGTACATATGTTCTCTAGTGACTGGGGGCGTGGCACATAACGCGCGTGGCGCGTTGCGAGGGCGTGGCGACATCGTGCTGAATGTGACCTTGGAATCCAGAATTTGGCCCGGATCAGACGGATCATGAGCTGATTGCCCCCGTGCAGCGTGATGCGATGCGTAAATTGAACAAGGAGACGAGACAGAATTGTGCTCGCAACGTGAATCCGATTCCGAACTGACCTGTGTGGGCACATCTCCCTGATCCAGTGAGTCACCGAAGCTGCGGGCAACTCGTATGGAGAAAACTGACACGCTGCGGGGGTTGGCTGGAGATAATGGGCCTGTCAGCACCCATCCAAAAACGGTCTCCTGACCGAGAAGCGACCCGCAGATGTTAGCCTTGGAATTACCGAAGAGAATGGACGGAAGAATGTCAGCTCCTAATAACACATCGGCTTGGAGCTCTCAAAGAAGTTAGGGTCCGCCAGGGGAATGTCGGGCAGCCCCTTGAGACGATCTCGCGAAATCGAATATGATGGCAAATTTCCTGCCCACTGCGGAAGAACGTAAGCCGCAGTCTCTAATTGTAGCCCGGGTCTAGACGACGACCGAATGGAGAAATGGCACAATTTAGTATACTGCGCGGAAATGGTCTGATTAAGGCCGAAAACTTGTGCGTGAATCGTCTTTAAGGGAAACTTGACAATGTTGAAGAGTTGTTACGTTATAAAAGTCGCTTCGGACCCTGAGTCTATCAGCGCTTGTGCCTGGACGCTGCACCCCAAATGGCACACCTTGATAAGGGCCGTGCCCAGTAGGACGGCTCCTGACCCGGAAGCGAAACACACCTGCACATTCGACTGATCCTCTAAGCCGTTTGCTGGCGTGCTGTCTCGTCCGTCGTCCGCCAACTCCCGGCGCGGTTCAGGTGCTTCTTGGCCTTCGTCCACCACTTTCCGGCACTCACAAGCCGATCCACGACCACCCGGCGCTCGTCGGCGACTCCTCGGCATTCTTTCGCCACTGGCCGACAGTCGTCATGCGCTCCACGGCTTTCCACGGCGCTCCACGGGTGCCGTCCACCGCTCGTTCGCCTGCGTCATCCGCGCCTAGCCAATTTTCCGGCTCTCGTCGTGGGCCCCCGCAGGACGCGGCCGCTGCGCCCACCCTATCAGCCGTAACGACGAGGGATTTGTTGCAACCCGAGTGATTGCAAGGGGGGCGGGATGTTTATGTAAGGGGCCGTTGGGCCGCCGCTCAGCTGAACGTAAGAGCGCATCCGCGCTGAATAGCGCACCCGCGCTGAATAGCGCACCCGCGCTGAAGAGCTCATCCGCTCGCCCCTTTATGTACTCTCGCTCTCTCGTCGGCCTTCATCGATCGTCCGTTTTATTGTACTTGTTTAATTAATACTCTGTAAGCAGCCCAATAAAGCTGAACTTACTTTTGAATTCACGAAAAGACGCCCCCGACTTCTTATTTCAATATAATTCTGGGATCTTTTGCGGCAGCAACGCCCCCCTACAACAATAATATATTGGGTTATATTATATTCTTATAAGGATCGGCCAACTATATCCGATGTTTGCGATATGTATCCGGTTTTAACTGCAAGGGTTAACTTGCTAAACAGCTAACTTCCCCCCGAAGTTAGCTTTTCTTTCTTCTTTTTAATAATTTTAATTGTTGAGTGGAATTGAATAATTTTAATTAACAAAACTGGCACTTCGCTCAAACGGAAATAATAATTAAACAAGAAAGGAAAGCTATCTTCGGGCGGAGCCGATGTTGATATACCCTTGCAGTTAAAACCGGATATATATCGCAAACATCGGATATAGTTGGCCGATCCTTATGATTACATCATAATAAAACCAATTAAATAAAATAAAAAATCTAAAAAAATGTCCCAAGCTTCTATCTTCAAAAACACGAAAGTTGGGTAATTTTTGGGATCGTTCAGTTATATGGCAGCTATAAGATATAGTCGGCCGATCCTTATGAAATTTGGCATGTCGTAATGTTTAAATATATATAAGCCAAAAATAGCTTTCCTGTAAAATTTGAACTCTGTAACTCTAAAAACACCAAAGTAATACCATTTCCGATCAATCAGTTATATGGCAGCTATAGGATATAGTCGGCCGATCCGGGCCGTTCCGACTTATATACTGCGTGCAAAGGAAAGAAGGGTGTGTGCAAAGTTTCAAGACGATAGCTTCAAAACTGAGAGACTAGTTCGCGTAGAAACAGACAGACAGACGGACAGACGGACATGCTCATATCAACTCAGGAGGTGATCCTGATCAAGAATATATATACTTTATAGGGTCGGAGATGTCTCCTTCACCGCGTTGCACACTTTTGGAAAAAAAGTATAATACCCTCTGCAAGGGTATAATAAATTTTGGTGGTTATAATTATATATATATAAATTTATAATAAATTTATTTTTTTGGTTGAAGTTAGTTGTTACGCAGCCGGTTATGCCGTCGGCACCCTGTACGTACCGCTAAGGAAAAAAACAGCACCAAAGAACAAAACACGGCTAGGTCGAGAATTTAAGCGACACAATCACGTATTTTTAGTGAAATGGCGGTTTATAATTGTTGGTTTTAGAAAATTAAAATTTTTTTTTTTATTTTATCGGCTATATATTTCCTGAAATTTGGGGCAGAAAAATATATGGACATGCAAGTTAAATTGTTTGTAGTTCGGTGAATTAAAAAAATGAAAATTTTATTTTTTGATTTCACAACTTGGTGTTAAACCTTTATTTATTAAACGCAAAAATTACAAGACACTTTTGGTTTTTTCTTAAATACTTTTGTCAACCGTTCGCGGTCTCGGTCAAAATAGGACTGACTTCTTAATTCTAAATCTGATCCAAAGAACCTCGGCCATCAGTTGTGTTTAGATTAGAGGCTTAAGATGAAACTGTCGCATCTTATTGTGAAATTCGATTAAGCTGATCGATGCAATTTGGTGGGTACTTGAAACGCAAAAGGCGTAATTGATTGGGCTTCGGAGGGAAGCTGATGTTTACTTTTGATTTTGATTTGTTTATGGGGAACCGAGATCGCGCCTCAGAGCCAAAGACAAAGCCGAAGGCAAATGCAGAGTTTGAAAATATTGTTTATAAAATTCATAAGTGGAAAGCCATAAGTGGCCTGGATTTATGGGTTGGATAATTGAGCCAAAGATCAAGCCAAAGGCAAATGCAGAGATTGAAAATATTGTTTATAAAAGCCATAAGTGGCCTGTATTTAGGGATTGGATAACTCTCCCCCTTCTAAAATGGATCGTCCCGATTCAATATGAAATTCATTTCAATGATCTCTTAATTCTGTTAATAAATTTTCTTGGTTAATAGATTTTTCTGGTACAGGCCGATGTTTTTTGGTTTCAAATAATATAGCATTTTTGTCTTTTATAATAAGTGAAAGAATCAAATATATAATGATTAAAATTAATAATATAAAGGTAAGTGATATTTAAGTATTCTTAATTTTAACGAAAGGGGTTTAAAATGTTTATATTATCTAAAGAAAGATCAGAGTTATTTGATAATATGTAATCGGATATTTCATAATTTTTAAAGTGGTTCGTAGTTACGTATTCAAGAATTTTATTTTGCAAATTGGTATATGAGATATTATTAATTTTAGTTGTACCATTAAATGTTATTAAAAACGAACCGTTTAAATGGGAGTTGTTAACAATATTGTTCCCATTTATAAGGATGGCACCATCTTGTATGATGTCTATTTTTTTATTTTTTTCTCTTATTTTTTTACAGGTTGATTTCTCACCATTTAATAATCGGGTAAAACACGTTTTTTTGTTACTTAGAGTGCAATAATTATTAAAAAGTTCGTTCTTAAAATTAGACATTTCGTAAAAAATATTTTCGCATTTTGCGACATGATCGCTTAATACTAGTTTTCCATCGATTTGGGAAATCGCTCTAGCGTGGTATATTTCACATCTGTTTTTTATTATTGGGTATTTTATATAAATTATTAAAAGTTCTTTATGCAATGCGATTTTAAAAGAAGAGATGTCCATTAAATCAGCTATAATTACTGGTTTTTGTTCATGTTTTAATATTTCCAAGATTTCATCATTGTTTAAAATTTTGGTATTAAAAACTTCAATTTTTGCTAGAGTGATTGTGTCAATTAAATTTTGCAGATCAAATTTTAATAATCGCAAGCGATGTTTTCGAAGTGGTAGATCTTGATCAATAAATACTTTTTTAAAATCATCGGAAAGAGATTCTATTTCTTTGAATAATCGGGAATTGATAATAGACTGCTTATTATTGTTTTCAATTAATTCATTAATTTTATTCTGAACTGTAATAAAATCATCATGGTCCGGAGTTCCAGCTAACCATTTCCACACGGTGCCTAACTCATTTATCCCTCTTTTTGATCTAGTTGATATTAATTGCGATAAAATTAGTTCGATTACTTTTATGTCATATTTAATTTCCCATTGTGACCTTTTATTAGTATCCCTTTTAATATTATCTGATTCCAAATTTATTATTTGTTTATAAAAGCTTAAGTTAGTTACATGGAATAAATCTGCGTATGAATCGTACGTCAATACGTACGTTTATTGTCCTTAAATAGAAGATATTTGTGACTTGTATAGTCAATTATTTCTGATTTTGTTAATAAAATAAGGTGTAGTATGAGCACCTGATAAAACATTTTCTGGGAAAGGAAAGAAAAAAAGTATGATATATAAATACTTAGAATTTTATATTATCTTTGTGAATAATTCTATTTCTATTGTTGATTATTATTTTGTTGGGTAAATTTTCCTTAATTATTTGTTTTTTATATCTGGTTTTAAGTTTATTTCTTTCCCCGTGTTTCTTTTCATAGACTACCTGTCCTACATGATATTCTTTTTCTTTTCTGTTTTCATTATGTGTTTCCAACATTTTCTCTTGAGTATTTTTCAAAAGTTCAGGAATGTTATCGTGCTCTATTTTATTATATAATACGTCAAAAGGTTTTTGGTTCGTTGTAGAATGAATGCTCTGATTATATTCTTGAGCGGCTCTTATTATTATTTCGGAAAAGTCAGTTAAATTAAATTCTTCTTTAATGCATCGAGCTAATTCTGTTAATGTAGAATGTGCCCTTTCAACCTGTCCGTTTGACGTGCTGTGCCTCGGGTCTGCGTAATGTAAAGTTTAATTGCACCTTTGTGCGAAAGATTTAAATTGGGCCGAGGTAAAGCTCGGTTCATTATCGGTCATTATTACTTTTGCTTGTGCAAAATGCTGAAGAAGTTCCATTACTTTATTTTCGATATTTAATTTATTTTGGATTTCTTTTACTACTAGAAATTTTGAGTAAGCGTCAATACAAGTTATGAAAGTAAGACCTTGCGCGTAATATATATCAATGTGTAAATTTTCTCCTTCTTTACTTGGAATTGGGGCTTCCCCAATTGGAATTTTTATTGGGTGCCTGTTATATTTATTTTCGTTACAAATCACGCAATTTTTAATATATTCTTTTAATTTTTTAAAACAGTTTGGCCAATAATATAATTTACTGATCTGTTTGTAATTCTCTTCTAGCCCCCTATGAGCACGGCTGTGCGTTTCTTCTATTATTATAGCTTTATCTTCCTCGTTTTCCACGTCTTGTAGAAAGATTCTTGTAAAAAGGAATGTGTTTGTGAAATTATTTTTTAAAGGTAATTGAATTTGAAATAAGTCCTCTAAGGTACAATGAATTACTACCGTAATGTTAGGTGGAAGATACTCTCTTAATATAGTTATTAAATTTTCTGGTGTGTCATATTCAATTAAATGTCGTGTCCTGTCAAAAATTTTCAGTGACTCATGTATTGTATACCTTCCCGTTGTTAATAACAGTTGTTGTTTAAATTGATTTAACGGTTTACGGGTCTCTTGTATTACATTTTCAAAACTACTTTCAGCTGAATGCTGTGTGTTCTGATCTGAGTCTGACTGGTCTGTTTGTTCTATATCGCTGTCAGTAATATTATTTATCTGAATTCGAGATAATACGTCTGCAACTACATTTGTTGTACCGGGCTTAAATGTTATTTTCGGTGTAAAACTTTGTATGAAAGAATACCATCCTTTCATATCTACATTGGGATTTTTATCCGAAATTGTGTAAGATAAAGTTTGATGGTCGGTTTGAATTTCAATTCCAATTACTCCGTATAAGAAATTTCTTAGATTTTTAAGAGCCCATACTATCGCTAAAAGTTCCTTCTTATTAGTCGCATAAGCTTGTTCTGTTTTAGACAAGGTTTTTGAAATAAAAGTAATTGGTTTTCCTTCTTGAGATAAAACTGCACCAATTGCGACGTCTGAAGCGTCGGTGGTCAAGGTAAATTTTTTAGTATAGTCCGGTTGAACTAGTTCTGCTTGAGCAATGAGATTTTTTTCAGCTCGTTAAAAGCTTTAATTGCTGATTCATCCAGCTGAATCAATATTTTTGTTGACATTCTTTTTGAGATTTTGCCATTATGACCTCCAAGATATTTTGTTAGAGGTTTGGCTATGTAGGCGTAGTTTGAAACAAATTTTCTATAATAGCCCGTAAAACCTTGGAAACTTCTTAGTTCCGCGTTTGAAAAACTTAGATTTTTCTAAAGAGATTTTCATGTTTGCCCTCAATAATATATTTATAATTTTGTTTAAATCTGTATAGTGTTGTTCGATTGAGTTTGAGAATATTATAATGTCGTCCATATAGACATGACACGTTTTCCCTGTTTGTTCTCTTAGAATATCGTCCATTGCTCTCTGAAAGATTCTTGGTGCATTTGTTAATCCGAATGGCATTCTTAAAAATTCGTATTTTCCATTATTTATCGAAAAGGCTGTTTTTTCGACATCAGATTCTTTCATTAGTATCTGATGAAATCCTGACTCTAAATCTATTGTTGAAAAATAT
This sequence comes from Drosophila bipectinata, assembly GCF_030179905.1. NCBI lineage: Eukaryota > Metazoa > Arthropoda > Insecta > Diptera > Drosophilidae > Drosophila > Drosophila bipectinata. The sequence goes on along the minus strand of NC_091740.1, from coordinate 11,935,957 downwards.
CTTGCTTTTCCCAAATTTGATAGAATTACTGATGGGTCTTGCATTGGGTACCTGTCAGGTATAGTACTTTCATTCAATTTTTTGTAATCAATGACGAGTCTTAATTTACGGCTTCCGTCTTGATTCTCTCCTTTCTTTGGGACTACCAGAAGTGGTGAATTGTAAGGGCTTCTGCTAAGCCTTATTATTTTTTCTGATAACATTCTTTTGATTTCGCTATTCACGAAATCGTTGACAGATAGAGCATACGGATGTTGCTTCCCGTATATTGGCCTATCATGGATTAGATTTATTTCCCCCTTTATGTCTGTTCTAAAAGAAATTTGCATATTTATCTTTGAATGCTCCTTTTCAATATAGTGAACTATCTTTTCCCTCAGTCCGCCTAATTGGTCGGTACCTATATTATTTATTTGATTTTTGACGGTATTTACTTCGTCGGCACTCTCAGGATTTTTAATTCCCAAGATATTTTTATTTTTATTGACGGATATTTCTACGTCGGCGTTCTCAGGATTTTTTATTTCCCAAGATATTTTTATTTTTATTGACGGATATTTCTACGTCGGCGTTCTTAGGATTTTTTGTTCCCAAGATATTTGTATTTTTGTTGACGGATATTTCTACGTCGGCGTTCTCGGGATTTTTTGTTCCCAAGATATTTGTATTTTTGTTGACGCATATTTCTACGTCGGCGTTCTCGGGATTTTTAACTCCCAAGCTTTTCTCACTATTTTCAACAAATAATGAATCTGTGTTTTTGCTTCCATTATCATCAAAATACTTTTTATACCCTTGCAGAGGGTATTATAATTTTGTCCAAAAGTGTGCAACGCAGTGAAGGAGCCATCTCCGACCCTATAAAGTATATATATTCTTGATCAGGATCACCTCCTGAGTTGATATGAGCATGTCCGTCTGTCCGTCTGACCGTCTGTCCGTCTGTCTGTTTCTACGCAAACTAGTCTCTCAGTTTTAAAGCTATCGACTTGAAACTTTGCACACACCCGTCTTTCCCTTGCACGCAGTATATAAGTCGGAACGGCCGGGATCGGCCGACTATATCCTATAGCTGCCATATAACTGATTGATCGGAAATGGTATAACTTTGGTGTTTTTAGAGTTAGAGATTTCAAATTTGACATGAGAGCTATTTTTGGCAACACATTACGACATGCCAAATTTCATAAGGATCGGCCGACTATATCTTATAGCTGCCATATAACATATAACTGAACGATCAGAAATGACCCAACTTTCGTGTTTTTGAAGATAGAAAGCTGGAACTTGGTACAGATTATATTTTTGGCCAGTTAATCCGACCTACGAAATTTCATTAGGATCGGCCGACTATATGCTATAGCTGCCATGTAACTGAACGATCGGAAATGGTATTTGGTAGAAATATCAACTTTCGTATTTTAGAAGATAGGAGCTTGGGACTTTTTTTTAGATTTTTTATTGTAATTAATTGGTTTTATTATGATGTAATCATAAGAATCGGCCAACTATATCCGATGTTTGCGATATATATCCGGTTTTAACTGCAAGGGTATATTAACTTCGGCTCCGCCCGATTTAGCTTTCCTTTCTTGTTTAATAGTTAAATGTTGTAGCTTTTGAAAGAAATAGATCTTTAATTTATTTCAACAAAAAGGATACAATTTTTACGCAAGAAACTGACATTTTTGAATTTTCGTCGTGTTTTCGGACTTTGACGCCATTTTCTCGGTACAACTTCCAAGAAATGGTATCATTTTTGATACATATTAATATTGTCTCGTTAATTCTGAATAAAAAGAGACCAATTTCATTACAAAATTATGAGAATCTAAAAAATACAATTGAATCAATAAATGAATCAATTTATATGATGCGTCTAAAAGCAAATCTGACCGAAATTGCATTTTCAGATTGCATTTTTGCGCATATCATTTTAAAGAAATTAAATATTGAGGCCCTATAACAATATGAGGGCCAAGTTAAAAGATTTTATGAAATCCAAAATTTAAAGGATGTCATAGAATTTCTAGACCAACGGCTTAGTTCGTTGACATCAGTAGGAAAAATAACAAAAAAAGTTAATATTAAAAGTTTTTTAATATTTTTTCTAGTTACCAACAAAAATATTAAAAAATAACACAAATAACCAAACATTATTGCTTTTGCTATTTTTAAAGCACAGTTCTGATACTAAGTGCAATAGCTGGTTATAATGCTCGTTTTGCCTTAAAAATAATCACAATAGCATGATTCACATAAACAAGGCAATACAATTGACAATTAAACAATTGATCAGACCTCTGAACAAGTGTTGTTGGCCACCGCTTATGTTCAAATAAAAGGTCAAGATGATGAATTTAATAAATTCAGAGCTTTGATTGACAATGGGTCACAAAGTACTTTAATTTCTTAAAATGCAGCTCAAAAATTAAAATTGCCTATAATAAAATCTCCCACACAAATAAGTGAAGTATCACCAACAGGTGCATGTGCTTCAAATCACGAATTAAAATGGACACTCAAGAAAAATAGTAAATATTCAAAAGAATTTAGCACAAACGCAAGTATTATACCAAAATTAAAGCAAACTCTTCTCACAAACAATTTAAATGTTAATAAATTTGATTGGAAAGGCTATTATTTAGCCGATCCCAATTTCGATAAACCTGGTCGAATTGATCTAATAATTCGATTTATATCCACAAATTATTATGCCGAAGATAGTAAAAAGAGGATAAGTTTATTTTCGGACAGAAGACGATTTTCGGATGGATCATGTCAGGTCGCACAAGATCCAATCCCATTAAAAATCAATTATTTATACAGCCTTGGTAAATACAATCTAAGATTGTATTTCAATACAAAAATACAAGGAACTACAAGGAAAAAAAAAAAAAAATACAAAAAACAAGGAAAAGAATTTCAAGTTGTCCGACGAAAATACAAAATCTGCCATTTATCCTGGTGTCTTTTGGGGAAACATAAAATATTTCAGGAAGAAAGGAACAAAATTAATAGTGAACAATTTCAATTTCGTGAAATTAATAAATTTAACACAAAAACAAGAAAGAAAAACTAACTTCTGGCGGAGCCCAAGTTAAAACCAGATATATATCAAAAACATCGGATATAGTTGGCCGATCTTTATCAGAATATGATAATAAAACCAATTAATTACAATAAAATATATAAAAAAAAGTTCCAAGCTTCTATGTATCTTGAAAAAAACCAAAGTTGGTATTTCTACCAAAAACCATTTCCGAACGTTCAGTTATATGGCAGCTATAGGATAGTCGACCGATCGTTATGAAATTTGGCATGTCGTATTATTTTGCAAAAAATAGCAATCGTACGAAATCGAAATTCTATAGCTGGAAAAACACCAAAGTAATAGCATTTCCGATCAAACAGTTATATGGCTGCTATTGGATAAAGTCGACTGATCGTTATGAAATTTAGTAGGTTGAATCAAATGACAAAAAATAGAATCTGTACTAAGCTTCAGCTTTCTATCTAAACAAAAGTTGGGTCACTTCCGATCGTTTAATTATAATGCAGCTATAGGATATAGTCGGCTATATATCACCTCAGGAGGTGATCCTGCTCAAGAATATATATACTTTATAGGGTCGAAGATGTCTCCTTCACTGCGTGAAGGCACACTTTTGGACAAAATTATAATACCCTCTGCAAGGGTATAACAACATCATATGTACACATTTTTGGTGGCCCTTTGCAGAGTGTTCAAGCATTGAACACGAAGGGTCGCATAGCATGTCAGAGGGTATTTTAAAAAATTATTTTGGAATAAAAAATAATGCGATTGTTTCAATTTTCAAATATGTTTTTATAGGCATCATAAACTATTTGAAAATATTTTGTTTAATTTATTCTTGTGTACTTTAATACACTTTATAGCATGCCAAAGTATGCATATATAAAAAAAGGTAGGTCCCTGGCGCAGGTGATTTCGATTGCTAGAGTCATCCGAAACAAAAAATTAGAATAGATTATTGTTTTGTAAGCTTATGGCTCTGTCCCGTACTAGAATGAAATATTTTCATCAATAAAAAACAAAAACAAAAAATTAAAAAAAAATTTAAAAAATTATCTTAAATTAATGATAAAAAAAAATTAATCATTAAAAATAAATTCTAGTGATTCTAGTACGGGACAGAGGTGTTACTTTTTAAAACAACATATCCAAATTTCAGCTAGATCGGTACCATCGAATTTTGTGCATCACCGGCGCCGCACACAAAAATGTCGTTCCGAGAAAAACGCGTTTAAAGTTTAGACGCTACCGAGTAACTCATACTATTCGGTGTAGGCACGCTCTCAATTATGGGCTGTATCTCTGCCATTATTTGATATTTTTATTTGAAACTTTAACATTCTTAATGTACAGTACTTTCGAAATATGTGAAAAAAAAATCGATTTTTTCAACCTCACACATGAGACTACATCCTTAAGCGACACGGATACAAAACAGGAAACTCTTATGCAAACACACTTACAAACACCACAACCACAATAAGAACTCGATCTCCAAGCATGCTCACATCAACATTTTCAAATGCAAAAACTAAATCCCCATCCTGCGATCACAACCAATCAAACACACCTTCAACCTCATCTGCATCAATTAAATCAACAATCCGATTTTCGCCTGTTACTCAGATGTCCCCTCTAAAGTAGCACCGCTTCGCGCGTGCTGTGGTATATTTGGAGGCAAATTAATAATTTGTTTAATTTCAATTTAAAGCATCGCTGAGCTCTGCTTCTTCCTATTCTTTTGTTTTTTTCTTTTGTGTGCAATAGAGGTCTTATCTCTATCTCTTCAAATTTTCTTTGCTGTCACCAAAGCTCTCGCTTCGGCTTATATTTGTTACAGTGGTTCAAGGTATGGTGTTTTTTTAACTTTTTATCTATTTTTTACATTCTTAATTATTAAAAAGGATTTTTAACTCGCCTGCTCAATGAAGTCTTTTAGCAAGACAATCTCCTCATTCAAGCCTACCATCTATTGCTGGCTATATCGTGCACGGTGCACTGGCAAGTGTGCAGGGTTCACTGCCTCAGTTTCGGATGCCATTTCCTGTAAGTTAGGGCTCCATTATTATTGTGATGATTGTCGTGCTGTCCAAGACGAAATGAGATCGTTCCTAAGACAGCCTAAGAATGGATTTAAAGAGTTGATCACTGGTATTCGAAAAATTAATGACCAGCTCTGTGCGCGGACTTCAGCTGTTAAATGAGTCCCCTAAGCGGTAGAAATCCGCTGTTTGGGATCCGCCTCAGCCTGCTCAGCCGACATCAACGCAGCCGCTCATATCTCTGGTCACGTCAAGGGCTAGAACTGAGAATAATTCGCCGTCCGAATTTCTCAGTGCAAATGAGCAATTGTCAGATATGTCCTCTGTGGCATCCCTTCAAGTGATATTACAGGTCCTAGTAAATGAAACCCTCGGACCACCGGTACCGACTGATACTGCAGTTTTGTACCTGCAACACCAAAAGCCTTACAGGTGATTCCTCCAAAGAAACATATATTTGTTTCTCGGCATGCCCCTGATACTTCAGAGATATCTAGGCTTGTATCAAAGCCAAACCAAAAGTTAATAAAAAGGAGGAGGACAACTAAATAAAAATATTATTATATATGGCGCACGTCTTCTTTCAAGATTCGTAAGCCCGTCGCGGAAGTTCAAGACAATTTTTTTACCCAGTTTTTGGCCACAAAAAATTATCGCACATGAACATCAGCCTAGTACCGAAAAGAAAAAAGTTTTCAAACCAGTGGGAGTGAAACTTCTCCATATTAGAGCCACTGACCAACCTTCCACCTCTCCTTCGTCCACTAATTTAAAAAAACTAATATCGTCACTAACACATATCTATCAGAATACTAAGGGGCTACGAAGCAAATTCCCTTAACTTTATTCTGAAAGTTCTCTCTTTGCATCCCATATCATAGCCTTTAGAGAAACTTGGTTGAAGCTGGAGATCTTTAGCTCCAAAGTTTTTTCAAGTAAGTTCCCTCTCTTTCTTTCAAGCGAACGGTAGGGTTTTTTTTGTGCGCACTGCGTTTTATTAAAAATATTGGTAAACCGGTGTTTACACACTTGTGAATTAAATCTTGTGAATCTTAACAATCTTAAAGCCTAAACCGTATCGCTTCGCGAGTGCTGTGGTATATTTGGAGTCAAATTAATAATTTGCCTAAATTCTATTCCAAGCATAGCTCAGCTGTGCTTCTTCCCCGGCTTATCTATATTTCTGCATTTCTCTTTTGCACTCTTTCAAAGCTCCCACTTCGGCTTCTTGTTCGGCACAGTGGTTCAATGTATTGTGTTTTTTAACTCTTTAAATATTAATTTTTGTCTTATTAAATAAAAAAAATAAATAAATAAATAAAATGGAATTTAAACTGGTCTGTGCCATTAAGTCTTGTAACAAGACAATTTCCACATCGCAGCCTAGCATCCATTGCTGGTTATGTGAAAACGTCGTGCACGCCAAGTGTGCCGGTTTCACTGCATCAGTTTCGGATGCCATTTCCCGTAGGTCTGGGATACATTATTGTTGTGATAATTGTCGTGCTGTGCAAGGCGAAATGAGGTCGTTCATGAGACAGACCAAAAATGGATTTAAAGAGCTGATCACTGGTTTTCGTAAAATCAATGAACAGCTCTGTGCGCTGGACACTCAGTTTAGTGGCCTTCAGCTGCTAAATGAGTCCCCTAAGCGTAAGAAATCCGCTGTTTCTGATCCGCCTCAGCCTGCTCAGCCGACATTAATGCAGCCGCTTATATCTCTGGCCACCCCAAGGGCTAGAACTGAGAAAAATTCGTCCGAATTTCTCAGGGATAATGAGCAATTGTCCGATATGTCCGCCATGGCATCCCTTCAAGTGATGCCACAGGTCCTAGGGAACGAAACCCCCATTAAGGTCACCCAAAAGGGTATTCCACAGTCCGGACCACCGGCACCGACTGATGCTGCAGTTCTTGTACCTGCGACACCAAAACCCTTACAGGTGATTCCTCCATCGAAACATATATTTGTTTCTCGGCTTGCCCTGATACTTCAGAGATTGATATCTCGGCTTATATCAAAGCCAAAACAAAAGCCGATATAAAGGTGGAGGATATAACTAAATTTAAATATAATTATACACGGCGCACGTCTTCTTTCAAGATTCGTGTGCCCGCGCTGATGTTCAAGACGATTTGTTCACAGAAACTTGGTTAAATCCGGAGATCTTTAGCTCCGAAGTTTTTCCAAGTAAGTACACCACTTTTAGACGGGATCGATCTCAGCGAAGAGGAGGTGGAGTCCTCATTTCGGTAGACTCTACTCTTGCTTCTGAAGAGGTGAAATCCCATGAGTTTGGTGACATAGAATTTATTTGCGTTAAAGCTTTATACATTACATGTTCATATATACCGCCTATGTCTGAACCGCCTACATATTGGCAGCATTTGTCCGCCATTCGATACGTCTCTAATCTTATGACGGATCGTGACCAACTCGTAGCGGTGGGCGACTTTAATATCCCAGAATTAAAGTGGTCCAACGTCGATAACTCACCATCTTTGTCACTTATAACTTACCATGACTTCACCGCGGGCATGTTTGACATGTCCCTAGGTCAGATCAATCATGTTAGAAATTCGCTAGGTCGGCTTTTAGACTTGTGATTTGTATCTGATCCTGATGGTACTGCTCTCTCCAGAGCTTTTCCCCTTTCATCCCCAGAGGATCCATATCACCCCACACTGGAGGTCTCAATCGAAACCACTCCTGGTATCGATCAGTTGTCTCCGAGCGTGGTAAATAAGATTCGCTGTTTCCGTAAAGCTGATTTTCAGAAACTTAATAGCCTTATTGATACATTTGACTGGTCTGATATTCTGGCGTGCACTGATCTTAATGTCACTTTAGAAAAATTTTATTTTACTTTAAATAAATTTTTTGACTCATGTATGCCTTGGAAATATCCGTCCGCTTCAACAAATCCTCCTTGGTTTACAAGGTGCCTCACTAACTTAAAAAATAAAAAAAATAAGCTTTTACTTAAATATAAAAAAACCTGCAGTAGTGTTGATTTCTCAAGATACCTACTAGCTCGGTCGAATTTTACCGTGCATAATGCTGAATGTTATAGGAATTATATTGACCGCTGCCGGATACAATTTACTCAGGATCCAAAGCAGTTTTATAATTTTGTAAACACTAAGCGTAAACACGTATTTTTTTCACCCCTGCTTACGTTTGAAAATTCCTCTGCGACTTCTGATCAGGCCATTGCCGATCTATTCGCAGAATTTTTTCAAACAACTTATTCTCCTCCGAAATTGACTGATCAGCCTTACGCATATAACATTCAAGCAGCAAATCTTATTTTCTGTCCGTCTTTTTCTAAGAACAACTTATTATCTGGTCTTTTAAGGGTCAAACCCATTCATTCGCCAGGCCCCGATGGAGTACCAGGCTGTGTGCTAAAATACTGTGCCAGGGCTCTGTGCAAACCTCTACTTATAATTCCCCTACACAAAAAAGGGAAAAAGTCTGAGGCTGCCAACTACAGAGGCATCTCTAAGTTGTCGGCAATTCCAAAGTTATTTGAAAAATTAATTACCCCTCATTTGCAACACCTTTGCTCTTCGATTATCACTCCTTGTCAGCATGGCTTTATTAAGCGTCGCTCCAACACCACAAACGTATTGGAGTTGACATCCTTTGTCATAGATGGCTTTTGTAAGGGATATCAAACCGATGTAATTTACACAGACTTCAGCAAAGCATTTGATTCAGTTAATCACTCACTCTTGTTGAGTAAACTGAATATGCTGGGTTTTATTTAAAAAGTTTTATTTAAAAACATTCAGTCCCGTCTGGTCCGTGCTACATCCGGCGTTCCTCAAGGAAGTCATCTTGGCCCGTTATTATCTACGCTTTTTATTAACGACTTGCCCCCTGCTTTAACGAACTCTCTAGTTCTTATGTATGCAGATGATGTAAAGCTTTGTCTTCAGTACAAATCCATCTCTGCCCAATGCAGTCTTCAGTCTGACCTTGATAACTTTCAAAAATGGTGTTTAGCTAATGATCTAATACTTAATGGATTAGAATGCAAGCATATGTCTTTTTATCGTTTTTGCCCTCTGCAAGCTACTTATTCTATTAATGGGATTGCCTTAGAAAAATTAACCCAGGTTAATGATCTCGGCATCCTATTAGACATCAAACTTAAATTTGCCGACCATATTTCCTTAATGGTTAATAAGGCTAAAGGAGTCCTTGGTTTTATCAAAAGGTGGTCAAAAGAATTTAATGACCCTTATATAACCAAAACACTATTCATTTCATTCCGTTCATGTGTCTGGAGTCCCCAATATGGAGTACATCAGGACCGCATAGAATCCGTACAAAAGAATTTCCTAACTTTTTCACTTAGAGGTCTAAACTGGGATGCAAATCTTCAACTTCCATCTTATAGTAGTAGACTCTTACTCATAAACTTACCTAGCTTAACAAATCGTAGGACAATGCTCGGTGTAGTTTTTCTGCATAACCTTATTAACGGGGATGTAGATAGCCAGCATTTACTAACACGCTTAAATTTTAACATTCCTAATAGAAGGACTCGAAACTTTAGTCCTCTGTTCCTTAGCCGTTGTAGTTTGACATATGCACTGCATGACCCTTTTAGGGTATTATGTATGAACTACAATGGTCTCTACTCTATTACATCTCTTTCCTGTCCCTCTAACTTAAAATATAGAATTTAAAATTTCCTTACTAACTCCTCTTAGCTTAATAATTAACAAATAACTTAATATATTCTAACAAATCGTTTCCTGAGCGCCCCTCGGTCGTCTGGGCCTCTAAGCTTTATGATGAATACAGGAATGCTAGCTGATGCTCTTATTGATGCGCAAGCCATTTCCAAATTCTGAAAGACCAGTAAAACAAAAAAAAAAAACCATACACCACTGTTACCGCCGTCATAGAATTCAGTTTATATTTGAAAAAAGGAAATCGTTAGAATTAGTGTTGAATAATGTTAACAATAAGTTTTGAAAAATGCTAGATGTAAGCTTATCGATATAAAAAATTTAATTTAAGTTAAATAAAGGAAAGAACAACCAAATCCCAACATTTCTAAAAAACCTTCTCCAAAACTTCGTTACCTGCGGATTAGGGCACAAAAAACAGCGTCGCGTCGCTAGCAGACAACAGCTAGACCGACTGGAGGTGACAAATTTTGGAAATAACGAAGGTGAAGGCGTCGCGTCCCTAGCAGCCAAGGCTAGGTTGAGTTGAGCACGCCATTTTTGGGGAAAACCAGAACACTTGCGGATAAAGGCAGGGGTAAGGCGTCGCGTCCCTAGCAGCCAAAGGCTAGGTCGAGTAAGCACGCAGTCAAGAAGAAGAAAAGCAGACGCCATATTGCACGAACATTGAAGTGTGCAGAATTTGCGAGAACAAAAACGAAACAGCGTCAGAAAATTGGGTGCAGTGCGACGTTGGCGGGTCGCAGCCACATAGCACCGTTCAGCGGTATGCAACGATCACCAGTACAGCCTCAAACACGTGAAGACGCAATGGATACTCCTGAACCGCACGGCAAAGTGCTAGCCGTCGATACTGCCGGCAACGGAGAAAAAATGAATGTTCGGGAAGTCAATCCCGACATGAACAAGAACCAACTCTTGTTATATATGCTCGAGGAGAAAATACAGTCTGAGGCAAGGTTCATAAAAGAAAAGTACAAAATTCTCATGCAGATGAACCCCGCTGACGTAGCGGTAGCTGGGATGTTTTGAGCCACAGATTCACATACAAGTACTCAAATAGCGGCCCGGCAAGCTATACCCAAGGACCTTCCAATATTCAGCGGGGATCCTGAGGACTGGCTACGATAAATAACGATTTATCAGCATATTTGAACACAGTACGACAGCAGCGGGATATACGAATGTGGAAAACATGCTACGTCTGCAAAAGTCGCTCAAAGGGAAAGCTCGTGACTTGGTTAGAGATAAACTCCTACTTCCTAATCTAGTCCCAGAAGTCATCAGCACTTTGAAGATGTTCTTCGGCAGACCAGAGCACGTCCTAGAAAGAATGGTGGAAAAGGTGCGAAGACTGGCACCACCCAAAGACAGATTGGAGGCGTTATTAGAGTACGCGCTTGCAGTGGAAAACGTCTGTGCTACTATGGAGGCGTGCGATCTGAAGCCGCATCTCAACAATCCAATGCTGGTCAAGGAGCTGGTAGATAAACTACCCAACCAACACAAGCTAAACTGGGCAATGCAACCCCGCGACGATAGAGTGGCCGCAGTCAAGGCATTCAGTGATTGGCTGTATAAAATGGCAGAGGCAGCATCATTAGTGGTAGCGCCATCGTTTTACAAAACAGTCGCAGTTAATTTCCACAACAGTCGCCGCCCGGACAAGGGAGAGGCAGATGAGCCTGGACCAGCACGAGGACAAACACGATCGAACGCGAACCATACTGAAGCAGCTCAGCAGCAAGTTCAACTGAGGTGCGTAGCTTGCGGCGACCCGAGTCACAACCCAGCACAATGTCAGGTATTCTTGAACCTTGAGGGTAAAGCCTGTTTCTGCTGCCTCAAGGTACACCGGAACAGATGCCGAACCGGGAACTGCAGAATTAATGGCTGTACAAGGAGACACCATGATTGTTGTTCCTAACACAATCAGCCAAGACAGACCACAGGGTCACGTGAGTACGCATCGCGACGACAACCACGGAAGTCAGTTCTTTCGCATCATTCCAGTCAAGCTGCAGCAGCAGGCAGATTGAAATCTACGCCTTTCTAGATGAAGGATCCTCCGTGACCTTAGCAGATGCATCCGTACTCCAAAGACTGGGAATACAAGGCCAGGCAGCTCCGAAGAGACGACTCGATTTGAGAGTGGATCCGTAAAAGCATTTGTCCAAATCTCGGAAATGAACAGCGTTAAGGTTTACTGGTTGAACCACGTCCAGAACGTTCAGAACCTAGCATTATTGAGACATACAGTCAATATGAAGGAGCTATGCGACAGATTCCAGCATTTGAGAGACTTGCCGCTACAGTCCTACTCTGCCCAGCCAACTTTGCTAATCGGAACCAATAATTAGAAGCTGGCTGTCCCTCGCAAGATCCGCGAAAGAAAATGGAACGAGCTGGTAGCATCGAAGTGCATGCTGGAATGGAGCATCCAAGGATCGGCGAACCCACAACGATATATTTTCATGCACCACTGCAACTGCGACTGGCAAGAACTTCATGACGACATCAAGGAACATTTCAACCTTGATGCACTTGTACCACGAAAGCTATACTTAGCTAAAGATGAGCTGGCAGTGAAGATACTGGAAAGCACCTGCCCAAAAAAAGTTCGGAAAATATGAAGTTTGACTTCCGTGGCGCGGTGACAAACTCCCTCAGAGCCGCGGTAACGCTCTGAAGCGGCTTACCTGCATGAGGAAAAAGATCTCTCAACCAGAACCAGATCTGTACGAAAAGATTGACGCCAAAATCCGGAACCTCCTAGACAAGGGATACGCGGATAAGCTATCCGAGGAAGAAACCAGCCGGGAGATCAGCCGTACATGGTATCTGCCGATATTCATAGTGCTGAATCCAAACAAGCCGAAAAAAATAAGGCCCGTATGGGATGCAGCCGCAAAGGCACACGGATACGCGCTAAATTAATACCTTCTCAGGGGAGCCGATTGCCTGAACCCACTCATAGCTAGCCTTTCGGGTCAACAAAATAGCGATTTGCGGTGACATTGCGGAAATGTTTCACAGGATCAACATTCGCGAGGAGGATATGCAGGCTTAGCTGCATATGGGATTAGCTGCGCGCCGTTTATAGCACACTTTGTTCGAGATAAGAACGCGGAAACCCACCAAGAAGAGTTCCCATTTGCCTTAAACGCCATCCAAAGGGCGCACTACGTTGACGACTTCATCGAGAGCATGAGGAACGAAGAGGAGGCCATCCAGATCACCAGACAAGTCATAGAAGTACATCGCAGAGGCGGATTTGAGATCCGTATCTGGTCATCGAACTCGGAAGAAGTACTCAAAAGCTTGCAGGATAATGGCAACGCTGGAACCCAAAAGCCCGTGGATTTTTGTGCAACAGAAAATATACTTGGCATGTTCTGGGACCCACATAATGATATCTTAAAAAATATCTTCGATCCATTGGGATTTTTATCATGCCAGACGATTGGACTAAAAATACTTCTCCAGTGCATATGGCGGCATATGGCGGAAGTGGCTAACTATGGACCCCCGCAACTTTTATCAGTTCGTGATGCACAGAGTCGCCGAAATTCTGGAAACAACACTGGTCGAGCAATGGCGGTGGATTCCTTCAAAGCTGAACGTAGCAGATGGAGCTATCAAGGTCACCGGGCAAACCCAACAAAAGACGTGGATAACGGGCCCGGAGTCCTGAAGACCGATACAAGCAACTGGCCAATATCCAAGAAGCAGAAGACCATCATCGATACCTCGGAGATCCCGAAGCATGTGATGACGACGCATACGAAATCAGTGGTTATGTTCAACGCAAACGATTTCTCAATCTGGCGGCGGTTATACAGAGCTGTGGCTCTAGTACTCCTGTTTATTGATCAGCTGCGAGCGAAATGTGCTGGACAAGACATGCCAGCAACCACGACAATGGCTCATGTAAGCAAGGCAAAGATGCTGCTATACAAGCAATCTTATTCCATCGCCTTCGCAGCAGAACTAAAAACGTTATCCGCGAGACCGGCGCTCCTCTAGGGAATCAGATTGGCCGGATTGAACGCATACCTGGACAACGATGGAGTACTACGAACTAGAGGCAGATTGAACGCAGTTGACATAGCTGAGGACGCCATCATACTAGCTCATGGATGCCGGATAACCAACCTCATAGTTAGGAGCTTCCACGAAACGTATCACCATCTCGCTCATGAGACTGTAATAAACGACATCAAAAATTCGTTTTATATCAGCCGGCTACGAGTACTGCACAAATCTGTGCGAAACACATGGCAACGATGCAAGATCGACAGAGCAGTTCCCAGACCACCCCAGATGGCACCGATCCCGAGGGCAAGAGTTGGAAGCTTCGAGAAGACGTTCACCTATACAGGCGTTGACTATTTTGGCCCGTTATTGGTGAACGTCGGCCGGCTCAACGAGAAGAGATGCGTAGCTCTGTTCACCTGTCTTACGTTGCCTGCGGTGCATTTTGAGATCGCCTACAGACTAGATACCAGTTCATGTATCATGTGCCTAGCCAATTTTATGGCACTTCGAGGGATACCGAAGGAAATATTCTCAGACAATTGTACAAATTTCAGAGCCACGTGGATTAGGAGCTGAAAAAGATCGAGCTTGATAAGATCACCATTAAGTTCGACGGCATAAAGTGGCGATTCAACCCACCAGGAGCACCGCACATGAGTGGAGAATGGGAGAGTCTCGTCCGGACAACGAAAGGAATCTTGAAGAACATTTGCCCAAGTTACTCTTTCAACGATGAGGGGTTGAGAAACGCATTGATGGAGGCACAATTTATCATCAACTTGCGACCTCTCACGTTCGTAAGTCTTGATTCCAAAGATGACGCTGCCCTGACTCCAAGCCACCTGCTGCTAGGATCAGCGAACGAATACAAGCTGCTGCCAAAAGAGGCGTAGCGTATCTAAGCGCTTCGGAGACCGCTTTTGGCAACGATGGGTTAAGTAGTATGCACCCGTATTAACCAGGCGCACCAAATGGTTTGAGAAGGTACCTCCAATCACCATCGGAAGCATCGTCGTAGTCGTGGATGAGCTTCTTCCTAGGAACCTGTGGCTAAAAGAACGCGTGACTGACGCAATAATGGCCAACGATGGACAAGTTCGCCGGGTGACCATCAAGACGCAGCATGGTGCTATAGAAAGACCAGCAACAAAGGTAGCAGTTCTGGACGTCGTCTTGGAGAATGGTAACTGACCACAGATCGGGATCAATTACAGGGGAGGGAATGTTACCGCCGTCATAGAATTAAGTTTATAGTTGAAAAAATGAAATGGTTAGAATTAGTGTTGAATAACGTTTAGAATAAGTTTTGAAAAATGCTAGACGTAAGCTTATAGACATATGAAAAAATGGCGGAAGAACGAGGCGTCTGCGATCGCTAGGTGAAGCTAACGAGGCGTGGGAAA
The DNA here is from genome assembly GCF_030179905.1 of Drosophila bipectinata. Classification (NCBI taxonomy): domain Eukaryota; kingdom Metazoa; phylum Arthropoda; class Insecta; order Diptera; family Drosophilidae; genus Drosophila; species Drosophila bipectinata. The sequence goes on along the minus strand of NC_091740.1, from coordinate 11,920,709 downwards.
ACGACGAAGTTTTTTAGCGCGCGCCATTTGATTTGAGTTAAATAAAGGAAAGAGCAACCAAATCCATGTTTGCTTAAAAAATCGTGCACCAACCTCGCCCCGATCTCAACAACCACGTTTAGACGTGATCGACCTTTGCGAAGGTTGCATTTCGTTAGACTCCCAACTGGCTTCTGAAAGGGTAAAATCACAAGAGTTTTGTGACAAAGATTTTATTTGCCTTAAAAATTATTCTGTCCGGTAAATCTTTAAGCATATCTTGTTCATACATACTGCCTTCGTTTGAACCGCTCACATACTAGCATCATCAGCTTTCCCTCTTTCAATCCCAGAGGGTCCAAAATGTCATTTTCCATAGCACGCGTGCAAGTTATCCAACCCCTAAATACAGGCCACTTATGGCTTTTATAAACAATATTTTCAATTTCTGCATTTGCCTTTGGCTTGATCTTTGGCTCAATTATCCAACCCATAAATCCAGGCCACTTATGGCTTTCCACTTATGAATTTTATAAACAATATTTTCAAACTCTGCATTTGCCTTCGGCTTTGTCTTTGGCTCTGAGGTCCGATCTCGGTTCCCCATAATCAAATCAAAATCAAAAGTAAACATCAGCTTCCCTCCGAAGCCCAATCAATTACGCCTTTTGCGTTTCAAGTACCCACCAAATTGCATCGATCAGCTTAATCGAATTTCACAATAAGATGCGACAGTTTCATCTTAAGCCTCTAATCTAAACACAACTGATGGCCGAGGTTCTTTGGATCAGATTTAGAATTAAGAAGGCAGTCCTATTTTGACCGAGACCGCGAACGGTTGACAAAAATATTTAAGAAAAATCAAAAGTGTCTTGTAATTTTTGCGTTTAATAAATAAAGGTTTAACACCAAGTTGTGAAATTAAAAAATAAAATTTTCATTTTTTTAATTCACCGAACTACAAACAATTTAATTTGCATAGGGTAGGAAATTCTGCAGCAGCGCTGCCGGCACACTGACAGTGTGAGCACTTTCAAATTTTTTTTGAAGCTCTCTTATTTGCTCTCATTTTGACTCATTTGACAGCCCAAACTTAAAATCAAAATATTTCCAATGAGAACCACTTTTTTTATAATTGGGTTCTAAAAAGTGAAAAAGAAATATTCTTAAAAAAAAAAAAAAGAGTCATAGAGAATACAAAGTATGGTGACGTTAGTTAAAAAGTGGAGAGTTCAGGTTTTTTTTTTTAAATGCTTAGACTTATATAACAGTATGTATCACAACATGATTTTCTCTGTCTTTAGAGATATCCTTGATCAAGTCCTCGATATTTCCAGAAAAACGCAAATTTGACTTCAAGTGCGTTCAAAGCTACAAAACTGGCCATATTGTCTATCAAGCAATCCAAAAGAACGCAACAAACTCCTCCTTGCTTGAGTTGAATCTCTAGACTTGTTTTAGGTTCACCTTGTTCACCAGTCACCCTTGTTATTTTTGCACGTAGTAAATAAGTCGGAACTAACTGAACCAGCTGATGTTTCTTCAGTCCTAAGTGTTTAAAAGGGATCATCAGAGCCATGCTCTAGTGGAGATGATAATAGGTAGGGTAGGGCTTCAAGCAAACACATCAACATCAGTCCCTCGCAAACTTTCTCACTTCCTTCTTCTCTGAATCTCCACTTTCTGCTTGCAAGCTTTCCGTTTGTTCTTCCAGTTATTTGAGCTCTTTACAAATGTTCAGTTTTTTCGCAGGTTTTTTTTTTTTGAACCTAGCTTTTAGTTTTTGAATTTTCTCTTTGCGAGACTAACAAGAGGTTTATCAAATCTTATATTTTTAACTTAACTGATAGTCAAATTGAGTGACAGGGCTTAGACGGCCCTAAAAATCGATTGCTGGTTGGATTGGAGGTCGATGCGTCGCAGGCGGGATCCGCTCTATCCCCGAGCGAGGAAATTTGGGTGCGAAGACAGTTTTTCTTTGTACGACACTTTTTGCTTTTATATTTCGTCTTTCACTCCGAGGATGCCCATATTCCGGTGGATTTTTTTTTTTGCGAACATACCAAGTGATAGTTTTCAATATTAAGGTGGACGCCAAGGTACGTTACTTCGTAAGCTTGAGGGATTTGTATACCATTTAGTGAAAGCGGAGGGAATTTTTATCTATTAAGAGTAAACTTTACATGTTTACACTTTTGTTAATTTATTTAAATGCGCTAGTTGGACAGCCACCTTTCCACTACTCTAAGATGATTAGCGAGTTTGTTTGTTGCTTGGGTTAAGCATCTTGAGCGACTAAGGTATCTTCGCCGAATGTTGACGTTGTTAGTTATTCTTTCGTTGGAATATCCGCAGTATACAAAATATATAGACAAGGGCCCTTTGCGGTTTCTTGTGGAACTTCAACTTTAATGATATCGGTAGATAGCGCTGCATTCTCGCTGTTTGAAGGCTCACCGTATTTCGGTTGTTAATCTGTTCTTTTGCTCGATGGTTTCAAATTTTTCTAACATTTCTTTTATATTTTTTATAGCACTCTACTGCTGTTGCTGCCACATAACTGATTGATCGGAAAATCCATAACTTTAGTTTAAGTTTAATTAAACTTTTTCAAAATTCCATTCTCTAGTATGTATATAACCCCCGGCTTACAGAGTAAAATATGAAAAATATTTTATTAGACCTGTGGACTGCTCCTATCGTTTCTCTTTCTTTTGATTTTGCCAATAACTTTTGTCTTGCTTTGACATACATACGTCAGTTAGAATGCGAATGAGAATTCCATAGCACGCGTGTATAGGGTAGGAAATTCTGACGCAGCGCTGCCGGCACACTAAAAGTGTGAGCACTTTAAACATTTTTTAGAAGCTCTTTTATTCGTTCTCATTTTGACTCATTTGACAGAAAAAACATAAAAATCGAAATAATTCCACTGAGAAAAATTTACTCAAAAATTAGGCTGGAAAAATTTTTCTCCATAGAAAATATAGTTAGGGAAGCGCAGTTTTTCGTTTGTTTAAGAACGGTTGCTAGCAAAGCTTTCTTAAAAAAAAAAAACAAAACTATTATAGTTGTTGAAAATATTTGTATATGCACCACTGTATATCTTATTCCTCTTATGTTATACACTAAAGTAACGAGTAACGAATTATCATTCTCTTTTTAAGTTCTGGTTCTGCCTGCGTGCAGCATTTTTTAGTCTCTAATAAATCGTCAAACCGAATAGGTTATGGGCCCAGACCAGCAAGAAAACTACTGCGTAATAGTCGAAAAGATTATAAAATAATTAGAGATTCGGTGGTGTTTAATGAACAAGATAAACAAGATGAGTTCGCAATACTCAATAGAAAAACTTGATAGTGACAATTATAGTTCGTGGGCAGTGCAAATGAAAAGTCTGCTGGTACACTCAGAACTTTGGTCAATTGTGTGTGGTCGTGAAATTAAAAACGAAAGTGGAACGGTTGCAAAGCAGGCAAATTTTGATAACAAGGATGAAAAAGCCCTCGCGAGTATTTTGTTGTGTATAAAGCCGTCCCAGATTAACTATGTTAAACACTGCAAATCATCGATGGAAGCTTGGAAAAAGCTGGCTAGTGTTCACATGCCTAGTGGACCAGCGCGTAAAATACAGTTGTTTAAACAGTTGCTGTATATGAAGATGTCAGAGTCAGACAGTGTCACAGTGCATTTGAGTAATTTCAATGACGTCATCGAGAAATTACAAGAGGTCGATCAACCAGTCCCAGAAGAAATGCTTGTAATAATTTTGTTGTCCAGCCTATCGGATTCGTACGAAAATTTCGTAATTGCTATGGAGACGCGTGATTCTTTGCCTTCCTTAATTTCTCTAAAAATTAAGTTGCTGGAAGAGGGAGAACGACGAAAAGTGGGAGACAAAATGGACAATAAAGCGGAACAGAAAATCTACTCGTCGCGTGCCGAAAAGGAAAAGCCCAAGCATAAGAAAGACATGAAAAATGTGGAATGTTGCAACTGCGGTCGTTACGGACATGTTTCGGCAAAGTGCTACTCAAAACAGAAAAACGCAAGATCAGAAAAGGATATCAATAGTGTGAGCAAACGCGAGGAGAACAAAAAGTCGTTCTCGGTTTTCGCTGCCGCAGCGAGCCAAAGTGGACTAACGAGTAATATTTGGTGCATTGACAGTGGGGCAACAGCCCATTTATGTGCAAACAAATCGTTATTTGTTTCAATTCGTGAGCATAAGGAAAAAATAATGCTGGTTGGAGAAAATTACATTGAGGCTGAAGGCATTGGAACAGTAAAACTGTTTTGGCAAGAAAACATTATTGAATTGGTTGATGTATTGTTCGTACAAAACCTTCAGTGTAATTTTATTTCGGTGTCGAGAGCAACTAATAACGGGTTCGAAATAAGTTTTTCGAAAAATAGTGCTAGTGTCAATAATAAGAACGGCGAAACGGTATTAAAAGCAATTAAACAGAATGACTTGTTTATTTTCGAAAATAAAAACAAAACGGCTTTTGCTGCAAAAGGAAAAACAAATCAAGTAATAACGTGGCACAATAGATTCGGACATTTAAATTTCGAAAGTTTAAAATCCATGATTCGAAAAGAACTTGTGTATGGTCTACGCGGAGTAACCGGTAGCACGAATGACTTTGTTTGCGAGACTTGTGCGAAAAGCAAGATATGCGTGAAACAATTTCCAAAAGTGGCGGAAAATCGTTCGAACAAAATGTTGGGGCTGATCCATACGGACGTGTGCGGTCCTATGAGTACAGTTTCCAAAGGTGGAGCGCGTTATTTTGCTACATTCATAGACGACAAGACGCGTTATGTATCGGTGTATATGCTTAAAACAAAAGACCAAGTGTTTGAGAAGTTCAAAGAATTTATGTTGTTGGCTGAGAAGCAAACTGGGCAGCAGATTAAAGCTATACGGAGCGATAATGGTAGAGAGTACATAAATGGAGCATTCGAAAACTTCCTGGTAAGCAATGGGATTAAGAGGCAGCTCACCGTTCCCCATACTCCACAGCAAAACGTCGTGGCTGAGCGTGCCAATCGGACGCTAGTGGAAATGGCAAGGAGCATGATGGTTCACGCTAATGCGAACGAGTACCTGTGGGGGGAAGCGATAATGACTGCGATGTATTTGAGGAACCGATCAGAAACGTCTACATTGACAGACGTGACTCCATACGAAGCATGGTTTGGGAAAAAGCCCAGCGTATCCCATCTTAAGGTGTTTGGTACAAAGGCAATTGTGCTAGACAAGACAATGAAAAGAAAATTTTCTCAGAAAGGAATAGAGCATATTCAGAAACTGCCAAAGCGTATAGACTCTTCAATCCTGATACGCAAACTATCAAGGAAGCCAGATTTGTGGTGTTCCTTGAGCACGATATAACAAAAACCGAGGATATATCGACAGTAGAATTGGCAGAAAACGGAAGCGTTTTTGGTGAGGAGATAAATGGGGGTCACGATGAAAATGACGGAGATCATGCAAGGGACGGACAGTCGGGAGCCGAAGATGGTGAAGACGAGTTGGTTAATAGCGTCGAACGAGTTCAGCGAGGCCCAGGTAGGCCTAAGATAATTCGTACTGGAAGGCCAGGACGACCACGTAAGGAGTACAATATGCTTAACGCTATTGGAGTTGCCGACGTCCAAGTACCGAGTGGAGTCAAGGAGGCTTTGAGCTCGATACAGGCTGAAGAATGGAAGGTTGCGATGTATTGCGAAGGTTGGAGTATTCTCAACTACAGTCCACCAATACATGGAGTCTTGTAAATCTTCCTCCTGGCGAAAGAACTATTGGATGCAAATGGGTGTTTGCGGTTAAAGGAGACCAGTACGGCAACGTGGAACGGTTTAAGGCTCGCTTAGTTGCAAAAGGTTGTGGACAGGAGTACGGCATAAACTACAAAGAAACATTTTCCCCAGTGGCTCGGTATTCTTCTATCCGATTGGTGATCGCACTGGCTGTCGAGAACAAAATGTTTATGCATCAAATGGACGTCTCAGCTGCGTATCTAAATAGCGACCTACAAGATGTAGTCTACATGCGGCAACCGGAAGGGTTCGTGGACACAGCGTATCCAAAAAGGGTGTTGAAGTTACACAAGTCTTTATACGGTCTGAAGCAGAGTGGGCGTGAATGGAACCAGAAATTGGACAGTACTCTTCAGCGTATTGGTTTTGTACAATGTCCCAGTGAGCCATGCATTTACACCAAGAACAACGGCGAAAAATTTAACATAATTGTTGTATATGTCGATGATCTAATTATTGCCTGTTCCATAAAAGAAGACCTTGTCGACATAAAACTTCAAATCGCACGGGAATTTGAAGTAGTAGATGGCGGAGAGCTGAAACATTTTTTAGGCATGGAGATCGAGCGGGATGGAGAGACGGGCAGTGTGGCAATTGGCCACAAGCAGTATATCGACGGGCTGTTACGAGATTATGGCATGGAAGACTGTAAGCCGAATGCAACGTCTTTGGAGGTTGGTTATCAGAACCTATGTGTGTTTGGAAGACTGTCCACGAGCCAACCAGAAGCAGTATCAATCGCTTATTGGATCACTGCTGTACCTAGCAATGACTACGAGGCCGGACATTGTTCATTGTGTGGCCAAGTTGGCTCAGAAGTGCAGTGACCCCCATAAGGAACATGAGGTGGCCGCGTCCTTCGTTTCCTAAGAGGAACTTCGAGCTTGAAGCTGCACTTTGATCGAACTGGTGTGCCTGTTCGCTGCTTTGTGGATGCAGACTGGGCAGGTGACTGTTCTGACCGCAAATCGTTCAGTGGTTGGGCGTTCTTTTTGGCTGGAGCAGCGTTTTCGTGGGAGTTGAAGAAGCAGAGCATCATAGCACTCAGTAGCACGGAGGCTGAGTATGTGGCGCTTTCAACAGCAGCTAAGGAGGCAGCTTACGTGCTGAAGCTGATATCTGAGATGGGTTTCGAGACGGCGCCAACATTGATGATCTACAGTGACAACCAGAGCGCCCAATGTTTAGCGAAGAATGCGAGTTTTCATGCTAGAAGTAAAAATATAGATATCAAGTATCATTTCATAAGAGATTTATATAAGAAGAAAGTTATTGATATTGAATATGTTCCAACCGAAAATATGATTTTAGATGTTCTAACTAAAGCTCTATGTAAAGTTAAGCACACAAAATGTATTACTTCACTAGGGTTAAACTAAAAAGGAATCTTGTGAATTAAATATACCGCGGTGAGAAGGAGTGTTGAAAATATTTGTATGTGCACCACTGTATATCTTATTCCTCTTATGTTATACACTAAAGTAACGAGTAACGAATTATCATTCTCTCTTTAAGTTCTGGTTCTGCATGCGTGCAGCATTTTTTAGTCTCTAATAAATCGTCAAACCGAATAATAGTGCCCATTCCAACTTTATACTTAACGAAAAATGAAATAAAAAAACAATTTTTTTTCTCTCAGTGAATGCTCTGCTCTTGTTGTTTTTCTCTGCTACGCATCCACTCAAATTTTAAACATGTTTGCGTTTTGCCCCACACTGCCTAAAATACATTTTTTGACTCACGTTGTTCCGTTTATCATAGGGAATATCCATGAAACAAAGAAGCAAACCAAGACTGAAGAGCTCTTCCGAATCGTGTCCAAATATCTGGACAGTGCTCAGAAAAACTATTACACGTACCAGCTAAAAAGCAGTAAGGGCCTACAGTAGTAAAGGGAGTCGAATTCGACGTTACCGCCGCGGAAATAAAAACCGTCCTTAAAGACAAGGGCTTGGCGGCGGCCAAGAATGTTATTAACATTCTAATTTAAGATAAAAAGCCATAACCCCTCTTCAAGGTGGAGCTCGAGCCAGAAAGCAGGTCGCTGAAGAAGAACAAAGTCCACTCAATCTACAAGCTACAATATTTTTGCATCGGAAAATCAATGTTGAAGAGCCACGTAAACGCAATAATTGTCAAGAGTGTGGAAACACCAGGTTATTAAGCACACTTCGAGCTGTCTGTGTAGTCTGCGGGGACGCCCACAAATCCGCTTACTGCACTACAAACAAGGACAGTAGCGTGACGAAATGTGGAAACTGCGAAGGCAACCATACGGCAAACTATAGTGTATATATGGTGAACAAGGAGTTAAAGAGTTGCATGCGACAAGCGACCGAAACGCGCAATTAAAATCCACAGAATGTGTACATTGCGTCAAAAGCTGCGCCAGACGTCTTCTTCGCCAAAGCTGCGAGGTCCTCATTAGGTCCCCAAAACACCACCAACGGCTTCTCCTATGGCAATGCCCTACGATCTGGAAGGGAAATTCCAATCCAGCTTAACTCTCAAAGCGCTCAACAGGCCCCAGAACAGCCACACAGCAAATATGATCCTTACCCTCCAACAAAGTATGATGGACCTTATGTCATTCATGAAAACGACCAAGCAAACGCTTGTTCAACACCAGAACATGGTGATACAGCTGCTCGTAGCACAACAGTCTAAATAATCTATGCAGGCGCTACGAATATCAATGTGGAACGCCAATGGTGCCTCACGGCATAAACTAGAATTGTCACAATTCTTGACCGAAAACCATATAGACGTTATGCTACTAGTGAAAACGCATTTTAAAAACTAATACAACTTTCAAATTAGAGGCTACACAATCTACCGCACAGATCATCCAGATGGGAAAGCCCACGGCGGAACTGGAGTTCTAATCAGAGAACGCATTAAACACCACTTTCACAAAAGGTTTGCCACAAACTTCTTGCAGACCACATCGATACAAATTCAGTCAAGCAACGGAATCCTTTCAATCGCTGCCGTTTACTGCCCTCCTCGTTTCTCAATCTCGGAAGGACAATTTATGGACTTCTACAATTCACTTGGGGATCGATTTATAGCCTCAGGAGACTATAACGCCAAACATACGCACTGGGGATCACGTCTAGTGACTCCCAAAGGAAGACAATTGTACAATGCAATTATAAATGTGAAAAATAAACTGAACTACGGTTTCCCTGGAAGTCCCACATACTGGCCAACAGACTCACGAAAGCTCCCAGACCTAATTGATTTTGCAGTGACAAAAAACTTACCTCGCAATCTAATAAGTGCCAAAGCAGTCTCGGACTTATCATCAGACCACTCGCCTGTGCTTCTAACGCTTCTTCAAAGCCCAGAAATAACCGAACACCCCTTCAGCCTGACGACGCCAAACACGAACTGGCTAAAATACAAAAAGTACGTGAGTACTTTTGTATTTTACCCACATAGAACTCGCCCCGAAATTTAACATGGAATCGGACATCGACTACACTACGAGCGCCCTGGAAGAAGTACTCGTTGCGGCAGCTAAAATCTCTACTCCTCATAGGAAAGATGTAGACCGAAACAAACACTTAAAATCTAATCAGCAAATCGAACAGCTCGTGCGAGAAAATCACGCGTCGTGATTGGCAAAACAGCAGATCACCAGCTTCAAAACAACGCCTTAAGGAAGCAACCCGATCACTCGACCAGGCTCTTCACCAACAGGAAGAAAATGCACAGCTGAGGTACATCCAGAATCTCTCGCCAACAAGCACAAAGTACCCCCTGTGGAGGGCCCACCCAAATCTTAGCGCCCCAATTGAAACGACCACCCCGATAAGAAACTCTTCGGGATGCTGGGCTCGCAGCGACGAAGACCGAGCTGAAACATTCGCCACACATCTCCAAAGTGTCTTCCAGCCAAACCCAGCCTCAAATTCATTTCTCGTGCCAGAAATTCAGCCAGAGTCCTCCCCTCAGCCAGCCGCACCTTCATTCCGGCCGAACGAAATCGAAAAAGTCATAAGAGGGCTAAAACCAAAAAAGGCTCCGGGTGGTGACCTATTGACCCCAAAGATGCTGATCGAACTTCCAAAATGCGCTATAGAGGTCGTCTGCAAACTATTTAATGGAATCATTAACCTTGGCTATTTCCCAAAAAAGTGGAAGAAATTATAATGATACCGAAGCCTGGAAAAGACCACACAATTTCGTCATCATACAGACCAATAAGCCTTCTACCTTGTTTGTCTAAATTGTTTGAAAAATGCTTGTTAACTCGCATAATACCACATCCTGGAGCTTGCAATATTATCCAGGCACACCATTTGGCTTTCGAAGAAACAATGGCACCATCGAACAAGTGAACAGATTAACATCCGAAATACGCTCAGCCTTCGAACAGCGGGTATACTGCTATTTTCCTCGACGTATCTCAAGCTTTCGACCGAGTTCGGCTAATCGGACTCATGCACAAAATTAAAACGTATTTGCCAACATACACCCACAAGCTACTGGAATCATACCTCTACAATAGGGTATTCTCAGTGAGATGCAACGCAGCTACTTCGAGCGACTACACCATCGAAGCTGGAGTTCCACAAGAAAGCGCATTCGGCCTGTGCCTATATGTTTTGTATACTGCGGATATTCCTACGAGCGCACAACTAACAACCTCAACGTTCGCCGACGATACCGCTATCCTTAGTCGCTCCAGATGCCCAACGCAGGCAACAACCCAACTGGCTAATCATCTCACAATAGTGGAAAGGTGGCTGTCCGACTGGCGCATTAAAATAAACGAACAAAAGTGTAAACATATAACGTTTATTCTTAATAGACAAACATGCCCTCCGCTGTTACTAAATGGTATGCAGATCCCCCAAGCTAACAACGTAACGTACCTTGGCGTTCACCTTGATAGACGACTTACCTGGCGCAAGCACATCGAATGCAAAAAGATGCAACTAAAACTGAAAGCCAGCAGCCTCCACTGGATCATAAACTCACGATCGCCACTGTGCCTGGGCTACAAGTTACTACTGTACAATTCAGTCCTAAAGCCAATCTGGACGTATGGCTCCCAGCTGTGGGGGAACGCAAGCAGCAGCAACATAGACATCATACAGCGCGCACAATCAAAAATTTTGAGAACTATCACAGGGGCACGACCTTCCAACCCAGCAATCCATTTTTAGGGCCGTCTAACTCCGTATTAGTCAATATGACTGTTAGTTAAGTTAAAAATATAAGATTTGATACACCTCTTGTTAGTCTCGCAAAGAGAAGATTCAAGAAATAAAAGCAACGTTAAAAAAAAAAAATATATATATATATTAAAAAATATTCAATATTTAATAAAACAAATATTCATGTTGCTGAAAGGTTGAGCAACATGCATGTTTCTACTTAAAATATGTATACCAATTTATCTTGGAAACGCAGATTGACGTGTCATCATTTTTTTTGTAATTGTTTTTATCCTAGCTTTTCTGTATACGCATTTTCGCGCCGCGTCGCATTTAGTAAAAAAGTCTCTTATTCTTTAGCAGTGAATCCGAGAACACGCAGCTCAAATAAACTAAAGAAACAACGACGCGTTTCATTTCTCATCACGTAGTAATAAGTTTCTTTCATGTTAACAGAATATTTTAGTCTGGTCACAAAAAGCAAAAATTAAATCATTTACTTCATCCACAAGAACAAAGAGTGGACTTATTGATGGTGCAGGCGCACTTTACAAATGGTTTTTTGGAATAATGGACAATGAGGATTGGGAAGACATATAAGAACACCTAAATATTATTGACCATAATAACCACAATCAAATTACAAACAAACACAATCGAATCTGAATAAACAAATTTACATTAATACAAATTTTGACGACACTATTCATAAATAAGCAGACACAATTCATCAAGGAAGAAATATAATACCCCTTTTCTTAGACAAAAGTAATTAAAGAAGCAAGGGCACAATAAAGAAAATCTTATTTAATTACCAAATGAGATCTTTAAGAAATTTAGAAGAAAAATGGAAATATATTTAATAAAAATATTAATATTAATTATTAATATTTAATAAAAATTATCAAAAGATGAAACAAATAAATTTGAAATAGATTTCTTTAAACTCAAATGAATAAGATCGGGTATTTTTAAATACAAAAATGGTGCATTTGTTATGGCAATTAAGTTACCCAAAAATTATGTTAAAGAAGATGTCAAATTAATCACCCCAATACCAAATGGTAATCATATTGAAATTGATGAATGTACCTATAAATAATAAGACTTATGAATTTAAGGAAAATGTACATAATTTCAAAAGAACTAAAGTTAAGAAAAAGCTGTACTTTGTTTAATAATTGCAGATTTATATTTAATAACACTTAATGGAAATTTCCTTATAAAAATTGCCAAATTCAAATTTTATCAAAAACTTTTTCAAATGAACAAAAAGAATTCTATGATAAATTTTCCAGTCCAACAAACTTGTTAAACATGTCATACAAAAAGATTATTAACTTTGAAATTTATCAGTACCATGATACAATTATACATGTATGTATTAAACATGTATAATTGTATCATGATCAGTACAAAAACTTTGAAAGTTTAGAATAAATAACAGACAGGTGTTCCACAAAAAAGTAAGCTACGGTATTTTAATTTTTGTTTACCTTAATTATTATAACAGTAAACCTTTTTTTTACAAAAAATGAAGAAACAAAAATATTACAAATTATTTGAATAGAATTCAGAAGAATTAAAATTTTAGTGGTGGACCGCAGGACCACAGAAAAAAAACCTTTTAGTAATAAAAGAGTTATATAAAAACAAGAAAGAAAAGCTAACTTCGGGCGGAGCCGAAGTTGATATACCCTTGCAGTTAAAAGCGGATATATATCGCAAACATCGTATATAGTTGGCCGATCCTTATGATAATATAATAATATAACCCAATTTATTATAATATTAAGTCTAAAAAAAAGTCCCAAACTTCTATCTTCAAAAAGTTGGTATTTTTACCAAAAAACATTTCCGATCGTTCAGTTATATGGCAGCTGTAAGATATAGTCGGCCGATCGTTATGAAATTTGGTAGGCCGGATTAACTGACCAAAAATATAATCAATATAATCTGTACCAAGTTCCAGCTTTCTATCTTCAAAAACACGAAAGTTGGGTCATTTCCGATCGTTCAGTTATATGGCAGCTATAGGATATAGTCAGCCGATCCGGGCCGTTCCGACTTATATGCTGCGTGCAAAGGAAAGAAGGGTGTGTGCAAAGTTTCAAGACGATAGCTTTAAAACTGAGAGACTAGTTTGCTCATATCAACTCAGGAGGTGATCCTGATCAAGAATATACATATATACTTTATAGGGTCGGAAACCAAAAATTTTGAACAAAATCATAATACCCTTTGCAAGGGTATAAAAAGGTTTTAAAATAGTGTATTTAATTTAAAAGAAAAGAAAAAGTTCTTAAACAAATTAAAAACTACGAGTCCCAATTTAAATTTTCTTATGGAAAAAACTTGTTCCAACCCAATTTCTGAGAAAATTTTTCTGAGTGGAAACATTTTGATTTTTAAGTTTGGACTGTCAAATGAGTAAATTGAGAGCGAATTAGAGAGCTTCTAAAAAAGTTTGAGAGTGCTTCTGCTTCAATTCTGGGAAGTCAAAAATTATGCCAAAATAATTTGGTCGCATTTATCAACGTCAGTCCTTTCGGAACATGACGCATCTTCGATCCCCTCCACACCAGGACGCAAACGTTAAAACCATCGTTGTTCGATAAAATTGTATCGGATGCATACACTCTACAAATTCTATTGACAGCTTGAGGTGCCTTTTTGTCTTTGTCGTAGTAGTATTGTATTGTAGTAGTATTGTAATGTAGAAGTACGAATATATGCCAGTTTTTTCTCTTTATTTTGCTCAATGTTTGCGACGCTTTAACTCACGAACAGCGCGTAGAACAAATAATACTATTGTTTACTGTAACTTGAGTCAGGGTGGTAGCCCAATGTTGCAGGTTGCATGGTTGATTGCTCTCTGTAAAATTTTCCGAATCATAGGTCCGAATCCTCATTGGGACTGCATCATTTTTCTAACCTAACAATTTTTAAATTTCCGTCCTCGAATTAAATTATAGGACCAAAATGAAGAGAAAAATGTGGCAGTATCTTGGATGATTTTAAAAGGAATCTAAGAATTTGTGAAAACCATTTTTCGACGCCTTTCATTGGGAAAAAGAACTTGCAAAAGGAGGCTTTTTCAACATAAAATTTGAAAAATGGCGTTGGTAGTTGTGGCCTTGAGGAAACATTTTTGAGCCAATCGGCGAATCATATATTACAAAAGTACCAGTGTAGTAAATGCAAAAAAAATAATTAAAGCCAATAAATTCTTTAAAAAAAAAAATGAAACACTGTTAAAAAAAATTATGTATCTTCGAACAAATTATCATAAAGATATGAGATAGATAAGATAGATTTCAGCCCATTCGGATTAAAAAAAGGACACTTCAAAAACTAGTATAGTTGACACAATTGGTTCCTTTCAGAACATTAGCCAAAAAACAAAAACGTTTTGCAAATTACTTTTAAGTAGATGACCCAACGAGTACTCCCCAGAGGAACAATGTTTGGTCCAAAAATTTTATATGTGTCGCATTCAACATATTCTTTTTTTAGGGACAAATTAAATTTGAACATGCCCCACGTAAAAACCCTTTTAAAAATGATTCTTTCGAAAAATGAAAAAAAAATTACTTTAGAACATAGAAAAAAAATTGACTTCCAAGTCGTCCTTGTGATTGACGAAAAGAGTTAATGTATAATATTAACTTTGATTTAATAGATGGTTTTGATTCCATAGGACTGTAAAGAAATAATAAAATTGCTAACAAGATTTGGGTATTTTTAATAACACTTTCCTCTCTTTCTCTTAAATTAAATTAAATTAAATTCCTAAATGGTAAATAAAAACAAAGATAAAAGAGAAAATTCAAGGGGATGAACACAAACCAAAAGAACAAAAAAAAAATAACAAAATATTGTTAAATTTTCTCACATTTCCTACAAAATAAATAGCACTTTTCGCTACGCACATCCACGCCGGCACACACAATCACAATCATTTGTCAATTTTGCAAACTTCCTTTCAACAAGCAACCGGAAGCAATCGCCTACAACGCAGGAAAAAAAACCTTCATGAAAAAACCTCCTTCCCTCTCTTTCTCTTAAGCGAACGGTCGTGTTTTTTTTGTGCGTTTAATTATAAATATTAGTAAACCGGTGTTTACTCACTTAATCAATTGCATATATTGTGAATCTTAAGAATCTTAAGCTTAAACCGTATCGCTTCGCGAGTGCTGCGGTATATTTGGAGTCGAATTAATAAATTGAATAATTTCAATTCCAAGCATAGCTGAGCTCTGCTTCTTCCCCGGCTTATCTCTATTTCTGCATTTCTCTTTTGCACTCTCCGAAGCTCCCGCTTCGGCTTCCTATTTGGCACAGTGGTTCAAGGTATCGTGTTTTTCAACTTTTTATATATTAATTTTTGTTTATTAATTAAAACAAAAAATTGAATTTAAACTTGTCTGCGCCATAAAGTCAGGACATTGTAACAAGACAGTTTCCACATCCCAGCCTACCATCCATTGCTGGTTATGTGAAAACGTCGTGCACGCCAAGTGTGCCGGATTCACTGCCTCAGTTTCGGATGCCATTTCCCGTAGGTCGGGTATACACTATTGTTGTGAAAATTGTCGTGCTGTCCAAGGCGAAATGAGGTCGTTCATGAGACAGACCAAAAACGGAATTAAAGAGTTGATCACTGGTTTTCGTAAAGTCAATGACCAGTTTAGCAGCCTTCAGCTACTAACGGAGTCTCCTAAGCTTAAGAAATCCGCTGTTTGTGATCCGCCTCAGTCTACTCAGCCGTCAATAACGCAGCCGCTCATATCTCTGGCCACCCCAAGGGCTAGAACTGAGAACAATTCGCCGTCCGAATTTCTCAAGGAAAATGAGCAATGTCTGAGCAAATGTCATCTGTGGTATCCCTTCAAGTGATACCACAGGTCCTAGTAAATGTCAGAGTAAATGTCAGTCAGAGTCACCCAAAAGAGTATTCCAAAGTCCGGACCACCGGCACCGACTGATGCTGCAGTTATCGGGACGGTATCGACCTCAGCGAAGGGAGGGGTGGAGTCCTCATTTCGGTAGACTCTACTCTTGCTTCTGAAGAGGTGAAATCCCAAGAGTTTGGTGACATAGAATTCATTTGCGTTAAAATCACTATGTCCGTTAAAGCTTTATACATTACATGTTCATATATACCTCCTATGTCTGAACCGCCTACATATTGGCAGCATTTGTCCGCCATTCGATACGTCTCTAATCTTATGACGGATCGTGACAAACTCGTAGCGGTGGGCGACTTTAATATCCCAGAATTAAAGTGGTCCAACGTCGATAACTCACCATCTTTGTCACTTATAACTTACCATGTTTGACATGTCCCTAGGTCAGATCAATCATGTTAGAAATTCGCTAGTTCGGCTTTTAGGCTTGTGTTTTGTATCTGATCCTGATGGTACTGCTCTCTCCAGAGCTTTTCCCCTTTCATCCCCAGAGGATCCATATCACCCCACACTGGAGGTCTCAATCGAAACCACTCCTGGTATCGATCAGATGTCTCCGAGCGTGGTAAATAAGATTCGCTGTTTCCGTAAAGCTGATTTTCAGAAACTTAAAAGCCTTATCGATACATTTGGTCTGATATTCTGGCGTGCACTGATCTTAATGTCACTTTGGAAAAATTTTATTTTACTTTAAATACATTTTTTGACTCATGTGTGCCTTGGAAATATCCGTCCGCTTCAACAAATCCTCCTTGCCTTATTTTTATCCTCTTATTTTAGAAGGTGCCTCACCAACTTAAAAAATAAAAAAAATAAGCTTTTACTTAAATATAAAAAAACCTGCAGTAGTGTTGATTTCTCAAGATACCTACTAGCTCGGTCGAATTTTACCGTGCATAATGCTGAATGTTATAGGAATTATATTGACCGCTGCCGGATACAATTTACTCAGGATCCAAAGCAGTTTTATAATTTTGTAAACACTAAGCGTAAACACGTATCTTTTTCACCCCGGCTTACGTTTGAAAATTCCTCTGCGACTTCTGATCAGGCCATTGCCGATCTATTCGCAGAATTTTTTCAAACAACTTATTCTCCTCCTAAATTGACTGATCAGCCTTACGCATATAACATTCAAGCAGCAAATCTTATTTTCTGTCCGTTATTCTCTGAGAACAACTTATTATCTGGTCTTTTAAGGGTCAAACCCATTCATTCGCCAGGCCCCGACGGAGTACCAGGCTGCGTGCTAAAATACTGCACCAGGGCTCTGTGCAAACCTCTTCTTAGACTTTTCAACTTATCTTTGGAAACCTCGATTTTTCCCTTTAAGTGGAAGGAATCATTCATTATTCCCCTACATAAAAAAGGGAAAAAGTCTGAGGCTGTTAACTACAGAGGTATTTCTAAATTGTCGGGAATTCCAAAGTTATTTGAAAAACTATTTACTCCTCATTTGCAACAACTTAGCTCTTCGATCATCTCTCCATTTTATCATGGCTTCATTAAGCGTCGCTCCACCACCGCTAATTTACTGGAGTTGTCATCCTTCGTCATAGATGGCTTTGGAAAGGGATTTAAAACTGATGATATTTACACTGACTTTAGCAAAGCATTTGATTCACTCAATCATTCACCCTTGTTGAGTAAACTGAATATGCTGGGATTTCCTACAGACCTCCTAACGTGGATCTCCAGCTACTTAGATGGAAGAACACAAAGAGTCTTGGCCCGATGCTATTTACTCTTTTTAATAATGACTTTCCCCCTGCTTTAACGAACTCTGTTAAGCTTTGTTTTCAGTACAAATCCATCTCTGCCCAATGCAATCTTCAAACCGATCTTGAAAATGTTCAAAAATTATGTTTTGCAAATGATTTAGTATTTAATTGATCAAAATACAAGCTTATGTCTTTTTATCGTTCTCGCGATCTGCATGATCTCAGTGTCCTATTAGACTCTAAACTTTAATTTTTATTAGACCATATTTCCACAATGGTTTATAAGGCTAAAGGTGTTCTTGGTTTTATTAAAAGATGGTCAAAAGAATTTAACGATCCCTACATTACTAAAAGCTTATTCATTTCATTGGTCCGTCAGATACTGAAATGCGGTTCATGTGTCTGGAGTGTCTGGAGTTCCTAATATGGAGTATATTTGGATCGCATAAAAATCGTACAGAAGAATTTCTTAACATTTTCACAAAGAGGTCTTAACTCGGATCTAAAACTTTATCTTCCATCTTATAGTGGTAGAATCCTACTAATAAACTTGCCAAGCTTAACTAATCGTAGGACGATTCTGGGTGTAGATTTGGGGATGGGGATGTACATAGATAGCCAGCATTTAGTAACACGCTTAAATTATAAGATTCCTAATAGAAGGACTAGAAACTTTAGTCCTCTATTCCTTCTAATGTTCGAACTTCTTATGTCTCTACTCTATAAAATCTTTTCCTGACCTTCAAATCTTAAATCTAGTATTTTAAATTTCCTTAATAACTCCTCTTAGCTCAATAAATAAGTAATAGCTTAATAAAATTTAATAAGTCGTTTCTCAATCTTTATGATGAATACAGGAATGCTAGCTGATGCACTAAATGATGCACAAGACATTTCTAAAATTCTAAAAGACCGCGAAAAAAACGAATAAAATAGAAAAACACAAGATAATTTGCACGCGTGCTGTGGCAAATGAGAGCTTGCCCACCACTGCTCAAGGTCTTGAACTCTTTTTATTGACTGTGTTAAGCTTTGAGCTTATTCTATAGCTTATTTGAGCTTATTATTTTAAGTATTTTCAAATACCGTTTGCCATTTAAGAAAGTTGCAAACAGCGTGCATCGGGAATTCTGAATTTTTTTCTTACCTAATGCTTTTTTTCAGATTTTCTTTTACAAGTATGTGCGTAAAAGTATGGGACAATATTTGCTGAAGCTGTTTTGTGGATGCCTGCCAACAAGTTTAGTGACAAAACGATTGTATAGTGTTGTAAAGCAACCTCAAAACCAATTAATATCATAGCGTCACATAAGGCAATAGTTAATTGATCTTAAGTTCAGTGCGTTTTTATTGTTTTAAAAAATTGTAAAGGATTATAAACAAAAATGTCGGGACGCTTGGCTAACAAGCGGTGAGTGTAAAACTTGAACACGTGGCGACGACACTGTGTTAATGAAAATCTCCAAATATTGTGAATATCAGAGCAGGTTCTACAAATGTATAAAAAATCTAATAAATTAAAAAAAAAGTGTTGCCATTTTTTTTTAATTTTCAGCTGTTTTGCATTGTTCTTCTCGTCAAAAACGATTTTTTTTTCAAACAAACGTTGGCAACACCGGTCGGGGTAATCGGGAAATTGTAATCTTCTATATATCGGTGGGGATCAGGCGACTATATTCTATAGCCATAGATAGAGTCCGGCAAAAGTGTCTAAGTGTCGAAATTTTCCATTCTGCGGCGATGCCTCACAGGTATATCCCACAGTACTTTAAACTTTAAACGCGTTTTTCTCGAAACCGCTTTTTTTGAGTTGGCCGACCACATAACTCAAACAACTCTTAACCTATCGATCTAAAATTTTGACAGTATACTCAGAATACCTATGTCTATCGACACACACACGACACACGATTTTTTTTTTATTTTGCTTACTTTTTTTTTTATTAACAATTTTGTAACGTTTTTTGTTCGTGAAAATTGAAAATTTTGTTCAATCACTCACTATTTTGCAAAAAATCACTATATCGAAAAAATCCTACGTCTGTCGATAGCCGTTGAGATACAGAAACTAACCAAACTTGATTTTTTGTTCTAGATCAAAAATTAAGGACGTTAGGTGTTCGGCCATGGACCCCCTTTAAAAAAATAGGGCCTACGAATAAGGGCTGCAGGGCCGCCATTTTGTTTTCGATTTATTCAAAAAATTAAAAAAAAAAAATAAAAAATTTTATTGTGTACTTTAAATATAATATAATAAAACCTCATTTACAAATTTTCGATTAGCTGTTTTGATTTGGCCAAAAAAAATTCCAGAAAATCCGTTTTTTTTTGGCCTGTTAATCAGATGTCCCCTCTTAATCTAATTGATCTATCCTGAGGGAATAGAAAATTTCAGCCTACTTTCTGCTATTCGTTACTAATACTAATGCGTTAAAATCATATCAATGTATTAAAAGCCGATCACTTTTTTAGAACGATCTGAAATTACCCAATTTGGTATTTTCGACGATAGAAGCTTGGGATTTCTAAAATCCACATAAGCATCGGCCAACTATATCCGACATATGCGATATTTATTCGAACTAAACTACAAAGGTATATCAACTTCAAATCCCCCCAAAGTACAATTTTTTCTTGTTTAAAATAAAAATACTTAGTCCATTCAAAAACAAAATGTAATATTTAGCTAAAAAAAGAGGATTCACAAAAATCCAAAACTCTCTAACTCTAAAAATACCAAAGTTATAGCATTTTCGATCAATCAGTTATAGGCTCAGGCTGTGGCTCGCTGAACTAACTTCATTTTCCCCATCGTCGAACAAAAATTGCGCTAATTACGCAAAATTTTCGATGATTTCTTAACAAGGCGTCGTGTCTCGATAGGACACTGTCTAGGATGGCAGGAGGTACTCTGTTTTGCATAATCGAATTTGTGTAAAACAATGGAGGGAAATCAACTTTATGGCTGCCTGGCATTTACATACAAATAATGTAATTTGCTCAGTCAGTTGCCACCCAGTCGCCAACATTATAATTAAAAGAAAGGCAGGATTTGTATTGGGCCAGACCAACGAATAAAATAAATAAATAAGTGTGAAGAAGGGATCCTGCCCCGACTTGGTCCTGCACTTTTGTGGTTATCTCGCATTTTATATAAAAGACAGGCTGCCTTTTACGGCTGCTTTTGGAAACCAGGTGGAATGAAAGGTGGAAAGCAAAACAATAACTAAAAAAATTTAAATTATATTTATACCCTTGCAGAGGGTATTATAATTTTGTCCAAAAGTGTGCAACGCAGTGAAGGAGACATCTCCGACCCTATAAAGTATATATATTCTTGATCAGGATCACCTCCTGAGTTGATATGAGCATGTCCGTCTGTCCGTCTGTCCGTCTGTCTGTTTCTACGCAAACTAGTCTCTCAGTTTTAAAGCTATCGTCTTGCACACACCCTTCTTTCCTTTGCACGCAGTATATAAGTCGGAACGGCCGGGATCGGCCGACTATATCCTATAGCTGCCATATAACTGATTGATCGGAAATGGTATAACTTTGGTGTTTTTAGAGTTAGAGAGTTCAAATTTGACATGAGAGCTATTTTTGGCAACACATTACGACATGCCAAATTTCATAAGGATCGGCCGACTATATCCTATAGCTGCCATATAACTCAACGATCGGAAATGACCCAACTTTCGTGTTTTTGAAGATAGAAAGCTGGAATTTAGTACAGACTCTATTTTTGGTTAGTTGATCCAACCTACCAAATTTCATTAGGATCGGCCGACTATATCCTATAGCTGCCATATAACTGAACGATAGGAAATGACCCAACTTTTGTGTTTTTGAAGATAGAAAGCTGGAACTTGGTACAGATTATATTTTGATCCATCCTACCAAATTTCATAGGGATCGGCCAACTATATCCGATGTTTGCGATATATATCCGGTTTTAGCTGCAAGGGTATATAAACTTCGGCTCCGCCCGAAGTTAGCTTTCCTTTCTTGTTTTATATATTATATACATACTTGGATAATATATATTTTGATATTTGAACCAATTTGGATGAAACTTGATTTTTATACCCTTGCAGAGGGTATTATAATTTTGATCAAAAGTGTGCAACGCAGTGAAGGAGACATCTCCGACCCTATAAAGTATATATATTCTTGATCAGGATCACCTCCTGAGTTGATATGAGCATGTCCGTCTGTCCGTCTGTCTGTTTCTACGCAAACTAGTCTCTCAGTTTTAAAGCTATCGTCTTGAAACTTTGCACACAGCCTTCTTTCCTTTGCACGCAGCATATAAGTCGGAACGGCCCGGATCGGCCGACTATATCCTATAGCTGCCATATAACTGAACGATCGGAAATGACCCAACTTTCGTGTTTTTGAAGATAGAAAGCTGGAATTTAGTACAGACTCTATTTTTGGTTAGTTGATCCAACCTACCAAATTTCATTAGGATCGGCCGACTATATCCTATAGCTGCCATATAACTGAACGATCGGAAATGACCCAACTTTTGTTTTTTTGAAGATAGAAAGCTGGAACTTGGTACAGATTATATTTTGATCCATCCTACCAAATTTCATAAGGATCGGCCAACTATATCCGATGTTTGCGATATATATCCGGTTTTAGCTGCAAGGGTATATAAACTTCGGCTCCGCCCGAAGTTAGCTTTCCTTTCTTGTTAGATATAAATTAACTATAGAAATAGTTTGGCATCAAAAGTTTTTCAAAACTGGCGCAACAGAAATTTAAGATTCATGGGGTGTAAGAAGGCGTGGCAAAAATGTAAAACAAAATTGAACTGCGCGGGCATTTTAGGAATCTTCATGGCAAATCCTATAGCTCTATCTCTTATAGTCTCTGAGATTCACGCGTTCATACGGACAGACAGTCGAACGAACAGACGGAAATGGCTATATCGACTTGGCTGTTGATGCTGATCAAGAATATATGTTGTAATAGTATGTAATGAATATATGTATATAATAAACGATTCCTTCTCATTTACACGGCTACAAAATATTCTTGTACTTGCAAGGCTTGCTTATTTTTCAATTTTTTTTTTATAACTCAAGTTTAAAAATAAAGATCTATGAATAGAACAAAAAATGTGTTATATTAGTTTAAGCAGTGAAGTAGAAAAGATGAATAAAACAAATGCTCAAATTCCATGTTTAAAAACATTCACATACAATATCTTATATGAATGTTAACCAACTTGGTACCCAAAACAGCCGTTGCGCAGTCGTTTTTTTTTAGGGACTGTCCTCAAAGGCTCGAAAATTATATAGATTAACGTCGGTGTAAAATGAATTTAATGGTAAATACATACAACATATATTTATATACATAAAAGACTTAGAAATCAGTGCTTTATATTTATGTATAAAAGCTTTGGAAAACTTTTAAAAAGCTTCACTACTTTTTTTTAAATTTCGACTCAACTTTGTATATTTCATGGATACACAATTAGACAATACTGACTAGTTTCTTAAGTTTGAAATCAGTTTGTATTCTTTCCTCCTCAAATTCAGAACGTTTTTTTTCGTATCAGTTTTCTATAAAAAACAAATTTATATTAAAAAATATCAGGTACACAAAATTTCAATATTTTGTGAAATATTTTTGTTAATATAATTTTAACATAATTGTAAAATTTATTATGCCCATTGATTGACCTTAAAAACATAACATAAAAATTTACTCAGGCCTGAAACTATTTTCTTCATTGTTTGTTCTTCTGACCTGTGCGTATCCATGTGATTAATAAATGCATGCACTCGAAACAAAAGCTTTTTTAACTATAAATACTTCACATGGGAATAGTTGAACCATAAATACATGGACTATATATATATATATATATATGTATATCCATGGACCGTAATTGTTATTAGTTTTATTATCTCTGATCGAAAAAAAAATCAGAAAATAATCATTATTTTTTGATCGAAAAATAAAAATCATACATAATCATTTTTTTTTTTCGCTTAAAAATATCACTTAATTCATGATTTCCCGCTATGTATTAGATATACTTGATATTTGGCTGGATATCTTATAAGACAACACATACAGGTATCATTTAGTACAGGTACAGAACAGGTATTATGATTTTTTGACTAACAGCCTTCCGTACCATTAAATATTGGGAAAAAAGATACTTGATCCTAAAGCTTCAGTTTTTGATTTGGCAATTACAATAGCAAATTGTAAGGAGTCGCTTTAAGGATTACACATTTGGGCAATTTCCACATTAAAAACAAATCTTTTTGAAAGCTTGGTTCAGAAAATCATTATAACTTTTGGCCATGACTTTTTCAAAAAATTATAATTATAAAGCTTGAATAACGATAACAAATTGGAATAACAATACAATGTTTTTGGACTTTTCTTTTTATCCAAAAATAAAGTATGGTATACTCTTATAATTCTATAAAAACTAAAGAATCTTCCATAAAAAAATTGGTTTCTATGATTTTTAGAAGCTTTATATTCAATTTTCCTAACATCCCAAAATTCCCCAGTGGTACGAAGGGGTGATAGTGAAAAAATCATGGTACTAAATGGTACCTAGGTATGTGGTCGGAGAAGATATGCAGTCAAATATCATTAAAATCTAATACATAGAGCGAAATCATGATCGGAGTGATATTTTTGAGCAAAAAAAAAAATAGAAATTAACAAAATAGTGATTATTTGTTCGCTCAGAGAATAATGATTATTTTGAGATTTTTATTTTTCGATCAGAGAATAATGATTATTTTGTGACTTTTATTTTTCGATCATAGAATAATTATTTTCTGATTTTTTCTTTTCGATCATAGAATAATGATTATTTCTGATTTTTATTTTTTTCAATCAGAGAATAATCATTATTTTGTGATTTTATGGCAGCTATAGGACATAGTCGGCCAAACCCGGATTTCGGGTGCAAACTGCTTGCAAATGAAAGAAGGGTGTGTGAGGGTGTCTTTAAAATAAAAATATAATGTTGTCACGCTCGAGAAACTCCAGATTACGACTCGTAAAGTACAGGGTGTATTGTAGTCGTGGGAATGTATGTAACATAGAGAAAGAATCATATCCGACCATAAAGTACATATACTCTTGATCAGCATCAACTGCCGAGTCGATATAGCGATTTCCGTCTGTCCGTAGAGGAAATATACCCATACATATATATACTTTCTCTGATAAAAACGTGTTCAAAGTTTAAACGCGTGGATCTCGAAGACTATAAGAGATAAAACTATCTGATTTGGAACTTGGACTCATGGCGCGCAGATTAAGTTTGTGTCAAAATTTTGCGTGCCTTCCAAATGGAAATTTCGTAACGCCAGTACTTTAATGTTTTTGTGAAATTGCCAAGTGTTGCAAATCAAATTGCCAAATCGGAAAATTTGGCAGAGGAGTCATAGACTTTTTAGTCTGCTTCCCTATTAAATCGGTAGAATTAGGGAGTATTAAGTTTTTTTCCCCAAAGCCCAAAAGTACGTAACCAAAAATTTTTTGCTCAGAATACATACCTTTAAACTTCAGTTTGAGTTTACTGGTTACTATATATCTATCAGTGGGGGGCAAAACGAACACATGTTTAAAATTTGAGCGCTGGCAGCGCTGCGGCAGAATTTCCTTACCTATACACGCGTGCTATGTAAAATGAGAGTTTGCCCACCATTGCTATATATCTACGTGAATCTTAATCTTGCACGCTGCAAATCTTGCAAATAACCTCTTGTGCTCTGCGCATATGACCAATTTATTTCAAAAATGATTATTAAAAAAATGGTAATGGTGGATTGTAATCAAAATTGTAAGGGTGGATTGTAACCTTGCAGAGAGTATTATAATTTTGGTCAAAATGTTTAACACAGGGAAGGAGACATCTTCGACTCTATTAAGTATATTTATTATTGATCAGAAGCATCTCCTGAGTTGATACAAGAATGTCCGTTAATTCGACTCTCTGTCTGTTTCAACGCGAACTAATCTCTCAGTTTAAAAGCTATCGACTTGAAACTTTCCATATACCCCAAAACCTTTTCACGCATTATATAAGTTGGAACGGGCGGGATCGGCCGACTATATCCTGTAGGCGCCATAAAACTGATTATTCAGAAATTCCACAACTTTGGTGTTTTTAGAGTTGGAGAGTTTAGATTTTCTATGCATTTTCTAAAGCGACCCTATAACTAAATGATCGAAAATTATTTTACTTTTGGTATTTATTATTTAAATTTATTACATTATTATTTTTGATATTTTTTAAGTTAGAAAGTTGGATCTTTTCTTTTTGAAAATATAAGTAAATGCACCACTGTATATCTTCTTCTTCTTCTTTGGCACGATAAAATGACGTGTTTCAATAAAATGAACAAAATGAGTTCACAATACTTAACAGAAAAACTGGATAGTGAAAATTATAGTTCATGGGCAGTGCAGATGAAAAGTTTGCTAATACACTCGGAACTTTGGTCAGTTGTGTGTGGTTGTGAAATTAAAAACGAACAAAAGAACAACAGACGAAACTTCATATAATAGATGAAAAGGTCCAAGAGAGTATTTTGTTGGGTATTAAGCCGTCGCAGATCAACTACGTTAAACACAGAATATCATCGATGGAAGCTTGGAAAAAGCTGGAAGTGTTCACATAAGTTGTGGACCGGCCCGTAGAAAACAGTTATTCAAACAGTTATTCTCATACATGAAGATGTCAGAGTCAGACAGTATGACAATGCATTTGATCAATTTTAGTGACGTGTTCGTGTTTTTGGTACACAGGCCGTAGTTCCAGACAAGACAAGAAAAGGAAAGGTATAGAGCATATAGACTCATTAATCCTAATACCAGGAATGTTGGTTTTATGTATGCGCAAGCATATATTAAATTTATTTAAGTAATTCAGTACTGACGATTAATACAGGGTACAGTAATTCGTACAGTAATTCAGTTGCAATTAGTACAAGGGGCTATTAATATGACGGGGAATCGATGAATTGTCGTGACTGTCGTGATTTAGTGAAGACTCACTTCTGTCGAACGAGATCGCTGCGCGAGAGAATGCAGTCGCATATATAACATCCCTTAACACCCAGACGGATCATAGAACTGGGGGCGGCGACGGTCACAGGCCGATCTGCGTTGCGGTCCTCCAGTCCCGTTTGGCTCAGGCAAATGCTGTGGCCCAGCTGGAGTTGTTGATCCGCCAGCAAACGAAACGAAAACGAAACGATTTCTTTGTAACGAAATTGTAACGGAAACAAGAAACGAGCCAAAGCTAAGTTGCCATCCGTGTGACGATCTAACTGCTTCAGGTAACTCCTCGTGGTTTGAACCATTCGTTCGGCCTGTCCGTTGGTTGCAGGGTGGAACGGCGCGAATCGGATGTGACGGATCCGATTGTATTTCGTAAACAACTTAAACTCCTCAGAAGTGCCATAGGTGGCGAACAGTTTTCGAAGGAAGGTGATTGCAGCTGACGCGGATGTCGATTTTATGGGGCCTCGGATTCGGATTCAGCGACCCTGAAAACATATAATAAACATGGTCTGACCCACGGACTCGAATATAATTTTGTATCAGGTTTTTTGAGGTTATGTCAGAACCCTGACGTGCTGGGGTTTTTTGGACCTCGGATTCGGATTCAGCGACCCCGAAAACATATAGTAAACATAGTCTGACCTCGAGACCCGAAAAAATATTTTTTTTTGTGTGGCTGTGTAATCTGCAATAAGCGTGAACTTCCTTCCATATAAATAGTTATGCGATTTTTTGACACCTGTGACTAACGCTACCACTTCTCTGTCGATCTGCGAATAGTTCCTCTCCGCCTTTGAAAGCGTGCGCGAGTAAAACGCAATGGTGACGTATGGTGACGCATCGCAAGTTATGATCAATGGGCGGTCCGGAGAATAATGAATTAAGACCGCATCCGATGCGATCCAATTCTTTAGTTCTGCGAGTGCTTTTGGTTGCACCGGACGCCATGTCTATGGTACGTTCTTGTCTAGAAGTCTATGTAATGGTTCCACAATGGAGGCCTTCCGGGGCAAGAATGAGTGTTCAAAATTGGTCAGTCTCAAAAAGGCTTGCAACTGTTTTTTCTCTTTTGGCGGTGGTGCCTCATGGGTGGCTCTAACTTTGTCGGCTGATGGCCTAATGCCCAGAGCGTCAATTTTGAATCTAAGAAACTCGATGGAAGAAACCATAAACTGACATTTGTCCTTGCGCAGACGTAATCCTGCCTGGTCCATACGAGCTAGAACTTCGTTTAATCTACTTGCAAGTTCCTCTTCTAATTTGCCCATTATTACAATATCATCAAAATACGGAAGTACGTCCGGTATGTTCTGCAGTATCCTTTCAATGCAGCTTTGGAATATTCCTGGGGCTGCTGAAATTACGAGTAGCAATTGTTTGCATCAAAGCTGACTTTTCGTCTACTACAAATTTTTGATACGCCTGGCCCAAATCTATTTTGGCGAAAATTGAGCCTCCTTATATCGAAGCTAATAACGTGTTGATTGCAGAAATGTGATGGCAATGCAGCTGTACCGCTTTGCTAGGCGTAGATTTATAATCTCCACAAATGCAAATGGAACCATCTTTCTTGACTATGGGAACCGTCGGAGTGGCCCACTCAGAGTGCTCTACAGAATCAAGTATTCCTCGGGCACAGAGACGGTCCAACTTTTCTTCATATGGCTTGAGGAATGAGTAAGAAATTCGACGCGGTGATAGTATGACTGGCAGAACTTCCTGGTCCACTTTGTGGGCCACTGGCGGCCCCGTATACCGACCAAGTTCTGATGAAAACAAATGGTCGAATTTCTTTAAAATTTCCGCGATACCATTGCCGCACTGCACGCCATGAATGCCTTCTATGCGGATTCCGAATGGTTTAAGCCAGTTGCATCCTAGAAGGTTTGATCCGGTGGCGGACATGCCGGACATTAATAAGCTTACGCTCAGGGAATTAGTAGTCTATCCTCGTCGCCAATTTTATGCATGCGCAACCATATATAAATTTATTTAAGTGATTCAGTAATGAGGAATAGGGGTAGCAATTACTACAGGGGGTTATTTATATGACGGGGAATTGATGAATTTCCGTGACTGCAGCTCGATCGGCAGGGGCTCACGATTGAGTGAAGACTGACTTCAGTCGAACGAGATCGCTGCGCGAGAGAATGCAGTCGCATACATAACAGTTGTGTTCCTTGAACACGATATGATAATAATAACGAGGATCCAAAAAAGGGACGAACAGTCAGAGGCCAATGATGATGAAGACGAGTTGGTTGAGAGCGTCAACCGAGTCCAGAGAGACTCAGGGAGACCGAAGTTAATCCGTACGGGAAAGCCATCCTGGCCATGTTAGGAGTACAATAAGCTGAACGCTATTGGAGTTGCCAACATTCAAGTGCCGATCGGAGTCAAGAAGGCGCTGAGCATGGAACATGCAAAAGAATGGAAGACTGCGATGAAGGTGGAGTATTCTCAACTACTTCTCGACATGGAGTCTTGTTCATCTTCCTGCTGGCGAAAGGACTATTGGGAGCAAATGGATCTTTGCCATCAAGGTTGACCAGTTTTAAGGCTTCGTGGATCAAGGATCACTTAGTCGTAAAAGGTTGTGGACAGGAGTACGATGTGAATTACATAGAATCATTTCCCTCGTGGCACGGTACTCTTCCATCTGATTGGTGATAGCACTGGCTCCACCAAATCGACGTCTCAGCTCCGTATCTCAACAGTAGCCTAAAAGATGTGGTATACATGCGGCAGCCTAAGGGATTCGTGGACACATCGTATCCAAAACGGGTGAGGTTGAGGTTGCACAAACGCTGAGGTTGCACAAGTCGATGTTCGGAAGGTTGCCTAGAGTAGTCGAGAATGCAACCAGAAATTGTATAGTACTTTTCAGCACACTCGTTGTGTCCAGTGTCCTAGTAAGCCATGCACTTTCCCCAAGACAATTGGCGGAAATCTTTGCATAATTGTTGTATATGTTGATTATCTTATTATTGCTTGTTTCAGAAAAGACCTTGTCAATATTAAACTTCAAATCACACAGGAATTTGATATAGTAGATGGCGGAGAGCTGAACCATTTCTTGGGCATGGAAATTGAACGGAATAAAGTGACGGCAGCTTGACGATTGTTCAAAAACAGTATATCGACGGGCTATTACGAGAATATGGCGTGGAAGAATGTCGACCGATTACCACACTTTTAAAGGTTAGTTATCAGAGCCTTTGTACTATGGACGACTGCCCGAGAGCTAACCAAAAGCAGCTGTGCTTAGCCATGACCACAAGACCAGACATTGTACATTCCGTGGCACAGAGGTGGCAAGGAACATGAGGTGGCTGCTAAAAGAGTCCTTCGCTACCTAAAAAGAACTTCGGGCTTGTAGTTGCATTATGCCCCATCTGGTGTGCCTGTTCTTTGCTATGTCGATGTAGATTGGGCAGGAGACACCATTGACAGCAAATCATTCAGCGGTTGGGCGTACTTCATGGCTGGATCACAGTTTTGGTGGAAATCAAAGAAACGGAGCCAGACAAGAGAGGCAGAGTACGTAGCGCTTTCAATATCAGCTAAAGAGGCTGCTTACGTCCAGAAAGTAATATCTGATGGGGCTTTAAGACGGCGTCAACGATCTACAGTGACAACCAGAGCGCTAAATGTGTAGCTTAGAGTACTACTTTTCATGCTAGAATTAAACACATAGATATTCGGTATCACTTTATAAGAGAATTATATAAGACTAAGATTTAAGTAAAGTTAAGCACGTAAAATGTATAAGGTTGCTAGGGTTTAACTAAAGAAGAACCTCATCTAAATAATAAGAACCGAATTGTTGAATGAAATGAATTAAGTACCAAGTTTTTGGTACCAATATCTAATTCTTCTTTGTTTTTTTGCACGAAAGTGAAGGTGCGTTTCTTTTTCTTCTTTAGGTTATTTTTCTGGCTGCGTGTATCATTTTTGAATTAACGTGCAATAAATCAAACAGTAGGTCAAACCGAACATTCGAATAACCGAATTTATTTGAAATACATTTTTCATAGTCCATGGCCAACTATATCCGTAAATTGCGAGTTATATCAAACGATGTATTTAAAACAGTATATGAACCTTAGCTCCACCCGAAAATAAGACAAAAAAATTCGTTAGCCTATATTATCACAGTGCACGGAAGTTTGTTTGTCTGTTACACTATTTTGTTTCCCTGAATCCCAAAAAAAAACTGGAGATGGTAGTTACTTAAATCCAACGAAAAATTTTTCTTACTTTTTTTTTTAATAGATTACGTGTAAAAATGTTACAAACTTTTTAAATAACAAGAGAGGTTAGCTAACTTCGGGCGGAGCCGAAGTTTATATACCCTTGCAGTTAAAACCGGATACATATCGCAAACATCGGATAAAGTTGGCCGATCCTTATGAGAATATCATAATAAAACCAATTAATTACAATAAAATATCTAATAAAAAAATTCCCAAGCTTCTATCTTCAAAAATACCAAAGTTGGTATTTCTACCAAAAACCTTTTCCGATCGTTTAGTTTTATGGCAGCTATAGGATATAGTCCGATCCTTGTGAAATTTGGTAGGTTGGATCAACTGACCAAAAATAGAATCTGTAGAATAGAATAGAATATAGAATAGAATAGAAAAATAGAATCTCACTTCCGATCGTTCAGCTATATGGCAGCTATAGGATATAGTCGGCGGATCGTTATCTGCAGTGGTCGGCACGGCCCTATCCTGAGGGCATAGGAAATTTCTCTGCCCGAGCTCTGTCACACACACAGTATAAATGTGTGAAACGTCATGCTCACAGCCTACTTTTTGCTATTCGTTATTAATACTAATGGTTAAAATGATATCAATGTATTGGGGTGCCGAACACTGGCCTGGACGAATGTGCACTTAATTTCGGTAGCAGTATTATGGGGAATGCTTTCCTTTACTGCATTTACTGTTATACTTTACCAGTAATGCCTTCACAAGGCCAAAACGACACCAAATTTTTAAACAAGAATGGAAGCTAACTTTAGGCGGAGCCGATGTTAAAATACACTTTCAGTTAAGATCGGATATTTATTTAAAATAAAGCATTTAGTAGGCCGATCCTTTGGTTGGTTTATATTATAAACCAATTTGTTAGAACACAACATTGAAAAAAAAGCCCAAGTCCTAAAAAAAGTCCCATCCCTTCTATCTTTAAAAGTACCAAAGCTGGTATTTTTACCAAAAACTCAAATTCCATTTCGGATAGTTTAATTATATAGGAGCTGTAAATTATAGTCGGCCGATCGTAATGAAATTTGGTAGGTCGGATTAACAAAAATATAATCTGTACTAAGTTCCAGCTTTCTATCTTCAAAAACACGAAAGTTGGGTCATTTCCGATCGTTCAGTTATACGGCAGCTGTAAGATATAGTCGGCCTATCCTTATAAAATTTAGCAGGTCGTATTATTTTGCCAAACATAGCACTCGTGCAAAATCCGTGCAAAAAACTCTCTAGCTCAAAAAACACCAAAGTTATAGCATTTCCGATCAATCAGTTATGTGGCGGCTGCTGTTATGCAGGAGCAACTAGATCTTCTCGGCAATCGGCAGAGCAGGTGGAATATTCAAGTGAATAACGATAAATCCACCACCCCCAGCTTTTCTCTCCGCTAAGGAAATTGCCCACCGGTCCACTTCAACAGCTCACTCATTCCGCAGGTAGAAAACCCAAAACACCTGAGCTTCACGCTAGATAGGAGGCTTACTTGGAAGCCTCACCTAGTCAAAAAACGAAAGCAGTGTGAAGTAAGATTAAAGGCGTACTATTGCCTGATGGGTAGGAGGTCGAATCTGAGGACCTCTTCGAATCCTAATCTACAAGGCGATTATTCGGCCAATTTGGACATACGGGATCCATCTTTGGGGCACGGCCAGCAAGACTAATATTCATACTATCCAGACATTTAAAAATAGAGCCCTCCGTATCGCCACTGGGGCGTTACGGAGAGCTCTATTTTCAAATGTCCCCACGTCTACCACGACAACCAGACAATCCACGAGGTGCTTGGCTTCCTATGGGTGAAGGAGGAGATCCAGAGAAGCAGCAGCAAGTACATCCAGAGACTACACAACCACCCCAACAAGTTGGCGACCACTCTCCTCGACAACAGCGAACAGATGCGGCGGCTGCGCAGAACTCACCCGCTGGACCTCATCCGGAATAACTCTTAGACATTCTTGTTTTTCCACGTCTAACTTAAGTTACACATAAGCCAAGTTTTCTGCCCCAATATTTGATGGTTGTCCCTGTTGGACAGTTTTAAATAAAACCACACAAAAAAAATATATACATATATATATATATATAGTGACATATCCATAGCATTATACATAAACTATGTAAATGTCCACACACCCACACACTCACACATACACATTAAGTATTTGTCAGAACTTACCCTTGAGACTTAGATTCAAATAGGCAAATGCACCGAACATGATCCTAGCCCAAATCAGACCTAAACATAATTGAGGATGGAAAAGTACTTATAAACAAAAATCCTCAGACTAAACAGACCGAGGGAAACATGCATTCAGCACGTTCCCATAATTCAGATCCCCAAACCCAATCGTAAAACTCAAATTTCGGGACCAAAGACAAAAACAAATTCAAAAGCAAGAATCCAAAGTCCAATCGGGAAAGTTCTCAGCCTAAACAATAAAACACACTCAATTAGAATAAACACACTCAAGTAAAGCTCGAAAGCTCCAAAACCGAGGTTTGATCGTAAAAGAAGTCAGAGTTAGGAGTGGAGTTCAGTTTAAGATCTACAAGTAGTAGGTTGGTGTTCTTCAAATAAAGAATATTTGTAACCAGTTGGACATAAGAAAAATAAAGATAATTTTTTTTATTGAAAACTTATGGTGCAAACATTTAATTGGCGCAGTCGGTAGGATTTCTAAAAAGGTCCTTACACCAAGTTATCGGTACTGATCAACAAAGAAGGATAATACTATACGACTAGTTTATCCTGATCAGCGAAAGTGACTAAAAGAAATCCGCAAAAGAATTTATGTGCAGTGCGACTGTATATAAAGACAATTAATTAAAAATCCAATTCGGTCAATAACTCCACGAATTTTCGTGCGACAATATTGCAATACAAAAACTTCAAAAGCGATAAAAATGGCGACACCACAGTTATCCGAGATCCATCTCAATCAATTGATTGGACAAATCAAGGAACTGCCTTATTTCGACGGCAACCCAATAGAGCTCAGCCGATTCATTACACGGGTCGAGTATCTGTTGCAGTTATACCCAACACAGGATGTGAGGCAAAACCATATCATCTACGGGGCCATCGAGAGGACCATTATTGACTCAGCACAAGCAGTCATCGCAGAAGAAAAAACCACAACATGGATGCAGACGAAACTGGCCCTGATCAAAGCATTCAAGGACCATAGGCCATACGAAGATGTCATCCGCCACGTACATCAAACACCTTACCCAGGGAGCATCAGTAAGTTCATAAACGAACTTAAAATCAGGTCATCCGTAGTTTTAAATAAGTTAGATTTAGAAATGGATCAGACAGATAAAACAATTTATACAAGTTCATTGAACAAAACAATCAGGGATTGCATTGAAAAGAAACTTCCGGACAGATTGTATAATTCACTATCGAAAAGAGATATTACAACTATTACTAACTTAAAAGAGGCAGCCATGACTCTAGGCCATTGGGATTCAGATCCATACGATAATTATAAAACCAGGTATTATGATCAACGTAGGAATTTGGGTAATTCAAGACAGAATCAAAATTACTCGAGAAATAATTCAAATCATTATCCCCGACATAACTCAAATAATTATTTGAATTATAATCCAGGATCAAGCAATCCAACAAATATTCCGAATTCACCTGCCAGAAACCAAAACCAAGGCAACTATCATGAACTCAGAAGGAATTTAAATCAAGGTAGAGCTCAGAACCCCATGAATTATCAGGCATCAACTTCTAATAATTCTCCAAATGCACCTGTTAAGAGACAGAGAGAAAGTGAAAGCGCCCAAAGTAGAATGGACGTAAATTTTCAGCAAATAGCCTCGGAAAACGAAAACAGTATCCTTATATCAGAGTAGTAGTCAAAGGTAAAACTCTCAAAGCAATGATCGATACAGGATCTTCCATTAACATCATGAGAGAAAACTCAGGAAATTTTGCAGAAACTAACGAAAATCAGAAAGTCTATACAATAAATGGACCAATTAACTTACTTAAAAGCATTACATTAAATCCCAGTAAAATTTGCCCAGTAAAACAAAAATTTTTCTTACACAAATTCTCAGAGAATTATGACATACTTATAGGCAGAGATTTTTTGAAAGAAAGTAAAGCTAAGATAGATTATGAAGATGAATCAATTACGTTAGGAGACAAAAAACTTTTCATTGAATATGGTGAAGATGATAAAGAGGGCAAGACCGCACTAAAATGCCTTAGCTCAAAATCATCCGAACAAGAAATTAAAAAGGGCAAGACCGCACCAAAATGCCTTAGCCCAAAGTCAATCGAAAAGAAAGAGGAAAAGGATGAGACCGCACAAGATTGCCTTAATCCACCTCTATCAGAAGATGACTCATTTAATTTTTCCATAAACAACGAACTTAGAGAATGCAACGAATTTCGTCTCGAACATTTAAATGAAGAGGAAAAGAAAGATTTAAAAAGGGTTTTGTTTGAATTCAAAGATATTCAGTACAAGGAAGGTGAAAATTTGACTTTTACTAGTACAATAAAACATTCAATACAAACAAAACACGAAGACCCGATATATAAAAAGCCATACAAATATGCGCAAGCTTTTGACGAAGAAGTTAATACACAAATTACTGAGATGATTAAACAAGGAATAATTCGAAAGTCGAAATCTCCTTATTGTTCACCAATCTGGATAGTCCCAAAGAAAAGCGATGCTTCAGGAAAGAAAAAATTCAGATTAGTAATAGATTATAGGAGTTTAAATGAAATCACAATAAACGATAAATTTCCGATCCCTAGAATGGATGAAATTCTAGACAAATTAGGAAAATGCCAATATTTTACAACACTCGATTTAGCCAAAGGCTTCCACCAAATTCAAATGGATGAAAATTCCATAGCAAAAACTGCATTTTCAACTAAACATGGGCATTATGAATATACCCGTATGCCATTTGGTCTTAAAAACGCCCCTGCAACTTTCCAAAGATGTATGAACAATCTCTTAGAAGATTTAATCTATAAAGATTGTTTAGTATACCTGGATGACATCATTATTTTCTCCACTTCATTGGAAGAACATATTTTGTCTCTTAAGAAAGTTTTTGGAAAATTAAGGAATGCCAATTTGAAATTACAATTGGATAAATGTGAATTCATGAAAAAGGAAACAGAATTTTTAGGTCATATCGTAACTACAAGTGGTATCAAACCTAATCCTAATAAAACCAATGCTATAACTAACTTTCCAATACCTAAGACCCCAAAACAAATAAAATCATTTTTAGGACTATGCGGCTTCTATCGCAAATTCATTCCTAATTTCGCTAATATTGTAAAACCAATGACAGTTAAATTAAAAAAAGGAGCAGTAATTGATATAAAGTGTAAAAATTACATAGAAGCATTCGAAAAATTAAAAGTACTTATTACTTCAGATCCAATACTTATTTATCCTGATTTCAGTAAAACATTTTCTTTAACAACTGATGCAAGTAATATAGCAATCGGTGCAGTGTTATCACAAAACCATAAACCCGTATGTTATGCAAGCAGAACTTTAAACGAACATGAAATCAATTATGCCACGATAGAAAAAGAATTGTTAGCGATCGTTTGGGCAACGAAATATTTCAGATCTTACTTATTCGGAAGACGTTTTGAAATACTCAGTGATCATAAACCTCTTGTTTGGCTGAATAATATCAAAGAACCAAACATGAAGTTACAGAGATGGAAAATAAAATTAAATGAATTTGATTACGAAATTAAATATTTACCCGGAAAAGAAAATTATGTAGCGGACGCTTTATCCCGAACCAAAATAGAAGAAAATATGTTAGGAGAAGTAGCCGAAAGTGTAGGCGCAACCGTACATAGTGCACAGGAAGACAACCAAAATTACATACCAATAACGGAACGACCATTCAATTATTTCCCTAGACAAATCGAATTAATAAAAGGAAATGAAGACCAAACGAACGTACAGCATTATTTTCATAAAATCAAAATCAAAATAACTTATAAAGAAATGACTGAAGACCTGGCAAAAGAAATAATTAAAGAATATTTATGTACAAAGAAAAGCGCTATTTACATGCACAATGACTCAGATTTCCCAACATTCCAGAAAGTTTTCGTAGAAATAATCAATTCTAATCATTTAACAAAATTAGTAAGATGCACAACTAAATTAGAAGATATCTTGACATACGCAGAATTCAAGGAGAAAATATTGGGAAGACATAAAGAACTATTACATCCAGGAATAGAAAAAACAATTAATTGGTTCAAAGAAAAATACTATTTCCCTGACCATCAAAACCTAATCCAGAACATTATTAACGAGTGCGAAATTTGTAACATATCTAAAACAGAACATAGAAACACAAAACTTTCTTTCGAAACCACCCCAGAAATACAAAACATCCGTGAAAAATACGTAATGGATTTTTATATAGTAGGTAATCAACAGTTTTTATCTTGTATTGACGTGTATTCAAAATTTGCTTCATTAGTAGAAATAACAAGTAAAGATTGGCTAGAAGCGAAAAGAGCAATAATGAAAGTATTTAATGAAATGGGAAAACCACAAGAAATTAAAGTAGATAAGGATTCAGCATTTATGTGTGTAGCTTTACACAACTGGTTAGATTCGGAAGGAGTAAAAATTCAGGTAACAACAAGTAAGAATGGTATATCAGACGTAGAAAGATTCCATAAGACAGTTAATGAAAAACTACGAATCATTGGAAGTGAGACAAATATTGAAAATAGGTACACTAAATTCGAGTTAATACTTTACATTTATAATCACAAAACAAAACATAATGCTACAAACAGAGTACCAGCCGATATTTTCATGTATGCAGGAACACCCGATTATGATACACAGGATAAGAAAATCAATAAGATTAATCAACTAAATAAAGACAGACATGATTATGAAATAGATACCAAATATAAGCAATCTCCGTTAGTAAAATCAAAAACAACTAACCCGTTTAAAAAGACAGGAAATATCAGACAAGTTGATGAGAAACATTTTGAAGAAACCAATAGAGGCAGGAAAATTACTCATTATAAATCTAAATTTAAAAAGAAAAAAATAATTAATAAAAGTAAATATAACAATTCCAGACAAACAGAAGAAACCTAATGGATTCAACAACCTCTATAAAATTATTATGTTTATGATTATATTAACTACTTCAATTCAAATGACGAATGGACAAAACATCGAAATAAATCCGATAAAAGCCCAAAATGGATACTTAATGTTTAAAACAGGCACGATAGACATTCCAACTAATTATGAGAATCACTTTATAAGCATAAATATTACGAAAACAGAACAAATCTTTGAGAAATTAGTAGAAGAAGCATGTGAATTCAAAGGAACATTGCAGATAGAATATTTAGTGGGAAAACTTCAACGAGAAATTAATGGTATTAAAATCGCAAAACGTAGCAAAAGAGGGTTGCTAAACATTGTAGGAACAACTTACAAATACTTATTTGGAACATTGGATCAGGATGATAAAGAAGAGTTAGAACAGAAAATCGATACACTAACTGAGAATAGTATTCAAAGTAATGATTTGAATAAGATTATTGATGTCGTAAACAATGGATTAGATTTAATCAACAAATTTAGAGACGAGGAAGAGAAAGAGCAACAGGCTAACGTCCTAATATTTAATCTACAACACTTCACAGAATACATAGAAGACATTGAGTTAGGAATGCAACTAACTAGACTTGGAATTTTTAACCCCAAACTTTTAAAACATGATAATTTAAAACAGGTGAATTCCGAGAAATTGCTTAAAATCAAAACTTCCACTTGGCTCAAAACTAATACAAATGAAATTCTGATTATGTCCCACATTCCTACCGAAATATTTAAAGCCCCTGTTTTCGAAATTATTCCCTACCCAGATGAAGACAATAACATACTAACAGAGAACACGATCAATAAGTATTTCCTACATGATGAAAAAGTATTTGATAAAGAAACAGGAAAGATTGTATTTGACGAATGTATAAATGGAATAATTAAACAAGAAAATACAGGTTGTAAATACACTAAAACTCATAAAAATTTTCAAATTGATTATATTGAACCAAATATTTTATTGACATGGAACATCCCTAAAACATTTTTAAATCAAAATTGCATTAATAAAGAAATTTCTATAAGCGGAAGTAACCTTATCAAAATCCTTAATTGTTCGGTTCAATTGAATGAATTTATCCTTTCAAATACAATGGCAGATTACACCCAAACAGTTTATGTCAGTAATAATGTAACAAAACTAGAACCGCTAGCATATATCCAAACAAAAGAAATTATAAAAACACACACAAAATATTATAATGTATTCCAAATAATAACAACAACTACTTTTATAATTACAATTATAAGTTTATCTTTGTATCTATTCTATAAGTTCAAAAGTTTACCGAAGAAACTAATTGTAAAATATGTAAAACCAAAGGAAGAAACACCAAAGATTCCAGAAATTGTAAACGATCAACCTAATATGAACATAGGAGAGCATCTCATGTTATACCCAAATCTATCGACCTGAGGACAGGCCAAATTCAAAGGTTGGGGGAGTGACATATCCATAGCATTATACATAAACTATGTAAATGTCCACACACCCACACACTCACACATACACATTAAGTATTTGTCAGAACTTACCCTTGAGACTTAGATTCAAATAGGCAAATGCACCGAACATGATCCTAGCCCAAATCAGACCTAAACATAATTGAGGATGGAAAAGTACTTATAAACAAAAATCCTCAGACTAAACAGACCGAGGGAAACATGCATTCAGCACGTTCCCATAATTCAGATCCCCAAACCCAATCGTAAAACTCAAATTTCGGGACCAAAGACAAAAACAAATTCAAAAGCAAGAATCCAAAGTCCAATCGGGAAAGTTCTCAGCCTAAACAATAAAACACACTCAATTAGAATAAACACACTCAAGTAAAGCTCGAAAGCTCCAAAACCGAGGTTTGATCGTAAAAGAAGTCAGAGTTAGGAGTGGAGTTCAGTTTAAGATCTACAAGTAGTAGGTTGGTGTTCTTCAAATAAAGAATATTTGTAACCAGTTGGACATAAGAAAAATAAAGATAATTTTTTTTATTGAAAACTTATGGTGCAAACATTTAATTATATATATATATATACGTGTGTGGCTCCCAGCATAGGCAAAGCCCAAACACAAAAACAATTTTTCCTGTTTTCCCTATTCTCCTCAATTGTCCTGATCCGAATGCATTTTGTTGTTGGGTTGCCAAAAACTTTTCACTGCGAGAAATTAATTTTTTTTTGTTTCGACGAAAATGGTCGACTTGAAGCGATGAATTTCTTCCTAGCAGAACATTATTTTAGTAAAAAGTTATTCATTAATAATCTTACCATTAATTGGTAAAAAATATAGGTCCTATTTATAATTATCAAATGTATGTATTACAATATATAAATATATATAAAATGCATTTTTTTTATTATAATGATATTTATTTGAAACTCCTTCAGTGCATAGACATGAAAAAATATTGTGTAAATGTATTGGTGATTTTTTGCACTGGCTCTGCCGTATGCTGAGCTTGGGCACCCCTGATATAGACTATATATACTTTATAGGGTCGGAGATGTCTCCGGAGGGTGGGAGTGGGCGTGTCAAAATTTGAACACAAATTTGATCTGCTCGAGTACAATACGAGTGCAAGTTCCAAATCGAATGGTTATATCTCTTATAGGATTCGAGATCTTTCGAGAGTATGAGATCCATCCGTTGATATGAACAGACGGACAGACGGGCATGGCTACATATGTATATCGACTCGGCTGTTGATGCTGATCAAGAATATATACATATATACTTAAACTATACCACTTAACTAAACTATGTGAAACAGCTTTTGTGTTTTTAAAAATATATGGTAAGTTTGGGAGAAAGTACATGACATTTTTGTTGTAACTTATAATTTTTGTATTTTATAATGAAATAAATTAAGAACCTTAAGAATCAACCGTGTCTGATATTTATCCTATAGTTTATTATGATATTTTGACTGCAAGGGCTTATCAGATTCAATTCCGCCAGAAGTTACCTTTTATTTTTTAAAATTCGATACAATATTGATAATATTTCATAATTTTAATCATTATTTATAACAATTTTAATTAATATTTTATTAATTAATTAATTAATTAATTAATTAATAATAATTATTTATTTATAATAAAGTATATAAATACAGGGTGACAATAAATAACCCGGACCAACTTTAAAGCAATCTATTATAAATGTGTTATGATGCAGCCCTTAAATAAATGCATTTATCGATAGCTTGTACTTTTCTGAAACAAACATATTTACAGACC
This sequence comes from Drosophila bipectinata, assembly GCF_030179905.1. Taxonomy (NCBI): domain Eukaryota; kingdom Metazoa; phylum Arthropoda; class Insecta; order Diptera; family Drosophilidae; genus Drosophila; species Drosophila bipectinata. The sequence goes on along the minus strand of NC_091740.1, from coordinate 11,879,314 downwards.
ATGTACCGCTAACACTTCCAGAATTCGCCAGATAGTGAAAAAGCGGATCACTCGGAATTGCAGAGTCTCGGTCAGAAAAATAGCCCGTGAAATCGGAGTGAATCGAGCAAAAAATGAACTTAATCTCAAGCCCTACAAGCTCCAAAAAATGCATCTTCTTACGGATGACAATAAGCGCGTGAGACTCCAAAGATGCCGTCAGCTAAAGTGTCGGGCCGCAGGTCAAAAATGGAAGCGAATTCTTTTCACGGACGAGAAGATATTCACCATCCAACAGGCGCACAATCACCAAAATGACAGAAGCTGGTCTGCTAAAGCTCCAGGTACCTCTGAAATAATCGAGCGCCGTCAATGTGAGCAGTCTCCACTCCTATGTTAATGGTTTGGGGAGGAAAATGCGCCACTGGCAAAACACCCCTTGTTTTCATCGATCAAGGGGTCAAGGATCAATCAGGAAGTGTACCGCCGGAACATTTTGGAAACAGTTGTGCTTCCTTGGGCCCAGCAGCACTTCGGTGATACGGAGTGGACGTTTTAACAGGATTCAGCGTCTGCCCATAGAGCCAAATTGACTCAGGACTGGTGCAAAGCCAATTTCCCGGACTTTATCACATGCAGTGAATGGTCACCTTACTCGCCAGATCTTAATCCGATGGACTAGAGTGTGTGGTCTATTTTGGAGTCCAGGGCATGTGCTTAACGCCACATAAGTTTGGAGGCGCTGATGCAATCATTGCTCCGAGAACGGGATCGATTATCGGAAGAACCTCCTGCGGCCCATTGCGCTAAATTTCCAGAAACGTTTAGGGCTCTGCATCGCAGCCCAAGGAAGACACTACGAAAGCAGCTGAATATATGTTAACACAATACCTATTTAATAGTTGTGTATCTGCATTTTTTCTCAAATACAGTTCCTTAAAAAGTTATGATCAAAAATGTTTGTCCGGGTTATTTATTGTCACCCTGTAATAAACAGAAAAAAATTAAAATATTATTCAATTCTTTAAATACGTTAAATTTCAGAAAATTGTGGAAGTACTGATCGTAATGGAGGACAAAGAATCGGAAACTAAGCCAATAAAAAAAATTAAAACAAAAAGATCGAAAAGATGTGAATATGATAACGAGAATATAAGCATGGTAAAAATTATCAAAATATATATTCCCCCCCCCCCCCCTGGAAAAATAATTTTCTTCCTTATAAAGAATATATATTATTAATAAATTATTATTTATAATTATTATTATGATTATAATTATTTATATATTATTAAATTATTAATAATTATTAAAAATAACTTATTATTGTTTATTTAAATAAAGAACTGCTTGCAGGATAAAGGCTAAAGTTTAAAAAAATTCAGATCGATTGGGTCAAAAATTTGACTCAAAATGTAGTTTTATAGTTTGACACTGGTATTTTACCTCATCAAGAGGTTTTTTATTTAATAGCAGATGTTTCTTCCGTATAAATCGTTAATCTTAAAATTAGACTGTTTTCATCATTTAAACGATTCTTAAAAATAGTATGAATCTTAACTTCAAACTAAATAACTTCTGATAAACACTTCTCTTACTTGCTCTTAAGCGAATGGTCTTTTTTTTTGTGCGCCCTGCGTTTATGATAAATATTGCTGTAATCCGGAATTAACTTCCTTAAGAATTGAATTTGGGAAAATTTAGTTACTTAACTTATGTAAGTCGTATCGCTTCGCGTGTGCAGTGGCATATATGGAGGCGAATTATTAATTTGTTTAATTTCAATTCCAAGCATAGCTGAGCTCTGCTTCTTCCTCTTCTTTTGTTTTTTCTTTCGAATGCAATAGCGGTCTTATCTCTATTTCTGAAATTTTCCTTCGCTCTCTTTAAAGCTTCCACATCCACTCCTATTTGGCACAGTGGTTCAAGCTATAGTGCTTTTTAATTTTTTATGTATATATTTTGTTATACAGTATTAATTATTAAAATGGAATTAAAACTCGTCTGTTCAATAAAGTCTTGTAACACGACAATATCCTTATCCCAGCTTACCATCCATTGCTGGTTATGTGAAAACGATGTACACTTGGCGTGTGCCGGATTCCCCTCAGTGTGCCTCAGTTTCGGATGATATTTCCCATAGGTCTGTTTGACATTATTGTTGTGATAATTTTCAAGATGTGATCCACCTCAGCCTGTTCAGCCGACATTAACGCAGCCGCTCATATCTCTGGACATCCCAAGGGCTAAAACTGAGACCAATTCGCCGTCCGAATTTCTCAATACAAATTTGCAGTTGTCTGATATGTCCTCCGTGGCATCCCTTCAAGTGATACCACAGGTCCAAATGAATGAAACCCACACCCAAAAGGGTATTCCACAGTCCGGACCACCGGTACCGATTGATGCTGCCGAAACTCTTACAGGTGCTTCTTCCATAGAAACTTATACTTCATATAAATGTACTGTTTCTCGGCATTCCCCTGATACTTCAGAGATTGATATCTCGGCTTATATCAAAGCCAAAGGACATAACTAATTATAAATATTATTATATAAGGCACACGTCTACTTTCAAGATTCGTGTGCCCGCGCTGATTTTCAAGACGATTTGTTCACCCGGCTTTTGACCAGAGAACATTTTCATCGAAGAACATCAGCCTAGTACCGTAAAGAAAAAAGTTTTAAGACAAGTAGAAGTAAAATTTCCCCATATTAGAACCACTGACCAACCTTCCTCTTCTTCGTCCACTAATCCAAAAACCTAATATGGTCACTAACACTTACCATGGTTTCAGCAGCCATGGACACAAAGTCAGGGATATACACAATCCCACGCAAAAAGGTATAAAGAAGCCACTAAACATTTTCTTTATTAACCTTGAGCCAGCCAAAAACAACAAGGAGGTCTTTCAAGTCAAGCGGCTATGCAGCACCAAAAAAATTCGAAGATGTGCCCCAATGCCATCGCAGCCAGGGCTTCGGTCACACGAAACGGTACTGCCATCTGGAGTACAGATGCGTAAAGTGTGGAGATAGGCACCCATCGTCCGAATGCACCAAAATCGCCAGTGAACCAGTCGTTTGCCTCCACTGCGACGGACCACACGCGGCCTCTTACAAGGGCTGTCCAGCCTACAAAAAGGCAAAGAGCATGCTCGCCCCCAAGCAGAATGCCCCAAGAAGCCAGCAACCTCAACTCAGCAAAATTAACCCTAACATCAGCTATGCTAGCGCAGCCAAAAACGGAGCACCACAGTTTGACTCCAACCCCAATCCCGATCCCAGTCTTCCAAGTAATCCAATGGACGCCCTATTGGTTAGGATGGAATCTATGTTTGAGCGCATGATGGAGAAGGTCTTGAGCCAAATAGCCCAAATGATGGCCACCGTTTGCAAATCCTTATGCATACGCGATTAGATATAACCATATGGAATGCTAACGGCCTGGTAAAAAGAAGGCCAGAGGTCGAGCTGTATTGCAGGACCCACCAAGCAGACGTTCTCCTCATATCAGAAACGCATTTTACCAACAGATCATACTTGACTATTAGAGGATACGCCCTTGTTGCCGCTAACCACCCGAACGGTAGAGGTCGCGGGGGCGCGGCCATCCTTATTCGCAGCTGCATCAAGTATGAGGCACTTCCAGCCATGTGCGAAGACTGGGTGCAATGTGCCCAAATTAAAATCTCCACTACCAACGGTGACATAACAATCGCTGCAGCATATTGCCCCCCCAGGCACAACCACGAACAGGAATTCGGCTTGCTACTGGATTGCCTCGGCCCCAAGTTCATAATCGGATGGGACTTTAATGCAAAACACCCCTGGTGGGGCTCCAGGATTAGGAACCCAAAGGGCTCGGCTCTATACAGGCAGATTCAGTCCCGAAACATGAGCTGTCACGCGAACGGTGCACCCACATACCGGCCTACGGATCCTCGCAAAATCCCAGATGTCCTAGACTTCGCCATCTCCGGAGGACTGGATTCTGCCGGAATTCAGGCGAGAGAAGTAGAAGACCTCCTCTCGGACCACAGCGCCTTCGCCGTGTCACTTTTCACCCCAGCCTTGCTCAGGTCAGCCCGCAAAAAGCTGATCTACAAGACAACAGACGTTGACAAGTACCAATCATACCTGAACAATGTTACCGACCCCAGCCCGACACTTGACTCCCCGTTTGACATCGACACCGTTGTAGAAGAATTAACAGCCCATATTTAGGCGGCAGCTTCAGAAGCAGCACCAAGGCCCTCCAACCGCCCAAGAGCCACTGACAGGGACATCCATTTTTGAAGCCCAGAAGTCGAAGAACTTAAACTTGAAAAGCGACGACTCCGAAGAGTGTGGATGCTCTCGAGGAATCCATTAAACAAAACCGCCTTCAATAGAGCGACCAAATGTATGACCAGTGGTGTCACTTTTTTCTGAGCAAAAAAAGCTGGATCAACGAAAAAAAAAAGCTAAAAAAAGCGGAATACCAGAGGAAAAAAGTTAAGAAAAAAACTGATTTTTATAAGGCAACGTACTGCATGTTATTCACTAATAAGACCTCAGTTCCACTTAACATAAAATATATGGGTAATTCTCTAACGGATATCATTACAAGAAACCACAAAAAAACAATAATGTACAAAAATTAAGATCTATATTATATTTAAGATGTCGTCAATATTATCATCATCATCAGTTGGATAAAATTTCTTGTCTTCAATTGTAGATAGGCAGCTGGGTGGTATATTATAGTTAAAACAGCACATATTGTGTCGACGCAGCCCGTACCTCAAATTTTAAGTAAATTAATTTATAATTTTAAGATACAAATTAAAATATGGACCTTATAATCAGTATAGCGTTTAATGTTTCAACGCTCATGTGATTTCGAATTTTCGTTTTTATTAAATGTACTTGGCTGAATAACCGCTCGACGTCGGCATTCGACCAAGGCAGGACTGCATTTGCAGAGCAACTGAAGCCAATTCCTGAAAACGGCAGTTTCCGCCAGAATCCCGATATCTAAGAACTTCAGCCCAGAACTTAACAGTATCATCGACATTTTCCCACTCTACCATGGTTATGTCGTACAGTCGTTAAATTGTATCTATATTAGGAGTACCAAAATACTCAAGGATTGGAGAGATTTGTTTCTTTTTGATTTTTAAAATATTTTCAACAGAGAATGCATCAAACTGTAAACAAAAAAAAAAAAGCTGCGTAAATTTGCTCAAAAAGCCAGAATTCCCGCTGCCCGCTGTTTTCATATTTTTCCCGCAATCACGCTTCAAAAAAACCCAGATCTGACGGGAAAAAAGCGGAAATGACACCACTGTGTATGACAGAAACGCTGGCAAGACTAAGAAAGCAGGCCTTTGACGGGTTCGTCGAACAACTTGAGCCAGCGACCCTCAACATAACTTATGGCGAGGTTACCACCTCCAAGCATTCAGCTAATTACGAGGATCTATAAAAGATGCTTGAAGATAGGGTACTTTCCGTCCACATGGAAACGTGCCCAGGTAACTATGATACTTAAGCCCGGGAAACCCGAAGCGAACTTTTCGTCCTACCGACCAATAAGTTTGTTACCAATGCTCTCCAAAATACTGGACCGAGTGTATTTAAGCAGAGCACTGCCAGTATTTGACGAGGCTGGACTGATCCCTGACCACCAGTTTGGCTTCAGGCGGCGACACGGTACCCCAGAGCAGTGTAATCGGGTGGTGCAGTGCATCCTGGACGCATTTGAAACCAAGAAGTACTGCATGGCCGTCATGCTGGACGTGAAGCAGGGGTTCGACCGAGTCTGGCATCCCGGTCTTCTATATAAATTAAAGACGACCATACTTCCAGTTCCTAAATTTGTTCTTGGAAGACCGTAAATTTGCGGTTAGATGTGACGAGGCCATATCCGGTATAAGAGAAGCTCGGACTGGTGTACCTCAAGGCAGCGTTCTTGGCCCGTTGATGTACAATGCTTACACGGCCGACCTACCTGTTCTTCAGAGGCCTGACCTGCTCGCAGCAACCTATGCAGACGACACCGCCTTCCTTACCACCGCCGATAGCGCCATGGGGGCAGCCGAAACGATGCAATTGCAGCTTGACTTGCTTAGCGACTGGCAAAAGCGATGGAACATTGCCGTCAATAATGAGAAGTCCGCTGCCACCACATTTTCTCTCTGCAAAGGCAACTGCCCTCCAGTTAACCTCAACGGCTCTCCAATCCCACAGGAAGACAATCCCAAGTACCTGGGATTCACCCTTGACAGGAGGCTCACCTGGAGGCCCCATCTGATTAAGAAGAGGAAACAGGCTGATCAAAGACTTCGATCCTTCTACAGGCTCATGGGTAGGAGATCGAAGCTGAGAACTTCCACAAAACTGCTCATTTACAAGGCCGTAATACGCCCAATCTGGACGTACGGCATACAGCTCTGGGGCACTGCGAGCAAGACGAATGTCCGAACTATACAAGCTTTTGAAAATAGAGCCCTTCGAATCGCCAGTGGGGCCCACGTCTATCATGACAATCGCACCATCCACGAGGTTCTCAATTTCCCTTGGGTCAAGGACGAGATCCAAAGAAGCAGCGCACGTTACATGCATAGGCTTCATAATCACCCGAACCTGTTGGCCAGCTCCCTGCTGGACAACAGCGAGCAGCCCAGAAGACTAAAAAGGACACACCCGCTGGACCTCCCCTTACTAATCTAATTTATTTCTACCATATTAATATTTAAAATCATCTATAAGTGAAGTTTACGTGATAACATTTAATGGTTGTCCCTAAAGGACAGTTTTAAATAAACGTTATCCTGCTATCCTGAAACTTGGTTAAAGCCGGAGATCTTTAGCTCCGAAGTTTTTCATAGTAAGTACACCACTTTTAAACGTGATCGACCTCGGCGAAAGGGGGTGAAGTCAACTCACTTCTGAAGAGGTAAAATCACAAGAGTTAAACAAGAGCATTAAAATCTTTTTGTCCGCTAAATCTTTATACATTACATCAATGGTGCTCATCCCATTGGTCTCGCTGCTCATTTGTTTTTGAAAATTCTCATGCATTCGAAGTTGTGTGAGACTGCTCACGCCATAAGGTTCGTTGCTCACGCCATAAGCTTCGTTGCTCCCGCCATAAGCTTCGTTGGTCCCAGCATAGGCAAAGAGCAATAACAATAACAATTTTTTGTGTTTTTCCCTATTTTCGTTGATGTTGGACTTTCGAAAACTTTTCACAGACAGAAATTCATTCTTGTTTTTGTTTCTGCAAAAATGGTCGACCTGAAGCGATTAATTTCTTTTTCGCAGAACATTTTTTTAAAGTAAAAACTCTGCATTATTTTTTTTTTTTTATTGTTTTTTTGCGGTCTTTTAGAATTTGAAAATGGCTTGTGCATCAATAAGAGCATCAGCTAGCATTCCTGTATTCATCATAAAGCTTAGAGGCCCAGACGCTCGAGGGGCGCTCGAGAAACGATTTAATGGTACATAATAAGCTATTTGTAATTTGTTAAGCTAAGAGGAGTTAGTAAGAAAATTTAAAATTCTATATTTTAAATTAGAGGAACACGAAAGAGATGTTATAGAGTGGAGACCATTGTAGTTCGAACATAATACCCTAAAAGGGTCATGCAGTGCATATGTCAAACTACAATGGCTAAGGAACAGAGAACTAAAGTTTCGAGTCCTTCTATTAGGATTGTTAAATTTTAAGCGTGTTACTAAATGCTATCTACATCCCAGTTAATAAGGTTTGCAGAATAACTACACCGAGCATTGTCCTACGATTTGTTAAGCTGGGTAAAATTATAAGTAAAAGTCTGCTACTGTAGGATGGAAGCTGAGAGATGGATTTGTACTGAAGACAAAGCTTTACATCATCTGCATACATAAGAACTAGAGAGTTCGTTAAAACAGGTGGCAAGTCGTTTATAAAAAGCGTAAATAATAACGGGCCAAGATGACTTCCTTGAGGGACGCCAGATGTAGCACGGACCAGACGGGACTGTACGTTTTTAAATAAGACTCTTTGTGTCCTTCCATCTAAGTAGCTGGAGATCCACGTTAAGAGGTCTTTAGGAAAACCCAGCATATTCAGCTTACTCAACAAGAGTGAGTGATTAACTGAATCAAATGCTTTGCTGAAGTCTGTGTAAATTACATCGGTTTGAAATCCCTCACAAAAGCCATCTATGACAAAGGGTGTCAACTCCAATAAGCGACGGTGGTGGTGGTGGAGCGACGCTTAATAAAGCCATGCTGACAGGGAGTGATAATCGAAGAGCAAAGATGTTGCGATTGAGGGGTAATTAATTTTTCAAATAACTTTGGAATTTCCGACAACTTAGAGATTCCTCTGTAGTTGGCAGCCTCGGACTTTTTCCCCTTTTTATGTAGGGGAATTATGAATGATTCCTTCCACTTAAGGGGAAAAATCGAGGTTTCCAAAGATAAGTTGAAAAGTCTTAGTAGAGGTTTGCAATGAATTGTTTGAAAATCCCAACTCTCTGACTTTTAAAACACCAAAGTTATGGCTATTCCAATCAATCAGTTAGATACTTTTAAAACTGAGTGACTAGTTAGCGTAGAAACACACAGACGGATAGACGGATGTGCTTATGTCAACTCAGGATATGATCCTGATCAAGAATATATTTGTACACTTTATAGAGACGGAGATGTCGACTAAATGTCGATGTATAAAACAAGTATGAACGGCTATAGTCGTCAAAAAACTAAATCGGATAGTTTTATCTCTTGTAGTCTTCGAAATCCATGCGCCCAAATTTTATCCCGTTTTTCGGTTTATACATATATGGTTTATACATATATGGGTATACCTCCTGTAAAAAACAGCCGATTTCGTTGCAATTCATTTTTAGATATAAATTAACTAAACAAAACCGGGCGATCGTTTATATTCGATCGGGCGATCGGGCGATCGGGCAATTACAATCCCCTCGTCGAGGTTAGTAATGGGGTGCAAATCGCTGACAGGGACATCCATTTTTGGAGCCCAGAAGTCGAAGAACTTAAACTTGAAAAGCGACGACTCCGAAGAGTGTGGATGCTCTCGAGGAATCCATTGGACAAAACCGCCTTCAATAGAGCGACCAAATGTATGACAGAAACGCTGGCAAGACTAAGAAAGCAGGCCTTTGACGGGTTCGTCGAACAACTTGAGCCAGCGACCCTCAACATAACTTATGGCAAGGTTACCACCTCCAAGCATTCAGCTAATTACGAGGATCTATAAAAGATGCTTGAAGATAGGGTACTTTCCGTCCACATGGAAACGTGCCCAGGTAACTATGATACTTAAGCCCGGGAAACCCGAAGCGAACTTTTCGTCCTACCGACCAATAAGTTTGTTACCAATGCTCTCCAAAATACTGGACCGAGTGTATTTAAGCAGAGCACTGCCAGTATTTGACGAGGCTGGACTGATCCCTGACCACCAGTTTGGCTTCAGGCGGCGACACGGTACCCCAGAGCAGTGTAATCGGGTGGTGCAGTGCATCCTGGACGCATTTGAAACCAAGAAGTACTGCATGGCCGTCATGCTGGACGTGAAGCAGGGGTTCGACCGAGTCTGGCATCCCGGTCTTCTATATAAATTAAAGACGACCCTACTTCCAGTTCCTAAATTTGTTCTTGGAAGACCGTAAATTTGCGGTTAGATGTGACGAGGCCATATCCGGTATAAGAGAATCTCGGACTGGTGTACCTCAAGGCAGCGTTCTTGGCCCGTTGATGTACAATGCTTACACGGCCGACCTACCTGTTCTTCAGAGGCCTGACCTGCTCGCAGCAACCTATGCAGACGACACCGCCTTCCTTACCACCGCCGATAGCGCCATGGGGGCAGCCGAAACGATGCAATTGCAGCTTGACTTGCTTAGCGACTGGCAAAAGCGATGGAACATTGCCGTCAATAATGAGAAGTCCGCTGCCACCACATTTTCTCTCTGCAAAGGCAACTGCCCTCCAGTTAACCTCAACGGCTCTCCAATCCCACAGGAAGACAATCCCAAGTACCTGGGATTCACCCTTGACAGGAGGCTCACCTGGAGGCCCCATCTGATTAAGAAGAGGAAACAGGCTGATCAAAGACTTCGATCCTTCTACAGGCTCATGGGTAGGAGATCGAAGCTGAGAACTTCCACAAAACTGCTCATTTACAAGGCCGTAATACGCCCAATCTGGACGTACGGCATACAGCTCTGGGGCACTGCGAGCAAGACGAATGTCCGAACTATACAAGCTTTTGAAAATAGAGCCCTTCGAATCGCCAGTGGGGCCCACGTCTATCATGACAATCGCACCATCCACGAGGTTCTCAATTTCCCTTGGGTCAAGGACGAGATCCAAAGAAGCAGCGCACGTTAAATGCATAGGCTTCATAATCACCCGAACCTGTTGGCCAGCTCCCTGCTGGACAACAGCGAGCAGCCCAGAAGACTAAAAAGGACACACCCGCTGGACCTCCCCTTACTAATCTAATTTATTTCTACCATATTAATATTTAAAATCATCTATAAGTGAAGTTTACGTGATAACATTTAATGGTTGTCCCTAAAGGACAGTTTTAAATAAACGTTATCCTGCTATCCTGAAACTTGGTTAAAGCCGGAGATCTTTAGCTCCGAAGTTTTTCATAGTAAGTACACCACTTTTAAACGTGATCGACCTCGGCGAAAGGGGGTGAAGTCAACTCACTTCTGAAGAGGTAAAATCACAAGAGTTAAACAAGAGCATTAAAATCTTTTTGTCCGCTAAATCTTTATACATTACATCAATGGTGCTCATCCCATTGGTCTCGCTGCTCATTTGTTTTTGAAAATTCTCATGCATTCGAAGTTGTGTGAGACTGCTCACGCCATAAGGTTCGTTGCTCACGCCATAAGCTTCGTTGCTCCCGCCATAAGCTTCGTTGGTCCCAGCATAGGCAAAGAGCAATAACAATAACAATTTTTTGTGTTTTTCCCTATTTTCGTTGATGTTGGACTTTCGAAAACTTTTCACAGACAGAAATTCATTCTTGTTTTTGTTTCTGCAAAAATGGTCGACCTGAAGCGATTAATTTCTTTTTCGCAGAACATTTTTTTAAAGTAAAAACTCTGCATTATTTTTTTTTTTTTTTTTGTTTTTTTGCGGTCTTTTAGAATTTGAAAATGGCTTGTGCATCAATAAGAGCATCAGCTAGCATTCCTGTATTCATCATAAAGCTTAGAGGCCCAGACGCTCGAGGGGCGCTCGAGAAACGATTTAATGGTACATAATAAGCTATTTGTAATTTGTTAAGCTAAGAGGAGTTAGTAAGAAAATTTAAAATTCTATATTTTAAATTAGAGGAACACGAAAGAGATGTTATAGAGTGGAGACCATTGTAGTTCGAACATAATACCCTAAAAGGGTCATGCAGTGCATATGTCAAACTACAATGGCTAAGGAACAGAGAACTAAAGTTTCGAGTCCTTCTATTAGGAATGTTAAATTTTAAGCGTGTTACTAAATGCTATCTACATCCCAGTTAATAAGGTTATGCAGAATAACTACACCGAGCATTGTCCTACGATTTGTTAAGCTGGGTAAAATTATAAGTAAAAGTCTGCTACTGTAGGATGGAAGCTGAGAGATGGATTTGTACTGAAGACAAAGCTTTACATCATCTGCATACATAAGAACTAGAGAGTTCGTTAAAACAGGTGGCAAGTCGTTTATAAAAAGCGTAAATAATAACGGGCCAAGATGACTTCCTTGAGGGACGCCAGATGTAGCACGGACCAGACGGGACTGTACGTTTTTAAATAAGACTCTATGTGTCCTTCCATCTAAGTAGCTGGAGATCCACGTTAAGAGGTCTTTAGGAAAACCCAGCATATTCAGCTTACTCAACAAGAGTGAGTGATTAACTGAATCAAATGCTTTGCTGAAGTCTGTGTAAATTACATCGGTTTGAAATCCCTCACAAAAGCCATCTATGACAAAGGGTGTCAACTCCAATAAGCGACGGTGGTGGTGGTGGAGCGACGCTTAATAAAGCCATGCTGACAGGGAGTGATAATCGAAGAGCAAAGATGTTGCGATTGAGGGGTAATTAATTTTTCAAATAACTTTGGAATTTCCGACAACTTAGAGATTCCTCTGTAGTTGGCAGCCTCGGACTTTTTCCCCTTTTTATGTAGGGGAATTATGAATGATTCCTTCCACTTAAGGGGAAAAATCGAGGTTTCCAAAGATAAGTTGAAAAGTCTTAGTAGAGGTTTGCAATGAATTGTTTGAAAATCCCAACTCTCTGACTTTTAAAACACCAAAGTTATGGCTATTCCAATCAATCAGTTAGATACTTTTAAAACTGAGTGACTAGTTAGCGTAGAAACACACAGACGGATAGACGGATGTGCTTATGTCAACTCAGGATATGATCCTGATCAAGAATATATTTGTACACTTTATAGAGACGGAGATGTCGACTAAATGTCGATGTATAAAACAAGTATGAACGGCTATAGTCGTCAAAAAACTAAATCGGATAGTTTTATCTCTTGTAGTCTTCGAAATCCATGCGCCCAAATTTTATCCCGTTTTTCGGTTTATACATATATGGTTTATACATATATGGGTATACCTCCTGTAAAAAAACAGCCGATTTCGTTGCAATTCATTTTTAGATATAAATTAACTAAACAAAACCGGGCGATCGTTTATATTCGATCGGGCGATCGGGCAATTACAATCCCCTCGTCGAGGTTAGTAATGGGGTGCAAATCGCTGACAGGGACATCCATTTTTGGAGCCCAGAAGTCGAAGAACTTAAACTTGAAAAGCGACGACTCCGAAGAGTGTGGATGCTCTCGAGGAATCCATTGGACAAAACCGCCTTCAATAGAGCGACCAAATGTATGACAGAAACGCTGGCAAGACTAAGAAAGCAGGCCTTTGACGGGTTCGTCGAACAACTTGAGCCAGCGACCCTCAACATAACTTATGGCAAGGTTACCACCTCCAAGCATTCAGCTAATTACGAGGATCTATAAAAGATGCTTGAAGATAGGGTACTTTCCGTCCACATGGAAACGTGCCCAGGTAACTATGATACTTAAGCCCGGGAAACCCGAAGCGAACTTTTCGTCCTACCGACCAATAAGTTTGTTACCAATGCTCTCCAAAATACTGGACCGAGTGTATTTAAGCAGAGCACTGCCAGTATTTGACGAGGCTGGACTGATCCCTGACCACCAGTTTGGCTTCAGGCGGCGACACGGTACCCCAGAGCAGTGTAATCGGGTGGTGCAGTGCATCCTGGACGCATTTGAAACCAAGAAGTACTGCATGGCCGTCATGCTGGACGTGAAGCAGGGGTTCGACCGAGTCTGGCATCCCGGTCTTCTATATAAATTAAAGACGACCCTACTTCCAGTTCCTAAATTTGTTCTTGGAAGACCGTAAATTTCCGGTTAGATGTGACGAGGCCATATCCGGTATAAGAGAATCTCGGACTGGTGTACCTCAAGGCAGCGTTCTTGGCCCGTTGATGTACAATGCTTACACGGCCGACCTACCTGTTCTTCAGAGGCCTGACCTGCTCGCAGCAACCTATGCAGACGACACCGCCTTCCTTACCACCGCCGATAGCGCCATGGGGGCAGCCGAAACGATGCAATTGCAGCTTGACTTGCTTAGCGACTGGCAAAAGCGATGGAACATTGCCGTCAATAATGAGAAGTCCGCTGCCACCACATTTTCTCTCTGCAAAGGCAACTGCCCTCCAGTTAACCTCAACGGCTCTCCAATCCCACAGGAAGACAATCCCAAGTACCTGGGATTCACCCTTGACAGGAGGCTCACCTGGAGGCCCCATCTGATTAAGAAGAGGAAACAGGCTGATCAAAGACTTCGATCCTTCTACAGGCTCATGGGTAGGAGATCGAAGCTGAGAACTTCCACAAAACTGCTCATTTACAAGGCCGTAATACGCCCAATCTGGACGTACGGCATACAGCTCTGGGGCACTGCGAGCAAGACGAATGTCCGAACTATACAAGCTTTTGAAAATAGAGCCCTTCGAATCGCCAGTGGGGCCCACGTCTATCATGACAATCGCACCATCCACGAGGTTCTCAATTTCCCTTGGGTCAAGGACGAGATCCAAAGAAGCAGCGCACGTTAAATGCATAGGCTTCATAATCACCCGAACCTGTTGGCCAGCTCCCTGCTGGACAACAGCGAGCAGCCCAGAAGACTAAAAAGGACACACCCGCTGGACCTCCCCTTACTAATCTAATTTATTTCTACCATATTAATATTTAAAATCATCTATAAGTGAAGTTTACGTGATAACATTTAATGGTTGTCCCTAAAGGACAGTTTTAAATAAACGTTATCCTGCTATCCTGAAACTTGGTTAAAGCCGGAGATCTTTAGCTCCGAAGTTTTTCATAGTAAGTACACCACTTTTAAACGTGATCGACCTCGGCGAAAGGGGGTGAAGTCAACTCACTTCTGAAGAGGTAAAATCACAAGAGTTAAACAAGAGCATTAAAATCTTTTTGTCCGCTAAATCTTTATACATTACATCAATGGTGCTCATCCCATTGGTCTCGCTGCTCATTTGTTTTTGAAAATTCTCATGCATTCGAAGTTGTGTGAGACTGCTCACGCCATAAGGTTCGTTGCTCACGCCATAAGCTTCGTTGCTCCCGCCATAAGCTTCGTTGGTCCCAGCATAGGCAAAGAGCAATAACAATAACAATTTTTTGTGTTTTTCCCTATTTTCGTTGATGTTGGACTTTCGAAAACTTTTCACAGACAGAAATTCATTCTTGTTTTTGTTTCTGCAAAAATGGTCGACCTGAAGCGATTAATTTCTTTTTCGCAGAACATTTTTTTAAAGTAAAAACTCTGCATTATTTTTTTTTTTTTTTGTTTTTTTGCGGTCTTTTAGAATTTGAAAATGGCTTGTGCATCAATAAGAGCATCAGCTAGCATTCCTGTATTCATCATAAAGCTTAGAGGCCCAGACGCTCGAGGGGCGCTCGAGAAACGATTTAATGGTACATAATAAGCTATTTGTAATTTGTTAAGCTAAGAGGAGTTAGTAAGAAAATTTAAAATTCTATATTTTAAATTAGAGGAACACGAAAGAGATGTTATAGAGTGGAGACCATTGTAGTTCGAACATAATACCCTAAAAGGGTCATGCAGTGCATATGTCAAACTACAATGGCTAAGGAACAGAGAACTAAAGTTTCGAGTCCTTCTATTAGGAATGTTAAATTTTAAGCGTGTTACTAAATGCTATCTACATCCCAGTTAATAAGGTTATGCAGAATAACTACACCGAGCATTGTCCTACGATTTGTTAAGCTGGGTAAAATTATAAGTAAAAGTCTGCTACTGTAGGATGGAAGCTGAGAGATGGATTTGTACTGAAGACAAAGCTTTACATCATCTGCATACATAAGAACTAGAGAGTTCGTTAAAACAGGTGGCAAGTCGTTTATAAAAAACGTAAATAATAACGGGCCAAGATGACTTCCTTGAGGGACGCCAGATGTAGCACGGACCAGACGGGACTGTACGTTTTTAAATAAGACTCTTTGTGTCCTTCCATCTAAGTAGCTGGAGATCCACGTTAAGAGGTCTTTAGGAAAACCCAGCATATTCAGCTTACTCAACAAGAGTGAGTGATTAACTGAATCAAATGCTTTGCTGAAGTCTGTGTAAATTACATCGGTTTGAAATCCCTCACAAAAGCCATCTATGACAAAGGGTGTCAACTCCAATAAGCGACGGTGGTGGTGGTGGAGCGACGCTTAATAAAGCCATGCTGACAGGGAGTGATAATCGAAGAGCAAAGATGTTGCGATTGAGGGGTAATTAATTTTTCAAATAACTTTGGAATTTCCGACAACTTAGAGATTCCTCTGTAGTTGGCAGCCTCGGACTTTTTCCCCTTTTTATGTAGGGGAATTATGAATGATTCCTTCCACTTAAGGGGAAAAATCGAGGTTTCCAAAGATAAGTTGAAAAGTCTTAGTAGAGGTTTGCAATGAATTGTTTGAAAATCCCAACTCTCTGACTTTTAAAACACCAAAGTTATGGCTATTCCAATCAATCAGTTAGATACTTTTAAAACTGAGTGACTAGTTAGCGTAGAAACACACAGACGGATAGACGGATGTGCTTATGTCAACTCAGGATATGATCCTGATCAAGAATATATTTGTACACTTTATAGAGACGGAGATGTCGACTAAATGTCGATGTATAAAACAAGTATGAACGGCTATAGTCGTCAAAAAACTAAATCGGATAGTTTTATCTCTTGTAGTCTTCGAAATCCATGCGCCCAAATTTTATCCCGTTTTTCGGTTTATACATATATGGTTTATACATATATGGGTATACCTCCTGTAAAAAAACAGCCGATTTCGTTGCAATTCATTTTTAGATATAAATTAACTAAACAAAACCGGGCGATCGTTTATATTCGATCGGGCGATCGGGCAATTACAATCCCCTCGTCGAGGTTAGTAATGGGGTGCAAATCGCTTTGCTGGATTTCTCAATGCGCAGTGCCTCCAGCGTGGAGCTCTTGGGCGCATGATCTTTTTAGCGCCAGCTGGCAAAACGTAGCTCCTGACGTCGTGGAGCAATTTTTTACCGTGTTGATCTCACAGTCGCATTCATCTATCACGTTATCCTCCAGTCTGAGTATGGTGTCTTCATGCGAAAACGGGAAAACGGTGATTTTGTTGCAGGCCGACTTATTTCAGGAAACTTAATAATAAATTGTAAGATGTTATCAGATTGTAGGATCTGGTCGGACGATACGGACAAAAAATATCTTATCGCGGTCTCGGTGGGCTCTTCCATCTACACACAGACCAAGAACTGCATGATCTATGATGCTAGGGCTAACAACATTTACTTTGGCAAGAACTACTGCCAGCATTTAACCCTGCAGCTCCATCGCACTCATCCTACTTCGAATTAATAGCATCTTAATAGGTATCAATTTGGGACTTTTTAGACGACCTCAGAAGTTGGTTGACGGTTGCGGAAATCTATTATTATTATAATTTATTATATTATTAATAAATTATTAGTTTGATTTTGTATTTTATTATTTTAATTGACCTGCCTATTGTTTGCATTTACTAATTCATTTTCCTTTAATTTACTACAGAAAGTAACTTAATATAAAAAAAAAATTATTGACATTTTTTTTAAAGCCTTCCGCGTCCAGCGTTCTTGCACTACTTTCATTGCGTCCCTAGGAAGTTTAAGATTTTGGCTACTCTATGATGGACGCTCAATGAGTCGATCAGGTCGCGTAAATAGACGACATCAACAATCAAGTGTTTCTGCATGTGTGACTGAGAGAATATATTGGTCATTCCATCGGTTTCTTCTATGATGCGCCTATATTCTGAAAAATTCGCTGAGTGTTTAACAAACGCGAACTTTTACCATCAACGATGGGAATGTTATTAGCTTACGAGTAGTCCGTGACGCATGCCGATGTTACGGCCCAAAGGAAAATCAGGGGTATGGTTGTAAACTTTTAATTCGGATGTAGTGCGATTTTTGTTCAAAACGGGGTAGCCCACCACTAAAGCATGGAAAATAAGGTACGAATAATTATGCCAAGTGGCAAGGGATGATAGTAATAAAAAATGAAAGATTATCAGGCGAGCGATAATACTGTTCTGCTCGGCCTACCCAAGGATGCTCTAGTGGACCACCATCCCCTTAATTAGGACTGTGGTCCCCACGTCCGCTTCCACGGTTCTTTCCTCACACCAAGGTGATAGTTTGTTGCCCAGTCGCCTCTTGAACTTCTATAGGACTTTTTGGCCAACTGCGAACACCCTGTTTTGTCGGGAAGCATTTTCCCTGTCTCGGAGCTTATCTTGGGCGTGTTTAATCGTATCCTGTATCGCGTATTGTAGGTCATTTGATTCCGTTTGAACCGCGTTAGCTCGCCTCTTGTCGATGACCGACGGATAGCAGGGATTCTCCCTTAAAAAATAAAGAACGTCCGAATCATATTCATGAATGGCGTCGTCATCAATTTCCTGAGGCGTGCTTGAAGCTGCGGCGGTGTATTTCTCCCTGGTTTCGCCTACGCTCTGCGCGAATTGGTTAACCCTCTGCCTTTTGTGTAGGCCCGATCGGTTGGACACGGCCGGCTCCCTGTTTCGGTATGCCGGGGCCTGAGATAGGTTAAGCATCTTGGACAGCAATGGCTCGATGTGTATGGGCACCAGAGAACGGCAGCTTGCCACTCGCACAATGAGTACACACGAAAAACACCGGGTATTTTAGGCACCCGAGTGTCTTTCATAAACGAAGTTTTGTGCATGAGTATTTACCAAAAACCGGATGGGTGGATCGCAGGCACACATAAAATACGGATGGGTGGAAGAAAGGCACACAAAGAAGATCATAAAACGATCGTAGGAAAGGGTTTTGTTGTTTTTACTTTTGTATGTTCTAGGTACCCGTGCACGAAGTCTAGACGCTTAGGTAGTTAGAAAAGGACAGAAAGGAAAGAAAAGGAAAAGGACAAAATCTTACAATTTTATTTAAATAATTAAAATTAAAAATAATTTGTATGTACATAAAAAAAAAAATAATTATTATAAAAATGTTAAGGAAAATTAAAAAAAATTAAATAAAATCTTTTTAAACCAAAAAAATGATTAAGGAATTCTCATAAAAATTTGACTTAAAATCAAAATGTAAGAAAACTAATAAAATGAAGGTAATATAATTCATGAATTAAATTATCTGCATTGCGAGCTTTAAAAAACATCTATTTGTTGGACGAAAGAAATCGCTTACAGATATTTTTACCCAAAAAGCAATGGAAAGCAGCCGATCAATGCGTAGACACCAAAGTGTTTTTTAAAAACACTCGGGTATCTGCCAAAATACCCGAGACTTTCATGTGTGTTTTTCCTACCCATGCGCTAGTTCAACGATCATTTTTTTTACCATTTTATATAGAGACATATAAAAGCTGGATTAAATGCATACAATTATATGAAATATTTTCGGCTGTATTCTCGGTATTTTCGGTCAAAATTAAATTTTGAGATAGCGGTTATTTTTTGCCCTGGTTAAAATTTTTTTTAATTCCGCAACTTTCTGCGTTTTTGTATAAAATAATTTTTTTGTTTATTCACAAAAAAAAAAGAAATGCAAACAATGTGAGAAAAAATATCCCGAAATGGCTTATATACAATTATAAAAAAACAAAATACGTATATAAAATTTAAGATGATTATAACTACAATAATTTTATAATTTTAAATAATTGTTATGAATTGTTAGTGCAGATTTTCTCTGGCAGTGTGAGGGGCAAAATTTTACTTTTACTTTTTTTTCTATTTAAAAAAAAACATGATCTTTTACATGATCTTTTATGATCTTTGTCTGTCACTGTTTCTGTTGTCTGTTGTTTGTTGTCTGTTTCTTTTATGATCTGTCACTTACATGATCTTTTATGTTGGGCGCCAATTATTTATTTCATGAGTGTCAGGGTAATGTTTAATTCTATTTAGTTATCTCTCGCTGCAGTCGGTGACGTCACAGATTCGGGTGTTCCTGGCGGTTGCCGAAAGGGTTGCTTCTACTAGTTGGAAGTTTGCGATGTTTAGTCTCTGGTGGTTACCGAGGGTGATTCCTTCTATAACAGGAATTATGGTGGAAACACTGGCTACGTTATCACGGCCCTTGAATTGAGGCACGATGACCAATTCAATAAAATGTTTAGACAGAGCGAGCTCTTAGATAATCAGAAATTGCCGTTTCGCAGTTAACTTTGGTTATTTTTATACATATATCGGGGCGGATATTTTTGCCGTGTAAATGTATGTAACATAGAAAAGGAATCATCTATATATTCTTGATCAACATTCTTGATCAGCATCAACAGCCATCAACATATGGACACAAGAAAATTGTTGTGCGGCTACCTCTCGCCACTCATAAGCAAAACTCTTTTTCACTCTCTTGAATTTGTGACTTTGTGCCTGTGTTTCTTAACTCACAAAATTCACGGTTATTTTTCGGTCGCTTGAGCAGAACTTACTTGCCACCCTCAAAAAGAGTGAAATGAGAGAATAAGTAAAAAAATATGATCCTTAACATAGAGCATGGTTAGGAAAAACACACATGAACGTCTCGGGTGTCTTGGAAAATACCCGTCTTTTTAAAAAAAAAAGTCACTGATCGGCTGTTGTTGCTTTTGGAATAGATATAAGAATAGCTATAAGCGATTTCTTTGATCCAACGAATATATATATGTTTTTTATGCTCGCAATGCAGAAATGTACATATTACACTTTGTAGATTAATTATATATTATTTTAACTCTGTCAGTTTTATTAAATTTTTTTTTTTTTATTACAATGCAATTTGACACATTGAGGTTACTTGTATGAAAAAAAGATCTTAATCCGAATACATTTTTAACGCGTAGACTTTGTGCCCTATAGGCGGGTGCCTACGATCGTTTTATGCCCTATAGGCGGGTGCCTACGATCGTTTTATAATCTTGTTTTTGCGCCTTTCCCTCCACCCATCCGTTTGCTTAAGGGGGGACATCTGAGTAACAGGCCAAAAAAAAACGGATTTTCTGGAATTTTTTTTGGCCAAATCAAAACAGCTGTCGGGTCAAGCAGCAAGCAACTAATTTAAACATAATAATTAATCAGTAACTGATGTTTTGTTGGTCGCAAGCCGACTCTCTTTCGGCCGCTCGGCTTTGCTAATTCGGCGTTTAAAGTTAGCGACCATCCGCTCAGCCTATTCTGGAAGGTTGGCGCCACTCTCGTTCGTCTTCTTACTGCGCTCGATTCCTAAATTGGATTTCAAATATTGTTCATAAATCCTAATTTCATATGCGGCCTGAATAAAGTTTATAACGTTGAAATTAATTAAATTCTGATTTTTTATTTACGGCATCGAAAACTCTCGATGACCAAACATTGGTGAACCCCGACGTGATCGTTAATATATTTATATACACATAAACAAATTGCTAAAACAAAAACAAAACAATTGTGTAAACAGTGTTATGTAGAATTATCATTATCAAATTATCATACGTGTCTAATAAGTTTATTTACAATAATAAACAAATTATAATATATTATTATATTATACATACATACAGGCAAAAACATAAACGTTAGTTCACAAGCACACATACATATTTACGATCCACAACGCAAGTGCATTTGCCCGCGCATAGACTTCATACAAACATACGATCCACAACGCAAGTGCATTCGCTCGCACATAGCTTCATATATATATACATTCCACAATTCCGCTACGGTTCTGAGCGCACAGTGGGACAGATCGTGTTCGCCGCGAGCAAATAAAATTTATTTCGGTTGTTCGGAACTCAATATAATAAATCATGAACTCCAGCGGTGCCGTCACAGGAGCACCCACTCCAACCCGGAGTGCAATTTTAAAGTGCAAGGCCCTGGGTATTCTCCAGGACTTACAGAGGATCCAAGGAACTCTTCAGCCTATTTCCAAGGTGGATGATGCCATGCTACACGTGCGACATGGTCAGATAGCCACCATGTTCAGCGACTTCAAGGCCATCCACGGGGAGCTTGAGGATTTGTACATTTTGCAGATCAGCAGTGACCTTCGATGGACTGTTTCGGAGCTCGTAGCGACGATGCAGGCGGAAATTGAGCACGAGACGACCCTTCGCTCATCTCGAATTGCTGCCCAATCCACCCTTGCGAACGGAATGTCCACCATGCAGGCTGACCCAGGGTTAGGTCAAAGTTTTCAAGTGCTGCCTCCTTTGCCTTTCCCTACGTTCAGCGGTGGATACTCGGAATGGGCTGAATTTTACATGATCTTCTCTACCATCGTCGGCAGCAATCCTCGTATTAGTAAGGTGGAAAAGTTGCAAAGGTTGCGGTCTTGCCTTCGGGAGTCCGCTTTCGAAGCAGTTCGTTCCTTGGAAGTCTCCGACGAGAACTATGATGTTGCGCTGAATTTATTGGAGAAACGATTTAATAACCGTCGCTTAATATTTCAGGCACACGTGAACGAGATTCTGGACCTCAGTCTGTTGGAAAGTGGCTTAATAGCAGCTCTTCGAGGTCTTTCGGACAAATTCAATGCCCATATGCGAGCCTTACAGAATTTGGGTACATCAGTTCAGATCGCCAGATCATCGTCCAAGTTCTGCTTCAAAGGTTGGACCCAGCTACCCAGGCCAAGTGGGAGGAGAGTCAAAACTCCTCAGGTTCAGACGCCATCCCTACTTGGGAGTCGATTGCCGACTTTTTGGAACAGCGGTGTAGGACGCTGGAGGCTATGGACGTGGCCATGGCTGCATACGCCCCGGGCGCTCATGTGGGAAGGCTTCGAGGTGCAAATAATAGTAGATCATCCTTTATTGTTACTAATTCGCTTCCCTCTACCTGTGCCTTATGCGGTGGATGGTCCCATATAATGTCTGCATGCCCCCGATTTCTTTCAATGCCCCTGAGATTCGCCTTGGTGAGGCCAGGCGACTCGGTCATTGTTGGAAGTGTCTGCAAACGGGCCATCACATGCGTGAGTGCCTCGCTGCTAGTTGTCGCAGTTGTGGAAGGAGGCATCACAGCCTGCTGCATTTCTTGGAGCCGCCGGCATCTGGCGGCCAGCCTTTGGTTGGTCCTCCCACGTCAGCCATAGCCGAGGTCGCCGAGCCTGTAGCCTCTTCGCCGTCAACTGCTAATGCACTAGTTGCTCAAGGTCACAGCGGCGATATATCGTTGCTTGCTACAGCGAACATTCTTGTTCGTAGTCGCGCTGGATCCCTTGTTCCATGCCGAGCTCTGTTGGATTCTGGATCTCAGGTGCACGTGATCACTTCCCGGCTGGCAAGTCAGCTGCAGCTCCGGAGGTACAAATCATTCATGGCGGTGTCTGGTATTGGAGATACCGGCTTTGCGACAGATGGATTCTCTGTTGATGTTCTCCTACGTTCCCCTTGTTCCGAGTACTCGGCCCTGGTTAACGCCGTCATCGCCACCAATATTACGGACCTAGGCTGCAGGTCCGCTTCAGTTTGGATGTCTCCAGTTGGAATATTCCTGGCAATCTTTCTTTGGCTGATCCTGAATTTTTCCGCTCACAGCGCATCGACCTTCTTATCGGAGCCAGTCTGTTTTATGAGCTGTTGTGTGTTGGGCAAATTAAGCTCTCAGCCGGCCTGCCATTGCTGCAGAAAACTCGACTTGGATGGGTCGTGTGTGGAGGCGGTTCACATGTCCAGAGAAGATCACTCGTTTCCACTGCCCACAAGGATGTTCCGGAGAGCGCAACAATGCTGGATGATCAGCTGGATTCTTTGCTCCGCCGGTTTTGGGAAATCGAAGACTGCTCCGAGCCTATTGTGAAGCGGACGAAGGAAGAGCTAGATTGCGATGCGCATTTCGTGCAACATGTTGCTCGGCTGGATTCCGGCGCTTACGCTGTGAGGCGAGAGGGAGAGTCGTACCCCCAAGCCGTTCGACGATTTCTTTCCCTCGAGAGGAAGCTCTGTCGCCGTCCTCAATTAAAGAAGCAATATGCTGCCTTCATAAAGGAGTATCTGGAGTTGGGTCACATGTCTCCAGTCCCTTCTGATGCGAGCGTCACTGGTCAATACTTTCTTCCACACCATTGTGTTTTAAAGGAGGACAGTTCAACAACCAAGCTCAGGGTTGTCTTTGATTGATCTGCTGTCACAACTTCTGGATATTCATTGAATGACGTGTTGATGTCTGGCCCAGTTATTCAGCCAAAGTTACTGCATATTCTGTTAAGGTTCCGATGCCATCGGGTGGCCATTACTGGAGATATTTGTAAAATGTATCGTTGCGTCAGGGTTTTTCCTGAGGACAACTATCTTCAGTGTATTCTTCGGTGTGATTCCACCCAGGATGAGTTGCAGGTTTTTAAGCTGGACACGGTCGCCTATGGAACGAAGCCTGCCGCATTTTTAGCAGTTCGGACAATGCATCAGTTGGCAGATGATAAGCAATTAATGTTTCCAGAGGGGGCCGAAATTCTGCGTCACGACTTTTATGTGGATGATCTGCTTTCCGGAGGCGACTCTATAGATGAAGCTATTAGCATAATGCAGCAAACATCCGCGATCTTTGCCAAAGGCCATTTTCGGTTAAGGAAGTGGTGCTCCAATGTTGCTGACGTGCTGGATAAGGTGCCTGAAGAAGATCGGGAGTCTTTCCTAAAGTTTGATGATGGTAGCAACTTCACAAAGACACTGGGTCTTGCTTGGGATACTGCAACTGACCGCTTGCTATTTTCTTTTGAAGGGATTCAGTCAATCTCAAAGCCCACTAGGCGCATTGTGCTTTCTTCAGTCGCTCGGCTTTATGACCCCTTAGGCCTTGTTGGTCCTGTAAATTCAAAGGCAAAGATCTTTCTCCAGAAACTGTGCCGGGAGAAGTTGTCCTGGGATGAAAGTCTTCCTCAAGCTCTTCACTGCGACTGGAATATGATTTGTAGCAGCTTTGTTAGTACGCAGCGCGCCGAATTCCCTAGATGGAGGTCCATGGATTCTGTGATGCCAGCATTGAGGCGTATGGGGTATGCGTTTATGTCGTGTCCAAGGGCGCAGGATCTGCAAGCTATTTACTCTGTTAAAGACTGTTACGGTGCCTAAGCTGGAGTTATCGGGAGCCGAGTTGTTGGCTCGACTTATGTCGGAAGTAGAGCAGTTGAAGGTCTACGTTGGAAAGTATTTTTGCTGGTGCGATTCTGTCTTGGATTCGAGAAGAACCCTCTCGGTTTAATGTTTTCGTCGCCAATCGAGTTTCGACCATTCAGAAGCTAACTAGAGAAATGGAGTGGCGGTATGTTCCCACTTCTTTGAACCCAGCAGATATCCTGTCGCGTGGTGCTCTTCCCAATGAGTTGGTTGAGAATAAGCTGTGGTCTCATGGTCCTCCGTTTCTCATTGGATCCCAAGAGGCGTGGCCAACCGCGGTCCCATCTGAGAGATCAACCCAGGAGTTACGTGCAAGGGTCCGGCTCATTCAGTCTCCGTACGTGGATATAACAGCGGTTTCTAAGTACGCTAATTCGTTTCCAGCACTGCAGAGGGTATTCGCGTACGTATACAAGTTTTCTCAACGAATTCACCACAACGGTGTTACGGCTAGCGATATAAAATCTGGAACACAGCTGTTATTGCGGCTAGTGCAGCGTGTGCATTTTTGGGAGGACATAAAGGCTCTTCAAAATGGAAAAGACATAGCGGTATCCAGTGCCCTTGCCTCATCCTCTCCCTTCTTGGACGAATTTGGACTGTTGCGCATAGACGGTCGGCTAAAAAATTCGTCGTTGGATTTTGATAGTCAGAATCCAATTATACTTCCAAGAAGCCATCCAGTTACGCAAGCTATAATTGTTGACTTCCATGAGCGAAATTTACATACGGAACCTCGCGCACTGTTGGCAATTATTCGGTCCCAATATTGGCCAATTGGGGGGAGAAAAACCGTGACGAAGGCAATACACAAATGCATCCGATGCTTCCGGACTAAGCCTCGGTTGTTGGAGCACATTATGGCTGATCTCCCGGAGCAAAGAGTTAGCGGCTCCCAGGTCTTCGGAGTCACTGGTGTGGATTTTTGTGGACCGTTCTATTATAAGCCGGAAGTGCGTAATAAGGCTCCAGCGCTCCAAATGGCGCACCTCCGGTCCTGCCTTGGCCCCGAACGATGTGGTGCTAGTAAAGGACAAGAATCTACCTCCGATGACATGGCCGCTTGCGGGAATAATGGAGTTAATCCCTGGTCGGGATGGTATCTTTCGAGTGGCGGTGATAAAAACCTCATCTGGAATTACCAAGCGAGCAGTGACTAAGCTGTGCCTTTTGTTCCTTAAGGATAAAGTTGGAGTAGAAGCCCCAACTGGGGGGAGAATGTCGGGTCAAGCAGCAAGCAACTAATTTAAACATAATAATTAATCAGTAACTGATTATTTGTTGGTCGCAAGCCGACTCTCTTTCGGCCGCTCGGCTTTGCTAATTTGGCGTAAATTGGATTTCAAATATTGACCATAAATCCTAATTTCATATGCGGCCTGAATAAAGTTTATAACGTTGAAATTAGTTAAATTCTGATTTTTTATTTACGGCATTGAAAACGCTCAATGACCAAACAACAGCTAATCGAAAATTTTTAAATGATGTTTTATTAAATTATATTTAAAGTACATAATTACATTTTTTTTTAATAAATCGAAAACAAAATGGCGGCACTGCAGCCCATATTCGTAGGACCTATTTTTTTACCTATTACACGCCCTTCTGTCCGTAGGAACACGTGTGTTTACGTGAGGGGCCGTTGTGCCGCAACTTTAAGAGCGCACCCGCGCTGAAGAGCGCACCAGCACTGAAGAGCGCACCCGCGCTGAAGAGCCCATCCGCGCTCGCCCCTCTTTGCGCTCTCGCTCCTTCGTCGGTCGTCGTTGATCGTATTCTTTTCTATTACCGTTGCCTGTTTTCTTTCTAAGTTAAGTTTTTAATTCGATGTACGCAGCCAATAAAGCTGAACGCGCTTCTTTTGTAAATTACTGAAGACGCCCCCAACTTTTCATTTCATCCCCATTTCTGGAGTCTTTTGCGAAAACAACGCCCCCCTACAAACATTCGTCCTTCGAGCCGGATAATTACTGGATTTTCTTCTGCCAGCAGTTCTCGGCATTGTTCCGCCAAAAGATAAGTACATTTTTCCGTCCCCATCTCTCTGCCGGTCTTCAGCAGTGATCCGAACATTAAATTTCGTTCACACTGCTGCAAGATTGTTTTTCCCTCCGTGTCAACTCCAAGTCCGAGTTTTCCGACACAACGGCAGGTTGAGTTTTTTCTAATAATCACCGGTGTGAATTAGTTCCGGAATTTCCAAATTCACCGAACAGTCCGCCGCTGTCGTAATATTTGTTTTTATCTTCCTCAATCAGTGTCATTTTTTACACCACATAACTTTTCTGTTCCCCCAATTATACAGTCCACTTATCAAAGCTCCACTGTGCCAACATATGCCCACATGCCCTTACATATATCCGTACCTGCATGCATGTCCATATATTTTCTGCCTTCAATTCCAGGAAATATATAACCGATAAAATTTAACATATACAGTCCACTTATCGAAGCTCTACTGTACCATCATGTGCCCCACATGCCCTTGCCCTACTTGCATGCATGTCCATATAATTTCCAAATATTTTCTGCCTCCAATTTCAGGAAATATATAGCCGATAAAATTTAAAAAATATTTTACATATTCTAAAACCAACAATTATAAACCGCCATTTCACTACAAATCCGTGATTGTGTCGCTTAAATTCTCGACCTAGCCGTGTTGTGTTTTTCGGTTCTGTTTATTTTTCTTTGAGGTACGTACAGGGTGCCGACGGCATAACCGGCTGCATAACAAAATAGATTAAAAAATCAATTAATTATAAATTTATGTATTTATAATTATAACTACGAAAATTTATTTAATTCTTATTTTCCGTTCGAGCAAAGGGCCAGGTTTTTTAATTCACCTTTCCGGCCACTCAATAATTAAAGTCGAAGATTTAATTATCGGAAAATGATAATTAATTAATTTAATTATCCACCTTCTGTCCGAATAGAGCCGCGGTTTTTTAATTCCATCTTCTGGCTCCATCATATTTAAATCCGACAGTTAGCCAAAAAATAATTATTTATATTTTATGTGTGTTAAATTCAAGCCAAAGTTAAGTCCACCTTCCGGCTCCGCAAATTCGAAAATAGTAAGAATTTAATATCTCAGTATATATTAAATTCAGTACGAACCACACAAGTCGAAATATACATACATATATAGACCGTCATTATTTTTTTCCGAACAAGCACGAATTTTCCGGTACTTTTTCCATTTTTCGTGCCTCCAACTCTGCTTCTACTCCGCATCAGGCAACATCCGCCTACAATCCGAACAAACTCGTCTCCTTTTGGGTTTTTTCTGGTGCCTGAAGTTTTTCTTTCCACATTCGAATTGTGCCGCACACGACTTTCCTTTCCACATCGGCGCCACTAGTTCGCACTTGCTCCTTGTAATTGCCTTTCATCCGCGATCTCACCGTTCTCATCACATTAGTGCGACCGGCCACCACTTTGTACGGGGCACCTATTGCGCGAGTCAGTCGACAAGCGCTGACCAGCGAATTGGACTCTGAGAATGCCCACGGGAGACGACAAAAAGCCGCGTTCGATCCCAGCCATCCGTTTGGACAGATCTCAATCCGCATCTCCGCGGACGCCTCTTTTGAAGCCTAAGGCTACCAGTGCCAGTCCAAGGGCAAGGAGTGACGACCCCGTCAATACAACCCCCGGTCCTTCACAGAGGCAGACTCACTCCGTTGCAAAAATGGCTCCAAGTGCGGTCGAAGTGGCGTTGGAAAAGTTCATCGCCACAACAGATCGAATTATCCAATTTGAGGCTAACATAAGTACTCCGGGCGCCCCAGAAACGGAAATAGGCTCCCAATACATGTGCGAAGTTCATCGGGACCAAATTCAGGCACTATGGGAGAAGGTGGAGAAGAGCTATGAGAGCTGCTCCGATTTGCTAGCCGTGTCCGACGACAATGCGGCCGCCTCGACAGTGCTGGAAGCGAAGTACAGCTACTGTTACTCCGTCTATTCGAGATGTATTGCCCAGCTTCGGGAGAAAATTGCTTCCCAATCCACTTAGGCTCCCGTCAATGTCCACACGCCCGCGCCTAAAGGCCGCCGGTTACCTCCGGTGGATACCGAGGTCTTCGCGGGTGATTATCTTCGGTGGCCCACCTTCAGAGACTTGTTTACGGCCATTTACATCCAAAACTCGCGGCTCACCCCGGTAGAGAAGTTGTTCCACTTATGGTTCAAAACAAGTGGTGACGCCCACGCCATTGTTTCTAAGGCTCCGCTTACCCATGAGGGGTTTTTCGCCGCATGGCAAATCCTCACAGACCGCTTTGAGAACCGGCGGCTATTGGTCAACAGCCAGTTGAAGATCCTTTTCAACATCCAGGCTATTTCTCAAGAGTCCGGGGTCGCGCTGAAGGAGCTGCAAGCTACCATTCAGAGTTGTTTGACAGCCCTAGAAATGTCCTCCGTTAATGTTGAGGCTTGGGACTGTCTCCTTGTATTTATGATTTCGTCAAAGCTCCCCAAGGTCACACTTTCTATGGGAGCAATCCGTACATAATAAGGCCGAGATTCCAACATAAAAGGAATTAGATAACTTCCTGACAGAGCGCCATCGCACTCTGGAGGCCATCAGGCCTAGTGGCTCCGTTCAATTTCCGCCAAGGTCGGGACTTCCTACTGCCCCTGCTCGGAGGCGGTGCACCGTCCAGGTGCACATTTGGGGTGCACCGTCCAGGCACGAGCACTGAAAGACTCAGGCTCCGAAGCGACGTTCATAACGGAACGACTGTTCAACCTCGTCAAGCCTCCCTTCAAGACAATTCAAGCCCAAGTTTCCGGCCTTAATCAAACCATTTCCGCGCAGTCTACTAAATTGTGCCATTTCTCTATTCGGTCGCCGTCAAGACCCGGGCTACAATTAGAGACTGCGGCTTACGTTCTTCCGCAGTTGGCAGGAAATCTGCCATCATATCCGATTTCGCGAGATCGTCTCAAGGGGCTGCCCAATATTACCCTGGCGGACCCCAACTTCTTTGAGAGCTCCCAAGTCGATGTGTTAGTAGGAGCTGACATTCTTCCGTCCATTCTCCTCGGTAATTCCAAGGCTAACATCTGCGGGTCGCTTCTCGGTCAGGAGACCATTTTCGGTTGGGTGCTGACAGGCCCATTATCTCCAGCCAACCCCCGCAGCGTGTCTGTTTTTTCCGCACGAGTTGCCCGCAGCCTCGGTGACTCACTAGTTCAGGGTTTCGATTCAGGATGCGAGCATAATTCAGTTACGACTCCTTCTTCGATTTACACATCGCATCACGCTGCACGGTGGCAATCAGCTGATGATCCGACTGATCCGGGCCAAATTCTAGATTCCAAGGTCATATTCAGCACGATGTCGCCACGCCCACGCAACGCCCCGTCACTGGAAAGCAGATGTACTCGAGGTACACTATCCTACCGATGCCGAGTCTGCAATGGGATCCATCCGTTGAAGAAGTGTCGGCGCTTCCTACGCCTTAGTGCCGAGGAGCGGCTCCGAGCGGTTCTCGTGAACCGCTATTGCTCGAGCTGCCTGGCCCACGAGCACTCCGACGGATCCTGTCGGCGTGGGGACGGCTGTAAGACGTGTGGTCAGGATCACCACACGCTGCTGCACCCCGGGACCAAGAAGCACCGGTCACCGCCCACGGGAGACAGTACACGGGGTGTCTCGCTCTCTCGTCGGCCGTCATCCGCCAACTCCCGGCGCGTTTCGGGTGCTTCTCGCCCTTCGTCCGCCATTTTCCGGCACTCACAAGCCGATCCACGGCCATCGACTTCCCGGCGCTCGTCGGCAACTCCTCGGCATTCTTCCGCCACTGGCTGGCAGTCGTCAAGCGCTCCACTGCTTTCGTCCGCCACTCATCGGGTGCCGTCCACCGCTCTTCCGCCCGCGTCATCCGCGCCTAGGCAACTTTCCGCCTCTCCTCGAGGGCCCTCGCAGGACGCGCTCGCTGCGCCCACCCTATCGTAGCTTCTGAGACGGAACAGCGTCAACGCCGGGACCCGGATCTTCGACGCGGGGGCTTTCATCGACCCGTGTACGCCCTCTAGCTGCAGTGACGCATAGCTAGCGACGAGGGATCTGTTGCAACCCGAGCGATTGCAAGGGGGGGAGGATGTTTACGTGAGGGGCCGTTGTGCCGCAACTTTAAGAGCGCACCCACGCTGAAGAGCGCACCAGCACTGAAGAGCGCACCCGCGCTGAAGAGCCCATCCGCGCTCGCCCCTCTTTGCGCTCTCGCTCCTTCGTCGGTCGTCGTTGATCGTATTCTTTTCTATTACCGTTGCCTGTTTTCTTTCTAAGTTAAGTTTTTAATTCGATGTACGCAGCCAATAAAGCTAAACGCGCTTCTTGTGTAAATTACTGAAGACGCCCCCTACTTTTCATTTCATCCCCATTTCTGGAGTCTTTTGCGGAAACAACGCCCCACTACAAACAACGTGTATCTAAGAGATAGAGATTTAAGATTTGGAATGGAGACTTCTACAAAGACCACGGAGTTTATGTTTGTTTAAAAATTTTTTTCACAGCCCCATTCGCCTTCACAAGTTTGGAAATTCTGAAGTGCAAGTACTGGAATGTTTTTGAAAAACGTTTCATGCCAAACTATTTTTATAGTTAATGTATATCTGAAAAACAAATTTCATTATACCCATATATATCTTTTTCCATACAAACGGTCTAAAGTTTGGAACGCGTGGATTTCGAAGACTAAAAAAAATAAAACTATTCGATTTAGATCTTGGGATCGTATGATAAAATTTGTGTCATAATTTTGCCACGACCACTCCCGCCCCGAAACATATATCTGATGTTAGCGCCAGTTCATTAATGTTTTTGGAAAACTTTTTGATGCCAAATCAAAAAGCAGCCATATCGCATAATTTTTAGAGTTATAGACATTTTTGTCTGCTCCTCAACCGAATCGGTAGTATGGCCGTAGGTTTGTTGTTTTTTTGCCCAAGTGCAAAAGTATGCAACAAACATTTGTTGCTAAGAATCCATACCATTAATGTTTAACCTTCAAAGGTTACTTAAATTGTGGGTGGAAGAGATGAGTACCGGGTATAATATAGTCAATAAGCTTGACTTCAGCCGTCTTTTCTTGTTTATTATAAGAAATGGGTCTTATACTAAAATTCTCGAAAGGATTTTCCAACTGTATCCGAACTTTGCGATATATATGCGATCTAAACTCCAAGGATATATCAACTTTGGCTCCACCAGAAGTTTGCTTTTCTTTTCTTTTTTTTATGGAGCAAAACGAGCAAAAAAGATTTACATATGTTGTCTTATTGTAAATAAATTCTAGAACAAAACTGCGTTAATAGTTTTTACAATACAGCACAATCCAATATAGTTTTATTTTACAAATCACAAAAAATGCTTGGTTCGAACTGTAAATTATGCAACTTTACAAAAGCACATACTACATATGTTGGGATCGGGGCGAGGTTGGTGCACGAGGCTGGTGCAAAACTTAATGTTAAACTTAAAACTTAGCTTCACCTAGCGATCGCAGACGCCTCATTCTTCCGCCATTTTTTCATATATCAATAAGCTTATGTCTAGCATTTTTCAAAACTTATTCTAAACATTATTCAACACTAATTCTAACGATTTCATTTTTCAAATATAAACTTAATTATATGACGGCGGTAACATTCCCTCTCCCGTAATTGATCCCGATCGGTGGTCAGTTACCATTCTCCAAGCCGACGTCCAAAACTGCTACCTTTGTTGCAGTCACCATTGCGTCAGTCACGCGTCCTTTTAGCCACAGGTTCCTAGGAAGAAGCTCATCCACGACTACGACGATGCTTCCGATGGTGATTGGAGGTACCTTCTCAAACCATTTGGTGCGCCTGGTTAATACGGGTGCATACTCTTTAACCCATCGTTGCCAAAAGCGGTCTCCGAAGCGCTGAGTCTTGTTCCATCTACGCTTCAGATTCATTGCCCCTTTTGACAGCAGCTTGTATTTTTTCGCTGATCCTAGCAGCAGGTGGTTTGGAGTCAGGGTCATCCTCGGAATTCAGACTTACGAACGTGAGAGGTCGAGTTGATGATAAATTGTGCCTCCATCAATGCGTTTCTCAACCCCTCGTCGTTGAAAGAATAACTTGAGCAAATGTTCTTCAAGATTCCTTTCGTTGTCCGGACGAGTCTCTCCCATGCTCCACTCATGTGCGGTGCTCCTGGTGGGTTGAATCGCCACTTTATGCCGTCGAATTTAATGGTGATCTTATCAAGCTCGATTTTTTTCAGCTCCTAATCCACGTGGCTCTGAAATTTGTACCATTGTCTGAGAATATTTCCTTCGCTATCCCTCGAAGGGCCATAAAATTGGCTAGGCAATTGGCTAGTATGTAGGCTATCTAAAAATGCACCGCGCGCAACGTAAGACAGGTGAACAGAGCTACAGAGCTACCCATCTCTTCTCGTTGAGCCGGCCGACGTTCACCAATAACGGGCCAAAATAGTCAATGCCTGTATAGGTGAACGTCCTCTTAAAGCTTCCAACTCTTGCCCTCGGGATTGGTGCCATCTGGGGTGGTCTGGGAACTGCTCTGTCGATCTTGCATCGTTGCCATGTGTTTCGACAGATTTGTGCAGTAGACGTAGACGGCTGATATAAAACGAATTTTTGATGTCGTTTATTACAGTCTTATGAGCGAGATTGTGATTCTTTTCGAGGAAGCTTCTAACTATGAGGTTGGTTATCAGGCATCCATGAGCTAGTATAATGGCGTCCTCAGCTATGTCAACTGCGTTCAATCTGCCTCTAGTTCGTAGTACTCCTTCGTTGTCCAGGTATGCGTTCAATCCGGCCAATCTGCTTTCCTAGAGGAGCGCCGGTCCCGCGGGTTACGTTTTTAGTTCTGCTGCGAAGGCGATGGCTTGAGATTGCTTGTATAGCAGCATCTTTGCCTTGCTTATATGAGCCATTGTCGTGGTTGTTGGTATATCTTGTCCGGCAATGAACAGGAGTCCAATTTGACATGTGGCTGGGGAAAAGCATCTAGGGACCTCGAAAGTCCTTTTGTCATGCAAAATGGTTTTCCATTGGCGCCATTCTTCTAGAATTCTCTCAGGTAGCTCCTGATCCCATTCAATTTTTTGCCGCCATATGCACTGGAGAAGTATTTTTTGTCCAATCGTCTGGCATGATAAAAATTCCAATGGATCGAAGATCGATATCAGTTCGAGTTTTCCGCCAGCACATCACGCTTCAGCCTTGAAAATCTGCAGATAAATTTGAAGATATCATTATGTGGGTCCCAGAACATGCCAAGTATCTTTTTTGTTGCACAAAAATCCACGTTCTTTTGGGTTCCAGCGTTGCCATTATCCTGCAAGCTTTTGAGTACTTCTTCCGAATTCGATGACCAGATACGGATCTCAAATCCGTCTCTGCGATGTACTTCTATGACTTGTCTGGTGATCTGGATGGCCTTCTGTTCGTTCCTCATGCTCTCGATGAAGTCGTCAACGTAGTGCGCCCTTTGGATGGCGTTTAAGGCAAATGGGAACTTTTCTTGGTGGGTTTCCGCGTTCTTATCTCGAACAAAGTTCGCTATAAACAGCGCGCAGCTAATCCCAAAAGTCATAGCTTACATGACATAGGTGTCTACTTTGTCGCTGGCTTTGTCATACCACAAAAATCGCTGCGCCTGCATATCCTCCTCGCGAATGTTGATCCTATGAAACATTTCCGCAATGTCACCGCAAATCGCTATTTTGTTGACCCGAAAGGCTAGCAAGACGTCTATGAGTGGGTTCAGGCAATCTGCTCCCCTGAGAAGGTATTAATTTAACGCGTATCCTTGTGCCTTTGCGGCTGCATCCCATACGAGCCTTATTTTTTTCGGCTTGTTTGGATTCAGCACTATGAATATCGGCAGATACCATGTACGGCTGATCTCCCGGCTGGTTTCTTCCTCGGATAGCTTATCCGCGTATCCCTTGTCTAGGAGGTTCCGGATTTTGGCGTCAATCTTTTCGTACAGATCTGATTCTGGTTGAGAGACCTTTTTCCTCATG
Organism: Drosophila bipectinata; assembly: GCF_030179905.1. Classification (NCBI taxonomy): domain Eukaryota; kingdom Metazoa; phylum Arthropoda; class Insecta; order Diptera; family Drosophilidae; genus Drosophila; species Drosophila bipectinata. The sequence goes on along the minus strand of NC_091740.1, from coordinate 11,844,533 downwards.
CAGGTAAGCCGCTTCAGAGCGTTACCGCGGCTCTAAGGGAGTTTGTCACCGCGCCACGGAAGTCAAACTTCATATTTTCCGAACTTTTTTTGGGCAGGTGCTTTCCAGTATCTTCACTGCCAGCTCATCTTTAGCTAAGTATAGCTTTCGTGGTACAAGTGCATCAAGGTTGAAATGTTCCTTCATGTCGTCATGAAGTTCTTGCCAGTCTCCATCCTAGCATGCACTTCGATGCTATTGGCTCGTTCCATTTTCCTTCGCGGATCTTGCGAGGGACTGCTAGCTTCCAGTTATTGGTTCCGATTAGCAAAGTCGGCTGGGCAGAGTAGGACTGTAGCGGCAAGTCTCTCAAACGCTGGAATCTGTCGCATAGCTCCTTCATATTGACTGTCTGTCTCAGTAATGCTAGGTTCTGAACGGTCTGGACGTTGTTCAACCAGTAAACCTTATCGCAGTTTATTTCCGAGATTTGGACGGATGCTTTTACGGATCCACTCTCGAGTCGAGTCGTCTCTGTGGTCCACTGCAAACACATTGGCACTGCCTGGCCTTGTATTCCCAGTCTTTGGAATACGGATGCATCTGCTAAGGTCACGGATGATCCTTCATCCAAAAAGGCGTAGATCTCGATCTGCCTGCTGCCGTAATGCAGCTTGACTGGAATGATGCGAAAGAACTGACTTCCGTGGTTGTCGTCGCGATGCGTACTCACGTGACCCTGTGGTCTGTCTTGGCTGATTGTGTTAGGAACAACAATCATGGTGTCTCCTTGTACAGCCATTAATTCTGCAGTTCCCGGTTCGGCATCTGTTCCGGTGTACCTTGGGGCAGCAGAAACAGGCTTTACCCGCTCTGATTACCTGCCACTTGTGCTTCGCGTCAAGGTTCAAGAATACCTGACATTGTGCTGGGTTGTGACTCGGGTCGCCGCAAGCTACGCACCTCAGTTGAACTTGCTGCTGAGCTGCTTCAGTATGGTTCGCGTTCGATCGTGTTTGTCCTCGTGCTGGTCCAGGCTCATCTGCCTCTCCCTTGTCCGGGTGGCGACTGTTGTGGAAATTAACTGCGACTGTTTTGTAAAACGATGGCGCTACCACTAATGATGCTGCCTCTGCTCAATGTCGTCCTCTACGCCGGCACACTCGAAATGGTACGTGCTCTGGTCTGCCGAAGAACATCTTCAAAGTGCTGATGACTTCTGGGACTAGGTTAGGAAGTAGGAGTTTATCTCTAACCGAGTCACGAGCTTTCTCTTTAATCGACATTCGTATATACCGCTGCTGTCGTACTGTGTTCAAATGTGCTGATAAATAACGGCCAGACTTCCCGAACATTCATTTTCTCTCCGTTGCCGGCAGTATCGATTAGTGTATCGACGTCTAGCGCTTGCCGTGCGGTTCAGGAGTATCCATTGCGTCTTCACGTGTTTGAGGCTGTACTGGTGATCGTTGCATACCGCTGCAACCCGCAAGACAGTAATCGCAGCTCCAATCCTTGCTCTCAATGTCGTCCTCTACGCCGGCACACTCGAAATGGTACCACCTTCCGCAAACGTCGCACTGTACCCAATTTTCTGACGCTATTTCGTTTTTGTTCTCGCAAATTCTGCACACTTCAATGTTCATGCTTCGCGTCGTCCGGCGTGCGTGCAATATGGCGTCTGCTTTTATTTTCGTGACTGCGTGCTTACTCGACCTAGCCTGTGGCTGCTAGGGACGCGACGCCTTACCTCTGCCTTTACCCGCAAGAGTTCTGGTTTTCCCCAAAAATGGCGTGCTCAACTCAACCTTGCCTTGGCTGCTAGGGACGCGACGCCTTCACCTTCGTTATTTCCTAAATTTGTCGCCTCCAGTCGGTCTAGCTGTTGTCTGCTAGCGACGCGACGCTGTTTTTCTGCCTTAATCCGCAGGTAACGAAGTTTTGTTTTTTTTAGAAATGTTTTTTTTAGGACGTTTTTTTGGGAATGTTGGGATCGGGGAGAGGTTGCTGCACGATTCTTTATCAAACATGAATTTGGTTGTTCTTTCCTTTATTTAACTCAAATCAAATGGCGCTCGCTAAAAAAACTTCATCGTTTACCCTCGCCTCGTTAGCTTCACCTAGCAATCGCAGACGCATCGTTCTTCGTTCATTTTTTCATATATCGATAAGCTAGCGTCTAGCATTTTTCAAAACTTATTCTAAACATTATTCAACATTAATTCTAACGATTTCATTTTTCAAATATAAACTTAATTCTATGACGGCGGTAACAACATATATAAACAACATTTAAATTTAATATATACCTCCACTAATTGTTTTCCATTTTACTACCTCAAAAAGTGCTTTTTGAAGATTTTATGGTCTTCAGGCCTCTTTTGAAACTGTTAAGGAGGTAAGGAGGTGTTAAGGAGGCTCGAAGCCATGCTAAATGTTCATGTGGGTGAGTTGGAAACTTTGGTTATAAATTAAATGACTTAACGAAGAAGGCTTGATTCACCATAGACCAGGAGGTGATTCGAACTTGTTGCCCTTCATAATTCGTCATTCCCCTTATTTGGGCCCATCATTCGTAAGGTAGAGCTGGAAAAAAATGTATTCTCAGTGAATCGATTATTTTCGATATTCAAAAAAAAACATTGATTAAATCGTTTAAATCATTGATAACAATTAATCTTATTTATTTAACAAACAAAACAATAATACTTTTCAATGAAATCAAAAATACAAGTTTCAACAAAAAAAAGAAAGGAACGCTAACTTCGGACGGAGCCAAAGTTGATATACCCTTGCAGTTAAAACTGGATATTGTAATATGTCTAGTCTTCCAAAGGATCCCCATCCAGTTTGTATCAAGTTAATTTGTTTATTGTTTTTGTTTGGATACTTTATTATTGATCTTTATTTTTGGAGCAGCCGTTGTTGCCGCTCCAAGTTCCCAAAAGGTTCTTCTCCTTTACAATATTTCTAGGAGTTGGGAAGTCAAGGTCTCTAGGCCAACAGCGTTTGGAAATTCGGTCACTAAAGGTTTATAACCCAGGCTTCAAGTTGCATAAACAAACATAAACACTGCAACAAAGTGCTACAGTGTGTGCCCTTTAAGTACTCTTGGTACAGTGGGTGGTCCATATATATATTTCTATATATGTGCATATAACAATATATATCGCAAACATCGGATATAGTTGGCCGATTCTCATAAGAATATAATAATAAACCCAATTAATTCCAATAAAACATCTAAAAAAAAGTCTCAAGCTTCTCCCTTCAAAAATACCAAAGTTGGTATTTCTACCAAAAACCATTTCCAATCGTTCAGTTATATGGCAGCTGTAGGATATAGTCGGCCGATCCTTATGAATTTTGGTAGGTTTGATCAACTGACCAAAATCTTTCTTCAAAAACACAAAAGTTGCGTCACTTCCGATCGTTCAGTTATATGGCAGCCTTAGGATATAGTCGGCCGATCGTTATGAAATTTGACATTTTGCCAAAAATAGCTCTCGTGTAAAATTTGAACTCTCAACTCTAAAAACACCAAAGTTATATCATTTTTGATCAATCAGTTATATGGCAGCTATAGAATATAGTCGGCCGATCCCGGACGTTCCGACTTATATACTAGATGCAAAGGAAAGGTGAAGAAAGAAAGGTGTGTGCAAAGTTTCAAGTCGATAGCTTTAAAACTGAGAGACTAGTTCGCATAGAAACAGACAGACTGACCGACGGACAAGAATATATATACTTTATAGGGTCGGAGATGACTCCTTCATTGCGTTGCACACTTTTGGACAAAATTATAATACCCTCTGCAAGGGTAAACAAATGTCTATCCCGAGGCGCTCTTCCAGCTAACCTGGCGAAATGTAGTCTGGGTATTGTCTTGCAAGCCCGACATTGAACTTCGATCTACATATGGTTTTTCATTTTGATTTTTAATATCACCGTATGTAAATATCATTCCGGGATCGAAGTACACCAATTTATAGGCGTATTTGGCATGTAATCCCAATTTTGTTGTGGGAGGTTCATCGAGAACCTACGTGAGACGAAGCTAATCCAAAGGTATTGTGGCAACTTTCAGCTCACTGGCCTCCTGGTTGCTATTATTAGACGGATGGTCTAGTTGGTTGGATAGTTATGTAAAGAACTCGTCGCTGCATTCGCTGATATTAGGAAACCAATAATTTTTCTCCGGAGTAAAATTGTCACTAAAAGAATTATAACCAGTTTTCATGTACAGAACCTAAATACTGGGATACGAGCAATGTTAGCCATGATTTGATACTAATATGGGCCAATCGGGATGGAAAAAACGTTGTCGAGGCCATCAAAAAGTTAGGCCTCGGTTGTTGCAACATGAAATGGGCGATCTGACAAAGCGTTGTGCCGCGTTTTATCATCCGAACGCATCATATACCTACAGTAGTCATCAACATAATATTGTTACAAACAAACACTATTTATTAATTAAACTTGCGGAGTTTTTTTTCTTGGATTAACATTTTTTCTAAGCAGTAACTTAATACTTAAAACTATTAATAAATAAACCCGCACAAAGGCAAAAAGCCAAAAAAAGATGGACAAACTACACAATTTTTGCCTATAAATTTAGCAAATTCTTTACTTTAAATATCGGGTTGGGGTAGTAGAGTTGTCTATCGATGCGTATCAAAATTTAAGACGTAACACGTAGCTTCAATGAAAGTGCTTCAATAAACAAATACTTTGCCTGGAGACTGTAATATCAATTGCAAGTGGGGCTATTGTCCCAATATGGTGAATCAAAATCATTTCCCTTAAAAATTTCTACCAATCCAAACGACTTTTGACAAATATTTAAAATAAACGGTTGGTAAAATTAAAGTGAACTATATAATTCATTCAGATTGAACGTATTATAGCCCACATCAGCCATAGACATATGTCCCACACTAGCCCCAATTTAGTGAATTAAAATAATTTCACATACAAATTTCTTCCAAACCAAACAACTTTTGACAAATGTTTGTAAAAAAAGAAATTGTAAGATTTAAATCAATTAATGAAAAAATACCTGGTATATCCTGGTAAAATTTTTCATTTTTCGGACATAGTGTCTTTACGCGCTCGCTAAGATTCGTCACATTGTGGACTGGCATCCCCATGACATATGACATAAGACCCATAACATATTTTTGATCAGGATTATGTGTAGAAAAAATGTAAGCATGTCCGTCCGTTTTTATTCTTTTTACTCATAAGCTTTAAAAGCTCCGGAGTTGAGATTTTGCACAGAGCACTGAATTGAGCACTAAAAGCAACTATCGGGCAACTATATATGTATATAATATAGATGCCACAGAAACGCTCAGGTCAACTTTCGTATTTTTTTAAGATATTGACTTATAAATAATTTAAAAACGAAAATAGCGATCTCGGATCTCATCAGAGATGCGCTCAATCTCTTACCCCACTCGGCCACACAAGCCTTGATGAGCACAGTGTTTTCATGATATAAACAATGTTTATTAACTTAATCTAAAATGCTTGTTTTTTCAAAAAATATTAAATTAAATTGACAACAAAAAAGAAACTACTACAATAATTTCTTTTTAAGCAGCTTCTAGGATCAAAACCCTTTTCGGAGGTTGCACACAAGCTTAATAAAACTCACAGAACCAAAAAACACTGCAAGGGTATACAAACTTCGGATTCGACTGAAGTTAGCTTTTTCCTCACGTTATCATTTATATTAGAACTCACAGAATTATATTCTCTTTTTTTCAGAGGAGTAGTTTTAATAAATTTGATGATCTTCAGAAGCAAAACCTACGGAAAGATAAAAAATTGTTCGACTTAGATAAAGTAAGCTTGTGAAACTTAATTATTGAAATTAATCATGAAAGATTAATGTCGGAATTAATTTTTTTATTTTATTTTATAAGAATTTAGCGATTGAGCAAAATGCTATGTGCCACCAATGCAGTAAGGCAGTATATAAAATGGAAGAAGTAATTCTACAAAAAAAAAATGAAACCATTATATTTCACAAAACATGCTTTCGTTGCCGAGATTGCTTAAAACAACTAAGGTAATTATTACGTAACCTCTCTAATTTTTGTACCCTTGCAGAGTGTATCATAATTTTAGTTTATTATAATTTTCTAAAAAGGGAAAAAATTTTCTTTATACCTATACAGTACAATTACACAGTGCAACAGTGATTTTCAACTTTTAAACAGACATGTTATTTTAAAACCATAGAAATCTTGATTTATTAAAAAACAAGAAAGGAAAGCTAACTTCGGGCAGAGCCGAATTTGATATACCTTTGCAGTTTAAACCGGATATATATCGCAAACATCGGATAAAATTGGCCAATCCTTATAAGAATATGATAATATATCCCAATTTATTATAATATAAAATCGAAAAAAAAGTCCCAAACTTCTATCTTCAAAAATACCAAAGTTGGTATTTCTACCAAAAAACATTTCCGATCGTTCAGTTAAATGGCAGAAGATATAGTCAGCCGGTCGTTATAAAATTTGGTAGGTCGGATTAACTGACCAAAAATAGAAGCTTTACTAAATTCCAGCTTTCTATCTTCAAAAACACGAAAGTTGGGTCATTTCCGATCGTTCAGTTATATGGCAGCTATAGGATATAGTTGGCCGATCCTTATGAAATTTGGCATGTCGTAATGTGCCAAAAATAGCTTTTGTGTCAAATTTGAACTCTCTAACTCTAAAAACACCAAAGTTATACCATTTCCGATCAATCAGTTATATGGCAGCTATAGGATATAGTGGGCCGATTCCGGTCGTTCCGACTTATATACTGCGTGCAAAGGAATGAAGGGTGTGTGCAAAGTTTCAAGTCGATAGCTTTAAAACTGAGAGACTAGTTCGCGTAGAAACGGACAGACAGACGGACAGACGGACATGCTCATATCAATTTGGGAGGTGATCCTGATCAAGAATATATATACTTTATAGGGTCGGAGATGTCTCCTTCACTGCGCTGCACACTTTTGGACAAAATTATAATTCTCTCTGCAAGGGTAAAAAAACCGGGGCGTTCTTGAGCTTCAAAATTCCGAAACAATGTGTAAAAGAAAGGAATAAGCGCAATGAAAGAGCACAATGTTACTTCGGAGCGTTATTTAATTTTGGTCCAAAGTTTGCAACGCAGTGAAGAAGAGATCTTAGACATATGTATCATATTATGTATAAAATGTATATATGTATAAGACATATATGTATTCTTGATCAGGATCACCTTCAGAGTTGATATGAACATGTCCGTCTGTTTCTACACGAACTAGTCTCTTAGCCCGAGATTAATCCGAGACGAGTAAATCTGCGACGGTATAGACAGCGACGGTCAAGAGTGGGTTATCAAGTGCGAATCATATTTCGTCTGCACTTGAGTATGTGCAGAGGGCACTTAGCGCTGAAACGAAGTCGCTGGTTATGTATGATTTCTGTTGGCATAACAACAAAGTGTTGCAGCCTTATTAATATGTATTTATATACATATGTACGCATGCTACATCTCCCTCCTTTTAAATAAAAAACGTAATTTATGTATTTATTTTAAGTATTAATGTTAATTATTTTTTTTGTGTTTTTTCTTTTTTTTTTTTTAATTATTGTTTTGTTAATTAATTTTTTTGTTAATATGTATGTGTAAATGTATATGCTTAAAACTATGTGTATTTAAAAATATATTCGTTAGTATTTTATTATAAACGTTGTTTCTTCTTTTTTTTTTATAAAAGAAAACAATATTATATTATATTATCGTTATCTTCTAACTTTTCTGGGGTTTCTGGGGTTATCTTCTAACTGTATAGGGTTGATAAACCTAAATAAGTTGGATCTAGCTTATGTCCTGTTTCATTCCTGTCCTGTATGTCCTGTATGACCTAGTCTCCCTACCGATATATCTACGTTTCTTATTTTTTTATCATATAATTCTTTATTATTTCTTTTATTTCCTTCTAACATAATTTTAACTCTTTTGTATTCTATTTCTAATATATTTTTACTTTCTTTAGCATTATCATCTATGTTATATAAAGGTTCTAGGTTATCCTTACTATTAAAATGTTTTAGGTTACTGTTTGTTTTACCGAAAACAAGTTCATATGGACAATAGTCATGTGCCATAGATGTGGTTGTGTTGAAACAATAAACGAAATATTGGATATGTCCCAATCAGTTTTATCAACCGATATATATGAACGTATGTATTCATTAAAAGTTTTGTGACTTCTTTCGACTGTTCCAACTGTCGGTGGTGTGCGGTTGATTTTATGTTATTTATTTGTAAATGCTTGCACAAGTCATTTATTATAGAATTTTTGTATTCTGTTCCCATGTCCGTAATGAACGTATTTTTTGGATCGTACTTTAGAATAAAAGTCTCAAAAATCGCCTTTGCTACTGTGTTAGCATTTTTGTTTGGAATTAAAATCGCAACTAGATATTTAGTCAGATCACAAATAAATGTTACTGCGTATTCATTTCCATTTTCAGACCTGGGTAGTGGACCAATGGTGTCTATTATAACCCTGTCGAAAGCATGTATTGGTGTATCAGTTATTGTTAGAGAAGTTTTTATTTCTCTCGTAACTTTTCATTTTTGGCATTTTGGAAATTTTTTCGTATGTATTCAGTAATATCTTGAGTCATACCTTTCCAATAATAATGTCTTTTGACCTTGGCTAAGGTTATTGAGTGACCTGTGTGCCTGTGTGACCTCCTTGTTTTGGATCGTAATGGCATATAGACAATAGAGCTTCTTTTTCTTTTATTGTTTTTATTTGGGTCACTTGGTTGAAAGGCGCCACTCTCAATGAAATTAATATTTTATTGTCCCTACTTTTAAAATTATCAATTGAAACGTATGCAAAGAAGGTCACTACTTTACGTACTTCGTCATACGTTGGGCTTTGAAGCTTTTTCTATAGATTGCCTTGGCAATTCTATTTTTTCTATTCCTGCGCAGAAATTTTGTCTACTTTAATATCTAGTAGTGACTTTCCTTACAGATCCATTTATTTGTTGTATCTGTTGAATGATGAATACCCTTCAGATATTTGGCTGTAAAATTATACTCCTCTAATTCAAGTCTCATATGCGTTGGCTTTGACCTTGGATTTACCATGGAGAACAAGTATGTTAATGGTCTGTGATCTGTTTTGACAGTGAAGTGTCTACCATAAATGTATGGACTGAAATAAGTTATGGCCCAATGAATTGCTGCCAATTCTTCTTCTGTTGTACTTTTATTACTTTTGCCCTTAGTAAACGAACTTGATGCATAAGCAACTGGAAGTTGGAGTCCATTTTTGTTTTTAGTTGAAACTGCTCCATATGCTTGTTTACTTGCAGCAGTTATTACGCAAAAGTCTTTGCTGAAATCTCGGTATTGTAATAAATTCGGATTTATTAGCGCTGACAATCAGCTGTCTATTCGAATTTGAAATTTTTTATACATAATCTTGTTATGTGACGAGCATAGTCGGCAAAATTTTTGAAAAACGGCTACAGTAGTTGCAGAATCCAACGAATCGTCTAGCACTTTCCGCATCATGTGGGACTGGGTAACTTTTAATGACGTCGTATTTTTTGTCATCAGGCAAGATTCCGTTATCCGTACATTTTTGTCACAAAAATGTCACTTCATGAATAATAAATGAATATTTTTCAGGATATAATTTAAGATGGTATTTCGTACATTTCTCAAAAACATCAATTAAGTTTTTGAGCATATGTGTTTCGGAACAACCAATGACTAATGAATCATCCATATAAAGGAAAGCTTGAGGAGGTTCTAATCCGTAAAATGCTATAGTCATCATTCTCTGGAAAGAATTTGGCGCTATTTTTAGGCAGCATGGCAATCGGTTTTTTCTAGTTCAATTTGATGGAATCCTGACATTAAGTCAAGGCATGAAAAGTATTTTGCTCTTCCTAGTTAATCAAAAATGTCATCAATTCTAGGGAGCGGGAATTTGTCCGACAACAGTTTTTTATTATTTTCTTGTTTTTACAGTTTTTATTATATTATTCCATTTTTTCTTGTCTGACCCTGGAAGAGATTTCTTCGGTACTAACAAAAGTGGGCTGTTATAAGGGGATACAGACGGTTCTACTATTTTATTGTCGATTAGTTTTTGTACTTGTACTTGTATCTCATTTATTTGACCTTGAGGGTTTATATAATTTTTTATTTAGACTGGTTCATTGTCCTTCAATCTTAGCTTTTGTTTGTAGAAGGTATTATTAGTGATGGATTCGGTTTCGAGTCAGAATACGTCACTAAACTGAGTGCATAAATTAATCAATTCGTTTTTGAATTGTGGTGGAAAAATTTTAGCTTTTTGAGACAAGACAGTTTTTTCTCTATTTTCTGGATTGTTTTGAACTATATCGTATTTCGAAAGTGGTTCATATGATAAACTTGTAATATCTACTACTTGATCGGCATTGGTCATATTCAGTAATCGGACAAATGCATTTTTGGTTATTGCCACTGCGTTTGCAACATAAATACTTTCTTTAATTTCCTGGTTTGGAATTAATACACTATCCTCATCTGATGATAGGTGAATTTTTCTGACTACTTGGGATATTGCTGGTAGAGCAATGGAATTAGTACCAGAATTGAATGTTATTGAAACATAAATTGGGAATTTTAGATTATTTGGTCTCATTATGAGCCAATCTTTATTTTGTTTTCATATCTAACTGGAAATTGAATTTCTTAATGAAGTCAATGCCTTATATTCCATCACAAGGTATTCTGAAGTGAACATCGTGTGGAATAATGTATTTACCTGTCTGTTCTCTGTTGAAATCAGTCCTTTGGACAAAATACTTGACCTATGCCTTAAATATTGATTTTCTTATTTATTTGGATATAATGAAAGATATCGGGGGTTTCCTTTGACATAGATATGTCTGCACCAGTATCTATTAAAATAAAAGTTTTTTATTTGTCTTCACATTTAAAAATTCTACAAATATATTTAAATTAAGATTAATGGTATGAACCGCATAGTTTTATACTGCTGAATATTTGAGGGTTTTGAGAGTTTCCCTGATTGTTCTTTGCTACCCTACCATTATTATGGGTGTCATTGTTATTGTGGCCTCGAGTTGAGTTACCATGTCCTGTCACGGTCGCCATGAAGTGTCTCCTGGCAGGATCTCCATGTAGTGTTATTTCGAAGATTTAGTCTAGTTGCTTGTTGATTAAGGAGCAGGAGAAACTGGTTACTTCCCAACTGCAACATTTTTGCAAAAACATCATTTCCCCCTCACAGCATGGTTTTGTCAAGCATCGCTCTACTACAACCAACCTTCTTGAATTTACTTTGATCATCCACAGGGGCTTTTTGAGCTGCATGAAAACTGATGTGGTATACACTGATTTTAACAAAGCATTTAATTCTGTAATCCATCATTTACTAATGTTTAATATGCCAAATGTAGCTAGATTTAAAAAAAAAAAAGATTTTTTAAAACAAAAACTATAATATTTGTACACAAGAAACGGACATTTTTGCAAATATTATAACAATTATGTATATTGTAAATTTCTTAATGAAGTCAATGCCTTATATTCCATCACAAGGTATTCTGAATGGCGTTTAATGTTTATGTTTAAATAATGTTTATGTAATGTTTAGTGTTATTATTAGTGTAATTTATTAGGCTTAAGTTTGTACAAAGGCTTTGTTGATCGCAAGCCGACTCTCTCTCGGCCGCTCGACTCAACAAGCTTTCCATAGAGAGTTTTAGCTCGGCAATGTCGAAGTCGGGCCGCCCTCTCCACTTTCGAGAGCTTTAGCTCGAGGTGACTTGTCGGGCCGCCCTCTCTCTGTATTTACTTGAGTCCCTGCATGCACCATAAGCTGGTCTATCTGCGGATCATCCGGCTTCATCTGCATGCAGGAATAAACATTTGTAACGTCCAAAATTAATTAAATTCGTCTTTTATTTACGGCATTGAAAACGCTCAATGACCAAACATTGGTGACCCCGACGTGATTTTACTTAATATAATTAACAATTTAAAAAACTATTGACCCGCGAAAAAACATTTAAAAACATATATACATACGATCCACTTGCAAGTGCAATGGCCCGCGCATAACGCCTTCATACATATATGAGTTCCACATCGCTACTTGCGGTTCTGAGCGCACAGTGGGACAGATCGTATTCGCCGCGAGAAAATATATTTAAAATATATTTAAAATTTTGGCGGAGTTTCTGGAGCAGCGATGCAGGACGTTAGAGGGTTTGGACGTGACCACTGGCCAGAACTATGGAGCTCATCCCCGGCTTCGATGGACGACTTCGAACGGGACGGTTTAAGCCGTGCCTTTCCCCTTACGGATGGAGTTGGAGGACAGGCCCCAACGGCGGGGGGAATGTCGGGTCAAGCAGCAGCACGGCGTTTAATGTTTATGTTTAAATAATGTTTATGTAATGTTTAGTGTAATTATTAGTGTAATATTTATTTATTAGGCTTAAGTTTGTACAAAGGCTTTGTTGGTCGCAAGCCGACTCTTTCTCGGCCGCTCGACTTCAACGGGCCTATTTTAAGAGAACTTTAGCTTCGCAATCACTATGTCGGGCCGCCCTCTCCACTATCGAGAGCTTTAGCTTCGCGTGTGTCTAGTCGAGCCGCACTCTCTGTCCATATTATTAGTCACTGCTTAGCACCATAAACTGGATGATCACAATGGTTGATCCCAGTTTCATCTGCCTGCAGCATAAATAAAATATAACGTACTGTAATTAAATTCGTCTTTCATTTCCCGGCATTGAAAACTATCAATGACCAAACATATATAAAAAATGTTTGTTTTATATACAAAACACGGTTTTGTGCTAAATTCGACGTGATAAACAATTCCTACTATAGAATTCTAATTCACTTTAAAAATTCTTTCACTTTTTTTTATAACCTTGCAAAGGGTATTATAATTTTGTCCAAAAGTGTGCAACGCAGTGAAGGATACATCTTCGACCCTATAAAGTATATATATTCTTGATCAGGATCACCTCCTGAGTTGATACGAGCATGTCCGTCTGTCTGTCTGTTTCTACGCAAAGTAGTCTCTCAGTTTTAAAGCTGTCGTCTTGACCCTTCTTTTCTGTGCACGCAGTATATAAGTCGGAACGACCGGGATCGGCCGACTATATCCTATAGCTGCCATATAACTGAACGATCGGAAATGACCCAACTTTCGTGTTTTTGACGATAGAAAACTGGAACTTGGTACAGATTATATTTTTGGTCAGTTAATCCGACCTACCAAATTGCATAACGATCGGCCGACTATATCTTATAGCTTATTAGGCTTAAGTTTGTACAAAGGCTTTGTTGGTCGCAAGCCGACTCTTTCTCGGCCGCTCGACTTCAACGGGCCTATTTTAAGAGAACTTTAGCTTCGCAATCACTATGTCGGGCCGCCCTCTCCACTATCGAGAGCTTTAGCTTCGCGTGTGTCTAGTCGAGCCGCACTCTCTGTCCATATTATTAGTCACTGCTTAGCACCATAAACTGGATGATCACAATGGTTGATCCCAGTTTCATCTGCCTGCAGCATAAATAAAATATAACGTACTGTAATTAAATTCGTCTTTCATTTCCCGGCATTGAAAACTATCAATGACCAAACATATATAAAAAATGTTTGTTTTATATACAAAACACGGTTTTGTGCTAAATTCGACGTGATAAACAATTCCTACTATAGAATTCTAATTCACTTTAAAAATTCTTTCACTTTTTTTTATAACCTTGCAAAGGGTATTATAATTTTGTCCAAAAGTGTGCAACGCAGTGAAGGATACATCTTCGACCCTATAAAGTATATATATTCTTGATCAGGATCACCTCCTGAGTTGATACGAGCATGTCCGTCTGTCTGTCTGTTTCTACGCAAAGTAGTCTCTCAGTTTTAAAGCTGTCGTCTTGACCCTTCTTTTCTGTGCACGCAGTATATAAGTCGGAACGACCGGGATCGGCCGACTATATCCTATAGCTGCCATATAACTGAACGATCGGAAATGACCCAACTTTCGTGTTTTTGACGATAGAAAACTGGAACTTGGTACAGATTATATTTTTGGTCAGTTAATCCGACCTACCAAATTGCATAACGATCGGCCGACTATATCTTATAGCTGCCATATAACTGAACCATCGGAAATGGTTTTTGGTAGAAATAGCAACTTTGGTATTGTTAAAGATAGAAGTTTGGGACTTGTTGTAAATTTTGTATTATAATAAATTGGGTTATATTATTCATATTCTTCTTATTGGATCTTATAGCCAATTATATCCGATGTTTGCGGATACTTCGGCTCCGACCGAAGTTAGCTTTCCTTTCTTGTTTTAATTATTAAACTTCTTTTGTGTCAAATTTTTTTTTTAAATATGTCGAAATTGACTGAAAATGTCCAAGCTTTCTAGGAATAAGCTCTAACGTTGAATTTATTAGTTCTTCTTTCGAGAATTTCATACAAAAAGAAGAACCAACTGCCACGAGGATCTAATCCTTTCACGATTAAGTATGTCTGATCGTTTCAAATCTGCAAACAGCGGGTCAAAATGCAAGGCGAAACGTAATTTTTTCTAACGACACTAAAATAATACATTTTGCTTACAATAGTATGAGCTACGTGCGCCCCAAATGCGAACGGTCAAGCAAGGAGCAGGACGAATGGTTTTCTTTTCTTACTATGGCGTTGGTTATCTGGCATTAATTGATAGAACTGTGAATGCTGAAAAGTTCCAAGGTGTTCTGAATCGTCACCTTCTGCCCTCAATGGAGGAGCATCTTTCTCGTGCCCCAAACATAATCTTTCAGAGCAAATTTAAATTTTCTGGTCACTTGGACTATATTCTGCCTGTTAAGAGGGGCCTCAAATAATAAGGTCACTCTCCAATGAATTCCATTTAGAAACTGATTTTATTCAGTACAATTCTCTTATAAGTAAGATACATGAAAATCTTAAATCTATTTAAAACTACCTGCTATGCGACCCTTTCTCAAGTGCGATAAGCGCACCACATATTTTTGTGTTATTTATGTTAGGCTGCAGGGGATCGGTTTTAGATTATTCTGTTTATCTCATATTTCCATGGGTCCGATCCCTTGAAACTCTAACTTAAGAATTTCTATAAGAAATAGTGTTCAATGCTTGAACAATAGTAATGTTGATAATTTTAGGTATGATTGCTTGTGATTATATACAGTTGTAAATATTGGTGTTTTTTAGGAATTGTATTGTATTTTGTATATTTTTGTATGAGGTTATTTCAGCTATTGTTTGTTTTAGAAATTTGGATCTCAGGGCAGTCGACGAATATGTGTTGTATGATCAAGATTGTGTTGCAGTTTGGGCAGATTGGTGGTGGTGTTTTATTGATTAAGTTTCTGTGGGTTATGTTGGTATGACCTAGTCTTAATCTTGCGAATTTAATTGAGTCTGCTCGAGGGATGTTTTTCGTAGTTTCGCTGTCGTGGTTTATTTGTTGGTAGTGGGTTGAGGAGTTATTGAGAATACAGTTTTTAATTGCTTGGGTATTTCGTTTAATGTACTTAAGGGTGTCGGATTGGTTCTGGTTGTTTTGAATGATTAGTGGGAAATTGTGTGCTTTTTTTGCCTTGTGTCTGCGAATTCATTTCCTATGATCCCGCAGTGCCCAGGGACCCATAACAGCAGGATTTTATTTTTTTTTTAAATTTGTTTATTATTTTCCTAATGGTGGTGTAGAAATTTTGTTTTTTGGTGTTCCCGATCTCTTGTAAGGCTGAGAGGGAATCCGTGCATATTGCAAATTTCCCTCGAAGTTTACTGGCGTACATGCTGTTAGTATTGCCGATATTTCAGCAGTTTATACGGAGGAGTACTGAGGTAGAATGTAGTGTTCGATGACCTCGTTGTCTATTGTGACGCTGAATGAAACGCCGTCCTCAGATTTAGATCCATCTGTGTAGAGGAATTGTCTATTTGGTAGTGTTTTTTAGTTCATTGAATTTTAGCTGGTAGATGTTGGGTGTTGTGTTTTCTTTGTGTAGTGCGTGTAATGAAGTGTTTATGTTTGCGTTGCTGCTTAACCTGTGAGGGGTCTTTTCCTTTTTGCATGTTACCGGTGATTAAGATTTTTAAATTGTTCTATTGTGTTGTGTAGTGCCGACGGGAGTTTTGGAGTATTTTTTGGGTTTTTGATTTTGTAGTATATTTTTTCTATTGGAGAGTGTTTGGTGTGGATTATAGTTTTGAAATTTTTTTTCGTTGCAAATGTTGTTCTATGTCCTATTGGTAATATATTGGCTTCGTGGAGGAGATTGTTGATTGGGGTTGTACGGAATGCGTTGAAAGCAATTCTTATTGCTGATTGGTATATTGTTGTAAGCTTGCTTAGTGTGGTTTTGGGAGCATGGCCATATATGTGTAACCCGTAGTCGATTTTTGACATAATGATGGATTTGACCACGTATAAAATTGTGGTTGTGTTGCAGCAGAATTTTTTGCTAGAGAGACATTTGATTACGTCGAGTCTTTTGGCTAGTTCTAGAGTGAGGTTTTCTACATATTTGTTCCATTTGTAGTTTTTGGTTACTGTATTTAGGTATTTTGTAGGGTTACTGTATTTAGGGATATCCTTGCGGTATTCCGTTGTGTAGTGGTTTCGGATTGGAGTTCGATTTGTTTGCTAGGACTGTGATTTTTCTGTTAGTGAGGAAGTTTATTATTTAGTTTAGGATAGTTGGTCCTATTTTCCAGGTGTCAAAGCTCGTCGAAGATGCTGTGGATGCTTATTCTGTCAAAAGCTTTGGCGAAATCTAATGAGATGATCGAAATGTGGTTTTTTCTGGAAAGGCCTGTAATTATCTGATAATCTAGCAGAGCTAGAGGGTCAGAAACCGATTTTCCCTTTCTAAATCCCATTAGCCGTTTTGCTATTATCTTATCGATAACATTTGAAATGCAGGGGTTAAGCGAGATGGGTCGGTATGAGTTAATGTTGGTTTTGTCATTATTTGGTTTGAGTATGGGAATTACACTGCTTACTTTAAATTGCTGGGGGATATTTGATCGGAGGATGTTGTTGAAGAGACTAAGAAGTCTAATTTTTAGATTAGTGGGTAAGTATCCCCATATCACCCCACGCTGTATCTATCGAAGTATCTATCGAAACTATTCCTGGTATCGATCAGATGTCTCTATGCGTGGCAAATAAGATTCGCTGCTTCCGTAAAGCTGACTTTCAGAAACTTAATAGCCTTATCGATACTTAGGATTGGTCCGATATTCTGGCATGCACTGATCTAAACGTCACTTTAGAAAAATTTTACTGTACTTTAAATAAATTTCTTTGACTCCTGTGTGCCATGGAAATATCCGTCCGCTTCAACAAATCCTCCTTGGTATACAAGGTGCCTCACTAACCTAAAAAAATATTAAAAATAGGCTCTTACTAAAATATAAAAAAACCTGAAGTAGTGTTGATTTTTCAAGATACCTACTTGCTCGGTCGAATTTTACCGTGTGTATTAACCCACGAATTACTCCCTGTAATATGAATATGTATATGGCTGGTTTCTGTAAACTTTATACATAATTTATTTTCGGACCGGCGATGTTGGTCCATCGGCCGCACGTCTTAAACTTCTAGCACATAATTTAAACAGCAGAAGAGTCAATCGTTGACGTCGGCGCTGACGTCGTTGCTACCGCTGTCGCTCTCGCTCTTCGCTGCCGGTTCCCACATCCCTCCTTTTTTTATCAGCTTTAATTTCACTCCTTGGTCCAAGCTTGGTAGCTTCATCCCGGCTGTCTGTGCTGGCTGGTGTTCCGTTTGTTCTGTGTTTGTCAAATCTTCTGGTGGAGTCACATGTACCTGTGGAAAAGAATCAGGATCGGAGATACTGTCCGACGGGCTCCTTATTGGTATCTTCTTTAAGTGGCTAATATTCCGGGTTACAGCTATGTTTCCTTTTCTCTCTATGACATCGTATTCTGTAGGGTCGAAGTATGGTGTTAGCTTATGTGGAAACACAACATTTTTTATTAGGACCTTGTCACCAACTCCTATATCAATTTCCTTCGCCCCTCTCTTTTTATCAGCTGATTCTTTCCCCTTCTGTTTTGCAATGCAGTCTTGGTCTCGTTCTGCTGAGTCTAATACTTCCGCGCCCAAATCCTGAATCCCTGGCACCTTATCACGGATCAGCCTGTTAAACATCAACTGCGTAGGAGCTGTACCTGTGCTACTATGTGGGGTTACATTGTACATGAACACAAATTTTTTTATCTCCTTTTTATAGTTATTTTTGTGTTGATATGCGATCTTTAATCGCTTTACTAGCGATCTTTTTATATTTTCAACCTCACCATTTGCCTGAGGCCAGTAAGGCGGAGTTCTAATCTGCTCTATGCCACAAACCTTGCAATATTCTTTAATCTCACTACTGATGTACTGCCGTCCAAGTCTGCAGAAAATTTCTTTCATTACATCGATAATGGTCGTTGATGTTATCGAACGCAAGAACTTAAACTCCAAGTATAGCGAGTAATAATCAATGAAAACGAGTACGAATTCGCCATTTGGCAAAGGACCCAACAAATCGGAAGCCACGCATATCCAAGGACCCGTTGGATACGGTGTTCTACTCATTGCTTGCGAGACCAGAAGGCAATCTCTGCAGGACTTTACAAACTTTTCAGCCGCACGATCTATGCCAGGCCACCAAACCTTGGAGCGTAGCCGACGCTTCATTGCGGATTCGCCTGGATGGCCTTCATGGGCTAGCTCTAGCACCTCTTCCTGCAGAGAAGTCGGGATGATTAAACGGTTTCCTCTCAATAGGATGTTCCCGATTGTGGAAAGCTCGAATCGGAACGGGTAGAGGTTATTTGATGTGGCGGAAGTCCATGAATCATCTTGCAAACAAGTAATGGCATCCACAATTTCTTCATCAAGGATGCTTTTCTCTGCTATTTCCGGTATGCTCATCGACTTAGGAATTGAGCCCTCCAGTATACGAAAAATGCTATATTCGGCTCTTGACTCGAAATCCTTTGTCGATGATATATTACACAGACGAGACAAAGTGTCTGAGAGGTTTTCCTTCCCAGCTTTATAAATAACCTTGAATTTATAAATCTGTAGTCGCAGAAGCCACCTTTCGATGCGAGCTGGTAGTTTTGACGATGGCTTAAATATTGTTTCGAGTGGCTTGTGGTCGGTAACCAATTCAAACTCTATACCGGCTAAGTAGTAATAAAATTTTTTTACCGCCCATACCAGTGCCAAGCTTTCTTTTTCGGTTTGTGAGTACCGCTTCTCCACATCTGACAAACTTCGGCTGGCAAAAGAAATGATCTGGGGTTCGCCTCGTTCCGTGAATTGTAGCAGTAATGCTCTCAGCGCCACCGGGCTTGCATCAGCAATGAGACGTGTTCGATGTTTTACATTGAAGTATGAAAGTCTGGGTATTTCAGCCAGGCGAGTTTTCAAATTGTTGAACGCTTCTTTCTTTTTGGGGCCCCAGAAAAATTTGGTGTTTTTTCCTAACAATTTCCTTAACGGTTCTGTGCGATCGGCAAGATCTGGAATAAACTTCCTGACGTAAGTGACCAGTCCTAGGAAGCTTCTCGTCTCCTCCTTATTTCTCGGGTCTCGGAATGAAGTGATGACATCTATTTGTTCGGGATCAACACTGATTATCTTTTCGGATAGAATATGGCCTAGAAATTTTAAACGGTGTATTTTCCAAACACATTTTGAGTCATTCAGTACCACATTATTGTTCTTAAATATTTCCCGGACTTTCCTGACCGTCTCGTCATGCTTGATATAATTAAGAACGTTGGGGCATGGTGCCAATAACTCTTTAAGCCGTCGTTGGCATATCTCGTGGGCTGAATTTATCCCAAACTTTAATCGTTTGTAGCGGAACAAACCCCTTGGGGTTATAAATGTGGTTATCTGCCGGCTTGCCTCATCCAATTCTAATTGATGATATGCATCTTTCAAGTCGAGCTGCGAAAAGTATGTAGCATCCTTTAACTTTGTCATAAATGAGTCAAAGGCACAACCGGATATCGCCGTTTTCTTTAAAAGCTATTACGATAGGCGAGATCAAAGGGCTGTGACCGACCACTGGCACTATTATGTCACTGCTGTATGGGCCTAATGCTAGGGTCAATTAATAACTTGACTGTTACTCGTTTCCACTTGGGAAATAGAGTAATGCACTCAGCTCGGTTGACTTGTAATCTTAATGCTAAGATGTTCAACTTGATCGCTGTTTCTCGGCCCAGTACGATTGTTTCCCATTTTCAATAACATAAAATGAAGCAATGATCTCTTTATTTGAGCCTGTTGATATAGGAGCCTCGAATACACGAATTACATTAAGCAATTGGTTGGAAGCATAACCCCGAAATTGTCTCTCCGAGTTGGATCTGATGTTGAAGACTACTGCTTTGTTTGCTTCCATTGATAACCAATCAGCTTGGCTAATCAGATTGAAACGCGAGCCTGAGTCGATGATAAGGGGAACCAGCTGCCCTCCTATTGAACACTCTATCAGTTCACCATTTTCATCATCATCGCTGCAAATTCGGAAAAATCCTCCTTGGTCGGTTTCGTTCCGAAAGGAGCGCATTCATCTTGTACTTGCCGCACATCTATCCGTTACCGTTTAGGGCCTCCGTTGTTTGGCTGTGTGGACTGGCGTTTGAGATTCGTTTTGCACTTGCGGGCGAAATGCCCAAACCGCGAGCATTTGTTGCTTTTAACTTGTCGCGCCGGGCAGGTCAGGTTATCGTCAGAGTGACCCAGAGTGACCCATCAGAGTGGCACGTCATTCTGTACCCTTGCTCGGTTTCCGAAATGATATGTTAATTATTTTTTCTCTTTCTGCCTGAGAAATCATCGATTGTGATTGCTTAATAATTTTTTCCTCTACTCTACAAGTTTCGATCACTTCATTCAAGGTATGCTCTTTCCCAAGTAGCTTTCTCTTCAATTCCAGCGAAGTCCAGGAGTCCATGATTTTATCTTTTAAATAGATCTCTTCAATTTCGGCCTTAGTAGAGCCATAATCGCATTTCTGCATTTGGTGATGTAACCGGATTGTAAATTTTGGAAAACTCTCACCTTCCAAAGGCGAAAGATTCCTAAACATATGCCGCTCGAAGGTTGAGTTCAGTTTCGGTGAGAAATAATCATTTAGCTTTCCCACCAGCACCAGAAATACGTCGACTCTTTCATTCTTATCTGGGTCCACTAGTGAATCGGGTAAGGAGAAAGCAACCGTCTGCAATTGCACGCCTCCCAAGTGGAGCAATCTATTTCGTTTCCTGGTAGGAGTTTCAATCTCTTCAGCATCGATATATATTGATATATATTGATATATATTGATATATATTGATATATATTGATATATATTGATATATATTGATATATATTGATATATATTGATATATATTGATATATTGATATATATATATATTCAAATGCGCAAAACCATCTTTCGCACTCGTTTCGTAACAGTGATTTTTCGATGGTTTCACACAGGAAAGGTTTGATTATATTTTTACCCATTTTCCTTTTTCGGCGAATTCTGCAAGTGAAACGAAAACCAAAATTTCACTTATTAATTTTTTTCCCCCGGCAAACTGCCTCTGACTATGTCAGCTCATTACAAGGCTAACTGCTTCTGTACAAACAGATTATCTCTTTGTTCAATAGGGTTTTTTTTTCAACTTAGAACGTACTGTTGCCCAGTTAAGAATTTTAATATTTCATTTTTATACCCTTGCAGAGGGTATTATAATTTTGTCCAAAAGTGTGCCACGCAGTGAAGGAGACATCTCCGACCCTATAAAGTATATATATTCTTGATCAGGATCACCTCCTGAGTTGATATGAGCATGTCCGTCTGTCCGTCTGTCTGTCTTTCTACGCGAACTAGTCTCTCAGTTTTAAAGCTATCGTCTTGAAACTTTACACACAACCTTTTTTCCTTTGCACGCAGTATATAAGTCGGAACGGCCCGGATCGGCCGACTATATCCTATAGCTACCATATAACTGAATGATCGGAAATGGTATAACTTTGGTGTTTTTAGAGTTAGAGAGTTCAAATTTGACATGACATTTTTGGCAAATCATTACGACATGCCAAATTTCATAAGGATCGGCCGACTATATCTTATAGCTGCCATATAACTGAACGATCGGAAATGACCCAACTTTCGTGTTTTTGAAGATAGAAAGCTGGAACTTGGTACAGATTATATTTTTGGTCAGTTGATCCAACCTACGAAATTTCATTAGGATCGGCCGACTATATCCTATAGCTGTCATATAACTGAACGATCGGAAATGGTTTTTGGAAGAAATACCAACTTTGGTATTGTTAAAGATAGAAGTTTGGGACTTGTTTTAAATTTTGTATTATAATAAATTGGGTTATACTATCATATTCTCATAAGGATCGGCCAACTATATCCGATGTGTGCGATATATATCCGGTTTTAACTGCAAGGGTATATCAACTTCGGCTCCGCCCGAAGTTAGCTTTGCTTTCTTGTTTTTTATTATTTCAACTGTTACACAGTCACTCTTTTATTTATGCTTGGTCTTTGTCTTTTCCCTTTTTTTTTTCTCTTGACTTGCAACCAACTGTTACTAAGTCATGCTCTTGAATTAGGCTTATGATATTTTGAATTGTGATCAGTAACGCTCTCTTCATTAGATTTTTGTCTTCCGCTCACTATCATGATTTCTTATATTGGAAGTGGTACGGTACGATAAGAGCAGAAGAACAAGTAGAACACAAGAGAGAGAAAGAAAGAAAAAAAACGACACATGCATTTGTACCAAGTACCGCAATATCATAAAATTACGTCTTGCAAATATACATGTGGTTTAGTTTAAATATTGGTTAATTCTTGTTTTTCTTTTTGTAGTTTTACCTCGCCGCCAATGTATTAACCCACGAATTACTCCCTGTAATATGAATATGTATATGGCTGGTTTCTGTAAACTTTATACATAATTTATTTTCGGACCGGCGATGTTGGTCCATCGGCCGCACGTCTTAAACTCCTAGCACATAATTTAAACAGCAGAAGAGTCAATCGTTGACGTCGGCGCTGACGTCGTTGCTACCGCTGTCACTCTCGCTCTTCGCTGCCGGTTCCCACATCCCTCCTTTTTTTATCAGCTTTAATTTCACTCCATGGTCCAAGCTTGGTAGCTTCATCACGGCTGTCTGTGCTGGCTGGTGTTCCGTTTGATTTTTCATAATTTCTTAATGAAATTGGTCTCGTTTTATTCAGATTAACGAGACAGTAATGATATGTATAAAAAATGATATCATTTCTTAGAAATTGTACCGAAAAAATGGCGTCAAAGTCTGAGAAACAAGACAAAAATTCAAAAATGTCAGTTTCTTGCGTAAAAATTGTATCCTTTTTGTTGAAATAAATTAAAGATCTATTTTTTTTTCAAAAGCTACAACATTAAACTATTAAAAAACGTTTAAAATTTGGTCTCTTCAAAAGTTCCAAATCACTGTCGCACTGTGTAATCTATAATAATCTTCAAATTCTGCAAATTTTTCCATCCGTCTCCGTTTTTTGTTCTGCCCATATTCCTCGCCGTTTTCGGCCTCTCCGTTATCCATTCGCTTGCCAATGGTCGAGGCATATGTGCATCCATATTCATACATACTCACATACATATTTTTTTGGTGCAATTAATCCGCGAAAAATTCGCAAGTGAACAGTGTAATTGTGTGGTGACAAAAAGAAGGCATAATTAATATTGGCCAGTCGGTGTGAATTAGTTCCGGTATTTCCTAATATTCACCGAAGAGTCCGCCGCTGTCGTACTATTTGTTTTTTATCTTCCGCAATCAGTGTCATTTTTTACACCACATAACTTTTCTGTTCCCCCAATTATACAGTCCACTTACCGACGTTCCACTGTGCCATCATATGCCTCACATGCCCTTACATATATCCGTACTTGCGTGCATGTCCATATATTTCCAAATATTTTCTGCCTCCAATTTCAGGAAATATATAACCGATAAAATTTAAAATATACAGTAAACTTATCGACGTTCCACTGTGCCATCATATGCCCCACAGGCCCTTGCCCTACTTGCATGCATGTGCATATATTTCCAAATATTTTCTGCCTCCAATTTCAGGAAATATATAGCCGATAAAATTTAAAAAAAACTTAAAATTTAAACTTTCTAAAACCAATAATTATAAACCGCAAATTCACTACAAATCCGTGATTGTGTCGCTTAAATTCTCGACCTAGCCGTGTTGAGTTTTTCGGTTCTGTTTTTTTTCCTTTGAGGTACGTACAGGGTGCCGACGGCATAACCGGCTGCGTAACAAAAAAAATAAAAAAAAAAAAATAATTAATTATAAATTTATGTATTTATAATTATAACTACTAAAATTTATTTAATTCTTATTTTCCGTTCGAGCAAAGGGCCATGTTTTTTAATTCACCTTTCCGGCCACTCAATAATTAAAGTCAAAAATTTAATTATCGAAAAATTTTAATAAATTAATTTAATTATCCACCTTCTGTCCGAATTTTAATTCCACCTTCCCGGCTTCGTGTTAATTAACCTCAATTGATTAAAAATTAAGATTTTCAACTTCTGGCTCCATCATAATTAAGTCCGACAATTAGCCAAAAATTAATTATTTATTTTTTGTGTGTTAAACTCAAGCCAAAGTTAAGTCCACCTTCCGGCTCCGCAAATTCGAAACTAGTTAAGAATTTAATATCTCAGTATATATTCAATTCAGTACGAACCACACAAGTCGAAATATACATACATATATAGACCGTCATCATTTTTTTCCGAACGAGCACGAATTTTCCGGTACTTGTCCATTTCCCGTCCCTCTAACGCTGCTTTTACTCCGCATCAGGCAACATCCGCCTAGAATCTCAACAAACCTCTTCCCCTTTGGGTTCCTGAAATTTTGGTTTCCACATTCGAATCGTGCCGCATACAACGTTCCTTTCGACATCGGCGCTACTAATTCCCACTTCTGCCTTGTAATCGCATTTCATCCGCGATCTCACCGTTCCCATCACATTAGTGTGACCGGACAACGCTTCGTACGAGGCACCTATTGCGCAAGTCAGTCGACAAGCGCTGACCAGCGAATTGGATTCTGAGATGCCCACGGGAGACGACAAAAAGCCGCGTCCGATCCCAACCATCCGTTCGGACAGATCTCAATCCGCATCTCTGCGGACGCCTCTGTTGAAGCCTAAGGCGACTAGTGCCATTCCAAGGGCAAAGAGTGACGAATACAATCCCCGGTCCATCACAGAGGCAGACTCGCTCCGTTGCGAAAATGGCTCCAAGTCTGTCGAAGTGGCGCTGAAAAAGTTCATCGCCACAACAGATCGAATTAGCCAATTTGTGGCCAACATAAATACTCCGGGCGCCAGAGAAACGGAAGTAGGCTCCCTATACATCTGCGAAGTCCATCGGGAACAAATTCGGGCACTGTGGGAGAAGGTGGAGAAAAGCTATGAGAGCTGCTCCGATTTACTAGCCGTGTCAGACAACCATGCAGCCACCTCGATAGTGCTGGAATCGAAGTACAGCTACTGTTACTCCGGCTATTCGAGGTGTATTGCCTAGCTTCGAGAGAAAATCGCTTCCCAATCCACTCAGGCTTCCGTCAATGTACACACGCCCCGTCTACAGGCTGCCGGTTACCTCCAGTGGATACCGAAGTCTTTGCGAGTGATTATGTTCGGTGGCCCACCTTCAGAGACTTGTTTACGGCCATTTACATCCAAAAATTCGCGGCTCACCCCGGTAGAGAAGTTGTTTCACTTACTGTCTAAAATAAGTGGTGACGCCCACGCCATTGTTTTTAAGGCTCCGCTTACCCATGAGGGGTTTGTCGCCGCTTGGCAAAGCCTCACAGGCCGCTTTGAGAACCGGCGGCTATTGGTCAACAGCCAGTTGAAGATCCTTTTCAACATCCAGGCTATTTCTCAAGAGTCCGGGGTCGCGCTGAAGGAGCTTCAAGTCACCATTCAGAGTTGTCTGACAGCCCTATAAATGTCCTCCATCAATGTTGAGGCTTGGGACTGCCTCCTGGTATTTATGATTTCGTCGAAGCTCCCCAAAGTCACACTTTCTATGTGGGAGCAATCCGTGCATAATAAGGCCGAAATTCCAACATGGAAGGAATTGGACAACTTCCTGACAGAGCGCCACTCTGGAGGCAATCGACGACGTCAGGCCTAGTGGCTCCGGGCAACTTCCGCCAAGGTCGGGAATTCCTACTGCCCCTGCTCGGAGGCTCAATTCATACGAGACTCGAGTGGTTCCGGGCCCCAAGCGTTGCGATCTCTGTTCGAGGGAGAACCACCCCATTCGCTTATGTCCGCGGTTCCTGGAAATGGACGTAAATGGGCGCTCAGACTACATTAAGAGGAAGCAGTTATGTTTGAACTGTTTTGCCCGAGGGCACCAGAGACTGCACGAGCGCCCATACCTGCTTCACATGTCACAGCCGACACCACACCCTCCTGCACCGCGGCAAACCGTTCACCACCGCTCCAAGTCCGCCTACGCCGCCTACCGCTCCAAGTCCGCCTACGCCAGCAAACGGCTAAGAGGATCAGTCCTACTGGGCACGGCCCTTATCAACGTGTGCCATTTGGAGTGCACCGTCCAGGCACGAGCCAGTGGGGACTCAGGGTCCGCAGCGACTTTCATAACGGAACGACTGTTCAACGTTGTCAAGTTTCCCTTAAAGACGATTCACGCACAAGTTTCCGGCCTTAATCAGACCATTTCCGCGCAGTCAACTAAATTTTGCCATTTCTTTATTCGGTCGCCGTCTAGACCCGGGCTACAATTAGAGACTGCGGCTTACGTTCTTCCGCAGTTGGCAGAAAATCTGCCATCATATCCGATTTCGCGAGATCTTCTCAAGGGGCTGCCCAACATTCCCCTGGCAGACCCCAACTTCTTTGAGAGCTCCCAGGTCGATGTGTTAGTAGGAGCTGACATTCTTCCGTCCATTCTCCTCGGTAATTCCAAGGCTATCATCTGCGCGTCGCTTCTCGGACAGGAGACCATTTTTGGATGGGTTCTGCAAGGGCCATTATCTCCAGCCAACCCCAGCAACGTGTCTGTTTTTTCCACACGCGTTGCCCGCAGCCTCGGTGACTCACTGGATCAGGGAGATGTGCCCACACAGATCAGTTCGGAATCGGATTCACGTTGCGAGCACAATTCTGTCTCGTATCCTTGTTCAATTTACGCATCGCATCACGCTGCACGGGGGCCATCAGCTGATGATCCGTCTGATCCGGGCCAATTCTGATCCGCGCGCCACGCGCGTTATGAGCCACGCCCCCAGTCACTAGAGAGCAGATGTACTCGAGGTATATAATCCTAACGATGCCGAGTCTGCAATGGGATCCATTCATTGAAGAAGTGTCGGCGCTTTCTACGCCTTAGCGCCGAGAAGCGGCTCCGAGCGGTTCTCGTGAACCGGTATTGCTCGAGCTGCCTGGCCCACGAGCACTCCGACGGATCGTGTCGGCGTGGGGACGGCTGTAAGTCGTGTGGTCAGGATCACCACTCGCTGCTGCACCTCGTGGAGAAACCGTGGGCTCGGCGCAAGGCATGTCAAGAGGAGCAACGGTTACGGCGCGCGGGAGACAGTACACAGAGTGTCTCAGCTGACGCTCGGCCGACGTCCGCCACCTCCCTGTGCGGGTTGGGTACTTCTCGGCCTTCGTCTGCCACGATCCACGGCCACGGACTTCCTGGCGCTCGTCGGCAACTCCTCGGCATTCTTATGCCACTGGCCGGCAGTCGTCAAGCGCCCCACTGCTTTCGTCCGCCACTTTCCGGCACTCACAAGGCGATCCACGGCCACCGACTTCCCGGCGCTCGTCGGCTACTCCTCGGCATTCTTCCGCCACTGGCTGACAGTCGTCAAGCGCTCCACCGCTCGTCCACCCGCGTCATCCGCGCCTAGAAAATTTTCCGGCTCTCGTCGAGGGCCCCCGCAGGACGTGGCCGCTGCGTTCACCCTATCAGCCGTAACGACGAGGGATTTGTTACAACCCGAGTGATTTCAAGGGGGGCGGGATGTTTATGTGAGGGGCCGTTTGGCCGCCGCTCAGCTAAACGTAATAGCGCATCCGCGCTGAAGAGCGCACCCGCGCTGAAGAGCTCATCCGCTCTCCCCTTTATGCACTCTCGCTCTCTCGTCGGCCGTCATCGATCGTCCGTTTTATCGTACTAGTTAAGTTAATCTCTTGTAAGCAGCGCATAAAGCTGAACGCGTATAACCCGAAGACGCCCCCGAATTTTTTATTTTCATCTCCATTTTCAACTCCTGGAATCTTTTGCGGCAGCAACGCCCCCCTACAACACAAATTAATGATCTCGGCGTCCTATTAGACATTAAACTTAAATTTGGCGACCTTATTTCCTTAATGGTTAATAAGGCTAAAGGAGTCCTTGGTTTTATTAAAAGGTGGTCAAAAGAATTTAATGACCCCTATATAACCAAAACTATTCATTTATATAACCAAAATAACTATTCATTTCTTCGGTCCGTCCTATACTGGAGTACGGTTCATGTGTCTGGAGTCCCGATATGGAGTACATAAGGACCGCATAGAATCCGTACATAAGAACTTTTTAATATTTGCACTTAGAGGTCTATACTGGGATGCAAATCTTCAGCTTCCATCCTACAGTAGCAGATTTTTAATTATAAACTTACCTATCTTAACAAATCGTAGGACAATGCTCGGTGTAGTTTTTCTGCATAACCTTATTAACGGGGATGTAGATAGCCAGCATTTACTAACAAGTTTAAAATTTAACATTCCTAATAGAAGGACTCGAAACTTTAGTCCTCTGTTCCTTAGCCATTGTAGTTTGACATATGCACTGCATGACCCTTTTAGGGTATTATGTTCGAACTACAATGGTCTTTAATCTATAACATCTCTTTCCTGTCCCTCTAATTTAAAATATAGAATTTTAAATTTCCTTACTAACTCCTCTTAGCTTAACAAATTTCAAATAGCTTAATATGTACCAACAAATCGTTTTTCGAGCGCCCCTCAGTCGTCTGGGCCTCTAAGCTTTATGATGAATACAGGAATGCTAGCTGATGCTCTTATTGATGCACAAGCCATTTCCAAATTCTGAAAGACCGCGGAAAAAAAAAAAAAAAAACAAGAAAGGAAAGCTAACTTCGGGCGGAGCCGAAGTTTATATACCCTTGCAGTTAAAACCGGATATATATCGCAAACATCGGATATAGTTGGCCGATCCTTATGGGAATAGGAATATATACTCCAATTTATTACAATACAAAATCTAAAAAAAGTCCCAAGCTTCTATCTTCAAAAATACGAAAGTTGATATTTCTATTAAATACCATTTCCGATCGTTCAGTTATATGGCAGCTATAGGATATAGTCGGCCGATCCTAATGAAATTTGGTAGGTTGGATCAACTGACCAAAAATAGAGTCTGTACTAAATTCCAGCTTTCTATCTTCAAAAACACGAAAGTTGGGTCATTTCCGATCGTTCAGTTATATGACAGCTATAGGATATAGTCGGCCGATCCTTATGAAATTTGGCATGTCGTATTATTTTGCCAAAAATAGCTCTCACCTAAAATTTAAACTCTCTAACTCTAAAAATACCAAAGTTATACCATTTCCGATCAATCAGTTATATGGCAGCTATAGGATATAGTCGGCCGATCCGGGCCGTTCCGACTTATATACTGCGTGCAAAGGAAAGAAGGGTGTGTGCAAAGTTTCAAGACGATAGCTTTAAAACTGAGAGACTAGTTTGCGTAGAAACAGACAGACGGACAGACGGACAGACGGACAGACGGACATGCTCATATCAACTCAGGAGGTGATCCTGATCAAGAATATATATACTTTATAGGGTCGGAGATGTCTCCTTCACTGCGTTGCACACTTTTGGACAAAATTATAATACCCTCTGCAAGGGTATAAAAAGTACTTCAGCATTGGATAGCTTATGCGGTCTCTGCCAGGAGTTTTTCCCTTGAGTTGGTTGAGTGCAGCCTGTAGTTCTATAAGCGTTATTTCTTTTTCGATCTCAAGTGCTATGGGTGATGGAATGTGTGTGTAAGTGGTTGGGTTAGTTTTTCGTTGAATTAAATTTTCGTGGAAGTTGCTGTCGAGTGATACATTTGACCAGCGTGTGCAGAGGGTGTTGGCTATTTCGTTATTGTTTAGAATGCTTTTTGTGTCAATGGGATTAGTAAGGCAGTGGATGTTGTGTCTGGTTTTCAGGCCGCAGATACGGTTGATATTGAACCATATTTCTCTGATTTGCGCAGTGAAGTTTTCTATGGATTTTTTTGTTCTAATTTTTATTTCCCGTTTGAGTATAGCGTTGGCTTTTTTGTAAATTAGTATGTTTGTGGTGTCAATGTATCTGTTTAGATTTGTCCAAGCAATTTGTTTTTCATTTTGTAGTTTTTGGGAAGTTTGGTCCCACCATGGTACGTTCCTCTTTTTGTTAGAAGGGTGTGATTGGGGAATTCGTTGGCAGATTGGATTATTAATTTGGTTATATTGGTGGTTTCTTTGCTTTTATTAGCGCTGGGGGGTTTTTCGGCGGATAGTTTATCTGCGATTTCCTGGAAGAGTGGCCAGTTTGCCTTTTTTAGATTAAATCTTGGTCTTTCAGTGGGGTTGTTTACTCTATGTTCGTCAAACATTTCGATGTGGATTGGATAATTGTCGCTGCCTGATAGGGAGGTATCCGTATACAATTTGGAGCTCAGATTATGCAATTGAGAGATCTATGTGCGTGAATGTGTGGTGGGTGGTGAAGTGGGTGGCTGAGCCATTGTATAGAGTTGTGAGCGAAGATTGATTGATGTATTCAAATAAGGTTTTACCTGTTTTATTGTTGGTTGGTGAGCCCCAGCTTCTGTGCCAGCTATTAAAGTCGCCAGTAATAAGCAGGGGAGGTCTTAAATTGTCGTATATGTTTCTTAGGTTTTGTATTGTGTAGTTTTTGTTGGGTGGTATGTATGAAGATACTATCGTGAATTTAGTTTTGGACTTAATTGATTGAGTCTAAGTAAACCCAAAACTGTTGGTGGAAGTGTTTTCGTGATATAGCGTATAGTTAATCAGTATAGGTATATTTTTTGTGCAGTGTAGGTGTGTGTTAGTCTTGGTGTTGAGTTTCTCTTTGGATTTTAAGGGGGTTCCTATTATATTTGGTTTAACTGAGAATATTTTAAGTTTAAGGTCATCGAAGAGTTCAGATCGCGTTGTGTATTTTGAAGAGGTCGTGTCCATGGGTTCATCGAGTAGGTCGTCGTAGGTGGTGCATTGTCTCCTAGAGGAGGCTGGTGTGGTTGGGGCTAATGAGGATGAAGATGTTGATTTAGATGTTAAGGTTGATGGTTGTGGTGTAGATGATGTTGATGATTGTGGTGTAGGAGTAGATGTTTGTGTTGGAGCTAGTCGTTTTAATATTGCTGCGGATGTTGATGGTGTACTGGATGGTGGAAGCGCTGCTTTCTGGGCGTAGGAGTTCAGAGGGTGAATGTGTCGTGTGTTATATATTATTCGTGCTGTCTTGTGGTCTACTTTTTCAAGTGTTTTGATGGCAGTTATTTTTTTTGTTTTATTAAAGAGGGGCAGGATTTATCCATTTCATTGTGGTGTTTTGTTTCGTCGTCTTCGTATTTGCAGTTTATGCAGATTTGGGTGTTGGTGCAAGTTTCATTGTTTTGAATGTGTTCTTTATCGGCGCAATTGGAGCATACTTTGGGGCTTTTGCATGTGGTTTTTTTTGAATTTATTTTCTACGCAGCCGGGTATGCACTCGGCACCCTGTACGTAGTTCACCCCAAAGGGAAAAAAACAGCACCAAAGAAAAGCACAACACGGATACTGCGGCGGCAAGGTTGAGAATTTAAGCGGCACAATCACGGATTTATAGGGGAATGGCGGTTTACAATTGTTGGTTGTCGGGTCAAGCAGCAGCACGGCGTTTAATGTTTATGTTTAAATAATGTTTAAATAATGTTTAAATAATGTTTATGTAATGTTTAGTGTAATGTTTATTTATTAGGCTTAAGTTTGTACAAAGGCTTTGTTGATCGCAAGTCGACTCTTTCTCGGCCGCTCGACTCAACAAGCTTTCTATAGAGAGTTTCAGCTCGCAGTGTCTAGGTCGGGCCGCCCTCTCCATTATTCGAGAGCTTTAGCTTCGCAGTGACCAGTCGGGCCGCCCTCTCTGTATTTACTTGAGTCCCTGCATGCACCATAGCCGGTCTATCTGCGGATCATCCGGCTTGATCTGCATGCAGGAATAAACATTTTTTATAACGTTCAAAAGAAACAAATTCGTCTTTTTATTTACGGCATTGAAAACGCTCAATGACCAAACATTGGTTTTAAGAAAATTTTATTTTTTTTAAATTTTATCAGTTATATATTTGGCGGCGGACTGTTCAGGGAACTTGGCAATTTCACTGTTCACTTGTGGATTTTTTTCTTTGCGGATTAATTGCTCCAAAAAAATAAAATATGTATGTGTGTATGTATGTATTTGGATGCGCATATGCCTCGACTGTTGGCAAGTGAATGGATAACGGAGAGGCCGAAAACGGCGAGGAATATGGGCAGCACACAAGACGGAGACGGATGGAAAAATTTGCAGAATTTGAAGACGAAGAAGAGTAGAAAATCGCTAACTGCCATTGTGTCGGAAAACTCGGACTTGGAGTTGACACGGAGGGAAAAACAATCTTGCAGCAGTGTGAACGAAATTTAATGTTCGGACCACTGTTGAAGACCGGCAGAGAGACGGAGACGGAAAAATCTACTTATCTTTTGGCGGAACAATGCCGAGAACTGTTGGTAGAAGAAAATCCAGGAATGATCCGGCTCGAAGGACCAAAATGTTGTAGGGGGGCGTTGCTGCCGCAAAAGGTTCCAGAAGTAGTAAAAAAAAGAAAGAAGTCGGGGGCGTCGTGGTTGAATTCAAAAACGCGTTCAGTTTTTTCCGCTGCTTACCAGAGATAAAAACTTATCTTAGAAATAAATGCTTAACGTAAATATAAGCCAGAGTGGACGATCGACGACGGCCGACGAGAGAGAGAGAATGCATAGAGGGGCGAGCGCGGATGCGCTACAATTTCCAGCATACCCCAAAAAAAAATTCGCTATTCACTCAAGCCGCTTTCTAGTGATATTACCAACCTGATAAGGAATCGAAATCATTACACGCGGAAATGGCAAAGGTTCAGACATCATATCGACCTACCAATGTTTAAGTTACAAAACTTTTTGATCACAAAAGAGATGTTCAACCTATAAAAAAAAGGGTTGGAACACCACACTGTCATCCTTAGACAGGGCTCTTCTCCCTTTTGGAAACTAACAAAAGAAACGCATAGTAATGCCCACCCTTGTGGAAAATGCTACTTGATATAACACTCCGAATGAAAAAGCAGAAGTATTGGCTCTATCGCAACCACTCTTTACCCGCTGATCTTAATGACCCATTACCCACTTCCACTGTAAACAGCTCTATCCATGCCCTTCCTAATATGGAATAAAATCTCTAAAAATTAAAAAAGCGCCTGGTGGCAATGGAATAGACAACCTATGTCTTAGGCACCTACCTCGCAAAGGTATAAGCTTTCTTACAGTTCTGTTATAAAAATGTCTATAACTCTTGGCTCGGGACATCCGTTTTTTTTTTAATTTTAAAACTATTTATATTATATTTTTATTCTTTTAATGTGGTTTTAAAATCACCTTAACGTCGTCTCAGTTCTTAGTGGAACCCGCTGTAAAAATCTCTATAAGTGCGGGTTCTACGGCATTTTAACAGGCCGCGTCGTGGAAGCCGCTCTCAAATGTTTTCACTTTTACAGCGGGTTCCACGACGGAAAAAATGAAAACATTTGAGAGCGGGTTCCGTGACGCGGCCTGCCAAAATGCCATAGAACCCGCAGATGAGAGAGGGAAAGAGAGAATTCTATTTGTAGATCGTAATATCTTTGGAACGATGAAAGTTTGAAACGTTCAAATCGAACCAATATGAGAGCAAAGACCTCAGAAATATCTTCTTTTATACTTACTCTTCAGCTCTGTTTTGGGTATGGATTCTAGCGCTTACTTTAAAACCAATTTAAAGTATCGTTAAATCAACTTGAAGGGGAGCCCCAGATGGAAAGTGCGCGCTCCTTATTCTTGAGGTCCTGGGTTCGATTTCAATAGTGGGCGTTTATCTTAATTTTTAGAAAGTTTTAGTTTTCTGATTATTTTTATATTTACTTTTAATTTTTTATTTTTTTTTTCACTTTTCATATTCACTTTATTATTATTATTTTAAATTGCATTCTTTTACAATATTTGTAAAAATAAGTGACGGACGTGTCGGATGACAAAATGCCGGACGGACTCCCTTGAAATTTTATTAGCCGGGCATAAT
Organism: Drosophila bipectinata; assembly: GCF_030179905.1. Classification (NCBI taxonomy): domain Eukaryota; kingdom Metazoa; phylum Arthropoda; class Insecta; order Diptera; family Drosophilidae; genus Drosophila; species Drosophila bipectinata. The sequence goes on along the minus strand of NC_091740.1, from coordinate 11,809,950 downwards.
GAAAAATTAAACAATTTTACTATTATTAAATTTAAAAAAAAATATAACAATTAAAGAAAAATAAAAAAAAATAATAATTATAAAAGAAAGAAAAAGTTCAAAGTCCTTACGAGGATTTTTTTTTTTTTTTTTTTAACGTTGCTTTTATTTCTTGAATCTTCTCTTTGCGAGACTAACAAGAGGTGTATCAAATCTTATATTTTTAACTTAACTAACAGTCATATTGACTGATACGGAGTTAGACGGCCCTAAAAATGGATTGCTGGGTTGGGAGGTCGTTGCGTCTAAGGCGGGATACGCTAGAAACCCGAGTCAATCCCCGAGCGAGAAAATTTGGGTGCGAAGACAGTTTTTCTTTGTATGACTCTTTTTGCTTCTGTATTTCGTCTTTCACTGCGAGGATGCCCAGATCCCGGTGGATGTTTTCGTTGCGAACATACCAAGGTGCCCCTGTGATAGTTCTCAAGATTTTTGATTGTGCGCGCTGTATGATGTCTATGTTGCTGCTGCTCGCGTTCCCCCACAGCTGGGAGCAATACGTCCAGATTGGCTTTAGGACTGAATTGTACAGTAGTAACTTGTAGTCCAGGCACAGTGGCGATCGTGAGTTTATGATCCAGTGGAGGCTGCTGGATTTCAGTTTTAGGTGCATCTTTTTGCATTCGTTATGTTTACGCCAGGTAAGCTTGAGCGATCTGTATACCGTTTAGTAAAACTCCAGGGCACTCGAGCTTTTTTCCCTAATATAGATTGGAGGGGGCTTGGGTTTTTTTGCGGTGTCTTGGGCTGGTTGGTTTTCCTCAGCCTCCGCCAGTAGGGCAAATCTGTTTCTAGTGGATCTGCCTGGTTCTTTATCGATATTCAGGACACGGTTAATTTTTGTTTTATTGCCTGCCGGATTACTCTGTGGGCTAAGCTTGCGCTTAAGTTGGATGTAGCGATCCATTCCAGTCTGTGTGGCCGTTGCCGCTTTGGCACTTTCCGAGGTTGTTGTTTTTGTACTCGCTGTAGTCGTTGACGTCGCGGTACTTTGAGTTGCAGAGGTTTTCGCTGTTGTTGCAGAAGTTGTAGCGCTGCTAGTTGTTGGTGCGAAATTTGTTTCCCATATTGGAGGGGGGATTTAACACTGCGAACTCCATGACGCGGGAGTCGGAGTGGGCAGAGCGGGTGAGCAAGACCGTGCCCTTTGGGTTTCAGCGGTCAGTAAAGCCGGGTTGCTTATAATCGCCGATTTTTCCACTTCGGTATCGCGGGTTGAAAAGTAAGAGTAGAAGCCGTTTCATTGGTTCACTGAACTTCTACCCTCGTTCTTTTGATCGTTGCTCAATGAGCTCATTGCGTGGCTCTTATTTTTTTTTGAACAATGCACTAGTTTTGGTTTAGCACATCACTACTGTTATAAAACTGCATCACAACTGCTTGTCTGTCGCTTTTAGTAAATTGTAGTTCAGCGTCTTTTCGCTTATATTGGGTTACCCCAGTTTTTTGATTAGCTGTATTATGGTGCAGTTTTCCCGGAGCTCGGACAAAGCACGTCCGCTCAGTTAGGTAGTTCTTTTATTTATGAACACAGTTGAGGATTTGAACACAAAAAAATTATACATATAGTAACTACTCTATGCATTACGCTACCACCCTGTCTCGATCTGTAGCGATTAAAAATAATATTTGTTCTACTAACTTCCAAATCGGCGCATTGAAAACAGAAACGAGAAATTGAAATTGAAATTTGGAAGCCAAAACATTTTTACGACGTCGTGCGAGCAGTCACACATACATGCAAAGGCTCACATTTTTGTTGACGGATAAATGTAAAGAGTTCTAAAAATAGAATCATATGCATGTGCGTTCTCCCCTCACCAACAAGCTCGATGAAAAAAGTTGACCGTTTTGGGCCCTGATGTCCCATCCATGGGAATCTTTGGTTGAACTATAATGGCTAACGAATAGAGGGCTAATGTTTATAGTCCTTCTATTAGGAATCTTAAAATTATAAATACTGGCTATCTATGTATGTACATCCCCATCCCCAAATCTACACCCAGAATTGTCCTACGATTAGTTAAGCTTGGTAAGTTTATTAGTAGGTGTCTACTACTATAAGATGGAAGATAAAGTTTTAAATCCCAGTTAAGACCTCTTTGTGAAAATGTTAAGAAATTCTTCTGTACGATTTTTATGCGATCCAAATATACTCCATATTAGGAACTCCAAACACATGAACCGTACTTCATATCCGACGGACCAATGAAATGAATAAGCTTTTAGTAATGTAGGGATCGTTAAATTCTTTTGACGATCTTTTAATAAAACCAAGGACACCTTTAGCCTTATTAACCATTGTGGAAATATGGTCTAATAAAAATTAAAGTTTAGAGTCTAATAGGACACTGAGATCATGCAGATCGCGAGAACGATAAAAAGACATAAGCTTGTATTTTGATCAATTAAATACTAAATCATTTGCAAAACATAATTTTTGAACATTTTCAAGATCGGTTTGAAGATTGCATTGGGCAGAGATGGATTTGTATTGAAGACAAAGCTTACGTCATCAGCATATATAAGAACTAGAGAGCTCTTCAAAGCAGAGGGCAAGTCATTAATGAAAAGAGGAAATAGTAACAGGCCAAGATGATTTGAGGGACGCTAGATGAAGCACGGACTAAGCGGGAATACATCTTTTGTGGGCAAAGGAGGGCAAAGGAAAATTGCAGAAATAGAGATAAGACCTCTATTGCCCACGAAAGAAAATTAATAAAGAGGAGGAAACAGAGCTGGGAGTATTGAAACTAAGTAAATTATTAATCCGCCACACGCGAAACCATACGGTAAGACCTCTATTGCCCACGAAAGAAAATTAATAAAGAGGAGTAAACAGAGCTGGGAGTATTGAAACTAAGTAAATTATTAATCCGCCTCACGCGAAACCATGCGGTTTAAGTTAAAACTGAAGTTTCTCAAATATCGATTCTCAAGTATGTAAAAACCTGTTTACGGCACTATTGATCATAAACGCAGTGTGCACTCAAAAATAAGATCGCTCGCTTAAGAGAAAGTGAAAGAAGTTAGCTTAATATATCTTGACTTTTAATTATAATAATTTAGAATAAAATCATTGTTAATAATAATAATAAATAATGTAGTGTTTTGGTTTATTATGCAACAGGAACGTTGCTTGCTAGCTGAGAGAGTCATGCACGCACATATGTATACACATCGACGGTCAAGCGTGGGAACGCTGACTTAGCTATTGGGCGGTCGCTGTTATCCAAGTGCGAATCATATTTCGTCTTCACTTGAGTATGTGCAGAGGGCATTTAGCGCTGCGACGAAGTCGCTGGTTATGTATAGTCGCTTATTTATATGTATATGTACGCATGCTACATCTCCCTCCTTTTAAAGAATAACGTAACGTAATAAAGAATTCAGTAAAAATTTATGTAGTTATTTTAAGTATAAATGCTAATAATTTTTTTGTGTGTTTATTTTTTTGTTTAATTAATGTTTTGTTTATATTATTTTTGCTTATATGTATGTGTAAATGTATATGTTTAACACTATATGTATTTAAAAAGGTATCTGTAAGTATTTTATTTTAAACGTTGTTTCTTTTTTTTTATAAAAGAAAAGAATTTTTCTTTCACTTTGAATTTTCTTTTTATTAAAAGTTCTGTGACTTCTTTCGACTGTTCCAACTGTCTGGTGGTGGTGTGTAGTTGATGTTATGTTATTTATTTGTAAATGCTTGCACAAGTCATTTATTAAAGAATTTTTGTATTCGGTTCCCATGTCCGTAATGAACGTATTTTTTTGATCGTACTTTAGAATAAAGAATGCAGATTGCAACGAATCGTCTAGCACTTTCCGCATTATGTGGGACTGGATAATTTTTAATGACGTCGTATTTTTTTTCATCAGGCAAGATTCCGTTATCCGTGCATTTTTGTCACAAAAATGTCACTTCATGAATGAAAAATTAACATTTTTTAGGATGTAATTTAAGATGGTATTTCGTACATTTCTCAAAAACATCAATTAAGTTTTTGAGCATATGTGTTTCGGAACAACCAATGACTAATGAATCATCCATATAAAGGAAAGCTTGAGGAGGTTCTAATCCGTAAAATGCTATAATCATCATTCTCTGGAAAGAATTTGGCGCTATTTTTGGGTCGCATGGCAATCGCGTGAAGCGATACGAACCATTGCTGGTTGAGAAAGACGTTATATCTCTTGAACTTTTTTTTAGTTTAATTTGATGGAATCCTGACATTAAGTCAATCCATCAAAAGTATTTTGCTCTTCCTAGTTGATCAATAATGTCATCAATTCTAGGGAGCGGGAATTTATGCGACAACAGATTTTTATTAATTTGACAGTAGTCAAGTACTAATCGCCATTTTTCCTTGTCAGACCCTGGAAGTGATCTCTAAGCTAAGCTTTTGTTTGTAGAAGTAGTGATCGATTTGGTTTCGAGCCCGAAAATGTGCAAAAATTAGTCAATTCGTTTTTAAATTGTGGTGGAAAACTATCAGCTACTTTAGATAGGACAGTTTTTTCTTTATTTTCTGGATTTTTTTGAACTGTGAACTGTAGTTTGAAAGTGGTTTATATGACAAATTTTTAATATCTACTACTTGATCGGTATTGGTTGTATTCAGTAATCGGAAAAATGTATTTTTGGTTGTTACCACTGTGTTTGCCACATAAATGCTTTCTTTAATTTCCTGGTTTGGAATTAATACACTATCCTCATCTGATGATAGGTGAATTTTTCTGACTACTTGGATCTTGCTGGTAAAACAATGGAATTATTACCTGAACTAATTATTTGGTCTCATCATGAGCCAATCTTCATTTGGTTTAAAATCTAACTGGCAATTGAATTTCTTAATGAAGTCAATGCCTATTATTCCATCACAAGGAATTGCGAAGTGCAAGTTTACTAAGTAAAATTGCCCTGCAGTATATTTCCTTTTATTAGTGTTACTTAATGCTCTTTGTGTATCCATACAATATGGATATATATTAATTTAAATTTATTTTATTTTAATACCCTTGCAGAGGGTATTATAATTTTGGTCAAAAGTGTGCAACGCAGTGAAGGAGACATCTCCGACCCTATAAAGTATATATATTCTTGATCAGGATCACCTCCTGAGTTGATATGACCATGTCCGTCTGTCTGTCTTTTTGTTCAACGCGAACTAGTCTCTCAGTTTTAAAGCTATCGACTTGAAACTTTGCACCCACCATTTTTTCCTTTGCACGCAGTATATAAGTCGGAACGACCGGAATCCGACTATATCCTATAGCTGCCATCTAACTGATTGATCGGAAATGGTATAACTTCGGTGTATAACTTTTAGAGTTAGAGAGTTCAAATTTCACACAAGAGCTATTTTTAGCAAAACATTACGACATACCAAATTTCATAAGGATCGGTCGACTATATCTTATAGCTGCCATATAACTGAACGATCGGAAATGACCCGTGTTTTTGAAGATAGAAAGCTGGAACTTAATACAGATGATATTTTTGGTGGGTCGATCCAACCTACCAAATTTTATTAGGATCGGCCGACTATATCCTATAGCTGCCATATAACTGAACGATTCGAAATAGTATTTGGTAGATATATCAACTTTCGTATTTTTGAAGATAGAAGCTTAGGACTTTTTTTTAGATTTTTTATTTAAGTTAATTGGTTTCATTATGATCTAATCATAAGGTTCGGCCAACTGTATCCGATGTTTCGATATATATCCGGTTTTAACTGCAAGGGTATATCAACTTCGGCTCCGTCCGAAGTTAGCTTTTCTTTCTTGTTTCATATAAAAAAGTTAACCAAAGAAAATATTTAATTGCTTTTTTTTTCATTGTATTGATTGACTCCCTAGGAAGCTATTTTGAACACCTGTGCTAAGTTTAGGCAATAGTTTGATAAAATACCACATAAATGTGCCCATATTGTTTCGATGGTGGCTGGCGGTTTAAACTTAAGCTTTATCGTCTGGTCTTGTGACCCGGAGTCACTTTGTATACTAACTAGCATCTTCAGGAAAATCATGAAATTGTAGTTTTAGATAATATCCAAGTATCCAGCCTCTTCCAAGTAAATGGAATTTTTAGCGATTTATCTAAGCTTCTTCATCTTATATTTATAGGGTAGATAATTTTATGGTATTATAATATTGACCAAAAGTATGCAACGCAATGAAGGAGACATCTCCGACCCATCTCCGATTCTCCGATCAGGATCACCTCATGAGTTAATATAAGCATGTCCATCTGTCTGTCTCTTTCTACGCGAACTAGTCTATGTAGCTATCTACTTTGCACACATTCTTCTTTCTATTGCACACAGTATATAATTGGGAACGGCTTTATAATAAATTAAATTAATTCATGTTGAATTTTAAAGGTTTTTTCCTTCTGCTTTACCCATTTCATATAATCATATGAATGATTCTAGCTTATGTTATTCCTTATTAATGCCTCTACTCCAGCTTTTGATTGGGTTTTTGAATTCCTTGAACCATTTTATTTCCTTGAACCTTCACCATTTTATTTATAACCAGTACATTGAATTCCTTGAATTCAATTTGAATTCCTTTACCATTTTATTTCCAACCAGTACATATACGATGACGAAGCTAGGCTTTGATTTAATCCTAAAGCTTTTACTTTTCTTATAAATCCTTATAAAGCTTTATCTTATCTTGAAGTCGCTCAGATCCACGCATTTATACGGACAGACATGGATGGACTTATCGACTCGGCTGTTGATGCTGATTAAGAATATATATTATATTAGCTGACCCAGCAAACGTTTATAACTTTATAATTTCTGTACAAAATTTACTCAGTTCTAGACTTACGTATTATAAAGTCATCTGGAGCGCTGTGAGCCATGAGGAAATATAAAAATAACAAGAGGCAAACATTATTTTTCAGTTATTATTTTATCGTAATTCAGCAAGTCAATCTAATAGTGCTATAGCGTGAACAATATTTTTTGTTCGACCATCTTGTTAGGCATGTCGTATTATTTTGCCAAAAATAGCTCTCGTGTAAAATTTGAACTCTCTAACTTTAAAAACACCAAAGTAATATCATTTCCGATCAATCAGTTATGTGGCAGCTATAGGATATAGTCGGCCGATCCGGGCCGTTCCGGAAATATATTAAAACAAGAAAGGAAAGCTAGCTTCGGGCGGAGCCGAATTTTATACACCCTTGCAGTTAAAACCTATATCCGGTCGCAAACATCGGATATAGTTGGCCGATCCTTATGCGAATATGAATATATAATCCAATTTATTACAATAAAAAATCTAAAAAAAGTCCCAAACTTCTATCTTCAAACATACCAAAGTTATATTTCTACCAAAAACCATTTCCGATCGTTTAGTTATATGGCAGCCATAAGATATAGTCGGCCGATCGTTATGAAATTTGGTAGGTTGGATCAACTGACCAAAAATAATCTGTACCAAGTTCCAGATTTCTATCTTCAAAAACACGAAAGTTGGGTCATTTCCGATCGTTCAGTTATGTGGCAGCTATAGGATATAGTCAGCCGATCCTTAAGAAATTTGGCATATACTACAATTTTGCCAAAATAGCTCTCGTGTAAAATTTGAACTCTCTAACTCTAAAAACATCAAAGTTATACCATTTCCGACCAATCAGTTATATGGCAGCTATAGAATATAGTCGGCCAATTCCGGTTTTTTGGACTTATATACTGCGTGCAAAGGAAAGAATGGGGTGTGCAAAGTTTCAATTCAATAGCTTTAAAACTGAGAGACTAGTTCGCGTAGAAACAGACAGACTCAGGAGGTGATCCTGATCAAGAATATATATAGTTTATAGGGTCGAAGATGTATCCTTCTTGCGTTGCACACTTTTGGACAAAATTATAATACCCTTTGCAAGGTTATAAAAAAAAGTGAAAGAATTTTTATAGTGAATTGGATTCCATAGTAGGAATTGTTTATCACGTCGAACTTAGCACAAAACCGTGTTTTGTATATAAAATAAACATTTTTTATATATTTACAATATACATAATTGTTATAATATTTGCAAAAATGTCCGTTTATAGTTTTTGTTTTAAAAAATCTTTTTTTTTTTAAAACTAGCTACATTTGGCATATTAAACATTAGTAAATGATGGATTACAGAATTAAATGCTTTGTTAAAATCAGTGTATACCACATCAGTTTTCATGCAGCTCAAAAAGACCCTATGGATGATCAAAGTAAATTCAAGAAGGTTGGTTGTAGTAGAGCGATGCTTGAAAAAACCATGCTGTGAACAAACAACTAGACTAAATCTTCGAAATAATACTACATGGAGATCCTGCCAGGAGACTTTTCATGGCGACCGTGACAGGACATGGTAACTCAACTCGAGGCCACAATAACAATGACACCCATAATAATGTTAGGGTAGCAAAAAACAATCAGGGAAACTCTCAAAACCCTCAAATATTCAGCAGTATAAAACTATGCGGTTCATACCATTAATCTTAATTTAAATATATTCGTAGAATTTTTAATTGTGAAGACAAATAAAAAACTTTTATTTTAATAGATACCGGTGCAGACATGTCTATGTCAAAGGAAAACCCCGTTATCTTTCATGATATCCAAATAAATAAGAAAATCAATATTTAAGGCATAGGTCAAGTATTATGTCCAAAGGACTGATTTCAACAGAGAACAGACAGGTAAATACATTATTCCACACGATGTTCACTTCAGAATACCTTGTGATGGAATATAAGGCATTGACTTCATTAAGAATTTATATTCTTCATTCAATTTCCAGTTAGATATGAAAACAAAATAAAGATTGGCTCATAATGAGACCAAATAATCTAAAATTCCCAATTTATGTTTCAATAACATACTATTCTGGTACTAATTCCATTGCTCTACCAGCAATATCCCAAGTAGTCAGAAAAATTCACCTATCATCAGATGAGGATAGTGTATTAATTCCAAACCAGGAAATTAAAGAAAGCATTTATGTTGCAAACGCAGTGGCAATATCCAAAAATGCATTTGTCCGATTACTGAATATGACCAATGCCGATCAAGTAGTAGATATTAAAAATTTATCATATGAACCACTTTCGAAATACGATATAGTTCAAAACAATCCAGAAAATAGAGAAAAAACTGTCTTATCTCAATAAGCTAAAATTTTTCCACCACAATTCAAAAACGAATTGATTAATTTATGCACTCAGTTTAGTGACGTATTCTGACTCGAAACCGAATCCATCACTAATAATACCTTCTACAAACAAAAGCTAATGTTGAAGGACAATGAACCAGTCTAAATAAAAAATTATATAAACCCTCAAGGTCAAATAAATGAGATACAAGTACAAGTACAAAAACTAATCGACAATAAAATAGTAGAACCGTCTGTATCCCCTTATAACAGCCCACTTTTGTTAGTACCAAAGAAATCTCTTCCAGGGTCAGACAAGAAAAAATGGAATAATATAATAAAAACTGTAAAAACAAGAAAATAATAAAAAACTGTTGTCGGACAAATTCCCGCTCCCTAGAATTGATGACATTTTTGATTAACTAGGAAGAGCAAAATACTTTTCATGCCTTGACTTAATGTCAGGATTCCATCAAATTGAACTAGAAAAAACCGATTGCCATGCTGCCTAAAAATAGCGCCAAATTCTTTCCAGAGAATGATGACTATAGCATTTTACGGATTAGAACCTCCTCAAGCTTTCCTTTATATGGATGATTCATTAGTCATTGGTTGTTCCGAAACACATATGCTCAAAAACTTAATTGATGTTTTTGAGAAAATGTAGGAAGAAACGTAGGAAATACCATCTTAAATTACATCCTGAAAAATGATAATTTTTCATTCATGAAGTGACATTTTTGTGACAAAAATGCACGGATAACGGAATCTTGCCTGATGACAAAAAATACGACGTCATTAAAAATTATGCAGTCCCACATGATGCGGAAAGTGCTAGACGATTCGTTGCAATCTGCAACTACTGTAGCCGTTTTTCAAAAATTTTGCCGACTATGCTCGTCACATAACAAGATTATATAGAAAAAATTTCAAATTCAAATGGACAGCTAGATTGTCAGCGCTAATAAATCCGAATTTATTATAATACCGAGATTTCAGCAAAGAATTTTGCGTAATAACTGATGCAAGTAAACAAGCATATGGAGCAGTTTTAACTTAAAACAAAAATGGACTCCAACTTCCAGTTACTTATGCATCAAGTTCGTTTACTAAGGGTAAAAGTAATAAAAGTACAACAGAAGAAGAATTGGCAGCAATTCATTGGGCCATAACTTATTTCCGTCCATACATTTATGGTAGACATTTCACTGTCAAAACAGATCACAGACCATTAACATACTTGTTCTCAATGGTAAATCCAAGCTCAAAGCTAATGCGTATGAGACTTGATTTAGAGGAGTATAATTTTACAGCCGAATATCTGAAGGGTAAAGAAAACTTTGTAGCGGATGCGTTATCAAGAATAACCATTCAACAGATACAACAAACAAATGCATCTGTAAAGAAAGTCACTACTAGATATCAAAGTAGACACAAATTCCTGCGCAGGAATAGAAAAAATAGAATTGCCAAGGCAATTTATAGAAAAAGCTTCAAAACTTCATGGTACTGCAAGATATGATGTTAGCGATTTATATACGAATGGAACTCTTGACTTAGGACAATTTTTCCAAAGGCTTGAAACGCAAGCCGGTATAAATAAAATCAGCGAACTCAAAGTGGCACCGTGGGATAATATCTTTGCATACGTTTCAATTGATAACTTTAAAAGTAGGTACAATAAAAAATTAATTTCATTGAGAGTAGCGCCACTCGACCCGGTGACCCAAATAATAACAATAAAAGAAAAAGAAGCTCTATTGTCTATATTCCATGACGATCCAATAAAAGGAGGTCACACAGGCATCTCAATAACCTTTGCCAAGGTCAAAAGACATTATTATTGGAAAGGTATGACTCAAGATATTACTGAATACAAAAATGTCCAAAATGCCAAAAATGAAAAGTTACAAGAGAAATAAAAACTCCTCTAACAATAACTGATACACCAATACTTGCTTTCGACAGGGTTATAACAGACACCATTGGTCCACTACCCAGGTCTGAATATAGAAATGAACACGCAGTAACATTATTTTGTGATCTGACTAAACATCTAGTCGCGATTACAACTCCAAAAATGCTAACACAGTAGCAAAGGCGATTTTTGAAAATTTTATTCTAAAGTACGATCCAAAAAATACGTTCATTACGGACATGGGAACAGAATATAAAAGTTCTATAATATGGTAAATGATTTGTGCAAGTTGTTACAAATAAATAACATAACATCAACTACACACCACCACCAGACAGTTGGAATAGTCGAAAGAAGTCACAGAACTTTTAATGAAAACATACGTTCATATATATCGGTAGATAAAACTGATTGGGACAAATTGATCCAATATTTCGTTTATTGTTTCAACATTGTTTCTATGGCACATGACTATTGTCCATATGAACTTGTTTTGGGTAAAACAAACAGTTAACTATAACATAGATGATTATGCTAAAGAAAATAAATATAGATTAGAAATATCATATAAAAGAGCTAAAATTATGTTAGAAGAAAATAAGAGAAATAATAAAGTTAGAAGTTCTCAATAAATAATAAAACATAGTTTTTATAATAAATAATAAGAAGTTCTCAGGGCTGTAACGTTTGAAAAAGTTATTGTTCATGGCTGAAAATATAACGAAAGTCATATAAAAGATGTTAAAAGAAAAGACACTAATAACATTAATAACACCGCTATCTTTTCGATTTTATAGAATGGTTTGGTATTACCTATTGAATGGCTTGGAATCGTTGGTATCTGAGAATATCAAATTACTTAGGATATAGCTCGATAAGTAAATCTACCAATATATTTATGCTACTTGTGATGCTTATCTTGATGTACATTGCCAAAACAATAGTAATAAATTTAATAGCGGTGGTGGTGGTTTTTCGAGTGGCTGGTGATTAAAACCGCATCTGGAGGTACCAAACATGTTGGCGAACATGCTCGCCTGTGGATTGGCCCCTTTAGTCATAATAAAAAATCTACTGTTATTTGCGCCGGATATTGTTATTTCCCACCTGAGCGCCCGGGGCGTTTCCGGCCATGGCCACGTCCATAGCCTTCATCGTCCTTCATCGCTGCTCCAAAAATTCAGACACCGACTCCCTAGTAGGGATAAGGAACTTAAGGAATTTTGATTTTCTTCCCACTTAGCCTGGGTAGCGGCTTCCAACCTTTTAGGAAGCAACTGGAAGATGATGCACTTGGCAATCTGATTTGACGTACCCGAAGTCTTCAAGGCTCGCATATGGAAAATGAATTTGTCCAAAAGAACTCGAAGAGCTGCTATAGCCACTTTTCCACAGACTTTCATGTCGATGAATTTTGTTTTAGGTGAAGATAAGTTATTGAAATAATTTGGCAACAAAACAATTCCCAAAAATATTAATGAACTGATGTTAAACGAGGTGTCCTTTTTAGGGGGCGGGAGTGGGAGTGGCCAAATTTTGACAAAATTTGGTTTGCGTGAAAAGTATTGTTTAGTATTTAATAATTAATAGTTTTTCTCTTATAGACTCTTATAGCCTTTAAACTCACCTCCTGAGTTAATATAGGAATGTCCGTTTGACCGTCTATTTGTCCATCTGTCTGTTCTCGTTGGCTCTCAGTCTTAAAGAAATTGACTTAAAACGTTGCACACACCCTTCTTTCATTTGAACACAGTTTATGAGTGGAAACGGCTGGGATCGCCGTCGTATCCTATAGCTGTCATATAACTGAACGATCGGATTTCTTGGTGGTAAACATATTTGGTATTTTGGTATTTTTTAAACAAAGGAATCAATTTGAAAATTTTAAAAGTAAGAAGATTGGGACTTTTTTTTTAATTTAGTATTCTTGAAATGTATTTTTTTAATAAAATTCTCTAAAGATCGAAAAACTTTATCCGATATTCGTGAAATATATCCGATCTTAACTTCAAGGGTATATCAACTTCGGTCCTGACACTTCTATCTTCAAAAACGGCAGAAATTGTTCATTTCCGATCATAGAGGTATATAAAAGCTATAGGAATTGGAGAATAACAGTAAAAATTTGTTTTCATTTGTAATCAGTGTTGCCAGGTACTGAGCTCAAAATAGGCTAGATTTTGGGTAAAAATAGGCTAGAATAGGCTAAAACTCAGAAAAATGTCTGAAAAATAAGCTATATATTCAAATTTAATAATATCTACCACATTAAAGTAATTTTCATGTTTTTATACCCTTGCAGAGGGTATTATAATTTTGGTCAAAAGTGTGCAACGCAGTGAAGGAGACATCTCCGACCCTATAAAGTATATATATTCTTGATCAGGATCACCTCCTGAGTAGATATGAGCATGTCCGTCTGTCCGTCTGTCCGTCTGTCTGTCCGTCTGTCTGTTTCTACGCAAACTAGTCTCTCAGTTTTAAAGCTATCGTCTTGAAACTTTGCACACACCCTTCTTTCCTTTGCACGCAGTATATAAGTCGGAACGGCCCGGATCGGCCGACTATATCCTATAGCTGCCATATAACTGATTGATCGGAAATGGTATAACTTTGGTGTTTTTAAAGTTAGAGAGTTCAAATTTTAGGTGAAAGCTATTTTTGGCAAAATAATACGACATGCTAAATTTCGTAAGGATCGGCCGACTATATCCTATAGCTGCCATACAACTGAACGATCGGAAATGACCCAACTTTAACCCAACTCGTGTTTTTGAAGATAGAAAGCTGGAACTTGGTACAGATTATATATTTGGTCAGTTGATCCGACCTACCAAATTTCATTAGGATCGGCCGACTATATCCTATAGCTGCCATATAACTGAACGATCGGAAATGGTACTTGGTAGAAATATCAACTTTCGTATTTTTGAAGATAGAAGTTTGGGACTTTTTTTAGATTTTGTATTGTAAAAAATTGGATTACATATTCCTATTGCCATAAGGATCGGCCAACTATATCTGATGTTTGCGATATATATCCGGTTTTAACTGCAAGGGTATATAAACTTCGGCTCCGCCCGAAGTTAGCTTTCCTTTCTTGTTATTATATTAAACACGTTAACAAACTTTCAATATCGTCGTTCTCCCCGTCATTTAAATAGCCTCCCCGTCAGGCTATTTACAAATTTTATAGGCTATATCATTTAAAAATAGGCTAGATCTAGCCTGAAATAGGCTAAAATGGCAACACTACAATTACAAATTGTAATGCTAAAAATGTTTGAACAACAGAACACTATACTATTGAACAATGGTATTGTTTCTTTTAAAAGTAATAAACGATTTCGTGGTATCCTCATTTAGTAGATCCGGTGAGTTTAAAAATCCGAAAATTCCAAAATCCAAATTATCCAAAAATAAAATACGAGTGTGGAACTCTTTCTGTCTACATAAACATATGTATATCATTTCCGGTCGTTTAGCTATATAGCTAACTTAAAAGTTCTGTCTATGTGACTTACTTATTGGGATCTTTAGTATCTTAATTTTTCCTTTAAACTTTATACAGACTTAGCTTATTAGTAGCTGCAGAAAAATGAACTGAACTGAAAAATGAAAAATGAAATATGAAATGATTTCATCTGTTTATTTTCATATATATATTAAGATAAAATTATGATTATATTATTATTTTAACTTGCAGGCCTGAAAATTACCACTTCCATAATGGATGTTTATACTGTAATATTCACTTCAAACTAATTTTTGCACCGAAGATCATTTACGAAGCAGAACCTTCTCATTGTAAACCAGAATTAATCATAAGGGAAAATGAACCCAAATCATTGCCTTCTGATGTTGCTAGAGGTAAGTTATAATATATAGTATATTATTTATGCAATAAAATTTAACTTTTAAGGTAATCGACATAAATATTGTAATCGTGTTTATAAAAAAAGTTTTACCCAATTATGCTTATATAGGAGAACATTAAAAATAATGAATTGTGCGTAGTTTAAGCCTTCAGCTTGCTGATTCTGCTAAGCATTTTCTAAATTTAAATGTTTACTTAGGGGAGCAACCCCTCTAAGAATGGTAGAATGGTTTACTACGTAGGGGGTAGAGTACTGAATAGACAACTTTCGTTCGCAGCCGCGTCACAGGAACGATGTTTTGAAGATTGCAGTGATGATTTTCCTGATCCATAACCTCAGTTCAGCCCCGGCTTTGGTTAATTGAGCCGGGAAGATGCCATCCGGGGCTGCAGATTTAAAGGGCTTGAAACTGTTTAACCGAGATTCCTATTACTTACGGGGGGTTCGAGCGTGTTCGAGCCTCCCTGGCTTCGCGTTTCCTGAATTGGGTTCTTCTGTGACCTTCCTGGGAAGTGTGAGTAGGTGAGTGCGTCTTGGGTTTCCTTGCTGGACGTGGTCCAATCGAGGTTTCAATGTACCCGGCATTAGGTGCAGTGCACATTGGGCGGAAACACGCTTTTTATTAGCATTAATTTTGGTTAAAAGTGTGCAGCGCAGTGAAGGAGACATCTCCGACCCTATATATTCTTGATAAGGATCACCTCCTGAGTTGATATTAGCATGTCCGTCTGTCCGTCTGTCTGTCTGTCCGTCTGTCTGTTTCTACGCAAACTAGTCTCTCACTTTTAAAATTATCGCCTTGAAACTTTGCACATACCTTTTTTTCCTTATAAGAAAGGAAAGAAACTTTCTTTCTTTCCTATTTCCTATATAAGTCGGAACGACCGGGATCGGCTGACTATATCCTATAGCTGCCATATAACTGATTGATCGGAAATGGTATACCTTCGGTGTTTTTAGAGTTAGAGAGTTCAAATTTTACATAAAAGCTATTTTTGGCAAAATAATATATATCTTATAGCTGCCATATAACTGAACGATCGGAAATGACACAACTTTCGTGTTTTTGAAGATAGAACTTCGTACAGATTCTATTTTTGTCAGTTGTCAGTTGACTACCAAATTTCATTAGGATCGGCTAACTATATCCTATAGCTGCCATATAACTGGTTTCGGAAATGGTTTTTGGTAAAAATACCAACTTTGGTATTTTTGAAGATAGAAGCATGGGACTTTTTTTTATATATTTTATTGTAATTAATTGGTTTTATTATGATATTCTCATAAGGATCGGCCAATTATATTCGATGTGTGCGATATATATCCGGTTTTAACTGCAAGGGTATATAAACTTCGGTTCCGCCCAAAGTTATCTTTTCTTTCTTGTTCTCTATTTTATCGTAATGCCAATCAAAAAAGGTTTCAACACTGCTACCCCTGACCAGTAACACTTCCAGGAAATCGGTACAACGAATGTTCAGTTGTGCTAAAACAAGCAGTCAAATCCTACATGCCTATTTAAAAGTAGTATTAAATCAAAAAAGAAAAAAATTATAAGCGTAAATAAACATAAATGTTTGGTCATTGAGGGTTTTCAATGCCGTAATCCACACCAAAATACAAAGATGAATTTAAGTAAATTTAAAACGTTATAAATTTTAATTTCTTCATGCAGATGAAGCCGGATGATTAACGGATAGAACAGCTTTTGGTGCATGCAGGGACTCAATGTTATGAACAGAGAGTGCGGCCCGACGAGTCATTGCAAAGCTAAAGGTCTCGATAATGGAGAGGGCGGCCCGACCTAGACATTGCGGAGCTAAAACTCTCTAAAGAAAGGGCCGTTGAGTCGAGCGGCCGAGAGAGAGACTCAGCTTGCGACCAACTAAGCGATTTATACAAACTTTAGCCTAATAAATAAAAATTACACTAAGCATTACATTAACTTTTTTTTAACATTATAATTTAAACACTAAACCGCTGTGCTTCTGCCTGACCCGACAATAAACAAAAAAGAAAAGCTAACTTTGGGCGGAGCAGATGTTGATATACCTTTGCAGTTAAAAGCGGATATATGGTATATCGCTAAAATCGGATATAGTTGGCCGATCCTTTGTTTCGCTTACTCTAAAAACACCAACGTTTTATCATTTTCGATGCAAAAGTTATATTGCAGCTATAGGATATAGTCGACTGAACCAGGCTGTTCCGACTATTGTACTGCGTGCAAAAGAAAGAAGCGTGTGTGCAAAGTCGCAAGTCGATACCCTTCAGTACCATTCCTCAAGGATTGCTCAAGGAAACCTTAGAAAAAAGGAATTGCCACCCAGGGAATAGAAAAGTTCCTCGCATCGAGAAATTCGAACTCCCCGGAGAATTCTCAGGAAATTCTGCAGGATTCTGCAGAATTTCATACTAAATACCCCTGGGAATCCCTGGGGAATATACAGAGAAAATTGAGAGGAAATAGCAGGGATTTGTAGGGGTGTTCACTGAAGAATCTGAGAGGAAATAGCAGGGATTTGTAGGGGTATTCAATGAGGAACCTGTGAAGAAATAGCAGGGATTCGTATGGGAATCTGAGGAATCAGCGAGAAACTGTAAGGATTTCTACCCCCACCTTTCCTTTCAATAAAAAAGTATTAAATAAATAAATTACAAATTATTATTTTATTATTTTTTCAAATTATTAATTATAAAAAATTATTTTACAAATTATTTATTTATTTATTTTTTTTTTGTTATTATTATTTTTAACACAAGTGAGAGCGTGACCCAAAACTTTCTCCGGCGAGTTCCCCAGAGCCACGTTAGATATACTATCTTTAAATAAAATAAATAGAAATTAGATATTGTTTACATTATTTGTAATTAAATTACATACCGATCAAAACTCCATAAAAATTTGAAAAGGTTTTCATTTTAGGCCCACTAACTCCGTCTATGTTATATTGGACGATCAGCTCCTCAACAATAACATATTTTAAAGATTTGGTCAATGGTACGCGCTTCGATAAATTTGTCACTGCAAAAATTAATAGGTATTAAAAATTTTTTTATATTTAATTTATAAATATTATACTTACACATTCTTCCTTCATGCCGCGGCCTAAGGCAAAATCTAAGGCTCCCAATGCCTCTTCTATGCGAATTGGGAATTCCATGTTGACAGCATTGCTGGTGGCCTTTCCCTTAACAAAAACCTCCAGCAATGCTGTCAACTTGGCCAGTTGATTTGTGCATGCGGCGATTTCCCTCGCCTGCTCATCAATTTTTCGCTCTAGGTGATCAATTTTTGAATCGCCCAAATCGTCCCCTCGACCACCTCGACCTCGTTCTGCTCGTATCCGCAATCAGGTCAACGTCTGAAAAAAGAAATTAATAAAAAATTAATATATTCGATTTTTTTTTATTTTTTACCATCGACATTAAACGCCATCTTTAATATTTTCATGTTAGGCTCCATCTTTGATCTGTTATGTTATGTTCCTTTTTTGAAGAATATAAAAATGTATTTTTATACCCTTGCAGAGGGTATTATAATTTTGTCCAAAAGTGTGCAACGCAGTGAAGGAGACATCTCCGACCCTATAAAGTATATATATTCTTGATCAGGATCACCTCCTGAGTTGATATGAGCATGTCCGTCTGTCCGTCTGTCCGTCTGTCTGTTTCTACGCAAACTAGTCTCTCAGTTTTAAAGCTATCGTCTTGAAACTTTGCACACACCCTTCTTTCCTTTGCACGCAGTATATAAGTCGGAACGGCCGGGATCGGCCGACTATATCCTATAGCTGCCATATAACTGATTGATCGGAAATGGTATAACTTTGGTGTTTTTAGAGTTAGAGAGTTCAAATTTGACATGAGAGCTATTTTTGGCAAAATAATACGACATGCCAAATTTCATAAGGATCGGCCGACTATATCCTATAGCTGCCATATAACTCAACGATCGGAAATGACCCAACTTTCGTGTTTTTGAAGATAGAAAGCTGGAATTTAGTACAGACTCTATTTTTGGTTAGTTGATCCAACCTACCAAATTTCATTAGGATCGGCCGACTATATCCTATAGCTGCCATATAACTGAACGATCGGAAATGACCCAACTTTTGTGTTTTTGAAGATAGAAAGCTGGAACTTGGTACAGATTATATTTTGATCCATCCTACCAAATTTCATAAGGATCGGCCAACTATATCCGATGTTTGCGATATATATCCGGTTTTAGCTGCAAGGGTATATAAACTTCGGCTCCGCCCGAAGTTAGCTTTCCTTTCTTGTTAATTATTTATTTAAATAAATAAATAAACAATAAATAAATAATAACATAATATGTATGTACAAGCGGCAAATGCCGTTTAATAAATATATGTACATATGTAAATATGTATATTGAACGGCCGCTCGGTATTTAATAAATAACTTAATTATATGCACATTACTTTTTAATTGTACTCACCAGAATTAGTTTTTTGGTCACTTAAACTTTTTTTTCTTCACAAACGCGTTTGCTTTAGGTGCAACTTGAACATCAAATGCAAAGAGAAGGGGAGAGGCAAGACGAAACCGAAAATTGACAAACGATAATTCTGGCGCGTGCCAGGGTATAGTCGACCAACGCAATGCCTTGTAATTAGAATCGCACAAGGCAAATAATCAAACAAGAACATTTTGGCTTTGCCTAAAGCCAATTATTAATACATTTCAATATACCATATGATTAGATAAGAAAAATTAATTAAATATAATCTTAAATATATATAAATATTTTAACATATTTTAAAAAGGGTATTCTGACGTCGCTTCCATTCATTTGGTTTTCGACACCGATTTTTTTTCTCTCCCTTCCCTCCATCTACATCTCTCTAATTGTCTCTCTGTCGCGTGCCTCTGCTCCGAAAATATGATGTAGAAGCTGCGAGAATCATTGTCGAAAACCGAAAGCAGGTAGAAATTTCGTTTCCCCTTTCGTTTCGAACTGAGTAAACGAAGCCCATCCAATTTGTTTTCGTTTTTCGGACATGTTGCCAGGAAAAGGCCGGGAGGGAATTTTGGTACTGAAGGGTAGCTTTTAAACTGAGAGACTAGTTCGCGTAGAAACAGAAGGACAGACAGACGGATAGAAAGAAGGACATGCTCATATAAACTCAGAAGGTGATCCTGATCAAGAATATATAAAATTTATAGGGTCGGAGATATCTCCTTCAAGAAATCTCCTCCAAAAAAAAAAATTAAAAGAAGCAGCAGCGGAGTTAAACCTGTGTATCCGTGGGAAACAATTAAAGCCTGTGCGTCGGTAGGCCCATAGGCCCCGGAAACCAGCAGCAGATATTTACCAAGTGTGGAAGGAATGTCAATTCCTTTTTCACCATCGAGAAAAAAACAAAATGCGGAAGGCAATCTGTCCTGTTTAGGAGAAGGTATCTAGGAGGTAGGAGGTATCTGCTCCTGTTGAGCAAAGAGACGCACCGAGCCTAGAAGAAGCTCTGCAGTTGTGTCCCAACGGTGGATTTCGCCCCCTCACAAAAGCTGAGTACAGGGCAGAGCAAAACACACCGATCCAAACGAAGAACAGGAGCGGAAAAAAGGGTAAAGCTCCTACAACGGCGGCTAATACAGGACTACATAAAATATCCAAATCCCCACAAGAGGAGGAAACAACTTTTAAAATAAGTAAAGTAACGCAACAAGGGCTGCATTTATGCCAATGCCTAAATTACCTGTCATCACCAAAAAAAAATCGAACCGAAGCCGATGCGTGAAAGAGCTTCTTGCAAAACACTTACAACTGATAGGCTATATAATAAAACCATGCAATTGATATTGATTTATATTGAGCAAACTATTATAAATCATTTGCATGTAAAACAATAACAAGCATTTAACAAATTTTCTTTCATTTAAAATTTTTTTTTTTTTGCGAAGGTATCATCAGATTTTAAAATTAAATATTCTTATTCCAATTTTATGCCATACTACCTGAGCATGTTTTTTATCCACTCTTGCCTTATCATACTGAGCATTCCTACTCATACCTTCCTTAGCTTCCTTTTTAGCCTTATTCAGATTCACTCGCTCTTCCTCTTTTACAGTGAGCATTCCCAAGGGTCTCGAGCTCCAGATGCGGTACAGGTAGAAAATGGTGGTGAAGGCATCAATTTGAACGATGCCGTATTCCTTCTTGTCCTTTTTTCGGTCAATTTCCCACTAATATCTTTGTGTGCCGCATGCCATGGTATCTCTAACTTGGAAATGGGATGTAACTCCGATTGTATTTTACCTGACACTGATTTTGACAATTTACATGTCACACAATTTTCTAAAAATCTTCCCACGTATTTTGACAATCCATCGAACCAATATTGCTCGTAAATCTTATCTAGGGTTTTTTGCCACCCCAAGTGCATTATAGCTTCGTGAACATGATTAACTGACCACCTAAATGCCCTGGGTACGACTAGCAAGCATTGTGTCTTCTTTGAATTTTAGGGTGCAGCAAACTTTTCCGTATTTCATAAGAATTTGCTATTTCTTTCTGCATTTCATCACTATTTAAATCGGCCATGATTTGCGATATGTCTTGATCACTCTTCTGTTCGGATATAAGCCAGTTGTGGGTTATAGTTGCCAAGTCAACTCGTACCTCCACTACCTTACTCAAACTTTCCTGCTCTACTACAGTGACGGGATTTCTAGACAAGCAGTCAACATGAGTTATTTCGCTCCCTTTCTTGTTTTCCACCTGGAATTTGTATGACTGCAAAAATGTCCACCAACGATGAACCCGCGGTGTCAATACCGCTTTCTTTTGACTTGCCCTAACAGAATTACAATCGTGTTAATATTCTGCCGCTTAAATAATGTCGGAAATTTATGATCGCGTTGTACACCGCCAATATCTCGAGTTCATACGAATGATATTTTCATTCGGGTATTGTGGTGCATTTATGCATCCGTATGCAGCTCTATGGGTAAGTTGGGATCGAATACAATCAACACGGAGTCACTAGTTAGCACCTTAATAATTTGTTTGCATGTTTCCTCAAGCTTTTCTTTTCAGTCAAATTCGTTCATTTTTGATGTTAGCAGATAAAGAGGCTTCATTACTTCTGAGAAATGTGGGACAAATTACTTACTTAAGTAAGATGCTAAACCTATGAACTGTCTAGTTTGTGTGACTGATTCTGGTGTAGGCAGTTGGATTAGTGCTTTTTTTTCGAGGATTGGGCTTTAGCTCGCCATCTCTTATAAGAAACCCTAAGTACTCTATCTCCGTTTGCAGAAATTGACATTTTTTAATTTTAAGGAAAAGCCTGACTTGGATAATACGCTTAGCATTGTTTCCAATCTGTCAAATGCTTCCTCTATAATACTAGACAAAATTAATACGACTTCGATGTAGACTACTGCGTATTTATTAACCAAGTCCCCTAAACCTCGAAGTATGGCACGTAGAAAGACGGACGAAGCGTTTTGGTCCAATTATCATATCATATTTAAGGCAATTATTACACAGTGCGACAGTGATTTGGAACTTTTGAAGAGACCTAGTAGGAATTGTTTATTAGGTCGAATATAGCATAAAACCGTGTTTGAAACACCCTCAAAATCTTGATTTATTTAGAAAAAAGGGGTTTTCGGGACTTTTTTGCTCTTCAAAATTCCTAAGCGCGTAATTTTAAACCGATTTTAAAATTTTTGACGTTTTTTAAAAGTTATATGTTGTAGCTTTTGAAAAAAAGTGAAAAAAATATCTTTAATTTATTTCAACAAAAAGGATAAAATTTTTACGCAAGAAACTGACATTTTTGAATTTTTGTCGTGTTTTTCAGACTTTGACGCCATTTTTTAGGTACAACTTCCAAAATTACTTACTTAATTAAAATAACGCGCTTAGGAGTTTTGAAGAGCAAAAAAGTCCCGAAAAACCGTTCTTTCTAAATAAATCAAGATTTTGAGGGTGTTAAAAAAATTTCAAACACGGTTTTATACTATATTCGACCTAATGAACAATTCCTACTATGTCTCTTCAAAAGTTCCTCCTATTTTTTTTTTGTCGCACTGTGTTATCTACTACGTGAAATAACAATTCCAAGTTAAATTCAGAGATTTGTATGGTGGACCGAATTTGCATATTGCTTTTGACAACGTTGTCGCCTATGCCTCTCAAAACAACCATGTTATGAATTCTTTTACCGGCTAGCTTCACGCCGACTGTTTCCTTTACCAGAGAGAATTCAGATCCCGAATCAAAAAAAATGGAAACTTCTCACCAAATTGAATTGCAGTCCCCTTCTTTCGTTGCTGCTTCGGCTCGCTGTTGCTGTTCCCCTCGTACACACTCACGGGATATGTCCAACGCCGCCACATTTGAAACAAGTTACCGTTGATCTCTCTCGTGCCATCGTTGTTCTGTTGTTGCTATGGCCTGGTCTAATTTCGTTTCGCTCTTCTGTTCTCCTCTTGCGACACTCTATTGCCTTATGCCCAAGTTTCCCGCAATTATGGCATCTAATCGGCGTCTGCATTTTAAACCTCTTCTTTTCGGGTCCCTCCATTTCAGAAAATTTCTAAAATGCTGCTAAACGTGTGCGCCTTGAGTTTTTGTTTCAATTCAGCACGTGTTTTTATGTTTGTAGTGAACGCTACACGGGGGAGGGGAGGGGGCTCTGGGGTCAATTTGGGATGCATGAGCCAAGACTTGGAATATGGCAATCTCCTCATGGGTCAATGATTTCCACTTGGTCAATAACGATGTAATTAATCGACTGGAATACACCGAGAGGCATTCATTTGCATTGGGGCGTCCCTTGAGCTTATTGAGCAACACTGCTGCCGGCGTCTCGTTGCCTTCGTAGCGTTTCTTGAACAATTCTCCGAGTCGCGACCAGCTCATTTTACTCATTTAAGCAGGCCTATCCCACCGCGCTCATATTCAAAAAGCTTCTCTCTTCATTTGGAATGCCCATTTATTCCTTATTAAACTATACAATGAAAACTTTTAATTAATCATTGAATACAGTGTTTCAAATTAAATTTAACTTATCTCCGACATATACATATTCAAGAAATAATTTTTTTTTGTTTTAAAGATGTAGAATTTGAGTTTCCTAAAAATGTGTTGGTTCAGCAATAGTCAGACTAAAGATAATACGGCCAATGTGATCAATAAAGTAAGCATCATAGATCACACAAATAGTTTTCAATCACTGTGGATCCTTTTACTTATTATCACTATCTTCTAACCTTTAACCTTTATATTAAAAATAATAAATTAATAGAAAGGCATTATATGCGTCAAGCCAATGAAATGGATAAGGTATAAGAGTAAAAACCCTTGTCGAATAAAAAAAAATTGAATATATTTTCAAAATAATTATGTCCACAAATAGGGCCATAAGGGAAACCTTAAGAAAGGACCCTGAATTCCCTGAGCAAGTGCAAGCCATTCTTCAATAGTACAATGGCAAACTAATACATTGAAAGATATAATTTCTATCACATGTCTATCACAAAACAGGCCAATACGCAAAAGTACGATCAACAAACATTCATCAATATTAGTTGCTTGTTTTTTCACGACTTACGTATAATAATGCATAATAACAAAGACAAATCAAGTCAGAAATACTGGACACAGTTGTCAAATTTTTTAATAAACCTTAAATGAAATTTGACTTCAATCAAAAACAAATTTGATTTAAACATAATAATACCGTCTGTATTAAATACCCTATCAATAATAGATATTGATGAAACAGACAAAGCAATAGAAGGCAGAAGTACAGGAAACAAACCCTCTACAATAGAGGAAGAGGATCAATAACGTAGCCTCTATTTAGCCCCAAACCTCAAAATAGTCAAAAAAAATTAACCGATTTGACAATACCTGCGGCTCTGACATTTACAGAATCGTCTGAATAAAATTTTTCTGATTCAAGTGAACTAGAAGAAGAAAGTTGTAATACAAATTCTGAAGTTGAAGCTGAAGCCGCAGCCAGAGGCCATTAGAAAGAAAATTCACCTGAAACAATTCATAACAGGAACTAACTTAGTTAACCTAACAAAGGATAATTATGAATATGCTCGCTTACAAAAAGTGAGTCATGAAACCACTATAGGCGCTATAATAAAAAAGTTAACAGATTATTATGAAGGCGAAACCTCTGATGTAATTAAAGCAAAAATGGCCAGTGTTTATTTAAAAGGTAAAATGGCCACGCAATTTACTATAGACATTGACAATCTTCGAAAATTGTTGGAATCTATATCTATTCTTGAGGGATTGTCTTACGAGCATTCAGATAAGTTTAGCACGAAGGAAGCCATACGGGTCATAACGATAAATTGTGTCCAGCAAAAATTAAAAACAATACTCGAAGCTGGAACTTTCACAACAACGAACAAAGCTGTGATCAAATTTATCAATTGCAGCACAGAAATGATTGGAAATGCGAGCACCATTTTCTACAGTCACATTATCACGATTATAATTATCGCGATAGAGGCAATGGTAGTAGTTATTATAATAATAATAATCTGAATAACGGTCAAAACAATAATTATTACCCCCTTAATAATAACTATAGATGGAATAACAGAGGCAACTTCAAAGGAAATTATGAGGGAAATAATAAAAAATATATATTATTATAACCATAATAATTTTAATAATAATAATAATATCAAAAACGTCAGGACAGCCCATAATGCCTCTAGAAACTCCCAGGAACCTTTAGATACTCAGCAATAGATAAGGCAAAAACTATCAATCTCAGTTTAAATGCATTTATAATTTTCAAAAATTTCGCCACCGGAAAAGAACTTGTATTTTTAATAGACACTGGTGCAGACATATCAATACTCAAAGAAAATTCAGACGTTTTTCCTGACATTAAATCCGACTATGTAATAAACATACAAGGAATTAGTCAAGAATTTACAAAATCCATAGGACAAATATCCACTGAAATACAGACTACTAAATATTAATCCCACATAAGTTTCATATTGTACATTTGAAATTGGCCATTCCCTGTGATGGAATATTAAGAATCGACTTTATCAAAAAATACAACTGTCAGTTAGACTTCAAGCTATCCGAAGATTGGCTTATACTTAGACCAAATAACTTGAAATTTCCAATTTATGTTCCAATAACATTCAGTTCTGGTAATAATTCCGTAAAATTTAAACAGATTCAATTGAAGACAGTATATTAATTTCAAACCAAGAAATTGAACATAGGATATACATAGCAAGCAACAAATACTGATAAAGTAGTCAGCATTAATAACTTATAGTTCAATCAAACAAAGAAAATAGAGAAAATTCTGTATTATATCAACTCTAAAAAAATTTTCCTATCCAATTCCGGACACATCTGTCAACCATGCAAAAAATATAGCGATGTATTCGGATTGGAAACCGAGGCGTTAAGTAAAAATAACACAGTGAAAAAAAAAAAAATTAAAGGAACTTTTAAAGAGACATAGAAGGAATTGTTTATTAGGTCGAATATAGCACAAAACCGGGATTGAAATATAATATTTGTAACACCCAAAAAATCTTAATTTATTTAGAAAATCGCCTTTTTCTGAACTTTTTTGCTGTTGAATGTGGTCAACCAGGGTTTGCATTTACTACTCCATAGCAACGAGATGCATAGAAATATTGATCTGCTATTGCTACCGCTGTCACTTTTTCCGGGAGCGGGAGCGGAGCCGTAGCAGAAAAAAGTAAATTGTCTGCTCTGCTCTGCTCCGAACTACGAAAAGTTCGAAGATATAGCTATACAATAGCAGAAAAAAAATATTCTGTGCTCCTCGTAGCCGTAGCCGTATCCAAAAATCTAGTGCGAGAGCAGAGCAAAAAATATTTTTGTATGTTCTATTGCTCTATCGTAGTTTTTTTTTTTTTTTTCTCACCTGATTTTTATGCACTATCACTGTGTGACCTCTTTCTTTACCTCCTATCTTTCTTACCCACTTTTCTTTACCCTTGTAAGATGCATAGTAATAATAATAAGGTAATAAAAAATATTAATAATATTTAATATTTAGTTCATTCAGAAACAACAAATAAATATTAATAACTCCTAATTAAATCAAAATTAAAACATTGTGCTATTCAGTCATGGGCTTATTATTCTATTCAAAAATTTAGTAAATAATTAATCGTCGTCTTCAAATAAACTCAAGTTGTCGATAGCATTATCTAAGTGTGTTGAGTTTAGGCGAACAAGGAGTATAGGAAGTTTTCAAGGAAACAAGGAAGTTTTCTAATTTGTCGTGGCTTAAACGATTTCTGTTGTCCGACAACACCAGTTTTAATGAAGGAAATGCCAGCTCTACTGTTACCTATAAATTTTTGAAATTTAAATTTTGTTTCGAATTAAGTAATAGTTCGTTTTGGTTAGTTTTGTGCTTAAACATATTTTGCTTAGTTCGTAGAGCTCTGCATCGCATGATTTCTTTTGAAACGTAAATTGCATTGTTTATTCAAAAATGCAACCAATAACCAAAGGGGCACAGCTTATTGATGAGCTTAGAAAACATCAATAAGCATCTAATCAAGGTGTATTTTATCGATAGGTAAACTTAAATTAACGTTTATTTTAAATTGAAAATCATAATTAAATACCGCTAGCGAGGTCAAATCGACCACTGTGAGACAGACGGACGGACAGACGGACGGACGGACGGCCAGACGGAGAGACTTGCTTATATCAACTCACCAAGGAGGTGATCCTGAGCAAGAATATACATACTTTATAGGATCGGAGATGTCCTTTGGCCCAAAATCGTAAAAAATTATCCGTACGAAAATAAAATCAATTTTGCGGAAGTTATTGACAAATCGCCTCTATTCGGATTGGTAGCCCTTAAGTCATTTCAAACTTAAATCCAGGTGCTGTTTCAATTTGCGCTGTCTACTATATAGAGAAGTGATTGAAAACTTTATATTTAATCGATTTTTTTTCTTTTTTTAAACATTTAAGTTTGTTTTGTTTTGGTATTCGGTTCCTCGGCTTCGGCTTAGTTTTTATTTATTTCTAATTAATTTAATTATACAATGAACTTAAGTATATACAACAAATTAAATTTTCTTGACGAATATTTATTTTGATTTAGCTATTTTCTATTTTCTATAAATACAAGTTACAATTTACAATACAACTATTTAAAAAAAAAAAACTAGATAATTTATTGGTTTTAAAAATATTTTAAATTTTGCATGCTTCTGGCTAAGAAAAAGAAGAATAATATTATACATTTGTTTGAATAAATTTTTATTTATCTTACAGCATCCGATAAGCCAAACCTAGGACTAGAGGAGCTACATCATATAAATGTTCGGTCAAAATTTATGGCATTCGAAAATGGCCCTAAAATAAGAAACGAGATTTTAAAAGAATGTGGAGATTTTGATGTTTTAAATAGTAAGTTCATTATATTAAAAAAAATATTAATTTTTCAAACATCGTATACTTTTATTTTTTATAATATGAAATATACTATAATTTAAATTTGCGCAGACAACTTTGGAAGCGATGATGAAAACGACGTAAAATTCATACGATCTGAAAAACATGTAAAAAAGGACAGCCCTGCAGGATTAGGGGATGCAATTAAAGACATAAGAACAAGATTTGAACTTGGTAAGGTTTTGGCAAAAGAAGAACGACGCGAAGAAACAAAACAAGAAATACAAAACATACGCTCTCGCCTGTTTATGGGTAAACAAGCTAAAATAAAAGAAATGTATCAGTTGGCAGTTGCTGAATCAGAGCAAGGTATAACATCAGCGGGTAAAATCCCGAATGAAGATGTTACGGTAGAAACACGATTAATAAAAAACCGATTCGAAAATGGTGAACTGTTTAAGAAAAGAAATCAAAAATCTAGTAAAGAACCCTTAAAAGCGGATGCAGATGTTTTCGAATCAGGTATGTATAAATAATTACTGCTTTCATTGATTGAAAAATATATTCTGCGCAGGTATAGGAAAAGCATCGCGCAGTATTTTCATGGAGCTGGACGCAAATCATGCTTCAAATATAATAAAGAGTCACACTCAAACTAAACCAGAAAACACCATTTTGAGCTCTCCAAATGTTGGCCCTAGAGTAAGTTAAAAAATAAAGAGAAAAGCTAATTTTAGGCGAAACCGTAGTTAAATGAAGTACCCTTTCAGTTATATAGGGTAATTATTAGAAACTTGGTCGATAGCCCACGGCACCTATTTGAGCCACAAGGGATCTTTATAAGACCGCAATACCGCAAAGATTTGGGAGGTTCGTGGGTTTCTTTTATTGTTATACCCAGTACTCGTAGAGAACAAGGGTTCATTGTATTCTTGTGAATATACAGCTGCGGCAAAAAAAAATAGCACTGAGATGCACAATTTTCTTTTTTGAAAACTTTTTTTTGTTTTTTTGGCTTCTTAATGGAGTTTTTATAAACATTAGGTTATAATTAAACAACATATAGCGAACTCGACCTCGATTTTAACAAACTTTAGAAAATTTTTAAGTAAGAATGATAAATTTGAGCATTTGACGCGGCAACAAAAATAGCACTATTTTTTTGAAAACATAAAAAACTTAAAAAAAACATGGAAACAACCAGAAAGTATTCAAATTATTATTTTAGATTGTAATCTTTATCTAAAAAATGCATTAATAATTTGTTTTAAAGCCTTTGGCAGAAATGACAGCTTCACAATGTCTCGGCATTGAATTTACCAATCTTTGGCCCCTTTCCAGTGGGATATTGCTCCAAGTCTCCTTGACAGAAAGCTCAAAGCCCCTTATTTTTTTTTGGATTTGTATTTGAATCAAATTTTTTCACATCAGACCACAGATTTTCTATAGGATTTAGGTCTGGGGACTAAGCTGGCCAATCCATTACATGGAGATTTCTGTCTTCTTACCACTTTCGAGCTTTATTGCTGGTATGCTTTGGGTCATTATCCTGTTGGAAGACCCATAACAATTGCATTTCATCCTCAGCATAAGGCAGCATGACGTTTTTCAAGATTTCGGACTATACGAGTCGATCCATTAGACCATATTGGGACCAACTCCGTAATACGAGAAGCATGCCCAAACCATAATACTGGTTCCACCGGGTTTAATGGTATTGTACGTAAAACTGGGACGGTATTTCGAATTTTGGGGTCGCCTTACATATGAACGAGATCCTTTTCCTCAAAATTCATCAAAATTCAAAATTCAGGATCCTTTTCCTGCTTTCATCGGACCAAAAAATATTTCTCCATTTTTCTGCCGGCCAATTCGGATGTTCTTTGGCAAACAAAATCCAACTTGCCCCATGCTTCACACTCCAAAGGGAAACTGTTCTAATTGATGACGAAATATTTAGCTCCATTTTTAGCTCAGTAGCCGGATTAAAGGGCGACTCCTTGCTCTCACGAACCAGTCGGTTGACCTGCAATTTCGACATGGCGACCTTTCTACCGCGGCTTTCTGCCTTCGAAACATATTTTAATGCGTTGCTAATCATTTTATTTGAGAAACCGACAATTCTCGCCACCTGAGCATACGTTTTGCCTTCCTCAATAAGTTTTTAAAAGATTATCCTTTGGTCGTCCCTACAGTGCCTTTTGAGACCCATATTTATTTTTTTTACGATCTAATTCGTAAGAACTCTGTTACTGCAATGCTCTCTAATGTAATCAGTAACTAAAAACTTCGAAAAATTTGAATCTTTGATCAAAACCATTATTAGTGCTATTTTTGTTGCCGCTCTCTTTTGGATCTTACTTGATAAAATGCCCAAAATATAACAAACCTTTAGCTAATTGAGATTTAATTCACTTCTCTCATAGAGATAACATGTATGCCTATAATGTAAAATAAAATAATCAATACAATTTCTCTCATAGAGATAACATGTATGCCTATAATGTAAAATAAAATAATCAATACAATTTCAAAGAAAAACATAATTTGTAATGCATTATAGAAAATTGTGCATCTCAGTGCTATTTTTTTTTGCCGCAACTGTATGTCACAAAGAAAAATTATTCCTTCCCGACCCCATAAAGTATAAATTGATCATCATCCACAGCTGGGTCGATATTGGCATGTCCGTCTGTCGGTATAAGCGCGAGGATCTATAAGAAAAGGCTATAACAAATAAAGCTAAAGGATTTGGTTTGGAGACTCCTATAATACCCGAAGGTTATTAGTTTACTCGACATACACTTGACGAAATCAGTTTAAAATTTTTTCCACTTTTGGAGTTATAGACTTTTATTCTACTTCCCAAAAGTATACCGGCACCATTTTTTTCTGAGAGTTCATACATTTAAACTTTAGTTAAACTGTGGGTTAAAGAGAAGAATTCCGGGTATAGCATAGTCGGGAAACTCGACTATAACCGTTCTTTCTTGTTCAAAGAGTTCGAGATTAGAGATTTTCCAGGGAATTTATTTTTGAGCAATTGGTTCGTCCCACCCAACTTAAGTATTTTTGAAGATAGAAGCTTGAGACTTTTGGAATTACACTTGAGCATCGGCCAAATATTCGACATTTTCCGACATATTCCGATCTTAACTGCAAGGGTATATCAACGTCGGATCCGCCCGAGGTTACATTAACTTTCTTGTTTTAAAACAAAAATTACAAAATCAACTCAAAAAAAACTTGAGCCTTGC
The DNA here is from genome assembly GCF_030179905.1 of Drosophila bipectinata. Lineage (NCBI taxonomy): Eukaryota > Metazoa > Arthropoda > Insecta > Diptera > Drosophilidae > Drosophila > Drosophila bipectinata. The sequence goes on along the minus strand of NC_091740.1, from coordinate 11,778,272 downwards.
TTTTATTATTATAATTTGTATCATTATAAAATAAACATGAACGATTTATGTAAACAAAAAAAAACTCCTGATATCAAATAAAAAAACATCTTGACGAGGCAAACCCTCAAGCCACGCCAAAACCCGCAACAAACCCGCAAGCCACGCCAAAAAATATCTGACATCCATTTCTGTGACGAAAAAATTCAATATAGTATACAAAACTAAATTATAAAAAAATTTATACAAAACCGCTCAAACTAAATACAAGACAGAAACGTGCCGTGTAAGAATAGTTTTTAATGTGTAGTTTTAAATATGTACCTATGTATTGCATTTTTTCGTCAAAGAAAAATCGAAAAATTTGTATAGAACTGTAGACTGTTTATTATGCTTCTCCTTCTGAACGTGACAAAAAATGTTTTCTTAGAGACCGTACTTTTAAAACTTTTAAGGTTAGTTAAAATCTGGTTGATAGAGATGAGTACCGGGTATAATATAGTCGGGAAACCACTTTAAAACATAATTCATTTAGCCACTTTCTAGTTACTAAAGGTTTTTTTGCTTAATATCGGTAAGGTTACAATTGTTTATTTATGAATGGGTCAACTTGAGAATGGGTCATCCCTCGTTGTTTGTACCACAACCTTATCCACCACTCCGATCGCCTTGCTTACTCCACGACTCTTCTTAGACAACTACTTTACAAAGGGGAGAGAAAGCCAAAGTTAAGCTTTGTGGAGATTACATGGACAAATCTGGGTGGAGTTTAAGCTCACAAAAGATGCAGCGATAAATAAAAAAAAAAAATAACGCCCATACATGCCGCCCCCGGAATGCTGGGATCAACACAATATGGGTTCTATAGGTGGCAATAGTAGACCCAGATTGGAAAACGATTTCTTTTAGGTTCCAGAGACAGTCTTCAGTAAGGCGACGCAAACTAGGCCATCTTCTCCAGGATGCAAATCGATTATCCGACCCATCTTCCATTCGTTTGAGTATTTTATGATGGAAATGGGATTGGATTCCACGTGGTGGGTGCGATATCCGTGTCCATGGCATTTCGAAAGTCCTGTTGCCTGATGCGAAGAGATTTGTCTGCTCCAAGGAAATTGCTTATATTTGTTGGGGTTTGTTTTTTTCCCCTTTTATTCACACAATCCAAAAATCGTCTGAAAACGGACAAAGAGCGCTCAGGGCGATGTGATTTTTCCCTGGACTCGCCTGATCTCTGGAGAATGGGCTTCGTTATGCACCATCCTTATTATTTGGTGGAGAACTTCTCGTAATTCTGCTACTTGAATTGTGCCCACGATTGCCTTGCGGTTGACGTGAGTTATGCAGATATCTTCGGATGTAAGCCAAAACGAATAACAGTTTGTTGTATGATGAGTAATTAGTGGGTGGGTGAAGTTTACATCACAACAAACATGTTTTGGGTGTTTGCAATGTTTGGGTCAGTTGTCCTCTTTTTTCTTTATTTTGGTCAAGTGGTTGATAGTAAGTGTCGATCGGGAATTTCGGTAGGTGAAATTTTCAAAAATTTAAACTATTGGGTAGCCAATAAACACTGCCCCAGAGAGTTTGATTCGAAGGAATGCCACTGGCTTAATGGGTGTGACTTGACTTCACCTCTGCCAGACTTAGAATATTCTTGGCAGCAGTAGTAGGAAAAATAAAACCTAAGGGATCGTAGATGCGAGCGACTACTGATAGAAATTAACGTTTAGTAAAGAGGGCCGGAATGTCAAATCGAACCTTGAATCTATAAAAGTCTTAGTGTGGGTTCCAATGGGAATTTAATAGTCTCCTGGGAATTTACTTCTAAATTTCTTGTTTGAGCCATGTGCTGGCCTGGAGTGCCGAATAAAATCTGTGGATGATTAAGTCCCAACTTCGTCGATATATACATACTCATATTGTGATCATATTTTTCGTTGTGAGCAAGTTGACGGAGCACGCGTATGTTGCTGATGCAGTGCCAAAAGTGACAGTTATTTGGCTGTTTTAGGCAATTTTGATTTGATCATTCCACCATAAGATAAGTTGACATGCATGTCGGGAGCATGTCGATGAACATTCGTTGGATATCTGCGGAATGCACGTAACGTAAGGCCGAGTAAGATCGGAGGCTCACATTGCTGCGTTCTGAAGTGAAGCAAGGTATGGTGGCGATGTCCGCCTTGTAAACAATTTTTTTGGCTGCTGCGCTGCGATCAGAAAAAAGAGTGTAAGAGGAAATTTAGGCTATTCCAGCCCTGCGCCGCAACATGTGGGTGCCCTTACGATTTATTTAAAAGACGGAACCGCCGGCTCCTGTCGAAAACTGAAACCCTTTTGATTGGGATGGCATAGTTTTGAGTTGGCTGAGAAGATTTCCGGTTCTCAATGATGTTCATGCTTACGAGCCGATTGCTGATGAAAGTTTCCAAATCTACAAAACTCTGAATGTCACTGGAGTTCCCCAAGCAATGCTCCCGGGCTTGTACAGTTGACATAGAAAGTCTAGCGATTAAATTATGGAGTATTCATTGCGTGCTAGAATAGATATTAGTTTTGAGACGGTTGAACTCGTTGATGCATACATTTGTTCTCAAGAAAAACCTCATCGGAGATCAAACATATGCTAATATTTTTTATCTTTGATGATCTTTTCCTTGAAATCAAAGGTAAGTCGTAGAGGGCATTCATGGGGTGCATAAATCGTAGACGAGGGTTATCATAGCGTTTGATGACAAGATCCCTGCTATTATGTAGGCGCCATCTTTAATTTCCATTTGGTGCACATCTTGGTCCTGCTCTTTGGCAGTGCTTGGTTGAGAATATGAAACCGCTGAGCATTCGATAACGCTTGGTTCCAAGATTTTCTATCCTTTTTAAAGTTTATTTTTAGTTGTTTGAGCTGATTGTGAAGATCTTTCTGGAGTGCAAATAGGACTCTGCACTGGAGGAGTTCGCTGGCTAGGACTTGTTAATTTTCCTTATGCACTCATACTTTGTATGTATGTTCTTCCAAAGTCTGACAGCTCTTTTTCGAGGAGAACGAAGGAGTTGAGAAGAAGAGTAATGGTCCAATTATGAGGTAAAGTTTCTGTCGGGTCAGGCATCAGCCACTGAATTAATTTAAAATTAATTTATTATGCTTATTACTTATTTATTAATTAAGCTATAATTGTCCAATTATGAGGTCAATTATGAAGAATTAGGAGAATTTCGAGGAGAACGAAGGAGTTGAGAAGAAGAGTAATGGTCCAATTATGAGGTAATTTTCTGTCGGGTCAGGCAACAGCCGCTGAATTAGTTTATAGTTTATTTATTTTGCTTAAGTAGGGACATATCTCCTTAGTGAGTTGCAAGCCGACTCTTTCTCGGTCGCTCGTCTTTTACGAGCCTTTAGCCTCGCTTTTCATTACATTAACCCTACTATAACTCTATTTGCGGTTCTAAGCGCACTAGATACCTTTAATTTTATCCTTAGAGGTTAACATTTTCATTTATTTTCCTGTATGGTCCATGAAACTAACTGGCCATAAGTGAAGAAAATGTGGTACCTTAACCGCGCTATGCAGGTTAAACGAGGAAAACTATTTACATGCTTGGCGTATAATAGTGGAATCCTATGATAATCCTCGGCCGATAGCAAATACACTAATGCCTAGGCTACATCATCAAAACCCAGTTCCAAATTGTAACAGGAGCTGTATGTAACCACCCTAGAAACCCAGGAACCATTGAAGGGACTTGGCATCATCGTATCCCCATGGGATGCATTCCTGATTTTCAGAACACCCGAAAGACTAAATTGGGTACACCAACCAAAGATATGCGTCAATTGTCAATTGAAACGTTATTAAATTGTTGATTCTGCATGCAGATGAAGCTGGATGATCAACATAGATAGACCAGATTGTAGTTCATGCAGGGACTTAATGTTATGAACAGAAAGTGCGGCCCGACTGGACATTCCGAAGTTAAAGCTCTCGATAATGGAGAGGGAGGCCCGAACTAAACATTGCGGAGATAAGACTATCTAAAGAAGGGCCCCTTGAAGTCAAGCGGCCAAGAGAGAGTCGGCTTGCAACTAACTGCAACTAACTAGCAACGATTTCCACATACTTAAACATAATAAATAAACATTACACTAAAACAGGGGCTGCCGACCCGACAATTGTTTTAAGCCGACCACAAATCGAGGGAATGCAAAGGATGAAATTATTTCAAGTGTGACAACCTTGTTACATTCAGAAAAACAAATTTTCAAGCTTTCAGTAAGCAACAAAAATTACAACCTCCTTGCCACAGCAAAGGTAGCATTCTAAGCAGATAACGGACAGGCAGCAAAGTTTTGGGCACTGCTAGATTAAGGAACGCAGATCATTTTAATCACCGAACGAGTAGCATCAATGTTGTCGCTAAGACGCCACGATACCAAACATCGAATTGAAAGTTTTGGTGAACATCCAAGGATAAGCAGAGCATGAGTGACTGTTCTAGTAAGGTCTCATCGTGGTGATTTTACCCAGCGGATCGATGCTTTTGTCCTTCCGCAAATTATAGCTGACCAACCACCTCAACCATTGTCTCATTGAGAGTTGGAAATACCCAATGAGTGTGCATTAGTGAATCCAAAGTTCGAAAAACCTGGGAAAATTGATCAACTAAAAGGAACTGAAAACTAATATTCGTTACTCCTTCCGAATCAACCAAAAAAAATTGGAAGAGATGCTCTAATTGGAAGAGAGTTTCATGCTTCAACTAACTAAACTTGGATGCATTGTCGCAGGAAGAATAAAGTCCAGAACTGAATCGGCCGTGTCTTGTGGAGTCAGTAATGGAGAAAGATTCTGACGCATTGATTGAAAAGTTTTGGAATATGGATAACCTGGACAATCGAACAAAACATCGATCCCCTACAGAAATACATTGTGAGAAACACTTATTCCTTTTTGCTAAGATCGACAGACTTCTATGCAGACCAGTAGTCGGCACTCAATTTATTGATATCATTTTAATCATAGGTCGCAAATAACTAATAATTTTACCGATTGTTTGGGTCTCAAAATAAGTGTTGTTTAATGAGTCTTTGAGAAAAAAATCTGAGAGCAACCGTTTGCTTTCTTGGTTTACAATTTTTGCTAAAATGACGAGCAATATATAATTGTGCAAAAATTATGCGTAAACATAAAATCTTGTTTAAGCTATGTGCATGCCAAATTTCATTTCGTTTACCTTTTGCATTCTCTTCATGCTCATAATAATTTTTGCGTGGCAAAAGTATTTTGAGAGCATCTTTATGGAAATATTTTCACACTTTTAAGCACGCGAAAATCAAAAAACTTCTGTGTTTAACTTTGAGCAATATTTCACGTTGTTATTAAAATAAAAAGGTATTAAAAATTATGAAATAACATGGGTAAAATGGCTGAGCTATGTTTGGTTACCAGATTTTCAATAATAGCAAAGTTTAACGCTAAGATAGCAGTTAAGACATTACCAAACTTCCAAGCATTTCCAAACAGATCTCATTGAAGACCAAGTCCTTGTACGCTCCTTTTTTCAAAGCCTCAATCCGCAGCAGATTCCGCAAATCAATTTAATTTGACAGCTAAGACACCAATTAGTGAACGCAATGTCCGTCGACGTTTGAAAGAAATTGATTTTAAGACTTATAAAGTCAAGAAAGTACCATATCTAACAAAAGCAAACAAGTCCAAGAGACAAGCTATATGTATGTATGTCCATAAGCCAAAAGAGTTCTGCAGGAGCGTTTTATGGACAAATGAAAGTTGAGTATAATTCATATTGTTCAAGCATTGAACACAACTGTAGATATAAATTCCAAAGATAGAGTTTCAAGGGATCGGACCCATGAAATACGAGTCAAACAGCATGGTCTAAAACCGATCCCCATCAGCCTACACAAATATGTACTCAAGTGAAGCGCTTATCGCACTTGAGAAAGGGTCGCATAGCAGGTCAGCGTGCAGTGCGTTGACAAGTAGTTTTAAATAGATTTAAGATTCTCATGTATCTTACTTATAAGAGAACTTTACCAAATAAAATCAGTTTCCAAAAGGAGCTCATAGGAGTAAAACCTTCATTTGGGGCTCCTCTTAACACATATTAATTTAAAAAATAAAATTTGTGTAAGATTACCAATGACACAAAGGCAGACAATGCGGCCCTTTGAGCAATTTTAAACGTTGTTATTAAAATAGAAATGTATTAAAAATTATTAAATAACAGGGGTTAAACGGCCCGTTTGCCAAAGAGTAAGCCATGGTGGGGGCTCTGTGATGTTCTGGCTGGGTGATGTTCTGACTCTGAATGGACTGGGTGATTTCGTTCCTGTCATCAGGCCAATATTTACGGGTTCTAAATGATAATGCATTTACTTCTTGAGGCAGGCTTATTGCACAATCGTTCATTCTGCCGCAGGATAAGCCCCTTATGCCACAAAGCCAAGATGATTACAACATTTTGGTGTTATCATTTTGAACTGGCCACCATAAAGTCCAGATTTAAATATAATTGAAAACGTCTGGTCTTTTATGAAACGTAAAAAAAAGCAGTATCGTTATATAAAACCCGGGAGGAGACTATTTCTGAGGTCACTTCCGTTTCTCCAGAGATCATTCAAAACTTAATCGATTCAGTACCGGGATGTTTGGAAAAAGTTATTTAAACTAAACGAAATTATATATTTTATTTTTTTTATTTTTTCTTTAGTTTTTTTTTTAAATTTAAACTACTTTTTTATTCTGAATTGTTATACATATGAAAAGGCACTTGTCAAAATACTTATGCCACCACTTTTAAGATTTTATTAGCTCTAAGAAAAATAGAAAAAAATACATAGAGTTATATTAAACCATTACAAAGTTACATCGAAATTTGAACCGTTTGTATTTCGTCAAAATAATTATGCCGACCAATGTATATATTACAAAATAATTATGCCGACTTATGTATATATTACTAGCAAGCCCGGCAAACTCCGTATTTGTTATTAAAAGATCGAGACAACATTTTTTTTTGTTTTATATTTGAAAATTTGTGGGTTTCCGATATATAGTAAGATGATTATCGGAAAGTTAATTATGGTTGCCTCAATAAAATTTGGCAGAAGTCTTTTAACCGAAAGTCGAGTACCGTTGCAAAGCCGCGGTGGATTCAAATTAAGCAATATCATAATAACTGTACCAACTTTTTGTCGCAAGTTATGTGGTGAAAATCCAGGTAACTCCAGAGAGTTCAAAAACTCCGTTGGATAATTTACTACATCATCGGAATTTGTTATCGAATCAACTGATTTTTATATCACCAACTCGCCAGCAATTGTTGATTAAATGGTGAAATTCATTGCGTGTACATCATTATTCTTTGCGGCAAGAATTGCTCGTTGACTTAATCAAGCATAATTCTGATAATTCTCACTAATGTTTGGGAAAACATTTTCAATAAGAGCTACTTGAGAGTCTACAAATCAGCAAAAGTCCTTGGTCAGAGAAATTAATCCAGATCCGGCATCAACTGGGACTTTTCCATTTCCAACAGCTAACAATCGTTTTGAAAATTGTGCAGCACCTTGATCATTTTGAAGTTCAGCTCTCATATTTGTGGTAATGTTTTCTTCCACGGGGAATTACTGGGAACGCCTGCCAACAATATCATCAAGCCGCCAAAGATGTTATTTCGCCGAAGATCGTTTATACGATGCATGACATTGCTTCTCCGCTGAACGACAATGTCTCGCGTTTTACTTGGATCGCCAACAATAATTGCAGCAACATCATTAACAGTGGGTGCATTGAATCTTCGCACATGGTTGGCGTACAATCCGCTTTTATGAAACATTTTTGTGTATCCGATGGCATTCCTTCTAATGCTGTTTTCTCAGTGGAAACATTTTTTTTTTAAGTTTTGGCTATCATATGCTGCAAAATGAGAGCAAATAAGAGAACTTCCAAACAACTTCGAGCTGCGGCAGAATTTCCGACCCGAGCTTTAAGATGTGACTTTTTCGGTCAATCAATATTTTAATGAGGGTCTCTGTGAGAGTGTCAATCATATCTCTCAGTGAGCGATGTTCAGTAGGAAAGCATTTTACGAACCTCTCAACGTAAAACACTTAACCGAAAACCAAAATCAAAAGAAAGTACGTCTCCTGCACTGAGAGAAAGTGATTGTGCATATTTTTTTTAGGTTGAAAAAAAACGGAACATAAACTGAACAAAGGGGAAAAAACAGTTAAAACAAGAAAGGAAAGCTAACTTCGGGCGGACCCGAAGTTGATATACCCTTGCAATAAAAACCGTATATGTATCGCAAACATCGGATATAGTTGGCCGATCCTTATTAGAATATGATAATATAACCCAACTTATTATAATATAAAATCTAAAAAAAAGTCCCAAACTTCTATCTTCAAAAATACCAAAGTTGATGTTTCTACCAAAAACCATTTCCGATCGTTCAGTTATATGGCAGCTATAAGATATAGTCAGCCGGTCGTTATAAAATTTGGTAGGTCGAATTAACTGACCAAAAATATAATCTGTACCAAGTTCCAGCTTTCTATCTTCAAAAACACAAAAGTTGGGTCAATTCCGATCGTTCAGTTATATGGCAGCTATAGGATATAGTCGGCCGATCCCGGTCGTTCCAACTTATATACTGCGTGCAAAAGAAAAAAGGGTTTAAAACTGAGAGACTAGTTAGCGTAGAAACGGACAGACAGACGGACAGACGGAAAGACGGACATGCTCATATCAACTCAGGAGGTGATCCTGATCAAGAATATATATATTTTATAGGGTCGGAGATTTCTCCTTCACTGCGTAGCACACTTTTGGACAAAATTATAATACCCTCTGCAAGGGTACAAAAAGGGAGCTAAGATAACAGTGCATTAGTATTATTAACGAATAATAGAAAGTAGGCTGAGAGTGTGACTTTTCATACGTTTTAAATGTTATACTGTGTGTTCGGGCTCGGGCAGAGAAATTTCCAATGCCACTGGAATAGGGACCTGCCGACCACTGATGTAGACGATTGTTTGACGAGTGCTAATTTAGTCGTAGAAGTAGTGCAAAAAGTTACAGCATGCCAACATACCAACCATCATTTCGACCAGTTTGGAGAAAAAGACAAAATTCAAAATCAGCCAAATTCGCAACGGACAGAAATTGTTAGCCGCAACGGATTCGGAGGAGAATTATACAACTGCAGGCACAGCAACCCGTTGCACAAATTGCAACGGATTGTTGCATATATGCTCCGATTCTGCTACAAATCTGACAGAGCGCCAACGACAGCTCTATGCCTAGGCGCTTTGACCCAAGAACGCACAATCATCCTGCGTAAAATTCAGCAATATGAATTTAAGGGGGGACATCTGAGTGACAGGCGAAAAAAACGTATTTTCTGGAATTTTTTTTGGCCAACTGAAAGAGCCAATGAAATCGAAAAAAAAAATGGCGACTCTGCATTCTTTATTCGTAGGACCCATTTTTTTAAAGGGAGTCTCTGGCCGACAAGCTAACGTCCATAATTTTTTATGTAGAACGAAAAATCCAATTTGGTTAGTTTGTATACATCAAAAGCTATCGACACATGTAGGATTTTTGCGATATATTGATTTTTTGCAAAATGGTGAGTGATTGAAAAAAAGTTAACATTTTCACAACAAAAACGTCATAAATTTGTTGATAAAATACTAAGAAATATAAAATCATACGTTTATCGATAGACATAGGTTTTTTAAATATACTGTCAAAATCTCAGATTAATAGGTTAAGAGTGGTTTGAAATATGTGTCCGGCCGTCTCAAAAAAAAAACGGTTTCGAGAAAAACGCGTTTAAAGTTTTTAGTACTGTGGGATATACCTGTGAGGCATCGCAGAATAGAAAATATCGACACTTAGACACTTTTGCCGGACTTTATCTTTAGATATGTTATTTTTAAGACCCTTAAAAATTTTTTAAGCTAAAAAAAATTTTCAATTTTTTCAAAACTTTACTCAGATGTTCCCCCTGAATGAACATGTAACGCAGAATGAAAACAGTTAGGTTAGGTGCAATGCACTAGGTTAGGTTAGGGCAGCGATGCGGGGCCAGTCACTGACACCCCCATCCACTTGAGTCGCTTCGCTCCTTGTGATACCTATCCTATACATCTATAGTGTGCTATCCTTCCTGCGGCGGCTCGCGGTCCTATCCATCTATCCGGATGAAGGCAGCAAGTCTGCGTGAAGCGATCTCCGCGAGGTCTGTTAGGTCCATGGGTGCTGTTGCACCCAAGAATTTGAGTCTAATGCGCCCCGGCGCCAGGCAATAACGCAGGAGGTGTGCGACTGTCTCTTCCTCTTCGACATTCCCACAACTCCTGCAGTAATCATTGTATCGCACCGCTAGTCTAGCCGCGTGTGCTCGTTATTGCCAGTGTCCCGTGTTGCCACAGACTGCAGTCCTGCCTATTGAGGGTGATAAGTATCATTCATCTTTTCCTAGAGCGGATAGGATATATCATGAGTGATTTCCTGTAATTTTGGAGATTCCTCCATTTCCTCAGTGCTACGCGGTCAAAGTGATCCCTGAATTTTAGCATAACATACATAGCATACAGCTAAGGGAATGTCTACTAGTTCTTTCTCCGAGAGAAGAGGATTGGTAGGTCCTGCCCTTGCTAGTTCGGCGCAGTTTCCCTCGGGGTCCTCCCATTTCATGCTGTTCCGCCATCTCGTTAAGAGACAGATCTGCGATAGTTATTCACTATCCTGGAAATGGATGAGAATCCGTCAAGGGCGCTCGACTGTTTGAGAAGATACAAATAGTTTTTTGAGTGAAACCGCCTCCCAACTTTTAACCGTCTGTGTAAATATGAAGGGAACCGGCTCGGATGAAGGAAACCGGCCCGGGATTTGTGTGGCCCATTCCTCCCTCGATGGAATGGATACCTTATATTTTAAGGTGGGATGAACAACAGGTACGCAGTAGTCTGTAGGCCCCGTTGGCGTGCAATGGTGTAGGTCCAACTTGGTATGTCCATAGTCGGTCCTTTTCCATGGCCCGTCGCGCGTAGCCTAATTGCCGATAGCGTGACTTTCTTGGCCCCTATTATCTCTAATACAGACCTCCGCCATTCTTTGGGTTTTCCTAAGTCTCTCTCTACATGTGGAGTTTGTGGGAGCAGACAACCAGACCACCACTCCGTAGAATACGATGGGTCTTATGACCACTGTGAAAAACCATCTGACTATATTTGGGGACATTCTTCATTTGATTCTAATGACCATTTGGCATGTAGAGTGCGATTGTTGCCTTGCTTGCTCTATAGTGTTTCACTTCCAGCCCAGTTTCCTGTCTAGCGTAATTCCTAGGTACTTGGCGTTACCACTGAGGCAGAGTGTTTGGTATTTTTCACTTCCTAGTAAAGAGGACAAGCTCGGTTTTGGTTGGTTTACTCCCACTTTGCTACCACCACCTTCTAGGTATCGTTGTAGGTTATTAACCGCCACATTTCACAGTCCACAGTTGATAAGTAAAAATTTCAATTTTTACTTACTTTTTACATAATCTTAATTTTTAATAAAAATATCTAAAACTTGTACTAAATATGGTTCCATTAGTTATAAAATCAGTGCGAGTCGAGCTTTTGCAAAAGTAAGACCTGTTATTGGTGATTCATCAAGTGCATTTAAATAAAAAATCTAAGGCTTTCGGGAAGTTCCTTTCCTTTTCTTTCGGGACTGTAGGACTGCAATTGTCCTACCTTCACGTTAGCAATCCCCAAGTGAATCAGCTATAGGTGATTCCACAGTTTTTTCTTTTCACAAGCACTGGGCCCTGGCAATTGCTGGCTTTAAGCTTTCTTTAAGCTAAGAAGAGAGCAGGTACCGCTCTCTCTCCCAAGGTCAGCCAAAAGAAGACAAGCTATACTCCCAAATCTGGAAACCGCTTCATAACCCTAAGCGACGAGGAAGAAATGGACGTCGGGCCTTCTACTTCGCAAGCCGCGATAAACCGCGCCACAACGAAGTCCGACGCAACTTTGCTGCCAGCAAAATCCCAAAATTCAGGACAAGCCCAAACAGAAGACCCACCGCATGGTATTGAGGAACATTCATTATGACGTCCCATCGGAGGACATTATTGAGTGCCTGCAGGAAGAGGTTACTGCGTTCTGCGCTCTATACCCCTCGTAATAAGGCAACACAGCTTCCGCTTAACATGAGGATTGTGGACATTAAGAAGGGTGACAACAACAAGCTTCTTAAGAATATCTCTGCTGTTTGCACACACATAATAACCTGGGAGAAGCCACGCAAGCAATTCGGTCCTTTACAATGCTCTAGATGTCAGGAATACAAAAGCATACTGCACACGGCATTACATCTGCAGAGAATGCGGAGTAAACCACCCTACCCTGGAGTGCAAGCTTGGAAAAGACGACCCTAGATGCTGCTTTTACTGCGGCAGCTCTCACGCGGCTAACTTCATAGGATGCCGCAAATTTCTGCAAGTCGCATTTAAGCCAAATAACGAATCAAAGCTCACAGCAGCCACAGAATCGAACACGTTTCCTTCAACCAATCTCTCACCCAACGTTGGTAAGGAATCATTTGCAAGTTTAGCCAGAAGGAACCTACCCTTGCAAAGAAATGGAAAATACGCCCCCTCTAACACATTCCACCGAAAACGCCGCTCTGAGTGCTAAACTGGAACAGCTTTTCATGAGGCTCGACAGGATGATGTCTCTGGTAGAGACTCTAATGCAAGCAATCCTGCAGACGCGTCCATCTTTCTCTACTCTTCGCAAAGGGAGTGCTTAAAATAGCCTTCTGGAACCCCAATAGGATAATCTCGAAAGCAAATGAGATCACTGCCTTCATAGAGCTTTACGAAATCGACATCCTCTTGTTGTCAGAAGTCCGTCTCTGCTCGCGGTCCACCCTCAGGATCCCTGGTTTCACTTTGCACAAAGCCGATCATTCGGATGACCGGCGACATGGGGGCGCAGCGATCTTCGTCAAGTCAGGCATAACCCATGAACTCTCTTTCATTCTTTTGGAAGAACACATTCAAGCCGTCTCCATCGAGATGTCTCCAAGAAGAGGGAGGTTTAACGTTGCTTTTGTGTACTGCCCTGCAGCTGTCAGGTGGACGGAAGCAGACTTCATGACTTTCCTCTCCAATCTCGGAGACAAGTTTCTTGCTGCAGGTGATTGGAATGCCAAACACAGATGGTGGGGCAATTGCAGAATGTGTGCCAGAAGACGGACCCTCAGCTCTGTCCTGGCCAATGTCAATGTCGATTCGAAGGCGTCAGACAACAGGCATCTTCAGACTTCTATCTTCTGATCATCTCCCGTTGCTCTTCCTAATAAATGAAGAAGCTCAATTCCTTAAAGGAGTCCCCAAAATGCTACCTGCGCATGCAAACGTTGCCCTTTTTAAGTCCTACATCGATGCTCACACCGTGCTCAACACACCAATAGCAACCTGCAGCGATATGGATGCATACGTAGATAGCTTCACCTCCACAATTACTGAAGCCGCCCTTAGAGCTACGCCACCTCAGCGCCAATCTGGTCGCCCACCTAAAAGGAGGGCACCATTAATAACCCCGAAGGCAAGGACACTGCTGGATCTAAAAAGGCACCTCAGAAAGCAATTCATTGTGTCAGGCGATACTGCAACTAAGCAGCGTCTAACTAGCATTATTAATAGACTGCGCAAGTTGCTAGCGAAAACACGCCAAAAGAACATTGATATCCTGCTAGAGGGAGCTGGCCCGGACAATTGCAGCGATTTTTCGATATGGAAGCTAACGAGAGCAATTAAAAAATAGCCGCTTGTACAATCCCCAATACAAAGCCACACTGGCCGCTGGCTTAAGAACGACTCTGACAAAGCCAACGCTTTTACGGAACATCTGTCTGCCACCTTCACTCCTTTTGAACTTTCAGACGCTTCACACCGCGATGAAGTTGCAAACTTCTTACGCGAGTTATGTAGTCCAAGTTCTTGTTCTCCATTTCTTTCTTGCTTGCATTCAAAAGTGCAAGTTTAAAAGCTTCCATAAAATAATTAAAAAGCTCGCTCGACGATTCGAAAGCATTCGTGCACAGAATGAACCAAGATGTGAACAAGACAAGATCATTAAAGTAAAATAAAAACTATTGTACGAATTCAAATAAAAAGAACATTGTTTATATTGAATTAAATGTTAACATAAAACGTTAACAAAACTGGCGCAGTCGACGGAGTAACCTAAAACATTTAAATACCCACTTAAGTGCAGTGTCGAGCGAATTGGTGCCATACACACATATATACATATATAACCTGAAAACCCACGTTTTTCCAACACCCACGGAAACCAAACCAACAAAGTGTTTTTGTGCATTGGATATTTACTGAATCTCGTACGACTTTGTGGTTAAACTAGAAATATCTAGTGCATATTTTTGGTTATGCAGCGTGCCGGCACTTGAAAGTGTGCCAATCTTTGCATGTATGTATGAATGTGTGCATTAATTGGCAATTACACACACCTGCATCCCAGAGCGGTCTTATTCTGTTCGTAAGTGGTTCGATGACAAGTTCATAAGAACGTTTGATATCAAGTTCTAAAGAACTCAACGGATATTGATTTTGAATACGAACAATGGCAAACGATTTTACTCTATCGTTTGGGGATATTCTAAAGGATGCCCACCACATTCACGAATACAGAGGAGACCATACAAGAGCTCTTTCATCATTTATTCGTGAAGTGGAGATGATATTTTCACTATTACCCCCCACATCTACTGCAGGAGCCTACGTGTTTCACCGTGTCATACTCAACAAAATCCAAGGCGGAGCTCTACATGTTGTGAGAACCATCGAGAATTCCGAGCCGTCGTGGGATGACATCAAGAGGATTCTTATTCGGAATGTTGGCGTAAAGGAGTCCTACAATCAACTTTACCAAGAAGCGTTTATGCTAAGTAACAACAACAACATTACAGAATATTTTAAGTCTTTAAGAAGCATAATGTGTAAAATTAATGAAAAATATGAATATGATAACGTAAAGCATTCTGAGTTTAGTCCCAAAAATGTTGAAGAATCTATGCTAAGAACATTCTTGAAAAATATTGATGTAAATTTAGCTTCAGTCATAATTAATAGAAATGTAAAAAATTTAAGAGAAGCTTTCGATTTATTGGAAACCGAAGGCCTTATTAGAACTCAAAATGTTAAAACAAAATTTCCTCAAAGTAACGAAAAACCGAACAAAACGGAAAATCAAAACTATCCCAATACAAATAATCAAAGAGACCGATATTACAAACTAAATTATAATAATCAAGGTCAGTATGTAAACCACAACAATTTCCAAAATGTAAAAGCTTATTCAGGGAACTTTCGATCAGGAACACAAAATTTAAATTCAAATCAAAACTATACAAATCAAAGCCATATTTCAAAAATGGAAATCGATCATGTCGAAGTAGATAAAACTAATTGTAGCCAATTTAAAAATGATAATCAAGATCAAAGCTTCTCTTCTGAACCAATGTCAGAGCCAATGATCTGTACTTGCCATGCAAATTTTCATATAGTTGCCTCGAAAAATCACTTCCCTTAATTAACCTAACTATAAACAATGAAATAATCACAGCCTTGATTGATACTGGTTCAACAACTTCCATGTTAGATAGAAATAAATTGTTAAAATATCCTCGAAGAACTTTGCGTCATCCAATAACATTTTCATCTCTTAGTTCAAAATCGCTAATAACGCAAGAAATTATAACTAATTTACCTCTTGAATTTAAGGATGTAGTCTCATGTGTGAGGTTGAAAAAATCAATTTTTTTTTTTTTTATATTTTGATAGTATTGTTTATTATGAATGTACTGTTAAAGTTTCAAATAAAAATATCAAATAATGACAGAGATACAGCCCATAATCGGGAGCGCGCCTACACCGAAAAGTATGAGTTTCTCGGTAGCGTCTAAACTTTAAACGCGTTTTTCTCGAAACGACATTTTTGTGTGCGGCGCAGGTGATTCACAAAATTCTATGGTACCGATCTAGCTGAAATTTGGATATGTTGTTCTAAAAAGTAACACCTCTGTCCCGTACTAGAATCACTTATTTTTAATGATTAGTTTTTTTTTTATCATTAATTTAAGACAAATTTTTTTAATTTTTTTTAATTTTTTGTTTTGTGAGTTCGCCATTTTGTTGTTTATTGATGAAAATATTTCATTCTAGTACGGGACAGAGCCATTAGCTTACAAAACAATAATCTATTCTAATTTTTTGTTTCGGATGACTCTAGCAGTCGAAATCACCTGCGCCAGGGACCTATCTTTTTTTTTTATATGCATACTTTGGCATGCTATAAAGTGTATTAAACTACACAAGAATAAATTAAACAAAATATTTTCAAATAGTTTATGATGCTTATAAAAACATATTTGAAAATTGAAACGATCGCATTATTTTTTATTACAAAAAAAATTTTTTGAAATAACCTCTAAAAAGTAGGCCGGCACATGAGACTACATCCTTAAAGAAGATGCCACAATGAGTTGGAAATTGGCAACATTTAATAACAAATCGTTCGATGCTATAACAGGTCAAAATATTCTCAAGCCATTAAATGCTGTTATTGATTTTCATCACAATACAATTACAATTAAGGGGTTATATACAGTTGTGATATATGAAAAAATCGATTTTTTATTGCATATTCTTTAAGTATATTCTAGTGGAAATACTCTCACAAAAATTCATAACGATCGGAGCATTAGAACCGAAGCTGTAGCTATTTATAGCGCACTATCTGCATATAAAACTTGAACAAACTTGAAACTTTAAACGCGATTATCTCAGAATCTTTTTTTTGGGAAATTACCTTTGCGGTGGACACGATTACTAAAAAACTACTAATCCGATCAACACCAAATTTTGACCACTTATTTATTATGATATTAGCTAGTCCGTGAACGAGGGAATACTCTTTTTTTAAAGCACAAAAAACGAAAATCTTATACCTTGAAAAAGTACATTTTTTGTTAAAAACGTCGCCATTTTTTTTTTAAATCAAAATTTTTAAAAATCCCCCGTTCACGGACTAGACAATACAATATACTAACTAAACTTTTTTGAATTTTGGATTTCGGATGAACCGTTTTTGAGAAATCATGTCCACCGCAAGACACCATCGAAAAAAGACGATTCGGGAATTCGGCTATAACATTTTTGTTATGTAATATTTTTTTATGAAAAAATTTAATGAAGTACCCAGAAACATTTACTAAACAACGTCGGTAAAACATTTTTCGAAAATATTTTCTATGGTGTCAAAAAAAAATCGATAAAAATCCATTTTTTTGCGCGTACAACTGTATATAACCCCTTAATAATAACAATATCCAATTTCAAAATAGTTCACCATACTCTGAAGAGGTAAATCAAATTGAACCAATCGAAATCGACGATAAAAAAAAAAAAATACCTTTCAATGATTTAAATCAAGAGGAAAACAATGCTCTTACTAAAATTTTAAGAAAATTTAAACAATTAATATTTCTTGAAGGTCAGTGCCTTAGCAATACAAACATTATCAAGCATCAGATAAAAACAGTAGTGGATAAACCTGTATATTGTAAGATTTATAGATATCCTCAAGTACATGAACAGGAAATTTATAAGCAAATTGAAGAAATGCTACATCAGGGAATAATACGAAAAAGCAATTCTCCATATAATGCCCCTCTATGGCTTGAACCAAAAAAAGCTGATAACAGTGGAACAAAAAAGTGGCGTATAGTTATTGATTATCGCAAATTGAATGAAAACACAGTAGATGATAAGTTTCCTATCCCAAATATAGAAGGTATATTGGATAAGTTAGGAAGAGCGAAATATTTTTCTACTATAGATCTCGCGAAAGGCTTTCACCAAATTCTTGTTCAGGAACAAGATAGGGAAAAGACAGCGTTTTCTACTCCTCATGGGCATTACGAGTTTAATCGGATGCCATTCGGGCTCAAAAACGCTCCTGCCACATTTCAACGCCTTATAAACACAGTCATAAAAGAAGAAATAAATAGAATTTGTGTGGTTTATCTTGACGACGTTCTTATTTTTTCTACTAGTTTTTCAGAACATGTTGGCCACATTCATACAATTTTTAAAAAACTCTCTGAAGCAAATCTTAAGATTCAAATCAACAAATGCAAATTCTTTTCAAAAGAAACTAAGTTTTTAGGTCATGTCTTAACCCACGAAGGAGTTAAGCCTAACCCAGAAAAAGTTAGCAGCATTCTTCAGATTAAAATTCCCAGAAATATTAAGCAAATTAGAGCTTTTCTAGGAATTACTGGGTATTGTAGAAAGTTCATAAAGGATTTCTCTCAAGTAGCTTATCCATTGATTAAATGCCTTAAAAAGGATGCCAAGATAGATGTTAATGAACCCAACTTCATGCTTGCATTTGACAAATTAAAAAGAATCATAACTGAGGCACCGGTACTTAAGTATCCGGATTTTAAAAAGAAATTTCAGCTTATTACTGACGCTAGTAACATTGCTTTAGGTGCTGTTTTGCAACAAGATAATCATCCTATTTGCTATGCAAGTCGCACTTTGAATGACCATGAGAAAAACTATTCTTCTATACAAAAGGAATTACTAGCTATAGTGTGGGCAACAGCTTATTTCCGCCCATACCTCTATGGAGTTAAATACGATATTTTGTCCGATCACCAACCACTTAAGTGGCTGCTAATTAAATATAACGGAAAAGAACTTAATGAAATACTAAGCGTTTCATACATTAAAGGAAAAGATAACCAGGTAGCTGATTTTTTAAGTCGATTAAGTAACGACGAAATTTGTGCCGTAAACACAGCCGAATCCTGTAGCTCTTTAGAAAACAATGTTGATGACATTGACACACAACATACACAAGCTGAAGACTTTGTTGACACAACTATTTTAGGTAATTTAGAAACAGTTGTTAATAGATTTAAAATACAAATCATCCTTACAAATAAAAAAACCATAGAATTCGAATATAAGAATAAAAATAAGAAAATTTATTTAAATTGAAATGATCTCGAAAATAGAATGGAAGAAATTTTAAGACATCATATCATAAAGGGCAAAGTAGGAATATTCAGTGAATATAACGATCATCTATACAATAAATTTCAAAACAAAATTAGCCAAATTTTTGAGGGTAATAAAAATGTAAAATTTGTAAAATGTTCATTTCACGCAAAAGACATTGAAAACGAAGATGTGTATAAAGAAATTGAACGTTCCATAAATATGATACTGGTCATTCAGGTATAAATAAAAATTACCAAAGCTTAAAAAAGATTATTTATTTTCCAAAACTTCAACATTACATCCAAAAGTATATTAACAATTGCGATATTTGTAATCAATGTAAATATGATAGGAACCCAGTAAAAGAAAAATTTAAATATACAGAAACACCAAATGATATAAAAAAAATTGTTCATATGGATATCTATACAAATTCAAAATGTAATTTTCTAACTTTTATTGACCGATTTTCAAAATTTGCTACTGCATACTACCTTGAGGATCGCAATAATCAAACCATAATAGAAAAAATGCGCTTGTACAAATCCCAAAAAGGAAACTTTGAAAAATTAATAACTGACAATGAATTTAATAGTATAAATATAAAAGATTTTTTAAGAAATGAGAACATAGAAGTTCATTTTGTGAAACCGACTAGTCACACTGGCAATGCAGACGTTGAAAGATTCCACAACACTTCAACAGAAAAGATTAAAATAATATACCTCGAAAACAAAGATATATCAATCAAAGATAAAGTCAGTAAAGCTATAGAATATTATAATAACAGTTATCACTCAACAATACAAAATACACCAATGAATGTTGAATACGGAAATTGTGACAAAAAACTTGTACGTAACAACATTCTAAAATATAAGGAAGCTTACATTTCATCTTTAAATCAAACGAGGGAAAATTTTGTAGAAACTAGAGACGAAGGATATATAAAAAACTATAAATCTCTAAGACACAAAAATGAACCGAAATATAGAAAATTTAATTTAAACAATGTACATAGCTCCAACATAAAAAGAAAAAAGAAATATCAGACTTTAAATACGTAATCTACCATAATTGAAATTCTACACTTATGTATATTTTTTATAAAAAAATTGTAAAACTCGGGAGAGTCTTAATTTAAGCGATGGGGAAGTTATGTAGTCCAAGTTCTTGTTCTCCATTTCTTTCTTGCTTGCATTCAAAAGTGCAAGATTAAAAGCTTCCATAAAATAATTAAAAAGCTCGCTCGACGATTCGAAAGCATTCGTGCACAGAATGAACCAAGATGTGAACAAGACAAGATCATTAAAGTAAAATAAAAACTATTATACGAATTCAAATAAAAAGAACATTGTTTATATTGAATTAAATGTTAACATAAAACGTTAACAAAACTCGCGCTCTTGTTCAGCCAGCACGCACCATCAGACACACCACGCCACAAGAAGTCACAATGCAATTAAAGGCGCTTAATTTAAAAAATACTCCTGGACCCGATGGCATTAACAATCAAGCGGCCAAGGCTCTTCCACCCAAAAGAGTGCTAGCGCTGGTGTAAATTTTCAACGCCATGCTAAGCCTGGGACATTTTCCAAGACAGTGGAAGCAAGCCCGGATCATTATGATCCCAAAGCCAAGCAAGCCACTATCTCGATTTGAATCAGCCTGCTATCCACTTTCTCGAAAGTGTTCGAGCGGATTTTACTCAGCCGACTGTTGGAACTACCACAAGTAGAGGCCATATTCCTCAACACCAGTTCGGCTTCAGAAAATCCCATGGCTGCCCAGAACAAGTCCATCGCCTGGTCAACCACATCACCCACGGACTCGAGCATAATCTGCACACTGTAGGCGTCTTCCTCGACGTAAAACAAGCCTTTGACAAGGTGTGGCACGAGGGCCTTCTTTACAAAATCAAGGGACCTATTTCGCACCCTATTCGCCATCCTGAGGTCTTTCATTGCCTATCGAACCTTTGTTGTAGCAGTAAGGGACTCACGATACAGCTTGGCACACATTCACGGAGGAGTGCCCCAAGGAAGTGTACTTGGTCTGTTCCTATACACGATGTGTACAAGAGTGATATGCCTGTTCCGTCGCCCCCACAGACGCTCGTATGCTTCTGGCTACTTACGCCGACGACACGGCCTTGCTTGCATCCCACTCGTCTCAGCTGACAGCCTCGGCTGCAGTTTAGGACTGGCTGAGTGCGATGGAGCGTCGGACCAAGCAATGGAACATTGCCATACTTTTAATACCATTAAAAACGCCACCTCTCACTGCTTCTTGGGTGCTTATATGGCGGGTGACGTCCTAAACCAACACAGCCGCAAACTCCTAGGCCTTTAAAGAGATTCCAACCTATCGATCTGTCTTCCCGTGTTGTACACTAATATTATAAACTAATGTAGATAATTGTAAATTATTGTATATAGTCTAGGCCCATATCCCATATTTACCATATTCACCCCATCTTTTAAATTAGATATAAAAAAGATATTTTAGATAGATATAAAAGATAGATATTTTTTTTTAATTACACAAATTACATTTTATACATTTAACAAATTAATTACACATTTGTTTTAACAAACATTTTATTTTTTATATTTTATATCTAAATCAAAATTAAACATATTTCTAAATTTCCACGGTAGTTAAACAATTTTTGTTTATTTTACCGCAGAGCCAATCATTAGTGGCGTCAATACTGCGTTCCCTGACCAGCCACACTTCCAGCAAATCGGAACGACGAATGTTCAGTTGTCCTAAAGCTAGCAGTCAAATCCTACCTGCCTATGTAAAAAAAAATTAAGCGTAAATAAAAATAAATGTTTGGTCATTGAGGGTTTTCAATGCCGTAATCCGCACAAAAACACAAAGACGAATTTAAGTAAATTTGAAACGTTATAAATGTTTATTTCTGCATGCAAATGAAGCCGAATGATCAACAGATAGACCAGATGATCAGCAGAAGACCAGCTACCAACTAAGCGATTTATACAAACTTAAGCCTAATAAATAAACATTAAACTAAGCATTAAAATAACATTATTTAAACATTAACATTAGCCGCTTTGCTGCTGCCTGATTCGACAATAAACAAAAATGGAAAGCTAACTTCGGGCTAAGCCGATATATGGTATATCGCAAAAATCGGATACAGTTGGCCGATCATTATGAGAATATCATAATATAACCAGTTTATTCCAATACAAAACAAAAAACCTAAGTTTGTATTTTTACCAAATACCATTTCCGATCGTTCAGTTATATGGCAGCTATGAAATTTGGTAGGTCGGATTAACTGAACAAAGATTTTCAAAAACACGAAAGTTGAGTTATTTCCAATTTTCAAGTTTATGGCAGCTATAGGATATAGTCGATCCCAATAAAATTTGGTAAATCGTATTATTTAGCGAAAAGTAGCATTTGTACAAAACCTGAACTCGCTAATTCTCAAAACACCGAAGTTATAGTTGTTCTAAAAGTATTCTTTGTCTAAAAGTAATATTTTTAATTTGTATGCGCAAATGGTTTTAACTTTATTTCAATGTATACGGAATAACACACACAACCTCATTTGCAGTTTACCTAATACGACGTAATATAATTAGTTCTTATCCACGAAACAGAGCCATTTTGTGGTTAGGTTCGATATAAAAACACTCATACATAACACATACACATACTGTATTTTAATAAATATAAATTAACAAACTTTGGTCACGTGGAAGAGAAAAAGTTTGGAACACATAACCCAGAACAATCAGATGATTTAAAGTGGCCACCGCAAAGCCAAGTCGAAAGTAGTAAGTAGATAGCCGTAAAAATGTTCGAAAAATATTTCTATAATAGGCCGACAATTTTTTAACAGAATTTCGAAAAAAAATAAAAATTTACCTAATTTTTGATTTTACGCCACGAAATTGGCGTTTCCGCCTAACGTGCATTGCGATAACGCTACGAATTGTATTGGAGCCACAGCAAATTAAAAGAGTTAGAGCACGCCGTCTTTTCAAGTGATGCTAAAGAAAGCCTAGTCCAGCAATCCAATGAATCAGCAACGATGAAAGTATCAGTGTGCGCAGCTGGAGCAATAATTTGTGATCCTCGCAGCTCAAATGAGTGTACTTGCAAATGGACAACAGCGGGTGCAGAGTAACCAACGTGCTAAATGATGTTCGCCATTAAAGCATAAGTCCAATTTTGGTATCACCTTCGCAATCACGAGAAAAACTCGACTTAATTCGGAATTATTTGGCCCACGATTAGATCTTGCCTGTTGCCACTACGGACGTTTTTCATCTGCATCAACTAATTTCAACAAAAAGGAGCACTACAGAAAGTCACGTTATTTTTCGAATAACAATACCTATGGTGTCTTCGGAATTATTAGACGTCTTCAGCATCGTTCCCATTCAAATTTGGGATTCAAAAGGTTGGACCTTATACAATCTTCAAACAACAATAATTGCTGCAACGCTCACAGAGATCGCCATCAAACGGCTTACAATGTTGACAGTCGATGCGATGAGTATTCAATAAAAAATTTGGAACAAAAAGTCAGAGCAATCCAGTAGACCCCAGCGTGATATGGTTGAAAACTCACCAATCTAACCAATGGATCTTTGCATCAAAGGACCCAACTAAACTTCGGGCAGTATGCAATGGAATTTCATCAACCATTAAAGGCGACCGGCACGTTGAGCATGCCTTCTGGCTGCACAGCACGCAATTTTAATATCAGTTTGCGACGCTTGGTACTTTGACTACTGAGATACGAACTTCATTCAGTCGATTTGGAAACATCTTTGTGCCCATAGACACAACATCAGAATCCACTTTAGGAACCAGAACTAGAGTTCTTCAACATCGACTAGCCGTAATGAAAGGATAAAACTTCACCGTATCAACTGGACCACTGGACAACCATTTTGAACGCAGCTTTGACCATTTCAATCGTTATACTGGTTCTAATATATGTCTATATTTTGCGATATAGAATCGTTGCAGACTTCTACAACGATCAAAAATATCAAAAATAAAAAATATCAAAAGAAGAACCTCTCCGGAACCCGCCCCAAGGAATTTCACCAGAGAGCTGGACGACGGTTGAACACCTGTTCAACGGCCCGGAGAATGTAAAGTCATAAGATTTCATATTAAATTACAAAATATTATAAAAAATAAACAAAATATTAGGTCATGAACAACACCACAAATGCTGACTAACATAACACCAACAAAAGCTTGAACAAGAATTGCTCAGTTACCGTTTGATTAAATCGGCACAATATTGTAACACAATCCACACTTATAAGTTGTTAATTTATAATTTTTATTTAGTGCTATATCTCCATTAATTTACTACATAAGAAATATTCATGAATTAACCTAGCTATAAATATTGAAGTTTTATATCAATTAAATCTGTCTCAGACGTACCTTTTCAGAACTCATTTCTTTCTCACGTCCAACATGTTCAAGTGGAAGTTACGGCAAAACCCAGCAATTGGTCTATGTAACCTTTGCTTAAACTAATTCTTACAGATTAACAATACCAAAGCGATTACTATAAATAATATCTATAAGCAAAAATTTATATTAAGTAATGATTAACGTGTTTTTATACAAATTATAGAAGTCCTCATAGCTAAAATGATGAAATTCATGCACGATCTAGTAACTTTTTTTATGATATGCTTATAATATCTTTCTTGATTTTTGGTGAAAGTTTCATAGCGATAGCACATCTATAAGTATTAATGGCCGCGGTTCCATACAAGCTCGACCACTGTGGAACGTAAGAACCGGACCCTTGTGGAAATGGCTCGCTGCCTGATGTTGCAAGACGAACTTCCTGCGAGCTACTGGGCTGAAGCAGTAAACACAGCAAACTACATAAGAAACAGATGTCCTTCAAGGAACCTATGTAGAGAAACGCCTTTTAAGCTGTGAAACAATCGCATCGCAATTGTAAGGCATATGCAAAAATTTGGTCAAATTGCATATTCACTGGACAAACCATCGAAGAGTAAGTTTAGCCCAAAATCCAATAAATGTTTATTCGTTGGATACTGCACCGATGACAAAGCTTATAGGCCATACAATGTGAAAAATCTCAAATCTACAAATCTTAATTAAAAGCCGAGACGTTGTTTTCACAAATCTATTTGGGCACGAGTATAAGTTCGAAGAGTTCATTAAACCTCAGATTGATGTAGGGATGTCGGAAATATATCAAATTATCGATATATCGATATATTTTCTCTTAAAAAAATATTATTATCGTGATATTTTTTGGGCAAAAATAGTCGATAATAATATTTTTGAGTTGGTGTTCTCCGATATTTGTTGCGAAAGAAAGGAAATGCAGGTTTACTTGAGTATGCCATTTTGTAGTTGGGAGACAAATCCGTTGGAATTCTGGAACTCACAAATTTCAACGATGCCGATGCTAGCGAAGGTTGCTTTAAGTTTTCTTATCACGCCTGGAAGTTCGGTTTCATCTGAACGGTTGGCTTCTGCCATTAAATGTATTGTCTGTGACTCCCGTAGTCGAATGACAGACCAGCATATAACCGAAAGAGTTTTTTTTAAATCATTGAAGAAAGATTTATTTTGTAATTAAGAGTAATTAAGAGCATTAAATAAGAGAATTAAGTAATTAGAATTATTAAGTACATATTCCATGAATTCCATGAAACTTTTTTTTTTTGTATTAAGTTTTTTTTATAAATAAATTTGAATACAATGTCCTTAATAATTTTGTTATTTTTTATTTCAAAGAACTTAAATAAAAGTTGCTTGAGAGTGGGTATAAATATTTGTTGTTTTTTCAATTCACTTTTTAAATAAAAAAATATGTCTTATTTGCAGTTCATGGCGGATGAAAACACATATTAAAACCTTTTTTTAAATTTAAAAATAACCTTTTTTCAAATTTAGCTGACTATAAAAAATATCGAAAATACTCGATATATCGATTTTTTTGGGTGATATTTCTGAATATTATCGATTGATATTTTTTTCACAGCAAATATCATCAATACGATATTTTTTCAAAAACCAACAACCCTAGATTGATGTCAACATTGAGCCGGTAGCAGAAAATCAATGGAGGCCATCGAATGGAAGGAGGCATTAATAAACGAGTACAGGTCATTAAAAAGGAACAATACCTGGGAAGTTTTTGATCGGCAGAAAAACCATAGGGTTATCGAAACAAAATGGGTACTTCGAACAAAATACTTACCTGACGGAAGGGTAAATTGCCGTAAAGCTCGCCTGGTTGATAACGGATTCACCCAACGCGAAGGCATTGACTATGATAAGACCTTATCGCCAGTATCCAGAATGAGCTCGATTCGAATTATAACAGCTTTGGCTGCGGAACTCGGACTGTATCTTCATCAATACGACTTCAACAGCGCCTATTTGAATGGAGATATTGAGGAAGAACTTCACATCAGCGTCCCACCTGAATTCCAAGAAATCTGGACAGCTAAAGACAAAAAAATGTATGAACCTGAAAAAGTGGGTAAGCTAAAAAAGACTTTATATGGCCTAAAACAGAGTGGACGCCAGTGGTACAAAAAGCTCGATAGTAATCTCAAAGAACTTAACCTTAAGTCACTCGCTTAACGGGATCCTGATCGTACCGCTTTATGTAGATGACCTCATAATTGCGACCAATAACACCCAAATGCTTTTACAATTGAAGCGCAAATTGTCCAACAAGTTCCAGATGAAAGATTTGGGTAAACTATCGTATTGCTTGGGCATCGAGTTTAAACAAAACACAGACAAAACAGAGTTTACTATGGGTCAGCCAAAATATAACGCAGATATTCTCAAACGGTTCAATATGGAGAATTGTAAGACCGTAAAAACACCAATCTACACGAATGAGAAATTGTCAACTGAAATTTGTCCGAAAACCGAAAGCGAGAAAGAAGATGCTTCCAACGTGCCGTATCAGAGTTTAGTAGGAGCCCTAATGTGGGTGGCAGTATCAACGCGCTTTGATGTTGCGTTTGCAGTGAGTGCACTGAGTCAATACAATACAAACCTTGGAAAACAAAATTGGATTGCTGCACTCAGAACTATTTCCTGGCTTACAAACGAAGTGGCAAAGACCTTGTAGGTTACGCCGATGCTGACTGGGCCGCCAACATTGATGATCGCAGATCTTTTATAGGTTTTGCTTCTAAGTTCGCAGGTGAAGTAATATCCTGGGAATGTCGAAAGCAACGGACGGTTGCATTGTCAGGCACAGACGCAGAGGACATGGCTCTGACTCCTCAATGGAAGCTGTTTACCTTAGAAGCTTTCTACAAGAAGTTTTGGGCCAACCTGCAAGACACTCCTGGGTATACGTCCAGTCGATCAACGCCTTACCAATTGAGGAGAAGTAATGGAAAGCAATTGGCACGTTATAAATCTACATTCACATATCGCATACGGAACTATCGATAGCAAAAGTTATTGCCTTCTACCATTACTAACGCCAACGAATGTGTAAAACCTAATCTCTGTTCAATTATCCAAAATAAAACTATTATTCAGTACTCAAGTTAAATTCCAACAGTGTGTCAATAACCCTGTCGTCTTCAATCCTTTTGTTGATGTTTTCCCTGTAATTTCTTTTTTGATCCTGTTGGTGCCATAATGCTGTCCCCGTCTTATTTTACCATCACAGAGACCGTGGTTTTTTTTAGATTTTTTGCCTTCGAAGTTTTTGCGCAGTTATTCCTCGATTTTACTAACACAACTTGAGTCGTCTTTTTGTGATTGTGTAGGTAGTCTGGGCTAATAGCGGCCAATCTTTTTATATTCAAATAAAAAGAAATAATAATATTTATAGAACAGGTAGGCTGGGATGAAGATATTGCTACAATTGATACAATTCTTAATTAAGAAGACCAGTTTAAATTCCATTTACTGCACGTCAAGGCGTACCTCTTAAGATGGTATCAGACACTAGCTTCGGATGTAGAATGTAAGTATTCGGAAATTACATTTGGATATATTCCACCTATATTCCACACCTCACGGGCGGTGCTTGGGAACGCATGGTGCGTTTAACCACTAACTATACAGCATATAGACAACCCATTTCATACAGAAAAATGGACATAAAAATTACTTGCGATAGGCCCCAGAGCGAGATCTTACTCTCTTTCTTACGCTCATCTTTCGTTCATTTTTCCGACATAAGTATATAAAAGAAAGGAAATTATAAAGGAAATTATTAATTTAACGAAATTATTAAATTAAATTATAATTTCCTTTCCTTTATATATATATATATATATAACAAATTCGGCGGAAACTTTTTTAAAGAACCAAAATATTGAAGAAGTTTATTGAATTAACGACATAGATCTCACAATAGACCAAATTAATAACTAGTGCCAAAACAAAAAAGGTAATAAAATCAATCATCTTTTTTCGTGTCTTCACACTCCCTTAAAAATCATTCCATCGTTAGGGTAGGCATGCACAAGCCTCTTGCAGAACAACAAAATCTTAAAAGCAATCGGCGTTTTAAGTGACTCCGACTGAAATATACCCTGACACTATCTCAGTATATTGATTTTTAATCATTCGTAAAAATATGAGAATATGAGCGTAAGAAAGAGAGTAAGATCTCGCTCTGGGGCCTGTCGCAAGGAATTTTGGCGTCCATTTTTGTTGTATGAAATGGGTTGTCTATATGCTGTATAGTTAGTGGTATAACGAAGTCAACGTTCACTAGGTATCTGAGGGTTCGATTCTAGAAAAGATGGATCCGGGAATATATACCCAAAAAATAGTGGGTAGCCTACCCAAAAAGCTTGAGCCAAACTTAACTTTACTTTCAGAAGTCAATCTAGTCCTTGTTTATGTGAGGGGCCGTTGGGCCGCCGCTCAGCTGAACTTAAGAGCGCATCCGCGCTGAAGAGCGCAACCGCGCTGAAGAGCTTATCCGCGCTCAAAAGCGCATCCGCGCTCGCCCCTCTATGCACTCTCCCTCTCTCGTCGGCCGTCATCAATTGTCCGTTTATTCTTCTAAGTTAAGTTGTCAATCTCTTGTAAGCAGCGGAATAAAGCTGAACGCGTTTTTGAATTCAACCACGACGCCCCCGACTTCTTTCTTTTTTTCATCACTTCTGGAATCTTTTGCGGCAGCAACGCTCCCCTACAACAATCCTTGTCATGGATCAGACGAGCAAACCAAATGGAAGAACTACGAGGTGGGAAATGTCACGAGGAGAATGATGAACCCGTAAAGTAACGATATAATTTAAATTTTGTCTTAAGTCAGTATTATGTTATTTCCCAACACTAAAAAGGGAAATATTTATAGAAAAGTTTTCAAGCGCCATTGTTAAATGTGAAGAGCGGCAAACCACAAGGGTAAGCAAAAGTATTTTGAATTTTAATTTATATTTTACATTTCAATAAAAATTTCGAAGTTTCGTGTACAAAATCAGTTTGATTTACGTAAAAGGTTCAAGGCACCTGGGAGTGTATTTACAATAAGTGTTAAAGATAGTCATAAAGATGTCATAATCTGGTTTTCAACAGGTTGTAAAATTAATGTCGACCATTTCTTAAGTATATAAAATTGTTGGGTGTTCGATATACATACATATGTATATAAATTATATAATTTTTTGTATTTATTTATAGATCAATGATGTTATTAAATACGATTCGAAACCGGAGGATGTTCAAATTACCACAGAAATTTTGACGGAAAGGTATAACTTCTTTGAAAATTTACGCAACAATGAAAATGAAAAAATGCAGTGTGGCGTAGCACCGTCAGAATTAAGTGTAGAAAAAATGTCACCATTATACGTTGTTGCGGAAAACTTGAACCAAAAGCCTCCTTTATTATATAAAGATAGCATTTTAGAAGAAACTCAAACCACTTCAACAATTTTGAATAAATTTCGAGAAATGTTTGAAAAAAAAAGCAATTCCTCAATGGAGACATTAAAACCAAAGCCACTAAAATGCTTTACTCCCCCACCTGAAAATGTTAGCTTTTACAATTCAAAATATTCAGATGAAGACAATGGTAGTGACGATGATACAGGAATAAGTGACGAAGAAGAAAACAATTTTGTCAACGATTCCGAAAAGTCTCAATATAAGGATCAAGCTCTTCAAGATGTAAGTTTTTTGTATAATTTATCTATATGGCCAAAAAAACACATATGTATTAAATTGAATTATAATTATAATTAAATAATTAAAAAGAATTATATTTGCATAAATTATCTATATGGCAAAAAAAACACAGACGTTTTAAAATTATTTAAATAGTTCGACATTATAATTTGAACAACTTATATTTTATAGATATTTAAAAAATGTGCGTACTTTACTTATATAAATAAATACACACAACAATGAAAAAAAACCTCTTGACAAGGTAAAATACCGATCCACAGTGGACGATTTGGCAATTCTAGGTTAACCGAACATTTGGTTCTTTTCGATGAGCATGGCATATTATGGATATTATATTATAGATTCACGGGGCGGATATTATAGAAATAGTACCACTTCCGATGAATGATGTCAGAAAAAGCCTTAGAAGCCCAAAACATAGATTTAAGATTCGCTTAAGATTCGGATCTTTTGCATTTATGGTTAGTATCGTCAGATCCACTAATTACTAGCTTTTCCAAAAGTTCGACCAATAACTCCAGCAAAGCAGTTTCCTTTGAGATTTAAGTCCAAAATCTTTTTCTGGACTACAATGCTCAAAAAGAAAATTCGGATTCTGAGTCAGAAAAAAAATGTAGATTCAGAGTAGGACAATAAAAAATGGTGTATTTTGTAAATTTTGTAAAAAATTTTACTTAATTAAAGTTATTAAATGTTATCAGAGACTGTAATCATTATGAGTTTTATTTTAAAAATCACAAAATAATCATTATTTTCTGAGCAAAAAAATAAAAATCAGAAAAAATCATTATTTTATAATCGAAAAATAAAAATCAAAATATAATCATTATTTTTGATTTTTATTTTTTTTTGCTCAAAAATATTACTCAATTCATGATTTTGCGCTGCGTATTAGATTTTCTTGATATTTGACTTCATATTACCTTAGACCACATATACAGGTACCATTAGTACCATGATTTGGTCTTCCATACCATTCAACATTTGAAAAAACTGAATATGAAGATTTTTTACATTAAAAGATACTAGATCCTAAAGCTTCAGATATTTATTTTTCAATTAAAATAGCATATTCGGCAACGATTTGCTTTGAGGAGTACACATTTGGACAATTTCCATGTTAAAAACAAGTCTCTTTAAAAGCTCGGTTCAGAAAATACTTAAAATTTTTGTAGATGGCCATGACTTTTTTCAAAAAATGATATTCCAAGTTTCTAATTATTTAAAATAAAAAGCTTAAATAACTATAACAAATTTAATAAAATGTTTTTGGACTTTTCCTTTAATCCAAAATTAAAATATGGTATGCTCTAATAATTACAATAAAAACTAAAAAAAACTTCCATATAAAAATTTGTTTCTATGATTTATAGAAACTTTAGATTCAATTTTCTTAACTTTTAGTGGTCCGGAAACTGTTAAAGAAGAAATCATGGTACTAAATGGTACCTGTATATGTGGTCTAAGGAAATATGAAGTCAAATATCAAGAAAATCTAATACGCAGCGCGAAATCATGAATTGAGTGATATTTTTGAGCAAAAAAAAATAAAAATCAAAAATAATGATTATATTTTGATTTTGATTTTTCGATCATAAAATAATGATTATTTTGTGATTTTTATTTTTCGATTATAGAATAATGTTTATTTTGTGATATTTATTTTTTCGCTCAGAGAATAATCCTTATATTGTAATTATTAAAATTAAATTCATAACAATAATCATTATTTACGGTCCCTGAATTTTATTTCTTATTGGGTTAACATTACATAAAAATTTCAAACATATAAAAATTATTATTTTTAATGATATTTTACATCTGACGCTAAGTTACCCAAATCGGCCACTGTGCGATATGTAGTTGGCAACGACCTGAATTTATTTATACATATACGCTCAATTAATAAATGTATACATTTTAAAATAATAAATATGTATATAATGCATGATGTAAATATAAGTAAATATAATACTTAATCTGTGAGCCAAAAAATATAAAATCATGATTAATTGTTATTTTGTATTATTTTTTTCTTTAAAAAGAAAAATAAGACCTAATAAATGTTCACTATTTGTGATTAAAAAAATGGGGAATAATCATATTTTTTGGTTTGAAACTTTTATCAATATTTGCGCTCGCTGTGTTGAATAAATCTTAAAAAGTTTTTCCTTGGCATACTTCAAGAGCTTAGTAATGACCACACACATATGCAAAGTACAGTCTCAGTGCTGAGGCGACTGTGTGGCATGCCTGACCGGGAGATAACTACGCAAATCCTATCAACACACATACATAAATTAATACCGACTACTGCGCTGTCACCGTAACTGGCCGCGTAGTTGCGCAGACTTTAATATTAATCCATAAATCATTCGAATAAAAAACCAAGCATAAACCAAGCATTTCGTCGGGTCAGGCAGTAGACAACAATATCCCAGTCGGAGTGAAGAGCCTGAGGAAGATTTTAATCCCAGGAATATTCACGACATAGCTTTTGGAGAAAGATCTTTGGCTTTGTTAGCACAGGACCGACAAGGCCTAATGTGTCATAAGCTGCGCCGATGCGCCCTGGCAAAGCTGAACAGATCTGGATCTGCGAGTTATTTACTCTGCTCGAAGACCCGAGTTGCGCCTTTAAAAACGGTTACCGTTTCGAAGCTTAAGTTATTGGGAGCCGAATGATTGGCTCGACTTATGTCCAAAAAAGCGCAGTTGAAGGTCTACGTTGGGAATAATTTTTGTTGGAGCGATTCGGCTGTGGCTCAGTCATTTAAGAAAAACCTCCTCGCTCTAATATTCGCTCCATCGAGTTTTGCCTATTCAGAAGCTTATAGACCAATGCACCAATGTACTCTTAGACGTTGTTCTCTAATGTCCGTTTCCAGCACTGCTGCGCATATTTGCTTACGTGTAAAACCTTTTTGTACGTGTACCTAGCGTCGTCAAGTCTAAAAACCAACTGTTATTGCGACTAGTGCAGCGTGTGAGCTTTTGGGAGGACATAAATACGCTTCAAAATGGAAAGGAGATATCGTTATCGAGTATACTTGTCTCTTCCTCTCCGTTCTTGGATAAGTTTTGTCTGTTGCATGTAAATGGTCGACTAAAAACTTCGCCGAAGATTGATATTCAGCATCCAATTATACTGCCTACAGGTAAAGACATACAATACATAGAACTCTTTCCATGTATGTGTCGAAAAAAATGTGTGCCTTTGTATGTATGTGTCACTGCTCGCGCGAAGGCGTATAAAGGTTTTGCCTTCCAAATTTCAATTTCTCATAGTTTCTGTTTGCAATGCGCCGATGTGGTAGATGAAAAATAGTACTTCTGATCGTTGTCTGCATAGAGTAGTTGCTTTCTTTACAACTATCCCATACTCAAATCCTTCTTATGACTTCGAACTTTTTCTATTTTTTTAATTATCTTTAAGCTCTAACTTAAATAAATAATATAAAATTAATTATAAAACTAAAATTCACTTTTTAAAAATTGAAACAACCTCCACTTATAGAATCGAACCCAGAACCCCAAGCATACGGAGCACGCGTTTTCCATCTAGGGTACCCTCCAAGTTAATTTAAAGATACTTCAAGTTGGTATTTATGTAAAAGCGAGAATCAATGGCAAAATCAGAGCTACAGAGTAAAGATAGTAGAAGATATTTCTGATCTCTTTGCTCACACACCGAGAGCAGTGTGTGAAACGTTCGATGTGAACGTTTCAAACTTTCATCGTTCCAACGATGTTATGTTCTTAAAATAGAATTCTTTCTTTTCCTCTCTCATCTGCCGGCCGTTTGTCAAAAACCCGCTCTCAAATGTGAGAAAAAGTACGCTCGTTCCAGCGGGTTCCAGGGGTGGAACTATTCTTTTTGGAACCATTCCAAAAAGTAATACATTTTTGCTGAAGGTGTGCTTTGCTTTGGGGTCGAATGTCGTTATTATTATGTTGTTAAGCATGCGTTATTTGGTAATAGCATATATTTTATTATTTAATATTTAATTATTTTAAATGTACTTCCTAAATATTTATTTGCCATTGGAATAGCTTAAATCAAACCAAAACGATTTAAGTTTTGGGAGCGGAAGTGGGCGTGGCAAAATTGTGACACAAACTGAATAGACACGGCTACCATACGAGTCCAAGTTCCAAATAGGATAGTTCCAACTTTTATAGTCTTCGAATTCCACACGTTCCAAATTTTTACCATTTTTTTTGGTATATGGCAGTGGTCGGCACTTCAATACATTGATATGATTTTACCGCATTAGTGTTAGTAACGAATAGCAGAAAGTAGGCTGTGAGCATGACGTTTCACACATTTATACTGTGTGTGTGTGTGCCAGAGCTCGGGCAGAGAAATTTCCTATGCCCCCGAGATAGGCCCGTGCCGACCTCTGGTATTTGGTATTCTTACTGGGAAATGGTATATTTATATTCATAGGTATATCTCTTCTAAAAATCGGTCGATTTGAATGAGATTTGTTTTTCAGATATATTAAATAATTTGGCATCAAAAGTTTTCCAAAAAACATTTCTGTACTGGCACTACAGAAATTCGCATTTTCTGTGAATTTTAAAACAAACTTGACCTGCATGGGCATTGAAGAAGTCTCCAAGCCACATCCTATTCCTCTCTCTCTTACCATCTTCTGAGATCTTACCATTTTCTTCTCTCTTCTGAGATCCGCGTGTTCATACGGACAGACAGACAGGCGGACAGACGGACATGACTATATCGACATAGCTGCTGATCAAGAGTATTTATACTTTGTGGGGTCGCAGATGATTCTTTTTCTTTTCCTATGTTTATGCGATGGAAATCACGATTTCTAGAAAATGCTCTGTTTCTACGCGAACTAATCTCTCAGTTTTAAAGCTTTCGACTTGAAGCTTTGCACACACCCTTCTTTCTTTTGCACGCAGTATATAAGTCGGAACGATCGCAAATGGTATTTGGTAAAAATACAAAGTTTGGTTTTTTTACGATCGAAGCTTGGGATTTATTTTGGTTTTGTCGTGTAATAAATTGGTTATATTATGATATTCCAACAAGGATCGGCCAACTATGTCAGATTTTTGCGATATATATCCGGTTTCAACTGCAGGGGTATATTAACTTCGGCTCTGCCCGAAGTTATCTTTCCTTTCTTGTTTATTAATTTCTTTTATTCACGGCGTTACCACCTGATTTGTACCACCAATTCATGCTTTGAAGCTGAAATCATGGTCAACTTTCGTGTGTTGCCGAACTCACGAAATGGCGTTTATGCACACAAAAATCGGCTGAAATTGTGAAATGAAAGCATGAATTCGATAACGCATAAACACAGTAAATTTTACACACATTCACACGACTTGAACGATTCACATGACCCTTGTACTCTAAAAGTACCGGGTATAAAGACTAACTGTTCTTGCATTAAAATTATTTTGTAAATTGTGAAAAAGTTCATTATAGACATGTATAGTAAGCAAACAGCAACGGAAAGCGTACTCAAAGTTAATCTTTGTCTATTTTCGTGTTTCACTCTTTCCAAAAACAAATGCGCATATTGACCAGTACTTCGTTGACGCTTTCCCAGAAAAATATTTTTTTTTTCATATGCTGGTTCGGCGTTTGCTTATCATATGGTTAGTAAAGGGTGTGGTTAGTTTTGTCAACAGGGCCAATAGCCACCTCCAGTACTACTGGGTAAATTTTGTAAAAAACAAGAACTGACGGTACGACAGTTTTAGCGGTAGAAGTGGGAGGGGAAAAATTTTGACCCAAACTATCTGCGCCGATACCATACGAGTCAAAGTACCAATTCGGATAGTTCTATCTCTGAATTTGTATTAAGAGATTGTAACACGTTCAACATTGTTGCACTTTAGTATAGTTTTACATTTGTATAAGTTAGTGAGATTATGGTGCAGTAGGGTGTGGTCGTCCCTGGCGGTTGCCGAGGGGGTTGCTTCTCCTTGCAGGTAGTATGCGATTATTGGGTCCCTGGCGGTTTCCGAGAGAGATTTCTTCTATGACAGGAATTATGGTTGCTCCGTTATCACGGCCCTTGAGGCGCGGTGACCAATTCAATAAAATAATTTTACTATTGAACGGCTGTGCCGGAGTATGGGACAAATGCCTTCTTTGTTGAATGAAGCGCAAGTACAAACTGAAACTTAAAGCTAACAAAAATGTGTTTCATAGCGGCCACACAAATATGTAGTGTTCGCCGGCTTTGCATGGGCATCCGGCCGGACGCTGTGTCAGCAGTTTGGCCAGAGCGAGCTCTTAAATAATCGGACATTGCCGTTGCGCGGTTACCTTAAGTTAACTACTCCCCCTTCAGGAATGAGGTCGTCCTCAGCCGACCTATTTGGGCAATCATCTCTTTTAGCTGGGCCGCGGTTGTTCGGGCCTGAGTGACTCGCCGATAGGTCAAGCCGATGGAAATCAAAGCGCAGCATATTGCTCCCGCTATGAATATAATCTAATATAATTGATGGTGGTCGATCTTCTCCCTGAATTCCTTAATGTGTTCCAGATTACGTTCACTCAATCGGTGAAGGCAAGGAAGACTGAGAATGTTACATTCCATAGTGACGTTCAGGGAAGGCGAGCTGGCCACTCCTGAAGCCCTCTTCTGGGCTGTGTCATGATTGACCAATCGGGTTTCGTTGACGATGGCACCTTCTGCATAGGTGATCAGATATGGGCCCCTTACATGGACATAGGTGCCATTATCCACACACACGCGAGCCTGGCGATCATTTATAATTACAATCCCCTCATCAACGTAAGTAATGAGGTGTAGTTCGGTTTGCTGGGTCTCGCAATGCGCCATGCCTCTAGCGTGGAGCTCTTGAGCGCATGATCTTTTTCGCGCCAGCTGGCATTGCATTTGTTAATTGGAATTCCCCAAATTTAATTTTTTCAATGTCTTCCGCGTCCGGCGTTCCTTCCATTACTTTCAACGCGGTCCCTAGGAAGACTAAGCTTCTAGCTACCCTGTGATGGATGGTCAACGAGTCGAGCAGGTCGCGTAGATGGGCGACATCAACAAACAAGAGTTTCTGCATGTAATACTGAGGGAACATGTTGGTTAGGGTGTCCCAAAAAATCATACATTTTTTTTTAATGCATACCCTTTAAATTTGTTTATTGGGTAGGATAACGATAACCCGTGCCGACTTGATTACTATGGTCGACACGTGCGAAAGTTAATTATTATGTACTGGCTTTATGGAGCTTTCTAACGGTGCATCGCATGGCATGATCAAAGACAGCCACTGAGAGCTTTAAAAAGTGTGCAGTTTCTTTTCGGCACATTCCTTAGACTTACTTGCACATCAAACACATGGTTTTTGTTCGGTCAACATGTCAGTGGAATTACGCAGTGCTAAAAAGAATATATTCTTAATAGGTGATGCAAAAAACCAATTAACGGGTTCAAAACTTTCTTCTAATAAACAAGTCTAAGCAGTTTTCTACAACATTCGTCAAATGAATTTAACTGTAAATGAAAGTGCAAATCTCAGTATTCGCAAGTGCATTATATACTTGGAAAAATTTCGTAACTTTAATAGTAGCGGCACTAGACAGGTGTCACCTAAGTATCAGAGATTCTGTATATATTCTTGAAGCTACTATTGAGGCACATGGATATAATACTGATGAGTTTCCAATAAGTAAGTCCTTAATTCAAAGAATTCGCACCATAAAACGCAAAGAGCGCGCGGAATTCATTGAAAATGATTTTCAAAACGAGATGCCAGAGTTTATAACTTCGCTATCAAGTCAGCAAGAGGTGTCCTGATTCAATCGCCATAATATTTATTTTCAATGATCATAAGGTCATTTGGAAAGAAAATAGAGGGTATGCGATTTCAATTTAAAAAAAAATCCCACCTGTTACCTTGGGACTCCCTAATGTTTCTCATTAGTTAGTTTCTTCTATTTTTTTTTCCCCCCCGGTCTTTCAGAATTTGGAAATGGCTTGTGCATCAATAAGAGCATCAGCTAGCATTCCTGTATTCATCATAAAGCTTAGAAACCCAGACGACCAAGGGGCGCTCGAGAAACGATTTGTTAGTACGTATTAAGCTATTTATAATTTATTAAGCTAGGAGGAGTTAGTAAGAAAATGTAAAATTCGATATTTTAAATTAGAGGAACAAAATACCCTAAAAGGGTCATGCAGTGGATATGTCGAACTACAATGGCTAAGGAAAAGAGGACTAAAGTTTCGAGTCCTTCTATTAGGAATTTTAAATTTTAAGCGCGTTAGTAAATGCCCGTTACATCCCCGTTATAAGGTTATGCAGAAAAACTACACCGAGCATTGTCCTACGATTTGTTAAGCTAGGTTAAGTTAAGTTAAGTTTATAAGTAAAAGTCTGCTACTGTAGGATGGCAGCTGAAGATTTGCATCCCAGTATAGACCTCTAAGTGCGAATATTCAAAAATTCTTTTGTACGGATTCTATGCGGTCCTTATGTACTCCATATTGGGGACTCCAGACATATGAACCCTACTCCAGTATCGGACGGACCAAAGAAATAAATAATGTTTTGGTTATGTATGGGTCATTAGATTCTTTTGACCACCTTTTAATAAAACCAAGGACTCCTTTAGCCTTATTAACCATTAGTGAAATATGATCCGAAAATTTAAGTTTAATGTCTAATAGGACGCCGAGATCATTAACCTAAGTTAATTTCTCTAAGGCAATCCCATTAATCGAACACGTAGCTTGCAGAGGGCAAGAACGATAAAAAGACATATGCTTGAATTTTGATTTTTTAAGTATTAGATCATTAGCTAAACACCATTTTTGAAAGTTATCAAGGTCACTCTGAAGACTGCATTGGACAGAGATTGATTTGTACTGAAGACAAAGCTTTACATCATCTGCATACATAAGAACTAGAGAGTTCGTTAAAGCAGGTGGCAAGTCGTTTATAAAAAGCGTAAATAATAACGGACCAAGATGACTTCCTTGAGGGACGCCAGATGTAGCACGGACCAGACGGGACTGTACGTTTTTAAATAAGACTCTTTGTGTCCTTCCATCTAAGTAGCTGGAGATCCACGTTAAGAGGTCTTTAGGAACACCCAGCATATTCAGTTTACTCAACAAGAGTGAGTGATTAACTGAATCAAATGCTTTGCTGAAGTCTGTGTAAATTACATCGGTTTGATATCCCTTACAAAAGCCATCTATGACAAAGGATGTCAACTCCAATAAGTTTGTGGTGGTGGAGCGACGCTTAATGCCATGCTGACAAGGAGTGATAATCAAAGAGCAAAGGTGTTGCAATTGAGGGGTAATTAATTTTTCAAATAACTTTGGAATTTCCGACAACTTAGAGATGCCTCTGTAGTTGGCAGCCTCGGACTTTTTCCCTTTTTTATGTAGGGGAGTTATGAATGATTCCTTCCACTTAAGGGGAAAAATCAAGGTTCCCAAAGATAAGTTGAAAAGTCTTAGAAGAGGTTTGCACAGAGCCCTGGCACAGTACTTTAGCACACAGCCTGGTACTCCATCGGGGCCTGGCGAATAAATGGGTTTGACCCTTAAAATATAAAATAATAAGTTGTTCTCAGAAAAAAAAGGACAAAAAATGAGATTTGCTGCTTGAATGTTATATTTGTATGACACGCCTTCTATGACATGATCGTTAAGTGTTTTACGAACGCAAATTCCTCCCATACTAGAATCGGGCCATCAACGATGGGAATGTATGTGGCTTTAGAATAGTCCGTGACGCGTGCCGATGTTGCGGCCAAAAGGAAAATCAGGTATATGGTTGTAAGCCTGTAATTTGGATGAGCTGTAAATTTTGTTGAGATTGGGTAGTCCACCCCCAAAGCGTGATTAAAATAAAAATGGTAGTAAAATCTTATGCCAAGTGGCTAGAAAAAAGTGGATGTCTGGATGTAAGTCTGGAAGTGGATGTAAGGATGTCTTTGTGGACCACCCAACCGCTTCAACGGTTTTTTCTTCACATAACGGTGAGAGTTAGTTTCCCAGTCGTCTGTTGGACTTCACTAGGACTTTTTCGCCGACCTCGAACACTCTATTAAGCGTTTTTCCTTTTCCGGAGCTTGTCCTGCGCGAGTTTTATCTTATCCTGTATTTCGTATAGTAGCTCATTCGATTGTGTCCGAACCACGTCGGCCGGCCTCTTGTCGATGACCGAATGAATAGATTTGCCGATGACCGAATGAATAGATTTGTTATTTTTGGCCGTAGCCAGTAGGATCAGCTCTACGGTATCGCTAGTGCCTTAAGGATGTAGTCTCATGTGTGAGGTTGAAAAAATCGATTTTTTTTTTCACATATTTCGATAGTATTGTTTATTAAGAATGTACTGTTAAAGTTTCAAATAAAAAATATCAAATAATGACAGAGATACAGCCCATAATCGAGAGCGCGCCTACACCGAAAAGTATGAGTTTCTCGGTAGCGTCTAAACTTTAAACGCGTTTTTCTCGGAAAGACATTTTTGTGTGCGGCGCAGGTGATTCACAAAATTCTATGGTACCGATCTAGCTGAAATTTGGATATGTTGTCCTAAAAAGTAACACCTCTGTCCCGTACTAGAATCATTTATTTTTAATGATTAGTTTTTTTTTTTATCATTAATTTAAGACAAATTTTTTAAATTAAAACAAATTTTTTTTTTTGTCTGTTCGCCATTTTGTTGTTTATTGATGAAAATATTTCATTCTAGTACGGGACAGAGCCATAAGCTTACAAAACAATAATCTATTCTAATTTTTTGTTTCGGATGACTCTAGCAGTCGAAATCACCTACGCCAGGGACCTACCTTTTTTTTTTATATGCATAATTTGGCATGCTATAAAGTGTATTAAACTACACAAGAATAAATTAAACAAAATATTTTCAAATAGTTTATAATGCCTATAAAAACATATGTGAAAATTGAAACGATCGCATTATTTTTTATTACAAAAAAAATTTCTTGAAATAACCTCTAAAAAGTAGGCCGGAACATGAGACTACATCCTTAATCGATTTTAAGGCATCTAGCAAGCTCTACCAGAGTGCTGTCGAAGCGTTTCACTTTCCGTTTGAGACTCTGTGAAGGGGCGGCGCATTTTAAATGCTAACGCCGAACTTATTTTCCAGCATGGCCACGATGGTGTGCGAGTTCAACGATGGTTCCTTGTCGCAATATATGACCTTGGCCTTAGGGAAAATGTTCATCAGCTACAGTAGCGCTGGTTTGAGGTCCTCTATAGTTTTAGAGGAAATTGGTTCGACGACGGAAAATTTCGAGAATTTGTCGATGCATGTAAGAAAATACTTTTTATCCGTGGAGAAAATTTCGTTCTATTCGTTCGCTTGCTTGGTCATTTTCGGGAAGTAGTACTCGGAGAGTACCTGCTTCACGTTTTCTTGGGCAGACCTTTGAGCTCTGTTGTGCTCGACAGTAATTTCTCGCCTCTCAGCAACTGAAAAAATGTCCGTCACTCGATTTTTGCAGTACCAAAATTTGGTGGCGGGGAATCGCCGAACCAATTTGTCCTGTATCATTGCAAGCGTGTGCAAATCGTAATGAATGCCGTTTACGTCTTTAGGAACTATTATGTTTGCGAGCTCCTCAAGCAATGAGTCCTCGCAAGGGAAGTCAATAATATGCCGTCTCTTGTTTCCAAAGAGAACGAAGGTAGGTTATGACGGAGAGCATGCTTCTCCGATACCGCGTAGGTCAGCGGTTGGTGGTCAGTGTAGACGTTTATATCTTTTACTCCATATAGGTAGTGTCGCACCTTTTCTAGCGCACAAACTATGGCTAACAGTTCCCTTTCGTTGGTAGCGTAGTTAACCTCTCTGTAATTTAAGGTTCTAGTGATCATAGTGATGCGTCATCCTTCTTGGGAAAGCACTGCGCCAATGCCGTATGCTGAGGCATCTGTCGTTAGATAAAATGCCTGTTATCGACATAGACATAACAAAATTACCAATCTGCTCCCGCAGTATGTCGTCGATTGTTCTTTGGAAGGTGCTGGCAGCATTCCCCAACCCGAATGGCAGTCGGCAAAACTCGTTCTTTCCTCCGTTTACGGAAAAGGAAGTTTTCTCGCGGTCACGCTCTGCCAGAGTAATTTGATAGTAGCCAGACTTCAAATCGAGCGTTGTGAAATATTTGGCTTTGCCTAAATTCCCTAGTATCATAGAAATAATTTTCATGGGATAGCGATCTGGTATTGTCCTCTCGTTTAACTTTCGAAAGTCTAAAACCAGACGCATTTTACGTTTGCCAGATTCGTCGGTGCCTTTTTTGTCTACTACCCATATTGGGTTATTGTAGGGGGATCTCGACTTCTGGATTATGCCGTTTTGTAGTAGGTCTTGAATTTCGCTATTGACGAAAGGGACGATAGGGTCTGGCATAAATGGGCTCTTCATCAATTGTCCTGATGG
Organism: Drosophila bipectinata; assembly: GCF_030179905.1. Lineage (NCBI taxonomy): Eukaryota > Metazoa > Arthropoda > Insecta > Diptera > Drosophilidae > Drosophila > Drosophila bipectinata. The sequence continues at coordinate 11,735,528 of NC_091740.1, read as the reverse complement.
TGGCCACCACTGACGTGTTGTAAGGTAACGCCTCATTTGGGTTCGCGAAGGCATTTTTTCTGTTGCTTAGCATTTTTGAAAACGTTTTTCTGACTAAAGGTGGTGCGCTGGAGCAGTCCACTTCAGTGAAATTTACGTTGGGGCATGATAGGAATTCTAGCTTTTTTACTTCGGAGCCCCATTTGAGGTGGTGAGGATGAAGAACGTGGCTTTCAAGTTGACTAGGGATACGAAGCATTTCTTTGTGATCGTGGTAACGCCATGGATAGAATGTATCGAAAATGGCGAATCTACTGGGCGGATGCCTTTCAACCCTTCGTATGGATGCAATTTTTCGACGCGCCCGTGTCTATTAAAAGCTTTATTTCTACCCCCGCTACTCTTCGTCTGATGACGGGCAGCAGAGACTTTACCCTAAAAAATTAATGACGTCCAAATCATAATCCAGCATGGCGTCGTCGTTAATTACCTGAGCCGCGCTTGAAGCTGCGGCTGTGTATTTCTCTCCGGCTTCGCCTGCGACTTGTGCGACGTGGTTAACCCGTGCGTTTTTTGTGGGCCCGATCGATCGGACACGGCCGGTTTCCTGTTTTGGTATGCAGGGGCTTGAGATGGCTTAAGAATTTTGGACATTGATGGGTCAATGTCCATGGGTGCGGGTGTGCCTCCATTGCGTGGGGAAGACTGTACTTACACCTTGTGTTGTTTGGTGTAGTACGGATTCTTGCCAGAGCTTGTCTTGGCATTTGTCTGTGCATGAGCCTGTCGGTGTTCTTTCGCCTTTGGATACTAATTTCTTTCCTTGTCCTCCTGGCTTCTCGCAAATGAAGCCGCGAAGAAATATCTCTCGTGGTTAGGTTCCACTTCTTGCGCCAAAGCGAGAGCTGATGGCATATCTTTTGGCTTTGCCGAAAAAAAACGACATCCGTAAGGCTGCGCTTTTCCCTACATTGTCTTTCGATATTGTTTTCCTGAGCGGCATGGTGATCGGTCGCCTGTATAGTGCCCGTCATTTTCTCCATGTTGAAAGCCATGTTCACGGATGTGACAGCGCTAGCGTTTGCGTTTTTTGGTGTGAAAAATCTGGCCGGCCATCGGTCTCGGACTCAGAGTCACTGGAGTATTGCCTATACTGGCGGAAGGCAGTAATAATTATTAATAATAATAATAATAATGCTCCCAAAAATGCCAGAAAAAACTTTCACTAATTATATTCTCCAATTATTCAAATCCTTGATAGTAAATTTAATATGAAATAACATTCACATTTTTATACCCTTGCAGAGGGTATTATAATTTTGGTCAAAAGTGTGCAACGCAGTGAAGGAGACATCTCCGACCCTATAAAGTATATATATTCTTGATCAGGATCACCTCCTGAGTAGATATGAGCATGTCCGTCTGTCCGTCTGTCCGTCTGTCTGTCCGTCTGTCTGTTTCTACGCAAACTAGTCTCTCAGTTTTAAAGCTATCGTCTTGAAACTTTGCACACACCCTTCTTTCCTTTGCACGCAGTATATAAGTCGGAACGGCCCGGATCGGCCGACTATATCCTATAGCTGCCATATAACTGATTGATCGGAAATGGTATAACTTTGGTGTTTTTAAAGTTAGAGAGTTCAAATTTTAGGTGAGAGCTATTTTTGGCAATACGACATGCTAAATTTCGTAAGGATCGGCCGACTATATCTTATAGCTGCCATACAACTGAACGATCGGAAATGACCCAACTTTAACCCAACTCGTGTTTTTGAAGATAGAAAGTTGGAACTTGGTACAGATTATATATTTGGTCAGTTGATCCGACCTACCAAATTTCATTAGGATCGGCCGACTATATCCTATAGCTGCCATATAACTGAACGATCGGAAATGGTACTTGGTAGAAATATCAACTTTCGTATTTTTGAAGATAGAAGTTTGGGACTTTTTTTAGATTTTGTATTGTAAAAAATTGGATTACATATTCCTATTGCCATAAGGATCGGCCAACTATATTCGATGTTTGCGATATATATCCGGTTTTAACTGCAAGGGTATATAAACTTCGGCTCCGCCCGAAGTTAGCTTTCCTTTCTTGTTTTAAAGTGAAGCTGCTAAGAAAAACTGCACAGCATCCGAAAAAAAAGTTTTCTGAATTTTTGCACCTTATTTTACTTTTTTTTTCAAAATTCTCATTCTACATTGAGATTCCTAAAGTTTGTTACGAAACACCAAGTTAAAACATTGGTTCTTTATGCAAAATTGGCTACTACATTTGTTTAATAAGCAAACCTAACCTTAATTTTTATGTAAACACTCCTTTGATCATGATACAATTATTAGTTTTGGTCCCTTAATTTTAAACTGTCAAGCTGAAAGGTGATTTTTTTTTCAAAACTTTTAAGTGGCCAAGCAAAAAATGACTTTTTGCAGTTCTTGTCGCATGCACGTGCTAGGCGTAAAGTTTGTTTTTTTAGTCTTATTAAACTAAAAATTTAAAACAGACATTGTTAAACGCCGCTGAGCAGGTCGATATTGGTGTAAATATAAAAAAAAATTATTTTAAGATACGTATATACTTTAGATTTAAGAACTTAAACAAGAGAATGGCTGTCAAAAAAAAAAAACAAAGAATTATGTCAAATTAAAAACTACTTAAAATAAAATTATAAACACAACTCTTGTCATAACTAAGAAAAACTTTTAGCCCCATGCCCCGTGTGAGGGTTAATCAAAGTACTGTATAGCCGTTTCACTCGCACTATTCAACTCATACTATGTTATAATTAAAATAAGGGACTTAAGTCAACGAATTGACTACCTTGTATAATTGTATCATGCCTTTGAATAAGGTCAGTGGAATTTCACTACTCACAAAAATAAACAGTAAAATCGAAACAACATCGATACTTACCATTTTAGATATTCAAAATCGGGCACTTTATTTTATCGTATAGGATAATCATGTAACGGTTGGGAACACTGCGGGATAGTGCTAGGAGTGGCAACTTGAGGGGAAAAATTTCGATGTATCGACGGAAAATATCGTTAACGACGAGTGTATATGCCCGCAGAGATATCGAATCTCTGGGGTATACGATAGTCGCAAGCGGCATCATATCCATATGTTTTTTGTGGTTCTTCGTGTCAACTGACGCTGGTGTCACTGTTGTATTTTCATTTTTTTATTGCAGAGAATATTTTTCTAGCAAACAAGTAAAATTTTCAGGTTCTGTGGTTCCTTTGATCATGATACAAAGGATCCGCCACTGGCTCTTCGGTCTAGATTTGCCCCTTTGTCAACATGAAGTTGTCCCCGTTCCCGAGCAACGCCGCAATTTGGTTGACTAGGGCACTCGAGCTTTTCTCTCTAATATAGATTGGATTTTGAGTTTTTTTTCTGTGTCTTCGGCTGGTTGGTTTTCCTCAGCTTCCGCCAGTAGGACAAATCTGTTTCTAGTGGATCTGCCTGGTTCTTCATCGATCTTCAGAACACGGTTCATTTTTGTTTTATTGCCTGACGGATTACTCTGCGGGCTAAGCTTGCGCTTAATTTGGATGAAGCGATCCATTCCAGTCTGTGTGTTCGTGGTCGCTTTGGCACTTTCCGAGGTTGTTGTTTTTGTACTCGCTGTAGTCGTTGACGTCGCGGTATTTTGAGTTGCATTGGTTGTCGCTGTGATTGCAGAAATTGTAGCACTGCTAGTTGTTGGTGCGAAATTTGTTTCCGATATTGGAGGGGGGATTTTACACTGCGAACTCCATGACGCGGGAGTCGGAGTGAGCAGTGCGGGTGAGCAAGACCGTGCCCTTTGGGTTTCAGCGGTCTGTAAAGCCGGGTTGCTCTTAATTGCCGATTTTTCTACTTCGGTATCGCGGGTTTTAAAGTAAGAGTAGAAGCCGTTTCTTTGGTTCACTGAACTTCTACGCTCGTTATTTTGATCGTTGCTCAATGAGCTCATTGGGTGGCATTTATTTATTTAAAACAATGCACTACTTTTGGTTTAGCTCATCACAACTGTTGTAAAAAGATTGTCTATTGCTTTTAAAAAAAGCGTGGTGGTTCAGCGTCTTTTCGTTAATATTGGGTTGCCCCAGTTTTTTTTTTTGATCTGCTGTTTTATGTTGCAGTTTTCCCGGAGCTCTGGAAAAGCACGACCGCTCAGTTCGGTAGTTTGATGATTATCCTGATTTGATTTAATATCATATTTGATATGATTTAACTTTAAAGAAAAATATGCCTAACTTATTATTATTATTATATGACCATGACAACCCTTTTATCGGGTCTCGGCCTGAAGCGCAATGTGCCTCCACGCGACTCTGTCCTGGGCGCGCCTTCGCCAGTTGGTAACACCAAGTGTGGACAGGGTTTCCATCACCTGGTCTTGCCATCGCGTTCGGGGTCGTCCTCTCCTTCGTGTCCCAACAATCACCGCATCAAACACCTTACGGGCCGGAGCGTCTTCATCCATACGGGCAACGTGGCCCAGCCAGCGAAGTCTTTGAGATTTCACTCGACTGGCTACGTCAACATCACCGTACAGCTCATACTGCTCGTGGTTGTATCTGATGCGATAAACATCGTCCACGCAGATTGGGCCAAAGATTTTACGAAGAATTTTCCTCTCGAACACTCCAAGAGCAGCTGCATCTGATTGCGTCACTGTCCAGCACTCCGTACCATATAGGAGTACTGGAAGAATGAGCGTCTTGTAGAGTGTGATTTTTGTGCGTCGAGAGAGAGCTCTACTATTAAACTGCCTACTGAGCCCAAAGTAACATCTGTTGGCAAGTGTTATTCTCCGCTTAATCTCCAGACTGACATCATTTGTGCTTGTTATAGCAGTGCCTAGGTAGATAAACTCCTTGACGGACCCAAAGCTATAGTTTTCTGCAGTCAGCGGAGAATCAAGACGCCGCGATTCTCTGCTAGAGCACACCATAAACTTTGTTTTCTCCATATTCACTGCTAGTCCTACTTTTGCTGATTCCTTTTCAATAGCCCCGAAGGCTCCTGTGACATCACGCTTGGTGCGGCCAATGATATCAATATCATCAGCGTGACCAAGGAGCTGGACACATCTGTTGGTTAATATCGTGCCCGACCGATGTACACCAGCCTTTCTTATAATACTCTCCATTAAAATATTGAAGAGTATACAAGACAGCGAGTCACCTTGTCTGAGGCCACACTTGGTAATAAAGGTTTCGGATTGGCCACTTCCTACCTTGACAGAGCTGATGGTGTTGCTCAATGTCATTCTGCAAAGTCTAGTCAGCTTTGCTGGTATACCAAGCTCAGAAATGGCGGCATATAGGCGATCTCGCCGGGGGCTATCAAATGCAGCTTTGTAGTCGACGAAGAGATGGTACGTGTCGATCTGGTTTTCGTAAGACTTCTCCAGGATTTGGCGCAAGGTGAAAATCTGGTCAACAGTGGACTTGCCAGGCCTGAACCCGCACTGATAAGGTCCAATCAGTGCTTCAGCATGGGGTTTCAGTCTTTCACACAATATGCTCGTTAGGACCTTGTATGCAACTGAAAGAAGACTAATTCCGCGGTAGTTGGTGCGCACCGTAGCATCACCCTTCATCAGGATGGGACAGATCATGCTGAGGTTCCAGTCTTCGGGCATGCTCTCCGTGAGCCATACCTTACTGATTATTTGGTGCATGCTCCCTACCAACATATCACCAGCTGCCTTAAACAATTCTGCCGGCAGACCGTCAGCACCTGCAGACTTGTTGTTTTTAAGCCGTTGGATTGCATCCTTGACTTCGAAATGACTTGGGATTGGCACTTCAATATCAGTGCCATAGATTGGGGTTCGTGGATCATAGTCTTCAGAGTCTGTGCTTGAGCCAGATAACAAACTCGAGAAGTGATCCCTCCATAACCTCAGCACGACCTCTGTTTCTGTGACAAGATTTCCATCATTGTCCCTGCACGCCACAGTACCAGTCTTAAATCCTTGGGTCAGACGCTTGACCCTCTGGTAGAAGTTACGTGCTTCATTTCTGCATCTGCTGCTCTCTGTGCTCTCACACTCTCGCCTTTCCTGCTCTTTCTTCTTGCGTCTGAAAAGGCGTTTTTCGTCTCTTCTTCTCGACCTGTAGACATCCACAATCGCTCGTGTCGCCCCAGCTTGTAGTGTTCTTCCGTAGGCGGCATCCTTTGCAGCTGTTGCGTCATGACACTCCTGATCGTACCATGGATTCCTTGATAGAGGACGCTGGAATCCAAGCACTTCTTCAGCCGAAGCTCGCAGGGAGTGAGATATGAGCGCCCACATATCGCTTATGTCTTCAGGTATTGAAGGTGCTCGGCTTAATAGCCCCGAGACTTGAGTGGAGAATTCATTCTTCGCCTGTTGTGATTGCAGCTTTCCGATGTCCAGCCTTCTTAACGTACTTCGACGTGCAATCTTCGCCACACATAGCCGTGTGCGAATCTTAGCTGCAACAAGGTAATGGTCGGAGTCGATGTTGAGCCCCGACAGGATCGCACGTCGAGTATATTAGATGCGTGCCTTGCATCGATCACAACATGATCGATCTGATTTCTGGTCAGTCGATCGGGAGAGAGCCAAGATGCTTTATGGATGTCCAAATGACGGAATCCAGTACTACGAACTACCATATTATGCGCAGCTGCAAGGCCTATTAATCTGAGACCATTGCTCGAGGTGGTCTCATGTAGGCTAAATCGCCCGACGGTGGCACCAAAGATGTCTTCTCGTCCTACCTTGGCATTAAAATCCCCGAGGAGAATTTTAATGTCATGGGAAGGACAGCGGCCATAAGCTCGGTCGAGCTCCGCATAGAAAGCGTCCTTGGTGGCATCATCCTTTTTCTCCGTTGGGGCATGTGCGCATATCAGGCTGATGTTAAAGAATTTGGCAGTAATTCGGATCGTTGCAATTCTCTCGTTTGTTGGCCGAAAGTGAGAGACTCGGCGCCGCAGCCTGGCACCTACAACGAAACCACAACCAAATTCATGCCGTTCTGGATGGCAGCTGTAGTAAATGTCACAGTTCTTCTTCTTTATGCAGCCTTGTCCTATCCATCGCATTTTCTGGATAGCAGTGATGTCAGCCCTACATTTGTTGAGGGTATCTGCTAGTTGTTGAGCAGCACCAGGTCTGTACAATGTTCGTACGTTCTAGGTGCATACTCTCAAATCATTGTCCTTTTTACGCTTGCTATGGTCGTCAACGTTAGATCGGTTCCTTTCCGAGGCTTCTCTTGCTTCCTTCACTGAAATTGTGTTTTACATGGGTGGATTTCAAGTCCTACGCCACAACCTAGTTTATAGAGTTAGGACTCTCGTCGCGCGCTTTAGTTTGCCACTCAACGGCTGTCGAGCGACAATCCAGGGAGAACCACGTGGAGGTAGTGCGTCGGCTTGAAGAAAGCAGTGACAGGAATCATGCTGGCATTCACCAAAATGAATGCAATCAGACACTTTGACCTGTATGCTTTCCCCCATTCTCCCTAACTTACCCAAAAAAAATGATAACGTACCAAAGCCCGAGCCTATTTCTGAAGATGACGCTTTAGAATTTTTACTAGAGAAGTCCTTTACCAAACAACAGTACAACAACATAAGGGCTTTAATACGTAAGCAAGGTTGTGATATATTGCCAAGTTATGATAAAGTTCAAAGATCACCTTTGCTCTTCGATCATCGCTCCATTTCAGCATGGCTTTATTAAGCGTCGCTCCACCACCACGAACCTATTGGAGTTGACAGTCTTTGTCATAGATGGCTTTTGTTAGGAATATCAAACCGTTGTAATTTACACAGACTTAAGCAAAGCATTTGATTCAGTCAATCACTCACTCTTGCTGAGTAAACTGAATATGCTGGGATTGTCTGTAGACCTCTTAACGTGGATCTCCAGCTATTTAGATGGAAAAACACAAAGAGTTTTATTTAAAAATATACATTCCCGTTTGGTCCGTGCTACATCTGGCGTCCCTCAAGGAAGACATCATGGTCCGTTGTTATTTACTCTTTTTATAAATGACTTGCCCCCTACTTTAACGAACTCTCTAGTTCTTATGTATGCAGATGATGTTGAGCTTTTGTCTTCAGTAAAAATCCATCTCTGCCCAATGCAGTCTTCAGTCTGACCTTGATAACTTTTAAAATTGGTCTTTAACAAACGATTTAATACTTAATGGATCAAAATGCAAGCTTATGTGTTCCATTACCATTCATGCAAGCTTACCATTCATTTCTTTGGTCCGTCCGATACTGGAGTACGGTTCATGTGTCTGGAGTCCCCAATATGGAGTACATCAGGACCGCATAGAATCCGTAGAAAAAAATTTCTTAACTTTGGAAAGCAAATCTTCACCTTCCATCTTATAATAGAAGACTCTTACTAATAAACATACCTAGCTTAACAAATCGTAGGACAATGCTCGGTGTAGTTTTTCTGCATAACCTCATGAATGGGGATATAGATAGCCAGAATTAACTAACATGCTTAAATTTTAACAATGGTCTTTACTCTATAACATCTCTTTCCTGTCCTTCAAATTTCAAATATAGAATTGTCAATTCCTAGCTTAATAAATTGCAAATAGCTTAACATATACTAATTAATCGTTTCTTGAGCGCCCCTCGGTCGTCTGGGCCTTTAAGCTTCATGATGAAAACAGGAATTCTTGTTGATGCTCTAATTGATGCACAAGCCATATCCAAACTTCTTAAAACCCGCAAAAAAAAAAAAAAAAATCATGTAGACGTGACATGTTTTTCCTACTTTTTCTCTTAAAATGTCATCATCCTCTTTGGAAAATTCTGGGTGCATTTTTTTAAACCGAATGGCATGCATAAAAATTGATATTGATATTGAAGTCACCGAAACCATGGCCCAAGTTTCATTGAAAAATTGGCTAAATCACACTGCAAAAAGAATCATAATATTCCAAAACGAATTTTTTTCTTTAATTTCAAGAAATAAATTAAGTTAATTAAGATTTGACGGATCGTTTGGACAAAGCTTATATAAACAGAAATTTTTAAGTAGCGAACCAGAGACAAAAGATCAATCCTTATTTAGTACCGGGTATAAAGACTAACTGTTCTTGCATTAAAATTATTTTGTAAATTGTGAAAAAGTTCATTATAGACATGTATAGTAAGCAAACAGCAACGGAAAGCGTACTCAAAGTTAATCTTTGTCTATTTTCGTGTTTCACTCTTTCCAAAAACAAATGCGCATATTGACCAGTACTTCGTTGACGCTTTCCCAGAAAAATATTTTTTTTTTCATATGCTGGTTCGGCGTTTGCTTATCATATGGTTAGTAAAGGGTGTGGTTAGTTTTGTCAACAGGGCCAATAGCCACCTCCAGTACTACTGGGTAAATTTTGTAAAAAACAAGAACTGACGGTACGACAGTTTTAGCGGTAGAAGTGGGAGGGGAAAAATTTTGACCCAAACTATCTGCGCCGATACCATACGAGTCAAAGTACCAATTCGGATAGTTCTATCTCTGAATTTGTATTAAGAGATTGTAACACGTTCAACATTGTTGCACTTTAGTATAGTTTTACATTTGTATAAGTTAATTAAATTATGGGGTTAGTTTATTATATTCGGTTATCCCTTGCTGCAGTCAGTGGTGCCGCAGCCGTTAGTGAGATTATGGTGCAGTAGGGTGTGGTCGTCCCTGGCGGTTGCCGAGGGGGTTGCTTCTCCTTGCAGGTAGTATGCGATTATTGGGTCCCTGGCGGTTTCCGAGAGAGATTTCTTCTATGACAGGAATTATGGTTGCTCCGTTATCACGGCCCTTGAGGCGCGGTGACCAATTCAATAAAATAATTTTACTATTGAACGGCTGTGCCGGAGTATGGGACAAATGCCTTCTTTGTTGAATGAAGCGCAAGTACAAACTGAAACTTAAAGCTAACAAAAATGTGTTTCATAGCGGCCACACAAATATGTAGTGTTCGCCGGCTTTGCATGGGCATCCGGCCAGACGCTGTGTCAGCAGTTTGGCCAGAGCGAGCTCTTAAATAATCGGACATTGCCGTTGCGCGGTTACCTTAAGTTAACTACTCCCCCTTCAGGAATGAGGTCGTCCTCAGCCGACCTATTTGGGCAATCATCTCTTTTAGCTGGGCCGCGGTTGTTCGGGCCTGAGTGACTCGCCGATAGGTCAAGCCGATGGAAATCAAAGCGCAGCATATTGCTCCCGCTATGAATATAATCTAATATAATTGATGGTGGTCGATCTTCTCCCTGAATTCCTTAATGTGTTCCAGATTACGTTCACTCAATCGGTGAAGGCAAGGAAGACTGAGAATGTTACATTCCATAGTGACGTTCAGGGAAGGCGAGCTGGCCACTCCTGAAGCCCTCTTCTGGGCTGTGTCATGATTGACCAATCGGGTTTCGTTGACGATGGCACCTTCTGCATAGGTGATCAGATATGGGCCCCTTACATGGACATAGGTGCCATTATCCACACACACGCGAGCCTAGCGATCATTTATAATTACAATCCCCTCATCAACGTAAGTAATGAGGTGTAGTTCGGTTTGCTGGGTCTCGCAATGCGCCATGCCTCTAGCGTGGAGCTCTTGAGCGCATGATCTTTTTCGCGCCAGCTGGCATTGCATTTGTTAATTGGAATTCCCCAAATTTAATTTTTTCAATGTCTTCCGCGTCCGGCGTTCCTTCCATTACTTTCAACGCGGTCCCTAGGAAGACTAAGCTTCTAGCTACCCTGTGATTGATGGTCAACAAGTCGAGCAGGTCGCGTAGATGGGCGACATCAACAAACAAGAGTTTCTGCATGTAATACTGAGGGAACATGTTGGTTAGGGTGTCCCAAAAAATCATAAATTTTTTTTTAATGCATACCCTTTAAATTTGTTTATTGGGTAGGATAACGATAACCCGTGCCGACTTGATTACTATGGTCGACACGTGCGAAAGTTAATTATTATGTACTGGCTTTATGGAGCTTTCTAACGGTGCATCGCATGGCATGATCAAAGACAGCCACTGAGAGCTTTAAAAAGTGTGCAGTTTCTTTTCGGCACATTCCTTAGACTTACTTGCACATCAAACACATGGTTTTTGTTCGGTCAACATGTCAGTGGAATTACGCAGTGCTAAAAAGAATATATTCTTAATAGGTGATGCAAAAAACCAATTAACGGGTTCAAAACTTTCTTCTAATAAACAAGTCTAAGCAGTTTTCTACAACATTCGTCAAATGAATTTAACTGTAAATGAAAGTGCAAATCTCAGTATTCGCAAGTGCATTATATACTTGGAAAAATTTCGTAACTTTAATAGTAGCGGCACTAGACAGGTGTCACATAAGTATCAGAGATTCTGTATATATTCTTGAAGCTACTATTGAGGCACATGGATATAATACTGATGAGTTTCCAATAAGTAAGTCCTTAATTCAAAGAATTCGCACCATAAAACGCAAAGAGCGCGCGGAATTCATTGAAAATGATTTTCAAAACGATATGCCAGAGTTTATAACTTCGCTATCAAGTCAGCAAGAGGTGTCCTGATTCAATCGCCATAATATTTATTTTCAATGATCATAAGGTCATTTGGAAAGAAAATAGAGGGTATGCGATTTTAATTTAAAAAAAAATCCCACCTGTTACCTTGGGACTCCCTAATGTTTCTCATTAGTTAGTTTCTTCTATTTTTTTTCCCCCCCCGGTCTTTCAGAATTTGGAAATGGCTTGTGCATCAATAAGAGCATCAGCTAGCATTCCTGTATTCATCATAAAGCTTAGAAACCCAGACGACCAAGGGGCGCTCGAGAAACGATTTGTTAGTACGTATTAAGTTATTTATAATTTATTAAGCTAGGAGGAGTTAGTAAGAAAATGTAAAATTCGATATTTTAAATTAGAGGAACAAAATACCCTAAAAGGGTCATGCAGTGGATATGTCGAACTACAATGGCTAAGGAAAAGAGGACTAAAGTTTCGAGTCCTTCTATTAGGAATTTTAAATTTTAAGCGCGTTAGTAAATGCCCGTTACATCCCCGTTATAAGGTTATGCAGAAAAACTACACCGAGCATTGTCCTACGATTTGTTAAGCTAGGTTAAGTTAAGTTAAGTTTATAAGTAAAAGTCTGCTACTGTAGGATGGCAGCTGAAGATTTGCATCCCAGTATAGACCTCTAAGTGCGAATATTCAAAAATTCTTTTGTACGGATTCTATGCGGTCCTTATGTACTCCATATTGGGGACTCCAGACATATGAACCCTACTCCAGTATCGGACGGACCAAAGAAATAAATAATGTTTTGGTTATGTATGGGTCATTAGATTCTTTTGACCACCTTTTAATAAAACCAAGGACTCCTTTAGCCTTATTAACCATTAGTGAAATATGATCCGAAAATTTAAGTTTAATGTCTAATAGGACGCCGAGATCATTAACCTAAGTTAATTTCTCTAAGGCAATCCCATTAATCGAACACGTAGCTTGCAGAGGGCAAGAACGATAAAAAGACATATGCTTGAATTTTGATTTTTTAAGTATTAGATCATTAACTAAACACCATTTTTGAAAGTTATCAAGGTCACTCTGAAGACTGCATTGGACAGAGATTGATTTGTACTGAAGACAAAGCTTTACATCATCTGCATACATAAGAACTAGAGAGTTCGTTAAAGCAGGTGGCAAGTCGTTTATAAAAAGCGTAAATAATAACGGACCAAGATGACTTCCTTGAGGGACGCCAGATGTAGCACGGACCAGACGGGACTGTACGTTTTTAAATAAGACTCTTTGTGTCCTTCCATCTAAGTAGCTGGAGATCCACGTTAAGAGGTCTTTAGGAACACCCAGCATATTCAGTTTACTCAACAAGAGTGAGTGATTAACTGAATCAAATGCTTTGCTGAAGTCTGTGTAAATTACATCGGTTTGATATCCCTTAAAAAAGCCATCTATGACAAAGGATGTCAACTCCAATAAGTTTGTGGTGGTGGAGCGACGCTTAATGCCATGCTGACAAGGAGTGATAATCAAAGAGCAAAGGTGTTGCAATTGAGGGGTAATTAATTTTTCAAATAACTTTGGAATTTCCGACAACTTAGAGATGCCTCTGTAGTTGGCAGCCTCGGACTTTTTCCCTTTTTTATGTAGGGGAGTTATGAATGATTCCTTCCACTTAAGGGGAAAAATCAAGGTTTCCAAAGATAAGTTGAAAAGTCTTAGAAGAGGTTTGCACAGAGCCCTGGCACAGTACTTTAGCACACAGCCTGGTACTCCATCGGGGCCTGGCGAATAAATGGGTTTGACCCTTAAAATATAAAATAATAAGTTGTTCTCAGAAAAAAAAGGACAAAAAATGAGATTTGCTGCTTGAATGTTATATTTGTATGACACGCCTTCTATGACATGATCGTTAAGTGTTTTACGAACGCAAATTCCTCCCATACTAGAATCGGGCCATCAACGATGGGAATGTATGTGGCTTTAGAATAGTCCGTGACGCGTGCCGATGTTGCGGCCAAAAGGAAAATCAGGTATATGGTTGTAAGCCTGTAATTTGGATGAGCTGTAAATTTTGTTGAGATTGGGTAGTCCACCCCCAAAGCGTGATTAAAATAAAAATGGTAGTAAAATCTTATGCCAAGTGGCTAGAAAAAAGTGGATGTCTGGATGTAAGTCTGGAAGTGGATGTAAGGATGTCTTTGTGGACCACCCTCCCCTTAATGAGGACTTCGGTCCCCATGTCCGCTTCAACGGTTTTTTCTTCACATAACGGTGAGAGTTAGTTTCCCAGTCGTCTGTTGGACTTCACTAGGACTTTTTCGCCGACCTCGAACACTCTATTAAGCGTTTTTCCTTTTCCGGAGCTTGTCCTGCGCGAGTTTTATCTTATCCTGTATTTCGTATAGTAGCTCATTCGATTGTGTCCGAACCACGTCGGCCGGCCTCTTGTCGATGACCGAATGAATAGATTTGTCGATGACCGAATGAATAGATTTGTTATTTTTGGCCGTAGCCAGTAGGATCAGCTCTACGGTATCGCTAGTGCCTTAAGGATGTAGTCTCATGTGTGAGGTTGAAAAAATCGATTTTTTTTTTTCACATATTTCGATAGTATTGTTTATTAAGAATGTACTGTTAAAGTTTCAAATAAAAAATATCAAATAATGACAGAGATACAGCCCATAATCGAGAGCGCGCCTACACCGAAAAGTATGAGTTTCTCGGTAGCGTCTAAACTTTAAACGCGTTTTTCTCGGAACGACATTTTTGTGTGCGGCGCAGGTGATTCACAAAATTCTATGGTACCGATCTAGCTGAAATTTGGATATGTTGTCCTAAAAAGTAACACCTCTGTCCCGTACTAGAATCATTTATTTTTAATGATTAGTTTTTTTTTTATCATTAATTTAAGACAAATTTTTTAAATTAAAACAAATTTTTTTTTTTGTCTGTTCGCCATTTTGTTGTTTATTGATGAAAATATTTCATTCTAGTACGGGACAGAGCCATAAGCTTACAAAACAATAATCTATTCTAATTTTTTGTTTCGGATGACTCTAGCAGTCGAAATCACCTACGCCAGGGACCTACCTTTTTTTTTTATATGCATAATTTGGCATGCTATAAAGTGTATTAAACTACACAAGAATAAATTAAACAAAATATTTTCAAATAGTTTATAATGCCTATAAAAACATATGTGAAAATTGAAACGATCGCATTATTTTTTATTACAAAAAAAATTTCTTGAAATAACCTCTAAAAAGTAGGCCGGAACATGAGACTACATCCTTAATCGATTTTAAGGCATCTAGCAAGCTCTACCAGAGTGCTGTCGAAGCGTTTCACTTTCCGTTTGAGATTCTGTGAAGGGGCGGCGCATTTTAAATGCTAACGCCGAACTTATTTTCCAGCATGGCCACGATGGTGTGCGAGTTCAACGATGGTTCCTTGTCGCAATATATGACCTTGGCCTTAGGGAAAATGTTCATCAGCTACAGTAGCGCTGGTTTGAGGTCCTCTATAGTTTTAGAGGAAATTGGTTCGACGACGGAAAATTTCGAGAATTTGTCGATGCATGTAAGAAAATACTTTTTATCCGTGGAGAAAATTTCGTTCTATTCGTTCGCTTGCTTGGTCATTTTCGGGAAGTAGTACTCGGAGAGTACCTGCTTCACGTTTTCTTGGGCAGACCTTTGAGCTCTGTTGTGCTCGACAGTAATTTCTCGCCTCTCAGCAACTGCAAAAATGTCCATGACTCGGTTTTTGCAGTGCCAAAGTTTGTTGCAGGGAATTTTGTCCTGCATCATTGCTAGCGTGTGAAGTCAATAATATGCCGTCTCTAGTTACCAAAGAGAAGAGAAACTAGAGAGCAATTTAGAGGCTTACTCTAAATTAAAAGGTTTACGCTTTTTTTGGAAAAACCGGTTTTTGGGCGTATTTGTCTTCTGAGAAAACGATAACATCATCCACATAGACATAGTAAAATTTGCCAATCTGCTCTCACAGTATGTAGTCGATGGTTCTTTGGAAGATGCTGGCAGCAATCCTCAACCCGAATGGCAGTCAGCAAAACTCGTACTTTCCTACGTTTACGGAAAAGGAAGTTTTCTCGCGGTCACGCTTTGCCAGAGTAATATGATGGTAGCCAGACTTCAAATCGAGCGTTGTGAAGTATTAGGTTTGCCTAAATTCCCTAGTATTATAGAGATAATTGGCATGAAGTAGTGATCTGGTACTGTCCTCTTATTTAATTTTCAAATGTCCAACACCAGCCACATTTTGCGGTTGCCAGATTCGTCGGTGCCCTTTTTTCTCTACTACCCATATTGGGTTATTGTAGGGGGATATCGACTCCTGGATTTTGCCGTTTTAAGAAGGTCCTGGATTTCGTCAATGACGAAATCGGCTGCCCCCATCAGGTACGGGCATAAATGGTCTGGCATAAATGGACTCCTCATCAACTGTCCTGATGGTGGCCACCACCGACGTGTTGTAAGGTAACGCCTCATTTGGGTTCGCGAAGTAATTTTTCCTGTTTACATTGGGGCAAGATTGGATTTCTATCTTTTCAACTTCGGAGCCCCATTATTGGTGACCGGAAGCTAGGCAAAGCGATGCCCCTGCCTGTTTTAACAGGTCAACACCGATGATGGCATCAAAGTAGGACAAATCTGTTAAGATGAAGAACGTGGCCTTCAAGTTGAATAGCGATACGAAATATTTCTTTGTGATCGTGGTAACGCCATGGATAAAATGTATCAAAAATGGCGAATCTACTGGGCGGACGCCTTTTAACCCTTCGTATGGACGGATGCAATTTTTTTAGGCGCCCATGTTCATTAATGTTTCATTTCTACCCCCGCTACTCTTCGTCTGATGACGGGCAGCAGGGACTTTCCCCTAAAAAATTAATGACGTCCAAATCATAATCCAGAAGGGCGTCGTCGTCAATTTCCTGATCCACGCTTGAAGCTGCGGCTGTATATTTCTCCCCGGTTTCGCCTGCGCTTTGCGGGACGTGGTCAACCCTCTGCCTTTTATGTGGGCCCGATCGATCGGATACGGCCGGCTTCCTGTTTTGGTATGCCGGGGCTTGAGATGGCTTAAGCATCTTGGACAGTGATGGGTCAATGTCTATGGGTTCGGGGGTGCCTCCATTGCGAGGGGCAGAGTGTACTTGCACCTTGTGTTGTTTGGTGTAGTACGTATTCTTGCCAGAGCTTGTCTGGGCATATGTCTGTGTCGGTGTTAAAGTATTTGGATTTTCTAGCCAATCAGACCTAATATATTTCAATGCTAGTGTTGAGCCCTGCTTGGCTCAGCAGGATGCCCGAGAGCATGATATCTGCTTAAATGTCGGCGCACATTCGAACAGCGAACTTTTGCGACTCTGCAGCTTTTTCCGATAATTGTCCAATTGAAACAAGAGCAAAATAATCACATATGCACCATGGATTAAACTTTGTGCACTGAGGGTAGTACCATTCATACAAACTTAACAATTTTTTGGCAGTGTTAAGAGCGTATATTCTGAATTTGTCAGCATTAATCCTGTACCCTGATGCCAAGTCTTGAAGCAATGTTGAACATCGTATTATAACGCATTCATCTAAGCAAGTTACTTTAGCAGATAGCTAAGAATTAATGTTAAATTTTCTCGCAGTATTTCCGTCATTTGAACTTCCACTACCTCCACTTTTCGGCTGGTCCACTATTAGCACCATTTTTGCCATGAAGTCTTCCATGAAAGTGACTGTTTTCCCTCTGCGGTACAAATTAGCCAAATTTTTTGATCCAATCTATAGATAACTTGCCATATTCGATGAATCTTTTATATGAGTGTAATGGTGATAATTCAAACTCGAAGCAGTTTTCTTTAACATTCATCTTCAAACACTTTTTGAAGTCGTTCATTTCCGTTTTCTTTTCTTTAAAAATGTAACATTTGACTGCAGACGTATCGCTGAGGACATTACATATTTTCCCATCTACCATGGTCAATTAAAAACTGTGTTTAACATCGATTCTTTTGTTTCCGATATCGCATACAGTCTGACTTTGAACCTCACTGGTCTGCAGAAGCGTGTAGATGACTGTCGGGGATTTTTCCAAATTTTTGTTTGACCTTTGGGAGAATTTAAACGTGTAATCAGATGCAATGGATCATTATGAGAATACTAGCAACCCCGGCCAACGTTGTTTTGCCCTTTTTTGTTTTCTATAAGGACTAGCTGTTTTTTCTTCATTTATTTTGGTTAATAAATATTTTTCAGTATTTCAAGTACATCCAGTATTTTCACGTACAGCAAAATTCCCCTCGCCAATATCTAACAGTTGTTTAGAGAAAGGATGGATCCTGAAGCATTTGATCGCGCTTATTCTTGTCAGTTCTTGTTCAACATTACGCCACAGTTAACCGCCACAGTTAACCGTTAACACCTGAAAGGAGTAACAAAGGGCCGTAAAATAGTTTATCATTGTTTCATATATCCCTAAATGACCAATCCAATTCCCCATTCCAATTTTACATCCTATAGTGCATTCATCCAAAATATGTTTTTATGTTGCACACTGCATCTGGATTATTTTGAATGTTCAATGACAACTCTTAAACAACCTGACCAACGCATTATGTTCATGAAGCAGACACTGCAAGTCTTGAAGAATAGCTCGCTTCATTCCTGCATTGATCCCTAGGCGTCGATCAAGTTGTTCTTCCATGTTGCCCATGAAAAATATTTGTAAAAATTTATTCTGTGTATCTTCGAAAGGTAGTAATGATCCAATTCGATAGTGAATCTGTCCTTGTATCTACAAAATAAAAACCAGATTCTTTAACTACATTCTATGTAAGTACAAAAATAAATACCCTAAATGTCGGTTTAAAACCTCCTTCTTCGATAATGTCTGCCCCAAATGACGTCATTTGGAAACAACTATTGTATTTTCGAGTATTTGCAAGAAAGTGGCGTGATTCTTGTGTTTCGCCGCAAAGCAATGAATACAATGGCTCATGTGGCGGAGTCAACGCAGCATAATCCAGGCGTTTCTCCGGAAAACTTTAATGCACCACAATACTCGTCCATTTGCCCAATGCAAACACTAGGATGCAAGCTGTAATCATTGCTGCAATCGTATCGAAACGCAGCTCGATTCAAATCAGCTAAATATCTTGTTCTGCGTCGCAAATTAAAATCTATTTGAGAAGCACGAAGTCGAGCCATACTATTGCGGCGCTGTTCACGTGCAATTTCTTGTTCTTCTTCAGTTCTTTCAAATGCAGTATTTTGTATTCTTCTTGCATTACGGCTTTGTCGGGAAAGATTCGATCGTCTTGGTCGCGGCATTATTAATTAAACTTCACTTCACTTCAATCCACTTGTTAATTATTTATTTAATAGAAATAGTTTTAATATTGATTTCTTACAAATATCAATAGAGAGTGCAGAGGCTCTGGTGGTGCTTCAAGTTGAGGCAATTTCACTTTCCCGGAAGCGCAACACAATCCTTTTGGTTCGCTGTTAAATTTGAGAGCCTGACTTTGACTTTGACTTCGTTTCTAACTGACATTTCGACATTTGACATTTTCATTTGACATTTTCTTCTTAGCTGTCTGCCTAAATAAAAAAGTATGGGCTCGGGAGGAACGCTGTCGAACGGGATAAAAAGTATCCTATGTCCGTCTCTTGGCTCTAAGCTACCTCCCTACCAATTTTCACTCAAATCTCTTCTGCCGTTCTTGAGTTATAAATGGTGTAACATAAAACACGACTTTCTTTTATATATATAGATAGAAGATAATAATGTAACCAATTCATTACAATACAAAATCTTAAAAAAAAAGACTCAAACTTCTATCTTCAAAAATACAAATGATGGTATTCTCCCCAAATACCATTTCCATACCATTTCTCCCAATACCATGGTAGGCCATATCAACTGACCAAAAATAGAATTTGTGAAAAATTCCAACTTTCTATTCTTAAAAACACGAAAGTTGCGTCATTTCAGCTATAGGATATAGTCGGCCGATCCTTATGAAATTTGGGTCGTATTATTTTAATAAAAATATCATTCATCCAAAACTCTTTAACTCTAAAAACACCGAAGTTATAGCAAAGATTATAGTATACATACATAGATGGGCCATCAGGACCCAAAACGGTCAACTTTTTTCGTCGAGCTTGTTGGTGAGGGGGGAACGCAAATGCATGCGATTCTATTTTTAGAACTCTTTATATGTATCCGTCAACAAAAATGTGAACCTTTGTATGTATGTGTGACTGCTCGCACGACGGCGTAAAAATGTTTTGGCATCCAAATTTCAATTTCAATTTCTCGTTTCTTTGAACTTTTTCTTTCTTTTATATTTATTTTTTTTTTATTTTCCTTTAATAGTAATATTTTTCTTTATTTTTACAATTTTAAAGTTGATTTATTCTTCATTATGTCCCGCTAATAAAATGCTAATAAAATTTCAAGGGAGTCCTTCCATTTGCATTTTGCATCCTTGCATTTTGTCATCCGACACGTCCGTCACTTATTTTTACAACAATTGTAATAGAATAATAATAACGTAAAAATAAAAAGTAAAAAAAAAATTAATAAAAAAATATAAGTAAATATAAAACGAATCATAAAACTAAAACTTTATCAAAATTGAAACAACCGCCCGCTAATGAAATCGAACCCAGGACCCCATGAACAAGCACCGCGCACTATCCATCTAGGATACCCTCGAAGTTGATTTTATGATACTTAAAATTAGTGTTAAAGGAAGCACGAGAATCCATACCAAAAACAGAACTGACGAGTAAGGATAGTAAAAGATATTTCTGATCTCTTTACTCCCACATTGGTTCGATTACAACGTTTTAAACTTTCATCGTTCCAAAGATGTTACGATCTAAAAATAGAATTCTCCCTTTCCCTCTCTCATCTGCCAGTCGTTTGTCGTGGAACCCGCTCTCAAATGTTTTCAATATTATAGCGGGTTCAACGACGGAAAACGCAAGTCTGAGATCGTAAAGACCATCTACAAAAGCAAAAATCCCCCGAAGTGGGATATTGCTCAAAAACTTTTCAACGAACTCGAACACATCGAGACGTTGTTAAAGAAAAAAGCCACTGACTCAACCTGTAACTCACCAACAATTCAGAATAAAATAATTAATTCAAAAACTCATCGTCCAGATCGAAAAAGGATACAGCCTTACAAAGCCAGATGTCCAGCTGACTGCAAAGGCCCATTATACAGCCCGTACTGCATTTATACGACTTATCGAACTGTGTTTTAATATCAATTAATTTGGCGTTCAAATTATTCCATTCCTTTGCAATTCATAATGGCAAATAATAAAATAGTTCTTCGCCGTGTCTTTAGTAATATATATATATTTTTTATATGTCTCTCTTTTATCCATCTATGCAGTTTTACCATTACAATTGTACATTCGCCCAGTATTGGATTACATCCAACACGCAATAACGCTAGTTGCTTGTTTCAACCAAGCACGTTCATTGATACACGACAATAGAAAAAAGTTAAACTCTCACCATTGGTCGTATGTATCTAGATTTTTACAGAGGTTGAAAAATAACCTTCAGAATATAAATTCAAAATATTTACTAGAAATTACAATACCTTCGATACTGAACACACCAGCAGTAATCGAAGAAGAAACAAATACAGATACAGAAGCTGTAAGCGATTCAGAATATCAGATTAAAGAAGAAGATCTACAGGATCTCACGATACCAGCGGTAAAACATTTTCCCGAGGTATCCGAATCTGAGTCAGAATCAATATCTGAAAAATTCGTAAACATGGCTATGTCACAGGTAGAATACCTAAAGATTGCCTCATCTCTGCTGCCAGAGTTTGATGGAAAGGCAGAAAATCTGATAAGTTTCATAGACGCACTGAATCTAATTGATTCACTGAAAGGCACACATGAAACAACAGCCATTAACTTAATCAAGTCAAAATTGAAAGGCCATACAAGAAAGCTCATTACCACAGAATCAACTATTGTTGACATAATTGGTAAATTGAAAAGTAAAATAAAAGGTGATTCAGTATCAGGGATAACTGCAAAACTAATGAACCTTCAGCAAAAGCAAAAAACGGCCAATCAATATGCACAAGAGGTAGAGAAGTTGGCAAAGGCCCTAGAAGGAGCCTACATCGACGATGAAACCTCCGAAACAGCCACTAAATACAGCACAGAGCATGCTGTCAGTGCAATTATTAAAAATTGCTCTATAGAAAAAGTTAAATATATAATGGAGGCTGAAACATTCAGCACTCTAGACCAAGCAACGACTAAATTTTGTCAATAGTTGCACAGATGCAACAGGACAATCTAATACTTTTCTATACTTCAGTGGTCACCGACCCTATAATAGAGGTAGTCGAGGAAACTACCGAGGTAGAATAAATACCCAAAACAACAGTAATCGTCGTTATTGCGATTATGTAGCCATGTAAGGATTTGTCCGTTGGCGAAATAAATAAATAAATAAATAAATGTTATAATAATAACAATAGAGGCAGAGGCCAGTATAGAGGAAATTATAGAGGTAGCGGTAATCAAAGCCGCGGCCAAAATAATAACTCCTCTAATAAACGTGTCACTCAGGGTAGTTCGGAAAACTACCAGGCACCCTTAGGTACACAAAATTAAATAAAAAAGTACACACAGTAAACTTAAGTCTTAATATGTTTGTTGTATTCAAAAACTCCGCCACAAATAATAATCTCACATTTCTCCTAGATACAGGAGCAGACATTTCATAACTAAAAGATAATTCAGATGCTTTTGAAAACATTGAGCAAGATAGAACAATAGATATACAAGGCATTGGACAAGGAGTAATTAAGTTCAATGGTTTAGTTCGAATTGAATTGCAGACTGACAAGTATACAATTCCGCACAATTTCCATTTAGTTTCAAAAAATTTCGCAATACCATGCGACGGAATTATAGGAGTTGACTTTATAAAAACGTTTAATTGCAAATTAGATTGTGAACCAGCAATCTTGGTTCATAATAAGACCAAATAAACTAAAATACCCAATAAACGTTCCAATAAAGTTCAGTTCTGGTAATAATTTGACAATATTACCAGCAAGATCTGAAGTTGTCCGTAAATTAGATATAAACTTACCAGAAGATAATGTCTTAATTCCAAATCAAGAAATAGTATCCGGTATTTGTGATGGGAATACAGTAGCAACATCCAATAATACTAATAATAGCAACATCGACTTCCCTCTCTTTCTTTCAAGCGAACGGTCGTGTTTTTTTTGTGCGCACTGCGTTTTATTAAAAATATTGGTAAACCGGTGTTTACATACTTGTGAATTAAATCTTGTGAATCTTAACCCTCTTAAAGCCTAAACCGTATCGCTTCGCGAGTGCTGTGGTATATTTATATGTATATGTATACATATGTGGAGTCGAATTAATAATTTGCCTAAATTCTATTCCAAGCATAGCTCAGCTCTGGTTCTTCGCCGCCTTATCTATATTTCTGCATTTCTCTTTTGCACTCTTTCAAAGCTCCCGCTTCGGCTTCTTGTTTGGCACAGTGGTTCAAGGTATTGTGTTTTTTAACTTTTTAAATATTAATTTTTGTTTTATTAAATAAAAAAAAAATAAAAAATAAATAAAATGGAATTTAAACTGGTCTGTGCCATTAAGTCTTGTAACAAGACAATTTCCACATCCCAGCCTAGCACCCATTCACATAACCAGGAAAACGTCGTGCACGCCAAGTGTGCCGGTTTCACTGCATCAGTTTCGGATGCCATTTCCCGTAGGTCTGGGATACATTATTGTTGTGAGAATTGTCGTGCTGTGCAAAGCGAAATGAGGTCGTTCATGAGACAGACCAAAAATGGATTTAAAGAGCTGATCACTGGTTTTCGTAAAATCAATGAACAGCTCTGTGCGCTGGACACTCAGTTTAGTGGCCTTCAGCTGCTAAATGAGTCCCCTAAGCGTAAGAAATCCGCGGTTTCTGATCCGCCTCAGCCTGCTCAGCCGACATTAATGCAGCCACTTATATCTCTGGCCACCCCAAGGGCTAGAACTGAGAAAAATTCGTCCGAATTTCTCAGGGATAATGAGCAATTGTCCGATATGTCCGCCATGGCATCCCTTCAAGTGATGCCACAGGTCCTAGGGAACGAAACCCCCATTAGAGTCACCCAAAAGGGTATTCCACAGTCCGGACCACCGGCACCGACTGATGCTGCAGTTCTCGTACCTGCGACACCAAAACCCTTACAGGTGATTCCTCCATCGAAACATATATTTGTTTCTCGGCTTGCCCCTGATACTTCAGAGATTGATATCTCGGCTTATATCAAAGCCAAAACAAAAGCCGATATAAAGGTGGAGGACATAACTAAATTTAAATATAATTATACACGGCGCACGTCTTCTTTCAAGATTCGTGTGCCCGCGCTGATGTTCAAGACGATTTGTTCTCCCAGTTTTTGGCCAGAGAATCTTTTCGTCCAAGAACATCAGCCTAGTTCCGTGAAGAAAAAAGTTAAAAAACCAGTGGGAGTGAGACTTCCCAATATCGGAACCACCGACCAACCCTCCACCTCTTCTTTGGCTACTAACCCAAAAAACTAGTTTCCTCATTAACTCTTACCTATCAGAATACTAGGGGGCTACGTAGCAAACTCCCCAAGCTATATTCTGATAGTTCTTTCTTTGCATCCCATATAATAGCATTTACAGAAACTTGGTTAAATCCGGAGATCTTTAGCTCCGAAGTTTTTCCAAGTAAGTACACCACTTTTAGACGGGATCGATCTCAGCGAAGAGGAGGTGGAGTCCTCATTTCGGTAGACTCTACTCTTGCTTTTGAAGAGGTGAAATCCCATGAGTTTGGTGACATAGAATTTATTTGCGTTAAAATCACTATGTCCGTTAAAGCTTTATACATCACATGTTCATATATACCTCCTATGTCTGAACCGCCTACATATTGGCAGCATTTGTCCGCCTTTCGATACGTCTCTAATCTTATGACGGATCGTGACCAACTCGTAGCGGTGGGCGACTTTAATATCCCAGAATTAAAGTGGTCCAACGTCGATAACTCACCATCTTTGTCACTTATAACTTACCATGACTTCACCGCGGGCATGTTTGACATGTCCCTAGGTCAGATCAATCATGTTAGAAATTCGCTAGGTCGGCTTTTAGACTTGTGTTTTGTATCTGATCCTGATGGTACTGCTCTCTCCAGAGCTTTTCCCCTTTCATCCCCAGAGGATCCATACTGGAGGTCTCAATCGAAACCACTCCTGGTATCGATCAGATGTCTCCGAGCGTGGTAAATAAGATTCGCTGTTTCCGTAAAGCTGATTTTCAGAAACTTAATAGCCTTATTGATACATTTGACTGGTCTGATATTCTAGCGTGCACTGATCTTAATGTCACTTTAGAAAAATTTTATTTTACTTTAAATAAATTTTTTGACTCATGTGTGCCTTGGAAATATCCGTCCGCTTCAACAAATCCTCCTTGGTTTACAAGGTGCCTTACTAACTTAAAAAATAAAAAAAATAAGCTTTTACTTAAATATAAAAAAACCTGCAGTAGTGTTGATTTCTCAAGATACCTACTAGCTCGGTTATAGGAATTATATTGACCGCTGCCGGATTCAATTTACTCAGGATCCAAAGCAGTTTTATAATTTTGTAAACACTAAGCGTAAACACGTATCTTTTTCACCTCTGCTTACGTTTGAAAATTCCTCTGCGACTTCGGATCGGGCCATTGCCGATCTATTCGCAGAATTTTTTCAAACAACTTATTCTCCTCCTAAATTGACTGATCAGCCTTATGCATATAACATTCAAGCAGAAAATCTTATTTTCTGTCCGTCTTTTTCTGAGAACAACTTATTATCTGGTCTTTTAAGGGTAAAACCCATTTATTCGCCAGGCCCCGACGGAGTACCAGGCTGTGTGCTGAAATACTGCGCCAGGGCTCTGTGCAAACCTCTTCTAAGACTTTTCAACTTATCTTTGGAAACCTCGATTTTTCCCCTTAAGTGGAAGGAATCATTTATAATTCCCCTACATAAAAAGGGGAAAAAGTTCGAGGCTGCCAACTACAGAGGCATCTCTAAGTTGTCGGTAATTCCAAAGTTATTTGAAAAATTAATTACCCCTCATTTGCAACACCTTTGCTCTTCGATCATCACTCCTTGTCAGCATGGCTTTATTAAGCGTCGCTCCACCACCACAAACTTATTGGAGTTGACATCCTTTGTCATAGATGGCTTTCGTAAGGGATATCAAACTGATGTAATTTACACAGACTTCAGCAAAGCATTTGATTCAGTTAATCACTCACTCTTGTTGAGTAAACTGAATATGCTGGGTTTTCCTAAAGACCTCTTAACGTGGATCTCCAGCTACCTAGATGGAAGGACACAAAGAGCTTTATTTAAAAACATTCAGTCCCGTCTGGTCCGTGCTACATCCGGCGTCCGTCAAGGAAGTCATCTTGGCCCGTTATTATTTACGCTTTTTATAAACGACTTGCCCCCTGCTTTAACGAACTCTCTAGTTCTTATGTATGCAGATGATGTAAAGCTTTGTCTTCAGTACAAATCCATCTCTGCCCAATGCAGTCTTCAGTCTGACCTTGATAACTTTCAAAAATGGTGTTTAGCTAATGATCTAATACTTAATGGATCTAAATGCAAACATATGTCTTTTTATCGTTCTTGCCCTCTGCAAGCTACTTATTCTATTAATGGGATTGCCTTAGAAAAATTAACCCAGGTTAATGATCTCGGCATCCTATTAGACATCAAACTTAAATTTGCCGACCATATTTCCTTAATGGTTAATAAGGCTAAAAAAGTCCTTGGTTTTATCAAAAGGTGGTCAAAAGAATTTAATGACCCCTATATAACCAAAACACTATTCATTTCTTTGGTCCGTCCTATACTGGAGTACGGTTCATGTGTCTGGAGTCCCCAATATGGAGTACATCAGGACCGCATAGAATCCGTACAAAAGAATTTCCTAACTTTTTCACTTAGAGGTCTAAACTGGGATGCAAATCTTCAACTTCCATCTTATAGTAGTAGACTCTTACTCATAAACTTACCTAGCTTAACAAATCGTAGGACAATGCTCGGTGTAGTTTTTCTGCATAACCTTATTAACGGGGATGTAGATAGCCAGCATTTACTAACACGCTTAAATTTTAACATTCCTAATAGAAGGACTCGAAACTTTAGTCCTCTGTTCCTTAGCCGTTGTAGTTCGACATATGCACTGCATGACCCTTTTAGGGTATTATTTTTTATTTATTTATTCTGTGTGCTTTATTTCCTAAAAATTTATAAATTTCATTAAAGCTAATGTTACGAATTTTATTTTTACAGAGTTATAGCATATGCTTTTCAACTGAAATATATTATAATATTTTATTCGTTTGGTTATTTATAACATATAATTATTTCAAGGAAAAATTGGATTTAAAAACCTTGATCTGACACTTATTTACTAATTATACTACTTTTACTGACTAAGAGAGTTTATTGTGAAATATATTGTTGTACCGTTTGGACTCCAGACATTTCATGCACGTATTTAGTGCTTGTGTAATATGGTAGATTAAGTAATAGCTTTAGAAGTTTATTTTGGCACGTTTGTATTTTTTTAATATGTGTTTGTGCACATTTTCCCCAAATGGAGTGTCCATACATCAAGGCTGGCCTGAATATTACCTTAAAAATGGTTAACTTGTTTTCAATTGATAATTTAGATTTTCTATTGATTATAGGGTATAATATTCGTATTGTTTGGTTTATTTTATCTATTGTGACCCCAACATGTGTACTAAAAGTGAGTTTTTTATCAAAATGTATTCCTAAATAGCGAATATTGTTAACCCACTCAATTGGTGTGTTGCATAGTTCTAGACAATCATTTGGTAAATAACAAGATTTTCTTCGTTTCGTGAAAAAATGGCTTGTGTCTTTTTAGGATTAATTTTTATCTTCCATTTGTGGTAATATTCTTCTAGTTTGTAGAGATAATTTTGAATGATGTATTTAATATCATTGTATAATACGCCGGAAGTGTAAATAGCTGCATCATCAGCAAATAATGATAACTTACAATTTGTCATCTGGGGAATGTCGTGCGTGTATATAATAAACAACACTGGTCCTAACACCGATCCCTAAGGTACCCCAGCTAGTATAGAGCGTTGAGTGGACTTTTCTCCATTTAAGGATATATAAAAACTTCTTTGTGTTATAAAACTATGTACAATTTTTATAAGGTATGGGGGCAATTCCATATTCTTTAACTTGTGCACCAAGCCATCGTGCCAAACTGTGTCAAAAGCCGCTTCAATATCTAAGGTAACCAGTCCAACAGATTTTTTATTTTGCATATTTTCTTTTATGTAATTTGTGAGTTTTACGGAAGGAACTGTGCAGTTTAGTTTGGTCCTGAATCCGTATTGTATGGAAGGCAGTATTTCGTGTGTATCTAAATAACTAACTATTCGAGCTTTGGTTATTTTTTCAAATATTTTGGATATGCTACATAATAAGCTAATCGGTCTGTAACTATCAGGTCTGCTGGCTAGTTTGCCTGGTTTAACAATCGGTATTATTTTGGCTGTTTTCCATGCATTTGGAAAATATCCAACGGAAAAACAATGATTAAAGATTTGTACTAGAAAGCTAATGGCATAAACAGGGAGGTTTTTTAAGCAGATATTTGAAATACCATCATCTCCAGGTGATTTACGTGTTACTAGTGCTTTGATTATGCTGGAAATTTCAGAGTTTGTAGTTTTTAATACTTGAGAAGTATTAATATCATAATTTGCAATTGACTGAATGGAATATTGAACTAGGTTAACAGTTTCTGGATTTGAGAAGGAAGTGGTTAATTTATGTTTCTGTTCAAAAATGTCTGCGAGTACGTTTGCTTTTTCAGTTCCAGTCTCATAGCTTGAGTCGCCAAGGCAGAGACAGGGTATAAATTGTTTTCTCTTTTTTAAAGCTTTTGTTATCTTCCAAAAGGGCTTACTACATTTTCCTAACTGTTGAAGTTTACTGTTCCACTCTGTGTTATTATGAGCAAATAACTTTTGTTGAATAACATAGTTAAGATGATCACATCTAGCTTTAAGTATCGGCTGTCTTGACCTAATCCATTGTCTTTGAATTGTGTTTCTAATTTTAAATAACTCGCGTATATGATGAGGTATCTTGTAATTTGTAAATGTTTGTCTTTTATGGGGAACTGCTTCACGAAAACCATCGTTGACAATATTTGTGAACGAGTTGACCAGGAAGTCAATGTCTGAGATCGAACAACAAGATTTATATTTACTTATTCCTATATCTAGCAATCTGTCATTGATAAATTCCTTAAACTTAGTCCAGTTTGCTTTACTAATTATCGGTTGGTGTTTCTCATTTTGTAAGAAATTTATTGAATATTTTAAGATTATAGGCAAATGATCTTTATTTTTGGATATAGGAGGATAGGTTCTGTAAGACTGTTGGATTTGAAACTAGATTTGGAGTTTTGGTAATGCAAAGATCTATTGTGGATGCCTTAGCCTTATGACATCTAGGAATATAAGTTGGATGGAAGGGAAAAAGCACGTTAAATTTTCCTAAATCTGATATTTCATTTAAAATGTTACCCCAGCAATTTGCTCTGTCGCAGTTCCATGTTCTATGACATGAGTTATAATCACCACAGGCGATAAAATTCCCCTGCAATTTGAAAATTTTTAGTAAGTCTGATCTATATTGTGTCTTTAAGTGATTTCGGTCTCCAGCTACATTACATGAAGCAGTCAGACATTTTGCTGTGTAACCAGGAAAGTATATGGCATAAAGTTTTAGATTGTTATTGTTAGGGGCTGTTTTGATTTTAATTCCCACATTTTCAATTAGGTGCGTTTTTAAATTGGTAATTTGCTCGTGTTCTATTTTATTGCTAACGACAATGGCAACCCCGCCACCTCTATTTTCTTTTCTGTCTCGTCTATACACAGTATAGTTTGGTATGTTAAATCTGTCGGTTTGAGTAAGCCATGTTTCACTTATTGTAGCTACATGAATATTATTATCTTGTAAAAACTTAATGAATTCTACACGCTTATGCTTTATAGAGCGGGCGTTCCACGCCATAATATTTAAGGTATCAGGAGAGTTACTTGTTTGAATACACATATTTAATGGCTAAATTTGATATAACTTGGAATTGTTCTCCTTTATTGGAGCATGTGCTGAGATTATTTATTAAGTCTATTAATAAAGAGTTCACTTCTTCTGGCGTAAAGAGGCCAGTTTCAGTTGCATTTGGTAAAGTTGCCTTGCCTTTGAGCGCATCTCTATAACTGCCGAAAGTGTGTGTAGAGAATCCTATATTATTATTTGTTGAAGAATCCCGATTACTCCGTATTGGATTTTCTGGTTCAATATTGGTTTTTCTTATGCGCTTCGCCGAACGCTTGGAGATCAAATTGAGATAAGACAAACGGCATGGGCAGGTCTTATCAGTGGATGGATGATTGCCCTTACAGTTGGCACATTTATTGTTACTTGGGTTCTCACAAGAAACCGTAGGGTGAGGTCCGGCACAGTGGGCACAGTTTTAACTGAACAATTATTTGAACCATGACCAAATAATTGACAGTTGTAACATTGTGTTATTTTGTTGTCAATTTTGACTTTATAGTCCCATCGTACTTTCATGTGATTGATGTACATGTAGTTGTTTCGTAGTTCTTTTACTGTGATGCTTTTGTTTATAAAATAAACAATGAACAGTAGGAGATCATAGTCATATTTGGTCTTTTTTTCAACAATTTTTACGTTTGTGCATTTTAAGCCTAGTTCAATAAGCATGGACATAACGGTTTTTGCTGGGAGTCTATCCATTCCAGACAGAACAGCTTTATATGGTTTAGTTGTTTTAGTGTCGTATGTATAGAACTCCCAATTAAGTTCCTTAAGCTTTGCTGTGGCCAGCTCGAAGTGATCCATTTTTTCCAGGAATATTTTATAACCAATAGAGATATTTTTTATGTAATATTTTTCAATTTTCAGCTTGGACATGATGTCATGAACATGATTTGGGTTTTGTTTAATTACGGTAATGGGAGGTGGTTTGATATTCACTCGATCTATTGTATCAGTTTCAATAGCATCAGTGTTATCGTCTTCTATGGTTTGAAGAGGGCGATAATAATTCGTATGTTGATTTGGATTGGGGTTTTCCCCTTGGATATTTTTTTTTTCTTTGTTTTGTCATTTTGGTTTCGGCAGATGCTAAGGCATCGCCAGTCAACAGTTTGCGGCGCTTAATAATGAATGAGGTAACTTTAATGGCTGATAAGAAGTTCGCGGCGAATTTCTATGCGTATGGTAGATAGTAAACGATTTCCGAGCTCGTTAAAGACAACCTCACACGACAAGAGCTTATCGAAGACTGATTTTAGGGTATTATGTTCGAACTACAATGGTCTCTACTCTATTACATCTCTTTCCTGTCCCTCTAACTTAAAATATAGAATTTTAAATTTCCTTTCTAACTCCTCTTAGCTTAATAATTAACAAAATAACTTAATATTCTAACAAATCGTTTCTTGAGCGCCCCTCGGTCGTCTGGGCCTCTAAGCTTTATGATGAATACAGGAATGCTAGCTGATGCTCTTATTGATGCACAAGCCATTTCCAAATTCTGAAAGACCGGAAAAAAAAAAAAAAAAAAAAAAAATACATTTGTCCGTTTACTGAATACAACCAGAACCGACCAATTAATAGATATCAATAACATACAGTATGAACCGCTTTCGAATTACGAGATAATTCAACCAAGCAAAGGTTCTAGAACAGACGAAGTCATATCCAAATTAAAGAAAAACTTTCCTAAGCAATTCGAATCAGAGCTCTCCGACATATGTTCTAAATAAAGTGATATATTCGGACTCGAAACCGAATCAATCACAACTAATAATTTTTACAAACAACATTTAAGACTTAAAGATAAAGAACCAGTGTACATAAGACAAAATAAAGAACCAAGTAGATAAACTCATTAGAGACAATAAAGTTGAAGAGTCTGTATCTGAATTCAATAGCCCACTTCTGTTAGTACCTAAGAAATCACTCCCAGGTTCTAATGATAAAAAATGGAGATAAGTAATAGACTATCGCCAAATTAATAAAAAAAATTCTGCCCGATAAATTTCCCCTACATAGGATTGACGACATACTTGATCAATTAGGTAGAGCTAAATACTTTTCATGCCTTGACCTTATGTCAGGTTTTCATCAAATAGAGCTTGAAGAAAAATCAAGAAATATAACGTCATTCTCAACCAACAACGGCTCATATCGTTTCACGCGATTGCCATTTGCCATAGCATTTTCGGGTCTAGAACCATCCCAAGCATTTCTTTATATGGACGATCTAATCGTCATTGGATGTTCAGAAAAACATATGATCAAAAACCTAACCAATGTATTTGAACTCTGTATAAAAAAATAACCTCAAATTACATCCATAAAAATGTTCATTCTTTATGCATGAAGTGACATTTCTTGGTCACAAGTGCACACATAAAGAAATACTTCCAGATGACAAAAACTATGATTTCATCATGAATTATCCCGTACCACACGATGGGGACAGTGCTAGACGATTCGTTGCATTCTGCAACTATTATCGACGTTTTATAAATAACTTCGCCGACTATTTACGGCACTTAACACGATTAAGTAAAAAGAATGTCCCATTCTTCTGTCCGAATGCCAAAAAGCTTTCCTGTATTTAAAAAAGAAACTTATGGAACCAACCCTGTTGCAATATCCCGATTTTAGCAAAGAATTTTGCATAATCACTGATGCAAGTAAACAAGCATGTGGAGCATTTTTAACCCAAAACTATAACGGACTCCAACTTCCCATTTCTTACGCATCGAGAGCATTCACAAAAGGTGAAAGCAATAAGAGTACTACAAAACAAGAATTAGCAGCAATCCACTGGGCAATATTACATTTTCAACCATATATTTATGGAAAACAAATCACAGACCTTCAACATATTTATTTTCTATGGTAAATCAACTGAATTAGAAGAATACGACTTTACTGTCGAGTACCTAAAGGGTAAAGATAATTTCGTGGCAGACGCCCTATCTAGGATAACAATATCCGAATTAAAAGACATACACAATAAAATCCTGAAAGTCACTACCAGGTACCAAAGTAGACGAAATATCAGCGCAGATAATGAAAAAGTAGAATTGCCAAGGCAATCTACAGAAAAAGATTCTCAGCCCAACGTCTTCGTCTCTCATAAATAATGACGAAGTACGTAAAGTAGTGACCTTGCATATAAAAGATGCGCTATGTTTATTTTAACATGGTAAAAGAATTAAGGCAAGAATAGAAATTGGTGATTTATGTGCAAATGGAAATATTGACTTAGGACAACTATTTCCAAGGCTTGAAAAATAAGCCGGTACATTAAAAATAAGCCAATTGAAAATGGCACCGCGGGAACACATCTTTGAAAAAATTTCAATAGATGATTTCAAAAATATGGGCAATGAATTATTGAATACATTAAGTGTAGCGCTACTCAACCCGGTGACCACTTTAACAAATGTTAAAGAGAAAGAAGCAATATTGTCTACATTCCATGATGATCCTATACAAGGAGGTCATACAGGCATTACGAAAACCTTGGCCAAGGTAAAAAGAAATTATTACTGGAAAGTTATGACTCGTGATATAACACAGCATATCCAGAAATGTGAAAAATGCCAAAAAGCAAAAATAAATAAACATGTTAAAACCCCCTTAACTATTACTGAAACCCCTTTAAAAGCCTTTGACAGGGTTATTGTAGACACTATAGGTCCACTAACCAAGTCAGAAAACGCAAACGAATATGCAGTCACATTAATTTGTGACCTGACTAAATATTTAGTAGCAATTCCAATTCCAAATAAAAACGCTAATAAAATAGCGAAGGCTATATTCGAAAATTTTATTCTGAAATACGGTCCAATGAAGACGTTCATTACGGACATGGGAACAGAATACAAAAATTCGATAATAAATGACCTGTGCAAGTATTTAAAAATAACTAATATAACACCTACTGCACACCACCATCAGACAGTTGGAGTTGGAACAGTCAAAAGAAGTCATAGAACTTTTAATGAATACATACGTTCATAAATATCGGTTGATAAAACTGATTGGGATGTATGGATCCAATATTTCGTATACTGTTTCAACACGACCCCATCTATGGCACATGACTATTGTCCATATGAACTTGTCTTTGGAAAAACAAGTAACTTACCTAAGCATTTTAATAACCTAAACATTTTAAATAATATAGAACCAATATATAAAATAGATGATTACGCAATATGTAAATAGATGAAAGGAAAGTAAATATAGATTAGAAGTAGCATACAAAAGAGCAAGAAATGTGCTTGACTCGAATAAGCAGAAAAATAAGGAATATTATGATAAACAAGAAAGGAAAGCTAACTTCGGGCGGAGCCGAAGTTTATATACCCTTGCAGTTAAAACCGGATATATATCGCAAACATCGGATATAGTTGGCCGATCCTTATGGGAATAGGAATATATAATCCAATTTATTACAATACAAAATCTAAAATAAGTCCCCAACTTCTATCTTCAAAAATACGAAAGTTGATATTTCTACCAAATACCATTTCCGATCGTTCAGTTATATGGCAGCTATGGGATATAGTCGGCCGATCCTAATGAAATTTGATAGGTTGGATCAATTGACCAAAAATAGAATCTGTATTAAATTCCAGCTTTCTATCTTCAAAAACACGAAAGTTGGGTCATTTCCGATCGTTCAGTTATATGGCAGCTACAGGATATAGTCGGCCGATCCTTAGGAAATTTGGCATGACGTAATGTTTTGCCAAAAATAGCTCTCATGTCAAATTTGAACTCTCTAACTCTAAAAACACCAAAGTTATACCATTTCCGATCAATCAGTTATATGGCAGCTATAGGATATAGTCGGCCGATCCGGGCCGTTCCGACTTATATACTGCGTGCAAAGGAAAGAAGGGTGTGTGCAAAGTTTCAAGACGATAGCTTTAAAACTGAGAGACTAGTTCGCGTAGAAACAGACAGACGGACAGACAGACGGACAGACAGACGGACAGACGGACAGACGGACATGCTTATATCAACTCAGGAGGTGATCCTGATCAAGAATATATATACTTTATAGGGTCGGAGATGTCTCCTTCACTGCGTTGCACACTTTTGGACAAAATTATAATACCCTCTGCAAGGGTATAAAAAGCTAAAGAAATAAGTCTATCAATAGGAGATAAAGTTTTACTTAAAAATGAAGTAGGACATAAATTAGACTTCCAATACACAGGGCCCTATAGAGTAGAACAAATTAGATAATATAGTTATTAGAGAGATATATTGATAGAGATAATATAGTTATTTCAGGAAATAAAAACAAAAAAAACAGTACATAAGGATAGGATACAAATTTTTATTTCATAAGAATCAACGGTCATACATTTCCAAAATACTATATATATATACATATATAAAAAAGAAAACACTGAAAAAAAAAATCTTTTTTCCCCTATTTAATAATAATAAAATTTTAAATTTTTAGCATAAAATAAAATAAAATAAAATTTTACAAACAAAAAAAATATATAAAAACAAGAAAGGAAAGCTAACTTCGGGCGGAGCCGAAGTTTATATACCCTTGCAGTTAAAACCGGATATATATCGCAAACATCGGATATAGTTGGCCGATCCTTATGGGAATAGGAATATATAATCCAATTTATTACAATACAAAATCTAAAAAAAGTCCCCAACTTCTATCTTCAAAAATACGAAAGTTGATATTTCTACCAAATACCATTTCCGATCGTTCAGTTATA
Organism: Drosophila bipectinata; assembly: GCF_030179905.1. Classification (NCBI taxonomy): domain Eukaryota; kingdom Metazoa; phylum Arthropoda; class Insecta; order Diptera; family Drosophilidae; genus Drosophila; species Drosophila bipectinata. The sequence continues at coordinate 11,700,015 of NC_091740.1, read as the reverse complement.
TGGCAGCTATGGGATATAGTCGGCCGATCCTAATGAAATTTGATAGGTTGGATCAATTGACCAAAAATAGAATCTGTATTAAATTCCAGCTTTCTATCTTCAAAAACACGAAAGTTGGGTCATTTCCGATCGTTCAGTTGTATGGCAGCTATAGGATATAGTCGGCCGATCCTTATGAAATTTGGCATGACGTAATGTTTTGCCAAAAATAGCTCTCATGTCAACTCTGCTCTCATTTGAACTCTCTAACTCTAAAAACACCAAAGTTATACCATTTCCGATCAATCAGTTATATGGCAGCTATAGGATATAGTCGGCCGATCCGGGCCGTTCCGTCTTATATACTGCGTGCAAAGGAAAGAAGGGTGTGTGCAAAGTTTCAAGACGATAGCTTCAAAACTGAGAGACTAGTTCGCGTAGAAACAGACAGACGGACAGACAGACGGACAGACGGACAGACGGACATGCTCATATCAACTCAGGAGGTGATCCTGATCAAGAATATATATACTTTATAGGGTCGGAGATGTCTCCTTCACTGCGTTGCACACTTTTGACCAAAATTATAATACCCTCTGCAAGGGTATAAAAAAAATAAATAAAATTTTAAAAATAACTTCACTAGGTTACGTTATTTTTCAAAAGGAGGGAGATGTAATATGCACATACATATGTAGAAACATGTAGCGAGGTAACACTGTACCCTGCATGCATATAACAAACAAATAAACCAATTCAAGTGCGCGAAATATGACCGCCCAATTATGAGTTAGGCTAAGTCAGCGTTCCCACGCTGACCGCATGTGCCAAAGACATGTGTGCATAAGACTCACTCTCTATACAATAACGTAAACTAAGCGTGCATGCTCATGTGACATGCTCGCCCAACAACATACCACCTAAGTATATGTATATAAGAAATATGTAATGTAGCCGCTCCGCTGCCGGCTAAACTGGCGGCGCAGCGCGCGCCAAACTTATGTATTTAGACTTAGAGAATTCTTTATCTTTTGAATTAAAGTCAGAAATAAAAAAGTAATCAAAGAGCACAGACGTGCGAATATAATTGACTCATTTCTGGGCGATCTGGGTGATTACCTGGCGACCCTTTACAGTACCTCATCACACTGACAAACTCACGCTACCATAGCATTTTAACTTAATTTAAACTGGGGCAAAAATCCTTAAGTAAATAAATAAATTAAGTAAATACATTAATTCTATTTATGAGTGCTATGTACAGTGAGCAATGCTAAGAAAACGCAAAGGGGGTAATTTGAGTCGTGATACAAGTAGATCTCAAAACATGCGAATAGAAGATCCGAAAGAACCAAAGAACAGATCCAGCAACAAAATACTGATTTTCGTGTTAGAATAGCGCAATTGCATCAAGAAGAGCCAGAAGATACACGAGCTGAATGCAATGAAGTCAGAAGATTAGAACAACCACAATCACGCCGTTTCACAGTCAATAGGCGCAGTCAATAGGAAAGAATAACCAACAACGACAACAGGTACATCGAGCATTTATATCTGATTCATTCCTGCGTCTAGCATTCCAGTATGAGCCTAATATTGAGTATTATGCTCACTCAAAAGTTATTGGTGCTATGGACAAGGAATGTCCGCATATTCATGCTCTGAAATTAAAAAATGAGCCAGCTGGTATGTGTTGCGCGTCAGGAAAAGTGCAACTATCAGAAATTGAAACACCACCTGAACCATTGAATGGCTTACTTATCGGCACGGATCCTAATTTTAACGTGTTCCTGAAGTCAATTTGAACATTCAATTCATGCTTTAAAATGGAGAACAAATATTTCCCGACATACACACAGTACATAAATCATGAGTGGCTTGCAAAAAAGAGAGCAATTTTAGCGGCAAAAAATGTAGTCGTTGACAGTTTAAATCTGAAGATACAAATGCTGTTGCCAAAGAACTTGGTATCATATAAATCTATTGATAAAGTTTGCGACGACAGCGAAGCAGTAAATTTTCCCACAGAGTTGAAAAACTCACTGGATTCGCAAGGCATGCCAACGCATAATGTACAGAAATGAGTATCAAATGACAATGAAATTAGCAATGACTATCAACAAATCCCAAGGTCAAACGATGTCTATTTTTGGCTTAGATTTAAGAACACCATGTTTTTCACACGGACAATTATACGTGGCATGCTCTCGAGTGGGTAAACCATCCAGTTTGTTTGTGTTAGCTAAAGACGGACTAACAAAAAATATTGTAATAACTATAATAATAATAACTTTCTGAATTACGATCAAATAATAACTTAAAAATAATATTTTCCTTCATGGTCACAGCACTCCAGATGACTTTATAATACACCGGTCAAGAACTGAGTAGATTTTGTACAGAAATTATAAAGTCTTCTGGTGGCAAAACAACGTTTGCCGGGACAGCTAGTTGCTTATAAGGTTATGCATATCTTAATTTAAGAGTTTCTTGTACATTTTTTTACGCAGTCTTAAGGTATTTTAAAAAGTTTAAAACAAATTTTGATTATATTTAAGTAACTTACACCTCCAAATTCGGGAATTAGGGGATGTCAGTCTTATATTAGTGTCGATTTCTAATGCTTAAGTAGTATATTTCTACCGACGAATCTACCTAGTCCAACCATAATAATTTTAAATATGGCCATTTTGTTTTTTCAAGGTAGTTATTTTCTAAAATCTTAAATAAACAATTTTTAAGCTTATCAAGCAGTTGTTTTAAAAAATAGTTAGACGAAGTTAACACGATATTTTCTTTTAATAATATTATATTTGTTTGCGAGTTATTAATTTTGTCACAAAAATGGGTTGTCTGAACCATTGAACCAAAGTCCCTACTATCTTAAATTTCGACAAAACACATAGATTTGTGGCAAATTTTGGATAAAAATTATCTAATTAGAGCAGAGGTCGGCACGGCCCTATCTCGGGGGCATAGGAAATTTCTCTGCCCGAGCTCTGCCACACACACAGTATAAATGTGTGAAACGTCATGCTCAAAGCCTACTTTCTACTATACGTTACTAACACTAATGCGGTAAAATTATATCAATGTATTGGGGTGCCGACCTCTGAATTAGAGCAATGCCTTTCGTTTGATATATGTCTCATTCAGTTCAGACCCTCACAAAAAATGTATAAGATTATATATTGTTTTTTACGCGGCTTGCCACCTTGTTGTACGTACGTATGAAATGATTGTATTCATATGTTATCTGAAATAAAGTCTAGTCGGCAGCGTTAAAATAATATTTATTATTTATTTTTTTATGCGGCTACTTTCCACATATGTATGAACCAAATAAATGGAAGGTGTGACTTATTTTTTAATTTGGAGTTATTATTTAATTAGTATTATAAGTATTTTTTATTAGTATTAGTTAAATTGTTTTTTATTTTCGGAATGAATTTCTTTTAAATGTTTTTGTTGTCGGATACACCTGAACTAGTTTCTAGGTTAACAAGAATCAAACTGCAAGTTGAATGGCAATTAATACAACACAATCTTTTTTTGCTGAGAAAAAAAAGTTTTTCGAAACATTTTTCTATAGTTTATATATATCTGAAAAGCAAATATCCAAATCGACCGATTTTTAAAAGATTTATACCCATATCACATATTTCATTTCCCATACAATCGTGTTAAGATTTTGAACGCGTGAATCTCGGAGACTATAAGACTGTCCTTTTTGGAACTTGGAACCATACGAGTCCAATAAATAAAGTTTGTGACAACATGATTGAAACATGAAATTTTGCCACGTCCACTACCACCCCAAAAACGGAAATATAGTTGTGGCTCGGGCTCATTAATGTTTTTGGAAAATGTTTTCATGTTTTGACTTATGCAATGGCTAATCTACACCTACAAAACAAAATTAAGCCAAACCAGACCATTTTTGGAGGAGTTGAACACTTTTTCTACGACTGTTTCTACTGATGGGATTTCATATTTGCATTTTCATAATTCTTCTTGAAGAGAACCAGCTCTGTTTTCTTCGCGTTCGCCCCTAGGCCATTTCTGCTTGTCCAGTTGCCCAGGTCCACGAGGTCACAAATGGACTGAGGGTATTTTCTTGTGAAATTGATAGCAACATTATCCGCGTACGCCACTAACTGGCAGCCTCCGTCTTCCATCCTACATAGTATGAAATCGAATGCTTTGTTCCGTAAAGGAGGACTTCTCTTTGCGGAGTTCCTCTCAAGACGGCCCTTGAACTGGGTTGATTTGCCGTCATTGGGTTGATGTCCTCAATGATCAATGAGTTCCACCGCGCTGCCATCTACACCAAAAGTAAACGTCAGGGTGTTATAAGCTGTAGAAGCTGTAGAAGTTTTCCTAAGAGGCCTTAATGTCAGTCCAGAGGCTTTGCTCGTTACTGATCTGTCTTCTGATGAACAAGGTTCAGAGCTAAAGGTTAGGTTTGGTTAGCTGACGACCACCAGGAAGCTTGATTCGCTTTTTTAGTTTTGTTATTGGGTATGATCTTTTTAGGGTTGAATATGTTATTGCTGCAGAATGTTAAGACTAGACTTGGTTTTCGGATAGTCTGGTGGCTGTGGTGGGATATGGATCACAACGATTCGGATATATTTGCCCGGGTTATTATTTTTTGGGGTTTCAAAAAACTTCTGGCTTTGAGCTTTTAAAAAGTATAAAAGTAAAAAAAAGTAAAAGTAAGTAGCAACACGCATTGCTTTTTAGAAATTTTGTTTTTAAAATTTATGGTTTCTGCTTTCAAATCTTTAACCATTTTTTTGTTCTAAAAATTAGAAAAATTTTCTTAAATGAAGGGCAGATGCTTCTTAAATTGATAAATTGTCTTTTTTAAATGAAGACATTTTTTTTCTTTAATTAAGAATTTTTCCTTTGGATTCTCAGGAATGTTTTTCCTATTTCTCAGATATATTTTTGTTTTAATAGGAATTTGCTTCCTTTGCTCAAGAAATATATTTTCTATAAAGTACTTATGTGATACAATTTCCAAAATTTAAAAGAACAAATTATGTACATTTGTCCAAGGTACACATACGATTTAGGTAGGTTTAACCAAACTAAGCTTATTTGGTCCTTTATATTTGACTTAACCATGGACATACTTTTTTTTTGAAAATTTTTCCATTTTTCGGTGAAATTACGGCTGGAGAATGTTCAGGCATCCTGCTTCAGGCTGGGTAAAAATATAAAATAAAAGAAGGGACAGCTAACTTTTTTAGGACAGCTAAAGAACAGATTAAAGCGGATATATATCTCTAAAATCGGATATAATTGGCCGAATATAATATATAAATATATATAATATAATAAATAATATAATATATAGAATATCATAATATAACCAAATTATTACAACACAAAAATTAAAAAAAGTCCCATACTTTTATCTTCAAGAACACCCAAGTTGTTATTTTTACCAAATTCCATTTCCGGTCGTTCAGTTCTATGCCAGCTATAAGTCGCTTAGTCGGCAGCTATAGTCGGCCGATTGTTATGAAATTCGGTAGGTGACATCAACTGACCAAAACAGGTACAGGTAGAACTGTCGCTGAAATATTTATTTTTGGTTTGGAACCTATTAAAAATTTAAAAAATAAAAGAAAATAAAATAGATAAAATTAATGAAAAACGGGAATCTTATGATGTAGATTTAAATTATAAAAAAGATGGAAAAGATATGAAACGTAGGAAAAGAAAACGTTTAAAACATAAATCTAAAATTAAAAAAAGCAATATCTTTCGTCCGTCTGTCTGTCTGTTTTTACGCGAACTAGTCTCTTAGTTTGAAAGCTATCGCCTTGAAACTTTGCAAACACCCATCTTTCTTTTGCACGCAGTATATAAGTCGGAACGGACGAGATCAGTCGACTATACCTTATAGCTGCCATATCCCTTTACATGGCAATAACTCTGATTTAATTGATTTTTTTTGTTTGGTAGATAAGTGAAAATAAAAAATACACATCTTTTTATACCCTTGCAGAGGGTATTATAATTTTGTCCAAAAGTGTGCAACGCAGTGAAGAAGACATCTCCGACCCTATAAAGTATATATATTCTTGATCAGGATCACCTCCCGAGTTGATATAAGCATGTCCGTCTGTCCGTCTGTCTTTTTCTACGCAAGCTAATCTCTCAGTTTTAAACGAAACGAAATTACGAAATTTCAACCTACGAAATTTCATTAGGATCGGCCGACTATATCCTATAACTGCCATATAACTGAACGATCGGAAATGGTATTTGGTAGAAATATCAACTTTCTTATTTTTGAAGATAGAAGCTTGGGACTTTTTTTTAGATTTTTTATTGTAATTAATTGGTTTTATAATGTATGTAATGTATAACTATAACTATATCCGATGTTTGCGATATATATCCGGTTTTCCCTGCAAGGGTATATCAACTTCAGCTCCGCCCGAAGTTAGCTTTGCTTTCTTTTTTTTTTTTTTAATGTTTGTTTTTCCTAATTTTTTTTTACAAAAAGCGAAAAAAAACGATTTTTTTAAACTAAGCGAAATTGTTTATTTATTCGTATTATAATGCAACAAACACAAAAACTCAACATTATACAACTAAATATAATATTTACCTGTTTATAAATATAAATTGAATCAATTATAATTTTTTTTTTGTTTTTTTATATGTTGGATGAGAAACTGCAGAACCAATTCAGATTACCACATTCACCAAATTGGCGGGGAAAAGTAATCACCTGTTGAGTGTTTTATAGTTTTGTAACGCAGGTTGAAAAATAATTGAATTTAAACGGTGTGATGCAGATATGCATCACCACCATGTAAAGGGATACACATAACTGAACGATCGGAAATGGTATTTGGTGTTTGGTAAAAATACCAACTATGGTTTTTTTAAGGATAGAAGTTTGGGACTTTTTTTAATTTTTGTATTGTAATAAATTTTTTATATTATAATATTCTCATAATGATCGGCCAAGTATATCCGATTTTTCCGATATATATCCGGTTTTAACTGCAAGGGTATATAAACTGCGGCTCCGCCCGACGTTAGCTTTTCTTGGTTTCTAGAATATATTGAAGATTTACAAATGGGAATCCAGTTGACATAAATAGGAATATTTAATCCCAAAATATTAAAACTTGAAAAATGAAATGATATTAAGGAAAAGAAACTATAATAAATAAAGCCTTCAGCTTGAACATGCAGCCAAAAAAAAAATACTAATATTAGTCCAAATACCAACATAATTTAAAGTTCAAAAAAAAAAATAATTTAATATCCAAGTATAGCTCAGCTTCGCTTCTTCCTCTTCTCTTGTTTGTCTCTTTCGTGCAATAGACCCCTTTTGTGCAATAGAAATAAGTCTGCAACACTTTGATATTATGCCAACATACATCAATACATCATACATAACCAGCGACTTCGTCGCAGCGCTGAGTGCCCTCTGCACATACTCAAGTGCAGACGAAATATGATTCGCACTTGGATAACAGCGACAGCCCAATTGCTATGTCAGCGTTCCCACGCTTGACCTTCGCTGTGTATACATATGTATGTGCCCGCATAACTCCCTCAGCTAGCCAGCAACGTTCCTGTTGCTGTACATAATAAGAAAAAACAAAATGATGTAGTCGCTGCTCACTGCTAAACAGTGAACAGCGGAAAAGCCAAAGCATTCAATAAAGATCGATCGGATGACGCCTGCTCCTAATCATCAAACAACTGGACCAAATCTTCTAAATAACACTACATGGCGATCGTGCCAGGAGACACTACACTTTTCTCTATTTCTCAATTTTCCTTCGCTCTCTCCAAAGCTCTCGCTTCGGCTGCTACTTGGTACAGAGGGTTCAAAGTATGGTGTTTTTTAACTTTTGATGTATTTTTATACCCTTGCAGAGGGTATTATAATTTTGTCCAAAAGTGTGCAAGCAGTGAAGGAGACATCTCCGACCCTATAAAGTATATATATTATTGATCAGGATCACCTCCTGAGTTGATATGAGCATGTCCGTCTGTCTGTCGGTCCGTCTGTCCGTCTGTCTGTCTGTTTCTACGCGAACTAGTCTCTCAGTTTTAAAGCTATCAACTTGAAACTTTGCACACACCCTTCTTTCCTTTGCACGCAGTATATAAGTCTGAACCGGAATCGTCCGACTATATTCTATAGCTGCCATATAACTTATTGATCAGAAATGGTATAACTGCGGTGTTTTAGAGTTAGAGAGTTCAAGTTTTACATGAGCGCTATTTTTGGCAAAATAATACGACATGCCAAATTTCATAAGGATCGGCCGACTATATCCTATAACTGCTATTTAACTGAACGATCGGAAATGACCCAACTTTCGTGTTTTTGAAGATAGTTAGCTGGAACTTGGTACAGATTATATTTTTTGTCAGACAGATTATATTTTTTGTTATATAATACGACCTACCAAATTTCATAACGATCAGTCGACTATATCTAATAGCTCCCATATAACTGAGCGATCGGAAATGGTTTTTGGTAGAAATATTAACTTTGGTATTTTTGAAGAAAGAAGTTTAGGACTTTTTTAGATTTTGTATTATAATAAATTGGATTATATTATCATATTCTCATAAGGATCGGCCAACTGTATCCGATGTTTGCGATATATATCCGGTTTTAACCGCAAGGGTATATCAACTTCGGCTCCGCCCGAAGTTAGCTTTCCTTTCTTGTTTTAACTCTTATTTATTAAAATTGAATTTAAATTCGTTTCTTCGATGAAGTTTTGTACCAAGACAATCTCCTCATCCTAGCCTCCCATCCATTACTGGCTATGTGAAAGCGTCGTAAACGCCAAGTGTGTCAGGTTCACTGCCTCAGTTTCGGATGGAATTTCCCGTAGGTCTGGTTTACATTATTTTTGTGATAATTGTCGTGCTGTCCAATAGGAAATAAGGTCGTTCATGAGACAGACTAAGAACGGATTTAAAGAGTTGATTCCTGGTTTTCTTAAAATCAATGACCAGATCTAAATGAGTTTCCTAAGCATTAGAAATCCGCTGTTTGGATCCGCCGGCATTAACGCAGCTGCTCATATGTCAGGCCACCCCAAGGTCTAGAACTAAGAACAATTCGCCGTCCGAATTTCTCAGTGCAAATTAGCAATTGTCCGATTTGTCCTCCGTGGCCGGATATAAAGGTGGAGGACAAAACTAAATATAAATATAATTATTTAAGGCGCACGTCTTCTTTAAAAATTTGTGTGCCCGCGCTGATGTTTCAGACGATTTATTTACCCTATCTTTGGCCAGAGAACATTTTCGTACAAAAACTAGTGGGAACCAAAAACTTCCCCATATTCTCTTAAACGAACGATCGTGTTTTTTTGTGCGCACTGCGTTTATGATAAATATTGGTAAACCGGTATTTACTCATTTGTGAATTGAATAAATTGTGAATCAAAACAAAAGCCGATATAAAGGTGGAGGACATAACTAAATTTAAATATAATTATACACGGCGCACGTCTTCTTTCAAGATTCGTGTGCCCGCGCTGATGTTCAAGACGATTTGTTCTTCTAGTTTTTGGCCAGAGAATTTTTTCGTCCAAGAACATCAGCCTACTTCCGTAAAGAAAAAAATTTATAAAACCAGTGGGAGTGAGACTTTCCAATATCGGAACCACCTCTTCTTTCTCCACTAACGCAAAAAACTAGTATCGTCACTAACACCTACCTATCAGAACACTAGGGGGCTCCGTAGCAAGCTCCCTAAACTATATTCTGATAGTTCTTCCTTTGCATCCCATATTATAGCCATTACAGACACTTGGTTAAAGCCGGAGATCTTAAGCTCCGAAGTTTTTCCAAGTAAGTACACCACTTTTAGACTAGATTGACCTCAGCAAAGGGGCGTTGGAGTCCTCATTTCGGTAGACTCTACTCTTGCTTTTGAAGAGGTGAAATCCCAAGAGTTTGGTGACATAGAATTTTGCGTTAAAATCGCTATGTCCGTGAAATCTTTACACATTACATGTTTATATATACCGCCTTCGTCTGAACCGCCCACATATTGGCAGCATTTGTCCGCTATTCAATACGTCTTTAATCTTATGACGCTTCGTGACCAACTCGTAGCGGTGGGCGACTTTAATATCCCAGAATTAAAGTGGTCCAACGTCGATAACTCACCATCTTTGTCACTTATCACTCGCCATGACTTCACCGCGGGCATGTTTGACATGTCCCTAGGTCAGATTTACCATGTTAGAAATTCGTTAGGTCGGCTTTTAGACTAATGTTTTGTATCTGATCCTGATGGTACCGCTCTCTCCAGAGCTTTTCCCCTTTCAACCCCAGAGGATTCATATCACCCCACGCTGGAGGTCTCTATCGAAACTATTCCTGGTATCGATCAGATGTCTCTATGCGTGGCAAATAAGATTCGCTGCTTCCGTAAAGCTGATTTTCAGAAACTTATTAGCCTTATCGATACATTTGATTGGTCCGATACTCTGACAAGCACCGATGTTAATGTCAGCTTAGAAATTTTTTACCATACTTTAAATATATTTTTTTACTCCTGTGTGCCATGGAAATATCGGTCCGCTTCAACAAATCCTCCTTGGTTTACAAGGTGCCTCATTAACCTAAAAAAATACCTAAAATAGGCTCTTACTTAAAAATAACAAATACTGCAGTAGTATAGATTTTTCAAGATATCTACTAGCTCAGTCAAATTTTACCATGCATAACGCTGAATGTTATTCGCCGCTGCCGAATACAATTCACTCAGGATCCGAAGCAGTTTTATAACTCCCTCTGCCTACGTTTGAAAATTCATCTGCGGACTCTGATCAGGCCATTGCCGATCTATTCGCGGAATTTTTTCAAACAACTTATTCTCCGCCTAAATTGACAGATCAGCCTTACGTTTACAATATTTACTCAGAAAATCTTATTTCCTTTTTGTCCCTTTTTCTCCGAGAATAGCTTATTATCTGATTTTCTAAGGGTCAAACTCGTTTATTTGCCAGGCCCCGATGAAGTCCTTAGTTGTGTATTAAAATACTGTGCCAGGGCTCTGTGCAAACCTCTTTACAGACTTCAACTTATCTTTGGAAACATCTTTGGATTTTTCCCCTTAAGTGGACGGAATCTTTCATAATTCCCTTACAAAAAAAAAGAGAAAAAGTCGGATGCTGCTAACTACAGAGGTATCTCTAAATTGTCGGCACTTCCAAAGTTATTTGAAAAACTAATTAGTCCTCATTTGCAACACCTTTGCTCTTTGATAATCTCTCTATGTCAACATGGCTTCATTAGGCGTCGCTCCACCACCACTAATTTACTGGAGTTGACATCCTTCGTCATAGATGGCTTTCGAAAGGGATTTCAAACTTATGTTATCTACGCAGACTTTAACATTTTCATTTGATTCAGTCAATAACTCACTCTTGTTGAGTAAACTGAATATGCTGGGATTTCCTATAGACCTCCGTACGTGGATCTCCAGCTTTTAAGATATAAGAACACAAAGAGTCTTATTTAAAAATATACATTCCCGCTTGGTCCGTGCTACATCTGGCGTCCTTCAAGGATGTCATCTTGGCCCCTTGTTATTTACTCTTTTGAGTGACCCGCCCCCTGCTTTAATGAACTCTCTAGTTCTTATGTATGCAGACGATGTTAAGCTTTGTCTTCAATAAAAATCCATATCTGCACAATGCAATCTTTAGTCCGATCTTGAAAACTTTCAAGAATGATCTTGAAAACTTTTTATCGTTCTTGCCATCTGTAGGCTTTCCATCTGTTAATGATCTCGGCATCCAATTAGACTCTAAACTTAAACTTGCCGACCATATTTTCACAATGGTTTATAATGCCAAAGGTGACCTTGGTTTCATCCAAAGGTGTTAAAAAGAATTTACCGACCCCTAAATTACTAAAAGCTTACTCATTCATATTAATTCAGATGAAGATTAAGACAGTTAAGACCTCTAAGGAAAAATGTTAAGAAATTCTTTTGTAATTTTCTTTTGTACGGATTCTATGCGGTCCTGATGTACTCCATAGGGGATCCTGATGTACTCCATAGGGACTCCAGAGAGATAAAGCGTACTCCAGTATCGGAGGGACCAAAGAAATGAATATGCTTTCAGTAATATAGGGGTCGTTAAATTCTTTTGACTACCTTTTAATGAAACCAAGGATACTTTTAGCCTTATTAATCATTGTGGAAATATGGTCGGCAAATTTAAGTTTAGAGTCTATTTGGACGCCGAGATCATTAATCTGAGTTAATTTTTCTAAGGCGATCCCATAGATAGAATACGTAGCCTACAGAGGGCCAGAACGATAAAAAGACATTCATTTTAATCCATTAAGTATTAAATCATTTGCAAAACACCATTCTAGAAAGTTTTCCATATCGGACTGGAGATTGCAATGGGCTGAGTTGGATTTGTATTGAAGACAAAGCGTAAAATCATCTGCTTACAAATAAAAAGAATAAATAGTAACGGGAAAAGATGACTTTCTTGTGCGACGTCAGCACGGACCAAGTGAGATTGTATACTTTTAAATATGACTCTTTGAGTTCTTCCATCTAAGTAGCTATACAGATACACGTAAGGAGGTCTATAAGAAATCCCAGAAGATTCAGTTTATTTATTTATTTCGCCAACGACTAAATCCTTACATGGCTCCATAATAACAACTTACAAACTAATAAATAATATTACAATACTAATAAAAACCTAATAAGTGCCTTATCAGAGCCCAACTCAATTCGGAGGCTAGGCGGTAAAGAATTAAAATAAGAAAAAACCCCGCTCAATTCGCTCATTTAAAAGATAATTGGCACTGTGACACTTGATCCGAAAGGGGGCAAAGGGCAAAAAAATAAAAGCTGCCAGTTTACGCCAATCCTCCAACGTGCAAACATTCAGAAGAAGGCAGCGGCTCTGGTATGAAGCAAATTTTAGAATTTATTTGTCACCAAACATTACATTTTTTTTTACATACATTACATGTTCATATTATATATACCGCTTTCGTCTGAACCGCTCACATACTGACATCATTTTCTCGCTATTCAATCCTTTTTTAATCTTATGACCGATCGTGAAAGCTCTAATATCCCAGATTTAAAGTGGTCATATGTTGATTACTCACCATCTTTATCACCTATGCACGATGACTTCAACGCGGGCATGTTTGACATGTCCCCAGGCCATTTCTCTCTTTGAGAAACATTAAAATTAATGAGTCCCAATAAAAAAGGAATCAATGTTATCAACGACTACATTGTTCAAAAAATTAAAAGCTGCCAGTTTACGCCAATCCTCCAACGTGCAAACATTCAGAAGAAGGCAGCGGCTCTGGTATGAAGGAACAGGATCCTGAAACCTTAGAGGCAAACGAGCAAATTTTAAAAAATTTTTCTGGAGTCGCTCAATTCTGTTAGAACGAACTTTACAATCCGGATTCCAAATGATTGAGGCATATTCCAGACTCGACCGAATAAATGCAGCATAGACGCTGAGGTTCAAGTATGGACTTTTGAATTCGTTCACGTGCCTCTAAAAAAGCATAGCATACGCTTTAGGCAGAATATAGTCTAAGTGACCAGAAAATTTATATTTGCTGTCAAATAAGACACCAAGGCCTAACACCTCCTCTTTAGCTGCCAAATTACAATTACTGATGGAATAGCCCGTGCGGATTTCAAGAGACCGCTTACTGTAACGGGTAAACATACACTTAGATAAGTTTAATGGAAGAAGATTACGGGAGCACCTTAAGTAAACTCAGGAGAATATATCCTCCTGTAACAAGTAACTGTCACTAATGCAGCTAATGGCTTTATAGTTTTTAAGTTCATCCGCATACATTAAGAAGAAGGAATGACGAAAGCATGACGAGATGTCATTAATGAAAACAATAAATAGAAGAGTTTACTCAACAGGAGTGAGTGATTGGCCGAATCAAAGGCTTTACTAAAGTCTGTTTCAATAAAATCAGTTTAAAATCCCTTTCAAAAGCCATCTATGAAAAAGGATGTCAACTCCAGTAATTTAGTGGTGGTGGAGTGACCCATAAAAAAATGGCAAAAAATAATAACGAACCGCAGAAAGAAGGCTGGAAGCTTGACGTTTCATACGTTTATACTGTGAGTGAGCGGCAGAGCGCGGGCAGTGAAAATTCCTATGCCGCTGGAATAGGGCCCTGCCGACCACTGCTCTTAATCCACGCAAGCTTTAGCTCTGTGAAATTTAAGAAACAAAATGCAAAGCTATGTTAACATCATATGAGGTGCCTGCCATTAATAATTTCCACGTTTAAAAATAAAAAGGAGAACGAAAAACACATATAAGCTTTTAATTCTCTTAAAAAATATAGATGGCTATGGTTTATCACTATTTTTTTTTTCTTTCTGTTAAATATATTCGAAAGAAAACACAATTCTACTGCACTTTTGTAACAGCAGACAAATTCGAATCTTTTATGCAGCTATTATATATTTTTAATCGATTTTCAGGCAAAGAATGCGGCCCGTGCGAAGCACTTGCGCTCAAAATTTGAAAAATGGCAAATTCACGAAATGGAAAATGAATTGAATGAAGGTCGCGTTGATGTTTACTCTCAACTTATATCCAATGAATCAATTGAAAGTGCGAAAATGTGAGATTTAAACTCTTAATGTATAACCTTAAGCTTTAAATTTTTTTAAATTTTTTCAGTATACGGGAACGATTTGAAAATATGAATAATCTAGAAACTCGTTCAGAGAATGTACCACGCCATTCGATTAAAAGATTTGTTGTAAGTCGTCTTGTTGAAAATATTTTGAATAATGTATTAATAAATTTTTATTTTTAGTAACTCGAGAATATTTTACAATCAAATAGTGGACATATCTGCACCCCAAATGAATGAAATTGGTCACAATCGCTAATTAATTAATTGTATTTAATTTAACTTCTTGAATAAAATTTTAATTTTTTATGTTCTCTTGAAAACGAAAATGTACTTACTGTTTTCTAGGCATACCATGTTGGTATGTCTGTAATAATTTGATACCAATCAGACGAACAATACAATATTTGAAAAATTAAGGAAACCGAAAAACACGTAAGAGACACTTCATGAGCCTAAATGTTTTTGAATAAATAGAAGCACTATAAGAACCAAAATGACTGAAAAAATAATGAAAAAATACAGCTTACAGATAATACAGCTGGTGCAAGAAAGCAATATATCTTGGATGGCAACCCGCTGACCCGCTTTGTGACATTGACTGCGTCAATCCTTAAATTTTTTGTATTCGTCGTGTTCCTCTATTTTTTGTTCCATGATTAAATATTATGCAAGCAGTCACAAAACATGTAATATTTACAAACTTTTATTGAAGTTGAAGCATTAAGAGTATGGATTATAAGCAACAATTTTTTTTTGCATATTTTAGCGCTTGGGAAAAACAACAAACCTACGACCTTACTACCGATTCAGTGGGGAAACTGACTAAAAAGTCATAACTCCTCTAAAAATTATCCGATTCGGCTTCTTTAAAATTTGTGGGTGTAGATTAGCCAATGAAACAGTTTGGCATAAAAATAAATTTTTTTTTTGGGGCGGGCGCACTTAAGTTTTGACACAAACTTGATCTGCGCGGAAATCATACGATGCAAAGTTCCACATCTTATAGTTCTATCTCTTATAGTCTTCAAGATGGGAAATCGTATATATATGGATAACACCAAAGATTATAAAGTACATAGATGGGACATCTCATACAAAGAGCGGGTTCCATTGCGCGACAAGTTAAGTTTGAGAAATTTTTCGCGCGACAACGAATGGTGGAATAGCCGAGTGGTAGAGTGCTTGGCTGGTGTGCAAAGTAAAACGAGCTCAAACCAGGCTCGGGACATCCATTTTTTTTTAAATTTTAAATCTATTTACATTATATTTTTGTTCTTTTAATGTGTTTTCCTAAATTTATAATCCAAAAAAAAAAACAAAATTGTAAAATCACCTTAACATCGTCTCAGTTCGTAGTGGAACCCGTTTTAAAAATGTCTATAAGTGCGGGTTCTACGGCATTTTGGCAGGCCGCGTCATGGAACCCGGGTTCCATGAAAAACGGCTGTCAGATGAGAGAGGGAAAGAGAGAATTCTATTTTTAGATCGTAACATCTTTGGAACGATGAAAGTTTGAAACTTTGTATCCGAACCAATGTGAGAGTAAAGAGATCAGAAATATCTTTTACTATCCTTACTCGTCAGCTATGTTTTTGGTATGGATTCTAGCGCCTCCTTTAACACCAATTTTAAGTATCATAAAATCAACTTCGAGGGTACCCTAGATGGATAGTGCGTGGTCATTATTCATTGGGTCCTGGGTTCGACTTCATTAGCGGGCGGTTGTTTCAATTTTGATAAAGTTTTAGTTTTATGATTCGTTTTATATTTACTTATATTTTTTTATTAATTTTTTTTTACTTTTAAATTTTACGTTTTTATTATTCTATTACAATTGTAAAAATAAGTGACGGACGTGTCGGATGACAAAATGCCGGAAGGACTCCCTTGAAATTTTATTAGCATTTTATTAGCGGAACATAATGAAGAATAAAACAATTTTACAATTGTAAAATTAAAGAAAAATATTAAAATTAGAGAAAAAAAAATAATAATAATTATAAAAGAAAGAAAAAGTTCATAGTCCTTACGATGATTTGAACACAGAAAAATTACACATAGAGTAACTACTCTATGCATTACGCTACCATCCTGTCTTGATCTGCGGCGATCAAAAATACTATTTGTTCTACCAACTACCACATCGGCGCATCGAAAACAGAAACGAGAAATTGAAATTGAAATTTGGAAGCCAAAACATTTTTACGCCGTCGTGCGAGCAGTCACACATACACACATAGGTTCACATTTTTGTTGACGGATACATGTGAAGAGTTCTAAAAATAGAATCGTATGCATGTGCGTTTCCCCCTCACCAACAAGCTCGACGCAAAAAGTTGACCGTTTTGGGCCCTGATGTCCCATCTATGTAGTTTATAATCTT
This sequence comes from Drosophila bipectinata, assembly GCF_030179905.1. Taxonomy (NCBI): domain Eukaryota; kingdom Metazoa; phylum Arthropoda; class Insecta; order Diptera; family Drosophilidae; genus Drosophila; species Drosophila bipectinata. The sequence continues at coordinate 11,682,956 of NC_091740.1, read as the reverse complement.
TGATAATACCCATTGAGTATACATATCACCTCTAATAATCGTATAACGTTAAAACAAATTAATTCATCTTTGTATTTTGGTGCGGAAAAAAATCTCAATGACCAAATATTGGTGACCATTTAGATAAATTTAGACGCGATTTAGATAATATAATTAACTACAATTTACTAAAACTATAAAAACTAAAACTAAACCTAACTAGACCCGCGAGAACATATGTGGTGCAGATTAAATATTACTTGAACAGTATTTGGTGAAATAATAAGCAATTGCTAATAGGCGGTTAGATTTATTTAGTGTAAGGCTTAATTTTGTATAAATCGCTAGTTGTTCGCACGTCAATTTTTTCTCGGCCGCTCGATTTCAACGGGCCTTTCTTTAGAGAGTTTTAACTCCGCAATGTCTATGTCGGTTGAAAAATCTTAATGACTAGACATATACTTTATGGGGTCGGAGATGATTTCGTCTCTATGTTACATACATTCACACGACTACAATATACCCTTGCACTCTACGAGTACCGGGTGCAATGACAACACTAAAAAAAGTGTACCGCAATTATGCAGCCTACATATAAGGTAACATAAGTTAACAGTAAAATATTAGAAAAAGTGTCAAATTGCACGCCGGATCCAGTGGCCCGCACGCGTAAGAACAGAGGTGCTGACCACGCATTCGTTCGCGGACTGGCTCATCATTTTCGCAACAAGTGATCGTTGCTGGCCGGATACAGAATGCTGACACTGCAACTGGGCATCTTCGCCGCGGCCCAACGAAGGCCGCGAAAAACAATTATAGTGCAAGAGAAAAAAAACAAATAAATTAATTAATAAATAATTTTTTTAATAAATTAAAATTTAAACGAATAGGAAAAAGATTCGCTGTAATGAGTATCTATATACAAGGGTAGGCTAATAAAAAGGCGGCCTAACAAAAAAAAAAAAGGTTTTTAATTTTAATTTTTTTATTTCTCAACATAATCTCCACTTAGACGTATGCACTTGGACCACCGATCCTCCAGTTTCCCAATACCTTCCATTTGTCCAGGTCCTTAAAATAGGCGTTTGTTTCACAGATTACCTGTTCATTTGACGGAAATTTTTTACCCCCAAGCCACTTTTTTAAATTTGGAAATAAATAATAGTCACAGGGTGCTACATATGGAGAATAGGGTGGATGGGGTAGAATTTCGTAGTGCACTTCAAACAATTTCGACATGGTGACGACGCTCTTGTGAGCGGGAGGACTTATCCTGATAAGACAAACCTTTTTTGTCGCCATATGCGTCCTTTTTTTCTTCAGCTGCGAATCGAATTCTCCCAAGAGATTGGAATAGTATTCTCCGGTAATTATTCTGCCTTTTTCCAGATAATCCACATGAATTACACCTCGGGTATCCCAGAAAAACGTGGCCATCACCTTGTTGGTCGACAAACCGATCTTTGCCTTTTTCGGTGCCGTTTCTCCAGTTGAAATCCATTGCTTTGACTGTTCCTTACTCTTTGTATAAGGTGGTTTCATCAACAGTCACAAACCGACGAAAAAATTCGTTTTGTTTGCGTTAAGCAATTCCAAACTCTCCTTCGCAATGTGCAAGCGGTTCCGTTTATTTTCCATTGTGAGCAATCGCGGCACCCATCTTGACGAAAGCTTACTCATGTGTAAAAATTCGTGTAAAATGTTTCCAACGCGTTCCCGAGAAATGTTAAGAGCATTTGCAATCTCTCGCAGCTTGATTCGGCGATCATCCAACATCATTCCATGGACTTTCCTCTCTGGGACGACCCGGGCGATCATCGTCAAAAATGCTTGTCCGCCCGCGTTTAAATTCAGCAGTCCAATATTTTATTGTTGAAAACAATGGAGCTGAATACTTATAAACTATGTCTATCTCCTTTTTGGTTAACGTGGTTAACGACAATAAAAAAGTGAATGCGCTAAAAGTCCCGCCAAAATTTTCAGTGTTGAAAACCGCATGAAACTTTCACAGTAATCAGCTGAAAGAAAACTCTAATCGAATAAAATATTTACGAAAATATATATAAAAAAAAATATTTAATAAACAAAAATATATAATATATAGTATAAATAGTAAAAAAAAAAACTGAAAATATTGTTTTTTTAAGGAAAAAAACCTTGGCTCAAATTTAACGATTGAAATCATATTTTGTTTGGAGATAGCCCTTAAGATTCTGCAACTATTGAAATATCGCTCATACCTGGGATAACTCTAAATCGAAACATATAGTACTTTCGAACGTCCGTTGCGCCCAGGTAAAATGCCTTTGGGACCGGGTCGAAAAACAGTACGATACCTGCTCCTTCCCAGTTGCAGATGGCGACCACGCAGCTACCCCTCTAATCCGAATTTAAAGGCAAAGTTCCAGTTGTTGGAATAATCCGAGGCTTTGGCTGGTTGAGCGTCTGTTTCACCTGAACGCGAAGATGAGCGGCGAGGCTAGAACGATCATCGCTCTGACCTCTTTGAATAAGAAGGATTTCACTTGGCGTGGCAGAATCTCACGTCTAAATTCAAAAAGGCTGCTCGTCAACAGTCACTTGAGAATCCTCTTCAGCCTGCTTGCCATTACTCAGGAATGCGGGCGGGATCCCCAAAAATCCCGGCGTAGCAAAGTGGGCGATTTGTTGCCGCTACACAGTGGTCGATTCGGTCTCACTAGCGGCATTAAATTAATAACTTCTGAAATATTAGAGATATCTTCAATCGGTTTTTTATTTTCGGTTTCTTACTCAATTTTGCATTATGTGGACAAAAATGAAATTTATAGTGTTTTTTTAAATTTTTTTTTTTATATTTAAAAAAAGACTTTTATTACATTTTTTGTATTCTAAAGAAAAAGAGTAAGAAATAGAATTATAACTTATATTATGCAAGAAGCAAATAAGAAACATATACATTGTATACAACAATTTTATATATATCATACACAAAAAAATTAAAATTCTGTGAACAGGCGATGGCATGTCAAACCAAGAATATTTATTAACGAAAATTTCGGCAGTTTCCATAGCGTACGATCCGAATGCATTGGTGTTTAAGTAATGTCCACAGGACAATGCTCGCAGGACAATGGTAAATCGGAATATTAAAATTTGGTCACTCTTTTTATGCGCGCAGCTAAATTTGCAAAAAATCTTCGTGCAGTGTTTCCATTGTTAGTACTTTCAGTACCGGCCGTACTTCCAGTTCTTATAATATCCCCGGTAAGCTACTCGTCAGCATTCAGCTTCGACACAATTCTTGATGTATTTCCGTCCTTATATAGGCTGCTACTTGCAGCCAACAACAATACATCCGTCGAGACTTTCTCCGAAATGCCTGATAGTTTGTTGATTTGAGTTATTCTGCATCACTCTGAAATACTTTTCTTTGGGCGTCCAACATTTCTAAATGATGATCTTTCCATCAACACCTGAGGCGTGTCTAGCCATTCTTTATTCCTTTTTTCAAAAGCTGCCTTATTTATATCGCATTTCTTCCACTACTGGACAAGCCCACTATTAAAACTACTATTTTTCCCCAATTTTGCAAAACTCCTTTTTGTTACAATCATATTTGATTGTAACGGCTTCGCCGTGCCATACTAAGAAAAGTGCGCGCTTCGACACTGACATTCTTCATAAAAAGTGAAATAACTTGTAGATACGCAGGACTACGCACTCATTTTTGATATTTCGGACAGATAATAATTCACACTTTAACAAATAATTGCAACCAGAGTGAATTCAGGTGAATTTGTTAAGTTCTACTTCACGAAAGACTGGTGTGCGCTCTATTCCGCACATTGTTAATACACTCCAAATCCACTAAAATTTATAAGTAACACATATACTGACACGTCACAAGCACAGATTTTCTATATAGCACATACCTTAATAGTTGTTAAAAACCAAACTTGCACTAGAATAATCGTAAATTGCACTATTTATTCAAATATGCAACCAATAAGTAAAAGGGCGCCATAATTGTAAATATCAACTGCTGAAACATATGTTGACTTTTACAGTTCACAGCTGATCATTAGCTTATTGATGAGCTTATAAAACATAAATTAGCATCTAATCAAGGTGTATACTATCGATAGGTAAACTTAAATTAACGTTTATTTAAATTTGAAAATCATAATTAAATGCCGCTACTAGCGAGGCCAAATCGACCACTGTGCGCTAGCGGCATTTAATTCAAATTTCCAAATTTAAAAAAGCGTTTATATTTTTTACAAGTCGATAACTGATGCGTTGATTAGATTCGCCGTAGCTTTTTAAAAGCTCTACAATCAGCTGATCAGCAGCTGTGACAAACAAACCATATGATTTTGCAAAAAGCTGTAGAAAATTCTTTCTTTTTGCGTGCATTGATTTCGATTTCTTCTGAAATTAACAATTTTTTGTATTTACAATATTTGTGTCTTAATACATTTTTTTTTAAATTTTTAAATTTAAAAAATTTTATGAAGTTTCTCTGATTAGTGAAAAAGCCGACTAAAGACATCTATCATAGTTTAGAAGTTATTAATTAAATGCTGCTAGCGATTCCAAATAGCCCACTACCAGAAATTGAAACACCACCTAAACAATTTAACGGCTTACTTATCGGCAAGGATCCTGATTCTAACGTGATCGTGAAGTCATTCGAACATTCAATTCATGCTTTTAAATGACATTGCTTGGAGCAACAGAAATAGTTCTAAATACTAATGAAAATGGTCAACATTACAATTCTACATTCAAAATCAGAGGCCAAGTTTATCATAAAATGCCTATGCCAAACGAACCACATAAATTCTTACAAATCTACTTTATGGGTGGCGAGGATTCCGGAAGCGCACTTGCCAATCGCGTGAATTCACGTTGTGATTATAATAACCTTGATTCATTTTATGCCAGGCGTATCGTCAGCAAGCTAGATGCTCTATTGAACGAGCACAATGAATTGCTGAAAATATTCAAATTACATAAGAACCAATTACAAAGCGATAATCACGCTATCGTCACAAAAAATATTGTTCACGATAAAGCACCAAGAGATTGACTTGCTAAATTACGATCAAATAATAACTTACAATAATGTTGGCCTTTTTTGATTTTTATATTCCCTAATGGTTTACAGCGCTCCAGATGACTTTATAATACATAAGTTTAGAACTGAGTACATTTTGTACAGAAATTATAAATTCAACTGGTGGCAAAACAACGTTTTTCGTGTCAGTAGAGGTGCAGAAAAATCGATGTTATTAAAAGTTTAAGTAAAATTTTCTATTGAAATACAAATTCATAATTGTATTTAAAATAAAAAACCAAATATTTTTTTGTGCTTTATGCACTAAATTAAAATATAGCTAATTAGAGATTACAACCGTCTTAAAAATGGTCAAATGGTCAAACATACATAAGTGGTGCGCTTATCGCACTTGAGAAAGCGTCGCATAGCATGTCAGCGTGCAGTGCGTTGATAAGTAGTTTTAAATAGATTTAAGATTTTCATGTTTCGTACTTATAAAAGAAATACCAAATAAAATCAGTTTCCGAAAGGAACTCATTGGAGTAAGACCTATTTATTTAGGGTTCCTCTTACATTTGGTCCTTCGAGCCGGATCCTCTGTTGTTTCCCCCCAAGTCGTAAGGGACACAGAAAAAGAAATTCCAAAAGGAACTCATTGGAGCAAGACCTATTTATTTAGGGCTCCTTTTAACATTTGGTCCTTCGAGGCACCCTGACGTTTTCCCCCCTGTAGTAAGAGACTAAGGTTTTAAGCTGGCACCTATCAGCCCAAGGTAGCTAAAAAAAATAAGGCTGCGATCTGGGTAAAAAAGATCCCAGTTTAAAAATCGTAGTTTAAATTCCCCCAAGAGGTAAGAGAAACAGAGAATAAAATTATATAAATGCCAATGAGCATTCAAATATAAAAAATAAAAAAATAAAAACAATAAGAAAAATAAGTCAAAAAAAAAGACTCTAGGAGTATTCCCAACCGTTTTTTGGGGCTCCTATTAAAATTGGCACCTATATAGTGGCTAGATGTGCATTGACACACTCAGTCCAAGGTAGCTAAGATATCTGCAAACTGGGCGTAAAAGAGCTCAGTTTAAAATCGTAGTCCTTTGATGTTTCCCCCCAAGTGTTATGGGACACAGAGATTGAGAATTGCCATAGAGCAATAAGTGGGTTTATTGTTTAGCGCAGGACTGTCCGAGGCCTTACATCGGAATGTTTATAAAAAATCTTTGGGCTGGAATTAAGCCATCGGATCTCCAAAGCAATATGGCGCAAGGAGTTAAAAATACAACTTGTGTAGGGAAAGATTCTGATCACAGTTGTGGGAAATCAAAAACAAGATTCAATTAAAACAAAATAAAATAAAACATAAAAAATAAGTTTTTCCGGAACAACGCCGGAAATACATAAATAATAAATTAATATACGGCGTGTTCTAGGCCAAATATCGAGCAAAAACAAAAAGTCGACAGCCAAAGTCTTTGGTATTTTATACGGCGGGACCATCGTCTGCGGCAGGACCACCGGCTAGTAGAAGAACATCAGCGCCAGAAAAAACAACCAGCTACACCATCAGCAGCATCAAGATCGGATCCTTTTACATCATCTTCAGGAGGAACACGCATTAATAAGGAAATTTTAAAAACTGTACGGTATGGTAAAAATTAAAAAAAAAAATATTTACAATTCAAAAAAATAATAATTAAAAAAAAACATCGATAAAAATTGTCAATTATATTTCCAAGGCCCTTTTGTGGCCCTTTGAAGGATGTTCAAACATTGGGTTGAACATAACAAATGAAAACTTAAAACATTTAAAATATTAAAATTCAAATTAAATTATACTTTCACTATTTATTAAAAGAAAAAAAATTTATTATCAAAATACAAAAACAAAAATTGACTTTTATACAGTCCACTTAAATTATAATCGAAGAAAAGGTTTAAGTAACATCAAATTTTTTCAAAAAATGTTAATCAAAAACACATCAAATTTACACCTCTTTTTGTGGCTCTTTCCAGAATTTTCAAGCATTGAACACTATTATATATACAAATTGTTAAGTTAGAGTTTCAAGGGATCCGACCCATGAAATAAGACACAAACAGCATGGTCTAAAACGGTCCCCTGTAGCCTAACACAAACACATACATAAGTGGTGAGTCAAAAAAAGGCTCTAGGAGTATTCCCAACCGTTTTTTGGGGCTCCTATTAAAATTGGCACCTATATAGTGGCTAGATGTGCATTGACACACTCAGTCCAAGGTAGCTAAGATATCTGCGAACTGGGCGTAAAAGAGCTCAGTTTAAAATCGTAGTCCTCTGATGTTTCCCCCCAAGTGTTATGGGACACAGAGATTGAGAATTGCCATAGAGCAATAAGTGGGTTTATTGTTTAGCGCAGGACTGTCCGAGGCCTTACATCGGAATGTTTATAAAAAATCTTTGGGCTGGAATTAAGCCATCGGATCTCCAAAGCAATATGGCGCAAGGAGTTAAAAATACAACTTGTGTAGGGAAAGATTCTGATCACAGTTGTGGGAAATCAAAAACAAGATTTCAATTAAAAAAAAATAAAATGAAACATAAAAAATAAGTTTTTCCGGAACAACGCCGGAAATACATAAATAATAAATTAATATACGGCGTGTTCTAGGCCAAATATCGAGCAAAAACAAAAAGTCGACAGCCAAAGTCTTTGGTATTTTATACGGCGGGACCATCGTCTGCGGCAGGACCACCGGCTAGTAGAAGAACATCAGCGCCAGAAAAAACAACCAGCTACACCATCAGCAGCATCAAGATCGGATCCTTTTACATCATCTTCAGGAGGAACACGCATCAATAAGGAAATTTTAAAAACTGTACGGTATGGTAAAAATTAAAAAAAAAAATATTTACAATTCAAAAAAATAATAATTAAAAAAAAACATCGATAAAAATTGTCAATTATATTTCCAAGGCCCTTTTGTGGCCCTTTGAAGGATGTTCAAACATTGGGTTAAACATAACAAATGAAAACTTAAAACATTTAAAATATTAAAATTCAAATTAAATTATACTTTCACTATTTATTAAAAGAAAAAATATTTATTATCAAAATACAAAAACAAAAATTGACTTTTATACAGTCCACTTAAATTATAATCGAAGAAAAGGTTTAAGTAACATCAAATTTATTCAAAAAATGTTAATCAAAAACACATCAAATTTACACCTCTTTTTGTGGCTCTTTCCAGAATTTTCAAGCATTGAACACTATTATATATACAAATTGTTAAGTTAGAGTTTCAAGGGATCCGACCCATGAAATAAGACACAAACAGCATGGTCTAAAACCGATCCCCTGTAGCCTAACACAAACACATACATAAGAGGTGCGCTTATCGCACTTGAGAAAGGGTCGCATAGCATGTCAGCGTGCAGTGCGTTAATAAGTAGTTTTAAATAGATTTAGGATTTTCATGTATCGTACTTATAAGAGAAATAACAAATGAAATCAGTTTCCGAAAGGAACTCATTGGAGTAAGACCTATTTATTTAGGGTTCCTCTTAGATTTGGTCCTTCGAGCCGGATCCTCTGTTGTTTCCCCATAAGTCGTAAGGGACACAGAAAAAGGAATTCCATAAAAATTGGAAGTAAGACTTATTTATTTAGGGCTCCTTTTAACATTTGGTCCTTCGAGGCACCCTGACGTTTTCCCCCCTGTAGTAAGAGACTAAGGTTTTAAGCTGGCACCTATAAGTGACTGTAGAAAAATAAAAATTCTCAGCCCAAGGTAGCTAAAAAAAATAAGGCTGCGATCTGGGTAAAAAAGAGCCCAGTTTAAAAATCGTAGTCCTCTGTTGTTTCCCCCAAGAGGTAAGAGAAACAGAGAATAAAATTATATAAATGCAAATGAGCATTCAAATATAAAAAATAATAAAATAAAAACAATAATAAAAATGAGTCAAAAAAAAGGCTCTAGGAGTATTCCCAACCATTTTTTGGGGCTCCTATTAAAATTGGCACCTATATAGTGGCTAGATGTGCATTGACACACTCAGTCCAAGGTAGCTAAGATATCTGCGAACTGGGCGTAAAAGAGCTCAGTTTAAAATCGTAGTCCTCTGATGTTTCCCCCCAAGTGTTATGGGACACAGAGATTGAGAATTGCCATAGAGCAATAAGTGGGTTTATTGTTTAGCGCAAGACTGTCCGAGGCCTTACATCGGAATGTTTATACAAAATCTTTGGGCTGGAATTAAGCCATCGGATCTCCAAAGCAATATGGCGCAAGGAGTTAAAAATACAACTTGTGTAGGGAAAGATTCTGATCACAGTTGTGGGAAATCAAAAACAAGATTTCAATTAAAAAAAAATAAAATAAAACATAAAAAATAAGTTTTTCCGGAACAACGCCGGAAATACATAAATAATAAATTAATATACGGCGTGTTCTAGGCCAAATATCGAGCAAAAACAAAAAGTCGACAGCCAAAGTCTTTGGTATTTTATACGGCGGGACCATCGTCTGCGGCAGGACCACCGGCTAGTAGAAGAACATCAGCGCCAGAAAAAACAACCAGCTACACCATCAGCAGCATCAAGATCGGATCCTTTTACATCATCTTCAGGAGGAACACGCATCAATAAGGAAATTTTAAAAACTGTACGGTATGGTAAAAATTAAAAAAAAAAATATTTACAATTCAAAAAAATAATAATTAAAAAAAAACATCGATAAAAATTGTCAATTATATTTCCAAGGCCCTTTTGTGGCCCTTTGAAGGATGTTCAAACATTGGGTTGAACATAACAAATGAAAACTTAAAACATTTAAAATATTAAAATTCAAATTAAATTATACTATCACTATTTATTAAAAGAAAAAAAATTTATTATCAAAATACAAAAACAAAAATAGACTTTTATACAGTCCATTTAAATTATAATCGAAGAAAAGGTTTAAGTAACATCAAATTTATTCAAAAAATGTTAATCAAAAACACATCAAATTTACACCTCTTTTTGTGGCTCTTTCCAGAATTTTCAAGCATTGAACACTATTATATATACAAATTGTTAAGTTAGAGTTTCAAGGGATCCGACCCATGAAATAAGACACAAACAGCATGGTCTAAAACCGATCCCCTGTAGCCTAACACAAACACATACATAAGTGGTGCGCTTATCGAACTTGAGAAAGGGTCGCATAGCATGTCAGCGTGCAGTGCGTTGATAAGTAGTTTTAAATAGATTTAGGATTTTCATGTATCGTACTTATAAGAGAAATAACAAATAAAATCAGTTTCCGAAAGGAACTCATTGGAGTAAGACCTATTTATTTAGGGTTCCTCTTAGATTTGGTCCTTCGAGCCGGATCCTCTGTTGTTTCCCCATAAGTCGTAAGGGACACAGAAAAAAGAATTCCATAAAAATTGGAAGTAAGACTTATTTATTTAGGGCTCCTTTTAACATTTGGTCCTTCGAGGCACCCTGACGTTTTCCCCCCTGTAGTAAGAGACTAAGGTTTTAAGCTGGCACCTATAAGTGACTGTAGAAAAATAAAAATTCTCAGCCCAAGGTAGCTAAAAAAAATAAAGCTGCGATCTGGGTAAAAAAGAGCCCAGTTTAAAAATCGTAGTCCTCTGTTGTTTCCCCCAAGAGGTAAGAGAAACAGAGAATAAAATTATATAAATGCCAATGAGCATTCAAATATAAAAAATAATAAAATAAAAACAATAATAAAAATGAGTCAAAAAAAAGGCTCTAGGAGTATTCCCAACCGTTTTTTGGGGCTCCTATTAAAATTGGCACCTATATAGTGGCTAGATGTGCATTGACACACTCAGTCCAAGGTAGCTAAGATATCTGCGAACTGGGCGTAAAAGAGCTCAGTTTAAAATCGTAGTCCTCTGATGTTTCCCCCCAAGTGTTATGGGACACAGAGATTGAGAATTGCCATAGAGCAATAAGTGGGTTTATTGTTTAGCGCAGGACTGTCCGAGGCCTTACATCGGAATGTTTATAAAAAATCTTTGGGCTGGAATTAAGCCATCGGATCTCCAAAGCAATATGGCGCAAGGAGCTAAAAATACAACTTGTGTAGGGAAAGATTCTGATCACAGTTGTGGGAAATCAAAAACAAGATTTCAATTAAAAAAAAATAAAATAAAACATAAAAAATAAGTTTTTCCGGAACAACGCCGGAAATACATAAATAATAAATTAATATACGGCGTGTTCTAGGCCAAATATCGAGCAAAAACAAAAAGTCGACAGCCAAAGTCTTTGGTATTTTATACGGCGGGACCATCGTCTGCGGCAGGACCACCGGCTAGTAGAAGAACATCAGCGCCAGAAAAAACAACCAGCTACACCATCAGCAGCATCAAGATCGGATCCTTTTACATCATCTTCAGGAGGAACACGCATCAATAAGGAAATTTTAAAAACTGTACGGTATGGTAAAAATTAAAAAAAAAAATATTTACAATTCAAAAAAATAATAATTAAAAAAAACATCGATAAAAATTGTCAATTATATTTCCAAGGCCCTTTTGTGGCCCTTTGAAGGATGTTCAAACATTGGGTTGAACATAACAAATGAAAACTTAAAACATTTAAAATATTAAAATTTAAATTAAATTATACTTTCACTATTTATTAAAAGAAAAAAAATTTATTAACAAAATACAAAAACAAAAATAGACTTTTATACAGTCCACTTAAATTATAATCGAAGAAAAGGTTTAAGTAACATCAAATTTATTAAAAAAATGTTAATCAAAAACACATCAAATTTACACCTCTTTTTGTGGCTCTTTCCAGAATTTTCAAGCATTGAACACTATTATATATACAAATTGTTAAGTTAGAGTTTCAAGGGATCCGACCCATGAAATAAGACACAAACAGCATGGTCTAAAACCGATCCCCTGTAGCCTAACACAAACACATACATAAGTGGTGCGCTTATCGCACTTGAGAAAGGGTCGCATAGCATGTCAGCGTGCAGTGCGTTGATAAGTAGTTTTAAATAGATTTAGGATTTTCATGTATAAAATAAAATCAGTTTCCGAAAGGAACTCATTGGAGTAAGACCTATTTATTTAGGGTTCCTCTTAGATTTGGTCCTTCGAGCCGGATCCTCTGTTGTTTCCCCATAAGTCGTAAGGGACACAGAAAAAGGAATTCCATAAAAATTGGAAGTAAGACTTATTTATTTAGGGCTCCTTTTAACATTTGGTCCTTCGAGGCACCCTGACGTTTTCCCCCCTGTAGTAAGAGACTAAGGTTTTAAGCTGGCACCTATAAGTGACTGTAGAAAAATAAAAATTCTCAGCCCAAGGTAGCTAAAAAAAATAAAGCTGCGATCTGGGTAAAAAAGAGCCCAGTTTAAAAATCGTAGTCCTCTGTTGTTTCCCCCAAGAGGTAAGAGAAACAGAGAATAAAATTATATAAATGCCAATGAGCATTCAAATATAAAAAATAATAAAATAAAAACAATAATAAAAATGAGTCAAAAAAAGGCTCTAGGAGTATTCCCAACCGTTTTTTGGGGCTCCTATTAAAATTGGCACCTATATAGTGGCTAGATGTGCATTGACACACTCAGTCCAAGGTAGCTAAGATATCTGCGAACTGGGCGTAAAAGAGCTCAGTTTAAAATCGTAGTCCTCTGATGTTTCCCCCCAAGTGTTATGGGACACAGAGATTGAGAATTGCCATAGAGCAATAAGTGGGTTTATTGTTTAGCGCAGGACTGTCCGAGGCCTTACATCGGAATGTTTATAAAAAATCTTTGGGCTGGAATTAAGCCATCGGATCTCCAAAGCAATATGGCGCAAGGAGTTAAAAATACAACTTGTGTAGGGAAAGATTCTGATCACAGTTGTGGGAAATCAAAAACAAGATTTCAATTAAAAAAAAATAAAATAAAACATAAAAAATAAGTTTTTCCGGAACAACGCCGGAAATACATAAATAATAAATTAATATACGGCGTGTTCTAGGCCAAATATCGAGCAAAAACAAAAAGTCGACAGCCAAAGTCTTTGGTATTTTATACGGCGGGACCATCGTCTGCGGCAGGACCACCGGCTAGTAGAAGAACATCAGCGCCAGAAAAAACAACCAGCTACACCATCAGCAGCATCAAGATCGGATCCTTTTACATCATCTTCAGGAGGAACACGCATCAATAAGGAAATTTTAAAAACTGTACGGTATGGTAAAAATTAAAAAAAAAATATTTACAATTCAAAAAAATAATAATTAAAAAAAAACATCGATAAAAATTGTCAATTATATTTCCAAGGCCCTTTTGTGGCCCTTTGAAGGATGTTCAAACATTGGGTTGAACATAACAAATGAAAACTTAAAACATTTAAAATATTAAAATTCAAATTAAATTATACTTTCACTATTTATTAAAAGAAAAAAAATTTATTATCAAAATACAAAAACAAAAATAGACTTTTATACAGTCCACTTAAATTATAATCGAAGAAAAGGTTTAACTAACATCAAATTTAAAAAAAAAATGTTAATCAAAAACACATCAAATTTACACCTCTTTTTGTGGCTCTTTCCAGAATTTTCAAGCATTGAACACTATTATATATACAAATTGTTAAGTTAGAGTTTCAAGGGATCCGACCCATGAAATAAGACACAAACAGCATGGTCTAAAACCGATCCCCTGTAGCCTAACACAAACACATACATAAGTGGTGCGCTTATCGCACTTGAGAAAGGGTCGCATAGCATGTCAGCGTGCAGTGCGTTGATAAGTAGTTTTAAATAGATTTAGGATTTTCATGTATAAAATAAAATCAGTTTCCGAAAGGAACTCATTGGAGTAAGACCTATTTATTTAGGGTTCCTCTTACATTTGGTCCTTCGAGCCGGATCCTCTGTTGTTTCCCCATAAGTCGTAAGGGACACAGAAAAAGGAATTCCATAAAAATTGGAAGTAAGACTTATTTATTTAGGGCTCCTTTTAACATTTGGTCCTTCGAGGCACCCTGACGTTTTCCCCCCTGTAGTAAGAGACTAAGGTTTTAAGCTGGCACCTATAAGTGACTGTAGAAAAATAAAAATTCTCAGCCCAAGGTAGCTAAAAAAAATAAGGCTGCGATCTGGGTAAAAAAGAGCCCAGTTTAAAAATCGTAGTCCTCTGTTGTTTCCCCCAAGAGGTAAGAGAAACAGAGAATAAAATTATATAAATGCCAATGAGCATTCAAATATAAAAAATAATAAAATAAAAACAATAATAAAAATGAGTCAAAAAAAAGGCTCTAGGAGTATTCCCAACCGTTTTTTGGGGCTCCTATTAAAATTGGCACCTATATAGTGGCTAGATGTGCATTGACACACTCAGTCCAAGGTAGCTAAGATATCTGCGAACTGGGCGTAAAAGAGCTCAGTTTAAAATCGTAGTCCTCTGATGTTTCCCCCCAAGTGTTATGGGACACAGAGATTGAGAATTGCCATAGAGCAATAAGTGGGTTTATTGTTTAGCGCAGGACTGTCCGAGGCCTTACATCGGAATGTTTATAAAAAATCTTTGGGCTGGAATTAAGCCATCGGATCTCCAAAGCAATATGGCGCAAGGAGTTAAAAATACAACTTGTGTAGGGAAAGATTCTGATCACAGTTGTGGGAAATCAAAAACAAGATTTCAATTAAAAAAAAATAAAATAAAACATAAAAAATAAGTTTTTCCGGAACAACGCCGGAAATACATAAATAATAAATTAATATACGGCGTGTTCTAGGCCAAATATCGAGCAAAAACAAAAAGTCGACAGCCAAAGTCTTTGGTATTTTATACGGCGGGACCATCGTCTGCGGCAGGACCACCGGCTAGTAGAAGAACATCAGCGCCAGAAAAAACAACCAGCTACACCATCAGCAGCATCAAGATCGGATCCTTTTACATCATCTTCAGGAGGAACACGCATCAATAAGGAAATTTTAAAAACTGTACGGTATGGTAAAAATTAAAAAAAAAATATTTACAATTCAAAAAAATAATAATTAAAAAAAAACATCGATAAAAATTGTCAATTATATTTCCAAGGCCCTTTTGTGGCCCTTTGAAGGATGTTGAAACATTGGGTGGAACATAACAAATGAAAACTTAAAACATTTAAAATATTAAAATTCAAATTAAATTATACTTTCACTATTTATTAAAAGAAAAAAAATTTATTATCAAAATACAAAAACAAAAATAGACTTTTATACAGTCCACTTAAATTATAATCGAAGAAAAGGTTTAAGTAACATCAAATTTATTAAAAAAATGTTAATCAAAAACACATCAAATTTACACCTCTTTTTGTGGCTCTTTCCAGAATTTTCAAGCATTGAACACTATTATATATACAAATTGTTAAGTTAGAGTTTCAAGGGATCCGACCCATGAAATAAGACACAAACAGCATGGTCTAAAACCGATCCCCTGTAGCCTAACACAAACACATACATAAGTGGTGCGCTTATCGCACTTGAGAAAGGGTCGCATAGCATGTCAGCGTGCAGTGCGTTGATAAGTAGTTTTAAATAGATTTAAGATTTTCATGTTTCGTACTTATAAAAGAAATACCAAATAATGCAAATAATGCAAATATTCACAAAGATAAGTAAGCCTTAAACCTAGTAGACAATAGTTTTACAGTAAGAAGACTGAAAAGATACCACATACTCGATCTCCCCGATGTAAATGCAACCAACTGAAAAGATGTTAAATTTAATATCTCGGTTCATTGGAAAATTGATATTTCTGTCAATTTAATATTAATCATAAAATTTACTTATTGTTTCAACAAACAGATTAGAAATAAAAGAAGTTTAAAAAAAAAAAATTTTCGTCTGCTTTCCTCGAGTGTAAAGGCTGACTTAACTTAATAGACTGACTTAACAGATATTCAACACCTGCTTAAAGTATCGGTTCTGTGACTTCGGTGCTATCACATGCCGCAGGAGCAGTTTTACTATCTGTCCCAAAAGTAACATTTCTTCAGTTGGTATAACGATACCGAGAAAAAAAAATTATATGATAGGTTAGGTTAGGTTGACCTTCCCATCCACTTGAGCCACTGGGGATCCCTGTGATACCGCACAGGCAAAAGGTCTCCAAAGGGGACCTCCTCCCTCCAATCTATTAATGATAGGTAATGTAAGGCGATTCGCGGTCATATCCAGCTTTCCGGATGAAGGCAAAGAGCACCGCTAGTCTAGCCGCGTGCGTTCCTATTAACCAGTGCCTCGTGATGGCCTTGACCGTTGGACAGCAGACCTGCCTATTGAGGGCGATAAGCATCATTGATCTTTTCCTAGAACGGATTGCCCATATCATGCGTAAGTTTCTGCAGTCCTGAAATTCATACATTTTCTCCATGTAAATGCTGTTAACCATTCATTTGTTTTGTTCGCTCATAACAGACAAAGGGCGGTAAGAGCAAGGGCAGCAAGGACTAACAGTGGGTACAGTCGATATTAAGCACTATAAAATTTCTAGAAAATAAGAATCGTAAAAATCGTAATCCAATTTTTATTTCATCATCTCACTTTTCATCCGCTTCCCTCGAGTGTCAAAGTAGAAAGAAAGCTTCGGCACGTGTTTACGTGCTGATTTAATAATCTATAATCGGTAATTTGACGCGGGAGCAGTTTTACGATCAATCTTATCAGAATTACTATTGACGCCGCTTGGCTGATCACGGGGAATGCCTTTAACGTTGGATAAATAGTTCGAGTTCGATTCGTTCGTTCGTTTTATTCTGGAATAATTTACAATATCTACTTAGCTCTTACATTTACAAATGGCTAACGTACCTCAGTTTTCTGTTCCCTCTCCTTGTGATGGCGCAAATCGGTGTAATTGCCAAATATTGTTTTCCTTTTTACCCGATTTTAGTGCGACCAAATAACCTAATAACCTAACTGCGGCTGACGTAGGACGGCTCCTTTCGTTGGAGTCCACTGGTCGTGGCATTCCTCTCCTGCTTCCTCCATCTGCGACTGGCGGCCTTCTGGGATGTCCAGGTGACTCGTGGAGGAGGAAGTGATGCCACATTTGGCATCCAAGAACGTTGCATCCGCGGCTCTTCCTGCTGAACCGGGACATGTGTCCGGGCTCCAGACACGAAAAGCATAGCCTCAGCTTCCTCGCGGACTCGATCCGCGTCGTTGTAGATGCGCTTTTAAAATCCTTGCAGTCCCTGATCTGGTGTTGTCTCTCGCATATAGGGCAACATCTGGGGTGGTCGGCATACCGATCCTCCTCGCGAGTACTATTTGCGTGCAGGATCCTTCGCCTCGGTTGCTCCTTGGCTTCAGCGTCCGTGACAGTGCACACAAGTCTTGCGAATTCGTGAAGCCATTCGCTCAGGTGCACCACTGTCAGGTACGGCTGTATCGTTATAGCGTGCTTCACCCAGTCCAACCTCCTGCTCAGCGGCAACTTGGCGATCAGCTCCTCCATTAGGGTTGGGTTCCCTAGGTGCTGGTTGCCGATCGGGGTTGACTGCAGGAAAGCTGCCAGGTTGTACGAACGGCACGATCCTTGCGATGTCGGCCTCCTGTATTGGCTGCACATCGCGCACGCTATCCAGTTGGCTACGGATGAGTAGCTCCGGACGTCCATACTGGAATCGAAGCTGCTCCATAACGGCTCCTACGTTGCTGGGATGGATGAGCAACGACTTCACCGTCTCGCGGGCCTCGCCTCTCAGGGCTTTCACTAACCTCTGGTTGTTTTGGGGTGCACTGGTAGGCTGTCTTTTGCTACCCGCTGTCTTCCACCAGCTGTTTGCCACCAGCTTCTGGTCGTGGCCTATATACACCAAGCACATCATTAGAGGTCCCTTTGGGCTCTCTATTGCTGCGGATACGTAGTCTTCATTGCTGAAATTAGGTACCAAAAAGAGGATAAGGTTCTTTTTTGGGAGGATGCAGGCTCGCCTTTTACCTGTTTTATCGGCTTTTACTCCGACGCCCCCAAACCAAAAACCCTGTCCAAGGATCCAGGGTTCCTGGACGAGGCCCACATCAACACCACTCTCGGCGAGGTGGAGGTTGAGGGCAGCTGATGCCGCCTTACTGTGGTGGAGGTTTATCTGCAAGATTGTCAGAGACATTCTTGAGATTATCCACCACAGTAACCTCTGCGTCCATCTCGGCGCTCAGCAGAAAGTTATTCTCCACCCCGACGCCTGAGGTCTACCCTTTCAGGATATCCTCCTCCCCATCCGATGTTTCTTCCGGGTGCTGCTTTTCAGTCGGCTCCTCCAAGTCTAGCTCTTGTGCGTCTGCCTCCAGCTCAATGCCTCCGGCTTTGCTGTTGACATCGGACTTGTAAATACGGACCTCTACGTGCTTCCAGGATCTTCACGGTCTCTTCGTTAAGAGTGAGGACAACCTGCCCTACCGCCTCTTCCACCTTAACGACTCTGCAGTCCGCCGTGGGAAGCGTCGGGTTGCACATCCTCAGCATCGCCAGGATGGTGTTAGGGTCAGCCGGCTCTGCCTCTTCGCACTCTGCGCGATCTCCATGGCAGGATCCGTCCCAGCTTGATTTTTTGTCTCCAGCCTCACACCCACCTTTGCCGGTTGGAAGTCGGGTAGGATCTCCCTTGCCCACCTTATGAGTCTCGTAGCTGCCATTGAGGAGGCGGGATGGCTGTCTCCCAAGCAGTTCCAGTTCCGAAAGGGCCTTCCTCGACAGTGTATGCCATAGCAGAGGTGGTTAGCATTGCTGGCTGAGGAGTATCGAGCAGGAGAGGCGGTAGGGTGGAGAGTTGGGACCTGTGTCGGACGAAGCATTGCCTAGCGACCGTCCCACCCGTACTCAAGCCCTAAACTATCCATCACCAACCCCACCCTCTCCCTCCAAATATCTATTTGTTATTTATGTAAACATTATTGTTACCGAGTAACTAAATGCAACGAATATAAAAAAAAAAAATACTGTATCCATCAGAGACATCTTCATGTGGCATATTGGGATGGTCATCTTCTCAAAGTCCGGGATATACCAAAGCCATGGGGTCATCTCAGGCACATCCACTTCACCATATTTCCTGAAATATTAATTTTGCATACATCACGTAGAAGGATATGAGCCTTAAATGATCATATACACCTAATTATACTGAGAAACTCAACACAACAAGTCGATGATAATTTTAGGTCGCCCAAAAGGCATTCTCAGCGTAGCGATTATCTGCGCTTGCGACATGCATGCCGAAGCTGCATCAGATTATCGGCATCCGTGAATCCGCCTAACTCCGTCGTCTGCTCATTCGTTGCGATGAACAAGGGCCAGTCCTCCGACCTACCGAAAAACTTCACCAACTCAGCCGCGCTAGTCTTTCTCGCTGTTCGTAAGATGGTCTGCCCGCAGGTTTACTAACCTTAGCAGCTGAGCTGTCCTCTCCAGTGGTAGAAAAAAGCCATGGGGCCCAGCGTGGACTCTCTACCGTTTCCTTCCACACGGGAAACTTCATTTATTGTATCCGTACAAGCATTTATTGGGACCGTGTACTCCAGGCATCTTCTCTGCGAGTCCATTCTGCGATAGCCACTCCCTTGGGAGCTGCAACCAATTATCTTCTTCCAACAACCTTAGCTCCAGGTCCTGCGCTTCCTTTGAGGCCTCGATGACGTCATCCGTTCCTATTCTCTTCTGGCCGCGACCTTAATAACTCTGGTAGTCCCCAGCCGTCAGGTTGGTCAGCTTTTCTGTCCTGATCAACACCGAGTTCTGTGTTTGGACAGTTACGTCACATTCTGCACAGATCCATCTACGCCGCTATCCGCTAGAGCATGCAGTGTTCATGGTCAAGCTGTCGGAGCCGATACACCCAATCGTAACGTGCCCGTCCTCCACATCACAAAGAAAGCATGTCGCCATCATTCTGGCGTCTCCACCGGATTCAGTAGGCATCTCCAATAATACACTATAAAAGAATTTAAAGAAATTTTGCAGTTTTTCGAAGTTTGTATCGCCGTCCCAGTCAAGACGCCCGTGTAAATGCTGTTAATCATTTCTTTGTTTTGTTTGCTCATTACAGACATAAGGCGGTAAAGGCAAGGGCAGCAAGGGCTAACAGTGGGTACAGTCGATATTAAGCACTATAAAATTTCTAGAAAATAAGAATCGTAAAAATCGTAATCCAATTTTTATTTCATCATCTCACTTTTCATCCGCTTCCCTCGAGTGTCAAAGTAGAAAGAAAGCTTCGGCACGTGTTTACGTGCTGATTTAATAATCTATAATCGGTAATTTGACGCGGGAGCAGTTTTACGATCAATCTTATCAGAATTACTATTGACGCCGCTTGGCCGATCACGGGGAATGCCTTTAACGTTGGATAAATAGTTCGAGTTCGATTCGTTCGTTCGTTTTATTCTGGAATAATTTACAATATCTACTTAGCTCTTACATTTACAAATGGCTAACGTACCTCAGTTTTCTGTTCCCTCTCCTTGTGATGGCGCAAATCGGTGTAATTGCCAAATATTGTTTTCCTTTTTACCCGATTTTAGTGCGACCAAATAACCTAATAACCTAACTGCGGCTGACGTAGGACGGCTCCTTTCGTTGGAGTCCACTGGTCGTGGCATTCCTCTCCTGCTTCCTCCATCTGCGACTGGCGGCCTTCTGGGATGTCCAGGTGACTCGTGGAGGAGGTAGTGATGCCACATTTGGCATCCAAGAACGTTGCATCCGCGGCTCTTCCTGCTGAACCGGGACATGTGTCCGGGCTCCAGACACGAAAAGCATAGCCTCAGCTTCCTCGCGGACTCGATCCGCGTCGTTGTAGATGCGCTTTTAAAATCCTTGCAGTCCCTGATCTGGTGTTGTCTCTCGCATATAGGGCAACATCTGGGGTGGTCGGCATACCGATCCTCCTCGCGAGTACTATTTGCGTGCAGGATCCTTCGCCTCAATTGCTCCTTGGCTTCAGCGTCCGTGACAGTGCACACAAGTCTTGCGAATTCGTGAAGCCATTCGCTCAGGTGCACCACTGTCAGGTACGGCTGTATCGTTATAGCGTGCTTCACCCAGTCCAACCTCCTGCTCAGCGGCAACTTGGCGATCAGCTCCTCCATTAGGGTTGGGTTCCCTAGGTGCTGGTTGCCGATCGGGGTTGACTGCAGGAAAGCTGCCAGGTTGTACGAACGGCACGATCCTTGCGATGTCGGCCTCCTGTATTGGCTGCACATCGCGCACGCTATCCAGTTGGCTACGGATGAGTAGCTCCGGACGTCCATACTGGAATCGAAGCTGCTCCATAACGGCTCCTACGTTGCTGGGATGGATGAGCAACGACTTCACCGTCTCGCGGGCCTCGCCTCTCAGGGCTTTCACTAACCTCTGGTTGTTTTGGGGTGCACTGGTAGGCTGTCTTTTGCTACCCGCTGTCTTCCACCAGCTGTTTGCCACCAGCTTCTGGTCGTGGCCTATATACACCAAGCACATCATTAGAGGTCCCTTTGGGCTCTCTATTGCTGCGGATACGTAGTCTTCATTGCTGAAATTAGGTACCAAAATGAGGATAAGGTTCTTTTTTGGGAGGATGCAGGCTCGCCTTTTACCTGTTTTATCGGCTTTTACTCCGACGCCCCCAAACCAAAAACCCTGTCCAAGGATCCAGGGTTCCTGGACGAGGCCCACATCAACACCACTCTCGGCGAGGTGGAGGTTGAGGGCAGCTGATGCCGCCTTACTGTGGTGGAGGTTTATCTGCAAGATTGTCAGAGACATTCTTGAGATTATCCACCACAGTAACCTCTGCATCCATCTCGGCGCTCAGCAGAAAGTTATTCTCCACCCCGACGCCTGAGGTCTACCCTTTCAGGATATCCTCCTCCCCATCCGATGTTTCTTCCGGGTGCTGCTTTTCAGTCGGCTCCTCCAAGTCTAGCTCTTGTGCGTCTGCCTCCAGCTCAATGCCTCCGGCTTTGCTGTTGACATCGGGCTTGTAAATACGGACCTCTACGTGCTTCCAGGATCTTCACGGTCTCTTCGTTAAGAGTGAGGACAACCGGCCCTACCGCCTCTTCCACCTTAACGACTCTGCAGTCCGCCGTGGGAAGCGTCGGGTTGCACATCCTCAGCATCGCCAGGATGGTGTTAGGGTCAGCCGGCTCTGCCTCTTCGCACTCTGCGCGATCTCCATGGCAGGATCCGTCCCAGCTTGATTTTTTGTCTCCAGCCTCACACCCACCTTTGCCGGTTGGAAGTCGGGTAGGATCTCCCTTGCCCACCTTATGAGTCTCGTAGCTGCCATTGAGGAGGCGGGATGGCTGTCTCCCAAGCAGTTCCAGTTCCGAAAGGGCCTTCCTCGACAGTGTATGCCATAGCAGAGGTGGTTAGCATTGCTGGCTGAGGAGTATCGAGCAGGAGAGGCGGTAGGGTGGAGAGTTGGGACCTGTGTCGGACGAAGCATTGCCTAGCGACCGTCCCACCCGTACTCAAGCCCTAAACTATCCATCACCAACCCCACCCTCTCCCTCCAAATATCTATTTGTTATTTATGTAAACATTATTGTTACCGAGTAACTAAATGCAACGAATATAAAAAAAAAAAATACTGTATCCATCAGAGACATCTTCATGTGGCATATTGGGATGGTCATCTTCTCAAAGTCCGGGATATACCAAAGCCATGGGGTCATCTCAGGCACATCCACTTCACCATATTTCCTGAAATATTAATTTTGCATACATCACGTAGAAGGATATGAGCCTTAAATGATCATATACACCTAATTATACTGAGAAACTCAACACAACAAGTCGATGATAATTTTAGGTCGCCCAAAAGGCATTCTCAGCGTAGCGATTATCTGCGCTTGCGACATGCATGCCGAAGCTGCATCAGATTATCGGCATCCGTGAATCCGCCTAACTCCGTCGTCTGCTCATTCGTTGCGATGAACAAGGGCCAGTCCTCCGACCTACCGAAAAACTTCACCAACTCAGCCGCGCTAGTCTTTCTCGCTGTTCGTAAGATGGTCTGCCCGCAGGTTTACTAACCTTAGCAGCTGAGCTGTCCTCTCCAGTGGTAGAAAAAAGCCATGGGGCCCAGCGTGGACTCTCTACCGTTTCCTTCCACACGGGAAACTTCATTTATTGTATCCGTACAAGCATACTGGGACCGTGTACTCCAGGCATCTTCTCTGCGAGTCCATTCTGCGATAGCCACTCCCTTGGGAGCTGCAACAAATTATCTTCTTCCATCAACCTTAGCTCCAGGTCCTGCGCTTCCTTTGAGGCCTCGATGACGTCATCCGTTCCTATTCTCTTCTGGCCGCGACCTTAATAACTCTGGTAGTCCCCAGCCGTCAGGTTGGTCAGCTTTTCTGTCCTGATCAACACCGAGTTCTGTGTTTGGACAGTTACGTCACATTCTGCACAGATCCATCTACGCCGCTATCCGCTAGAGCATGCAGTGTTCATGGTCAAGCTGTCGGAGCCGATACACCCAATCGTAACGTGCCCGTCCTCCACATCACAAAGAAAGCATGTCGCCATCATTCTGGCGTCTCCACCGGATTCAGTAGGCATCTCCAATAATACACTATAAAAGAATTTAAAGAAATTTTGCAGTTTTTCGAAGTTTGTATCGCCGTCCCAGTCAAGACGCCCGTGTAAATGCTGTTAATCATTTCTTTGTTTTGTTTGCTCATTACAGACATAAGGCGGTAAAGGCAAGGGCAGCAAGGGCTAACAGTGGGTACAGTCGATGAGCACTATTAAACCTTCAAATTCCTAGAAAATTAAGAATCGTACAAAACGTAATCTAATTTTTATACCCTTGCAGAGGGTATTATAATTTTGTCCAAAAGTGTGCAACGCAGTGAAGGAGACATCTCCGACCCTATAAAGTATATATATTCTTGATCAGGATCACCTCCTGAGTTGATATGAGCATGTCCGTCTGTCCGTCCGTCTGTCTGTTTCTACGCGAACTAGTCTCTCAGTTTTAAAGCTATCGTCTTGAAACTTTGCACACACCCTTTTTTCCTTTGCACGCAGTATATAAGTCAGAACGGCCCGGATCGGCCGACTATGTCCTATAGCTGCCATATAACTGATTGATCAGTTATTAAATCAGCAGGTTAATATGTGCCGAAGCTTTCTTTCAACTTTGACACTCGACGGAAGCGGATAAAAAGTGAGATGATAAAATAACAAGAAAGAAAAGCTAACTTCGGGCGGAGCCGAAGTTGATATACCCTTGCAGTTAACACCGGATATATATCGCAAACATCGGATACAGTTGGCCGAACCTTATGATTAGATCATAATAAAACCAAATAAATTAAATAAAAAATCTAAAAAAAGTCTCAAGCTTCTATCTTCAAATATACGAAAGTTGATATATCTACCAAATACTATTTCGAATCGTTCAGTTATATGGCAGCTATAGGATATAGTCGGCCGATCCTAATGAAATTTGGTAGGTTGGATCAACTCAACAAAAATATAATCTGTACTAAGTTCCAGCTTTCTATCTTCAAAAACACGAAAGTTGGGTCATTTTCGATCATTCAGTTATATGGCAGCTATAAGATAGTTGACCGATCCTTATGAAATTTGGCATGCCGTAATGTTTTGCTAAAAATAGCTCTTATGTTAAATTTGAACTCTCTAACTCTAAAAACATTAAAGTTATACCATTTCCGATTCTATATGATCGGTTCTATAATTTTGGCGCTGCCAGATGCCGCGGGAGCAGTTTTACTATCAATCGTAACGTTAAAACTCAATCGTAATCCGCCTAACTCCGTCGTCTGCTCATTCGTTGCG
This sequence comes from Drosophila bipectinata, assembly GCF_030179905.1. NCBI lineage: Eukaryota > Metazoa > Arthropoda > Insecta > Diptera > Drosophilidae > Drosophila > Drosophila bipectinata. The sequence goes on along the minus strand of NC_091740.1, from coordinate 11,658,121 downwards.
ATGAACAAGGGCCAGTCCTCCGACCTACCGAAAAACTTCACCAACTCAGCCGCGCTAGTCTTTCTCGCTGTTCGTAAGATGGTCTGCCCGCAGGTTTACTAACCTTAGCAGCTGAGCTGTCCTCTCCAGTGGTAGAAAATAGCCATGGGGCCCAGCGTGGACTCTCTACCGTTTCCTTCCACACGGGAAACTTCATTTATTGTATCCGTACAAGCATACTGGGACCGTGTACTCCAGGCATCTTCTCTGCGAGTCCATTCTGCGATAGCCACTCCCTTGGGAGCTGCAACAAATTATCTTCTTCCAACAACCTTAGCTCCAGGTCCTGCGCTTCCTTTGAGGCCTCGATGACGTCATCCGTTCCTATTCTCTTCTGGCCGCGACCTTAATAACTCTGGTAGTCCCCAGCCGTCAGGTTGGTCAGCTTTTCTGTCCTGATCAACACCGAGTTCTGTGTTTGGACAGTTACGTCACATTCTGCACAGATCCATCTCCGCCGCTATCCGCTAGAGCATGCAGTGTTCATGGTCAAGCTGTCGGAGCCGATACACCCAATCGTAACGTGCCCGTCCTCCACATCACAAAGAAAGCATGTCGCCATCATTCTGGCGTCTCCACCGGATTCAGTAGGCATCTCCAATAATACACTATAAAAGAATTTAAAGAAATTTTGTAGTTTTTCGAAGTTTGTATCGCCTTCCCAGTCAAGACGCCCGTGTAAATGCTGTTAATCATTTCTTTGTTTTGTTTGCTCATTACAGACATAAGGCGGTAAAGGCAGGGGCAGCAAGGACTAACAGTGGGTACAGTCGATATTAAGCACTATAAAATTTCTAGAAAATAAGAATCGTAAAAATCGTAATCCAATTTTTATTTCATCATCTCACTTTTCATCCGCTTCCCTCGAGTGTCAAAGTAGAAAGAAAGCTTCGGCACGTGTTTACGTGCTGATTTAATAATCTATAATCGGTAATTTGACGCGGGAGCAGTTTTACGATCAATCTTATCAGAATTACTATTGACGCCGCTTGGCCGATCACGGGGAATGCCTTTAACGTTGGATAAATAGTTCGAGTTCGATTCGTCCGTTCGTTTTATTCTGGAATAATTTACAATATCTACTTAGCTCTTACATTTACAAATGGCTAACGTACCTCAGTTTTCTGTTCCCTCTCCTTGTGATGGCGCAAATCGGTGTAATTGCCAAATATTGTTTTCCTTTTTACCCGATTTTTGTGCGACCAAATAACCTAATAACCTAACTGCGGCTGACGTAGGACGGCTCCTTTCGTTGGAGTCCACTGGTCGTGGCATTCCTCTCCTGCTTCCTCCATCTGCGACTGGCGGCCTTCTGGGATGTCCAGGTGACTCGTGGAGGAGGTAGTGATGCCACATTTGGCATCCAAGAACGTTGCATCCGCGGCTCTTCCTGCTGAACCGGGACATGTGTCCGGGCTCCAGACACGAAAAGCATAGCCTCAGCTTCCTCGCGGACTCGATCCGCGTCGTTGTAGATGCGCTTTTAAAATCCTTGCAGTCCCTGATCTGGTGTTGTCTCTCGCATATAGGGCAACATCTGGGGTGGTCGGCATACCGATCCTCCTCGCGAGTACTATTTGCGTGCAGGATCCTTCGCCTCGGTTGCTCCTTGGCTTCAGCGTCCGTGACAGTGCACACAAGTCTTGCGAATTCGTGAAGCCATTCGCTCAGGTGCACCACTGTCAGGTACGGCTGTATCGTTATAGCGTGCTTCGCCCAGTCCAACCTCCTGCTCAGCGGCAACTTGGCGATCAGCTCCTCCATTAGGGTTGGGTTCCCTAGGTGCTGGTTGCCGATCGGGGTTGACTGCAGGAAAGCTGCCAGGTTGTACGAACGGCACGATCCTTGCGATGTCGGCCTCCTGTATTGGCTGCCATACTGGAATCGAAGCTGCTCCATAACGGCTCCTACGTTGCTGGGATGGATGAGCAACGACTTCACCGTCTCGCGGGCCTCGCCTCTCAGGGCTTTCACTAACCTCTGGTTGTTTTGGGGTGCACTGGTAGGCTGTCTTTTGCTACCCGCTGTCTTCCACCAGCTGTTTGCCACCAGCTTCTGGTCGTGGCCTATATACACCAAGCACATCATTAGAGGTCCCTTTGGGCTCTCTATTGCTGCGGATACGTAGTCTTCATTGCTGAAATTAGGTACCAAAAAGAGGATAAGGTTCTTTTTTGGGAGGATGCAGGCTCGCCTTTTACCTGTTTTATCGGCTTTTACTCCGACGCCCCCAAACCAAAAACCCTGTCCAAGGATCCAGGGTTCCTGGACGAGGCCCACATCAACACCACTCTCGGCGAGGTGGAGGTTGAGGGCAGCTGATGCCGCCTTACTGTGGTGGAGGTTTATCTGCAAGATTGTCAGAGACATTCTTGAGATTATCCACCACAGTAACCTCTGCGTCCATCTCGGCGCTCAGCAGAAAGTTATTCTCCACCCCGACGCCTGAGGTCTACCCTTTCAGGATATCCTCCTCCCCATCCGATGTTTCTTCCGGGTGCTGCTTTTCAGTCGGCTCCTCCAAGTCTAGCTCTTGTGCGTCTGCCTCCAGCTCAATGCCTCCGGCTTTGCTGTTGACATCGGACTTGTAAATACGGACCTCTACGTGCTTCCAGGATCTTCACGGTCTCTTCGTTAAGAGTGAGGACAACCTGCCCTACCGCCTCTTCCACCTTAACGACTCTGCAGTCCGCCGTGGGAAGCGTCGGGTTGCACATCCTCAGCATCGCCAGGAGGGTGTTAGGGTCAGCCGGCTCTGCCTCTTCGCACTCTGCGCGATCTCCATGGCAGGATCCTCACACCCACCTTTGCCGGTTGGAAGTCGGGTAGGATCTCCCTTGCCCACCTTATGAGTCTCGTAGCTGCCATTGAGGAGGCGGGATGGCTGTCTCCCAAGCAGTTCCAGTTCCGAAAGGGCCTTCCTCGACAGTGTATGCCATAGCAGAGGTGGTTAGCATTGCTGGCTGAGGAGTATCGAGCAGGAGAGGCGGTAGGGTGGAGAGTTGGGACCTGTGTCGAACGAAGCAATGCCTAGCGACCGTCCCACCCGTACTCAAGCCCTAAACTATCCATCACCAACCCCACCCTCCCCCTCCAAATATCTATTTGTTATTTATGTAAACATTATTGTTACCGAGTAACTAAATGCAACGAATATAAAAAAAAAAAAATACTGTATCCATCAGAGACATCTTCATGTGGCATATTGGGATGGTCATCTTCTCAAAGTCCGGGATATACCAAAGCCATGGGGTCATCTCAGGCACATCCACTTCACCATATTTCCTGAAATATTAATTTTGCATACATCACGTAGAAGGATATGAGCCTTAAATGATCATATACACCTAATTATACTGAGAAACTCAACACAACAAGTCGATGATAATTTTAGGTCGCCCAAAAGGCATTCTCAGCGCACAGTGGTCCGGCTTGTATGGGGAGAGCGGCCAAAAATACTTCTAGTTGAGGTAGGGACTGGAAACTTGGCACAAAATATTTATATTTTTATTCTAAAATAATATGTTAAAATCAGCCAGATCGGTCAACTATATCATATAGCTGCCATATAACTGATTGATCGGAAATGGTATAACTTTGGTGTTTTTAGAGTTAGAGAGTTCAAATTTGACATGAGAGCTATTTTTGGCAAAATATTACGCCATGCCAAATTTCATAAGGATCGGCCGACTATATCCTATAGCTGCCATATAACTGAACGATCGGAAATGACCAAACTTTTGTGCTTTTTAAGATAGATAGTTGAAACTTCGTACAGATTCTATTTTTGGTCAGTTGATCCAACATACCAAATTTCATAAGGATCGGCCGACTATATCTGATTCTTGCGATATATATCTGGTTTTTTCAAATTGAGGTTAGATTACCTTTTTGTATTTTGCAAGCTGCACGGCACCTTACGGCACCTAAACTAAAATTTCTTATATTCTTAAAATGCTTAAGAATATTATACAAAAAGATTATTGAAAGCCAACGAGTGCCATCACAACTAAAACTCTAACCAAACACAGAGAAGACAAACTAAGAACGTTCACAATTATGTACTAAATACAACAATGATTTACACAAAACACAACAAATACCACATATACTTTTTATTGAAAAAAGAAAGTTAATACCTTTCTTTAAAATATTAACAACTTCCATGGCACAAACACTTGTTTAAAAAATGTTTAATAAGCTTTTTGCGGAAAGCTTCACTTGCACGTTGCTTACGCTGCAATTCACAATGAATATCATGCTATCACTTTCGATGCTATTCTTGAAGCGGACAGACAGATTAAAACAAAATGATGAATTATTTCAAATAGGTAGACAAATTATAAATAAGAATTGATACATTTAAAGTCAAAATTTGGTCTTTGGTTTTTTTATTTTTGGCCTACGGGCTGGACCACTGTGCAGCGTAGCGATTATCTGCGCTTGCGACATGCATGCCGAAGCTGCATCAGATTATCGGCATCCGTGAATCCGCCTAACTCCGTCGTCTGCTCATTCGTTGCGATGAACAAGGGCCAGTCCTCCGACCTACCGAAAAACTTCACCAACTCAGCCGCGCTAGTCTTTCTCGCTGTTCGTAAGATGGTCTGCCCGCAGGTTTACTAACCTTAGCAGCTGAGCTGTCCTCTCCAGTGGTAGAAAAAAGCCATGGGGCTCAGCGTGGACTCTCTACCGTTTCCTTCCACACGGGAAACTTCATTTATTGTATCCGTACAAGCATACTGGGACCGTGTACTCCAGGCATCTTCTCTGCGAGTCCATTCTGCGATAGCCACTCCCTTGGGAGCTGCAACAAATTATCTTCTTCCAACAACCTTAGCTCCAGGTCCTGCGCTTCCTTTGAGGCCTCGATGACGTCATCCGTTCCTATTTTCTTCTGGCCGCGACCTTAATAACTCTGGTAGTCCCCAGCCGTCAGGTTGGTCAGCTTTTCTGTCCTGATCAACACCGAGTTCTGTGTTTGGACAGTTACGTCACATTCTGCACAGATCCATCTACGCCGCTATCCGCTAGAGCATGCAGTGTTCATGGTCAAGCTGTCGGAGCCGATACACCCAATCGTAACGTGCCCGTCCTCCACATCACAAAGAAAGCATGTCGCCATCATTCTGGCGTCTCCACCGGATTCAGTAGGCATCTCCAATAATACACTATAAAAGAATTTAAAGAAATTTTGTAGTTTTTCGAAGTTTGTATCGCCGTCCCAGTCAAGACGCCCGTGTAAATGCTGTTAATCATTTCTTTGTTTTGTTTGCTCATTACAGACATAAGGCGGTAAAGGCAAGGGCAGTAAGGGCCAACAGTGGGTACAGTCGATGAGCACTATTAAACCTTCAAATTCCTAGAAAATTAAGGATCGTACAAAACGTAATCTAATTTTTATACCCTTGCAGAGGGTATTATAATTTTGTCCAAAAGTGTGCAACGCAGTGAAGGAGACATCTCCGACCCTATAAAGTATATATATTCTTGATCAGGATCACCTCCTGAGTTGATATGAGCATGTCCGTCTGTCCGTCCGTCTGTCTGTTTCTACGCGAACTAGTCTCTCAGTTTTAAAGCTATCGTCTTGAAACTTTGCACACACCCTTTTTTCCTTTGCACGCAGTATATAAGTCAGAACGGCCCGGATCGGCCGACTATGTCCTATAGCTGCCATATAACTGATTGATCAGTTATTAAATCAGCAGGTTAATATGTGCCGAAGCTTTCTTTCAACTTTGACACTCGACGGAAGCGGATAAAAAGTGAGATGATAAAATAACAAGAAAGAAAAGCTAACTTCAGGCGGAGCCGAAGTTGATATACCCTTGCAGTTAACACCGGGTATATATCGCAAACATCGGATACAGTTGGCCGAACCTTATGATTAGATCATAATGAAACCAAATAAATTAAATAAAAAATCTAAAAAAAGTCTCAAGCTTCTATCTTCAAATATACGAAAGTTGATATATCTACCAAATACTATTTCGAATCGTTCAGTTATATGGCAGCTATAGGATATAGTCGGCCGATCCTAATGAAATTTGGTAGGTTGGATCAACTCAACAAAAATATAATCTGTACTAAGTTCCAGCTTTCTATCTTCAAAAACACGAAAGTTGGGTCATTTTCGATCATTCAGTTATATGGCAGCTATAAGATATAGTTGACCGATCCTTATGAAATTTGGCATGCCGTAATGTTTTGCTAAAAATAGCTCTTATGTTAAATTTGAACTCTCTAACTCTAAAAACATTAAAGTTATACCATTTCCGATTCTATATGATCGGTTCTATAATTTTGGCGCTGCCAGATGCCGCGGGAGCAGTTTTACTATCAATCGTAACGCCAAAACTCAATCGTAATCCGCCTAACTCCGTCATCTGCTCATTCGTTGCGATGAACAAGGGCCAGTCCTCCGACCTACCGAAAAACTTCACCAACTCAGCCGCGCTAGTCTTTCTCGCTGTTCGTAAGATGGTCTGCCCGCAGGTTTACTAACCTTAGCAGCTGAGCTGTCCTCTCCAGTGGTAGAAAAAAGCCATGGGGCCCAGCGTGGACTCTCTACCGTTTCCTTCCACACGGGAAACTTCATTTATTGTATCCGTACAAGCATACTGGGACCGTGTACTCCAGGCATCTTCTCTGCGAGTCCATTCTGCGATAGCCACTCCCTTGGGAGCTGCAACAAATTATCTTCTTCCAACAACCTTAGCTCCAGGTCCTGCGCTTCCTTTGAGGCCTCGATGACGTCATCCGTTCCTATTCTCTTCTGGCCGCGACCTTAATAACTCTGGTAGTCCCCAGCCGTCAGGTTGGTCAGCTTTTCTGTCCTGATCAACACCGAGTTCTGTGTTTGGACAGTTACGTCACATTCTGCACAGATCCATCTAGCCGCGCTAGTCTTTCTCGCTGTTCGTAAGATGGTCTGCCCGCAGGTTCACTAACCTTAGCAGCTGAGCTGGCCTCTCCAGTGGTAGAAAAAAGCCATGGGGCCCAGCGTGGACTCTCTACCGTTTCCTTCCACACGGGAAACTTCATTTATTGTATCCGTACAAGCATACTGGGACCGTGTACTCCAGGCATCTTCTCTGCGAGTCCATTTTCGCTGTTCGTAAGATGGTCTGCCCGCAGGTTTACTAACCTTAGCAGCTGAGCTGTCCTCTCCAGTGGTAGAAAAAAGCCATGGGGCTCAGCGTGGACTCTCTACCGTTTCCTTCCACACGGGAAACTTCATTTATTGTATCCGTACAAGCATACTGGGACCGTGTACTCCAGGCATCTTCTCTGCGAGTCCATTCTGCGATAGCCACTCCCTTGGGAGCTGCAACAAATTATCTTCTTCCAACAACCTTAGCTCCAGGTCCTGCGCTTCCTTTGAGGCCTCGATGACGTCATCCGTTCCTATTCTCTTCTGGCCGCGACCTTAATAACTCTGGTAGTCCCCAGCCGTCAGGTTGGTCAGCTTTTCTGTCCTGATCAACACCGAGTTCTGTGTTTGGACAGTTACGTCACATTCTGCACAGATCCATCTACGCCGCTATCCGCTAGAGCATGCAGTGTTCATGGTCAAGCTGTCGGAGCCGATACACCCAATCGTAACGTGCCCGTCCTCCACATCACAAAGAAAGCATGTCGCCATCATTCTGGCGTCTCCACCGGATTCAGTAGGCATCTCCAATAATACACTATAAAAAAATTTAAAGAAATTTTGTAGTTTTTCGAAGTTTGTATCGCCGTCCCAGTCAAGACGCCCGTGTAAATGCTGTTAATCATTTCTTTGTTTTGTTTGCTCATTACAGACATAAGGCGGTAAAGGCAAGGGCAGTAAGGGCCAACAGTGGGTACAGTCGATGAGCACTATTAAACCTTCAAATTCCTAGAAAATTAAGAATCGTACAAAACGTAATCTAATTTTTATACCCTTGCAGAGGGTATTATAATTTTGTCCAAAAGTGTGCAACGCAGTGAAGGAGACATCTCCGACCCTATAAAGTATATATATTCTTGATCAGGATCACCTCCTGAGTTGATATGAGCATGTCCGTCTGTCCGTCCGTCTGTCTGTTTCTACGCGAACTAGTCTCTCAGTTTTAAAGCTATCGTCTTGAAACTTTGCACACACCCTTTTTTCCTTTGCACGCAGTATATAAGTCAGAACGGCCCGGATCGGCCGACTATGTCCTATAGCTGCCATATAACTGATTGATCAGTTATTAAATCAGCAGGTTAATATGTGCCGAAGCTTTCTTTCAACTTTGACACTCGACGGAAGCGGATAAAAAGTGAGATGATAAAATAACAAGAAAGAAAAGCTAACTTCGGGCGGAGCCGAAGTTGACATACCCTTGCAGTTAACACCGGATATATATCGCAAACATCGGATACAGTTGGCCGAACCTTATGATTAGATCATAATGAAACCAATTAAATTAAATAAAAAATCTAAAAAAAGTCTCAAGCTTCTATCTTCAAATATACGAAAGTTGATATATCTACCAAATACTATTTCGAATCGTTCAGTTATATGGCAGCTATAGGATATAGTCGGCCGATCCTAATGAAATTTGGTAGGTTGGATCAACTCACCAAAAATATAATCTGTACTAAGTTCCAGCTTTCTATCTTCAAAAACACGAAAGTTGGGTCATTTTCGATCATTCAGTTATATGGCAGCTATAAGATATAGTTGACCGATCCTTATGAAATTTGGCATGCCGTAATGTTTTGCTAAAAATAGCTCTTATGTTAAATTTGAACTCTCTAACTCTAAAAACATTAAAGTTATACCATTTCCGATTCTATATGATCGGTTCTATAATTTTGGCGCTGCCAGATGCCGCGGGAGCAGTTTTACTATCAATCGTAACGCCAAAACACTCTCGATAGATAGGACTGCCAGCTTAGTTGCGAGCCGCGGTGCTTCTCAAATCTCACTTCGTTCACCGGATGACCGGGATCATATACATACACGATATCCCCTTCTGCAAGAGGTTTACTCTTCTCGCACCATGATTCGGAGTCAGTGACTCTTCGTTTTCGTCTTCCACTGGAATGTAGGTTAGGGATCGCGAGTTGCAATCGGATCCATCTCCGTGAAAATTGGTGCCGTAGACGCTCCAAAGTTCCACTGGGCACACTCGTAGGGCCATAAAGCTACGCACTTCTAGAGTCAGATACAAAAGGCAGTGGGTCATGAATACGCTCCTTAAGATGTTATGCCCTTGTAGAGAGTCAGGTGAATATCACGCCATAGCCTTTCTCTGACCCGAACCATCAGAGACCCAAAGTAGTCAACATCCCTGAAGCTAAAGGGTCTATGAAAGGCATAACTTCCGTAACTCTCGTATACGGAAGTTACGTTGCTTGTCAGTTTTTGCATCGTTGGCAGGAGCGTCTTATCCGAGCAAGGGTGAACCTCAGCTTTTTTATCCAAAATTTTTTTCAAAACTCGGTGTCTACCGCCTCGTTGTTAGCGTGCATAAATCCTCGGTAAAAATCCTTTATGTTAAGCTGGGTAATGAAACTGCCGCAGGGGAGTACGACGCGGTTTATCATCTTATCACGTTCATCCAGCTTCAATACTCCATCTGAATCCATATTCTATCCAAGCTTGTATAGAAGATTATTCTTTTTTAATGGTTTTCCTTTTAATATTAGTGGAATATTCGTTTGGTAATAGTCTACTTGAGCGTACGACCACAATGACTCTCCGCAACCCGGGCGTCCTCTTATGAGGGCTGATTTGTAATGTCTGGAGTTTTTAAGAGTCGCTCGTCCTAAAGTCTGTGAATCCGTCTCATACGTCGATGAATTACGCCTTCAATTCCAATCCTGATTCGGTTCCAATCCAACCAACGACTTTCTCGGTTCAAATCAGGTCCTTTATTCCACTTAGTGGCGTCATTGGCCACGTTCTCGGAGGAAGGTACCCAGCGCCAGTCTTGACTCTCTTGTAACGTCTAAAATCTCGCTTACTCGATGCTACAAACAGTTTGTACTTTTTCTGGTCTGTTCACAGCCAGCTCAAGACGGTTCTCAAGTCGGTCCAGAATGTCCGTGTGCTCAGCTTTGTGTCGAGTGAGAGCTCCAGAGTCGGAGCTAACCTAGCTCCAAGCACTTCTCCCATGAGACTGCAGTAGACTGCAATGGATATCTGTACCGCTTTAAAATCTTATATAACTTGCGGCGGCAAATCCATTCTAACTTGCGTTCTGAATCCTGAGAGTCGAAGAAAGCGGAAGTGCCTCTTCCAAATACGGCTGAAATTAGAAAAGGAGTGGTTAAAGGGTGACCGGCCAGTTGGGGACGGATTCACCTTCCGTGTGAACTCAAATACCTCCTGGATAGGACACTAGAACGCCTCTTTCTCCTGGTCCGAAGCAGCCAAACAAACGTAGCTGCCCCACTAGAGTTGCGGAGGTCACGGGATCGGATCGTCAATCAGCTGGCGGTCAGCGTTGGGAAACGCATTGACAGAGTCTTGCCGGTAGAGGGCGCTAGCTCAGGGCCGACGCCACCAGGGGTGCTAGGTGGCGCCAGCTATTCCAAGGCGAAGTAGGAGAGTAGCATACCTTTAAGGGCTGCTTTAACCAGCCTACTGCGGAAGGGGCTTAAAAACACTGAACTGGCACGAGGGGATGAAGGTCTTGGAGCTGACCAACTGTCAACCTCTCCGCTACTGCGGTTCACCCATAAAAGGAGCTCTGGCGACATACAGGAGAGTGAGCTATGCCTAAATGAAGACTGGTTCCTTCGATGGATAATGAAAATTAGCTCCCTAAAATCTGTCTTTTTACTGTCCAAATGCTACATTTAACGGCTCACCAATTACACAAAGTACATGTGCCAACTATCTAAGCTTGCATCTCGACCGCAGACCAACATGGAAAACCCTCATTAAGCAAAATGTCAGCCACTGAGAATTAAAACACTAAAAATGTCCTGGTAGAAAAGTCGAAAACCAGAAATCACCTTGGAAACCAAAATTTGACACTACAAATCCATACTGAAGCCTTGGACTTATGCTAAACAGCTCTGGGAAACCGCAATTGAAATATTGAGATACTTCAGCATTACCAATCAAAAACTTTGCGACTAATTGTCAATGCTCCTTATTACGTATCTAATGCAAATATTCACAAAGATAAGTAAGCCTTAAATCTAGTAGACAATAGTTTAACAGTAAGAGGACTAAAAAGATACCACATACTCGATCTCCCCGATGTAAATGCAACCAACTGAAAAGATGTTAAATTTAATATCTCGGTTCATTGGAAAATTGATATTTCTGCCAATTTAATATTAATCATAAAATTTACTTATTGTTTCAACAGACAGATTAGATATAAAAGAAGATTAAAAAAAAAAAATTTCGTCTGCTTTCCTCGAGTGTCAAGGCTGACTTAACTTAATAGACTGACTTAACAGATATTCAACACCCGCTTGAAGTATCGGTTCTGTAACTTCGGTGCTGGCACATGCCGCAGGAGCAGTCCCAACAGTAACATTTATTTTTTTTTTTTTTTTAACGTTTTGAAGGTTAAATTTTATTCTTAAGATTAGCGCACTACTACCAAATTGACAGCTTAATCTAATCGTTTTTTACAAATTTTTTAAAAATACTTAGTCTAAGCGTTACTTAGGGCAAGAGGTGATTTAATGGTTTTTTTATTTTAACTTATTTTTTTTATTTATGATTATGTTGAGAGTGACGAAATTGGCTAGGTCAAGATCCGGTTTGGTAGGTCTTGAGAGTGGTGTCTTTTTAGTCTTCTCTTGACTCGATTAATTGGATCAGCGCTCCTGATAGCAGCGGTACCAAGTTTTTTAGCTAGGCTGTTGGGGTGCTCATTTAGACGTTCCATGTATTTCCGAGCAAGTTCCTGGAGCTTGTCTCCGATTTTAGGCACGTTGAGATCTCGTTCGATGTCTCTGGTTCGCATAAACCACGGAGCTCCAGAGATCCTTCGAAGAGTTTTCGCTTGCAAAACCCGGATTTTGTTTAGGTTGGTTTTTGCAGCGATGCCATAAACCTGGAGTCCGTAGAAAAGACTTGGCGCTAGTATAGACTTGTAAATCTGCACTTTACATCCAAGCGCGAGCTTATTGCGTGGTGTGAGGAGTCAGGACATCCGAGCCACTTTAGTCCTGAAAGAGTTTTGGATACAGGTAATGTGCCTGCCAAAAGTGAGTTTTTTGTCCAAGGTGACACCGAGGTACTTGTATGCAGGAAGGGCTCTGATTGGGTTATCGTTGAGGTTAACTCCTGGGCAGGTACTTCGGCAATTGGTAAAAGTTACATTGGCACATTTGTCTGCGTTTACACGAATGTTCCAGTTCGTGGCCCATTGGTGAAATGCGTCCAGATACTCCTGCAATGCAAAAGTGGCTGCCAAGATACTACTGCTTTTGGTCAGGACGGCCGTGTCATCAGCGTAGGTCGCAATTAGCACGTCTTGTTCGTTCACTTCAGTGATTGGAGTTTTTGTAGGCATATCTGAAGCATAGATAGAGTATAGAGTAGGGCCGAGGACGCTACCTTGGGGAACACCATCGGTTTGGTGGACGACTTGTATCCATCAGCAGATACGTGGAATGTGCGTTCTTCCAGGAAGCTTTTCACGAGCTGGAACAGCTGTGGCGTAAGAAGACTTTTGGCTTTATACAGGAGCCCAGGGTGCCATACTCTGTCAAAAGCCTGGTGAATGTCAAGGAAGGCAGCTACTGCATACTCCTTCTTCTCAAAGGCTTCTAAGGCAAAGTTAACAACGCTGTGCAATTGCTCAGGAGTTCCATGTTGAAGGCGAAAGCCGAACTGGAATTCCGGGATCGCACTGGTGACATTCTCCAGAGTAAGTAGCCTGTTCAGGATCAGCCTTTCCATGATTTTTCCCAGGGATGGTAAAAGACTAATGGGCCTGTATGAGTCCACGTCAGTTGGCGATTTTCCTGGTTTTGGGATCATATGTATGTTTGCCGATTTCCAAGCTTTCGGAAAGTATCCAACAGTTAGTATGCTGTTGAACAACGTCACCAGGAATTGCAAGGCTTGATCCGGTAAAAGTCGGATCGTCCTGTTGTCCAAAAGGTCTTCACCAGGAGTTTTCTTTGGCGAGAGTTTACCTACAAGGTCTTTCACTTCTGTCAGTGAGACAGGGTTAGCAGGCAGACTCATTTGAAATAGAGATTCTAGAAACTCTTCAACTTGTCGACGTATACTGTCAGGCGAGTATTCGTAAGGCTTGAAGCGTTGCTCAAGGTTGTTAGCAAACACTTCAGCTTTCTCTAGGCTCGTACGGCACCAGCCACCTGAGGGATTTCTTATGGCTGATTTTGGGGTGGGCTGAGCCTTATACCGTTTTGTGATACGCCACAGCGAGTAGTTAGAACTAGCATCTGTGTCTAGGTTTTCCAAAAATCTGTCTATGGATGCTTGTTTTCTTCTGGCGAGCGCCTTACTTAGACAGTTAGCCAGCCGATTATATATCTGATGGATTCGGTCGTCTCCCGTTCTTGAATATTCTCTTCTTACTCTTCGCTTTAGATTGAGGAGCGCACCAATTCTGGGCGGTAGCTGGGGATGTATAGATGTATCTGTATGTTGATGGTTGCTGGGTGCAGCTATCTCAGCAGCCTGGTTTATCATGCGCATGAAAAGGCTGATGGCATTGTCAATGTCAGAAGGTTCCTGGATTTCTATGCTAACCTCGCTCAGCTGTTCTAGGTGGACTTTGAAAGCGTTTAAATTGGCACCTCTGGCAAGGAGTCGCGAGCGCTGTGGTTTTCTCTCGGGTGTTGCGTGCAGTGTGGCCATTATAGGAGTGTGATCCGAGGATAGTTCATGGATTGTTCTTACTTGTAGCCTGTCTATAGCGTATCCATTGATAATGAAAAAATCAAGCGCTGTCGGTGTTAGTAGGGGGTTATATGAGTAAAAAGTGGGTTCACCCGTGGAAAGTACTTGGTAATGCCCGTTCGCAATGACTTCTTGTAACAGCTTACCCCTTCTACAGGCTCGTGAGTTTCCCCACCATGCATGTTTGGCGTTATAATTACCGCCGGCAATGAACTTACTTCCAAATTCGGCCAGCAAGGATTCGAATTCTGATTGAACCCATGTTTCTGATGGAGGTAGATATATTGCCACTAATCTGACATTCCCTTCCGAAGTCTGTAATTGGACGCTCGCTATCTGTCTGTCGTTGCTAGAGACGGAGGGCAGGGGTATGTGACTTAGGGAATCCTTAATAATAACTGCAGAGCCACCTCTGCTGTTGCCACTGGGGTGGTAAGCATGGTATATGAGATAGCCTGGCAAGTAGATGTGCTGACCGGCGCGCATGTGTGTTTCTGTGGCAAGCATTATGTCTATGTTATGAGCGCTGAGGAATAATCGAAGCTCTTCAGATACTCTGACTAGTCCACGAGCGTTCCACAATCCGATGTTTAGTGATGGTTGAATCATTTCGGCAATCGCGCAATAAGAGCCTGGACTAGCTCTCTGAAAGCCTTGTTGGACTCTGCATTTTCCTGCATCAGCTTAAACAGAGTGTCCAGTTTGGAATTGATGTCGCGGATGGCAATATCTATCGCTGTGAATTTATGGCTGAGCCTAGGGTCAGAAGGAGAGCTTGCGTCAGTCTGCAGAGTTGAGCCAGTCCTTGCTGGACTCTCTTTGGGTCGAGCTATATCAGCATACGATATATTCGTTCTTAAGGCTTCAGCTGATATGAATCCACGCGAAGCGCATGCTGGATGATTGGTTGTCGGGAGTCTAGGCCTCGGCTTTTGTTTTTTATTTTTTTCTATTCTGACTGGGCAGCTTGAATCTGTCGTGGCGTGGTTACCACCACAGTTTACGCACAAGTATGTGTCGCTCACACAGAGTAAGGAACCAGTAGCGTGAGGCCCACTACATTTACCACAAACTGGGTCCAGGACACAGTAGTTTTTCGAGTGCCCAAAAAGTTGACACCTTTGACATTGAAGCAATTCCTTTCTGCGGGAAGCACGCTCGACAGTGACTCTATATCTCCCAAGATTTGTTATTTTTAGGGAATCTGCTACGTTTGCACCCTGCTTTAGGTTGACATAAAACCAGTTTTGCCTAGTTTTAAAATTTATTGTGGATTCATTATCATTTTCGTTAACCTCTATGTTCTTCCAATCTGTCTTTTTGGGGCAGTATATGTTAAGGACCTCAAAGCCGTTGTCAGTAAATCCCTGTTCAATCTGTGATTTCGGAACATTTGAATGGATTCCTTTGAGAACTACTCTGAAGGCCTTGTCTTGTTTTAGCTGATGGTGCCAAAATTGGCAGTTAAGCGATGTCAGTGTTTTTACAGCTACCCTAAAAGCGTCAGAGTTGGCTGTATATATTCTAGAAACCCCAAATTTGGAAGTGCGAATGTTGTAGTTAGTGGAGCCAATGCTATGATCAAGAGACTTTTCCAATAAGACCGGATCGCTTACGTTCGGTACACAAATAGCAGGTATCTTGTTGGATTTCGCGGAATGATCGACACCACCAGGTGGAATTGTATCCCCACTGATAGAGTCAACATCCTCCAGGTCCTGTTCCATTTTTTCTGCTTCAGCAGCCAGAATTGTGAATCGATTGTTACCCAATGCGTTTGCGGAGGAAGAATCGGCCGGCTTGTTGATCGCCATTGTGGTCTGCAACTTAGTTTTGCGGATCGGGGGCGGAGTGCAGACAGGTAAAGAGGGCTGAGCCACGTCTTTTCGTTTTCGGCTGACTTTTCGTCCAGGAGCTTGGAACAGACATTTACTTGGTTTATTCGCTAACAGAGTTGATACATTTGTCAGCGGAGACGTAGTTGAGCATATGCTGCTGGCCGCAGTCGCAGCCACGGTGTAAGTAGAGGTATTGCCCAAGGTTGTTTTGGTATTTGTAATGGTGCAGATAACACTAGTAGTAGAGTTACTGCTGATTGTCACCATGGAGCTGGTGATTGCTGTTTGATCAGGCATACCTGCAAGGTAGGCGGATTGATCCGAATGGCGGGCGCGGATTTGGGATCTTATATCTCCAGGGTCTGCACCAGCTATTTGTCTCATCTTCTCAAATTTATCGCTCCTATTGCTAGGCTGCGAGCGAGCAGATGACTCTTCCATTATATCACTTGTCTTTATACTTATGACGTATAAAGGAAATGATATTCATAGTTCGATCAAAGTCTGCAGAATAAGTTGTAAACAACCTCCCGCTTACGCAACGCGCAGAGCGAGGGGTATAGACACCACGCTTTAAGTCTCGCTTATCGCTGTTGGATTTCTCGACAATAGCAGCCACCGCTTTGCAGTGGTCGAAAATAGACTTCGTGTGCAAGGTGTACACACGAGCGGTAACGGATTGAAAGAGGTAATTATCGAACACACGTCTTTACTCCACGAATGCCGGGGGGGAACTGGGGTAACATTTATACAGTTGGTATAACGATAACGAGAAAAAAAAATTATATGATAGGTTAGGTTAGGTTGAGGCGGCGATGTGGGGCCAGTCACTGGCCTTCCCATCCACTTGAGTCACAGGGGATCCTTGTGATACCGCACAGGCAAGAGGTCTCTCAAGGGCACCGCCCCCCTACAATCTATTAATGATAGGTAATGTAAGGCGATTCGCGGTTCTATTCAGCTTTCCGGATGAAGGCAAAGAGCACCGCTAGTCTAGCCGCGTGCGTTCCTATTAACCAATGCCTCGTGATGGCCTTGACCGCTGGACAGCAGACCTGCCTATTGAGGGCGATAAGCATCATTGATCTTTTCCTAGAACGGATGGGCCATATCATGCGTAAGTTCCTGCAGTCCTGAAATTCCTCAATTTTCGCAGTGCTACCAGGTCGAAGTGATCCCTGCATTTCAGCCTACACGTTGCTAAGGGAATGCCTACTAGTTCTTTCTCTGGGAGGAGAAGGTTGATAGTACCTGCCCTTGCTATTTCATCAGCAGCGCGATTTCCCTCGTGGCCCCTATGTCCGGTCACCCATATGAGGAGTTGGATGAGAATCCGTCAAGAGCTATGAGTGCCGCTTGAATATCTGAGAAGATTTAAATGGTTTCTTGATTGCCGGTAAGTGCTGGAGATCTAAGTGCTTCCCCGATAGCTAATACTTCTGTTTCGAACATACTACAGTGGTCGGGGATGAAGGATTCATTTTGACACATCCACTCGCTTCCTCCCTCGATGCAATGAAGACATTATATTTTAAGGTAGGATGATCGACAGGTATACAGTAGTCTGTAGCCCCCGTAGGCGTGAAATGGTGTAGGTCCAATTTGGTGTGTCGATAGTTAGTCCTTTTCCATAGACCAGCCTCGCGTAGCCTCATTGCTGATAGCGTAGCTTTCTTGACCCCCACTATCTCTACAGGTAATACGTCGAGTATGAAGTCTAGGGCGTCTATTGCTGTGGTTCGGAGACTGCCTGTAATACAGACCTCCGACATCCTTTCCGTTTTCCTAATCCTCTCTCTACATATGGAGTTTTGTAGGGCAGTCCACCAGACCACTATCCCGTAGAAGAGGATGGGTCTAATGACCGCTGAATATACCCATATTACTAGTTTGTGAGACATACACCATTTGAGTCCAATGGCAGGTATAGACAGCGGTAGTCGCATTGTTTCCTACACCTCCTTGCGGAGTGCCTTTTCTGACGTGTCTTTGATTAGACTCTCCTCCTAAATTCGCCTCAACAGTTCTGTTTACCAGGATCTGCTTTATTAGGCGCACGGATTGATCGTCTACCCAGATTCTCGTCAGCGCATTGATTTTCGAACATGGCAGGATGTGGTTGAACGCACCTTCTATGTCTAGAAAAGCAATAAATACGTATTCCTTATCAAGTGCCTAAGTGCCTTTTTCTAATAATTTAGGGGAGCAGTGCGATGTTTTTCCCGCATTGGGTATGAAGACAACCAAGTTGCTGGCACGAATTTCCTAGCCCATGACCACAAATTGGATTCGGCTTCGATTAATTGTGCCGGGAAAATTCCATCAGGGCCTGGAGATTAGAAGCTCGAGTTGGCTTAGGAGGGAGGCATTCCCCCTGGCTCTGCATCTCCTGGGTTGTTTCTTTCTAAGAACACCCCGAGAAATGTGCATTTGTGAGAGCCACTAGGGATTTTCTTCTGGACGTGATCCAGCTTCCATCCGAGGTTTTAACGTATCCAACATTAGGTGCAGTTGTTGCGAGGACCTTCCTAAATTGGGAGGCCTTAAATATCTCTTGAATGTTTGTGGGGAACTTGGTCCAGGCATTCCTCTTTTCCATACGCAGTTCTTCGTTGTACTGCTTGAGATACTGCTTCATACGCCTCCCACGCTACTTCTATGTTTGCCTTAATACCAAAATTAAAGGCTTAACGGGCCTAGGTCTTAAAGGGCGAAAGTGTTTGCGACCACCATGATGGTTTCTTTGACTTGCTACTGCCCGATCTGCTTGTGGGGCAGGCCTTATTAAATGGCCTTTTAAATATTATCGACGGCATAAGCCGTCGTAAGCGTACCCACCATGTCGTCCAGGTCTACCATGTTGTTAACGTCCCTTGTTGGAGGTTTCTCCAAGGATCTGTCTAGTTTTTTCTTGTATAGCTCCCAGTTCGCTTTTTTACGATTGGAAATTGACCACTAATTCTATGTACCAATGGTCCAAGATGACAATGGCTTATCTGGCAGCGGGTGGCTAGGGGGTCAGAGAAGAGAGTAATGTCAAGTACTTCCCATCTGTTCTTGACTATAAAAGTGGGTTCTGTGCCCCAGAAAATTTGAGCTTAGAACAAAATCGAATATTGATTCACCCCTTTCGTTTGTGTCGGGGCGTCCCCACTGATGATGATAGACGATGGCCTCGCAACCTATGATCAGGTCGATCTTTTGCTTTTCGCTGTCTTCCACCAGCTGTTTGAGTAGCGGGTGCAGAGGGAGGGCCTCGATCTTTTGCTTCCCGCTGTCTTCCACCAGCTGTTTAGTAGCGGGTGCGGGTGGAGGGCGTTTGGATTTTCACGATTCTTTAAGGATCTTTACATTCTCTTCGGTTGGAGCTAGGTCAACCTGGCTCCGCAATCCTACCGCCTCCTCCACCTTAACGATTCTCCAGTCCGCCGTGGAAAGCGTCGTGCTGCACATCCTCGGCATCGCCAGGATGGTGTTAGGGTCAGTCGGCTCTGTCTCTTTGCACTCTGCGCGATCTCCATGGCAGGATCTGTGCCAGCTTGGTTTTTCGGCTCCAGCCTGACACCCGCCTTTGCCGGTTGGAAGTCGGGCAGGATCTTCTTTGCCTGCCTTATGATCTCGGCCTGGTCAGGGTTGGCATCTACCAATGTGTCCACCCTCATGAAAATGAAGGCTGCTCTTCTCCTGTCTTTAAAGGAGCCTTTCCGCTGCATCGAGTGAAACGCTACAGGAACAGGGTTCACCTTAGGGGCCACGCCGGTTGGTTTAGAGGTTGACTGGGGTCTTCCTCTCCACACCGTTCGGTGGTCCCATGGCTAGCCCCGCTTTAAAAGAAGATGCCTTGGCACCCTCCTCCGCACCGGCACGTCTCCCCTCTGGATTTTGCCCCTCTGTAGGAAGCTTCTCCATCCCAGCAACTCCTTGGCTTTTGAGGGCCTTGGAATTTGACGGGTCCCCATTTCCGGACTTTATTAGGGAATTCAGTTCTCCACTGTGTTTTTTTGTTTGATTCAAATTGTTGATATTTGGACCCACGAGTAGGCGGGAAGGGGTTTGTCCGTCATGAAATAGGCCGCTTGTCATACTAAGCCTGGTTAAAACTGGGAGTTCGGCCGGTCCCCCAGAGTCCGCATATTAGCCTTCGGAACCCCCTTCCCCCTTGGATTGGGGTGATTTAAGGAAGGAGTGTTATCTCCCCACTATATATAACTATATAACAATACCTAAAAATTAGTAGGCGTTTTCAGTGATGCCAACTGAAATATACCCTGTTCCTATCTCAGTATATTGATTTTGATTGATTTGTAAGCATATATTTTTAAAAAAATCTACTGCTACCACTTGATTGTCATCTTTAAATAAAATAAATGCTTAAATATTGAAATACGTATTATAAAAAATAATAAAATTTCTTTGTTTGGTGCTGGCTTTGAAACGAAACCGCACACACACATGCACCAGAACGTAAGAAAAAGAGTAAGCTAACTTGGGCTTCAAGGGCCTGTCGCAAGAAATGTGTCGGGTCAAGCAGCAAGCAACTAATTTAAACACAACAATTAATTAGTAACTGATGTTTTGCTGGTCGCAAGCCGACTCTCTTTCGGCCGCTCGGCTTTGCTACTTCGGCGTTTATAGTTAGCGAGCATCCGCTCAGCCTATTCTGCAAGGTTGGCGCCACTCTCGTTCGTCTTCTTACTGCGCTCGCATCCTAAATTGGATTTCAAATATTGTTCATAAATCCTAATTTCATATGTGGCCTGAATGAAGTTTATAACGTTGAAATTAATTAAATTCTGATTTTTTATTTACGGCATCGAAAACTCTCGCTGACCAAACATTGGTGACCCCGACGTGATATAGTTAATATAATTAACAATTTAAAAAACTATTGACCCGCGAAAAAAAACATTTAAAAACATATATACATACGATCCACTTGCAAGTGCATTGGCCCGCGCATAACGCCTTCATACATATATATGTTCCACAACGCTACTTGCGGTTCTGAGCGCACAGTGGGACAGATCGTATTCGCCGCGAGAAAATATGTTTGAGCGATAAATTATGGCGGAGTTTCTGGAGCAGCGATGCAGGACGTTGGAGGTTTTGGATGTGACCACTGGCCACAACTATGGAGCTCATCCCTGGCTGCGATGGAGTACTTCGAGCGGGACGGATTATGCACTGCCTTTCCCCTTACGGATGGAGTTGGAGGACAGGCCCCAACGGCGGGGGGAATGTCGGGTCAAGCAGCAGCACGGCATTAAATGTTTATGTTTAAATAATGTTTATGTAATGTTTAGTGTAATTATGTTTATTTATTAGGCTTAAGTTTGTACAAAGGCTTTGTTGATCGCAAGCCGACTATTTCTCGGCCGCTCGACTCAACAAGCTTTCCATAGAGAGTTTTAGCTCGCAGTGACCAGTCGGGCCGCCCTCTCCATTATTCGAGAGCTTTAGCTTCGCAGTGACCAGTCGGGCCGCCCTCTCTGTACTTTACTTAAGTCTCTGCATGCACCATAGCTGGTCTATCTGCGGATCATCCAGCTTGATCTGCATGCAGAAATAAACATTTATAACGTTCAATTTAAATACAAAATCGTCTTTTATTTACGGCATTGAAAACGCTCAATGACCAAACAAAATGCTTGAGTCCATTTTCTTTGTATGAAATGAGTAGTCTATTACTATGTTTATGCGATGGAGTTCTTGAAATTGGGATATAAAAATAACCGCTGTTTATTTGATTTTAGTAGAGATGCCAGCCGTGTAAAATTAGGTATTTTAGTATAGTCAGACTTTCACAAAAAGTAAACAAACCACGCAAAGCGATGGATAAAGTTAAACTCCTCATTTAAAATCGGAACAAAAGAACCGGAAAATAAATTATTAATAATACTTTTGTGGATAATAATGCATTTATTTTGCATTTAATTAATAATGTTAACCACGGCTTTGCTACCTGATTTTTATAGGGTTATGTTTTTTACGCATCACTGATTCATGCTTTGAGGCTGAAATCGTAGTCAACTTTCGTATGTTGCCGAATTCACGAAATGGTTTTCATGCACAAAATAATCAGCTGAAATCTTGAAATGAAAGAGTGAATTCGGCACCACATAAACACAGTATGTAAAGTAAACAAAAATGTAAAGTAAGCAAAATTGAGTGCATGTTCACGACTCATGTGCATGTTTTGAATAGAAAAAGTGAATAACAGGGCTTTAGTGGACGTATTGATGTGCATCACGGGTGGAGTTCCTGCAGCCATTTAGGTCAAATTCAGGTCAGGTGAAAGACTCGCAGCAATTGGATAAAGTGATGATTGATAAACTGGCATAAATTCCAAATCTATACGTTGCCGTCTGCACCTTCGACCAGACCCCAAGCTTGGGTATGATCCTCGCGATAATCCTACAGCAGTAGTATCATTAAGGCAAAACATTTGAATCAACTTGTTACTTTCAGGCTCCTGACCGGAGCCCCGATTTCTTTACAATTTCTTTATTTCTCGTCCTAATGTTCACATACGGGCACGCCCGCAGACCGATGTAAAGTAGTCTAAACTTCTCACTGTTTGGTCATTGAGAGTTTTCAATGCCGGGAAATGAAAGACGAATTTAATTACAGTACGTTATATTTTATTTATGCTGCAGGCAGATGAAACTGGGATCAACCATTGTGAACATCCAGTTTATGGTGCTAAGCAGTGACTAATAATATGAACAGAGAGTGCGGCTCAACTAGACACACGCGAAGCTAAAGCTCTCGATAGTGGAGAGGGCGGCCCGACATAGTGATTGCGAAGCTAAAGCTCTCTTAAAATAGGCCCGTTAAAGTCGAGCGGCCGAGAAAAAGTCGGCTTGCGGCCAACTAAGGCGATATATCCATACTTTAGCTTAATAAATAAACTATTACTAATTATTACACTAAACATTACATAAACATTATTTAAACATTTTTTAAACATAAACATTAAATGCCGTGCTGCTGCTTGACCCGACACTCACTTTATCTTTTTTTCAAGCTTTAACGATTACGATTATGCGGTTAGGATTTCAAATTTCATTTTAGTTTAAGCCCAACACTTTAGATCAGTGATCGGCACTCAAAACATTGATATGATTTTAACGCATTAGTATTTATAACGAAAAGCAGAAAGAAGGCTGTGAGAATTACGTTTTACACACGTCACATTTCTTTTCCTTTTCTTCTTCACTTAATGTTCTTCCACTGCCCATTTTGAATTTTGAATATTATAAACACTTTGGTTGAAAGAAACAAAGTTAAATAAATCGAATACTTGCGCACAAATCAAAGTAAAAAATTGAATGTCCTATTGTAGTAGCGCCAAAGTCGGGAGTGCCCTTTTAAGAATTCTCATATAAAGCGAAACCAACTTAATAACGGTTTTATTCCAAATCTTGGAATACATCACAGAGAGTAAAGAAGCCGTGCACAAAGAAATTATCCAAAACTACAGTTACATAATCAGAAATACCACGGTTAAATGCAATTTTTCAACAAAATTTCAAATTTTCCTTAACCTTTAGGCTTTGGACTTTGGTTCAGTGGAGACTAAAGGTTATAAAGCAGTAGAAATTATTCATGAAGGAGCTTGTCCGCTTAGCACTACTCGAGCCTGGTAGACTTATTTTTGCTCCGCAGCGGGAAGGTCGATTGGGACCATGCCTCGGATGACGAAAGCTGCGTCATTCGAGAAAGTGCGGAAGCCCGAGCAAACCCTTAGGGCGCCTTATCTATATGTGCTGTCCCTGAGTTGTGCCTCGTGTCCAGAGTTACTCTCAGGTACCTGATGGCCAGGTTGATGTAAACGCGTGTCCGCTTACATTAATCATGGCCGTCTGCACCCGCTTCCTGCTTGAGTTCAGTACAGCTTGCGTCTTGTGGTGGGCGAGGCTTAGCCCTGCTTGGTCGAGCCAATCGTTGACGCTTGCAATTGCAGGAATCCTTGACTTCCTGGATTGTCTTGGCGACAACCACAATTCAATGTCGTACAATGCCCCACGTACATGACGTTCCATAGGGCTGGGACTAAGAAGGAGCCATGAGCGGCACCGCAGGTGACCGCATGCTCTTGGATACCTATGGTCGTCTCGTATCTGTTAGTACGATCCCTAAGGTACGACCTTGTAACCTCCATTAGGCTAGTCGGCCCTCGGAGATTGTGCAGCGCCTCCACCATGACGTCCCACTTGGCTGTATTAACGGCGTTCTTGGAGCCTCCGGCATATGCAGCTCTATAGCGCTTAGCCGGCACGGTTTATGAGGCAGATTAAGTTAACGACAAATCTCACAATATACCAAATTAACAACAAAACCTAAAACAAAAAAGTTAAACAAGTCAGCTGTTTTCGTGTCTTCACAATCCGTTAAAAATCATTCCAACGTTAGAGTATGCAGGCACAAGCGTCTTGCAAAACAACAAAAACTTCAAAGCAATCGGCGTTTTAAGTGATTCCGACTGAAATATACCCTGGTTCCTACCTCAATATATTGATTTTGTATGATTCGTAAAAAAAGATATATATAAAACATTATACTGGTAACACCTAATTTTATTCCTAAATAAATGTATACTGATATATTATTATATACTAATATAATTTCTTTTGTCATTTCACCCAATAACGAATGCCTGAATTTCCTTAGGGTAGCCAATCCTGAAAAGTAAAAACAATACAAATTGTGGACGCTGGCTTCGAAACGAAGTCGCACGCACACATGCGCCCGTGCAAGTGAATGTGCTACACGCATACATACAAAGATCAATCGAAGCGTAGACCAACTTCTTCATGGTGCTCCTTTCAAAGACAGAAAATCAAAAAACATTCAATAAGAATAGGAGCGTATTGTGAATGAAAAATAAGCGAAAGAAAGAGAGTAAGATTCTCTGCAGGGGACTGTCGCCAGAAATTTTTGGGTCCATTTTCTTTGTATGAAATGAGTAGCCTTTATGCTGTATGGTTAGTGATTCTACACATGTAAACAAACAGCGACGCATTATTTTTTCCCATTTTCGTGTTTTTTCTCTACCCACAGAATAACAGAAAACAAGAACGGAAAGCTATATTCGGGCGGAAAGCTAAATTGCAAATATCGTATATAGTGGGCCGATCCTTAATATGGCATTTCCGATCAACCAGTTGGCAGCTATAGGATATAGTCGGCCGATCCCAGCCGTTCCGACTAACATACTGCGTGCAAAGGAAAAAAGGGTGTGCAAAGCTTCAAGTCGATAGCTTTAAATCTGAGAGACCAGTTCGCGAACATGCTCAAATCAACTCAGGAGGTAATCCTGATCAAGAATATATATATTTTATAGGGTCCGAGATGTCTCCTTCACTGCGTTGCACACTTTTGGACAAAATTATAATACCCTCTGCAAGGGTATAAAAATTGAAGTCAACAAAAAACAACTGCGAAGATAGTACATTGGATTGGTAACGGAAGATAGCATTCCTTTTAATGTTTTAAATTCGCTAAACATGAGGAATATTCTACCTAGACCCAATTTGTGAAGGTCATAAAACTGCGGATGGACAAATAATGAGGTCAAATGCATTAAACTGCAAAAATACTTTGAAAGTAGTATCAAATAATATAAGACATATTTATTTATTAACAATGATCTGTTATTCTAGAATCTAGATTATTATAACTAATAGTAATGATAAAATAAGTTAAAAGATATTCCATCATTTTGGATTTAATTACATCTAGGGATAGTTCAGGGGATAATAAATGGGACAATGAGTTATAATTTTTACAAGTAACGCGAAATGGATCGTGTTCAGCAAAATTAGACCTAGAAATAGGTAACCAGAGAACATTAATTTTTCAAGAAGTACTTGTGAGTCAACCTGTCCAAGATTAAGAACATGAAGTACCATAACCCCAGCGCAAGTACGGCGCTCTCTTAAAGGAGGTAGGTTTAAAAGTTTTAACCGGCAATGATACGACGGGAGGCAAGTGGCAGTATCCCAGCTTAAGCTTTTTAACGAAAATAGCAAAAACTGCTTTTGGATAGATTCAATCCTCCTTTGGTGAACAAAGTATTGCGGACTCAAAACGCTAGAAGATGTAACGAACATAGATGCCGCGGGAACCTTGCTATCGACGGTAACGGACGAGAGATGAGCTGCACGCGTTTGCCGGCCTAGATCTCGTCGGCTAGTGGGTGGGTTTCCTGCAAATCTCATCTCTCCCCGCAAGGTTCCTGATGTTCATCATAGCAATCGAATTTGTTCGAATGCGTGCCTGGCCTAACGAACGGCGTAGGCCTGACCGTGGTCCCTATTGAAGCTCCCCTCCGGGCTAATGTTTTGCCCACTACGGCATCCTGGAACGGCTGGGTGTACGCATGGCGGCTGCAAACCAGACTGGGACTACACTATTTACCACATTATAAAATTTTATTGATTAAATTCATAAAAATATTTCATCTAGAGTTCTACGCTAAATACTATTAAATTCAATTCAAAAATTCTCGTATATTCTAAAATGACGGCCTAAGGATTAAACTAAAACTAATTATCTCCATTCAAAAAATCTCTTAAAATCTACAATGTTTTCCTTAACCTAAAGAATGAACCAAATGTCTTAAACGCCTAATAGCAATCCAAGTAGAGATTAAAAAAATGAAGGAGGTAACCGGTGAGAGGCGGATGTTTCATATCGGTCTACGGCCGATTTCGCTGATAAATATCGGTAGGCGATCGACGATGGGGGCGGGGCTACAGGGCTCCAAGTTGGAGAGCGATGGCGGATTGCTTTCTCAGCCTGACCGGAGCTGCCGCGGTAGGGACACAGCGAGGGATCAAACCCGAATTCGGGAAGGGTCCAAGGTACGGACGCCGACGAACGGACCTTTTTCTAAGCCTACTTCACTCACCAATTATTTCCCACGTCGCGATGATGGAAGCGCTTCCAGCATGCCACCTGTAGGGGAGTTTTTTTCAAGATTTAAGGGTCGCCGAACGCTTCCCGTAACGATAAACAAAAAGGCTTTTACGAAATGTCGAGGAATACCGCACGTGAACGCCCGCCTTAGGACGACTCTTCCCTCATCGGGATATCACACATTCGTCTATCCTCTAAGCGGCCACATCCGGCAGCACTAGTCCCGCTATGTCGCCTTTCGCCCACGTTTTGGGCCCGCTTTCGCCCGGGTCAATGCCCTGATCGATAACGGTCGGTGTCAAGCGCGATCCTTGATGGGGGTTAAGGGGGTAACTAGCGCCGCTGCTCCTCTTGTTTCGCGCCTCCTTGTTACTCCTCCTATTGGCTGCCGCTAGAGCTCTTTCTCTTCTCGCCCTCTCTGGGGGCTCACGGAGACAGCTACTTAAAGTTTCACCGCTCGTGACGCACACCACCGTATTTGCTGGGCTCCTATACAAAATTCCATTAAAACCTCCGCTTGATCTTTCGAACTCAACACTCACCTTAACACTTTCAAAAAAACCCGCGCTCAGGGATTATTATTTGTCGGAGGGTCGAATGCCTCCTTTCCTCCCTCGTTGCAAACGTTACGCTTTTCCAATTGCTCAAAATGCCGGCTCAGAAATGAAAATTATCGCACTCTCTCTATCTTTTCCCCTCTTTCCTTTCTCCTTCGATCCTACCCGATCTTACCCGTTTGCAGGGCTGCCAACTCCTGCCGCTTCTACCACTATCGATAATGTCCTAAGCGTTGCCACCTAGCCCCTTTATCCGCCTGCCTCTGTTACAAAATGCCCCCTTCTCAAGAGCTGAATTAGGATCGTTATGGATCCTAATCAGATCACCCACAGAGGCAGGACTCACTGCCGCAAGTCCTTAGCATGGTACACTCCTATAAAACGTCCTTGCCTATCTTCTAACTCATAGGTGGCCTAACCGGTCCGTTTCCTTATCCTGGCTTTGACATACTTCGGTCCAAGCTTGGCGCTATACCCGGTTGCAAAGTTGCTCTGCTTAAAGTTTCTACGGAAGACCTCCTGCCCCTCCTGCGCTCGGGTGTCATACCGTCTCTTATTCCTTTCGCCTTGCATCTCCTTGTAAAGACCTGAGGTACCCGATTCTCACGCATCAAACCCTTGAACGCCACTCCTTTACATTGGGTCCCATTGTCCGACACAACAGTCTCCGGCACGCCAAACATATGAAAAAGCTCCTGCTTCATAAACCTGACCACCGTATCGGCCGACAGCTTCTTTACCGCCCTCAGAAAAACGAACTTGGTATGATGATCTAAAACAATGAATATGCCCACATTACCTGACCGCGACCTTGGATACGGTCCCAGAAAGTCTACGTAGATTTTCTGAAAGAATCTCTGAGATCCAGCTACTCTGCCCATCGTCGGTCTCGTAACATAGTTGGGTGCTTTCGTTTCCTTGCACACCTCACAATTCCGTACATAGTCTCTAACATCATCCACTAACTTCGGCCAATAATACATACGCCGAATCCTCTCCAGCGTTTTATTGAGACCCCCATGAGCTGCCATTGAACTATCATGCGCCTCCCTTAGGACCTCTGGAATGACTTCCTTAGGAAGCCACAACTTCCAAACAAACTGATCAACCAACCCTTCTTCCTGGGCCAATCTCGCTCTCCGGAAGACCTTACCCTCCATCACTTTCAAATCAGGCGTCATATCCTTATTGGCCTCCACCGTCTCCGCCAACGTCTTGTATTCAGCCGACTCGAAGTGCGGCGACTCGGAGTCAACGTCTATGCCCGAAACATCTATCCCTTCGTCTTCGCCTTCAAAAACCCTGGATAGCGCGTCTGGAACCGCGTGTAGCTTCCCTTTCCTATGCTCGAATTTAAACTTGTAACCTTGCAACTTGGCTGCCCACCGACCCAAACGCGACCTCAAATCGGGCTGGGACATAAGCCACTGCAGCGACGCGTGATCCGTAACTACGGTGAATCTATGCCCCTCGACATACGGTCTGAAACGATTGATGCAGATAGTCGCCGCCAGGCACTCTTGTTCTGTGACCGAATAGTTCTTCTGAGCCTTGCTCAACTTCCTTGAGACGAAGGCAATAGGATACTCGTCCCCTCGATCTCCCTCTGTCTTTTGAACGAGCACCCCTCCTATTCCGTAGCTACTTGCATCGCAATGGATGAAAAATGGCTGCGTAAAATCTGGGCTGTGCAACACTGGGGCTTGGCACATCGCTTCCTTCAACTTTGCGAACGCCTCAATTCCAGCCTGCGTCATTGTGAACCTGCACTTCGGTCTGACTAGATCCGTCAGTGGGGCAGCTATGTCCGCGTAGTTGCTGATAAACTTGCTGTACCACCCGGTCATGCCTAGAAAACTACGCAAAGCTCTCAGAGTCCGTGGAATTGGGTACTCCACCATCGCTGCTATCTTTTCCGGATCGGTCTTGATGACTCCCTCCCCGATCACGTGACCCAGGTACCTAACCGAACGTACGCAGAAGTGACTCTTCTCGACGTTTAACGTTAGCCCTGCCTGTTGGATATGCTCTGCTACCGTCGTAAGGACTGCCAAATGCGACTCGAAAGAATCTGATACTACTAGCAGATCGTCCAAATAGACGAAAACTTCGTTCCTCAATGAAGCCGGGATGACCTTGTCCATGAGTCGCGTCATCGTCTGCGATGCGTTCGACAATCCAAAAGGCATCACTGTGAACTGGTACAAAGGCTTGCCTGGTACGGTGAATGCCGTTTTGTTCCGTGACGCTGGATCTAAAGGAATCTGCCAATAGGCGTCCTTTAGATCCAAACTCGAGATGTAAACTGCTTTCGGAAGCCTGCTAAGAATTGCATCGATTTGCGGCAGCGGGTATGCATCTCCCTGCGTAAAACTATTCACTTTTCTGCAATCCAAACAGAGTCTGACCTTGCCTGGTTTCTGGACTAAGACAACTGGTGACGACCAAGCGCTCTCGGCCTCTTCGATTACTCCCAATTTCAGCATTCTGTCCACCTCCCCATACAGCAACTTCTCCACTGCTGGTGAGACGGGATAATGTCTCTGCTTCACTGCTTTAGCATCCCCCACGTCGATGCTGTGACTGATCAGCTGTGTTTTGCCCAATCCTAACTTGGCAAAAGACGGAAATTTCTCTACTACCGCCGTCAGGCTAGCTTGTTGTGCTGCCGTCAACTCGTGACTGACCGACACCTCACTGACTTGGAACTCCGTCGGCAGAAGCTCAAAACTGTTCCAAAAGTCGATGCCCAGATATAAGTCCTGACTCAGTGTGGGCACCAGGTATAGACTTTGCTTTTTGCATTGCCCCTTAAACTTTATTTCGGTTGTCACCTGGCCTAGCACTTGCTGTCGTTGTCCATCGGCTGTTCTCACGCACGATCCCTTTCGCTTGAACTCCGCTCCACTTTGGATAAACCTTTCTGCCAACCTACCTCCCAAGCAGCTAATCGCCGCTCCCGTATCTAGCAGCCCTAGGGCTTTTTCCCCTAACAAATAAACTTCCGCAAACGGTCGCTTATCCGCCTCCTTGTACCTTATTGCTTCAATCTCTTTCACCGCCTGCCAATATAGTTTTAATCTGTTTGTATTCCTAGATTTTTTCGACTTAGTATCTAATTTGTTAATTTCTACAACTTCATTTATGATTCTGTCTACTTCTAAATTCTTTAACGATGGTTTCTCTGGATCTTCTACTTGTCCTTGCTCTGCCCTATCTGAACACGCTGAGTCGGACGGTTTTGCGCATTCACCCGCCCGTTTTTTAAACAGTTTGCGCAAGACGGTTTGTAGGTATTAGGCGCTCCGCATCCGAAACAAAATACCTTACGTTTCCCCGCACAGTCGTGATACCTGTGCCCTTCTTTTCGGCAATTCCAACAAATGAGAGCCACTGCTTGGATGTCCGGATCTCCATCGTCCGAAAACTCACTTGCATCCTCCATTTCCATTCCTTCATTCAACTCCGCTACCGCCTTTCCGGCAGGATGGCTCCTATGATGTCCTCTGTCCTCGCGTCTGAACCCCTCAGCATTCGCCTTCTTCGTATAGCCGGGCTTGTAAAAGCTGCTCTCGTGCCTTACCTCCTCCAAGAACCTCTCGCGGCGCCTGCAGATTTCTCTCCATTGACTGATCGATCGAATTGACACATTTAGCAACTCGTGTCGTATCTCGGACCTCAAATTTCGCCTCACAACCTCTACTATCGTGGCCTCGCTAAGAGGCGTTTCCAACCCGTCCATCAATTGCTCTATTGCGTCATAGAAAGTGTCGAAATCTTCCTTTTCGCGCTGCTTTCTATCCCTCATGGCTTCGCGTATGTCTACGTCCGACCGACTATCGCGAAAGTGATTCCTAAGAGCATCACACAACTCGCCCCATCTCATGCCCCTATTCGCTTTGTGGAAGCGCCAATAGAAATCTCCGGCCTTGCCATCGAATAAGAGACTTGCATTCGCGCAGAGTGCTGCAAAATTGCTATCTAGCGTCTGGTGGGTCAGGGCCTCTACTCGATAGATGAAGTTGTCTATTGTCATGCCATCTGGACTCCCGCTCAACCTGATCTTCCAGTTGTTTAGTATGTGTCCAACCTTGTCTGGACGACATGCTGGCTGTCTTAATTCGTCTATGATGGTATGCCCCTGGTCTCGAAACCCTCCCTCGTTATCAAAGGGTTCGCTAGGCTGTTCATTTCGGGATGTTGTCCTCCCAGCTCTTCCTTCGGCTTCCCTCTCAGACTGATCTCTTTGCTGGAACAAGCTCTCCATCTGTGCTGACAATTGTTCTAGTAGTGTTGCCTGCATGGTACTACCTAGGGACTCTGCTTGAGAATCTACCTGGCTTGTACCACCCGGTGAATCGGCCCTACGAATCTGTTGGCTTGTGCCTGCTGCAGACATTTCGCTCGTCGTCTGAGGTTTTTCAAAACACACCACCTTGCAAGTGGGACATGCTGCCTTGGTTTTCGCGTGAGCCGTTATGCATGCTTTGTGGAACTCATGCCCACATTTGGTTCTGGCCCTGCCTGTTGCCATCTCTTTATTGCATAACATGCATATTGGCACCTTTTGGGGCGTTGCTGCCCCCTTCACTGACTCTGCTGGGTTCATTTTACTGTTGTTATTTTACTGTTATTTTCCTAAAATTCTCAAAAACTAACACTTAAACTATTGAAAGATTGCTAACTTGTTGCTAACTAAAACCAAACTTTGCCACTGTCTGATCTGCGCACCGCCAATACGCCACCTTATTGTTTTTTCTTCTTCTTCCCGTTCCTAGGTTCCATCCGCTTCGTTCGGAAAATAAAAAACCCCCCTTAATCTCTACTCTCGCAAGCTCTGCTGATTCCCAGGTGCCGCGAGGTCGATGTCTCGGACGTGGTTAGCTGCTACTCCTGCTGCTAAACTCCAAGCGTCCGTCTCCTTCTTCGGGGGACGACGGGATCTGCCTGCTACCTAAAGGCGTGGTCAGAACTCAGTGTTTGTTTGAGCCTGCTTCTCCGAACACCTATCCTGGCAGCTTTCCCGTCTGTTAGTTATGGAAGATGTCTGAGGTCGTTTGCGTGGTTAGATGATTCCTCTTATCACCTAAGTTCCAAAGCGCACCTTCGATCTCACCATTCTACTCCTATTCTGTGGGGCTGTTGCGGTATCGTGGTCTACTCTTCTTCTTTTAAAAGTAGAATTCCCAACCGATGTTAGCTTCAGCTCCTGGGTGTTTTGGTCGTGGTTAATGCCATGCCATTATAACCAGCCGAAAAAACGTATCTAAACATTGTTAATTCAAAACATGGTTGCTTTTGTAGCCGTATCAAAAATACATGGCCACTAAGTTGGGCGCCAGAAAAACTATGATGAATTATAAAAATGATTATAACTGTAACGAACATAGATGCCGCGGGAACCTTGCTATCGACGGTAACGGACGAGAGATGAGCTGCACGCGTTTGCCGGCCTAGATCTCGTCGGCTAGTGGGTGGGTTCCCTGAAAATCTCATCTCTCCCCGCAAGGTTCCTGATGTTCATCATAGCAATCGAATTTGTTCGAATGCGTGCCTGGCCTAACGAACGGCGTAGGCCTGACCGTGATCCCTATTGAAGCTCCCCTCCGGGCTAATGTTTTGCCCACTACGGCATCCTGGAACGGCTGGGTGTACGCATGGCGGCTGCAAACCAGACTGGGACTACACTATTTACCACATTATAAAATTTTATTGATTAAATTCATAAAAATATTTCATCTAGAGTTCTACGCTAAATACTATTAAATTCAATTCAAAAATTCTCGTATATTCTAAAATGACGGCCTAAGGATTAAACTAAAACTAATTATCTCCATTCAAAAAATCTCTTAAAATCTACAATGTTTTCCTTAACCTAAAGAATGAACCAAATGTCTTAAACGCCTAATAGCAATCCAAGTAGAGATTAAAAAAATGAAGGAGGTAACCGGTGAGAGGCGGATGTTTCATATCGGTCTACGGCCGATTTCGCTGATAAATATCGGTAGGCGATCGACGATGGGGGCGGGGCTACAGGGCTCCAAATTGGAGAGCGATGGCGGATTGCTTTCTCAGCCTGACCGGAGCTGCCGCGGTAGGGACACAGCGAGGGATCAAACCCGAATTCGGGAAGGGTCCAAGGTACGGACGCCGACGAACGGACCTTTTTCTAAGCCTACTTCACTCACCAATTATTTCCCACGTCGCGATGATGGAAGCGCTTCCAGCATGCCACCTGTAGGGGAGTTTTTTTCAAGATTTAAGGGTCGCCGAACGCTTCCCGTAACGATAAACAAAAAGGCTTTTACGAAATGTCGAGGAATACCGCACGTGAACGCCCGCCTTAGGACGACTCTTCCCTCATCGGGATATCACACATTCGTCTATCCTCTAAGCGGCCACATCCGACAGCACTAGCACCGCTATGTCGCCTTTCGCCCACGTTTTGGGCCCGCTTTCGCCCGGGTCAATGCCCTGATCGATAACGGTCGGTGTCAAGCGCGATCCTTGATGGGGGTTAAGGGGGTAACTAGCGCCGCTGCTCCTCTTGTTTCGCGCCTCCTTGTTACTCCTCCTTTTGGCTGCCGCTAGAGCTCTTTCTCTTCTCGCCCTCTCTGGGGGCTCACGGAGACAGCTACTTAAAGTTTCACCGCTCGTAACGCACACCACCGTATTTGCTGGGCTCCTATACAAAATTCCATTAAAACCTCCGCTTGATCTTTCAAACTCAACACTCACCTTAACACTTTCAAAAAAACCCGCGCTCAGGGATTATTATTTGTCGGAGGGTCGAATGCCTCCTTTCCTCCCTCTTTGCAAACGTTACGCTTTTCCAATTGCTCAAAATGCCGGCTCAGAAATGAAAATTATCGCACTCTCTCTATCTTTTCCCCTCTTTCCTTTCTCCTTCGATCCCACCCGATCTTACCCGTTTGCAGGGCTGCCAACTCCTGCCGCTTCTACCACTATCGATAATGTCCTAAGCGTTGCCACCTAGCCCCTTTATCCGCCTGCCTCTGTTACAAAATGTATTCCAAGATAGGACGAACCAACGATACATATAAAGTTTTAGTTGTGAAAGGATCATCAAATTCTTTAGACCAACGTTTGATAAAAGCTAGCACACCTCTGGCTTTATTAACTGTTTGAGATATGTGTTCGTTGAAGGACAACTTATTGTCTAAAATGACTCCAAGATCCTTAATTAGGGAAACACGATCTAAGACGTTATTCCCAAGAGAATACGAGACGATGTGAGGCACACTGCGATTGAACGTCATAACCTTACACTTAGAGCAGTTAAGTAAAAGGAGATTGTTTGAGCACCACAAGAAGACTTCGTAAAGGTCTAATTGCAGGTGTCTATGAAGGAAATGGTCTGAGAAAGAAAGACATAACTTGACATCATCAGCATACATAAATGTAGTAGCATAGTTTACAACACTAGGTAAATCGTAGACAAAAAGAACAAACAGAAGTGGTCCTAAGTGACTACCTTGTGGGACACCAGATGAAACGTTTATAATCTGTGATGAACTGTTTTTAAACAAAACACGCTGCGTGCGGTTTGATAGATAAGAGGTCAACCACTGTACTATATGTGGAGAAAACCCAATAAGACACAGCTTATGAAGGAGGAGATGGTGGTTCACAGAGTCAAACGCTTTGCTAAAGTCAGTGTATACCACATCAATTTGCATGCGGCTCAGAAAACCTCTGTGGATAAACGAAGGGAATTCAAGAAGATTAGTTGTGGTAGAGCGATGCTTAACAAACCCATGCTGTGAAGTGGAAAAAATGCTTTTACAAAAATGTTGCAGTTGGAAAGTAACCAGTTTCTCAAGCAGTTTGGGTATCGCAGATAGTTTAGCAATCCCCCGGTAGTTCTCAATAAGTGCTTTAGAGCCTTTCTTATGAAGCGGAATAATAAATGATTCATTCCATCTCTTGGGAAGACGTGCTAGCTCCAAGGATAAGTTGAATAAGATAGTGAGAGGATGGCAAAGGATATCAGAACAGTACCTTAGAACACAGCTAGGAACATTGTCAGGACCAGCAGAGAATGATATATCTATTGTTGAAAGAGCTTCGAACAAATCCTGAATTCGAAATTTTGAAAAGAAGATGTTGTTTATACGTGGTAATTTGAATCGGACGTATAAGAGGTTTGAAAAAATGACGCAAAGAGATTAGCAATACCTTGCTCAGAAGAATGTGAAATATTTTTATATGATAGGGAAGGAGGAAAGAGATTTGATTTACGTTTCACATTGACAAAAGAGTAGAAGGAGCTTGGATCATTACGAAAGTTTACCTTAAAATTCCTGATATACTGCTTATAAAGTTGATCGTTGAGAATAATAAGCTGGTTGCGAACATAAGTAAGCTGTACACACTTTTTGTAAGCTCTGGATTTCCTGTTCTTAAGACGAGAAAGGTGTTTATTATACCTAGGTGGTTTTGTAGACAATGATACTGGGACTTCCGGAACAAATTTGTTCAAGGCATTATGAATTATTTTGTAAAACGAATAAAACGAGCTGCTTCAATTGTTTATAGAAAATAGAACATTCCAATCGATTTCAGCTAAATGATTCCGAAGGGCCATAAAATCAGTCTTTCTGAAGCAATTGAAACGAGGTTGAACATTAAAGCAAGCTTCATTGTTAGGCACATCAATTAACACCGATGCTAATAGTGTAGAATGGTGAAAGTCTTCAGGAAGCGATAGCGGCGGGGACCGAATGACTGTCACAGAGGATGACACATTGGAAAAAATAAGGTCCAGAAATCTGCCATGAATATTATGAATTGGATTAGTTTGGAGCAGGGCAAGATCGGTTAAGCCATCGATAAAGTCGTTATGACAACTGGAAAGCAGGGAATTGTCTACCTCAGACGGGATCCAGGAAATTATGGGAAGGTTGAAATCTCCCATGATTAGGATTAAATCACGGTCCTTGACCAACGAAAAAACAGACCTAATGGCATCAAGATAGTGAAAGTACACAATATCTTCAACCATGGGAGGAATGTAGGAACAGGTCAGGAAAATATGAGACGAGACAGTTAATATTTTCACCGAAATGAACTCAATTCCGAACTCGTTCGGGAAAGGAATAAGTTCAGCAGGGTACTCATTACTAACAGCGATGAGGACACCACCTGCAAAAGTTGGACGATCCAATCGAAACACAATGAATTTGTGCTCAGGCCAAGCTAAAGGATCAAGTGCTTTTTCAAGGTAGGAATCAGGTAGGACTATTTTAAAAGAAGAAATAGAACGCTTATGCTTAAAGTTAAACTTAAAAACAGCTATTTCATTAGAAGCTACCTTAAGATGGTTTAACATCATCAACAGCAGCATCCGGCATAAGCCGAGAGACCGCCCTCAGCGTAAGTCCAGAAGATCAGCACTTCAGGCGCCACACCAACCAGAGGCCTTGGAGACATCACAGAAAGAGCACAGGGTAGGTTGTCCAACGATGGGGGTTGTCCAACGATGGAGGCTCCAAGATGAGAGGTGGCTCGAGATTTGTACTCGGTACGCTGATCGCTTCTCGCAAGGGAGAAATATTAGAGTGCCCTGAAGGAAGGCTCATCAAGTCCCTTGGTACTGGAACAGCATAAGTAGGTAGACAAGTAGGCGACGGTAAAATGTTTGGTGTTGAAAAATCATCGACTTGTACAGCATGGGATGTAGGGGTATTCAGTAATTTAGCAGTCAGCAGGTTGTTGTTCGGAATTTTTCGTCTGGGGGATTCGCTTAACAACTTTAGCCCAAGGAATTGAGTTTCAAGAGCGTGGAATTGCTCGTTAAGGGCCGAGAATTGCTTGCGGACATCTAGAAAACCATTTCTCGTCTGTTTCATAAAAGTCCGCATCTCTGACTCAATTTCTCTACAAGCGATGCAAGACCATGTCAAGCCAATTTTCTTGTTGATAAGGTCACTTATCCGTCCATTGTGTCCTCCTCCAGCACATTTAATATGTGAGCAGTTGTTGCAGAGCCAACAAGACAGGTATGAGTCACCCGTGATGGATCCACCAAATTCACATTTTTTGGCTGTGCATGTAAGACTCATTTTTGACTTCTTTTTTAACGGATTGCAGACCACTGTAGTAGCGTGTAAAGAATTTAGGCTCTCTGAAGCACTTTGTAGCCGAGAGTGGATGATCAGATCGGATGTAAGAGATGACGTTACCTATGATGTAACGGGTTACGTCCAGAGAGAACAGCTCGGAGAGACTTATGTTGGAGAATATAGTTAAAGCACAACAGAGATAACTTCAAACGATTAAATGTATAAATTGGAAATAATTAGTTCAATGAACTTATTAAGTTGAATTTATTTTTAGAGATTAATCGTTATATTTCCACTTGTCGCGGAAGGAGAAAGCTTGAGTTCAAGATCAAAAATAATTGCAAACTGCCAAGAGCGATCGAAGAAACACGTCCGGACACGGCAAGTGAATATACAGAAGTGTCACACAATCACATATCAAATGAACTGAACAACAAATTATTATCTCTAAAAATAGACAGTATAACCCGATTATCCAGAAATATATTTAGAATAAGTGCACAATACATAAACGCGGTTGAGATAAAATCAATCATTTTGGGAATGATTGAGTTGAAAGGTGCAGGATCAAGTGGATCCTAAAATCTCGCCGCTGAAGTGTTGAAAGTGCTTAATAATTATAATACTAATATGAATCAAATCGTATCCATAACTTCTGATAACGGTGCGAATATACTAAAAACAACAAATATTTTGTCATTTGTTTCCGAACAAAATAATGAAACGGACGACGAAGAGTGCACCAACGATGATTATATACAAAAAATCGAGCTTATGGAAACAGTGCCCTCTGTATTAATAGGCAATACTTAAGTTTGTCGTTGTGCTGCACATACAGCACAGCTTGTTGCTCTTGGTGTGATAAAATCATTGGATATTATGAAGTATTTACTCAATTGCAGAAATATGACAAAATATATAAGAAAAACCTCCAATGGATATTGTGAAATATTTGAATTGAAAAAATTGAAAATGGCACAATTAGATTGTCCAACCAGATGGGGATCTACGTACATAATGTTAAACAACTTGTTGGTAGCCAAAGATATTTTAAGTAAAATTGAATCTATTAAAAACAAATCGGATGAAGAGAATTTTGATCTAGATTGCTCGATTTGGGATTTTATTGAGGATTATTGCAATGTTTTCAGTCCCTTGCAAAAAAGCATAAAAAAATGTCAAGAGGAACAATTACATTACAGTAACTTTTACGCCCAATGGCTCAAACTTAAAATATCTTAAAGAAAAATTTGTAAAGGATACATTAATGGATAATTTTACGAAAACTATCGGAAATGGAATTTTTAATTCTATTGAAAAACGAACAAAAATATTGTTTAACAACAAATTTATAGTTTCTTGCTAGTTTTTGGATCCACGTTTTCAACATATATTATCGCCGCAACAAAAAAATGACACAATGAAATGATAGACTTAATAGTCTTCACCCTACTGGCAATATGTGCTCAACTACGAATTCCAACTCTAATGAAATGCAGAATAATTTTTTTGATGAGGACGACGAGTTGTTAGAAGCGTACTTATCTCAAGGCGTGAAGTGAAAGGAAAGACAAAACTAGGGTGACCAGATAGCTGAGGTGGGAAATACGGACACCGCCGTTTTGTCGTATCCACCCCCCCCCCCCCCCCCCCCCCCCCCCCCCCCCCCCCCCCCCCCCGGTATATTGAAATTATACTTTGCATATTCTTGATTGACTGATTGAGAATAAAAAAGACAGATGTTACAGAAATACACAAAGCAACGCTAAAAGCAATGTACATATGTACGCGACAGTATGCATACATACATAGCAAACCGAACAACCAGACGCAATCGTACCATATTTCTAGGGAATTTTACCGTTAACGCGTGCTAAACTAATTGCGCGTTCTCTACGTCAGCTGCGAGCGCGGGCGCTTTCGAATGTTTAAGTCTAGAAACTCCTTTCGGAAAAATTGCAGGTGCAACCTGTTTTTTCGTTAAAAACGCGAAAAATACGGACATTTTACAAAAAAATACGGACGAACGGACACAGAGCTGAAAATACGGACATGTCCGTATTAATACGGACGCCTGGTCACCCTAGACAAAACAGTATACCGACCAGGAATTATACGCCATTAGTAATGTTTGTTATGCCGTACCGCCAACTCAGGTAAATGAAAATGGCCTAATTAATTAAAATTGTATCATTTATTTATTATTTTTATAACAGGTGTCGACTATCGAACGACTATCGCTATCGATTAGGACACGATGTTCTTGAGAACATATTGCTCGTGAAATTAAATCCCAGCTTTCTGGGCATGGCCATTGATACGTTGCCACTTTTTGAACAAGAGGAACTTTGTAATGATTAATACAAAAATGAATATTATTTTTATATGTTATTTTATTCCAACGAATTTTGATTTAGTTTTTTATTTTTGTAAACTTAAGAAAAATTAAAAAAGTTTAAAAT
Organism: Drosophila bipectinata; assembly: GCF_030179905.1. Classification (NCBI taxonomy): domain Eukaryota; kingdom Metazoa; phylum Arthropoda; class Insecta; order Diptera; family Drosophilidae; genus Drosophila; species Drosophila bipectinata. Next base: position 11,618,353 of record NC_091740.1, on the reverse strand, counting down.
GAACACAATAATAAAAAAATTCAAGTACACTATGGTATACATATGTAAGTAAATGATAAACATTTCTTTAAGGGGTTATATTCCTTCTTTGTCGAAGAAAAAGAGGAAAGTTCGGATTTTTTTTTAGGTATGTAGCAATAATTTAATTACACAGATGATTTAATTTTTTGATAGTACACTTTATTAACAATGTTTGTGCAAAATTTGGTGGAAAAATATTAAATAGTTTTTAAGGGGTGGCTGTTTCCCTTAGAGGCTTTTTTTTTTAGAGCCTTGCGGTGACAGTTCCCCAGGTCGAACAGGTCAACTTAAACCATAAAAGTAAAAAAGTTTCATTAGTTTAGTGTAATTACTTGTGCTTGAACGATCGATTAAAAAATTTTTTTTTTTTTATGCATACGCAACGTTTTATGCTAAAAATAAACTTTTTGGTCTCTAGAAATATCACTAAAAAAATTCACTTCGGCGAAAAAAAAGAGCACAAAAGAATTTCATTACGAACATTTAAAAAAAAATTTGAAGTAAATCGGTTCAGTAGTTTTCCGCCAATCCATGTCACCGCAAAGTCATTTTTCATTTTTCACACCATTTCGAGATATTCGCGTTTAAAGTTTCAAGTTCAGTTCAAGGCCGCGACAAGGCGCGCGGTTAGGAGCGCTGTAACTTTTTTTCTACTGCTCCAATCTCTATGAAAATTTGGGAAAATGTTCTCAAGGAGTTTTTCTTCAAGAAAAAGCAATAAAAAAATGTTAGATTTTTTGAAAATAAAAAAGGTATATAACCCCTTAAAGTAGTAGCTAATCAAAAACAGTCGCACCGCCGACTTCCGCGAATCGTACGCTTCTTGCTTTTTCGACTTACGCTGCTGAACAAAAGCAAAAGCGACAAAAATCAGAAGTAGGAAAAAGCCTAATGCATTACTTTTCGCGACTGTGACTGTCGACAGCTGCTGCGACAACTTATGTATACGATCGGAGGCAACAGCAAAGCAGAAAGCAGAAAAACGAAAGCCGGCGACTTATGCTGCTTTCTGATTTTCGTAGCTGTTTGATTTTTGTCTATGCTTTGACTGCGACTTCTGATTTTTTCAGAAGCAGTAGCAGAACCAAAATCAAATGAACTGAAATTTGCCGCAGTTTTTTAAGCGCTGAAGGGGAGTATAGGGAAGGCCGGTGATGATCCCAAGGATCCAAGATTTGGACCAAGGAAGGGAAGCCTTCGTGGTGCCCAATACCGTAGTGTTCTCTTGACCGCTGTGTTTTTTTTTTGTTTTGGTGGTTTGATAAATTATGTAACTTAGTCGTTTTTCCTTTTGCTTGTTTGTAATCTAATCTAATCTAATCTATGTAAACGCGTGCTAGCCGGCGAGGAAGAAAAATCCCGATAAAAAAAAATGGGCAGACCCTTACACCCTTATACTGTGTGTGTGCGGCAGAGCTCGGGCAGATATGTCCCTCGAATTGGGCCCTCCCAAGCACTGTTTTTATCCAAAATGTTTCTGTTTTAGGCTGCATCTTTTCGCCACCCTACGCGATATTTCATCGACGCACGTGCTAAATATCCGCGCCAATGAAGATGTCGCACAGACAGAGACAAACATCTAGATGGCGTGGTTACTACACGACAGGGTTGTTCCAATTCTCTTGTTTCACATCGACGATAATTGGCCGACGCTACTGTGACGGTTAATGTATATATTTACTTATGTCTCCCATGCATGAAAATTTGTTTATAAGATGGGCTCAACAATGGTGAAACCGTTGGTAAAAAATGGAAATTTGTTGGATGTACTGCCTACTCAGGTAATTTATCTACACTCATTTTTAAAATACCTAATAAAAATTTGTCCCTATTTAAGGGTACTCTACATGTAGTTATGTTAGGATTGGATTCTGCGGGTAAATCAACAGCACTATACAGACTTAAATTTGATCAGTATTTGAACACAGTCCCAACTATTGGATTTAATTGCGAGAAGGTGTGCTTACAGTTTTTCATGGTACATGTGCTTAACCATACTCATTTAAATTATTTTAAGGTACAAGGAACTATTGGAAAAGCAAAAGGTGTGCATTTTCTAGTTTGGGATGTGGGAGGACAAGAAAAATTAAGACCACTTTGGCGAAGTTATACTCGGTATTTAGTTGTTATTTATCTACTAATGAAAATTTTAACGGGCAATGTCATTTTCTTCATATTATTATTTATATAGTTGCACAGATGGCATTTTGTTCGTCATCGATTCCGTTGATGTAGAACGTATGGAAGAGGCAAAAATGGAATTAATGCGTACAGCAAAATGTCCGGATAATCAGGTAATTTTAAGTAACAAGTCGCCGTAGCATATTCATAACAATGAGGTATAACAAATACATTTATATGACAAGGGATATATTTAGAAATCATCTGTTGAAAAATAATATCTACGCAGATAACTTTAATCCATTGTCTCTGTATCATAGTTTCTTAGCCATGTACACACAGTGCTCATTTGTTCATTTGGATACAACAGGTACTCGTAGAGTACAAGGGTACATTGTATTCGTGTGAATGTATTTATGTATCACCCCATAAAGTAAATATATGTATATCGATCCCTATTTGCAAAACCTATTTGAAAATAGGGTTTCGCGACTACTAAAATAGGCGTTTTCCGCTTGAAATATTTAATATATTATTATTATTAATATATTATATAATATATTATTACCAAAATTTGATTGGTAATAATATACGCATTTAAAAAAAAAAAAAAAACGCAAATAGGACATATATTCTTGATCTCCAAGAATTATCAGTTGGGAGAAATTTTCTTCAATGTGAAATGATTTTGCTTCACTAAATTGGGGCTCGTGGGGACATTGGAGTCTACAGTGGGGTCATTGGAAAATGAAACCCAATATGTCCTGTTTGTTTGTTTCCACTATTTTGTGTTCCCCAACCTTAATAGAATTGGATATTTTAGTTACTTAAATACAACCAACATTTGTTCTACACTTTTTTTTCAAAAACTTTAAGATCACATAAAAAAAATTTAAAAAACCTTTTTTAATTGAAAGATGCATACCTTTATAACTAATAAAGATGTCGAAACCAGTGCTGCCAGATTTTGAGAGATAAAATAAGCTAGATTGAAGAAAATAAGCTTGAATAAGCTAAAAATTAAAAAAAAAACTAAAAACAAGAGAGGAAATTTGGGCGCAGCCGAAGTTGATATACCCTTGCAGTTAAAACAGGATATATATCGCAAACAACGGATATAGTTGGTCAATCCTTATAAGAATATCATAATAAAACCAATAAAATATAATAAAATATCTAAAAAATAGTCCCAAGCTTCTATCTTCAAAAATACCAAAGTTGGTATTTCTACCAAATACCAAAACATAGTCGACCGATCGTTATGAAATTTAATAGGTTGGATCAACAGACCAAAAATAGAATCTGTACTAAGTTCCAGCTTTTTATCTTCAAAAACACAAAAGTTGAGTCACTTCCGATCGTTCAGTTATATGGCAGCTATAGGATATAGTAGGCCGATACCGGTCGTTCCGACTTATATACTGCGTGCAAAAGAAATAAGGGTAAGTGCCAATTTTCACGTCGATAGCTTTAAAACTGAGAGAAACTGAGAGAAAACTGAGAGACTAGTTCGCGTAGAAACAGACAGACATACAGACGGACAGACGGACATGCTTATACAAACTCAGGAGGTGATCCTGATCAAGAATATATATACTTTATAGGGTCGGAGATTTGAACAAAATTATAATACATTAGAAAAGTTGATTTTTTACTTTTATTAATACGATTCGATATGATATTTATATAACTATTATGTTAAAGAAATAATTTCATCAACTTCATCATTAGATTCCATATATTTGGCGGATGATTGAACCAAAGCGAGGTATTTCGTTGGAAGTTTCGTTTATATCAGAGGTCGGCACCCCAATACATTGATATGATTTTACCGCATTAGTGTTTTATACTGTGTGTGTGTGGCAGAGCTCGGGCAGAGAAATTTCCTATGCCCCCGAGATAGGGCCGTGCCGACCTCTGTTTTATATATATAACTTAAAAAAAAAGTACTTAGTATATTTAAATAATTTGAAATTTCAAAAACAAACCTTATTCTTAATATTGCTTTCAAGCTTTTTAAACACATTTTGTTGCGAAACTTTGTTTTAACGATGTTTATTTGGCTGAGGTCCCTCTCAACCGCAGCATTCGACCATGGCAGTGAAAGTATATGCAAAGCAAATAAAACCAGTTGCTCGAAAGCTTTGTTTTGGCCATCATCCTTGTACATCAAAACTTATAGTCTGTTCCTTTTTTTCCCAATTAATTAGGTGGATTTTCCAAATTGGGATACGATTTAATTAATATTTTTATATTTGAAATAATTTTGAAAAAATAACAACGAAATAATTTTATCTGGCGTTTTATTTGCATTTAGCATATTGCCAACGGCAAAAATATCCATTTTTTTTAGAACTTCAATGTTATGAGGAAGTCTTACGCTGCAGATTAATACATATCATTTTATTAAAATCCAATTAAAGCTTACCTCTCCCTTAGTTAAATAATTAAAGCCTTGATGAAGTTTTTACAATCTTCTCTGATTTTATATTTTTCACCAAAATATTTTTCGTCTTTGATTTCCTCCTCAAAGGCATACCCCATATATAAGTCGTTAACTGCACAATTTTCCATGTTTTGTTATAAATTTTTTAAAGCCGAAATTAGCTAAATGAAATTTGAAAAAAGCCAGATTTTAAGCTGTATGCATTTCAAGTATTTTTGAAGCTATTTCATTCAATATATGCTAAATCTAGTTGGAAATAAGCTAAAATGGCAACAATAATCGAAACATGATTAATTAATAAGGAAGGTGTTTTTTATATCTATTACACCTTTAAGATAAAACGTCTAAATCAAGGGTGCCCACTCCCATTGCTTTCGTTCCTCCTACGGCAATTCCAATACTTTGAGAATGCAAGAAATACATTCTTGCTTTTGTTTCTGCCAAAATATGAACTTGAAGCGATACATTTTTTCTTTGAAGAAAATGTCATTGTATAATAAAAGGCTGTTGTAAAAAATGAAAGATTTATTTTTTATTGTTTAAAATAAGTTTAAGTTTACGAGAACATTAATTTTTTTAAAACAAGTTTTGAAAAAGTCCCAGTTTCTATCTTCAAAATGACCAGAGTTGGGAAATTTCCGATCTTTTAGTTGTAGGGAACCTATAGGATATAGTTTTCCGATCCTTATGAAATTTTTTTGGCCAAAAGCCGGAGTTAGTATGTTAATTAGTATGTTAGTAAATATATTCTTTATTAGCCAAGAATATTAGTTATAGCCATTTCCGTCAGTGTTTTTTTTTGTTGGAATTTTATATTTTTTAAGGCTAGTTAAAGAGTGGGTATCTCGTCTACCAGATATACATCTGAGTGTATCAGATATACATCATAAACGACTATAAACGTTATGCTTAATTTAGTAAGACTTGCTGCGGGTATTATAATATTATTGGTCAATAGTGTGCAACGCAGTGAAGGAGACACCTCCGACCCTTTAAAGCAAGCCCATGGCTCCTCGGACTCTCAAGGCTCTCCCCGTTATTCGTAATTTTTGGCGCCAGCAAATCGAGGCAGACGATCGAGTCACGCGGTCAGTGAGCCGTGAAGATTTACAAAAACAATGCTACACAAATTCCGAGGCAGGTAGCGGGCCCAACCCCGAGGTCCCGAGTTTGCAACAACAATTATTAAAGGTGCGTTTGCGCACAACGCGACGACAACCATCGCGAGGGTGGTGGTTGTTGTTGTAATTTGTTGTCTGGCCGTGCTGCGGCTCCGATCGCTAGATTTCGTGCCCATCTAGGCTTTAAAGTATATATATTCATGACCAGGATCACCTCCCGAGTTGATACAAGCATGTCCGTCTGTCTGTTTCTACGCAAACTAGTCTCTCAGTTTTAAAGCTATCGACTTGAAACGTTGCACCCACCCTTATTGCCCCTTATTGCCCACCCACCCCTTTGCTCAGTAAATAAGTCGGAACGGCCAAGATCGGCAGACTAAATCCTATAGCTGCCATCGGAAATGCTGTAACTTTGTTGTTTTTTGAGCTAGAGAGTTTGGATTTTGCATGAGTGCTATATTTGGCAAAATAATACGACACACCATAAGGATCGGTTAACTATACCCTATAGCTGCAATATAACTGAACAATCGGAAATTATCCAACTTTCGTGTTTTGTGAATATAGAAAGCTTAAACTTGGTACAGATTCTATTTTTGGTCAGTTGATCCAACCTACCAAATTTCATAAGGATCGGCCGACTATATCCTACATATATCCTATATCCGACTACTACAGCTGCCAAATAACTGAACGATAGGAAATGGTGTTTGATAAAAATACCAACTTTGGTACTTGGCACTTTTTTGTAACTTTCTTGTAATAAATTGGTTTTATTATGATGTTCTCATAAAAATCGACCAACTATATCCGATGTTTCCGGTTTTAGCTGCAAGGGTATATCAACATCGGCTCCGCCTGAAGTTAGCTTTCCTTTTTTGTTTATAGCAGTGGGGGGCAAAACCCACGCATGTTTAAAATTGTAGTGTAAGCGTAGCAGACAAAAAAAATTAGAGCAGAGCATTCACTGATAAAAAAAAAGTTAGTTTTTGATTTAATTTTTTGTTAATTCGAAATTTTGAATGGGCACTAAAATAGTTTATTTTATTTTAAAGAAAGCTTTTCTAGCAATAGTTCTTAAACAAATGAAAATCTACGCTTTCCTACCTATATTTTTTTATGGAAAAAACTTGTTAAAGTTAAAATACATAAAAAGAAACCCAAAAAATTAAGAGAATTTAATTTAACAGTGCAAAGTATCTGTTATAAAGACATAATTAAGAAAACTAACGAACTCTTGGTAGATTTTATGGTATCAAGAATAAATTCCGTATTAAAAACTCAAGGAAGGCCAACTAAATACTAAAGAACCCCAAAAAAATTTTTTTTAAAAACAAGAATATGTTTTTAAAGTTTTCAAATAAAAAATAAAAATAACAATTAGGAATTTTTTTATTTGAGATCAGAGATTCTTATTTAGACATTGAGGTTCCTATTTAAAAACATTAACTGGTCAACAATATTTGATTTTAAGGCGCATCTCCTATCAGATATAATCTGTCCAGCTTTGCTGAACGCTCGCTCTGAAGCGCAGGAAGATGCTGGCACGCATAATACTTTTTTAGACAGAATTGCTAAGGCTGTTGTATCGTTTGTATGCGCCTAAAAAAAAAGATAAAATATTTATGGTTATACGAAAACATAACATATTACATTGATTATTACCTTCCAATACTCAAGTGGATGCACTTCTTCTCCTTCATGTTCTACTTCAAAATACTGGCGCAAAATTATTAAGGCGTCAGCCTTGTTCGATTGTACTTTTTCTTCCAGCTTTTTGGTCATAAAAGAAAAGCGTTTTGGTTGCGGTGGTGTTGGCTGTGGCTGTGGACGCTGTGCAGTTTTGGATATGAAAGTGGATACCTCCAGTTCTAAGGCTTTTGCTGCCTGCTCAGCATTTGATGGCTGCAGGAATCCATTCTTTTTGAACCGTGGGTCCAAAATGGTTGCAAGCCTTGTCGTTGTTCGCGTCTCGTACTGGGAAAATCTTTCTGGCATTCGGACTTTTAGATACTCGACGACTTGTTTAGCCTCTGACGAAATGAAACAGTTCATTTCCGATATTTTTTGGCGGAGCTCGCAGCATATGGGAATAATCAAAGATATTGTCACTTTTGTGTCTGCAGAAATGGATCCGGTTGCATCCTGAAATGGATTCAGTATCTCAATCAGTTCCCTTATTATTGTTATTTCATCTGCGGTAAACGGCGGTAGCGATTTTGCGGTTTTTAATAAAACCTTCGAAATACTTTCATTTGTCGCCAAAAACGCGTTGGCACCTCCTGGATCAAACCGTACGGCTTACTAACGCCTTGCTCTTCTTAAAATTTTGCATAAGCTACATTGCTAAATTTAAAAAATGCGACTGTACGCTTGCACTTAAAAACAATGTTTAAAACGCATGGCAGTTTTAAGACATCTTGCACTAATAAATTTATTGTATGTGCAAAACAGGGAATATGCACTATCTTGAGATTCTGAGAGAGATGCATGCCTTTTTCATCGATGCATCATTGTCTGTTACAATGCAAACGACTTTGCCTACTAAGCCCCATTCATTTAAAACATTTCTTATAGTATCAGCAATGTTAACAGCTGAATGATTTGTTGGCGTAAGTAATTGAGTGGTTGACAATATTTTGGAAGCAAGCTCAAAAGACTGCGTTACAAAATGGCAAGTAACCGTTATGAAGGATTCATTGGCTCTTGATGACCAGCCATCGGTAGTTAGTGCGACGCTTTCGATAAGCTCCAGTTGTTTTTTTAAATTGTTTTTTAAATTGTTATACTCATTTTTTAAAAGTACATTGCGCAGGTGAGTTTTGCTTGGAATTTTGTATCGCGGATTTTTTTTAACCCGACACAATCAACCACATTTAGGGGGAAGACATCGGACGCGACCATATTAACAACTAACTTGTCAATGCGTTTTTTTTTTCAGACGTATTTGAATATGGAATATTACGCTCCATGAACTTTTTCATGCAGTTTTTCTTTTCTAAATTCTCCAATAATTTTGACCCACAATTTTCCTTTTCTAAGGACTGTTCTTTTAATAGCGTAGGATGCATACGCTTCAAATGATCCATTAGTGTTTCGTCGTGTTTCCACCGGTTTTATACTGCTTACCGCACTGTTTGCATTTTTTAAAAACTTGCCAAACAATCGACGTTCCCCTTTTGCGTTTTTCTACATGCTGTATATAAAGCACCTCTTCATCGTCCTTGTTGCCATTTGATATTGATGTTGCTAAAATAATAAAAATATATGAATAAATTAGCGCCTTTTTAATGCTTCTGCATACCAATACATACATATGTACATACACATGTATACATTTTTACTTGTATGCAGAGCGTCATTTAGAAACAATACTTACTTTTCACAAATTTCTCCATTTTGTAGCACCTCGCCTACAACCAACACCACCGTTCGCTTCCAAGTTTTTTAAATTTCACTACATGTGATCAAAAATTTAATAAAATAAAGTCAAAAATAAGTGTTTGCTCTAGTGTTTGGTCATTGATAGTTGTCAATGCCGGTAACTCAAAAAGCAACTTGTATTTTGTTCTAAACGTTATAAAAATATTTATTTGGCCGCATATGAAATTGGGATTTTCAAGAAGAGCCAATTTAGTGTGCGAGCACAATAAGACAATGAACGCGATGAGTGCGCTAACCTTAGATAATAAGCTGAGCGTATGCTCGCTAGCTTGAGATGCCAAATTAGTTGAAGCCGAGCGTCCGAAAGGAAGTCGGCTTCCGACCAACAATGCTTACGTTATTAATTAATTATTTATCCTTACAGTTGCTTACTGCCTGACCCGACAAACTGGTTATATTAAGATATTCTTATAAGGATCGGCCAACTATATCCGATGTTTGCGATATATATCCAAGTTGGATGAGATTAGTTTATCTCTCAGTAGTTTTCAACTATAAAAAATTAAAAATAAGGGTTTCTGCTAAATAGATAAAAATGTCGAAAGCGAAAATGATGTGTCCTCTTCAACGTTATAAATCGATCTATATTTTCTCTTATACCGCGCCTGTAGGCCCAATACGTACTCCCGGGACCATCGCTGCTTGAGCGATGCAAAACGTTTGCTTGATTGACGAGACAAGCCGCCATCGCCGCAAGCACGTTAGACCCTGCTGGTCCGGGGTCCGCGGTGCTGGTGGGACTGTGAGCGGCCCGCCTGTTAAAAGGTGCCCGGGAGTAAGCGCCCCGCCGTCGCTTATCCTAACACAGAGCCCAACGCCATCCGTTATTTGATGCGTATTGTGTGACCGCGTCGAGCTGCGGACATCCTCGGCGCCCAAAGAACCTTCAAAAAGCCAACAAAAAGGAATCAGTTGTAAGGTCAGAAACTACTTCTAAATAAACTGCCTTGGACGCAAAACAAACAAATAAGGCAATGTAGGAGTTATAGGGTGGCCTACCACGAATTTTCAATGTCGTATCAATAGGGCCACAAAGATCAACACCACATATGGAGAATGGGCGGAGAGCACGAATTCTATATAAGGGTAAATCTCCCATGATTTGAGTCATCAGTCGAGGCTTGCATTTTAAGCAGCTTATGAATGACCGTACTGTCTGACTGAAGACTTCCTGCGCATTTACGATCCATATGCGCTGTCGCAAAAGACTCACAAGTGCTCGTGGACCCACATGAAAATACGACTCGTGTAAGTATCGGACATAGCTCTAAACAAATTGAGAGCGTTATGTCAACAATACTGGAAACTTGGCATCGTACGATATAGGAGCATTAGCTAGTCGCCCCCCAACCCGCAACAACGAAAAGGTAAGCCCAGCCTATGATGATTCGTGTAGAAAGGGATTCAGCTTTATCTTGATACTCGTGCTTTTGGACTATTTCAAATATTTTCTCAAAGGCTTTATTATATTTGACAGGTGAGGAAACAATATCAAAATTCACTACTAATTTCTTCGATTCCCTTATAAAGCGGAACATATAAACGAACACTTGCAGCAGTTTTAGGTGAGAGGAATATCCTTCTATCACTTCCAATAAATATGAGGTAGAGGCGATTGCGGTTAATCCGACCGCATTCTTTTTTGCTTCCATCTGTAGAAGTTCTGGTCTGGTGACCTTCCGGGTCCTTTAAAACGATGGGTCTGTAAACCAGATCAATTCTACAGTCTCCTTTATGTCTCCACCTCTGGACCCTAATCTTCCGGGTTGTCGCCGATATCTGCTGTTTAGTTGGTACATGCCGCCACGTACTGACATCTGACCACTCTAGAATTTCAGCAACTCTAATCGATACGAACGTTAACAACGACGATGGATGGGAACAAATCCAATGAATTGGTTCTTTTGAACCCGACCAAAATACAGTTCGTTCGATCCGAACTATTATTAGAGGCTTTATCTTGCGGCAGAGATCTGCGAGAAGGTGAGCGGCATATAACTCAAGACGGGGAAGCGTCCTTATCTTGAGCGGCGGTTCTTTGGACTTTGCCGTCAACAATGAAACTTTAATTCCTTCTGCAGATTCGCAACGAATATAGACGCAGACTCCATAGGCTCTCATCGATGCGTCAGAAAAGGCATAAATTTGAATCGGGGACATCGGCTCGGTAAACACGAATCTCGGAATTGAGATGCCCTCCAATTGCGACAAGGCAAATTGTACTTTGTTCCACGCTGTTTCTAAGTGCAGTGGAATTGACTCATCCCAATCTAGCTTATTTAGCCAAAGTCTTTCTTCCTTTTATAAGTATAGGGCTTAATAAGCCAAGAGGGTCAAACAACTTCGATGTCACCGAAAGGATGTTCCGCTTGGTCGCCCTTTGACCCATGACTGACGCATCAATTTCAAATTTAAATACATCTTCTTTAGGAACCCAAGCGATTCCTAATGCTTTAGTCAGTTCTGAGTCCGAAAGTGTTATTGGCTTAACCGTGCTCTCGGATGCAGTAACTTCAGGCGAGTTTGAAAACCACTTGCTCAATTCAAACCCAGCGTTTTGAAGAACCTGAGTTACGTCAGACTTAATTGTCTTTAGCTCCTCAGTGCAACCAGCACCCGTTAACATGTCGACGTAATAGTCGGACCCAATAACTTCGGCAGCTCGAGGAAATGTATTTTTCACAGATTCACTCAACCTCTTCAAACACCTTATGGCCAGGAATGGGGCTGGCGCAGTGCCATATGTAACGGTGTTGAGCTTGCACAGTTTCAAGGACTCTGATGGGTCTTTCCTCCACACTATCAACTGGTATCGCCTATCGGCTTCATTTACCATTACTTGGCGATACATCTTTTTTATGTCGGCTATCAGAGCGAATCTGTTCAGCCGGAACCGAAGAAGAGTTGCATACAACTCTTCCTGGATGGTAGGACCAACAGATCGTTAAGGCACTAATGCGTTGATGTCTTACAAGACGCATCAAACACGACTCGTAATTTGGTCGATGTGCTTGGAGGCCGTAAGACACACTGATGGGGTATGACGTAGTGTGGAGTAGCCAGAACATCATTGCTTGTAGGGGACAGATGACCTAAGGATTTGTATTCTTCCATAAATTCCAAATACATTTTTTTAAATTCGGATCTCGAAACAATCTTCTCTCAAGCGACAAGAAACGGCGTTTGGCTACCTCCAACGAGTTTCCCAAAACGCTTGGATCCGATTTAAATGGAAGCGTGACTTCAAATCGACCTGAAGGCAGTACAACTGTATTTTTCTGATAATGTTCCTCACATAACTCTTGTTCAGGTGACAAAAGCTTTTTGGAAGTTGGTACTTTTTCCAACGACCAGAAATTTTTCAAAGTGCCATCTATCGACTCAAGTAATTCTTTTTGGCAATTCCGGCTAGAGACAGGCTGTTGAGGAGTTGAGGTATTTGCCTTATATTTTCCCGATACTATCCATCCAAGGAGAGTTTTTTGGAGGATGGGATGGTTTGGCCCTTGTTTTATTTGGCCAACGGACAACAGTTCGAAAAATGACTCAGCTCCAATTAACATGTCTATCCGCTGAGGTTTGTAGAAATATGGGTCTGCTAACGGCAAGTTCTTTGGTAGGTACCAATCTTTCACGTTCTCAGGGTGATAACCCGAGATAGTTCTCAAAATCCAAAAGTCGAACGGAAACTCACTACCTTTAATTGTTTTCACCACAGTGTGTATCTTTTTCTTAACCTGGGAATTAGCTTGACCAATTCCAAGCAAGTTGATACACGATTCCGCCCTACGGATCTGTAAGCGTTGAGCAAGTTCTTCAGTAATGAAGTTCATTTGTGACCCAGAGTCAAGTAGTGCTCGGGGCAATATGTGCTCGCCATTTTTAGTTCTAACGCTTACGATCGACGTCGCTAACAAAACCCTTTCTAGAGATGACGCATGCAAAGCATGTGACGTAGAAGGGCCATCAAGATGTAGCGCTGGAGAAGGATGTTCATTTGGTGGTGGTAACGCCAAGTTATTTTCGGTCACAGTAAATCGGTGCAGAAGTTTGTAGTGCGATCTTGCACAAATTTGACACCTTGTCGATTTACACTTCGCAACCTTTTACACTTTTCGCAGACAATTTAAACATAATGAGGCTGACTTGACAAACTCAAACCGTTGCATTACAGCAAGGCTAGCGAACGGACTACACTGGGCAAGACTATGGTCTTGTGCGTTGCAATAACTGCAAGCTTGTTTATTGGAAGCGGTGCAAGCCAACGAACTCCTATTGTGCTGCTTCCCGCACCCAATTTTCTCCTGTTTTGGCTTGCCAGTCTCTTCAGCTGAAAGTTGTTGGTACCAAAGATTCAACATTTTTTCGAAATCGGACCACAGCGGCAATTCCTCATAATCTAGTGACTCTTCCCATTTTTCTCTGGTCACTGGATCTACTCTACTCAAAGCTAAATAAATAATCATTGAGTTTGCAAATTAAGTCATCTGCTATGGATAATAATGACCCTTAAATCGATGACACAATAATATTAAAGCTAATTATCGAGGCGAGCACTAGCAACAAGGCCTTCAGCTCTGTAGGTAGATGGAAGGGGCTCTCCTTATGTCCTTTTGGTTTAATGGGATAACCGTTATGGTTGGAGATGTTGCTGTTAACTTAGCTGCAGCGTCCGCGAGCTCGTTGCCTTATATACCCTTGTGGCTAGGCACCTAGAACAGCACCAGCTTCGCAGGCCTCTGTATTAATGAATCTCTGATGTTACAAATCGTTTGATTTCTGTTTTCAATATTTCGAACTGCTTCTAGGTAGTCTGGTAGTTGGCCGGCAGCAATGATGTGTCGATCCTGATCTACACATGCGAATGAGGTGTTGTGTTCGCTTTTTGACCACCGGTGAATAGCCACGTTCGGTTTTTAAATACCGACCTGCTTGATTCTTCGGCAAAAGATTTGCGGTAGGACTCTCCATGGGGTATATCCTTGGGAATTTTTTGAAGTCCAGTCCAGGAGTCCCGTTGGGAAAAGGGGGATCCTTGCGGAATTCCGTTGTGAAGTTTGAACTACGAAGAAACGACATTATTTATCTTAGCGCGAAATAAGCGCTGAGTCATGAAAGTCTTTACTAGACTGTTGCAAGCTGTTGAAGAACCGTATCGACACACATCCGATCAAAAGCTTTTTCAAAATCAATCGCCAACAGGGTGACGTGATTTTTTGTTGAAAGAGCATCCGACGCAAGGTGCTGCAGGATCAGCAGGGAATCCATAGTGCTGTGCTGTGGTTTAAAACCGGCTTGGTTCAGACTTAGACGTTTAGTTTTGGTTATATACCACATAAGTCGACGGGCTAGCATTTTTTCGAGGGTTTTGCTGAGGCATGAAAGCAAAGGGCCGAAATTTGACACTTCTGATGGCGGTTCGTTGGGTTTGCATATACGAGTAACTATTGCAGACTTCCAAACATGGGGATAGCGACCTCGGTTAAATATTGAATTGACAATTTCGAGAAGTTTGTGGTCCTAAGTGCTTCAACATAAAATATAAAATGCAGTCGTTACCAGGGGTTTTCCCCTTAATTCGAGGTCAATAATAGAAAAGTCCTTTTCAAGTTGTCGAGCTGCCAAAGTTAGGTTATTTGGAGAGTATGTATAGCCTAGTAACAATAGTTTTTGTCGGGTATATTCGGTGTTGAAATTTTCATCCCTAGAATATTCCGACCATTTTTTTACCAAATTCGTTAGCAATTTCAAATGATTCTGTGAGCACATTGTTTTGAGCTTGGATATATTTAATTGGTTGAAATGGGGCTCTTGCAATTTTTATAATGTCAGCCCAATCTTCTTTGTTGAAGCCAGTGGGGTTATGTTGGAAGTAAAAGCTTCAAACGATTTCCTTTTTGCTGTTTTAACGGCTCTTTTAAAATATGCGTTGGCTTTTTTTGTAAGAAATAAGGTTTGCGTCGTTGATGTTTGTATACATGTCAAAAATGTTGTTTTTTTTTTGTGTTACTTTTGAAGCTCTTTGTTTCACCAAAAAATCTTTTTTGAATAAGTGTAGGGCTTGTTCTCGGGTATTGAAAGGTTTGCAGCAGTTCTTATGCATTTGGTGAATTTGGCTACTTGTACAAGAGATTCTCACAAACTGAACTAAATTTATCCCAATTTGCCAACTCTATTTTGTATTTGGAGGAAAATTTATTTTTTGTAAAATTATGTTGTTGGGTTAAATTTGTGAGAATCGGGAAGTGATCGCTTCCGTAAAGGTCAGGGAGGGCCGACCATTTACAGAAGGCGTATTTGACTGGCGAAGTTGAAGTGAGATCAACATTTGTGAAAGGCTTGTGTGTGTTTAAATGTGTAGCTGAGCCATCATTTAGCAGTACTAAGTTGCTCTGAGCGACTTTACGCCCTCTGGTGTTTGTTGAACAAGATCCCCAGGCATAGCTCCAGACGTTAAAATCTCCCAAAAGTATTAAAGGATGGCTTGTATGTTTAATGATTAGGAACAGCTCGTTTGCAGAAAAATTTTGGGCAGGTGGAATGTAGGCATTTAAGATTTTTATTTTTTATCCAAAATCTAGTTGAATAGCAATGTGCAAGATATTAGAGTTTTGGGCGGATTGCATTAAAGTGTGGGGTAGGTGCCTTCTAACAAGAATACCCACTCCTTGCTTCGAATTTAAGTTTAGTGGCAAATTAGTAATATAACCAATATATTGTTTTTGGCAGATTATATTTTTTGAATTGTATAGCAAGCGGGTTTCCTGAAGACATAATATCTGGCCTTTTATTAGCTATTCAGATTTTTAATTCATTATATTCGTTTATATAGCCATTTAAGTTCCATTGTATAACTTTAATTTGCATGGATAAGTGTTAAATAATTTAAGTTATATGTCAAAGGGGCTTAGTTATATTATTTTTATAATTGCGGATTAATTATTTATTTATTATTCTGACATTGACCCGTCGGAGTCAAGATCAGAGATGTGTTTCGTTTTGTTAGTCATTAACTCCGGGGAGCCAATGTCCGAGTTAATATTTTCGAGGTTTATGTTGTTTAGTATAGAGGTAGTGAAAGTAAAAGAAGAGTGGGAATGATTGTTAGTTGTGTGTTTTGATGTTGTCGCGAGTTCAACTGGAGCAGCTGATTTGTTTGTAGAGTCATTGTGATATGATTTAGAGTTTTGGGGAGAGGAAGGGGGAGGGAAAGAAGAGTCGCCAGAAACGTGGCAATCGTCAGCATATGAAATAATAGTGTCAAACAAGTGGCTATTTCGTTTTGTGTATGTTATCGTTTTTCGTGCTGCTTTAACGCAGCAACGCCTGCATAGCTGCTTGGGCTGCAAGTTTTGGGTTGAGAAGCTCTGAAAAAGTTATTCGCTTCGGGCATTGTACATTTTTTGTTTGTTTTTATTTTTAGTATTTTTTTTTTGCTATTTGAATGCGTTGTATTGCTTATCAGAGGCGGCGTGAGCTTCGGAACAATTAACGCATTTGGGGGTACAGTTACCGGAGTAGGGGGCTCCACCGCATGTATTGCATGCTGGCTCATTTTTGCAATTTTTTTGTGTGTGGCCTAGTTTTTGGCAAGACTTGCACCTCATTAGATTAGGGATAAAGTCCGATAAAATGAGATACTTATTTTGGAAGGGAGGTTTAATCAAATGTAAGCAATATGACTCCGCTGGGTTGCGGGCCTTTCAGGCCTCAACGATTTCGTCTTCGGGGATACCAATTAAATAGGGTGCGTAGATTGTCCCTTTTTTGGAATTAAAAGATCCCCGAAGCTTGCACTCAATTTCGCATTAACCAGGCAGTTGTGTTGCTTTAATGAACGCGTTTGCATCTGTTTCAGTGTTAACCAGAATTAACAAATTTCCGTCTTTTAAGGGGTTATATACCTTTTTGAGCGAAAAAATTGAGGGAACTTTGGATTTTTATTTCAGGTGTGTAGCAATTATTTTATGATACTGAAGTTATTTTTTATTGATAGTACATGTTTTTACAATTTACAAAGTTTTGGCAATTCTCTCGGAACCCTTTTTTTTTATAGCGGCTTGCGGTGACCACAATAGAAGTCCAGCAGGTCAACCGAAATCAAAAAACCAAACATTTTTTATTAGTATAGTATTATTTCCAGTTAGTGAACGATTATTTTCAAGAATACAGTAAACATTTTTCAAAAAAGTTGATTTTTTGAGTTCTAAAAATTGGGCGAAATCAAAATGGGTGCAAAAAAACTGAATCGTTCACGAACTCGGCACAATCATTACGAATAATTTAAAAAAAAGTTCTTGTGCAATCGTGGTCACAGCGAAGGCACTTTTGGAAAAACACGACTTTGAGATAATCGCATTCAAAGTTGCTTGACGCTGTCCGCAGCCGTGACGAACCGCGCCTCAAAACGCTGTTTTCCTATCGAACTATTATTCGGATCTCCATGAAAATTTGGGAAAATATTCTCTAAGGGATATACTTTAGGATTCAGCAAAAAAAATGTTTCGTTTTTTTTAAGAAAAAAAAGGTATATAACCCCTTAAATTAGAAATTGAGGCAAAATTATTATTTATAAGCTTAAGCGCTTTATGAACCGAAAAGCAATTGTATTCCGAAATAGGTTTGTCACTCCTTTTGGCGGAGATGATAATATATTTGGGGTTCGATGTATTTTTTGTTGGAAGTTCCGGGAAGTCAGAGTAGAGTTTTTGCAGCGGTTTTTGTTTCTTGGGTGGGGGCTGACGTTCGAAGCTAGAGCAGCGAACCGATTGCTCCCCAAATTGGGTGGCCCAGGGCCCCCTGTTGGTCTAACTAAGGCTAGGTTAGTCTTAGGTTAGACACACTTCGCGGTCGAAGAATATAGAGGAGAGAACTTAATTTGTTTTTGCGACCGAATGCGACAGTGATGTGGATATCTATGTATTTTGATGTTTATTAATTTAATCCACCGGCAGTTTGTTAATTATTTTAATCAAACTATTCAAATTGTTAGCTCTACTAATTTCAAGTACGTATGCTCCAAGAATTGAAAGGAGGGTGCAATATTTTAGCACAAGACGGCGATTTAATTCGTCTTTTCTCGACTTTCAATTTTTTGCACAAATACCTGCGGTTCTGCCTTGGGATCTTTTAATCCCGGTGCCACTTTCTTTGTGCAGTCAATGCAGGTACACGGCATGGATGTAGATGCTGTTCCTGGTGGCGATGATCCTGCGGTGATAATCCTGGATTGCGTCTTGAGGCGGTTTCACGACGCGGTGAATTTTGTTTTTTATTTCGCACTTCACGGACGCGTCGCGAGCAGCTCTTTGAATTTTTGTTTTTTTTTTTGTGTGTAATAACACAGTGTCACTGCCACTTTTTGCTTTTGTTTATTTTTTAAATATTTCGCACTACAGTCCACCCGGGGGCGCCAAAATGTTTAATGAGATTAGTTTATCTCACACTCTAAAAAATAACAAAAAGTGGTGGCTGCCAAATATTTAAAAAAGGGCGAAAAAACGAGAACGAAAAAATTATCTTGCCTCTTTAACGTTATAACTTCAATTATACTTTTCTCTAATCTTAAGCCTAACTCTTCTATTGCGGCGAAGCGGGGCGAATTCGCACAAGAGCGAATATGAGCTTTCGCTCCGCCTTAAGCTAGCTTAGAGTAATTTTGGAGACTAACAACTACAAAATACAATTCAACTATAAACTATAATTCAAATTTTCGACAACTTCAATGTAATAACAAATCAATTAACACTTATTTTTCCCGAAATCGACGTGCTCAACTCCCTACTTTAACGAACTCTCTAGTTCTTATGAATGCAGATGATGTAATGCTTTGTCTTCAGTAAAAATCCATCTCTGCCCAATGCAGTCTTCAGTCTGACCTTGATACCTTTCAAAAATGGTGTTTAGCTAATGATCTAATACTTAATATATCAAAATGCAAGCATATGTTTTGATATATATTCCTCGGAACGGAGTTTTGCCTGTTTCAACCTGATAAATGTCAATCGTTCAGTTTCAACTTTCACATACATATGTATCTGCAGCATATTGGTGAAATAGACGCCGACACTTTAAGATGTGATTGTCCTCATTTTGTCAAACCATCAGTCTGTATGAATAATAATTCATTGAACTGACTTTTTTGTTCGTTTCAGCACCTGTAAATAATTTTTTGTGTTAATAATATACATTTTAAGTTAGTAAACATATATTTTAATGTAGTAAACATATATTGTTAGTTTACCTGTAACTAGACTTATCATCTTAATTGAAAAATGCCGTCTTCACCTTGCCAAAATAGGATAGGATATTTTAAGGCATCATATGATCGATGTATTTCGGACACACGCTTAAGTTGATCGTTCCGCCAATGTAAAACAATGTCTCGGTTTTTTAAATTTTCTCCTACGACGACAATATAAGGATCTTCTGAATCTCTGAAGAATATGAATGTGTATTTGGATAATTGTAGAGCAAATTGTTTGCCATCATACTTACTTACCTTGAAAGTAGGTAAAAAATTGTCTCGAATAACTTTTGTTGCGCCAAATGACTTTATTTGAAAGCAATTATTGTATTGCTGGATATGAGTCAAAAAATGATTAGAATCTGGCCCATTTCCGGAAACCAATGAATGTAGTGGCTCTGCTGTGGTACCAATGGCGTCAATCTGATTTGGCCGCTGTCGCAACACAATCCAGGGGCTTCTTTTTTGAATTTCAATGCATTGCAATGTGGACACACAATATTCATTAGTCCAATAGCAACAATTTGCTCTGAACTGTAATCAATTGCCACATTATAACTGAATGCAGCTCTGTGGGGATTAAACACAACATTTCTATGTTGATTTCGATTCTGTTGAAGTTCATTTCGATCTTCGCGTTGCTCGTCAGTTAGATTTGCTCTTATATATCTTTGACTTGCCGTATTTCGAGTTCTGCGGCTTAAGTTTGTACATCTGGTTGCTGGCATTGTTGGTTTCTTGTATTGGTTTCTGTGTAGTCACCAAAAGATGCCAAAAATCGATATAAAGTGAAGTGAACTTACCGTGAGTAACAAACATTAATAACAACAAGAAAGCAAAGCTAACTTCGGGCGGAGCCGAAGTTCATATACCCTTGCAGTTAAAACCGGATATATATCGCAAACATCGGATATAGTTGGCCGATCCTTATGATTACATCATAATAAAACCAATTAATTACAATAAAAAATCTAAAAAAAAGTCCCAAGCTTCTATCTTCAAAAATACGAAAGTTGATATTTCTACCAAATGCCATTTCTGATCTTTCAGTTATATGGCAGCTATAGGATGAAGTCGGACGATCCTAATGAAATTTGGCATGTCGTAATGTGTTGCCAAAAATAGCTCTCATTTCACATTTGTCAAACTCTAAAAACACCAAAGTTATACCATTTCCGATCAATCAGTTATATGGCAGCTATAGGATATAGTCGGCCGTTCCGACTTATATACTGCGTGTAAAGGAAAGCGTGAAAAGTTTCAAGTCGATAGCTTTAAAACTGAGAGTCTAGTTTGCGTAGAAACAGACAGACGGACATGCTCATATCAACTCAGGAGGTGATCCTGTTCAAGAATATATATACTTTATAGGGTCGGAGATGTCTCCTTCACTGCGTTGCACACTTTTGACCAAAAATGTAATACCCTCTGCAAGGGTATAATAACATATTAGCAAACAAAAAAACTTTTTAGTCTTTAAAACAAACGAACTTAATGTGATGTCACTTAATATCAACCAATTACTAAACGCAACCATAATATTTGACAACCAGCCAAAGGCCAGTTTGATTTTCTTGTTTTCAGTTCGAACTTAAGAACGCTTTTCTTAATATTTTTTCCGTAAGTACCTTGTAGAGAGTATTAGAAAACTACAAAAAAACATGAGCTAAATCGGTCAAGCCGTTTTCATGTGATGTCGTGTCGCAAGGCTGAGCTAGCGATGGTAGACGCCTCCTTCTTATGACTTTTTACAAAATATCGATAAGCTTACTTTACCATTTATCCATACTTATATGAATAAGTATTGTATTAATATTATTAATATTTGTCTCATAATTTGAATCTAATGTCTCAGTTCTGCTTCTTCCTCTTCTTTCCGTATTTTCTTGTTCAATTTGACTCATTTGACAGACCAAACTTAAAAATCAAAATGTTTCCACTGAGAAAAATGTTCTCAGAAATTGAGTTGGAAAAAGTTTTCTTCATAGAATATATAGATAGGGAAGCGTAGTTTTTAATTTGTTTAAGAACTTTTGCAGGCAAAGCTTGCCTTAGAATAAAATACACTATTTTAGACCCTATTCCA
Source organism: Drosophila bipectinata (assembly GCF_030179905.1). Lineage (NCBI taxonomy): Eukaryota > Metazoa > Arthropoda > Insecta > Diptera > Drosophilidae > Drosophila > Drosophila bipectinata. The sequence continues at coordinate 11,596,868 of NC_091740.1, read as the reverse complement.
ATTTTTGACGTGTTTCTCTCATTCTCATGCTCTCATTGTTTTTCTCTGCTACGCTTACACTCAAATTTTAAAGATGTGTGCGTTTTGCCCCCCACTAATTTAATATAAAAATAGAATTCAAACTGGTTTGCTCAATAAGGTCGTGTAATAAGCCAATCTCCTCATTCCAGCCTACCAACCATTGCTGGCTATATGAAAACGTTGTACACACCAAGGGTGCCGGGTTCAATGCCTCAGTTTTGGATGCCATTTCCTGTAGGTGTGGTCTCCTTGTTGGGATTCGCCTCAGCCTGCTTAGCTGACAATAACGAAGCCGTTCATATCTCTGGCCACCCCAAGGGCTAGAACTGAGAATAATTTTCCGTCCGAATTTCTCAGTGCAAATGATCAATTGTCCGGAATGTCCTCCGTGACATCCTTTCAAGTGATTCCGCGGGTCCTAGTGAATGAAACCCCCGTTAGAGTCACCCAACAGGGTATTCCGCAGTCTGGACCACCGGTACCGACTGATGCTGCAGTTTTCGTACCTTCAACTCCAAAACCCTTGCAGGTGATTTCTCCATCGAAACATACATTTGTTTCTTGGCTTCCAAGTGGGTATGAACCGCTCATCAAACTTCCACATATTAGAATCAGTGACCAATCTTCCACCTCTTCTTCGACCACAAATTCAAAAAACTGATATCGTCACTAAAATTTACGTATCAGAATAATAGAGATCTACGTAGCTCTATTTCATAACTCTACTAAACTATATTCGGATAATTCATTGCATCCCATGTTATAGCCTTTACAGAAACTTGGTTAAAGCTGAAGATCTTTAGCTCCGAAGTTTTTCCAAGTAAGTACAACACTTATAGACTGGAATTCCTTTACCTTGAAGGTTCTGGAGATCCTTTACCTGAAGAGGTAACATCCCAAGATTTTGATGATTTAGAACTTATTTGCCTTGAAATCATTTTGTCCGGTAAATCTTTATAAATTACTTGTTCATATATACCTTCTTTGTCTGAAGCCCCCACATACTGGCATCATTTGTCCGCTATTCAATCCGTTTTAAATCTTTTGTCCGATTGTGACCAGCTTCAAGTTCTAGGTCTTTAAAATGACAGAACTAGAGTGATCAAATGTCGATAACTTATCATCTTTATCACTTATCACGCAACATGAATTGCTACACCGCGAGCATGTTTGACATCTCCCTAGGTCAAATTAACCATGTTAGAAGTTCGTTAGGTCGGCTATTAGACTTATTTTTGGTATCTGATCCTGATGGTACCACTCTTTTAAGAGCTTTGCCCCTTTAAACTCAAGAGGATCCATATCACCCCACGCTTGTAGTTTTAAACAAAAACTCTTCTCTCTTCCTCTTATGAGAACGGTCGTGTTTTTTTTTTGTGCGCACTGCGTTTATGATAAATATTGATAAACCGGTGTTTACTTGCTTTTTTGAGAAACTTTAGTTATATAAATGAAACTTTCACTTCGCGTGTGCTACGGTATATTTGGAGACGAATTAATAATATGTTTAAATTCAACTTAAATGGACCCTCCGAAGCTCCCGCTTCGGCTTCCTATTTGGCACAGTGGTTCAAGGTATAGTGTTTGTTTGGTCATTGATAATTTTCAATGCCGTAAATAAAAAAGACGAATTTGTATTTAATTTGTATTCGACTTCTTTCTTACGTTATAAAAAATGTTTATTTCTGAATGCAGATGAAGCCAGATGATCAGCTTATGGTGCATGCAGGGACTCAAGTAGTATACAGAGAGGCCATACAAGTCGCCTCGAAGCTAAAGCTCTCGAAAATGGAGAGGGCGGCCCGACCTAGACATTACCGAGCTAAAACTCTCTATAGAAAGCCCCTTGAGTCGAGCGGCCGAAAGAGAGTCGGTTTGCGATCAACTAAGCTTTTGTATAAACTTAAGCCTAATAAATGAACATTGCACCAAACATTACGTTAACACATTTAAACATTAAAATTACACCGCTGTGCTCCTGCCTGACCCGGCAGTGTTTTTTAACTTTTTATACAGTATTCTTTTATTGTTAATTATTAATACATATAGAATTTAAAATGGTTTGTTCGATGAAGTCTTGTAACATGACAATCTCCTCATCTCAGCCTACCATCCATTGCTGGCTATGTGAAAACGTCGTACACGCCAAGTGTGCCGGGTTCACTGCCTCAGTTTCGGATGCCATTTTGCGTATGTCTGGTTGACGTTATTGTTGTAATAATTGTCGTGCTGTCCAAGACGAAATGATGTCGTTCATGAGACAGACTAAGAATGGATTTGAAGAGTTGATCACTGGTTTTCGTAAAATCAATGACCAGCTCTGTGCGCTTGACACTTAGTTTAGCGGCCTTCAGCTGATAACTGAGTTCCCTATGCGTAAAAACTCCGCTGTTTGTGATCCGCCTCAGCCGTCAATAACGCATCCGCCTATATCTTTAGCCACCCCAAGGGCTAAAACTGAGAAAAATTCGCCGTCCGAATTTCTCAAGGAAAATGAGCAATTGTCTGATATGTCCTCCGTGGTATCCGTTCAAGTGATACCACTAGTAAACGAAACCTCCGTCAGAGTTACCCAAAAGGGTGTTCCACAGTCCGGACCACCGGCACCGACTGATGCTGCTCTCGTACCTGTGACACCAAAACCCCTACAGGTGATTCCTCCATCGAAACCTATATTTGTTTCTATGCTTGCCCCTGATACTTCAAAGATTGATATATCGGCTTATATCAAAGCCAAAACTAAAGCTGATATAAAGGTGGAGGACATAGCTAAATATAAATATAATTATGAGAGTCACAGGTCTTCTTTTAAGTTTTGTGTGCCTGCACAGATGTTTAATACGATTTGTTTACCCAGTTTTTGGCCAGAGAACATTTTCGTCCAAGAATATCTGCCTAGTTCCGTGAAAAAAAAAAAAAAAAGAAACCACGGACCAACCTTCGACTATATCCTGTAGCTGCCATATAACTGAACGATCGGAAATGACCCAACTTTCGTTTTTTTGAAGATAGAAAGCTGGGACTTAGTACAGATTCTATTTTTGGTCAGTTGATCCAACCTACCAAATTTCATAAGGATCGGCCGACTATATCCTATAGCTGCCATATAACTGAACGATCGGAAATGACCCAACTTTCGTGTTTTTGAAGATACAAAGCTGGAATTTAATACAGATTCTATTCTATATTCCGTTTTTAACTGCAGGGGTATATAAACTTCGGCTCCGCCTGAAGTTAGCTTTGCTTTCTTGTTTTTAGATTTTTTATTGTAATTAATTTGTTTTATTGTGATGTAATCATAAGGGTCGGCTAACTATATCCGATGTTTGCGATATATATATCAGGTTTTAACTGCAAGGGTATATGAACTTCGGATCCGCCCGAAGTTAGCTTTGCTTTCTTGTTTTTATTATATTTTTATTTTATGCTCATTGGCATTTATATAATTTTATTCTCTGTGTCCCTTACCTCTTGGGGGGAAACAACAGAGGACAACGATTTTTAAACTGGGCTCTTTTTTACCCAGATCGCAGCCTTATTTTTTTAGCTACCTTGGGCTGAGAATTTTTATTTTTCTACAGGCACTTATAGGTGCCAGTTTAAAACCTGAGTCTCTTACCACAGGGGGGAAAACGTCAGGGTGTCTCAATGGACCAAATTTTAAGAGGAGCCCCAAATAATAGGGTCGCACTCCAATGAGCTCCTTTTGGAAACTGATTTTATTTGATACAATTCCAATTCTTATAAGTAAGATACATGAAAATCTTAAATCTATTTAAAACTACTTATCAACGCACTGCACGCTGACCTGCTATGCGAACCTTTCTCAAGGGCGATGAGCGCACCACTTGAGTACATATGTATTTGTGTAGGCTGCAGGGGATCGGTTTTAAACCATGCTGCTTGACTTGTATTTTATGGGTCCGATCCCTTAAAACTCTAACTTAAGAATTTTTATATAGAATAGTGTTCAATGCTTGAACACTCGATCAAATTTTACCGTTTATAACGCTGTATGTTATAGGAAATATATTCACCGCTGCCCGATTCAATTCACTCAGGTTCCAAAGCAGTTTTATAACTTTGTAAACACTAAACGTAAACTTGAATGTTATAACAGTCATTCTCCGAGAATAGCTTATTATCAGATCTTCTAAGGGCCAAACTCGGGCCTATATCTCATAGCTGCCATATTACTGATTGATCGGAAATGGAATAACTTTTATGAGTTAGAGTTAGAGAGTTTCCGAACTCTTCGCATGAGGGCTACTTTTGGCAAAATAATACGACCTACCAAATTTCATAACGATTGACCGACTATATCTTTTTAGCTGCCATATAACTGAACGATCGGAAAAGGTATGTGGTGTTTAGTGAAAATACCAACTTTGGTTTTTTTGAAGATACAAGTTTGGCAATACAATTTTTGTATTGTAATAAATTGGTTATATTATGATATTCTCATGATCGTCCAACTATATCCAATTTTGGATATATCCGCCCAATGTATCCGGCTTTAACTGCAAGGGTCTATCATCTTCGACTCCGCTCAAATTTAGCTTTCCTTTCTTGTTTATTTTTATTTTAAATAAAGTACGTTTTAAATTATTCTTTTAATGGTAAGTCAATAATTTTAAAACTAAAAGACTAGAGTTTTATCAAAACAAAAACAAACAAGAGTAAGTTTTTATGAATGCAACTGCCAATTCGTAATAGATTTACGTGCATATTTTACAAAAATTTCTGAAATAAAGTATATATTAGTATTAGAAATAAAGTATATTAATAATTTATGTTTTAATTAAATATATTTAATATGTTTCATTTTTATAGGGTGTTCCGGTACTGATATTAGCTAATAAGCAAGATTTGCCAAACGCTTGTGGGGCAAAAGAGCTCGAAAGACTTTTAGGACTAAATGAACTTTCTACTACAGTTCCAAAAAAAACGATGACGAGTTCCAGCTCTTCATCCAGCAATTTAATCGGATGCAGCGTCTCAAACCAAAGAAATATTCAGACTCCTTTATCAACAGAAAAAAATCTTCAATTTTCAACACCAATGGTTAATATAGCGCCGGTTCTTGCTCAAAATATCGAAGGAAACTCATCGATAAACGAAGTCTCTTGTACACCTATTATCTATTCCGACTCAACTAGATTGGATCCATATATTCAAAATGACTCAAACAAGAGATTTTGTAACCAAAAATATACCGCTGCTTTTGATAACTTCCAATCGAAGGGTTGGTATATACAACCAACCTGTGCTATAACTGGTGAAGGCTTACAAGAAGGTTTGGACGCTTTATATGATATGATACTCAAACGTCGAAAAATAACAAAATCTTATAAAAAAAAAAGGTAGTTATATGTATGTTTCGATAATAGGCGTTGTCATATTGAAACTTTGTTTAGCACAATTTAATGAATAAAAATGGATAATATAAATTTTTTGATTTAATGGGTAACTTCTCAGATACAAATTTTAGGGTTTCTTTCGAAAGGCTAAATGCAGTCATTGATCTATACATATCACAAATATCGGATGTAGTCGGCCGATCCTTATGAGAACTTCTGTACATAGCTCGCAAATAACTGTTAACCGATTGCTGGGGTCTCAAAATAAGTGTTGCTCAATGAGTCTTTGAGCAAAAATCTGGAAGCAACCGTTTGCGTTTTTGCTCTCGCTTTCGATATTTTCTATTCCTATTTGCTGTGTTCTGTCCAGGACCGTTTGACTTTGTGAGACGATTCAAAAAGTCTTTTGCATGTATGTGTTTATGTGAAAGCTAGCAACAAAGAAGATGCCACTGAAATACAGGCTGCGAAAAAAAGGAAAATTACATACGAAACAAGTGAAAAATTCATTATAAATGCATGTATAATAATTGCAACCACAGAAGGAAACCCATTTTTGTTCCCGAACAGCAGGGGGTTCAATATTTTTAATTCCCTTTGTATGAACACAATTACTTCAAAAAAATATTATGAGTTTCGTTTCTGTCAAATAAGAGGCCATTAGAGACGGAAATGGTATGATATGAATTAAAAAAGGATCCAGAAAAATACAGAAGGGAGTAGATATGTATTTTGAGAAGACCTTGAACTTGAACAATAATAAGCTTAACGAGGTGACCGAACAAATTAATAAGTGCCGCAAATTATGCGAAACGTTGCGCATTGAAACTTATAGGTAAGTTAAGTAAAAACAAGAAAGGAAAGCTAACTTTGGGCGGAGCCGAAGTTTATATACCCTTGCAGTTAAAACCGGATATATATCGCAAACATCAGATATAGTTGGCCGATCCTTATGAAAATATGATAATATAACCCAATTTAATATAATACAAAAACCAAACCTCAAAATATCCCAAACTTCTATCTTCAAAAACACAAAAGTTGGGTAATTTCCGATCGTTCAGTTATATGGCAGCTATAGGATATAGTCGGCCGATCCTAATGAAATTTGGTACGTTAGATCAACGGACCGAAAATAGAATATGTATTAAATTTCAGCTTTCTATCTTCAAAAAAACGAAAGTTGGGTCATTTCCGATCGTTCAGTTATATGGCAGCTATAGGATATAGTCGGCCGATCCTTATGAAATTTGGAATGTCGTAATGTTTTGCCAAAAATAGCACTCATGTCAAATTTGAACTCTCTAACTCTAAAAACACCAAAGTTATACCATTTCCGATCAATCAGTTATATGGAAGCTATAGGATATAGTCGGCCGATCCCGGCCGTTCCGACTTATATACTGCGTGCAAAGGAAAGAAGGGTGTGTGCAAAGTTTCATGTCGATAGCTTTAAAACTGAGAGACTAGTTTGCGTAGAAACAGACAGACGGACAGACGGACATGCTCATATCAACTCAGGAGGTGATCCTGATCAAGAATATATATACTTTATAGGGTCGGAGATGTCTCCTTCACTGCGTTGCACACTTTTGGACAAAATTATAATACCCTCTGCAAGGGTATAATAAGTAAATATTATTGTATATAGCCTTGTAGAGGATATTATTATATTCGTGAAAAGTGTGAAACAAAGTGAGAGAGACATCTCTGACTGTAAAATTGAAAATATATGTACTATACTATGTACTCTATACGATAATATATAGGCATGCCCTTCTATCCGTCTGTATGTTTCTTTCTACACGAACAAGTCTCTCAGTTTTTAAGCTATGTAAGTCAGAACGGCCGGGATAAGGAGTTCTATAGCTGCCATATAACTTCTGTCTACATCGTATAGCTGTTATATAACTCATTGATCGAAATGTTATTTTGGGTGCGTTTGAAGAAATAAGATTTAATCGCATATATAAATATTCAAAATATCAAAATATATAAATTCAAAATTATACATCTATATTGACAGGTATCAACTTTTGTTCGGCCTTAGGTTAGCTTTTTTCATTTAATATATACGAGGGCTGTCAGATAAATAACCGACCTAACCATGATGCACGCGACTTTTTCAAATTTTTGTTTTTTATTTTTCTACATAGTCTCCTTGTAACTCCACACACTTCTTTCAGCGCTGCTTCCACTTCTGCAACCCTTCCAAATAGTACTTGACGCCTTTGTCTGCAAAACACGAGTGCACGAAGGAGATTGTCTCCTCATTTGACGAAAATCTCTGGCCGCCGAGCGCTGTTTTAAGTTGAGGAAACAAAAAAAAGTCGCTTGGTGCTGAATCCAGTGAATAAGGTGGATGGTCAAGCAGTTCGAACCGCAATTCGTGGATTTTCGCCATGGCGACTGTTGAGGTGAGGTGCGTTGTCTTGGTGGAACAAGACTTTCTTTTTTTTTGCAAATGTGGCCGATTTTTCGAAATTTCTTCCTTTAGCTTTTCCAATAATGATGCGTAGTATGCTCCTGTTATAGTTTCTCCTTTTTCAAGATAGTCGATAAAAATAATTCCATGGCTGTCCCAAAAAACACTCGCCATCACTTTCCGAGCCTAAACACAGCTTTAGGTTTTTTTGGGGCCGGTTCCCCTTTTGCAATCCATTGTTTAGATTGGATTTTTGTTTCGGGCGTATAATGATGAATCCAAGTTTCGTCTACAGGTATCAATCGGAGCCAAAACTCGGTCTTATTGCCTATAAACTGAGCAAACAGAGCGCTGGAAATGTTCATGCGCGCACATTTGTGGTCTAGCGTAAGCAAACGCGGCACCCAACGCGCGGACTCATGCTTTCTCATGCCCAAATCTTGGTTTAATATGGTTTTTTTATACCCTTGCAGAGGGTATTATAATTTTGTCCAAAAGGTTGCAACGCAGTGAAGGAGACATCTCCGACCCTATAAAGTATATATATTCTTGATCAGGATCACCTCTTGAGTTGATATGAGCATGTCCGTCTGTCCGTCTGTCTGTCCGTTTCTACGCGAACTAGTCTCTCAGTTTTAAAGCTATCGTCTTGAAACTTTGCACACACCCTTCTTTCCTTTGCACGCAGTATATAAGTCGGAACGGCCCGGATCGGCCGACTATATCCTATAGCTGCCATATAACTGATTGATCGGAAATGGTATAACTTTGACGTTTTTAAAGTAAGAGAGTTCAAATTCGACATATGAGCATTTTTTGGCAAAACATTACGACATGCCAAATTTCATAAGGATCGGCCGACTATATCCTATAGCTGCATTATAACTGAACGATCGGAAATGACCCAACTTTCGTGTTTTTGATGATAGAAAGGTGGAATTTAGTACAGATTCTATATTTGTTCTATAGCTGCCATATAACTGAACGATCGGAAATGACCCAACTTTCGTGTTTTTTAAGATAGAAGTTTGGGACATTTTTATGTTTTGTATTATAATAAATTGGGTCATATTATCATATTCTTATAAGGATCGGCCAACTATATCCGATGTTTGCGATATATATCCGGTTTTAACTACAAGGGTATATAAACTTCGGTTAGCTAAAAGTTAGCTTTCCTTTCTTGTTTTTTTTTTTTTTTTTTTTTTTTTTTTTTTGGATTAGCAGGGTTAAAAGAAAGTAAGTCTCCTGCTTTGAGAGATAGTGTTTGTAAAAATTTTTGTCGGTTGTTATCATAAACTGAACATAAGGAAAAAAAAAGATTAACAGTTATTTGCGAGCTATGCTTCTGTATCAGTCACGAGCTTTTATCTTTAAATACACCAAAGACCAAAGGAAAGAATGATGAGTGCAACGTTTAAGTCGATAATTTTCGAACTGAGAGACTAGTTCGTGTTCAAAGAGGCAGACATTCGACCAGGTAACGGACAAACGAATATGCTTATATCGACGCAGGAGGTAATCGTGACATGGCAGAGCAAACTCCAACACCAATGAAAAAACCACCAATACATTGCACTATGGGGTTTTTGACCACTTTATGTGACATTTAATCATTTTTTAAAAGTTCTCTGATTTAAAAAAATTAATTAAAATTAATTAAAAAAATAATTTTCAGTCGGCTATTTTGGAGAAGAAGCATCTGAGTCCTGAAACAAGCTGTATAAATCAGACAGGCGTCACCACTCAAGAAAACACTACCGATTACATTCTATCGCTGCACTATGGGGTTTTTCACCTGTTTTTGTGGCATTAATTAATAACTCGGTCAGTTTTGGAGATATCGACATGAAACTTTACCAATCGTTATTATTTTATCCTAGGCACATATAATATGCAAATCGTTCGGATCAGGAAACTATATCCTATAGCTCCCATAGGAACGATTTGGTAAAAGTAAAGATAAATTAATGAAATTTAAGGAGCTGATATTTGTTGCTATTTTAATACGATATAGCAATTTTGAACCAAATCGGACAACGCTTTCCCTGGGAACTGTCAGTTTAAAATACCGGATTTCTGTGTTCTAATTGGATCTGATGTATCCATAGCTCTGTTGAACACATAAGCGCACTATGGTCCAAAAGTCGCATTTTTTGGCATAAAGTCGAAATTTTTATGTTAATGTTTAGTATTTTTGGTTTTAAATTCTTAAAGTTAATACATCATACTTCTAAAAACTTAAATAATAAATCTTTAAAACCTTCACTGAAGCTTTTATGAGCTTTCAAAATCATGCAATAGATCAGCTGTTTAGAATATGGTAATTGGCGGCAAATTCTTTTGTTTACGTTTGTGGGTGCAATTAAAAATTATCTGTCCAAACAAAATCAGGTTAATAATGGAAATTGAAGATCAAGGTGTGTATTATTCACTGTATATTGTACATTTATGTTTAGTTTTACTATTTGAGCTGTGTTTAATGTCCAATTTATGTGTATTTTTGTAGAAAATTAACATGCGTCCCCTGTGTTTCGTGTGTCTGATTGGATTTACGAAAAACTGAGCAAATATCACATAGAAGATAGGAAAAACTTCCCAAATGTAACTACATGGTCGATCGATTTAAGTCAAAGCATGCTAAATGGATGTCGTCAAAAATATCAATTTCTTTAAAAGAAAGTAAGACACCACAACAACCTGGACGCCCAACGTTGTCGTATACAAACGCAGGTCCAAGATTGAAAAGGAAATTGGCATCTGAACTAGCAAATGAAAAAGGTCATGAAACAAATTTGCTTATGCATGCTGCAGCAGTTTCCGCTAAGAAGCAATGCAATAGGAACCTGGCTCTGGTCCTTCAAGAAACCATTACAGCACCTGAAAACAAAACGGAGTTAAGAAAGCAACTTCAAGTGCAAAAACCGAGTCAACTTACACCAAATGAAGCTCTAGCTTACATTTTGGAAAATTCATTAACCAAACAGCAATATGTCAACACTAGGGCTTTGAACATAAATCATCACAGCTATATTTATCCTAGTTACAATCAAGTGATAGAAGCTAAAATGCAGTGTCGACCTATGGGTATAGAAGTTACAGAAACTCTTGCTCAAGTTTCACTACAAAACCTTTTGAATCATACTGCACAGCGACTAATTCAAATGCAGTCCGATGTTTTCAAGCAATTTTCTGATAGTTTTGAATTCAAATTAATTTGCAGTTATGGCTTTGCAGATGTTTGAAATACAAACACCTGACGTACAGCTTTCAGATCACTCATTGTTTGTTACTTCTGTTATACCCATAAAAATGATTGACTCATTTCAGCGAAACATCTGGGTTAACAGAACACCGCAGTCTATTCGATTTAGCAGGCCGCTAAAAATTCAATTTGTTAAAGAAACTAGTGATCACATAATTATGGAAAAAAATCAGCTAGACTTTCAAATTGATAATCTGAAAACGTTTTCCTATAAACTCGATGAGGCTTATGATGTGGCAGTAACCTTTAAAATGCATATGACACTCATTGATGGGAAAGTACTAAACGTACTAACTGGTACTAAATCAACTCAATGTTGTCCAATTTGTGGTGTCACCCCAACAAAAGTACTGCAAATCAAAGATTTTTACTCGAAAACCTTTACCCCCAAGCTTGAAGCTTTATATTTTGGGGTGAGTCCTCTACATGCTTGGATCAGGTTTCTAAAATTTGTCCTAAATATATCATATCGAATGAAATACAAAAATGGCATGTAAAAGGTGATGACAAGATTAAAGTAATGGCTCGCAAAAAACATATTCAGGAAACGTTTTGGAATGATATGGGTCTTCGAATAAGCATGCCGAAACAGAATGGCAGCGGCAAAAGCAATGACGGTAATACAGCAAGAAGAGCTTTTGCAAAATTTGAACAACTATCATCCATAACCGGCTTTGACGAAACCCTTTTAAATAACCTCCACGTTATATTAGTAGCAATTTCCTGTAACCACTATATAAACTCTGAAAAGTTTCGAATTTTTTGTAAGAAAACGTTTGACTTATATATGCATAAATACCCGTGGTACCCAATGTCACCAACAATTCACAAGGTATTAGTCCACGGTTTTCAAATAAATAATTCGAAGTTGGTTCCACTAGGGTGCTTAGGCGAAAATGCTTCAGAGGCACGGAATAAAATCTACAAAAAAGACAGACTCTCACACGCAAGGAAAAATAGTCGAATCAATACTATGACTGACCTTTTCCACAGGGCGATAGATTCTTCGGATCCTTTACTATCTAGTATTTGTTTAAAGGAAAGAGAAAGGAAAAACATAAAAAAACCTCTTCCTAAAGATGTATTAAGTCTTCTGGAGTTGCCGTCTGCCGAAAACAAAAACCCAAATGAAAAAGAATTGGATGTGCAATCTGATTCTGATTCTGATGAGGACCTAAACGAAGGATGCTCTATAGAACTAGAAGAAGAAGAAGACTATGTTTAAAACAAAAACCAATTTATTTATTAAAATTTATTACACATACATAAATGTAAGTAACTTATCTGAATCTTAATTTTTAAAAATAATACTAGGAATTATTTAGTATGGGAGGCAAAAGAAGGCGTGGTCGCATAGACTCAAAATTTATTTTGCTTACTCTTCTTAAAAAGAAAAAGTAGTGTGAAAAATTTTAGGTCTGTAAGTCAATTTTCAGAGTTTATGCCAAAAAAATCGACTTTTGGACCATAGTGCACCGCAAGTTCGATGGATAATAAAAATATGGTTTATTTTTAATAATACTATGCTGATGACATGCTGTCGCCCGAGATGATGAGGGAGATTAGATAAACAAGTCCTGTTCATCGCCTGACGATGCGGAGCGACAGAGACGACAAAACTGCAAAAACGAGAGATAAACCGATAATGGAAGAGGTATGCCCCGGCAACCGCTTAACTTCACGGACACAGGTGGGGCACCGCAGAGTGAGGTAGAAAGAGTTGGGTCAGCTCTAACTTGAGGCTTAGACGAGATGCTAGGATCGTTGACCCAATTTGAACCAATAACCTTTTCTATGGTTTCGCCCAGGATTCTGCAGGATGGCCAGTCGACTGTTGTATTTACGTGGTTTTTTATTTTTTTTATGTAAAAAATACATAAAAAAAATCCAAGACTCCACAGGCAGAGGGGTTGATGTTACCGGCGGGATTTTAGCGACGGGTCGTAAAAATATAATCCTTGAAGCTTGGGGAGATCTCCTGTGGAAGAGCCGTGGCACCGTGGTGCTCACGTTGAATGGATGCCGGGGTTAGGTCAGGTGGTACCTCCAAATCCACTGGCATCGAGGGTCATCTAGGAACAAAAATCCGCTAAACGGGAAAATAAACACTAAGCCAATGCAGGGAATGGCGTGGAGCTTCATATTTTCTCACCTCTATTTTGATAACAAAAAAATCACACACTAATTTTTTCCCCATGAGGTTGGGTCACTGGTCCAATAATTTTTATGTACAAAATAAATGATCTGCCCCCAGCGAGATTCAGAAGAAAAGTGAAATCAGGTGGCAGACAGGTCTTTTGGTTGGGAGCAGCTGTGGGGGGGTGAATGTCAGTTGGGGTCAGCTGAGCCTATCGATATTTATAATTAGCTGCATTGGGTCAGAGGGGTAAATAAGAACATATTTTATTTTGTATACTATTTTTTTAAATTTTGAAATTTTTTTTTTTTTTTTTTTTTTTGTTTTGGGTTTGGTCCAACTAGCGACCCCCAAAATCCGCACCAAAATACAAAGACAAATTTAAGTAATCTTGAAAAGTTATAAATGTTTATTTCTTCATGCAGATAAAGCCGGATGATGAACAGATAGACGAGCTTATGGTGCATGCAGGGATTCAATGTTATGTACAGAGAGGTCGGCCCCACTAGTCATTTTATTAGTGCCACATTTTTTTTTATGAATATTTATTTAATAATGAATACTGGAAATTTTTTTACATCCCTATTCATTTTAGGTAGGCACCATGTAAAATACATTATACGTAATACTAATGGACGGTACTAAAACAAATATCAATGACTTGCCTATACTTTTCAATTAGTTTTGTAACCGTGTCTTAAAGTACCGGCAAATATGCATAGTTTTATCGTACGTCCTAAAATGCATTCGAAACAATTCGAAGTCTTGAAGACGACTATCTGTCTCGCCGAATCGTAGTCCTCGATGCACAGTGGTTGGGCTTGTATGGAGCAGAGGCCAAAAATGTTTCTAGTTCTGATATTGCACTAGAAATTTGAAATTATGAAATTTTGTCCTAAAATCTATAAATATATTCTAAACACACTGAAAAAAATTGTATAGTATAGCTTCCATACAAACGGATTGCGCGACTTTTCATAAAATAATTATTTCCAATTCCTGAATTATTTCACCTCCTGAGTTGATATGAGCATGTCCGTCTGTCTGTTTCTACGCAAACTAGTCTCTCAGTTTTAAAGCTATCGACTTGAAACTTTGCACACACCCTTCTTTCCTTTGCACGTAGTATATAAGTCGGAACGGCCCGGATCGGCTGACTATAGCCTAAAGCTGTATACCTTTGGTGTTTTTAGAGTTAAAGAGTTCAAATTTGACACGAGAACTATTTTTGGCAAACTATTACGACATGCCAAATTTCATAAGGATCGGCCGACTATATCCTATAGCTGCCATATAACTGAACGATCGGAAATGGTAGAAATATCAACTTTCTTATTTTTGAAGATAAAAGCTTGGGACTTTTTTTTAGATATTTATTTTAGTTAATTGGTTTTATTATGATGTAATCATAAGTGTGTAGGGGGGCGTGGTTCCGCAAATAGATCCCAGAAAAATTAGAATGTTGAAATAAGAAGTCGGGGGCGTCTTTCGGATGGTATAACGCGGTCAGCTTTATTCGGCTGCTTACATGAGATAACTTAACTTAGAAAAGCAAACAAGGCAAAAGTAATAGAAAAAATACGATCGACGACGGCCGACGAAGGAGCGAGAGCGCAAAGGGGGGCGAGCGCGGATGCGCTCTTCAGCTCGGGTGCGCTCTTCAGTGCTGGTGCGCTCTTCAGCGCGGGTGCGCTCTTAAAGTTGCGGCACAACGGCCCCTCACGTAAACATCCTCCCCCCCTTGCAATCGCTCAGGTTGCAATGGATCCCTCGTCGCTAGCTATGCGTCACTGCAGCTAGAGGGCGTACACGGGTCGATGAAGGCCCCCGTGTCGAAGATCCGGGTCCCGGTGTTGTCGCTGTTCCGGGTCAGCAGCGACGATAGGGTGGGCGCAGCGACCGCGTCCTGCGGGGGCCCTCGAGGAGAGGCGGATGACGCGGGCGGAAGAGCGGTGGACGGCACCCGATGAGTGGCGGACGAAAGCAGTGGAGCGCTTGACGACTGCCAGCCAGTGGCGGAAGAATGCCGAGGAGTTATCGAAGAGTGCCGGAAAGTCTGCGGCCGTGGATCGGTTTGGGAATGCCGGAAAATGGCGGACGCAGGGCGAGAAACACCCGAACCGCGCCGGGAGGTGGCGGATGACGGCCGACGAGAGAGCGGGACACCCCGTGTACTGTCTCCCGGGGGCGGTGACCGGTGCTCCTTGTTCACGGGGTGCAGCAGCGTGTGGTGATCCTGACCACACGTCTTACAGCCGTCCCCACGCCGACAGGATCCGTCGGAGTGCTCGTGGGCCAGGCAGCTCGAGCAATAGCGGTTCACGAGAACCGCTCGGAGCCGCTCCTCGGCACTAAGGCGTAGGAAGCGCCGACACCTCTTCAATGGATGGATCCCATTGCAGACTCGGCATCGGTAGGATTGTGTACCTCGAGTACATCTGCTCTCCAGTGACGGATCAGTCGGATCATCAGCTGATTGCCACCGTGCAGCGTGATGCGATGTGTAAATCGAAGAAGGAGTCGAGACAGAGTTGTGCTCGCATCCTGAATCGAAACCCTGAACCTGTGAGTCACCGAGGCTGCGGGCAACTCTTACGGAAAAGACAGACACGCTGCGGGGGTTAGCTGGAGACAATGGGCCTGTCAGCACCCATCCAAAAATGGTCTCCTGACCGAGAAGCGACCCGCAGATGTTAGCCTTGGAATTACAGAGGAGAATGGACGGAAGAATGTCAGCTCCTAATAACACATCGATTTGGGAGCTCTCAAAGAAGTTGGGGTCCGCCAGGGGAATGTCGGGCAGCCCCTTGAGAAGATCTCGCGAAAACGGATATGATGGCAGATTTCCTGCCAACTGCGGCAGAACGTAGGCCGTAGTCTCTAATTGTAGCCCGGGTCTAGACGGCGACCGAATGGAGAAATGGCACAATTTTGTAGACTGCGCGGAAATGGTCTGATTAAGGCCGGAAACTTGGGCTTGAATCGTCTTGAAGGGAGGCTTGACGAGGTTGAACAGTCGTTCCGTTATGAACGTCGCTTCGGAGCCTGGGTCTATCAGTGCTCGTGCCTGGACGGTGCACCCCAAATGGCACACGTTGATAAGGGCCGTGCCCAGTAGGACGGCTCCTGACCCGGAAGCGAAACACACCTGCACATTCGACTGATCCTCTGAGCCGTTTGTTGACGTAGGCGGACTTGGAGCGGTAAGCTGCGTAGGCGGACTTGGAGCGGTTGCGAATGGATTGCCGCGGTGCAAGAGGGTGTGGTGTCTGCTGTGGCATGTGGAGCAGGTATGGGCGCTCGTGCAGTCTCGCTGCTGGTGCCCTCGGGCAAAACAGTTTAAACATAACTGCTTCCTCCTTATGTAGTCAGAGCGCCCATTTACATCCATTTCTAGGAAACGCGGACATAAGCGAATGGGGTGGTCCTCCCTCGAACAGAGATCGCAGCCCTTTTGGCTCGGAACCACTCGAGTCTCGTATGAAGTGAGCCTCCGAGCAGGGGCAGTAGGAAGTCCCGACCTTGGCGGAAATTGCACGGAGCCACTAGGCCTGACGTCGTCGATGGCCTCCAGAGTGCGATGGCGCTCTGTCAGGAAGTTATCTAACTCCTTCCATGTTGGAATCTCGGCCTTATTATGTACGGATTGCTCCCACATAGAAAGTGTGACCTTGGGGAGTTTTGACGAAATCATAAATACAAGGAGACAGTCCCAAGCCTCAACATTAACGGAGGACATTTCTAGGGCTGTCAAACAACTCTGAATGGTAGCTTGCAGCTCCTTCAGCGCGACCCCGGACTCTTGCGAAATAGCCTGGATGTTGAAAAGGATCTTCAACTGGCTGTTGACCAATAGCCGCCGGTTCTCAAAGCGGTCTGTGAGGCTTTGCCATGCGGCGACAAACCCCTCATGGGTAAGCGGAGCCTTAGAAACAATGGCGTGGGCGTCACCACTTGTCTTAGACAATAAGTGGAACAACTTCTCTACCGGGGTGAGCCGCGAGTTTTGGATGTAAATGGCCGTAAACAAGTCTCTGAAGGTGGGCCACCGAAGATAATCACCCGCGAAGACCTCGGTATCCACCGGAGGTAACCGGCAGCCTGTAGGCGCGGGCGTGTGGACATTGACGGGAGCCTGAGTGGATTGGGACGCAATTTTCTCCCGAAGCTGGGCAATACATCTCGAATAGACGGAGTAACAGTAGCTGTACTTCGCTTCCAGCACTGTCGAGGCGGCCGCATTGTCGTCGGACACGGCTAGCAAATCGGAGCAGCTCTCATAGCTCTTCTCCACCTTCTCCCATAGTGCCCGAATTTGGTCCCGATGAACTTCGCACATGTATTGGGATCTTACTTCCGTATCTCTGGCGCCCGGAGTATTAATGTTAGCCTCAAATTGGCTAATTCGATCTGTTGTGGCGATGAACTTTTTCAACGCCACTTCGACCGCACTTGGAGCCATTTTTGCGACGGAGTGAGTCTGCCTCTGTGAAGGACCGGGGGTTGTATTGACGGATTCGTCACTCCTTGCCCTTGGACTGGCACTGGTAGCCTTAGGCTTCAAAAGAGGCGTCCGCGGAGATGCGGATTGAGATCTGTCCAAACGGATGGCTGGGATCGAACGCGGCTTTTTGTCGTCTCCCGTGGGCATTCTCAGAGTCCAATTCGCTGATCAGCGCTTGTCGACTGACTCGCGCAACAGGTGCCCCGTACGAAGTGGTGGCCGGTCGCACTAATGCGATGAGAACGGTGAGATCGCGGATGAAAGGCAATTACAAGGAGCAAGTGCGAACTAGTGGCGCCGATGTGGAAAGGAAAGTCGTGTGCGGCACAATTCGAATGTGGAAAGAAAAACTTCAGGCACCAGAAAAAACCCAAAAGGAGACGAGGTTTGTTCGGATTGTAGGCGGATGTTGCCTGATGCGGAGTAGAAGCAGAGTTGGAGGCACGAAAAAATGGAAAAGGTACCGGAAAATTCGTGCTTGTTCGGAAAAAAATGATGACGGTCTATATATGTATGTATATTTCGACTTGTGTGGTTCGTACTGAATTTAATATATACTGAGATATTAAACTCTTCACTATTTTCGAATTTGCGGAGCCGGAAGGTGGACTTAACTTTGGCTTGAATTAAACACACAAAAATATAAATAATTAATTTTTGGCTAACTTTCGGATTTAAATATGATGGAGCCAGAAGGGTGGAGTTGAAAATCTTAATTTTTAATCAATTGAGGTTAATTATCACGAAGCTGGAACGGTGGAATTGAAACCTAAATATTTAATTAATTGAATTTAATTAACACGAAGCCGGGAAGATGGAATTAAAAACCGCGGCTCTATTCGGACAGAAGGTGGATAATTAAATTAATTAATTATAATTTTCCGATAATTAAATCTTCGACTTTAATTATTGAGTGGTCGGAAAGGTGAATTAAAAAACCTGGCCCTTTGCTCAAACGGAAAATAAGAATTAAATAAATTTTCGTAGTTATAATTATAAATACATAAATTTATAATTAATTGATTTTTTAATCTATTTTGTTATGCAGCCGGTTATGCCGTCGGCACCCTGTACGTACCTCAAAGAAAAATAAACAGAACCGAAAAACACAACACGGCTAGGTCGAGAATTTAAGCGACACAATCACGGATTTGTAGTGAAATGGCGGTTTATAATTGTTGGTTTTAGAGAATGTAAAATATTTTTTTTAAATTTTATCGGCTATATATTTCCTGAAATTGGAGGCAGAAAATATTTGGAAATTATATGGACATGCATGCAAGTAGGGCAAGGGCATGTGGGGCATATGATGGTACAGTAGAGCTTCGAGAAGTGGACTGTATATGTTAAATTTTATCGGTTATATATTTCCTGGAATTGAAGGCAAAAAATATATGAACATGCATGCAGGTACGGATATATGTAAGGGCATGTGGGCATATGTTGGCACAGTGGATCTTTGATAAGTGGACTGTATAATTGGGGGAACAGAAAAGTTATGTGGTGTAAAAAATGACACTGATTGAGGAAGATAAAAACAAATATTACGACAGCGGCGGACTGTTCGGTGAATTTGGAAATTCCGGAACTAATTCACACCGGTGGCCAATATTAATTATGCCTTCTTTTCGTCACCACACAATTTCACTGTTCACTTGCGAATTTTTCGCGGATTAATTGCACCAAAAAAATATGTATGTGCGTATGTATGTATGCGGATGCACATATGCCTCGACCGTTGGCAAGCGAATGGATAACGGAGAGGCCGAAAACGGCGAGGAATATGGGCAGCACACAAAACGGAGACGGATAGAAAAATTTGCCGAATTTTAAGATTATTATAAATTATTAGAAAATCTCAACCTGCCGTTGTGTCGGAAAACTCGGACTTGGAGTTGACACGGAGGGAAAAACACTCTTGCAGCAGTGTGAACGAAATTTAATGTTCGGATCACTGCTGAAGACCGGCAGAGAGATGGGGACGGAAAAATGTACTTATCTTTTGGCGGAACAATGCCGAGAACTGCTGGCAGAAGAAAATCCAGTAATTATCCGGCTCGAAGGACCAAAATGTGTAGGGGGGCGTGGTTCCGCAAATAGATCCCAGAAAAATTAGAATGTTGAAATAAGAAGTCGGGGGCGTCTTTCGGATGGTATAACGCGGTCAGCTTTATTCGGCTGCTTACATGAGATAACTTAACTTAGAAAAGCAAACAAGGCAAAAGTAATAGAAAAAATACGATCGACGACGGCCGACGAAGGAGCGAGAGCGCAAAGGGGGGCGAGCGCGGATGCGCTCTTCAGCTCGGGTGCGCTCTTCAGTGCTGGTGCGCTCTTCAGCGCGGGTGCGCTCTTAAAGTTGCGGCACAACGGCCCCTCACGTAAACAATAAGGATCGGCCAACTATATATATATCCGGTTTTAACTGCAAGGGTATATAAACTTCGGCTCCGCCCGAAGTTAGCTTTCCTTTCTTGTTCTAGTGTGAAACTCTCGAAATTTTTTTATATCCTTTTTTTTAGATTCGGCAGCCTCTTCCGACAACTTTCCTATCGAAACGAGGGCATAGCTGATAATTTCAGAACCGTGGACTAGAACTTTGTGAATGGATGGTGGAAGGTAATTTAGGCAATGGATAAAATTTAGAAAGAACTTGTGCGTTGTCAAGTGCAAAGTATTGATTTTATAGCCAGATGCCCTAATTAAAACACCTAATAAAAACATTTTTATCCAATCCTGTAATATCAGCAGACAATTTTGTATCGCTAAAAAATTTTCTTGCCGTATTTCCATCATTTGAAGTTCCACTATCTCCACTTCTTGGTTGGTCGACATGTAATCCCATTTGGGCGCCCTAAATAATTTGTTATCTTCTGGTGTAGATATTCGCCAATTTTTCATATGCAATCCATAGGAAAAATGCATGGAATATTACAAAAACCGAATATATGAGTGCAATGGATACAACCTAAATTCAAAATGTTCTTTTGTGATTTTTTTTCTAAACATATTTTCAAATACATAATTTTTTTTGCTTTTATATGTAGCATTTACAAGGAGATTTTTTCACATCCGTGAACCATTGTTAATTGCAAACGATGTGAAATTTTTATAGATTTGGTAAGTACTTTACATTTATATGACTCCAGTCTCTCAAGTATTTAGCTTCATCTTGAGTTAGAATTAGTTTTTGAAATTGGTACCTTATTGGTCTGCAGTAACGTTATGATGACGGTCGACGATTTTTTTAAATTACTTTGTGTTTTCTGGGAGCATTATTTTGAGTAATTACGAGGGTTGCTATATATATTTCTGGCCTAATACTGAAAATGCGAATATTTATGATTAAAAATGGTTTTATTGTTTTTCAAAGTATTCTCCAGAAAGACTTATACACTTTTGCATGCGCTCAAACCAAAGCACTTTGTCCACTCCGATTGAGACATCGTTCACCACGCAGGCGTCGAAAATCGTTGACCACGCATTTTTCTCTTGATGTGCGGGAATAAAAAGAAGTCATTGGGTGCCAAGTCAGGGCTGTATGGCGGATGATCCATCAATTCGACATTTTGGCCGGTCGAAAAGGCGCTGGTTTGAGCTGATGCTGACCACGCAGGCGTCGCAAATCGTTGACCACGCATTTTTCTCTTGATGTGCGGGAATAAAAAGAAGTCATTGGGTGCCAAGTCAGGGCTGTATGGCGGATGATCCATCAATTCGACATGTTGGCCGGTCGAAAAGGCGCTGGTTTGAGCTGATGTGTGAGAGCTCGCATTATCATGGTGCAGAATGATCCGTCTTCTCTTGTTCGTTTTTTGAATTTCTCCGAAGATTTCAGGCAAACAAATTGTGGTGCACCACTCAGAAGTGACCGTCCTACGTTGCTCAAGCGAGCCAGTCGCTACATGATCTGTTTTACCGAAGAAACAGGCCATTTGCTTCGAAGTGATTCTTCCATGAACTACTTTCGTTGGATTTGGTTCGTCTTCGAAGACCCACACGGTCGATTTCTGTTTTGTTTGGGCTCATAAGCATAGATCCATGAGTTGTCACCTTTGACGATCTTATAAACGTCTTTTGAAACACCGCAACTGTATTTTTTCAAATTTTTTTTGCAATAATCCATACGAGTTTCTTTTTGAGCGATTGTCAAATTGTGCGGGATCTAACGAGAACAACTTTTTTTTACGACCAAATGTTCATGCAATATCGAATGTATGCTGGTGGAAGAAATGACCAAGGATGCTATATCTCACGGCATGTCACATGACGATCTTGCATTATCAGTTCATGAACGGCGTCAATCTTCTCTGGAACAAAGACTGTATTTTGACGACCTTCGTCTTCGAGCGAGCGTCGGCCACGATTGAATTCATTATACCAGTTTTTCACAGTGCTATAATATGGGGCTCCATCGCCATACAAAGATTAAAGTTCATCGATGCACCCTTGTCGTGTTAATTCACGTCAAAAGCAGTGAAAAATGATTGCGCGAAAATGTTTACGAGTTATTTTCATTTTCTGGCAAATTGATTTTTACAAGTCACTGTAAACAACACAAATTATGGCCGTACGTGAAAACGTTCTGAGCACGTTTCTGCTAAAACATGTTAAACTTCCAAATAAAAAGTTAGATGGCGCCAGGCAACATTTAGTATGGCCTAAGCCAGAAATATATATAGCAGCCCTCGTAATTTGAGTGGTACATACGAAGTCACGAACAAACTTGAATTATCAATGTTATTTTTCAATGTTTTCTGTTTATATTCGGAATGACCACATGCCAATTGTCCTTGGATAATTATCGGACCTTGTCGCGAGATCGCGAAGTGGAAATATGGGATAATCTACACAGGCTCTACGTATATCAATGTGGAACGCCATTGGTGTCTCACTGCATCTCACTAGAATTCTCACAATACTTGAGCGAAAACCATAATGTCGTTATGCTACTAGTGGAAGCGCTTCTTACAAGCAAATAGAACTTTCAAATAAGAGGCTACAAAATCTACCGCACAGATCATCCAGAGGGGAAAGCCCACGGCGGAACCGGAGTTCTAATCAGAGAACACGTTAAACACAGTTTTCACAAAAGGTTTGTCACAAACTTCTCGCAGGCTACATCGATATAAATTCAGTGAAGTAACGGAAGCCTTTCAATCGCTGACGCTCCCCGCTTTTCAATCTCAGAAGGACAATTTGTCGACTTCTACAATTCAATTGGGAGTCTCCTGCCACTGGAGACTCCAATAAGGCCAATCATACTGGGGATAACGTCTAGTGACTCCCAAAGGAAGGCAAATGTGTCAAATAAACTGGACTATGTTTCCCCTGGAAGCCCCACATACTGGTCAACAGACTCACACAAGCTCCCAGACCTTATAGAATTCAAAAAGTTATTCCTCTGCCAACTACACCTTCATTCCGGCCGTATGAAATTAAAAAAGTCATAAGAGGTCTAAAACAAAAAAATGGTCCCGGTGGTGACCTACTGACGCCAAAGATGTTGATAAAACTTCCAAAATCCGTTATAGAGGTCGTCTTTAAACTATTTAATGGGATCATCAATATTGTCTATTTCCCAAAAACGTAGAAGAAATCCATTATATGAATGATACCGAAGCCTGAAAAAGACCACACAATTCCGAGTTCGGTCCGACCAATAAGACTTCTATCTTGTTTGTCTAAATTGTTTGAATAATGCTTGTTAACTCGCATAATACCATTTGTGGAAGCTTACAATATTATCCCGGCACACCAACCTCGCTTCCGAAGAAACCATGAAACCATCGAGCAGCAAGAATACTGTAGCCCTATTTTTCTGGACGTATTTATATAAAGATTTCTATAGTCTATAGATTTAGACCGAGTTTAACTTCATGGACCCATGCACAAATTTGAAAATTTTTGCTAACATACATGCAACGCATCTACTTCAGGCGACTACATCATCAAAGCTGGTGTTCCAAGAGGAAGCACACTCGACCCTTGTCTATATGTTTTGTATTTTGCGGATATTGCTACGAACGCACAACTAACAACATCAACGTTTGCCGACGATATCCTTATTCACTCCAGATGCCCAACACAAGCAACAAACCAACTCGCTAATCATCTTAGCGTAGTGGAAAGGTGGCTGTCTGTCTAGCGCATTAAAATGCTTTAACTAAACGGTATGCAGATCCCTCAAGCTATCGAAGAAACGTACCTTGGCGTCACACTTGATTGAAGGCTAAGTTGAAGAATGCAAAAAGATGCACCTAAAACCATAAGCTAGCAGCCTAAACTAACAATCGCCACTGTGCCTGGGCTACAGGGTAATACTTAAATTCAATCCTAAAGCCAATCTGGACGTATGGATCCCAGCTGTGGGG
Source organism: Drosophila bipectinata (assembly GCF_030179905.1). Taxonomy (NCBI): domain Eukaryota; kingdom Metazoa; phylum Arthropoda; class Insecta; order Diptera; family Drosophilidae; genus Drosophila; species Drosophila bipectinata. The sequence goes on along the minus strand of NC_091740.1, from coordinate 11,572,782 downwards.
GAACGCGCGCAGCAGCAACATAGTCATCATGCAGCGCGCACAATCAAAAATCTTGAGAACTATCACTGGGGCACCTTGGTTCGAAACGAAAACATCCACCGGGATCTGGACATCCTCGCAGGGATAGACTAAATTCAAAAGCAAACAGAGTCCTACAAAGAAAAACTGTCTTCGCACCCAAATTTCCTCGTTCTGGGATTGACTCTGGTTTCACTGGGATTGACCAACCCAGCAATTCCGAGTATCCACCGCTGAACGTAGGGAGCGGCAGAGGAGGCAGCACTTGAAAACTTTGACCTAACCCTGGGTCAGCATGGTGGACATTCCGTTGGCAAGGGTGGAGTGGGCAGCAATTCGAGAAGAGCGAAGGGTCATCCCATGCTCAATTTCGGCCAGCATCGTCGCTACGAGCTCCGAAACAGTCCATCGAAGGTCACTGCTGATCTGCAAAATTTCCAAATCCTCAAGTTCCCCGTGGATGGCCTTGAAGTCGCTGAACATGGTGGCTATCTGACTCTGTCGCACGTGTAGCAAGGCATCATCCACCTTGGAAACAGGCTAAAGAGCTCCTTGGATCCTCTGTAAGTCCTGGAGAATACCCAGGGTCTTGCACTTTAAAATAACACTACGGGTTGGAGTGGATGCTCCTGCGGCGGCGCCGCTGGAGTTCATAACTTATTGTATAAAGTTCCGAACAACCGAAGTAAATTTTATTTGCTCGCGGCGAACACGATCTATCCCAGTGTGCGCTCAGAACCGTAGCTGAATTGTGGAATGTATATTGGATCGTAAATATGTATGTGTGCTTGCGAACTAACGTTTATGTTTCTGTCTGTATTTTTGTACAATATATTATATATTATAATTTGTTTATTATTATAAACAAACGTATAAAACGTGTTCACATAACACTGTTTACAAAATTGTTTTGTTTTTGTTTATGTGTATATATATTTAAATAAATTAACGATCACGCCGGGGTTCACCAATGTTTGGTCATTGATAATTTTCAATGCCAGTAAATAAAAATCAGAATTTAATTAAGTTAAATGTTATAAACTTTATTTGGGCTGCATATGAAATAAGGATTTATGTAAAATATTTGAAATCCAATTTAGGATGCGAGCGCAATAAGAAAACGAACGAGAGTGGCGCCAACCTTCCAAAATAGGCTGAGCGGATGCTCGCTAACTTTAAATGCCGAAATACTAAAGCCGAGCAGCCGAAAGAGAGTCGGCTTGCGACCAACAAAACGTCAGTTAATTATTAATTATTATGTTTAAATTAGTTGTTAGCTGCTTGACCCGACATTCTCCCCCCAGTTGGGGCTTCTACTCCAACTTCATCCTTAAGAGGCAAAAGGCACAGTTTAGTCACTGCTCGCTTGGTAACTCCAGATGAGGTTTTTTTCACCGCCACTCGAAAGATTCCATCTCGACCAGGGATTAACTCCATTATTCTGGCAAGTGGCCATTTCATCGAAGGTAGATTCTCGTCCTTTACTAGCACCACATCGTTCGGAGCCAGGGCAGGACCGGAGGCTCCAACAAAGTTGGTTGCGTTGTCCGACCAAATATGTTGAGGCCTTCGGCGGGTGCATATAAACCGCTTCAAAGCCTGTAAAAAAGACATTGTGGACAGAGCCCTTACAAGCTCCAGATGGACGGCTTTGGTAGCAAAACAAATAAAAATGCTTAAGTAACATTTTACTTGAGCCTCATTGCGCACTTCCGGCTTATAATAGAACGGCCCACAAAAATCCACACCAGTGACTCCAAAGACCTGGGAGCCGCTAACTCTCTGCTCCGGGAGATCAGCCATAATGTGCTCCAACAACCGAGGCTTAGTCCGGAAGCATCGGATGCATGTGTGTATTGCCTTCGTCACGGGTTTTCTCCCCCCAATTGGCCAATATTGGGACCGAATAATTGCTAACAGCGCGCGAGGTCCCGTGTGTAAATTTCGCTAATGCAAGTCAACAATTATAGCCAGCGTAACAGGATGACTTCTTGGAAGAATAATTGGATGCTGACTATCAAAATCCAACGACGAATTTTTTCGACGCGCAACAGACCAAATTTATCCAAGAAGGGAGAGGATCCCTGCCACTATTTTTTTTCCATTTTGAAGCGCCTTTATGTCCTCCAAAAATGCACATGCTGCACTAGACGCAATAACAGATGTGTTCCAGATTTTATATCGCTAGCCGTGACACCGTTGTGGCGAATTCGTTTGGAAAACTTGTACACGTTAGCGAATACCCTCTGCAGAGCTGGAAACGAATTAGCGTACTTAGAAACCGCTGTTATATCCACGTTCGGAGACTGAATGAGCAAAACCCTTGCACGTAACTCCAGGGTTGATCTCTCAGATGGGACCGCGGTTGGCCACGCCTCTTGGGATCCAATGAGAAACGGAGGACCGTGAGACCACAGTTTATTCTCAACCAATTCATTGGGGAGAGCACCACGCGACAGGATGTCTGCTGGGTTCAAAGAAGTGAGAACATACCGCCACTCCATTTCTCTAGTTAGCCTCTGAATGGTCGAAACTCGATTGGCGTTAAACATTAAACCGAGAGGGTTCTTCTCGAATCCAAGACAGAGCCACAGCAGAATCGCACCAGCAAAAATACTTTCCAACGTAGACCTTCAACTGCTCTACTTCCGACATAAGTCGAGCCAACAACTCGGCTCCCGATAACTCCAGCTTAGGCACCGTAACAGTCTTTAACGGCGCAACTCGGGACTTCGAGCAGAGTAAAAAGCTTTCAGATCCTGCGCCCTTGGACACGACATAAACGCATGCCCCATACGCCTCAATGCTGGCGTCACAGAATCCATGGACCTCCACCTCGGATTTCGATGTTAGCGCCCATCTAGGGAATTCGGCGCGCTGCGTACTAACAAAGCTGCTACAAATTATATTCCACTCGCAGTAAAGAGCTTCAGGAAGACTTTCATCCCAGGACAACTTTTCACGGCACAGTTTCTGGAGAAAGATCTTTGCCTTTGAAATTGCAGGACCAACAAGGCCTAATGGGTTATAAAGCCGAGCGACTGAAGAAAGCAGGATGCCCCTAGTGGGCTTGGAGATTGACTAAATCCCTTTAAAGGAAAATATCAAGCGGACAGTTGCAGGATCCCAAGCAAGACCCAGTGTCTTTGTGAAGTTGCTGCCATCATCAAACCTTAGGAAAGACTCCCGATCTTCTTCAAACACCTTATCCAGCACGTCAGCAACATTGGAGCACCACTTCCTTAACCGAAATTGGCCTTTGGCAAGGATCCCGGATGTTTGCTGCATTATGCTAATAGCTTCATCTATAGAGTCGCCTCCGGAAAGTAGATCATCCACATAAAAGTCGCGACGCAGAATTTCGGCCCCCTTTGGAAACATTAATTGCTCATCATCTGCCAACTGATGCATTGTCCAAACTGATAAAAATGAGGCAGGCTTCGTTCCATAGGTGACAGTATCCAGCTTAAAAATCTGTATTTCATCCTGGGTGGAATCCCGCCAAAGAACACATTGAACATAGCTGTCTTCAGGAAAAACCTCAGGAATATCTCCAGTAATGGCAACCCGATGGCATCGGAACCTTAACAGAATATGCAGTAACTTTGGCTTAATAACTGGGCCAGACATCAACACGCCATTCAATGAACATCCAGAAGTGGTGACAGCAGATCCATCAAAAACAACGCTGAGCTTGGTTGTTGAACTGTCCTCCTTTAAAACACAATGGTGTGGCAGAAAGTATTGGCCAGTGACGCTCGCATCAGCAGAGACTGGAGACATGTGACCAAGCTCCAAATTCTCAGGCAGTATATTGCTCCTTCAATTGAGGACGGCGACAGAGCTTCCTTTCGAGGGAAAAAATCGTCGAACGGCTTGGGGGTAAGAGTCGCATTTTAACGGAAGCCTCACAGCGTAAGCGCCGGAATCCAGCCGAGCAACATGTTGCACGAAATGCGCATCGCAATCTAGCTCTTCCTTCGTCCGGTTCACAATAGGCTCGGAGCAGTCTTCGATTTCCCAACACCGGCGGAGCAGAGAATGCAACTGATCATCCAGGATTGTTGCACACTCCAAAACATCCTTGTGGGCAGTGGAAACGAATGATTTTCTCTGGACATGTGAACCGCCTCCACACACGACCCATCCAAGTCGGGTTTTCTGCAGTAATGGCAGCCAGCTGGGAGCTTAATTTGCTGACTGTCTCCGATAAGAAGGTCGATGCGCTGTGGGTGGAAAAATTCAGGATCAGCCAAACAAAGATTGCCAGGAATATTCGAACTGGAGAAATCCAAACTGAAGCTAAGCAGCAGGTCTGTGATATTGGCGGCGATGACGGCGTTGACCAGGGCTGAGTATTCGAAGCAGAAGAACATCAACAGAGAATCCAGCTGTCGCAAAGCCGTTATCGCCAATACCAGACACCGCCATGAATGATTTGTACCTCCGGAGCTGCAGCTGACTTGCCAGCCGGGAAGTGATCACGTGGACCTCCGATCCAGAATCCAACAGAGCTCGGCATGAAACAAGGGATCCAGCGCGACTACGAACAAGAATGTTCGCTGTAGCAAGCAACGATGTATCGCCGCTGCGTCCTTGAGCAACTAGTGCATTAGCAGTAGACGGCGAAGAGGCTCGGCGACCTCGGCTATGGCTGACGAGGGAGGACCAACCAAAAGGTTGGACGCTAGATGACTGTGGCTCCAGAAAATGCAACAGGCTGTGATGCCTCCTTCCACAACTGCGACCATTAGCAGCGAGGCACTCAGGCATGTGATGGCCCGTTTGCAGATACTTCCGACAAAGACCGAGTCGCCTGGCCTCACCAAGGCGGATCTCAGGGGGCATTGATAGAAATCGGGGGCGTGCAGACATTATATGGGACAACCCACCGCATAAAGCACAGGCAGAGGGAAGCGAATTAATAACAATAAAATGTCATAGGATAACTCCAGGGGTTAAGTTTTGTTGGGTTTTTATTTAGAAGGTGCATCTGAGGTGCCGCTCCAACGATCAAAATGTCTCTATTCTTTTACAATATTTTTTAAGTCTAAGTAAGGCTAAGTCTCGTTGCAGCGCTGCTCGCAGGCGGCGGCAGAGAGACGGCTATGTACTTATGTATAAAGGAATATAATTATATACGTTGTTATGCGCTCTCAAGTGGAGGCGCGAGGGGTATGCTGACACTAGCACTTTCTGTGTGCGGGCTAAGCCATAACGATCGGTTCATATTTCGGCCACTTAGGGATTCAATATATGTGCATACTACATCTCCCTCCTTTTGAAAAATAACGTAATATAATGAAGTTATTTTTATAATAAAAATTTCTAATTAGTACACCTTTTTTTTTTTTTTTTTTTTGTTTGTTTTATGTTGTTAGAATCAACGAAAATGAAATTATTAAAAGAAGATGTGTATTTATTTATCTATGTATGTGTGTCTTTGTATGGCCATACTAAGTGTAATTTATGAAATAAAGATTTTTAATCTATCCTTATGAACTGTTTGTTTCTTATGTTTATTATTTGTTATTACTATGTTATCTCTATTTCTATTTCCGTTACAATATACGGACCTGTATGTTTAGGATCTAACTTATGACCTGTCTCGTTTTTTAATAAAACTTTGTCACCTACTGATATATCTATATCCCTTACTTTATGATCGTATAGTAGTTTATTTCTATTCTTATTTGCTTCTAACATAACTCTAGCTCTTTTATAGGCTACTTCTAATCTATACTTATTCTCCTTAGCATAGTCATCAATATTATATAGTGCTTCTACACTATCTATGCTATTAAAATGTTTTGGCAAATTACTTGTTTTACCGAATACTAGCTCATATGGACAATATGTATGTGCCATAGAGGGGGTCGTGTTGAAACAGAAGACAAAATATTGAAGCCATACGTCCCAAACGTAAGATCGTATGTATTCATTGAAAGTTCTATGACTTCTTTCTATTGTTCCAACTGTCTGGTGGTGGTGTGCTGTGGATGTAAAATTTTCAATATTTAAATATTTGCACAAATCGTCTTTAATTGAATTCTTACATTCTGTTCCCATGTCCGTAATGAACGTCTTCATTGGTCCGTACTTCAAGATCAAAAATTCAATTATTGCTTTAGCGACAGTATTGGCATTTTTATTCGAAACAGGTATGGCAACTAAATCACATATTAAAGTGACTGCATACTCATTGCCATTTTCTGATTTTGGCAGTGGCCCAATAGTGTCCACTATCACTCTCTCGAAAGCATTTATTGGTGTGTCTGTAATTGTTAAAGGGGTCTTTGTGTGATTAGTTATTTTGGATTTCTGCCATTTTTGACATTTTCTTACGTACTCAGTTATATCTTTAGACATGCTTTTCCAGTAATAGTGTCTTTTTACTTTGGCCAAAGTTTTTGATATGCCAGTATGACGTCCATGAATTGGATCATCATGAAATGTAGACAAAATTACTTCTTTTTCTTTTAAATTTGTTATTTGGGTCACCGGGTTGAGTAGCGCTACTCCTAATGTTTTCAATATTTTATTGCCCATTAATTTAAATTTATCTATTGAAGTATAGTCAAAGATATTTTCCCACGGTGCCACTTTGAGTTGCCTGATTTTATGTATACCGGCTTGCATTTCAAGCCTTTGATCTAAAAAAATTGATCTAAATCAATAACTCCATTAGTATATAAATCGCTAACATCATATTTTGCAGTAATTTTTCTGCCTTGTTTAGATAAGCATAACCTATTTTTTATCTGCAAGGTGACTACTTTACGTACTTCATCATTGTTTATGACGTCGTATACGTTGGGCTTAGAAGCTTTATTTAAAGATTGCATTGGCAATTCTTGTTCTTGATTTTCCGCGCGGAATTTTCGTCTACTTTGATATCTAGTAGTGACTTTTAATATATTTCTAGTTATGTTTTGTAGATCTTTGATGGTTATTCTTGATAACGCATCAGCTACATGATTATCTTTTCCCTTTAAATATTCGACTGTAAAGTCGTATTCTTCTAGTTCGAGCCTCATACGTGTCAGTTTAGAACTGGGGTTGGTCATTGAGAAAAGGTATATTAAAGGTCTATGGTCTGGTCTTATTAAGAAATGTGTTCCATATATATATGGTCTAAAATATAATATCGCCCAGTGAATTGCAGCTAATTCCTGCTCAGTAGTAAATTTGTTACTTTCACCTTTTGTAAATGCTCTTGATGCGTATGCAATGGGAAGTTGGAGACCATAATGATTTTGAGTTAAAACCGCTCCACATGCTTGCTTACTTGCATTTGTTATTATACAGAATTCTTTAGTGAAATCTGGATATTGTAGCAAGGTAGGTTCCATAAGTTTTGTTTTTAAGTATTGGAATGCTTTTTCACACTCATCCGTCCATTTAAAAGGAACATTATTTTTACATAATCTTGTTATGTGCCGTGAATAATCGTCGAAATTTTTTATAAAACGTCTATAATAGTTACAGAATGCTACGAAACGTCTAGCACTGTTCGCATCGTGCGGAACTGGGTAATTCTTAATGACATCGTATTTCTTGTCAGCTGGAAGTATTCCTTTATCAGTGCATTTATGACCTAGAAAAGTCACTTCATGCATAAAAAATTAACATTTTTCTGAATGTAGCTTTAGGTTGAATTTCCTACATTTCTCAAAAACATCTGTTAAGTTTTTAAGCATATGTTTTTCGGAACAACCGATTACTATTAAGTCATCCATATAAAGAAACGCTTGAGAAGGTTCTAGACCAGAGAACGCAATAGTCATCATACTCTGAAACAAATTAGGAGCTATTTTTAATCCGAAGGGTAATCGTGTGAAGCGATATGAGCCGTTGCTCGTTGAAAAAGACGTTAGGTATCAATTCTAGGTAATGGGAATTTATCAGATAGTAATTTTTTATTAATCTGGCGGTAGTCAATTACTAATCGCCATTTCTTTACCTTTGATCCGGGGGATGATTTCTTAGGAACAAGTAACAATGGGCTATTCGGATACTGACGGTTCGACAATCCCGTCTGAGATTAATCTTTCTACTTGCTTTTGTATTTCGTTCACCTGGGCTTCGATAGTTCTTTATATAAACTGGTTCATCATCTTTTAATCTCAGTTTCTGTTTATAAAAATTATTTGTGGTTATTGATGCGGTTTCCAATCCGAATATATCGCTATACTATCGCGGGTGCATAGGCTAGTAAGCTGAGACTTGAACTGTGGAGGGAAGTTTTTTGATAGTTGTGATAGTACGGATTTTTTTCTATTGTCTGGATTTGTGTTGGATTGTCTGGATCGTAGTTCGAAAGTGATTCATATGTTAGATTATCTGTGCCCACTACTTGGTCGGTATTTGTTGCGTTTAACAGTCTTATGAAGGAATTATTGGATGTTGCTATGGTATTTGCAACGTAAATACCATGTTGAATTTCCTGATTTGGAATTAATACACTGTCTGCTCTTGAATTAAGTTCAATTTTCCGAATAACTTGGGATCTTGCTGGCGGAAGAATTGAATTATTGCCAGAACTATGAGCTATTGGTACTTTAATTGGAAATTTTAAATTATTGGGTCTAATTATAAGCCAATCTTCAGATGGCTTGAAGTCTAATTGACAGTTGTATTTTTTGATAAAGTCGATGCCTATTATCCATCGCATGGAATTGGGAAATGTGAATTTAGGATATGAAAATCGTGTGGAATTATGTATTTGGTTGCCTGTATCTCTATAGAAACTAAACCTTTGGATTTTATTATTTCTTGACTTATGCCTTTTATGTCTATGATGTAATCATCTTGGATGTTTTGGAAATTATCCGAAGTTTCTTTTAAAATGGAAATGGGTGCACCTGTGTCTATTAAAAATATAAGTTCTTTCCCAGTAGCTACATTAAAAAATGAAACGAATATATTTTGGCTGAGATTAATGGTGTGAACTCTGACTTCATTTATTGTTGAGTATTTAAAGGGTTTTGGGAGTTTTCCGATGTGTTTTGGTTATTATTTTGGGTCATTCTTACATTGCCTTGGTTATTGCTATTGTTGCCTCGGTTGTTGTTGTTATAATTATCGTTGTTGTAGTTATTGTGGTTGTAGTTATTGTGATTACCACGAAAACTACCTCTATAACTTCCACGTCCGCGATTTGATCCGCGCTGTGGATAATTCTTATAATATAGGACAGTGTTTGACTGCCCAGTTGCTTCAGTGCAACTATTGACAAATTTGGAAACGACTTCATTTATAGTACTGAATGTGCCAGCTTGCATGATAAGTTTTACCTTATCGATTGTGCAGTTTTTAGTCATTGCTTTGACTGCATGCTGCATGGAACAACTCCTGGCTAGCTCTAAAGATAAACCATCTGATATATATGCACCTTCTAAGGCTTTCGTCATCTGCTCAATTTCTTGTGTGTATTGGTTAGCAGTTGTATTGCGCTGCTGTAGGTTCACTAGCTTCGCTGATAATACCTCAACAGTTTCGCCTTTGACGTTGCTTCTTAGTCTGGCAATCACCTCAGTAATTGTTGTTTCATTACCGATTAGATTTCTGGCGACACCTTTTAGCTTTGTTTTAATAATGGAGACAGCTAATTCTTCGTGCTCGCCTTTTATTGATTGTATTATTTGTAAAGCATCAATGAAACTTGTTAAATTTTCAGCCTTACCATCAAAAACTGGTATAAGCTTAGATGCTGTATTAATAAAATCAATATCTTAATAGCTTCTTGGATTCTCTGTAAGTCCTGGAGAATACCCAGGGCCTTGTACTTTAAAATTGGAGTGGGGTTGGAGTTGGAGTGGGTCGGAGTGGGTGCTCCTGTGACGGCACCGCTGGAGTTCATGATTGATTATATTAAATTCCGAACAACCCGAAGTAAAATTTATTTGCTCGCGGCGAACACGATCTTTCCCACTGTACGCTCAGAACCGTAGCGGAATTGTGGAATGTATATATATATGAAGCTATGTGCGAGCGAATGCACTTGCGTTGTGGAACGTATGTTTGTATGAAGTCTATGCGCGGGCGAATGCACTTGCGTTGTGGAACGTAAATATGTATGTGTGTTTATGTTTACGTAACGTTTATGTTTATGTCTGTATGTATGTATAATATATTATATAATATAATTTGTTTATTATTATGAACAGACTTATTAGCCACGTATAAAAATTGTTCACGTAACACTGTTTACAAAATTGTTTTGTTTTAGTTATTTGTTTATGTTTCATATGTAAATATATTAACGATCACGTCGGAGTTAAATTGATAATTTTTAATGCTTTTTAATTTTAGTAAATAAAATCAGCTTGTATTAAGATAAACGTTATAAATATAAATCTTTATTTGGGCCGCATATGAAATTGTGATATATGTTTCAATATGTGAAATCCAATTTAGGGTGCGAGCGCAATAGAAAGACGAATAAGAGTGGCGCCAACCTACCAGTATAGGCTGAGCGGATGCTTGCTAACTTTAAATGCCGAATTAGTAAAGCCAAGCGGCCGAAAGAGAGTCGGCTTGAAACCAACAATACATCAGCTTATAATTAATTATTATGTTTAAACTAGTCGCTTGCTGCTTGACCCGACATAGACATAGAAGGTGGTTTCAACAACATCCTGCCATGCTCGATAATCAATGCGCTGACGAGACTAGGAATAAATGATTAATCCGTACGCCTTATAAAGCCAATCTTGGTAAACAGGACTGTTGAGGCGTCATTAGGAGGAGAATCTATTCAAAGTTTCGTCAGATGAGGCACTCCGCAAGGAAGTGTACTCTCACCCCTACTGTGGAACGTGGCGGTTAATAGCCTGCTACAATCCCTAGAAGGTGGTGGTTGCAAGGTTATTGCTTATGCGGATGATGTCGCAATTGCCTTCTCTGGAAAAGTGGGGGCCAAGATAGCCACGCTATCGGCAATAAGGCTACGCGAGACGGGCATATGGAAAAGGACCAACTGTGGACATACCAAGTTGGACCTACATCACTGCACTTCAACGGGGGCTACAGACTACTGTATACCTGTTGATCATCCCACTTTAAAATATAAGGTATACATTCTGTTTAGGTTAGGGGCCGTTGTGCCGCCGCCCATCTGAGCTAAGAGCGCATCCACGCTGAAGAGCGCATCCGCGCTGAAAAGCGCATCCGCGCTGAAGAGCGTTTCTATCCTAAGTTAAGTTAGTTACATGTATGCAGCAGAATAAAGCTAACGTGAATGCTCCCTTTTTTTACAATAATTAATATTATAATTTTGTCCAAAAGTGTGCAACGCAGTGAAGGAGACATCTCCGACCCTATAAAGTATATATATTCTTGATCAGGATCACCTCCTGAGTTGATATGAGCATGTCCGTCTGTCCGTCTGTCTGTTTCTACGCGAACTAGTCTCTCAGTTTTAAAGCTATCGTCTTGAAACTTTGCACACACCCTTCTTTCCTTTCACTTAGTATATAAGTCGGAACGACCGGGATCGGCCGACTATATCCTATAGCTGCCATATAACTGATTGATCGGAAATGGTATAACTTTGGTGTTTTTAGAGTTAGAGAGTTCAAATTTGACAAGAGTGCTATTTTTGGCAAAACATTACGACATGCCAAATTTCATAAGGATCGGCCGACTATATCTTATAGCTGCCATATAACTGAACGATCGGAAATGACCCAACTTTCGTTTTTTTGAAGATAGAAAGCTGAAATTTAATACAGATTCTATTTTTGGTCAGTTGATCCAACGTACTAAATTTCATAAGGATCGGCCGACTATATCCTATAGCTGCCATATAACTGAACGATCGGAAATGACCCAACTTTCGTGTTTTTGAAGATAGAAAGCTGGAACTTGGTACAGATTAAATTTTGATCCATCCTACCAAATTTCATAAGGATCGGCCAACTATATCCGATGTTTGCGATATATATCCGGTTTTAGCTGCAAGGGTATATAAACTTCGGCTCCGCCCGAAGTTAGCTTTCCTTTCTTGTTGATGTGGGATTTGTCCCTCTGTGCCTTCTACGACCACATCTGGAATCTTTTTGCGGCAGCATCGCCCCCCAACACATTCCAGCAAGGGAGGAATGGGCCACACAAATCCCGGGACCAGCCAGTTTCCATTGCGAACGGCTGTAGTGTGTTCCAAGCAATAGTAATAGCTATCGGATACAGATACAGATACAATCTGTATCTTCTCAGTCAGTCAAAGCTCTTGACGGATTTTCATCCAACTCCAGGACAGTGAACTGTCGACTGTCGCATATCTCTTAATAATATGGCAGAACAGTATGACATCCACCTTATATGGGTGCCGGACATAAGGACCACGAGGGAAATTGCGCCGCTGACAAAGCTGGTAGGGGCAGGTACTATCAATCCTCTCCTCCCGGAGAAGGAACCAGTAGGCATTTCCATAGCTACGTGCAGGCTAAAATGTAGGGATCCCTTTGACCGCGTAGCACTGAGGAAATGGAGAAATCTCCAAAACTGCAGGAACTCACTCATAATATGGCCTATCCGCTCTAGGAAAAGATCAATGATGCTTATCGCCCTCAACAGGCAGCACTGCAGTCTGGCAGTCAAGACCATCACGGGACATTGGTTAATAGAAGCACACGCAGCTAGATTAGCGGTGCCACATTAAGATTACTGCAGGAGCTGTGGGGATGTAGAAGAGGAAGAGACGGTCGCACACCTCCTGTGTCATTCTGTGTCATTGCCCTGCGCTGGGGCGCAGCCGACTCAATTTCTTTGGTGCAGCAGCACTCTCGGACCTAACAGACCTCGCGGAGATCGCTCCACTCAGACTAATAACCTTCATTCGTGAATCTGGATGGGACCGCAAGCTGCCGCAGTCAAGATAGCATATAGTGGGCACAGTAGTAGATAGGAGGGGGAAGGTCCCCGTGTAGGACCTCTTGCCTGTGCGGTATCACAAGGAGCCCCAGCGGCTCAAGTGGAGGGGGTGTCAGTGACTGGCCCGGCATCGCCGCCTCAACCTAACCTAACCTATACCAAGGAAGTTCTTAAGATTTTCATACCCTCACTGCGGCATAAATAATATCAGTACTATTAAAAAGGGCAACCAAGAATTTAGTATACCAATCATTTTTTGGTCATATAGGTTTTTTTTTTTTTTTTTGTTTTTTTTTACCGGTCTTTCAGAATTTGGAAATGGCTTGTGCATCAATAAGAGCATCAGCTAGCATTCCTGTATTCATCATAAAGCTTAGAGGCCCAGACGACCGAGGGGCGCTCAAGAAACGATTTGTTAGAATATATTAAGTTATTTGTTAATTATTAGGCTAAGAGTAGTTAGTAAGGAAATTTAGAATTCTATATTTTAAGTTAGAGGGACAGGAAGGAGTTGTAATAGAGTAGAGACCATTGTAGTTCGAACATAATACCCTAAAAGGGTCATGCAGTGCATATGTCGAACTACAACGGCTAAGGAACAGAGGACTAAAGTTTCGAGTCCTTCTATTAGGAATGTTGAAATTTAAGCGTGTTAGTAAATGCTGGCTATTTACATCCCCATTAATTAGGTTATGCAGAAAAACTACACCGAGCATTTTCCTACGCTCTGTTAAACTAGGTAAGTTTATAAATAAGAGTCTGCTATTATAAGATCGAAGGTGAAGATGTGCATCCCAGTTTAGGCCTCTAAGGGAAAAAGTTCAGAAATTCTTTTGTACGGATTCTATGCGATCCTGATGTATTCCATATTGGGGACTCCAGACACATGAACCGTACTCCAGTATCAGACGGACCAATGTGATGAATAATGTTTTATTTATGTACGGGTCATTAAATTCTTTTGACCATTTTTTTAATTAAACCATGGACTCCTTTAGCCTTTTTAACCATAAAGGAAATGTGGTCGGCAAATTTTGATCCATTAGGTATTAAATCGTTAGCTGAACACCTTTTTGGAAAGTTATCAAAGTCAGACTGAAGACTGCATTGGGCAGAGATGGATTTTTACTGAAGACAAAGCTTTACATCATCTGCATTCATAAGAACTAGAGAGTTCGTTAAAATAGGGAGTTGAGCACGTCGATTTCGGGAAAAACAAGTGTTAATTGATTTGTTATTACATTGAAGTTGTCGAAAATTTGAATTATAGTTTATAGTTGAATTGTATTTTTTAGTTGTTAGAGTCCAAAATTACTCTAAGATAGCTTAGTGCGGAGCGGGATTCGCTTTGTGCGAAATTTAATACAGATTCTATTTTTGGTCAGTTGATCCAACGTACCAAATTTCATAAGGATCGGCCGACTATATCCTATAGCTGCCATATAACTGAACGATCGGAAATGACCCAACTTTCGTGTTTTTGAAGATAAAAAGCTGGAACTTGGTACAGATTAAATTTTGATCCATCCTACCAAATTTCATAAGGATCGGCCAACTATATCCGATGTTTGCGATATATATCCGGTTTTAGCTGCAAGGGTATATAAACTTCGGCTCCGCCCGAAGTTAGCTTTCCTTTCTTGTTGATGTGGGATTTGTCCCTCTGTGCCTTCTACGACCACATCTGGAATCTTTTTGCGGCAGCAAAATTGCATTGGGCAGAGATGGATTTTTACTGAAGACAAAGCTTTACATCATCTGCATTCATAAGAACTAGAGAGTTCGTTAAAATAGGGAGTTGAGCACGTCGATTTCGGGAAAAACAAGTGTTAATTGATTTGTTATTACATTGAAGTTGTCGAAAATTTGAATTATAGTTTATAGTTGAATTGTATTTTTTAGTTGTTAGAGTCCAAAATTACTCTAAGATAGCTTAGTGCGGAGCGGGATAAGCTTTGTGTGAATTCGCCGCGCTTCGCCGCAATAGATGAGTTAGGCTTAAGATTAGAGAACAATATAAACATTTTTTTGGTTCTCGTTTTTTCGCCCTTTTTTTATATATTTGGCAGCCACCACTTTTTGTTATTTTTTAGAGTGTGAGATAAACTAATCTCATTAAGCATTTTGGCGCCCCCGGGTGGACTGCAGTGCGAAATATCTAAAAAATAAACATAAGCAAAAAGTGAATGTGACACTGTGTTATTACACACAAAAATTCAAAGAGCTGCTCGCGACGCGTCCGTGAAGTGCGAAATAAAAAACAAAATTCACCGGGTCGTGAAACCGCCTCAAGACGCAGTCCAGGATCATTACTGCAGGATCATCGCCACTAGGAACAACATCTACATCCATGCCGTGTACCTGAATTGACCGCACAAGGAAAGTGGCAGCGGGATTAAAGGATCCCAAGGCAGAACCGCAGGTATTTGTGCAAAAAATTGAAAGTTGAGAAAAGACAAATTAAATCTACGTCTTGTGCTAAATAATTGCACCCTCCTTTCAATTCTTGGCGCATACGTACTTGAAATACGATTCAACCATTGTCCGCTGCTATATATGTATGTATGTATATGCATTCGTTTGACGAATTTTATTTTACCGGAACGCAAAGTCACGCGCTACCCTATAATTGTTGGGTATGCACCTTTTTCGGTGTCATTGGCAACCAACTATTTTTTTGGATACTCAGTATCGACCATCAATTAATATATTAATTATTTAATCTTTTTCGCCATATTAATTAATTATTTTTTCGTTTTCGCCAGATATTAAATTAAATATCTTTTTTTCGTTTGTTTCCGTTTTTGCATTTAATTTATTATTTAAATAATTAAAATAAAAAAATTTTACATTACTCAAAAATTTTTATTTTTTACTAATTAACAAATAAATTAAAAAAATTTTTATTTAAAAATAAAACAAAATATTTTAAATTTTTCATCCTTGTCTGTTTATTAAAAAATAATTAAATTAGAAGAAGACTTAAGAAGAAGATTAAATGTCAGGGTAAAAAGCATTCGCCGGTTAGAGGAACGTTTGGAAGCTGGGTCAGTTCCTTTAGTGAAGACCGAGCTAGTGTGCAGGCTTCAGGTTTTAAATGAAACAATATTTAAGGCAAATGAGTTGCAAGACCAGATCGAGCAATTAGATGAGGAAGATGAACTTGGAGCCGAGTTGGAAGAATTAAAGATAACAACTAAGGCAAGGGTGATGTCATTATTAAATGCCTTCACGTTAGCTGAAGAGTCCCCACCAGCTACTGCAATTTCTGCAGCCCCAACTCGAGCTCGACTTCCCAGTTTGGCATTGCCAAAATTCAGTGGAAACTATTCGGAGTTTAAAAATTTCATGAGTCTCTTTGAGACATTAGTAGACAAGGAGGTGAACATTCCTGTTATCGAGAAATTTAACCATTTAATTTCTTGCCTTTCTGGTGAAGCCTTAGGAACTATTAAGGACTTCCAAGTCACCGAGAGTAATTATGACAAAGCTATTGCTAGTCTGAAAAGAGTTTACGATAACGAAAGTCTCATCTTTGCGAACCAAATAAGCAAATTATTCAGCCTTCCGAAATTTTCCCAGCCGTCTGCGTGGTCGTTGAGAGGTCTCATCGACACAGTGTCATCGATCTATGGGTCACTATTATCCATAGGAGATGACACTAAAATTGCAAACTCAATGATCATTCACTTAGTTTTGAGTAGAGTAGATCCAGTGACCAGAGAAAAATGGGAAGAGTCACTGGATTTTGAGGAATTGCCGCTGTGGTCCGATTTTGAAAAAATATTAAGTCGTAGGTACCAGCACCTGTCCGCTGAAGAGACTGGCAAGCCAAAACAGGAGAAAACTGGGTTCGGGAAGCAGCACAATAGAAGTTCGTTGGCTTGCTCCACTTCCAACAAACAAGCTTGCAGTTATTACAACGCACAAGACCATAGTCTTTCCCAGTGTAGTCCGTTCGCTCGCCTTGCTGTAATGCAACGGTTTGAGTTTGTCAAGTCAGCCTCATTATGTTTAAATTGTCTGCGAAAAGGTCACACGGTTGCGAAGTGTAAATCGACAAGGTGTCAAATTTGTGCAAGATCGCACCACAAACTTCTGCACCGATTTACTGTGACCGAAACTAACTTGGCGTTACCACCACCAAATGAACATGCGTCATCTCTAGAAAGGGTTTTGTTAGCGACGTCGATCGTAAGCGTTAGAACTAAAAATGGCGAGCACATATTCATGTATCAACTTGCTTGGAATTGGTCAAGCTAATTCCCAGGTTAAGAAAAAGATACACACTGTGGTGAAGTCAGCAATTAATGGTTGTGAGTTTCCGTTCGACTTTTGGATTTTGAGAACTATCTTGGGTTATCACCCTGACCAGTCAGTGAACGTGAAAGATTGGGACCTACCAAAGAACTTGCCGTTAGCAGACCCATATTTCTATAAACCTCAGCGGATAGACATGTTAATTAAAGCTGAGTCATTTTTCGAACTGTTGTCCGTTGGCCAAATAAAACAAGGGCCAAACCATCCCGTCCTCCAAAAAACTCTCCTTGGATGGATAGTATCGGGAAAATATAAGGCAAATACCTCAACTCCTCAACAGCCTGTCTCTAGCCTGAATTGCCAAGAAGAATTACTCGAGTCGATAGATGGCAATTTGACAAAATTCTAGTCGTTGGAAAAAGTACTAACTTCCAAAAAGCTTTTGTCACCTGAACAAGAGTTATGTGAGGAACATTATCAGAAAAATACAATTGTACTGCCTTCAGGTCGATTTGAAGTCAGGCTTCCATTTAAATCGGATCCAAGCGTTTTGGGAAACTCGTTGGAGGTAGCCGAACGCCGTTTTTTGTCGCTCGAGAGAAGATTATCTCGAGAGCCGAATTTAAAGGTCCTAGGTCCTAGGTTTAATCCTTAGGTCATATGTCCCCTACAAGCAATGATGTGCTTGCTACTCCACACTACGTCATACCCCATCAGTGTGTCTTACGGCCTCAAAGCACATCGACCAAATTACGATTCGTGTTTGATGCGTCTTGTAAGACTTCAACACATAAGTGCCTTAACGATCTGTTGATGGTTAGTCCTACCATCCAGGCAGAGTTCTATTCAATTCTTCTTAGTTTCCGGCTGAACAGATACGCTCTGATAGCCGACAATAAAGATTTATAAGTAATAAGTAAACGAATCCTTTACGAGTCCTTTTTCATCAGAGTCCTTTAAACTGTGCAAGCTCAACACCGTTACATATGGCACTGCGCCAGCCCCATTCCTGGCCATAAGGTGTTTGAAGAGGTTGAGTGAATCTGTGAAAAATACATTTCCTCGAGCTGCCGAAGTTATTGGGTCCGACTATTACGTCGACGACATGTTAAGGGGTGCTGGTTGCATTGAGGAGCTAAAGACAATTAAGTCTGACGTAACTCAGGTTCTTCAAAACGCTGGGTTTGAATTGAGCAAGTGGTTTTCAAACTCGCCTGAAGTTACTGCATCCGAGAGCACGGTTAAGCCAATAACACTTTCGGACTCAGAACTGACTAAAGCATTAGGAATCGCTTGGGTTCCTAAAGAAGATGTATTTAAATTTGAAATTGATGCGTCAGTCATGGGTCAAAGGGCGACCAAGCGGAACATCCTTTCGGTGACATCGAAGTTGTTTGACCCTCTTGGCTTATTAAGCCCTATACTTATAAAAGGAAGAAAGACTTTGGCTAAATAAGCTAGATTGGGATGAGTCAATTCCACTGCACTTATAAACAGCGTGGAACAAAGTACAATTTGCCTTGTCGCAATTGGAGGACATCTCAATTCCGAGATTCGTGTTTACCGATGTCACCGATTCAAATGCATGCCTTTTCTGACGAATCGATGAGAGCCTATGGAGCCTGCGTCTATATTCGTTGCGAATCTGCAGAAGGAATTAAAGTTTCATTGTTGACGGCAAAGTCCAAAGAACCGCCGCTCAAGATAAGGACGCTTCCCCGTCTTGAGTTATATGCCGCTCACCTTCTCGCAGATCTCTGCCGCAAGATAAAGCCTCTAATAATAGTTCGGATCGAACGAACTGTATTTTGGTCGGGTTCAAAAGTACCTCTTCATTGAATTTGTTCCCATCCATCGTCGTTGTCAACGTTCGTATCGATTAGAGTTGCTGAAATTCTAGAGTGGTCAGATGTTAGTACGTGGCGGCATGTACCAACTAAACAGCAGATATCGGCGACAACCCGGAAGATTAGGGTCCAGAGGTGGAGACACAAAGGAGACTGTAGAATTGATCTGGTTTACAGGCCCATCGTTTTAAAGGAACCGGATGGTAAGTGGCCGATGAGCCCCCGGTTTAATCTGTCACCAGAACTTCTACAGATGGAAGCAAAAAAGAATGCGGTCGGATTAACCGCAATCGCCTCTACCTCATATTTATTGGAAGTGATAGAAGGATATTCCTCTCACCTAAAACTGCTGCAAGTGTTCGTTTATATGTTCCGCTTTATAAGGGAATCGAAGAAATTAGTAGTGAATTTTGATATTGTTTCCTCACCTGTCAAATATAATAAAGCCTTTGAGAAAATAGTCGAAATAGTCCAAGAGCACGACTATCAAGATGAAATAGAAAAGATCCGGAAAAATTGAAGTGTTAGCCCTAGTCTACAAAAGCTAAATCCCTTTCTATACGAATCATCAGAGGCTGGGCTTACCTTTTCGTTGTTGCGGGTTGGGGGGCGACTAGCTAATGCTCCTATAGCGTACGATGCCAAGTTTCCAGTATTGTTGACAAAACGCTCTCAATTTGTTCAGAGCTTTGCTGTTAGATGTGGCGAGGCCATCTCCGGTATTAGAGAAGCTCACGCTGGTGTACCCCAAGGCAGCGTTCTTGGCCCGTTGATGTACAATGCTTACACGGCCGACCTCCCTGTTCTTCAGAGGCCTGACCTGCTCGCAGCAACCTATGCAGACGACACCGCCTTCCTTACCACCGCCGATAGCGCATTGGGGGCAGCCGATACGATGCAATTGCAGCTTGACTTGCTCAGCGACTGGCAAAAGCGATGGAACATTGCCGTCAATAATGAGAAGTCCACTGCCTCCACATTTTCTCTCTGCAAAGGCAACTGCCCTCCAGTTAACCTTAACGGCTCTCCAATCCCACAGGTAGACAATCCCAGGTACCTGGGATTCACCCTAGACAGAAGGCTCACCTGGAAGCCCCATCTGATTAAGAAGAGGAAACAGGCTATTCAAAGACTTCGATCCTTCAACTGGCTTATGGGTAGGAGATCGAAGCTGAGAACTTCCACTAAACTCCTCATTTACAAGGCAATAATACGCCCTATCTGGACGTACGGCATACAGCTCTGGGGAACTGCGAGCAAGACGAATGTCCGAACTATGCAAGCTTTCGAAAATAGAGTCCTTCGAATCGCCACTGGGGCCCACGTCTATCATGACAATCGCACCATCCACGAGGTTCTCAATTTCCCTTGGGTCAAGGACGAGATACAAAGAAGCAGCGCACGTTACATGCAGAGGCTTCATAATCACCCGAACCGGTTGGCCAGCTCCCTGCTGGACAGCAGCGAGCAACCCAGAAGACTTAAAAGGACACACCCGCTGGACCTCCCCTTACTACTCTAATTTTTTTTTCTACCATATTAATATTTAAAAATATCTATACGTGAAGTTTACGTGATAAAATTTAATGGTTGTCCCTAATGGACAGTTTTAAATAAACATTACCCTGCTATTACAAAAAAAAAAAAAAAAAAAAAATTTATTCAGAGCTATGTCCGATACGTACACGAGTCGAATTTTCATGTGGGTCCACGAGCACTTATGAGTCTTTTGCGACAGCGCATATGGATCGTAAATGCGCAGGAAGTCTGCAGTCAGACAGTTCGGTCATGCATACGCTGCTGTAAATGCAAGCCTCGTCTGATGACTCAAATCATGGGTGATTTACCCTTAGATAGAATTCGTGCTCTCCGCCCATTCTCCATATGTGGTGTTGATTTTTGTGGCCCTATTGATACGACATTGAAAATTAGTGGTAGGCCACCCTATATGTCCTACATTGCCTTATTTGTTTGTTTTGCGTCCAAGGCAGTTCATTTAGAAGTAGTTTCCGACCTTTCAACTGATTCCTTTTTGTTGGCTTTTCAAAGGTTCGTTGGGCGCCGACGATGTCCGCAGATCGTGCACTGCGACAGCGCGACGAACTTCATCGGAGCGAGTCGCCACTTCGCAGACCTTCGTCGGAGAATCGAGGACGAGGTCGACGCGGTCACGCAATACGCATCAAAAAACGGATGCGTATTTGCGTTCATACCGCCGCGGGCTCCGCACATGGGCGGACTATGGGAGGCAGGTGTGAAGGCTGCAAAACACCTACTCCTTCGAGCGGTAGGGAACGCCAGGCTGACCGCGGAAGAGCTGCAGACCGTCCTCGTTGAAGTCGAGGCCGTCCTGAACTCACGACCCCTGGGGGTTCTGAGTTAGGACCCAAGCGACGGTGGGGCTGCCAGTTGGTTGAAGCCTGATGGAGGCCTTTAACGGGGCCGGTGTTAATTGATTTGTTTTTATATTGAAGTTGTAGAAAATTTGAATTATAGTTTAAAGTTGAATTATATTTTGTAGTTGTTAGTCTCCAAATTTACTCTAAGCTAGCTTAGGGCCGAGCGATATATTCGCTACTGTGCGAATTCGTACCGCTTCGCCGCAATATATAAGTTAGGCTTAAGATTAGAGAAAAATATAATCGATATTATAACGTTGAAGAGGCAAGACCATTTTTTCGTTCTCGTTTTTTTGCCCTTTTTTAAAGATTTGGCAGCCACCACTTTTTGTTATTTTTTAGTGTGTGAGATAAGCTAATCTCATTAAAAAATAAGAATTCTTGCGGACATAAAGGGAGGAAAAGTCTTTTGCGGATCAGGGCAGAAGTAAAGACGTCGCGTCACGCAGAGCGGACGACGAGAAGCATGAATATAAAAGTGTGCAGAATTCGCGAAAAAAAGCACGAGACAGATTCAGAAAAGTACCATTTTGAGTATGCCGGCATAGAAGACGACAACAAAGCGCTAGCCGTCGATACGGCTCTCGATAGGGTCGATAGCACAGAGCGACAAAAAAAAAATGGAGGAACTTTTATAGAGACCTAGTAGGAATTGTTTATTAGTTCGAATATAACACAAAACCGTGTTTGAAATATTTTTAACACCCTCAAAATCTTAATTTATTTGCAAAAAACGGTTTTTCGTGACTTTTTTGCGCTTTAAAATTGCTAAACGCGTTATTTTAAAGCGATTTGAAAAATTTCCGACGCTTTTCAATAGTTAAATGTCGTAGCTTTTGAAAACAAAAATAGATCTTGAAAAAATTAAAACAAAAAGGATAAAATTTATACATAAGAAACTGACATTTTTGAATTTTTGTCCTGTTTTTCGGACTTTGACGCCATTTTTTCGGTTTCTTTAAAAGTTCCTCCAATTTTTTTTTGTCGCACTGTGTTATTAGAAGTATAAAAAGAAGCGTTTTTCTCAATTGAAGAAAATGGAAGAAGAAACCAAAGATTATAAAGTACATAGATGGGACATCAGGGCCCAAAACGGTCAACTTTTTTCGTCGAGCTTGTTGGTGAGGGGGGAACGCTCATGCATACGATTCTATTTTTATCACTCTATACATGTATGACTCAAAAAAATTTTGTGGCTTTGTATGTATGTGTCACAGCTCGCACGACGGCATGAAAATTTTTTGGCTTCCACATTTCAATTTCAATTTCTCGTTTCTGTTTTCAATGCGCCGATGTGGTAGTTAGTAGACAAATAGTATTTTTAATCGCTACAGATCGAGTCAGGGTGATAGCGTAACGCATAGAGTAGTTACCCTATGTATTTTTTTCTGTGTTCAAATCCTCGTAAGGACTTTGAACTCTTACTTTCTTTCATAATTATTATTATTATACCCTTGCAGAGGGTATTATAATTTTGTCCAAAAGTGTGCAACGAAGTGAAGGAGACATCTCCGACCCTATAAAGTATATATATTCTTGATCAGGATCACCTCCTGAGTTTATATGAGCATGTTCGTCTGTCCGTCTGTCTGTCTGTTTCTACGCAAACTAGTCTCTCAGTTTTAAAGCTATCGTCTTGAAACTTTGCACACACCCTTCTTTCTTTTGCACGCCGTATATAAGTCGGAACGGCTCGGATCGGCCGACTATATCCTATAGCTGCCATATAACTGATTGATCGGAAATGGTATAACTTTGGTGTTTTTAGAGTTAGAGAGTTCAAATTTGACATGAATCTTTGGCAAAACATTACGACGTGCCAAATTTCATAAGGATCAGCCGACTATATCCTATAGCTGCCATATAACTGAACGATCGGAAATGACCCAACTTTTGTGTTTTAGAAAGCTGGAACTTGGTACAGATTCTAGTTTTGGTCAGTTCATCTAACCTACCAAACTTCATTAGGATCGGCCAACTATATCCGATGTTTGCGATATATATCCGGCTTTAACTGCAAGGGTATATCAACTTCGGCTCCGACCGAAGTTAGCTTTCCTTTCGAAGTTAGCTAATGTAAGAGCGCATCCGCGCTGAAGAGCACACCCGCGCTCATCCGCTCGCCCCTTTATGCACTCTCGTTCTTTCGTCGGCCGTCATCGATTGTCCGTTTTGTTGTACTAGTTAAGTTCAGTACCATGTAAGCAGCCAAATAAAGCTGAACGCGTTTTTTTGATTTTACCAAAGACGCCCCCGACTTCTCATTTAATCCTTACTCCTGGAGTCTTTTGCGGCAACAACGCCCCCCTACAACATTCGAGCCGGATCATTCCTGGATTTTCTTCTGCCAGCAGTTCCCGGCATTGTTCCGCCAAAAGATAGGTACATTTTTCCGTCTTCTTCTCTCTGCCGGTCTTCAGCAGTGGTCCGAACATTAAATTTCGTTCACACTGCTGCAAGATTGTTTTTCCCTCCGTGTCTACTCCAAGTCCGAGTTTTCCGACACAACGGCAGTTTGAGATTTTCTTCAAATTCTTAAAATTTTTCCATCCGCCTCCGTTTTGTGTGCTGCCCATATTCCTCGCCGTTTTCGGCCTCTCCGTTATCCATTCGCTTGCTAACGTTCGAGGCATATGTGCATTCACATACATTCAAACACACTTACATGTTTTTTTGGTGCAATTAATCCGCGAAAAATTCGCAAGTGAACATTTTTTGCATTTTTGCATCAACGCTCCACTGTGCCAACATATGCCCACATTCCCTTACATATATCCGTACCTGCATGCATGTCCATATATTTTCTGCCTCCAATTTCAGGAAATATATAACCAATAAAATCTAACATAAACAGTCCACTTATCGACGTTCCACTGTGCCATCATCTGCCCCACGTGCCCTTGGCCTACTTGCATGAATGTCCATATATTTCCAACTATTTTCTGCCTCCAATTTCAGAAAATATATAACCGATAAAATTAAAAAAAAAAAACTTTAAGTTCCTAAAACCCACAATTTTATACCGTCATTTCACTACAAATCCGTTATTGTGTCGCGTAAATTCTCGAGCTAGCCGCCTTAAAAGCCGTGTGTGTTTTTTATGGTGCTGGTTTTTTCCTTGGGGTACGTACAGGGTACCCCACCCATGCCGACGGCATAACCGGCTGCGTAACAACTACCTTCAAAAAAAGGAATGAATTAGTTATAAATTTATATTTATAATTATAACCACCACAATTTATTTAATTAATATTTTCGTTCGAGCGAAGGGCTAGTTTTGTTTAAAGTCTTCTTTCCGACCACTCAACAATTAAAATTATTTAAAAAAAAATTAATAATCGAAATATATTAATAATTTAATTATCAACCTTCTGTCCGAATAGAGCCGCGGTTTCAATTCCACCTTTCCGGCTTCGGGATAACTAAATCCAATTAAATAAAGATTAAGGTTTTAAATCCACCCTTCCATAATAATTAAATCCGACAATTAGCCAAAAATTAATTATTATTGATTATTTATTTTTTTGTGTTAAATACAAGCCAAGGTCAAGTACACCTTTCCGACTCCGCAAGTTCGAAAAGAGTTAAGGATTCGATATCTACGTAGGAACCACACTTGTATACATATACATATATAGTTCATCATCAATTTGTCTTTCGAACGAGCACGAATTTTTCGGTACTTGTCCATTTTTCGTGCCTCCAACGCTGCTTCTACTCCGCATCAGGCAACATCCGCCTACAATCTGAGCAAACCTCGTCTCCTTTTGGGTTTTTTTTCTGGTTCCTGAAGTTCTTCTTTCCACATTCGAATTGTGCCGCACACGACTTTCCTTTCGACATCGGCGCCACTAGTTCACACTTGCTCCTTGTAATTGCATTTCATCCGCGATCTCACCGTTCTCATCACATTAGTACGACCGGCAACCACTTCGTACGTGGCACCCGTTTGCGCAAGTCAGTCGACAAGCGCTGACCAGCGAATTGGACTCTGAGAATGCCCACGGGAGACGACAAAAAGCCGCGTTCGATCCCAGCCATCCGTTTGGACAGATCTCAATCCGCATCTCCGCGGACGCCTCTGTTGAAGCCTAAGGCTACCAGTGCCAGTCCAAGGGCAAAGAGTGACGAATCCGTCAATGCAATCCCCGGTCCTTCACAGAGGCAGACTTGCTCCGTTGCAAAAATGGCTCCAAGTGCGGTCGAAGTGGCGTTGAAAAAGTTCATCGCCACAACAGATCGAATTAGCCAATTTGAGGCTAACATAAATACTCCGGGTGCCCCAGAAACGGAAATAGGCTCCCAATACATGTGCGAAGTCCATCGGGACCATATTCGGGCACTATGGGAGAAGGTGGAGAAGAGCTATGAGAGCTGCTCCGATTTGCTAGCCGTGTCCGACGACAATGCGGCCGCCTCGACAGTGCTGGAAGCGAAGTACAGCTACTGTTATTCCGTCTATTCGAGGTGTATTGCCCAGCTTCGGGAGAAAATTGCCTCCCAATCCACTCAGGCTTCTGTCAATGTCCACACGACCGCGTCTACAGGCTGCCGGTTACCTCCGGTGGATACCGAGGTCTTCGCGGGTGATTATCTTCGGTGGCCCACCTTCAGAGACTTGTTTACGGCCATTTACATCCAAAACTCGCGGCCGACCCCAGTAGAGAATTTGTTCCACTTACTGTCCAAAACAAGTGGTGACGACCACGCCATTGTTTCTAAGGCTCCGCTTACCCATGAGGGGTTTGTCGCCGCGTGGCAAAGCCTCACAGACCGCTTTGAAAACCGGCGGCTATTGGTCAACAGCCAGTTGAAGATCCTTTCCAACATCCAGGCTATTTTTCAAGAGTCCGTGGTAGCGCTGAAGGAGCTGCAAGCCACCATTCAGAGTTTTCTGACAGCCCTAGAAATGTCCTCCATTAATGTTGAGGCTTGGGACTGTTTCCTGGTATTTATGATTTCGTCACAGCTCCCCAAAGTCACACTTTCCATGTGGGAGCAATCCGTACATAATAAGGCCAAGATTCCAACATGGAAGGAATTAGATAACTTCCTGACAGAGCGCCATCGCACTCTGGAGGCCATCGACGACGTCAGGCCTAGTGGCTCCGTGCAATTTCCGCCAAGGTCGGGACTTCCTACTGCCCCTGCTCGGAGGCTCACTTCGAGTGGTTCCGGGCCAAAAGGGCTGCGATCTCTGTTCGAGGGAGGACCACCCCATTCGCTTATGTCCACGTTTCCTAGAAATGGATGTAAATGGGCGCTCTGACTACATAAGGAGGAAGCAGTTATGTTTTAACTGTTTTGCCCGAGGGCACCAGCAGCGAGACTGCAAGAGCGCCCATACCTGCTTCACACAGCCGACACGACACCCTTCTGCACCGCGGCAATCCGTTGGCCACCGCTCCAAGTCCGCCTACGCCAGCAAACGGCTCAGAGGATCAGTCGAATGTGCAGGTGTGTTTCGCTTCCGGGTCAGGAGCCGTCCTACTGGGCACGGCCCTTATCAACGTGTGCCATTTGGGGTGCACCGTCCAGGCACGAGCACTGATAGACTTAGGGTCCGAAGCGACTTTCATAACGGAACGACTGTTCAACCTTGTCAAGTTTCCCTTCAAGACGATTCCCGCACATCAGACCATTTCCGTGCAGTCTATTAAATTGTGCCATTTCTCCATTCGGTCGCCGTCTAGACCCGGGCTACAATTAGAGACTGCGGCTTACGTTCTTCCGCAGTTGGCAGGAAATCTGCCATCATATCCGATTTCACGAAATCATCTCAAGGGGCTGCCCGACATTCCCCTGGCGGACCCCAACTTCTTTGAGAGCTCCAAGTCGATGTGTTATTAGGAGCTGACATTCTTCCGTCCATTCTCCTCGATAATTCCAAGGCTAACATCTGCGGGTCGCTTCTCGGTCAGGAGACCACTTTCGAATGGGTGCTGACAGGCCCATTATCTCCAGCCAACCCCCGCAGCGTGTCTGTTTTTTCCACATGAGTTGCCCGCAGCCTCGGTGACTCACTGGATCAGGGAGAGGTGCCCACACAGATTAGCTCGGAATCGGATCCAGGTTGCGAGCACAATTCTGTCTCGACTACTTCTTTAATTTACGCATCGCATCACGCTGCACGGTGGCAATCAGCTGATGATCCGTCTGATTCGGGCCAAATTCTGGATTCCAAGATCATATTCAGCACGATGTCGCCACGCCCACGCAACGCCCCGTCACTGGAAAGCAGATGTACTCGAGGTACACAATCCTACCGATGCCGAGTCTGCAATGGGATCCATCCATTGAAGAAGTGTCGGCGCTTCCTACGCCTTAGTGCCGAGGAGCGGCTCCGAGCGGTTCTCGTGAACCGCTATTGCTCGAGCTGCCTGGCCCACGAGCACTCCGACGGATCCTGTCGGCGTGGGGACGGCTGTAAGACGTGTGGTCAGGATCACCACACGCTGCTGCACCCCGTGACCAAGGAGTATCGGTCACGGAGCGCGGGAGACAGTACACGGGGTGTCTCGCTCTCTCGTCGGCCGTCGTCCGCCAACTCCCGGCGCGGTTCGGGTACTTCTCGGCCTTCGTCCGCCAGTTTCCGGCACTCACAAGCTTGTTGGCAACTCCTCGGCATTCTTCCGCCACTGGCCGAGAGTCGTCAAGCGCTTCATGGCTTTCGTCCGCCACTCATCGGGTGCCGTCCACCGCTCTTTCGCCCGCGTCATCCGCGCCTAGGCAATTTTCCGCCTCTCGTCGTGGGCCCTTGCAGGACGCGGCCGCTGCGCCCACCCTATCAGCCGTAACGACGAGGGATTTGTTGCAACCCGAGTGATTGCAAGGGGGGCGGGATGTTTACGTGAGGGGCCGTTGGGCCGCCGCTCAGCTGTACGTAAGAGCGCATCCGCGCTAAAGAGCGCACCCGCGCTGAAGAGCTCATTCTCTCGCCCCTTTATGCACTCTCGCTCTCTCGCCGTCATCGATCGTCCGTTTTGTTGTACTAGTTAAGTTCAGTACCATGTAAGCAGCCAAATAAAGCTGAACGCGTTGTTTTGATTTTACCAAAGACGCCCCAGACTTCTCATTAAATCCTTACTCCTGGAGTCTTTTGCGGCAACAACGCCCCCCTACAACAATAGTAATAAAGTAAATATGAAAAGTTAAAAAAAAAATATTAATAAAAAAATAAAAGTAAATATAAAAATAATCATAAAACTAAAACTTTCTAACATATTTTTTTTTTTTTTGTAATAGCAGGATAACGTTTATTTAAAACTGTCCTTTAGGGGCAACCATTAAATGTTATCACATAAACTTCACTTATAGATAATTTTACATATTAATATGGTAGAAATAAATTAGAGTAGTAAGGGGAGGTCCAGAGGGTGTGTCCTTTTTAGTCTTCTGGGCTGCTCGCTGTTGTCCAGCAGGGAGCTGGATTTTCGCCGTTTTTCCCGCAGATCGCTTGGTCTTCTTGTCATCTTTTTTCTTCATACCATCAACCTCAATGGCGCTGTCATGATCTTCATCGTCTAAATCAGATACAATTGCATAATAGTTTTTTTTTCAATATTAGCTTTAAATGCAGCTCTGGTTACTTCGCTGGTTGTTGGTTCGTCTTCCATGATGGGTTTTTTAGCAGACTTTCGCTTCATTTCTCCATGTTGGGAGTCGCTGGAATCGTCATCTTGAAAATTAGAATAGGCCTTCTTTTTCGAAGGTGGCTTGATTTTGATGGTTTTGCCCGAGATTGGCCGCAAGATTTTGTAAATAGGAGTGGTTTTATATTTGGTTGGTGTTTGGAAAAAAAAATTTAATTTTTACATATTTTTTATTTCTTTTTTTAACAAACAATTAATTGATGCTTTAGGTTTAAAGCCTTTTCAGCCTAACAATTAAAACAGCCGCCCATTAATGAAATCGAACCCAGGACCCCAAAACAAGGGGCGCGCACTTTCCATCTAGTCTACCCTTCAAGATGATTTAATGATACCATACCATGAATCCATACCAAAAACACAGCTGAAGAGTAAGGATAGTAAAAGATATTTCTGATCTTTGCTCTCACACTGGTTTGATTTGAACGTTTAAAACTTTCATCGTTCCAAAGATTTTACAATCTAAAAATAGAATTCTTTCTTTCCCTCTCTTATCTGCCAGCCGTTTGTCGTAGAACCCGCTCTTAAATGTTTTTACAGCGGGTTCCACGAGGAAAAAAGTGAAAACATTTGAGAGCGGCTTCCACGACGCGGCCTGCCAAAATGCCGTAGAACCCGCACTTATTGACATTTTTACAGCGAGTTCCAATACGAACTGAGACGATGTTAAGGTAATTTTACAATTTTGTATTTTTTTTTATTGGCTAATAAATTTAGGAAAACACATTAAAGAATAGAAGAATAAAAATATAATATAAATAGATTTAAAATTTAAAAAAAAATGGATGTCCTGAGCCTGGTTTGAACTTGTTTTACTTTGCACACCAGCCAATCACTCTACCACTCGGCTATTCCTCATTCGCGCGAAACAGCCGTTATCTTGGGAAGCGCCCGCAAAACGTGGATCAACGATCAACGAACTAGCCCGAAAACAGTGCGTTGTCTACAAAATTTGAGCGATGTTGACTAATGGACCATCTGGTGTGGTGATGTTGGTGTCGGCCATCTTGAAAAATGATCGATACACATGAGGCAGTATCGGTATCCATTCACTGGCGTCACTGGCGGCATACTCTACCAGTGCACACGGAATCTGCCATGGCTGGACACGGGATGCAAGAGGGTATGATTTCAGCGACATCCTTTGTCATGCAGGACTAAACGTAGGGCTTGCCGAAACGTAGGGCTTAACTTCTGGATGGCTCAGGGAATGCAGGGCTGGAATCACGGTTTAGCGTAGGCATCTGGACACGAACGGGCTACGAGGCAGTACAATTGCTTGTTTAAGCCTGAAAAAGACAATTTTAGTGAGATGGTATTTTCTGCATCAGAATTGAGTAGCGACTGTAGTTCTTCATCGTTTTCCTGTTCCAGTGCCGTCTCGTCAAAATCGATGTGTTTGATGACGTTTATACGTGAGAGGAGATCAGCCACCTTTTTTTCTTCTCCAGAGATGTGCTGGCATATCGTGGTGGTACTTTCTCGCTGTCCTGACTAAAGGCGTACATCAACGGCCTGTACCCCACAGTATCGGGGCTTCGTCGTTATTTTTATTGCCTTGGATCAGCGTCTGGAGTATGTATTGGTTCCTGGCTGCTCGTGCGATAAACGACCGATAAAAATTGATCATACCCAGAAAATTTTTCAGATTTTTATCAACAAGCGGTTTTTTAAAGTGGCGGATGGCTTTCACTTTGACAACGGAAGGTTTCAAGCCGTGCAGGCTGATGTCGTTTACCAGGAACGTGAGTTGTGATTTACCGAATTGGCACTTCTCGAAGTTCACGGTGAGATGTTCCTTTCGAAAGCGGTCAAGGATTTAGGTGCGTTTCGTGCTGCTCTTGTCTCTGAAGCGATCAAAATGTCATCGGTGTATGCAAAAGCGAATTCGAGGCCCTGAAAATATAGCCCAAAAGACGTGATAATTGCTGGTTTGAGAATATCTTGTGTCTATCTTCTAATATCTATCTTCTTAACTTGTCAGATGCTCGTTACATACACTAGGTACGGAATAGGATATCAATCCGGTGCTGCCACTCTCCTTTTTCTTTCTTTTTATCAGGAATGGGCTGGACCAGCTGCTATTTGAGGGGCGACATATACATTTTTGCGAAATATTCATTATTGCGACACATTCATTATTGCGACATATTCTGACTATATTCCGAGTAACGAGCCGTTGGACGGGATGAAGTGCCTTACTTTGGACTTTGCTGGCAGCCGGTTCGAGTTGATCATTGCGAGCTCGTGATATTCTTGAGGTAACCGTTGTATTCGTTGCTCGTGTCGTAGGATAAAATCGCGTTGATTCTACGTCGAGGCGCGTGACATGTTCATTCGAGCAGCTTAGCTCGATCAATTAGTTTGCGTCGTTTTATATCAACAAGTAAATCGAAATGTTGAAGGAAATCGGATCTAATGATAGCGCCGTTGACGTCAGCTACTTATCACGATGGTCCAAACTAAGTTTTGTCCCATTACCAGTGACAATGTTATGCGTTTTGAAATAGAAGAAAATTAAAAAGAGCATTGTGTGAGACATTTCTTGACAATTTCCATCACTTTATCTGCCAACTTAGCTATGTTTTCTAGGACGATGCTTGCAAGATCGCTTGCACTTGTGTTGGTAAATGCTGCAGCCGCAGTGCTTTCAAGAAAGTTTCGTTAAATTTTGTTGTGCCGAGTGCGTTAACATCGTTGAGAATCTGTGGGGGGCGCTTGTCATCTGGGTCAGTCTCCGATAGAAACTTCTGGATTTTCTTCTGTTCGCTTTCGCAGAAGCGTTCCAGAATGCACTTTTTTAAGTTTTCGTACGTGCTTGTGAATGATTGGTTGACACTGGCGTCGGCGATTCGGCCCAACACCGGTGTTTCGATTGACGCTGGGATCGTGTTAAACTTCGTTTCGTCTAAGGTTATTCCTGACAGAATGAATTGGGATCCGATTGGTGAAGTTTCTGGAAAATTTTCCCAGACTCTAAGCGACCGCATAACGGACAAATTGAAGGTTCTCTCAGAATGGGCATATTAGAACAAGCTAGAAGTGAAGTGAATCCATCCAGACAGAACTTGTCCTTTTCAAAAGGAAGTACAAAATACCCAGTTTAAAACTTCTAAAACTATCAGGGGAAACTCTACTCTCAGTGGTAATGCCAAGTACCTAGGAATTACGACTGACATAAAACTGGACTGGAAGTTAAATACTATAGATAGAGCAAACAAGGGGACTACCGCGCTCTATTCTTGCCGCAAGGCCATTGGAATCAAAATGGACTATGTCTCCAAAATAGAAAGATGTCTGTAAAGAGCGGTCATCTTCTACGGGGTAGTGGTCTGGTGGCCTGCTCTAACAATCTCCATATGTAGGGAGAGGTATGGAAAAACGAAAAGGATGGCGGAGTTTTGTATAACAGGCAGTCTCTGTACTACACCAACTGGCGCCTTAGACTTCATATTCGATATGTTGCCTGTAGAGAAATTGGTGGTCAAGATAGCCACTCCATCGGCAATCAGGCTACGAGAGGCGGGTATATGAAAATGGACTAACTATGGACACACCAAGTAAACACCTTAAACTAAAAGGTCTCCATTCCATCGAAGGAGGAACGGGCTACACAAATCCCGGGACAAAGATAGTTTAAAGTTGAATGGCCAAGAGGGAGGTGGTTTCCACTGCGAACGGCTGTGTCTAAATGAGTCCTTCAGAGTTCCCAACCACTGAAGTGTGTTTCAAGCGGAAGAAATAGCAATTATGGAATCACGAAACTATTTGTGTCTTCTCCAATAACAGAACTAACAAAACTCACAGAAATCGCTTAACGCAGACTCGTTGCCTGCATCCGGAAAGCTGGATGGGAACGCGAGCCGTCTCAGAAAGGGTATAATTCCTTAGGCACTTTAATAGGGGGGTACGATGGGGTGGGGTCGCCTTACGGGTACTCTTGCCTGTGCGGTATCACAATGAGCTTCAGCGGCTCAAGTGGATTCGGGGGGTCAGTGACTGGCCCCCCGCATCGCTACCATAAGCCATAACATAACCTAACCTATTTAACACTGAATATATCTATATATGTATATACAATTTTCGTGTCACAGTTTTTGTTATCATACTCCTTCGAAACGGCCATATCTCATGAAATTTTGTAAGCGTATTGAGTAGGTCTGAGAATCCTCCAACATCTATTTTTCATCCTCTTAAATCCTGTTCGACATACCAAAAATCGCATATAATGTGAGTTACTACCTCATCACACTGACAAACTCACGCTACCATAGCATTTTAACTCAATTCAAACTGGGACAAAAATCCTTCATCATTAAGTAAATACATTAATTCTATTTATGAGTGTTTTGTACAGTGAGCCAAGAAAATGCAAAGGGGTTAATTTGAGCCGTGATACAATTATATCTCGAAACATGCGAAATAGAATATTGCAAAGAACCGAAGAACAAATCCAGCAACAAAATACTGATGTTCGTGTTAGAATAGCGAAATTGCAGCAAGAGCCAAAAGATACACGAGCTGAATGCAATGAATTCAGAAGATTAAAACAACAATAATCACGCCGTTTCACAGTCAATAGACGCAGAACAAATGACCAACAACTACAACCGGTACATCGAGCATTTTTTATCTGATTTATTCCTAGCATTCCATATGAGCCTGATATTGAGTATTATGGTCACTCAAAAGTGGTAATTGGTGCTATGGAATATGCAATATGAAATTGCCAAATATGCTCTGAAATTAAAAAATGAGCCAGCTGGGATGTGTTGCGCATCAGGAAAAGTGCAACTACCAGAAATTGAAACACCACCTGAACTATTGAACGGCTTACTTATCGGCACGGATCCAGATTCTAACGTGTTCCTAAAGTCAATTCGAACATTCAATTCATGTTTTCAAATGACCTTGTTCGGAGCAAAAAAAAAAAGTTCGAAATACTAATGCAAATGGTCAACATTACAATTCTACATTCAAAATCAGAGGCCAAGTTTATCATAAAATGGGCTCACTGCTGCCAATGCCAAACGAACCACATAAATTCTTACAAATCTACTTTATGGGCGGCGAGGATTCCGGAAGCGCACTTGCCAATCACGTGAATTCACGTTGTGATTATTATAACCTTGATTCATTTTATGCCGGACGTATCGTCAGCGAGCTAGATGCTATTCAATCACATATGCAAATATTCAAATCATATATGCACCAATTATAAAGCGATAATCACGCTAACGTCATTAATCCGGATAAAACATCAGCTGAATATCTAAAATAATTTGTGCCTTTTGTTATTCTTCACAGCGCTCCAGAACCTTATAATTCACAAGAACTGCGTAAATTTTGTACAGAAATTATAAAGTCATCTGGTGGCAAAAAATCGTTTGCCGGGTCAGCTAGTATAGTTATAAAACTATAAAATGATAAAGGAGTGAAAGTGCCAAATACGTAGCAGAAGCGGCGGGCGTAGCTGCCGAAGTCGGAAGGCGAAAAATGAATATGTAATGGAGATGGACTTCAGAAATATCGATACTCGCGAGAGTTATCGAGTTCGGTCTTGTTATCGAAAGCTGATGAGGGTATCTACAGTATAAATTGTTCCGGATAATTAAAAGAAACAAAAAGCTCAAAGCTCCCTAAGCTAAATTCCGTAAAAAATTTGAGCAAGCGATAAACATATTTATTTAGATAAACATAAACATATTTTTTTCTTGTTTTTAACATTTGAGAGATTTATTTAAAATCTGTCCACAAGCAGGGACAATAATTAAATATTGTATGTAAGCATTGACAAAAGGAATTCGAGAAATACAAGTTATGATAAAAGTCTAAAAAAAAAAAATTAATAATTTGGTATATCCAGTGGATGCTTTCTCTGAAGTCTTGTGGTGGGGGTGCTGTTATCCAGCAATTTAATGGCATACGTGTTGGGATGACGTTCCGGCCTTTCCTTGTATTTAGCGGCGAATCTTTTAACTTCGGCGCTGACCATAGGGATGCCCAGTTGAGAGTGGATAGTCACATTGTCGTGATATGGATGAGCCCCAGACAGCGTCCTGAGGGCTCTGTTTTGTGCCAGCTGGATGATTTTCGTATTTCTTGGGCTCGCAGTGCCCCACAGTCGGATGCCATACGTCCAAGCTGGCGTCACTATGGCCTTATAAATTAGTAACTTAACCTTCAGCTTCGAAACTTGGGACAAGCCCCTAGTTTTGTTTCAACAAATCTGCCCGTTTGACACTTTTTTATACAAATTACACAATTTAAGACACAGTTACAATTTTTGGAAAACAAACAAAATTTAAACTGATCAAGATAACAGATCTCAGATAAACTGAGATAAAAATAACAAAACAAATTCGTAAATAAAAATAAATAAATTAAATAAATAAATTTTTTTTTTTTTTTTTTTTTATTATCAATCATTCATAAGTTACATTTAAAATCTGTCCGGAATTATGAACAATAATTAAATTTTTTAATGATATCTTAGCTTAATGGAATATTGAGTAATATGTTATAATGTACAAATATGATTTTTGCTTGTCCTACGAACTATTTTTATGCCCTTGCAGAGGGTATTATAATTTTGGTCAAAAGTGTGCAACGCAGTGAAGGAGACATCTCCGACCCTATAAAGTATATATATTCTTGATCAGAATCACCTCCTGAGTTGATATAAGCATGTCCGTCTGTCTGTCTGTTTCTACGCGAACTAGTCTCTCAGTTTTTAGGCTATCGTCTTGAACCTTTGCACACACCCTTCTTTCCTTTGCACGCAGTATATAAGTCGGAACGACCGGGATCGGCCGACAATATCCTATAGCTGCCATATAACTGATTGATCGGAAATGGTATAACTTTGATGTTTTTAGAGTTAGAGACTTCAAATTTGACATGAGAGCTATTTTTGGCAAAATAATACGACATGCCAAATTTTATAAGGATCGGCCGACTATATCCTATAGCTGCCATATAACTGAACGATCGGAAATGGTATTTGGTAGAAATATCAACTTTTGTGTTTTTGAAGATAGAAGCTTGGGACATTTTTTTAGATTTTTTATTTTAGTTAATTGGTTTTATTATAATGTAATCATATGGATCGGCCAACTATATCCGATGTTTGCGATATATATCCGGTTTTAACTGCAAGGGTATATCAACTTCGGCTCCGCCCGAAGTTAGCTTTCCTTTCTTGTTAACTTTAATTTTTGTTTAAGCCTTGACGTTTCAATTAGAATTTTATGGTGAACCCTTTAGTGGGCGTGGATAAATCTAGAAATGCAGCTCAGTCCCATTCGTTCGAGTGGCAAAGGTCCAGTGGGTGAGTCCGTTTCAGCCTCCTAGTGGTGTAGCTGTTGTCTAACAGGTTGATGGCCTCAGGGTTGGGATGTCGATCCAGTCTCTCCACGTATCTGTTGGCGAATCGCTGAACTTCTTCTTTCACGGATGGGACTCCCAGTTTGGGCGTGGATTGTTGCGTTATAGTGGTACAGGTGGCCTCCGGTTATAGCTCTTAAAGCTTTGTTTTGGGCGATCTGGATGATATTTTGGCTGCTTAGACACGCCGTTCCCCATAGCTGGATACCATAGGTCCAGACTGGCTTTACAATGGCTTTATATATAAGAAGCTTGAACCTTTGCTTCAGCCTGGACCTCCTTCTAATGAGCCAGTTGAGCTGACGTAGCTTGATCCGGATTTGCGTCCGTTTGCGCAGCAAGTGAGTTTTCCAGGTGAGCCTTCTATCCAGGGTCATACCCAGATATTTGGGTGTAGGGCTGGCTGGAATCGGGGTGCCTCCGAGACTGACTCCAGGACAGTCGCCTCTCCTCATTGTAAACGTCGTTTAGCCTGACTTCTCATGGTTGACGGCGATGTTCCACCTTCGAAGCCACGGGTCGAGGATATCCAGCTGGCGTTGGAGTCGTGCAGAAGCCTCCTCTGGCAAGATTGAAGAGGCCAAAAATGCCGTGTCGTCGGCATATGTAGCCACTAGAAGGCCCTCCTCTTCAGCGACAGCCATGTCGGCTGTGTACATAGTGTACAGGATGGGACCAAGTACACTGCCCTGCGGAACTCCAGCTTCGATGGGCCTGTACTCCGATGTCGCATTTCCGCTTCTAACCCTGAACTTCCTGTCGGTCAAGTACGAGTTAAGGAAATCGTTGTGGAAATCGTACTGTTGTGGCAGGTTCCTCTTGAGCTTCGCTTTTATACCAGGGTGCCAGACCCTGTCAAACGCCTGCTTGACATCCAGGAAAACAGCACAGCAGTAATGTTTTCTTTCGAAGCTGTCCAGGATTTTTGCCACGATCCTGTGGCATTGCTCGGGGGTGGAGTGGGAGCGCCTGAAACCAAACTGGTGATCTGGGATCAAACCAGCCTCGTCCAGTACTGTCTGCAATCTGCGCAAAAATACTCTCTCGAGTATTTTGGAGATTACACACAGTAAACTAATCGGCCTATATGAAGCGAGATTAGTTTCAGGCTTTCCAGGCTTGACCTCCGCCTGTTTCCAGCAAGTGGGGAAGTGTCCACTCTCTAGGCACGCATTATAGATCCTTGTGAGCCTCCTTATTCCTGAAGGTGGGAGAAGCTTGACCGCGAGTGCCTCTATCCCATCTGCACCCGGAGATTTTTTGGCGTTGAGGCCTGACACCTCCTCCTTGACCTTTTCCTCCGATACGGGCTCCATCTGGCTAAGGTCCGTGGGTGGTAGGGCCAGTACGAACTCCGTTTCTGCTCTGTCCTCTTCCGTGCACATGTTGAATGGCTTGAAGGCTGCTTCGAGGTGAGCAGCAAAAGCATCGGCCCTTTCCTGATCCGAACGACACCATCCACCGTCGGATTTTCGTATTTGGGCGACCCTTTGCTTGGGACGCTTTAAATGGCGGGTTAAGTTTCACAAGTTGTGTTGGGGGTCCCCAGGCTCGACCTGGCGCAGGTACTCTTCGAATGCGCAAGTCCGCAACCTCTGCAGCAGCTTCTTGAGTTTTTTGGTTGCACGATTGAAAGCTGTTTTATCGCTGGGGTACATGGTTTGGAACCAAATTCTTCACCGTCGTCTCTTCTCATTGAGGAGTGCAAACACTTCAGGAGACCATAGGTGTAAATGCCTTTGCAACTTCCTAGCGTGGGATGGAGCCCTAGGAGTTGCAATTAAGGCAGCGTTGTGCATCTCTTGAGTGAGATTCTCAACAGCCTGATCGATACCAGCACCCGTGCTAAGGTCTGGCTGTTGGTCAAATTTTAAAAAAATTTGAAAATTTGTTAAAAAAAATACGTTTATAGGAATTTACGGAGTTACTTCGAGTTTTGATAATTTCATAGGAATAGGAAATTTCTCTGCCCGATCTTTGCCACACACACTGCCATTCGTTACTAATACTTTTTTTTATGTTCTTATTATAGCTTTGCTTTTATTTATTGAATCTACTTTTAATTTTGAGACTAACAATAAGTTGGCGAATCTTAACATTAAAATTTAACTTACTGCATTCTGGTTGCGCGTCCCTCAGGTCGGTCGCTGGGTGGGTGGGTAAGTCATTGCGACGAAGGCGTGATTGGTTGCTCAACCTTGTTAGACCTCTCGCCAGGTGGTTAGGGTGCACCGATAGCTTGGTTAAGTACTTTACCTTCTGTTCAGCGATCACTTCTTTGACTGGTAGAATGTTTAAGTCGCGGTGTATGTTTTCGTTGCAAACGTACCACGGTGCCCCGGTGATTGTTCTCAAGATCATCGACTGAACTCTTTGAACTATGTCAATGTTGCTATTGCTGGCGTTTCCCCATAACTGGGGATCCATATAGGTTTTAGGGCCGAGTTGTACAGCAGGACTTTATATTCAAGTCTAAGAGGTGACCGAGCGTTGATAAGCCAATGAAGGCTGCAGGCTTTTAGCTTTAAGTGTGTTCTTTTGGCTTCAATGTGCTGGCGCCATGTGAGTCTTCTGTCGAGATGTACTCATAGGTATGTTACTTCGTTTGCTTGTGGGAGTAGAGTGTTGTTTAATGTAATCGGCGGGCAGTTTTGCCTGTTCAGAGTGAACGTAACGTGCTTGCATTTTAGTTCGTTCACTTTAATTCACCAATCTGACAGCCATTTTTCAATATCGACCATATGAATAGCTACTTTTGAGCTGCGCAGTTGCTTGAATCAGGCATTTTGAATAACTGTGTCATCGGCAAACGTGGATGTTGTTAGACGTGTGCTTGTCGGGATGTCTGCTGTGTAGAGGACATATAATAGTGGCCCTAGCACGCTACCTTGATGAACTCCAGCTCCAACAGTGTAATCATAAGATATAGCAGTGCTGCACCTCACGACAAATTTTCTGTCGTAAAGATAAGACTCTAAAATCTTGTGGGTGCTGTAGGGGACATTAGACCTTCTAACCAGACTTTATCTAATGCTTGAGAGACATCTAAAAATATGGCAGTACAGTACTCTCTTTTTTCGAACGCGTTCCGAATTTCGGATGTTATCCGGTTGACCTGCTCAATTGTTCCAAGCTTTTCACGAAACCCAAATTGGTGTGAATTGCGTCGCTGCGCGCCACGCGCCTGGGGGACTATATCCTATAGCTGTCATATAACTGATTAATGGTATAACTTTAGTGTTTTGAGAGTAAGAGAGTTCAAATTTTACATTATAAATACTTTTCGCAAAATAATACGACCTACCAAATTAAGGATCGGCCGACTATATCTTATAGCTGCCATATAACTGAACGATCGGAAATGGTTTTTGGTAAAAATACAAACTTTGGTATTTTTGAAAA
Source organism: Drosophila bipectinata (assembly GCF_030179905.1). Taxonomy (NCBI): domain Eukaryota; kingdom Metazoa; phylum Arthropoda; class Insecta; order Diptera; family Drosophilidae; genus Drosophila; species Drosophila bipectinata. The sequence continues at coordinate 11,532,945 of NC_091740.1, read as the reverse complement.
AAGAAGCTTGGGACTTTTTCTTTAGATATTTTATTGTAATTATTTGGTTGTATTATGATATTCTCATAAGGATTGGCAACCTATATCCGATGTTTGCGATATATATCCGGTTTTAATTGCAGGGGTATATCAACTTCGGCTCCGCCCGAAGTTAGCTTTTCTTTCTTGTTTTCTATTCTATTTACTATTAAATTACTATTACTTACTACTTTATTATTTTTACTACTTTATTACTATTTGATACTTTACCTTAAAATAATATTTAAACTTAGAGTTTAATAATATTTATACAGGTAAAGTAAGGCTTCTAGCAAACACATCAGCGCCTTTTTCTCTGAAGATCCACTTTTTGTTTGTAAGTTTTCCTTTTGTTCTTCCGGTTATTAGGGCTCTTTGAAAATCTTCAAGGTTTATTTTTTTTTAAACCTAGCTTTAATTTTTTGAATTTTCTCTTTGTGAGACTAACAAGAGGTGTATCAAATCTATATTTTCAGCTTAACTAACTAACTAACAGTCTTATTGAATTTTACTCGATCTTCTCTACAATCGTCGGCAGCAATCCTCGTATTAGTAAGGTGGAAAAGCTGACAAGGTTGCGATCTTGCCTTCGAGATTCCGCTTTCGAAGCAGTTCGTTCCTTGGAAGTCTCCTACGTGAACTACGATGTTGTGCTGAACTTATTAGAGAAACGATTTAATAACCGTCGCTTAATATTTCAGACACACGTGAACGAGATTCTGGGCCCCAGTCTGTTGGAAAGTGGCTCAATAGCATTTCTTCGAGGTCTTTCGGACAAATTCAATGCCCATATACGAGCTTTAAAGAATTTGGGTTCATCAGTTCAGATCGCCAGCTGCATCATCGTCCAGGTTTTGCTTCAAAGGTTGGACCCAGCTACCCAGGCTAAGTGGGAGGAGAGTCAAAACTTCTCAGGTTCAGACGTCATCCCTACTTGGGAGTCGATGGCCGAATTTTTGGAGCAGCGGTGTAGGACGCTGGAGGCTATGGACGTGGCCATGGCTGCATACGCCCCGGGCGCTCACGTGGGAAGGCGTCGAATTGCAAATAATAGTAGATCATCCTTTATTGTTACTAATTCGCTTCCCTCTGCCTGTGCTCTATGCGGTGGATGGTCCCATATAATGTCTGCATGCCCCCGATTTCTATCAATGCCCCCTGAGATCCGCCTTGGTGAGGCCAGGCGACTCAGTCTTTGTCGGAAGTGTCTGCAAACGGGCCATCACATGCATGAGTGCCTCGCTGCTAATTGTCGCAGTTGTGGAAGGAGGCATCACAGCCTGTTGCATTTTCTGGAGCCTCAGGCATCTAGCGGCCAGCCTTTGGTTGGTCCTCCCACGTCAGCCATAGCCGGGGTCACTGAGCCTGTAGCCTCTTCGCCGTCCACTGCCAATGCACTAATTGCTCAAGGTCGCAGCGGCGATATACCGTTGCTTGCTACAGCGAACATTCTTGTTCGTAGTCGCGCTGGATCCCTTGTTCCATACCGAGCTCTGTTGGATTCTGGATCGCAGGTGCGCCGAAGGTACAAATCATTCATGGTGGTGTCTGGTATTGGCGATACCGGTTTTGCAACAGATGGATTCTCTGTTGATGTTCTCCTGCGTTCCCACTGCTCCGAATACTCGGCCCTGGTTAACGCCGTCATTGCCGCCAATATCACGGACCTGCAGCCTAGCTTAAGTTTGGATGTCTCCAGTTGGAATATTCCTGGCAATCTTTCTTTGGCTGATCCTGAATTTTTCGGCCCACAGCGCATCGACCTTTTTATCGGAGCCAGTCTGTTTTATGAGCTGCTGAGTTGGGTCACATGTCTCCAGTCTCTGCTGATGCGAGCGTCACTGGCCAATACTTTCTGCCACACCATTGTGTTTTAAAGGAGGACAGTTCAACAACCAAGCTCAGCGTTGTTTTTGATGGATCTGCTGTCACCACTTCTGGATATTCATTGAATGACGTGTTGATGTCTAGCCCAGTTATTCAGCCAAAGTTACTGCATATTCTGTTAAGGTTCCGATGCCATCGAGTGGCCATTACTGGAGATATTTGTAAAATGTATCGTTGCGTCAGAGTTTTTCCTGAGGACAGCTATCTTCAGTGTATTCTTTGGCGGGATTCCACCCAGGATGAAATACAGGTTTTTAAGCTGGATACTGTCACCTATGGAACGAAGCCTGCCTCATTTTTAGCAGTTCGGACAATGCATCAGTTGGCAGATGATGAGCAATTAATGTTTCCAAAGGGGGCCGAAATTCTGCGTCGCGACTTTTATGTGGATGATCTACTTTCCGGAGGTGACTCTATAGATGAAGCTATTAGCATAATGCAGCAAACATCCGGGATCCTTGCCAAAGGCCAATTTCGGTTAAGGAAGTGGTGCTCCAATGTTGCTGACGTGCTGGATAAGGTGTTTGAAGAAGATCGGGAGTTTTTCCTAAGGTTTGATGATGGCAGCAACTTCACAAAGACACTGGGTCTTGCTTGGGATCCTGCAACTGTCCGCTTAATATTTTCCTTTAAAGGGATTTAGTCAATCTCCAAGCCCACTAGGGGCATCCTGCTTTCTTCAGTCGCTCGGCTTTATAACCCATTAGGCCTTGTTGGTCCTGCAATTTCAAAGGCAAAGATCTTTCTTCAGAAACTGTGCCGTGAAAAGTTGTCCTGGGATGAAAGTCTTTCTGAAGCTCTTTACTGCGACTGGAATATAATTTGTAGCAGCTTTGTTAGTACGCAGCGCGCCGAATTCCCTAGATGGGCGCTAACATCGAAATCCGAGGTGGAGGTCCATGGATTCTGTGACGCCAGCATTGAGGCGTATGGGGCATGCGTTTATGTCGTGTCCAAGGGCGCAGGATCTGCAAGCTATTTACTCTGCTCGAAGTCCCGAGTTGCACCGTTAAAGACTGTTACGGTGCCTAAGCTGGAGTTATCGGGAGCCGAGTTGTTGGCTCGACTTATGTCGGAAGTAGAGCAGTTGAAGGTCTACGTTGGAAAGTATTTTTGCTGGTGCGATTCTGCTGTGGCTCTGTCTTGAATTCGAGAAGAACCCTCTCGGCTTAATGTTTAACGCCAATCGAGTTTCGACCATTCAGAGGCTAACTAGAGAAATGGAGTGGCGGTATGTTCCCACTTCTTTGAACCCAGCAGACATCCTGTCGCGTGGTGCTCTCCCCAATGAATTGGTTGAGAATAAACTGTGGTCTCACGGTCCTCTGTTTCTCATTGGATCCCAAGAGGCGTGGCCAACCGCGGTCCCATCTGAGAGATCAACCCTGGAGTTACGTGCAAGGGTTTTGCTCATTCAGTCTCCGAACGTGAATATAACAGCGGTTTCTAAGTACGCTAATTCGTTTCCAGCTCTGCAGAGGGTAGTCGCTAACGTGTACAAGTTTTCTAAACGAATTCGCCACAACGGTGTCACGGCTAGCGATATAAAATCTGGAACACATCTGTTATTGCGTCTAGTGCATCATGTGCATTTTTGGAGGACATAAAGGCGCTTCAAAATGGAAAAAAAATAGTGGCAGGGATCCTCTCCCTTCTTGGATAAATTTGGTCTGTTGCGCGTCGAAAAAATTCGTCGTTGGATTTTGATAGTCAGCATCCAATTATTCTTCCAAGAAGTCATCCTGTTACGCTGGCTATAATTGTTGACTTGCATTAGCGAAATTTACACACGGGACCTCGCGCGCTGTTGGCAATTATTCGGTCCCAATATTGGCCAATTGGGGGGAGAAAACCCGTGACGAAGGCAATACACACATGCATCCGATGCTTCCGGACTAAGCCTCGGTTGTTGGAGCACATTATGGCTGATCTCCCGGAGCAGAGAGTTAGCGGCTCCCAGGTCTTTGGAGTCACTGGTGTGGATTTTTGTGGGCCGTTCCATTATAAGCCGGAAGTGCGCAATGAGGCTCAAGTAAAATGTTACTTAAGCATTTTTATTTGTTTTGCTACCAAAGCCGTCCATCTGGAGCTTGTAAGGGCTCTGTCCACAATGTCTTTTTTACAGGCTTTGAAGCGGTTTATATGCACCCGCCGAAGGCCTCAACATATTTGGTCGGACAACGCAACCAACTTTGTTGGAGCCTCCGGTCCTGCCCTGGCTCCGAACGATGTGGTGCTAGTAAAGGACGAGAATCTACCTTCGATGAAATGGCCACTTGCCAGAATAATGGAGTTAATCCCTGGTCGAGATGGAATCTTTCGATTGCCGGTGAAAAAAACCTCATCTGGAGTTACCAAGCGAGCAGTGACTAAGCTGTGCCTTTTGCCCCTTAAGGATGAAGTTGGAGTAGAAGCCCCAACTGGGGGGAGAATGTCGGGTCAAGCAGCTAACAACTAATTTAAACATAATAATTAATAATTAACTGATGTTTTGTTGGTCGCAAGCCGACTCTCTTTCGGCTGCTCGGCTTTAGTATTTCGGCATTTAAAGTTAGCGAGCATCCGCTCAGCCTGTTCTGGAAGGTTGGCGCCACTCTCGTTCGTTTTCTTATTGCGCTCGCATCCTACATTGGATTTCAAATATTTTGCATAAATCCTTATTTCATATGCAGCCCAAATAAAGTTTATAACGTTTAACTTAATTAAATTCTGATTTATATTTACTGGCATTGAAAATTATCAATGACCAAACATTGGTGAGCCCCGGCGTGATCGTTAATATATTTAAATATATATACACATAAACAAAAACAAAACAATTTTGTAAACAGTGTTATGTGAACAAGTTTTATACGTTTGTTTATAATAATAAACAAATTATAATATATAATATATTGTACAAAAATACAGACAGAAGCACACATTAGTTCGCATTAGTTCGCAAAAATACAGACAGAAGCACACATACATATTTACGATCCAATATACATTCCACAATTCCGCTACGGTTCTGAGCGCACACTGGGATAGATCGTGTTCGCCGCGAGCAAATAAAATTTACTTCGGTTGTTCGGAACTTTATACAATAAGTTATGAACTCCAGCGGCGCCGCCGCAGGAGCATCCACTCCAACCCGTAGTGTTATTTTAAAGTGCAAGACCCTGGGTATTCTCCAGGACTTACAGAGGATCCAAGGAGCTCTTTAGCCTGTTTCCAAGGTGGATGATGCCTTGCTACACGTGCGACAGAGTCAGATAGCCACCATGTTCAGCGACTTCAAGGCCATCCACGGGGAACTTGAGGATTTGGAAATTTTGCAGATCAGCAGTGACCTTCGATGGACTGTTTCGGAGCTCGTAGCGACGATGCTGGCCGAAATTGAGCATGGGATGACCCTTCGCTCTTCTCGAATTGCTGCCCACTCCACCCTTGCCAACGGAATGTCCACCATGCAGGCTGACCCAGGGTTAGGTCAAAGTTTTCAAGTGCTGCCTCCTCTGCCGCTCCCTACGTTCAGCGGTGGATACTCGGAATGGGCTGAATTTTACTCGATCTTCTCTACAATCGTCGGCAGCAATCCTCGTATTAGTAAGGTGGAAAAGCTGCCAAGGTTGCGATCTTGCCTTCGAGATTCCGCTTTCGAAGCAGTTCGTTCCTTGGAAGTCTCCTACGTGAACTACGATGTTGTGCTGAACTTATTAGAGAAACGATTTAATAACCGTCGCTTAATATTTCAGACACACGTGAACGAGATTCTGGGCCCCAGTCTGTTGGAAAGTGGCTCAATAGCAGCTCTTCGAGGTCTTTCGGACAAATTCAATGCCCATATACGAGCTTTAAAGAATTTGGGTTCATCAGTTCAGATCGCCGGCTGCATCATCGTCCAGGTTTTGCTTCAAAGGTTGGACCCAGCTACCCAGGCTAAGTGGGAGGAGAGTCAAAACTCCTCAGGTTCAGACGCCATCCCTACTTGGGAGTCGATGGCCGAATTTTTGGAGCAGCGGTGTAGGACGCTGGAGGCTATGGACGTGGCCATGGCTGCATACGCCCCGGGCGCTCACGTGGGAAGGCGTCGAATTGCAAATAATAGTAGATCATCCTTTATTGTTACTAATTCGCTTCCCTCTGCCTGTGCTCTATGCGGTGGATGGTCCCATATAATGTCTGCATGCCCCCGATTTCTATCAATGCCCCCTGAGATCCGCCTTGGTGAGGCCAGGCGACTCAGTCTTTGTCGGAAGTGTCTGCAAACGGGCCATCACATGCATGAGTGCCTCGCTGCTAATTGTCGCAGTTGTGGAAGGAGGCATCACAGCCTGTTGCATTTTCTGGAGCCTCAGGCATCTAGCGGCCAGCCTTTGGTTGGTCCTCCCACGTCAGCCATAGCCGGGGTCACTGAGCCTGTAGCCTCTTCGCCGTCCACTGCCAATGCACTAATTGCTCAAGGTCGCAGCGGCGATATATCGTTGCTTGCTACAGCGAACATTCTTGTTCGTAGTCGCGCTGGATCCCTTGTTCCATACCGAGCTCTGTTGGATTCTGGATCGCAGGTGCGCCGAAGGTACAAATCATTCATGGTGGTGTCTGGTATTGGCGATACCGGTTTTGCAACAGATGGATTCTCTGTTGATGTTCTCCTGCGTTCCCACTGCTCCGAATACTCGGCCCTGGTTAACGCCGTCATTGCCGTCATGGACCTGCAGCCTAGCTTAAGTTTGGATGTCTCCAGTTGGAATATTCCTGGCAATCTTTCTTTGGCTGATCCTGAATTTTTCGGCCCACAGCGCATCGACCTTTTTATCGGAGCCAGTCTGTTTTATGAGCTGCTGAGTTGGGTCACATGTCTCCAGTCTCTGCTGATGCGAGCGTCACTGGCCAATACTTTCTGCCACACCATTGTGTTTTAAAGGAAGACAGTTCAACAACCAAGCTCAGCGTTGTTTTTGATGGATCTGCTGTCACCACTTCTGGATATTCATTGAATGACGTGTTGATGTCTAGCCCAGTTATTCAGCCAAAGTTACTGCATATTCTGTTAAGGTTCCGATGCCATCGAGTGGCCATTACTGGAGATATTCCTGAGGTTTTTCCTGAGGACAGCTATGTTCAATGTGTTCTTTGGCGGGATTCCACCCAGGATGAAATACAGGTTTTTAAGCTGGATACTGTCACCTATGGAACGAAGCCTGCCTCATTTTTAGCAGTTTGGACAATGCATCAGTTGGCAGATGATGAGCAATTAATGTTTCCAAAGGGGGCCGAAATTCTGCGTCGCGACTTTTATGTGGATGATCTACTTTCCGGAGGTGACTCTATAGATGAAGCTATTAGCATAATGCAGCAAACATCCGGGATCCTTGCCAAAGGCCAATTTCGGTTAAGGAAGTGGTGCTCCAATGTTTCTGACGTGCTGGATAAGGTGCCTGAAGAAGATCGAAAGCCTTTCCTAAGGTTTGATGATGGCAGCAACTTCACAAAGACACTGGGTCTTGCTTGGGATCCTGCAACTGACCGCTTGCTATTTTCTTTTGAGGGGATTCAGTCAATCTCAAAGCCCACTAGGGGCATCCTGCTTTCTTCAGTCGCTCGGCTTTATAACCCATTAGGCCTTGTTGGTCCTGTAATTTCAAAGGCAAAGATCTTTCTCCAGAAACTGTGCCGTGAAAAGTTGTCCTGGGATGAAAGTCTTCCTCAAGCTCTTCACTGCGACTGGAATATGATTTGTAGCAGCTTTGTTAGTACGCAGCGCGCCGAATTCCCTATGCTAAGCCATGCTGACAGGGAGAGATGATCGAAGAGCATAGGTGTTGCAAGTGAGGGGTAATTAATTTTTCAAATAACTTTGGAATTTCCGACAACTTAGAGATGCCTCTGTAGTTGGCAGCCTCAGACTTTTTCACTTTTTTATGTAGGGGAATTATGAATGATTCCTTCCACTTAAGGGGAAAAATCGAGGTTTCCAAAGATAAGTTGAAAAGTCTTAGACGAGGTTTGCACAGAGCCCTGGCACAGTACTTCAGCACACAGCCTGGTAATCCATCGGGGCCGGGCGAATAAGTGGGTTTGACCCTTAAAAGACCAGATAATAAGTTGTTATCAGACAAAAACGAACAGAAAATAAGATTTGCTGCTTGAATGTTATATGCGTAAGGCTGATCAGCCAATTTAGGAGGAGAATAAGTTGTTTGAAAAAATTTTTCGAATAGATCGGCAACGGCCTGATCAGAAGTCGCAGAGGAATTTTCAAACGTGAAGCAGGGGTGAAAAAGATTCGTGTTTACGCTTAGTGTTTACAAACTACGTCAGCGGTCAATATAATTCCTATAACATTCAGCGTTATGCACGGTAAAATTCAACCGAGCTAGTAGGTATCTTGAGAAATCAACACTACTGCAGGTTTTTTTATATTGAAGTAAAAGCTTATTTTTTTTATTTTTTAGGTTAGTGAGGCACCTTGTAAACCAAGGAGGATTTGTTGAAGCGGGCGGATATTTCCAAGGCACACATGAGTCAAAAAATTTATTTAAAGTAAAATAAAATTTTTCTAAAGTGACATTAGGATCAGTGCACGCCAGAATATCAGACCCGTCAAATGTATCAATAAGGCTATTAATTTTCTGAAGCTTTACGGAAACAGCGAATCTTATTTACCACACTCGGAGACATCTGATCGATACCAGGAGTGGTTTCGATTGAGACCTCCAGTGTGGGGTGATATGGATCCTCTGGGGATGAAAGGGGAAAAGCTCTGGAGAGAGCAGTACCATCAGGATCAGATACAAAACATAAGTCTAAAATCCGACCTAGCGAATTTCTAACATGATTGATCTGACCTAGGGACATGACAAACATGCCCGCGGTGAAGTCATGGTAAGTTATAAGTGACAAAGATGGTGAGTTATCGACGTTGGACCACTTTAATTCTGGGATATTAAAGTCGCCCACCGCTACGAGTTGGTCACGATCAGTCATAAGATTAGAGACGTATCGAATAGCGGACAAATGCTGCCAATATGTGGGCGGTTCAGACATAGGAGGTATATATGAACATGTAATGTATAAAGCTTTCACGGACATAGTGATTTTAACGCAAATAAATTCTATGTCACCAAACTCTTGGGATTTCACCTCTTCAGAAGCAAGAGTAGAGTCTACCGAAATGAGGACTCCACCTCCTCTTCGCTGAGATCGATCCCGTCTAAAAGTGGTGTACTTACTTGGAAAAACTTCGGAGCTAAAGATCTCCGGATTTAACCAAGTTTCTGTAAATGCTATTATATGGGATGCAAAGAAAGAACTATCAGAATATAGCTTTGGGAGTTTGCTACGTAGCCCCCTAGTATTCTGATAGGTAAAAGTTAGTGAGGAAAATAGTTTTTTGGGTTAGTGGCCAAAGAAGAGGTGGAGGGTTGGTCAGTGGTTCCGATATTGGGAAGTCTCACTCCCACTGGTTTTTTAACTTTTTTCTTCAAAGAACTAGGCTGATGTTCTTGGACGAAAAGATTCTCTGGCCAAAAACTCGGAGAACAAATCGTCTTGAACATCAGCGCGGGCACTCGAATCTTGAAAGAAGACGTGCGCCGTGTATAATTATATTTAAATTTAGTTATGTCCTCCACCTTTATATCGGCTTTTGTTTTGGCTTTGATATAAGCCGAGATATCAATCTCTGAAGTATCAGGGGCAAGCCGAGAAACAAATATATGTTTCGATGGAGGAATCACCTGTAAGGGTTTTGGTGTCGCAGGTACGAGAACTGCAGCATCAGTCGGTGCCGGTGGTCCGGACTGTGGAATACCCTTTTGGGTGACTCTAATGGGGGTTTCGTTCCCTAGGACCTGTTTCATCACTTGAAGGGATGCCATGGCGGACATATCAGACAATTGCTTATTATCCCTGAGAAATTCGGACGAATTTTTCTCAGTTCTAGCCCTTGGGGTGGCCAGAGATATAAGCGGCTGCATTAATGTCGGCTGAGCATCCTGAGGCGGATCAGAAACAGCGGATTTCTTACGCTTAGGGGACTCATTTAGCAGCTGAAGGCCACTAAACTGAGTGTCAAGCGCACAGAGTTGGTCATTGACTTTACGAAAACCAGTGATCAACACTTTAAATCCATTTTTGGTCTGTCTCAAGAACGACCTCATTTCGCCTTGGACAGCACGACAATTTTCACAACAATAGTGTATACCCGACCTATGGGAAATGGCATCCGAAACTGATGCAGTGAATCCGGGACACTTGGCGTGCACGACGTTTTCACATAACCAGCAATGGATGGTAGGCTGGGATGCGGAAATTGTCTTGTTACAAGACTTAATAGCGCAGACAAGTTTAAATTCCATTTTTTTTTTTTTTATTTAATAAAACAAAAATTAATATATAAAAAGTTAAAGAACACAATACCTTGAACCACTGTGCCAAATAGGGAGCCGAAGCGGGAGCTTTGAATAGTTCAAAAGAGAAACAGAAATAGAGATAAGCCGGGGAAGAAGCAGAGCCGAGCTATGCTTGGAATTGAAATTGAATAAATATTGAAAATATTGAATATAAAATAAATTGAAAATATTCAATTTATTAATTCGACTCCAAATATAACACAGCACTGGCGAAGCGATACGGTTTAAGCTTAAGATTCACAATATATGTATGCAATTGATTAAGTGAGTAAACACCGGTTTACCAATATTTATAATAAAACGTAGTGCGCACAAAAAAAACACGACCGTTCGCTTAAGAGAAAGAGAGGGAAGTTAAGCTAGAATTGCTGGAAGAGTCCCAAATTTTAACTGGTAACTGAAGCGGATGCGACTCAATGGTGTGCAACGGCAAGCATTATTATGGACGAATAGCAGATTGATGGCATCTCACTTATCATAATGTTGGGTAGTTGCATGCAGGGCAGTGCTTCAGCGTGGCTTGCACAGATCTGCTATCCCGGCATTAATTGGGAGCAGTTTAAAGAAATATTTATACAGCGCTTCGAGATTGTTCCGGCAGCTATGTTCCTGAATCTGCTGAACAGCCGTCCAGCCCACAATGAGTGCCCTGCAGTGTACGCAAGCCGTATGGTGACGTCATTGACCACAAAATGGCGCAATATGAACGCCGAGGAAAGCTGTATCCACTATACATGCGCATATGGCCAATTTTGACAACCGTTTGCAGCGTATGGTGTTTTCGTCAAAGGTACAAACTTCTACTCCAGATGGAACTGAAAGCATTTACATTTGACAAAAAGCGGAGTGCTGGAAGTACTGATGGTAATAGCGGCGACTGCAAGTGAGCCAAAATTGTGTGGCACTTATGCAAGAAACCAGGACATAAAATGGCGGAGTGTAAATTAAAGCAGTCTGGATCGGAGAATAAGTAGCATCGCGATTTACAGAATGTGACCTGTTACCGGTGTGGACAACTTGGGCATCTTGCGAATCGGTGCACGAACAATGCAGCTAAATCTGGAGCAGTTACTGAGAAGAAATGTAGTCAATGTTTTGTGGCTGAGCCAAAAGGTGTTTTGACACACCAGGGTGAGATCTCTCCTATTTGTTTTGACTCTGGAGCAGAATGTTCGTTTATTCGAAGTAGTGTTGCCGAAAAATTTGATGGCAAACTTAATAATAATATTGTCATAATACGAGGTATTTTCGACGCTAGCATTTCTAGTAAGCTACAAAATCTATCTAAATTTATTATTATTATTATTATTAATTTTTTATATTTAATATTGTAGAAATACTGTTTCACTTCATAGCAGATTAGATATTGTAATTGGTAGGGAAATCCTTAGTCCAGGATACGAAATCATCTTAACACGTGATAAATTTAAATTTGTTAGTCTAAATCTTTAAACGTCTGTAAAGTATCTGAGCAATCTGCCTTGTTACTTAATGATGATACTGAAATGATTGGTAATGACAAAGAAAACTTAATTAAATTACTTAAAGACTAATCAGCTGCATTTATTGATGGAATCCCTTGCACAAAGGTCAATACTGGTGAAATGACTATTAGATTAATTGATCCAAACAAAACTGTGCAGCGGCGTCCATATCGTTTGAGTCCAAATGAAAATGAAATTGTACGTGAAAGGATAACTGAGTTGTTAAATTGTAACATTATTCGACCTAGTTGTTCTCCCTATGCTAGCCCTATACTCTAGGTTAAATAGAATAACGGATCCGATCGACTCTGTGTTAATTATCGTGAACTGAACAGCAATACTGTTTCTGACAGATATCCCTAACCACTAATCAATGATTAGATTGCTAGACTTGCGGGTGCAAAATATTTTTCTTGTATGGATATGGCTATACCCATTCATCCCGATTCTGTTGAATATACTGCGTTTGTTACACCTGATTGGCACTATGACTATCTGACAATGCCATTTGGCCTCAAGAACGCCCCGTCTTTTTTTCAGCGAGCCATTATAAACGCATTGGGAAATCTTTCATATTCTTATGTAATAGTCTATATGGACGATATAATGGTGGTGTCATCTACCATAGAATCAGGTATGGAAAGAGGATCGTTTTGGATGTATTGACTGCAGCAATAAGATTGGCGTCTTATTTTTGAAAATTCGTGCATCGGTTCTCACAGATTATGAAACCGATATATTCCTTTACTTCGAGTAAAAGTGTGTTTATTTGGAATAACGAGTTGGAAAATATTAGAAAAAATATTATTGCTATTCTTGTAAATCATCCTGTACTTGTTATTTTTGATTCACAACATCCAATAGAGTTACACACAGATGCAAGCTCTTACGGTTATGGAGCAATGTTAATGCATCGAATCAATGGTAGTACTCATGTAATAGAGTACTTTGGTAAAACTTCTTCCCCTGCAGAGTCTAGATACCATTCATACGAATAAGACTCCTTGGAATCCGTTTGACAGTTGCGTCATTATTAAGTTGGTCGTACGTTTGCAGTGTATACTGATTGCAATTCTCTTAAATCATCGCGGACAACGATTGATCTTACTCCAAGATTGCATCGTTGGTGGGCGTATTTGCAGTCGTTTGAATTTAAAATAGAATATAGAGAAGGAAAGCGCATGTGGATTTTTCATCGAGAAATCATATTCAGGAAGCCAGCAAAGTTGAAAAGTCTTTAGTCGCTGAAAAGAGTCCAATACTATTGGTTTGCTAAGATGAATAAATATGTTAGGAAGTTTTTCGATAGTTGCATTATATGTAAAACTGTTAAGGGTTCATGTGGGAAGATACAAGCCGAGTTACATCCAATTCCAAAAGTGAATGTGCCTGGGTGAGGGCGATCATAATTATACCCTTGCAGAGGGTATTATAATTTTGTCCAAAAGTGTGCAACGCAGTGAAGGAGACATCTCCGACCCTATAAAGTATATTCTTGATCAGGATCACCTCCTGAGTTGATATGAGCATGTCCGTCTGTCTGTTTGTCTTTTTCTACGCAAACTAGTCTCTCAGTTTTAAAGCTATCGACTTGAAACTTTGCACACACCCTTCTTTGCACGCTGTATATAAGTCGGAACGGCCGGGATCGGCCAACTAACAACAGAAATACCAACTTTCGTGTTTTTTAAGATAGAAAGCTGGAACTTAGTACAGATTATATTTTTGGTCAGATAGCCCGAACTACCAAATTTCATAACGATTGGTCGACTATATGGTATCTTATTGCTGTTATAACTATAACTGAACGATTGGAAATGGTATTTGGTAGAAATACCAACTTTGGTATTTTTGAAGATAGAAGCTTGACACTTTTTTTTAGATATTTTATTATAATGAATTTGTTTTATTATGATATTCTTATAAGGATCGGCCAACTATATCCGATGTTTGCGATTTATATCTGATTTAAACTGCAAGGTTATATAAACTTTGGCTTCGCCCGAAGTTAGCTTTCCTTTCCTGTTTTAAATAATTCAAGTAGCAGGTGGCAAATATTCAAAAATTATACGCAGTTTTGAACATTAAAGTGATTCTATAGTTTTATTCAAAACACACTGTACATTGCACATAAGGTATAATTCACAACCTCATTCGATATCTTAGGAACATATATGTAACTAAAATTCTAACGCTATTCATAAATGCAAATTTGTATTAATGTGATGTACATTGATGATTATTGATGTGATGTGAAATCGTTTAAGCCATGACACATTAGAAAATATACTCCTTGTTCGCCTACACTCAACACAATTAGATAATTCGATCGAACACTTCAGTTTATTTGAAGACGACGATTAATTTTTTACTAAATAAATTTTTGAATAGAATAATAAATACATGACTGAATAGCACAATTTTTTAATTTTGATTTAATTACGAGCTATTAATATTTATTTGTTGTTTCTGAATGAACTAAGTATTAAATATTATGATTTATTAATATTTGTTATTACCTACAAATCATTCTTACAGTAGTAATGAAAGTGGGTAAGGAAGAAAGGAGGTAAAGAAAGTGGTCACACAGTGACGGTGCATAAAAATCAGGTGAAAAAACAAAAACAAAACTACGATGGAGCAGTAGCACATACATAAAATATTTTTTGCACAATTTTTTTTCTGTTGTTGCTATAGCTATAGCTTTGAACTTTTCGTAGCTCGGAGCAGACAATTTTCTTTTTCTGCTACGGCTCTGCTTCCGCTCTCGGAAAAGTGACAGCGGTAGCAATAGCAGAGCAATATTTCTATGCATCTCGCTGCTACGGAGTAGTAAATGCAAACCCTGGTGCCTGTCACGACATCTTCATTTCGAAGTAGCAATTTTAGTTGTCATCAATTCAACTTAAAAACCAACGTTAAAACGACTTGATTCCCAGAGTTAATTCCAACTAATTTGTCTACTGAGTTTCAATTTGTTTTGCGTACAAGTTCAATTTTTGTGGAATGATGTATTTGAAACTGTGGAAGGGGGGCGATCGCCCCCCCTTGTATCCGCCACTGGGCACACGGGCATATCTGGCATATCGACATAACTGGAAAATTAAATGGAAAGAATGATCTTAAGGAGTACGTGATAGTACAAATTGATGCCCTAACAAAATTTTTTTATTTGTTTTATCGCTGTTTTTTTTTTAATCGCTGATCAGGGTAGATGTTTTACTAATTTTTTGGAATTTGTACATCACAGAAGATTAAGCTTCATCTTATAGCTACAGGAAGAAGCCGTACACTTAAGAATCTTCTGTCAGCGATTGAATCGAGTCACCGATCTTGGCAGGATGCTTTAGGTGAGATACAACTTTCCTTGAATTGCATAGTTAGTAGTGCAACCAAAGCAAGTCCCCTATAGTAACTTGTTTGCAAGGAGGCTCGTCCTTTGGGTTTGATTCCAGCGTATGATACAGAGATGGAGGTAGATAAAGTTAGTGCTAGAGATTGAATTAACTTTATCTTTTTAGGCAATTGAAAATATGAACAATCAAGCTAGTTACGACAAAATAAAGTTCGATAAAAATAAAGCAGCAGTTGAACGACATAAAATTGGAGATTTCGTGTTACTGAAAAATAAAAAACGACATCAAACTAAATTGGATGTAAAGTTTAAAGGGCCATTTTTGGTTAGTGAAGTTCTAGAAGGAGATAGAAGGAGTTCTAGGAGTTCTAGGAGTTCTAGAAGAGAACTTATAAATATTGGCATGAAGATTTGATAGTTGTAATGTATCCGTGTGAGAGGATATGTTATGTGAAAACCAAATGTCCGTATAGAGTATGGAATGATTAAAATGAAGTTGCAATAGACTTCGATAAAAAATTTTTGTGAATGGCGGATGTGTTTGAAAATTCGAATGGAAATAACCTGGCTAATGTAAAGTTTATGCATGGTTTATGAACCATGACAATGTTTGATTGAAATGTATGAGATAAAGATACGGTTTTGAGATTTGAGCTATGCGTTTTTGGGAAAGTAAAAGTTTTTTTTCTTTTTTTGGATAACGTTTATTTAAAACTGTCCTTTAGGGACAACCATTAAATGTTATTACATGAACATCACTTATAGATAATTTTACATATTAATATTGGAGAACTAAATTAGAGTAGTAAGTTAGCTTAGCTTATGGTATTTAAAGATTATGGTTAGGATATCCAGGGGAAGTCCAGCGGGTGCGTCCTTTTTAGTCCTCTGCTCGCTGTTGTCCAGCAGGTAGATGGCCAACGGGTTCGGATGATTATGGGGCCTCTGCATGTAGCGTGCACTGCTTCTTTGGATCTCGTCCTTGACCCAAGGAAAATTCAGAACCTCGTGGATGGTACGATTGTCCTGATAGACGTGGGCCCCAGTGGCAATTCGAAGGGCTCTATTTTCGAACGTTTGTATAGTTCGGACATTCGTCTTGCTCGCAGTGCCCCAGAGCGTTCTCAGCATCGATCTCCTACCCATGAGCCTGTAGAAGAATCGAAGTCTTTGATCAGCCTGTTTTTTCTTCTTAATCAGATGGGGCCTCCAGGTGAGCCTCCTGTCTACGGCGAGACCCAGGTACTTGGGATTGTCTTCCGGAGATAGCCCATGCACGTAGAGAGTGTCTCCGAACCAGAAGGCTGCATCAAAGAGCCAGAAGAAGGCCGGACTTTAAACAGAAAAGAGAAGACTTTGCTGCAATGAGGAAAATCCTGAAGAAGATAATAAGGGAGGCAAAAACGAGATTCAAGCAAAACCCAGTCTTACTATCAGCTGATTGTCCAAAATTTACCAAGCAACATGGTTTGCTTGGCATTTCTAACGGATCTTTCTAAAAATAGCATGACAAAATGGTAGTCATATTTATGCACTTTTAATTTGTCCGCACTGGACATAATTTTTATAATATAAAACTCTGTTAAACCAAAATCGATTGGAATGGGTATGGTATATAATGGTATATACTTTATTTTTACAGATATATATATAAATTAGTTGTACTGTGTTTCGTGTAAATCTTTGTTAAAAATGTGCGTCTTTTTAGTTCGTATATGTAAATGTTTACGTGAGGGGCCGGTGTGCCGCAACTTTAAGAGCGCACCCGCGCTGAAGAGCGCACCAGCACTGAAGAGCGCACCCGCGCTGAAGAGCGCATCCGCGCTCGCCCCTCTTTGCGCTCTCGCTCCTTCGCCGGCCGTCGTCGATCGTAGTTTTTCTATTACTTTTTGTACTAGTTTTTAAGCAATTAATCTCATGTAAGCAGCCGAATAAATCTGACCGCGTTATACCATCCGAAAGACGCCCCCGACTTATCATTTCATCCCTAATCCTGGAATCTTTTGCGGAACCAACGCCCCCCTACAAACATTGGTCCTTCGAGCCGGATAATTACTGGATTTTCTTCTGCCAGCAGTTCTTGGCATTGTTCCGCCAAAAGATAAGTACATTTTTCCGTCCCCATCTCTCTGCCGGTCTTCAGCAGTGATCCGAACATTAAATTTCGTTCACACTGCTGCAAGATTGTTTTTCCCTCCGTGTCAACTCCAAGTCCGAGTTTTCCGACACAACGGCAGGTTGAGATTTTGTAATAATCTATAATAATCTTAAAATTCGGCAAATTTTTCTATCAGTCTCCGTTTTGTGTGCTGCCCATATTCCTCGCCGTGTTCGGCCTCTCCGTTATTCATTCGCTTGCCAACGGTCGAGGCATATGTGCATCCGCATGCATACATACGCACATACATATTTTTTTTTGGTGGAATTAATCCGCGAAAAAAATCGCAAGTGAACAGTGAAATTGTGTGGTGACAAAAAGAAGGCATAATTAATATTGGCCACCGGTGTGAATTAGTTCCGGAAATTCCAAATTCACCGAACAGTCCGCCGCTGTCGTACTATTTGTTTTTATCTTCCGCAATCAGTGTCATTTTTTACACCACATAACTTTTCTGTTATTATTTATAACAGAAAAGTTTATACAATTATATTATACAGTCCAATTATACAGTCCACTTACCGACGTTCCACTGTGCCAACATATGCCCACATGCCCTTACATATATCCGTACCTGCATGCATGTCCATATATTTTCTGCCTTCAATTCCAGGAAATATATAACCGATAAAATTTAACATATACAGTCCACTTATCGAAGCTCTACTGTACCATCATATGCCCCACATGCCCTTGCCCTACTTGCATGCATGTCCACATAATTTCCAAATATTTTCTGCCTCCAATTTCAGGAAATATATAGCCGATAAAATTTACAAAATATTTTACATTTTCTAAAACCAACAATTATAAACCGCCATTTCACTACAAATCCGTGATTGTGTCGCTTAAATTCTCGACCTAGCCGTGTTGTGTTTTTCGGTTCTGTTTATTTTTCTTTGAGGTACGTACAGGGTGCCGACGGCATAACCGGCTGCATAACAAAATAGATTAAAAAATCAATTAATTATAAATTTGTGTATTTATAATTATAACTACGAAAATTTATTTAATTCTTATTGTCCGTTCGAGCAAAGGGCCAGGGTTTAATTCACCTTTCCGGCCACTCAATAATTAAAGTCGAAGATTTAACTATCGGAAAATTATAATTAATTAATTTAATTATCCACCTTCTGTCCGAATAGAGCCGCGGTTTTTAATTCCATCTTCCCGGCTTCGTGTTAATTAAATTCAATTAATCAAATATTTAGGTTTCAATTCCACCGTTCCAGTTTCGTGATAATTAACCTCAATTGATTAAAAATTAAGATTTTCCACTCCACCCTTCTGGCTCCATCATATTTAAATCCGACAGTTAGCCAAAAATTAATTATTTATATCTTTGTGTGTTAAATTCCAAAGTTAAGTCCACCTTCCGGCTCCGCAAATTCGAAAATAGTTAAGAATTTAATCTCTCAGTATATATTAAATTCAGTACGAACCACACAAGGCGAAATATACATGTACATATATAGACCGTCATCATTTTTTTCCGAACAAGCACGAATTTTCCGGTACTTTTTCCATTTTTTCGTGCCTCCAACTCTGCTTCTACTCCGCATCAGGCAACATCCGCCTACAATCCGAACAAACCTCGTCTCCTTTTGGGTTTTTTTCTGGTGCCTGAAGTTTTTCTTTCCACATTCGAATTGTGCCGCACACGACTTTCCTTTCCACATCGGCGCCACTAGTTCGCACTTGCTCCTTGTAATTGCCTTTCATCCGCGATCTCACCGTTCTCATCACATTAGTGCGACCGGCCACCACTTCGTACGGGGCACCTGTTGCGCGAGTCAGTCGACAAGCGCTGATCAGCGAATTGGACTCTGAGAATGCCCACGGGAGACGACAAAAAGCCGCGTTCGATCCCAGCCATCCGTTTGGACAGATCTCAATCCGCATCTCCGCGGACGCCTCTTTTGAAGCCTAAGGCTACCAGTGTCAGTCCAAGGGCAAGGAGTGACGAATCCGTCAATACAACCCCCGGTCCTTCACAAAGGCAGACTCACTCCGTCGCAAAAATGGCTCCAAGTGCGGTCGAAGTGGCGTTGAAAAAGTTCATCGCCACAACAGATCGAATTATCCAATTTGAGGCTAACATAAGTACTCCGGGCGCCCCAGAAACGGAAATAGGCTCCCAATACATGTGCGAAGTTCATCGGGACCAAATTCAGGCACTATGGGAGAAGGTGGAGAAGAGCTATGAGAGCTGCTCCGATTTGCTAGCCGTGTCCGACGACAATGCGGCCGCCTCGACAGTGCTGGAAGCGAAGTACAGCTACTGTTACTCCGTCTATTCGAGATGTATTGCCCAGCTTCGGGAGAAAATTGCTTCCCAATCCACTCAGGCTCCCGTCAATGTCCACACGCCCGCGCCTACAGGCTGCCGGTTACCTCCGGTGGATACCGAGGTCTTCGCGGGTGATTATCTTCGGTGGCCCACCTTCAGAGACTTGTTTACGGCCATTTACATCCAAAACTCGCGGCTCACCCCGGTAGAGAAGTTGTTCCACTTATTGTCCAAGACAAGTGGTGACGCCCACGCCATTGTTTCTAAGGCTCCGCTTACCCATGAGGGCTTTGTCGCCACATGGCAAAGCCTCACAGACCGCTTTGAGAACCGGCGGCTATTGGTCAACAGCCAGTTGAAGATCCTTTTCAACATCCAGGCTATTTCTCAAGAGTCCGGCGTCGCGCTGAAGGAGCTGCAAGCTACCATTCAGAGTTGTTTGACAGCCCTAGAAATGTCCTCCGTTAATGTTGAGGCTTGGGACTGTCTCCTTGTATTTATGATTTCGTCAAAGCTCCCCAAGGTCACACTTTCTATGTGGGAGCAATCCGTACATAATAAGGCCGAGATTTCAACATGGAAGGAATTAGATAACTTCCTGACAGAGCGCCATCGCACTCTGGAGGCCATCGACGACGTCAGGCCTAGTGGCTCCGTGCAATTTCCGCCAAGGTCGGGACTTCCTACTGCCCCTGCTCGGAGGCTCACTTCATACGAGACTCGAGTGGTTCCGGGCCAAAAGGGCTGCGATCTCTGTTCGAGGGAGGACCACCCCATTCGCTTATGTCCGCGTTTCCTAGAAATGGATGTAAATGGGCGCTCTGACTACATAAGGAGGAAGCAGTTATGTTTAAACTGTTTTGCCCGAGGGCACCAGCAGCGAGACTGCACGAGCGCCCATACCTGCTCCACATGCCACAGCAGACACCACACCCTCTTGCACCGCGGCAATCCATTCGCAACCGCTCCAAGTCCGCCTACGCAGCTTATCGCTCCAAGTCCGCCTACGTCAACAAACGGCCCCGAGGATCAGTCGAATGTGCAGGTGTGTTTCGCTTCCGGGTCAGGAGCCGTCCTACTGGGCACGGCCCTTATCAACGTGTGCCATTTGGGGTGCACCGTCCAAGCACGAGCACTGATAGACTCAGGCTCCGAAGCGACGTTCATAACGGAACGACTGTTCAACCTCGTCAAGCCTCCCTTCAAGACGATTCAAGCCCAAGTTTCCGGCCTTAATCAAACCATTTCCGCGCAGTCTACTAAATTGTGCCATTTCTCTATTCGGTCGCCGTCAAGACCCGGGCTACAATTAGAGACTGCGGCTTACGTTCTTCCGCAGTTGGCAGGAAATCTGCCATCATATCCGATTTCGCGAGATCGTCTCAAGGGGCTGCCCAATATTACCCTGGCGGACCCCAACTTCTCTGAGAGCTCCCAAGTCGATGTGTTATTAGGAGCTGACATTCTTCCGTCCATTCTCCTCGGTAATTCCAAGGCTAATATCTGCGGGTCGCTTCTCGGTCAGGAGACCATTTTCGGATGGGTGCTGACAGGCCCATTATCTCCAGCCAACCCCCGCAGCGTGTCTGTTTTTTCCGCACGAGTTGCCCGCAGCCTCGGTGACTCACTGGTTCAGGGTTTCGATTCCGGATGCGAGCATAATTCTGTTACGACTCCTTCTTCGATTTACACATCGCATCACGCTGCACGGTGGCAATCAGCTGATGATCCGACTGATCCGGATCTTATTCTAGATTCCAAGGTCATATTCAGCACGATGTTGCCACGCCCACGCAACGCCCCGTCACTGGAAAGCAGATGTACTCGAGGTACACTATCCTACCGATGCCGAGTCTGCAATGGGAGTCATCCGTTGAAGAAGTGTCGGCGCTTCCTACGCCTTAGTGCCGAGGAGCGGCTCCGAGTGGTTCTCGTGAACCGCTATTGCTCGAGCTGCCTGGCCCACGAGCACTCCGACGGATCCTGTCGGCGTGGGGACGGCTGTAAGACGTGTGGTCAGGATCACCACACGCTGCTGCACCCCGGGACCAAGGAGCACCGCTCACCGCCCACGGGAGACAGTACACCTGGTGTCTCGCTCTCTCGTCGGCCGTCATCCGCCAACTCCCGGCGCGGTTCGGGTGCTTCTCGCCCTGCGTCCGCCATTTTCCGGCACTCACAAGCCGATCCACGGCCATCGACTTCCCGGCGCTCGTCGGCAACTCCTCGGCATTCTTCCGCCACTGGCTGGCAGTCGTCAAGCGCTCCACTGCTTTCGTCCGCCACTCATCGGGTGCCGTCCACCGCTCTTCCGCCCGCGTCATCCGCGCCTAGGCAACTTTCCGCCTCTCCTCGAGGGCCCCCGCAGGACGCGCTCGCTGCGCCCACCCTATCGTCGCTGCTGAGACGGAACAGCGTCAACATCGGGACCCGGATTTTCGACACGGGGGCCTTCGTCGACCATGTACGCCCTCTAGCTGCAGTGACGCATAGCTAGCGACGAGGGATATGTTGCAACCCGAGCGATTGCAAGGGGGGGAGGATGTTTACGTGAGGGGCCGGTGTGCCGCAACTTTAAGAGCGCACCCGCGCTGAAGAGCGCACCAGCACTGAAGAGCGCACCCGCGCTCTTTGCGCTCTCGCTCCTTCGCCGGCCGTCGTCGATCGTAGTTTTTCTATTTTTTCGTGCCTCCAACTCTGCTTCTACTCCGCATCAGGCAACATCCGCCTACAATCCGAACAAACCTCGTCTCCTTTTGGGTTTTTTCTGGTGCCTGAAGTTTTTCTTTCCACATTCGAATTGTGCCGCACACGACTTTCCTTTCCACATCGGCGCCACTAGTTCGCACTTGCTCCTTGTAATTGCCTTCGAGTCGCTTTTTTAAGTGGTAGCCCCAAGACGCCCGAATTTCCAGCAAGCTATTCTGACGCAACCACGGCACACCGGCCCCTCACGTAAACAGTAAAGTTTTTAAGTATTTTCCCCCGGTTGCCCCCAAATGAAATTTATGTGCTGTTATATACTAATATTTAAAGATTATAAAAATGTTAACTTCAGCTGCGGAAGCCTGCCGCAGCACATTTGCAATTAAAAAATGCAACCTAACCTCTTTTTCCATCTCTATCTAGGAGGGAAGCACTGTCTCAGCACTGTGTGGAAGCACTTTTGTTCTGTGTCTGTTATGTTGTTGAAATATAAATATTGAACATTCTTTGCAACTTTCCATTGTTGATGGTAAAGTTTGTAATGAATAAAGTGAAACAACATCCACAAAATGCTTCGTAGCCAAGCCAACAGGAATGAACAACCTAAAAGTTAAAAAAAAAAAAAAAGTTTATGAGGAGCGATTTGAGTTTGGACTGTCACCGCTCCATGCGTATATTCGATTCTTTGAATATTTCCTTCACCTATCGTACAAATTGGACGAAAAAGTATGTCGAATTCGATCCTAAGAGGCTAAAGATAAGACTTCATTGAGAAAACAATTTATTCATGATGAGTTCAGGGCTAAAATGGATCTAGTAGTAGATCAACCTAGAACTGGAGGTTTTATCTCCTCCCATCGGTTCACAAAGTTTTACTTCATGCTCCTGATATTATAAAATATTCTTTATTATCGATTGGAGAGCTTTCTGAAGAAGCCGCAGTTAATCAATCGGTTAATAAACTGCAGTAGTTAATCAATCATTCCAATATTTTTTTATTTTAGTATTATATTTGTAAATAACTTACAGTAAAAATATTAGCCTGATCTGACCATTAGAAATGATTTTATGACAGCTCTCTCATGAAAGCGCCATCTCTGATGCAATCGTTCCTATGGAAGCTATAGGATATAGTGGTACGATCTGGTAACTTTTTTTTATCATGTGTTTATAATATTTTTCTAGATTTTTAGTGAAAGTTTCATAGCGATAGCACATCTATAAGTATTAATGGCCTCGGTTCCATACAAGCTCGACCACTGTGCTGTGGTGTCCCTCAAGGCTCAGTCTTAGGCCCAGCCTTATGGCCCAGCCATGTATGACGGGGTGCTCATTCCCGAGCTCCCGGAACGTACACACCTAGTCGGGTTCGCGAACGACATTGCAGTAGTGGTTGTCGCCAAGACAATCCAGGAAGTCGAGGATTCCTGCAGTGCTGCAATTGCAAGCTGTATCGGTTGGCTCGACCAGGCAGGGCTAAGCCGAGCCCACGACAAGACGGAGGCTGTCCTGATCTCAAGAAAGAAGCGGTTGGAGACGGCCACGATCAATGAAAACGGACACGCGGTTACATCTATTAGGGCCATCAGGTACCTGAGCGTAACGCTGGACACGAGGCTTAGCTTCAGTGAGCACTTCGCAGAAGCCAATCTTAAGCAGCGAATGTCGCTAGAGCACTGGGGAAGATTGTGCTCAACTGTAGGGGTCCAAAGCAAGGACACAGACTACTGCTCCAGACCGCAAATTAAAACGCAAATAGACTATGCGCTTTAAGGGTGTGCTCTGGCTTCTACACGATCTCGGATGACGCAGCCCTCCTCATGGCAGGCATGGTCCCAATCGACCTTCTCGCGTCGAAGCGACAAGAACTATACCAGGCTCTAGTATCGCTGAGCGGTCAAACTCCGGCGTCGACACGCCGTCAGCTAAAAGTGAGCTTGAGAGCAACGAGCATCCAGAAGTGGCAACGACGATGGGACGAGTTGACCAAAGGACACTGGACCCACCAACTGGTTCCCGACCTTGAGAAATGGCTCCAAAGAAGTCACGGGGAGGTAAATTTCTGGCTACTGGCTACTTCTGGGTACTTTTACAAATTGGGACACGATGACGACCCAAGGTGCCCTGAATGCGGGGTAGGCGAAACGGGGGAGTATGTGGCCTTGGACTGCCCACGCTTTTTTGTCCCTAGGCGGAGATTCCTAGGGGAAATAGCGACGGCGGACATCATTGGAATGAAGTTGCTGGAGGACACCAAGTTCTGGGCAGGCGTGAGCAGCTTTGCCTCCTCAACAATGAAGGAGCTGAGTCGGCTTGGGCGTTAAAGCACGCCAATCCTGGCCCTGCGAAGTGAAGCCTAGCGGCATTACCGCAGGGGACAGGGACTTAGAGCTACTGTTAGCTCTCAGTTTTAAGTATTTGTTAATAAACGATTAAAAAACAAGAAAGAAAAGCTAACTTCGGGCGGAGCCGAAGTTTATATACCCTTGCAGATAAAACCGGTACATCGGATGTAGTTGACCGATCCTTATGATTACATCATAATAAAACTAATTAACTAAAATAAAAAATCTAAAAAAAGTCCCACACTTCTATCTTCAAAAATACGAAAGTTGATATTTCTACCAAGTACCATTTCCGATCGTTCAGTTATATGGCAGCTATAGAATATAGTCGGCCGATCCTAATGAAATTTGGTAGGTTGGATCAACTGGCCAAAAATAGAATCTGTATTAAGTTTCAGCTTTCTATCTTCAAAAACACGAAAGTTGGGTCATTTCCGATCGTTCAGTTATATGGCAACTATAGGATATAGTCGGCCGATCCTTACGAAATTTGGCTGTCGTATTATTTTGCCAAAAATAGCTCTCGTGTCAAAGTTGAACTCTCTAACTCTAAAAACACTGAAGTTATATCTGTTCCGATCAATCAGTTATATGGCAGCTATAGGATATAGTCGGCCGATCCGGGCCGTTCTGACTTATATACTGCGTGCAAAGGAAAGAAGGGTGTGTGCAAAGTTTCAAGACGATAGCTTCAAAACTGAGAGACAGACAGACAGACATATATATAATTTATAGGGTCGGAGATGTCTCCTTCACTGCGTTGCACACTTTTGGACAAAATTATAATACCCTCTGCAAGGGTATAAAAAACAAACGGTAGATCCGAAAACAAGAAGTGTACCGCTGCATACATTTGTATGTACGCCAAATTATTTATTCATGTTAGTATGTACAGGGTGCGCCATCTAGACAGGACCTATTGAAATGTTTAATAACTCCGCCATTTTTCAGCCTATTTTGACAAGCCAGCCAGATTCTGAAACGTCAGCTTATGCCATTTTAGACATGGATCGATTCACAGCAAAAAATCGGGCTGAAATTGTAGCGCTGTACATCGAAAGCAATCGTTCAATTGTGAAAACGTTGCGATGCCGAGGCTGATTTTTGGGACCGAATTTTGATGACGGACGAAGCTCATTTTTCGCTCTCTGGCGGGGTCAATAAACAAAACTGTTGAATTTGGGGAACAGAGAATCATTCACATCATTCACGAAACACCATTGCACGACGTGAAAGTTACTGTTTTGGCCGGAATGTGCTCGAAAACGATTATTGGACCATTTTTTTTCAAAGTTGGAGAAATGTTGGATGTTGGCTCATTTTTTTTGTCCGGAAATGCGTAAACAAGACTATGAGGGCAAGTTCCCGGGACGCGTTGTGTCAAAGAAAGGGTGATTTTGAGTGGCCTCCTGTTGGGCTACTTGAAGAGTAAGGTGTATGTCAGAAAACCGAAGACTTTTGAACAACTAAAAGCTAATGTTAAAGCGGAAATTGCTGCTGTTACGCCTGAAATGTTGTCGAATACAATGCGAAATGCCCAAAAAAAGGCCGCTTTTTGTGTTTCTAATGAAGGCGGTCATTTGATCCATATTGTATTCTGAGTGAATTGTCAATAAATGGCATTCTATACCCTAAATGAATCTTGTTTATTTCCAAAATGGGCTAAAAAATGGAAGAGTCATTCAACATTTCATTAGGTCCTGTCTAGATGGTGCACCCTGTATTATATGCAGTGGCTCATTCTTTCGTCACCCATTAAATCATAATCACACAACCAAATCCAAAATTTTTATTTGTTTACTATTATTTATTTAATTCTGAATAAATTCTTAGCAAAAAAAATTATGCTACGGATGAATTCGAGGATGCATAAATTAAAAACGAAAAAAACTCACATAAACTAAACTTTGTGCGTTTTTAGAGTTTTAATTTCCAAAATAATAATAATATTTTGTTCAAAGAAATTTATTTGAGATAACTTCCTGTACGTGGTCAAACATGCTCTCTACCAAAAATTCTCGTATATCTTTAGGAATACGTATCTGTACGGGCGTTATTTATCTTTTTGATTTGGCGCTCAATCTTCCACGATCTTAGAATCCACCCAGATTTCTCCCTGTAATCTTCGCAGAGCTTTAGTTGTTTTTCCTCTTCCTTAGTAAAGTAGTTGTTTAAGAAGAGTCGTAGAGCAAGCAAGGTGATCGGAGTGGTGGTCAGGGATAAACCACGAGTGATTAAAGCTGACCCATTCAGAAATAATTGTTTTCTAACCAACATAAACAACATTAATTAATTAGCAAATAAATAAATAAATGAAGTTCCATGCAAACCTCTGGCTAGTCGTTTGGATTCCAAGCCCCCGAGGAGAACTGTGTTCAACTATGGCATTCCGCCCATGAAAGGCATTTGACAAAACGAATATCCGACATATCCAAATATTCGACAACTTTACAAGCCTGGGAACATTGCTTGTGAAACTCCAGTGACATTCCGAGTTTCCTCGACTTGGAAACCTTCCTCAACAATCTCTTCGTCAGCATGAGAACCGGAAATGTTCACAGCCCCCGCAAAACTCTACGATCAACAAATCGACAAATTATCCACGCCATCTCTTGCATAAACTGTAAGGGGCATAAACACATTTTGCAGCGATGTCCTGATTTTTTTTCGAAGGATTGCTTTGCCCGGAAATGCGTTGTTGACCATAAAAAGGCATGTCCAAATTGCTTCAGCATCAATCATCCCTTGTCGCAGTGTGGCAGCAACAAGAATTGTTTACAATGCGGACACCGTCAACATACCTTGCTTCACACCGTATACCAGCACATCACCGATTACTCAGAACGCATCAAGGCAGAGCTCCGACCCTGCTCAACCTTTCGATTTCACTACAATGCTGATGGCCACTGCCGCGCAGTCAATTTGATCCATTTTGCTGGCCTCAGCTCTAGTACAACTACATTATAACAGCACCGGACAAACTGCCGTTATTCGAGCCTTGATCGATCATGGCTCTGAGGGCACGTTAATCACAGAACGTCGCACTTAGTTACTGGGACCTTCTCATGTACGGACCCCCAATATCACCATCTAGTACGACCAGCATATGTCCTCAACTTGATAACCTCTCATTTACCAAGAAGCAATGTCAACGTGGACACTTGTCAGCATCTTCAGGGATTACACTTGGCCGATCCCAGGCCAGGCCGCATCGACGCGTTATTTGTCGTCGATGTAATACCATATTTGTTACTGCCAGATTTACGGAAAGGAGCTTCAAATCAATCTATTGCTCAACTCACTCAATTAGGTTGGATCGTGTTTGGCCGTGTCGTGTTGCAGTGATACAAGGGCAAATGTGGTAACCATTCGATGCCATCAGAATCTGACCACTAAAATCTGGATGCACTGGTAAAGGGTTTCTTCGATTTCAATCAAATCACCTCTGAGAGGACGTTAACAGCAGACGTCCGGCTTTCGTTAAAAACTGAATTTGACAAGAAACAAGTCATCGAAAATTCTTACTTAATCGCACTCAATATATTCCACCTCTTAGAACATCAGCTAAACAGAAACGACACGCTTTAGCAACAATATCACTGCACCATCAAGAAATATTTTGACCTTAAGCAACTCTCCAAAGTCACTACCGCTGAAGCTCGAGTGATTAAATGATCACTTCAAGAGGTCAACAGTATTTCTCATCATGTACTCTCCCACACCACGCCGTGGTTAAGGAGGACAGTACAACGACTGGACGGTATACGATGTATTAATTCGAACGAAAAATCCCCTAACGACATATGGTGCATCGGCCCACTGCTACAAAATGATTTGGGAGGAGTCATCATGAAGTGGAGGCTACATCCTTATGTGCTCGCAGCAGAAATCCAACGAATGTATCGCTGTATCAACATGCACCATGATGATGCTTAATTTCAACGCATCTTATGGAGGAATGGTGTACGGTCATTTTCGTTGTCGTAATGTTCATTACGTTGTTAGTGCATACCACAACCCTACAATCGATACCTGATTGGTGGCTATCGATCTCGAGAACCCGGTCCCTTTGGAAAGCGGGACATCTCTAGGTTTCTTCCTTACGACTTCTAAGCTTACGACTGAACACCCACATTTTTTGTTACATTTACCCATTACACATTACACATTTTGTTATATCTAAAATCAATTCAAATTAAATTCAGTGACATATCCAACCCTGTGTTTTTATAAAACGGCAACAGCAAAGTCCCCATAGCAGACTTCTGCTAATCATTGACTCCCATTGTCTATCGGCGCAGTCACAACATTTTTGGTGGCCCATGAGGGGAACCTGTTGTTAAATGTGCCAATGAATGGAATTTGAATTGATTTGGAACTAACAATGGGGCTCAAATTAATCTGAAACAAACGGCTATTAACCTATGCCACGTGGAACCACGCTGCGAGACGAATAACGGACAAAGGAAGGAGAGATTGCTGCGAGACGAATAACGGACCAAAGGAACGACGAATTGAAACTGGAAACTGCTACACAGACTGACTGGAAGCCGGTGAGTGTTTGTATGTGAGGGCTGTGATTTCAAGCGTGCTGTTGTAAATTCAATAAAACTATGGGTATCGACGATGAAAAGACAGGCACACAAGCCAATCCTTCCCCATCCGACCAGTTTGCTGGTTTGCACGCGAGACAGAAGGATTTATGGAACAGGTTGACGCAACTCGAGCGTAACTTCAAGAAGGATAGTCAATCCCGAAAATCCAAACATTATTTTCTTCAGCGACTTAGCACGTTAAAGGATTTATCCACCCTGTTTGATGCGAATCACCAACAATTGGTCGATCAGCTGTGTCCCAGTCAACATGTATATTTCTCAGACAACCTATACGAGCGGTTTGTTGAAGAGCACCAGCACATCTTCTGCAACATCTCGGAAGAATACGACAACAAGTTCTCAGTGATAGCCCAAGGTTCCCCACCAATCGAGTCCGTCACTCCAATTTTATCATCCAACATTCCGCTTCCGAAGCTTCCAGTTCCACGCTTTTCGGGAAGCTTTACGGATTGGCCCTCGTTTTACGATGGTTTCCTACAACTCATCCATGACAACAACACTCTCTCTAACATCCAGAAGTTTCACTTTCTCAAGCAGGCCTTGCCCGAAGGACGGGACCAGGATGTCAGTCACATGGCATTAACGGATTCTGGGTATACGGTAGCCTGGGATCTCCTCGTCAAGCGCTACAACAATCCACGTCTCCACTTTATGCACACCATGGCGGCACTGTATGGGCTTGATTCGGTTCCCAAGTAAGCTTCAGAAGGTATCAGGCGCGTGCTAACCCTGGCTAATGTTTGCATTAGTGATCTTCGACGTTTAAAAATAAACATTGATTCCTGCGATCACTGGCTAGTGCATCATCTGTTAACCAAACTACCAAGCAGCACTACGCAAGCGTGGGAGCACTCATTGGGGAGCTCCACCGAGATTCCAACCTTTTCGATGTTGGAGACTTTTCTGCTGGAGCGCTTAGTTAGCATCGACCTAATCGAAAATCGAAATCAACCACTTGGAACTCGTTCAGCACCAGGACAATCTTCCCATCCACGTGCGCCTAACCGATCCAACTTCAATTCCACTAACCGCCACAGTTTTCATGTGACTACGGAAATGGGAGCACCCCAGTGCACTCTCTGCCAAAGAAACCATGTTCTCCGGAGATGCCCCAGTTTTCTCGCGAAGGATTGCTTTGCTCGTAAGACGATCGTCGATCGCATAAAAGCATGCCTCAATTGTCTCAGCACAGGCCACGCTCTAAGTCACTGCAGCAGCACTCGCAATTGCTTACAGTGCGGCCAACGCCACCATACGCTACTGCATTTTCCGAACGTAGCAACCCAGCCTACCAACTCTGCCCTATCGCGACAGCCAACGAACGGTGTCCATAGCGCGCAGGGCACCCAACAGAGCGTAGCATCCCGCTCATCTGTTTTGTCTCAACAGCACAGCCTAGCCCCCGGCTTAACTGCTTCGAACGAGACGCAACTCCTCAGCGCAGTTGCCACCTATCAAAATCCATCCACCACGATTCTCGCCACGGCCCTAATCCGAATTGTCAACGACCAAACGGGACAATCTGTTTTAGCCAGAGCGTTGATTGACCATGGCTCGGAAGGAACACTTATCACCGAAAGCTTAGTACAGACGCTGGGTCTCTCACGCACCCCTATATCTGCGGAAATAACAGGGATTGGCGACTCCTCTCACAGGTCTACGACGCCTCTTGTAAGAGCTCCAACGGGAAATCACTGAATGACATTTTATGTACTGGCCCAGCTCTACAGAACGATTTGGGAGGAGTGATACTAAATTGGCGTTGTTATCGCTATGTTTTCGTGGCGGACATCCAAAGGATGTACCGATGTATCGAAATGCATCCAGAGGACTCTCAATTCCAGCGCATTTGATGGCGTGACAAAACCGAAAAGTTAAAAGAGTTCCGTCTCACCACAGTTACCTTCGGAACAGCATCAGCGCCATACACAGCGATTCGGGTGATCCACCAAATAGCTCAGGACGAACGAGAAAATTATCCGCTAGCAGAAAAGGTACTGAAAAGGGAGATTTATGTTGATGACGTACAAAGCGGCCATGAGGCCACGGACGGTGCCATTCGAGTGCGACACGAGGTCATAGCAGCCCTCCGCTCGGCTGGTATGCATCTTCGAAAATGGGCAGCGAACCACCCGGCGTTGCTTAGTGATATTCCTAAAGTAGACCTCTGCAACCACTCAATCTTCGAAATGGACAATAAAGACAGCATTAAAACGCTTGGACTGTACTGGCAGCCAAACCCGGACGTCTACGGATTCAAAATCCATTTCTCGATCAATCCCACACTTTCGAAAAGGGCTCTTTTATCAACAGTGGCGCGGCTCTTCGATCCATTAGGATTTTTAGCACCCTTGATAGTCATGTCAAAAATTCTCCTCAAGGACGTATGGAGCTTATGGAGCACTTACCGTGCACTCGATTGGGACGACATGCTACCAGAGTCTTTGGCAGCGCGTTGGCAGCGATATCTCGAACATCTTCCAGAAGTTCAACACATTCGCATACCACGCTGGTTCGGTTGCGATTTCAGCAATGTGGTATCTCTTCAATTGCACATGTTCTCCGATGGGTCGTCCCTCGCGTATGCAGCGTGTGCCTACCTTCGAGTACTCGACACTGCTGGAATGATACATACACACTTAGTCGCAGCTCGCACTAGGGTTACACCAACAAAGCCTCTCGCCATACCGCGAGTGGAGCTTTCCGGAGCAGTTCTAGCTACCAAACTCGCCACATGGATCCAGCAGCAACTTCACGTGCCTCAGATGCGGGTCACAGTGTACTACTGGTCAGACGCCATGATCGTGCTTTACTGGATACATGGAGATCCATGCAGGTGGAAGACTTTTGTAGCCAATCGAATTGGCAGCATCCAAGAGGTCAGCTCTGCTTCCCAGTGGGGTCATGTGTCTACGCAGGACAACCCTGCGGATTGTGCAACGCGCGGTTTAACCCCACTACAGCTCGCGCAGGATAACCTCTGGTGGAGCGGCCCAGACTGGTTGCAGGAACCCGAAGACCATTGGCCCAAGGTAACTCTTACTTCTCCAGATCCGAGCACAATCTGCGAGGAACAGGCAGCAAAGGTTATCCACGCTCACACCTGTGGATCCACTGATTCCTTTGTTGAGTCATTTTCGTCATACAGTCGACTTGTATTTTCCACAGCATTCATTAATCGCTTTATCCATAATACTCGCTGCAAAAGGGAGGCTCGGCTTTCCGGACCAATTAGCGTAAAGGAGTTTTCCAAGGCAATGTATACTCTGGTTCGCGTTGTCCAACAGGAAGCATTCTCTCACGAACTGTCCAAGTTGCGAGCAAACAAATCGCTCTCAAAATCTAACAAGCTTAGCCAACTGTCGCCATTCATAGATGCCCAAGGGATCCGCAGATTGCGGGGCAGACTTCGAAACGCTTTGCAGCTCACCACTCAACAACGCACGCCCATCATCCTACCGAAGTCACATCATTTTACGGACCTCGTCATAAAAAACGCCCATCTGAACACCATGCATGGGGGTGTGCAACTGACCCGTGCGATCATCCATCAGCAGTTTTGGATCATTAATGGCAAACAAGCGGTAAAAAGAGTTCTCCGACAGTGTGTGGATTGCTTTCAGCATCGCCCTAAACCCTCTCGACAATTAATGGGTGATCTTCCATACCATCGTGTTAATCCGCCGAAAAGAGCGTTCGAAGCTACAGGTGTGGATTACACAGGATCTATCGATGTCAAGGCCTCGAGGTTCAGAGGACACACTACATATAAGGCCTATATTGCTGTATTCATTTGCCTCGCCAGTAAAGCTATCCATTTGGAGCTGGTGACAGGACTCACAGCACAACATTTTCTCTGGGCTCTCCAACGGTTCATTGGACGCCGCGGTTTTGTGCGGCACATGTACAGTGACTGCGGCACAAATTTTATAGCAGCAGATAAATCCCTACAGTTGTGGTCTAACGAGTTCCGGCAGGAAATCAACCAGACAGTCGTCCCAGAACTCACAAAGCGCTATATTCAGTGGCACTTTAACCCCCCACACAGCCCAAACTTCGGAGGACTTTGGGAGGCTAACGTCAAAGCCGTAAAGTCTCATCTTCATCGTTCCTTCAAAGGATACCCAATGACTTATGAACAATTATCAACCGTTCTTATCCAGATAGAGGCCTGTCTTAACTCTCGGCCATTATGCCCGTTAACCGCGGATATTAACGATCTGCAAGTATTGACTCCAGCTCATTTTCTCATCGGAGACTCCATGCAATCGCTTCCTACCCCCAGTGACAAGGACAAGTCGCTCAACACACAGTTCATGGAGGGACAACGGATCCTACGCCAGTTCTGGAAAAGGTGGAGCTCAGATTGGTTGTCTCACCTTCAGGCACGCCCTAAGTGGAGACAAGAGGAAGAAAACCTGCAGGTCAATGACCTAGTTATTATCAAGGACGACAGGACAGGTCCAACCGATTGGAAACTAGGTCGTGTTACAGAATTACACCCTGGAGCCGATGGGATGGTACGAGTTGCAACAATCTATACAGGTTCGGGTACATATAAGCGATCAGTATCCAAGATCTGCAGATTACCCATCCCGAATTACACGGAAGCTAAAGTCGAGGAAGCTAATCTTGAACAATAGTGATACACGCATTTGATCTCACATCCATACCACAGCAAACATTTCACCTGTTTCTTTCAGTTACCATTAGAAGGATGTCATAATGCTGGACCCAGCATTGCGGGGCGGCATGTACGGTCATTTTCGTTGTCGTAATGTTCATTACGTTGTTAGTGCATACCACAACCCTACAATCGATACCTGGTTGGTGGCTATGGATCTCGAGAACCCGGTCCCTTTGGAAAGCGGGACATCTCTAGGTTTCTTCCTTACGACTTCTAAGCTTACGACTGAACACCCACATTTTTTGTTACATTTACCCATTACACATTACACATTTTGTTATATCTAAAATCAATTCAAATTAAATTCAGTGACATATCCAACCCTGTGTTTTTATAAAACGGCAACAGCAAAGTCCCCATAGCAGACTTCTGCTAATCATTGACTCCCGTCTATCGGCGCAGTCACAACAAATGGTCAAAACGAAATAGCCGAGTATAACCTAAATACTGTCACCTTTGATACTGCATCAGTAGCGTATACAGCCATAGGCGTGCTCCGTGCTCCTTGGTTTACGGCCCAAAAACTGCAAACAGAAATTGATTTTCTGTAAGACAAATTAATAAATAATAAACGCCCAAAAATTGCCGCCACTCAATCAGTGCCAATAAAAAAAATTAATGAAACACTTATAACAACAAAACCTCCATTACCAAAACTTAAAAAGACATGCCCGAAGGATTGCCCTGGACCACTGGACAGCCCCCAACGCCTGAGCCCAAAAGGCCCCGGACAGCAGCAGAAGCAAATAGAGTGCGGGAGCGCCACCGAGGGAGCGTCAGCGTAGCCAAACCGGCGACGACCAGCTGACGTGGAAGAAAGAAAGGAAACCAACCGAGCTGAAAATTTTTTGACCCATGCACTGCGTTGCAAAATTTTTTTTGATTGCACAACGATGCATATTTTTGTATATAATATAATATTTTGAAAAATTGAGCGGAACCTCTTCTGCCCAATTAGAAAATATGGCCCGTATAGACGTACAAATAACAGGTAGGAAAAAGATGTTAGAGAAAAACTAAGATTTTTTTTAATTTCTTCACTCTTTTCTAATGCGAAGTAATAGCATAAGTAAAACAGATCAAATAAATGATTCTGACTATTACTTTCTAGAAACATTATATGACATTACAAAGTATGACACAAAGAAAAATAAAACAGAAATTGAAAAAAGAAAAATAGATACAATATCTAAAATGGGTTTGGTAGATACAAGAGTTGTAGATTCCACGGCAAATGTCGTTAATAAAATTGAATCCGAAAAAATCGAACAATAACGATATTGTTAATGATAATCGTTATTATAATGTAGACTAAAAGAGTATTACTAAAATTGTATATATTACACAACAAATGTTTGAAGAAAAAATTTCAGAGTCAAGCAAATGACCTGGACAAAATCTAAAAAAAAAAAAAGCACAAACAAAAATTATTACACATAAATGTCAACACCTTAAATCTAAGAAAATGATATTACAGAAAATAAATATAAAAATATATTACGTAATTCTTCTTACAAAGTATGGCTAAACTAAAGGCATGGAATGGAACAAATTGTACGAGGAGTTATCAAACATTAAAACTAATTTTGACAGATCGTACAAGTCGCTAGCTCAGAATAGACCTATTCAAAAGAACGGTTAGGAAGGATGTTGAAATATTAGTAGAGTGCTTTAATGAAGCGCGAATGCTAATACATGATCATAGGGAAAGATTAAATCAAGATCATTGGTCACAGGTATCGAAACTTTTGATACGACTACGATCTAATTTAATATTTGTTAAACAAAAGTTCAGTTTAGAAATATCATTACCAACCGTTAGTTGGTAATAATCTTACTATTCCGGCGGTATACACTGATCTGGATAATTCAACAGATTCAGATACTTCGAGTGTAATAGAAAACAAAATAAGTAACTCCATCACAATGGCACAATTAAATATTGATTTTATTAATACAGCATCCAAGCTTATACCAGTTTTTGATGGTAAGGCTGAAAATTTAACAAGTTTCATTGATGCTTTACAAATAATACAATCAATAAAAGGCGAGCACGAAGAATTAGCTGTCTCCATTATTAAAACAAAGCTAAAAGGTGTCGCCAGGAATCTAATCGGTAACGAAACAACCATTACTGAGGTGATTTCCAGACTAAGAAGCAACGTCAAAGGCGAAACTGTTGAGGTATTATCAGCGAAGCTTATGAACCTACAGCAGCGCAATAAAACTGCTAACCAATACACAAAAGAAGTTGAGCAGAAAACGAAAGCCTTAGAAGGTGCATATATATCAGATGGTTTACCTTTAGGGCAGTGGTGCTCATCCCATTGCTCTCGCTGCTCATTTGTTTTTGCAAATGCTCATGCATACCGAGTTGTGTGCGACTGCTCACGTCATAAGACTCGTTACTCACGCCATAAGCATCGTTGGTCCCAGCATAAGCAAAGGGCAATTAAAAAAACAATTTTTCGTGTTTTCCCTATTCTCCTCAATCGTACTAATCCGAATGAATTTTGTTGTTGGAGTGCCGATACTTCTTATGCGTGTGCAATAGAGATGAAGATATTGCCTTCTTACGAGGCAGGTCTCTTGCCTACACTGTTTTTTTATTATTAATTTTTTTTTTGTTTTTGTCCAATTTTTTTTATTTAATACCTTTTTTTTTTAAAGCTACCTATTAATAATAATAATAAAACCTATAATAAAAAAAACAACACATTTCTTTTCTCTCAGTGAACTTCTTGAAACACACCGACTTTTTCGTTCTATGTGTGCGTGTGATTTCGTTCATATGTGTTGTTTCATGCTCTGCCGTAAGGCAGTTTTGGACACCACTGCTTTAGAGCTAGCCAGGAGTTATTCCATGTAGCATGCAGTCAAAGCAATAACTAAAAATTGCACAATCGATAAGGTAAAACTTATCATGCAAGCTGACACATTCAGTACTATTAACGAAGCCATTTCCACATTTGACAATAGTTGCACTGAGGCAACTGGGCAGTCGATTTTACAGTCGAATATTTAAAGGGAGAAGATAATCATGTGGTGGATTATCAAGGATAACCATCAAATATCTACAAAATATAACTGGAAATATAATAAAAGTCAATACTAGAAATCAAAGTAGACAAAATTCCCGCGCGGAAAATCCAGAACGAGATTTGCCAATGCAATCTTTAAATAAAGCTTCTAAGCCCAACGTATACGACGTCATAATCAATGATGACCTTGCAGATAAAAAATACGTTATGTTTATCTAAACAAGGCAGAAAAATTACTGCAAGATATGATGTTAGCCATTTATATACTGATTTGATTGGATCAGTTTGATTGGATTGGATTTGATTGATTTGATTTAGATCAATTTTTCCAAATGCTTGAAATGCAAGCCGGTATACATAAAATCAGGCAACTCAAAGTGGCACCGTGGGAAAATATCTTTGACTATACTTCAATAGATAAATTTAAATTAATGGGCAATAAAATATTGAAAACATTAGGAGTAGCGCTACTCAACCCGGTGACCCAAATAACAAATTTAAAAGAAAAAGAAGTAATTTTGTCTACATTTCATGATGATCCAATTCATGGACGTCATACTGGCATATCAAAAACTTTGGCCAAAGTAAAAAGACA
The DNA here is from genome assembly GCF_030179905.1 of Drosophila bipectinata. Taxonomy (NCBI): domain Eukaryota; kingdom Metazoa; phylum Arthropoda; class Insecta; order Diptera; family Drosophilidae; genus Drosophila; species Drosophila bipectinata. Next base: position 11,495,364 of record NC_091740.1, on the reverse strand, counting down.
CTATTACTGGAAAAGCATGTCTAAAGATATAACTGAGTACGTAAGAAAATGTCAAAAATGGCAGAAATCCAAAATAACTAATCACACAAAGACCCCTTTAAAAATCCACAGAAAATTTTACATCCACAGCACACCACCACCAGACAGTTGGAACAATAGAAAGAAGTCATAGAACTTTCAATGAATACATACGATCTTACGATTGGGACGTATGGCTTCAATATTTTGTCTTCTGTTTCAACACGACCCCCTCTATGGCACATACATATTGTCCATATGAGCTAGTATTCAGTAAAACAAGTAATTTGCCAAAACATTTGAATAGCATAGATAGTGTAGAAGCACTATATAATATAGATGACTATGCTAAGGAGAGTAAGTATAGATTAGAAGTAGCCTATAAAAGAGCTAGAGTTATGTTAGAAGCAAATAAGAATAGAAGTAAACTACTATACGATCATAAAGTAAGGGATATAGATATATCAGTAGGTGACAAAGTTTTATTAACCAAGAAAGGAAAGCTAACTTCGGGCGTAGCCGAAGTTTATATACCCTTGCAGTTAAAACCGGATATATATCGCAAACATCGGATATAGTTGGCCGATCTTTATGGGAAAAGGAAAATATAATCCAATTTATTACAATAAAAAATCTAAAAAAAGTCCCAAACTTCTATTTTCAAAAATACGAAAATTGATATTTCTACCAAATACCATTTCCGATCGTTCAGTTATATGGCAGCTATAGGATATAGTTAAACCTAATGAAATTTGGTAGGTCGAATCAACTGACCAAAAATATAATCTGTAACAAGTTCCAGCTTTCTATCTTCAAAACACGAAAGTTGGGTCATTTCCGATCGTTCAGTTATATGGCAGCTATAAGATATAGTCGGCCGATCCTTACGAAATTTGGCATGTCGTAATGTTTTGCCAAAAATAGTGTCAAATTTGAACTCTCTAACTCTAAAAACATCAAAGTTATACCATTTCCGATCAATCAGTTATCAGCACATATATTTAATACCCACTGTACCGAGAGTACTTAAAGGGTGCGCACTGTAAGACTTTTTTGCAGTGTTTACATAATCCAAAATCCCGGTCATAAACCCTAAGTGGCCGAAATGTCAGCATAATCGTAACAAACGGTCAGCATATGCATACCCCTCGCGCCTCCACTTGAGAGCGCATAACAACGTATATTATTATATTCCTTTATACATAAGTACATAGCCGTCTCTCAGTCGCCGCCTGCGAGCAGCGCTGCTACGAGACTTAGCCTTACTTAGACTTAAAAAATATTGGAAAAGAACAGAGACATTTTGATCGTTGGAGCGGCACCTCAGCTGCTCCTTCTAAATAAAAACCAAACAAAACTCAAACCCTGAAGTTATCCTATGACAAAGAACTTTATGATTTAGCTTATTGGAATGCGAATCATTTCCAATGATGCAGCTATCACATTGCCACATTAAGTTCGGAATGTTAATAAGTAGTTTTATAGCCTACGAGGGCAAATCAACACAAGCGGTGAGATAGGCACGCCGGCAGATCGATTCGCACCGAACGGCCTCACACCCACGAAGTTGGGTAGCAGTAACTTCTGCACTGTACTCGCTGCAAACGAGTGGCGACATGAGCGAAAAAGTAAACGTCCGAACTCAAAGAAGGCTAGATGCAGGCTGGACAATCTAATTATAATTATTAGTTAGTTGTAATTATTATTAGTTATAATAATAAATAAAAATGTATAATTTATTGATTTTTTTTTTTTTAATTTATTTGTTACGCCGTCGGCACCCTGTACGTAGTTCACCTAAAGGAAAAAAAACAGCACCGAAAAAAACACAACACGGCGACAACAGCGACAAAATCACGGATTTGTAGTGAAATGGCGTTTTATAATTGGGGGTTTTAATAAAATTTGATTTTTATTTAATATTATCAGTTATATATTTCCTGAAATTGGAAATTATTTGGAAATATATGGACATGCATGCAAGTACGGAGATATGTAAGGGCCTGTGGGGCATATGTTGGCACAGTGGAGCGTTGATAAGTGGACTGTATAATTGGGGGAACAGATAAGTTATGTGGTGTAAAAAATGACACTGATTGAGGAAGATAAAAAACAAATATTACGGCGGACTGTTCGGTGAATTTGAAAATTCCGGAACTAATTCACCCCGGCTGGCCAATATTAATTATGCCTTCTTTTTGTCACACAATATCACTGTTCACTTGCGAATTTTTCGCGGATTAATTGCACCACAAAAATATGTTTTTTTTTTTTTATTGCACCATTGAGGTGAAAATCTATCCTAGATACTATTTGCCCGTACCAATAGCATGCACTTGGATGGTATTTAATTGCTTCCTTTGACGTGATGTAGCAGTTGCCCACCTGGATGGTAATGTACTCCACCTTCTTCCTGCTCGTGAAGATAACTGCCTCCGTTTTATGTGCTGCTAGGTCCAGTCCAGAGTCAGACATCCAGGTTGAAATTCTCCGTATTTCTTCATTCGCATTGGTTTCCACGTCCTTGGTTTCCTTCGCCACCACGAGCAGCCGATGAGATCCTTGCAGTCACCTCATAGTATTTTGGTCCTTCGTCCGTGTCGTACAGCAGTGTCCTATCTGAAATGTAGCTGGATAATATTAGTTGTAGGTATCTAGGAGTGCCTGCCAAGAACAAGGCTCGTTGGATACGTGTCCAATTAGCCGAATTGAAGGCGTTGCGGATGTCTAGTGCGGCGGACCATTGCGCAATACTCCTTTTCTCCCCCATTTCCACCGAGTTCCCGCGATGGCTGCTACCGCCGTGTCGGTCAAGGCTTTGAAGGCGTCCACCGTGGAGCGCGCCTTACGGAAGCCGTACTGGTTGACCGAGAGCGTTCCTTTGGCCGTCTCGAGGACTTTCCCTACCGTGTCTAGGAGACATATGGGCCTGAATCTTGATGGGTCGTCTGTCGCCTTGTTCCCTTTCGGCTGCAGAATGAGGTTCTGCCTCTTCCACTTTTTTGGAAAAGTGCAGTGCTGAAGACACTTGTTGAAGGTCTCAGCGAAGACCTCCGGTTTCTCCTGCATGGCCTGCCTCAGGACGGAATTTGGCACTTCGCTTGGTCCTGAAGTCTTTTCAGCCTTAACCGCTTCGACCACCAACATTCAAGCCCAAAAAATTATGTATGTGTGTATGCATGTGTGTGGATGCACATATCCCTCGACCGTTGGCAAGCGAATGGATAACGGAGAGGCCGAAAATGGCGAGAAATATGGGCAGCACACAAAACAGAGACGGATGGAAAAATTTGAAGAATTTGAAGACGAATAAGAGTAGAATAAATCTAACTGGCGTTGTGTCGGAAAACTCGGACTTAGAGTTGACACGGAGGGAAAAACAATGCAGCAGTGTAAACGAAATTTAATGTTCGGACCACTGCTGGAGACCGGCAGAGAGACGGAGACGGAAAAATGTACTTATCTTTTGGCGGAACAATGCCGAGAACTGCTGGTAGAAGAAAATCCAAGAATTATCCGGCTCGAAGGACCAAAATGTTGTAGAGGGTCGTTACTGACGCAAAAGATTCCGAAAAAAATGATGTAATAGGAAGTCAGGGGCGTTATCGAGTTATACGCATTCAGGTTTATGCGCTGCTTACAAGAGACTAAAAAACTTAACTTAGAAGAATAAACGGACGATCAATGACGGCCAACGAGAGAGCAAGAGTGCATAGAGCGGCGAGCGCGGATGCGCTCTTAAGCTCAGCTGAGCGGCACAATTGCCCCTAACCTAAACAACTTGGATTTTATTTGACTTTTCCCGATTTTAAATTTTTTGCACATATACCTGCGGTTCTGCCTTAGGATTCTTCAATCCTGCTGCCACTTTCCTTTTGCAGTCGATGCAGGTGCAGAACATGGGGCTTGCGATGGAAGTGATGCGATGATCCTGGATCCTGTCTTGTCCTGATTTCACGACGCGGTTAATTTTATTTAAATGTGTTTATCACTTAACACACTCGTTGCGAGCAACTTTTTTAATTTGCTTATGTAATTGCTTTTGTAAAGCTGAATAATTTGCTCATTTCGTTCGCAAAGATGAGAAATTCGTCATCGAAAATTTTTTTAGATTTGCGATAGCTTTGTCAAAATTACTCTCGGGGAATTGGATTGCCTGGATATTCCCTAAAGCTTCACCAGAGAGGGAAGAAACTGAAGTCATTTGCTTTAAAAATGGTCTTATGCAGAACCGGAAGCCTGCACTCTAGCTCGGTCTTTACTAGAGAAACTGACCCAGCTTCCAAACATTTTTCTATCCGGCGAATGATTTTTATTCTAACATTTAATTCTCTCCCTAAGTCATCAAGGATCGTGGATTTTAGTTAAGGTTTATTATTACAATTTTATATATTTTTTAATAAACAGACAACAACGATAACAATTTTACAATATTTATTATTTTTAATAATTTTAATCTTTTTAAATAAATATGTATATGTATATTTTTTTTTTTGTTTGTTTTTTTTCAGTTTCACTCCGAGCTTCAAAGAGCTAAGACGCGCTACTAACCTACGCTCCAATCTACAGCTTATCATCTTAATCTACCAACCGATCATCCGATTCGAAAACTTCTTCGCGATTAACCGCAAAAAAAACAAAAACTATAAATCAGTGAACTTGCTTTACTTACGCACCAAAGGGCCCAAACCCAAAACAACTAAAATGTCTCGTCCACCCGACCGACCGCTGACAACGATTTACACGATAAAAAGTGAACCAAATTACATAATAATTGCCAGAACTGATAATGGGAAATTTGAAAAAATATCACCTTATATTATTAAAAAAGTGATATACTACACCTGTAATGAACCAGTCGAAACATGTAAAAAACTTAGATCTGGTACCCTTCTCATCAAAACAAAAAACATATTAAAGCTCAGAAATTACTTAAAATGCATTCATTCCACAACTTTCCGGTACACGCCGAAGAGCACAAAACTCTAAACTCCACCAAAGGCATTATATACTCCAACGATTTAAGGAACATTGATGAAAATGAAATCTTGGAAGAACTGAAACCTCAAAACGTTATTTACGTCCGAAAAATATTAAAAAAAGACAAAAACGATAGCAATAAAACGACAGAAACAGGCCTTTTCATACTTACCTTTGCAACAATTACCCAACCCGACAAACTCTGGGTAGGATACGAAATGGTTAACATACGACCATACATTCCTCCTCCAATGAGATGCTTCAACTGTCTCAGATTTGGACACCCCTCCTCCTACTGTAAAAGCCCTAAAACATGCGCCAACTGCTCCGAAGAAATTCACATAACAAACAACGAACCATGCACCAATTCCCAACCTGCATCAACTGCAAAAACGAATATCACCAAATTAAACACCACAACGCTATGGACAAATCATGCCCCGCCTTTATCAAACAAAAAGAATTAACGGCCATCAAAATAACGCAAAAAGTAGAGCACAAGACAGTCCGTTTCATATACAATACACGCCATACCCACCCACCAATATCCTACGCCCAAAAAGCCGCTATCACTGCACACAAAGAACCAGCTACCGAAACAACAACGCACGCAACCACTACATCAAAAACAAGCCCAGCAACTCCAAATTCTATAACTAGACAAATTATCACCTATGAAGACTCCCCTGAAGAACACATGGACACCACTGCATCATCATCATTATACTCCACACGCTCCGAAATTTCGGAAGAACTTAAACTAACAATATTCACAACCAAATCAAATAAGTTAGGAACTACCTTGAAATCAAAAGACAAAAACAACCAAAACAAACTAAAGCCGAAAAGAAAACTAGTAAGAAATGTAAGATATCTGATAACATGAACATAATGAGCACAGATGAAGATTTCGACCTATGAAATGATATATAACATATTAATTTTAATGATATGAAAATTATTTTAGTTCTAGTTAACCTTAAACTATACCCTTAACATGCTTAAAGTATTACAATTAAATATGAATGGATACCTCAATAAATCTAATCACCTACAAATACTTATAAAAAAAACAACCCTAAAATAATTTCCATTCAAGATACTCACCTTCACTCTACCAATCATATTCCCATCCCAATAAACTACATTTTTTACAACATAAATACCTCAAACAACCCGTACGGCGGGGTAGCTCTCCTAATCCACAACTCTTTGCAACAAGAACAAATCCAAATCCACAATACAAGCTTTGACTCAGTCGCCGTAACAGTACAATCTAAAGTAAAATTTACAATAATTTCTAGTTATATACCTCCCAACAAACCTTTCACCCTACAAGAATTACAAGACACTTATAACATGTATGTTGGACGAACATGTTGTGCTCGACGAAATTTTTCCTGTGGATGGTAGTGTTCGTTGTCAAATTTTGTGTTCGTCAAAATGTTCGAATGGAATTGAAATCGCTCTATTTTGACAACGTTTGCAACAACATGCTCGCCAATGGATGGCAATGTTGGCACGAACGTCAGTTTGAAAAACGTTTTGGTAGAGAAAAATGAATAACAAGTTCCTGCTAGATTTTATTTATCGCCTAAAAAATGAGCTTGCATTATGGCACGCCAAAAGCGATAAATATAAAAAAAGCATTTGCGTATTAATGCATAAGAAGTTCAACTCAAAAAATATAAAGAGTTCGATGAGCACTGTGCTTCCTTTTTTTCGCTTCATTTTTTTTTTCTTTTTTTCTAAGCAAATACTTATTGCCATAAGTGCAATTACAGTGCCGCAGTCGTTGTCCGTTAAAATGTTGATAGTTTAAAAATGTATCGAAAAATGATGTTCGCACGAATGTTGGTTCTAGTTAGTGGGGAAAATAAAATTCAAGTAGGCGAGTAGGTTGACGAACATGCTCGCCTGTGGATGGGCCCCTTAACACTCCTTGCCTAATAACAGGCGATTTCAACAGCTGGCACAAAAGTTGGGGATCACAAAATAGTAACGCACGAGGAAACCTGTTGTTTAAATTTATTAACCAAACCTTGCTAACCACACTCAATAATGGCTCCCCAACCCACTTCACCACACACCACTCATTTACACATATTGACCTCTCTTTAGCTTCCCCTGAACTATTCCTACACGCTAAATGGACAATTGACAATCAACTCTCAGGTAGTGACCACTTCCCGACCTGAATCCAACTTTTTGGAAATGAATCAACTGACTCCTCCACTTGCAAAGCAAAGTTCAATATTAATAAAGCTACCTGGCCTCTCTATAAAAAAATTAGCAAACAGTTCGCCGATGACAGACCACTCAGCCAACAAATAAAGCAAGAAACAGCACGCCTTTGTACCATCATGAAGCATAGCGCCCATTAATCCATACCACAATATCACCCTAACTCATCTAAACAGGTCCCCTGGTGGGACTCCAATCTACAAATTCTAAAAAAAAACAAAAAAAAAAAGCCTGGAAAACCATGTGTCGTAATATAAACACAGCCAAAATAATACCTTACAATAAAGCCAACGCCATTCTTAAACGAGAAATAAAACAGAAAAAACGCAAAGCAAAAGACTGTACGAATTTACCTCAGACGTAAACCCACAAACCCCAATTCAAATAATATTGAAAAAAATCAACAGATTCTGTGGTCTTAAAACTAACACACGGATACACTGTCTCATTAACCCTATCTAACGTCTATCTAAAGTCATGGATATGATAAAATAATATCTAAACGACTATGGTGGCTAGTCAACAACAGCCAGCTACTCGATAGTCGTCAAATGGGTTTCAGAAACACACACAATGGGTTTCACACAATCCTAGACAAACTCATATATTGGAAATTAGGACCAAAAATTATGAAACTTTCTATATATAAACTTTCTAACTAATCGAAAAATTTGCGTTCAAATTCAAGACATACAATCTCAACCCTTGCCACTTAAAAATGGAATCCCCCAAGGATCACCATTATCAGTTATTCTGTTTGCCATTGCCTACAATAAAGTTAATAGAATCATAGGTCTTCACAAATCATTTGCATGTACAGCATACGCTGATGACTATACAATTATAGGTCCCAAACGTAAACCCACTGTTTACTGACATTCAAGAATGGTGTAATGACTCTGGAGCCAGGGTTTCTATACCCAAATCTAAATTTCTACACATTTGTCGCAAAAAAATTGGTTAAAATTGGTTAGTACCTTTAACTTAAAAAACGTAAGGTCTCTTAAAATACTGGGTGTTACCATAACCATCAATTATAAATGGGATGCGCACATAGATCGACTAACAACACAAATTTCTAAAAGACTGAATATTATAAAATGTCTATCTAGCACTAGTTTCAACTGCCACATTAAAACTATCATCTATATAATCCACTCAATTATCATGTCAAAAATTGATTATGGGTTATTTCTATACGGAAAAGCATTCAAATCAAAATTATTTTTTTTTTGTTTTTTTGTAGCTTTGCTTTTATTTATTGAATCTACTCTTAATTTTGAGACTAACAATAAGTTGACGAATCTTAACATTAAAATTTAACTAACAGTATACTAAGACTGCATTCTGGTTGCGCGTCCCTCAGGTCGGTCGCTGGGTGGGTAAGTCATTGCGACGGAGGCGTGATTGGTTGCTCAACCTTGTTAGACCTCTCGCCAGGTGGTTAGGGTGCACCGATAGCTTGGTTAAGTACTTTACCTTCTGTTCTGCGATCGCTTCTTTGACTGGTAGAATGTTTAAGTCGCGGTGTATGTTTTCGTTGCGAACGTACCACGGTGCCCCGGTGATTGTTCTCAAGATCTTCGACTAAACTCTTTGAATTATGTCAATGTTGCTATTGCTGGCGTTCCCCCATAACTGGGAGCCGTACATCCATATAGGTTTTAGTACCGAGTTGTACAGCAGGACTTTATATTCAAGGCTAAGAGGTGACCGAGCGTTGATAAGCCAATAAAGACCGCTGGCTTTTAGCTTTAGGTGTGTTCTTTTGGCTTCAATGTGCCGGCGCCATGTGAGTCTTCTGTCGAGATGTACTCCTAGGTAGAGTAGAGTAGAGTGTTGTTTAATGTTATCGGCGGGCAGTTTTGCCTGTTCAGAGTGAACGTAACATGCTTGCATTTTAGTTCGTTCACTTTAATTCGCCAGTCTGACAGCCATTTTTCGACATCGACCATATGATGAGCTAGCTGCGCAGTTGCTTGAATCGGGCATTTTGAGCGGCTAAGAATAGCTGTGTCATCGGCAAACGTGGATTTTGTTAGACGTGTGCTTGTCGGGATATCTGCTGTGTAGAGGACATATAATATTGGCCCTAGCACGCTGCCTTGAGAAACTCCAGCTCCAACAGTGTAATCATCGGATATAGCGGTATTGCACCTCACGACAAATTTTCTGTCGTGAAGGTAAGACTCCAAAATCTTGTGGGTGCTGTAGGGGAGCATTGTCTTGATCTTGTACATTAGACCTTCCAGCCAGACTCTATCGAATGCTTGAGAGACATCTAAAAATATGGCAGTACAGTACTCTCGTTTTTCGAACGCATTCCGAATTTCGGATATTATCCGGTTGACCTGCTCAATTGTTCCATGCTTTTCACGAAACCCAAATTGGTGTGACGGGATTTCTTCCTGGATTCTCAGGTATGTGTTTATCCGAGTCATTAGGCATTTTTCAAAGAGTTTAGATAGGCAAGAGAGTAGGCTTATAGGTCTATACGACGTGGGGATAGTGTGGTCTTTTCCCGGCTTTGCTTTCATTATTATAATTGACTTTTTCCATCTCACTGGAAAGTAGCCAAGTTTTGCGATGGCATTAAATAGCTGGGTGAGAGTGCAAACGGCACAGTATGGGAGCTCAATGATCATTTTGGGAGTTATGAGGTCGCAGCCCGGAGATTTTTTCGGATTCAATTGTCGTTTGATGATGTTAACGATTTCGTTTGGGCGAAACTCAATCGGCTCATATTGAGGCTGGGGCTCATAGATAGAGTCGGCAAAGTAAACGCATTGGTGGCAGGATTTGGTTGGAAGACATTTTTAAGGTGTTTGGCAAACGTACTGGCTCTGTCTGCGTCGCTGCGCGCCCACCCGCCTGTGGAATTTCTAATAGGCATCACGGTTTCTTTCGGTGAGCTCAGAGTTGGGTGAGCTCTCCATAGTGAGTGTTTCGTACTGTTAGTTGACAATTGCTCTATGTAGCGGTTTTTACTCTCATTTTACATAGCACGCGAGTATAGGGTAGGAAATTCTGCCGCAGCGCTGCCGGCACACTGACAGTGTGAGCACTCTTGAATTTTTTTTTGAAGCTCTCTCATTTTGATTCATTTGACAGCCCAAACTAAAAATCAAAATTTTTCCACTTAGAAAAATTTTCTCAGAAATTGGGTTGGAAAAAGTTTTCTTCATGGAGAATATAAATAGGGAAGCGTAGTTTTTCATTTGTTTAAGAAATGTTGCGCGCAAAGCTGTTTTTAAAATAAAATACTCAATTTTAGTGCCCATTCAAACTTTTGAATTAACGAAAAATGAAATAAAAAAAAACGTTTTTTCGCTCAGTGAATTCTCTGCTCTCATTGTTTTTCTCTGCTACGCACACACTCAAATTTTAAACATGTGTTAGTTTTGCCCACCACTGCTGTAGAGCTTGATCAAGTTGACGTGAGGCATGTTTGAAGCGTTGCTTAGCAGATGGCGATCTGTGACATTGCCATTCTCGACGTAAGCGTCGCTTTTCGAGGACGAGCTGTTCGATTTGTAGATTTGTCTTCTTTTAATTGCGTGTGTGTTTATAATTTGAGGTGTTGAAACTCGAGCTGCAGAGACGAGTACGGACTCCAGCGAATTAACAAAACTGTCTACGTTGGCTTCGTCGCTGAGGTGAGGACTCAGCTCAATGTGTGAGCTGATGTACTTCCTGTACTTAACCCAATTGGTTTTATGTGAGGTCAGATTTGATGATTGATCCCATGTTCCTGGGTGTTGTAGTAGAGTAAAAAGGACGGGCGAGTGATCAGATGAAAGATCCGAAAGGCATTCGGCGCATATAAGATTTTTAGGAATTTTTTTGGTAATCGCAAAGTCAATTAAATCGGGAAGTTTCTTTGGATCTTGTCAAAATCAAATTTTGACAAAATAAAAACAATATACCATTCAGCTATTAGAATAGCCTTTGGGCCCTTTCGCTCCTCACCAATAAACATCCTACTATACGAATCTAACATAAGACCAATAGAACAAAGAATTAAAAAAACTGCACTAAAAAACTTTAAAATGATTTCCACCGCAAAAAAACGCCCCTAGAACAAATTATTAAAAAAATTTCGAAAACAAAACGAATCCCTAAACTGACATCAACAATAAAAGACACTATTGACCACTGCAAAACACTAGAAATTCACTCTGTCCCATAACAAATAAAAAAGAAACCACGCCAACTTGGTCCTTCAACTTCATTAAAGCCAAACAAACCACCAATAGTCTACAATAAAAACTTCCTAGAAATAAAATATACTCTCAATAAGCACACATTCTTATACACAGACGGTTCCAAATCTGACAAGAGAGTTGCCTACAGCGTAACCTCCTCACAACAGGTCATAACTCAGAAAGTACTTCCTTCCTCATCCATTTTCACCGCTGAAGTAGCAGCCATTCTCCACGCATGCAGATATGCGGAAAGGCAAAAAGGAAAATTTGCTATTTGCACTGACTCACTCTCAGCCCTTACAGCACTGGAAAACCCAAATAACTCGACGTACTACATATTAGAAATTAGAAAAATAATGTCAAAATACAAATACAAATACACAATGATATGGGTCCCAGGACCCATACCCATATTATGCCACTGCGGCATAATAGGCAACGAGCTTGCGGACCAAGCTGCTAAGAAAGCAACCTCACTGCCACTAATATCAGAACAAAATTACAACATACCCGATACTGTTCAATACATTAGTAACCACATGAAATCCCAAAAAGACCTAATCTGGAACAACGCATCTGTTCACTACAAACTAATCAACACATAAAAACAGAACAATATAGATCTTTTAAACCCAACTACTTCCCGATTAGACACCATTAAATTTATTAGACTCCGAATTGGACACAATAAACTTACTTACTGCCACCTATTTGACAAAACACCTCCCCCCACATGCCAACAATGTAGTCAAAACCTTACCCTGTCTCACATATTCCTAGAATGTCCTAAATATATTGAGCAAAGACATAAATTCCTCCAACAATCTTTAGAAGAAATAGTAGACCCCATGAATATATCCACAACAATCCAATTTCTTAAATCCATTAACTTCTATAATAACATTTAAGTTTAATCCGAATATACATACAAACCTAGATTAAATACACATATACATATACATCTATATTTAAGTCAAATGTCACATAGAGTTTAAGCAGAAGGCCTTTGTAGCTATTGCTTAATACAAACAAAAATTACCAGCACTTTATAATTGCTGGCAATTTCGTTATAATAATAATAATATTTTTTTTTTGTAATAAAATAAAATGTTTTAGTTATATAAATTTTTATTTTGTTTATTTTTAATTATTTGATTTATAAAATTAAAATAAGTATGGCGATGAATTATGAATTTATGATGAATGAATTTATTAATAGTCGACTAATGTTGATAGTCGAGGCACTGAGTATCCTAAAACATAGTTTGTGAGCAATGACACCGAAACAAAATGCGCCAAATTAATGCATACACATACATACAGCAGCAGACAACGGTAGAGCCCAGGTCTCCATTTTGGGAGTGGGGTAAAACCTCGCATGCAAGATTCTGTCCGAGGGTAGGATTACGATACGATGGACAATGTGCAGAGTCGAAAAGCGCACGGCCCAGCGTTGCTGCTACAGATGCCTTAGTTTCGGGAACATCGGCGCTTTATGCAAAGAGCGGACGGATAGAAGCGATTGGTGCTTCAGACGCTGAAACCGCAAATATTTACGCAGGAACTGAGGATCCCAGATCCTTCGGGCGGCGCTGAACTCTGAAGTTCAGTTCATTTAGATACAGCCGCTGGCAGTGGAAACAGCCTCCCACCAGAGAACTGCAAGGGTGTCAATTTTTGCCACCTTACTCACACCCCATACAATTGTTGTCTCGGTGCAACTCATACCTGCTGAAGCAAAGTAAAAACCCACACTCATCAAACATGTTGTGTGTGGCATGAGTGCCGGAATTTTTAAGCACCCGGTCATACAGGTGCCGATGTTATTTTGACTTTTCACCTATTCTGTTTTGAGCTACGCGTGCCGGTCACACTCGCACAAAAAAGGAAATTAGAAAGAGGCACAAGTAACAAAAAAAGCAGGACGCAAATATGCATGAGTAGGCAAAACACATATAAATCACCCAGGTGTTTTGGACACACCATGGTGTACATATATGTATGGGTGCACACATGTACACGGGTGTTTTTTAATTATTACTTTCTTTTGCGTTCAAGTTCATTTCATTTTTGATTCTGTCTGGAAAGATTACAATGTCGTCGGAAATAATTAAAAATAAAATAGAGCGTGGTGAATACACCGTAACTCCAGCACATAAAGGAAAAAGTGTAATATGGACCATATTATGTGATATTCTACAAGAAGACCAAACTGTCCTTCAAGGCTGGATATTTTGCAATACATGCAGAAAAGTTTTAAAATTTGTTGCCAACCAAACTTCGAATTTGTCAAGGCACAAATGTTGTCTGTCTTTGAGACATCCTAAGGAGGCAAAAAAAGTTTCGACGTTGGACAAAAAAACAGCCATAGAGAAGTGCAGTGAATGGGTTGTTCAGGATTGTCGCCCGTTTTCGGCAGTAAGCGGGACTGGATTTCGAAACCTGGTGGAGTTTTTTGTGAAAATTGGAGCTGCATATGGGGCGAATGTAGATATTGACGATCTACTGCCTGACCCAACTACATTAAGCCGAAATGCGGAAAAAGAAGCAGAAGAAAAGCGGAATTTGATCTCCAAGGAAGTAAAAGAAGCAGTGGATAATGGGGAAGTATCGGCCACTATTGATATGTGGTCGGATCAATTTGTCAATAGAAATTTTTTGGGAGTCACTCTTCATTATTTAAAAGACTTCAAAATGATTGACATAATTCTTGGACTAAAATCGATGGATTTCGAAAAATCTACTGCTGAAAATATTCTGAAAAAACTTAAAACTATTTTTTCACAATTTAATGTAGAAAATATAACTAATATTAAGTTCGTCACAGATAGGGGATCTAATATAAAAAAAGCGTTAAACCATAACGTACGATTAAATTGTAGCACCCATTTATTTTCCAATGTATTGGAAAAATCATTCGAAGAATCCCACGAACTTCAAGAAATATTACAGTTGTGTAAAAAAATAGTAAAATATTTTAAAAAAGCCAACTTGCAACATGGACTAAACACTACATTAAAGAACTCTTGCCCTACTCGATGGAATTCGAATTATACCATGATTAAATCTATAGTAGATAACTGGACAACAATTAATGAAATATTGGGAGATACCGAATGGGTTACAAAACTTACAAGCATTAACATATATTCATTAAAAATAATATTGATTCTGCTTGACGATTTTGAGAGAATTTTCAAAGAACTGCAAACTTGTAGTTCTCCTTCTCTATGCTTTGTGTTGCCGTCTATTACAAAAATAAAAACACTATGCGAACCACAGCCGGAAGATTTTTCATCAATTTCCGTTCTTAAGGAAAGAATTTTAGTCAATGTAAATACGATTTGGGAAAAAAACTTAAGTATTTGGCATAAAACGGCATTTTTTTTATATCCACCTGCAGCAATCATGGAACATGAGGATATAGTTGAAATTAAAAGTTTCTGTTTAGAAAAAATGCATTATTTCAATGATAAAACAAATGAATTTTCCGGAGGCAATAGTTTTTCGAGCAATGAATCACGTCCAGGAAGTCCAAACGTCCAATTAGCAACAAGCTCTAAAAACCAAACAATTGTACCAAAGAATAAGTTTTTCTTTTCTCATCTTGTTGCATATTCAAATAATGGTACTAAATCTGCTTTTGAGGAATTGGAAAGTTATTGTACAGAGAGAGTTGCTTTATGCGAGGACTTCGAACCCATTGAATGGTGGCAATCCAAGAAAAGCTGTTATCCGCTTTTATCAAAATTAGCATTGCAACTTCTTTCTATTCCATCGAGCAGTGCAGCGGCCGAGAGAGTATTTTCATTAGCAGGCAATATTATAACCGAAAAAAGAAATAGATTAGGGCCTGATACCGTAAATAATTTACTATTTCTGCATTCCTACATAAATAAATTTCAATAAAGTATTTATATTATTATATTATTTTGTATTAATTTTTTAAAAAAAGAACGCAAGAAACGAAATAAAATAAGCATATTTATTTAAATAATAAAATAGCAGGTAGGTATTGAGCAGCAGGTAGTGAAAAAACAACACAAGTAAAAAAAAAACAATACCAAAATCACTCAACACATTTTCTGCCTACATTTTTGTGTCTTTCTTTTCACCTGAACTTTTTGAGACGCTTACTCCATATGCAATATGCAATACACACTAATCAAAAAATATACCTAATTAATTTGATGCTTGTAACATCACACACCCATACATGCTTGCAAAGCAATCACCTATACCCAATTTTCTGACAAGTAAAAACACCAGGGTGTCAAAATCACCCTACATTTACCCGGTGCACCTTAAGTGCCGGTGGATTGTTGCAGTTCTCTGCCTCCCACCTGGCCATTCAACTTTGCACCGTCTGTGTAAATATGAAGGGAACCGGCTGGTCCCGGGATTTGTGTGGCCCATTTCTCTGTAGAATGCACACATATATAAATATATATTGTATATCGACCACCCACTGTACCAAGAGTACTAAAAGGGGCACACACTGTAAAACTTTGTCGTAGTGTTTACATAATTCGAGGTCTCAGTCATAAACCTAAGTGGCCGAAATGCGAAACGCTCGCTGTGCCTAGCCGCACGCCGAAAGTGCATATGTCCGTCAAGGAGAAGAATGAGCTTGGAGTGGCAACAACGGCTGCTCCAAATAAAGATCCAAATAAAATAAAGAATCAGTCAAAAGAAAGAAGATGGGATCCTTACTGGTGGAAGAAACCACCCTTCCACCCATCGTAGTAGGCTATTAACCGCCACGTTCCACAGTAGGGGGGAGAGTCCTTAGAGGTGCAGTGCGATGGATTTTCCGCTTTGGGTATGAATACGCAACCATATTGCGGGTACGATGCCCATTCTGAAAATTGCTGAGAAAGCTTTCCTGACCCAAGACCTCAGATTGGGTCTGGCTTTAATTAGTTGAGCCGAGACAATGCCATCTGGGCCTCGGGATTTGAAAGGCTTGAAGCCGTTTATTGCTCATCTGAGATACCTATTACTAAATAGGTATTCGAGTTGGTTTGGGAGGGAGGGGCTGTCCCCCTGTCTCTGCGTTTACGGGGTTGTGAGAGTCTCTAGGGTTTCTTTACTGGACGTGGTCCAGCTACCTCCGATGTCTGTTGAATGTTCGGGTAGAACTTGGTCCAGGCATTCCTCTTTGCCCTACGCAGTTTTTTGTTTTACTGCCTGAGGTCCGCCATGGTGGTTTCTTTGACTTGGCCCGATCTACTTTTGAGGCAAGCTTTATTGAATGCCCTGGCGCATGCCGTCGTTAGCGTGTCCACCATTGCTTCCAGGTCTTTCCTGCTGTCAATTTCCCTAGTTGAAGGTTTCTCCAAGGATCTTTCTAATTTTTTCTTGTTTAACTCCCAGTTTTCTTTTCTCGGGTTTCGTACTATTAGTCGATTGAAGTTCTTGAAATTAACCACTTAATCTATGTATCGATGGTCCGAGAAAGAGTTTTTCTCTAGGACTTCCCATCTAACAATCCTGTCAGCTAGGGAGTCAGCGTAGAGAGTAATGTCAAGTACTTCCTTTCTGTTCTTGACTATGAAGGTGGGTTCTGTACCCCTGTTGAAGATTTGAGCTAAGGATAAAATCGAATATTGACTCACTTCTCTTGTTTGTGTCAGTGGTTCCCTACTGATGATGATGGGCGTTGGCATCGCAACCGATGATCAGGTCGAGCTTTTACTTTTCGCTGTCTTCCACCAGCTGTTTGAGTAGCGGGTGCGGGGGAAGGGCGTTCTGGACGTGGCCTATATACGCCGAGCACACCCTTAGGGGTCCCTTTGGGCTCTCTATTGCTGCAGCTACGTAAGCTTAATTGCTGAATTAGGTAGCAAAAAAAAGGTTAAGGTTCTTGTTTGCGAGGAGGCAGATTCGCCTTTTACCTGTTGTATCGGCTTTGCAGAGCCTATACACCGACGCCCCCAACCCAAGAATCCTGTCTCCAAGGAACCTGGGTTCTTGGATGTGGGCCACTTCTGCGCCACTCTCGGCGAGGTGGAGTAGGAGGGCAGCTGATGCCGCTTTACTGTGATGGAGGTTTATCTTTAAGATTGTCAGGGACATACCAAAGATTCTCCACCACTGTAACTTCTGCCTCCGTCTCGGAGCTCAACAGAGATTCCTCCTTCATTCCGACGCCTCTCAGTGCCCTTGCCAAGTCGCTCTCCTCTAAGGGTTTACCCTTCCAGGATGTCCTCCTCCTCATCTGACATTTCTTCTGAGTGCCCCTCTTCGGTCGGCTCGTCTAAGACTGGCTCTTACGCGTCTCCCGATTCCTCCTAGTTTGCTCTTTGCATCAGATTTTAAATACGGACCATCGCATGCTCAAATCCATACTTAATCCAGTGCTCCGACCTTTCCAGGGCTTTCACGGTCTCCTCGTTGAGCGTGAGGACGACCTGCCTCCGCAGTCCTACCGCCTCCTCGACCTTGGGGCCTCTCCAGTCCGCCGTTGGAAGCGTCGAATTGCACATCCTAAGCATTGTCAGGATAGTTTTAGCGTCGGCTGGCTTTTTCGCGCCCTCGGTTTACTTGGGATCTCCTGGGGTCTTCCTCTCCACGCCTTTCGGTGATCCCATGGCTACACTCTAGCCCCATTGGAAGAAGATGCCTCCAACCTCCTCCGCACCGACGCGTCCCGCCTCCAGAAGTTGCCCCTCTGTGGGGGGCTTCGAAAGGGGCAAGCGCCCCGGGCGCCAATCCTAAGAGGCGCTAAATCGAGTCCGACTAGCAATATATGTTTCGAGAATTCATATTTTCCCGCGGCGCTGCGCATGTAACGCTACCTATAGAATACAAGTTTAAGTGTTTTATGGTGTGATAAAAAGGAAAGGGGACGTCATTTGAAACGTCATAATAAACTTTTTTGCTTAGAGAGAGAGAGAGAGCGAGCAGTATACGTGTTAGGTTATGAGCGAGTTTGTTTACATACATTCCAATCAAGGCAGTATTTTTCTATTGCAACATTTAATCAAGGTACTTATGCTTCGATGTTATTTATCAAATATTATTCACCGAACCTTCCATTTCTTGATGTTCAAATTAGGCGTGGAAAACACAAAAACGACGCTTTTTAGTTGAAATTTTGGACAGCCTTTCAATCGAAGTTAATACTTGCTTTGCTAGCTTGAGAGTGCTGAATGAGCGCTTCGGATTTTTCTTCAACTTCAAAGAATATCTTGATGACGATAAAGAAGTTTTGAATAGAAAACTATTGGAAGTTAACGACAAATGCCAATCATTAGCAGAAATTTATTCTAATGATTCAAATGGTACGGAATTGTTTCACCATATTAAAGATGTAATTTTTCTTCTGAAAAGTGCCAATAAAAAGGGAGAAAGTCTTGATCTCACTCCAAAAGGAATACTATTGTATATTTCATCGTCGGGGTTAGAGGCGTACAAAACCCTTGTGATGGCATTGAAAATTTTGCTGACTCTACCATTGTCCGTGGCTTTGTGTGAGCGATCATTCAGTAAACTGAAATTGATAAAATCTTATCTCCGCACAACCATGAACCAAGACAGGCTGTCAAATTTAGCTATACTATCTGTCGAAAATGGGGGAGAGTGGGGGAAAGGATAAAGGTTAAAGTGTCTGATTGCATTCAACTTGGTGAATGCCAGCATGATTCCTGTCACTGCTTTCTTCAAGCCGACGCACTACCTCCACGTGGTTCTCCCTGGATTGTCGACGAGAGTCCTAACTCTACAAACTAGGTTTTGGCGTACGATTGAAATCTACCCATGTAAAACACAATTTCAGTGAAGGAAGCAAGAGAAGCCTCGGAAAGGAACCGTTCTAACGTTGACGACCATAGCAAGCGTAAAAAGGACAATGATTTGAGAGTATGCACCTGGAACGTACGAACATTGTACAGACCTGGTGCTGCTTAACAACTAGCAGATACCCTCAACAAATGTAGGGCTGACATCACTTCTATCCAGGAAATGCGATGGATAGGACAAGGCTGCATAAAGAAGAAGAACGTACGAACATTGTACAGACCTGGTGCTGCTTAACAACTAGCAGTTACCCTCAACAAATGTAGGGCTGACATCACTGCTATCCAGGAAATGCGATGGATAGGACAAGGCTGCATAAAGAAGAAGAACTGCGACTACAGCTATCATCCAGAACGCCATGAATTTGGTTGAGGTTTCGTTGTAGGTGCCAGGATGCGGCGCCGAGTCTCTCACTTTCGGCCAACAAACGAGAGAATTCCAACGATCCGAATTACTGCCAAATTCTTTAACATCGGCCTGATATGCGCACATGCCCCAACGGAGGAAAAGGATGATGCCACTAAGGACGCTTTCTATGCGGAGCTCGACCGAGCTTATGGCCGCTGTCCCTCCCATGGCATTAAAATTCTCCTCGGGGATTTTAATGCCAAGGTAGGGCGAGAAGACATCTTTGGTGCCACCGTCGGGCGATTTAGTCTACATGAGACCACCTCGAGCAATGGTCTCAGATAAATAGGCTTTGCAGCTGCGCATAATATGGTGGTTCGTAGAACTGGATTCCGTCATTTGGACATCCATAAAGCATCTTGGCTCTCTCCCGATCGACTGACCAGAAATCAGATCGATCATGTTGTGATCGATGCAAGGCACGCATCTAATATACTCGACGTGCGATCCTATCGGGGTCGCAACATCGACTCCGACCATTATCTTGTTGCAGCTAAGATTTGCACACGGCTATGTGTGGCGAGATTGCACGTCGAAGTGCGTTAAGAAGACTGGACATCGGAAAGCTGCAATCACAACAGGCAAAGAATGCATTCTCCACTCACGTCTCGGGGATATTAAGCCGAGCACCTTCAATACCTAAAGACATAAGCGATATGGATTTAGGATTTAAGACTGGTGCAATGGCGTGCAGGGACGATGATGGAAATCTTGTCACAGAAGCTGAGGTCGTGCTGAGGTTATGGAGGGATCACTTCTCGAGTCTGTTATCTGGCTCAAGCACAGACTCTGAAGACTATGATCCACGAACCCCAATCTATGGCACTGATATTGAAGTGCCAATCCCAAGTCATATCGAAGTCAAGGATGCAATCCAACGGCTTAAAAACAACAAGTCTGCAGGTGCTGATGGCCTGCCGGCAGAATTGTTTAAGGCAGCTGGTGATATGTTGGTAGGGCATGCACCAACTAATCAGTAAGATATGGCTCACGGAGAGCATGCCCGAAGATTGAAACCTCAGCATGATCTGTCCCATCCTGAAGAAGGGTGATGCCACGGTGCGCACCAACTACCGCGGAATTAGTCTTCTTCCAGTTGCATACAAGGTCCTAACGAGCGTATTATGTGAAAGACTGAAACCCCATGCTGAAGCATTGATTGGACCTTATCAGTGCGGGTTCAGGCCTGGCAAGTCCACTGTTGACCAGATTTTCACCTTGCGCCAAATCCTGGAGAAGTCTTACGAAAACCAGATCGACACGTACCATCTCTTCGTCGACTACAAAGCCGCATTTGATAGCACCCGGCGAGATCGCCTATATGCCGCCATGTCTGAGCTTGGTATACCAGCAAAGCTGACTAGACTTTGCAAAATGACATTGAGCAACACCATCAGCTCTGTCAAGGTAGGAAGTGGCCCATCCGAAACCTTTACTACCAAGTGTGGCCTCAGACAAGGTGACTTGCTGTCTTGTATACTCTTCAATATTTTAATGGAGAGTATTATAAGAAAGGCTGGTGTACATCGGACGGGCACGATATTAACCAACAGATGTGTCCAGCTCCTTGGTCACGCTGATGATATTGATATCATTGGCCGCACCAAGCATGATGTTACAGGAGCCTTCGGGGCTATTGAAAAGGAATCTGCAAAAGTAGGACTAGCAGTGAATATGGAGAATACAAAGTTTATGGTGTGTTCTAGCAGAGAATCGCGGCGTCTTGATTCTCTCCCGATTCCTCCTAGTTTGCTCTTTGCATCAGATTTTAAATACGGACCATCGCATGCTCAAATCCATACTTAATCCAGTGCTCCGACCTTTCCAGGGCTTTCACGGTCTCCTCGTTGAGCGTGAGGACGACCTGCCTCCGCAGTCCTACCGCCTCCTCGACCTTGGGGCCTCTCCAGTCCGCCGTTGGAAGCGTCGAATTGCACATCCTAAGCATTGTCAGGATAGTTTTAGCGTCGGCTGGCTTTTTCGCGCCCTCGGTTTACTTGGGATCTCCTGGGGTCTTCCTCTCCACGCCTTTCGGTGATCCCATGGCTACACCCTAGCCCCATTGGAAGAAGATGCCTCCAACCTCCTCCGCACCGACGCGTCCCGCCTCCAGAAGTTGCCCCTCTGTGGGGGGCTTCGAAAGGGGCAAGCGCCCCGGGCGCCAATCCAAAGAGGCGCTAAATCGAGTCCGACTAGCAATATATGTTTCGAGAATTCATATTTTCCCGCGGCGCTGCGCATGTAACGCTACCTATAGAATACGAGTTTAAGTGTTTTATGGTGTGATAAAAAGGAAAGGGGACGTCATTTGAAACGTCATAATAAACTTTTTTGCTTAGAGAGAGAGAGAGAGCGAGCAGTATACGTGTTAGGTTATGAGCGAGTTTGTTTACATACATTCCAATCAAGGCAGTGTTTTTCTATTGCAACATTTAATCAAGGTACTTATGCTTCGATGTTATTTATCAAATATTATTCACCGAACCTTCCATTTCTTGATGTTCAAATTAGGCGTGGAAAACACAAAAACGACGCTTTTTAGTTGAAATTTTGGACAGCCTTTCAATCGAAGTTAATACTTGCTTTGCTAGCTTGAGAGTGCTGAATGAGCGCTTCGGATTTTTCTTCAACTTCAAAGAATATCTTGATGACGATAAAGAAGTTTTGAATAGAAAACTATTGGAAGTTAACGACAAATGCCAATCATTAGCAGAAATTTATTCTAATGATTCAAATGGTACGGAATTGTTTTACCATATTAAAGATGTAATTTTTCTTCTGAAAAGTGCCAATAAAAAGGGAGAAAGTCTTGATCTCACTCCAAAAGGAATACTATTGTATATTTCATCGTCGGGGTTAGAGGCGTACAAAACCCTTGTGATGGCATTGAAAATTTTGCTGACTCTACCATTGTCCGTGGCTTTGTGTGAGCGATCATTCAGTAAACTGAAATTGATAAAATCTTATCTCCGCACAACCATGAACCAAGACAGGCTGTCAAATTTAGCTATACTATCTGTCGAAAATGGGGGAGAGTGGGGGAAAGGATAAAGGTTAAAGTGTCTGATTGCATTCAACTTGGTGAATGCCAGCATGATTCCTGTCACTGCTTTCTTCAAGCCGACGCACTACCTCCACGTGGTTCTCCCTGGATTGTCGACGAGAGTCCTAACTCTACAAACTAGGTTTTGGCGTACGATTGAAATCTACCCATGTAAAACACAATTTCAGTGAAGGAAGCAAGAGAAGCCTCGGAAAGGAACCGTTCTAACGTTGACGACCATAGAAAGCGTAAAAAGGACAATGATTTGAGAGTATGCACCTGGAACGTACGAACATTGTACAGACCTGGTGCTGCTTAACAACTAGCAGATACCCTCAACAAATGTAGGGCTGAAATCACTTCTATCCAGGAAATGCGATGGATAGGACAAGGCTGCATAAAGAAGAAAAACGTACGAACATTGTACAGACCTGGTGCTGCTTAACAACTAGCAGTTACCCTCAACAAATGTAGGGCTGACATCACTGCTATCCAGGAAATGCGATGGATAGGACAAGGCTGCATAAAGAAGAAGAACTGCGACTACAGCTATCATCCAGAACGCCATGAATTTGGTTGAGGTTTCGTTGTAGGTGCCAGGATGCGGCGCCGAGTCTCTCACTTTCGGCCAACAAACGAGAGAATTCCAACGATCCGAATTACTGCCAAATTCTTTAACATCGGCCTGATATGCGCACATGCCCCAACGGAGGAAAAGGATGATGCCACTAAGGACGCTTTCTATGCGGAGCTCGACCGAGCTTATGGCCGCTGTCCCTCCCATGGCATTAAAATTCTCCTCGGGGATTTTAATGCCAAGGTAGGGCGAGAAGACATCTTTGGTGCCACCGTCGGGCGATTTAGTCTACATGAGACCACCTCGAGCAATGGTCTCAGATAAATAGGCTTTGCAGCTGCGCATAATATGGTGGTTCGTAGAACTGGATTCCGTCATTTGGACATCCATAAAGCATCTTGGCTCTCTCCCGATCGACTGACCAGAAATCAGATCGATCATGTTGTGATCGATGCAAGGCACGCATCTAATATACTCGACGTGCGATCCTATCGGGGTCGCAACATCGACTCCGACCATTATCTTGTTGCAGCTAAGATTTGCACACGGCTATGTGTGGCGAGATTGCACGTCGAAGTGCGTTAAGAAGACTGGACATCGGAAAGCTGCAATCACAACAGGCAAAGAATGCATTCTCCACTCACGTCTCGGGGATATTAAGCCGAGCACCTTCAATACCTAAAGACATAAGCGATATGGATTTAGGATTTAAGACTGGTGCAATGGCGTGCAGGGACGATGATGGAAATCTTGTCACAGAAGCTGAGGTCGTGCTGAGGTTATGGAGGGATCACTTCTCGAGTCTGTTATCTGGCTCAAGCACAGACTCTGAAGACTATGATCCACGAACCCCAATCTATGGCACTGATATTGAAGTGCCAATCCCAAGTCATATCGAAGTCAAGGATGCAATCCAACGGCTTAAAAACAACAAGTCTGCAGGTGCTGATGGCCTGCCGGCAGAATTGTTTAAGGCAGCTGGTGATATGTTGGTAGGGCATGCACCAACTAATCAGTAAGATATGGCTCACGGAGAGCATGCCCGAAGATTGAAACCTCAGCATGATCTGTCCCATCCTGAAGAAGGGTGATGCCACGGTGCGCACCAACTACCGCGGAATTAGTCTTCTTCCAGTTGCATACAAGGTCCTAACGAGCGTATTATGTGAAAGACTGAAACCCCATGCTGAAGCATTGATTGGACCTTATCAGTGCGGGTTCAGGCCTGGCAAGTCCACTGTTGACCAGATTTTCACCTTGCGCCAAATCCTGGAGAAGTCTTACGAAAACCAGATCGACACGTACCATCTCTTCGTCGACTACAAATCCGCATTTGATAGCACCCGGCGAGATCGCCTATATGCCGCCATGTCTGAGCTTGGTATACCAGCAAAGCTGACTAGACTTTGCAAAATGACATTGAGCAACACCATCAGCTCTGTCAAGGTAGGAAGTGGCCCATCCGAAACCTTTACTACCAAGTGTGGCCTCAGACAAGGTGACTTGCTGTCTTGTATACTCTTCAATATTTTAATGGAGAGTATTATAAGAAAGGCTGGTGTACATCGGACGGGCACGATATTAACCAACAGATGTGTCCAGCTCCTTGGTCACGCTGATGATATTGATATCATTGGCCGCACCAAGCATGATGTTACAGGAGCCTTCGGGGCTATTGAAAAGGAATCTGCAAAAGTAGGACTAGCAGTGAATATGGAGAATACAAAGTTTATGGTGTGTTCTAGCAGAGAATCGCGGCGTCTTGATTCTCTCCCGATTCCTCCTAGTTTGCTCTTTGCATCAGATTTTAAATACGGACCATCGCATGCTCAAATCCATACTTAATCCAGTGCTCCGACCTTTCCAGGGCTTTCACGGTCTCCTCGTTGAGCGTGAGGACGACCTGCCTCCGCAGTCCTACCGCCTCCTCGACCTTGGGGCCTCTCCAGTCCGCCGTTGGAAGCGTCGAATTGCACATCCTAAGCATTGTCAGGATAGTTTTAGCGTCGGCTGGCTTTTTTCGCGCCCTCGGTTTACTTGGGATCTCCTGGGGTCTTCCTCTCCACGCCTTTCGGTGATCCCATGGCTACACCCTAGCCCCATTGGAAGAAGATGCCTCCAACCTCCTCCGCACCGACGCGTCCCGCCTCCAGAAGTTGCCCCTCTGTGGGGGGCTTCGAAAGGGGCAAGCGCCCCGGGCGCCAATCCTAAGAGGCGCTAAATCGAGTCCGACTAGCAATATATGTTTCGAGAATTCATATTTTCCCGCGGCAAATTAGGCGTGGAAAACACAAAAACGACGCTTTTTAGTTGAAATTTTGGACAGCCTTTCAATCGAAGTTAATACTTGCTTTGCTAGCTTGAGAGTGCTGAATGAGCGCTTCGGATTTTTCTTCAACTTCAAAGAATATCTTGATGACGATAAAGAAGTTTTGAATAGAAAACTATTGGAAGTTAACGACAAATGCCAATCATTAGCAGAAATTTATTCTAATGATTCAAATGGTACGGAATTGTTTCACGATATTAAAGATGTAATTTTTCTTCTGAAAAGTGCCAATAAAAAGGGAGAAAGTCTTGATCTCACTCCAAAAGGAATACTATTGTATATTTCATCGTCGGGGTTAGAGGCGTACAAAACACTTGTGATGGCATTGAAAATTTTGCTGACTCTACCATTGTCCGTGGCTTTGTGTGAGCGATCATTCAGTAAACTGAAATTGATAAAATCTTATCTCCGCACAACCATGAACCAAGACAGGCTGTCAAATTTAGCTATACTATCTGTCGAAAATGGGGGAGAGTGGGGGAAAGAATAAAGGTTAAAGTGTCTGATTGCATTCAACTTGGTGAATGCCAGCATGATTCCTGTCACTGCTTTCTTCAAGCCGACGCACTACCTCCACGTGGTTCTCCCTGGATTGTCGCTCGACAGCCATTGAGTGGCAAAGTAAAGCGCGCGACGAGAGTCCTAACTCTACAAACTAGGTTTTGGCGTACGATTGAAATCTACCCATGTAAAACACAATTTCAGTGAAGGAAGCAAGAGAAGCCTCGGAAAGGAACCGTTCTAACGTTGACGACCATAGAAAGCGTAAAAAGGACAATGATTTGAGAGTATGCACCTGGAACGTACGAACATTGTACAGACCTGGTGCTGCTTAACAACTAGCAGATACCCTCAACAAATGTAGGGCTGACATCACTTCTATCCAGGAAATGCGATGGATAGGACAAGGCTGCATAAAGAAGAAGAACGTACGAACATTGTACAGACCTGGTGCTGCTTAACAACTAGCAGTTACCCTCAACAAATGTAGGGCTGACATCACTGCTATCCAGGAAATGCGATGGATAGGACAAGGCTGCATAAAGAAGAAGAACTGCGACTACAGCTATCATCCAGAACGCCATGAATTTGGTTGAGGTTTCGTTGTAGGTGCCAGGATGCGGCGCCGAGTCTCTCACTTTCGGCCAACAAACGAGAGAATTCCAACGATCCGAATTACTGCCAAATTTTTTAACATCGGCCTGATATGCGCACATGCCCCAACGGAGGAAAAGGATGATGCCACTAAGGACGCTTTCTATGCGGAGCTCGACCGAGCTTATGGCAACATCGACTCCGACCATTATCTTGTTGCAGCTAAGATTTGCACACGGCTATGTGTGGCGAGATTGCACGTCGAAGTGCGTTAAGAAGACCGGACATCGAAAAGCTGCAATCACAACAGGCAAAGAATGCATTCTCCACTCACGTCTCGGGGATATTAAGCCGAGCACCTTCAATACCTAAAGACATAAGCGATATGGATTTAGGATTTAAGACTGGTGCAATGGCGTGCAGGGACGATGATGGAAATCTTGTCACAGAAGCTGAGGTCGTGCTGAGGTTATGGAGGGATCACTTCTCGAGTCTGTTATCTGGCTCAAGCACAGACTCTGAAGACTATGATCCACGAACCCCAATCTATGGCACTGATATTGAAGTGCCAATCCCAAGTCATATCGAAGTCAAGGATGCAATCCAACGGCTTAAAAACAACAAGTCTGCAGGTGCTGATGGCCTGCCGGCAGAATTGTTTAAGGCAGCTGGTAATATGCTGGTAGGGAGCATGCACCAACTAATCAGTAAGATATGGCTCACGGAGAGCATGCCCGAAGATTGAAACCTCAGCATGATCTGTCCCATCCTGAAGAAGGGTGATGCCACGGTGCGCACCAACTACCGCGGAATTAGTCTTCTTCCAGTTGCATACAAGGTCCTAACGAGCGTATTATGTGAAAGACTGAAACCCCATGCTGAAGCATTGATTGGACCTTATCAGTGCGGGTTCAGGCCTGGCAAGTCCACTGTTGACCAGATTTTCACCTTGCGCCAAATCCTGGAGAAGTATTACGAAAACCAGATCGACACGTACCATCTCTTCGTCGACTACAAAGCCGCATTTGATAGCACCCGGCGAGATCGCCTATATGCCGCCATGTCTGAGCTTGGTATACCAGCAAAGCTGACTAGACTTTGCAAAATGACATTGAGCAACACCATCAGCTCTGTCAAGGTAGGAAGTGGCCCATCCGAAACCTTTACTACCAAGTGCGGCCTCAGACAAGGTGACTTGCTGTCTTGTATACTCTTCAATATTTTAATGGAGAGTATTATAAGAAAGGCTGGTGTACATCGGACGGGCACGATATTAACCAACAGATGTGTCCAGCTCCTTGGTCACGCTGATGATATTGATATCATTGGCCGCACCAAGCATGATGTTACAGGAGCCTTCGGGGCTATTGAAAAGGAATCTGCAAAAGTAGGACTAGCAGTGAATATGGAGAAAACAAAGTTTATGGTGTGTTCTAGCAGAGAATCGCGGCGTCTTGATTCTCAGCTGACTGCAGAACTATAGCTTTGGGTCCGTCAAGGAGTTTATCTACCTAGGCACTGCTATAACAAGCACAAATAATGTCAGTCTGGAGATTAAGCGGAGAATAACACTTGCCAACAGGTGTTACTTTGGGCTCAGTAGGCAGTTTAATAGTAGAGCTCTCTGTCGACGCACAAAAACCACACTCTACAAAACGCTCATTCTTCCAGTACTTCTATATGGTGCGGAGTGCTGGACAGTGACGCAGTCAGATGCAGCTGCTCTTAGAGTGTTCGAGAGGAAAATTCTTCGAAAAATCTTTGGTCCAATCTACGTAGACGATGTTTATCGCATCCGATACAACCACGAGCTGTATGAGCTGTACGGTGATGTTGACGTAGCCAGTCGAGTGAAATCTCAAAGACTTCGCTGGCTGGGCCACGTTGCCCGTATGGGTGAAGACGCTCCGGCTCGTAAGGTGTTTGATGCGGTGATTGTTGGGACACGAAGGAGAGGACGACCCCAAACGCGTTGGCAAGACCAGGTGATGGAAACCCTGTCCACAGTTGGGGTTACCAACTGGCGAAGGCGCGCTGAGGACAGAGACGCGTGGAGGCACATTGCGCTTCAGGCCGAGACCCGATAAAAGGGTTGTCATGGCCATATAATAATAATCTATCGAAAATGAAGTAGCAGCATCACTCGACTACAATGATATTATTGCTGAATTTGCGGCAATCAAGCCCAAACAAGTTATATTCTAAAAGTAATATTTTTTTGTCTTGCAAAAACACAAATAATGTTTTTTTCCGTTGTTACTGACAAACGTATCGATATGAAATACAATTTTTCAAACATATAAGCTTTTAATAATTAATAACCTACTTACACTTAAAATACTCCTAATGTTATTCGTGCAGCAAACAGGGAGGGGGCGGAATTTTTCGCTTTGCCCCTAGCGCCAGCAACCCTAGATCCGCCACTGGAAGTGTTCTTCTCCCCGGCCGACTGTTGAATGCGAGATCTTGAACGGGTTCCGCGCGCATTTGACGCTTTACTCTCAGATAGACCACTGAAAATGAGACTCTATGCACCGCCTATAAAAATCGTGATTACAAGGTGTTCTAAAAAATTCGGCTGCCTTTCTAACTCTGTCTTGCAAAGGGGGCATGTAGGCTTTCGGTCCAAACCCATTTTAAATTTTTTGTAAATATTATATATATATATAGTCAATGTCGGGTAAGGCAGCAGCCGCTAAATTAATTTAGTTTATTTATGAAGCTAAAGTACGGACATATCGCCTTAGTTGGTCGCAAGTCGACTTTTTCTCGGCCGCTCGACTTCCATAGGCCTATTTTAAGAGAGCTCTAGCTTAGCAATGTCTATGTCAGACCGCCCTCTCCGCTTTCTTGAGCTTTAGCTTCGCATATGTCTAGTCGGGTCACACTCTCTGTGCATATCATAGTCATTGCTAAGCTGTGTTGAGAAGGACTTTTGCTTGCTATAGAGTCCGGCTCTTGCTCGTCGGCTCAAGTTACATATTAATTGAGCGTGCTAGCGACAAATTAATGGCAAGATAGAACCGGTAGAAATTTATAGAAGTTCCAATTTTTAACAGAGAGAGTAGAAATGGGTATAGGGTGAACGAAAGTGTGAACGAAGAGATACCACTGGTGTAGATATGGTCACGATTTGCCATCCCAACTTATGATCACCATCCTTGAGATCAACTCTGGTGACTCCTTTTACCCACGGTTACTGACATTGGGCGGGAGACTTGCTTTAGCATGTGCATACATGTACAAGGGGAGAAATTAAATTCAAATAAAATTGAAAACTTTAAAAAAATAAATAAACAAGAAAGGAAAGCTAACTTCGGGCGGAGCCGAAGTTCATATACCCTTGCAGTTGAAACCGGATATATATCGCAAACATCGGATATAGTTGGGCGATCCTTATGAGAATATAACCCAATTTATTATAATAAGAAATCTAAAAAAAAGTCCTAAACTCCTTTCTTCAAAAATACCAAAGTTGATATTTCTACCAAAAACCATTTCCGATCGCTCAGTTATATGGGAGCTATAAGATATAGTCGACCGATCGTTATGAAATTTGGTAGGTCGGATTAACTGACAAAAAATATAATCTGTACCAAGTTCCAGCTTTCTTTTTTCAAAAAAACGAAGTTTGGGTCACTTCCGATCGTTCAGTTATATGGAAGCTATAGGATATAGTCGGCCGATCCTTATAAAATTTGGCATGTCGTATTATTTTGCCAAAAATAGCGCTGCTGAAAAATGTTAGACCGATCAGTTTCTTTATTTATTTTCGAGAAAGCGATACCACTAACTTTTGTTTTGAGAAAAATGAGTTCAAATTAATGTTGCACCATTTGAGGCTCTATACCAGTGTGGCTCATCCCATTGCTCTCGCTGCTCATTTGTTTTTGCAAATGCTCATACATAACGGAGTTGTGCGTGACTGCTCACGCCATAAGCTTCGTTGGTCCCAGCATAGGCAAAGGGCAAGTACAATAAAAATTTTTCGTGTTTTCCCTATTCTCCTTAGTCGTGCTAATCCGAATGAATTTTGTTGTTGCAGTGCCGAAAACTTTTCACTGCAAGAAATTCATTCTTGTTTTTGTTTCTGCCAAAATGGTAGACCTGAAGCGATGAATTTGTTCTTCGCAGAACATTTTTTTTAAAGTAATAAGCACTGCATATTTGTCATAGTATAATAATAAGCTGTTGTAAAAAATGTAGGTCCTTTTTTTCATTGCTGTAATAAAATGTTATTTTTATATATTGATTTTTTTAGACCCCTTGTAAATGTGACTATAATTTTATTTTTCAGTGCACCCACATGGATGGGAAAAAAATTCTTGCACCAATGCATTGCACAGTGGCCGGATTGACCGATTTTTTTTGCATACAATCCAAAAATGACCCTACAGTGCTGTAACTTGGCACAATTGATGATAAGATCACCACAAGGATATAGCCAAAATTTGAATTCGATATAACCACGCCCACACCTACCGCCCCCAATTCCATTAATTTAAACAAAACCCATGTACGCATGAATATTATTAAAAGACATTTTATATATTTTATTTTTGTTTTTAATGTTAAAACTTAATATTATTCATAGTAGTTATATTATTTCTACGTCCAGTTCCAATGAAAAAGAATCATTCGAATCGGAGCTGGAGTCGCTGTGTTCAGCTTCAGTTGTACTTTCGCTTGTCAAATTTAAAAGAACTGCAGGACTTTCCAAAAGTTTGATTACATCATGTGGGAGAATTTTTTTTTTGTTTTTGCATAGTCTTTTGTTCAGATAAAGGCTGGACAATAAAGTATCAAAGGAGTCCGTGGACCTATATTGAAGGATGGACCTATAGAGGAGCTATATTTCTATTGTATTTAGCTACATTTTGGCTAAAATATATGTCGAAACTCTTGACTTTTTTCAAAATGTTGCTTTTAGCTTCCGAGTCAAGATTTTTTATGCTCAGTTTTTCCAAAATGTAATCAGATACAGCGTCTTTGTTTTTTTTGCGGCGCAGCCAAACCCCAAAAAGTGTGCAGTGGCTGAATTCGACCTTGTCTTTAATCGACAAGTTTTTAATAAGATTATCAAGAACAAATATACATTAATACTTCTGCAAACTAAAATGGTGACAGAAAATTAGTTACACTCTATAATGCACAGACACTTTTAATACGAATTAACTATTTTAAGACATCACGAAAACAATTCACAGAAAAAACACGTAAGGTTGATAACAAATTGGTTTCATTACATTATATTTTACATACCACAAATAACATTTTCCATTTTGTTTCGTTAAAATTGGTGCCCGTATTACAAATTGCGGAAAGTTCAAAGTCTGTGTACAGCTTTCCGCCTTTTTGTTTGCGATAACCTGCTGATCTGTTAATGAACTTTTCAGCCCTGGTAGAAGCTCAGGGATGCAGATATTTAAATAAAACTAATGGTTTATATCTAGTTGGAGAAGCTACTTTAAGAATCCATTGACCATATACGTTTGTTTTGTCATGAATTTTTAAAAATAAATATAAGAAAAAAAATAATAATTTATAATTAACTCGTGCAAATTAATAATAATTGACATTGGCGTCGATTGACATCTCATTCAGCCCGATCTGATCCGTTAAAATGTTATATCGATTTTTCTCCTTCTCAATCAAAAGAATTGTGTCTAGTTTGTCCATCCATTTGTGGGTCGGTCTGTTTGTTTCCTTTACAGTACAATATTAACAAAAAATTATATTAATTATCATTTTTCAAACATCTTTTGTTATACAATGTTTTCGACATTTTACAATTAACGTTAAAAATTGTGTTATTATAGTTGTTTTGTAGGGGGGCGTTGGTTCCGCAAAAGATTCCAGGAGTAGAAATGTTGAATAAAAAGTCGGGGGCGTCTTCCAGTGGATATAACGCGGTCAGCTTTATTGGGCTGCTTACATCGAATTAAAAAACTTAACTTAGAAGGAAAACAAGGCAAAAGTAATAGCAAAAAATACGATCGACGACGGCCGATAAAGGAGCGAGAGCGCAAAGAGGGGCGAGCGCGGGTGCGCTCTTCAGTGCTGGTGCGCTCTTCAGCGCGGGTGCGCTCTTAAAGTTGCGGCACACCGGCCCCTCACGTAAACATCCTCCCCCCCTTGCAATCGCTCGGGTTGCAACATATCCCTCGTCGCTAGCTATGCGTCACTGCAGCTAGAGGGCGTACACGGTCGATGAAGGCCCCGTGTCGAAAATCCGGGTCCCGATGTTGACGCTGTTCCGTCTCAGCAGCGACGATAGGGTGGGCGCAGCGAGCGCGTCCTGCGGGGGCCCTCGAGGAGAGGCGGAAAGTTGCCTAGGCGCGGATGACGCGGGCGGAAAAGCGGTGGACGGCACCCGATGAGTGGCGGACGAAAGCAGTGGAGCGCTTGACGACTGCCAGCCAGTGGCGAAAGAATGCCGAGGAGTTGCCGACGAGCGCCGGGAAGTCGATGGCCGTGGATCGGCTTGTGAGTGCCGGAAAATGGCGGACGCAGGGCGAGAAGCACCCGAACCGCGCCGGGAGTTGGCGGATGACGGCCGACGAGAGAGCGAGACACCAGGTGTACTGTCTCCCGTGGGCGGTGAGCGGTGCTCCTTGGTCCCGGGGTGCAGCAGCGTGTGGTGATCCTAACCACACGTCTTACAGCCGTCCCCACGCCGGCAGGATCCGTCGGAGTGCTCGTGGGCCAGGCAGCTCGAGCAATAGCGGTTCACGAGAACCACTCGGAGCCGCTCCTCGGCACTAAGGCGTAGGAAGCGCCGACACTTCTTCAACGGATGGATCCCATTGCAGACTCGGCATCGGTAGGATAGTGTACCTCGAGTACATCTGCTCTCCAGTGACGGGGCGTTGCGTGGGCGTGGCGACATCGTGCTGAATATGACCTTGGAATCTAGAATTAGACCCGGATCAGTCGGATCATCAGCTGATTGCCGTGCAGCGTGATGCGATGTGTAAATCGAAGAAGGAGTCGTAACAGAGTTATGCTCGCATCCGGAATCGAAACCCTGAACCAGTGAGTCACCGAGGCTGCGGGCAACTCGTGCGGAAAAAACAGACACGCTGCGGGGGTTGGCTGGAGATAATGGGCCTGTCAGCACCCATCCGAAAATGGTCTCCTGACCGAGAAGCGACCCGCAGATGTTAGCCTTGGAATTACCGAGGAGAATGGACGGAAGAATGTCAGCTCCTAATAACACATCGACTTGGGAGCTCTCAAAGAAGTTGGGGTCCGCCAGGGTAATATTGGGCAGCCCCTTGAGACGATCTCGCGAAATCGGATATGATGGCAGATTTCCTGCCAACTGCGGAAGAACGTAAGCCGCAGTCTCTAATTGTAGCCCGGGTCTTGACGGCGACCGAATAGAGAAATGGCACAATTTAGTAGACTGCGCATGGTTATGTTAGTATGGTTTAGTATGGTTTGATTAAGGCCGGAAACTTGGGCTTGAATCGTCTTGAAGGGAGGCTTGACGAGGTTGAACAGTCGTTCCGTTATGAACGTCGCTTCGGAGCCTGAGTCTATCAGTGCTCGTGCTTGGACGGTGCACTCCAAATGGCACACGTTGATAAGGGCCGTGCACAGTAGGACGGCTCCTGACCCGGAAGCGAAACACACCTGCACATTCGACTGATCCTCGGGGCCGTTTGTTGACGTAGGCGGACTTGGAGCGGTTGCGAATGGATTGCCGCGGTGCAAGAGGGTGTGGTGTCTGCTGTGGCATGTGGAGCAGGTATGGGCGCTCGTGCAGTCTCGCTGCTGGTGCCCTCGGGCAAAACAGTTTAAACATAACTGCTTCCTCCTTATGTAGTCAGAGCGCCCATTTACATC
Source organism: Drosophila bipectinata (assembly GCF_030179905.1). Classification (NCBI taxonomy): domain Eukaryota; kingdom Metazoa; phylum Arthropoda; class Insecta; order Diptera; family Drosophilidae; genus Drosophila; species Drosophila bipectinata. Next base: position 11,460,814 of record NC_091740.1, on the reverse strand, counting down.
CATTTCTAGGAAACGCGGACATAAGCGAATGGGGTGGTCCTCCCTCGAACAAAGATCGCAGCTCTTTTGGCCCGGAACCATTCGAGTCTCGTATGAAGTGAGCCTCCGAGCAGGGGCAGAAGGAAGTCCCGACCTTGGCGGAAATTGCACGGAGCCACTAGGCCTGACGTCGACGATGGCCTCCAGAGTCCGATGGCGCTCTGTCAGGAAGTTATCAAATTCCTTCCATGTTGGAATCTCGGCCTTATTATGTACGGATTGCTCCCACATAGAAAGTGTGACCTTGGGGAGCTTTGACGAAATCATAAATACAAGGAGACAGTCCCAAGCCTCAACATTAACGGAGGACATTTCTAGGGCTGTCAAACAACTCTGAATGGTAGCTTGCAGCTCCTTCAGCGCGACCCCGGACTCTTGAGAAATAGCCTGGATGTTGAAAAGGATCTTCAACTGGCTGTTGACCAATAGCCGCCGGTTCTCAAAGCGGTCTGTGAGGCTTTGCCATGCGGCGACAAACCCCTCATGGGTAAGCGGAGCCTTAGAAACAATGGCGTGGGCGTCACCACTTGTTTTGGACAATAAGTGGAACAACTTCTCTACCGAGGTGAGCCGCGAGTTTTGGATGTAAATGGCCGTAAACAAGTCTCTGAAAGTGGGCCACCGAAGATAATCACCCGCGAAGACCTCGGTATCCACCGGAGGTAACCGGCAGCCTGTAGGCGCGGGCGTGTGGACATTGACGGGAGCCTGAGTGGATTGGGAAGCAATTTTCTCCCGAAGCTGGGCAATACATCTCGAATAGACGGAGTAACACGGAGCACACACGGACGGAGTACTTCGCTTCCAGCACTGTCGAGGCGGCCGCATTGTCGTCGGACACGGCTAGCAAATCGGAGCAGCTCTCATAGCTCTTCTCCACCTTCTCCCATAGTGCCTGAATTTGGTCCCGATGAACTTCGCACATGTATTGGGAGCCTATTTCCGTTTCTGGGGCGCCCGGAGTACTTATGTTATCCTCAAATTGGATAATTCGATCTGTTGTGGCGATGAACTTTTTCAACGCCACTTCGACCGCACTTGGAGCCATTTTTGCGACGGAGTGAGTCTGCCTCTGTGAAGGACCGGGGGTTGTATTGACGGATTCGTCACTCCTTGCCCTTGGACTGGCACTGGTAGCCTTCAAAAGAGGCGTCCGCGGAGATGCGGATTGAGATCTGTCCAAACGGATGGCTGGGATCGAACGCGGCTTTTTGTCGTCTCCCGTGGGCATTCTCAGAGTCCAATTCGCTGATCAGCGCTTGTCGACTGACTCGCGCAACAGGTGCCCCGTACGAAGTGGTGGCCGGTCGCACTAATGCGATGAGAACGGTGAGATCGCGGATGAAAGGCAATTACAAGGAGCAAGTGCGAACTAGTGGCGCCGATGTGGAAAGGAAAGTCGTGTGCGGCACAATTCGAATGTGGAAAGAAAAACTTCAGGCACCAGAAAAAACCCAAAAGGAGACGAGGTTTGTTCGGATTGTAGGCGGATGTTGCCTGATGCGGAGTAGAAGCAGAGTTGGAGGCACGAAAAAATGGAAAAAGTACCGGAAATTCGTGCTTGTTCGGAAAAAAATGATGACGGTCTATTTCGATGTATATTTCGACTTGTGTGGTTCGTACTGAATTTAATATATATACTGAGATATTAAATTCTTAACTATTTTCGAATTTGCGGAGCCGGAAGGTGGACTTAACTTTGGCTTGAATTTAACACACAAAAATATAAATAATTAATTTTTGGCTAACTGTCGGATTTAAATATGATGGAGCCAGAAGATGGAATTAAAAAACCGCGGCTCTATTCGGACAGAAGGTGGATAATTAAATTAATTAATTATAATTTTCCGATAATTAAATCTTCGACTTTAATTATTGAGTGGCCGGAAAGGTGAATTAAAAAACCTGGCCCTTTGCTCGAACGGAAAATAAGAATTAAATAAATTTTCGTAGTTATAATTATAAATACATAAATTTATAATTAATTGATTTTGTAATCTATTTTGTTATGCAGCCGGTTATGCCGTCGGCACCCTGTACGTACCTCAAAGAAAAACAAGAAAGGAAAGCTAACTTCGGGCGGAGCCGAAGTTGATATACCCTTGCAGCTAAAACCGGATATATATCGCAAACATCGGATATAGTTGGCCGATCCTTATGATTACATCATAATAAAACCAATTAACTAAAATAAAAAATCTAAAAAAAATGTCCCAAACTTCTATCTTCAAAAACACGAAAGTTGGGTCATTTCCGATCGTTCAGTTATATGGCAGCTATAGGATATAGTCGGCCGATCCTATTGAAATTCGGTAGGATGGATCAACTGGCCAAAAATATAATCTGTATTAAGTTTCAGCTTTCTATCTTCAAAAACACGAAAGTTGGGTCATTTTCGATCGTTCAGTTATATGGCAGCTATAAGATATAGTCGGCCGATCCTTATGAAATTTGGCATGTCGTAATGTTTTGCCAAAAATAGCTTTCCTGTAAAATTTGAACTCTCTAACTCTAAAAACACCAAAGTTATACCATTTCCGATCAATCCGTTATATGGCAGCTATAGGATATAGTCGGCCGATCCGGGCCGTTCCGACTTATATACTGCGTGCAAAGGAAAGAAGGGTGTGTGCAAAGTTTCAAGACGATAGCTTCAAAACTGAGAGACTAGTTCGCGTAGAAACAGACAGACAGACGGACAGACAGACGGACAGACAGACGGAGAGACAGACGGACAGACGGACAGACGGACAGACGGACATGCTCATATCAACTCAGGAGGTGATCCTGATCAAGAATATATATACTTTATAGGGTCGGAGATGTCTCCTTCACTGCGTTGCACACTTTTGGACAAAATTATAATACCCTCTGCAAGGGTATAATAAACAGAACCGAAAAACACAACACGGCTAGGTCGAGAATTTAAGCGACACAATCACGGATTTGTAGTGAAATGGCGGCTTATAGTTGTTGGTTTTAGAAAATGTAAAATATTTTTTAAATTTTATCGGATATATATTTTCTGAAATTGGAGGCAGAAAATATTTGGAAATTATATGGACATGCATGCAAGTAGGGCAAGGGCATGTGGGGCATATGATGGTACAGTAGAGCTTCGATAAGTGGACTGTATATGTTAAATTTTATCGGTTATATATTTCCTGGAATTGAAGGCAGAAAATATATGGACTAGGGATGTCGGAAATATATCAAAATATCAATATATCGATATATTTTCTCTTAAAAAAAATATTATTATCGGAATATTTTTTGGGCAAAAATAGTCGATAATAATATTTTTGAGTTGGTATTTCCGATATTTTATGTTTGGTCACTCTTAAGCCAGAAATTGGCATTAAGTTATCTTATCCCGCCTGGAAGTTCGGTTCCATCTGAACGGTTGGCTTCTGCCATTAAATGTGTTGTCTGTGACTCCCGCACCAGCATATAACCGAAAGAGTTTTTTTAAAATCATTGAAGAAAGATTTGTTTTGTAATTTAGAGTAATTAGGAGCATTAAATACGAGAATTAAGTAATTAGCATTATTTAGTACATATTTCATGAATTAATTAAGTTTTTTAAAACTTTTTTTTTTATATAATGTTTTTTTATAAATAAATTTGAATACTATGTCCTTAATAATTTTGTTATTTTTTATTTCAAAGAACGTAAATAAAAGTTGCTTGAGAGTGGGTATACATAAATATTTGTTGTTTTTCAATTCACTTTTTAAATAAAAAATAGCTCTTATTTGCAGTTCATGGCGGATGAAAACACATATTAAAACCTTTTTTTAAATTTACAAACGACCTTTTTTCAATTTTAGCTGACCATAAAAAATATCAAAAATACTCGATATATCGATTTTTTTTTGTGATATTTCTTAATATTATCGATTGATATTTTTTTCACAGCAAATATCATCAATACGATATTTTTTCAAAAACCAACAACCCTAATATGGACATGCATGCAGGTACGGATTAGAGGTCTGCATGAATAGCTAAAAAACGACATTCAAATGCACAGCCTCGAAAATGAATTGAGTGAGATGGAATGCTGAGACGAAAATTAATGAATGAGTGAGTGCGACTGTGTAGGTCTCACTCGCACAACATTCGGGGGATAAAAACCGAATTGAATGAGTTAGAGTTACAGTTCGCATTCGAATTGTTTCGAATGCATTCTAGAATGTACGATACAACTATGCATATTTGCCTGTATTTTTAGACGCTGAGAATAAAATAATTCAAAAGTGAATTAAGTCATTGATTTTTTTTCCAGAAATATTCATTATTATGCTGTATATTTTATTTTACATATTTTACTTATACAAATGTAAAAATATTTTCAATATTTATGAATAAATAATTTTCCACCACAATTTTGCCGCTAAAAAAATTTGCAAAATAATTTAATTTGGAAAAACTAAACAATAAACACTAAGAAAATAATAATAACAGTTAAAAACCAAAGTAAAAAAACACTCTATCATAATTCACCTTTCGGTCAATTCCCTCATTATTAAGGAAGTATTTAAGAAGCGTTTTGCGCAACAGAAGAAAATAAATGAATGCATAGAGTGTGTTAAAAACCATTCGAGACATTCGGCTGCATTCCTCATTCCAAAAGCACTCTTTTTACTTCCCACACCAACTCACTCTGTTTCAAAGCAAGAGAATGCCCATGAGTTACAATACTCTCTCACACTCTCACTCCCTCTCATTCAATTCGTTGTGTCTCTTGCACTCATTCATTCTATTCCATTCGGATGTATTCTATGGCTGAGGCAATAAGAATGTATTCCTGCAGACCTCTAGTACGGATATATGTAAGGGCATGTGGGCATATGTTGGCACAGTGGAGCTTTGATAAGTGGACTGTATAATTGGGGGAACAGAAAAGTTATGTGGTGTAAAAAATGACACTGATTGAGGAAGATAAAAACAAATATTACGACAGCGGCGGACTGTTCGGTGAATTTGGAAATTCCGGAACTAATTCACACCGGTGCACTATGGGCGATTTTTCATAATGGGCGGCATAAAGTCATAAAATTTATGGTGAAATATTAAGGAAATGTTTTTTTTATTAATAGTAAACAATTCTGTTAGCTGAAAAACAATTTTTTTTTTATCGGGTAGCAACTCTCTTTTTGTGGCAGCCCTTCAAAACCAGATGATCTGTTGATGCTCGAATTATATAAATTGGCACAAAAAATTTCATGCTGTTGAAAGTGCCTAAATTATTATTGGCTTCGTTTAAATTAATAAGTGTAATATGGATAGCAAAGCTCAACGTATTTAGAATCTTTTATTTACGATAAATGTGTATAAATGTTCGTGGTGTTTTTAATTTCCAGTGTTATTGTTGATTGTATTTTTAGCAAAAATCTAACAATTTTAATTGTGTTTCGTGGAGTATTTCTTGAAAAGTGCATATCAAAACATCCAACTAAAAATGGCAAGTTACTAACGAAAGTGTCTAGTTTATTGTAGTAATCATGTTTTTTGCTCTTTTTTGTTCCTTTAAAAGAAAAATGCACTTGAACATCCAACATCAGAGCTGAGTTCATACAATTTTTTTTAATGATGAAGACACCGAATCAGACAACGAAAGCGATGACAAACATGAGAATTCTTTTGTTTTAGATGAAGAAGATTATTAACTTTTTGTTTTTTTAAGTTTAGAATATTGTTAAAACATGGTAAAATATTATTTTTTCTATTTTTATGCTTTGCTAAAAAAATTTAAGTTTTTGTACAAGTGCCGGGGCTATAAAGGGGCGGAAAATAAAGGCATAGTCAAATTAAATAAAAAAAAAAAAATACGAAAACAAACTAAAATATTAGTAACCTTAAAAAAAAAATTAAGCTCCTAGCTCTATGTGTGGACTTTATGCCGCCAAAATCAACTAATCGCCCATAGTGCGGTGGCCAATATTAATTATGCCTTCTTTTTGTCACCACACAATTTCACTGTTCACTTGCGAATTTTTCGCGGATTAATTGCACCAAAAAAATATGTATGTGCGTATGTATGTATGCGGATGCACATATGCCTCGACCGTTGGCAAGCGAATGGATAACGGAGAGGCCGAAAACGGCGAGGAATATGGGCAGCACACAAAACGGAGACGGATAGAAAAATTTGCCGAATTTTAAGATTATTATAAATTATTAGAAAATCTCAACCTTCCGTTGTGTTGGAAAACTCGGACTTGGAGTTGACACGGAGGGAAAAACAATCTTACAGCAGTGTGAACGAAATTTAATGTTCGGATCACTGCTGAAGACCGGCAGAGAGATGGGGACGGAAAAATGTACTTATCTTTTGGCGGAACAATGCCGAGAACTGCTGGCAGAAGAAAATCCAGTAATTATCCGGCTCGAAGGACCAATGTTTTGTAGGGGGGCGTTGGTTCCGCAAAAGATTCCAGGAGTAGAAATGTTAAATAAAAAGTCGGGGGCGTCTTCCAGTGGATATAACGCGGTCAGCTTTATTGGGCTGCTTACATCGAATTAAAAAACTTAACTTAGAAGGAAAACAAGGCAAAAGTAATAGCAAAAAATACGATCGACGACGGCCGACAAAGGAGCGAGAGCGCAAAGAGGGGCGAGCGCGGATGCGCTCTTCAGCGCGGGTGCGCTCTTCAGTGCTGGTGCGCTCTTCAGCGCGGGTGCGCTCTTTAGTGCTGGTGCGCTCTTCAGCGCGGGTGCGCTCTTAAAGTTGCGGCACACCGGCCCCTCACGTAAACAATAGTAAATACCAAGAAAAATATATTAGAGACACGCCTTCTCGTGCTCGTGCTGATGTTCAAGATGATTTGTTCACCCAGTTTTTGGTCAGAGAACATCTACGTCCGAGAACACCAGCATTGTACAGCATTAGGAAAAAAAATGTTAAGCCCGTTTATCAGAATAAAACGTTCACATATTAGAACCACTTACAACTTTACAGCAACACAACTTTAACAAAACTAATATCGTCAGCACCGCAGCTTAATAAAAAAAAGCCGCCAAACCTTATTTTTTGCAGTCTTCAACAATTCGGGCAGCACTAACAAAGCTTTGCACATTTAAGGATGTAGTCTCATGTTCCGACCTAATTTTTAGAGATTATTTCAAAAAAATTTTTTTGGAATAAAAAATAATGCGATTGTGTTAATTTTCAAATATGTTTTTATAGGCATCATAAACTATTTGAAAATATTTTGTTTAATTTATTCTTGTGTAGTTTAATACACTTTATAGCATGTCAAAGTATGCATATAAAAAAAAGGTAGGTCCCTGGCGCAGGTGATTTCGACTGCTAGAGTCATTCGAACCAAAAAATTAGAATAGATTATTGTTTTGTAAGCTTATGGCTCTGTCCCGTACTAGAATGAAATATTTTCATTAATAAACAACAAAATAGTGAACTCACAAAACAAAAAATTAAAAAAATGTCTCTTAAATTAATGATAAAAAAAAAAACTAATCATTAAAAATAAATGATTCTAGTACGGGACAGAGGTGTTACTTTTTAGAACATATCCAAATTTCAGCTAGTTCGGTACCATAGAATTTTGTGAATAACCTGCGCCGCACACAAAATGTCGTTCCGAGAAAAAAGCGTTTAAAGTTTAGACGCTACCGAGTAACTCATACTATTCGGTGTAGGCACGCTCTCGATTATGGGCTGTATCTCTGTCATTATTTGATATTTTTATTTGAAACTTTAACAGTACATTCTTAATAAACAGTACTTTCGAAATATGTGAACAAAAAAAAAATCGATTTTTTCAACCTTACACATGAGACTACATCAGAGGTCGGCACGGCCCTATCTCGGGGGCATAGGAAATTTCTCTGCCCGAGCTCTGCCACACACACACAGTATAAATGTGTGAAACGTCATGCTCACAGCCTACATTCTGCTATTCGTTACTAACACTAATGCGGTAAAATCATATCAATGTATTGGGGTGCCGACCACTGGACTACATCCTTAAGAACAAAGTCATTCTATGACGTCACAATGCATTTCCGCACTATTACACTGTGGCAACCCTTTTCAGTTCTCGTTAGCACGACCAAACTTTATAACTCACGCGAGTATCGATATTACGGGAGTATATCTCCAACACACTCTCTCCTAACGACTTCGTCAGCTTCGTCCGCCGCCACTGCAGAGTCTTTGCCGCATACATCTCTCGATCATCTTTCTAGTTTTAAATATATGAACAATAACTATAAGAAACGCAAAACTCCTTACCTCAAACTTTCAGTCGATAGACCCGCTGCATCTGCCGTCTTGTTCGCGACCGTCACTCGCTTTCTAACTCTCTTGACTTGGTCTCGGTCGCCCCTCTAGAAAGGGCGGATGGATTGCGAGGGTATGCGATTAAAGACTGTTTCTTACACGTCCCCGCATTTGTGTGGGCTCCACTGCTTTATAGGGTCAGAGATTATTTTTTCAATGCATTACAAACATCTGAATAAAATTAACATACTTCCAAGGCTCCAACATAGTCTTTTTAAGCTGCCAAATTAAACTACATTTGTTTCTTTTATAAAAATGGGAGTTTTATTTTTTTTGCTTTTATTGTATGATAGAAAAATTTAATTTTACCAACGTCCTCGATTGTTTCCACCGGAATTACCCCTTCCTTTTCCTCGGCCATTCCCTCTGAACCCGCCATTTCCAAAGCTATTACGCCCACCGCGTCCACCTTTAAAAATATAAAAATAAATTTAAATAATGTTCTATGTTCTTTTGTGAAGAATTACCTGATGCCCCTCGAAACGAAAAGTTTTTTTGTCCAGAATTATTTGTTGCACGATTTAGAGATTTTTTCTTCTGTCCCTTTGGTGGCCGTGGGTTAGGTAAGAATCTAGCTATCGGTAAAAGCTTTCCAGGGTCGATAAACAAAGCTTGATTTAGTTTGAAACTGTTTGCAACAACATTCTCAGACAATTTTATGGAGACCGAATAATCGCGAACTGTACCAAAAATTTCATCAATTTTTCCAATTTGCTCCTTGTTTTCAAGGTAAATTGGAGCGTTAAAATATGGTACATCCTGAATTTCTACTTTGCATACTAAATCATTTTGGCAAGAGTAAATAAAGTTTCCAAGGGGAATTACTCTTTCAGGTGGACCTGCAACAAAAAAAAGTAATCATATAAAAAATAGAAGAATCTTAAAATTAAAAAAATAATAATAATTTTTTTTTACATAAAAAAAAATGAAAAATTCTAAAGAATATTTTTTATACCCTTGCAGAGGGTATTATAATTTTATCCAAAAGTATGCAACGCAGTGAAGGATACATCTCCGACCCTATAAAGTATATATATTCTTGATCAGGATCACCTCCTGAGTTGATATGAACATGTCCGTCTGTCTGTTTCTACGCAAACTAGTCTCTCATTTTTAAAGCTATCGACTTGAAACTTTGCATACAACTTTCTTTCCTTTGCACGCAGTATAAGTCGGAACGGCTGGGATCGGCCGACTACATCCTATAGCTGCCATATAACTAATTGATCGGAAATGGTAAAACTTTGGTGTTTTTAGAGTTAGAGAGTTCAAATTTTACACGAGAGCCATATAGAGAGTTCAAAATAATACGACATGCCAAATTTCATAAGGATCGGCCGACTATATCCAATAGCTGCCATATAACTGAACGATCGGAAGTGACCCAACTTTTGTGTTTTTGAAGGTGGGTCTTAGTACAGATTCTATTTTTAGTCAGTTTATCCATCCTACCAAATTTCATAAGGATTGGCCTTATATCCTATAGCTGCCATTTAACTAAACGATTGGAAATATTTTTTGGTAGAAATACCACCTTTGGTATTTTTGAAGATAGAAGCTTGGGACTTTTTTTTAGCTAATTGCCGAAGTTAGCGTTCCTTTCTTGTTTTAATCTAAACTTGTTACATCAATTCCAATTGCAATTTTTCAAATGCTTTCTCTCTCAATTATTGAGCGTGGTCGGAACAGACGATTGCGCTGCCGTCGCCGAATCACGTAAATAGGAATACGACGGTGGCTGAAACGTTATAACTTTTTTTTTTATAAATTCCGCATAATATGAAAGCAGTCAGTTGCGAATATTGCCAAACGGAGCAAGGTTGTCAGAGGAGGCTTTCGCTGAAAGAAGCAGATTGACGAATGTCAGAAGAAATTAATCAAGAAGACATCTTTTGACGTATCAAACCGTGTTGTCGTGGTGAGGAAGGATTATTGTTATCCGTTTTTGGGAGCTTATGTAGAGACTTCCCTACCTTGGAATCTACCTTGTGCCTAACCTTAATGGAATGGTTTAGGGTTTTACACAAATTCGCGATTCAAAAAAGGAGCATTTTTAAATTTTTTACGAAGAGAACTAAAACTGTTTTAAAAAAATTATTATACTTAAGTAGATGCTACTTTTAAGATGATAATAGCATTTCGATTATGTAAAAATCTATATATACGGAGGGCTGACAATAAAGTAAGGTCTCCAATTTTTTGTATAGAAAATTACATTTATTTACAAAAAGCGAGACATCGTTGGAAAGGCCAAGGTCTTGGCTACTTTTCTACATAATCGTCATTTTTTTCCAACACCTTGCGCATCCGCACGATGAACTTGTCTATGCCGGCAGAATACCACACTCCGTCCGCCTCGCGCAGCCAGGTGCTGACCTCTTTCTGAACCTCCGCGTCACTATCAAACTTCTTTCCTCCGAGATGTTTTTTCAGGGGGGGAACATGTGGTAGAATTGTCGCACGGGGGTTTTTGAACATTTCTGCCTCCACTGCTTGAACAATCGCATCCGAGACCGACGGTCGGCCACTTCTCTCCTCGTCGTGCACATTAGTGCGCCCGAAATTGAACTCGCGGCTCCACTTACGCACGTTTTTTATGTCCATACACTTTTCCCCGTAAACTTCAACTAGTTGACGATGGATTTCAATAGGTGTCACCTTTTTCGCACTCAAAAAACGTATTAAAGAACGCAATTCGCACTTGGACGCTGACGCGAGAGGTACCTCCATCGTTGACGGCTGCTCAGCCAAGACTGAGCGGGACGCCTCACACAGCAACAAAGTGCTAGTGGGGAACCAAGAAACACGGCGGTGTCGCCAGATTTCGCCTAGCGCGTGATCCGGCGAAGTTGCAGCGTTGGAGACCTTACTTTATTGTCAGCCCTCGTATAAAAATGAAACCAGTTTTCATTTTTTTTTTTTTTTTGTAGTTTTCTAATAGGTATTCTTTACAAGGTACTTACGGAAAAAAATATTAAGAAAAGCGTTCATAAGTTTCCGCGTTCTTAAGTTTTAAACCATAAAAACAGCTTTTTCTATTTCCTATACACAAGAAAATCAAACTGGCCTGGGGCTGGTTGTCAAATATTATGGTTGCGTCTAGAAATTGGTTGATATTAAGTGACAACACATTAAGTTCGTTTGTTTTAAAGACTAAAAAGTTTTTTGTTTGCTTATAGTGTTTGTTATTCACGGTAAGTTCACTTCACTTCATATCGATTTTTGGTAACTTTTGGTGGCTACACAGAAACCAATACAAGAAACCAACAATGCCAGCAACCAGACGTACAAACTTAAGCCGCAGAGCTCGAAATACGGCAAGTCAAAGATATATAAGAGCAAACTGATGAGCAACGCGAAGATCGAAATGAATTTCAACGGAATCGAAATCAACATAGAAATGTTGTGTTTAATCCCCACAGAGCTGCATTTAGTTATAGTGTGGCAATTGATTACAGTTCAGAGCAAATTGTGCTATTGGACTAATGAATTTTGTGTGTCCACATTGTAATACATTGAAATTCAAAACAGAAGCCCCTGGATTGTGTTGCGACAGCGGTTAAGTCAAATTGACGCCATTGGTACCACACCAGAGCCACTACATTCATTAGTTTCCGGAAATGGGCCAGATTCGAATCATTTTTTTTACCGATATGTCCAGCAATATAATAATTGCTTTTAAATGACGTCATTTGGCGCAACAAAAGTTATACAAAACAATTTTTTACCTACTTTCAAGGTAAGTATGAATGTACGAAGGGATGAATGTACGATGGCACACAAAAAATCTTTGGAGGCAAGATGGAAGATTTACGAAATAACAAAAACAGTTTGGTGGTGCAATGATACTATTGACAGGTTATTTTCGACAAATAGTTGCCAGTTGTTCCACGCTCAACGCCTGCTGATGAACCGAATGCATTTTTGAAGTTGAACATTTTATGGAAATACATTAAAATACTTAAATTAAGTATAAACATGAGAGACGAATTGAGGGAAGACCAGTCTGGAGAAGTATTTTCCAAACAACTGCTCGATATTGTTAATGGTATTATTATTGCTATTGCTATTATTATTGGTATTATTATTGATACATCATCTGGATACATTACTTTCCCTACCAATTTTTGTAACTTGTGAATCAAAGACCGAACTCATGGAGATGGTTTTCCCAAACATTGCTCAAAATTACGTAAATCACGTTTGGTTAAACAAACATGTTATATTGGCAGCAAAAAAGTTGATGTGCATAAAATGAATTTTCAGATTCAAGAGAAAATAGCTGGCGAATTGAAGAATTACAAATCAGTGATTCCATTACTAATGAAGATAAAGTTGTCAATTATTCAACAGAATTTTTAAATTTGCTGCAATTGCCCGGCTTACCACCTCATAATCTGCAACTGAAAATCGGATCAGTAATTATTATGTTCCGGAACATAAACCAGCCACGTCTGTGGCTGGCACCGCAATGTCACCCGGCTGGCGGTAAAGAAATTATTAAACAACGTTATCGAAGCCACAGTTTTGAAAGGGAAGTATAACGGCGAAATTTGTATACCCGTGCAGAGGGTATTATAGTTTTGTCCAAAAGTGTGCAACGCAGTGAAGGAGACATCTCCGACCCTATAAAGTATATATATTCTTGATTAGGATCACCTCCTGAGTTGATATGAGCATGTCCGTTTGTCCGTCTGTCTGTCCGTTTCTACGCGAACTAGTCTCTCAGTTTTGAAGCTATGGACTTGAAACTTTGCACACACCCTTCTTTCCTTCGCACGCAGTGCGAGCGACCGGGATTGGCCAATACTGCCAATACTGCACAGGCACATAAGCGGATAAACATATATACATACTTATTATATACCATCTGAAAGGTATTGATGTGTAGATCATATATATATATATATTGGATCTGGCTTCAACGGATCAAAAGATATATAGATTCAATCTTTATTTTTAATTTTTAAAATAAAAGTTATCGAATAATTTTTATTTTCCAATTTATATAATAAAAATTACAAAATAAAAGTTATTGCGTAATTTTTATATAAAAATTGATACTTAATAATTATTACTAATTTTTTACTATTAAAATTAATTTTAATTATTAAAAATAAATTTTTTTCATAAAAATTAAGAAATAACTTTTATTTTGTAATTTTTTGCTTTTTTAATTATAACCGTTACAGTCCGTCCCTGTTTAAAGCACAAAAAACGAAAATCTTATACGTTGAAAAAGTACATTTTTTGTTAAAAACGTCGCCATTTTTTTTAAATCAAAATTTTATAAAAAATCCCTCGTTCACGGACTAGACAATACAATATACTAACTAAACTTTTTTGAATTTTGGATTTCGGATGAACCGTTTTCGAGAAATCTTGTCCACCGCAAGACACCATCGAAAAAAGACGATCAGGGAATTCGCCTATAACATTTTTGTTATGTAATATTTTTTTATGAAAAAATTTAATTAAGTACCCAGAACCATGTACTAAACAACGTCGGTAAAACATTTTTCATAAATATTTTCTATGGTGTCAAAAAAAATCGATAAAAATCCATATTTTTGCGCGGTACAACTGTATATAACCCCTTAAGAGCGCGCGTGGTGCGGAGCTCAGGTTTACTTCAAAATGCAAAGTTGTTTAATGGCGATTTGTAAAAAAATGAGTAAAATTTGAACCCTATAAAATAAACAATATTATGAAAATATATATGTTGTTAAATCCTTGCATATATGGCAGCAATAAGATACAGTCGGCCGATCGGAATGAAATTTGTTAGGAATTAACTGGCAACAAACATAATCTGTACCAAGTTCCAGCTTTCTATCTTAAAAAACACGAAATTTGGGTCATTTCCGATCGTTCAGTTATATGGCAGCTAGAGGATATGAAATATGAAAATTTGGAAAGTTGGGTCAACTTAACAAAAATAGAATCTGTACGAAGTTGCAGTACGAAGTTTGTAACTTCAAAAATCTTCTCCAAACTTCTTTCTTCAATAACACCAAAGTTCGTATTTTTACCAAATACCATTTCCGATCGTTCATTTATACGGCAGGTTGGATTAACTGACCTAACATAGTTATGTACCAATCAGTTATATAGCAGCTCCGACTTATATACTGCGTACAAAGGAAAGAAGGGTGTGTGCAAAGTTTCAAGTCGATAGCTTTAAAACTGAGAGACTAGTTTGCTTAGAAACAGACAGACGGAGATGCTTATATTAACTCAGGAGGTGGTCCTGATCAAGAATATAAATAATTTATAGGTATTTTTTATTTTATTTATAGGTATAAATTATAATACCCTTTGCAAGGGTATAAAAAGAAAGAAAAGCTATGTAGCTTAATATGTACTTTAACTTATATACGTGCCAAGGAAAAAAGGGTGTGTGGAACATTTAAAGTCGATAGCTTTTTAAAAGAGTCAAGTTCGTGTAGAAACATGCTTACATATGTACATATTAATATTAAAAAAACACAAACAGGCGTTTTTCTTGCATGCAAAGTCAAAAATTATGATTTTTTTTCTATGTGTAAACAGTTTCTTGACATACTGTATGTACAAATATCAATCCACGAGGTGATCCCGATCAAGAATATATATATGAACATATGTGTATACATTATAGGGTCGTGTTTCTAAGACTGCTTTCAACATATTTGACAAAAATTATAATGTTCGCTGCTAGGGTGTAAAAAACTACAAGCCATGAAACACTTTGTGAACACTTATTCCTATTATATCCACTAAAGTTTAGTGACTAAACACATTGTTTTTACTTTATTGATACTTGTGTGTCATATACATATGTATGTGTGTACAATATGTCAATAGTTTGCAAAATAAAAATGGCACAAAAATGTATTTTAAAGTAAATATTTAATGGTTCCACATTGTTTTTGATCTCTTGTTATAGTTAATAGTTCTAAGAACATTACAAATAAAAAAAAACCAATTTTAAAAACTTAATTAACAAATTATAATTTTTTATTTTTCAAACAATTAATTGACATACTGTACATACATATATATGTACTTAAAAAATGTAAGATGAATGAACACTTAGAGCAATGAACACTTAGTTTAGAGCCATACTTTTTTATTTTTATAATTTTTCATATTTGAATTAAAATATTCAGACTTAAAAAAAGAGATCATTACCATTATCAAATCCATTACGACCGCCCCGAAATCCCTTGTTGAATCCACTGCTAGTAGACTTAAAATTGGATCCACTGTTGCCGCCGCGGAAACCCCTTCCGGCACCAACACGACCTCGAGCAAATCCCATTTTAATGTTCAATAACAACACGTGTAGGTGAGTAATAACAATCCTAACAGCGTGGCCGCATCGATGACGATAAGATTCTTACCAACAAAAAATACTATAAATACTGTTTTTCAAAAATACCATTTTAATGCCCGGTATAAGAACGTCGCTTAGCTAGCGACGAAATGGAATGGTGAAAGAGAATCATGGGTTTGTGCCAAAGATTTTTTTAAAGTTTTATTGTATTATTAAAGGTTGGTACTATGATCGAATAACATGGACGAATAAAATCGTTCATTCTTTATGGTGTGAACGAATTTTTTGAGTTCACTCTAATTTTTTTATTATGGTCTTAGTGTCAACCAGCCGAGTCAATCATCTTAACCTATAAACTTAAATTTTATATTAATCTAGCTGACCAGGCAAACGTTGTTTTGCCACATAATGACTTTATAATTTCTGTAAAGAATTTACTCAGTTCTAGACTTATGTATTATAAAGTCATCTGGAGCGCTGTGAACTATGAGGGAATATAAAAATAACAAAAGGCAAACATTATTTTTAAGTTATTATTTTATCGTCATTCAGCAAGTCAATCTCTTAGTGCTATAGCGTGAACAATATTTTTTTTTAGTCCATCTTTAGCTAACACAAACAAACTGGATGGTTTACCCACTAGAGAGCATGCCACGTAGAATTGTCCGTGTGAAAAAAATGGTCTTCCTAAATCTAAGCCACAAATAGACATCGTTTGACCTTGGGATTTGTTGAAAGTCTGTTAGGTGTCGATAGTGTCTGCAAATGATAGCTAGAGAAGGGGCACATCGGGGCGAATTGATTGGACCCGAGAAAGAAGAAGCCAGGGCGAACCAGCCGGGATCCAAGCGTTGTGACTGCAAGGAAAGCAGGGATCTAGGAGAAAATAAAAAAAAGGAAAAAGAACGGCAACAGTAGGAGGACACGTGGGAAAAATTCAATTTAAATTTCTAAAGAATTTTCTACGGAGCTCTGATGTAAGTACGAGAAAAAAAAAAAAGAAATCGAAGCCAAGATCATAACGATTCTTAAATCATAATTGTAGTTCTTCAGTACATTTCGAAGAAATAAGATTTGGAGCTCATCATCCAACTGGAGCCAACTTCCAACTTCCTGGGTGGCCCCAAGGTTTTTTTTTTGGGAATTTGAATTTTAAAAGTACCTGAAACCCTGTCTGTTGTTTTATAAATTTATTTATTTAAATTATCTATTCAACGATCTATAGATCAACTGAAAACATAAAAGAAAAAAAATGAAACAATAAATATTAAATTAAATTATCAATTAAAATGAATTGTGAGTGAGAACATACAAAAAGGGGGGAAATGAAAACGTGGAATTCAAGATGTGATAGTGCGGATCGGTAAAGGGGAGTATAAGGAAAGCCGGTGATGATCCCAAGGATCCAGGATTTGGACCAAGGAAGGGAAGCCTTCGTGGTGCCCAATACCGTAGTGTTCTCTTTTCCGCTGTGGGTTTTTTTTTTATTTTGGTGATTCGATAAATTATGTTACGTAGTCGTTTTTTATTTTGCTTGTTTGGAATCTATTTATTTATTATTTTTATACCCATACAGAGAGTATAATTTTGTACAAAAGTGTGCAACTCAGTGAAAGAGACATCTCCGACCCTATAAAGTTTATATATTCTTTATCAGGATCACTTCCTGAGTTGATATAAGCATGTCCGTCTGTCTGTTCCTACGCGAACTAGTCTCTCAGTCTTAAAGCTATCGACTTGAAACTTTGCACACACGTGCACAAGTCGGAGCGACCGGGATCGGCCGACTATATCCTATAGCTGCCATATAACTGATTGATCGGAAATGGTATAACTTCGGTGTTTTTAGAGTTACAGAGTGAGAGATGTTTAACATGAGAGATATACGTATACATATACGTGTACTAAGCTGAAACTTAGTACAGATTAAATTTTTGGTCAGTTAATCCAACCTACTAAATTTTATAGGGATCGGCCGACTATATCCTATAGCTGCCATATAACTGAACGATCGGTTATGGTTTTTGGTAAAAATACCTACTTTTGTATTTTTGAAGATAGAAGCTTGATACTTTGTTTGAGCTTTATTTTTTATAAATTGGTTATATTATAATATTCTCATAAGGATCGGACAACTATATCCGATGTTTGCGATATATATCCGGTTTTAACTGCAAGGGTATATACACTTCGGCTCCGCCCGAAGTTAGCTTTCCTTTCTGGTTTTTTTTTTAATTAGTTTATGGTTAATTATTTATTCACCTTATCTATTTTTTTTTTTGTAAGGCTGTCTTTCGTGTTCTTCCGGGTGTTCCCATCCCTGCAGATAAGATTCAGGGATAAATGAATGTTTTTTTTTTATAGAATTAAATAAAAGTACATCGGGCGAAAAACCCGGCAAGAACAGAATGTGTTTGGACTCACGGAAGCTAAATGCATTGACGGTGAAGGATGCCTACCCGTTGCAGAATATAGATTCCATTCTCAGCCGGGTCGATGACACTATTTTCATCAGCAGCATCGACCTGAAATATGCGTTTTGGCAAGTAGAGCTGGATGAAAAGAGTCGTCCGTATACGGCTTTCACTATACCTGGTAGGCCGCTATATCAGTTCCGGGGGATGCCTTTTGGGTTATTCAATGCGGCGCAAAAACGATGCAGGTTGATGGATAGAGTCATCCCACAGAGACTCAGAGACCGAGTGTTCGTATACCTGGATGACCTGTTAATGATCTCGAAAGCCTTTGAGGAGCATTGTGAGTTGCTAGCAGAAGTGGGAAGATGCTTACGGAGGGCGAATTTGGCCATCGGGTTGCAGAAGTCAAAGTTCTGCTTTAAATACTTGCGGTATTTAGGGTATGTTCTAGGAGATGGCGCTCTGAAAACAGATCTACGGAAAATCGCAGCCATTAAAGAAATTGAAGCCCCAAAAAACGTCCGACAGTTGCGCAGTTTCCTTGGCACCGCGAATTGGTACAGAAGGTTCATATAAAATTTTTCCGAGATAAGCGCTCCTTTAACCGATTGCCTGATAAGAGGAAAAGGGCTACAGTGGACATCCGAAGCGCAGGTAGCGTTCTAGAGGCTGAAGCAAGCACTGAGCTGTGCGCCGGTTTTAACCCACCCGGACTTCCGGAAACACTTCTGGATTCAGTGTGATGCCAGTCATGTAGGAATCGGCATGGTCTTGTTCCAGAAGGACGACAAGAAAGCGGAACGGCCGATCGCTTTCTTTTCGGCAAAGCTGAGGGGCGCACAGCTGAATTACAGTGTAACCGAGAAGGAGTGTCTGGCTGCAGTCAAAGCTGTTGAAAAGTTCCGTCCATACATAGAGATGATGCCGTTCACCATCTTGACGGCTCACGCGAGCCTTAAGTGGCTGATGTCTTTTAAAAATCTGGAAGGGAGACTGGCCAGATGGTTTCAAGCGCTACAGCCTTACCAATTTAACATTGAGCATCGAAAAGGAAAGGACAATGTGGTGGCTGATACTCTCTTACGCCCCAACGATAAAGAAGAGCTGAGCCTGTTAAACATGGAGACGACGGCATTCGCAAGTGAGTACCTGGAAAGAATGAAACTAGTTAAAGAGCAAGGAGATCGATTCCCAGACTTACGGGTGGAAGAAGGCTTACTCTTTAAGAAGACTCGTTTTTGCCGGGAGGACAGCGAGGATTTCGACTGGATATTGTGGATCCCCGAAGAACTAACAAATACAATAGTGCAGCAAGCCCATGAAGGGGAGATGGCACTTCATGGAGGAATCCGGTACACATTAGCGAGGCTACAGCGAATGTACTATTGGCCGAACATGGTGGTACAGGTGAAAGAATGGGTTACTTCCTGCATCAGCTGTAAAGAAAATCAGCACACAAGGCACACTACGAGACCTCCGATGGGAAAAGAAGTTTTCAGACAGACAGACCGTTGCAGAAGTTGTAATTCGATTTCCTCGGAAAATACCCCCGATCCAGGCGCGGCAACACCATGCTGTTAAAGCTATGTCCAAAGCAACGTCGGTGGCGGTGGCCGGATTCCGAAGAGAACATATTTTCACGCCATTTGGAGTGCCGCAAATTATACATATAGACAATATAGGGAATTTGTCTCTATGAAGAGGCAGCGCGGAGGTACAACTTAAAATCCAGGGAAGTGAAGTTGTTACCGCCGTCATAGAATTAAGTTTATATTTGAAAAATGAAATCGTTAATATTAGTGTTGAATAATGTTTAGATTAAGTTCTGAAAAACGCTAGACGTAAGCTTATCGATATACAGAAAAATGGCGGAAGGACGAGGCGTTTGCGATCGCTAGGTGAAGCTAACGAGACGAGGGAAAACGACGAAGTTTTTTAGCTCGCGCGCCCAGCATTTGATTTGATTTAAATAAAGGAAAGAACAACCAAATCGATGTTTGCTTAAAGAATCGTGCACCAACCTCGCCCCGACCTCAACATTTCTAAAAAACTTCCTCCAAAACTTCGTTACCTGCGGATTAAGGCAGAAAAAACAGCGTCGCGTCGCTAGCAGACAACAGCTAGACCGACAGGAGGCGACAAATTTTGGAAGGAACGAAAGGGAAGGCGTCGCGTCCCTAGCAGCCAAGGCTAGGTCGAGTTGAGCACGCCATTCTTGGGGAAAACCAGAACTCTTGCGGATAAAGGCAGAGGTAAGGCGTCGCGTCCCTAGCAGCCACAGGCTAGGTCGAGTAAGCACGCAACCAAGAGGAAGAAAAGCAGACGCCATATTGCAAGCACGCCGGACGACGCGAAGCATGAACGTTGAAGTGTGCAGAATTTGCGAGAACAAAAACGAAACAGCGTCAGAAAATTTGGTACAGTGCGACGTTTGCGGAAGGTGGTACCATTTCGAGTGTGCCGGCGTAGAGGACGACATTGAGAGCAAGGATTGGAGTTGCGATTACTGTCTTGCGGGTTGCAGCCACATAGCACCGTTCAGCGGTATGCAAAGATCACCAGTACAGTCTCAAACACGTGAAGACGCAATGGATACCCCAGAACCGCACAGCAAAGCGCTAGCCGTCGATACGCTAATCGATGCTGCCGGCAACGAAGAGAACATGAATGTTCGGGAAGGCAATCCGGACACGAACAAGAACCAACTCTTGTTAGATATGCTCGAGGAGAAAAGAAAGTCTGAGGCAAAGTTCATAGAAGAAAAGTACAAAATTCTCATGCAGATGAACCCCGCTGACGTAGCGGTAGCTGGGATGTTTCGAGCCACAGGTTCATCTACAAGTACTCAAATAGCGGCCCGGCAAGCTATACCCAAGGACCTTCCAACATTCAGCGGGGACCCTGAGGACTGGCCGTTATTTATCAGCACATTTAAACACAGTACGACAGCAGCGGGATATACGAATGTGGAAAACATGCTACGTCTGCAAAAGTCGCTTAAAGGGAAAGCTCGTGACTTGGTTAGAGATAAACTCCTACTTCCTAACCTAGTCCCAGAAGTCATCAGTACTTTGAAGATGTTCTTCGGCAGACCAGAGCACATCCTAGAAAGAATGGTGGAAAGGGTGCGAAGACTGGCACCACCCAAAGACAGATTGGAGGCGTTAATAGAGTACGCGCTGGCAGTGCGAAACGTCTGTGCCACTATGGAGGCGTGCGATCTGAAGGCGCATCTCAACAATCCAATGTTGGTCAAGGAGCTGGTAGATAAGCTTCCTAACCAACACAAGCTAAACTGGGCAATGCAACCCCGCGACGATAGAGTGGCCGCAGTTAAGGCATTCAGTGATTGGCTCTATAAAATCGCAGAAGCAGCGTCGTTAGTGGTGGCGCCATCGTTTTATAAAACTGGCGCAGTTAATTCCCACAACAGTCGCTGCCCGGACAAGGGAGAGGCAGATGAGACTGGACCAGCACGAGGACAAACACGATCGAACGCGATCCATACGGAAGCAGCTCAGCAGCAAGTTCAACAGAGGTGCGTAGCTTGCGGCGACCCGAGTCACAACCCAGCACAATGTCAGGTATTCTCGAACCTTGACGCGGAGCACAGGTGGCAGGTAATCAGAGCGGGTAAAGCCTGTTTCTGCTGCCTCAAGGTACACCGGAACAGATGCCGAGCCGGGAACTGCGGAATTAATGGCTGTACAAGGAGACACCATGAGTTGCTTCATACAGAATATGTTTCCAACACAATCGGTCAAGACAGACCACAGAGTCACGTGAGTACGCATCGAGACGACAATCACGGAAGTCAGTTCTTTCGCATCATTCCAGTCAAGCTGCACTACGGCAGCAGGCAGACCGAGATCTACGCCTTCCTAGATGAAGGATCATCCGTGACCTTAGCAGATGCATCAGTATTCCAAAGACTGGGAATACAAGGCCAGGCAGCGCCAATGTGTTTGCAGTGGACCGCAGAGACGACTCGACTCGAGAGTGGATCCGTAAAGGCATCCGTCCAAATCTCGGAAATGAACTGCGATAAGGTTTACTGGTTGAACAACGTCCAGACCGTTCAGAACCTAGCACTACCGAGACAGACAGTCAACATGAAGGAGCTATGCGACAGATTCCAGCATTTGAAAGACTTGCCGCTACGGTCCTACTTTGCCCAGCCGACTTTGCTAATCGGAACCAACAACTGGAAGCTAGCAGTCCCTCGCAAGATCCGCGCAGGAAAATGGAACGAGCCGATAGCATCGAAGTGCATGCTAGGATGGAGCATCCAAGGATCGGCAAACCCACAACGATCCATTTTCATGCACCACTGCGACTGCGACTGGCAAGAACTCTATGATGACATCAAGGAACATTTCAACCTTGATGCACTCGTACCACGAAAGCTGTACTCAGCTGAAGATGAGCTGGCAGTGAAGATACTGGAAAACACGTGCCAAAAGAAGTCCGGAAAATATGAAGTTGGACTTCCGTGGCGCGGTGGTATCGACAAACTCTCTGAGAGCCGGAGCAACGCTCTAAAGCGGCTCTGATGCAAGTAGCATGAGGAAAAAGGTCTCTCAAGAACCAGATCTGTATGAAAAGATTGACGCCCAAATCAGGAACCTCCTAGACAAAGGATACGGGGTTAAGCTATCCGAGGATGAAACCAGCCGGGAGAACAGCCGTACATGGTATCTGCCAATATTCATAGCGCTGAATCCAAACAAGCCGAAAAAGATAAGGCTCGTATGGGATGCAGCCGCAAAGGCACACGGCTTCTTCTTCTTTCTTTTTGCACTCAGTATATAAGTCGGAACGGCCCGGATCGGCTGACTATATCCTATAGCTGCCATATAACTGATTGATCGGAAATGGTATAACTTCGGTGTTTTTAGAGTTAGAGAGTTTAAATTTGACACGAGAGCTATTTTTGGCAAATTATTACAACATGCCAAATTTCTTAAGGATCGGCCGACTATATCCTATAGCTGCCATATAACTGAACGATCGGAAATGACCCAACTTTCGTGTTTTTGAAGAAAGAAAGCTGGAACTTGGTACAGATTATATTTTTGGTCAGTTTATCCGACCTACTGAATTTCATAACGATCGGCCGACTATATCTTATAGCTGTCTTATAACTGAACGATCGGAAATGGTTTTTGGTAGAAATACCAACTTTGGTATGTTTGAAGATAGAAGTTTGGGACTTTTTTTAGATTTTGTATTGTAATAAATTAGATTATATATTCATATTCCCATAAGGAGCGGCCAACTATATCCGATGTTTGCGATATATATCCGGTTTTAACTGCAAGGGTATATACACTTCGGCTCCGCCCGCAGTTAGCTTTCCTTTCTTGTTTTAAAGTAAAGTACGTATCTGAATAGATCCCTTTGTGGTGTTTTGCGGTAAGTCCAGCGGCTCGAGGATGTTGGTCCACGTACGATAGATGTGATAAAAAAGGTGAGTTCCGTCCGAGAGATATTATTGACTGTGAACAAAAAAGGGATAAATGAATGTTTTTTTTTTATAGAATTAAATAAAAGTACATCGGGCGAAAAACCCGGCAAGAACAGAATGTGTTTGGACTCACGGAAGCTAAATGCATTGACGGTGAAGGATGCCTACCCGTTGCAGAATATAGATTCCATTCTCAGCCGGGTCGATGACACTATTTTCATCAGCAGCATCGACCTGAAATATGCGTTTTGGCAAGTAGAACTGGATGAAAAGAGTCGTCCGTATACGGCTTTCACTATACCTGGTAGGCCGCTATATCAGTTCCGGGGGATGCCTTTTGGGTTATTCAATGCGGCGCAAAAACGATGCAGGTTGATGGATAGAGTCATCCCACAGAGACTCAGAGACCGAGTGTTCGTATACCTGGATGACCTGTTAATGATCTCGAAAGCCTTTGAGGAGCATTGTGAGTTGCTAGCAGAAGTGGGAAGATGCTTACGGAGGGCGAATTTGGCCATCGGGTTGCAGAAGTCAAAGTTCTGCTTTAAATACTTGCGGTATTTAGGGTATGTTCTAGGAGATGGCGCTCTGAAAACAGATCTACGGAAAATCGCAGCCATTAAAGAAATTGAAGCCCCAAAAAACGTCCGACAGTTGCGCAGTTTCCTTGGCACCGCGAATTGGTACAGAAGGTTCATATAAAATTTTTCCGAGATAAGCGCTCCTTTAACCGATTGCCTGATAAGAGGAAAAGGGCTACAGTGGACATCCGAAGCGCAGGTAGCGTTCTAGAGGCTGAAGCAAGCACTGAGCTGTGCGCCGGTTTTAACCCACCCGGACTTCCGGAAACACTTCTGGATTCAGTGTGATGCCAGTCATGTAGGAATCGGCATGGTCTTGTTCCAGAAGGACGACAAGAAAGCGGAACGGCCGATCGCTTTCTTTTCGGCAAAGCTGAGGGGCGCACAGCTGAATTACAGTGTAACCGAGAAGGAGTGTCTGGCTGCAGTCAAAGCTGTTGAAAAGTTCCGTCCATACATAGAGATGATGCCGTTCACCATCTTGACGGCTCACGCGAGCCTTAAGTGGCTGATGTCTTTTAAAAATCTGGAAGGGAGACTGGCCAGATGGTTTCAAGCGCTACAGCCTTACCAATTTAACATTGAGCATCGAAAAGGAAAGGACAATGTGGTGGCTGATACTCTCTTACGCCCCAACGATAAAGAAGAGCTGAGCCTGTTAAACATGGAGACGACGGCATTCGCAAGTGAGTACCTGGAAAGAATGAAACTAGTTAAAGAGCAAGGAGATCGATTCCCAGACTTACGGGTGGAAGAAGGCTTACTCTTTAAGAAGACTCGTTTTTGCCGGGAGGACAGCGAGGATTTCGACTGGATATTGTGGATCCCCGAAGAACTAACAAATACAATAGTGCAGCAAGCCCATGAAGGGGAGATGGCACTTCATGGAGGAATCCGGTACACATTAGCGAGGCTACAGCGAATGTACTATTGGCCGAACATGGTGGTACAGGTGAAAGAATGGGTTACTTCCTGCATCAGCTGTAAAGAAAATCAGCACACAAGGCACACTACGAGACCTCCGATGGGAAAAGAAGTTTTCAGACAGACAGACCGTTGCAGAAGTTGTAATTCGATTTCCTCGGAAAATACCCCCGATCCAGGCGCGGCAACACCATGCTGTTAAAGCTATGTCCAAAGCAACGTCGGTGGCGGTGGCCGGATTCCGAAGAGAACATATTTTCACGCCATTTGGAGTGCCGCAAATTATACATATAGACAATATAGGGAATTTGTCTCTATGAAGAGGCAGCGCGGAGGTACAACTTAAAATCCAGGGAAGTGAAGTTGTTACCGCCGTCATAGAATTAAGTTTATATTTGAAAAATGAAATCGTTAATATTAGTGTTGAATAATGTTTAGATTAAGTTCTGAAAAACGCTAGACGTAAGCTTATCGATATACAGAAAAATGGCGGAAGGACGAGGCGTTTGCGATCGCTAGGTGAAGCTAACGAGACGAGGGAAAACGACGAAGTTTTTTAGCTCGCGCGCCCAGCATTTGATTTGATTTAAATAAAGGAAAGAACAACCAAATCGATGTTTGCTTAAAGAATCGTGCACCAACCTCGCCCCGACCTCAACATTTCTAAAAAACTTCCTCCAAAACTTCGTTACCTGCGGATTAAGGCAGAAAAAACAGCGTCGCGTCGCTAGCAGACAACAGCTAGACCGACAGGAGGCGACAAATTTTGGAAGGAACGAAAGGGAAGGCGTCGCGTCCCTAGCAGCCAAGGCTAGGTCGAGTTGAGCACGCCATTCTTGGGGAAAACCAGAACTCTTGCGGATAAAGGCAGAGGTAAGGCGTCGCGTCCCTAGCAGCCACAGGCTAGGTCGAGTAAGCACGCAACTAAGAGGAAGAAAAGCAGACGCCATATTGCAAGCACGCCGGACGACGCGAAGCATGAACGTTGAAGTGTGCAGAATTTGCGAGAACAAAAACGAAACAGCGTCAGAAAATTTGGTACAGTGCGACGTTTGCGGAAGGTGGTACCATTTCGAGTGTGCCGGCGTAGAGGACGACATTGAGAGCAAGGATTGGAGTTGCGATTACTGTCTTGCGGGTTGCAGCCACATAGCACCGTTCAGCGGTATGCAAAGATCACCAGTACAGTCTCAAACACGTGAAGACGCAATGGATACCCCAGAACCGCACAGCAAAGCGCTAGCCGTCGATACGCTAATCGATGCTGCCGGCAACGAAGAGAACATGAATGTTCGGGAAGGCAATCCGGACACGAACAAGAACCAACTCTTGTTAGATATGCTCGAGGAGAAAAGAAAGTCTGAGGCAAAGTTCATAGAAGAAAAGTACAAAATTCTCATGCAGATGAACCCCGCTGACGTAGCGGTAGCTGGGATGTTTCGAGCCACAGGTTCATCTACAAGTACTCAAATAGCGGCCCGGCAAGCTATACCCAAGGACCTTCCAACATTCAGCGGGGACCCTGAGGACTGGCCGTTATTTATCAGCACATTTAAACACAGTACGACAGCAGCGGGATATACGAATGTGGAAAACATGCTACGTCTGCAAAAGTCGCTTAAAGGGAAAGCTCGTGACTTGGTTAGAGATAAACTCCTACTTCCTAACCTAGTCCCAGAAGTCATCAGTACTTTGAAGATGTTCTTCGGCAGACCAGAGCACATCCTAGAAAGAATGGTGGAAAGGGTGCGAAGACTGGCACCACCCAAAGACAGATTGGAGGCGTTAATAGAGTACGCGCTGGCAGTGCGAAACGTCTGTGCCACTATGGAGGCGTGCGATCTGAAGGCGCATCTCAACAATCCAATGTTGGTCAAGGAGCTGGTAGATAAGCTTCCTAACCAACACAAGCTAAACTGGGCAATGCAACCCCGCGACGATAGAGTGGCCGCAGTTAAGGCATTCAGTGATTGGCTCTATAAAATCGCAGAAGCAGCGTCGTTAGTGGTGGCGCCATCGTTTTATAAAACTGGCGCAGTTAATTCCCACAACAGTCGCTGCCCGGACAAGGGAGAGGCAGATGAGACTGGACCAGCACGAGGACAAACACGATCGAACGCGATCCATACGGAAGCAGCTCAGCAGCAAGTTCAACAGAGGTGCGTAGCTTGCGGCGACCCGAGTCACAACCCAGCACAATGTCAGGTATTCTCGAACCTTGACGCGGAGCACAGGTGGCAGGTAATCAGAGCGGGTAAAGCCTGTTTCTGCTGCCTCAAGGTACACCGGAACAGATGCCGAGCCGGGAACTGCGGAATTAATGGCTGTACAAGGAGACACCATGAGTTGCTTCATACAGAATATGTTTCCAACACAATCGGTCAAGACAGACCACAGAGTCACGTGAGTACGCATCGAGACGACAATCACGGAAGTCAGTTCTTTCGCATCATTCCAGTCAAGCTGCACTACGGCAGCAGGCAGACCGAGATCTACGCCTTCCTAGATGAAGGATCATCCGTGACCTTAGCAGATGCATCAGTATTCCAAAGACTGGGAATACAAGGCCAGGCAGCGCCAATGTGTTTGCAGTGGACCGCAGAGACGACTCGACTCGAGAGTGGATCCGTAAAGGCATCCGTCCAAATCTCGGAAATGAACTGCGATAAGGTTTACTGGTTGAACAACGTCCAGACCGTTCAGAACCTAGCACTACCGAGACAGACAGTCAACATGAAGGAGCTATGCGACAGATTCCAGCATTTGAAAGACTTGCCGCTACGGTCCTACTTTGCCCAGCCGACTTTGCTAATCGGAACCAACAACTGGAAGCTAGCAGTCCCTCGCAAGATCCGCGCAGGAAAATGGAACGAGCCGATAGCATCGAAGTGCATGCTAGGATGGAGCATCCAAGGATCGGCAAACCCACAACGATCCATTTTCATGCACCACTGCGACTGCGACTGGCAAGAACTCTATGATGACATCAAGGAACATTTCAACCTTGATGCACTCGTACCACGAAAGCTGTACTCAGCTGAAGATGAGCTGGCAGTGAAGATACTGGAAAACACGTGCCAAAAGAAGTCCGGAAAATATGAAGTTGGACTTCCGTGGCGCGGTGGTATCGACAAACTCTCTGAGAGCCGGAGCAACGCTCTAAAGCGGCTCTGATGCAAGTAGCATGAGGAAAAAGGTCTCTCAAGAACCAGATCTGTATGAAAAGATTGACGCCCAAATCAGGAACCTCCTAGACAAAGGATACGGGGTTAAGCTATCCGAGGATGAAACCAGCCGGGAGAACAGCCGTACATGGTATCTGCCAATATTCATAGCGCTGAATCCAAACAAGCCGAAAAAGATAAGGCTCGTATGGGATGCAGCCGCAAAGGCACACGGCTTCTTCTTCTTTCTTTTTGCACTCAGTATATAAGTCGGAACGGCCCGGATCGGCTGACTATATCCTATAGCTGCCATATAACTGATTGATCGGAAATGGTATAACTTCGGTGTTTTTAGAGTTAGAGAGTTTAAATTTGACACGAGAGCTATTTTTGGCAAATTATTACAACATGCCAAATTTCTTAAGGATCGGCCGACTATATCCTATAGCTGCCATATAACTGAACGATCGGAAATGACCCAACTTTCGTGTTTTTGAAGAAAGAAAGCTGGAACTTGGTACAGATTATATTTTTGGTCAGTTTATCCGACCTACTGAATTTCATAACGATCGGCCGACTATATCTTATAGCTGTCTTATAACTGAACGATCGGAAATGGTTTTTGGTAGAAATACCAACTTTGGTATGTTTGAAGATAGAAGTTTGGGACTTTTTTTAGATTTTGTATTGTAATAAATTAGATTATATATTCATATTCCCATAAGGAGCGGCCAACTATATCCGATGTTTGCGATATATATCCGGTTTTAACTGCAAGGGTATATACACTTCGGCTCCGCCCGCAGTTAGCTTTCCTTTCTTGTTTTAAAGTAAAGTACGTATCTGAATAGATCCCTTTGTGGTGTTTTGCGGTAAGTCCAGCGGCTCGAGGATGTTGGTCCACGTACGATAGATGTGATAAAAAAGGTGAGTTCCGTCCGAGAGATATTATTGACTGTGAACAAAAAAGGGATAAATGAATGTTTTTTTTTTATAGAATTAAATAAAAGTACATCGGGCGAAAAACCCGGCAAGAACAGAATGTGTTTGGACTCACGGAAGCTAAATGCATTGACGGTGAAGGATGCCTACCCGTTGCAGAATATAGATTCCATTCTCAGCCGGGTCGATGACACTATTTTCATCAGCAGCATCGACCTGAAATATGCGTTTTGGCAAGTAGAACTGGATGAAAAGAGTCGTCCGTATACGGCTTTCACTATACCTGGTAGGCCGCTATATCAGTTCCGGGGGATGCCTTTTGGGTTATTCAATGCGGCGCAAAAACGATGCAGGTTGATGGATAGAGTCATCCCACAGAGACTCAGAGACCGAGTGTTCGTATACCTGGATGACCTGTTAATGATCTCGAAAGCCTTTGAGGAGCATTGTGAGTTGCTAGCAGAAGTGGGAAGATGCTTACGGAGGGCGAATTTGGCCATCGGGTTGCAGAAGTCAAAGTTCTGCTTTAAATACTTGCGGTATTTAGGGTATGTTCTAGGAGATGGCGCTCTGAAAACAGATCTACGGAAAATCGCAGCCATTAAAGAAATTGAAGCCCCAAAAAACGTCCGACAGTTGCGCAGTTTCCTTGGCACCGCGAATTGGTACAGAAGGTTCATATAAAATTTTTCCGAGATAAGCGCTCCTTTAACCGATTGCCTGATAAGAGGAAAAGGGCTACAGTGGACATCCGAAGCGCAGGTAGCGTTCTAGAGGCTGAAGCAAGCACTGAGCTGTGCGCCGGTTTTAACCCACCCGGACTTCCGGAAACACTTCTGGATTCAGTGTGATGCCAGTCATGTAGGAATCGGCATGGTCTTGTTCCAGAAGGACGACAAGAAAGCGGAACGGCCGATCGCTTTCTTTTCGGCAAAGCTGAGGGGCGCACAGCTGAATTACAGTGTAACCGAGAAGGAGTGTCTGGCTGCAGTCAAAGCTGTTGAAAAGTTCCGTCCATACATAGAGATGATGCCGTTCACCATCTTGACGGCTCACGCGAGCCTTAAGTGGCTGATGTCTTTTAAAAATCTGGAAGGGAGACTGGCCAGATGGTTTCAAGCGCTACAGCCTTACCAATTTAACATTGAGCATCGAAAAGGAAAGGACAATGTGGTGGCTGATACTCTCTTACGCCCCAACGATAAAGAAGAGCTGAGCCTGTTAAACATGGAGACGACGGCATTCGCAAGTGAGTACCTGGAAAGAATGAAACTAGTTAAAGAGCAAGGAGATCGATTCCCAGACTTACGGGTGGAAGAAGGCTTACTCTTTAAGAAGACTCGTTTTTGCCGGGAGGACAGCGAGGATTTCGACTGGATATTGTGGATCCCCGAAGAACTAACAAATACAATAGTGCAGCAAGCCCATGAAGGGGAGATGGCACTTCATGGAGGAATCCGGTACACATTAGCGAGGCTACAGCGAATGTACTATTGGCCGAACATGGTGGTACAGGTGAAAGAATGGGTTACTTCCTGCATCAGCTGTAAAGAAAATCAGCACACAAGGCACACTACGAGACCTCCGATGGGAAAAGAAGTTTTCAGACAGACAGACCGTTGCAGAAGTTGTAATTCGATTTCCTCGGAAAATACCCCCGATCCAGGCGCGGCAACACCATGCTGTTAAAGCTATGTCCAAAGCAACGTCGGTGGCGGTGGCCGGATTCCGAAGAGAACATATTTTCACGCCATTTGGAGTGCCGCAAATTATACATATAGACAATATAGGGAATTTGTCTCTATGAAGAGGCAGCGCGGAGGTACAACTTAAAATCCAGGGAAGTGAAGTTGTTACCGCCGTCATAGAATTAAGTTTATATTTGAAAAATGAAATCGTTAATATTAGTGTTGAATAATGTTTAGATTAAGTTCTGAAAAACGCTAGACGTAAGCTTATCGATATACAGAAAAATGGCGGAAGGACGAGGCGTTTGCGATCGCTAGGTGAAGCTAACGAGACGAGGGAAAACGACGAAGTTTTTTAGCTCGCGCGCCCAGCATTTGATTTGATTTAAATAAAGGAAAGAACAACCAAATCGATGTTTGCTTAAAGAATCGTGCACCAACCTCGCCCCGACCTCAACATTTCTAAAAAACTTCCTCCAAAACTTCGTTACCTGCGGATTAAGGCAGAAAAAACAGCGTCGCGTCGCTAGCAGACAACAGCTAGACCGACAGGAGGCGACAAATTTTGGAAGGAACGAAAGGGAAGGCGTCGCGTCCCTAGCAGCCAAGGCTAGGTCGAGTTGAGCACGCCATTCTTGGGGAAAACCAGAACTCTTGCGGATAAAGGCAGAGGTAAGGCGTCGCGTCCCTAGCAGCCACAGGCTAGGTCGAGTAAGCACGCAACTAAGAGGAAGAAAAGCAGACGCCATATTGCAAGCACGCCGGACGACGCGAAGCATGAACGTTGAAGTGTGCAGAATTTGCGAGAACAAAAACGAAACAGCGTCAGAAAATTTGGTACAGTGCGACGTTTGCGGAAGGTGGTACCATTTCGAGTGTGCCGGCGTAGAGGACGACATTGAGAGCAAGGATTGGAGTTGCGATTACTGTCTTGCGGGTTGCAGCCACATAGCACCGTTCAGCGGTATGCAAAGATCACCAGTACAGTCTCAAACACGTGAAGACGCAATGGATACCCCAGAACCGCACAGCAAAGCGCTAGCCGTCGATACGCTAATCGATGCTGCCGGCAACGAAGAGAACATGAATGTTCGGGAAGGCAATCCGGACACGAACAAGAACCAACTCTTGTTAGATATGCTCGAGGAGAAAAGAAAGTCTGAGGCAAAGTTCATAGAAGAAAAGTACAAAATTCTCATGCAGATGAACCCCGCTGACGTAGCGGTAGCTGGGATGTTTCGAGCCACAGGTTCATCTACAAGTACTCAAATAGCGGCCCGGCAAGCTATACCCAAGGACCTTCCAACATTCAGCGGGGACCCTGAGGACTGGCCGTTATTTATCAGCACATTTAAACACAGTACGACAGCAGCGGGATATACGAATGTGGAAAACATGCTACGTCTGCAAAAGTCGCTTAAAGGGAAAGCTCGTGACTTGGTTAGAGATAAACTCCTACTTCCTAACCTAGTCCCAGAAGTCATCAGTACTTTGAAGATGTTCTTCGGCAGACCAGAGCACATCCTAGAAAGAATGGTGGAAAGGGTGCGAAGACTGGCACCACCCAAAGACAGATTGGAGGCGTTAATAGAGTACGCGCTGGCAGTGCGAAACGTCTGTGCCACTATGGAGGCGTGCGATCTGAAGGCGCATCTCAACAATCCAATGTTGGTCAAGGAGCTGGTAGATAAGCTTCCTAACCAACACAAGCTAAACTGGGCAATGCAACCCCGCGACGATAGAGTGGCCGCAGTTAAGGCATTCAGTGATTGGCTCTATAAAATCGCAGAAGCAGCGTCGTTAGTGGTGGCGCCATCGTTTTATAAAACTGGCGCAGTTAATTCCCACAACAGTCGCTGCCCGGACAAGGGAGAGGCAGATGAGACTGGACCAGCACGAGGACAAACACGATCGAACGCGATCCATACGGAAGCAGCTCAGCAGCAAGTTCAACAGAGGTGCGTAGCTTGCGGCGACCCGAGTCACAACCCAGCACAATGTCAGGTATTCTCGAACCTTGACGCGGAGCACAGGTGGCAGGTAATCAGAGCGGGTAAAGCCTGTTTCTGCTGCCTCAAGGTACACCGGAACAGATGCCGAGCCGGGAACTGCGGAATTAATGGCTGTACAAGGAGACACCATGAGTTGCTTCATACAGAATATGTTTCCAACACAATCGGTCAAGACAGACCACAGAGTCACGTGAGTACGCATCGAGACGACAATCACGGAAGTCAGTTCTTTCGCATCATTCCAGTCAAGCTGCACTACGGCAGCAGGCAGACCGAGATCTACGCCTTCCTAGATGAAGGATCATCCGTGACCTTAGCAGATGCATCAGTATTCCAAAGACTGGGAATACAAGGCCAGGCAGCGCCAATGTGTTTGCAGTGGACCGCAGAGACGACTCGACTCGAGAGTGGATCCGTAAAGGCATCCGTCCAAATCTCGGAAATGAACTGCGATAAGGTTTACTGGTTGAACAACGTCCAGACCGTTCAGAACCTAGCACTACCGAGACAGACAGTCAACATGAAGGAGCTATGCAACAGATTCCAGCATTTGAAAGACTTGCCGCTACGGTCCTACTTTGCCCAGCCGACTTTGCTAATCGGAACCAACAACT
Organism: Drosophila bipectinata; assembly: GCF_030179905.1. Classification (NCBI taxonomy): domain Eukaryota; kingdom Metazoa; phylum Arthropoda; class Insecta; order Diptera; family Drosophilidae; genus Drosophila; species Drosophila bipectinata. The sequence goes on along the minus strand of NC_091740.1, from coordinate 11,427,340 downwards.
GGAAGCTAGCAGTCCCTCGCAAGATCCGCGCAGGAAAATGGAACGAGCCGATAGCATCGAAGTGCATGCTAGGATGGAGCATCCAAGGATCGGCAAACCCACAACGATCCATTTTCATGCACCACTGCGACTGCGACTGGCAAGAACTCTATGATGACATCAAGGAACATTTCAACCTTGATGCACTCGTACCACGAAAGCTGTACTCAGCTGAAGATGAGCTGGCAGTGAAGATACTGGAAAACACGTGCCAAAAGAAGTCCGGAAAATATGAAGTTGGACTTCCGTGGCGCGGTGGTATCGACAAACTCTCTGAGAGCCGGAGCAACGCTCTAAAGCGGCTCTGATGCAAGTAGCATGAGGAAAAAGGTCTCTCAAGAACCAGATCTGTATGAAAAGATTGACGCCCAAATCAGGAACCTCCTAGACAAAGGATACGGGGTTAAGCTATCCGAGGATGAAACCAGCCGGGAGAACAGCCGTACATGGTATCTGCCAATATTCATAGCGCTGAATCCAAACAAGCCGAAAAAGATAAGGCTCGTATGGGATGCAGCCGCAAAGGCACACGGCTTCTTCTTCTTTCTTTTTGCACTCAGTATATAAGTCGGAACGGCCCGGATCGGCTGACTATATCCTATAGCTGCCATATAACTGATTGATCGGAAATGGTATAACTTCGGTGTTTTTAGAGTTAGAGAGTTTAAATTTGACACGAGAGCTATTTTTGGCAAATTATTACAACATGCCAAATTTCTTAAGGATCGGCCGACTATATCCTATAGCTGCCATATAACTGAACGATCGGAAATGACCCAACTTTCGTGTTTTTGAAGAAAGAAAGCTGGAACTTGGTACAGATTATATTTTTGGTCAGTTTATCCGACCTACTGAATTTCATAACGATCGGCCGACTATATCTTATAGCTGTCTTATAACTGAACGATCGGAAATGGTTTTTGGTAGAAATACCAACTTTGGTATGTTTGAAGATAGAAGTTTGGGACTTTTTTTAGATTTTGTATTGTAATAAATTAGATTATATATTCATATTCCCATAAGGAGCGGCCAACTATATCCGATGTTTGCGATATATATCCGGTTTTAACTGCAAGGGTATATACACTTCGGCTCCGCCCGCAGTTAGCTTTCCTTTCTTGTTTTAAAGTAAAGTACGTATCTGAATAGATCCCTTTGTGGTGTTTTGCGGTAAGTCCAGCGGCTCGAGGATGTTGGTCCACGTACGATAGATGTGATAAAAAAGGTGAGTTCCGTCCGAGAGATATTATTGACTGTGAACAAAAAAGGGATAAATGAATGTTTTTTTTTTATAGAATTAAATAAAAGTACATCGGGCGAAAAACCCGGCAAGAACAGAATGTGTTTGGACTCACGGAAGCTAAATGCATTGACGGTGAAGGATGCCTACCCGTTGCAGAATATAGATTCCATTCTCAGCCGGGTCGATGACACTATTTTCATCAGCAGCATCGACCTGAAACATGCGTTTTGGCAAGTAGAACTGGATGAAAAGAGTCGTCCGTATACGGCTTTCACTATACCTGGTAGGCCGCTATATCAGTTCCGGGGGATGCCTTTTGGGTTATTCAATGCGGCGCAAAAACGTTGCAGGTTGATGGATAGAGTCATCCCACAGAGACTCAGAGACCGAGTGTTCGTATACCTGGATGACCTGTTAATGATCTCGAAAGCCTTTGAGGAGCATTGTGAGTTGCTAGCAGAAGTGGGAAGATGCTTACGGAGGGCGAATTTGGCCATAGGGTTGCAGAAGTCAAAGTTCTGCTTTAAATACTTGCGGTATTTAGGGTATGTTCTAGGAGATGGCGCTCTGAAAACAGATCTACGGAAAATCGCAGCCATTAAAGAAATTGAAGCCCCAAAAAACGTCCGACAGTTGCGCAGTTTCCTTGGCACCGCGAATTGGTACAGAAGGTTCATATAAAATTTTTCCGAGATAAGCGCTCCTTTAACCGATTGCCTGATAAGAGGAAAAGGGCTACAGCGGACACCCGAAGCGGAGGTAGCGTTCTAGAGGCTGAAGCAAGCACTGAGCTGTGCGCCGGTTTTAACCCACCCGGACTTCCGGAAACACTTCTGGATTCAGTGTGATGCCAGTCATGTAGGAATCGGCATGGTCTTGTTCCAGAAGGACGACAAGAAAGCGGAACGGCCGATCGCTTTCTTTTCGGCAAAGCTGAGGGGCGCACAGCTGAATTACAGTGTAACCGAGAAGGAGTGTCTGGCTGCAGTCAAAGCTGTTGAAAAGTTCCGTCCATACATAGAGATGATTCCGTTCACCATCTTGACGGCTCACGCGAGCCTTAAGTGGCTGATGTCTTTTAAAAATCTGGAAGGGAGACTGGCCAGATGGTTTCAAGCGCTACAGCCTTACCAATTTAACATTGAGCATCGAAAAGGAAAGGACAATGTGGTGGCTGATACTCTCTTACGCCCCAACGATAAAGAAGAGCTGAGCCTGTTAAACATGGAGACGACGGCATTCGCAAGTGAGTACCTGGAAAGAATGAAACTAGTTAAAGAGCAAGGAGATCGATTCCCAGACTTACGGGTGGAAGAAAGCTTACTCTTTAAGAAGACTCGTTTTTGCCGGGAGGACAGCGAGGATTTCGACTGGATATTGTGGATCCCCGAAGAACTAACAAGTACAATAGTGCAGCAAGCCCATGAAGGGGAGATGGCACTTCATGGAGGAATCCGGTACACATTAGCGAGGCTACAGCAAATGTACTATTGGCCGAACATGGTGGTACAGGTGAAAGAATGGGTTACTTCCTGCATCAGCTGTAAAGAAAATCATCACACAAGGCACACTACGAGACCTCCGATGGGAAAAGAAGTTTTCAGACAGACAGACCGTTGCAGAAGTTGTAATTCGATTTCCTCGGAAAATACCCCCGATCCAGGCGCGGCAACACCATGCTGTTAAAGCTATGTCCAAAGCAACGTCGGTGGCGGTGGCCGGATTCCGAAGAGAACATATTTTCACGCCATTTGGAGTGCCGCAAATTATACATATAGACAATATAGGGAATTTGTCTCTATGAAGAGGCAGCGCGGAGGTACAACTTAAAATCCAGGGAAGTGAAGTTGTTACCGCCGTCATAGAATTAAGTTTATATTTGAAAAATGAAATCGTTAATATTAGTGTTGAATAATGTTTAGATTAAGTTCTGAAAAACGCTAGACGTAAGCTTATCGATATACAGAAAAATGGCGGAAGGACGAGGCGTTTGCGATCGCTAGGTGAAGCTAACGAGACGAGGGAAAACGACGAAGTTTTTTAGCTCGCGCGCCCAGCATTTGATTTGATTTAAATAAAGGAAAGAACAACCAAATCGATGTTTGCTTAAAGAATCGTGCACCAACCTCGCCCCGACCTCAACATTTCTAAAAAACTTCCTCCAAAACTTCGTTACCTGCGGATTAAGGCAGAAAAAACAGCGTCGCGTCGCTAGCAGACAACTGCTAGACCGACAGGAGGCGACAAATTTTGGAAGGAACGAAAGGGAAGGCGTCGCGTCCCTAGCAGCCAAGGCTAGGTCGAGTTGAGCACGCCATTCTTGGGGAAAACCAGAACTCTTGCGAATAAAGGCAGAGGTAAGGCGTCGCGTCCCTAGCAGCCACAGGCTAGGTCGAGTAAGCACGCAACCAAGAGGAAGAAAAGCAGACGCCATATTGCAAGCACGCCGGACGACGCGAAGCATGAACGTTGAAGTGTGCAGAATTTGCGAGAACAAAAACGAAACAGCGTCAGAAATTTGGTACAGTGCGACGTTTGCGGAAGGTGGTACCATTTCGAGTGTGCCGGCGTAGAGGACGACATTGAGAGCAAGGATTGGAGTTGCGATTACTGTCTTGCGGGTTGCAGCCACATAGCACCGTTCAGCGGTATGCAAAGATCACCAGTACAGTCTCAAACACGTGAAGACGCAATGGATACCCCAGAACCGCACAGCAAAGCGCTAGCCGTCGATACGCTAATCGATGCTGCCGGCAACGAAGAGAACATGAATGTTCGGGAAGGCAATCGAACAATCGAATCGGACTCGAACAAGAACCAACTCTTGTTAGATATGCTCGAGGAGAAAAGAAAGTCTGAGGCAAAGTTCATAGAAGAAAAGTACAAAATTCTCATGCAGATGAACCCCGCTGACGTAGCGGTAGCTGGGATGTTTCGAGCCACAGGTTCATCTACAAGTACTCAAATAGCGGCCCGGCAAGCTATACCCAAGGACCTTCCAACATTCAGCGGGGACCCTGAGGACTGGCCGTTATTTATCAGCACATTTAAACACAGTACGACAGCAGCGGGATATACGAATGTGGAAAACATGCTACGTCTGCAAAAGTCGCTTAAAGGGAAAGCTCGTGACTTGGTTAGAGATAAACTCCTACTTCCTAACCTAGTCCCAGAAGTCATCAGTACTTTGAAGATGTTCTTCGGCAGACCAGAGCACATCCTAGAAAGAATGGTGGAAAGGGTGCGAAGACTGGCACCACCCAAAGACAGATTGGAGGCGTTAATAGAGTACGCGCTGGCAGTGCGAAACGTCTGTGCCACTATGGAGGCGTGCGATCTGAAGGCGCATCTCAACAATCCAATGTTGGTCAAGGAGCTGGTAGATAAGCTTCCTAACCAACACAAGCTAAACTGGGCAATGCAACCCCGCGACGATAGAGTGGCCGCAGTTAAGGCATTCAGTGATTGGCTCTATAAAATCGCAGAAGCAGCGTCGTTAGTGGTGGCGCCATCGTTTTATAAAACTGGCGCAGTTAATTCCCACAACAGTCGCTGCCCGGACAAGGGAGAGGCAGATGAGACTGGACCAGCACGAGGACAAACACGATCGTACGCGATCCATACGGAAGCAGCTCAGCAGCAAGTTCAACAGAGGTGCGTAGCTTGCGGCGACCCGAGTCACAACCCAGCACAATGTCAGGTATTCTCGAACCTTGACGCGGAGCACAGGTGGCAGGTAATCAGAGCGGGTAAAGCCTGTTTCTGCTGCCTCAAGGTACACCGGAACAGATGCCGAGCCGGGAACTGCGGAATTAATGGCTGTACAAGGAGACACCATGAGTTGCTTCATACAGAATATGTTTCCAACACAATCGGTCAAGACAGACCACAGAGTCACGTGAGTACGCATCGAGACGACAATCACGGAAGTCAGTTCTTTCGCATCATTCCAGTCAAGCTGCACTACGGCAGCAGGCAGACCGAGATCTACGCCTTCCTAGATGAAGGATCATCCGTGACCTTAGCAGATGCATCAGTATTCCAAAGACTGGGAATACAAGGCCAGGCAGCGCCAATGTGTTTGCAGTGGACCGCAGAGACGACTCGACTCGAGAGTGGATCCGTAAAGGCATCCGTCCAAATCTCGGAAATGAACTGCGATAAGGTTTACTGGTTGAACAACGTCCAGACCGTTCAGAACCTAGCACTACCGAGACAGACAGTCAACATGAAGGAGCTATGCGACAGATTCCAGCATTTGAAAGACTTGCCGCTACGGTCCTACTTTGCCCAGCCGACTTTGCTAATCGGAACCAACAACTGGAAGCTAGCAGTCCCTCGCAAGATCCGCGCAGGAAAATGGAACGAGCCGATAGCATCGAAGTGCATGCTAGGATGGAGCATCCAAGGATCGGCAAACCCACAACGATCCATTTTCATGCACCACTGCGACTGCGACTGGCAAGAACTCTATGATGACATCAAGGAACATTTCAACCTTGATGCACTCGTACCACGAAAGCTGTACTCAGCTGAAGATGAGCTGGCAGTGAAGATACTGGAAAACACGTGCCAAAAGAAGTCCGGAAAATATGAAGTTGGACTTCCGTGGCGCGGTGGTATCGACAAACTCTCTGAGAGCCGGAGCAACGCTCTGAAGCGGCTCTGATGCAAGTAGCATGAGGAAAAAGGTCTCTCAAGAACCAGATCTGTATGAAAAGATTGACGCCCAAATCAGGAACCTCCTAGACAAAGGATACGGGGTTAAGCTATCCGAGGATGAAACCAGCCGGGAGAACAGCCGTACATGGTATCTGCCAATATTCATAGCGCTGAATCCAAACAAGCCGAAAAAGATAAGGCTCGTATGGGATGCAGCCGCAAAGGCACACGGCTTCTTCTTCTTTCTTTTTGCACTCAGTATATAAGTCGGAACGGCCCGGATCGGCTGACTATATCCTATAGCTGCCATATAACTGATTGATCGGAAATGGTATAACTTCGGTGTTTTTAGAGTTAGAGAGTTTAAATTTGACACGAGAGCTATTTTTGGCAAATTATTACAACATGCCAAATTTCTTAAGGATCGGCCGACTATATCCTATAGCTGCCATATAACTGAACGATCGGAAATGACCCAACTTTCGTGTTTTTGAAGAAAGAAAGCTGGAACTTGGTACAGATTATATTTTTGGTCAGTTTATCCGACCTACTGAATTTCATAACGATCGGCCGACTATATCTTATAGCTGTCTTATAACTGAACGATCGGAAATGGTTTTTGGTAGAAATACCAACTTTGGTATGTTTGAAGATAGAAGTTTGGGACTTTTTTTAGATTTTGTATTGTAATAAATTAGATTATATATTCATATTCCCATAAGGAGCGGCCAACTATATCCGATGTTTGCGATATATATCCGGTTTTAACTGCAAGGGTATATACACTTCGGCTCCGCCCGCAGTTAGCTTTCCTTTCTTGTTTTAAAGTAAAGTACGTATCTGAATAGATCCCTTTGTGGTGTTTTGCGGTAAGTCCAGCGGCTCGAGGATGTTGGTCCACGTACGATAGATGTGATAAAAAAGGTGAGTTCCGTCCGAGAGATATTATTGACTGTGAACAAAAAAGGGATAAATGAATGTTTTTTTTTTATAGAATTAAATAAAAGTACATCGGGCGAAAAACCCGGCAAGAACAGAATGTGTTTGGACTCACGGAAGCTAAATGCATTGACGGTGAAGGATGCCTACCCGTTGCAGAATATAGATTCCATTCTCAGCCGGGTCGATGACACTATTTTCATCAGCAGCATCGACCTGAAACATGCGTTGTGGCAAGTAGAACTGGATGAAAAGAGTCGTCCGTATACGGCTTTCACTATACCTGGTAGGCCGCTATATCAGTTCCGGGGGATGCCTTTTGGGTTATTCAATGCGGCGCAAAAACGTTGCAGGTTGATGGATAGAGTCATCCCACAGAGACTCAGAGACCGAGTGTTCGTATACCTGGATGACCTGTTAATGATCTCGAAAGCCTTTGAGGAGCATTGTGAGTTGCTAGCAGAAGTGGGAAGATGCTTACGGAGGGCGAATTTGGCCATCGGGTTGCAGAAGTTAAAGTTCTGCTTTAAATACTTGCGGTATTTAGGGTATGTTCTAGGAGATGGCGCTCTAAAAACAGATCTACGGAAAATCGCAGCCATTAAAGAAATTGAAGCCCCAAAAAACGTCCGACAGTTGCGCAGTTTCCTTGGCACCGCGAATTGGTACAGAAGGTTCATATAAAATTTTTCCGAGATAAGCGCTCCTTTAACCGATTGCCTGATAAGAGGAAAAGGGCTACAGTGGACACCCGAAGCGGAGGTAGCGTTCTAGAGGCTGAAGCAAGCACTGAGCTGTGCGCCGGTTTTAACCCACCCGGACTTCCGGAAACACTTCTGGATTCAGTGTGATGCCAGTCATGTAGGAATCGGCATGGTCTTGTTCCAGAAGGACGACAAGAAAGCGGAACGGCCGATCGCTTTCTTTTCGGCAAAGCTGAGGGGCGCACAGCTGAATTACAGTGTAACCGAGAAGGAGTGTCTGGCTGCAGTCAAAGCTGTTGAAAAGTTCCGTCCATACATAGAGATGATGCCGTTCACCATCTTGACGGCTCACGCGAGCCTTAAGTGGCTGATGTCTTTTAAAAATCTGGAAGGGAGACTGGCCAGATGGTTTCAAGCGCTACAGCCTTACCAATTTAACATTGAGCATCGAAAAGGAAAGGACAATGTGGTGGCTGATACTCTCTTACGCCCCAACGATGAAGAAGAGCTGAGCCTGTTAAACATGGAGACGACGGCATTCGCAAGTGAGTACCTGGAAAGAATGAAACTAGTTAAAGAGCAATGAGATCGATTCCCAGACTTACGGGTGGAAGAAGGCTTACTCTTTAAGAAGACTCGTTTTTGCCGGGAGGACAGCGAGGAGTTCGACTGGAAATTGTGGATCCCCGAAGAACTAACAAGTACATTAGAGCAGCAAGCGCATGGAGGGGAGATGGCACTTCATGGAGGAATCCGGTAGACATTAGCGAGGCTTCAGAGAATGTACTATTGGCTGAACATGGTGGTACAGCTGAAAGCACCACCCACTTTACAAGACCTTCGATGGGAAAAGAAGTGGAAAAAGACAGACCGTTGCAGAAGTTGTATTTGGATTTCCTCGGAAAATACCCCCGATCCAGGTGCGGCAACACCATGCTGTTTATAGTGATAGACCACATCACAATGTTTGTCTGGCTTAAATCTATCCCAAAAGCAACGTCGGTGGCGGTGGCTGGATTCCTTAAAGAACATATTTTCACGCTATTTGGAGTGCCGGTGAAATGTGAAGTGTAGGGTATTTAAAGTTCTTGGCAACTCACTTTATGCGCTGGAGAACCTACAAGGGCAGCCAATAGGCGTCTTTCATGCCAAAGACTTGAAGCAATGAGAGCCCGGCTAGCTCCTGAATCAACAGGTATCTCAGGGTTTGGTCTAAGCATCAAAGCAGTCGACACTTTTTCTTCCACTCCTGTTATCCTTGCAAGCTCAGGAAACCGTAGTGTGCTGTTAGGTGTCGATAGTGTCTCCAAACGATAGCTAGAGAAGGCATGGTGGTAATAGAGATGGCACAATTGGGCGAATTGATTGGATCCGAGAAAGAAGAAGCCAGGACGAACCGGGCGGGATCCAACAGTTGTGACTGCAAGGAAAGCAGGGATCTAGGAGAAAATACAAAAAAGGAAAATGAATGGCAACAGGAGGAGGAAACGTGGGAAAAATTAAATTTAAAGATCTAAAGAATTTTGGGTTAGTCGACAAAGAAGAGGTGGAAGGTTGGTCAGTGGATCTGATATCGGGTATTTTAACTCCTGCTGGTTTTAACACTTTTTTCTTCACGGAACTAGGCTGATGTTTTTAGACGAAAATATTCTCTGGCCAAAAACTGGGTGAACAAATTGTCTTGAACATCAGCGCGGGCACACGAATCTTGAAAGAAGATGAGCGCCGTATACAATTATATTTAAATTTAGATATGTTATCCACCTTTATATCGGCTTTTGTTCTGGTTTTGATATAACCGGCCTATATAGGGAAGGCCGGTGATGATCCCAAAGATCCAGGATTTGGACCAAGGAAGGGAAGCCTTCGTAATGCCACTTACCGTAGCGTTCTCTTGTCCGCTGTGGGCTATTTTTTGTTTTTGTGATTTGATAAATTATGTAACGTAGTCGTTTTTACTTTTGCATGTTTGGAATCTATTTATTTATTTATTTTTTTTTTTTAAATTAGTTTATGGTTAATTAATTTTTCACCTTATCTATTTTTTGTAAGGCTGTCTTTCGGGTTTTCCCCCTTTAAAAGAAAATTAAGAGACCTAAAAACAAACAAGAAAATAGAGAATAAAATTAGTTAAACGTATTAAATTAAGATTATTTAGGAGGAAAAGCCAATCATAGAGAAAGATAGAGTAGAGACAGGTAGAAAAATAAGAAGGAGTGTGGAGTTTTTGCGGAATCGGAATGCAGAAATAATGAGTCCAGCAGTGACCAGATCTCAAGGCCAACAGGAAAACCATTCCATGGCCGGACTGGAGGAGGTATCGCCCGAAGGAGATTTGGATAAGCGACAGAATGTGCATTAAGCCATGGACCCATTGAAGCGGAAGTAGCAAGGGGCTACGAACAAGGAAGCAGTAGCAGAGGAGCGGTACCGAAGGGCCAGCCGGAGTTGCCGTCAAAGATTCGTTCAGCAGTAAATACGGCACTGTTGCAGGCGTAACAGACGTATGAATCAGGGAGGTACTGCAAGTTCAATGCATTTAAGGAATAAATGCAGGCCGACATGATGCTGTTTATGAAGGACATAAGCGATTGTATGTCGTCTTGGAGGAAGGACTTCAAGAGCCAGTGGAAGAGGCAACAGTAGCAGCACCCGGCAGAGTCTCATCCGATGAAGCCTCCCGAATGGCAGTGCCAACAGCCACCTCCGTGTCAACCGACGGCAGAGGGTTCAGGCCGACGATGGCAGGGGCCATCATCCGCACCACCAACCGGACAAAATGCGGTGAGACAGGTGGTCCCGTTGCCGGGAGACTATTCAAAGCCACCACCAAGTATCTACGGCAAGCAGGATCCGTCGGGGCCGCCGGAACGAGCCGCATCCAGGAACGGCTGGGAAGCACGGGGTTAACAACACCCCGGGAAAGCGTTGTCACTGGAGATGGAGCCAGACCCGCTGCAAGGAGTCAAGCCAAGTCGGTGGGACAGAGTCGGGGGTCAAGCCAGGCCCGAATGGAAGGGGGACATCTCCGCAAATGGGGCTTGTTGTTTGATGGCAGTCCCATCCATCGGTAGGGTATGCAAGCACCATTCATATGCAGAACAACAAAAACTTAAAAGCAATCGGCGTTTTAAGTGATGTCGACTGAAATATACCCTGCTCCGTTCTCAATATATTGTTTTTAATGATTCATAAAAATATGTACATATATACAAAACATTTTACTGCTAACACCTAATCTCATTCCTAAAAAAATTTAAAATGTATGCTGAAATAATAAAAATTTTATAAAACAAATAATATTATTTCTTTCCTCATTTCACCAAATAACGAAAACCCGAATTTTGTTAGGGTAGACAGCCTGAACAGAAAAATCAAAATTTTGTGCACTGGCTTCGAAACGAAATCGCGCGCACACATGCCCCCGTATACATATGTGAATGTGTGACACGCATACATACAAAGAACAATCTAAGCGCAGACCAACCTTCTTCGTCGCGCTCCTTTCAGCAACTCAGAAACAGAAAGCATTCAATGAGAATATGAGCGTAAGATGAATGAACGGTGAGCGTAAGAAAGAGAGTAAGATTTCGCTCTGGGGCCTGCTGGGGCCTGTCGCAAGAAAGTTTTGCGTTCATTTTCGTTGTATGAAATGGGTTGTCTATATGCTGTATGGTTAGTGGTCAAACTCACCACATCCCGATCCTGCTTTGCCCCTCTTTGAAGCAGAAACTCTATCTGGGCGTAGATTTTTGGAGGAAGTTCCACATCGCGCCCGAGAACGTGGAAACCGAATTTTACAGCAAAGGGGAACCAGTAGAGCCTCACATCCTAACTAACGAGCAACAGGAACGTCTGGATAAGCTAAAAGAAGGCTTCTTGACATATGAGCATCAAGGATTAGGACTCACCGAGCTGAGTGAGAGTCCGTGGAATAACCGGACGACGTTGGTGCAAAAAGCCGGCAGGAACAGGCACAGCCTGTTGGACCCACGGAAGCTAAATGCATTGACGGTGGAGGATACCTATCTGTTGCAGAATACAGATTCCATCCTCAGCCGAGTTGATGGAACTATTTTTATCAGCAGCATCGACCTCAATCATGCGTTTTGGCAAGTGGAACTGGATGAAAAGAGTCGTCCGTATACGGCTTTCACTATGCCTGGTAGGCCGCTGTATCAGTTCCGGAGGATGCCTTGTGGGTTATGCAATGCGGCGCAAAGACATAGTGTTCGTGTACCTGGATGACCTGTTAATGATCTCGAAGACCATTTCATTCCATTTCTGGTTTCGGCTTTCGCAATGCCTCTGCCTGCTATTGCTGTTCATTACATACAGACGGCACTTGGCATGTAGATAGATGGCGAACGGCTTTCATGGGGTAGCTGGGGGGTAGCCCCCACAGCCCGCTGCACCTTCTACACACACACAATATACTGGGAGCAACAATAACATCGGAGCATTGCACACTACACACACGCTTTTCTGGCTCGACTCGGCCTGGTAATCGCTTCTGCTCGCCTGCTGGATGCTTATGTTTATTTGTATATATCGAGCAACACAAACGCACGCAGCCCATATGCAAAGCTATACGATACTACCCAGTACGCCAAACGGCAAACGATACGATTCCATGGCTGGTGCCCCCCGCCGGAGACCATCCGCAGCCATCAGTGTTCGGCCAGCAGACGAGCACGTGTCTGGATTTCTGCACTTTGAAAACAAAACTTTTAATCTTTTCTAATTAGAATTTTAGCTTTCAAATAGTTGAATTTTTAAATTTGGTATTGTTTTTGGTCAAACATAAACTTTTGAAATCACCAAACTTTTTCTCCAAGTGCCTTTATATTAATGGCTACATACAAAGCTTAAGCCGACATCTATACCAGTATGTTAGTAAACAACTAAGCATGTACGTAAGTTTATTGTCAGAACCAGTTAAACAAACGTTTAGCTGTTCTTAGACAGGCTAAGATTCTCCAGGCTCGAAAATATAGAAAAAGATACTGTAAAGACATTTTAACATAATTCTTATCAAAAAGCTAAATTATAGTTCACAAATGATTAAATATTTTTAAGAAAGTATTAAAAAAAAAAAAAAGAACTTTAAGGAGCATTGTGAGTTGCTAGCGGAAGTGGGAAGATGCTTACGGGGGGCAAATTTGACCATCGGGTTGCAGAAGTCAAAGTTCTGCTTTAAATACTTGCGGTATTTAGGGTATGTTCTAGGAGATGGCGCTCTGAAAACAGATCCACGGAAAATCGCAGCCATTAAAGAAATTGAAGCCCCAAAAATCTTCCGACAGTTGCGCAGTTTCCTTGGCACCTAGAATTAGTACAGAAGGTTCATACAAAATTTTTCCGAGATAAGCGCTCCTTTAACCGATTGCCTGATAAGAGGAAAAGGGCTACAGTAGACACCCAAAACGGAGGTAGCGTTCCAGAGGCTGATGCAAGAGACTGAGCTGTGCGCCGGTTTTAATCCACCCGGTCTTCCGGAAACACTTCTGGATTCAGTGTGATGCCAGTCATGTAGGTATCGGCGTGGTGTTGTTCCAGAAGGACGACCATAAAGCGGAACGGCCGATCGCTTTCTTTTCGGCAAAGCTGAGAGGCGCACAGCTGAATTACAGTGTAACCGAGAAGGAGTGTCTGGCTGCAGTCAAAGCTGTTGAAAGGTTCCATCCATACATAGAGATGATGCCGTTCACCATATTGACGGATCACGCGAGACTTAAGTGGCTGATGTCTTTTAAAAATCTGGAAGGGAGACTGGCCAGATGGTTTCTAGCGCTACAGCCTTACCAATTTAACATTGAGCATCGAAAAGGAAAGGACAATGTGGTGGCTGATACTCTCTCACGCCCCAACGATGTAGAAGAGCTGAGCCTGTTAAACATGGAGACGACGGAATTCGCAAGTGAGGAGTACCTGGAAAGAATGAAACTAGTTAAAGAGCAAAGAGATCGATTCCCAGACTTACGGGTGGAAGAAGGCTTACTCTTTAAGAAGACTCGTTTTTGCCGGGAGGACAGCGAGGAGTTCGACTTTAAATTGTGGATCCCCGAAGAACTAACAAGTACATTAGAGCAGCAAGCGCATGGAGGGGAGATAGCACTTCATGGAGGAATCCGGTAGACATTAGCGAGGCTTCAGCGAATGTACTATTGGCTGAACATGGCGGTACAGCTGAACGAATGGGTTACTTCCTGCATCGCTGTAAAGAAAATAAGCACACCACGCACACTACAAGACCTCCGATGGGAAAAGAAGTGGAAACAGACAGACCGTTGCAGAAGTTGTATTTGGATTTCCTCGGAAAATACCCCCGATCCAGGCGCGGCAACACCATGCTGTTTATAGTGATAGACCACATCACAAAGTTTGTCTGGCTTAAAGCTATGACAAAAGCAACGTCGGTGGCGGTGACTGGATTAAGTAAAAAACATATTTTCACGCTATTTGGAGTTCCTGAAATTATACATACAGTCAATGGCGGGCAATTTGTCTCTAAAGAATTGGAGGATATGATGCGGCTTTACGGGATATCACACATGAAAACGGGCAGATACTCACCGCAAGCAAATGCTTCCGAGCGCGTCAATCAGTCGGTACTCGCTGCCGTTAGAGTGAATATTGGCGAGGATTATGCCCGATGGGATGAGCAATTACCGGAGGTACAGGCGGCACTGAGGACAGCATCACATTGCTCGACAGGGGTGTTCCCGTATTTCGCAATGTTCGGGCAGCATATGTTTTTGAACGGTGGAGATTACCAGCTGGCCCGAAAGCTTAAGGCGTTGAACGAGTCGGAGATTCAGCAGCTTCGAAGGTAGGAGAGACAAAAATTCCAGCGCTCCGGGATACAGGAACGAATTCACCAGGCATATGAAGAGGCACAACTTAAAATCCAGGGAAGTGAAGTACTAACTGGGGCAAGAAGTGTATAAGAGGAGTTTCGTACTCAGCAACCTCCTCAAGAACATCAACGCCAAGTTCTGCAAAAAATATGTGAAGTGTGAAGTGTAGGGTATTCAAAGTTCTTGGCAACTCACTTAATGCACTGGAGAACCTACAAGGGCAGCCAATAGGCGTCTTTCATGCCAAAGACTTGAAGCAATGAGAGCCCGGCTAGCTCCTGAATCAACAGGTATCTCAGGGTTTGGTCTAAGCATCAAAGCAGTCGACACTTTTTCTTCCACTCCTGTTATCCTCGCAAGCTCAGGAAACTGTAGTGTGCTGTTAGGTGTCGATAGTGTCTGCAAACGATAGCTAGAGAAGGCATGGTGGTAATAGAGATGGCACAATTGGGCGAATTGATTGGACCCGAGAAAGAAGAAGCCAGGACGAACCGGCGGGATCCAACCGTTGTGACTGCAAGGAAAGCAGGGATCTAGGAGAAAATAAAAAGGAAAATGAATGGCAACAGGAGAAGGAAACGTGGGAAAAATTCAATTTAAATTTCTAAAGAATTTTCTACGGAGCTCTGATGTAAGTACGAGAAAAAAAATGAAATCGAAGCCAAGATCATAACGATTCTTAAATCATAATTGTAGTTCTTCAGTACATTTCGAATAAATAAGATTTGGAGCTCATTTTCCAACTGGAGCCACCCGAAGGCGAAAATTTCACGGAAGAAAATTGTTCACCCTTCCTGAGTGGCCCCAGGTTTTTTTTTTTGAAAATTTGAATTTTAAAAGTACCTGAAACCCTGTCTGTTGTTTAATATATTTATTTATTTAAATTATATATTTGTTTTTTTATTTTATTTTTTTTTTTTTTTTATTTATTTTTTTTTTTGTATTAATCCATTATCTGTATTCGTCCCAAGGTGCCCTGGTTAGGTGTTAGGTTAATCTATGTTTAAGAGTGAGATCAACTAAAAACATAAATGAAAAAAAATGAAACAATAAATATTAAATTATATTATCAATTAAAATGAATGAGAACATACAACAATCTTCTATTTCGCATATTTCGAGATCTACTTGTATTACGGCTCAAATCACCCCCTCAAATCACCAAATTTTTTGGCATTGCTCACTATACAAAACACTAATAAATAGAATTAATGTATTAACTAAATGATGAAGGATTTTTGCCCCAGTTTAAATTGAGTTAAAATGCTATGGTAGCGTGAGTTTGTCAGTGTGATGAGGTAGTAACTCACATTATGTGCGATTTTTGGTATGTCGAACAGGATTTAAGAGGATGAAAAATAGATTTTGGCGGATTCTCAGACCTACTCAATACGCTCACAAAATTTTGTGAGAATCGGCTTAGCCGCTTCGGAGGAGTATGGTAACAAAAACTGTGACACGAAAATTGTATATATATAGAAGTCCAAAAGCGTAAATAAATTAAATGTGCCAATTAAAACCTTATTTTTAATATTTACGTTTCAAACTTTGTAAATATATATCTTCATGTAGAACACGCCAACGACTTTTTGTTCGAAAAAATAGATAGCTTTTCTTGTTCTCGATCAAAATTCAGTGACTCAAGTAATATATTTAAATATATCTCGCAAATGAATGATTATATATATTTACATTTCTTTTTAATGCAGCTTTTTAAAATAAAGTTTTTGGTAAAATTTGTTCCCTACTTTTAATAACTGTAAAAAAAATATTTGGCTGTGATACTGAGCTGGGCCATTCTTTAAATTTTTGTTATTAAACTCTATCTTAATTACTGTATTGTAGAATGGCTTCCTTCGGGCCTCTTTCATTTTTAAAATAGCTACAAGGATTCCAACAATAAATAAACGAATCTTCGGTTGGGTCCGAAGAGTTAGTGATATGACGCCGTAAATGCCTAGCTAAAGCTACAGAACGGGTAGCAAGGTGCGGATAGAGGAAGCCCTTCCTGTAAGGTCAACTCTAAATAAAGAGAAGAGCCAATAGTAGGACTCTCCTCGAGGATCCCTTCTCATAAATAAACAGACTCATACAGCTATGTATCCTCACTAGGGATGTCGCATTTTTTTTAAATACCGTATCGATGATATTTTCAGATTTAAGCCTAAGACTGAGATCGAAAAACATGTTTGACGAGTAAAAACGTTTAGAGTTTTCAGTAAAAAAGGGATACTTTCAAGTTGTGCCTTACGGAGCTTCCCAAAATTTATTTGAATTTGAATTCAAGCATTGCATATTGGGTCAGCCAGATGATTTTTCGACGAAAATTTAAATTTTTCATAGACAGTAAGCCTATTTCAAAGCCGTCAGCCAACGGGTACAACAGGGGGACCTACGCGCAAGCAATTGCGTGCCGTAACTGTGTACACCGCTGGTAGTGCGACTATACTCTTCACTCTCCAGTTTTAACCAGGCTTATTGTGACAAGCGGGCTATGTCATGATGGACGAACCCCTCCCCGCCTACTCGTGGGACAAAAACATGAATTCTTTAACTAACAAAAACCAAAGTGGAAAGCGGAACTCCCTAAAAAAGACCGGAAATGGGGTCAATGGCCCGTCAAACTCCAATGCCCTCAAAAGCCAAGGAGTTTCTGAGATGGAGAAGTCCCCCACAGAGGGACAACATCTGGAGGCGGGACGCGCCGGTGCGGTGGAGGTTGCAAAGGCAGCCTCCTCCAAAGCGGGGCTAGCTATGGAACCACCGAACGGTGTGGAGAGGAAGACCCCAGGGTCAACCTCTAAACAAACCGGCGGTGCCCCTAAGGCGAACCCTGGTCCGGAAGCGTCTCACTCGAAGCAGCGTAGAGGATCCTACAAGGATAGAAGATCGGTGGACGCGCGATCGGTGGAGACTTACAAGCGGATGGTTGCATCGCTTGGAGAGGTCTACCCTGGAGCTAAGCTGGTGGCGGTTGACTGGGACGAGATCCCCAGCGAACCGAGGGCGCGAGTGTGGCTCACAGTGTGGCCGACCGAAGAGGGGCACCCGGAGGGAATGTTGGATGAGGAGGAGGACATCCTAGAAGGGTACACCTCGGAGGAAAGCGACTTGGCAAGGGCGCTTGGTGGTGTCGGAATAGAGGAGGACTCTCTGCTGGGCTCCGAGGCAGAGATACCTGTGGTGGAGGTTTGTAAGGATGTCCCTGACGATCTTACAAATAAACCTCCACCACAGTAAAGCAGCGTCAGCTGCCCTCCTTCTCCACCTCGCCGAGAGTGGAGCAGATGTGGCCCTCATCCAGGAACCCTGGATCCTAGGAGACAGGATTCTTGGGCTGGGGGCGTCGGAGTTCAGGCTCTGCAAAGCCAACACTACAGGTAAAAGGCGAGCCTGCATCCTCGCAAAAAAGAACCTTAACCTCTTTTTGCTACCCAATTTCAGCAATGAAGACCACGTAGCCGCAGCCGTAGAGAGCCCAAATGGCCCTCTAAGGATATGTTCGGCGTATATGGGACACGACCAGGAGACCCTTCCCTCGCACCCGCTTATCAAACAGCTGGTGGAAGACAGCAGGAAGCACAAGATCGACCTGATCATAGGTTGCGATGCTAACGCCCATCATCATCAGTGGGGCAGCACTGACACAAACGAGAGGGGTGAGTCAATTTTCGATTTTATCCTAGGCTCCAATCTTTTGGTGGGAAACAGGGGTACAGAACCCACTTTCATAGTCAAGAACAGAAGAGAAGTACTTGACGTCACTCTTTACTCTGAATCCCTAGCAGACAGGATTGTTAAATGGGGAGTCCTAGAGAAACACTCATTCTCAGACCACCGATACATAGAATTAGTGGTCAACTTCGAGAACTTTAATCGACTAACGGTACGCAACCCGAGAAAAGCGAACTGGGAGTTATATAGAAAGAAGCTAGATAGTTCCTTGGGAAATCCTCCAACAGGGAATGTTGATAGTAGGGTAGCCCTGGATACCATGGTGGACACGCTCACGGCAGCGTGCGCCAGGGCATTCAATAAAGCTTGTCCCAAAATCAGATCGGGCAAAAGCAAGTCAAAGAAACCACCATGGTGGTCGCAAACACTTGCGCTCTTTAAAACTAAGGCCCGCAAGGCCTTCAATTTTGCCAGCAAAACAAACTCGGAGACAGCCTGGGAGTCGTATAAAGCGGACCTTAGGCGATATAACAAAGAACTTCCCAAGGCAAAAAGGAATGCCTGGGCCGAGTTCTGCACGAACATTCAGGAAACATCAGAGGCCTCTCGACTCAGGAAGGTCCTTGCAACTACTGCACCAAATGTAGGATACATTAAAACCTCAGAGGGCAACTGGACATCGTCCAGCAAAGAAACCCTAGAGGCTCTCATAGAGACACATTTCCCGGGATGCTCTCGAGAAGACACAACCCTGGAAATGCAGACACAGGGGAATAGCCCCCCCACCACTAACCCACTTGAATACCTATTGAATGATAGATATCTCAGCTGGGCAATAAATAGCTTCAAGCCCTTCAAATCCCCGGGCCCAGATGGCATTGTCCCGGCTCAATTAATTAAAGCCGGTCCCAACCTGAGATCTTGGGTCAAGATAGCTTTCTCAGCAATTTTCAGGATAGGCATCGTACCCGCAATGTGGTTGCGGACGAAAGTCGTATTTATATCCAAGGCGGGAAAACCATCACACTGCACCCCTAAGGACTTCAGACCGATAAGCCTGTCGTCCTTCCCTCTCAAGACAATGGAGAGACTAATCAGCCTCCAGATGATATCTCGGGATCACAGCATGCGTATAGGAAGGGCCGATCCACGGAAACGGCACTCCACGAAATCACTACTTTTGTCGAGAAGGCACTTAGTGATAAGGAATACGCACTCATTGCTTTTCTAGACATAGAAGGTGCGTTCAACAACATCCTACCAAGCTCGATAACCAATGCTCTGACAGGACTAGGAATAGATGATCAATCCGTACGCCTTATAAAGCAGATCCTGGTAAACAGGACTGTTGAGGCGTCACTAGGAGGAGAATCTATTCATAGATACGTCAGAAGAGGCACCCCGCAAGGAGGCGTACTCTCACCCCTACTCTGGAACGTGGCGGTTAATAGCCTACTGCGATCCCTAGAAGGGGGTGGTTGCAAAGTTATCGCTTACGCGGATGATGTCGCAATTGCCTTCTCAGGAAAATTTCCCCAGACTCTATGTGACCGCATGACAAACTTAGGGTCCTCTCAACGTGGGCAGCTAGAAATGGACTAGGTGTGAACCCATCCAAAACAGAGCTCGTTCTCTTCACCAGGAAGTACAAAATACCAAACTTAAGGCTTCCAAAACTATTAGGAGAAACACTATCTATTAGCGATAGCGCCAAGTACCAAGTTCAAGGTACGACTACATCGCGCTCTATACTTGCAGAAAAGCCATTGGCCTTAAATGGGGAATGTCACCAAAAATAATAAGATGGCTTTATACAGGGGTCATAAGACCCATCCTCTTCTACGGGGTGGTGGTATGGTGGCCTGCTCTCACCAACTCCACAATCAGGGAGAAGCTCAGGAAAACGCAAAGGATGGCGGAGGTCTGTATCACGGGCAGCCTACGTACCACTCCGACGGACGCACTAGACTTCATACTCGACCTATTACCGGTAGAGATAGTGGGAGTCAAGATGGCCACGCTATCGGCAATCAGGCTACGAGAGACGGGCGCATGGAAAAGGACTGACTACGGACATACCAAGTTAGATCTGCACCATTGCACGCCAACGGGGTCTACAGACTACAGAATCCCACCTTAAAATACAAGGTCTACATTCCAACAAGGGAGGAATGGGACACACAAATCCCGGGACCAGCCAGTTCCCTCCATATCTACACAGACGGTTCAAAATTGAATGGCCATGTGGGAGGCGGTTTCCATTGCGAACAGCTGTGTTTAAATGAGTCCTTCAGACTCCCCGACCACTGTAGTGTTTTCCAAGCAGAAGTAATAGCTATCGGAGAAGCACTCAGATCCCCAGCACTTATTGGAAATCAGGACACAATCTGTATCTTTTCAGACAGTCAAGCGGCACTCAAAGCCCTTGACGGTCTTTCATCCAACTCCAGGACAGTGAATGACTGTCGCAGATCTCTTAACGTGATGGCAGAGCAGCATGACATACACCTCATATGGGTGCCCGGGCATAGGGACCACGAGGGTAATTGCGCCGCCGACGAACTAGCCAGAGCAGGTACTACCAATCCTCTCCTACCGGAGAAGGAACCAGTAGGTATCCCCTTAGCTACGTGTAGGCTAAAATGCAGGGATCACTTTGACCGCGCATCACTGTGGAAATGGAGAAACCTCCAAAACTGCAGGAACTCCTGCATGATATGGCCAACCTGATCTAGGAAGAGGTCAATGATGCTTATCGCCCTGAATAGGCAGGACTGTAGTCTGGCGATCAAGGCCATTACGGGACATTGGTTAATAGGAGCACACGCGGCTAGACTAGCGGTGCCACATTATGACTACTGCAGGAGCTGTGGAGACGAAGAAGAGGAAGAGACAGTCGCACACCTCCTGTGTCAATGCCCTGCGCTGGGGCGCATCCGACTCAAATTCTTGGGCGCAGCAATACTTACAGACCTTACAGATCTCGCGGAGGTCACTCCACACAGACTCGTAGCCTTCATCCGTAAATCTGGATGGGACCGCGAGCCGTTTCAGGAAGGATAGAGAACCCTTGGGCACATAAGTAGTGGGAAGGGAGAGGTCCTTTTGTAGGATCCTTGCCTGTGAGGTATCACAAGGAGCCCCAGCGGCTCAAGTGGATGGGGGTCAGAACCGGCCCCTCATCGCCGCCTCAACCTAAACTAACCTAAGCCTATTTCAATAATAACAAGAAAGGAAAGCTAATTTCTGGCGGAAGTTGATATACCCTTGCAGTTATAACTGGATATATATCGCCAAAATCGGAACTATGCCAATCATTATAAGAATATCATAAAATAACTGTCGGGTCAAGCAGCAGCACGGCGTTTAATGTTTATGTTTAAATAATGTTTATGTAATGTTTAGTGTAATAATTTAGTTACAGTTTATTTATTAAGCTAAAGTATGGATATATCGCCTTAGTTGGTCGCAAGCCGACTCTTTCTCGGCCGCTCGACTTTAACGGGCCTATTTTAAGAGAGCTTTAGCTTCGCAATCACTATGTCGGGCCGCCCTCTCCACTATCGAGAGCTTTAGCTTCGCGTATGTCTAGTCGAGCCGCACTCTCTGTCCATATTATTAGTCACTGCTTAGCACCATAAACTGGATGATCACAATGGTTGATCCCAGTTTTATCTGCCTGCAGCATAAATAAAATATAACGTACTATAATTAAATTCGTCTTTCATTTCCCGGCATTGAAAACTCTCAATGACCAAAAAATAACCAATTTATTACAATAACAAAATTTAAAAAAAATATTTGGTTATATACTGCGTGCAAAGGAACGAAGGGTGTGTGCAAAGTTTCAAGTTGATAGCTTTGAAATTGAAAGACTAGTTTGCGTAGAAACAGACAGATGGACAGACCGACAGACAGACAGACGGACATGCTCATATCAACTCAGGAGGTGATCCTGATCAAAAATATATATACTTTATAGAGTCGGAGATGTCTCCTTCACTGCGTTGCACACTTTTGGGCAAAATTGTAACACCCTCTGCAAGGGTATAAAAATTTAATAGTAAAGGGTGGTTAAATTTCAAGGGCCGATGTTGATTTTGAATAAAACACAAACTATTTAGGAAATTATTGTAATTTTTTTTATTATGATATATTGGTATTATTCAATTATATATGGAACAAAATATCGGCCAAATGGGCGCAGCGACCACGGCGGCACACCTCCATCCGATGGTCCAAATTTTCGATGTCCCTGAGGCATAATGGAGGTTCTATGCCGTTAATGTGCCAAATTATCTCATCCTTTAGCTCTTGAATTGTTACTGGCTTACCGATGTACACCTTTTCTTTTAAATAACCCCAAAGAAAGAAGTCCAACGGTGTCAAATCACATGATCTTGGTGGCCAATTGACATCGCCATTACGTGAGATAACACGGCCATTGAATTTGTTGCGCAAAACAGCCATTTTTTCGTTAGCTGTGTGGCAAGTGGCACCGTCATGCTCATATCGTCCACATCCGGGCCATAAAAAGTTCGTTATCATCTCACGATAGCAAACACCATTCACAGTCACTGCCTGACCGGCCTCATTTTGAAAAACTACGGCCCAATGATGTCGCCAGCCCATTAACCGAGCTGTACGAGCATGCACGTGTTCTCACATCATCTACAGATTCGGTTCGCTCAAATTTTTCCACGATTTTTGCGATAGTACGTACATTTGGACGATCAAATTGACCAAAAATAACACGAAGTGCACGATATGCATTTTGATTTGAAAGCCCATGTTAATGTGCTATGCTATTGCTGTGCTATTATATTGAAGTTGTCGAAAATTTGAGTTATAGTTTATAGTTGAATTGTATTTTGTAGTTGTAAGTTTCTAAATATACTCTAAGATAGCTTAGGGCGGAACGGGAGCGAAAGCTCATATTCGCTCTGGTGCGAATTGGGCCCGCTTCGCCGCAATAGATAAGTTAGGCTTAAGACTAGAGAAAAATACATTCGAAATTATAACGTTGATGAGGCACGACCATTTTTTTTCGTTATCGTTTTTTTCGTCTTTTTTAAATATTCAGCAGCCACCCCTTTTTTGTTATTTTCAAAAGTGTGAGATAAATCAATCTCGTTAAACATTTTGGCGCCCCCGGGTGGACTATAGTGAGAAATATTTAAAAAATAAACAAACATAAAAGTGACAGTGACACTGTGTTATTATACACAAACTAAAAGTCAAAGAGCTGCTCGCGACGCGTCCGTGAAGTGCAAAATAAAAAACAAAATTTACCGCGTCGTGAAACCGCCTCAAGAAGAAATCCAGGATTATCACCGCAGGATCATCGCCAACAGGAAACCATCTACCTCCATGCCGTGCACCTGTATTGACTGCGCAAGGAAAGTGGCAGCGGGATTAAAAGATCCCAAGGCAGAACCGCAGGTATTTGTAGGTAGAGCTAAAATTTTGAATAGTTTAGTTAAAATTATTAACAAACTGCCTGTGGCTAAAATTGACAAAAAACATAAATACATATCCACATCACAATATATGTGATGCCACATATAGCCACAATAATTTATATTAATTATATATTAATAATTATTTTTCGTTTTCGCCAGATATTAAATTAAATATCTTTTTTCGTTGGTTTCGTTTTTGAATTTAATTTATTAATTAAAAATTAAAATAAAAAATTTTTAATATAGTCAAAATATATTATTTTTACTAATTAACAAATAAATTAAAAAATTTTTATTTAAAATTAAAAAACAAAAAATTTTAAATTTTTTTTCGTTGTCTGTTTATTAAAAAATAAATAAATTAGAAGAAGAATTATGAAGAAGATTAAATGTCAGGGTAAAAAGCATTCGCCGGTTAGAGGAACGTTTGGAAGCTGGGTCAGTTCCTTTAGTGAAGACCGAGCTAGAGTGATGGCTTCAGGTTTTAAATGAGACAACATTTAAGGCAAATGAGTTGCAAGACCAGATCGAGCAATTAGATGAGGAAGATGAACTTGGAGCCGAGTTGGAAGAATTAAAGATAACAACTAAGGCAAGGGTGATGTCATTATTAAATGCCTTTACGTTAGCTGAAGAGTCCCCACCAGCAACTGCAATTTCTGCAGCCCCAACTCGAGCTCGACTTCCCAGTTTGGCATTGCCAAAATTCAGTGAAAACTACTCGGAGTTTAAAAATTTCATGAGTCTCTGTGAGACATTAGTAGACAAGGACATGAACATTCCTGTGATCGAGAAATTTAACCATTTAATTTCTTGCCTCTCTGGTGAAGCCTTAGGAACTATCAAGGCATTCCAAATCACCGAGAGTAATTATGACAAAGCCATTGCTAGTCTAAAAAGAGTTTACGATAACGAATGTCTCATCTTTGCGAACCAAATAAGCAAATTATTCAGCCTTCCGAAAGTTTCCCAGCCGTCTGCGTCGTCGTTGAGAGGTCTCATCGACTCAGTGTCATCGATCTATGGGTCACTATTATAAGTAGGAGATGAAACTAAAATTGCAAACTCAATGATCATTCACTTAGTTTTGAGTAGAGTAGATCCAGTGACCAGAGAAAAATGGGAAGAGTCACTGGATTATGAGGAATTGCCGCTGTGGTCCGATTTCGAAAAAATATTAAATCGTAGGTACCAGCACCTGTCCGCTGAAGAGACTGGCAAGCCAAAACAGTAGAAAATTGGGTGCGGGAAGCAGCACAATAGGAGTTCGTTGGCTTGCTCCGCTTCCAATAAACAAGCTTGCAGTTATTGCAACGCACAAGACCATAGTCTTGCCCAGTGTAGTCCGTTCGCTCGCCTTGCTGTAATGCAACGGTTTGAGTTTGTCAAGTCAGCCTCATTATGTTTAAATTGTCTGCGAAAAGTGTAAAAGGTTGCGAAGTGTAAATCGACAAGGTGTCAAATTTGTGCAAGATCGCACTACAAACTTCTGCACTGATTTACTGTGACCGAAAATAACTTGGCGTTACCACCACCAAATGAACATCCTCCTCCAGCGCTACATCTTGATGGCCCTTCTACGTCACATGCTTTGCATGCGTCATCCCTAGAAAGGGTTTTGTTAGCGACGTCGATCGTAAGCGTTAGAACTAAAAATGGCGAGCACATATTGGCCCGAGCATTACTTGACTCTGGGTCACAAATGAACTTCATTACTGAAGATCTTGCTCAACGCTTACAGATCCGTAGGGAGGAATCGTGTATCAACTTGCTTGGAATTGGTCAAGCTAATTCCCAGGTTAAGAAAAAGCTACACACTGTGGTGAAAACAATTAATGGTAGTGAGTTTCCGTTCGACTTTTGGATTTTGAGAACTATCTCGGGTTATCACCCTGAGAACGTGAAAGATTGGTACCTACCAAAGAACTTGCCGTTAGCAGACCCATATTTCTACAAACCTCAGCGGATAGACATGTTAATTGGAGCTGAGTCATTTTTCGAACTGTTGTCCGTTGGCCAAATAAAACAAGGGCCAAACCATCCCATCCTCCAAAAAACTCTCCTTGGATGGATAGTATCGGGAAAATATAAGGCAAATACCTCAACTCCTCAACAGCCTGTCTCTAGCCGGAATTGCCAAGAAGAATTACTCGAGTCGATAGATGGCAATTTGAAAAATTTCTGGTCGTTGGAAAAAGTACCAACTTCCAAAAAGCTTTTGTCACCTGAACAAGAGTTATGTGAGGAACATTATCAGAAAAATACAGTTGTACTGCCTTCAGGTCGATTTGAAGTCACGCTTCCATTTAAATCGGATCCAAGCGTTTTGGGAAACTCGTTGGAGGTAGCCAAACGCCGTTTCTTGTCGCTCGAGAGAAGATTATCTCGAGATCCGAATTTAAAGAGAATGTATGTGGAATTTATGGAAGAATACGAATCCTTAGGTCATATGTCCCCTACAAGCAATGATGTTCTTGCTACTCCACACTACTTCATACCCCATCAGTGTGTCTTACGGCCTCAAAGCACATCGACCAAATTACGAGTCGTGTTTGATACGTCTTGTAAGACATCAACACATAAGTGTCTTAACGATCTGTTGATGGTTGGTCCTACCATCCAGGAAGAGTTGTATTTAATTCTTCTTAGGTTCCGGCTGAACAGATTCGCTCTGATAGCCGACATAAAAAATATGTATCGCCAAGTAATGGTAAATAAAGCCGATAGGCGATAATAGTTAATAGTGTGGGGGAAAGACCCATCAGAGTCTGAAACTGTGCAAACTCAACACCGTTACATATGGCACTGCGCCAGCCCCATTCCTGGCCATAAGGTGTTTGAAGAGGTTGAGTGAATCTGTGAAAAATACATTCCCTCGAGCTGCCGAAGTTATTGGGTCCGACTTTTACGTCGACGACATGTTAACGGGTGCTGGTTGCATTGAAGAGCTAAAGACAATTAAGTCTGAAGTAACTCAGGTTCTTCAAAACGCTGGGTTTGAATTGAGCAAGTGGTTTTCAAACTCGCCTGAAGTTACTGCATCCGAGAGCACGGTTAAGCCAATAACACTTTCCGACTCAGAACTGACTAAAGCATTAGAAATCGCTTGGGTTCCTAAAGAAGATGTATTTAAATCTGAAATTGATGCTTAAGTCATGGGTCTAAGAGCGACAGCGGAACATTCTTTCGGTGACATCGAAGTTGTTTGACCCCCTTGGCCTATTAAGCCCGATACTTATAAAAGGAAAGATCCTATTGTATGAACTTTGGCTAAATAAGCTAGATTGGGATGAGTCAATTCCACTGCATTTAGAAACAGCGTGGAACAAAATGCAATTTGCCTTGTCGCAATTAGAGGACATCTCAATTCCGAGATTCGTGTTTACCGAGCCGATGTCACCGATTCAAATTCATGCCTTTTCCGACGCATCGATGAGAGCCTATGGAGCCTGCGTCTTCGTTGCAAATCTGCAGAAGGTATTAAAGTTTCAAAGTCCAAAGTAGCGCCGCTCAAGTGGTCAGATGATAACACGTGGTGGTATGTACCAACTAAACAGAACCCGGCAGATATAGTGTCCAGAGGTGGAGACGTAAAGGAGACTGTAGAAACGATCTGGTTTACAGGTCCATCGTTTTTAAAGGAACCGGAAAATAAGTGGCCGACGAGCCCCCGGTTTGATCTGTCACCAGAACTTCTACAGATGGAAGCGAAAAACAATGCGGTCGAATTAACCGCAATCGTATCTACTTAGATACGTAGATTTATTGGAAGTGATAGAAAGTTATACCTCTCACCTAAAACTGCTGCGAATGTTCGTTTATATGTTCCGCTTTATAAGGAAATCGAAGAAATTAGTAGTGAAGTCTGATATTGTTCCCTCACCTGTCGAATATAATGAAGCCTTTAAGAACATAGTCGAAATAGTCCAAGAGCACGACTATCAAGATGAAATAGAAAAGATCCGGAAAAATTGAAGTGTTAGCCCTAGTCTACAAAAGCTAAATCCCTTTCTATACGAATCATCAGAGGCTGGGCTTACCTTTTCGTTGTTGCGGGTTGGGGGGCGACTAGCTAATGCTCCTATAGCGTACGATGCCAAGTTTCCAGTATTGTTGACAAAACGCTCTCAATTTGTTCAGAGCTTCGTCCGATACTTGCACGAGTCGAATTTTCATGTGGGTCCACAAGCACTTGTGAGTCTTTTGCGACAGCGCGTATGGATCGTAAATGCGCAGGAAGTCTGCAGTCAGACAGTACGGTCATGCATACGCTGCTGTAAATGCAAGCCTCGTCTGATGACTCAAATCATGGGTGATTTACCCTTAGATAGAATTCGTGCTCTCCGCCCATTCTCCATATGTGGTGTTGATTTTTGTGGCCCTTTTGATACGACATTGAAAATTAGTGGTAGGCCACCCTATATGTCCTACATTGCCTTATTTGTTTGTTTTGCGTCCAAGGCAGTTCATTTAGAAGTAGTTTCCGACCTTTCAACTGATTCCTTTTTGTTGGCTTTTCAAAGGTTCGTTGGGCGCCGAGGATGTCCGCAGATCGTGCACTGCGACAGCGCGACGAACTTCGTCGGAGCGAGTCGCCACTTCGCAGACCTTCGTCGGAGAATCGAGGACGAGGTCGACGCGGTCACGCAATACGCATCAAAAAACGGATGCGTATTTGCGTTCATACCGCCGCGGGCTCCGCACATGGGCGGACTATGGGAGGCAGGTGTGAAGTCTGCAAAACCCCTACTCCTACGAGCGGTAGGGAACGCCAGACTGACTGCGGAGGAGCTGCAGACCGTCCTCGTTGGAGTCGAGACCGTCCTGAACTCACGACCCCGGGGAGCTCTGAGTTAGGACCCAAGCGACGGCGGGGCGCTTACTCCCGGGTCCACAAGCTGGCGCGGCTGCCAGTTGGTTGAACCTGATGGAGGCCTAAAACGGGGCCGGTGTTAATTGATTTGTTATTATATTGAAGTTGTCGAAAATTTGAATTATAGTTTATAGTTTAATTGTATTTTGTAGTTGTTAGTTTCTAAATATACTCTAAGATAGCTTAGGGCGGAACGGGAGCGAAAGCTCATATTCGCTCTGGTGCGAATTCGGCCCGCTTCGCCGCAATAGATAAGTTAGGCTTAAGACTAGAGAAAAATACATTCGAAATTATAACGTTGATGAGGCACGACCTTTTTTTTTCGTTATCGTTTTTTTCGTATTTTTTAAATATTCAGCAGCCACCCCTTTTTTGTTATTTTTAAAAGTGTGAGATAAATCAATCTCGTTAAACATTTTGGCGCCCCCGGGTGGACTATAGTGAGAAATATTTAAAAAATAAACAAACATAAAAGTGACAGTGACACTGTGTTATTATACACAAACTAAAAGTCAAAGAGCTGCTCGCGACGCGTCCGTGAAGTGCAAAATAAAAAACAAAATTTACCGCGTCGTGAAACCGCCTCAAGAAGAAATCCAGGATTATCACCGCAGGATCATCGCCAACAGGAAACCATCTACCTCCATGCCGTGCACCTGTATTGACTGCGCAAGGAAAGTGGCAGCGGGATTAAAAGATCCCAAGGCAGAACCGCAGGTATTTGTAGATAGAGCTAAAATTTTGAATAGTTTAGTTAAAATTATTAACAAACTGTGGCTAAAATTGACAAAAAACATAAATACATATCCACATCACAATATATGTGATGCCACATATAGCCACAATAATTTATATTAATTATATATTAATAATTATTTTTCGTTTTCGCCAGATATTAAATTAAATATCTTTTTTCGTTGGTTTCGTTTTTGAATTTAATTTATTAATTAAAAATTAAAATAAAAAATTTTTAATATAGTCAAAATATATTATTTTTACTAATTAACAAATAAATTAAAAAATTTTTATTTAAAATTAAAAAAACAAAAAATTTTAAATTTTTTTTCGTTGTCTGTTTATTAAAAAAAAAATAAATTAGAAGAAGAATTATGAAGAAGATTAAATGTCAGGGTAAAAAGCATTCGCCGGTTAGAGGAACGTTTGGAAGCTGGGTCAGTTCCTTTAGTGAAAACCGAGCTAGAGTGATGGCTTCAGGTTTTAAATGAGACAACATTTAAGGCAAATGAGTTGCAAGACCAGATCGAGCAATTAGATGAGGAAGATGAACTTGGAGCCGAGTTGGAAGAATTAAAGATAACAACTAAGGCAAGGGTGATGTCATTATTAAATGCCTTTACGTTAGCTGAAGAGTCCCCACCAGCAACTGCAATTTCTGCAGCCCCAACTCGAGCTCGACTTCCCAGTTTGGCATTGCCAAAATTCAATGAAAACTATTCGGAGTTTAAAAATTTCATGAGTCTCTTTGAGACATTAGTAGACAAGGACATGAACATTCCTGTGATAGAGAAATTTAACCATTTAATTTCTTGCCTCTCTGGTGAAGCCTTAGGAACTATCAAGGCATTCCAAGTCACCGAGAGTAATTATGACAAAGCCATTGCTAGTCTAAAAAGAGTTTACGATAACGAATGTCTCATCTTTGCGAACCAAATAAGCAAATTATTCAGCCTTCCGAAAGTTTCCCAGCCGTCTGCGTCGTCGTTGAGAGGTCTCATCGACTCAGTGCCATCGATCTATGGGTCACTATTATCACTAACCATACAGCATATAGACAACCCATTTCATACAACGAAAATGGACGCGAAAATTTCTTGCGACAGGCCCCAGCAGGCCCCAGAGCGGATTTCTTACGCTCTCTTACGCTCATCGTTCGTTCATCTTACGCTCATTCTCTCATTAAATTTTTTCTGTTTCTCAGTCTCTAAACGGAGCGCGATGAAGAAGGTTGGCCTGCGCTTCGATCAACCGAATGTATGTATGCGTGTCACACATTCACTTACATGGGTGTATGTGTGCGTGCGATTTCGTTTCGAAGCCAGCGCACAAAATTTTGATTTTTCTTACTTTTCAGGCTTGCTACCCTAACCAAATTCGGGTATTCGTTATTTGATGAAATGACGAAAGAAATTATATTATTTTTTATATTATATTTTTTATTATTTCAGCATACATTTTTAATTTATTTAGGAATAAGATTAAGTGTTAGTAGTTAAATGTTTTCTGTATATATATTTTTACGAATCATTAAAAATCAATATACTGAGAAAGTGTCAGAGTATATTTCAGTCGGAGTCACTTAAAACGCCGATTGCTTTTAAGTTTTTGTTGTTCTGCAAGAGGCTTGTGCATGCCTACTCTAACGATGGAATGATTTTTAGGGGAGGGTGAAGACACGAAAACAGCTGATGGACTTGTTTACCTTTTTTGTTTACAATTTTTCAGGCACTTGTTATTATTTTGGGTTATTGTGAGATTTTATTAAATTATTGTCGTTAATTTAATAATTTCCCTATATATTTTGGAACTTTAAAAAGTCGCCGCTCGAAAGTCTTCATTGAAGACTCCATCGCAATCGCAATGGCCTCCTCGTGGTGTTCCCTGGATACCGACATAAATACATATATATATATATATACATATATAAGTACGTAAATATTTATATATTTATATATTTATATATATGTATATATATCTGTAACAAATTCGAGCGGCGACTTTTTAAAGTTCCAAAATATATAGGGAAATTATTAAATTAACGACAATAATTTAATAAAATCTCACAATAACCCAAAATAATAACAAGTGCCTGAAAAATTGTAAACAAAAAAGGTAAACAAGTCCATCAGCTGTTTTCGTGTCTTCACCCTCCCCTAAAAATCATTCCATCGTTAGAGTAGGCATGCACAAGCCTCTTGCAGAACAACAAAAACTTAAAAGCAATCGGCGTTTTAAGTGACTCCGACTGAAATATACTCTGACACTTTCTCAGTATATTGATTTTTAATGATTCGTAAAAATATATATACAGAAAACATTTAACTACTAACACTTAATCTTATTCCTAAATAAATTAAAAATGTATGCTGAAATAATAAAAAATATAATATAAAAAATAATATAATTTCTTTCGTCATTTCATCAAATAACGAATACCCGAATTTGGTTAGGGTAGCAAGCCTGAAAAGTAAGAAAAATCAAAATTTTGTGCGCTGGCTTCGAAACGAAATCGCACGCACACATACACCCATGTAAGTGAATGTGTGACACGCATACATACATTCGGTTGATCGAAGCGCAGGCCAACCTTCTTCATCGCGCTCCGTTTAGAGACTGAGAAACAGAAAAAATTTAATGAGAGAATGAGCGTAAGATGAACGAACGATGAGCGTAAGAGAGCGTAAGAAATCCGCTCTGGGGCCTGCTGGGGCCTGTCGCAAGAAATTTTCGCGTCCATTTTCGTTGTATGAAATGGGTTGTCTATATGCTGTATGGTTAGTGCTATTATCAATAGGAGATGAAACTAAAATTGCAAACTCAATGATCATTCACTTAGTTTTGAGTAGAGTAGATCCAGTGACCAGAGAAAAATGGGAAGAGTCACTGGATTATGAGGAATTGCCGCTGTGGTCCGATTTCGAAAAAATATTAAATCGTAGGTACCAGCACCTGTCCGCTGAAGAGACTGGCAAGCCAAAACAGGAGAAAATTGGGTGCGGGAAGCAGCACAATAGGAGTTCGTTGGCTTGCTCCGCTTCCAATAAACAAGCTTGCAGTTATTGCAACGCACAAGACCATAGTCTTGCCATAGTCATAGTGTAGTCCGTTCGCTCGCCTTGCTGTAATGCAACGGTTTGAGTTTGTCAAGTCAGCCTCATTATGTTTAAATTGTCTGCGAAAAGTGTAAAAGGTTGCGAAGTGTAAATCGACAAGGTGTCAAATTTGTGCAAGATCGCACTACAAACTTCTGCACTGATTTACTGTGACCGAAAATAACTTGGCGTTACCACCACCAAATGAACATCCTCCTCCAGCGCTACATCTTGATGGCCCTTCTACGTCACATGCTTTGCATGCGTCATCTCTAGAAAGGGTTTTGTTAGCGACGTCGATCGTAAGCGTTAGAACTAAAAATGGCGAGCACATATTGGCCCGAGCACTACTTGACTCTGGGTCACAAATGAACTTCATTACTGAAGAACTTGCTCAACGCTCAACAGATCCGTAGATAGGAATCGTGTATCAACTTGCTTGGAATTGGTCAAGCTAATTCCCAGGTTAAGAAAAAGATACACACTGTGGTGAAAACAATTAAAGGTAGTGAGTTTCCGTTCGACTTTTGGATTTTGAGAACTATCTCGGGTTATCACCCTGAGAACGTGAAAGATTGGTACCTACCAAAGAACTTGCCGTTAGCAGACCCATATTTCTACAAACCTCAGCGGATAGACATGTTAATTGGAGCTGAGTCATTTTTCGAACTGTTGTCCGTTGGCCAAATAAAACAAGGGCCAAACCATCCCATCCTCCAAAAAACTCTCCTTGGATGGATAGTATCGGGAAAATATAAGGCAAATACCTCAACTCCTCAACAGCCTGTCTCTATCCGGAATTGCCAAGAAGAATTACTCGAGTCGATAGATGGCAATTTGAAAAATTTCTGGTCGTTGGAAAAAGTACCAACTTCCAAAAAGCTTTTGTCACCTGAACAAGAGTTATGTGAGGAACATTATCAGAAAAATACAGTTGTACTGCCTTCAGGTCGATTTGAAGTCACGCTTCCATTTAAATCGGATCCAAGCGTTTTGGGAAACTCGTTGGAGGTAGCCAAACGCCGTTTCTTGTCGCTCGAGAGAAGATTATCTCGAGATCCGAATTTAAAGAGAATGTATGTGGAATTTATGGAAGAATACGAATCCTTAGGTCATATGTCCCCTACAAGCAATGATGTTCTTGCTACTCCACACTACTTCATACCCCATCAGTGTGTCTTACGGCCTCAAAGCACATCGACCAAATTACGAGTCGTGTTTGATACGTCTTGTAAGACATCAACACATAAGTGTCTTAACGATCTGTTGATGGTTGGTCCTACCATCCAGGAAGAGTTGTATTTAATTCTTCTTAGGTTCCGGCTGAACAGATTCGCTCTGATAGCCGACATAAAAAATATGTATCGCCAAGTAATGGTAAATAAAGCACATAGGC
Organism: Drosophila bipectinata; assembly: GCF_030179905.1. NCBI lineage: Eukaryota > Metazoa > Arthropoda > Insecta > Diptera > Drosophilidae > Drosophila > Drosophila bipectinata. Next base: position 11,393,657 of record NC_091740.1, on the reverse strand, counting down.
GATAATAGTTAATAGTGTGGAGGAAAGACCCATCAGAGTCTGAAACTGTGCAAACTCAACACCGTTACATATGGCACTGCGCCAGCCCCATTCCTGACCATAAGGTGTTTGAAGAGGTTGAGTGAATCTGTGAAAAATACATTCCCTCGAGCTGCCGAAGTTATTGGGTCCGACTTTTACGTCGACGACATGTTAACGGGTGCTGGTTGCATTGAGGAGCTAAAGACAATTAAGTCTGAAGTAACTCAGGTTCTTCAAAACGCTGGGTTTGAATTGAGCAAGTGGTTTTCAAACTCGCCTGAAGTTACTGCATCCGAGAGCACGGTTAAGCCAATAACACTTTCCGACTCAGAACTGACTAAAGCATTAGAAATCGCTTGGGTTCCTAAAGAAGATGTATTTAAATCTGAAATTGATGCTTAAGTCATGGGTCAAAGAGCGACAGCGGAACATCCTTTCGGTGACATCGAAGTTGTTTGACCCCCTTGGCCTATTAAGCCCGATACTCATAAAAGGAAAGATCCTATTGTATGAACTTTGGCTAAATAAGCTAGATTGGGATGAGTCAATTCCACTGCACTTACAAACAGCGTGGAACAAAATGCAATTTGCCTTGTCGCAATTAGAAGACATCTCAATTCTGAGATTCGTGATTACCGAGCCGATGTCACCGATTCAAATTCATGCCTTTTCCGACGCATCGATGAGAGCCTATGGAGCCTGCGTCTATATTCGTTGCAAATCTGCAGAAGGTATTAAAGTTTCAAAGTCCAAAGTAGCGCCGGTCAAGAGTGGTCAGATGATAACACGTGGTGGCATGTACCAACTAAACAGAACCCGGCAGATATAGTGTCCAGAGGTGGAGACGTAAAGGAGACTGTAGAAACGATCTGGTTTACAGGTCCATCGTTTTTAAAGGAACCGGAAAATAAGTGGCCGACGAGCCCCCGGTTTGATCTGTCACCAGAACTTCTACAGATGGAAGCGAAAAACAATGCGGTCGAATTAACCGCAATCGTATCTACTTAGATACGTAGATTTATTGGAAGTGATAGAAGGTTATACCTCTCACTTAAAACTGCTGCGAATGTTCGTTTATATGTTCCGCTTTATAAGGAAATCGAAGAAATTAGTAGTGAAGTCTGATATTGTTCCCTCACCTGTCGAATATAATGAAGCCTTTAAGAACATAGTCGAAATAGTCCAAGAGCACGACTGTCAAGATGAAATAGAAAAGATCCGGAAAAATTGAAGTGTTAGCCCTAGTCTACAAAAGCTAAATCCCTTTCTATACGGATCATCAGATGCTGGGCTTACCTTTTCGTTGTTGCGGGTTGGGGGGCGACTAGCTAATGCTCCTATAGCGTACGATGCCAAGTTTCCAGTATTGTTGACAAAACGCTCTCAATTTGTTCAGAGCTACGTCCAATACTTGCACGAGTCGAATTTTCATGTGGGTCCACGAGCACTTGTGAGTCTTTTGCGACAGCGCGTATGGATCGTAAATGCGCAGGAAGTCTGCAGTCAGACAGTACGGTCATGCATACGCTGCTGTAAATGCAAGCCTCGTCTGATGACTCAAATCATGGGTGATTTACCCTTAGATAGAATTCGTGCTCTCCGCCCATTCTCCATATGTGGTGTTGATTTTTGTGGCCCTATTGATACGACATTGAAAATTAGTGGTAGGCCACCCTATATGTCCTACATTGCCTTATTTGTTTGTTTTGCGTCCAAGGCAGTTCATTTAGAAGTAGTTTCCAACCTTTCAACTGATTCCTTTTTGTTGGCTTTTCAAAGGTTCGTTGGGCGCCGAGGATGTCCGCAGATCGTGCACTGCGACAGCGCGACGAACTTCGTCGGAGCGAGTCGCCACTTCGCAGACCTTCGTCGGAGAATCGAGGACGAGGTCGACGCGGTCACGCAATACGCATCAAAAAACGGATGCGTATTTGCGTTCATACCGCCGCGGGCTCCGCACATGGGCGGACTATGGGAGGCAGGTGTGAAGTCTGCAAAACCCCTACTCCTACGAGCGGTAGGGAACGCCAGACTGACTGCGGAGGAGCTGCAGACCGTCCTCGTTGGAGTCGAGACCGTCCTGAACTCACGACCCCGGGGAGCTCTGAGTTAGGACCCAAGCGACGGCGGGGCGCTTACTCCCGGGTCCACAAGCTGGCGCGGCTGCCAGTTGGTTGAACCTGATGGAGGCCTAAAACGGGGCCGGTGTTAATTGATTTGTTATTATATTGAAGTTGTCAAAAATTTATATTATAGTTTATAGTTGAATTATATTTTGTAGTTGTTAGTCTCCAAATTTACTCTAAGCTAGCTTAGGGCGGAGCGATATATTCGCCCTTGTGTGAATTCGCCCCGCTTCGCCGCAAACAGATAAGTTAGGCTTAAGATTAGAGAAAAATATAATCGAAATTATAACGTTGAAAAGGCAAGACAATTTTTTCGTTCTCGTTTTTTCGCCTTTTTTGAAATATTTGGCAGCCACCACTTTTTGTTATTTTTTAAAGTGTGAGATAAGCTAATCTCATTAAACAATAAGAACTCTTGCCGACGTAAAGGGAGGTAAAGTCTTTTGCGGATCAGGGCAGAGGTAAAGACGTCGCGTCACGCAGAGCGGACGACGAGAAGCATGAATATAAAAGTGTGCAGAATTCGCGAAAAAAACACGATACAGCTTCAGAAAATTAGGTGCAATGTGAGATTTTTCGGAAGATGGTACCATTTTGAGTATGCCGGCATAGAAGACGACAACAAAGCGCTAGCCGTCAATACGGCTCTCGATAGGGTCGATAGCACAGTGCGACAAAAAAAAAAATTGGAACTTTTATAGAGACCTAGTAGGAATTGTTTATTAGTTCGAATATAACACAAAACCGTGTTTGAAATATTTTTAACACCCTCAAAATCTTAATTTATTTGAAAAAAACAGTTTTTCGCGACTTTTTTGCTCTTTAAAATTGCTAAACGCGTTATTTTAAAGCGATTTGAAAAATTTTCGACGCTTTTCAAAAGTTAAATGTTGTAGCTTTTGAAAACAAACATAGATCTTGAATTAATTAAAACAAAAAGGATAACATTTTTACACAAGAAACTGACATTTTTGAATTTTTGTCCTGTTTTTCGGACTTTGACGCCATTTTTTCGGTTTCTTTAAAAGTTCCTCCAATTTTTTTTTGTCGCACTGTGTTATTAGAAGTATAAAAAGAAGCATTTTTCTCAATTGAAGAAAATGGAAGAAGAAACCAAAGATTATAAAGTACATAGATGGGACATCAGGGCCCAAAACGGTCAACTTTTTTCGTCGAGCTTGTTGGTGAGGGGGGAACGCTCATGCATACGATTCTATTTTTATCACTCTATACATGTATGACTCAAAAAAATTTTGTGGCTTTGTATGTATGTGGGCGGTTTTGACGAAGGCAGTATATACAAAACTGTAATGTATAAAGATTTCTCGGACAAAATGATTTTAATGCAAATAAACTCAATGTCACCAAACTCTTGTGATTTCACCTCTTCAGAAACAAGAGTGGAGTCTACCGAAATGAGGACTCCATCCCCCTTCGCTGAGGTCGATCCCTTCTAAAGGTAGTGTACTTACTTGGAAAAACTTCGGAGCTAAAGATCTCCGGTTTTAACCAAGTTTATGTAAAGGCTATAAGTATTCTGATAGGTATGTGTATTCTGATAGGTATGTGTAAATGACGATACTAGTTTTTTGGGTTAGTGGACGAAGAAGAGGTGGAAGGTTGGTCAGTGGATCTGATATCGGGTATTTTAACTCCTGCTGGTTTTAACACTTTTTTCTTCACGGAACTAGGCTGATGTTCTTGGACGAAAATATTCTCTGGCCAAAAACTGGGTGGCCACTATTTTCATCAGCAGCATCGACCTGAAACATGCGTTTTGGCAAGTGAAACTGGATGAAAAGAGTCGTCCGTATATGGCTTTCACTATACCTGGTAGGCCGCTGCATCAGTTTCGGAGGATGCCTTTTGGGTTATTCAATGCGGCGCAAAAACTGTGCAGGTTGACGGATAGAGTCATCCCACAGAGACTCAGAGACCGAGTGTTCGTATACCTGGATGACCAGTTAATGATCTCGAAAACCTTTGAGGAGCATTGTGAGTTGCTAGCAGAAGTGGGAAGATGCTTACGGACGGCGAATTTGACCATCGGGTTGCAGAAGTCAAAGTTCTGCTTTAAATACTTGCGGTATTTAGGGTATGTTCTAGGAGATGGCGCTCTGAAAACAGATCCACGGAAAATCGCAGCCATTAAAGAAAAGAAGCCCCAAAAAACGTCCGACAGTTGCGCAGTTTCCTTGGCACCGCGAATTGGTACAGAAGGTTTTATACAAAGCTATGAAGGTATCGGCGCGGTGTTGTTCCAGAAGAACGACAATAAAGCAGAACGACCGATTGCTTTCTTTTCGGCAAAGCTGAGAAGCGCACAGCTGAATTACAGTGTAACCGAGAAGGAGTGTCTGGCTGCAGTCAAAGCTGTTGAAAGGTTCCGTCCATACATAGAGATGATGCCGTTCACCATATTGACGGATCACGCGAGACTTAAGTGGCTGATGTCGTTTAAAAATCTGGAAGGGAGACTGGCCAGATGGTTTCTAGCGCTACAGCCTTACCAATTTAACATTGAGCATCAAAAAGGAAAGGACAATGTGGTGGCTGATACTCTCTCACGCCCCAACGATGTAGAAGAGCTGAGCCTGTTAAACATGGAGACGACGGCATTCGCAAGTGAGGAGTACCTGGAAAGAATGAAACTAGTTAAAGAGCAAAGAGATCGATTCCCAGACTTACGGGTGGAAGAAGGCTTACTCTTTAAGAAGACTCGTTTTTGCCGGGAGGACAGCGAGGAGTTCGACTTTAAATTGTGGATCCCCGAAGAACTAACAAGTACATTAGAGCAGCAAGCGCATGGAGGGGAGATAGCACTTCATGGAGGAATCCGGTAGACATTAGCGAGGCTTCAGCGAATGTACTATTGGCTGAACATGGCGGTACAGCTGAACGAATGGGTTACTTCCTGCATCGCTGTAAAGAAAATAAGCACACCACGCACACTACAAGACCTCCGATGGGAAAAGAAGTGGAAACAGACAGACCGTTGCAGAAGTTGTATTTGGATTTCCTCGGAAAATACCCCCCATCCAGGCGCGGCAACACCATGCTGTTTATAGTGATAGACCACATCACAAAGTTTGTCTGGCTTAAAGCTATGACAAAAGCAACGTCGGTGGCGGTGACTGGATTAAGTAAAAAACATATTTTCACGCTATTTGGAGTTCCTGAAATTATACATACAGTCAATGGCGGGCAATTTGTCTCTAAAGAATTGGAGGATATGATGCGGCTTTACGGGATATCACACATGAAAACGGGCAGATACTCACCGCAAGCAAATGCTTCCGAGCGCGTCAATCAGTCGGTACTCGCTGCCGTTAGAGTGAATATTGGCGAGGATTATGCCCGATGGGATGAGCAATTACCGGAGGTACAGGCGGCACTGAGGACAGCATCACATTGCTCGACAGGGGTGTTCCCGTATTTCGCAATGTTCGGGCAGCATATGTTTTTGAACGGTGGAGATTACCAGCTGGCCCGAAAGCTTAAGGCGTTGAACGAGTCGGAGATTCAGCAGCTTCGAAGGTAGGAGAGACAAAAATTCCAGCGCTCCGGGATACAGGAACGAATTCACCAGGCATATGAAGAGGCACAACTTAAAATCCAGGGAAGTGAAGTACTAACTGGGGCAAGAAGTGTATAAGAGGAGTTTCGTACTCAGCAACCTCCTCAAGAACATCAACGCCAAGTTCTGCAAAAAATATGTGAAGTGTGAAGTGTAGGGTATTCAAAGTTCTTGGCAACTCACTTAATGCACTGGAGAACCTACAAGGGCAGCCAATAGGCGTCTTTCATGCCAAAGACTTGAAGCAATGAGAGCCCGGCTAGCTCCTGAATCAACAGGTATCTCAGGGTTTGGTCTAAGCATCAAAGCAGTCGACACTTTTTCTTCCACTCCTGTTATCCTCGCAAGCTCAGGAAACTGTAGTGTGCTGTTAGGTGTCGATAGTGTCTGCAAACGATAGCTAGAGAAGGCATGGTGGTAATAGAGATGGCACAATTGGGCGAATTGATTGGACCCGAGAAAGAAGAAGCCAGGACGAACCGGCGGGATCCAACCGTTGTGACTGCAAGGAAAGCAGGGAACTAGGAGAAAATAAAAAGGAAAATGAATGGCAACAGGAGAAGGAAACGTGGGAAAAATTCAGTTTAAATTTCTAAAGAATTTTCTACGGAGCTCTGATGTAAGTACGAGAAAAAAAATGAAATCGAAGCCAAGATCATAACGATTCTTAAATCATAATTGTAGTTCTTCAGTACATTTCGAATAAATAAGATTTGGAGCTCATTTTCCAACTGGAGCCACCCGAAGGCGAAAATTTCACGGAAAAAAATTGGTCACTCTTCCTGGGTGGCCCCCAGGTTTTTTTTTTGAGAATTTGAATTTTAAAAGTTCCTCAAACCCTGTCTGTTGTTTATTATATTTATTTATTTAAATTATATTTTTGTTCTTTATTTTTATACCCTTGCAGAGGGTATTATAATTTTGTCCAAAAGTGTGCAACGCAGTGAAGGAGACATCTCCGACCCTATAAAGTATATATATTCTTGATCAGGATCACCTCCTGAGTTGATATGAGCATGTCCGTCTGTCCGTCTGTCCGTCTGTCTGTCCGTTTCTACGCGAACTAGTCTCTCAGTTTTGAAGCTATCGTCTTGAAACTTTGCACACACCCTTCTTTCCTTTGCACGCAGTATATAAGTCGGAACGGCCGGGATCGGCCGACTATATCCTATAGCTGCCATATAACTGATTGATCGGAAATGGTATAACTTCGGTGTTTTTAGAGATAGAGAGTTCAAATTTCACATGAGAGCTATTGGCAAAACATTACGACATGCCAAATTTCATAAGGATCGGCCGACTATATCTTATAGCTGCCATATAACTGAACAATCGGAAATGACCCAACTTTCGTGTTTTTGAAGATAGAAAGCTGGAATTCGGTACAGATTATATTTTTGGTCAGTTAATCCGACCTAGGAAATTTCATTAGGATCGGCCAACTATATCCTATAGCTGCCATATAACTGAACGGTCGGAAATGGTATTTGGTATATACTATAACTATATCCGATGTTTGAGATATATATCTGGTTTTAACTGCAAGGGTATATAAACTTCGGCTCCGCCCGAAGTTAGCTTTCCTTTCTTGTTTTTGTATTAATCCATTATCTGTATTCGTCCCAAGGTGCCTTGGTTAGGTGTTAGGTTAATCTATGTTTTAAATTTAAGAGTGAGATCAACTGAAAACATAAAAGAAAAAAAATGAAACAATTAATATTAAATTAAATTATCAATTAAAATTGTGAGTTTAATTATCAATTAGAATTGTGAGTGAGAACATACAAAAAGGGGGGAAGTGAAAACGTGGAATTGTGCTACTCTAATATGTACATCAGTATTTTGTTGCTGGATTTGTTCTTCGGTTCTTTCGAATCTTCTATTTCGCATATTTCGAGATCTACTTGTATCACGGCTCAAATCACCCCCTCAAATCACCAAATTTTTTGGCATTGCTCACTATACAAAACACTAATAAATAGAATTAATGTATTAACTAAATGATGAAGGATTTTTGCCCCAGTTTAAATTGAGTTAAAATGCTATGGTAGCGTGAGTTTGTCAGTGTGATGAGGTAGTAACTCACATTATGTGCGATTTTTGGTATGTCGAACAGGATTTAAGAGGATGAAAAATAGATTTTGGCGGATTCTCAGACCTACTCAATACGCTCACAAAATTTTGTGAGAATCGGCTTAGCCGCTTCGGAGGAGTATGGTAACAAAAACGGTGACACGAAAATTGTATATTTATAGAAGTCCAAAAGCATTTTTAATATTTACGTTTCAAACTTTGTAACATAAATATTAAATACATGTAAATATATTGTACATGAAGATTATAGAACACGCCAACGACTTTTTGTTCGAAAAAATAGATAGCTTTTCTTGTTCTCGATCAAAATTCAGTGACTCAAGTAATATATTTTAATATATCTCGCAAATGAATGATTATATATATTTATAATGCATATTTTTAATGCAGCTTTTTAAAATAAAGTTTTTGGAAAAATTTGTTCCCTATTTTTAATAACTGTAAAAAAAATATTTGGCTGTGATACTGAGCTGGGCCATTCTTTAAATTTTTGTCATTTAACTCTACCTTAATTACTTTATTGTAGAATAGCCTCCTTCGGGCTTCTTTCATTTTTAAAATAGCTACAAGGATTCCAACAATAAATAAACAAATCTTCGGTTGGGTCCGAAAAGTTAGTGATATGACGCCGTAAATGCCTAGCTTAAAGCTACCGAACGGGTAGCAAGGTGCGGATAGAGAAAGCCATTCCTGTAAGGTCAACTCTAAATAAAGATAAGAGCCAATAGTAGGACTCTCCTCGAGGATCCCGCCTCATAAATAAACAGACTCATACAGCTATGTATCCTCACTAGGGATGTTGCATTTTTTTTAAATTCCGTATCGATGATATTTTCAGATTTATGCCTAATACTGAGATCGAAAAACATGTTTGACTTTTTACTCGTTTAGAGTTTTCAGTAAAAAAGGCAGTTCCCCCCCGGCATTCGTAGAGTAAAGACGTGTGTTCGATAATTACCTCTTTCAATCCGTTCCCGCTCGTGTGTACACCTTTCACACGAAGTCTATTTTCGACCACTGCAAAGCGGTGGCTGCTATTGTCGAGAAATCCAACAGCGATAAGCGAGACCTAAAGCGTGGTGTCTATACCCCTCGCTCTGCGCGTTGCGTAAGCGGGAGGTTGTTTATAACTTATTCTGCAGACTTTGATTGAACAATGAACATCATTTCCTTTATACGTCATAAGTATAAAGTCAAGTGATATAATGGAATAGTCATCTGCTCGCTTGCAGCCTAGCAATAGAAGCGATAAATTTGAGAAGATGAGACAAATAGCTGGTGCAGACCCTGGAGATATAAGATCCCAAATCCGCGCCCGCCATTCAGATCATTCCGCCTACCTTGCAGGTATGCCTGATCAAACAGCAATCACCAGCTCCATGGTGACAATCAGCAGTAACTCTTCTACTAGTGTTATCTGCACCATTACAAACACCAAAACAATTTTGGGCAATACCTCTACTTACACCGTGGCTGCGACTGCGGCCAGCAGCATATGCTCAACTACGTCTCCGCTGACAAATGTATCAACTCTGTTAGCGAATAAGCCAAGTAAATGTTTGTTCCAAGCTCCTGGACGAAAAGTCAGCCGAAAACGAATAGACGTGACTCAGCCCTCTTTACCTGTCTGCACTCCGCCCCCGATCCGCAAAACTAAGTTGCAGACCACAACGGCGATCAACAAGCCGACCGATTCTTCCTCTGCAAACGCATTGTGTAACAATCGATTCACAATTCTGGCTGCTGAAGCAGAACAAATGGAACAGGACCTGGAGGATGTTGACTCTATCAGTGGGGATACAATTCCACCTGGTGGTGACGATCAATCCGCAAAATCCAACAAGATACCAGCTATTTGCGTACCGAACGTATCGCTTACGTCTTATTGGAAACGGTCTTATTGGAAAAGTCTCTTGATCATAGCATTGGCTCCACTAACTACAACATTCGTACTTCCAAATTTGGTGTTTCTAGAATATATGCAGCCAACTGTGACGCTTTTAGGGTAGCTGTAAAAACATTGACATCGCTTAACTGGCAATTTTGGCACCATCAGCTAAAACAAGACAAGGCCTTCAGAGTAGTTCTCAAAGGAATCCATTCAAATGTTCCGAAATCACAGATTGAACAGGGATTTACTGACAACGGCTTTGAGGTCCTTAACATATACTGCCCCAAAAAGATAGATTGGAAGAACATAGAGGTTAACGAAAATGATAATGAAGCCACAATAAATTTTAAAACTAGGCAAAACTGGTTTTATGTCAACCTAAAGCAGGGTGCAAACGTAGCAGATTCCCTAAAAATAAAAAATCTTAGGAGATATAGAGTCACTGTCGAGCGTGCTTCCCGCAGAAAGGAATTGCCTTAATGTCAAAGATGTCAAATTTTTGGGAACTCGAAAAACTACTGTGTCCTGGACCCAGTTTGTGGTAAATTTAGTGGGCCTCACGCTACTGGTTCCTTACTCTATGTGAGCGACTCATACTTGTGCGTACACTGTGGTGGTAACCACGCCACGACAGATTCAAGCTGCCCAGTCAGAATAGAAAAAAATAAAAACAAAAGCCGAGACCTAGACTCCCGACAACCAATCATCCAGCATGCGCTACGCGTAGATTCATATCAGCTGAAGCCTTAAGGGTGCTTACTGGGGTGCTTACCACCCCAGTGGCAACAGCAGAGGTGGCTCTGCAGTTATTATAAAGGATTCCCTAAGTCACATCCCCCTGCCCTCCGTCTCTAGCAACGACAGACAGATAGCTAGCGTCCAATTACAGACTTCGGAAGGGAATGTCAGATTAGTGGCAATATATCTACCTCCATCAAAAACATGGGTTCAATCAGAATTCGAATCCTTGCTGGCCGGATTTGGAAGTAAGTTCATTGCCGGGGAAACTTACGTGCCTGTAGAAGGGGTAAGCTGTTGCAAGAAGTCATTGCGAACGGGCATTACCAAGTACTTTCCACGGGTGAACCCACTTTTTACCTATATAACCCCCTACTAACACCAACAGCGCTTGATTTTTTCATTATCAATGGATACGCTATAGACAGGCTACAAGTAAGAACAATCCATGAACTATCCTCGGATCACACTCCTATAATGGCCATACTGCACGCAACACATGAGAGAAAACCACAGCGCTCGCGACTCCTTGCCAGAGGTGCTAATTTAAACGCTTTCAAAGTCCACCTAGAACAGCTGAGCGAGGTTAGCATAGAAATCCAGGAACCTTCTGACATTGACAATGCCATCAGCCTTTTCATGCGCATGATAAACCAGGCTGCTGAGATAGCTGCACCCAGCAATCATCAACATACAGAGACATCTATACATCCCCAGCTACCACCCAGAATTGGTGCGCTCCTCAATCTAAAGCGAAGAGTAAGAAGAGAATATTCAAGAACGGGAGACGTCCGAATCCATCAGATATATAATCGGCTGGCTAACTGTCTAAGTAAGGCGCTCGCCAGAGCAAAACAAGCATCTATAGACAGATTTTTGCAAAACCTAGACACAGATGCTAGTTCTAACTACTCGCTGTGGCGTATCACAAAACGGTATAAGGCTCAGCCCACCCCAAAATCAGCCATAAGAAATCCCTCAGGTGGCTGGTGCTGTACGAGCCTAGAGAAAGCTGAAGTGTTTGCTAACAACCTTGAGCAACGCTTCAAGCCTTACTAATACTCGCCTGAAAGTATACGTCGACAAGTTGAAGAGTTCCTAGAATCTCCATTCCAAATGAGTCTGCCTGCTAACCCTGTCTCACTGACAGAAGTGAAAGAACTTGTAGGTCAACTCTCGCCAAATAAAACTCCTGGTGAAGACCTTTTGGACAATAGGACGATCCGACTTTTACCGGATCAAGCCTTGCAATTCCTGGTGACGTTGTTCAACAGCATACTAACTGTGGGATACTTTCCGAAGGTTTGGAAATCGGCAAACATACATATGATTCCAAAACCAGGAAAATCGCCAACTGACGTGGACTCATACAGGCCCATTAGTCTTTAACCATCCCTGGGAAAAATCATAGAAAAGCCTGATTCTGAAGAGGCAACTTACTCTTGAGAATGTCACCAGTGCGATCCCGGAATTCCAGTTAGGCTTTCGTCTTTAACATGGAACTCAACATGGAGCAATTGCACAGAGTTGTTAACTTTGCCTTAGAAGCTTTTGAGAAGAAGGAGTATGCAGTAGCTGCCTTCCTTGACATTCAGCAGGCTTTTGACAGAGTATGACACCCTGGGCTCCTGTATAAAGCCAAAAGTCTTCTTACGCCACAGCTATTCCAGCTCGTGAAAAGCTTCCTGGAAGAACGCACATTCCACGTATCTGCTGATGGATAAAAGTCGTCCACCAAACCGATCTCTGCTGGTGTTCCCCAAGGTAGCGTCCTCGGCTCTACTCTATACTCTATCTACGCTTCAGATATGACTACAAAAACTCCAATCACTGAAGTGAATGAGCAAGAGTGGCTCGGATGCCCTGGCTCCTCACACCACGCAATAAGCTCGCACTTGGATGTAAGGTGCAGATTTACAAGTCTATACTAGCGCCAAGTCTTTTCTACGGACTCCAGGTTTATGGTATCGCTGCAAAAACCAACCTGAACAAAATCCAAGTTTTGCAAGCGAAAATTCTTCGAAGGATCTCTGGAGCTCCGTGGTTTATGCGATCCAGAGACATCGAACGAGATCTGAACGTGCCTAAAATCGGAGACAAGCTGCAGGAACTTGCTCGGAAATACATCGTCTAACGTCTAAATGAGCACCCCAACAGCCTAGCTAAACAACTTGGTACCGCTGCTATTAGGAGCGCTGATCCAAGTAATCGAGTCAAGAGAAGACTAAAAAGACACCACCCTCAAGACCTACCAAACCGGATCTTGACTTAGCCATATCGTCACCCTGGCATAAACATAAATAAAAATAAGTTAAAATAAAAAAACCATTTAATCACTTGCCCTAAGTAACGCTTAGACTAAGTATTGTTAAAAAGTTGTAAAAAGCGATTAGATTAAACTGTCAATTTGGTAGCAGTGCGCTAATCTTAAGAATAAAATTTCAACATTCAAAACGTTAAAAAAACAAAAAAAAAAAAAAAGGGATACTTTCAAGTTGCGCCTTACGGAGCTTCCCAAAATTTATTTGAATCTGAATTCAAGCATTGCATATTGGGTCAGCCAGACGATTTTTCGACGAAAATTAAAATTTTTCATAGACAGTAAATCTATTTCAATAATAACAAGAAAGGAAAGCTTATTTCGGGCGGAAGTTGATATACCCTTGCAGTTATAACTGGATATATAGTGACATATTCACATATTCAGTTATGTACCAAAAAATAAGAATATGCAGCGTAGGCGATCCCACGCTGAATCAATGTAAAGTGACATATTCACATATTCAGTTATGTACTAAAAAATAAGAATATGCAGCGTAGGCGATCCCACGCTGAATCAATGTAAACAACTGAGCGGTACTCTTACTCCCAAACTTATGTACAATCCATATCCCAATCGCTCCCATACTTTTGTAAACAAAGGGCAGCACAAGAAAGATTTTTGTCACAAGAAATTAGTCTTAAGCTGAGTTCATTTGAATAAAGACGTGAAATTAAATTCGTTGTTCGTTAATTTATTCTTCTTAGCGTTGTCTTTAGTCAACTGACGGGACATTAGTTCGACTCATAAAATTAGTAAACAATTTTACTGGCGCAGTCGGTAGGATACAAAAAGTATCCAAAAAAAAGAACCTAAAAAAAGAACCTATAATTCAGTTCTCGATTAACAATTACGCGACCCTTCAACCCTTTCAACTTGGATTGGATACCAATTCGGTTGTCCAACAAAAAGTGGAAGTGAAATCAAAATAAGTTAAAAAAGAGAAATAAGTGTAACATATAAAAATTAAAGAAAAATTAAAAACAACAAAACTAAAACTTAAATAAGTGAAATCAAAATAAAAATAATAATAAAATATTTATAAAAATAAAAACGATTTTCGTGGCGCTAAACGACAACAATCTTTCTGAAGCTCGTCGGCTACTTAAAGACATCATGCCATTTAAGGGTGATCCAGAAACCCTCTACACCTTCATCAGCAGAGTGGACTATGTAATGTTACTCTTCCAAACGAATGATGTACGACAACAAAGGATTCTACTTGGAGCTATTGAAAGAATCCTAGACGGACACATAACACGATCATTAGGCCTTAAAAACATCGAAGATTGGCCTACTCTTAGGTAAAGGCTAATTGGAGAATTTAAGCCGCAGACACCGAACTACAAATTACTGGAGAACTTCAGGGAGACGCCTTATAAGGGAAATCTGAGAGCATTCTGCGAAGAAGCAGAAAGACGACGTCAACTACTAATTTCAAAATTGCATCTGGAAAATTGCATCTAACCAATCAGAATTTCTTATTTATGTGCAGGCGATTAAAGATTCCATAAAAATACTGGTTAGAAAATTACCAATACAACTATTTAAGATCATTAATAACTATAGCACAAAATGAGGGAATATATGAAGAACATATTAAAAAATACAGAAAACCGTAACAAAAATGCAAACCCTACTCAGAATTCGAAATCACACAAATTTAATACAAATACCCAAATCCCATATCAATCATTTAGACCAGAGGTCGGCACGGCCCTATCTCGGGGGCATAGGAAATTTCTCTGCCCGAGCTCTGCCACACACACACAGTATAAATGTGTGAAACGTCATGCTCAAAGCCCACTTTCTGCTATTCGTTACTAACACTAATGCGGTAAAATCATATCAATGTATTGGGGTGCCGACCACTGATTTAGACCCACCTTTACACAACAAATTCCTTACAACCAAGCCATGTGGCATATACCAAATCATTTCGGTCCCAACCAATACATGAACACACAACCGATAACTCATAAAAATACTTTCCCACAACATTCCAATAAAATTCAAACTCCTCAAACAGCACATTTTAAAGGAAATATATACCCTCAACAGCAACAACCTTCCACCTCTAAAAAAACTAACTTCCCGGTTACCAAACGACTAAGACCATCGGACAGTGAGCAAACTAAAATGTCTATTGACGAATTGAGATTTCAATTTACAACCCAATTATTATGAACAACAGTATTACAATCAATACCATGGGATGATTAATGAAGGGCAACAACAGGTACAATCTATCCAAAATACAAATTATCAATATCAAAATAGCTCAGAGCCAAACGAAAATTTTCGGTTAACAGCCCCGGACAACACCAGTACATAGAAATAACATACAAATACCTTATACACACAGGATCCACAATAAAACCAATAAAAATATATTTCATCTTCCTATACAAAATACTAGATGTGAAGTTTTGACATCAAATGGTCCTATTACGTTGAACGACTTGATTATGTTACCCAGCAATAGTATTTTTATAACAAATGAACCATTTTATGTACACAGTTTTTCTAATAATTATGATATACTAATTGGCAGAAAATTGTTGAAAAATGCACAATCAATTATAAATAATAAAAATAGCACAGTAACCCTTTTTGATAAAACATACAAATTAATTACTTCAAAATCAGATAAAAACCAAAATTTTTATATTCAAAAGGCACCAGAAACAAATAAAAATTCAGCTTAGGAATCAATAAAAAAAATAGATTTTGAATTATTTCGACTAGATCACCTAAATCAGGAGGAAACTACAAGGTTAATAGGTTTATTAAACAAATTCAAAAATCTTCAATATAAAGAAGGAGACAATCTAACATTTACAAACACCATTAAACACGTACTAAATACAACACAACACAATTTATTCAAAACAGTACCCACTTGCTCAAGCACACGAAAATGAAGTCGAAAACCATGTGCAAGAAATGCTTAATCAGGGATTAATTAGAGAAAGTAATTCACCATACAATGGTCCTACCTGGGTAGTACCAAAAAAAAATGATGCTTCTGGTAAAATTAAATATACAGGCATGCTCCGGTTTTCACTTTCGGTTTTCGTTTTCGTTTTGGGACCAAAACCGAGATTTTCGTTTTTAGGTGCTCCGGTTTTCACAAGTTATTAGTTATCGTTTTGCTATCGAAACGTTTCATTACTCATAACTTCTTGCTGCCGAAACAGGTGATTTGAGGTTTGGTCAGCAGCAAACAACGCGAAAAAATGCCTTTTTTATATTCAATTACATCTTTCGTAGCCAAAAGAATTAAGGGGAAAAGCCAGAAAAGCCAAGTTAAGGGGATGCCACCTTTTCAATGGGTTTCATTTTCATTTCATTCCGGTGTTTTCAACATTTTTTTTATACACTTTTAGAACATAACTAATTAAATTAAATTAATTAATTTTTAAAAACATAGTTTACCCAATTTCTACAAATTTATCGCCATCCATTTGATTATACAAGTATTTTTAACTTGCTTTTTTATTCTATCAAAAGTATGGCAGCTTAGGCGATAACTTATGGTGTCAAACTTATCGGTCGTTCACCAAAACGAAAATTGTTGTTGCCGACGGCAAAATTTGATATCCAAATTTGAGGTGGGGTCAGAAATTACTCGTTTTAAAAATAATACCAAGCCTAATTGATCTTCTAGAGGTCTTAAAAGAACGACAATAAACCAATAAGTCAACTATTTTTTTTCTTTTTCCTCCATTGATTTAGCAAAGGGATTTCATCAAATAGAAATGGACCCAGAATCAATATCTAAAACCGCATTTTCCACCAAAAGCGGTCATTATGAATACCTCCGAATGCCATTTGGTCTTAGAAATGGACCAGCTACTTTTCAAAGGTGCATGAATAATATTCTTCGACCGTTACCTAACAAACACTGTTTAGTATATTTAGATGATATTATAATTTTTTCCACGTCCCTTATTGAACATTTAAATTCATTACAACTAGTTTTTTTTTTTAAACTTGCAGAAGCTTGCAGTTAGACAAATGTGAATTCTTAAAAAAAGAAGCTAGCTTTCTTGGTCACATCGTAACCCCTAATGGCATAAAGCCAAACCCCCTTAAAGTTAAAGCTATAGTTTCATATCCAATTCCAACAAAAGTAAAAGAGATCCGAGCATTCCTTGGATTAACCGGCTATTATCGTAAATTTATCCCAAACTACGCAGACATAGCCAAACCCATGACCAAATGTTTAAAAATAGGAGCAAAGATAGATACAAAAAATCTCGACTACATAGAAGCATTCAAAAAACTTAAAGCTTTAATTATTAGAGAACCAATTCTTCAATTACCCGATTTCGAAAAAAATTTCACTTTAACCACAGATGCTAGTAATTTAGCCCTTGGAGCCGTGCTTTCTCAAAATGGCCATCCTATATCCTTTATTGGCAGAACACTCAATGAACACGAATTAAATTACAGTGCTATCGAAAAGGAGTTACTCGCCATAGTTTCGGCCACTAAAACTTTTCGACATTATTTACTAGGACGACATTTCCTCATTGCTAGTGACCATCAACCTCTTAGATGGCTGCATACATTAAAAGAACCAAATGCCAAGTTACAGAGATGGAGAGCTAAATTAAATGAACACCAATTTAAAATCGACTATATTAAAGGGAAAAAAAAATTAAGTGGCTGATTCATTATCAAGAATTAAAATTGAAGAAAATCATCATAGCGAAGTTACTCAACATAGTGCAGACGAAGACAATAGCAACCTTATTCATTTAACAGAAAAACCAATAAATTATTTCAAGAAACAAATAATTTTTGAAAATTATTCAAATAACAATGAGAGCCATGTAGATTTTGAACTTATTCAAAGAGCACACAGAGAAATTAATAATACCACCGACACTAAAGTAATTCGCAGCCTCTACCTTTTAAAGAATGTTTGTTCATATGCCGAATTTAAAGAAATTATACTTCAATCACATGAAAAACTCTTACATCCTGGTATTTAAAGAAAATCACTTCTTTCCCAATAGCCAATTATTAATCCAGAACATAATAAATGAATGCAACATATGCAATCTGGCTAAAACAGAACACAGGACAAACACTGGACAAACACCTGCTCAAATATTCTTATAGGCTGGGCATCCAATATTAGACACTCAAATATTAAAGAAAGGAAAATAGATAAACTAAATGAAGATCGACAGGAATTTAACATTGACACCAGATACAGAAAAGGACCAATTCAAAAGGGTAAACTAGAAAATCCATTTAAAGCAAATAAAAATGTGGAAAAAATAGACGAAGACCATTACAAAATTACTAATCGAAATAGAGAAACCAAATACTACAAAACACAATTTAAGAAACAAAAGATAACTAATGCCGTTAAACTCCCACAGGAACCTTCTGTACAATGATGTTGTTTCTATTATTCACCACGGGCCACACTCAACAAATTCAAATAACCAACCCAGATTCCGACCTTGGCTATTTACTCTTCTCAAGCATTCCAATTCAAATACCGGTAATATATGAACATCACTGTCTAAGAATTAATTTAACGGAAATCAATATTATCACAAACTCTTTCGGTAAAAAAATCACAGACTCGTCCAGAATGAAGTACTTGTACAATAAACTACTAAAAGAATTAAATGGTATAACTATTCATCAGCAAAATAGGCAGAAACGTGGACTATTTGACATAATAGGTTCATCCATTAAATTTCTTTTTGGCACACTTGATGAAAATGATAGAATAAAAATTGACAAAAAATAGATATAATTGCAGAAAATTCAATTCAACTTCATAAATTAACTGATGTTATAAAGTTTGTGAATGAAGGATTACAGAAACTTACTTATTACGAAAATAACCGCAAATAAAATAGTATTGACACGCTTGTTGAGTATTTATTGAGTATATTGAAGATATAGAAATGGGCATGCAACTTTCCCGTCTTGGACTTTTTAATCCAAAGTTGCTCAACTACGATAAACTAGAAAGCATTGACAGTCAAAACATACTTTTAATTAAAACATCAACTTGGATTGACTATAAAAATAATGAATTACTACTTATTTCACATATCCCTATTAATCACAAAACCATTAACACGATTAAAATAATTCCTTATCCCGACCATAATGGGTATCAGCTAGACTATTCAGAACAATAATCATATTTTGAAGATGAGAATAAAATTTATAATCAAGATAATGAAGAAGTTAATAATGAATGTATTAAAAATATAATGTTATTTTAAAATGTTATTTTAAGCGAAAATTCGATAAGTCTAGAATTTGATTTAACACCATTGTATTCACCGATTAATGTAACCAAGATAAAAATGGTGGAACACAATGACGTTTTAAAACTTATTTCAGAAACTAGTGTAGTGTTAGTTTCTTAGTTTTACGTAATTATAATAATTGTAGTTATTGTTCTTATTATTTTTCTTGCCCTATCAAAATTTGTTACACTAAATCCACTCACCATTTTATGTACTAAATTTAGAAAACAAGATAAAAATAATCAAGAACCACAACAAGAAACAGAACCGGCACGAGACCAGTTGCCTACATTGTACCCTTAAATGCCAGCCCAAGCATAGGCAACCCTTTTTAAGGGGAGGGAAGTGACATATTCACATATTCAGTTATGTACCAAAACATAAGAATATGCAGCGTAGGCTGAATCAATGTAAACAACTGAGCGGCACTCTTACTCCCAAACTTATGAACAATCCATATCCCAATCGCTCCCATACTTTTGTAAACAAAGGGCAGCACAAGAAAGATTTTTGTCACAAGAAATTAGTCTTAAGCTGAGTTCATTTGAATAAAGACGTGAAACTAAATTCGTTGCTCGTTAATTTATTCTTCTTAGCGTTGTCTTTAGTCAACTGACGGGAAATTAGTTCGACTCGAGTAAACAATTTTACTATATATCGCCAAAATCGGAAATAGGCCGATCATTATAAGAATATCATAAAATAACCAATTTATTACAATAAAAAAATTTAAAAAAAATTCCCAAATTCCTATCTTCAAAAAAACCAAAGTTTTATTTTTACCCCGAAGTTTTACCATTTCCGATCAATCAGTTATATGGCAGCTATAGTATTTGGTTTGCCGATCCCGGCCGTTCCGTCTTATATACTGCGTGCAAAGGAACGAAGGATGTGTGCAAAGTTTCAAGTCGATAGCTTTGAAATTGAAAGACTAGTTTGCGTAGAAACAGACAGATGGACAGACCGACAGACAGACATGCTCATATCAACTCAGGAGGTGATCCTGATCAAAAATATATATACTTTATAGAGTCGGAGATGTCTCCTTCACTGCGTTGCACACTTTTGGGCAAAATTGTAATACCCTCTGCAAGGGTATAAAAATTTAATAGTAAAGGGTGGTTAAATTTCAAGGGCCGATGTTGACTTTGAATAAAACACAAACTATTTAGGAAATTATTGTAATTTTTTTTATTATGATATATTGGTATTATTCAATTATATATGGAACAAAATATCGGCCAAATGGGCGCAGCGACCACGGCGGCACACCTCCATCCGATGGTCCAAATTTTCGATGTCCCTGAGGCATAATGGAGGTTCTATGCCGTTAATGTGCCGAATTATCTCACCTTTTCTTTTAAATAACCCCAAAGAAAAAAGTCCAACGGTGTCAAATCACATGATCTTGGTGGCCAATTGACATCGCCATTACGTGAGATAACACGGCCATTGAATTTGTTGCGCAAAAGAGCCATTGTTTCGTTAGCTGTGTGGCAAGTGGCACCGTCATGCTAAATCCAGAATCGTCCACATCCATATCGTCCGGGCCATAAAAAGTTCGTTATCATCTCTCAGCATGCACTGGTGTTCTCACATCATCTTCAGACCCGGTTCGCTCGAATTTTTCCACGATTTTTGCGATAGTACGCACATTTGGACGATCAAATTGACCAAAAAAAACACGAAGTGCACGATATGCATTTTGATATGAAAGCCCATTTCCAAAATAAGTCTGGATAACTTTAACACGTTGTTGGATGGTGTATCTCTCCATGGTTCAAATTTTGACTTAAATTATAAAAAAGAAAGACAAATGTATGTATGTATAATAATTTTATTAAAAAAAGACTTTGTTCAAGCTTGACAACGTGTTCTTTTTATGCGTTTATTGGTGTTGTCCAAAGGTAGAAAAAAGCTAACCTACTAACCCGTCTGTTGTGGATTATAAAAAATTTTGTGCCATCTAGTGGCATACGTATACGAACTACCGAACTGAGCGGACGTGCTTTGTCCGAGCTCCGGGAAAACTGCACCATAATACAGCTAATCAAAAAAACTGGGGTAACCCAATATAAGCGAAAAGACGCTGAACTACAATTTACTAAAAGCGACAGAAAAGCTTTTTATAGCAGTTGTTATGTGCTAAACCAAAACTAGTGCATTGTTAAAAAAAAAGTAAGAGCCACGCAATGAGCCCATTGAGCAACGATCAAAAGAACGAGCGTAGAAGTTCAGTGAGCCAAAGAAACGGCTTCTACTCTTACTTTTCAACCCGCGATACCGAAGTGGAAAAATCGGCGATTATAAGCAACCCGGCTTTACTGACCGCTGAAACCCAAAGGGCACGGTCTTGCTCACCCGCTCTGCTCACTCCGACTCCCGCGTCATGGAGTTCGCAGTGTTAAATCCCCCCTCCAATATGGGAAACAAATTTCGCACCAACAACTAGCAGCGCTACAACTTCTGCAACAACAGCGAAAACCTCTCCAACTCAAAGTACCGCGACGTCAACGACTACAGCGAGTACAAAAACAACAACCTCACAAAGTACCAAAGCGGCAACGGCCACACAGACTGGAATGGATCGCTACATCCAAATTAAGCGCAAGCTTAGCCCACAGAGTAATCCGGCAGGCAATAAAACAAAAATTAACTGTGTCCTGAATATCGATAAAGAACCAGGCAGATCCACTACTAACAGATTTGCCCTACTGGCGGAGGTTGAGGAAAACCAACCAGCCCAAGACACCGCAAAAAAACTCAAGCCCCCTCCAATCTATATTAGGGAAAAAAGCTCGAGTGCCCTGGTCAACAAAATTGCGTCGTTGATCGGGAACGTGACAACTTTCATGTTGTTTCGCTTATCAAAGGGAACATCCATGAAACAAAGGTGCAAGCCAAGACTGAAGAGCACTTCCGAATCGTGTCCAAATATCTGGACACTGTACAGAAAAACTATTACACGTACCAGCTGAAAAGCCTACAAGTGGTAGTAAAGGGAATAGAACCTGATGTTACCGCCGCGGAAATAAAAACCGCCCTTAAAGAAAAGGGCTTCGCCGCCAAGAATGTTATTAACATTCTAAATAAAGATAAAAAGCCACAACCCCTCTTCAAGGTCGAGCTCGAGCCAGAAAGCAGGTCGCTGAAGATGAACGAAGTCCACCCAATCTACAACCTGCAATATCTTTTGCATCGGAAAATCACTGTTGAAGAGCCACATAAACGCAACGGTCCAGTGCAATGCACTAACTGTCAAGAGTATGGACACCCAAGGTCTTACTGCACACTTCGGGCTGTCTGTGTAGTCTGCGGGGACGCCCACAAGTCCGCTTGCTGCACTACAAACAAGGACAGTACCGTGAAGAAATGTGGAAACTGCGGAGGCAGCCATACGGCAAACTATAGAGGATGTATGGTGTATAAGGAGTTAAAGAGTCGCATGCGTCAAGCGACCAAAACGCGCAACCAAAATCCACAGAATGCGTACATTGCGTCAAAAACTACGCCAGACGTCTTCTTCGCAAAAGCTGCGAGATCCTCATTCGGTCCACTAAACACCACCAACGGCTTCTCCTATTCCGATGCTCAGCGATCTGGAAAGGAAATTCCAATTCAGCTTAACTCTCAAAGCGCTCAACAGGCCCCAGAACAGCCACACAGCAAAACGGAAACTATGATGCTTACCCTCCAACAAAGTATGATGGAGCTTATGTCATTCATGAAAACGACCATGCAAACGCTTGTTCAAAACCAGAACATGGTGATACAGCTGCTCGTAGCACAACAACAGTCTAAATAATCTATGCAGGCGCTACGAATATCAATGTGGAACGCCAATGGTGCCTCACGGCATTAACTAGAATTGTCACAATTCTTGACCGAAAACCATATTGACGTTATGCTACTAGTGGAAACGCATTTTAAAAACTAATACAACTTTCATATAAGAGGCTACACAATCTACCGCACAGATCATCCAGATGGGAAAGCCCACGGCGGAACTGGAGTTCTAATCAGAGAACGCATTAAACACCACTTTCACAAAAGGTTTGCAACAAACTTCTTGCAGGCCACATCAATATAAATTCAGTCAAGCCACGGAATCCTTTCAATCGCTGCCGTTTACTGCCCTCCTCGTTTCTCAATCTCGGAAGGACAATTTATGGACTTCTCCAATTCACTTGGGGATC
Organism: Drosophila bipectinata; assembly: GCF_030179905.1. NCBI lineage: Eukaryota > Metazoa > Arthropoda > Insecta > Diptera > Drosophilidae > Drosophila > Drosophila bipectinata. The sequence continues at coordinate 11,370,401 of NC_091740.1, read as the reverse complement.
GATTTATAGCCGCAGGAGACTACAACGCCAAACATACGCACTGGGGATCACGTCTAGTGACTCCCAAAGGAAGACAATTGTACAATGCAATTATAAAAGTGAAAAATAAACTGGACTACGTTTCCCCTGGAAGTCCCACATACTGGCCAACAGACTCACGAAAGCTCCCAGACCTTATTGATTTTGCAGTGACAAAAAACATACCTCGCAATCTAATAAGTGCCAAAGCAGTCTCGGACTTATCATCTGACCACCCGCCTGTGCTTCTAACGCTTCTTCAAAGCCCAGAAAAAACCGAACACCCCTTCAGCCTGACGACGCCAAAAACGAACTGGCTAAAATACAAAAAGGACGTGAGTGCCCACATAGAACTCGCCCCGGAATTTAACATGGAATCGGACATCGACTACACTACGAGCGCCCTGGAAGAAGTACTCGTTGCGGCAGCTAAAATCTCTACTCCTCATAGGAAAGATGTAGACCGAAACAAACACTTCAAATCTAATCAGCAAATCGAACATCTCGTGCGAGAAAAGAGGCGCACGCGTCGTGATAGGCAAAACAGCAGATCACCAGCTTCAAAACAACGCCTTAAGGATGCAACCCGATCACTCGACCAGGCTCTTCACCAACAGGAAGAAAATGCGCAGCTGAGGTACATCCAGAATCTCTCGCCAACAAGCACAATTGAAACGACCACCCCGATAAGAAACTCTTCGGGATGCTGGGCTCGCAGCGACGAAGACCGAGCTGAAACATTCGCCACACATCTCCAAAGTGTCTTCCAGCCAAACCCAGCCTCAAATTCATTCCTCCTGCCAGTAATTCAGCCAAAGTCCTCCCCTCAGCCAGCCGCATCTTCATTCCGGACGAACGAGATTGAAAAAGTCATAAGTGGGCTAAAATCAAAAAAGGCTCCCGGTGGTGACCTATTGACCCCAAAGATGCTGATCGAACTTCCAAAATGCGCTATAGAGGTTGTCTGCAAACTATTTAATGGAATCATTAATCTTGGCTATTTCCCAAAAAAGTGGAAGAAATCCATCATTATAATCATACCGAAGCCTTGGAAAAGACCACACAATTCCGCCATCATACAGACCAATAAGCCTTCTATCTTGTTTGTCTAAGTTGTTTGAAAAATGCTTGTTAACTGCAGCGAATACTGCAGCGCTATTTTCCTCGACGTATCTCAAGCTTTCGACCGAGTTTGGCTCATCGGACTCATGCACAAAATTAAAACGTATTTGCCAACATACACCCACAAGCTACTGGAATCATACCTCTACAATAGGGTATTCTCAGTGAGATGCAACGCAGCTACTTCGGGCGACTACACCATCGAAGCTGGAGTTCCATAAGGAAGCGCACTCGGCCAGTGTCTATATGTTTTGTATACTGCGGATATTCCTACGAGCGCACAACTAACAACCTCAACGTTCGCCGACGATACCGCTATCCTTAGTCGCTCCAGATGCCCAATGCAGGCAATAACCCAACTGGCTAATCTGGCGCATTAAAATAAAAGAACAAAAGTGTAAGCATATAACGTTTACTCTTAATAGACAAACATGCCCTCCGCTTTTCTAAACGGTATGCAGATCCTCAAGCTACCGACGTAACGTACCTTGGCGTTCACCTTGATAGACGACTTACCTGGCGCAAGCACATCGAATGCAAAAGATGCACCTAAAACTGAAAGCCAGCAGCCTCCACTGGATCATAAACTCACGATCGCCACTGTGCCTGGACTACAAGTTACTACTGTACAATTCAGTCCTAAAGCCAATCTGGACGTATGGCTCCCAGCTATGGGGGAACGCGAGCAGCAGCAACATAGACATCATACAGCGCGCACAATCAAAAATCTTGAGAACTATCACAGGGGCACCTTGGTATGTTCGCAACGAAAACGTCCACCGGGATCTGGGCATCCTCGCAGTGAAAGACGAAATCCAGAAGCAAAAAGAGTCATACAAAGAAAAACTGTCTTCGCACCCAAATTTTCTCGCTCGGGGATTGACTCGGGTTTCTAGCGTATCCCGCCTTAGGCGCAACGACCTCCCAACCCAGCAATCGATTTTTAGGGCCGTCTAACTCCGTATCAGTCAATATGACTGTTAGTTAAGTTAAAAATATATGATTTGATACAACTCTTGTTAGTCTCGCAAAGAGAAAATTCACGAAATAAAAGCAACGTTAAAATAAAAAAAAAAAAAAAACTAGTGGAAAAGTAACTATGTGTCATTAAAGTGCAATGTATACATAAACAAATTTTATTAACCCTTTTTTCACACATATTGAAGCACATAAACCACCCCTACCAGCAGAAGTAATCGAACCTTAGGAATCATCAAACAATATAATAACAATGTTCCCGATTTTGATGCTAGCAATAGTGATAGTGATTTAGATTTTAACTCTGAAAATCCGTTTTAATAGAAATATATGTAGAAGACGAATTTTTGGAAAATTTTTTAATTTAAAATGCTTATTTATAGTCAGGTAAGGTTAAGGTTGAGTGGACATAATGCCATTGAAAGGAGATCGATGTCGTGGCTCGCTGCTATAGGTGCCTAGGGATGGGGCGCATCGCAAGCGCTAGCAAGAGCTCAAAGGGCAGGAGCGGCTGCTGCTTCCAATGTGGAAAAAAGGACAATAAGGCGGTCAGGTGGCCGCAGGTGTAAAGGGTTCGGATAGGCGGGGCATGGATTTACAGCTGCTATCTGGCACCTAGGTTAACCAACAGTGATTTCGAGAGCATTATGGACTGCCTGGGAAATGAAACCAGGACGTTCTGATGTCCTTGTAGCAGGGGACTTCAATGCCTGGGCACAGGACTGGGGCTGCCCGAGAACGAATGCAAGAGGAAGAGTGGTGAGAGAAAACTTTGCCTCACGCGATCTCGTTTTACTAAACGAGGGACACCTGCACGCCTACAGCAGAGCCGGAGGAGGATCCATCATAGATCTTACATTCGCAGGCCCCTCGCTAGCGACTGGCGCTAACTAACTCATAGCCCTCACCGGCTTGACCTGTGGCATCTCCATCACCACCTTGTTATTAACGCCAGGATTGGGAGCTGCCTGTGCTTGTCATTTTTTTCCCTTTATTTAAAATGTTTTGTTTTTTAATGTTTAAATCTATATTTACAATGTGTTTTATTTTTATACCCTTGCAGAGGGTATTATAATTTTGTCCATAAGTGTGCAACGCAGTGAGGGAGACATCTCCGACCCTATAAAGTATATATATTCTTGATCAGGATCAGGAACGTGACAACTTTCATGTTGTTTCGCTTATCAAAGGGAACATCCATGAAACAAAGGTGCAAGCCAAGAATGAAGAGCACTTCCGAATCGTGTCCAAATATCTGGACACTGTACAGAAAAACTATTACACGTACCAGCTGAAAAGCCTACAAGTGGTAGTAAAGGGAATAGAACCTGATGTTACCGCCGCGGAAATAAAAACCGCCCTTAAAGAAAAGGGCTTCGCCGCCAAGAATGTTATTAACATTCTAAATAAAGATAAAAAGCCACAACCCCTCTTCAAGGTCGAGCTCGAGCCAGAAAGCAGGTCGCTGAAGATGAACGAAGTCCACCCAATCTACAACCTGCAATATCTTTTGCATCGGAAAATCACTGTTGAAGAGCCACATAAACGCAACGGTCCAGTGCAATGCACTAACTGTCAAGAGTATGGACACCCAAGGTCTTACTGCACACTTCGGGCTGTCTGTGTAGTCTGCGGGGACGCCCACAAGTCCGCTTGCTGCACTACAAACAAGGACAGTACCGTGAAGAAATGTGGAAACTGCGGAGGCAGCCATACGGCAAACTATAGAGGATGTATGGTGTATAAGGAGTTAAAGAGTCGCATGCGTCAAGCGACCAAAACGCGCAACCAAAATCCACAGAATGCGTACATTGCGTCAAAAACTACGCCAGACGTCTTCTTCGCAAAAGCTGCGAGATCCTCATTCGGTCCACTAAACACCACCAACGGCTTCTCCTATTCCGATGCTCAGCGATCTGGAAAGGAAATTCCAATTCAGCTTAACTCTCAAAGCGCTCAACAGGCCCCAGAACAGCCACACAGCAAAACGGAAACTATGATGCTTACCCTCCAACAAAGTATGATGGAGCTTATGTCATTCATGAAAACGACCATGCAAACGCTTGTTCAAAACCAGAACATGGTGATACAGCTGCTCGTAGCACAACAACAGTCTAAATAATCTATGCAGGCGCTACGAATATCAATGTGGAACGCCAATGGTGCCTCACGGCATTAACTAGAATTGTCACAATTCTTGACCGAAAACCATATTGACGTTATGCTACTAGTGGAAACGCATTTTAAAAACTAATACAACTTTCATATAAGAGGCTACACAATCTACCGCACAGATCATCCAGATGGGAAAGCCCACGGCAGAACTGGAGTTCTAATCAGAGAACGCATTAAACACCACTTTCACAAAAGGTTTGCAACAAACTTCTTGCAGGCCACATCAATACAAATTCAGTCAAGCAACGGAATCCTTTCAATCGCTGCCGTTTACTGCCCTCCTCGTTTCTCAATCTCGGAAGGACAATTTATGGACTTCTCCAATTCACTTGGGGATCGATTTATAGCCGCAGGAGACTACAACGCCAAACATACGCACTGGGGATCACGTCTAGTGACTCCCAAAGGAAGACAATTGTACAATGCAATTATAAAAGTGAAAAATAAACTGGACTACGTTTCCCCTGGAAGTCCCACATACTGGCCAACAGACTCACGAAAGCTCCCAGACCTTATTGATTTTGCAGTGACAAAAAACATACCTCGCAATCTAATAAGTGCCAAAGCAGTCTCGGACTGGCTAAAATACAAAAAGGACGTGAGTGCCCACATAGAACTCGCCCCGGAATTTAACATGGAATCGGACATCGACTACACTACGAGCGCCCTGGAAGAAGTACTCGTTGCGGCAGCTAAAATCTCTACTCCTCATAGGAAAGATGTAGACCGAAACAAACACTTCAAATCTAATCAGCAAATCGAACATCTCGTGCGAGAAAAGAGGCGCACGCGTCGTGATAGGCAAAACAGCCCGGAGTGCACGCCGGGACCCGGGCGCCAAAGTAGCAACGGCCAACAAGGCGGCAAGGTCCAAGCCAGCTGTTGCGAACCCGGGTGCCGACAAAGGAAGCGACGGCGAAGCAATCAGGAGAAGGTCCGAATGGACGAAGGCCAAGCCGAGAAATCCCGAGAGGAGACGAGCCAGACCCGACGCCATAGTGATCCAAGCAGCAGGCATGACGTACAGTCAGATCCTAAGCATGGTAACTCGCAGGGAGGACGGGAAGCTTGACGACCTTGGCCCGTGCGTCAAGAAGGTGAGGAAGACAGCCAAGGGCGGGCTGCTACTGGAATTGGCCAGGAAGAAGGAGAACTCCACAAAGGCCCTTAAAGGTTGCATCGAGGAGGTCCTAGGGAGCAAGGCAGAGGTGCGTGCGTACTCGGAGGAGACCAAGGAGTCACTCGTCGAGCTACGAGGACTCGACGCACTAGCTACTTCAGAGGACATCGTCGGGGCTATCGCGCAGCAGGCAGCGGTGGACCAAGGCGCCTTAAAGGTAAAGAAGCTGAGAAGCAGTTATGGCGAGACGCAGACCGCTATCGTGGCTTTCCCCGCGAGCCTTGCCAAGACCATCATTGCTGTGGGCAAGGTGAAGGTTGGGTGGTCGGTATGCCATATGAGGGAAAAGGAGGTCGTGGCTCGCTGCTACAGGTGCCTTGGGATGGGGCACATCGCAAGCGCTTGCAAGAGCTCGAAGGACAGGAGCGGCTGTTGCTTCCGCTGCGGAGACTCGGACCACAGGGCGGCCTCCTGCAAAAAGGACCCACGATGCTTCTCGTGCGAAGATAAGGGCCGGAAGGATGTGAGGCATCAGACTGGAAGCAGAAGTTGCCCCATGTCAGCGAAAGAAGGTGGACCTAGGACGACAGGATGTTAGTGCTTCAGCTGAACCTTAACCACTGTAGGGCGGCCCAAGATGTGCTGTCGCAGACGGCGAGGGAGACGAAGGCGGACATAGCGCTCCTAAGCGAGCCCCATAGGACTGGCTCGGACAACCGCTGGGCAGTTGACCTTTCGGGGAAGGCCGCCATCTGGAGCTGCGGCGCAACCGGCGCGACAATGCACTCAGTGCACAGTGCGGAGGGATTTGTAAGGGCTCGGATAGGTGGGGCATGGCTGTACAGCTGCTACATGGCACCTAGCCTAACCACCATTGAGTTTGAGCGCATGATGGACTGCCTAGGAAATGACATCAGAGGCCGTTCTGACGTCCTTGTAGCAGGGGACTTCAACGCATGGGCGCAGGACTGGGGCTGCCCGAGGACGAATGCGAGAGGGAGAGTGGTCAGAGAAACCTTTGCCTCACTCGATCTCGTCCTGCTGAACGAAGGAAACCAGCACACCTTCAGCAGAGCCGGAGCAGGTTCCATCATAGACCTGACGTTCGCAAGCCCCTCGCTAGCGAATGGCGCTAACTGGAGGATAAGCGGCAGCTTTACGGCCAGCGACCATGAAGCAATATTGTGCTCAATTGGTAACCCTCAAGAACGACCGAGGGACCCGAAACCACGAGGCTACAGAGTCGGTACGCTCCAAGCGAGGATCTTCACCGAGGCAGCGCGCGACATTGGCAACATCTTACCAAGCGGAGCCAACGAAATGGCTGATACCCTGGCTGCTAAGCTGGAGGCAGCGTGCATGGCGAGCATGCAGCGGAGAAGCCGCTACCGCAGGAACCACGCTCCCGTTTACTGGTGGAGCGTCGAGATCGGCTCCATCCGAGCTGAGTGCATGAGAGCAAGGAGGCTCATGCAGCGTGCGAGAGGCAGCGACGCCTTTGAGGAGCGGCTCCTAGCCTTCAAGGACCGGCGCAAAGCATTGAAGGTGGCCATCCGAGACAGCAAAAGGAAATGCTTCCTGGAGCTATGCGACTCGGCGGAAGAAAATCCATGGGGCAACGCGTACCGGATAGTGGTGAAGAGGCTGCGCGCAGGAAACCAGTCCCCCACGGACCCGAACGTGCTAAGGACCATAGTGCAAGCACTGTTCCCAGCCGGCAACCAGGTCACCCAGCTTCCCACCCCCCCAGCAGACAATGAAGCGAATGAGGAGGTAACGGAAGAGGAAGTACTGGCCATAGGGAGAGGCCTGGCCCCGAACAAAGCACCCGGCCCGGACTCGGTTCCTAACCGAGCCCTGAAGCTGGCTCTAGCTCTGCAGCCGGGCAGCTTTGCGGAGCTCTACAATAAATGTATCCGCGAAGGCACTTTTCCCACCAGGTGGAAGGTACAGAAGCTCCTGCTGCTCCTCAAGCCAGGGAAACCAAGGGAGGAGGCGTCGTCCTATAGGCCAATCTGCCTGCTGGACGCAACGGGCAAGGTCTTCGAGAGGGTGATCGCGGCGAGGCTCGAAGCTGCCATAGAGGAGGCGGGAGGGCTGTCTCCCAAGCAGTATGGATTCCGGAAGGGAAGGTCAACGGTGGATGCCATAGCAGAGGTGGTCGGCATTGCTCGCAACGCAATATCGGGAACCAGGTGGAAAGGTGGCTCCAAGCAATACTGCCTGATAGTCACCCTGGACATCAGGAACGCCTTCAACACGGCGGACTGGAGCAAAACACTGGCAGCCCTAAGGCGGTTCAACGTTCCCAGTGCCATAATGAACGTCGTCAGTAGCTACTTTAGCTCCAGAGTGCTACTGGTCGACACGGACATGGGCACGGAGTCCTATGACGTTACGGCGGGTGTGCCCCAAGGATCGGTCCTAGGACCGCTGCTGTGGAACATCATGTATGACGGAATCCTGAGGCTGCAGCTCCCAGCGGGATGCGACGTCGTCGGCTTCGCAGACGACGTAGCGTTGGTGATAGTGGCCAAGCACAGGGAGGAAGCGGAGAGAGCGGCGAACAAGGCTATCGAGACAATGGAGATGTGGCTCCAAAATGCCGGTCTAAGCCTAGCCCCGCAAAAGACCGAAGCGGTGCTGGTCAGCAGCCGCAAGGTGCTGGAAACGGCGACAATCCGGGTTGGTGGTATGGCCATAACCTCCCAGCGGGCCATAAAATACCTGGGCGTGATGATCGACGCCCGGCTCACCTTCCGCGAGCACCTTGATTATATCCAGGGCAAGGCTGCAGCCACTAACAGGGGCCTTGCCAGGATCCTTCTAAACACCAGAGGCCCCAAGCAGAACAGGAGAAGGCTCCTCGTGAGCGTTGCCTCGGCGCAAATTTTGTATGCAGCACCCATCTGGGCTGAGGCGATGAATACGCCCAGCTACGGGAGAGGGGTAGATGCAGTCTACAGGCTGGGTGCTATAAGAGTCGCGTCCGGCTTCAGGACAGTCTCCGACGACGCCATTCTGGTCATTGCGGGGATGGTTCCGCTGAAGGAGCGCGCTCGTGAGCTCAAGGAGCTCAAGGAAACCCGTGCTCGCAATGAGGGTGCGGGCGGCACCCCCAATACAGCTGCAAAGGAGGACGCCAAGGAGAGGTCGCTCACAGCCTGGCAGGAGTGCTGGGACGCGTCGACGAAGGGACGTTGGACACACACCCTCATTCCTAACCTTAGAAGGTGGGTGCTGCGAAGCCATGGGCAGGTCGACTTTTACCTGACCCAGGTCCTGAGTGGACATGGCTGCTTCCGGCAATACCTGAAGCGTTTTGGCCACACGGAGGATGACTGGTGCCCGGAGTGCGGGAGTTCGATAATCGAGGACGCCAGGCACGTTGTCTTTGAGTGCCGGCGGTTTGCACGAGAGCGCCACCGACTGGAGATGACGGCGGGTAGATCAATCCACCCGGGAAACCTAGTGGAGGTAATGCTGGAGAACCAGATGCTCTGGGACGCAGTAGCAACTTTTGCTGCAGCATTAATGCAGAGGCTCAGGAGCATCGAGCAGGAGAGGCGGTAGGGTGGAGAGTTGGGGCCTGTGGCGGGCGAAGCAATGCCTAGCGGTCGTCCCGCCCGCACTCAATCCCTCACTATCCATCATCCATGAACAACCACCTTTCCCCCCCCCCCCCCCCCCCCCCCCCCCCTTATTAGTATGGTTATACTTATGTATGTATGTATGTTAAATGTTGTTGATATTAATAAAAACAAAAAGTATATAAAAGGCAAAACAGCAGATCACCAGCTTCAAAACAACGCCTTAAGGATGCAACCCGATCACTCGACCAGGCTCTTCACCAACAGGAAGAAAATGCGCAGCTGAGGTACATCCAGAATCTCTCGCCAACAAGCACAATTGAAACGACCACCCCGATAAGAAACTCTTCGGGATGCTGGGCTCGCAGCGACGAAGACCGAGCTGAAACATTCGCCACACATCTCCAAAGTGTCTTCCAGCCAAACCCAGCCTCAAATTCATTCCTCCTGCCAGTAATTCAGCCAAAGTCCTCCCCATGCACATCATCGGACTCATGCACAAAATTAAAACGTATTTGCCAACATACACCCACAAGCTACTGGAATCATACCTCTACAATAGGGTATTCTCAGTGAGATGCAACGCAGCTACTTCGGGCGACTACACCATCGAAGCTGGAGTTCCATAAGGAAGCGCACTCGGCCAGTGTCTATATGTTTTGTATACTGCGGATATTCCTACGAGCGCACAACTAACAACCTCAACGTTCGCCGACGATACCGCTATCCTTAGTCGCTCCAGATGCCCAATGCAGGCAATAACCCAACTGGCTAATCTGGCGCATTAAAATAAAAGAACAAAAGTGTAAGCATATAACGTTTACTCTTAATAGACAAACATGCCCTCCGCTTTTCTAAACGGTATGCAGATCCTCAAGCTACCGACGTAACGTACCTTGGCGTTCACCTTGATAGACGACTTACCTGGCGCAAGCACATCGAATGCAAAAGATGCACCTAAAACTGAAAGCCAGCAGCCTCCACTGGATCATAAACTCACGATCGCCACTGTGCCTGGACTACAAGTTACTACTGTACAATTCAGTCCTAAAGCCAATCTGGACGTATGGCTCCCAGCTATGGGGGAACGCGAGCAGCAGCAACATAGACATCATACAGCGCGCACAATCAAAAATCTTGAGAACTATCACAGGGGCACCTTGGTATGTTCGCAACGAAAACGTCCACCGGGATCTGGGCATCCTCGCAGTGAAAGACGAAATCCAGAAGCAAAAAGAGTCATACAAAGAAAAACTGTCTTCGCACCCAAATTTTCTAGCTCGGGGATTGACTCGGGTTTCTAGCGTATCCCGCCTTAGGCGCAACGACCTCCCAACCCAGCAATCGATTTTTAGGGCCGTCTAACTCCGTATCAGTCAATATGACTGTTAGTTAAGTTAAAAATATACGATTTGATACAACTCTTGTTAGTCTCGCAAAGAGAAAATTCACGAAATAAAAGCAACGTTAAAATAAAAAAAAAAAAAAAAACTAGTGGAAAAGTAACTATGTGTCATTAAAGTGCAATGTATACATAAACAAATTTTATTAACCCTTTTTTCACACATATTGAAGCACATAAACCACCCCTACCAGCAGAAGTAATCGAACCTTAGGAATCATCAAACAATATAATAACAATGTTCCCGATTTTGATGCTAGCAATAGTGATAGTGATTTAGATTTTAACTCTGAAAATCCGTTTTAATAGAAATATATGTAGAAGACGAATTTTTGGAAAATTTTTTAATTTGAAATGCTTATTTATAGTCAGGTAAGGTTAAGGTTGAGTGGACATAATGCCATAGAAAGGAGATCGATGTCGTGGCTCGCTGCTATAGGTGCCTAGGGATGGGGCGCATCGCAAGCGCTAGCAAGAGCTCAAAGGGCAGGAGCGGCTGCTGCTTCCAATGTGGAAAAAAGGACAATAAGGCGGTCAGGTGGCCGCAGGTGTAAAGGGTTCGGATAGGCGGGGCATGGATTTACAGCTGCTATCTGGCACCTAGGTTAACCAACAGTGATTTCGAGAGCATTATGGACTGCCTGGGAAATGAAACCAGGACGTTCTGATGTCCTTGTAGCAGGGGACTTCAATGCCTGGGCACAGGACTGGGGCTGCCCGAGAACGAATGCAAGAGGAAGAGTGGTGAGAGAAAACTTTGCCTCACGCGATCTCGTTTTACTAAACGAGGGACACCTGCACGCCTACAGCAGAGCCGGAGGAGGATCCATCATAGATCTTACATTCGCAGGCCCCTCGCTAGCGACTGGCGCTAACTAACTCATAGCCCTCACCGGCTTGACCTGTGGCATCTCCATCACCACCTTGTTATTAACGCCAGGATTGGGAGCTGCCTGTGCTTGTCATTTTTTTCCCTTTATTTATAATGTTTTGTTTTTTAATGTTTAAATCTATATTTACAATGTGTTTTATTTTTATACCCTTGCAGAGGGTATTATAATTTTGTCCATAAGTGTGCAACGCAGTGAGGGAGACATCTCCGACCCTATAAAGTATATATATTCTTGATCAGGATCACCTCCTGAGTTGATATGAGCATGTCCGTCTGTCCGACTGTCCGTCGGTCCGTCTGTCTGTCTGTTTCTACGCAGACTAGTCTCTCAGTTTTAAAGCTATCGTCTTAAAACTTTGCACACACCCTTTTTTCCTTTGCACGCAGTATATAAGACGGAACGACCGGGATCGGCCGACTATGTCCTGTAGCTGCCATATAACTGATTGATCGGAAATGGTATAACTTCGGTGTTTTTAGAGTTAGAGAGTGACACGGGAGCTATATTTGGAAACACATTACGACATGCCAAATTGCCTAGGGATCGGCCGACTATATCCTATAGCTGCCATATAACTGAACGATCGGAATTGACCCAACTTTCGTGTTTTTGAAAATAGAAAGCTGAAACTTAGTACAGATTCTATTTTTGGTCAGTTGATCCAACCTACCAAATTTCATTAGGATCGGCCGACTATATCCTATAGCTGCCATATATCTGAACGATCGGAAATGGTACTTGGTAGATATATCAACAAGCTTGGGACTTTTTTTTTTAGATTTTGTATTAAAATTAATTGGTTTTATTATGATATTTTTATAAGGATCGGCCAACTATATCCGATGTTTGCGATATATATATATATATATATATATATAAACCGGATATATCCGGTTTTAGCTGCAAGGGTATATCAACTTCGGCTCCGCCCGAAGTTAGCTTTCCTTTCTTGTTTTGCCTATATTTATTTATTTATTTTTTTATTTTTCCCAAACTGTTATATTATTTTTTTTTCTCCCCCTTTCTTATACTCATACTTATTTCATCCCATTTATAATATATATTTTGTCTTTTTATTTACTTTTTTTTTTGTTTTTTTTTTTTGCCGGCCGAACCCCGGCCTCACTGGCGCCCGCCTTTTCAATGGCCCCTTTATGGAGCCGTGGTCCTCTTCCTCACTCTCCGTCCTTGGGCGCGGCGTTAGGACCATGGGCCAGGGCGTCGCCTGTCGGACTTTTCTTCCGTCGATTGCCCTTTTCTTCGCCCACTCCACTGACCGCCGTGATCGCCGCTGCTTCAGCCTCCTCCTCCACCCTCAGCGCTCGTTCGCGCCCGTTCTTCCTCATACTCTCCCACTTTCGAGAGTTCCTCTACCAGACGGTCTGCGCCAGTTTTGCCCTTGGCCAGGTCCACAGCCGACTTCATCGGTGCCAGCCGCTGGCGGGCTCTCTCTTTTCTTTGGCACAGGACCAGCACCTCGCTCTTCCATCGCTCTTCCGCATCCGACGGGTATCCACTTCAGTCCTGCCGCTGTCCGCTCAACTGCCCACACTGTCTTCGCCTTCCGGAGGCTCCACGACGGCTCGCCGACCACCTCCAGATTGCTCTCGTCGGACGAGACCGCCATTGATCCTTTAGATCCACTCCACTTTTATAGCAAATCCAGTTGCCGTTACTGGAAACATCCCTTTGAGGCTCCCGTTACTTGTTTTCCTCCTCTTTGGGTCTACTTTTTTTCTCTATATAGGTATACCCATATTTTTATACACTTTTGAGTGTTTGATGTTTTTGTTTTGTGTTCATCCTTCCTTTGCCAGTGATTCTACATCATGGCACTTAAGCTCACTAACGTACGCCCTCTTTTCTTTGTTTGTCCTGCCGTGCCGTAAGATGGCAATCACCGGCGACAACAGCCGTGTAGGGACCGTCATACCGTGGCGCTAGTTTTGCCGCGAATCCCTCAGCCGCCTATGATAAGTGGCATCTATGACAAGCGATGTCAACTTCAGTAAATTCGTGGTGGTGGAGCGACGCTTAATGAAGATATGCTGAATGGAGAGATGATCGAAGAGCAAAGGTGTTGCTCCGAATATCAATCTCTGAAGTATCAGGGTCAAGCCGAGAAAAAAAAAATATGTTTCGATGGAGAAATCACCTGTAAGGGTTTTTGGTGTCGCAGGTACAATAACTGCAACATCAGGCGGTGCCGGTGGTCCGGACTGTGAAATACCCTTTTGGGTGACTCTGACGGGGGTTTCATTCACAAGGACCTGTGGTATCACTTGAAGGCATTTTTCTTGAGAAATTCGGGCGGCGAATTGCTCTCAGTTCTAGCCCTTTAGGTGGCCGAAGATATGAGCGGCTGCGCTATTGATTTTACGAAAACCAGTGAACAACTCTTCAAATCCATTCTTAGTCTGTCTCATGAGCGACCTCATTTCGTCTTAGACAGCACGACAAGTTTCACAACAATAATGAATACCAGACCTACGGCAAATGGCATCCGAGACTGAGGCAGTGAACCCGGCACACTTGGCGTGCACGACGTTTTCACATAGCCAGCAATGGATGGTAGGCTGGGATGAGGAGATTGTCTTGTTACAGGACTTCATAGAACAGACCAGTTTTAATTCCATATTATTAAATAAAAATAAAAAAATAATATATATAAAAAGTTAAAAAACACTATACTTTGAACCACTGTGCCAATGGGAAGCCAAAGCGGCAGCTTTAGAGAGTGCAAAGGAAAAATTAAGAAATAGAGATATGTCGGGGAAGAAGCAGAGCTGAGTTATAATTGGATTTTAATTGAATTTTAATTAAAACTGAGAGACTAGTTTGCGTAGTAACAGACATATGGACAGACAGACAGACAGACGGACAGACGGACATGCTCACACCAACTCAGGAGGTGACCCTGATCAAGAATATATATATATATATACATATACTTATATATATATACTTTATATATACTGATATAAATACTTTATAGGGTCGGAGATGTCTCCTTCACTGCGTTGCACACTTTTGACCAAAATTATAATACCCTCTGCAAGGGTATAATAATGAACGTTGTTGAACTGCATCAAATTCATGTTTGATCATTTTATTACGCACACGAAAAAATAATTGAACTAAATCGGTATGATGCAGATATGCATCACCATGGTGGTTAAGTTTTCAGGGTTAAGTTTGGGCTGTCTAATAAGGCAAAATGGGAGCAAATGAGTGCCGGCAGCGCTACGGCAGAATTTCGGACCCTATGCACGCATGCTATGGAAAATGAGACTTTCCCCCCTCTCATTTAAAGCAATACCTTTCGATGCATTCATTCAGATCAGACGAAAACAGAAAATTCTTAAATCTTAAGAATTTGCGCTCGCTAAGGTATGCGGTACGTCACACGTGTTCTGCCTTCTACAGTGATAATGAAATAATTCGATACTGTCTTCATTTTCTTTTTCATATATTATTTTATTGTAAAAAAAAAATTTGTAGGTCCTCAGGTCCCTCTTTAATCTGAATACTATTGCTATTGTCTTCTTGAGTGCTTTGTGTGGTAGCAAAGATTATAAAGTACATACCATAGATGGGACATCAGGGCCCAAAACGGTCAACTTTTTGCGTCGAGCTTGTTGGTGAGGGGGGAACGCACATGCATACGATTCTATTTTTAGAACTCATTACATGTATCCGTCAACAAAAATGTGAACCTATGTATGTATGTGTGACTGCTCGCAGACGGAGTAAAACTGTTTTGGCTTCCAAATTTCAATTTCAATTTCTCGTTTTTGTTTTCGATGCGCCGATGCGGTAGTTGGTAGAACAAATAGTATTTTTGATCGCAGCAGATCGAGGCAGGATGGTAGCGTAATGCATAGAGTAGTTACTCTTTGTGTAATTTTTCTGTGTTTAAATTCCTCGTAAGGACTTTGAACTTTTTTTTTCTTTGATTGTAATGTTTTTCTTTAATTTTACAATTGTACAATTGTAAAATAAAAAAAAATAAAAAAACTAGTGGAAAAGTAACTATGTGTCATTAAAGTGCAATGTATACATAAACAAATTTTATTAACCCTTTTTTCACACATATTGAAGCACATAAACCACCCCTACCAGCAGAAGTAATCGAACCTTAGGAATCATCAAACAATATAATAACAATGTTCCCGATTTTGATGCTAGCAATAGTGATAGTGATTTAGATTTTAACTCTGAAAATCCGTTTTAATAGAAATATATGTAGAAGACGAATTTTTGGAAAATTTTTTAATTTGAAATGCTTATTTATAGTCAGGTAAGGTTAAGGTTGAGTGGACATAATGCCATAGAAAGGAGATCGATGTCGTGGCTCGCTGCTATAGGTGCCTAGGGATGGGGCGCATCGCAAGCGCTAGCAAGAGCTCAAAGGGCAGGAGCGGCTGCTGCTTCCAATGTGGAAAAAAGGACAATAAGGCGGTCAGGTGGCCGCAGGTGTAAAGGGTTCGGATAGGCGGGGCATGGATTTACAGCTGCTATCTGGCACCTAGGTTAACCAACAGTGATTTCGAGAGCATTATGGACTGCCTGGGAAATGAAACCAGGACGTTCTGATGTCCTTGTAGCAGGGGACTTCAATGCCTGGGCACAGGACTGGGGCTGCCCGAGAACGAATGCAAGAGGAAGAGTGGTGAGAGAAAACTTTGCCTCACGCGATCTCGTTTTACTAAACGAGGGACACCTGCACGCCTACAGCAGAGCCGGAGGAGGATCCATCATAGATCTTACATTCGCAGGCCCCTCGCTAGCGACTGGCGCTAACTAACTCATAGCCCTCACCGGCTTGACCTGTGGCATCTCCATCACCACCTTGTTATTAACGCCAGGATTGGGAGCTGCCTGTGCTTGGCATTTTTTTCCCTTTATTTAAAATGTTTTGTTTTTTAATGTTTAAATCTATATTTACAATGTGTTTTATTTTTATACCCTTGCAGAGGGTATTATAATTTTGTCCATAAGTGTGCAACGCAGTGAGGGAGACATCTCCGACCCTATAAAGTATATATATTCTTGATCAGGATCACCTCCTGAGTTGATATGAGCATGTCCGTCTGTCCGACTGTCCGTCGGTCCGTCTGTCTGTCTGTTTCTACGCAGACTAGTCTCTCAGTTTTAAAGCTATCGTCTTGAAACTTTGCACACACCCTTTTTTCCTTTGCACGCAGTATATAAGTCGGAACGACCGGGATCGTCCGACTATGTCCTGTAGCTGCCATATAACTGATTGATCGGAAATGGTATAACTTCGGTGTTTTTAGAGTTAGAGAGTGACACGGGAGCTATATTTGGAAACACATTACGACATGCCAAATTGCCTAGGGATCGGCCGACTATATCCTATAGCTGCCATATAACTGAACGATCGGAATTGACCCAACTTTCGTGTTTTTGAAAATAGAAAGCTGAAACTTAGTACAGATTCTATTTTTGGTCAGTTGATCCAACCTACCAAATTTCATTAGGATCGGCCGACTATATCCTATAGCTGCCATATATCTGAACGATCGGAAATGGTACTTGGTAGATATATCAACTTTCGTATTTTTGAAGATAGAAGCTTGGGACTTTTTTTTTTAGATTTTGTATTGAAATTAATTGGTTTTATTATGATATTTTTATAAGGATCGGCCAACTATATCCGATGTTTGCGATATATATATATATATATATATATATATATATAAACCGGATATATCCGGTTTTAGCTGCAAGGGTATATCAACTTCGGCTCCGCCCGAAGTTAGCTTTCCTTTCTTGTTTTGCCTATATTTATTTATTTATTTTTTTATTTTTCCCAAACTGTTATATTATTTTTTTTTTCTCCCCCTTTCTTATACTCATACTTATTTCATCCCATTTATAATATATATTTTGTCTTTTTATTTACTTTTTTTTTTGTTTTTTTTTTTTGCCGGCCGAACCCCGGCCTCACTGGCGCCCGCCTTTTCAATGGCCCCTTTATGGAGCCGTGGTCCTCTTCCTCACTCTCCGTCCTTGGGCGCGGCGTTAGGACCATGGGCCAGGGCGTCGCCTGTCGGACTTTTCTTCCGTCGATTGCCCTTTTCTTCGCCCACTCCACAGACCGCCGTGATCGCCGCTGCTTCAGCCTCCTCCTCCACCCTCAGCGCTCGTTCGCGCCCGTTCTTCCTCATACTCTCCCACTTTCGAGAGTTCCTCTACCAGACGGTCTGCGCCAGTTTTGCCCTTGGCCAGGTCCACAGCCGACTTCATCGGTGCCAGCCGCTGGCGGGCTCTCTCTTTTCTTTGGCACAGGACCAGCACCTCGCTCTTCCATCGCTCTTCCGCATCCGACGGGTATCCACTTCAGTCCTGCCGCTGTCCGCTCAACTGCCCACACTGTCTTCGCCTTCCGGAGGCTCCACGACGGCTCGCCGACCACCTCCAGATTGCTCTCGTCGGACGAGACCGCCATTGATCCTTTAGATCCACTCCACTTTTATAGCAAATCCAGTTGCCGTTACTGGAAACATCCCTTTGAGGCTCCCGTTACTTGTTTTCCTCCTCTTTGGGTCTACTTTTTTTCTCTATATAGGTATACCCATATTTTCATACACTTTTGAGTGTTTGATGTTTTTGTTTTGTGTTCATCCTTCCTTTGCCAGTGATTCTACATCATGGCACTTAAGCTCACTAACGTACGCCCTCTTTTCTTTGTTTGTCCTGCCAACAGCCGTGTAGGGACCGTCATACCGTGGCGCTAGTTTTGCCGCGAATCCCTCAGCCGCCTATGATAAGTGGCATCTATGACAAGCGATGTCAACTTCAGTAAATTCGTGGTGGTGGAGCGACGCTTAATGAAGATATGCTGAATGGAGAGATGATCGAAGAGCAAAGGTGTTGCTCCGAATATCAATCTCTGAAGTATCAGGGTCAAGCCGAGAAAAAAAAAATATGTTTCGATGGAGAAATCACCTGTAAGGGTTTTTGGTGTCGCAGGTACAATAACTGCAACATCAGGCGGTGCCGGTGGTCCGGACTGTGAAATACCCTTTTGGGTGACTCTGACGGGGGTTTCATTCACAAGGACCTGTGGTATCACTTGAAGGCATTTTTCTTGAGAAATTCGGGCGGCGAATTGCTCTCAGTTCTAGCCCTTTAGGTGGCCGAAGATATGAGCGGCTGCGCTATTGATTTTACGAAAACCAGTGAACAACTCTTTAAATCCATTCTTAGTCTGTCTCATGAGCGACCTCATTTCGTCTTAGACAGCACGACCAGTTTCACAACAATAATGAATACCAGACCTACGGCAAATGGCATCCGAGACTGAGGCAGTGAACCCGGCACACTTGGCGTGCACGACGTTTTCACATAGCCAGCAATGGATGGTAGGCTGGGATGAGGAGATTGTCTTGTTACAGGACTTCATAGAACAGACCAGTTTTAATTCCATATTATTAAATAAAAATAAAAAAATAATATATATAAAAAGTTAAAAAACACTATACTTTGAACCACTGTGCCAATGGGAAGCCAAAGCGGCAGCTTTAGAGAGTGCAAAGGAAAAGTGAAGAAATAGAGATATGTCGGGGAAGAAGCAGAGCTGAGTTATAATTGGATTTTAATTGAATTTTAATTAAAACTGAGAGACTAGTTTGCGTAGTAACAGACATATGGACAGACAGACAGACAGACGGACAGACGGACATGCTCACACCAACTCAGGAGGTGACCCTGATCAAGAATATATATATATATATACATATACTTATATATATATACTTTATATATACTGATATAAATACTTTATAGGGTCGGAGATGTCTCCTTCACTGCGTTGCACACTTTTGACCAAAATTATAATACCCTCTGCAAGGGTATAATAATGAACGTTGTTGAACTGCATCAAATTCATGTTTGATCATTTTATTACGCACACGAAAAAATAATTGAACTAAATCGGTATGATGCAGATATGCATCACCATGGTGGTTAAGTTTTCAGGGTTAAGTTTGGGCTGTCTAATAAGGCAAAATGGGAGCAAATGAGTGCCGGCAGCGCTACGGCAGAATTTCGGACCCTATGCACGAATGCTATGGAAAATGAGACTTTCCCCCTTCTCATTTAAAGCAATACCTTTCGATGCATTCATTCAGATCAGACGAAAACAGAAAATTCTTAAATCTTAAGAATTTGCGCTCGCTAAGGTATGCGGTACGTCACACGTGTTCTGCCTTCTACAGTGATAATGAAATAATTCGATACTGTCTTCATTTTCTTTTTCATATATTATTTTATTGTAAAAAAAAAATTTGTAGGTCCTCAGATCCCTCTTTAATCTGAATACTATTGCTATTGTCTTCTTGAGTGCTTTGTGTGGTAGCAAAGATTATAAAGTACATACCATAGATGGGACATCAGGGCCCAAAACGGTCAACTTTTTGCGTCGAGCTTGTTGGTGAGGGGGGAACGCACATGCATACGATTCTATTTTTAGAACTCATTACATGTATCCGTCAACAAAAATGTGAACCTATGTATGTATGTGTGACTGCTCGCACGACGGAGTAAAACTGTTCTGGCTTCCAAATTTCAATTTCAATTTCTCGTTTTTGTTTTCGATGCGCCGATGCGGTAGTTGGTAGAACAAATAGTATTTTTGATCGCAGCAGATAGAGGCAGGATGGTAGCGTAATGCATAGAGTAGTTACTCTTTGTGTAATTTTTCTGTGTTTAAATTCCTCGTAAGGACTTTGAACTTTTTTTTTCTTTCCTTTTTTTATTATTATTTTTTTTTTTTTTTTTCTTTGATTGTAATGTTTTTCTTTAATTTTACAATTGTACAATTGTTTAATTTTTCATTATGTCCGGCTAATAAAATTTCAAGGGAGTCCTTCCGGCATTTTGTCATCCGACACGTCCGTAATGTATTTTTACTTTAATTGTTATAGAATGCAATTAAAAATAATAATAATAACGTAAAAATTTTTTTTTTTTTTTTTTTTATTATCAATCAATCAATAGTTATATTTAAAATCTGTCCGGAGATATGGACAATAATTAAATTTTATAATGGGACCTTAACTTAATGAAATATTGAGTAGTACAATGTTTGCTTATCCTAGGAAACTAATTTTAACAGTAAACCTTAGCGATAGAATTCAAGTTATTTCGCCCGAGTGGCAGAGGTCCAATGGGTGGGTCCGTTTCAGCCTCCTTGTGGTGTAGCTGTTGTCCAAAAGATTGATGGCCTCAGGGTTAGGATGTCGGTCCAGCCTTTCCACGTACCTATTGGCGAATCGCTGAACTTCTTCGCTCACATATGGGACTCTCAGTTGGGCGTGGATTATCGCATTGTCGTGGAACGGATGAGCTCCAGTTAAAGTTCTTAGGGCCTTGTTTTGGGCGATCTGGATGATCCTTCGGTTGCTTAGACACGCCGTCCCCCATAGCTGGATACCATAGGTCCAGACTGGCTTTACAATGGCCTTATATATAAGGAGCTTGACTCTTTGCTTCAGTCTGGACCTCCTTCCAATGAGCCAGTTGAGCTGACGTAGCTTGATCCGGATTTGCGTCCGTTTGCGCTGCAAGTGAGTTTTCCAGGTGAGCCTTCTATCAAGGGTCATACCCAGATATTTGGGTGTAGGGCTGGCTGGAATTGGGGTGCCTCCGAGACTGATTCCAGGACAGTCGCCTCTCCTCATTGTAAACGTCGTTTGGCCTGACTTCTCATGGTTGACGGCGATATTCCACCTTCGAAGCCACGGGTCGAGGATGTCCAGCTGGCGTTGGAGTCTTGCAGAAGCCTCCTCTGGCAAGATTGAAGAGGCCAAAAATGCCGTGTCGTCGGCATAAGTAGCCACTAGAAGGCCCTCCTCTTCAGCGACAGGCATGTCGGCTGTGTACATGGTGTACAGGATGGGACCAAGTACACTGCCCTGCGGAACTCCAGCTTCAATGGGCCTGTACTCCGATGTCGCATTTCCGCTTCTGACCCTAAACTTCCTGTCGGTCAAGTACGAGTTAAGGAAATCGTAATACTGTTGTGGCAGGTTCCTCTTGAGCTTCGCTTTTAGACCAGGGTGCCAGACCCTGTCAACGCCTGCCTGTTTCCAGCAAGTGGGGAAGTGTCCACTTTCTAGGCACGCATTATAGATCCTTGTGAGCCTCCTTATTCCTGAAGGTGGGAGAAGCTTGACCGCGAGTGCCTCTATCCCATCTGCACCCGGTGATTTTTTGGCGTTGAGGCCTGACACCTCCTCCTTGACCTCTTCCTCCGATACGGGCTCCATCTGGCTAAGGTTCGTGGGTGGTAGGGCCAGTACAAACTCCGTTTCTGCTCTGTCCTCTTCCGTGCACATGTTGAATGGCTTGAAGGCTGCTTCGAGGTGAGCAGCAAAAGCATCGGCCCTTTCCTGATCCGAACGACACCATCCACCGTCGGATTTTCGTATTTGGGCGACCCTTTGCTTGGGACGCTTTAAATGGCGGGTTAAGTTCCACAAATTATGTTGGGGGTCCCCAGGCTCGACCTGGCGCAGGTACTCTTCGAATGCGCAAGTCCGCAACCTCTGCAGCAACTTCTTGAGTTTTTTGGTTGCACGATTGAAAGCTGTTTTATCGCTGGGGTACCTGGTTTGGAACCAAATCCTTCTCCGTCGTCTCTTCTCATTGAGGAGTGCAGCCACTTCAGGAGACCACAGGTGTAAATGCCTTTGCAACTTCCTATTGTTGCATGGAGCCCTAGGAGTTGCAATTAAGGCAGCGTTGTGCATCTCTTGAGTGAGATTCTCAACAGCCTGATCGATACCAGCACCCGTGCTAAGGTCTGGCTGCGCGCTCTCTAGGGCGTTCTCCATCCACTCGGAGTAGCTCTCTATGCTGGTGCGAGGTCTGATCATCCTGAGTCGGGCGACTTTCTTCTCTACAGGGGTGTTAATGTGGAGTTCCACCGCACTGTGATCAGAGAAGAGATCTTTATTTGCCGAGCAGGCTATGGAGTCCGGATGGATTCCATGGGAGATGGCGAAGTCGAGAAGGTCCGGCAGTCGTTGGGGGTCTGTGGGCCAATACGTGGGCTCTCCAGTTGAATGGCAGTTATAGGCTCTGCGCTGTATGCATTTGAATAATGCAGTACCTTTGGGATTACTCACTCTCGAGCCCCACCAAGGATGCTTGGCGTTAAAGTCTCCTGCGACGATGAATTTGTCGCCAATATCACTCAGCAGGAGGTCGAACTGGCCTTCCGAGACTTTATGTTGTGGGGGTATATATGCAGACGCAATGGTGATTTTTCCCAAAGGAGTGGAGACGGAAATTCTGGCGCACTGGATCCAGTCTTCCTTGAGTATTGCTATGTCGTTGTAGTCAATGCTGGCCTTGACTATGATCGCCGCTCCTCCGTGTCCTCTTCCGCTAGGATGGTCTGCATGTATTACGTCATATCCGTGCAATTTCAGGAATGACTTATGGGTGAAATGGGTTTCTGCTATAAGCAGTATGTCGATGCATTGAGTGTGTATAAAATGTTCCACCTCAAGCCTGTTTTGGACAAGTCCGTTAGCGTTCCAAAGGGCTACGTGCAGGCCTATTTGCTGCATACTTGAGAGAGGATGG
Source organism: Drosophila bipectinata (assembly GCF_030179905.1). NCBI lineage: Eukaryota > Metazoa > Arthropoda > Insecta > Diptera > Drosophilidae > Drosophila > Drosophila bipectinata. The sequence goes on along the minus strand of NC_091740.1, from coordinate 11,347,481 downwards.
AGCTCATCATAGCTGTCATTCGCTCGAATATTTTGTCCATTACTCTCTCAAGAAGGTTTTCCACCCTCGTCATAAATGCCGCCATCTGGTCTGCCTGTGGCATCCCCTGTGCTGTCGCTGGTGTCTGTGAAGGCCAGGCTCCTCCTTTAACTATGTCAGCATAGCTTCTGGCTGTGGTGTCCGTAATTGGATATGGCTGAGGGGGTGGGTACGCTAAGCGGCGTGGTTGAGGTGGTCGTGGTTCCTTAGGAGCCATGCAGGCCTTGGCTTTCTTGTAAGCCGGACATCCTTTGTACGACGCAGGATGGGCCCCGTGACAGTGCACGCATTTAGCCGCTTCCTCACGTGACTTCTTCTTACACTCGCTTGTGCTGTGATGATCGCCGCATTTAACACAGCGATGCTGCAGCTTGCAGTATCGCTGACTGTGCCCAAATCCTTGGCACCGGTAGCATTGCGGCACATCATGGAAATTGCGTGGAGGTTCGACAGTAACCACAGAGTGGCAGACTCTCTTGACATTGAAGATCTCCTTATTGTTGCTGGACGGCTCCAGATTGACAAAGAAGATCGACATCGGTGTTTTGGAGATGTGCCCTACGGCATTGCGCACATCTCGGACCACGTGTCCTTGTCGCCGGAAGTCCGCTTTAATGTCATCGATGTCAGTGGTATGATGCAGACCTTTCACAACAACTCGATAGGCTCTATCTTCCTTGTGCTGGAACGTATAGTACCTTTTCCCGGAACTATCGAGGTGGGATTTGAGGGCAGAGTACGACTCCTTATCCGGCATCATAATACTCAACTGATTGTCTCTGGCGGCTTTGTAGGAGAAGTCCTTCTTTTTGCCAACGATGTCCTCGATGCAGGAAATCAGAGCAGCAATGTTAGAGACATCTGGGATAAAAATCGGTGGTGGCTTGATTTCCTTCTTCTTGGGGGACTTAGAAGACATAAGTACCTCTTTATCATCGACCGCTTCCGTGCCGTTGTCTAAAACTTCATCTTCAAGATCAGATAGAATGCTTTGCTTTGCTGCTTTGCTGGTGGTTGGTTCGTCATCCCTGACGGGTTTTTTAGCCGACTTCCGTTTCATTTCTCCAAGCTCGGAGTCGCTGGAGTCGACATCTTGAAGGTTAGAATGGGGCTTCTTTTTAGAAGGCGGCTTGATTTTGATGGAGCGGGGGGCGTCTTGCCAGTCCATCGTGTTGGTTTTGCCCGAGAATGGCCGCAAGATTAAGTAAATAACAGTGGTTTTATATTTGTTTGGTTTTGGAAAAAAAAAAATTTTTGATAAAAAACGACAGATAAAAATGATACGTTAGGTTCAAAGCAAGCTTCAAGTATGAAGCTTGAATTCGCGTTTTTAAAATGGCACCAAAAAATCGTAAATTCTAAGCTCATGTAAATGTTAACATCAACAGCTGTTTTTAACAGCTCAGTTCTTCGCAGTGGCTCCATCTATAAAAATTCCATCACGTAAAAATTAAAAGTAAAAAAAAACAAGAAAGGAAAGCTAACTTCGGGCGGAGCCGAAGTTTATATACCCTTGCAGCTAAAACCGGATATATATCGCAAACATCGGATATAGTTGGCCGATCCTTATGAAATTTGGTAGGATGGATCAAAATTTAATCTGTACCAAGTTCCAGCTTTCTATCTTCAAAAACACGAAAGTTGGGTCATTTCCGATCGTTCAGTTATATGGCAGCTATAGGATATAGTCGGCCGATCCTTATGAAATTTGGTACGTTGGATCAACTGACCAAAAATAGAATCTGTATTAAATTTCAGCTTTCCATCTTCAAAAAAACGAAAGTTGGGTCATTTCCGATCGTTCAGTTATATGGCAGCTATAAGATATAGTCGGCCGATCCTAATTTGGCATGTCGTAATGATTTGCCAAAAATAGCACTCATGTCAAATTTGAACTCTCTAACTCTAAAAACACCAAAGTTATACCATTTCCGATCAATCAGTTATATGGCAGCTATAGGATATAGTCGGCCGATCCCGGTCGTTCCGACTTATAAGCTGCGTGCAAAGGAAAGAAGGGTGTGTGCAAAGTTTCAAGACGATAGCTTTAAAACTGAGAGACTAGTTCGCGTAGAAACAGACAGACAGACAGACGGACAGACGGACAGACGGACATGCTCATATCAACTCAGGAGGTGATCCCGATCAAGAATATATATACTTTATAGGGTCGGAGATTTCTCCTTCACTGCGTTGCACACTTTTGGACAAAATTATAATACCCTCTGCAAGGGTATAAAAAAATAATAAAAAAAAGTAAATATAAAAAGAATCATAAAACTAAAACTTTATCAAAATCAAAACAACCGCCCGCTAATGAAGTCGAACCCAGGACCCCATGAATAAGGACCATGCACTATCCATCTAGGCTACCCTCGAAGTTGATTTTATGATACTTAAAATTGGTGTTAAGGGAGGCACTAGAATTCATACCAAAAACAGAGTTGACGAGTAAGGATAGTAAAAGATATTTCTGATCTCTTTACTCTTACATTGGTTCGGTTACAACGTTTCAAACTTTCATCGTTCCAAAGATGTTACGATCTAAAAATAGAATTCTCTCTCTCATCTGCCAGCCGTTTGTCGTGGAACCCGCTCTCAAATGTTTTCATTTTTTCCGTCGTGGAACCCGCGGCCTGCCAAAGTGCCGTAGAACCCGCACTTATAGACATTTTTACAGCGGGTTCCACTACGAACTGAGACGATGTTAAGGTGATTTTACAATTTTGTATTTTTTTTTTATTGGAATTTAAATTTAGGAAAAAACATTAAAAGAATAAAAATATAATATAAATAGATTTAAAATTAAAAAAAAATGAATGTCCCGAGCCTGGTTTGAACTCATTTTACTTTGCACACCAGCCAAGCACTCTACCACTCGGCTATTCCTCATTCGTTGTCTCGCGAAAAATTTCTCAAACTTAACTTGTCGCGCAATGGAACCCGCTCGTTCCAGCGGGTTCCACTGCTGGAACCCGCCATAGAAAATTTTTCTTTGTATGAAATGTCCCATCTATGTACTTTATAATCTTTGGTGGTAGCTTTATATAACCTTGCAAAAGGTATTGTATTTTTGGTCAAAAGTGTACAACGGTCGGAAATGGTATAACTTTGGTGTTAACCAGTAAAGGAGACATCTCCGACCCTATAAAGTATTTATATTCTTGATCAAGATCAACTCCTGAGGTGATATGAGCATGTCCATCTGTCGTCTGTCCGTGTCTTTTTCTACGCAAACTAGTCTCTCAGTTTTGAAGCTATCGTCTTGAAACTTTGCACACACCCTTCTTTCCTTTGCACGCAGTATATAATTCGGAACGATCGCCGGGTTCGGCCGACTATATCCTATAGCTGCCATATAACTGATCGATTGGAAATGGTATTTTTAAAGATAGCAGCTTGGAACTTTATTTTATATTTCGTATTGTCATAAATTTCTTAATTTATATATTATTCTGAAATTTATAATTATTATTCTGTTTAAGGATAGGCCAACTATATCCGATGTTTGCGATATATATATATATATATATATATACGGTTTTAACTGCAAGGGTATATCAAGTTCGGCTCCGCCCAAAGATTGCATTCCTTGTTTTTTTTTTTTTCTAATGCGGTCTTTCAGAATTAATGGAATGGCTCGTGCACCAGGTAGCACTCCGGCAATCATTATAAAGCTTAGAGGCCTAGACGACCAAGGGTCGTTCGAGAAACGATTTATTAAACTAAATAAAAAAACACAGAAATATTACTAAGAAGAATTTCTTAGGAAATTAGGAATTTAAATACTTGTTTTGAATTTTGAAGGTCAGGAAAGAAAATTTTTATTTTTGTATTTTTATTTAATATGGACGATATAATTTTTCCCACAAAGACTAAAGCTGCAGGTATGGAGCAACTGGAAAAGTTTTTGGAAGTGATAAATGCACAGTTTTTTGACTTGACGGATTTGACTTCATACATGCGACGCTTTAGCAAGGATAACTCATTCCCCCCTAAGCCACTGATGGACCAGCTACGACAGAAAATATACATGAAGAAATTAATTATGAAGAATTAGAACTGAACGATCAGTATAACTAGCTTTTTGTTTGCTAAAACGTTTGTTAATATCAGCGCCGGTACTGAAATTCTTCGATCTGACGGAAAATACCGAAAGCGGTGCTTTGATGCAAAGAGACTAGGAAGATCAGCAGTTCTATCCAATAGAAAAAATGTGTTGCAAAACGAATACTTGTCCGTCTGTCAGTCGTTTCTACGCGAACTTGTCTTCTAATTTTAAGGGTATTGAAACTTTGCACACAATGGCGAAAACAAATTTGGCACCAACAACAAGCAGTGCTTCAATTTCTGCAACCGCAGCGAAAATTACTGGAATGCAAAATAACGCGACGAAGAACCAGACAGATCCTCAAAGTCCCGCTCGTCACAAAGAACATCCCTACAACAAGAGTCCAAACAAAGACTGAAGAGCACTTCCAAATCGTGCCCAAATATTTGGACAATGCTAAGAAAAACTAATACACGTACCAGCTGAAAAGCAGCAAGGGCATTCAAGTGGTGCTCATCCTCTGCACAAGGAGTTGAAGAGAAAAGTTGTCGCATTCGACAAGCGACAAAAAGTGCCCAATCAAAATACATAGAATGAGTAAAGTGCACCAAACACTACGCCAGATGCTTCTTTGCCAAAGCTACGAGGTTCTCATTCTGTCCCCTAAACACCACCAACGGCTTCTCCTATGCCAATGCTCTAAGATCTCGAATGGAAAACAGGCTCCAGAACAGCCCCATAGCAAAACAAAAACTATGATGCTTACCCTCCAACAAAGTATGATGGAGCTTATGTCATTCATGAAAACGACCATGCAAGCACTTGTTCAAAATCAGAACATGGTAATACAGCTGCTCGTATCACAACAGTCTAAATAATCTATGCAGACTCTACGAGTATCAACGCCAATGGTGTCTCACGGCATCTCACTACAATTGTCACAATTCCTTTACGAAAACCGTATTTACGTTATGCTACTAGTGGTAAAGCATCAAACAAATACAACTTTTAAATAAGATGCTATACAATCTACCGCACAGATCATCCGGATGGCCCACGGCGGAGCTGGTGCTCTTATCAGAGAACGCATCAAACACCATTTTTACAAAAGGTTTGCAGCAAACTTTTTGCAGGCCACATCGATACAAATCCAGTCAAGTAACTGAATCTTATCAATTACTGCCTCTTTACTTCTTAATATCGGAAGGAAAATTTATGGACTTCTACAATTATAAATGATGATTTCCAATGCCCTCAAGGCTAGCCAGCGGGAATTCCCTCTATTGAGTGTGAGGTGGTTTGCGACGATTTCTCAGGATTTTTGATGATGCTCCATCTCCGGAGCCACGGGTCGAGAATGGCGAGTTGGCGTTGGACACACGGACTTTTTTTTAAATTCCTGCAATATGGTTCCTGCGAGTTCTCTTGAGTAGTCAGTACCATTCAGATGCTTTTTCTGTTTGCAAAAAAAATGAAAAATGAAATTGCCATTTATCAAATATTACCTTTCTGTAGTGCTTCTCTGTAGTACCTTTCGTCCCTATGGTACAACATTTGTTCTAGCCGTAATTTCGTTCCTGCGCCCGTCTATCTATGATTCTTGCAAACTTTGATTGTGGGTTGAGCTTCGGTGACTCCGATAAGTCGACGGTAGCGGGAACTCCCAATTTCTATTTCCTTCTGCCCTTAAGCTTTTTTCCCTTTTCGACAGTACTCGGTTTAGCAAGGCGTTCGGGCCAACTATATTTGAAGCACTTCCCTGGCTTCTGTTGTTCCCTGATCCCGAGCTTGGTGGGGCAAGGAACCTGCGTCGCCATAATTTTTGAGTTGCGTCGCCATCGCGGAACCGAAGAGAATCTGTTTCGAATTATGTTCCAGCAACAATATGTTCGAACAACAATTGTCTCTGCTACAACAAGTATTTTAAATTTCTTAAGTAATTCTTCTCAGATACGTTTCTGTCTTTCTATTAAGTTTCTCAGTCGTCTGGGCCTCTTGTGATGAATGCAGCCATGCAAGCTGGTGCACTAATTGGTGCACGAATATAGGAATATCTATTCCTTCAATTTTAAAAGACCGTGAAAAAAAAGTTCTACTCTACTATTAACTACATTATTTAAAAACATAAGATCAAAAATATTAGATAAATCGTAAAAAATACTGTATTTTTGGGAGAGGGACATACTTTAAACATCATTCATAACATCAATTGCATGAGATTAGTAAACATTGAGAGGAACCATGCAGAGTGACTAAGGGTCCCGAGACCAGACGATTGATCTTAAGATGAACTGACCAGCACTAAAGTCCATGTTCGCAGCCTAAATAGCCTGAAAGGAGGCACAGCCCAGCGCAAATACATAAGAAGCTGCCAACATTTCGCCAGAAAGGAGGCACAGCGCAAGGCAAATACAACAAGAAGCTGCCAGTGAAACTAGCCGGGAGGTCAAAAACCTTAGCAGGTAGAAAGCCTACACAAAACGGCTGACTTTTACTGACATAGGCCAAAAGTTATCATTGAAGACGAGAAATGTTGCTCCGAAACTTCCAATTTAAGATTAACGAATTTGAGGGCGTTGATGTAAGCATATTTTCTAACGTGCCTAGCACAGGCAAACTCACTGGGTTCCAGGACAAACTGGCACATATTGTAGCCTTTTTCTCCCCATTGCTGATAGAAATAAACGGGGGCTGCAAAATGAGACCCAGCGGTGTCTCCTTTCCAATGACGCAGCTTTTCCATTGTCACAATAAAATAGGAGTGTTTATGAATAATTTAATAACCTCTCAAGGCAAATCCGCACAAGCGGTTTTATAGGCACTGCGAAAAATAGGTATATTTCCTCTAAAAATATATTAGTTTGGATGAAATTCAAATTCCATATATAAATACCATAGTTTAGCATCAAAAGTTTTTCAAAAAACTTCATGTACTGACGATACAGCAATTTGTGATTTCTGGGCGTGCCAAATCCTATAGATCAATATCTTATTGTCCGGAGATCCACGATCCAACAAGCCGCAGCTTGTTGGCAGACACGCCAAAGGGTCGGCGCCAAAGAAAGGCAGGTCGCGAGTCGCAGTGACGGTGAGTGTGTTAGGTTAGGTCGGGATCGAACGGGCCTGATATATTCTTTTGGCTCTTCAGATCGGAGGCCTGGATCTGATCCACAAATTAGTTGAAATGAACTCTGAGAATCAAGTCGCTTCAACGTTGGTTTCCAAGTTGAATTGACCAGAGATGACAGCTAAAACAAATTGCTACTTCGAAATGAAGATCTCGTGACTGGCACCAGGGTTTGCATTTACTACTCCGTAGCAGCGAGATGCATAGAAATATTGCTCTGCTATTGCTACCGATGTCATTTTTCCGAGAGCGGGAGCGGAGCCGTAGCAGAAAAATGAAAATTATCTGCTCTGCTCTGCTCCAAGCTTTAAGAGCGAGAAGTTTAAAGCTATAGCTACAGCAATAGCAGAAAAATTAGCAATATTCTGTGCTCCTCGTAGCCGTAGCCAAAAATCTAGAGCGAGAGCAGAGCAGTGCAACAAATATTTTTGTATGTGCTACTGCTCTATCGTAGTTTTTTTTTTGTTTTTTATGCACCGTCACTGTGTAACCACTTTCTTTACCTCCTTTCTTCCTTACCCACTTTCTTTACCCTTGTAAGAATGATTTGTAGATAATAAAAAATATTAATAAGTAATAATATTTAATATTTAGTTCATTCAGAAACAACAAATAAATACTAATAACTCCTAATTAAATCAAAATTAAAAAATTAAGCTATTCTAAATTTAATTATTAAATATTTAATCGTCGTCTTCAAATAAACTCAAGTTGTCGATCGCATTATATACATAAGTGTGTTGAGTTTAGGCGAAAAAGGAGAATATTTTCTAATGTGTCGCGGCTTAAACGATTTCACGACTGTACATCACATTAATACAAATTTGCATTTATGAATAGCTTTAGAATTTTAGTTATATTTATGTTCCTCAGATATCGAATGAGGTTATGAATAAGACACTTAATAAGACACTGAATAAGACAAAACACTTATGTGCAATGTACAGTGTGTTTTGAATAAAACTATAGAATCACTTTATTGTTTGAAACTGCGTATAATTTTTAACTATTTGCCACCTGCTACTATTTGCCAACAAGAAAGGAAAGCTAACTTCGGGCGGAGCCAAAGTTGATAGACCCTTGCAGTTAAAATATCAATCCTTATAAAAATATCATAATAAATCCAATTCATTACAATAAAATATCTAAAAAAAAAGTCTTAAGCTTCTATCTTCAAAAATACCAAAGTTTGTATTTCTACCAAATACCATTGCGGATCAATCAGTTAGTTGACAGCTATAAGATATAGTCGACCGATCGTGAAATTTGGTAGGTCGGGTTATCTGACCAAAAATAGAATCTGAACTAAGTTCCATCTTTCTATCTTCAAAAACACGGAAGTTGGGTCATTTCCGATCGTTCAGTTATATGAAAGCTATAGGATATAGTCGGCCAGTCCTTTTGAAATTTGGCATGTAATATTTTTTTTAAAATCAGCTCTCTTTGAACTCTCTAACTCTAAAAACACCAAAGTTATACCATTTCCGATCAATCAGTTATATGGCAGCTATAGAATATAGTCGGCCGTTTTCAATCGTTCCGACTTATATTTTACTACTGCGTGCAAAGGAAAGAAGGATGTGTGCAAAGTTTCATGTCGATATCTTTAAAACTAAGAGACTAGTTCGCGTAGAAACCGACAGACAGACGGACAAACGGACAGACGGACATGCTCATATCAACTCAGGAGGTGATTCTGATCAAGAATATATATACTTTATAGCATCGGAGTTGTCTTCTTCACTGCGTTGCACACTTTTGATCAAAATTATAATACTCTCTGCAAGGGTATAATTATGATCGCCCTCCCCCAGGCAGATACCTGTAGCCGGAGAGGCGAGAGCTGAAAGGACAGCGGATTTTGTTAGAGAAGCCGCTAATTGTGGTCCGAGGCAACCAAACTCGGGAGATAGACTCGGAGCGTTCGCGGCTCTTTTAAGGGACGTTCCTCCGCAGAGAAGGGAGCGAAGTCGGTCTATCTGGTGGCCTCGTGGTGCCCTGTAGAAACGGGTGGAGTTGGTGAGCGGAGGGTTCCGTTTTAAATAAAGGCTGGCTGGCTGAGTAAACATTTTGTCTACCGCGTAGTCCGATTCCCGGCCGAAGGGGATCCACCAAGTGAACGATTGCCCTCACCTTGAGACCGTGAGCGAGCCGTTGGAGCCGATCCGGAGGTGAAATAAAAGCGTCGCCAAACCGGGCTAATGAATTGTAGCCCGTGGATAAAGTCGGCCGAGTTTATTGTAGAAAATCGCGCAGATACATAGCGAAACCGCGTGCGCTAGGCGCATATAGCCTTTCACCACGGAGCGGTGAAGCGTAAAGAAAAAGATAAATGAAATGAAGTAATATTCGATAATTTCCTAATTTAAGCTAACTTTAAGAATTATCCCATTGGAGTAAAATTTAACCTAATAAACATGAATTTTATAATGAAGTAAAAGAAAGATAATTCGCCACCGCCTTGCCGCTGAATCCGCCTAACCTTTTGCGTTCTCGGGGATCTTGATGATCCAGATAAAATCTGTTCTGAGGGGACTATGTTAGGTCTTCGCAGTTCAAGAGGCCGTGCACGCATTCTATTAGTGATATTTTTTATGATCTTTGAGGTAAGCATCAGGGAGAGAAAGGGTGCCCTATAAGACCCATTCATTGGCCGACGAGACCTACATAGCTGGCAACCGCGTGCAGCCCTCTTTTCTCACCCGATGGTCCAGAGATGCCACCTCATAAAGTTGACTGTTCGTTACAACAGACGTGTCTTTATCGACTCGGCTGTTGATGATGATCAAGATAATATATACTTTACAAAATAAACAAAATAAATTTGGTGAAACATGTTTTTTATGAATTTAAAAAAAACTAATAGAGATATTTCATTGGGTAAATTTTAAAAGTAAAGTTATTGTTATGATTAAAGTTATGACCCGGGCCCTCGATATACAGGGCCAGGCCGGCCCCGCCCCAACCCCCGTAGGGTTGTCTATGTGTGGAACGTTTGAATTTCAGGCGCGTATAGTGGTCCCGAACACTGTTCGACACCTCGATTGACGCGAATCAGCTGCTCAATTGAGGTGCTAATGACAAACAATAGAATCAGACAATTGTATAATTATTCTGCGTACAGATATATATTTTTAAATTGCGCGATGAAACGTATCTATCCCAGCGGAGCAAAAAAAGAGAGAAAAAACGAAAGAAAGAGAATGAAGCAAAAAAAATTTCCGGTCAATTCGTTAATTGGTTATCATCCACGTCTGCATCGTCTCTTGATACGGGAACTGTTCAAGGTATGTGAAGGCGTGCAAACAGTTGCAACGGCGGAAGGATCTTTTTCGAAATTGAAATTGATTAAACATTATTTGAGAAGCTCTAAGGGGTAAGAGCGATTGTGTGGATTGGCATTATTATCGATTGAAAATGAGCGAACAAGAAAGATCGATTTCAGCCAAGCGATCGACGAATTTGCGGCTTGCAAAGCGAGAAAGCGGCGTTTTTAATGGTACTTACCAAATGAGATACTTAGATATGTTGAAATAAAGCAAAAACATGTTGTTTTGTACATTATCTAAGAAAAATGTAAACAAATTTAGAATTTTTTTATTTTGTTAGACTATTGTGATCCATTTAAAGCACATTCAGAAAGTCCGAAAGCCATGGTAAGGCTTTTTCAGAACTAAAAGAGTGGTCGATAAGAAGGGGCGCCAGCGGGGCCCTGTATATCGGGGTCCCTGGGTCACCGCCCCACCTTCCCCATGCTAGCTACGACCCTGATTAAAATATTCCATTCCAGTCGATAATTCGAAATGGCAAGGGGATCACTTTTTTTTACGAATTAGACGGGAATTCGATTTATCGAGATTTCTATTTTACGGGGCTCAAAATGAAAGAGTCAAATAAACCGGGTTTTTACATTTTACATAATGGGTACATATGTATTTAACTTTATTAAAATTAAACAAAAATTATAAGTATGTACATACAGTGGCGAACTAAATTTTTGGCACAGCGGGCTTCATAAACTTTTAGGCTTGATTTCTCCTTTTAAAATAAAGATAATTAAATGAAACAAATTTTATTTCTATAGTATAACAAATGAACAAAATAATAAATCGTATTTAAACATTTTATCTTAAATAACTAATTTATAAAATAACAAGAAAGCAAAGCTAACTTCGGGCGGAGCCGAAGTTGATATACCCTTGCAGCTAAAACCGGATATATATCTCAAACATCGGATATAGTTGGCCGATCCTTATGGGAATATGAATATATAATCCAATTTATTACAATACAAAATCTAAAAAAAGTCTCAAGCTTCTATCTTCAAAAATACCAAAGTTGGTATTTCTACCAAAAACCATTTCCGATCGTACAGTTATATGTCAGCTATAAGATATAGTCAACCGATCGTTATGAAATTTGGTAGATCGGATTAACTGACCAAAAATAGAATGTGTACCAAGTGCCAGCTTTCTATCATCAAAAACACGAAAGTTGGGTCATTTTCGATCGTTCAGTTATATGGCAGCTATAGGATATAGTCGGCCGATCCTTATGAAATTTGGCATGTCGTATTATGTTGCCAAAAAAAGCTCTCACCTAAAATTTGAACTCTCTAACTTTAAAAACACCAAATTTATACCATTTCCGATCAATCAGTTATATGGCAGCTATAGGATATAGTCGACCGATCCGGGCCGTTCCGACTTATATACTGCGTGCAAAGGAAAGAAGGATTAGTGCAAAGTTTCAAGACAATAGCTTTAAAACTGAGAGACTAGTTTGCGTAGAAACAGACAGACGGACAGACGGACAGACGGACAGACGGACATGCTCATATCAACTCAGGAGGTGATCCTGATCAAGAATATATATACTTTATAGGGTCGGAGATGTCTCCTTCACTGCGTTGCACACTTTTGACCAAAATTATAATACCCTCTGCAAGGGTATAAAAATAACATAAACAAGGGCTCAATTTCAACGAACAAAATTATTGGCACACTTAAGTTGTAATTAACTTTTTGGAAAAATTTCATCGACCACTTTTCTTCGTCAAAAGTCCCGTTATCTTTTGACTCTAATTGGCATCGCCAAAAATTTCCATATTAAAAGCGTCGTTTTGCCTTGTTTTGGACCAAAATTAACAAATTTTCTTAAATATGACCGGGAGAAAGAAGGACACCACAGAATCGGAGCGAAAAATTATTCTACATTTGCACGATCAAGGCAAATCGTATGCTGAGATTGGTGAAATAATGGACAGAAGCCGATTTACCATTCGCAGCGTTGTCCAGCGTTTTAAGGGCCGACCCAAGGCTTTGACCTCCCGGGAACAGGCCAACATAATAAAAAAGATAATGGTGAATCCAAAATTATCATCAACCCAGATAGCTGCAGAAGTGAAAGAGCAGTTTGGCAAAGATATTCATCCTATAACGGTGCGAAGGACGCTACATGAGGCAAACTACAACAGCCGGGTGGCTAGAAGAAAGTCCTTAATATCTAAAGTTAACCAAAAGATGCGTGTGGAATATGCAAAGGAGTATATTAAGAAGTCTGAGGATTTTTGGAATACCGTAATATTTTCCGACGAGAGCAAATTAAACATTTTTCAATCTGCTGGCCGACAACATGTCTGGAGAAAGCCGAATACCGAACTTACAAAAAATAACCTTGCAGGGACTGTAAAACATGGTGGTGGAGGCGTTGTGGTGTGGGGCTGCATGTCCGCTTCAGGTGTCGGCGAGCTGGAGTTCATCGAAGGTATCATGGACAAGAAGTACTATTTGAAAATTTTAAAAAGAAACTTAAAAAAAAGTGCGGAAAAGTTGAACTTGCCACCCACATTCTCATTTCAACATGATAACACCAAACATACTGCTCATGATGTACGTATGTGGATCGCACACAATGTGAAACACACTCTGCCACATCCGCCCCAATCCCCAGACCTCAACCCAATCGAACATTTATGGGAAGAGCTAGACAGGCGCGTTAAAAAACGCGCTATTAAAACAAAGGCCGAGCTAAAGGTGGCTCTAATAGAAGAGTGGCGGAATATCGGGGCGGAAACAACCCAAAATCTGGTATCTTCAATGCCAAGACGGTTGGATGCAGTAATTAAGCAAAATGGATTACCCACAAAATATTAATTTAACTTAGATTAATTTATTTTTTAGTTTTTCTGTAAGTGTGCCTTTTTTATGTTATTTTTATTTTATAAATTAGTTATTTAAGATAAAATGTTAAAATAAGTTTTATTATACCCTTGCAGAGGGTATTATAATTTTGTCCAAAAGTGTGCAACGCAGTGAAGGAGACATCTCCGACCCTATAAAGTATATATATTCTTGATCAGGATCACCTCCTGAGTTGATATGAGCATGTCCGTCTGTCCGTCTGTCCGTCTGTCTGTTTCTACGCAAACTAGTCTCTCAGTTTTAAAGCTATCGTCTTGAAACTTTGCACACACCCTTCTTTCCTTTGCACGCAGTATATAAGTCGGAACGGCCGGGATCGGCCGACTATATCCTATAGCTGCCATATAACTGATTGATCGTAAATGGTATAACTTTGGTGTTTTTAGAGTTAGAGAGTTCAAATTTGACATGAGAGCTATTTTTGGCAACACATTACGACATGCCAAATTTCATAAGGATCGGCCGACTATATCCTATAGCTGCCATATAACTCAACGATCGGAAATGACCCAACTTTCGTGTTTTTGAAGATAGAAAGCTGGAACTTGGTACAGATTATATTTTGATCCATCCTACCAAATTTCATAAGGATCGGCCAACTATATCCGATGTTTGCGATATATATCCGGTTTTAGCTGCAAGGGTATATAAACTTCGGCTCCGCCCGAAGTTAGCTTTCCTTTCTTGTTTTTTTTTTCATTTGTCTATAGAAATATAGAAATAAAATTTGTTTTATTTAATTATCTTTATTTTAAAAGGAGAAATCAAGCCTTAAAGTTTATGAAGTTATAAAGTTTATACATACATACGTACATTCATTTGTAAGTTTTTCATATTAAAGAAAATTAAACAATAACATAAAATTGTAAGAAAAAAATTTTACAATTAAACAGAAACATTAAATTATAAAAAAAAAAAAAATTCAAGCTTAAAAATAATTGGTAAGTTGGTAATTTTTGATTGCTTGGTGTTTTTTTCTTTTATTTTTTTTCATTGCGTTTTCTAAGCCTACATATTAGGTTGTCAAAGACACCATTTGACACATCATGAAATATAATGTTTGAGTTGAGGAATTAATTCTCTGGCTTGTAAATTCGTTAAAATTTCTGCTCCATCGGCGTCATCATCCTCGTCACTTTCAGAATTTTTGGGCAAAACTTCTTCCAAAATGTCGTTTTTGTGACATTTTCACAGAATGATGTTACTCTCCGAAAAAAATCAACTAACTAAACGAAAACAGCGAGAGAAACACAAAATTCATAATGCATAGCGACATAAAGGTGGCATAGCTGTCTGCTAAATCTAACGATGCTTTAACGATGCTGTATTCGACTGTATTATGAAAATGAAAAATCCATTAGAACCATAATTTACACTAAGAAAAGAACTCACCAAATGCTATCGGAAACAAAGAGTTTCAGAAAATGTTTTTTTCTTTAATTTTTTGCACTAATTCCGTACGTTTGCGACCCCAGGATTAGCCCATATAATAAATCAGAATGAATAGGAGAAACAACAGATGTAACAGAAAATACACCTTAAAATTAAACAAAATTTAAATACCTTAATAATATGATTTTAAGAGTTGTATATATTATTATTTTCTGGTCTATTCTCGGGTGGGTTCCACTTAGTTAAGCTTCCAAAAAATGAACCAGCCAGCAAAAATGAGGTTCCAAAAAAAAAGATTAGGCAATTTTTGAACCGTCCCGGTCAATTCAATATTTCCCTGTTTCCCTGTGCTGCCACCCAGCACCAATCACTGGGGCCTTTAACCTACATCGTCTTGCCCGATTACTCTTATCGGCTATAACAAAAAGTATATAACATACATTTTATATACTAAATCCACACCATACCAAAAATACTAATAACGAAAAATACTTGCTTCTAAAATACTCATATCTTTAGATTTTTGGAATTTCTAATCCTGGCTACACTGTAGACAAATATATTAGAGTTTATTCATATAATACCGAAGAATTGATGAAAATTACTTATTATTGCAAGAATAGCTTAACTAACCGATGCATAATATAATAAATCGTATCTAATCTCATCGTAAGTATTAAATAAACAAATTACACTTTTATATAAATACAAATGTACATATGCTTTGAACAAACAATAAACATTTTTACACAGGTATTAAGGGAAAATTATTTAACAAACATTAATCTTAATGTCTTAAACTTATATTTAATCTTAATTAACATTAATGTTATTTTAATTATAATTAATGTAGCTTATATTTTTAATATCTATCTTTAAATTCTTTCATCTGGTGGGATATTTATTCTAATTTAATTTGATATAATACTTTTACATACACATGTATGTATTTGCATATTGTTTTTCAAGACGTACACAGCGAAACCATGGACAAAAAGATTTCATCCACTTCTCAGCCACGCATATTGAAAAAAAAACATTTTAGAGTAAAACATCAAAAAGTTAAACTGTTTAGAGCGAATGAACCGATTCTAAGCGTTTTTATGTGGGGAATCAATCACACTGTGAGTACTTATGTGTGTATATTCTTTTAGCAAGCAACTTGCATTAATTTATTTTTAATTTCAGATTAATGAGCTGAGCCATGTAAATATACCTGTTATGCTGCTGCCAGATGACTTTCGGGCTTATTCCAAAATAAAAGTTGATAATCACTTGTTCAACAAGTATGAATAGAGTTGATTACATGATTAAAATTAAAAATACAAATATACAAGAAAGGAAAGTTAATTTCGGCCAGATCCGAAGTTGATATATCCTTGCAGTTAAGTATATGGATACTTATTAAGGGCACGATCGGATATATATCTCAAAAATCGGACATCGTTGAAAATTTCATTAATAATTTATTAGAATACAAATTTCTTAAAAATTGTATCAAAGCTTCTATTGTTAAAAACTCCAAAGTTGGTTAATTTCCGATTGTTCAGTTAAATGGCAGGAAAACCTTACTGTGGTAAATACTGCGTTTTAACTTATGTATTTATTGCGTGCCAAGGCACAAAGGGAATGTGCAAAGTTTGAAGTGGATAACTTTAAAACTGGGAGACAAGTTTTCGTAAAAACAGAAAAACAGACTGACATGCTTATAACAACTTAAGGGGTGAGCCTGATCAAGAATGTATCTTATGGGGTTCTTCGCTACGTTGCACACTTTTGACCAAAATTATAATATCGTTTAAGAGAGTTCAAAAATACCCTGAAAAAAGGCATTTTAGTTTAAAAAATATATTCATGCTTAGTTAATGTATTTCTCTATATTTGTTGCTTCATTCCAGGGGTGCCCAGCCCCATTGCTATCGGTGCTTCTTTTTTGTTGGAATTGCTCTTTCATATGGGAAATGAAATGTCATATACGTGTGTTGCTCTCAGCATAGGCAAAGGCCAAATACAAAAACCATTTTTCGTTTTTTCCCACTCTCTTTGATTGTTGCCGAGCTATACAACCACAAATGTATAGTTTCTCAGTTTTTCGTACTAATAAAAAAGGCATTTCGTCTTTGTATTGTCGAAAACTTTTCACTGCAGAAAATCACTTTTGGTTGAGTTCTCAAACAGAATGGTTAACATCGGAGCTATAAATTTCTTTTATCTATAATTTTATTACAGTTTTTAATTTTTTTTTAATGATTATTTTTATATTTCTTTAATATTGAAATGTAATGGAAAAAAAAATGTTCTCGCTCCAATGTATTGGTGATTTTTTGCATTGGTATTGAAGTTTGCTCTGCCTGTGCTGAGCTTGGGCACCCCTGCTTTATTCCTTTACTTGTTGCATAATCAGAGAAACTAAGTTGCCTGGGGGAGAAAAATCTATTAGAACGCAAAAGTTAAACTCAAATCTGTGGCTCTTTTAAGACGAAAAAGTTCGGTCTAGGGATTATATATAATATCATAAGTATAAATAAATGTTGACAGATTTGTTTGGAAAACTTGCGTAGTTTCGAAACTATTAGTATGCAATGGTTAAAAATATTTAGTCTTAATACTTACTGGTTTCTTGAGTTAAAGCCTACGATACTTCTATTTCTATAGAAATATTCTACGATATTTCTAGCAACAGAACTTTGTTAACCATTAGAATCTGCAAGGGTATATAACCATCTGTTCCATCTAACTTTATTATTCTCTAGCCTTCCTTTATTTGTTTTTGTTGTATTTTTTTAAGGGAAAATATGCCGTCACACTTTAAAGTAAAAGAGTATTGCCCCTTGGTTTTTCGAAACTTGCGAGAAAGATTTGGGGTTGATGATGTGGATTTCCGAGAATCATTGACACGTTCACAACCTATCAAAATCGATTCCTCTGGAAAATCAGGAGCACAGTTCTATCAAAGCTATGATAAATTTTTTATAATAAAAAGTTTAACCTCTGAAGAAATAGAGCGTATGCACGCTTTTTTAAAGCAATATCATCCCGTAGGTATAATTATATTTTTACGATACAATCTTTTTTAATATATTTTTTTTAGTATGTAGTTGAGAGGCATGGTAAAACTCTTTTACCGCAATATTTGGGAATGTACCGTATCACAGTGGAAAGTGTGCAATATTATTTTGTTGTCACGCGGAATGTTTTCAGCTCGCACTTGACAATTCACAAGTATGAAACCATTTATATAAATATATATAATAATAAATTATTTTACAGAAAATTTGATTTAAAAGGCAGTACTGTAGATCGTGAAGCATCTGAGAAAGAACTAGAAAAACATTTACCGACTTTTAAAGATAATGATTTTATAAAACAGAAAGTAAAATTAGAAATTGGAGAAGAAGCAAAATTTAAACTAATGGAAACCCTGAGCAATGATGTCGATGTAAGAATGTTTGAATATATTAAGAATATGATGTAAGAATATAATTCTTTATATTTAGCTTCTGACTAAGCTACATATCATGGACTATTCTTTATTGGTTGGAGTGCACGATTCTGTGCGTGCTGAAGAGGAAGCTTTACACGGAGATCATAACCAAGCAGCTGGACGTAGCGAAAATAGTGAGAGTGAGGAGTGTGATAGTGGTGAACGGTAAATATAACATTAATTTTTATACCCTTGCTGAATATTATAATTTTGTCCAAAAGTGTGCAACGCAGTGAAGGAGACATCTCCGATCCTATAAAGTATATATACTCTTGATCAGGATCACCTCTTGAGTTGATATGAGCATGTCCGTCTGTCTGTTTCTACGCAAACTAGTCTCTCAATTTTAAAGCTATCGTCTTGCAACTTGCACACACCCTTCTTTCCTTTGCACGCAGTATATAAGTAGGAACGATCGGGGTTCGACCGACTATATCCTATGGCTGCCATGTAACTGATTGATCGGAAATGGTATAACTTTGGTGTTTTTAGTTTTTAGTTAGAGAGTTAATTTTGGCAAAAACAGAACGATTGGAAGTGGTATTTGGTAGAAATATCAACTTTTGTTTTTTTTTTTTAAGATAGAAGCTTGGTACTTTTATTTAGCTTTATTGTAATAAATTGGTTATATTATGATAAGGTATTATCCTTATACTCATAAGGATCGTTTCACTATATCTTTTCATATACCCTTGCAGTTAAGATCGGAGACGAAACTCGGATACGAAAATAGAAACTATTTGGTCGTTTCCGACCAAGTTTTAAGTCAATATTTTTAAAACTTAGAGACTAGCTCGCGTAGAAACGGACATGCATATAAATTCAGAATAGAGTTTAATTAAAAATTTTAACAAAATGAAATATTAAATTCTATATTTGCTATTACCTTTCTAACAAGCTTCTGCTAAAAACTTTCACTGTACATTTGAGTTTATGTCTTATATACTTTTGCGGAAGTGTGTTGATATATACTTTATAGTGTCGGAGGTTCTTTGCTTTGCACACCTTTCACCATAATTATAATTAATAATAATTCGGCTGTAGCCGAAGTATCCTATTCTTTCTCGTTTATAACTGTTTCATATTTTTTCATATTCTTTTTTTATAGCTGGACGTATAACACTCCTCCGGATTCTCCAAGAGGTGCTCAATATAAAGAAGTTGTTTATGAAGTTGATATATATGCCATTCCAAGCATTGAAGGTAAATCCTAAAAATGTAACTTAATTTCTTAACTTAATTGTAGTTTCCTTTTTAGTAAAACCATATTTGAAAAAGATAAATTTTTAAAAACTAGGAACTTGCCCCTTTTTTACAAAACAATATCTAACAGTTGTTTAGAGAACAGTTGTTTAGCATATGACGAAGACGTCAGTTGTACTTTTTCAACATCAATCCCCAGTCGCGATGATTTTAAGCAAGCAATAATTTAATTAGCGTTCGTTGAGCGTGGAATAACGGAATGGAAATAAGGAATGTTTTGCCAATTCCACCTGGTGCATAAAATGCGGTCGTAATTTAATAATTTTTTGTTCGTCATTAAGGGGGGAAATACAATTAAAAGGCCTAAAATGAGGCCTATCTTTGGGAGTGAAATGCAAGTAGGGAATTGAATGAATCTTAGCGATTCTTTTTGCATGTTATTAGAAAATTATTGGGCAATAAAAATCAGTCAAGTTTTTCGAAAAATATTGTAATTAAGCCCATTTATGATCAATAATGTGGAGTCGTGTTTTGGGAAATAAACTTTGCGCCGTGCAGTCTCCAGGCCCAGGATCACGTCTAAAACAAAAAACAGCAACTGGGCATTAAACTTAGAGGTACAGCGCACAACATGAATTATTTCATATGTAAAAAAATGGTTTTTCCATTAAAAAATTTGAAATTGAAAAAAAATGTTTAAAAAAAACACACTTTTTTTCGACTTTGTTCGTCAAAAAAACATGTTACAACAAATAACAAGAAAGGAATGCTAACTTCGGGCGGAGCCGAAGTTTATATACCCTTGCAGTTAAAACCGGATATATATCGCAAACATCGGATATAGTTGGCCGATCCTTATGGGAATAGGAATATATAATCCAATTTATTACAATACAAAATCTAAACAAAGTCCCAAACTTCTATCTTCAAAAATACGAAAGTTGATATTTCTACCAAATACCATTTCCGATCGTTCAGTTATATGGCAGCTATAGGATATAGTCGGCCGATCCTAATGAAATTTGGTAGGTCGGATTAACTGACCAAAAATATAATCTGTACCAAGTTCCAGCTTTCTATCTTCAAAAACACGAAAGTTGGGTCATTTCCGATCGTTCAGTTATATGGCAGCTATAGGATATAGTCGGCCGATCCTTACGAAATTTAACATGTCGTATTATTTTGCCAAAAATAGCTCTCATGTCAAATTTGAACTCTCTAACTCTAAAAACACCAAAGTTATACCATTTCCGATCAATCAGTTATATGGCAGCTATATGATATAGTCGGCCGATCCGGGCCGTTCCGACTTATATACTGCGTGCAAAGGAAAGAAGGGTGTGTGCAAAGTTTCAAGTCGATAGCTTTAAAACTGAGAGACTAGTTTGCGTAGAAACAGACAGACGGACAGACGGACATGCTTATATCAACTCAGGAGGTGATCCTGATCAAGAATATATATACTTTATAGGGTCGGAGATGTCTCCTTCACTGCGTTGCACACTTTTGACCAAAATTATAATACCCTCTGCAAGGGTATAAATATGAAAAATCCTTTAATTCATGTTGTGGAGAATTTCATTTCAAACATAAAGCAAAAAACCGCATTCGATTTAAATGAAATCTCTGACCTGTACATTGCACGGCGACTTTGAAAACACGACTTTTCAGTAGAAGCGTTTAAAGTTTACCACTGACACGCACTCACTAAATTGCGTATTACTTTGAAAATAAGTACCGGACAGCTTTATGCTTTTAAAGGCTTATTCTCAGATATATTTAGAGTATATTAAGACAAAAAAAAATTTTTCGAAAAAAATAAATTTTTAATTGTATTTCCCCCCAATGTTGTGGAACATTGCGACGAACAATGCCTGTCTTCTATAGTATCGTACTGTTCATATCTGTGACGATTTCACGATATCTGTTCACGATTCATATCTGTGATGAGTAAAAACGATGTCATTTGGAAGCATGAAGTGAATGTACGAATTGGCTTCAAGGAACAGGGTAGAAACTGGATCTGTACCGAGAAGTATGCCGCGCAATGGTTCAAGTGGTTTTTCATTTCGGGTAGTTGTACTTTTCGTGATGAGTAACACATCCCAACTGGCTCATTTTTAAATTTGAGTGCATGACAATACAGGCATTCTTTTTCCAAAGTACCAGTAATTACTTATTCCAAGCAAAATATTTAAAATCATGGTCGTACTGGAATGCTAGTCGAAGAAATGCTAAGAATGCTAGTTTATAACCTTGAAAAGGGTATTATAATTTTGTCCAAAAGTGTGCAACGCAGTGAAGGAGACATCTCCGACCCTATAAAGTATATATATTCTTGATCAGGATCACCTCCTGAGTTGATATGAGCATGTCCGTCTGTCTGTCCGTTTCTACGCGAACTAGTCTTTCAGTTTTAAAGTTATCGTCTTGAAACTTTGCACACACCCTTCTTTCCTTTGCACGCAGTATATAAGTCGGAACGGCTCGGATCGGACTATATCCTATAGCTGCCATATAACTGATTGATCGGAAATGGTATAACTTTGGTGTTTTTAGAGTTAGAGAGTTTAAATTTGACACGAGAGCTATTTTCGGCAAAACATTACGACATGCCAAATTTCATAAGGATCGGTCGACTATATCTTATAGCTGCCATATGACTGAACGATCGAAAACGACCCAACTTTCGTGTTTTTGAAAGCTGAAATAGATAGGTAGAAAGCTGAAACTTAGTACAGATTATATTTTTGGTCAGTTGATCCAACCTACCAAATTTCATTAGGATCGGCCGACTATATCCCATAGCTGCCATATAACTGAACGATCGGAAATGGTATTTGGTAGAAATATCAACTTTCGTATTTTTGAAGATAGAAGAAGATAGAGAAGCTTGGTACTTTTTTTTGTTAGATATTTTATTGTAATTAATTGGTTATATTATGATATTCTCATAGGGATCGGCCAACAATATCCGGTTTTTGCGATATATAACCGGTTTTAACTGCAAAAGTATATAAACTTCGGCTCCGCCCGAAGTTAGCTTTCCTTTCTTGTTTTTTTTTTTTTTTAATTAAAATCGCATACCCTCTATTTTCTTTCCAAATGACCTTATGAACACAGAAAATAAATATTCTGGCGATTGAATCAGAAAAACCCGTGCCGACTTGATGTCGAAGTATCAAACTCTGGAATCTCGTTTTGAAAATCATTTTTAATGGATTCCGCGCCATCTTTTCGTTTTACGGTGCGAATTCTTTGATAAAGGACTTACTTATTGGAAACTCATCAGTATTGTATCCAAGTGCCTCAATAGTAGCTTCAAGAATATACCTATACAAAATCTCCGATACCTTCTAGTGCCGCTACTAATTTTGGAGTGATATAGTTGATGTATCCAACTCTTCCAAACCAATTGTGATCGATTGTCATTGTGACTGCTGAAGACTGTCAGAAATTGGATCATCCCACTCTATCTTAAGCAGCCGAATCTGTTGTATAAAAATTTTGGCCTTTGTGACAACAGGACAGATAAGCCCGAGAGGATCATATATGCAAGCAGTAAGGGATAACATAGATCTTTTTGTTGGTGCATTGCTTGTACACATCTCTCGCAAAGAAAACTTAAAGATGTCATGTTTTGGGTTCCAAACGAGGCCTAACGCCTTTGTCTCTTCGTGCTCCCCGACAGATACATCTGTAGACTGATCTATTAGAAGATCTATTAGCTGCTCACAGTTGGTTGCCCACTTCGAAAGAACAAGCCCGGCCGAGCCTAAGATTTCAACTGCTTCGTTTCGCATCGACGTAAGTTCTTCGATTGTATCCGCGCCTGACAAAAGATCGTCAACGTAGAAGCTATTCGATAAGACTAAGGATCCTAGAGGGTGAGAAACTGAATATATCTCACTAAGGTACTTGAGGCAGCGGATAGCTAAGAACGGTGCGCAGGCCGTGCCGTATGTAATGGTAATCAAGCGATAGACTTGTAATTTTTCATCCTTATACTGTCTCCATACTATTAGTTGAAAATTACGATGGGATTCAGTTATTTCCACTTGTCTGTACATTTTGACGATATCTGCTGTAATAGCGTATTTGCGAAGACGAAACCTTAGCAATGTAGCGTATAGACAGGGCTGTTCAAAAATCACTCTAAGTTTAGTGCTTGAACTTTGCGGTCTGAGCACACATTGATAAGGAATGAAGAAATGAGGCTCAGTCGGAATTTCATCATTGACCAACGTCATGTGGTCTAAGAAAATGTACTCCTTCATAAAGGCAACGTACATAGAATTTATTTCTGGGTTATTGGACATCCTCCTTTCTAGTGCTAAGAACCGCCTTTTTGCGATTTCAAACGACGAGCCGAAACAAGTAGGGCTGGACTTAAATGGCAATGAAACGTGAAGTCGACCGGAGGGTAACCGAACAATACTCTCGATGAATGCTTTTTCGCACATAATTTGCTCAGGAGTGTAAATTTTATTCTGTGCAATGCTCAGGAGACTATCTATTTCCCAGAATTTTTGAACCAACATGTCTAAACTGCAATGATCTTGAACCGCGCTCAACACCTCAATGTTCAAGCCTATTTGAAATTTGGTTTTGATGAGTTGCACCGACCTGATACGATCCATCCAAAAACGGTATTTTGTAGGACTGGACCGTATGTTTCCAGCTTAAATTTCCCTTCCTTTAACAACTCAAAAAATGCGTCAGCACCAAGCAATATGTCAATTCTCTGAGGTTTGTGGAACAGTGGATCAGTTAACTTTATGTTGTCAGGGAGGTTCCAGTCTAACCCTTGAACTGCCCTCTCTGGTTGGGACGATGATATTGACTTCAGAAAAATAAGTTCAGCATCTAATTGAAATGCCTGTGTTCGGGAGTGTATAGTTGCTTGAACTACATGGCTGATTGACCTATTCCAAAAAGGTTTGTGTCTTTTCGATCACGCTTAAGTTTTAGAATTTTGGATAACTCCTCTGTTATAAAGTTTACCTGTGACCCGGAATCTAAAAGCACACGAGAAATATGCATTTGACCATTGCTACCTGTAATGTTAACAAGGGCTGTAGCTAATACAATCTGATTTGAGTCGGCTGTCATGGCGTGGTGAACGGCAGAGGTGGTCAAAGGTTGTGTCACAATCTTCTCTTAAGTGGAAGCTAGTTCGGACGGTGAAGAGTCGTAGCTGTATCTATGAAGTAGTGAATGATGTGGTTTCGAACTCACGCGGCACTTAGAGCATTGACACGAAAGAACGGAATGCCCTTTCCTTAAGCAGTTTATGCGCAATGGGATTGTCTTAGCGAATTTGAATCGTGTAGCGACTGTTGCGGCCACAAACAAACTGCACGCGTGAATTTAGTGATCCACAGCTTTGCAATAATAGCATTTTGGATCCTGGGTTCGAGTGGTATTGGCAACGGACAAGGAAGTTTTACTAAAGAATTAAAGAATTTGGCCGCCCCAGCTTACGAGACTTTTTCGTGCTTGACGTAGCTTCATCTGCTGCTAAATTTTGGTAGCGTTTATTGAGTGCATCTTGGCAATCCTGCCATAATGGGATGTTTTGAAAGTCTAAACTTTCTTCGCTCTAGACTTAGTTTTTGCGTCCACTTTGGTCATGAAGATGCGTATGAGCCTTGCATTTGCTATTACCTTGTCACTGCCTAGTGAAAGCAAGGATTCGTAGATAGCTGTGAAAGTGTCTATCATGTGACGCAGTGACAAGGCGGACGGCCCCTGTTTTGGGGGGATGTAAAAGAGGCGTGAAATACAATATAAAAAAATTAAACCTTGATTGTCGTACACCCGATTTAAGGCGGCCAGTGCCTTTGGGTAATTGGTCTCAGTTATTTGGTATGCATTCACGGTCCCCAACGCTTCTTATGGCAATAAGTATTTGCTTAGAAAAAAGGAAAAAAACAAAATGAAGGCAAAAAAAAGGAAGCACAGTATGTGGATGAAGGAATGGTACGCAATGTGGCTAAAACTCACACATCCGAAGCTTTTAAAGGAGTTGCATAAAACGTCTCCTATGGATTTAAAAAACTTTCTTCAAATGGACAGTTCTACATATGAAGAACCGTTAAATTTAGTAGAGCCTGAAATACAAAGATAGGACACACAAATGCGTGAGGCATTACATAGCTGATCTGCTATGTTTATATGATGATAAGTCCTTCTGAGTCCACCCGGTGGCGCCAAAAAATGTTTGCTCCAAATGGCAAACTGCGAAAATCCTGTTTCAGGCCAGTAACTATGGTCCCAGTAGAAACGCATCAACCGAATTTAATGGAAGTTCATTTATTACTAGTTTCTATCTGCTCCTTCTCTTCTTTCATTCGAAACTGCGACGCAGCGACAAGAACGAGTACTTAACAGAGCGAAAATATCTTTAGGCGGTACAATTCAAATATTTCTTATAAAAATATGAGGGCGTAAGGAACACACGTAGATATCTTGCAGCTCGGGCTCGTTGGGGGTTATTTTATTTGCTCGTAGCTTGCTATGCCCCGTCTCATAGCTAAGTAGCCCAAGTTGCGAGTTCTACGTATTTCCCTCACATATTATTTTTATAAACAAGTTACGACTAAACAATATCCGTTAGAAATTTTTTTAGCAGCGTCTAAGAAGTTCACAAGGTGCTGAAAAAGTTTGCATGGTAACGTCGAACAAAAAGGGAATTGCGAGCGAATGAGGTCAGCATCGAAGCAGAGTCACGGCGTTACCAACGCTTGAGCATGCGGGGCAGCTGGTCTATCGACCTTGACATCAACAATAAAGGCACGCTCAAAAAAAAATAAAAATCATCATTGGAGCAGAGTCGAAGCTTTCCGCTTCGATACACGCAGGTGTGTAAACAACAAAGTATAAACTATGACTATTCGCTCCATAGACGGTACTTGGATAAATCCTTTTTGATGGCGTTGGAATATCACGAGACAAACGACAGAGTCTATACGCCTACCCAAAAATCCGCTTAGCAAATGCATTGTAATAGAGGGGTCGAACACAATGGACAAAAGATAGGAACATTTCGTATATACGAAAAACGCCCGGGCGAGACAAGGCCAGGCGCGCAAAGCACAAGAGGGGACAATGCATATCGCGACATGGGTTCCACCATGCGCAGATGCGCAATCAACCGCTGCCGCCATAACTAAATATAATACAACAGATTATTAAAATGAATAAAGGGATACAAATATGCAATAGCCGCTGCTCTCACAAGACGAAACATAAAATTCATGAAGATGAAGGTGATTCCTTCTCTATTTTATATAGATTCACTCGAATACAATTTACCCTTGTACTCTACACGTACCAGGTACCTCTACGTAGTTGGTATAATTCCAGTATACCAACTGGAAAAAATTTCATCAATAGAAATGCAAATCTGAGCAACAACCTATTGTATTATTGGGAGAGACCGAGGCCAAGCGAGTGGACCAAAGGGGCTCCCCTAAGAAGGATTCACTAGAGTTGGCATTTTCATGCCCAGGAGGGTAAAATGGTGCATAATTGGAGGCCCCACATGTCGCCACCTCCCTAGGAGTGCGAGTCCTTGGGGTGCGTGGGCTGAAGCGTGGCAGAGCACAATTCGCCTGCCTCGGATTCGCCTTAAATTAGCCTCGGAGGCCTCTACGTCTAGGCGTCAAGAAAGTCTGCTGAGGTCAAACTCAGCGTCGAGCGAAACCAGGTCGTCAAACGGCCTGAAGGTCTTTTATTTCATGGAGGAGCTGTAAAAAAACAACTTGACGAACGAGATGGCCGTGACAGACTTCAAGAAGTCGGTGCATCTTGCAATAAAGCCGTGGATCGCAGCTAAAGGAGGCATAACAAATGTGACTGTGAAGAATAGCGAGAAGGCCCTAGCCGCTTTAAACACTGAAAGGTTCTATATTAAGTGGTTCAGCTAATCGTTGTCGTTTCCAGGCTCGCACGTGGGTTTGACCGCTTTGAGTGCGCCGACAAGGGGGTCATGCAGTGTCGAAGTGCACTAATCCTGTGGATTTGCCGAAATTGTTACCTTAAGCGGTTGCGTTGGGTCATAATATGGTTGCAGCCTGTTATCCGTTATATAGCGCAGTTTTGGCGAGTGTGAATGCAAGACAACAACAACAACAACAATGCAACAAGTCTCGGCTCCTGCAAATTAATTGTGAGGGTTCCCGATATGTGAGAGCGGCTGCATCGTGGCCCAAGTTGGACAGTAGTTGTGAATTTTCCGAGTCATTGATCAGTACCATAAGTAAATGAACGCGGTACTACTCTAGGTGAGTAGGAATTCTGTAATTGTTGGTCTTGACGCGAACACATGTGCTCCTAAAGTCACACTATCGGGTATAGAGCAATCCGCGCACAAAAGCCCACTTGTGCTTGGTGCTTCAATTCCGCCTTGACACAAGTCCTTAGGGATTGTTGGGAACATAGCTGGTCAACTTCGAGCGGTCTGGTCACTGACTAGCAACGAATGGCGCGACTTGCGTTCTTTCTTCCGTTCATAGTTATTACCTCTTTACAGTAAGAAACCCATTTATATTAAATTGGTGGATAAGAAATTAACACCTTATGAAGCAGCCCATAATTCTATTCAATCTAATCTATTTAGGCTGTTCTGGAGTTAAAATAGGTAGTGGTCTGACCAGAGGCTTTGATAATTTCTGGTACCATGGGAGCCAGAGCCCACAGGACTCGTTTCGTCCTGGCTATGGTTAGGCGCCTTAGGGAGCTACGTGGTGATTGAGGATTATCACCCAAATGCGAAAAGAGCCATTAGGCACGAGGGGTCCGTGACATAAGGCCAACATGGCAGGTGCTTACGTAAAACCACTCAGATTTTCCTACCCATGTAGAGTTATAGCAGCTTGCAAAAAAAGGTTGGCCGAGTTCTTCAATGCGTCTTTATCGGAAAAAATCACACAAATTTTAACAAATTAGATTTTTTCTGAACGGAAAATTTTTTTTTCGATTTTTTATCTGTTTTGCTTCAACTTATTTTATACAGGCTCTCAACTTTTAATAACATCCTGCTTACAAATCAGTCCTTAAAAGTAATAACACTTTGTAATAAAATTCGAAATAAAAAAATTTGCTCAGAGAAAAGTTTAGGAAAAGAAATTAAATTTTTCCGTTTATTCACGTTTTGAATTTCCAGTTTAAAAATCATAGAATATTGTGATTTAACGGAAAAGGTTCATTTGATTCGTGGAAAGTTGGATTTCCTGTTACAAACTGATTGCATCATTTCAATCTTCTTATAACTAAAGCTTTGTCGGTGACAGCGACGCTAGCAGCGAAAAATAGACTTTGGCTTAATAATTTGATTGGTCAGAATTTCATGGTGACATGCAGGTTCCCAGGAGGCCACTTTTTTACGAATTTGGGAAAGGTTCGATGTTAATGTTAACTGTACATTAGGGTATCCCAAGGTAACAGGTAAGATTTTTTTAAAATTAAAATCGCATATCCTTTATGACCTTCTGAACATAGAAAATAAATATTCTAGTGCCGCTACTAATTTTGGAGTGATAAAGTCTTTCTGCTCTTATATTTTTGTTTTCTTGGGTTGCGCGCTCTCGATATAAGTTGGCGCATCTTTTGGTCAATCGTGCCCACCGTAGTAATCAAGTATTGAGAAGTTAAAATTCAAGTCGGCACGGGTTATCGTTATCCTACCCACTAAATCCTCTAACGCACTAAATTGCGTTTTCAACATCACTCAAACAAATTTAGAGGTTTAATATGCGTTAAAAAAAAAACAAGAAAGGAAAGCTAACCTCGGGCGCATCCGAAGTTGACATACCCTTGCAGTTAAAACCGGATATATATCGCAAACATCGGATATAGTTGGTCGATCCTTATGAGAATATGATAATATAACCCAATTTATTATAATAAAAAATCATAAAAAAGGTTTGTGTCTTTTCGATCACGCTTAAGTTTTAGAATTTTGGATAACTCCTCTGTTATAAAGTTTACCTGTGACCCGGAATCTAAAAGCACACGAGAAATATGCATTTGACCATTGCTACCTGTAATGTTAACAAGGGGTGTAGCTAATACAATCTGATTTGAGTCGGCTGTCATGGCGTGGTGAACGGCAGAGGTGGTCAAAGGTTGTGTCACAATCTTCTCTTAAGTGGAAGCTAGTTCGGACGGTGAAGAGTCGTAGCTGTATCTATGAAGTAGTGAATGATGTGGTTTCGAACTCACGCGGCACTTAGAGCATTGACACGAAAGAACGGAATGCCCTTTCCTTAAGCAGTTTATGCGCAATGGGATTGTCTTAGCGAATTTGAATCGTGTAGCGACTGTTGCGGCCACAAACAAACTGCACGCGTGAATTTAGTGATCCACAGCTTTGCAATAATAGCATTTTGGATCCTGGGTTCGAGTGGTATTGGCAACGGACAAGGAAGTTTTACTAAAGAATTAAAGAATTTGGCCGCCCCAGCTTACGAGACTTTTTCGTGCTTGACGTAGCTTCATCTGCTGCTAAATTTTGGTAGCGTTTATTGAGTGCATCTTGGCAATCCTGCCATAATGGGATGTTTTGAAAGTCTAAACTTTCTTCCCTCTAGACTTAGTTTTTGCGTCCACTTTGGTCATGAAGATGCGTATGAGCCTTGCATTTGCTATTACCTTGTCACTGCCTAGTGAAAGCAAGGATTCGTAGATAGCTGTGAAAGTGTCTATCATGTGACGCAGTGACAAGGCGGACGGCCCCTGTTTTGGGGGGATGTAAAAGAGGCGTGAAATACAATATAAAAAAATTAAACCTTGATTGTCGTACACCCGATTTAAGGCGGCCAGTGCCTTTGGGTAATTGGTCTCAGTTATTTGGTATGCATTCACGGTCCCCAACGCTTCTTATGGCAATAAGTATTTGCTTAGAAAAAAGGAAAAAACAAAATGAAGGCAAAAAAAAGGAAGCACAGTATGTGGATGAAGGAATGGTACGCAATGTGGCTAAAACTCACACATCCGAAGCTTTTAAAGGAGTTGCATAAAACGTCTCCTATGGATTTAAAAAACTTTCTTCAAATGGACAGTTCTACATATGAAGAACCGTTAAATTTAGTAGAGCCTGAAATACAAAGATAGGACACACAAATGCGTGAGGCATTACATAGCTGATCTGCTATGTTTATATGATGATAAGTCCTTCTGAGTCCACCCGGTGGCGACAAAAAATGTTTGCTCCAAATGGCAAACTGCGAAAATCCTGTTTCAGGCCAGTAACTATGGTCCCAGTAGAAACGCATCAACCGAATTTAATGGAAGTTCATTTATTACTAGTTTCTATCTGCTCCTTCTCTTCTTTCATTCGAAACTGCGACGCAGCGACAAGAACGAGTACTTAACAGAGCGAAAATATCTTTAGGCGGTACAATTCAAATATTTCTTATAAAAATATGAGGGCGTAAGGAACACACGTAGATATCTTGCAGCTCGGGCTCGTTGGGGGTTATTTTATTTGCTCGTAGCTTGCTATGCCCCGTCTCATAGCTAAGTAGCCCAAGTTGCGAGTTCTACGTATTTCCCTCACATATTATTTTTATAAACAAGTTACGACTAAACAATATCCGTTAGAAATTTTTTCAGCAGCGTCTAAGAAGTTCACAAGGTGCTGAAAAAGTTTGCATGGTAACGTCGAACAAAAAGGGAATTGCGAGCGAATGAGGTCAGCATCGAAGCAGAGTCACGGCGTTACCAACGCTTGAGCATGCGGGGCAGCTGGTCTATCGACCTTGACATCAACAATAAAGGCACGCTCAAAAAAAAATAAAAATCATCATTGGAGCAGAGTCGAAGCTTTCCGCTTCGATACACGCAGGTGTGTAAACAACAAAGTATAAACTATGACTATTCGCTCCATAGACGGTACTTGGATAAATCCTTTTTGATGGCGTTGGAATATCACGAGACAAACGACAGAGTCTATACGCCTACCCAAAAATCCGCTTAGCAAATGCATTGTAATAGAGGGGTCGAACACAATGGACAAAAGATAGGAACATTTCGTATATACGAAAAACGCCCGGGCGAGACAAGGCCAGGCGCGCAAAGCACAAGAGGGGACAATGCATATCGCGACATGGGTTCCACCATGCGCAGATGCGCAATCAACCGCTGCCGCCATAACTAAATATAATACAACAGATTATTAAAATGAATAAAGGGATACAAATATGCAATAGCCGCTGCTCTCACAAGACGAAACATAAAATTCATGAAGATGAAGGTGATTCCTTCTCTATTTTATATAGATTCACTCGAATACAATTTACCCTTGTACTCTACACGTACCAGGTACCTCTACGTAGTTGGTATAATTCCAGTATACCAACTGGAAAAAATTTCATCAATAGAAATGCAAATCTGAGCAACAACCTATTGTATTATTGGGAGAGACCGAGGCCAAGCGAGTGGACCAAAGGGGCTCCCCTAAGAAGGATTCACTAGAGTTGGCATTTTCATGCCCAGGAGGGTAAAATGGTGCATAATTGGAGGCCCCACATGTCGCCACCTCCCTAGGAGTGCGAGTCCTTGGGGTGCGTGGGCTGAAGCGTGGCAGAGCACAATTCGCCTGCCTCGGATTCGCCTTAAATTAGCCTCGGAGGCCTCTACGTCTAGGCGTCAAGAAAGTCTGCTGAGGTCAAACTCAGCGTCGAGCGAAACCAGGTCGTCAAACGGCCTGAAGGTCTTTTATTTCATGGAGGAGCTGTAAAAAAACAACTTGACGAACGAGATGGCCGTGACAGACTTCAAGAAGTCGGTGCATCTTGCAATAAAGCCGTGGATCGCAGCTAAAGGAGGCATAACAAATGTGACTGTGAAGAACAGCGAGAAGGCCCTAGCCGCTTTAAACACTGAAAGGTTCTATATTAAGTGGTTCAGCTAATCGTTGTCGTTTCCAGGCTCGCACGTGGGTTTGACCGCTTTGAGTGCGCCGACAAGGGGGTCATGCAGTGTCGAAGTGCACTAATCCTGTGGATTTGCCGAAATTGTTACCTAAAGCGGATGCGTTGGGTCATAATATGGTTGCAGCCTGTTATCCGTTATATAGCGCAGTTTTGGCGAGTGTGAATGCAAGACAACAACAACAACAACAATGCAACAAGTCTCGGCTCCTGCAAATTAATTGTGAGGGTTCGCGATATGTGAGAGCGGCTGCATCGTGGCCCAAGTTGGACAGTAGTTGTGAATTTTCCGAGTCATTGATCAGTACCATAAGTAAATGAACGCGGTACTACTCTAGGTGAGTAGGAATTCTGTAATTGTTGGTCTTGACGCGAACACATGTGCTCCTAAAGTCACCCTATCGGGTATAGAGCAATCCGCGCACAAAAGCCCACTTGTGCTTGGTGCTTCAATTCCGCCTTGACACAAGTCCTTAGGGATTGTTGGGAACATAGCTGGTCAACTTCGAGCGGTCTGGTCACTGACTAGCAACGAATGGCGCGACTTGCGTTCTTTCTTCCGTTCATAGTTATTACCTCTTTACAGTAAGAAACCCATGTATATTAAATTGGTGGATAAGAAATTAACACCTTATGAAGCAGCCCATAATTCTATTCAATCTAATCTATTTAGGCTGTTCTGGAGTTAAAATAGGTAGTGGTCTGACCAGAGGCTTTGATAATTTCTGGTACCATGGGAGCCAGAGCCCACAGGACTCGTTTCGTCCTGGCTATGGTTAGGCGCCTTAGGGAGCTACGTGGCGATTGAGGATTATCACCCAAATGCGAAAAGAGCCATTAGGCACGAGGGGTCCGTGACATAAGGCCAACATGGCAGGTGCTTACGTAAAACCACTCAGATTTTCCTACCCATGTAGAGTTATAGCAGCTTGCAAAAAAAGGTTGGCCGAGTTCTTCAATGCGTCTTTATCGGAAAAAATCACACAAATTTTAACAAATTAGATTTTTTCTGAACGGAAAATTTTTTTTTCGATTTTTTATCTGTTTTGCTTCAACTTATTTTATACAGGCTCTCAACTTTTAATAACATCCTGCTTACAAATCAGTCCTTAAAAGTAATAACACTTTGTAATAAAATTCGAAATAAAAAAATTTGCTCAGAGAAAAGTTTAGGAAAAGAAATTAAATTTTTCCGTTTATTCACGTTTTGAATTTCCAGTTTAAAAATCATAGAATATTGTGATTTAACGGAAAAGGTTCATTTGATTCGTGGAAAGTTGGATTTCCTGTTACAAACTGATTGCATCATTTCAATCTTCTTATAACTAAAGCTTTGTCGGTGACAGCGACGCTAGCAGCGAAAAATAGACTTTGGCTTAATAATTTGATTGGTCAGAATTTCATGGTGACATGCAGGTTCCCAGGAGGCCACTTTTTTACGAATTTGGGAAAGGTTCGATGTTAATGTTAACTGTACATTAGGGTATCCCAAGGTAACAGGTAAGATTTTTTTAAAATTAAAATCGCATATCCTTTATGACCTTCTGAACATAGAAAATAAATATTCTAGTGCCGCTACTAATTTTGGAGTGATAAAGTCTTTCTGCTCTTATATTTTTGTTTTCTTGGGTTGCGCGCTCTCGATATAAGTTGGCGCATCTTTTGGTCAATCGTGCCCACCGTAGTAATCAAGTATTGAGAAGTTAAAATTCAAGTCGGCACGGGTTATCGTTATCCTACCCACTAAATCCTCTAACGCACTAAATTGCGTTTTCAACATCACTCAAACAAATTTAGAGGTTTAATATGCGTTAAAAAAAAAACAAGAAAGGAAAGCTAACCTCGGGCGCATCCGAAGTTGACATACCCTTGCAGTTAAAACCGGATATATATCGCAAACATCGGATATAGTTGGTCGATCCTTATGAGAATATGATAATATAACCCAATTTATTATAATAAAAAATCATAAAAAAGTCCCAAACTTCAAAAATACCAAAGTTGGTATTCCTACCAAAAACCATTTCCGATCGTTCAGTTATATGACAGCTATAAGATATACATAGTCGGCCGACCGTTATGAAATTTGGTAGGTCAGATTAACTGAGCAAAAATATAATCTTTACTAAGTTCCAGCTTTCTATCTTCAAAAACATGAAAGTTGGGTCATTTCCGAGCGTTCACGTTTATACGGCAGCTATAGTATATAGTCGGCCGATCCATATTATTTTGCTCTCATGTATAATTTGAACTCGAGAACTCTAAAAACAGCAAAGTTATACCATTTCCGATCAATCAGTTATATGTCAGCTATAGGTTATAGTCGGCTGATCCCTGCCGTTCCGAATTATATACTGCGTGCAAAGTCGATAGCTTTAAAACTGAGAGACTAGTTCGCGTAGAAACAGACAGACGGACGGACCTGCTTATATCAACTCAGGGGGTGATCTTGATCAAGAATATATATACTTTATAGGGTCGGAGATGTCTCCTTCACTGCGTTGCACACTTGTGGACAAAATTATAATACCCTCTGCATGGGCATAAAAATACTGCGACAAGACTTGTGAAAGGCTTTTTAGAATAAGGAATGGCTGCAGGCAAAAAAATATTAAAACTAAATTAAATTAAATTAATTAATTAAATTTAATTTAATTTTATTAAAAAACTAAATTGACCCT
Source organism: Drosophila bipectinata (assembly GCF_030179905.1). Lineage (NCBI taxonomy): Eukaryota > Metazoa > Arthropoda > Insecta > Diptera > Drosophilidae > Drosophila > Drosophila bipectinata. Next base: position 11,312,363 of record NC_091740.1, on the reverse strand, counting down.
TAATGTAGAATTGGATCTAGAGCAGTGGTCGGCACGGCCCTATTCCGCGGGCATTGGAAATTTCTCTGCCCGATCTCTGCCACACACACAGAGTATAAATGTGTTAAACGTCATGCTCACAGCCTACTTTCTGCTATTCTATACTAATACTAATGCGTTAAAATCAAATCGTTAATCGTTAATTAATGTATTGGGTGCCGACCACTTATCTAGAGTCAAATGAAAAACTAAATAACTTTTTATAAATCTCGCAAAGAAAACATGCTGCTAGCTAGCTGATTTGCTCTCTAACCCTCAGTCTCCAAAAGAGTTATGAAAAAAAAAACCCTTAAAATATTACAAACAATCTAAGCTCACGCCGAAACTTTTTGACGACCAGGACCATACATTTTTTGTTCATCAAATTGCCATAGCTCCAGATCCTTCAGGCCGTATTCATTATAATTTCCCCCAATTTGAAACCATCAATAGAAAATAATTTTCTCCTAATGAAGCTTTAGACTTTTTCAAGACACGTAACCCAAGTTCTTCGAAGGGATTAGATAATATTTCTTACAGTATGCTTCTATCTTTACCTCCCGAGCAAATTCAAAATTGTGTTTCCATGTTGAATAATATTTTTAACGAAGGCAAAATACCCGATATATGGAGGAAAATTAAAATCGTACCTGTTCCAAAAAAAATATGGATTTTTCTATCATATCCAACAACAGACCTATATGATTGTTAAGTGTAGTTTTTTAAGTGCCTTCAAGGTCTTGTTAAAAATAGCTTAGAAGAACGCATTACAAAAAACCAACTACTTCCTTCAGGAGAAACCGCTCAACAGCATAATGTATTACTGATGTTATTGAACATTATTACTTGATAAACAATGTTGCCAATCTTAAAGCCAAGGCTTTCATGTTGTGGTAGCAGTACTGGACCTGAGCAAAGCCTTTGACTGTGTTAATATCTTTATTCTTTGTAAAGTTTTCATTGATTGTGGTTTCAAACACCGTTACATTAATTTTATCATTGACTTTTTGAAGAAAAGAATCCTTGTCTTGGGAAATTCCGAGGGTACTGTAGGCAAAGGAGTTAGTTAAGGAGGTCAGCCTCAGTTCCATTCTTTTTAACCTTTACACAACCGTCCTTCATACTATTATAGACCTTAAAAGTTCACTTTTTCAATACGCGGACGATATTTTTCTTATTGATTTTGACAAAGATTTTACGACTGCAAGAGAAATTCTTGATCAGAAAGTAAAACAATTTAAATAAACTTGTTATACTATTAATCTAACTTTTAATCCTACTGAATCATCTGTGATACATTTCCATTAGTACTAACAACTCCTCTATCAACCATGTTAGACACACACTCTATAAGGCCAATAAAACAAAACGGTTCCTAAACATGATTAGTGGATGCAGTTTCGGTATCCAACCCAGCGTAGCTCTTAAGTTTTTTAAAGCTTTCGTTAGACCCAAATACGAATATGCATGCTCTTCCTTTGCTGTTACTCTTGAAGACAGTTACATCTTGTAACCAAATACATGCTAACCTAAGGAAATCTCTTTGATCTCTTTGACACCTGTAAATATTATTTACCACCTTGCAGCAGAACTCCCCCTACAGCCCCCTACAGCATGCCTATAGAATGAATTTGCTACAGCTAAGGAATTAGCTAAAATTTTCATTTTTCCTTGCATTTAAATTTTTTTTTAATCCCCCAACTGCTTTCCTACTTAAAAACAACTTCTCCGCCAAAAACACTAGTTATATAAAAAAATACTTAAAATTTAAAGATATTTTGGATCCTATGTAGATTCGTCATTTTTAAAGCCTCGATTTTTAAACTTTAATACTAATTTTTTTAAGGGTTCTTAGAAGTCAATTTTTTTTTAGCTGTTTTGCAATGGCTAAGACCACTTTCACGATGTTCATCATATAGACCTCTTTCATACTCGGGTAACAAAATGCTACAAAAAAAGTAAAAGTACATTAAGTTGTAACACCCTAAAAATCTTGGTTTATTAAAAAAAACGGATTTAAAGACTTTTTTGCGCTTAAAATTTCCTAAACTCTTAATTTAATCCGACTTTAAAATTTCCGATGTAATAATTTAATATTGTTGCTTTTGAAAAAAAAAGATCTCCAATATTTTTAAACACAACGGATGAAATTTTTACACATGATTTTATTCGTGTCTTCTGATTTCTTGCGAGCGCTTTGAAATAACAGAGTGCCCTTCCATTGGGCTTATTCCTTTCTTTTACACACTTACTCCGGAGCGCTCGCAAGACTGCATTGACTTGTTTTGGGAAAAGCGTTATAACTTCAACCATTTTCATAACTTCTTAATAAAATTGGCCTATTTTATTCAGTATTAATGAGACAACATTGATATGTGTCACGAATGTAGCTCCCAAATAACTTTTTTTATACCTTTGCAGAGGGTATTATAATTTTGTCCAAAAGTGTGCTATCGACTTGAAACTTTGCACACACCCTTCTTTTCTTTGCACGCAGAATATAAGTCGGAACGGCCGGGATCGGCCGACTATATACAGTGATTTAAAAAATAATAGAAACGAATTTTCCCTTTGGGTTCCAATACGTATTTTTAAAAATTAAAAAAAAAAAAAATAAAAAAAAATTTTACTTTTTCTTTAATATAAGTATATACGAAGGCTAACAATAAAGTAAGATCTCCAATTTTTTTTTTTCATAAAAAACGACATTTATTTTTAAAAAGAGATACACCGTTGAAAAGGGCAAGGTCTTGGCTACTTTTCTACACAATTGTCATTTTTTTCCAACACCTTGCGCATCCGCACGATGAACTTGTCTATGCCGGCAGAATACCACTCTCCGTCCGCCTCGCGCAGCCAGGTGTTGACCTCTTTCTGAACCTCCGCGTCACTATCAAACTTCTTCCCTCCGAGATGTTTTTTCAGGGCGGGAAACATGTAGAATTGTCGCACGGTGGTTTTTGAGAATTTCTTCCTCCACTGCTTGAACAATCGCATCCAAGACCGACGGTCGGCCACTTCTCTCCTCGTCGTGAACAATAGTGCGCCCGGAATTGAACTCGCGGCACCACTTACGCACGTATGTCCATACACTTTTCCCCGTAAACTTTAACTAGTTGACGATGGATTTCAATAGGTGTCACCTTTTTCGCATTCAAAAAAAAAATATTACAGAACGCAATTCGCACTTGGACGCTGACGCGAGGGGTACCTCCATCGTTGACGGCTGCTCAGCCAAGACTGAGCGGGAAGCCTCACCCAGCAGCAAAGTGGTAGTGGGGGAACCAAGGAACACAGCGGTGTTGCCAGATCCGGCAAAGTTGCAGCGTTGGAGACCTTACTTTATTGTCAGCCCTCGTACATCTATCTTACTACTAGAAAACAGAAATCCATTTAGCTTTATTCATTTAGCTAAAAAATTAAACTAAAGTTAAATTTTATGTTTTTGACCTGGAAATAAAAATAGAAATGAAATGAATAATTCTTCTCTAAATTTACTAGTTTAGCAAAATTTATCATGAAATGTATTCAGTTTTAATATTTTGTGCCGTTACCATAGTTTTTTAAAACGGCAGCACACCTGTGAGGCATAGACTCCACAAGATTGGAGCATATTGCTTGTTAAATGGAGCACCACTCTTCCTGGACTTTTTCCCACAATTGCTCCTTAATTATTGGTTAAAACCAAATGCTCAATAGGGTTTAAATTAGGGTTTTGTGTCCCTCCAAATTGTTCGGCTCGTGTTCAGCATAATGATTTCGGGCGCTACTCATTCGGTTCAACAATAATTTTTTTGAACAAGAATAGCACTCAACTCACAAAAATCAACTCGAATGATTTTACTCATGGAAATATGATTTTACTCATTCACGCAAACTGAACTTTTTTTGCACAGATGAAATGTGTGAAGAAGAAGGTGAAATGCAACACAATGAAAATAATTTTACAACAAAGCGTTTATTTTCATTTTTTAATTTTGATTTTAAATTTGTTAAGAAATTATATTAAAGGATCGAAAAACAGAATCAATGGTCAAATGCTTTATAATACGAGTTTAAAAATATTATGCTGTCGACAGATTTTGGGCAAAGACGGTTCCTCTTTTCAGTAATGACGTTTCCAGCCAAAGAAAAGCCGCGCTCTGCAGCAGCACTACTTGCCGGCATTGAGTGGACTTTAAGGATGTAGTCCATGTCCCGGCCTACTTTTTAGAGGTTATTTAAAAAAAAATTATTTTTTTAATAAAAAATAATGCGATCGTTCCAATTTTCACATATGTTTTTATAGGCATCATAAACTATTTGAAAATATTTTGTTTAATTTATTCTTGGTAGAGTGGTAGTTTAATACACTTTATAGCAACCAAAGTATACATATAAAAAAAAAAAGAAAACTCACAAAAAAAATTTTTTTTTTAATTTAAAAAATGTATCTTAAATTAATGATAAATATGATAATGATAAAAAACTAATCATTAAAAATAAATGATTCTAGTACGGGACAGAGGTGTTACTTTTTAGAACAACATATCCAAATTTCAGCTAGATCGGTACCATAGAATTTTGTGAATCACCTGCGCCGCACACAGTTTAGACGCTACCGAGAAACTCATACTTTTCGGTGTAGGCGCGCTCTCGATTATGGGATGTATCTCTGTCATTATTTGATATTTTTATTTGAAACTTTAACAGTACATTCTTAATAAACAATACTATCGAAATATGTGAAAAAAAAAATCTATTTTTTCAACCTCATACATGAGGTTGAGGCTACATCCTTAAGTGCGAATTTTGAGAGTCTGGGATATGTCTGATCTTTATCCTTCCACCATTTTAAAACAAAAAGTTGAGCTTTCAAATGAAAATTCTGAGAAATCGCCGTTTGGTGTGCTTGGGCTAATTTGAGCAGAACTAGTTGATGGAACGTCCAAGTTCTTAATTTGTGAAATGTAAAATTTTTTTTTTGCGTCTTGATCGTTAGGCTGCATTTGTAACGCAGGTGGAAACAAAAAACAAGCAGCTTTATGCCACACACAAATATTTGGAATCCAAATTTCATTAACGTTATTACATATCTTTTCTTTTAATGTTACCAGTGCCGGTACATCTTCCTCTTGTGGCGCGCAAATATGCCTCATTTTTTCAATTGAAGGTATCACAAAACACAAGGATGGAGAACTGCAGAATTGAAGCTTCTTAAAAATTATTTCGAAATCGCTACATAAGTCTACCAATTGTTTTAGGGTTGATATGTTTATAAGCAATAGACTTAAACATTGTGAAATTCGAATTCCATCTTGTTGGGCATTGATTTTTTACAGATGTTTGTAGATGATGTTGTAAATTAGCTGTAAATTTCTTAAAATATTTGACAATTTTTTTGCACATTTCTACTAATTCAGCAACTTCTTTAGATTCCTTAAACGAATTCTCCAAAACGTTGGCAAGCAAATGGCTGCTGCAGTTTAACCTAATCTTATTCTGCAAAGCTTTGACAATATTTGTGCCTCGATCGGTAACGAGCTTCATTTGGTCCAAATTATATATGCCGAATTCAGCAAACAAAGTGTTCAACTTGTTTAAAACATTTGTGCTAGTTGAACGGTCGAAGTCCATTGACTTAACACCTAAGATGAGATCTACCAATTTAAAATCTTTTTGGTAGTGCAAGGTGACACCAAGAAAGTTGCGATGAACGTAACTGTCCGTCCACAAGTCAACTGTGGCAGTTGCTCCACCACTATTAGCAACTTCGGCTATCTCATCTTTAATCATGTTTTTTTTCTCATCCGCCAACTTTTGCGTAGCTCGAGACACCGTCGTTGCATCAGGCAGCAGGTCATCAAGATCAACCCTTTCCTTATACCTTCCACCAATATTGACTAGAAACTTTGCCATGTTCCTAAATCCATTGCCATTAATTGATGAAAAGGGTCGGCAGTCCTGTGTCACCCATTCCACACATGCGTCAATAGCATCTTTTTTGTCCTCTGGTTTCGCTGTAGTCAACAAGTTTGACTCTTTAAGCAATTTGCAGCATTTATGTCGGCTTAAATTTGAAGTCTGTTTCGGTGAGTATTTCACAAGATTATGACAAGATCGGCAATATAAAAAACCATCCAGAACAACGCCATCCTCCTTAACAATTTCTGTTAATATGTTCCAAATATTACTTCTACCCTTATGTCGGGCAGCCAATTCATTTGCGCGAATTTTTTCAATGATACCCCCCATATCAATCAAGTAACAAAATGCAACTAATTATGAAGTACTAAAATGTAATATGAAGCAAAACGAAGAATTTGACCAAAAAAAAACAAATAAAAGAACACGCTACAAACTACAAGCTAAACTACAAGAAGCTGGCATAGAAATTGTTATTGTACATGCAGTCGTAACGCTCACATTGTGTCGTCTTGTCGCTAATCGTTTAGTCATCCACACTCAACTCAAGTTGATCCCATTGATGCTTTCGTATACACCTGCACATTTTTTGGATCGGAGTGATGCGTACGGCAAAATGAGTTGATTTTCACTCATCACTGTTTTTTGTTCAGTGAGTTGAATTGAGTGAGAAATTTTGAACCGAGGTCACAAGATGATTGGAATGATGCGTACGGCAAAATGAGTTGATTTTTACTCATCACTGTGTTTCGTTCAGTGAGTTGAGTTGATTGAAAAAGTTGGCATATGATTAAATCAAAAAGTAGTGATTTTTGCAGTTCTCTGCTATGCAGTGTGCCCGTGGTGTTTCAGGGACAGTTCCGCGCCGTCCCCCGTCCGCCGTCCTCTTTCGTCCACGTAAGACCACGCAGATAGCAAGACCTAAAAAAATTAAACAAAAAAAACAAAGGAAAAAAAGGCGTGTACAAAGTTTACGAAGTCAATAGCTTTAACACACCTTAAATATTTTATACACCTAAATAAAGCCAAGGAGTTAACGATTACCACCGGGGCTTCTTTTCCAAAAATTTATATTTTAACGTAACTTTGCAGTTTATGACCCGACCCGTTTTGCCTGGAATTTTTTTGTCTGAACCATTTTGCTTTATTATAACACATAGTAAATTAATATTTATCACTAATTTTATATTTTCAGAAAAGCGAGAAATTTACTTTATTGCTATTATTGATGTTCTCACTCAATACGGCGTAAAAAAACAAGTAAGTATTGGATCATTTGTTAAAGTTTTTTTTCTTTCTTGCTTAAATTTATTGGTTATTTGGGGCCATGGCCGTATATAAGGTATATGTATTTCTATTGTTTTAGCGTTCCAAAAAAGAACGAATTTCAATTTGTAATTTTAGTCGGTGGCTCGGTTTTAAAAATGACATAAGGGCTTTAACTTGATATTTAATAGTAATATTTATAGCTATAAATATAATTATTTTCATTTAGTTCGATTTTTTTATAGCATTAAATTTATTTGTTTTTCAGGCAGCAAAGGCAGCAAAAACGGTGAAATATGGAAGTAATGTGGATGGAATATCAACATGCGATCCCGAACAATATGCAAAACGTTTCTTAGACTTTATGGATAAAGCCATAGAATAAATTAACGTTACCATGTATTTTCCATATTAAAAAAGTGAAAGATTTATTATTTTAGGTTATATAAAATAAATAATATAATAATAATAATAATAAATATGCAATTTGAAGTTTTATATATTCTTAAGCAACACCGGCAAAATATATCTGTTTGCTCCAAATGGCAAACGAAATGCCTGTTTCAGGCCAGCAACTATGGTCCCAGTAGAAACGCATCAACCGAATTCAATGGAAGTTCATTTATTACTAGTTTCTATCTGCTCCTTCTCTTCTTTCATTCGCAACTGCGACGCAGCGAGTGACAAGAACGAGTCCTTAACAGAGCGATAATATCTTTAGGCGGTACAATTCTAATATTTCTCATAAAAATATGAGGGCGTAAGGAACACACGTAGATATCTTGCAGCTCGGGCTCGTTGGGGGTTATTTTATTTGCTCGTAGCTTGCTATGCCCGAGTTCTACGTATTTCCCTCACATATTATTTTTAAAAACAATTACGACTAAACATCGCCCGCGTTGAATGGCCGAAGGGCTTAAATTGATAGGTAATGGTGCTAGTCTATGGACAGCACGTTTGTAGATTCCATTTTTAGTTTTGACGATAGCCACTCGGACCCTTCCATCAGCACCTTTAATCGTTTCAGTGATGATGCCCAAAAGCCATGTCTGAGTTGGCTGAAGAAACGATAAATTCGGTTTCACATTTGCCTGAGCGGTCGCCAAGCTGGTCCCGACGAGGAGGTGCCCAGGGGTTATAGCTTCACCATCGTTTGGGATTGAGCCGTCAGCGATAATCGGCCGCGAATTCAGCACTGCTTTAACTTCTACGATCACCGTCTGGAGCTCGACTTCTAACGCGTTACCCACAGCTCGGAGAAACAAGTGTTTAGCCGATTTAACGGCCGCCTCCCAAAGCCCTCCAAAATGTGGGGCTCTGGGAGGGATGAAGATAAATTCGAATCGACGAGGTGCTCCAAATGCTGTCATAGCGTCCTTATGGGTTTCCAATTTGCTCATTAGGTCATGTATGATGCGAGACGAGCCCAAGAAATTCGTGGCATTATCGCAATACAATTTCTCGATGGGTCCACGTCTTCTGACAAATCTAGATAAGCACATAATGAATGTATTAGCGGTGAGATCTTTTACAAGTTCAAGATGAACGGCTTTTGACAGGAAGCAAATGAATATTGATACATACATCTTGATTGGTGGCTTGCCACGAATTCCTAGCGATACTCGAATCGGCCCAAAAAAAACAAATCCACTAATTGCAAACGGCCTTGTTCCTATCAAACGGTCGGCTGGTAAGTTACCCATTATTTGTGAAGCTAATTTTGGCTTGTATCGAAAGCAATGTACACATTGTCGTACGACCGCGCTACATTCGCGCCTAGCATTTATGAGCCATATTGTTTGGCGAATAAGACTATCCAATGCTCTGGGTCCTGCATGACAGTCTGTTCTATGCAGATGTTGAATGTATAAACTCACGAATCTGTTGCCCTTTGGCATAAGAAACGGAAACTTTACGCTGTAGCTTAACTGTGCATTGAACAATCTACCTCATACTCGCAACAAAGACACCTGAAGCTTTCCAATTGATTCAGTCACAACGAATGGACTTAATTTTTGAAGTGAGTCTGGCAATTTAACTGATTTTTGTAATTTTATGAGTTCACTTTTATATGCATTTTTCTGGATGACGCTTACAACGAGTAAAAAGGCCGAGCCGAGCTCAACCGAGGTAGGATTTAGCGAAGACCACGAGCGAGATTTTGTTGCGTTAACGAATCGTAGGAAGTACGCAACAATGCGCATTACTTTAAGAAATGAAGATGAATTTTCGACAATTTTTTCTGTCGGATTCGGCTCGAGTTGTGTTGTAACGTGGCTAGTAGTTATATTCCGAATCTCTAACTCTTCGTTAGTGTTGATTTGCTGAATTTTTGTATTTTAAGCCAAAGCCTTTGATCTTGAGTCAAGAAGTGGGGACCATCAAATCCAAATGAATTTTTTAATTCATTAACTGACAACCCCCAAATGGAAAGTCTGCTGGATGGCTGTCGTGGGTACATGGCGCCAACTCGCCCATGAGGTCATCTCTTGAATCTCACTGACGCGGTTGGCAACAAAGGTTTTTAGTTTTGAAGGATGTGTTTGCAGCCTTTGTGACAACAGGACAGATAAGCCCGAGAGGATCATATATGCAAGCAGTAAGGGATAACATAGATCTTTTTGTTGGTGCATTGCTTGTACACATCTCTCGCAAAGAAAACTTAAAGATGTCATGTTTTGGGTTCCAAACGAGGCCTAACGCCTTTGTATCTTCGTGCTCCCCGACAGATACATCTGTAGACTGATCTATTAGAAGATCTATTAGCTGCTCACAGTTGGTTGCCCACTTCGAAAGAACAAGCCCGGCCGAGCCTAAGATTTCAACTGCTTCGTTTCGCATCGACGTAAGTTCTTCGATTGTATCCGCGCCTGACAAAAGATCGTCAACGTAGAAGCTATTCGATAAGACTAAGGATCCTAGAGGGTGAGAAACTGAATATATCTCACTAAGGTACTTGAGGCAGCGGATAGCTAAGAACGGTGCGCAGGCCGTGCCGTATGTAATGGTAATCAAGCGATAGACTTGTAATTTTTCATCCTTATACTGTCTCCATACTATTAGTTGAAAATTACGATGGGATTCAGTTATTTCCACTTGTCTGTACATTTTGACGATATCTGCTGTAATAGCGTATTTGCGAAGACGAAACCTTAGCAATGTAGCGTATAGACAGGGCTGTTCAAAAATCACTCTAAGTTTAGTGCTTGAACTTTGCGGTCTGAGCACACATTGATAAGGAATGAAGAAATGAGGCTCAGTCGGAATTTCATCATTGACCAACGTCATGTGGTCTAAGAAAATGTACTCCTTCATAAAGGCAACGTACATAGAATTTATTTCTGGGTTATTGGACATCCTCCTTTCTAGTGCTAAGAACCGCCTTTTTGCGATTTCAAACGACGAGCCGAAACAAGTAGGGCTGGACTTAAATGGCAATGAAACGTGAAGTCGACCGGAGGGTAACCGAACAATACTCTCGATGAATGCTTTTTCGCACATAATTTGCTCAGGAGTGTAAATTTTATTCTGTGCAATGCTCGGGAGACTATCTATTTCCCAGAATTTTTGAACCAACATGTCTAAACTGCAATGATCTTGAACCGCGCTCAACACCTCAATGTTCAAGCCTATTTGAAATTTGGTTTTGATGAGTTGCACCGACCTGATACGATCCATCCAAAAACGGTATTTTGTAGGACTGGACCGTATGTTTCCAGCTTAAATTTCCCTTCCTTTAACAACTCAAAAAATGCGTCAGCACCAAGCAATATGTCAATTCTCTGAGGTTTGTGGAACAGTGGATCAGTTAACTTTATGTTGTCAGGGAGGTTCCAGTCTAACCCTTGAACTGCCCTCTCTGGTTGGGACGATGATATTGACTTCAGAACAATAAGTTCAGCATCTAATTGAAATGCCTGTGTTCGGGAGTGTATAGTTGCTTGAACTACATGGCTGATTGACCTATTCCAAAAAGGTTTGTGTCTTTTCGATCACACTTAAGTTTTAGAATTTTGGATAACTCCTCTGTTATAAAGTTTACCTGTGACCCGGAATCTAAAAGCACACGAGAAATATGCATTTGACCATTGCTACCTGTAATGTTAACAAGGGCTGTAGCTAATACAATCTGATTTGAGTCGGCTGTCATGGCGTGGTGAACGGCAGAGGTGGTCAAAGGTTGTGTCACAATCTTCTCTTAAGTGGAAGCTAGTTCGGACGGTGAAGAGTCGTAGCTGTATCTATGAAGCAGTGAATGATGTGGTTTCGAACACACGCGACACTTAGAGCATTGACACGAAAGAACGGAATGCCCTTTCCTTAAGCAGTTTATGCGCAATGGGATTGTCTTAGCGAATTTGAATCGTGTAGCGACTGTTGCGGCCACAAACAAACTGCACGCGTGAATTTAGTGATCCACAGCTTTGCAATAATAGCATTTTGGATCCTGGGTTCGAGTGGTATTGGCAACGGACAAGGAAGTTTTACTAAAGAATTAAAGAATTTGGCCGCCCCAGCTTACGAGACTTTTTCGTGCTTGACGTAGCTTCATCTGCTGCTAAATTTTGGTAGCGTTTATTGAGTGCATCTTGGCAATCCTGCCATAATGGGATGTTTTGAAAGTCTAAACTTTCTTCCCTCTAGACTTAGTTTTTGCGTCCACTTTGGTCATGAAGATGCGTATGAGCCTTGCATTTGCTATTACCTTGTCACTGCCTAGTGAAAGCAAGGATTCGTAGATAGCTGTGAAAGTATCTATCATGTGACGCAGTGACAAGGCGGACGGCCCCTGTTTTGGGGGGATGTAGAAGAGGCGTGAAATACAATATAAAAAAATTAAGCCTTGATTGTCGTACACCCGATTTAAGGCGGCCAGTGCCTTTGGGTAATTGGTCTCAGTTATTTGGTATGCATTCACGGTCCCCAACGCTTCTTATGGCAATAAGTATTTGCTTAGAAAAAAGGAAAAAACAAAATGAAGGCAAAAAAAAGGAAGCACAGTATGTGGATGAAGGAATGGTACGCAATGTGGCTAAAACTCACACATCCGAAGCTTTTAAAGGAGTTGCATAAAACGTCTCCTATGGATTTAAAAAACTTTCTTCAAATGGACAGTTCTACATATGAAGAACCGTTAAATTTAGTAGAGCCTGAAATACAAAGATAGGACACACAAATGCGTGAGGCATTACATAGCTGATCTGCTATGTTTATATGATGATAAGTCCTTCTGAGTCCACCCGGTGGCGCCAAAAAATGTTTGCTCCAAATGGCAAACTGCGAAAATCCTGTTTCAGGCCAGTAACTATGGTCCCAGTAGAAACGCATCAACCGAATTTAATGGAAGTTCATTTATTACTAGTTTCTATCTGCTCCTTCTCTTCTTTCATTCGAAACTGCGACGCAGCGACAAGAACGAGTACTTAACAGAGCGAAAATATCTTTAGGCGGTACAATTCTAATATTTCTTATAAAAATATGAGAGCGTAAGGAACACACGTAGATATCTTGCAGCTCGGGCTCGTTGGGGGTTATTTTATTTGCTCGTAGCTTGCTATGCCCCGTCTCATAGCTAAGTAGCCCAAGTTGCGAGTTCTACGTATTTCCCTCACATATTATTTTTATAAACAAGTTACGACTAAACAATATCCGTTAGAAATTTTTTCAGCAGCGTCTAAGAAGTTCACAAGGTGCTGAAAAAGTTTGCATGGTAACGTCGAACAAAAAGGGAATTGCGAGCGAATGAGGTCAGCATCGAAGCAGAGTCACGGCGTTACCAACGCTTGAGCATGCGGGGCAGCTGGTCTATCGACCTCGACATCAACAATAAAGGCACGCTCAAAAAAAAATAAAAATCATCATTGGAGCAGAGTCGAAGCTTTCCGCTTCGATACACGCAGCTGTGTAAACAAAAAAGTATAAACTATGACTATTCGCTCCATAGACGGTAATTGGATAAATCCTTTTTGATGGCGTTGGAATATCACGAGACAAACGACAGAGTCTATACGCCTACCCAAAAATCCGCTTAGCAAATGCATTGTAATAGAAGGGTCGAACACAATGGACAAAAGAACGCGATAGGAACATTTCGTATATACGAAAAACGCCCGGGCGAGACAAGGCCAGGCGCGCAAAGCACAAGAGGGGACAATGCATATCGCGACATGGGTTCCACCATGCGCAGATGCGCAATCAACCGCTGCCGCCATAACTAAATATAATACAACAGATTATTAAAATGAATAAAGGGATAAAAATATGCAATAGCTGCTGCTCTCACAAGACGAAACATAAAATTCATGAAGATGAAGGTGATTCCTTCTCTATTTTATATAGATTCACTCGAATACAATTTACCCTTGTACTCTACACGTACCAGGTACCTCTACGTAGTTGGTATAATTCCAGTATACCAACTGGAAAAAAATTCATCAATAGAAATGCAAATCTGATTAGCAACAACCTATTGTATTATTGGGAGAGACCGAGGCCAAGCGAGTGGACCAAAGGGGCTCCCCTAAGAAGGATTCACTAGAGTTGGCATTTTCATGCCCAGGAGGGTAAAATGGTGCATAATTGGAGGCCCCACATGTCGCCACCTCCCTAGGAGTGCGAGTCCTTGGGGTGCGTGGGCTGAAGCGTGGCAAAGCACAATTCGCCTGCCTCGGATTCGCCTTAAATTAGCCTCGGAGGCCTCTACGTCTAGGCGTCAAGAAAGTCTGCTGAGGTCAAACTCAGCGTCGAGCGAAACCAGGTCGTCAAACGGCCTGAAGGTCTTTTATTTCATGGAGGAGCTGTAGAAAAACAACTTGACGAACGAGATGGCCGTGACAGACTTCAAGAAGTCGGTGCATCTTGCAATAAAGCCGTGGATCGCAGCTAAAGGAGGCATAACAAATGTGACTGTGAAGAATAGCGAGAAGGCCCTAGCCGCTTTAAACACTGAAAGGTTCTATATTAAGTGGTTCAGCTAATCGTTGTCGTTTCCAGGCTCGCACGTGGGTTTGACCGCTTTGAGTGCGCCGACAAGGGGGTCATGCAGTGTCGAAGTGCACTAATCCTGTGGATTTGCCGAAATTGTTACCTTAAGCGGTTGCGTTGGGTCATAATATGGTTGCAGCCTGTTATCCGTTATATAGCGCAGTTTTGGCGAGTGTGAATGCAAGACAACAACAACAACAACAATGCAACAAGTCTCGGCTCCTGCAAATTAATTGTGAGGGTTCGCGATATGTGAGAGCGGCTGCATCGTGGCCCAAGTTGGACAGTAGTTGTGAATTTTCCGAGTCATTGATCAGTACCATAAGTAAATGAACGCGGTACTACTCTAGGTGAGTAGGAATTCTGTAATTGTTGGTCTTGACGCGAACACATGTGCTCCTAAAGTCACCCTATCGGGTATAGAGCAATCCGCGCACAAAAGCCCACTTGTGCTTGGTGCTTCAATTCCGCCTTGACACAAGTCCTTAGGGATTGTTGGGAACATAGCTGGTCAACTTCGAGCGGTCTGGTCACTGACTAGCAACGAATGGCGCGACTTGCGTTCTTTCTTCCGTTCATAGTTATTACCTCTTTACAGTAAGAAACCCATGTATATTAAATTGGTGGATAAGAAATTAACACCTTATGAAGCAGCCCATAATTCTATTCAATCTAATCTATTTAGGCTGTTCTGGAGTTAAAATAGGTAGTGGTCTGACCAGAGGCTTTGATAATTTCTGGTACCATGGGAGCCAGAGCCCACAGAACTCGTTTCGTCCTGGCTATGGTTAGGCGCCTTAGGGAGCTACGTGGTGATTGAGGATTATCACCCAAATGCGGAAAGAGCCATTAGGCACGAGGGGTCCGTGACATAAGGCCAACATGGCAGGTGCTTACGTAAAACCACTCAGATTTTCCTACCCATGTAGAGTTATAGCAGCTTGCAAAAAAAGGTTGGCCGAGTTCTTCAATGCGTCTTTATCGGAAAAAATCACACAAATTTTAACAAATTTGATTTTTTCTGAACGGAAAATTTTTTTGTCGATTTTTTATCTGTTTTGCTTCAACTTATTTTATACAGGCTCTCAACTTTTAATAACATCCTGCTTACAAATCAGTCCTTAAAAGTAATAACACTTTGTAATAAAATTCGAAATAAAAAAATTTGCTCAGAGAAAAGTTTAGGAAAACAAATTAAATTTTTCCGTTTATTCACGTTTTGAATTTCCAGTTTAAAAATCATAGAATATTGTGATTTAACGGAAAAGGTTCATTTGATTCGTGGAAAGTTGGATTTCCTGTTACAAACTGATTGCATCATTTCAATCTTCTTATAACTAAAGCTTTGTCGGTGACAGCGACGCTAGCAGCGAAAAATAGACTTTGGCTTAATAATTTGATTGGTCAGAATTTCATGGTGACATGCAGGTTCCCAGGAGGCCACTTTTTTACGAATTTGGGAAAGGTTCGATGTTAATGTTAACTGTACATTAGGGTATCCCAAGGTAACAGGTAAGATTTTTTTAAAATTAAAATCGCATATCCTTTATGACCTTCTGAACATAGAAAATAAATATTCTAGTGCCGCTACTAATTTTGGAGTGATAAAGTCTTTCCGCCCTTATATTTTTGTTTTCTTGGGTTGCGCGCTCTCGAAATAAGTTGGCCAATCTTTTGGTCAATCTTGTCGACCGTAGTAATCAAGTATTGACAAGTTAAAATGCAAGTCGGCACGGGTTATCGTTATCCTTCCCACTCCAAATTGCATTTTCAATTTTTTCAACATCATTCTTACAAATTTAGAGGCTATGCATTAAAAAAAAAATTAGGATTTTTTCGACACCCTACTGTACATGACAGGTTATGGTTACATATATATTTATATTATTTTTATATAAATTTATTTTGCAGCGTTCCTTGTATTTTTTGACATCGTAATAACGCAGCGAGTTTCGGTTGGCCACGCACCAAATTTTAAACGCAACTGCCTACGTCGTCCCTTCTTTTTTCCGTACAGACAATAACTAAATATAATACAACAGATTATTAAAATGAATAAAGGGATAAAAATATGCAATAGCCGCTGCTCTCACAAGACGAAACATAAAATTCATGAAGATGAAGGTGATTCCTTCTCTATTTTATATAGATTCACTCGAATACAATTTACCCTTGTACTCTACACGTACCAGGTACCTCTACGTAGTTGGTATAATTCCAGTATACCAACTGGAAAAAAATTCATCAATAGAAATGCAAATCTGATTAGCAACAACCTATTGTATTATTGGGAGAGACCGAGGCCAAGCGAGTGGACCAAAGGGGCTCCCCTAAGAAGGATTCACTAGAGTTGGCATTTTCATGCCCAGGAGGGTAAAATGGTGCATAATTGGAGGCCCCAGGAGGTCGCCACCTCCCTAGGAGTGCGAGTCCTTGGGGTGCGTGGGCTGAAGCGTGGCAAAGCACAATTCGCCTGCCTCGGATTCGCCTTAAATTAGCCTCGGAGGCCTCTACGTCTAGGCGTCAAGAACTCAGCGTCGAGCGAAACCAGGTCGTCAAACGGCCTGAAGGTCTTTTATTTCATGGCAGACTTCAAGAAGTCGGTGCATCTTGCAATAAAGCCGTGGATCGCAGCTAAAGGAGGCATAACAAATGTGACTGTGAAGAACAGCGAGAAGGCCCTAGCCGCTTTAAACACTGAAAGGTTCTATATTAAGTGGTTCAGCTAATCGTTGTCGTTTCCAGGCTCGCACGTGGGTTTGACCGCTTTGAGTGCGCCGACAAGGGGGTCATGCAGTGTCGAAGTGCACTAATCCTGTGGATTTGCCGAAATTGTTACCTAAAGCGGATGCGTTGGGTCATAATATGGTTGCAGCCTGTTATCCGTTATATAGCGCAGTTTTGGCGAGTGTGAATGCAAGACAACAACAACAACAACAATGCAACAAGTCTCGGCTCCTGCAAATTAATTGTGAGGGTTCGCGATATGTGAGAGCGGCTGCATCGTGGCCCAAGTTGGACAGTAGTTGTGAATTTTCCGAGTCATTGATCAGTACCATAAGTAAATGAACGCGGTACTACTCTAGGTGAGTAGGAATTCTGTAATTGTTGGTCTTGACGCGAACACATGTGCTCCTAAAGTCACCCTATCGGGTATAGAGCAATCCGCGCACAAAAGCCCACTTGTGCTTGGTGCTTCAATTCCGCCTTGACACAAGTCCTTAGGGATTGTTGGGAACATAGCTGGTCAACTTCGAGCGGTCTGGTCACTGACTAGCAACGAATGGCGCGACTTGCGTTCTTTCTTCCGTTCATAGTTATTACCTCTTTACAGTAAGAAACCCATGTATATTAAATTGGTGGATAAGAAATTAACACCTTATGAAGCAGCCCATAATTCTATTCAATCTAATCTATTTAGGCTGTTCTGGAGTTAAAATAGGTAGTGGTCTGACCAGAGGCTTTGATAATTTCTGGTACCATGGGAGCCAGAGCCCACAGGACTCGTTTCGTCCTGGCTATGGTTAGGCGCCTTAGGG
Source organism: Drosophila bipectinata (assembly GCF_030179905.1). NCBI lineage: Eukaryota > Metazoa > Arthropoda > Insecta > Diptera > Drosophilidae > Drosophila > Drosophila bipectinata. Next base: position 11,294,652 of record NC_091740.1, on the reverse strand, counting down.
AGCTACGTGGCGATTGAGGATTATCACCCAAATGCGAAAAGAGCCATTAGGCACGAGGGGTCCGTGACATAAGGCCAACATGGCAGGTGCTTACGTAAAACCACTCAGATTTTCCTACCCATGTAGAGTTATAGCAGCTTGCAAAAAAAGGTTGGCCGAGTTCTTCAATGCGTCTTTATCGGAAAAAATCACACAAATTTTAACAAATTAGATTTTTTCTGAACGGAAAATTTTTTTTTTCGATTTTTTATCTGTTTTGCTTCAACTTATTTTATACAGGCTCTCAACTTTTAATAACATCCTGCTTACAAATCAGTCCTTAAAAGTAATAACACTTTGTAATAAAATTCGAAATAAAAAAATTTGCTCAGAGAAAAGTTTAGGAAAAGAAATTAAATTTTTCCGTTTATTCACGTTTTGAATTTCCAGTTTAAAAATCATAGAATATTGTGATTTAACGGAAAAGGTTCATTTGATTCGTGGAAAGTTGGATTTCCTGTTACAAACTGATTGCATCATTTCAATCTTCTTATAACTAAAGCTTTGTCGGTGACAGCGACGCTAGCAGCGAAAAATAGACTTTGGCTTAATAATTTGATTGGTCAGAATTTCATGGTGACATGCAGGTTCCCAGGAGGCCACTTTTTTACGAATTTGGGAAAGGTTCGATGTTAATGTTAACTGTACATTAGGGTATCCCAAGGTAACAGGTAAGATTTTTTTAAAATTAAAATCGCATATCCTTTATGACCTTCTGAACATAGAAAATAAATATTCTAGTGCCGCTACTAATTTTGGAGTGATAAAGTCTTTCTGCTCTTATATTTTTGTTTTCTTGGGTTGCGCGCTCTCGATATAAGTTGGCGCATCTTTTGGTCAATCGTGCCCACCGTAGTAATCAAGTATTGAGAAGTTAAAATTCAAGTCGGCACGGGTTATCGTTATCCTACCCACTAAATCCTCTAACGCACTAAATTGCGTTTTCAACATCACTCAAACAAATTTAGAGGTTTAATATGCGTTAAAAAAAAAACAAGAAAGGAAAGCTAACCTCGGGCGCATCCGAAGTTGACATACCCTTGCAGTTAAAACCGGATATATATCGCAAACATCGGATATAGTTGGTCGATCCTTATGAGAATATGATAATATAACCCAATTTATTATAATAAAAAATCATAAAAAAGGTTTGTGTCTTTTCGATCACGCTTAAGTTTTAGAATTTTGGATAACTCCTCTGTTATAAAGTTTACCTGTGACCCGGAATCTAAAAGCACACGAGAAATATGCATTTGACCATTGCTACCTGTAATGTTAACAAGGGGTGTAGCTAATACAATCTGATTTGAGTCGGCTGTCATGGCGTGGTGAACGGCAGAGGTGGTCAAAGGTTGTGTCACAATCTTCTCTTAAGTGGAAGCTAGTTCGGACGGTGAAGAGTCGTAGCTGTATCTATGAAGTAGTGAATGATGTGGTTTCGAACTCACGCGGCACTTAGAGCATTGACACGAAAGAACGGAATGCCCTTTCCTTAAGCAGTTTATGCGCAATGGGATTGTCTTAGCGAATTTGAATCGTGTAGCGACTGTTGCGGCCACAAACAAACTGCACGCGTGAATTTAGTGATCCACAGCTTTGCAATAATAGCATTTTGGATCCTGGGTTCGAGTGGTATTGGCAACGGACAAGGAAGTTTTACTAAAGAATTAAAGAATTTGGCCGCCCCAGCTTACGAGACTTTTTCGTGCTTGACGTAGCTTCATCTGCTGCTAAATTTTGGTAGCGTTTATTGAGTGCATCTTGGCAATCCTGCCATAATGGGATGTTTTGAAAGTCTAAACTTTCTTCCCTCTAGACTTAGTTTTTGCGTCCACTTTGGTCATGAAGATGCGTATGAGCCTTGCATTTGCTATTACCTTGTCACTGCCTAGTGAAAGCAAGGATTCGTAGATAGCTGTGAAAGTGTCTATCATGTGACGCAGTGACAAGGCGGACGGCCCCTGTTTTGGGGGGATGTAAAAGAGGCGTGAAATACAATATAAAAAAATTAAACCTTGATTGTCGTACACCCGATTTAAGGCGGCCAGTGCCTTTGGGTAATTGGTCTCAGTTATTTGGTATGCATTCACGGTCCCCAACGCTTCTTATGGCAATAAGTATTTGCTTAGAAAAAAGGAAAAAACAAAATGAAGGCAAAAAAAAGGAAGCACAGTATGTGGATGAAGGAATGGTACGCAATGTGGCTAAAACTCACACATCCGAAGCTTTTAAAGGAGTTGCATAAAACGTCTCCTATGGATTTAAAAAACTTTCTTCAAATGGACAGTTCTACATATGAAGAACCGTTAAATTTAGTAGAGCCTGAAATACAAAGATAGGACACACAAATGCGTGAGGCATTACATAGCTGATCTGCTATGTTTATATGATGATAAGTCCTTCTGAGTCCACCCGGTGGCGACAAAAAATGTTTGCTCCAAATGGCAAACTGCGAAAATCCTGTTTCAGGCCAGTAACTATGGTCCCAGTAGAAACGCATCAACCGAATTTAATGGAAGTTCATTTATTACTAGTTTCTATCTGCTCCTTCTCTTCTTTCATTCGAAACTGCGACGCAGCGACAAGAACGAGTACTTAACAGAGCGAAAATATCTTTAGGCGGTACAATTCAAATATTTCTTATAAAAATATGAGGGCGTAAGGAACACACGTAGATATCTTGCAGCTCGGGCTCGTTGGGGGTTATTTTATTTGCTCGTAGCTTGCTATGCCCCGTCTCATAGCTAAGTAGCCCAAGTTGCGAGTTCTACGTATTTCCCTCACATATTATTTTTATAAACAAGTTACGACTAAACAATATCCGTTAGAAATTTTTTCAGCAGCGTCTAAGAAGTTCACAAGGTGCTGAAAAAGTTTGCATGGTAACGTCGAACAAAAAGGGAATTGCGAGCGAATGAGGTCAGCATCGAAGCAGAGTCACGGCGTTACCAACGCTTGAGCATGCGGGGCAGCTGGTCTATCGACCTTGACATCAACAATAAAGGCACGCTCAAAAAAAAATAAAAATCATCATTGGAGCAGAGTCGAAGCTTTCCGCTTCGATACACGCAGGTGTGTAAACAACAAAGTATAAACTATGACTATTCGCTCCATAGACGGTACTTGGATAAATCCTTTTTGATGGCGTTGGAATATCACGAGACAAACGACAGAGTCTATACGCCTACCCAAAAATCCGCTTAGCAAATGCATTGTAATAGAGGGGTCGAACACAATGGACAAAAGATAGGAACATTTCGTATATACGAAAAACGCCCGGGCGAGACAAGGCCAGGCGCGCAAAGCACAAGAGGGGACAATGCATATCGCGACATGGGTTCCACCATGCGCAGATGCGCAATCAACCGCTGCCGCCATAACTAAATATAATACAACAGATTATTAAAATGAATAAAGGGATACAAATATGCAATAGCCGCTGCTCTCACAAGACGAAACATAAAATTCATGAAGATGAAGGTGATTCCTTCTCTATTTTATATAGATTCACTCGAATACAATTTACCCTTGTACTCTACACGTACCAGGTACCTCTACGTAGTTGGTATAATTCCAGTATACCAACTGGAAAAAATTTCATCAATAGAAATGCAAATCTGAGCAACAACCTATTGTATTATTGGGAGAGACCGAGGCCAAGCGAGTGGACCAAAGGGGCTCCCCTAAGAAGGATTCACTAGAGTTGGCATTTTCATGCCCAGGAGGGTAAAATGGTGCATAATTGGAGGCCCCACATGTCGCCACCTCCCTAGGAGTGCGAGTCCTTGGGGTGCGTGGGCTGAAGCGTGGCAGAGCACAATTCGCCTGCCTCGGATTCGCCTTAAATTAGCCTCGGAGGCCTCTACGTCTAGGCGTCAAGAAAGTCTGCTGAGGTCAAACTCAGCGTCGAGCGAAACCAGGTCGTCAAACGGCCTGAAGGTCTTTTATTTCATGGAGGAGCTGTAAAAAAACAACTTGACGAACGAGATGGCCGTGACAGACTTCAAGAAGTCGGTGCATCTTGCAATAAAGCCGTGGATCGCAGCTAAAGGAGGCATAACAAATGTGACTGTGAAGAATAGCGAGAAGGCCCTAGCCGCTTTAAACACTGAAAGGTTCTATATTAAGTGGTTCAGCTAATCGTTGTCGTTTCCAGGCTCGCACGTGGGTTTGACCGCTTTGAGTGCGCCGACAAGGGGGTCATGCAGTGTCGAAGTGCACTAATCCTGTGGATTTGCCGAAATTGTTACCTTAAGCGGTTGCGTTGGGTCATAATATGGTTGCAGCCTGTTATCCGTTATATAGCGCAGTTTTGGCGAGTGTGAATGCAAGACAACAACAACAACAACAATGCAACAAGTCTCGGCTCCTGCAAATTAATTGTGAGGGTTCCCGATATGTGAGAGCGGCTGCATCGTGGCCCAAGTTGGACAGTAGTTGTGAATTTTCCGAGTCATTGATCAGTACCATAAGTAAATGAACGCGGTACTACTCTAGGTGAGTAGGAATTCTGTAATTGTTGGTCTTGACGCGAACACATGTGCTCCTAAAGTCACACTATCGGGTATAGAGCAATCCGCGCACAAAAGCCCACTTGTGCTTGGTGCTTCAATTCCGCCTTGACACAAGTCCTTAGGGATTGTTGGGAACATAGCTGGTCAACTTCGAGCGGTCTGGTCACTGACTAGCAACGAATGGCGCGACTTGCGTTCTTTCTTCCGTTCATAGTTATTACCTCTTTACAGTAAGAAACCCATGTATATTAAATTGGTGGATAAGAAATTAACACCTTATGAAGCAGCCCATAATTCTATTCAATCTAATCTATTTAGGCTGTTCTGGAGTTAAAATAGGTAGTGGTCTGACCAGAGGCTTTGATAATTTCTGGTACCATGGGAGCCAGAGCCCACAGGACTCGTTTCGTCCTGGCTATGGTTAGGCGCCTTAGGGAGCTACGTGGTGATTGAGGATTATCACCCAAATGCGAAAAGAGCCATTAGGCACGAGGGGTCCGTGACATAAGGCCAACATGGCAGGTGCTTACGTAAAACCACTCAGATTTTCCTACCCATGTAGAGTTATAGCAGCTTGCAAAAAAAGGTTGGCCGAGTTCTTCAATGCGTCTTTATCGGAAAAAATCACACAAATTTTAACAAATTAGATTTTTTCTGAACGGAAAATTTTTTTTTCGATTTTTTATCTGTTTTGCTTCAACTTATTTTATACAGGCTCTCAACTTTTAATAACATCCTGCTTACAAATCAGTCCTTAAAAGTAATAACACTTTGTAATAAAATTCGAAATAAAAAAATTTGCTCAGAGAAAAGTTTAGGAAAAGAAATTAAATTTTTCCGTTTATTCACGTTTTGAATTTCCAGTTTAAAAATCATAGAATATTGTGATTTAACGGAAAAGGTTCATTTGATTCGTGGAAAGTTGGATTTCCTGTTACAAACTGATTGCATCATTTCAATCTTCTTATAACTAAAGCTTTGTCGGTGACAGCGACGCTAGCAGCGAAAAATAGACTTTGGCTTAATAATTTGATTGGTCAGAATTTCATGGTGACATGCAGGTTCCCAGGAGGCCACTTTTTTACGAATTTGGGAAAGGTTCGATGTTAATGTTAACTGTACATTAGGGTATCCCAAGGTAACAGGTAAGATTTTTTTAAAATTAAAATCGCATATCCTTTATGACCTTCTGAACATAGAAAATAAATATTCTAGTGCCGCTACTAATTTTGGAGTGATAAAGTCTTTCTGCTCTTATATTTTTGTTTTCTTGGGTTGCGCGCTCTCGATATAAGTTGGCGCATCTTTTGGTCAATCGTGCCCACCGTAGTAATCAAGTATTGAGAAGTTAAAATTCAAGTCGGCACGGGTTATCGTTATCCTACCCACTAAATCCTCTAACGCACTAAATTGCGTTTTCAACATCACTCAAACAAATTTAGAGGTTTAATATGCGTTAAAAAAAAAACAAGAAAGGAAAGCTAACCTCGGGCGCATCCGAAGTTGACATACCCTTGCAGTTAAAACCGGATATATATCGCAAACATCGGATATAGTTGGTCGATCCTTATGAGAATATGATAATATAACCCAATTTATTATAATAAAAAATCATAAAAAAGTCCCAAACTTCAAAAATACCAAAGTTGGTATTCCTACCAAAAACCATTTCCGATCGTTCAGTTATATGACAGCTATAAGATATACATAGTCGGCCGACCGTTATGAAATTTGGTAGGTCAGATTAACTGAGCAAAAATATAATCTTTACTAAGTTCCAGCTTTCTATCTTCAAAAACATGAAAGTTGGGTCATTTCCGAGCGTTCACGTTTATACGGCAGCTATAGTATATAGTCGGCCGATCCATATTATTTTGCTCTCATGTATAATTTGAACTCGAGAACTCTAAAAACAGCAAAGTTATACCATTTCCGATCAATCAGTTATATGTCAGCTATAGGTTATAGTCGGCTGATCCCTGCCGTTCCGAATTATATACTGCGTGCAAAGTCGATAGCTTTAAAACTGAGAGACTAGTTCGCGTAGAAACAGACAGACGGACGGACCTGCTTATATCAACTCAGGGGGTGATCTTGATCAAGAATATATATACTTTATAGGGTCGGAGATGTCTCCTTCACTGCGTTGCACACTTGTGGACAAAATTATAATACCCTCTGCATGGGCATAAAAATACTGCGACAAGACTTGTGAAAGGCTTTTTAGAATAAGGAATGGCTGCAGGCAAAAAAATATTAAAACTAAATTAAATTAAATTAATTAATTAAATTTAATTTAATTTTATTAAAAAACTAAATTGACCCTTAATGTAGAATTGGATCTAGAGCAGTGGTCGGCACGGCCCTATTCCGCGGGCATTGGAAATTTCTCTGCCCGATCTCTGCCACACACACAGAGTATAAATGTGTTAAACGTCATGCTCACAGCCTACTTTCTGCTATTCTATACTAATACTAATGCGTTAAAATCAAATCGTTAATCGTTAATTAATGTATTGGGTGCCGACCACTTATCTAGAGTCAAATGAAAAACTAAATAACTTTTTATAAATCTCGCAAAGAAAACATGCTGCTAGCTAGCTGATTTGCTCTCTAACCCTCAGTCTCCAAAAGAGTTATGAAAAAAAAAACCCTTAAAATATTACAAACAATCTAAGCTCACGCCGAAACTTTTTGACGACCAGGACCATACATTTTTTGTTCATCAAATTGCCATAGCTCCAGATCCTTCAGGCCGTATTCATTATAATTTCCCCCAATTTGAAACCATCAATAGAAAATAATTTTCTCCTAATGAAGCTTTAGACTTTTTCAAGACACGTAACCCAAGTTCTTCGAAGGGATTAGATAATATTTCTTACAGTATGCTTCTATCTTTACCTCCCGAGCAAATTCAAAATTGTGTTTCCATGTTGAATAATATTTTTAACGAAGGCAAAATACCCGATATATGGAGGAAAATTAAAATCGTACCTGTTCCAAAAAAAATATGGATTTTTCTATCATATCCAACAACAGACCTATATGATTGTTAAGTGTAGTTTTTTAAGTGCCTTCAAGGTCTTGTTAAAAATAGCTTAGAAGAACGCATTACAAAAAACCAACTACTTCCTTCAGGAGAAACCGCTCAACAGCATAATGTATTACTGATGTTATTGAACATTATTACTTGATAAACAATGTTGCCAATCTTAAAGCCAAGGCTTTCATGTTGTGGTAGCAGTACTGGACCTGAGCAAAGCCTTTGACTGTGTTAATATCTTTATTCTTTGTAAAGTTTTCATTGATTGTGGTTTCAAACACCGTTACATTAATTTTATCATTGACTTTTTGAAGAAAAGAATCCTTGTCTTGGGAAATTCCGAGGGTACTGTAGGCAAAGGAGTTAGTTAAGGAGGTCAGCCTCAGTTCCATTCTTTTTAACCTTTACACAACCGTCCTTCATACTATTATAGACCTTAAAAGTTCACTTTTTCAATACGCGGACGATATTTTTCTTATTGATTTTGACAAAGATTTTACGACTGCAAGAGAAATTCTTGATCAGAAAGTAAAACAATTTAAATAAACTTGTTATACTATTAATCTAACTTTTAATCCTACTGAATCATCTGTGATACATTTCCATTAGTACTAACAACTCCTCTATCAACCATGTTAGACACACACTCTATAAGGCCAATAAAACAAAACGGTTCCTAAACATGATTAGTGGATGCAGTTTCGGTATCCAACCCAGCGTAGCTCTTAAGTTTTTTAAAGCTTTCGTTAGACCCAAATACGAATATGCATGCTCTTCCTTTGCTGTTACTCTTGAAGACAGTTACATCTTGTAACCAAATACATGCTAACCTAAGGAAATCTCTTTGATCTCTTTGACACCTGTAAATATTATTTACCACCTTGCAGCAGAACTCCCCCTACAGCCCCCTACAGCATGCCTATAGAATGAATTTGCTACAGCTAAGGAATTAGCTAAAATTTTCATTTTTCCTTGCATTTAAATTTTTTTTTAATCCCCCAACTGCTTTCCTACTTAAAAACAACTTCTCCGCCAAAAACACTAGTTATATAAAAAAATACTTAAAATTTAAAGATATTTTGGATCCTATGTAGATTCGTCATTTTTAAAGCCTCGATTTTTAAACTTTAATACTAATTTTTTTAAGGGTTCTTAGAAGTCAATTTTTTTTTAGCTGTTTTGCAATGGCTAAGACCACTTTCACGATGTTCATCATATAGACCTCTTTCATACTCGGGTAACAAAATGCTACAAAAAAAGTAAAAGTACATTAAGTTGTAACACCCTAAAAATCTTGGTTTATTAAAAAAAACGGATTTAAAGACTTTTTTGCGCTTAAAATTTCCTAAACTCTTAATTTAATCCGACTTTAAAATTTCCGATGTAATAATTTAATATTGTTGCTTTTGAAAAAAAAAGATCTCCAATATTTTTAAACACAACGGATGAAATTTTTACACATGATTTTATTCGTGTCTTCTGATTTCTTGCGAGCGCTTTGAAATAACAGAGTGCCCTTCCATTGGGCTTATTCCTTTCTTTTACACACTTACTCCGGAGCGCTCGCAAGACTGCATTGACTTGTTTTGGGAAAAGCGTTATAACTTCAACCATTTTCATAACTTCTTAATAAAATTGGCCTATTTTATTCAGTATTAATGAGACAACATTGATATGTGTCACGAATGTAGCTCCCAAATAACTTTTTTTATACCTTTGCAGAGGGTATTATAATTTTGTCCAAAAGTGTGCTATCGACTTGAAACTTTGCACACACCCTTCTTTTCTTTGTTTGTTTAGTACCATGTAAGCAGCGAATGAACCATGTAAGCAGCTGAATGCGAGAATACCAACATGACGCCCCCGACTTCTTCATTTTTCTTACTGGAATCTTTTGCGGCAGCAACGCCCCCCTACAAACATTTGGTCCTTTGAGTCGGATAATTACTGGATTTTCTTCTACCAGCAGTTCTCGGCATTGTTCCGCCAAAAGATAAGTACATTTTTACGTCTCCATCTCTCTGCCGGTCTTCAGCAGTGATCGGAACATTAAATTTCGTTCACACTGCTGCAAGATTGTTTTTCCCTCCACGTCAACTCCAAGTCCGAGTTTTTCGACACAATGACAGTTTGAGATTTTCTACTCTTTTTCATCTTCAAATTCTGCAAATTTTTCCATCCGTCTCCGTTTTGTGTGAAATTGTGTGGTGACAAAAATAAGGCATAATTAATATTGGCCAGCCGGTGTGAACTAGTTCCGGTATTTCCTAATATTCACCGAAAAGTCCGCCGCTGTCGTAATATTTGTTTTTTATCTTCCGCAATCAGTGTCATTTTTTACACCACATAACTTTTCTGTTCCCCCAATTATACAGTCCACTTATCAAAGCTCCACTGTGCCAACATATGCCTCACATGCCCTTACATATATCCGTACCTGAATGCATGTCCATATATTTCAAATTTTTTCTGCCTCCAATTTCAGGAAATATATAACCGATAAAATTAAACATATACAGTCCACTTATCGACGTTCCACTGTGCCATCATATGCCTCACATGCCCTTACATATATCCGTACTTGCGTGCATGTCCATATATTTCCAAATATTTTCTGCCTCCACTTTCAGGAAATATATAGCCGATAAAATTTTAAAAAAACTTAAACTTTCTAAAACCAATAATTATAAACCGCAAATTCACTACAAATCCGTGATTGTGTCGCTTTAATTCTTGACCTAGCCGTGTTGTGTTTTTCTGTTCTGTTTTTTTTTCTTTGAGGTACGTACAGGGTGCCGACGGCATAACCGGCTGCGTAACAAAATAAATAATAAAAAAAAAAAACAATTAATTATAAATTTATGTATTTATAATTATAACTACTAAAATTTATTTAATTCTTATTTTCCGTTCGAGCAAAGGGCCATGTTTTTTAATTCACCTTTCCGGCCACTCAATAGTTAAAGTCGAAAATTTAATTATCGAAAAATTATAATAAATTAATTTAATTATCCACCTTCTGTCCGAATAGAGCCGCGGTATTAATTCCACCTTCCCGGCTTTGTGTTAATTAACCTCAATTGATTAAAAATTAAGATTTTCAACTCCACCCTTCTGGCTCCATCATAATTAAGTCCGACAATTAGCCAAAAATTAATTATTTTTTTTTTTGTGTGTTAAACTCAAGCCAAAGTTAAGTCCACCTTCCGGCTCCGCAAATTCGAAACTAGTTAAGAATTTAATATCTCAGTATATATTCAATTCAGTACGAGCCACAAAAGTCGAAATATACATACATATATAGACCGTCATCATTTTTTTCCGAACGAGCACGAATTTTCTGGTACTTTTCCATTTTCCGTCCCTCTAACGCTTCTTCTACTCCGCATTAGGCAACATCTGCCTGGAATCTCAACAAACCTCTTCCGCCTTGTTTTTTTTGGGTTTCTGAAATTTTTGCTTCCACATTCGAATTGTGCCGCATACAACGTTCCTTTCGACATCGGCACTACTAATTTCCACTTGTGCCTTGTAATCGCATTTCATCCGCGATCTCACTGTTCCCATCACATTAGTGTGACCGGCCACCGCTTCGTACGAGGCACCTATTGCGCAAGTCAGTCGACAACCGCTGACCAGCGAATTGGAGTCTGAGAATGCCTACGGGAGACGACCAAAGGCCACATCCGAGCCCAACCATCCGTTTGGACAGATCTCAATCCGCGTCTCCGCGGACGCCTCTTTTAAAGCCTAAAGCGTCCAGTGCCACTCCAAGGGCAAAGAGTGACGAATCCGTGAATACAATCTCCGGTCCTTCACAGAGGCAGACTCGTTCCGTTGCAAAAATGGCTCAAAGTGCGGTCGACGTGGCGCTGAAAAGTTCAAGGCTAACATAAATACTCCGGGCGCCAGAGAAACGGAAGTAGGCTCCCAATACATTTGCGAGGTTCATCGGGACCAAATTCGGGCCCTGTGGGAGAAAGTGGAGAAAAGCTATGAGAGCTGCTCCGATTTGCTAGCCGTGTCAGACGACAATGCGGCCACCTCGACAGTGCTGGAATCGAAGTACAGCTACTCCGTCTATTCGAGGTTTATTGCCCAGCTTCGGGAGAAAATTGCTTCCCAATCCACTCAGGCTTCCATCATTTCCACTCAGGCTGCTGGTTACTTCCAGTGGATACCGAGGTCTTTGCGGGTGATTATCTTTGGTGGCCCACCTTCAGAGACTTGTTTACGGCCATTTACATCCAAAACTCACGGCTCACCCCGGTAGAGAAGTTGTTCCACTTACTGTCCAAAACAAGTGGTGACGCCCACGCCATTGTTTCTAAGGCTCCGCTTACCCATGAGGGGTTTGCGCCGCGTGTCAAAGCCTCACAGACCGCATTGAGAACCGGCGGCTATTGGTCAACAGCCAGTTAAAAATCCTTTTCAACATCCAGGCTATTTCTCAAGAGTCCGAGCCACCATTCAGAGTTGTCTGACAGCCCTAGAAATGTCCTCCATCAATGTTGAGTCTTGGGACTGTGTTCAAGCATTGAACACTATTTTTTCCTAAGTTAGAGTTTCAAGGGATCGGACCCATGAAATATGAGTCAAACAGATGGTTCAAAACCGATCCCCTGCAGCCTAACACAAACAAATACATAAGTGGTGCGCTTATCGCACTGGAGAAAGGGTCGCATAGCAGGTCAACGTGCAGTGCGTTGATAAGTAGTTTTAAACACATAGATTTAAGAACTTCATGTACCGTACTTATAAGAGAACTTCACCGAATAAAATCAGTTTCCATAAGGAGCTCATTGGAGTACGACCTTTATTTTGGGGCTCCTCTTAACATTTGGTCCTTCGGGGCACCCTGACGTTTTCCCCCCTGTGGTAAGAGACTCAGGGTTAAAAAACTGGCACCTCTAAGGGACTGAAGAAAAATAAAAATTCTCAGCCCATGGTAGCTAAAAAATAAGGCTGCGATCTGGGTAAAAAAGAGCCCAGTTTAAAAACCGTAGTCCTCTGTTGTTTCCCCCCAAGAGGTAAGGGACATAGAGAATAAAATTATTTAAGTGCCAATGAGCATAAAACTGTGTGTTTTTATTTCGGAACAATACCGAAATAAAAAATTATATGCAAATATATGAAAAAGTATTTGTGTATTAGACTGTCCGAGGCTCTACATCGGAAAAGTAAAAAAAGAATTATATAAATGCCAATGAGCATAAAATAAAAAATAATAAAAATGAGTCAAAAAAAAAAAAAAGGCTCAAGGAGTATTCTCAACCGTATTTTGGGGCTCCTATTAAAATTGGCACCTAAATAGTGGCTAGATGTGCATTGACACAGTCAGTCAAAGGTAGCTAAGATGGCTGCGAACTGGGCATAAAAGAGCTCAGTGTAAAATCGTAGTCCTCTGTCGTTTCCCCCCAAGTGGTAAGGGACACAGAGATTGAGAATTGCCATCGAGCAATAAGTGCGTTTTTTGTTTAGCGCAGGGCTATCCGAGGCCTGAGTCGGAATATTTATTGAAAATCTTTGGGCTGGAATTCAGCCATCGGATCTCCAAAGCGATACGGCGCGAGGAGTTAAAAACACAACTTGTGTAAAAAAAAAAAAAAGTATGTTTTTCCGGAACAACACCGGAAATTCATAAATATTGAAAATAATGTACGGCGTGTTCGAGGCCAAATATCGAGCAAAAATAAAAATTCGGGTTCCTGGGAACAACGACAGCCAAAGTCTTTGGCATTTTATTCGGCGGGTCCAACGTCTGCGGCAGGACCACCGAGTAGAAGAACAACATCAGCGGCAGAAAAAACAACCAGCTACACCATCAGCAGCATCCAGTGCGGATCCTTTTACATAATCTTCAGGAGGAACACGCATCAATATAGAAAATTTTAAAACTTTATGGTATGGTAAAAACAAAAAAATATTTACAATTTAAAAAATAATGATTAAAAAAATCGGTAAAAAAGATATAAATTATCAATTTAGCCCTCAGTAAAACAAAAATTTTAAAATTACAGTCCACTAAGAAATCGAAGAAAAACTAAATTTTTCAAAGTAAATCTAAATGAAAGAATATATATACATACTAAGGCACTTTTTTGGCCCCTTGCAGGATGTTCAAACATTAGGTTGAACATGACAAATAAAAACTTAAACAATTTTAAAATAATTTAAATATTAAAAGAAACAAATTTATTAACAAAATACAAGAACAAAAACAAACATTTATACAGTCCACTAAAAATTATAATCGAAGAAAAGGTTAAAGTAACATCAAATTTATTCAAAAAATATTCATAAAAAACACATAAAATGTACGCCTCTTTTTGTGGCCCTTTCCAGAATGTTCAAGCATTGAACACTATTTTTTCCTAAGTTAGAGTTTCAAGGGATCGGACCCATGAAATATGAGTCAAACAGATGGTTCAAAACCGATCCCCTGCAGCCTAACACAAACAAATACATAAGTGGTGCGCTTATCGCACTGGAGAAAGGGTCGCATAGCAGGTCAACGTGCAGTGCGTTGATAAGTAGTTTTAAACACATAGATTTAAGAACTTCATGTACCGTACTTATAAGAGAACTTCACCGAATAAAATCAGTTTCCATAAGGAGCTCATTGGAGTACGACCTTTATTTTGGGGCTCCTCTTAACAGACTGTCTCCTGGTATTTATGATTTCGGCAAAGCTCCCCAAAGTCACACTTTCTATGTGGGAGCAATCCGTAAGGCCGAGATTCCAACATGGAAGGAATTAGATAACTTCCTGACAGAGCGCCATCGCACTCTGGAGGCCATCGACGACGTCAGGCCTAGTGGCTCCGTGCAATTTCCGCCAAGGTCGGGACTTCCTACTGCCCCTGCTCGGAGGCTCACTTCGAGTGGTTCCGGGCCAAAAGGGCTGCGATCTCTGTTCGAGGGAGGACCACTCCATTCGCTTATGTCCACGTTTCCTAGAAATGGATGTAAATGGGCGCTCTGACTACATAAGGAGGAAGTTATGTTTAAACTGTTTTGCCAGAGGGCACCAGCAGCGAGACTGCACGAGTGCCCATACCTGCTTCACATGCCACAGCCGACACCATACCCTTCTGCACCGCGGCAATCCGTTCGCCACCGCTCCAAGTCCGCCTACGCCAGCGAACGGCTCAGAGGATCAGTCGAATGTGCAGGTGTGTTTCTCTTCCGGGTCAGGAGCCGTCCTACTGGGCACGGCCCTTATCAACGTGTGCCATTTGGGGTGCAGCTTCCAGGCACGAGCACTGATAGACTCAGGGTCCAAAGCGACCTTCATAACGGAATGACTGTTCAACCTTGTCAAGTTTCCCTTCAAGACGATTCCCGCACATCAGACCATTTCCGCGGAGTCTACTAAATTGTGCCATTTCTCCATTCGGTCGCCGTCTAGACCCGGGCTACAATTAGAGACTGCGGCTTACGTTCTTCCGCAGTTGGCAGGAAATCTGCCATCATATCCGATTTCACGAAATCGTCTCAAGGGGCTGCCCGACATTCCACCGGCGGACCCCAACTTCTTTGAGAGCTCCCAAGTGGATGTGTTATTAGGAGCTGACATTCTTCCGTCCATTCTCCTGGATAATTCCAAGGCTAACATCTGCGGGTCGCTTCTCGGTCAGGAGACCATTTTCGAATTGGTGCTGACAGGCCCATTATCTCCAGCCAACCCCCGCAGCGTGTCTGTTTTTTCCACACGAGTTGCCCGCAGCCTCGGTGACTCACTGGATCAGGTTGCGAGGGTTCGGACTCAGGTTGCGAGGGTTCTGTCTCGAGTCTTTCTTTAATTTACACATCGCATCACGCTGCACGGTGGCAATCAGCTGATGATCCGTCTGATCCGGGCCAAATTCTGGATTCCAAGATCAATTCAGCACGATGTCTCCACGCCCACGCAACGCCCAATCACTGGAGAGCAGATGTACTCGAGGTGTTCAATCCTACCGATGCCGAGTTTGCAATGGGATCCGTCCATTGAAGAAGTGTCGGCGCTTCCTACGCCTTAGTGCCGAGAAGCGGCTCCGAGTGGTTCTCGTGAACCGGTATTGCTCAAGCTGCCTGGCCCACGAGCACTCCGACGGATCCTGTCGGCGTGGGGACGGCTGTAAGACGTGTGGTCAGGTTCACCACACGCTGCTGCACTCCGTGACCGAGAAGCACCGGTCACGGAGCGCGGGAGACAGTACACGGGGTGTCTCGCTCTCTCGTCGGCCGTCGTCCGCCAATTCCCGGCGCGGGTACTTCTCGGCCTTCGTCCGCCAGTTTCCGCCACTCACAAGCCGATCCACGGCCATCAACCTTCCGGCGCTCGTCGGCAACTCCTCGGCATTCTTCCGCCACTGGCTGGAAGTCGTCAAGCGCTCCACTGCTTTCGTCCGCCACTCATCGGGTGCCGTCCACCGCTCGTCCGCCCGCGTCATCCGCGCCTAGGCGATTTTCCGCCTCTCCTTGAGGGCCCCCGCAGGAAGCGGTCGCTGCGCCCACCCTATCGCCGCTGCTGAACCGGAACAGCGTCAACACCGGGAACCGGATCTTCGACACGGGGGCCTTCGACGGGGGGGCCATCGACCCGTGTACGCCCTCGAGCTGCAGTGACGCATAGCTAGTAGGGATGACGGAAATATATCAAAATATCGATATATCGATATATTTTCTCTTAAAAAAATATTATTATCGTGATATTTTTTGGGCAAAAATAGTCGATAATAATATTTTTGAGTTGGTGTTCTCCGATATTTGTTGCGAAAGAAAGGAAATGCAGGTTTACTTGAGTATGCCATTTTGTAGTTGGGAGACAAATCCGTTGGAATTCTGGAACTCACAAATTTCAACGATGCCGATGCTAGCGAAGGTTGCTTTAAGTTTTCTTATCACGCCTGGAAGTTCGGTTCCATCTGAACGGTTGGCTTCTGCCATTAAATGTATTGTCTGTGACTCCCGTAGTTGAATGACAGACCAGCATATAACCAAAAGAGTTTTTTTTAAATCATTGAAGAAAGATTTATTTTGTAATTAAGAGTAATTAAGAGCATTAAATAAGAGAATTAAGTAATTAGAATTATTAAGTACATATTCCATGAATTCCATGAAACTTTTTTTTTTGTATTTGTATTGTATTTTTTTTTTTTTTTTTTATTTTTAAAAAAAAAATTTGAATACAATGTCCTTAATAATTTTGTTATTTTTTATTTCAAAGAACTTAAATAAAAGTTGTTTGAGAGTGCGTATAAATATTTGTTGTTTTTTCAATTCACTTTTTAAATAAAAAAATATGTCTTATTTGCAGTTCATGGCGGATGAAAACACATATTAAAACCTTTTTTTAAATTTAAAAATAACCTTTTTTAAAATTTAGCTGACTATAAAAAATATCGAAAATACTCGATATATCGATTTTTTTGGGTGATATTTCTGAATATTATCGATTGATATTTTTTTCACAGCAAATATCATCAATACGATATTTTTTCAAAAACCAACAACCCTAATAGCTAGCGACGAAGGATCTGTTGCAACCCGAGCGATTGCAAGGGGGGCGGGATGTTTAGGTGACGTGCCGTTTTGCCGGTTAGCTGAACTTAAGAGCGCATCCGCACTCGCCCCTCTATGCATTCTTCATTTCTCGTCGGGCGTCGTCGATCGTCCGCTCTGGTTTATATTTACGTTTAGCGTTTATTCTTTCTAAGTTAAGTTTAGTACCATGTAAGCAGCGAATAAAGCTGAATGCGAAAATACCCACACGACGCCCCCGACTTCTTCATTTTTCTTACTGGAATCTTTTGCGGCAGCAACGCTCCCCTACAAATAGCTGCAAAGGTTGCGATCTTGCCTTCGGGAGTCCGCTTTCGAAGCAGTTCGTTCCTTGGAAGTCTCTGACGAGAACTATGATGTCGCGCTGAATTTACTAAAGAAAGGATTTAAAAACCGTCGTTTAATATTTCAGGCACACGTGAACGAGATTCTGGGCCTCAGTGTGCTGGACAGTGGCTCAATAGCAGCTCTTCGAGGTCTTTCGGACAAATTCAATGCCCATATGCGAGCCTTAAAGAATTTGGGTTCATCGATCTGAACTGATGCCAGCCGCATCATCGTCCAGGTTCTGCTTCAAAGGTTGGCCCCAGCTACCCGGGCTAAGTGGGAGTCAAAACTCCTCAGGTTCAGACGCCATCCCTACTTGGGAGTCGATGGCCGAATTTTTGGAGCAGCGATGTAGGACGCTGGAGGATATGGACGTGGCCATGGCTGCATACGCCTCGGCGCTCACGTGGGAAGGCGTCGAGGTGCAAATAATAGTAGATCATCCTTTATTGTTATTAATTCGCTTCCCTCTGCCTGTGCTCTATGCGGTGGGTTGTCCCATATAATGTCTGCACGCCCCCGATTTCTATCAATGCCCCCTGAGATCCGCCTTGGTAAGGCCAGGCGACTCGGTCTTTGTCGGAAGTGTCTGCAAACAGGCCATCACATGCATGAGTGCCTTGCTGCTAATTGTCGCAGATGTGGAAGGAGGCATCACAGCCTGCTGCATTTTCTGCAGCCGCAGCCATCTAGCGTCCAACCTTTGGTTGATCCTCCCACGTCAGCCATAGCCGAGGTCGCCGAGCCTCTTCCCCGTCTACTGCTAGTGCACTAGTTGCTCAAGGTCGCAGCGGCGATATATCGTTGCTTGCTACTGCGAACATTCTTGTTCGTAGTCGCGCTGGATCCCTTGTTCCATGCCGCGCTCTGTTGGATTCTGGATCGGAGGTGCACGTGATCACTTCCCGGCTGGCAAGTCAGCTGCAGCTCCGGAGGTACAAATCATTCATGGCGGTGTCTGGTTTTGGCGACCGGCTTTGCGACAGATGGATTCTCTGTTGATGTTCTCCTGCGGTCCCACTGCTCCGAATACTCGGCCCTGGTTAACGCCGTTATTGCCGCCAATATCACGGACCTGCAGCCTAGCTTAAGTTTGGATGTCTCCAGTTGGAATATTCCTGGCAATCTTTCTTTGGCTGATCCTGAATTTTTCGGCCCACAGCGCATCCACCTTCTTATCGGAGCCAGTCTGTTTTATGAGCTCCTGTGTGTTGGGCAAATTAAGCTCTCAGCTGGCCTGCCATTACTGCAGAAAACCCGACTTGGATGGGTAGTGTGTGGAGGCGGTTCACATGTCCAGAGAAGATCACTCGTTTCCACTGTCCACAAGGATGTTTTGGAGAGCGCAACAATCCTGGATGATCAGTTGGATTCTCTGCTCCGCCGGTGTTGGGCAATCGAAGACTGCTCCGAGCCTATTGTGAACCGGACGAAGGAGGAGCTAGATTGCGATGCGCATTTCGTGCAACATTTTGCTCGGCTGGATTCCGGCGCTTACGCTGTGAAGCTTCCGTTAAAATGCGGTTCTAAGTTGCTGGGAGAATCTTACCCCCAAGCCGTTCGACGATTTCTTTCCCTCGAAAGGAAGCTCTGTCGCCGTCCTCAATTGAAGGAGCAATATACTGCCTTCATTAAGGAGAATTTGGAGTTGGGTCACATGTCTCCAGTCTCTGCTGGCCAATACTTTCTGTCACACCATTGTGTTTTAAAGGAGGACAGTTCAATAACCAAGCTCAGCGTTGTTTTTGATGGATCTGCTGTCACCACTTTTGGATATTCATTGAATGACGAGTTGATGTCTGGCCCAGTTATTCAGCCAAAGTTACTGCATATTCTGTTAAGGTTCCGATGCCATCGGGTGGCTATTACTGGAGATATTTGAAAAATTTATCGTTGCGTCAGGGTTTTTTTCTGAGGACAGCTTTCTTTAGTGTATTCATTGGCGGGATTCCACCCAGGATGAGTTACAGGTTTTAAAGCTGGATACTGTCACCTATGGAACGAAGCCTGCCTCATTTTTAGCAGTTCGGACAATGCATCAGTTAGCAAATGATGAGCAATTAATGTTTCCAAAGGGGGCCGAAATTCTGCGTCGCAACTTTTATGTGGATGATCTACTTTCCGGAGGCGACACTATAGATGAAGCTATTAGCATAATGTAGCAAACATCCGGGATCTTTGCCAAAGGTCAATTTCTGTTAGAGAAGTGGTGCTCCAATATTGCTGACGTACTGGATAAGGTGCCTGAAGAAGATCGGGAGTTTTTCCTAAGGCTTGATGATGGCAGCAACTTCACAAAGACACTGGGTCTTGCTTGGGATCCTGCAACTGTCCGCTTGATATTTTCCTTTAAAGGGATTTAGTCAACCTCCAAGCCCACTAGGGGCATCGTTCTTTCTTCAATCGCTCGGCTTTATGACTCATTAGGCCCTGTCGGTCCTGTAATTTCAAAGGCGAAGATCATTCTCCAGAAACTGTGCCGTGAGAAGTTGTCCATGAGGCTTAGGAGTGCGCAGGATCTGCAAGCTTTTTTCTCTGCTCGAGTCCCGAGTTGCGTCTTTAAAGGCTGTAACGGTGCCGAAGCTGGATTTATCGGGAGCCGAGTTATTGGCTCGACTTATGTCGGAAGTAGCACAGTTGAATGTCTACGTTTGAAAGTATTTTTGCTGGTGCGATTTTGCTGTGGCTCTGTCTTAGATTCGAGAAGAACTAATTCGTTTCCAGCACTGCAGAAGGTATTTGCTTACGTATACAAGTTCTCTCAACGAATTCACCACAGCGGTGTTACGGCTAGCGATATAAAATCTGGAACACAGCTGTTATTGCGATTAGTGCAGCGTGTGCATTTATGGGAGGACATAAAGGCTCTTCAAAATGGAAAAGAGATAGCGGTGTCCAGTGCCCTTGCCTCATCCTCTCCCTTCTTGGATAAATTTAGTTTGTTTCGCGTAGACGGACGGCTAAGAAATTCGTCGTTGGATTTTGACAGTCAGCATCCAATTATACTTCCAAGAAGCCATCCAGTTACGCTGGCTATAATTGTTGACTTCCATGAGCGAAATTTATATACGGGGCCTCGCGCACTGTTGGCAATTATTCGGTCCCAATATTGGCCAATTGGGGTGAGAAAAACCGACAATACAATACACAATACAAGACAATACACAAATGCATCCGATGCTTCCGGACTAAGCCTCGGTTGTTGGAGCACATTATGGCTGATCTCCCGGAGCAAAGAGTTTGCGGCTCCCAGGTATTTGGAGTCACTGGTGTGGATTTTTTGGGCCGTTCTATTATAAGCCGGAAGTGCGCAATAAGGCTCAAGTAAAATGTTATGTTAGCATTTTTATTTGTTTTGCTACCAAAGCCGTCCATTTGGAGCTTGTAAGGGCTCTGTTCACAATGTCTTTTGTACAGGCTTTGAAGCGGTTTATATGCACCCGCCGAAGGCCTCAACATATTTGGTCGGACAACGCAACCAACTTTGTTGGAGCCAAAAACGAGCTAAAGGAGCTGCGCCGATTGTTTCTAAGCGAAGAGTATCAACGGGCACTGCTGGAGTTTTGCTCTATGGAGTCCATCGAATGGCGTTTTATTCCTCCTCGATCTCCGCATTTCGGTGGTCTGTGGGAAGCGGCTGTTAAAACCGCCAAGCACCATTTTTACCGAGCTGTCGGATCTGCAGTTCTTGTATTCGAGGAGCTGCGAACGCTGCTGTGCCATATTGGGGCTGTCATAAATTCACAACCCTTTATATCTCTTTCAGAAAATCCTGCTGACCTTGATGTTCTGACCCCGGCTCATTTTTTAACTGGTAGTCAGTAGTAACTGGTGGTAACTGGTCAGTCAGCTTTATCGAACCCGATGTCACAAAGCTGAACTTCAACAGGTTGGACAGCTGGCAGCGCGTGTCTTTCCTGCAGCAGTCTTTCTGGTCCCGATGGAAGGAGGAGTACCAAAACCTTCTCCAGCACCGCTCCAAATGGCGTGCCTTCGGTCCTACCTTGGCCCCGAATGATGTGGTGCTAGTAAAGGACGAGAACCTACCTCCGATGAAATGGCCGCTTGCGAGAATAATGGAGTTCATCCCTGGTCGAGATGGAGTCTTTCGAGTGGCGAAGATTAAAACCTTATCTGGAGTTACCAAGTGAGCAGTGTCTAGGCTGTGCCTGTTGCCCCTTAAGGATGAAGTTGGAGTAGAAGCCCCAACTGGGAGGAGAAAGTCGGGTCAAGCAGCAAGCAATTAGTTTAAATATAATAATTAATTATAACTCATGTATTGTTGGTCGCAAGCCCTTTCGGCCGCTCGGCTTTACTAATTCGGCAGCATATCCTGGAAGTTTGGCGTCACTCTCGTTCGTCTTCTTATTGCGATCGCACCCTAAATTGGATTTCCCATATTGTACATACATAGATCTAAATTTCGTATGCGGCCAAATAAAGATTTATAACGTTTAACTTAATACAAGTTGATTTTTATTTACTGGCATTGAAAATTATCAATGACCAAACAGTTTCCAATTCATAAGAATGATACCGTGATTCAGCAGGAGAAGCAGCTTTACTAAAAAATTCAATGATATGAGACTTGTTGTTGATTTTGTGTAACAAGATGGCACCGTATCCCCGAGAACTTGCATAAGTATGCAACTCAATAGGATGTTATGAAACGGATCCCCATGGGACCCATGGTACAGAGGATTACGTCTTGTACGCGTCGTGGATCCGAGGATCCACACAATTTCTTACATCAAAGGAACAAGAAGACACAAAATTTCGCCTTATTCGACACGTCAATCGAAAAAAAATTTCACAGAAGGAACAACAGATTGAAAAGGGGGGCCATCTATCCGTATCCCAGTCGTTTTACGCCCTTTATCGACTGACAAAGAGTTATGAGAGTTGGTCAAATTAAACATTAAACTGCAACATTAGGCATTCTATCCCGAACAAGACTCGACTACGCTACGTTCAAAGGGACGAACTCAAAGGATGGTAAAGGACTGGTTCACTGTTTTTGTCTGACTTGCTACAAAGGCACTTCACATCGAGGGGGTAAGCGATCTGACGACGAAAGCATTTATCGCAGCATTTCAACGCTTCATAACAAGACGATCGAAGCCGAGTGACATTAATTCGGACAACGGAATCAAATTTCAGGGAGGCAAACGCGTTCTGGTTGACATTCAACGCCTTATGCTGGACCAAGTCAACGATAAGGACTTGGCCAATTTCTTCAGCACTGAAACCATTAATTAGCATTTTTCCCACCATCTGCGCCGCACTTTGGAGGAATATGAGAATTTGGAGTTCGATCAATAAAACTTCACATGCGCCAAATAATATGGTCAACAACACTAACATTCATAGAGC
Source organism: Drosophila bipectinata (assembly GCF_030179905.1). Classification (NCBI taxonomy): domain Eukaryota; kingdom Metazoa; phylum Arthropoda; class Insecta; order Diptera; family Drosophilidae; genus Drosophila; species Drosophila bipectinata. The sequence goes on along the minus strand of NC_091740.1, from coordinate 11,271,807 downwards.
TGACGACGCTGCTTACACAGATTGAGGCGACTCTCAATTCTCACCTACTCTGCCCCTCCGAGGATCACACTTTGGAAAAACATACTCCGGCTCAGTGCCTTTCCTTTACTGCACTTTCCGCACCAAGTATGTTGGATGTTTCATTAAATTGTTTGATGAATGGAAACAATTACAAGCCATGGTACAAAGCTTTCGGAAAGATGAAGATGAACACCCTCGTCGTTCTAAAGATCCAAGTCTACCTTCTACCCTCTATTTCTTAGGCAACTCTAATCTAGAGATAAGCGTATCCCTTGGAAAAAGGCGCATGATCTTTTAGCTTTTCAAAGCTTTTTTTCAACCAACGCTGGCCCCGCGCAAGAAAAATAGATTTTCTTTATAAATTATATGATTATGCAATAAAATACATTACAGAAAAACAAACTATGTAGCATCCCTATTTAGGTATGTTGGTTCCCTAAAATAAAATCAACTAACCAACAATTTACAAAATACAGGAAATCATTTCCATGTCGATAATTTCTCCATGTCAGCATGGCTTCGTTAAGCGTCGCTCCACGACCACTTATTTACTGAAGTTGACATCCTTTGTCATAGATGGATTTCGAAAGGAATTTTAAACGGAGGTTATTTACAAAGCCTTCAGTAAAGTATTCGATTCAGTCAATCACTCACTACTGTTGACTAAACTGAATCTTCTAAGATTTCCTACAGTCCTCTTAACGTGGAAATCTAGTTACTTAGATAAAAGAACACAACGAGTCTTATTTAAAAATTTACATTCCCACTGTAAAGTCCCTCAAGGAAATAATCTTGGCTCGTTACTGTTTACTCTTTTTATTAACGACTTGCTTCCATCTTTAAAAAACTCTCCAGTACTCATATATGCAGACGATAGTAAGCTTTGTCTTAAAACAAATTCGCTTCTGCCCAATGCAAGCTTCAGCTCGATTTTAAACATTTTCAAAAATTTGGCGAATTATTTAATACTTGAACACTTATGACTTTTTATCGTTCCTGCCCTCTCCAGGCTCCGTATTTTCTTTATGAGATTGCCTTAGAAAAATTAACTCAGGTTAATGATCGTGGTGTCCTATTAGACTTAAAACTCAAATTTGCCGACCATATTTTCACAATGGTTCATTTGGCCCGTTTTCCCAAAGGCTCCGTCTGATTTGGGAGTCTGTTCGTTTTTTGAGTAATTGTATTTTCCAAGATTCTTCGTTTCAGTGCTTATTTACAGTGATGTATGATAATGCATCCAAAAGAAAATTATGAAAAAAAAGGAAAAGGAAAAAGAAACTAAAAATCTTGTAGGTCTCATCAGATTACCCTGCGCCTGCTTCCTCTTCTGCTCCACTATTTACCCTGTGAAGTTTCTTGTCACTCCTCGAATCATCAGTTTCGTGTTGTCAATCAGTTTAACGACGTAACATTTCCCCTTTCGCCAACAACTCCGTTTGCTGAGGCGTTTGCCAAATCTTGGTTATGTCGGACGTCCAATTTTGCCAGCTTCACTATAGACCGTGTCAGTAGTCCAGTAGCACCTCTGCGCTGCGTGTCTGCCCACCCTTCGCTGGTCAAAGATCGTATATTATGCCTTTCTTTCAGAGCTCCTTTTTGTGCGTTTAGCGGGTTTTCCGGTATCGCTTGTGTGTTTAGGCACTGTTGGCTCCCAAGTCAGGTATGCAATATAGCTTTCGATTCTCGTTGACTACGACCTCGTTCAGTTGGTATAGGAATTTCCGATAAAAGTAGTCTTTTAAAAGATCCGTGATATCGGAACTTTGGGAAGAATAACTGGTCTTCTTATACATATCGGTGTGTTTCCGATACTGTCGATACGTCCTCGAACGCGAAGAACGTGATCGTTTTTTGAATTCGGTGAAAGCTTGAAGATTCTGCTTGTCCTTCCGATTTTTGCGACTTTTTTAAGTAGCATGATCTCCTCCTGGCATGCGTGTTCTTGGGCATTTCTGTAGAGTATATTATTCGCGTCATCGAGATTCCAAAATCTTGAAGTTTTTTTTCGTATTATCTGATGCCAAATTTTTATTACAGATATATCCCAAATATCGCATCACATATTTTAAGGTCCCTCTGAGTCTCTCCCATTTACTTTATTTACTAGTGGTTATCTTAGCTTTAGTCGTTTCTTGTGTGTCGGGGATATGAATACATTCAAAATAATGAGATTCGAGCTTTGTGACCGGCCATAGCGATTCTGTCTCGTACATATATGGTATGGCGGTCCTGTAAACCATCTTCATCCTATTCAAATTTTGATTCCTTTGTCCATCTTGTACAGTTGTCAGCAACGTTCATTGATGACGGTACCCAATTGCAATCCGAGTGCTCAGAGTTCTTCAGTATCTCTCCTATCCGTAACGCTACGAATTGATAATACTTCCGAGCGGCGAAACGTAACCAATATAATACGTTTTTTGAATCGGTCCAGAATACAGGTTTCTCCAGCTCAAATGGCAGTTCTGCTGCTAGGAAATTGCCTAGTCGTAGTCCCAGGATAGCTGCCATTACATCCAGCCGTTGAATAGATATCGGCATATCTTTCACTCTAATAATGCGACTGCGGAGAATGCGTTTATGCTGGCATCTACAAAGATATGTATTTCAATATTTCAATAGTATTTCAAAAAAAGGTTCCAGCTTCTTCTTTTACGACGGTTTTGCCCCATCCTGTCGCGGACCGTCAAACTGCTCGTAGGATTTTGCCTGTACAATGTAGTACAGTCTTGTAGTCAGCATGTTTGTCAACATGCTCGGCTACTTGCATTTCATTTTCCCCACTAACTAGAGCCAAGATACGTGCGAACCTCATTTTTTCAAACAATTAACATGACAACAGACAACGACAGCGGCACTGTAATTGCACTTATGGCAATAAGGATTTGCTTAGAAAACAAGAAAAAAAAATGAAGCAAAAAAAAGGAAACACAGTATGTGGATGAAGGAATGGTACGCAAAGCGGCTAAAATTCACAAATTTTATCACGCAATGTAATAAAATTACGCATTTTTACGCAAATGTTTGTTTTTGTATGCATCGCTCTTGGCGTGCCATAACGCAGGCTCATTTTTTCTAGCAGGAACTTTTTATTCATTTTGCTCTACCAAAACGTTTTTCCAACTGACGTTCGTGCCAACATTGCCATCCATCGTCGAGCATGTTGTTGCCAACATTGTCAAAATAGAACGATTTTAATTTCATTCGAACATTTTGACGAACACAAAATTTGACAACGAACACTACCATCCACAGGAAAAATTTCGTCAAGCACAACATGTTCGCCCAACATGCTCGCCTGTGGATGGGCCCCTTAAGACCGTATATAATCTGTAGAAAAGAACTTCTTAGCATTTGCACTTAGAAATCTTAGGTGGGATGCAAATCTTCATCTTCCCTGGAATCGTAACAGACTCGTATAATAAACTTACCCCCTTTACAAATCGTAAGAAAAAAAAGGGTGTCGTTTTTCTACATAACATTATTAATCGTGATGTTGATAGTTAGCATTTGCTAACATGCTAAAATTTCAATATTTCTAATAGAAGTACTAGAAATTTTAGTCTTCTATGCACAACACGACCATCTTAGGGTCTCATGTTCAAAGAGAAATCGTCTCTACCCCATCAATTCTCTTTCGTGACCTTAAAAATTAAAAATAAGTATTGTAACGAACTGTTATTTCTGCTTCCGCTCGCCACAATTTGCCGCGGCTAGCTCACAGAGTTTCGCGGATCCGTTCCACCGAATTTATAGATTCGACGTGATTGCCCAAGCCCAGAAAATAATACAAGTAGCTTTCCGTTGTGCAGTCTCTTTATTTTCTGCTCTCTCTGTTTACAATTGTGATTTGTGCGGGTTCCCGGGAATGACCCTTGGTGCGTCCTTGGTGACCCTTGGTGTGTCCGTCCTGGAAATCTCCTCCGTTGCTGGTGTTTCCGCTGTTGCTCTCGTTGCCGGGGTTCCTCCTCGTTGATCCGTCGTCAAACCTTCCACCTCTTCGACTCGGTCTGGCCTTCGGCTATGTACTGAAAAGCCTCCACTACGCCGTCGGGGATACGCGTCTACGCGCTGTACCGCCGGGCACGGGAGTTGGCGGGCTGTAGCCTCCGCTACACCAGGATGAGCGCCGTGCTCTGCGCGCCGGCGACACTGGTTCGGGAGATAGCTACTGACTGTCGCCTCTGCACCACCAGGGAGATGCGCCGTGCATGCGCACCGGCGGACCTGGCTCGGGGTGTGCGGCCTGCAGTAGGCTCCGCTACGCCAGGAGCACGCCGTGCTTTTCGCACCGGTGAGCCCGGTTTGGGAGATGGCTACTGGTGGTCGTCCCCGCAACCCGCTGTGCATGCGCACCAGCGGCCCTGGTTCAGAGTTTGCTGTCTACAGCCGGCTCCGCTACGCCAGGAGACGCCGTGCCTTTTCGCACCGGCGGGCCTGGATTGGGAGTCGCCGAAGTCTTGTCAGTCTCCGACAGGGTCGGAAGTCGCCTGTCCAGGACCGTACGTCACTCTTTCGGCCGGGTGACCACCGCGCGTACGCGCCAATGGGCCCGGGTCGAGAGCTGCTTGGTGGGTGATCGGAGCCTCCCCGATCGCGTTCCAAAGCGGGCGTGAGTTCCCGAGTTGGCTTATCCGCGTCCCGCAGGACTACGCCTGTTGGTTGCGAGTCAAGAACCCGCGTGGCGTACGCCAGACTTGTTCTCTCCTCACTTCCTTGCAAGGCTACCTGCTTTGACTTGGAATAGCCCACACTCGACTCTGTTACCCTGTAGCTTTCGAGGAAACCAACCGACGCCGATCCTCTCTCGTCCCGTCCTCCGGAGCGAAACCGGGCTCGGGATCTTGAGTTGGCCTGTCCTTTCCGGTGCAGGACCACGCCTGTTGGTTGTGAGTCAGGAGTCCGAGTGGCGTGCGCCAGACTTATCCTTTCTGCACATCCTAGCAAGGCTACCTGCCGTGGCCAGGAACTGGTCCAACTCGTCTCCTGTCGCCTAGGTCGTTCCCCGTAACAGTCCTCGTACCGTTCTTTCCTTGTCTCGTTCGTTCTCCTTACGTTTGGCTGTCGGACTCTCCAAAGGCGGTCCTTCAACTCAAACAACCGAATCCTTTTTAGCAACGCTCTAACACTTGACTGGCGGACCCTCCACAGGCGGTCCTCCAACTCAACGCTACAAGCTTCCTAAAAAGACTCGTCTCGAGCCGCTCCAATGGGCCTCCTTTTATACCCTCTGGAGCGCCCGTTAATCCTTCTGGATTCTGCTCCTGCCGTTAATCCTGCTTCCAGAATCACGCCACTTTCCCGTTGGCGGGCTGGCGTTACTCCTGCTTCCAAGATCACGCCACTTTCCCGTTGGCGGGCTGCCATCCGTGCGGTCGTTGCCCCTTTCCGTTCGGCCGCTGACCCCTGCTGTTGCTATGCGACGTGCCGCTGGCCTCCTTCGCCTCTCCTGTTGCTCCTTGTTCCTTTGCTGCCCCCCAGTCTTGTCGCTCATCCTGAACTCCGCTGCGCGGCGGGCTCATAGTGCTCACCGTTGCCTCGGGCGCCGTTACGTTCCACGTTGACTCCGTCTTCCCACTCGATGATGGAGCTCTGCCCCTCACTGCCCTCGCTGCCTTTCCATTCGTCCAGTGGTGCTCCGGGAACCGCTACGTTCCACGTCGATTCTGTCTTCCCACTGGGCGATGTAACCTTGCATTGCCATTTGTCTGCTGGTGCTCCGGGAACCGTTACGTTCCACGTCGATTCTGTCTTCCCACTGGGCGATGTAACCTTGCATTGCCATTTGTCTGCTGGTGCTCCGGGAACCGTTACGTTCCACGTTGATTCCGTCTTCCCACTGGGCGATGTAACCTGGTCTTCCCATTCGTCTGCTGCTGCTCCGGGAATTGTTACGTTCCACGTTGATTCCGTCTTCCCACTTGATGGTGAAACCCTACCACTCCCCGTTCGTATTGGTCCCCGGCCTATCTCCCGCGGCCCCCCTAAACTGATTGGCCATTGCTGTCTTAGCGTGTGAGGAGGCTAATTCTCCTCACAGTATTTAAATTCTCAAGTAATTAGTAATATTGCTATCTTTTCTATTAAGTTTAATAAATCGTTTTTCGATCGCCCCTTGGTCGTCTGGGCCTCTAACCTTTATAATGAATGCAAGAGTGCTACCTGGTGCACGATCCATTCCGTAAGTTCTAAAAGACCGCAAAAGAAAAAAAAAAACAAGAAAGGAATGCTATCTTTGGGCGGAGCCAAAGTTGATAAGCAATTGCAGTTAAAACCGGATATATGTATATCGCAAAAATCGGATATAATTGGCCTATCCTTAAACAGAATTTGGTACGCCATATTATTTTTATTAGCAATCATACAAAATTCGAACTTAAAAACTCTAACACAAAAAATACCAAAGTTATAGCATTTCCGATGAATCAGTTATATGGCAACTATGTATAGGACATAGTCGGTCGATCCCGGCTGTCCCGACTTGTGCACTGTGTGCAAAGGAAAAAAGTGTGTGCGAAATTTCAAGTGAATAGCTTTATAACTGAGAAACTACTTTGCGTAGAAACAGACAGACGGACAGACGGACATGCTTATATAAACTATTTAATAGTCTGCATTAATAGCTAAAAAACGACATTCAAATGCAAAACCTTGAATATGAACTGAATAAGATAGAATGCGGAAACAAAAATAAATAAATGAGTGAGTGCGACGGCGAAAATTCACTCGCACAATATACGGGAGATGAAAACCGAGTTGAATGAGTGAGAGTTACAGGTGGCATTCAAATTGCTTTTATTTTTAGATAGGAAAAAAAATTGAAAAGTGGAGGCAAGTTATTGTTATTTTTTTTGGTAATATTCATTATTAATTCGCCAAATTTACATATATTATTAAATTTAATTATTTCTATACTCTAACAAATTTAAATTGGAATTTAAAAACATTATTTTATTTATATTATCAAAATTATTTGCTAACAGTTTAATATAGTTATATTATCGTTTTTCGGTAATTACATTTCTTGCACCCGAAAAAACTCTTTGGAAGGGCTGGTATAAAAAATATTTTGCAACTGGTTTTATGCAACAGAGGGAAGAAATGTTTGTGCATAATCCATCAACCTAAGCAATCAACATAGCTTGCATAAGAGACATTTTTATTGCAACATTGTCAATACTCTGGCTTATTGAAGCTTTTTCAATTCATTCATTCTGAAAACTCATCGTCATTCACCTTCCACTCGACTTCTGTGATGTTGGTGTAATCTTTAAATCAGGGGTGCCCAAGCTCAGCACGCGGCAGATCAAACTCCAATACCAGGGCAAAAAATCACCAATACAATGGAGAGAGTATTTTTTCCATGTCGATGCACTGAAAAATAAAATTAAAGTAACATTCAGAAGGGGTTTCAAATAAATAAATAAAAATAACCAAATAAAAAATAAAGGCCCTATATTTTGTACAATTGCTTATTATTATACTATGACAATTAATGCATAGTCTCTTACTTAAAAAATGTTCTGCGAAGAAGAAATTGATCGCTTCAAGTCGATCATTTTGGCTGGAACGGCAATCCAACAACAAAATGAATTCGGATTAGCACTATTGAGGAGAAATAGGGAAAACACGAAAAATTCTTATTGTACTTGGCCATTGACTATGCCGGGAGCAACACACGTATTCGACATTTCATTTCCCCATATGAAAGAGCGATTCCAACAACAAAGGAGCAACGACAGCAATGGGCCCCATTGAATGGGGCTGGGACCCCTGCTTTAAATGATGTCATAATGAGTTTTCTCTCTTTCTTCGAAATTTTAATAATTTATTTGTTGGCGATAACAGAAACAGGGATATTTAGTGCCATATTTCATTGTTTGGCTCTATTACACCCAAAATATGTTAATATGGGGCAATCTTTAGGGACTCCCCTATTTTTAAGTTATTTGTGCCGCTCAAACGTTATTTTTTTAATTTGGTAATGTTGAGTATTATTAAGTAGAGCTGTAAACAATTCAATCTTTTAATCGATGTAATCGATTTTTTTGGATGGGCGAAAGAATCGAATCTTTTTTTAGGGAATCGATGCATCGAAAAGTTTGGTCACCTTACAAAAAAATTTTCAGGATAAATGTAAGTAACCGAAAAAATTATTTTAAAGTGATAAAACTTATGTAAACTAATAAATATCTCAAAATATATTGTTATTGAATTTTATTTTTGTTGGCAAAGGTAAATTTTCTATTTTCCTTACCACGTCTTAAGCAAAAAATGCTTTTTTCCTGGAAAAAAATTTTTTTTTCAGTTTTCGATTTTAAATCGATTTAATCGATCTTTTCAAGAATTGAATCGAAAATAATCGATTCTCAAAAGGTAGAATTGTTTACAGCTCTATTATTAAGTGGATCGTTGAGTATTTACTAGCCTCAAGTTTTTTTGAAACGTTTTCAAAAACTTCCAAAATTTTTTCAACAGATGAAAGTTGAAACATAGGGGTTCACCTATGTTAACCTATGCTTTTAAGTTGGAAGTCTAAAAGGGAATTGTTTCCTGACTTTTTGAAAAACTTCACTGTTTTGCTGCAAGTTTTCACCATTTTACACATCTCAGAAATTTCATTTATTGATTTTTTCACTCTATTATTCAATCTTATAACCTATATCATTACATCAACGTTCGGCCAAAAAATTGCTCCGACCTTTAAAATGTAGGACACAAAAATGTGTAAACGGCTATCCTCCACGATTTCAAAAGATCAGCAGTTCTTTATCGCCAATTCTGTTAAAACAGCAAAACCGTCCTGCTTTACTTCAGGATTTACTTCCACGATTGCTGCGTTTTGGGCCTTATTTGAATGAATAGTATTAGCATCTAATAGAGGTGCAAAAAACATCGATGAAAACATCGATGCATCGATGTTTTTTGAATTTTCCAAAACATCGATGTTTTTTTTGACCATCGATGTTTTTGTGCCGTCACTATCAAGAGAACAAGCAAAGAATAGGTACGTAAATTTTAAATTTTAAATTTAAAAATTTTAAAAATTTAAAAATTTTAATTTTAAATTTTAAAATTTTATTACAACCGTATGTCTATTTATCTATTTAACTTATTTAAAAAATATTTTTTTAATTTTTAAAAACATCGATGTTTCATCGATGTTTTGGGAAAAACATCGAAAAACATCGATGTCTCCATACATCGATGTTTTTGCAACTCTAGCATCTATGCTTCACTATATTCGAGGTGTAGCACATTTTACAATGTCCGTCAAACTACCGTCGCTCAGTTAGCGTCGAAGTGGAACGGTGGAATTGGAACACAGCCACGAATATTTTGTTTTTCAATTATTTCCGTATTTAGCCACTAAATTTAATGAAATAAACACTAGAATGTTAAGAATTGAATAAACTATTGTTTTTTCTTACTTTGAGCGGGTTCTTCACTCTTTAAGTAGCTTAAAAATGGGTTTGAAAAATTGTCCCTTCACTGTATTGAGCATTATCTCAAAAATAAGAGGATGCGCCAATAAGCACGATACACCAGCTTATAGCCCATTCTTTTGAGAATATGCCCAGAAAATTTCATTAAAATCGTTCCCTCAGTTTTGGAGCAAATCGACTAAAAGTGGACCAACCCGGCTAACAGCCCATACAAAAATGACCCCGAAAAATAGTTTTTAAAATTGTGAAGCTCCAAGAGGATGCGCCAATATGCACGGTAGTGGAGTCGATGTAGGACCTTTTCATGTATGTATGGACCAAAAATCATACAAATCGTTCCCACAGATTTTGAGAAAATCGAATTACAGTTTCCCATATAATTTGAACTAATAAGAGGAGCGCCAACCAGTGAACCCACATTACGTTCACACACATGCAACGAAAAATGTACATATGTATATACAATTCATTATATCCGAATAGGTCTAGTTAACGCCAGGGACAAGAATCAATTTAAGTTTTATATTATTAAAAAAATCATTCTTCAATCATTATCTTCAAATAATCATTATTTTATTATACCCTTGCAGAGGGTATTATAATTTTGGTCAAAAGTGTGCAACGCAGTGAAGGAGACATCTCCGACCCTATAAAGTATATATATTCTTGATCAGGATCACTTCCTGAGTTGATATGAGCATGTCCGTCTGTCCGTCTGTCTGTCCGTCTGTCTGTCCGTCTGTCTGTCCGTCTGTCTGTTTTTACGCAAACTAGTCTCTCAGTTTTAAAGCTATCGACTTGAAACTTTGCACACACCCTTCTTTCCTTTGCACGCAGTATATAAGTCGGAACGGCCCGGATCGGCCGACTACATCCTATAGCTGCCATTTAACTGATTGATCGGAAATGCTATAACTTTGGTGTTTTTAGAGTTAGCGAGTTCAAATTTTACATGAGCGCTATTTTTGGCAAAATAATACGACATGCCAAATTTCGTAAGGATCGGCCGACTATATCCTATAGCTGCCATATAACTGAACGATCGGAAATGACCTTACTTTCGTGTTTTTGAAGATAGAAAGCTGGAACTTAGTACTGATTATATTTTTGGTCAGATCATCCGACCTACCAAATTTTACAACGATCGGCCGACTATATCTTATAGCTGCCATATAACTGAACGATCGGAAATGGTTTTTGGTAGAAATACCAACTTTCGTATTTTTGAAGATAGAAGTTTGGGACTTTTTTTAGATTTTTTATTTTAGTTAATTAGTTTTATTATGATGTAATCATAGGGATCGGCCAACTATATCCGATGTTTGCGATATATATCCGGTTTTAACTGCAAGGGTATATAAACTTCGGCTCCGCCCGAAGTTAGCTTTCCTTTCTTGTTTTAATTATATTTTTTATTTAAATTACATTATTATTACAATTTATTACATTATAATTATTATTGTTTTATGAGTTATTTTTATTTTTGTATTTAGGTATATATTTAGGAATTCTATGGTAAATATTTAAAGGTTTTATGGATATTAATGTTTTTTTTTTAAATAAGCAGTAAGACGTTTTTCCAATAATGCATAAAAAAAAATTTTTTATTTTTGACGTCACTGGTAATCCCAGTGGGAATTGAACCTTCGTGCTTAGGTTTTCGGGGTCGACCGTCGACATTTAAGCCTTTGAGGCAATAGGCTGAGACAATAAGAATGTATTCATGCAGACCTCTAATATCAACTCAGGAGATGATCCTGATCAAGAATGTATACACTTTATAGGGTCAAGTATATTTCCCTCATTGCTTTACACACTTCTGACCAAAATTACAACCTCTGCAAGGGTATAAAAAGCTACCATACAAAGCACTCAAGAAGACAATAGCAATAGTATTCAGATTAAAGAGAGACCTAGGGACCTATAAATTTTTGTTTTATAATAAAATAATATATGAAAAAGGAAATGAAGACAGTAACGAATTATTTTAGTACTTTAATCACACAGTAGTCCCTGCAGAATGCGTCTTATGCCTTATATCTTGTCTTCTAATTTACCCTCACTCGTTTCTAAGGATCCCAAACGATTATCCAGACTAAACATCAAGCTCTACTTGTAAACATTCCCATAAATTTTCCATGTCCTAAGCCAGACATAAACATTAGAGCCGACTTGCCGTCAACAGTCCGAATTTTTCCGATCTTATCACTCTTCACCAATGACTCAATTATTGCATCAGCCAATTGTCCGTTTCTCTTAGAATCTCTTAGGGCAATTGTTTATTCTCTCCAAGAACCCTTTTGGGTTATTTCCCTTAAGCCGAGGTTTGTTGGTTATTTTTTTTTTTTACCGGTCTTTCAGAATTTGGAAATGGCTTGTGCATCGATAGGAGCATCAGCTAGCATACCTGTATTCATCATAAAGCTTAGAGGTCCAGACGACCGAGGGGCGCTCAAGAAACGATTTGTTAGAATATATTAAGCTATTTGTTAATTATTAAGCTAGGAGGAGTTAGTAAGGAAATTTAAAATTCTATATTTTAAGTTTGAGGGACAGGAAAGAGATGTTATAGAGTAGAGACCATTGTAGTTCGAACATAATACCCTAAAAGGGTCATGCAGTGCATATGTCGAACTACAACGGCTAAGGAACAGAGGACTAAAGTTTCGAGTCCTTCTATTAGGAATGTTAAATTTTAAGCGTTTTTGTAAATGCTGTCTATTTACATCCCCGTTAATAAGGTTATGCAGAAAGACTACACCGAGCATTATCCTACGATTTGTTAAGCTAGGTAAGTTTATGAGTAAGAGTCTACTATTATAAGATGGAAGGTGAAGATTTGCATCCCAGTTTAGACCTCTAAGTGAAAAAGTTAGGAAATTGTTTTGTACGGATTCTATGCGGTCCTGATGTACTCCATATTGGGGACTCCAGACACACGAACCGTACTCCAGAATAGGACGCACCAAAGAAATGAATAGTGTTTTAGTTATATAGGGGTCATTAAATTCTTTTGACCACCTTTTGATAAAACCACGGACTCCTTTAGCCTTATTAACCATTAAGGAAATATGGTCGGCAAATTTAAGTTTGATGTCTAATAGGATGCCGAGATCATTAACCTGGGTTAATTTTTCTAAGGCAATCCCATTAATAGAATAAGTAGCTTGCAGAGGGCAAGAACGATAAAAAGACATATGTTTGCATTTTGATTTGTTAAGTATTAGATCATTAGCTAAACACCATTTTTGAAAGTTATCAAGGTCAGACTGAAGACTGCATTGGGCAGAGATGGATTTGTACTGAAGACAAAGCTTTACATCATCTGCATACATAAGAACTAGAGAGTTCGTTAAAGCAGAGGGCAAGTCGTTTATAAAAAGCGTAAATAATAACGGGCCAAGATGACTTCCTTGAGGGACGCCGGATGTAGCACGGACCAGACGGGACTGTATGTTTTTAAATAAGACTCTTTGTGTCCTTCCATCTAGGTAGCTGGAGATCCACGTTAAGAGGTCTATAGGAAAACCCAGCATATTCAGTTTACTCAACAAGAGTGAGTGATTAACTGAATCAAATGCTTTGCTGAAGTCTGTGTAAATTACATCGGTTTGATATCCCTTACAAAAGCCATCTATGACAAAGGATGTCAACTCCAAAAAGTTTGTGGAGATGGAGCGACGCTTAATAAAGCCATGCTGACAAGGAGTGATAATCGAAAAGCAAAGGTGTTGCAAATGACGGGTAATTCATTTTTCAAATAACTTTGGAATTGCCGACAACTTAGAGATGCCTCTGTAGTTGGCAGCCTCAGACTTTTTCCCTTTTTTATGTAGGGGGAATTATGAATGATTCCTTCCACTTAAGGGGAAAAATCGAGGTTTCCAAAGATAAGTTGAAAAGTCTAAGAAGAGGTTTGCACAGGGCCCTGGCTTAGTATTTTAGCACACAGCCTGGTACTCCATCGGGGCCTGGCGAATAAATGGGTTTGACCCTTAAAAGACCAGATAATAAGTTGTTCTCAGAGAAAAAAGGACAGAAAATAAGATTTGCTGCTTGAATGTTATATGCGTAAGGCTGATCAGTCAATTTAGGAGGAGAATAAGTTGTTTGAAAAAATTCTGCGAATAGATCGGCAATGGCCTGATCCGAAGTCGCAGAGGAATTTTCAAACGTAAGCAGAGGTGAAAAAGATACGTGTTTACGCTTAGTGTTTACAAAATTATAAAACTGCTTTGGATCCTGAGTAAATTGTATCCGGCAGCGGTCAATATAATTCCTATAACATTCAGCGTTATGCACGGTAAAATTAGACCGAGCAAGAAGTAGGTATCTTGCGAAATCAACACTACTGCAGGTTTTTTTATATTTAAGTAAAAGATTATTTTTAGTATTTTTTTGGTTAGTGAGGCACCTTGTAAACCAAGGAGGATTTGTTGAAGGATATTTCCAAGGTACACATGAGTCAAAAAATTTATTTAAAGTAAAATAAAATTTTTCTAAAGTGACATTAAGATCAGTGCACGCCAGAATATCAGACCAGTCAAATGTATCGATAAGGCTATTAAGTTTCTGAAAATCAGCTTTACGGAAACAGCGAATCTTATTTACCACGCTCGGAGACATCTGATCGATACCAGGAGTGGTTTCGATTGAGACCTCCAGCGTGGGGTGATATGGATCCTCTGGGGTTGAAAGGGGAAAAGCTCTGGAGAGAGCAGTACCATCAGGATCAGATACAAAACATAAGTCTAAAAGCCGACCTAGCGAATTTCTAACATGATTTATCTGACCTAGGGACATGTCAAACATGCCCGCGGTGAAGTTATGGTAAGTTATAAGTGACAAAGATGGTGAGTTATCGACGTTGGACCACTTTAATTCTAGGATATTAAAGTCGCCCACCGCTACGAGTTGGTCACGATCCGTCATAAGATTAGAGACGTATCGAATAGCGGACAAATGCTGCCAATATGTAGGCGGTTCAGACATAGGAGGTATATATGAAAATGTAATGTATAAAGTTTTCACGGACATAGTGATTTTAACGCAAATAAATTCTATGTCACCAAACTCATGGGATTTCACCTCTTCAGAAGCAAGAGTAGAGTCTACCGAAATGAGGACTCCACCTCCTCTTCGCTGAGATCGATTCCGTCTAAAAGTGGTGTACTTACTTGGAAAAACTTCGAAGCTAAAGATCTCCGGATTTAACCAAGTTTCTGTAAATGCTATTATATGGGATGCAAAGAAATAACTATCAGAATGTAGCTTGGGGAGTTTGCTACGTAGCCCCTTAGTATTCTGATAGGTAAGAGTTAGTGAGGAAACTAGTTTTTTGGGTTAGTAGCCAAAGAAGAGGTGGAGGGTTGGTCAGTTGTTCCGATATTGGGAAGTCTCACTCCCACTGGTTTTTTATCTTTTTTCTTCTTATCTGGTAATTAAAAATGGGCAGTCTTATTCTGGGAGCAAGCCTGTCATCTTCAATCGGTCTAGCCGTTAGCGATTCAACAAAGTTTGTGAAAAAATAAGAAATAATATAAAAGTTTTTTTTACTTCGGGATTAAGTTAATTGGCGCCCAACGTGAGGCCATGCAAATATAGGTGATTCTAAAAAAGAATTAATAAAAAAATACAAAACAAAATAAATTAAAAAGAAAGCACCAGCGTGGCTCAAAAACTCATAAAAATCCCAACATAATCGAAATAAAATGGCAAACCAAAGACTAGTGATTGGCAAAAACTCAAATAAAAAAAATAGAAAATATATGGGCATTTCCTGGGGTCGCGAACGTACGTTCGTACGCAATTAGTGCCAAAAAATAAAAGAAAAAAAATGTTCTGATACTTTTTTTTTTGTTTCCGATAGCATTTGGTGAGTTTTTTTCTTAGCGTAAATTATGGTTTTAATGGATTTTTCATTTTCATAATATTGGCAAAAAAATATGAGGTCGCGAACGTACGCGAAATGGAAGTCGGTTTTGGCTTGCTCTAGCAAAATCAAAAATTCTGCGAATTGGAATGGAATATTTTAATGGAATAAATTTACTTTTAAAATAGAGGAATGTAGCTTTCTATCGAGTCTATTCCCAATTAAATATCTGCATTCGTTTTTTTTAAATTAAATTAAGTACGAGTCGCGAACGTACGATTTTTCCCATTTTTTTTTTCCGCTTTGTTTTTATAAATAAATTTATATTTCTTTATTTATATAATTTAATAATATAAATAAATTTTTATATAATTTAAATTTATATTTCACCAAATTTTTTTTTTCGCCCCCGATATACAGGGTTTCGCCGGGCCCCTGTTTATCGACCACTTTTTTAGTTCTGAAAAAGCCTTACCATCGCTTTCGGACTTTCTGAATGTGCTTTAAATGGATCACAATAGTCTAACAAAATAAAAAAATTCTAAATTTTTGTACAGTTTTATTACATAATTTACAAAACTACATGTTTTCGCTTTATTTCAACATATCTCATTTGGTAAATACCATTAAAAACGACGCTTTCTCGCTTTGCAAGCCGCAAATTCGTCGATCGCTTGGCGGAAATCGATCTTTCTTGCTCGCTCATTTTTAATCGATAATAATGCCAATCCACACAATCGTTCTTGCCTCATAGAGCTTCTCAAATAATTTTTAATCAATTTCAATTTCGAAAAAAATCTTTCCGCCGTTGCAACTGTTTGAACGCCTTCACATACCTTGAACAGTTCCCGTATCAAGAGACGATGCAGACGTGGATGATAACCAATACACGAATTTCCCGGAAATCTTTTTTGCTTCATTCTCTTTCTTTCGTTTTTTCTCTTTTTTTTCGCTCCGCTGGGATAGATACGTTTCATCACGCAAGTTAACAATTATATAATTGTACGCAGAATAATTATACAATTGTCTGATACTATTGTTTGTCAATAGCACCTCAATTGAGCAGCTGATTCGCGTCAATCGAGCTATCGAACAGTGTTCGGGACCACTATACGCGCGGGAAATTCAAACGTTCCACACATAGACAACCCTAAGCGTACTTTAAAATTTGACAAAAGACTTCCGTATAGGGGGCCTCAAATTCTTTTGTTGCCCCAGGGCCCCCGAGGCTCTAGCTACGGCCCTGCTCGCAACGCAAGCAATTCGTCTTCAGCTTCATCTTCAGATTTGTCTTAGTCTCAGCACGCACTATGTTTGCAGCCTAATAAAGTAATTAGGAGCAATGCTCTGAGAATATTTATTTCCGGTCTAAACGGATCAATAGCAGAGACGCTTTTCTCGCTAAGTCCACCTGACCTTCCAAACGCCTTAGGAAAAGTGCAAGAACTAGAATCTAATAATTTTATAGCACAATTCGCCAATAAATATTACGGCTTTCAAAATAAAAACCGAAGACAAAATAATTACCTAAGGTTTAGTTCGATCCAACCAAAACAGAATTTTAATAAACCTAAGAAAAATTGGCCCCAACAGATTAATTTCGACCATAATAACGTTCAGGAGCATGTGGTGATCTTATTATCAATTGTGCCAAGTTACAGCACTGTAGGGTCATTTTTGAATTTTATGCAAAAAAATCGGTCAATCGGGCCACTGTGCACAGGCAGCGAGGCCTTTGGATTTAAGGATTTAATACATGAGGATTTAATACATGTTTTAAGTCTTAGGTTAAGAATAGCTTAGGTCTATGAACGGAAGGTTATCTGTGCTTAGTTCGTTGAGGAGGTTAAGTGGGTATGTGTTTTTAAAGATAGAGTGTTTTATATGGTGGAGTGATAGGCATGAGTTGAGTAGGTCGGATATGGTGTTGTCTCCTTGGCAAAAGGTGGGCTGATGTTAAGTTCTGGTTGAAGTAGTGTTCGTGGGTAAGTTTTGTGTGGCCTAGTCTGAGGCGTACTATTTTTATTAGGTCGAGCCTGCTCGATTTTGGGTTAAAAGAGGTTATGTATTTGTCGATGTTCGGGTTGTTTTTTTTTCTATAGATTTATACCATTGCACAGTGGTCCGGCTTGTATGAAGAGAGCGGCCAAAAATAATTCTAGTTGAGGTAGGGACTGGAAACTTGGCAAAAAATATTTACATTTTTATTCTAAAATAATATGTTAAAATCAGCCAGATCGGGCAACTATATCATATGAACTGATTGATCGCAAATGCTATAACTTTGGTGTTTTTACAGTTAAAGAGTTCAGTTTTTGTACGAATGCTATATTTGACAAAATAATACGACCTACCAAATTTCATAAGGATCAGCCGACTATATCCTATAGCTGCCATATAAATGTTTGATCGGTAATGACCCAACTTTTGTGCTTTTTAAGATAGACAGTTGAAACTTTGTACAGATTCTATTTTTGGTCAGTTGATCCAACCTACAAAATTTCATAGGGATCGGCCGACTATATCTTATAGCTGTCATATAACTGAATGATTGGAAATGGTTTTGGTAGAAATACCAACTTCGGTGTTCTTGAAAATAGAAGTTTGGGACTTTTTTTACATTTTTTATTGTAATAGATTGGTTATATTATGATATTTTCATAAGGATCAGCAAACTAAATCTGATTCTTGCGATATATATCCGGTTTTTTCAAATTAAGGTTAGGTTACCTTTTTGTAATTTGCAAGCCGCACGGCAACTTACGGCACTTGAACTAAACTTTCTTATATTCTTAAAATGCTTAAGAATATGATACAAAAAGATTTGTGAATGCCAAAGGTTGCCATCACAACTAAAGAACGTTCGCAATTATGTACTAAATACAACAATGATTTACACAAAACACAACAAATACTACATATACTTTTTATTGTAAAAAGAAAGTTAATACATTTCTTTAAAATATTAATAACTTCCATGGCACAAACACTTGTTTAAAAAATGTTTAATAGATTTTATGGGGAGAGCTTCACTTGCACGTTGCTTACGCTGCAATTCACATTAAATATCATGCTATCACTTTCGATGCTATTCTTGAAGCGGACAGACAGATTAAAACAAAAGGATGAATTAATTCAAATAGCTAGACCAATTATAAATAAGGATTGGTACATTTAAAGTCAAAATTTGGACGCTGGTTTTTTTATTTTTGGCCTACGGGCTGGACCACTGTGCATTGGCTGCATTGTTCAAAGTTTTGTTCCTGCCTTGTTGAGAATTCTGACCTTAAATGTTTGTTTATGTCTGTTAAATTTATGCTTGGGGTGAAAAAGAGAGGGATTTTCGCTGCTGCTTTAGCGGTTTGGTCGGCTAGCTCGTTGCCTGCTATGCCTACATCACCATGAATCCACAATACTTTTATTTTTGGTGCTAGCTTTGTTAGATGTGATCGGATTTGGTTTGAGTAAAAGTTGTTATTGTTAGTGTTTTTTATGGAGTCAATTACTGAGAGGGAGTCAGAGCAAATCATGAATTTACCCCTCAAACTTTTGACTTGACCAATTGCTTTTTGGATGGCTATTATTTCGGCGGAGAGTACTGAAGAGTATGGGAGGAGCATACCTTATTTTATAATGTGGTTTTCTGTTGTGACTGCGTAAGTTATTGTGTAATTTAATTTTGATCCGTCTGTGAATATAAACTTGTAGGATTTGTGTCTGTCTTTGGTATGTTCGTATATTTTTCGATATGTGTCTGGGCATGTTGTTGTTTTCTTATGGATTCTGAACTTTGTATCTATGAGATTGTGGATCTCCCAAGGTGGATTGAATTTTTGTGCTTGGTAGGGTAAGTTTAGTGAGAGGCAGAGTTGTATGGTTCGGTCATACATGGTTATGGTTGTGTCTCCAAAATTCCAGAAATAGGGGTTGAAAATAATAAGTCGGGAGCGTCTTCAGTTAAGGTAAAAAAACGCGTTCAGCTTTATTGGCTGCGTACAGAGGATTGCCAACTTAAAAACTAGTACAAAAAAGAGACGATCGACGACAACCAACGAGCGAGAGAGAGGGCACAGAGGGGCGAGTGTGGATGCGCTCTTCAGCGCGGGTGCGCTCTTCAGCTGAGCGGCACCACGGCCCCTCACCTAAACACCCGTAAATAACACCCCTACAACTTCTATCAACGACATTGCTAATATATTTGCACGGCACTTTTCAGAGCTTTCAAACGATCGGAACTTCTCAGAGGAGTTCCGAAACAACAAATACAAAAGCAACACATACGACTACACCCCCTGCCCAACAGCCAAAACCATAGAGGAAAAGACTACTCTCCTCGAACTAACATCAGCCTTACAAACGCATAAGGGAGCCACTCCAGGGTTAAATAGAATCTCATAGGAAATGATAAAAAACAGCTCACCTACCACAAAAAACAGAATAAAAGACCTTTTTAACAACTAGATACTAGATAGTCACATACCGAAAGCCTATAAAACAAGCCTCGTCATACTGATCCTCAAGCCAAAAACTGAAAAAACAAAAATAAATTTATACAGACCCATATCCCTCAACTGCTGTCTTGCAAAAACTCTCGACAAGATAATTTCCAAAAGACGATGGTGGTTTGCAACCGTGAATAAAGTGCTTAATCAAAACCAATTTGGCTTTAAAAAAGGAAAATCGACTTCGGACAGTCTGCCGTAGACTACCTCATAATGAAGTCAAAGAAGCACACCTTTACAGACCAACTCCAGGAGTGGAAAATAGGCCCTAAAATAATAAAGTACATAAAAAAATTTATGCTCAATAGAAAAATAATTGTCCGTGTAGGACCCCACATATCTAATTCTCATCCCCTACATAACGGTGTCCCCCAAGTATCACCTATATCAGTTATACTATTCTTAATAGTCTACAATAAACTTGCAAATACTATAGTTTTACACAAAAACATTAAATTTAACGCATACGCCGACGATTTCTTCCTCATAATAAACTGCCAAGAAAACATAAATAAAAACCTCAACTTAGACTACATTTTAAATAATATAAACACCTGGTGCTCATATTCCAAAGCATCCCTTTCCCTAGCAAGGTGCAAACACCAGGAATACGGTTTGTTTCTTTACGGACACTCACCGAAAAGCACCTTAAACAAATTAAAGACCCCGTTCAATGCTGCACTTCGACTAGCCCTTGGAGCCTACCGAACAACCCCAATATCTAACTTAATCAACGAGTCCAATATTCTCACAATAGAGCAAAAACGAGACCTACAAACAGCCAAACTAGCAAAAACTTATTTTTAACAAAACTTATGCCCTCTCTCTCGCTCGTTCAATGATTAAAGTCGAAAATTTAATTATCGAAAAAAAATTATAATTGAATAATTTAATTGTCAATCTTCTCTCTGAACCGAGCCGCGGTTTCAATTCCACCGTTCCAGCTTCATGTTATTTAACCTCCATTTATTAAAAATTGAAATTTTCAACTCCACCCGTCTGTCTCCATAATAATTTAATCCGACAATTAGGCAAAACTTAATTTTTTTTTTTTCTGTGTTAAATTCAAACCAAGGTCAAGTCCACCTTTCCGGCTCCGCAAATTCGATAATAGTTGGGAATTAAATATTTACGTACGAGCCATACTGGTCGAAATAAACATATATAGACAGTCATTAATTATTTTTCCGAACGAGCACGAATTTTCCGGTCCTTGTCCATTTTCCGTCCCGTCATTTTTCCTAACGCTGCTTCTACTCCGCATCTGGCAATATCCGCCTAGAATCTCAACAAACCTTGGCCCATCTGGTTTTTTTTTTTGGCTTCCTGAAGTTTCTCCCACATCCGAATTGTGCCGCATCCGACGTTCATCTCGACATCGGCGCTACTAATTCCCACTTGGCCTTGCAATCGCATTTCGTCCGATATCTCACCGGTCTCATCACATTAGTGACCGGCTACCGCTTCGTACGAGCCACTATTGCGCACGTCAGTCGACAAGCGCTGACCAGCGAATTGGTGTCTAAGAATGCCCACGGGAGACGACCAAAAGCCACGTCCGATCCCAACCATCCGTTTGGACAGATCTCAATCCGCTTCTCCGCGGACGCCTCTTTTAAAGCCTAAGGCGTACAGTGCCATTCCAAGGGCAAAGAGTGACGAATCCGTCAATAAAATCCCCGGTCCTTCACAGAGGCAGACTCGTTCCGTTGCGAAAATGGCTCAAAGTGCGGTCGACGTGGCGCTGAAAAACATCCTCGCCACAACAGATCGAATTAGCCAATTTGAGGCTAACATAAATACTCCGGGCGCCAGAGAAACGGAAGTAGGCTCCCAATACATTTGCGAAGTTCATCGGGACCAAATTCGGGCACTGTGGGAAAAGGTGGAGGAAAGCTATGAGAGCTGCTCCGATTTACTAGCCGTGTCAGACGACAATGTGGCCACCTCGACAGTGCTGGAATCGAAGTACAACTACTGTTACTCCGTCTATTCGAGATGTATTGCCCTGCTTCGGGAGAAAATTGCTTCCCAATCCACTCAGGCTTCCGTCAATGCCCACACGCCCGCGCCTACAGGCTGCCGGTTACCTCCGGTGGATACTGAGCTCTTCGCGGGCGATTATCTGCGGTGGCCCACCTTCAGAGACTTGTTTACGGCCATTTACATCCAAAACTCGCGGCTCACCCCGGTGGAGAGGTTGTTCCACTTACTGTCCAAAACAAGTGGAGACGCCCACGCCATTGTCCCCAAGGCTCCGCTTACCCATGAGGGGTTTGTCGTCGCTTGGCAAAGCCTCACAGAATGCTTTGAGAATCGGCGGCTATTGGTCAATAGCCAGTTGAAAATCCTTTTCAACCTCCAGGCTATTTCTCAAGAGTTCGGGGTCCCCCAAGGGTTGCGATCTCTGTTCGAGGGAGAACCACCTTATTCGCTTATGTCCGCGGTTCCTGGAAATGGACGTAAATGGGCGCTCGGACTACATTAAAAGGAAGCAGTTATGTTTGAACTGATGCCCGAGGGCATCAGCAACGAGACTGCACGAGCGCCCATACCTGCTTCACATGTCACAGCCGACACCACACCCTCCTGCACCGCGGCAATCCGTTCGCCACCGCTTCAAGTCCGCCTACGACAGCAAGGGCTCGACCCGCACAGACTGCCAGAAGCAAAAATGGCTAAGAGGACCAGTCGGATGTGCAGGTGTGCTTCGCTTCCGGGTCAGGAGCCGTCCTACTGGGCACGTCCCTTATCAACGTGTGCCATTTTGGGTGCAGCTTCCAGGCACGAGCACTGATAGACTCAGGGTCCAAAGCGAACTTCATAACGGAATGACTGTTCAACCTCGTCAAGCCACCCTTCAAGACGATTCAAGCCCAAGTTTCCGGCCTTAATCAGACCATTTCCGCGCAGTCTACTAAATTGTGACATTTCTCCATTCGGTCGCCGAACGGTCCATTCGTCTAGACCCGGGCTACAATTAGAGACTGCGGCCTACGTTCTTCCGCAGTTGGCAGGAAATCTGCCATCATACCCGATTCCGCGAGATCGTCTCAAGGGGCTGCCCGACATTCCCCTGGCGGACCCCAACTTCTTTGAGAGCTCCCAAGTCGATGTGTTAATAGGAGCTGACATTCTTCCGTCCATTCTCCTCGGTAATGCCAAGGGGTCTGCGGGTCGCTTCTCGGTCAGGAGACCATTTTTGGATGGGTGCTGACAGGCCCATTATCTCCAGCCAATCACCGCAGCGTGTCCGTTTTTTCCACACGAGTGGCCCCCAGCCTCGGTGACTCACTGGATCAGCTCTGGGAGGTGGAAGATGTGCCCACGCAGATAAGTTCGGAATCGGATTCAGTTTGGGAGCACAATTTTGTCCAGACGACGAGAAGAGACGAGTGTGGCAAGGACGTTGTGACGCTCCCCTTACGCGACCCCGGGCAGAAGGGTTCCGAGCTAGCGGCTTCACGGTCCTTTGCCCTTGCTCAGTTTCTGCGTAACGAGCAGCGCCTGAAGAGGGACCCGCCCCTTAAGGCCCGCTATGACTCGGTAATTCAGGAGTACATCGACTTAGGCCACATGACCGAGGTCTCTCCCGCGAGCAATTTCGCTACCTACTATCTTCCACATCATGCAGTCTTCAAGCCCGAAAGCACGACCACCAAGGTGCGAGTGGTCTTCAATGCTTCGAGCCCGTCCGCAAACGGGACCAGTCTGAACGACATTCTTTACGCGGGCCCGGTCTTACAATCCGACCTGACGATTCAAATCCTAAAGTGGCGATACTTTAGGTTTGTCTTCAACGCCGACATCGAGAAGATGTATCGCCAAATTTGGGTAGACCACAAGCATACTCCGCTCCAACGTATTTTGTTTCGCAATCCCGATGGGGATATCCGCGACTACGAGTTGAAAACGGTCACCTTCGGTGTCAATTGTGCCCCGTTCCTGGCGATCCGTGTGCTGCGACAGCTCGCTGACGACGAAGAGTCGAAGTATCCGCAGGCAAGCCAAGTTATCCGGCAGTTCATGTACGTTGATGACGTTCTCGCGGGGGCCGACTCCAAAACTGAAGCCAGCGATTCAGGAGCTAAAAGGGGCCCTAGAGTCAGCAGGGTTCCCACTTAGGAAATGGACGTCGAATAGCAAGGCAATCCTGGCCGACATTCCGAGCGACCACCGACTCCATGCTGACTTTCTCGACATCGATGCAGAGAGCACGGCCAAGACTCTCGGCGTGCGGTGGAAGGACTTCCGGCTAGGTTTTCACGAAGCGTCAAGTCCTCTCCCAAATTGCCAAATTGTTTGATCCAGCAGGTTGGCTCGCTCCTTTCATTGTTTGGGCAAAAATGTTCATGCAAGACATTTGGCTTCTGGATCTAGGGTGGGATGACGCCCTCCTTCAAGATTTCTGTCAGCGTTGGGTTGACTTCCTAAAGAATTACTCGGTGCTCGATCAGATTCGTGTTCCTCGATGGGTCGCGTTCCGACCACACCTAAAGGTCGAACACCACGGATTCTGCGACGCTTCACAGAAGGCGTACGGCGCAGCAATTTACGTTCGTGTCGAGGTTGGGTCCACGGTAATAGTGACCCTGCTGACTGCAAAGACTCGAGTGGCCCCAATTAAAACGGTGTCGCTCCCTCGACTAGAACTGTGCGGTGCCTTGTTGTTGTCCGAGATGGCCACCGCCGTTCTGCCACAAATGCCAGGGGCCGCGTCTGCCCTATACTGTTGGACCGACTCGACTATTGTCCTCGCGTGGCTGCATAAGCCAGCGTGCCAGTGGACAACGTTCGTGGCCAACCGGGTGACCGAGATCACCCAGTTCACCGACGTGCAGAAATGGGTACATGTCCGCTCCGAGCAGAAGATCTTGCAGATAACCAGTTGTGGTGGCACGGTCCTGACTGGCTGCAGAGGCCTCGCAGCGACTGGCCCACTCAAGGCAATGATGCCCCCGTGACTGAACTCGAGAAGCAAGCAGTCAAGGTCCATGTCGCGAAAGCGCCCCCCGAAGATCTCCTTGAGCGTTTTTCCACACTCGACAAGGCATTACGAGTCCTTGCCTATGTTAATCGCTTCATTCAGAGCGCGCGGAAGATTCGACCCTCGTTTGAAGAGCATCTGACCGCTAATGAGGTTACGTCGGCTGAACGTCTTCTAGTTTCCGTCACTCAGCGCAGACACTTCGTCTCTGAGATGGGCTGCTTAAGCGAAAAGCGTCCAATATCGGCATCCAGTCCGATTCAAAATCTGAACCCTTTCGTGGATTCGCAAGGCCTTATGAGAGCCTGCGGCCAGATCACGTCCTCTGAGCTTCTCCAATATGACGAACGGCACCTTATTATCCTTCCGTACGACTGTCATCTGTCTCGACTCCTGGTTCATTTTACACATCGCATCACGCTGCACGGTGGAAGTCAGCTGATGATCCGTCTGATCCGGGCCAAATTCTGGATTCCAAGGGTGAGGAATTTGGTCAAGTCCGTCGTCTATTCTTGTAAGGTATGTGTCATCCACAAGAAGAAGTTGCAGACGCAACTCATGGGAGAGCTACCCAAGGAACGGACATCCTTCTCGCGCCCATTCACGTACACCGGTGTGGATTATGCCGGTCCCTTCGAGATAAAAAACTATACGGGGAGGGCCTGTCTCATCACAAAGGGTTATGTGTTGGTATTTGTATGCTTCTCCACTAAGGCCATCCATTTAGAGCCTACGTCGGACCTTACGACCGAGAAATTTCTGGCGGCTTTCGCACGGTTCGTGTCCCGGAAAGGATGCCCCCGTCAAGTGCAGTCCGACAACGGGAAGACCTTTGTGGGAGCAGCTGCTCTACTATCCCGCGATTTTCTCCAGATCCTAAAGGGGGCTGTGACCGGTGCCTATAGTCACCAGCAGCTTCTCTGGCATTTTATTCCTCCGGGAGCTCCCCACATGGGGGGCCTTTGGGAAGCAGGGGTCAAGAGCTTCAAGACCTTGTTCTACAAGTCCACCGCCACGCGGAAATACACCTTTGAGGAGCTGGCTATTCTCCTTGCAAAGATCGAGGCGTGCCTGAATTCGCGGCCACTCGCGCCAATGTCCGAAGACCCCGCTGACCTGCTGGCTCTTACACCCGGGCACTTTCTTATGGGAGGCCCACTTCTCGCCACGATCGAGCCCGAGATAAAGGGGGACACCAATTCCATCAATCGCTGGCAACACCTCAAGGCGCTTCACCAGCAATTTCGGCTCCGATGGAAGGAGGAATACCTCAAGGAGCTCCATAAGAGGAACAAGTGACGAGCCCCTACGAGGGACCTCCGGGTTGGGGATATGGTCGTCATCAAGGAAGACAACATTCCGTCCAGTGAGTGGCGTTTAGGCAGGGTTGACGCGGTGTATCCCGGCTCTGATGGCCATGTCCGCGTGATCGACATCCGCACCGCGCGAGGGCTCGTAAAGCGGCCCGTTGTTAAGGTCGTGCTTCTTCCGTTGGACGCGTCCGCCTACCCACAGTAATTAACATTTCTTCCGCTCCAATGTTCCTGTCCATTGTGTGTAGCTCTGCCCGTAGTTCCGAACCTTCATTTACACCGATTCTGATAATGTTATTTTTTCCTTCACCACATTTCCGTCAGCCATAGTCAACACGATGTCGCCACGTCCACGCAACACCCACGCATCGCTGGAGAGCAGATGTAATCGAGATATTCAGTCCTACCGTTGCCGAGTCTGCAATGGAATCCACGCCTTGAAGAAGTGTCGGCGCTTTCTACGCCTTAGCGCCGAGAAGCGGCTCCGAGCGGTTCTCGTGAACCGGTATTGCTCGAGCTGCCTGGCCCACGAGCACTCCGACGGATCCTGTCGGCGGGGTGACGGTTGTAAAACGTGTGGTCAGGATCACCACACGCTGCTGCACCTCGTGGAGAAGCCGCGGGCTCGGCGCAAGGCACGCCAAGAGGGGCACCGGTCACGGAGCGCGGGAGTCAGGACACGGAGTGTCTCGTTTAGCTCCCGGCCGTCATCCGCCAACTCCCGGCGCGGTTCGGGTGCTCCTCGGCCTGGTCCGCCACTTTCCGGCAATCCCAACCTGATCCACGGCCACCGACGTCCCGGCACTCGTCGATACATCATCGGCATTCTTCCGCCACTCCTTGGTTGCCGACCACCGCTCATCCGCCCGCGTCATCCGCACCTAGGCAAGGTTCCGCCTCTCGTCAAGGGCCCCTGCTGGATGCGGTCGCTGCTCCCACCCTCTCGTCGCTGCTGCAGCGGAACAGCGTCAATGTGCTGCCGACTGCACTAGTGCGGATAGACACCGGGACCCGGAGCTTCGACACGGGGGCCCTCATCGACCCATGCACGCCCTCGAGCTGCATCGACGCCTCGCTCGCTGCGTGTTTCCGGCTGCCCACTACCAG
The DNA here is from genome assembly GCF_030179905.1 of Drosophila bipectinata. Classification (NCBI taxonomy): domain Eukaryota; kingdom Metazoa; phylum Arthropoda; class Insecta; order Diptera; family Drosophilidae; genus Drosophila; species Drosophila bipectinata. Next base: position 11,244,556 of record NC_091740.1, on the reverse strand, counting down.
CGTGGGGGACAAACAGGTGTGTTCCGCCACCGTGGGGTCAACGACCGATGATAGCGTTCGGCTGGAGGTCGGCTGTTTAAGATTGAGCCTCACGTGCGAGTTCGTACGCCGTCCCGGGAACTGAGCGGTGCGGCGGTGGTGCGTGCCCATTTCCGAGGCGTGACACTGGCGGATGAGCGATTCCATCTGCCAGCGACAATCTCCGTCGTCCTGGGCGCAGATATGTACCCACGGATTATTCAACCGGGCTTCCTGAAGATCCAGGACGGACAGCCAGTGGCCCAGAGCACCGTGTTTGGATGGGTTGTGTCCGGAGCCTGCCACCAGCCATAACTTCGAGGGAGCTATTGCAACCCGAGCGATTGCAAGGAGGGCGGAATGTTTAGGTGAGGGGCCGTGGAAGCTGAAGAGCGCATCCGCTCTGAAGAGCGCATCCGCGCTGAAGAGCGCACCCGCGCCAAAGGGCGCATCCACACTCGCCCCTCTGTGCCCTCTCTCTCGCTCGTTGGTTGTCGTCGATCGTCTCTTTTTTGTACTAGTTTTTAAGTTGGCAATCCTCTGTACGCAGCCAATAAAGCTGAACGCGTTTTTTTACCTTAACTGAAGACGCCCCCGACTTATTATTTTCAACCCCTATTTCTGGAATCTTTTGCAGCACCAGCGCCCCCCTACACAACGGGGTTTTGTATTGCATGGATTTGTTTGACTGGGTTAAGTCCGCAAAAGCGTCTTATATTGTGCCATATTTTGGATGAGGGTGTTGAAGGATCTATGGCGGATGTAAAAGAATTGGATGCTTCATTTTTCCTTATTTTTATTTCAAATCTATATTTGGCATTATTACGTCTGTAATCTGTTATGTTTTGAAGGTTTGTGTTGCGATTAAGAGTGTTCCAAGCTAATTGTTTTTCTTTTTGTAGGTGAGCTAAGTATTTATTTCACCAGGGAACCTTGTATGGTTTAGAATTGTGAGGTTTGCGGCATAGAGCTGTTTGCACTATGCAAATGATTCTGTTGATTTGGGCACCCTCTTTGTTTACATTTTTAGAGGGTGCAAATTTGGAATCATATTTGTGTGTGAGGGCAAAATACTGGTCCCAATTGGCGTTTTTTAGTTTGAAAAAGGGATTGTTGAATTTATTTACCTTGTTTAATGGAAAAAGGGAGATGATTGTTGGGAAGTGGTCGCTCCCATGAAGGTCATTGAGAATTTTTCACTTGGTGAGTGGGGCTAGTGATCCCGAGCAAAATGTTGAAAAATGTGTTGGTGATTTGTCATTTAAGAAGATAGGGGATGTGTCGATAAATTTTTGTATAAGTTTACCTCTTGGGTTGGCCGTCAGCCAAGGGGTACAACAGGGGGAACTACGCGCAAGCAATTGCGTGCCGTAACTGTGTACACCGCTGGTAGTGCGACTATACTCTCCACGTGAGGGCGGCTGGTAACAGGTCCCGGTAAGGTCATGTCTCTGCCGACGATGCTGGCTAATGGTAGTCGGGCGGGCGAAGATCACTCCCTTCCATAAATCACCCCAATCCAAGGTGGCACAGCATATATCGAAGGATGCGTGGGACCAAAATATGAGTTCTACCAATCAAACCAAAAACCTAAGTGGAGAACGGAACTCCCTAAAAAAGTCCGGAAATGGGGTCAATGACCCGTCAAGCTCCAAAGCCCTCAAAAGCCAAGGAGATGGCTTTGATGCTGGATGGATGGATGGGTGGATGGATGGATGCTGAGATGGAGAAGCACCCCACAGAGGGGCAACATCTGGAGGCAAGACGCGCCGGTGCGGCGCGTTTCTCCTTCTCCTCCAAAGCGAAGGAGAATGTTTCTCCTTCCAAAGCGGGGCTAGCTGTGGGACCACCGAACGGCGTGGAGAGGAAGACTCCAGGGTCAACCTCTAAACCAACCGGCGGGGCCCCTAAGGCTAACCCTGGTCCGGGAGCGTCTCACTCGACGCCGCGTAAGGGCTCTTACAAAGACAGGAGAAGAGCAGCCTTCATTTTTATGAGGGCGGACCCATCGGCCGAAGCCAACCCAGACCAGGCCGAGATCATTAAGTGGGCAAGGGAGATCCTGCCCGACTTTAATCCGGAAAAGGCGGGAGTGAGGCTGGATCCGAATAAAAGGCCGAAGGAGGCCGCGCAAAGCGCGAAAAGGCAGAGGTCCACAGAGGGAGAAGCCCCCCAGGTATCAGGGTAGCGACAAAGTAATTGCCTGCCAAGAAGCGTGATTGAGAGACCTACAAGCGGATGGTTGCATCGCTTGGAGAGGTCTACCATGGAGATAAGCTGGTGGCGGTCGACTGGGACGAGATCCCTAGCAAACCGAGGGCGCGAGTGTGGCGCACTGAAAAGCCAGCCGACCCTAAAACCATTCTAACAATGCATAGAATGTGCAACCCTGGAGAGGACGGAGCACCGGCTGACGTACGGATTCGAACACGTTTCGGTCCGTATCTACAAATCCGATGCGATGGCCAAGCCAGGTGGTATCGGGCTGGAGGCAGACACGCAAGAGCCAGACTTGGAGGACATCCTGGAAGGGTACACCTCGGAGGAAAGCGACTTGGCAAGGGCACTTAGTGGAGTCGGAATGGAGGAGGACTCTCTGCTGAGCTTCGAGATTTGTAAGGATGTCCCTGACGATCTTGCAAATAAACCTCCATCACAGTAAAGCGGCGTCAGCTGCCCTCCTACTCCACCTCGCTGATGTGGCCCTCATCCAGGAACCCTGGATTCTTGGAGACAGGATTCTTGGGTTGGGGGCGTCGGAGTTTAGGCGCTGCAAAGCCGATACAACAGGTAAAAGGCGAGCCTGCATCCTCGCAAAAAAGAACCTTAACCTTTTTTTGCTACCCAATTTCAGTAATGAAGACCACGTAGCCGCAGCCATAGAGAGCCCAAATGGCCTTCTAAGGTATATAGGTTACGACCAGGAGGCCCTCCCCCCGCACCCGCTACTCAAATAGCTGGTGGAAGACAGCAGGAAGCATAAGATCGACCTGATCATAGGTTGCGATGCTAACGCCCATCATCATCAGTGGGGAAGCACTGACACGAACGAGAGGGGTGAGTCAAACTTCGATTTTATCCTAGGCTCCAATCTTCTGGTGGGTAACAGGACCAACGGTACGCAACCCGAGGAAAGCGAACTGGGAGTTATACAGGAAAAAACTAGAAAGTTCCTTGGGGAAACCTCAAATAGGGACGTTGACAGTATGGAAGCCCTGGATGCCATGGTGGACACGCTTACGGCAGCGTGCGCGTTCAATAAAGCTTGTCCCAAAAGCAGATCGGGCAAAAGCAAGTCAAAGAAACCACCATGGTGGTCGCAAACACTTGCGCCCTTTAAAACCAAGGCCCGCAAGGCCTTTAATTTTGCCAGCAAAGCAAACTCGGAGACAGCCTGCGAGTCGTATAAAGCGGACCTTAGGCGATATAACAAAGAACTTCGCAAGGCAAAAATAAATGCCTGGGCCAAGTTCTGCACGAACATTCAGCAAACATCAGAGGCCTCCCGACTCCGGAAGGTCCTCGCAACTACTCCACCAAATGTAGGATATATTAAAACCTCAGAAGGACATCGTCCAGCAAAGAAACCCTAGAGGCTCTCACAGAGGCACATTTCCCGGGATGCTCTCGAGTAGATACAACCCTGGAAATGCAGAGACAGGGGGATAGCCCCTCCCTCCCTTACCAACTTGAATACCTATTGAGTGACAGGTATCTCAGCTGGGCGATAAATAGCTTCAAGCCTTTCAAATCCCCAGGCCCAGATGGCATTGTCCCGGCTCAACTAATTAAAGCCGGTCCCAATCTGAGGTCTTGGGTCAAGAAAGCTTTCTCAGCAATTTTCAAGATAGGCATCGTACCCGCAATGTGGTTGCGGACGAAAGTCGTATTTATACCTAAGGAGGGAAAACCATCGCACTGCACCCCTAATGGCTTCAGACCAATAAGCCCGTCGTCCTTCCTTCTCAATACAATGGAGAGACTAATTAGCCTCCATATTAATCTTACTATAAACCCAGATGATATTTCGGGATCACAGCATGCGTATAGGAAGGGCCGATCCACGGAAACGGCACTCCACGAGATCACTACTTTCGTCGAAAAGGCACGTAGTGACAAGGAATACGCACTCATTGGTTTTCTAGACATAGAAGTTGCTTTCAACAACATCCTACCAAGCTCGATAATCAATGCGCTGGACTAGGAATAGAAAATCAATCCGTACGCCTTATAAAGCAGATCCTGAGAAACAGGACTGTTAACGCGTCACAAGGAAGAGAATCTATTCATAGATACGTCAGAAGAGGCACTCCGCAAGGAGGCGTACTCTCACCCCTACTGTGGAACGTGGCGGTTAATAGCCTACTGCGATCCCTAGAAGGTGGTGGTTGCAAAGTTATCGCTTTCGCGGATGATGTCGCAATTGCCTTCTCTGGAAAATTTCCCCAGACTCTATGTGACCGCATGACGGACAAACTTAGGGTCCTCTCAACATGGGCAGTTAGAAATGGACTAGGTGTAAGCCCGTTCAAAACCGAGCTCGTCCTCTTCACCAGGAAGTACAAAATACCAAACTTAATGCTTCCAAAACTATCAGGAGAAACACTATCCCTTAGCGGTAGCGTCAAGTACCTAGGGATTACGCTAGACAGGAAACTGGACTGGAAGTCAAATACCATGGATAGAGCTAACAAGGCGCCTTATACTTGCAAAAAAGCCATTGGACTTAAATGGGGAATGTCCCCATAAAAAGTAAGATGGCTTTACACAGCGGTCATAAGACCCATCCTTTTCTACGAGGTGGTGGTCTGGTGGCCTGCTCTCACAAACTCCACAAATAGAGAGAAACTTAGGAAAACGCAAAGGATGGCGTTGGTCTGTATCACAGGCAGCCTACGTACCACACCGACGGATGCCCTAGACTTTATACTCACCTATTACCGGTAGAGATAATAGGGGTCAAGATAGCCACGCTATCGGCTATCAGGCTACGCGAGACGGGCATGTCGTATAATTTTGATACACGTGCAGCGTAGCTAAAATTGAAGCGTGTGTCCTTTTTTTTATCGTTACTCGAAAACGGGAGATGCAAAAAAGTCAAAAATATCTCATTCTGTGCATTAAACATTGTGCTATCATCCCTCATACTTTGTTTTGATCGTTTTCGATTTTGCATTCTGCTACGAGCGCAGAAACAAAAAATTTAAAGGTGTCGTATAATTTTGGCAGGAGTGTATGGAAATGGACTGACTATGGACATACCAAGCTAGATCTACACCACTGCACGCCAACGGGGGCTAACTACTGCGTACCTGTCGATCATCCCACCTTAAAATACAAGGTCTCCATTCCAACAAGGGAGGAATGGGCCACACAAATCCCGGGACCAGCCGGTTCCCTCCATATCTACACAGACGGTTCAAAATTGAATGGCCAGGTGGGAGGCGGTTTTCATTGCGAACGGCAGTATCTAAATGAGTCCTTCAGACTTCCCGACCACCGCAGTGTGTTCCAAGCATAAGTAATTGCTATCGGAGAAGCACTCAGATCCCCAGCACTTACTGGCAATCAAGACACAATCTGTACCTTTTCAGACAGTCAAGCGGCACTCAAAGCCCTTGACGGATTTTCATCCAACTCCAGGACAGTAAATGACTGTCGCAGATCTCTTAACGAGATGGCAGAGCAGCATGTCATCCAACTCATATGGATTCCCGGGCATAGGGACCACGAGGGTAATTGCGCCGCCGACGAACTTGCAAGAGCAGGTACTACCAATCCTCTCCTACCGGAGAAGGAACCGTAGGCTAACGTGTAGGCTAAAATGCAGGGATCACTTTGACCGCGCATCACTGAGGAAATGGAGAAATCTCCAAAACTGCAGGAACTCCCGCACGATATGGCCCATCCGATAAGAGGTCAATGATGCTTATCGCCCTTAATAGGCAGGACTGTAGACTGGCGGTCAAGGCCATTACGGGACATTGGTTAATAGGAGCACACGCGGCTAGACTAGCGGTGCCACATTATGACTACTGCAGGAGCTGTGGGGACGTAGAAGAGGAAGAGACAGTCGCACACCTCCTGTGTCAATGCCCTGCACTGGGGCGCAGCCGACTTAAATTCTTGTGCGCAGACCAGACCTAAGACTCACGGACCTAACAGACCTCGCGGAGGTCGCTCCACACAGACTCGTAGCTTTCATACGTAAATCTGGATGGGACCGCAGGAAGGATAGAATACCCTTGGGCACATAAGTAAATAGGAAGGGAGAGGTCCTCTTGTAGGACCCTTGCCTGTGCGGTATCACAAGGAGCCCCAGCGGCTCAAGTGAATGGGGGTCAGTCACCGGCCCTACATCGCCGCCTCAACCTAACCTAACCTACCTCTTGGGTTAAAAGTAGGGGAGCCCCCGGCTGGGTGCCAACCATTAAGGTCCCCCACTATTAATGAGGGTACTTGATGTCTATGCAATGTATTTTCTAGTATTTGTTTTGTGATAGTTTTGGTGGGATAGATGTATACTGTCTGTATGTGTAGGTTTTGCTGGGATTTTACAAGTATTTCTAGTGTTTCGAGATCGTTTGTGGTATTGATTATTGAATGTTCGATCGATTTATGTACTAGTAGTGCTACGCCGCCAAATCTGTTCGTGGCTATGTTAGTTAGTAGTATGTAGTTTATGGGGGTGGGTATGTTATAGGTGTATTGTATGTGTGATTCTTGGAGAGCTATGATGTGTAGGGAGTGGTTCTTTATCAATATTAGAAGTTGGTTTTAATTATTAGAGTAACCTTTTATATTCCATTAGATTATATTAAGGGACATTTTTGCGGTGAAGATCGGGATAGGTTGGTGCTTGGTGGATTTTAGATGGATTCGCTGTCGCTGTTATTGGTGTGTTTTGGTTGAGGGTTTAGTTTTTGATTTGGACTGTTTAAAGTTAGTAGAGAGAGAGTTTGACTTATCTTTGGAGAATATTTTTAATGTAATTTGTGATGCGTAAGGTGATTTTGGTGTGGTGTCTGTAATGTCGGTATCCATGGTCTCGATGTCGTCTTGCTCTTTCTGTTGAGTGTGATTTTGGAGGTGTTCTTTGGGTGATTTTGGTGCTTTAGTTAAGGTTCCGTGGGATGTTGATTTGGTTATGGTGTTTTGTGTGTAATTTTTTGTGTGTAGTTTTTTCTATTGGTGTGGTGGCATTTGAAGATTGGGGTTTTGTTTGGTCCTATGTTGTGGTGCTTGTCAGTGTTGTTACATGCGTGGCTTTAGTTTGATATCCATGTCGCTCGAAGTATATCCTCAAAGCTGTTTTGTGGTCGACCTTCTCGGTAGTTTTTATAGCTGTAAGCTCCTGTTGCTTAAGGAATGTTGGACATTTACGGTCGAGCGGGCTGTGTTGGGAGTCGATTTCCGGATTGTTCTCGCAATTGAGGCATTTTTTATCTTTTTGGCAGTGTAAGCCTTCAGTGCACAGTGGTCCGGCTTGTATGAAGAGAGCGGCCAAAAATACTTCTAGTTGAGGTAGGGACTGGAAACTTGGCACAAAATATTTATATTTTTGTTCTAAAATAATATGTTAAAATCAGCCAGATCGGGCAACTATATCATATAGCTGCCATATAACTGATTGATCGAAAATGCTATAACTTTGGTGTTTTTACAGTAAGAGAGTTCCGTTTTTGTACGAATGCTATACGAATGCTACCGAATTTCATAAGGATCAGCCGATTGTATTCTATAGCTGCCATATAAAAGTTTGATTGGAAATGACCCAACTTTTGTGCTTTTTAAGATAGATAGTTGGAACTTCGTACAGATTCTATTTTTGGTCAATTGATCCAACCTACCAAATTTCATAAGGATCGGCCGACTATTTCTTAGAGCTGTCATATAACTGAATGGTCGGAAATGGTTTTGGTAGAAATACCAACTTGGGTATTTTTGAAGATGGAAGCTTGGTACTTTGTTTTAGATTTTTTATTGTAATAAATTGGTTATATTATGATATTCTCATAAGGATCGGGCAATTTAATCCGATGTTTGCGATATATATCCGGTTTTGACGGACTAATATGACGAACAGAACAAAACACAAAATATGCACGAAAACAACACAACACAAAATTTGCTCGAACACAAAAAAGGGAATAAGTCGGAAAGTTGCCAAAAGTTGCAGCTCAAATTTAAAACATAGTCCAAGAATACATTAATTAGTATTAACAAAAGTATCATTGGGAAAGACTAGTATCACAACTTTTTCTTTATTTTAATTCTATGTATACACAAAAATTCGCCAGTCGACAGGTCACTGATGAACTTTAAAACAAAAACACAACACATAATGACATAAAAATTACTTAGTTTTATAGTACATGCCATTATTTGGCATTTTATTTTATTTGATGGTGATTGGACTCCATTTAATATTTAAATTAAATTCTTTTGTAACATCTAATTTTCAAGCTAAGTTCACTGCAATGATCACCTGTTTTCATTGTCTCTCTTCATTCACTATTCTTACAACGAAGGAAAGAAAAAGGACAAAAATGAAAATACAGTTCTTTTTATTGATCTGTTAAGAAATATTTTAAAGACAAAAAGTGACCAATTACGGACTTTAGTTTTTTTTTGTTTTTGGCCTATGGAATCAACCACTGTGCAGTGGTGTGTTTTTCTTCCGAGCAATTTGAGCATTTGTATGTGCTTTTGCATATGGGAGTTGGGTGTCCAAATCGAAGGCACTTTTTGCAGCGTAGCTGGAGTGATATGTAGTCACGCACGGGAAAAGTTTCGTATCCAATTCGAAGTATTTCGGGATGTTTATGGGATTCAAATGTTAGAATTATTAGGCCAGTTTCTGTTAGTGAGTCTGTGATATTGATGTTGGTGTTGTTGCTTGTAGTTTGTTTCTTCATTATTTTTTTTACTTGTAGGACTTTTTGGGAATTAAGCTCTTGAAGGATGGTCTCTTCATCAATATATCTGGGTTGTTACTGTAGATCACTCCTTTCGAAGAGTTTAGTGTTTTATGTTCCGTAACCAGTATTTCCATGTCTGCGATTTTGTTTAGGTTGAGCATTTTTGTGGCTTGAAGGTGAGTTTTTGTTTTTATTAAGAGGGTTCCGTCTCGTATTTTTTAGTCTATGGCATAGTCTATGGATTTTTGGATTATGAAGGGGGAAACTTACCTAAATGATTCAATGTCCTTTCTTTTTACTACTATAAATTTCGGATCTTTATGTTGGTATGTTTTTGGGGTGTATCGTCCTATGTATATCGGGTGGTTCGTGCATGGTTAGTTGCAGGGGCCTTGGACCCGGGTTGAGGAATATACGCGTGTTTTTTGTTGTTGGGTTTTAAAATTTTTCTTTGTGGTCAATATTTGTTTGTTTAAATTAAATTTATCCCGAAGTTCACTTTTTAAAAATATAATTTTTTATTTTTTAATTTTTATATTTTTTTTTTAATTTATTTTAAAAAATTTTTTTATTATTTCTTATTTGTTTCACAAACTTTGTTTAAACGCTTAAGGCTAGACCGATTTTAGGTGAAAGGCTCGCTCCCGGAATAAGACCGCCAATTTGTAATTGCCAGATAACCAGCAAACCTCGACTTAAGAAAAATAGCCCAAAAGGGTACTTGGAGAGAATAAACAATTGCCCTATGAGATTCTAAGAGAAAGGGACAATTTGCTGATGCAGTAGTTGAGTCATTGGTGAAGAGTGATAAGATCGGAAGATCGATCAGATTCGGACTGGTGACGGTGAGTCGGCTCATTCGCATTCAGCATGGGCTACATTTCCAAGAAATGGTATCATTATACCCTTGCAGAGGGTCAAAATGATAGGGTATTTTGGTCAAAAGTGTGCAACGCAGTGAAGAAGACATTTCCGACCCTATAAAGTACATATAATCTTGATCAGGAACACCTCCTGAGTTGATATGAGCATGTCCGTTTGTCCGTCTGTCAGTCCGTCTGTCTGTCTGTTTCTACGCTATGTTTCAAAGCTATCGTCTTGAAACTTTGCACACACCCTTCTTTCCTTTGCACGCAGTATATAAGTCGGAACGGCCCGGATCGGCCGACTATATCCTATAGCTGCCATATAACTGATTGATCGGAAATGGTATAACTTTAATATTTTTAAAATTAGGGAATTCAAATTTTAGGTGAGAGCTATTTTTGGCAAAATAATACGACATGCCAAATTTCATAGGGATCGGTCGACTATAGCTGCCATATAACTGAACGATCGGAAATTACCCAACTTTCGTGTTTTTGAAGATAGAAAGCTGGAACTTGGTACAGATTATATTTTTTGTCAATTAATCCGACCTACCAAATTTCATAACCATTATATTTTACCATTACCATTTACCATTAGAATTACCATTATATTCGGCCGATTATATCTTATAGCTGCCATATAACTGAACGATTGGAAATGGTTTCTGATAGAAATACCAATATTGGTATTTTTGAAGAAAGAAGTTTGGGACTTGTTTTAAATTTTGTATTACCATAAATTGGGTTATATTATCATATTCTCATAAGGATCGGCCAACTATATCCGATGTTTGCGATATTTATCCGGTTTTAACTGCAAGGCTTTATAAACTTCGGCTCCGAACGAAGTTAGGTTTCCTTTCTTGTTTATAATGGGATATTTTAAATAGATTACAAATAAGTCTTTGTGCAAAGAAATTTTAAATTCAGAAGTGTCCAATAAATCCGTGATTACTACAGGTTTTAATTCGTGCTTATATATTTCTTAAAAATCATCTATATTTAATATATTTGTGTTATAAATGTCCATTTTAGCCAAAGTAATTTCATCAATTTAATTTTGTAGATCATAAGTTATTAAATGTTTTCTTAGAAATAACTCTTGGCTTGTAAAAACCGATTCTAAATTTGTGGACAGTATTTTTATTTAATCAAACAATTTGGAATTTATTATTTGTTGCTTGCTGTTGTTATCAATTAATTTATTCATTTTATTTTCAATTGTTACTACATCATCATCATTCATTAATACCTCTCTTAGATCTTGTTGGCAATAATTGTGATAGAATTAAATCTAGAGTTCTTAAATTATATGAAATTTCCCAGTAAAATGTATAATTATTAGTATTCTTTATGTTGTTAAGCTCTGTGTTCATAATTTCTTTATAGAAACTAATGTTGGTAACATGAAATAGCTCAGCATATGAGTCAAAGGTAAAAACGTCCTTATTGTCTTTATAAAGAAAGAATTCATGATTCGATTAATTAATTATTTCGGATGTTGTTGTAACTATGATCAGAAACAGAAGTATTGCGGAATGCATTGTTGTCTGTAAGTTATCTGTTTCCCCATATTTTTTTTTCATAAATTATTTCTCCTACATTATAGTTTTTTTGTTTTTTGTCTTTGTTATGTGTTGTTAGCATAACTGTTTGAGCTTGTTGGAGAATGATTGGTATTTTCTCATGGTTTATTTTGTTGTATAGTATGTCCAATGGCTGGTAACTGAATGAATGCTTTGATTATATTTTTGAGCTGCTCTTATGATTATTTCAGAGTAATCTGTTAGATTGTATTCAACTTTGATATTTCTAGCAATCTCTGTGGGTGTTGAATGTGCCCTTTCAATTTGACCATTGGAAGTGCTATGTGTTGGATCTGCAAAGTGTATTGTGAGTCCACTTCTACTTATAAATGAATGAAATTGCGCAGATGTGAAACTTGGTTCGTTGTCTGCCATAAAGCTTTTTGCTAATGGATAATGTTGTAAAATTTCTAGTACTTTCCTAGTATTGTTTTCAATATTAAACTTATTTTCTATTTCTTTGACTGTTAAGAATTTTGAATAAGCGTCAATACATGTTACAAATTTTTGTATTAGCGTAAAATATACCATATCAATATGAAGATTTTCACCTTCACTAGTTGAAATTGGTGCTTCACCTATCGGAAATTTTACTGGATGTCTGCAATATTTATTTTGCTTAAAAATGACGCAATTTTTTATATATTCTTTAATTTTATTAATAAGTTTGGCCAATATTAAAGTCTAGATATTTGTTTGTAATTTTCGTCTAATCCTCTATGGGCGCGACAATGAGACTCTTGAATATTAATTGGCTTATCTTCCTCATTTTCTACGTCTTGTACAAAAATTCTTGTAAATAGGAATTATTTTCCGAAATTTTCTTTTAGTGGTTTTTGCAATAAGTAAAGGTTTTGCAGAGTACAGTGCAGGCCTATGGTTATATTTGGTGAAATATTTTATTTTAGTATCGTTACCAAATTCTCCGGAGTATCATACTCAATAATATGTCTAACATTATTAAAGATATTTATTTATTCGTAGACTGTTTATCTGCCAATAGTGATCAAAAGTTGAATTTTGAATTGGTTAAGTGGTTTATAAGTTTCTTTACATTTTCAAAGCTGCTTTCTTCATTCTGTAGAATTGTATTTTCATCTGAACTATCCTCTGATATATCTGCGTCTGATATATTATTTACTTGGACCCAGCTTCCAAACGTTCCTCTAACCGGCTAATGCTTTTTACCCTGACATTTAATCTTCATAATTCTTCTTCTAATTTATTTATTTTTTAATAAACAGACAACGATAAAAAATTTAAAATTTTTTGTTTTTTAATTTTAAATAAAAATTTTTTAATTTATTTGTTAATTAGTAAAAATAATATATTTTGACTATAATAAAAATTTTTTATTTTAATTTTTAATTAATAAATTAAATTCAAAAACGAAACCAACGAAAAAAGATATTTAATTTAATATCTGGCGAAAACGAAAAATAATTATTAATATATAATTAATATAAATTATTGTGGCGACAGTGATGTGGATATGTATTTATGTTTTTTGTCAATTTTAGCCACAGGCAGTTTGTTAATAATTTTAACTAAACTATTCAAAATTTTAGCTCTACCTACAAATACCTGCGGTTCTGCCTTGGGATCTTTTAATCCCGCTGCCACTTTCCTGTTGGCGATGATCCTGCGGTGATGATCCTGGATTTCTTCTTGAGGCGGTTTCACGACGCGGTAAATTTTTTTTTTAATTTTGCACTTCACGGACGCGTCGCGAGCAGCTCTTTGACTTTTAGTTTGTGTATAATAACACAGTGTCACTGTCACTTTTATGTTTGTTTATTTTTTAAATATTTCTCACTATAGTCCACCCGGGGCGCCAAAATGTTTAACGAGATTGATTTATCTCACACTTTTGAAAAAAACAAAAAAGTGGCTGCTGAATATTTAAAAAATACGAAAAAAACGATAACGAAAAAAAATGGTCGTGCCTCATCAACGTTATAATTTCGAATGTATTTTTCTCTAGTCTTAAGCCTAACTTATCTATTGCGGCGAAGCGGGCCGAATTCGCACCAGAGCGAATATGAGCTTTCGCTCCCGTTCCGCCCTAAGCTATCTTAGAGTATATTAAGAAACTAACAACTACAAAATACAATTCAACTATAAACTATAATTCAAATTTTCGACAACTTCAATATAATAACAAATCAATTAACACCGGCCCCGTTTTAGGCCTCCATCAGGTTCAACCAACTGGCAGCCGCGCCAGCTTGTGGACCCGGGAGTAAGCGCCCAGCCGTCGCTTGGGTCCTAACTCAGAGCTCCCCGGGGTCGTGAGTTCAGGACGGCCTCGACTCCAACGAGGACGGTCTGCAGCTCCTCCGCAGTCAGTCTGGCGTTCCCTACCGCTCGTAGGAGTAGGGGTTTTGCAGACTTCACACCTGCCTCCCATAGTCCGCCCATGTGCGGAGCCCGCGGCGGTATGAACGCAAATACGCATCCGTTTTTTGATGCGTATTGCGTGACCGCGTCGACCTCGTCCTCGATTCTCCGACGAAGGTCTGCGAAGTGGCGACTCGCTCCGACGAAGTTCGTCGCGCTGTCGCAGTGCACGATCTGCGGACATCCTCGGCGCCCAACGAACCTTTGAAAAGCCAACAAAAAGGAATCAGTTAAAAGGTCGGAAACTACTTCTAAATGAACTGCCTTGGACGCAAAACAAACAAATAAGGCAATGTAGGACATATAGGGTGGCCTACCACTAATTTTCAATGTCGTATCAAAAGGGCCACAAAAATCAACACCACATATGGAGAATGGGCGGAGAGCACGAATTCTATCTAAGGGTAAATCACCCATGATTTGAGTCATCAGACGAGGCTTGCATTTACAGCAGCGTATGCATGACCGTACTGTCTGACTGCAGACTTCCTGCGCATTTACGATCCATACGCGCTGTCGCAAAAGACTCACAAGTGCTCGTGGACCCACATGAAAATTCGACTCGTGCAAGTATCGGACGTAGCTCTGAACAAATTGAGAGCGTTTTGTCAACAATACTGGAAACTTGGCATCGTACGCTATAGGAGCATTAGCTAGTCGCCCCCCAACCCGCAACAACGAAAAGGTAAGCCCAGCCTTTGATGATTCGTATAGAAAGGGATTTAGCTTTTGTAGACTAGGGCTAACACTTAAATTTTTCCGGATCTTTTCTATTTCATCTTGATAGTCGTGCTCTTGGACTATTTCGACTATGTTCTTAAAGGCTTCATTATATTCGACAGGTGAGGGAACAATATCAGACTTCACTACTAATTTCTTCGATTTCTTTATAAAGCGGAACATATAAACGAACATTCGCAGCAGTTTTAGGTGAGAGGTATAACCTTCTATCACTTCCAATAAATCTACGTATCTAAGTAGATACGATTGCGGTTAATTCGACCGCATTGTTTTTCGCTTCCATCTGTAGAAGTTCTGGTGACAGATCAAACCGGGGGCTCGTCGGCCACTTATTTTCCGGTTCCTTTAAAAACGATGGACCTGTAAACCAGATCGTTTCTACAGTCTCCTTTACGTCTCCATCTCTGGACACTATATCTGCCGGGTTCTGTTTAGTTGGTACATACCACCACGTGTTATCATCTGACCACTCTTGAGCGGCGCTACTTTGGACTTTGAAACTTTAATACCTTCTGCAGATTTGCAACGAATATAGACGCAGGCTCCATAGGCTCTCATCGATGCGTCGGAAAAGGCATGAATTTGAATCGGTGACATCGGCTCGGTAAACACGAATCTCGGAATTGAGATGTCCTCTAATTGCGACAAGGCAAATTGCATTTTGTTCCACGCTGTTTCTAAATGCAGTGGAATTGACTCATCCCAATCTAGCTTATTTAGCCAAAGTTCATACAATAGGATCTTTCCTTTTATAAGTATCGGGCTTAATAGGCCAAGGGGGTCAAACAACTTCGATGTCACCGAAAGGATGTTCCGCTGTCGCTCTTTGACCCATGACTGAAGCATCAATTTCAAATTTAAATGTATCTTCTTTAGGAACCCAAACGATTCCTAATGCTTTAGTCACTTCTGAGTCGGAAAGTGTTATTGGCTTAACCGTGCTCTCGGATGCAGTAACTTCAGGCGAGTTTGAAAACCACTTGCTCAATTCAAACACAGCGTTCCGAAGAACCTGAGTTACTTTAGACTTAATTGTCTTTAGCTCCTCAATGCAACCAGCACCCGTTAACATGTCGTCGACGTAAAAGTCGGACCCAATAACTTTAAGCGAGGCAGCTCGAGGGAATGTATTTTTCACAGATTCACTCAACCTCTTCAAACACCTTATGGCCAGGAATGGGGCTGGCGCAGTGCCATATGTAACGGTGTTGAGCTTGCACAGTTTCATGGACTCTGATGGGTCTTTCCTCCACACTATTAACTATTATCGCCCATCAGCTTCATTTACCATTACTTGGCGATACATCTTTTTTATGTCGGCTATCAGAGCGAATCTGTTCAGCCGAAACCGAAGAAGAGTTGAATACAACTCTTCCTGGATTGTAGGACCAACCATCAACAGATCGTTAAGGCACTTCTGTGTTGATGTCTTACAAGACGCATCAAACACGACTCGCAATTTGGTCGATGTGCTTTTAGGCCGTAAGACACACTGATGGGGTATGAACATCGCAAGAACATCGTTGCTTGTAGGAGACATATGACCTAAGGATTCGTATTCTTCCATAATACATTCTCTTTAAATTCGGATCTCCAGATCTCCGGATCTCCGGATCTTCTCTCGAGCGACAAGAAACGGCGTTTGGCTACCTCGAACGAGTTTCCCAAAACGCTTGGATCCGATTTAGATGGAAGCGTGACTTCAATTCGACCTGAAGGCAGTACAACTGTATTTTTCTGACAATGTTCCTCACATAACTCTTGTTCAGGTGACAAAAGCTTTTTGAAAGTTGGTACTTTTTCCAACGACCAGAAATTTTTCAAATTGCTATCTATCGACTCGAGTAATTTTTCTTGGCAATTCCGGCTAGAGACAGGCTGTTGAGGAGTTGAGGTATTCGCCTTATATTTTCCCGATACTATCCATCCAAGGAGAGTTTTTTGGAGGATGGGATGGTTTGGCCCTTGTTTTATTTGGCCAACGGACAACAGTTCGAAAAATGACTCAGCTCCAATTAACATGTCTATCCGCTGAGGTTTGTAGAAATATGGGTCTGCTAACGGCAAGTTCTTTGGTAGGTACCAATCTTTCACGTTCACTGACTGGTCAGGGTGATAACCCGAAATAGTTCTCAAAATCCAAAAGTCGAAAGGAAACTCGCTACCATCATTTGTTGACTTCACCACAGTGTGTATCTTTTTCTTAACCTGGGAATTAGCTTGACCAATTCCAAGCAAGTTGATACACAAGTTCTTCAGTAATGAAGTTCATTTGTGACCCAGAGTCAAGTAATGCTCGGGCCAATAAATGCTCGCCATTTTTAGTTCTAACGCTTACGATCGACGTCGCTAACAAAACCCTTTTTGACGTAGAAGGGCCATCAAGATGTAGCGCTGGAGGAGGATGTTCATTTGGTGGCGGTAACGCCAAGTTATTTTCGGTCACAGTAAATCGGTGCAGAAGTTTGTGGTGCGATCTTGCACAAATTTGACACCTTGTCGATTTACACTTCGCAACCGTATGACCTTTTCGCAGACAATTTAAACATAATGAGGCTGACTTGACAAACTCAAACCGTTGCATTACAGCAAGGCGAGCGAACGGACTACACTGAGCAAGACTATAGTCTTGTGCGTTGCAATAACTGCAAACATGTTTATTGGAAGCGGAGCAAGCCAACGAACTCCTATTGTGCAGCTTCCCGACCCCAATTTTCTCCTGTTTTGGCTTGCCAGTCTCTTCAGCGGACAGGTGCTGGTACCTACGATTTAATATTTTTTCGAAATCGGTTCCTCATAATCCAGTGACTCTTCCCATTTTTCTCTGGTCACTGGATCTACTCTACTCAAAACTAAGTGAATGATCATTGAGTTTGCAATTTTAGTGTCATCTCCTATGGATAATAGTGACCCATAGATCGATGACACTGTGTCGATGAGACCTCTCAACGACGACGCAGACGGCTGGGAAACTTTCGGAGGCTGAATAATTTGCTTATTTGGTTCGCAAAGATGAGACATTCGTTATCGTAAACTCTTTTTAGACTAGCAATGGCTTTGTCATAATTACTCTCGGTGACTTGGAATGCCTTCATAGTTCCTAAGGCTTCACCAGAGAGGCAAGAAATTAAATGGTTAAATTTCTCGATAACAGGAATGTTCATGTCCTTGTCTACTAATGTCTCAAAGAGACTCATGAAATTTTTAAACTCCGAATAGATTCCACTGAATTTTGGCAATGCAAAACTGGGAAGTCAAGCTCGAGTTGGGGCTGCAGAAATTGCAGTAGCTGGTGGGGACTTTATAAGTGAAATAAAAAATTTTGACTAATATATAAATTTTTTATTTTAATTAATTAATTAATAAATTAAATTCAAAAACGAAACCAACGAAAAAAGATATTTAATTTAATATCTAGCGAAAACGAAAAATAATTAAACAATATTGATGTGGCGACAGTGATGTGGATATGTATTTATGTTTTTGTCAATTTTTGCCACAGACAGTTTGTTAATAATTGTTTAGGTGGGGGGCCGTTGTGCCGCTCACCTGAAGAGCGCATCCGCGCTGAAGAGCGCACCCGCGCTAAAGAGCGCACCCGCGCTGAAGAGCGCATCCACACTCGCCCCTCTGTGCCCTCTCTTCTCGCTCGTTGGTTGTCGTCGATCTCTTTTTTTGTACTAGTTTCTAAGTTAAGTTAGTAATCTCATGTAAGCAGCCCAATAAAGCTGACCGCGTTATACCTACAAAAAGACGCCCCCGATTTTCAATTCAACATTTCATATTTTCTGGAATCTTTGGCGGCAGCAGCGCCCCCCTACAAAACATTGGTCCTTCGAGCCGGATAATTACTGGATTTTCTTCTGCCAGCAGTTCTCGGCATTGTTCCGCCAAAAGATAAGTACATTTTTCCGTCTCCATCTCTCTGCCGGTCTTCAGCAGTGATCCGAACATTAAATTTCGTTCACACTGCTGCAAGATTGTTTTTCCTTCCGTGTCAACTCCAAGTCCGAGTTTTCCGACACAACGGCAGGTTGAGATTTTCTAATAATCTATAATAATCATAAAATTCTGCAAATTTTTCCATCCGTCTCCGTTTTGTGTGCTGCCCATATTCCTCGCCGTTTTCGGCCTCTCCGTTATCCACTCGCTTGCCAACGGTCGAGGCATATGTGCATCCACATACATATTTTTTTGGTGCAATTAATCCGCGAAAAATTCGCAAGTGAACAGTAAAATTGTGTGGTGACAAAAAGAAGGCATAATTAATATTGGCCACCGGTGTGAATTAGTTCCGGAATTTCCAAATTCACCAAACAGTCCGCCGCTGTCGTAATATTTGTTTTTTATCTTCCTCAATCAGTGCCATTTTTTACACCACATAACTTTTCTGTTCCCCCAACTATACAGTCCACTTATCAATGCTCCACTGTGCCAATATATGCCCACACGCCCTTGCCCTACTTGCATGCATGCCCATATATTTCTAAATATTTTCTGCCTCCAATTTCAGGAAATATATAACCAAATAAATTTAAAAAAAATCAATTAATTTTAAATTCATGTATTTATAATTATAACTACTAAAATTTATTAACTTCTTATTTTCCGTTCGAGCAAAGGGCCAGGGTTTTTTTTAATTCACCGTTCCGGCCACTGGCCGAAAATTTAATTATCAAAAAATTATATTTAAATAATTTATTTGTCTATCTTCTGTCAGAATAGAGCCGCGGTATCAATTCCACCGTTCCAGCTTCGGGATAATTAACCTCAATTGATTAAAACTTGAGATTTTCAACCCCACCCGTCTGTCTCCATAATAATTAAATCCGACAATTAGGCAAAAATTAATTATTTATTTTCTCTCTGTGTTAAATCCAAGCCAAGGTCAAGTCCACCTTTCCGGCTCCGCAAATTCGAAAATAGTTAGGAATTAAATATTTACGTACGAGCCATACTGGTCGAAATATACATATATCGACAGTCATATATACATACATATATCGAATTTTCCGGTCCATTTCCATTTTCCGCTCCGGCATTTTTCCTAACGTTGCTCCTACTCCGCATCTGGCAACATCCGCCTAGAATCTCGACAAACCTTGGCCGATCTGGTTTTTTTTGGCTTCCTGAAGTTTTTTCCCACATCCGAATTGTGCCGCTTCCGACGTTCCTCTCGGCATCGGCGCTACTAATTCCCACTTGGCCTTGCAATCGCATTTCGTCCGAGATCTCACCGGTCTCATCACATTAGTGACCGGCTACCGCTTCGAACGAGCCACCTATTGCGCACGTCAGTCGACAAGCACTGACCAGCGAATTGGTGTCTGAGAATGCCCACGGGAGACGACCAAAAGCCACGTCCGATCCCAACCATCCGTTTGGAGAGATCTCAATCCGCTTCTCCGCGGACGCCTCTTTTAAAGCCTAAGGCGTACAGTGCCATTCCAAGGTCAAAGAGTGACGAATCCGTCAGTACAATCCCCGGTCCTTCTCAGAGGCAGACTCGTTCCGTCGCAAAAATGGCTCAAAGTGCTGTCGACGTGGCGCTGAAGAAGTTCATCGCCACAACAGATCGAGTTAGCCCATTTGAGGGCCCAACATAAATACTCCGATCCAAATCCACTCCTTCCCATACCACTCCGGCTTCCGTCAATGTACACACGCCCGCGTCGACAGGCTGCCGGTTACCTCCGGTGGATACCGAGGTCTTCGCGGGTGATTATCTTCGGTGGCCCACCTTCAGAGATTTGTTTACGGCCATTTACATCCAAAACTCGCGGCTCACCCCGGTAGAGAGGTTGTTCCACTTGTTGTCCAAAACAAGTGGTGACGCCCACGCCATTGTTTCCAAGGCTCCGCTTACCCATGAGGGGTTTGACGCCGCGTGGCAAAGCCTCACAGATCGGTTTGAGAACCGGCGGCTATTGGTTAACAGCCAGTTGAAGATCCTTTTCAACATCCAGGCTGTTTCCCAAGAGTCCGGGGTCGCGCTGAAAGAGCTCCAAGCCACCATTCAGAGTGTTCTGACAGCCCTCGCAATGTCCGCCATCAATGTTGAGGCTTGGGACTGCCTCCTGGTGTTTATGATTTCGTCAAAGCTCCCCAAAGTCACACTTTCCATGTGGGAGCAATCCGTTCATAACAAGGCCGAAATTCCGACATGGAAGGAATTAGACAACTTCCTGACAGAGCGCCATCGCACTCTAGAGGCAATCGACGACGTCAGGCCTAGTGGCTCCGGGCAACTTCCGCCAAGGTCGGGAATTCCTATTGCCCCCGCTCGGAGGCTCAATTCACACGAGACTCGAGTGGTTCCGGGTCAAAAGGGCTGCGATCTCTGTTTGAGGGAGGACCACCCCATTCGCTTATGTCCGCGGTTTCTAAATATGGGTGTAAATGGGCGCTTTGACTACATTACAAGGAAGCAGTTATGTCTAAACTGTTTTGGGCGAGGGCACCAGCAGCGAGACTGCACGAGCGCCCGTACCTGTTTCACCTGCCACAGCCGACACCACACCCTCCTGCACTGCGGCAATCCGTTCGCCACCGCTCCAAGTCCGCCTATGCCGCCTACCGCTCCAAGTCCGCCTACGTCAGCAAACGGCTCAGAGGATCAGTCGAATGTGCAGGTGTGTTTCGCTTCCGGGTCAGGAGCAGTCATACTGGGCACGGCCCTTATCAACGTGTGCCATTTGGGGTGCACCGTCCAGGCACGAGCACTAATAGACTCAGGGTCCGAAGCGACCTTCATAACGGAACGACTGTTCAACCTCGTCATGCCTCCTTTCAAGACGATTCAAGCCCAAGTTTCCGGCCTTAATCAGACCATTTCCGCGCAGTCTACGAAATTGTGCCATTTCTCCATTCGGTCGCCGTCTAGACCAGGGCTACAATTACAGACTGCGGCCTACGTTCTTCCGCAGTTGGCAGGAAATCTGCCATCATATCCAATTTCGCGAGATCGTCTCAAGGGGCTGCCCGACATTCCCCTGGCGGACCCCAACTTCTTTGAGAGCTCCCAAGTCGATGTGTTATTAGGAGCTGATATTCTTCCGTCCATTCTCCTCGGTAATTCCAAGTCTAACATCTGCGGGTCGCTTCTCGGTCAGGAGACCATTTTCGGATGGGTGCTGACCGGCCCATTATCTCCAGTCAACCCCCGCAGCGTGTCTGTTTTTTCCGCACGAGTTGCCCGCAGCCTCGGTGACTCACTGGATCAGGGAGAGGTGCCCACACGGATCAGTTCTGAATCGGATTCAGGTTGCGAGCACAATTCTGTCTCGAGTCCTGCTTTAATTTACGCATCGCATCACGCTGCACGGTGGCAATCAGCTGATGATCCGTCTGATCCACGCAACGCACAGTCACTGGAGAGCAGATGTACTCGAGGTACACAATCCTACCGATGCCGAGTCTGCGATGGGATCCATCCATTGAAAAAGTGTCGGCGCTTCCTACGCGTTAGTGCCGAGGAGCGGCTCCGAGCGGCTCTCGCGAACCGCTATTGCTCGAGCTGCCTGGCCCACGAGCATTCCGACGGATCCTGTCGGCGTGGAGACGGCTG
This sequence comes from Drosophila bipectinata, assembly GCF_030179905.1. Taxonomy (NCBI): domain Eukaryota; kingdom Metazoa; phylum Arthropoda; class Insecta; order Diptera; family Drosophilidae; genus Drosophila; species Drosophila bipectinata. The sequence goes on along the minus strand of NC_091740.1, from coordinate 11,222,454 downwards.
TAAGACGTGTGGTCACCACACGCTGCTGCACCCCGTGACCAAGGAGCACCGGTCACCGCCCGCGGGAGACAGTACACGGGGTGTCTCGCTCTCTCGTCGGCCGTCATCAGCCCACTCCCGGCGCGGTTCGGGTGCTTCTCGCCCTGCGTTCGCCATTTTCCGGCATTCCCAAACCGATCCACGGCCACCGACTTCCCGGCACTCGTCGATAACTCTTCGGCATTCTTCCGCCACTGGCCGGCAGCCGTCAAGTGCTCCACTGCATTCGTCCGCCACCCATCGGGTGCCGTCCACCGCTCGTCCGCCCGCGTCATCCGCGCCTAGGCAATTTTCCGCCTCTCCTCGAGGGCCCTCGCAGGACGCGGTCGCTGCGCCCACCCTATGGTCGCTGCTGAACCGGAACAGCGTCAATATCGGGACCCGGATTTTCGACACGAGGGCCTTCATCGACCCGTGTACGCCCTCTAGCTGCTGTGACGCAAAACTAGCGACGAGGGATCTGTTGCAACCCGAGCGATTGCAAGGGGGGGAGAATGTGTAGGTGAGGGGCCGTTGTGCCGCTCACCTGAAGAGCGCATCCGCGCTGAAGAGCGCACCCGCGCTAAAAAGCGCACCCGCGCTGAAGAGCGCATCCACACTCGCCCCTCTGTGCCCTCTCTTCTCGCTCGTTGGTTGTCGTCGATCTCTTTTTTTGTACTAGTTTCTAAGTTAAGTTAGTAATCTCATGTAAGCAGCCAAATAAAGCTGACCGCGTTATACCTACAAAAAGACGCCCCCGATTTTCAATTCAACATTTCATATTTTCTGGAATCTTTGGCGGCAGCAGCCGCCCCCCTACAAAACAATAATTGTAACTTAACTGTTCAAAATTTTAAGCTCTACTAATTTGAAGTACGTATGCGCCAAGAATTGAAAGGAGGGTGCAATATTCCAGCACAAGACGAAGATTTAATTTGTCTTTTCTCAACTTTCAATTTTTTGCACAAATACCTGCGGTTCTGCCTTGGGATCCTTTAATCCCGCTGCCACTTTCCTTGTGCAGTCAATGCGATGCACGGCATGGAGGTAGATGGGTTTCCTTGTGGCGATGATCCTGCGGTGATGATCCTGGATTTCTTCTTGAGGCGGTTTCACGACGCGGTTAATTTTGTTTTTTATTCCGCGCTTCACAGACGCGTCGCGAGCAGCTCTTAAATTGTAGTTTTTTTTTGTGTGTAATAACACAGTGTCACTGTCACTTTGTTTGTTTATTTTTTTTAAATATGTTTCACTATTGTCCACCCGGGGGCGCCAAAATGTTGAACGAGATTGATTTATCTCACACTTGCAAAATAATAAAAAAAGGGTGGCTGCTAAATATTTAAAAATGTGCGAAAAACGAAAACGAAAGAAATGGTCGTGCCTCATCAACGTTATAAATTCGAATGTATTTTCTCTAATCTTAAGCCTATTTTATCTATTGCGGCGAAGCGGGGCAAATTCGCACAAGAGCGAATATGAGCTTTGTAGCGAATGTATTTTCTCTAATCTTAAGCCTATTTTATCTATTGCGGCGAAGCGGGGCAAATTCGCACAAGAGCGAATATGAGCTTTCGCTCCCGCTCCGCCCTAAGCTATCTTAGAGTAAATTTAGAGACTAACAACTACAAAATACAATTTAGCTATAAACTATAATTTACAATTTTCGACAACTTCAATAAAATAACAAATTAATTAACACTAACTATAACTAACTCTAACTATTATATGGTAACTATAAGATATAGTCGGCCGATCCTTATGAAATAGGGATCATGTCGTAATGTTTGGCATGTCGTAATGTTTTGCCAAAAATAGCTAAAAACACCAAAGTTATACCATTTCCCATCAATCAGTTATATGGCAGCTATAGGATATAGTCGGCCGATCCGGGCCGTTCCGACTTATATACTGCGTACAAAGGAAAGAAGGGTGTGTGCAAAGTGTGTGTGCAAGACGATAGCTTTAAAACTGAGAGACTAGTTCGCGTAGAAACGGACAGACAGACGGACAGACAGACGGACAGACAGACGGACAGACGGACATGCTCATATCAACTCAGGAGGTGATCCTGATCAAGAATATATATACTTTATAGGGTCGGAGATGTCTCCTTCACTGCGTTGCACACTTTTAGACCAAATTATAATACTCTCTGCAATCAGTACATCTAACTAAGGAGGACAGGATACAACATCATCGTGAAAAATTTAAGAAAAGCTTATCCTTACTTACACATTAAATATACATTACATATAAAAAAATACTAACATAAAAAAATGTTTATAAAATTAAGTCATATCTCTTGAAAAATTAAGAACTTAAAGATATAATAAAATTATAATATAATAAATAATTTTCAAAAATTAAACATGGCAACCGGTGGTGGACCAAACATGTTAGGTAGTGGAATGGGATCCAGTTCTATTACAACAGAAATAATAAATAGATTGATTGACAAAAATTAATGAATTATCGGCCAAAATAGACAGTAAGGGAAAAACGGGAGAAGAGTATAAAATTCAGACAATTGATCCAAATATAAGTTGTGATAAGGAGGCGGAAAAAGGGGTCAACCACCGGTCATCAACCTGGCAGCCCAAGGAAATGTCGCCAGGATCAGTACGGGGGGTTGGGGGAAATGTGAAAGCCAGTTACCGTTGGTTCTGGCAAAGGGCTCGGGACGAGTCTTTTTAGGAAGCTTGTAGCGTTGAGTTGGTGGTCCACCTGTGGAGAGTCCGCCATTCAAGTGTTAGAGCGTTTCTAAAAAGGATTCGGTTTGTTTGAGTTAAAGGACCGCCTTTGAAGAGTCCGACAGCCAAGCGCAAGGAGAGCGAATAGACAATAAGGAAGGGATCCATTGCTGGACTTTCCTCTGAAAACCCAGGGTCAAGTTGGTTCATTTTTGAACACGGCAGGTAGCCTTGCAAGGAAGTGAGTAAAGGATACATCTGGCGTACGCCTTATCGACTCCTGAAATCGCAGACCGACTGAGAACACCCTGGTCACCAGCCCCGCCACTACAAACTCGCGGTCGCCGGAGCGTATGCACGGTGTCCCGGTGTAGCGGAGGCGGCAGTCAGCAAACAAACTCCCAAACCTGGCACGGGAGCGTATGCACGGTGTCCCGGTGTAGTGGAGGCGACAGACCACAGCGAACCTCTAATCCCGGCCCGCCGGCGCGTATGCACGGAGATTCTCGGGAGTAGGGGGGCGAAAGATCACTGCCCATCGTCTGACCAGTCGTAGTCGACCCAAGGGGGTGTTTCTCAAGACAAAAGGGGGAGGGTAGCGGAGTCGCTAGCAGCGCGGCAACAGGAGTACCATCGGCGACGGAGTAGCGGCGGCGTATCCTGAACAACCTGCAGAGGACACTGACGACGGAGCCAGCAGAAACGGAAGGAGCAACAAGGAAAAGACAAAGAAAGCCTTTTGTAGTGTAAAGAGGTCTCAAAATAAAGAGTGTGGAAACTGCAAGCTATTTGTATTACTTTCTGGGCTTGGGCAATCACGTCGAATCTATAAATTCGGTGGAACGGATCCGCGAAACTCTGTGAGCTAGCCGCGGCAAATTGTGGCGAGCGGAAGCAGACAGTTCGTTACACTGGTCTAAACGGATCAATAGCAGAGACGCTTTTCTCAATAAATCCACCCGACCTTCCAAACGCCTTAGCAAAAGTGCAAGAACAAGAATCTAATAATTTTAGAGCACAATTCGCCAATCGATATTATGGCTTTCAAAATGAAAACCGAAGGTAAAATAATAACTTAAGGTTTAATTCAGTCCAACCAAAACAAAATTTTAATAAACCTAAAAATCAATGGGGAAACGACCAAAACCAAAGTTGGCCCCAATAGACTAATTTCGACCAGAATAACGTTCAGGGACAGCAAACCGCGGAACCAATGCAAGTCGATCCTTCCATACAGTCTGTAAACCGAAGGCAAAATAATTAATTAAGGTTTAATTCGGTCCAACCAAAACAAAATTTTAATAAACCTAAAAATCAATGGGGAAACGGCCAAAATTAAAATTTGGCCCCAACAGACTAATTTCGACCAGAATAACGTTCAGGGACAGCAAACCCCGGAACCAATGGAAGTCGATCCTTCCATACAGTTTGTAAACCGACCAAAAGGGCAATCTATTAATTATCGTCAGGGATATACCCAAAATTTTAGCACAAACCAAAACCAAGATTGTCCGTATTCAGGTCGACCAAACTATTATCAACAAAATTATAGCCGTCCTTCTAATAATAATCCACAAAATTTTGCAAATCAAGCAGCTGGCCCAAGTCATTTTCCAGAAAAGCGAGAGCTTGAGAATACAGTAAATCAACCACATAATAAAACCATGAAAATTAATAATACTTATTCAGGAGGACCATTTTTTAGGGGAAGGGCAAGAGTAAGATAACCTTACTTAATACGATTTAAAAAAAAAAAGAAAATAAAAATGTTAAAGTACTAATTGATACAGGCGCAACCGCTTGTTACATTAAAAAGGGAATATATCTAAATAAAAATGAACTCCCTATATTATTTATTAAAGGGTTTCAACATTAAACGGATATTCGATAATAAAATATTATCACATGATAACAATTTTCAATATTAAACATATCTTTTATGAAATTGAGGGTTTTGAAACTGAATTGTTAGTCGGTTATAATCTACTTAAAAAAATTGGGGCTATAATCGACACAAAAAGGGGAGTAAACAATATCATAGGAAAGAGGAAAAATTACTTTTTTATAATAAAGTGTTTAAAGAAAATCTATGCCACACCGAGGAAAAATGTAATCACCCTCTTAACGAATTCTTAATAAACAAAAATTTTAACCAGTTAAAACAAGTTAAATCAAATTCAGTCTGCGTCGAAACAAGCGACTATGACTACAGCTCCGAATCAGAGCGTTCAAAGGATTTTAGTTCAATAAATCCTTCCAATCCAAAAATGAGGATCTAAGGTCAATAACCTCACAATCTACTTCAGGCAATAAAACAAATAAAAAACATTGCCTAAACAACCTAAAATTGAAGTCAGAAAATGATATGGAAGAATTAAGAAATATAATAATAAACCATATTAAAGATGAGCACTCTAAAATAAATATGCAAATTCCTTTCCGCCCTGACATTAGAAGGGAAATAAACTTAGAACATGATAGACCCATATATGGAAAACAATACCCATATGCCCAATCCGTTGCAGAATTTGTTAATAAAGAAATTAAAAGAATGTTGTCCGAAAAAATCATACAACCTAGCAGAAGTCCGTATAATTCTCCAGTTCTTGTAGTTCCGAAAAAAGGATACAATGAAGATGGCAGTCCAAAACTAAGACTTGTCATTGATTTTAAAAAAATAAATGAAAACACAATTCCCAATATGCCCTATGCCTTCCCAGATCAGCTAATATAACAGATGGATCCTTCTGTTATATAAAGCTAATCTGGGAAAAGCAAAATTTTTTTCCACAATTGACCTGGTTTCAGGTTTTAATTAAATATTAATGAGAGAATCCGACATTCAAAAAACGTCTTTTTCTATAAATAACGGTAAATACGTATTTTTATACCCTTGCAGAGGGTATTATAATTTTGTCCAAAAGCGTGCAACGCAGTGAAGAAGACAACTCCGATGCTATAAAGTATATATATTCTTGATCAGGATCACCTCCTGAGTTGATATGAGCATGTCCGTCTGTCTGTCTGTTTCTACGCGAACTGGTCTACCAGTTTTAAAGCTATCGTCTTGAAACTTTGCACACACCCTTCTTTCTTTTGCACGCAGTATATTAGTCGGAACGGCTCGGCTCGCCATATAACTGATTGATCCGAAATAGTTTTGGTTTTTAGAGTTAGAGAGTTTTAATTTGAAACGAGAGCTATTTTTGGCAAAACATTACGACATGCCAAATTTCATAAGGATCGGTCGACTATATCTTATAGCTGCCATAAGACTGAACGATCGAAAACGACCCAACTTTCGTGTTTTTGAAGATAGAAAGCTGGAACTTGGTACAGATTATATTTTTTGTCAATTAATCCGACCTACCAAATTTCATAACGATCGGCCGACTATATCTTACAGCTGCCATATAACTGAACGATTGGAAATGGATTCTGATAGAAATACCAACTTTGGTATTTTTGAAGAAAGAAGTTTGGGACTTGTTTTAAATTTTGTATTACTATAAATTAAGTAAATTATATATTCTCATAAGGATCGGCCAACTATATCCGATGTTTGCGATATATATCCGGTTTTAACTGCAAGGGTATATCAACTTCGGCTCCACCCGAAGTTAGCTTTGCTTTCTTGTTTTTATTTCTATTTTGTGAGTTCCGGTAGCGGCTGTGGAAGCTGGAAGTTCTAATTTCCCTTCAATGTATGGGTGTTCCAAATCCCAAGAGAGCTCTCCTAGGTAGGGAAAATTTGAAACCTAATTCCCCGCGTGGTGGGATAAAATTAGAGAAGGGAAAGCGCCTGAAAGCAAAGCAAAAGCTCCAGAACGGATTCCGAATGTTTAAATATTAGCTTAAAAAATAAAAAAAAAGTATTGAGAAAAAATGAATATTGAGAAGAGCTGTATGGCAGGAGGCATGAGGAAGGGATAATGGGAAAGTAGAGAGGGGATCGGGTGTTGGACTTACGGGCGGACGCGAGAAAAGGCCAGCGTTCCGCTAAGGATGGGAGGGAAGGCCACGAAACTCCAAGTCAACAGGAGTATTAAAAATCTGTGATTCGATAGGGTAAGCATAAATGTTACGCGTGTTAGTATTAGGAGTCTTGAATTTTAATGTTGTGGGAGTTTCAGTGTTGAGTAATGTCCGATAGACCTTTTGTGTTTTTAGGATTAATTTATTGTTAACGGTCGGAAGGGTCAGGGAAGGGTCAGGGAAGCCCCGGCCCTGGATGAGCTAGCCGGAGCCAGACCCATGCCTATTGGTAATAACAATATGGCGCCCAGTTGTAAATCAACGCTATAGCCTCCACAAGAGGAACATCTACTTTTATAGTCCACAGAAATAAATAGGTGACCGCTCGAGAGGCACCCAAATAGCATATCTCTGGACTACAAAGATAGATGAAGGAAAGAAAATTTAAGAATTCAACTTTATTCATGGCAGTAAGGATCGTGGTATATTATTGATTCCAAATGCGTCGTCAGAATTGGCAAGAAAACCAAAAACTGATTTCCACACTAGGAACCAAAAATTTAACTGTGATAATTACTGTGATAAATAGATAGGATTTAGCTTAAGGACAGATGTTAATATATAGGAATGGGGGAAAATCCGACGGTTGTGTTTAGATCAATAAAAAAATATAAACACATAGCGCTGGAAGGGGGAAAAAAACAAGTCACGATCCAAAAATAAACGAGATCGTTTGCGAGGTTTAAGGAATAGAAATAATAGATATAGTAATAAGGAATTGGAATAAATTAGTTTTTATAAAGAGTTCCGGATCCCGAAATGGAAGTCCCAAACGGCTAAATCCAAACAGCCCTTGCGTTGCTTCAAGAAGGACCAAAATGGAGCCCCAAAAAAAAAAAAAAAATAGAATAAAAATTAATATAATTCTAAACTGAAAGGCATCTTGACAATCAACCATCAATAAAATTGATGATTAGAATAGTCGACAATGCCAAGTATAACGCTTACACTAATACCAGGGAATCACAGATCTGACGAAAAAAACACTCAGTCCGAAACCAAGAAGTCCTTCCTTATAGCCCCCAGTTAGAAGATTGAATATAAGAAATCGTGATTGAGAATTTGTTTTGATAAGAGTATATGAGTCTCCAATTTATGTGAGTGGTCAGATATTTTTTTATTTGTTTATCGATTTATTTATTTATTTTTTTTATATATTTATTTATTTATTTTTTTTTAAGATATGTTTTTATTTTTGTTATTGATATATTTATTTATTGATATTGTTGATAGTGTTCCCTAAGGTTTATCCTTTATTTATTTATTCAGTTGAGTATAGATTTATTAGGCGATTTAAGACAGTTCTCCTGGTAGATAACAAAACTCCGAAATCCGAAAGAGAACCTCCGAATCACACTTCCATGGGCGGTCCAAGTCTTTCAATGCTCGAAGAAAGGGAAATAGATTTGGACATGGAAGGGGGCACACAGGGCGGTACAGATACTAGAGAGACCGGTCGGCTCAGCGCACAACAAAGGGGAGCGATTCCGAGAAACCTCAGCCTGGACCAAGCATCCACTCCATATGGGACCTATTCCCATGTTCAATTAGACCCCATACAGGAGCAATACAGCATGGAAAACGCAGAGGCCTACGCATCGTTTAATCGTCAGGAGATTCAAGCCCTCATACACACATCTCAAAAGCAGCTAAGGGTGGATCTCAGCCAGTTGGTAGATCGAAGGATCGACGCGTGCATGAGGACAGGATTCGAGCAGATTATCCGGAAGATAGAGCAAAGCAGGGAGAAGATCCCGTCCTCTAGCTCCTCCGAGTCCTCAATGACGACGCAGGTGGAGAATAATCAGCCGGCAGGGTCAGCAGACGGTTCTTCAAGTACAGGAATGTGTCAGGAGGACAAACGAAAGGCGGAAAAGCCGGCAATTTTACTAGCACCACCGAGCTCCGATGCGGGAAACAACAGGAGACAGGGTAACCGGGTAATGGCGGAAAGAAATCAAAGGGCGGAAGGGAATAGAAATTGGGAGTTCCCGGCACCGCAGACCGAATGGAGACCCCGCAGTTCTAGCCGTAATAGGAGTTTCCTTGGGTCGCAAAGAGACGGGCCTAGGAATGAAAATGCAAGAGGGGCGTATCGTTTTCCACCGGGACAGAAATCGCAGCATAGGAGCCGACAATATGTACCCGTATATAAGTGGAATTATCAGTTTTCCGGGCGTCCAGGAACGATGAGAGCGGAGGATTTCGTATTCCGAGTAGAACACCTACAAAAGCAGTATGCGATGCCATGGATTGAGTTGCTACGGGACTTCCACCGATTGCTGACCGAGGAGGCATCTGAATGGTACTGGCTACTAATAATGACAAAGCCGCCATACGACTGGAGAGAACTAAAAGAAGCCATCCAACGCAGATATTGCGACAACAGAAGCGATTATGATAGAATACAAGATATTGCGGAAAGAAAACAACGGCAGGGAGAGTCGCTGGAGGAGTATTTCATGGCCCTCAATAGACTGGTGGCATCCATAAAATCAGGAGTGGAGAATGATTGGATTATCAAGACGGCAAAACGAAATCTGCTGGAGCCGATGAGGCAGTGGGTCTATCCGATTAGGGTGTAAACACTGGAACACCTACACGACGAATGTGAGGAGGTAGAACGGGTCCTAATTCCGGAGAGAGGAACAAGGTATAGGCAACGCATGGCCACTGGATACAAGCCCCGGGATGATCCACGTGTAGGAAGACTGGACTGACATTTCTATTGGACAAACGAATCAGCCAAAGGAGGCGGAATGTAAAGGTCGGAGGAAACGGTGGCAGCAATGACCAACGGCGCACCCCGGAAAGTGATCAAGTGGTGGAACTGTCAGCAAGAGGGTCACGTTTACATGGACTGCGAAGCAGAGCAGCGACGGATCTTCTGCTACAAGTGCGGGTTGGCCAACACCGTAACGCCAAAATGTCCGAACTGCAGGCAGGGAAACGCCAACAGGAACGTTGGGGTAGCGGGCAACCAACGTTCAGCGAAAAAGCCCGAGGTCCAGAGGAGGCAGTGAGCCGGGTTAATATAGCTAAAAGAGAGTCCGTACCCGACAACCAAGATGGAGCCGGAAGTATAAAGCAAGCGAAACAAAAGGTGATTCAGAGCTTGGAGGAGAGGGTGCGACGGTACAAAGAGGCGAGAGAGAGAATCTTCCGGCAGAACCAGCTGGGATGACGATGGTCACGAGAAGGGTCAAAAAGATCCGAGAGCGCTTTAGAAGAAGGGACGCCAGGGAGTAAGCAGCTCGGTGATGTCAATGACGCGAGGGGCAACCAGGATTGACCCCCGACCCTACGCTATGGTCAAGGTGGCAGGGATGGAGATGAAAGGTCTGTTGGATTCTGGAGCTTTGGTCAGTTTGGTCGGAAGAGGCTGCAGAGAATGGGTGGAGCGTCTAGAAATTCCATGGAAGCAGTGGCACGCAAAGGGCCGGACAGCGAACGGAGCACCGCAGCAAATCTTGGGCAAGGTGGTGGTGGAGGCGGAGCAAAGAAATAAAAAAAGGGAAATCTTGTTCTACCTATGTCCATCGTTGGAGCAAGAGTTATACCTGGGAGTGAATTTCTGGCAGGAGTTCGAGATCGCCACAGAATTGCTTTAAGTAGATGAAGTGGAAATGGCCCAGAAGGAGACGAGCAGGACAACGGCGGAGCAAGGTAAACACGAACATCATAAATTAAGTGAAGCGGAGAGTAAACACCTGGAGGGAGTCCAAAAATCCGTCCTGAATTTTGAGGAAAGTGGATTAGGAAGGACCGCGATTATGAAACATACCATCGAGCTGACTGAAGGGGCCACTCCTATCAAGGATCGGCACTATCCCGTGTCTCCAGCAGTACAGACGCTGATCTATCAGGAAGTCGATGAGATGCTACGACTCGGAGTGATAGAAGAGAGTGACAGCGCGTGGAGCAACACCATTACATTAGTCCGGAAGCCAGGAAAGAATCGCCTCTGCCTCGACGCTCGGAAGTTGAATAAGATTACGATCAAGGACGCATATCCGCAGCAAAACTTTGAGGGAATCTTAAGTCGTATAGAGACAACAAGTTACATCTCCAGTATGGACTTGAAGCACGAGTTCTGGCAGATAGAGTTGGACGACGCCAGCAAAAGGTATACGGCTTTCACGGTACCGGGTCGTCCGTTGTACCATTTCGTGGTAATGCCATTCGGGTTAACGAATGCAGCCAGAGGTTGTGTCGACTCATGGACAAAGTGATCCGCAGGAACTCAGGGAAAGCGTCTTTATGTACCGGGACGACTTGTTGGTGGTATCCGAAAACTTTCAGGACCACATGAGGTCGCTGGAGGAGGTTTCCAGAAGTTTGAAGGCGGCAGGACTGACAATAGGCCTGAAGAAGTCATACTTTTGCTTCAAGGAGCTGCGCTATCTGGGCTATGTGATTGGCGGAGGAGTGGTGAGGACCGATCCAGAGAAAGTTAAAGCAATCAACAAGGTCACGGTGCCAAAGAGTGCCAAGGAAGTTCGGGAATTCTTCGGGATGGAAGGATGGTACCGAAGATTCATACGGAACTTCGCAGAACTGGCGGCGCCGCTGACGGATACTCTGAGAAAGGGCAAATTCGTAATGACGGAGGAGGCAGATAAGTCGGTGAAGATGCTGTAGGAGGCACTGACTACGGCGCCAGTCTTAAGACATCCTGATTTTAAAAGTATGTTTTATGTGCAGTGCGATGCTTCGGACACAGGGGTAGGAGCAGTGCTGTTCCAGAAAGCGAAAGATGAGGGCGAGCGTCCTATAGCCTTCTTTTCCCAGAAGCTAAACCCACCGCAGCGCAACTACAGCGTAACGGATAAGGAGTGTTTGGCAGCCGTGTTAGCAGTGGAACGTTTTCGGCCGTACATCGAACTGATGCCACGTAAGCTGCCATGTAAGCTCACGGATCATTCGAGCCTGCAATGAATCATGTCCGTAAAGAACCTGGCCGGAAGATTGGCTAGGTGGTCTTTTTAAGCTACAACCGTACCAGATGGCAATCGAGCACTGCAAAGAGACCGAAAAGGTGGTGCCAGACACGCTATCCAGGATGTTGGAAGCCGTCGAGGAGCCCGAAGAAGACTGGATGCTCGGATTCCATACAACCGAATTTGAATCACCAGAATACGTGGAGTTGGGGCAGGTGCTCGAGTCGGAAAAAGAGAGGTTCCCGGATATTAAGGACGGCTACGTGTTCAAGCGAACGGAGTGCAGAACCGCAGCGGAGTTGGAGGAGAACACTTGGAAGTTGTGGGTACCTGCCTCTCTGAGTGTAGCCATGATAGACCAGGCGCATTCCCCACATAATAAGGCCTACGAAGGAATGGGTAAAACTCTGCATCGTTTGAGGCAGCGTTTTTACTGGCCGGGAATTGTAGCTCAAGTCCGGGCTTTTGTAGGGGACTGTCGAACGTGTAAGGAGACGAAGCCTACGAATAGCGGCCCGCGGCCAGGCATAGGAGCAGAGACGGTAACCTATAGGTCATTTCAGAAACTTTATATAGACTTCCTAGGGAAGTATCCGAGGTCGCGTAAAGGGCACGCCTATATATTTGTGGTGGTAGACCACTTCTCAAAGTACGTCTTCCTGAAGGCGATGAAGGAAGCAACGACGGCAGAGGTGGTGAAAATCTTGGTGGGTAAGATATTTCACACTTTTGGATATTTCACACACAGGCGGCTCTAAGGACGTCGGTGCATACGACGGGAGTAACACCACATTTTGCCCTGTTTGGACAGCACATGTTCACGGATGGAACGGACTATCAGGTAGAAAGAAGGCTAAAAGCTCTAGAGGACAACGAGCTCCTAATAATAGCACCCAAATAATAAATTGGGTTATATTATCATATTCTCATAAGGATCGGCCAACTATATCCGATGTTTGTGCTATATATCCGGTTTTAACTGCAAGGGTATATCAACTTCGGCTCCGCCCGAAGTTAGGTTTTCTTTCTTATTATTTATATTGTTTGTACCTAATTATAAGTCCTGTTTAATTTTTATTTATTTTCTATCAAATTTGTGAGTTTCGGTAGTGGCTGTGGAAGCTGGAAGATCCAATTTCCCTCTAATATATGGTTTTCCCAAATCCCAAGAGAGCTCTCCTATGTAGGGAAAATTTGAAACCTTATTCCCCGCGTGGTGTGATAAAATTAGAGAAGGGAAAGCGCCTGAAAGCAAAGCAAAAGCTCCAGAACGGATTCCGAATGTTTAAATATTAGCTTAAAAAATAAAAAAAAAAGTATTGAGAAAAAATGAACATTGAGAAGAGCTGTATGGCAGGAGGCATGAGGAAGGGATAATGGGAAAGTAGAGAGGGGATCGGGTGTTGGACTTACGGGCGGACGCGAGAAAAGGCCAGCGTTCCGCTAAGGATGGGAGGGAAGGCCACGAAACTCCAAGTCAACAGGAGTATTAAAAATCTGTGATTCGATAGGGTAAGCATAAATGTTACGCGTGTTAGTATTAGGAGTCTTGAATTTTAATGTTGTGGGAGTTTCAGTGTTGAGTAATGTCCGATAGACCTTTGTGTTTTTAGGATTAATTTATTGTTAACGGTCGGAAGGGTCAGGGAAGGGTCAGGGAAGCCCCGGCCCTGGATGAGCTAGCCGGAGCCAGACCCATGCCTATTGGTAATAACAATATGGCGCCCAGTTGTAAATCAACGCTATAGCCTCCACAAGAGGAACATCTACTTTTATAGTCCACAGAAATAAATAGGTGACCGCTCGAGAGGCACCCAAATAGCATATCTCTGGACTACAAAGATAGATGGAGGAAAGAAAATTTAAGAATTCAACTTTATTCATGGCAGTAAGGATCGTGGTATATTATTGATTCCAAATGCGTCGTCAGAATTGGCAAGAAAACCAAAAACTGATTTCCACACTAGGAACCAAAAATTTAACTGTGATAATTACTGTGATAAATAGATAGGATTTAGCTTAAGGACAGATGTTAATATATAGGAATGGGGGGAAATCCGACGGTTGTGTTTAGATCAATAAAAAAATATAAACACATAGCGCTGGAAGGGGGAAAAAAAAAAGTCACGATCCAAAAATAAACGAGATCGTTTGCGAGGTTTAAGGAATAGAAATAATAGATATAGTAATAAGGAATTGGAATAAATTAGTTTTCATAAAGAGTTCCGGATCCCGAAATGGAAGTCCCAAACGGCTAAATCCAAACAGCCCTTGCGTTGCTTCAAGAAGGACCAAAATGGAGCCCAAAAAAAAAAACAAAATAGAATAAAAATTAATATAATTCTAAACTGAAAGGCATCTTGACAATCAACCATCAATAAAATTGATGATTAGAATAGTCGACAATGCCAAGTATAACGCTTACCCTAATACCAGGGAATCACAGATCTGACGAAAAAAACACTCAGTCCGAAACCAAGAAGTCCTTCCTTATAGCCCCCAGTTAGAAGATTGAATATAAGAAATCGTGATTGAGAATTTGTTTTGATAAGAGTATATGAGTCTCCAATTTATGTGAGTGGTCAGATATTTTTTTATTTGTTTATCGATTTATTTATTTATTTTTTTTATATATTTATTTATTTATTTTTTTTAAGATATGTTTTTATTTTTGTTATTGATATTGTCGGGTCAAGCAGCAAGCAACTAATTTAAACACAACAATTAATAAGTAACTGATGTTTTGCTGGTCGCAAGCCGACTCTCTTTCGGCCGCTCGGCTTTGCTACTTCGGCGCTTATGGTTAGCGAGCATCCGCTCAGCCTATTCTGCAAGGTTGGCGCCACTCTCGTTCGTCTTCTTACTGCGCTCGCATCCTAAATTGGATTTCAAATATTGTACATAAATCCTAATTTCATATGCGGCCTGAATAAAGTTTATAACGTTGAAATTAATTAAATTCTGATTTTTTATTTACGGCATCGAAAACTCTCGATGACCAAACATTGGTGACCCCGATGTGATCGTTAATATATTTATATACACATAAACAAATTACTTAAACAAAAACGAAACAATTTTGTAAACAGTGTTATGTGAAATTATCATTATCAAATTATCATACGTGTCTAATAAGTTTATTTACAATAATAAACAAATTATAATATATTATTATATTATACATACATACAGGCATAAACATAAACGTTAGTTCACAAGCACACATACATATTTACGATCCACAACGCAAGTGCATTCGCCCGCGCATAGACTTCATACAAACATACGATCCACAACGCAAGTGCATTCGCCCGCGCATAGACTTCATACAAACATACGATCCACAACGCAAGTGCATTCGCCCGCGCATAGACTTCTGGCTTCATATATATATACATTCCACAATTCCGCTACGGTTCTGAGCGCACAGTGGGACAGATCGAGTTCGCCGCGAGCAAATAAAATTTATTTCGGTTGTTCGGAACTCAATATAATAAATCATGAACTCCAGCGGCGCCGTCACAGGAGCACCCACTCCAACCCGGAGTGCAATTTTAAAGTGCAAGGCCCTGGGTGTTCTCCAGGACTTACAGAGGATCCAAGGAGCTCTTCAGCCTATTTCCAAGGTGGACGATGCCATGCTACACGTGCGACATGGTCAGATAGCCACCATGTTCAGCGACTTCAAGGCCATCCACGGGGAGCTTGAGGATTTGGACATTTTGCAGATCAGCAGTGACCTTCGATGGACTGTTTCGGAGCTCGTAGCGACGATGCAGGCGGAAATTGAGCACGAGACGACCCTTCGCTCATCTCGAATTGCTGCCCACTCCACCCTTGCCAACGGAATGTCCACCATGCAGGCTGACCCAGGGTTAGGTCAAAGTTTTCAAGTGCTGCCTCCTTTGCCGCTCCCTACGTTCAGCGGTGGATACTCGGAATGGGCTGAATTTTACTCGATCTTCTCTACCATAGTCGGCAGCAATCCTCGTATTAGTAAGGTGGAAAAGTTGCAAAGGTTGCGATCTTGCCTTCGGGAGTCCGCTTTCGAAGCAGTTCGTTCCTTGGAAGTCTCCGACGAGAACTATGATGTTGCGCTGAATTTATTGGAGAAACGATTTAATAACCGTCGCTTAATATTTCAGGCACACGTGAACGAGATTCTGGGCCTCAGTCTGTTGGAAAGTGGCTCAATAGCAGCACTTCGAAGTCTTTCGGACAAATTTAATGCCCATATGCGAGCCTTAAAGAATTTGGGTACTTCAGTTCAGATCGCCAGCTGCATCATCGTCCAAGTTCTGCTTCAAAGGTTGGACCCAGCTACCCAGGCCAAGTCGGAGGAGAGTCAAAACTCCTCAGGTTCAGACGCCATCCCTACTTGGGAGTCGATGGCCGAATTTTTGGAGCAGCGGTGTAGGACGCTGGAGGCTATGGACGTGGCCATGGCTGCATACGCCCCGGACGCTCATGTGGGAAGGCGTCGAGGTGCAAATAATGGTAGATCATCCTTTATTGTTACTAATTCGCTTCCCTCTACCTGTGCTCTATGCGGTGGATGGTCCCATATAATGTCTGCATGCCCCCGATTTCTATCAATGCCCCCTGAGATTCGCCTTGGTGAGGCCAGGCGACTCGGTCTTTGTCGGAAGTGTCTGCAAACGGGCCATCACATGCGTGAGTGCCTCGCTGCTAGTTGTCGCAGTTGTGGAAGGAGGCATCACAGCCTGCTGCATTTCCTGGAGCCGCCGGCATCTAGCGGCCAGCCTTTGGTTGGTCCTCCCACGTCAGCCATAGCCGAGGTCGCCGATCCTGCAGCCTCTTCGCCGTCCACTGCTAATGCACTAGTTGCTCAAGGTCACAGCGGCGATATATCGTTGCTTGCTACAGCGAACATTTTTGTTCGTAGTCGCGCTGGATCCCTTGTTCCATGCCGAGCTTTGTTGGATTCTGGATCTCAGGTGCACGTGATCACTTCCCGGCTGGCAAGTCAGCTGCAGCTCCGGAGGTACAAGTCATTCATGGCGGTGTCTGGTATTGGAGATACCGGCTTTGCGACAGATGGATTCTCTGTTGATGTTCCCCTACGTTCCCACTGTTCAGAGTACTCGGCCCTGGTTAACGCCGTCATCGCCGCCAATATCATGGACCTGCAGCCTAGCTTCAGTTTGGATGTCTCCAGCTGGAATATTCCTGGCAATCTTTCTTTGGCTGATCCTGAATTTTTCCGCCCACAGCGCATCGACCTTCTTATCGGAGCCAGTCTGTTTTATGAGCTGTTGTGTGTTGGGCAAATTAAGCTCTCAGCCGGCCTGCCATTGCTGCAGAAAACTCAACTTGGATGGGTCGTGTGTGGAGGCGGTTCACATGTCCAGAGAAGATCACTCGTTTCCACTGCCCACAAGGATGTTCCGGAGAGCGCGACAATGCTGGATGATCAGCTGGATTCTTTGCTCCGCCGGTTTTGGGAAATCGAAGACTGCTGCGAGCCTATTGTGAAGTGGACGAAGGAAGAGCTAGATTGCGATGCGCATTTCGTGCAACATGTTGCTCGGCTGGATTCCGGCGCTTACGCGGTGCGGCTTCCGTTAAAATGCGGCTCTAAGCTGCTGGGAGAGTCGTACCCCCAAGCCGTTCGACGATTTCTTTCCCTCGAAAGGAAGCTCTGTCGCCGTCCTCAATTAAAGGAGCAATATGCTGCCTTCATAAAGGAGTATCTGGAGTTGGGTCACATGTCTCCAGTCCCTTCTGATGCGAGCGTCACTGGCCAATACTTTCTTCCACACCATTGTGTTTTAAAGGAGGACAGTTCAACAACCAAGCTCAGGGTTGTCTTTGATGGATCTGCTGTCACAACTTCTGGATATTCATTGAATGACGTGTTGATGTCTGGCCCAGTTATTCAGCCAAAGTTACTGCATATTCTGTTAAGGTTCCGATGCCATCGGGTGGCCATTACTGGAGATATTTGTAAAATGTATCGTTGCGTCAGGGTTTTTCCTGAGGACAGCTATCTTCAGTGTATTCTTTGGCGGGATTCCACCCAGGATGAGTTACAGGTTTTTAAGCTGGACACGGTCACCTACGGAACGAAGCCTGCCTCATTTTTAGCAGTTCGGACAATGCATCAGTTGGCAGATGATGAGCAAATAATGTTTCCAAAGGGGGCCGAAATTCTGCGTCGCGGCTTTTATGTGGATGATGTGCTTTCCGGAGGCGACTCTATAGATGAAGCTATTATCATAATGCAGCAAACATCCGCGATCCTTGCCAAAGGCCATTTTCGGTTAAGGAAGTGGTGCTCCAATGTTGCTGACGTTCTGGATAAGGTGCCTGAAGAAGATCGGGAGTCTTTCCTAAAGTTTGATGATGGTAGCAACTTCACAAAGACACTGGGTCTTGCTTAGGATCCTGCAACTGACCGCTTGCTATTTTCTTTTGAAGGGATTCAGTCAATCTCAAAGCCCACTAGGCGCATTGTGCTTTCTTCAGTCGCTCGGCTTTATGACCCCTTAGGCCTTTTTGGTCCTGTTATTTCAAAGGCAAAGATCTTTCTTCAGAAGCTGTGCCGTGAGAAGTTGTCCTGGGATGAAAGTCTTCCTCAAGCTCTTCACTGCGACTGGAATATGATTTGTAGCAGCTTTGGTAGTACGCAGCGCGCCGAATTCCCTAGATGGGTGCTGACATCGAAATCCGAGGTGGAGGTCCATGGATTCTGTGATGCCAGCATTGAGGCGTATGGGGCATGCGTTTATGTCGTGTCCAAGGGCGCAGGATCTGCAAGCTATTTACTCTGTTCGAAGTCCCGAGTTGCGCCGTTAAAGACTGTTACGGTGCCTAAGCTGGAGTTATCGGGAGCCGAGTTGTTGGCTCGACTTTTGTCGGAAGTAGAGCAGCTGAAGGTCTACGTTGGAAAGTATTTTTGCTGGTGCGATTCTGCTGTGGCTCTGTCTTGGATTCGAGAAGAACCCTCTCGGTTTAATGTTTTCGTCGCCAATCGAGTTTCGACCATTCAGAAGCTAACTAGAGAAATGGAGTGGCGGTATGTTCCCACTTCTTTGAACCCAGCAGATATCCTGTCGCGTGGTGCTCTTCCCAATGAATTGGTTGAGAATAAGCTATGGTCTCATGGTCCTCCGTTTCTCGTTGGATCCCAAGAGACGTGACCAACCGCGGTCCCATCTGAGAGATCAACCCTGGAGTTACGTGCAAGGGTCCTGCTCATTCAGTCTCCGTACGTGGATATAACAGCGGTTTCTAAGTACGCTAATTCGTTTCCAGCACTGCAGAGGGTATTCGCTTACGTATACAAGTTTTCTCAACGAATTCACCACAACGGTGTTACGGCTAGCGATATAAAATCTGGAACACAGCTGTTATTGCGGCTAGTGCAACGTGTGCATTTTTGGGAGGAAATAAAGGCTCTTCAAAATGGAAAAGACATAGCGGTATCCAGTGCCCTTGCCTCATCCTCTCCCTTCTTGGACAAATTTGGACTGTTGCGCGTAGACGGTCGGCTAAAAAATTCGTCGTTGGATTTTGATAAACAGCATCCAATTATACTTCCAAGAAGCCATCTAGTTACGCGGGCTATAATTGTTGACTTCCATGAGCGAAATTTACATACGGGACCTCGCGCACTGTTGGCAATTATTCGGTCCCAATATTGGCCAATTGGGGGGAGAAAAACCGTGACGAAGGCATTACACAAATGCATCCGATGCTTCCGGACTAAGCCTCGGCTGTTGCAGCACATTATGGCTGATCTCCCGGAGGAAAGAGTTAGCGGCTCCCAGGTCTTCGGAGTCACTGGTGTGGATTTTTGTGGACCGTTCTATTATAAGCCGGAAGTGCGTAATAAGGCTCCAGTAAAATGTTACATTAGCATGTTCATTTGTTTTGCTACCAAAGCCGTCCATCTGGAGCTTGTAAGGGATCTGTCCACAATGTCTTTTTTGCAGGCTTTGAAGCGTTTTATATGCACCCGCCGAAGTCCTCAACATATTTGGTCTGACAACGCAACCAACTTTGTTGGAGCCAAAAACGAGCTAAAGGAGCTGCGCCGATTATTTCTAAGCGAAGAGCATCAACGGTCACTGCTGGAGTTTTGCTCTATGGAGTCCATCGAATGGCATTTTATTCCTCCTCGATCTCCGCATTTCGGTGGTCTGTGGGAAGCGGCTGTTAAAACCGCCAAGCACCATTTTTACCGAGCTGTCGGATCTGCAGTTCTGGGATTCGAGGAGCTGCGAACGCTGCTGTGCCATATTGGGTCTGTTATAAATTCACGACCCTTATTGTCTCTTTCAGAAAATCCTGCAGACCTTGATGTTCTGACCCCGGCTCATTTTTTAACTGGTGGTCCGTCAGTCAGCTTTATCGAGCCTGATGTCACAAAGCTGAACTTCAACCGGTTGGACAGCTGGCAGCGCTTGTCTTTCCTGCAGCAGTCTTTCTGGTCCCGATGGAAGGAGGAGTACCTAAGTCTTCTCCAGCAGCGCTCCAAATGGCGCGCCTCCGGTCCTGCCTTGGCCCCAAACGATGTGGTGCTAGTAAAGGACGAGAATCTACCTCCGATGAAATGGCCGCTTGCGAGAATAATGGAGTTAATCCCTGGTCGGGATGGTATCTTTCGAGTGGCGGTGATAAAAACCTCATCTGGAATTACCAAGCGAGCAGTGACTAAGCTGTGCCTTTTGCCCCTTAAGGATGAAGTTGGAGTAGAAGCCCCAACTGGGGGGAGAATGTCGGGTCAAGCAGCAAGCAACTAATTTAAACACAACAATTAATAAGTAACTGATGTTTTGCTGGTCGCAAGCCGACTCTCTTTCGGCCGCTCGGCTTTGCTACTTCGGCGCTTATGGTTAGCGAGCATCCGCTCAGCCTATTCTGCAAGGTTGGCGCCACTCTCGTTCGTCTTCTTACTGCGCTCGCATCCTAAATTGGATTTCAAATATTGTACATAAATCCTAATTTCATATGCAGCCTGAATAAAGTTTATAACGTTGAAATTAATTAAATTCTGATTTTTTATTTACGGCATCGAAAACTCTCGATGACCAAACAGATATATTTATTTATTGATATTGTTGATAGTGTTCCCTAAGGTTTATCCTTTATTTATTTATTCAGTTGAGTATAGATTTATTAGGCGATTTAAGACAGTTCTCCTGGTAGATAACAAAACTCCGAAATCCGAAAGAGAACCTCCGAATCACACTTCCATGGGCGGTCCAAGTCTTTCAATGCTCGAAGAAAGGGAAATAGATTTGGACATGGAAGGGAGCACACAGGGCGGTACAGATACTAGAGAGACCGGTCGGCTCAGCGCACAACAAAGGGGAGCGATTCCGAGAAACCTCAGCCTGGACCAAGCATCCACTCCATATGGGACCTATTCCCATGTTCAATTAGACCCCATACAGGAGCAATACAGCATGGAAAACGCAGAGGCCTACGCATCGTTTCATCGACAGGAGATTCAAGCCCTCATACACACATCTCAAAAGCAGCTAAGGGTGGATCTCAGCCAGTTGGTAGATCGAAGGATCGACGCGTGCATGAGGACAGGATTCGAGCAGATTATCCGGAAGATAGAGCAAAGCAGGGAGAAGATCCCGTCCTCTAGCTCCTCCGAGTCCTCAATGACGACGCAGGTGGAGAATAATCAGCCGGCAGGGTCAGCAGACGGTTCTTCAAGTACAGGAATGTGTCAGGAGGACAAACGAAAGGCGGAAAAGCCGGCAATTTTACTAGCACCACCGAGCTCCGATGCGGGAAACAACAGGAGACAGGGTAACCGGGTAATGGCGGAAAGAAATCAAAGGGCGGAAGGGAATAGAAATTGGGAGTTCCCGGCACCGCAGACCGAATGGAGACCCCGCAGTTCTAGCCGTAATAGGAGTTTCCTTGGGTCGCAAAGAGACGGGCCTAGGAATGAAAATGCAAGAGGGGCGTATCGTTTTCCACCGGGACAGAAATCGCAGCATAGGAGCCGACAATATGTACCCGTATATAAGTGGAATTATCAGTTTTCCGGGCGTCCAGGAACGATGAGAGCGGAGGATTTCGTATTCCGAGTAGAACACCTACAAAAGCAGTATGCGATGCCATGGATTGAGTTGCTACGGGACTTCCACCGATTGCTGACCGAGGAGGCATCTGAATGGTACTGGCTACTAATAATGACAAAGCCGCCATACGACTGGAGAGAACTAAAAGAAGCCATCCAACGCAGATATTGCGACAACAGAAGCGATTATGATAGAATACAAGATATCGCGGAAAGAAAACAACGGCAGGGAGAGTCGCTGGAGGAGTATTTCATGGCCCTCAATAGACTGGTGGCATCCATAAAATCAGGAGTGGAGAATGATTGGATTATCAAGACGGCAAAACGAAATCTGCTGGAGCCGATGAGGCAGTGGGTCTATCCGATTAGGGTGTAAACACTGGAACACCTACACGACGAATGTGAGGAGGTAGAACGGGTCCTAATTCCGGAGAGAGGAACAAGGTATAGGCAACGCATGGCCACTGGATACAAGCCCCGGGATGATCCACGTGTAGGAAGACTGGACTGACATTTCTATTGGACAAACGAATCAGCCAAAGGAGGCGGAATGTAAAGGTCGGAGGGAACGGTGGCAGCAATGACCAACGGCGCACCCCGGAAAGTGATCAAGTGGTGACACTGTCAGCAAGAGGGTCACGTTTACATGGACTGCGAAGCAGAGCAGCGACGGATCTTCTGCTACAAGTGCGGGTTGGCCAACACCGTAACGCCAAAATGTCCGAACTGCAGGCAGGGAAACGCCAACAGGAACGTTGGGGTAGCGGGCAACCAACGTTCAGCGAAAAAGCCCGAGGTCCAGAGGAGGCAGTGAGCCGGGTTAATATAGCTAAAAGAGAGTCCGTACCCGACAACCAAGATGGAGGCGGAAGTATAAAGCAAGCGAAACAAAAGGTGATTCAGAGCTTGGAGGAGAGGGTGCGACGGTACAAAGAGGCGAGAGAGAGAATCTTCCGGCAGAACCAGCTGGGATGACGATGGTCACGAGAAGGGTCAAAAAGATCCGAGAGCGCTTTAGAAGAAGGGACGCCAGGGAGTAAGCAGCTCGGTGATGTCAATGACGCGAGGGGCAACCAGGATTGACCCCCGACCCTACGCTATGGTCAAGGTGGCAGGGATGGAGATGAAAGGTCTGTTGGATTCTGGAGCTTTGGTCAGTTTGGTCGGAAGAGGCTGCAGAGAATGGGTGGAGCGTCTAGAAATTCCATGGAAGCAGTGGCACGCAAAAGGCCGGACAGCGAACGGAGCACCGCAGCAAATCTTGGGCAAGGTGGTGGTGGAGGCGGAGCAAAGAAATAAAAAAAGGGAAATCTTGTTCTACCTATGTCCATCGTTGGAGCAAGAGTTATACCTGGGAGTGAATTTCTGGCAGGAGTTCGAGATCGCCACAGAATTGCTTGAAGTAGATGAAGTGGAAATGGCCCAGAAGGAGACGAGCAGGACAACGGCGGAGCAAGGTAAACACGAACATCATAAATTAAGTGAAGCGGAGAGTAAACACCTGGAGAGAGTCCAAAAATCCGTCCTGAATTTTGAGGAAAGTGGATTAGGAAGGACCGCGATTATGAAACATACCATCGAGCTGACTGAAGGGGTCACTCCTATCAAGGATCGGCACTATCCCGTGTCTCCAGCAGTACAGACGCTGATCTATCAGGAAGTCGATGAGATGCTACGACTCGGAGTGATAGAAGAGAGTGACAGCGCGTGGAGCAACACCATTACATTAGTCCGGAAGCCAGGAAAGAATCGCCTCTGCCTCGACGCTCGGAAGTTGAATAAGATTACGATCAAGGACGCATATCCGCAGCAAAACTTTGAGGGAATCTTAAGTCGTATAGAGACAACAAGTTACATCTCCAGTATGGACTTGAAGCACGAGTTCTGGCAGATAGAGTTGGACGACGCCAGCAAAAGGTATACGGCTTTCACGGTACCGGGTCGTCCGTTGTACCATTTCGTGGTAATGCCATTCGGGTTAACGAATGCAGCCAGAGGTTGTGTCGACTCATGGACAAAGTGATCCGCAGGAACTCAGGGAAAGCGTCTTTGTGTACCGGGACGACTTGTTGGTGGTATCCGAAAACTTTCAGGACCACATGAGGTCGCTGGAGGAGGTTTCCAGAAGTCTGAAGGCGGCAGGACTGACAATAGGCCTGAAGAAGTCATACTTTTGCTTCAAGAAGCTACGCTATCTGGGCTATGTGATTGGCGGAGGAGTGGTGAGGACCGATCCAGAGAAAGTTAAAGCAATCAACAAGGTCACGGTGCCAAAGAGTGCCAAGGAAGTTCGGGAATTCTTCGGGATGGAAGGATGGTACCGAAGATTCATACGGAACTTCGCAGAACTGGCGGCGCCGCTGACGGATACTCTGAGAAAGGGCAAATTCGTAATGACGGAGGAGGCAGATAAGTCGGTGAAGATGCTGTAGGAGGCACTGACTACGGCGCCAGTCTTAAGACATCCTGATTTTAAAAGTATGTTTTATGTGCAGTGCGATGCTTCGGACACAGGGGTAGGAGCAGTGCTGTTCCAGAAAGCGAAAGATGAGGGCGAGCGTCCTATAGCCTTCTTTTCCCAGAAGCTAAACCCACCGCAGCGCAACTACAGCGTAACGGATAAGGAGTGTTTGGCAGCCGTGTTAGCAGTGGAACGTTTTCGGCCGTACATCGAACTGATGCCACGTAAGCTGCCATGTAAGCTCACGGATCATTCGAGCCTGCAATGGATCATGTCCGTAAAGAACCTGGCCGGAAGATTGGCTAGGTGGTCTTTTTAAGCTACAACCGTACCAGATGGCAATCGAGCACTGCAAAGAGACCGAAAACGTGGTGCCAGACACGCTATCCAGGATGTTGGAAGCCGTCGAGGAGCCTGAAGAAGACTGGATGCTCGGATTCCATACAACCGAATTTGAATCACCAGAATACGTGGAGTTGAGGCAGGTGCTCGAGTCGGAAAAAGAGAGGTTCCCGGATATTAAGGTTGTGGACGGCTACGTGTTCAAGCGAACGGAGTGCAGAACCGCAGCGGAGTTGGAGGAGAACACTTGGAAGTTGTGGGTACCTGCCTCTCTGAGTGTAGCCATGATAGACCAGGCGCATTCCCCACCTAATAAGGCCTACGGAGGAATGGGTAAAACTCTGCATCGTTTGAGGCAGCGTTTTTACTGGCCGGGAATGGTAGCTCAAGTCCGGGCTTTTGTAAGGGACTGTCGAACGTGTAAGGACACGAAGCCTACGAATAGCGTCCCGCGGCCAGGCATAGGAGCAGAGACGGTAACCTATAGGTCATTTCAGAAACTTTATATAGACTTCCTAGGGAAGTATCCGAGGTCGCGTAAAGGGCACGCCTACATATTTGTGGTGGTAGACCACTTCTCAAAGTACGTCTTCCTGAAGGCGATGAAGGAAGCAACGACGGCAGAGGTGGTGAAAATCTTGGTGGGTAAGATATTTCACACTTTTGGAGTTCCCGAGACCATCCATACGGACAATGGGAAACAATTTGTGGCAAAACGGTTAAAGGAGATGGCGGAAGAATCCCACATCCGCCATGTCAGAACAGCGGTGTATTCCCCTCAGTGGAACGCAGCGGAGAGAGTGAACCAGTCGGTGTGGAACGCAAAGGTGCATACGGCGACGGGAGTAACACTACATTTTGCCCTGTTTGGACAGCACATGTTCACGGATGGCACGGACTATCAGGTAGAAAGAAGGCTAAAAGCTCTAGAGGACAACGAGCACCTTTGTGTGCCCTCATTGGAAAGAATGGCATTGATCAGGAATGCTGTAAGAACGAACTTGCATGGGGCACATGAAACCAGTGCAAGAGTGTACAAAAATAGCTCTCACCTAAAATTTAATTTTCCTTATTTTAAAAACATTAAAGTTATACCATTTCCGATCAATCAGTTATATGGCAGCTATAGGATATAGTCGAAAGATCCGATCAAAGAAAGAAGGGTGTGTGCAAAGATTGAAGACGATAGCATTGAAACTGAGAGACTAGTTCGCGTAGAAACAGACAGACGGACTATACCAAACCTACCAAATTTCATAAGGATCGGCCGACTATATCCTATAGCTGCCATGCAACTGAATGATCGGAAATGGGTTTTTGGAAGAATTACCAATTAGGTGAAGCACCAGTTTCAACTAGTGAAGGTGTAAATCTACATATTGGTATATTTTACGCTTATAAAAAAATTTTTTAACATGTATTGACGTTTATTAAAAATTCTTAACAGTCAAAGAAATAGAAAATAAGTTAAATATTGAAAACAAAGTACTAGAAATTTTACAACATTATCCATTAGCAAAAAGCGTTATGACAGACAACGAACCAAGTTTCACATCTGCGCAATTTCGTTCATTTATAAGTAGAAGTGGACTCACAATACACTTTGCAGATCCAACACATAGCACTTCCAATGGTCAAATTGAAAGGGCACATTCAACACCCACAGAGATTGCTAGAAATATCAAAGATGAATACAATCTAACAGATTACTCTGAAATAATCATAAGAGCAGCTCAAAAATATAATCAAAGCATTCATTCAGTTACCAGCCATTGGACATACTATACAACAAAATAAACCATGAGAAAATACCAAACACTCTCCAACAAGCTCAAACAGTTATGCTAACAACACATAACAAAGACAAAAAACAAAAAAACTATAATGTAGGAGAAATAATTTATGAAAAAAAAATATGGGGAAACAGATAACTTACAGACAACAATGCATTCCGCAATACTTCTGTTTCTGATCATAGTTACAACAACATCCGAAATAATTAATTATTCGAATCATGATTTCTTTCTTTATAAAGACAATAAGGACGTTTTGATCTATGACTCTTATGCTGAGCTATTTCATGTTACCAACATTACTTTCTATAAAGAAATTATGAACACAGAGCTTAACCACATAAAGAATACTAATAATGATAAATTTTACTGGGAAATTTCATATAATTTAAGAACTCTAGATTTAATTCTATCACAATTATTGCCAACAAGATCTAAGAGAGGTATTAATGAATTAGGAACGGTTTTATAATGGTTAGCTGGTACCCCGGGCCATGATGATGTAGTAACAATTGAAAATAAAATGAATAAATTAATTGATAACAACAGCAAGCAACAAATAATAAATTCCAAATTGTTTGATTAAATAAAAATACTGTCCACAAATTTAGAATCGGTTTTTACAAGCCAAGAGTTATTTCTAAGAAAACATTTAATAACTTAAATTAAATTGATGAAATTACTTTGGCTAAAATGGACATTTATAACACAAATATATTAAATATAGATGATATTTAAGAAATATATAAGCACGAATTAAAACCTGTAGTAATCACGGATTTATTGGACACTTCTGAATTTAAAATTGCTTTGCACAAAGACTTATTTGTAATCTATTTAAAATATCCCATTATAAACAAGAAAGGAAACCTAACTTCGTTCGGAGCCGAAGTTTATAAAGCCTTGCAGTTAAAACCGGATAAATATCGCAAACATCGGATATAGTTGGCCGATCCTTATGAGAATATGATAATATAACCCAATTTATGGTAATACAAAATTTAAAACAAGTCCCAAACTTCTTTCTTCAAAAATACCGAAGTTGGTATTTCTATCAGAAACCATTTCCAATCGTTCAGTTATATGGCAGCTATAAGATATAATCGGCCGATCGTTATGAAATTTGGTAGGTCGGATTAATTGACAAAAAATATAATCTGTACCAAGTTCCAGCTTTCTATCTTCAAAAACACGAAAGTTGGGTAATTTCCGATCGTTCAGTTATATGGCAGCTATAGGATATAGTCGACCGATCCTTATGAAATTTGGCATGTCGTATTATTTTGCCAAAAATAGCTCTCACCTAAAATTTGAATTCCCTAATTTTAAAAATATTAAAGTTATACCATTTCCGATCAATCAGTTATATGGCAGCTATAGGATATAGTCGGCCGATCCGGGCCGTTCCGACTTATATACTGCGTGCAAAGGAAAGAAGGGTGTGTGCAAAGTTTCAAGACGATAGCTTTGAAACATAGCGTAGAAACAGACAGACGGACAGACAGACGGACTGACAGACGGACAAACGGACATGCTCATATCAACTCAGGAGGTGTTCCTGATCAAGATTATATGTACTTTAGAGGGTCGGAGATGTCTTCTTCACTGCGTTGCACACTTTTGACTAAAATACCCTATCATTTTGACCCTCTGCAAGGGTATAATGATACCATTTCTTGGAAATGTAGCCCATGCTGAATGCGAATGAGCCGACTCACCGTCACCAGTCCGAATCTGATCGATCTTCCGATCTTATCACTCTTCACCAATGACTCAACTACTGCATCAGCAAATTGTCCCTTTCTCTTAGAATCTCATAGAGCAATTGTTTATTCTCTCCAAGTACCCTTTTGGGCTATTTTTCTTAAGTCGAGGTTTGCTGGTTATCTGGCAATTACAAATTGGCGGTCTTATTCCGGGAGCGAGCCTTTCACCTAAAATCGGTCTAGCCTTAAGCGTTTAAACAAAGTTTGTAAAACAAATAAGAAATAATAAAAAAAATTTTTAAAATAAAAATTAAAAAATAAAAAATTATATTTTTAAAAAGTGAACTTAGGGATAAATTTAATTTGAACAAACAAATATTGACCACAAAGAAAAATTTTAAAACCCAACAACAAAAAACACGCGTATATTCCTCAACCCGGGTCCAAGGCCCCTGCAACTAACCATGCACGAACCACATACATAGGACGATACACCCCAAAAACATACCAACATAAAGATCCGAAATTTATAGTAGTAAAAAGAAAGGACATTGAATCATTTAGGTAAGTTTCCCCCTTCATAATCCAAAAATCCATAGACTATGCCATAGACTAAAAAATACGAGACGGAACCCTCTTAATAAAAACAAAAACTCACCTTCAAGCCACAAAAATGCTCAACCTAAACAAAATCGCAGACATGGAAATACTGGTTACGGAACATAAAACACTAAACTCTTCGAAAGGAGTGATCTACAGTAACAACCCAGATATATTGATGAAGAGACCATCCTTCAAGAGCTTAAACCCCAAAAAGTCATACAAGTAAAAAAAATAATGAAGAAACAAACTACAAGCAACAACACCAACATCAATATCACAGACTCACTAACAGAAACTGGCCTAATAATTCTAACATTTGAATCCCATAAACTTCCCGAAATACTTCGAATTGGATACGAAACTTTTCCCGTGTGTGACTACATATCACTCCCGCTACGCTGCAAAAAGTGCCTTCGATTTGGACACCCAACTCCCATATGCAAAAGCACATACAAATGCTCAAATTGCTCGGAAGAAAAACACACCACTGCACAGTGGTTGATTCCATAGGCCAAAAACAAAAAAAACTAAAGTCCGTAATTGGTCACTTTTTGTCTTTAAAATATTTCTTAACAGATCAATAAAAAGAACTGTATTTTCATTTTTGTCCTTTTTCTTTCCTTCGTTGTAAGAATAGTGAATGAAGAGAGACAATGAAAACAGGTGATCATTGCAGTGAACTTAGCTTGAAAATTAGATGTTACAAAAGAATTTAATTTAAATATTAAATGGAGTCCAATCACCATCAAATAAAATAAAATGCCAAATAATGGCATGTACTATAAAACTAAGTAATTTTTATGTCATTATGTGTTGTGTTTTTGTTTTAAAGTTCATCAGTGACCTGTCGACTGGCGAATTTTTGTGTATACATAAAATTAAAATAAAGAAAAAGTTGTGATACTAGTCTTTCCCAATGATACTTTTGTTAATACTAATTAATGTATTCTTGGACTATGTTTTAAATTTGAGCTGCAACTTTTGGCAACTTTCCGACTTATTCCTTGTTTTGTGTTCGAGCAAATTTTGTGTTGTGTTGTTTTCGTGCATATTTTGTGTTTTGTTCTGTTCCTCATATTAGTCCGTCAAAACCGGATATATATCGCAAACATCAGATTAAATTGCCCGATCCTTATGAGAATATCATAATATAACCAATTTATTACAATAAAAAATCTAAAACAAAGTACCAAGCTTCCATCTTCAAAAATACCCAAGTTGGTATTTCTACCAAAACCATTTCCGACCATTCAGTTATATGACAGCTCTAAGATATAGTCGGCCGATCCTTATGAAATTTGGTAGGTTGGATCAATTGACCAAAAATAGAATCTGTACGAAGTTCCAACTATCTATCTTAAAAAGCACAAAAGTTGGGTCATTTCCAATCAAACTTTTATATGGCAGCTATAGAATACAGTCGGCTGATCCTTATGAAATTCGGTAGCATTCGTATAGCATTCGTACAAAAACGGAACTCTCTTACTGTAAAAACACCAAAGTTATAGCATTTTCGATTAATCAGTTATATGGCAGCTATATGATATAGTTGCCCGATCTGGCTGATTTTAACATATTATTTTAGAACAAAAATATAAATATTTTGTGCCAAGTTTCCAGTCCCTACCTCAACTAGAAGTATTTTTGGCCGCTCTCTTCATACAAGCCGGACCACTGTGCACTGAAGGCTTACACTGCCAAAAAGATAAAAAATGCCTCAATTGCGAGAACAATCCGGAAATCGACTCCCAACACAGCCCGCTCGACCGTAAATGTCCAACATTCCTTAAGCAACAGGAGCTTACAGCTATAAAAACTACCGAGAAGGTCGACCACAAAACAGCTTTGAGGATATACTTCGAGCGACATGGATATCAAACTAAAGCCACGTATGTAACAACACTGACAAGCACCACAACATAGGACCAAACAAAACCCCAATCTTCAAATGCCACCACACCAATAGAAAAAACTACACACAAAAAATTACACACAAAACACCATAACCAAATCAACATCCCACGGAACCTTAACTAAAGCACCAAAATCACCCAAAGAACACCTCCAAAATCACACTCAACAGAAAGAGCAAGACGACATCGAGACCATGGATACCGACATTACAGACACCACACCAAAATCACCTTACGCATCACAAATTACATTAAAAATATTCTCCAAAGATAAGTCAAACAATCTCTCTACTAACTTTAAACAGTCCAAATCAAAAACTAAACCCTCAACCAAAACACACCAATAACAGCGACAGCGAATCCATCTAAAATCCACCAAGCACCAACCTATCCCGATCTTCACCGCAAAAATGTCCCTTAATATAATCCAATGGAATATAAAAGGTTACTCTAATAATTAAAACCAACTTCTAATATTGATAAAGAACCACTCCCTACACATCATAGCTCTCCAAGAATCACACATACAATACACCTATAACATACCCACCCCCATAAACTACATTCAACTAACTAACATAGCCACGAACAGATTTGGCGGCGTAGCACTACTAGTACATAAATCGATCGAACATTCAATAATCAATACCACAAACGATCTCGAAACACTAGAAATACTTGTAAAATCCCAGCAAAACCTACACATACAGACAGTATACATCTATCCGACCAAAACTATCACAAAACAAATACTAGAAAATACATTGCATAGACATCAAGTACCCTCATTAATAGTGGGGGACCTTAATGGTTGGCACCCAGCCGGGGGCTCCCCTACTTTTAACCCAAGAGGTAGGTTAGGTTAGAGGCGGCGATGTAGGGCCGGTGACTGACCCCCATCCACTTGAGCCGCTGGGGCTCCTTGTGATACAGCACAGGCAAGGGTCCTACAAGAGGACCTCTCCCTTCCTATTTACTTATGTGCCCAAGGGTATTCTATCCTTCCTGCGGTCCCATCCAGATTTACGTATGAAAGCTACGAGTCTGTGTGGAGCGACCTCCGCGAGGTCTGTTAGGTCCGTGAGTATTGCTGCGCACAAGAATTTAAGTCGGCTGCGCCCCAGCGCAGGGCATTGACACAGGAGGTGTGCGACTGTCTCTTCCTCTTCTACGTCCCCACAGCTCCTGCAGTAGTCATAATGTGGCACCGCTAGTCTAGCCGCGTGTGCTCCTATTAACCAATGTCCCGTAATGGCCTTGACCGCCAGTCTACAGTCCTGCCTATTAAGGGCGATAAGCATCATTGACCTCTTATCGGATGGGCCATATCATGCGGGAGTTCCTGCAGTTTTGGAGATTTCTCCATTTCCTCAGTGATGCGCGGTCAAAGTGATCCCTGCATTTTAGCCTACACGTTAGCCTACGGTTCCTTCTCCGGTAGGAGAGGATTGGTAGTACCTGCTCTTGCCAGTTCGTCGGCGGCGCAATTACCCTCGTGGTCCCTATGCCCGGGCATCCATATGAGGTGGATGTCATGCTGCTCTGCCATCTCGTTAAGAGATCTGCGACAGTCATTTACTGTCCTGGAGTTGGATGAAAATCCGTCAAGGGCTTTGAGTGCCGCTTGACTGTCTGAAAAGGTACAGATTGTGTCTTGATTGCCAGTAAGTGCTGGGGATCTGAGTGCTTCTTCGATAGCAACTACTTCTGAAAAGGATGGGTCTTATGACCGCTGTGTAAAGCCATCTTACTTTTTATGGGGACATTCCCCATTTAAGTCCAATGGCTTTTTTGCAAGTATAGGGCGCCTTGTTAGCTCTATCCATGGTATTTGACTTCCAGTCCAGTTTCCTGTCTAGCGTAATCCCTAGGTACTTGACGCTACCGCTAAGGGATAGTGTTTCTCCTGATAGTTTTGGAAGCATTAAGTTTGGTATTCCTGGTGAAGAGGACGAGCTCGGTTTTGAACGGGCTTACACCTAGTCCATTTCTAACTGCCCATGTTGAGAGGACCCTAAGTTTGTCCGTCATGCGGTCACATAGAGTCTGGGGAAATTTTCCAGAGAAGGCAATTGCGACATCATCCGCGAAAGCGATAACTTTGCAACCACCACCTTCTAGGGATCGCAGTAGGCTATTAACCGCCACGTTCCACAGTAGGGGTGAGAGTACGCCTCCTTGCGGAGTGCCTCTTCTGACGTATCTATGAATAGATTCTTTTCCTTGTGACGCGTTAACCGTCCTGTTTCTCAGGATCTGCTTTATAAGGCGTACGGATTGATTTTCTATTCCTAGTCCAGCGCATTGATTATCGAGCTTGGTAGGATGTTGTTGAAAGCAACTTCTATGTCTAGAAAACCAATGAGTGCGTATTCCTTGTCACTACGTGCGTTTTCGACGAAAGTAGTGATCTCGTGGAGTGCCGTTTCCGTGGATCGGCCCTTCCTATACGCATGCTGTGATCCCGAAATATCATCTGGGTTTATAGTAAGATTAATATGGAGGCTAATTAGTCTCTCCATTGTATTGAGAAGGAAGGACGACGGGCTTATTGGTCTGAAGCCATTAGGGGTGCAGTGCGATGGTTTTCCCTCCTTAGGTATAAATACGACTTTCGTCCGCAACCACATTGCGGGTACGATGCCTATCTTGAAAATTGCTGAAAAAGCTTTCTTGACCCAAGACCTCAGATTGGGACCGGCTTTAATTAGTTGAGCCGGGACAATGCCATCTGGGCCTGGGGATTTGAAAGGCTTGAAGCTATTTATCGGCCAGCTGAGATACCTGTCACTCAATAGGTATTCAAGTTGGTAAGGGAGGGAGGGGCTATCCCCCTGTCTCTGCATTTCCAGGGTTGTATCTACTCGAGAGCATCCCGGGAAATGTGCCTCTGTGAGAGCCTCTAGGGTTTCTTTGCTGGACGATGTCCTTCTGAGGTTTTAATATATCCTACATTTGGTGGAGTAGTTGCGAGGACCTTCCGGAGTCGGGAGGCCTCTGATGTTTGCTGAATGTTCGTGCAGAACTTGGCCCAGGCATTTATTTTTGCCTTGCGAAGTTCTTTGTTATATCGCCTAAGGTCCGTTTTATACGACTCCCAGGCTGTCTCCGAGTTTGCTTTGCTGGCAAAATTAAAGGCCTTGCGGGCCTTGGTTTTAAAGGGCGCAAGTGTTTGCGACCACCATGGTGGTTTCTTTGACTTGCTTTTGCCCGATCTGCTTTTGGGACAAGCTTTATTGAACGCGCACGCTGCCGTAAGCGTGTCCACCATGGCATCCAGGGCTTCCATACTGTCAACGTCCCCTATTTGAGGTTTCCCCAAGGAACTTTCTAGTTTTTTCCTGTATAACTCCCAGTTCGCTTTCCTCGGGTTGCGTACCGTTGGTCCTGTTACCCACCAGAAGATTGGAGCCTAGGATAAAATCGAAGTTTGACTCACCCCTCTCGTTCGTGTCAGTGCTTCCCCACTGATGATGATGGGCGTTAGCATCGCAACCTATGATCAGGTCGATCTTATGCTTCCTGCTGTCTTCCACCAGCTATTTGAGTAGCGGGTGCGGGGGGAGGGCCTCCTGGTCGTAACCTATATACCTTAGAAGGCCATTTGGGCTCTCTATGGCTGCGGCTACGTGGTCTTCATTACTGAAATTGGGTAGCAAAAAAAGGTTAAGGTTCTTTTTTGCGAGGATGCAGGCTCGCCTTTTACCTGTTGTATCGTCTTTGCAGAGCCTAAACTCCGACGCCCCCAACCCAAGAATCCTGTCTCCAAGAATCCAGGGTTCCTGGATGAGGGCCACATCAGCGAGGTGGAGTAGGAGGGCAGCTGACGCCGCTTTACTGTGATGGAGGTTTATTTGCAAGATCGTCAGGGACATCCTTACAAATCTCGAAGCTCAGCAGAGAGTCCTCCTCCATTCCGACTCCACTAAGTGCCCTTGCCAAGTCGCTTTCCTCCGAGGTGTACCCTTCCAGGATGTCCTCCAAGTCTGGCTCTTGCGTGTCTGCCTCCAGCCCGATACCACCTGGCTTGGCCTTCGCATCGGATTTGTAGATACGGACCGAAACGAGTTCGAATCCGTACGTCAGCCGGTGCTCCGTCCTCTCCAGGGTTGCACATTCTATGCATTGTTAGAATGGTTTTAGGGTCGGCTGGCTTTTCAGTGCGCCACACTCGCGCCCTCGGTTTGCTAGGGATCTCGTCCCAGTCGACCGCCACCAGCTTATCTCCATGGTAGACCTCTCCAAGCGATGAAACCATCCGCTTGTAGGTCTCTCAATCACGCTTCTTGGCAGGCAATTACTTTGTCGCTACCCTGATACCTGGGGGGCTTCTCCCTCTGTGGATCTCTGCCTTTTCGCTCTTTGCGCGGCCTCCTTCGCAGGGTCTGACCCAGTACGTTTATTCGGATCCAGCCTCACTCCCGCCTTTTCCGGATTAAAGTCGGGCAGGATTTCTCTTGCCCACTTAATGATCTCGGCCTGGTCTGGGTTGGCTTCGGCCGATGGGTCCGCCCTCATAAAAATGAAGGCTGCTCTTCTCCTGTCTTTGTAAGAGCCCTTGCGCTGCGTCGAGTGAGACGCTCTCGGACCAGGGTTAGCCTTAGGGGCCCCGCCGGTTGGTTTAGAGGTTGACCCTGGAGTCTTCCTCTCCACGCCGTTCGGTGGTCCCACAGCTAGCCCCGCTTTGGAAGGAGAAACATTCTCCTTCGCTTTGGAGGAGAAGGAGAAACGCGCCGCACCGGCGCGTCCCGCCTCCAGATGTTGCCCCTCTGTGGGGGGGTTCTCCATCTCAGCATCCATCCATCCATCCATCCAGCATCAAAGCCATCTCCTTGGCTTTTGAGGGCTTTGGAGCTTGACGGGTCATTGACCCCATTTCCGGACTTTTTTAGGGAGTTCCGTTCTCCACATAGGTTTTTGGTTTGATTGGTAGAATTCATATTTTGGTCCCACGCATCCTTCGATATATGCTGTGCCACCTTGGATTGGGGTGATTTATGGAAGGGAGTGATCTTCGCCCGCCCGACTACCATTAGCCAGCATCGTCGGCAGAGACATGACCTTACCGGGACCTGTTACCAGCCGCCCTCACGTGGAGAGTATAGTGGCACTACCAGCGGTGTACACAGTTACGGCACGCAATTGCTTGCGCGTAGTTCCCCCTGTTATACGCCTTGGCTGACGGCCAACCCAAGAGGTAAACTTATACAAAAATTTATCGACACATCCCAACTATCCTCTTAAATGACAAATCACCAACACATTTTTTAACATTTTGCTCGGGATCACTAGCCCCACTCACCAAGTGAAAAATTCTCAATGACCTTCATGGGAGCGACCACTTCCCAACAAACATCTCCCTTTTTCCATTAAACAAGGTAAATAAATTCAACAATCCCTTTTTCAAACTAAAAAACGCCAATTGGGACCAGTACTTTGCCCTCACACACAAATATGATACAGAATCATTTGCATAGTGCAAACAGCTCTATGCCGCAAACCTCACAATTCTAAACCATACAAGGTTCCCTGGTGAAATAAATACTTAGCTCACCTACAAAAAGAAAAACAATTAGCTTGGAACACTCTTAATCGCAACACAAACCTTCAAAACATAACAGATTACAGACGTAATAATGCCAAATATAGATTTGAAATAAAAATAAGGAAAAATGAAGCATCCAATTCTTTTACATCCGCCATAGATCCTTCAACACCCTCATCCAAAATATGGCACAATATAAGACGCTTTTGCGGACTTAACCCAGTCAAACAAATCCATGCAATACAAAACCCCGTTGTGTAGGGGGGCGCTGGTGCTGCAAAAGATTCCAGAAATAGGGGTTGAAAATAATAAGTCGGGGGCGTTTATTGGCTGCGTTTTAAAAAAAAACAAAAACACTATAATGTAGGAGAAATAATTTATAAAAAAAAAATAAGTGGAAAGAAATTAAATAAAACCAAGATATAAAAAACAGGTAGTTAAGGAAAACCAGGGTAATAAAGAAATAGCAAAGATTAAAAAGTACATAGATGGGACAAAACGGTCAACTTTTTTCGTCGAGCTCGTTGGTGAGGGGGGAACGCACATGCACACGATTCTATTTTTAGATCCGTCAACAAAAATGTGAACCTATGTTTATATGTCTGACTGCTCGCACGACGGAGTAAAAATGTTTTGGCTTCCAAATTTCAATTTCAATTTCTCGTTTCTGTTTTCGATGCGCCGATGTGGTAGTTGGTAGAACAAATAGTATTTTTAATCGGCACAGATCGAGACAGGATGGTAGCGTAATGCATAGAGTAGTTACTTTATGTGAAATTTTTCTGTGTTCAAATCCTCTTAAGGACTTTGAACTTTTTCGTTCTTCCATAACTATTTTTTTTTTATTTTTCTTTAATTATAATATTTTTCTTTAATTTTACAATTGTAAAACTGTTTTAATCTTCATTATGTCCCGCTAATAAAATGCTAATAAAATTTCAAGGAAGTCCTTCCGGCATTTTGTCATCCGACACGTCCGTCTTTTATTTTTAAGAGTAAACAAAAAAAATTTATAAAAAAACAAGAAAGGAAAGCTAACTTCGGGCGGAGCCGAATTTGATATACCCTTGCAGTTAAAACCGGAATATAGAATAGAATCTGTACCAAGTTCCAGCTTTCTATCTTCAAAAACACGAAAGTTGGGTCATTTCCGATCGTTCAGTTATATGGCAGCTATAAGATATAGTCGGTCGATCCTTATGAAATTTGGCATGTCGTAATGTTTTGCCAAAAATAGCACTCATGTCAAATTTGAACTGTCTAACTTTAAAAACACCAAAGTTATACCATTTCCGATCAATCAGTTATATGGCAGCTATAGGATATAGTCGGCCGATCTCGGTCGTTCCGACTTATATACTGCGTGCAAAGGAAAGAAGGGTGTGTGCAAAGTTTCAAGACGATAGCTTTAAAACTGAGAGACTAGTTCACGTAGAAACAGACAGACAGACGGACAGACGGACAGACAGACGGACAGACGGACATGCTCATATCAACTCAGGAGGTGATCCTGATCAAGAATATATATACTTTATAGGGTCGGAGATGTCTCCTTCACTGCGTTGCACACTTTTGGACAAAATTATAATACCCTCTGCAAGGGTATAATAAAAGTAAAGATAAAAAGAATCATTAAACTAAAATTTTATCAAAATCGAAACAACCGCCCGCTAATGAAATCGAACCCAGGACCCCATGAATAAGGACCGCGCACTGTCCATCTAGGCTACCCTCGAAATTGATATTATGATACTTAAAATTGGGTTTAAGGGAGGCGCTAGAAACTATACCAAAAAAAGAGCTGACGAGTAAGGATAGTAGAAGATATTTCTGATCTCTTTACTCTCACATTGGTTCGGTTACAACGTTTCAAACTTTCATCGTTCCAAAGATGTTACGATCTAAAAATAGAATTCTCTCTCTCCCTATTTCATCTGCCAGCCGTTTGTCGTGGAACCCGCTCTCAAATGTTTTCATTATTTCAGCGGGTTCCACGACGGAAAAAATGAAAACATTTGAGAGCGGGTTCCACGACGCGGCCTGCCAAAATGCCGTAGAACCCGCACTTATAGACATTTTTACAGCGGGTTCCACTACGAACTGAGGCGATGTTAAGGTGATTTTACAATTTTGTATTTTTTTTTATTGGATTATAAATTTAGGAAAACACATTAAAAGAATAAAAATATAATATAAATAGATTTAAAATAAAAAAGTAAGGATGTCCCGAGCCTGGTTTGAACTCGTTTTTTTCGTTTGCACACCAGCCAAGCACTCTACCACTCGGCTATTCCTCATTCGTTGTCGCGCGAAAAATTTCTCAAACTTATCTTGTCGCGAAATGGAACCCGCTCGTTCCAGCGGGTTCCACTGCTGGTACCCGTCATAGAAAATTTTTCATTGTATGAGATGTCCCATCTGTGTACTTTATATTCTTTGGTAATAGTAAACAATAGGAATAGAATAGTTCACAAAGATAATATAAAGTCATACAATTTTTTCCCTAACTAACAGATAACAATGCATTCCGCAATACTTCTATTTCTGATCATAGTTACAACAACATTCATTAATTATTCGAATCATGATTTCTTTCTTTATAAAGACAATAAGGACGTTGTTACCCATTACTCATATGCTCACCTATTTCATGTTACCAACATTTGTTTCTATACAGAAATAATGAACACAGAGTTTAACTACATAAAGAATACTAATAATTATACATTTTACTGGGAAATTTCATATAATTTAAGAACACTAGATTTAATTCTATCACAATTAATGCTAAGACAGGTATTAATGAATTGGGAACGGGTTTAAAATGGTTAGCTGGTACCCCGGACCATGATGATGTAGTAACAACTGAAAATAAAAGTGTGAAAAGTCAAAATCAATAATTAATAATATACCATACACAAACTTATATAATAAACAAGAAAGGAAAGCTAACTTCGGGCGGAGCCGAATTTGATATACCCTTGCAGTTAAAACCGGAATATAGAATAGAATCTGTACCAAGTTCCAGCTTTCTATCTTCAAAAACACGAAAGTTGTGTCATTTCCGATCGTTCAGTTATATGGCAGCTATAGGATATAGTCGGCCGATCCTTGGCACGTCGTATTATTTTGCCAAAAATAGCTCTCATGTCAAATTTGAACTCTCTAACTCTAAAAACACCAAAGTTATACCACAAAGTTGATATTTCTACCAAATACCATTTCCGATCAATCAGTTATATGGCAGCTATAGGATATAGTCGGCTGATCCGGGCCGTTCCGACTTATATACTGCGTGCAAAGGAAAGAAGGGTGTGTGCAAAGTTTCAAGACGATAGCTTTAAAACTGAGAGACTAGTTCGCGTAGAAACAGACAGACGGACAGACGGACAGACGGACAGACGGACATGCTCATATCAACTCAGGAGGTGATCCTGATCAAGAATATATATACTTTATAGGGTCGGAGATGTCTCCTTCACTGCGTTGCACACTTTTGACCAAAATTATAATACCCTCTGCAAGGGTATAAATATAAGAATACATTACCAATACCAATTATTAGAATTCCAATTATTATTATAATTTTGATATATCCCAATAAATAATATGCAATAATTCGGAACTATTATTTGATAACATAAATACCCTGTATCCTTTTATTCAAATTAACCAAACCAGAATACCACTAACATTAATTGTAATCACATTAATTTTAATATATCAAATTTGGCTACTGATTTCTAAATTAAGAAAAAATTGTAAAACTATTAATCCACGGCTTAAAAATATTTTAAAAAAAAATAATTTGTCCGATCAAGAAATCCCGCATGAAGAAATTATCGTAGCAGCTCAATTAAACTCCATGACTGCACCATCATTTGAATCGGGGCGCTTCAATTTAGAAAGCGGTGTGTTATCCAACTCATAAATTGCCTCACCAAATAGGCAATGTAAGCATTATTTGCAAAACGCAGTAGCCCCTGCAGAATGCTTCATGCCATTTCTTATCTTGTCTCCTAATTTCCCCTCACTCGTTTCTGATGATCCCCAAAAGATTATCCAGACTAAACATCAAGCTCTTCTTGTAAACATTCCGATACATTTTTCATGGTCCAAGCCAGACATAAACATTAGAGCCGACTCGCCGTCACCAGTCCGAATTTGATCGATCTTCCGATCTTATCACTCTTCACCAATGACTCAATTATTGCATCAGCCAATTGTCCCTTTCTCTTCGAATCTCTTAGGGCAATTGTTTATTCTCTCGAAGAACCCTTTTGGGTTATTTCTCTTAGGCCGAGGTTTGTTGGTTATCTGGCACTTAAAAATTGGCAGTCTTATTCCGGGAGCAAGCGTTTCACCTACAATCGGTCTAGCCGATAATAAAAATTAAAAAATAAAAAATTATTTTTTTAAAAAGTGAACTTCGGGATGTTAATTAATATGCATGTGTGCATGCATTGGTATGGGAGTTTACTCTCCCGTACGCAGAGCTTGGGCACCCCTGACTTATAAAAATATAAATGAAAAATATTATTTTAATTTTTCACGTCACTAATAAGATGACGAAACGTCACTGCCGCCGTCTTATGGTTTAAGACTTATAAAAATATATGTTTAACATTTTTAAGATCCATATATTTTTTTGGTATATAGGGACATGAAATCTCATGCATTGGATCATGCGCGTCACTAATAATACGACGAGGCATTTTGCTACCAACACGAAAGTAATTCAACTCCCGCCGTCGTAAGGTTTAAGACTTACAGTAGCGGACAATGAAATCCGGACAGGCAGAAAATACTACTTTTTTTGTACCGTTGAAGAGGGTATTATAATTTTGGTCAAAAATGTGCAACGCAGTGAAGGAGACATCTCCGACCCTATAAAGTATATATATATTTTGGATCA
The DNA here is from genome assembly GCF_030179905.1 of Drosophila bipectinata. Classification (NCBI taxonomy): domain Eukaryota; kingdom Metazoa; phylum Arthropoda; class Insecta; order Diptera; family Drosophilidae; genus Drosophila; species Drosophila bipectinata. Next base: position 11,181,421 of record NC_091740.1, on the reverse strand, counting down.
GAATCACCTCCTGAGTTGATGTTCGTCTGTCCGTCTGTCTCTTTCTACGCAAACTAGTCTCTCAGTTTTAAAGCTATCGTCTTGAAACTTTGCACACCTCCTTCTTTCCTATGCACGCAGTATATAAGTCGGAACGGTCCGGATCGGCCGACTATATCTTATAGCTGCCATATAACTGATTGGAAATGGTAAAACTTTGGGGTTTTTGAAGATAGAAAGCTGACTTAGTACAGATTCTATTTTTAGTCAGATAATGCCAAAATTTCATAACGATCGGTCGACAATATCTTATAGCTGCCATACAACTGAACGATCGGAAATGGTTTTTGGAAGAAATACAAACTTTGGTATTTTTAAATATAGAAGTTTGGGACTTGTTTTAAATTTTGTATTATTATAAATTAGGTCATATTATCATATTCTCATAAGGATCGGCCAACTTATCCGATGTTTGCGATATATATCCGGTTTTAACTGCAAGGGTATATCAACTTCGGCTACGCCCGAAGTTAGCTTTCCTTTCTTGTTTTTAATGTAAGTGTTGCTCACACTAAATTATTTATATAACTCAACAGCTGAATTAATTGAGTAAAAATGAGTATAAATGCAGAAATGTGGTTAACCTTCTATATCTTCTTCTTCTCGTATATATAAAAGAAAGTCGTGTTTCGTTGCACCACTTATATTATAAATCAAGAACGGCCGAACAGATTTGAGTGAAAATTGGTAGGGAGGTAGCTTAGAGCCAGGAGACGGACATATGATCATTTTTATCCCGTTCGAAGGCGGGAATTATACTATTTCGAATTGGCTGCACTTACAGTAATAAATAACAGTAAGTAGGCTGTGAGCGTAACCTTTCGTACATTATGTGTGTGTAATATGTCCCTGATGTAGGGCCCTACCGACCACTTATCTACGGTCAGCAATGTCAAGAAAACGCAATTGGGCCAATTCAAGTTGTCAAACGGTCAATTCTAGAGCAGCACGAGAAAGAAGAACACGAAGAGCAGGAGAACAAATCGAATAAGATAATAAAAATGCGCGTGTGAGCATGGCACAGTTACGTGAACCACAATCGCAAGAGGCACGAGATGACCGTAAACAACAAAGAAAACTGCAACAAAGAGAAGCGCATAGATTCATAGTTAGAAGTAGAATTGACCAACGACGCCAACAAGTTCATCATATCAGGGCCATTTCTTCGACTAGCATTTCAGTACGAGTCTAAATCTTCTTCTTATTCCAAGGTGATTATTGGTACTTTGGAAAAAGAAAGTATTTTCATGCAAGTTAAACTTGTTGTTTATCGGTAAAAAAAAAATTAATTTTTATTTTAAATTATAAAACTTGGTGTTAAACATTTATTTGTTAAACTAATTTAATACAAGACACTTTCACTACCATTAATTATTTTCCGTCGACCGCTCGCGGTCTCGGTCAAAATAGCACTGCCCTTTTAATTCTTAATCCAAAGTCCAAAGAACCTCGGCCATGAGCTTTTCTTTTTGAACTATAAAACTCTAATTTATGTTTAGATTAAAAGCTTAAGATGAAACTGTCGCATCTCATTGTGAAATTCAATTAAGCTGATCGATGCAATTTGGTGGGAACTTGAAACGCAAAAGGCGCGATTGATTGGGCTTCGAACGGAAGCTGATGTTTACTTTTAATTTCGATTTGTTTATGAAAAACCGAGATCGGACCTTAGAGCCAAAGACAAAGCCAACGGCAAATGCAGAGTTTGAAAATATTGTTTATAAAAGCCATAAGCGGCCTGGATTTACGGGTTAGAAAACTGAGCCAAAGACAAAGCCAAAGGCAAATGCGGATTTTGAAAATATTGTTTATAAAAGCCATAAGTGGCCTGGATTTACGGGTGGGATAACTCTCCCCCTTCTAAAATGGATCGTCCCGATTCAATATAAAATTCTTTTAATTGATCTCCTAATTCTGTTAACAAATTTGCTTGGTTAATATATTTTTCTGGTTCAGGCCGTTGTTTTTTGAGTGCAAATAATATAGCACATTTGTATTTTATAATAAGTGAAAAAATCAAATATATAATGATTTAAGTTAATAATATAAAGGTATGTGATATTTTAGTATTCGTAATTTTAACAAAAGGGTTTAAAATGTTTATTTATCTAAAGAATAATCAGAGTTATTTGAAAATATGTAATCGGATATTTCATAATTTTTGAAGTGGTTCGTAGTAATGTATTCAAGAATTTTATTTTCTAAATTGGTATATGAGATATTATTATATTTTTTGTACCTTTAAATGTTATTAAAAATGAACCGTTTAAATGGGAGTTGTTAACGATATTGTTCCCATTTATTAGAATGGCACCATCTTGTATGATGTATATTTTTTATTTTTTTCTCTTTTAATCTATTAATCGGGTAAAACAAGTTTTTTGTTTTGCAATAATTATTAAAAAGTTCGTTCTTAAAATTAGACATTTCGTAAAACATATTTTCGCACATATTTTGCGACTTGATTGCCTAATACTAGTTTCCCATCGATTTGGAAATCGCTCAAGCGTGATATATTTCACATCTGTTTTTAATTATTGGGTATTTTATATAAATTATTAAAAGTTCTTTATGCAATGCGATTTTAAAAACAGAGATGTCCATTAAGTCAGCGATAATTACTGGTTTTTGTTCATGTTTTAATATTTCCAAGATGTCATCATTGCTTAAAATTCTGGTATTAAAACGTCAATTTTTGCTAGTGTGATTGTGTCAATTAAATTTTGCAGATCAAATGTTAATAATCGTAAGCGATGTTTTCGAAGTGGTAGATCTTTATCAATAAATACGTTTATAAAATCATCGGAGAGATTATATTTCTTTGAATAATTGGGCATTGATAATAGACTGCTTATTATTGTTTTCAATTAATTCATTAATTTTATTCTGAACTGTAATAAAATCATCATGGTCCGGAGTTCCAGCTAATCATTTCCACACGGTGCCTAACTCATTTATCCCTCTTTTTGATCTAGTTGATATTAATTGTGATAAAATTAGTTCAATTACTTTTATGTCATATTTAATTTCCCATTGTGACCTTTTATTAGTATCCCTTTTAATATTATCTGATTCCAAATTTATTATTTCTTTATAAAAGCTTAAGTTAGTTACATGGAATAAATCTGCGTATGAATCGTACGTCAATACGTCTTTATTGTCCTTAAATAGAAGATATTCGTGACTTGTATAGTCAACTATTTCTGATTTTGTTAATAAAATAAGGTGTAGTATGAGCACCTGATAAAACATTTTCTGGGAAAGGAAAGAAAAAAAGGATAATAAATAAATACTTAGAATTTTATATTATCTTTGTGAATAATTCTATTTCTATTGTTGATTATTATTTTGTTGGGTAAATTTTCCTTAACTATTTGTTTTTTATATCTGGTTTTAAGTGTATTTCTTTCCCCGTGTTTCTTTTCATAGACTACCTGTCCTACATGATATTCTTTTTCTTTTCTGTTTTCATTATGTGTTTCCAACATTTTCTCTTGAGTATATTTCAAAAGTTCAGGAATGTTATCGTGCTCTATTTTATTATATAATACGTCAAAAGGTTTTTGGTGCGTTGTAGAATGAATGCTCTGTTTATATTCTTGATCGGCTCTTATTATTATTTCGGAAAAGTCAGTTAAATTAAATTCTTCTTTAATGCATCGAGCTAATTCTGTTAATGTAGAATGTGCCCTTTCAACCTGTCCGTTTGACGTGCTGTGCCTCGAGTCTGCGTAATGTAAAGTTAAATTGCACCTTTGTGCGAAAGATTTAAATTGGGCCGAGGTAAAGCTCGGTTCATTATCGGTCATTATTACTTTTGCTTGTGGAAAATGTTGAAGAAGTTCCATTACTTTATTTTCGATATTTAATTTATTTTGGATTTCTTTTACTACTAGAAATTTTGAGTAAGCGTCAATACAAGTTATGAAAGTAAGACCTTGCGCGTAATATATATCAATGTGTAAATTTTCTCCTTCTTTACTTGATATTGGGGCTTCCCCAATTGGAATTTTTATTGGGTGCCTGTTATATTTGTTTTCGTTACAAATCACGCAATTTTTAATATATTCTTTTAATTTTTTAAAACAGTTTGGCCAATAATATAATTTACTGATCTGTTTGTAATTCTCTTCTAGCCCCCTATGAGCACGGCTGTGTGTTTCTTCTATTATTATAGCTTTATCTTCCTCGTTTTCCACGTCTTGTAGAAAGATTCTTGTAAAAAGGAATGTGTTTGTGAAGTTATTTTTTATTGGTAATTGAATTTGAAATAAGTCCTCTAAGGTACAATGAATTCCTACCGTAATGTTAGGTGGAAGATACTCTCTTAATATAGTTATTAAATTTTCTGGTGTGTCAAATTCAATTAAATGTCGTGCCCTGTCAAAGATTTTCAGTGACTTATGTATTGTATACCTCCCCGTTGTTAATAACAGTTGTTGTTCAAATTGATTTAACGGTTTACGGGTCTCTTGTATTACATTTTCAAAACTACTTTCAGCTGAATGCTGTGTGTTCTGATCTGAGTCTGACTGGTCTGTTTGTTCTATGTCGCTGTTAGTAATATTATTTATCTGAATTCGAGATAATGCGTCTGCAACTACATTTGTTGTACCGGGCTTAAATGTTATTTTCGGTGTAAAACTTTGTATGAAAGAATACCATCCTTTCATATCTACATTGGGATTTTTATCCGAAATTGTGTAAGATAAAGTTTGATGGTCGGTTTGAATTTCAATTCCAATAACTCCGTATAAGTAATTTCTTAGATTTTTATGAGCCCATACTATCGCTAAAAGTTCCTTCTTATTAGTAGCATAAGCTTGTTCTTTTTTAGACAAGGTTTTTGAAACAAAAGTAATTGGTTTTCCTTTTTGAGATAAAACTGCACCAATTGCGACGTCTGAAGCGTCGGTGGTCAAGGTAAATTTTTTAGTATAGTCCGGTTGAACTAGTTCTGCTTGAGCAATGAGATTTTTTTTCAGCTCGTTAAAAGCTTTAATTGCTGGTTCATCCAGCTGAATTAACATTTTTGTTGACATTCTTTTTGAGATTTTGCCATTATGACCTCCAAGATATTTTGTTAGAGGTTTGGCTATGTAGGCGTAGTTTGAAACAAATTTTCTATAATAGCCCGTAAAACCTAGGAAACTTCTTAGTTCCCGAATATTTTCTGGAAGCGGATATTTTCTAATGGTTTCAATTTTCTCTGGGTCTGTCTTGATGACGTTATTGGATACCATGTATCCTAGAAAACGGGTTTCGCGTTTGAAAAACTTAGATTTTTCTAAAGAGATTTTCATGTTTCCCCTAATAATATATTTATAATTTAGATCTGTAGATTTTAGTTTAGATCTGTATAGTGTTGTTCAATTGAGTTTGAGAATATTATGTCGTCCATATAGACATGACATGTTTTCCCTAGTTGTTCTCTTAGAATATCGTCCATTGCTCTCTGAAAGATTCTTGGTGCATTTGTTAATCCGAATGGCATTCTTAAAAATTCGTATTTTCCATTATTTATTGAAAAGGCTGTTTTTTCGACATCAGATTCTTTCATTAGTATCTGATGAAATCCTGACTCTAAATCTATTGTTGTAAAATATCTTGCCTTTACCAAATTTGATAGAATTACTGATGGCTCTTGCATTGGGTACCTGTCAGGAATGGTACTTTCATTTAATTTTTTTATAATCAATGATGAGTCTTAATTTACGGCTTCCGTCTTCATTCTTTACTTTCTTTGGGACTACCAGAAGTGGTGAATTTTAAGGACTTCTGCTAGGCCTTAATATTTTTTCTAATAACATTCTTCTGCTTTCGCTATTTACAAAGTCGGTGACAGATAGAGCTAACGGATATTGTTTCCCGTATATTGGCCTATCCCGAATAAGATTTATTTCACCCTTTATGTCTTTTCTAAAAGAAATTTGCATATTTATCTTTGAATGCTCCTTTTCAATATAGTGAACTATCTTTTCCCTCAATCCGCCTAATTGGTCGGTACATATATTATTTATTTGATTTTTGACGGTATTTACTTCGTCGGCACTCTCAGCATTTTTAATTCCCAAGATATTTTTATTTATATTAATGGATATTTCTACGTCGGCGTTCTCAGGATTTTTAGTTCCCAAGATATTTGTATTTTTGTTGACGGATATTTCTACGTCGGCATTCTCGGGATTTTTAGTTCCCAAGATATTTGTATTTTTGTTGACGGATATTTCTACGTCGGCGTTCTTGGGATTTTTGGTTCCCAAGATATTTGTATTTTTGTTGACGGATATTTCTACGTCGGCGTTCTCGGGATTTTTAATTCCCAAGCTTTTCTCACTATTTTCAACAAATAATGAATCTGTGTTTTCGCTACCATTATCATCAAAATACTTTTTTATAATAAATTCTTTTAATGGAAGAATATTATTTTCTTTAATTAAACGTATTTAATTTTTCTCCTCATTATCATAATATTTTAACTTCTCCTGTTTCCCATTGTATTCCAAGATTCCCTTATCTATATTTATTATAGCTCCAATTTTTCTTAATAAATTGAATCCCATTAGAATATCAGATTCTAAACCTTCGATTTCATAAAATAATTGTTTTGTTTCAAATATATTTATAATATGGTAATACCTAATTTTTTTTATTTTGATAATAATTATTATATCTACCTTGGTTATCGTTTGCCTGCCAATTATTATATCTTCCCTGGTTACTATTTGACTGCCAATTTTGGCTCGGCTGCCGATTGTTATTAGATTTATTCTGGAGTTGAATCGGTGGATCAACATCCATTGGCTCGATAGCTTGTTGCTTATGATTATTATTTTGCCAAAAATTTCCCTTTTGTGGCCGATTGTAATTTTGGTTTTGATTAAAATTATTTCCCATTTTAGTGGTATTATTATTTTGTCGTATTTGATCAAATCGTAAGTTGTTTCCCCTGTGAAATTTGGTAAGGATTTTACCACTTCAAGTGTTGTATCGCATTTTATAGCTGGTTCAATTGTTTGTACTTTATAATCTTCCACAGTTTTTGCATCTGGGGCTAGCCTTCCTTCTAAACATTCTACTTTCCTGCTAACTTCATTCAATTGAGCGTTTATTAATCTGTTTATCACTTCTATTGTTAAACTGCGATCTGTGGCTACACTGCCTGCAGAAAAATTTGGTGCTGAACCTCCGGTTGCCATTGTTAAATTTAATTCACAAATCTATGTATTTATCAAATCTTCCAGATTTATTCTTTATATTATTTGTTAAATCGCGAATCTTACTTTTTGCAAAATATAAATCTTATATTATTTTTCTCAAATTCACAGATCTTAAATTATAGTCTTTAATTTTTTTATTATTTTAAATTAATTCCTCACGATATTGTCCCGTTGGGGTCTTCCTTCTGTGTGGTTGGTGGTTGATCGTCCTTAATCGTCATTAATTAATTTCCATTTACTTTGTTGTTAACGATCACTGTCACTTGGTAGTGTCGTTTGGTGGATGTTTAAATTTTTCCACTAAAAATGTTGAGTTTTTGACCGCGCGAGTTCTGTTTATGTTTAACTTATTTTTCATTAAACAATTTTTTTTGGTGCTTTATGTGACGCGGCCCCTTGAGTTGGGCGCCAGTTAAATTGTTTGTAGTTCGGTGAATTAAAAAAATGTAAATTTTATTTTTTTAATTACACAACTTGGTGTTAAACCTTTATTTATTAAACGTAACAATTACAAGACACTTTTGATTTCTCTTAAATATTTTTTGTCAACCGTTCGCGGTCTCGGTCAAAATAGGACTGACTTCTTAATTCTAAATCTGATCCAAAGAACCTCGGCCATCAGTTGTGTTTAGATTAAAGGCTTAAGATGAAACTGTCGCATCTTATTGTGAAATTCGATTAAGCTGATCGATGCAATTTGGTGCGTACTTGAAACGCAAAAGGCGTAAATGATTGGGTTTCGGAGGGAAGCTGATGTTTACTTTTGATTTTGATTTGTTTATGGGGAACCGAGATCGGACCTCAGAGCCAAAGACCAAGCCGAAGGCAAATGCAGAGTTTGAAAATATTGTTTATAAAATTCATAAGTGGAAAGCCATAAGTGGCCTGGATTTATGGGTTGGATAATTGAGCCAAAGATCCAGCCAAAGGCAAATGCAGAGATTGAAAATATTGTTTATAAAAGCCATAAGTGGCCTGTATTTAGGGGTTGGATAACTTATACGGCAAAAGTGACCCTGAAAAAGTTAAGATGGTGTTAGTATTTTTACGATATTAGGGACATAGGCATATTTTGGCAAAACATTTTTACACATTTGTTACCTTTGGAGACCGACAAACACATTGGTAAATAATCGAATTGTAGAATGTTGTGGGATCACCACTTAAACTTCAGCTAAACATGAAAAAGACGTTCAAAATATAGGCAAAAAACATGTATTAGTTCACAATAATATAATAATAACAATAATTATATCTCATTTTATAGAAAATACCTTCAACTTCAAAATCCATTACAAATAATTTGAATTTGAAAACGTAAGTAATGATCTTATCATTTCAAAGTTCGGTTTAGTTGTGAAATATTCGTGATGCGCGCAGCTGCGCTTTACAAATAAGCAGCTGTTCACATCATCAAATTTATTTTTAGAAAATCCCGTTAGATTTCTAGAAAAATCTGGTTTGCCATGAAGAAGCTTGGACATTTTAGAGGCGATTTGTTTACTTTTCGTACATTTTTGCCGTTATAAATTTTTTTATTTTCGGCCTATGGGAGCAACCCCTGTGCACCCCAGTCCGAAATGAAGAGCACCGCCTCGAACAAACTTCAATGTACAATGAACTCTAACAGACTTTGTTTTTCAATAATTTGGAAGAACCTTTATGCTTTATATATTATTTTTTCTTATATTGAGCTAAAATTATTTCTTTTGTTAACACTACCCATAACAGCACCGCTGTAAGTATATGTACCTATGTATGAATATTTTACATTTTTCTTCACTGCACTTCAAATTCACTAAATCATGCAGTAGTTATGGGTGCGACTGCGACTGGATTTGATGGTGGAATTAAATGTTGGTACGAATTGAATGTACATATAAGACCAATGCTTTTTAATTCTAAATCTGAATCTGAATTCTAATCTGAATTTTTTCTTTGGAAAGGTTTGACAAAGAAGCCAAAATTGCATAGCTTAACAATGGGGCGAATGCTTGTATCTGGGGCTGATCCACCTAGCCAGCATATGGCCGGACGCTTGTGGCCGTTAATCATTTTGGGTTTCATCGACGTGTAGCGGCGATGTGCCATGACAAAGGGTAACTCGTGACCCGAAAAAGAAGCATTTTTTAAATTCCAAAGTATCCAAGACCAAAACATTTTATTGATTCTATTAATGCAGGTAATACACAAAAAGAAAATTTCGGTTTTTGCTGAAATTTTTCCAAAATCTAATTTAAAAAAATAGTAATAAAATTTGAATAATAATATATTTTTGTAAATAAATTCCATTATACATTACCTGGGGAATATATGGGGAAGAAAATGGTTACAAGCTCCAAAAATATTTATCGAATTGAGTTCAAATTTTAAGAGATGTACATACCATATGTATAAATGTAGATTAGAATAACATAAAAACTAAAACCAAATATTTGGATTCTTTAGAAATCCTAACTGCGTATAACCCCTTAAAGGTTAAGGAAATATTTAAACGGACGTTCTTGTTTTAGTTACAGTGAAGGCGTATACGTAACATATGAGCATATACTTACATGTTAAAGTAAAATTTTCCTTTAACTTATATGTATAGGTTGACTTATAAGTTGGCTTATATGTATAAGTTGGCATATACTTACATATATGTATGTATATACTAAGTATGTGTCCCTTTATTTAATTTACACCTAAAGTAATTTTTTTTTACGACGGTAATATTTATTTCATTTTTAAAGTTTTGAAAATATTTGACATGAGTATGTATCATACCATTGGTCAAAAAAAATGTTACAAGGGATTGTGTTAAAAACTTTATTAAATTGAAATTTCAGCCGAATTCCTTGCCGTCAACGTTTTCTTGATGTTTAGCTTTACGTTTTTTTGCATATTCTTTTGAATAGCAAATATCATCTTTCATGGGCTGAAACGTTGCGTGTGGTTAATATTGTTATTTTGTCTCTGTAATTAAATAAAAATTAAATAAAACAAGAAAGAAAAGCTAACTTGGGACGGAGCTGAAGTTGATATACCCTTGCAGTTAAAAGCGAATATATATCGAAAAAATCGGATCCTTACGAGAATATTATAATATAAGCAATTTATTACAATAAAGCTACAAAAAAGAAAAGCAGCTATCGGGTATAGTCGTCCGATTTTGCCAAAAATATCATTCATACAAAATTCTCTAACTCTAAAAACACCGAGTTTATACCATTTCCGATCAATCAGTTATATGGCAGCTATAGGATATAGTTGGCTGATCCCGGCCGTTCCGACTTATATACAGCATGCAAAAGAAAGAAGGGTGGGTGCAAAGTTCCAAGTCGATAGCTTTGAAACTGCGAGACTAGTTCGCGTAGAAACAGACGGACAGAATACATATCCTGATCAAGAATATATATATACTTTATAGGGTCGGAGATGTCTCCTTCATTGCGTTGCACACTTTTGGTCAAAATTACCATAACACCCTCTGCAAGGGTATAATAATATGGGACAAAAATAACATTTGCTTACCATTTGGGGACACTTATTCCCTGTAGTCCATTTCTTGAGGGCCCTCGTTTAGGTGACATCTTAACTTTCTAGATAAAATCAGTAGAATGCAAAAAAGAAAATAAGAAGATTTATTAATTTGAAAGATTTATTGTATATATAATCCTCATTATATACAAATTAAGGATTCAGTAGATTTTTCATACTCAGTACTCGTAGCGTACAAGCACTAACCGTATAGCATATAGACAACCCCCATTTCATACAACGAAAATGGACGCAAAAATGTCTTGCGACAGGCCCCAGAGCGAGATCTTACTCTCTTACGCTCATCCTTCGTTCATCTTGCGCTCATATTCTCATTAAATGCTTTCTATTCTTCAGTCTCTGAAAGGAGCGCTATGAAGAAGGTTGGACTGCGCTTGGACTGATATTTGTATGTATGCGTGTCACAGATTCACATACACGGGTGCATGTGTGCGTGCGATTTCGTTTCGAAGCCAGCGCACACAATTTTTGAATTTTCTAACTGCTCCGGCAACCCTAAAAAAATTCGGGTATTCGTTATTTGGTGAAATGACGAAAGAAATAATATTAAATTTTTAATATTTCACCATACATTTTAAATTTATTTAGGAATAAGATTAGGTGTTAGTCGTAAAATTTTTTGTATATATACATTTTTACGAATTGTTAAAAATCAATATACTGAGAAAGGAACAGGGTATATTTCAGTCGACAGTACCTAAAACACCGATTGGTTTTAAGTTTTTGATGTTTTGCATGTGAATTGTGCTTGCATGACCGATGGTTGGTTTTTAGGGGACCGGACAGCAATAAAAATATTAAAAAAATTTGGCTATGCATTTTTTTTTCATTTAAGGGGTTATATACAGTTGTGATATATGAAAAAATCGATTTTTTTTTTATTGCATATTCTTTAAGTATATTTTATTGGGAATGCTCTCACAAAAATTCATAACGATCGGAGCATTAGAACTGAAGCTGTAGCTATTTAAAGCGCACTATCTGCATATAAAACTTGAACAACCTTGAAACTTTAAACGCGATTATCTCAGAATCTTTTTTTTGGGAAATTACCTTTGCGGTGGACACGATTACTAAAAAACTACTAATCCGATCAACACCAAATTTTGACCACTTATTTATTATGATATTAGCTAGTCCGTGAACGAGGGATTTTCAATTTTTTTGAAAACTCCTTTTTTAAAGCACAAAAAACGAAAATCTTATACGTTGAAAAAGTACATTTTTTGTTAAAAACGTCGCCATTTTTTTTTTATCAAAATTTTTAAAAATCCCTCGTTCACGGACTAGACAATACAATGTACTAACTAAACTTTTTTGAATTTTGGATTTCGGATGAACCGTTTTCGAGAAATCTTGTCCACCGCAAGACACCATCGAAAAAAGACGATCCGGGGATTCGGCTATAACAGTTTTGTTATGTAATATTTTTTTATGAAAAAATTTAATTAAGTACCCAGAAACATGACAACGTCGGTAAAACATTTTTCATAAATATTTTCTATGGTGTCAAAAAAAAATCGATAAAAATCCATATTTTTGCGCGGTACAACTGTATATAACCCCTTAAAAAATGTATGGTTTCAAAATTTAAAAAAAAATTCCATTTATATATTTTACTATTTAATTGATTAAATTTTATTTAATTGATGTTTACAATAAATTGTAGCATTTTTTAAAATTTTTTAAATTTTTATTTTTAAAATTACATTAAAGTTGACTAAATAAGAAAACAACTTCACTTTAACAAAAATTAAATTTAAAAAAGTTCATAAAAACAGACTGAAAAAAGTTAAAGTAAAGATTTGTGTCTGCTCACTCCCCTAAAATCATTCATCGGTAGGGTATGCAAGCACAATTCACATTCAGAACAACAAAAACTTAAAAGCAATCGGCGTTTTATGTAATGTCGCAAGGAAGAAGTGGAACAACAATAATAGGCGCATGGAGGGACAAGCACCCAGCTGCGCTTATCTTCAAGTTCTTTCCACTCCAAAATTCCTTCATCTATGTATTCCGAATATAATATGCAAAAAATATGAAGCCTGCACCGTTCACCTCTTACAGTTGCTTCCGGAGAAATATTGAATTTAGTTTATTTACGTACTACGCCTTTAAATATTAAATACCTCCAGTATGAAATTCGCCATGCTCCGATAGAGTACAAGGCTGTGTGCTAAAATACCGTGCCAGGACTCTGTGCAAACGTCTTGGAAGATGGAAGAAAACAAAGAGTCTCATTTAAAAATGTACATTCCCGCTTTGTCCGAGCTATATCGGTGTTTACTCTTTTTATATTTTTTTTTTTTTGCCCCATACTTTACCAAACTCTCTAGTAATCAAGAATGCAGATTATGTTAAACTGCCCAAAGCAAACTTCAGTCCGATCTCGAAAATTTTCAAAAATTGTGTTACGCGAATGATTTAATACTTTATGAATCAAAATGCAAACTTATGTTTATACCCTTGCAGAGGGTATTATAATTTTGGTCAAAAGTGTGCAACGCAGTGAAGGAGACATCTCCGACCCTATAAAGTATATATATTCTTGATCAGGATCACCTCCTGAGTTGATATGAGCATGTCCGTCTGTCCGTCTGTCCGTCTGTCTGTCTGTCTGTCCGTCTGTCTGTTTCTACGCAAACTAGTCTCTCAGTTTTAAAGCTATCGTCTTGAAACTTTGCACACACCCTTCTTTTCTTTGCACGCAGTATATAAGTCGGAACGGTCCGGATCGGCCGACTATATCCTATAGCTGCCATATAACTGATTGATCGGAAATGGTATAACTTTGGTGTTTTTGAAGTTAGAGAGTTCAAATTTTAGGTGAGAGCTATTTTTGGTAAAATAATACGACATGCCAAATTTCGTAAGGATCGGCCGACTATATCCTATAGCTGCCATATAACTGAACGATCGGAAATGACCCATCTTTGACCCAACTCGTGTTTTTGAAGATAGAAAGCTGGAACTTGGTACAGATTATATATTTGGTCAGTTGATCCGACCTACCAAATTTCATTAGGATCGGCCGACTATATCCTATAGCTGCCATATAACTGAACGATCGGAAATGGTACTTGGTAGAAATATCAACTTTCGTATTTTTGAAGATAGAAGTTTGGGACTTTTTTTAGATTTTGTATTGTAATAAATTGGATTATATTTTCCTATTCCCATAAGGATCGGCCAACTATATCCGATGTTTGCGATATATATCCGGTTTTAACTGCAAGGGTATATAAACTTCGGCTCCGCCCGAAGTTAGCTTTCCTTTCTTGTTTTTATTGTTCTTGCCCTCTCCAGGCTACGTATTTTCTCTATGAGATAGCCTTAGAAAAATGCACTTGGGTTAATGATTTTGTTGTCCTATTAGACTCACAACTCAAATTTTCCAACCATATTTCCACAATGGTTAATAAGGCTAAAGGTGTCCTTTGTTTCATTAAAAGGTGGTCTAAAGAAGTTAACGACAACTACATTACAAAAGCTTATTCATTTCTTTGGTCCGGACGATACAGAAGCACGGTTCATGTGTCTGGAGTCCCTAATATGGAGTACATGAAGCATAGATAGAATCCATAGAAAAAAATTTCTTAACATTTTTATTTAGAGGTCATAACTAGGGTGTAAATCTTCATCTCCCTCTTACAGTAGCAGACTCTTACTAATAAACTTATCAACCTTGACTAATCGTAGGACAATGATGGTTCTAGGTATACCCTTGCAGAATTTTATAAACACAAAGCGTAAACATGTATCTTTTCCACCTCTGCTTGCGTTTGAAAATTCATCTGCGATCTCTGATCGGGCCATCTGCGATCTCTGATCAGCCTTACGCATACAATATTCAATCAGCAAATCTTATTTTCTGTCCGTTTTTCTCCGAGAATAGCTTATTCTCTAATCTACTAAGGTTCAAACCCATTTATTCGCCAGGCCCCGATGGAGTACCAGGCTGAGTGCTAAAATACTGTGTCAGGGCCCTGTACAAACCTCTTCTAAGACTTTTCAACTTATCTTTGGAAACCTCGATTTTTCCCCTTAAGTCGAAGGAATCTTTCATAATTCCCTTACATAAAAAAGGGAAAAATTCCGATGCTGCCAATTACAGCGGCATCTTTAAATTGTCGGCAATTCCGAAGTTATTTGAAAAATTAAATACTCCCCATCTGCAACACCTTTGCTCTTCGATCATCTCTCCTTGTAAGAATGGCTTTATTAAGCGTCGCTCCACCACCACGAACTTATTGGAGTAGACATCCTTTGTCATAGATGGCTTTCGTAAGGGATATCAAACCGATGTGATTTACACAGACTTTAGCAAAGCATTTGATTCAGTGAATCACCCACTCTTGTTGAGTAAACTGAATATGCTGGGTTTTCCTATTGACCTCTTAAGGTGGATCTCCAGCTACTTAGGTGGAAGGACACAAAGAGTCTTATTTAAAAGCACACATTCCCATCTAGTCCGTGCTACATCTGGCGTCCCTCAAGGAAGTCATCTTGGCCCGTTGTTATTTACTCTTTTCGTAAATGTTCTTATGTATGCAGATGATGTAA
Source organism: Drosophila bipectinata (assembly GCF_030179905.1). Classification (NCBI taxonomy): domain Eukaryota; kingdom Metazoa; phylum Arthropoda; class Insecta; order Diptera; family Drosophilidae; genus Drosophila; species Drosophila bipectinata. The sequence continues at coordinate 11,166,056 of NC_091740.1, read as the reverse complement.
AGATTTGTCCTAAGTACAAATCCATCTCTGCCCAATGCAGTCTTCAGTCTGACCTTGATAACTTTCGAAAATGGTGTTCAGCTAACGATTTAATACTTAATGGATCAAGTACAAGCTTATGTCTTTTTATCGTTCTTGCCCTCTGCAGTCTACGTATACTCTTGATGGGATTGCCTTAAAGAAATTAGCTTAGGGGAATGATCTTGGCATCCTATTAGACATTAAACTTAAATTTGCCGACCATATTTTCTTAATGGTTAATAAGGTTAAGGAGTCCATAGTTTTATTAAAAGGTGGTCAAAAGAATTTAATGACCCGCATATAACCAAAACATTATTCATTTATTTGGTCCGTCCGATACTGGAGTACGGTTCATGTGTGTGGAGTCCCCAATATGGAGTACATCAGGACCGCATAGAATCCGTACAAAAGAATTTCTTATCTTTTTCTCTAAGAGGTCCAAATTGGGATGCATATCGTCACCTTCCATCTTATAATAGCAGACTCTTACTTATAAACTTACTTAGCTTAACAAATCGAAGGACAATGCTCGGTGTAGTTTTTCTGCACAACGCAATTAATGGGGATTTAGATAGCCAGCATTTACTAACACGCTTAAATTTGAACATTCCTAATAGAAGGACTGGAAACTTTAGGCCTCTGTTCCTTAGCCATTGTAGTTCGACATATGCACTGCATGACCCTTTAAGGGTCTTATGTTCGAACTACAATGGTCTCTACTCTATAACATCTCTCTCCTGCCTTCAAATTTAATGTATAGAATTTTTAATTTTCTTACTAACTCCTCCTAACTTAATAAATCACAACTAGCTTAATATATACTAATTATTCGTTTCTCGAGCGCCCCTCGGTCGTTTGGGCCTCTAAGCTTTATGATGAATACAGAAATGCTAGCTGATGGTCTAATTGATGTACAAGCCATTTCAAAAATTCTGAAATACCCCGAAAAAAAAAATATAACAATCTTGGTATGTAATAGTTTTCTAACCAGAAGACATAAACAAAACAATGATATTGAAACATGCCGCCTGTGATTTGTGATTATTTTTACTACATTCGTCAGTAAAAAAAACATTTTTTTAATAGTTTTCTAACCAGCAGTTGTAAAAAAAGACACTTATACTGGAACATGCCGTCTATTATTATTTTGGTATGATATATGTGTAGTTTTCTAACTCTTTCGTCAACTAATCACTGAGAAGTAATATGTACCATTTTTAGTTTTTATTTGTAGTTTTCTCACTCTTGCCTCAACCAATCACTGAAAAGTATTTTGTGGTTATTTTTACATTTATCAGAAAAAAAAAAATATTTTGAATTGTTTTTTAAGCAGCAGTTACGAGTAACGGGTATACCATAAAAATACATTTTACTAATTATTTGAAAAAAAAAAAATTATATAGCGATATTAGAAAATAAAATCACACATATACACCGTCCGCCATTTATTGTATTTAAAGGACAACATAAAGTAAACCAAATTTTAATATTAGGTTGTTTGGTAATGATACCGGTTTTCACATTCAAATTTCGCGCTTCGCTTGCGAAGTCAAATATAATTGTATCTGGCTATATGTCGTTTGAAAGTTATTGGTAATCACTTTTAAAATGACATATAGTTTGTTTACATGAGCTTCCACGTTAAAAACTTCAATCAATTGAAATGGAGTTCACAAACGCAGAAATTCAGGCAATTTTGAAATTTTATTTCGCACAGGGAAAAACTGCGGAATCTCGCAGACAGATTATTGCTGTCTTAGGAGATAACAAACTTTCGATTCAAACCGCCGAACAATGGTTTACTGCCAATTTTGATACCGAAACACCCAGAATTCCGGACGACCAGTGACCAGTGATCGAGATCGTCATGTGACTATTAGAACCATCGCAGAGGAGCTGCAACTAAGCACGGAAGCCGTCCATAGGCATTTAAACTCGAAAAATTTAACAAAAAAGCTCGATGTATGGGTGCCTCATGAGTTATCCCAAAAAAACCTTTTCCACCGTGTATCAATCGAATCTTTGTTGCACCGTAATAAACTCGACTCATTTCTGGATCGGTTAGTCACTGGTGATGAAAAATGGACCACATATGACAACAGAAAGCGTAAAAGATCCTGGTTGAAGCACGGTGAGTCGTCTCAAACGGTGGCAAAGCCAGGACTGACGGCTCAGAAGGTGTTGCTGAGTGTATGGTGGGATATCAGAGGAATTATCCATCATGAAGTGTTGCCCTATGGCCAAACCATCAATTCGGACCTCTACTATGAACAACTGGAGCGATTGAAGATTGCAATTGACAAGAAGCGGCCGGCCATGGTGAATCGTAAAGGCGTTGTGTTCCATCATACCAACGCCAGGCCCCATACATCTTTGGTGACGCGCCAGAAGCTCCGGGGGTTTGGATGGGAGGTTCTTTTGCAACCACCGCATAGTCCGGATCTAAAGCCAAGTGACTACCACCTATTTCTGTCCATGGCGAACGAGCTTGTTAGTCAGAAGTTGGCCACAAGAGAGTCCTGTGAAAATTGGCTCTCCGAGTTTTTTGCCAGTAGGGACAAGAACTTCTTTAGGAGACGCGTATACAAGTTACCTTAAAAATGGCAGAAAATCGAAGGTCGAAGGTAACAGTACATATAGCACTTAAATCGGACAATGCTAACTATGTTAAAATCGTCGTCAAAAATCAATAAAGAAACCGGTATGTCATTACATAACAACCTAATATTAAGAACATTTTATAATGAAAATCTTAATCCAAAGACCAAAGTACAAGTAATAAAGGTTACACTTTTTGTAGAACTTTGCAGAATGTTCACGCAGTAAACAATTAATAGAATTGAAAAATACATTTTTAAAGATGAAAGAGATAAAGGGTGTGGTTTCGGAGCATGACCACATAATCTACAAGGAAAAATATCTACGGGCGCATGCATTACTTTCAGCAATAGGAAGTAAAATAGGGACCATTATCCATCTATTGTGAACAACTTTCGCATACAGCCCACCTCCCGTCCAACAGACTGAGGGACGTAAGAAAACGACATTCAGCATAATTGTACGGGGAGGGTTCGATTCGATGTAATCTGTGTTCTTCATATTGAGGGTTTCAAATACACGATCCATACTCAAGTATTGGACGGACCAAAGATACGTTATGTTTTTTTTTAAATACATTTTTTTAATATATTTATTTATATATATTTTTATAAAGTTTTTTTTTTAAATGGGGTTGGTTATTGAATTCTTTGGACCATCTTTAAAAAAAAACCAAGAACACCATTTATTAACCATGTTGTGGTTATATAGTCGCAAATTATAGTTTCAAATCTAATAGGATACCTAGATCATTAACATGGCACCCATAGAGAAATTACAATGGTGAAGATTAAACTGATAAAAAGACATAAGTTTGCATTTCGATCCATTAAGCTTTAAGGGGGGACATCTGAGTAACAGGCCAAAAAAAAACGGTTTTTCTCGAATTTTTTTTGGCCAAATCAAAACAGCTAATCGAAAATTTGTAAATGGGGTTTTATTATATTATATTTAAACTACACAATAAAATTTTTTTTTAATAAATCGAAAACAAAATGGCGGCCCTGCAGCCCTTATTGGTAGGCCCTATTTTTTTAAAGGGGTCCATGGCCGAACACCTAACGTCCTTAATTTTTGATCTAGAACAAAAAATCAAGTTTGGTTAGTTTCTTTATCTCAACGGCTATCGACACACGTAGGATTTTTTCGATATATTAATTTTTTCCAAAATGGCAAGTGATTGAACAAAATTTTCAATTTTCACTAATAAAAAACGTCACAAAATTGTTGATAAAAAAAAAAGTAAGCAAAATAAAAAAAAAAATCCTACGTGTGTCGATAGACATAGGTATTCTGAGTATACTGTCAAAATTCGATAGATCGATAGATTAAGAGTTGTTCGAGTTAGGTGTTCGACCAACTCAAAAAAAGTGGTTTCGAGAAAAACGCGTTTAAAGTTTTAAGTACTGTGGGATATACCTGTGAGGCATCGGCGCAGAATGAAAAATTTCGACACTTAGACACTTTTGCCGGACTCTATCTTTTGATATGTCATTTTTAAGACCCTAAAGAATTTTTTAAGCGAAAAAAAAAAATTTCGATTTTTTCAAAATTCTACTCAGATGTCCCCCCTTAAGTGATCAGTTGGAAAACCCAAAAACTTGTTTACTTAAAAGCAGCAAGTGGTTAACAGAGTCAAATGGTTTATTAAAGTCAGTGTTAATATCATCTGTTTGTAAGCCGAGTGGCTCCGGAATCCATTCGTTACAAATGAAATTTGCTCCAACCAGTTGGTGGTTGGAGGAATGTCGCTTTATGAAAACATATAGAAAATAATCATTGTTTTATGATCGAAAAAAAAACTGAAAATAATCATTATTGTCTTATAAAAAAATAAAAATCATTAATAATCATTATTTTTGATGTTTTCGCTCAAAAATATCACTCAATTCATGATTTCGCGCTATGCGGGTTCCTATGAGGGGAAGATTTTTTAGTTCTTATTGAAATTTGAAGAGCATACCATTTTTTAATTTTGGATTAAAGAAAAAGTCCAAAAACATTTTATTGAACTGGTTAAAGTTATTTAAGCTTTTTATTTTAACTTATTAGGAGCTTTGAGTATCATTTTTTGAAAAAGTCTTGGCCATCTATAATTATAAATTATAATGATTTTCAGATTTTTTTGTATCAAAGAGTAATGAATTTTTCTGATTTTTATTCGTCAATTATTCCTGATGTTGTACCCTGAACCCTGAAGGGATGTACCCTGAATGCTATATGTTTACGTTTATTGTTTAAAAAGTTATAAAACTGCTTTGGATCCTGGGCAAACTAAATCCGGCAGAGACGAATAATACTTTTATAACATTCCGCTTTGTGCATGTTGAAATTAAATCGAACTTAAGTACTTAGTACCTTAAGTAACTAATTGTACAGCCAGTTTCTTTTATGTTTATTTAAAAGTCTAATTTTAATGTTCACTAAACTGAATACATGCCTTATTTATCAAGACGGATTTGGTAAAACGGACTTAAGGCGTACAGGCGATATGTTTGTAAGGCGATATTTATTTTCGCAAGCCAGTAGATCGGTCAAAAATAAGCCAGAAACGAAATTCAAAAATAAAATTATTGTGATCGAGACAGTGAGGGAGGGTTAGAAAATGCAAATCAACATTCAACTGCAAACAATGTATTGGGAAGACTCTTCTTTTTTTGTTGCACCTGCAAGGTACGCCCCACGCCATTGAAACCATCACTCAAATTGTATGAGTATTAGGATCGCACACGGATCGAAAAACGGAGATTTCTAGTCATGTCGACAAATTTAAGGCTCCGCAAAAAATTGTATGTGCACAAGGCACTGAAAATTCAACACAATCACATGTGTTGTAGGGGGTCGTTGTTGCCGCAAAAGACTCCAGGAGTAAGGATTAAATGAGAAGTCGGGGGCGTCTTTGGTAAAATCAAAACAACTCGTTCAGCTTTATTTGGCTGCTTACATGGTACTAAACTTAACTTAGAAAGCATAAACGCTAAACGTAAATATAAACCAAAGCGAACGATCGACGACGGTTCCAGCAGTGAAACCCGCTGGAACAAGCGGGTTTCATTGCTGGAACCGTCCGTTAATTCAAGCGGGTTTCATTGCTGGAACCGTTTCATAAATTTTTATTCTTTTAATATGTTTTCCTACATTTATAATCCAATAAAAATAATATACAAAATTGTAAAATAACCTTAACATCGTCTCAGTTCGTAGTGGAACCCGCTGTAAAAATGTCTATAAGTGCGGGTTCTACGGCATTTTGGCAGGCCGCAAAATAATGAATAATGAAAGCATTTGAGAGCGGGTTCCATGACAAACGGCTAGCAGATGAGAGACGGAAAGAGAGAATTCTATTTTTAGATCGTAACATCTTTGGAACGATGAAAGTTTGAAACGTTGTAATCGAACCAATGTAAGAGTAAAGAGATCAGAAATATCTTTTACTATCCTTACTCGTCAGCTCTGTTTTTGTTATGGATTCTAGCGCCAAATTTAAGTATCATAAAATCAACTTCGAGTGTAGCCTATATGAATATGGGCTATTAATATATTATTCATGGGGTCCTGGGTTCGATTTCATTAGCGGGCGGTTGTTTTGATTTTGATAAAGTTTTAGTTTTATGATTATTTTTATATTTACTTTTATTTTGTTATTAATTTTTTTTTTTTACTTTTAATTTTTACGTTATTATTATTATTTTTAATTGCATTCTATTACAATTGTTGTAAAAATAAGTGACGGACGTGTCGGATGACAAAATGCCGGAAGGACTCCCTTGAAATTTTATTAGCGGAATAATGAAGAATAAGACAATTAACCAATTAACCAATGCCAACTGTTTCAGTAAAAGTAGAAGCAATTTTAGGTCAGCAGCAGAAACATCTCATATACGTGTGTGACTTCCAGCATAGGCAGGGGCAATTACAATAACAATTTTTCGTGTTTTCCCAATTCTCCTCAATCGTGCTAATCCGAATGCATTTGGTTGTTGGAGTGCCGAAAACTTTTCATTGCAGGAAATTCATTCTTATTTTTGTTTCTGCCAAAATGGTCGACCTAAAGCGATACATTTCTTCTTCGTAGAAAATTTTTTTTTAAGTAAGAAGCTCTGCATTATTTGTCTTAGTATAATAATAATCTGTTGTAAAATGGAGGGTCTTTTTTTAATTGCTATGTATTTTTAATTGGTAATTTTAATTGCCATGTATTGTAAAATGTATTTTTTATTATATTGATTTTTTTTAAGCCAATTGTGAATGTTACTATAATTTTATTTTTTAGTGCATCCACTTGGATGGGAAAACAAAATTCTCGCACTAATGTATTGGTGAATTTATGAATTGGTATTGGACTTTGCTCTGCTGTATGCTGAGCTTGGAACTCCTGCTTTAAAACTTTTTCTTCACTGTACTCGGCTGACAAGTCATCAAGCTTAAAATAGAATCCATGAAAAGATGTGTTCTAACTTAAAAAACAACAAATCAATGACATTTCCGATAAGATTCAGGGTGCACCTTCTCGAGCTTCGGTATATAATAATAATATATATATAAATATAATATAGTTAATAATTTTTGAAAAAAAAAAATAATGAAAAGTCTTTTATGGTTATTTAGATTGATACTTTACAACTTATTTGAACGTCCTTTTTCAAGCATTTCCCAGCATTTTGAAAGAGTCTAGAAAACTTCTGGTTTCAAAAAGATTGAAGCCCATGTCACACAGCAAACGGATCAATGAAGTTTTTCCAGCTAAAGCTTCCTGGATGCGTTGCTTCAAAATAAGGCCGCGTTCGGCGGATTTGACTTCCCCAGACTTCTTTCTGTGGGGTTTTCTGAAAGCCATGTTTACACGAGCTAGCACAAGACCATCACAGAGCTCAAAAAGAGTAATCGCACCGAAATGTCATGAAGAAAGAAACTCATGAAAGTCAGTAAAATTCTCGAAAAAGAAAACTTTTTGTCATCAATATGAAATCAATTTTTGTCATATTGTATTCAAACAAGAAAGTAAAACTAACTTCGGGTGGAACCGAAGTTGATACACCCTTGGAGTTAAAAGCGGATACATATCGCAACATCGGATAAAGGTTGCCGGTCCTTATGAGAATATCATCATAAAACCAATTAATTACAATAAAATATATTAAAAAAACAAGAAAGAAAAGCTAACTTCGGGCGGAACCGAAGTTGATATACCCTTGCAGCTAAAACCGGATATTTATTGCAAACATCGGATATAGTTGGCCGATCTTTATGATTACGTCATAATAAAACCCATTAATTACAATAAAAAATCTAAAAAAAAAAAAAGTCCCAAGCTTCTATCTTCAAAAATACGAAAGTTGATATTTCTACCAAGTACCATTACCGATCGTTCAGATATATATATAGGATATAGTCAGCCGATCCTAATGAAATATGGTAGGTTGGATCAACTGACCAAAAATAGAATCTGTACTAAGTTTCAGCTTTCTAACTTCAAAAACACTAAAGTTGGGTCATTTCCGATCGTTCAGTTATATGGCAGCTATAGGATATAGTCGGCCGATCCTTATGAAATTTGGCATGTCGTAATGTGTTGCCAAATATAGCTCCCGTGTCAAATTTGAATTAACTCTAAAAACATCAAAACTCTCTAACTCTAAAAACACCAAAGTTATACCATTTCCGATCAATCAGTTATATGGCAGCTATAGGATATAGTCGGCCGATCCCGGTCGTTCCGACTTATATACTGCGTGAAAAGGAAAGAAGGGTGTGTGCAAAGTTTCAAGTCGATAGCTTTAAAACTGAGAGACTAGTTCGCGTAGAAACAGACAGACAGACGGACAGACGGACATGCTCATATCAACTCAGGAGGTGATCCTGATCAAGAATATATATACTTTATTGGGTCGGAGATGTCTCCCTCACTGCGTTGCACACTTTTGGACAAAATTATAATACCCTCTGCAAGAGTATAAAAATGACTCAAATGAGTTGTATCTAATTCTGTGCACGCGTGCATTGGGTCGGAAATTCTGCCACAGAGCTGCAAGCACACTAAAAGTGTTAGCACTGTGAGCACTTAATTACTGTTGCTAGAGAAGCTTTCTTTAATATAAAATTCACTATTTTACTGCCCATTCAAACTTTTGAATTAACGAAAAATGATGTGAAAAACTTTGTTTTTTTTGCTTAGTGAATGCTCTGCTCTCTTTGCTTTTTTCTGCCTACGCACTCAAAATTTAAACATGTCTGCGTTTTGCCCGCCACTGATCTAATTAAACATAACATATTTTCCATGAATTGTTTTTTTCCAAAGTTTTTAGATATTTTCATACCGAAGCTCGAGATGGATTCCGTCAGTTCACATATATAGATAATCCATGCAGAAAAAACAAGGGTGTGTGCAAAAGTCGATAGCCTGGTTGGTAGATCAAAATACCCTACCTAAATCAGATTTTATAAATTACTTTTTTTTGTGACTATAATTAATTTGTATAATATACATAAACCATAATATAATACAAATAAATATACAAGCAGTGATTCCCACAGCTTGTTGACGTTGTTACAAAATTTGTGAAATATAAACATACGTACCATTGTCGTTCTGATCTTCATTAGATTCAAAGTTTAAGCACTCTTTAGAACCTAATGTAGCAACATCTTTATGAAGGATTGTAGAAAAAAAATCCAAATCGTAATTGCACTTCTTCAATATATCAGCACGGCCAATTTTTTTTAAAATTTCAGTTAATTTGTTCAAATTGAAACAATCTGCTTGTTGTAACCATTCCTTGAGTATGGCCATAATGATCAGGGTATTGCCGTCACTACAACAATCAGCTTTGACCATGTCGATATCGGTTTCGGGTACACCCAACTCATTTGCTAGCTGCGGCCAGTCACTACCTAAATTTGTACAAAAGTTAAACAATTTTATATCAGCGGCCTTGAGCACGTTTTCATTTTCAAAATGATTCGACAATTTTTTAAATCCTGAATTATCATATTTTGTGACAAAGGTTTTTGTATTAACGGTATGCGGTGCGCTTTTGCTTAATTCCGTACAGTTTTTAACTCCTCTTTTTACTTTTAAACCACTGTCTATGCTCAAAAATGTATCTTTTTGCATTATGCTTTCCATACTTTCCATATCAATTGAGATATTTAAGACACAAAGAGGATTGAGTGGCGATTCTCCAAGAGGTACCTTTGGTTCGCCCATGAAACTTATGCGACCATGTGGCTGCTCTGAATCTTTTATGTGTACAACAAACGAAAGTCGATTTTCACAAAATGCTTGAAATCTCATATTTAGTTGTTCGTCTGACTTCAATACGGGAACTAGGTTGCCAGAAAATTCCAAATAAATGGTTTGATCCTGCAGTATTTCGATATCTCTGCTCTTTGCCATTTCGCGAAAATATTCTTGTTGTTCTAATGTTTTGTCTTCTTTATCATCTGTCATGCAAAAAATAGAAATCTTGGCTTCCGTATCTGAAATTCGTTTACCAAATACTAAAAATTTTACAAAAAAAGGTACTCTTGCCAAATGAGTATATAGATCGGTGGCCATTCGTCCCGCGTCCACAATATTCCGACAATCCATTAACCAAAAACGGGCGGACACAGTAGTTGTAAAAGTAATACTATCTTGAGAAATTGAAAGGGGTGTTGATCCAGTAACATCTTCCCATGCCGCACGTGTTTGACCGCCGGTGATAGAGCATAAAAGCCTAAGAGTAGATGGATTGGCTTTCCCATTGCCATAATATTCATTAACCATACCCTTCATAGAAGCTTTAGGGGCAGGGATGCTTAGTGTTATTGCCTTATGAAACTTTCGTCTTCGGGGCTCTACGGTGACAACCGGTGATACAGCAACTCCTTGGCCAAGCAGCTTAGAGCATCCAACCAGATCTACTGACTGTGCCTGAAGACCGACTCGAATTTTTTTAGTCAAGGCATGCGGTGGAAATAAAGCTTGAACTTGCGGTATTGCTCTAGAAGAAATATTTCCACCATCGGGTCCAATAGCGTGGACGTCTTGACGGATACGAGAAACAACGGCAAAAAAATGTGGAACATTTTGTGTAACTATGCGGACAATGCGATTTGAAGTAAATTCATTTATTTGAGTAATGGGCTTATTCGTTCCATTATTAGAAGTATTAATATCTTCGCCGCTCTCAAATAAGTTATGCTCCCTCCAACACTCTCCATTGTCTGAACGAAGAATAATAATTTCACGCTCATTGTCCCTTAAATTACCAAAATGAGGAACTTCTAATGTTATTGGACTAAAAAAAAAAATATAATTTTATTAAACTTTATATTTAAACCATTATTATATCAATCGCTTAGGTACCTTAAAAAAACTCTTTCGACGGGTGATAATTCCAAAATTCGACTAACCAATGCCTCACCCTCCATTAAAGGCGGGGGATTTACAACTCTTTGAGGTTTCACGTAACGACATGTTATTCGCGTCGGTTCAGCACAAGCCTTCGGAGGTACTATTACCCGCACACCGCTATGACGATAACCGCGCATTGATCCACCACGTGCATCTACCAAAAATGACACCAGAAATCTGAAAAAAAACGAAAATATTTTTTTTCCCAACGTATGTCTATTTATTAGTACTTTCATTTTAAGCCATACCCTAAATGTATCGGAGGCCGTAAAATTAAACCATTATCTATTTTTAGTCCCATGAGCGATGTATGTATTGGCTGGGAGTCCTTATCTTGGGTTTCTTTAAATATATATAAACAGAATGTATTTGGATCAATATATTGCATGAAGTTACATATATAAGGTTGTCAAAAAAGTCTTGCGGTATTGTTATTGAATTTCGAATTGTTCATAAGATTGGTTTTAATATTGCGATTTTAGTAAAATATGCGCCGTTCTGTTCGATGACGAGGTCTCAACGAGATGCCAACTTCATAATGCTCCTATTATAGAAGTTCGCTTCCCTATTGGCAAAAAAAACTCGGAGAGCCAATTTCTTGTGGACTCTCAATAACCGACTACCAAGCTAGTTTGCCACGGACTTATTAATCTAATTGTTGTCTTTTTTTAATTAATCAAATTTTGTTTTAAGTGCTTTTGAGTTCTAGGTTTTTGACGCTTTTGCATTATTTTTTTCTTTTTGTATACGAGGGTAGGCTGATAAAAAGTCGGCCTTACAAAGAAAACATTTTTTAAAAACTCGTAAATATTTTATTCGATTAGTGATTTCTATTAGTTGATTACTGTGAAAGTTTCATGCGGTTTTATCAACACTGGTAATTTTGGCGAGACTTTCAGCGCATTAGCTTACGGCTCTACGCCGTATCTACAAGTCAAGGGGAACTGCTCCAAACAACACTTGCAATGTTTCCGTAGAGACAGTGCGACATACGAGCTTATTCTCCAACAATATAACACGCTACACACTGCAAACTTTTACTCTGAGGGCAACAGTCGAGGTCATCTCAATCCATATATGTGTTCACAAAACTCGGAGCAATTTCCCAACCGCACCGACCAACCGGGTTTTCAGACTAGCAAGGTGTGGTGTGAAGCATAACCGTTCCCCAACGGTCACGCCCAGGTACTTCAACTGTTTCACATACCTTATGCTAAAGCCGTCGATCCTGACAGTCGGAGGCCTAATGCCCCCGGGACCTCGACTGCCTTTCAGCAACATTGTCACAGTCTTGTCCAGTGCCTGACCAACACCCACACTGCTGCCCCACTGGTCAACAATGCGCAAGCACTCTGTGGCGCTTGCCTCAATCCTCGAACGCGACCTCTATCAAGATGAGCAAGTCGTCCGCATACGCACAACCCTTGCATACCTGCCCGAGCTGCCGCAGTAGGGGATCCATCATATAAATGTACCATAAATGGAGCCCTGTGGACAACCACGAGCCACATCGATACTTACAATATCATTCACCCCCATCACACATGCACTACGTCCCGAGAAATAACTCTTCCAAAGAGCTACGTCCCGACACCCACACTCATTCAACCTCTCAATCACCATAGCCCAACTCAGGTAATCAAAAACCCCTTAAAGTCCACAAACACGCCGAGAACGTAATTGCAGTTGCTGGATCTCACAGAGTTGTTATACCTTTGCAGAGGGTATTATAATTTTGGTCAAAAGTGTGCAACGCAGTGAAGGAGACATCTCCGACCCTATAAAGTATATATATTCTTGATCAGGATCACCTCATGAGTCGATATGAGCATGACCGTCTGTCTGTCTGCTTCTACGCGAACCCGTATCTCAGTTTTAAAGCTATCGTCTTGAAACTTTGCACACACCCTTCTTTCCCTTGCACGCAGTATATTAGTCGGAACGGCTCGGATCGGTCGACTATATCTTATAGCTGCCATAAGACTGAACGATCGAAAACGACCCAACTTTCGACCCAACTTTTTGAAGATAAAAAGCTGAAACTTGGTACAGATTCTATTTTTGGTCAGTTGATCCACCCTATCAAATTTCATTAGGATCGGCCGACTATATCCTATAGCTGCCACATAACTGAACGATCGGAAATGGTATTTGGTGGAAATATCAACTATATCAATATCAAATATCAACATTTTTATAGATGTTTCATTGTAATTAATTTGTTTTATCATGATGTAATCATAAGGATCTGCTAACTATATGCGATGCCCGAAGTTAGCTTTGCTTTCTTGTTTTAAAATAAAATACTCAATTTTAGTGCCCATTCCAACATTTGAATTGACGAAAAATGAAATAAAAAAATACGTTTTTTTCGCTCAGTGAATTCTCTGCTCTCATTGTTTTTCTCTGCTACGCACACACTCAAATTTTAAACATGTGTTAGTTTTGCCCACCACTGCACTAGAGAAACAGTGATGACACTCCTACATCGGGTTCAAGGGAATATTGAATTCATGTGAACGTATGTAACATGGAATCATCTCCGACCCCACAAAGTATACAAATTCTTAATCAGCAACAACAGACGAGTCGATATAGCCATGTCCGTCTGTTCATCTGTCCGTATAAACGCGTGGATCTCAGAGACTATAAGAAATAGAACTTTGACACTTTGGAAAATATAAGCGTGACCTTTTTAACTCTCACTTTAAATTCTAAAAGTAAAGAACTTTAAGAAAGAATTCTTAAAGAACTCTTTTTAAATTGTGTATTCTAATAATTTTGTATACCCTTGCAGAGGGTATTATTATTTTTGTGCAACGCATTGAAGGAAAAATCTCCGACCAGATAAAGTATGTATATTCTTGATCAGGATCATCTCCTGAGTTGATATAAGCATGTCCGTCTGTCTGTTTCTACGCAAACTACACTCTTAGTTTTAAAGCTATCGACTTGAAACTTTACACACACCCTCTACGAACGGCCGGGATCGAAAAACTATATCCTATAGCTTCCATATAACTTAACAATCGAAAATGACCCAAGTTGTTCGTGTTTTTGAAGACAGAAAAATGTAGCTTTTTACAGTTGACTCGTAGTATTTTTGACAGTTGATGAGACCTACCAAATTTCATAACGATCGGTCGACTATATCTTATCGCTGCTTTATAACTGAACGATCGGAAATGATATTTGGTAAAAATACCAACTTTTGGCATTTGAAGATTTTAGATAAGATTTTGTTTTGTAATGAATTGATTTTATTATGATATTGCCTTAGGTTCGGTAAACCATATCCGATGTTTTGCGATATATATCCGGCTTTAACTGCAAGGGTATATGAACTTCGGCTCCGCCCGAAGTTAGCTTCCGTTCGTTGCTTATAATAGTTTCATTTATACGAAATCAGTCTTCGATAAGCTCTTGTCGTGTGAGGTTGTCTTTAACGAGCTCGGAAATCGTTTACTATCTACCATACGCATAGAAATTCGCCGCGAACTTCTTATCAGCCATTAAAGTTACCTCATTCATTATTAAGCGCCGCAAACTGTTGACTGGCGATGCCTTAGCATCTGCCGAAACCAAAATGACAAAACAAAGAAAAAAAAATATCCAAGGGGAAAACCCCAATCCAAATCAACATACGAATTATTATCGCCCTCTTCAAACCATAGAAGACGATAACATTGATGCTATTGAAACTGATACAATAGATCAAGTGAATATCAAACCACCTCCCATTACCGTAATTAAACAAAACCCAAATCAAGTTCATGACATCATGTCCAAGCTAAAAATTGAAAAATATTACATAAAAAATATCTCTATTGGTTATAAAATATTCCTGGAAACAATGGATCACTTCGAGCTGGCCACAGCAAAGCTTAAGGAACTTAATTGGAAGTTCTATACATACGACACTAAAACAACTAAACCATATAAAGCTGTTCTATCTGGAATGGATAGACTCCCAGCAAAAACCGTTATGTCCATGCTTATTGAACTAGGCTTGAAATGCACAAACGTACAAATTGTTGAAAAAAAGACCAAATATGACTATGATCTGCTACTGTACATTGTTTATTTTATAAAAAAAAAGCATCACAGTAAAAGAACTACGAAACAATTACATGTACATCAATCACATGAAAGTACGATGGGACTATGAAGTCAAAATTGACAACAAAATAACACAATGTTACAACTGTCAATTATTTGGCCACGGTTTAAATAATTGTTCAGTTAATACTTCTTGTGCCCACTGTGCCGGACCTCACCCTACGGTTTCTTGTGAGAACCCAAGTAAAAATAAATGTGCCAACTGTAAGGGCAATCATCCATCCACTGATAAGACCTGCCCATGCCGTTTGTCTTATCTCAATTTGATCTCCAAGCGTTCGGCGAAGCGCATAAGAAAAACCAATATTGAACCAGAAAATCCAATACGGAGTAATCGCGATTCTCTCTTAAATCCAGAACAGCGCTCTTCAACAAATAATAATATAGGATTCTCTCAACACACCTTCGGCAGTTATAGAGATGCGCTCAAAGGCAAGGCAACTTTACCAAATGCAACTGAAACTGGCCTCTTTACGCCAGAAGAAGTAAACTCTTTATTAATAGACTTAATAAATAATCTCAGCACATGCTCCAATAAAGGAGAACAATTCCAAGTTATATCAAATTTAGCCATTAAATTCAAATGTGTATTCAAACAAGTAACTCTCCTGATACTTTAAATATTATGGCGTGGAACGCCCGCTCTATAAAGCATAAGCGTGTAGAATTTATTAAGTTTTTACAAGATAATAATATTCATGTAGCTACAATAAGTGAAACATGGCTTACTCAAACCGACAGATTTAACATACCAAACTATACTGTGTATAGACGAGACAGAAAAGAAAATAGAGGTGGGGGTTGCCATGGTCGTTAGCAATAAAATAGAACACGAGCAAATTACCAATTTAAAAACGCACCTAATTGAAAATGTGGGAATTAAAATCAAAACAGCCCCTAACAATAACAATCTAAAACTTTATGCCATATACTTTCCTGGTTTCACAGCAAAATGTCTGACTGCTTCATGTAATGTAGCTGGAGACCGAAATCACTTAAAGACACAATATAGATCAGACTTACTAAAAATTTCCAAATTGCAGGGGAATTTTATCGCTTGTGGTGATTATAACTCATGTCATAGAACATGGAACTGCGACAGAGCAAATTGCTGGGGTAACATTTTAAATGAAATATCAGATTTAGGCAAATTTAACGTGCTTTTCCCTTCCATTCAACTTATATTCCTAGATGTCATAAGGCTAAGGCATCCACAATAGATCTTTGCATTACCAAAACTCCAAATCAAGTTTCAAATCCAACAGTCTTACAGAACCTATCCTCTGATCATTTGCCTATAATCTTAAAATATTCAATAAATTTCTTACAAAATGAGAAACACCAACCGATAATTAGTAAAGCAAACTGGACTAAGTTTAAGGAATTTATCAATGACAGATTGCTAGATATAGGAATAAGTAAATATAAATCTTGTTGTTCGATCTCAGACATTGACTTCCTGGTCAACTCGTTCACAAATATTGTCAACGATGGTTTTCGTGAAGCAGTTCCCCATAAAAGACAAACATTTACAAATTACAAGATACCTCATCATATACGCGAGTTATTTAAAATTAGAAACACAATTCAAAGACAATGGATTAGGTCAAGACAGCCGATACTTAAAGCTAGATGTGATCATCTTAACTATGTTATTCAACAAAAGTTATTTGCTCATAATAACACAGAGTGGAACAGTAAACTGCAACAGATAGGAAAATGTAGTAAGCCCTTTTGGAAGATAACAAAAGCTTTAAAAAAGAGAAAACAATTTATACCCTGTCTCTGCCTTGGCGACTCAAGCTATGAGACTGGAACTGAAAAAGCAAACGTACTCGCAGACATTTTTGAACAGAAACATAAATTAACAACTTCCTTCTCAAATCCAGAAACTGTTAACCTAGTTCAATATTCCATTCAGTCAATTGCAAATTATGATATTAATACCTCTCAAGTATTAAAAACTACAAACTCTGAAATTTCCAGCATAATCAAAGCACTAGTAACACGTAAATCACCTGGAGATGATGGTATTTCAAATATCTGCTTAAAAAACCTCCCTGTTTATGCCATTAGCTTTCTAGTACAAATCTTTAATCATTGTTTTTCCGTTGGATATTTTCCAAATGCATGGAAAACAGCCAAAATAATACCGATTGTTAAACCAGGCAAACTAGCCAGCAGACCTGATAGTTACAGACCGATTAGCTTATTATGTAGCATATCCAAAATATTTGAAAAAATAACCAAAGCTCGAATAGTTAGTTATTTAGATACACACGAAATACTGCCTTCCATACAATACGGATTCAGGACCAAACTAAACTGCACAGTTCCTTCCGTAAAACTCACAAATTACATAAAAGAAAATATGCAAAATAAAAAATCTGTTGGACTGGTTACCTTAGATATTGAAGCGGCTTTTGACACAGTTTGGCACGATGGCTTGGTGCACAAGTTAAAGAATATGGAATTGCCCCCATACCTTATAAAAATTGTACATAGTTTTATAACACAAAGAAGTTTTTATATATGGGCAATTCCATAGACACGCACGCGACAATCGTACGCGTTTAAAGTGCAATAAAAAAGAAGTATTGGTTTTTTTCACCCAATGTTTTCAGTGTTTAAGAACCTTAATACTGAACTATTTTTGGTAAAAAATTTGAGGGCTGGCGATGAAAGGTTCCTGAGATATGAGCAAACATTGTGTGGAACGCACGCGACAAAAAACGGAAGTGGCTTTTTTTTAAGTCCACTCAAGCTCAGAATTCAGCGAATTGGCTTGATATTTTTTTATGCGGTCTTTTACAAAATTAGGGGACATATGTACCTTTCTTTCGATAAATGAGTCATTAAAAAAGATTAGGTAGTTTATTTTTAAGAAATTAAAGTTTGGAACGTTACGCGACAGAACGCACGCGACAAAAATTTCCCTAGTACTATATCACATTAAAAACAAGTCCTATGAAAAGAAATCAGTTTTATTATATTTAAAAAAAAAAAAGAATTAAGTATTTTTAATAGTTTCTGATTAAATCTCACAAAAATGTTAATATCAGGCGACTTTAAAAAGCAGTCTGTGCTGCTTTTGTTAATATTTTCGATCACATGTTAAGTGATGCAATTTATGAAGTCCATAAATACTTGGGACTTTCCTCCATGTTTTATTTAAGAGTGGTATATACTCGTCAACATCCTTTGTTGAAATATATAGTAGTTCAACACTATTTATATGCTGTTTTGCGCATTCATAAAATGCATAAGCGTCTTTTTGTACTAAATGTTCGGCTTTTACAACTTGCCAAACTTTCATTTTTAAAACAGCACCTACCTGAAACAGCACCTGGAGTAATCTATAAATTTTATGAATAATTTTATATACACAGCTCATCAATGTAGAAAAAAATTATAATTTTTTACTTACATTGGGAACGCACGCGACACACTTAATGTATTAAAAACCTTAACAAGTTCTCACCGTAAAAATATGGAAAAATATTTTTTAGTTTTTAGGCTATAAACTCTGTTTAGAAATAAATTTTCAACCACTTTCAATTATCGACACCGATGTAATGATAATAAATGCTCCAAATACGGAACGCACGCGACATTGAAATTAGCGAAATATAAATTAAAACGTAAGCTAAGATTATGCATTCCTTATCTTCCCGTGTATTTTTTTTTCTTCTCTTTTTCTCTGAGATAGATAAAAACGCATTGGCATAAGCATAGTTGATCTCTATTTAGAATAATGAATTAAAAAGGAAAGCCATCAAAAATGTTGCGAAATGAAAAAATGTACATGTTGAACTTTAGGCCCACGTATTTTGCCATTAGAATATATTTGAGTCTGAAACTGTTTAATATATAAAAATTTAACTATTTCTTAGTTTAAAAAAGTTTATACAATATGGATTTATTATCATTTAATTTTTCGTTCACGGTTGACCTTTCTGTGGAATTGCCCATATCCTTAAATGGAGAAAAGTCCACTCAACGCTCTATACTAGCTGGGGTACCTCAGGGATCGGTGTTAGGACCAGTGTTGTTTATTATATACACGCACGACATTCCCCATTTGACAAATTGTAAGTTATCATTATTTGCTGATGATGCAGCTATTTACACTTCCGGCGTATTATACAATGATATTAAATACATCATTCAAAATTATCTCTACAAACTAGAAGAATATTACCACAAATGGAAGATAAAAATTAATCCTAAAAAGACACAAGCCATTTTTTCACGAAACGAAGAAAATCTTGTTATTTACCAAATGATTGTCTAGAACTATGCAACACACCAATTGAGTGGGTTAACAATATTCGCTATTTAGGAATACATTTTGATAAAAAACTCACTTTTAGTACACATGTTGGGGTCACAATAGATAAAATAAACCAAACAATACGAATATTATACCCTATAATCAATAGAAAATCTAAATTATCAATTGAAAACAAGTTAATCATTTTTAAGGTAATATTCAGGCCAGCCTTGATGTATGGACACTCCATTTGGGGAAAATGTGCACAAACACATATTAAGAAAATACAAACGTGCCAAAATAAACTTCTAAAACTATTACTTAATCTACCATATTACACAAGCACTAAATACGTGCATGAAATGTCTGGAGTCCAAACGGTACAACAATATATTTCACAATAAACTCTCTTAGTCAGTAAAAGTAGTATAATTAGTAAATAAGTGTCAGATCAAGGTTTTTAATCCAATTTTTCCTTGAAATAATTTTATGTTATAAATAACCAAACGAATAAAATACTATAATATATTTCAGTTGAAAAGCATATGCTATAACTCTGTAAAAATAAAATTTGTAACATTAGCTTTAATGAAATTTATAAATTTTTAGGAAATAAAGCACACAGAATAAATAAATAAATAAATTAATTTATACGAAATAATATATTTACCTCTTTCTGATGACTGCTGAGTTGGCTCACTTTCATGAATTGTAGTATCAAAGCTTTGATGATCCTGGCTGTATATAGCTTTTATATGATCATTTGCCATGTAGTTGTAATTATTATCGTCCAAAAGGTCGTCTCCAGCTTCGTCTTCGGAATCGGAAAGTAAAGTTTCGTTCATGACCTCTGGTTGCATCACCTTGTATTTTGCTTCTACTACGCCAGCAGTTGTATTAAGCGAAGATGTGTGTGTTATTACCTTAAGTGTTTCCACTGCAGTTACAAACCCAAAATGATTTGCAATATTTAAAGCGCTTTTACCATCCTAAAGAACAATTGAAATAAAATGTGATAAGAAATTATTATAAGTAACTCATATGTAATTGATAAATTAGTAGTAATAATAAGTGTGCATCATAATGAAAAAGCTATTTCCGATCCGGACACGATTTTTTAATAATAATAATAATTAATTTTCAATAATTTTTCGTTTTACTAAATTCATAATCCAATCAAGGAAATTACAAAATTTTAAAATCACCTTAACATTGCCGTCTCTATAAGTGCGGGTTCTACGGCATATTGCCAGGCCGCGTCGTGGAACCCGCTGTAAATATGAAAATATTTGAGAGCGGGTTCCACAATAGAGGTGGAGAAACATCGATGCCAACATCGATGTCATCGATGTTTTCGAAACATCGGTAACATCGATGTTTTACCGGGCAACATCGATGTTTTTCCATCTCTAAAGCACTTCGAAGAAGATTGACGAATAACTTGTAAGTATATCAGAGGTCGGCACGGCCCTATCTCGGGGGCATAGGAAATTTCTCTGCCCGAGCTCTGCCACACACACACAGTATACATGTGTGAAACGTCATGCACACAGCCTACTTTCTGCTATTCGTTACTAACACTAATGCGGTAAAATCATATCAATGTATTGGGGTGCCGATCCCTGAAGTATATCATTTTATTACATTATTTCATTATAAATTACTAACAGAATATTTTAAATTTAGTGATATTTGTTGGTGGTGTTGGCGTGAGTGCGGAGGCGATTAGACATGGACAGATTTTTGAAAAGTAAGTATTAAAAAGCCAAGATTTTATCACGAATTTATGCACGTGCACATGTATACATACATACATACGTTCACATACACATTCGTGCACTCATTTTTACTTTTGCATTGAACTGTGGTTGTACTTTTGCATTAATATGGCATATTTTTATAGGAACAACAAACAAGCAGCCACGATCGGATGAGGAGCCAAAGAGGAGGAAGCGTGATGTTTCTATGGCTTGGGATCATTTGGATCAGGAAGGACAACTCATAAGTGACCGACGGACTCGGCTATCATCGACCGTTGTCGACAAACTTTTATTCCTTAACAAAAACAACAAGAAAGCAAAGCTAACTTCGGGCGGAGCCGAAGTTGATATACCCTTGCAGCTAAAACCGGATATATATCGCAAACATCGGATATAGTTGGCCGATCCTTATGGGAATATGAATATATAATCCAATTTATTACAATACAAAATCTAAAACAAGTCCCAAACTTCTATTTTTAACAATACCAAAGTTGGTATTTCTACCAAAAACCATTTCCGATCGTACAGTTATATGTCAGCTATAAGATAAGATATAGTCAACCGATCGTTATGAAATTTGGTAGATCGGATAAACTGACCAAAAATAGAATGTGTACCAAGTGCCAGCTTTCTATCATCAAAAACACGAAAGTTGGGTCATTTCCGATCGTTCAGTTATATGGCAGCTATAGGATATAGTCGACCGATCCTTATAAAATTTGGCATGTCGTATTAGGTTGCCAAAAAAAGCTCTCACCTAAAACTTGAACTCTCTAACTTTAAAAACACCAAAGTTATACCATTTCCGATCAATCAGTTATATGGCAGCTATAGGATATAGTCGGCCGATCCGGACCGTTCCGACTTATATACTGCGTGCAAAGAAAAGAAGGGTGTGTGCAAAGTTTCAAGACGATAGCTTTAAAACTGAGAGACTAGTTTGCGTAGAAACAGACAGACGGACAGACAGACAGACAGACGGACAGACGGACATGCTCATATCAACTCAGGAGGTGATCCTGATCAAGAATATATATACTTTATAGGGTCGGAGATGTCTCCTTCACTGCGTTGCACACTTTTGACCAAAATTATAATACCCTCTGCAAGGGTATAAAAATATAAATAATATGTAAATATGTATATATGTATGTATATAATAGTAAAGTAAGAATACTATAGAAGAAAACGTAGTATAAGGTTAGAATAAGGAAAGTGGGACGTATATAACAATTTGTTTTTATCTTTCTAAGTTTTGTTTTTATTTTATATTTTTATAATAAAAAGGATAATTTTGTTTATGTTGGAAATTATACACTTTTTAAACTTTAATACAACTTCAAATGAACCAAAAGCACTTAAATTTGTTTTTTATTTAAAACATCGATGTTTCATCGATGTTTTGCGCCAAAAACATCGAAAACATCGATGTCCGCGAACATCGATGTTTCTCCACCTCTATTCCACAACCAACGCTTGGCAGATAAGAAAGGGAAAGATAGAATTCTATTGATAGAACGTAACATTTTTGGAACGATGAAAGTTTGAACGTTCGCATTAACCCAATGTGAGACTATAGAAAATGAGAGATCGACCCCCACTGTTTTAAAGTTATCGAGTTGGGATTCTGTTTTTTGCAAAATAATACGACATACCAAATTACTTTTGTGTTTTTCAAGATAGAAGGTTAGAAGTTCATACAGATCCTATTCTTGCCAATTGATCTAGCCTACCCAGTTTCATCAGAATCGGTCGACTATAATCTATAGCTGCTATATAACTGAACAATCGGAAATGGTATTTGGTAAAAATACAAACTTTGGTTTTTTTTGAGAGAGAAACTTGGGACGTTTTTTTTAAATGTTGTATTAAAATAAATTTGATTTATTATGAAATTCTAATAAGTATCGTCCAAATTTTTGCGTTATTTTCGATTCATAACAGATTTTAGCTGCAAGGGTATATCAACTTCGGCTCCTCGAGAAGATAGCTTTCCTTGTAAGCAAAGAAGAAGCAATCACTAATTATGTTCATTGTCTATTATACATGTACATGGTAATGAGATATTGTTAAATCCTTGCAGAGTGTATTATAATTTTTTCCAAAAGTGTGCAACTCCTCTCCGACCCTATAAAGTATATATATTCTTGATCAATATCGCCTCCTGAGTTGATATGAGCATGTCCGTCTGTTTCTACGCGAACTAGTCTTTCAGTTTGAAAGCTATCGACTTGAAACTAATGATTCTACTTTTGGTCAGTTAACCCGACCTACTAAATTTTATAACGATCGGCCGACTATATCTTATAGCTGCCATATAACTGAACGATCGGAAATGGTTTTTGGTAGAAATACCAACTATTGAAGTATTTTTTTAAAATAGAAGCTTGAGACTTTATTTTAGATATTTTATTGTAATTAATTGGTTTTATTATGGTATTCTCATAAGGATCGAACAACTATATCGAACAACCGATGTTTGCGATATATTTCCGATTTTAGCTGCAAGGGTATATCAACTTCGTCTCCGCCCGAAGTTAGCTTTCCTTTCTTGTTTTAACATATTTTCAAAACAAAACTAGGGGCTTATCCCAGGTTTCGAAGATTAGGGTTAAGTTACAAATTTATAAGACCATAGTGCCGCCAGCTTGGTCTTTAAAAAAGTTCTAAAAATGGTACCATCTTTCGAAAAATCTCACATTGCACCTAAATTTCTAAAGCTGTCTCGTGCTTGTTTTCGCGAATTCTGCACACTTCTATATTCATGCTTATTCATTCATTATTCGTGCTCAACTCCCTGCTTTAACGAACCGTCTAGTCAAAAATTTCATATATTGTGTCTATATTGTGTCAAAATTTCAAGTCAATTAAAGCAAAATTGACGAAGTTGCTTGCAAACGTTTTACACTGGATTTTTTTTGTGTTTAAAACTTTAAAGCGTTTTTCCCACAACTCACGTTTTCAAAGTCGGTGCCCCTCATAACTTCAAAACTACTGCACCGATCCTTTTGAAATTTTAAACACCATTTCTGTACATATTTTACGAGGTAACGCTGTCGAGTTTTTTTTTTTGTTCATAATTTTGATTTTGCAATGACAAATTAACCGATTTTTTCCCAAAAAATTGAGTTTTTCACTTCAAAGTCTTCGAAAAAATTAAAAAATTGCAATTTTCAAAAAACCTTTACAGCGTTACCTGGGGCGAACTATTATCTAACGAATGAATTTTCATTTTTTGATTACAAACGATCCAGCACCGAGTTATGAGGGGCACCGCAATTCAACTTTTTTTGGCGACACGTCCGGACAATTGCTACCATTGCCATATTTTTTAAATACTTTTTTGTAAAAATTTTATTAAACATTCTTCTAATGTCATACTTTAATATAGCGTTGGTTGAATAAATAAATTTTAACTGTGTCGTCAGGAAAAAAATCACAAAAACATGGCTTTTTTCGCATGATTTGACCTTACCCTCCCCTTAATGGCTAAAGGAGTCCATTGTTTTATTAAAAGAATTTAATAACCCGCATATAACCAAAACATTATTCATTTCTTTGGTCCGTCCGATACTGAAGTACGGTTCATGTGTTTGGTCCCCAATAGTCCCCAATATAGACTACATCAGGACCGCATAGAATCCGTACAAAGGAATTATAAATTTCCTTAATAATTCCTCTAAGCTTAATAAATTACAACTAGCATAATATATATACTATATAGTATATAAATAGTATACTATACTATTTATTCGTTTCTCGAGCGCCCCTCGGTTATCTGGGAATACAGAAATGCTATCTGATACCATAATTGATGCACAAGCCATTTCAAAAATTCTGAAAGACCGCGAAGAAGATTTCGCGGATTTGAAGATTATTTTTTTTCAAAAGCTACAACATTTAACTATTAAAAAACGTCGGAAATTCTAAAATCCGCTTAAAAATACGCGTTAAGGAATTTTTAAGAGCAAAAAAGTTCAGAAAAACCTTTTTTTCTGAATAAATCAAGATTTTGAGGGTTAAACTTAATAACCTAATAAACAATTCCTACTAGGTCTCTTCAAAAGTTACAAATCACGGTCGCACTGTGTAATACATGAATTGTCCGAAAGGTAAGTTATAGTTTTAGTGTTTTTCGCGAATGTATAATTTAATCTCTTATACTTATGGATTTAGCCCGTTTTTATTATTTTCGTAGTATTTTTGATTTGTGTTCTTGTGATTTTTAGTTACTTAACATTGTAAAGTTTACAAAATTTTTTTAGCGCCAAAAGTTTGTTTCAGAAATATTAGGTAACTACCTGCTCAGCCCGGCTTCGCCCGGCTACTGTTTTGTTTTAGGGTCCGTAATAATATTTTAGTATTAGTAGTATTTTTTTTCTTAAGATTTTGATGCATTAATGCAATTTCTGTTCCGAAGGCAAAATTCGACGTTTATGTGTGCTTTATATGCCTTGCACATTAATGGCGAAAACGGAACAACCCAACGATCATCATTTTCAATGTCCTGTTGATTTACTTTGACTATTGTTGAATTTCCATTATCATCAATGGATTGCCGGAGATACTATTCAAATGGATATCCATCATTTCCAGTAATAGTTTCTGCTACTAACTGTTTTGGGTAGCGTTATGAACATTTTCCTTCAACCATACACGGATAAATGGGATTTAATATTCCACATGGACCATGTATCACATTTTTATACCCTTGCAGAGGGTATTATAATTTTGTCCAAAAGTGTGCAACGCAGTGAAGGAGACATCTCCGACCCAATAAAGTATATATATTCTTAATCAGGATCACCTTCTGAGTTGATATGAGCATGTCCGTCTGTTCGTCTGTCTGTCTGTTTCTACGCGAACCAGTCTCTCAGTTTTAAAGCTATCGACTTGAAACTTTGCACACACCCTTCTTTTCTTTGCACGCAGTATCTAAGTCAGAACGACCGTGATCAGCCGACTATATCCTATAGCTGCCATATAACTGATTGATCGGAAATGGTATAACTTTGGTGTTTTTAGAGTTAGAGAGTTCAAATTTAACACGAGAGCTATTTTTGCCAAATATTACGACATGCCAAATTTCATAGGGATCGGCCGACTATATCCTATTGCTGCCATATAACTGAACGATCGGAATTGACCCAACTTTTGTGTTTTTGAAGATAGAAAGCTGGAACTTGGTACAGATTATATTTTTAGTCAGTTAATCCGACCTACCAAATTTTATAACGACCGGCTGACTATATCTTATAGCTGCCATGTAACTGAACGATCGGAAATGGTTTTTGGTAGAAATACCAACTTTGGTATTTTTGAAGATAGAAGTTTGGGACTTTTTTTATATTTTATATTATAATAAATTGGATTATATTATCATATTCTCATAAGGATCGGCCATCCGATGTTTGCGATATATATCCGGTTTTAACTGCAAGGGTATATCAACTTCGGCTCCGCCCGAAGTTAGCTTTCTTTTCTTGTTTGTAATAACCTCATGTAACAGTGGGTCTTCATTATTATCGGGAATTTCTGCTGATATCACATTAACAATTTCATTTGGTCTTATCGTTTCAACCAACCAAATGAGAATATGTGCAAATGAACAAATGAGGGCAACCCGCGTTTTTGCCACTCAACAGAGTACATCCAACAGCGCGTCTCGCCGAACACGCAATGCTTAACAATGATATCCACGAGTGATTTTAATTTTATTTTGAACACCCTTGCAGTGATATCGTGGCGATCAATATTTGATTGTCTATTAAATAATTCTTGTTGACTTTCTGTCCACTTTGAATTGCCTTTAAACAAATCTGGTGTGCCATAATGTCGTACATAGGAAATCGCATCTTGCGCATATTGATGCCTATGTCGCGGAATTCCGACGTATGTTGCTGGGAGAATAGTTGTTCTGCCAACATTCTATGCATTTCCATCAGCATTAATGGCATCCCGAAGATGAATGTATTTCTCGGAACGGAGTTTTGCCTGGTTCAACCTAATAAATGTCAATCGTTCAGTTTCAATTGTCACATACATACAGTAGCGGACAATGAAATCCGGACCGCGTGTTATTATATCGAGGTGTCATTTTTTCATTATATCCGGAAGGTACTAGGTTTCATGATCTGAAAGCATTTTTTAAATTATTAAACTTCTTTTGTTAAAATTTTTTTTTTTAAATATGTTGAAATTGACTGAAAATGTCCAAGGGGCCATGTTGCCCTTACAACCGAACATCTTAAGCTTTCTAGGAATAAGCTCTAACTTTGGATTTATTAAGTCTTCTTTTGAGGATTTCCTACCTAATTTAGAGAAAACCAGAACTCTTGCCAGGACCAGGAAAGAAAAAGAAGACTAACTACCACGACGATCGAATCTTTTCATCGGTGTCAAAATATTTGTTTCCCAATACAGTAAAAAGAAATCCGAACTTATTTATTTATTATCCGAACTTAGTTGTTATATCTTACCTATACCTATAACCTATAATACCCTCTAATTTTGTCAAAAAGTGTGCAACGCAGTGAAGGACAATCTCCGACCGTATAAAGTACATATATATATTTTTGATCAGGATAAAATTAAAATTCTGATCAGATTTAAAATTTTTTTTATAGTAATTCATTGGTTTTATTATGATATTCTAATAAGGATCGACCAACAATATCCGATGTTAGTGATGTATATCAGGTTTTAACTGTAAGGGTATATCAACTTCGGCTCCGCCCGAAGTTAGCTTTCCCTTCTTTTTTTATTATTAAAATATTACACTTTTATAGAATATAAGATCGGAGATAAATCTTTCAGTGCTTTATAAGAATCTGAACAAAATAACAAATCCTATAAAATATGTATAATTGTAACATTTATTGTAGTACTTACGTGTGTTAAAGCATCCGGATTTGCTTTGTGGCGTAGTAGAAGATTTATTATCATTATATGTCCTTGCTGCGCTGCTTGATGAAGAGGAGTATAACCAATATTCGTACTGATTTCAATGTTAGCATCGTTTTCAATCAGTAATTTCACAAGGCTTAGATGTCCGTAATGTGCTGCAATATGCAATGGTGTATAGCCATTATTGGTGCGCTCGGAAATTTCAGCACCATGGTCCAAAAGAACCTGTGAAACAAGGGTATGACCCTCTTGGGCAGACAAATGTAACGGAGTCAATCCGTTTTTAGAATGGGTATTTTTCCCACCACTTTGAAGAAGTAATTTTACCATATCAATATATCCTTCTTGGGCTGCCAAATGCAATGGTGTATATCCATTTTTACTAATGGACCCTACATCAGCCTTATTATCCAATAGATGTCGAGCTATTTCCAAGTGGTTTCTTTTAGCCGCAATATGAAGAGCACAATGCCCATTTCGGGCACTGATGTTGGGATATGCTCCATCAGCCAACATCTGCTCTACAATATGCTGATGCCCGTAGTGAGTGGCTATAAGCAAAGGGGTAACATCGTTTTTTCCCAGAAAATCAATGGATGCTCCGTGTTTAACAAGTAGTGATACAAACTCTTTGTGGCCATATTTACTAGCTAAATGAAGAGGAGTAAATCCTTTATTGGTCACAGGATCAAGAAAAGCACCATATTCCAAAAGAATTTGTGCCACGTCTTTCCGGTTTTCTTTTGCTGCAATGTGTAGAGCAGTGTACTTCTCTTTTGTTTCTGCGTTAGCTATAGCTCCATGTTGCAACAATAATTTTATAATACTCATGTTACCCAATCTAGAAGCAACGTGTAATGGTGTTTGTCCTTCACGGGCTATAATATCAACGTTTGCTCCATTACGAAGTAAAATACGAATTATGTCTGTCTAAAATATAAAATTTTCTTTACTATATACATTTATTTTTATATAAAATATATATTACGTTCAAGTTACCTGGTTAGCTCTTGCTGCCAAATGTAAAGAAGATTCTCCGCGGATGGTTTGTTTATTCGGGTTAGCGTTGTGCTTCAGCAAAAATATTACAATATTTATGCACCCTAAAAAGAATAAATGTTTTATACAAATATTAGGCTTTTTAAACTCAATAAGGAATGGCAAGAAATTTTTTGTTAATGAAACAACAAGAAAGGAAAGCTTTATATACTTGAGAAGTTGATATATCCTACTTGGAGTTAAAAAAGGATACGTACCGTAAAAATTACTGTACCGTAAAATTCAACCAATTTATTACCACAAAAAATCTAAGTGGTATCGTGGATAAGATTTATTTCCCCCTTTATGTCTGTTCTAAAAGAAATTTGCATATTTATCTTTAACTGCTTTTCAATATTGTTAATGAAACAACAAGAAAGGAAAGCTTTATATACTTGAGAAGTTGATATATCCTACTTGGAGTTAAAAAAGGATACGTACCGTAAAAATTACTGTACCGTAAAATTCAACCAATTTATTACCACAAAAAATCTAAGTGGTATCGTGGATAAGATTTATTTCCCCCTTTATGTCTGTTCTAAAAGAAATTTGCATATTTATCTTTAACTGCTTTTCAATATAGTGAACTATCTTTTCCCTCAGTCCGCCTAATTGGTCGGTACCAATACCTATATTATTTATTTGATTTTTGATGGTATTTACTTCGTCGGCACTCTCAGGATTTTTAATTCCCTAGATATTTGTATTTTTATTGACGGATATTTCAACGTCGGCGTTCTCAGGATTTTTAATTCCCAAGATATTTATATGTTTGTTGACGAATATTTCTACGTCGGCGTTCTCAGGATTTTTAATTCTCAAGATATTTTTATTTTTATTGACGGATATTTCTACGTAGGCGTTCTCAGGATTTTTAATTTCCAAGATATTTTTATATTTATTGACGGATATTTCTACGTAGGCGTTCTCAGGATTTTTAATTCTCAAGATAACTCAAGATATTTTTATTTTTGTTGATTTCTACGTCGGCGTTCTTGGGATTTTTAATTCCCAAGCTTTTCTCACTATTTTCAACAAATAATGAATCTGTGTTTTCGCTACTATTATCATCAAAATATTTTTTTATAATAAATTCTTTTAACGGAAGAATATTATTTTCTTCAATTAAACATATTTCATTTTTTTCCTCATTATCATAATATTTTAACTTCTCCTGTTTCCCATTATATTCCAAGATTCCCTTATCTATATTTATTATAGCTCCAATTTTTGTTATTAAATTGAATCCAATTAGAATATCAGATTCTAATCCTTCAAATTTATAAAATAATGGTCTTGTTTCAAATATATTTATAATATGTTAATACCTAATAATTGAGTAGCCATGAACTGTTGTTATCTTTTTGTATTTAACAAGCAGTGGCTCCTGTAACTATTAAAATGTTTATCTGCTTCTTGGTTTTTGGTCTATCCTATTTAAGGATGTAGTCTCATGTTCCGGCCTAATTTTTAAAGGTTTTTTTAAAAACATTTTTTTGGAATAAAAAATAATGCGATTGTTTCTATTTTGAAATATGTTTTTATAGGCATCATAAACTATTTGAAAATATTTTGTTTAATTTATTCTTGTGTAGTTTAATACACTTTATAGCATGCCAAAGTATGCATATAAAAAAGAAGGTAGGTGCCTGGCGCAGGTGATTTCGACTGTTAGAGTCATTCGAAACAAAAAATTAGAATAGATTATTATTTTGTAAGCTTATGGCTCTGTCCCGTACTAGAATGAAATATTTTCATCAATAAAGAACAAAATGGCAAACTCACAAAACAAAACATTAAACAAAATTTATCCTAAATTAATGATAAAAAAAAACTAATTAAAAATAAATGATTCTAGTACGGGACAGAGGTGTTACTTTTTAGAACCACATATCCAAATTTCAGCTAGATCGGTACCATAGAATTTTGTGAATCACCTGCGCCGCACACAAAAATGTCGTTCCGAGAAAAACGCGTTTAAAGTTTAAACGCTACCGAGTAACTCATACTATTCGGTGTAGGCACGCTCTCGATTATGGGATGTATCTCTGTCATTATTTGATATTTATACCCTTGCAGAGGGTATTCTAATTTTGGTCAAAAGTGTGCAACGCAGTGAAGGAGACATCTCCGACCCTATAAAGTATATATATTCTTGATCAGGATCACCTCATGAGTCGATATGAGCATGTCCGTCTGTCTGTCTGCTTCTACGCGAACCCGTGTCTCAGTTTTAAAGCTATCGTCTTGAAACTTTGCACACACCCTTCTTTCCTTTGCACGCAGTATATAAGTCGGAACGGCCCGGATCGGCCGACTTTATCGTATAGCTGCCCTATAACTGATTGATCGGAAATGGTATAACTTTGGTGTTTTTAAAGTTAGAGAGTTCAAATTTGACACGAGAGCTATTTTTGGCAACACATAACATGCCAAATTTCATAAGGATCGGCCGACTATATCTTATAGCTGCCATATAACTGAACGATCGAAAATGACCCAACTTCCGTGTTTTTGAAGATAGAAAGCTGAAACTTGGTACAGATTATATTTTTAGTCAGTTAATCCAACCTACCAAATTTTATAACGACCGGCTGACTATATCTTATAGCTGCCATGTAACTGAACGATCGGAAATGGTTTTTGGTAGAAATACCAACTTTGGTATTTTTGAAGATAGAAGTTTGGGACTTTTTTTATATTTTATATTATAATAAATTGGATTATATTATCATATTCTCATAAGGATCGGCCATCCGATGTTTGCGATATATATCCGGTTTTAACTGCAAGGGTGTATCAACTTCGGCTCCACCCGAAGTTAGCTTTGCTTTCTTGTTTATAACAAATTTCAACTTCTGTTGAGGAAAACTTAATGAAGGTCGCCTCGGCCCGCAAAAAGCGAATATTTGTGGTAAACTATGGTTCGTCTAGTTTACGGGTGTCGGAACGGCCCGGATCGGCCGACTTTATCGTATAGCTGCCATATAAGTGATTGATCGGAAATGGTATAACTTTGGTGTTTTTAAAGTTAGAGAGTTCAAATTTGACACGAGAGCTATTTTTGGCAACACATAACATGCCAAATTTCATAAGGATCGGCCGACTATATCTTTTAGCTGCCATATAACTGAACGATCGAAAATGACCCAACTTTCGTGTTTTTGAAGATAGAAACTTCCCTCTCTTTCTTTCAAGCGAACGGTCGTGTTTTTTTGTGCGCACTGCGTTTTATTAAAAATATTGGTAAACCAATATTTTTGGTTTGGTAAAATTGGTAAACCAATACCGGATATATACTGCTCTCTCCAGAGCTTTTCCCCTTTCATCCCCAGAGGATCCATATCACCCCACACTGGAGGTCTCAATCGAAACCACTCCTGGTATCGATCAGATGTCTCCGAGCGTGGTAAATAAGATTCGCTGTTTCCGTAAAGCTGATTTTCAGAAACTTAATAGCCTTATTGATACATTTGACTGGTCTGATATTCTGGCGTGCACTGATCTTAATGTCACTTTAGAAAAATTTTATTTTACTTTAAATAAATTTTTTGACTCATGTGTGCCTTGGAAATATCCGTCCGCTTCAACAAATCCTCCTTGGTTTACAAGGTGCCTTACTAACTTAAAAAATAAAACAAATAAGCTTTTACTTAAATATAAAAAAACCTGCAGTAGTGTTGATTTCTCAAGATACCTACTAGCTCGGTCGAATTTTACCGTGCATAACGCTGAATGTTATAGGAATTATATTGACCGCTGCCGGATATATTGATAGCTGCCATGTAACTGAACGATCGGAAATGGTTTTTGGTAGAAATACCAACTTTGGTATTTTTGAAGATAGAAGTTTGGGACTTTTTTTATATTTTATATTATAATAAATTGGATTATATTATCATATTCTCATAAGGATCGGCCATCCGATGTTTGCGATATATATCCGGTTTTAACTGCAAGGGTGTATCAACTTCGGCTCCACCCGAAGTTAGCTTTGCTTTCTTGTTTATAACAAATTTCAACTTCTGTTGAGGAAAACTTAATGAAGGTCGCCTCGGCCCGCAAAAAGCGAATATTTGTGGTAAACTATGGTTCGTCTAGTTTACGGGTGTCGGAACGGCCCGGATCGGCCGACTTTATCGTATAGCTGCCATATAAGTGATTGATCGGAAATGGTATAACTTTGGTGTTTTTAAAGTTAGAGAGTTCAAATTTGACACGAGAGCTATTTTTGGCAACACATAACATGCCAAATTTCATAAGGATCGGCCGACTATATCTTTTAGCTGCCATATAACTGAACGATCGAAAATGACCCAACTTTCGTGTTTTTGAAGATAGAAACTTCCCTCTCTTTCTTTCAAGCGAACGGTCGTGTTTTTTTGTGCGCACTGCGTTTTATTAAAAATATTGGTAAACCGGTGTTTACATACTTGTGAATCTTAACCCTTTTAAAGCCTAAACCGTATCGCTTCGCGAGTGCTGTGGTATATTTGGAGTCGAATTAATAATTTTCCTAAATTCTATTCCAAGCATAGCTCAGCTCTGCTTCTTCGCCGCCTTATCTGTATTTCTGCATTTCTCTTTTGCACTCTTTCAAAGCTCCCGCTTCGGCTTCTTGTTTGGCACAGTGGTTCAAGGTATTGTGTTTTTTAACTTTTTAAATATTAATTTTTGTTTTATTAAATCATTAAGCATCCATTGCTGGTTATGTGAAAACGTCGTGCACGCCAAGTGTGCCGGTTTCACTGCATCAGTTTCGGATGCCATTTCCCGTAGGTCTGGGATACATTATTGTTGTGAGAATTGTCGTGCTGTGCAAGGCGAAATGAGGTCGTTCATGAGACAGACCAAAAATGGATTTAAAGAGCTGATCACTGGTTTTCGTAAAATCAATGAACAGGTCTGTGCGCTGGACACTCAGTTTAGTGGCCTTCAGCTGCTAAATGAGTCCCCTAAGCGTAAGAAATCCGCTGTTTCTGATCCGCCTCAGCCGACATTAATGCAGCCGCTTATATCTCTGGCCACCCCAAGGGCTAGAACTGAGAAAAATTCGTCCGAATTTCTCAGGGATAATGAGCAATTGTCCGATATGTCCGCCATGGCATCCCTTCAAGTGATGCCACAGGTCCTAGGGAACGAAACCCCCATTAGAGTCACCCAAAAGGGTATTCCACAGTCTGGACCACCGGCACCGACTGATGCTGCAGTTCTCGTACCTGCGACACCAAAACCCGTACAGGTGATTCCTTAATCGAAACATATATTTGTTTCTCGGCTTGCCCCTGATACTTCAGAGATTGATATCTCGGCTTATATCAAAGCCAAAACAAAAGCCGATATAAAGGTGGAGGACATAACTAAATTTAAATATAATTATACACGGCGCACGTCTTCTTTCAAGATTCGTGTGCCCGCGCTGATGTTCAAGACGATTTGTTCTCCCAGTTTTTGGCCAGAGAATCTTTTCGTCCAAGAACATCAGCCTAGTTCCGTGAAGAAAAAAGTTAAAAAACCAGTGGGAGTGAGACTTCCCAATATCGGAACCACCGACCAACCCTCCACCTCTTCTTTGGCTACTAACCCAAAAAACTAGTTTCCTCATTAACTCTTACCTATCAGAATACTAGGGGGCTACGTAGCAAACTCCCCAAGCTATATTCTGATAGTTCTTTCTTTTCATCCCATATAATAGCATTTACAGAAACTTGGTTAAATCCGGAGATCTTTAGCTCCGAAGTTTTTCCAAGTAAGTACACCACTTTTAGACGGGATCGATCTCAGCGAAGAGGAGGTGGAGTCCTCATTTCGGTAGACTCTACTCTTGCTTCTGAAGAGGTGAAATCCCATGAGTTTGGTGACATAGAATTTATTTGCGTTAAAATCAAACTTTAAAAGTCCGTTAAAGTTTTATACATCACATGTTCATATATACCTCCTATGTCTGAACCGCCTACATATTGGCAGCATTTGTCCGCCATTCGATACGTCTCTAATCTTATGACGGATCGTGACCAACTCGTAGCGGTGGGCGACTTTAATATCCCAGAATTAAAGTGGTCCAACGTCGATAACTCACCATCTTTGTCACTTATAACTTACCATGACTTCACCGCGGGCATGTTTGACATGTCCCTAGGTCAGATCAATCATGTTAGAAATTCGCTAGGTCGGCTTTTAGACTTGTGTTTTGTATCTGATCCTGATGGTACTGCTCTCTCCAGAGCTTTTCCCCTTTCATCCCCAGAGGATCCATATCACCCCACACTGGAGGTCTCAATCGAAACCACTCCTGGTATCGATCAGATGTCTCCGAGCGTGGTAAATAAGATTCGCTGTTTCCGTAAAGCTGATTTTCAGAAACTTAATAGCCTTATTGATACATTTGACTGGTCTGATATTCTGGCGTGCACTGATCTTAATGTCACTTTAGAAAAATTTTATTTTACTTTAAATAAATTTTTTGACTCATGTGTGCCTTGGAAATATCCGTCCGCTTCAACAAATCCTCCTTGGTTTACAAGGTGCCTTACTAACTTAAAAAATAAAACAAATAAGCTTTTACTTAAATATAAAAAAACCTGCAGTAGTGTTGATTTCTCAAGATACCTACTAGCTCGGTCGAATTTTACCGTGCATAACGCTGAATGTTATAGGAATTATATTGACCGCTGCCGGATTCAATTTACTCAGGATCCAAAGCAGTTTTATAATTTTGTAAACACTAAGCGTAAACACGTATCTTTTTCACCTCTGCTTACGTTTGAAAATTCCTCTGCGACTTCGGATCAGGCCATTGCCGATCTATTCGCAGAATTTTTTCAAACAACTTATTCTCCTCCTAAATTGACTGATCAGCCTTATGCATATAACATTCAAGCAGCAAATCTTATTTTCTGTCCGTCTTTTTCTAAGAACAACCTATTATCTGGTCTTTTAAGGGTAAAACCCATTTATTCGCCAGGCCCCGACGGAGTACCAGGCTGTGTGCTAAAATACTGCGCCAGGGCTCTGTGCAAACCTCTTCTAAGACTTTTCAACTTATCTGTGGAAACCTCGATTTTTCCCCTTAAGTGGAAGCAATCATTTATAATTCCCCTACATAAAAAGGGGAAAAAGTCCGAGGCTGCCAACTACAGAGGCATCTCTAAGTTGTCGGCAACTCCAAAGTTATTTGAAAATTTAATTACCCCTCACTCACTTGCAACACCTTTGCTCTTCGATTATCACTCCTTGTCAACATGGCTTTATTAAGCGTCTCTCCATCACCACAAATTTACTGGAGATGACATCCTTTGTCATAGATGGCTTTTGTAAGGGATATCAAACCGATGTAATTTACACAGACTTCAGCAAAGCATTTGATTCAGTTAATCACTCACTCTTGTTGAGTAAACTGAATATGCTGGGTTTTCCTAAAGACCTCTTAACGTGGATCTCCAGCTACCTAGATGGAAGGACACAAAGAGTTTTATTTAAAAACATTCAGTCCCGTCTGGTCCGTGCTACATCCGGCGTCCCTCAAGGAAGTCATCTTGGCCCGTTATTATTTACGCTTTTTATAAACGACTTGCCCCCTGCTTTAACGAACTCTCTAGTTCTTATGTATGCAGATGATGTAAAGCTTTGTCTTCAGTACAAATCCATCTCTGCCCAATGCAGTCTTCAGTCTGACCTTGATAACTTTCAAAAATGGTGTTTAGCTAATGATCTAATACTTAATGGATCTAAATGCAAACATATGTCTTTTTATCGTTCTTGCCCTCTGCAAGCTACTTATTCTATTAATGGGATTGCCTTAGAAAAATTAACCCAGGTTAATGATCTCGGCACCCTATTAGACATCAAACTTAAATTTGCCGACCATATTTCCTTAATGGTTAATAAGGTTAAGGAGTCCATAGTTTTATTAAAAGGTGGTCAAAAGAATTTAATGACCCGCATATAACCAAAACATTATTCATTTATTTGGTCCGTCCGATACTGGAGTACGGTTCATGTGTGTGGAGTCCCCAATATGGAGTACATCAGGACCGCATAGAATCCGTACAAAAGAATTTCTTATCTTTTTCTCTAAGAGGTCCAAATTGGGATGCATATCGTCAGCTTCCATCTTATAATAGCAGACTCTTACTTATAAACTTACTTAGCTTAACAAATCGAAGGACAATGCTCGGTGTAGTTTTTCTGCACAACGCAATTAATGGGGATTTAGATAGCCAGCATTTACTAACACGCGTAAATTTTAACATTCCTAATAGAAGGACTGGAAACTTTAGTCCTCTGTTCCTTAGCCGTTGTAGTTCGACATATGCACTGCATGACCCTTTTAGGGTATTATGTTCGAACTACAATGGTCTCTACTCTATTACATCTCTTTCCTGTCCCTCTAACTTAAAATATAGAATTTTAAATTTCCTTACTAACTCCTCTTAGCTTAATAATTAACAAATAACTTAATATTCGAACAAATCGTTTCTGGAGCGCCCCTCGGTCGTCTGGGCCTCTAAGCTTTATGATGAATACAGGAATGCTAGCTGATGCTCTTATTGATGCACAAGCCATTTCCAAATTCTGAAAGACCGGTAAAAAAAAAAAAAAAAAAAAAAAAAAAAAAAAAGCTGAAACTTGGTACAGATTATATTTTTAGTCAGTTAATCCAACCTACCAAATTTTATAACATATAGCTGCCACGTAACTGAACGATCGGAAATGGTTTTTGGTAGATATACCAACTTTGGTATTTTTGAAGATAGAAGTTTGGGACTTTTTTTATATTTTATATTATAATAAATTTGATTATATAATCATATTCTCATAAGGATCGGCCAACTATATCCGATGTTTGCGATATATATCCGGTTTTAACTGCAAGGGTGTATCAACTTCGGCTCCACCCGAAGTTAGCTTTGCTTTCTTGTTTATAACAAATTTCAACTTCTGTTGAGGAAAACTTAATGAAGGTCGCCTCGGCCCGCAAAAAGCGAATATTTGTGGTAAACTATGGTTCGTCTAGTGCACGGGTGCCCAGGCCCATTGCTCTCGTTGCTCCTTTGTTGTTGGAATTGCTCTTTCACATGGGAAATAAAATGTCATATACGTGTGTTGCTCCCAGCATAGGCAAAGCCCAAATACAAAAACAACTTTTCGTGTTTTCCATATTCTCCTCAATCGTGCTAATCCGAATGTATTTTTTTGTTGGATTGCCAAAAACTTTTCACTGCAAAAAATTCACTAATGTTTTTGTTTCGGCCCAAATAATGGTCGACTTGAAGCGATGAATTTCTTCTTCGCAGAACATTTTTTAAGTATAAAGTTATGTATTGATTGGCATAGTATAATAATAAGCTGTTGTAAAAATTATAGGGCCCTATTCATATTTGCTACAATAAAATGTATTTTTTTATTATTGTCGGGTAAAGCAGCTAACAACTAATTTAAACATAATAATTAATAATTAACTGATGTTTTGTTGGTCGCAAGCCGACTCTCTTTCGGCCGCTCGGCTTTAGTAATTCGGCATTTAAAGTTAGCGAGCATCCGCTCAGCCTATTTTGGAAGGTTGGCGCCACTCTCGTTCGTTTTCTTATTGCGCTCGCATCCTAAATTGGATTTCAAATATTTTACATAAATTCTTATTTTATATGCAGCCCAAATAAAGTTTATAACATTTATGGTAACTTAATTAAATTCTGATTTTTATTTACTGGCATTGAAAATTATCAATGGCCAAACATTGGTGCACCCCGGCGTGATCGTTAATATATTTAAATATATACACACATAAACAAAAACAAAACAATTTTGTAAACAGTGTTATGTGAACAAGTTTTATAATAATAAACAAATTATAATATATAATATATTATACATACATACAGACAGAAACATAAACGTTAGTTCGCAAGCACACATACATATTTACGATCCAATATACATTCCACAATTCCGCTCCAAGGAGGATTCAGAGAATCCAAGGAGCTCTTTAGCCTGTTTCCAAGGTGGATGATGCCATGCTACACGTGCGACAGGGTCAGATAGCCACCATGTTCAGCGACTTCAAGGCCATCCAAGGGGAGCTTGAGGATTTGGACATTTTGCAGATCAGCAGTGACCTTCGATGGACTGTTTCGGAGCTCGTAGCGACGATGCTGGCCGAAATTGAGCATGAGATGACCCTTCGCTCTTCTCGAATTGCTGCCCACTCCACCCTTGCCAACGGAATGTCCACCATGCAGGCTGAGCCAGGGTTAGGTCAAAGTTTTCAAGTGCTGCCTCCTCTGCCGCTCCCTACGTTCAGCGGTGGATACTCGGAATGGACTGAATTTTACTCGATCTTCTCTACCATCGTCGGCAGCCATCCTCGTATTAGTAAGGTGAAAAAGCTGCCAAGGTTGCGACCTTGCCTTCGAGATTCCGCTTCCGAAGCAGTTCGTTCCTTGGAAGTCTCCTACGAGAACTACGATGTTGCGCTGAACTTATTGTAGAAACGATTTAATAACCGTCGCTTAATATTTCAGGCACACGTGAACGAGATTCTGGGCCCCAGTCTGTTGGAAAGTGGCTCAATAGCAGCTCTTCGAGGTCTTTCGGACAAATTTAATGCCCATATACGAGCCTTAAAGAATTTGGGTTCATCAGTTCAGATCGCCAGCTGCATCATCGTCCAGGTTTTGCGTCAAAGGTTGGACCCAGCTACCCAGGCTAAGTGGGAGGAGAGTCAAAACTCCTCAGGTTCAGACGCCATCCCTACTTGGGAGTCGATGGCCGAATTTTTGGAGCAGCGGTGTAGGACGCTGGACGCTATGGACGTGGCCATGGCTGCATACGCCCCGGGCGCTCACGTGGGAAGGCGTCTAGTTGCAAATAATAGTAGATCATCCTTTATTGTTACTAATTCGCTTCCCTCTGCCTGTGCTCTATGCGGTGGATGGTCCCATATAATGTCTGCATGCCCCCGATTTCTATCAATGCCCCCTGAGATCCGCCTTGGTGAGGCCAGGCGACTCAGTCTTTGTCGAAAGTGTCTGCAAACGGGCCATCACATGCGTGAGTGCCTCGCTGCTAGTTGTCGCAGTTGTGGAAGGAGGCATCACAGCCTGTTGCATTTTCTGGAGCCTCAGGCATCTAGCGGCCAGCCTTTGGTTGGTCCTCCCACGTCAGCCATAGCCGAGGTCACTGAGCCTGTAGCCTCTTCGCCGTCCACTGCCAATGCACTAGTTGCTCAAGGTCGCAGCGGCGATATATGCTACAGCGAACATTCTTGTTCATAGTCGCGCTGGATCCCTTGTTCCATGCCGAGCTCTGTTGGATTCTGGATCGCAGGTGCACGTGATCACTTCCCGGCTGGCAAGTCAGCTGCAGCTCCGGAGGTACAAATCATTCATGGCGGTGTCTGGTATTGGCGATACCAGTTTTGCCACAGATGGATTCTCTGTTGATGCTCTCCTGCGTTCCCACTGTTCCGAATACTCGGCCATGGTTAACGCCGTCATTGCCGCCAATATCACGGACCTGCAGCCTAGCTTCAGTTTGGATGTCTCCAGCTGGAATATTCCTGGCAATCTTTCTTTGGCTGATCCTGAATTTTTCCGCCCACAGCGGATCGACCTTCTTATCGGAGCCAGTCTGTTTTACGAGCTGCTGTGTGTTGGGCAAATTAAGCTGTCAGCCGGCCTGCCATTGCTGCAGAAAACCCGACTTGGATGGGTCGTGTGTGGAGGAGGCTCACATGTCCAGAGAAGATCATTCGTTTTCACTGCCCACAAGGATGTTCCGGAGAGCGCGACAATGCTGGATGATCAGCTGGATTCTCTACTCCGCCGGTTTTGGGAAATCGAAGACGGCTCCGATCCTATTGTGAAGCGGACGAAGGAGGAGCTAGATTGCGATGCGCATTTCGTGCAACATTTTGCTCGGCTGGATTCCGGCGCTTACGCTGTGAAGCTTCCGTTAAAATGCGGTTCTAAGTTCTAATCTTACCCCCAAGCCGTTCGACGATTTCTTTCCCTCGAGAGGAAGCTCTGTCGCCGTCCTCAATTGAAGGAGCAATATACTGCCTTCATTAAGGAGTATTTGGAGTTGGGTCACATGTCTCCAGTCCCTGCTGATGCGAGCGTCACTGGTCAATACTTCCTTCCACACCATTGTGTTTTAAAAGAGGACAGTTCAACAACCATGCTCAGCGTTGTTTTTGATGGATCTGCTGGATATTCATTGAATAACGTGTTGATGTCTAGCCCAGTTATTCAGCCAAAGTTACTGCATATTCTGTAAAGGTTCCGATGCCATCGGGTGGCCATTACTGGAGATATTTGTAAAATGTATCGTTGCGTCAGGGTTTTTCCTGAGGACAGCTATCTTCAATGTATTCTTTGGCGGGATTCCACCCAGGATGAGTTACAGGTTTTTAAGCTGGATACTATGGAACGAAGCCTGCCTCATTTTTAGCAGTTCGGACAATGCATCAGTTGGCAGATGATGAGCAATTAATGTTTCCAAAGGGGGCCGAAATTCTGCGTCGCGACTTTTATGTGGATAATCTACTTTCCGGAGGTGACTCTATAGATGAAGCTATTAGCTTAATGCAGCAAACATCCGGGATCCTTGCCAAAGGCCAATTTCGGTTAAGGAAGTGGTGCTCCAATGTTGCTGACGTGCTGGATAAGGTGCCTGAAGAAGATCGGGAGTCTTTCCTAAGGTTTGATGATGGCAGCAACTTCACAAAGACACTGGGTCTTGCTTGGGATCCTGCAACTGTCCGCTTGCTATTTTCCTTTGAAGGGATTCAGTCAACCTCCAAGCCCACTAGGCGCATCGTGCTTTCTTCAGTCGCTCGGCTTTATGGCCTTGTTGGTCCTGTAATTTTTAAAGGCAAAGATCTTTCTCCAGAAACTGTGGCGGGAGAAGTTGTCCTGCGATGAAAGTCTTCCTCAAGCTCTTCGCAGTTAGTACGCAGCGCGCCGAATTTCCTAGATGGGCGCTAACATCGAAATCCGAGGTGGAGGTCCATGGATTCTGTGACGCCAGCATTGAGGCGTATGGGGCATGCGTTTATGTCGTGTCCAAGGGCGCAGGATCTGCAAGCTATTTACTCTGCTCGAAGTCCCGAGTTGCGCCTTTAAAGACTGTTACAGTGCCGAAGCTGGAGTTATCGGGAGCCGAGTTGTTGGCTCGACTTATGTCGGAAGTAGCCCAGTTGAAGGTCTACGTTGGAAAGTATTTTTGCTGGTGAGATTCTACTGTGGCTCTGTCTTGGATTCGAGAAGAACCCTCTCGGTTTAATGTTTTCGTCACAAATCAAGTTTCGACCATTCAGAGGCTAACTAGAACAATGGAGTGGCGGTATGTTCCCACTTCTTTGAACCCAGCAGACATCCTGTCGCGTGGTGCTCTTCCCAATGAATTGGTTGAGAATAAGCTATGGTTTCACGGTCCTCCGTTTCTCATTGGATCCCAAGAGGCGTGGCCAACCGCGGTCCCATCTGAGAGATCAACCCTGGAGTTACGTGCAAGGGTCCTTCTCATTCAGTCTCCGTACGTGGATATAACAGCGGTTTCTAAGTACGCTAATTCGTTTCCAGCACTGCAGAGGGTATTTGCTTACGTATACAAGTTCTCTCAACGAATTCACCACAGCGGTGTTACGGCTAGCGATATAAAATCTGGAACACAGCTGTTATTGCGACTAGTGCAGCGTGTGCATTTTTGGGAGGACATAAAGGCTCTTCAAAATGGAAAAGAGATAGCGGTATCCAGTGCCCTTGCCTCATCCTCTCCCTTCTTGGATAAATTTGGTTTGTTGCGCCTAGGCGGACGGCTAAGAAATTCGTCGTTGGATTTTACAGTCAGCATCCAATTATATTTCCAAGAAGCCATCCAGTTACGCTGGATATAGTTGTTGACTTCCATGAGCGAAATTTACATACGGGACCTCGCGCGCTGTTGGCAATTATTCGGTCCCAATATTGGCCAATTGGGGGGAGAAAAACCGTGACGAAGGCAATACACAAATGCATCCGATGCTTCCGGACTAAGCCTCGGTTGTTGGAGCATATTATGGCTGATCTCCCGGAGCAGAGAGTTAGCGGCTCCCAGGTCTTCGGAGTCACTGGTGTGGATTTTTGTGGGCCGTTCTATTATTTATTTATTTATTTATTTATTTATTTCGCCAATGGACAAATCCTTACATGGCTACATAACATAACAACTTACACCTAATAAATAAAACCACAAAATTAACAAAAACTTAATAAATGCCTTAATAACTTGTGTTTTAACACACCCTTATCAGAGCCCCACTCAGTTCGGAGGCTAGGCGGCAAAGAATTAAAATAAGAAAGAGCCCGCTCTATCGGCTCATTTAAAAAATAATTGGCCCTATGACATTTGACCCGAAAGGGGGCAAAGGTACGAAGATCCCTTTGAGGAACATTAAAATTAACGAGTCCCAACAAAAAAGGACAATCAATGTTATTAACGATTAAATTATTTAAAAAGGTTAACGCTGCCAGTTTACGCCGATCCTCCAACGTGCAAACGTTCAGAAGAAGGCAACGGCTCTGGTATGAAGGAACAGGATCCTGAAACCTTAGAGGCAGAAGTGCAAATTTTAAAAATTTTTTCTGGAGTCGCTCAATTCTATTGGAACGAACTTTACACTCCGGATTCCAAATGATTGAGGCATATTCCAGCCTCGACCGAATGAATGCAGCATAGACGCTGAGGCTCGAGTATGGACTTTTAAACTGGTTCACGTGCCTCTTAACAAAGCCCAGCATAGCATACGCTTTAGGTAAAATGTAGTTAAATTTAAAATTTAACTATTTGCTGTCGAATAAGACACCAAGGTCTAACACCTCTTCTTTAGCTGCCAAATTATAATTATTGATGGAATAACCCGTACAGATTTCAAGAGACCGCCTACTGTAACGGGTAAACAAACATTTAGATAAGTTTAATGGAAGAAGATTGCGGGAGCACCATGAGTAAACTCTGGATATATCCTCCTGTAACAAGTAACTGTCACTAATGCAGCTAATCTCTTTATAGATTTTAAGGTCATCCG
This sequence comes from Drosophila bipectinata, assembly GCF_030179905.1. Lineage (NCBI taxonomy): Eukaryota > Metazoa > Arthropoda > Insecta > Diptera > Drosophilidae > Drosophila > Drosophila bipectinata. The sequence goes on along the minus strand of NC_091740.1, from coordinate 11,121,873 downwards.
CATACATTAAAAAGTGCGAATGACGAAAGCATGACGAGATGTCATTAATGAAAATTATAAATAGAAGAGGTCCAAGAGAGCTGCCTTGTGGAAGACCAGAGGAGGTGACAAATGGACTTGAGATAGCGTCTCCAACAGTAACGTGGCAAGGTCGGTCAGCCAGATAAGACTCGAACCAACTTAATAGGCAGGAATGAATACCTAATTTATATAATTTGGCCAGAAGGGCAGCATGACACACTTTGTCGAAGGCTTTGGAGAAGTCGGTGTAAATGGCATCAACCTGAAATCGGTTTTCAAAAGCTTCAAAGCAGTGCTTAGAAAAGACAGCTAAATTAGTGGTAGTGGACCTCCCAGGCAGAAAACCATGCTGGTTGGGGGATATGAAATTGCGAGCCAGAAAAGTCAATTTTTTAGTTACTATCCGCTCCAGTATCTTAGCGACGTTGCAAATTTTGGCTATAGGTCGATAGTTAGTAACATCACACCTACTGCCACCTTTGTGAATAGGCGTTATAGAAGTAATCTTCCACCGGTGGGGGAATCTACCAGAAGAGAGCGAAAAGGAGAACAGCAGTTGAAGGGGAGTAGAAAGAGAAGCGATACTCCTCTTAAGAAAGAATGGGGAGATACCGTCCACGTCAGGTGTGAGCGACTCGGTCAGTGGCTTCAACTAGGTCACCGTCCAAAACGTCCATGTTACTCACATTAAGAAAAGGCTCAATGCTAAGAAGAGTTTCATGATCACTCCAAGGAACCTTCGGCTCCAAGTTAGAGGCAAAGTATTTTGCAAAAAGATCAGAAACGCCCTGATCCGAGTCGGCTGCTAAATTACCATAACATATGGATGAAGGTATGTCCGATTTTGACTTTTTGCTATTAACAAACCGCCAAAAAGCTTTAGAATTGGATCGAAGGCTAGCTTCGACATCGGATATATACTGATTGTAGAGGAACTTATTAAGGAAATCAAATTCCCGCTTAAATTGCCGGTACAGCTCTCCTGCTCGAGTCTCACCTGTCAATATAAATCGTTTGTAGTGCTTATCCCTTCTATTCTTTAAGTTTTTTAAACCTTTTGTGTACCAGGGAAGCCTATAGGATCTTCGTACCCTCACAGGGGCATAAGTATCAATAATATTAAAAAGGGCAACCAAGAACTTAGTATACAGATTGATTGAGCCATCCGAAATTAGGGCCATTAGGGAAACCCAATCAAAGGCTGAAATAGAGGCGTTAATAAGTGACAAGTTAGTATCATTCAGATGATAATATGGAATGGGGGAAGCAGAAGGCAAAAAACTATAAAACTCAATATTAATTACCAACGGCTTGTGGTGCATATCACAAGGACTTAATGGTACATTGCATAATTCTACTTTACTATTAACCAAATTATTTAAAAATATAAGATCAAGAATTTTGGATAAATCATTAAAAATATTATTTACTTGGGAGAGGCCCAGACTAAAAATATCATCTAAAACTACAATTTCATGACTCTGGTGAACGTTGCTAGGTAGCATGCAAGGAGAATCCAGGTCCCAAGACCAGACAATGGAGCTCAGGTTGAAATCGCCAGCTACCATCAAAGCGGTAGGGTCCGACGTTCTAGCACAGACACTAGTGATGTTTTCCATATGCGCATGATATATACTGAATGCGCTGTTCGGAGGGATGTATGATGCAATGATGACGAACGGGCCATGGACGAACTGGATTGAGACCGCAAGCTGATCCAGTAAAGGGTCGGCCACCGGAAGGCGCAGTGGTGTAGCCTGAAGAGATCGACGGATAGCGATGATCACACCTCCACCTCGCTCACACTGGGTACTGAATGCATCTCGGTCCTTTCGAAATACATGGTACAAATTAGGCTCGAAGAACTCAGAGGAGCTGAATTTGTCATTGAGCCAGGTTTCCACAAGGATGATTACATCAAAATCGCAGGCAGAAGAATTGAGGAATACCATCCGGGTCTTGGTTCTCATTCCCGATATATTTTGGAATAGAACTTTTAGTCTTTTATTAGGGTCCAAGGACGACGAGTAGCTACAGTCCAAACTGGGAATTGGACGGCAAGGCGGTGATGGTGAAAGTGCACTCCTGGTACTGGTGCATATGGAGGCATATCCAATGCGCATAGCTTGCAAAATAGCCGACAAGGACACATAGAAATTTCCATTAGACTCATCAGTAGACCTGCGAGAGTCCAGTAGCAAGGCAGATTCCGTGCCAGGTGAAAACATTGAGCGTTCATAGTCAGGCACATCCAAACGCAGCAAAGATCCACCCACGGGTCTAAAACGTAAATAAACATCTTCCATCGGCGAAAAGAAAGCACCAGCGAGTAGCCCAACGAAAAGAGATAAGATAAGCGATGCGCTGCCAACGTCTCGATTACCATCGTCTTGTTGTTGCTGGGCATCCACAAGTGAAGATAAGAAATAAACAACTCGCCTTGAAAAAAGTTGTTGTTGTTGAAGAATATCGATCAGCAAACGAAGCCAATTATTGGAGGAATTGAAGACAGCGTCAACCGTTACCATGAACGCCCACGCCGATTGTTGTTGGTAGCGCAGCAGAGAGCAATCGGGGTGACGAACTGCAGCTTGAGAAGAAAACGATGTAACGGCGCCAGCGGCGCCGCTTACTGGGGGTTTTTTGAAGATTGCGAATGCGGTAAAGGTAGAATCGCCGGGAGGTCAATAACCTTAGCCGGCTCTCTATGAACAAACCGGCTAACTTTTACCGACATAGGCCAAAAATCGTCATTGAAGACTGTTGGGAAATTTTGCTCCGGAACTCCCAATTTAAAATTGACGAACTTGAGGGCGTTGATGTCAGCATCCTTTTTGATCAGCCTAGCACAGACTAAATCATTGGGCTCCACGTTCAGCTTATCTGCGACAAATTTGCACAATGCATCCGGTTGGGTAGACGTCGCGAATTTACCCACATGAAGGTATTTCAAGGTGGGAAGCACTTGAAGTTGAGCGCAACTGGGTGCTTGTCCCACAATGCGCCTATTAGGGTTGATCCGCTTCTTCTTCGGGACAGCCTCCTTAGATGCCGTTGTGGCCTGCCCCTGAGTAGCCTTTATGCTCCCAGTGCTGGTGGGCATAGCAGGGGGAGCGACAACATGAACCCCAGCCGAGGAGGCGCGTCCAGCGGGCACAGCCGCTCCATTTACCAGGGCAAGGTCAACTTTGGCATTAAGGCTTTCGAAGCGGGACTCCAGATCTAGAACTTTATGATTTAGCTCATCAATTTTGGAATGCGAATCATTTCCAATGACGCAGCTATCACATTGCCACATTAAGTTCGGAATGTTAATAAGTAGTTTTATAGCCTCCGAGAGCAAATCAACACAAGCGGTCTGATAGGCACGCCGGCAGATCGACGCGCACCGAACGGCCTCACACCCACGAAGTTGGGTAGCAGTAACTTCTGCACTGCACTCGGTGCAAACGAGAGGCGACATGAGCGAAAAAGTAGACGTCCGAACTCAAAGAAAGCTAGATGAAGACTGAAGACTGAAGATTATAAGCCGGAAGTGCGCAATAAGGCTCAAGTAAAATGTTACTTAAGCATTTTTATTTGTTTTGCTACCAAAGCCGTCCACCTGGAGCTTGTAAGGGATCTGTCCACAATGTCTTTTTTGCAGGCTTTGAAGCGTTTTATATGCACCCGCCGAAGGCCTCAACATATTTGGTCTGACAACGCAACCAACTTTGTTGGAGCCAAAAATGAGCTAAAGGAGCTGCGCCGATTATTTCTAAGCGAAGAGCATCAACGGGCACTGCTGGAGTTTTGCTCTATGGAGTCCATCGAATGGCATTTTATTCCATCTCGATCTCCGCATTTCGGTGGTCTGTGGGAAGCGGCTGTTAAACCGCCAAGCACCATTTTTACCGAGCTGTCGGATCTGCAGTTCTTGGATTCGAGGAGCTGAGAACGCTGCTGTGCCATATTGGGGCTGTTATAAATTCACGACCCTTAATGTCTCTTCCAGAAAATCCTGCAGACCTTGATGTTCTGACTCCGGCTTATTCTTTAACTGGTGGTCCATCAGTCAGCTTTATCGAGCCTGATGTCACAAAGCTGAACTTCAACCGGTTGGACAGCTGGCAGCGCGTGTCTTTCCTGCAGCAGTCTTTCTGGTCCCGATGGAAAGAGGAGTACCTAAGCCTTCTCCAGCAGCGCTCCAAATGGCGTGCCTCCGGTCCTGCCCTGGCTCCGAACGATGTGGTGCTAGTAAAGGACGAGAATCTACCTTCGGTGAAATGGCCACTTGCCAGAATAATTGAGTTAATCCCTGGACGAGATGGAATCTTTCGAGTGGCGGTGATAAAAACCTCATCTGGAGTTACCAAGCGAGCAGTGACTAAGCTGTGCCTTTTGCCCCTTAAGGATGAAGTTGGAGTAGAAGCCCCAACTGGGGGGAGAATGTCGGGTCAAGCAGCTAACAACTAATTTAAACATAATAATTTATAATTAACTGATGTTTTGTTGGTCGCAAGCCGACTCTCTTTCGGCCGCTCGGCTTTAGTAATTCGGCATTTTAAGTTAGCGAGCATCCGCTCAGCCTATTCTGGAAGGTTGGCGCCACTCTCGTTCGTTTTCTTATTGCGCTCGCATCCTAAATTGGATTTCAAATATTTTACATAAATTCTTATTTCATATGCAGCCCAAATAAAGTTTATAACGTTTAACTTAATTAAGGATGTAGTCTCATGTGTGAGGTTGAAAAAATCAATTTTTTTTTTTTTTTATATTTTGATAGTATTGTTTATTATGAATGTACTGTTAAAGATTCAAATAAAAATATCAAATAATGACAGAGATACAACCCATAATCGAGAGCGCGCCTACACCGGAAAGTATGAGTTTCTCGGTAGCGTCAAACTTTAAACGCGTTTTTCTCGAAACGACATTTTTGTGTGCGGCGCAGGTGATTCACAAAATTCTATGGTACCGATCTAGCTGAAATTTGGATATGTTGTTCTAAAAAGTAACACCTCTGTCCCGTACTAGAATCATTTATTTTTAATGATTAGTTTTTTTTTTATCATTAATTTAAGATAAATTTTTTTTAATTTTTTGTTTTGTGAGTTCGCCATTTTGTTGTTTATTGATGAAAATATTTCATTCTAGTACGGGACAGAGCCATTAGCTTACAAAACAATAATCTATTCTAATTTTTTGTTTCGGATGACTCTAGCAGTCGAAATCACCTGCGCCAGGGACCTATCTTTTTTTTTTATATGCATACTTTGGCATGCTATAAAGTGTATTAAACTACACAAGAATAAATTAAACAAAATATTTTCAAATAGTTTATGATGCTTATAAAAACATATTTGAAAATTGAAACGATCGCATTATTTTTTATTACAAAAAAATTTTTTTGAAATAACCTCTAAAAAGTAGGCCGGCACATGAGACTACATCCTTAAATTCTGATTTTTATTTACTGGCATTGAAAATTATCAATGACTAACCTATTATAATGATATTTATTTGAAACCACTTGTAAATATTACTATAATTTTATTTTTCAGTGCATCGTCATAAAAAAAATTGTGTAAATTATCCATGCCCTAACAGCTGCCCTAACGTGCCCGTTAAATTTAGCGATATTTTCAGCAATCATGTCCTCCTCTAAACAAACACTTTTTGCAGTATGACATGGGGAAGCAGACACCACAAAGAAGAGTTCTGCTTTTATTGATCACATTTTTGGCGATATAGTTGATACATACAAATGTTACGAGATGGAATTGACATCTATAGAATGTACCATAAAAAATTTTTGCAAAACTTTTTCTAACAGATGGAAAAATCTAGTAGATGTAAGGAGCGTTTCGAGAGGAAGAACTCGGGTTGTTTAACCGAACATTTGGTTCTTTTGGATGAGCATTATAGATATTATATTATAGATTCACGGGGCAGATATAGAAAATGTACCACTATCGATCGGAATGAAGTCAAAAAGAAGCCTTAGAAGCCCGAAACAAAGATTTAATGAACTTACGCTCAACTGCCACTAATTACAAGCTTTTCCAAAAGTTCAGCCAATAACTCGTGCATGGCAGTTTTCTTTGAGATTGAAGGCCAAAATCTTCGTCTGCAATACAATGCTCAGGAAGAAAATTCGGATTCTGAGTCAGAAAAAAAAATTAGATTCAGACTAGGACAATTAAAACTAAATCTAAAAAAAAAAATTAAATTAAAAAAAAATGTAATAAACAAGAAAGGAAAGCTAACTTCGGGCGGAGCCGAAGCTTATATACCCTTGCAGTTAAAACCGGATATGTATCGCAAACATCGGATATAGTTGGCCGATCCTTATGATTACATCATAATAAAACCAATTAATTTCAATAAAAAATCTAAAAGAAAGTCCCAAGTAGTGATGCTGAAAACATCGATGTATCGAACATCGATGTTTTTCTTAGCGATGTTTTCCGAGGTTTTTCGATGTTTTTATACCCTTGCAGAGGGTATTATAATTTTGTCCAAAAGTGTGAAACGCAGTGAAGGAGACATCTTCGACCCTATAAAGTATATATATTCTTGATCAGGATCACCTCCTGAGTTGATATGAGCATGTCCGTCTGTCCGTCTGTTCGTCTGTCTGTCTGTCCGTCTGTCTGTCTGTCCGTTTCTACGCGAACTAGTCTCTCAGTTTAAAAGCTATCGTCTTGAAACTTTCCTTTCACACATCCTTCTTTCCTTTGCACGCAGTATATATGTCGGAACGGCCGGATCGACCGACTATATCCGATAGCTGCCATATAACTGATTGATCGGAAATGGTATAACTTTGGTGTTTTTAGAGTTAGAGAGTTCAAATTTGACACGAGAGCTATCTTTGGCAAAACATTACGACATGCCAAATTTCAAAAAGATCGGCCGACTATATCTTTTAGCTGCCATATAACTGAACAATCGGAAATGACCAAACTTCCGTGTTTTTGAAGATAGAAAGCTGGAACTTAGTACAGATTCTATTTTTGGTCAGTTGATCCAACCTACGAAATTTCATTAGGATCGGCCGACTATATCCTATAGCTGCCATATAACTGAACGATCGGAAATGGTATTTGGTAGAAATACCAACTTTGGTATTTTTGAAGATAGAAGCTTGGGACTAGTGATGCAAGTTCGACGGAAAACCTCGATGTCGATGTCCGTCGATGTTTTCAAAAGAACCATCGACATTTTTACAGCGGATTCCACTACGAACTGAGACGAGGTGATTTTAAAATTTTTTAATTTTTTGGATTGGATTATAAATTTAGGAAAACACATTAAAAGAATAAAAATATAATATAAATGGATTTAAAATTAAAAAAAAAAATGGATTTCCCGAGCCGAGATGTACGATGGTTTGAACTCGTTTTACTTTTCACATCAGCCAAGCACTCTACCACATGGCTATCCCTCATTCGTTGTCGCGTGAAAAATTTCTCAAACTTAACTTGCCACTCGTTCCAGCGGGTTCCAGGACCGGAACCCGCCATAGAAAATTTTTCTTTGTATGACGTCAACGTCTTTAATTTAGATGCGTATTAAGAAAAATATATTTATTGGTGTGATTCAACAGCCGTCCAGGCATTGTCGCTAACCGTGGCCGAAATTCAGAGCCTGGCTAGCTCCATTGAATGGCGCCATGTTCCTTATGCTTTGAATCCGGCAGATTTCCTACAGCAAAATATAATTTTTTTTGGGTTGTATATAAAATATATTAAGTTAAATAAAGGCCGATGAGTTGCATACCCTTTTTATACCCTTGCAGAGGGTATTATATAGTTGATATAAGCATGTCCGTCTGTCTGTTTCTACGCGAACTAGTCTCTCAGTTTTAAAGCTATCGACTTGAAACTTTGCACACACCCTTCTTACCTTTGCACGCAGTATAGTTCAAATAGTTCAAATATTTTTGCCAAATCATTACGACAATAAACGCAAAACGCGTCACACTGCTTTGCAGATAGTGCCTGTGATGCCGTCCATGCCGGTAGAGCGTCTGCTCTTCAACCTGGCGACACAAGCATCAACCTTTACTTCCTCGAGGGCCGGTGGGACCTCGACCGCTCCGGTAATTGGTGCATCGGCCTCTAGAACTGGGAAAAAGTTACGGAGGAGCACACGCGCACAGTCATCCTAATCGGTGACCAACTCGCCATCAACACAGAAGCACCCAATCTCCGTGCACTTTGGGTGACCCATAGTGGGACACTTCAAGTTAAACAAGTTCGGAGAGATCAGAGACACACACTGCATCGTCGCTATGAGATCCGAAACAGACCATCGGAGGTTACTTCTGATGTGCGAAATGTCCCAATCCTCAAGCTCCCCATTGATGGCCTTGAAGTGTGGCGCATGTAGCGCATGGCATCATCCACCATTGAAACTAGCTAAAAAGCCCTTTATGATGTCTTTATGATTTATTATTGCCTTTATGTTTTATATTTTGTCTTATTTTTTATATATTATATTTTAAAAGAGACTAAAGTTTTAGAAACTTTAAAACTTTACGTTTTCTGAAAAAAAAAACGTTTTCTGAAATTATATTTTCGGTTGGAACATATTCAATATCAATAACTTTCTTCTTATATAAATCTCTTATGAAATGATACTTGATATCTATATGTTTACTTCTAGCATGAAAACTCGCATTCTTCGCTAAACATTGGGCGCTCTGGTTGTCACTGTAGATCATCAATGTTGGCGCCGTCTCGAAACCCATCTCAGATATCAGCTTCAGCACGTAAACTGCCTCCTTAGCTGCTGTTGAAAGCGCCACATACTTAGCCTTCGTGCTACTGAGTGCTATGATGCTCTGCTTCTTCGACTCCCACGAAAACGCTGCTCCAGCCAAAAAGAACGCCCAACCACTGAACGATTTGCGGTCAGAACAGTCACCTGCCCAGTCTGCATCCACAAAGCAGTGAACAGGCACACCAGTTCGATCAAAGTGCAGCTTCAAGCTCGAAGTTCCCCTTAGGTAACGAAGGACGCGTTTAGCGGCCACCTCATGTTCCTTATGGGGGTCACTGCACTTCTGAGCCAACTTTGACACACAATGAACAATGTCCGGCCTCGTAGTCATTGCTAGGTACAGCAGTGATCCAATAAGCGATTGATACTGCTTCTGGTTGGCTCGTGGACAGTCTTCCAAAACACATAGGTTCTGATAACCAACCTCCAAAGGCGTTGCATTCGGCTTACAGTCTTCCATGCCATAATCTCATAACAGCCCGTCGATATACTGCTTGTGGTAATTGCCACACTGCCCGTCTCTCCATCCCGCTCGATCTCCATGCCTAAAAAATGTTTCAGCTCTCCGCCATCTACTACTTCGAATTCCCGTGCGATTTGAAGTTTTATGTCGACAAGGTCTTCTTTTATGGAAAAGGCAATAATTAGATCATCGACAAATACAACAATTATGTTAAATTTTTCGCCGTTGTTCTTGGTGTATGGCTCACTGGGACATTGTACAAAACCAATACGCTGAAGAATACTGTCCAATTTCTGGTTCCTTTCACGCCCACTCTGCTTCAGACCGTATAAAGACTTGTGTAACTTCAACACCCTTTTTGGATACGCTGTGTCCACGAACCCTTCCGGTTGCCGCATGTAGACTACATCTTGTAGGTCGCTATTTAGATACGCAGCTGAGACGTCCATTTGATGCATAAACATTTTGTTCTCGACAGCCAGTGCGATCACCAATTGGATAGAAGAATACCGAGCCACTGGGGAAAATGTTTCTTTGTAGTTTATGCCGTACTCCTGTCCACAACCTTTTGCAACTAAGCGAGCCTTGAACCGTTCCACGTTGCCGTACTGGTCTCCTTTAACCGCAAACACCCATTTGCATCCAATAGTTCTCTCGCCAGGAGGAAGATTTACAAGACTCCATGTATTGGTGAACTGTAGTTGAGAATACTCCTTCTGCATCGCAAGCTTCCATTCTTCAGCCTGTATCGAGTTCAAAGCCTCCTTGACTCCACTCGGTACTTGGACGTCGGCAACTCCAATAGCGTTAAGCATATTGTACTCCTTACGTGGTCGTCCTGGCCTTCCAGTACAAATTATCTTAGGCCTACCTGGGCCTCGCTGAACTCGTTCGACACTATCAACCAACTCGTCTTCACCATCTTCGGCTCCCAACTGTCCGTCCCTTGCATGATCTCCGTCATTTTCATCGTGACCGCCATTTATCTCCTCACCAAAAACGCTTCCGTTTTCTGCCAATTCTACTGTCGATATATCCTCGGTTTTTGTTATATCGTGCTCAAGGAACAACACATCTCTGGCTTCCTTGATAGTTTGCGTATCAGGATTGAAGAGTCTATACGCTTTGGCAGTTTCTGAATACCCAACCAGGATATGCTCTATTCCTTTCTGAGAAAATTTTCTTTTCATTGTCTTGTCTAGCACAATTGCCTTTGTACCAAACACCTTAAGATGGGATACGCTGGGCTTTTTCCCAAACCATGCTTCGTATGGAGTCATGTCTGGCAATGTAGACGTTTCTGATCGGTTCCTCAAATACATCGCAGTCATTATCGCTTCCCCCCACAGGTACTCGTTCGCATTAGCGTGAACCATCATGCTTCTTGCCATTTCCACTAGCGTCCGATTGGCACGCTCAGCCACGCCGTTTTGCTGTGGAGTATGGGGAACGGTGAGCTGCCTCTTAATCCCATTGCTTACCAGGAAGTTTTCGAATGCTCCATTTATGTACTCTCTACCATTATCGCTCCGTATAGCTTTAATCTGCTGCCCAGTTTGCTTCTCAGCCAACAACATAAATTCTTTGAACTTCTCAAACACTTGGTCTTTTGTTTTAAGCATATACACCGATACATAACGCGTCTTGTCGTCTATGAATGTAGCAAAATAACGCGCTCCACCTTTGGAAACTGTACTCATAGGACCGCACACGTCCGTATGGATCAGCCCCAACACTTTGTTCGAACGATTTTCCGCCACTTTTGGAAATTGTTTCACGCATATCTTGCTTTTCGCACAAGTCTCGCAAACAAAGTCATTCGTGCTACCGGTTACTCCGCGTAGACCACAAGTTCTTTTCGAATCATGGATTTTAAACTTTCGAAATTTAAATGTCCGAATCTATTGTGCCACGTTATTACTTGATTTGTTTTTCTTTTTGCAGCAAAAGCCGTTTTGTTTTTATTTTCGAAAATAAACAAGTCATTCTGTTTGTTTGCTTTTAATACCGTTACGCCGTTCTTATTATTGACACTAGCACTATTTTTCGAAAAACTTATTTCGAATCCGTTATTGGTTGCTCTCGACACTGAAATAAAATTACACTGAAGGTTTTGTACGAACAATACATCAACCAATTCAATAATGTTTTCTTGCCAAAACAGTTTTACTGTTCCAATGCCTTCAGCCTCAATGTAATTTTCTCCAACCAGCATTATTTTTTCCTTATGCTCACGAATTGAAACAAATAACGATTTGTTTGCACATAAATGGGCTGTTAACCCACTGCCAATGCACCAAATATTCTTCGTTAGTCCACTTTGGCTCGCTGCGGCAGCGAAAACCGAGAACGACTTTTTGTTCTCCTCGCGTTTGCTCACACTATTGTTATCCTTTTCTGATCTTGCGTTTTTCTGTTTTGAGTAGCACTTTGCCGAAACATATCCGTAACGACCGCAGTTCCAACATTCCACATGTTTCCTGTCTTTCTTATGCTTGGGCTTTTCCTTTTCGGCATGCGACGAGTAGATTTTCTGTTCCGCTTTATTGTCCATTTTGTCTCACACTTTTCGTCGTTCTCCCTCTTCCAGCAACTTAATTTTTAGAGAAATTAAGGAAGGCAAAGAATCACGCGTCTCCATAGCAATTACGAAATTTTCGTACGAATCCGATAGGCTGGACAACAAAATTATTACAAGCATTTCTTCTGGGACTGGTTGATCGATCTCTTGTAATTTCTCGATGACGTCATTGAAATTACTCAAATGCACTGTGACACTGTCTGACTCTGACATCTTCATATACAGCAACTGTTTAAACAACTGTATTTTACGCGCTGGTCCACTAGGCATGTGAACACTAGCCAGCTTTTTCCAAGCTTCCATCGATGATTTGCAGTGTTTAACATAGTTAATCTAGGACGGCTTTATACACAACAAAATACTCGCGAGGGCTTTTTCATCCTTGTTATCAAAATTTGCCTGCTCTGCAACCGTTCCACTTTAGTTTTTAATTTCACGACCACACACAATTGATTAAAGTTCTGAGTGTACCAGCAGACTTTTCATTTGCACTGCCCACGAACTATAATTGTCACTATCAAGTTTTTCTATTGAGTATTGCGAACTCATCTTGTTTATCTTGTTCATTAAACACCACCGAATCTCTAATTATTTTATAATATTTTCGACTATTACGCAGTAGTTTTCTTGCTGGTCTGGGCTCATAACCTATTCGGTTTGACGATTTATTAGAGACTAAAAAATGCTGCACGCAGGCAGAACCAGAACTTAAAGAGGAATGATAATTCGTTACTCGTTACTTTAGTGTATAACATAAGAGGAATAAGATATACAGTGGTGCATATACAAATATTTTCAACACATATTTTATAATAATATGGCAGTAAAATCCCATATTCGATAATATAGATTTTGCTAGAGAGAGAGCAATAGAGTTCAATGAAATTGACGAGGCCAATTATCGATTACCGAAACAAAATGAATAGTTCATATTCTTATTGTTAAGATTGGATATCATTTAATAGATGCAAAGAATAAAATAAGTTTTTTGATTTATTCAATGGTAGGCTTTGTTAGATAATAGCTTTTTGAAAATTTTAATAAAACGATATGATTTTTTTCTTTATATATTATGAACTTACCCATAAAACTGGCCACGTGCAAGGGAGTTAAACCGGATTCCGTAGTAGCACTTATATTGGCTCCTTGTTTAATAAGTATCTCGACTACTTTAATGCGATTCTTCTTGCAGGCAATATGAAGGGGTGTAAATCCATTGAGAGCACGGGAGTTTGAATTAGCTCCATAATCAAGCAACAATTTTGATACTTTTACGTGACCGCAGTGGGCAGCCACATGAAGTGCTGTTAAATAATCAATAGTAACCTCGTCTACTGGAGCTTCTTTATCCAAAAGTAAACGAGCTGCTTCATCATGCTCTCCCTGAGCAGCCATATGAAGCGCAGTCAAGCCATTCCTTGTTTTTGTCAATATAGGAGCATTATTTTGCAACAATAACCGAATCACATGCATATGTCCAGATCGAGATGCACAGTGTAGTGGGGTTAGACCGTCCCGAGTTGCAGCATGTATGCAGGCACCACGTGAAAGCAACAAACTGCATATTTCAGATTTACCCCATTTACTCGCTACGTGCAATGGAGTAATGTTATGTTTTGCTACAAAATTAACATTAGCATTCCAATCTAATAACAATTTGGCTATGTCTACATTTCCATAATGTGCAGCAATATGTAGGGGTGTAAATCCTGATTTAGAAACAATATCTGCATTGTGATCATTTTTTAATAACAACGTAGCTGCATTTACATCATTTTTCTTTGCAGCAATATGAAGTGCTGGAAGACGGACCTTACCGCGTGCATCATTCTCTAAAAGAACAGTAACTACTTTCTCATGACCTTGCTGCATTGCTACAGCCAATGGAGTAAAACCATCTTCAGTAGCCAGTGAAGAATTAGCACCATGTGCTAATAGCATCCGACAACAAACTTCATGGTTTTCTTGTGCTGCCATATATAAAGGAGTGAACCCATTAGAAGATTGAACGTTTACATTTGCGTTATTTAAAATAAGCTGCTCAATTACTTCTAGTTGTCCTGCTAAAGAAGCTATATGCAATGCAGTGTTTCCTTTTTTGGTTGCATTATCCACATTGATACCTTTTGCTAACAACTCACAGCAAATATCAACATAACCATCTTTTGCAGCTAGATGAAGAGCATTCAATCCATTCTAAATAAAATAAATAAATTTTCAAGTTTCAAATTTATTGAAAGATAAGAAGTTTTCTTACCGCGTTGCAGCAATTGATGTCTGATATTTCTCCACTCTTTAAAAAACTAAGTAATTTATCAAGGTCTCCACCGCGGGCAGCACGTAAAAAAGAAATAGTCCCATCATTCTGTCAAAAAAAATTTTGTTTTTACAAATATGAAATTACCTTCGTTAGGCACCTTCGATCGGTGCTTAAAGGGTTATATACCTTTTTTATTTTCAAAAAATCGAACATTTTTTTATTGCTTTATCTTTAAGAACAACTCCTTGAGAACATTTTCCCAAATTTTCATAGAGATTGGAGCAGTAGAAAAAAAATTACAGCGCTCCTAACCGCGCGCCTTGTCGCCGCCTTGAACTCAACTTGAAACTTTAAACGCGAAAATCTCGAAATGGGTTTTCTTGAAAAATGACTTTGCGGTGACATGGATTGGCGGAAAACTACTGAACCGATTTACTTCAAATTTTTTTTTAAATGTTCATAATGAAATTCTTCTGTGCTTGAACGATCGACTTTTTTTCGCCGAAATGCATTTTTTAGTGAAATTTCTAGAGACCAAAAAGTTAATTTTTAGCATAAAACGTTCCCGTATGCATAAAAAAACAAAAAATTTTAAAACCGATCGTTCAAGCACAAGGAATTACACTTAACTAATGAAATTTTTTTACTCTTATGGTTTTAGTTGACCTGTTCGACCTGGGGATCTGTCACCGCAAGGCTCTAAAAAAAAAAAGCCCCTAAGAGAAACAGCCACCCCTTAAAAACTATTTAATATTTTTCCACGAAATTTTGCACAAACATTGTTAATAAAGTGTACTATCAAAAAATTAAAACATCCGTGTAATTAAATAATTGCTACATACCTAAAAAAAAATCCAAACTTTCCTCTTTTTCTTCGACAAAGAAGGTATATAACCCCTTAAGATATTTTATCACAGTTGTTAAAAATAAAAAACTTATGTTAAGCTCCCAATTTTATTGCAAATCGAAACAAAAAACTCAAATAAACATGAAATCTGCGAAACTCTCATACCATTGTAAAAAGCAGTGTAGTTATATAAAAGTTACATAAAATAAAAACAAGAAAAAAAAAGCTAACTTCGGGTAGAGCAGAAATTGATATACCCTTGTAGTTAAGATCCTTAAATCCTAATGAGAATATCGCTGTTATAATCTTAATTTTGAAAAAGTATGAACACCAAAAACCAACTTCAAAAACACCTGTGGGTGTAAATATGTGGGTGCTCGACACATATTCTATCATCGGCGTACTCGTGCAAAATCTTATATCTGTATCTTTTGTCTATTTTAGATCTACGCGTAATTACGAAAAGACTGACAGAGCGAAGGACGGACATGGCTATATCGACTCTGCTGTTGGTGCTGATGAGGGATATATAAATTCACATACATACATTTAAAAAAAAAATTGGTTTTTCGCACGGAGTCCAGTAACTGACCACCCCTATATACTTGAGCCGCTGGGGCTTCATGGGATATCGCAAGGGCGTAGGATCCTGCATGGGGATCCCCTCTTGTCCCTCTGATCCCCCTCTATTATTCTCGACGTTCCATTTGATTTTGAATCGTTCGCGACTGATTGTTTACATTATCTTACATCAAAAATAAATATATAACTAAAAACTTTTTTCTTGGAAGGGAGTTTCGGAACCTTATTTTGCAATGATGGAAAACATAACTTTGGTGACACCGCCTTGATTGTGAAACCGACTCAATTTTCTTGATTTATGTTTTTAAAAACCATTTAAAGCTTTGCAAAATATACAGTAAAATAACATTGCAGGATCAATATCAATGCTGTCGTCTGTGCGCAAAAAACTTTCATTTATTTTTTGGCGAATATTTCAGCCCCTGTTTTGACTTGCTGTTTACCGTGCATTCACCCCGTTATATATCACATGCACAGTGGAACATGCACTTTTATTTTTATTTTTTAAATATCAATTTTAAATATAAAGAATATGGTTTATAAATTGGTGCTTTTCGGGCAATAAACATATCATTCGAAAGAAGGGTTTGTGCAAAGTTTCAAATCGAGAGCTTTATAATTGAAAGACTAGTTTGCGTAGAAACAGACAGACGGACATGCTCATATCAGATATATACTTTATAGGGTCGGAGATCACTTTTGACCAAAATTATAATACCCTCTAATGACTTTACTAATTAACCATAATTTACGCGTAATTACCAAGGAAACAAACAAAACAATAAGTGATGAGAAATGAAATGCTTAGTTGATTCTTTTCAAAAAAGTTTATTTGAGTGCACTGTATACAAGCTGCGTGTTCTCGGATTCACTGCTAAAGAATAAGTGACTTATTTACTAAATGCGACGCAGCGCCATAATCCGTATACAGAAAAGCTAGGAAAAAGAACTAATCCATAAAAAAAGACGACGCGTGGATCCACGCTGCCGTGGTTATACATATAAAAGTATACCTCAACCTTCCAGCAACATGAACATCATTCACATTGAATATAGCAACTTCGGCAGAATAGATTTCGTTTCTCACCAATAAGGAGAATAAATAAACATTACGCTAACATTATTTAAGCATTAACTTTAAACCGATGTGCGGCTGCCTGACCCGACAGGAACCATGTCCGATCGTTCAGTTATGTGGCAGCTATAGGATATATCCTTATGAAATTTGGCTGTTCCGACTTATATACTACGTGCCAAGGAAAGAAGGTGTGTGCAAAGTTCCAAGTCGATAGATTTTTGAACCTGAGTGATTAGTTTGCGTAAAAATAGACAGACGGGCATGCTTATATCATCTTAGAAGGTGATCTTGATCAAGAATATATATACTTTATAGGGTCGGAGATGACTCCTTCAATGCGTTGCACACATTTGACCAAAATTATAATACTCTCTGCAAGGGTATACAAAAAAAATTCACCCAGCTCAACCTCAACCATTGCGAGGCAGCACAGTCACTGCTGTGGCGGTCAGAAACGAGCAGACACAGATAGTCCTTACCTCGGAACCGTACAAGAGTATCCCAGGCTATCAAATAGCTTCAAAAGTTCCGACGTCGACGGAGGTGGCCCCTCAGGTCATAAGTATATCCAGCGAATGCTTCTTTCGGCTTCGCAAAAATTAATGGTGTTCCTAAGGAGTTTGGACGGCCTTCAGAGTGGAGAAGCGGAGCTATGAACGAGGACTACCAGCCTCCTGGAGGACTTCGCGACTCTGAACGTGGTCTTGCCCAATTGAGGTCAAAAGGTGACACATAGCAAGGAAGGGCGTGATACGATGATCGAAATCACCTTTTGCTGCAGCACATTAATAAAAGTGCGATTGGGAGGTCAGTGATTTTTTTACTTTCAGCGAGCAACAAGCCATAGACTTCACCCTTGGAGGGGTAAGTATGAAACCGATTTCGTAGAGGACAATGAAGGGAAAGCCTTTCAGCTATTCAGACGTTCGACTAGGCCCCATCATCCTCCCCTGAAGGATCAGCAAACGAACTATCGAGATCAATAACAGCTTGCTGCGACTGTGCCATGCCTTAAAGGAAACCGAGCAGAAGAGGATGAACAGTATACTCGTTCCACTACAACATCCAGCGATTAAGGCTGCCTGCGTTCAAGAAGACGATATAAAAAGGCAAGGAGTACTGAGGACCTTAACATCAGAAAGGAAAAGTTCAAGGCAACAATGAGGGCCCTGAAACTGGCTATTAAAGCCAGCAAACGCGAGTGTTTTAAAAATATCTAGAACGGGGAAGGGGTGGACCCATGGGAAACCTCCTACATGGTCGTCATAAGGAAAATTAAAGGGCAGGAACGCCGTAGGCCCACATGCCCTACTCATCTAAAGAGCCTTGTTCTTGGCAAGACACTCCGCACGAAGAATCAAAAACATACGAGGTGATCGCGAGTGTTCCGCAAGGATCAGTTCCTATGGGTAATGTTGGACAAAAGGTTGTCCTTCGGATTGCAGAGGGAATACGTTACCAGAAAAGCAGCAGGAATCCAAGGAGCACTCTCACGGATGCTGCCAAGCGCTAGAGGCCCAAGCCGGAAGACGGGTCGTCACATAGGTCTTAATGTACTCAGCGCTGAAATGGACTACTTCAGTCCGAAGACACCATGGGCTTACGAGAAAGCTAGAGGAATCCTACAAACTTGCGGCGCTACGGTTTATTTCGGGCTTCATAAAAATATCGGAGGAATCTGCTCTCGTCCTAGCAGGAAGAAATCCCCATCGATATTTTGGCAAATGAAGCGGAAGAGATCTACGCAGGAGCGGTGGGATTCATCGTAACGTAGGAGGTATCGTGCCACATCTGGGGCACTACCCGCTCCAGAGCAGCTAATAAATGTTATGTGTAGCTCAGAGTAGCATACGAACTGGGTATGCCAGTTGACAGCTCACACACAGGGCGACTTAAAATGTTCTCTAAAAAAACGTGCAACGCACATACATACATGGCGTATGATTTATGTTTAAAGCATCGATTTTCACAAGAGCTACCTAGAAAATGGGAGTTTTCATTAATGGGTTAATTTTTAAACTTTAAAGTATTAATAAAAAATATTTTATAATATTTAATAATTTAGCTTTCATTTGCTGAGAGGCATAATATATCATACCGATGATTGAAAATGCTACGCGTAGGCACCGCATAGAATGAGAGCAAAGAAAAACAAATCCCAAAATACGGTGCTTTTATACGTGCCGATTATCAACTCCACTAAATTTTAAATTTTTAAGGTTCTTCCGTTTATGTACATACATATCCGTATGTGCATATGTATGAACATATTTACACAAATAAATAATGGTATTGATCAACTTCAAACTTCCGTGTTTTTGAAGATAGAATCAGTACGAAGTTACAAGTGACTTTCTATCTTTCGTCAGTTGATCCGACCTACCAAATTGCACAAAGATCGGCTGACTATATCTTATAGCTGCCATATAACTGAACGATCGGAAATGGTATTTGGTAAAAATAAAAAAATTTAAATTTATAATTATTTGTACAGCCCCACGACATTATAACACAATATAAAATCAAAAAAAGCTTATAGCGCATTAAATATACATATGTACATATGTATATATATACTTCCTAATACATATGTACATAGTATGTAGTTTTCGTACTTTCATTGCATTTCGAATTTAAAATTGCATTTAACATCTTTGGGAACTCAAATGTCTTCGGCTTCCCGATTTATTCCCGACTATTTACTAAAAAATGCTGCACGCAGACAGAACCAGAACTCGTTACTTGTTACTTTAGTGTATAACATAAGAGGAATAAGATATACAGTTGTGCAAGTTATCCAACACGTAAATACAGGCCACTTATGGCTTTTATAAACAATATTTTCAATCTTGCCTTTGGCTTTGTCTTTGGCTTTCCACATATGAATTTTATAAACAATATTTTCAAACTCTGCATTTGCTTTCGGCTATGTCTTTGGCTCTGAGGTCCGATCTCGGTTCCCCATAAACAAATCAAAATCAAAAGTAAACATCAGCTTCCCTCCGAAGCCCAATCAATTACGCCCTTTGCGTTTCAAGTACCCACCAAATTGCATCGATCAGCTTAATCAAATTTCACAATAAGATGCGACATTTTTATCTTAAGCCTCTAATCTAAACACAACTGATGGCAGAGGTTCTTTGGATCAAATTTAGAATTAAGAAGTCAGTCCCTTTTTGACCGAGACCGCGAACGCTTGACAAAAAATATTTAAGAGAAATCAAAAGTGTCATGTAATAATTACGTTTAATAAATAAAGGTTTAACACCAAGTTGTTTAATTAAAAAATAAAATTTACATTTTTTTAATTCACCAACAATTTTGGTCCAAAGTGAGCAACGAAGTGAAGAAGACATCTCCGACCCTATAAGCTATATATATTCTTGATCAAGATCACCTCCTGAGTTAATATAGGCATGTCCGTCTGTCTGTTTCTACGCAAAGTAGTCTCTCAGTTTTGAAGCTATCGACTTGAAACTTTGCACACACCCTTCTTTCTTTTGCACGCAGTATATTATTCGGAACGATCGGGATCGGCCTACTATATCGTTTAGCTGCCATATAACTGATTGATCGGAAATGGTATAACTTCGGTGTTTTTAGAGTTAGAGAGTTCAAATGAGAGCTCCGGTTTTAATTGCAAGGGTATATTAACTTCAGCTCCTCCCGAAGTTGGCTTTTCTTTCTTGTTTTGAATGTCACAGCATGTGAGTTCGAGTGAATTCTTTTCAATTTGAAATAATTTATTTCGTCTGATGCTATGAGTGAAGCTATGCAGATGTCTATCGCATATGCAACAAATAAAATGAAAACAGAAAAATGGCTATGAAATGATAAGAATAAGATAATTTAGTAAAAATTAATAATAAGAAAAACATATTTTAATTTTAAATTTTTGATACAGAAAATTCAAAAACATGGTTCCATGTACATATATTATTTTCATTAAATTTATTTTTTCAGAAATTTTGGTATCAAAACCAGGGACTTTAACGGTTATAATTAAAAAAGCCAAAAAAAAATTGATTTTTAATAATTAAAATTAATTTTAATCATAAGTATCAATTTTTATATAAAAATTACGCAAGAACTTTTATTTTCAATTTTTATTATATAAATTGAAAAATCAAAACATTCAAAACATTTTCCAATAACTTCTTTTAACTGGCGCTACAATAATTGGGAGTGGGCAAAATTTTGACAAAGTTCCAAATCGTTCCATTTTTATGGTGTCCGAGATCAGTGGTGTCACTTTTTTCTGAGCAAAAAAAGCTGGATCAATGAAAAAAAAAAGCTAAAAAAAGCGGAATACCAGAGAAAAAAAGTTAAGAAAAAAACTGATTTTTATAAGGCAATGTACTGCATGTTATTCACTAATAAGCCCTCAGTTCCACTTAACATAAAATATATGGGTAATTCTCTAACGGATATCATTACAAAGAAACCAAAAAAAAACAATAATGTACAAAAATTAAGATCTATATTATATTTAAGATGTCGTCAATATTATCATCATCATCAGTTGGATAAAATTTCTTGTCTACAATTGTAGATAGGCAGCTGGGGTGTATATTATAGTTAAAACAGCACATATTGTGTCGACGCAGCCCGTACCTTAAATTTTAAAATTTTAAATTAATTTATAATTTTAAGATACAAATTAAAATATGGACCTTATACTCAGTATAGCGTTTAACGTTTCAACGCTCATGCTATTTCGAATTTTCGTTTTTATTAAATGTACTTGGCTGAACACCCGCTCGACGTCGGCATTCGACCAAGGCAGAACTGCATTTGCAGAGCAACTGAAGCCAATTCCGGAAAACGGCAGTTTCCGCCAGAATCCCGATATCTAAGAACTTCAGCCCAGAACTTAACAGTATCATCGACATTTTCCCACTCTACCAGGGTTATGTCGTTGTACAGTCGTTCAATTTTATCTATATTAGGAGTACCAAAATACTCAAGGATTGGAGAGATTTGTTTCTTTTTGATTTTTAAAATATTTTCAACAGAGAATGCATCAAAAAGTCAGAATTTCCGCTGCCCGCTGTTTTCATATTTTTCCCGCAATCACGCTTCAAAAAAACCCAGATCTGACGGGAAAAAAGCGGAAATGACACCACTGTCCGAGATCCACGCGTTTAAATTGGTACAAGTTTGTATGGTTATGTAAATGTGTATATAAATGTCTATATCTTCTTTAAAAATCGGCCGATTGCACAGTGGTCGATTTGGCGTCGCTAGCGGTATTAACTTATGATTTTCAAATTTAAATAAACGTTAATTTAAGTTTACCTATCGATAAAATACACCTTGATTAGATGCTAATTGATGTTTTCTAAGCTCATCATTTAGCTGATAATCAGCTGTGAACTGTCAAAGTCAACATATGTTTCAGCAGGTGTTATATACAATTTTGGCGCCCTTTTGCTTATTGGTTGCATATTTGAATAAATAATGCAATTTACGTTTTTTCTAGTGAAAGTTTGGTTTTTAACAACTATTAAGGTATGTGCTACATAGAAAATCTGTGCTTGTCACGTGTCTTATATGTGTTACTTATAAATTGTAGTGGATATTAAGTGTATTAACAGTGCGCGGGACAGAGCGCACACCAGTCTTTCGTGAAATAGAACTTAACAGATTCACCTGGATTCACTCTGTTTCCAATGGTTGTTAAAGTGTGAATCATTATCTGTCCGAAATGTCAAAAATGAAGTGCGTATTCCTGCGTATCTACAAGATATTTCACTCCTTAGGAAGAATGTCAGTGTCGAAGCGCGCACTTTTCTTAGTATGGCACGGCGAAGCGATCCCCACTAAAAAGATCTTCGTAATGGAAAACTTTGCATTAGGAGAAGTTTGTAACAAATATGATTGTAACAAAAAGGAGCTTTTCGAAATTGGGAAAAAGCTGCGCAATTTTAATAGTAGGCTTGTCAAGAAGTGGAAGAAATGCGATAGAAATAAGGCAGCTTTTGAAAAAAGTAATAAAGGCTAGACACGCCTCAGGTGTTGATGGAAAAATCATCATTTAGAAATGTTGCCGCCGAATCGACCACTGGGGATTAGGCAGAATTAGTTTGGCAGAATACAGAAATAGTTTGGCATCAAAAAAAGAAAGACCATAACCATAGACAGACCACAGTTTTGTTCTCTTATAATGAGCGGTTAGGGTTGGCGTGTTCAAGTCTCAGCTCGATAGAAACAATATTCGATGTTAGGCCATTTATTTGACAATACGGCCCAGTGTGTAGCGTCCCTCTCTTCATTTGTGTCATTTTCTACTCTCTCACGACACTATAATTCATCATACTTTTGAGATCTTTTACCACTATTCCTTTTTTGGTGGCGACACATACATACATATAAAAATCAATTTAACAGTCCTTTTTCATTATATAAAATGAATAATCTATAAGTTGTATGGTTAATGACATTAAACATCCATATGCACATACACTCCGTTTCACTTAAATAGCACACACTATTTTTAATAATTATGATATATCCTATAGCTGTTGTTTTCTTTTTGTCGACTTATCTTCTCGAAAAAGTTCGACATCTGGAAATTTTCAAGTGTAAATCAGTGGGGGGCATGTTTAAAATTTGAGTTTATGCGTAGAAATACAAAACAATGGAAGCAGAAAATTCTGAACGAAAAAAAAAGGATTTTTTTATTTCATTTTTCCGTAATATTTCTAGCAACACTTGTTAAAAAACAAGAAAGCAAAGCTAACTTCGGGCGGAGCCGAAGCTGATATGCCCTTGCAGTTAAAACCGGATATATATCGCAAACATCGAATATAGTTAGCCGATCCTTATGAGAATATGATAGTATAACCCAATTTATTATAATACAAAATTTAAAACAAGTCCCAAACTTCTATTTTTAACAATACCAAAGTTGGTATTTCTTCCAAAAACCATTTCCGATCGTTCAGTTATATGACAGCTATAGGATATAGTCGGCCGATCCTAATGAAATTTCGTAGGTTGGATCAACTGACTAAAAATATAATCTGTACCAAGTTCCAGCTTTCTATCTTCAAAAACACGAAAGTTGGGTCATTTCCGATCGTTCAGTTATATGGCAGCTATAAGATATAGTCGGCCGATCCTTATGAAATTTGGTAGGTTGGATCAACTGACCAAAAATAGAATCTGTACTAAATTCCAGCTTTCTATCTTCTAAAACACGGAAGTTTGGTCATTTCCGATCGTTCAGTTATATGGCAGCTATAAGATATAGTCGGCCGATCCTAATGAAATTTGGTAGGTGAGATCAACTAACCAAAAATAGAATCTGTATTAAATTCCAGCTTTCTATCTTCAAAAACACGAAAGTTGGGTCATTTCCGATCGTTCAGTTATATGGCAGCTATAAGATATAGTCGGCCGATCCTTACGAAATTTATCATGTCGTATTATTTTGCCAAAAATAGCGCTCGTGTAAAATTTGAACTCTCTAACTCTAAAAACACCAAAGTTATACCATTTCCGATCAATCAGTTATATGGCAGCTATAGGATATAGTCGGCCGATTCCAGTCGTTTCGACTTATATACTGCGTGCACAGGAAAGAAGGGTGTGTGCAAAGTTTCAAGTTGATAGCTTTAAAACTGAGAGACTAGTTCGCGTAGAAACAGACAGACAGACGGACAGACGGACCGACGGACAGACGGACATGCTCATATCAACTCAGGAGGTGATCCTGATCAAGAATATATATACTTTATAGGGTCGGAGATGTCTCCTTCACTGCGTTGCACACTTTTGACCAAAATTATAATACCCTCTGCAAGGGTATAAAAACGGGTTTTCGGGACTTTTTTGCTCTTAAAAATTCCTTAGCGCGTAATTTTAAACCGATTTTAAAATTATTGACGTTTTTATACCCTTGCAGAGGGTATTATAATTTTGTCCAAAAGTGTGCAACGCAGTGAAGGAGACATCTCCGACCCTATAAAGTATATATATTCTTGATCAGGATCACCTCCTGAGTTGATATGAGCATGTCCGTCTGTCCGTCTGTCCGTCTGTCTGTTTCTACGCAAACTAGTCTCTCAGTTTTAAAGCTATCGTCTTGAAACTTTGCACACACCCTTCTTTCCTTTGCACGCAGTATATAAGTCGGAACGGCCGGGATCGGCCGACTATATCCTATAGCTGCCATATAACTGATTGATCGGAAATGGTATAACTTTGGTGTTTTTAGAGTTAGAGAGTTCAAATTTGACATGAGAGCTATTTTTGGCAAAATAATACGACATGCCAAATTTCATAAGGATCGGCCGACTATATCCTATAGCTGCCATATAACTCAACGATCGGAAATGACCCAACTTTCGTGTTTTTGAAGATAGAAAGCTGGAATTTAGTACAGACTCTATTTTTGGTTAGTTGATCCAACCTACCAAATTTCATTAGGATCGGCCGACTATATCCTATAGCTGCCATATAACTGAACGATCGGAAATGACCCAACTTTAGCTGCAAGGGTATATAAACTTCAGCTCCGCCCGAAGTTAGCTTTCCTTTCTTGTTTAATAGTTAAATGTCGTGTTTTTCGGACTTTGACGTTATTTTTTCGGTACAACTTCCAAGAAATGGTATTTAAGGAAAATAATTTTCATTACTTCCTAATAAAATTGGTCTTGTTTATTCAGAATTAACGAGACAATATTGATATGTGTCAATATTGAATTTTTAAGAGCAAAAAAGTCCCGAAAAAACGTTTTTTCTAAATAAATCAAGATTTTGAGGGTGTTAGAAAAATTTCAAACACGGATTTGCACTATATTCGACCTAATGAAAAATTCCTACTAGGTCTCTTCAAAAGTTCCTCCAATTTTTTTATTTTTTTCGCACTGTGTTATTTTATAACACTGAAGTTATTATTTATTGATAGTACATGTTTTTATCGAAACAAACGTTTGTTCTTGAAAAAATATGAATAATTTACGAAGTTATGGCAATTCTCTCGGAACCCTTTTTTTAAGAATGGCTTGTGGTGACCACGATGGACGTCCAGCAGGTCAACCGAAATAAAAAAAACCAACAATTTTGTATTAGTATAGTATTATTTCCAGTTCGTGAACGATTATTTTCAAGAATATTTGGTTTTTTCTGCATACAGTAACAATTTTTCCAAAAAATTGATTTTTCGAGTTCTAAAAATTTCATTAAAAAATTCAAAATTGGCGCATAAAAACTGAATCGTTCACGAACTAGGCACAATAATTACGAATAATTCGTGGTCAACCGTGGTCACAGCGAAGGCACTTTTGGAAAAACACGACATTGAGATAATCGCATTCAAAGTTGCTTGACGCTGTCCGCAGCCGTGACGAACCGCGCCTCAAAACGCTGTTTTCCTATCGAACTATTATTCGGATCTCTATGAAAATTTGGGAAAATATTCTCTAGGAAACATACTTTAGGATTCAGCAAAAAAAAATTTTTCGTTTTTTTGAAAAAAAAAAAAAAGATATGTAACCCCTTAAGATTGAACTCAAAGTGCGCGCGAGAACCGATGAGCAACGCGAGAAGATGGCAGAGTTAGAGCTTTGCGGAAAGCGAGCTACATTGTTATACACTGCCGTGCACTTAAATAGGGACAAGAATTTTTTTATGTTTCGTTTTATTTTTCTCCTAATCTATTACAGCTATCGGCATGTGCTTTGCTGAGTTTTGAAGAATAGAACAAAGGCTAACTTTGGAAATAATAGAGAGGTCCCAATTTATATTTTCCCGTTATATTTTTTTCTGGTTTTTCCTGGAACCATTCCTAGAAAGCTGTACATTTTTGCATGCACTTGAATAGGGACAGACGTGATTTCTCCATTCTGAGCCAAATTCCATGCGATAAAGTTTATTATTTGTCAACTGACAGACCTTTTAAATATAAATAAAACAGAATGGGCCGCGGCAAAGCTCTAACTGCTGTTGAAAAAGGTATAATAATGGCGTATAAGGAATGTAATTTTACATACAGAAAAATTGCTGAAAAAATACGAAAAAGAAAAATGTTATTTGCTTAAAACCCTGCAAATTATGGGAATAACATTAGAGGATGCACCAAAAAAGTCCTTTTATCTACTGCAGAGCGCCGAATTGTTCGAGAAGAGTCAAATTCACACTGTGCGGCTTCGAAAATTCATTAAAAACTAAATTTAAATGCAAGTGTGGATACAGTACGGAGAGTTATACGGCAAGCTAATCATCTGAAAAGATTGAAACTAAAAAAAACCCTCCGTTAAATAACCAAAGAAGGATTCTCGCCTCATCTATGCACGTTATCATATGACTTGGCAGAAGGAATGGCATACTGATGCGTTTTTAGATGAAAAGCGTTGTAACTTGGATGGACCTGATGGTTTTTCATATTATTTTCATGATATACGAAAAGAAAAACACTTTATGTCCCGTCACCATTGCCGTGAGAAAGGTGTAATGGTATGGGATGCTTTAACATACTATGAGACATGCAAGCTGCAGATTGTGTCTTCTAAAATGAACGCAACGCATTACAAAGGCTTACTCGAGGAAGCGTTTTCTGAGGCAAAAAACATCTTTGGATCATTATCGTGGACTTTCCAACAGGATAATGCCCCAATCCACACAGCACGAGTGGTAAAAGCTTGGATTCGGCAGCAAAACCTGGATCTTATGGAGTAGCCCCCATATTCTCCGGATCTCAATGTAATTGAAAATGTGTGGGGATGGATGACAAAAAAATTATATGAATCTGGGAGACAATACAAAGACATACAAGCATTAACAGATGCCATCAACACAGCCTGAAGTCAAATATCCTTAGATTACATAAAGGCAATATATGACTCTATTCCTAATAAAATTTATGAGGATATATTCAACAATGGTGGTCACACACATTATTAAAATAGTTTAATTTGACAAATTTTTAATAAATAAGACTTAATATTAATAAAATGTTGTATATTATTCCTTAAACACCAATTTTTAGTTCCTGTCCCTATTCAAGTGCATGCAAAAATGTACAGCTTTCTAGGAATGGTTAAAGCCAATACGAAAAAAAAAATTATAAAGGTAAATGGTTGCGACCTCTCTTTTATTTCCATAGTTAGCCTATGTTCTCTTCTTTAGAAATCAAAAAGGCATATGTCAATAGCCCTAGTAGATTCATAAAAAACATAAAACGAAACATAAAAAAATTCTTGTCCCTATTCAAGTGCACGGCAGTGTATTTTTTAGTTGTTAATGTGACCGTGATGGATTCGGACGAAGATTTTTATGCTTCAAGTGGAACACTTAACTTTGTATTGAAAAATAAAGTGGCAACCACCCTCTTAACTGCAGTAGGAAAGAAATAGAACGACGTCTATTTCGACGTTTGGCTAATACAATATTAAAATAAAACAAGAAAGCAAAGCTAACTTCGGGCGGAGCCGAAGTTGATATACCCTTGCAGTTAAAACCGGATACATATCGCAAACATCGGATATAGTTGGCCGATCCTTATGATTGCATCATAATAAAACTAATTAATTACAATAAAAAATCTAAAAAAAAGTTCCAAGCTTCTATCTTCAAAAATACGAAAGTTGATTTTTCTACCAAATACCATTTCCGATCGTTCAGTTACATGGCAGCTATAGGATAACTTAACTGCAGTAGGAAAGAAATAGAACGACGTCTATTTCGACGTTTGGCTAATACAATATTAAAATAAAACAAGAAAGCAAAGCTAACTTCGGGCGGAGCCGAAGTTGATATACCCTTGCAGTTAAAACCGGATATATATCGCAAACATCGGATATAGTTGGCCGATCCTTATGATTGCATCATAATAAAACTAATTAATTACAATAAAAAATCTAAAAAAAAGTTCCAAGCTTCTATCTTCAAAAATACGAAAGTTGATTTTTCTACCAAATACCATTTCCGATCGTTCAGTTACATGGCAGCTATAGGATATAGTCGGCCGATCCTTATGAAATCTGGCATGTCGTAATGTGTTGCCAAAAATAGCCCTTATGTCAAACTTGAACTCTCTAACTCTAAAAACACCAAAGTTATACCATTTCCGATCAATCAGTTATATGGCAGCTATAGGATATAGTCGGCCGATCCCGGCCGTTCCGACTTATATACTGCGTGCAAAGGAAAGAAGGGTGTGTGCAAAATTTCAAGTCGAAAGCTTTAAAACTGAGAGACTAGTTTGCGTAGAAACAGACAGACAGACGGACAGACGGACATGCTCATATCAACTTAGGAGGTGATCCTGATCAAGGATATATATACTTTATAGGGTCGGAGATGTCTCCTTCACTGCGTTGCACACTTTTGGACAAAATTATAATACCCTCTGCAAGGGTATAATAAACGGTAATTAAATTACATAATGCAACAAAACTCGCTCTGAGTGAGTTGAAGCGATAAAGCAGGTCTCTCTCGCTTTGTTCTCGCAACTCGCTTCGCTCTTACTCTGACATATTTCGAGCGCTTGCATAAGAAAAAGGTTGCAGTGGTTAATCGCTCGTTCTTGCCCAATATTATCGCATGGTGTCCTACGTGTGTCATTTTACACTCTGCAAAGGTATCGTAGATGTCTTCAAGGTATTCATGCATTCATCTTAATCCATAATGATTTTTATGCTGTGTATAGAGAACTTATTTCCTGATTGGAAAAAAAGCGCAGAGAACTGTACCCTGTCGCTCATTGCTTAATCATTTTAGGGTTGTATTCTGAGTTATTTTGACTTCTATATAATATACCATAAAAAAACCCACTTTGCGCCCCTTTTGAGCTTGCAAAACATTTGATACTATAAAATTTATAGTCGTGCCATTTGGAAGTTACTATATGCTCTAGATAATGTGTTTTACATTTAAAGGTAGGACATATCCTGGTATTTTTAAAGCTTTTGAAAGTGTTCTATCCTTATATATTTATGTACAATATTACGTTTTTTCACACTGCAGTGATTTACGGTACTCGTAGGATACAAGGATATATTGTAGTCGTGTGAATGTATTTAACATGTAGAAGGAATTTTCTCAGACCCTATTAAGTATATATATTCTTGATCAGCATCAACAACCGAATCGATACAGCCATGCCCGTATGTCCGTATTGGCGTGGAGATATGCCAGTTCAAGTTTGTTTCAAATTTTTGGCATCAAAAATGTTTTGATTTTTAATTTGTAATTTTGGAAAAATTTTGAAACAAACTTGAACAGCGTGGGCATTGTAGAGTCTCCACGCCAAATCCTATAGATTTTTCATATAGTTTCTGAGATCCGTGCGTTTATACGGACAGACGGAAGGACGGAGACGGGCATGGCTATATAGACTACAAAAGTAACTAAATTTTATTTGGCCCAAATGCAACAAAAAGCGGTATATATCGCAAAAATCGGATATAGCTGGCTTATGAGAATATCATATAAAAAAAAATTTATTACAACACAAAATCTAAAAACAAGTTCCATGCTTCTATCTTTAAAAAAAGTTGGTATTTTTACCAAATACGAAATACCATTGCCAATTGTTCAATTATATGGAAACTATAGGATATAGTCGGCCGATCCTCAAATTTTGGTGCGTCTACCCAGCTGGGACTTGAAAACTCCAATTTTTAACTTTAAATATGCGCATACACCAAAGTTTTGGAAAAAGCTTTTCCGCAATAATACATTTTGAAATCATTAACTCGAACATTTCTACAGGGTGGGCCCCGTAGCTGTCACATTTTTAACTATTAGTTATTTCGAGAACGTCACCACACATATCAGTCGCATATTCATAGTTGTTCAGTATATCAACTCCGGTTCACGAAATAGAACGCTTCTCGAACGAACAACGCTGGGAAATGGTAAAATTTTACTTCCAAAGTATTTGGACGAAAAATTTGAATCAGATTTGGGCGAAAAATCATCTTCTCGGACGAGGCGCATTTCCATTTTGGCGGCTATGTTAATAAGCAAAACTGCCGTATCTGGGGAACGGAAAACCCTCATGTGATCGCGGAGAAACCAATGCATCCAGAACGAGTGACTGTTTGGTGCGGATTATGGTGGTATCATTGGGACGTTTTTCTTCAAAGACATTGCGGGAAGAGCCGTTACGGTCAATGGCTAGCGCTACCGAGCCATGATAAGCGATTTTTTGTGGCCTATTATCGACCAAATGGACGTGGAAGACATTTGGTTTCAACAGGATGGTGCACCGTGCCACACAAGCAATGCCAAAATCGATCTTCTGCGCGAGAAGTTCGGCGAACGCATTATTAGCCGGCGCGCCGAAATCGGCGAAGTTATTGGCCAGATATAGCCCCACACGCTCGAGAATGTCGTCAAAAATTGGTCTTATCGCATCGGCTAATGCCACGCTAGAATGATGTTGTGTTCCATCATTAAACCGGAAGAATTAAGCTTTACAATAAAAAAATCAGAATTGAAAAATATTGACGCGGGTTCATTTTATCGCCAAAAGGTGATTTTTAATTGGCCCACCCAGTACATGACAATGCCCCAAAACACAATGCTAGTGTTGTTAAATCTTTTTTAAAAATACTCTTAACTGACCACAATATTATTTTGATTTGAAAAAATTGAAAAAGTATATCAGGAGTGCCCAGTGCCATTGCTCTCGGTGCTCCTTTGTTGTTGGAATTGCTCTTTCATATGGGAAACGAAATTTCATATTCGTGTGATCCTCCCAGCATAGCCAAAGCCCAAATACAAAAACAATTTTTCGTGTTTTCCCTATTCTCCTCAATCGTGCTAATCCGAACGCATTTTGTTGTTGGATAGCCGAAAACTTATCACTACAAGAAACTCATTCTTGCTTTTCATTCAGCCAAAATGGTCGACTTGAAGCGATGAATTTCTGCTTTGCAGAACATTTTTAAAGTAAAAAGTTAGGCATTTATTGTCATAGTATAATAATAAACTGTTGTGAAAAATATATGCCCTATTTATAATTGATATAATAAAATGTATTTTTTATTATAATGATATTTGTTTGAAACTCCTTGTGAATTTTACTATAATTTTATTTTTCAGTGCATCGAAATGAAAAAAATGGTGTAAATGGTGTATTGGTGATTTTTTGCACTGGTATTGGAGTTTGCTCTGCCGTATGCTGAGCTTGGGCACCCCTGGTCTACATGATTCACTGACCAACAAGATGTACAAGATGTATGTACATATGAGGTAATTTTGAATGTTCTTGTGAAGAATTCATTACAAAATACTTGTTTTCTAAGCTTTTCATATTATTTTTTAATTTAATTAAAGTTTTTTTACTTTGGTTATATATAAAATTGATTAAACTATAAATATAAATTTAAACACAGAGTTTTCGTTTCGGTAAACGAAAATTGCTACACTTAATTGCCTAAGTGTGCTATTCAATGAAACACAGTGTACATATGTATGTATGTAAACATGGATGTACATGTATATGTATATATTTATGTAGCTATTAGCTACATCCGTATTTTTTTTTATGCCAATTATATGTATGTAATGCATGTATGTAATAAACAAACATAAATAATGATTTAAGAATATGTGCATATTTTCATTAATTGCATTTTTTGTTTTTAAAATGATACCTGTTTTTCATTTATTGTATTTCCATTAATTTTTCCCCCTGGTACTGAAATATTTTGGGGGGTAATATTTCTTTGATGAGTAACACTTCTCTCTTTATTTTGTGTTGCCTTTTCATCTTTTAATTCACCAAGAGTCATTATGAAGGATAAAAAACTAGAAAACAATAAATCGTTTAAATTTAGTTATTCGTTTTTTAGTAAAATAACAATTTTGGAATTTTAAATTTAAGTATTATAGATTTACACAATAAATCTTATACACAAAAATGTTCTAAGCCTATGCGTATACCATACATCTATATATACATTCATATGTACATATATTTTATGATTTCATGACGTCATTAATAAACTTAAATATTTATTCGTTTTAACCTTTTTCAGTTTTTAGAAAGTATGTTTTTCTAGCTCACTCTCATATGTAACTTACTTTTCAAGGAGCGTTTCCTCTCTCTAGATATTTTCAAAACAGGAAATAAAGTACTTTTTTAATATCTATCGTTTCCCTCACATATCTAAACCCTGTTAACATATTTGCCAGTGATGCCCAATTTTCCCGCTTATACCTACATATGTATGTATACTTAAAATCCTAAACTAATTCCATATAAGCAGTAATTAAACCGACAAAAACTGTTTTCCAGCAATGAGAGAGAGCGAGTGCCAAATATATGTTGTATTTTTATGCAACCTATACTAGTTCAGATCGCTGATGGTGATAACTTTGAAAACTACACATCTATGCTTTTATTTTTGCAAACTATAGATAAAAGCGTGATAGCTTGCCAAAGTCGACTTTGTGAGTACGATGTGAGCTGTTTCAAAAGAAGAAGTTCGACTAGCAATTTGTTAGAGTAAGACAGAAAACATTTTGACGGCAACTAAACGGATACTGCGGAAATTAAAAACGAAATTTGTCTTAAATATATGTAAAAATGTGAAAATGTGTAAAATGTGTAAAAATGTGACCCGTCTATGTAAACAAAAAATTTACCTAATTAATTTTTTCAAAATTGTTCTATTTTAATTGTCTTATTAATTGCTTATGAGAAATATTTGAATTGTACCGCCTAAAGATATTATCGCTCTGTTAAGTACTCGTTCTTGTTACTCGCTGCGTCGCAGTTTCGAATGAAAGAAGAGAAGGAGCAGATATAACCTAGTAATAAATGAACTCCCATTGAATTTGGTTGATGAGTTTGTACTGGAACCTAACAAAGTTTAAATAAGTTCAATCAATATAACGTATCGCAACATTAGATAGCTGTGCTTTCTACTTGAGAATTCAATTTTAATTAAATCAGTGGGTGGCTAAGACTCACTTATATTGATATTTTAGCGTAAAATTGCATCAAGGCTCCGAAGCGACGTTTAAGTCGTCAGCAAAGTTCAAGTGTACATGATGTCAATGATGGCAACGATCGTAATTCATTACTCCGCGTCTTGAAAGTGTTAAGGGTGACATAGACCGCATGTGAAAGTTTATGCAACAACAAGTCGTATCCATTCGAGGGAGCGAATTAGAGTGCAGATTAGACATTTTAAACAATTACATAAATCGTGCATTTAACTTTCAAGAGGGAATTGAGTCCATTAATCCGGTATTGTCCTCGCGAGCTGAGCTGGAGGACAAGTGTGTAGCCACAAAATCTCTTTATATGTCAGCTAATGTACAAAATCAAAGACCACCATTACTTAACTCGACTCTTAATACAACAAGTTCCCACAATAAAAATTTACCTCGAATGAATTTACCCAATTTTCCGGATGCTACTCTGAGTATAAGAACTTAATTGGTTTATTCACTAGTCTCATAGATAGCTATCAAACTCTTAGCGACGTGGAAAAATTTAATCACCTGTTGTCATGTCTGAAGAAAGCGTTGGGGACCGTGAAAGCATACCAAATAACTGAGACCAAAGATTATAAAGTACATAGATGGGACATCAGGGATCAAAACGGTCAACTTTTTTCGTCGAGCTTGTTGGTTAGGGAGGAACGCACATGCATACGATTCTATTTTTAGAACTCTTTACATGTATCCGCCAACAAAAATGTGAACCTATGTATTTATGTGTGACTGCTCGCACGACGGAGTAAAAATGTTTTGGCTTCCAAATTTCAATTTCAATTTCTCGTTTCTGTTTTCGATGCGCCGATGTGGTAGTTGGTAGAACAAATAGTATTTTTGATCGCCGCAGATCGAGACAGGATGGTAGAGTAATGCATAGAGTAGTTACTCTATGTGTAATTTTTCTGTGTTAAAATCCTCGTAAGGACTTTCTTTCTTTTATCATAATTTTTTTTTTTATTTTTCTTTATGGTAATATTTTTTTATAATTTTACAATTGTAAAATTGTTTTATTCTTTATTATGTCCTGCTAATAAGATGCTAATAAAATTTCAAGGGAGACCTTCTAACATTTTGTCATCCGACACGTCAGTCGCTTATTTTTACAACAATTGTAATAGAATGCAATTAAAAATAATAATAATAACGTAAAAATTAAAAAAAAAAAAAAATTAATAAAAAAATAAAAGTAAATGTAAAGAGGATCATAAAACTAAAACTTTATCAAAATTGAAACAACTGCCCGCTAATGAAATCGAACGCAGGACCCCATGAATAAGGAGCGAGCACTATCCATCTAGGCTACCCTCGAAGTTGTTTTTATGATACTTAAAATTGGTGTTAAAGGAAGCGCTAGAATCCATACCAAAAATAGAGCTGACGAGTAAGGATAGTAAGAGATATTTCTGATCTCTTTACTCTCACATTGGTTTGATTACAACGTTTCAAACTTTCATCGTTCCAAAGATGTTACTATCTAAAAACAGAATTCTCTCTTTCCCTCTCTCATCTGCCAGCCGTTTGTTATGGAACCCGCCCTCAAATGTTTTCATTATTACAGCGGGTTTCACGACGGAAAAAATGAAAACATTTGGGAGCGGGTTCCACGACGCGGCCTGCCAAAATGCCGTAGAACCCGCACTTATAGACATTTTTACAGCGGGTTCCACTACGAACTGAGACGATGTTAAGGTGATTTTACAATTTTGTATTTTTTTTTATTGGATTATAAATTTAGGAAAACACATTATAAAAATTTAAAAATATAAAATAAATAGATTTAAAATTAAAAAAAAATGGATGTCCCGAGCCTGGTTTGAACTCGTTTTACTTTGCACACCAGCCAAGCACTCTACCAATCGGCTATTCCTCATTCGTTGTCGCGCGTTGTTGCCCTGCTTGTTCCTTGCCAATCACGCGGGCGAAGAGATAGAAGCAGGGATAGACAAGGAAAGAAGTGGGGCAAGGAAGGACTGGCGACTCGCTGTAAAAAAATGAAAAAAATGAAAATTGTCTGCTCTGCTTCGAGCTTTAAAAGCGAGAAGTTTAAAGCTATAGCTACAGCAATAGCAGAAAAAAATATTCTGTGCTCTTCGTAGCCGTAGCCAAAAATCTAAAGCGAGAGCAGAGCAGTGCAAAAAATATTTTTGTATGTGCTACTGCTCTATAGTAGTTTTGTTTTTGTTTTTTAAAACAAAAACTTTCCACTTTCTTTACCTCCTTTCTTCCTTACCCACTTTCTTTACCCTTGTAAGAATGATTTGTAAATAATAACAAATATTAATAAGTAATAATATTTAATATTTAGTTCATTCAGACACAACAAATAAATATTAATAGCTCCTAATTAAATCAAAATTAAAAGATGAAGCTATTCTAAATTTATTTAGTAAATATTTAGTCGTCGTCTTCAAATAAACTCAAGTTGTCCATCGCATTAACTAAGTGTTTTGAGTTTAGGCGAACAAGGAGTAAATTTTCTAATGTGTCGTGGCTTATACGATTTTTCGACTGTACATCACATTAATACAAATTTGCATTTATGAATAGCGTTAGAATTTTAGTTATATATATGTTCCTTAGATATCGAATGAGGTTATGAATAAGACACTTAATAAGACACTGAATAAGACAAAACACTTATGTGCAATGTACAGTGTGTTTTGAATAAAACTATAGAATCACTTTATTGTTTGAAACTGCGTATAATTTTTAACCATTTGCCACCGGCTACTATTTGCCAACAAGAAAAGAAAGCTAACTTCGGGCGGAGCCAAAGTTTATATACCCTTCCAGTTAAAAACGGATATATATCGCAAACATCGGATATAGTTGACCGATCCTTATAAAAATATCATAATAAAACCAATTCATTATAATAAAATATCTAAAAAAAAGTCTTTAGCTTCTATCTTCAAAAACACCAAAGCTTGAATTTCTACCAAATACCATTGCGGATCAATCAGTTATATGACAGCTATAAGATATAGTCGACCGATCGTTATGAAATTTGGTACGTCGGGTTATCTGACCAAAAATATAATCTGTACTGAGTTCCATCTTTCTATCTTCAAAAACACGAAAGTTGGGTCATTTCCGATCGTTCAGTTATATGGAAGCTATAGGATATAGTCGGCCGGTCCTTTTGAAATTTGGCATGTCGTAATATTTTTTCAAAAATAGCTCTCCTGTAAAGTTTGAACTCACTTACTCTAAAAACACCAAAGTTATACCATTTCCGATCAATCAGTTATATGGCAGCTATAGGATATAGTCGGCCGTTTCCAGTCGTTCCGACTTATATTTTTTTAAGGATGTGTGCAAAGTTTCATGTCGATAGCTTGAAAACTGAGAGACTAGTTCGCGTAGAAACCGACAGACAGACGGACAAACGGACAGCCGGATATGCTCATATCACCTCAGGAGGTGCTTCTGATCAAGAATATATATACTTCATAGCGTCGGAGATGTCTCCTTCACAGCGTTGCACACTTTTGATCAAAATTATAATACTCTCTGCAAGGTTCAAGATCATTGCAGTGTAGACATGTTGATTCGAAAATTTGGGGAAATAGAAAGTCTCCCGAGCATTGCACAGAATAAACTTTACACTCCGGAGCAAATTATGTGCGAAAAGGCATTCATCGAGAGTATTGTTCGGTTACCCTCCGATCGACTTCAAGTTTCATTGCCATTTAAGTCCAGCCCAACTTGTCTCGGCTCGTCGTTTGAAATCGCAAAAAGGCGGTTCTTAGCACTAGAAAGGAGGATGTCCAATAACCCAGAAATAAATTCCATGTACGTTGCCTTTATGAAGGAGTACATTTCCTTTGGCCACATGACGTTGGTCAATGATGAAATTCCGACTGAGCCTCATTTCTTCATTCCTTATCAATGTGTGCTCAGACCGCAAAGTTCAAGCACTAAACATAGAGTGGTTTTCGATGCATCGGGTAAGACAAGCTCGCAAGTGTCATTGGACGAATTTCTTGGACCATGATCGGACCAACTATACAGCCCTGTCTATACGCTACATTGCTAAGGTTTCGTCTTCGCAAATACGCTATTACAGCAGATATCGTCAAAATGTACAGACAAGTGGAAATAACTGAATCCCATCGTAATTTTCAACTAATAGTATGGAGACAGTATAAGGATGAAAAATTACAAGTCTATCGCTTGATTACCATTACATACGGCACGGCCTGCGCACCGTTCTTAGCTATCCGCTGCCTCAAGTACCTTAGTGATATATATTAAGTTTCTCACCCTCTAGGATCCTTAGTCTTATCGAATAGCTTCTACGTTGACGATCTTTTGTCAGGCGTAGAAGCTATTCAGGAAATCTTAGGCTCGGCCGGGCTTGTTCTTTCGAAGTGGGCAACCAACTGTGAGCAGCTAATAGATCTTCTAATAGATCAGTCTACAGATGTATCTGTCGGGGAGCACGAAAATACAAAGGCGTTAGGACTCGTTTGGAACCCAAATCATGACATCTTAAGGTTTTCTTCGCCAGAGATGTGTACAAGCCATGCACCAACAAAAAGATCTATGTTGTCCCTTACCGCTCGCCTATATGATCCTCTCGGGCTTATCTGTCCTGTTGTCACAAAGGCCAAAATTCTTATACAACAGATTTGGCTTAAGATAGAGTGGGATGATCCAATTCCTGACATCCTTCAGCAGTCACAATGGCAATCTATCACAATTGGTTTCGAAGAGTTGGATATATTGACAATTCCAAGTCATGTAGGTACGACAAAAAATACCGTATGTCAAATACATGGCTTTGCGGATGCCTCAATTGAGGCATACGGATGTTGCCTGTACATCAGCGTCGAACATCCACATGGTGTGGAAGTTAAATTGCTTACTGCAAAATCAAGAGTGGCCCCTCTGAAAACAAAGTCGGTACCACGACTAGAGCTTTGCGCGTCGGACTTGCTAGCCATCTTTTGGGACGAAGTTCGTCCACTGATAGACTTTCCAGTTTAACGAGTTGTAATGTGGTCCGATTCAGAAATCGTCTTGTATTGGCTGCAAACACATCCTTCAAAACTAAAAACCTTTGTTGTCAACCGCGTCAGTAAGATTCAAGAGATGACCTCATCGGCTAGTTGGCGCCATGTACCCACTGACAGCAATCCAGCGGACTTTCCATCTCGGGGTTGTAAAAATTCATTTTGGTTTGATGGTCCCTACTTCTTGACTCAAGATCAAAGGCTTTGGCCTCAAAATACAAAAATTCTGCAAGTCAACACAACTCGAGCCAAATCCGATAGAAAAAATTATCGAAAATTTATCTTCATTTCTTAAAGTAATGCGCATTGTTGTGTACTTCCTGCGATTCGTTAACGCAAAAAAATCTCGCTCGTGGTCTTCGCTAAATCCTACCTCGGTTGACCTCGGCTCGGCCTTTTTACTCGCTGTAAGCTCATCCAGCAAAATGCATATAAAAGTGAACTCATAAAATTACAAAAATCAGTTAAATTGACAGACTCACTTTAAAAATTAAGTCCATTCGTTGTGACCGAATCAATTGGAAAGCTTGAGGTGTCTTTGCTGCGAGTAGGAGGCCGGTTGTTCAATGCACAGTTAAGCTACAGCGCAAAGTTTCCGCTTCTCATGCCAAAGGGCAACCGATTCGTGAGATTATACATTCAACATCTGCATAGAACCAACTGTCATGCAGGACCCAGAGCATTGGATGGTCTTATTTAGCTTATGGTCAAAATTAGCTTCAAAAATAATGGGTTACTTACCAGCCGACCGTTTGATGGGAACAAGGCCGTTTGCAATTAGTGGAGTTGACCTATTTGGGCCGATTCGAGTATCGCTAGGAATTCGTGGCAAGCCTCCAATCAAGATGTATGTATCGATATTCATTTGCTTCCTGTCAAAAGCCGTTCATCTTGAACTTGTAAAAGATCTCACAGCTAATACATTCATTATGTGCTTATCTAGATTTGTCGGAAGACGTGGACCCATCGAGAAATTGTATTGCGATAATGACACGAATTTTTCGGGCTCGTCTCGCATCATACATGACCTAATGAGCAAATTGGAAACCCATAAGGACGCTATGACAGCTTTTGGAGCACCTCGTCGATTCGAATTTATCTTCATCCCTCCCAGAGCCCCACATTTTGGAGAGCTTTGGGAGGCGGCCGTTAAATCGGCTAAACACTTGTGTCTCCGAGCTGTGGGTAACGCGTTACTAAAAGAAGACGAGCTCCATTCCGTGATCGTAAAAGTTGACGCAGTGCTGAATTCGCGGCCGATTATCGCTGACGGCTCAAGCCCAAACGATGGTGAAGCTATAACCCCTGGGCACCTCCTCGTCGGGACCAGCTTGGCGACCTTGCCTTCAGCATCCGCTCAGGCAAATGTGCAACCGAATTTATCGTTTCTTCAGGGTTGGCATCTGGTGTCTGCGATAAAACAATGCTTTTGGCAGGATTGGTCACGAGACTACTTGTTGAGCTTGTTGACAACAACGCCGGAAAAGGAATAAGGAGTCGCCAAATTTAACTGCTGGGACCGTTGTCGCGATTCAGGAGGACAACCTGCCACCTCAGGCACGGCTTTTGGGCATCAGCTCTGAAACGATTACAGGTGCTGATGGAAAGGTCCGAGTGGCCATCGTCAAAACTAAAAATGGAATCTACAAACGTGCTGTCCATCGACTAGCACCATTACCAAAAATTGAAGCCCTTCGGCCATTCAACGCGGCCGATGTTTAGTCGTAACTTGTTTATAAAAATAATATGTTATACGTAGGGAAATAGGGAATAGGGCTACTTAGCTATGAGACGGGGCATAGCAAGCTACGAGCAAATAAAATAACCCCCAACGAGCCCGAGCAGCAAGATATCTACGTGTGTTCCTTACGCCCATGCCTTTGAGAAATATTTGAATTGTACCGCCTAAAGATATGATATCGAATGATAGAAGAGAAGGAGCAGATAGAAACTAGTAATAAATGAACTTCCATTGAATTCGGTTGATGCGTTTCTACTGGGACCACAGTTGCTGGCCGGAAACAGGCATTTTCGCAGTTTGCCATTTGGAGCAGACAGTTTAATTATGCGTATTTCGGGTATGAAATATATTTTCCACATACGCTGATTCGTGTCATTTGTGCTGATAGTGTCGAAATAAGAGCTCAATTTTTAAAAACTTGTTTAACCCTTTACATGGCAATAACTCCGATTTTCTTGATTTTTTTTTGTTCGGTAGATAAGTGAAAATAAAAAATACACTTCTTTTTATTTTTTTTTTAAGGTTGTTTTTTCTTAATTTTTTTTTACAAAAAGCAAAAAAACCGATTTTTTAAACTTAGCGAAATTAATAATTTAATTGTATTATAATGCAACAAACACAAAAACTCAATAATATACAACTAAATATAATATTTACCTGTTTTTAAACATTAATTGAATCAACTATACAATTTTTTTTGATTTTTTAAATTTGGGTCAGAAACTGCACAACCAATTCAGATTACCACATTCACCAAATTGGTTGGAAAAGTAATCACCTGTTGAGTATTGGACAGAATTCTGAGTGATCAACACTTTTTATATAAAAAACGAAAGTTTCTGAACTGCATAAAAAAGTTTTTATACAGTTTTGTAACGCAGTTTGATAAATAATTGAATTTAAACGGTATGATGCAGATCTGCATCACCACCATGTAAAGGGTTAAACTATTCGAAGTATGGCATAAAAACCAGTGCTTGTGAAAATGGGTCTCACTCGTATTTCTCAAATACGATCTCAAGACAAGCAAGCGTTCAGTTAAGCATTTACATACATACATGTGTGTGAAGTAGTTTGATGAATCACAAATTAAGTACGTGATGTATAGCCAAAAATATTATTTCAAAATGATTGGGCCACTTGTGCTGAATTGTAAATCTGCTAGATCGTTGAAGACTTGTAGTGCAGACGCGTCGATGCTCTGCCTTTTCAATGATGCTCTGCCTTTCCAAGCACGTGAGATTCGAGCACGAGATTGTCCTGCAGACATACCAAAAAATTGTGGATATCCATACAGACGATGTTCTGTAGAATGGCATTTGCTGCACTTGTTTCCCTCTAGCGCAACCAACGAATGTGTGACCTTCATTGTTTTGTCACTAATAGAGGCTGTCGTTTTACCTCCAGTTGTTTCGCGTTTGCTTAGGTCCAGCTCGCAACGCGCAACGCGCATCCAAGAATTTAAAGAATTCCTCTAGTGTGTGTAAGTCTGACCCCACACTGCGTTCGCTCCACCTGCGTCGAGTATCTGCGTCCAGTTTTTCCAAGGCTAGGTAGATAATCCAACATCTCGTCCTGTTTCCTCAATGGCATCCAAACCACGCACGATTTTGTTTGCGCCGTCTGATACCTTCCGCAAGGTTGCAGCATCAGACCTTGTTGTTGTTGGAAGCTTCACAAGCTGCTCCATACATGAATTCACGATGTGCCGTGGACGATTATATCTTTCATTGAGTCGCTCCCACGCTGTGTTGTAAGCTGCATCCGTAATAGTTAGATGTCGCACCAAGTTTGAAGCTTCGTCGATCAAAAGAAATTTCAGATGATGAAATTTGTGCGTATTTGTCAAATTACCTTGTTGTGAATTGTGCTCTCGTAAATGTCTTTGAAAGCTGGCCACTCCAAATAGTTGCCAGCAAACCGGTTTTTTTTTTTAATTTTAGGCAGTTCGCTTTTAGCTGATGCCTCTACAATTTGTGCGGTACCTGAATTCACCGCACTGACTTCACCTCACCTCACCTCTTGGCAATTGCGCAGTGGCTCGATATGCCGCCAACTGCTCGAACAATTGTTGTTGTTGTTGTAGCAAAGTAATTATGACGTCGTTGTTGATTTGCAGCCCGTTGCTGCCGTTCTCGCTACTCACAGTGGATGGGCTAAGTCTTGTACCTGCCATCGCCGAAAGTAATGAATGCGCCCGTAGATACTTTCCCTGTTGTAGAACAACTATTTCGTCACCAAATCGAATGAATTTCTTCCATGTTGTGTTGAGATGCTCCAGCCGGGAAGACTCCTCCGCCTATGTGGCGTCTGATTGGTGCGCGTCCTCAGCCCAAGCCAAGATCCGTGTGATATTTGCCTTGAGTCTGGCGCGTCTCTTCACCGTTGCTTTTAATTGCTCCATTGAAGAACAATTACCGTGAGAACCAATGCACAGAAAACAACAAAAACATCCGGTTCAAAGGACCAAACAATGATCCTAAATGCGTAGAGCCTTTTTGTAGTGGACTGTATATTTTATTGTTCTTGATTGTTTCGCTGCCTAAT
This sequence comes from Drosophila bipectinata, assembly GCF_030179905.1. Classification (NCBI taxonomy): domain Eukaryota; kingdom Metazoa; phylum Arthropoda; class Insecta; order Diptera; family Drosophilidae; genus Drosophila; species Drosophila bipectinata. Next base: position 11,079,001 of record NC_091740.1, on the reverse strand, counting down.
TGATACTAAAGAAAATTGGCAATGTTACCATAGGTGCTGCTTATTTCTACAAGTAGTGTGTACACATATTTTGGATCTTAGGTCTAAAATATAAAGATGGCAAAACTTAATTACTAAGCGATAGTTTCCAAACAGCATTAATGTCAAGAAGCTAGAATAAATTATTTCTTTGTGTGTCGCGGTGTTTTTATACCCTTGCAGAGGGTATTATAATTTTGTCCAAAAGTGTGTGCAACCCAGTGAAGGAAACATCTCCGACCCTATAAAGTATATATATTCTTGATCAGGATCACCTCCTGAGTTGATATGAGCATGACCCAAAATGACCCAACTTTCATGTTTTTGAAGATAGGTTAGTTGATCCAACCTACCAAATTTCATTAGGATGGGCCGACTATATCTTATAGCTGCCATATAACTGAACGATCGGAAATGACCCAACTTTTGTGATTTTTAAGATAGAAAGCTGGAACTTGGTACAGATCATATTTTGATCCATCCTACCAAATTTCATAAGGATCGGCCAACTATATCCGATGTTTGCGATATATATCCGGTTTTAGCTGCAAGGGTATATAAACTTCGGCTCCGCCCGAAGTTAGCTTTCCTTTCTTGTTTTTTTTTTGCCACCAGCCTTGGCATTTGCTCAGGAAATAGAGGCACAGCACGAGAGCCATGCATTTGCCATTTTGATTTTAATACACCATTCGAGAAGATGAACGTAGAACCAATATCGTCGAAAATCACGAATGTTTCGACTAACTTACAGCGCTCTCAGGCTTCTTCCGCGCTGCAGGCACTTTATGCACAGCAACACAAGATACACAAGATACCGATGAACTCTCAAGGATTGCCTGACTTTAGGCGTCAAAGTGTTAACCATCTGTTTGAAGAAGACAAGTGTGGTTATCAAATTGCTTTTATCAGATCTCGTTCGTCTAAAGAACAGTAACGGAGGAGCCATGGAAGTTTGTAATAGACACGGGGATTTCTAAAAGCAACATAAAGACATAGATTGGGTGGGCGACTTCAATTCCCGTTGATTCTCAGTTTACTGTCAAATCGCTTCATGGGTTTAAAAAATATTACACAAGGGTCAGTTTTATTTTTTTGGCGTAGAGAGCCCTTTTGTCTTATTACCCGGACTTAAAACTTTTGACGGCATAATTGACCTTGACCTGTTAGCGCAAGTAGGTGCGACCATTGATCTTAGGATCCGCACTTTCAAAAATGGAGTTAGGTTAACTTTACGAAGATTGAGGTTATTATCGTGCCCCCAATAGTGCAAGAAAGTTTTCAGCAGATGATGTCTAAAAACTCGGGGGTGTTTGTTGACCTAAATAAAAAGTTACATTTCAACACAAATGTTGTAGTGACTATTCGGACAGAGAATAATAAGACAGTATATTCATACCTGTACCCGTTTCCGATTAGAGCTGCCTATTTTGTCAATCAGAAGGTCAAATACCTAATAAAAAATGGCATTATTTTTAAGCGTCTTGGACTCCCTACAATTATCCTATATGGGTTGTAGGAAAAAAAAGGCACCGACGCTTCGGGATCACCTAATAAACTTTCAGTAGTCGATTTTAGAAAACTAAATTTGAAAATTATTGCCGGTAGATACCCAATGCCTAGTATAAATATGATACTGTCGAATCTGGAAAAAGGCCAAATTTTGTATTACCCTCGATAAAACTTTTTTTTCGGTCAACGGAAGCAAATACGAATTTTGCGGCCTACCTTTCCGACTAAAGAATGATCTACTGAATGATCTAATAGACGATGATCTACGGGAGAAAATACGTCTATGTGGATGACGTTATTGTCTTTCGAGTTCTAGTTCCTTGGTTTTGTTGTTGCAAAGGACCAATCAAGGAGTCAAGCAATCAAGGAGTATAAACAGCCAAGGAATTTGTTTGAACTGAAATCGTTCTTGGGCATTTCAAGTTACTATCGATGCTTCATCCAAGATTTCGAATCAATAGTGAGACCTTTGACAGAGTTACTTAAGGGTGAAGGAGGCCGGGTCAGCAAATACCGTTCAAAAGGCATTTCGGTGAGCTTTGATATGCCCCAGTCAAGCGCATTTGACAAATTTAGAAATATCCCTGCTTTAGAGGATGTTATCCTTCATTTCCCAGATCTTACGCGTCCATTTGACAACTGATGGTTTATCCTTTAGCATAGGTGCAGTCTTGTCTCATGGAAATAGTCCTATAACGATGATATCCAGAACGCTGTAAGATTGAGAATAAAATTATTCCACGAATGAAAAGGAGTTACTAGCAATAGTATGGGCCTTGGATAGTCTTCGTCACTGTTCCTCACCACTATGGGAAATGACATAAACATATTTACGAACCATCAGCCCCTTATATTTACGGTCTCTGATAAGAATCCTCATTTAAAACTGAAGGGTTAAAGGGCCCGCATTGAAGAAAGTGGTGCAAAGGCTATGTATAAGCCAGGGTATTGATTCTATGCAAAGCTCAGCGGGGTCAGATCGAGCCACCATCAAATACCACGTCAAATCAGCGACTATTTATAGTGTTTGGTACTAAACTTGCCATCAAATGGATTCTTCTGATTGAGAGACATTAGTGGACTTCGTAAAAGACGTAGTAACGCCCAACGTCGTAAATGCCATACGTTGTAAGCTTCCACTCTTGGCCCGTATTTAAGATAGTCTGGTTCGACTCTTCCTGGCCACTAAATTTAGGTATTGGAAGTCTTGTGTGGCGGATTTTATCAAATCGGACAAGCAAAAAGATATACTTGTTTGGAGCATAACAGGGCTTCCAGATCTGCTCAAGAGATTATAAAACAAGTGCTGCTTAACTATTATTTTCTAAAAATGGGTAAAATAGCGGCCAAAATCGTTTTAAACTACAGGATTTGTCACAAGACGATCTATAATAGGCACCCATTAAAACAAGAATTAGGAATTCCCCCAATACGCGAGTGTGAGAGATGTTTCACATGGAAATTGTCTCAACAGGGGACTTTTACTTTCTAACTGCTACAGCAGTTAGTTATCGACAGCATGCTGTCGATAAATTCAGCAAGTTTGCGGTGTTCCAGCCAATAGATCCTCGTGGTATATTAGATGCGAAAATCCCAATCCTTCATCTGGTGAATCTTCTGTTAATGTTAGATTGTTAGATTGATTTATTGCGATAATGAGGCATTGTTTAATTCCGAAACTATAAAATCCATGCTGAAAAATCGATCCATGCTGAAAGATTACACACTACTCTCATAGAAATTTCCAGGTGTTTAAAATTGGAAAGAAAAATGGGCTATGTCACGCAATTATTCCTTCAGGCAACCATAGAGAACAATTTCAATTTGTCATTAATAGGAGTCCTGTTGAGATCATTCATGCTAGTGCTGACTTTGCCCCGGATAGAATTATGAACCTTAAAAAGGCACAGCAGAAGAAGTTAAATCGGAAGAATCCAAGTCAACAGAATATGGTATTTGACGTAGGTGAGAGAGTCTTAGCAAAACGCAAAAGAGATTGGGAGATAAGCTGCCTCAGTATGTCGAAACAGGGTCGATGCTGATACTGGGATAACGGGCCTTGCATAGGTATAACAGGGCTTCCAGATCTGCTCAAGAGATTATAAAACAAGTGCTGCTTAACTATTATTTTCTAAAAATGGGTAAAATAGCGGCCAAAATCGTTTTAAACTACAGGATTTGTCACAAGACGAACTATAATAGGCACCCATTAAAACAAGAATTAGGAATTCCCCCAATACGCGAGTGTGAGAGATGTTTCACATGGAAATTGTCTCAACAGGGGACTTTTACTTTCTAACTGCTACAGCAGTTAGTTATCTGCTGTAAAAATAATAGCAGAAAAATAGATGGTAATGCCATAGTATTACCATCGATTTCGAAGTGCAGGCTCAGAAAAACGCTCACACAACCATATTCAATAATAGCATAAAGGAAACAATAACTTAAAGAATTTAATCTGGTCATTTAGACAGTATCTTTTCCGCAAAATCGTTAATTGTTAGATTTAAATTAAAAACAAGAAAGGAAAGTTAACTTCGAGCCGAAGTTGATCTACCCTTGCCGAACTTGATTAACCCTTGGAGCTAAAAACTGATCTATATCGCAAACATCAGATATAGTTGGCCGATCCTTATAAAAATATCATAATAAAACCAATTCATTACAATAAAATATCTTACAAAAAAGCCCCAAGCTTCTATCTTCAATTTTTGAAGCCAAAGTTGGTATTTCTACCGAAAACCATTTCCAATAATTCAGTTGTATGTCAGCTATTAGATATAGTCTAATATCTCTATTCCGTTCCTTATGGGAATATCATAATAAAACTATATTATAATTATAATATGGGAATATTATAATAAACAAGAAAGGAAAGCTAACTTCGGGCGGAGCCGAAGTTTATATACCTTTGCAGTTAAAACCGGATATATATTGCAAACATCGGATATAGTTGGCCGATCCTTATGGGAATATGAATATATAATCCAATTTATTACAATACAAAATCTAAAAAAAGTCTCAAGCATCTATCTTCAAAAGTACCAAAGATGGTATTTCTACCAAAAACCATTTCCGATCGTTCAGTTATATGGCTGCTATAAGATATAGTCGGCCGATCCTAATGAAATTTGGTAGATCGGATCAACTGACCAAATATATAATCTGTAATAATATATAATTATAATCTATATAAGATTATATAATTATATTAATAATAGATTATATAATAATCTTATAATTTAAAAAACAATCGGCTGACTAAATCTTATATCCGCCATATAACTGAACGATTGGAAACGATATTTGGTAGAAATACCAATTTTAGTATTTTTCAAGATGGAACTTTTTTTAAATTTTTATACCCTTGCAGAGGGTATTATAATTTTGTATTATAATATATATTCTTGATCAGGATCACCTCCTGAGTTGATATGAGCATGTCCGTCTGTCCGTCTGTCCGTCTGTCTGTCTGTATCTACGCGAACTAGTCTCTCAGTTTTAAAGCTATCGTCTTGAAACTTTGCACACACTTTTCTTTCCTTTGCACGCAGTATATAAGTCGGAACGGCCGGGATCGGCCGACTATATCCTATAGCTGCCATATAACTGATTGATCGGAAATGGTATAACTTTGGTGTTTTTAGAGTTAGTGTTCAAATTTGACATGAGTTCAATTTTAGAGTTCAAATTTGACATGAGACATATTTTTGGCAAAATATTACGACATGCCAAATTTCATAAGGATCGGCCGACTATATCCTATAGCTGCCATATAATTGAACGATCGGAAATGACCCAACTTTCGTGTTTTTGAAGATAGAAAGCTGGAACTTGGTACACATTTTGGTTAATCCGATCTACCAAATTTCAAAAAGATCGGTTGACTATATCTTATAGCTGACATATAACTGTACGATCGGAAATGGTTCTTGGTAGAAATATCAACTTTCGTATTTTTGAAGATAGAAGCTTGGGGCTTTTTTTTAGATTTTTTATTGTAATTAATTGGTTTTATTATGATGTAATCATAAGGATCGGCCAACTATATCCGATGTTTGCGATATATATCCGGTTTTAGCTGCAAGGGTATATCAACTTCGGCTCCGCCCGAAGTTAGCTTTGCTTTCTTGTTTTTTTTTATATTCTTGTTTATTTGTTTCTTAAAACTATCTTACATGCCTTCTGTACATTTTTGTTCCCTGATCGGGCTGTAGGAACTTGGACCTAAGTTGACGGGCAGCAGTCCTCGCTTTCATGACCAAAGTGCTTTAGGTAACTTCGGAAGCACCCATGCCCACTAAAACCCTGCGTGAGGTAAAAGTCTACCTGTCCAAGCTTCCTTCCGGTCCGGAATGAAACGAAACGTCCAGCGTCCCATCGCCGTTGCCAGTTTGACAAACTTGTGGCTCTCACTTCCCTTTTCCTGACCGACGCCGAAGAGGTGCTGTCCTGAGCCATGATGGCCAGCTCCTTCCTCTTTCGGACCAGCTCTTGGATGGGTATCAGACCTGCGATCACGAGAGCCGCGTCGTCCGACACCGTCCTGAAGACGCAGGATGTCCGTCATATTCTTGGCAGTTCGCACATTGTACCGGGCCATTGCGTTTGTGCGGCTCCTCAACTGTAATTCTGCGGTGCAGCAGAAACTGAAGATTGTATATAGGGTGCACTTCGTATATCTTTAGGAGCATAATTCCTGGTTCGAGCTCAACCTTAAAGAGTGGCTGCGGCTTTCTATCCCTGTTAAGGATATTGAATACTGTCTTAGCGCTAAATCCCTTCTCTTGTAGCGCCTTTGTTATCTCTGCAGGCGATACTTCGGACTCTATGCCCTTAAGTACGACTTGCAGGCCCTTGCTGCTTTTTAGCTGATACGTGTAAAAGTTATTTTTTTTAACGGTGAGGTATTTTGATAATACTCTGTAATTTTCTTCAGATTTCGTTTGTACTTTTATTTCCTGGATGTTGCCCTTTACGAGTGGTATTATGTGGAAGTTATCCTTGCCAATATAATGGCAAGCTCTATAATTTTGTTGGCAAGAACGTTGGAACTTTTTTCTCGTATGTAAATTGGCGGGGGCTTAGGCTTCTTTTTTTCGACTTCTGTAGATTCGGCGTCATCCTCATATTCTGCCAAGATTTTAAAGCATTTTTATTTCGTGGGCGTTTCTATTGCAGCTATTTTAGCATTGCCACGGGTTATTTTGCGTTGAGAGTTTAGGGGGCTCAGCTTTTTGATTTAGATGTAGCGATCCATACCAGTCTGCACAGCCGGCTTAATATTTTCTTTGTTTTTGTTCTCTTTTTCGGGCAGCGCAGCGGCATAAGTATTAATGATTGCGCTGCTACCTGATGATTAGGATCTTTCCCTACACAAGTTGTGTTTTTAACTACTTGCGCCGCATCGCTTTGGAGATCCGATGGCTGAATTCCAGTCCAAAGATTTTTTTTAAACCTTCCGATGTAAGGCCTCGGACAGTGCTGCGCTAAACAAAAAACGCACTTATTGCTCGATGGCAATTCTCACTCTCTGTGTCCCTTATCACTTGGGGGGAAACAACAGAGAACTACGATTTTAAACTAAGCTCTTTTATGCCCAGTTCGCAGCCAACTAAGCTACCTTGGACTGAGTGTGTCAATGCATATCTAGCCACTATTTAGGTGCCAATTTAAATAGAAGTCCCAAAATACGGTTGAGAATACTCCATGAGCCTTTTTTTTTAAACATTTTTATTATTGTTTTCATACCCTTGCAGAGGGTATTATAATTTTGTCCAAAAGTGTGCAACGCAGTGAAGGAGACATCTCCGACCCATACTTTATAGGGTATTATATATTCTTGATCAGGATCACCTCCTGAGTTGATATGAGCTTGTCCGTCTGTCCGTCGGTCCGTCTGTCCGTCTGTCTGTCTGTTTCTACGCGAACTTGTCTCTCAGTTTTAAAGCTTACGACTTGAAACTTTGCACACACCCTTCTTTCTTTTGCACGCAGTATATTAAGTCGGAACGACCGGGATCGGCTGACTGTATCCTATAGCTGCCATATAACTGATTGATCGGAAATGATTTAACTTTGGTGTTTTTAGAGTTAAAGAGTTCAAATTTGACACGGGAGCTATATTTGGCAACACATTACGACATGACAAATTTCATAAGGATCGGTCTAATTTATCTACTATATTATAGCTGCCATATAACTGAACGATCGGAAATGACCCAACTTTCGTGTTTTTGAAGATAGAAAGCTGGAACTTATTACAGATTCTATTTTGATCAGTTGATCCAACCTACCAAATTTTATAAGGATCGGCCGACTATATCCTATAGCAGCCATATAACTGAACGATCGGAAATGGAATAACTTTGGTGTTTTTAGAGTTAGAGAGTTTAAATTTAACACGAGACACGAATTTTTTCGGCAAAACATTACGAAATGCCAAATTTCATAAGGATCGGTCGACTATATCTTATAGCTGCCATATGACTGAACGATCGAAAACGACCAAACTTTCGTGTTTTAGAAAGCTGAAATAAATAGGTGAAAGCTGAAATTTAGTACAGATTATATTTTTGGTCAGTTGATCCAACCCACCAAATTTCATTAGGATCGGCCGACTATATCTAATAGCTGCCATATAACTGAACGATCGGAAATGGTTTTTGGTAAAAATACCAACCTTGGTATTTTTGAAGATAGAAGGTTGGGACTTTTTATACCCTTGCAGAGGGTATTATAATTTTGTCCAAAAGTGTGCAACGCAGTGAAGGAGACAATTCCGACCCTATGAAGTATATATATTCTTGATCGTAATCACCTCCTGAGTTGATATAAGCATGTCCGTCTGTCCGACTGTCTGTCTGTTTCTATGCAAACTAGTCTCTCAGTTTTAATGCTATCGTCTTAAAGCACCATAAGCTGGTCTATCAAATTTGATCATACCGTTTCAACTGTATGCAGAAAAAAACATTCTTATAAAGATTAGACAAATTAATTTGAATTTTTTTTTTTAACGGGCTGTCATTGAAAAATCTCAATGATCATTTAATTGGTGACCCCGACGTGATCTAGTTAATATAATGAACTATAATTTAAAAAAACTTAAACTGAACCAAGCTAGCCCCTTTAAAATATATGTGGTGTATATGAAACATTAATAAGTAGTGGCTAATAAGCAATCAGTTTTGTTTATAATAATAAATAAATTATCTATTATATAAAAATGGATTTTATATCCTGTATGACGGTATAACTCCAGAACGCACGAACCGATTTTCACGGTTTTGCATTCGTTGGAAAGGTCTCAGGCTTTAACATACTATACTATAGCTACTCATTGTTCTCTGCTGATTTCATGTGACAAGCCGTCATTGTGTTTTCCGTCAAATTCTGAACAAATTTAAAAAAATAAGTTTTTTGTTTCCTAACATTTCAATTGGAAAACATCAAATCAGTCACGTGTATTTTTATTCAATTTCAAGGCATTTGTCTTTAAGGTGGTAAGTTGAACTGTGTAAATTATGTGGATCGTTCATTTGAGGTTAAATTTACCACCATAGTCCAAAATGCCTAGAGGACCACAGTCGAACATTGGCCGCCGCGCAAGACATGCAAGCCAGCAAGGAGTGTATTTACACAACTTAAGCGAAGAAAGACGAAATGTAATAAAAGAAAATGCACGATTGAGACAGCGCGTGGACACACGAAGATCATTGGCATCATACAATCGCTTGGCATTCCAATATGATCCCACTGAAAACTATTGTGATGATAAAAATTTAGATATTGTGGGGTGGAAATCTTTACAATTCCTGATTCCTAAATGATTCCTCAGTGAATACCCTACAAATCACTGCTATTTTCTCAAAGATTCCTCAGTGAATACCCCTACAAATCTCTGCTATTTTCTCAAAGATTCCTCAGGGAATACCCCAGCGATTCCCAGGGGTATTTAGTTGAAAATTCTCTTCGAACTAATGCAGGAATTCTGCAGTATTCTCTGGGAATTTCTTGGGGAGTTCGAATTCCTCGATTGGAGGAACTCTTCTATGGAAATTCCTTGATGGTTTGTATAAAATATACGCCGAGGATTCCTTGGGTGACAATTCCCTAAGGTTTCCCTAGGTTCCTTGAGTAATCCTTGAGGAATGGTACTGGAATGGAATGGTAGGAGTGGTTTAGCAATTATGTGTATGTGTGTACATTTTTTTAAAATTAAACATCACGTAACAAATAAATAAATCGCTAGGGCTAATATATAAAGATTTTTGGTTATATTTTGGTTTTTGGTTATGGATTTTGGTAATTTTGGTTTCCTTTCTGCAGTGCTATGAATTAATAAAAGCTGTAAGCTTATAATTCAACTTGGGAAATCTGTATTGTCTAAGTGGATGGTTGTAAGGTATAGGTTATGTAACTGGGTGTAGTCACAAACCAGATTTTATTTTTTGACACGTCTTATCGGACCGGGCCATCTTTTCCCGTAAGAAGCTCGTAGTTGATTCCCCTTTTCCAGAACTCTTGCTTTCGAGTCTCGTCTATCATAATTACTAGGTCGCCTAATAGGAGCGAGTTCGCTGGTTGACTGTGCCATTTGCGTCTATATATGAGACTAGGTAGATTCTCCTTCAGCCATCTCTTCCGGAACCTGTCTGCGATCTGACCTGCAATTCGATAGCTCGAATTCCAGCTCGATGTGTACTGCTATAACTGTCAGGCACGTGAAGCGCACTCCCCATTGTTTCTCGCGGCGCCAAACGATCCTTCGATAGAGCGCCCATCTCGGGGCTCTCTGGTGTCACTCGATTTTTCCTGCATCACTGGTATGTCCTCGCCATGTGGCGTTCACTGGCTCTCAATCCAAGAATGCAGTATAGTATAGACCTCACTTATTTGGTGGTGAAATTTGCGGTGGAAGTGGTCGATTAACAAGCTCGTATTTATGTGTAATTTTGGTAGAAACACTGATTTTTTCACAAAAAATGGTGTATATCCGACTCGATCGACGCGCCCTCGTACTCGTAGCACGTTGTCGTCGACTAGGTAGGGTGAAAACTTGAAGATTCTGCTCCTTCTTTGACGACGGTACCCGTCTCCACTCCTTGGGCTCGGAGCTCTCTCAAATGTTTCCTTTCTGCAGTGCTACCAATTAATGATACTTTCGTGTTTCGGAACGCAACCAATACGATTCGTTCTTTAATCGGTCCAAAACACGCGTTTTCTTCGCTTCGAAAGATAGCCTTTGTGCCATAAACTTGGCTAGTCCTAGTTCTAAGATGGCTGCGATTAGTTCCAGTCGTAGAATAGATAATAGTTTCAACGGTCCGACTCCTGTTTTTGATGCTAGTAGTGTACAATTTACAGATCCTTGCCATCCAGTTCGTAGGTAAGCGACTGCTGAAAAGGCGTTTAAACTACCATCTACAAAGATATGTAATTGAGAGTCTTCTCCATTTTCGACTGGTTCGTTCCAGCCCATCGCGGATCTTCATACTGATAATCTTCTTCATACTAATCTTCTGATCTTCATACTTGCATAATTAGTTTTGCTTGTATAATGTAAAATTCTAGTAAGCCGAGAAAAAGTTTCGTAAATCAACAACAACAAATCAACAATATTGATTAATTAATTAATTAATATAAAACATAACATTTAAAACTCGAACAAACTTAACCTCGATTGCAATGAGTCTAAACGACGTTCCCACACAACGTCAACGTGAGCAAGACGAGAGACGCCTCTCAGTACAAAGAAACAACGCTTACTTCTCTTTCAAAGCAACCGAAAGTGATGCAAGCTCTTCCCAAACACGGTCAATTACCCCCAACTTGACCGAATTCTTAAACGTAGAGAGTGAGAGAGTGCGTTTTTGCTCCCCTCTCCCCCCCCCCCCCCCCCACTCCCCATCGATGTCTCTGCAGCCAAAGAGCGCAGTAACTAGCACCGCAACTTCTTTGACAACGTCAACCGTAACAACAACAACAACCGCAACTGTAACGACAGCGCATTTAACGATTTCATCAGCTAGCAGCGCAATCATTAATACTTATGCCGCTGCGCTGCCCGAAAAAGCGAACAAAAACAAAGAAAATATTAAGCCGGCTGTGCAGACTGGTATGGATCGCTACATCTAAATCAAAAAGCTGAGCCCCCTAAACTCTCAACGCAAAATAACCCGTGGCAATGCTAACATAGCTGCAATAGAAACGCCCACGAAATAAAACCGCTTTAAAATCTTGGCAGAATATGAGGATGACGCCGAATCTACAGATTTACATACGAGAAAAAAGTTCCAACGTTCTTGCCAACAAAATTATAGAGCTTGCCATTATATTGGCAAGGATAACTTCCACATAATACAATTCATAAAGGGAAACATCCAGGAAATAAAAGTACAAACGAAGTCTGAAGATAATTACAGAGTATTATCGAAATACCTCACCGTCAAAAAAAATAACTTTTACACGTATCAGCTAAAAAGCAGCAAGGGCCTGCAAGTCGTACTTAAGGGCATAGAGTCCGAAGTATCGCCTGCAGAGATAACAAAGGCGCTACAAGTGAAGGGATTTAGCGCTAAGACAGTATTCAATATCCTTAACAGGGATAGAAAGCCGCAGCCACTCTTTAAGGTTGAGCTCGAACCAGGAATTATGCCCCTAAAGAAATACGAAGTGCACCCTATATACAATCTTCAGTTCCTGCTGCACCGCAGAATTACAGTTGAGGAGCCGCACAAAGGCAATGGCCCGGTACAATGTGCGAACTGCCCAGAATATGGTCATACAAGGTCTTACTGTAAAATGCGTCCGGTGTGTGTAGTTTGTGGTGAGATTCATGTCTCCGCACACTGCCCAGCGAAGAAAGATGACCACAACTCGAAAAAGTGCGGCAACTGTGGTGGAAATCACACTGCTAGCTATAGAGGTTGCCCAGTTTATAAGGAGCTGAAAAGTTGCATCCACCTGAGGCGAATTACTGCCCACACCTAAAATAATCAGTTGATAGCCTCCAGGTCAAACCCTGAAGTCTTCTTCTCGACTGCAGCGAGATCCTCACTAGGACCCATAAACTCTGCCAAAAATGTCACATACGCAAGCACTTTAAAATCAGGACTGGCTACCCCAGCCTCAAAAAGCTCACTGCCGCAATCAGCACACCGAACCGAACATGGCTTAGCAGCATCAGCCGCCGGAGCAACCAAAAAGTAACTTTGAAGCTATGATATGCAGTCTACAACAAAGCCTTACGGAGTTTATGTCGTTTATGCCTACAACTATACAAGATCTGATGCGAAACCAAAATCTATTAATACAAATGCTGGTTTCACAACAATCAAAATAATGACTTTCCTACGGATATCTACGTGGAACGCTAACGGCGTTTTGCAGCATAAACTCGAGTTAGCGCAATTCCGACTAGACAATCAAATCGACGTAATGCTCCATTCAGAAACACATCTTACAAACAGATACAATTATAATCATATTATAATCATCTTCCCCATAGCACACACAGGCGGGTGGGCGCTCAGCGACGCAGACAGAGCCAGCACGTTTGCCAAACACCTTAAAAATGTCTTTCAACCAAATCCTGCCACCAATGCGTTTAATTTGCCGACTCTATCATATGAGCCCCAGCCTCAACATGAGCCAATTGAGATTCGCCCAAACGAAATCGTTAACATCATCAAAAGACAACTGAATCCGAAAAAATATCTGGCTGCGACCTCATAACTCCCAAAATGATCATTGAGCGCCCATTCTGCGCCGTTTGCACTCTCACCCAGCTCTTTAATGCCATCGCAAAACTGGGCCACTTTCCAGTGAGATGGAAAAAGTCAATTATAATAATGATCTAAACTCTTTGAAAAATGCCTAATGACTCGGATAAACATACCTGAGAATCCAGGAAGGAATCCCGTCACACCAATTTGGGTTTCGTAAAAAATATGCAACAATTGAGCAGGTCAACCGAATAACATCAGAAATTCGGAACACGTTCGAAAAACGAGAGTACTGTCTAATGTACAAGATCAAGACAAAGCTCCCCTACAGCACCCACAAGATTTTAGAGTCTTACCTTTACGACAGAAACTTGGTTGTGAGGTGCAACACTGCTATATCTGATGATTACACTGTTGGAGCTGGAGTTCCTCAAGGTAGGGCCAATGTTACATGTCCTCTACACAGCAGACATCCCGACAAGCACACGACTAACAACATCTACGTTTGCCGATGACACAGCTATTCTTAGCCGTTAAAAATGCCCGATTCAAGCAACTACGCAGCTAGCTCTTCATATGGTCGATGTTGAAAAATGGTTATCAGACTGCCGAATTAAAGTGAACGAACTAATATGCAAGCACGTTACGTTCACTCTGAACCGGCAAAACTGCCCGCCAATTACATTAAACAACACTCTACTCCCACAAACAATCGAAGTAACATACCTAGGAGTACATTTCCACAGAAGACTTACATGGCGCCGGCACATTGAAGCCAAGAGAACACACCTAAAGCTAAAAGCCTGCAGCTTTCATTGGCTTATAAAGGCTCGGTCACCTCTTAGCCTTGAATATAAAGTCCTGCTGTACAACTCGGTACTAAAACCTACATGGATGTACGGCTCCCAGTTATGGGGGAACGCCAGCAATGTCAACATTGACATAGTTCAGAGAGTTCAGTCGTAGATCTTGAGAACAATCACCGGGGCACCGTGGTACGTTCGCAACGAAAACATACACCGCGACTTAAACATTATACCATCAAAGAAGTGATCGCAGAACAGAAGGTAAAGTACTTAACCAAGCTATTGGTGCACACAACCACCTGGCGAGAGGTCTAACAAGGTTGAGCAACCAAACACGCCTTCGTCGCAATGACTTACCCACCCAGCGACCGACCTGAGGGAGGCGCAACCAGAATGCAGTTTTAGTATACCGTTAGTTAAATTTTAATGTTAAGATTCTTCAACTTATTGTTAGTCTCAAAATTAAGAAAAAATTCAATAAATAAAAGCAAAGCAAAAAAAAACCCTGTCGTCAACGAAAGTATTCGTAGTATCACGTCTGATGCATCTGGATACTCTTTCCATGCGCGACTCTAGGCACGCAAGTCGACGCTTTGCCATCTGTAGCGAGGACGGTAGCTCTATTTTGTCGTAGCGCTAAAGAAGACCTGTTTTCCATCGCTTTTCGTCTGGAATGTGTCTGGTTGTCTTGTCCAGGATTGAGTTAGCTGTTCATCTTTTGGATCTAATGGTCCCGTTGTTGGCACACACACCAAATGTGTATTATGAATAGGTCCCCTTGCTTAATATTTAAGAATAAACTGGGCGAAAACGAAAACGAAAGGTCTTGTCTCTTGAACGTTATAAATTCGAGTCTATTTTCTAATCTTTCTCTAATCTTAAGCCTAACTTATCTATTGCGGCGAAGCGGGGCGAATTCGCACAAGAGCGAATATGAGCTTTCGCTCCCGCTCCGCCCTAAGCTATCTAAGAGTAAATTTACAGACTAACAACTAACAAATACAATTCAGCTATAACTATAATTCAAATTTTTCGACTTCAATAAAATACAAATTTTCGACTTTAATAAATGTAAATCAATTTACACCGGCCCCGTTGAAGGCCTCCATCAGGCTTCAACTAACTGGCATCCGCGCCAGCTTGTGGACCGCTCTCTTATATTCCGCTCCAGAGCTAGTTCGGACGACGGCGACCCTGACCCTTCCGTCCGCGCCGGCGTGTGTTGCTCCTACTCGTCCCGTGAGCCACTGTTGTGGCGGCTGGTGATCCTCTGCGATCAGGACCAGCTCGCCCGTCCGGATGTCGTCCTCCTGGTGCTGCCACTTCGACCGCGCCTGTAGGCCCAAGACGTACTCCCGGGACCATCGCTGCCAAAACGTTTGCTTGATTGACGAGACAAGCCGCCATCGCCGCAAGCACGTTAGACCCTGCTGGTCCGGGGTCCGCGGTGCTGGTGGGGCGATGAGCGGCCCGCCTGTCAACAGGTGCCCGGGAGTAAGCGCCTCGCCGTCGCTTGGGTCCTGACTCAGAGCCCCCAGGGGTCGTGAGTTCAGGACGGCCTCGACTCCAACGAGGACGGTCTGCAGCTCCTCCGCGGTCAGTCTGGCGTTCCCTACCGCTCGTAGGAGTAGGTGTTTTGCAGTCTTCACACCTGCCTCCCATAGTCCGCCCATGTGTGGAGCCCGCGGCGGTATGAACGCAAATACGCATCCGCTTTTTGATGCGTATTGCGTGACCGCGTCGACCTCGTCCTCGATTCTCCGACGAAGGTCTGCGAAGTGGCGACTCGCTCCGACGAAGTTCGTCGCGCTGTCGCAGTGCACGATCTGCGGACATCCTCGGCGCCCAACGAACCTTTGAACAGCCAATAAAAAGGAATCAGTTGAAAGGTTGGAAACTACTTCTAAATGAACTGCCTTGGACGCAAAACAAACAAATAAGGCAATGTAGGACTTATAGGGTGGCCTACCACGAATTTTCAATGTCGTATCTATAGGGCCACAAAAATCAACACCACATATGGAGAATGGGCGGAGAGCACGAATTCTATCTATGGGTAAATCACCCATGATTTGAGTCATCAGACGAGGCTTGCATTTGAAGCAGCGAATGCATGACCGTACTGTCTGACTGCAGACTTCCTGCGCATTTACGATCCATATGCGCTGTCGCAAAAGACTCACAAGTGCTCGTGGACCCACATGAAAATTCGACTCGTGCAAGTATCGGACGTAGCTCTGAACAAATTGAGAGCGTTTTGTCAACAATACTGGAAACTTGGCATCGTACGATATAGGAGCATTAGCTAGTCGCCCCCCAACCCGCAACAACGAAAAGGTAAGCCCAGCCTCTGAAGATTCGTGTAGAAAGGGATTTAACTTTTGTAGGCTAGGGCTAACACTTAAATTTTTTCGGATCTTTTCTATTTCATCTTGATAGTCGTGCTCTTGGACTATTTCGACTATTTTCTTAAATGCTTCATTATATTCGACAGGTGAGGGAACAATATCAGAATTCACTACTAATTTCTTCGATTTCCTTATAAAGCGGAACATATAAACGAACACTCGCAGCAGTTTTAGGTGAGAGGAATAACCTTCTATCACTTCCAATAAATCTGAGGTAGATACGATTGCGGTTAATCCGACCGCATTCTTTTTCGCTTCCATCTGTAGAAGTTCTGGTGACAGATCAAACCGGGGGCTCGTCGGCCACTTATTTTCCGGTTCCTTTAAAAACGATGGACCTGTAAACCAGATCGTTTCTACAGTCTCCTTTACGTCTCCACCTCTGGACACTATATCTGCCGGGTTCTGTTTAGTTGGTACATGCCGCCACGTGCTATCCTCTGACCACTCTTGAATTTCAGCTACTCTATTCGATACGAACGTTGACAACGACGATGGATGGGAACGAATCCAATGAAGAATTACTTCTGAATCCGACCAAAATACACTTCGTTCGATCGGAACTTTTATTAGAGGCTTTATCTTGCGGCAGAGATCTGCGAGAAGGTGAGCGGCACATAACTCAAGACGGGGGAGCGTCTTTGTCTTGAGCGGCGCTACTTTGGACTTTGCCGTCAACAATGAAACTTTAATACCTTCTGCAGATTTGCAACGAATATAGACGCAGGCTCCATAGGCTCTCATCGATGCGTCAGAAAAGGCATGAATTTGAATCGGTGACATCGGCTCGGTAATCACGAATCTCGGAATTGAGATGTCCTCTAATTGCGACAGGGCAACTTGTATTTTATTCCACGCTGTTTCTAAGTGCAGTGGAATTGACTCATCCCAATCTAGCTTATTTAGCCAAAGTTCCTGCAATAGGATCTTTCCTTTTATAAGTATCGGGCTTAATAGGCCAAGGGGGTCAAACAACTTCGATGTCACCGAAAGGATGTTCCGCTTGGTCGCCCTTTGACCCATGACTGAAGCATCAATTTCAAATTTAAATGTATCTTCTTTAGGAACCCAAGCGATTCCTAATGCTTTAGTCAGTTCTGAGTCCGAAAGTGTTATTGGCTTAACCGTGCTCTCGGATGCAGTAATTTCAGGCGAGTTTGAAAACCACTTGCTCAATTCAAACCCAGCGTTTTGAAGAACCTGAGTTACTTCAGACTTAATTGTCTTTAGCTCCTCAATGCAACCAGCACCCGTTAACATGTCGTCGACGTAAAAGTCGGACCCAATAACTTCGGCAGCTCGAGGGAATGTATTTTTCACAGATTCACTCAACCTCTTCAAACACCTTATGGCGCAAGCTCAGCACCGTTACATATGGCACTGCGCCAACCATCAACAGATCGTTAAGACACTTATGTGTTGATGTCTTACAAGACGCATCAAACACGACTCGTAATTTGGTCGATGTGCTTTGAGGCCGTAAGACACACTGATGGGGTATGACGTAACGTGGAGTAGCAAGAACATCATTCTTCCATGAATTCCACATACATTTTCTTTAAATTCGGATCTCGAGATAATCTTCTCTCGAGCGACAAAAAACGGCGTTTGGCTACCTCGAACGAGTTTCCCAAAACGCTTGGATCCGATTTAAATGGAAGCCTGACTTCAAATCGACCTGAAGGCAGCACAACTGTATTTTTCTGATAATGTTCCTCACATAACTCTTGTTCAGGTGACAAAAGCTTTTTGGAAGTTGGTACTTCTTCCAACGACCAGAATTTTTTCAAATTGCCATCTATCGACTCGAGTAATTCTTTTTGGCAATTCAGGCTAGAGACAGGCTGTTGAGGAGTTGAGGTATTTGCCTTATATTTTCCCGATACTATCCATCCAAGGAGAGTTTTTTGGAGGATGGGATGGTTTGGCCCTTGTTTTATTTGGCCAACGGACAACAATTCGAAAAATGACTCAGCTCCAATTAACATATCTATCCGCTGAGGTTTGTAGAAATATGGGTCTGCTAGCGGCAAGTTCTTTGGTAGGTCCCAATCTTTCACGTTCACTGACTGGTCATGGTGATAACCCGAGATAGTTCTCAAAATCCAAAAGTCGAACGGAAACTCACTACCATTAATCGTTGACTTCACCACAGTGTGTATCTTTTTCTTAACCTGGGAATTAGCTTGACCAATTCCAAGCAAGTTGATACACGATTCCTCCCTTCGGATCTGTAAGCGTTGAGCAAGTTCTTCAGTAATGAAGTACATTTGTGACCCAGAGTCAAGTAGTGCTCGGGCCAATATATGCTCGCCATTTTAAGTTCTAACGCTTACGATCGACGTCGCTAAACAAACCCTTTCTAGAGATAACGCATGCAAAGCATGTGACGTAGAAGGGCCTTTTAAGATATAGCGCTGGAGGAGGATGTTCATTTGGTGGTGGTAACGCCAAGTTATTTTCGGTCACAGTAAATCGGTGCAGATGTTTGTGGTCTTGTGCGTTGCAACAACAGCAAGCTTGTTTGTTGGAAGCGGAGCAAGCCAACGAACTCCTATTGCGCTGCTTCCCGAACCTAGTTTTCTCCTGTTTTAGCTTGCCTGTCTCTTCAGCGGACAGGTGCTGGTACCTTCGATTTAATATTTTTTCGAAATCGGACCACAGCGGCAATTCCTCATAATCCAGTGACTTTTCCCATTTTCTCTGGTCACTGGATCTACTCTACTCAAAACTAAGTGAATGATCATTGAATTTGCAATTTTAGTGTCATCTCCTATGGTTAATAGTGACCCATAGATCGATGACACTGTGTCGATGAGACCTCTCAACGACAACGCAGACGGCTGGGAAACTTTCGGAAGGCTGAATAATTTGCTTATTTGGTTCTGAAAGATGAGACATTCGTTATCTTAAACTCTTTTCAGACTAGCAATAGCTTTGTCATAATTACTCTCGGTGACTTTGAATGCCTTGATAGTTCCTAAGGCTTCACCATAGAGGCAAGAAATTAAATGGTTAAATTTCTTGATAACAGGAATGTTCACATCCTTGTCTACTAATGTCTCAAAGAGACTCATGAAATTTTTAATTCAATTCAATAATTTTGCTTTATTTTCCAATATCATTTTCAATTTTGTTTAAAGCTAAAAAATTTTTACTTAGAGTTTAGACCTATTAACTATCTTTACAACTATAATATTCTATATTTTGTTTATTTAATATTTATTTGTTCATTTTTATTTACATTTAATAACCCAAGAAAATGGTAAAACTTGGCTCAATGGGCTTAAAGAATAAAGATAAAACTAAGACTGGTGCTTCGTGGTTACTAGCGTAATACTAGGAAGGGAAGGACCTGTCAGCACGCGGATCTGCGATATAGGATTTGCGAATGTTGAATTTGTTTGTTGAATGAGAGATGAATGCATCGATCATTTTAATATCTGTTTTTAAGTGTAGACGGTTGGTCGCATAGAAAAAAGGTAAATTATAGATCATTTTTAAGATTTTATTTTGAGCAAGTTGTAATTTATTTATATGGGTCTTGGCACTACAGCCCCAGATTTCAGATCCATAAAGCATTATGGGTAAAAATATTTGTTTGTATATTGTCAGCTTATTGTGAATTGACAGATTTGATCTGCGATTTATAAAAGGGTACAATATTCGGATGGTCCTATTTATTTTGTCAATGGTATGACTTATGTGGCCATTGAAAATAAGTTTTTTGTCAAAATTAATGCCAAGATACTTTATGGAGTTTTCCCATTTATTGTCAGTGTTATTTAGTTTAAGTTCACTATTTGGCAGAAAACACAGTTTCCGTTTTTTGGTGAAGAAAATGGATTTTGGTTTTGAGGCATTTATTTTAATTTTCCATTTATAGAAATAAGAAGATATTGCATCTAAGGACATTTGGAGCTCATTTTCTATCGAATTATAAGTAGTGCCAGAGCTAAACAGGGCTGTGTCGTCGGCAAATATAAGTGTATGACATCTTTGAAATAGGGGGATGTCATAGGTGTAAATGTTATAAAGAACTGGTCCGAGCACAAAGCCCTGTGGGACACCTGCTTTGATTAGTTTTTTATTCGAATTAGTACCATCAAGACTGACGTAAAAGTACCTATCTGAGAGAAAACTTTGGATGATCTTTGTTAAATATATTGGGCTGTTACAAGTGATAAGCTTATGGATTAGACCATTGTGCCAAACAGTATCAAAAGCAGCTTCTATGTCAAGCGTTACCATGCCAACTGACTCTTTTCGTGCAAAACTTTCCTTTATATAGTTAGTGATTTGATCAAGTGGGTGAATACAGTTCAGAAAAGCACGAAAGCCATATTGGAGATTGAGCCTAGATTTAATTAATCTTTAAAAAATTTTTGAAAAACCACATAGCAAACTTATCGGACGGTAATTGTTTGGACAATCCGGGGGCTTCCCTGGCTTAGGAATTGGAATAGAATTGGAATTGGAATAACGAGATTAGTTTATCTCACACTTCAAGTAACAAAACAAAAAAGGTGGCTGCTTAATATTTAAGAATAAACTGGGCGAAAACGAAAACGAAAGGTCTTGTCTCTTCAACGTTATAAATTCGAGTCTATTTTCTAATCTTTCTCTAATCTTAAGCCTAACTTATCTATTGCGGCGAAGCGGGGCGAATTCGCACAAGAGCGAATATGAGCTTTCGCTCCCGCTCCGCCCTAAGCTATCTAAGGGTAAATTTACAGACTAACAACTAACAAATACAATTCAGCTATAACTATAATTCAAATTTTTCGACTTCAACAAAATACAAATTTTCGACTTTAATAAATGTAAATCAATTTACACAATGCCTTCGTGCAGTATTGCATTACTCGTGCACGGATGCTCCTATTTTGGTCGCTCTTCTGCTCTTCTGGTCGCTTGCTCGCCCGTAGACCTACCAAGTCTTGATTTGGCAGCGATAACACATGCACCGACTGACTCTATGATCGTCAATGGCGCGCCTAGCTTAACGTTATCCAGCCCAATTATAATTTAAGCTCTTACATCCTTGTATGCGCGTATCGGTAGCTTCTTCAGGTGCTGATGATTGTGGAAAACTGACTCCTTTAAAGTCTGCTCTGGTAAATCCGAGTGCCTAACGGTTTTTACGTTGCGTATCTCAAACTTGCGCAATGTCTTTGTCGATGATATGGATAAGTTTATCCTCTTTGATTCCGGTTATCGTTGTGTCTGATGGACCATCAATGCCTAGTTTTTCAGCTAGTTTTGACTCGGTAAAGGTGAATGCTGATCATTCAGTGCAAACGTTTCTTTCGAGCAGTTTGGTCCGTAAACAACGACATGAACATATCTAAACAGGGTTGCTCCTTTTTGTCCGGCGTGCTTAACTACACCTGGGAACCTCTACGGTCGTCTTCGCCCAATCCATCTTCGGGTCGAATGGCAGCTTCTCTACTAGCTCTCGTAGTAGCATCGGGTCGTTTAAATAGGTCCTTAGTCCTATTGCTTCGACTGTGGCGCCAGAGCCAAGTTTTGAACAGCCAGAGTCAAGTGAACTAAAGTGTCTATGCAGTTGGGCTTTACAGTTGGTTCTGATCATTGTTTTGCTTGCAAGATGTGATAAATCAACTCCGAACGTCCAGACAGCATACGTAGGGTCTCCATGGCCTGCCGGACTGTGGCTGGTGCATCGGTTTTTCTCGTACGGCTTTCATCGCTGCTACTTTTAAGCATTTCTGCAGTCAACCATCGCATAGTTGATTGATCGTAATTCACGATGAAAATCTGGCACTCTTCGGGATTGCCGATGAAGTATGGTAAATCCTTGCTTACAACTTGTCTTGTAGCAATCTATGGTGCTGTGAGGAAGGAGCTCGTCTTCATAGGAGTCGACGTAGGGTAGCTCACGGGTGGATTGGGATTATACATATACTGACTTTTTACATAGCTCGGTACATAGGTTGAAGTATAGAACTGTAAACGAGGCTGTTTGGTATTGTTGCTACTGGTTCTTCTAGCAGGATAGATGCTGTTATTGGAAATGATCCACTTAGCTTTTACATTAGTCGTTATGGGCTGTTCGTTTTGCTGTACGAAACCCATGTTTTCAATCGCAGGATAATTGGCTGTTGCGCGGTTCCACCCTCCTGTGTACACGATGGATTTCAGAAAGCTGCCAATTATGGACTCTCCTGGATTGCTTGGTAACTCTCTAGCCTTTGTGCCCTGAACTGGGTACGAAGCGTTTTCGAAGATACTCGGCTGTACATGAAATCCTAGATTTCTTCCTTCCTTACTGGCGAAATGACTTGATCCTTTTGATTTTGAAATATAGGGTTTGCTGGTACTCGTTAATTTTTTGCAGATAATCATGGTTATTATTATAAGTTATTGTCTTGTCGAAGATGTGAGTTCCTGAAACAATTCAAAGTGTGTCAGATTTTTAGTATAATTAATGGAATTGTTATACGTAAATATTATTTCTTCCATTATATCGTTGTGCTCTACGTCCATTTTTTTTTTCTTTATTTGTTGTTAAAATAATTCTGTATATTTCCGTGATAGTCAAATGTATCTTTACTACTGTGGAATTGCTGCTAGACTGTTGGAAAAGGGTCAAATGGGGGATGACATTATATTGGCTTAAAAAATGTTAAAAATTTACTCCTGCGAATTTTGCGCCTTGATCGTAAACAATTTTTTTGGGATGCCAAACTGACTAAAGAATGTTTTAATTGAAGGCCTGTTGTCAAAATGTATGCTTGTGCAATTTTGAGAATTTTAATTTCCATAATTGTATGGTGTAGATTGTGATTTATTGTGTATATATCTATGTGCAATATACCCAAAAATTTGGAAAAAAATTTATGTTGATAATTTTCAATGCCAGCAAAATAAAAAGCTAATTGTATTAATTTAAACGTTATAAAATCTTTATTTGGCCGCATATGAAATTGGGATCTTATATATGTGTGAAATATAAGACGAACGAGAGTGACGCCAACCTTCGTTAATAGGCAAAGCGGATGCTCGCTAGCTTTAGATCAGTAATCGGCACGGCCCTATCCCGAGGGTAATTTCGCTGCCCGAGCTCTGCCACACACACAGTATAAATGTGTGAAACGTCATGCTCACATCCTACTTTCTGCTATTCGTTACTAACAATAATGCGTTAAAATCATATCAATGTATTGGCCCAGCAAGCAAAATTAGGAGGGCTCAAAATTATGTGTCTGAAAAGTGCCGATTTTAAGAGTGTTTTCTGAGTAGACACATAAATAAGAGCCTTTTCTGAGAAAATTTAATTTTCGCTGCATTCGGAGCATCGGTAAGTAAGTGCAAAGTAAATTTTCTCAAATTCATTCATTTCGGACATTAAGAGCAGTAAGTTGGACGTGTTAAGCAAGTGTTTAAAAAAAACTAATTTATTATTTCTTTAACTGTGAAGTGTATAATTTAAAGATGAAATGAGTGTTAACAGATCAAGCCGGTCGGAGTGCAAAAAAATAATTAATGCCCTGAAGGCAAAGAATCGATGCTGTGAGGAGCCTCTGCCATCAGATTCCACCAATGAACCGCTAATGGATTCAGGACATGTTTTGGAGGAAAATTTTATTGAAAATGAAAAAATAGTGACCTATCTGAACCTTCGGAAGACCTTGAGATCAAATCTCTTCGGGACAGTTGTCGAAGTCCATAAAGTAGCAGACATTACACTTAAAGCTATTATTTTAAATCTTTTGTCTAATGAATCTAAATCTAATGAACGATTTCAGCGAGCAATTTTTGAGCACAGATGAATCAACTTCGGCCAATGAAGTTGCCTATACTAGCTAATACTAGTTTCTAGCTATGCAAATCAATCCACATCAAGTAAGTATAGGTTTGAAAATCTATCTTCAAAGAAAACTAAGTAATTTTTCTCATTTTAAATATGTTGCAGCTTATTTATGACGAACTGAAAAAAATTAAACAAAAATGTAAAAGGTATAAAATAAATAATTTTCCATTTAGAGACTAAACCAAAATATATTTTTATAGATATTAATGAACGTTTAATTAAATTGGAAGCTGATAAAACTAACATTCAAACTCGCATATTAACGGAAGTTACAGCACAACGAAAGCTTGTTCAAGGAGGAAATAAGCCTCGTATGTTGCTACCACAAAAATCCTTCAATAATATTGAAGGCATCGACAAATTAGAAGCGGATTTAAATAAATCAGCAGAATTGTTTGAAAAACTGGTAAGAAAAACTAAAAATGTTCTGTAATTTTTAATAAAGTGCAGTCGTTTATTTTTTATATTTCCATTTCTTTTTTAGGAATCAGAAATGAAAAAATATAATTTTTCTGATCCTGCCAAATTTTTGCGCACGATGTTTAAGAAAATATTTTCAGATGAGGTTGCACTGATGTATTCGTCGAAGCGGACTCACGCTATGAAATGTGTAAAGAGCATGACGACAACGGCAGCCGTGATAAGTAAGAATTGTTACACTTAAAATATTTTACTTGTATCAATTTTTCCATTCTTTAAACTAACGTTTTTTTACTTTTTTTGAATGCTTTTAATAAAAAATTTGCCCTTGATGACAATCAATTTTCAATAATAAAAAGCAAATGGTTTCAAACCGCTAAAGACAGAGTAAAATATTATACAGTTAAGAATAATGTAAATAAGGTAAACTAAAAAATGAATTAAAATTATATATAAGTAATATTAATATATATAAGTTAAATTAAGATTTACTTTAAAACAAATAAAAAAAATCTGAATTCAATTAGTAAAATTATTCCAAAAAAATTATTATTCTTCAATTAAGTGTCTGAAATGATCCTTTTTAGAGGCGATTTAGGTGCCTAAAAATGCTTCAATTAAGTGTCTGAAATTATCCTTTTTAGTGGCGATTTAGGTGCCAAAAAATGCTTCAATTAAGTGTCTAAAATGATCCTTTTTAGATTTCGGTGCTTAAAAATGATACTTTTATGAGCATTTTCTGTGCATTTTCAGTGTTTGATTAGGAGGGTGAAAGCACTTATTTCTCTGTCAAAAAAGAGTCATATTAGACTCGGGAATCGACCCTCTTAAAGAACGACCGTTTTCAAGAAAAACAAGAAAGGAAAGCTAACTTCGGGCGGAGCCGAAGTTGATATACCCTTGCAGTTGAAACCGGATATATATCGCAAAAATCGGATATAGTTGGCCGATCCTTATGAGAATATGATGATATAACCCAATTTATTATAAAATAAAATCTAAAAAAAGTCCTAAACTTCTTTCTTCAAAAATACCAAAGTTGATATTTTTATCAAAAACCATTTCCGATCGTTCAGTTATATGGCAGCTATAGGATATAGTCGACCGATCCCTATGAAATTTGGCTTGTCGTATTATTTTGCCAAAAATAGCTCTCGTGTAAAATTTGAAAACTCACTAACTCTAAAAACACCAAAATTATACCATTTCCGATCAATCAGTTATATGGCAGCTATAGGATATAGTCGGCCGATCCCGTTCCGACTTATATACTGCGTGCAAAGGAAAGAATGGTGTGCGCAAAGTTTCAAGTCGATAGATTTAAAACTGAGAGACTAGTTTGCGTAGAAACAGACAGACGGACAGACGGACATGCTTATATCAACTCAGGAGATGATCCTGATCAAGAATATATATACTTTATAAGGTCGGAAATGTCTCCTTCACTGCGTTGCACACTTTTGACCAAAATTATAATACCCTCTGCAAGGGTATAAAAATAGCAACTAGCCTTCTAGAAAACAAAAACGGGCAAAACAAGCTTTGCTGGGATTGCTAGTTAACAATATATTAAAAAATATTTATTAAAACTACATCAAAAATAAAATGGCTTTTTTCTGGTTCTTTGTTAATTTGATCTAGCCGTTTCTAGCAGGTTTTGAAGGTTACTTTAGCATTTTATTGTCCGGTAAAGTTGCCAGCACTGGTTTGGACTTGAGACCAATGAGTAAAAGCTGCTAGTAGCAGGTTCAGAAGGTTAAACTTGAGCCCTCATTCTTGCTAAAACCCATTTAAAAATATTTTTGCTCAATAATCACAGAGATGCAGACAATGCGGGGGGCTTCAGCCGACTCCAATCCGGGTGCTGTCATCATACATGGCCTACAAAAGTCCGGAACCCACAGACGAGCTAGTGACAAGGGTAACGAATGATAGCGAGAAGCACGACATTGGCCTCCTAATAGGATGTGATTCCAATGCTCACCACACTCAGTGGGAGAGCACAAACATTATTATTTGCCTTATTTGACAGCACAAAAATAAAAAAAAAATGAGAGAAAAATTTCACTGAGAAAAATTGTCTCTGAAATTTGGTTGGAACAAGTTTTCTTTATAAAAAATATAGATAGGGAAGCGTAGTTTTTCAATTGTTAAAAAACTGTTGCGAGAAATGCTTTCTTTAATATAAAATTCACTATTTTAGTGCCCAGTCAAACTTTTAAATTAACGGAAAATGAAATAAAAAACTAGGTTTTTTTGGAATCGACAGTGTTCAAGCATTGAACACGATTTTAAATACAAATTCTAAAGATAGAGCTTCAAGAGATCGGACCCTTGGAAATAAGAGATAAACAGCATGGTCCAACATATCCGTTGCAGCCTAACACAAATATATAAGTAGTGCGCTTATCACTGGAAATTATTAGATAAACACTCATTCTCCGACCACAGATACGTAGAAAATTGTATACTTTTTAAAAGCTCAAAGTCAGAAATTTTATAAAAGCCCCGGAAAACTAACTAGTCTAAATATTCCCAAATCCATGCAAACAAAATCACACCACAAACACCAGAATTGCCACAAAACATAGAAAACCTGGACACATAATATCTGGTACATAAATTCACTTAAGCCTGCAACAACTCCCTTAAAAAGGTTGTCAGAGCTAGCTACTATAGCTATTACTATAGCTACTACTATAGACAAAAATAACACGACCCACCAAATTTCATAAGGATCGGCCGACTACTTCCGATGTTTGCGATATATATCCCGTTTTATCTGCAAAGGTATATCAACTTTGGCTCCGCTCGAAGATAGCTTTCCTTTCTTGTTTTTAAAAAAATTTTGTTTAAACATTATTTCTATTATTCTGAAATTTTCAATTTAAATTCATTGTATATGTGTAATTCGGTGTTGCTGCTTGTTGTCGGTTCTGGCTCTCTCTCTTGTGCTCTCATCGCTCTCATTGCTTTTTCAGCGAGCTATGAGTGTTGATGTGGATAGCGAGTTGAGAGCGGAGTCAGTCGAACACCAGCAGCGATCTGAATCGGATTTAGTCATAACTAATAAAGGAATTATAAAAAGCAGTGTATTGGTGTTCTACTTCAGGGACATTTGTTATATCTATACAAAATACAATAACAATTACAAGTAAACAATTAAAAAAAATTAAGTAAAACGAAAATGGTCGTTAACAACGCATCAATTGCGCAATTAAAAAGGTGGTTAAGTGTGTTACGGCTACCGACCACGGGAACCAAGCGCGAATTAATATTGCGCTTAAATAAAATTACAACGGAAACGCGAAATTATCTGGAATCGATTAGGAATCAAGACCAAACGGTGATGGAAATAACGGTGAAGACGAATATGAAGAAGATCTGGAATTAGAGAACAACGAAGATGACAACTATAATGGCGACGACGATGGAGGCAAAAACAACGACAAAGCTGGAGGCGAAGGAAATGACAAACACGGAGGTGAAACAAAGGGAAAAGATGGCGATAAAAATGAGAGCAAAGTTGGCGGCGATCGAAGTGGAAAAGACGAAGGCAAAATAAACAGCAAAGATGGAGATGAAAGCAGCAGCGAAGCCGGCAGCGAAAAAAACAACAACGATGGCGGCGAAGGAGAAGACAGGGTGGAAAATTATGCACGGAATAACAGGAATGAAGCTAGCAGCAGCGGCGCAAAAGAAGGCGCCAGTGAAGAGGTGAAAAAGCAATTTCACAACCCAAGCACCGACATTTCGTTGTGTTCAAGCATTGAATCGGACCCATGAAATACGAGAAAAACTGCATGATCTAAAACCGATCCCCTTCAGCCTAACACATATACATACATAAGTGGAGCGCTTATCGCACTTGAGAAAGGGTCGCATAGCAGGTCAGCGTGCAGTGCGTTGATAAGTAGTTTTAAATAGATTTAAGATTTTCATGTAACTTACTTATAAGAGAATTTTACAAAATAAAAACAGTTTCTAAATGGAATTCATTGGAGAAAGACCTTTACTTTGGGCTCCTCTTAACATTTGGTCCTTCGAGACACCCTAAAGTTTCCCCCCTGTGGTAAGAGACTCAGGTTTTAAAGTGGCACCTATAAGTGGCTGCAAAAAAAATAAAAATTCTCAGCCCATGGTAGCTAAAAAATAAGGCTAAAAAATAAGAACTTAGAGAATAAAATTATAAAAATGCCAATGAGTATCACGTAATAAAATAAAAAGATTTCAAATCGAAAAGTGTGTTTTTGTTTCGGAACTACTCCGAAATTAACAAAAATTACACAATGCGACAAAAAAAAAATTGGAGGAACTTGTAAAGAGACCTAGTAGGAATTGTTTATTAGGTCGAATATAAAACAAAACCGTGTTTGTAACACCCTCAAAATCTTGATTTATTTGGAAAAAACCGTTTTTCGTGTTTTTTTTTCACTTAAAAATTCCTAAACGCGTAATATTGAACCGATTTTAAAATTACCGACGTTTTTTATTAGTTAAATGTTGTTGCTTTAAAAAAAAAAAATGTATCTTAAATTTTTTTATACAAACCTTTTTTATACATACTGACCTTTTGGCATTTTTTTTTGTGTTTTTGGGTAACACAAACTTAGAAGAACTTACAAGATATGCTATCATTATACCCTTGCAGAGGGTATTATAATTTTGTCCAAAAGTGTGCAACGCAGTGAAGGAGACATTTCCGACCTTATAAAGTATATATATTCTTGATCAGGATCATCTCCTGAGTTGATATAAGCATGTCCGTCTGTCCGTCTGTCTGTTTCTACGCAAACTAGTCTCTCAGTTTTAAATCTATCGACTTGAAACTTTGCGCACACCATTCTTTCCTTTGCACGCAGTATATAAGTCGGAACGGGATCGGCCGACTATATCCTATAGCTGCCATATAACTGATTGATCGGAAATGGTATAATTTTGGTGTTTTTAGAGTTAGTGAGTTTTCAAATTTTACACGAGAGCTATTTTTGGCAAAATAATACGACAAGCCAAATTTCATAGGGATCGGTCGACTATATCCTATAGCTGCCATATAACTGAACGATCGGAAGTGAACAAACTTTTGTGTCTTTGAAGATAGAAAGGTGGAACTTGGTACACATTCTATTTTTGGTCAGTTAATCCGATCTACCAAATTTCATAACGATCGGTCGACTATATCTAATAGCTGACATACAACTGAATTATTGGAAATGGTTTTCGGTAGAAATACCAACTTTGGTATTTTTGAAGATAGAAGCTTGGGGCTTTTTTATACCCTTGCAGAGGGTATTATAATTTTGGTCAAAAGTGTGCAACGCAGTGAAGGAGACATCTCCGACCCTATAAAGTATATATATTCTTGATCAGGATCACCTCCTGAGTTGATATGAGCATGTCCGTCTGTCCGTCTGTCTGTTTCTACGCGAACTAGTCTCTCAGTTTTAAAGCTATCGTCTTGAAACTTTGCACACACCCTTCTTTCCTTTGCACGCAGTATATAAGTCGGAACGGCCCGGATCGGCCGACTATATCTTATAGCTGCCATATAACTGATTGATCGGAAATGGTATAACTTTTGTGTTTTTAGAGTTAGAGAGTTCGAATTTGACATGAGAGCTATTTTTGGCAAAACATTACGTCATGCCAAATTTCATAAGGATCGGCCGACTATATCCTATAGCTGCCATATAACTGAACGATCGGAAATGACCCAACTTTCGTGTTTTTGAAGATAGAAAGGTGGAATTTAGTACAGATTCTATTTTTGGTCAGTTAATTTCATTAGGATCGGCCGACTATATCTCATAGCTGCCATATAACTGAACGATCGGAAATGGTATTTGGTAGAAATATCAACTTTCGTATTTTCGAAGATAGAAGTTTGGGACTTTTTTTAGATTTTGTATTGTAATAAATTGGATTATATATTCCTATTCAGATAAGGATCGGCCAACTATATCCGATGTTTGCGATATATATCCGGTTTTAACTGCAAGGGTATATAAACTTCGGCTCCGCCCGAAGTTAGTTTTCCTTTCTTGTTTTTAGATATTTTATTGTAATTAATTGGTTTTATTATGATATTCTCATAATGATCGGCCAACTATATCCGACGTTTGCGATATATATCCGGTTTTAACTGCAAGGGTATATCAACTTCGGATCCGCTCGAAGTTAGCTTTTCTTTCTTGTTTTTGACACATATCAATATTTTCGCATTAATCCTGAATAAAACGAGACCAATTTGATTAAGAAATTATGAAAATTGTTGAAGTTATAACGCTTTTCCCAAAACAAGTCAGTGAAATTTTATTAGCGCTACAGAGTAAAGGTGTGTAAAAGAAAGGAATAAGCGAAATGGAAGGGCACCTTATTGCTCCGAAACGCTAGCAGGATTGCACTGAATTGTTTTAGGAAAAGTATTATAACTTCAACAATTCTAATAATTTTGTAATGAAATTTGTCTCGTTTTATTCAGGAATAATGCGACAATATTAATATGTGTCAAAAATAATACCATTTTTGGAAGTTGTACCGAAAAAATGGCGTCAAAGTCCAAAAAACACGACAAAAATTCAAAAATGTCAGATTCTTGTGTAAAAATCGTATTCTATTTGTTTTAATTAATTAATTTTTTGAAAGCTACAACATTTAACGCTCGCACACGCACACGGGTCTGGCCAGGCATATTTCGTTAACGTTAATTTTACTTACTCCCAACTAAGATATCGAAAATTGCTTCCAGGTAATCTCCACAAATTCTATTGGCTTCCGATATGTGCATTTTATAATTGAAAAAAGTCCTTAAAACAGGACAAAAAAAAAGATTTAAAATCCGCACCTTTCTACACGCACTTGGTGCCTGGCCAGACCCCTATATATTTTTTACGGAAAAATACGGATTTTACATAGGATATTTGTTTTCATGCATTTCGTCCTTATTAACGATCTTATTGCTTATTCTTTTATTTCTCGTTCTTGTTTTGTTTTCATGTGTGAGTCATTTTTCGATAAAAAGCTGAACAGAAAATAAATACTGTCAGAGCTGAAAAACTTTTTTCGCTGTAATTTTTCGTTTGCTTGTTTCATTTTTGTCAATCATAAGTGATGAAGTGGAATTCGTTTATAATATGCGATCGCGTTACAAAAATCAAAGTACGGATTTTCACGCACGTTTATCAGCGGCGTCGAAAAACTCGATTTTACTGCTGTAAATGTACGAATCGAAAATCGAATATATATGCTTCGCATGCCTTCCCCAGAAGACATGAAGAAATTTGATGTTATGTTTAACTACAAAACTCATTACTATTCCATTTCTTTTGTATTAAAAACTTTGTTGTGGCTCATAATAAATGATAAAAAAGAACGAAAGAAAAAGTTGTTTTCTCTCACATTCTGGATATTTTTGCAAGTTTATTTTTCCTCACATAGGAACTCTTATCTAAGTCGAAATAAAATAAATTGGTCAGAAATAAAAATATTTACCTATTCAAGATAAAAATTCGACCGCATGCAACTCTAATTCCCATACAAATGCATGTAAACGTATAGGGGTCTGGCCAGGCACCATGTGCGTGGAATAAGTTTTTAAAATATGTGCGTGTACGAAGGTTAACTATTAAAAAACGTCGGCAAAAAAGTCCCGAAAACGCGTTTTTTCTAAATAAATAAAGATTTTTATAGAACGGTTTGTTCTATGGTATATTCGACCTAATAAACAATTCCTACTAGGTCTTTTCGAAAGTTCCAAATTACTGTCGCACTGTGTTATCGCAAAATCACTGTGTTATTTGTGTATTAGCGAGTCCGAGGCTCTACATCGGAAAAATACAAATTATAAAAAAAAAACAAGAAAGGAAAGCTAACTTCGGGCGGAGCCGAAGTTGATATACCCTTGCAGTTAAAACCGGATATATGTCGCAATCATCGGATATAGTTGGCCAATCCTTATGAGAATATGATAATATAACCCAATCTATATATATAAAAATGCTCTGTTCGTATCTACTTCCTTTATAGACTTGAAAAGTTCTGAAGCGTTTAAGGATGTAGTCTCATGTGTGAGGTTGAAAAAATCGATTTTTTTCACATATTTCGAAAGTACTGTTTATTAAGAATGTACTGTTAAAGTTTCAAATAAAAACTTCAAATAATGACAGAGATACAGCCCATAATCGAGAGCGTGCCTAAACCGAATAGTATGAGTTACTCGGTAGCGTCTAAACTTTAAACGCGTTTTTCTCGGAACGACATTTTTGTGTGCGGCGCAGGTGATTCACAAAATTCTATGGTATAGTCCTTTACGTTCTTCTCTCCTTGGGCTGTTGGACTCTTTTTTTTTTTCTTTTTAGAAACGCTCTAACACTTGAATGTCGGACTCACCAAAGGCGGCCCTCTAACTCAACGCTACAAGCTTCCTCAAAAAAAAAACTAGTCACGATTCGCTCCAATGGGCCTCCTTACATATTAATTGGAGCACCCATTAGTCCTCCTAGATACTGCTCCTGCCGTTAATCCTTCTTCCAAAATCATGCTACTTTCTTGTTGGCGGGTCCGTCCGTGACCGCGCGAAGTTGCTATGCGGACTTTGCGGGCCCGCTACACTTTATGTCGCCCCCTCCACTCCTTGCTCCACCGTTGATGCCAACCCCGCCGCACTTTCTAAACAGTCTGCTTTATCCCGGCGCGCTGCCCCCCTCACTGCTCCTTCTGTCTCATCCTTACTTTTCCCCATCTCCCCGCACTGCATGTGTAAAAAAGCCCCAGCGCTTGACCGCTTTCGCACCCCATTAACCTCCCTTCCTTGACTATGCCCCATGCCACCTGTCTTGGCGTGTGGGGAGACGAAGTCTCCTCACAATCTTCTATCATTATTCTACCTATTTTACAAGATACTTAAAGCCTATACATAGATTCCTTAGGAAAGTCATCTACATTATAAAGTGGTTTTATTCTATCTATGCTATGAAAATGTATTGGTTAGTTTGATGCTTTAACATATACTTACTCATATGGACAATACTCATGTGCCATAGACTGTGCCCTAATGAAACAGTATACAAAATATTGGATCCATATGTCCCAATCAGTTTTATCTACTGAAATGTAGGATCGAATGAATTCATTAAAAGTTATGTTGCTTCTTTCGACTGTTCCAACTGTTTGATGTTCAAATTTTTACATAACTCATCTATTATTGGATATTTTTATTCTGTCCCCATGTCTGTAATGAACGTGTTCATTGGACCCTATTTCAGATTAAAATCCTCAAATATAGCTTTAGCTACTGTTTTTGCACGTTTCGGTTATAGTCATTGTTGTCTTTGTGTTCTTTGTCGTTTTCGACTTTTTGGCATTAAGAACATTTGCTTATATAATTTAATACATATCTCGTTATATTTTTTCAAAGAGCTTGTGTTCTAGCTATGCCTGTATGACGTCCTTGTATTGGAGCATGGAATGTAAACAGCATGGCTTTTATTTCTTTATCATTATTTGATAATAGGGTTACCGGCTTGAGTAGCGCTACTCTTAGAGATTTTAATATTTTATTGTCCATTGTTTTAAAAGATTCTATTGAGATAGTATCAAAGATGTTTTCGCTCGGTGCCACTTTGAGTTGGCTGATATGAAGTATACCGGCTTCGTTTTCAAGCCTTTGGAAGAATTGACTTTAGTCGAGAACTCCATTGGAGTACAAATTGCTAGCATCAATTTTTGCTATATCTTTCTTTTCATGTTTTAGTAAACATAGTGAATCTGTTATTCGCAAGGTCACTACTTTTCGTACCTCATCATTAACAATACCTTCGTATACGGCTTACAAGCTTTATTAGGAGTTTGCTTATGCAAATCTATTTTTATACCCTTGCAGAGGGTATTATAATTTTGGTCAAAAGTGTGCAACGCAGTGAAGGAGACATCTCCGACCCTATAAAGTATATATATTCTTGATCAGGATCACCTCCTGAGTTGATATGAGCATGTCCGTCTGTCCGTCTGTCCGTCTGTCCGTCTGTCCGTCTGTCCGTCTGTCTGTCCGTCTGTCTGTCTGTTTCTACGCGAACTAGTCTCTCAGTTTTAAAGCTATCGTCTTGAAACTTTGCACACACCCTTCTTTCCTTTGCACGCAGTATATAAGTCGGAACGGCCGGGATCGGCCGACTATATCCTATAGCTGCCATATAACTGATTGATCGGAAATGGTATAACTTTGGTGTTTTTAGAGTTAGAGAGTTCAAATTGGACATGTGAGCTATTTTTGGCAAAACATTACGTCATGCCAAATTTCATAAGGATCGGCCGACTATATCCTATAGCTGCCATATAACTGAACGATCGGAAATGACCCAACTTTCGTGTTTTTTAAGATAGAAAGCTAAAACTGAATACAGATTATATTTTTGGCCAGTTGATCCAATCTACCAAATTTCATTAGGATCGGCCGACTATATCCCATAGCTGCCATATAACTGAACGATCGGAAATGGTATTTGGTAGAAATATCAACTTTCGTATTTTTGAAGATAGAAGTTTGGGACTTTTTTTAGATTTTGTATTGAAATAAATTGGATTATATATTCCTATTCCCATAAGGATCGGCCAACTATATCCGATGTTTGCGATATATATCCGGTTTTAACTGCAAGGGTATATAAACTTCGGCTCCGCCCGAAGTTAGCTTTCCTTTCTTGTTTCATTTTTATTTCCTGCGCAGGAATTTTTCTGTTTATTTTAATTTCTAGTAGTGACTTTTAATACATTTCTGGTAATTTCCTTTGGTTTTTGAATAAGTGAATCATTTATAGTTTTCATGTTTGCTGAGTGAGTTGCAGAGCTTGGCTTTCTTAGCGGAAGTCTTTCGTTAAAAAAATCAAGCTCTTTGTAAATTTTGTTTACAGTTTTTGTTTACCTTTGCCCATGTGGGTCTCTCTGATCTGATCGTCTCTGATCTATTATATCATTTCTTATCAACTTAGTGTAGTGTTTCCTGCCAGGAGTGTTATTTAAACGATTTAGTCCAGTTGTTTGTTGATTAAGGAGCAGACGTCAGCCTGCCACTGGTTGGTTCACTATGAAGCAGTGAGCAGCGCTTACATACATATTTTTTCGCTTATTATGTACAGAAACGGGAAGGTAACTGGCTAGCTAAGGGAGTCATGCGCGCACATATGTATACACAGCGATGGTCAAGCGTGGGAACGCTGACTTGGCTAACCATATTTCGTCTGCACTTGAGTATGTGCAGAGAGCACTTAGCGCTGCGACGAAGTTGCTGGTAATGTATGATTTCTGTTGGCATAACAACAAGGTGTTCCTGCCTTATTTATATGTTTGTGTCGGAGATAAGTTAGATTTAATTTCAAATACCATATTTACTGATTAATTATAAGTTAAGTGTATACTCTAAGAGGAAATAAATAAGCATTGCAAATGAAGAGAGACAAGCTTTGTGAATGAGAGCGCGGTGTGGAAAGAGAGTAAAGCCCTGCTGAGCGTGGCGCAATGATGGAAAGGAGGAAGAGGAGAGGGAAGGCAATCAAGAATAGCCCTCTGAAGTGAACGGACGTACAAGAAGATCATTGCGACTAGCTGCGCGTTGTGAAATACAAAATGACAGAGGAAAACCTCCCCCATTTCCCGGCATCAGAGTGGGATCACCGCCCGTACAAGATAACTCGGAAAATAGCTGGCGCAGGCTATTAGAATCAAAAAACTGAACTGAACTGAACTGAACTATTAAAAGTAACGCCGCAGCCTGACACGCGCGCCGCATGAGCTGGTCGCAATTCCGAGAATTGTTCATGGAACGCTACGAAGGCAACGAGACGTCGGATCCCTAGTCTTAGCCCATGCATCCCAAATTGACCCTGGACTGCAGCGTGTAGCGTTCACCACAAACATAAAAACGTGTGCTGAACTGCAACAATACCTTAAGGCGCACACGTTCAGCAGAAATGTAGAATTTTCTGGACCAGAGGGACCCGAAAAGAAGAGATTCAAAATGCAGACGCCGATTAGATGCCACAATTGCGGTAAACTTGGACATAAGGCAATGGAATGTCGCAAGAGGAGAACAGAAGAGCGAAACGAGACTAGACCAGGCCATAGCAACAACAGGACAACGATGAGAGAGAAATCAACAGTAACTTGTTTCAAGTGTGGCGGCGTTGGACATATCGTGTCAGTGTGTACGAGGGGAACAGCAACAGCGAGCCGAAGCAGCACCGAAAGAAGGGTAGACATGTGCGCAGTACATCAGCCTAACGGGACTGCAATTCAATTTGGTGAGAAGTTTCCATTTTCCTTTGATTAGGGATCAGAATGCTCTTTGGTAAAAGAGACAGTCGGCGCGAAGCTGGCCGGTAAAAGAATTCATTACATGATTGTTTTGAAAGGCATAGGCGACAACGTTGTAAAGAGCAATATGCAAATTTTGTCCACCATACTAGTCTCTAAATTTAATTTTGAATTGTTATTTCACGTAGTAGATATAAAGTGCCTTAAATATGATGTGATAATTGGACAAGACATTTTTGAACTTGCTTTTGGAGTAACTTTAGAAAGAGACAGATTCGATTTCTACAGAACTCACACCGTATTATCTCTAAACAACGACAAAAATGTAAATGCGATAGATCATAAAAGTAATGTTAATGTGGAATTAAGTAATAGTGATAAACTAAAATTAAACGACATATTGGCAAAATATTCCAAATTTCTTATTGATGGCATTCCAAACTGACGTGTAACTGCAGGTTCCTTAGAAATACGTTTAGTAGACGTAAACAAAACGGTACAGAGACGACCATAT
Source organism: Drosophila bipectinata (assembly GCF_030179905.1). Classification (NCBI taxonomy): domain Eukaryota; kingdom Metazoa; phylum Arthropoda; class Insecta; order Diptera; family Drosophilidae; genus Drosophila; species Drosophila bipectinata. Next base: position 11,041,457 of record NC_091740.1, on the reverse strand, counting down.
CGTCTTAGCGAGGGTGAGAAGGAAATAGTGAGAGAAAAGATTCAGCAAATGCTAGAATCCAAAGAAATTCGACAAAGTAGCTCCCCTTTCTCTAGTCCAATGTTACTAGTAAAAAAGAAGGACGGCAGTGATAGACTATGCATAGATTATCGAGAACTCAACGCAAATACTGTGTCAGATAGATACCCCTTGCCATTGCCCCTTGATAGATATTGCCTGCAGGGCGGTAAATATTTCTCTAGTCTAGACATGGCCAGTGGCTTTTATCAGGTGCCAATTCACCCCGATTCGGTTGAGCGAACTGCATTCGTGACTCCAGAGGGTCAATATGAATTTTTAGCCATGCCCTTCGGCCTCAAAAACGCTTCTTCTGTCTTTCAGCGTGCCATAGTTCGAGCTTTGGGGGACTTGGTTAATAAATACGCAGTAGTTCACATTCATGACGCATTAATTGTTTCTAGTACCACAGAGGAAGCATTTGACAGATTGGAAACAGTTCTAAGCGTATTATCAAAGTCAGGCTTTTCCTTTAACATTAGAAAGTGCAAATTTCTGCAAACCGAGATAAAGTACATAGGTTTTCTTATAAGAGATGGCGAGCTAAAGCTCAATCCTCGAAAAATACAAGCACTAACTCAAATGCCCAAACCAGAATCAGTTACACAAACTAGACAGTTTATAAGTTTAGCATCTTACTTTAGGAAATTTGTCCCACATTTCTCAGAAGTAATAAAGCCGCTTTATTTGCTAACATCAAAGATGAACGAATTTGACTGGAAAGAAAAGCATGAGGAAATTCGTAAAAAGATTATTAAGGTGCTAACTAGTGACCCCGTGTTGACCATATTCGATCCCAACCTACCAATAGAGCTGCATACGGATGCTAGCGCCAATGGGTATGGCGCTATGCTATTACACATGGTAGATGGTCAGTGCCGTGTAATTGAGTACTACAGTAAATGCACCACAATACCTGAATCAAAATATCACTCGTATGAACTCGAGACATTCTCGGTGTACAACGCGATCAGATATTTCCGACATTATTTAAGCTGCAGAAAGTTTACAGTATATACTGATTGTAATTCTGTAAAACCAAGTCAAAAGAAAGCGGCATTGACACTGCGGGTTCATCGTTGGTGGTCATTTCTGCAGGCATACGAATTCCACGTGGAATTAAAAAAAAAGAGTCAAATGGCTCACGTTGACTGTTTGTCTAGGAATCCTGTCCCTAAAGTAGAGCAGAAAAGTTTGAGTAAGGTAGTGGAGGTACGAGTTGACTAGGCAACTATAACCCACAACTTGCTTATATCCGAACAGAAGCGTGATCAAGACATATCGCCAATCATGGCCGATTTAAATAGTGATGAAATGCAGAAAGAATTAGCAAGTTCTTATGAAATCAGAAATAGTTTGCTGCATCGTAAAATTCAAAGAAATGATAAGACACAATGCTTGCCAGTCGTACCCAGGGCATTTAGGTGGTCAGTAGTTAATCAGTAGTTAACCCTAGATAAGATTTACGAGCAATACTGGTTCGATGGAATGTCAAAATACGTGCGAAGATTTGTGAAAAATTGTGTGACATGTAAATTGTCAAAATCAGTGTCAGGTAAAATACAATCGGAGTTACATCCCATTCCCAAGGTAGAGATACCGTGGCATACGGTACACATAGATATTAGTGGGAAATTAAGCGGAAAAAAGGACGAGAAGGAATATGTCATCGTTCAAATTGATGCCTTCACCAAATTTGTTTACCTGTACCACACCTGGAACTTGGACACGGTGAACTGCATACAGTCAGTAAAGTCTGCGATATCAGTATTTGGTGTTCCTAACAGAATCATAGCGGACCAAGGCAAATGCTTTACAAGTAGCGAGTTTCGATAATTCTGTTCCAATAACGAAATTGACCTCCATGTAGTAGCAACGGGTGCCAGTAGAGCAAATGGCCAGGTGGAGCGTGTCATGAGTGTGCATGAGTGTCATGGCTGTAGAGACGAGTAAACGAACATGGCAAGAGGCATTGGGCGAAGTACAATTGGCAATAAACTGTACCATGAACCATGTAAATAACCATAGTCCATTAGAGTTGATGATTGGCAAAGAAGCGAGGCCCCTGGGAATGCTCACTGTAAATGAGGAAGAGCGAGTAGACCTGAATAAGGCTTAGAAAGGAAGCTAAGGAAGGAATAAGTAAGAATGCTCAATATGATAAGGCAAGAGTGGATAAAAAGCTTGCGCAGGTAGTAAGGCATAAAATTAGCGATCATGTATTACTGAAAAACGAAGAGCGGCACCAAACTAAGTTGCATCCAAAATTTAAGGAACCATTCGAAATTGTACAATTGCTAGATGGTGACCGATACCTATTAAAATCATTGACAACTAAACGAGTGTACAAATATCCACACGATAGTGGGCGTAGTGTGCCTAAAGATCGAGAGACATTAGAATTAGCGGGAGAGCTTGATGATGGCAAAAAGTAGTGCGTGTAAACAAGAGATCTGTGACCTAAGGGGGTGCAGAGAGATTTTTATGCAGAAGAGAACGTAGTACTCTGATTTGTGTGTGGGGGTGCAGAGAGATTTTTATGCAGAAGAGAACGTAGTACTCTGATTTGTGTGTGGGAAGCCTGCTAAAATAATTTTTTGATGATAATTGAATTGATAACCAGAGGATTGAGCTTGAGCGGAAGAGAGCGTGTACTCTAAAATATGTAAAAGAGAAGAAAGTTATCCTGCTAAGCTAATCTCTGATGGACATCCAAGTGGTTGGGTTTGAACGGAAGAGAGCTTGTATTCTAGAGAATTTGAGAAGTGTTATCCCGTCAAACTAACGCTTGAAGGCACAAGAGGTGCAGTTAAATTTGTTTTAAAAAATAATTGAATTTTGTAATCGTAGAAATAAGATAGGTAATATAGGATATTGATAATGATGTGTTAGGATAAGTCTTGTACTATGCAGAGCAACACGAGGACGCGTTATAGTCAGGAAGGCCGTGTCGGAGATAAGTTAGATTTAATTTCAAATACCATATTTACTGATTAATTATAAGTTAAGTGTATAGTCTAAGAGGAAATAAATAAGCATTGCAAATGAAAAGAGACAAGCTTTGTGAATGAGAGCGCGGTGTGGAAAGAGAGTAAAGCCCTGCTGAGCGTGGCGCAATGATGGAAAGGAGGAAGAGGAGAGGGAAGGCAATCAAGAATAGCTCTTTGAAGTGAACGGACGTACAAGAAGATCATTGCGACTAGCTGCGCGTTGTGAAATACAAAATGACAGAGTAAAACCTCCCCCATTTCCCGACATATGTATATACATATGTACGCATGCTACATTAGTAAGGTCTAAGTCTCATAGCAGCGGAAGAGACGTTTATATGGAGCGCGAGGAAGTATGAATATGCACCAGAGTTCATTTATTCAAGGTCAGCATGTGACAGTTTATGCTGTAGAAGTAGCCTACAGAAGTAGCTTTATAGCCAATAAAGCAGACCTTAAGCTGTATAACAGAGAACTTTGTAGTCCAAAAAGGAAAGCCTAGACCAGGTTCTGGACAAGCATTCAGGGGACCTCGGAGGCCTCCCGCCTAAGGAAGGTCATCCCTAACCTTCACTGAAGGTCATCACTGCACGCCTAACATGTAGGTACATTAAAACCTTGGATAGTAGCTTGACCACGTCCAATACAGAAACCCGTGAGGCTCTCACAAATGCACATTACCTAGGGTGTTCTCAGGAGAAAACAATCCAGGAAACGCTGAGCCAGGGGACACCTCCCTCCTCCCGAGCCAATTCGAATACCTTCTAAGTCTTAGCAAAGATTATAAGTACAGTAGAATCCGGCTATATAGACTCCGCTTATAGCGGCCGTCCGCTTATTGCGACGAAAACTCGATGGTTTACTTTGTCCCCATACAAACTTATATGAAAGGAACTCCGCTTACAACGTTTTAACTTTTAGCATAAGCCGCTTATACCGACGAAATTTTTCGCAATTCAACTGGATATTGTGAAGTTCCGAAAAAAATATGTACAGCAAATTACATTAAACGACGCTGTTATAAATATATGTATTTATAGGTGATCGGCACCCTTGCCTGTGTGCGTAGCAGCGACACAGAGATTCTTACACTCTCACTACTCTCTGTAATTTCTAAGTAAGTTTTTCTCTGTAAGTTGCGAGGTGAGGTTGCTACGTGCAGGGTCCCCCTAGTCCTTATCCTTTTCCTTTTCCGAAGCCTCTCAAGGCCTGTCATTGTTCAAATTTACAGTTTTTCTATCACGTTAGTAACGCTGCTGCAAGATAGTCAAAGTGCAATATTGAATTAAATTTTATTAAATTTTTTGGTTTTGATTAAAAAATTGATTTGTTTTATTTTAGAAACCTATTACGAACATGGCAACCATATAATAATGAACAAAATTACTTTTTTTGCTCCTTTTGGTTATAGCGTCGTCCGGATATAAAGACGGTCCCTTGAAAGTCGATATAACCGGATTCTACAGTACATAGATATACATCTCATATACATATACATTTTTCGCGAGACAACGAATGAGGAATAGCCGAGTGGTAGAGTGCTTGGCTGATGTGCAAAGTAAAACGAGTTCAAGCCAGGCTCGGGACATCCAATTTTTTTTTAATTTTTAACCTATTTTTATTATATTTTTATTCAATTAATGTGTTTTTCTAAATTTATCATCCAAAAAAAAAAAATAAAAAATTCGTAGTGGAACCCGCTGTAAAAATGTATATAAGTGCGGGTCTTTGGCATTTTAGCAGGCCGCTCTCAAATGTTTTCATTTTTACAGCGGGTTCCACGACGGGAAAAATGAAAACATTTGACAGCGGGTTCCACGACAAACGGATGGCAGATGAGATAGGCAAAGAGAGAATTCTATTTTTAGATCGTAACATCTTTGGAACGATGAAACTTTGAAACGATCAAGAGCAATGTTAGAGCAAAGAGATCAGGAATATCTTCTTCCTTACTCTTCAGCTCCTGACTTTTTGCGTAAAGCAATTGAAATCGAATTTTGTATACGCTGCATTTCGTAAAATTAATACATGTATAAAACTTTAGGAACTACAGCGCAACGACGGTCGTAAAATCGGATTTTAGATCTGGCTTTTTTTGCATAGGTGGTATTTCCTTTAAATATTTCTCCGCAAGAAATAGTTGGCAAGGAATGTTCCTCTGCGTCTTCTTCAAGCGCTAAGCTGGTTGTCGACGGCCTTCACCCGGTGCCAATGCAATGCGCTGAATTGCAGTATAATTATTTTCCAACAATGTTTCATGGCATCCGGGATTTAAATTTGCTTCGAGCTCCGCATCATTTTGGGATAGGTGTTGCTGCTGAGGAAGTTGTTGCTGAAGAAAAGCTGCGGATCCTTTCAACATCCGCCATAATTTCATTTCGAAATTGTGTTATAGGAAAAGCAGGGTTCCTATAAACAACAATATAGGATGTATCGAGATATTTGACGGCAATTGATTGGTATGTAGTTCTTGAGCTTAAAGACTTATTTGTCTCAAACAAGAAAACTACATTTTCGGCAATATTTTGCTTGGCATAAATTATAATTCCATTTTTGCCAATACCATTCAATCGATTGCTATTAATTCTTCTTATAATGTCGAAACCTTGTAAAGAAAAGTCTTCGCTGGGAAGAGTCCAACCTATAATTAAAGTATCGAGAGCACGTCACTGGATCGGATCGAATTAACCGAGAATTTTCGGAGCTGGATTGAGCTGGCGCTTCTTTCTCGTTTATAGCCCTATTGTCCGATAGATAGGTAGGGAAACGATAACTAAAAGATCATTCCACTTAGTTTCAGCAAAGATTATAAAGTACATAGATGGGACATCTCATACAAAGAAAAATTTTCTTTGGCGGGTTCCAGCAGTGGAACCCGCTGGAACAAGCGGGTAAATTTATAATCCAATAAAAAAAAAACACAAAAATGTAAAATCACCTTTACATCGCCTCAGTTCGTAGTGGAACCCGCTGTAAAAATGTCTATAAGTGCGGGTTCTACGGCATTTTGGCAGGCCGCGTCGCGGAACCCGCTCTCAAATGTTTTAATTTTTTCCGTCGTGGAACCCGCTGTAATAATGAAAACATTTGAGAGCGGGTTCCATGACAAACGGCTGGCAGATGAAAGAGGGAAAGAGAGAATTCTATTTTAGATCATCTTTAGAACATCAAAGATCATTTTAGAACATCTTTGGAACGATGAAAGTTTGAAACGTTGTAATCGAACCAATGTAAGAGTAAAGAGATCAGAAATATCTTGTACTATCCTTACTCGTCAGCTCTGTTTTTGGTATGGATTCTAGCGCCTCCTTTAACACCAATTTTAAGTATTATAAAATCAACTTCGAGTGTAGCCTAGATGGATAGTGTGCGCTCCTTATTCTTGGGGTCCTGAGGTCGCTTTCATTAGTGAGCGGTTGTTTCAATTTTGAGAGTGTTTTAGTTTTATGATTATTTTTATATTTACTTTTATTTTTTTTATTAATTTTATTTTTATTTTTACTTTTCATATTTACTTTATTATTATTATTTTTAACTGCAAAATGCCGACAGGACTCCCTTGAAATTTTATTAATAAAACAATTTTACAATTGTAAAATAAAAGAAAAAAAAATTACAGTAAAAGAAAAAAAAAATAATAATTAAAAAGAAAGAAAAAGTTCAAAGTCCTTGCTAGGATTTGAACACAGAAATTATACATAGAGTAACTACTCTATGCATTACGCTACCACCCTGTCTCGATCTCCAGCGATTTAAAATACTATTTGTTCCACTAACTACCACATCGGCGCATTGAAATCAGAAACGAGAAATTGAAATTGAAATATGGAAGCAAAAACATTTTTACACCGTCGTGCGAGCAGTCACACATACATACAAAGGCTCACATTTTTGTTGACGGATACATGTAAAGAGTTCTAAATATAAAATCGTATGCATGTGCGTGCCCCCCTCACCATCAAGGTCGACGAAAAAAGTTGACCGTTTTGGGCCCTGATGTCCCATCTATGTATGTACTTCATAATCTTTGGTATTAGGAATCTCAGTTGGGCGATAAACAGTTTTAAACCCTTTAAGTCGTCAGGCCCAGATGGCATCTCCCCGGCACAACTAACCAAAGCCGAACTGCTCTCATAAGAACTTCAGACCGATAAGCCTGTCGTCCTTCCTCCTCTAGACATTGGGGAAACTTATCAGCCCCCACATTCATCTTACCATTAACCCAGATGACATTTCGGTATCACAGCACGCGTAAAGCAAGGGCCGATCCATGGAGACGGCTCTGCACGAGATCACTACGTTCGTCGAAAAGCCTATTCTGAGATTCGTCAGAAGAGCCCGTTTGGAGGAGTTTGGCTTATTATTGTCTTCAAGGTATGTATTACATTACAAAATTAGCGGTCTATAAATGTGTAGGTCATAAAACGTAGGGGAAATTAAGTGCATTAACAAACCGCTTTAGCGTACACCCGTCGTTCGTTGAGTAGAACATACTGTATTCACCCCTATTCAGTCTAACTCTTTTACTAGTCGGAAGTGTGAAACATAATGCGTCCAAAATGTGTAATATGAACTGATATTACCTGCTATCTTTCATACTATGGTACTTTTTAGGCACAATGTCAGAAGCAAAAAGGGATATTGTTTTAGTATGGCACTGAGAAGTCATCCAAACCAAGGTATTTTTTGTCATGGAAAACTTTGTCTTTGGTACTGGAAGAGCACATCGAGATTGGCAAAAAATTGCGAAATTTTTCTAGAAGGCTTATAGTAAAATAAAAATACTTTGGAGGAAATTCGGATTTTTTCAGAAACAAAAACACAGGAATGGGTAGATACGCCGCTTGTATTAATTGAAAGATCAAAAATATTCTACGACACGCCCACAAAAAAGGTATTTCGGAAAAATGCAAGTCAAATAATTTTCAGGTGTTAATGAAGATGTACGACATTTGTTACATTCTAGCTGCAGCTTGTATAATGGTGAAAAACGCATTGCTTCACAGTTGGTGACAATGCTAAACTCCGACGAAGAGTTAAGCGCAAGATAATGAAAACTTTGACTACTTCACAGCATTGACTACAGAAGCCGCCAAAGGACACAACTCCGATATATATCCATACTACGATAAACTACGTTGGGCGAAAAAAATGCCCATCCCAGTGTCATCGAGGTCACTGAGCATTTTGCTGAAGCAGCACTACAAAGCTAGGATTGCTAAGATTATTAAAAGGAAGTTTTCCAACCCATATTGAAAATAATAATAGCACCCAATTAACTACTTCATACAACTGGGACTGTGATGGCAGCAGCGGCCCTTCTATATACAGCCAAAAATTTCTCCATGTTACCATTGACAGTGCAGAAAGGACCGACAGTTTTATACACATCCTTCTTCAACTCGATATTGTCGACCCTGTCAGGTCAAGCAGCAGCACGGCGTTTAATGTTTATGTTTAAATAATGTTTAAATAATGTTTATGTAATGTTTAGTGTAATTATTAGTGTAATGTTTATTTATTAGGGTTAAGTTTGTACAAAGGCTTGTTGATCGCAAGCCGACTCTTTCTCGGCCGCTCGACTCAACAAGCTTTCCATAGAGAGTTTTAGCTCGGCAATGTCTAGGTCGGGCCGCCCTCTCCACTTTCGAGATCTTTAGCTCGAGGTGACTTGTCGGGCCGCCCTCTCTCTGTATTTACTTGAGTCCCTGCATGCACCATAGCTGGTCTATCTGCGGATCATCCGGCTTGATCTGCATGCAGAAATAAATATTTATAACGTTCAATTTAAATACAAAATCGTCTTTATTTACGGCATTGAAAACGCTCAATGACCAAACAGACCCATTTAGATACTTTGCGAGAAAGAATTGGTAGACTTGGCTCGCAGAGAAAGTGAAAATATTAAATACCAAGTATCAAATATCTTACCAACATTAGTTAGTAGCTTACTATTGTCGACATATTAAGATACATTTCGAGAAAGAATCGGCAAATTTGACTCGCAGAGAAAGTAAAAATATTAAAAGCCAAATGTCAAATATATTTGGCTATTTTTCAAACCAACAATAGTGAGTAGCTTTAGAATTGATCACCAATTTCATATGACCATGCTTGATGACAAAACGTTTAGTGGCATATCGGAATCCTCTTCGCAAATCTGTAGCGCAATTCATAAAAATATAAACGATCTGAATTTGGTAAAAATCTTTTCTATGAATATTAATATGACCTATTTAAATACAGCTTATCAAGTCTCCACGCCTTGATTAGGTTTTTCGAGTGTGTTTTGCACATTTCATATAGAATTCCTTTACAAAAGTGGCAACATAAAAAAAAACTTCAGCAGAAGATGAGAGAAGAAATGCATTTGCTGGTAGATATACCAATTGCTACTATCAGTACAAACAACAGAAGCACTGCAAAGAGGTTTTTCGAACAACCAAATCTGGCTCATTCGGATCTTTCGCTTTGGAAGCTGCCGAATTATTTTTGAAAGCGTATCCCTTGTTTTACATTCTGTACACAGAACTTTAATTCATGAAGCATGATGTCCGGGAAAGCTCTTGAAGCCAGAAACAACGACTTCCGCGACAGCAATACGAGACAAAATTGGAGGAAAAATGCCCTCGAAGAGATCTTAAATGCTTTATTAGTTTCTTCCGACCTTTGGATATCTTCATTGTCAAATGGGTATCCAATTTCTTCTCCAAAAACTTTTATAATAAAGCATCCGGAGAATAAAAAAAAAAGGTAAATAAACATTATGGACATATTTTTGTTTTTAAAATATTCTATGATTTTTCTCTGCGCAGTAAAAAAACTGACCTAAGATCTCAATTTTAGTTTAGAAGTTACTAATTTAATGCCGTTAGGGAGATCAATACGTCCACTTTGCGTGGCGGCAAGGAGTAAAGGGTTTCTCTAATATTTCATCTTATATAGAGCCTAAACCACCTGGTAATCCTACTGACGTTTATCCTTTTTTTTTTAGTATCACGCTACACTCTCGTTGGCGGGATCTTTACCATGCCTTTTCGGTCCTCTCGGCCACGGACCACTGCTCAACTGCCGCACGGACCCGATGGTCTTCCAGGGATTGCTACGTTCCGCTTAGTCCTTCACTCTTTGCTCCTCCAATCTCGTTCACCCAGCCACGCTGCCCCTTTAAAGAATGTAACTTTCCAGGGCGTTCCACTGCGTCTCGGCTTTCCTTTTCTGAATGAATTAATTTTGTGAAAAAAGTGATAAAAAGAAAAACAATGAGAGCTATTCAATGCTAGAATAGCCAAATCACTGTGAAACGGAGAAAATGTGGTAAATTCAATACCAAATTGGCTTAAAACTCTATTGGATTCATACTGAAATTCACACTGAGTAAACAAAATCACACAAAATGTTTAACGAGATTGATTTATCTCACACTTTTGAAAATAACAAAACAAAGGTGGCTGCTAAATATTCAAAAAATGCGAAAAAACGAGAATGAAAAGAATGGTCGTGCCTCATCAACGTTATAATTTCGAATGTATTTCTCTCTAATCTTAAGACTAATTTATCTATTGCGGCGAAGCGGGGCAAATTCGCACCAGAGCTAATATGAGCTTTCGCTCCGCCCTAAGCTATAATAGAGTAAATTTAAAAACTAACAACTACAAAATACAGTTCAACTATAAACTATAATTGAAATTTTCGACAACTTCAATATAATAGCAATGCAATTAACATACTGGACCCTGCGTGTTAGCTCGTTATTTCGTTTTTCGTTAATTCAAAAGTTCAATTGGATATTTAAATAGTTCCTTTTCATATTTAAGAAAGCTTTTCTAGCAATAATTCTTATACAAAAGAATCACTACGGTTCCTCATCTATGCTTTCTATGGTGAAAACTTGTTCCTCCCAAATTTCTGAAATATGTATCTTAGTGAATAATTTTCTTTTCTAAAGTTTGGGCTGTTAAGAGAGGGAAAAGTATAGCTAAAGAAAGAGCTTCCAAGAAATTTGAACGTGCTCAAACTGTCGGCAGCGCTGTAGCAAAATTTTCGAACATATCACGCCTGCTATGGAAAAGAAGAGTTGCACACCACTGAATTAGAGTAAACATTAAAATTTTATAAATTAATAAGGTGTCGCAAATGTAATAGAAATGAAAATTGATCTTCTCGATTCTTCTACATATGTTTTTTACATAATTCTGAACTGAATCTGCAAGTCTCAATGTATAATAACTTCCTTTGCAAATAAAATAAAAAAAACGAAATGTGGCATACAGTGATTAATGTTATGATTTATTCTTCAATTTTATTGTTTTTTTTTTTTTAATGTGATAGAATGACATAAACAAATGTGATAATCAAGTGTAAATACTGTATTAGAGAATCTTTAATACATTTAAAACAATACTTAATAATCCAAATTATCGATTAGTCATCGATTTATTATTCGCCATATTGTAAATGTTTGTTGCGCAGAGAAAATTTAAGACGTCACAATAATAATTCTTTAGTGCTAGTAAAAAATCGAAAAATAAATACATTTGAAAAGTATGTGTATGTGAACCCTATACCCTTAGAAATTTTAAATTGGTATTTTAAAAGAAAAGAAGCAATACATTTCTCTAGTTAAAAAGCTCAAGTCAATTATCTTGAAAGTCTTTAAGCATACATACATAATTATAATTAAACTAGTTGAAATGTTATTATGTGGTATGGATTTTATATGATTTAAAATAAATGAATGCAGACAAACAGCAAAATCGTTCGTTACATATCCAGAACATTTAACTGATGTGATTATATATATAACAAGTGTTACATTGTATACATACGCAATGTTTAATAAGTATGTATGTATTACAGTTTAGAAGCGAAGTCGGTATGTTTATATGTATGCAAATACATTTTATGTTTTGGGAAGCATTTATATCTTATTTAAATATTTACAACAAAAAAAATAATGGTTTTTCAATTTAATTTTGTTTTACCCTCTTTTTAACTAAACAATTTCATAGCCCTGAAAATCAGTAATTCAATTTTTTGTTATAACTGTTGTTTAGCCAACCAATAACACCGACCTGGTAAATTTTCTTATTACAAAGACGGACGTTGTTTATATTCAATGTTTATTCTTGGTTAATAAATGACTAATCAGCACGACGAGAAAAAATGTTAGTTATCTTCTCCGTTTTTAGGAATTTACCTAGCTCACTTTAAGTAAGGTGTTTAATTTTTGGAAAAAAAAAAATACTTTTTGACCCCATTAAGTATTAACAATGTGTCGACATATATCTGCGAAAATACCGTATGTAACTTTTTACAGAAGTGGAGATTTTAATGCTTCGTTTTTATAAAATACATATTTATAATAAAATATATTATATAATATTTTTATAAAATAGGAAAATAATAGTAAAACGACATTATTTTATTAAAGAGTCAGATTCGATTCTATTTTTCCATTAGATTCTTTTGGGGAGTTTAATTTGTACACCCTTGTATGGTAAAAAAAACACAAATTAATTGTCCAGATGTTTGTTATTCATCGAAGAAATAAACTAATTCAGTGGTCCGAAGGGCCCTATTCCACGGGCATAGGAAATTTTTCTGCCCGAGCTCTGCCGCACACACACAGTATAAACCAGTCGTCGGCAGGGCCTAATTCCAGGGGCATAGGAAATTTCTCTCCCCGAGCTCTGCCGCTCACAAAAAAAGTTTTAATTTTTCAGTAGAAAATGTTTGGAAAAAGAAAACAAGAAAAAAATAAACCTTTATTATACCCTTGCAGAGGGTATTATAATTTTGTCCAAAAGTGTGCAACGCAGTGAAGGAGACATCTCCGACCCTATAAAGTATATATATTCTTGATCAGGATCACCTCCTGAGTTGATATGAGCATGTCCGTCTGTCCGTCTGTCTGTCCGTCTGTCCGTCTGTCTGTCTGTTTCTACGCGAACTAGTCTCTCAGTTTTGAAGCTATCGTCTTGAAACTTTGCACACACCCTTCTTTCCTTTGCACGCAGTATATAAGTCGGAACGGCCCGGATCGGCCGACTATATCCTATAGCTGCCATATAACTTTGCTATAACATCCTATAGCTGATTGATCGGAAATGGTATAACTTTGGTGTTTTTAAAGTTAGAGAGTTCAAATTTTACAAGAGCGCTATCTTTGGCAAACTAATAGGACATGCCAAATTTCGTAAGGATCGGCCAACTATATCCTATAGCTGCCATATAACTGAACGATCGGAAATGACCCAACTTTCGTTTTTTTGAAGATAGAAAGCTGGAACTTGATACAAATTCTATTTTTGGTCAGTTGATCCAACCTACCAAATTTCATTAGGATCGGCCGACTATATCCTATAGCAGCCATATACCTGAACGATCGGAAATGGTATTTGGTAGAAATATCAATTCGTATTTTTGAAGATAGAAGCTTGGGACATTTTTTTAGATTTTTTATTTTAGTTAATTGTTTTTAACTGCAAGGGTATATCAACTTCGGCTCCGCCCAAAGTTAGCTTTCCTTTCTTGTTTTTTTTTAAATTTTGAAATAATTGACGTGAAATTTTGCACACCCTTCTTTCCTTTGCATGCAGTGTGTAAGTCGGAATGGGATCGACCGACTATATCCTATAGCTGTCATATAACTGATTGATCAGAAATCCCATAACTTTTGGTTTTTTAGAGTTGAAAGATTGGAACTTACTACAGATTCTGTTGTTGAACAATTGATCTGACCCATCAACTTCCATTAGGATCGGTCGACCATATCTTATAGCTTTTATATAACTGAGGCAGTCGGAGATAAGCCAATTTTGGTATTTTTAAAGAAAGAAGCTTGAGACTTTTTTAAATTGTTAATGGTTTAATAATGAAATTCTCATAAAGCCAACGTTATCCGATATTTTCGATTTGTATACAATCTTTACTGCAGATTGGAGATGGGAACTGAAGATTGAATAAGCTCCGATAGATTTACACTGTACGCGTTGTCGCATTGCCAGACAAAAGCTTATGTAAGGCCAGAAGGTGGTTATACCCGGTATTCGTAGTCACTAACCATACAGCATATAGACAACCCATTCCATACAACGAAAATGGACGCAAAAATTTCTTGCCACAGGCTTCAGCAGGCCCCAGAGCGAGTTCTTACTCTCTTTCTTACGCTCATCGTTCGTTCATCTTACGCTCATGTTTTCATTGAATGCTTTGTTTCTCAGTCTCTGACAGGAGCGCGTTGAAGAAGGTTGGTCTGCGATTGGATTGATCTTTGTATGTATGCGGGTCACAGATTCACATACACTGGTGCATGTGTGGGTGCGATTTCGTTTCGAAGCCAGCGCACAAAATTTTGATTTTTCTAACTTTTCAGGCTGTCTACCCTAACAAAATTCGGGTATTCGTTATTTGGTGAAATGACAAAAGAAATTATATGAAAATTTTAATATAATTTAATATCCTTTAACATTTTAAATCCTTTCTTTGGACGAAAATTTTTCTTAAACATCTGGACAAAGACTTCAAGGGTAAAATAATAAGTTAATCCCTCTACAAAGCTAAAAATGGCTTAATGATGCAATTATAAAAGGTGGATCAAATGTTGATATACACTTGAAGCTACGAACTATGGTTCAGACAACCCGTTTATGTAGCAAAAATCAATTTTTTAAACTTTGGAAATTAATAAAGTTATCCATTTTGAGAAACTGTAAAGCAAATCAGATGTTACAGTCTTTAAATTGATTAAAAACCGCATTACACCATGATACATAAGATAGATTCAAAAACTATGTTTTGTGTCCTTATCTTAGAAATCAAATGTGATATGCCTACAATTTGTGTTTAAAATTTAGACTAATTTAGAAATACAGGTTTACAGGTAAAAATTTAGAAATACAGGTTTACAGGTTTACAGCTACAGGTTTAATTTAGTGTAGATTTCTAATGTTTATGAAGAGATATAAGACGAGTTTAACCTAGTCCAACCATAAGATATGGTTCATGTTGTAGGGTTTTTTTTATTATTTTTGGATGCATACTGACTGAAAGTGGTATTTAATCACTTAAAAAAAATAATAAAATAAAAAGCTTGCTTTGAGATGAAAAATACTAGTTTTTTGACTCATAGTTGTCAAATTGTCATTTGTACCATTCCAAAAAAAAGAAATTAAAGAAAAAAAATTAAGAAAAAAGAAAAGCAAAACAGAAATTAGGGTTTTAGGTTTTACTTTAAGGGGTTATATACCTTTTTTATTTTCAATAAATCGAAAATTTTTTTTATTGCTTTATCTTAAAGAACAACACCCTAAGAACATTTTTCCAAAAATGTAATTCGATTTGGTGTTTTAAGAGTTAGAAAGTTTAAATTTTACATGAGAGCTATTTTTGGCAAAATAATACGACATGCCAAATTTCATAAGGGTATAAAATGAAATAATACATAATACATGTATGTAAAATAAAGAAGGAATAATCTCTGACCCCATTAAGAATATCCGCAAGGATCCGAAAGGATCTCTGATCAGAACGAACAATTGTTAAATTGTTATTAAATAAATAATTAATTAAATAGTAAAATTTAAAATAGTAAACAATTTTAAATAGTAAAAGATATTTCTGATCTCTTTACTCTCACATTGGTTCGATTACAATGTTACAACTTAAATTGTTCTATTTTACAGAAAAAATTTCATTACGAGCATTTGAAAACAAATTTAAAGTAAATCGGTTCAGTAGTTTTCCGCCAATCCATATCCATAAGAAATGGTATCATTTTTGACACATATCAATATTGTCTCGTTAATTCTGAATAAAACGAGACCTTGGAAGTTGTACCGAAAAAATTGCGTCAAAGTCCAAAAAACACGACAAAAATTCAAAAATGTCAGTTTCTTGCGTAAAAATTTTATACTTTTTGTTGAAATAAATTAAAGATCTATTTTTTTTCAAAAGCTCCAACATTTAACTATGGAAAAACGAAAAAAATTTTAAAATCGGTTTAAAATTACGCGTTTAGGAATTTTTAAGAGCAAAAAAGTCCCGAAAAACCGTTTTTTCCAAATAAATCAAGATTTTGAGAGTGTTTGAAAAATTTCAAACATGGTTTTATACTATACTCGACCTAATAAACAATTCCTACTAGGTCTCTTCAAAAGTTCCAAATCACTGTCGCATATCGTAATATTATGATATTCTCATAGGGATCGGCCAACTATATCCGATTTTTGAGATATATGTATATCCGGTTTTAACGTGTAGATGCTGAGAATTGTTTATTTGTTTTCTTCATTCATAACAGGGCAGCAAGGGGTAACTGTGATACAGTCGGTAACGACTCATACACTCCAAGCAGTAATAAGCATTTTAAATTCTTAGTAAATTAATAGTTGTACAATTCATAATCAAATCTTAATTCTATGTTCTCACTTTTCGTCCGCTTCCCTCGAGTGTCAAATAGAAAAGAAAGCTTAGGCAAATGGTTAACGGCTGACTTAACAGAGATTCAACACCCTCTTAAACTATTGGTTCTGCAACTTCGGCGTTGCCTGATGCCGCGGGAGCGGTTTTACTATCTATCGTAGCAGGTTACATCGTCTATTTGTAGTTTGAGGTGTTGAAGCTGCTCTGGCGATTGATGCTGCTGAGCCGCATTTGGTGTTTGGTATGCTGAGTGCAGAAATTAACTTTTTGAGGCAGGGGTAGCCAGTCCTGATTTTAAAGCGCTTGCATACGTCATATTTTTGTCAGAGTTTATGGGTCCTAGTGAGGATCTGGCTGCAGTCGAGAAGAGAAGAAAATGATCCAATTGTATTATATATTGAATTAAATATTATTATTTACTATTGGCCGTGTAATTCCGTTGAATTGCGTTGTTATACCCTTGTAGAGGGTATTATAATTTTGGTCAAAAATGTGCAACGCAGTGAAGGAGACATCTCCGACCCTATAAAGTATATATATTCTTGATCAGGATCACCTCCAGAGTTGATATAAGCATGTCCGTCTGTCTGTTTCTACGCAAACTAGTCTCTCAGTTTTAAAGCTATCGACTTGAAACTTTGCACACACCCTTCTTTTCTTTGCACGCAGTATATAAGTAGGAACGACCGAAATCGGCCGACTCTATCCTATAGCTGCCATATAACTGATTGATTGGAAATTGTATAACTTTGGTGTTTTTGGAGTTCGAGCGTTCGAATTGTACGAATGCTATTTATGGCAAAATAATACGACATGCCAAATTTCATGAGGATCGGCCGACTATATCTTATAGCTGCCATATAACTGAAAAATCGGAAATGACCGTGTTTTTGAAGATAGAAAGCTGGAACTTGGTACAGATTCTATTTTTTGTCAGTTAATCCGACTTTTTGTCGGATTTATTATATTATATTCTCATTAGGATCGGCCAACTATATCCGATGTTTGCGACATATATCCGGTTTTAACTGCAAGGGTATATCAACTTCGGCTCCGCCCGAAGTTAGCTTTCCTCTCTTGTTTTACTTCGACTTGGTACGCATACATTTAAAAAATTATATGTACTAAAAACATTGATAGTCAACGCCGATCATTCGTTATATGGTACAATTTGATCAATTTCTTCTCTTAGGTAAAACGCGGAAACTGTGGGTGATGGAACCTATGTTTGTTCTGGACATTGGTTTAGTGGAGCCTAATGGTTTTGAAGCAGTTAAAATTATGCGTGGAGAACAATAAATTGAGAATGGTCGGCTTGTGTTATTATAATTATTTGTGTATGTATTGTACCTTTTTCTTAATTGTGAATTTGTTTTTTTCATTAGGTAACTCAATACATTTTTTAAATTTTTATTGTTTTGAAGAATGATGGAAACTAATATTTTAAAAGTTTAATATTCGTGCATCAGAGGAACCGGAGGTTCCTTTGAAAATGGAGGAACTATGTTTGGTCGAGAAAGGTAAGTGACTTTGACTTTGTTTTTTCTAAAATAATTTTTTGTACTTTTTAGCCAAACAGTTTGACATTGTCTATGAGTTAAAGGAATATCAAGTGAATGTTAATGCAACGCCAATGCATAGTTCTGTTTCAAGACCCACTACAGTATTAAAAAAGAGGAAAACATCTCTTATTTATATAACCAAAATTTTCGCTCTTCGAGGCAAATCAAACAATAGTTGGTGCAAGCATCGATTTCGGACGGCTTTTTTTATTTTTTTCAATATGCGAAATATGCTTCAAAACCAAGGTCGGCTGGGATTTTACATATTTTTGCTCTTTATTGCGTTTCACCACATTTCCTTATCGCAGTCGCAATACCTTGAAAATGATAATTTACTGGGTAACAGAACATATTTCCAAACAAAATTAAATGGACAAGTCAATAGCACCAAAACTGAAAAGGACTATATGGAAAAGTATAGCAAGTTTGAAAACAGTGTAGCCGCTGTGTTGATAAAAGTTGCTTATGGCACTACATCTACAACAAAACGAAGTATCCCTGAAAATAATTATGGATTAAGTCTTACCACCGTTGCCACACCGTTTTTGACAACTCAAAGGTAAGCAAATAAAAAAGTTTTAAAAATAAATTTAATAACAACAAGAAAGGCCTTTTTTATTAACGGTCGAAAAGACCGTTTATTGAGAATGTACTGTTGAAGTTTCAAATAAAAATATCAAATAATGAAAGATACAGCCCATAATCGAGAGCGTGCCTACACCGAATAGTATGAGTTACTCGGTAGCGTCTAAACTTTAAACGCGTTTTTCTCGGAATGACATTTTTGTGTGCGGCGCAGGTGATTTACAAAATTCTATGGTACCGATTTAGCTAAAAATTTGGATATGTTGTTCTAAAAAGTAACTCTTCTGTCCCGTACTATAATCATTTATTTTTAATGATTAGTTTTTTTTTATAATTAATTTAAGATACTTTTTTATACTCTTGCAGAGGGTATTATAATTTTGTCCAAAAGTGTGCAACGCAGTGAAGGAGACATCTCCGACCCTATAAAGTATATATATTCTTGATCAGGATCACCTCCTGAGTTGATATGAGCATGTCCGTCTGTTCGTCTGTCTGTCCGTTTCTACGCGAACTAGTCTCTCAGTTTTAAAGCTATCGACTTGAAACTTTGCACACACCCTTCTTTTCTTTGCACGAAGTATATAAGTCGGAACGGCCGGGATCGGCCGACTATATCCTATAGCTGCCATATAACTGATTGATCGGAAATGGTATAACTTTGGATTTTTTTTTGTAATTAATTGGTTTTATTATGACGTAATCATAAGGATCGGCCAACTATATCCGATGTTTGCGATATATATCCGGTTTTAGCTGCAAGGGTATATCAACTTCGGCTCCGCCCGAAGTTAGCTTTGCTTTCTTGTTTTAATTTAAAAAATTTTATTTTTTGTGAATTTGGCATTTTGTTGTTAATTGAAAATATGAAAATATTTTATTCTAGTACGGGTCAGAGCCATAAGCTTACAAAACAATAATCTTTTCTAATTTTTTCATTAGGATGGGCCGTCTATATCCTATAGCTGCCATATAACTGAACGATCGGAAATGGTTGTGTAGGGGGGCGTTGCTTTTTGGTAGAAATACCAATTTTGGTATTTTTGAAGATAGAAGTTTGGGACTTTTTTTTTAGATATTTCATTGTAATTAATTGGTTTTATGATGTAATCATAAGGATCGGCCAACTATACCCGATGTTTGCGATATATATCTGGTTTTAACTGCAAGGGTATATCAACTTTGGCTGCGCCCGAAGTTAGCTTTGCTTTCTTGTTTTTTATTAAGGATTTTCTGGAATTTTTTTGGCCAAATGAAAAAGCCAATCAAAAATTTGTAAATGAGGTTTTACTATATTATATTTAAAGTACAAAATACATTTTTTTTTTAATAACACGAAAACAAAATGGCGGCTCTGCAGCCTTTATTCGTAGGCCCTATTTTTTTTTAAAGGGGGTCCATGGCCGAACACCTAACGTCCTTAACTTTTGATCTAGAACAAAAAATCAAGTTTGGTTAGTTTCTGTACATCAATGGCTATCGACACACGTATGATTTTTTCGATATATGGATTTTTTGCAAAATGGTGAGTGATTGAAAAAAATTTTCATTTTTTACGAACAAAAAACGTCACAAAATTGTTGATAAAAAAAAAGTAAGCAATATAAAAAAAATCCTACGTGTGTCTGAGTATACTGTCAAAATTTTAGATCGATAGGTTAAGAGTTGTTCAAGTTATGTGTTCGGCCAACTCAAAAAAAGCGGTTTCGAGAAAAACGCGTTTAAAGTTTTAAGGGGTTATATACAGTTGTACCGCGCAAAAATATGGATTTTTATGGATTTTTTTTTGACACCATAGAAAATATTTATGAAAAATGTTTTACCGACATTGTTTAGTACATGTTTCTGGGTACTTAATTAAATTTTTTCATAAAAAAATATTACATAACAAAAATGTTATAGCCGAATTCCCGAATCGTCTTTTTTCGATGGTGTCTTGCGGTGGACATGATTTCTCGAAAACAGTTCATCCGAAATCCAAAATTCAAAAAAGTTTAGTTAGTATATTGTATTGTCTAGTCCGTGAACGAGAGATTTTTAAAAATTTTGATTTAAAAAAAAATGGCGACGTTTTTAACAAAAAATGTACTTTTTCAAGGTATACGATTTTCGTTTTTTGTGCTTTAAAAAAGGAGTTTTCAAAAAAATTTAAAATCCCTCGTTCACGGACTAGCTAATATCATAATAAATAAGTGGTCAAAATTTGGTGTTGATCGGATAAGTAGTTTTTTAGTAATCGTGTTTACCGCAAAGGTAATTTCCCAAAAAAAAGATTCTGAGATAATCGCGTTTAAGGGGTTATATACAGTTGTGATATATGAAAAAATCGATTTTTTTTTTATTGCATATTCTTTAAGTATATTCTATTGGGAATACTCTCACAAGTTTTATATGCAGATAGTGCGCTATAAATAGCTACAGCTTAGGTTCTAATGCTCCGATCGTTATGAATTTTAGTGAGAGTTTTCCCAATAGAATATACTTAAAGAATATGCAATAAAAAAAAATCGATTTTTTCATATGTATATCACAACTGAATATAACCCCTTAAGTACTGTGGGATATATCTGTGAGGCATCGCCGCAGAAATTTCGACACTTTGGTCGGACTCTATCTTTTGATATGTTATGTTTAAGACCCTAAAAAATTTTTTAAGCGAAAAAAAAATTTTTCGATTTTTTCAAAATTCTACTCAGATGTCCCCCCTTAAAAAAATTTTTTTTGAAATAACCTCCAAAAAGTAGGCCGGAACGTGAGACTACATCCTTAAATTGGAAATAATGGATCAAGTTGTCCGATCGTTATGAGAATTTCATTACAAAATCAATTTCATTGATTTCAAAATCAATTACAAATCGAAAAAACCCATTTTTGGTAATATCCAATCGTTATATGGAAGCTATAGTTGTCCGATCTTTTTGAATTTTGGGAAATAGGATTAGTTGGTCACATAATAGAATATTTATGGTACTCGAAGGTTGGTACTCGTACAAATAAAAATAGAATAAAGAATGCCGATCCCGGTCGTTCTGACTTACATACTTCGTGCAAAGGAATGAAGGGTGTGTGCAAAGATTCATGTCGATATCTTGAAAGCTTTTTTTTTTATCTTTTAATTTTGTTTCAGAATGTGAAATTTGTAGAACGCAGAGAAGGAGACATCTCCGACCCTACAAAGTATTAGGTTGTTTGGTAATGACATACCGGTTTCTTTATTGGTTTTTGACGACGATTTTAACATTTAACATTGTCCGATTTAAGTGCTGTATGTGCCTCTACCTTCGATGATTTTCTGTCATTTTGATGGTTACTTGTATATGCCTCTCCTAAAGAAGTCCTTGTCCCTACTGGCAAAAAACTCGGAGAGCCAATTTTCACAGGACTCTCTTGTGGCCAACTTCTGACTACCAAGCGCGTTCGCCATGGACAGAAATAGGTGGTAGTCACTTGGTTTTAGATCCAGACTATATGGTGGATGCAAAAGAACCTCCCATCCGAACTCCCGGAGCTTCTGGCGCTTCACCAAAGATGTATGAGGCCTGGTGTTGTCATGATGGAACACATCGCCCTTACGATTCACCATGGCTGGCCGCTTCTGTTCAAGTGC
The DNA here is from genome assembly GCF_030179905.1 of Drosophila bipectinata. Taxonomy (NCBI): domain Eukaryota; kingdom Metazoa; phylum Arthropoda; class Insecta; order Diptera; family Drosophilidae; genus Drosophila; species Drosophila bipectinata. Next base: position 11,019,231 of record NC_091740.1, on the reverse strand, counting down.
AATCTTCAATCGCTCCAGTTGTTCACAGTAGAGGTCCGAATTGTTGGATTGGCCATAGGGCACACTTCATAATGGATAATTTCTCTGATATCCCACCATACACTCAGCAACACCTTCTGAGCCGTCAGTCCTGGCTTTGCCACCGTTTGAGACGACTCACCGTGCTTCGACCAGGATCTTTTACGCTTTATGTTGCGATATGTGATCCATTTTTCATCCCCAGTGTCTAACCGATCCAGAAATGAGTCGAGTTTATTACGCTGCAACAAAGATTCGCAGATTGATACACGGTTGAAAAGGTTTTTTTTGGGATAACTCATGAGGCACCCATACATCGAGCTTTTTTGTTAGATTTTTCGACTTTAACTGCCTATGGACGGTTTCCGTGCTTAGTTGCAGCTCCTCTGCGATGGTTCTAATAGTCACATGACGATCTCGATCCACTATTTCCATGATTTTATCCGTATCAACGGTCACTGGTCGTCCGGAAGGCTTGGGTGTTTCGGTATCCAAATTGCCACTTCGGAATCGCCTAAACCACTGTTTGGCGGTTTGAATCGAAAGTTTGTTATCTCATAAGACCACAATAATCTGTCTGCGAGATTCTGCAGCAGTTTTCCCCTGTGCGAAATAAAATTTCAAAATTGCCCGAATTTCTGCGTTTGTGAACTCCATTTTAATCGATTGTAATTTTTTTAACGTGAAAGCTCATGTAAACATGTAAACTGTAAACTGTCTGTCGGTTTCTTCTTTCCTTTGCAAGCAGTATATGAGTCGGAACGGCCGAGATCGGCCGACTAGGGACTTTTGGGACTTTTTTTTATTTTAGATATTTTATTGTATTTAATGGGTTTTATTATGATATTCTCATAAGGATCGACCAACGTTATCCGATTTTGGCAATATATATCCGGTTGTAACTGCAAGAGTACGTCAACTTCGGCTACGCCCGAAGTTAGCTTTCCTTTTTTGTTTTCTATTCTGTTTTGTTCTGGTTGAACCAAGACCATTTTGTCGCGTTCAGTGCAGCAATAGGTCTTTTGCGTCTGTTTTGCAGAATAAATATATTAATAGCGATCGTGAATTAAGTGTGTGAAGATCGTTTGCATTGGGTTTTTTGGGTCAATCGCACTTTACCACTGCTCATTGAAGGAGCAACATACGAAGAGCTCAATGACAGCAAGAGTCGTTGACTTATATAGTCGTTGACCTGCTTTTGCACTAAATGTGAATTTTGCGTTAGTGTGGTAGGAGCGCGAGTTATTATATCGAGTTGAAGTTAAAAGCATTTTTTTAATTATTAAACTTCTTGTTAAAAATTTTTTTTTTTTTTAATGACTGAAAGTGTCCAAGGGGCCAAATCTTAAGCTTCCGAGGAATAAGCTCTAACGTTGGAGTTATTAGGTCCTCTTTCGAGGATTTCCTACCAAATTTTGAGAAAGCCAGAACTCTTGCCAGGATCAGGAAAGAAAAAGAAGACCAACTACCACGAGGATCGAATCCTTTTACGATTAAGCATGACTGATCGTTTCAAGTAAGTTTTACGAGTCGAAAGGAGTCAAAAAAAGCACTCCAACCGTTCTAAGGAACATTGAGAAGAGGACTTCATGGTCGGCGAACAGCGAAAAACCCAGTCTTGACTGCAAAAATGTTCCAGAAAAGGCTACAGTTGGTCAAAATGCACGAATCTTGGACAGTACATGATTGGCGGAACGTCATTTTTTCTAACGACACTAAAATAATCCATTTGGCTTACAATAGTGTGAGCTACGTGCGCCCCAAATGCGACAAACCCTTTAAAAATAATTGCTTACGGCGAACGGCCAGGCAAGGAGCATGTCAAATGGTCCGGGGATGCTTTTCTTACTATGGCGTTGGTGATTTGGCATTAATTGATGGAACTGTGAATGCCGAAAAGTTCCAAGGTGTTCTTAATCGTCGCCTTCTACCCTCTTTAGAAGGAGCATCTTTCTTATGCCCCAAACATAATCTTTCAGGACGACTCAGGTCCTTGTTATCGTGAAAAAAGGGATATATATTTCTTTAAGGATTTGTTTAAAAGATAATTAAAGATTTAAATTTCTAGTATTTTTTTTTAAATTTAAGCCTAGTACTGAGTTGACGAAAATCCGCTGTTGAAATTCCGCTAGCGAAATCGCACTTTATTCAGCTACCGAGCTAGTCTGACCAAAAAAATTAAGAAAAAGGGTAATACTGAACAGCTGTTGTTTGTAAACAAAAAACCAATAAGGAAAAATGAATTCAAACCGATTGGATTTTGGTGTTTTCTTTATGTATTTCGCCGCTAAGGAGCTGATTAAGAAAAAGAAAACTGGGTCAAAATCAAAATCAATCACAAATCATTTCAATGCCATTTTATGGCGTTAAAATGCCCCTTGTGGGTCAAATCCCATATTATGGGTTCGCCTTGACCGCACTAATAAATTTCAATTTATCCTCGCGCGCCGAAAATTTTTCGGTCCGACGATTTTTTTCTTTCAAATTTTCGAATATTAATTTCATCGACTTAAAACAAATTTACTCCATAAAGTAAACGCTGGGTGAAAAAAAAACCCCAAAAAAAGAAGTAGTTTCTGCCGGTCCTGGTTTTATTGTCCGCTACTGTATATACTTTATAGGGTCGGAGATGTCTCCTTCACTGCGTTGCACTCTTTTGGACAAAATTATAATACCCTCTGCAAGGGTATAACAATCGGAAATAAAAATGTAATAAAACTCCAATTTTTTTTATATTCTCATAACATTATTATTATTATTTTTTATTTTTTTTTTTGTTTATAGAAAATACCCAATCCTTAGCCTAATATTTTTTTTGTTTTATCAGGTACAATCCTGCACACCAGCAACATGGAGTCAATGGTCGACAAAGAAACTATGAACTAGATTTAGAAAGAGATCATGCATTACCAACTTCTGCCCCCAATGCTGACATACTTAAAAGTAATAACAATCCGACTTACCCAAATCCAAATCGTCATCATTCTCATGAAAGAGATCGACACCGAAATAATTTGCAGTATAATTCTACACCGAATCCGTTAGGTAAGTAAATCGATATTTCAATTATTTGAACTTTTTTGTAACACATTTTATTTTCTTTTTAGTCTCTAACATTATAAAAAAAGCAAATGGAGCGCAACCTCCTACAATACCAATGTATTCAGGAGATGTCCCGTCATATTCTCCACCTTCGAGAACATTTTTCACTCCACCGCTGCCACCTGAATTTAAAAACCCATTTGCTGACAAACCAACATTGCGAGGCTCTAATAATGAAGGACTCTTAACAATTAACAGACGACCGATTCCACCCCCAAGCCTAATGCCCAGTCAAGACAGAATACCCATACGACCTCCAGAATTGTCTGGAAACAGCAACGATCCAATATTAACATCTTCAGAGGATGTCAGTTCTGTCAACGGTGGCTTAAATAATAAAAAATCCTATTCGTTTAACAGTGAATTTGGTACAATGCCAGATATCGACGGATTCGATAAAAAAAAGAACCTTAATACACCAGCACGCGCAAGCAGTGAACAATTGTTAAATCAAACGGTTAAGTCAAGGGGACCAGAGTCCCAATTACAAGATACTCTTGATCCTATTAAAAAGCAGGAAGTTTTGCCTAACATAAGGCGTATTCTAGGATCAACTGGAAACAATGGGGATATACCTGCGGTTCTGTTAAAACAAGTAACCCAGCGACCCATTCTAAGCGTTCGTCAGCCACCATCTTCTCCAAAAGTACTAAGCGAAAACACTTTAAAAAACGATGATCATTTTGATGGTGATCAATCTTCAGGGGCTAGTCAAAATATTAATCAGAGCAAAAATGTACCAGGCCACTTAGACTTTTATGATAAGGCAAACCAAAGCACAGGTACTACGCCATCGGCAGCAGCTGCCATTGGAGATTCGTCAGCTACTTCACTTTCATACGCTACTACAAATGCAGGAGATTTAGAAAAGACCTCAAAAATTAGTAATGAAAAGGAATCGGAGGCGAGCCGTGGAAGCCGAAATCGTGAAGTTTCTGCTGCAGCAGCTGCATCTGCACATACAACATGGACTTGGGCATGGAACATACACATTTATCTGTCGGTTGTGCTATTTACTATCTTATCTGTATATTTGTTTTACAAACTCCTTACATACAATAAGCTCACACATTTATTTACACAATCTTATTTTGTGTGTATCAATCTAACACTTATTGTTATATGTATAATGAGAATATTTTTTCTTTGCTTCGATGCTTATAACATTCATGGTACCTTTAATATATTTTCGGCCGAGCTATTGTTAAACCTCCCGTCAACCTTTTTAACAGTTGCATTTTCTGTGTTGATATTATTCCTGTTTTTAAAATCATTGAATCACAAAAATAATCGATATTCAGCTCTAATAAGACCATTGACTGTCGTTGTGGGCTGCGGCGTTCACGTTGTTCTTTGCGTTACTCTGCATTATGTTGAATCTTATACTTTACGAAACCAAAATTTATACTTTCAACAACAACAGCAGCAGCAATATTTTCGTCGCCAGCAACTATATTATCAACAAAATCAAGGTAATACACCAGGGACGCCTTCCACTCTGGTCAGCTTACCTCAGGCTCCCCGTGTATTGACTCTTATCTGTCAGATAATTTACATATTTATATGCCTCAGTTTAGGGTTCTTGTACTTGTACTTATACCGCATTTTGAAACGCATTCTGCGCAGTAAATCTCAAAACTATATTCATGGCTACCAGAATCTTTCTTACGCCATACACATCACAATTGCAACTGCTTTGTTGTTTGTACTTATGGCAGGTTTACAAATATTTGGGGCTATATGCATCTCAACATCCCGTCAAACTAACATGTTTGATGTCGATTGGCTTCAATGGGGATATCAGTTCTCCTTACGCCTCTTAGAAATTTCTATAATAGCACTTATTTCATGGGTAACTGGACTTAAAACCAATATCGGACACAATTCGCAAAATGTTGCAAACGGTGAAGTTCGCACAACTGGTGCTAATATGTCCGCCATGGGGGCATACGGCCAGGCAGAAAATCCTAGTAACAATGTTATGCGACAGAAAAATATCGCCAACGGAAATGGAAACCACAACTCAAATGTTACAAACTTTTTTTTGCCATGCACATCAAGTTCTAGCCAGGAGCACTTTGAAACCGATTACCCTGCTATTTGTAATACAAATACGAATCTTCATACTTATACAATGCGTACAGGGAAACTTATCTACGACGATAGCTACGCTCTGAATTCCATTGGTTCAGTTCCAGGCACATCTTCGCACGGCTATCAGCTGCAGGAGCCAATGTATCAAAGACCTTATGATACGGGGTCCATTTGTAGTACCATTAACAGCCAGAACATAGGGGAGTATGCGTCTCAAACAACACAAAAATACCACCATAATGATCAAACACATCAAAAGCGTTTTCAAGAAGCAGCAGGTTATATAAGTAAAGACTGTTTGACCGATTCCACCCCAGACCACTATGAGAACCCAAATTTTAATTTACGTTCGAATTCCACTAGTAGCAGCATACAAAGTAAAAGTAATGATCAAAATAAAATCGGTGTACCATCCTTTTCGGCATCAAAATTTTCCCAGCAACAAGTATTACTGGAATGCGATAGCTATTCGGAACCGCTTAAAGAGGAAAACACAAGGTATGAATTCAACACTTTCGAGCGCCCCGTATTTAAAGATAAATGTCTTAAAATTGTTCAATCTAACATAGAATGCAGACAGGAGCGTGACCACCACAATGGGCGAGACCAAAATCTTAACAGAACACTGGAATGTAACAATTTTGAAGGTGACGCTTCCCTACCTGGCCCTGGCGATGGGCGGTGGGCGGTTAGCTATAATTCATTCGACCAAGGAACTTTTAATGGCATAAGAAAGAGTGGCACATCAAGCAGTATTGCTAATAGTGGTAGTGGAATAGCTCTGGTTGGAGTGCCGCACGTCTTAGATTCGCCAATCGTAATAGCTGGCACTAATCACATAACAACTACTTGTGCCCAGACGATATCTACTAAAAATAGAGAGAAAGCCCATTATTATCAAAAAGCTCGTCAAGGTAACGGCAGAACGTGTGGTAATGAGTTTTTTAAAATTAATTCTCGGAAGCAAAACCAACTACATGAACTGCCTTATGATCATGATTCGGAAGAAGATGAGGAGGAAGATGACATAACATCAGAAAGTAATGTTGAGTGTACAAACTTAATAAGTAATGAAAACGGGGATTTATTTACTGCTGAAGTGAATACACAAAATTCTCATTCCGTTAATGGCAAATCTTCAGTGATATGTGTTGCTCCTGCTCGAAACTTTTCCCATGACCCTCTGTCAAATACGTATGTTCACGGACATGGACACCTTAAAAATAATAAACTATGCTCTGAATTGAGCACGATTTCCTCAGCTTCGGTTGCATCTGTCTCTTCCAACTCGTGCGCAACTTCTAGTGCATCAGATAGCATGTTAGTGACAGATCAAGGATTTCTACGTTTTCGATCAATAGAAGATTCAAAAAGCTCTCAAATAGGTTTAGAGGCAAATGATAAAGAGACCTCTCGTCGCCACAAAGGTTGCAGTGCAACCGTGAACGGCATCGATTGCTAAAATTTTAACCCAGAGATACATAGCTTGGCGTGCAAGCAGGCACAAATCATCTTTTTATAAACAGCTACCAAATCAATATTCTTTAAATTGTCCGTTTATGCCAATAACAGTAGGTAAACCCCTCACTTTCTACTATCTACAGATATGTGATATACATAGATATAAAAAACGTAGCGAACTTAAGCTAAATTAAATAATCACATAAACAATTTTTACGATATGCCAGAAAATTTGTACATTGATCCCTCTTAAAATTAACATACACTAAAAAAAATAATTCATTGAAAACACATATTAAATATATACTTACTAAGCGTCTTTAACTAATAATTTATTTAAATAAGTGATATCCAAAACAATTTTCTTACTCCAAATCTACATTACATTATATTGAACATTAAAACAAATATATTACGTCTAAAAACATAAAAAATTTTATACTTCATCTGCCCGCTTGTTTACTTAAAAATATGTTTTCTCTTGTTTAAATATTTAATTTAATATTGTGCAGAGTCTTTGTAGTTGAACAATTTATTATTCTGATAAAAATATTGAAACAAAAATAAGCTATTATTTTTTACAAAAGAAAAAATACATTTTTTTATTAGAACTTATTATTGAAATGAGAAATCGACGATTTAAGGTTTATTAAACCTACTTGTAAATATTCAATACATACAAAAATGAACACCGAAGTACATAATACTGCAAATGCGCTTGCGCTTTGTTTGCTTCGTCTAGGCCACAAAATATACATTTTTAAACAATTTTAGGATTAAGCAAATTCATATGCTTTTAATATGGAATAAACAGCCTGTTAAAATAAAACGTTAATATATAGTACTGATTAGTTAAGGCTTTTGCATTTTCTATTGTTAAAAACATGTATTCTAAAGATAATTACTATTATAAGAGTAAAACTTAAATTAATAATTATATGGTTAAAATTATAATGAAGCATATTTAAGCACCTTATCATCAATCATTAAATGGAGTGTCATGGTTAAAATTCTTTAAATGAATTATAATAAATATATCTATGTATACTCTATTTGTACGTACTACCAACAGTCTTTCTAAATTATTACTCTACTTTGTACACATTGATAGAGACTAGAAGGACACATATTTTCGATGTAACTAATTTTAATACCCTAGCCAGGAAAAATAAAAATTTGAAATATAAACATTTTGTCTTCTTCTTGACGATTTGGTGTAAAGCCGATGGTGCACATTTTTTTTTAAATTGGTCCCTGTCTTTGGAAAAACACCGACAGAAAAAAATCTCCACTAGTAATTTCTGTCGAGCTCTGTTTATTGAGATCATTTTATCTCTCACAAATAAAAAACAAAAATTAATTTTATTGGTGGCTGCTAAATATTAAACGGGAAATTAAAGATGCTGCCTCTTCAACGTTATAATTCGATCTATATATTTTTCTCTAATCTTAAGGGGTTATATACCTTTTTTATTTTCAAAAAATCGAAAATTTTTTTATTGCTTTATCTTAAAGAACAACTTCTTGAGAACATTCAGAACATTTTTTAGAGATTGGAGCAGTAGAAAAAAAGTTACAGCGCTCCTAACCGCGCGCCTCGTCGCGGCCTTGAACTGAACTTAAATCTTTAAACGCGAATATCTCGAAATGGTGTTTCTTGAAAAATGACTTTGCGGTGACATGGATTGGCGGAAAACTACTGAACCGATTTACTTCAAACTTTTTTTTAAATGTTCGTAATGAAATTCTTCTGTGCTTGAGCGATCGACTTTTCACGCACAAACTTTTTTTTCGCCGAAATGAATTTTTTAGTGAAATTTCTAGAGACCAAAAAGTTTATTTTTAGCATAAAACGTTCCCGTATGCATAAAAAAAAATTTTTAAATCGATCGTTCAAGCACAAGGAATTACACTAAACTAATGAAATTTTTTTCTTTTATGGTTTTAGTTGACCTGTTCGACCTGGGGAACTGTCACTGCAAGGCTGAAAAAAAAGTCCTCTAAGGGAAACAGCCACCCCTTAAAAACTATTTAATATGTTTCCACGAAATTTTGCACAAACATTGTTAATAAAGTGTACTATCAAAAAATTAAAACATCCGTGTAATTAAATAATTGCTACATACCTAAAAAAAAATCCAAACTTTCCTCTTTTTCTTCGACAAAGGAGGTATATAACCCCTTAAGCCTAACTTATCTAGTGCGGCGAAGCAGGGCGAATTGCACAAGAGCGAATGTGAGTTTCGCTCCCGCTCCGCCTTAAGCTATCTTATACTAAATTTAGATAAATACATAACTAGAGATAACTAACAAATTCAAGTAAACAAAAAAAATTCAATTCAAAAACAAATTAAAAATTTATAACAAATTCAAATTCATAAACAACTCTAATTATAAAAACGGCGTATCCGTTGACACCAGCCCTGTTAAAGGCCTCCATCCGGCTTCAACTAAGCCCGCCTGTCAACTCAGAGTATCCAGGGGTCTTGATTTCAGGACGGCCTTAACTCCAACGACAACGGTCTGAAGCTCCTTCCCGGTCAGCGTTGCCTACTGCTCGAAGCAGTAGGAATTTGATTGTGTGACCGCGGTATTGTGTGATCGCGTCGACCTCGTCCTAGATTCTCCGACGAAGCTCCTCGAAGTGGCGACTTGATCCGATGAAGTTCCTCGTACAGAAAAAAGCATACATTTACCATTTCGCGATGGCCCTTGAAAAAAAATTTGTTTTTGACAGTAGAAAATTTTTAAACATGTTATTAGAATCAAATCCCAAAAATGGATTTTAAATTTTTAAGTCAAGCTTAAATACAAAATAAAGAAAGTTTTTCGTTTGTCAACTTCCAAAATGCAATAGTTTCCGCGAGAATATCGAAATATTTTATATAATTCTTATTACACCAGCTGATAAATTTTTCTTCTTAGCCTTCAAATTATAAATTTTGCTATACAGCAGACCTCCAGGCTTTTTGCCGATGTTAAGATCTATCATGCACTTCCACAATTAGCTCTAGTTTAATTTAATTATCGTTTTTAGTAACTTACCGGCGAATAAGGAAGCAAACGCTTCTCAGTTTATCTTTTTGAGCAAGGAATCCATACGGCTATACGGCTATACGGCCGAAACGTCTAAAGCAATTCTAATGAAATTTTGTGAGCGTATTGAATAGGTCTGAGAGTCCGCCAATGTCTATTTTTCATCCTCTTAAATCCGGTTCGACATACCAAAAATCGTATATAAAGTAAGCTACTACCTCATCACACTGACAAACTCACGCCACCATAGCATTTTAACTCAATTTAAACTGGGGCAAAAATCCTTCATCATTAAGTAAATACATTAATTCTATTTATGAGTGTTTGCCAAGAAAACGCAAAGGGTGTGATTTGAGCCGTGATACAAGTAGATCTCAAAACATGCGAAATAAAATATCCGAAAGAACCGACGAACAAATCCAGCAACAAAATACTGATGTACGTGTTAGAATAGTGCAATTGCATCAAGTCATTCAAAAATTAACCAATGAATGCGATTGGTCATTCAAAAATTAATGAAAAACGTGATCGAAGCCAGAATTTTAAATGGAAAGTTCAGAGGTGAAAATATACTAATACCACGGATTCTTATTATACTTACAGATGCGCCAATTCAATTCAAACGTTTTCAGTTTCCGATTAAAAATAATGTTTACCTTTTGTTATTTTTATATTCTCTCATGGTTCACAGCGCTCCAGATGACTTTATAATACATACCTCAGGGAAAGAAGTATTTGTGCATTGAAATTATTTAAAAAAAAAAACCATAAAATAATTATATTAGGTTTTTGATTAAATTTATTTATATTGCTGGAATACATATTAACAAAAAAATAACAATATAGTTTTCGTAAACGTTTTGATTCATATGAAATAAGTAAATTCGAAAAAATTTTTCGAATTCGAAATACATATTGGAAAATTTTTCAAAAATTTTATGTACACTTCCTAATAATTTATATGACTTCCTTTCATAATAAAAATTTGATTATTACGATTGGGCATTGAATTTGCTGTTTTTCAGCGTTGTCGGATTAATTTGATCCCATTCCTTGATCAAATTCCTTGATCATATGAAATAAGTAAATGTGCATACTGGCCGACAAATTCGAAATACATATTGGAAAATTTTTCAAAAATTTTAAGTACACTTCCTAATAATTTATATGACTTCCTTTCATAATAAAAATTTGATTAATACGATTGGGCATTGAATTTGCTAAGTTTTTCAGCGTTGTCGGATTAATTTGATCCCATTCCTTGATCAAAGCCTTTTTAAGGTCATTAACTGTGTCGAACTGGCGACCATTCTTGTAAACTTTATAAGAAAAAATTCCCCAAAGATCTTCTATTGGGTTTAGGTCCGGGCTGATCGCTGGCCATTGTAATAGAGGTATTTTTCTAGCTGCCAGAAAGTCTTTTGTTTTGCGAGCTGTGTGGATGCGAGCTGTGCGCGTTGTCTTGCTGGAATATCCACTCATCTCCATAAATGTCTCCAGCAAATTCAATGAGCACTGTTTCTAGTAACTCTATATAAATTTCTGCATTTTTTCTAGTCGGTATAAAACAAAGTGGAGACTTCCCAGCATACCCAAATCCGGCCCAAACCATTAATGATCCTCCACCGTGGTTTCGTTTATGGCAGACCTGCCGTGGTTGCCTTTTGTCGCGCCAGTACTTTTGACAGGAGTCAGGGCCGTCTAAGTTAAATTTTTTTTTGTCCGAAAATATAACATCTTTAAACTCCTCCGACAATTTGTATTTCTTAGCAAATTGTAGACGAGCGGTTATGTGGCGCTTTAATAGCCTTGGTACAGGGTCGCGTGAAGCATATGTAACCATTGCGTTTTGGTTTAAAATTTGGTTTATACGTCTTTTGGACACTTCAAGATTAAGTTTGCCTTTTATCTCCATGCAAGACTTGTTGTCTTGAACTGCTAGACGCCGAATTATTCTCTTGCACCGCTCGTCGATTTTAGTGGGCCTGCCGCTTCGCTTTATTTTTCCATAACTTTCTGGATTTTTAAGGAAGTTACTAATTGTATTCCTGTGCCTATTTAATCTGGCAGCAATATAAGAAATGGTCTGGCCAGATTCAGCCAGTCCTTTGATCATGCCGCGATCTTCCTCTGACAAATGTAAACCACGAGGCATTCTACCGTAAAATCAAACTAAATATTCATTATTTTATTATACAAAGATAAAAAATATATTTTACTTACGTTCCGCTGACTAAAAAATATTTTTAGATCACACTTCTTAGCTTAATCGCTATCAATAACAGAGTAATCTCAATATGCACATATACTTATTTCCTATTAAAATCACAAGTTTCAGCACATGTTCTTAGAAACGGTACAACGAATGAAGTCCAAAGAGGACCGTTGAATTAGGATATGTTCATAAAAGATAAGAATACAAAACTGCGTACTTACAAAAACTGTACCTTTAACTTTAGAGAAAATACATGCAAATTAAAAAGTGCACATATACTTCTTTCCCTGAGGTAAGTAGAGAACCAGTCATCTAGTGGCAAAACAACATTTGATTTACACGATTTGTTTGGCATTCGTTGGAAACGGCTCAGGATGCGCAAGGTTTAACATACTTGTTTAGTCGTAACTTGTTTATAAAAATAATATGTAATACGTTGGGAAATAGAACTCGCAACTTGGGCTACTTAGCTATGAGACGGGGCATAGCAAGCTACGAGCAAATAAAATAGCCCCCAACGAGCCCGAGCAGCAAGATATCTACGTGTGTTCCTTACGCCCATGCCTTTGAGAAATATTTGAATTGTACCGCCTAAAGATATGATATCGAATGATAGAAGAGAAGGAGCAGATAGAAACTAGTAATAAATGAACTTCCATTGAATTCGGTTGATGCATTTCTACTGGGACCATAGTTGCTGGCCGGAAACAGGCATTTTCGCAGTTTGCCATTTGGAGCAGACAGTTTAATTATGCGTATTTCGGGTATGAAATATATTTTCCACATACGCTGATTCGTGTCATTTGTGCTGATAGTGTTGAAATAAGAGCTCAATTTCAAAATGATTGGGCCACTTGTGCTGAATTGTAAATCTGCTAGATCGTTGAAGACTTGTACTGCAGACGCGTCGATGCTCTGCCTTTTCAATGATGTTCTGCCATTCCAAGCACGTGAGATTCGAGCACGAGATTCTCTGTCCTGCAGACATACCAAAAAATTGTGGATATCCATACAGACGATGTTCTGTAGAATGGCATTTGCTGCACTTGTTTCCCTCTAGCGCAACCAACGAATGTGTGACCTTCATTGTTTTGTCACTAATAGAGGCTGTCGTTTTACCTCCAGTTGTTTCGCGTTTGCTTAGGTCCAGCTCGCAACGCGCAACGCTCATCCAAGAATTTAAAGAATTGCTCTAGTGTGGGTAAGTCTGACCCCACATTGCGTTCGATCCACCTGCGTCGAGTATCTGCGTCCAGTTTTTCCAAGGCTAGGTAGATAATCCAACATCTCGTCCTGTTTCCTCAATGGCATCCAAACCACGCACGATTTTGTTTGCGCCGTCTAATACCTTCCGCAAGGTTGCAGCATCAGACCTTGTTGTTGTTGGAAGCTGCTCCATAAATGAATTCACGATGTGCCGTGTACGATTATATCTTTCATTGAGTCGTTCCCGCTGTGTTGTAAGCTGCATCCGTAATAGTTAGTTGTCGCACCAAGTTTGAAGATTCGTCGGCCACTCCAAATAGTTGCCAGCAAACCGGTTTTTTTTTAGTTTTAGGCAATTTGCTTTTAGCTGATGCCTCTACAATTTGTGCGGTACCTGAATTCGCCGCACTGACTTCACGTCACCTCACCTCTTGGCAATTGCGCAGTGGCTCTATATGCCGCCAACTGCTCGAACAATTATTGTTGTTGTTGTAGCAAAGTAATTATTGCGTCGTTGTTGATTTGCAGCCCGTTGCTGCCGTTCTCGCTACTCACAGTGGATGGGCTAGGTCTTGTACCTGCCATCGCCGAAAGTAATGAATGCGCCCGTAGATACTTTCCCTGGTAGAATGCGTTGTCAGGCTCCAGATCCACATAGCCATCTACTTCGGGTAGAACAACTATTTCGTCACCAAATCGAATGAATTCCTTCCATGTTGTGTTGAGATGCTCCAGCCGGGAAGACTCCTCCGCCTATGTGGCGTCTGATTGGTGCGCGTCCTCAGCCCAAGACAAGATCCGTGTGATATTTGCCTTGAGTCTGGCGCGTCTCTTCACCGTTGCTTTTAATTCTCCATTGAAGAACAATTACCGTGAGAACCAATGCACAGAAAACAACAAAAAAATCCGGTTCAAAGGACCAAACAATGATCCTAAATGCGTAGAGCCTTTTTGTAGTGGACTGTATATTTTATTGTTTTTGATTGTTTCGTTGCCTAATTGATACTAAAGAAAATTGGCAATGTTACCATAGGTGCTGCTTATTTCTACAAGTAGTATGTACACATTGTTTCAAAGTCAAGTCAAGAAGCTAGAATAAATTATTTCTTTGTGTGTCGCGGTGTTTTTTTTTTCCCACCAGCCTTGGCATTTGCTCAGGAAATAGAGGCACAGCACGAGAGCCATGCATTTTCCATACAGTATGCCAGGTCTGTAGAGATCGTCCATTACGAAGGACACCCGATTCCAACCACGAACAGATACTTTATAAAATCCATATTAGGTGGTGCTGGAACCATTAGAACTAATGGTGGAACCATTGTTTATAATACACCATTCGAGAAGATGAACGTAGAACCAATATCGTCGAAAATCACGAATGTTTTGACTAACTTACAGCGCTCTCAGGCTTCTTCCGCGCTGCAGGCACTTTATGCACAGCAACACAAGATACACAACACAAGATACCGATGAACTCTCGAGGATTGCCTGACTTTAGGCGTCAAAGTGTTAACCATCTGTTTGAAGAAGACAAGTGTGGTTATTAGATTGCTTTTATCAGATCTCGTTCGTCTAAAGAACAGTAACGGAGGAGCCATGGAAGTTTGTAATAGACACGGGGGTTTCTAAAAGCAACATAAAGACATAGATTGGGTGGGCGACTACAATTCCCGTTGATTCTCAGTTTACTGTCAAATCGCTTCATGGGTTTAAAAAATATTACACAAGGGTCAGTTTTATTTTTTTGGCGTAGAGAGCTCTTTCGTCTTATTACCCGGACTTAAAACTTTTGACGGCATAATTGACCTTGACCTGTTAGCGCAAGTAGGTGCGACCATTGATCTTAGGATCCGCACTTTCAAAAATGGAGTTAGGTTAACTTTACGAAGATTGAGGTTATTATCGTGCCCCCAATAGTGCAATAAAGTTTTCAGCAGATGATGTCTAAAATGTCTTGGGGGGGCTCATAGCCTAGTGGGTAGTGTAGCTGCACGCTAAGCGATGGGTCGTGGGTTCGAACCCCACTCATGGCAATTATGACCTCCAAAGTTTTTCCAAGGTTTTTCGGCCTCATTATGCTTAGTGGTCTCTTTTCCGATGCTACTAAACATGTGAGGTCGAAAAACGGTATTCCCAGATATCGACAGGTGGCAGCCCCACCTCTGGGATAGGTTGCACCTGGCTAATCACCGGATCAACTGAAAAATCAATTGATTAACGAAACTAATACAAGAAGAGAAGAAACCAACCACCCCCCCAACCCGTTGACGACCAGGAAGCATCGTAAGAATGGCTCTGGAATGGAACCCACAAAGAAGCAGAAGAGTGGGTCGCCCAAAAAGATGACCTGGCGCCGTTCAGCACTGCATCCCGGAAGAACATCAGCTGGGACACAATAAAGCAAACAGCGGAAAAAATAAAGTTAGCTGGAGAGCCCTTGTAGAGGCCCTAAGCTCCCCAGAGGAGGAGTAATAAGGAAAAAAAAATGTCTAAAAACTCGGGGGTGTTTGCTGACCTAAATAAAAAGTTACATTTCAACACAAATGTTGTAGTGACTATTCGGACAGAGAATAATAAAACAGTATATTCATACCCGTTTCCGATTAGAGCTGCCTGTTTTGTCAATCAGAAGGTCAAATACCTAATAAAAAATGGCATTATTTTTTAGCGTCTTGGACTCCCTATAATAAGCCTATATGGGTAACTTTATATAACCTATAATCCTATAATAACCTATAATAAACTTTTAGTAGTCGATTTTAGAAAACTAAATTTGAAAATTATTGCCGGTAGATACCCAATGCCTATAAAAAATATGATACTGTCGAATCTGGAAAAGGGCCAAATTTTGTATTACCCTCGATAGAACTTGTTTTTCGGTCAACGGAAGCAAATACGAATTTTGCGGCCTACCTTTCCGACTAAAGAATGATCTACTGAATGATCTAATAGACGATGATCTACGGGAGAAAATACGTCTATGTGGATGACGTTATTGTCTTTCGAGTTCGACTTCCTTGGTTTTGTTGTTGCAAAGGACCAATCAAGGAGTCAAGCAATCAAGGAGTATAAACAGCCAAGGAATTTGTTTGAACTGAAATCGTTCTTGGGCATATCAAGTTACTATCGATGCTTCATCCAAGATTTCGAATCAATAGTGAGACCTTTGACAGAGTTACTTAAGGGTGAAGGAGGCCGGGTCAGCAAATATCGTTCAAAAGGCATTTCGGTGAGCTTTGATATGCCCCAGTCAAGCGCATTTGACAAATTTAGAAATATCCCTGCTTTAGAGGACGTTATCCTTCATTTCCCAGATCTTACGCGTCCATTTGACAACTGATGGTTTATCCTTTAGCATAGGTGCAGTCTTGTCTCATGGAAATAGTCCTATAACGATGATATCCAGAACGCTGTAAGATTGAGAATAAAATTATTCCACGAATGAAAAGGAGTTACTAGCAATAGTATGGGCCTTGGATAGTCTTCGTCACTGTTCCTCACCGCTATGGGAAATGACATAAACATACTTACGAACCATCAGCCCCTTATATTTACGGTCTCTGATAAGAATCCTGTGCAAAGAAAGTGGTGCAAAGGCTATGTATAAGCCAGGGTATTGATTCTATGCAAAGCTCAGCGGGGTCAGATCGAGCCACCATCAAATACCACGTCAAATAAGCGACTATTTATAGTGTTTGGTACTAAACTTGCCATCAAATGGATTCTTCTGATTGAGAGACATTAGTGGACTTCGTAAAAGACGTAGTAACGCCCAACGTCGTAAATGCCATACGTTGTAAGCTTCCACTCTTGGCCCGTATTTAAGATAGTCTGGTTCGACTCTTCCTGGCCACTAAATTTGGGTATTGGAAGTCTTGTGTGGCGGATTTTATCAAATCGGACAAGCAAAAAGATATACTTGTTTGGAGCATAACAGGGCTTCCAGATGTGCTCAAGAGATTATAAAACAAGTGCTGCTTAACTATTATTTTCTAAAAATGGGTAAAATAGCGGCCAAAATCGTTTTAAACTACAGGATTTGTCACAAGACGAACTATAATAGGCACCCATTAAAACAAGAATTAGGAATTCCCCCAATACGCGAGTGTGAGAGATGTTTCACATGGAAATTGTCTCAACAGGGGACTTATACTTTCTAACTGCTGCAGCAAGTTCAGCAAGTTTGCGGTGTTCCAGCCAATAGAACCTCGTGCTATATTAGATGTGAAAATCCCAATCCTTCATCTGGTGAATCTTCTGTTAATGTTAGATTGATTTATTGTTTAATTTCGAAACTATACGATCCATGCTGAAAAATCGATCCATGCTGAAAGATTACACACTACTCTCATAGAAATTTCCAGGTGTTTAAAATTGGAAAGAAAAATGGGCTCACGCCATTATTCCTGCAGGCAACCATAGAGAACAATTTCAATTTCTCATTAATAGGAGTCCTGTTGAGATCATTCATGTTAGTGCTGACTTTGCCCTGGATAGAATTATAAACCTTAAAAAGGCACAGCAGAAGAAGTTTAATCGGAAGAATCCAAGTCAACAGAATATGGTATTTGACGTAGGTGAGAGAGTCTTAGCAAAACGCAAAAGAGATTGGGAGATAAGCTGCCTCAGTATGTCGAAACAGGGTCGATGTTGATACTGGGATAACGGGCCTTGCAGAGGTATTACCATCAGAAAAATAGATGGTAAAACCATAGTATTACCATCGATTTCGAAGTGAAGGCTCAGAAAAACGCTCACACAACCATATTGAACAATAGCATAAAGTAAACCATAACTTAAAGAATTTAATCTGGTCATTTAGACAGTCTCTTTTTCGCAAAAGCGTTAAATGTTAGATTTAAATTAAAAACAAGAAAGGAAAGTTAACTTCGAGCCGAAGTTGATCTACCTTTGCCGAACTTGATAAACCCTTGGAGCTAAAACCTGATCTATATCGCAAACATCAGATATAGTTGGCCGTTCCTTATGGGAATATCATAATAAAACTATATTATAATTATAATATGGGAATATTATAATAAAAAATTTAAAAAAAGTTCCATCTTGAAAAATACTAAAATTGGTATTTCTACCAAATATCGTTTCCAATCGTTCAGTTATATGGCGGATATCAGATTTAGTCAGCCGATTGTTTTTTAAATTTGGTAGGTCGGATCAACTGACCAAAAATAGAATCTGAACTATGTTTCAGCTTTCTATCTTCAAAATACGAAAGTTAGGTCATTTCTGATCGTTCAGTTATATGACAGCTATAGGATATAGATGCTTGTATATACTTATATACTGCGTGCAAAGAAAAGAATGGTGCGTGCAAAGTTTCAGTTTTTTAAAGCAGATTTTTTCAAAGACAGCTTTAAAACTAAGAGACTTGTTTGCTTAGAAACAGACAGACGGACATGCATATCAACTCAGGAGGTTATCCTGATCAAGAATATATATACTTGGAGATGTCTTCTTTACTGCGTTGCACACTTTTGTGCAAAATTATAATACCCTCTGAAAGGGTTTTTGTTTTTTTTTTTTATATTCTTGTTTATTTGTTTCTTAAAACTATCTTATATGCCTACTGTACATTTTTGTTCCCTGATCGGGATGTAGGAACTTGGACCTAAGTTGACGGGCAGCAGTCCTCGCTTTCATGACCAAAGCGCTTTAGGTAACTTCGGAAGCACCCATGCCCACTAAGGGCCTTCGTGAGGTAAAAGTCTACCTGACCATGCTTCCTTCCGGTCCACTCTCCTACGTCCGGAATGAAACGAAACGTCCAGCGTCCCATCGCCGTTGCCAGTTTGACAAACTTGTGGCTTTCACTTCCCTCTTCCTGACCGACGCCAAAGAGGTGCTGTCCTGAGCCATGATGGCCATCTCCTTCCTCTCTCGGACCAGCTCTTGGATGGGTATCAGACCTGCGATCATGAGAGCCGCGTCGTCCGACACCTTCCTGAAGACGCAGAACGTCCGTCATATTCTTGGCAGTTCGCACATTGTACCGGGCCATTGCGTTTGTGCGGCTCCTCAACTGTAATTCTGCGGTGCAGCAGGAACTGAAGATTGTATATAGGGTGCACTTTGTATTTTTTTAGGGGCATAATTCCTGGTTCGAGCTCAACCTTAAAGAGTGGCTGCGGCTTTCTATCCCTGTTAAGGATATTGAATACTGTCTTAGCGCTAAATCCCTTCTCTTCTAGCGTCTTTGTTATCTCTGCAGGCGATACTTCGGACTCTATGCCCTTAAGTACGACTTGCAGCCCTTGCTGCTTTTTAGCTGATACGTGTAAAAGTTATTTTTTTTGACGGTGAGGTATTTCGATAATTTTCTGTAATTATCTTCAGACTTCGTTTGTACTTTTGTTTCCTGGATGTTGCCCTTTACGAGTGGTATTATGTGGAAGTTATCCTTGCCAATATAATGGCAAGCTCTATAATTTTGTTGACAAGAACGTTGGAACTTTTTTCTCGTATGTAAATTGGCGGGGGCTTAGGCTTCTTTTTTTCGACTTCTGTAGATTCGGCGTCATCCTCATATTCTGACAAGATTTTAAAGCGTTTTTATTTCGTGGGCGTTTCTATTGCAGTTATGTTAGCATTGCCACGGGTTATTTTGCGTTGAGAGTTTAGGGGGCTCAGCTTTTTGATTTAGATGTAGCGATCCATACCAGTCTGCACAGCCGGCTTAATATTTTCTTTGTTTTTTTTCTCTTTTTCGGGCAGCGCAGCGGCATAAGTATTAATGTTTGCGCTGCTAGCTGATGACGTCGTTAAACGCGCTGTCGTTACAGTTGCGGTTGTTGTTGTTGTTACGGTTGACGTTGTCAAAGAAGTTGCGGTGCTAGTTACTGCGCTCTTTGGCTGCAGAGACATCGATGGTAGCGAGGGGGAGCTTGAGTTTGTTCGAGTTTTAAATGTTATGTTTTATATTAATTAATTAATTAATCAATATAAACATTAGCGATTTCATCGCTGAAAGCGTCTTTTCGCGTTGTTGTTGATTTACGAAACCAGTCACTGCACTTTTTTGATATTATTGAATACTTTTTCCCGGAGCACAATACATACACGTCTGCATGCGACGACGATTCGATTCGAACACGATTGTGATTAGGATCTTTCCCTACCCAAGTTGTGTTTTTAACTACTTGCGCCGCATCGCTTTGGAGATCCGATGGCTGAATTCCAGTCCAAAGATTTTTTATAAACCTTCCGATTTAAGGCCTCGGACAGTGCTGCGCTAAAAAAAAAACGCACTTATTGCTCGATGGCAATTCTCACTCTCTGTGTCCCTTATCACTTGGGGGGAAATAACAGAGAACTACGATTTTAAACTAAGCTCTTTTATGCCCAGTTCGCAGCCATCTCAGCTACCTTGGACTGAGTGTGTCAATACATATCTAGCATATCTATTTAGGTGCCAATTTCAATAGGAGCCCCAAAATACGGTTGAGAATACTCCTTGAGCCCTTTTTTAAAGTGAGGAGACATCTCCGACCCTATAAAGTATATATATTCTTGATCAGGATCACCTCCTGAGTTGATATGAGCATGTCCGTCTGTCCGTCTGTCTGTCTGTTTCTACGCGAACTAGTCTCTCAGTTTGAAACTTTGCACACACCCTTCTTTTCTTTGCACGCAGTATATAAGTTGGAACGACCGGGATCGGCCGACTATATCCTATAGCTGCCATATAACTGATTGATCGGAAATGGTATAACTTTGGTGTTTTTAGAGTTAGAGAGTTCAAATTTGACACGGGAGCTATATTTGGCAACACATTACGACATGCCAAATTTCAAAAGGATCGGCCGACTATATCCTATAGCTGCCATATATCTGAACGATCGGAAATGGTACTTGGTAGAAATATCAACTTTCGTATTTTTGAAGATAGAAGCTTGGGACTTTTTTTTAGATTTCTTATTGTAATTAATTGGTTTTATTATGACGTAATCATAAGGATCGGCCACCTGTATCCGTTGTTTGCGATATATATCCGGTTTTAGCTGCAAGGGTATATCAACTTCGGCTCCGCCCGAAGTTAGCTTTCCTTTCTTGTTTTTTATTGTATTTCACGTCACATGATAAATACTGTCACAGCTATCTACGAATCGTTGCTTTCACTAGGCAGGGACAAGGTAATAGCAAATGCAAGACTCATACACATCGTCATGACCAAAGTGGACGCAAAACTAAGTCTAGATGGGAAGAATGTTTAGACATTCAAAACATCCCCCTTTGGCAGGACTGCCAAAATGCACTCAATAAACGCTACCAACATTTAGCAGCAGATGAAACTACGTTAAGCACGCAAAAGTTTCGTAAGTTGGGGCGGCCAAATTCTTTAAAGACCTTTAGTAAAACTTCCGTGTCCGTTGCCTATACCACTTGAACCCAGGATCCAAAAGACAAAGGATTGCAAAGCTGTGAATCACTACATTCACGCGTGCAGTTCGTTTGTGGCCGCAACAGTCGCTACGTGTATTCGCTGAATCGTGATTCAAATTCGCTAAGACATTCCCATTGTGTATAAACTGCATAAGAAAAGGGCATTCCGTTCTTTCGTGTTCTAATTTCTAATTTACTGCTTCATAGATACAGCTTCGACTTTTCACCGTCCGACCTAGCTTCCACTCAAGAGCCGATTGTGACACAACTTTTGACTACCTCTGCCGTCCACCACGCGATGGCAGCCGACTCAAATCATATTGTAAATCAGACCCTTGTTAACATTACAGGTAGCAATGGTCAAATGCATATTGCTTGCGTGCTTTTAGATTCCGGGTCACAGGTAAACTTTATAACAGAGAAGTTATCCAAAATTCTAAAACTTAAGCGTGATCGAAAAGACAAAAATCTTGTTGGAATAGGTAAATCACTTCTCTCTCTTCCTCTTAAGCGAACGGTCGTTTTTTTTTTGTGCGCACTGCGTTAATGATAAATATTGGTAAACCGGTGTTTACTTACTTGTGAATCTATTGAGAATCTTAACCTAAACCGTATCGCTTCGCGAGTGCTGTGGTATATTTGGAGGAGAATTAATAATTTGTCTAAATTCAATTCCAAGCATAGCTCAGCTCTGCTTCTTCGCCGTCTTATCTTTATTTCTGCACTTTTCCTTTGCACTCTCCAAAGCTCCCGCTTCGTCTTCCTATTTGGCACAGTCGTTCAAGGTATAGTGTTTTTTAACATTTTATTTATTAGTTTTTTTTGTTATTTACTAAAATTATGGAACTTAAACTGGTCTGTTCTATGAAGTCTTGTAACAAGACAGTTTCCTCATCCCAGCCTACCATCCATTGCTGGCTATGTGAAAACGTCGTACATGCCAAGTGTGCCGGGTTCACTGCATCAGTTTCGGATACCATTTCCCGTAGGTCTGGGATACATTATTGTTGTGAAAATTGTCGTGCTGTCCAAGGCGAAATGAGGTCGTTCATGAGACAGACCAAAAATGGATTTAAAGAGCTGATCACTGGTTTTCGTAAAATCAATGACCAGCTCTGTGCGCTTGACACTCAGTTTAGTGGCCTTAAGCTGCTAAAAGAGTCCCCTAAGCGTAAGAAATCCGCTGTTTCTGATCCGCCTCAGCCTGCTCAGCCGACATCAATGCAGCCGCTCATGTATCTCTGGCCAGTGGCCACTGCAAGGGCTAGAACTGAGAACAATTCGTCCGAATTTCTTAGGGAAAATGAGCAATTGTCCGATATGTCCGCCATGGCATCTTTTCAAGTGATGCCACAGGTTATAGTGAACGAAACTCCCGTTAGAGTCACCTAAAAGGGTATTCCACAGTCCGGACCTCCGGCACCGACTGAGGCTGCAGTTCTCGTACCTGCGACACCAAAACGCTTACAAGTGATTCCATCATCGAAACATATATTTGTTTCTCGGCTTGCCCCTGATACTATCTCGGCGTATTTCAAAGCCAAAACAAAATCCGATTTGAAGCTGGAGGACATAGTTAAATTTAAATATAATTATAAACGGCGCACGTCTTCTTTCAAGATTCGTGTGCCCGCGCTGATGTTCAAGACGATTTGTTTACCCAGTTTTTGGCCAGATAATATTTTCGTCCAAGAACATCAGCCTAGTTCCGTGAAGAAAAAAGTTATAAAACCAGTGGGAGTTAAACTACCCGATATCAGAACCACTGACCAACCTTCCACCTCTTCTTCGTCCACTAACCCAAATAACTAGTATCGTCATTAACACTTACCATTCACAATACTAGGGGGCTATGTAATAAGCTCTCCAAACTATATTCTGATAGTTCTTTCTTTGCATCCCATATTATAGCCTTAACAGAAATTTGGTTAAAGCCGGAGATCTTTAGCTCCGAAGTTTTTCCAAGTAAGTACACCACTTTTAGAAGGGATCGACCTCAGCGAAGGGGGTGGAGTCCTCATTTCGGTAGACTCCACTCTTGCTTCTGAAGAGGTGAAATCACAAGAGTTTGGTGACATAGAATTTATTTGCATTAAAATCATTTTGTCCGACAAATCTTTATACATGTTCGTATATAACGCCTTCGTCTTAACCACCCACATATTGGCAGTATTTGTCCGCTATTCAATCCGTTTTTAATCCTATGACTGATCGTGACCAGCTCATCGCGGTGGGTGACTTTAATACACCATAATTAAAGTGGTCCAACGTCAAGAACTCACCATCTTTGTCACTTATCACTCACCATGACTTCACCGCGGGCATGTTTGACATGTCCCTAGGTCAGATTAGCCATGTTAAAAATTCGTTAGGTCTTCGTTCGTTTAGGCTTATGTTTTGTATCTGATCCTGATGGCACCTTTCTCTCCAGAGCTTTTCCCCTCTCAACCCCAGAGGATCCATATCAACCCACGCTGGAGGTATCAATCGAAACCATTCTTGGTATCGATCAGATGTCTCCACGCGTGGTAAATAAGATTCGCTGTTTCCGTAATGCTGATTTTCATAAACTTAATAGCCTTATCGATACATATGACTGGTCCGATATTCTGGCATGTACTGATCTTAACGTGTCCTTATATATATGTGTCATGGATATATCCGTCCGCATAAACAAATCCTCCTTGGTTAACAAGGTGCCTCACTAACCTAAAAAATACTAAAAATAAGCTTTTACTTTAATATAAAAAAACTGCAGTAGTATTGATTTTTCAAGATTAGTAGATATCTCGGTCAAAATTTACCGTGCATAACGCTAAATGTTACAGGAATTATATTCGCCGCTGCCGGATACAATTTACTCAGGATCCGAAGCAGTTTTATAATTTTGTAAACACTAAGCGTAAACACGTATCTTTTTCACCCCTGCTTACGTTTGAAAATTCCTCTGCGACCTCTGATCAGGCCATTGCCGATCTATTCGCAGAATTTTTTCAAACAACTTATTCTCCGCCTAAATTGACAGATCAGCCTTACGCATTTAACATTCAAGCAGCAAATCTTATTTTCTGTCCGTTTTTCTCTGAGAACAACTTATTATCTAATCTTCTAAGGGTCAAACCCATTTATTCGCCAGGCCCAGACGGAGTACCAGGCTGTGTACTAAAATACTGTGCCAGGGCTCTGCGCAATCCTCTTCTAAGACTTTTCAACTTATCTTTGGAAACCTCGATTTTTCCCCTTAAGTGGAAGGAATCATTTACAATTCCCCTAAATAAAAAAGGGAAAAAGTCAAATGCTGCCAATTACAGAGGCATCTCTAAGTTTTCGGCGATTCCAAAGTTATTGGATTATTATTCCAAAGTCCGTGCAACATCTGGCGTCCCTCAAGGTAGTCATCTTGGTCCGTTATTATTTACGCTTTTTATAAACGACTTGCACCTGCTTTAACGAACTCTCTAGTTCTTATGTATGCAGATGATGTAAAGCTTTGTCTTCAGTACAAATCCATCTCTGCTCAATGCAGTCTTCAATCTGACCTTGATAACTTTTAAAAATGGTGTTTAGCTAATGATCTAATACATAATGGATCAAAATGCAAGCATATGTCTTTTTATCGTTCTTGCCCTCAGCAAGCTACGTATTCTATTAATGGGATTGCCTTAGAGAAATTAACTCAGGTTAATGATCTCGGCGTCCGATTAGACATTAAACTTAAATTTTCCCTCGATTTTTTTTTTAATGTTTTCCCTCGATCTCGGCGTCCGATTAGACATTAAACTTAAATTTTCCGATTAGACATTAAACTTAAACTAAATTTAACTTAATGGTTAATAAGGCTAAAGAAGTCCTTGGTTTTATTAAAAGGGGTCAAAAGAATTTAATGACCCATACATAACCAAAACATTATTTATTTCCTTGGTCCGTCCGATACTGGAGTACGGTTCATGTGCCTGGAGTACGGTTCATGTGCCTGGAGTCCCCAATATGGAGTACATAAGGACCGCATAGAATCCGTACAAAAAAATTTTTGAATATTCGCACTTAGAGGTCTATACTGGGATGCAAATCTTCAGCTTCCATCTTACAGTACCAGACTTTTACTTATAAACTTACCTAGCTTAACAAATCGTAGGACAATGCTCGGTATAGTCATTCTGCATAACCTTATTAACGGGATGTAGATAGCCAGCATTTACTAACACGCTTAAAAATTAACATTCCTAATAGAAGGATTCGAAACTTTAGTCCTCTGTTCCTTAGCCATTGTAGTTCGACATATGCACTGCATGACCCTTTTAGAGTATTATGTGCGAACTACAATGGTAATTTAAAATATAACATTTTACATTTTCTTACTAGCTCCTCCTAGCTTAACACATTAAAAATAGCTTAATACGTACTAACAAATCGTTTCTCGAGCGCCCCTCGGTCGTCTGGGCCTCTAAGCTTTATGATGAATACAGGAATGCTAGCTGATGCTCTTATTGATGCACAAGCCATTTACAAATTCTGAAAGACCGCGATAAAAAAAAAACTGTATCAGCTCGCCATTGAGTTCAAGCAACTATACACTCCCGAACACAGGCATTTCAATTAGAAGCTGAACTTATTGTTCTGAAGTCAATATCATCGTCCCAAGTGTTAGGCAGTTCAAGTGTTAGACTGGAACCTCCCTGACAACATAAAGATAACTGATCCACTGTTCCACAAACCTCAGAGAATTGACATATTGCTTGGTGCTGACGCATTTTTTGAGTTGTTTTTTTATCTATGTTGTCCCTTACTGCTCGCCTATATGATCTTCTCGGGCTTATCTGTCTTGTTGTCACAAAGGCCAAAATTCTTATACAACAGATTTGGCTGCTTAAGATAGAGTTGGATGATCCAATTCCCGACAGCCTTCAGCAGAAATGGCAATCGATCACAATTGGTTTGGAAGAGTTGGATATGTTGACAATTCCAAGGCATGTAGGTACGACAAAAAATACCGTATGTCAATTACATGTCTTTGCGGATGCCTCAACTGAGTCATACTGATGTTGCCTGTACATCCGTGTTGAACATCCACATGGTGTGGAAGTTAAATTGCTTACTGCAAAATCAAGAGTGGCCTCTCCGAAAACAAAGTCGGTACCACGACTGGGCTTTGCGCGGCGCACTTGCTAGCCAACTTGTGGGAAGAAGTTCATCCACTGATCGACTCTCCAGTTGAACGAGTTGTAATGTGTTCCCATTCAGAAATCGTCTTGTATTGGCTGCAAACACATCCTTCAAAACTATAAACCTTTGTTGCCAACCGCTTCAGTGAGATTCAAGAGATTCGGCTCGGCTTTTTTAATCGTTGTAAGCGTCATCCAGCCAAATGCATTTAAAAGTGAACTCATAAAATTACAAAAATCAGTTAAGCCAGACTCACTTCAAAAATTAATTCGTTATGACTGAATCAATTGGAAAGCTTGAGGTGTCTTTGTTGCGAGTAGGAGGTAGATTGTTCAATGCACAGTTAAGCTACAGCGTAAAGTTTCCGCTTCTTATGCCAAAAGGCAACATATTCGTGAGTTTATACATTCAACATCTGCATAGAACAAACTGTCATGCAGGACCCAGAGCATTGGTTGGTCTTATTCGCCAAACAATATGGCTCATAAATGCTAGGCGCGAATATAGCGCGGTCGTATGACAATGCGTACATTGCTTTCGATACAAGCCAAAATTAGCTTCAAAAATAATGGGTAACTTACCAGCCGACCGTTTGATAGAAACAAGGCCGTTTGCAATTAGTGGAGTTGACTTATTTGGGCCGATTCGAGTATCGCTAGGAATTCGTGGCAAGCCTCCAATCAAGATGTATGTATCGATATTCATTTGCTTCCTGTCAAAAACCGTTCATCTTGAACTTGTAAAAGATCTCACCGCTAATACATTCATTATGTGCTTATCTAGATTTGTCGGACGACGCGGACCCATCGAGAAATTGTATTGCGATAATGCCGCGAATTTTTCGGGCTCGTCTCACATCTTACATGACCTAATGAGCTGTAAGCGAGCTGTGGAAGGAAGGCAGCGTTACTTAAGGAAGACGAGCTCCAGACGGTGATCGTAGAAGTTAAAGCAGTGCTGAATTCGCGGCCGATTTTCGCTGACGGCTCAAGTCCAAACGATGGTGAAGCTATAACCCCTGGGCACCTCCTCGTCGGGACCAGCTTGGCGACCTTGCCTCCAGCATCCGCTCAGGCAAATGTGGAACCGAATTTATCGTTTCTTCTGCGCTGGCATCTGTTATCTGCGATAAAACAACGCTTTTGTTAGGATTGGTCACGAGACTACTTGTTGAGCTTACAACAATGCGTGAAATGAAATAAGGAGTCGCCAAATTTAACTGCTGGAACCGTTGTCGCAATTCAGGAGGATAACCTGTCACCTCAGACATGGCTTTTGGGCATCATCACAGAAACGATTACAGGTGCTGATGGAAGGGTCCGAGTGGCCATCGTCAAAACTAAAAATGGAATCTACAAACGTGCTGTCCATCGACTAGCACCCTTACCTATCAATTGAAGCCCTTCGGCCATTCAACGCGGCCGATGTTTAGTCGTAACTTGTTTATAAAAATAATATCTGTGGGAAATACTGAGAACTCACAACTTGGGCTACTTAGCTATGAGACGGGGTAAATAAAATAACCCCTAACGAGCCCGAGCTGCAAGATATCTACTTGTGTTCCTTACGTCCATGCCTTTGAGAAATATTTGAATTGTACCGCCTAAAGATATTATCACTCTGTTAAGTACTCGTTCTTGTTACTCGCTGTGTCGCAGTTTCGAATGAAAGAAGAGAAGGAGCAGATAGAAACTAGTAATAAATGAACTTCCATTGAATTCGGTTGATGCGTTTCTACTGGGACCATAGTTGCTGGCCGGAAACAGGCATTTTCGCAATTTGCCAATTTGATGCAGACAATACTAACATAACTAACATAATAACATATACATAAACCAATATTTTAAGTACACAGTATTTGTTATACTTTCATTCAAAACGGTATTTCCAAAAAAAACTGGAAAAAAAATTAAAAAAAAAAAGTTAAAAAATTTTGAATTATTTTTTCTGTTAAAAATATTTTCTTTTATTATTTGTTACGGGAAAAATTAAAATAAGAATGGCCCACGAGGCCAAGGGTCCCATCCCTTTCTCGGAGCAGCCCACTTTCAAGAGACCAAAAAAGAATCAAGAATTTCAAGAATATTTTACAATGAAAAGGATGTGCAAGTAAGTGATGAAGTAGAGGTTTTGGAAGTGGAGGACTTGACTGGACCAAATGTGAATAATTCAACGATTCAAATTCAAAATAGAAAAAAAAGAAGAAAAGAAAAGACAAATTTTTGCTTAGAAGAAAATTTGCAATTGGATAAAAATTAAATTTGGTAGGACATTTCTCACAAAGGGCCCTTTGTGGTCTATATTGACAAAATCGAAGATACTGGCTTAAAAAGCCGACAAAACAGAGTCCCAATTAACCCGCTAGATTTGAATGCTACACTTCTGAAACTCAAAATCAAAGACATTGTAACCAGCAGTAAGATTGGCTTCGGACGCTGCAGAGATGAGTTTAAGTCTGCTGCGGCAACTAATGACATTTTATTTTCAGATTTGAAAAATAATGGCTATGAACCCAAGATTTTAAAACACTTTATTTTTAAAATGGGTATTATTTTTTATATTCCTACAAAGTTTTCCGATTCCGAACTGCAAGAGTACATTTCCTCCTCTGTACCGATTCACGAGATCATTCGGGATAAATAGGATAAAGATAAATTTATTAACTTCTAGGGTTAAAATTCTCTTTAAAGGTACACAAGTTCGCAATAAAGTCGTCTTTTTATACACTAAGGTTAACGTTAGTCCGTATGTACCTTTCAGCCAATGTTATCGCTGTTTTAGGTTTAATCATTTTGATCAAAATTGCAAATTTTGATGATTTATCTGACCCTACCTCAATGAAAGATATGTGGGGAAAAATTCATTCCCTTAAACTTCATAAACAAATAAAACCTTCCAAAAGTACATTTTCTGAAACGGACCACTACGCTTTTCTAAGTCAAATAGCAACAGTTCCTAACACTGCTATTTGTTCTGATGATATTTTCCCTGACGACCTACTTTACACAAATTCTATCTCAAACTTCACATATCGTGAACTTCTTATCTTTCTCAAATCCCTTAACCTTGATTCTGCTAAGGGACTCGGTAAGATTTCATATAGAATGCTCCTAGCCTTACCTACTGTCCAATTAGAAAACCTTGTTTCCTTGCTTAATTCTACTTTAGACCAAGGTAATGGTCCAGATAAAAGCTATTCTTATACCAAAGAAAAACCTTGACTCTTTGTAATTACAAACAATAGACCTATTTGCCTTGTAAGTGTAATTTTCAAATGTTTAGAGGGCTTAATTAAATCGAGTATGGAGAATCACATTAATAGACACGATTTTCTCCCTCCAAGGTCCTGTGCTTTTAGGAAAAACCATTCAACATCGCAATGTATCAATGATGTGATCAACACTATAGCTAATTTAAAAGCTCGTGGCTTCCATGTTACAGCAGCAGTTCTTGAATTAAACAAAGCGTTTGTTGCGGTCTAAATTCCTATCCTAGGTAGAAAATTAGTTAATTTAGGTTTTAACCACTCCCATATTAAATGTATTATCAATATCCTTAATAAAAAAATGTTAACTTTGGGCAAGGCAGAGGTTACAGTAAATAAAGGGGTTAGTCAGGGAAGCTGTCTTAGCCCAATTTTATTAACCTTTACACTCTTGAGCTTCATAATCTCTTTCCAGTACGCGGACGATTTTTTTTAGTCTGCTATGATAAGGTTTTTTCGTTGGCTGAATCTAATTAAGGCAGAAAGTTAATCTCTTTATGAATATGTGTAATTTAATCAATCTTACATTTAATGAAAATAAAATAAGAGGTCTTCTAAGTTTAAAGTGTATCTTCTTCTAAGGTTAAAGTGTAGCCACGATACACTTCTTCTAAGGTTAAAGTGTATCTTCTTCTAAGGTTAAAGTGTAGCCACGATACTTTAGTGTAGCCACGATACACTTTAACCTTAGAAGAAGATACATGTTGGGTCAAGCAGCAAGCAACTAATTTAAACACAACAATTAATAAGTAACTGATGTTTTGCTGGTCGCAAGCCGACTCTCTTTCGGCCGCTCGGCTTTGCTACTTCGGCGCTTATGGTTAGCGAGCATCCGCTCAGCCTATTCTGCAAGGTTGGCGCCACTCTCGTTCGTACTTTTACTGCGCTCGCATCCTAAATTGGATTTCAAATATTGTACATAAATCCTAATTTCATATGCGGCCTGAATAAAGTTTATAACGTTGAACTTAATTAAATTCTGATTTTTTTATTTTTACGGCATCGAAAACTCTCGATGACCAAACATTGGTGACCCCGACGTGATTGTTAATATATTTATATACCCATAAACAAAAACAAAACAATTTTGTAAACAGTGTTATGTGAAATTATCATTATCAAATTATCATACGTGTCTAATAAGTTTATTTACAATAATAAACAAATTATAATATATTATTATATTATACATACATACAGGCATAAACATAAACGTTAGTTCACAAGCACACATACATATTTACGATCCACAACGCAAGTGCATTCGCCCGCGCATAGACTTCATACAAACATACGATCCACAACGCAAGTGCATTCGCCCGCGCATAGACTTCTAGCTTCATATATATATACATTCCACAATTCCGCTACGGTTCTAAGTCACAGTGGGACAGATCGTGTTCGCCGCTAGCAAATAAAATTTATTTCGGTTCTTCGGAACTCAATATAATAAATCATGAACTCCAGCGGCGCCGTCACAGGAGCACCCACTCCAACCCGGAGTGCAATTTTAAAGTGCAAGGCCCTGGGTATTCTCCAGGACTTACAGAGGATCCAAGGAGCTCTTCAGCCTATTTCCAAGGTGGACGATGCCATGCTACACGTGCGACATGGTCAGATAGCCACCATGTTCAGCGACTTCAAGGCCATCCACGGGGAGCTTGAGGATTTGGACATTTTGCAGATCAGCAGTGACCTTCGATGGACTGTTTCGGAGCTCGTAGCGACGATGCAGGCGGAAATTGAGCACGAGACGACCCTTCGCTCATCTCGAATTGCTGCCCACTCCACCCTTGCCAACGGAATGTCCACCATGCAGGCTGACCCAGGGTTAGGTCAAAGTTTTCAAGTGCTGCCTCCTTTGCCGCTCCCTACGTTCAGCGGTGGATACTCGGAATGGGCTGAATTTTACTCGATCTTCTCTACCATAGTCGGCAGCAATCCTCGTATTAGTAAGGTGGAAAAGTTGCAAAGGTTGCGATCTTGCCTTCGGGAGTCCGCTTTCGAAGCAGTTCGTTCCTTGGAAGTCTCCGACGAGAACTATGATGTTGCGCTGAATTTATTGGAGAAACGATTTAATAACCGTCGCTTAATATTTCAGGCACACGTGAACGAGATTCTGGGCCTCAGTCTCTTGGAAAGTGGCTCAATAGCAGCTCTTCGAGGTCTTTCGGACAAATTCAATGCCCATATGCGAGCCTTACAGAATTTGGGTACTTCAGTTCAGATCGCCAGCTGCATCATCGTCCAAGTTCTGCTTCAAAGGTTGGACCCAGCTACCCAGGCCAAGTGGGAGGAGAGTCAAAACTCCTCAGGTTCAGACGCCATCCCTACTTGGGAGTCGATGGCCGAATTTTTGGAGCAGCGGTGTAGGACGCTGGAGGCTATGGACGTGACCATGGCTGCATACGCCCCGGACGCTCATGTGGGAAGGCGTCGAGGTGCAAATAATGGTAGATCATCCTTTATTGTTACTAATTCACTTCCCTCTACCTGTGCTCTATGCGGTGGATGGTCCCATATAATGTCTGCATGCCCCCGATTTCTATCAATGCCCCCTGAGATTCGCCTTGGTGAGGCCAGGCGACTCGGTCTTTGTCGGAAGTGTCTGCAAACGGGCCATCACATGCGTGAGTGCCTCGCTGCTAGTTGTCGCAGTTGTGGAAGGAGGCATCACAGCCTGCTGCATTTCCTGGAGCCGCCGGCATCTAGCGGCCAGCCTTTGGTTGGTCCTCCCACGTCAGCCATAGCCGAGGTCGCCGATCCTGCAGCCTCTTCGCCGTCCACTGCTAATGCACTAGTTGCTCAAAGTCGCAGCGGCGATATATCGTTGCTTGCTACAGCGAACATTTTTGTTCGTAGTCGCGCTGGATCCCTTGTTCCATGCCGAGCTTTGTTGGATTCTGGATCTCAGGTGCACGTGATCACTTCCCGTGGCCTGAGGACTGCTATCTTCAGTGTATTCTTTGGCGGGATTCCACCCAGGATGAGTTACAGGTTTTTAAGCTGGACACGGTCACCTACGGAACGAAGCCTGCCTCATTTTTAGCAGTTCGGACAATGCATCAGTTGGCAGATGATGAGCAAATAATGTTTCCAAAGGGGGCCGAAATTCTGCGTCGCGACTTTTATGTGGATGATCTGCTTTCCGGAGGCGACTCTATAGATGAAGCTATTAGCATAATGCAGCAAACATCCGCGATCCTTGCCAAAGGCCATTTTCGGTTAAGGAAGTGGTGCTCCAATGTTGCTGACGTTCTGGATAAGGTGCCTGAAGAAGATCGGGAGTCTTTCCTAAAGTTTGATGATGGTAGCAACTTCACAAAGACACTGGGTCTTGCTTGGGATCCTGCAACTGACCGCTTGCTATTTTCTTTTGAAGGGATTCAGTCAATCTCAAAGCCCACTAGGCGCATTGTGCTTTCTTCAGTCGCTCGGCTTTATGACCCCTTAGGCCTTGTTGGTCCTGTAATTTCAAAGGCAAAGATCTTTCTTCAGAAGCTGTGCCGTGAGAAGTTGTCCTGGGATGAAAGTCTTCCTCAAGCTCTTCACTGCGACTGGAATATGATTTGTAGCAGCTTTGGTAGTACGCAGCGCGCCGAATTCCCTAAATGGGTGCTGACATCGAAATCCGAGGTGGAGGTCCATGGATTCTGTGATGCCAGCATTGAGGCGTATGGGGCATGCGTTTATGTCGTGTCCAAGGGCGCAGGATCTGCAAGCTATTTACTCTGTTCGAAGTCCCGAGTTGCGCCGTTAAAGACTGTTACAAGAGACGAGGCCAACCGCGGTCCCATCTGAGAGATCAACCCTGGAGTTACGTGCAAGGGTCCTGCTCATTCAGTCTCCGTACGTGGATATAACAGCGGTTTCTAAGTACGCTAATTC
Source organism: Drosophila bipectinata (assembly GCF_030179905.1). Taxonomy (NCBI): domain Eukaryota; kingdom Metazoa; phylum Arthropoda; class Insecta; order Diptera; family Drosophilidae; genus Drosophila; species Drosophila bipectinata. The sequence goes on along the minus strand of NC_091740.1, from coordinate 10,985,383 downwards.
GTTTCCAGCACTGCAGAGGGTATTCGCTTACGTATACAAGTTTTCTCAACGAATTCACCACAACGGTGTTACGGCTAGCGATATAAAATCTGGAACACAGCTGTTATTGCGGCTAGTGCAACGTGTGCATTTTTGGGAGGAAATAAAGGCTCTTCAAAATGGAAAAGACATAGCGGTATCCAGTGCCCTTGCCTCATCCTCTCCCTTCTTGGACAAATTTGGACTGTTGCGCGTAGACGGTCGGCTAAAAAATTCGTCGTTGGATTTTGATAAACAGCATCCAATTATACTTCCAAGAAGCCATCCAGTTACGCGGGCTATAATTGTTGACTTCCATGAGCGAAATTTACATACGGGACCTCGCGCACTGTTGGCAATTATTCGGTCCCAATATTGGCCAATTGGGGGGAGAAAAACCGTGACGAAGGCATTACACAAATGCATCCGATGCTTCCGGACTCAGCCACGGCTGTTGCAGCACATTATGGCTGATCTCCCGGAGGAAAGAGTTTGCGGCTCCCAGGTCTTCGGAGTCACTGGTGTGGATTTTTGTGGACCGTTCTATTATAAGCCGGAAGTGCGTAATAAGGCTCCAGTAAAATGTAACATTAGCATGTTCATTTGTTTTGCTACCAAAGCCGTCCATCTGGAGCTTGTAAGGGATCTGTCCACAATGTCTTTTTTGCAGGCTTTGAAGCGTTTTATATGCACCCGCCGAAGTCCTCAACATATTTGGTCTGACAACGCAACCAACTTTGTTGGAGCCAAAAACGAGCTAAAGGAGCTGCGCCGATTATTTCTAAGCAAAGAGCATCAACGGTCACTGCTGGAGTTTTGCTCTATGGAGTCCATCGAATGGCATTTTATTCCTCCTCGATCTCCGCATTTCGGTGGTCTGTGGGAAGCGGCTGTTAAAACCGCCAAGCACCATTTTTACCGAGCTGTCGGATCTGCAGCTCTGGGATTCGAGGAGCTGCGAACGCTGCTGTGCCATATTGGGGCTGTTATAAATTCACGACCCTTATTGTCTCTTTCAGAAAATCCTGCAGACCTTGATGTTCTGACCCCGGCTCATTTTTTAACTGGTGGTCCGTCAGTCAGCTTTATCGAGCCTGATGTCACAAAGCTGAACTTCAACCGGTTGGACAGCTGGCAGCGCGTGTCTTTCCTGCAGCAGTCTTTCTGGTCCCGATGGAAAGAGGAGTACCTAAGTCTTCTCCAGCAGCGCTCCAAATGGCGCGCCTCCGGTCCTGCCTTGGCCCCAAACGATGTGGTGCTAGTAAAGGACGATAATCTACCTCCGATGAAATGGCCGCTTGCGAGAATAATGGAGTTAATCCCTGGTCGGGATGGTATCTTTCGAGTGGCGGTGATAAAAACCTCATCTGGAATTACCAAGCGAGCAGTGACTAAGCTGTGCCTTTTGCCCCTTAAGGATGAAGTTGGAGTAGAAGCCCCAACTGGGGGGAGAATGTCGGGTCAAGCAGCAAGCAACTAATTTAAACACAACAATTAATAAGTAACTGATGTTTTGCTGGTCGCAAGCCGACTCTCTTTCGGCCGCTCGGCTTTGCTACTTCGGCGCTTATGGTTAGCGAGCATCCGCTCAGCCTATTCTGCAAGGTTGGCGCCACTCTCGTTCGTACTTTTACTGCGCTCGCATCCTAAATTGGATTTCAAATATTGTACATAAATCCTAATTTCATATGCGGCCTGAATAAAGTTTATAACGTTGAAATTAATTAAATTCTGATTTTTTTATTTTTACGGCATCGAAAACTCTCGATGACCAAACAATACACTTTAACCTTAGAAGAAGACCTGTTAATGTGTGAGGTTGAAAAAATTGATTTTTTTTTCACATATTTCGATAGTATTGTTTTTTAAGAATGTACTGTTAAAGTTTCAAATAAAAATATCAAATAATGACAGAGATACAGCCCATAATCGAGAGCGCGCCTACACCGAAAAGTATGAGTTTCTCGGTAGCGTCTAAACTTTAAACGCGTTTTTCTCGGAACGACATTTTTGTGTGCGGCGTAGGTGATTCACAAAATTCTATGGTACCGATCTAGCTGAAATAGTTTTTTTTTCATCATTAATTTAAGATAAATTTTTTAAATTTAAAAAAATTTTTTTTTTTGTGAATTCGCCATTTTGTTGTTTATTGATACTTTGAATTCGCCACAGCTAAAGAATTAGCCAAATCCTTCGCATACCGACATCCAACTGCTTCACTCTTACCTCTTTTATACTCATACACTAAAACCAGCTTTAGTAGAATCTATACTAAATATATAAACATTTTTAATCATATTGCTCCCATCAACCCTATTTTTACTTTCCCCCGCAATTTATCCCTAGACACACATTTTTTTAAAGGTACCTGCGTTAACAAAAAGCAAGCTAATGAAGTCATTATTTTTACTTTACTAAACGAAAAATTGTATTCACTTAATAACATGCACATGGAAATTTTTTACACAGACGGTTCAGTTTCGCAAAATTTTTAAGGTTATGCATTTGTTTATTCAAATTCAAATACTGTTGATAGTTTCTTTACTAACAAAAAGCTTTCGTATATGACCGCTGAACTTCAAGCCTTGGAAAAAGCAATTGATTTTTCTATTTCCAACTGCTTTCCGAAGATAGCCATACTGACGGATAGGCTTGGCGCTATTCAAACGCTAAGAAGCCCTGGTTAAATAAAACGGATATTTTCGACCGTATAGACAAAAAACGATTAAATAGAATCCTTAGCGGACATGCGTTCGCTTACCTGGCATAGAGGTTAACCGTGATCACGAAGGCGGCTCCTCCGGAGAGGAAATGTGAATAACTATAACTATTCCTAATGTGAATAACTCGTGCGTGTAATTTTTGGCGTGTAAATATTTCACATCTTATTTTAAATTGTTCAAAATACTCAAATATTCGCCGCCATTTTGCAACACTTTTAAAATATAATGATATTTATCGCTTCTTTGCAAATGAACCAATCGACAACTACATATCCCTTGATATACCCTTGCAGTTAAAACCGGATATATATCGCAAACATCGGATATTGTTGGCCGATCCTGATGAGAATATGATAATATAACCCAATTTATTATAATAAAAAATCTAAAAAAAAGTCCCAAACTTCAAAAATACCAAAGTTGGTATTCCTACCAAAAACCATTTCCGATCGTTCAGTTATATGGCAGCTATAAGATATAGTCGACCGATCCTTATGAAGTTTGGTAGGTCGGATTCTATCTTCAAAAACACAAAAGTTGGGTCATTTCCGATCGTTCAGTTATATGGCAGCTATAGGATATAGTATGCCGATCCTTATGAAATCAGTCGTAATGTCGTAATGTTTTGCCAAAAATAGCTTTCGTGTCAAATTTGAACTCTCTAACTCTGAAAACACAAAAGTTATTCAATTTCCGATCAATCAGTTATATGGCAGCTGTAGGATATATATACATGATCATCGAACTACCGAACTGAGCGGACGAGCTTTGTCCGAGCTTCGGGAAAACTGCACCATAATAAAGTTTACCAAAAAACTTGGGTAACCCAATATAAGTGAAAAGACGCTGATTTACAATTTATTAAAAGCAATAGACAAGCTTTTTATTGCATTGTTTAAAAAAAAAAATAAATGCCACTCAATGAGCCTATTGAGCAACGATCAAAAGAACGAGCGTAGAAGTTCAGTGAACCAAAGAAACGGCTTCTACTCTTACTTTTCAACCCGCGATACCGAAGTGGAATAATCGGCGATTAAGAGCAACCCGGCTTTACTGACCGCTGAAACCCAAAGAGCACGGTCTTGCTCACGCGCTCTGCTCACTCCGACTCCCGCGTCATGGAGTTCGCAGTGTAAAACCCCCCTCCAATATCGGAAACAAATTTCGAAACAAAAACTAGCAGTGCAAAAATTTCTGCAATCACAGCGACAACCACTGCAACTCAAAGTACCGCAACGTCAACGACTACAGCGAGTACAAAAACAACAACTTCGGATAGTGCCAAAGCGGCCACGGCCGCACAGACTGGAATGGATCGCTACATCCAAAAATTAACCGTGTCTTGAAGATTGATAAAGAACCAGGCAGATCCACTACTAACAGATTTGCCCTACTGGCGGAGGTTGAGGAAAACCAACCAGCCCAAGACATCGCAAAAAAACCCAAGCCCCCTCCAATCTATATTAGGGAGAAAAGCTCGAGTGCCCTGGTCAACATAATTGCGTCGTTGATCGGGAACGGTGACAACTTTCATGTTGTTCCGCTTATCAAAGGGAACATCCATGAAAGAAAGGTGCAAGCCAAGACTGAAGAGCACTTCCTAATCGTGTCCAAATATCTGGACCCTGAACAGAAAAACTATTACACGTACCAGCTGAAAAGCAGTAAGGGCCTACAAGTGGTAGTAACGGGAATAGAATCTGATGTTACCGCCGCGGAAATAAAAACCGCCTTTAAAGAAAAGGGCTTCGCCGCCAAGAATGTTATTAACATTCTAAATAAAGATAAAAAGCCACAACCCCTCTTCAAGGTCGAGCTCGAGCCAGAAAGCAGGTCGCTGAAGAAGAACAAAGTCCACCCTATCTACAACCTTCAATATCTATTGCATCGGAAAATCACTGTTGAAGAGCCACATAAACGCAACGGTCCAGTGCAATGCACAAATTGTCAAGAGTATGGACACACAAGGTCTTACTGCACACTTCGGGGGTTGAAAGTGCGGGTCGAAGAAAGCGGACGTGCCGCGCGGGCGCTCCCCGGTGACGCGCCCAAGCAGCGCAGAATCTGGAAAAGGAGTGGGTAATGGGTGACCGGACAGCTGGGGACGGACTCACCTGCCGAGCGAACCAAAACACTCCCTGGATAGGTCACTAGATGGCCTCCGTGAAGACTCGGATAGCCGCCAACCGCCGAGGTGAGAGGCGCGAAGAGAGCTTTCTCTTATAGGATCTCTCTTTGCGACACCTTTCTCCGAGTTGTAGCAAACGTGGCTGCCCCCACCAGAATTGCGCAGGTCATGGCAGCTGATCGTAACCAGCTGGCGGGCAGTGTTGGGTAACGCCCTAACAGTGTCTGCCGGTAGAGGGCGCTAGACCCGGATCAAGGGCACCAGGGCTGCCGAACGTCGCAATGACGCGACTACAGGAGCCCGCTAGAGGTCGCCAGCGACCCAAAGCAAAGGAAAAGGGTAGCATACCTTTCAGGGCTGCTGCCTCAGGTCCTTTGACCAACATAAAGCGGAAGGGGCTAGAAAACTCTGGCCTGCCATGAGGTGACAAAGGTCATGGAGCTGACCAACTGCCGACCCCTCCGCTACGGCGGTTCACCCACAAAAGGGGCTCTGGCGACCGAGCAGGAGCGGTATAACTCCCATCGGTCCCGCCAGGAGGAAATTCCAGGCGCACCGATGGAAGGCAGTGCTGAAACCCCCAAACCACAGCATGCATTAGCCATGCTCTATTCACTTTCCCCACCCCCCCAACCCCCTATCGAAGAAGGCTAGCGCTCAGCTGAGCCGGAGAATAAAACCCTCGCAGCGTCTGTCCCACAGTGGGCGGCTGCGAGGTCTGCGTCTGTACCAAAGTGGTCGGCAGCTTAGACACCTGGCAGTAGGTATAAAATGCGCAACCCCCCCCCCCCAATTTGGAATGTCGTCGAAAAACGAAATTACTCCAGGTGGCAGCCACAGAAGTGGAAATCCACCCGTGGGAGAGACCACGGCTAGGGCAAGGATTCTGGAGGCCCTAAACAACATCCCAATCATACCTGACAAGGCGGTGCCTCACTTGGCCGCCCTGGAAAGGAACACTACAAGTGCAGAAGAGCTAAAGAGTGCCAAAACGGGTGACCCGTTCAAAAAGAGCAACAAAATGCGGCGCTCGCCGCTATTTGCGCCACAGGCTGGCAGCTCAGCCGGCACTGGCAGCCCAGCAGCGGTAGAGAAGGAAACGCCAAAGAGGCCACGGGAGATGCTTAGCCCGGACAAGGACCAGAGGGCGGCTCCCCCGAAGAAAAATAAGGCTGGCAGCCCACCGGCAAAAAGCGAAGAATGCCTGACGGAGCTGGGCACGACAGTGAATGAGCTGCTATCGTGGGTCACCGAAAAAAATAAGAGGCATATTTCCGCAATGCAAAGGAGCCTGATAACCAGATTGAAGGACATTCACTCCATTCTGGTCGGAAGTGTTCCAGAGGAGCATACGCGACCGGCCATCATGCCCAAGCCAGTGTGCCCCAGATGCGAGAGAGCCGGCATCGATACCGCGGAGAAGGAGCAGCAGACCCTTCCGACGAAGGTCTGGACCCAGGACCAGGCTGTGCAGACCGGCAGCATCCCGAACAGCACGGGCCCCTGGAGTGCACACCGGGACCCGGGCGCCAAAGTAGCAACGGCCAACAAGGCGGCAAGATCCAAGCCAGCTGTTGCGAACCCGGCTGCCGACAAAGGAAGCGACGGCGAAGCAAGCAGGAGAAGGTCCGAATGGACGAAGGCCAAGCCGAGAAATCCCGAGAGGAGAAGAGCAAGACCCGACGCCATAGTGATCCAAGCAGCAGGCATGACGTACAGTCGGATCCTAAGCTTGGTAACTCGCAGGGAGGACGGGAACTGGAATTGGCCAGGAAGAAGGAGAACTCCACACAGGCCCTTAAAGGTTGCATCGAGGAGGTCCTAGGGAGCAAGGCAGAGGTGCGGGCGTACTCGGAGGAGACCAAGGAGTCACTCGTCGAGCTACGAGGACTCGACGCACTAACTACTTCAGAGGACATCATCGGGGCTATCGCGCAGCAGCCAGCGGTGGACCAAGGCGCCTTAAAAGTAAAGAAGCTGAGAAGCCGTTATGGCGAGACGCAGACCGCTATCGTGGCTTTCCCCGCGAGCCTTGCCAAGACCATCATTGCTGTGGGCAAGGTGAAGGTTGGGTGGTCGGTATGCCATATGAGGGAAAAGGAGGTCGTGGCTCGCTGCTACAGGTGCCTTGGGATAGGGCACATCGCAAGCGCTTGCAAGAGCTCGAAGGACAGGAGCGGCTGTTGCTTCCGCTGCGGAGACTCGGACCACAGGGCGGCCACCTGCAAAAAGGACCCTCGATGCTTCTCGTGCGAAGATAAGGGCCGGAAGGATGTGAGGCATCAGACTGGAAGCAGAAGTTGCCCCATGTCAGCGAAAGGAGGTGGACCTAGGACGATAGGATATTAGTGCTTCAGCTGAACCTTAACCAATGTAGGGCGGCCCAAGATGTGCTGTCACAGACGGCGAGGGAGACGAAGGCGGACATAGCGCATAGAGAGGGAGAGTGGTCAGAGAAACCTTTGCCAGAGCCGGAGCAGGTTCCATCATAGACCTGACGTTCGCAAGCCCCTCGCTGGCGAATGGCGCTAACTGGAGGATAAGCGGCAGCTTTACGGCCAGCGACCACGAAGCAATATTGTGCTCAATTGGTAACCCTCAAGAACGACCGAGGGATCCGAAACCACGAGGCTACAGAGTCGGTACGCTCTAGGCGAGGATCTTCACCGAGGCAGCGCGCGACATTGGCAACGTCTTACCAAGTGGAGCCAACGAAATGGCTGATACCCTGGCTGCTAAGCTGGAGGCAGCGTGCATGGCGAGCATGCAGCGGAGAAGCCGCTACCGCAGGAACCACGCTCCCGTTTACTGGTGGAGCGTTGAGATCGGCTCCATCCGAGCTGAGTGCATGAGAGCAAGGAGGCTCATGCAGCGCGCGAGAGGCAGCGACGCCTTTGAGGAGCGGCTCCTAGCCTTCAAGGACCGGCGCAAAGCATTGAAGGTGGCCATCCGAGACAGCAAAAGGAAATGCTTCCTGGAGCTATGCGACTCGGCGGAGGAAAATCCATGGGTCAACGCGTACCGGATAGTGGTGAAGAGGCTGCGCGCAGGAAACCAGTCCCCCACGGACCCGAACGTGCTAAGGACCATAGTGCAAGCACTGTTCCCAGCCGGCAACCAGGTCACCCAGCTTCCCACCCCCCCAGCAGACAATGAAGCGACTGAGGAGGTAACGGAAGAGGAAGTACTGGCCATAGGGAGAGGCCTGGCCCCGAACAAAGCACCCGGCCCGGACTCAGTTCCTAACCGAGCCCTGAAGCTAGCTCAAGCTCTGCAGCCGGGCAGCTTTGCGGAGCTCTACAATAAATGTATCCGCGAAGGCACTTTTCCCACCAGGTGGAAGGTACAGAAGCTCCTGCTGCTCCTCAAACCAGGGAAACCAAGGGAGGAGGCGTCGTCCTATAGGCCAATCTGCCTGCTGGACGCAACGGGCAAGGTCTTCGAGAGGGTGATCGCGGCGAGGCTCGAAGCTGCCATAGAGGAGGCGGGAGGGCTGTCTCCCAAGCAGTATGTGTTCCGGAAGGGAAGGTCAACGGTGGATGCCATAGCAGAGGTGGTCGGCATTGCTCGCAACGCAATATCGGGAACCAGGTGGAAAGGTGGCTCCAAGCAATACTGCCTGATAGTCACCCTGGACATAAGGAACGCCTTCAACACGGCGGACTGGAGCAAAACACTGGCAGCCCTAAGGTGGTTCAACGTTCCCAGTGCCATAATGAACGTCGTAAGTAGCTACTTTAGCTCCAGAGTGCTACTGGTCGACACGGACATGGGCACGGAGTCCTACGACGTTACGGCGGGTGTGCCCCAAGGATCGGTCCTAGGACCGCTGCTGTGGAACGTCATTTATGACGGAATCCTGAGGCTGCAGCTCCCAGCGGGATACGACATCGTCGGCTTCGCAGACGACGTAGCGTTGGTGATAGTGGCCAAGCACAGGGAGGAAGCGGAGAGAGCGGCGAACAAGGCTTTCGAGACAATGGAGATGTGGCTCCAAAATGCCGGTCTAAGCCTAGCCCCGCAAAAGACCGAAGCGGTGCTGGTCAGCAGCCGCAACGTGCTGGAAACGGCGACAATCCGGGTTGGTGGTATGACCATAACCTCCCAGCGGGCCATAAAATACCTGGGCGTGATGATCGACGCCCGGCTCACCTTCCGCGAGCACCTAGATAATATCCAGGGCAAGGCTGCAGCCACTACCAGGGGCCTTGCCAGAATCCTTCTAAACACCAGAGGCCCCAAGCAAATTTTGTATGCAGCACCCATCTGGGCTGAGGCGATGAATATGCCCAGCTACAGGAGAGGGGTAGATGCAGTCTACAGGCTGGGTGCTATAAGAGTCGCGTCCGGCTTCAGGACAGTCTCCGACGACGCCATTCTGGTCATTGCGGGGATGGTCCCGCTGAAAGAGCGCGCTCGTGAGCTCAAGGACCTTAAGGAAACCCTTGCTCGCAATGAGGGTGCCGGCGGCACCCCCAATACAGCTGCAAAGGAGGACGCCAAGGAGAGGTCGCTCACAGCCTGGCAGGATTGCTGGGACGCGTCGACGAAGGGACGATGGACACACACCCTCATTCCTAACCTTAGAAGGTGGGTGCTGCGAAGCCACGGGCAGGTCGTGACTTTTACCTGACCCAGGTCTTGAGTGGACATGGCTGCTTCCGGCAATACCTGAAGCGTTTTGGCCACACGGAGGATGACTGGTGCCCGGAGTGCGGGAGTTCGATAATTGAGGACGCCATGCACGTTGTCTTTGAGTGCCGCCGGTTTGCACGAGAGCGCCACCGACTGGAGACGACGGCGGGCAGATCAATCCACCCGGGAAACCTAGTGGAGGTAATGCTGGAGAACCAGATGCTCTGGGACGCAGTAGCAACTTTTGCTGCAGCTTTAATGCAGAGGCTCAGGAGCATCGAGCAGGAGAGGCGGTAGGGTGGAGAGTTGGGGCCTGTGGCGGGCGAAGCAATGCCTAGCGGACGTCCCGCCCGCACTCAATCCCTCACTATCCATCATCCATGAACAACCACCTTTCCCCCCCCTTATTATTATGGTTATATTTATGTATGTATGTATGTTAATTGTTGTTGATATTAATAAAACAAAAAGTATATAAAAAAAAAACACTTCGAACTGTCTGTGTAGTCTGCGGGGACGCCCACAAGTCCGCTTACTGCACTACAAACAAGGACAGTACCGTGAAGAAATGTGGAAACTGCGGATGCAACCATACGGCAAACTATAGAGGATGTATGGTGTATAAGGAGTTAAAGAGTCGCATGCGTCAAGCGACCGCAACGCGCAACCAAAATCCACAAAATGCGTACATTGCGTCAAAAACTACGCCAGACGTCTTCTTCGCCAAAGCTGCGAGATCCTCATTGGGTCCATTAAACACCACCAACGGCTTCTCCTATGCCGATGCTCTACGATCTGGAAGGAAAATTCCTATTCAGCCTAACTCTCAAAGCGCTCAACAGGCCCCAGAACAGCCACACAGCAAAACGGAAACTATGATGTCATTCATGGAAACGACCATGTAAACGCTTGTTCAAAACCAGAACATGGTGATACAGCTGCTCGTAGCACAACAGTTTAAATAATCTATGCAGGCGCTACGAATATCAATGTGAAACGCCGATGGTGTCTCACGGCATAAACTAGAATTGTCACAATTCTTGACCGAAAACCATATTGACGTTATGCTACTGGTGGAAACGTATCTTACAAGCAAATACAACTTTCATATAAGAGGCTACACAATCTACCGCACAGATCATCCAGATGGGAAAGCCCACGGCGGAACTGGAGTTCTAATCAGAGAACGCATTAAACACCATTTTCACAAAAGGTTTGCAACAAACTTCTTGCACATCGATACAAATTCAGTCAAGCAACGGAATCCTTTCAATCGCTGCCGTTTACTGCCCTCCTCGTTTCTCAATCTCGGAAGGACAATTTATGGACTTCTACAATTCACTTGGGGATCGATTTATAGCCGCAGGAGACTACAACGCCAAACATACGCACTGGGGATCACGTCTAGTGACTCCCAAAGGAAGACAATTGTACAATGCAATTATAAATGTGAAAAATAAACTGGACTACGTTACCACTGGTACTCCCACTTATCACTACTACTTATCATCAGACCACTCGCCTGTGCTTCTAACGCTTCTTCAAAGCCCAGAAATAACCGAACACCTCCACTTCAGCCTGACGTCGCCAAAAACGAACTGGCTTCAATACAAAAAGTACGTGAGTGCCCACATAGAACTCGCCCCGGAATTTAACATGGAATCGGACATCGACTACACTACGAGCGCCCTGGAAGAAGTACTCGTTGCGGCAGCTAAAATCTCTTCTCCTCATGGGAAAGAAGTAGACCGAAACAAATACTTCAAATCTAATCAGCATATCGAACAGCTCGTGCGAGAAAAAAAGCGCACGCGTCGTGATTGGCAAAATCACCAGCTTCAAAACAACGCCTTAAGGAAGCAACCCGATCACTCGACCAGGCTCTTCACCAACAGGAAGAAAATGCACAGCTGAGGTACATCCAGAATCTCTCGCCAACAAGCACAAAGTACCCCCTGTGGAGGGCCCACCCATAAGATAAGAAACTCTTCGGGATGCTGGGCTCGCAGCGACGAAGACCGAGCTGAAACATTCGCCGCACATCTCCAAAGTGTCTTCCAGCCAAACCAAGCCTCAAATTCCTCCTGCCAGTAATTCAGCCAAAGTCCTCCCCTCAGCCAGCCGCACCTTCATTCCGGCCGAACGAAATCGAAAAAGTCATAAGAGAGCTAAAATCAAAAAAGGCTCCCGGTGGTGACCCATTGACCCCAAAGATGCTGATCGAACTTCCAAAATGCGCTGTAGAGGTCGTCTGCAAACTATTAAATGGAATCATTAATCTTGGCTATTTTCCAAAAAAAGGGAAGAAATCCATCATTATAATGATACCGAAGACTGGCAAAGACCACACAATTCCGTCATCATACAGATCTAAGCCTAAGCCTTCTATCTTGTTTGTCTAAATTGTTTGAAAAATGCTTGTTAACTCGCATAATACCACACCTGGAAGCTTGCCATATTATCCCGGCACACCAATTTGACTTCCGAAGAAACCACGGAAACATCAAACAAGTGAACAGATTAACATCCTAAATACGCTCAGCCTTCGAACAGCGAGAATACTGCAGAGTTATTTTCCTCGACGTATCTCAAGCTTTCGACCGAGTTTGGCTCATCGGACTCATGCACAAAATTAAAACGTATTTGCCAACATACACCCACAAGCTACTGGAATCATACCTCTACAATAGGGTATTCTCAGTGAGATGCAACGCAGCTACTTCGAGCGACTACACCATCGAAGCTGGAGTTCCACAAGAAAGCGCACTCGGCCCGTGCCTATATGTTTTGTATACTGCGGATATTCCTACAAGCGCACAACTAACAACCTCAACGTTCGCCGACGATACCGCTATCCTTAGTCGCTCCAGATGCCTAACACAGGCAACAACCCAACTGGCTATTCATCTCATAATAGTGGAAATGTGGATGTCCGACTGGCGCATTAAAATAAACGAACAAAAGTGTAAACATATAACGTTTATTCTTAATATGCAAACATGCCTTCGCTTTTACTAAACGGTATGCAGATCCTTCAAGCTAACGAAGTAACGTACCTTGGCGTCCAGATTGATAGACGACTTTCCTGGCGTAAGCACATCAAATGCAAAAAGATGCACCTAAAACTGAAAGCCAGCAGCCTCCACTGGATCATAAACTCACGATCGCCACTGTGCCTGGACTACAAGTTTTTTACTCTACAATTCAGTTCAGTACAATTCGTATGGCTTCCAGCTGTGGGGGAACGCGAGCAGCAGCAACATAGACATCATCACAATCAAGCAGCGCTGCTCGCAGGCGGCGGCAGAGAGACGGCTATGTACTTATATATAAAGGAATATAATAATATATGTTGTTATGCGCTCTCAAGTGGAGGCGCGAGGGGTATGCATATGCTGACCGTTTGTTACGATTATGCTGACACTACCACTTTCTGTGTGCGGGCTAAGCCATAACGATCGGTTCATATTTCGGCCACTTAGGGTTTATGACCGGGACTTTGGATAATGTAAACACTGCAACAAAGTGTTACAGTGCGCACCCTTTAAGTACTCTCGGTACAGTGGGTACTCAATATATGTGCATACTACATCTCCCTCCTTTTGAAAAATAACGTAATATAATGAAGTTATTTTTATAATAAAAATTTTTAATTAATACATTTTTTTATTTATTTGTTTTGTTTTATGTGGTTAGAATCATAGAAAATGAAATTATTAAAAGAATATGTGTATTTATTTATCTATGTATGTGTGTCTTTGTATGGCCATACTAAGTGCAATTTATGAAATAAAGACTTTTAATCTATCCTTATGAACTTTTTGTTTTTTATGTTTATTATTTGCTATTACTATGTTATCTCTATCTCCTATTTCCGTTACTATATACGGACCTGTATATTTAGGATCTAACTTATGACCTGTCTCGTTTTTTAATAAAACTTTGTCACCTACTGATATATCTATATCCCTTACTTTATGATCGTATAGTAGTTTATTTCTATTCTTATTTGCTTCTAACATAACTCTAGCTCTTTTATAGGCTACTTCTAATCTATACTTACTCTCCTTAGCATAGTCATCTATATTATATAGTGCTTCTACACTATCTATGCTATTAAAATGTTTTGGCAAATTACTTGTTTTACCGAATACTAGCTCATATGGACAATAAGTATGTGCCATAGAGGGGGTCGTGTTGAAACAGAAGACAAAATATTGAAGCCATACGTCCCAATCAGTTTTATCAGCCGATATGTAAGATCGTATGTATTCATTGAAAGTTCTATGACTTCTTTCTATTGTTCCAACTGTCTGGTGGTGGTGTGCTGTGGATGTAATATTTTCAATATTTAAATATTCGCACAAATCGTCTATAATTGAATTCTTATATTCTGTTCCCATGTCCGTAATGAACGTCTTCATTGGACCGTACTTCAGGATAAAAGATTCAAATATTGCTTTAGCGACAGTATTGGCGTTTTTATTCGGAACAGGTATGGCAACTAAATACTTAGTTAAATCACATATTAAAGTGACTGCATACTCATTGCCATTTTCTGATTTTGGCAGTGGACCAATAGTGTCCACTATCACTCTGTCGAAAGCATTTATTGGTGTGTCTGTAATTGTTAAAGGGGTCTTTGTGTGTTTAGTTATTTTTGATTTCTGGCATTTTTGACATTTTCTTACGTACTCAGTTATATCTTTAGACATGCTTTTCCAGTAATAGTGTCTTTTTACTTTGGCCAAAGTTTTTGATATGCCAGTATGACCTCCTTGAATTGGATCATCATGAAATGTAGACAAAATTGCTTCTTTTTCTTTTAAATTTGTTATTTGGGTCACCGGGTTGAGTAGCGCTACTCTTAATGTTTTCAATATTTTATTGCCCATTAATTTCAATTTATCTATTGAAGTATATTCAAAGATATTTTCCCACGGTGCCACTTTGAGTTGGCTGATTTTATGTATACCGGCTTGCATTTCAAGCCTTTGGAAAAATTGATCTAAATCAATAACTCCATTAGTATATAAATCGCTAACATCATATCTTGCAGTAATTTTTCTGCCTTGTTTAAATAAACATAACATATTTTTTATCTGCAAGGTCACTACTTTACGTACTTCATCATTGTTTATGACGTCGTATACGTTGGGCTTAGAAGCTTTATTTAAAGATTGCCTTGGCAATTCTTGTTCTTGATTTTCCGCGCGGAATTTTTGTCTACTTTGATATCTAGTAGTGACTTTTAATACATTTCTAGTTATATTTTGTAGATCTTTGATGGTTATTCTTGATAACGCATCAGCTACATGATTATCTTTTCCCTTTAAATATTCGACTGTAAAGTCGTATTCTTCTAGTTCGAGCCTCATACGTGTCAGTTTAGAACTGGGATTGGTCATTGAGAAAAGGTATATTAAAGGTCTATGGTCTGTTCTTATTAAGAAATGTGTTCCATATATATATGGTCTAAAATATAATATCGCCCAGTGAATTGCAGCTAATTCCTGCTCAGTAGTACATTTGTTACTTTCACCTTTTGTAAATGCTCTTGATGCGTATGCAATGGGAAGTTGGAGACCATTATGATTTTGAGTTAAAACCGCTCCACATGCTTGCTTACTTGCATCTGTTATTATGCAAAATTCTTTAGTGAAATCTGGGTATTGTAGCAAGGTAGGTTCCATAAGTTTTGTTTTTAAGTATTGGAATGCATTTTCACACTCATCCGTCCATTTAAAAGGAACATTCTTTTTACATAATCTTGTTATGTGCCGTGAATAATCGGCGAAATTTTTTATAAAGCGTCTATAATAGTTACAGAATGCTACAAAACGTCTAGCACTGTCCGCGTCGTGCGGAACTGGGTAGTTCATAATGACATCGTATTTCTTGTCATCTGGAAGTATTCCTTTATCAGTGCATTTATGACCTAGAAAAGTCACTTCATGCATAAAAAATGAACACTTTTCTGGATGTAGCTTTAGGTTGAATTTCCTACATTTCTCAAAAACATCTGTTAAGTTTTTAAGCATATGTTTTTCGGAACAACCGATTACTATTAAGTCATCCATATAAAGGAACGCTTGAGAAGGTTCTAGACCAGAGAACGCAATAGTCATCAATCTCTGAAACGAATTAGGAGCTATTTTTAATCCGAAGGGTAATCGCGTGAAGCGATATGAGCCGTTGCTCGTTGAAAAAGACGTTATATCTCTTGAACCTTTTTCTAGTTCAATTTGATGGAATCCTGACATTAAGTCAAGACATGAAAAGTATTTTGCTCGGCCTAGTTGATCTAAAATATCATCAATTCTAGGTAATGGGAATTTATCAGATAGTAATTTTTTATTAATCTGGCGATAGTCAATTACTAATCACCATTTCTTTGCATTTGATCCGGGGGATGATTTCTTAGGAACAAGTAACAATGGGCTATTATATTCGGATACTGACGGTTCGACAATCCCGTCTGAGATTAATTTTTCTACTTGTTTTTGTATTTCATTCACCTGACTATGTGGGCTTCGATAGTTTTTTATATAAACTGGTTCATCATCTTTTAATCTCAGTTTTTGTTTATAAAAATTATTTGTGGTTATTGATTCGGTTTCCAATCCGAATATATCGCTATACTGGGTGCATAGGCTAGTAAGCTGAGACTTGAACTGTGGAGGGAAGTTTTTTGACAGTTGTGATAGTACGGATTTTTTTCTATTGTCTGGATTTGTGTTGACTACATCGTAGTTCGAAAGTGATTCATATATTAGATTATCTGTACTCACTACTTGGTCGTTATTTGTTGTGTTTAATAATCTTATGAAGGCATTATTGGATGTTGCTATGGTATTTGCAACGTAAATACCATGTTGAATTTCCTGATTTGGAATTAATACACTGTCTGCTGTTGAATTAAGTTCAATTTTCCGAATAACTTGGGATCTTGCTGGCAGAAGTATTGAATTATTGCCAGAACTATGAGCTATTGGTACTTTAATTGGGAATTTTAAATTATTGGGTCTAATTATAAGCCAATCTTCAGATGGCTTGAAGTCTAATTGACAGTTGTATTTTTTGATAAAGTCGATGCCTATTATTCCATCGCATGGAATTGGGAAATGTGAATTTAGAATATGAAAATCGTGTGGAATTATGTATTTGGTTGTCTGTATCTCTATAGAAACTAAACCTTTGGATTTTATTATTTCTTGACTTATGCCTTTTATGTCTATGATGTAATAATTTTGGATGTTTGGGAAGTTATCCGTAGTTTCTTTTAAAATGGAAATGTCTGCACCTGTGTCTATTAAAAATATAAGTTCTTTCCCAGTAGCTACATTAAAAAATGAAACGAATATATTTTGGCTGAGATTAATGGTGTGAACTCTGACTTCATTTATTGTTGAGTATTTAAAGGGTTTTGTGAGTTTTCCGATGTTTTTTGGTTATTATTTTGGGTCATTCTTACATTGCCTTGGTTATTTCTATTGTGGCCTCGGTTCGAGTTACCACTGCCTCTATAGTTTCCTCTATATGGGCCTCGCCCTCTATTGTTATTCTGATAATTGTTGTTATAATTATCGTTGTTGTAGTTATTGTGATTGTAGTTATTGTGATTACCACGAAAACTACCTCTATAACTGCCACGTCCGCGATTTGAGCCGCGCTGTGGATAATTCTTATAATATAGGACAGTGTTTGACTGCCCAGCCAGACTGTAGTACTGAATGTGACAGCTAGCATGATAAGTTTTACCTTATCGATTGTGCAGTTTTTAGTCATTGCTTTGACTGCATGCTGCATGGAATAATTCCTGGCTAGCTCTAAAGATAAACCATCTGATATATATGCACCTTCTAAGGCTTTCGTCATCTGCTCAATTTCTTGTGTGTATTGGTTAGCAGTTTTATTGCGCTGCTGTAGATTCATCAGCTTCGCTGATAATACCTCAACAGTTTCGCCTTTGACGTTGCTTCTTAGTCTAGCAATCACCTCAGTAATTGTTGTTTCATTACCGATTAGATTCCTGGCGACACCTTTTAGCTTTGTTTTAATGATGGAAATAGCTAATTCTTCGTGCTCGCCTTTTATTGATTGTATTATTTGTAAAGCATCAATGAAACTTGTTAAATTTTCAGCCTTACCATCAAAAACTGGTATAAGCTTAGATGCTGTATTAATAAAATCAATATTTGATTGTGCCATTGTGATGGATTTATCTATCTTGTATTCTATGACACTCGAAGTATCTGAATCTGTAGAGTTATCCAGATCAGTGTATACCGCCGGAATAGTAAGATTATTTAAATCTGTATCTTTTATTTTGGGGTTTACTTTGGGAAGCTCTTCTGACTCAGATTCTTTCGTTTCTGTTGATTCCGAGTCAGGTGCAGTGTCAACTGCTATTGGAGTGTTTAGAACGGTTGGTAACGATATTTCTAAACTGAACTTTTGTTTAATAAATATTAAATTGGATCGTAGTCGTATCAAAAGTTTCGATACCTGTGACCAATGATCCTGATTTAATCTTTCTCTATGATCATGTATTAGCATACGCGCTTCATTAAAGCACTCTACTAATATTTCAACGTGCTTCCTAACCGTATTCTTTTGAATGGGTCTATTCTGAGTTAGGGACTTGTACGATTTGTCAAAATTTGTTTTAATTATTGATAACTCCTCGTACAATTTTTTCCAATCCATGTCTTTAGTTTAGCCATACTTTTGTAGAGATAATTACGTAATATATTTTAATATTTATTTTCTTTTATTTCATTGTCTTAGATTGTAGGTGTTTACATTTGTGTATAATAATTTTGTTTGTTTTTTTTTTTTTTTTTTTTTGGTTTTTTATTTAGATTTTGTCCAGGTCATTTGCTTGACTCTGGAATTTTTTCTTTAGACATTTATTGTGTAATTTATATAATTTTAGCAAAACGCTTGCTAACATTATAATGACGATTATCATTAACAATATTGTAATTGTTTGAAGATCGATTTTTCCTGGTTCAATTTTATTAACGACATTTGCCGTGGAATCTACGACTTTCGTGTCTACTAAACCCATTTTAGATAGTTTATATGTTTTTGTTTTTCCAATTTCAATTATATTTTTCTCTGAGTCATGTTTTGCAATGTAACTTAATTTTTCTGGGAAGTAATAGTCAGAATCATTTATTTGATCTGTTTTACTTATGCTATTACTTCTCATTAAAAGGGTATTAAAATGTTTCATAAATTTTAGGAATTTATGCTATTTTGAATTTATTTTTTTTCTTTCATTATAATTTTACATAAATTTTTGGGATTTGTCGTATTTTTTCCTTTAATTTAAAAAAAAATTTTTCTAAATTTTGTCTTTTTTCTTATCTAACATTTTTTCCTACCTATTATTTGTACAGCTATACGGGCCATACTTTCAAATTGGGCAAAAGAGGTTCCGCTCAATTTTTCAAAAAAAATATTATAGTATAAAAAAAAATATGCATCGCAGTGCAATCAAAAAAATTATGCAACGCAGTGCATGGGTAAAAAAAAATTTCTCCTCAGTTGATTTCCTTTTTTTTTTCCCACGTCAGCTGGTCGTCGCCGGTTTGGCTACGCTGACGTTCCCTCGGTGGCGCAGGAGGTGGCGTATTCCCGCACTCTATTTGCTGCTGCTGCTGTCCGGGGCCTTTTGGACTCAGGCGTTACCGGTGCCGGTCCTCGCACAGGTTTGGTTGCAGTGAGGGCTGTCCAGTGGTCCAGGGCAATCCTTCGGGCACGTCTTTTTTAGTTTTGGTAGTTGCTTTGGTGGTGGAGGTTTTGTTATTATTTTTTCATTAATTTTCTTAATCGATACTGAGTGAGTGGCGGCAATTTTTGGGCTTTTATTCTTGTTTAATAATTCTTCTTTCAGAAAATCTAGTTCTGTTTGAAGTTTTTGGGCTGTAGCCCACGCGGGAGGTGGAGTGTTTACGTAGAGTAGCCACTTTAGGTGTGCTACTCTTTTTTTTATTTTTTTCGCGACTCCTCCGCGATTGCCCATTGCTTTTACTCTACTCACTCAGATTTTTGTCGATTTATTTTTCATTCTCCAGTAATATTCCAGTAATTCTCCAGTAATTTTTCAGTATTTTCAGTAATATTCCAGTAATTCTCCAGTAATTTTCCAGTAATTTTCCAGTAATTTCCCAGTAATTTTCCAATGATTTTCTGATTATAGGTATCCTCCTGGGTACATCCTTTTAATCCCTCGATGTCCTTCCATCGCTGTCACGGTCGCCATGTGATAGGATAACTCCAGGGGATTGGTTTTAGTTGGTCTTTATTTGGTAGGAGCAGCTGAGGTGCCGCTCCAACGATCAAAATGTCTCTGTTCTTTTACAATATTTCTTAAGTCTAAGTAAGGCTAAGTCTCGTAGCAGCGCTGCTCGCAGGCGGCGGCAGAGAGACGGCTATGTACTTATATATAAAGGAATATAATAATATATGTTGTTATGCGCTCTCAAGTGGAGGCGCGAGGGGTATGCATATGCTGACCGTTTGTTACGATTATGCTGACACTAGCACTTTCTGTGTGCGGGCTAAGCCATAACGATCGGTTCATATTTCGGCCACTTAGGGTTTATGACCGGGACTTTGGATAATGTAAACACTGCAACAAAGTGTTACAGTGCGCACCCTTTAAGTACTCTCGGTACAGTGGGTACTCAATATATGTGCATACTACAGACTTGAGCTTCAAAAAAATTAAATGCTTCAACAATCTTGCTTTCCGGTAGAAGAGGTAAATATAGAAATTTCATAAACAGCATATACGCATATTTATTGCACGAAAGCATTTTCTCCAAACCAATGGTTTTGCTTGCATTTTTTTTACATGATTGGGTAAAATGGAACCAGCAAGCATAGAAATGAATATTTTGATGCACATTTTTTAAAGCGTTGCCCGCCGTCTTCTCATAATCGGAAATAAATGATGCACCAACATTTTGGAAAGTTATCCTTTCGTCATGCCAAAACGGTTCATGATATTTAAATAATTAAAAGCACCGTGATTTCGGAAGAAAGGATTGTCTTTTTCTTTGTAGAGTGCGTTTGACCTTATCAAAACTTATTTCAATTTCCTCTTCTCCATTTGTTTTTCTAAATTATTATAAAACAATAAAAAAAAAATTACCTTCAAATATTTATATCCATTTGTGCATAATACATCCACACACACCGTCATGTTTTTGAATAAAGATACATGTACCATATATATGGTATACCCCAGCCAGCAATTGGAAGATCGTTTTTGCATTAATCACCTTGACGAGTGTTCTTCAAATCGTTTAAATGATTAAAAAAAAATCGTTTTATGCGCAACTAGAAAAAGACTCGAAAATGAGTTGTTATCTTCAAATTATCTTCAAATACGATTTATAAAATAGCAAAAACAAATTTTTAAAGCAATAAAAAATTGATCAGCCTAATTTATCATCTAAAAAAATGAGATTATTCGTTGCTCTGAATTAACATTCGGTGAGAAAACTTGGAGCTTAATCGCGCGCATTCCCTTGGTTTTCTGTTCTCTGCCTTATCTCGTTGATCTTTTTCAAACGGTACTTTTCACCAAAAACTTCTTGAAGTGGATGCTGCAATGTTCTGCATTTTTAAATACAGTTTTAGTAACTTTGTGAGCTCAGTGAGATTAGGTAAAGTGAAAAGAATATGTCAGCCAAAAATATTAGAAAATGGGCAAAAAATCAAGCCAAACAATTATTAAGCAAAGACATTGTGTATTCTGCATTAAAAAAAGGAACACATGGCAGATGACACAAATGAAGAACTTGTCGAAAAAAATAACAATGAAAAAAATCAAGCGCCTCAAGTGAAAAATGTTCTTCTATGAGTGATTGCCATAGGGAGCGTGAAAATGAAAGTGAAAGTGAAAACGAAAACGAAAAAATCAGTTTGTGCAAAGAAATTTTAAAATGGGCTACCCAATTTGGAGGTACCTTTGCTGCACTTAATGCATTGCTCTTAATATTACGAAAGTGAAATTTAACAGTGCCAAAAGGCGCTAGAACCATTTTGAAGACTCCTGGCTCTGTTACTCAGAGAACAGTTGGAGAAGGAACTTACATACACTAAAAATGCGGACCAACGGACTTTTTAACTGTACAAGATTGTAAGTTACCGAACTTGGTTTTGGACTTCGGTATTAACGGCCTTCCCTTGTTCAAAAGCAGCTCGAAACAAGTATGGCCAATATTGGACAGCGTTGTAGACACAATCTACGTTTTTCTTGTTGGCGTGTATGAAGGAACTTCTAAGCCAAGTTGCGCGATGGATTATTGTTGTGCAAGAGGGTTTTTTGTTTTCTAATAAAACAAAAATTTGTTCGCTTTTTCGTAATGGTTGCACCGGCAAAGTCTTATATTTTATGAATTAAGGGACTAGTGGATACTGTTCATGTGGCAGGTGTACTCTAAAAGGACAAATGGTTAATCATATCTTATTTTTCAACCAGAAACCAACGATTCATCTAAAACGAATTATTCCCTCAGAAATAGAACTCAGCCAGAACATCCCTTAAAGCAATCTCCATTAGAAATGTTAAATATTGATATTATATCACAATGTTCTTTAGATTACATTTACATTATATGTTTAGGGGTGATGCGGATATTGTTGAATTCATGGGTAAAAAAAACGGTGCAGTCTTTTCTTTAAAATCGTGGAAAATCGAATCTGTTTCAAAGGAGTTGCATTTTAATAGAAGTAACATGAAAAGGGTAGTTAAAAGAAAATCTCGAAGCTTAAAAGAACTAGACAGATGGAAGGCAACAGAGCTTAGACAATTTGTACTTTACCCTGGACCTTTTATATTAGACATCTGAGTAACAGGCGGATTTTCTGGAATTTTTTTGGCCAAATGAAAAAGCCAATCAAAAATTTGAAAATGAGCTTTTATTATAATATACCTTCTGTCAAAAAAGTACCGGGACTGGATTAATTAAAACGCCTGTGCTAAACGGATTTCGAATTTTTTTTGTTATGTTTGTAACATTTTTTTGCATTACTAAGTAAAATTTGTGCGCGATCTGTGAAGTAGTTTGTTTACAGTCGCTGGTTACGTCAGTCTATGTTCTGATTGCTTGCCGAATTTCATAGTGAACAACTATATTGAACAAAGAATTTATTTTAAATTTTGTGTTGCGAAGGCTTATGGTGATGCAGTTTTATCGAGAACACATGCTTTTGAGTGGTACAAGATATGTCGAGTTATGTTTCCGGTCGTTTAAAAAAAAACAACTCATGTGCTGAAAATCTTTTAAAATCTTTTGTGTTTTATACACCAAGGCTTTATGAGTTGTCCTTGAGTATGAGTATTGCATATTCATTAAGATGCCAAGCTTTATAGATCTCTAGAAGGTATAAGCGCATTTAAATTTGAGAAGCATTTAAATAAAATTAAACGAAAGGTTAGGAAAAAAGATAGTGTAGCAGTACAAATTTATAAAAGACATGTAGAAAGTAGCTATAATTTAAAGAAGGAAGTAGAATATGAATTATACCGCTAGTTTTGGAAAAACTAAAAAGGGAAATATGTTAAATGTAAATGTGAAAGGTGTTATTTTTTCAGTCCGAGAAACCGATAATTTTTATTAGGTAGGAAATAAAATTCTTAAGATTATTGAAATAAAGAACTGATATAATATGCCAGTTTTTTTGGAATGGCAGTTAATAACTTGACGCAATCTTTTGTTCAACTAATTGAGTCGAATAATTTTCAAATGTATTGTGCGACTGATATAACATTTGATCACAAAATTGAGTTTTCAGTAAACGATATTCTTAAAAAATTATATGTTTACGTAATTTACGCGACCGTAGTTTCTTTTTTAGAACTAGAACTACTATTCATCAGAAAATGTTCAATGTACAAAATTTAACAATTCAACATCATGTAAAATGAACATAATTAAATGCAATATCTTTTAAAAACGATATTATTTTTAGTGAAAAATGATGCCCGATTTGACAAAATTACTGATATTTACATAAAAAAAAATACAAAAAGAAACCCGAATGTTAAAGGCGGAAGTTGTGGACCTAAAGCTTTCTATTACCAAATTAGCAGACGAAGTGATTACCGTCAAATTGGAAAATAGAAAACTTCACAGCACCAGAGGACATGGATGATTTGACAGATTTCAGAAGCCTTCCTCTAACCGATATAAATGAAATTATCAACTTTGATAACGACGTACCGCAGAATAATGAGAAATTACAACAATTTGTATGTATTTTATATATGAATCAATTTTAATTTGTTATAAATAAACAAATTTTGAGAAAAATAATTAAAAGTACGAAAATATTTCTATTACTGGTGAAAAAAATTAATATTTTTCTCCTACTAGATATTTGCCACCTAAAAGACAATTGCTCAGAACATGAACATGGTTTTTCAAAAATATTTCGTACACGCCAAAGACCGTGTTTATAAAAGAAAGCGCGTGAATTAGTTAAGTTTTTATTTATATTATTTGTTATACCCTTGCAAAGGGTATTATAATTTTTTCCAAAAGTGTGCAACGCAGTAAAGGAGACGTCTCCGACCTTATAAAGTATATATACTCTTGATCAGGATTACCTCCTGCGTTGATATGAGCATGTCCGTCTGTCTGTCTGTCTGTTTCTACGCGAACTAGTCTCTCAGTTTTAAAGCTATCAACTTGAAACTTTGCACACACACTTCTTTCCTTTGCACGCAATATATATGTAAGTCGGAACGACCGGGCCGACTATATCCTATAGCTTCCATATAACTGATTGATCAGAAATGGTATAGCTTCGAAGTTTTTAGAGCTAGAGAGTTCAAATTTTTAAAATTTTTTGGCAAAATAATACGACATGCGACAATTTCATAATGGTCGGCGGACTATATCCTATAACTCCCATATAACTGAACGATCGGAAATGACCAAACTTTCGTGTTTTTGAAGATAGAAGTACTAGATAGAAGAAGATAGATAGAAACTTAGTAGAGATTCTATTTTGGGTCAGATAATCCGACCTACCAAATTTTATAACGGTCGGCAGACTATATCTTATAGCTGCCATATAACTGAACGATCGGAAATGGTTTTTTTGGTATTTTTGAAGATAGAAGCTTGGGACTTTTTTTACCTTTTATACATATTATAATAAATTAAGTTATATTATCATAAGGATCGGCCAACTATATCCGATGTTTGCGATTATATCCGGTTTTAACTGCAAGGGTATATCAACTTCGGCTCCGCCCGAAGTTAGCTTTCCTTTCTTGTTAAATTTGAATTATTGTTACTACTTCATTCTATCTTCAATATATATAATAAAAAAATAAATAAAAAAATACAAGAACAAAATATTATTGAATATTTCACGTATTTTTGATTATTATAAGACTAAAATGATTCGTTTATTGCTCGAAGTATCTAGAGAGTATCTTTTTCGATCATAAAACAAACTTATTTTAATCTTCTAGGAGTGTCGAAATTGACTCAAATTAAATCAGAAATTTCATAAAATGTTGGCTGGAACTGATTCTTGTATGGATGTGTACATGTACGATATGAGTACTTACATACCTCGCGAGAACATCATTAAATATTTTTTTGGTGTCGTCGGAATTAGTTTGACAATTTAATTTTATTTCAGAACCTTGTGGCCCCTAAATATACCTTATATTCTCAGGCTTGGAAAAAACGCAAGCTTTACCTGCACTTAAATAAACCCGTGCCATACAATCTTTTACACCGCACACATATACGATGGAATTAGATTTTTATTGTTTATTTTTTTTCAATACATTTGTTTGTCAGTTGGAGTATATAACACTTGAGAGCAGCCTGCACGGCTTCCTTCCTTAAACTCATATTTAATTCTACACACACACCAATTCCGTTATTTCTGTTACACTGACAAAATTCCTATAACACTAACTAATATCTAAGTAATACTATAATATATGTATATCTACACATTCTCTTATTGTATTAGAGATCTTACTTATCTTACTTATTTCTTTTAATTAAGAAAATAATACAGTCCGAATAATTATATATATACAATTAAATATCTACTTCAAAATAGTTTGCAAAATATATTTCTATTTGAGTACCGGTTTTAATACAGTGTGATTCTTTAAAACTGCTTAGAATGTTGGAATTTCAGAACTGACTTATCTTTGGGGCTCTAAGTCCTTTTAATAGCTACCCTTGCTGAAGCTTTTTGCAGATCAAAGCTCGAAAGAAGCTTTTCTCTCTGAGAGGCTTTGTTTTCTGAAGAGAATAGATTGAGTCAGAACCTTTTACTTGAGGTGTCAGTTGACATGGAAGGCTTTGGGTCTCAATTAATTGAGGTGACAAGAAAATGTGAAATTTCCTGTGAAGTGGTTCCCATTTAAGAATGGTTTGAGCTGTTTAGTTTTAATTCACTTAAAAGGAGTGAGAAAGATTTGAGTCGGGATTTCTGTTTACCCAAATATTGTACCCAAAATACAATCTGAAGTGACTCTTAGAAATTGTAAATATGAAATGAGGCTGTTTTCAGCCGAATTGGAATAATTAAATGTTTATGTTTTTACAAAAATTGAAATGAGGCTATTTGCAGCTGGGTTACGAATTTCAATACAAAAGGCTTCAGCTTCGGTTTACAAAATTTACTGATATACACTTAAAGAAATTTTGTTGATATGTTACTGTATATATATGTCATATATGTTATATGTATATGTATATATAAAAAATATATAATTTTTAAAAGCGTTTCCACTTACAAGCAGTGCTGCCAGAATCTCTGGAGAAAAAAATGCTAGAATTTCAAAAAGAAGTTTCCAAAAATGGCTAAAAAAGAACTTAAAAATTGCCAATAAAATGCTATATTATCAAAATTTTAATTTTTTTATGTAATTGGGAAAATCAAGCAAAATATGGCTTTTAAAAACATAAAATATATTTCTATATGAAAGGAAAGGAACATTTCAATTAACATAAACTTACTTAAATACTATATTATATTAACATTTAAAAATACTTAAAATGCTATCAAGGCCATCAGCTTCATCGGTTTCTAAATACTTTTCATTCAAATCTATATATATAAAAGAAAGTCGTGTTATATGTTACAACACTTATAAATCAAGAACGGAAGAACAGATTTGAGTGAAAATTGGTAGGGAGGTAGCTTAGAGCCAGGAGAAGGACATAGGATACTTTTTGTCCCGTTCGACAGCGCGAATTATACTCCACCGAACTATACTCCACTTATAGTAATAAATAAAAGTAAGTAGGCTGTGAGCGTAACGTATCATATTTTTATGTACGATATTATGTATTTATACATATATAGATATCTATCTATATATATAAAAGAAAGTCGTGTTATATGTTACACCACTTATAAATCAAGAACGGAAGAACAGATTTGAGTGAAAATTGGTAGGGAGGTAGCTTAGAGCCAGGAGAAGGACATAGGATACTTTTTGTCCCGTTCGACAGCGCGAATTATACTCCACCGAACTATACTTCTAACTGACATTTTGACATTTTCATTTGACATTTTCTTCTTATCTGTCTGCCTAAATAAAAAAGTATGGGCCAGGGAGGAACGCTGTCGAACGGGACAAAAAGCATCCTATGTCCTTCTCCTGGCTCTAAGCTACCTCCCTACCAATTTTCACTCAAACCTGTTCTTCCGTTCTTGATTTATAAGTGGTGTAACATAAAACACGACTTTCTTTTATATATATAGAAGATTGCTATATACAGTATACATACCATATACAGTATTCTTTTATATATATAGATTTAATAGAAATAGTTTTAAAATTGATTTCTTACAAATATCAGTAGAGAGTGCAGAGGCTCTGGTGGTGCTTCAAGTTGAGGCAATTTCACTTTCCCGGAAGCGCAACACAATCCTTTTGGTTCGTTGTTGAATTTGAGAGCCTGACTTTGAATTTGACTTCGTTTCTGACATTTTGACATTTGACATTTTCATTTGACATTTTCTTCTTAGCTGTCTGCCTAAATAAAAAAGTATGGGCCAGGGAGGAACGCTGTCGAACGGGACAAAAAGTATCCTATGTCCTTCTCCTGGCTCTAAGCTACCTCCCTACCAATTTTCACTCAAATCTGTTCTTCCGTTCTTGATTTATAAGTGGTGTAACATAAAACACGACTTTCTTTTATATATATAGATAGATTACTGGATGTACTTGAAATACTGAAAAACATTTATTAACCAAAATAAATGAAGAAAAAACAGCTAGCCCTTATAGAAAACAAAAAAGGGCAAAACAACGTTTGACGGGGTCGCTAGTAATTTTATAATCAAGTATTTTTTAAGAATCTCTTCTAAGAAGAGTGTAATCACGACAGCATTTTTCGTGTCTGCGTAGTCCGTACCTGTTAAAAATAATGCAGTTTATTTTGTGCAATTCGCATTTCTATTAAATTGATTTTATATAAAACTAACTTTATATAAAAAATTGCGTTTAATGTTTGTGACAATAGCACCCACCATTGTGTGTCCTCAACTCGATAACCTCTCATTTACCAAGAAGCAATGTCAACGTGGACACTTGTCAGCATCTTCAGGGATTACAATTGGCCGATCCCACCTATACCAGGCCAGGCCACATCGACGTGCTATTTGGAGTAGATCTAATACAATATTTGTTGCTGCCAGATTTACGGAATGGATCTTCAAATCAACCTATTTTTCAACTCACTCAATTAGGTTGGATTGTGTTTGGCCTTAGCAAATACGTTCGGCCTTAGAGAGGACGCTAACAGCAGAAGCACAATGGTGTGAAGATCGTTTCCAGCAAACCTGCACCCGATAACCCAATGGAAAATACTTGGGTTATCAGTATTTCTTATTCATGTACAGTATTTCTCATCATGTACTCTCCCACACCACGCCGTGTTAAAGGAGGACAACACAACACAGAAGGACAGAAAATTCCTTAACGACATATTGTGCATCGGCCCAGCACTACAAAATGATTTAGGAGGAGTCATCATGAAGTGAAGGCTACATCGTTACGTGTTTGCAGCAGATGTTCAATCAATGCACATGCATTGATGAATCGACATGCACCAGGATGATGCTCAATTTCAACGCATCTTATGGAGGAATGATCAAAATGAAATTGCCGAGTACTGCCTAAATACTGTCGCTTTTGGTACTCCATCAGCACCATATACAGCCATACGCGTGCTCCGTCAACTCGCTCACGACGAACAACATCGCTACCCATTAGCAACTTCAGTCTTATTAAATGAAGTATATGTCGACGACGATATGTCCAAACTTGTTTGGACTTGTTTTGGGAAAAGCGTTATAATTTCAACAATTTTCATAATTTCTTAATGAAATTGGTATTTATGCAGAAAACCGAGACAATATTGATATGTGTCAAAAATGATACCATTTCTTGGAAGTTGTACTGAAAAAATGGCGCCAAAGTCCGAAAAACATACCAAAAAATTCAAAAATGCCAGTTTCTTGCGTAAAAATGTAATCCTTTTTGTTGAAATGATTAAAGATCTATTTTTTTCAAAAGCTACAACATTTAACTGTTAAAAAACGCCAAAAATTTTAAAATCTGTTTAAACCGCAATCGGATGCAAAATGGCGAATATTTGTTCATATTTTTAGTTGTCAATATCGTCGCCATTCTGTATCCGATTGCGGAACGGAATACCATATTGGGATCAGGGGCTTCATAAAAATAAAATTTTTCGAAAAAAATATTTAAAAAAAATGTAATGATAATGAAACATAAACAAAAATTTTTATTCTGAAATAAATTTATTGTTTTTAAATTTGAAAAAGTTTTCAAACTTTTATTTTTTTCACAGAATGGGTCATACGAGTACTGTGGGATTAAATGTCAAAAATCTAACAAATGGCTCTGCTAAGTATCCGATAATTATTTTTATTAATAAATAGGGAATCAACTTAAGAAAATGTTTTCGGCACGCATACTGATGATCTAAAAATGCTTTATTTAAAAAAAAAAATTACATTATCACCACTCATTTGATATTAAAAAAAAAGGTCGATGTTTTTCGAAAAAAAAAGTGATTCACATGATGATACCTATTAAAACAAGAAAGGAAAGCTAACTTCGGGCGGAGACGAAGTTTATATACCCTTGCAGCTACAGAAAGATAAACAGAAAAGAAAGATAGAAACTGAATGGAAGATTATTCTTGTCAGTCTTATTTTTATTGATTTCATAGCTTTTATCAATGTTTAAAAATGCTAAAAATGAAAAAATAAAAGCTATGAAATCAATAAAAATAAGACTGACAAGAATAATCTTCCATTCAGTTTCTATCTTTCTGTTAACTTACATACTGTTACGGTGCGCTCGAATTTGAATTGACTTGTTTTGGGAAAAGCGTAATAACTTCAACAATTTTCATAATTTCGTAATGAAATTGGTCTTGTTTTATTCAGGATTAATGAGACAATATTAATATGTGTTAAGAATGATACCATTTCTTGGAAGTTGTACCGAAAAAATGGCGTCAAAGTTTGAAAAACGTGACAAAAATTCAAAAAAGTCAGTTTCTTTTGTAAAATTTGTATCCTTTCTGTTTAAATAAATTGAAGATGTATTTTTTTTCAAAAGCTACAATATTTAACTATTGAAAAACATAAAAAAATTGAAAATCGGCCTAAAATTGCGCGTTCAGGAATTTTTAAGAGCAAAACACTTTCGAAAAACCGTTTTTTCGAAATAAATCAAGATTTGAGGGTGTAGGAAAAATTTCAAACATGGTTTTATACTATACTCGACCTAATGAACAATTCCTACTAGGTCTCTTCAAAAGTTCCTCCATTTTTTCTTTTTTTGTCGCACTGTGTAATCCAATAACAGAGAATGAAGTAGAAAACATTCTTGAGTCGCCCTGTCAAATGAGCTTGCCGATTAAAAGCATTAAGTATGAAGAAGTTGTGACAGAAATCAAATGGTTGAACAACAAAAAAGCATCAGGCCCTAACAAAATAGACCCTCAAAACTTTATCACCAAAATTCATTCGATTTCTCACTCTCATATTTAACGCAATTCTCACACTAGAACACTTCCCAAATAAATGGAAATGCGCAGAGAAAAAATACTATTGAAGAGAATGTTGTCAATTCTGGACGAACTTTCTATCATTCCCGAATATCAATTTGGATTCTGGAGAGGTCACGGGACACAAGAGCCATGTGACAGGGTCATTAATGAAATAGTATCCGCATTGGAAAACAAAAAATACTGCACTACTGAATTTCTTGATGTACAACAAGCGTTCGATCGAGTCTGGCACAATGGTTTATTAAAAACGCCTCATCAGCACTAAATCGCGTTAACGCAGGCGTTCCACAAGGAAGCGTACTGGGGCCAATTCTGTACACCCTATACACGGCTGACATGCCAGGTACAAACACATGCACAATTGCAACATATGCTGATGATACAGCCATTTTGGACACAAGCATATCCAAAAATGAAGCATCCGAACTCCTGCAGCGTGAGCTAAGCCTAATTGAAGACTGGTTTCTTCGATGGAAAATAAGAATCAACTCCCTAAAATTAGTCCAAAACACTTTTTCATTAAGACCAGGCATCTGCCCAAATGTTGCACTTAGCGGACAAAAATTCAGTTGATGTCTCTCTTCAGTCTCGACTGTCGCGACATTATACCGCACATGTCACGGAAACCACCATATTTCCAAAACTCAACCCAAAAACAAGAAAGGTAAGCTAACTTCGGGCGGAACCGAAGATGATATACCCTTGCAGTTAAAACCGGATATAAATCGCAAACATCGGATATAGTTGCCGATCCTTATGAAAATATCATATTAAAACTAATTAATTACAACAAAATATCTTAAAAACAAGTCCCAAGCTTCTATTTTCAAAAATACCAACGTTGGTATTTCTACGATTTAAATTGGAACTAAACTGGAATATTCCTACTCAGCCCCCTCACTACGACAAGGTCTCAATCCACGAGAGGGAAATGAATGAATGAATTAATGAACAAATTTTAACAGCTATATTTAAGGAAAATTCCATCATGATGACTATACGTATGTAAGAGTTATATATGAACTATATGTTCATCGTTTTGTATGTAAGAGCATTCCTTAGCTCAGGTTCACAAAATATCCAATCACTTTGCGTTAAATATTTTTTAGTTTCACTATTATTGATCGAAATAAGATTACCTTAATTTAAAGCTTCTTCAAGTCGATCATCTACCATAACTTCATTTCGAACTTCAGGGTTCCCATGGACAACAATGGATGTATATTATGTGAAAAAAATTGATTTGTATGTAGTTCTTGAGCTTAAAGACTTATTTGTCTCATAATTTCGTTTTTGCCAAAACAATTCAATTGATTGCTATCAATTCTTCTTATTATGTCGAAACCTTGTGAAGAAAAGTGTTCGCTGGGAAGAGTCCAAGTTTCGACAAAACAAAGAAAATTTGCGCATCCAATAATATGGTCGTTAAAAATCTTCGCCATGGCTTCGAAGAAACAGGGAGATTTCTACGTTTCTGTTAACCACAAACTCATACTGCGTAGTCAAAAACTTTTCCTCCCTTAACTTTTGAACTTCGTTTTGGAAATTTGGAGCTCCAAGTCTTGTTGGAGCAATAAAGTCGCAAAGAAGAAAGTCCTGATGCACTAGTGACCCTGATGCATCCAAAATATAGCGAAGCTCACTTGATGCCTCTTTTAAGATGCACGGTGACTTTGCTATATATTGCTCCATGGCTTTTGTGGAAGCTAATAACCTCAGCAGGAACAATGGGGAATTGTTTTCGGTCAACAGAAGCATGTTCGGATCTTCAACATTGAAAAACTCGAGAGGCTTTTAATATTGGAGTCCATTCGGGATCGGGACTGTTCCGAACTTTTCTTCTGGATGTAGCGCCAACCGTGGCTTCAAAAATGTATTCCAAAGTTGTGTCACAAAATTTGACCCATTCACTAAGCAATGGTCAATTTTCATTAGCTGACCAGTTGCTCCATTTACATGTTCGTCACTTGTGACTATATTGAGGGTTACCATATATTAAGAAAATGTGGCAAACCCTGTGTTTCAGAGGTTTTCATATTTTAAGCATATCTTAACGTGTTTTTTCTGTTTCGTCGAGATATTTTCGCAGTTTTCACTGTATCAACAGCAGTGGATTCCAACTCTTCCGTCCCAATTTGCGCTAGTTTTATGGAATTGTAATTTTTAACTTCTTCGTTAGAAGAAAATAAATGAATGGCATCATCAGGAACTTTGCTATGTGAAACAACTCTTTGTTTAAAGAGCTATATATCTGCAATTGTCCTCAATGCCTCCGATATATGAATCAGGGCTTGAGCAAATGCATTATTTCTGTAATCTCTAAATACTTAAAGTTGCTCCATAGGTTACGTCCTGCAAAAACGCTATAAAGATAAATTGCTTTTTGGAGATCTAAAAAAAAATTGTTTTACATCTTTAAAAACTAAAATTGATTTTCCACCAAAACGTTAATCAGAAAACAACTTATTTGTCGTTGAAAAGAAGTTCAGCTTCTTCATTTTAATGTTAAAGCGGACCTTTAGCTTTGCTCAGCAACTTCATCTTTGTTATCTACCTCCCCATCATTTTCATCATCAAAGTCTTTCATTGCGATACGACTCTCTTTGATTTTTTATTGAAGGTAGTAATATAAATACAATAGGCTTAAGCGTCTAGGATAAATTGAATATCCATATTAGCTCTGTGTAAGCCTAGAATATCTCTATTATAAGCATTGAGCAGTCGGTCGGGGAATTGTCTGCGAAGAAAAATTTGTGGCTTTTTCAAGCTGGAACGAAAGGCTAATTTGTAGGATTCAAAATTAGTTTCAAGGTGGGATAGAAAATAATTAAAATTATTATATAAAGATGCGTCTTCATTTTTATGTACTTCAACTATTACTACTTTTTCATCCATTGGATCCAAAAAAAGCGTTTTGGACATAGGAGGATACGGCAAATCGTCCGAAATCCTGTCCGCGTATTGTAGCTCAGTATCGTATCAATAAACCTCGAGCTTAGGACCACCAGCAAGCCAGTACATGCCATGAAATTGCGGATATTTTCTGCGCTGGAATTTGGTTCTCCAATAAAAATGGGAAACATTCAATTCCCCAAAAATATCGCTTTTGAACAATTTCATTATTTGCAGCAATCTTTAATAAAAGTACCGGGAGCACGTCACTGGATCGGATCGAATTAACCGAGAATTTCCGGAGCTGGAATGAGCTGGCGCTTCTTTCTCGTTTATAGCCCTATTGTCCGATAGAAGGGAAACGATAACTAAAAGTTCATTCCACTTAGTTTCAGCAAAGATTATAAAGTACATAGATGGGGCATCTCATACAATGAAAAATTTTCTATGGCGGGTTCCAGCAGTGGAACCCGCTGGAACGAGCGGGTTCGATTTCATTTCATTAGCGGGGGGTTGTTTCCAATTTGATAAAGTTTTAGTTTTATGAATATTTTTATATTTACTTTTATTTTTTTATTAATTTTTTTTTTTTACTTTTTTTTTTTACATTAATATTATTTTTAGTGAAAAAATAAATGACGGACGTGTCGGATGAAAAAATGCGGGAAGGACTCCCTTGAAATTTTATTAGCTTTTTATTAGCGGGACATAATGAAGAATAAAACAATTTTAAAATTAAAGAAAAATATTAAAATTAAAGAAAATTAAAAAAAAAATAATTATAAAAGAAAGAAAAAGTTCAAAGGATTCAGAATAATTCAGAATAATTATACATAGAGTAACTATGCACTCACTCTATGCATTACGCTACCACCCTGTCTCGATCTGCAGCGATTTAAAATACTATTTGTTCTACTAACTACCTCATCGCCGCATTGAAAACAGAAACGAGAAATTGAAATTGAAATTTGGAAGCCAAAACATTTTTACTCCGCGTGGGAGCAGTCACACATACATACATAGGTTCACATTTTTGTTGACGGATACATGTAAAGAGTTCTAAAAATAGAATCGTATGCATGTGCGTTCCCCCCTCACCAACAAGCTCGACGCAAAAAGTTGACCGTTTTGGGCCCTGATGTCCCATCTGTTCAAGCATTGAACACTATTTTGTATAGAAATTCTTAAGTTAGAGTTTCAAGGGATCGGACCCATGAAATATGAGTCAAACACATGGTTCAAAGCCGATCCCCTGCAGCCTAACACAAACACATACATAAGTGGTGCGCTTATCGCACTTGAGAAAGGGTCGCATAGCAGGTCAATGTGCAGTGCATTGACAATTAGTTTTACATAGTTTTAAGATTTTCATGTATGGTACTTATAAGAGAATTTTGACGAATAAAATCAGTTTCCATAAGGAGCTCATTGGAGTAAGACCTATTTATTTTGGGGCTCCTTTTAACATTTGGTCCTTCGGGGCACCCTGACGTTTTCCCCCCTGTGGTAAGAGACTCAGGGTTAAAAAACTGGCACCTATAAGGGGCTGAAGAAAAATAAAAATTCTCAGCCCATGGTAGCTAAAAAATAAGGCTGCGATCTGGGTAAAAAAGAGCCCAGTTTAAAAACCGTAGTACTCTGTTGTTTCCCCCCAAGAGGTAAGGGACACAGAGAATAAAATTATATAAATGCCAATGAGCATAAAATAAAAAAAAAATATAATAAAAGTGAGTCAACAAAAAAAAAAAGGCTCAAGGAGTATTCTCAACCCTATTTTGGGGCTCCTATTGAAATTGGCACCTAAATAGTGACTAGATGTGCATTGACACAGTCAGTCAAAGGTAGCTAAGATGGCTGCGAACTGGGCATAAAAGAGCTCAGTGTAAAATCTTAGTCCTCTGTCGTTTCCCCCCAAGTGGTAAGGGACACAGAGATTGAGAATTGCCATCGAGCAACAAGTGCGTTTTTTGTTTAGCGCAGGGCTATCCGAGGCCTGAGTCGGAATATTTATTGAAAATCTTTGGGCTGGAATTCAGCCATCGGATCTCCAATGCGATACGGCGCAAGGAGTAAAAACAAAACTTGTGTAAAAAAAAAAAAAAAAAAGAAGTATGTTTTTCCGTAACAACACCGGAAATTCATAAATATTGAAAATAATATAC
Organism: Drosophila bipectinata; assembly: GCF_030179905.1. Classification (NCBI taxonomy): domain Eukaryota; kingdom Metazoa; phylum Arthropoda; class Insecta; order Diptera; family Drosophilidae; genus Drosophila; species Drosophila bipectinata. The sequence continues at coordinate 10,949,700 of NC_091740.1, read as the reverse complement.
GGCGTGTTCGAGGCCAAATATCGAGCAAAAATAAAAAGTCGGGTTCCTGGGAACAACGACAGCCAAAGTCTTTGGCATTTTATTCGGCGGGTCCAACGTCTGCGGCAGGACCACCGGCGAGTAGAAGAACAACATCAGCGGCAGAAAAAACAACGAGCTACACCATCAGCAGCATCAAGGGCGGATCCTTTTACATCATCTGCAGGAGGAACACACATCAAAAAAGAAAATTTAACAACAGTATGGTATGGTAAAACTTAAAAAAAAAATATTTACAATTTAAAAAATAATGATTTAAAAAAATCGGTAAAAAAGATATAAATTATCAATTAAATTTCAAAAAAAAAATTTTTTAAATTACAAAAAAAAAACATTAGCCCTCAGTTAAACAAAAATTTTAAAATTACAGTCCACTAAAAAATCGAACAAAAAATACATTTTTCTGAGTAAATCTAAAATGAAAAAAATATATATACTAAGGCACTTTTGTGGCCCCTTGCAGGATGTTCAAACATTAGGTTGAACATAACATATAAAAGCTTAAATAATTTTAAAATATTTATAATTCAAATTAAATAATTCTTGCACCAATTATTAAAAGAAAAAAATGTATTAACAAAATACAAATACGAAAACAAACATTTATACAGTCCACTAAAAATTATAATCGAAGAAAAGTTTAAAGTAACATCAAATTTATCCAAAAAATATTAATCCAAAACACATGAAATTTACGCCTCTTTTTGTGGCCCTTTCCAGAATGTTCAAGCATTGAACACTATTTTGTATAGAAATTCTTAAGTTAGAGTTTCAAGGGATCGGACCCATGAAATATGAGTCAAACACACGTGGTTCAAAACCGATCCCCTGCAGCCTAACACAAACACATACATAAGTGGTGCGCTTATCGCACTTGAGAAAGGGTCGCATAGCAGGTCAATGTGCAGTGCATTGACAATTAGTTTTACATAGTCTTAAGATTTTCATGTATCGTACTTATAAGAGAATTTTGACGAATAAAATCAGTTTCCATAAGGAGCTCATTGGAGTAAGACCTATTTATTTTGGGGCTCCTTTTAACATTTGGTCCTTCGGGGCACCCTGACGTTTTCCCCCCTGTGGTAAGAGACTCAGGGTTAAAAAACTGGCACCTATAAGGGGCTGAAGAAAAATAAAAATTCTCAGCCCATGGTAGCTAAAAAATAAGGCTGCGATCTGGGTAAAAAAGAGCCCAGTTTAAAAACCGTAGTACTCTGTTGTTTCCCCCCAAGAGGTAAGGGACACAGAGAATAAAATTATATAAATGCCAATGAGCATAAAATAAAAAAAAAATATAATAAAAGTGAGTCAACAAAAAAAAAAAGGCTCAAGGAGTATTCTCAACCGTATTTTGGGGCTCCTATTGAAATTGGCACCTAAATAGTGACTAGATGTGCATTGACACGGTCAGTCAAAGGTAGCTAAGATAGCTGCGAACTGGGCATAAAAGAGCTCAGTGTAAAATCGTAGTCCTCTGTCGTTTCCCCCCAAGTGGTAAGGGACACAGAGATTGAGAATTGCCATCGAGCAATAAGTGCGTTTTTTGTTTAGCGCAGGACTGTCCGAGGCCTTATATCGGAATATTTGTGAAAAATCTTTGGGCTGGAATTCAGCCATCGGATCTCCAAAGCGATACGGCGCAAGGAGTTAAAATCACAACTTGTGTAAAAAAATATATATGTTTTTCCGGAACAACACCGGAAATTCATAAATATTGAAAATAATATACGGCGTGTTCGAGGCCAAATATCGAGCAAAAATAAAAAGTCGGGTTCCTGGGAACAACGACAGCCAAAGTCTTTGGCATTTTATTCGGCGGGTCCAACGTCTGCGGCAGGACCACCGGCGAGTAGAAGAACAACATCAGCGGCAGAAAAAACAACGAGCTACACCATCAGCAGCATCAAGGGCGGATCCTTTTACATCATCTGCAGGAGGAACACGCATCAAAAAAGAAAATTTAACAACAGTATGGTATGGTAAAACTTAAAAAAAAAATTATTTACAATTTAAAAAATAATGATAAAAAAAAATCGGTAGAAAAGATATAAATTATCAATTAAATTTCAAAAAAAAAATTTTTTTAATTACAAAAAAAAAACATTAGCCCTCAGTTAAACAAAAATTTTAAAATTACAGTCCACTAAAAAATCGAACAAAAAATACATTTTTCTGAGTAAATCTAAAATGAAAAAAGTATATATACTAAGGCACTTTTGTGGCCCCTTGCAGGATGTTCAAACATTAGGTTGAACATAACATATAAAAGCTTAAATAATTTTAAAATATTTATAATTCAAATTAAATAATTCTTGCACCAATTATTAAAAGAAAAAAATGTATTAACAAAATACAAATACGAAAAAAAACATTTATACAGTCCACTAAAAATTATAATCGAAGAAAAGTTTAAAGTAACATCAAATTTATCCAAAAAATATTAATCCAAAACACATGAAATTTACGCCTCTTTTTGTGGCCCTTTCCAGAATGTCCAAGCATTGAACACTATTTTGTATAGATATTCTTAAGTTAGAGTTTCAAGGGATCGGACCCATGAAATATGAGTCAAACACATGGTTCAAAACCGATCCCCTGCAGCCTAACACAAACACATACATAAGTGGTGCGCTTATCGCACTTGAGAAAGGGTCGCATAGCAGGTCAACGTGCAGTGCATTGTCAAGTAGTTTTACATAGTTTTAAGATTTTCATGTATCGTACTTATAAGAGAATTTTGACGAATAAAATCAGTTTCCATAAGGAGCTCATTGGAGTAAGACCTATTTATTTAGGGCTCCTCTTAACACCATCTATGTACTTTATAATCTTTGGTTTCAGCAACGGAAAGAGTCATGAAAAATGTTGACAGCCCAAATTATCGAATCATAGCAAAAACTTTTTTTTTCAGCCTCCCAATGAGCTGGTGCAGACCGTAACCCTTTAAGGATGTGGTAGCCATCATTATGTTGCACAAGTCTGTCGACAAATGACTCATCCCGCAGATTACCAGAGGTAGCTGCTCCTGTTTTTTTGCGTAAAACAATTGAAATCGAATTTTGTATACGCTGCATTTCGAAAATGAATACATGTATAAAACTTTAGGAACTAAAGCGCAACGACGGTCGTAAAATCGGATTTGGGTCTGGCTTTTTTCGCATAGGCGGTATTTCCTTTTAATATTTCTCCGCCAGAAATAGTTGGCAAGGAATGTTCCTCTGCATTTTCTTCAAGCGCTAAGCTTGTTGGCTGACTGCCTTCACCCGGTGCTAATGCATTGCGCTGAATTGCAGTATAATTTTTTTTCAATAATGTTTCATGGCATCCGGGATTTATATTTGCTTCGAGCTCCGCATCATTTTGGGATAGGTGTTGCTGCTGAGGAAGTTGTTGCTGAAGAAAAGCTGCGGATCCTTTCAACATCCGCCATAATTTCATTTCGAAATTGTGTTATAGGAATAGTAGGGTTCCTAAAAACAATAATAAAGGATGTATCGAGATATTTGACGGCAATTGAATAGTTTGTAGCTCTTGAGCTTAAAGACTAATTTGTCTCAAACAATAAAACTTAATTTTCGGCAATACTTTGCTTGGCATAAATTATAATTCCATTTTTGCCAATACCATTCAATCAGTTGCTATCAATTTATTTGCTCCTTGGCTTTTGCGGATGCTAATACCCTCAGCAGGAATAATTGGGAATTGTTTTCGGTCAACAGAAGCATGTTCGGATCTTCTACATTGAAAAACTCGAGAGGCCTGTTCCGAACCGGGACTGTTCCGAACTTTAGATCTGGCGATAGCGCCAACCGTGGGTTCAAAATAAATCTAAAGTCGCGTTACTAAATTTGACCCATTCACTAAGCAATGGTCAATCAGCTGACCAGTTGCTCCATTGCTGACCAGTATCTATATTGACGGTTACCATATATTTAGCAGTTGTTTTGAGATGAAGAACATATGGCAAACCCTATGTTTCAGAGGTTTTCATATTTCGAGCACATCTTAAAGTGTTTTCTCTGTTTCGTCCAGATATGTTCGCAGTTTTCACTGTATCAACAGCAGTGGATTCCAACTCTTCCGTCCCAATTTGCGCTAGTTTTATGGAATTGTAATTTTTAACTTCTTCGTTAGAAGAAAATAAATAAATAGCATCATCAGGAACTTTGCTATGTGAAACAACTCTTTGTTTAAAGAGCTCTATATCTGCAATTGTCCTCAAAGCCTCGGATAAATGATTTAGGGCTTGAGAAAATGCATGGTCGCCTATTTGGCGCATTATTTCTGTGAGCTCAAAATAATTAAAGTTGCTTTATAAGCCATAAGCACATAATAAAACCTTTGCCGAATCCGTAGCACCAGGAAGCTTGCTCCGAAGCTATTTGCTCGCCAAGTCACAAGTCTGCTTTTTCCTACACCGAATAATTCAGAATAATTATACATTGAGTAACTATGCACTCACTCTATGCATTACGCTACCACCCTGTCTCGATCTGCAGCGATTTAAAATACTATTTGTTCTACTAACTACCTCATCGCCGCATTGAAAACAGAAACGAGAAATTGAAATTGAAATTTGGAAGCCAAAACATTTTTACTCCGCGTGGGAGCAGTCACACATACATACATAGGTTCACATTTTTGTTGACGGATACATGTAAAGAGTTCTAAAAATAGAATCGTATGCATGTGCGTTCCCCCCTCACCAACAAGCTCGACGCAAAAAGTTGACCGTTTTGGGCCCTGATGTCCCATCTACGTTCTTTATAATCTTTGGTTTCAGCAACGGAAAGAGTCATGAAAAATGTTGACAGCCCAAATTATCGAATCATAGCAAAAACTTTTTTTTTCAGCCTCCCAATGAGCTGGTGCAGACCGTAACCCTTTAAGGATGTGGTAGCCATCATTACGTTGCACAAGTCTGAACAACACCGGAAATTCATAAATATTGAAAATAATATACGGCGTGTTCGAGGCCAAATATCGAGCAAAAATAAAAAGTCGGGTTCCTGGGAACAACGACAGCCAAAGTCTTTGGCATTTTATTCGGCGGGTCCAACGTCTGCGGCAGGACCACCGGCGAGTAGAAGAACAACATCAGCGGCAGAAAAAACAACGAGCTACACCATCAGCAGCATCAAGGGCGGATCCTTTTACATCATCTGCAGGAGGAACACGCATCAAAAAAGAAAATTTAACAACAGTATGGTATGGTAAAACTTAAAAAAAAAATTATTTACAATTTAAAAAATAATGATAAAAAAAATCGGTAGAAAAGATATAAATTATCAATTAAATTTCAAAAAAAAAATTTTTTTAATTACAAAAAAAAAACATTAGCCCTCAGTTAAACAAAAATTTTAAAATTACAGTCCACTAAAAAATCGAACAAAAAATACATTTTTCTGAGTAAATCTAAAATGAAAAAAGTATATATACTAAGGCACTTTTGTGGCCCCTTGCAGGATGTTCAAACATTAGGTTGAACATAACATATAAAAGCTTAAATAATTTTAAAATATTTATAATTCAAATTAAATAATTCTTGCACCAATTATTAAAAGAAAAAAATGTATTAACAAAATACAAATACGAAAAAAAACATTTATACAGTCCACTAAAAATTATAATCGAAGAAAAGTTTAAAGTAACATCAAATTTATCCAAAAAATATTAATCCAAAACACATGAAATTTACGCCTCTTTTTGTGGCCCTTTCCAGAATGTCCAAGCATTGAACACTATTTTGTATAGATATTCTTAAGTTAGAGTTTCAAGGGATCGGACCCATGAAATATGAGTCAAACACATGGTTCAAAACCGATCCCCTGCAGCCTAACACAAACACATACATAAGTGGTGCGCTTATCGCACTTGAGAAAGGGTCGCATAGCAGGTCAACGTGCAGTGCATTGACAAGTAGTTTTACATAGTTTTAAGATTTTCATGTATCGTACTTATAAGAGAATTTTGACGAATAAAATCAGTTTCCATAAGGAGCTCATTGGAGTAAGACCTATTTATTTAGGGCTCCTCTTAACACCATCTATGTACTTTATAATCTTTGGTTTCAGCAACGGAAAGAGTCATGAAAAATGTTGACAGCCCAAATTATCGAATCATAGCAAAAACTTTTTTTTTCAGCCTCCCAATGAGCTGGTGCAGACCGTAACCCTTTAAGGATGTGGTAGCCATCATTATGTTGCACAAGTCTGTCGACAAATGACTCATCCCGCAGATTACCAGAGGTAGCTGCTCCTGTTTTTTTGCGTAAAACAATTGAAATCGAATTTTGTATACGCTGCATTTCGAAAATGAATACATGTATAAAACTTTAGGAACTAAAGCGCAACGACGGTCGTAAAATCGGATTTGGGTCTGGCTTTTTTCGCATAGGCGGTATTTCCTTTTAATATTTCTCCGCAAGAAATAGTTGGCAAGGAATGTTCCTCTGCATTTTCTTCAAGCGCTAAGCTTGTTGGCTGACGGCCTTCACCCGGTGCTAATGCATTGCGCTGAATTGCAGTATAATTTTTTTTCAATAATGTTTCATGGCATCCGGGATTTATATTTGCTTCGAGCTCCGCATCATTTTGGGATAGGTGTTGCTGCTGAGGAAGTTGTTGCTGAAGAAAAGCTGCGGATCCTTTCAACATCCGCCATAATTTCATTTCGAAATTGTGTTATAGGAATAGTAGGGTTCCTAAAAACAATAATAAAGGATGTATCGAGATATTTGACGGCAATTGATTAGTTTGTAGCTCTTGAGCTTAAAGACTAATTTGTCTCAAACAATAAAACTTAATTTTCGGCAATACTTTGCTTGGCATAAATTATAATTCCATTTTTGCCAATACCATTCAATCTGTTGCTATCAATTTATTTGCTCCTTGGCTTTTGCGGATGCTAATACCCTCAGCAGGAATAATTGGGAATTGTTTTCGGTCAACAGAAGCATGTTCGGATCTTCTACATTAAAAAACTCGAGAGGCCTGTTCCGAACCGGGACTGTTCCGAACTTTAGATCTGGCGATAGCGCCAACCGTGGGTTCAAAATAAATCTAAAGTCGCGTTACTAAATTTGACCCATTCACTAAGCAATGGTCAATTAGCTGACCAGTTGCTCCATTGCTGACCAGTATCTATATTGACGGTTACCATATATTTAGCAGTTGTTTTGAGATGAAGAACATATGGCAAACCCTATGTTTCAGAGGTTTTCATATTTCGAGCACATCTTAAAGTGTTTTTTCTGTTTCGTCCAGATATGTTCGCAGTTTTCACTGTATCAACAGCAGTGGATTCCAACTCTTCCGTCCCAATTTGCGCTAGTTTTATGGAATTGTAATTTTTAACTTCTTCGTTAGAAGAAAATAAATAAATAGCATCATCAGGAACTTTGCTATGTGAAACAACTCTTTGTTTAAAGAGCTCTATATCTGCAATTGTCCTCAAAGCCTCGGATAAATGATTTAGGGCTTGAGAAAATGCATGGTCGCCTATTTGGCGCATTATTTCTGTGAGCTCAAAATAATTAAAGTTGCTTTATAAGCCATAAGCACATAATAAAACCTTTGCCGAATCCGTAGCACCAGGAAGCTTGCTCCGAAGCTATTTGCTCGCCAAGTCACAAGTCTGCTTTTTCCTACACCGAATAATTCAGAATAATTATACATTGAGTAACTATGCACTCACTCTATGCATTACGCTACCACCCTGTCTCGATCTGCAGCGATTTAAAATACTATTTGTTCTACTAACTACCTCATCGCCGCATTGAAAACAGAAACGAGAAATTGAAATTGAAATTTGGAAGCCAAAACATTTTTACTCCGCGTGGGAGCAGTCACACATACATACATAGGTTCACATTTTTGTTGACGGATACATGTAAAGAGTTCTAAAAATAGAATCGTATGCATGTGCGTTCCTCCCTCACCAACAAGCTCGACGCAAAAAGTTGACCGTTTTGGGCCCTGATGTCCCATCTACGTTCTTTATAATCTTTGGTTTCAGCAACGGAAAGAGTCATGAAAAATGTTGACAGCCCAAATTATCGAATCATAGCAAAAACTTTTTTTTTCAGCCTCCCAATGAGCTGGTGCAGACCTTAACCCTTTAAGGATGTGGTAGCCATCATTACGTTGCACAAGTCTGTCGACAAATGATTCATCCCGCAGATTACCAGAGGTAGCTGCTCCTGTTTTTTTGCGTAAAACAATTGAAATCGAATTTTGTTTACGCTGCATTTCGAAAATGAATACATGTATAAAACTTTAGGAACTAAAGCGCAACGACGGTCGTAAAATCGGATTTGGGTCTGGCTTTTTTCGCATAGGCGGTATTTCCTTTTAATATTTCTCCGCAAGAAATAGTTGGCAAGGAATGTTCCTCTGCATTTTCTTCAAGCGCTAAGCTTGTTGGCTGTCGGCCTTCACCCGGTGCTAATGCATTGCGCTGAATTGCAGTATAATTTTTTTTCAATAATGTTTCATGGCATCCGGGATTTATATTTGCTTCGAGCTCCGCATCATTTTGGGATAGGTGTTGCTGCTGAGGAAGTTGTTGCTGAAGAAAAGCTGCGGATCCTTTCAACATCCGCCATAATTTCATTTCGAAATTGTGTTATAGGAATAGTAGGGTTCCTAAAAACAATAATAAAGGATGTATCGAGATATTTGACGGCAATTGATTAGTTTGTAGCTCTTGAGCTTAAAGACTAATTTGTCTCAAACAATAAAACTTAATTTTCGGCAATACTTTGCTTGGCATAAATTATAATTCCATTTTTGCCAATACCATTCAATCTGTTGCTATCAATTTATTTGCTCCTTGGCTTTTGCGGATGCTAATACCCTCAACAGGAATAATTGAGAATTGTTTTCGGTCAACAGAAGCATGTTCGGATCTTCTACATTAAAAAACTCGAGAGGCCTGTTCCGAACCGGGACTGTTCCGAACTTTAGATCTGGCGATAGCGCCAACCGTGGGTTCAAAATAAATCTAAAGTCGCGTCACTAAATTTGACCCATTCACTAAGCAATGGTCAATTAGCTGACCAGTTGCTCCATTGCTGACCAGTATCTATATTGACGGTTACCATATATTTAGCAGTTGTTTTGAGATGAAGAACATATGGCAAACCCTGTGTTTCAGAGGTTTTCATATTTCGAGCATATCTTAACGTGTTTTCTCTGTTTCGTCCAGATATGTTCGCAGTTTTCACTGTATCAACAGCAGTGGATTCCAACTCTTCCGTTTTAACTTCTATTTTTAACTTTTTTAACTTCTTCGTTAGAAAAAAATAAATAAATAGCATCATCAGGAACTTTGCTATGTGAAACAACTCTTTGTTTAAAGAGCTCTATATCTGCAATTGTCCTCAAAGCCTCGGATAAATGATTTAGGGCTTGAGAAAATGCATGGTCGCCTATTTGGCGCATTATTTCTGTGAGCTCAAAATAATTAAAGTTGCTTTATAAGTCATAAGCACATAATAAAACCTTTGCCGAATCCGTAGCACCAGGAAGCTTGCTCCGAAGCTATTTGTTCGCCAAGTCACAAGTCTGCTTTTTCCTACACCGGCCCCTTCAACAACATTTTCGTAAAAAATATTTTTACAAACAACATTCCGTTGCTCACGTCATTAGCTTCGTTGGTCCCAGCATAGGCAAAGGGCAATTACAATAACAATTTTTCGTGTTTTCCCTATTTAACTCAATCGTGCTAATCCGAAAGCAGTTTTTTGTTGGAGTGCCGAAAACTTTTCACTGCAAGATATTCCTTTTTTTTGGTTTTTTTGGTGGTTTTTTTTCTGCCAAAATACCCGACCTGAAGCGATGAATTTGTTCTTAGCAGAAAATTTTTTTTTAAGTAAGAAGCTCTGCTTTATTTATCACAGTATAATAATAAATTTTTGTATAATATGTAGTGCCTATTTAAAATTGCTGTAATAAAATGTATTTTTTATTATATTGATATTTTTAAACCCCTTCTGAATGTTACTTTAATTTTATTTTTAGTCCACCCACATGGATGGGGAAAAATCTCGCACCAATTTATTGATGATTTTTTGCATTGGTATGGGAACTTGCTCTCCAGTATGCAGAGCTTGGGCACCACTGCTCTAAACTCTTCGTCTGAAAATTGGGAGGTAGGTTCTTCCGCAACAGGAGCATTATCCCCCCTATCCTCTTGCAAATCTTCCAGAACTCTTTCTAACTCCATATCATCAAACACATCATAGTTCTTTTTTGGTCTTAATGGCTTCATTATTTGCTCGGAATGTGTTTTCGTGTCGTTGGAAAGAAGTTCAGCTTCTTCATTTCGCCAAGGGTAGAAGAGCATTAAAAGCTCTCGAAAATAATAGAAATCAGGGGATGCCTACGTTTCTTAACACAACCAGACCCATCCATCAGTGGATAGCTTTGCTCAGCAAGTTAATCTTCGTTATCTACCTCCACATCATTTGTTTCATCATAGTTTTCCCTATGATTAGCGGCAGATTGTGCACTTTGGTTGACACATCTGTACCAAGCCGCAAAATCTGCTAAACAACTACCTTCCAACTGCGCATGCCTTTGCTCACATCGGTCAAGAATATAAATTATTATATAAGGCTGCGTCTTCATTTTTATGTTCTTCAACAATTACTTCTTTTTCATCTATTGGATGCAAAATAAGCGTTTTGGGCATAGGAGGATACGGCAATTCGGCAGGAATCCTGTCCGCGTATTAGGCAGGAAGCACTATGCTTGTGGCGTTAACTTATTGTAGCTCAGTATCGTCTCAATTTGTAGTAATAAATCTCTCGATAAAGTTTATTACTTGCTCGGTATTTTCGGCGTATTCGAGCTTAGGACCACCAGCAAGCCAGTACATGCCATGAAAGTGCGGAGATTTACTGCGCTGGAATTTGATTCTCCAATAAAAATGGGAAACATTCAATTCCCCAAAAATATCGCGTTCGAACAATTTCATTATTTGCAGCAATCTATAATAAAAGTACCGGGAGCACGTCACAGGATCGGATCGGATTAACCGAGAATTTTCGGAGCTGGAAAGAGCTGGCACTTCTTTCTCGCTTATAACCCTATCGTCCAATAGAAGGGAAACGATAACTAAAAGTTTATTCCACTTAGTTTTAGCAACGGAAAGAGTATTGAAAAACGTTGGCAACCCAAATTGTCGAATCACAGCAATAACTTTGTTTTTTTTCAGCCTCCCAATGAGCTGGTGCATACGGTAACTCTTTAGGTATGTGGTAGCCATCACTTGTTGCACAAGTCTGTCAACAAATGAGTCACCCCGAAGATTACCAGCGGTTACCCCACCTGACTTTTTAGGTAAAGCAATTGAAATCGAATTTTGTATTTCGTAAAATTAATACATGTATACAAGTTTAGGAACTACGGCGCAACGACGGTCGTAAAATCGGATTTGAGATCTGGTTTTTTTTCGCATAAGTGGTATTTCATTTAAATATTTCTCCGCAAGAAAAAGTTTGAAAGGAAAGTTCCTCTGCGTCTTCGTCAAGCGCTAAGCTTGTTGGCCGACGGCCCAAGCCCGGTGCCAATGCAATGCGCTGAATTGCAGTAGCATTATTTTCCAATAATGTTTCATGGCCTCCGGGATTTAAGTTTTTTTCGAGCTCTGCTCCATTTTGGGACAGATATTGCTGCTGAAGAAGTTGCTCTGCTGCTTTGCGATCAGATTAATCCGCATTAATTCATTGTGTGAGCGTACTCTAGTCTCCTTTTTAAATAGACTTAGATGACATGGGTAAAGTGGAAAGAGCGCGGAAGCGCAGTTACAATGCACCATTTTGGGACAGATATTGCTGCTGAAGACGTTGCTCTACTGCTTCGCGATCAGATTAATCCGCATTAATTCATTGTGAGAGCGTACTCTTTCGGATCCAGCCTCACTCCCGCCTTTTCCGGATTAAAGTCGGGCCGGATCTCCCTTGCCCACTTAATGATCTCGGCCTGGTCCGGGTTGGCTTCGGCCGATGGCTCCGCCCTCATCAAAATGAAGGCTGCTCTTCTCCTGTCTTTGTAAGAGCCTTAACGCTGCGTCGAGTGAGACGCTCCCGGACCAGGCTTAGCCTTAGGGGCCCCGCCGGTTGGTTTAGAGGTTGACCCCGGGGTCTTCCTCTCCACGCCGTTCGGTGGTCCCATAGTGGTCCCCGCCTTGAAAGAGGAAGCCTTGGCAACCTCCTCCGCACCGGCGCGTCCCGCCTCCAGATGTTGCCCTTCTGTGGGGGGCTTCTCCATCTCAGCAACTCCTTGGCTTTTGAGGGCCTTGGAGTTTGACGGGTCATTGACCCCAGTTCCGGACTTTTTTAGGGAGTTCCGTTCTCCACTTAGGTTTTTTGTTTGATCGGTAGAATTCATATTTTGGTCCCACGGGTAGGCGGGAAGGGGTTCGTCCATCATGATATAGCCCGCTTGTCACAATAAGCCTGGTTAAAACTGGGAGGTCGGCCGGTCCCCCAAAGTTCGCATATTAGCGTCCGAGCCCCCCCTCGGACACGCATCCTTCGACATATGCTGTTCCACCTTGGATTGGGGTGATTTAAGGAAGGGAGTGTTCTTCTCCCCGCCCGACTACCATTAGCCAGCATCCTCGGCAGAAACATGACCTTACCGGGACCTGTTACCAGCCGCCCTCGCGTGGAGAGTATAGTCGCACTACCAGCGGTGTACACAGTTACGGCACGCAATTGCTTGCGCGTAGGTCCCCCTGTTGTACCCGTTGGCTGACGGACTGAGTCCATTTAAGTCCTTAGGAATTTCTGGGAAGTCTAACTCATTAGAAAAGCAGAGTGATGGGAGTTTGCCAAGAGAGATGGCACGACGACAAGTGTGGCAAAAGTTATAGCCACAGGACGGACTAGGAAATTTCCTTGACAAAAAAAAGGTGTTGCCAACGTTTAGGAGAGAAAATTTGGATGTATAATCCATTACCTGCGAATGGGACCATGATCATCCACAGCAAATACGAATTTCGCTTGTAGTCGCTGATGCTTGAATCCTATTTTACAGGTGTTCTCGTTCATGATCCAGTTTGTCGTCCGAAAGTTGAGCTTTTGCGTCCATATTGCGTTACAACTGCCTTTGGGAAGCATCCAGAGCCATTTGTCGAATTTGTTCTTCCCGCATCTTCCCCTGTTGTCGTGTATTAGTATTGTCGTAGTATTTCGTCAGTATTTCTCTTCAGAGAACTGAAGAGCATCGAAAGCGACGAAGGGATTCTGGGGAAAGCAAGATTACTATCTCTCTATAGTACCATAATGTTGGGACTCTTCGAAGCCATCGCGAAGATATTTTCAATGACCCTATTATTTGTTCAGCAAATTTTGTTTGTTTTGTCGAAACTTGGACTCTTCCCAGCGAAGATTTTTCTTTTCAAGGTTTCGACATTATAAGAAGAATTGATAGCAATCGATTGAATGGTATTGGCAAAAATGGAATTATAATTTATGCCAAGCAAAATATTGCCGAAAATGTAGTTTTCTTGTTTGAGACAAATAAGTCTTTAAGTTCAAGAGCTACAAACCAATCAGTTGCCGTCAAATATCTCTATACATTCTTTATTATTGTTTTTAGGAACCCTGCTTTTCCTATAACTAAATTTCGAAATGAAATTATGGCGGATGTTGAAAGGATACGCAGCTTCTTCTTCAGCAGCAACACCTATCCCAAAATGATGCGGAGCTCGAAGAAAATTTAAATCCCGGATGCCGTGAAACATTATTGGAAAATAATTATACTGCAATTCAGCGCATTGCATTGGCACCGGGTTTAGGCCATTGGACAACAAGCTTAACGCTTGAAAAAGACGCAGGGGAACGTTCCTTTCCAATTAATTCTTGCGGAAAAATATTTAAAGGAAATACCACTTATGCGAAAAAAGCCAGATCTCATATCCGATTTTACGACCGTCGTTGCGCCGTAGTTCCTAAAGTTTTATACATCATAATAATTTTATACGTCATATTTATATACGTCATAATTTTATTACATTAATTAATTAATTTTATTAATTTATGCATGTATTAATTTTACGAAATGCAGCATATACAAAATTCGATTTCAATTGCTTTACGCAAAAAGTCACCAGCTCATTGGGAGGCTGAAAAAAAAGTTTTTGCTATGATTCGACAACTTGGGTTGCCAACGTTTTGCATTACTCTTTTCGTTGCTGAAACTAAGTGGAATGAACTTTTAGTTATCGTTTCCCTTCTATTGGACGATAGGGCTATAAGCGAGAAAGAAACGTCAGCTCTTTCCAGCTCCGAAAATGCTCGGTTAATCTGATCCGATCCAGTGACGTGCTCCCGGTACTTCGATTATAGATTGCGGCAAATAATGAAATTGTTCAAAAACTATTTTTTTGGGATATTTTTTTTTCAATGTGTTTAGGTGAGGGGCCGTTGTGCCGCTCTGCTGTGCATAAGAGCGCATCCGCGCTGAAGAGCGCACCCTCGCTGAAGAGCGCATCCGCGCTGAAGAGCGCATCTGCACTTGCCCCTCTGTGCACTCTCTCTCTCGTTGGTTGTCGTCGATCGGCATTTTATTGTTCTACTTAATTCAATCTCCTGTAAGCAGCGAAATAAAGCTGAAAGCGTTTTTTTGAATTTACCCCGAAGACGCCTGATTTCATCCTTATTTTCGGAACCTTCGAGCCGTATATATTTTTGGATATTCACTACCAGCAGTTCCCGGCATTGTTCCGCCAAAAGATAAGTACGAAATTTTTCCGTCTCCGTCTCTCTGCCGGTCTTCAGCAGTGGTCCGAACATTAAATTTCGTTCACACTGCTGCAAGATTTGTTTTTTTCCTACCGTGTCAACTCCAAGTCCAAGTCCAAGTTTTCCGACACAACGGCAGTTTGAGATTTTCTACAAATTCTACAAAGTTTTCCATCCGTCTACGTGTTGTGTGCTTTGCCATATTCCTCGCCGTTTTTGGCCTCTCCGTTGTCCATTCGCTTGCCAACGGTCGAGGCATATGGGCATCCATATACATACATATACACATATGTACATATATTTTTTTTCTTCGGTGCAATTAATCCGCAAAGAAAAAACAAAAATCCGCAAGTGAACAGTGAAATTGTGTGGTGACAAAAAAGGGCATAATTAAAATTGACCAGTCAGTGTGAATTAGTTCCGGAAATTTCCAAATTCACCGAACAGTCCGCTGTCGTAATATTTGTTTTATTTCTTCCCCAATTTTCTACACCACATAACTTTTCTGTTCCACCAGTTATGCAGTCCACTTATCAACGCTCCACTGTGCTCCGTACTTGCATGCATGTCCATATATTTCCAAATATTTTCTGCCTCCGATTTCAGGAAATTCATAACCGACAAAATTTAATATATACAGTAATATAAAGTCCACTTATCTACGTTCCACTGTGCCAACATATGTATGCCTCACATGCCCTACATATATCCGTACTTGCATGCATGTCCATATATTTCCAAATATTTTCTGACTCCAATTTCAGGAAATATATAACCGATAAAAATTTAAAAAAAATGTCTTAAATTTTCTAAAACCAATAATCATAAGCCGCCATTTCACTACTAATCCGTGATTGTGTCGCTTAAATTCTCAACCTAGCCGCCGTAGTAGCCGTGTTGTGCTTTTTTTGGTGCCGTTTTTTTTCCTTTGGGGTACAGGGTGCCGACAGCATAACCGGCTGCGTAACAACTAACTTCAAAAAAAGAATATCAATTAATTATAAATTTATATATTTATAATTAAATTTATATATTTATAATTATATCCGCCACAATTTATTTAATTATTATTTTCCGTTCGAGCGAAGGGCCAGTTTTTTTTTATTCACCTTCCCCGCCACTCAATACTTAAAATCAAAAACGTACGAGCCACACTTGTATAAATATACATATATAGTTCGTCATCAATTTGTTTTCGAACGAGCACGAACTTTCCGATACTTGTCCATTTTCCGTGCCTCTAACGCTGCTTCTACTCCGCATCAGGCAACATCCGCCTACAATCTCCACAAACCTCGTCTCCTTTTGGGTTTTTTTTTTGTTCCTGAAGTTTTTTCCACATTCGAATTGTGCCGCACACGCATTTCTTTCGACATCGGCGCCACTAGTTCCCACTTGCTCCTTGTAATCGCATTTCATCCGCGATCCCACCGTTCTTATCACATTAGTGTGACCGGGCACCACTTCGTACGAGGCACCTGTTGCGCAAGTCAGTCGACAAGCGCTGACCAGCGACTTGGTGTCTGAGAATGCCCACGGGAGACGACAAAAAGCCGCGTCCGATCCTAACCATCCGTTTGGACAGATCTCAATCCGCATCTCCGCGGACGCCTCTGTTGAAGCCTAAGGCGACTAGTGCCATTCCAAGGGCAAAGAGTGACGAATCCGTCAATACAATCCCCGGTCCTTCACAGAGGCATACTCGCTCCGTTGCGAAAATGGCTGAAATTGCGGTCGAAGTGGCGCTGAAAAAGTTCATCGCCACAACAGATCGAATTAGCCAATTTGAGGCTAACATAAATACTCCGGGCGCCAGAGAAACGGAAGTAGGCTCCCAATACATTTGCGAGGTTCATCGGGACCAAATTCGGGCACTGTGGGAAAAGGTGGAGAAAAGCTATGAGAGCTGCTCCGATTTGTTAGCCATGTCAGACGACAATGCGGCCACCTCGACAGTGCTGGAATCGAACACAGCTTCTGTTACTCCGTCTATTCGAGGTGTATTGCCCAGCTTTGGGAGAAAATTGCTTCCCAATCCGCCAATGTACACACGCCCACGTCTACAGGTTGCCGGTTACCTCCGGTGGATACCGAGGTCTTCGCGAGTGATTATCTTCCGTGGCCCACCTTCAGAGACTTGTTTACGGCCATTTACATCCAAAACTCGCGGCTCACCCCGGTAGAGAAGTTGTTCCACTTACTGTCAAAAACAAGTGGTGACGCCCACGCCATTGTTTCTAAGGCTCCGCTTACCCATGAGGGATTTGTCGTAGCGTGGCAAAGCCTCACAGACCGCTTTGAGAACCGGCGGCTATTGGTCAACAGCCACTTGAAGATCCATTTCAACATCCAGGCTATTTCTCAAGAGTCCGGGGTCGCGCTGAAGGAGCTGCAAGCCACCATTCAGAGTTGTTTGACAGCCCTAGAAATGTCCTCCATCAATGTTGGGGCTTGGGACTGTCTTCTGGTATTCATTATTTCCTCAAAGCTCCCCAAAGTCACACTTTCTATGTGGGAGCAATCCGTACATAATAAGGCCGA
Source organism: Drosophila bipectinata (assembly GCF_030179905.1). Taxonomy (NCBI): domain Eukaryota; kingdom Metazoa; phylum Arthropoda; class Insecta; order Diptera; family Drosophilidae; genus Drosophila; species Drosophila bipectinata. The sequence continues at coordinate 10,932,365 of NC_091740.1, read as the reverse complement.
AATACCAACATGGAAGGAGTTAAATAACTTCCTGATAGAGCGCCATCGCACGCTGGAGGCAATCGACGACGTCAGGCCTAGTGGCTCCGGGCCATTTCCGCCAGGGTCGGGACTTCCTACTGCCCCTGCTCGGAGGCTCAATTCATACGAGACTCGAGTGGTTCCGGGCCCAAAGAGGCTGCGATCTCTGTTCAAGGGAGAACCACCCCATTCGCTTATGTCCGCGTTTCCTAGAGATAGACGTAAATGAGTGCTCTGACTATATTAAGAGGAAGCAGTTATGTTTAAACTGTTTTGCCCGAGGGCACCAGCAGGGAGATTGCACGAGCGTCCATACCTGTTTCACATGTCACAGCCGACACCACACCCTCCTGCACCGCGGCAATCCGTTCGCAACCGCTCCAAGTCCGCCTACGCCAGCAAGGGCTCGACCCGCACAGGTTGCCAGAAGCACAAACAGCTCAGAGGATCAGTCGGATGTGCAGGTGTGTTTCGCTTCCGGGTCAGGAGCCGTCCTACTGGGCACGGCCCTTATCAACGTGTGCCATTTGGGGTGCAGCTTCCAGGCACGAGCACTGATAGACTCAGAGTCCAAAGCGACTTTCATAACGGAACGACTGTTCAACCTTGTCAAGCTTCCCTTCAAGACGATTCATGCCCAAGTTTCCGGCCTTAATAAGACCATTTCCGCGCAGTCTACTAAATTGTGCCATTTCTCCATTCGGTCGCCGTCTAGACCCGGGCTACAAATAGAGACTGTGGCTTACGTTCTTCCGCAGTTGGCAGGAAATCTGCCATCATATCCGATTCCGCGAGATCGCCTCAAGGGGCTGCCCGACATTCCCCTGGCGGACCACAAGTTCTTTGAGATCTCTCAAGTGGATGTGTTATTAGGAGCTGACATTCTTCCGTCCATTCTCCTCGGAATTTCCAAGACATCTGCGGGTCGCTTCTCGGTCAGGAGACCATTTTTGGATGGGTTCTGACAGGCCCATTATCTACAGCCAACCCCTGCAGTGTGTCCGTTTTTTCCACACGAGTTGCCCGCAGCCTCGGTGACTTACTGGATCAGGTTCTCACCAAATTCTGGGAGGTGGAAGATGTGCCCACACATATCAGTTCGGAATCGGATTCAGTTTGCGAGCACAATTTTGTCCAGACGACGAGAAGAGACGAGTGTGGCAAGTACGTTGTGACGCTCCCCTTACGCGACCCCGAGCAGAAGGGTTCCGAGCTAGCGGCTTCACGGTCCTTTGCTCTTGCTCAGTTCCTGGGTAATGAGCAGCGCCTGCAGAGGGATCTGCCCCTTAAAGCCCACTATGACTCGGTAATCCAGAAATACATCGACTTAGGCCACATGACCGAGGTCTCTCCCGCGAGCAGTTCCGCTACCGACTATCTTCCACATCATGCCGTCTTCAGGCCCGAAAGCACGACCACCAAGGTGCGGGTGGTCTTCAATGCTTCGAGCCTGTCCGCAAACGGGACCAGTCTGAACGACATTCCTTACGCGGGCCCGGTCTTACTATCCGACCTGACGATTCAAATTCTAAAGTGGCGATACTTTACGTTTGTCTTCAACGCCGACATCGAGAAGATGTATCGGCCAATTTGGGTTGACCCGAAGCATACTCCGCTCCAACGTATTTTGTTTCGCAATCCCGATGGGGATCCGCGACTACGAGTTGAAAACGGTCACCTTCGGTGTCAATTCTGCCCCGTTCCTGGCGATCCGTGTCCTTTACCAGCTCGCTGACGACGAAGAGTCGAAGTATCCGCAGGCAAGCCAAATTATCCGGCAGTTTATGTACGTTGATGACGTTCTCGCGGGGGCAGACTCCAAAGCGGAAGCCCAAGCTGCGATTCGGGAGCTGAAAGGGGCCCTAGAGTCGGCAGGGCTCCCACTCAGGAAATGGACGTCGAATAACAAAGCGATCCTGGCCGACATTCCGAGCGACCACCTCCTTCGTGCTGATTTCCTCGACATCGATCTGGATCTGGATCTAGGGTGGGACGACGCCCTCCCTCAAGATTTATGTCAGCGATGGGTTGACTTCCTAAAGAATTACTCGGTGCTCGATCAGATTCCTGTTCCTCGGTGGGTCGCGTTCCGACCACACCTAAAGTTCGAACACCACGGGTTCTGCGGCGCTTCACAGAAGGCGTACGGTGCAGCAATTTACGTCCGTGTCGAGGTTGGGTCTACGGTAATAGTAAACCTGCTGACTGCAAAGACTGAGATGGCCCCCGCCGTTCTGCCAAAGATGCCAGGGGCCGCGTCTGCCCTATACTGTTGGACGGACTCGACTATTGTCCTCGCGTGGCTGCAAAAGCCAGCGTGTCAGTGGACAACGTTCGTGGCCAACCGGGTGACCAAGATCACCCAGTTCACCGACGTGCAGAAATAGGCACATGTCCGCTCCGAAAAGAACCCTGCGGATCTCGCTAGCTGGGGCGTAGCTCTCCAAGATCTTGCGGATAACCAGTTGTGGTGGCACGGTCCTGACTGGCTGCAAAGGACTCGCAGCGACTGGCCCACTCAAGGCAATGATGCCCCTGTGACTGAAGTCAAGAAGCGAGCAGTGAAGGTCCATGTCGCGAAGGCGCCCCCCGAAGATCTTCTTGAACGTTTTTGCACACTCGACAAGGCATTGCGAGTCCTTGCCTATGTTAATCGCTTCATCCAGCGCGCGCGGAAGATTCGATCCTCGTTCGAAGCTGTCAGCACCTGACAGCTAATGAGGTTACGTCGGCTGAACGTCTTCTAGTTTCCGTCACTCAGCGCAGACACTTCATCTCTGAGATGAGCTGCTTAAGCGAAAAGCGTCCAATATCGGCATCCAGTCCGATTTAAAATCTGAACCCCTTCGTGGATTCGCCTGCGGGCGAGTCACGTCCTCTGAGCTTCTCCAATATGACGAAAGGCACCCTATTATCCTTCCGTACGATTGCCATCTGTCTCGACTCCTCAATTCAATTGAGGTTCAATGTACGCATCGCATCCCGCTGCACGGTGGCAATCAGCTGATGATACGTCTGATCCGGGCCAAATTCTGGATTCCTAGGGTGAGGAATTTGGTCAAGAATGTGTCATCCACAAGAAGAAGTTGCAGACGCAACTCATGGGAGAGCTACCTAGGGAACGGACGTCCTTCTCGCGACCATTCTTGTACACCGGTGTGGATTATGCCGGCTTTTTCGATATAAAAACTACACGGGGAGGGCCTGTCTCATCACAAAGGGTTATGTGTTGCTGTTTGTGTGCTTCTCCACTAAGGCCACCCATCTAGAGCCTACGTCTGACCTTACGCCCGAGAAATTTCTGGCGGCTTTCACACGGTTCGTTTCCCGGAGAGGATGCCGCCGACAAGTGCAGTCCGACAACGGGAAGACCTTTGTGGGGGCAGCTGCCCTACTATCCCGCGATTTTCTCCAGAGCCTAAAAGGGGCTGTGACGGGTGCCTATAGTCACCAGCAGCTTCTCTGGCATTTCATTCCTCCGGGAGCTCCCCACTTGGGGGGCCTGTGGGAAGGAGGCGTCAAGAGCTTCAAGACCTTGTTCCACAAGTCCACCGCCACGCGGAAATACACCTTTGAGAAGCTGGCTACCCTCCTGGCGAAGATCGAGGCGTGCCTGAACTCGTGGCCACTCGCGCCAATGTCCGAAGACCCTGCTGATCTGTTGGCTCTTACACCCGGGCACTTTCTTGTGGGAGACCCACTTCTCGCCACGGTCGAACCCGAGATAATCTCCCCAATTTCATGGCATGTACTGGCTTGCTGGTGCTTCTAAGCAAGTAATAAACTTTATCGAAAAGTTTATTACTACAAATTGAGACGATCCTGAGCTGCAAGAAGTTAACGCCACAAGCATAGTGCTTCCTGCCTAATACGCGGACAGGAGTTCTGCCGATTTAATTTTCCCAAAACGCTTCTTTTGCATCAAATGGATGAAAATCAATCCAATGGAGCTCGATTCACTAGCTTTCTTTAGAGAGTTTTAGCTCCCTAAATGTCTAGGTCGGGCCGCCCTCTCCATTATCGAGAGCTTTAGCTTAGCAGTGACTAGTCGGGCCGCCCTCTTTGTACTTGCCTTAAGTCTTTGCATGCACCATAAACTGATCTGCATTCTGCTTCATCTGCATGCAAAAAATAAACATTTTTTATAACGTTTGCAATTATACACTTATATCTCTGGCCACCCAAAGGGAGAGAACTGAGAACAATTCGTCCGAATTTCTCAGGGAAAATGCGCAATTGTACGCTATGTCCGCCATGGCATCCCTTCAAGTGATGCCACAGGTCCTAGTAAACGAAACCCCCATTAGAGTCACCCAAAAGGGTATTCCACAGTCCGAACAACTGGCACCGACTGATGCTGCAGTTCTCGTACCTGCGACACCAAAACCCTTACAGGTGATTCCTCCATCGAAACATATATTTGTTTCTCGGCTTGCCCCTGATACTTTAGAGATTGATATCTCGGCGTATATTAAAGCCAAAACAAAAGCCGATATAAAGGTGGAGGACATAACTAAATTTAATTAAATTTAATTTACACGGCGCACGTCTTCTTTCAAGATTCGTGTGCCCGCGCTGATGTTTAAGACGATTTGTTCACCCAGTTTTTGGCCAGAGAACATCTTCGTCGAAGAACATCAGCCTAGTACTGCAAAGTTAAAAAATTTAAAACCAGTGGGAATGAAACTTCCCCATATCGGAACTACCGACCAACCTTCCACCTCTTCTTTGCTCACTAACCCAAAAAACTAGTATCGTCACTAACACTTACCTATCAGAATACTAGGGGGCTACGTAGCAAACTCCTCAAGCTATATTCTGATAGTTCTTTTTTTGCATCCCATATTATAGCCTTTTCAGAAACTTGGTTAAAGCCGGCGATCTTTAGCTCCGAAGTTTTTCCAAGCAAGTACACCACTTTTAGAAGAGATAGAACTCAGCGAAGGGGAGAAATCCCAAGAGTTTGGTAACAGTTTGGTAATCCCAAGAGTTTTTAAAATCTTTATACATTACATGTTCATATATACCTCCTATGTCTGACCCTCCCACATATTGGCAGCATATTGTATCTGATCCTGATGATACAGCTCTCTCCACAGCTTTTCCCCTTTCAACCCCAGAGGATCCATATCACCCCTCGCTGGAGGTCTCAATCGAAGCCACTCCTGGTATCGATCAGATGTCTCCACGCGTGGTAAATAAGATTCGCTGTTTCCGTAAAGCTGATTTTCACAAACTTAATAGCCTTATTGATACATATGACTGTTCCGTTATTCTGGCGTGCACTGATCTTAACGTCACTTTAGAAAAATTTTATTGTAGTTACAAATACATTTTTTGACTCATGTGTGCCATAGAAATATCCGTCCGCATCAACAAATTCTTCTTGGTTTACAAGGTGCCTCACTAACCTAAAAAATGTAAAAAAAAAGCTTTTACTTAAATATAAAAAAACCTGCAGTAGTGTTGATTTTTCAAGATATCTACTAGCTCGGTCTAATTTTACCGTGCATAACGCTAAATCTTATAGAAATTATATTCGCCGCTGCCGGATACAATGAACTCAGAATCCAAAGCAGTTTTATAATTTGTAAACACTTAGCGTAAACATGTATCTTTTTCACCCCTGCTTACGTTTAAAAATTCCTCTGCGACTTCTGATCAGGCCATTGCCGATCTATTCCATTGCCGGTCATTTATTCTCCGCCTAAATTTACGTAGCTTTTTCAGAAATTTTCAGAATAGGCAACGTGACCGCAACATGGTTGCGGACGAAGATCGTGTTCATACCCAAAGCGGGAAAACCATCACACTGCACCCCTAAGAACTTCAGACCTATAAGCCTGTCGTCCTTCCTGCTCAAGACAATGGAGAGACTAATCAGTCTCCACATAAGTCTTATCATCAACCCAGATGATAAATCGGGATTACAGCATGCGTATGAAAGGGCCGATCCACGGAGGCGGCATTCCACGAGATCACTCGTTCGTCGAAAAGGGACTTAGACACAACGAATACGCACTTATTGCTTTTCTAGACATTTTCTAGACAAAGTGCGTTCATCCTGCCATGTTCGATAATCAATGCGCTGACGAGACCAGGAATATCAACGTATTCGATAGATGGACGATCAATCCGTACGCTTATAAAGCAGATCCTGGTAAACAGGGCTGTTGAGGCGTCATTAAGAGGAGAATCTATTCAAAGATACGTCATAAGAGGCACTCTACGATACTAGAAGGTGGTGTTTGCAAAGTTATCGCGTTGGCGGATGTTGTCGCAGTCTCAACATAGGCAGTTAGGAACGGACTAGGTTAAGCCCATCCAAAACCGAGCATGTCCTCTTCACTTTCTAGGGACAAAATAACAAATTTAAGGCTTCCAAAACTATCAGAAGAAACACTCTCCCTCAGTGATAACGCCAAGTACCTAGGGATTACGCTTGACAGGAAACTGGACTGGAAGTCAGATAGTCAGATGGCTTTACACAGCAGTCATAAGACCCATCCTATTCTACGGGTTGGTGGTCTGGTGGCCTGCTTTCACAAACTCCACATGTAGAGAAAAATTTAGGACAACGCAATGGATGGCGGTGGTCGGCATTACAGGCAGCCTACGTACCACACCAAAAGACGCCCTAGACTTCATACCCGACCTTTTACCTGTATAGATAGTGGGGGCCAAGATAGCCACGCTACCAGCAATAAGGCTACGCGAGACGGGGGTATGGAAATGGACCAATTATGGACATACCAAGTTGGACCTACACCAATTCACGCCTACGAGGGCTACAGACGTATGTATACCTGTTGATCATCCCACCTTAAAATATAAGGTATCCATTCCAACGAGGGAGGAATGGGCCACACAAATCCCGGGACCAGCCGGTTCCCTTCATATTGATATAGACTGTTCAAAATTGAATGGCCAGGTGGGAGGCGGTTTCCACTGCGACCGGTTGTGTTTAAATGAGTCCTTCAGACTCCCCGACCACTGTAGTGTGTTTCAAGCTGAAGTAATAGCCATCGGGGAAGCACTTAGATTCCCATCCCTTACTGGCAATCAAGACACAATCTGCAACTTCTCAGACAGTCTAGCGGCACTCAAAGGCCTCTACGATACCTCTTGGTATCGCGTTCTTCTGCATAGGTGCAGGTCGTTTCGCGGCCGACTCCAAGTAGCAAATCATTGCATCGATTATCTCCTCGTCCTGGGTACAGCATACCGCTATACCGAATATATGGATATGGATACGGGGCCGGTACTTAATTTGAAACGATGTGTAATGTAATATGTTTTTTTCTCCGTTCGCAATCCAATGCAAAATGGCGAGTATATTTGAAATCAGAAATGTGATATAAATCCCTTCAAAATTAGCATTCCCTGTTAATTTTTTCATATATTTAAATGTCAATATCGTCGCCATTCTGTATCCGATAGGGAACCGAAACAGCATTTTGAGGTCAGGGCTTTCATAGAAAAAAAATTTTAATAAATTCAATAATTATAAAATAATAAAATAAATTTAATAAATTTAAATAATAATAAAACATAAAGATAATTTTTTTTTTCTTAAAAAATGTATTTTTTTTTTAATTTGAAAAGATTTTTATGGGAGAATGGGTAATACAGAATGGGCGATTAAATGTCGAAAATCTTAAGAATGGCCCAGCTTAGCAACACACCCGTGCTCTACCCAAAGTTTGCTTTCTTTTCTTGCAACTTTTTTCAAAAGTGTGCAACGCAGTGAAGAAGACATCTCCGACCCTAAAAAGTATATATATTTTGATCAGGATCACCTCCTGAGTTATATGTGGGTCATGAGCATGTGCGTCTGTCTGTCTGCCCGTCTGCCTGTTTCTAAGTAAACTTGTCTCTCAGTTTTAAAGCTATCGACTTTAAACTTTGCACACACCGTGCTTATCTTTGCACGCAGTATATAAGTCGGAACGGCCGGGATCGGCCGATTATATCCTATAGCTTCCATATAACTAATTGATCGGAAATGCTATAACTTCGGTGTTTTTAAAGTAAGAGAGTTTTGTACGAATGATTTTTTTTTTTTAATAATACGACCCACCAAATTTCATGAGGATTGTCCGACTATATCCTATAGCTGCTGATTTGGGATCTGAATCTGGGGATCTGGGGATAACTGAACGTTCTTCAGTGTTCTTGAAGATAGAATTTTAAGACTTTTTTTAGATTTTGTATCGTAACGAATTGGTTATATTATGATATTCTCATAAGCATCAGCCAACTATATCTGATTTTTGCCATATATATCCGGTATTAACTGCAGGGTAGAGCTGTAAAAGCATCGATAGTACTATCGATATTATGGCTGGGCTGGGCTGGGCTGTGCGATGCATCGATTTTTTTTTCCACCTTCGATGTATCGCGTTTATTTAACATCACTAGTTGCAGAAGCGTCGTTCCAGAAAAAACAAAAAATTTATGAAGAGTGAAAAATGGACAAGTTTTTGGCAACAAAAGCAGGTAAATCCGTAGAATTCATTAGTGTACGTATATGTATGTATGTCTTGTGTATTTTGTTTAATAGATAACAACAACAACGAGGTGAGTGCAGCGAATAAGCCAAAGAAACTATTGGTGTCCGAGGTGTGGACGTTCTTCACACGTGGTACAGATGGGACTGCTAGGTGCAATATATGTTGAAAGTCGTATCGTACAAGCGGAAATACGTCTAACTTGAAAGACCATCTGACGAGGAAGCACCTGGAGCACAAATCTTCAGAAATTCCCGTACCTAAAATAACTGCGTTTTTTGAGAGCGCCAAGACGTATGAGGACGCATCAAAACGTAAACATAGCATCGATATGGCAGTGGCAAAAATGATCGCCACGTACGTTCAGCCCATTTCAATTGTTGAAAACGAGGGTTTTATCAACCTCCTCAAAATTGTTGATCCCAAATACAAAGTACCAAGTCGGTACCAGATTCGCGATATCTATCTAAAAAACATGCATTTAAGTATGATCGCAAAACTTCAAGACATCTTATGCAGAATATTGTGCAATCACGACTGACGGATGGACATCAAAAGCGAACACTAATTATTTGACAATAACCTGACACTTTATTAGTGATTTTGAGCTGAAGTCGGTGGTTTTGTCAACCATGCCTCTTGCCAATGAACATAATCACACCGGACAAAATATTGCACACACTTTGGAGCTCGCGTTGAATGAATGGCATATTTTTAACAAAGTGATTGCAATTGTCACGGACAACGCAGCTACGATGGTAAATGCGTGCAAACTTCTTAAGAAGCGTCATTTGGGATGTTTCGCTCATACCCTAAATCTTGTTGAACAAGATGTTTTGTCCTCATCGCTTGTCAAGACGGCACTTGGTAAGTGCAAAGCAATTGTGACGTATTTTAAAAGTAGCGCCACTGCTTATGCCAAATTAAAGACGGCTCAAGGTGATAATGCATATAGCCTAATTCAAGAAGTGCCAACCCACTGGAATAGCGCGTTCAATATGCTGAAAAGATTATGTCTCTGGCGATACAAAGGTGACAATTTCTTTAATAATACCGGTGGCGTGCGGATTGTTCTTAAACTTAGAAAAAAATACAACCAAATTGAAAACCACAGAAGGACTTGAAGTCTGTGAGTTATTAAAGAAAGGAGTTGAAGCTCGATTGTTTAAGTTCGAGACAAGGACGGTAACTAGGATTGCCACTATGTTGGATCCGAGATTTAAGAAGGAGGCTTTTAGAAGTCCTTTCAACGCCGCGGAGGCCATAAAGGCGTTAGAGGATGAGCTAACAATTTCTCCTACAATCGAAGTAGAGCAAGAAGAACAATCACAAATAGAGGTCGACGGATTGGATCTAATTGGGTACGTTCAAGAAAAATGTCAAACTAAAATAAAAAACAAGAGGGTGGACTCAATCTTGGCACTTAGGCAGTTCACAGAGAAGCCTAACTCTATGCAGTCTCTGGAGACTCTTACGTATTGGAAGGTAATTAATAAAAACAATATTTTTCAAATTATATAAAATGTTTTAAAATTATATATGTAACCGTTTTTTTATCTACAGACTCATTTCTTGGAGTACCCAAGCTTGGCTGCAGTCGCCAAGCGGTACCTCTGCATCCCGGCTTCATCCACCGAATCGGAGAGGATGTTTATAAGAGCCGGTCAAATTATATCGGATAGACGAACTTCTTTGAAGCAAAAACATTTAAACACGCTCCTTATGCTTAACAGAAATCAGTGGCTGCCGGATTAAATTTTTTGTAGTAAAAAGTCATTAAGAGAAGTTTTCCACAGAATGGATTATCTTAACTTGTTATTTTTTTGTTATCAAACATTTTCTTTATTTAATTCGTAATCAACAACAATTCCCGAGGAACGGATGATCTCCCTTTTATTTATTTCGCCAACGGACAAATCCTTACATGGCTACATAACATAACAACTTACACCTAATAAATAAAACTACAAATGACTTAAACTACTTGGACCCAAATAAATGATTTTTGGAATAAAAAAAAATTGTCCACTTTTTTTTGGGTGTTTGTTTTAAGAATCAAGTGGGTCAACTTTAAATGGCCCACCCTGTATTTAGTTAAAGATTCTTAAGTAAAAGAGCGGAAAATTTTTTGTTTGGCAACATCTTTGCTTTCGTATTGTTCCGTTGGTGTATTATTTTTCACATTGCCATATTTTTTGCTTACTGAAATTTTTAGAACCTTCAATTCAAATCAAATATAAAAGTGAAATATTAAACAGATAATTACATTTGCAGGTAAAATTACCCGCATATTTTATTTAAAGAAATCTTTAATTTTGCAACACACCCAATATATTTATTATAAGCATTCAGTGATTTATTGAAGGAACTTATGGTTTTGTTGCTCGTTCTCATCCATTTGTCTAAAACTCCAGTTTCCTAAACCATCAAATTCGAGAATATGAGTATGGTATTTCCTAATTAAGGTAAAAAATTAATAACTTGAAATTCTACATTATGTTACTCTTGCTTACCATAACGTCGGTCTATGCGTAATTGTTAATAGAGTAATTCCCATATCTTTGGCAATTTTATAAATTGAACTCTCAACGTCAATTGATACTGCACTTGTGCATTCATCAAGAAGGGCATACTGTGGCCTTAAATAAATTATTGAATTAGTGCAAAAATTTATAAATGTATTAAAAATACAATTTTACTTATGATAGAAAAGGCGAGCAATAGCCATTCGTTGTTTTTCTCCTCCGGATAATATATCCTTCCAATCGCGGACAACGTCAAATCCATCACTGGAATTAGGAATAACAAATATTATAATTATAATTAGTAGTATATTACTAATATACTATATGCAATTCTATGAAAATTATATACTATAAAGTTGTATATAGTAGTACATAGTATAGTCTTGCAGTTAATGTTGGATATTTCTTCACAAATATTGGATACTTATCCGATACTTATGAGGATGCCTTTATATAAAGAGTTTATTTTCAAAAGTTTATTATAAAAAGAGTTAAGGCTTCTATCTTTAAAAATGCCAAAGTTAAGCCTATAACTGTCAACTTTAAAATATAGTCGGCCGAACAGCCGTTTCCACTTATATACAGCGTGCAAAGTAAAGTAGGATGTGCGAAAAGTTTGAAACAGAGAGACTAGTAGAAACACGTAGAAACACGTAGAAACAGACAAACGGACATGCTTATATGGGCTAAGGAGGTAATCCTGATCAAAAATATATTAATCCATTGGGTCGACAATTCTCATGATGATGAGAATTTTCGAAATTACAATTACTTACCGTTGGACAATGTGTTCAAGGCTAACCATTTTTAAAATATTGTTTAATTCTTTATCAGTTATTTTCTTGCGCTTCATATCATCCCGTGTATCAGGGTATATTATTTGGTCGCATAAACTTCCGATTGACATATATGGTCGTTGTGGAATATAAAACATGCATGGCACGTCTTCCACTGGCCGAGGAATTTGTAATTCGCCAGCATATATTGGCCAAAGTCCACTTAATATCCGGAACAAACTTGACTTTCCGCATCCATTTGGGCCAGTTATTAATAAATGTACACCAGGCTGTATACATAATGTTAAGTTGGGTACAACTATATCACAGTTAGGCGTCACTACTGGGACCTCTCTTAGGGTAATCGCCATATTATTTGGATCATTTGTATAAACTATGCGACCCTTTGCAATTGGTTTTCCATTACGGAACTCAATAATTGCATTCTTATCATCATTGTTTACAACAGTAGCCTTGCAATAAACTCCTTGAGCGGTTTCCTCAAATACATCCATCATTCCAGCAACCCGGGAAGTGTAACCAGCAAGAGCCACTATCTCTTTATAGGAGGACATCAACCTCTCAATTGCATCCGCCGCAGAAATAAGTAAATTTCTAGCTGTTGTTAAATATTGAGTGCGTTCACTAACATTTGATTCTTTGTTGATATGACCTGTCGAAGTTCTACTATCACTTCCTGTCAAGATTGGAAGCGACACCATAACCATTCCAGTACCAGACCAAACGTATTTCATAAAAAATTGTTCAAGCATTATAAACCAAAGTCTTTGACTATAAATATTATTCATTTGATTTATTAGCCGGTTATATGCATGTCGTAGTTGCTGCATCTCCACCTGAGAATAACAAAATTTAGTTATTAGAAATATCTGCCCAGATACATGGCCAACAAACACAGCCCAACAAAAAATAGCGACCGTTTCTTAATGTTATTATTAAACCGGGACTAGGTTAGTACAAGGGTATATTGTATTAACTTCCGATTGACATATATGGTCGTTGTGGAATATAAAACATGCATGGCACGTCTTCCACTGGCCGAGGAATGTAACATGGAATGTAACATGTATGTAACATGGAAAATTCTGTAGCGCCAGTACAGGAATGTTTTTTAAAAAACATTTAACGCCAAACTATTTTTATAGTTCATTTTAAGATTTTTAGAGGTTATAAACCCATATCCTAGTCGGCATAATTATTTAGACGAAACCTGTTTTTGACTTTTTAACTAAGCGCGACTATCAAATAACGGTGCGGAAATGAAGCACCAAACAACGAACACATTTTTACTACATTTGTACCTACATTTTTACATTTTATAATACATTTTTTTTTTTATTTTTTATTTTTAACCAGGCACGAAATCTAACGGTCGGAGCCGCAGCTTGGCCAAACAACAAATTACAACAACAACCACCACCCTCGCGATGGTTGTCGTCGCGTTGTGCGCAAACGGACCCTTAATAATTGTTGTTGCAAACTCGGGACCGTGGGGTCGGGCCCGCTACCTGCCTCGGAATTTGTGTAGCATTGTTTTAGTAAATCTTCACGGCTCACTGACCGCGCGACTCGATCGTCTGGACCGATTTGTTGGCGCCAAAAATTACGAATAACGGGGGGAGCCTTGAGAGCCCGAGGAGCCATGGGCTTGCCCACCCCTGATACAAACCAATATTAAGGGTGTAGTCCCATTTTCAGGCCTACTTTTAGAGGTTATTTAAACAAAAATTTTTATACCCTTGCAGAGGGTATTATAATTTTGGTCAAAAGTGTGCAACGCAGTGAAGGAGACATCTCCGACCCTATAAAGTATAGGGTCGGAGATCAGGATCACCTCCTGAGTTGATATGAGCATGTCCGTCTGTCCGTCTGTCTGTCCGTCTGTCTGTCCGTCTGTCTGTCCGTCTGTCTGTTTCTACGCGAACTAGTCTCTCAGTTTTAAAGCTATCGTCTTGAAACTTTGCACACACCCTTCTTTCCTTTGCACGCAGTATATAAGTCGGAACGGCCCGGATCGGCCGACTATATCCTATAGCTGCCATATAACTGATTGATCGGAAATGGTATAACTTTTATGTTTTTAGAGTTAGAGAGTTTAAATTTGACATGAGAGCTATTTTTGGCAAAACATTACGTCATTCCAAATTTCATAAGGATCGGCCGACTATATCCTATAGCTGCCATATAACTGAACGATCGGAAATGACCAAACTTTCGTGTTTTTGAAGATAGAAAGCTGAAACTTGGTACAGATTATATTTTTGGTCAGTTAATTCGACCTACCAAATTTCATAACGATCGGCCGACTATATCTTTTAGCTGCCATATAACTGAACGATCGAAAATGTTTTTTGGTAGAAATACCAACTCTGGTATTTTTGAAGATAGAAGTTTGGGACTTTTTTTTAGATTTTATATTATAATAAATTGGGTTATATTATTTTATTCCCATAAGGATCGGCCAACTATATCCGATGTTTGCGATATATATACGGTTTTAACTGCAAGGGTATATCAACTTCGGCTCCGCCCGAAGTTAGCTTTCCTTTCTTGTTTGTAATGCAAAATAATGCGATCGTTTCAATTTTTGAATATGTCTTTATAGGCATCACAAAATATTTGAAAATATTTATTTTTATTTATTTTTGTGTAGTTTAATACACTTTATAGCATGCCAAAGTATGCATCTAAAAAAAGTGGTAGGTCCCTGGCGCAGGTGATTTCGACGGCTCATCCAAAACAAAATTAAAAAAATTTATTTTAAAATATTGATAAATAAAAAACTAATTATAAAAAATAATTGATTCTAGTACGGGACAGAAGTCTGACTTTTTAGAACAACATATCCAAATTTTAGCTAGATCGGTACCATAGAATTTTGTGAAACACCTGCGCCGCACACAAAAATGTAGTTCCGAGAAAAACGCGTTTAAAGTTTAGACGCTACCGAGTAACTCATACTATTCGGTGTAGGCGCGCTCTCGAATTATGAGCTGTATCTCTGTCATTATTTGATATTTTTATTTGAACATTCTCAACATATTTTTATTTGAACATTCTCATTCTCATTCTCGGAATAGCCCATATACATAGCTATATAATTCTGTTAATTTTAAATTTAGTCAACAATGAAAACAATTTCCAATATGGGTCATGCATTTATCTTTTAAATTCTTAAACCCATAAATTTTACTAATTGCTTCCATTATTCTGTTCTTGCCTATGTGCACTAATTCGTTGTGATATTTATGTAGTACATGATTTTCCATGTCTTCAGTACATAAAAGTGTATCCTGCCATCGTTTGATTTCCTATATGGAATTCCATTTTTCATTTTATACATTTTATCTTTTTTCTTTTTACTTTTTTCTAATCTTTTCTTCATCATTTTTATTCTTTTATACCAAGGTAAGGCCCTTGGCAAATAACTAAAATGTCTTCAAAACTGTTCGTTTCTATAATTAAAATATTTGCATTATTATTTTTATATATACATATATTTATATACTTTTCTTAAGCATTTTCTTAAAAACTTTTTTGAGCGTTGGGCCGACAGTACCTATAACATTTTCTTCACTTAACAGTTGCAAATTGTCTTTGCTCGTAACAGTTTTCTTAACTTTTTTCTTAACAGTTTTTTGCTTTGTTTCATTTTCATTATGGTAACCTGGTAACCTAAGGCGTGGTAACCTAAAAATTTATTCTCAACAATTTTCCTTTTCTTAAATTTGAGTGTTTCCGTATTCGCGTGAAACAATTTGTTAGAATCCAAACTTGACTTGGTTTTTATCTCAGATGGTGATGGTTTTTTATCTCAAACCGCTTCTAGAGTATCCATGTTAATACAGGCTATAGCCACCGGCATGAATAAAATCTCTACCCAAAATAATATCATGGCTCATTGACTCCTTAGAAACAATTAGTTTTTACTTTACTTATATTTATTGTTCACTATATACTTATATTTAAAACTAAAAAGATGATCGGGAGATGAATGCGGCAAAGACTCTGCAGTGGCGGCGGACGAAGCTGACGAAGCTGCTAGACGAGAGAGTGTGTCTCTTGGAGATGTACTCCCGTAATACCGATACTCGCGTGAGTTATCGAGTTTGGTCGAGAACGAGAAGTGAAAAGGGTTGCCACAGTACCCCCTTCCTAGAGTTCCAGTTGGGAAAGATACTTTGCTGGGAATCTGATTCGTCGTCCTGATCTTGACACTTTCTCGGGTGTCTGAGCAGTTGGCGCTGTCGTCTGCTCCTGTGTTGGAGGCTTTACGTCTTTGAAGATGTAAGCTGGTTTAAGTCGATCGATGGAAACCTTGTTGTCCTTTGTGTGGCCCTTGAGTGTAAAATATTTGTCGTGTTTTGTTACCACTTCGAAAGGACCCTCGTAGTTTGCTGCCAACGGGGTTTTCACTCGATCCACTCGGACGAAGACGTGGGTACAATGGTTTAGGTGCGGGTACACAAATTCTTGCGGTGTATGATGGTGCACTGGCTTAGTGGTTGGCAGTTGAGACATGGTTTTTTGAAGAGCCTCGGTGATCTCGGACTCAGTGTGTTTTTGTGTGCTCGGTGCAAAAAATCCGCCTGGCACTCGTAGTGTTGTGCCATAAACCATTTCAGCAGGGCTCAGCCCGATGTCACTTTTGATTGTTGTGCGAAGCCCGAGTAGGATTAGATGCAGGGAACTTCTCCAGTTGATTGGATCGACGCATTTTAAAGCAGCTTTTAACGTTCTGTGCCAGCGTTCGATCATACCATTGGCTTGCGGGTGGTACGCCATCGTCCGCAGGTGCTTAAAACCACAAATTTTAGAAAGCTCTTGAAATAATGTAGACTCGAATTGTCGACCCAGATCGGTTGTGATGTGGAGAGGAATACCGTACTGAGCGAACCAGCCCGTTATCAGTGCGTTAGCTAAAGATTGTGCTGTGATGTCTACTAAAGGAATTGCTGCGGGCCATCTTGAGAAACGATCGATACACGTGAGGCAGTATCGGTATCCGTTCGATGAAGGCAGCGGGCCGACTATGTCGATATTTATGTGTTCGAAACGGGCGTCGCTGGCGGTGTACTCTCCTAGTGGCGATTTGGTGTGACGTTGGATTTTGGCCTTCTGGCACGGGATGCAAGAGCGTACGATTTTAGCGACATCCTTCGCCATGCGGGGCCGTAGTGTTTTTCGACCAACTTGTTTGTTGCCTTAACTCCCGGATGGCTCAGCGAATCTAGGGCCTCAACCACGATTTGGCGTAGGCATTTGGGCACAAACGGACGTGTATGGTTATTGGCGACGTGGCAGTACAATGGCTTGTTTGAGCCTGCAAGGGACAATTTTGTTAGTGAAATGGGTTTTTCGGCGTCAGAATTAAGTAGCGAT
Source organism: Drosophila bipectinata (assembly GCF_030179905.1). Taxonomy (NCBI): domain Eukaryota; kingdom Metazoa; phylum Arthropoda; class Insecta; order Diptera; family Drosophilidae; genus Drosophila; species Drosophila bipectinata. Next base: position 10,915,130 of record NC_091740.1, on the reverse strand, counting down.
TGTAGTTCCGCATCGTTTTCCTGTTCCAGTGCCATCTCGTCGAAGTTTACGTGTTTGATGGCATCGATGCGTGAGAGAAGATCAGCCACGTTGTTTTCTTCTCCAGAGATGTGCCGGATATCGGTGCTGAATTGGCTGATAAAATCCAGTTGCCGAGCGCGTCGAGGTGATGCTTTCTCGCTGTTTTGACTGAAGGCGTACATAAGCGGCTTGTGGTCGGTGAAAACTTCTTTTTGTACTTCTTTTGCGTCGATGTGAATTTCCTGGAGAAGAATCCCAGTGGTTGTGTCTACCCGTTGATGATCTGATGTGCTACGGAACCCATAGCGTCGTCGGTTGCATCGGTGGTTAGCGTTAATTGTGAGTTTGGTGCCATGTAGTTCAACAACGTAGCGTTTGCAAGCTCGTTCTTGCAGGCGGTGAATGCGTAGTCGGCTTTTGTACCAAAGTATCGGGGTTTTGTCGTTCTTTTTATTGCCTTGGATCAGCGTCTGGAGTATGTGCTGGTTCTGAGCTGCTCGTTGGATAAACGGCCTGTAGAAATTAATCATGCCCAGAAACTTTTTTAGGTCTTTAGCGATAAGCGGTTTTTTAAAGTGCCGTATGGCTTCCACTTTGGCTTCGGATGGTTTTAAGCCGTGCTAACTGATGTCGTGTCCCAGGAATGTGAGTTGTGTCTTACCGAATTGGCACTTCTCAAAGTTTACGGTGAGATGTGCCTTTCGAAGGCGGTCGAGGATCGTGCGGAGGTGTGTCTCGTGCTGCGCCTCGGATTCTGAAGCGATCAGAATGTCGTCGATGTATGCAAAAACGAAGTCGAGGCCTTGTGTGACGTCGTTTATGTGACGTTGAAAAGTTTGCGCAGACCGAACGTCATGAACAAAAATTCGAATAGTCCAAAAGGCGTGATAATTGCTGTTTTGGGAATATCTTGTGGTTCGACAGGAATTTGGTGATATGCTTTTTGCAGATCGATTTTCGAAAATATCTTCTTACCGTATAAGATGCTCGTTACATCCAGTATGTACGGAATCGGATATCTATCCGGCACTGTTACGTTGTTCAGTGCTCGGTAGTAGCTGCACGGTCGCCACTCTCCATTTGCTTTCTTTACCAGGTGCAAAGGGCTGGACCAGTTGCTATTTGAGGGACGGCATATTCCTTTCTCGATGAGGTAGCAGAACTCGGATTGTGCAGCTTTGAGTTTGTCGGGCGCGTGGCGTCGGGCGCGGGCGTGAGTAGGCGGGCCGTTGGTCGAGATGAAGTGCGTTACTTCGGACGTTGCTGGCAGCCGGTTCGAGTTGATCGTTGCGAGATCGCGATATTCGTGAAGCAACGTAGCGTATTGGTTACTCGTGTCGTAGGATAAAACCTCGTTGATTTTACGTTGGGGCGCGTGACATTTTGATTCCAGCAGCGTAGCCCGATCGATGAGTTTGCGTCGTTTCATATCGACAAGTAAGTCAAAATGTTGAAGAAAGTCGGATCCGATGATAGCGCAGTTGACGTCAGCTATCACGAAAGTCCACACGAAGTTTCGTCGCAATCCCAGTGACAATGCTATGCGTTTTTCTCCATAGGTTTGTATTTTCGTGCCATTGGCGGCAAAAAGAAGCTTTGGAGTGAGCGTAGTTTTTGCGTTTTTGCAGGGTGGCATCACTGAAATGTCGGCGCCGGTATCGATGAGAAACGAGGCGATGGCGAGGCGGGCAATTGTGTTGTGGTCTTCTTAGAATTTGTCCGCCGAATCCGAAGATTGTTTTAATTTTTTGGTTCGGATGAAAAAGAGCATGGTTGCCAAATTTGCTGTGGTACCAACACATGTCTCCAGCTACGACGCTGTTGCGATCCGTTCGCAAGCTGTTCTTGCGAGAACGGTTTCTGAACCGTTGATTTCTTTTTCGATGCGGTCTAGACGATCGTCGAAAACGGTGCTGCTGGTTGGCGCCGACTTGGCGTCGACGGTGCGTACCTGATAAAAATCACCGACTTCCATCACTTTATTTGCCAACTTAGCTAAGTTTGCTAGGCTGGCATCCGATGCTTGCAAGATCGCTTGCACTTGTGTTGGTAAGCGCTGCAGCTACAGTGCTTTCAAGAAAGATTCTTGAACTTTGTTTGCGGCGAGTGGGTTTTACTCGTTGAGCAGTTTCGTGGGGCGCTTGTCACCAAGGTCGGTCTCCGATATTAACTTCTGGAGATCTTTTGTTCGCTTTCGTAGAAGCATTCCAGAATGCACGATTTCAAATTTTCGTACTTGCCTGTGCGTGGTTGGTTGACGATGGCGTCGGCAATTCGGGCCAACACCCGGTCTTCGATTGACGCTAGGATTGTGTTAAATTTCGTTTCGTCCGAGGTTATTCCCGCCAGAACGAATTGGGCTTAGATTTGCGATAGCCATAAATCTGGGTGTTCGGGCCAAAACGGCGGTATTTTCACAGCTACACGGTTTATAACTGCGTCAACACCGCGAGTAACGGTATCGTGAAAAATCTCGGCGTCGGCGTCGTCATCGTCTAACTTATATTTATTGTTCACTATATACTTATATTTAAAACTAAAAAGATGATCGGGAGATGAATGCGGCAAAGACTCTGCAGTGGCGGCGGACGAAGCTGACGAAGCTGACGAAGCTGATAGGCGAGAGAATGTGTCTCTTGGAGATGTACTCCCGTAATGTCGATACTCGCGTGAGTTATCGAGTTTGGTCGAGAACGAGAAGTGAAAGTTGAACTTGCCACAAGTTCAAAAATAATTTTTATTGATTCTATCAATATGAAATATAAGGTTTTGCCAAATACTCTTGGTTTTGTCAGCTCTTGTTTAATCCATAATATTTATTAAATACTATGTTTAATGAAATTCCCTTTGGAATGCAGGACTTTTTAACAATAGAAATTGTTCTGCCCGAGTCTATGATCCCTTCTGTAATCATAAACAGTTTGTTTTTGTTTAAGGGGTTATATACCTTCTTTGTCGAAGAAAAAGAGGAAAGTTCGGATTTTTTTTAGGTATAGCAATTATTTAATTACACGGATGTTTTAATTTTTTGATAGTACACTTTATTAACAATGTTTGTGCACAATTTGGTGGAAAACTATTAAATAGTTTTTAAGGGGTGGCTGTTTCCCTTAGAGGCTTTTTTTTTAGTGCCTTGCGGTGACAGTTACCCAGGTCGAACAGGTCAACTGAAACCATTAAAGTACAAAAATTGCATTAGTTTAGTGTAATTCCTTGTGCTTGAACGATCGATTTAAACATTTTTTTTATGCATAGGGGAACGTTCTATGCTAAAAATAAACTTTTTGGTCTCTAGAAATTTCACTAAAAAATTCATTTCGGCGAAAGTCGTGCGTGAAAGGTCGACCGTTCAAGCACAGAAGAATTTCATTACGAACATTTAAAAAAAAAATTTGAAGTAAATCGGTTCAGTAGTTTTCCGCCAATCCATGTCACCGCAAAGTCATTTTTCAAGAAACACCATTTCGAGATATTCACGTTTAAAGTTTCAAGTTCAGTTCAAGGCCGCGACGAGGCGCGGGGTTAGGAGCGCTGTAACTTTTTTTCTACTGCTCCAATCTCTATGAAAATTTGGGAAAATGTTCTTAAAGAGTTGTTCTTCAAGATAAAGCAATCAAAAAATTTTCGATTTTTTGAAGATAAAAAGATATAACCCTTTAAAAAATATACCTTAAAATGTCTTACATGGTTGTTGATTTTACTAGAACTCTTCCTATACGCGCACAAAATACCCACAAATTGACCCATCTTGGCATCAGTGGCGCCTGGCATCAGTTTTTGAAACTTTTTTTCCAAAGGCCAAAATGAGTTTATCGTATATCTTGTTAACAGGATCGTCAAGCCAGGCATGAGCATTACCTTTTAACTTTGCAAACATTAGCATTCGTAAAGCTTCAGCATTTAAACCATAGACTTGTTCAATGCCCTTTAGGTAATTTACCCAGAACCCCGCACCGCAGTTTCCCGAAAGTTTCAGCGTTGCTTCCTTTGCCAGTGACGTGGCAAAACTATTTTGCATGCTGTGTCTCTCTCTCTCTTTCTGTAGTGACGCTAAGTTGTTACTTGCGCCGCCATTTCTAGCTTGGCCATTGTTGTCGCTCTCTGTATCTTTGTCGCCGCTCGTGTTGCTGCTGCATACTGCCACACAGTTGTTGTCTCTGTCCTCGCTGCTGCCATCACCGCTTTCCTCATCTTTTTCGCCGTGTTTTTCTGCGTCATTGTCATTCTCTGCTGATCTTTGTTGTTGTTGTTTCGACGATATTTTGACGGTCGCATTTGACGTAACTGTTCACATTTTTCGCTCAACTCCCTTTGCAACTGTTGAATACTCTCGAGCCGTCGAATGTTCTTGTTCAATCTCGAATGTTCAACGTTGTTTTCTTGTAGCGCCTCTGTGGCGTCAGTTTCACTACCGTGTGAAATAGCAGCTTCTATTTCACTATATTGTACAATTTCATTTTGGGCAGCCAAATTTTGTTGCTCGTTGCTTTCATTGTTATTACGCATTTTTGTTTCCGTAGTATTGAATTCAGGAAGATCATCCCGATTCTCTATTGGCAATGCGTTAAAACGATTTATGAGTTCTGCCTTTTGTAGACAGACCCAATATCGACAGCCAGTTTTTTAACTTCACAATTGTTAAAAAGTTTAATTCAATTTTGTTTGTATTCATGGCGTGCATTTTTAAGCACTTCTAATTTTAGAGTAGGCGACACCACTAACCATACAGCATATAGACAACCCATTTCATACAACGAAAATGGACGCGAAAATTTCTTGCGACAGGCCCCAGAGCGGATTTCTTACGCTCTCTTACGCTCATCGTTCGTTCATCTTACGCTCATTCTCTCATTAAATATTTTCTGTTTCTCAGTCTCTAAACGGAGCGCGATGAAGAAGGTTGGCCTGCGCTTCGGTTGATCTTCGTATGTATGCGTGTCACACATTCACATACATGGGTGTATGTGTGCGTGCGATTTCGTTTCGAAGCCAGCGCACAAAATTTTGATTTTTCTTACTTTTCAGGCTTGCTACCCTAACAAAATTCGGGTATTCGTATTTGATGAAATGACGAAAGAAATTATATTATATTTTTTATTATATCAGCATACATTTTTAATTTATTTAGGAATAAGATTTAGGGGTTATATACAGTTGTGATATATGAAAAAAACGATTTTTTTTTTATTGCATATTCTTAAAGTATATTATATTGGGAATACTCTCACAAAAATTCATAACGATCGGAGCATTAGAACCGAAGCTGTAGCTATTTATAGCGCACTATCTGCATATAAAACTTGAACAAACTTGAAACTTTAAACGCGATTATCTCAGAATCTTTTTTTTGGGAAATTACCTTTGCGGTGGACACGATTACTAAAAAACTACTTATCCGATCAACACCAAATTTTGACCACTTATTTATTATAATATTAGCTAGTCCGTGAACCAGGGATTTTTAATTTTTTTTTTAAATCCTTTTTTAAAGCACAAAAAACGAAAATCTTATGCCTTGAAAAAATACATTTTTTGTTAAAAACGTCGCCATTTTTTTTTTAGTCAAAATTTTTAAAAATCCCTCGTTCACGGACTAGACAATACAATATACTAACTAAACTTTTTTGAATTTTGGATTTCGGATGAACCGTTTTCGAGAAATCATGTCCACCGCAAGACACCATGGAAAAAAGACGATCCGGGAATTCGGCTATAACGTTTTTGTTATGCAATCGTTTTTTATGAAAAAATTTAATTAAGTACCCAGAAACATGTACTAAACAACGTTGGTAAAACATTTTTCATAAATATTTTCTATGGTGTCAAAAAAAAATCGATAAAAATCCATATTTTTGCGCGGTACAACTGTATATAACCCCTTAAGTGTATACTACTAACACTATATACTATAGTGTATACTATACTAACAGAGTATATTTCAGTCGGAGTCACTTAAAGCGCCGATTGCTTTTAAGTTTTTGTTGTTCTGCAAGAGGCTTGTGCATGCCTACTCTAACGTTGGAATGATTTTTAGGGGAGGGTGAAGACCCGAAAACAGCTGATGGACTTGTTTACCTTTTTTTTTTACAATTTTTCAGGCACTTGTTATTATTATTATTATTATTATTATTATTATTAAAGGTAGAGCAGTTTACAAAACTAAACTAGCTTAGTGGGTATAGCACTGGCAGCGGGGCCTTTGGCTTTAAAGTCTAGTTGATAATGAGATTTTATACATGTTTTAAGTCTTAGGTTATGAATAGCTTAGGTCTATGAACGGAGGTTCGTGGGTTATATATTTACATAATTACATTTTAGTTACAATTTTCTGATTTTGGACTTCATGTTTTGTGGAACAAATTTGATTCTTTTAGAAAAGATATTATTTTTTGAAGGTTATCTGTGTTTAGTTGGTTGAGTAGGTTAAGTGGGTTTGTGTTTTTAAAGATAGAGTGCTTTATTTGATGGAGTGATGGGCATGAGTTGAGTAGGTGGGATATGGTGTTGTCTCCTTGGCAAAAGGGGCATGGGGATGTTTGGTTCTGGTTGAAGTAGTGTTCGTGGGTAAGTTTTGTGTGGCCTAGTCTGAGGCGTACTATTTTTATTTGGTCGAGCCTGCTCGACTTTGGGTTAAAAGAGGTTATGTATTTGTCGATGTTCGTGTTGTCTTTGTTTATGGATTTATACCATTGACTGCATTGTTCAAAGTTTTGTTCCTGTCTTGTTGAGAATTCTGACCTTAAATGTTTGTTTATGTCTGTTAAATTTATGTTTGGGGTGAAAATGAGAGGGATTTTCGCTGCTGACTTAGCGGTTTGGTCGGCTAGCTCATTGCCTGCTATGCCTACATGGCCAGGAATCCACAATACTTTTATTTTTGGTGCTAGCTTTGTTAGATGTGATCGGATTTTGTTTGAGTAAGAGTTGTTACAATTGCTGAGAGGGAGTCAGAGCAAATCATGAATTTACCCCTCAAACTTTTGACATGATCAATTGCTTCTTGGATGGCTATTATTTCGGCGGAGAGTACTGAAGAGTATGGGGGGAGCATACCATATTTTAAAATGTGGTTTTCTGTTGTGACTGCGTAAGTTATTGTGGAATTTATTTTTGATCCGTCTGTGAATATAAACTTGTAGGATTTGTGTCTATCTTTGGTATGTTCGTATAGTTTTCGATATGTGTCTGGGGGTGTTTGTTTCTTGTGGATTCTGAACGTTGTATCTATAAGATTGGGGATTTCCCAAGGTGGATTGAATTTTTGTAGTTTTTGTGGTTGGTATGGTAAGTTTAGTGAGAGGCAGAGTTGTATGGTTCGGTCTATGGTGGTTAGGTTTTTTCTGATTTTCCGATGCTTAACAAATTTGTGTATGGGTGTGTCTCTGGAAAAAATTAAGTTTTTGCTAAGCTTGGCTGTTTGTAGGTCTCGTTTTTGCTCTATTGTGAGAATATTGGACTCGTTGATTAAGTTAGATATGGGGGTTGTTCGGAAGGCTCCAAGGGCTAGGCTAGGCGAAGCGCAGCATTGAACAGGGTCTTTAATTTGTTTAAGGTGCTTTTCGGTGAGTGTCCGTAAAGGAACAAACCGTATTCCAGTTTAGCAATGACCGTTGCTTTGGCGACGTGAAGGAGTGTGTAGGTATTGCAATTAAATTTATGGCTGGATAGGCATTTTATTATATTTAGTTTTTGGTGGAGTGAGGGTATTAGTGAGTTTATGTGTGTGTTCCACTTGTATTTATTGTTAATTGTTAATCCTAGGATTTTGAGAGAGGTGACGGTGGGTATTTGTATGTTGTTGCAGGTTATAGTACAAGTGCAGTTGCGTTTTTTGCAAATGTGAAGGTGTTTGCACCTTGCTAGGGGAAGGGATGCTCCGGAATATGAGCACCAGGTGTTTATATTATTTAAAATGTAGTCTAAGTTGAGGTTTTTATTTCTCTTTTCTTGGCAGTTTATTATGAGGAAGAAATCGTCGGCGTATGCGTTAAATTTAATATTTTTGTGTAAGGCTATAGTATTTGCTAGTTTATTGTAGGCTATTAAGAATAGTATAACTGATATAGGTGATCCTTGGGGGATACCGTTATGTAGGGGATGAGAATTGGATATGTGAGGTCCTACACGGACAATTATTTTTCTATTGAGCATGAAATTTTTTATGTAATTTATTATTTTAGGGCCTATTTTCCACTCCTGGAGTTGGTCTGTAATGGTGTGCACCCCTACTCGATCGAAGGCTCTTGAGAAGTCAAGAGAGATGAGTGATGTGTGCTTCTTTGACTTCATTATGAGGTAGTCTACGTAGAGTAGACTGTCCGAAGTCGATTTTCCTTTTTTGAAGCCAAATTGGTTTTGATTAAGCACTTTATTCACGGTTACAAACCACCATAGTCTTTTAGCAATTATTTTGTCGAGAGTTTTTGCAAGACAGCAGTTGAGGGATATGGGTCTGTATGAATTTATTTTTGTTTTTTCAGTTTTTGGCTTGAGGATCGGTATGACGAGGCTTGTTTTATAGGCTTGCGGTATGTGACTGTCTAGTATTTTGTTAAAAAGGTCTGTTATTCTGTTTTTTGTGGTACGTGAGATGTTTTTTATCATTTCATATGAGATTCTATTTAATCCTGGAGTGGCTCCCTTAAGCGTTTGTAAGGCTGACGTTAGTTCGAGGAGAGTAATTTTTTGTAGGGTGTAGTCGTATGTGTTGCTTTTGTATTTGTTGTTTCGGAACTCCTCTGAGAAGTTCCGATCGTTTGAAAGCTGTGAGAAGTGCCGTGCAAATATATTAGCAATTTCGTTGGTAGAAGTTGTAGGGGTGTTATTTTCGGGGTTTTGTATTGCGTGGATTTGTTTGGCTGGGTTAAGTCCGTAAAAGCGTCTTATATTGTGCCATATTTTGGATGAGGGTGTTGACGGAGCTATGGTGGATGTAAAGGAGTTGGATGCTTCTTTTTTACTTTTTTTCATTTCAAATCTATATTTGGCATTCTTGCGTCTGTAATCTGTTATGTTTTGAAGGTTTATGTTGCGATTAAGGGTGTTCCAAGCTAATTGTTTTTCTTTTTGTAAGTGAGCTAAGTATTTATTCCACCAGGGAACCTTGTATGGTTTAGAATTTGGTGAGGTTTGCGGAATAGAGCTGTTTGCACTATGCGAAATGATTTTGTTGATTTGGGCAGCCTCTTTGTTTACATTTTCAGAGGGGGCAAATTTGGAGTCATATTGGTGTGTGAGGGCAGAGTACTGGTCCCAATTGGCGTTTTTTAATTTAAAAAAGGGTTTGTTGAATTTATTTACCTTTTTTAATGGAAAAAGAGAGATGATTATTGGGAAGTGGTCGCTCCCATGAAGGTCATCGAGTATTTTCCACTTTGTGTGTGGGGCTAGTGATCCCGAGCAAAGGGAAAGGTCAATGTGTGTGTATGTGTTGTGCGTTGAAAAATGTGTTGGTGATTTGTCATTTAAGAGGATAAGTTGGGATGTGTCGATAAATTTTTGTATAAGTTTGCCTCTTGGGTTAGTGGTAGGGGAGCCCCAGGCTGGGTGCCAACCATTAAAGTCCCCCACTATTAATGAGGGTACTTGATGTCTATGCAATGTGTTTTCTAGTATTTGTCTTGAGATAGTTTTGGTCGGAAAGATGTAAACTGTCTGTATGTGTAGGTTTTGCTGGGATTTTACGAGTATTTCTAGTATTTCGAGATCGTTTGGGGTGTTGATTATAGAATGTTCGATCGATTTGTGTACTAGTAGTGCTACGCCGCCAAATCTGTTCGTGGCTATGTTAGTTAGTAGAGTGTAGTTTACGGGGGTGGGTATGCTATAGGTGTATTGTATGTGTGATTCTATGATGTGTGGGGAGTGGTTCTTTATCAATATTAGAAGTTGGTTATAATTGTTAGAGTAACCTTTTATATTCCATTGCATTATATTAAGGGACATTTTTGCGGTGAAGATCGGGTTAGTTTAGGATAAGGTTGGTGGATTTTAGATGGATTCGTTGTCGCTGTTATTGGTATGTTTGTTTTTGGTTGCGGGTTTAGTTTTTGGTTTGGATGGTTTGAAGTTAGTGGAGAGAGAGTTTGACTTATCTTTGGAAAATATTTTTAATGTTAAGTTCTTTGTAATTTGTGATGCGTAAAGTGATTTTGGTGTGGTGTCTGTAATGTCGGTATCCATGGCCTCGATGTCGTCTTGCTCTTTCTGTGGAGTGTGATTTTGGAGGTGTTCTTTGGGTGATTTTGGCGCTTTAGTTGAGGTTCCGTGGGATGTTGATTTGGTTATGGTGTTTTGTGTGTGATTTTTGTGTGTAGTTTTTTCTATTGGTATGGTGGTATTTGAAGATTGGGGTTTTGGGGGTCGACCTTCTCGGTAGTTTTTATAGCTGTAAGTTCCTGTTGCTTAAGGAATGTTGGACATTTACGGTCAAGCGGGCTGTGTTGGGAGTTTATTTCCGGATTGTTCTCGCAGTTGAGGCATTTTTTATCTTTTTGGCAGTGTAAGCCTTCAGTGGTGTGTTTTTCTTCCGAGCAATTTGAACATTTGTCTGTGCTTTTGCATATGGGAGTTGGGTGTCCAAATCGAAGGCACTTTTTGCAGCGTAGCGGGAGTGGTATGTAGTCACGCACGCGAACGGTTTCGTATCCAATTCGAAGTATTTCGGGAAGTTTGTGGGATTCAAATGTTAGAATTATTAGGCCAGTTTCGGTGGTATTGGTGTTGGTGTTGTTGCTTGTAGTTTGTTTCTTCATTGTTTTTTTTACTTCTATGACTTTTTGGGGTTTAAGCTCTTGAAGGATGGTCTCTTCATCAATATATCTGAGGTCGTTGCTGTAGATCACTCCTTTCGAGGAGTTTAGTGTTTTATGTTCCGTAACCAGTATTTCCATGTTTGCAATTTTGTTTAGTTTAAGCAGTTTTGTAGCTTGAAGGTGAGTTTTTGTTTTTATTAGTAGGGTTCCGTCTCGTGTTTTTTTTACCGAATCAACTTCTCCTCCGCAGGCATAGTCTATGGATTTTTGGATTATGAAGGGGGAAACTGTTCTAAATGATTCATTGTCCTTTCTTTTTACTACCATGAATTTCGGGTCTTTATGTTGGTATGTTTTTGGGGTGTATCGTCCAATATCGGGTGGTTCGTGCATGGTTATTGCAAGGGTCTTGGACCCGGGTTGAGCAATATACGCGTGTTTTTTGTTGTTGGGTTTTTAAGTTTTTCTTTGTGGTCAATATTTGTTTGTTTAATTTTGCTGATAAGCTTTGTGGGGTTTGTTCACGCAGGTGTAAAAATATATTAAAAAATATAATATAAAAAATAATATAATTTCTTTCGTCATTTCATCAAATACGAATACCCGAATTTTGTTAGGGTAGCAAGCCTGAAAAGTAAGAAAAATCAAAATTTTGTGCGCTGGCTTCGAAACGAAATCGCACGCACACATACACCCATGTATGTGAATGTGTGACACGCATACATACGAAGATCAACCGAAGCGCAGGCCAACCTTCTTCATCGCGCTCCGTTTAGAGACTGAGAAACAGAAAACATTTAATGAGAGAATGAGCGTAAGATGAACGAACGATGAGCGTAAGAGAGAGTAAGAAATCCGCTCTGGGGCCTGTCGCAAGAAATTTTCGCGTCCATTTTCGTTGTATGAAATGGGTTGTCTATATACTGTATGGTTAGTGGCGACACGCACTACCAATTAAACACGCCCTATTTTCCTTTGCACGCAGTATAAAGGGTGGTTAAATTGTAAGGGCCGATGTTGAATGTGAACCACACCTAAACGGCAAGTTTTTTTCCGAAAATTATTTGACATTTCTCTATTTCAGACTTACTCAATTTGAACCATGGAGAGAAACACAATCCAATAACGTGTTAAAGTTATCCTGACTATAATAAGTATAGCATAATAGCAAATGGGCGTTCAAATCAAAATGCATATCGTGCCCTTCTTGTTTGTTTTGGTCAATTTGATCGTCCAAATGTGCGTACTTTCGCAAAAATCTTGGAAAAATTCGAGAGAACCGGGTCTGTAGAATATGTGAGAACACCAGTGCATGCTCGTACAGCTCGGTTTATGGGCTGGCGGCATCATCGGGGCCGTAGTTTTTCAAAATGAGGCCGGTCAGGCAGTGACTGTGAATGGTGTTCGCTAACGTAACAATGGCCCTTTTGCGCAACAAATTCAATGGCCGTGTTATCTCACGTAATTGCAATGTCAATTGGCCGCCTAGATCATGTGAGTTGACACCGTTCGACTTTTTCCTTTGGGGTTATTTGAAAAAAAAAGGTGTACATCGGTAAGCCAGCAACAATTCAAGAGCTAAAGGATGAAATAATTCGGCACATTAACGGCATAGAACCTCCATTATGCCTCAGGGACATTGAAAATTTGGACCATCGGATGGAGGTGTGCCGCCGTGGTCGCGGCCGATATTTTGTTCCATACATAATTGAATAATACTAATATATAATAATAAAAAATATTACAATAATTTCCTAAATAGCTTGTTTTATTGAAAATCAACATCGGCCCTTGAAATTTAACCACCCTTTATAAGTCGGAACGTCCGAACTCCGTTCGCCACCAGATGGGTCCTTTTTTGTAACATTTCGTTGTTTTTAAAAGATCGAGACATTTTTTATTTGTTTTATATTTGAAAAGGCGTGTGTTTCCGATATGGGAAATGGGAAACGTCACGCGCCAATGATCTTCGTGTGCTCACTCACTGAATTCTCTCTCTTCTCTCTCTTCCTCTTAAGCGAACGGTCGTTCTTTTTTTGTGCGCACTTCGCAAGTGCTGTGGTATATTTGGAGGCGAATTAATAATTTGTCTCAATTCAATACCAAGCATAGCTCAGCTCTGCATCTTATACGTCTTACTTTATTTCTGCATTTTTCCTTTGTACTCTCCAAAGCTCCAGCTTCGGCTTCCTATTTGGCACAGTCGTTCAAGGTATAGTGTTTTTTTTAACTTTTTATACCCTTGCAGAGGGTATTATAATTTTGTCCAAAAGTGTGCAACGCAGTGAAGGAGACATCTTTGACCCTATAAAGTATATATATTCTTGATCAGGATCACCTCCTGAGTTGATATGAGCATGTCCGTCTGTCCGTCTGTCCGTCTGTCTGTCCGTCTGTCTGTCCGTCTGTCTGTCCGTTTCTACGCGAACTAGTTTCTCAGTTTTGAAGCTATCGTCTTGAAACTTTGCACACACCCTTCTTTCCTTTGCACGCAGTATATAAGTCGGAACGGCCGGGATCGGCCGACTATATCCTATAGCTGCCATATAACTGATTGATCGGAAATGGTATAACTTTGGTGTTTTTAGAGTTAGAGAGTTCAAATTTGACACGAGCGCTATTTTTGGCAAAACATTACGACATGCCAAATTTCATAAGGATCGGCCGACTATATCCTATAGCTGCCATATAACTGAACGATCGGAAATGACCCAACTTTCGTGTTTTTGAAGATAGAAAGCTGAAACTTAATAGAGATTCTATTTTTGGCCAGTTGATCCAACCTACCAAATTTCATTAGGATCGGCCGACTATATCCTATAGCTGCCATATAACTGAACGATCGGAAATGGTACTTGGTAGAAATATCAACTTTCGTATTTTTGAAGATAGAAGTTTGGGACCTTTTTTTAGTTTTTATATTTTAGTTAATTAGTTTTTTTATGATGTAATCATAAGGATCGGCCAACTATATCCGATGTTTGCGATATATATCCGGTTTTAACTGCAAGGGTATATAAACTTCGGCTCCGCCCGAAGTTAGCTTTCTTTTCTTGTTTTATATTCATTTTGTTTATTAATTAAAAATATGGAATTTAAACTGGTCTGTTCTATGAAGTGTAACAAGACAGTTTCCTCATCCCAGCCTACCATCCATTGCTGGCTATGTGAAAACGTCGTACATGCCAAGTGTGCCGGGTTCACTGCATCAGTTTCGGATACCATTTCCCGTAGGTCTGGGATACATTATTGTTGTGAAAATTGTCGTGCTGTCCAAGGCGAAATGAGGTCGTTCATGAGACAGACCAAAAATGGATTTAAAGAGCTGATCACTGGTTTTCGTAAAATCAATGACCAGCTCTGTGCGCTTGACACTCAGTTTAGTGGCCTTAAGCTGCTAAAAGAGTCCCCTAAGCGTAAGAAATCCGCTGTTTCTGATCCGCCTCAGCCTGCTCAGCCGACATCAATGCAGCCGCTCATGTATCTCTGGCCAGTGGCCACTGCAAGGGCTAGAACTGAGAACAATTCGTCCGAATTTCTTAGGGAAAATGAGCAATTGCCCGATATGTCCGCCATGGCATCTTTTCAAGTGATGCCACAGGTCATAGTGAACGAAACTCCCGTTAGAGTCACCTAAAAGGGTATTCCACAGTCCGGACCTCCGGCACCGACTGAGGCTGCAGTTCTCGTACCTGCGACACCAAAACGCTTACAAGTGATTCCATCATCGAAACATATATTTGTTTCTCGGCTTGCCCCTGATACTATCTCGGCGTATTTCAAAGCCAAAACAAAATCCGATTTGAAGCTGGAGGACATAGCTAAATTTAAATATAATTATAAACGGCGCAAGTCTTCTTTCAAGATTCGTGTGCCCGCGCTGATGTTCAAGACGATTTGTTTACCCAGTTTTTGGCCAGATAATATTTTGGTCCAAGAACATCAGCCTAGTTCCGTGAAGAAAAAAGTTATAAAACCAGTGGGAGTTAAACTACCCGATATCAGAACCACTGACCAACCTTCCACCTCTTCTTCGTCCACTAACCCAAATAACTAGTATCGTCATTAACACTTACCATTCACAATACTAGGGGGCTATGTAACAAGCTCTCCAAACTATATTCTGATAGTTCTTTCTTTGCATCCCATATTATAGCCTTAACAGAAATTTGGTTAAAGCCAGAGATCTTTAGCTCCGAAGTTTTTCCAAGTAAGTACACCACTTTTCGAAGGGATCGACCTCAGTGAAGGGGGTGGAGTCCTCATTTCGGTAGACTCCACTCTTGCTTCTGAGGAGGTGAAATCACAAAAGTTTGGTGACATTGAGTTTATAAGCATTAAAATCATTTTGTCCGAGAAATCTTTATACATTACATGTTCATATATACCTCCTATGTCTGATCCGCCCACATATTGGCAGAATTTGTTCGTAGCGGTGGGTGACTTTAATACACCATAATTAAAGTGGTCCAACGTCAAGAACTCACCATCTTTGTCACTTATCACTCACCATGACTTCACTGCGGTCATGTTTGACATGTACCTAGGTCAGATTAACCATATTAGAAATTCGTTAGGTCTTCGTTCGTTTAGGCTTATGTTTTGTATCTCATCCTGATGGCACCGTTCTCTCCAGAGCTTTTCCCCTCTCAACCCCAGAGGATCCATATCAACCCACGCTGGAGGTATCAATCGAAACCATTCTTGGTATCGATCAGATGTCTCCACGCGTGGTAAATAAGATTCGCTGTTTCCGTAATGCTGATTTTCATAAACTTAATAGCCTTATCGATACATATGACTGGTCCGATATTCTGGCATGTACTGATCTTAGCGTGTCCTTATATATATGTGCCATGGAAATATCCGTCCGCATAAACAAATCCTCCTTGGTTAACAAGGTGCCTAACTAACCTAAAAAATACTAATAATAGGCTCTTACTTAAATATAAAAAAACCTGCAATAGTATTGATTTCTTAAGATGTCTACTAGCTCGGTAAAATTTTTCCGTGCATAACATTAAATGTTATAGGAATTATATTCGCCGCCGAATTATATATATAATTTTTAAGCACTAAGCGTAAACACGTATCTCTTTCACCCCTGCTTACGTTTGAAAATTCCTCTGCGACCTCTGATCAAGCCATTGCAGATCTATTCGCTGAATTTTTTCATACAACTTATTCTCCGCCTAAATTGACAGATCTGGCTTACGCATATAACATTCAAGAAGCAACTCTTATTTTCTGTCCGTTTTTCTCTGAGAACAACTCTTCTAAGACTTTTCAACTTATCTTTGGAAACCTCAATTTTTCCCCTTCTACTATGTCTTCTTTTCCAATGTCTACTAGCTCGGTAAAATTTTTCCGTGCATAACGCTGAATGTTAGAGGAATTATATTCGCCGTCGAATTATATATATAATTTTGTAAGCACTAAGCGTAAACACGTATCTTTTTCACCCCTGCTTACGTTTGAAAATTCCTCTGGGACCTCTGATCAGGCCATTGCCGATCTATTCGCAGAATATTTTCAAACAACTTATTCACCGCCTTAATTGACAGATCAGCCTTACGCATATAACATTCAAGCAGCAAATCTTATTTTCTGTCCGTTTTTTTCTGAGAACAACTTATTATCTGATCGTCTAAGGGTCAAACCCATTTATTCGGCAGGTCCCGATGGAGTACCAGGCTGTGTGCTAAGATACTGTGCCAGGGCTCTGTGCAAACCTCTTCTAAGACTTTTCAACTTATCTTTGGAAACCTCGATTTTTCCCTTAAGTGGAAGGAATCATTCATAATTCCCCTAAATAAAAAAGGTTAAAAGTCCGATGCTGCCAACTACAGAGGCATCTCTAAGTTGTCGGCAATTCCAAAGTTATTTGAAAAATTTATTAAGGTAATGAAAATACCCCTCATTTGCAACACCTTTGCTCTTCGATTAACTCTCCCTGTCAGCATGGCTTTATTAAGCGTCGCTCCACCACCAAAAATTTACTGGAGTTGACATCCTTTGTCATAGGTGGCTTTTTAATAAGGCTAAAGGAGTCCTTGGTTTTATTAAAAGGTGGTCAAAAGAATTTAATGACCCATGGTCCGTCCGATACTGGAGTACGGTTCATGTGTCTGGAGTCCCCAATATGAAGTACATAAGGGCCATATAGAATCCGTACAATAGAATTTTTTAATACTCGCGCTTAGAGGTCTATACTGGGATGCAAATCTTCAGCTTCCATTCTACAGTAGCAGACTTTTACTTAGAAACTTACCTAGTCTTTCTGAATAACCTTATTAACGGGGATGTAGATAGCCAGCCTTTACTAACACGCTTAAAATTTAACATTTCTAATAGAAGGACTCGAAACTTTAGTCCTCTGTTCCTTAGCCATTGTAGTTCCACATATGCACTGCATGACCCTTTTAGGGTATTATGTTCGAACTACAATGGTCTCTACTCTATTACATCTCTTTCCTGTCCCTCAAATTTAAAACATAGAATTTTAAATTTCCTTACTAATTCCTCTTAGCTTAACAAATTACAAATAGCTGAATATATACTAACAAATCGTTTCTCGAGCGCCCCTCGGTCGTCTGGGCCTCTAAGCTTTACGTTGAATACAAGAATGCTAGCTGATGCTCTTATTGATGCACAAGCCATTTCCAAATTCTGACAGACCACAAAAAAAAAAAAATTGGTACAATGGCCGTAATGGATAGTAAGGTGCTGTTGTTTTATGCCCAAATGCACAAGTATGCAACAAAAATTGTTTCTGAGAATTCATAGCGTTAAAGTTTAAACTTTAAAGGTTCGTTAAGTTGTGTGTGGAAGAGATGAGTATTATATAAGTCGGTATTATCAAAGATTATAAAGTACATAGATGGGACATCTCATACAAAGAAAAATTTTCTATGGCGGGTTCCAGCAGTGGAACCCGCTGGAACGAGCGGGTTCCATTGCTCGACAAGTTAAGTTTGAGAAATTTTTCGCGAGACAACGAATGAGGAATAGCCGAGTGGTAGAGTGCTTGGCTGGTGTGCAAGGTAAAATGAGTTCAAACCAGGCTCGGGACATCCATTTTTTTTAAATTTTAAATCTATTTATATTATATTTTTATTCTTTTAAGGTTTTTTCCTAAATTTATAATCCAATAAAAAAAATACAAAATTGTTAAATCACCTTAAAATCGTCTCAGTTCGTAGTGGAACCCGCTGTAAAAATGTCTATAAGTGCGGGTTCTACGGCATTTTGGCAGGCCGCGTCGTGGAACCCGCTCTCAAATGTTTTCATATTTTCCATCGTGGAACCCGCTGAAATAATGAAAACATTTGAGAGCGGGTTCCACGACTGAAATAATGAAAACATTTGAGAGCGGGTTCCACGACAAACGGCTGGCAGATGAAATAGGGAGAGAGAGAATTCTATTTTTAGATCGTAACATCTTTGGAACGATGAAAGTTTGAAACGTTGTAATCGAACCAATGTAAGAGTAAAGAGATCAGATATATCTTCTACTATCCTTACTCGTTAACTCTGTTTTTGGTATAGATTCTAGCGCCTCCTTTAACACCAATTTTAAGTATCATAAAATCAACTTCGAGGGTAGCCTAGATGGATAGTGCGTGGTCCTTATTCATGGGGTCCTGGGTTCGACTTCATTAGCGGGCGGTTGTTTCGATTTTGATAAAGTTTTAGTTTTATGATTCTTTTTGTATTTACTTTTATTTTTTTATTACTTTTTTTTTTACTTTTAATTTTTACTTATTATTATTATTTTTAATTGCATTCTATAACAATTAAAGTAAAAATAAGTGACGGACGTGTCGGATGACAAAATGCCGAAAGGACTCCCTTGCAATTTTATTAGCCGGACATAATGAAGAATTAAACCATTCTACAATTGTCAAATTAAAGAAAAATATTACAATTAAAGAAATATAAAAAAAAAATATAAAAGAAAGAAAAAGTTCAAAGTTCTTACGAGGATTTGAACACAGAAAAATTACACATAGAGTAACTACTCTATGCATTACTCTACCATCCTGTCTCGATCTGCGGCGATCAAAAATACTATTTGTTCTACCAACTACCACATCGGCGCATCGAAAACAGAAACGAGAAATTGAAATTGAAATTTGGAAGCCAAAACCTTTTTACGCCGTCGTGCGAGCAGTCACACATACATACAAAGGCTCACATTGTAGTTGACGGATACATGTAAAGAGTTCTAAAAATAGAATCGTATGCATGTGCGTTCCCCCCTTACCAACAAGCTCGACGCAAAAAGTTGACCGTTTTGGGCCCTGATGTCCCATCTATGTACTTTATAATCTTTGGTATTATATAGTCATATACCTGGTATTATATTGTCGGGAAATTCGACCATAGGCGTCCATTCTTGTTTTTATTAAAATTTTTGTTGGGCCAAGCAGCCAAAGACGAAACTGCTTATAGTTATATAAGCAGTGGGCTTATCAGCATTTTATATTTTTTTGTTTCCTCCAGTTTGGCTGCACTTTGCTGGTATTTATAGCAGATGCGCTTTTGAGGGCCTTCTCCTCCTAGTGACGCCTCAACAGTCCTGTTTACCAGGATCTGCTTTATAAGGTGTACGGATTGATCGTCTATTCCTAGTCCCGTCAGAGCATTGATTAACGAGCTTGGTAGGATGTTGTTGAACGCACCTTCTATGTTTAGACACTTAATATGAGTTCTGTCTGTTTCTACTGTCTACGTCTGTCTGTTTCTACGCAAACTAGGGTCTCATTTTTAAAGCTATCGACTTGAAACCTTCTTTCTTTTGCACGCAGTATATAAGTCGGTACGGCCGGGATCGGCCAATTATATCCGATAGCTGCCATATAACTGATTGATTGTAAATGGTATAATTTTGGTGTTTTTAAAGTTAGAATGTTCAAATTTTGTATAAACGCTGCTTTTAACAAAAAAAAATACAATATGCAAAATTTCATAAGGATCGGCCGACTATATCGTATCTGAACGATCGGAAATGACCAAACTTTCGTGTTTTTCAAGATAGAAAGCTGGAACTTAGTACAGATTATATTTTTGGTCAGTTAATCCGACCTACCCAATTTGGGATTACGCTAGACAGGAAACTGGACTGGAAGTCAAACACTATGGATAGAGCTAACAAGGCAACAATCGCGCTCTATACATGCCGAAAAGCCATTGGCCTTAAATGGGGAATGTCCCCAAAGATAGTCAGATGGCTTTACACAGCAGTCATAAGACCCATCCGTTTCTACGGGGTGGTGGTCTGGTGGCCTGTTCTCACAAACTCCACATGTAGAGAGAGACTTAGGAAAACGCAAAGGATGGCGAAGGTCTGTATCACCACACCAACAGACGCCCTAGACTTCATACTCGACCTATTAACTGTAGAGATAATGGGGCCCAAGACAGCCACGCTATCGGCAATAAGAATACGCGAGACGGGCATATGAAAAAGGACCGACTAAGGATATACCAAGTTGGACCTACACCATTGCTCGCCAACGGGGGCTACAGACTACTGGGACCAGCCGGTTTCCTACATATTTACACAGACGGTTCAATAATGAATGGCCAGGTGGGAGGCGGTTTCCACTGCGAACGGCTGTGTCTAAATGAGTCCTTCAGACTCCCCGACCACTGTAGTGTGTTAGATCCAGCACTTAGCACTTAGATCCCCAGCATTTACTGGCAATCAAGACACAATCTGTATCTTCTTAGACAGTCAAGCGGCACTCAAAGCCCTAGACGGATTCTCATCCAACTCCAGGACAGTGAATGACTGTCGCAGATCTCTTGGCAGAGCAGGATGACATCCACCTCAATAGGGTGCCCGGACATAGAGACCACGAGGGAAATTGCGTCTCTGACGAACTAGCGAGAGCAGGTCCTACCAATCCTCTCCTCCCGGAAAAAGAACCAATAGGCATCCCCTTAGCTACGTGTAGGCTAAAATGCGAGATCACTTTGACCGCGCAGCACTGAAGAAATGGAGAAATCTCCGAAACTGCAGGAATTCACGCATGATATGGCCTGTTCGCTCTAGGAAGAGATCAATGATGCTTATCGCCCTCAATGGGCAGGACTGCAGTCTGGCAGTCAAGGCCATCACGGGACACTGCACAGTGGTTGCGCCCGTAGGCCATAAATCGAAAAATCGACTTGAAAATAATTATTCAAAATGTAAATAATTTGTCTCTAAATTGACCACATTTTGTCATTGCAAGCTAGTTTTTTCCGGAAAGCTTTTCGTCAAAACAAAAGTGAAGTTCAAAGTGGTCGGACGTTCGCAAAAATTCACCAAATTTAATTATTTAAAATGAATTTTAAAGTTGAAGGTATTATCTTTAATAAATGGGTTTTATGAAATTTATCTGACTAATTAAATTTTTTTTGTTTATTTTAGATTTATTTACTCTTTTTTGTCTTTTTTGTGAACGTCTTTTTCATGTTTAGTTAAAGTTTTAGTTGTGATCCCACGAAATCCCACAAATAGTATGCATGTTAATGTGTTCGTCTGACTTTTAGGGTACTGTATGCCTAAAATCAGCTGCAGAAATTTGCAAATGTTAATATAATCGGAAAAATACTGATGCTATCTAGCGTTTGCCAAGGGAAAGTTTTTCCTTATTATGCTTTTGTTTTGTTCTCGTCGCTCGTGTTTGTAATGTTTTTGAAATATTTCTATTTACTTATATCATTGAAATTCACTTTTTTAAAGATTTCCATAAGTGTGCATTTACACGACAATATATTTTTAATCTTTGGTGTGCAGAAGGTGGCACCAACGCTGGCAGATTAAAAAAAAATATTGAAGTTATGCAAGAGCAAATTGAAAAGAACGGTTACATTCCCGAGCTAAGCCAACTACCAAAACGAATTGATTGCATATGCAAAAGAATTGCTACTTTTTGGAATAGATACAAACGGAAGAAAACTGCAATTATGCAATATTAATCAAGTTGATTATCAGAGTACTTTTGTCTTCTGATCCATTTATTACAGGACTAAGGAAATTACCTTGCAAATTTAAGTCCAATTTAAAGAAATCAACTTTAGAATTGTTAGAAGAATTTGATTAACTATTATGTTTTCTTTGTTTTTTTTATTTAATTTATATTTTTTTATTTTATTTGATATGGCTCTTAATTTGTTTACAAAAGTATATTATTATTAATGTATTTGAATATTACTTGAAACTTGTATTTCTGTTTACAATTTTTGCTATGACAGCTGTATGATATAGTTTTCCGATTTGGACTATATTTTGCAAGCATGTATAAAACTGGCTACACGCATAAAATTTGTAAGTTTGGTTTACATATCTTGAAAAACAAAAAAGTTTTTCCTACTATATACTTATTTTTTTCCTATCGTTCCTATGGCAGCTATATGATATAGTCGTACGATATGGCTAATTTTTTTACTGTGCATTTCAAATATTTTTTTAGAATTTTGGTGTAAATTTCGTTACAATATCTGAACTAGAAGTATTTATGGCCGCGGCTTAATACAAGCCCAACCACTGTGCACTGGTTAATAGGAGCACACGCGGCTAGATTAGCGGTGCCACATTATGACTACTGAAGGAGCTGTGGGGATGTAGAAGAGGAAGAGACAGTCGCACACCTCCTGTATCAATGCCATGCGCTGGGGCGCAGCCGACTCAAATTCTTGGGCGCAGCAGCACTCACGGACCTAACAGACCTCGCGGAGATCGCTCCACGCAGACTCGTAGCCTTCATTCATAGATTCGGATGGGACCTCGAGCTGCCACAGGAAAGATAGCAAAATCCTGGGCACATTAGCAAATAGGAGGGGAGGCCCCTGCACAGTGGTTGGGCTTGTATGGAGACGCTGCCAAAAATACTTCTAGTGGACATATCGTTATGAAATTAATACGAAAAATCTAAAATAATATTTTAAGTGTATAGTAAAACCTTTTTACGCCGTCGTGCGAGCTGTCACACATACATACAAAGGCTCACATTGTAGTTGACGGATACATGTAAAGAGTTCTAAAAATAGAATCGTATGCATGTGCGTTCCCCCCTTACCAACAAGCTCGACGCAAAAAGTTGACCGTTTTGGGCCCTGATGTCCCATCTATGTACTTTATAATCTTTGGTATTATATAGTCATATACCTGGTATTATATTGTCGGGAAATTCGACCATAGGCGTCCATTCTTGTTTTTATTAAAATTTTTGTTGGGCCAAGCAGCCAAAGACGAAACTGCTTATATAGAAACTGCTTACTCAGCATTTTATATTTTTTTGTTTCCTCCAGTTTGGCTGCACTTTGCTGGTATTTATAGCAGATGCGCTTTTGAGGGCCTTCTCCTCCTAGTGACGCCTCAACAGTCCTGTTTACCAGGATCTGCTTTATAAGGTGTACGGATTGATCGTCTATTCCTAGTCCCGTCAGAGCATTGATTAACGAGCTTGGTAGGATGTTGTTGAACGCACCTTCTATGTTTAGACACTTAATATGAGTTCTGTCTGTTTCTACTGTCTACGTCTGTCTGTTTCTACGCAAACTAGGGTCTCATTTTTAAAGCTATCGACTTGAAACCTTCTTTCTTTTGCACGCAGTATATAAGTCGGTACGGCCGGGATCGGCCAATTATATCCGATAGCTGCCATATAACTGATTGATTGTAAATGGTATAATTTTGGTGTTTTTAAAGTTAGAATGTTCAAATTTTGTATAAACGCTGCTTTTAACAAAAAAAAATACAATATGCAAAATTTCATAAGGATCGGCCGACTATATCGTATCTGAACGATCGGAAATGACCAAACTTTCGTGTTTTTCAAGATAGAAAGCTGGAACTTAGTACAGATTATATTTTTGGTCAGTTAATCCGACCTACCCAATTTGGGATTACGCTAGACAGGAAACTGGACTGGAAGTCAAACACTATGGATAGAGCTAACAAGGCAACAATCGCGCTCTATACATGCCGAAAAGCCATTGGCCTTAAATGGGGAATGTCCCCAAAGATAGTCAGATGGCTTTACACAGCAGTCATAAGACCCATCCGTTTCTACGGGGTGGTGGTCTGGTGGCCTGTTCTCACAAACTCCACATGTAGAGAGAGACTTAGGAAAACGCAAAGGATGGCGAAGGTCTGTATCACCACACCAACAGACGCCCTAGACTTCATACTCGACCTATTAACTGTAGAGATAATGGGGCCCAAGACAGCCACGCTATCGGCAATAAGAATACGCGAGACGGGCATATGAAAAAGGACCGACTAAGGATATACCAAGTTGGACCTACACCATTGCTCGCCAACGGGGGCTACAGACTACTGGGACCAGCCGGTTTCCTACATATTTACACAGACGGTTCAATAATGAATGGCCAGGTGGGAGGCGGTTTCCACTGCGAACGGCTGTGTCTAAATGAGTCCTTCAGACTCCCCGACCACTGTAGTGTGTTAGATCCAGCACTTAGCACTTAAATCCCCAGCATTTACTGGCAATCAAGACACAATCTGTATCTTCTTAGACAGTCAAGCGGCACTCAAAGCCCTAGACGGATTCTCATCCAACTCCAGGACAGTGAATGACTGTCGCAGATCTCTTGGCAGAGCAGGATGACATCCACCTCAATAGGGTGCCCGGACATAGAGACCACGAGGGAAATTGCGTCTCTGACGAACTAGCGAGAGCAGGTACTACCAATCCTCTCCTCCCGGAAAAAGAACCAATAGGCATCCCCTTAGCTACGTGTAGGCTAAAATGCGAGATCACTTTGACCGCGCAGCACTGAAGAAATGGAGAAATCTCCAAAACTGCAGGAATTCACGCATGATATGGCCTGTTCGCTCTAGGAAGAGATCAATGATGCTTATCGCCCTCAATGGGCAGGACTGCAGTCTGGCAGTCAAGGCCATCACGGGACACTGCACAGTGGTTGCGCCCGTAGGCCATAAATCGAAAAATCGACTTGAAAATAATTATTCAAAATGTAAATAATTTGTCTCTAAATTGACCACATTTTGTCATTGCAAGCTAGTTTTTTCCGGAAAGCTTTTCGTCAAAACAAAAGTGAAGTTCAAAGTGGTCGGACGTTCGCAAAAATTCACCAAATTTAATTATTTAAAATGAATTTTAAAGTTGAAGGTATTATCTTTAATAAATGGGTTTTATGAAATTTATCTGACTAATTAAATTTTTTTTGTTTATTTTAGATTTATTTACTCTTTTTTGTCTTTTTTGTGAACGTCTTTTTCATGTTTAGTTAAAGTTTTAGTTGTGATCCCACGAAATCCCACAAATAGTATGCATGTTAATGTGTTCGTCTGACTTTTAGGGTACTGTATGCCTAAAATCAGCTGCAGAAATTTGCAAATGTTAATATAATCGGAAAAATACTGATGCTATCTAGCGTTTGCCAAGGGAAAGTTTTTCCTTATTATGCTTTTGTTTTGTTCTCGTCGCTCGTGTTTGTAATGTTTTTGAAATATTTCTATTTACTTATATCATTGAAATTCACTTTTTTAAAGATTCCCATAAGTGTGCATTTACACGACAATATATTTTTAATCTTTGGTGTGCAGAAGGTGGCACCAACGCTGGCAGATTAAAAAAAAATATTGAAGTTATGCAAGAGCAAATTGAAAAGAACGGTTACATTCCCGAGCTAAGCCAACTACCAAAACGAATTGATTGCATATGCAAAAGAATTGCTACTTTTTGGAATAGATACAAACGGAAGAAAACTGCAATTATGCAATATTAATCAAGTTGATTATCAGAGTACTTTTGTCTTCTGATCCATTTATTACAGGACTAAGGAAATTACCTTGCAAATTTAAGTCCAATTTAAAGAAATCAACTTTAGAATTGTTAGAAGAATTTGATTAACTATTATGTTTTCTTTGTTTTTTTTATTTAATTTATATTTTTTTATTTTATTTGATATGGCTCTTAATTTGTTTACAAAAGTATATTATTATTAATGTATTTGAATATTACTTGAAACTTGTATTTCTGTTTACAATTTTTGCTATGACAGCTGTATGATATTGTTTTCCGATTTGGACTATATTTTGCAAGCATGTATAAAACTGGCTACACGCATAAAATTTGTAAGTTTGGTTTACATATCTTGAAAAACAAAAAAGTTTTTCCTACTATATACTTATTTTTTTCCTATCGTTCCTATGGCAGCTATATGATATAGTCGTACGATATGGCTAATTTTTTTACTGTGCATTTCAAATATTTTTTTAGAATTTTGGTGTAAATTTCGTTACAATATCTGAACTAGAAGTATTTATGGCCGCGGCTTAATACAAGCCCAACCACTGTGCACTGGTTAATAGGAGCACACGCGGCTAGATTAGCGGTGCCACATTATGACTACTGAAGGAGCTGTGGGGATGTAGAAGAGGAAGAGACAGTCGCACACCTCCTGTATCAATGCAATGCGCTGGGGCGCAGCCGACTCAAATTCTTGGGCGCAGCAGCACTCACGGACCTAACAGACCTCGCGGAGATCGCTCCACGCAGACTCGTAGCCTTCATTCATAGATTCGGATGGGACCTCGAGCTGCCACAGGAAAGATAGCAAAATCCTGGGCACATTAGCAAATAGGAGGGGAGGCCCCTGCACAGTGGTTGGGCTTGTATGGAGACGCTGCCAAAAATACTTCTAGTGGACATATCGTTATGAAATTAATACGAAAAATCTAAAATAATATTTTAAGTGTATAGTAAAACCTTTTTACGCCGTCGTGCGAGCTGTCACACATACATACAAAGGCTCACATTGTAGTTGACGGATACATGTAAAGAGTTCTAAAAATAGAATCGTATGCATGTGCGTTCCCCCCTTACCAACAAGCTCGACGCAAAAAGTTGACCGTTTTGGGCCCTGATGTCCCATCTATGTACTTTATAATCTTTGGTATTATATAGTCATATACCTGGTATTATATTGTCGGGAAATTCGACCATAGGCGTCCATTCTTGTTTTTATTAAAATTTTTGTTGGGCCAAGCAGCCAAAGACGAAACTGCTTATAGTTATATAAGCAGTGGGCTTATCAGCATTTTATATTTTTTTGTTTCCTCCAGTTTGGCTGCACTTTGCTGGTATTTATAGCAGATGCGCTTTTGAGGGCCTTCTCCTCCTAGTGACGCCTCAACAGTCCTGTTTACCAGGATCTGCTTTATAAGGTGTACGGATTGATCGTCTATTCCTAGTCCCGTCAGAGCATTGATTAACGAGCTTGGTAGGATGTTGTTGAACGCACCTTCTATGTTTAGACACTTAATATGAGTTCTGTCTGTTTCTACTGTCTACGTCTGTCTGTTTCTACGCAAACTAGGGTCTCATTTTTAAAGCTATCGACTTGAAACCTTCTTTCTTTTGCACGCAGTATATAAGTCGGAACGGCCGGGATCGGCCAATTATATCCGATAGCTGCCATATAACTGATTGATTGCAAATGGTATAATTTTGGTGTTTTTAAAGTTAGAATGTTCAAATTTTGTATAAACGCTGCTTTTAACAAAAAAAAATACAATATGCAAAATTTCATAAGGATCGGCCGACTATATCGTATCTGAACGATCGGAAATGACCAAACTTTCGTGTTTTTGAAGATAGAAAGCTGGAACTTAGTACAGATTATATTTTTGGTCAGTTAATCCGACCTACCCAATTTGGGATTACGCTAGACAGGAAACTGGACTGGAAGTCAAACACTATGGATAGAGCTAACAAGGCAACAATCGCGCTCTATACATGCCGAAAAGCCATTGGCCTTAAATGGGGAATGTCCCCAAAGATAGTCAGATGGCTTTACACAGCAGTCATAAGACCCATCCTTTTCTACGGGGTGGTGGTCTGGTGGCCTGTTCTCACAAACTCCACATGTAGAGAGAGACTTAGGAAAACGCAAAGGATGGCGAAGGTCTGTATCACCACACCAACAGACGCCCTAGACTTCATACTCGACCTATTAACTGTAGAGATAATGGGGCCCAAGACAGCCACGCTATCGGCAATAAGAATACGCGAGACGGGCATATGAAAAAGGACCGACTAAGGATATACCAAGTTGGACCTACACCATTGCCCGCCAACGGGGGCTACAGACTACTGGGACCAGCCGGTTTCCTACATATTTACACAGACGGTTCAATAATGAATGGCCAGGTGGGAGGCGGTTTCCACTGCGAACGGCTGTGTCTAAATGAGTCCTTCAGACTCCCCGACCACTGTAGTGTGTTAGATCCAGCACTTAGCACTTGGATCCCCAGCATTTACTGGCAATCAAGACACAATCTGTATCTTCTTAGACAGTCAAGCGGCACTCAAAGCCCTAGACGGATTCTCATCCAACTCCAGGACAGTGAATGACTGTCGCAGATCTCTTGGCAGAGCAGGATGACATCCACCTCAATAGGGTGCCCGGACATAGAGACCACGAGGGAAATTGCGTCTCTGACGAACTAGCGAGAGCAGGTACTACCAATCCTCTCCTCCCGGAAAAGGAACCAATAGGCATCCCCTTAGCTACGTGTAGGCTAAAATGCGAGATCACTTTGACCGCGCAGCACTGAAGAAATGGAGAAATCTCCAAAACTGCAGGAATTCACGCATGATATGGCCTGTTCGCTCTAGGAAGAGATCAATGATGCTTATCGCCCTCAATAGGCAGGACTGCAGTCTGGCAGTCAAGGCCATCACGGGACACTGCACAGTGGTTGCGCCCGTAGGCCATAAATCGAAAAATCGACTTGAAAATAATTATTCAAAATGTAAATAATTTGTCTCTAAATTGACCACATTTTGTCATTGCAAGCTAGTTTTTTCCGGAAAGCTTTTCGTCAAAACAAAAGTGAAGTTCAAAGTGGTCGGACGTTCGCAAAAATTCACCAAATTTAATTATTTAAAATGAATTTTAAAGTTGAAGGTATTATCTTTAATAAATGGGTTTTATGAAATTTATCTGACTAATTAAATTTTTTTGTTTATTTTAGATTTATTTACTCTTTTTTGTCTTTTTTGTGAACGTCTTTTTCATGTTTAGTTAAAGTTTTAGTTGTGATCCCACGAAATCCCACAAATAGTATGCATGTTAATGTATTCGTCTGACTTTTAGGGTACTGTATGCCTAAAATCAGCTGCAGAAATTTGCAAATGTTAATATAATCGGAAAAATACTGATGCTATCTAGCGTTTGCCAAGGGAAAGTTTTTCCTTATTATGCTTTTGTTTTGTTCTCGTCGCTCGTGTTTGTAATGTTTTTGAAATATTTCTATTTACTTATATCATTGAAATTCACTTTTTTAAAGATTCCCATAAGTGTGCATTTACACGACAATATATTTTTAATCTTTGGTGTGCAGAAGGTGGCACCAACGCTGGCAGATTAAAAAAAAATATTGAAGTTATGCAAGAGCAAATTGAAAAGAACGGTTACATTCCCGAGCTAAGCCAACTACCAAAACGAATTGATTGCATATGCAAAAGAATTGCTACTTTTTGGAATAGATACAAACGGAAGAAAACTGCAATTATGCAATATTAATCAAGTTGATTATCAGACTACTTTTGTCTTCTGATCCATTTATTACAGGACTAAGGAAATTACCTTGCAAATTTAAGTCCAATTTAAAGAAATCAACTTTAGATTTGTTAGAAGAATTTGATTAACTATTATGTTTTCTTTGTTTTTTTTATTTAATTTATATTTTTTTATTTTATTTGATATGGCTCTTAATTTGTTTACAAAAGTATATTATTATTAATGTATTTGAATATTACTTGAAACTTGTATTTCTGTTTACAATTTTTGCTATGACAGCTGTATGATATAGTTTTCCGATTTGGACTATATTTTGCAAGCATGTATAAAACTGGCTACACGCATAAAATTTGTAAGTTTGGTTTACATATCTTGAAAAACAAAAAAGTTTTTCCTACTATATACTTATTTTTTTCCTATCGTTCCTATGGCAGCTATATGATATAGTCGTACGATATGGCTAATTTTTTTACTGTGCATTTCAAATATTTTTTTAGAATTTTTGTGTAAATTTCGTTACAATATCTGAACTAGAAGTATTTATGGCCGCGGCTTAATACAAGCCCAACCACTGTGCACTGGTTAATAGGAGCACACGCGGCTAGATTAGCGGTGCCACATTATGACTACTGAAGGAGCTGTGGGGATGTAGAAGAGGAAGAGACAGTCGCACACCTCCTGTATCAATGCCATGCGCTGGGGCGCAGCCGACTCAAATTCTTGGGCGCAGCAGCACTCACGGACCTAACAGACCTCGCGGAGATCGCTCCACGCAGACTCGTAGCCTTCATTCATAGATTCGGATGGGACCTCGAGCTGCCACAGGAAAGATAGCAAAATCCTGGGCACATTAGCAAATAGGAGGGGAGGCCCCTGCACAGTGGTTGGGCTTGTATGGAGACGCTGCCAAAAATACTTCTAGTGGACATATCGTTATGAAATTAATACGAAAAATCTAAAATAATATTTTAAGTGTATAGTAAAACCTTTTTACGCCGTCGTGCGAGCTGTCACACATACATACAAAGGCTCACATTGTAGTTGACGGATACATGTAAAGAGTTCTAAAAATAGAATCGTATGCATGTGCGTTCCCCCCTTACCAACAAGCTCGACGCAAAAAGTTGACCGTTTTGGGCCCTGATGTCCCATCTATGTACTTTATAATCTTTGGTATTATATAGTCATATACCTGGTATTATATTGTCGGGAAATTCGACCATAGGCGTCCATTCTTGTTTTTATTAAAATTTTTGTTGGGCCAAGCAGCCAAAGACGAAACTGCTTATAGTTATATAAGCAGTGGGCTTATCAGCATTTTATATTTTTTTGTTTCCTCCAGTTTGGCTGCACTTTGCTGGTATTTATAGCAGATGCGCTTTTGAGGGCCTTCTCCTCCTAGTGACGCCTCAACAGTCCTGTTTACCAGGATCTGCTTTATAAGGTGTACGGATTGATCGTCTATTCCTAGTCCCGTCAGAGCATTGATTAACGAGCTTGGTAGGATGTTGTTGAACGCACCTTCTATGTTTAGACACTTAATATGAGTTCTGTCTGTTTCTACTGTCTACGTCTGTCTGTTTCTACGCAAACTAGGGTCTCATTTTTAAAGCTATCGACTTGAAACCTTCTTTCTTTTGCACGCAGTATATAAGTCGGAACGGCCGGGATCGGCCAATTATATCCGATAGCTGCCATATAACTGATTGATTGTAAATGGTATAATTTTGGTGTTTTTAAAGTTAGAATGTTCAAATTTTGTATAAACGCTGCTTTTAACAAAAAAAAATACAATATGCAAAATTTCATAAGGATCGGCCGACTATATCGTATCTGAACGATCGGAAATGACCAAACTTTCGTGTTTTTGAAGATAGAAAGCTGGAACTTAGTACAGATTATATTTTTGGTCAGTTAATCCGACCTACCCAATTTGGGATTACGCTAGACAGGAAACTGGACTGGAAGTCAAACACTATGGATAGAGCTAACAAGGCAACAATCGCGCTCTATACATGCCGAAAAGCCATTGGCCTTAAATGGGGAATGTCCCCAAAGATAGTCAGATGGCTTTACACAGCAGTCATAAGACCCATCCTTTTCTACGGGGTGGTGGTCTGGTGGCCTGTTCTCACAAACTCCACATGTAGAGAGAGACTTAGGAAAACGCAAAGGATGGCGAAGGTCTGTATCACCACACCAACAGACGCCCTAGACTTCATACTCGACCTATTAACTGTAGAGATAATGGGGCCCAAGACAGACACGCTATCGGCAATAAGAATACGCGAGACGGGCATATGAAAAAGGACCGACTAAGGATATACCAAGTTGGACCTACACCATTGCTCGCCAACGGGGGCTACAGACTACTGGGACCAGCCGGTTTCCTACATATTTACACAGACGGTTCAATAATGAATGGCCAGGTGGGAGGCGGTTTCCACTGCGAACGGCTGTGTCTAAATGAGTCCTTCAGACTCCCCGACCACTGTAGTGTGTTAGATCCAGCACTTAGCACTTAGATCCCCAGCATTTACTGGCAATCAAGACACAATCTGTATCTTCTTAGACAGTCAAGCGGCACTCAAAGCCCTAGACGGATTCTCATCCAACTCCAGGACAGTGAATGACTGTCGCAGATCTCTTGGCAGAGCAGGATGACATCCACCTCAATAGGGTGCCCGGACATAGAGACCACGAGGGAAATTGCGTCTCTGACGAACTAGCGAGAGCAGGTACTACCAATCCTCTCCTCCCGGAAAAGGAACCAATAGGCATCCCCTTAGCTACGTGTAGGCTAAAATGCGAGATCACTTTGACCGCGCAGCACTGAAGAAATGGAGAAATCTCCAAAACTGCAGGAATTCACGCATGATATGGCCTGTTCGCTCTAGGAAGAGATCAATGATGCTTATCGCCCTCAATAGGCAGGACTGCAGTCTGGCAGTCAAGGCCATCACGGGACACTGCACAGTGGTTGCGCCCGTAGGCCATAAATCGAAAAATCGACTTGAAAATAATTATTCAAAATGTAAATAATTTGTCTCTAAATCAGAGGTCGGCACGGCCCTATCTCGGGGGCATAGGAAATTTCTCTGCCCGAGCTCTGCCACACACACACAGTATACATGTGTGAAACGTCATGCACACAGCCTACTTTCTGCTATTCGTTACTAACACTAATGCGGTAAAATCATATCAATGTATTGGGGTGCCGATCCCTGCTCTAAATTGACCACATTTTGTCATTGCAAGCTAGTTTTTTCCGGAAAGCTTTTCGTCAAAACAAAAGTGAAGTTCAAAGTGGTCGGACGTTCGCAAAAATTCACCAAATTTAATTATTTAAAATGAATTTTAAAGTTGAAGGTATTATCTTTAATAAATGGGTTTTATGAAATTTATCTGACTAATTAAATTTTTTTGTTTATTTTAGATTTATTTACTCTTTTTTGTCTTTTTTGTGAACGTCTTTTTCATGTTTAGTTAAAGTTTTAGTTGTGATCCCACGAAATCCCACAAATAGTATGCATGTTAATGTATTCGTCTGACTTTTAGGGTACTGTTTGCCTAAAATCAGCTGCAGAAATTTGCAAATGTTAATATAATCGGAAAAATACTGATGCTATCTAGCGTTTGCCAAGGGAAAGTTTTTCCTTATTATGCTTTTGTTTTGTTCTCGTCGCTCGTGTTTGTAATGTTTTTGAAATATTTCTATTTACTTATATCATTGAAATTCACTTTTTTAAAGGTTCCCATAAGTGTGCATTTACACGACAATATATTTTTAATCTTTGGTGTGCAGAAGGTGGCACCAACGCTGGCAGATTAAAAAAAAATATTGAAGTTATGCAAGAGCAAATTGAAAAGAACGGTTACATTCCCGAGCTAAGCCAACTACCAAAACGAATTGATTGCATATGCAAAAGAATTGCTACTTTTTGGAATAGATACAAACGGAAGAAAACTGCAATTATGCAATATTAATCAAGTTGATTATCAGACTACTTTTGTCTTCTGATCCATTTATTACAGGACTAAGGAAATTACCTTGCAAATTTAAGTCCAATTTAAAGAAATCAACTTTAGAATTGTTAAAAGAATTTGATTAACTATTATGTTTTCTTTGTTTTTTTATTTAATTTATATTTTTTTATTTTATTTGATATTAATCAAATAAAATAATTGTCTTAATTTGTTTACAAAAGTATATTATTATTAATGTATTTGAATATTACTTGAAACTTGTATTTCTGTTTACAATTTTTGCTATGACAGCTGTATGATATAGTTTTCCGATTTGGACTATATTTTGCAAGCATGTATAAAACTGGCTACACGCATAAAATTTGTAAGTTTGGTTTACATATCTTGAAAAACAAAAAAGTTTTTCCTACTATATACTTATTTTTTTCCTATCGTTCCTATGGCAGCTATATGATATAGTCGTACGATATGGCTAATTTTTTTACTGTGCATTTCAAATATTTTTTTAGAATTTTTGTGTAAATTTCGTTACAATATCTGAACTAGAAGTATTTATGGCCGCGGCTTAATACAAGCCCAACCACTGTGCACTGGTTAATAGGAGCACACGCGGCTAGATTAGCGGTGCCACATTATGACTACTGAAGGAGCTGTGGGGATGTAGAAGAGGAAGAGACAGTCGCACACCTCCTGTATCAATGCCATGCGCTGGGGCGCAGCCGACTCAAATTCTTGGGCGCAGCAGCACTCACGGACCTAACAGACCTCGCGGAGATCGCTCCACGCAGACTCGTAGCCTTCATTCATAGATTCGGATGGGACCTCGAGCTGCCACAGGAAAGATAGCAAAATCCTGGGCACATTAGCAAATAGGAGGGGAGGCCCCTGCACAGTGGTTGGGCTTGTATGGAGACGCTGCCAAAAATACTTCTAGTGGACATATCGTTATGAAATTAATACGAAAAATCTAAAATAATATTTTAAGTGTATAGTAAAAAAATTGGTCAGATATGACGTCTATATCTTATAGCTGCCATAGGAACAATATGTTTAAAATCAACATTTAGTATGGAAAACTTTTTTGTTTTTTAAGATATCTTAACCAATCTCAAAAATTGCGTGTTTGGTGCAGGTATATATATCCTTACCAACTTTGGTTCAAATCGGATAACTATATCTTTTAGCTTCCATACAAAAATATGGCAACTTTTAAAAAATTTGTTTTTTTCCAAGACCTATATTTAATATTTGACCTGTAAATGAGAACGCTGGTGGAGACTTACCAAAAGTAAAAACAATCACGAATTCATATATGTATTATGTATTTAATTCATCTAACAACAAATGCACACCGCTTAACAATTTTGTTTTTTTGAGCATGGCAGTTTTCTTTGCCCAGTTATAAAAGGGTCGGAACTTAAGAGCAATCTATTAAATAAATCCCTATTTTTGTTAACTCGTGACATTTTCCTAGTTTGATGTTCTCTAAATTTTTTTATGTCTTTATTTTTGTATTCGGCAGCTTCTTCAGATAATTCTCCTATCGAAACAAGCGCATAATGTATCATTTCCGGACCGTGGACTAAAACTTTGTGAACTGAAGGTGGAAGGTAATACCATGGGTATAATTTAATTAGAATTTTTGCGGTGACAAGTGCAAAGCATCCAAATTTTTCCGTTTTTATTTTATATCCAGATGCCATGCATTGTAGTAATGTTGCACATCTATTTAAAACATGTTCATCCAATCCTGTTATATCAGCAGACAATTTTGTGTCACTAAAAAACCTTCTTGCCGTATTACAGTCATTTGAAGTTCCACTACCTCCACTTCTTGGTTGGTCAACATGTAATCCCATTTGGATGCGGAAGTCTGCTTGAATTTGTGTTTTCCTATCGTTAAAGGCTTTTTTCCCTTCTGGGGTACAAATTCGCCATGTTTTCAAATGCAATCTGTATGCCAAATGCAAGAAATCTTCAAAAAATCGAATGTATGAGTGCAACGGAGACAACCCAAACTCATAATGTTCTTCGTGAACTTTTTTCTTTAAGCATTTTTCCAATTCATTCATTTCGCTCGGCTTTGCGCCACATACGCAGCATTTACAAGTTGATGTTTCACTTAAAGCACTACAGACTTTTCTGCAAACGATGTGTAATTGAAATATTTTTGGTTAATGCTTTACATGTATATGGCTGCAGCGCAGATATTTTGTTCCTAAAGTATTTCGCTTCATCTAAAGTTAATTGTGTTGTTTCTTTTTGGAATTGGAATCGAATTGGTCTGCAGTAACGTGTGGATGACGGTCGCGGATTTTTCCAAATTACTTTGTGTTTCTGGGGATCATTTTCCTGACTAATTAGTTGCAGTGGTACATACGAAGTCACAAACAAATTCGAATCATCAATGTTACTGTTCAATGCTTTCTGTTTATATTCGGAATGACCAGAACTGCCGTCAAGTCCCCACTTGCCAATTAACATCAAGTCAACCACGCTATCGTCATCAATGCTCTCAAGGACATCAGCTTGAAGTTCTATAATTCGTAACGCCGTGTGATCCAAC
This sequence comes from Drosophila bipectinata, assembly GCF_030179905.1. NCBI lineage: Eukaryota > Metazoa > Arthropoda > Insecta > Diptera > Drosophilidae > Drosophila > Drosophila bipectinata. The sequence goes on along the minus strand of NC_091740.1, from coordinate 10,879,232 downwards.
AAGCTTTGAAGCTCAACTTCGGCTTTGGATTCGCTAACATTGATATTTTTGGGATAAGTTAAAGCCTTGGCTGCTAGAAGTTTTTCGTAGCTTGGTAGTAAATTAAAGGAAGTCTTACTATTAACAAAACTACGAATAAGCATATATTGATTTTTACTCATATTTGTATCAATACAGAGTGACAAGACTTCATCCACATTAAATTCGGTAAACGTTGGTTGAGATGAGCTGCATGATCGTAATACAGTAGCCATATATTCGTCAGCTTGTGATAGCTCAGGAATTCTTCGTCGTTTTGTCCGCTTAGAAGCTTCATTGAAATTTATTTTCGGTCGTCCACGGTCAGAACTTTTGGATGTAGATGGGGCACAGCTTAACAGAATTGTTTCTTTTTCCTTGAACCAATCAGATTGACTTTGGAGAATTACAGCTTTCGTACGATTGTATTTCAACCAAAATGTAACAATCCTTTTACATATGTATTCAATTCGCTTTGATAGTTCACTCATGTCAGCAAAATAGCCGTTTTTTATGATGTTCGCTTTCAGGCATTCAATCAAATTTTTTTGTCTTTCTGCGCTGGTTCCTTTTTCGCCGCACCATAAATTAAAAATATAAGATCGTGCAAACACACACTTATAAGAAGAACCTATTAAAATTTAATGCAAGGGAATATAAAAATAAATAAAAACTATTAGTAAATGAACAAATAGTTTTGGAAAAATAAACTCAAGCATGACACACGAAGACAGAGTAACAGCATAACAAGTATATGCCGTATATTTCGGCAAAAGTGAAACTGAAAAAGTTAAGATGGTGTTAGTATTTTTACAATATTAGGGACATAGGCAAATTTTGGCAAAAAATTTTTACACATTTGTTACCCTTGGAGACCGAAAAACACATTGGTATATAAACGAATTGTAGAATATAGTGGGATCACTATTAAAACTTTAGCTAAACATGAGAAAGACGTTCAAAATATGGGCAAAAAACATGTATTAGTTCATAGTAATAAAAGTATAATAATAACAATAATTATTATTAATATATCAAATTGTATCTCATTTTATAGAAAATACCTTCAACTTCAAAATCCATTACAAATAATTTAAATTTGAGCACGTAAATAATGATCTGACCACTTCAAAGTTCGGTTTAGTTGTGAAATATTCGTGATGCGCGCAGCTACGCTTTAAAAATGAGTAACTGTTCACATCCTTAAATCTATTTTTAGAAAATACCGTTAGATATCTAGAAAAATCTGGTTTGCCATGAAGAAGCTTTCACATTTAAGAGGCGATTTGTTTACTTTTCGTACATTTTTGCCGTTATTAATTTTTTTATTTTTGGCCTATGGGAGCAACCACTGTTCCCTGGTAGGACCTCTCCCTACGCGGTACCACAAGGAGCCCTAGCGGCTCATGTGGATGGGGGTGTCAGTGACTGACCCCGCATCGCCGCCTCAACCTAACCTAACCTAGAGTCGAACATTTCTCCTTAACTGCGTTGCACACTTTTGGACAAAATTATAATTATAATTGATTTATAGGACTTTTTTTACAATCCTTTGCCACAATTGAAACGCTGATTGTGCTATTTGGCAATCCAACGGCAAAAAAGTCAATAAGTATTAAATTTTAATTAAATAATTTAATTTTTAGAAAATCAAATTTAATCATCTAATTTAATCAAATTTAAAATTTAATTTTATTTTTAAGTTTAATTTTAAATTTTAATTTAATTTAATATTTTAATTAAAGAATTTTAAATTTTAATTTAATAATTTAATCAGAACCCGACAGGTTCTCAGGGCCCGGAAATTCAAGCAGACTACCATTAGACCATTAGACTACCATTAATTTGTTTTTTCTAGAAAACTGTTTCTAGAAAAACTTTCCTTAAAATAAAATGCACTATAATGGGCACTAACCATTCCAACTTTTAATTTAACGAAAAATTACGTTTTTTCGCTTAGCGAATTCTCTGCTCTCATTGTTTTTGGCTGCTTACGAACACACTCAAATTGTAAGCATGTGTGAGTTTTGCCCACCAGTGCAATATACCCTTGTACTCTACAAGCATCGAATTAAAAATTAAAAAATGCAATACATTTAAAAACATTTTCCCAATCAAAATGTTATTAAAAAATCGTCTTACCTTATGTCCTCCATAAAAAGCAATTTCCTCAGCATTTGTTATTATACGGGAGTGAATATGCCGTAAGTAACCATAACGATTAGCCTCTTCAGATACCAACTGTCCGAATTTCGGGGAGACATGTCGCAAAATGTGGGCTGTTAGTAAAATTACACTAACTGACAAAGCTGGTCCTGCGTATTTTAATACAAATTTATATATTTCTTAAAAAATTTGTTGATTTTATGTTTACTAACCTGTCAAAATGTTAGCCTTCATTTTTCTAGACGAGCGCATTAAGGCTAATCCTATCAGCATTAGGTCAAAACAAGGCTTCGTTAAACTACTATACAAGTGAGCAACAGAACTAGCAAAGACGGAAACATCTTCAGTAAGCCTAAAAAGAAATATATTTAGTGGAAATATTTCTGCGTGAAAACAAAATAAAGATTGTTAATAACTAAAAAAGAATCAAAGAGTAGGACAAGTAGAAACAAGTTGGTTCAGTGCTTACATAACTTAAGGGACCGATCGTCTCTTCGATCGATCGTGTCAGCATTTTGTCACTTGCGCGGACCACACAACCGAACTCATGTATGTGTATATACCACGGCTAAGCTTAAGAGACTCTTACTCTGCTGTCTCTGCTGAATGTAGGCCGCTATAAGACTTAACATAAATTAGACATTAAGAAAGTATATAAAATCAATTTTGAATAAATATCGGGAGCAGCACCATTGCTTCTTCTAATTAATAAAGATAAAATCGCAAATACCAATCATTAATATCAATCAAAATTAGGGAGACAAAGGATAATTAATATAATCGCAAGGACAAATTGTTAAATAGCAAACTGAGGATAACAAAGGGCAAAAGGAAGAAATAAATAAAAACAAGAAAGGAAAGCTAACTTCGGGCGGAGCCGAAGTTTATATACCCTTGCAGTTAAAACCGGATGTATATCGCAAACATCGGATATAGTAGGCCGATCCTTATGGGAATAGGAATATATAATCCAATTTATTACAATACAAAATCTAAAACAAGAAAGGAAAGCTAACTTCGGGCGGAGCCGAAGTTTATATACCCTTGCAGTTAAAACCGGATATATATCGCAAACATCGGATATAGTTGGCCGATCCTTATGGGAATAGGAATATATACTCCAATTTATTACAATACAAAATCTAAAAAAAGTCGCAAACTTCTATCTTCAAAAATACGAAAGTTGATATTTCTACCAAATACCATTTCCGATCGTTCAGTTATATGGCAGCTATAGGATATAGTCGGCCGATCCTAATGAAATTTGGTAGGTTGGATCAACTGACCAAAAATAGAGTCTGTACTAAATTCCAGCTTTCTATCTTCAAAAACACGAAAGTTGGGTCATTTCCGATCGTTCAGTTATATGACAGCTATAGGATATAGTCGGCCGATCCTTATGAAATTTGGCATGTCGTAATGTTTTGCCAAAAATAGCTCTCACCTAAAATTTGAACTCTCTAACTTTAAAAATACCAAAGTTATACCATTTCCGATCAATCAGTTATATGGCAGCTATAGGATATAGTCGGCCGATCCGGGCCGTTCCGACTTATATACTGCGTGCAAAGGAAAGAAGGGTGTGTGCAAAGTTTCAAGACGATAGCTTTAAAACTGAGAGACTAGTTTGCGTAGAAACAGACAGACGGACAGACAGACAGACGGACAGACGGACAGACGGACATGCTCATATCAACTCAGGAGGTGATCCTGATCAAGAATATATATACTTTATAGGGTCGGAGACGCTCCTTCACTGCGTTGCACACTTTTGGACAAAATTATAATACCCTCTGCAAGGGTATAAAAAGTCCCAAACTTCTATCTTCAAAAATACGAAAGTTGATATTTCTACCAAATACCATTTCCGATCGTTCAGTTATATGGCAGCTATGGGATATAGTCAGCCGATCCTAATGAAATTTGGTAGGTTGGATCAACTGACCAAAAATAGAATCTGTATTAAATTCCAGCTTTCTATCTACAAAAACACGAAAGTTTGGTCATTTCCGATCGTTCAGTTATATGGCAGCTATAAGATATAGTCGGCCGATCTTTATGAAATTTGGCATGACGTAATGTTTTGCCAAAAATAGCTGTCATGTCAAATTTGAACTCTCTAACTCTAAAAACACCAAAGTTATACCATTTCCGATCAATCAGTTATATGGCAGCTATAGGATATAGTCGGCCGATCCGGGCCGTTCCGACTTATATACTGCGTGCAAAGGAAAGAAGGGTGTGTGCAAAGTTTCAAGACGATAGCTTTAAAACTGAGAGACTAGTTCGCGTAGAAACGGACAGACAGACAGACGGACAGACGGACATGCTCATATCAACTCAGGAGGTGATCCTGATCAAGAATATATACACTTTATAGGGTCGGAGATGTCTCCTTCACTGCGTTGCACACTTTTGACCAAAATTATAATACCCTCTGCAAGGGTATAAAAAATTAAGAAAAAAATCCTAAAAGAAGTGCCTGCAAAAGGCTGTGTGAAAAAATTGAAAAAATTCGTGAGCCACGTAAATGACAAAGTTAAAATTTGCATAGTATAACCAGAAATACTCGACTATAAATATTTATCAAATATCTACGATTAGAAAATGAATAAAAATAAATAAAATTGATCAAAACAAAAAAGGACACACTAAACACTGCACATTGGGATGAAATGCCTTTATTATGGCCAAAACCTGAAAAGTTAGTGTAATATATCAATAATGTTACAATTATTTCAAGCTAAGAAAAGTCCAAAGACATCGAAAATATTTAATTTGTATTTTATTGTGGAGCCCTCGTCTTGCACCAGCTTTTGAAAAAGAGCTGTTCTTGCCACGTGGTGCGTGCAATCTTGCTGATAATTCAAGCTTTTCGAATTTTTAAACAGTTTGACCAATTGAAAAATACCTTAAAATGGAAAATGTTTCAAATGATTCAAATAACAACTTATGTGGTAGTATGAGTTATTATGTTTATATTCATATAGCATTTAAATAATTTTTGGCATAAACTCCAATTTTAGAGACACTGGGCTCAAATTTCGCATATATGGTTGAACTATTTTTAACGAATATCGAATTTTGTTGTTTTTGATTGACGCCTATGCATTCCGCCTACATCAAGATTGGGCCATATTTCCATTTTTACTTACTTTTTAGTAAAGTTTTTACATAAACTAAATTTGTTACAAAAAGATCTAAAACTTTTACTAAATATGGTTCTATTAGTTATCAAATTTAATTTAAATCTCTAACAGCGTCGTCTCCTCCCAAACTTCGAGGAGTGCTGCATGAAAGAACTGATAAACACCTCCCACATGTATTTTTTCGAAAACAAAAAACGGACAAAAACCATTACTAAACATTAATTTTACAGTAACTTTTTAATAACATTTCACATTTCTATACAGCTGACTTCAAAAGCGATCAAAAAATTAGGGATATTCCGAAAAAATCTTTCCAACATTTTTTAATATCATTTCAGTATTAAAGATAACAAAAAAAAAAAAAAAGAATATGGCGAAAAGCGCAATATAAGATGTGACTTCAATGCCCACCACATCCAGTAAGGATGGGATAGTAAGAGCCATATCTCAAAATAAATATGCCCTCGTGGACTTTCTGAACATTAAAGAGGCTTTCAACAACGTTCTCCTGAATACCATAACTGACGCCCTGACTTTTTTGAAGTAGATGGCCACTTGGTGAGTCTCTTTAATCAACTACTGGTTTTCAGGACAGTGATGTCTACACTAGGTGCTAGCGTCTATACTACAACGAAAATACCCAACGATAATAGCACCACAACGAGACGAAAGATGGTAGCAACACCGAACACCGATATTTAGTTGAAAAGATATCGAACCAAAATATCATCTCTAATCGTCACAGTCTCAGTAGAAGCCAACAAAAACAAAAACAAGATTTTTTTGAAGCTCGACAATTTTGATTAAATAAATATTACAACATCATAAAAGAGTGCTAGAAACACTAGAAGGAGGAGCCATCTCCCCTCTCCTCGATTCTATCTTACGTGGAAGAGGGAGGATGCAATGCGGACATGCGTCCGTATGCGGACGACATTGCCGACATTTTTTTGGGAAAATACCCTCAGTCTCTTTTCCACCTTATGAGCGAAATATATAAACCCTGGCAAACTGGACACGCAGAAACGGCCTGGGAGTAAACGCGCAAAAAGCAGAGCTAGTCCTCTTCCAATAGAAAATATAAAATCCCATCTAACCAACATAAAACAACCAGAAGCTCTCCTTCAGTGACAGCGCAAAGTACGTAAGGGTGGAACTATATAGGAAGCTAAATTGGAATTTAAGCATAGAAGAAATATCGACGAAAGCCGCCATAGCTCTCTTCACTAGAAAGAAAAGCGATAGATCTAAAACTTGGCATGTCTCCCTACCCACATTAATGTTCGGCGTCCTGGTATGGTGGCGGCAGCACAATGCATCGATAGCTAAACTCCATACTTAACCTACCCAATCTAAAACAAGCTGGTATGAAACAGGCGAAAGTGGCGTCAGTCAAGAGACAGTACTAAGAGAAACACATTAGTGGAGTCCAAACAACACCGAGATATCTACTCTCTTACTAAAAGACACCCAAATTCTTAGCAGTACAGACTACTGTTCTTCTAAGGAACACATTAAAGCTCCTTTCAGCACCATCATTCCCGAAAGAGAGGAATGGAAAGGTCAAACCCCGACCCAAGAATGTAATATGCTTCTACACAGATGGCTATAATTTAGAGCCTCCTTTAGACTCTTCCATGCTGAAGTAATAGCAATAAGGTAAGTACTATAGCAGGGGTGCCCAGCCCCATTGCTCTCGTTGCTCCTTTGTTGTTGGAATTGCTCTTTCATATGGGAAACTAAATGTCATATACGTGTGTTGCTCCCAGCATAGGCAAGGCCCAAATACAAAAACTATTTTTCGTGTTTTCCCTATTCTCCTCAATCGTATTAATCGGAATGTACTTTGTTGTTGGATTGTCGAAAACTGCAAGAAAACCATTCTTGTTTTTTTTTTCTGCCCAAATGGTCGACTTGAAGCGATGAATTTTCGCAGAACAGTTTTTAAGTAAGAAGTTATGCATAAATTGGCATGTTATAATAATAAGCAGTTGTAAAAGATATAGGGCCTATTTATAATTGCTATAATATAATGTACTTTTTATTATACATATCATATGTATTATTAAGTCATCAGGAGTGCTGTGAACAATGAGGGAATATAAAAGTAACAAAAGTGGCACACAGAATTTTTAAGTTATTATTTGATCGTAATTCAGCAAGTCAATCTCTTAGTGCTTTAGCGTGAACAATATTTTTTGAGAGGATAGCGTGATTATCGCTTTGTAATTTGTGCATATGTGATTTGAATATTTTCAACAATTCATACGTCTGGCATTAAATAAATCAAGGTTATTATAATCACAACGTGCATTCACGTGATTGGCAAGTGCGCTTCCTGAATTCCCGCCGCCCATAAAGTAGATTTATAAGAATTTATGGGGTTTGTTTGGCATTGGCCCATTTTATGATAAACTTGGCCTCTGATTTTGAATGTAGAATTGTAATGTTGACCACTTCATTAGTATTTCGATCTATTTCTGATTGAAATCATAAATTGAATGTTCGAATTGACTTCAGGAACTCGTTAGAATCTCGATCCGTGTCGTACAATGCTTCAGTTGGTGTTTCAATGTCTGGTAGTTGCACTTTTCCTGACGCGCAAGACATCCCAGCTGGATCATTTTTGAATTTTGGCTTAGAGCATGACAATGAGGACATTCCTTGTCCATAGCACCAATTACCACTTTTGAGTGAGCATAATACTCAATATAAGGCTCATACTGGAATGCTAGACGCAGGAATGAATCAGATATAAATGGTCTATGTACCTTTTGTCGTTACTGGTCATTTGTTCTGCGTCTACTGACTGTGAAACGGCGTGGTTTTCGTTGTTCTAATCTTCTGACTTCATTGGGTTCAGCTCGTGTATCTTCTGGCTCTTCTTATGCAATTGCGCCATTCTTACACGTACATCAGTATTTTGTTGCTGGATTTGTTTTTCGGTTCTTTTAGATCTTCTATTTCGCATGTTTCGAGATCAACTTGTATAACGGCTCAAATTACCCCTTTTGCGTTTTCTTAGCATTGCTCACTGTGCGAAACACTCGTAATTTTTTCCCTAGTATAAATTGAGTTAAAATGCTATGGTAGCGTGATTTTGTCAGTGTGATGAGGTAGTAACTCACTTTATATGCGATTTTTGGTATGTCAAACAGGATTTAAGAGGATGAAAAATAGATGTTGGCGGATTATCAGACCTACTCAATACGCTCACAAAATTTCTTGAGAATCGGTATAGCCGTTTCGGAGGAGTATGGTCACAAAAACTGTGACACGAAAATTGTATATATATCGATTTAATTGATTGTTACTATAATTTTATTTTTTAGTGCATCGACATGAAAAAAATGGTGGTAAATGTATTGGTGATTTTTTGCACTGGTATTGGAGTTTTCTCTGCCGTATGCTGAGCTTGGGCACCCCTGCACTAAAGCATCTTTTCCATATATACAGCGAAAGCCAAGCGTCTATTAAATCAATCAGCTCCATCCCCAGTAACTTTGCTTCATGAGATGACAATTCAGTATATCATTAGCCTCATCTGGGTCTCTGGCCACAGGGACATCACACTCCAGTGCACACCACTCCAGTGGAGAGTCAGAAATGGAGATGCATACCGCCTCTTACAAACTTTAACTTAGGGAAGCCAATACAAGAAAATACCAACTCGAATGGGAATGTGGTCCAAATTGACGGTTGGCCCGTCAGCTCTGGCCCAATATCTTAAAGAAAAGAGCATCCCAATTATTATTATGGCTATTAGAGTCATCATGGGGCACTGGCTAGTGACACATTCTAGCCACATGAATTCACCCTACAACGACTACTGTCGCAGCTGTAAGGAAGAAGAGGAGAAAAAAAACGGTTTAACATTTTCTACTGCCCAGCCGGACAGCTCGGAAATAATATTCTAACACACATCACGAAGGTGTTTAGATATAGATCCAAATAGGATACAAAAAATTACCGAAGCCTCAGAGTAGAAAATTACTAGACCATGAGTTCCTTATACGGGGAAGAAAAGTAGATTCACATACGGTATCACAAGGGCCGAGCACGGTCTAACGCAACCTGATAGACACAGATTTAAGATAATTATATTATAGCAGTGTTCGGCACTCATTTCATTGATATGAATTTAATGCATTAGTATTACGAATGACAAACAGGCTGCGAGCATGACTTTTCATACGTTTATACTGCCTGTGTGTGTGGCAGAGCTCGGGCAGGGAAATTTTCTATACCCGCGGGATGGGGACGTTCCGATCACTGTATTATAGACATAAAAGGAATAAGTTACAAAATCTAAAGTTTTAATTTCTGTTGAGATACAGACGACTGAATATATAATCCCTATTCCATGTGACAAAATTTTTGGAATTGATTTTATTAAAAAATACAACTGACAATTAGACTGTAAGCCATCTAAACGCTGGCTTATATTAAAACAAAATAACTTAAAATTCCCAAATCATGTTCCAAAAGCTGACAGGTAGCAGTCCTAGTAATAACCCAATACTTTTTCCAGCAAGATCCCAAGCTATTCGAAATATTCAACTTTATTCAAAAGCAGGCAGTATGTTGATTCCAAATGGTATTTACTGCTATTTACTTCCTGCTAATGCTATGGTAATCGCAATCCACAGCAACATCCAACAACTCTTTGAAAAGACTGCTTATACAACTAAAACTAATACAACTATTTAAGTAGTCAGTACGAATAAACTACCATACGAATCACTTTCGAACTACGATGTAGTCAAAATCAATCTAGGAAATGAAGACAACTCTGTCATCTCACCTTTCAAAACACTTTTCTCCACCTAATGCACCCAATATAGCGATGTATTCGGATTGGAAACCGAACCAATAACTACAAAAAATTTTCTGAGAAACAGAAATGAGATGATGAACCATTTTATGTTAGGTTAGCTTATGAAGGCTGTCGGTATTCCTGAAGAATAAGGGCAGTGGCAATTGAAGACGCTCAACGGTTTCTTTCTCTCTTCGTCTAGTAGTCGATGTGGAGTGAATGCATTTGCCTAGTATGTGTTACCACTAGGCAGTGATGACTGTGCATGAAAAGGAGGTCCATTTTTCTTGCGACACGCCCCAGAGCGAAATCTTACTCTCTCTCTTACGCTCACCGTTCGTTCATCTTACGCTCATATTCTCATTGAATGCTTTCTGTTTCTCAGTCGCTAAAATCAGCGCGACGAAGAAGTTTTGTCTGCGCTTGGATTGTTCTGTGTATGTATGCGTGTCACACATTCACACGCAGGGGGGCATGTGTGCGTGCGATTTTGTTTCGAAGCCAGCGCACAAAATTTAGATTTTTGTAACATTTCAGGCTGTCTACCCTAACAAAATTCGGATATTCGTTATTTGGTGAAATGACGAAAGTAATAATATTATTTGTTGTATTATATTTTATTAAAGTATAATATATAAAATATATTATAGTAAAGAAAATTATTAAATTAACGACAATAATTTCGAGCTCACAATAAACCAAAAAAATAACAAGTACCTGAAAAATTTGAAACAAAAAAGGTAAGCAAGTCAATCAGCTGTTTTAGTGTCTTCACACTAAACCTAAAAAACGTTCCATCGTTACAGTAGGCATCATTTCCATTTCCTCCAACAAAAAATTTCCTCCATTTCGGTAATATTCCATGTACCGGGGGTAATAATCAATTATACCCCGCTGGATAGAGGACCTAATAAATTTTTTGACAAGCATTTCCAAGGTCCTCTTGGTAACGCGTTCCTCTGCCTGTGTTCCTCGATTCGCGGCCGACGGTATATCAGGCATATCAGGGTATCGATTATCTCTTCGTCCTGGGTGCAGCATTCCGCTATTCCGAAATTGATAAAGGGGCCGGTACTAAATTTGAAACGATTGTAATATATTTTTTTCTCCGTTCTGCAATCGGATGCCAAATGGCTAATATATTTGAAATCGGAAATATGATAAAAATCCCTTAAAAATTAATATTCCCTGTTAATTTGTTCCTATATTTAATTGTCAATATAGTCGCTATTCTGTATCCGATTGCGGAACGAAATAGCATTTTGAGGTCAGGGCTTTTAAAGAAATTCAATTTTACAAAAATAATTGTTTTCTCCAAAAAGAATGTATAGTTTTTAAATTTGAAAATTTGTCCAAATTTTTCCGCCCGAATTAGCATTTCTTTATAGTTTTTTTAATTTTTAATTTTACCTAGAAAAGTTATAAACAAGGGAAAAATTTTGGAGAATATTTTCGCCTCGCAGACTGATGATCTCTGCTCTGTGAGACGAAAATATTCTCCAGTGTGAGTGCTCTACATGAAGGTACCTATTAAAAAAAATTTAAAACGTAAATATTAAAAAAAAAAACATTTTTCAAAGCTGTTAAAAAATAAAAAATGTTGTTTTAAAAATATAATTTAGCTATACAAAAAGTTTAGCATCAAAAGTTTTTCATATTTTTTTTCTTTACTGGCGCAAATTGTCCTTCCAAGAATAAGCCCGATATTTAATTATTTGTTTTTACTTTATATCTAATGAAACAAGTGTAACGAATTTAACGATATCTAATGTATCTAATATAAGCCGCGAACAATCCAAAACAATCAAAGGGGACGGCGAGAATAATAAAACGACGAAACAAAAGAGTGCTAGCGAGAAAGACGGTCCCGATCAAAACGGCAAGGGAAGACAGCCAATCGACTGAACGGGTGAAGGAGGGAGTGAGGGCGCAGATCAAAAGTGCAGCAATGCAATATGACTTCAAAAATGGTACGTCTGTTACGTTTGCCAAGCTTGGCCAAGCTCTGAGTTGCCCGAATTATAGACGATTGGAGGGACTTTGAAATCAACGCTGACCCTGGGCTGAAGGGCGGTGAGCTTTGGGGTCACGATCGCTGATGCATGAGCAGTGTAGGTGGAAGTCTCTTACTGCAGAGAGACCCTTACCAAGAGTCCATTCGTTGTTACACCAGCATCGCCTATGCCATTTACAACCACTGGTGATTTAAATCTGGTTGACGCTGGCTAGAAGAGGAGGTGCATCATTAACATGATCCGTCGCAACAAAGGACTTTACGATTGGAGACGTCGGATACTTGAACTTGCCATGAGATAACGGGATCCTAAAAATTAAAAAGGCTGGGGTGCGTTTGCCTGTACATACCGCAATTTGAAAAGTTGCAAACTCGAGTTAAATGGGAACCGTTTCGACATTTACGACATGTACCTAGGCATCGAATCCCGTCTAAGCGGCCCTCGGGGAGTAATCTAATAAAGTCACGGCAGGACGCAACGCCACATAACAGGCACACGGAAGAGGGCGCCCTAGTAACAACAAATGACGATCGAATGTGATTACCATGCCTTCGACTTTCCAATTGAATGAAAGACGCATTTGAGGTCATCGAGAAATTTACGCTTTCCAAAATCCGCCCTCTCTGTTCCAAGAACTTTGCCATTGAGTCCCACGTCGGAATTTCCAGTTTCGCCTCCATCTGCTTTCATTTATCTTAAGTGGAGGGGTCCAGCAATCCAGCAATTTTCTGAGTGGTACCCATTCTAGATGGGGCCCGCATATGCGCGTTGAATTTATCGGACAGCTCACGGAGTCCTCTCGATAATCCCAAATTAAAAATTTTCTTTACATGCACTTGAAAAATAAGACGGCGGCTCCTAGACCTCTTATGTTCCAATGCCACATCATAGTTTCCGATTGTCAACTCGAGTGAGTGAACTGTTTTTAACGCTGAATCCGCAAGCAGGACCGCAAGCGCTGGTGTTTTTCAACCCGGCCAATAAACGGGTTGGCATCTAAAATAGCTGAGAATATTGACCGGAAATTAAGCCATTCGAAAAAGCCTCCGCTGAATGTGGGAAGCGGCAACGTCTGGAAACTACGGACGAACGCTTGCACGGTATTTGCGGGGGCTGCCTTAACCGAAAAAAAGTTGAGAAGAAATTTACTTCCTCATCAATAATAAACCTTACTTCCCTTGACAAGCCGTTGAATGTAATGCACAATTCGCTACTTAGCTCTTCGAGATCCCGTTTGGCCAGCTCCCTATGAGCAACCATAAGCTCCTAGTCCTTCCAATTCTTCCAGCCGAACGCTTAGCATTGCATTTGAAGTGGCTTTAACCATTTTTAAAGCCAGGCACATCCACTGCAAATCCGCAAGCATTACGACGAGGCTTTGACGCCAAAAAAAAACACCACCCTGCTTGGGGAACCGGATTCAAAGGAGTCCAAGAACGGATTCAACGTTTCAACGTTAAATTAGCAGCGGCACAAAACTTTAAAAATTTAATTTTTTTCCCAGTATTAATTTGCAGAGTGTGTACCACTGCATCCCATTGTTTACTGGGGTGAATGCACGGTAAACAGCAAGTCGAAACAGCAAGGATAAAATGTTCGCCAATAAAAAGGTGGTAGTTTTTCGCTCATAGACGACAGCTTAGATATTGATGCTGCAATATTGTTTTACTGGTTATATAGCACAGTTTTAAATGTTTTTAAAAACATGCAGCGAGAAAATGAGTGCTTGAATGAATGAATGTCGAAGTGACTTGTAGTATGCACATATATTGAATACCCACTGTACCGAGAGTACTTAAAGGATGCGCACTGTAACACTTTGTTGAACGTAGCCAAACCGGCGACGACCAGCTGACGTAGAGGGAAAAAAGGAAACCAACCGAGCTGAAAATTTTTTTTTTTTACCCATGCACTGCGTTGCATAATTTTTTTGATTGCACTACGATGCATATTTTTATACCCTTGCAGAGGGTATTATAATTTTGGTCAAAATTGTGCAACGCAGTGAAGGAGACATCTCCGACCCTATAAAGTATATATATTCTTGATCAGGATCACTTCCTGAGTTGATATGAGCATGTCCGTCTGTCCGCCTGTCTGTCTGTTTCTACGCGAACTAGTCTCTCAGTTTTAAGGCTATCATCTTGAAACTTTGCACACACCCTTCTTTCCTTTGCACGCAGTCTATAAGTCGGAACGGCCCGGATCGGCCGACTATATCCTATAGCTGCCATAGAACTGAACGATCGGAAATGACCTAACTTTCGTGTTTTTGAAGATATATGTGTTTTCGGAGATGTCCCCTTCACTGCGTTGCACACTTTTGGACAAAATTATAATACCCTCTGCAAGGGTTTAAAAAATAAAAAAAAACAGAAAAAACAAAAATTATTACACATAAATGTAAACACCTAAAATCTAAGAAAATTAAATAACAGAAAATAAATATTAAAATATATTACGTAATTCTTTTTACAAAGCATGGCCAAACTAAAGGCATGGATTGGAACTAATTGTACGAGAAGTTATCAATAATTAAAACTTATTTTGACAGATCGTACAAGTCTCTAACTTAAAATAGACCCATTCAAAAGAACACGGTTAGGAAGCACGTTGAAATATTAGTAGAGTGCTTTAATGAAGCGCGAATGCTAATACATGATCATAGGGAAAGATTAAATCAAGATCATTTGTCACAGGTATCGAAACATTTGATACGACTACGATCTAATTTAATATTTGTTAAACAAAAGTTCAGTTTAGAAATATCATTACCAACCGTTCTAAACACTCCAATAGCAGTTGACACTGCACCTGACTCGGAATCAACAGAAACCAACGAATCTGAGTCAGAAGAGCTTCCCAAAGTAAACCCAAAATAGAAGATGAAGATTTAAATAATCTTACTATTCCGGCGGTATACACTGATCTGGATAACTCTACAGATTCAGATACTTCGAGTGTAATAGAAAACAAAATAAGTAAATCCATCACAATGGCACAATCAAATATTGATTTTATTAATACAGCATCTAAGCCTATACCAGTTTTAATGGTAAGGCTAAAAATTTAACAAGTTTTTTTGATGCTTTACAAATAATACAATCAATAAAAGGCGAGCACGAAGAATTAGGTGTTTCCATTATTAAAACAAAGCTAAAAGGTGTCGCCAGGAATCTAATCGGTAATGAAACAACAATTACTGAGGTGATTGTCAGACTAAGAAGCAACATCAAAGGCGAAACTGTTGAGGTATTATCAGCGAAGCTGATGAACCTACAGCAGCACAATAAAACTGCTAACCAATACACACAAGAAATTGAGCAGATGACGAAAGCCTTAGAAGGTGCATATATATCAGATGGGTTACCTTTAGAGCTAGCCAGGAGTTGTTCCATGCAGCATGCAGTCAAAGCAATGACTAAAAATTGCACAATTGATAAGGTAAAACTTATCATGCTAGCTGGCACATTCAGTACTACAGTCTGGCTGGGCAGTCAAACACTGTCCTATATTATAAGAATTATCCACAGCGCGGCTCAAATCGCGGACGTGGCAGTTATAGAGGTAGTTTTCGTGGTAATCACAATAACTACAATCACAATAACTACAACAACGATAATTATAACAACAATTATCAGAATAACAATAGAGGGCGAGGCCCATATAGAGGAAACTATAGAGGCAGTGGTAACTCGAACCGAGGCCACAATAGAAATAACCAAGGCAATGTAAGAATGACCCAAAATAATAACCAAAACACATCGGAAAACTCACAAAACCCTTTAAATACTCAACAATAAATGAAGTCAGAGTTCACACCATTAATCTCAGCCAAAATATATTCGTTTCATTTTTTAATGTAGCTACTGGGAAAGAACTTATATTTTTAATAGACACAGGTGCAGACATTTCCATTTTAAAAGAAACTACGGATAACTTCCCAAACATCCAAAATTATTACATCATAGACATAAAAGGCATAAGTCAAGAAATAATAAAATCCAAAGGTTTAGTTTCTATAGAGATACAGACAACCAAATACATAATTCCACACGATTTTCATATTCTAAATTCACATTTCCCAATTCCATGCGATGGAATAATAGGCATCGACTTTATCAAAAAATACAACTGTCAATTAGACTTCAAGCCATCTGAAGATTGGCTTATAATTAGACCCAATAATTTAAAATTTCCAATTAAAGTACCAATAGCTCATAGTTCTGGCAATAATTCAATACTTCTGCCAGCAAGATCCCAAGTTATTCGGAAAATTGAACTTAATTCAAAAGCAGACAGTGCATTAATTCCAAATCAGGAAATTCAACATGGTATTTACGTTGCAAATTCCATAGTAACATCCAATAATGCCTTTATAAGACTATTAAACACAACAAATACCAACCAAGTAGTGCGTACAGATAATCTAACATATGAATCACTTTCGAACTACGATGTAGTCAACACAAATCCAGACAATAGAAAAAAATCCGTACTATCACAACTGTCAAAAAACTTCCCTCCACAGTTCAAGTCTCAGCTTACTAGCCTATAACCACAAATAATTTTTATAAACAGAAACTGAGATTAAAAGATGATGAACCAGTTTATATAAAGAACTATCGAAGCCCACATAGTCAGGTGAACGAAATACAAAAACAAGTAGAACAAGAAAGCAAAGCTAACTTCGGGCGGAGCCGAAGTTGATATACCCTTGCAGTTAAAACCGGATATATATCGCAAACATCGGATATAGTTGGCCGATCCTTATAATTACATCACAATAAAACCAATTAATTATAATAAAAAATCTAAAAAAAAGTTCCAAGCTTCTATCCGATCTACCAAATCTACCAAATACCATTTCCGATCGTTCAGTTACATGGCAGCTATAGGATATAGTCGGCCGATCCTAATGAAATTTCGTAGGTCGGATTAACTGGCCAAAAATATAATCTGTACCAAGTTCCAGCTTTCTATCTTCAAAAATTTCCGATCAATCAGTTATATGGCAGCTATAGGATATAGTTGGCCGATCCCGTCCGTTCCGACTTATATACTGCGTGCAAAGGAAAGAAGGGTGTGTGCAAAGTTTCAAGTCGATAGCTTTAAAACTGAGAGACTAGTTTGCGTAGAAACAGACAGACGGACAGACGGTCAGACGGACAGACGGACAGACGGACATGCTCATATCAACTCAGGAGGTGATTCTGATCAAGAATATATATACTTTATAGGGTCGGAGATGTCTCCTTCACTGCGTTGCACACTTATGGACAAAATTATAATACCCTCTGCAAGGGTATACAAATTAATCTCAGACGGGATTGTCGAACCGTCAGTATCCGAATATAATAGCCCATTGTTACTTGTTCCTAAGAAATCATCCCCCGGATCAAATGCAAAGAAATGGTGATTAGTAATTGACTATCGACAGAATAATAAAAAATTACTATCTGAAAAATTCCCATTACCTAGAATTGATGATATTTTAGATCAACTAGGTCGAGCAAAATACTTTTCATGTCTTGACTTAATGTCAGGATTCCATCAAATTTAACTAGAAAAAGGTTCAAGAGATATAACGTCTTTTTCAACGAGCAACGGCTCATATCGCTTCAAGCGATTACCCTTCAGATTAAAAATAGCTCCTAATTTGTTTCAGAGTATGATGACTATTGCGTTCTCTGGTCTAGAACCTTCTCAAGCGTTTCTTTATAT
Source organism: Drosophila bipectinata (assembly GCF_030179905.1). Taxonomy (NCBI): domain Eukaryota; kingdom Metazoa; phylum Arthropoda; class Insecta; order Diptera; family Drosophilidae; genus Drosophila; species Drosophila bipectinata. The sequence continues at coordinate 10,861,344 of NC_091740.1, read as the reverse complement.
GGATGACTTAATAGTAATCGGTTGTTCCGAAAAACATATGCTTAAAAACTTAACAGATGTTTTTGAGAAATGTAGGAAATTCAACCTAAAGCTACATCCAGAAAAATGTTCATTTTTTATGAATGAAGTGACTTTTCTAGGTCATAAATGCACTGATAAAGGAATACTTCCAGATGACAAGAAATACGATGTCATTATGAACTACCCAGTTCCGCACGACGCGGACAGTGCTAGACGTTTCGTAGCATTTCGCCACAAAATTTCGCCGACTATTCACGGCATATAACAAGATTATGTAAAAAGAATGTTCCTTTTAAATGGACGGATGAGTGTGCATTTCAATATTTAAAAACAAAACTTATGGAACCTACCTTGCTACAATATCCAGATTTCACTAAAGAATTCTGTAAAATAACAGATGCAAGTAAGCAAGCATTTGGAGCGGTTTTAACTCAAAATCATAATGGTCTCCAACTTCCCATTGCATACGCATCAAGAGCATTTACAAAAGGTGAAAGTAACAAATGTACTACTGAGCAGGAATTAGCTGCAATTCACTGGGCGATATTACATTTCAGACAACATATATATGGAACACATTTCTTAATAAGAACAGACCATAGACCTTTAATATACCTTTTCTCAATGACCAATCCCAGTTCTAAACTGACACGTATGAGGCTCGAACTAGAAGAATACGACTTTACAGTCGAATATTTAAAGGGAAAAGATAATCATGTAGCTGATGCGTTATTAAGGATAACCATCAAAGATCTACAAAATACAACTAGAAATATATTAAAAAGTCACTACTAGATATCAAAGTAGACAAAAATTCCACGCGGAAAATCAAGAACAAGAATTGCCAATGCAAACGTTGAATAAAGCTTCTAGTGAAAGTAGTGACCTTGCAGATAAAAAATATGTTATGTTTATTTAAACAAGGCAGAAAAATTACTGCAAGATATGATGTTAGAGATTTATATACTAATGGAGTTATTGATTTAGATCAATTTTTCCAAAGGCTTGAAATGCAAGCCGGTATAAATATATAATCAGCCAACTCAAAGTGGCACCGTGGAAAAATATCTTTGAATATAATTCAATAGATAAATTTAAATTAATGGGCAATAAAATATTGAAAATATTAAGAGTAGCGCTACTCAACCCGGTGACCCAAATAACAAATTTAAAAGAAAAAGAAGCAATTTTGTCTACATTTCATGATGATCCAATTCAAGGAGGTCATACTGGCATATCAAAAACTTTGGCCAAAGTAAAAAGACACTATTACTAGAAAAGCATGTCTAAAGATATAACTGAGTTCGTAAGAAAATGTCAAAAATGCCAGAAATCCAAAATAACTAATCACCCCTTTAACAATTACAGACACACCAATAAATGCTTTCGACAGAGTGATAGGGACACTATCGGTCCACTGCCAAAACCAGAAAATGGCAATGAGTATGCAGTCACTTTAATATGTGATTTAACTAAGTATTAAGTTGCCATACCTGTTCCGAATAAAAATTTTAATACTGTCGCTGAAGCAATATTTGAATCTTTTATCCTGGAGTACGGTCCAATGACGACGTTCATTACGGACATGGGAACAGAATATAAGAATTCAAATATAGACGATTTGTGCAAATATTTAAATATTGAAAATATTACATCCACAGCACACCACCACCAGACAGTTGAAACAATAGAAAGTAGTCATAGAACTTTCAATGAATACATACGATCTTACATATCTATGCACTATAGCACTATATGATATAGATATAATATAGATGACTATGCTAAGGAGAGTAAGTATAGATTAGAAGTAGCCTTTAAAAGAGCTGGAGTTATGTTAGAAGCAATTAAGAATAGAAGTAAACTACTATACGATCATAAAGTAAGGGATATAGATATATCAGTAGGTGACAAAGTTTTATTAAAAAACGAGACAGGTCATAAGTTAGATCCTAAATATATAGGTCCGTATATAGTAACGGAAATACAAGATAGAGATAACATAGTAATAACAAATAATAAACGTAAGAAACAAACAGTTCATAAGGATAGATTACAAATTTTTATTTCATAAATTGCACTTAGTATGGCCATACAAAGACACACATACATACATAGATAAAAAAATACACATATTCTTTTAATAATTTCATTTTCTTTGATTCTAACAACATAAAACAACAAAAAATAAAAAAAAAAAAAAGATGTATTAATTAGAAATTTTTATTATAAAAATAACTTCATTATATTACGTAATTTTTTTAAAAGGAGGGAGATGTAGTATGCACATATATTTAATACCCACTGTACCGAGAGTACCTTAAGGGTGCGCACTGTAACACTTTGTTGCAGTGTTTACATAATCCAAAGTCCCGGTCATAAACCCTAAGTGGCCGAAATATGAACCGATCGTTATGGCTTAGCCCGAACACAGAAAGTTCTAGTGTCAGCATACCCCTCGCGCCTCCACTTGAGAGCGCATAACAACGTATATTATTATATTCCTTTATACATAAGTACATAGCCGTCTCTCTGCCGCCGCCTGCGAGCAGCGCAGCTACGAGACTTAGCCTTACTTAGACTTAAAAAATATTGTAAAAGAATAGAGACATTTTGATCGTTGGAGCGGCACCTCAGCTGCTCCTTCGAAATAAAAACCAAACAAAACTCAAACCCCTGGAGTTATCCTATAACAGACAGTTATAGTTATATGACAGTTAAAGTTATTTGACAGCTATAGGTTAGAGTCGGCCGATCCCGGCCGTTCCGAATTGTATCGTTCGTGCAAAGAATAAAATTGTGACCTAAGTTTAAAGTGGATACATCGGACATGTATCGGGCGATACATGGGTCGGTCGATATATAAAAATAGTTTTTTAGCCTAAAAAGTAAAACATTATATATTTTTATTATATATATAACAAAGAAAAAAAATGGCTTTAAAGATTTTAAAGATCCCGGCACACCATTTTGGCTTCCGAAGAACAGATTAATATCCGAAATACGCTCAGCCTTCGAACAGCGAGAATACTGCAGCGCACCGGGTGGTGATTTGATACACCTCTTGTTAGTCTCGCAAAGAGAAATTCAAGAAATAAAACCAATGTTAAAAAAAAAAAGCTTTAATTCTGGTATCGACTAATAGAATTTGTAGCACAGAATGCTTAGGTCGATAAAGTGTTTACGGATGGACATATATTCAAAACAATTGACAATATAAAAATAATTTTAAAAACTTTTTTATAACCTAGACTTTTTGTTTTTATCCTTGTAAACCTGTTTCTGTAGTAAATCAAGGTGACTTATATAACATTGTGGACGAAAATTCAGGAAAAACGTTATTAATGGTAAATTTTACAAAAACTTCATAAAAAGCTTTAGTAGGATTTTTAATGTCACTGAAACTGAAGAAAATTCTAGTCAATATGGAAAACTATCTGATACTATTGAAATAAGTTTTTTTTAAACACTTCTGTTTTGCTGGACCATTTTGACCATTAGCTTCTGGAGAAGAGTCAGTAGACCCTTATACTGAAACCGTGGGGAGGGTGTGAATCCTCAGGGAGCGATATCGGGACGTTTTATGTCAGCATGTCAGCAATATCATGTAACCCGCAACAAATTCGATTTCAGGTGTGTTATAACACGTAATCAACTCGAAGAAAAATTTATTTTTTACAACAATGAGAACACCACCAGCAAAAGAGGAACGATCAAAATGGTAGCTAGAGTAGTTTTGAACGAGAATTTTCTGTTTGGTGTATTAGGCCAAGTATCTGTTACAGCTATAGCAAATGGAAAACACGTCTCGAGGAGGCCCGAGTGGTAAGAAAACATCCTCTGATAATCTTGCGGACCCTTATGTAGGCCGTTGTACCACTTGATTCAGATTAATGCATTTATACAGCAATGTATCAAGCAAAAAACAAAAAAACTTTGAGCCGCAAATAATTAAATTTCAGAAACAATTGTCCGTATAGTCCGAATAGACTTGTGTATAAATTTGTTTTACGTAGATTTACAAATCTATAGTGAATTTAATGCCGCGGTACCAACTTTATTGCGCGGAAATGGGAAGACCGAAGATCTATTGAAATGCACGTCCAGAAGCGGCGAAAGTTCTGATGATAATTGAATCTTTCCCCTTTTACAATTTACTAAATCTGACAAATTAAGACAAAACATTTTAAAAGTGTATAACATTAAAAGATAAACCAGTATAACACTAAAAATTTTGAAATTCATTGAACTTTTTTACTGCAATATTTTTTAATTTTAAAGAATTTTCAGAGAAGGTAAATACTAGTATTAATATATTTATTTTTAACTTACCTATGATCTGCGTTTTCAATGCGGCTATCTAAATTCGAAACTCTATAGTAGTTTTGATTCTTAAAATATAGCCGATAAGAATGCCGCACAAGTCTGGTTCTAAGTAAAAAATGTATTTAAATTTTTAATGGCAGTCAAAAGATTCATCATCTTACCTAAAGGCAAGAGCCAATTTACATTCCAAAAATCGTATCATTGAGTTTACAAATGTAGCTGGGATGGCAATTCCAAACCATTTAAGTAAGACATATAAAAATTGTTTAACATCCTTTCGGACTATAAATTTTACAAGAGCTCCCTCCAACGCCGCCACATAGATACTTAGAAATGTCCGAGAAATCAAGCAAATGGTGTGTACGCTAAGTAATCCAGTTTCATAGCACAATGTCTGGGGAATCATTATTTTTCCCAAGACACCAAGTTGCTTAAAAAAATCATGGTTTAACCCAGGCTCGATGGAATTTTTTTTTTTTTTTAGCTGTTGAGCAACTAGTAATTTTTCCGCCTCTGCAAGCTTCAAATCTTCATCAGAACTATTGATTTCCAACGGCGTTAGAGTCTTAACGTTATAATTTCCTTTTCCCTTTTTTAATATTTTTGATTGCGTATTTTTTACGAAAGGAATAGTGACTTTAATTGTAAGAGCAACTAAAGCGCTGGTAACTAAAGCATAGCTAAACGCTTTTTTTGTTACTCCATTGTGTTCACATGTTTCGGAAATCCGATCAACATATTTTGATAGTACAGACATTTCGTTGTTCAAAACTGGACAAGCCCTTGTGTCTTTTGGAATATCTATAAAACAGAAAAATAAAATGAACTACTTAAATTTTTTTACCTTTATTTATTTAAGGGGGGACATCTGCGTATCAGGCGAAAAAATGCGGTTTTTCTGGAATTTTTTTTTGGCCAAATGAAAAAGCCAATCGAAAATTTTATAGCCAATCGGTTTTATTATATTATATTTAAAATACAAAATAAATTTTTTTTTTTAATAAATCGAAAACAAAATGGCGGCTCTGCAGCCTTTATTCGTAGGCCCTATTTTTTTGAAGGGGTCCATGGCCGAACACCTAACGTCCTTAACTTTTGATATAGAACAAAAAATCAAGTTTGGTTAGTTTCTGTACATCAACGGCTATCGACACACGTAGGATTTTTTCGATATATTGATTTTTTCCATAATGGTGAGTGATTGAAAAAAATTTTCAATTTTCACGAACAAAAAACGTCACAAAATTGTTGATAAAAAAAAAAGTAAGAAATATAAAAAAATCCTACGTGTGTCGATAGCCGTTAATGTACAGAAACTAACCAAACTTGATTTTTTTTTGACAACTTGACATAGGTATTCTGAGTATACTGTCAAAATTTTAGATTGATAGGTTGAGTTGTTCGATTTATATGTTCGGCCAACTCAAAATAAACGGTTTCGAGAAAAAACGCGTTTAAAGTTTTAAGTACTGTGGGATATATCTGTGAGCCTCGCCGCAGAATGGAAAATTTCGACACTTAGACACTTTGGCCGGACTCTATCTTTTGATATGTTATTTTTAAGACGCTAAAGAATTTTTTAAGCGAAAAAAAAATTTTTCGATTTTTTCAAAACTCTACTCAGATGTCCCCCCTTAAAACGAAAATTAAAGTGACTTTCTAAATCTTGCTGTAAAAATAATATATTTTTTGAACGCTTCTGTCAAATATAATATAATATAGTATTAGGCACCCTGTCTATCTACTACCTTACCCGTCAAACGTTGTTTTGCCACCAGATGACTTTATAATTTCTGTAAAAAATTTACTCAGTTCTAGACTTATCTACATATATATACACAGCTGGTCTTGGGTTAGACGCACTCAGTTTTCCAAGCAAATTTGTTTTATATTTTTTATTTTAATAATTATTGACTAAAAGTAAATATGCAAGAACTTTGGTTATTTAATAATACTTCAATTATAATATTAAATATAAAAAAAATATAACATAAGATTTGTTTTTAAAAATTTTCTTCAAGCAACTTAAAACAAGTCAAATTTTTCTTGGTCAATAGAATAGACGCACTTTATATTTCTTTTTCTTGCGTAAAAAAGTGCAGTTTTTTGCATTGAGAAAATTTCAAATATAAACAAATAAGAGCTATATTTAAAGTAACAAGAAAGGAAAGCTAACTTCGGGCGGAGCCGAACTTGATATACCCTTGCAGTTAAAACCGGATATATATCGCAAACATCGGGTCCATCGGAGTTGTCCGATCCTTATGGGCATATGATAATATAACCCAATTTATTATAATACAAAATCTAAAAAAAAGTCCCAAACTTCTATCTTCAAAAATACCAAAGTTAGTATTTCTACCAAAAACCATTTCCGATCGTTCAGTCATATGACAGCTATAAGATATATAGACAGCCGATCGTTATAAAATTTGGTAGGTCGGATTAACTGACCAAAAATATAATCTCTAATCTAATATCTAATAATCTAATCTAATATACTAAGTTTCAGTTTTCTATCTTCAAAAAAACGAATGTTGGGTCATTTCCGATCATTCAGGTCATTTCCAGTAATATGACAGCTATAGGATATAGTCGGCCGATCCTTATGAAATTTTTGGCATGTCGTATTATTTTGCCAAAAAAAAGCTCTCATGTAAAATTTGAACTCCCTAACTCAAAAAAAACCATAGTTATTCCATTTCCAATCAATCAGTTATATGACAGCTATTGGATATAGTCGGCCGTACCCGGTCGTTCCGACTTATATACTGCGTGCAAAGGAAAGAAGGGTGTGTGCAAAGTTTCAAGTCGATAGATTTAAAACTGAGAGACTAGTTCGCGTAGAAACTGACAGACAGACACACAGACGGACATACAGACGGACAGACAGACGGACATGCTCATATCAACTCAGAAGGTGATCCTGATCAAGAATATATATACTATATAGGGTCGGAGATGTGTCCTTCACTGCGTTGCACACTTTTGAACAAAGTTATAATACCGTTTGCAATGGTATAAAAAGTCCCAAGCTTCTATCTTCAAAAATACCAAAATTGGTATTTCTACCAAATACCATTTTCGATCGTTCAGTTATATGGCAGCTATAAGATATAGTCGTCTGATCGTTATGAAATTTGGTAGGTCGTATTAACTGAAAAAATATAATCTGTACTAAGTTCCAGCTTTCTATCTTCCAAACCCCGACAGTTGGGTCATTTCCGGTCGTTCAGTTATATGGGAGTTATAGGATATAGTCCGCCGACCCTTGTGAAATTGTCGCATGTCGTATTATTTTGCCAAAAAATTTGTAAAATTTGAACTCTCTAGCTCTAACTCTCTAACTACGAAGTTAAAACATTTCTGATCAACCAGTTATATGGCAGCTATAGGATATAGTCGGCCGATCCCGGTCGTTCCGACTTATATACTGCGTGGAAAAGAATTCTTTCCTTCTGGATGTGTGCAAAGTTTCAAGTCGATAGCTTTAAAACTAAGAGACTAGTTCGCGTAGAAACAGACAGACAGGCGGACAGACGGACATGCTTATATCAACTCAGGAGGTGATCCTGATCAAGAATATATATACTTTATAGGGTCGGAGATGCCTCCTTCACTGCGTTGCACACTTTTGACCAAAATTATAATACTCTCTGCAAGGGTATAAAAATGGGAAAACCTGTTGTTATGAGCTTACTAGAAAGTCAAAAAGTAGACTTTTTTCACTCGCAAGGACTATCCAATCGAAATATTGCCAAAAAGAGAAATTGCAGCTCCGGGACTGTTGATAGATATTTAAAAGATCCAGAGGAATATGAAAAAAAACTTCAAAGGAAAAAAAGAGCACTATCTGAACAAGCAGTACGCAAAATTGTTAGAATTCCGTAAAATTCGACTAAGTCTGCAGCCAAGATTAAGGAATTAGCCGAAGGAAAGCAAGCCTTTCAACTGTTCAGCGTACAATCAGAAATGCAGAATACCTAAACCGTTTAAAAATAAAAAAAAAAAGAAAGGAAAGCTAACTTCGGGCGGAGCCGAAGTTGATATACCCTTGCAATTAAAACCGGAATATAGAATAGAATCTGTACCAAGTTCCAGCTTTCTATCTTCAAAAACACGAAAGTTGGGTCATTTCCGATCGTTCAGTTATATGGCAGCTATAGGATATAGTCGGCCGATCCTTATGAAATTTGGCATGTCGTAATGTTTTGCCAAAAATAGCACTCATGTCAAATTTGACTCTTTGACTCTAACTCTTAAAACACCAAAGTTATACCATTTCCGATCAATCAGTTAAATGGCAGCTATAGGATATAGTCGGCCGATCCCGGTCGTTCCGACTTATAGACTGCGTGCAAAGGAAAGAAGGGTGTGTGCAAAGTTTCAAGTCGATAGCTTTAAAACTGAGAGACTAGTTTGCGTAGAATCGGACAGACGGACATGCTCATATCAACTTAGGAGGTGATCCTGATCAAGAATATATATACTTTATAGGGTCGGAGATGTCTCCTTCACTGCGTTGCACACTTTTGGGCAAAATTATAATACCCTCTGCAAGGGTATAAAAACCCTTCGCTGAATGCAACACGCAAAGAAAAAGGCTTCAATTCGAGAAATAATACATGACGTGAAATGTTCAAACTAACACTCATGATTGGCGTTCTGTTGTTTTTATTGTTGAAAAACGTTTTAATTTAGATGGCCCCGATGACTGACAATCATTCAATACGCTCACAAAATTTCATGAGAATCGGTATAGCCGTTTTGTAGGAGTATGGGTACAAAATTTTAAAATATATAGATTACTATGTTTAGTCTGGAATATTAATCTGGGCGGACTTTTACAAAAGTAAACAAACCAAGCAACGAGATGGATAAACTTAAATTCTTCCTTCACAATCGGCAATTACAAACCGGAAAATTTATCAAAAATAATACTTTTATGCATTAATTATTATGCACGGCGTTGACACCTGATTGGTATATCGTTAAGTTGATTGCGCATCATTAATTCATTCTTTGAGGCTGAATTCATAGTCAACTTTCGTGCATTTCCAAACTCGTCAAATAACGTTTATGCACAAGAATGGGCTGAAATCGTGAAATAAACGCGTGAATTCGGCATCGCATAAACACAGTATATGTATATTCTGTACTCTAAAAATACAAGGGTATATTGTATTTGTGTGAATATCAGTAACAGGAAGAAGGTTTGGAGACCTTATAAGGTATACAGAAATCGACGGATATTTTTTTCGCCGTCTTTCACAACTTTGGAAATGGTTTGTGCATCAATAAGAGCAACATCTAGCATTCCTGTATTCTTTTTAAAGCTCAGAGGCACAGAAGTGGGGCGCTCGAGAAACGATTTAATAGTATTTATTAAGCTATTTAATATTTGTTAAGCTGAGAGGAGTTAGTAAGCTAATTTTAAGTACTTGAAGGACTTAAATGGCTATGGAATAGAGAACTAAAGTTTCTAGTCCTTCTATTAGGAATGTTAAAATTTAAGCGTGTATGTAAATGCTGGCTGTCGACATAACCATTGATAAGGTTATGTAGAAAAACTACACCCAGCATTGTCCTACGATTTGTTAAGGTTGGTAAGTTTATTAGTAAGAGTCTGCTACTAAATGATGGAAGATGAAGATTTGCATCCCAGTTAAGACCTCTAAGTAAAAATGTTCAGAAATTCTTTTAAACGGATTCTATGCGGTCCTGATGTACCCCATATTGGAGTCTGATAGGACACCGAGATCATAGCCCTGTGTTAATTTTTCCATGACAATCCCTTAGAGAAGAGCGATAGAAAGACACAAGCCCATAGTTTAATTAAACTTTAAGTTTAAACTTATCGGTATGGATTCTCAGCAAAAAATTTTTGTTGCATACTTTTGTGCTTATGCAAAATAACAACTGCACCCCCGTACGGCCATGCTTATAATTCATTAGAGAAGCAGACCAAAAAGCGCATCTATAGCTCCTCTGAAAATTTTTCGATTTGGGTGATTTTTATACCCTTGCAGAGGGTATTATAATTTTGTCCAAAAGTGTGCAACGCAGTGAAGGAGCCATCTCCGACCCTATAAAGTATATATATTCTTGATCAGGATCACCTCCTGAGTTGATATGAGCATGTCCGTCTGTCCGTCTGTCCGTCTGACCGTCTGTCCGTCTGTCTGTTTCTACGCAAACTAGTCTCTCAGTTTTAAAGCTATCGACTTGAAACTTTGCACACACCCGTCTTTCCCTTGCACGCAGTATATAAGTCGGAACGGCCGGGATCGGCCGACTATATCCTATAGCTGCCATATAACTGATTGATCGGAAATGGTATAACTTTGGTGTTTTTAGAGTTAGAGATTTCAAATTTGACATGAGAGCTATTTTTGGCAACACATTACGACATGCCAAATTTCATAAGGATCGGCCGACTATATCTTATAGCTGCCATATAACATATAACTGAACGATCAGAAATGACCCAACTTTCGTGTTTTTGAAGATAGAAAGCTGGAACTTGGTACAGATTATATTTTTGGCCAGTTAATCCGACCTACGAAATTTCATTAGGATCGGCCGACTATATGCTATAGCTGCCATGTAACTGAACGATCGGAAATGGTATTTGGTAGAAATATCAACTTTCGTATTTTTGAAGATAGAAGCTTGGAACTTTTTTTTAGATTTTTTATTGTAATTAATTGGTTTTATTATGATGTAATCATAAGGATCGGCCAACTCTATCCGATGTTTGCGATATATATCCGGTTTTAACTGCAAGGGTATATCAACTTCGGCTCCGCCCGAAGTTAGCTTTGCTTTCTTGTTTTTGATTTATAGTTGTAAATTATCCATTGGAACAGTTTGGCATAAAAACAAATTTTGGCATAAATTTGATTTGCGCGGATACCATACGAGGTGAAAATCCAAATCGGATAGTTCTATCTCTCATAGTCTTCTAGATCTAGGCGTTTAAATTTTAGCCCGTTTGTATGGAATACTGTGCACATATGGGTATATCCCCTTTAAAAAACTCCCGATTTGGATGAAGTTTGATTTTCAGATATATATTAACTATAAAAATAGTTTGGCATCATAAGTTTTGCAAAAAATCTTTCTGTACTGGAGCTACAGAAATTCGTGATTCGCGGGAGGGGGCTTGGCAAATTTTGAAACAAACTTGAACTGCGTGAGCATTGTAGGAGTCTCCATGCCAAATTAAATAGCTCTATAAAAATAGCTCTATTAAATAGCTTTATAAAGCTCTACAAAAGGGCAGGCGTTATACGAACAGACGGACAGATTTCGATGACAGTTTTGAATTAGAATTTACTTTCAAACTGGAAAACAAAGATGAAGAGGTTTGACAATAGGTCTGTTAATAACCCAAATATAACAAACAAAATACAAACTTAAGTTCTCATAAAGATCGGCCAACTTTACCTGATATTTGCGATATATATCCAATCTTAACTTTAAGGGTATATAAGCTTCGGCTCCGCCCGAAGTTAGCTTTACGTTCTTATTCTTGATTTCAAATTCCTTCGGTCAGACAGATGTTATTAACAGAAGAGAAAATCAGGTCTCTCTGTAACACTTTAGCACAACACTTTTAATAACATGCTTTCTGCAAAAGTGTCTTTTAATGACAACTATATAAGTGTTCGCTTTTATAAAATTAATAAAGTAAAAAAAAAAACAATATATATTTTTGGGATGACCTTCAAATTAATAACGTTTTTTGCAAGCTTTGTTTTAAACTGAGGGACTAGTTTGCGTAGAAACAAAAAGTCAGACAGATAGAAATGCTTATATCAACTCAGGAGGTGATCCTCATCAAAAATATACTCCTATTTAGGTCGGAGATCTTCATACTATAGGGTCCCAGTTGTTTTTTTTTTCTGTGTTTCACACTATTGATCAAAATTTTAATATCCTCTGCAAGGGTATAAAAAATAAAAATCAATCTTTTATTAAAATCTTTAGTTAATAAAAAAAACTACACCTACTATACATACAATATACATATAAATAATATATTATATAAACCTTTTACTTAAAATTTCCTAAAAAGTTCGACAATTGCAGACTAACCTCTTAGCGATCAAATTTCGTTCCGCTTTGAAAGTTAACTGTTCTACAAAGCCTTTAGTTTCATGTTTATAAAGCTATAATCTCAAATATTTTTTAATTGATACGATATGAATTTTTGATTAGCCTTTACCAATCTGAAACCAAAACCCTAGTGTGATGTCATAACTACGTATAGTTCAAGGTACAAAAAAAAATAGTCGTTACAATTAGTCATTAACAATTATTGAAGTTTTATGTACATACATAAAAATTTATTTTTTTATTTTCTTGATTATAAATATGGGTTTTAAAAATATTTTGTTTCCCCTTTTTTTATTAGTATATTATTTTATAAAAATATACTTATACATAAATATTTAAAATTTTTACAAATATTATGAAAGTTTTCCCATCGAAATCATTCTAGACACCGGTTCAAGGGCAAAGATGAAGCAGGAAATATAAAGCTCTTGTGATAGCATTAACTAATCTAAACCATAAATTTTTGGATTAGATTACCAAAATCTAAAAATAAATAAATGAAACTTAGCTACGTTAACTACAATAAGGGAACTTAAATATTGTTGAGTTATTTTGAATTGAAACAATAAAATTTTTTACCGCTACATGTTTTGGTTTTTGAAGCACAACTGTGAAGGCCAATTTTAAAATAAATAGCGGGGTTATCATTAAATTTTTATAAAAGTTGTATAATTCTCGACATTTTACGGATACTATAAATTAATGATTTTTATACCCTTGCAGAAGGTATTATAATTTTTGTCAAAAGAGTCCAAGTGTGCAAATTGTATATTCTTGATCAGGATCACCTCTTGAGTTGACATTAACAAGTCCCCAAGAGGTCCGTCCTTCTGTCTTTCCGCCTGCCTGTCTGTTTCTACGCGAATTAGTCAGTTTTATCGACTTCAAACGTTGCACGGATTCTATTTTGGATATTATATAAAAAATGTTATAAGGCTGACTATATCACTGGATTTTTTAATATCCTATAGCTGCCATGTAACTTAACCATCGGAAATGACCCAACTTTGTTATTTATGAAATAAAAATTGAGTGCATTAACACTCAATTAGCACTGAAAATTTGAAAAACTTGAAAGCTTATTGTTCAAGCATTAAACACTATTTTTTATAGAAATTCTTAAGTTAGAGTTTCAAGGGATCGGACCCATGAAATACGAGTCAAACAAATGGTTTAAAACCGATCCCCTGCAGCCTAACACAAACACATACATAAGTGGTGCCCTTATCGCACTGGAGAAAGGGTCGCATAGCAGGTCAGCGTGCAGTGCGTTGACAAGTAGTTTTACATAGATTTAAGATTCTCATGTATCGTACTTATAAGAAAACTTTGACGAATAAAATCAGTTTCCATAAGGAGCTCATTGGAGTAAGACCTATTTATTTAGGGCTCCTCTTAACATTTGGTCCACCGAGGCACCCTGACGTTTTCCCCCCTGTGGTAAGAGACTCAGGGTTAAAAAACTGGCACCTTTAAGTGGGTGTAGAAAAAATGCTCAGCCCAGGGTAGCTAAAAAATAAGGCTGCGATCTGGGTAAAAAAGAGCCCAGTTTAAAAACCGTAGTACTCTGTTGTTTCCCCCCAAGAGGTAAGGGACACATAGAATAAAATTATATAAATGCCAATGAGCATAAAATAAAAACAAGAAAAGAAAGCTAACTTCGGGCGGAGCCGAAGTTTATATACCCTTGCAGTTAAAACCGGATATATATCGCAAACATCGGATATAGTTGGCCGATCCTTATGATTACATCATAAAAAAACTAATTAACCAAAATATAAAAACTAAAAAAAGGTCCCAAACTTCTATCTTCAAAAATACGAAAGTTGATATTTCTACCAAGTACCATTTCCGATCGTTCAGTTATATGGCAGCTATAGGATATAGTCGGCCGATCCTAATGAAATTTGGTAGGTTGGATCAACTGGCCAAAAATAGAATCTCTATTAAGTTTCAGCTTTCTTTCTTCAAAAACACGAAAGTTGGGTCATTTCCGATCGTTCAGTTATATGGCAGCTATAGGATATAGTCGGCCGATCCTTATGAAATTTGGCATGTCGTAATGTTTTGCCAAAAATAGCGCTCGTGTCAAATTTGAACTCTCTAACTCTAAAAACACCAAAGTTATACCATTTCCGATCAATCAGTTATATGGCAGCTATAGGATATAGTCGGCCGATCCCGGCCGTTCCGACTTATATACTGCGTGCAAAGGAAAGAAGGGTGTGTGCAAAGTTTCAAGACGATAGCTTCAAAACTGAGAAACTAGTTCGCGTAGAAACGGACAGACAGACGGACAGACAGACAGACGGACATGCTCATATCAACTCAGGAGGTGATCCTGATCAAGAATATATATACTTTATAGGGTCGGAGATGTCTCCTTCACTGCGTTGCACACTTTTGACCAAAATTATAATACCCTCTGCAAGGGTATAAAAATAATAAAAATGAGTCAAAAAAAAAAGGGCTCAAGGAGTATTCTCAACCGTATTTTGGGGCTCCTATTGAAATTGGCACCTAAATAGTGGCTAGATGTGCATTGACACGGTCAGTCAAAGGTAGCTAAGATAGCTGCGAACTGGGCATAAAAGAGCTCAGTGTAAAATCGTAGTCCTCTGTCGTTTCCCCCCAAGTGGTAAGGGACACAGAGATTGAGAATTGCCATCGAGCAATAAGTGCGTTTTTTGTTTAGCGCAGGACTGTCCGAGGCCTTATATCGGAATATTTGTGAAAAATCTTTGGGCTGGAATTCAGCCATCGGATCTCCAAAGCGATACGGCGCAAGGAGTTAAAATCACAACTTGTGTAAAAAAATATATATGTTTTTCCGGAACAACACCGGAAATTCATAAATATTGAAAATAATATACGGCGTGTTCGAGGCCAAATATCCAGCAAAAATAAAAAGTCGGGTTCCTGGGAACAACGACAGCCAAAGTCTTTGGCATTTTATACGGCGGGACCAACGTCTGCGGCAGGACCACCGGCGAGTAGAAGAACAACATCAGCGGCAGAAAAAACAACGAGCTACACCATCAGCAGCATCAAGGGCGGATCCTTTTAAATCATTTGCAGGAGGAACACGCATCAAAAAAGAAAATTTAACAACTGTATGGTATGGTCAAAAACAAAAAAAAAAAATTACAATTTAAAAAATAATGATTAAAAAAAAAATCGATAAAAAAGATATTAATTATCATTTAAATTTTATACAAAAAAAATTAAAATTTAAAAAAAAAAACATTAGCCCTCAGTAAAACTAAAATTTAAAAACTACAGTCCACTAAAAAATCGAAGAAAAAATAAAATTTTCAAAGTAAATCTAAAATGAAAAAAATATATACTATGGCACTTTTGTGGCCCCTTGCAGGATGTTTAAACATTAGGTTGAACATAACAAATAAAAGATTAAATAATTTTAAATATTCAAAATTCAAATTAAATAATTCTTTCACAAATCATTAAAAGAAAAAAAATGTATTAACAAAATACAAGAACAAAAACAAACATTTATACAGTCCACTAAAAATTATAATCAAAGAAAAGGTTAAAGTAACATCAAATTTATTCAAAAAAAAATTAATCAAAAACACATTAAATTTACGCCTCTTTTTGTGGCTCTTTCCAGTATGTTCAAGCATTGAACACTATTTTTTATAGAAATTCTTAAGTTAGAGTTTCAAAGGATCGGACCCATGAAATACGAGTCAAACAGATGGTTTAAAACCGATCCCCGGCAGCCTAACACAAACACATACATAATTGGTGCGCTTATCGCACTTGAGAAAGGGTCTTATAGCAGGTCAGCGTGCAGTGCGTTGACAAGTAGTTTTTAAGATTTAAGATTCTCATGTATCGTACTTATAAGAAAACTTTGACGAATAAAATCAGTTTCCATAAGGAGCTCATTGGAGTAAGACCTATTTATTTAGGGCTCCTCTTAACACTTATTAAACTTTAATGTTACCTACCATTAAAGGGCAGTTTAAACCATTAAAACTTTTACTTTGGCTTGTAGGGAAATTATTACATATATGTATATATCTTCTCTAGAAATAGGCCGATTTGGCTGAACTTTGGTTTTCAGATATAAATTAACCATGCCAACTGTACAGGCGGTACAGAAATTTGCAATTTATGGGGCGTTGCAAAAATTTGAAATAAACTTAAATATTAAATGAGCCTCCATGCCAAATCCTTTAGTTCTATCCCCTATAGTCCCTGAGATCCACACGTTCGTACGGACAGACTATATTAACTCGGCTGTTCATACTGATCAAGAATATATATACCCCCCTACAGTATGATTCATTCTCCATGTTTCATACATTCACACGAATAAAACATAACGAGTATACTTACTCGTTAGTATCCGCGCAAATCAAGCTTGTGTCCCAATTTTCCCACACTCACTCCCGCCCCCAAAACGGAAATCCCATTGTTACGCCAGTTTTAAATAGTTTTTTTAACTGAAAATGTTTCAATGCCAAACTACTCCAATCGCTAAACTACATCTTAAAATATAAATTCATCCAAATCGGACAATTTGTAGAGGATTTATACAATTTTTATTCTGTTTTTTACTAAAATTTCTTCGGTTGTTTTTTCAAAAGCGCAAGAGTATGCATCCCCATTTTTTTTACTGACAATCCATACGCTTAAACTTTAAGCTTAAACTGCGTTAAAACAAAAATAATACATTATAAACAATAAATAAAATAGTAGGTCATAAACTACACCAAAATGCTGACATAACACCAACAACAGCTTAAACAACAAATGCTGAGTATCCCATTGATGAGATCGGCAAAATATTGTAACACAAATCACACCTTTAAATTGTTAATTTATCATTTTTATTTTTTGCTATATCTCTATTATTTTACACCCAAGTTTAAACACAATCGGTTTATGTACCCTTTGCTTAAACTAATCATTACAGATTATCATATGTTAATGAAATTATTTTGGTCCAGAATTTTATCCTGGACAGAACAACACCCGTTTTATCAAAAATAGAAATAATTTGGAAAACCGGGTTCGTAACCGGTAATTTACCTCGTCAAGAGGTTTTATACCCTTCCAAAGGGTATTCTAATTTTGTTTAAAATTATGCAACGCAGTGAAGGATACATCTCCGACCCTATAAGATATATATTCTTGATCAGGATTACCTCCCGAGTTGATATGAGCATGTCCGTCAGTCCGTCTGTCTGTTTCTACGCAAACTAGTCTCTCAGTTTTAAAGTTATCGACTTGAAACTTTGCACACAACCTTCTTTCCTTTGCACGCAGTATATAAGTCGGAAAGACCGGGATCGGCCGACTATATCCTATATCAGAAATGGTATAACTTCGCAGTTAGAGAGTTAGAGCTAGGGAGTTCAAATTTTACAAATTTTTTGGCAAAATAAACCGACATGCGACAATTTCACAAGGGTCGGCGGACTATATCCTATAACTCCCACACACAAACGACCGGAAATGACCCAACTTTTGTGTTTTTGAAGATAGAAAGCTGGAACTTGGTACAGATTTTAGTTTTGGTCAGTTATTCCGACCTACCAAATTTCATAACGATTGATCGACTTTATCTTAATACCAACTTTGGTATTTTTGAAGATAGAAGCTTGGGACTTTTTATACCCTTGCAGAGGGTATTATAATTTTGTCCAAAAGTGTGCAACGCAGTGAAGGAGTCATCTCCGACCCTATAAAGTATATATATTCTTGATCAGGATCACCTCCTGAGTTGATATGAGCATGTCCGTTTGTCTGTCCGTTTCTACGCGAACTAGTCTCACAGTTTTGAAGCTATCGTCTTGAAACTTTGCACACACCCTTCTTTCCTTTGCACGCAGTATATAAGTCGGAACGGCCCGGATCGGCCGACTATATCCTATAGCTGCCATATAACTGATTGATCGGAAAAGGTATAACTTTGGTGTTTTTAGAGTTAGAGAGTTCACATTTGACACGAGAGCTATTTTTGGCAAACCATTACGAAATTGCCAAATTTCATAAGGATCGGCCGACCATATCTTATAGCTGCCATATAACTGAACGATCGGAAATGACCCAACTTTCGCGTTTTTGAAGATAGAAAGCTGAAACTTAATACAGATTCTATTGGCCAGTTGATCCAACCTACCAAATTTCATTAGGATCGGCCGACTATATCCTATAGCTGCCATATAACTGAACGATCGGAAATGGTACTTGGTAGAAATATCAACTTTCGTATTGTTGAAGATAGAAGTTTGGGACTTTTTTAAGATTTTTTAATTTAGTTTATTAGTTTTATTATGATGTAATCATAAGGATCGGCCAACTATATCCGATGTTTGCGATATATATCCGGTTTTAACTGCAAGGGTATATAAACTTCGGCTCCGCCCGAAGTTAGCTTTCCTTTCTTGTTTTTAGATGTTTTATTGTAATTAATTGGTTTTATTATGATATTCTCATCAGGATTGGCCAACTATATCCGATGATTGCGATATATATCCGGTTTCAACTGCAACTAGCAGTCTTCATCTAGCTTTTTTTGAGTTCGGACGTCTACTTTTTCGCTCATGTCGCCTCTCGTTTGCACCGAGTGCAGTGCAGAAGTTACTGCTACCCAACTTCGTGTGTGTGAGGCCGTTCGGTGCGCGTCGATCTGCCGGCGTGCCTATCACACCGCTTGTGTTGATTTGCCCTCGGAGGCTATAAAACTACTTATTAACATTCCGAACTTAATGTGGCAATGTGATAGCTGCGTCATTGGAAATGATTCGCATTCCAAAATTGATGAGCTAAATCATAAAGTTCTAGATCTGGAGTCCCGCTTCGAAAGCCTTAATGCCAAAGTTGACCTTGCCCTGGTAAATGGAGCGGCTGTGCCCGCTGGACGCGCCTCTTCAGCTGGGGTGCATGTTGTTGCTCCCCCTGCTATGCCCACCAGCACTGGGAGCATAAAGGCTACTCTGGGGCAGGCCCCAACGGCATCTAAGGGGGCTGTCCCGAAGCTTCCCACCTTGAAATACCTTCATGTTGGTAAATTCACGACGTCTACCCAACCGGATGCACTGTGCAAATTTGTCGCAGATAAGCTGAACGTGGAGCCCAATGATTTAGCCTGTGCTAGGCTGATCAAAAAGGATGCTGACATCAACGCCCTCAACTTCGTCAATTTTAAATTGGGACTTCCGGAGCAAAATTTCCCTACAGTCTTCAATGACGATTTTTGGCCTATGTCGGTAAAAGTCAGCCAGTTTGTTCATAGAGAGCCGGCTAAGGTTATTGACCTCCCGGCGATTCTACCTTTACCGCATTCGCAATCTTCAAAAAACCCCCAGTAACCGGCGCCGCTGGCGCCGTTACCTCGTATTCTTCTCAAGCTGCAGTTCATCACCCCGATTGCTCTCTGCTTCGCTACCAACAACAATCGGCGTGGGTGTTCATGGTAACGGTTGACGCCGTCAAATTCCCAGTTTGCCTAATAAAAGCCTAAAACCCTTTACTGGATCAGCTTGCGGTTTCAATCCGGGGCGTCCATGGCCCGTTCATCATCGTTGCGTCATACATCCCTCCGAACAGCGTATTTAATACATATCATGCGCATATGGAAAACATCACTAGTGTCTGTGCTAGAAGGTCGGACCCTACCGCTTTGCTGGTAGCTGGCGATTTCAACCTGAGTTCCATTGTCTGGTCTTGGGACCCGGAATCTCCCTGCATGCTACCTAGCAACGTTCACCAGAGTCATGAAATTGTAGTTTTAGATGATATTTTTAGTCTGGGCCTCTCCCAAGTAAATAATATTTTTAATGATTTATCCAAAATTCTTGATCTTATATTTTTAAATAATTTGGTTAATAGTAAAGTAGAATTATGCAATGTACCATTAAGTCCTTGTGATATGCACCACAAGCCGTTGGTAATTAATATTGAGTTTTATAGTTCTTTGCCTTCTGCTTCCCCCATTCCATATTATCATCTGAATGATACTAACTTGTCACTTATTAACGCCTCTATTTCAGCCTTTGATTGGGTTTCCCTAATGGCCCTAATTTCGGATGGCTCAATCGATGATTGTTATACTAAGTTCTTGGTTGCCCTTTTTAATATTATTGATACTTATGCCCCTGTGAGGGTACGAAGATCCTATAGGCTTCCCTGGTATACAAAAGGTTTAAAAAACTTAAAGAATATAAGGGATAACAACGATTTATAATGACAGGTGAGACATACATACTCTACAATCAGTATGTATCCGATGTCGAAGCTAGCCTTCGATCAAATCCTAAAGCTTTTCGACGGTTTGTTAACAGCAAAAAGTCAAAATCGGAATATAATCGGAATTGACTTTTCTGGCTCGCAATTTTATATCCCCCAACCAGCATGGTTTTTTGCCTGGGAGGTCCACTACTACTAATTTAGCGGTCTTCTCTAAGCACTGCTTTGAAGCTTTTGAAAACCGATTCCAGATTGATGCCATTTACACCGACTTCTCCAAAGCCTTCGACAAAGTGTGTCATGCTGCCCTTCTGGCCAAATTATATAAATTAGGTATTCATTCCTGCCTATTAAGTTGGTTCGAGTCTTATCTGGCTGACCGACCTTGCCACGTTACTATTGGAGACGCTATCTCAAGTCCATTTGTCACCTCCTCTGGTCTTCCACAAGGCAGCTCTCTTGGACCTCTTCTATTTATCATTTTCATTAATGACATCTTGTCATGCTTTCGTCATTCGTACTTTTTAATGTATGCGGATGACCTTAAAATCTATAAAGCGATTAGCTGCATTAGTGACAGTTACTTGTTACAGGAGGATATATCCAGAGTTTACTCATGGTGCTCCCGCAATCTTCTTCCATTAAACTTATCTAAGTGTATGTTTACCCGTTATAGTAGGCGGTCTCTTGAAATCTGTACGAGTTATTCCATCAGTAATTATAATTGGGCAGCTAAAGAAGAGGTGTTAGACCTTGGTGTCTTATTCAACAGCAAATTTAAATTTTTTGGTCACTAAGACTATATTCTACCTAAAGCGTATGCTATGCTGGGCTTTGTTAAGAGGCACGTGAATGCATTCATTCTATGCTGCATTCATTCGGTCGAGGCTGGAATATGCCTCAATAATTTGGAATCCGGAGTGTAAAGTTCGTTCCAACAGAATTGAGCGACTCCAGAAAAAATTTTAAAAAATTTGCACTTTTGCCTTTAAGGTTTCAGGATCCTGTTCCTTCATACCAGAGCCGTTGCCTTCTTCTGAATGTTTGCACCTTGGAGGATCGGCGTAAACTTGGAGCGTTAACTTTTTTGAATAATTTAATCGTTGATAACATTGATTGTCCTTTTTTATTGGGACTCATTAATTTTAACGTTCCTCAAAGGGTTCTTCGTACCTTTGCCCCCTTTTAAATGAGCCGATTGAGCGGGCTCTTTCTTATTTTAATTCTTTGCCGCCTAACCTCCGAATTGAGTGGGGCTCTGATAAGGGTGTGTTAAAACGCAAGTTAATCAGGCATTTATTAAGTTTTTGTTAGTATTATTTATTAGTTGTAAGTTGTTATTATGTAGCCATGTAAGGACTTGTCCGTTGGCGAAATAAATAAATAAATAAACTACATAGCTTTCCGTTCTTGTTTTTTATATATTCTTAATTTTTAAAATGGATTTTAAGCTCGTCTGTTCAATTAAGTCTTGCAACTAGCCAATCTCCACATCCCAGCCTACCATCCATTGCTGGATATGTGAAAACGTCGTACACGCCAAGTGTGCCGGATTCACTGCCTCAGTTTTGGACGCCTTTTCCCGTAGGTCTGGCTTACATTATAATAGTCGTTCTGTTCAAGACCAAATGAGGTCGTTCATGAGGCATACTAAGAATGGATTTAAAGAGTTGATCACTGGTTTTCGTAAAATCAATGACCAGCTCTGTGCGCGTGACACTCAGTTTAGCGGCCTTCAGCTGCTAAATAAGTCCCCTGAACATAAGAAATCCACTGTTTGTGAACCGCCTCAGGTCTCATACCTTGGTCACCCCTAGAAGGGCTAGAACTGAGAACCATTCGCCTTCCGAATTTCTCAAGGAAATTGAGCAATTTCCTGATATGTCCTTTGTGGTAGCCCTTCAAGTGATACCACAGGTCCTAGTGAATGAAACCCCCATAAGAGTAACCCAACAGGGTATTTCACAATCCGGACCACCGGTACTGACTGATGCTGCAGTTCTCGTACCTGCGACACCAAAACTCTTACAGGTGATTCCTCCATCAAAACATCGCCCCTGATACCAAAGCCAAAACAAAAGCCGATATAAAGGTGGAGCACGTAGCTCAATTTATAAATATAGCAAACTCCCTACGTAGGGGCTACGTAGCAAACTCCCTAAACTATATTTTGAGAGTTCTCTCTTTGTTCTAGCCTTTACAGAATCTTGGATAAAACCGGAGATATTTAGCTCCAAAGTTTTTCCAAGTAAGTACACCACTTTTAAGTAAGTACACCACTCAGCGCAGAGTTGAAATCACAAGAGTTTGGTGACATAGAATTTATTTGCATTAAAATCATTTTGTCCGCTAAATCTTTATACATTACATGTCTTATATACCGCCTTCGTCTGAACCGCGTACATATTGGCATCATTTGTCCGCTATTCAATCCGTTTTTAATCTTATGACTGATCGTGACGAGCTTGTAGCTGTGGGCGACTTTAATATAGCAGAATTAAAGTGGTCCAACGTCGAGAAGTCACCATCTTTGTCACTTATCACTCACCATGACTTCACCGCGAGCATGTTTGACATGACCCTAGGTCAGTTTAACCAAGTTAGAAATTCGTTAGGTCGGCTTTTAGACTTATGTTTTGTATCTAATTGTGATAGTACCACTCTCTCCAAAGCTTTCGCCCTTTCAGCTCGAGGATCCATATCACCCCACGCTGGCGGTCTCAATCGAAACCATTCCTGGTATCCATCAGATTTCTCCACGCGTGGCAAATAAGATTCGCCGTTTCCGTAAAGCTGATTTTCACAAACATAATAGCCTTATCGATGCATATGATTGGTCCGATATTCTAGCATGCACCGATCTTAATTTCACCTTAGAAAAATGTTACTGTACTTTAAATAGGTACATTTTTTGACTCATGTGTGCCATGGAAATATCCGTCCGCTTCAACATATAGTCTTGGGTTTACAAGGTGACTCACTAACCTAAAAATACTAAAACTAGGCGCTTACTAAGATAGAAAAAAATACAACGTATACAACGAATACAACGTATTATCCGCCTGAATAAACTTATAGCCTTACGCATACTACATACTACATCAGTCAGCAAATCTTTCTTTATGTCCGTTTTTCTCCGAGAATAGCTTATTATCTGATCTTCTAAGGGTCAAACTCGTTAATTCGCCAGGCCCCGGTGGAGTACCAGGCTGTGTGCTAAAATACTGTGCCAGGGCTCTGTGCAAACCTCTTCATAGACTTTTCAACTTATCTTTGGAAACCTCGATTTTTCCCCTTAAGTGGAATCTTTCATAATTCCCCTACATAAAAAGGGAAAAACTTCGATGCTGCCAACTACAAAGGCATCTCTAAGTTGTCGGCAATTTCAAAGTTATTTAAAAAATTAATTACCCCTCATTTGCAACACCTTTGCTCTTCGATTATCTCTCCCTGTCAGCTTTATTAAGCGTCTTATTGGAGTTGACATCCTTTGTCATCCCTTCGAAAGGGATGTCAAACAGATATTGTTTACAATGGCTTCAGCAAAGCATTTGATTCAATCAATCACTCACTCTTGCTGAGTAAACTGAATATTTGGGAATATGTTGGGGTTTTCGACAGACCTCTTTACGTGGATCTCTAGCAACTTAGATGGTAGAACACAAAGAGTCTTACTAAAAACGTACATTCCCGTCTGGTCCGTGCTACATCTGGCGTCCCTCAAGGAAGTCATCTTGGCCCGTTGTTATTTACTATTTTATAAATAACTTGCCCCTGCTTTAACGAACTCTCTAGTTCTTATAATGATGTTACACATGATGTAAAGCTTTGTCTTCAGTACAAAACCATCTCCGCCCAATGCAGTCTTCAGTCTGATCTTGAAAACTTTTAAAAATGGTAAACATCATTTTTTAATGATCTAATGCTTGATGCTAATGATTTAATACTTAATGGATCAAAATGCAAGCTTATGTCCTTTCATCGTTCTTGCCCTTTGCAGGCTACGTATTCTCTTTATGGGATCGCCTTAGGAAATTTAACTAAGGTTAATGATTTCGGCGTCCTATTAGACGCATATTTTCTCAAAGGTTAATAAGGCTAACGGAGTCCTTGGTTTCATTAAAAGATGGTAAAAAAAATTTAACGACCCCTACATAACTGAAACCTTATTCATTGCTTTGGTCCGTCCGATACTGGAGTACGGTTCATGTGTCTGGTCTATGGAGTACATCAGGACCGCATAGAATCCGTTCAAAAGAATTTCTGAACTTTTTTTCTTAGAGGTCTAAACTGGGATGCAAATCTTCACCTTCTATCTTATAATAGAAGACACTTATTTTATAATAGAAGACAATTCGTAGGAAAATGCTCTGTGTAGTTTTTCTGCATAACCTAATTATGGGGATGTAGATAGCCAGCATTTACAAACAAGCTTAAATTTTAACATTCCTAATAGAAGGACTAGTAACTTTAGTTCTCTATTTCTTAGCCATTGTAGTTCGACATATGTACAGCACGACCCTTTTAGGGTCTTATGTTCGAACTACAATGGTCTCTACCCTATAACATCTCTTTCATGTCTTCAAATTTAAAGTATAGAATTTTAAATTTCCTTACTAATAAGTATAAACATATACCAATAAATCGTTTCTCGAGCGCCACTCGGTCGTCTCGGCCTCTAAGCTTTATGATGAATGCACAATTGATAATTGATGCACAAGCCATTTCCCAATTCTAAAAAGACCACGAAAAAAAAAATAAATAAATATTATTATTATTATCATTACGTCGAAGACTTAGGCTTACAAAACTTAAATCTACTACAAAAGCCATGGCATCTAGGGCCTTCGGCCTTGCTTGATCTCTTCGGTGAAGCTTTAAATGGCTTCTTTTTTTGCTGTTTTTAACTCACGTCGTCACGTATTTCTTTCTCCTGAAATCTATTATGTTCTCTGTTCATTTATTTTATGTTATTATAAATTTTGTTTCAATGCCTCGATTAAACAGGGTTTTTGCTTTACATCCAATCCTTAGGCAGAGATTAAGAAATAGGTCGAATAAGAAAATTCTTGCTTTGCACACACTGAAAGGAAAGGCAATTTGAAAACTCAGTGGGAGGGTAGAGCCACCGAAAAAGTTAGAAAAAGTGAACCGACAATTAATAGCCAGAGACATTTTTCTAGAAGAGAATACAATCGTAGGCTTAGGCAAAGGGAACAAGCTGCTGATCCACAAAGCCGATCCCTGAGAAGGAGGAATTCCATTTATAGGGAAATGGAGCCGGCTTTGGAAAATGTCGACTTATATCAACGATATATTAAACTATTTTTCAGGAGTATAATTAGAGCAGGAACTAACCCAACGGCAGCTAAAGTTTTACTGTGTATTTCTACAGGAAAAGCTGCATTCGGAATTGGAGGCTCCGGCCTCCACTCCATGTTTTATGTTCCTGTAGTGGCTTGGTGTGCTTTGAAAACTTTAAGTCCTGATTTACTAAATACCTTGTGGGCACGATTTATTGTAATATGCACATATCGAGTACACTGTACTTAAAAAATAAAGTAAATGCAAAAAAATGTTACACAGTTACATAGTGTTACATGTCTTTGTGCCTACATTAAGTCAAACGAACCGAAGAAGTTGAAATATAAATCACCCCTTTGGCAATAAATGCCAATGTCAGCGGTTCCCATGCATTGACCGCTGTACAAGTTAGCACGGGCAGAAAGAATTTAGGAAAATTGCCAAATTGCACACCGGATCCGGTGGCCGCACGCGTAACGAAACAGGTGCTGACCACGCATTTCAAGTGCAACTATACGTGGACCGGCTCGAGCACTTGCGCAACAAGTGATCGTTGCTGGCCGAATGCGGAATGCTAACACTGCATCTGGGCAACTGCGCCGCAGCCCAACAAAGTAAAAAATATAATAAAAATTTATAATATAATATAAAATATAATACAAAATTAAAATAAATAAATAAAAAGTGCAAAAAACGGCGACAGAAAACAAGAAAGGAAAGCTAACTTCGAGCGGAGCCGATGTTGATATACCCTTGTAGTTAAAACCAGATGAATATCGCAAACATCGGATATAGTTAGCAGATCCCTAAGAGAATATCATAATAAAACCAATTAATTAAAATAAAAAATATAAAAAAAAAAAAAAACCCAAGCTTCTATCTTCAAAAATACCAAAGTTGGTATTTCTACTAAAAACCATTTCCGATCGTTCAGTTATATGGCAGCTATAAGATATAGTCGACCGATCGTAACCCCGTGAAATTTGATATGTCGGGTTAACTGACCAAAAATAGAATGTGTACTAAGTTTCAACTTTCTATCTTCAAAAAACACGAAAGTTGGGTCATTTCCGATCGTTCAGTTATATGGCAGCTTTACAATATAGTTGGCCGATCCCTATGAAATTTGTCAAGTCGTATTATTTTGCCAAAAAGAGTTCTCCTTTAAAAATTTTTTTTTTTTTGGTCAATCAGTTATATTGCAGCTATAGGATATAGTCGGCCGAAAAAAAATTTTTTTAAACAACAAAAATATTACAAACTAGATAGGAGAGCTAACTTCGGGCGGAACCAAAGTTGATATACCTGTTACGATAGATAGCAAAACTGCTCCCGCGGCATCCGGCAACGCCGAAGTTGCAGAATCGGTAGTTTAAGCGGGTGTTGAATCTCTGTTACCTCAGCGGGTAACCATGTGCCTAAGCTTTCTTTTCTATTTGACACTCGAGGGAACCGGACGAAAAGTGAGAACATATTAAGATTTAAGATTTGATTATGAATTGTACAACTATTACTTTACTAGGTATTTAAAGTGCTATCACTGCTTGGAGTGAAAGAGTGGTTACCGACTGTACCACTGTTAGCCCTTGCTGCCCTGTTTTAAATGAACAAAACAATGAACAATTATCAGCATCTACACGGGCGTCTTTACTCGGGCGGCGCTAAAAAACTTCGAATTCCCGCAACATTTCTTTAAATTCTTTTCTGGCGTATTCTTGGAGAATACTTGAGTCAGAGAGCGAAATCAACATGGAGATGCCTACTGGATCCGGTGGAGAGGCAAGATTGGTGGCGACATGCTTCCTCTGGGAAGTGGAGGACAAGCACGTGACAGTTGGCTGTATCGGCGCCGGCTGCGTGAGCATGTGCCATCCTAAGTGTGCTGCTCTAGAGGATGGCGGCGTAGGATGGATCTGTGCAGAGTGTGACGTAGACGTCCATGCACAGAACTCGACGTTGATCAGGACAGAAAAGCTGACCAGCTTGACGGCTGGGGACAACTACCAGAGTTACTCAGGTGGCGACCAGATGACGATCGGAACTAATGACGTCAACGATGCCTCGAAGGAAGCGCAGGACCTGCAGACGGAGCTAAGGTTGTTGGAGGAAGAAGATCAGTTGCTGCTGTTGCGACAACAACTTCTACATAGGCGAAAGGCGCTCATGGGCAAGCTCCCAAGGGAGAGGCTATCGGAGAATGGACACGCAGAGAAGATGCCTGGAGCATCTAGTACACGGTACCAGAATGCTGGTACGGATACAATTGGTGAAGTTGCCGTTGTGGAAGGAAACGGCAGTACGCAGAGAGCCCACGCTGGGCCCCCATGGTTCTTTTCTGACAGTGGGGAGAACCACTCAGCTGCTAGGGTCACTAAACCTGTGGGCAGACCATCGTACGATCAATTGACAGCGAGGAAGACTAGCGTGACTGAGTTGGTGAAGTTTTCCGGAAGGGCGGAGGACTGGCCCTTATTCATCGCAACGTATGAACAGACGACGGAGCTATGCGGATTCACGGATGTCGAGAACCTAATTCGGCTTCGGCATGCGTTGGAAGGACCAGCCAAGATCGCAATACAAAGTCTAATGCTGCATGCGGACTGTGTTCCGCAGATAATCGCCACGCTAAGAATGCGATTTGGGCGACCCGAAATTATCATTGACTTGTTAGTGACAAGGATTAAACAATTTTCTCAAGTGAGGGAGAATAAGCTTAATATGCTGGTTGACTTCTCGGTGGAGGTGCAAAATGTTTGCGCTACGATGCAAGTTGGACCAGTACTTAAACAACCCAGCGCTCACGCAGGACCTAGTGAGCAAGTTGCCATCGATGGTGCAGACGTTTTGGGGAATGCGCAAAGCCTCTCTAACAGTGTGTACGTTGGCAGAGTTTAGTACGTGGCTATCGCAGATGGCAGAAGGAGCAAGCTCGTCGACAAGAACGGAGAAAAGGGGCACGGTACATACACACACTGTGCGCCAAGGCTGTCGGCTGTGCACCCGCAATTGCAGAACCCTGCAGGAGGAAATGACGACCCGCGATCGCTGGAATGCTACTCGACGGTGTGGCTTGTGCTGGAGATATTTCCAGAGCCATAAGGTGGAAAGATGCGGCGTCCCCAATCCATCGCGGCGGCACGGCTCCCGTCCAAGCCAGGTGCCATGCACACCGACAAGAAGGTGTGGAAATGCTATTCAGGGTATTGCCAGTGACTTTGTATGGAAATGGTAGGCAAGTCAACACGTATGCCTTCATCGACGACGGGTCATCTCTAACCTTGATCGACGCCCCATTGCTAGAAGACCTTGTAATGAAGGGACAACCGCAGCCACTACGTATGCAGTGGACTGCCGGCATGCACCGGTATGAGGACACCTCGGTCAGACTCGACTTAAGGATCTCCGGCATTGGCCAGCTATATGATCTTCGCGACGTTCACTCGGTCCAGTCCCTTGACCTCCCGTCACAGTCGTTAGATATAACCCACCTGAAAGCACAGCACACACACCTTCGACATCTACCACTGTCCGGATACGACTTAGCACAGCCCAGGCTCCTGATAAGTCTCAATAATTGCAAACTAGGGCGCGTGCTTCGCACCAAGGAAGGCACAACAGAAGAACCGATCGCTGAGAAGACCCGCCTGGGGTGGACGATTAAAAGAAGAAGCTCCAACAGTGTGGGTGATGACATAACCCCAAACTACCACGTGTTTCACATATGTGCATGTGAAGCTGACGAGAAAAATTAGATCTTGCGCCTGCTTGAGCAGTGGATGTGGTCGGACGGCGGCCCTAGACCGGAGATGAATAGCAAGAGCGTATCCAATGATGACCAGTTGGCTACACAGCAGCTGGAGAAGACATGAAGAAGAACACGAGGCGTATTAATGGCCGATTTGAAACAGGTCTGCTTTGGAGGTATAAAGATGACAAGCTGCCGGATAGTTTACCGACAGCCCTAAAGCGGGCACGATGCCTGTACCAGAAATTGACTCGCAAGCCGGAGCTTGCGAAGGAAATTCGCCGACAGCTAGATGAGTACGTGAAGAAAGGATATGCACGGCCCATTACGTCGGAAGAAGATGAGGAAAAGCCATATTGGTATCTACCTATCTTTCCCGTGCTAAACGTAAACAAGCCAGGAAAGCTTCGCATAGTTTGGGATGCGGCTGCGAAAACCGAAGGGATCTCGCTGAACACAATGCTGCTGAAGGGACCTGACCAACTAGCGCAGTTGGTACCAATACTTCACAGGTTTTGAGAGAAACGTATTGCTATCGGCGGCGACATCGCCGAGATGTTTCAGCTGTGGCCAGTACGTGAAGAACAGAAATGCAGAGTCGTTCAAGAAGAAATACCCACGCGCTGTTAAGTGCATACTGGAGAATCGCTATGTAGACGACATGCTGGATAGCGTCGACACGGAGGAAGAAGCTATAAGCCTCGCGCGTCAGGTCCACTACATTCATCTTCAGGGCGGATTCCTCATTCGAAACTGGGTATCCACGGCGAAGGAGCACCCACGCTAGTGAGACTAGACGAAACAACGGATGGACAGACCGAGAAGGTGCTGGGAATGTGGTGGGACACGAAAGAAGACCTCATCCCCTACCGTGTATCCCCACGATATCGCCATAGAGAACTTCTCCAAGGAAGGCAACGATGTCTATATATGATCCTTTAGGGCTCAAACACTTCTACGTGATGTATGCAAAAATAATATTTCAGGAAATATGGCGAAGTGGATGTACCTGGGATGACCCCATACCTGAGGCAGAATGGATTAAATGGAAGCGATGGCTTCGGTATATCCCGGACGTTGAGAAAATGACCATCCCAAGATGCCACATACAGGAGTCGCTGATGGATTCAGAAGTGGAGATGGATTCCATACCAAGCCTTGAACTTATGGGAGCAGTGCTTGGAGTGAGGCTAGCTCAAACTCTGGAGCTTTCACTTGGCGCGAAAGTGAGCACACGGACTTTCTGGACAGACTCGAGGACCGTGTTAAGTTGGCTGCGATCGGACAGAGGAAGTACAAACAATTTGTAGCGTTCCGTGTGATCGAGATTCTAGACGGTACTAGCCTCAAGGACTGGCGCTGGTTACCTTCCTCCAAGAACGTGGCGGACGACGCCACTAAGTGGAACAAAGGACCTGATTTCAACCGAGAAAGTCGTTGATGAACGGGCCGAGATTTCTCTGGCAAGAGAGGCAATCTTGGCCGCTGACAGAGGCGGAAGAAGGAGACAAGTCAGGAATGGAATTGAAAGCGCAATTCTTCGGCGTATGTGACGGATTCACAGACGTAGGACGCGCGACCCTCATAGACTCCGAGCGGGTCTCAATCTGGACCCGTCTGCTATGGAGTACCGCGAGAACGGTATGGTGTATGAGGCGATGGAAGGCAAAGGCTCTTCAACGATCGGACAAGAAGATACCAGGGTCGTACGCTCAGGCGGAGTACTACCAGACGGAGATACGGTTAATTTTACAAGGAAAACCATTGAAGAAAAATAACCTACTATACAAGCTGGGACCGTATATGGATTCCGATGGAGTATTAAAGCTGGATGAACGTGCCAAGATGATCAAGGGAAGCGACCGCATCGTACTCCCCTGCGGCAGCCACATTACGCAGCTTATCATAAAGGAATTTCACCGAAGATTTCTGCACGCTAACCACGAGACGGTGGTCAACGAACTACGACAAAAATTTTGGATACCAAAGCAGAGATCCACCCTTGCACGGATACGACGTTCCTGCCAACTATGCAAGAACCGACAGGCGGCCCCCAAACCGCCGCGCATGGCGGAACTTCCCTATCCAAGAGTAGCAGCCTTTCATAGACCTTTCAGCTACACGGGTGTAGACTACTTTGGGCCTCTGATGGTGCGGGTCAGACGCAGTTCAGAGAAACGATACGGCGTGCTCTTCACCTGCCTCTCTACAAGGGCAATACATCTAGAGGTAGCGTATTCATTAACAACTGACTCTTGTATTCTAGCGGTGCGCAGTTTTATGGCCCGACGAGGGTGCCCAGTGGAACTCTGGCGCGACAACGGCACCAATTTTCAAGGAGCCTGCACGGAGTTGCGTAGGGCAATCGAAGATGTGGACAAGGATCTACTCTCTCGCGAGTTCACTGGACCCCAGATGAAATGGAAGTTCATTCCACCCGCATCTCCCCACATGGGTGGGGCATGGGAGCGCTTAGTGCGTTCCGTGAAGACGGCGTTGGAATCAATCCTCCTTGACAAACGACCATCAGATGAGTTGCTGAGAGCCGCTCTAATGGAGGCGGAGGCGATCGTCAACTCCCGACCTCTAACATACATACACCGACTCATTTCCTGCTTGGAAGCTCAACTGGAAAAGGACCGACGATGGAGCCCCTACCCGAAGGAGTGCAGCTCGAGAAGAGCTGGATGGAATCACAACAACTGGCGGACTCGTTCTGGCGGCGATGGCTTCAAGAATACGTGCCAGTGATCACTAGGCGGACCAAGTGGTGCGAAAAGGCTAAGCCTCTTGTAGAAGGGTATATAGTGTATGTGTGCGATCCCGGACAGCCGCGTAGCCAGTGGCCGAAAGGAAGAATCTTGAAGGTGAACCTTAGCTCGGACGGTCAAGTGAGGAGCGCCGCGGTGAGGACCCAATCTGGCGTTTATACAAGACCCGCGACGAAGCTGGCAGTTCTATCTATCGAGAGTAGTTTGGTAGATCCCTGGCGGAATATACAAGTGGGGAGTGTTACGATAGATAGCAAAACGGATCCCGTGGCATCCGGCAACGACGAAGTTGCAGAATCGATAGTTAAGATTTGATTATGAATTGTACAACTATTACTTTACTAGGAATTTAAAGTGCTATCACTGCTTGGAGTGAAAGAGTGGTTACCGACTGTACCACTGTTAGCCCTTGCTGTCCTGTTATAAATGAAGAAAACAATAAACAATTCTCAGCATCTACACGTTAAAACCGGATATACATATATCTCAAAAATCGGATATAGTTGGCCGATCCCTATGAGAATATCATAATATTACGATATGATCCAATTCATAACGACACAAAATCTAAAAAAAAGTCCCAAACTTCCCAAAGTCCCAACATATTTCGTGTACATGGGCCTTCAAAAGTCTGACGAAAGGTGAATGAAAAGATGCATAACAAAAAAGGAAAGCTAACTTTGGGCGGAGCCGAAATTGATATACCCTTGCAGTTAAAACCGGATATATATCGCCAAAATCGGATATAGTTGACCGATCACTATGAGAATATCATAAAATTACCAATTTATTACAATACAAAAATTAAAAAGTCCCAAACTTTTATTTTCAAAAAACCAAATTTGGTATATTTACTAAAAACTAAATACCATTTCCGAATACCAGTTCAGTTATATGCCAGCTATAAGATATAGTCGGCCGATCGTTATGAAATTTGGTAGGTCGGATTAACTGACCAAAGACTGTACCAAGTTACAACTTTCAATCTTCAAAAACACGAAAGTTGGGACATTTCCGATCAATCGTTATATGGCAGCTATAGGATATTATCGGCCCATCCCGATCGTTCCGACTTATATACTACGTGCAAAGAAGAAGGAAAGAAGGGTGTGTGGAAAGTTTCAAGACGATAGCCTAAAAACTGAGAGACAATTTCGCGACAGACAGACGGACATGCTTATATCAACTCAGGAGATGATCCTGATCAAGAATATATATACTTTATAGGGTCGGAGATGTCTCTTTCACTGTGTTGCACACTTTTGGACAAAATTGTAATACCCTCTGCATGTGTACAAAAAGAATCTTATTCAAAAAGTTTCCGCATGGAGGCGGAAATACGATGGTTTGGGGGTGTATGGCATCATCAGGTCAGATGGTGTTAATCACTGATGAGATGAACAAACACATGTATTTAGACACTTTAAAAAATAATTTATATCCAAGTGCCGCAAAACTTGGGTTAGATCCGCAGTTTTTGTTTCCGCAAGATAATGACCCGAAACACGCTTCATATCTCGTACAAAAGTGGCTTATTTACCAATGCAAGCAGTTGAAAACCCCACCGCAGTCACCGGGTTTGAATACAATAGAACACATCTGGGATTTATTGAAGCGCAGGATCATCCAATAACATAATATACCACTATAGAAACGAACTGAGTGGATAAAAATACCAGCTGATGACACCAAACGTTTGGTCAAAAGTATTCGTCGACGTTTAGAGCAAACTCCAATACCAGGCAAAAAATCACCAATACATTTACACCATTTTTTTCATTTCGATGCACTGAAAAATAAAATTATAGTAACATTCACAAGGAGTTTTAAACAAATATCATTATAATAAAAAATTCATTTTATTATATCAATTATAAATAGGCCCTATATTTTTCACAACAGTTTATTATTATACTATGCCAATAAATGCCTAACTTTTTACTTTAAAAATTTTCTGCAAAGAAGAAATTTATCCGACCATTTTGGCTGAAAGAAAAGCAAGAATGAATTTCTTGCAGTGATAAGTTTTCGGCAATCCAACAATAAAATGCGTTCGGATTATCACGATTGAGGAGAATAGGGAAAACACGAAAAATTGTTTTTGTATTTGGGCTTTGCCTATGCTGGGAGGAACGCACGTATATGAAATTTCGTTTCCCATATGAAAGAGCAATTCCAGCAACAAAGGAGCACCGAGAGCAATGGGACTGGGCACCCCTGGTTTAGAGCAATGGGGGGCAAAACGCACAGATTTTTAAAATTTGAGTGTATGCGTAGCAGAGAAAAACAATCACAGCAGACCATTCACTGAGCGAAAAAATGTAGTTTTTTATTTAATTTTTCGTTAATTCAAAAGTCGGAATGGGCACTAAAATAGTGTATTTTATTTTAAAGAAAGCGTTGCTAGCAACGCTTCTCAGAAACCCAATTTCTGAGAAAATTTTTGTCAGTGGAAACATTTTGATTTTTAGGTTTGGGCTGTCAAATGAGTCAAAATGATAGCAAATGAGAAAGCTTAAGATTAATAACTTACACATGGAAATTTTTTACACGGACGGTTCAGTCTCGGAAAATTTTACAGGTTATGCATTTGTTCATTCAAAGTCAAATACTGTTGATAGTTTATTTACTAACAAAAAGCTGTCGTCTATGACCGCCTTGGAAAAAGCCATTGATTTTGCAATTTCCAACTGCTTGCTGATCCAACGAAATTGCTGATAGAGCAGCAAAAAACGCTTCTATACATGGATCCTTCAAATATGTTAGATGGACTTTGAGTGATGCGATCAACTATATATTTCATTATATTCAAGATGATTGGGAAAGAGACTATAACGTTTTCTCTATGAAACGTAATAAAGGCTATTCAAACTTTAGGCCTTTCATCACCAAGAAACCCTGGTTCTATAAAACGGATATTTTCGACCGTTTAGACACAAAAAGATTAAATAGAATCCTTAGCGGACATGCGTTCGATAAGTTCACTTTATCCAAAATGAATATTTTTGACAATGCTTTTTGCGACACATGCAATGCAGTGGAAAATATTTCACATCTTATTTTAAATTGTACAAAATACTCAAGCATTCGCCGCCATTTTCCAACACTTTTAAAATATAATGATATTTATCGCTTCTTTGCAAATGAACCAATCGACAACTACAAATCGATAACGTCCTTCTTAAAGCAAGCTCAAATTAATTTATAAAAATTATTGTTTTTAATGCAAGCGCAATTTTTTTAGATCTACTGAAATAAGATTTCATACATTGGCTGTGGCGTTAACCCGTTTAAACGGGGAGGCCAAATAAATCTTCCACTACAGGAAGTAACTTAATATACAAAAAAAAAAACAAGAAAGCAAAGCTAATTTCGGGCGGAGCCGAAGTTGATATACCCTTGCAGCTAAAACCGGATATATATCGCAAACATCGGATATAGTTGGCCGATCCCTATGATTACATCATAACAAAACCAATTAATTACAATAAAAAATCTAAAAAAGGTCCCAAGCTTCTATCTTCAAAAATACGAAAGTTGATATTTCTACCAAATACCATTTCCGATCGTTCAGTTATATGTCAGCTATAAGATATAGTCAACCGATCGTTATGAAATTTCGTAGGTCGGATTAACTGACCAAAAATAAAATCTGTACCAAGTTCCAGCTTTCTATCTTCAAAAATACGAAAATTGGGTCATTTCCGATCGTTCAGTTATATGGCAGCTATAAGATATAGTCGGCTGATCCTTATGAAATTTGGCATGTCGTAATGTGTTGCCAAAAATAGCTCTCATGTCAAATTTGAACTCTCTAACTCTAAAAATCTCGTCCGTTTCGACTTATATACTGCGTGCAAAGGAAAGAAGGGTGTGTGCAAAGTTTCAAGTCGATAGCTTTAAAACTGAGAGACTAGTTTGCGTAGAAACAGACAGACGGACAGACGGACATGCTCATATCAACTCAGGAGGTGATCCTCATCAAGAATATATATATACTTTATAGGGTCGGAGATGTCTCCTTCACTGCGTTGCACACTTTTGGACAAAATTAAATTACCCTCTGCAAGGGTATAAAACGAAAGCTTAAGAGAAAAAAATTTGAGAGTGCTCACACTGTCAGTGTGCCGGCAGCGCTGATGCAGAATTTACTACCCTATGCACGCGTTCTATGAAAAATGATAGTTTGCTCCCCAGTTGTTTAGAGGCAGTCAGGCCAAAGGTGTTCCAACAAAATACTAAAAGAAGATTTACATCCGATTTCGTTAAAACAATTTTTTTATACCCTTGCAGAGGGTATTATAATTTTGTCTCTTAGTTTTGAAGCTATCGTCTTGAAACTTTGCACACACCCTTCTTTTCTTTGCACGCAGTATATAAGTCGGAACGACTATATCCTATAGCTGCCATATAACTGATAGATCGGAAATGGTATAACTTTGGTGTTTTTAGAGTAAGAGTTTAAATTTTACACGAAAGCTATTTTTGCTAGGTACAGATTCTATTTTTGGTCAGTTGATCCAACCTACCAAATTTCATAAGGATCGGCTAACTATATCCGATGTTTGCGATATATATCCGGTTTTATCTGCAAGGGTATATAAACTTCGGCTCCGCCCGAAGTTAGCTTTTCTTTCTTGTTTATTTTCCTATTGTACGAATAATTTGTTTGCCTAAAAAAAGTTATTTTTGTTTTTGCAAATTGCTTATAAGTTTTGAAAATACTCAATCATTGTTTATTGTGTTACGTTAATATAAACCAAGTTTCAGATGCTTGAAGTTAAAAATATGGGGTTTACGAATCAATAATGTGGGCACTGCACTTATTTGTAACTTTCATTTTTAAAATGGAAAAAAAAAATTTTTTAAGAGTTTTTTTTATATAAGAAGGAATATAAATATAAATATATAAAATAATTATATAAAACAAGCTAATAGCGCATTAAATAATACCTTTGTATTTCATGTATGTAGTACATATGTAGTATATACATACATTTGTATATATGTAATACATACATATTATGTATGTATGTACAAGTTAACTGAAGTTAACCGCGCAACGGCAATATCCGATTATGTAAGAGCTTGCTCTGGCCAAACTGCTGACACAGCGTCCGGCCGCATGCCCATGCATATCCGGCAAACACTGAATATTTGCGTGGCCGCTATAAATACATTTTTGTTAGCTTTATGCTAGCTAGTTAGCTAGTTTGTACTTGCGCTTCATTCATTTGTCCATACTCTGGCACAGCGCACAATGGGCCCAAACGCCTTTTTTTTGGCAGAAACTCCAGTTTTAGAGATACTGGCCTTAAATTTTGCACAAACGCTTAAACTATTTTTGTCGAATTTCGAATTTTTTTGTTTTTTAAATTTGACCACGCCCACTTCGGGCGGGAATGCCGTTTTTTTGCATAAACTCCAATCTTAGATATACTGGGCTCAAATTTTGCATATATGCTTGAACTATTTTTGTCGAATTTCGAATTTTGTTGTTTTGGAAATTTGACCACGCCTATGGCTGCCGCCTACATTAAGAGTTGGCTATACTGGAATTTTTACTTAATTTTTACATAAACTTAAGTTTTTCATAAAAAGAACTAAAATTTTTATTAAATATGGTTCTATTATTTATAATATTTAATTTAAACCTCTAACAGCGTCGTCTTTCCGGTGGCTCTCCCCCGAAACTTCGAAGAGCGCTGCATGAGAGAACTAATAAACACTTGCAACATCTATTGTTTTTTCGAAAACGAGCAAAAACCAGCAAAGAAGACCAATTAAATTTGAATTCCTATATATTTATAAGTAACTTCAGCTGGTTAGTTGCTTGCGCCGATATGCGCTGAAAAAGTAACACTCCACAAAACACAACTACTTTTGTTACACATTCCTGCTAAATAGACACTTACAAAACATTTGACAACACAGATACAAATAGAATGATAACACGAAATAGTTTAATTATTGATTTTTCATACCTTGATCTTTGTTTTCCATATTTAATCTAGTATTTTTACTCAATTTAAGCCAATTGAAACACAATTAAAAGTTGCCTTAAAGTTGCCGCCAATTTGCAAGTTTCAGGGTTGCAATAAATCAGCTGGTTAAATGACCGCGCTAAATTAACAGGGTGGCAATAAAGCTCAAAAAATTATATATTTATATTTATTTGGGATGTCTATTAATTAAAATTTTGTTCATATTCAAAAAATAGTTTCATCATTTTTTCGATTTTATGCCGCACTGGGACCATAGTGCAGCGGTTAAATAATAAATTCCTTTTATTGAATTGGTCACCGCGCCTCAAGGGCCGTGATAACGGAGCAAGTGCTCCCACCATAATTCCTGTCATAGAAGGATCTCCCTCGGCATACCGCCAGGGACCCTATCATCGCTTACCACCTACCAGGGGAGAAGCAACCCCATCTGCAACTGCCAGGGACGACCGCACCCTACAAAACCGTAATCTCACTAACGCCTGCGACACCACTGCAGCGAGGGATAACCGAATATAATCTACCATCCCATAATTTAATTAATTACATATATGTATGTACATACTTCCGTCGCCAAAACGTGATTCCACGAAATGACGGAATTTAAAATTGGACTGATTTTTTCTAACTCATTTTTCTGAAATCCACGCCATACAACTTCATTTAGCCTAATACGTACATACATACATATGTACATATGTATGTATTTTTGATTGGACTCAAAGAACACCTGTATAGACTTGGCCTATGCCGGCCCCTGAAAATAAATTTGAATTTGAGTTTTTTTATTAGAGTAATGTTTGACTTTTTTTTTAGTTTGCAATGCTTAAAAATAAAAATATTTCCTTTCCTTAAATTTAAAATCAAATTTTTTTTATTTTATTATTAAAATTTGAAGTAAAGACGAAAAAAAAACAAAACAAAATTGTTCATTATATACATAAATGGTACAAATAGAAAAATACTTCTTTATGGATATTTTACTATCCCTACTACACTATCCTTACTTTACTATCCCTACTATACTATCTTTACTTTAAAATCCTTACTTTACTATCTCTTCTATACTATCTGTACTTTAAAATCCTTACTTTACTATCCCTACTATACTATCCTTACTTTACTATCCTTACTTTACTATCCCTACTATACTATCCTTACTTTACTATCTCTCCTATACTATCTTTACTTAACTATTCTTACTGTACTATCCTGAACTATACATATTATTATTATATTATTTACATATTATTTACAAGTTGGTTTTTTTTTAAAAAGAGTAGCATATCAACAACGGTTGATGATAGCCGCGTTCGACCCTCACTAATAATTTGTCCAACTTTACTAAATATAACTAAAATAGCAATATTGTGTTAATAATATAAAATTAATTTAAATGATATACATGTATTTATGTATGTACTATGTATGTAAATACAATGTGTCAATCTTCCTTTATGTACCTTTTAATATTATATGGTAAAATATCGATTGCCCCGGTAAACATCGATGTTGCCGATTTTCCAAAAACATCGATGTTTCTCCACCTCTACGTTCCGCAAAGTGTACATCAAAGTGAAATTTGTATATGTACATTTATGTATAATCAATGATTACTAATCATATACGTATGTACATACATACATGCAATTTTTAATTCGCTCACCATTACACAGTGCCGTGTTTTTTTCTCTCTTTGTGTACACGAAGTGTACATGTACATGCATATGTGTGTACATTATTCTAAAATTTGACCCTTACGTTTTTTTTGAGTTTTTAAATTACACAAAGTAAATAAAAACGTATTTACATACATACATATTTTTATAAAATACATATATTTCTTTGTTAACTAATAAAAACCATCATTAATTATTTAAAATTAAATGTATTTTTACACATACATACATGCAAATAAAATGTTTGTATATTAAACAATTATAACAAACAATTTTTGAAAGCTTAAGATCAACATATGTAGGAATATAGAACTGTCTTTAAAACTCATTCTGCGGAATGATGGTGTATTCAAAAAAATGTTTGACCTTTTTTTTAGGAATTTAACAAAACAGAAG
The DNA here is from genome assembly GCF_030179905.1 of Drosophila bipectinata. Classification (NCBI taxonomy): domain Eukaryota; kingdom Metazoa; phylum Arthropoda; class Insecta; order Diptera; family Drosophilidae; genus Drosophila; species Drosophila bipectinata. The sequence continues at coordinate 10,820,756 of NC_091740.1, read as the reverse complement.
GAGAAGATAATCACAAACGAAAGAAGACTGAACAGCACTACAGCTTTAAGCTTAATGCATGCATTAATTTTCTTAAACATACATATGTATGTGTATTGAATGTGTATGTGTGTGTATATGTATTGAATTTGTTCGAAGAAACAACAGAATTGATAAATGATGTATTCAAATAATTAAAACAAATAAACGTTATTTAAATTTTTTCTTTACATATTTTTTTAATTTAAATAACATGTACATATGTATGTTCCACATTAGAGGAGCGAGGTGATACGTGTATATAGTATATACTATATACATATATTTGTAGGTATGTATGAATGTACATAAATACATATATATGTATGGTTGCAACGAATTTAAGATATACCACTAACCATACAGCATATAGACAACCCATTTCATACAACGAAAATGGACGCAAAAATTTCTTGCGACAGGCCCCAGCAGGCCCCAGAACGGATTTCTTGCGCTCTCTTACGCTCATCGTTCGTTCATCTTGCGCTCATTCTCTCATTAAATTTTTTCTGTTTCTCAGTCTCTAAACGGAGCGCGATGAAGAAGGTTGGCCTGCGCTTCGGTTGATCTTCGTATGTATGCGTTTCACACTTTCACATACACGGGTTTTTTTTTATGATACATGAAAACATGTGATATACACATGTTTTGCAATTAGCGACAATTTCACTTGCTAACTTCGCCATTTTCAGGATGTTTCTGAGAGAACCTGCTTGGGCATTTTTTTGGGCCGATCTTTGAGCCCTATTGTGCACGACAGTGAGAGTTTCTCTCCCCTCAGCCAATCTTGGTGGCAGGGAATTGCCGAGACAATTTATCCTGTGAGTTTCTTAAGCAATGACTCCTTGCATATGAAGTCAATGTTATGCAGTCTTTTGTTTCCAAAGAGCACGAAGCTGAATTTTGACGGAAAGCGTGCTTCGTCCAAAGTTATCTGGTTTTAAAGCAATTAAGAGGATTGTCCGTAGATTGAATCATGTTGGTAAGCTCACTGTGAATTGTGGCCGCGCTTGATAATGCTTCTTCCTCTTCCATAACTTCCATAACCATAACTCCATTGCTGTCTCGACAGGGCATCCGCAACGAGATTTTCTTTGCCAGGCTTGTAAAAGACGGCGGTATGTATTTCTTTCCGGTTTCACCTGCACTGTGAGCTACGTGCTTAACCCTCTGCCTTTTGTGCGGGCGCGATCGGTCGGACACGGCTTCCTGTTTTGGTATGCCGGGTCATGAGAGTGCTTAAGCATCTTGAACAGTGATGGGTCAATTTTCATGGGCTCTTTACTGCGTGGAGCAGAGTGTACTTAAACCTAGTGCTGTTTTGAGTAGTACGGATTTTAGCCATCCGTGAGACTGCGCTTGAGTCCCAAAATTAATACCCGGAGTGCGTCATCCCGGAATTTGTCACATAAAACCTTTGCCGCCGACGCTTTGTACGACCACTAACCATACAGCATATAGACAACCCATTTCATACAACGAAAATGGACGCAAAAATTTCTTGCGACAGGCCCCAGAGAGGATTTCTTACGCTCTCTTACGCTTATCGTTCGTTCATCTTACGCTCATACTCTCATTAAATGATTTCTGTTTCTCAGTCTCTCAACGGAGCGCGCTGAAGAAGGTTGGCCTGCGCTTCGGTTGATCTTTGTATGTATGCGTTTCACACTTTCACATACACGGGTTTTTTTTTTTTTTTTTTAATCCTTTATTAACAAAGGAAGAAAGACTTAAAACTAAGCTCTAACAAAAAAAAAAGAAAAAGTGTCTACTAAATCCCTGTCCCCTGCGGTAATGCCGCTAGGCTTTGCTTCGCAGGGCCAGGATTGGCGTGCTTATGCGCCCCACTACTGATTGACTAGGCTAGCCCAGCCTCCGCTCGGAGTCGCTCTAGCCGTCTCAGCTCCTTCATCGTGTAGGCGGCGAAGCTGCTCATTCCTGTCCAGAACTGGGCGTTCTCCAGCAATTTCCGTCCGATGAGGTCCGCCGTCACTACTTCCCCTAGGAGTCTCCGCCTGGGAATTGAAAAGCGTGGGCAGTCCTGGACCACATGCTCCACCGTCTCGTCTACCCCGCATTCAGGGCACCTTGGATCGTCATCGTGTCCAAATCTGTAAGGGTAGCTTCTGAAGCATCCGTGGCCGCTGATAACCTTCACTTGAGAAGTTCACTTCCCCGTGACTTCTTTGGAGCCAAGTCTTGAGGTCGGGGACTAGTTGTTGGGTCCAGCGTCCCTTGGTCGACTCGTCCCATCGTTTTTGCCATTTTTGTATACTTGTAGCTCTCGAGCTCTCTTTTAACCGACGGCGTGTCGCTGCCGAAGTTTGCCCGCTCAGCGCTACTAGGGCCTGATATAGCTCTTGTCGCTCCGCCGCGAGCAGGTCGATTGGCACCATGCCTGCTATGACGAGAGCCGCGTCGTCAGAGATCGTGCGGTAGCCCGAGCACACTCTTAAGGCGCACAGTCTATATGTGCTGGTCAGTCCTTTTGTATACGATGTTGTTGTGGCTGCCTCCGCCCACACTGGGGCTGCGTAGAGCATTGTTGCGCTGCAGACGGTTTAGCATGATCCTCCTAATGCTCTGGCGACATTCGCTGCCTTACGATTGGCTTCTACGAAGTGTTCCCTGAAGCTAAGCCTCGTGTCCAGCGTTACTCCCAGATACCTTATGGCCCTGGTTGATAGTGGCCGCTTATTGCTTGAAATCAGGACAGCCTCCGTCTTGTGGTGGGCAAGGCTTAGCCCTGCCTGTTCAAGCCAGCCGATGACCTTCGCAATTGCAGCGTTGCAGTGCTCCTCAGCTTTCTTGATTGTCTTGGCGACGACCACTACCGCGATGTCATCCGCGAATCCGACTAGGTGAGTCCGTTCCGGGAGGTCACGTCTGAGGACCCCGTCGTACATTACATTCCTTTGGCTGGGCCTAAAACTGAGCCTTGAGGGACACCGCAGGAGGCCGCATGCTCTCGGATGCCTGAGGTCGTCTCGTACCTAATAGTGCGATCGCTGAGGTGCGACCTTATGACCTCCACAATGCTAGTCGGCACGCGGAGATTACGCAGCGCCTCCACTATGACATCCCACCTGGCTGTATTGAAGGCATTTTTTATGTCCAGAGTAGCGATCAGGCAGAACTCCTTACTTCCGCCCGGCCATATAGTCCCCTCGATTGCCTTGGCTGCCACCTGACCAAGGAAATTGCGTCGACCGTGGAACGGTGTTCCCTGAACCCGTATTGTAATGGGGAGAGATCTCCCGCGCGGATTACAGCCTCCTGAAGACTCCGGCATATGCAGCGCTCTAGGGCTTTCCTGGCATGGTCTTTGAGGCAAATCGGCCTTAAGGACGACGGATCCTCCGGCGGCTTGCCTGGCTTTGGGAGCAGGACTAGGCTTTGAACTTTCCACCTTCTAGGGAAAACGCCTTCCCGTAGGCATGCGTTGAAGACCCTGGCGAACTGGTCAGGGCACGCAGTCATCGCCAGTTTAATCGCGCTGTCTGGGATCCTATCTGGACCAGGAGCTTTTCCGACCTGGATAGCCTTAGCGACTTCTACGATGACATGGGCGCCTATTTCCTGAGCCGGCAGGTTCTCTTGCTCGACTTGGCCCAGGAGACTCCACTCCACTCGGCACTCCACAGGCGTTGAAATCGCCAGCGATCACCACCTGGGATCTGTGCCTTGCGTCCTCTTGCGGGTGAACTGCTGCAGTGTTAGGCTGTGTTGTACGCTTTCGGGTTGTCTGCCCAGATAGCCACGGTCTTGGAGGAGTCCAGGATGTAGCTTTGCGTCTTTACTTTTTTATACGGCTCACTTATTAGGGCTATATCTGCCCGCTTCTCTCTTAAAATCTGCTCGAGTAGGCTATGGGCTACTTCGCAGTGGTTGAGGTTGATCTGGATGAACCTCATACTCTGCTTTGTTTCGTTGCATCAGGTTTCGCGAGAGGGGATCTCTTGCTGCCAGCTACGTTGGCCCGCTCTGCCTTGTTTGCAGCTGCACAGAGGAAGCACTCAGCCGCGTTTGTGCAGGAAGCCACCGTGTGACCTGGCTTTCCGCATCTGAAACACCAGTCGCTTCTATCAGTCTGCTCTTTGCAGTAAGCGGCGATGTGCCCGAAACTGAGGAATCTGAAGCAGCGACGCTGGGCCGTGCGCTCCCTGACCCTGCAAATGGTCCATCCTATCCTAATCCTGCCTTCGGACAGGATCTTCGATGCCAGGCTCGGCTCCACTCCCAAAAAGGCGACCTGGGTTCCAGAGTAGCCTGGGCGAAGGGACTTCACCCTGATGGCCTCCGCCAGACCGCTCGTTCGGGCTTTAAAAGCTGCCGCTATTTCTTCCTTCGTGGTAAGGTCGTCCAGGTCGCGGATCTCAACGGTGGTCTCGCCTGTGGCCGCACGAACGCTCGCTGCCTCGCCCAGCACCTGGAAAAGCGTCTGCCGCATCTGGAGAGCGTTTGCAACCTTCGCTGCCAGTTCCAGCAGAAGATCGCCTTTTGCCGTGCACCGTATCTTTTTAACGTTTTGGCTAACATTATTAAGTTTGCCATCTTGCTGTCGGGTGACCAATTTGAGGACATCGCCGTATGTGGATCCTGCGTACGGGGTGTATGTGTGCGTGCGATTTCGTTTCGAAGCCAACGCACAAAATTTTGATTTTTCTTACTTTTCAGGCTTGCTACCCTAACAAAATTCGGGTATTCGTTATTTGGTGAAATGACGAAAGAAACAAGAAAGGAAAGCTAACTTCGGGCGGAGCCGAAGTTTATATACCCTTGCAGTTAAAACCGGATATTTATCGCAAACATCGGATATAGTTGGCCGATCCTTATGGGAATAGGAATATATAATCCAATTTATTACAATACAAAATCTAAAAAAAGTCCCAAACTTCTATCTTCAAAAATACGAAAGTTGATATTTCTACCAAATACCATTTCCGATCGTTCAGTTATATGGCAGCTATGGGATATAGTCGGCCGATCCTAATGAAATTTGGTAGGTTGGATCAACTGACCAAGAATTAAATCTGTACTAAGTTCCAGCTTTCTATCTTCAAAAACACGAAAGTTGCGTCATTTCCGATCGTTCAGTTATATGGCAGCTATAGGATATAGTCGGCCGATCCTTATGAAATTTGGCATGTCGTATTATTTTGCCAAAAATAGCTCTCATGTCAAATTTGAACTCTCTAACTCTAAAAACACCAAAGTTATACCATTTCCGATCAATCAGTTATATGGCAGCTATAGGATATAGTCGGCCGATCCGGGCCGTTCCGACTTATATACTGCGTGCAAAGGAAAGAAAGGTGTGTGCAAAGTTTCAAGTCGATAGCTTTAAAACTGAGAGACTAGTTCGCGTAGAAACAGACAGACGGACAGACAGACGGACAGACAGACGGACAGACGGACAGACGGACAGACGGACATGCTCATATCAACTCAGGAGGTGATCCTGATCAAGAATATATATACTTTATAGGGTCGGAGATGTCTCCTTCACTGCGTTGCACACTTTTGACCAAAATTATAATACCCTCTGCAAGGGTATAATTATATTATTTTTTTTTTATATTTTTTATTATTTCAGCATACATTTTAAATTTATTTAGGAATAAGATTAAGTGTTAGTAGTAAAATGTTTTCTGTATATATATTTTTACAAATCATTAAAAATGAATACACTGAGAAAGTATATTCAGAGTATATTTCAGTCGGAGTCACTCAAAACGCCGATTGCTTGTAAGTTTTTGTTGTTCAGCAAGAGACTTGTGCATGCCTACTCTAACGATGGAATGATTTTTAGGGGAGGGTGAAGATACGAAAACAGCTGATGGACTTGTTTACCTTTTTTGTTTACAATTTTTCAGGCACTTGTTATTTATTGTGAGATCGAAATTATTGTCGTTAATTTAATAATTTCCTTCAATAATTTGGTTCTTTAAAAAAGTCGCCGCTCGAATTTGTTACAGACATATATATGTACATATATATACATATACATTTACTTTGGTTTAAGGTTTTGTTATGGTTTCTCATATGGTTTTATGATCTATAGTGCATTTCTTATTGTTTGATCTGTAGTGTAATTTAAAATATATACATATACAAATATAAAACTAAAAAGTAATATGTAATATAGTAATATTAATATGTAAAATTATCTATAAGTGAAGTTTATGTGATAACATTTAATGGTTGTCCCTAAAGGACAGTTTTAAATAAACGTTATCCTGCTATTTGTCATTATCCCTAATTTTTATGGACAACAAATTGCCACACAAAGTAGGCGCGGCCGTATCGTGTTCGAGAAAATGGAGTGGGAAGACAAAAAAAATAGCCAGCTAATACCAAGAATTCTTGTATAACAAAGGAGACATATAAAAACTGGATTGAATCCACACAATTATGTGAATTATTTTCAGTCGGAATTTGAATTTTGTGCTAGCAGTTATTCTTTTAGCCACGGTTAAAAGGTGTTTGATTTCACCGTTTTCTTTGTGGTTACACCAAAATATTTATTTATTTATTCACAAAAAAAAGAAAGGCAAACAATACGCGATAGTAAATATAATTAATAGTGACAATTCACTATTGCGGGATATGTTTAAAATTAATTATTAGATAAAATTTTATATATTTACTAGTTGACCTAGCAAACGTTGTTTTGCCACCAGATAACTTTATAATTTCTGTACAAAATTTACTCAGTTCTAGACCTATCTACATATATATATGGTGGCTCATTTTTGAATTTCAGAGCATGACAATGCGGACATTCCTTGTCCATAGCACTAAAATGCTAGACGCAGCAATGAATCAGATATAAATGTTGTCGTTGTTGGTCATTTGTTCCGCGTCAATTGACTGTAAAACGGCGTGATTGTCGTTGTTCTAATCTTCTGACTTCATTGGGTTCAGCTCGTGTACCTTCTGGGTCTTCTTTATGCAATTGCGCTATTCTTACACGTACATCAGTATTTGCAGATTAATTAATTGCAGAATTAATATGCAGATTCCATTTGGGACAGATATACGCAGTGAAATAAACACCGAAAATGCTAGGGCTATTTATAGAAAATAATACCCTTATGCTCAATCAGCGTCAGATTTTGTAAATTCTGAAATAAGTCGAATGATTAAAGAAGAAATTATAAGGCCAAGTAAAAGTCCTTATAATTCCCCTGTACTAGTGGTACCAAAAAAGGGAAGATGGAAGATTTCAATGAAGATGGAAAACCATAGCTCAGACTCGTAATAGATTATAAAAAACGTAATGAAAATACTATACCTGATTTTATGATTTTACCTGATTTTATTTTATGGTTCCCATATTCGTAAGAGGTTTCTAAAATAAAACAAATTAATTTTGTAATCAAAACAACAAATTTAATAAATTTAATTAAATAAATTAAATTACAGCGTTACTAACGCGATAGATATCTTTGTGTCGCTGCAACGCACACAGGCAAGGGTGCCGATCACCAATAAATACATACATTTCTTACAGCGTCGTTTGATGTATTTCGCTGTACATATTTTTTTCGGAACTTCACAATATCCAGTTGAATTGTGAAAAATTTCGTCGGTATAAGCGGATTGTGCTTAAAGCGGAAACGTTCTAGTCGGAGTTCCTTTCATATAAGTTTGTACGTGGACCAACAAACCATCGAGTTTTCGTCGCATTAACCGGACGGCCGCTATAAGCGGAGTCGTTATAGCCGGATTCTACTGTATTTAGAAGGCCAAAAAAAAAAGTATCTAAATACGTATCACGTAAAAGTTTAATAAAGTTTGATGATTCAGTTGTAGGAGGTTTTAACGAGCTCAAAGAATACTTAATTGCACAAGTAGAAATAGTAAAACCAGACTAAAATAAAAAATTTACCCTAACAACTGACGCGTCTGACTTAGCAATTGGTGCGGTTCTTTCTCAGGAAGGAAAACCAATTACATTTTTTTTAAAACTCTAACCAAAACTGAACAATTATACGCGTTATTACTCATGAGGTAATAAAAAGAAACTTTTAGCCATAGTATGGGCTTTTAAAAACCTTCGAAATTACTTATATAATTACTTCGAATTACTTACTCATTCTCCATTTCTCAAAAAATCCCAATATTGAAATGAAAAGATGGTATTCATTTATTGAGAGCTACTCACCCAAAATTATTTATAAGTCTGGAGCAACAAATGTTGTTTTCGACGCTTTATCAAGGACACAAATTAATAACTTAACGGAAAGTAATAAATCTGTCTCAGATCAAAATACTCAGCATTCAGCATAGAGTAGTTTCGAGAATGTTAGACAAGAAACCCGAAACCCCTTAACCAGTTCAAGAAACAATTGCTATTAGCAACGTGGAGGTATACAATACATGAGTCGATTAATGTATTCGGAAATACTAGACCAAGATAGATTAGAATATGACACTCCAGATAATTGACTATCAATCTTAACAGAAAATATTTCACCCAATATAAAAATAGGAGTTTACTGTAATTTATAAGATTTTTAAATAATTCAAAAACCTCTTAAGGAAAATTTCATAAATACATTTTTATACATTAAGACATTTTTCCAAGATGTCGTTAACGCTGAGAACAGATCTCTTATAATCTCTTATATAATATATAAATTATAAGCAAATAATTAGACTTTATTATTGGCCTAATTTATACAAAAGGTTAAGGATTTTAAGGAATGAATTGGACAATATGCAATCAAAACAAATACGACAGACACCAACTACAGATTCCTATAGGTCAAGCATCTATTCCAGAAAGAGATGGCGAAAATGTGCATCTTTACATATATTACGGCAAAATATATTACGGCCTTATTACGCACACTCTACCTTAACAGAAATTTCTTGCTACATCAAAGATGAGCATAACTTAATTGATTATGCTGAAATTATAATAAGAGCATACTCCTAAATTATTGCAACAAGCTCAAGAGAAAATATGGCATTTCCACAATAAATATAGACAAAACAAGAATTATCACGTAGAAAAAAAAACAAGTAGTTAAAGTAAATCTCCCTAATAAAGTTATTATAAATAACAGAAACCGCACGATTCATAAAGATATTATTAAATAATTTGCTCACGATAATGATTTATTTAATATTATCAGATCATGATGATTTCATAACTGTCCAAAACAAAATCGATGATTTAATAAAAAATAATAACGATCAATTAATTCTCAAATATTAAAAGAGATTAAATCTTTATCTGAAGAATTCAAAACACCCTTAAGGAATCAAGAAATTCCACTTAAAAAATATCGTCTGCGCTTCATTACTTACAATCTTATGAATTTCATGGACACAATTACACTCCCCAAAATTGATGTATTTAATACTAAAGCCTAGTACTCTTACGACGAAAATCCGCTGTCACACGTGTGCTAGCGAAATCGCTCTTTATTTGGCTTCCGAGCTAGTGTGACAAAAAAAATTAAGGAAAAGGGTAATACTGAACAGCTGTTCTCTTTCTCTCTCTCTCTCTCTCTCTCTAATATATCTCTTTCAATTTTCGCTGCATGTTTGGGGTGGCAAAATAAATCAAATGAATTATTCTTACACCCCAGGATCAGCTGTTTACTTTATTTGATCCGGCAACGCCATTTAATTTGACAGCCATCATTTTCGTCGTCAGAGTACCGGCAAAATCTAGGAGGCAAAAATTTCTACTTCTTCCTTTTTTCACACCGTTTTTATACCCTTGCAGAGGGTATTATAATTTTGGTCAAAAGTGTGCTTCGCAGTGAAGGAGACATCTCCGACCCTATAAAGAATATATATTCTTGATCAGGATTACCTCCTGAGTTGATATGAGCATGTCCGTCTGTCCGTCTGTCCGTCTGTCTGTCTGTCCGTTTCTACGCGAACTAGTCTCTCAGTTTTAAAGCTATCGTCTTGAAACTTTGCACACACCCTTCTTTCCTTTGCACGCAGTATATAAGTCGGAACGGCCCGGATCGGCCGACTATATCCTATAGCTGCCATATAACTGATTGATCGGAAATGGTATAATTTTGGTGTTTTTAGAGTTAGAGAGTTCAAATTTGACATGAGAGCTATTTTTGGCAAAATAATACGACATGCCAAATTTCGTAGGGATCGGCCAACTATATCCTATAGCTGCCATAAAACTGAACGATCGGAAATGACCCAATTTTCGTATTTTTGAAGATAGAAAGCTGGAACTTGGTGCAGATTTTACTTTTGGTCAGTTAATCCAACCTACAAAATTTCATAACGATCGACCGACTATATCTTATAGCTGCCATATAACTGAACAATCGGAAATGGTTTTTGGTAGAAATACCAACTTTGTTATGATTGAAGATAGAAGTTTGGACCTACCAAATTTCATAACGATCGACCGACTATATCTTATAGCTGCCATATAACTAAACAATCGGAAATGGTTTTTGGTAGAAATACCAACTTTGGTATATTGAAGATAGAAGTTTGGGACTTTTTTTATACCCTTGCAGAGGGTATTATAATTTTGGTCAAAAGTGTGCAACGCAGTGAAGGAGACATCTCCGACCCTATAAAGTATATATATTCTTGATCAGGATCACCTCCTGAGTTGATATGAGCATGTCCGTCTGTCCGTCTGTCTGTCCGTTTCTACGCGAACTAGTCTCGCAGTTTTGAAGCTATCGTCTTGAAACTTTGCACACACCCTTCTTTCCTTTGCGCGCAGTATATAAGTCGGAACGGCCCGGATCGGCCGACTTTATCCTATAGCTGCCATATAACTAATTGATCGGAAATGGTATAACTTCGGTGTTTTTTGAGTAAGAGAGTTTTCAAATTTTACATGAGAGCTATTTTTGGCAAAATAATACGACATGCCAAATTTCGTAGGGATCGGCCAACTATATCCTATAGCTGCCATAAAACTGAACGATCGGAAATGACCCAATTTTCGTATTTTTGAAGATAGAAAGCTGGAACTTGGTGCAGATTTTACTTTTGGTCAGTTAATCCAACCTACAAAATTTCATAACGATCGACCGACTATATCTTATAGCTGCCATATAACTGAACAATCGGAAATGGTTTTTGGTAGAAATACCAACTTTGGTATGATTGAAGATAGAAGTTTGGACCTACCAAATTTCATAACGATCGACCGACTATATCTTATAGCTGCCATATAACTAAACAATCGGAAATGGTTTTTGGTAGAAATACCAACTTTGGTATATTGAAGATAGAAGTTTGGGACTTTTTTTATACCCTTGCAGAGGGTATTATAATTTTGGTCAAAAGTGTGCAACGCAGTGAAGGAGACATCTCCGACCCTATAAAGTGTATATATTCTTGATCAGGATCACCTCCTGAGTTGATATGAGCATGTCCGTCTGTCCGTCTGTCCGTCTGTCCGTCTGTCTGTCTGTCCGTTTCTACGCGAACTTGTCTCTCAGTTTTAAAGCTATCGTCTTGAAACTTTGCACACACCCTTCTTTCCTTTGCACGCAGTATATAAGTCGGAACGGCCCGGATCGGCCGACTATATCCTATAGCTGCCATATAACTGATTGATCGGAAATGGTATAATTTTGGTGTTTTTAGAGTTAGAGAGAGAGATTATACCCTGCAAGGGTATAATTATATTATTTTTTTTTTATATTTTTTATTATTTCAGCATACATTTTAAATTTATTTAGGAATAAGATTAAGTGTTAGTAGTAAAATGTTTTCTGTATATATATTTTTACAAATCATTAAAAATGAATACACTGAGAAAGTATATTCAGAGTATATTTCAGTCGGAGTCACTCAAAACGCCGATTGCTTGTAAGTTTTTGTTGTTCAGCAAGAGACTTGTGCATGCCTACTCTAACGATGGAATGATTTTTAGGGGAGGGTGAAGATACGAAAACAGCTGATGGACTTGTTTACCTTTTTTGTTTACAATTTTTCAGGCACTTGTTATTTATTGTGAGATCGAAATTATTGTCGTTAATTTAATAATTTCCTTCAATAATTTGGTTCTTTAAAAAAGTCGCCGCTCGAATTTGTTACAGACATATATATGTACATATATATACATATACATTTACTTTGGTTTAAGGTTTTGTTATGGTTTCTCATATGGTTTTATGATCTATAGTGCATTTCTTATTGTTTGATCTGTAGTGTAATTTAAAATATATACATATACAAATATAAAACTAAAAAGTAATATGTAATATAGTAATATTAATATGTAAAATTATCTATAAGTGAAGTTTATGTGATAACATTTAATGGTTGTCCCTAAAGGACAGTTTTAAATAAACGTTATCCTGCTATTTGTCATTATCCCTAATTTTTATGGACAACAAATTGCCACACAAAGTAGGCGCGGCCGTATCGTGTTCGAGAAAATGGAGTGGGAAGACAAAAAAAATAGCCAGCTAATACCAAGAATTCTTGTATAACAAAGGAGACATATAAAAACTGGATTGAATCCACACAATTATGTGAATTATTTTCAGTCGGAATTTGAATTTTGTGCTAGCAGTTATTCTTTTAGCCACGGTTAAAAGGTGTTTGATTTCACCGTTTTCTTTGTGGTTACACCAAAATATTTATTTATTTATTCACAAAAAAAAGAAAGGCAAACAATACGCGATAGTAAATATAATTAATAGTGACAATTCACTATTGCGGGATATGTTTAAAATTAATTATTAGATAAAATTTTATATATTTACTAGTTGACCTAGCAAACGTTGTTTTGCCACCAGATAACTTTATAATTTCTGTACAAAATTTACTCAGTTCTAGACCTATCTACATATATATATGGTGGCTCATTTTTGAATTTCAGAGCATGACAATGCGGACATTCCTTGTCCATAGCACTAAAATGCTAGACGCAGCAATGAATCAGATATAAATGTTGTCGTTGTTGGTCATTTGTTCCGCGTCAATTGACTGTAAAACGGCGTGATTGTCGTTGTTCTAATCTTCTGACTTCATTGGGTTCAGCTCGTGTACCTTCTGGGTCTTCTTTATGCAATTGCGCTATTCTTACACGTACATCAGTATTTGCAGATTAATTAATTGCAGAATTAATATGCAGATTCCATTTGGGACAGATATACGCAGTGAAATAAACACCGAAAATGCTAGGGCTATTTATAGAAAATAATACCCTTATGCTCAATCAGCGTCAGATTTTGTAAATTCTGAAATAAGTCGAATGATTAAAGAAGAAATTATAAGGCCAAGTAAAAGTCCTTATAATTCCCCTGTACTAGTGGTACCAAAAAAGGGAAGATGGAAGATTTCAATGAAGATGGAAAACCATAGCTCAGACTCGTAATAGATTATAAAAAACGTAATGAAAATACTATACCTGATTTTATGATTTTACCTGATTTTATTTTATGGTTCCCATATTCGTAAGAGGTTTCTAAAATAAAACAAATTAATTTTGTAATCAAAACAACAAATTTAATAAATTTAATTAAATAAATTAAATTACAGCGTTACTAACGCGATAGATATCTTTGTGTCGCTGCAACGCACACAGGCAAGGGTGCCGATCACCAATAAATACATACATTTCTTACAGCGTCGTTTGATGTATTTCGCTGTACATATTTTTTTCGGAACTTCACAATATCCAGTTGAATTGTGAAAAATTTCGTCGGTATAAGCGGATTGTGCTTAAAGCGGAAACGTTCTAGTCGGAGTTCCTTTCATATAAGTTTGTACGTGGACCAACAAACCATCGAGTTTTCGTCGCATTAACCGGACGGCCGCTATAAGCGGAGTCGTTATAGCCGGATTCTACTGTATTTAGAAGGCCAAAAAAAAAAGTATCTAAATACGTATCACGTAAAAGTTTAATAAAGTTTGATGATTCAGTTGTAGGAGGTTTTAACGAGCTCAAAGAATACTTAATTGCACAAGTAGAAATAGTAAAACCAGACTAAAATAAAAAATTTACCCTAACAACTGACGCGTCTGACTTAGCAATTGGTGCGGTTCTTTCTCAGGAAGGAAAACCAATTACATTTTTTTTAAAACTCTAACCAAAACTGAACAATTATACGCGTTATTACTCATGAGGTAATAAAAAGAAACTTTTAGCCATAGTATGGGCTTTTAAAAACCTTCGAAATTACTTATATAATTACTTCGAATTACTTACTCATTCTCCATTTCTCAAAAAATCCCAATATTGAAATGAAAAGATGGTATTCATTTATTGAGAGCTACTCACCCAAAATTATTTATAAGTCTGGAGCAACAAATGTTGTTTTCGACGCTTTATCAAGGACACAAATTAATAACTTAACGGAAAGTAATAAATCTGTCTCAGATCAAAATACTCAGCATTCAGCATAGAGTAGTTTCGAGAATGTTAGACAAGAAACCCGAAACCCCTTAACCAGTTCAAGAAACAATTGCTATTAGCAACGTGGAGGTATACAATACATGAGTCGATTAATGTATTCGGAAATACTAGACCAAGATAGATTAGAATATGACACTCCAGATAATTGACTATCAATCTTAACAGAAAATATTTCACCCAATATAAAAATAGGAGTTTACTGTAATTTATAAGATTTTTAAATAATTCAAAAACCTCTTAAGGAAAATTTCATAAATACATTTTTATACATTAAGACATTTTTCCAAGATGTCGTTAACGCTGAGAACAGATCTCTTATAATCTCTTATATAATATATAAATTATAAGCAAATAATTAGACTTTATTATTGGCCTAATTTATACAAAAGGTTAAGGATTTTAAGGAATGAATTGGACAATATGCAATCAAAACAAATACGACAGACACCAACTACAGATTCCTATAGGTCAAGCATCTATTCCAGAAAGAGATGGCGAAAATGTGCATCTTTACATATATTACGGCAAAATATATTACGGCCTTATTACGCACACTCTACCTTAACAGAAATTTCTTGCTACATCAAAGATGAGCATAACTTAATTGATTATGCTGAAATTATAATAAGAGCATACTCCTAAATTATTGCAACAAGCTCAAGAGAAAATATGGCATTTCCACAATAAATATAGACAAAACAAGAATTATCACGTAGAAAAAAAAACAAGTAGTTAAAGTAAATCTCCCTAATAAAGTTATTATAAATAACAGAAACCGCACGATTCATAAAGATATTATTAAATAATTTGCTCACGATAATGATTTATTTAATATTATCAGATCATGATGATTTCATAACTGTCCAAAACAAAATCGATGATTTAATAAAAAATAATAACGATCAATTAATTCTCAAATATTAAAAGAGATTAAATCTTTATCTGAAGAATTCAAAACACCCTTAAGGAATCAAGAAATTCCACTTAAAAAATATCGTCTGCGCTTCATTACTTACAATCTTATGAATTTCATGGACACAATTACACTCCCCAAAATTGATGTATTTAATACTAAAGCCTAGTACTCTTACGACGAAAATCCGCTGTCACACGTGTGCTAGCGAAATCGCTCTTTATTTGGCTTCCGAGCTAGTGTGACAAAAAAAATTAAGGAAAAGGGTAATACTGAACAGCTGTTCTCTTTCTCTCTCTCTCTCTCTCTCTCTAATATATCTCTTTCAATTTTCGCTGCATGTTTGGGGTGGCAAAATAAATCAAATGAATTATTCTTACACCCCAGGATCAGCTGTTTACTTTATTTGATCCGGCAACGCCATTTAATTTGACAGCCATCATTTTCGTCGTCAGAGTACCGGCAAAATCTAGGAGGCAAAAATTTCTACTTCTTCCTTTTTTCACACCGTTTTTATACCCTTGCAGAGGGTATTATAATTTTGGTCAAAAGTGTGCTTCGCAGTGAAGGAGACATCTCCGACCCTATAAAGAATATATATTCTTGATCAGGATTACCTCCTGAGTTGATATGAGCATGTCCGTCTGTCCGTCTGTCCGTCTGTCTGTCTGTCCGTTTCTACGCGAACTAGTCTCTCAGTTTTAAAGCTATCGTCTTGAAACTTTGCACACACCCTTCTTTCCTTTGCACGCAGTATATAAGTCGGAACGGCCCGGATCGGCCGACTATATCCTATAGCTGCCATATAACTGATTGATCGGAAATGGTATAATTTTGGTGTTTTTAGAGTTAGAGAGTTCAAATTTGACATGAGAGCTATTTTTGGCAAAATAATACGACATGCCAAATTTCGTAGGGATCGGCCAACTATATCCTATAGCTGCCATAAAACTGAACGATCGGAAATGACCCAATTTTCGTATTTTTGAAGATAGAAAGCTGGAACTTGGTGCAGATTTTACTTTTGGTCAGTTAATCCAACCTACAAAATTTCATAACGATCGACCGACTATATCTTATAGCTGCCATATAACTGAACAATCGGAAATGGTTTTTGGTAGAAATACCAACTTTGGTATGATTGAAGATAGAAGTTTGGACCTACCAAATTTCATAACGATCGACCGACTATATCTTATAGCTGCCATATAACTAAACAATCGGAAATGGTTTTTGGTAGAAATACCAACTTTGGTATATTGAAGATAGAAGTTTGGGACTTTTTTTATACCCTTGCAGAGGGTATTATAATTTTGGTCAAAAGTGTGCAACGCAGTGAAGGAGACATCTCCGACCCTATAAAGTATATATATTCTTGATCAGGATCACCTCCTGAGTTGATATGAGCATGTCCGTCTGTCCGTCTGTCTGTCCGTTTCTACGCGAACTAGTCTCGCAGTTTTGAAGCTATCGTCTTGAAACTTTGCACACACCCTTCTTTCCTTTGCGCGCAGTATATAAGTCGGAACGGCCCGGATCGGCCGACTTTATCCTATAGCTGCCATATAACTAATTGATCGGAAATGGTATAACTTCGGTGTTTTTTGAGTAAGAGAGTTTTCAAATTTTACATGAGAGCTATTTTTGGCAAAATAATACGACATGCCAAATTTCGTAGGGATCGGCCAACTATATCCTATAGCTGCCATAAAACTGAACGATCGGAAATGACCCAATTTTCGTATTTTTGAAGATAGAAAGCTGGAACTTGGTGCAGATTTTACTTTTGGTCAGTTAATCCAACCTACAAAATTTCATAACGATCGACCGACTATATCTTATAGCTGCCATATAACTGAACAATCGGAAATGGTTTTTGGTAGAAATACCAACTTTGGTATGATTGAAGATAGAAGTTTGGACCTACCAAATTTCATAACGATCGACCGACTATATCTTATAGCTGCCATATAACTAAACAATCGGAAATGGTTTTTGGTAGAAATACCAACTTTGGTATATTGAAGATAGAAGTTTGGGACTTTTTTTATACCCTTGCAGAGGGTATTATAATTTTGGTCAAAAGTGTGCAACGCAGTGAAGGAGACATCTCCGACCCTATAAAGTGTATATATTCTTGATCAGGATCACCTCCTGAGTTGATATGAGCATGTCCGTCTGTCCGTCTGTCCGTCTGTCCGTCTGTCTGTCTGTCCGTTTCTACGCGAACTTGTCTCTCAGTTTTAAAGCTATCGTCTTGAAACTTTGCACACACCCTTCTTTCCTTTGCACGCAGTATATAAGTCGGAACGGCCCGGATCGGCCGACTATATCCTATAGCTGCCATATAACTGATTGATCGGAAATGGTATAATTTTGGTGTTTTTAGAGTTAGAGAGTTCAAATTTGACATGAGAGCTATTTTTGGCAAAACATTACGTCATGCCAAATTTCATAAAGATCGGCCGACTATATCTTATAGCTGCCATATAACTGAACGATCGGAAATGACCCAACTTTCGTGTTTTTGTAGATAGAAAGCTGGAATTTAATACAGATTCTATTTTCGGTCAGTTGATCCAACCTACCAAATTTCATTAAGATCGGCTGACTATATCCCATAGCTGCCATATAACTGAACGATCGGAAATGGTATTTGGTAGAAATATCAACTTTCGTATTTTTGAAGATAGAAGTTTGGGACTTTTTTTAGATTTTGTATTGTAATAAATTGGATTATATATTCCTATTCCCATAAGGATCGGCCTACTATATCCGATGTTTGCGATTATCCGGTTTTAACTGCAAGGGTATATAAACTTCGGCTCCGCCCGAAGTTAGCTTTCCTTTCTTGTTAGATTTTGTATTGTAATAAATTGGATTATATATTCATATTCCCATAAGGATTGGCCAACTATATCCGATGTTTGCGATACATATCCGGTTTTAACTGCAAGGGTATATAAACTTCGGCTTCGCCCGAAGTTAACTTTCCTTTCTTGTTTTATATGGCGTTCGGCCGCTGTAACACGTGTGACAGCGGATTTTTGTCGTCAGAGTACTAGGCTTAAAATTCCCAGAGCCATTTTAGTAAATGGAAAAAATACAGTTAATAACACTAATTTAAATGGCACCTCTAAAATTAATAATATATAGACAATAATTTTTCAAATAGATAGTATACCAATAGACAATAAGATATTTAGTATCCGAATTTATTACATCTAATGATTCGGAACTCTCATTCGATAATATTAACATACCAAATCCATCTATTCAAATTAAGCAAACTCATATACCAGTTTCAAAAGTTTCAGTATTCAAACTCATTCAGAAATCGAACCAAAAAATAAATTTTTCCGATAATGAAATAAATAATATTCCCGACAATGAAAATATACTACGAGAAAATATCATTCTCGAATTAACCAATCAACTACATTCAATATACCCATCAGTTCCAATCGGGACAATTCAATTTAGAATGGGGGAAGTTAAGTATTTTACGCCTAACTCGAGGCCCCTTACCCAATTTATAAATAACTTTGAGCCGAGAACCTAACCCGGATAGACCCGAGATAAATCCGTGGTCAGCTATTAATGTCAAGTACTCCTCCAAAGTATTCCTACCCAAATCAATTCACACAGTCCGCAAAGTGATTCCAACTGATTTCTAATTTCAGCCAAAGTAAACACAAAGATACCCTAAACGATCTCTAATATTCGCCAACGTAAACATAAATTTTGGCCCAATTACAGATTTCGAATATAATTGACAAATTACATCATCCTATTTTCCGACTCTCTACTTAGGTAAGTCATTCTCTAAATCAGTTTTTGGGATAAATATCTTAAGGGGTTATATACAGTTGTGATTGATTAAAAAATTGATTTTTTTTTATTGCATATTCTTTAAGTATATACTGTTGAGAATACTTGCACAAACGATTCATAACGATCGGAGCATTAGAACCGAAGCTGTAGCTATTTATAGCGCACTACCTGCATCTAAAACTTGAACAAACTTGAAACTTTTAACGCGATTATCTCAGAATCTTTTTTTTGAGAAATTACCTTTGCGGTGGACACGATTACTAAAAAACTACTAATCCGATCAACACCAAATTTTAACCACTTATTTATTATGATATTAGCTAGTCCGTGAACGAGGAATTTTCAATTTTTTTGAAAAAAAAATCGAAAATCTTATACCTTGAAAAAGTACATTTTTTGTTAAAAACGTCGCCATTTTTTTGTTAATCAAAATTTTTAAAAATCCTTCGTTCACGGACTAGACAATACAATATACTAACTAAGTTTTTTTGAATTTTGAATTTCTAATGAACCGTTTTCGGGATATCATGTCCACCGCAAAACACCATCAAAAAAAGACGATCCGGGAATTCGGCTATAACATTTTTATTATGTAATATTTTTTTTTTTTAAATTTAAATAAGTACCCAGTAAACAACGTCGGTAAAACATTTTCAATAAATATTTTCTATGGTGTCAAAAAAATCGATAAAATTTCATTTTTTTGTGCGGTACAACTGTATATAACCCCTTAAGCCGTGGTTTGATTACACAGTGCGACAGAAAAAAATTGGAGGAACTTTTAATGAGACCTAGTAGGAATGAAATTTAAATATTTGTATTTGAAATATTTGTAGCACACTCAAAATTTTGATTTATTTGAAAAAACCGTTTTTCGTGACTTTTTTGCGCTTAAAAATTGCTAAACGCGTAATTTTTTGCGGATTTTATAAAGTATATAAAGTATATGTATAAAGTATGTATACTTTAAATACCCTATACCCTATAAAGTATATATATTCTTAATCAGGTTCGCCTTCTGAGTTTATATGAGCATGTCTGTCTGTCTTTTTCTACGCGAACTAGTCTCTCAGTTTTAAAGTTATTACCTTGAATCTTTGCACACACCCTTCTTTCCTTTGCACGCAGTATATAAGTAGAAACGGGATCGGCCGACTATATCCTATAGCTGCCGTATAACTGATTGATCGGAAACGGTATAGCTTCGGAGTTTTTAGAGTTAGAGAGTTCAATTCGTTCAATTTGCGTATCAGGATTGAAGAGTCTATACGCTTTGGCAGTTTCTGAATACCCAACCAGAATATGCTCTATTCCTTTCTGAGAAAATGTTCTTTTCATTGTCTTCTCTAGCACAATTGCATTTGTACAAAACACCTTAAGATGGGATACGCTGGGCTTTTTCCATCATGCTTCATATGGAGTCATGTTCTGATCGCTTCCCTCCACAGGTACTCGTTCTCATTAGCTTGAACCATCATTCTTCTTGCCATTTTCACTAGCGTCCGATTGGCACGCTCAGCAACGCCGTTTTGCTGTGAAGTGTGGGGAACGGTGAGCTGCCTCTTAATCCCATTGCTTACCAGGAAGTTTTCGAATGCGTTATTAATGTACTATCTAACATTATCGCTACGTATAGCTTTAATCTGCTGCCCAGTTTGTTTCTCAGCCAACAACATAAATTCTTTGAATTTCTCAAAAACTTGGTCTTTTGTTTTAGGCATATACACCGATACATAACGCGTCTTATCGTCTAGGTTAGGTTAGGTTGAGGCGGCGATGACGTGCCGGGTCTGACCCCCATCCACTTGAGCCGCTGGGGCTCCTTGTGATACCGCACAGGCAAGGATCCTACAATAGGACCTCTCCCTTCCCCTTACTTATGTGCCCGAAGGGTGTTCTACCTTCCTGCGGCGGCTCGCGGTCCCATCCCGATTTACGGATGAAAGCTACGAGTCTGTGTGGAGCGACCTCCGCGAGGTCTGTTAGGTCTGTAAGTATTGCTGCGCCCAAGAATTTGAGTCGGCTTGAGTAGCTAAGGGGATACCTTCTGGTTCCTTCTCCGGTAGGAGAGGATTGCTCTTGCCAGTTCGTCGGCGGCGCAATTACCCTCGTGGTCCCTATGCAAGGGCACCCATATGAGGTGGATGTCATACTGCTCTGCCATCTCGTTAAGAGATCAGCGACAGTCATTTAATGTCCTGGAGTTGGATGAGAATCCGTCAAGGGCTTTGAGCGCCGCTTGACAGTCTGAAAAGATACAGATTGTGTCTTGATTGCCAGTAAGTGCTGGTGATCTGAGTGCATCTCCGATAGCTATTACTTCTGCTTGGAACTTACTACAGTGGTCGGGGAGTCTGAAGGACTCATTTAGACACAGCCGTTCGCAATGGAAATCGCCTCCCACCTGGCCATTCAATTTTGAACCGTCTGTGTAGATATGGAGGGAACCGGCTGGTCCCGGGATTTGTGTGGCCCATTCCTCCCTTGTTGGAATGTAGACCTTGTATTATAAGGTGGGATGATCGAGAGGTACGCAGTAGTCTGTAGGCCCCGTTGGCGTGCAATGGTGTAGATCTATCTTGCCGATAGCGTGGCTATCTTGACCCTCATTATCTCTACCGGTAACAGGTCGAGTATAAAGTCTAGGGCGTCCGTCGGTGTGGTACGTAGGCTGCCTGTGATACAGACCTCCGCCATCCTTTTCGTTTTCCTAAGTTTCTCTCCACATGTGGAGTTAGTGAGAGCAGGCCACCAAACCATCACCCCGTAGAAAAGGATGGGTCTTATGACCGCTGTGTAAAGCCATCTTACTATTTTTGGGGACATTCCCCATTTAAGGCCAATGGCTTTTCTGCAAGTATAGAGCGATTGTTGCCTTGTTAGCTCTATCCATAGTGTTTGACTTCCAGTCCAGTTTCCTGTCTAGCGTAATCCCTAGTTACTTGGCGCTACCGCTGTTTGCGGTCCTTAAGCCTTAAGTTTGGTATTTTGTACTTCCTGGTGAAGAGGACGAGCTCGGTTTTGGACGGGCTTACACCTAGTCCATTCCTAACTGCCCATGTTAAGTGGACCCTAAGTATGTCCGTCATGCGGTGACATAGAGTCTGGGGAAATTTCCCAGAGAAGGCAATTGCGACATCATTCGCGTAAGCGATAACTTTGCAACCACCACCTTCTAGGGATCGCAGTAGGCTATTAACCGCCACGTTCCAGAGTAGGGGTGAGAGTATGCCTCCTTGCGGAGTGCCTCTTCTCCCGTATCTATGAATAGATTCTCCTCCTAGTGACGCCTCAACAGTCCTGTTTACCAGAATCTGCTTTATAAGGCGTACGGATTGACCGTCTATTCCTAGTCCCGTCAGCGCATTGATTATCGAGTTTGGTAGGATGTTGTTGAAAACACCTTCAATGTCTAGAAAAGCAATGAGTGCGTACTCCTTGTCACTAAATGCCTTTTCGACGAAAGTAGTGATCTCCTGGAGTCCCGTCTCCGTGGATCGGCCCTTCCTATACGCTGTATCCTATATGCTGTGATTCCGATATATCATCTGGATTGATAGTAAGATTTATGTGGAGGCTGGTTAGTCTCTCCATTGTCTTGAGAAGAAAGGACGACAGGCTTATCGGTCTGAAGTCCTTAGGGGTGCGGTGTGATGGTTTTCCCGCCTTGGATATAAATACGACTTTCGTCCGCAACCACATTGCGGGTACGATGCATATTCTGAAAATTGCTGAGAAAGCTTTTCTGACCCAAGACCTCAGATTGGGTCCGGCTTTAATTAGTTGAGCCGGGACAGATCCATCTGGGCCTGGGGATTTAAAAGACTTGAAACTATTTATCGCCCAGCTGAGATACCTGTCACTCAATAGGTATTCAAGATGGTTAGGGAGGGAGGGGCTGTCCCCCTGTCTCTGCGTTTCCAGGGTTGTTTCTTCTAGAGAACATCCTGGGAAATGTGCCTAGGTGAGAGCCTCTAGGGTTTGTTTGCTGGACGATGTCCAGTTACCTTCCGAGGTTTTAATGTGTCCTACATTTGGTGCAGTTATTGCGAGGACCTTCCGGAGTCGGGAGGCCTCTGATGTTTGCTGAATGTTCGTGCAGAACTTGGCCCAGGCATTCCTTTTTGCCTTGCGAAGTTCTTTGTTATATTGTCTAAGGTCCGCTTTATACGACTCCCAGGCTGTCTCCGAGTTAGTTTTGCTGGCAAAATAAAGGGCTTGCGGACCTTGGTTTTGAAGGTTTGTGTTTGCGACCACCATGGTGGTTTCTTTGACTTGCTATTGCCCGATCTGCTTTTGAGACAAGCTTTATTGAATGCCATGGCACACGGTGCCGTAAGCGTGTCCACCATGGCATCCAGGGCTTCTCTACTGTCAACGTCCCCTGTTGGAGGTTTCCCCAAGGAACTTTCTAGTTTTTTCCTGTATAACTCCCAGTTCGCTTTCCTCGGGTTGCATACCGTTATTCGATTAAAGTTCTCAAAATTGATCACTAATTCTATGTATCGGTGGTCCGAGAAAGAGTGTTTCTCTAGGACTCCCCATCTAACAATCCTGTCTGCTAGGGATTCAAAGTAAAAGGTGACGTCAAGTACTTCCCTTCTGTTCTTGACTATGAAAGTGGGTTCTGTATCCCTGTTACCCACCAGAAGACTGGAGCCTACGATAAAATTGAAGATTGACTCACCCCTCTCGTTCGTGTCAGTGCTTCCCCACTGATGATGATGGGCGTTACATCGCAACTTACGATCAGGTCGATCTTGTGCTTCCTGCTGTCTTCCACCAGC
Source organism: Drosophila bipectinata (assembly GCF_030179905.1). Classification (NCBI taxonomy): domain Eukaryota; kingdom Metazoa; phylum Arthropoda; class Insecta; order Diptera; family Drosophilidae; genus Drosophila; species Drosophila bipectinata. The sequence continues at coordinate 10,796,815 of NC_091740.1, read as the reverse complement.
TGTTTGAGTAGCGGGTACGGGAGGAGGGCCTCCTGGTCGTGGCCCATATACGCCGAACATATCCTTAGAGGGCCATTTGGGCTCTCTATGGCTGCGGCTACGTGGTCTTTATTGATGAAATTGGGTAGCAAAAAGAGGTTAAGGTTCTTTTTTGCGAGGATGCAGGCTTGCCTTTTACCTGTTGTATCGACTTTGTTTAGAGCCTAAACTCCGAAGCTCCCAACCCAAGAATCCTGTCTCCAAGGATCCAGGATTCCTGGATGAGGGCCACATCAGCTCCACTCTCGGCGAGGTGGAGTAGGAGGGCAGCTGACGCCGCTTTACTGTGATGCAGGTTTAATTGCAAGATCGTCAATTTCTGCCTCCGCCTCGGAGCTCAGCAGAGAGTCCTCCTCCATTCCGACTCTACTAAGTGCCCTTGCCAAGTCGCTTTCCTCCGAGGTGTACCCTTCCAGGATGTCCTCCTCCTCATCCGACATTCCTTCCAGGTGCCCCTCTTCGGTCGGCTCCTCCAAGTCTGGCTCTTGTGTGTCTGCCTCCAGCCCGATACCTCCTGGCTTGGCCTTCTCATCGGATTTGTAGATACGGACCGAAACGTGTTCGAATCCGTACGTTAGCCGGTGCTCCGACCTTTCCAGAGCTTTTACGGTCTCCTCGTTGAGTGTGAGGACGACCTGCCTCCGCAGTCCCACCGCCTCCTCGACCTTGGCCTCTCTCCAGTCCGCCGAGGGAAGCGTCGGGTTGCACATCCTAAGCATCGTTAGTATGGTTTTAGGGTCGGCTGGTTTGCTAGCTCCAGGGTAGACCTCTCCAAGCGATGCAACCATCCGCCTGTAGGTCTCTACCGATCGCGCGTCTTGGCAAGCAATCACCTTGACGCTACTCTGATACCATCCTGCGTCTTCGCATTCTGGGGGGGTCCGCATCTCAGCATCTCCTCCACGAAGCGCCCATGCAACTCGTGAACCACTCGTCGCCAAAGGTCCTTGGGGATAAGCCCATTCTTGGAGCCCTTGTCCAGGACTCCAATTAGGGTTCTTCCCTTCGTTACTTCAGCGAACGAGCGGTTGGACGGCTGCGGCTGGGCCTTCCTCTTCTTGGCCTGGGGGGCTTCTCCCTCTGTGGACCTCTGCCTTTTCGCGCTTTGCGCGGCCTCCTTCGCAGGGTCTGACCCAGTACGTCTACTCGGATCCAGCCTCACTCCCGCCTTTTCCGGATTAAAATCGGGCAGGATCTGCCTTGCCCACTTGATGATCTCGGCCTGGTCCGGGTTGGCTTCGGCCGATGGGTCCACCCTCATCAAAATTAAGGCTGCTCTTCTTCTGTCCTTGTAAGAGCCTTTACGCTGCGTCGAGTGAGACGCTCCCGGGCCAGGGTTCGCCTTAGGGGCCCCGCCGATTGGTTGACCCTTGGGTCTTCCTCTCCACACCGTTCGGTGGTCCCATAGCTAGCCCCGCTTTGGAAGAAGTTGCCTTGGCAATCTCCTCCGCACCGCCGCGTCCCACCTCCAGATGTTGCCCCTCTGTGGGGGCTTCTCCATCTCAGCAACTCCTTGGCTTTTGAGGGCCTTGGAGTTTGACGGGTCATTGACCCCATTTCCGGACTTTTTTAGGGAGTTCCGTTCTCCACTTTGGTTTTTGGTTATTTTAGTAGAAATCATATTTTGGTCCCACGAGTAGGCGGGAAGGGGTTCGTCCATCATGACATAGCCCGCTTGTCACAATAAGTCTGGTTAAAACTGGGAGGTCGGCCGGTCCCCCAGAGTTCGCATATAAGCGTCCGAGCCCCCCCTCGGACACGCATCCTTCGGCATATGGTGTTCCACCTTGGATTGGGGTGATTTAAGGAAGGGAGTGTTCTTCTCCCCGCCCGACTACCATTAGCCAGCATCCTCAGCAGAGACATGACCATGACCGGGACCTGTTACCAGCCGCCCTCACGTGGAGAGTATAATCGCAATACCAGCGGTGTACACAGTTACGGCACGCAATTGCTTGCGCGTAGGTCTACCTGTTGTACCCGTTGGCTGACGGCCGTCTTATCGTCTATGAATATAGCAAAATAACGCGCACTTCCTTTGGAAACTGTACTCATAGGACCGCACTCGTCCGTATGGATCAGTCCCGACACTTTGTTCGAACGATTTTCCGCCACTTTTAGGAATTGTTTCACGCATATCTTGCTTTTCGCACACGTCTCGCAAACAAAGTCATTCGTAATATCGGTTACTCCGCTTAGACTATACACCAATACACCAATTCTTTTCGAATCAAATTACTTGATTTGTTTTTCTTTTTGCAGCAAAAGCCGTTTTGTTTTTATTTTCGAAAATAAACAAGTCATTCTGTTTGTTTGCTTTTAATACCGTTTCGCCGTTCTTATTATTGACACTAGCACTATTTTTCGAAAAACTTATTTCGAATCCGTTATTAGTTGCTCTCGACACCGAAATAAAATTACACTGAAGGTTTTGTACGAACAATACATCAACCAATTCAATAATGTTTTCTTGCCAAAACAGTTTTACTATTGCAATGACTTCAGCCTTAATGTAATTTTCTCCAACCAGCATTATTTTTTCCTTATGCTCACGAATTAAAACAAATAACGATTTGTTTGCACATAAATGGGCTGTTGCCCCACTGGCAATGCACCAAATATTTTTCGTTAGTCCACTTTGGCCCCCTGCGGCAGCGAAAACCGAGAACGACTTCTTTTTCTTTTCGCGTTTGCTCTCAGTATTGGTATCTTTTTCTGATCTTGCGTTTTTCTGTTTTGAGTAGCACTTTGCCGAAACATGTCCGTAACGACCGAAGTTTCAACATTTCACATTTTTCATGTCTTTCTTATGCTTGGACATTTTGTCTCCCACTTTTCGTCGTTCTCCCTCTTCCAACAACTTAATTTTTAGAGAAATCAAGGAAGGCAAAGAATCACGCGTCTCCATAGAAATTACGAAATTTGAAATTTTTTACGAATTTTCGAATCAGATAGGCTGGACAAAAAAATTATTACAACCATTTCTTCTGGGACTGATTGATCGAAATCTTGTAATTTCTCGATGATGTCACTGAAATTACTCAAATGGACTGTGAAACTGTCTGACTCTGACATTTTCATATACAGCAACTGCTTAAACCGTATTTTACGCGCTAGTCGTCTAGGCATGTGAACGCTATCAAGCTTTTTCCAAGCTTTCATCGATGACTTGCAGTGTTTAACATAATCAATCTGGGACGGCTTTATAGACAAAAAAAAAATACTCGCGAAGGCCTTTTCATCCTTGTTATCAAAATTTGCCTGCTCTGCAACCATTTCACTTTCGTTTTTAATTTCACGACCACACACAATTGACCAAAGTTCTGAGTGTACCAGCAGACTTTTTATTTGCACTGCCCACGAACTATAATTTTCACTGTCAAGTTTTTTTATTGAGTATTGCGAACTCATTTTGTTCATCATTTTAAACACCACCAAATATCTAATTATCGTATTATCTTTTCGATAATTACGCAGTAGTTTTCTTGCTGGCCTGGGCCATTCGGTTTGACGAATGTCAAACTTTAAGTTCTGGTTCTGTCTGCGTGCCATCGTCAAACCGAATAGGTTATGAACTTAAAGAAGAAAGATAATTGGTTACTCGTTACTTTAGTGTATAACACAAGAGGAATAAAATATACAGTGGTGCATATGCAAATATTTTTTACAATGTACTTAGAAGTTTGAATTTCAATAGAAGTTAAGCCTTTTGATTTGGTAACTTTCTGACTTATACCTTGTATGTTTATGATGTGATTATTTTGAATGTATTGAAAAATATCGGAATTTTTCTTTAATATGGATATTACAGCACCTGTATCTAGTAGAAAAACTAATTCTTGCTACGTTTATGAAACTGACGAACGTATTTTAACTGAGATTTATAGTGTGAACTGTGGTGTTTTTTACTGTAGTGTATCTAAAGGCGTTTGGGAGTTTTACGATTCCGTATGGACTACCCTGATGTTGTTGTTTTGGTTATGGCTATTATTGCCTTTAACATTGTGGTTTCCACCACGGCTGTTTCCTCCGCAGTTGTTTCCACCACGGTTATTGTTTCTATAATAATTGTTATTATTATTTCTATAGTAACCATTATTTTGGCTATATCAGTTATTTTGGTAATATCCGGTATTTCTATAATTACCTCGATTATTATATCTACCGCGATAATTATTTCCTCGATGGGTGTGCAATATGGAATTGGCATTGCCTGTCATTTCAGTGTTGCATTGTATGAACTTGGTGACGGCTTTATTCATGGTTGCAAATTGCCTGCTTCCAATATTGTATTGGAGCAGCCATGCTCACAATTTTTAACCATTGCACTATGGTCCAAAAGACCAAATTTTTAGTATAAACTCTAAAAATGAACCTAAGATTCTGAAAATATATAATAATATAAAATACAATAATACAATAATAATACAATACAATAATACAATAATATAAAAATTATAGATAGGTAGATAGGAACAAAATGGAAGCGGTAAAATAGTAAAATATTTTCGGCCATCTTGGATTTGGATTATAATCTCATCCTCCATTTTGTTTTGGTGTATCTGCATTAAGGCCAAGCTCAGTCCGCAACTTCTCTTGAATCAGTTTTTTACGCAAGGATACCTTAAGCTTTTCATCTCCTTTGACGTGCCATTTCTTTGATTCAATTAGAGCAGAGTTACCCAAAAGGTTATTCCACAGTCCGGACAACTGGCACCGACTGATGCTGCAGTTCTCGTATCTGCGACACCAAAACCCTTACAGGTGATTCCTCCATCGAAACATATATTTGTTTCTCGGCTTGCCCCTGATACTTCAGAGATTGATATCTCGGCGTATATCAAAGCCAAAACAAAAGCCGATATAAAGGTGGAGGACATAGCTAAATTTAAATATAATTATATACGGCGCACGTCTTCTTTCAAGCGCGTGTGCCCGCGCTGATGTTCAAGACGATTTGTTCACCCAATGTTTGGCCAGATAATATTTTCGTCAAAGAACATCAGCCTAGTTTCGTGAAGAAAAAAATTATAAATCCAGTGGGAGTTAAACTACCCGATATCAGAACCACTGACCAACCTTCCACCTCTTCTTCGTCTACTAACCCAAAAAACTAGTATCGACATTAACACTTACCTATCAGAATACTAGGGGGCTATGTAACAAGCTCTCCAAACTATATTCTGATAGTTCTTTCTTTGCATCCCATATTATAGCCTTAACAGAAATTTGGTTAAAGCCGGAGATCTTTAGCTCCGAAGTTTTTCCAAGTAAGTACACCACTTTTCGAAGGGATCGACCTCAGTGAAGGGGGTGGAGTCCTCATTTCGGTAGACTCCACTCTTGCTTCTGAAGAGGTGAAATCACAAGAGTTTGGTGACATAGAATTTAATTGCATTAAAATTATTTTGTCCGATAAATCTTTATATATTATATGTTCGTATATACTGCCTTCGTCTGAACCACCCACATACTGGCAGCATTTGTCCGCTATTCACTTCGTTTTTAATCTTATGACTGATCGTGACCAGCTTGTCGCGGTGCGCGACTTTAATATACCAGAACTAAAGTGGTCCAACGTCGAGAACTCACATGTTTGACATGTCCCTAGGTCATATTAACCATGTTAGAAATTCGTTAGGTCTTCGTTCGTTTAGGCTTATGTTTTGTATCTGATTCTGATGGCACCGTTCTCTCCAGAGCTTTTCCCCTCTCAACCCCAGAGGATCCATATCACCCCACGATGGAGGTATCAATCGAAACCATTCTTGGTATCGATCAGATGTCTCCACGCGTGGTAAATAAGATTCGCTGTTTCCGTAATGCTCATTTTCATAAACTTAATAGCCTTATCGATACATATGACTGGTCCGATATTCTGGCATGCACCGATCTTAACGTGACCTTAGAAGAGTTTTATTGAACTTTAAATAAATTTTCTGCTTGGTTTACAAGGTGTCTCACTAACCTAAAAAATACTAAAAATAGGCTCTTACTTAAATATAAAAAAACCTGCAGTAGTGTTGATTTCTTAGGGTATCTACTCGCTCGGTCTAATTTTACCGTGCATAACGCTGAATGTTAGAGGAATTATATTCGCCGTCGAATTATATATATAATTTTGTAAGCACTAAGCGTAAACACGTATCTTTTTCACCCCTGCTTACGTTTGAAAATTCCTCTGGGACCTCTGATCAGGCCATTGCCGATCTATTCGCAGAATATTTTCAAACAACTTATTCACCGCCTTAATTGACAGATCAGCCTTACGCATATAACATTCAAGCAGCAAATCTTATTTTCTGTCCGTTTTTTTCTGAGAACAACTTATTATCTGATCGTCTAAGGGTCAAACCCATTTATTCGGCAGGTCCCGATGGAGTACCAGGCTGTGTGCTAAGATACTGTGCCAGGGCTCTGTGCAAACCTCTTCTAAGACTTTTCAACTTATCTTTGGAAACCTCGATTTTTCCCTTAAGTGGAAGGAATCATTCATAGTTCCCCTACATAAAAAAGGGAAAAAGTTCGATGCTGCCTACTACAGAGGCATATCTAAGTTGTCGGCAATTCCAAAGTTATTTGAAAAATTAAAAACCCCTCATTTGCAACACCTTTGCTCTTCGATTATCTTTCCTTGTCAGCATGGCTTTATTAAACGTCGCTCCACGACCACAAATTTACTGGAGTTGACATCCTTTGTCATAGATGGCTTTTGTAAGGGATATCAAACCGATGTAATTTACACAGACTTCAGCACAGCATTTGATTTAGGTAATCACTCACTCTTGTTGAGTAAACTGAATATGCTGGGTTTTCCTATAGACCATAACGTGGATCTCCAGCTACTAAGATGGAAGGACACAAAGAGTCCTTTTTAAAAACATACAGTCCCGTCTGGTCCGTGCTACATCTGGCGTCCCTCAAGGTAGTCATCTTGGCCCGTTATTATTTACGCTTTTTATAAACGACTTGCCTTATGATGAACTCTCTAGTTCTTATGTATGCAGATGAAGTAAAGCTTTGTATTCAGTACAAATCGGTTTTTGCCCAATGCAGTCTTCAGTCTGACCTTGATAACTTTCAAAAATGGTGTTTAGCTAATGATCTCATACTTAATGGATCAAAATGCAAGAATATGTCTTTTTATCGTTCTTGCCATCTGCAGGCTTCGTATACTCTTTATGGGATTTCCTTAAAGAAATTAACTCAGGTTAATGATCTCGGCGTCCTATTAGACATTAAACTTAAATTTGCCGACCATATTCCCTTAATGGTTAGTAAGGCTAAAGGAGTCCTAGGTTTTATTAAAAGGTGGTCAACAGAATTTACTGACCCATACATAACCAAATAATTATTTATTTCTTTGGTCCGCCCGATATTGAAGTACGGTTCATGTGTCTGGAGTCCCCAATACATAAGGTACATAGGTACATAAGGACCGCATAGAATACAAAAACATTTTTTAATATTCGCACTTAGAGGTCTATACTGGGATGCAAATCTTCAGCTTCCATCCTACAGTAGCAGACTTTTACTTATAAACTTACCTAGCTTAACAAATCGTAGAACAATGCTCGGTGTAGTCATTCTGCATAACCTTATTAACGGGGATGTAGATAGCCAGCATTTACTAACACGCGCAAAATTTAACATTCCTAATAGAAGGACTCGAAACTTTATTCCTCTGTTCCTAAGCCATTGTAGTTCGACATATGCACTGCATGACCCTTTTAGGACCATGAGGGATGCCAGATGTAGCACGAACCAAACGGAAAAGTACATAGAAGATCAGATAATAAGCTATTCTAGGAGAATAACGGACAGAAAATAAGATTTGCTGATTGAATGTTGCATGCGTAAGGGTGGTCAGTTATTTTAGGCGGAGAATAAGTTGTTTGAAGAAATGTTGCGAATAGATCGCCAATGGCCTGATCAGAGGTCACAGATGAATTTTCAAACGTAAGCAGAGGTGGAAAAGTTACATGCTTACGCTTAGTATTTACAAAGTTATAAAACTGCTTCGGATCCTGAGTAAATTGTATCCGGCAGCGGCGAATATAATTCCTGTAACATTAACCGAGCTAGTAGATATCTATAATAATCTATACTACTGCAGGTTTTTTTTATATTTAAGTAAGTGCCTATTTTTAGTATTTTTTTAGTTTCGTGAGGCACCTTGTAAGCCAAGGAGGATTTGTTGAAGCGGACGGATATTTCCATGGCACACAGGAGTCAAAAAATGTATTTAATTTTTTCTAAGGTGACATTTTGAATCGATGCATGCTAGAATATCGGACCAATTATATGTATCGATAAGGCTATTAAGTTTGCGAAAATGAGCTTAACGGAAACAGCGAATCTTATTTGCCACGCATGGAAACTCCTGATCGATACCAGAAATGGTTTCGATTGAAACCTCAAGCGTGGGGTGATATGGATCCTCTGGGGTTAAAAGGGGGAAAACTCTGGAGAGAGTGGTACTATCAGGATTAGATACAAAACATAAGTCTAAAAGCCGACCTAACGAATTTCTAACATGGTTAATTTTACCTAGGCACATGTCAAACATGCCCAAGGTGAAGTCATGCTGGGTGTTAAGTGATAAAAATGGTGAGTTATCGACATTGGACCACTTTAATTCTGGGATACTTAAGTCACCTACAGCTACAAACTGGTCACGATTAAATACGGATTGATTAAATAGATTAAATACGGATTGAATAGCGGACAAATGATGCTAATATGTGGGCGATTCGGACGAAGGCGGTATATATGAACATGTAATGTATAACGATTTAGCGGAAAAAATGATTTTAATGAAAATAAATTCTATGTCACCAAACTCTTGTGATTTCACCTTTTCAGAAGCAAGTTGGGAGTCAACCGAAATGAGGACCAGGGGTACCTTGGGGTGGCCAGAGATACGAGCGTCTGCGTTAATGTCGGCTGATCCTATCGGTTTATCCTATCTTATCGGATCTTATTCATTATCTTATCCTGTATGTAGCGTATTGTGGTTCATTCGTTTGTGTTTAAACCACGTCGGCTGGTCCCTTGTCGGTGACCGAATGGATAGATTTGTTATATCTGGCTGTGCCCAGCAATTAGCTCAACGGTGTCACTAATGCCTTTATCAATTTTTAGACGTTCCACTTGTCCGTTTGAGACTCTGTTGAGGGGCGGTTTGTTTGAGATGCTAACGCCGAAATAGTTTTCCAGCATGGTCAAAATGGTGTGCGAGTTCAACGATGGTTCACTGTCGCAATATATGACCTTGGCTTTAGGGAAAATATTCATGAGGTGTGGTAGTGCTGGTTTCCTCTATGGTTCTAGAGGGTATTGGTTGGACGATGGCAAATTTCAAGAATTTGTCAATGAATTTAAGGAAATATTTTTTATCCGTTGAGAAAATGCCTATATGTAGCATTTCTACTACATGGGAGAAACACCAGTCCCATGTTTCACTAAGCACGTGCTTTTTTGAGATGTGTGTCATATTAATCCTTAGCGCACGACTTGCAATTAGCGGCAATTATATTCGTTGGCTAGTCCATTTTCGGAAAGTAGTACTCTGAGAGTACCTGTTGTGCACGACAGTGAGAATTTCTCGCCTCTCAGCCATCGAAAAAATGTCTGTACATGTTTTTTGCAGTGCCAAAACTCGGTGGAAGGGAATTGCTGAATTAATTTATCCTTTATCATTGCTAGCGTGAGCAAATCACAATGAAGCAATAACTATGCCGCCTCATGTTTCTAAAGAGTGCGTGCTTCTTCCAGAGCTATCTGGTTTTGAAAGCAATTAAGAGACTTATCCGTAGATTGAATCGTGTGGGTTAGCGACAGCTCACTGTGAATTGTGGCCGCACTTGAGAACGATTCTTCCTCTTCTACAACGTTAAGTTGTTGTCTCGAGAACGCATCTGCAACGAGTTTGTTTTTTCCAGGCTTGTAAAAGACGGTAACACCGCACTCGTCGATGCGCGCATTCTACTTTTTGATACACCGGCGGCGGTGCGCCACGTGGTTAACCTTTTGCCTTTTTTGGTGGCCCGATCGGTCGCTTAAGCTTAAGCGTCTTGGACAGTGATGAATCAATATCCATGGGCTCGGGGGTATCTTCAATGTGTGGAGCAGAGTGTACTTGAACTATGTGTTGCTATGTGTAGTACGCATTTTTGTCAGTCCTCGTCTGGGAATTTGTATACGCAGAAGCCTAGTTGTATTCTTGTGCCTTCGGATGTTGTTTCCTATCCCTATCTTCCTGACTTTTCGCAAACGAAGCTGGGAAGGAGTACCTTCGTAATTACACTTCACTTCTTGAGCCAAATCAAGTGCTGATGGCATGTCCTTGCCGCCGATTCTTCGTACGACATAGTGGCTTTATTGGTGAGCAAGGTGAGCTTTTTCTCGACCTCGTCATAGTATTGTAAGAGAGAGAGATTTCCCCTGATAGTGCCCATCTCCTGCTCGATGACGTGAATCTGACGCTTGTCACTGTACTAGAAATCGAGTGGATTTATGAACGCACCGAAGTTCAACAGAGTGCCAATAGAGGACAGCACGGCATCAGCAGAGCCTCTCGTTTACTTCTAATGAAAATGACTTCCTGATAATGGCGCGAGCTATTTACGTAATTCCTAAAAATATAAGCATCCTAATTTGGATGCTGCCTGGCTTGCTGCCAGGAGACGTATGCATCCTGTGTTCCCGTAACTTCGGGCAGACCCTTTACGGCATCTAGGGGCTCGTTTCATTTGACATTATACATCATTTCGATGGACTTATGGGCCATAACTTGGTGAGCTTAGGCGGGAGTGATTTTCACTGCATTGACTTGGGAGGTCAACTGCTGTATGGATAGACGCAGCTCGTTTTCCCTACGTCATTTTTTCCATGCTGAAAGTCATATTCGCAGATGTGGGTGCGCTAGCGTTTGCACTTTTGGGTATCGAAAATCTGGCCGGCTCTTCGGTCTCAGACTCAAAGTCGCTAAAGGAATTGTCTTATACTCCTACACTGTTGGAAGGGATTGCTCATTTGGAGCTGCAACTATTAAATCGCCCAAAAGAAATAACGCATGCTCTAGTTGCATGCCTATAGAGGCAATTGGGCTAGCGAGAGGGTCTCGGGGGCTGAGCCGCTTCAGCAACGATGTATACGAGCTCGTCAAACTGATCTGTTGCCTTGCCAAGTAGAGACAAGATGAGGGGTGCGCTGGGACTGAGCCTCCGCTAACCAAACAAAGAAAAATAAAAAAAAAAACAAATTATTTTTCGCGAAAATGGAGTGGGGAGAAAAAAAAACAAGAAAGGAAAGCTAACTTTGGGCGGAGCCGAAGTTGATACACCCTTGCAGTTAAAAGCGGATATATATCGCAAACATCGGATATAGTTGGCCGATCCTTATAAGAATATCATAATAAATCCAATTAATTACAATAGAACATCTAAAAAAAAGTCCCAAGCTTCTATCTTGAAAAATACCAAAGTTGGTATTTCTACGAAATACCATTTCCGATCGTTCAGTTATAAGATTTAGTCGGCCGATCGTTGGTAGGTCGGATAAACTGACTAAAAAAAGAATCTGTACTAAGTTCCAGCTTTCTATCTTCAAAAACACGAAAGTTGGGTCATTTCCGATCGTTCAGTTATATGGAAGCTATAAGATATAGTCAGCCGATCCTTATGAAATTTGATATGTCGTAATTATACCCTTGCAGAGGGTATTATAATTTTGGTCAAAAGTGTGCAACGCAGTGAAGAAGACATCTCCGACCCTATAAAGTATATATATTCTTGATCAGGATCACCTCCTGAGTTGATATGAGCATGTCCGTCTGTCCGTCTGTCCGTCTGTCTGTCTGTTTCTACGCGAACTAGTCTCGCAGTTTTAAAGCTATCGACTTGAAACTTTGCACACACCCTTCTTTCCTTTGCACGCAGTATATAAGTCGGAACGGCCCGGATCGGCCGACTATATCCTATAGCTGCCATATAACTGATTGATCGGAAATGGTATAACTTCGGTGTTTTTAGAGTTAGAGAGTCAAATTTGACATGAGAGCTATTTTTGGCAAAATAATACGACATGCCAAATTTCATTAGGATCGGCCGACTATATCCTATAGCTGCCATATAACTGAACGATCGGAAATGGTACTTGGTAGAAATATCAACTTTCGTATTTTTGAAGATAGAAGTTTGGGATTTTTTTTAGATTTTGTATTGTAAAATATTGGATTATATATTCCTATTCCCATAAGGATCGGCCAACTATATCCGATGTTTGCGATATATATCCGGTTTTAACTGCAAGGGTATATAAACTTCGGCTCCGCCCGAAGTTAGCTTTCCTTTCTTGTTTTTTGTTAAAAATAGCACACATGCAAACTGAGACAAAAGACGTGCTAGAAAAGACATAATTCAAATCAGGTAAAAATCGTGCTTGAATAGACATACTACTGTTTAAATGTTTACTTTCAATTTTTACGCACCCTCACACCAATACGCAAAATTACAATGGATAATTCAATAATGCTGTTCGATATTACCGTATATACCAGTTCTGCTTTCTCCTTCGATAAAGACCTATCGCTGTAGTGAAGTACAAAATTTCTCAGATAATTTCTTGTAACGCCTTTACTGAGAATCTCGATCTTGTAAACAAAAAAAAACTACGCCAGGGATGCGTGACCATGACCTAAACCAACAACTTACCTTGCCTGTAAGATTCGGGACCTGCCCCACTCTAGCCCAGCATTGATTGTACATCAGTAAATAGCTGCTTATGGCCCTGAGACAAGATGGTCCCTGGAAAGGTAAACTCTTACTTTCTCTAATACTTTTTGATCTATTTGTCGCATTATGTTTACCAAATTAACTTCTTCACTTAACGTCAGAAACTCAAAACAATGTACTTTATGCTTTATGCGTTATGGCGGTAGCCATGATGGCCAAAACCCGTAACACCTTGCACACACCGTAACATTCTACCATGATCCTACTATGCAATAGGGCTGTACGGAATGTGCCTCACCCCCGCTCTAGTACTGCCACCTACGCCGACCTGTCGGCGACATAACAAAAGCAGCGCTCTTGCACGGGCTCTTAGCCACTCCTTAAAGAAAGAGCTTGTTTACGCCATAATTTTCATGTTTTTAGAGCCAAAGGGATTTTTTATTTTTTTGTTCCGGCATACCGATGAACGCTACTTTTTTTCCGCAGGGCAGAGGCACAGGAGGTGCGTGACCGTCTCTTCCACTTCTATGTCGCTGCAGCTCTTACAGTAGTCATAGTGATGCACTGATAGTCTAACCGCATGAGTACCTTTCAGAAATTGCTAAGGGAGATAAGGATCATGGATATTTTTAGAGTTCTGGTGCTACTAGGTCAAAATATTTCTTGTATTTCAACCTACAAGTTTCTAAGGGGAAGGCAACTTTTTCTTTCTCCGGAGGAAGAGGGTTGATAGCACTCGCCAATTCATCAGCGGCGCAATATACTTCGTGGTCCCTATGTCTGAGCACCCACATGAGGTGGATATCATGCTGATCCGTCATCTCATTGAGAGATCTGTAATACCGCCCTGCCTCCTCATTTCGTAGATTGTCTCTCCTGAGCCTCTCGATTTTTCTTGCTGGACAAGGTCCAGGAGATGGTGTCTCATCTGCTAGTTTCAGCCGGCTTCTCTGTAAGATATACGCGAGTTATATATGTAGGTAACTTCTGTGGTCCAGTGGTTTTGGTAAAGGTTTTTGGTGTTATAAGAATACAGCAAAAGCATTCTGTACATATTTGTGCTTAAACTGAGGACAGCAGTTATGTTGCCAAATAGTCGTGAGGGTTTTCTGTGGGGAGGGGACTGACGTTGTATGGCACATGGGGTGGTTGACCGGTGGGTAACCAGTAACTCCTCTCTCCCCAGAACGGAGCGACGGACACAGAGATGTGATGGCCGTCGTGACGTCAAGCGGGAGATCCGTGTGGTATGGAAACATGATGATTTTTCGACGTCTTCGTTACATTTACATTTCCACCGTGCAATTGGAGTGCGTCATAATTGAGGATCCGTTAATTGTCATGTCCTTGTCGCAGCTGGTTTTATTGTTGTGTTAATGACGTTAAACATGAACATGTAGCCTTCTTCTGGGTTAAAGATGTCCGCGATTCCTTCGATGTCCTGAGTGGCATAAAAGTTAGGTGCCTCCTTCTTTAGGAGGTGATGCATGAGGTGGGGTGATTCCGATGTTGCCGAGTTAACGTACCCTCCCCGATTTTTCCTGCAGTATAATTTGCTGTCTATGTCCGGGCATTTGTTATTTAATTCTAAAGTTATGTTTTTGTGGTGAGCCACAAACCTGGGTGCGGTCACAAACCGGGTCTTAACAAGAATTCATAGGTAGGGGAAATATTTTATAAATGTATACATGTTTTTCTCGAAAATAGGTATTCTTATATTAAAAATAATATAGTTTTTGTGTATTGTGGTGTTTAGTTCTATTAGAGAAAATAAGAACATATGTGTTCATTTATTGCAATTTGTATATTCTGCATTGTGAATATGTTTCTAATTCTGTTCAATCTTTATTTGTTAAAAATTAGCTTGAATATTATGTTTCTGTTTCTATGTTCATCCCTGTCTGTGTGGGCTTTCGCTATTCTTTTCTGTGTGGTATTTGTTAACAGTATTTTGATTTTAGGGTGTAGGGTACTCGTTAAGTTTTTGTAGATAATCATGGTTATTATTATAAGTTTTTGTCTTGTCATGATGTGAGTTCGACCTGAGAATAATTTAATGAAGGCATCTAATTTGAATTAAGGTTCCGTATTAATTATCCTAATTTTGTTAAGGAATGGGTTTTTTTCATTTTATAGGGGCTTGGGCCGATTTGGAAGATTGTCTCTATGCTGAATGAATTTAGTGGTTGGGTTGCCCTATGAATTACGTGCATAATTTCATTTACATTACGTTTTGGTTCTATTCTACATCACTTTTTTTCATTGAATTGAGGTGGGAAGTTTTTCGAAAGTTGGAATAATACAATTTTTGTCGGGTTTCTGAGCCTATGTACTACTACGTAGCTTGAAAGTGATTCATAATAAATATTTATACCCTGGCAGAGGGTATTATAATTTTGTCCAAAAGTGTGCAACGCAGTGAAGGAGACATCTCCGAGCCTATAAAGTATATATATTCTTGATCAGGATCACCTCCTGAGTTGATATGAGCAAGTCCGTCTGTCCGTCTGTTTATCTGTCTTTGCTACGCGAACTTGTCTCTCAGTTTTAAAGTTATCAACTTGAAACTTTGCACACACCCTTCTTTCCTTTGCACGCAGTATATAAGTCGGAACGGCCCGGATCGGCCGACTATATCCTATAGCTGCCATATAACTGATTGATCGGAAATGGTATAACTTCGGTGTTTTTAGAGTTAGAGAGTCAAATTTGACAGGAGAGTTATTTTTGGCAAACCATTACGACATGCCAAATTTCATTAGGATCGGCCGACTATATCCTATAGCTGCCATATAACTGAACGATCGGAAATGGTACTTGGTAGAAATATCAACTTTCGTATTTTTGAAGATAGAAGTTTGGGATTTTTTTTAGATTTTGTATTGTAAAATATTGGATTATATATTCCTATTCCCATAAGGATCGGCCAACTATATCCGATGTTTGCGATATATATCCGGTTTTAACTGCAAGGGTATATAAACTTCGGCTCCGCCCGAAGTTAGCTTTCCTTTCTTGTTTTTTGTTAAAAATAGCACACATGCAAACTGAGACAAAAGACGTGCTAGAAAAGACATAATTCAAATCAGGTAAAAATCGTGCTTGAATAGACATACTACTGTTTAAATGTTTACTTTCAATTTTTACGCACCCTCACACCAATACGCAAAATTACAATGGATAATTCAATAATGCTGTTCGATATTACCGTATATACCAGTTCTGCTTTCTCCTTCGATAAAGACCTATCGCTGTAGTGAAGTACAAAATTTCTCAGATAATTTCTTGTAACGCCTTTACTGAGAATCTCGATCTTGTAAACAAAAAAAAACTACGCCAGGGATGCGTGACCATGACCTAAACCAACAACTTACCTTGCCTGTAAGATTCGGGACCTGCCCCACTCTAGCCCAGCATTGATTGTACATCAGTAAATAGCTGCTTATGGCCCTGAGACAAGATGGTCCCTGGAAAGGTAAACTCTTACTTTCTCTAATACTTTTTGATCTATTTGTCGCATTATGTTTACCAAATTAACTTCTTCACTTAACGTCAGAAACTCAAAACAATGTACTTTATGCTTTATGCGTTATGGCGGTAGCCATGATGGCCAAAACCCGTAACACCTTGCACACACCGTAACATTCTACCATGATCCTACTATGCAATAGGGCTGTACGGAATGTGCCTCACCCCCGCTCTAGTACTGCCACCTACGCCGACCTGTCGGCGACATAACAAAAGCAGCGCTCTTGCACGGGCTCTTAGCCACTCCTTAAAGAAAGAGCTTGTTTACGCCATAATTTTCATGTTTTTAGAGCCAAAGGGATTTTTTATTTTTTTGTTCCGGCATACCGATGAACGCTACTTTTTTTCCGCAGGGCAGAGGCACAGGAGGTGCGTGACCGTCTCTTCCACTTCTATGTCGCTGCAGCTCTTACAGTAGTCATAGTGATGCACTGATAGTCTAACCGCATGAGTACCTTTCAGAAATTGCTAAGGGAGATAAGGATCATGGATATTTTTAGAGTTCTGGTGCTACTAGGTCAAAATATTTCTTGTATTTCAACCTACAAGTTTCTAAGGGGAAGGCAACTTTTTCTTTCTCCGGAGGAAGAGGGTTGATAGCACTCGCCAATTCATCAGCGGCGCAATATACTTCGTGGTCCCTATGTCTGAGCACCCACATGAGGTGGATATCATGCTGATCCGTCATCTCATTGAGAGATCTGTAATACCGCCCTGCCTCCTCATTTCGTAGATTGTCTCTCCTGAGCCTCTCGATTTTTCTTGCTGGACAAGGTCCAGGAGATGGTGTCTCATCTGCTAGTTTCAGCCGGCTTCTCTGTAAGATATACGCGAGTTATATATGTAGGTAACTTCTGTGGTCCAGTGGTTTTGGTAAAGGTTTTTGGTGTTATAAGAATACAGCAAAAGCATTCTGTACATATTTGTGCTTAAACTGAGGACAGCAGTTATGTTGCCAAATAGTCGTGAGGGTTTTCTGTGGGGAGGGGACTGACGTTGTATGGCACATGGGGTGGTTGACCGGTGGGTAACCAGTAACTCCTCTCTCCCCAGAACGGAGCGACGGACACAGAGATGTGATGGCCGTCGTGACGTCAAGCGGGAGATCCGTATGGTATGGAAACATGATGATTTTTCGACGTCTTCGTTACATTTACATTTCCACCGTGCAATTGGAGTGCGTCATAATTGAGGATCCGTTAATTGTCATGTCCTTGTCGCAGCTGGTTTTATTGTTGTGTTAATGACGTTAAACATGAACATGTAGCCTTCTTCTGGGTTAAAGATGTCCGCGATTCCTTCGATGTCCTGAGTGGCATAAAAGTTAGGTGCCTCCTTCTTTAGGAGGTGATGCATGAGGTGGGGTGATTCCGATGTTGCCGAGTTAACGTACCCTCCCCGATTTTTCCTGCAGTATAATTTGCTGTCTATGTCCGGGCATTTGTTATTTAATTCTAAAGTTATGTTTTTGTGGTGAGCCACAAACCTGGGTGCGGTCACAAACCGGGTCTTAACAAGAATTCATAGGTAGGGGAAATATTTTATAAATGTATACATGTTTTTCTCGAAAATAGGTATTCTTATATTAAAAATAATATAGTTTTTGTGTATTGTGGTGTTTAGTTCTATTAGAGAAAATAAGAACATATGTGTTCATTTATTGCAATTTGTATATTCTGCATTGTGAATATGTTTCTAATTCTGTTCAATCTTTATTTGTTAAAAATTAGCTTGAATATTATGTTTCTGTTTCTATGTTCATCCCTGTCTGTGTGGGCTTTCGCTATTCTTTTCTGTGTGGTATTTGTTAACAGTATTTTGATTTTAGGGTGTAGGGTACTCGTTAAGTTTTTGTAGATAATCATGGTTATTATTATAAGTTTTTGTCTTGTCATGATGTGAGTTCGACCTGAGAATAATTTAATGAAGGCATCTAATTTGAATTAAGGTTCCGTATTAATTATCCTAATTTTGTTAAGGAATGGGTTTTTTTCATTTTATAGGGGCTTGGGCCGATTTGGAAGATTGTCTCTATGCTGAATGAATTTAGTGGTTGGGTTGCCCTATGAATTACGTGCATAATTTCATTTACATTACGTTTTGGTTCTATTCTACGCAAGGCGTCTGCTACGACGTTTAGGGAACCTTTTATGTAGGTTAGTTCGTACAGAGTAAAGTATTACACATTTCAAATATTTTTACAAATTCATCGGTAGCAGAGGAAATTCTTTATCGCTTCTATCTTATTAGGGTTCGGTTTAACCCCTTCTTGGGTTACTAAGTGGATCTCAGTCTTTTTCTTTGCGTGGGAAATTGGATTTGATGTTGGCATCTTTAAATTAGCTTCTTCGAGTTCTCGGAATAAAGATTTCAAGTTTGCAATGTGTTCTGCGAGCGAAGGAGAGAAAACTATTATGTCGTCCAGGTATTCTAGACAGATGTTGCCTATAAATGGGCCTAGTACGTTGTCCATCACTCGTTGAAATGTGCCCGGTGCGTTCTTTAGGCCGAAGGGCATTCTTGTGAATTCGTAATGCCCTTCGTCTACTGAAAATTCAGTCTTCCATATATCTTTAGGGTATATTTCGATCTGGTGCAACCCGCTGGCTAGGTCGAGTGTGGAAAAATATTTCGTTCTACCCAGTTTATCTTGGATAAAGATAAATAGTGATATTCGGAATCTGGTATTTATCGGAGATAGTTTTCTCATTCAGTTTTCTGACATCTATCACTAGTCTTCATTTTTGTTTCCCATTACTGTCCGGTTTCTTGGGGAGTGACTATTTTTAATGATTTGTTGGTCTAACATGTTGGGTATTTGTTTCTGAATTTCCTGCTTAAGAGCGAGGGGGCATATGTATGATTTAGTATAAATTGGGATTGAGTCTGTCGTTGGAGTGCTGTGTTTAACTATATTCGTGAAGGATAGAGCTTTTCGTCATTATGTAATAAGTTTGGGAATGACTTTAAAAGTTTACCGAGATGCTGCCGTTCTTCTGAGTTGAGGTGGTCCATTGGGACTGGAAATTGTTCGTCTTTTTTAGCCTCTTCCGAGACGACTTGAATCGGTTGTTTAAAAGGTTCAAAAGGAAGGTTTGGAAAAAAAAATTCGTATTTTTAAGAAAAACTATTAATTTATTTATCAATATTTATGTTGTCACCTTCAAAGTAATCCCCCTCAGATACAACACACTTATGTCAAAGGTTTTTCCAGTCCTCAAAGCACTTCCCATAAGCCCTTTTCGGTATAGCCTTGAGCTCTTCCAGCGATGCAGTCTTTATCTCTTTAAACGCTGCAAATCTCCGTCCTGTCATAGGTCTCTTCAGTTTTGGGAACTAGAAAAAGTTACATGGGGCCAAATCCGGTGAATATATTGGCTGAGGCATTATTAAAAATAATAATGCTGTTGTTTTTTGCCAAAAAATTTCTCACAAGCAAAGATGAGTGCGCAGGGGCATTATCGTGATGCAAAAGCCATGAATTCTTTTTTCACAATTCTGGACGTTTCTTTCGTATTGTTTCTCATAACTTCCAGATAATATTGTTTATTAACCGTACGACCACATGGTAAGAGCTCCTGATGCACCATGCCATGGTAATCGAAAAAAACAGTGATCAAAACTTTGACATTTGACAAACTTGGCGTGCTTTATTCGGTCTCACTTGGGCTCTTCCATTGGGACGATTGGGCTTTGGTTTCGATATCATAACCATATACCCATGATTTGTCACCAGTTATGACCAGTTATTTGACTAAATCTGGGTCGCCGTTGGCGTCATTCAACAGCTCAAAATTCATCAATTTCGGAACAAACTTTGCTGACACACGACTCATGCCGAAAACGTTTGAATAATTTTGACGGCACGAGCCAAGCGATATACCGACATCTTCAGCAACTTCTCTGATTCGACGATTTTTCAAAACAATATTCTTCTCTCACAAGGGATTCGAAAGGGATCCCACAAAGGGATTCGATTGAAACTTCGAGAGATGTTAGGAAAGTGTGTAAAAACATAACAAGACAAAAAAATCGATAATTGAAAATATGTTACCCGCGAAATTTGATTGAACACACCTCGTATACCTCCTCTAGCAACAAAAAAATGTGGCAGGCCTCTGTACAAGACTCAGCGGTCGAGGTTCCTACCAAATTCAATGAATGAGCTGCACAAGGAACAAACATACAAAATTGTGCTTGTTTTTGAATTTCAGCTTGTAAACCATTGTAAAACCCTGATATGTTAGAGGCATTATCATAATACTGACCGCGGTAATAATCGAGGCTAATGTTTAACTTTTCTAGCTCTAAAGTTAAACATATTTTGAGCCTTGTGTCGTACAGAAGGTCCTTGTGTCATGTCCTACCTACTTATATATATCTTTGGTTTGGTTGGTCAAACTCATTAAAGTCAAAGATATTTAACGGTTTAAATTGCGGTTTACGGTGAAATACATACGGAAATTTAATTAAATACATTTTTCTACATTTTTGGATTTAAAATTTTCGGTGAATTAACTCCGAACACAGAAGCTGAACAGAAGCATAAAAGCAACCGAAAAGTCGGACTCACAATAATATAAAATGTAGAAATAAATAAAATAAACCTCCAAGACGACGAGAGTAGCGTGTGTATGCGATCGATGCTTGCCAAACAAAACACTGGCCGGGCGTTCAGCGTCGGGCGCGCGCCGCGCAGTCGGGTCGGCGAAAGTGGGAGGGAAGCGGGGACTGTTACGTTGAGATCGCCTTCACCCGCGGTGCTTCTTATAAAGTACTTATAAAAAAACCATGAGAAAATGAGTAGACGTTTTTGACTTGTATTCTCTTAAGTCGAGTGACCATCCTCTGAAATCTGCCGCCCCTGGGCCGCGGCCTATGCGGCCTATTTATAAATCCAGGACTGACTGGGATGCAAATATTTATCTTCCATCTTTTAGTAGCACACTCTTACTAATAAACTTACCTAGCTTTTCTACATAACCTATTTAATGGGGAAGTAGATAGTCAGCATTTAACAACACGCCTAAATTTTAACATTCCTAATAGAAGGACTTGAAACTTTAGTCCTCTATTCCTAAGCCATTGTAGTTCCACATAAGAAAATTCAATTTCTCACTACTGTAATATGTCTTGCGGTCCAGGAACTGGATGGGCAGTTTGTATCAAGTCGATTAGTATATTCTTTGGGTTCTTTATTATTGATCTTTATTTTGTAGCAGCCGTTGTTGCCGCTCCAAGCTCCCAAAAGATTCTTCTCCTTTACAATATTTTTAGGAGTTGGGAAGTGTATGCTGCATATGCAGTTTCGGCGTGCGGCTCTGGCACAGCGAGCGTTAGGAAATTCGGTCACATGAGGCTTATGACCCAGGCTTCAAATTACGTAAAAAAACATAAACTTTTAAGTATTCTTGGTACAGTGGGTGGTCGATATATGTATTTATATATGTGTGCGCAATGCCACATGTACTGTCTTTATGTACTAATTGTATTTTGTTCTTATTATTTGATATTGTTATGTTATCTCTATCTCCTATTTTTTCTACCTTATAAGGTAGACCTGTATATTTAAAATCTAGTTTATGTCCTGTTTAATTTTTCAATAAAACCTGATCTCCTATTTTTAAATCAAAATCTAAACTAGTTTTGTCGTAAATAATTTTTTTTGTTTTAGTTTATAAGCTTCTAGCATTAGTCTAGCTCTTTTAAATGCTTGTTCTTATCTAAATTTTGATTCCTTAGCATAACCTTCTATATTATAAAGAGGTTTTATTATATATGTGCCAGTGGCGGATCCACGGGGGGGAGTTTTCGGGTCCGGACCCCCCCATGGGATCATATACATTTCAATTTTATGCTTTTATTGGGCATGTTGGTAATTTATTGAATGTTTTACACAAATTTTAATTCTTTTTCGAATAATAAACGAAATAAGAGGTAGACGGTTCTAGTCGCTCTTATATTTTTGAAAAACCTTTTCAAAAAACCTTTTTGAGAATTTCGTCTTCAGTCAAAGATATGCGACGATGAAAGTTTAAAGATGCAAGACCATTGAGACGCTCTTGACCCATAATCTTTTATTCTCCTCAAAGTCGAAAATTATCGATCTGGAGTTGCTGTGGTAACGGGTATCACCGCCAAAACTCGTAGAATTTTGTTGACGTTTTTGAAAGTTCTGCCATTTATAATCTGCAAAAATTGCTTCTATTTAGGTTTTTAATGAATATTATTTATTTTACTTTGTTACAAATTGCTCCAAAAAATCTCTTACTCAATTAATTGTCAATAAGTCGTCTCTTTGTGATTTTTCTCTGATTCTTTTAAATTAAGTTTTTAAGGGGGGACATCTGAGTAGAAAAATCGAATTGGAAAAAATCGAAATTTTTTTTTCGCCTAAAAAGTTTTTTAAGGTCTTAAAAATAACATATCAAAAGAGTCCGCGGCGATGCCTTACAGGTATATCCCAAAGTACTTAAAACTTTTAACGCGTTTTTCTTGAAACCGCTTTTTAAGAGTTGGCCGGACACATAACTCAAACAACTCTTAACCTATCGATCTAAAATTTTGACAGTATACTCAGAATACCTCTGTCTATCGACACACGTAGGATATTTTAGGATATTTTTTTATGTTGCTTACTTTTCTTTTTATCAACAATTTTGTGACGTTTTTTGTTCGTGAAAATTGAAAATTTTTTCAATCACTCACCATTTTGCAAAAAATCAATGTATCGTAAAAAATCCTACGTGTGTCAATAGCCGTTGATGTACAGAAAGTAACCAAACTTGATTTTTTCTAGATAAAAAATTAAGGACGTTAGCTGTTCGGCCATGGACCACCTTTAAAAAAACAAGAAAGGAAAGCTAACTTCGGGCGGAGCCTAAGTTTATATACCCTTGCAGTTGAAACCGGATATATATCGCAAACATCGGATATAGTTGGCCGATCCTTATGGGAATAGGAATATATAAACCAATTTATTACAATACAAAATCTAAAAAAAAGTCCCAAACTTCTATCTTCAAAAATACGAAAGTTGATATTTCTACCAAATACCATTTCCGATCGTTCAGTTATATGGCAGCTATGGGATATAGTCGGCCGATCCTAATGAAATTTGGTAGGTTGGATCAACTGACCAAAAATAGAATCTGTATTAAATTCCAGCTTTCTATCTTCAAAAACACGAAAGTTGGGTCATTTCCGATCGTTCAGTTATATGGCAGCAATAGGATATAGTCGGCCGATCCTTATGAAATTTAGCATGACGTAATTTTTTCCCAAAAATAGCTCTCATGTCATTTCCGATCAATCAGTTATATGGCAGCTATAGGATATAGTCGGCCGATCCGGGCCGTTCCGACTTATATACTGCGTGCAAAAGAAAGAAGGGTGTGTGCAAAGTTTCAAGTCGATAGCTTCAAAACTGAGAGACTAGTTCGCGTAGAAACGGACAGACAGACGGACAGACGGACAGACGGACATGCTCATATCAACTCAGGAGGTGATCCTGATCAAGAATATATATACTTTATAGGGTCGGAGATGTCTCCTTCACTGCGTTGCACACTTTTGGACAAAATTATAATACCCTCTGCAAGGGTATAAAAAGCCCTCTTGGTTTCGATTTATTAAAAAAAAATTTATTTCGTACTTTTAATATAATATAATAAAACCTAATTTAAAATTTTTCGATGGGCTTTTGGCCCATTTGGAATTTTTCATTTGGCCAAAAAAAATTCCAGAAAATCCATTTTTTTCCATCTGTTACTCAGATGTCCCCCTTAAATTAAATAGAAAATAAATGATACTCTATTAGTATTATAATCAATCAGGTTTTTTGGTACAATATATGAGAAACCTGACATTATTTTTTTAGCCAAAAATTATCTGAATTTGGAAGATACTTACTGCAAATGCATGAAGTGCATTTTCGTTGTTTTGATTGCAGATCCGTTGTCTCCACATTTTGACTTCTGAAATAAAATTACTCTCGGAACAATCCAGTATTTCTTCGTTAAATTGGTGGAGGCTTGCACATTTCTTCTCGTTGAATTCTTGTTTGAGGAATAGCTGTCCAAAACTTTAAAAAACTGTTTTGTGTTTTTCAAACCGACTCTGAAGATGAGAAATGTAGGTGTCGAGAAATGGGATGTAAAATGCGATTTTTAATGCTCTTCAACAGTTTTCGCTTTAACGTTGCAACGATTTTTTTTGTCTACTGCATCGACGAGGCATTTTCATTTCAATCTCGTACTCCGAACAAATTTCAGAAACTTTTTGATAAACAATGTGGAAGCATGAATCCATGTTTTCACGCTTTTCCTTGAAGGCATTCAAAGCATCATCAGCCAATGTCGTGGCCTCTCCCAGATCTTGATTTTTCAATTGCAATTCACGACTCAATGACGTGAATGGAATTAATTGCCTCCATAATATGACAAGAAATTTGGAACTCGATTGTAGAAACTGCTGTCAAAAGTTGAGATGCTGTCCGTGAAGTTTCTCGATCCTTCCACGTTTTTATTTCTTCCAAAGCTTCAATAACAGCCGGTTGAAGTTCGACGTATACAATACAGCTTAATGAGACTGAGCCCATCTTGTAGGATAAATGGACTTAAATTTTTCTTTTCTTCGCTCACTTTTTTCTGTCATTTTTGAAACTTTGTTGTTTAAGATGCTTTGTCTCTTGGGCCAATGAAAAAAAGGCTTGAATTGCTCCGATAGTTCCCAAGGCATTTTTTATACCAGATACTTCGCAAGCTGCATTGATGGTCAAACTGAAGACCAGTGCGGCGAAATGCACATAAAGTGCGAGAGGAAAATGAGACCTCAAATAAGCCTGTGCTCCATGAAATTCGCCACTCATTGCCAGAGCTCCGTCGTATCCTTGGCCGTACATGAATGAGCAATCCACATGAATGAGCATATGGGTCAGATAATTCCTGATGGAATTTGCCAGAGCTTGTCCAGAAACGTCAGTGACAGGAACGAAATCCTTACAAATATTTGTTTGTGAATCCAAGTATCGTGTGCAAATGAAAAATTGTTCTATGCTTGAAATGTCAGTCGATTCGTCGGCTAAAACTGACAATCCTTCCGATTGATTTATTTGATCAACGATTTTTTTTCTGATCAATTTATGACAAGTTGCGATAATTTCATTCTGAATGGTTTTGCTCAAATATTCAATATATTTTTCAGAGCAGACAAAAGGTTTTTCTTAAGTGTTACGTCACCTTCAGCTCGATACCTTAGAATTGCACAAAAGTTTCCTTCGTTCGAATATTTTCCATCAGTTTTACCATCCGCGTCTGGTTCCTCTTCATTACACAAACATCCATCGTCTCTAATGGCCACGAAGTGCAATTCCTTGATGTCCAAGTTATCCAACCCCTAAATACAGGCCACTTATGGCTTTCCACTTATGAATTTTATAAACAATATTTTCAAACTCTGCATTTGCCTTCGGCTTTGTCTTTGGCTCTGAGGTCCGATCTCGGTTCCCCATAAACAAATCAAAATCAAAAGTAAACATCAGCTTCCCTCCGAAGCCCAATCAATTACGCCTTTTGCGTTTCAAGTACCCACCAAATTGCATCGATCAGCTTAATCGAATTTCACAATAAGATGCGACAGTTTCATCTTAAGCCTCTAATCTAAACACAACTGATGGCCGAGGTTCTTTGGATCAGATTTAGAATTAAGAAGTCAGTCCTATTTTGACCGAGACCGCGAACGGTTGACAAAAATCAAGAAATCAAAAGTGTCTTGTAATTGTTACGTTTAATAAATAAAGGTTTAACACCAAGTTGTGTAATTAAAAAATAAAATTTAAATTTTTTTGATTCACCGAACTACAAACAATTGAACTGGCGCCCAACTCAAGGGGCCGCGTCACATAAAGCTCCAAAAAATAGTTTAATGAAAAATAAGTTAAACATAAACGGAACTCGCGCGGTCAACAACTCAACATTTTTAGTGGAAAAATTAAAACATCCACCAAACGACACTACCAAGTGACAGTGATCGTTAACAATAAAGTAAATGGAAATTAATTAATGAAATAATCCATAAAGAGTGAATTAAAACAAAGGTGGACCGAAATTTTAAACCAAACAATTACAAGAACACAAAAACTAAAAAAAATCAACGCACAAAAAAAAACAAATAAGAACAACAAAAACAAATAAAACGACAACTACAACAAGAAAAACCAGGGAAGGAAGGCAGGACATTCTCAAATAAAAACGACAACTCGCTCCAACAAAAAAAACCAAGGAAGGAAGACAGGACATTCTCTATCCATTTATCAACTATCAACCACCAACCACACAGAAGGAAGACCCCAACGGGACAATATCGTGAGGAATTAATTTGAAATTATAAAAAAATTAAAGACTATAATTTAAGATCTGTGAATTTGAGAAAAATAATATAAGATTTATATATTGCAAAAAGTAAGATTCGCGATTTAACAAAAAAATATAAAGAATAATTCTGGAAGATTTGATAAATAGCTTTTGTGAACTAAATCTAACAATGGCAACCGGAGGTTCAGCACCAAATTTTTCTGCAGGCAGTGTAGCCACAGCCGGCAGTTTAACAGTAGAATTGATAAACAGATTAATAAACGCTAAATTGAATGAAGTTAGAAGAAAAGTAGAATGTTTAGAAGGAAGGCTAGCCACAGATGCAAACACTGTGGAAGATTATAAAGTACAAACAATTGACCCAGCTATAAAATGCGATACAACACTTGAAGTGGTAAAATCCTTACTAAATTTCACAGGGGAAACAACACAATATGTAGGTTGGAGGGAAGCTGCAGAAACTGCAATGAGTCTCTATAAAATTGAGAGTGAACAATATTTTATCGCCTTGACAATTTTACGAAATAAAATTATGGGATCTGGCTATGATGCTCTTACCAATCATGGCACAGTTTTAAACTTTAAAGCAATCTTATCCCGATTGGACTTTATATATAGTGACAAACGACCAATACATGTTCTCGAGTCAGATCCTAAGTATCCTCAGGCAAGGACGAATGACAATTACTGAGGAAGTCAATTACGAAGTCAATAAAAAAATGACCTTACTAATAAACAAAACAATAATGACATACGGAAAGGACAGTGTAATTACCAAAGAAACAAACAATTCAATAAGGGGAAATGCTCTACGAGTATTTATATCCGGACTTAATGGATTTATTTCAGAAACTCTTTTCTCATTAAATCCACCAGATTTGCCCAATGCAAAGGTCCAAGAAATAGAATCAAACAACTTCCGTGCTCAATTCGCAAATAGGTTTAATGGATTTAAAAATGAAAGTAAATATCGGGGAAACAACTTACGATTTGATCAAATACGGCAAAATAAAAATACCACTAAAATGGGAAATAATTTTAATCATAACCAAAATTACAATTGGCCACAAAAGGGAAATTTTTGGCAAAATAATAATCAAAATAATAATCATAAGCAACAAGCTATCGAGCCAATGGATGTTGATCCACCGATTCAACTCCAGAATAAATCAAATAACAATCGGCAGCCGAGCCAAAATTGGCATTCAAATAGTAACCAAGGAAGATATAATAACACAGTGCGACAGTGATTTGGAACTTTTGAAGAGACCTAGTAGGAATTGTTCATTAGGTCGAGTATAGTATAAAACCATGTTTGAAATTTTTCATACACCCTCAAATCTTGATTTATTTCGAAAAAACGGTTTTTCGAAAGTGTTTAGCTCTTAAAAATTCCTAAACGCGTAATTTAAGACCGATTTTCAATTTTTTTACGTTTTTCAATAGTTAAATGTTGTAGCTTTTGAAAAAAAATAAATTTATTTAATTTATTTAAACAGAAAGGATACAAATTTTACAAAAGAAACTGACATTTTTGAATTTTTGTCATGTTTTTCAAACTTTGACGCCAAGACCAGTTCCTCCAACTTTTCTTTTTTTGTCGCACTGTGTAATTGGCAGGCAAACGATAATCAAGGTAGATATAATAATAATTATCATCAAAATAAAAATCGTTCACATTTCTATAACACAAATCAAAATAGAGAGCAAACTCAAGCTCAAAAAAGGGAATCAGATGGAACAGAAAGTCAGCCAGCTAATAAAGTAACCAGATTAAATAATATTAATGAAGACCATTTTTTAGACCAGACCCCTACAGAGGAATGCCTTATTTAAATAGGATAGATCGAAAAACCAAGAAGCAGCTAAAAGTTTTAATAGATACAGGAGCCACTGCTTGTTGCATAAAAAGGGGAATTTTTGAAAATAAAAACGAGCTACTAATATACAAAAAGGTAACAACAGTTCATGGCTACTCAATTATTAGGTATTACCATATTATAAATATATTTGAAACAAAACAATTATTTTATGAAATCGAAGGTTTAGAATCTGATATTCTAATGGGATTCAATTTATTAAGAAAAATTGGAGCTATAATAAATATAGATAAGGGAATCTTGGAATACAATGGGAAACAGGAGAAGTTAAAATATTATGATATTGAGGAGAAAAATGAAATACGTTTAATTGAAGAAAATAATATTCTTCCGTTAAAAGAATTTATTATAAAAAAGTATTTTGATGATAATGGTAGCGAAAACACTGATTCATTATTGAGAAAAGCTTGCGAATGAAAAATCCCGAGAACGCCGACGTAGAAATATCCGTCAACAAAAATACAAATATCTTGGGAACAAAAAATCCCGAGAACGCCGACGTAGAAATATCCGTCAACAAAAATACAAATGTCTTGGGAACTAAAAATCCTGAGAACGCCGACGTAGAAATATCCGTCAATAAATATAAAAATATCTTGGGAATTAAAAATCCTGAGAGTGCCGACGAAGTAAATACCGTCAAAAATCAAATAAATAATATAGGTACCGACCAATTAGGCGGATTGAGGGAAAAGATAGTTCACTATATTGAAAAGGAGCATTCAAAGATAAATGTGCAAATTCCTTTTAGAACAGACATAAAGGGGGAAATAAATCTTATCCACGATAGGCCAATAAACGGGAAGCAATATCCGTATCCTCTATCTGTCAACGACTTCGGGAATAGCGAAATCAAAAGAATGTTATCAGAAAAAATAATAAGGCCTAGCAGAAGCCGTTTCAATTCACCACTTCTGGTAGTCCCAAAGAAAGGAGAGAATCAAGACGGAACCGTAAATTAAGTCTCGTCATTGATTTAAAAAATTTAATGAAAGTACTATACCTGACAGGTACCCAGGTACCCAATACCCGACCCATCAGTAATTCTATCAAATTTGGGAAAAGCAAGATATTTTTCAACAATAGATTTAGAGTCAGTATTTCATCAGATACTAATGAAAGAATCTGATGTCGAAACAAGAAAGCAAAGCTAACTTCGGGCGGAGCCGAAGTTTATATACCCTTGCAGTTAAAACCGGATATATATCGCAAACATCGGATATAGTTGGCCGATCCTTATGATTACATCATAATAAAACTAATTAACTAAAATAAAAAATCTAAAAAAAAGTCCCAAACTTCTATCTTCAAAAATACGAAAGTTGATATTTCTACCAAGTACCATTTCCGATCGTTCAGTTATATGGCAGCTATAGGATATAGTCGGCCGATCCTAATGAAATTTGGCATGTCGTAATGGTTTGCCAAAAATAACTCTCCTGTCAAATTTTAACTCTCTAACTCTAAAAACACTGAAGTTATACCATTTCCGATCAATCAGTTATATGGCAGCTATAGGATATAGTCGGCCGATCCGAGCCGTTCCGACTTATATACTGCGTGCAAAGGAAAGAAGGGTGTGTGCAAAGTTTCAAGTCGATAGCTTTAAAACTGAGAGACTAGTTTGCGTAGAAACAGACAGACGGACAGACAGACAGACGGACAGACGGACATGCTCATATCAACTCAGGAGGTGATCCTGATCAAGAATATATATACTTTATAGGGTCGGAGATGTCTCCTTCACTGCGTTGCACACTTTTGGACAAAATTATAATACCCTCTGCAAGGGTATAAAAACAGCCTTTTCAATAAATAATGGAAAATAAGAATTTTTAAGAATGCCATTCGGATTAACAAATGCACCAAGAATCTTTCAGAGAGCAATGGACGATATTCTAAGAGAACAAATAGGGAAAACATGTCATGTCTATATGGACGACATTATAATATTCTCAAACTCAATTGAACAACACTATACAGATCTAAACAAAATTATAAATATGTTATTGAGGGCAAACATAAAAATCTCTTTAGAAAAATATAAGTTTTTCAAAGGCGAAACCCGTTTTCTAGAATACATGGTATCCTATCAAGACACCCCCAGAGAAAATTGAAACCATTAGAAAATATCCGCTTCCAAAAAATATTCGGGAACTAAGAAGTTTCCTAGGTTTTACGAGCTATTATAGAAAATTTGTTTCAAACTAGCCTACATAGCCAAACCTCTAACAAAATATCTTGGAGGTCATAATGGCAAAATCTCAAAAAGAATGTCAACAAAAATGTTAATTCAGCTGGATGAACCAGCAATTAAAGCTTTTAACGAGCTGAAAAAAAATCTCATTGCTCAAGCAGAACTAGTTCAACCGGACTATACTAAAAAATTTACCTTGACCACCGACGCTTCAGACGTCGCAATTGGTGCAGTTTTATCTCAAGAAGGAAAACCAATTGTTTTTATTTCAAAAACCTTGTCTAAAACAGAACAAGCTTATGCGACTAATAAGAAGGAACTCTTAGCGATAGTATGGGCTCTTAAAAATCTAAGAAATTACTTATACGGAGTAATTGGAATTAAAATTCAAACCGACCATCAAACTTTATCTTACACAATTTCGGATAAAAATCCCAATGTAGATATGAAAGGATGGAAAAGGATATAAAGGATATAAAGTTTTACACCGAAAACAACATTTAAGCCCGGTACAACAAATGTAGTTGCAGACGCATTATCTCGAAACAGACCAGTCAGTCTCAGATCAGAAAACACGTGAAAGTAGTTTTGAAAATGTAATACAAGAGATTTTCAAGAGAAAAAAATAATTTCACAAACACATTCCTTTTTACAAGAATCTTTCTACAAGACGTGGAAAACGAGAAAGATAAAGCTATATTAATAGAAGAAAATTAAAAGGGATACCAATAAAAGGTCACAAAGGGAAATTAAATATGACATAGAAGTAATAGAACTAATTTTATCACAATTAATATCAACTAGATCAAAAATAGGGATAAATACGTTAGGCACCGTGTGGAAATGGTTAGCTGGAACTCCGGACCATGATGATTTTATTACAGTTCAGAATAAAATTAATGAATTAATATAAAACAATAATAAGCAGTCTATTATCAATTCCCAATTATTCAAAGAAATATAATCTCTCCGATGATTTTAAAAACGTATTTATTGATAAAGATCTACCACTTCGAAAACATTGCTTACGATTATTAACATTTGATCTGCAAAATTTAATTGACACAATCACACTAGCAAAAATTGACGTTTTAATACCAAAATTTTAAACAATGATGACATCTTGGAAATATTAAAACATGAACAAAAACCAGTAATTATAGCTGATTTAATGGACATCTCTTCTTTTAAAATCGCATTGCATAAAGAACTTTTAATAATTTATACAAAATACCCAATAATAAAAAACAGATGTGAAATATATCACGCAAGAGCGATTTCCCAAATCGATGGAAAACTAGTATTAAGCAATCAAGTCGCAAAATGCGAAAATGTTTTTTACGAAATGTCTAATTTTAAGAACGAACTTTTTAATAATTATTGCACTCTAAGTAACAAAAAAACTTGTTTTACCCGGTTATTAAATGGTGAGAAATCAACCTGTAAAAGAATAAGAGAAAAAAATAAAAAAATAGACATCATACAAGATGGTGCCAATATTGGTGAACAATATTGTTAACAACTCCCATTTAAACGGTTCGTTTTTAATAACATTTAATGGTACAACTAAAATTAATAATATCTCATATACCAATTTGGAAAATAAAATTCTTGAATACGTAACTACGAACCACTTCAAAAATTATGAAATATCCGACTACATATTATCAAATAACTCTGATCTTTCTTTAGATAATATAAACATTTTAAACCCTTTCGTTAAAATTAAGAATACTAAAATATCACTTACCTTTATATTATTAATTTTAATCATTATATATTTGATTCTTTCACTTATTATAAAATACAAAAATGCTTTATTATTTGTAACCAAAAAACATCGGCCTGAACCAGAAAAATCTATTAACCAAGAAATTTTTTTAACAGAATTAAGAGATCATTTAAACGAATTTCATATTGAATCGGGACGATCCATTTTAGAAGGGGGAGAGTTATCCAACCCCTAAATACAGGCCACTTATGGCTTTTATAAACAATATTTTCAATCTCTTCATTTGCCTTTGGCTTGATCTTTGGCTCAATTATCCAACCCATAAATCCAGGCCACTTATGGCTTTCCACTTATGAATTTTATAAACAATATTTTCAAACTCTGTATTTGCCTTCGGCTTTGTCTTTGGCTCTGAGGTCCGATCTCGGTTCCCCATAAACAAATCAAAATCAAAAGTAAACATCAGCTTTCCTCCGAAGCCCAATCAATTACGCCTTTTGCGTTTCAAGTACGCACCAAATTGCATCGATCAGCTTAATCGAATTTCACAATAAGATGCGACAGTTTCATCTTAAGCCTCTAATCT
The DNA here is from genome assembly GCF_030179905.1 of Drosophila bipectinata. Lineage (NCBI taxonomy): Eukaryota > Metazoa > Arthropoda > Insecta > Diptera > Drosophilidae > Drosophila > Drosophila bipectinata. The sequence goes on along the minus strand of NC_091740.1, from coordinate 10,763,743 downwards.
AAACACAACTGATGGACGAGGTTCTTTGGATCAGATTTAGAACTAAGAAGTCAGTCCTATTTTGACCGAGACCGCGAACGGTTGACAAAAATATTTAAAAGAAATCAAAAGTGTCATGTAATTGTTACGTTTAATAAATAAAGGTTTAACACCAAGTTGTGTAATTAAAAAAATAAAATTTACATTTTTTTAATTCACCGAACTACAAACAATTTAACTTCCACACAAAACTATTGCACTAACTATGGGTTTCAGTCGTTCAGTAATTTTCTTCTTTAGTTTTTTCTTTCTGCCAATCGAGTTGTTCTTTAAAAGATTTAGTTTTGCTGAATATCGCGTAAATGTTCAAAAGCAACGATGGATTTTTAATGGTAATCAAGTTTTTTTGTGGTTCCGAAAAGTTTCTTTCGCGTGCTTGTAAGTGTTGAACGGCTTGTTGATAAGTTTCCCCAGGAGTACGTCGCATATTCTACCTGTATTCACGCCAAAAGCTATGCAGCACTTACTAAATGCGCCATTTTCTTTCTCAGAATATGCCAACCAGTGAAATTCCTCAAGGCATTTTTGGCAGTTGATCTCGGGAACGAAAAATTTGCTGGTGGCACCCACGAGTCGTCGATAATGATCAGGATTTCACTAGCGTTCCTTGTATTTGAAGCAATAGACGTGGCAAGGGCGATGTCGTTTTTGAAAGGAAGCAATTCTTGTTTATAAACAAGAATACACTACAAAAAGGCTCTACGCATTAAGGATCCGATTTTTCTCAGTTGAAATTATACTAACCACTTGTCAACTTCGGCATGTTTACACAATGCGTGTTGAAAGAAACAAAGAAATTAATAAAAAAAGCGCTCAAACACACTCATAGATAAAGGAAATATCAACGAAACATTTTTTTTATTTATTCATTATTAAAAATGATCTGTTATTTCTATATTATTATAACTAAGAGTAAGGATAAGGATAAGAGTAAGGATAAATTAAGTTATAAGATATTCAATAATTTTGGATTTAATTACATCTAGGGATAGTTCAGGGGATAATAAATGGGACAATGAGTTATAATTTTTACAAATAACGCGAAATGGATCGTGTTCCGCAAAATTAGACCTAGAAATCGGTAACCAAAGGGGTCGGAAGGATCTAGTTACTCTATTAGGCACAGAAAACATTAATTTTTCAAGAAGTACTTGTGAGTCAACCAGTCCAAGAATAAGCACATGAAGTAGCATAACCCCAGCAGAAGTACGGCGCTCTTTTAAAGGAGGTAGGTTTATTAGTTTTAACCGGCAATTATACGACGGGAGGGAAGTGGCAGTATCCCAGTTTAAGCTTTTTAACGCAAATAGCAGAAACTGCTTTTGGACTGATTCAATCCTCCTTTGGTGAACAAAGTATTGCGGACTTCAAACGCTAGCACAGTATTCCAAGATAGGACGAGATATTTCATTTCCAAGATATTTCATTAGGAGCTACCTTAAGATGGTTTAACAGGTGACTCCTGACATCATCAACAGTAGCATCCGGCATAAGCCGAGAGACAAAAATGGCCTTACGAGGAGCAACCGCCCTCAGCGTAAGTCCAGAAGATCTAACTTCAGGCGCCACACCAACCAGAGGCCTTGGAGACATCACAGCTAGAGCAGAGGGTAGGTTGTCCAACGATGGGGGTTGTCCAACGATGAAGGCTCCAATATAAGAGGTGGCTCGAGATTTGTACTTGGTACGCTGATCGCTTCTTGCAAGGGATAAATATTAGAGTGCCCTGAAGGAAGGCTCATCAAGTCCCTTGGTACTGGAACAGCATAAGTAGGTAGACAAGTAGGCGACGGTAAAATGTTTGGTGTTGAAAATTCATCGACTTGTACAGCATGGGATGTAGGGGTATTCAGTAATTTAGCAGTCAGCAGGTTGTTGTTCGGAATTTTTCGTCTGGGGGATTCGCTTAACAACTTTAGCCCAAGGAATTGAGTTTCAAGAGCGAGGAATTGCTCATTAAGGGCCGAGAATTGCTTGCGGACATCTAGGAAACCATTTCTCGTCTGTTTCATAAAAGTCCGCATCTCTGACTCAATTTCTCTACAAGCGATGCAAGACCATGTCAGGCCAATTTTCTTGTTGACAAGGTCACTTATCCGTCCATTGTGTCCTCCTCCAGCACATGAGTCACCCGTGATGGTTCCACCAAATTCACATTTTTTTGCTGTGCAAGTAAGACTCATTTTTGACTTCTTTTATGACGGAATGCAGACCACTGTAATTGCGTGTAAAGAATTAAGGCTCTCTGAAGCACTCTGTAGCCGAGAGTGGACGATCAGATCGGATGTAAGAGATGACGTTACAAAAGAGATGTGCAACGGAGGTTCGGCGTCGTGAAGAACAACAAACTTCAAAGTAACTATGATGTAACGGGTTACGTCCGGAGAGTACAGCTCGTTGGAGAGTACAGCTACAGTCTGGTGATGATGTGCAGTCGAAGTTATGTTTTCAATATTTAACTTTTTACATAGATCTTCAATAATTAAATTTTAATGATTTCAGTATATAATTGGCCATATTTTTAAAATTATCGATTGAAACATGTTCAAAAATATTTTCCCACGGTGCCACTTTGAGTTGGCGGAATACTGGCCTGCTTTTCAAGCCTTTGGAAGAACTGATCTAAGTCAAGGGTTCCATTAGTATACAAATCGCTAACATCATATCTTGCTGTAATTTCCGCGCTTAATTAAACACATATTATTACATGCAAGGTCATTACTTTACGTACTTCATCATTATTAATGACTTTATACACGTTGGGCTCTAAAGCTTTTTTTTTGTTCTTTTTCTGCGCAGGATTTTCGTCTACTTTGGTTTCTGGTAGTGACTTTCAGAATATTTAATTGTATGTTTTTTATGTCTGAGATTGTTATTCTAGAGAGCGCACATAATTATATAATATATAACACATAATACTCCTCTAATTCAAGTCTCATTCTTGTTAGTTTAAGAAAATACGTAATACGTTTTAGAAAATACGTAAATAAGAGCTCGGTGGTCCGTTTTGACAGTGAAATGTCTACCATAAATATATGGTCTGAAGTGTGTTATTGCCCAATGAATAACTGCTAGTTCTTGTTCTGTAGTGCTCTTGTTTCTTTCACCTTTCGTAAAGGATCTTGATGCGTATGCAACTGGAAGCTGAAGTCCATTTTTTTTTGAGTGGACTGCTTGTTAACTGTGGACTGCTCCACAAGCGTAATTGCTAGCATCTATGATTATGCAAAATTCTTTGCTAAAATGGGTATTGCACCAGAGTTTGATTTTCTAATGCTGATTTAAAATGTTCAAAGGCGGTTTGACCATTCGAATTTTACATTTTTCCTACATAATCTTGTTATGTGACGGCGCTATTTTTAAACCGAAGGGTAATCGCGTGGAGCGATATGAACCATTGTTTGTTGAAAAGGATGTTATATAACGTGAACTTTTTTCGAGTTCAATTTGATGAAAACCTGACATTAGGTCAAGGCATGAGAAATATCTTGCACTACCTAGTTGATCCAAAATATCGTCGATTCTAGGGAGCGGAAATTTATCAGGCAAGAGTTTTTTATTAATTTGACGATAGTCAATTACTAATCGCCATTTTTTATTTTCCGAATTTGGAATTGACTTTTTTGGTCCTAACAAAAGTGGGCTATTATAAAATGATACAGAGGGTTCTATTATTTTATCTTTAATGAGTTTTTGGACTTGTTTTTGAATTTCGTCTTGTTAACTATGAGGATTTCTATAACTTTTTATATATACGGGTTCATCATCAGTTAATCTCAGTTTTTCTTTGTAAAAATTATTGGTAGTGAGAGATTCGGTTTCTAGTCCAAATACATCACTTTTTTTCATTGAATTGAGGTGGGAAGTTTTTCGAAAGTTGGAATAATACAATTTTTGTCGGGTTTCTGAGCCTATGTACTACTACGTAGCTTGAAAGTGATTCATAATAAATATTTATACCCTGGCAGAGGGTATTATAATTTTGTCCAAAAGTGTGCAACGCAGTGAAGGAGACATCTCCGAGCCTATAAAGTATATATATTCTTGATCAGGATCACCTCCTGAGTTGATATGAGCAAGTCCGTCTGTCCGTCTGTTTATCTGTCTTTGCTACGCGAACTAGTCTCTCAGTTTTAAAGTTATCAACTTGAAACTTTGCACACACCCTTCTTTCCTTTGCACGCAGTACATCATATAAGTCGGAACGACCCGGATCGGCCGACTATATCCTATAGCTGCCATATAACTGATTGATCGGAAATGACCCAACTTTCGTGTTTTTGTAGATAGAAAGCTGGAACTTAATACAGATTATATTTTTGGTCAGTTTATCCGACCTACCAAATTTTATAAGGATCGGCTGACTATATCTTATAGCTTCCATATAACTGAACGATCGGAAATGACCCAACTTTCGTGTTTTTGAAGATAGAAAGTTGGAACTTAGTACAGATTCATTTTTAAGTCAGTTGATCCGACATACCAACGAACGGCCGACTATATCTTATAGCTGAACGATCGGAAATGGTATTTGGTAGAAATATCAACCTTGGTATTTTTGAAGATAGAAGCTTGGGATTTTTTTTTAGATGTTTTATTGTAATTAATTGGATTTATTATGATATATATATTTATTATGATATATATCCGGTTTTAACTTCAAGGGTTTATCAACTTCGGCTCCGCGAAAAACAATTTGTTTTTTTTTTATTTTTCTTTGTTTGGTTAGCGGAGGCTCAGTCCCAGCGCACCCTCCACCTTGTGTCTACTTGGCAAGGCAACAGATCAGTTTGACGAGCTCGCATACATCGTTGCTGAAGCGGCTCAGCCCCCGAGACCCTCTCGCTAGCCCAATTGCCTCTATGGGCATGCAACTAGAGCATGCATTATTTAGAGCCTAAAGCCAAGGCCATATATTGCGACAGTGAACCATCGTTGAACTCGCACACCATTTTGACCATGCTGGAAAACTATTTCGGCGTTAGCATCTCAAACAAACCGCCCCTCAACAGAGTCTCAAACGGACAAGTGGAACGTCTAAAAATTGATAAAGGCATTAGTGACACCGTTGAGCTAATTGCTGGGCACAGCCAGATATAACAAATCTATCCATTCGGTCACCGATAAGGGACCAGCCGACGTGGTTTAAACACAAACGAATGAACCACAATACGCTACATACAGGATAAGATAATGAATAAGATCCGATAAGATAGGATAAACCGATAGGATCAGCCGACATTAACGCAGACGCTCGTATCTCTGGCCACCCCAAGGTACCCCTGGTCCTCATTTCGGTTGACTCCCAACTTGCTTCTGAAAAGGTGAAATCACAAGAGTTTGGTGACATAGAATTTATTTTCATTAAAATCATTTTTTTCGCTAAATCGTTATACATTACATGTTCATATATACCGCCTTCGTCCGAATCGCCCACATATTAGCATCATTTGTCCGCTATTCAATCCGTATTTAATCTATTTAATCAATCCGTATTTAATCGTGACCAGTTTGTAGCTGTAGGTGACTTAAGTATCCCAGAATTAAAGTGGTCCAATGTCGATAACTCACCATTTTTATCACTTAACACCCAGCATGACTTCACCTCGGGCATGTTTGACATGTGCCTAGGTAAAATTAACCATGTTAGAAATTCGTTAGGTCGGCTTTTAGACTTATGTTTTGTGTCTAATCCTGATAGTACCACTCTCTCTTTTCCCCCTTTTAACCCCAGAGGATCCATATCACCCCACGCTTGAGGTTTCAATCGAAACCATTTCTGGTATCGATCAGGAGTTTCCATGCGTGGCAAATAATATTCGCTGTTTCCGTTAACCTCATTTTCACAAACTTAATAGCCTTATCGATACATATAATTGGTCCGATATTTTAGCATGCATCGATTCAAAATGTCAACTTAGAAAAAATTTTACTGTACTTTAAATACATTTTTTGACTCCTGTGTGCCATGGAAATATCCGTCCGCTTCAAGAAATCCTTCTTGTTTTACAAGATGCCTCACGAAACTAAAAAAATACTAAAAATAGGCTCTTACTTAAATATAAAAAAAACCTGCAGTAGTATAGATTTTTATAGATATCTACTAGCTCGGTTAATGTTACAGGAATTATATTCGCCGCTGCCGGATACAATTTACTCAGGATCCGAAGCAGTTTTATAACTTTGTAAATACTAAGCGTAAGCATGTAACTTTTCCACCTCTTCTTACGTTTGAAAATTCATCTGTGACCTCTGATCAGGCCATTGGCGATCTATTCGCAACATTTCTTCAAACAACTTATTCTCCGCCTAAAATAACTGATCACCCTTAGCATACAACATTCAATCAGCAAATCTTATTTTCTGTCCGTTATTTTCCGAGAATAGCTTATTATCTGATCTTCAAAGGGTCAAATTATTTTATTCCGTATATTCGCCACGGCCCGATGGAGTACCAGACTGTGTGCTAAGATACTGGCCAGGACTCTTTGCAAACCTCTTCATAGACTTTTCAACTTATTTTTTAAACCACATCCCTTGTCATAGATAGCATTTGTAAGGGATATCAAACCGATGCTTAATTCAGTCAATCACTCACTCTTGTTGAGTAAACTGAATATGCTGGGAATTTCTACAGACCTCTTAACGTGGATCTACAGCTACTTAGATGGAAGGACACAAAAAGTCTTATTCAAAAATGTACTTTGCCGTTTGTCTCTGCCGTTACTGCCGACAGTATTTCCTCAATGGTTAATAAGGCTTACACCTTTAGCCTTATTAACCATTGCTATGCTCGGTGTAGTTTTTCTGCATAATTTCTGAAACGCTGAAATTTTAACATTCCTATTAGAAGGACCAGAAACTTTAGACCTCTAAGCTTTGGCCTTTAAGCTTTGGGATGAATACATGAATGCTAACTAATGAAGTAGATAATTAAAAAAAATTAATATAAAAAAATAATTTATAGGGCTTATATTAAAGTAATATAAAGAAACATGTTTATGAAGAGTATATTTTATTCCATAACGGTTACTCCCTTATTTCCTTAATTTATTTTCTAAAATGTCTCAGAGGTAACTTTTTTATTTTAAATTAAAAAATTTAATGTCAAAGGTTTTAAATTACCAGTATAAATATTTTTAATTTTGGAACGCAGCAAAAACAATACAAATACTATTCGAAGATTCCATTAGTTTTTCTTTAATATTAATAAACTCAAGAGAACACAATTTTTTTGTTTATTTGTAATTTTTTATAATTTTGCGGAATGCCATAATTTAATATTGGGGAATATAGAAAAAAAAGTGAAGTGTATATAATTAACGAAATTGTTAGCACTCACGCGTATAATTGTGTTAAATGGTTTTTTTTTATGTATACATGTGAGGAGAGTTGTTAACTCTACTCAGTTTTATTAGAGATAGTTGTAAATATTCAATGTTACAAGTTCTAATTCCTTAAATTTTAAAATTAGTATCTGCTTTCTGCTGCTGTTTTTCGTCGTTCTCTCTGCTGGAGCTGCTTCCTCAACGCTTCCCTACCGACGCTTTTTCTAAAGTTGCCATACTGCTGACCTTCATACTGCTGCCATACTGCTGATTTTCGTACGGTTATACTGCTGCTGTTGTTACATCTTCCACTGTCTTACATTCGGCCATTCCTGACTAGTCATCTTTCCCAGATGACCAAGCGTCTCCATTATCCTTTACATAACGCCACAACTTCATGTGATCACAGCTGGTTGAAGTGTTACATGGGCCTTCTACATCCGCTGCCTTCCGAACTTCGTATCTACCGTTCCTGTGGACTTTTGATATTTCATGCAGATATTCTCCAGCCAGCTTTTTCACTGCAATTAACTGTGTCCGGCGTATAGCGACTAAGTCTCCAACTTTATAATTGACTTCTGGTTTTATGCCTTAGGTCAAAGTTCTTTTTGTAAGAATCCTGTGCACGTTGAATTTCGATCTTTGCATCTTTTCTAAGTTGCTGCCGTTGCTCGTCGAAGTTTGAATACATCTCCTTATCCAGAAGCTGTAAAATACGATTGGTTGCGTTATTGTTCATCTTCACACCAAACATTAGTTCAAATGGTGACTTCTTAGTAGACGCAGCTCTCTGTACCTCAGGTACTGCCTTAAACCACTTGGCTGAATCATCTGCCGAAATCTTAGAAATAATCGACAAGATCGTGCGATTCACCCTTTCGATCTGACCAATTGTGATCCAAACGTGATCAATACCGTTTTCCTACTCGTGATCCGCAAAGAAGTTGGCTGTGAAGGCGAACCTATTTCCGAAACCTTCCGCACTGGGTTGCCAAAAATTTCGGACCAAGTCTCAATCTTCTTCAGCGTTTCCTCGCAGCTTGCAGTCGTTCTAGGAAAAAGCCATATAAACTTTGTGAATGAGTCCACCATCGCAAATATGTATTTATTTTGTTTTCCATTGGCATCCATGGGACCCAGATGATCAACATGCAGCGTGTGAAGGTTGATCACCTTTATCGATGCAGTTTAAGAACCCTTATTTCTTGCCAAGTTTCTTGTTGAAAATTATGCATCTTACACAATTGTTCTCGACCTGCTGAACTTTTTGCTCCAAATGGGGAATCCAATAGGATTGTTGAATAGTAGTGTATTGTTGTGGAGTGTTTTGTAGTGCAAAGTGGCCTTCATTGTGGGCGTCAAGAGTCACTTCTTTTTCTATCGCTTTCGGGACTACGAGGAGATCGTTACCGTTCACCTCCTTATAGACAAGCGAAGCTTTCATCTTGAATCTTGGGTCAGTTACTGGGCGTGCAATCTGCGAATTATTCAGAACGAATCATCTGGAAAATCCCGTTAGCACCAGAAAAGCTTGGACTGCTCTGACGTTTTTCGGCACCGAAAATTTGCTGGCCACTGCAGTCTTCCCTTGTCCAGGCCACATGTTTCCGTCTTGAATGTTGTCGCCCAAGAAGTAAATTCTTCTCTGCAAGAAGTGATATTTTCACCGCTTGATCTTTAGGCCAAACGCTCCAGCTCTTTTGAAGACCATTGCCATCTTTTGCAAACATTGCTTTGCAGTCTCGGCGTGAATTATTATATCATCCATATATAAATCGAGTATGTCCTTGTTCATCAGCTCCTGAAATACGTAATTAACGTAGCGAATGAATACAGCTGGCGAGTTCCGAAATTGAAACGGTGTTCTGTTAAATTCGTACAATCCGGATTTGGATATGAACGCTGTAAATTTCTTGCTCTCTTCCTCAATGGCAACGTGGAAGAAACCATTCTCCAAGTCCATCACGGTAAAGTAGCGCGCTTTTCGTATACTTTTGAGGAGAGTTGTTAACTCCACTCAGTTTTATTAGAGATGGTTGTGTATATTCAATGTTACAAGTTCTAATTCCTTATATTTTAAAATTAGGATTTGCTTTCTGCTGCTGCTTTTCGTCGTTCTCTCTGCTGTTGCTGCTTTCTCGACGCTGTCCTACTGACGCTTTTTCTAAAGTTGCCATACTGCTGCCATACTTGCTGAAGTTTACACTTTTGCCATACTGCGGATTTTCGTACTGTTATACTGCTGCTGTTGTTACAGCTTCCACTGTCTTACATACATATATGTATAACTAATTCATATTTCCAAAACATTCATTTTTAGTATTTACAAACCTAAATAAAAAATGCAAAATTAAGGGAACTGGAAAAGTTATTTTCTTACATTATTTGGCTCCAAACTTCAAAAATAAATATTACCAAAATAAATAAGAAAGGAAAGCTAACTTTGGGCGAAGCCGATCCTTATTGGCCGATCCTTATGAGAATATCATAATAAATCCAATTAATTACAAAAAAATATATATAAAAAAGTAATTTATGATCGTTCATTTATATAGCAGCTATAGGATATAGGTGGCCGATCCTTACGAAATTTAACATGTATTATTTTGTTATAAATTCATAAATAATATAAAATTATAACAATTATTATTATAAAATTTGAACTCTTTAACTCTAAGAACACCAAAGTTATACCATTTCCGATCAATCAGTTATATGGCAGCTATAGAATATAGTCGGCCGATCCCAGTCGTTCCGACTTATATACTGCGTACAAAGGAAAGAAGGGTGTGCAAAGTTTCATAGCTTTAAAGTCGATAGCTTTAAAGCTGAGAGACTAGTTTGCATAGAAACAGACAGACGGACATGCTTATATCAACTCAGGAGGTGATCCTTATCAAGAATATATTTACTTTACAGAGTCGGAAAAGTCTCCTTCCCTGCGTTTTACACTTTTGACCAAAATTATAAAACCCTCTGCAACGGTATAAAAAGGAAATCTAAATCAAATTAATAATTCCAGGAACTAACATTTGAACAGGCATAACTGTCATGGGGCTATTGGTGACGTCAGTGAGCGGTGGGAAGAATTCGGATGCATATGCTGGCCATTGCTCAATGTGCCATTGGCACATGCACCTTGCTTCCAAGGAAAATTCCACTTCTCGCACCAATTAAAATTAATCCATCTGAAAGGCGCTCCTAGACCCTTACAATGGTAGAACTGGAAAATTAGGGATTTTTAGGCTAAATCCAAATTTAAGAACCGAAAACATGGGTTTTTACTGGGTGCCAATTCGCCCTAAATAAAATAAGTCGGATTGAAAGAAAACACGTAGGCTGAAACAAAGGTTTTATTTACCTTGAATTGGCACCACAAAAAATTCACTTCACTGTTTTATGTACAGAGCGATGCTCTCTTCCCTTGGCGCTTAAGCTGCAGAAACTTATATGGAAATTTTCCACCAATCTCTTTTTTTTACTGCGAACGAATGCGCTTATCTTAGCAGCCACTAGAGAAAAGAACTTGGCCGCTGCTTATTCTAAGCTTACACCGATACTCTAAGGATCAAATCTCTACCCAGATTACACAGATACCCAGAAATTGAATATCAATAGATAAGAAACTTTAAGCTTATACAAGCTTTTTGTGTTTGGTTTGATTTGGTTATTTCAAGCTTAGCTAGTTGCAACAGTAAGTAGAGCTACAGCAAGTAAAGTTAGTAGTTGCACAAGCGCATTACACGTGGCCGCTGATAACTTTCTCTCGTCGTGTCTCTTTTGGAGCCATTTCTCAAGGTCTTAAGGTTGTTTGCAGCTGCACAGAGGAAGCACTCTGCCTCGTTCGTGCAGGAAGCCACTTTGTGTCATGGTTTTCCACATTTGAGATACCAATTACATCTATCGCAGTTCAAAGACTTAAAAACAGAAAACATTCAATGATAATATGAGCGTAAGAAAGAGAGTAAGATGCTCGCTAGGGCCTGTCGCATGACATTTTTGCGTCCATTTTCGTTGTATAAAATTTATAGGCTGTATGTTGTATGGTTAGTGCTTTCAAATACACACATACGAGGGGACAAACAAAAGTTCGCTTAATATAGTAGAAAAAAATTGAAATTTTTTTTTTTAATTTACATCTTTATTCATCAAATCTTTGTATTTTTCCAACATAATCGCCATTTATTTCTATAAATTTTTGAAGTCAATAAATCCACTCTGAAAAACAGTCTTCAAAATCTTTTTGGAGTTTGGCAATTTCATCATTGACCGCATTTATTATCTCCTCATTGGTGTTGGACACTCTTCCTCGTAAATTATTTTTTAATACTTGGAAATAACCAGAAGTAGCAAGGGGCTAGATCTGGGAAATTAGGTTCTGTTCGAATTTCTTCATAACCTGACAGTGCAATAAAGTCACTTGTTTTTTTCAGCAGTGTGCGCTGGCGCATTGTCATGATGCAAAAAGTATCGGCGAAGTTTTTTTTTTTTTTTTGCGTTTTTCCAATAAACTTTTTAATACTTCTGGTAAACAAGTTTCAGTATACCACTTGGCAGTTACCGTCTGACCTTTTTCCAAAGGAATAGCAGCTACAACTTTCTCTCTGGTGAAGTAAATTGACATCATTACTTTTGTTGCTGACTTTTGTTTCTTTGTTTTAACGGGTGGATTCGCACCTTCTGAGTTCCATATCATGCTTTGTTGTTTGTTTTCAGGATCGTACTTGTAAAACCAGTCTTCATCATCTGTCACAATTTTCTGAAAAGTGGAAACTTTGGAAGTGAAACTTTTGAATTTTTCAAGAAAATATTGAGCAAAACGCACACGTGCCTCTTTTTGAGCACGTTAAAATTTTCAGTTAAATTTTAAGGGGCCCATCCACAGGCGAGCATGTTCGACGAACATGTTCGCCTACTTCAATTTCATTTTCCCCACTAACTAGAGCCAACATTCGTGCGAACATCATTTTTCGATAAATTTTCAAACTATCAATATATCAACGGACAACTATAGCGGCACTCTAATTGCACTTATGGCAATAAGTATTTGCCATAAATAATATTGCAAAATAATATGGCACTTTTTATTCATTTTTCTCTACCAAAACGTTTTTTCAAACTGACGTTCGTGCCAACATTGCCATCCATTGGCGAGCATGTTGTTGCAAACGTTGTCAAAATAGAAATATTTCAATTCCATTCGAACATTTTGACGAACACAAAATTTGACAACGAACACTACCATCCACAGGAAAAATTTCGTCGAGCACAACATGTTCGCCGAACATGCTCGCCTGTGGATGGGCCCCTTTAGTTAAAATTTTAGGGATCCATCGAGCAGATTTTTTCGTGTATCAAAGATCATTTTTTAATATTCGTGATACAGCTATGGAATTCAAGCCCAGTTCTTCAGCAATCATTTCCTGGGTCAATCTTGGATCTTCCTTAATTTTAGACTTCACCAGCGCTACATTTACATCGGTAGTTGCAGATTTTGGACGGCCTTCTCGATATTCGTCCTCCACAGAAAAATGTCCTGTGTGAAATCTCCGTAACCACTTAGAATCAGTCACAAGGGATGGCGCATGCACTCCAAATGCTGTTTGGCACTCACTAAATATTTCCACAGGCAGATCAAAAGGGAACAGAAAAGGGAACAATGCAACGGTTTCTCTCAGACTTTTTGCTGAAAGACTCAGTGAAAAAAACCTGTTTTGAGACCGCACCGATTGGTTAAAAGTTATTTGCGATCTGTGTACTTTAAGAAATAAATAAGGTAAGCCACTTTGGGAGTAGCCCTTACTAACCTTTAATAGGGGAGAGACAAGACAAGTAAAGCCTTGCGAAGATTACAGGAAGAAATCTGGGTGGATTCTAAGCTCGGAGCGATAAATCGAAATAATAAATAACGCCCGTATATGCCGCCCATGGAATGCTGGGATCAGCATGATGTGGCTTCTATTGTGTTATTGGACTTCCTAAGATTTCGGAGTAGCAGCGGAGTAACTTGGACAGCGATCTTTTATAGGTTCCAGAAACGGTTTTCAGTGAGGCGACGCGAACTTGTCCATCTTCTCCAGGATGCATATCGATTATTCGAGCCATCTTTCATTCGTTTGGGGGGGCCGGTCATCCTTGATTACAACTTAATCGTCAATTTGCAGATTGGTTCGTTCTTGGCGCCATTTCGGACGTGCTTGTAGATGTGAGAGCCAATCGGCGCTCCATCGATGCCAAAATTGTCTCTGGAGCCGTTGACCGTCGACGAAGCGTGCGTTGATGGACTTCTCTGAAAGCGAAGGTTCAGGGGTGCCAATAAAGGTCCTCCTATGGAGAAATGCCCCATCGTTTGGATCTGCTGATAAGGGGCAGAGTGGACGTGAGTTTAAACATGATTTGATCTGGGTGAGCACCGTGGATAGTTCTTCATAGGTCATAGAAGTGGGTTTGAAGGAACGATACAGATAAGTTTTAACGGACTGTGCGGTGGGTTGAAATGCCATTCGATTCCACGGGCCGTAAGAGTGGGTGCGATGTCAGTGTCGATGGCATTACGAAACTCCTTTTGCCAGATGCAAAGAGAATTGTCTGCTCCGATGAAGTTGGTTTCTCCATTGCTATATAGATGCTTGCACAAACCTCTACGTCCGATAAAGCGTTGAAGAACACAAAGGAAGTGTTGAGTAGATAGTCCTGTGACTGCTTCTAAATGTATCGCCTTGGTTGCTAAACATATGAACACTGCGACATAGGCCTTGTATGTGTGATGCCCACGAAATCTGAAAGCTTACAAATAAAAGGCGCCATTGGCTTCAAAGGCTCGACCAGGTGGGTTTCTCGATGTAGTGGCAGATTCCCCATTAACTGTGAGGCAGGCTTTGGGCCATGTTTGAAGCATTGGACACATTGTCGTAGAATCCGTTTTATTGCTTGTTTTCCATTGACTATCCAGAAGAAGAGTGTTCAGGTGCTTAGGACAGTTATTAAGCGTTCTTTAGTCGCCCTTTGATTCGCAGAATCCCAAAGTCGTCTGAAAACGGGCAAAGAGCGCTGAGGGCATTGTGCCTGGATAGAGATTTTCGGGCCAGGACTCGGCTGATCTCTGGAGAAAAGTCTTCTTTCTGCCCCATCCTTACGATTTGATGCAAAGCTTCTCGTAATTCTGGTACTCGAATCGAGCCCACATGACGAAGTGCTTGTGGGTAGCGTAATTTATGCAGATACCTTTGGACGTAAGCCATAACGAATAACAATTTGTTATATGATGAATAAGAAGTGATGATTGAGTCGCCAACTGAACAAAAATGCGCTGTGATGTTGGTTGGTTGTCTTCTTTCTTCGTGATGTTGGTCAGGGGGGTGAGAGTACGTGTTCTTCTGCCACCGATTCTCATCCTCCCGTAGTCAATCGGGACCGAACCACCAGATGTCATGCCTGACTGAGGGGTAAGAGGGATGATGGTGAGAGCTGGTGAGGGGTAAGACCCCTTGAAGCGCAACCGGCTGAGTTTTCTCCCGAAGGTACATGCTGCCATTGGGCTGTCGTACTTAGTTCCAAAATCTTGCTAATTCGGTTGGAGACGAAAGACTTCCAACGTGTCGGATTTCCTTTAATCCAATATTAAACGATTGATGCATCAGTCCAGAAATGAACGGACATGGGAATTCCGGTGGATGAAAACTGCTTTAGTACCCATTTAGTCAGTTGAGCAGCCAACACTGCAACAGAGAGTTCAATTCGAGGAATTGTTAGTGGCTTAGTAGGCGTGAGTCGACTCTGTGCTCTCAATAGGGCCGTGCTCACTATCCCGGATTGATATTGTATTCGGAGATAGTTTCAACCTTTCAATGATTGGTATA
This sequence comes from Drosophila bipectinata, assembly GCF_030179905.1. Classification (NCBI taxonomy): domain Eukaryota; kingdom Metazoa; phylum Arthropoda; class Insecta; order Diptera; family Drosophilidae; genus Drosophila; species Drosophila bipectinata. The sequence goes on along the minus strand of NC_091740.1, from coordinate 10,748,517 downwards.
GCAGGAATAGCAGCTAAAACTTTCTCTCTGATGAAGTAAATTGACATCATTACTTTTGTTGCTGACTTTTGTTGCTTTGCTTTAAACTTTTGTTGCTTTGTGGATTCGCACCTTCTGAGCTCCATACCATGCTTTGTTGTTTGGTTTCAGGATCGTACTTGTAAAACCAGGCTTCATCATCTGTCACAATTTTTTGAAAAGTGGAAACTTTGGAAAAGTAAAACTTTTGAATTTTTCAAGAAAATATTGAGCAAAACGCACACGTGCCTCTTTTTGAGTTTCAGTTAAAATTTTAGGGATCCATCGAGCAGACTTTTTCGTGTATCCAAGATCATTTTTTAATATTCGTGGAATTCGTGGAATATTCGTAGCTATGGAATTCAAGTCCAGTTGTAACATGTAACCATGTAAGCGGGCTGATGGTAGTGTAGCTGCAAGGAGGTTGCACCCGCTGGTTCCGGCTTTTTGGTCGGCAGATGGGAGTGGATCTCTAGGGTCCTTGTGCTACTCGCTCGCAGTTATCAATCGATTATTTAAAAGAAATTCGCGTGCGGGGGGGTTAGTACGTATTGAAGGAAATAGCGGGAAGTGGGATCGAAAGGATTCTTCCATCGCTTTCGACTTTAAAAGTAATTAAGGCCGTTGTCACTGCGCTGGTGGAGTTGCAGCAGATGACGTAAAGCTGGGCGGATGTTTTGCCACAGCTGTTGCCCACCCTTCCATGATCACCAGTTCCGCGAAATAATTATTGGTGATCCCAAAGAATCGGCTATCTTATTTCACCTGCCATCTTCATCCTGTATGACTCCCACAGATAATAGATTTAGCAATTCATTTTTAAACGTTAAAAAATTTATTCATAGTTATAAGGTTATAAGCATAAGGCAAAAAGAAGGGGAAATTAAAAGTAAGTTCAAAATTAAATGTATTTAGTAGATAGGTTATAATAAAAAAAAAAATTATCTTAGAATTTGTATCTCTATTAGTCGGCATAAGAAATAATAAGTCGAATTAATAATAATGAAATAATAATATATATGGCTATACAAAAATAATATTAAGAACAATGTTTATTAAGAGAATCTGGTCTTCCATAGCAGGTATTCTCAAAATTATTTCCTAAATTTATTTCTTAAAATGTCTTTAAGTAACTTATTTATTTTCAATTCAAATTTGATAGTAATGGATTTTAATTAACATTAGAAATGTTTTTAATTGTGGAACTCAGCAAAAATATAATATAAAAATAATATTCCAACATTCCATTAATTTTTGTTAAATATTAATTAATTAAATTATGATAAAAAATAAATTCATTTTTCTTTCCTTATGTTATTGCGGAAGGCCGTAAATTAATATTGGGGAATATATTCAAAACAGAAAATATATATAAAATCAACAACGTTAGCATTCACGCGCCATAATTTTTTTCAGTGTACAATTGTTCGGTATTTTAATTGCAAACCGCATGGTTCTATTTCACCGTTAGGGAAATAAAAATCTTTCGTGAACAGCTTTTGGTACACTGAAAAAAATCGGCATAACCACAAAAAAAAATTTTTGGTTTGGAGTAATGGGTTTTTTTTTTTCACTTACATCGAGTTTATTTTCCACGTCCGAAAGATCTTTTGTCGGGTTGAGAGATGAATGTATAATTTTGGGGTTTAAAGGTTATTTTTGCGTATTTATGTATATATATATTCACCAAACTGATTAATATTTCCGAACCATTCATTTTTAGTACTTAAGTATTTAACTAAGAAATATAAAATTAAGGAAACTGGAAACGTTATTTTCTTACACTATTAAACTCCAAGCTCCAAAAAAATCATTACTACCAAAATAAAAAAAACTAAATAAAACAAGAAAGCAAAGCTAACTTCGGGCGGAGCCGAAGTTGATATACCCTTGCAGCTAAAACCCGATATATATCGGAAACATCGGATATAGTAGGCCGATCCTTATGGGAATATGAATATATAATCCAATTTATTACAATACAAAATCTAAAAAAAAGTCTCAAGCTTCTATCTTAAAAAATACCAAAGTTGGTATTTCTACCAAAAACCATTTCCGATCGTACAGTTATATGTCAGCTACAAGATATAGTCAACCGATCGTTATGAAATTTGGTAGATCGGATTAACTGACCAAAAATAGAATGTGTACCAAGTGCCAGCTTTCTATCATCAAAAACACGAAAGTTGGGTCATTTCCGATCGTTCAGTTATATGGCAGCTATAGGATATAGTCGGCCGATCCTTATGAAATTTGACATGTCGTAATATTTTGCCAAAAATAGCTCTCATGACAAACTTGAACTCTCTAACTCTAAAAACACCAAAGTTATACCATTTCCGATCAATCAGTTATATGGCAGCTATAGGATATAGTCGGCCAATCCCGGCCGTTCCGACTTATATACTGCGTGAAAAGGAAAGAAGGGTGTGTGCAAAGTTTCAAGACGATAGCTTTAAAACTGAGAGACTAGTTTGCGTAGAAACGGACAGACAGACGGACAGACGGACATGCTCATATCAACTCAGGAGGTGATCCTGATCAAGAATATATATACTTTATAGGGTCGGAGATGTCTCCTTCACTGTGTTGCACACTTTTGGATAAAATTATAATACCCTCTGCAAGGGTATAAAAAATTAGTAATTGACTATCGTCAAATTAATAAAAAACTCTTGCCTGATAAATTTCCGCTCCCTAGAATCGACGATATTTTGGATCAACTAGGTAGTGCAAGATATTTCTCATGCCTTGACTTAATGTCAGGTTTTCATCAAATTGTACTCAAAAAAAGTTCACGCGATATAACATCCTTTTCAACAAACAATGGTTCATATCGCTCCACGCGATTTCCCTTCGGTTTAAAAATAGCGCCAAACTCTTTTCAGAGAAAGATGACTTTAGCTTTCTCTGGATTAGAACCTTCGCTTAAAAACTTAACTGATGTTTTCGAGAAATGTAGGCAGCACAACCTAAAGTTACATCCAGAAAAATCTTCATTTTTCATGCATGAAGTCACTTTCCTAGGACATAAATGCACAGATGAAGGAATTTTGCTCGACGACAAAAAATACGACATCATTCAAAACAAGAAAGGAAAGCTAACTTCGGGCGGAGCCGAAGTTTATATACCCTTGCAGCTAAAACCGGATATATATCGCAAACATCGGATATAGTTGGCCGATCCTTATGAAATTTGGTAGGATGGATCAAAATATAATCTGTACCAAGTTCCAGCTTTCTATCTTCAAAAACACAAAAGTTGGGTCATTTCCGATCGTTCAGTTATATGGCAGCTATAGGATATAGTCGGCCGATCCTAATGAAATTTGGTAGGTTGGATCAACTAACCAAAAATAGAGTCTGTACTAAATTCCAGATTTCTATCTTCAAAAACACGAAAGTTGGGTCATTTCCGATCCTTATGAAATTTGGCATGTCGTATTATTTTGCCAAAAATAGCTCTCACGTCAAATTTCAACTCTCTAACTCTAAAAACATCAAAGTTATACCATTTCCGATCAATCAGTTATATGGCAGCTATAGGATATAGTCGGCCGATCCCGGCCGTTCCGACTTATATACTGCGTGCAAAGGAAAGAAGGGTGTGTGCAAAGTTTCAAGACGATAGCTTTAAAACTGAGAGACTAGTTTGCGTAGAAACAGACAGACGGACAGACGGACATGCTCATATCAACTCAGGAGGTGTTCCTGATCAAGAATATATATACTTTATAGGGTCGGAGATGTCTCCTTCACTGCGTTGCACACTTTTGGACAAAATTATAATACCCTCTGCAAGGGTATAAAAAATTAGTAATTGACTATCGTCAAATTAATAAAAAACTCTTGCCTGATAAATTTCCGCTCCCTAGAATCGACGATATTTTGGATCAACTAGGTAGTGCAAGATATTTCTCATGCCTTGACTTAATGTCAGGTTTTCATCAAATTGTACTCAAAAAAAGTTCACGCGATATAACATCCTTTTCAACAGACAATGGTTCATATCGCTCCACGCGATTACCCTTCGGTTTAAAAATAGCGCCAAACTCTTTTCAGAGAAAGATGACTTTAGCTTTCTCTGGATTAGAACCTTCGCTTAAAAACTTAACTGATGTTTTCGAGAAATGTAGGCAGCACAACCTAAAGTTACATCCAGAAAAATGTTCATTTTTCATGCATGAAGTCACTTTCCTAGGACATAAATGCACAGATGAAGGAATTTTGCTCGACGACAAAAAATACGACATCATTCAAAACAAGAAAGGAAAGCTAACTTCGGGCGGAGCCGAAGTTTATATACCCTTGCAGCTAAAACCGGATATATATCGCAAACATCGGATATAGTTGGCCGATCCTTATGAAATTTGGTAGGATGGATCAAAATATAATCTGTACCAAGTTCCAGCTTTCTATCTTCAAAAACACAAAAGTTGGGTCATTTCCGATCGTTCAGTTATATGGCAGCTATAGGATATAGTCGGCCGATCCTAATGAAATTTGGTAGGTTGGATCAACTAACCAAAAATAGAGTCTGTACTAAATTCCAGCTTTCTATTTTCAAAAACACGAAAGTTGGGTCATTTCCGATCCTTATCAAATTTGGCATGTCGTATTATTTTGCCAAAAATAGCTCTCACGTCAAATTTCAACTCTCTAACTCTAAAAACATCAAAGTTATACCATTTCCGATCAATCAGTTATATGGCAGCTATAGGATATAGTCGGCCGATCCCGGCCGTTCCGACTTATATACTGCGTGCAAAGGAAAGAAGGGTGTGTGCAAAGTTTCAAGACGATAGCTTTAAAACTGAGAGACTAGTTTGCGTAGAAACAGACAGACGGACAGACGGACATGCTCATATCAACTCAGGAGGTGATCCTGATCAAGAATATATATACTTTATAGGGTCGGAGATGTCTCCTTCACTGCGTTGCACACTTTTGGACAAAATTATAATACCCTCTGCAAGGGTATAATTACCCAGTCCCACATGATGCGGACAGCGCTAAAATATTAATTTCATTTTGCAATTATTACAGACGTTTCGTAAAGAATTTTGCAGAATACACCCGTCACATAACAAGATTATGTATAAAGGTATAACTTTGGTATTTTTAGAGTTAGAGAGTTCAAATTTGACACGAGAGCTATTTTTGGCAAACCATTACGACATGCCAAATTTCATAAGGATCGGAAATGACCCAACTTTCGTGTTTTTGAAGATAGAAACTGAAACTTAATACAGATTCTATTTTTGGCCAGTTGATCCAACCTACCAAATTTCATTAGGATCGGCCGACTACATCCTATAGCTGCCATATAACTGAACGATCGGAAATGGTACTTGGTAGAAATATCAACTTTCGTATTTTTGAAGATAGAAGCTTGGAACTTTTTTTTAGATTTTTTATTTTAGTTAATTAGTTTAATATTGTTACCGCTTAAGCTTATCGATATACAGAAAAATGGCGGAAGAACGAGGCGTTTGCGATCGCTAGGTGAAGCTAACGAGGCGAGGGACAACGACGAAGTTTTTTAGCTCTCACTCTCGCGCGCCCAGCATTTGATTTGATTTAAATAAAGGAAAGAACAACCAAATCGATGTTTGCTTAAAGAATCGTGCACCAACCTCGCCCCGACCTCAACAAATATGATGTAACATAAGGATCGGCCAACTATATCCGATGTTTGCGATATTTTTATCTTATCGGCTCCGCCCGAAGTTAGCTTTCCTTTCTTGTTTTTTATTATATTTTTTTTGAAATTACAACAAGCGCATTACACAGTTCTTCAGCAATCATTTTCTGGGTCATTCTTGGATCTTCGTTAGACTTCACCAGCGCTACATTTACATAGGTAGTTGCAGATTTTGGACACCTGTTTGAAATCTCCGGAACCACTTAGAATCAGTCACAAGGGATGGCGCATGCACTCCAAATGCTGTTTGGCACTCACTAAATATTTCCACAGGCAGATCAAAAGGGAACCGAAAAGGGAACAATGCAACGGTTTCTCTCAGACTTTTTGCTGAAAGACTCAGTGAAAAAGACCTGTTTTGAGACCACACGAATTGGTTAATAGTTATTTGCGAGCTGTGTACTTTCCTTGATGTCGGAATCCTTCACATCGGACTTGAAGAATTGAGGGAAACGGGACGTCCCAATCGAGAGCGCGTTGGTTTTTGTCGGATGTCTCGGGTCGCCACTACCAGATGTCTTTTAGAATACTCTTGGCCGCAGTAGTGACAGGAACTATAGAGACTAAGGGATCATAGAGGCGAGCGACTACTGAAAGAAAGAAACGTTTAGTAAAGGAGGCAGGAAGGTCAAAGAGTTTTAATAGTATCCTGAAAATTTACTTCTATATTTCCTTTTTGAGCCATTTGATGCCCATTTCCTGAGCTCAATTCCTGCCTGGAATCAAGTTGATTTCGTATTTCCAATGCTCTATGAATAGTATTGTGACCAGTTTGGACGTCATCGGTATATACTTTATTTAATAAGACTGGAGTTGCTAATGGGTAGCGATGTTGTCCGTCGTGAGCGAGTTGACGGAGCACGCGTATGGCTGCATACGGTGGTGATGCAGTACCAAAAGTGACAGTGTTTAGGCAGTACTCGGCAATTTCATTTTGATCATTCCTCCATAAGATGCGTTGAAATTGAGCATCATCCTGGTGCATGTCGATACAGCGATGCATTGGGTGGACATCTGATGCAAACACGTAACGATGTAGCCTCCACTTCATGATGACTCCTCCTAAATCATTTTGTAGTGGTGGGCCGATGCACAATATGTCGTTAAGGAATTTTCTGTCCTTCTGTGTTGTAGTGTCCTCCTTTACCATGGCGTGGTGTGGGAGAGTACATGATGAGAAATATTGTAATCATTTCATGTCGAGCTTCTGCGGTAGTGACTTTGGAGAGTTGCTTAAGGTCAAAATATTCCTTGATGGTGGAGTGATATTGTTGTTTAAGTGTGTCGTTTCTGTTTAGCCGACGTTTTAAGAGGTGGAATCTATTGAGTGCGATTTTGTGAGACTTTCCGATGACTTGTTTTTTGTCAAATTTTAACGTAAGCCGGTCCAGGTATTTTCCATTGGGTTATCGGGTAAAAGTCCTCTCACAGCTGATTTGATCGAGATCGAAGAAACCCTTTACCAGTGCATCCAGATTAGTCTGATGGCATCGAATGGTTACCACATTTGCCATTGTTTCATTGCTAAGGCCAAACACGACCCAACCTAATTGAGTGAGTTGAAAAATAGGTTGATTTGAAGCTCCTATCCGTAAATCTGTCAGCAACAAATTTTGTATTAGATCTACTCCAAATAGCACGTCGATGTGGCCTGGTATGGGTGGGATCGTCCAATTGTAATCCCTGAAGATGCTGACAAGTGTCCACGTTTACATTAGTAGGGAGTAAATAGGCAATCGGCTGATTTCTTGCGTCATATCCGTGTATGCATGTATATGTTGGTGGGAAATTAAATCTACAATCCAATATACACTCATATATATATACTCCTAAATAAAAAATACATATTGACCTTTCATCCGACACTGACATAAATATGTCTTCTGCAAGAAAGTTATAAAAAAGGATCGCAGCAGGTCAATTGGTTCCTTTTTTTTTCTTGACCCTTCAGGGTGGAATTTCACTTTTCTACGAAAAGGTTTTCTTGTGATATACTTACTCCTTGTAAAATTCTGTATTATATTTTATATTATAAGTTAATTTTAAATTAATTAAAAAAGAATTGGAGTAAAAAACCCTTTTAAATAATATGCAACACCATAATATAATTTTGGATATTTTTTTTTAAATAATTATTTTTTCTTCATCATTAATTTTAAATTAATTACAAAAGAATTGCAGAAAAATATACTTTTAAATGAACTGCAGCAACGTGTGAAACTAACAATTTTTGTTGTTCATCAATTTTATTTATTTTTTCACGATCCTGAATCTTATCCAGGTAGCGATCCTGAATTTTCTACAGGTGTGTCAAGTGGTGAACTTTCCACAGGTGTCGCATGTAGTGAGTTGAATTTGTAGGGAATTAGGCAAACGGCGTATAAGCGGCAGCAAAATTTAAGTAGTATGTAATTAGGCAATTAGGATCATGTCAAGTTTCATTTTTTTCATTTTCGAGGTTTTAAACTGCAGCACCATGAATATAATTTTTGTAAAAAAGCATTTTATTTTTTGTTCATCAATTTTATTTATTTTTTCATGATCCTGAATCCTATTTATTTTCTCGCGATCCTGAATCTTAGACAGGTAGCTTAAGTGGGCAGTTGAATTTGTAGGGAATTAGGCAAACAGCGTATAAGCGGCAGAAAAATTTTAGTAGTATGTAATTGTGAAAATCCACCCTGAATGGAAAAGAAAAAAAATGAACCAATTGACCTGCTGCGATCCCTTTTTATCACTTTCTTGCAGGTGACATATTTATGTCAGGGTCGGATGAAAGGTCAATATGTATTTTTTATTTAGGATTATATATATATGTGAGTGTATATTGGATTGTGGATTTACGTTCCCACCAACATATACATGCATACACGGATATGACGCAAGAAATCAGCCGATTGCCTATTTACTCCCTACTGTATGCTCTAGGCTCTAAGCGTTATCTTTTCTTTCAATTCTTCTGCTGGGTTTTCCCGATTCATTAACCGGAAAAATGTGTGGAAAATTGGGGTGGTTTTCATGCGTTAACTCATGTACATGTATTGATGATACCAATACAATCAAACACAAGTACCTGTTTTCCGTTTTCGAGGATCAATAGGTTTTGAGGTTTATGCTAAGAATCAAATTTTTAGTATAAATCCAAAACCTATAAAACATGCTCATATCAACTCAGGAGGTGATCCTGATCAAGAATTTATATACTTTATAGGGTCGGAGATGTCTCCTTCACTGCGTTGCACACTTTTGGACAAAATTATAATACCCTCTGCAAGGGTATAATTACCCAGTCCCACATGATGCGGACAGCGCTAAAATATTAATTTCATTTTGCAATTATTACAGACGTTTCGTAAAGAATTTTGCAGAATACACCCGTCACATAACAAGATTATGTAGGAAAAATGTAAAATTCGAATGGTCAAACGTCTATAACTACTCTAAAAATGGTCATATTGAGCTTAATTATACCCTTGCAGAGGGTATTATAATTTTGTCCAAAAGTGTGCAACGCAGTGAAGGAGACATCTCCGACCCAACAAAGTATATATGTATATTCATGATCAGGATCACCACCTGAGTTGATATGAGCATGTCCGTCTGTCCGTCTGTCTGTCTGTCTGTCCGTCTGTCTGTCCGTCTGTCTGTCCGTCTGTCTGTTTCTACGCGAACTAGTCTCTCAGTTTTGAAGCCATCGTCTTGAAACTTTGCACACACCCTTCTTTCCTTTGCACGCAGTATATAAGTCGGAACGGCCCGGATCGGCCGACTATATCCTATAGCTGCCATATAATTGATTGATCGGAAAAGGTATAACTTTGGTGTTTTTAGAGTTAGAGAGTTCAAATTTGACACGAGAGCTATTTTTGGCAAACCATTACGACATGCCAAATTTCATAAGGATCGGAAATGACCCAACTTTCGTGTTTTTGAAGATAGAAACTGAAACTTAATACAGATTCTATTTTTGGCCAGTTGATCCAACCTACCAAATTTCATTAGGATCGGCCGACTACATCCTATAGCTGCCATATAACTGAACGATCGGAAATGGTACTTGGTAGAAATATCAACTTTCGTATTTTTGAAGATAGAAGCTTGGAACTTTTTTTTAGATTTTTTATTTTAGTTAATTAGTTTTAATATTGTTACCGCCGTCATAGAATTAAGTTTATATTTGAAAAATGAATTCGTTAATATTAGTGTTGAATAATGTTTAGAATAAGTTCTGAAAAACGCTAGACGTAAGCTTATCGATATACAGAAAAATGGCGGAAGAACGAGGCGTTTGCGATCGCTAGGTGAAGCTAACGAGGCGAGGGACAACGACGAAGTTTTTTAGCTCTCACTCTCGCGCGCCCAGCATTTGATTTGATTTAAATAAAGGAAAGAACAACCAAATCGATGTTTGCTTAAAGAATCGTGCACCAACCTCGCCCCGACCTCAACAAATATGATGTAACATAAGGATCGGCCAACTATATCCGATGTTTGCGATATTTTTATCTTATCGGCTCCGCCCGAAGTTAGCTTTCCTTTCTTGTTTTTTATTATATTTTTTTTGAAATTACAACAAGCGCATTACACAGTTCTTCAGCAATCATTTTCTGGGTCATTCTTGGATCTTCGTTAGACTTCACCAGCGCTACATTTACATAGGTAGTTGCAGATTTTGGACACCTGTTTGAAATCTCCGGAACCACTTAGAATCAGTCACAAGGGATGGCGCATGCACTCCAAATGCTGTTTGGCACTCACTAAATATTTCCACAGGCAGATCAAAAGGGAACCGAAAAGGGAACAATGCAACGGTTTCTCTCAGACTTTTTGCTGAAAGACTCTGTGAAAAAGACCTGTTTTGAGACCACACGAATTGGTTAATAGTTATTTGCGAGCTGTGTACTTTCCTTGATGTCGGAATCCTTCACATCGGACTTGAAGAATTGAGGGAAACGGGACGTCCCAATCGAGAGCGCGTTGGTTTTTGTCGGATGTCTCGGGTCGCCACTACCAGATGTCTTTTAGAATACTCTTGGCCGCAGTAGTGACAGGAACTATAGAGACTAAGGGATCATAGAGGCGAGCGACTACTGAAAGAAAGAAACGTTTAGTAAAGGAGGCAGGAAGGTCAAAGAGTTTTAATAGTATCCTGAAAATTTACTTCTATATTTCCTTTTTGAGCCATTTGATGCCCATTTCCTGAGCTCAATTCCTGCCTGGAATCAAGTTGATTTCGTATTTCCAATGCTCTATGAATAGTATTGTGACCAGTTTGGACGTCATCGGTATATACTTTATTTAATAAGACTGGAGTTGCTAATGGGTAGCGATGTTGTCCGTCGTGAGCGAGTTGACGGAGCACGCGTATGGCTGCATACGGTGGTGATGCAGTACCAAAAGTGACAGTGTTTAGGCAGTACTCGGCAATTTCATTTTGATCATTCCTCCATAAGATGCGTTGAAATTGAGCATCATCCTGGTGCATGTCGATACAGCGATGCATTGGGTGGACATCTGCTGCAAACACGTAACGATGTAGCCTCCACTTCATGATGACTCCTCCTAAATCATTTTGTAGTGGTGGGCCGATGCACAATATGTCGTTAAGGAATTTTCTGTCCTTCTGTGTTGTAGTGTCCTCCTTTACCATGGCGTGGTGTGGGAGAGTACATGATGAGAAATATTGTAATCATTTGATGTCGAGCTTCTGCGGTAGTGACTTTGGAGAGTTGCTTAAGGTCAAAATATTCCTTGATGGTGGAGTGATATTGTTGTTTAAGTGTGTCGTTTCTGTTTAGCCGACGTTTTAAGAGGTGGAATCTATTGAGTGCGATTTTGTGAGACTTTCCGATGACTTGTTTTTTGTCAAATTTTAACGTAAGCCGGTCCAGGTATTTTCCATTGGGTTATCGGGTAAAAGTCCTCTCACAGCTGATTTGATCGAGATCGAAGAAACCCTTTACCAGTGCATCCAGATTAGTCTGATGGCATCGAATGGTTACCACGTTTGCCATTGTTTCATTGCTAAGGCCAAACACGACCCAACCTAATTGAGTGAGTTGAAAAATAGGTTGATTTGAAGCTCCTATCCGTAAATCTGTCAGCAACAAATTTTGTATTAGATCTACTCCAAATAGCACGTCGATGTGGCCTGGTATGGGTGGGATCGTCCAATTGTAATCCCTGAAGATGCTGACAAGTGTACACGTTTACATTAGTAGGGAGTAAATAGGCAATCGGCTGATTTCTTGCGTCATATCCGTGTATGCATGTATATATTGGTGGGAAATTAAATCTACAATCCAATATACACTCATATATATATACTCCTAAATAAAAAATACATATTGACCTTTCATCCGACACTGACATAAATATGTCTTCTGCAAGAAAGTTATAAAAAAGGATCGCAGCAGGTCAATTGGTTCCTTTTTTTTTCTTGACCCTTCAGGGTGGAATTTCACTTTTCTACGAAAAGGTTTTCTTGTGATATACTTACTCCTTGTAAAATTCTGTATTATATTTTATATTATAAGTTAATTTTAAATTAATTAAAAAAGAATTGGAGTAAAAAACCCTTTTAAATAATATGCAACACCATAATATAATTTTGGATATTTTTTTTAAATAATTATTTTTTCTTCATCATTAATTTTAAATTAATTACAAAAGAATTGCAGAAAAATATACTTTTAAATGAACTGCAGCAACGTGTGAAACTAACAATTTTTGTTGTTCATCAATTTTATTTATTTTTTCACGATCCTGAATCTTATCCAGGTAGCGATCCTGAATTTTCTACAGGTGTGTCAAGTGGTGAACTTTCCACAGGTGTCGCATGTAGTGAGTTGAATTTGTAGGGAATTAGGCAAACGGCGTATAAGCGGCAGCAAAATTTAAGTAGTATGTAATTAGGCAATTAGGATCATGTCAAGTTTCATTTTTTTCATTTTCGAGGTTTTAAACTGCAGCACCATGAATATAATTTTTGTAAAAAAGCATTTTATTTTTTGTTCATCAATTTTATTTATTTTTTCACGATCCTGAATCCTATTTATTTTCTCGCGATCCTGAATCTTAGACAGGTAGCTTAAGTGGGCAGTTGAATTTGTAGGGAATTAGGCAAACAGCGTATAAGCGACAGAAAAATTTTAGTAGTATGTAATTGTGAAAATCCACCCTGAATGGAAAAGAAAAAAAATGAACCAATTGACCTGCTGCGATCCCTTTTTATCACTTTCTTGCAGGTGACATATTTATGTCAGGGTCGGATGAAAGGTCAATATGTATTTTTTATTTAGGATTATATATATATGTGAGTGTATATTGGATTGTGGATTTACGTTCCCACCAACATATACATGCATACACGGATATGACGCAAGAAATCAGCCGATTGCCTATTTACTCCCTACTGTATGCTCTAGGCTCTAAGCGTTATCTTTTCTTTCAATTCTTCTGCTGGTGGTTTTCATGCGTTAACTCATGTACATGTATTGATGATACCAATACAATCAAACACAAGTACCTGTTTTCCGTTTTCGAGGATCAATAGGTTTTGAGGTTTATGCTAAGAATCAAATTTTTAGTATAAATCCAAAACCTATAAAAAGAGTTGAAAGTTGAAATAAAAAGATAAAAAAAAAAACATATATGAGCGAGTTAGAAATTATATTCGAGGATACCCAACCAGCTCTTAGTGATATTTGTGTATCGAACGGTGCACTTTTATCATTTATTGGTATTGGGGAGAAAACCCAAGAAGAGATTTTTAAGAATCTAGAGGATGATTCTCTGTCATCCATATAGGATTTATTGACACCAACATGGGATTATTCAGCAACTACCATCGAGGATAAAACGTATGCCCCGGACACTCAAAAAAATATATTCGAGGAATTCGACGTCGACGACATACCAGTTTCTCCGTGCTTCATTCCGGAGACCCCCGAGGGAGAGCAAAAATCATCAACAGAATTTTCTTTCCCGGACGATGACCACATATTTTTTTTTATAAATGACGGAAATGATAATTATATAAGTTTAATGGATGAGGAATTTGATAAAATTTTTATTGATTGGCTTAGAAATAATGAATAAATAAAAGACTATATTACAATATTTCATTATTATATAATTATTTTTATTTCATTGAAAATAAAAATAAAAAAAATAAAAATAATTACTATTGGATTTATTACTTTTGGACTTTATTTTTATTTTTATTTATTTTTTTTATTTTTATCATGGTTTAGTTCAAATTTATTTGAAAATAAATGACAAACAATATTTGAAATTTAAAAGAAATATTTTGAAGTTCTTGTTAAGTTAATTATTTCCTCTAATATCGTTGGATGATCCATTAAGAAATGGGTGTATAATTCACTTCGGAGCCGGTACGTTTTCACTTCAGGACAGAAGTAACTATTATAGTATGAGGATCGGGCTTTTGTTTTGCTGAAGTTGTGTTTTCTTCGAATGTGACGTTTTAATCCATAGCGACATTTAAAGGAAGGACTTTCTATACAGAAATCACAAACGAAAGTTTTCATTTTGAAAATTTGAAAATTAACTGATTGAAATCAAACCTAGAACTTCTTTTATATATTTATACCCTTGCAGAGGGTATTATAATTTTGTCCAAAAGTGTGCAGTGAAGGAGACATCTCCGACCCTATAAAGTATATATATTCTTGATCAGGATCACCTCCTGAGTTGATATGAGCATGTCCGTCTGTCCGTCTGTCCGTCTGTCTGTCTGTCTGTCTGTCCGTTTCTACGCGAACTAGTCTCTCAGTTTTGAAGCTATCGTCTTGAAACTTTGCACACACCCTTCTTTCCTTTGCACGCAGTATATAAGTCGGAACGGCCCGGATCGGCCGACTATATCCTATAGCTGCCATATAACTGATTGATCGGAAATGGTATAACTTTGGTGTTTTTAGAGTTAGAGAGTTCAAATTTGACATGAGAGCTATTTTTGGCAAATTATTGTGACATGCCAAATTTCATAAGGATCGGCCGACTATATCTTATAGCTGCCATATAACTCAACGATCGGAAATGACCTAACTTTCGTGTTTTTGAAGATAGAAAGCTGAAACTTAATACAGATTCTATTATTGGCCAGTTGATCCGACCTACCAAATTTCATTAGGATCGGTCGACTATATCCTATAGCTGCCATATAACTGAACGATCGGAAATGGTACTTGGTAGAAATATCAACTTTCGTATTTTTGAAGATAGAAGTTTGGGACTTATTTTAGATTTTGTATTTTAGTAAATTGGTTTTATTATGATGTAATCATAAGGATCGGCCAACTATATCCGATGTTTGCGATATATATCCGGTTTTTAGCAAGGGTATATAAACTTCGGCTCCGCCCGAAGTTAGCTTTCCTTTCTTGTTTTAAGAGTGAATCTGTGTTATTCAGGCATGCTCCGGTTTTCATTTTCGGTTTTCGTTTTCGTTTTGAGACCAAATCAGAGATTTTCGTTTTTAGGTACTCCGGTTTTCACAAGTTTTTAGTTATCGTTTTGCTATCGAAACGTTTCATTTCTCATAACTTCTTGCTGCCGAAACAGGTGATTTGAGGTTTGGTCAGCAGCAAATAACACGAAAAAATTCCTTTTTTATATTCAATTACATCTTTCGTAGCCGAAAGAATTAAGGGGAAAAGCCAGAAAAGCCAAGTTAAGGGGATGCCACCTTTTCAATGGGTTTCATTTTCATTTCATTCCGGTGTTTTCAACAATTTTTTTATACACTCTTAGAACATAACTAATTAAATTAAATTAATTAATTATTAAAAAACATATTTTACCCAATTTCAACAAATTTATCGCCATCCATTTGATTATACAAGTATTTTTAACTTGCTCTTTTATTCTATCAAAAGTATGGCAGCTTAGGCGATAACTTATGGTGTCAGACTTATCGGTCGTTCACCAAAACGAAAATTGTTGTTGCCGACGGAAAAATTTGATATCCAAGTTTGAGGTGGGGTCAGAAATTACTCGTTTTAAAAATAATTACAAGCTTAATTGATCTTCTAGAGGTCTTAAAAGAACGAAAATAAACCAATAAGTCAACTACTTTTTTCCTTTTGCAAATAAGATCCAGAAAAGTCAGATAAGAAAAGTCCCAAACTTCTATCTTCAAAAATACGAAAGTTGATATTTCTACCAAGTACCATTTCCGATCGTTCAGTTATATGGCAGCTATGGGATATAGTCGGCCGATCCTAATGAAATTTGGTAGGTTGGATCAACTGACCAAAAATAGAATCTGTATTAAATTCCAGCTTTCTATCTTCAAAAAAACGAAAGTTTGGTCCTGGTGATCCTGATCAAGAATATATATACTTTATAGGGTCGGAGATGCCTCCTTCACTGCGTTGCACACTTTTGACCAAAATTATAATACCCTCTGCAAGGGTATAAAAAGGCATTTACTTTTCATTTAGGCAAGACAAATTTTTTCGTTTTGGAATTCGAAAAAATCTTGTGAATGTGAAAACGGGAGCACCAATTTTTTCGTTTTCGTTTTCAAAACGAAAACCGAAAGTGAAAACCGGAGCATGCCTGATTGTTTATAATTTACCTACATATTTTAAAATGAAATAACCATACAGCCATTCCTGGGGTCGCGAACGTACGTTCGTACGCGATTAGTGCCAAAAATTTTAAGAAAAAAACATTTTCTGATACTGTTTTTTTTTGGTTTCCGATAGCATTTGGTGAGTTCTTTTTTTAGTGTAAATAATGGTTCTAATGGATTTTTCATTTTCATAATATTGGCAAAAAACATGAGGTCGCGAACGTACGCGAAATGTACGTTTGCCCATATTCATAGCTATAAAGTCCTTATATACCCAAATACATTTATAAAAGGGTCATGATGTCATCCCTTTCATTTATATAAAAAGTATATATTACTTCTATATATATAGTAACATATCAACAAAATTTCTTTAAGTGTATATCAGTAAATTTTGTAAACCGAAGCTGAAGCCTTTTGTATTGAAATTCGTAACCCATCTGCAAATAGCCTCATTCCAATTTTTGTAAAAACATAAACATTTAATTATTCCAATTCGGCTGAAACCAGCCTCATTTCAGATTTCCAATTTCTAAGAGTCACTTCAGATTGAAAACCAAAACAATATTTGGGTAAACAGAAATCCCGACTCAAATCTTTCTCACTCCTTTTAAGTGAATTAAAACTAAACAGATCAAAACATTCTTAAATGGGAACCCACTTCACAGGAAATTTCACATTTTCTTGTCACCTCGATTAATTGAGACCCAAAGCCTTCCATGTCAACTGACACCTCAAGTAAAAGGTTCCGACTCAATCTATTCTCTTCAAAAAACAACGGCTCTCAGAGAGAAAAGTTCTTTCGAGCTTAGAACCTAGAGCTCTAAAGATAAGTTAGTTCTAAAATTCTAAGCTCAGAGAGAAAAGTTCTTTCGAGCTTAGAACCTAGAGCTCTAAAGATAAGTTAGTTCTAAAATTCTAACATCCTAAGCAGTTGTTCTGAAATTCTAAGCAATTTGAAAGAATCACACTGTATCAAAACCGGAACTCAAATAAAAATATATTTTCTAAACTATTTTGAAGAAGATATATAATTGGCGCAGTCGGTAGGATGTGTAAAAGTGACCAGTGATCAATCGAGATCATAGAACATCGTTGAAGTATTTTATGCTAATGCAACTGCAGCTATAATACTAACCGCGAGTGTTAATCGCTATTCACATCCGCAAAAGAACATACGTGTTAATTTCAATTTGTAGCCCACTTTTTGAAGTGTGACTGCTACCGAAAATATACAAAACACAAAAGATTAAAATAAATTAGTAGCCCGCTTTCTTAGTGTGACCGCTACCGAAATAAATAAGAAATACAACCATTACAATGGCTGAACCAGTGGCACAAATCCAGTTACTCTTCGAGCTACACCTTAATCAGGCTTTAAGCCAGATTAGGCAAGTTCCCAATTTTAATGGAAGCACCAGGGAATTAAGTACATTCATCAGACGGATCGAATACATTTTAAATTTGTGTCCATCAACTGATCCGCGTCAAATAGCTGTATTCTTCAGTGCAATTGAGATGCAATTATCAGGAGATGCACAGCGAGTGTCCCAGCTATCAGCAGCAACCAATTGGCCCGATCTAAGGAGTGCTCTCATTGATGAATATAAAACCCAAACCCCATGCGAGGAATAACTAAGACGACTCTACAATACCCCCTTCAATGGAAGCAATCGTAAGTTCGTCGAGGATCTAGAACAGGGGTGCCCAAGCTCAGCACACGGCAGAGCAAACTCCAATACCAGTGCAAAAAAACACTAATACATTTACACCATTTTTTTCATTTCGATGCACTGAAAAATAAAATTATAGTAACATTCACAAGGAGTTTCAAACAAATATCATTATAATAAAAAATACATTTTATTATAGCAATTATAAATAGGCCCTATATTTTTCACAATAGTTTATTATTATACTATGCCAATAAATGCCCAACTTTTTACTTTAAAAATGTTCTGCAAATAAGAAATTCATCGCTTCACGTCGACCATTTTGGCTGAAAGAAAAGCAAGAATGAATTTCTTGCAGTGATAAGTTTTCGGCAATCCAACAACAAAATCCAACAACACCCAGAGCAATGGGACTGGGCACCCCTGATCTAGAATATAAAATATTTGTCATAACAAACAAATTGTCGTTAGAAAACAATAATTTAAATACAATGATTCATAATAATGCCATGCATAATACTGTAAAAGATGTAATAATGAGAAAACTTCCTGACAGGTTATTCATGACATTAGCAAGGCACGATATAACTACAGTCAGTAAACTTAAACAAGTAGCACAACAAGAAGGTTGTTATAAGTCTGGTTCTGATAAAGTTAAATCACAACATAATTCAAATCAAAACGAACAAGATAGGAGAAATTATCAAAAAAATAATAATTTCCAAAGAAATAATTCCTTTTATAATAATAATAATCAACAAATTTATAATCAGCAAAGTAACTATAGACAACCAAATAATTTCAATCAACAACAATTTCGACAGGAATTGCAGCAAAACTTAAATCAAGGTAGAGCTCAGAATCCTATAAATTATCAACAGCCAACATCTTCTTTACAAGGTACTAATTCTAACAAACCAGTGAAAAGACAGCGTGAATATTCAAGCGATCAATCTAAAATGGATATCGAAAATTTACATCAAATAGCCTCGGATCCAACAAAAGAAATAGAAATCCTTACATCAGAATAACTATTAACAATCGCCCATTTAAATGTGTAATAAATACAGGAAGTTCAATCAACCTAAAAGAAAATTATTTTAATTTCCCACAAACATTAAAAACGTCAGATGTGTACATAATTAATGGTGTAATTAAATTAAATAAGTCCGAAAATTTCAAATCAAGTAAACTTTGTCCGATCGACCAACCATTTTGGGTTCACAATTTTTCCCAAAAATATGATATATTGATAGGAAGAGAGTATTTAGAAACATGTAAAGCAATAATTAATTATAAACAGGAAACAGTCACTTTGAGCGGATTTGTTTTTTCCATGATACATAACCACGAAGATTTCAAGAATTCCGAAATGGAAACATTGGAAGATTATCTCAGTCCACCTTCATCTGAGGATATATCTTTTAACTTTGCAATTAATAATGACTAGGTAGAAAATAATAAATTTCGAATAAATCATCTTAATAAAGAAGAAAGAACTAAATTAAATAACATTTTATTTGAATTTAGTGATATCCAGTACAGGGAAGGTGAAAATTCGACCTTTTCCAGTTCTATCAAACATTCAATCCAAAACAAACATGAAGATCCTATTTACAAAATACCTTATAAATACCCCCAAGCTCATGATCAAGAAGTCGAAGTCCAAATTAAAGAAATGATAAATGAGGGAATAATACGTAAATCGAATTCCCCTTATTGTTCTCCAATATGGATAGTCCCAAAGAAAGAGGACGCATCAGGGAAAAAGAAATTTCGAATAGTAATAGACTATCGAAGTCTAAATGAAATAACTATTGATGATAAGTATCCGATACCAGTTATGAATGAAATACTTGACAAACTTGGAAAGTGTCAATATTTTACAACAATTGACCTTCCAAGGGTTTTCATCAAATTCAAATAGATGAAAATTCTATTTCAAAAATAGCTTTTTCAACTAAAAATTGACATTACGAATACACACGAATGCCATTTGGTCTGAAAAATGCGCCTCCAACTTTCCAACGTTGCATGAACAATTTATTAAAAGATTTAATGTACCAGCATTGCCTTGATTATATGGATGACATAATTATATTTTCTACTTCATTAGAGCAGTGGTCGGCACCACAATACATTGATATAATTTTACCGCATTAGTGTAAGTAACGAATAGCAGAAAGTAGGCTTTGAGCATGACGTTTCACACATTTATACTGTATGTGTGTGGCAGAGCTCGGGCAGAGAAATTTCCTATGCCCCCGAGATAGGGCCGTGCCGACCTCTGCATTAGAGGAACACATATTGTCTATAAAAAAGGTGTTTTCAAAACTTCGAGAAGCTAATCTTAAACTTCAACTTGACAAATGTGAGTTTATGAAAAAGGAAACCGAATTCCTTGGACATAAAATAACAACAGAAGGAATAAAGCCAAACCCCAAAAAAATTGAGGCAATAACAAAATTTCCAATACAAAAAACACAAAAAAAATAAAATCATTTTTAGGTCTCTGTGGGTAGAAAATTCATACCTGATTTTGCTAAAATTGCAAAACCCATGACAGTAAACTTAAAGAAGGGTTCAACTATAAATTCAACAGATAAAGAATATTTAGAAGCATTTGAGAAATTAAAACTTCTCATTACATCAGACCCAATTTTAATTTACCCTAACTTTGAAAAATTATTTTCTGCTAGCAATGTCGCCCTAGGCGCAGTATTATCACAAAATCATAAACCTATTTGTTATGCTTGTAGAACTCTTAATGAACATGAAATTAATTATTCAGCAATAGAAAAAGAGCTTCTGGCTATAGTCTGGGCCACTAAATATTTTAAGTCTTATCTCTTTGGTAGAAAATTCGAAATTCTTAGCCATCAGAGACCATTGGTTTGGCTTCAAAATATATAAGAACCAAATATGAAACTACAAAGATGGAGAATAAAATTAAACGAGTTTGACTTCACTATTAAATATTTGCCGGGAAAGGAAAACCAGGTAGCTAATGCTCTGTCAAGAGTAAAGCTAGATGAAAATTTTTTAGGAGAATCAACGGAAAACAATCCAGCTTAATAAAATTATCTTTTATATAATAACTTTATTATGTCTTATATATCACGCCGTGTGTCGGAACATAGATATCAATCCAATCCAAGCAAAAAATGGATACTGTTAGGAGGAGCCCCAAAATAAAGGTCGTACTCCAATGAGTTCCGTTTCAAAACTGATTTTATTCGTCAAAGTTCTCTTATAAGTAAGATACATGAAAATCTTAAAACTATTAAAAACTACTTATCAACGCACTGCACGTTGACATGCTATGCGACCCTTTCTCAAGTGTGACAAGCGGATGCACTTATGTTTGTAATTTACGATGCTTGTGTTTGTGTTTTTTATGTTAGGCTGCAGGGGATCGGTTTTAAACCATGCTGCTTATCTCATATCTCCATGGGTCCGATCCCTTGAAACTCTATCTTTGGAATATATAAAATAGTGTTCAACGCTTGAACATTCTGGAAAGGGCCACAAAAAAGTGTGTGTTGTTTTAGATCAACATTTTATTTATGTATATGTGTATTTTTGCTTTCGTATTACATTTATTTATTCTATTTCTTTAGTATTAGAAAATTATTATAATTGTTCGATAACAAATAGTAGTGGACTGTATATTATATTTTTTACAGATATATTTTCTTTTTGAATTTTAATATCTTAATTATTTGAAAATTATTTAAGCTTTTATTTGTTATGTTCAACCTAATGTTTGAACATCCTGCAAGGGGCCACAAAAGTGCCTTAGTATATATATATATTTTTTCATTTAGATTTACTTTGAAAAAATAAATTTTTTCTTTGATGTAGTGGACTGTAATATTAAAATTTTTGTTTTACTGAGGGCTAATTGCTTTTCAAATTTTAATTTTTTTTTGTATAAAATTTAATTGATAATTAATAATTTTTTATCGATTTTTTTTTTTTTAATCATTATTTTTTAAATTGTAAATATTTTTTTT
The DNA here is from genome assembly GCF_030179905.1 of Drosophila bipectinata. Taxonomy (NCBI): domain Eukaryota; kingdom Metazoa; phylum Arthropoda; class Insecta; order Diptera; family Drosophilidae; genus Drosophila; species Drosophila bipectinata. The sequence goes on along the minus strand of NC_091740.1, from coordinate 10,726,503 downwards.
TTTTTTTACCTACCATACAGTTGTTAAATTTTCTTTTTTGATCCGTGTTCCTCCTGCAGATGATGCAAAAGGATCCGCCCTTGATGCTGCTGATGGTGTAGCTCGTTGTTTTTTCTGCCGCTGATGTTGTTCTTCTACTCGCGGGTGGTCCTGCCGCAGACGTTGGTCCCGCCGTATAAAATGCCAAAGACTTCGGCTGTCGTTGTTTCCAGGAACCCGACTTTATGTTTTTGCTCGCTATTTGGCCTCGAACACGCCGTATTTTTTTCAATATTTATGAATTTTCGGTGTTGTTCCGAAAAAACATACTTTTTTTTTTTTACACAAGTTGTGTTTTTAACTCCTTGCGCCGTATCGCTTTGGAGATCCGATGGCTGAATTCCAGCCCATAGATTTTCAATAAATATTCCGACTCAGGCCTCGGATAGCCCTGCGCTAAACAAAAAACGCACTTATTGCTCGATGGCAATTCTCAATCTCTGTGTCCCTTACCACTTGGGGGGAAACGACAGAGGACTACGATTTTACACTGAGCTCTTTTATGCCCAGTTCGCAGCCATCTTAGCTACCTTTGACTGACTGTGTCAATGCACATCTAGCCACTATTTAGGTGCCAATTTTAATAGGAGCCCCAAAATACGGTTGAGAATACTCCTTGAGCCTTTTTTTTTTTTGACTCATTTTTATAATTTTTTTTTTTTATTTTATGCCCATTGTGCATTTATATAATTTTATTCTCTGTGTCCCTTACCTCTTGGGGGGAAACAACAGAGGACTACGGTTTTTAAACTGGGCTCTTTTTTACCCAGATCGCAGTCTTATTTTTTAGCTACCCTGGGCTGAGCATTTTTTCTACAGCCACTTATAGGTGCCGGTTTTTTAACCCTGAGTCTCTTACCACAGGGGGGAAAACGTCAGGGTGCCCCGAAGGACCAAATGTTAAGAGGAGCCCCAAAATAAAGGTCGTACTCCAATGAGCTCCTTATGGAAACTGTTTTTATTCGGTAAAGTTCTCTTATAAGTAAGATACATGAAAATCTTAAAACTATTAAAAACTACTTATCAACGCACTGCACGTTGACATGCTATGCGACCCTTTCTCAAGTGTGACAAGCGGATGCACTTATGTTTGTAATTTACGATGCTTGTGTTTGTGTTTTTTATGTTAGGCTGCAGAGGATCGGTTTTAAACCATGCTGCTTATCTCATATCTCCATGGGTCCGATCCCTTGAAACTCTATCTTTGGAATATATAAAATAGTGTTCAACGCTTGAACATTCTGGAAAGGGCCACAAAAAAGTGTGTGTTGTTTTAGATCAACATTTTATTTATGTATATGTGTATTTTTGCTTTCGTATTACATTTATTTATTCTATTTCTTTAGTATTAGAAAATTATTATAATTGTTCGATAACAAAGAGTAGTGGACTGTATATTATATTTTTTACAGATATATTTTCTTTTTGAATTTTAATATCTTAATTATTTGAAAATTATTTAAGCTTTTATTTGTTATGTTCAACCTAATGTTTGAACATCCTGCAAGGGGCCACAAAAGTGCCTTAGTATATATATATATTTTTTCATTTAGATTTACTTTGAAAAAATAAATTTTTTCTTTGATGTAGTGGACTGTAATATTAAAATTTTTGTTTTACTGAGGGCTAATTACTTTTCAAATTTTAATTTTTTTTTGTATAAAATTTAATTGATAATTAATAATTTTTTATCGATTTTTTTTTTTTAATCATTATTTTTTAAATTGTAAATATTTTTTTTTTTTTTTACCATACCATACAGTTGTTAAATTTTCTTTTTTGATGCGTGTTCCTCCAGCAGATGATGTAAAAGGATCCGCCCTTGATGCTGCTGATGGTGTAGCTCGTTGTTTTTTCTGCCGCTGATGTTGTTCTTCTACTTGCCGGTGGTCCTGCCGCAGACGTTGGTCCCGCCGTATAAAATGCCAAAGACTTTGGCTGTCGTTGTTTCCAGGAACCCGACTTTATGTTTTTGCTCGATATTTGGCTTCGAACACGCCGTATTTTTTTCAATATTTATGAATTTTCGGTGTTGTTCCGAAAAAACATACTTTTTTTTTTTTACACAAGTTGTGTTTTTAACTCCTTGCGCCGTATCGCTTTGGAGATCCGATGGCTGAATTCCAGCCCATAGATTTTCAATAAATATTCCGACTCAGGCCTCGGATAGCCCTGCGCTAAACAAAAAACGCACTTATTACTCGATGGCAATTCTCAATCTCTGTGTCCCTTACCACTTGGGGGGAAACGACAGAGGACTACGATTTTACACTGAGCTCTTTTATGCCCAGTTCGCAGCCATCTTAGCTACCTTTGACTGACTGTGTCAATGCACATCTAGCCACTATTTAGGTGCCAATTTTAATAGGAGCCCCAAAATACGGTTGAGAATACTCCTTGAGCCTTTTTTTTTTTTTTTACTCATTTTTATAATTTTTTTTTTTTATTTTATGCCCATTGTGCATTTATATAATTTTATTCTCTGTGTCCCTTACCTCTTGGGGGGAAACAACAGAGGACTAGGGTTTTTAAACTGGGCTCTTTTTTACCCAGATCGCAGTCTTATTTTTTAGCTACCCTGGGCTGAGAATTTTTTCTACAGCCACTTATAGGTGCCGGTTTTTTAACCCTGAGTCTCTTACCACAGGGGGGAAAACGTCAGGGTGCCCCGAAGGACCAAATGTTAAGAGGAGCCCCAAAATAAAGGTCGTACTCCAATGAGCTCCTTATGGAAACTGTTTTTATTCGGTAAAGTTCTCTTATAAGTAAGATACATGAAAATCTTAAAACTATTAAAAACTACTTATCAACGCACTGCACGGTGACATGCTATGCGACCCTTTCTCAAGTGTGACAAGCTTGTGTTTGTGTTTCTTATGTTAGGCTGCAGGGGATCGGTTTTAAACCATGCTGCTTATCTCATATCTCCATGGGTCCGATCCCTTGAAACTCTATCTTTGGAATATATAAAATAGTGTTCAACGCTTGAACAGATACTTAATTTTCCAAACAGGTAACATAGATCTGTCCACTAATTATGAATATCATTGTCTCACAGTCAATTTAACTAAAACTGAAAAAACTTATAAAAATCTAATGGAACAAACACGCGAATTTGAACATTTGGATCAAATTCAATATCTAAAAGAATAATTAAATAGAGAAATGAACGGAATCAAAATTGATCAACGAAACCAAAGAGGACTTGCAAATTTCGTAGGTACCTTTTATAAATATTTATTTGGTACATTGGATCAACAGATAAGGAAGAATTAGAATCAAAAATTGATAATTTGTCCGAAAATAGTATACAGATCAACGAATTAAATAAAGTAATTGATGCAATTTATAAAGTAATAGAAACAGTCAATCGTTTAAATTAAAACCAAAACGAAAACCAAAGGTTAGCAATCCTTATTTTTAATTTACAAGAATTTACAGAATACGTAGAAGATATTGAATTAGGAATGCCATTTACAAGATTAGGCATATTCAACCCAAAGCTCCTAAAACATGACAGCAAAAATTGGTAAATATCAAAACATTTACTTGGTTACAAGTTAATACTAACGAAATATTGATAATTTCTCATATTCCTCGTACTATTATTAAAACCCCCATTTATAAAATTTTACCGTATCCGGATCAGAATCAGAATATAATAACCGAAACATTGCATGATGAATATTACAGCAAAAATCAGTAAGTCTTTAAAGTAAAAATAAAAGAAAAAGTAAATAATAAATGTATAATAGGTCTCTTAAGACAAACAAATACAGAATGTAGATATACAAAAATGTACAAGAACTTCGATTATATTAAACCCAACATTATATTAACATGGAATTTGCCAAAAACTTTGCTAAATCAGAATTGTATAAATAAAGATTTAATTGCAGAAGGAAACAATATAATAAAAGCATTCAACTGTTCTATACAAATAGAAGATGTAATAATAACAAATACTATGCTTGATTACACCCGAACTATTTATGTAAACAACAACATAACTAAACTCGATCCTTTATCCTATATTGTAGCCAAAGAAATATTCCAAAACCATTCAAAACAATATTTTACAACCCAAACAATTTTATTAATACAACTATCAATAATAATTATTATTATAATCATATTTTTGATTTATAAATTTAAGAACATCCCAAAAAGGATAATAATTATTATAAAAAAACAAAAGGTTATTAGTCCCGAAGAAGAAACTAAAAGTTCAGAAAATAAAGGACATGACCTACAGTTATACCTCAAACTAACCGCCTGAGGACAGGCTAAATTCTTAAGGATGGGGAAGTAACATATCAACAAAATTTCTTTAAGTGTATATCAGTAAATTTTGTAAACCGAAGCTGAAGCCTTTTGTATTGAAATTCGTAACCCAGCTGCAAATAGCCTCATTCCAATTTTTGTAAAAACATAAACATTTAATTATTCCAATTCGGCTGAAACAGCCTCATTTCAGATTTCCAATTTCTAAGAGTCACTTCAGATTGAAAACCAAAACAATATTTGGGTAAACAGAAATCCCGACTCAAATCTTTCTCACTCCTTTTAAGTGAATTAAAACTAAACAGATCAAAACATTCTTAAATGGGAACCCACTTCACAGGAAATTTCACATTTTCTTGTCACCTCGATTAATTGAGACCCAAAGCCTTCCATGTCAACTGAAACCTGAAGTAATAGGTTCCGACTCAATCGACTCCCTTCAGAGAACAAAGCCTTTCAGAGAGAAAAGCTTCTTTCAAACTTTAATCTGCAAAAATCTTTAGCAAGGTTTCCTATAAAAAGGACTTAGAGCCCCAAAGTTAAGTTAGTTCTAAAACTCTAAAGTTCTAAGAACGGAACTCAAATAAAAATACTTTTTAGTCGAGACTTTTCAATGCCGTAATCCGCACCAAAATAAATAGGCAGAATTTATGTTATTGGAAAACGTTATTATTGTTGATTCCCGCATGCAGATGAAGATGTAGGGCTCAAGTAAATATAGAGAGGGCGGCCCGACAAGTCACACGCGAAGCTAAAGTTCTCGATAATGGAGATGGCGGCCCGACCTAGACATTGCGGAGCTAAAACTCTCTAAAGAGAGACCCATTGAGTCGAGCGTCCGAGAGAGAGATTCGGCTTGCGACCAACTAAGCGCTTTGTACAAAATTAAGCCTAAATAAATAAACATTTCACTAAACATTACATTAACATTATTTAAACATTAACATTAAGCCGCTGTGCTGCTGCCTGTCCCGACAAAAAATACATTTTTTTTCAAACTATTTTGGAGAAGATATGTCTTTATATTTATAACCAATTTTTTACAATAAAAAATCTAAAAAAAAGTCCCGAGTTTCTTTATTTACAAATACCAAGGTTTGTATTTTAACCAAATACCATTTCCGATATTTGTGTAAAACCATTGGAAAAATGTTGGGGGTGGGGGATCCTTATGACATTTGGTGGGTCGTATTATTTTTCCAAATATCCAGATCAATAATATATATATTTTTTAGGGTCGGAGATGTCCCCTTCTGTGCGTTGCACACTTTTGGACACAACTATAATAGTTGGTATAAAAAATCAATGCGCTTAGGCTCATGGAAACCGAAATTTAATGTCGCGACTGTCGAAACTGATAAAAAGACATCAACTGAATTTCCGTCTGTTCAAATTTCCGCATCGTCAATCTCGGATATGGCCACCTGCAGAACTTCTTTAGTGGCAAAGCTAAAGCTGATTGTCTATCCAGATGCACCTATTATCTATTAAGTGCACCTGAGAACTTGAATCTAACAGAGTCACGGGACACAGCTCCAAAACAGCTTCGCACTAAAGTGCTTACAGTAGGACCTGACAATCAGGTCAGTCAGTAGACAACTCATAGCTCTTAAATAAAGCATAAATCTATTTACTAGTTATGTAGGCTTTGTTGGTCCCAAGCTGACTAATCTCAACAGCTTGGCCATGGGCATACTTACTCTAAGCAATTTATGTAGCGAGCATTGGCTACGCCCTTTGTCTAAGGCTGGCAATCACTCTCGCTACGAATATCAATGCACTCGCATTATAACCTGTAAATTTATAACTCGCAGTAAATTTTGTTGTGACAAATGCGTTTCATGGGCAGAATTTCAAAGTTGAGCACAGTTCTGCTCGAGGGATTTTTGAATCCAAAGCCAGAGTTATGCATTGAACTTAATTTATTTATTTACTAGCTAATGAAGTAATATTGTTTATGTTGGTTAGGTTATAATTATTTTTGAATGGGTCAGCTTTAATTCAGCTTTTTTACATATTCGTGTGACTGCTCGCACGACGGCGTAAAAGTGTTTTAGCTTCAAAATTTCTATTTCAATTTCTTGTTTCGGTTTTCAATGCGCCAATGTGGTAGTTAGTAGAAGAAATAGTATATTTAATCGCTGCAGATCGAGGCAGGGTGGTGGAGTAATGCATAGAGTAGATACTCTATGTATTATTTTTCTGTGTTTAAGTCCTCGTAAGGACGTTGAACTTTTTCTTTCTTTTATAATTATTATTATTTTTATTTTTCTTTAATTGTTATATTTTTCTTTAATTTTACAATTCAAAAATTGTTTAATTTTTCATTATGTCCGGCTAATAAAATTTCAACGGAGTCCGTCCGACATTTTGTCATCCGACACGTCCGTTACTTATTTTTACAACAATTTTAATAGAATGCAATTTAAAATAATAATAATAAAGTAAATATGAAAAGTAAAAAAAAAAATATTAATAAAAAAATAAAAGTAAATAGAAAATAATCATAAGACTAAAACTTGAAACAACCGCCCACTAATCCCAGAACCCAGAACCTCAAGTATAAGTAGCGCGCACTATTCATCTAGGCTACCCTCGAAGTTGATTTAATGATACTTAAAATTGGTGTTAAAGTGTTGAAGAGGAAGTCTGAGGAGGCTGAGGAAGGAAGGATAATAGAAGATATTTCTGATCTCTGTGCTCCCACACTGGTTCGATTACAACGTTTCAAACTTGCATCGTTCCAAAGATGTTACGATCTAAAAATAAAATTCTCTCTTTCCCTCTCTCATCTGCCAGAGAACTCGCTTATCGTGGAACTCGCTCTCAAATGTTTTCATTTTCACAGAGGGTTCCACGACGGAAAAAATGAAAGCATTTCTGAGCGGGTTCCACGACGCGGCCTGCCAAAAAGCCGTAGAACCCGCACTTATAGACATTTTTACAGCGGGTTCCACTACGAATTGAGACGTTGTTAAGGGGATTTTAAAATGTTGTATTTTTTTTATTGGACTATAAATTTAGAAAATTTAGAAAAAACAATAAACATATAATATAAATAGATTTAAAATTTAAAAAAAAAATGGATGTCCCGAGCCTGGTTTGAACTCGTTTTACTTTGCACACCAGCCAAACACTCTACCACTCGTCTATCACTCATTCGTTGTCCGGCGAAAATTTCTCAAACTTAACCTGTCGCGCTGTGGAACCCGGTCTTTCCAGTGGGTTCCAGCACTGGAATCCGCCATAGTAAATTTTTCTTTGTATGAGATGTCCCATCTATGTACTTTATAATCTTTGATATTACCTAGCTTTGCTATAATACTATAATATGTTCAGAAATCTTATAATCCGTAGATCAGCCAATGAAAAATTTCATTGATTGACGACGTTACTCTGTAAGTTTGGGAAAAAAATTTAAAGAGAGCAAAAGTATTTTTAGTATATATAAGTTAACTAAGCCAACTGGGCGACGGCAATGACCGATCGCCTTAAAGCTCGCTCCGGCCAAACTGCTGACACAGCGTCTGGCCGGAAGCTCGTGCATAGCCGGCAAGCTCTGCCGATTGCAGAGGCCGCTATGAGTCCACTTATTGTTAGTTTAAGTTTCAGTTCATAATTGGCATTCAATAAATCAAGAGCACAAGCTCATACAAATGAATCTCCGACACTTAGTCGTTAAATCACTTATTAATTATTACACTGACTGAGTCTCTAGGCCAGCAGTATTGAAGGGAAGTCAACCTTCCAACGTAATCTTCCTATCTCAGCATTGGAAGTACCAGGCCCACCGGCCGCACACGGAGTAACCGGAACCAGCCAACCGGCAGCGCATTGGATATTCGTCATCAGCCATCCGGCTAATATTTATTGGAGACAGCGGCCAGGGAATCAGCATAGTTCATCCCCTGCACCTCCTTTACATTAATTCACTGGATATTCGTCATCAGCCATCCGGCTAATATTTATTTATTAAATAAATATTATTTAATAATATTTATTATTTTTTATTTTTTAAAAAATTTTTGAAATTCGCTAAGTACATTTCGCTAATAACTTCTTAACTTTAAAATTCTCTTTAGCTCTTATTGTCGGGTCAAGCAGCAAGCAACTAATTTAAACACAACAATTAATAAGTAACTGATGTTTTGCTGGTCGCAAGCCGACTCTCTTTCGGCCGCTCGGCTTCGCTACTTCGGCGCTTATAGTTAGCGAGCATCCGCTCAGCCTATTCTGCAAGGTTGGCGCCACTCTCGTTCGTCTTCTTACTGCGCTCGCATCCCAAATTGGATTTGAAATATTGTACATAAATCCTAATTTTAAATGTGGCCTGAATAAAGTTTTATAACGTTGAAATTAATTAAATTCTGATTTTTTATTTACGGCATCGAAAACTCTCGATGACCAAACATTGGTGACCCCGACGTGATCGTTAATATACACATAAACAAATTGCTAAAACAAAAACAAAACAATTTTGTAAACAGTGTTATGTGAAATTATCATTATCGAATTATCATACGTCTCTAATAAGTTTATTTACAATAATAAACAAATTATAATATATTATTATATTATACATACATACAGGCATAAACATAACGTTAGTTCAGAAGCACACATACATATTTACGATCCACAACGCAAGTGCATTCGCCCGCGCATAGACTTCATACAAACATACGATCCACAACGCAAGTGCATTCGCTCGCACATAGCTTCATATATATATACATTCCACAATTCCGCTACGGTTCTGAGCGCACAGTGGGACAGATCGTGTTCGCCGCGAGCAAATAAAATTTATTTCGGTTGTTCGGAACTCAATATAATAAATCATGAACTCCAGCGGCGCCGTCACAGGAGCACCCACTCCAACCCGGAGTGCAATTTTAAAGTGCAAGACCCTGGGTATTTTCCAGGACTTACAGAGGATCCAAGGAGCTCTTCAGCCTATTTCCAAGGTGGACGATGCCATGCTACACGTGCGACATGGTCAGATAGCCACCATGTTCAGCGACTTCAAGGCCATCCACGGGGAGCTTGAGGATTTGGACATTTTGCAGATCAGCAGTGACCTTCGATGGACTGTTTCGGAGCTCGTAGCGACGATGCAGGCGGAAATTGAGCACGAGACGACCCTTCGCTCATCTCGAATTGCTGCCCACTCCACCCTTTCCAACGGAATGTCCACCATGCAGGCTGACCCAGGTTTAGGTCAAAGTTTTCAAGTGCTGCCTCCTTTGCCGCTCCCTACGTTCAGCGGTGGATACTCGGAATGGGCTGAATTTTACTCGATCTTCTCTACCATCGTCGGCAGCAATCCTCGTATTAGTAAGGTGGAAAAGTTGCAAAGGTTGCGATCTTGCCTTCGGGAGTCCTCTTTCGAAGCAGTGCGTTCCTTGGAAGTCTCCGACGAGAACTATGATGTTGCGCTGAATTTATTGGAGAAACGATTTAATAACCGTCGCTTAATATTTCAGGCACACGTGAACGAGATTCTGGGCCTCAGTCTGTTGGAAAGTGGCTCAATAGCAGCGCTTCGAAGTCTTTCGGACAAATTTAATGCCCATATGCGAGCCTTAAAGAATTTGGGTACTTCAGTTCAGATCGCCAGCTGCATCATCGTCCAAGTTCTGCTTCAAAGGTTGGACCCCGCTACCCAGGCCAAGTGGGAGGAGAGTCAAAACTCCTCAGATTCCGACGCCATCCCTACTTGGGAGTCGATGGCCGAATTTTTGGAGCAGCGGTGTAGGACGCTGGAGGCTATGGACGTGGCCATGGCTGCATACGCCCCGGGCGCTCATGTGGGAAGGCGTCGCGGTGCAAATAATGGTAGATCATCCTTTATTGTTACTAATTCGCTTCCCTCTGCCTGTGCTCTATGCGGTGGATGGTCCCATATAATGTCTGCATGCCCCCGATTTCTATCAATGCCCCCTGAGATTCGCCTTGGTGAGGCCAGGCGACTCGGTCTTTGTCGGAAGTGTCTGCAAACGGGCCATCACATGCGTGAGTGCCTCGCTGCTAGTTGTCGCAGTTGTGGAAGGAGGCATCACAGCCTGCTGCATTTCCTGGAGCCGCCGGCATCTAGCGGCCAGACTTTGGTTGGTCCTCCCACGTCAGCCATAGCCGAGGTCGCCGAGCTTGCAGCCTTTTCGCCGTCCACTGCTAATGCAATAGTTGCTCAAGGTCACAGCGGCGATATATCGTTGCTTGCTACAGCGAACATTTTGGTTCGTAGTCGCGCTGGATCCCTTGTTCCATGCCGAGCTTTGTTGGATTCTGGATCTCAGGTGCACGTGATCACTTCCCGGTTGGCAAGTCAGCTGCAGCTCCGGAGGTACAAATCATTCATGGCGGTGTCTGGTATTGGAGATGCCGGCTTTGCGACAGATGGATTCGCTGTTGATGTTCGCCTACGTTCCCACTGTTCCGAGTACTCGGCCCTGGTTAACGCCGTCATCGCTGCCAATATCACGGACCTGCAGCCTAGCTTCAGTTTGGATGTCTCCAGCTGGAATATTCCTGGCAATCTTTCTTTGGCTGATCCTGAATTTTTCCGCCCACAGCGCATCGACCTTCTTATCGGAGCCAGTCTGTTTTATGAGCTGTTGTGTGTTGGGCAAATTAAGCTCTCAGCCGGCCTGCCATTGCTGCAGAAAACTCAACTTGGATGGGTCGTGTGTGGAGGCGGTTCACAGGTCCAGAGAAGATCACTTGTTTCCACTGCCCACAAGGATGTTCCGGAGAGCGCAACAATGCTGGATGATCAGCTGGATTCTTTGCTCCGCCGGTTTTGGGAAATCGAAGACGGCTCCGAGCCTATTGTGAAGCGGACGAAGGAAGAGCTAGATTGCGATGCGCATTTCGTGCAAATGCGGCTCTAAGCTTCTGGGAGAGTCGTACCCCCAAGCCGTTTGACGATTTCTTTCCCTCGAAAGGAAGCTCTGTCGCCGTCCTCAATTAAAGGAGCAATATGCTGCCTTCATAAAGGAGTATCTGGAGTTGGGTCACATGTCTCCAGTCCCTTCTGATGCGAGCGTCACTGGTCAATACTTTCTTCCACACCATTGTGTTTTAAAGGAGGACAGTTCAACAACCAAGCTCAGGGTTGTCTTTGATGGATCTGCTGTCACAACTTCTGGATATTCATTGAATGACGTGTTGATGTCTGGCCCAGTTATTCAGCCAAAGTTACTGCATATTCTGTTAAGGTTCCGATGCCATCGGGTGGCCATTACTGGAGATATTTGTAAAATGTATCGTTGCGTCAGGGTTTTTCCTGAGGACAGCTATCTTCAGTGTATTCTTTGGCGGGATTCCACCCAGGATGAGTTACAGGTTTTTAAGCTGGACACGGTCACCTACGGAACGAAGCCTGCCTCATTTTTAGCAGTTCGGACAATGCATCAGTTGGCAGATGATGAGCAAATAATGTTTCCAAAGGGGGCCGAAATTCTGCGTCGCGACTTTTATGTGGATGATCTGCTTTCCGGAGGCGACTCTATAGATGAAGCTATTAGCATAATGCAGCAAACATCCGCGATCCTTGCCAAAGGCCATTTTCGGTTAAGGAAGTGGTGCTCCAATGTTGCTGACGTTCTGGATAAGGTGCCTGAAGAAGATCGGGAGTCTTTCCTAAAGTTTGATGATGGTAGCAACTTCACAAAGACACTGGGTCTTGCTTGGGATCCTGCAACTGACCGCTTGCTATTTTCTTTTGAAGGGATTCAGTCAATCTCAAAGCCCACTAGGCGCATTGTGCTTTCTTCAGTCGCTCGGCTTTATGACCCCTTAGGCCTTGTTGGTCCTGTAATTTCAAAGGCAAAGATCTTTCTCCAGAAGCTGTGCCGTGAGAAGTTGTCCTGGGATGAAAGTCTTCCTCAAGCTCTTCACTGCGACTGGAATATGATTTGTAGCAGCTTTGGTAGTACGCAGCGCGCCGAATTCCCTAGATGGGTGCTAACATCGAAATCCGAGGTGGAGGTCCATGGATTCTGTGATGCCAGCATTGAGGCGTATGGGGCATGCGTTTATGTCGTGTCCAAGGGCGCAGGATCTGCAAGCTATTTACTCTGTTCGAAGTCCCGAGTTGCGCCGTTAAAGACTGTTACGGTGCCTAAGCTGGAGTTATCGGGAGCCGAGTTGTTGGCTCGACTTATGTCGGAAGTAGAGCAGTTGAAAGTCTACGTTGGAAAGTATTTTTGCTGGTGCAATTCTACTGTGGCTCTGTCTTGGATTCGAGAAGAACCCTCTCGGTTTAATGTTTTCGTCGCCAATCGAGTTTCGACCATTCAGAAGCTAACTAGAGAAATGGGGTGGCGGTATGTTCCCACTTCTTTGAACCCAGCAGATATCCTGTCGCGTGGTGCTCTTCCCAATGAATTGGTTGAGAATAAGCTGTGGTCTCATGGTCCTCCGTTTCTCGTTGGATCCCAAGAGACGTGGCCAACCGCGGTCCCATCTGAGAGATCAACCCTGGAGTTACGTGCAAGGGTCCTGCTCATTCAGTCTCCGTACGTGGATATAACAGCGGTTTCTAAGTACGCTAATTCGTTTCCAGCACTGCAGAGGGTATTCGCTTACGTATACAAGTTTTCTCAACGAATTCACCACAACGGTGTTACGGCTAGCGATATAAAATCTGGAACACAGCTGTTATTGCGGCTAGTGCAACGTGTGCATTTTTGGGAGGAAATAAAGGCTCTTCAAAATGGAAAAGACATAGCGGTATCCAGTGCCCTTGCCTCATCCTCTCCCTTCTTGGACAAATTTGGACTGTTGCGCGTAGACGGTCGGCTAAAAAATTCGTCGTTGGATTTTGATAGTCAGCATCCAATTATACTTCCAAGAAGCCATCCAGTTACGCGGGCTATAATTGTATCGTATGAGCGAAATTTACATACGGGACCTCGCGCACTGTTGGCAATTATTCGGTCCCAATATTGGCCAATTGGGGGGAGAAAAACCGTGACGAAGGCATTACACAATGCTTCCGGACTAAGCCTCGGCTGTTGCAGCACATTATGGCTGATCTCCCGGAGGAAAGAGTTAGCGGCTCCCAGGTCTTCGGAGTCACTGGTGTGGATTTTTGTGGACCGTTCTATTATAAGCCGGAAGTGCGTAATAAGGCTCCAGTAAAATGTTACATTAGCATTTTCATTTGTTTTGCTACCAAAGCCGTCCACCTGGAGCTTGTAAGGGATCTGTCCACAATGTCTTTTTTTCAGGCTTTGAAGCGTTTTATATGCACCCGCCGAAGGCCTCAACATATTTGGTCGGACAACGCAACCAACTTTGTTGGAGCCAAAAACGAGCTAAAGGAGCTGCGCCGATTATTTCTAAGCGAAGAGCATCAACGGACACTGCTGGAGTTTTGCTCTATGGAGTCCATCGAATGGCATTTTATTCCTCCTCGATCTCCGCATTTCGGTGGTCTGTGGGAAGCGGCTGTTAAAACCGCCAAGCACCATTTTTACCGAGCTGTCGGATCTGCAGTTCTGGGATTCGAGGAGCTGCGAACGCTGCTGTGCCATATTGGGGCTGTTATAAATTCATTCTCTTTCAGAAAATCCTGCAGACCTTGATGTTCTGACCCCGGCTCATTTTTTAACTGGTGGTCCGTCAGTCAGCTTTATCGAGCCTGATGTCACAAAGCTGAACTTCAACCGGTTGGACAGCTGGCAGCGCGTGTCTTTCCTGCAGCAGTCTTTCTGGATGATGGAAGGAGGAGTACCTAAGTCTTCTCCAGCAGCGCTCCAAATGGCGCGCCTCCGGTCCTGCCTTGGCCCCGAACGATGTGGTGCTAGTAAAGGACGAGAATCTACCTCCGATGAAATGGCCGCTTGCGAGAATAATGGAGTTAATCCCTGGTCGGGATGGTATCTTTCGAGTGGCGGTGATAAAAACCTCATCTGGAATTACCAAGCGAGCAGTGACTAAGCTGTGCCTTTTGCCCCTTAAGGATGAAGTTGGAGTAGAAGCCCCAACTGGGGGGAGAATGTCGGGTCAAGCAGCAAGCAACTAATTTAAACACAACAATTAATTAGTAACTGATGTTTTGCTGGTCGCAAGCCGACTCTCTTTCGGCCGCTCGGCTTCGCTACTTCGGCGCTTATAGTTAGCGAGCATCCGCTCAGCCTATTCTGCAAGGTTGGCGCCACTCTCGTTCGTCTTCTTACTGCGCTCGCATCCCAAATTGGATTTGAAATATTGTACATAAATCCTAATTTCATATGCGGCCTGAATAAAGTTTTATAACGTTGAAATTAATTAAATTCTGATTTTTTATTTACGGCATCGAAAACTCTCGATGACCAAACACTTATTATAACGGTGGACGACACTCCAGGTGATTTTATATGCTATCATTCCATAAATTTTTTTTTATAATTTTTATTTTTATTTTTTCCATCATTTTATTTTTTTCATACAACACCATAAAAAAAATGCCACGTGTATCACGCTTGTCCCAGGAGCAACGCCGCCAAGATGCTTAAGGCCGTTATAGAGTCCGTTATGGGCGGAACGCGTCCCAAATAAGAACTCGGAACTCTCAACTCAACATATAGCCAATGTTCGTGACAATAATCCTAACTTTCGAGAGAAAAGTCGTGCTCAATATTCAACTGCTCGCCCACAGCGGAAAAGAAGCGAAAGGGTTCGCAACCTTGAGCGGATTCGAGTCGTCGACAGGACTCTGAGTTGGGAAGACAACTGCTTTAGTTGTGAAACACGGCTGAGCAAGCGACTTGGAGGACTAACCCGAAAATCCGTTTTGTGGAGCGTATTCGAATGCTGTAAGGCATCGTCGACAGGACCTAGACTATAGTCTCTCAATGCAGACTCGGGATATAAAGGCACACGGAACCCGTCGACAGGGCTCTGAGGAGCGAAGACAACAACAGTTGCGAAACTATGCTGAACACTATACTCGGAGGGCTATTCCAGAGTTTTGAATTCCTGAAAGGATTCGGGACATGGACGCACACGCGATCCGACGAGAGGACTCCGAGAAGGTGCAAAATACTGCTGACTATGCCTCTCGGAGGAACAATATTGTTTGGTCATTGAGCGTTTTCAATGCCGTAAATAAAAGACGATTTTGTATTTAAATTGAACGTTATAAATGTTTATTTCTGCATGCAGATCAAGCCAGATGATCCGCAGATAGACCAGCTATGGTGCATGCAGGGACTCAAGTAAATACAGAGAGGGCGGCCCGACTGGTCACTGCGAAGCTAAAGCTCTCGAATAATGGAGAGGGCGGCCCGACCTAGACACTGCGAGCTAAAACTCTCTATAGAAAGCTTGTTGAGTCGAGCGGCCGAGAAAGAGTCGGCTTGCAATCAACAAAGCCTTTGTACAAACTTAAGCCTAATAAATAAACATTACACTAATAAATACACTAAACATTACATAAACATTAAACGCCGTGCTGCTGCTTGACCCGACAAATATCTAATTTCGAATTTCAGAAAGGTTATGAAACATGTTCTCCGCTTTCACTAACCGGTATGCATTTCTCGAAGCTAACGAAGTAACGTACCTTGGCGTACCACCTTGATATACGAATAACCTGGGGTAAGCACATCGAATGCAAGAAGATGCACCTAACACTAAAATCTTGCAACCTCCATTGGATCATAAACTCACGATCGTCACTATGTCTACAATTCGGTCCCAAAGCAAATCTGAACGTAAGGCTCCCAGCTTTGGGGGAACACGACCAGCAGCAACATAGAAAAAAAACACAATAAAAAATCTTGGGAACTATCACGGAGGCACCTTGGTATGTTCGCAATGAAAACATCCACCGGGATCTGGGCATCCTCGCAGTGAATGACGAAATAAGCCTGATTTCCAGATTTGTTTCCAGATTTGGTTTCCAGAGCGGTTTCCAGATTTGGCGGTATAGCTTGTCTTCTTTTGGCTGACCTTGGGAGAGAGAGCGGTACCTGATCTTTTCTTAGCTGCTCCTTTGATTGGCTTTGCGGTGACTTGCTGCCAGCCTGGGGTGGGTTTGCATGATGGTGTGCTAGTAGAAGCAGGATCATGCCTCGTACTGGATGCAGCGGAACACAAACTGCCATTCGAGTTTGTTGTGAACGTCATTTGAGATGAGATCGAGGATGACGCAGTACAAGATGCGATGCAGCATGTGGGAGCCCATCTGGTTGCACTGCCAGCATTTAAGCAGCTGTCCGTCGGACCGTCTCGCAAACTAGCTCGTAGTTCGGCGGGAGTTTCTCCAGCAGTATTCCTCATTGATTTAAAATCGATGGATTGTTTTTGGAGAGATTTATCCATTTTTAGCAATTAGCAAAAATGTTCAAGACTTTGTTACCACATCTACACCAATGGTATCGCTTCGTTCACACTTTTGCGCTTTTACACATTTTTACTCTCTCCAAGCCCAAGCAAGGACGGATCCCTCTCAAGCACACAGTTACACGTTACATTTGTTGAGAGGTAATTTTAGTATTGTATAAATTTATATATGTATATATAAATAAAAATATATATATACAATGAGTATGTATGTATATATACATATATGTATATATATATATAACCGTCTGTCCAGCTGTTCGTCTGTCTGTCTGTTTCTACGCGAACTTGTCTCTCAGTTTTTAAGTTATCGACTTAAAACATTTACACAACCTTTTTCCTTTTCTTTTGCACGCAGTATATAACTAGTAACGGCCGGAATTCCGTGCACGTATATATCCTGATTAAGAATACTTTATACAGTCGGATATGTTTTCTTCACTGCGTTGCACACTTTTGACCAAAATATAATACCCTCTGAAAGTGTACAAAGCAACAGGAAGGGCGGCTATAGTCAACAATCCCGACGTGATTATGACCGGTACTCATATCTTTCACCCACAATTTACCTTATTTTTTTTAAAAGTAAATGATCTAAAAAACATCACTTCACTTCATTAAAAATTGTCAGATTTAGTTGAATTTTGGTTTGTTGGTATAGATTAGCAAGAGAGATTTGCGATTTGTGAGGGTGGAAAAGAGGGAGCAAATATTTTAAACAAACTTGACCTGCACTTCTATGGTAGAAGTCTTCATAAAAAATCCTATAGCCCTATTTATTTTAGTCTTAAGATATACGCATTCATACGGGCATGGCTATTGACATGGCTATATCGACTAAATAAGTAAAGTGTTACTTTTGACTCGATTGGTGAAGATAATATTTTTGTAATTGTGTAGACGAGCTTTCAAAATGATGCTTTTTAGCGTACCACACCACCCGTACAAACCCTTTTGCTTCAACAAAATAAATAATTTATTTTATGTGTAATTGATTATGGTTTTGAGGACTTCTTTGACATTAGGCAAAAAAAAAAACAGCGTGCGCAAGTGTTTTTAAGTTTCATTACTTTTTCAGAAAATGGCGATACTACAGTCCAAATATTTCATATTCCAATTTATTTTCATTTTTTATGATTTGGTTTTTTGAAATACTATACTATGACAAAAATGGGTCGATAAAAGAAAATAATTTTTATAAATAAAGGATAAGTATGAGGATTGTACTCTTTTATAATCCGTGCATAATTGTACTCGCGTATAAACTTGTGAACAACATTAAAAAAGGTTGCAAAATTATCCATTATTAACTATTTATATCATTTTTTATGTTTTATTGCAAGGAAATTAATATTGCAATCTCATGGTTCCTTGTCCAAGCTTGAGGGTGACTCAGAGGATGGTTCCAATCAATTGACAAAACTTGACGTTATGCTGACGTTTCAATTAGAAGTAATTGTAATGGAAGTAAAAGGTCTTAAGTCGTTAGCTCCCAACCGAATCGTCTATTGTACAATGGAGGTTGAAAACGGTGACAAGCTACAAACTGATCAAGCAGAGGCCTCCAAACCGATGTAAGTTTAACATAAAATATAAAGCATTGCATTTTGTATTTCTGTTTGAACTAGGTGGGATACCCAAGGGGATTTTACAACTACGCATCCTCTACCTATCGTCAAAGTCAAACTCTATACCGAAAATCCAGGAATGTTAGCTTTGGAGGATAAAGAATTAGGAAAAGTGACCCTTAAACCTACACCACTACCATCAAAAGTTAGTTGTTTTGTTTTTTTTTATTTTTTACTAAAAAATAACAGTTTGTTTTCCAGTCACCTGAATGGCATCGCATGATTATTCCCAAGAATTTACCTGACCAAGATATACGCATAAAAATAGCATGCAGGCTGGATAAGCCACTAAATATGAAACATTGCGGGTAACAGTATGATAATAGAATTTTTTATGGCCGTTTTAGTTAATTGGTTTTTTGTAAATTAAGGCAACTCTATGCGATCGGAAAATCTGTTTGGAAAAAATGGAAAAAACGGTATTTTGTCTTAATTCAAGTATCCCAATATACGTTAGCCATGTGTAGTTACAAAGAAAAAAAAATCGGAATCGTCGGAAATGATGCAACTTGATGGCAATACAGTAGATTATATTGAAGCAGCAAGTGGTGAGCATATTTTACCAAAAATTTAAAAAAGAATCGTAAAATAAAAGTAAATATTTACTCTGTTCGTAGCAAATCTTATGTTCGGAATAGACTTGAACGGCGGTCGTTTTTTCTTCAAAGCAGTTCGAGAAGGCGATAGTATCTCATTTACTTGTGACGATGAGAATGAGTGCAGTCTTTGGGTTATGGCAATGTATAGGGCTACAGGTCAGTCACATAAGCCAACACCTCCAGTAACACAAGATAAAAACTCAGCTATGTCAAAAATTCAAGGTGGTACGTAAATATACATTTTTATTTGTATCTGTCTAACGATAAGAAAAAAAAGATTCAAACCTACAAAGAGCGAAATTTTATACTGATTCGGTACCAAAGTATCGATATTATTGTAAACTCTATGTAATTTTTTTCGATAACTAACTTATATCTATTTGAGGTCTGCATGAGTAGCTAAAAAACGACATTCAAATGCACAACCTTGAAAATGAATTGAGTGAGATAGAATGCTGAGACGAAAATTAATGAATGAGTGAGTGAATGAATGGGGCGATGAAAACCGAATTGAAAAAGTTAGAGTTACAGTTCGCATTCGAATTGATTCGAATGCATTCTAGAATGTAAGATACAACTATGCATATTTGCCTGTATTTTTAAACGCTGATAATAAAATAATTCAAAAGTGGAAGTAAGTCATTTTTTTCAGAAATATTCATTATTATGCTGTATATTTTATTTACATATTTTACTTATATGTATGTAAAAATATTTTCAATATTTATTAATAATTTTCCAGCACATTTTTGCCGCTAAAAAAAATTTTGTAAAATAATTTAATTTGGAAAAATTTAAGAAAACTAAACAAAAAACACTAAGAAAATAATAATAACAGTTAAAAACCATAAGTAAAAAAAAAACACTTTTATCATAATTCACATTTCGGTCAATTTCCTCATTATTTAAGAATTATTAAAGAAGCGTTTTGCTCAACAAAAAAAAAATAAATGAATGCATAGAGTGTGTTAAAAACCATTCGAGACATTCGGCTGCATTCCTCATTCCAAAAGCACTCTTTTTACTTCCCACCCCAACTCACTCGGTTTCAAAGCAAAAGAATGCCCATGAGTTAGAATGCTCTCTCACTCTCTCACTCCCTCTCACTCAGTTCGTTGTGTTTTGCACTCATTCATTCTATTCTATTTGGATGTTCTATGGCTGAGGCAATAAGTAATAATGTATTCCTGCTGACCTCTAATATCTATAGATGCCTAGATATAAACCAAACAAAAATAGAAAAAATAAATATCAAGAAAGAAAAGCTAACTTCGGGCGGAACTGAAGTTGATATACCCTTGGAG
The DNA here is from genome assembly GCF_030179905.1 of Drosophila bipectinata. Lineage (NCBI taxonomy): Eukaryota > Metazoa > Arthropoda > Insecta > Diptera > Drosophilidae > Drosophila > Drosophila bipectinata. The sequence continues at coordinate 10,706,316 of NC_091740.1, read as the reverse complement.
TTATAACCGGATATATATCGCAACAATCGGATACAGTTGGCCGCTCCTTATGAGAATATCATAATAACACAAATTAATTAAAATAAAATATCTAAAAAAAAAAGTCCCAAGCTTCTATCTTCAAAAATACCAAAGTTGATATTTCTACCAAATAGTTGGGACCGTCAGCCCACGGATACAACAGGGGGACCTACGCGCAAGCAATTGCGTGCCGTAACTGTATACACCGCTGGTAGTGCGACTATACTCTCCACGTGAGGGCGGCTGGTAACAGGTCACGGTAAGGTCATGTCTCTGCCGAGGATGCTGGCTAATGGTAGTCGGGCGGGGAGAAGAACACTCCCTTCCTTAAATCACCCCAATCCAAGGTGGAACAGGATGCGTGTCCGAGGGGGGGCTCAGACGCTAATATGCGAACTCTGGGGGACCGGCCGACCTCCCAGTTTTAACCAGGCTTATTGAGACAAGCGGGCTATGTCATGATGGACGAACCCCTTCCCGCCTACTCGAGCAATATATGAATTCTACCAATCAAACCCAAAGCCTAAGTGGAGAACGGAACTCCCTAAAAAAGTCCGGAAATGGGGTCAATGACCCGTCAAACTCCAAGGCCCTCAAAAGCCAAGGAGTTGCTGAGATGGAGAAGCCCCCCACAGAGGGGCAACATCTGGAGGCGGGACGCGCCGGTGCGGAGGAGGTTGCCAAGACTTCCTCTTTCAAAGCGGGGACCACTATGGGACCACCGAACGGCGTGGAGAGGAAGACCCCAGGGTCAACCTCTATACCAATCGGCGGGGCCCCTAAGGCTACCCCAGGCCCGGGAGCGTCTCACTCGACGCAGCGTAAAGGCTCTTACAAGGACAGAAGAAGAGCAGCCTTAATTTTGATGAGGGCGGACCCATCGGCCGAAGCCAACCCGGACCAGGCCGAGATCATCAAGTGGGCAAGGCAGATCCTGCCCGACTTTAATCCGGAAAAGGCGGGAGTGAGGCTGGATCCGAGTAGACGTACTGGGTCAGACCCTGCGAAGGAGGCCGCGCAAAGCGCGAAAAGGCAGAGGTCCACAGAGGGAGAAGCCCCCCAGGCCAAGAAGAGGAAGGCCCAGCCGCAGCCGTCCAACCGCTCGTTCGCTGAAGTAACGAAGAGAAGAACCCTAATTGAAGTCCTGGACAAGGGCTCCAAGAATGGGCTTATCCCCAAGGACCTTTGGCGTCGAGTGGTTAACGAGTTGCATGGGCGCTTCGTGGAGGAGATGCTGAGATGCGGAGGACCCCCACCAGAATGCGAAGACGCAGGATGATATCAGAGTAGCGTCAAGGTGATTGCTTGCCAAGACGCGCGATCGGTAGAGACCTACAAGCGGATGGTTGCATCGCTTGGAGAGGTCTACCCTGGAGCTAAGCTGGTGGCGGTTGACTGGGACGAGATCCCTAGCAAACCGAGGACGCGAGTGTGGCTTACTGAAAAGCCAGCCGACCCTAAAACCATACTAACGATGCTTAGGATGTGCAACCCGACGCTTCCCACGGCGGACTGGAGAGTCGCCAAGGTCGAGGTACTTCAGGCAGGCTGAAGTACGGATTCGAACACGTTTCGGTCCGTATCTACAAATCCGATGCGAAGGCCAAGCCAGGAGGTATCGGGCCGGAGGCAGACACACAAGAGCCAGACTTGGAGGAGCCGACCGAAGAGGGGCACCCGGAAGGAATGTCGGATGAGGAGGTGGTCATCCTGGAAGGGTACACCTCGGAGGAAAGCGACTTGGCAAGGGCACTTAGTGGAGTCGGAATGGAAGAGGACTCTCTGCTGAGCTCCGAGACGGAGGCAGAAATTACTGTGGTGGAGATTTGTAAGGATGTCTCTGACGATCTTGCAAATAAACCTCCATCACAGTAAAGCGGCGTCAGCTGCCCTCCTACTCCACCTCGCCGAGAGTGGAGCTGATATGGCCCTCATCCAGGAAGCCTGGATCCTAGAAGACAGGATTCTTGGGTTGGGGGCGTCGGAGTTCAGGCTCTGCAAAGCCGATACAACAGGTAAAAGGCTACCCTATTTTTGCTACCCAATTTCAGCAATGAAGACCACGTAGCCGCAGCCATAGATAGCCCAAAAGGCCCTCTAAGGATATGTTCGGCGTATATGGGCAACGACCAGGAGGCCCTCCCCCCGCACCCGCTACTCAAACAGCTGGTGGAAGACAGCAGGAAGCACAAGATCGACCTGATCGTAGGTTGCGATGGAACGCCCATCATCATCAGTGGGGAAGCACTGACACGAACGAGAGGGGTGAGTCAATCTTCGATTTTATCCTAGGCTCCAATCTTCTGGTGGGTAACAGGGATACAGAACCCACTTTCATAGTCAAGAACAGAAGGGAAGTACTTGACGTCACTCTTTACTCTGGACCCTAGCAGACAGGATTGTTAGATGGGGAGTCCCAGAGAAACTCTTTCTCGGACCACCGATACATAGAATTAGTTGCTCTCGAGAAGATACAACCCTGGAAATGCAGAGACAGGGGGATAGCCCCTCCCTCCCTTACCAACTTGAATACCTATTGAGTGACAAGTATCTCAGCTGGGCGATAAATAGCTTCAAGCCTTTCAAATCCCCAGGCCCAGATGGCATTGACCCGGCTCAACTAATTAAAGCCGGTCCCAATCTGAGGTCTTGGGTAAAGAAAGCTTTCTCAGCAATTTTCAGAATAGGCATCGTACCCGCAAGGTGGTTGCTGACGAAAGTCGTATTTATACCCAAAGCGGGAAAACCGTCTCACTGCACCCCTAAGGACTTCAGACCAATAAGCCTGTCGTCCTTCCTTCTCAAGACAATGGAGAGACTAATCAGCCTCAACATAAATCTTACTATCAACCCAGATTATATCTTGGGATCACAGCATGCGTATAGGAAGGGCCGATCCACGGAAACGGCACTCCACTCATTGCTTTTCTAGACATAGAAGGTGCGTTCAACAACATCCTACCAAGCTCGATAATCAATGCGCTGACGAGACTAGGAATAGACAATCAATCCATACGCCTTATAGAGCAGATCCTGGTAAACAGGACTGTTGAGGCGTCACTAGGAGGAGAATCTATTCATAGATACGTCAGATGAGGCACTCCGCAAGTAGGCGTATTCTCACCCCTACTCTGGAACGTGGCGGTTAATAGCCTACTGCGATCCCTAGAAGGTGGTGGTTGCAAAGTGGTGGTTGCTCACGCGGATGATGTCGCAATTGCCTTCTCTGGAAAATTTCCCCAGACTCTATGTGACCGCTTGACGGACAAACTAAGGGTCCTGTCAACATGGGCAGTTAAAAATGGACTAGGTGTAAACCCGTCCAAAAGCCGGCGGTCATAAAACCCATCCTTTTCTACGGGGTGATGGTTTGGTGGCCTGCTCCCACTAACTCCACATATGGAGAGAAACTTAGGAAAACGAAAAGGATGGCGGAGGTCTGTATCACAGGCAGCCTACGTACCACACCGACGGACGCCCTAGACTTTATACTCGACCTATTACTGGTAGAGACAATGGGGGTCAAGATAGCCACGCTATCGGCAAGATAGATCTACACCATTGCACGCCAACGGGGCCTACAGACTACTGCGTACCTCTCGATCATCCCACCTTATAATACAAGGCCTACATTCCAACAAGGGAGGAATGGGCCACACAAATCCCGGGACCAGCCGGTTCCCTTCATATCTACACAGACGGTTCGAAATTGAATGGCCAGGTGGGAGGCGGTTTCCATTGCGAACGGCTGTGTCTAAATGAGTCCTTCAGACTCCCCGACCACTGTAGTATGTTCCAAGCAGAAGTAATAGCTATCAGAGAAGCACTCAGATCCCCAGCACTTACTGGCAATCAAGACACAATCTGTATCTTCTCAAACAGTCAAGCGGCACTCAAAGCCCTTGACGGATTCTCATCCAACTCCAGGACAGTAAATGACTGTCGCAGATCTCTTAACGAGATGGCAGAGCAGTATGACATCCACCTCATATGGGTGCGCCGACGAACAAGAGCAATCCTCTCCTACCGGAGAAGGAACCAGAAGGTATCCCCTTAGCTACGTGTAGGCTAAAATGCAGGGATGCAACAATATACGCTATAGGGGCTCAAAAGCCGACTCAAATTCTTGGGCGCAGCAATACTTACAGACCTAACAGACCTCGCTGAGATCGCTCCACGCAGACTCGTAGCTTTCATCCGTAAATCTGGATGGGACCGCGAGCCGCCGCAGGAAGGCTAGAATAGCCTTGGGCACATAAGTAAATAGGAAGGGAGAGGTCCTCTTGTAGGACCCTTGCCTGTGCGGTATCACAAGGAGCCCCAGCGGCTCAAGTGGATGGCGGTCAGTCACCGGCCCCACATCGCCGCCTCAACCTAACCTAACCTAAACTATTTCTACCAAAAACCATTTCCGTCCGTTCAGTTTTATGGCATACAATTTTTATTTTATAGGATATAGTCGGCCAATCCTTATGAAATTTTGCATTCTGCCAAATATAGCATTCATGTAAAATTTAAACTTTCTAGCTCTAAAAACACAATCGTTATACCATTTCCGATCAATTAGTTATATGGCAGCTAGAGGATATAGTTGAGCCGTACCGACTTATATACTGCGTGCAAAGGAAAGAATGGTGTGTGAAAAGTTTCAAGTCGATAGCTTTAAAACTGAGAGACTAATTCGCGTATAAACGTATATAATAACTCTCACAAAAGTATATAAGTCTGTATATAAGACTCTTTGTGTACTTCCATCTAAGTAGCTGGAGATCCACGTTAAGAGGTCTGTTGAAAATCCCAGCATATTCAGTTAACTCAGCAAGAGTGAGAGATTGACTGAATCAAATGCTTTGCTTAAGTCTGTTTAAATTACATCGGTTTGATATCCCTTACGAAAGCTATCTATGACAAAGGATGTCAACTCCAATAAGTTCTTGGTGGTGGAGCGACGCTTAATAAAGCCATGCTGACAAAGAGATATGATCGAAGAGCCAGGGTGTTGCCAATGAGGAGTAATTAATTGGTAAAACAGTTTTGGAATTGCCGACAATTTAGAGATGTCTCTGTAATTGGCAGCATCGGACTTTTTCCCTTCCTTATATAAGGGAATTATGAAAGATTCCTTCCACTTAAGGGGAAAAATCGAGGTTTCCAAAGATGAAAATTCTTAGAAGAGGTTTGCACATAGCCCTGGCACAGTATCTTAGCACATAGCCTGGTACTCCATCGGGGCCTGGCGAATAAATAGGTTTTACCCTTAGAAGATCAGATAATAAGTTGTTCTCGGAGAAAAACGGACCGAAAATAAGATTTGCTGATTGAATGTTGTATGCGTAAGGGTGATCAGTTATTTTAGGCGAAGAATAAGTTGTTTGAACAAATTTTGCGCATAGATCGGCATTGGCCTGGTCGGAGGTCGCAGATGAATTTTCAAACGTAAGCAGAGGTTTAAAAGATACATGTTTACACTTTGTGTTTACAAAATTATAAAACTGCTTCAGATCCTGAGTAAATAGTATCCGGCAGCGTTATGCGCGGTAAAATTTGACTGAGCTCGTAGAAATCTTGAGAAATCAATACTACTGCAAGTTTTATTTTTATTTCAGTTTTTATTTCAGGTTAGTGAGGCACCTTGTAAACCAAACAGGATTTGTTGACGCGGACGGATATTTCCATGGCACACAGGAGTCAAAAAATGTATTTAAAGTACAGTACAATTTTTCTAAGGTGACATTAAGATCGATGCATGCCAGAATATCGGACCAATCATATGTATCGATAAGGCTATTAAGTTTGTGAAAATCAGCTTTACGGAAGCAGCGAATTTTATTTGCCACGCATGGAGACATCTGATCGATAACAGGAATGGTTTCGATTGAGACCTCAAGCGTAGGGTGATATGGATCCTCTGAGGTTGAAAGGGGAAAAGCACTGGAGAGAGTGGCACCGTCAAAATCAGATGCAAAACATAAGTCTAAAAGCCGACCTAACGAATTTCTAACATGGTTAATCTGACCTAGGGACTTGTCAAACATGTCCCCGGTGAAGTCATGGTGAGTGATAAGTGATAAGTGACCTCTTAGAAACAAGAGTGGAGTCTACCGAAATGAGCTTAAGTCTGTTTAAATTACATCGGTTTGATATCCCTTACGAAAGCTATCTATGACAAAGGATGTCAACTCCAATAAGTTCTTGGTGGTGGAGCGACGCTTAATAAAGCCATGCTGACAAAGAGATATGATCGAAGAGCCAGGGTGTTGCCAATGAGGAGTAATTAATTGGTAAAACAGTTTTGGAATTGCCGACAATTTAGAGATGTCTCTGTAATTGGCAGCATCGGACTTTTTCCCTTCCTTATATAAGGGAATTATGAAAGATTCCTTCCACTTAAGGGGAAAAATCGAGGTTTCCAAAGATGAAAATTCTTAGAAGAGGTTTGCACATAGCCCTGGCACAGTATCTTAGCACATAGCCTGGTACTCCATCGGGGCCTGGCGAATAAATAGGTTTTACCCTTAGAAGATCAGATAATAAGTTGTTCTCGGAGAAAAACGGACCGAAAATAAGATTTGCTGATTGAATGTTGTATGCGTAAGGGTGATCAGTTATTTTAGGCGAAGAATAAGTTGTTTGAACAAATTTTGCGCATAGATCGGCATTGGCCTGGTCGGAGGTCGCAGATGAATTTTCAAACGTAAGCAGAGGTTTAAAAGATACATGTTTACACTTTGTGTTTACAAAATTATAAAACTGCTTCAGATCCTGAGTAAATAGTATCCGGCAGCGTTATGCGCGGTAAAATTTGACTGAGCTCGTAGAAATCTTGAGAAATCAATACTACTGCAAGTTTTATTTTTATTTCAGTTTTTATTTCAGGTTAGTGAGGCACCTTGTAAACCAAACAGGATTTGTTGACGCGGACGGATATTTCCATGGCACACAGGAGTCAAAAAATGTATTTAAAGTACAGTACAATTTTTCTAAGGTGACATTAAGATCGATGCATGCCAGAATATCGGACCAATCATATGTATCGATAAGGCTATTAAGTTTGTGAAAATCAGCTTTACGGAAGCAGCGAATTTTATTTGCCACGCATGGAGACATCTGATCGATAACAGGAATGGTTTCGATTGAGACCTCAAGCGTAGGGTGATATGGATCCTCTGAGGTTGAAAGGGGAAAAGCACTGGAGAGAGTGGCACCGTCAAAATCAGATGCAAAACATAAGTCTAAAAGCCGACCTAACGAATTTCTAACATGGTTAATCTGACCTAGGGACTTGTCAAACATGTCCCCGGTGAAGTCATGGTGAGTGATAAGTGATAAGTGACCTCTTAGAAACAAGAGTGGAGTCTACCGAAATGAGGACTCCACCCCCCTTCACTGAGGTCGATCCCGTCTAAAAGTGGTGTACTTACTTGGAAAAACTTCGGGCCTAAAAATCTCCGGCTTTAACTAAGTTTTTGTAAAGGCTATAATATGGGATGCACAGACAGAACTATCAGAAAATGGTTAGGAGAGTTTTCTACATAGCCCCTAGTATTCTGGTTTAGTGACGAAGAAGAGGTGGAAGGTTGGTCAGTGGTTCTAATGTGGGGAAGTTTCACTTCCACTGGTTTTACAACTTTTTTTTCATGTTCTTTTTTTCATGAAAATGTTCTCTGGCCAAAAACTGGGTGAAAAAATCGTCTTGAATATCAGCGCAGGCACATTTAAGAATATTTAAATTCAGCTATGTCCTCCACCTTTATATCGGCTTTAGTTTTGGCTTTGATATAAGCCGAGATATCAATCTCTGAAGTATCAGGGAAAAGCCGACAAACAAATATATGTTTCGATGGAGGAATCACCTGTAAGAGTTTTTGGTGTCCAGGTGCGCATCAGTCAGTGCCGGTGGTCCGGACTGTGGAATACCCTTTTGGGTGCCTCTGCCGGGGGTTTCATTTACTAGGACCTGTGGTTTCACTTGAAGGTATACCACGGAGGACATATCAGACAATTGCTCATTTTCCTTGAGAAATTCGGATGACGAATTGTTTTCAGTTCTAGCGTATGGGGTGGCCAAAGATATGAGCGGTTGCGTTACTGACGGGCTGAGGCGGATCACAACCAGCGGCTTTCTAAGGATTAGGGGACTCAGTGAGCAGCTGAAGGCAACTAAACTGAGTGTCAAGCGCAAAGAGCTGGTCATTGATTTTACGAAAACCAGGTATCAACTCTTCAAATCCATTCCTAGTCTGTCTCATGAACGACCTCATTTCGTCTTGGGTAGCACGACAATTTTCACAACAATAATGTAAACCAGACCTACGTGAAATGGCATCCGAAACTGAGGCAGTGAACCCGGCACACTTGGCGTGTACGCCGTTTTCACATAGCCAGCAATGGATGGTAGGCTGGGATGACGAGATTGTCTTGTTACAAGAGTTTATAGAACAGACCAGTTTAAATTCCATATTATTAATTAACAATACAAAAATAATATATAAAAAGTTAAAAAACACTATACCTTGAACCACTGTGCCAAATAGGAAGCCAAAGCGGAAGCTTTGGAGAGTGCAAAGTAAAAATTCAGAAATAGAGATAAGACGGGGAATTGAATTTAAGCAAAATGTTAATTCGCCTCCAAATATACCGCAGCGCACGCGAAGCGATACGGTTTAAGTTAAAAAGGAACTTTGTCAAAAAATTCGATTCGCAAGCAAGTAAACACCGGTTTACCAATATGTATCATAAACGCAGTGCGCACAAAAAAAAACGACCGTTCGCTTAAGAGGAAGAGAGAGAAGTTCTGCAAGGGTATAATAACTGGTCCGGCTTCCGTAAAAAACTGAATTTGACAAAGGACAAGCCATGAATAAGTCTCACAAAACCGCACTAGATAGGTTTCATACTTAAAACGTCTGTTTAATAAAAAATGCGAACTTAAACAGCAATTTTGCTCTTACATCAAAAAATAATTTAACCTGAAAAAACTCCCAAAAGTCTTTACTGCAAAAGTTCGACATCAATTGATCACTCCTAGAGGTTAAGAATATTGGTCAGCATCTACTCTTTCACACCATACCGTTGTAAACAAAGACAGCACGACAACCGAAGTGTGCAGTGTAGTGTATGATGTACAATATCCCACTATGAACGGCAAATCACTAATGTACCAATTGCGCATCAGCCCACAGTAACAAAATTATCGTTACATCATTACGTGTTTGCAGAATGTATCCAAAGAATGTATCGCTGTATCGACACGTACCATGATAATGCTCTATTTCAACGCATCTTATGGAGGAATGATAAAAACTAAATGACAAAGTAAAGACTAAATTCATACTGTAATTTACTGTAAATACATACTTTACAATATCCCACTATCAACGGCATATCACTAATTTACCAATTTCGCATCAGCCCACAGTAACAAAATTATCGCTACATCGTTACGTGTTTGCAGACTGTATCAAAAGAATGTATCGCTGTATCGACACGTACCATGATGATGCTCTATTTCAACGCATCTTACGGAAGAATAATAAAAACGAAATTACAAAGTAAAGACTAAATATATACTGTAATTTTTGGCATTTGGACTGCATCAGCAACGTATACCGCAATACGCGTGCTTCATCAACTTGCTTAGGACGAACAACATCCGTACCCATTAGAAATTTATGATATAATTTATTTATTTATTTATTTATTTCGCCAACGGACAAATCCTTACATGGCTACATAACATAACAACTTACAACTAATAAATAATACTAACAAGAACTTAATAAATGCCTGATTAATTTGCGTTTTAACACACCCTTATCAGAGCCCCACTCAATTCGGAGGCTAGGTGGCGAAGAATTAAAATAAGAAAGAGCCCGCTCAATCGGCTCATTTAAGAGATAATTGGCCCTATGACACTTGACCCGAAAGGGGGCAAAGGTACGAAGATCCCTTTGAGGAACATTAAAGTTAATGAGTCCCAATAAAAAAGGACAATCAATGTTATCGACGATTAAATTATTCAAAAAAGTTAACGCAGCCAGTTTACGCCGATCCTCCAAGGTGCAAACATTCAGAAGAAGACAACGGCTCTGGTATGAAGGAACAGGATCTTGCAACTTTAGAGGCAGAAGTGCAAAGTTTACAAATTTTTTCTGGAGTCGCTCAATTCTGTTGGAACGAACTTTGCAATCCGGATTCCAAATGATTGAGGCATATTCCAGCCTCGACCAAATAAATGCAGCATAGACGCTGAGGCTCGAGTATGGACTTTTGAACTGTTTCACGTGCCTGTTAACAAAGCCCAGCATAGCATACGCTTTAGGAAGAATATAGTCTAAGTGACCAGAAAATTAAAATTTGCTGTCGATTTGCTGTTAGCTGCCAAATTATAATTACTGATGGAATAACCCGTACAGATCTCAAGAGACCGCCTACTGTAACGGGTAAACCTACACTTAGATAAGTTTAATGGAAGAAGTGAGTAAACTCTGGATATATCCTCCTGTAACAAGTAACTGTCACTAATGCAGCTAATCGCTTTATAGATTTTAAGGTAATATATATTGACACCATTCAAACTGGTCATAAAACTATTCATGGAACACATAAAATACGAAATCAACATATCGCAACTCAAAAAGCTGACATCAATTCATCCACAGATGAATTCAGCATTTCTGACCGGCACCTGGCTCAAAAAAGAAATCTTGAAACGTTAGTAGGCTAAAGGTGTCCTTGGTTTCATTAAAAGGTGGTCAAAAGAATTTTACCCCTTCATAAGACCCCTCCATTACTAAAAGCTTATTCAAATCTTTAGTCCGTTCGATACTGGAGCATGGTTCATGTATTTGGAGTCTCCAATATGGAGTACATCAGGACCGTATAGAATCCGTACAAAAAACCTTTTTATCATTTACACTTAGAGGTCTTAACTGGGATGCAAGTCTTCATCTTCCATCGTACAGAAGTATACTCCGTCTAATAAACTTACCAACCTTAACTAATCTTAGGACAATGTTGGGTGTAGTTTTTCTACATAACCTCATCAATACTAACACGGTTAAATTTCAATATTCCTAATAGAAGGACTAGAAACTTTAGTCCTCTATTCTTTAGTCATTTTAGTTTTTAGTCATTTAGTTTAGTTTGAGTACGACCATCATAGGGTCTTATGTTCGAACTATGATGGTCGTGGTCGTAAGGTCTTATGGTCTACTCTATTAAATCTCTTTCCTGTCCTTATTCAAGTATTTTAAATTTCTTTACTTACTCATCTTAGCTTAATAAATACTAATAAATCGTTTCTCGAGCGCCCCTCGGTCGTCTTGCCCTCTAAGCTTTATATTGAATACTGGAATGCTAGCTGGTGCCCTAATTGATGCACAAGCCATTTCCAAAATTCTGAATGACAGCGAAACAAAAAAAAAATAGGAATTTCAGTTGGGCGATAAACAGTTTCAAGCCCTTTGAATCTCCAGGCCCAGATGGCACCTTCTCGGCCAAACTAACCAATGCCGGGTTGAATCTGTGGCTATGAATTAGGAAAATCTTCGCAGCAATCTTCAATCTTTAATCGCTATGTGAAAACGTCGTACACTCCAGATGCCATTTCTCGTAGATCTGGTTTACGTAATTGTTGTGATAATTGTCGTTCTGTCCAAGACCATATGAAGTCGTTCATGAGACAGACTAAAAATGGATTTAAAGAGTTGATCACTAGTTTTCGTAAAATTATTGACCAGCTCTTTGCGCGAAAATCAGTTTAGCGCCCTTCAGCTGCTAACTGAGTCCCCTAAGCGTAAAAAATCAGCTGTTTGTGATTCGCCTCAGCTTGCTCAGCCGACATTAATGCAGCCGCTCATACCTTGGCCACCCCAAGGGCTAGAACTGAAAACAATTTGCGACCGAATTTCTCAGTGCAAATGCCCAATCGACCAATATGTTCTCCATCAAAAAAGTTTTTTCCGTATATCATTTTCGGTTAGATGCGTGTTGATAGAAAAATTAAATATTACTCTTACAAAAGTCGAAATCTCTTAAAATACGCAAGTTATTGTTTGGTGTCACCAGTGTCAAAAGCCCGGATCAGGGTGTTCAAATTTTCAAACGCGTTTATCTCGAAATTACATTTTTCAAATTCGTGAAAGTTCTACAGGTAGCCATCGCCATGAATTTTTTCATATATGTTCTTCAGTATGTGCATCCGTGGTAATAAAATCGTCTGAAAAATTACAAAAAAATTATTTAAATAAATAATAAGTAACGTAAAAATAAGAAAAAATTATATTTTTGTTAAAAGCTCATAATTTTATAATTTTTCTAAGTTTTTTTCTTTTATTTTGTTATCAAGGGTGTGAAAAAGTGTAAAGAATAAGGACATATTCGTCCGAAATAGGGATATATTCGTATTTTGGATTTCAAATTTTGATCACGTAATCTACGACTTTCACCATGATGACGAGTTGGCGTGGACATCCCGCCATTGTTTGTTACCACCCCCCTGCCTCCCTTTACAAAGATCACCTCCAAAAAAAAATGGTGTAACTACGACAAGCTGTACTCTACAACTGGCTTCATTCTCATACCTATCTTTCCAACAAAAAAAATCTCAGAAAAAAACAGCAGGTTTTAAGGCTAACAAGGTTTAACGCCCCCCTTCACCTTGTTACTTTGGTAGCAAAAATAAGGATGAATAATAATTTGTGAATGGATTTCATTGAAACCTATTTTATAAAATCTTGCCCAGAAGCATTTCGAAATTAAATACACGCCAGTTACTTGTGTTTTTAATAATAAACTAAAAAAAAGTTTTATCCAGACGCAGATAAAGCCAGGAAGTATGGAATGAAGGATTTTATATGCGCTGATCCTTGTAAATTTGATTATGCCGCACTTTTTAAAACCTTGCAAACCTTACACTCGAATATCGACTTAATGATCCTTATGCATCTCTGGTAAGTATATTTAGCTTATAAAATCTATCGATGTTACATTTATCATTTTTATTATTAATTTTTTATACGAATTTTGTTAATGCGTTGACAAAAGATCTTCTCTAAAATAGTTCGAAACAAAATATATTTATTTGAGTTCCGTTCTTGATACTTCTTTAAAACTGCTTAGCGATTTATAATTTTAGAACTACCTTTGGGGCTCTAGGTCCTTTATATAGGTACCCTTGATGAAGCTTTTTGCAGATCAAAGCTTGAAAGAAACTTTTCTCTCTCAGAGGCTTTGTTCTCTGAAGGGACTCGATTGAGTCGGAACCTATTACATAAGGGTCTCAATTAATCAAGATGACAAGAAATATGTGAAATTTTCTATGAAGTGGGGACCCAATTAAGAATGGGTTAAGCTGTTTAGTTTTAAGTCGGGATTTAAGTCGGGATTCTGTTTACCAAAATATTGTTTTGGTTTAGAATCTGAAGTGACTCTTAAAAATTGGGACTCTGAAATGAGGCTGTTTTCAACAAATTTTGAATTGTCCGTATTTGTCTGTTTCTCCCCCGCCTCGCCTTTTCCCCACTTTACAATATTCAACTGCATAGCTTGGAGCTTGTCTTTTTAAGCTTGTCTTGATTTGATTTGAGCCGCAGCAAATTTTAGTTTAAACTTGAACGCCTAAAAAGTATTGATTCAATACTATTAAACATTGAACTACAACGTTGTTATTCATTCGGCCGCAATTAAAAACTAATCATTGCGTAAGCTATTGGTGACCCCAACGTGAGTGCACCCCGTTTTGGTTATTGTGGTTAGTTTAAAAGTTCCACGGAAACTTGTTGTTTTTGTTGTCATAACCTTGCACTTAAATTACTTAATGGAGCTACTGGATCTGATGCTTCAGGGAGAAGGTGTTGCTGAGACAGGCCGAGGTGACCTGTCAAGAACTGGAGATCACGGACAAGGACCGAAGATTCAACTATTATGACCCTCGGGTCAATGGAGAAGCGTCTGCGTAATCATTTCACCAAACATCAGGAGGAATTGGAGGAGTTAATTATAGCGAAATCGGTATATAGAGGAAATTCTCTCAGCTGGCCACGGACCTGCACGTCTACATCCAGGTGAAAGTTGCCAAGCACTCCATAAGAGTTGCTGCCCACTCCACGCTTTTGGATGGTACCAGTGGTGCTCGTATTTTACCCACTCCATACAGGCCTGCTCCCTCATTGCCCCCGTTGCCGATGCTAATATTCAGCGGTGACTGATCCTAGCGGTGAGTGATCTGAGTTTTGCACCCTGTTTAGGACGACGATTGATAGCCATTCTCACTTGACCAAAAAGGAACTTGACCAAAACTGTAAGGGAGCTGGAGATTACATATATGTATGTGGGCTCTCTCAAGGTTCGTCGCCTTACCAGTTGGGGAACGATACGATGAAGTCCGGTGCCCAACGAAGCCCTCTGCTTCGTTTGCTTATCCTGCCGCTGCCCAAAATGTTATCGCCTACATCACGCCCTGTTGCATCCTTGCGAGCAGTTACCCAGCGCTTCATCCGGCTTGGATCCTGCCTATGAGGCTCGGTTTCCGACCTCTCAGACTCCGCCAGCTTGCTCGTTGGTGTCCCAGGATCTACACGCTAAAGTATTGTTTTTGCCAACGGCCAACGTTCTCGACCGTGGCCACTCAGGAGCCTTTCTTCCCTTCCGAGCGCTACTTGATTCCGGCTTACAAATTCATCTCATCACATCACTGCCGCCTTAAGCTTCATCGGTCGAAATGCTCTGTAGCGGTGACTGGCCTTAGAGACCCTGAATTCACTACGGATGGAGCATCGGTTAATGTTTGCCTGAAATCTCGCCTATCCAAGTCTCCGGTATACATTGAGGCTGTTGTGGCGTCTCACATCGCAGAGCGGCAACCTGGCCTGAACATAGATGCCACCAACTGAAAGGTTCCTGCCAATGTGGTTCTGGCAGATTTGAACTTTCACATAGCGCAGCATTTGGATTTTCTGATTGGCGCCATCCTGTTTTTGGATCTGCTCTTAGTTTGGTAAATCCAACTAGAAGACGGTCTACCTCTTGTGCAGAAGACGCGTTTTGGATAGGTAGTTTCTGGAGGTGGTTGCACCCTATGGAAGCCTCGTTTATCCGCTTCATGTAAGGTTATTCCTGCTGACTCCAAAACCTATTTATTGAATCAGGGCATATTCGGTTCGCCTTTCAATCAAACACAGCCTGGAGCTGTTGGTAGAATCCTATGTAGGCCTTGAGTCATTATCATTTGCTTGAGCGCAAGCTGGATCGTCATTTAAATTTAAGAACCCAATATTCTTTGTCATCAAGGAATAATTCCATTTAGAATTGCACATGTCTCTGAACTTGAGACATCTTAAGAACTATCACTGGGGCACCTTTGTATGTTTGCAACGAAAACATCCACCGGGATCTGGGCATCCTCGCAGTGTCCTGTAAAGACAAAGTGTGTTCGCACCCAAATTTCTTAATTCGGTGATTGACTCGGCCACAGCGGATCCCGCTTGCGACCCAACGACCTCCCAACCCAGCAATCGATTCTTAGGGCCAATATGACTGTTGATTAAGTTAAAAATATAAGATTTGATACACCTTTTGTTAGTCTGTCTTTGCAAAGAGAAGATTTAAGAAATAAAATATTTTATACATATATTATAAATATTTTCTAATATTTATAAATATTTAAAGGAAATACAACTAATGCGGAAAAAGCTAGATACCAAATCCGTTTTTAAGACCGTCGTTGCGCCGTAGTTCCTAAGTTTTATGCATGTATACATTTTACAAAATGCAGCGCATAGAAAATTCCATTTCAATTGATTTATGCAAAAAGTCAGGAGCGGTTACCGCTGGTAATCTGCGGGATGAGTCTTTCTCACAGCCCATTGGGATGCTAAAAACTCTTTCCGTTGATATTTTTCGGCCATGCAATCTTTCTCATTTTTATTGGAGAATTGAATTCCAACACAGAGGATCTCGGCAGTCAAACAGCATGTACTGGCTTGCTGGTGTTCCTGAGCTCGAAGACGCCGAAAACACCGAGCTTTTCACTCGTAACAATTTGCCGCGGCTAGCTCACAGTGTTTGTGGGTTTTTTTCCGACAAATTTATAGTTTGACGTGATTGGCCCAGCCCATAAATAATACAGATAGCATAACACTTTATAAAACCTTTATGAAGAGGAATTTTGAAACAAAATACAAATTACTTCTCGTTTCCCAAATCGACTCCGCTCTGGATCCTTGATGCTCCTGGGTTCCGAGCTCCGTCGTCGGCGTTTCATGAAATAATATCTAAAAAAAAGTAGGCAAATAAATTATGACGGCCCTCTACTGCTCCAAAGTTTTCTACGCTTTCAAAATTTTTTTCTCGCAAAACTTCTACTGGTGGTTAAATGATTGGTCTACCCATTTATCATAAGTTCGTAGGTACGATTCCCAGCAAAAGAAGCTGTTTTATAAGTTACATTTTGTTTACTTTTAATGTCTTAGAGACATGCATTTTAATCCAATAAACAAAAGCACGAAGGTCCGATTCCCAGCTGGAGGGTAAGAGATTAAGATATGTAGTTCAGTATATTTATTTTACTTAACACTTGAATTCTATTACAAATATTTGGTAAATAAAATTCACTAAATATCTATAAACAAAAAATCTTAAAGACAAAAACTAAGATTTTCTACCTCGCAAAAAGTGCCGAGGATAATATAATTTAGTCCATAAGTGTGCAAGGAGGCATCTCCGACCCTCTCCGTATATATTATTGATCAGGATCACCTCCTGAGTTGATGTGAGCATGTCCGTCTGTCTGTTTCTACGCAAATTAATCTCTCAGTTTTAAAGCAATCGACTTTGCACACACCCATTTTTCCTTGGCACGTAGTATACAAGTCGGATCGGCCGGGATTGGCCGACTATATCTTATAGCTGCCAAATAACTGTTTGATCGAAAATTCTACAACTTCAGTGTTTTTAGAGTTGGAAAGTTCGAATTTCGTGTTTTTGAAAATAGAAAAATGGAAAGAAAATCCGACCTACCAAATCATAACGGTCGGCCGACTATTTCCTTTAGCTGCCATTTAACTGAACGATCGGAAATGGTATTTGGTAAATTTTTACTTTGGTGTTCTTGAAGATGGAAGTTTGGAACTTATTTTATATTTTGTATTCTAATAAATTGGTTGTATTATGATGTTATCATAAGGATCGGCCAACTATATCCGATTAATAAAACGATATAAAATTTATTATTAAAAAACAAGAAAGGAAAGCTAACTTCGGGCGGAGCCGAAGTTGATATACCCTTGCAGTTAAAACCGGATATATATCGCTAACATCGGATATAGTTGGCCGATCCTTATAAGAATATGATAACATAACCCAATTAATTATAACACAAAATCTAAAAAAAGTCCCAAACTTCTATCTTCAAAAATACGAAAGTTGGTATTTCTACCAAAACCCATTTCCGATCGTTCAGTTACATGGCAGCTATAGGATATAGTCGGCCGATCCTTATGAAATTTGGTAGGTCGGATTAACTGACCAAAAATAGAATCTGTACTAAGTTTCAACTTTCTATCTTCAAAAACACGAGAGTTGGGTCACTTCCGATCGTTCAGTTATATGGCAGATATAGGATATAGTCGGCCGATCCTTACAAAACTTGGCATGTCGTATTATTGTGCCAAAAATAGCGCTCATGTAAAATTTGAACTCTAAAAACTCTCTAACTCTAAAAACACCGAAGTTATACCATTTCCGATCAATCAGTTATATGGCAGCTATAGGATATAGTCGGCCGATCCGCGCCGTTCCGACTTATATACTGCGTGCAACGGAAAGAAGGATGTGTGCAAAGTTTCAAGTCGATAGCTTTAAAACTGAGAGACTAGTTTGCGTAGAAACAGACAGACGGACAGACGGACAGACGGACATGCTCATATCATCTCAGGAGGTGATCCTTATCAAAAATTGTACGGTCATTTTCGTTGTCGTAATGTTCATTACGTTGTTAGTGCATACCACAACCCTACAATCGATACCTGATTGGTGGCTATCGATCTCGAGAACCCGGTCCCTTTGGAAAGCGGGACTCCTCTAGGATTCTTCCTTACGACTTCTAAGCTTACGACTGAACACACATTTTTTGTTACATTTACCCATTACACATTACACATTTTGTTATATCTAAAATCAATTCAAATTAAATTCAGAAACATATCCAACCCTGTGTTTTTATAAAACGGCAACAGCAAAGTCCCCATAGCAGACTTCTGCTAATCATTGACTCCCGTCTATCGGCGCAGTCACAACATTTTTGGTGGCCCATGAGGGGATCCTGTTGTTAAATGTGGCAAAGAATGGAATTTGAATTGATTTAGAACTAACAATTGGGCTCAAATTAATTTAAAACAAACGGCTTTTAACCTATGCCACGTGGAACCACGCTGCGAGACGAATAACGGACAAAGGAAGGAGAGATTGCTGCGAGACGAATAACGGACCAAAGGAACGACGAATTGAAACTGGAAACTGCTACACAGACTGACTGGAAGCCGGTGAGTGTTTGTATGTGAGGGCTGTGATTTCAAGCGTGCTGTTGTAAATTCAATAAAACTATGGGTATCAACGATGAAAAGACAGGCACACAAGCCAATCCTTCCCCATCCGACCAGTTTGCTGGTTTGCACGCGAGACAGAAGGATTTATGGAACAGGTTGACGCAACTCGAGCGTAACTTCAAGAAGGATAGTCAATCCCGAAAATCCAAACATTATTTTCTTCAGCGACTTAGCACGTTAAAGGATTTATCCACCCTGTTTGATGCGAATCACCAACAATTGGTCGATCAGCTGTGTCCCAGTCAACATGTATATTTCTCAGACAACCTATACGAGCGGTTTGTTGAAGAGCACCAGCACATCTTCTGCAACATCTCGGAAGAATACGACAACAAGTTCTCAGTGTTAGCCCAAGGTTCCCCACCAATCGAGTCCGTCACTCCAATTTTATCATCCAACATTCCGCTTCCGAAGCTTCCAGTTCCACGCTTTTCGGGAAGCTTTACGGATTGGCCCTCGTTTTACGATGGTTTCCTACAACTCATCCATGACAACAACACTCTCTCTAACATCCAGAAGTTTCACTTTCTCAAGCAGGCCTTGCCCGAAGGACGGGACCAGGATGTCAGTCACATGGCATTAACGGATTCTGGGTATACGGTAGCCTGGGATCTCCTCGTCAAGCGCTACAACAATCCACGTCTCGACTTTATGCACACCATGGCAGCACTGTATGGGCTTGAGTCGGTTCCCAAGGAAGCTTCAGAAGGTATCAGGCGCGTGCTAACCCTGGCTAATGTTTGCATTAGTGATCTTCGACGTTTAAAAATAAACATTGATTCCTGCGATCACTGGCTAGTGCATCATCTGTTAACCAAACTACCAAGCAGCACTACGCAAGCGTGGGAGCACTCATTGGGGAGCTCCACCGAGATTCCAACCTTTTCGATGTTGGAGACTTTCCTGCTGGAGCGCTTAGTTAGCATCGACCTAATCGAAAATCGAAACCAACCACTTGGAACTCGTTCAGCACCAGGACCATCTTCCCATCCACGTGCGCCTAACCGATCCAACTTCAATTCCACTAACCGCCACAGTTTTCATGTGACTACGGAAATGGGAGCACCCCAGTGCACTCTCTGCCAAAGAAACCATGTTCTCCGGAGATGCCCCAGTTTTCTCGCGAAGGATTGCTTTGCTCGTAAGACGATCGTCGATCGCATAAAAGCATGCCTCAATTGTCTCAGCACAGGCCACGCTCTAAGTGACTGCAGCAGCACTCGCAATTGCTTACAGTGCGGCCAACGCCACCATACGCTACTGCATTTTCCGAACGTAGCAACCCAGCCTACCAACTCTGCCCTATCGCGACAGCCAACGAACGGTGTCCATAGCGCGCAGGGCACCCAACAGAGCGTAGCATCCCGCTCATCTGTTTTGTCTCAACAGCACAGCCTAGCCCCCGGCTTAACTGCTTCGAACGAGACGCAACTCCTCAGCGCAGTTGCCACCTATCAAAATCCATCCACCACGATTCTCGCCACGGCCCTAATCCGAATTGTCAACGACCAAACGGGACAATCTGTTTTAGCCAGAGCGTTGATTGACCATGGCTCGGAAGGAACACTTATCACCGAAAGCTTAGTACAGACGCTGGGTCTCTCACGCACCCCTATATCTGCGGAAATAACAGGGATTGGCGACTCCTCTCACAATCGTTGTCGACATAGTACCAATTTTGTCCTAAGCTCGATTTCAGGTTCCCAGTTCACATCGTTTGTATCCACTGCATTTATTCTCCGTACACTTACAGGGCACCTTCCAAAATCGGATGTCGACCCTCGCTCATTCCAACACCTTAAAGGATTGCAACTCGCCGATCCCAATTTTGCCCGCTCCGGTCGTATTGACGTGCTTGTGGGCGTTGATCTTATTCCACAATTGATGCTCCCAGAAATTCGACGAGGAACTCATGAGGAACCAATCGCACAAAACACTCTTCTTGGTTGGATTGTTTTTGGACCTGTGAGGAAATCCATGACACACTCCATCACTGTCCGTTGTAACACCACGACGCTTGATCATCTGGTGCAAAGGTTCTTCGAACTAGATAGCGTGCCGTCTGAACGCCAACTCACCACAGAGGAACGATGGTGTGAAGAACACTTTCGTCAAACCCATGTTCGACAGCCCAACGGGAAATACATGGTTCGCTTACCACTGAAAACCTTGTTCGACCCGTCACAAGTTCTAGGCCGATCAAAACATATAGCCTTAAATCGTTTCTACACACTAGAGCGAAAATTGCAGAAGCGCGATAAGCTTCATCAACAATATCTCCAAGCAATCGAGGAATATTTTGACTTACAGCAAATACAAGAAGTCACTACAAGCGAAAACAGTCACTCTCATATCAACACAAATGGGAAGCTCGGTGTCTTCTGCAGCACGATTCCACACCATGCAGTCCTGAAGGAGGACAGCCTGACGACTAAACTCAGGGTAGTCTACGACGCCTCTTGTAAGAGCTCCAACGGGAAATCACTGAATGACATTTTATGTACTGGCCCAGCTCTACAGAACGATTTGGGAGGAGTGATACTAAATTGGCGTTGTTATCGCTATGTTTTCGTGGCGGACATCCAAAGGATGTACCGATGTATCGAAATGCATCCAGAGGACTCTCAATTCCAGCTCATTTGGTGGCGTGACAAAACCGGAAAGTTAAAAGAGTTCCGTCTCACCACAGTTACCTTCGGAACAGCATCAGCGCCATACACAGCGATTCGGGTGATCCACCAAATAGCTCAGGACGAACGAGAAAATTATCCGCTAGCAGAAAAGGTACTGAAAAGGGAGATTTATGTTGATGACGTACAAAGCGGCCATGAGACCACGGACGGTGCCATTCGAGTGCGAAACGAGGTCATAGCAGCCCTCCGCTCGGCTGGTATGCATCTTCGAAAATGGGCAGCGAACCACCCGGCGTTGCTTAGTGATATTCCTAAAGTAGACCTCTGCAACCACTCAATCTTCAAAATGGACAATAAAGACAGCATTAAAACGCTTGGACTGTACTGGCAGCCAAACCCGGACGTCTACGGATTCAAAATCCATTTCTCGATCAATCCCACACTTTCGAAAAGGGCTCTTTTATCAACAGTGGCGCGGCTCTTCGATCCATTAGGATTTTTAGCACCCTTGATAGTCATGTCAAAAATTCTCCTCAAGGACGTATGGAGCTTCCGTATGCAGCAAACTGCATGGCACTTACCGTGCACTCGATTGGGACGACATGCTACCAGAGTCTTTGGCAGCGCGTTGGCAGCGATATCTCGAACATCTTCCAGAAGTTCAACACATTCGCATACCACGCTGGTTCGGTTGCGATTTCAGCAATGTGATATCTCTTCAATTGCACATGTTCTCCGATGGGTCGTCCCTCGCGTATGCAGCGTGTGCCTACCTTCGAGTACTCGACACTGCTGGAATGATACATACACACTTAGTCGCAGCTCGCACTAGGGTTACACCAACAAAGCCTCTCACCATACCGCGAGTGGAGCTTTTCGGAGCAGTTCTAGCTACCAAACTCGCCACATGGATCCAGCAGCAACTTCACGTGCCTCAGATGCGGGTCACAGTGTACTACTGGTCAGACGCCATGATCGTGCTTCACTGGATATATGGAGATCCATGCAGGTGGAAGACTTTTGTAGCCAATCGAATTGGCAGCATCCAAGAGGTCAGCTCTGCTTCCCAGTGGGGTCATGTGTCTACGCAGGACAACCCTGCGGATTGTGCAACGCGCGGTTTAACCCCACTACAGCTCGCGCAGGATAAGCTCTGGTGGAGCGGCCCAGACTGGTTGCAGGAACCCGAAGACCATTGGCCCAAGGTAACTCTTACTTCTCCAGATCCGAGCACAATCTGCGAGGAACAGGCAGCAAAGGTTATCCACGCTCACACCTGTGCATCCACTGATTCCATTGTTGAGTCATTTTCGTCATACAGTCGACTTGTATTTTCCACAGCATTCATTAATCGCTTTATCCATAATACTCGCTGCAAAAGGGAGGCTCGGCTTTCTGGACCAATTAGCGTAAAGGAGTTTTCCAAGGCAATGTATACTCTGGTTCGCGTTGTCCAACAGGAAGCATTCTCTCACGAACTGTCCAAGTTGCGAGCAAACAAATCGCTCTCAAAATCTAACAAGCTTAGCCAACTGTCGCCATTCATAGATGCCCAAGGGATCCTCAGAGTGCGGGGCAGACTTCGAAACGCTTTGCAGCTCACCACTCAACAACGCACGCCCATCATCCTACCGAAGTCACATCATTTTACGGACCTCGTCATAAAAAACGCCCATCTGAACACCATGCATGGGGGTGTTCAACTGACCCGTGCGATCATCCATCAGCAGTTTTGGATCATTAATGGCAAACAAGCGGTAAAAAGAGTTCTCCGACAGTGTGTGGCTTGCTTTCAGCATCGCCCTAAACCCTCTCGACAATTAATGGGTGATCTTCCATACCATCGTGTTAATCCGCCGAAAAGAGCGTTCGAAGCTACAGGTGTGGATTACACAGGATCTATCGATGTCAAGGCCTCGAGGTTCAGAGGACACACTACATATAAGGCCTATATTGCTGTATTCATTTGCCTCGCCAGTAAAGCTATCCATTTGGAGCTGGTGACAGGACTCACAGCACAACATTTTCTCTGGGCTCTCCAACGGTTCATTGGACGCCGCGGTTTTGTGCGGCACATGTACAGTGACTGCGGCACAAATTTTATAGCAGCAGATAAATCCCTACAGTTGTGGTCTAACGAGTTCCGGCAGGAAATCAACCAGACAGTCGTCCCAGAACTCACAAAGCGCTATATTCAGTGGCACTTTAACCCCCCACACAGCCCAAACTTCGGAGGACTTTGGGAGGCTAACGTCAAAGCCGTAAAGTCTCATCTTCATCGTTCCTTCAAAGGATACCCAATGACTTATGAACAATTATCAACCGTTCTTATCCAGATAGAGGCCTGTCTTAACTCTCGGCCATTATGCCCGTTAACCGCGGATATTAACGATCTGCAAGTATTGACTCCAGCTCATTTTCTCATCGGAGACTCCATGCAATCGCTTCCTACCCCCAGTGACAAGGACAAGTCGCTCAACACACAGTTCATGGAGGGACAACGGATCCTACGCCAGTTCTGGAAAAGGTGGAGCTCAGATTGGTTGTCTCACCTTCAGGCACGCCCTAAGTGGAGACAAGAGGAAGAAAACCTGCAGGTCAATGACCTAGTTATTATCAAGGAAGACAGGACAGGTCCAACCGATTGGAAACTAGGTCGTGTTACAGAATTACACCCTGGAGCCGATGGGATGGTACGAGTTGCAACAATCTATACAGGTTCGGGTACATATAAGCGATCAGTATCCAAGATCTGCAGATTACCCATCCCGAATTACACGGAAGCTAAAGTCGAGGAAGCTAATCTTGAACAATAGTGATACAAGCATTTGATCTCACATCCATACCACAGCAAACATTTCACCTGTTTCTTTCAGTTACCATTAGAAGGATGTCTTAATGCTGGACCCAGCATTGCGGGGCGGCATGTACGGTCATTTTCGTTGTCGTAATGTTCATTACGTTGTTAGTGCATACCACAACCCTACAATCGATACCTGATTGGTGGCTATCGATCTCGAGAACCCGGTCCCTTTGGAAAGCGGGACATCTCTAGGTTTCTTCCTTACGACTTCTAAGCTTACGACTGAACACACATTTTTTGTTACATTTACCCATTACACATTACACATTTTGTTATATCTAAAATCAATTCAAATTAAATTCAGAAACATATCCAACCCTGTGTTTTTATAAAACGGCAACAGCAAAGTCCCCATAGCAGACTTCTGCTAATCATTGACTCCCGTCTATCGGCGCAGTCACAACATTTTTGGTGGCCCATGAGGGGATCCTGTTGTTAAATGTGGCAAAGAATGGAATTTGAATTGATTTAGAACTAACAATTGGGCTCAAATTAATTTAAAACAAACGGCTTTTAACCTATGCCACGTGGAACCACGCTGCGAGACGAATAACGGACAAAGGAAGGAGAGATTGCTGCGAGACGAATAACGGACCAAAGGAACGACGAATTGAAACTGGAAACTGCTACACAGACTGACTGGAAGCCGGTGAGTGTTTGTATGTGAGGGCTGTGATTTCAAGCGTGCTGTTGTAAATTCAATAAAACTATGGGTATCAACGATGAAAAGACAGGCACACAAGCCAATCCTTCCCCATCCGACCAGTTTGCTGGTTTGCACGCGAGACAGAAGGATTTATGGAACAGGTTGACGCAACTCGAGCGTAACTTCAAGAAGGATAGTCAATCCCGAAAATCCAAACATTATTTTCTTCAGCGACTTAGCACGTTAAAGGATTTATCCACCCTGTTTGATGCGAATCACCAACAATTGGTCGATCAGCTGTGTCCCAGTCAACATGTATATTTCTCAGACAACCTATACGAGCGGTTTGTTGAAGAGCACCAGCACATCTTCTGCAACATCTCGGAAGAATACGACAACAAGTTCTCAGTGTTAGCCCAAGGTTCCCCACCAATCGAGTCCGTCACTCCAATTTTATCATCCAACATTCCGCTTCCGAAGCTTCCAGTTCCACGCTTTTCGGGAAGCTTTACGGATTGGCCCTCGTTTTACGATGGTTTCCTACAACTCATCCATGACAACAACACTCTCTCTAACATCCAGAAGTTTCACTTTCTCAAGCAGGCCTTGCCCGAAGGACGGGACCAGGATGTCAGTCACATGGCATTAACGGATTCTGGGTATACGGTAGCCTGGGATCTCCTCGTCAAGCGCTACAACAATCCACGTCTCGACTTTATGCACACCATGGCAGCACTGTATGGGCTTGAGTCGGTTCCCAAGGAAGCTTCAGAAGGTATCAGGCGCGTGCTAACCCTGGCTAATGTTTGCATTAGTGATCTTCGACGTTTAAAAATAAACATTGATTCCTGCGATCACTGGCTAGTGCATCATCTGTTAACCAAACTACCAAGCAGCACTACGCAAGCGTGGGAGCACTCATTGGGGAGCTCCACCGAGATTCCAACCTTTTCGATGTTGGAGACTTTCCTGCTGGAGCGCTTAGTTAGCATCGACCTAATCGAAAATCGAAACCAACCACTTGGAACTCGTTCAGCACCAGGACCATCTTCCCATCCACGTGCGCCTAACCGATCCAACTTCAATTCCACTAACCGCCACAGTTTTCATGTGACTACGGAAATGGGAGCACCCCAGTGCACTCTCTGCCAAAGAAACCATGTTCTCCGGAGATGCCCCAGTTTTCTCGCGAAGGATTGCTTTGCTCGTAAGACGATCGTCGATCGCATAAAAGCATGCCTCAATTGTCTCAGCACAGGCCACGCTCTAAGTGACTGCAGCAGCACTCGCAATTGCTTACAGTGCGGCCAACGCCACCATACGCTACTGCATTTTCCGAACGTAGCAACCCAGCCTACCAACTCTGCCCTATCGCGACAGCCAACGAACGGTGTCCATAGCGCGCAGGGCACCCAACAGAGCGTAGCATCCCGCTCATCTGTTTTGTCTCAACAGCACAGCCTAGCCCCCGGCTTAACTGCTTCGAACGAGACGCAACTCCTCAGCGCAGTTGCCACCTATCAAAATCCATCCACCACGATTCTCGCCACGGCCCTAATCCGAATTGTCAACGACCAAACGGGACAATCTGTTTTAGCCAGAGCGTTGATTGACCATGGCTCGGAAGGAACACTTATCACCGAAAGCTTAGTACAGACGCTGGGTCTCTCACGCACCCCTATATCTGCGGAAATAACAGGGATTGGCGACTCCTCTCACAATCGTTGTCGACATAGTACCAATTTTGTCCTAAGCTCGATTTCAGGTTCCCAGTTCACATCGTTTGTATCCACTGCATTTATTCTCCGTACACTTACAGGGCACCTTCCAAAATCGGATGTCGACCCTCGCTCATTCCAACACCTTAAAGGATTGCAACTCGCCGATCCCAATTTTGCCCGCTCCGGTCGTATTGACGTGCTTGTGGGCGTTGATCTTATTCCACAATTGATGCTCCCAGAAATTCGACGAGGAACTCATGAGGAACCAATCGCACAAAACACTCTTCTTGGTTGGATTGTTTTTGGACCTGTGAGGAAATCCATGACACACTCCATCACTGTCCGTTGTAACACCACGACGCTTGATCATCTGGTGCAAAGGTTCTTCGAACTAGATAGCGTGCCGTCTGAACGCCAACTCACCACAGAGGAACGATGGTGTGAAGAACACTTTCGTCAAACCCATGTTCGACAGCCCAACGGGAAATACATGGTTCGCTTACCACTGAAAACCTTGTTCGACCCGTCACAAGTTCTAGGCCGATCAAAACATATAGCCTTAAATCGTTTCTACACACTAGAGCGAAAATTGCAGAAGCGCGATAAGCTTCATCAACAATATCTCCAAGCAATCGAGGAATATTTTGACTTACAGCAAATACAAGAAGTCACTACAAGCGAAAACAGTCACTCTCATATCAACACAAATGGGAAGCTCGGTGTCTTCTGCAGCACGATTCCACACCATGCAGTCCTGAAGGAGGACAGCCTGACGACTAAACTCAGGGTAGTCTACGACGCCTCTTGTAAGAGCTCCAACGGGAAATCACTGAATGACATTTTATGTACTGGCCCAGCTCTACAGAACGATTTGGGAGGAGTGATACTAAATTGGCGTTGTTATCGCTATGTTTTCGTGGCGGACATCCAAAGGATGTACCGATGTATCGAAATGCATCCAGAGGACTCTCAATTCCAGCTCATTTGGTGGCGTGACAAAACCGGAAAGTTAAAAGAGTTCCGTCTCACCACAGTTACCTTCGGAACAGCATCAGCGCCATACACAGCGATTCGGGTGATCCACCAAATAGCTCAGGACGAACGAGAAAATTATCCGCTAGCAGAAAAGGTACTGAAAAGGGAGATTTATGTTGATGACGTACAAAGCGGCCATGAGACCACGGACGGTGCCATTCGAGTGCGAAACGAGGTCATAGCAGCCCTCCGCTCGGCTGGTATGCATCTTCGAAAATGGGCAGCGAACCACCCGGCGTTGCTTAGTGATATTCCTAAAGTAGACCTCTGCAACCACTCAATCTTCAAAATGGACAATAAAGACAGCATTAAAACGCTTGGACTGTACTGGCAGCCAAACCCGGACGTCTACGGATTCAAAATCCATTTCTCGATCAATCCCACACTTTCGAAAAGGGCTCTTTTATCAACAGTGGCGCGGCTCTTCGATCCATTAGGATTTTTAGCACCCTTGATAGTCATGTCAAAAATTCTCCTCAAGGACGTATGGAGCTTCCGTATGCAGCAAACTGCATGGCACTTACCGTGCACTCGATTGGGACGACATGCTACCAGAGTCTTTGGCAGCGCGTTGGCAGCGATATCTCGAACATCTTCCAGAAGTTCAACACATTCGCATACCACGCTGGTTCGGTTGCGATTTCAGCAATGTGATATCTCTTCAATTGCACATGTTCTCCGATGGGTCGTCCCTCGCGTATGCAGCGTGTGCCTACCTTCGAGTACTCGACACTGCTGGAATGATACATACACACTTAGTCGCAGCTCGCACTAGGGTTACACCAACAAAGCCTCTCACCATACCGCGAGTGGAGCTTTTCGGAGCAGTTCTAGCTACCAAACTCGCCACATGGATCCAGCAGCAACTTCACGTGCCTCAGATGCGGGTCACAGTGTACTACTGGTCAGACGCCATGATCGTGCTTCACTGGATATATGGAGATCCATGCAGGTGGAAGACTTTTGTAGCCAATCGAATTGGCAGCATCCAAGAGGTCAGCTCTGCTTCCCAGTGGGGTCATGTGTCTACGCAGGACAACCCTGCGGATTGTGCAACGCGCGGTTTAACCCCACTACAGCTCGCGCAGGATAAGCTCTGGTGGAGCGGCCCAGACTGGTTGCAGGAACCCGAAGACCATTGGCCCAAGGTAACTCTTACTTCTCCAGATCCGAGCACAATCTGCGAGGAACAGGCAGCAAAGGTTATCCACGCTCACACCTGTGCATCCACTGATTCCATTGTTGAGTCATTTTCGTCATACAGTCGACTTGTATTTTCCACAGCATTCATTAATCGCTTTATCCATAATACTCGCTGCAAAAGGGAGGCTCGGCTTTCTGGACCAATTAGCGTAAAGGAGTTTTCCAAGGCAATGTATACTCTGGTTCGCGTTGTCCAACAGGAAGCATTCTCTCACGAACTGTCCAAGTTGCGAGCAAACAAATCGCTCTCAAAATCTAACAAGCTTAGCCAACTGTCGCCATTCATAGATGCCCAAGGGATCCTCAGAGTGCGGGGCAGACTTCGAAACGCTTTGCAGCTCACCACTCAACAACGCACGCCCATCATCCTACCGAAGTCACATCATTTTACGGACCTCGTCATAAAAAACGCCCATCTGAACACCATGCATGGGGGTGTTCAACTGACCCGTGCGATCATCCATCAGCAGTTTTGGATCATTAATGGCAAACAAGCGGTAAAAAGAGTTCTCCGACAGTGTGTGGCTTGCTTTCAGCATCGCCCTAAACCCTCTCGACAATTAATGGGTGATCTTCCATACCATCGTGTTAATCCGCCGAAAAGAGCGTTCGAAGCTACAGGTGTGGATTACACAGGATCTATCGATGTCAAGGCCTCGAGGTTCAGAGGACACACTACATATAAGGCCTATATTGCTGTATTCATTTGCCTCGCCAGTAAAGCTATCCATTTGGAGCTGGTGACAGGACTCACAGCACAACATTTTCTCTGGGCTCTCCAACGGTTCATTGGACGCCGCGGTTTTGTGCGGCACATGTACAGTGACTGCGGCACAAATTTTATAGCAGCAGATAAATCCCTACAGTTGTGGTCTAACGAGTTCCGGCAGGAAATCAACCAGACAGTCGTCCCAGAACTCACAAAGCGCTATATTCAGTGGCACTTTAACCCCCCACACAGCCCAAACTTCGGAGGACTTTGGGAGGCTAACGTCAAAGCCGTAAAGTCTCATCTTCATCGTTCCTTCAAAGGATACCCAATGACTTATGAACAATTATCAACCGTTCTTATCCAGATAGAGGCCTGTCTTAACTCTCGGCCATTATGCCCGTTAACCGCGGATATTAACGATCTGCAAGTATTGACTCCAGCTCATTTTCTCATCGGAGACTCCATGCAATCGCTTCCTACCCCCAGTGACAAGGACAAGTCGCTCAACACACAGTTCATGGAGGGACAACGGATCCTACGCCAGTTCTGGAAAAGGTGGAGCTCAGATTGGTTGTCTCACCTTCAGGCACGCCCTAAGTGGAGACAAGAGGAAGAAAACCTGCAGGTCAATGACCTAGTTATTATCAAGGAAGACAGGACAGGTCCAACCGATTGGAAACTAGGTCGTGTTACAGAATTACACCCTGGAGCCGATGGGATGGTACGAGTTGCAACAATCTATACAGGTTCGGGTACATATAAGCGATCAGTATCCAAGATCTGCAGATTACCCATCCCGAATTACACGGAAGCTAAAGTCGAGGAAGCTAATCTTGAACAATAGTGATACAAGCATTTGATCTCACATCCATACCACAGCAAACATTTCACCTGTTACTTTCAGTTACCATTAGAAGGATGTCTTAATGCTGGACCCAGCATTGCGGGGCGGCATGTACGGTCATTTTCGTTGTCGTAATGTTCATTACGTTGTTAGTGCATACCACAACCCTACAATCGATACCTGATTGGTGGCTATCGATCTCGAGAACCCGGTCCCTTTGGAAAGCGGGACATCTCTAGGTTTCTTCCTTACGACTTCTAAGCTTACGACTGAACACACATTTTTTGTTACATTTACCCATTACACATTACACATTTTGTTATATCTAAAATCAATTCAAATTAAATTCAGAAACATATCCAACCCTGTGTTTTTATAAAACGGCAACAGCAAAGTCCCCATAGCAGACTTCTGCTAATCATTGACTCCCGTCTATCGGCGCAGTCACAACAAGAATATATATACTTTATAGGGTCGGAGATGTCTCCTTCACTGCGTTGCACACTTTTGCACACTGCGTTGCACAACCAAAATTATAATACCCTCTGCAAGGGTATAAAAATTGCTCATAACCACAAACTATTTTTTACTTGAATAATGTGATTTTGCCCAATTCACTTATATCAAGTTTTTTTCCACGCCTAAAAGATCTATTGTCGAGTTGAGCGATGAATCTATAGTTTTGGGTAATTTTGTTGCATAAGGAACAAAAGGGAAATTTAAATTAAGTAAATAATTAAATGTATTTACGTAGATATTTTATAATCGGAAATATTTACCAGGTATACAAAAAATTAACTTTGAATTTTTATCTCCATTAGTTAGTTTAAGAAAAAATAATTTAAATTAATATAATATACTACGTATTATATTAAAGTTATATAAAGAAACATGTTTGTGAAGAAAATCTTTTATTATTCTCTGATATAATTTCCTAAATTTATTTTCTAAAATGTCTCAAAGGTAACATTTATTTTGAATTAAAATTGTATGGAAAAGGTTTTAAATCAGGGGTGCCCAGTCTCATTGCTCTCGGTGCTCCTTTGTTGTTGGAATTGCTCTTTCATATGGGAAACGAAATTTCATATACGTGTGTTCCTCCCAGCATAGGCAAAGCCCAAATACAAAAACCATTTTTCGTGTTTTCCCTATTCTCCTCAATCGTGATAATCCGAACGCATTTTGTTGTTGGATTGCCGAAAAGTTATCACTGCAAGAAATTCATTCTTGCTTTTCTTTCAGCCAAAATGGTCGGCTAAATTTCTTCTTTGCAGAAAATTTTTTAAGTTAAAAGTTGGGCATTTATTGGCGTAGTATAATAATAAACTGTTGTGAAAAATATAGGGCCTATTTATAATTGCTATAATAAAATGTATTTTTTATTATAATGATATTTTTTTGAAACTCCTTGTGAATGTTACTTTAATTTTTTTTTTCAGATTTTTTACCTTTTTTTTGGAGTTTGCTCTCCCGTATGCTGAGCTTGGGCACCCCTGTTTTAAATTAACATTATAAATATTTGTAATTTTGGAACGCATCAAAAACAATAAAAATACTAACCCAAGATTCCATTAATTTTTCTTTAATATTAATTAATTCAGAACAAAAATATTATAATTTTTTGTTTATTTTTAATTTTTTATATTATTGCGGAAGGCCACAATTTAATATTGGGAAATTTATTTAAAAAAAAGGAAAATCTATATAATTAACGAAATTGTTAGCACTCACAATTTTTTCAGTGTAACATAGTTCTGTACTTTAATGATTCCGCATATTTCTATTTCACCGTTAGGGAAATAAAAATCGTTCATGTAAAGCTTTTAGTACACTGAGAAAAATCGCTCATAACCACAAACTATTTTTTATTGGATAATGTGATTTTGTCCAATTCACTTATATCAAGTTTTTTTCCACGCCTAAAAGATCTATTGTCGAGTTGAGCGATGAGGGTTTAAAGGGTATTTTATGTATAAATTAGTAATTTAATGGGGTCAGGGTAATATTTAATTCAAATTAGTTATCCCTCGCTGCAGTCGGTGACGTCACAGGTGCAGGTATCCCAGGCGGTTGCCGAGGGGGTTGCTTCTCCTAGTCGGAAGTAGGCGATGATTTATTTCCGGGCGGTTGCCGAAGGAGATTCCTTC
This sequence comes from Drosophila bipectinata, assembly GCF_030179905.1. Lineage (NCBI taxonomy): Eukaryota > Metazoa > Arthropoda > Insecta > Diptera > Drosophilidae > Drosophila > Drosophila bipectinata. The sequence continues at coordinate 10,673,886 of NC_091740.1, read as the reverse complement.
TATAACAGGAATTATGGTGAAAGCACTGGCTCCGTTATCACGGCCCTTGAGACGCGGTGACCAATTCAACAAAATGAATTTACTTTTACGGCAATGCCGGAGTATGGAATGGAAACTTCTTTTAAGTTATGGAAAATTAAGTGAAGATCGAATACAAAGCTCGAGTGGGGAGTGTGACAGTATATTGTTTTTAATGATTCGTAAAAATATATATATATATATTTTATATATAATATATATATATATACGGCAATGCCGGAGTATGGAATGGAAACTTCTTTTAAGTTATGGAAAATTAAGTGAAGATCGAATACAAAGCTCGAGTGGGGAGTGTGACAGTATATTGTTTTTAATGATTCGTAAAAATATATATATATACAAGACATTTTACTGCTAAATATAAAATGTAAAATATTAAAATATATAATAACATATAACAAATAATATACTTTCTTTCGTCATTTCACTTAATAACGAATGCCCGAATTTTGTTAGGGTAGACAGCCTGAAAAGTTAGAAAAATCAAAATTTTGTGCGCTGGCTTCTAAACGAAATCGCGTTTATGTGAATGTATGACACGCATACATATGTGAATGTATGACACGTATCGCGCTCCTCAAAAAAAACATTTCAATGAGAATATGAGCGTAAGATGAACGAACTTAGAGCGTAAGAAAGAGTGTAAGAACTCGCTCTGGGGCCTGTCGCAAGAAATTTTTTCATCCATTTTGGTTGTATGAAATGGGTTGTCTATACGCTGTATGGTTAGTGATTGAACTTAATAATATACTGTGTCTGATACATCCGAAAATATACACATTTTACCTTTTTTTATATTACAAAATAATTTCTGTTCGATTTCTAGTGGGTCGTCTGCTAGGTTAATTTATATAATTATTCTGGCGTTGTTGTAAATAATAGGGTATTGGGAGGAGAATTAGTCTCCCCACACGCTAAGACAGATAACCGGGGGGGGGGGGGGGCCAAGGAGGGCCGAGGAGGCGCGAGAGCGGCGACAGGGCGTGAGCAGCACCGGCCAATCATTAGGTGGCCGCAGGAGATTGGCCAAGGACCAATACGAGCGGGGAGAAGCAGGGTTCCACCATCAAGTGCAAAGACGGAATCAACGTGGAACATAACGGTTCCCGGAGCAGCAGCAGACGAATGGAAAGGCAAGGTCTCATCGCCCAGTGGGAAGACGGAATCAACGTGGAACGTAACGGTTCCCGGAGCACCAGTGGACGAATGGAAAAGCAGTGAGGGCGGAAGACAGAGTCAACGTGGAACGTAACGGTTCCCGAGGCAACGGTGAGGACATGAGCCTACCGCGCAGCTGTTTTCAGAATGTGCGACAAGACTAGTAGCAGCAAAGGAGCAAGGAGCAACGGGGGAGGCGAAGGAGGCCAGCGGCACATCGCATAGCAACAGCAGGGGTCAGCGGCCGAAAAAAAAGGGCAACGGCCGCACGGACGGCCACCTGCCAGCGGGAAAGTGGCGTGAGATTGGAAGCAGGAGTAACGGCCGCCGGCCAGCGGGAAAGTGGCGTGATATTGGAAGCAGGAGTTACGGCAGCCCGACAACGGGAAAGTGGCGTGATCTGTGGAGCAGAATCCAGGAGGATTAACGGGCGCTCCAGAGGGTATAAGAGGAGGCCCATTGGAGCGGCTCGAGACGAGTCTTTTTAGGAAGTTTGTAGCGTTGAGTTGGAGGACCGCCTGTTTCGGATTCGGTTTTTTTTGAGTTGAAGGACCGCCTTTGGAGAGTCCAACAGCCAAACGCAAGGAGAACGAACGAGACAAGAAAGGATCAGTACGGGGACAGTTCCTTGGAAGGACCTAGGCGACAGGAGACGAGTTGGACCGGTTCCTGGCCCCGGCAGGTAGCCTTGCAAGGAAGTGAGGGAAGGATAAGTCTGGCGCACGCCACTCTGACTCCTGACTCACAACCAACGGAAAGGACAGGACAACTCAGGATCCCGAGCCCGGTTTGCTCCAGTAGGCGAGAAGGACAGAATGAGAAAGGATCGGTGTCGGTCGGTTTCCTCGACAGCTACAGGGTATCAGAGTCGAGTTGGGCCATTCCCGGTCAAAGCAGGTAACCTTGCAAGGAAGTGAGGAAAGAATAAATCTGGCGCACGCCACACGGATCCCTGACTCGCAACCAACAGGCGTGGTCCTGCAAGGCACGGATAAGCCGACTCGAGAACTTGCACCCACTTAGGAACGCGATCGGGGAGGCACCGATCACCCTCCGAGCAGCTCTTGATCCGGGCCCATTGGCGCGTACGCGCGGTGGTCACCAGGCCGAAGGGAGGCGTGACATACGGTCCTGGACAGGCGACTTCCGACCCCGTCAGGACTGACAAGACTTCGGTGACTCCTAATCGAGGCCCGCCGGTGCGAAAAGCACGGCGTTTTCCTGGCGTGGAGGAGCCGGCTGTAGGCAGCAAACTCTGAACCGCGGCCGCTGGTGCGCATGCACGGCGTGACTTCCTGGCGTTGCGGAGGCGACAGTCAGTAGCTATCTCCCAAACCAGAACCGCTGGCGCGCAAAGCACGGCGTTCTCCTGGTGTAGCGGAGGCTACAGCCCGCCAACTTCCGAGCCCGGCGGTACAGCGCGTAGGCGCGGTATTCCGGCAACTTAGTGGAGGCCTTTTAGTGCGCAGCCGAAGTCCAGACCAGACCAAGTCAAAGAGGTGGAAGGCTCGACGACAGAACACCAAAGAGGAACCCCCGGCAACGAGAGCAACAACGGAAACACCAGCAACGGAGCAGACCACCAGGACGGCCAAAGGAGGCACCAAGGGTCACGAATATTCGGAGTGGGGCCCGTTCTCGGGAACCCGGTTAAACCATCATTGTAAACAGAAGGAGCAGCAAATAAAGAGACTGCATAAAATAAAAGCTATTTGTATTATTTCTGGGCTCGGGCAATCACGTCGAACTATAAATTCGGTGGAACTAACCCGCAGACTCTGTGAACTAGCCGCGGCATATTGTGGCGAGCGGAAGCAAAGAAAACAGTTCGTTACAGTATCTTGCGAAAAGGTTACAATAATTTGTTATGTATTTATTTACTATTCCTTCTTTTATAAAAAAAAAATAAATTGGTTCGTCTTCGTCCGCTGAATGGATAGTTTCTCATATCTCTAAATTTGATTCCTCATCATTATTACTATTTATTAGAGGTGCTGTTTTCTGTCTACTTAAAAAGTCTGCTACTTTATTATGTTTTCCTTTAAAATATTTAATGTTACAACCGAATTGTTGTCACATTAAGATCTATCTTTTATGACTATCTTTTAAATCTTTTCCCTTATATATTTTATTTAAATACTTAATTGGTTGATGATATGTTATGATTTGAAACTGTTATCCGTATAAATAATGTCTAAAATAATCAACTGCGAAAACATAGGCTGAAAATTCTTTATCAGTTGCGCTGTAATGTTTTTCATGTTTACTGAATGTTCTTGATATAAACGCTACTGGTTGACCCTTTTGGGATAAAACAGCTCCGATTGCAAAATCACTGGCATCTGTTTTCACTTTAAAGGGTTTGTCATATTCTAGAAATTTTAGTATTTTAATATCGTTTTAAGCGATTCAATATACTCCGGATAATATTTATTGATTTTATTACCTTTTTGTAAATATTTTATTTTTGGGTGTTCTTTGACGAAAATGTTCTCTGGCCAAAAACGTGGTAAACAAATCGTCTGGTGAACATCAGCGCGGGCACACGAAGGAATTTTAAGCTCATAGAAAGAATGCGCCAAAAAGGCGCCCAAGCATTTTCCCAAACCCTGAATCATTTATCTGAGGCTTGAATGACAATCGCAGACATTGAGCTCCTTAAACAAAGAGTTGTTTCACCCAGCCAAGTTCATGATGTTGCCATTCATTTATTTTCTTCTAATGAAGAAGTTAACAATAACGATTCCATAAAGATAGCGCAAATTGGGGCGGAAAAGTTAGTTTTCACTGATTCTAAGAGAAGCCCCAATAGTTTAGGTGTCACTCCAATGAGTTCCGTTTGGAAACTGTTTCTTTTTCATATTTCAATATAATTATAGATACATAAAAAGCTTGAATCTATTTAAGACTACTTATGAACGCACTGCACGCTGACTTGCTATGCTACCCTTTCTTAAGTGCGATAAGCGCACCACTTATGTATTTGTTTAGGCTGCAGGGGATCGGTTTTAAACCATGCTGTTCATTTCGTATTTTCATGGGTCCCTTGAAACTCTAAATATTTGAATTTGTATCTCGTGTTCAATGCTTGAACAACTGCTGTTGATACAGTAAAAACTGCGAACGTTAAGATAGCACAAAATATGAAAACCTCTGAAACACAGGGTTTGCCATATGTCCTTTATCTCAACACAACTGCTAGATATATGCTAACCGTCAATAAAGACAGAAGTGACGGACTTGTAAATGGAGCAACTGGTCAGCGGATGCAAATGTATCACTGCTTAGTAAATGGCTCAAATTTAGAATCGCGACTTTGGATTAAATTTTTTTTTTTTAAGTGCAAAATAAAAAGTTTGGAACAACCCCATGAGCCCGAATGAACTCCAATAATAAAAGCCTCTCGAGTTTTTCAATGTGGAAGATCCGAGTATGCTTCTGTTGGCCGAAAACAATTTCCAATTGTTCCTGATGTGGCTGTTACCATCCACAAATGCCAAGAAGCAACATATAGCAAAGACGCCGTGCATCTTAAAAGAGGCATCAAGCGATCTTCTCTGTATGTTGGATGCAGCAGAGCCACTAGCGCATCGCGACTTTGTTCCTCCAACAAGAGGACGAACAAAAACGAACAAAAGTTCAAAAAAAGTTTAGCGAGGAAAACTTTTTAGCCACGCATTATAAGCTTGTGGATTTTTGTGCAAATTTTCTTTGTTTTTTCTAACCTTGGACTCTTCCCAGCGAAGACTTTTCTTCACAATGTTTCGACATAATAAAAAGAATTAGGGAAAGTGTCGCGGAACGGATTAGGGTTATCGATAGTTAGTCAAGTTCAAACTTAGCGCCGATAGAAGTCAGTATTATATTTTTTGGTATTTCAGTTTATGTTATTCGGTCTCACTCAATCGCGTAAAGAGTAAACGATATTTTGGCGAATAATTAGACCGATTTGCGCCATTACAAGGAGAGGGAAGAGAAACTGCGGTATGTTAGTAACTGTAAGAAATAAGTAGCTGATGTAATTTTTTCAGAATAAAACGAACCGAACCTAACTATTGTCCAGTACACAAGGGTGGTTGTTTAAAGGCATTCCCCGTAATCGGCCAAGCGGCGCCATTATTTTTTATTCGCAGTTTCTGCGAGATGATTTCCACAAAACATTCGCCCCGGGCGGATCCCCGGGCTGGAAGCCTCGGGTGTTCCCGCAACTGCGACCGGCTAGTGTAGCTGGTGATCGGCAGCGGCCACAAATTCTGAAGCAAAGTGGAACAGCCACCAGGAAAGCGGTAAGTAAGTTCCGACTGTACAAGTGGCGGCCCTAATGGAAAGGATCGCACGTCTTAAAAGGCATTCCCCGTAATCGGCCAAGCGGCGCCATTATTTTTTATTCGCAGTTTCTGCGAGATGATTTCCACAAAACATTCGCCCCGGGCGGATCCCCGGGCTGGAAGCCTCGGGTGTTCCCGCAACTGCGACCGGCTAGTGTAGCTGGTGATCGGCAGCGGCCACAAATTCTGAAGCAAAGTGGAACAGCCACCAGGAAAGCGGTAAGTAAGTTCCGACTGTACAAGTGGCGGCCCTAATGGAAAGGATCGCACGTCTCGAGTCGGAGCTGGAAAAAGAATAGGCAAATGGAGGACAAGCAGAGACCGCAAGGGATCCCGTTGGAATCGGGGCACGCGGCGTTGGAGTGAGCGGTGCGGCAAATACACCACCATGTTTGAGATGAGTGACAATCTGCAAACGGAGCATGGAATGACGTCAGCATTGCAGTTGCCGGCACAATTGAAAGCGAATTTGCCGCCATAATTGAGTGGAAATTTGGCGCCGACGCTTGGCGGCCATTGGGCAAACGGGTAACCTGTCACACGGACACACACACCAGCAACAACAGTGGGCTATTCTCAGAAGTTGGAGGTCGGAGGTCAAAACGGACAGGAGTGTGTCGTTCCCCGAAGCGCAAGCCGCATATAGTAGCTGCGCGAAACCTAGTAATAAAAAAAGGGGCTCATCAGGTGCGCGAAGGTCTTAACAGCAAGGGAACATCGAGGCCCGCCTCGAAACGCCTTAATCCGACGCGTCCGAATTGATGGCGCCAACGCTAAGGTAAGAGGAGATTACTTTCTTTTCCGGTCACTCTTTCTGCTTCTGTGATATATTTTCGCCGGAACGAACACGAGCGTGGCCACCCACCAAAAAGCGCACTGCACTGCCAGCTGTTTCAAAATTCAGATGGAGAGGATCACAATAACAAGATCACCCACCAGCAAGCTGGATGGTACCCCTGATACTTCAGGGATCCGAGTGGACCAGAACGGGAGAAAAACTCAGTGAGGAGACTCAACAGAGAGCATCCGAGCTCTTTACGAGCGACTGGTCGCTCAGACGGACGAACAGGGACGCAAGAAAGCGCCTAAATCCTACCAGGCGTCACAAACATTGCCCCTATTTCGACCGGTGGCGGAACCCAGAGGGAAGGGAAAAGGCCCAGACCCCCAGAGCAGTTTCGAGGAGTAGGAGGACCCAGAAAGGTTAGCTACTGCTCCAAGTGAAGAAGTCAAGGAAGGAAACAGCAGCATTTAAAGCACTGGTCTCGGAATCGGTAAGTGATCAGGTGGAAGTGCGCTCCTTGTCGAAAAAGATCCAGATTGAGTGTAGGGATCTGGACGAGATCACCACAAAGGAGGAGGTTTCTGAAGCCATAGGGCAAGGACGGCCATATAGCAAAAGACTGCGCGTAAGAACCAAAGTGTGCGTTCTGCAGCAACGCCGGGAAGGAAGCAGGACACATAGCAGGAAGTGGAAAATGTCCGATGTTCAGGATCGCCCTGTCACAAAGGAAAATCTAATGAAGTCCACCCAGCTCAACCTTAACCATTGCGAGGCGGCACAGTCGCTGCTTAGGCAGGCGGTTAGAGACGAGCAGACACAGTTAGTCCTCATCTCGAAACCTTATAGAAGCATCCCAGGAAACGGATGGCTGGCAAGTAACTGGGACAAGGGAGCGGCTTTGTGGTCAACGGAGACGGCTCCCCAGGACATTAGGACATCCAGCGAAAGGTTTTGTTCCGGCCAAAATAAATGGGGTTACTTTCTATAGCTGCTACGCCCCGCCAAGATGGGAAAGCTCCCGCTACCTAAGGATGCTAAGAAGCTCGATTGAGGATGCAAGAGGCAGATCGCCGGTAGAGCTGTAAACAATTAAATCTTTTAATCGAAGTAATCGATCTTTTTGGATGAGCGAAAAAATCGATTCTTTTTTTAGGGAATCAATGCATCGAAAAGTTTGGTCACCTTACAAAAAAATGTTCAGGCGAATCGAATTGGATAAATGGAAGTAACCGACAAAATTATTTTAAAGTTATAAAACTTATGTAAACTAATAAATATTATTTACAAGAGCCGTTTCAACTCCCGAGCAGGTCGGGTCGTTTTCCGTCCTCTACTCCCTGGAGCATTTAAAGCAGCTACAACCACAACAACCGAATCCACATAAATTTAAACCAGCTCGTTTTTATTTATTTCTTTTGTTTATTTATTTTTTGTTATTTATTTTTTTTCTTTTTGTTTTTTTTAAACAAATTTTAAAAAAGTTTAAAAAACGGGAACTCATCCCCTCAAGCATAAAATGGCTCCCTCAGCCAAGGATAAACCCTTGAGCTTAGATGCAGTCATTATTAAACGTCCAAAAATTTCCGCTACGCCAAAAAAAAAGGAGTGCAAACGTAATTGAAGTGATGGAGATGGAGCATGCAGTATCGGCAGAAAATCTAACGGATTCATTTGAGTCAAATTCACAAAAGTGCAGTGTCATGGAGAAAAGTTGTGAAAACCAATCAAAAGAAGGAGATAGAGACAATGGCATTACCAACAATAAGGAAAGTCATTCTATACAGGTATTTGAACCTCTTTTTTATCCCCCGAATCATAAAGGACCGTTTTTCGTATATATTGACAAAATGACTGAAAATGGCGATATCCTCAACAGACAAAATAGGAAGCCAATAAATGCATTAGAACTTAATGTAATTCTTTTCAACCTTAAATTTGAAGGTATTATAAAAGTTAAAAAAATTGGCTACGGCCGAGTGCAGTTCAGCGAAAGCAGCTAATGACTTAGTAAAATCTAATTTAAAAAAAGAAGGGTACGAACCCAAAATACTAAAACATTTCATTTTCAAGACCGGCATTATCTTTCAAATCCCCACAAAATTTTCTCTTCCTGAATTAAAAGAATTTATTTCATCGCCAATTCCCATCCATGAAATTGTTCGAGTGCATAGGAAAAACGAAAATAAAGATATGGTGCCTACTTCCAGGGTTAAAATAATCTTTGAAGGTGCAGAAATTCCGGAGGAGGTCGTCTTCTTATATACTAAAGTTAAGGTCGAACTTTTTGTTCCATTTAGTCAGTGCTTTAGTGTTGTATTTTAGGCTGAGCTATAGTTCTATTTATTTGTAATAATGAAGGTGTTGAAGTACAAAGTTGTTGGCGATAGAGATGACAGAACAGAAGAAGAGGCCTTAGAGGAGATACTTATAAAAATAACAAAACTCCCGATATGTATCGGGTAGTGCTGCCAATTGTATTTCCAATACTTCCCCTCAATTGGTAAGCTGCTAATCGGCTGGACATACACCCAAGGATGTCTTACAGGTGTTGTGTTTTGAGGCTTTAAGTCCTTTTGTTAATATGTCTGCTGGCATCTCGGTCGTTGATATGTAATTTACGGATATAGTTCCCTCTTCAACCAGCTCTCGGATGAAATGGTGGCGGATGTCAACATGCTTGGTGCGTTTGTGAAATACGGGGTTGCAAGCAAGTTGACCGGCTCCTTGATTGTCGTTGTGAATGACAGTTGTCTTCAGTTGCCCCAAAACTTCGCTAAGGAAACTTCTAAGGTGAACCGCTTCTTTTGATGAGTCTGATAGGGCCATGTACTCCGCCTCTGTGCTTGACAATGCAACCGTCCGTTGCTTTCTACTTTCCCAGGATATTGCTGCACTTGCGAACTTGAAGGCAAAACCTGTGAAAGATCTGCGATCGTCAATGTTGGCAGCCCAGTCAGCATATGCGTAGCCTACTAGGTTTTGGCCCCTTCGTTTATAAAACAAGCCATGGTTTTGGGTTCCTTTTAAGTAGCGTAATACCCTTTTTGCAGCAATCCAGTGCTGTTTCCCAAAATTTGTGTTATATTGGCTTAGTGCACTCACTGCGAACGCTATATCAGGGCGCGTTGATACTGCCAACCACATTAAGGCTCCTACCAAACTCTGATATGGCACACTAGACATTTCTTCCTTTTCGCTTTCTGTGGTTGGACACATTTCTGTAGACAATTTTTCGCTTGTATTAATTGGAGTATTTACAGGCTTGCAGTTTTCCATGTTGAAACGTTTCAGGATGTCTGCTATATACTTTGGTTGGGCCATGGTGAATTCTGTCTTGTCTTCGCTTTGTTTAAATTCTATGCCCAAACAATACGATATCTTGCCCAAATCTTTCATCTGGAATTTGTTAGACAATTCATGCTTCAACTGCGAAAGCATTTGGACGTTATTTGTTGCTATTATGAGGTCGTCTACGTAAAGCGATACTATCAGGATCCCATTTCGTTCACGTTTTAAGTACACGCACTGATCGGCTGCGAGTGGTTTAAGATTCAGTTCTTTCAGTGTGCAGTCCAGCTTTTTGTACCATTGGCGACCGCTCTGCTTTAGACCATATAGTGCCTTTCTTAACTTGCAAACCTTCTCGGGGCCATACATCTTCTTCTCATTTGCTGTCAATATTTCCTGGACCTCAGGTGGGACGCTGACATAAAGTTCTTCCTCGATGTCCCCATTTAAATAGGCGCTGTTGAAATCGAATTGGTGAACATCCAATCCGAGTTCCGTGGCTAAAGCTATTAATGTTCTTATTGAGCTCATTCGGGATACTGGAGAAAAAGGTCTCGTCGTAATCAATACCTTCGCGTTGTGTAAATCCTTTTGCAACCAATCGAGCTTTTCGACAATTTATCTTTGCGTCGGGCGAATATTTTGTTCGTAGCACCCACTTCGTTTCGATAACCTTATGGTTTTTCTGACGATCGACAACCTCCCATAACCTTGTTCTGCTACCATATTGGAAATACAATTGGCAGCACTACCCGATACATATCGGGAGCTTTGTTATTTTTATAAGTATCTCCTCTAAGGCCTCTTCTTCTGTTCTGTCATCTCTATCGCCAACAACTTTGTACTTCAACACCTTCATTATTACAAATAAATAGAACTATTGCTCAGCCTAAAATACAACAGGTTATGGGCCCAGCACGCTTCCACTGCGCCAGAGAATAGTTCTAAGACGGATAGTGAACAAATAGTGAGTTCATATGGCAAAATTCAATTTGTGGTGAAATTGCCGGCACACACATATATACATCACGTGTGCATGTAAAAGTCTGAGACTTCTGGGGACGCAAAAGAAGGCGTCTTGTTGGCAACAGAGAAAAGAAGCGTGTTCGTTGCTTGTGTAGCTACGTAAAATGTTAGCTTGTGTAGCATAACTAAACGCAGATCAAAAAGCAAAATGAGTATTGCTAGTATACGCATAGAGCCTTTGGGCAAAGACAATTTCGACACCTGGAAAATACAAATGCAGGCCCTTTTGATAAAAAATGACTCGTGGAAATATGTCAACGGGACTCTTTTAAAACCCGAAGATAATTTCGCACAATGGATAAACGAAGATGCAAAGGCTAAGTCCGATCTCATTTTGGCCATGTCAACATCGGAACTTAGGCATACGAAGAACTGCGAAACTGCAAATGATATATGGGTAAAGCTGCACAACACTTACCAGTCTACGGGGCCAGCCCGTAAAGCCGCACTGTTGAAATCGCTGATCTTACTGAAAATGAATGCAGGCGGAGATATGAGAAGCCACATAGATAAGTTTTCCGATTTAGTTGACAAAATAAACGAAGTAAATCTGCTGAATATTGACGATCTGTTAACCATCTTGCTACTATACAGTATACCAGAGGAGTACGAACAGTTTCGAATTGCGATTGAAACTCAGGAAAACTTAATATCAACAGAAGCACTAAAAATTAAGTTACTAGACGAATACGAGGCAAGAAACAGAAATCCAAGCGAGTCGACGCCTGGAGCATTATTGGTGCACAAGAAGTATAATCCCAGCAAGCCGAAACAACTAAGCACCAATCAAAAATTTAAGTTTAAATGTTACAGCTGTGGAAAAGTCGGTCACCGTGCAGCTGAGTGCAGATCAAAGCCAATGAAGAACCAGAGTGAAAGCATGTACATCAACATAGCTAATTATACAAACAGTGATTGCAGTAACTGGTGTCTAGACTCTGGAGCAACGTCACACATGTGCTCACAGAAAAATATGTTCCAAAAAATATATGGATCTGAAAGAACTGATCGGAAAAGGCAAAGTTCAAGGAGCTAAGGTAAACCTAAAGGAGAGTCTCCCAATTTGTGAAATATGCATCAAGGGGAAGCAGTCCCAGAAGCCGTTCCCAGTATCGAATTCAAGGGCAAGGGATGTACTAGAATTAATCCACAGCGACGTTTGCGGGCCCATGCGAGTAAACAGCCACGGAGGCAGCCGTTATTTTCTGACATTTACAGATGACTTCTCGAAATGGTGCAAGCTCTACACCATCAAAAGTAAATCAGAAGTGTTCCAAAAATTTAAAGAATTTAAGAACTACGTAGAACGACGAACTGAAAAGAAGCTAAAAACAATCAGTTCAGATAACGGCACAGAATACACCAATAATGAGTTCAAAAATTACCTTGCAGCTCAAGGAATAAAGCATGAGTATTCCGTTGAATATACACCTCAACAAAACGGCACAGCCGAACGTAAAAACCGTACCCTTGTAGAAATGGCTCGCTGTCTCATGTTACAGGCTGCTCTGCCTGCGAGCTACTGGGCCCATAACCTGTTGTATTTTAGGCTGAGCAATAGTTCTATTTATTTGTAATAATGAAGGTGTTGAAGTACAAAGTTGTTGACGATAGAGATGACAGAACAGAAGAAGAGGCCTTAGAGGAGATACTTATAAAAATAACAAAGCTCCCGATATGTATCGGGTAGTGCTGCCAATTGTATTTCCAATATTTAGGTGTTTCAGGTTTGGCCATTTCGCTCAACACTGCAAACAAACTCATGAAATTTGTCGCGATTGTTCCCTTTTGCATCCAAGGGAAGAAAAATGTAATATTCTCAAGTGCGCAAACTGCAAACAGCCTCATTCTGCTACTGAGCTTGAATGCCCAGCAAGAAAGAAGGCTTTTGCTATTCAAAAATGCATGACGTTTGAAAATCTTTCCAGAATAGAAGTTAAAACCAAGTTTCCTGCTTTATTTGAGAAGCAATCTGCTAACTCTTTTTAAATTGTTAATTCATATGATTTTCCTCTGATTCAGACCCAGAAAAAATCAGCCATTCCAGTGTTGCAGAACAATATGAAGGCTGCTGCAGAAAGCATTCATAACTTTATGCCCTATAATAAAGTAGTTAAAATTAATCAAAACCGTATTAATGAGAATAGAAATGCTCAGGTCACTATGGAAAATTACAAATCTGCAATTAGGGAAAACAGTTTCTTTCTTAATGAATAATTTATTCCTCCTCCTTCAAAATCCTCCATTTTTTCACAGCAACAACAAACCCCCTCCCCATCCCAGCCTATTACTTTGACCCAATCTTTAGCTTTAGAAACCGCCGAAAACAATTTAATTTCTATTTCCTCTCAAATTGCTTCATTTTTGCTAGAAAATAATACAAACATTCCAGCAGATTCTAGAACCTTTTTAGAAAACTTAAGATCACGTATTGGCAAAACCAATTCTGAAATTGATGTGCAAAAATTGCGCTCAAGTTCTTAAATTATTAACTTTTATCTCTTTGAACAATCTCACAAATACAACAAACATTTTAAAAAGAAATACAATCAAAATTAATGAAAATAACAAATATATCCCAAAACAAGAAAGGAAAGCTAACTTCGGGCGGAGCCGAAGTTTATATACCCTTGCAGTTAAAACCGGATATATATCGCAAACATCGGGTATAGTTGGCCGATCCTTATGATTACATCATAATAAAACCAATTAATTACAATAAAAAATCTAAAAAAAAGTCCCAACCTTCTATCTTCAAAAATACGAAAGTTGATATTTCTACCAAATACCATTTCCGATCGTTCAGTTATATGGCAGCTATAGGATATAGTCGGCCGATCCTTTGGCAAATTTGGAATTTGGCATGTCGTAATTTGTTGCCAAAAATAGCTCTCATGTCAAATTTGAAGTCTCTAACTCTAAAAACACCAAAGTTATACCAGTTCCGATCAATCAGTTATATGGCAGCTATAGGATATAGTCGGCCGATCCCAGCCGTTCCGACTTATATACTGCAAAGGAAAGAAGGGTGAGTGCAAAGTTTCAAGACGATAGCTTCAAAACTGAGAGACTAGTTCGCGTAGAAACGGACAGACAGACAGACGGACAGACGGACATGCTCATATCAACTCAGGAGGTGATCCTGATCAAGAATATATATACTTTATAGGATCGGAGATGTCTCCTTCACTGCGTTGCACACTTTTGGACAAAATTATAATACCCTCTGCAAGGGTATAAAAATACTGGGACGAGAATTGTGAGAGACTTTTTAGACTAAGTAGACAAAAATATTACAAGACTAAATTATTATCGGATGCTATAATTTTTTTTGAAAATAACAAAAAACTAAATAACTATTTTTATAAGGTAAGAAAGGAAAATATGGAAAAATTGGCAGTGTCGGGTCAAGCAGCAAGCAACTAATTTAAACACAACAATTAATTAGTAACTGATGTTTTGCTGGTCGCAAGCCGACTCTCTTTCGGCCGCTCGCCTTTGCTACTTCGGCGTTTATAGTTAGCGAGCATCCGCTCAGCCTATTCTGCAAGGTTGGCGCCACTCTCGTTCGTCTTCTTACTGCGCTCGCATCCTAAATTGGATTTCAAATATTGTTCATAAATCCTAATTTCATATGCGGCCTGAATAAAGTTTATAACGTTGAAATTAATTAAATTCTGATTTTTTATTTACGGCATCGAAAACTCTCGATGACCAAACATTGGTGAACCCCGACGTGATCGTTAATATATTTATATACACATAAACAAATTGCTAAAACAAAAACAAAACAATTTTGTAAACAGTGTTATGTAGAATTATCATTATCAAATTATCATACGTGTCTAATAAGTTTATTTACAATAATAAACAAATTATAATATATTATTATATTATACATACATACAGGCATAAACATAAACGTTAGTTCACAAGCACACATACATATTTACGATCCACAACGCAAGTGCATTTGCCCGCGCATAGACTTCATACAAACATACGATCCACAACGCAAGTGCATTCGCTCGCACATAGCTTCATATATATATACATTCCACAATTCCGCTACGGTTCTGAGCGCACAGTGGGACAGATCGTGTTCGCCGCGAGCAAATAAAATTTATTTCGGTTGTTCGGAACTCAATATAATAAATCATGAACTCCAGCGGCGCCGTCACAGGAGCACCCACTCCAACCCGGAGTGCAATTTTAAAGTGCAAGGCCCTGGGTATTCTCCAGGACTTACAGAGGATCCAAGGAGCTCTTCAGCCTATTTCCAAGGTGGATGATGCCATGCTACACGTGCGACATGGTCAGATAGCCACCATGTTCAGCGACTTCAAGGCCATCCACGGGGAGCTTGAGGATTTGGACATTTTGCAGATCAGCAGTGACCTTCGATGGACTGTTTCGGAGCTCGTAGCGACGATGCAGGCGGAAATTGAGCACGAGACGACCCTTCGCTCATCTCGAATGACTGCCCACTCCACCCTTGCCAACAGAATGTCCACCATGCAGGCTGACCCAGGGTTAGGTCAAAGTTTTCAAGTGCTGCCTCCTTTGCCGCTCCCTACGTTCAGCGGTGGATACTCGGAATGGGCTGAATTTTACTCGATCTTCTCTACCATCGTCGGCAGCAATCCTCGTATTAGTAAAGTTGCAAAGGTTGCGAACTTGCCTTCGGGAGTCCGCTTTCGAAGCAGTTCGTTCCTTGGAAGTCTCCGACGAGAACTATGATGTTGCGCTGAATTTATTGGAGAAACGATTTAATAACCGTCGCTTAATATTTCAGGCACACGTGAACGAGATTCTGGGCCTCAGTCTGTTGGAAAGTGGCTCAATAGCAGCTCTTCGAAGTCTTTCGGACAAATTTAATGCCCATATGCGAGCCTTAAAGAATTTGGGTACTTCAGTTCAGATCGCCAGCTGCATCATCGTCCAAGTTCTGCTTCAAAGGTTGGACCCCGCTACCCAGGCCAAGTGGGAGGAGAGTCAAAACTCCTCAGGTTCAGACGCCATCCCTACTTGGGAGTCGATGGCCGAATTTTTGGAGCAGCGGTGTAGGACGCTGGAGGCTATGGACGTGGCCATGGCTGCATACGCCCCGGGCGCTCATGTGGGAAGGCGTCGCGGTGCAAATAATGGTAGATCATCCTTTATTGTTACTAATTCGCTTCCCTCTGCCTGTGCTCTATGCGGTGGATGGTCCCATATAATGTCTGCATGCCCCCGATTTCTATCAATGCCCCCTGAGATTCGCCTTGGTGAGGCCAGGCGACTCGGTCTTTGTCGGAAGTGTCTGCAAACGGGCCATCACATGCGTGAGTGCCTCGCTGCTAGTTGTCGCAGTTGTGGAAGGAGGCATCACAGCCTGCCGCATTTCCTGGAGCCGCCGGCATCTAGCGGCCAGCTTTTGGTTGGTCCTCCCACGTCAGCCATAGCCGAGGTTGCCGAGCCTGCAGCCTCTTCGCCGTCCACTGCTAATGCACTAGTTGCTCAAGGTCAAAGCGGCGATATATCGTTGCTTGCTACAGCGAACATTTTTGTTCGTAGTCGCGCTGGATCCCTTGTTCCATGCCGAGCTTTGTTGGATTCTGGATCTCAGGTGCACGTGATCACTTCCCGGCTGGCAAGTCAGCTGCAGCTCCGGAGGTACAAATCATTCATGGCGGTGTCTGGTATTGGAGATACCGGCTTTGCGACAGATGGATTCTCTGTTGATGTTCTCCTACGTTCCCACTGTTCCGAGTACTCGGCCCTGGTTAACGCCGTCATCGTCGCCAATATCACCTAGCATCAGTTTGGATGTCTCCAGCTGGAATATTCCTGGCAATCTTTCTTTGGCTGATCCTGAATTTTTCCGCCCACAGCGCATCGACCTTCTTATCGGAGCCAGTCTGTTTTATGAGCTGTTGTGTGTTGGGCAAATTAAGCTCTCAGCCGGCCTGCCATTGCTGCAGAAAACTCAACTTGGATGGGTCGTGTGTGGAGGCGGTTCACAGGTCCAGAGAAGATCACTCGTTTCCACTGCCCACAAGGATGTTCCGGAGAGCGCAACAATGCTGGATGATCAGCTGGATTCTTTGCTCCGCCGGTTTTGGGAAATCGAAGACGGCTCCGAGCCTATTGTGAAGCGGACGAAGGAAGAGCTAGATTGCGATGCGCATTTCGTGCAAATGCGGCTCTAAGCTTCTGGGAGAGTCGTACCCCCAAGCCGTTCGACGATTTCTTTCCCTCGAAAGGAAGCTCTGTCGCCGTCCTCAATTAAAGGAGCAATATGCTGCCTTCATAAAGGAGTATCTGGAGTTGGGTCACATGTCTCCAGTCCCTTCTGATGCGAGCGTCACTGGTCAATACTTTCTTCCACACCATTGTGTTTTAAAGGAGGACAGTTCAACAACCAAGCTCAGGGTTGTCTTTGATGGATCTGCTGTCACAACTTCTGGATATTCATTGAATGACGTGTTGATGTCTGGCCCAGTTATTCAGCCAAAGTTACTGCATATTCTGTTAAGGTTCCGATGCCATCGGGTGGCCATTACTGGAGATATTTGTAAAATGTATCGTTGCGTCAGGGTTTTTCCTGAGGACAGCTATCTTCAGTGTATTCTTTGGCGGGATTCCACCCAGGATGAGTTACAGGTTTTTAAGCTGGACACGGTCACCTACGGAACGAAGCCTGCCTCATTTTTAGCAGTTCGGACAATGCATCAGTTGGCAGATGATGAGCAAATAATGTTTCCAAAGGGGGCCGAAATTCTGCGTCGCGACTTTTATGTGGATGATCTGCTTTCTGGAGGCGACTCTATAGATGAAGCTATTAGTATAATGCAGCAAACTTCCGCGATCCTTGCCAAAGGCCATTTTCGGTTAAGGAAATGGTGCTCCAATGTTTCTGATAAGGTGCCTGAAGAAGACCGGGAGTCTTTCCTAGAGTTTGATGATGGTAGCAACTTCACAAAGACACTGGGTCTTGCTTGGGATCCTGCAACTGACCGCTTGCTATTTTCTTTTGAAGAGATTCAGTCAATCTCAAAGCCCACTAGGCGCCTTGTGCTTTCTTCAGTCGCTCGGCTTTATGACCCCTTAGGCCTTGTTGGTCCTGTAATTTTTAATTCAATTTCAAAATTTCAAAAACTGTGCCGTGAGAAGTTGTCCTGGGATGAAAGTCTTCCTCAAGCTCTTCACTGCGACTGGAATATGATTTGTAGCAGCTTTGGTAGTACGCAGCGCGCCGAATTCCCTAGATGGGTGCTAACATCGAAATCCGAGGTGGAGGTCCATGGATTCTGTGATGCCAGCATTGAGGCGTATGGGGCATGCGTTTATGTCGTGTCCAAGGGCGCAGGATCTGCAAGCTATTTACTCTGTTCGAAGTCCCGAGTTGCGCCGTTAAAGACTGTTACGGTGCCTAAGCTGGAGTTATCGGGAGCCGAGTTGTTGGCTCGACTTATGTCGGAAGTAGAGCAGTTGAAAGTCTACGTTGGAAAGTATTTTTGCTGGTGCAATTCTACTGTGGCTCTGTCTTGGATTCGAGAAGAACCCTCTCGGTTTAATGTTTTCGTCGCCAATCGAGTTTCGACCATTCAGAAGCTAACTAGAGAAATGGGGTGGCGGTATGTTCCCACTTCTTTGAACCCAGCAGATATCCTGTCGCGTGGTGCTCTTCCCAATGAATTGGTTGAGAATAAGCTGTGGTCTCATGGTCCTCCGTTTCTCGTTGGATCCCAAGAGACGTGGCCAACCGCGGTCCCATCTGAGAGATCAACCCTGGAGTTACGTGCAAGGGTCCTGCTCATTCAGTCTCCGTACGTGGATATAACAGCGGTTTCTAAGTACGCTAATTCGTTTCCAGCACTGCAGAGGGTATTCGCTTACGTATACAAGTTTTCTCAACGAATTCACCACAACGGTGTTACGGCTAGCGATATAAAATCTGGAACACAGCTGTTATTGCGGCTAGTGCAACGTGTGCATTTTTGGGAGGAAATAAAGGCTCTTCAAAATGGAAAAGACATAGCGGTATCCAGTGCCCTTGCCTCATCCTCTCCCTTCTTGGACAAATTTGGACTGTTGCGCGTAGACGGTCGGCTAAAAAATTCGTCGTTGGATTTTGATAGTCAGCATCCAATTATACTTCCAAGAAGCCATCCAGTTACGCGGGCTATAATTGTATCGTATGAGCGAAATTTACATACGGGACCTCGCGCACTGTTGGCAATTATTCGGTCCCAATATTGGCCAATTGGGGGGAGAAAAACCGTGACGAAGGCATTACACAATGCTTCCGGACTAAGCCTCGGCTGTTGCAGCACATTATGGCTGATCTCCCGGAGGAAAGAGTTAGCGGCTCCCAGGTCTTCGGAGTCACTGGTGTGGATTTTTGTGGACCGTTCTATTATAAGCCGGAAGTGCGTAATAAGGCTCCAGTAAAATGTTACATTAGCATTTTCATTTGTTTTGCTACCAAAGCCGTCCACCTGGAGCTTGTAAGGGATCTGTCCACAATGTCTTTTTTTCAGGCTTTGAAGCGTTTTATATGCACCCGCCGAAGGCCTCAACATATTTGGTCGGACAACGCAACCAACTTTGTTGGAGCCAAAAACGAGCTAAAGGAGCTGCGCCGATTATTTCTAAGCGAAGAGCATCAACGGACACTGCTGGAGTTTTGCTCTATGGAGTCCATCGAATGGCATTTTATTCCTCCTCGATCTCCGCATTTCGGTGGTCTGTGGGAAGCGGCTGTTAAAACTGCCAAGCACCATTTTTACCGAGCTGTCGGATCTGCAGTTCTGGGATTCGAGGAGCTGCGAACGCTGCTGTGCCATATTGGGGCTGTTATAAATTCATTCTCTTTCAGAAAATCCTGCAGACCTTGATGTTCTGACCCCGGCTCATTTTTTAACTGGTGGTCCGTCAGTCAGCTTTATCGAGCCTGATGTCACAAAGCTGAACTTCAACCGGTTGGACAGCTGGCAGCGCGTGTCTTTCCTGCAGCAGTCTTTCTGGATGATGGAAGGAGGAGTACCTAAGTCTTCTCCA
This sequence comes from Drosophila bipectinata, assembly GCF_030179905.1. Taxonomy (NCBI): domain Eukaryota; kingdom Metazoa; phylum Arthropoda; class Insecta; order Diptera; family Drosophilidae; genus Drosophila; species Drosophila bipectinata. The sequence goes on along the minus strand of NC_091740.1, from coordinate 10,654,218 downwards.
GCAGCGCTCCAAATGGCGCGCCTCCGGTCCTGCCTTGGCCCCGAACGATGTGGTGCTAGTACAGGACGAGAATCTACCTCCGATGAAATGGCCGCTTGCGAGAATAATGGAGTTAATCCCTGGTCGGGATGGTATCTTTCGAGTGGCGGTGATAAAAACCTCATCTGGAATTACCAAGCGAGCAGTGACTAAGCTGTGCCTTTTGCCCCTTAAGGATGAAGTTGGAGTAGAAGCCCCAACTGGGGGGAGAATGTCGGGTCAAGCAGCAAGCAACTAATTTAAACACAACAATTAATTAGTAACTGATGTTTTGCTGGTCACAAGCCGACTCTCTTTCGGCCGCTCGGCTTTGCTACTTCGGCGTTTATAGTTAGCGAGCATCCGCTCAGCCTATTCTGCAAGGTTGGCGCCACTCTCGTTCGTCTTCTTACTGCGCTCGCATCCTAAATTGGATTTTAAATATTGTTCATAAATCCTAATTTCATATGCGGCCTGAATAAAGTTTATAACGTTGAAATTAATTAAATTCTGATTTTTTATTTACGGCATCGAAAACTCTCGATGACCAAACAGGCAGATAATTTGACAAACTCAAAGTCAATGAAAGAAATGTGACAAACTATCAAATCTTTAAAATTTTATAAGCAAATTAATCCTACTAGCAGCCAATATAAGGATTCTGATCACACCGCTTTCCTACATCAGATCTCCTCAGCCCCAGATACCCCAGAATGTATTCAAAAGAAATTTCCCTCTTTTGACATTCAAACCTTAAATAGATTGTTGTTTCCGGCATCTGATCTCACTAAATTTTTAAAATCACGTAACCCAAATTCTGCGAAAGGTCTAGACAACATTTCCTATAGCATGCTTCTCTCCTTACCCCCTGATGAAATCCAAAATTTAGTATTTATGGCTAATGAAATTTTTAACGATGGCATAGTACCTGATTCTTGGCGTAGAATAAAAGTTGTTCCAGACCCTAAAAAGAACACCGATTCGTCAATAATTACAAATAACCGTCCAATTTGTCTTTTAAGTGTTGTGCTTAAATGCTTAGAAGGTCTTATCAAAGTCAACATGGAGATGTACATAGATAGTTTTAAACTAATTGCAAATCGGTCTTACGCTTTTAGAAAAAATCACTCTACAGCTCTGTCGGGTCAAGTAGCAGCACGGAGTTTAATGTTTATGTTTAAATAATGTTTAAATAATGTTGATGTATGTTTAGTGTAATAATTAGTTATACTTTATTTATTAAGCTAAAGTATGCATATATCGCCTTAGTTGGTCGCAAGCCGACTCTTTTTCGGCCGCTCGACTTCAACGGGCCTATTTTAAGAGAGCTTTAGCTTCGCAATCACTATGTCGGGCCGCCCTCTCCACTATCGAGAGCTTTAGCTTCGCGTATGTCTAGTCGAGCCGCACTCTCTGTCCATATTATTAGTCACTGCTTATCACCATAAACTGGATGATCACAATGGTTGATCCCAGTTTCATCCGCCTGCAGCATAAATAAAATATAACGTACTGTAATTAAATTCTTCTTTCATTTCCCGGCATTGAAAACTCTCAATGACCAAACAAGCTCACTGCATTAACGACGTCATTAATAATATAGCTAATCTAAAAGCTAAAGGTTTTCATGCCACAGCAGCAGTACTAGATATAAGCACTAACCATACAGCATATAGACAACCCATTTCATACAACGAAAATGGACGCAAAAATTTCTTGCGACAGGCCCCAGCAGGCCCCAGAGCGGATTTCTTACGCTCATCGTTCGTTCATCTTACGTTCATTCTCGCATTAAATGTTTTCTGTTTCTCAGTCTCTAAACGGAGCGCGATGAAGAAGGTTGGCCTGCGCTTCGGTTGATCTTTGTATGTATGCGTGTCACACATTCACATACACGGGTGTAAGTGTGCGTGCGATTTCGTTTCGAAGCCAGCGCACAAAATTTGGATTTTTCTTACTTTTCAGGCTTGCTACCCTAACAAAATTCGGGTATTCGTTATTTGATGAAATGACGAAAGAAATTATATCTTTTTTTATATTATATTTTTTTATTATTTCAGCATACATTTTTAATTTATTTAGGAATAAGATTAAGTGTTAGTAGTAAAATGTTTTCTGTATATATATTTTTACGAATCATTAAAAATCAATATACTGAGAAAGTGTCAGAGTATATTTCAGTCGGAGTCACTTAAAACGCCGATTGCTTTTAAGTTTTTGTTGTTCTGCAAGAGGTATCAGAAAACCAATGTAAATATATATATATATATATGTATATATATCTGTAACAAATTCGAGCGGCGACTTTTTAAAAGTTCCAAAATATATAAGGAAATTATTAAATTAACGACAATAATTTAATTAAATCTCACAATAACCCAAAATAATAACAAGTGCCTGAAAAATTGTAAACAAAAAAGGTAAACAAGTCCATCAGCTGTTTTCGTGTCTTCACCATCCCCTAAAAATCATTCCATCGTTAGAGTAGGCATGCACAAGCCTCTTGCAGAACAACAAAAACTTAAAAGCAATCGGCGTTTTAAGTGACTCCGACTGAAATATACTCTGACATATTCTCAGTATATTAATTTTTAATGATTCGTAAAAATATATAACATTTTATATATAACAGAAAACATTTTACTACTAACACTCAATCTTATTCCTAAATAAATTAAAACTGTATGCTGAAATAATAAAAAATAGAATATGAAAAATAATATAATTTCTTTTGTCATTTCATCAAATAACGAATACCCGAATTTTGTTAGGGTAGCAAGCCTGAAAAGTAAGAAAAATCCAAATTTTGTGCGCTGGCTTCGAAACGAAATCGCACGCACACATACACCCATGTATGTGAATGTGTGACACGCATACATACGAAGATCAACCGCGCTCCGTTTAGAGACTGAGAAACAGAAAACATTTAATGCGAGAATGAGCGTAAGATGAACGAACGATGAGCGTAAGAGAGCGTAAGAAATCCGCTCTGGGGCCTGTCGCAAGAAATTTTTGCGTCCATTTTCGTTGTATGAAATGGGTTGTCTATATGCTGTATGGTTAGTGATATAAGTAAAGCTTTTGATTCGGTCAACATCCCAATTTTAGCGAATTTTCTTTACGAAAAAGATTTTACGACTGCAAGAAATGTTCTTGAACATAAAGTTAATATTTTTAGGGAAATGTGCAATTCTATAAACTTAACTTTTAATCCTCGAAAATCGTCTGTGATGCATTTTAATAATAATAGGAAATTATTAAATATTATGTGTAATAACATAGCTATTAACGATGTAGATCAGGTTATTTATTTAGGTAGGACAATTTGTACAAATAATTCCTCTTTAGGACATGTTAAACATATCATAGCCAAATCTAATAAATCCAATATGTTTTTAAATATGTTAAGTGGGTGTCGTTTTGGCAATTATCCCAGCAAGGCCCTTAACCTTTTTAAGGCTTTTGTTTGGCCAAAATATGAATACGCCTGCTCTTCTTTCGCTTGCATTTCGAAAACGGTGACAAAAAGGTTCATGCGAATTTCTTCCTTAGGAAATCCCTTGGACTTATTAAATCGACTCCCATTAACATAATATACCATTTAGCGGGTTAACTTCCTCCGGAATATAGATTAAAATTTGCTACTGCGAAAGAATTGGCCAAAATTTTCGCTCATGGTTTCGCTCGTTATCCCAAATAAGAAATCGTCTAGCACGTCATTAGTTAACTCGCTTTTAAAAGAAAAACTTGACTTTTTAAATAAAAAAGGTTTCGAAATACTTTTTACTGACGGCTCAGTTCAAGAAAATTTTACAGGGTGTGCCTTTGTACATTCAAATTCTATACCATTAAAAGTTTTAATGCTAACACTAAACGTTCCTCGCTTACTGCCGAGCTAACAGCCCTGGAGAAAGCCATTGACTTTGCTATTTCAAAAAACTTCATGAAAGTAGCCATCCTGACTGACAGCCTGGGTGCGTTGCAAACGCTGAAGAAATGTTTTGTTTCCAACTGCATAGCTTTAGATATTCTCAAAAAAATTTAAAACAGTCAAAGTATCCTTTATTTCGAATTACATCACATACCCAGCCATCTTAATATCGAAGGAAACGACTTGGCGGATTCAGCAGCAAAAAATGCCAGAAACGGTGGCTCATATATTTCCCTGAGATATACTCTTAACGATGCCATCACTCATTTGTATAATCGCATCTTGTTGGATTGGGAAAGAGAATATAACTCTTTCTGTATGGAAAGAAACTATTGCCTATTATTTCCGTTTGTTAATGCAAAACCTTGGTTCAAAGACAAAAACTGCAATTTAAACCGCCTCGAAGTTAAACTAAACAGAATTTAAAGCAGACATGCCTTCGACAAATACACGTTGCACAAATTAAAAGTCTTTGAGAATTATTTTTGCGACTGCAACTCCAATTCAATTGAAGATATTTCTAACATACTATTAAAATGCCCAAAATATGGACCAATCCGTTCAAATTTCCCGCCTCTACTAAAATATGACGATATATATCGGTTCTTTGAGCACGAACCAATAACAAATTACTCCTTTATAACTAAATTTTTACGCTCAGCAAAAATAGACTTATGATTAACATTTCATCAAATTTTATTAATACATCACACATTTTGAATGAACATATGAATATAATCTCACTCTAATATCGATAACATCATCACTCATCGGTTTTCATCGCACATATTCATAAACTAACAGCACGAAATTTCACTCTTATTTTCGTTTTAAAGAATTAATAACCAGTGTCTTGAAATTTCATTTCACACATAGGCGGTGCCGTTTACCCGTTTCTTATTATACGGGACGGCCAAATAAATCTTGGATGGAAGTAAATAAATAAAAAAAAAAAAATATTATTTACTTTCAGAATCAGTGTGTGTTGGTGTTAAGGAGAAAGAGAGAGATGGATAAGTTTGTTCGTATTTCAGGTAAATAATGTAGATTGTTTTGCGCACTCTCTGACGACGCACATCCGGGAAAGTCCTCGAGATGGCCATCACTACTCACGACTCGCTGAGACTAAAGGAACGCTCTCGGTCCGCCAGTATGGTTTCCGGAAGCCACGCTCCACACCATCAAAGCCGTGACCGATTCGACGGAAGCAGCCATCGCAGGAACTCGGTGGAAATGGGGAGAAAAGGAGTATTGCGCGATGGTAGCACTAAACATCCGCAACGCCTTCAACTCGGCTCCTAGATACCTACAACTAATAATATCCAGCTACCATTCAGATAGGACACTGCTGTACGACACGGACGAAGGATTAAAATCCAATAAGATGGCTGCGGGGCCGCAGGATGGCCGGAGGAGATGGCCGCAAGGATCCGTCCTCGGGCCGCTTCTTTGGAACATCATGTACGAAGAAGTACTCAGAACATCTGACTCTGGACTGGACCTTGCAGCCCATAAAACGGAAGCAGTTCTCTTCATAAGAAGAAAGAAGGTGGTACATTACCATCCAGGTGGGCAACTGCTGGATCACGTCAGAGGAGGCAATTACCTAGGCCATTACTTAGGGAAAATGCTGGATGTCCTACGGAGCGCACGTGGAGTACTGCGCTATAAAAGCTGCAAGGATCCAAGGAGCACTCTCAAGGATGGGAGGCCCAAAGGGCCTTCTAACCAGGGTCGTCACGTCGGTCTTGCTGTGCACAGCGCCTATATGGGCTGCTTCAGTCAGAAGACTACAGGGGCTTAAGAACAAGCTAGGAGCTTCGTATCGACTAGCGGCCCTACGCGTCATATCCGGCTTTAGAACAATATTGGAGGGTGCCGCCCTCGTTCTAGCCGGAATGATCCCAATACTTGTAGATATACTGACTAATGAAGCGGATGAACCCCCCCCCCCCCCCCTGAGCATCGGTTCGCGATGGCTAAGCGGTCCACCATTTCTACGAGGACGAGAGGAGAGCTGGCCAAGATCGAGTGAGTGGTGGATTCCTCCGACGCCCGACGAATAGGATGTGAAGTTTGAGTTTGCCTTGGTTATGGTAAACTTCATATCCTTGCAGAGATTCTTTAACTACAATCGACTGGTGAGGAGCACCGCATGGGTGCTCAATTCATTCGACGGTGCCGGGGTCAACAATGCGATAGAGAGGATCACCGACTGACGTCGATAGAGTGCGCTGAAGCTGAGCGCGCACTGGTTCGGCAGTCGCAGAGAGAAGCGTTTGCTGAGGACAGCCAAGGAAATGCCACCAAGGACAACCGACTTCGACGTGAGCCAGCGAATTGGAGTATTGGATCGGATTGGAGTATTTTAGACCGCTATTTGTGACGGTTGGACTTCGCACGGAGAAGAGGTGGGTGGCACTGTTTACGTGTCTGACCACAAGAGCTATCCCCTTGGAGATGGCTACCAGTGCACTATGGGGTTTTTGACCTGTTTTTGTGGCACTAATTAATAACTCGTTCAGTTTTGGAGATATCGACATGAAACTTTACCAATCATTATTACTTAATTCTAGGCACATATAGTATGAAAATCGTTCGGATCTGGGAACTATATCTTATAGATCCCATAGGAACGATTTGGTAAAAGTAAAGATAAATTAATGAAATTTAAGGAGCTGATATTTTTTGCTATTTTAATACGATATAGCAATTTTGAATCAAATCGGATAGCGCTTTCCCGGGGAACTATCAGTTTAAAATACCGGATTTCAGTGTTCTTCCATAAAAATGCATATAAAAGTTGAAAAAGAAAAATTCCTTCATACAGTAGTATTAATCTTATTATTGATTTATTTCATTTTCTATAATATATCAATATTATCTAACATTATTTTCGTATTCGTACGAAAGCATCTCAATTACCTCAATTGGAAGTATAAGACTCTTTAGTTTTTTATGCATCTCGATAAATTAAGGACGAAATAATTGGATCTGATGTATCCATATCTCTGTTGAACACATCAGCGAAGGAATGTAATCGGTTGTGCTTTCTTGAGTGGTGACGCCGGTCTAATTTATACAGCTGGTTTCAGGACTCAGACGCTTCTTCTCCAAAATAGCCGACTGAAAGCACCGTATTTTCCATTACTTCCATTAAAAACTGGTGGCTTTTTTTCAAAACGGCATTATCCACATTGTTATTTGCATGGCGTTAAAAAAAAACATTGTGCAGCCATTTGATGCTCAACCCGGCCCCTTTCGCTGTTCCAAGCAGCGACCAAGTCGGCTTTTGTAGAAAGTGAGGTTATCTAAAAAAAATTCAAATTGCACCAATAGTGGAGAAAAGTGCACAATAAGACTAACAGTCTTTGCTCAGTATTGACAACGCTACAACATACACTTGGACGTATTGAAATCTTTATATTCCTTCTATTTCAAAACTCTTCCCAAAGTTGAAATTTGTTTCCCAAAATTCAGCTTAAGGTGCATCTATAAAATGACAAAATTTTAGTATAGACACGCACAATTTAAACAGTTAATACATTTAACATGTAGTACAAACCTGTGAAATCAGTGTCTATTACTATTTTTCTTTTTAAATGGAGTTTTAAACAAATAATCTAATTTCTCAAATCACTATGTGAAAATTGCAAACTTAGCGCACGTGCTTTCGAATGCAACAGCTGACTTTGTAGCTGTTATGCTAGCATATGGTGCTAATAATCAATATTTTGAGTATGAGGCATAATAGTTTGATGTTTTCTTAATACATTCCGATTAATTTTTTTTAAATCAGAGAACTTTCAAAAAATGATTAAATGCCACATAAAGTGGTCAAAAACCCCATAGTGCCTTGCCGCTGTTCTGACCCTTTGGCATTTTCAAGGACCACGAAATATTTTGATATTTTGATAAATTCTGATGTATATCTGATATATTCTGATATTCCGCCATCCGTGAGGTCGCACAGGCTTTTTTCCCGTGAGGTCGCACACGCTTTATTCCCGTGAGGTCGCACACGCTTAATTTTTTTGTTTGAAAATTTATCGAAAAATGATGTTCGCACGCATGTTGGCTCTAGTTAGTGGGGAAAATGAAATTTAAGTAGGCGAGCATGTTGGCGAAAATGTTCGCCTGTGGATGGGCCCCTTTACCTGTGATGTCGCGCAGGGAAAGAGAAGGAAGCTTTATAGAAACTACCCATTAGCCGAGGAAACCTGGCCGGTAATCGCGTGCAACCCCTATTCTAACTCGATACCAGAACGATGCTACCCCAGAACGGTAGCTGTTCGGTACACTTTTCCGTGTACCGTGCACGTAGTGTTCTGATTGGTCAAAAAGCAATTAATTAGAGAAGCAGAATAAAAAGTGTATAACACCTATGTATATATTGTATTATAGGAGTCTCCATGCCAAATCCTATAGCGCTATATTTTAACGTCTCTTGAATCTATGCTTTCATGCGGACATGGCTATATCAACTCGGCTGTTGATGCTGATCAAGAATGTATATTTTAAGCATATATTCCCACGAATACAATATACCCTTATCTACGACTACAGGGTATACAAATTACTTTGTGAAATAATTTTCACCAGGTGAATTAGGTTGTATTAAGGGGACCCCCCCCCCCATTCTCGATTTCAAATTTTGACGATTTTCAATGGGTTGGCAAATGAACATAAATTATTATTTATGGTTGTAACTTTGCATACATTTATTTAAAGACATTAAAAGAAAATCAGACATTCAGCCACAAATCAAGTTGAAAAGTAAAGAAGATCTTCACCGATTTGATTTATCCTAGTTCATTCCAGACCTATATATGTATGTATAGAATAACGTATTGAGATTTGAAACCGATTGAATTAATAGGTTTTGAGTAACCTCATGCGCCAGTCGTAAAAACACTGTTTCGAGAAAAACAAAAAACGTTTGAAGTTTTGAGACGGCTCTGGCCGTCGCCTGACGCTTCGACCATAAATCGGCTATATCTTCAAAAGTTTTTTAAAATTTTCACTTGAAATTTTAAAGGAACATTCTTGTATAAGTTCGAATTAAATTAAAAAAAAAAAAAAACCAAAACCGAGAATGGTGGGAGGGTCCCCTTAATTTTAAAATTTTTATAATAAGAAAAGAAAGCTAACTTCGGACGCAGTCACACTTGCACACTTCACTTGCAGTTAAGGGGACCCCCCCCCATTCTCGATTTTAAATTTTGACGATTTTCAATGGGCTGGCAAATGAACATAAATTATTTTCTAGGGTTGTAACTGTGCTTTCATATATTAAGACACAAAAAGGAAAAAAACCATTTCACAGAATTTTTTTTTGTTTTTGTTGTTGTTTTTTGTGATCAAAGAAAAGCCCTTCTTTTCGGCGGCGCATGTGATTTCCGCTCACTGGAACATCTGAATCCAAAAATTCCAACGGGATTAGAAAAATAACATGTTTGGCTCTGGTATGAACTAGGATTATTAACTTCGCTCAAAAATTACCAAAATGGCGGACCTTTGAAATTTTTTTTTTTTTTGAAAATTTCCATTTTTTTCAGCCACAAATCGAGTTGAAAAGTAAAGAAGATCTTCACCGATTTGATTTATCCTAGTTCATACGAGAGCTATACACTGCGCGTCATCAGGTTAGCGCCCCCCATCTAACTCAACATTAGTGATTATTTTTCGGTAAACACATTGAGCTACATTGATCCAATAATTTTTTTAATAAACTGCAATGAATTTACTTTAAAACAAGAAAGGAAAGCTAACTTCGGGCGGAGCCGAAGTTTATATACCCTTGCAGTTAAAACCGGATATATATCGCAAACATCGGCCGATCCTTATCTGAATAGGAATATATAATCCAATTTATTACAATACAAAATCTAAAAAAAGTCCCAAACTTCTATCTTCGCAAATACGAAAGTTGATATTTCTACCAAATACCATTTCCGATCGTTTAGTTATATGGCAGCTATGAGATATAGTCGGCCGATCCTAATGAAATTTGGTAGGTTGGATTAACTGACCAAAAATAGAATCTGTATTAAGTTCCATCTTCTTTCTATCTTCAAAAACACGAAAGTTGGGTCATTTCCGATCGTTCAGTTATATGGCAGCTATAGGATATAGTCGGCCGATCCTTATAAAATTTGGCATGACGTAATGTTTTGCCAAAAATAGCTCTCATGTCAAATTTGAACTCTCTAACTCTAAAAACACAAAAGTTATACCATTTCCGATCAATCAGTTATATGGCAGCTATAGGATATAGTCGGCCGATCCCGGCCGTTCCGACTTATATACTGCGTGCAAAGGAAAAAAAGGTGTGTGCAAAGTTTCAAGACGATAGCTTTAAAACTGAGAGACTAGTTCGCGTAGAAACAGACAGACGGACAGACAGACGGACAGACGGACATGCTCATATCAACTCAGGAGGTGATCCTGATCAAGAATATATATACTTTATAGGGTCGGAGATGTCTCCTTCACTGCGTTGCACACTTTTGACCAAAATTATAATACCCTCTGCAAGGGTATAATGAAACTAATTTGAATCATATAACGCTTAAGATAAGATTTTAATGAATTTTTTAGAAAAATGTTCAAGAAAAACGTAACATAAAATTGGTCATCAGGATAGCGCCATCTGACATAAATTCATTATAAATTGTTTTTAAAGCAACAATTATGCGATTTAATACTTAAATACTCTTTTTTAAACAAACTTAATGATTAATTAATAATGTGTGGATCCGCCTTTGTTGGAAATTACTTCGAAAATTCGATTAGGAATAGATTTGTACAGCTGATCTAAGTAATTTAATGAAATGGTGCTCCAAGCGTGTTTTATTCCATCTATCAATTCTGTTTTTGTTTTGTACTGTTTTCCGGACTCATACACCTTCCTAGCCAGCCAACCCCAGACGTTCTCGATGATATTGAGGTCGGGAGAGTATGGTGGCCATTCAAGGACATCAACGTTTTGAGCTACAATCCACGAATTCACGGGCCGGGCTGTGTGAATTGGAGCACTGTCGTGCTGGAAACTCCACTTCAAGTTTTGGAAAAGGTTTTGCATTTGCGGAAATGCCGTTATCAAAACATTTTTGTAGTTTTCGGCAATCATACGCGATGTTAAAAACTGCAACTCGCAGGTGCCAAAGTACGATATGGCCCCCCACACCATGACACCCCCTTTCCGGCTGTGCAGGCGGTCCAGAGTGTGCTCCTCTTTGCGTAGGTCATGAAAGAAGTTATACCCATCGGGCCCTTCTAAATTAAATTTTTTCTCATCAGAGAAAACAACGTATTGCCACTCAGTAGTCCATGACATGTGCAAGCGAGAGAAATTTAAGCGTGTTTCTTTTCTTTGGCAATTAAGAGGGGGTTTTTTCTTCAATTTTAATCTCTTAAGATGTGTAGCTTTTCTGATGACTCTTTGAACTGTAGACAAACTCGCTTTAACACCTGAGTTTTCTCTTATTTTTGCAGATGAGTCATGCGAATTGGATGCTTGCCTTAGTATCGATCGCCTGTTAACATCAGAAATCACACGATTATTACCGCCTTTAAAGTTTTTTCCATAGTTTTCTTTATTTCTAAGAAAACTTGATATTGTTTTCCTGTGCCTTCCAGTTTTCTCGGCGATTTTGTGAAGAGATAGTCAACACTCATAGTATGCCTCAATCTGTGATTTTTCCTTCTCAGATAAAACTGTTCCTCTTCCCATTTTTTCGATTTTTACTCAGCTAATTATTGTTTTAAGTTACACAAAAAATTTGGTGACTGTACGCGGCAAAACAAACGAGATAATTGAAATCACATTTGCAGGCGCTATCCTGATGACCAATTTTATGTTACGTTTTTCTTAAACATTTTTCTAAAAAATTCATTAAAATCTTATCTTAAGCGTTATGTGATTCAAATTAGTTTCATTTTAAAGTAAATTCATTGCAGTTTATTAAAAAAATTATTGGATCAATGTAGCTCAATGTGTTTACCGAAAAATAATCACTAATGTTGAGTTAGATGGGGGCGCTAACCTGATGACGCGCAGTGTATATGTATAGAATAACGTGTTAAAATTTGGAACCGATTGGATTAATAGTTTTTAAGTAACCTCATTCGCCAGTCGTAAAAACACTGTTTCGAGAAAAACGCGTTTAAAGTTTTGAGACGGCTCTCGTCGTCGCCTGAGGCTTCCACCATAAATCGGCTATATCTTCAAGAGTTTTTGAAATTTTTACTTGAAATTTTCAGGGAACATTCTTGAATAATAATAATAAGTTCGAATTAAATTAAAAAAAAAAATCGATTTTTTAAAACCGAGAATGGGGGGGGTCCCCTTAAGTTCGCATAAACAGCACAAAAATCCGAAAGATTGCCCTTTGAAAACATAAAACAAATTAAAACAAACATGGCAACCTTTTGTATTTAAAACAAGAAAGGAAAATTAATAGTTTTTGAGGAAAATAGGCACTGAAATTGTTTACTTTATTTTTAAGAAAGCTCTAGCAACAGTTCCTAAATAAATGAAAAACGACGTTTCCCTCTAAATATTAATTCTTGGAGAAAACTTGTTCCAACCGAATTTTTGAAAATATTTTTCTCATTTTCTCTAAAAAATTTGAGAGTGCTCACACTGCCAGTGTGCTCTCAGATCTGCGGCAGAATTTCCGACCCTATGCACGCGTGTTATGGAAAATGAGAGTTTGTCCCCCACTGATTTATATACTTTATGAAAGGGGTGCCTATTATGAATAGGCCCTATATTTTTTACAACAGGGCAACAATTTTTTTTATTATTATACTATTCCAATTAATGAATAACATCTTACTTAAAAAATGTTCTGCAAAGAAGAAACAAAAATGCATTCGGATTAGAATGATTTCGGAGAATAGGGAAAACACGAAAAATTTTTTTTGTATTTGGGCTTTGCCTATGCAGGGAGCAACACACGTATATGACATTTCATTTCTCATATGAAAGAGCCATTACAACAACAAAGGAGCAACGAGAGTAGAGATGAAACGGATATCCGGCAACTATCCGGTATCCGGCCTCCATGATACTATCCGGCCGAATACCGGATAGCTACGATTTGACCGGATAGATATCCGGCCGATTTAAAAAAAAAAAGCTTTATAAAATAAACATATTTTTGTTAATTATTTGCTTTATTTAGTTAATCTTAAGTATTAAATTACACAATAGTAAGTACTCATTTAGTACTCATACTGCACTAAGGGCAAATTATGATGGATAAATACTAATTCCTCTGCATTGAGAGGTAGCAGGCGGTTGCGTTTTTCTTCATTAATAAGGCCAGCTTCAGAAAAAAGTCTTTCACTATACACAGTAGTGCAAGGAGCAGAAAGGTAGATTTTTGCAAACTTTGCTAAATTTGGGCATTAGCTGCCCACCAAGAATAAGGATGCGATCAATTCGCATTGACTAAAGATGAAAGTCCAGCTCACAGGTTATGGATATGGATACAACTGTTAACTTCACTCATCAACGAAAAAAACCAAATCGAACCGAGTCCACCCGATCGTTGGCGCGACGTCTACGCAAACGGCTAAGTTTTGCAAAACATTCGGATATTCGGCGGCCGGATCTCTAAACGAGAGCAATGGGGCTGTCGGAGATGGATCCTTCATTGCATTTCACACTTTTGACAAAAAGTATAATTTTTTTTTTTTTAACCTGTGTTTTTTTCTTTGGATGAAATTTCTTTTAAATTAACGATGTTTAGAATACATAAGTTAGAATGAAAGATACATACCCTTGAAGTAACAAAGTCGTAGGTGTACAACTCAAGATACTTACAATCGCCATCTACCAATTCACCGGTTTTGTTGGCATTTTCGACATAGACGAAAAAGACGGGTAGACGAGGCCACCTTGAGAAACACACACCGCATTGTTATGCGATGGAAAATGAAAAATGTATTTCGGACTTATTAGATTGAGTTGGAAAACTATAACTGAGATATGTCTTCAGTCAGGTTTTTTCACTGATCAAAAAAAAATGTAGAATTTTTTAAGTTAGGAATATTTTTATTTTTTGTAGTTTATTTTATTTTTGTTTTTTTTTTTTTAACTTTAATTAATAAATTTCATAAATAAGAATGTTATTCGGAATCATCGGTATCAGAGATAGGCATATCCAGATGCTTTATTAGAAGCAAACTCCTAACATCATAAAATCACTCCACGAAAGATTGGTGTACGGGGCCGTCCATATATTGCGTGACGCGAATTTCAGACATTTTTGACCCCCTCCCCCCCCTGCGTGACAAACCATGACACGAGGTTAGACCCCCGTGACCACAAACCGTGACGTTAACCCGGACCTCCTCCACCCCCCGGCGCGTCACGCAATATATGGACGGCCCCTACATTAATCCTGGCTCGTTGTTAATATACTGAATTACCACTACTTTTTATGAGCTACACATTTATAGACCGAACACAAACATTGATTTTTTGTGTAATACATAGTATTTATTACAGAAACAATTTTGTAAAGCTCGTTGCAAAATAATATGGTGTGTTTGTCCGTTTACAGCTGATGATCAGCTGATCGTAGAGCTTTTAAATCAAAGCTTCAATAAATCTAATCAAAGCATCTTGTGATAAAATATCAACGCTTTGTTAAATTTGAAAATTCGAATAAATGCGTGTATCGACTGCGTGTGTCACTGAAATTTGTTGGTCTCTTTCAAAAAGAGAGACGTACAAAAAATTTGTAAATGAAACTCCAATTGAAATATTTTATTTGTATTACCGGTGTAAATTCACAACACTAAGAAAGATTTTTGAACATTTTTAGTGTATTTTACTTAATGAAGGGATATTCGCAGTTTATTTAAAATGCATTATTTTAATATATTTTTTTGAGATCTATGCTGCACACCCACGGCTCTTTTCAAACAAATGCCAGTGCAATGCCAATCCGGGTGAAGACATAACCACTTAAATTATCACTTTTATGGCAGTGAGTTGTTAATATATCAGATAACAACTGTTTCCACGTATAACAAAGCGTATAGTCAAAGTTTTCTAGATATTATTTGACTGTGCTTGTAATTTATTTGCGTTAAGAGATAAGCTTGAGCTCCCAATAATGTTGTTGGATATTGATAAATTTAGCGAAGACGCTGGTGCAAAATCTCTGGTCACGGAATCAAAAGCAAAGCTGTCATCTGTTTTACTTATATTTGGGGTGTTTGAAGTCAAGTAATCCACTCGACTTTTGAAATTTGTGACTGATGTGTGTAACGTACCAGATGAGTCTGAAATATAGTTTATGTTACAAATTTAAGTTATTATTTAATATTTTTTTAATTTACTGTCAGTTCCATTATTATTCATGTGGGGTAAATAGGACAATGAAGCTGGGCCAAATATTGATTCCCCCATGTTATTTCCAGTAGTAAGAACATTGAGTTCCTCTGGATCAGAAGAATACGTAGAAGACAAGTGTGGCGAAGCCACAGTGGTTTTTCTTAAACTTTCTATCAAAAGTTCGGTATCTCTCAATGGATCTGTCTCAGGTAATGCTCCTTCATTAGTTTTACACTTTTTAGTCACTTTTAAGTCATCTGTTATAAAATCATTTTTAAGATGAGCACTACAATTACTGTTACCCCTTTCCATTGTTAGAGATACGGATGTAAGCGAGGTTGAGGGTGTAGCTACATCATTTACGGCCTTAATTCTTAAACCTGAAATTATTTTGATTAAATAGAGTTGATAAAATGAAAAGGAACCGTAAATAATGAGTAAATGGGTTAATAAATGTAGAACAATTTTTCCATTTTCCAATTGAAGACTTTTTGTTGGATCTTAACACTAGCCATACAACATATAGACTGTAGACAACATAATTAAAAGCTTAAATTTCTTTCCATTAGTTACTCTTGTGCTCCTATTCTTACACACGTACTCTTATTGAATGTATTCGGTTTTTAAGTCGCACAGAGCCGCATATTTATGAAAGTTGGGCTTCGCCCTACACGTACGCGTGTCACACATACACATACCCTTGCGAGTTTCTAGAATTCTAGATTTGAAATTTTGTACATAGATTTTTGCAACTTTTTAAACGTGGTAAGCTAACCAAATTAGAGTATTCATTGACTATTTTTATACCCTTGCAGAGGGTATTATAATTTTTCCAAAAGTGTGCAACGCAGTGAAGGAGACATCTCCGACCCTATAAAGTATATATATTCTTGATCAAGATCACCTCCTGAGTTGATATGAGCATGTCCGTCTGTCCGTCTGTCTGTTTCTACGCAAACTAGTCTCTCAGTTTTAAAGCTTTCGACTTGAAACTTGGCACACACCCTTCTTTCCTTTGCACGGCCGACAATATCCTATAGCTGCCATATAACTGATTGATCGGAAATGGTATAACTTTGGTGTTTTTAGAGTTAGAGAGTTCAAAATTGACATGAGCTATTTTTGGCAAAATAATACGACATGCCAAATTTCATAAGGATCGGCCGACTATATCTAATAGCTGCCATATAACTGAACGATCGGAAATGACCTAACTTTCGTGTTTTTGAAGATAGAAAGATGGCATTGGTACACATTCTATTTTTAGTCAGTTAATCCGATCTACCAAATTTCATAACGATCGGTTGACTATATCTTATAGCTGACATATCACTGACATATCACTTAGGTAGAAATATCAACTTTCCTATTTTTGAAGATGGAAGCTTGGGACTTTTTTTTAGATTTTTTATTGTAATTAATTGGTTTTATTATTATGTAATCATAAGGATCGGCCAACTATATCCAATGTTTGCGATATATATCCGGTTTTAGCTGCAAGGGTATATCAACTTCGGTTCCGCCCGAAGTTAGCTTTGGTTTCTTGTTTATTATAGTACCATTATTATTACCATATATTATATTAACATTAAAAAAAAAAACTACTATGAAAAAATATAAATGAAATAATAAATATAAAAATGAATAATGAAATATATAAATAGGAAATAATAATTTAAAAAAATATATATTAATATTAAAATTAGAATTTAGAAATACAATATAAAAATAAATAAAAAAAAAAAAAAAAAAATTAAAACGTGGTTTTTACAGTGAAAAGTTTTTGGCAAAACAAAAACGAAGTGCCTTCGTATTAGTACGAAAAACTGAGAGACTATGCAATTTTTGTTGCTTAGCTCGGCAACGGAGGCCACGAACAAAGAGATAGGAAGAGGTAGAAAAAAACGAAAAATTTTTTTTGTAATTAGCTTTTGCCTATGCTGGGAGCAACATACGTAATATGACTTTGCATTTCTCATACGAAAGAGCAATTCCTACAAAAAAGGAGCAAGGAGAGAAATGGGTGTGGGCTAAAAAACGACATTCAAAGGCACAACCCTGAAAATGAATTGAGTGGGATAGGATGCTGAGACGAAAAGTAATGAATTGCACGACAGTGTAGGTCTCACTCGCTCAACATTCGGGGGATGAAAAACGAATTGAATGATTTCGAGTTTCATATCGCATTCGAATTGTTTCGAATGCATTCTAGAATGTACGATACAACTATGTATGCATATTTGCCTGTATTTTTAGACGCTGATAATAAAATGCAGTAGCAGACAATAAAATCCGGACACGATTGTATTTGGGTAATTATTTTGAGTTTAATTTTTTTTTGGTTATATCCTAACGGCATTTAGCTTTCATTACCTGAAAGTTTGTTTTTATTTTATAAAGCTTCTTAACCTTTAAAATTTTTTTTGTGAAATATGTTAAAAATGACTGAAGCTGACAAAGGTGCTACATTGGCCTTACGGCGAACGGTATGGCAAGGAGGATCCCGAATGGTCTGGGGATGATTTTCCTATTATGGAGTTGGCATTAATGGATGTTACTGTAAATGCCGAAAAGTACCAACCGATTCTGGCATATTTTAAAAGTTAAAAGGCCTGCGTGTGGCTAGCGAAAGAGCGACGGATAGGGGAATATAAGGCAACGCAGCACGTTGCCATACACATGTACTTTTGTTAGAATAAAACATTTGCAACACATTGCATATTTGCAACACATGGTAAGATATTTGTGAATGTAAATATGAAAATTTCAGTTTTTTTTTTGAGTATTTCCTTTATTTTTTTGGATTCTACAGTGTTTTTATTAATTGGTGTATTTTGGTGTATACCCACTCTGATACACATTGAATTTTTCGATTGTTGCTGCACCATATTTCGAAAAGTTTGCTGTGACTAAACTCAATCGTGCCTATATACTACCAAAATGTGAGAAAAGGGGGACGAACGGGAATGAGTTTTTGGTTTTTGGTTAAAGACAACACTCACAAGTAAAATCTGGACCAATTAGTTGCTTTCAGCATGGAACAGCTTACTAGTTATATTCCACGAAACACGGAGAACGCATGTTAGTTTTCATGTTTTTACGCATGTTAGTAAAAAAAATACACATGAATTGGGAATTACATCCCTAGAACTACATTAATTAGTGCATACCTTGAAGATTTCTTTCCATAATTTGGTTTAATTTTGCGGACCAATTTAATGCGTGTAACACAACATAAAGCAACTAAATATTTTGGCGCATATATCTTGTGACAACAGCGCTGCGGTAGAGTTTTAGGATCAAAAAAAGTCATTTTTGGGAAAAAACTTGGTGTTGAAGTCAATAAGTTGCGTCAACTCAAAGGCTATCTCAGAACACTTTCACCGTATGCCACTGTCAACATTTCAAGTGTTTCGGAGAAATACACAAAATTTGATACACATCCTTGATCCATATTTTTCGAAAGCAAAAAATCGCCGAGCACGCAAAAGAGTTTGTAACCTTTACGCCTCTCACAACCAAACAAAAAAGGGGATTTGATTGAAACTTGGTACAGATGTTAGGAAAGAATGTACCAACATAACAAAACAAAAAAATCGATAATCGAAAATATGTTGCCCGCGAGTTTTTGAACACACCTCGTATTTTTACAAAAATTTCTCCTAAAGTGATAGATTTTTGGCAAAATGACAAAAATGGTATACCTAAAGCAATACCTTTCGATTGGTATTTCATGCATTCAGATTAAACGCACACAGTAAGTTAAAAATTAATCGGCTATATATAATGTCTTCACGCGCACGCTAAGGTTTGCTTGCTTCGTCACCCGTGGACTGCCGTCCTCATCGATAAATGTCACAAAGCAGAAAGAAAATTTTAAAAATTTTGGGTCGCGCCACGGCGTATAACACCTTAGAGAGGACTTCTAGCCTAGAAATTTTTCAAATATCTAAAATTTTTTTTAATATTCTAAAGTTAAGATCAGTGGTGGCGAAACACACACAAGTATCACATATACACATGTATCACATATATAATCGCGTAAAAAAAAATCGCGTAAATATGGTAACCGCTAACTAAATGACTAATGACTAGATTTGCTTGAATAATTTGAGATTTGACTAGAATAATTGATACACATAGAGTAATAGCGATCGCAATCGCGTTAAAGTGAAAAATCCGCGTAAAAAAAGAAATTTGCGCTGCAAAAATAACCGCGTTAAAGTGAAATCGCGTAAAAAGATATCGGGTGTAAATGTGTATGAAAACATCGAAGAACAAAAAGATCAGTACTTTTAACCGAAAAAACTAAGTTGGTTATTGTGTTTATCGTTAATTCAGAAGTTTAAATGCATTTAAATAGTGAATTTTTATACCCTTGCAGAGGGTATTATTATTACTCTTTCTATTAGGCAGAAAGAGAAATCTCCGACCCTATTAGGTATATATATTCTTTATCAGGATCATTTCCTGAGTTGACATGAGCATGTTCGTCTGTCTGTCTGTTTCTACGCGAACTAGTCTCTCTGTTTTAAAGCTATCGACTTGAAACTTTGTACACACCCTTCATTCTTCTCCACGAAGTCGGAACGGCCAACTATATGTTCTAGCTGCCATATAACTGATTGGTCGGAAATGCTATAACTTAGGTGTTTTATTAATAAAAGCTTAAAAGGTGATATTAAAAAAAGCTTATCTAGCGACCATTTAAAAAAAAAAAAAAAAAAAAAAAGGAAAGCAAACTCTTGCAGATAAAATCGGATGCATATCGAAATATATATCGGATGCATATAATTGACAGATAAAATTCCATAATAAAACCTAAATATAATAATAAAACATTTAAAAAAAAGTCCCAAAATTCTATCTTCAAAAATACCAATGTTGGTATTTTTACCAAATAACATTTTACATAGCTATGGGGGGGCCCATAGCCTAGTGGGTAGTGTAGCTGCACGCTAAGCGGTGGGTCGTGGGTTCGAACCCCACTCATGACAATCATGACCTCCAAAGTTTTTCGGCCTCATTACGCTTAGTGGTCTCTTTTCCGATGCTACTAAACATGTGAGGTCGAAAAACGGTATTCCCAGATATCGACAGGTGGCAGCCCCACCTCTGGGATAGGTTATACCTGGCTAATCACCGGATCAACTGAAAAATCAATTGATTAAAGAAACTAATACAAGAAGAGAAGAAACCAACCACCTCCCCAACCCGTTGACGACCATTCGCATATCGACCAGGAAGCATCGTAAGAATGGCTCTGGAATGGAACCCACAAGGAAGCAGAAGAGTGGGTCGCCCAAAGATGACCTGGCGTCGTACAGCACTGCTAGAAATGTCCCGAAAGAACATCAGCTGGGACACAATAAAAGCAAAAACAGCGGCAAAATAAAGTTAGGTGGAGAGCCCTTGTAGAGGCCCTAAGCTCCCGAGAGGAGTAATAAGGAAAAAAAAAAAACATTTTCGATCGTTCAGTTGTATGGCAGCTATAGGATATAGTCAGTCGATCCCGTTCCGACTTATATACTGCGTGCAAAGCACTATGGGGTTTTTGACCACTTTATGTGGCATTTAATCATTTTTTGAAAGTTCTCTGATTTAAAAAAAATTAATCGGAATGTATTAAGAAAACATCAAACTATTATGCCTAACACTCAAAATATTAATTATTAGCACCATATGCTAGCATAACAGCTACAAAGTCAGCTGTTGCATTCGAAAGCACGTGCGCTAAGTTTGCAATTTTCACATAGTGATTTGAGAAATTAGATTATTTGTTTAAAACTCCATTTAAAAAGAAAAATAGTAATGGACACTGATTTCACAGGTTTGTACTACATTTTAAATATATTAACTGTTTAAATTGTGCGTGTCTATACTAAAATTTTGTCATTTTATAGATGCACCTTAAGCTGAATTTTGGGAAACAAATTTCAACTTTGAGAAGAGTTTTGAAATAGAAGGAATAAAAAGTTTTCAATGCGTCCAAGTGTATGTTGTATCGTTGTCAATACTGAGCAAAGGCTGTTAGTCTTATTGTGCACTTTTCTCCACTATCGGTGCAATTTGAATTTTTCTTAGATAACCTCACTTTCTCCAAAAGCCGACTTGGTCGCTGCTTGGGCCGGGCTAAGCATCAAATGGCTGTACAATGTTTTTTTTTAACGCCATGCAAATAACAATGTGGATAATGCCGTTTTGAAAAAAAGCCACCAGTTTTTAATGGAAGTAATGAAAAATACGGTGCTTTCAGTCGGCTATTTTGGAGAAGAAGCGTCTGAGTCCTGAAACAAGCTGTATAAATCAGACAGGCGTCACCATTCAAGAAAGCACAGCCGATTACATTCCTTCGCTGATGTGTTCAACAGAGCTATGGATACATCAGATCCAATTATTTTGTCCTTAATTTATCAAGATGCATAAAAAACCTAAGTCTTTTACTTCCAATTGAGGTAATTGAGATGCTTTCGTACGAATACGAAAATAATGTTTGTCTCGAAGATGACGAATTTAACGATTCCAGCTTGTTTTTTTTAGATAATATTGATATATTATAGAAAATGAAAAAAATAAATAATAAGATTAATACTGCTGTATGAAGGAATTTTTCTTTTTCAACTTTTATATGCATTTGTATGGAAGAACGCTGAAATCCGGTATTTTAAACTGATAGTTCCCAGGGAAAACGTTATCCGATTTGGTTCAAAATTGCTATATCGTATTAAAATAGCAACAAATATCAGCTACTTAAATTTCATTAATTTATCTTTACTTTTACCAAATCGTTCCTATGGGAGCTATAGGATATAGTTTCCTGATCCGAACGATTTTCATAACATATGTGCCTAGGATCAAATAATAACGATTGGTAAAGTTTCATGTCGATATCTCCAAAACTGACTGAGTTATTAATTAATGCCACAAAAAACAGGTCAAAAACCCCATAGTGCAAAGGAAAGAAGGATGTGTGCAAAGTTTCAAGTCGATAGGTTTAAAACTGAGAGACTAGTTTGCCTAGAAACAGGCAGACAGATTGACGGACCGACATACGGACATGACGAACGTATATACTTTATAGGGTCGGAGACAAAATTATAATACTCTCTGCAAGCGTATAAAAACGAAAGTTTCTTCAATTCTTTTGCCAATTGACACTTTGAACATGTCCCAAAAATTTCAAGGCACTCTGTCAATTCGTTAATAATTCTTAATAATGTTAAATTTAAAACATATTAAATTTTTTTTTAATATGCTAGTGGGAATAATATATTCATGTCAATAAAATTTTACAACATAGTTTGCCTTTGTATTACACTGTTAGCTTTCAGTAGCATACGGCCGATTTTGCGTAGCAAGAAAACTTGTCCAACCCATACGCTGAGAATAAGTCGTTGTTAAAGAGACTTTATTCCACAGAAACGACGTCTTCAATTGGAAAATTAAAATATTTTGGAAATTCGAAGACCTATATATTATTTACAATCAAGAAAATGTAAACCAATACATTCTAATTATTCTTACATTTAATATTAGTCATTGTATACAAATTTTTTTATATAAGTGATTTTTAAATACTCTTAATGATGACCGTCCCTGAAAAAATGTAATTGTTTTTATACCTGTTACTGGCGACTGGTCCCCGCTAACATTACAACCGCCGCTTGGAGGCCTAGGCAAACGACGTCGAAGCCATGGATGTTTTAACGCCTCAGATGGTGTCAATCTTTTTTCAGCATCCCATTCCAAACACCCACGGATAAAATTTAGAAATAAGGGATCTTTGCAACCATCCAGCGCTTTAGACAGACTTTTTGAGCAAGGAGGGCCTCGTGGTTTTCCACGACGTGATTGTCCACCTATTAGCACTACCATTCCATCAGACATTGTGCGAACAGTGCAGTAACGTGGATAGCCTTTGGGACTAAAAAAAGATTTCGATCTTTTCGAGTTTGCTAATATATTCTTATTTGGCATGCCCAACACTTCAATAATACAAGCCAGTTGGTCACTTTCATTTTCACCTGGAAACAATGCATGTCCGGATAAGAGCTCAGCTAGAATACAACCCAGGGACCACATATCAATAGCTCTTCCATATTTTGCTCCCAATATAACCTCTGGTGCTCGATAAAACCTCGATTGGATATAAGTATATATACGTTGATTTTCAAAGCAAGACGAGCCAAAGTCTATAACCTATAATTAGAATAGAAAAACATTTAATGTTATTATTATTATATATAATATTATTTTTTGTGCAATTATAAAGAATTGTCCACATATTCATCGTACAATGTTTTCATAAAAAAATAATGGCTTTTAAAGAAAAAACAAGAAAGGAAAGCTAACTTCGGGCGGAGCCGAAGTTTATATACCCTTGCAGTTAAAACCGGATATATATCGCAAACATCGGATATAGTTGGCCGATCCTTATGGGAATAGGAATATATAATCCAATTTATTACAATACAAAATCTAAAAAAAGTCCCAAACTTCTATCTTCAAAAATACGAAAGTTGATATTTCTACCAAATACCATTTCCGATCGTTCAGTTATATGGCAGCTATGGGATATAGTCGGCCGATCCTAATGAAATTTGGTAGGTTGGATCAACTGACCAAGAATTAAATCTGTACTAAGTTCCAGCTTTCTATCTTCAAAAACACGAAAGTTGGGTCATTTCCGATCGTTCAGTTATATGGCAGCTATAGGATATAGTCGGCCGATCCTTATGAAATTTGGCATGACGTAATGTTTTGCCAAAAATAGCTCACATGTCAAATTTGAACTCTCTAACTCTAAAAACACCAAAGTTATACCATTTCCGATCAATCAGTTATATGGCAGCTATAGGATATAGTCGGCCGATCCGGGCCGTTCCGACTTATATACTGCGTGCAAAGGAAAGAAGGGTGTGTGCAAAGTTTCAAGACGATAGCTTTAAAACTGAGAGACTAGTTCGCGTAGAAACAGACAGACGGACAGACAGACGGACAGACGGACAGACGGACATGCTCATATCAACTCAGGAGGTGATCCTGATCAAGAATATATATACTTTATAGGGTCGGAGATGTCTCCTTCACTGCGTTGCACACTTTTGACCAAAATTATAATACCCTCTGCAAGGGTATAAAAACAATTAAATTTTTTCATTTTTAGCTACTTTGAATAGCATTTTTATGTTTAATTACTTAGAAATCAATTAATTAGAATACAAATAAAAAAAAAACAAGAAAGGAAAGCTAACTTCGGGCGGAGTCGAAGTTGATATACCTTTGCAGTTAAAACCGAATATATATCGCAAACATCGGATATAGTTGCCGATCCTTATGGGAATGTGATAATATAACCCAATTTATTATAATTCAAAATCTAAAAAAAGTCCAGTTGGTATTTCTACCAAAAACCATTTCTGATCGTTCAGTTATGGCAGCTGTAAGATATAGTTGGCCGATCGTTATGAAATTTGGTAGGTCGGATTAACTGACCTAAAATATAATCTGTACCAAGTTTCAACTTTCTAAAATCACGAAAGTTGGGTCATTTCCGATGGGTCATGGCAGCTATAGGATATAGTCGACCAATCCTTATAAAATTTGGAATTTCGTATTATTTTGCCAAACATAGCTCTCATGTAAAATTTGAACTCTCTAAAAGGGTGTGCAAAGTTTCAAGGCGATAGCTTTAAAACTGAGAGACAAGTTCGCTTAGAAACAGACAGACAGACGGGCATGCTCATATCAACTCAGTAGGTGATCCTGAGAATATATTTACTTTTGCACATTTATATATTTTTATATACTGCGTTGAACACTTTTGGACAAAATTATAATACCCTCTGCAAGGGTATAATTACCAAGATTCATCTTTAAAACACGAGAAATCGATTGGAAATCGTTTATATCGTTATACAGGGTGCTCCATCGTTTATGTCGGTATGTAAACATGGAATAACTTTGAGAAAAAACAACCGATTTCTATAAGTAATGTATTTTTA
This sequence comes from Drosophila bipectinata, assembly GCF_030179905.1. Taxonomy (NCBI): domain Eukaryota; kingdom Metazoa; phylum Arthropoda; class Insecta; order Diptera; family Drosophilidae; genus Drosophila; species Drosophila bipectinata. The sequence continues at coordinate 10,628,909 of NC_091740.1, read as the reverse complement.
TTCTGTTTCGTTCCTTACAATTTTTTTGGGCTATTTTTTTAAAAAAATATCAATCAAGTGGTCACCTTTGTTAGCAATTACAAAATGACACCTTTTTTCTGCGTTTGCCATTACCTTTCCGAGCATCTCGGGTGTTATAGCTTCGATTTCAGCACAAATGTTTGCCTTGAGCTCGTCAATAGTTTGAGGCTGGTTGGCGTAAACCTGCGCCACATAGTCGTTTTACTGTCCCGAAAATGCAGAGCGCGCCGACGATACGACACTGTTGGGTCCCGAGCACCACTCTCTTTCATTTCTGCAACCAGTTTATTGGAACGTCTTGGCCTTTGATGAACGGCATGTTGACGATCTCCTTCTGTCCCGTGTTCAAAAAAATTCGACACGAAACGACGAATAGTATTGTCAGATGGTGCCTTTTTGCCGAGATATTTTTTCCGATATGCATGTTGAGTTACATAATGGAACGACTGTTTTCGATGTAAATTGTCACAAAACTTTAAAAAAATAGACGTTTCCAAAAACATATCTGGTGCAATCCAGAAACATATCTGGTGCAATCTGTTTCTACGGAAACAACTCTCTCAGTTTTAAAGCTATCGACTTGAAACTTTGGACGCACCCTTCTTTGCTTTGCACGCAGTAAATAAGTCGGAACTATAGCTGCCATATAACTGATTGATCGGAAATGCTGTAACTTTGTTATTTTATGAGTAAGATCGTATTTTGGCAAAATAATACGACATGTCAAATTTCATAAGGATCGGTTAACTATATCCTTTAGCAGCCATATATATGAGCAATCGAATATGACCCAACTTTTGTGTTTTTGAAGATGGAAAGTTACGATTTTTTTTTTTTTTTTTTTTTTTTTTTTTTTTTTTTTTTGTAAATTAAGTTACTTCCCAGCTCAGTAGAGTGGGAAGAATTCCTTGGCCGTCCCGTGAAGACGGGTAAACGCCAACGCCTATGTGTGAAATTAAAAATTTCAAGATACTTGTTATGACAATGCGAACAAATTATTTATATTAAAATGACTTGAGGCTTGATGATGTGGTTGGGAAATAAACGATAATGAAGATATGAAGATGTGATAGTCAACTATTTAAAGTGACCTTGTTAATACATATATGCACATGCTGGTTGTTAATAGTTATCCATAGTTAATAGTATTAATTATCTCCAGTGATATAAAGAAGTTAAAAGGCGCCTTATAAATCTATATTAGCCAGTTTAATGAAATTAGTTATTGAGCTGTAATTTTCAACTGATTCTTGAGAAAAAGATCGATTCGTATCGTATTTGAGCAGGAGCGGGAAGTTTCTGCAAATATTATCGTATTTGGAACAATTTAAAATTATGTGTGAAATGTCTTCTATTGTATTGAAATTGCAATCGCAGTTGGGACTGTCATGGACTTTTAGTTTGTATAGGGTATTGTTGGGATCGGGGCGAGGTTGGTGCACGATTTTTTAAGCAAACATGGATTTGGTTATTCTTTCCTTTATTTAAACTTAAATCATGGCGCGCGAGAGCTAAAAAACTTCGTCGTTTTCCCTCGCCTCGTTAGCTTCACCTAGCGATCGCAAAATGCTTCGTTCTTCCGCCATTAATATCGATATCGTATATCGATAAGCTTACGTCTAGCGTTTTTCAAAACTTATTTAAACATTATTCAACACTAATTTTAACGATTTCATTTTTCAAATATAAACTTAACTCTATGACGGCGGTAACATTCCCTCCCCCGTAATTGATCCGATTCCGTGGTCAGTTACCATTATTGAAGCCGACGTCCAGAACTGCAACCTTTGTTGCTGGTCTTTCTATAGCACCATGCTGCATCTTGATGGTCACCCGCCGAACTTGTCCATCATTGCGTCAGTCACGCGTCCTTTTAGCCACAGGTTCCTAGGAAGAAGCTCGTCCACGACTACGACGATGCTCCCGATGGTGATTGGAGGTACCTTCTCAAACCATTTGGTGCGCCTGGTTAACACGGGTGCATACTCCTTAACCCATCGTTGCCAAAAGCGTTCTCCGAAGCGCTGAGTCTCGTTCCATCTACGCTTCAGATTCATTCCCTCTTTTGTCAGCGGCTTGTATCCGTTCGCTGATCCTAGCAGCAGGTGGTTTGGAGTCAGGGCAGCGTCATCCTCGGAATCCAAACTTACGAACGTGAGAGGTCGCGAGTTGATGATAAATTGTGCCTCCATCAGTGCGTTTCCCAACCCCTCGTCGTTGAAAGAGTAACTTGGGCAAATGTTCTTCAAAATTCCTTTCGTTGTCCTGACGAGTCTCTCCCATGCTCCACCCATGTGCGGTGATCCTGGTGGGTTGAATCGCCACTTTATGCCGTCGAACTTAACAGTGATCTTATCGTGCTCTATCTTTTTCAGCTCCTCGCGCACGGCTTTTTCCGTGGCTCTGAAATTTGTACCGTTGTCTGAGAATATTTCCCTCGGTGTCCCTCGAAGGGCCATAAAATTGGCTAGGCACTTGATACATGAACTAGTATCTAGACTGTAGGCGATCTCAAAATGCACCCCGCGCAACTTAAGACAGGTAAACAGAGCTACCCATCTCTTCTCTTTGCGCCGGCCGACGTTTACCAATAACGGGCCAAAATAGTCAACGCCTGTATAGGTGAACGGCCTCTCCAACTCTTGCCCTCGGGATCGGTGCCATCTGGGGTGGTCTGGGAACTGCTGTCGATCTTGCATCGTTGGCATGTGTTTCGCACAGATTTGTGCAATACTCGTAGCCGGCTGATACAAAACAAATATTTGATGCCGTTTATTACAGTCTCATGAGCGAGATGGTGATACTTTTCGTGGAAGCTCCTAACTATGAGGTCGGATATCCGGCATCCATGAGCTACATGTAGTATGATGGCGTCCTCAGCTATGTCAACTGCGTTCAATCTGCCTCTGGTTCGTAGTACTCCATCGTTGTCCAGGTATGCGTTCAATCCGGCTAATCTGCTTCCCTTGGGGAGCGCCGTTCCCGCGGATAACGTTTTTAGTTCTGCTGCGAAGGCGATGGATTGAGATTGCTTGTATAGCATCATTTTTGCCTTGCTCACATGAGCCATTGTCGTGGTTGCTGGCATGTCTTGTCCGGCACATTTCGCTCGCAGCCGATTAATATCTTGGATATTGGCCAGTTGCTCGCATCGTCTCTCGGTGGGTTTGCTCGGTGACCTTGGTAGCTCCATCTGCTACGTTCAGCTTTGAAGGAATCCACCGCCATTCCTCGACCAGTGTTGTTTCCAGAATTTCGGCGACTCTGTGCATCACGAACTGATGAAAGTTGCGGGGGTCCATAGTTAGCCACTGCAACACTGTCTTGGAGTCCGACCAGTATGTGTATGTGGCGTTGTCAATTCGTAGGTTGCGTGTGCTCATCACCTTTTGGGCTAAGCGTGCTCCCATAACTGCTGCCTGCAGCTCCATACGCGGAATCGAAAGTGGTTTTAAAGGTGCCACCTTAGATTTCGCCATTACCAAAGATACGCCGACTCTGTCATCCGTTGTCACGCGCAAGTAGCAGACTGCAGAATATGCTTGCTCGCTGGCGTCGACGAATGTATGGAGTCCAATTTGACATGGCTCCGATGTGGCTGGGGAAAAGCATCTAGGGACCTCGAAAGTCCTTATGTCTTGCAAGATGGTTTTCCATTGGCGCCATTCTTCTAGAATCCTCTCAGGTAGCTCCTGATCCCATTCAATTTTTTGCCGCCATATGCACTGGAGGAGTATTTTTAGTCCGATCGTTTGGCATGATAAAAATCCCAATGGATCGAAGATCGACATCAAAACTTGTAACACTTCTCGCTTGGTAGGGACTGTGTTTTCCGCCAGCACATCACACTTCAGCCTTGATATCATTATGTGGGTCCCAAGTATCTTTTCTGTTCCACAAAAATCCACGGGCTTTTGGGTTCCAGCGTTGCCATTATCCTGCAAGCTTTTGAATACTTCTTCCGAATTCGACGACCAGTTACGGATCTCGAATCCGCCTCTGCGATGGACTTCTATGACTTGTCTGGTGATCTGGATGGCCTCCTGTTCGTTCCTCATGCTATCGATTAAGGCCAATGGGAACTCTTCTTGGTGGGTTTCCGCGTTCTTATCTCGAACGAAGTGCGCTATAAACAGCGCGCAGCTAATCCCAAAAGTCATAGCTCGCATAACATAGGTGTCTACTTTGTCACTGCCTTTGTCATACCACAAAAATCGCTGCGCCTGCATATCCTCCTCGCGAATGTTTTTCCTGTGAAACATTTCCGCAATGTCACCACAAATCGCTATTTTGTTGACCCGAGGCTAGCAAGACGTCTATGAGTGGGTTTAGGCAATTTGGCCCCTGAGTAAGTAGTCATTTAGCGCGTATCCGTGTGCCTTTGCGGCTGCATCCCATACGAGCCTTATCTTTTTCGGCTTGTTTGGATTCAGCGCTATGAATATTGGCAGATACCATGTACGGCTGTTCTCCCGGCTGGTTTCTTCCTCGGATAGCTTAACCGCGTATCCTTTGTCTAGGAGGTTCCTGATTTTGGCGTCAATCTTTTCGTACAGATCTGGTTCTGGTCGAGACACCTTTTTCCTCATGCAGGTAAGCCGCTTCAGAGCCTTGCTCCGGCTCTCAGGGAGTTTGTCGATACCACCGCGCCACGGAAGTCCAACTTCATATTTTCCGGACTTCTTTTGGCACGTGTTTTCCAGTATCTTCACTGCCAGCTCATCTTCAGCTGAGTGCAGCTTTCGTGGTACGAGTGCATCAAGGCTGAAATGTTCCTTGATGTCATCATGGAGTTCTTGCCAGTCACAGTCGCAGTGGTGAATGAAAATGGATCGTTGTGGGTTCGCCGATCCTTGGATGCTCCATCCTAGTATGCACTTCGATGCTATCGGCTCGTTCCATTTTCTTTCGCGGACCTTGCGAGGGACTGCTAGCTTCCAGTTATTGGTTCCGATTAGCAAAGTTGGCTGGGCAGAGTAGGACCGTAGCGGCAAGTCTTTCAAATGCTGGAATCTATCGCATAGCTCCTTCATGTTGACTGTCTGTCTCGGTAATGCTAGGTTCTGAACGGTCTGGACGTTGTTCAACCAGTAAACCTTATCGCAGTTCATTTCCGAGATTTGGACGGATGCTTTTACGGATCCACTCTCGAGTCGAGTCGTCTGTGCGGCCCACTGCAAACACATTGGCGCTGCCTGGCCTTGTATTTCCAATCTTTGGAATACGAATGCATCTGCTAAGGTCACGGATGATCCTTCATCTAGAAAGGCGTAGATCTCGGTCTGCCTGCTGCCGTAATGCAGCTTGACTGGAATGATGCGAAAGAACTGACTTCCGTGGTTGTCGTCTTGATGCGTACTCACGTGACTCTGTGGTCTGTCTTGGCCGATTGTGTTAGGAACATATTCTGTATGAAGTAACTCATGGTGTCTCCTTGTACAGCCATTAATTCTACAGTTCCCGGTTTGGCATCTGTTCCGGTGTACCTTGAGGCAGCAGAAACAGGCTTTACCCGCTCTGATACCTGCCACCTGTGCTCAGCGTCAAGGTTCGAGAATACCTGACATTGTGCTGGGTTGTGTCTCTGGTCGCCGCAAGCTACGCACCTCAGTTGAACTTGCTGCTGAGCTGCTTCAGTATGGATCGCGTTCGATCGTGTTTGTCCTCGTGCTGGTCCAGGCTCATCTGCCTCTCCCTTGTCCGGGCGGCGACTGTTGTGGGAATTAACTGCGCCCGTTATGTAAAACGATGGCGCCACCACTAATGACGCTGCCTCCGCGATTTTATACAGCCAATCACTGAATGCCTTGACTGCGGCCACTCTATCGTCGCGGGGTTGCATTGCCCAGTTTAGCTTGTGTTGGTTGGGGAGCTTATCTACCAGCTCCTTGACCAGCATTGGATTGTTGAGATGCGCCTTCAGATCGCACGCCTCCATAGTAGCACAGACGTTTCGCACTGCCAGCGCGTACTCTATTAACGCCTCCAATCTGTCTTTGGGTGGTGCCAGTCTTCGCACCTTTTCCACCATTCTTTCTAGGCTGTGCTCTGGTCTGCCGAAGAACATCTTCAAAGTGCTGATGACTTCTGGGACTAGGTTAGGAAGTAGGAGTTTATCTCTAACCAAGTCACGAGCTTTCCCTTTAAGCGACTTTTGCAGACGTAGCATGTTTTCCACATTCGTATATCCCGCTGCTGTCGTACTGTGTTCAAATGTGCTGATAAATAACGGCCAGTCCTCAGGATCACCGCTGAATGTTGTAAGGTCCTTGGGTATAGCTTGCCGGGCCGCTATTTGAGTACTTGTAGGTGAATCTGTGGCTCGAAACATCCCAGCTACGTCAGCGGGGTTCATCTGCATGACAATTTTGTACTTTTCTTCTATGAATTTTGCCTCAGAATGTCTTTTCTTCTCGAGCATATCTAACAAGAGTTGGTTCTTGTTCATGTCCGGATTGCCTTTCCGAACATTCATGTTCTTTCCGTTGCCGGCAGTATCGATTAGCGTATCGACGGCTAGCGCTTTGCCGTGCGGTTCAGGGGTAACTGGTGATCTTTGCATACCGCTGAACGGTGCTATGTGGTTGCAACCCGCAAGACAGTAATCGCAGCTCCAATCCTTGCTCTCAATGTCGTCCTCTACGCCGGCACACTCGAAATGGTACCACCTTCCGCAAACGTCGCACTGTACCCAATTTTCTCACGCTGTTTCGTTTTTGTTCTCGCAAATTCTGCACACTTCAACGTTCATGCTTCGCGTCGTCCGGCGTGCTTGCAATATGGCGTCTGCTTTTCTTCTTCTTGGTTGCGTGCTTACTCGACCTAGCCTGTGGCTGATAGGGACGCGAGGCCTTACCTCTGCCTTTATCCCCAAGAATGGCGTGCTCAACTCAACCTAGCTTTGGCTGCTAGGGACGCGACGCCTTCACTTTCGTTCCTTCCAAAATTTGTCGCCTCCAGTCGGTCTAGCTGTTGTCTGCTAGCGACGCGATGCTGTTTTTCTGCTTTAATCCGCAGGTAACGAAGTTTTGGAGGAAGTTTTTTAGAAACGTTGGGATCGGGGCGAGGTTGGTGCACGATTTTAGTCGCGCTCCCAATCAGTTTTAATTCTGTTGAAGATGTGAGTGATAGCATCATTGATTGCGTATCTGATATTTATATAGGGTCCCAAGGTATTGGCGTTTTTTGCAGCAGAGTCAGCAACTTAATTTCCTTTAATATTCAAATGGCTCGGAATATGATTTAGTTGAATAACCAATATATTGTTATCAATTTTTCGAAGTATTTCAGCCACAATGCGATTAGAAGAATTCCGCTTTTGAAGGACTTGAATAGCACCCAAACTATCCGTCAGGATAGCTACCCTTGTAATATGATGGTCAATTGAAAATTCAATGGCTTTCTCTAAGGCATATAAAAGCTTTTTGTTGTGTTACTATTGACATGATAAAAGCACACCCAGTGAAATTATCTCTAATAGAGCCATCCGTGTAAATTATTTCGAAATTTTGGCTAGTTAATAAACTATGTTTTTCTCTAAAAAGAATGTCCACCACGTCAGGGCTGCTAGATTTCTTGTTATGGTAAGAACCCTTAAAAAAATTAGGATCAAATGTTAAAAACCGAGGCTTGGAAAATGAACAATCTACATAGGTTAAAGAATCAAAAATGTCTTTAAATTCTAAGTATGTTTTGATATAACTAGTGTTTTTGGCGGCGAAGTTGTTTTTAAGTAGCAAAGCAGCTGGGAGATTAAGAGTGAATATTTTAGCTAATTCCTTAGCTTTAGCAAATTTCATTCTATAGGCAGGGGGAGTTCTGCTGCAAGGTGGTAAATAATATTTCCTTAGGTAGAAATTAGCATGTATTTGGAAACTAGATGTAACAGTCTTCGATACCGAAGCGGCATCCACTAAGCATATTTAACAACATATTTGTTTTATTCGCCTTAACAAGCATGTGTCTAACATTATTGATAGAGGAGTTGTTAGTACTAATGGTTCTTCCTAAGTTAATAACATGGTCAACTTCCTTAATCACTAGATTGTTGCACATAATATTTAAAGAACGTCTTCTATTGTTAAAATGTATCACAGATGATTTGGAAGGATTAAAAGTTAGATTAATCGTATCACAAGTTTCTTTAAAAAGATTCACCTTTTGTTCAAGATTTTCTCTTGCAGTCATGAAGTCTTTGTCAAAAGCAATAAGAAAAAAATTGTCCGCGTATTGAAAAAGTAGACTTTTATGATCCATAATAGTATGAAGGACGGTTGTGTACAGGTTAAAAAGAATAGGACTGAGGCAACTTCCTTGACTAACTCCTTTGCTTACAATGACCTCGGATTTTCCCAAAACCAGGATTCTTTTTCTTAAAAAGTCAATCATGAAATTAATGTAAGGGTGGTTGAAACCAAAATCAACAAGAACTTTGTAAAGAATGGAGATATTGACACAGTCAAAGGCTTTACTCAGGTCCAGTACTGCTGCCAAAACATGAAAAACCTTGGCTTTAAGATTAGCAACATTGTTTATCACATCATTAATGCATTGTGCTGTTGAGCGGTTTCTCCTGAAGACGTAAGACCTATCAGGAAGTAGTTGATTTTTTGTAATGTGTTCTTCTAAGCTATTTTTGACAAGACCTTCAAGGCACTTAAAAACTACACTTAACAAACATATAGGTCTATTGTTAGTAATGATAGAGGAATCCAAAATTTTTTTTGGAACAGCTACTATTTTAATTTTTTGCCATATATCGGGTATTTGGCCTCCGTTAAAAATATCATTCAACATGGAAACAAAATTTTGAATTTGTTCGGGAGGTAAAGATAGAAGCATACTACTATAAGAAATATTATCGAATCCCTTCAAAGAATTTGGGTTACGAGTCTTGAGAAAGTCTAAGACTTCATTAGGAGAAAAGTATTTTTTGTTTATGGATCCAAGTTCAAAATTAGGGAAATTATAATTTATACAGCCTGGGGTATCAGGAGCTATTGCAATTTGCTGAACAATAATTTGATGATCCTGGTCGTCAAAAAGTTTAGGTGTGGGTTTAGTTTGTTTGTAATATTTTAAGGGTTTGATTTTTTCCCATAACTCTTTTGGAGACTGGTGGTTCGATGAGTCAGCTAGAGTATTCATGTTTTCTTTACGAACTTTATAAAAATAATTGTTTAGTTTTTTATTTGACTCTAGATACAATACTGCATCGGATGTCAATTTGATTTTATAATATTTTTGTCTGCATGCATTCCTAAATCTAAAAAGCCTTTCACAAGTATTATCCCAGTACTTTTTTGGAACATATTTATTATTTTGCTTGAAATTTATAGTGTTTTTTTTTATTATGTCCTTAGCTGCGCTACATAAACTGTCAAGAGAGCTAATATTAATTTTGGAAAAATCTTTTGATAACTTTTTCCGTTGGGTTTTATGTAAGGTGATAGTGGAAGGAACATTTAATAACTCAATTATTATTGGAAAATGGTTACTGTTGGAGATTTTAGAGTTTGCAGTAGTCCAAATAGGAGAAAGGGAATTTTTATTAACAAACGAAACGTCAGGGACTGAACTGGAAGCAGGGTTAGTGGAATAGGTGTGAGAACCATCGTTAATACAAAAAAAAACCTGTGGATAGAAGTACTTCCTCCACTGCCATACCTTTGTTGTCCTGAATGAGGCTGCCCCATATGGACGATTTGGCATTAATATCGCCCCCACTAAGGAGGGACCATTTAGTTTAGCAGCTATGCACATAGTTTCCTTGAGCCCTGCTTTAAAATCATTTATGCTCAAATTAGGTGGGGCATAGACGCTGAATATGTTAAAGTTGTGCCAAAGGTTTTTAGTTGATATACCGATAGATTCGATTTTTGAGTTAAGACTTAGGATTTTAATATTAAGATTGTTTTTCACGTAAATCATTACCATCCTCCCGAGGTTTGCAAATGAAATTATAGTTTGCTAGACTACACATGGCATTATCTACTACCCAAATTTCAGAAAGAATGGCAATATCAATATTGTTATTAATAAGAAAAAGTTCCAACAACTGTTTGTTATTTTGGGAAGTTAAGCTTTCAATATTATTTTGATGTATTTTTATAGGCTTAATCATGATGAAAGATTAAAAAATTTCATTTTTTTCATATCGATTTCAGAGTTGGCTTTGGCTATAATATCCCTTAAGGATTCGAGAAAAGATCTGGTATTACCTGAGTGGTTCGGATTGTTTATTAAAAGGAAGGAGGCAATCTCCGAAGAAATGTTGATTAGACTGTTCTCAGCTGTTTCCAAGGCTGAGTTGTGATAAAGAACTGGCTGAAGGTGGGAAAAAGCTAGAATCAGCCAGATTCATCAGCTAATTTAGTGTTATCCTGCTAAACCGGGGTTGCAGAATTTTTAGGGGCTTGTAGTAGAGGGAATTCTGTGGTATTAAAAATCTCCAGAGTGGATGGAGCTACTTTATCAAAAAGAGCAGGATATCTTATTCTAACTTCCACTCTAGATAGGTTTTGCGATGTCATACATTTTTGTATGGCAAACGCTCTTTTCCTTGCCGGACATTCAAGGAAGGTAGCGGTGTGGGAGAAGTGGCAGTTTATACATTTAAGTGTCGTACATGTCTCTTTTCTTGGATGAGAAAGGGAACAATTGCGACACTTCTCTTCAGACTGCTTACAGTGCTGAGCAAAATGCCCAAATCTGAAGCACCTTAAACATTGGCTAAAAGGAACATAAGGTTCCACTTTGACCTTTGTATAAAGGAAGTCAATTTCCTCTGAAATCTGGGAGCCTTTAAAAATATTCTTAACCCTGGACGTGGGAACAAATTCTTTGTTTTCATTTTTTCTATTAACTCTAATGATTTCGTGAATGGGCACTGGGGATGAAATAAATTCTTTTAAATCGTCAGTAGTAAATTTTATTGGAATTTAAAAAATAATACCAGTCTTAAAAAATAAATGCTTAAGAATTTTGGGGTCGTAGCCCTCTTTTTTTAGATCAGAATTTAATAAATCATTATCTGCTTTAGCTGTCTTGCACTCTGCCTTACAACGCCCGTAGCCTATTTTATTTTAATATATCTTTAAGTTTAAGCTTAAAAATAGTTGCATTTAGTTCGAGGGCATTAATAGGTTCACGGTTCTCTCTAGTACTGTCACCGTTAGTGAGTTTGTCAATATAAACAAAATAAGGACCTTTGTGATTGCTTTTATAGCTAAGCGGTACTTGCTGTGGTTTGGAGGGATCGCCGTTGTCATTGTCGTTGATGTTGATGACATTTGTATCCTGCTTGTTGATCAAAGTCTGCCGTAAAACATTAGCGTTGCATTCTTCTGACTCCAAGATGTCCATTTAAGTGTCGATGTGAATCCGATGTTTTCCTTTTTTGAAAATTAGCCGCATCAGAGCACAGGGTCCTTGCCCTGGCTGAGTGGGGCATTTTTGACTTAAGGGGATTTCCTCTCGTTGTAATAATAAATCCCTCTTTTATGAAATTCTGAAATTCCTCCCTCTATGCAGAATCTTCTTCCATGTTGCAAAGTTGCAACTTTTGAAATGGGAAATTATCTTTTTTTTTTTTTTGACAATTTAGGGAAAAAAAGCGCAAAGTGCTTATGTGTGACCAGCTGTCAGAACGTTCCGAAAGATATATGAAGTTCGGACTTCGTACAGATTCTATTTTTGGTAACTTGATCTAACCTACCAAATTTCAATCGGCCGACTATATCCTATAGTTGCCATATAACTGAACGATCAGAAATGGTATTTTGTAGAAATACCAACTTTGGTATTTTTGATGATAGAAGCATGGGACATTTTTGTAGCTTTCTTAAATTGGTTATATTCTGATATTCTCATAAGGATTGACAACTATATCAGATGTTTCGGGTTTTAACTGCAAGGGTAAATCAACTTCGGATCCGCCCAATGTTAGCTTTCCTTTCCTATTGTTTTTTTTTTAGTTTGGGCGGCCAAATGAGGCAAAAGGGGAGCACATGAGAGAGCTTCTAAAAAAATTTTAGCAGCAGCTGGGTCAGAATGTGTGCGTGTGTGCGATAGAAAATGAGTGTGCCCCCCACTGATCTAAATATAGCATAAAAAACCCTTTGCGCCCACTTGGGCATACAATTTTTACCCATTTTTGAATCGTGCCATGTTGGGGTTTTTGGAAAACTATATGCTTAAGGTAATGTGTCACCCATTTGAATGTGGGTCATTTTCTGGGATGAAGAGTTATAGATTAACTTGGTTTGGATATTAAAGAACTGTTTAAACCATAATTTTGTATTTTGAGGTCCGTTAAACCACCTTGCCCTGTATAATATTACGATTATTCACATTGCAGTACTTCCGCGACAAATTTGAACAATATTCATTTTCCTTTTTTATACCCTTGCAGAGGGTATTTTAATTTTGTCCGAAAGTGTGCAACGCGGTGAAGGAGACATCTCTGACCCTATAAGGTATATATATTCTTGATCAATATCACCTCCTGAGTTGATATGAGCATGTCCGTGTGTCCGTCTGTCTGTCTGTCTGTTTCTACGCAAACTAGTCTCTCAGTTTTAAAGCTATCGACTTGAAACTTTGCACGCACCCTTCTTTGCTTTGCACGCAGTATATAAGTCGGATCGACCGGGATCGGCCGACTATATCTTATAGCTGCCATATAGCTGAACGATCGAAAATGACCCAACTTTCGTGTTTTTAAAGATAGAAAACTGAAACTTAGTACAGATTATATTTTTGGTCAGTTAATCCGACCTATCCGAATAAGATATATTGCTGCTATATAACTGAACAATCGGAAATGGTATTTGGTAGAAATACCAACCTTGGTATTTTTGAAGATAGAAGGTTGGGACTTTTTGTACCCTTGCAGAAGGTATTATAATTTTTTCCAGAAGTGTGCAACGCAGTGTAGGAGACATCTCCGACCCTATAAAGTATAAGTTAACTGAAGTAAACTAAGCAGCGGCAATGTCCGATTATTTAAGAGCTCGCTCTGGCCAAACTGCTGACATAGCGTCTGGCTGGAAGCCAATGCATAGCGCCAAGCACTGCACATTTGCGTGGCCGCCATGAAATACTTTTTGTTAGCTTTAAGTTTCAGTTTGTGTCAGAGTCTCATACATTAATGAGGACCATTAAAACCAATCTCCGGCACTGCCGTTAACTTGTAAATTCATTTGTTGAATTGGTCACCGCGCCTCAAGGGCCGTGACAACGAAAATATTTTTACGTTACGTAAAATATTTACAATGTAAATTTTCGAAGTGGAAAGTGTGTCGAAAGTATGAGCTGTTGATTGCTTATTGTTTTATTTATTATTGCTTATTATTTTAAAGTACTTAATGGTGGAATAAAATTTTAAATTCAATCCAATGAAAAATTAAATTTAAAAGGGGAATTGATCCTAATCAAGAATATATATAGGATCGAAAATGTCTTCACTCCGTTGATCACTTTTGACCAAAATAATAATACCGTCTGCAAGGGTATAAAAATAATTATTAATAATAATTAATAACGATTATAATCGTTGACTAAAAAGTTTAATAGCTCAATCAGAACCTTGATCCCTAAGAAGCCCAATTTGCTGTTTCACGTTACTTACCTTAATACCGGAGCGGCCTTGTTGTTTTAAAAGAACATTTTCTGGCTTCATATCACAATGTATAATGTCATTTTTATAAAGTGCATCCAAGCATTGAAGAAGTGAATGCGCAAATTTTCTAACTAACTGCAAGCTGAAGCCCTTAAATCCATTTTTTTTTATTAATTCATACAGATTTATGCTAAGAAGCTCAAATGTAATGCAAGTATGGTTACGAAATGTGAAGTAGTCAAACATATGTATTATATTCATTGTATTATATTTATCATGTCGACGCAAATGATGAAGAATTCGTATTTCTTCTTGGGCTTGCCGATGAAAACGCTTTTCATTCCGAACTATTTTTAAGGCTACATGCTCATGGGTCTTATGATCATAGGCTTTGATGACCTGGCCGAAACTGCCTTTACCGATAATTTTAAGCATTTCATAACGATAAGCAACGTGATCATGTGGTACATGGATATAAGCACCGTTTTCATTATCGTAATCTGAGTTATTTGGTCCATAGACTCCTGGTCGCTTTTTTGCATTAGCACCAATAAAATATATTTGAGGAAATGCGAGTATTTCTGTACGCTCGTAGGGAGTCAGTTTATGCATGTACAAAATCATAACCTGTTGGGGGGAAACAACCAACACTTTTGGTTTTTCCGATAATGCGATTTTCTGTTGTCCAGACATAATAATCTGCTCGTGAAATGAAAAACAGTTCTTGTCGACTACTAGATTATCTTTCAAAGAAATAGGCAATTCGATTTGTTCTTTTTCAATTGGTTTACAGTTTTCCGAAGCAGTGCTAAAACATTTCTCCCCTAAATTTCGTCTGTGGGCAGTATCAGATTTTGTCGAATTCACTGTTACCATAGGCATGGAATGAGCTAGAAAGAAATAAATAATTTATTAAGACGTAAATATGTTCATATGTAGATAAGAAATAATGCTATATACCTTGAATCGACTCCGAGAGTTCACAATTATCGGTATTTGAACTACGATGCAAATTTTGAATATCTTCAGAAAAATTAATAAGTTTCGTATTTGACTGTGATTGGAAATCATTACGTTTATGAACCATGGTCGATGATCCATAGCTACTACTAAACTGTGGCACCGCAATATCTTCATATTGCTGAAGATTCGAAATCTGAGAATTAGTTTGATGAAGTCTTTGATTTTGTTGAAGCATTTGGACTTTGAAATATGGTATCGTTTTGGACTTTTGAGAAGTTTTAAAAATTGTTATATTTTTTGAGGGAATATCCTTTATTTTATTTTCTCCTGAATGTAAGCCAGTGTGAATTGGATTCATTCCAGACAATTTTGTAGTATTATTTGTATTGTTAGAGCCAACCATATTGGCCCAGACACTCAAAACATTAACATCAACATAAATATTTTGAGGTAAATTACAACATAAATTGTTTCTTCTGGTTGATTTACGATATTCACTAATTTAAATTTTCAATTTTATCCATATAAAAGTCTTTATAATTTTTAATTTATTGCATACAACTAAAACTAATTTTATATTTCGGGATGGCTGTAGAAAATTATATAGTGATTTTATATATTTTTTTTAGCATAACTTGGGCACCGTCTCATGTAACAGATTGTTTTTTTATTTATGTATTATGTGAAAAAAAAATTTTTTATGTTTTTATTAAAGTTTTAATTTTGTACGCTTTTAATTTTTTGTTTGCGTAGCTCCACATCTTTCAAATTGTATTTGATCCGGTTCTTTCAAAAAGTCAAATAATTAATACTAACATTTATTGTTTTTGCTCGACATATATGTACATACATTTATTTATATGTACATATATGTAGATATATCGTTATTTTATTAGTTTTATGTTTGACAGGTCATAAAATATTGCCTGTGTTCCGGTACTTTTATTTAATATGCACTGAATTTAAAGTTCATACAAAACATTTGAAAAAAAAAACTATATGTATGCATGAATGTACATATGTACATGTACACATATATAAGTAAAAACAAGTATAAGTATAAGCAGCTAGACAATAAATAAAGTTTCTAATTAAAAAAAAGTAAATCACTCCTATAGCACACTTTTGCTATAACACCTGCTGTATAATATACACATAAAACGTAATTTTGTTTTTGCGAACACGATTCCTAACACCAGCGAATTCACATTTTGAGATGACACTATACTAACATACAATATACTAAAATAATACCAATGGCAAAACATTTCTCATAATATGTCCGTCAACTTAGCGTCCTAAAAGTCATTGTCGAAGGGGGACGTTAGGACTGGAACATAGCAACGATTATTTTGTTTTTCCAAATTTTCACCTTGTTTATTATTCTATTTTTCCCACTTTGAGCGGGATCTACTCACATTAAGTAGGTCAAAAATGGGTATATAATTGCCCTCTTTTGGGTTGTACTCCTTTAGGTAGAGGAGGCTCAAACAAGCATGATACACAAAAATTACAGCCCATTCCGACGTAACTCCATTCCTTCAGCTCTTCACATTTATAAAACGCACAGATGTTTAAAATATAGCAGAGAATAGAATTGGCACTAAAATAGTGTATTTTGTTTTAAAGAAAGCTGGACGTGGTGGACATTCTTTTTAGAGAACAACATAGTTTATTAATTAGCCAAAATTTCGAAATAATTTACACGGATGGCTCTATTAGAGATAATTTCACTGGGTGATCCTTTTATCATGTCAATAGTAACACAACTAAAAGCTTTTATATGAATAATAAGTTCTCTTTACTTACTGCAGAGCTTAAAGCCTTAGAGAAAGCCATTGAATTTGCAATTGACCAACATATTACAAGGGTAGCTATCTTAACGGATAGTTTGGGTGCTATTCAAGCCCTTCAAAAGCGGAATTCTTCTAATCGCATTGTGGCTGAAATACTCAAAAAAATTGATATCAATATATTGGTTATTCAACTACATCATATTCCGAGCCATTTGAATATTAAAGGAAATTAAGTTGCTGACTCTGCTGCAAAAAACGCCAATACCTTGGGATCCTATATAAATATCAGATACACGATCAATGATGCTATCACTCACATCTTCAACAGAATTAAAACTGATTGGGAGCGCGACTATAATTCTTTTTGCATAGAAAGAAATAAAGGATACTGTCTTCTAAATCCATATATCTTACCCAAACCATGGTTCCAATCGGAAAACTGTGTTTGTAGGGGGGCATTGTTGCCGCAAAAGATTCCAGGAGTTGAAATGTTGAAGAAAAAAGTCGGGGGCGTCTTCCAGTGAATATAACGCGGTCCGCTTTTATTGGGCTGCTTACAAGAGAATACTGAACTTAACTTAAAGAAAACAGGCAACGGTTATAGAAAAAATACGATCGACGACGGCCGACGAAGGAGCGAGAGCGCAAAGAGGGACGAGCGCGGCTGCGCTCTTCAGCGCGGGTGCGCTCTTCAGTGCTGGTGCGCTCTTAAAGTTGCGGCACAACGGCCCCTCACGTAAACATCCTCCCTCCCTTGCAATCGCTTGGGTTGCAACCGATCCCTCGTCGCTAGCTATGCGTCACTGCAGCTAGAGGGCGTACACGGGTCGATGAAGGCCCCCGTGTCGAAGATCCGGGTCCCGGTATTGTCGCTGTTCCGCTTCAGCAGCGACGATAGGGTGGGCGCAGCGACCGCGTCCTGCGAGGGCCCTCGAGGAGAGGCGGAAAATTGCCTAGGCGCGGACGGAAGAGCGGATGGGTGGCGGACGAATGCAGTGGAGCACTTGACGGCTGCCGGCCAGTGGCGGAAGAATGCCGAGGAGTTATCGAAGAGTGCCGGGAAGTCGGCGGCCGTGGATCGGTTTGGGAATGCCGGAAAATGGCGGACGCAGGGCGCCCGAACCGCGCCGGGAGTTGGTGGATGACGGCCGACGAGAGAGCGGGACACCCCGTGTACTGTCTCCCGCGGGCGGTGACCGGTGCTCCTTGGTCACGGGGTGCAGCAGCGTGTGGTGATCCTGACCACACGTCTTACAGCCGTCCCCACGCCGACAATAGGACGGCTCCTGACCCGGAAGCGAAACACACCTGCACATTCGACTGATTCTCTGAGCCGTTTGTTGACTTAGGCGGACTTGGAGCGGTAAGCTGCGTAGGCGGACTTGGAGCGCTTGCGAATGGATTGCATCCAAAAATGGTCTCCTGACCGAGAAGCGACCCGCAGATGTTAGCCTTGGAATTACCGAGGAGCATGGACGGAAGAATGTCAGCTCCTAATAACACATCGATTTGGGAGCTCTCAAAGAAGTTGGGGTCCGCCAGGGGAATGTCGGGCAGCCCCTTGAGAAGATCTCGCGAAAACGGATATGATGGTAGATTTCCTGCCAACTGCGGAAGAACGTAAGCCGCAGTCTCTAATTGTAGCCCGGGTCGTTGATAAGAGCCGTGCCCAATAGGACGGCTCCTGACCCGGAAGCGAAACACACCTGCACATTCGACTGATCCTCTGAGCCGTTTGTTGACGTAGGCGGACTTGGAGCGCTTGCGAATGGATTGCCGCGGTGCAAGAGGGTGTGGTGTCTGCTGGGACATGTGAAGCAGGTATGGGCGCTCGGGCAGTCTCGTTGCTGGTGGCCTCGGGCAAAACAGTTTAAACATAACTGCTTCCTTTTAATGTAGTCCGAGCGCCCATTTACGTTTATTTCTAGGAACCGCGGACATAAGCGAATGGGGTGGTTCTCCCTCGAACAGAGATCGCAACCCTTGGGGCCTGGAATCACTCGAGTCTCGTATGAGTAGAGCCTCCGAGCAGGGGCAATAGGAATTCCCGACCTTGGCGGAAGTTACCCGGAGCCACTAGGCCTGACGTCGTCGATTGCCTCTAGAGTGCGATGGCGCTCTGTCAAGAAGTTGTCTAATTCCTTCCATGTTGGAATTTCGGCCTTATTATGGACGGATTGCTCCCACATAGAAAGTGTGACCTTGGGGAGCTTTGACGAAATCATAAACACCAGGAGGCAGTCCCAAGCCTCAACATTGATGGCGGACATTGCTAGGGCTGTCAGACAACTCTAAATGGTGGCTTGCAGCTCCTTCAGCGCGACCCCGGACTCTTGAGAAATAGCCTGGATATTGAAAATGATTTTCAACTGGCTATTGACCAATAGCCGCCGGTTCTCAAAACGGTCTGTGAGACTTTGCCAAGCGGCGTCAAACCCCTCATGGGTAAGCGGAGCCTTAGAAACAATGGCGTGGGCGTCACCACTTGTTTTGGACAGTAAGTGGAACAACTTTTCTACCGGGGTGAGCCGCGAGTTTTGGATGTAAATGGCCGTAAACAAGTCTCTGAAGGTGGGCCACCGAAGATAATCACCCGCAAAGACCTCGGTATCCACCGGAGGTAACCGGCAACCTGTAGGCGCCCGCGACAACGCGGGCGTGTGTACATTTACGGAAGTCTGAGTGGATTGGGAGGCAATTTTCTCCCGCAGCTGGGCAATACACCTCGAATAGACGGAGTAACAGTAGCTGTAACTTCGCTTCCAGCACTGTCGAGTCGGCCGCATTGTCGTCGGACACGGCTAGCAAATCGGAGCAGCTAGTGCCCGAATTTGGTCCCGATGGACTTCGCACATGTATTGGGAGCCTATTTCGGTTTCTGGGGCGCCCGGAGTATTTATGTTAGCCTCAAATTGGATAATTCGATCTGTTGTGGCGATGAACTTTTTCAACGCCACTTCGACCGCACTTGGAGTCATTTTTGCAACGGAGCGAGTCTTCTAATCGAGTCTGCCTCTGTGAAGGACCGGGGGTTGTATTGACGGATTCGTCACTTTTTGCCCTTGGACTGGCACTGGTAGCCTTAGGCTTCAAAAGAGGCGTCCGCGGAGATGCGAATTGAGATCTGTCCAAACGGATGGTTGGGATCAGAGGCGGCTTTTTGTTGTCTGCCGTGGGCATGCTCAGGGTCCAATTCGCTGGTCAGCGCTTGTCGACTGACTCGCGCAACAGGTGCCTCGTACGAAGTGGTGGCCGGTCGCACTATTGTGATGAGAACGGTGAGATCGCGGATGAATGGCAATTACAAGGAGCAAGTGCGAACTAGTGGCGCCGATGTGGAAAGGAACGTCGTGTGCGGCACATTTCGAATGTGGAAAGAAAAACTCAGGCACCAGAAAAACCCAAAAGGAGACGAGGTTTGCTCGGATTGTAGGCGGATGCTGCCTGATGCGGAGTAGAAGCAACGTTGGAGGTACGGAAAATGGAAAAAGTACCGGAAAATTCGTGCTTGTTCGGAAAAAAATGATGACTGTCTATATATAATATGTATGAATATTTCGACTTGTGTGGTTCGTACTGAATTTAATATACACTGAGATATTAAATTCTTAACTATTTTCGAATTTGCGGAGCCGGAAGGTGGACTTAACTTTGGCTTGAGTTTAACCCACAAAAAATAAATAATTAATTTTTGGCTAACTGGTTCGGATTTAATTATGATGGAGCCAGAAGGGTGGAGTTGAAAATCTTAATTTTTAATCAATTGAGGTGAATTATCACGAAGCTGGAACGGTGGAATTGAAACCTAAATCTTTAATTAATTGAATTTAACTAACACGAAGCCGGGAAGATGGAATTAAAACCGCGGCTCTATTCGGACAAAAGGTGGATAATTACTTTAATTTATTATAATTTTTCGATAATTAAATTTTTGACTTTAATTATTAAGTGTCCGGAAAGGTGAATTAAAAAAAAACCTGGCCCTTTGCTCGAACGGAAAATAAGATTTAAATAAATTTTCGTAGTTTTAATTATAAATATATAAATTTATAATTAATTGATTTTTTTTAATCTATTTTGTTACGCAGCCGGTCGGCACCCTGTACGTACCTCAAAGGAAAAAAAACAGAACCGAAAAACACAACACGGCTAGGTCGAGAATTTAAGCGACACAATCACGGATTTGTAGTGAAATGGCGGTTTATAATTGTTAGTTTTAGAAAATTTAATTTTTTTTTTAAATTTTATCGGCTATATATTGCTTGAAATTGGAGGCAGAAAATATTTGGAAATATATGGACATGCATGCAAGTAGGGCAAGGGCATGTGGGGCATATGATGGCACAGTGGAACGTCGATAAGTGGACTGTATATTTTAAATTCGCGGATTAATTTCATCAAAAAAAATATGTATGTGTGTATGTATTTATGTGAATGCACATATGCCTCGACCGTTGGCAAGCGAATTGATAACGGAGAGGCCGAAAACGGCGAGGAATATGGGCAGCACACAAAACAGAGACGGATGGAAAAATTTGCAGAATTTGAAGATTATTATAGGTTATTAGAAAATCTCAAACTGCCGTTGTGTCGGAAAACTCGGACTTGGAGTTGACACCGAGTGAAAAACAATCTTGCAGCAGTGTGAACGAAATTTAATGTTCGGATCACTGCGGAAGACCGGCAGAGAGATGGAGACGGAAAAATGTACTTATCTTTTGGCGGAACAATGCCGAGAACTGCTGGCAGAAGAAAATCCAGGAATTATCCGGCTCGAAGGACCAATGTTTGTAGGGGGGCGTTGTTGCCGCAAAAGATTTTAGGAGTTGAAATGTTGAATAAAAAAGTCGGGGGTGTCTTTCAGTGAATATAACGCGGTCCTTTTTGTATTGGGTTGCTTACAAGAGAATACTGAACTTAACTTAAAGAAAACAGGCAACGGTAATAGAAAAAATATGATCGACGACGGCTGACGAAGGAGCGAGAGCGCAAAAAGGGGCGAGCGCGGATGCGCTCTTCAGCGCGGGTACGCTCTTCAGTGCTGGTGCGCACATCAGCGCGGGTGCGCTCTTAAAGTTGCGGCACACCGGCCCCTCACGTAAACAAACTGCAATCTTAATAGATTGCAGATCAAACAAATTAATAGAATCCTCAGCGGTCATTCTTTTGATAAATATACCCTATACAAACTAAAAGTCCATGACAGTCCCAACTGCGATTGCAATTTCAATACAATAGAAGATATTTCACACATTATTTTAAATTGTTACGATATATACGATAATACGATAATATTTGCAGGAACTTCCCGCTCCTTCTAAAGTACGATAACATTTATCGATTTTTTTCTCAAGAATCAGTTGAAAATTACATCTCAATAACTAATTTCATTAAACTGGCTAATATAGATTTATAAGGCGCCTTTTAACTTCTTTATGTCACTGGAGATATTTAATACTATTAACTATGGATTACTATTAACAACCAGCATGTGCATGTATTAACACGGTCACTTTAAATAGTTGACTATCGCATCTATCTTCATTATCGTTTATTTCCCATTCACATCATCAAGCCTCAAGTCATATTAATATAAATAATTTGTTCGCATTGTCAGAACAAATATATTGAAATTTTTAATTTCGCACATAGGCGTTGGCGTTTCCCGTCTTCACGGGACGGCCAAGGAATTCTGCCCCCTCTACTGAGCTGGGAAGTAACTTAATTTACAAAACAAAAAAAAAAAAAAAAATTGTTCCTAGCAATATCCTATCTTTAAACAAATGACAAAGTACAATCCACTATGTATATTTTCCTATGGAGAATACTTGTTCTAACCGAATTTGTGAACAAATTTTTCTCAATGGAAGAAAATGAGAGAGCTTCTAAGAAAATTTGAGAGTGCTCACACTGTCAGTCCGCCGGCACCACTGCGACCGAATTTCCGACCCTAAGAAATTTGTTTTTCAAAACTGTGAAGCTCTCTGAGAATAAGCTTTTATGCATGTTGATTGAGTCGAAAAATTATACCAATCGGTCCCTACAATTTAGAGAAAATGGATTAACAGTTTTTTATTAATTTTGACTGCTCAAAAAAGTTTAAATTAACAGATGGCATCTGTTACGCACATTTCATGGTATACCGTTTCAAAGCCTTTTTTTTAAGAATTTAATAGGTTCATTTCATTGAAATCGTTACAACGATTTTACGGAATTCCGCATTCAAAATTTCTGAACAGGCTTGTACAATACTTGGCCTCCTCAGCATCACATATTTTGACGCAACACAACCTTTGGCACAACGCAACCACAAATTGCGCCATTATGAAATTTGAATGGCCACCCTTGCATTTTTGCGCCATTTTGAGGCTATTTTTATCCAAATCGCTCCCTACGATTGAATGGAATGTTCCCTGAACATTTTAAAAAAGGTTTTATGAAAAACTGTTGATGCCAAACTATTTTTTTTTAATACATAGGTTAGGTTAGGTTGAGGCGGCGATGTGGGGCCGGTGACTGACCCCCATCCACTTGAGCCGCTGGGGCTCCTTGTGATACCGCACAGGCAAGGGTCCTACAAGAGGACCTCTCCCTTCCCCTTACTTATGTGCCCAAGGGTGTTCTACCTTCCTGCGGCGGCTCGCGGTCCCATCCCGATTTACGGATGAAAGCTACGAGTCTGCGTGGAGCGATCTCAGCGAGGTCTGTTAGGTCCTTGAGTATTGCTGCGCCAAAGAATTTGAGTCGGCTTGAGTAGCTAAGGTAGCTAAGGATACCTTCTGGTTCCTTCTCCGGTAGGAGAGGATTGCTCTTGCCAGTTCGTCGGCGGCGCAATTACCCTCGTGGTCCCTATGCAAGGGCACCCATATGAGGTGGATGTCATACTGCTCTGCCATCTCGTTAAGAGATCAGCGACAGTCATTTAATGTCCTGGAGTTGGATGAGAATCCGTCAAGGGCTTTGAGTGCCGCTTGACAGTCTGAAAAGATACAGATTGTGTCTTGATTGCCAGTAAGTGCTGGTGATCTGAGTGCTTCTCTGATAGCTATTACTTCTGCTTGGAACATACTACAGTGGTCGGGGAGTCTGAAGGACTCATTTAGACACAGCCGTTCGCAATGGAAATCGCCTCCCACCTGGCCATTCAATTTTGAACCGTCTGTGTAGATATGGAGGGAACCGGCTGGTCCCGGGATTTGTGTGGCCCATTCCTCCCTTGTTGGAATGTAGACCTTGTATTATAAGGTGGGATGATCGAGAGGTACGCAGTAGTCTGTAGGCCCCGTTGGCGTGCAATGGTGTAGATCTATCTTGCCGATAGCGTGGCTATCTTGACCCCCATTGTCTCTACCAGTAATAGGTCGAGTATAAAGTCTAGGGCGTCCGTCGGTGTGGTACGTAGGCTGCCTGTGATACAGACCTCCGCCATCCTTTTCGTTTTCCTAAGTTTCTCTCCATATGTGGAGTTAGTGGGAGCAGGCCACCAAACCATCACCCCGTAGAAAAGGATGGGTTTTATGACCGCCGGCTTTTGGACGGGTTTACACCTAGTCCATTTTTAACTGCCCATGTTGACAGGACCCTTAGTTTGTCCGTCAAGCGGTCACATAGAGTCTGGGGAAATTTTCCAGAGAAGGCAATTGCGACATCATCCGCGTGAGCAACCACCACTTTGCAACCACCACCTTCTAGGGATCGCAGTAGGCTATTAACCGCCACGTTCCAGAGTAGGGGTGAGAATACGCCTACTTGCGGAGTGCCTCATCTGACGTATCTATGAATAGATTCTCCTCCTAGTGACGCCTCAACAGTCCTGTTTACCAGGATCTGCTCTATAAGGCGTATGGATTGATTGTCTATTCCTAGTCTCGTCAGCGCATTGATTATCGAGCTTGGTAGGATGTTGTTGAACGCACCTTCTATGTCTAGAAAAGCAATGAGTGGAGTGCCGTTTCCGTGGATCGGCCCTTCCTATACGCATGCTGTGATCCCAAGATATAATCTGGGTTGATAGTAAGATTTATGTTGAGGCTGATTAGTCTCTCCATTGTCTTGAGAAGGAAGGACGACAGGCTTATTGGTCTGAAGTCCTTAGGGGTGCAGTGAGACGGTTTTCCCGCTTTGGGTATAAATACGACTTTCGTCAGCAACCACCTTGCGGGTACGATGCCTATTCTGAAAATTGCTGAGAAAGCTTTCTTTACCCAAGACCTCAGATTGGGACCGGCTTTAATTAGTTGAGCCGGGTCAATGCCATCTGGGCCTGGGGATTTTAAAGGCTTGAAGCTATTTATCGCCCAGCTGAGATACCTGTCACTCAATAGGTATTCAAGTTGGTAAGGGAGGGAGGGGCTATCCCCCTGTCTCTGCATTTCCAGGGTTGTATCTTCTCGAGAGCAACTAATTCTATGTATCGGTGGTCCGAGAAAGAGTGTTTCTCTGGGACTCCCCATCTAACAATCCTGTCTGCTAGGGTCCAGAGTAAAGAGTGACGTCAAGTACTTCCCTTCTGTTCTTGACTATGAAAGTGGGTTCTGTATCCCTGTTACCCACCAGAAGATTGGAGCCTAGGATAAAATCGAAGATTGACTCACCCCTCTCGTTCGTGTCAGTGCTTCCCCACTGATGATGATGGGCGTTCCATCGCAACCTACGATCAGGTCGATCTTGTGCTTCCTGCTGTCTTCCACCAGCTGTTTGAGTAGCGGGTGCGGGGGGAGGGCCTCCTGGTCGTTGCCCATATACGCCGAACATATCCTTAGAGGGCCTTTTGGGCTATCTATGGCTGCGGCTACGTGGTCTTTATTGATGAAATTGGGTAGCAAAAAGAGGTTAAGGTTCTTTTTTGCGAGGATGCAGGCTTGCCTTTTACCTGTTGTATCGGCTTTGTTTAGAGCCTAAACTCCGAAGCTCCCAACCCAAGAATCCTGTCTCCAAGGATCCAGGATTCCTGGATGAGGGCCACATCAGCTCCACTCTCGGCGAGGTGGAGAAGGAGGGCAGCTGACGCCGCTTTACTGTGATGCAGGTTTAATTGCAAGATCGTAAATTTCTGCCTCCGCCTCGGAGCTCAGCAGAGAGTCCTCCTCCATTCCGACTCTACTAAGTGCCCTTGCCAAGTCGCTTTCCTCCGAGGTGTACCCTTCCAGGATGTCCTCCTCCTCATCCGACATTCCTTCCAGGTGCCCCTCTTCGGTCGGCTCCTCCAAGTCTGGCTCTTGTGTGTCTGCCTTCAGCCCGATACCTCCTGGCTTGGCCTTCTCATCGGATTTGTAGATACGGACCGAAACGTGTTCGAATCCGTACGTTAGCCGGTGCTCCGACCTTTCCAGAGCTTTTACGGTCTCCTCGTTGAGTGTCGGGACGACCTGCCTCCGCAGTCCCACCGCCTCCTCGACCTTGGCCTCTCTCCAGTCCGCCGAGGGAAGCGTCGGGTTGCACATCCTAAGCATCGTTAGTATGGTTTTAGGGTCGGCTGGTTTGCTAGCTCCAGGGTAGACCTCTCCAAGCGATGCAACCATCCGCCTGTAGGTCTCTACCGATCGCGCGTCTTGGCAGGCAATTACCTTGACGCTAGTGGGGGTGGGGGTCTGGTGGGGGTCCTCCACATCGCAGCATCTCCTCCGCGAAGCGCCCATGCAACTCGTTTACCACTCGTCGCAAAGGGTCCTTGGGGATGAGCCCATCCATGGAGCCCTTGTCCAGGACTCCAATTAGGGTTCTTCCCTTCGTTACTTCGGCGAACGAGCGGTTGGACGGCTGCGGCTGGGCCTTCCTCTTCTTAGCCTGGGGGGCTTCTTTCTCTGTGCACCTCTGCCTTTTCGCGCTTTGCGCGGTCTCCTTGGCAGGGTCTGACCCAGTGCGTTTATTCGGATCCAGCCTCACTCCCGCCTTTTTTGGATTAAAGTCGGGCAGGATCTTCCTTGCCCACTTAATGATCTCGGCCTGGTCCGGGTTGGCTTCGGCCGATGGGTCCGCCCTCATCAGAATGAAGGTCCGCCCTCATCAGAATGAAGGCTGCTCTTCTCCTGTATTTGTAAGAGCCTTTACGCTGCGCCGAGTGAGACGCTCCCGGACCAGGGTTCGCCTTAGGGCCCCACCGGTTGGTTTAGAGGTTGCCCCTGGGGTCTTCCTCTCCAAGCCGTTCGGTGGTCCCATAGCTAGTCCCGCTTTGGAAGAAGAAGCCTTGGCAACCTCCTCCGCACCGGCGCGTCCCGCTCGGTGGTCCCATAGCTAGTCCCGCTTTGGAAGAAGAAGCCTTGGCAACCTCCTCCGCACCGGCGCGTCCCGCCTCCAGATGTTGCCCTTCTGTGGGGGGCTTCTCCATCTCAGCAACTCCTTGGCTTTTGAGGGCCTTGGAGTTTGACGGGTCATTGACTCCATTTCCGGACTTTTTTAGGGAGTTCCGTTCTCCACTTAGGTTTTTGTTTGGATTGGTAGAATTGGAGGTCGGCCGGTCCCCCAGAGTTCGCATATTAGCGTCTGAGTCCCCACTCGGACACGCATCCTTCGGCATATGCTGTTCCACCTTGGATTGGGGTGATTTAAGGAAGGGAGTGTTCTTCTCCACGCCCGACTACCATTAGCCAGCATCCTCGGCAGAGACATGACCTTACCGGGACCTGTTACCAGCCGCCCTCACGTGGAGAGTATAGTCGCACTACCAGCGGTGTACACAGTTACGGCACCCAATTGCTTGCGTGAGGTCTCCTGTTGTACCCGTTGGCTGACGGCCTATTTAATACATAACTAACAAAACAATTTTCCTTCAAATTGGAAAATTTGTATTATTCATTAATTATCCAGTTCATTAACATTTCTTGAAAATATTTTAATGCAAAACTGTTTTAAAGAAAAAAATTTTTTTTTCGTAATAACCGTGCTTTTGTTTCTTGATATTTCTCTTTGCGAGACTTTCTCTTCGCGTAAAATTTGAACCCTCTTACTCTAAAAATACCAAAGTTATACCATTCCGATCAATCAGTTATATGGCAGCTGTAGGATATAGTCGATCCCGATCCCGGTCGTTCCGACTTATATACTGCGTGCAAAGGAAAGAAGGGTGTGTGCAAAGTTTCAAGACGATAGTTTTAAAACTGAGAGACTAGTTCGCGTAGAAACAGACAGACGGACAGACGGACATGCTCATATCAACTCAGGAGGTGATCCTGATAAAGAATATATATACTTTATAGGGTCGGAGATGTCTGCTTCACTGCGTCTGCTTCACTAGACAAAATTATTATACCCTCCGCAAGGGTATAATAAGTCACATCTCTTGAGAAATTAAAAACTTAACAATTAACCAATCTGGAAGATATAATAAATAATTTTCAAAAATTAAACATGGTGGTGGACAAAACATGCTAGGTAGTGAGGGTGGATCCAGTAGTATTACTACGAAATTAATAAAAAGATTTATAAACGTCCAGTTAAATGAATTGACAACAAAAATTAATGATCTATCAGCAAAATTAGAAGTGATAAAAGCTCTACCAAAATTGAATGGGGAACACACTCAATATGTTGACTGGCGAGAGGCTGCAGAGACAGCAGTGAGTTTATATAAATAAAACCCACGTTTTAGAAGCTGAACTAAGTATTTTTAGACAAGGTTAATTGTGTATTACGGAATTCTATAATGAGGTAAATAAAAAATGACTTTGCTGATTATTAAAACCATAATGGCATATGGTAAAGAAAGTGAAATTACAAAAGAAACTAATGAAGTAATTAGGTGCAATGTTCTGAGAATCTTTATTTCAGGTCTAAACGGATCAATAACAGAAACACTTTTCTTGTTAAATCTACCTCACCTTCAACCTGAAGCCTTAGCGAAAGTGCAAGAACTAGAATATAATAATTTTAGGGCACAATTCGCCAACAGATATTACGGCTTTCAAAATGAAAGCCGAAAGAAAAATAATTACCTAAGGTTTAAATCAGTCCAACCAAAACAGAACTTTAACAAGATAGAAAAGCTAACTTCGGGCGGAGTCGAAGTTGATATACCCTTGCAGTTAAAACCGGACATATATCGCAAACATCGAATATAAAAAAACCTTATTGTTGTCACTTATTGTCTTATTAGACAAAATATTTCCTATCAGAGCAATAAAACGAACAGTATTTTTATTTGTTTGTTTGTTAAATTTGACACGAGAGCTATTTTTGGCTAACATTACGACATGCCAAATTTCATTAGGATCGGCCGACTATATCCTATAGCTGCCATATAACTGAACGATCGGAAATGGTATTTGGTAGAAATATCAACTTTCGTATTTTTGAAGATAGAAGGTTGGGACTTTTTTATACCCTTGCAGAGGGTATTATAATTTTGTCCAAAAGTGTGCAACGCAGTGAAGGAGACATCTCCGACCCTATAAAGTATATATATTCTTGATCAGGATCACCTCCTGAGTTGATATGAGCATGTCCGTCTGTCCGTCTGTCCGTCTGTCCGTCTGTCCGTCTGTCTGTCCGTCTGTCTGTCCGTCTGTCTGTCTGTTTCTACGCGAACTAGTCTCTCAGTTTTGAAGCTATCGTCTTGAAACTTTGCACACACCCTTCTTTCCTTTGCACGCAGTATATAAGTCGGAACGGCCCGGATCGGCCGACTATATCCTATAGCTGCCATATAACGGATTGATCGGAAATGGTATAACTTTGGTGTTTTTAGAGTTAGAGAGTTCAAATTTTACAGGAAAGCTATTGTTGGCAAAACATTACGACATGCCAAATTTCATAAGGATCGGCCGACTATATCTTATAGCTGCCATATAACTGAACGATCGAAAATGACCCAACTTTCGTGTTTTTGAAGATAGAAAGCTGAAACTTAATACAGATTATATTTTTGGCCAGTTGATCCATCCTACCGAATTTCAATAGGATCGGCCGACTATATCCTATAGCTGCCATATAACTGAACGATCGGAAATGACCCAACTTTCGTGTTTTTGAAGATAGAAGTTTGGGACATTTTTTTTAGATTTTTTATTTTAGTTAATTGGTTTTATTATGATGTAATCATAAGGATCGGCCAACTATATCCGATGTTTGCGATATATATCCGGTTTTAGCTGCAAGGGTATATCAACTTCGGCTCCGCCCGAAGTTAGCTTTCCTTTCTTGTTTTAGATTTTTTATTGTAATTAATTGGTTTTATTATGATGTAATCATAAGGATCGGCCAACTATATCCGATGTTTGCGATATATATCCGGTTTTAACTGCAAGGGTATATAAACTTCGGCTCCGCCCGAAGTTAGCTTTCCTTTCTTGTTTTTTTTTTACTTTTCCTATTTACTTTATTATTATTATTTTAATTGCATTATATTACAATTGTTGTAAAAATAAATGACGGACGTGTCGTATGACAAAATTCAGGACGGCCTCACTTGAAATTTTATTAGCCGGACATAATGTTTAATTTTTTTTCTTTTAAAAAAGAAAAATAAAAAAAAATAGTTATAAAAGAAAGAAAAAGTTTCAAAGTCTTTACGAGGATTTAAACACAGACAAATTGTACATAGAGTAACTATTCTATGAGTAACTACATAGAGTAACTACTCCATGAGTAACTACATAGAAAGAAAGAAAGTCTCGCAAAGAGAAATATCAAGAAACAAAAGCACGGTTATTACGAAATAAATTTTTTTTTCTTTAAAACAGTTTTGCATTAAAATATTTTCAAGAAATGTTAATGAACTGGATAATTAATGAATAATACAAATTTTCCAATTTGAAGGAAAATTGTTTTGTTAGTTATGTATTAAATAGGCCGTCAGCCAACGGGTACAACAGGAGACCTCACGCAAGCAATTGCGTGCCGTAACTGTGTACACCGCTGGTAGTGCGACTATACTCTCCACGTGAGGGCGGCTGGTAACAGGTCCCGGTAAGGTCATGTCTCTGCCGAGGATGCTGGCTAATGGTAGTCGGGCGGGGAGAAGAACACTCCCTTCCTTAAATCACCCCAATCCAAGGTGGAACAGCATATGCCGAAGGATGCGTGTCCGAGTGGGGACTCAGACGCTAATATGCGAACTCTGGGGGACCGGCCGACCTCCAATTCTACCAATCCAAACAAAAACCTAAGTGGAGAACGGAACTCCCTAAAAAAGTCCGGAAATGGAGTCAATGACCCGTCAAACTCCAAGGCCCTCAAAAGCCAAAGAGTTGCTGAGATGGAGAAGCCCCCCACAGAAGGGCAACATCTGGAGGCGGGACGCGCCGGTGCGGAGGAGGTTGCCAAGGCTTCTTCTTCCAAAGCGGGGCTAGCTATGGGACCACCGAACGGCTTGGAGAGGAAGACCCCAGGGGCAACCTCTAAACCAACCGGTGGGGCCCTAAGGCGAACCCTGGTCCGGGAGCGTCTCACTCGGCGCAGCGTAAAGGCTCTTACAAATACAGGAGAAGAGCAGCCTTCATTCTGATGAGTGCGGACCCATCGGCCGAAGCCAACCCGGACCAGGCCGAGATCATTAAGTGGGCAAGGAAGATCCTGCCCGACTTTAATCCAAAAAAGGCGGGAGTGAGGCTGGATCCGAATAAACGCACTGGGTCAGACCCTGCCAAGGAGACCGCGCAAAGCGCGAAAAGGCAGAGGTGCACAGAGGAAGAAGCCCCCAGGCTAAGAAGAGGAAGGCCCAGCCGCAGCCGTCCAACCGCTCGTTCGCCGAAGTAACGAAGGGAAGAACCCTAATTGGAGTCCTGGACAAGGGCTCCAAGGATGGGCTCATCCCCAAGGACCTTTGGCAACGAGTGGTTAACGAGTTGCATGGGCGCTTCGTTGGGGAGATGCTGCGATGCAGATGACCCCCATCAGAATGCGAAGACGCAGGATGGTATCAGGGTAGCGTCAAGGTGATTGCCTGTCAAGACGCGCGATCGGTAGAGACCTACAAGCGGATGGTTGCACCGCTTGGAGAGGTCTACCCTGGAGCTAAGCTGGTGGCGGTTGACTGGGACGAGACCCCTAGCAAACCGAGGACGCGAGTGTGGCTTACTGAAAAGCCAGCCGACCCTAAAACCATACTAAGGATGCTTAGGATGTGCAACCCAACGCTTCCCACGGCGGACTGGAGAGTCGCCAAGGTCGAGGAGGCGGTGGGACTGCGGAGGCAGGTCGTCCTCACACTCAACGAGGAGACCGTTAAAGCCCTGGAGAGGACGGAGCACTGGCTGAAGTACGGATTCGAACACGTTTCGGTCCGTATCTACAAATCCGATGCGAAGGCCAAGCCAGGAGATATCGGGCCGGAGGCAGACACACAAGAGCCAGACTTGGAGGAGCCGACCGAAGAGGGGCACCCGGAAGGAATGTCGGATGAGGAGGTGGTCATTCTGGAAGGGTACACCTCGGAGGAAAGCGACTTGGCAAGGGCACTTAGTGGAGTCGGAATGGAAGAGGATTCTCTGCTGAGCTCCGAGACGGAGGCAGAAATTACTGTGGTGGAGATTTTTAAGGATGTCCCTTACGATCTTGCAAATAAACCTCCATCACAGTAAAGCGGCGTCAGCTGCCCTTCTACTCCACCTCGCCGAGAGTGGAGGTGATGCGGCCCTCATCCAGGAAGCCTGGATCCTAGAAGACAGGATTCTTGGGTTGGGGGCGTTGGAGTTTAGGCTCTGCAAAGCCGATACAACAGGTAAAAGGCTACCCTATTTTTGCTACCCAATTTCAGCAATGAAGACCACGTAGCCGCAGCCATAGAGAGCCCAAATGGCCCTCTAAGGATATGTTCGGCGTATATGGGCTACGGCCAGGAGGCCCTCCCCCCGCACCCGCTACTCAAACAGCTGGTGGAAGACAGCAGGAAGCACAAGATCGACCTGATCGTAGGTTGCGATGTAACGCCCATCATCATCAGTGGGGAAGCACTGACACGAACGAGAGGGGTGAGTCAATCTTCAATTTTATCGTAGGCTCCAGTCTTCTGGTGGGTAACAGGGATACAGAACCCACTTTCATAGTCAAGAACAGAAGGGAAGTACTTGACGTCACTCTTTACTCTGAAACCCTAGCAGACAGGATTGTTAGATGGGGAGTCCTAGATAAACACTCTTTCTCGGACCACCGATACATAGAATTAGTGATCAATTTTGAGAACTTTAATCGAATAACGGTATGCAACCCGAGGAAAGCGAACTGGGAGTTATACAGGAAAAAACTAGAAAGTTCCTTGGGGAAACCTCCAACAGGGGACGTTGACAGTAGAGAAGCCCTGGATGCCATGGTGGACACGCTTACGGCACCGTGTGCCATGGCATTCAATAAAGCTTGTCTCAAAAGCAGATCGGGCAAAAGCAAGTCAAAGAAACCACCATGGTGGTCGCAAACACAAACCTTCAAAACCAAGGCCCGCAAGGCCTTTATTTTGCCAGCAAAACTAACTCGGAGACAGCCTGGGAGTCGTATAAAGCGGACCTTAGACAATATAACAAAGAACTTCGCAAGGCAAAAAGGAATGCCTGGGCCAAGTTCTGCACGAACATTCAGCAAACATCAGAGGCCTCCCGACTCCGGAAGGTCCTCGCAATAACTCCACCAAATGTAGGACACATTAAAACCTCGGAAGGTAACTGGACATCGTCCAGCAAACAAACCCTAGAGGCTCTCACCTAGGCACATTTCCCAGGATGTTCTCTAGAAGAAACAACCCTGGAAACGCAGAGACAGGGGGACAGCCCCTCCCTCCCTAACCATCTTGAATACCTATTGAGTGACAGGTATCTCAGCTGGGCGATAAATAGTTTCAAGTCTTTTAAATCCCCAGGCCCAGATGGATCTGTCCCGGCTCAACTAATTAAAGCCGGACCAAATCTGAGGTCTTGGGTCAGAAAAGCTTTCTCAGCAATTTTCAGGATAGGCATCGTACCCGCAATGTGGTTGCGGACGAAAGTCGTATTTATATCCAAGGCGGGAAAACCATCACACTGCACCCCTAAGGACTTCAGACCGATAAGCCTGTCGTCCTTTCTTCTCAAGACAATGGAGAGACTAACCAGCCTCCACATAAATCTTACTATCAATCCAGATGATATCTCGGAATCACAGCATATAGGATACAGCGTATAGGAAGGGCCGATCCACGGAGACGGCACTCCACGAGATCACTACTGTCGTCGAAAAGGCACTTAGCGACAAGGAGTACGCACTCATTGCTTTTCTAGACATTGAAGGTGTTTTCAACAACATCCTACCAAACTCGATAATCAATGCGCTGACGGGACTAGGAATAGACGGTCAATCCGTACGCCTTATAAAGCAGATTCTGGAAAACAGGACTGTTGAGGCGTCACTAGGAAAAGAATTTATTCATAGATACATACGTCAGAAGAGGCACTCCGCAAGGAGGCATACTCTCACCCCTACTCTGGAACGTGGCGGTTAATAGCCTACTGCGATCCCTAGAAGGTGGTGGTTGCAAAGTTATCGCTTACGCGAATGATGTCGCAATTGCCTTCTCTGGGAAATTTCCCCAGACTCTATGTCACCGCATGACGGACATACTTAGGGTCCACTTAACATGGGCAGTTAGGAATGGACTAGGTGTAAGCCCGTCCAAAACCGAGCTCGTCCTCTTCACCAGGAAGTACAAAATACCAAACTTAAGGCTTAGGGACCGCAAACAGCGGTAGCGCCAAGTAACTAGGGATTACGCTAGACAGGAAACTGGACTGGAAGTCAAACCCTATGGATAGAGCCAGCAAGGCAACAATCGCGCTCTATACATGCCGAAAAGCTTTCGGCCTTAAATGGGGAATGTCCCCAAAAATAGTAAGATGGCTTTACACAGCGGTCATAAGACCCATCCTTTTCTACGGGGTGGTGGTCTGATGGCCTGCTCTCACAAACTCCACATGTGGAGAGAAACTTAGGAAAACGAAAAGGATGGCGGAGGTCTGTATCACAGGCAGCCTACATACTAAACCGACGGATGCCCTATACTTCATACTCGACCTATTACCGGTAGAGATAATGGGGGTCAAGATAGCCACGCTATCAGCAATCAGGCTACGCGAGACGGGCATATGGAAATGGACTGACTATGGACATACCAAGTTAGATCTACCCCACTGCACGCCAACGGGGGCTACAGACTACTGCGTACCTGTTGATCATCCCACCTTAAAACATAAGGTTTTCATTCCAACAAGGGAGGAATGGGCCACACAAATCCTGGGACCAGCCGGTTCCCTCCATATTTACACAGACGGTTCAAATCTAAAAATGAACCGTCCGGTCTAAATGAGTCCTTCAGACTCCCCGACCACTGTAGTGAGTTCCAAGCAGAAGTAATAGCCATCGGGGAAGCACTTAGATCCGCAGCACTTACTAGCAATCAAGAAACAATCTGTATCTTCTCAGACAGTCAAGCGGCACTCAAAGCCCTTGACGGATTCTCATGCAACTCCAGGACAGTAAATGACTGTCGCAGATCTCTTAACGAGATGGCAGAGCAGTATGACAACCAACTCATATGGGTTCCCGGACATAGGGACCACAAGGGTAATTGCGCCGCCGACGAACTAGCAAGAGCAGTTGACTAGTTGACCATTTTGGGCCCTGATGTCCCATCTATGTACTTTATAATCTTTGGTTCCACTTAGATACTTAAAAACGGACTGCGTATGCTATGCTTTTTTTGTTTAAGCAATTCCGGGTAATTTAATGCTTTAATGTTCGAGTATTTATTTAACACTATATCATATACATATATTTAAAACTTTTATCATTTAAAAGAGCAAAAGTGGCAAAGACGCAGCAGTAGCGGCTCTCGTGGCAATATCTAAATCGTGAGTTATTGAGTTCGGCCGTGCTATCGAAAGCTAATGAGCGTTGCAACATGACCCTTCTCCTAGAATTCAAGTTGGTAAAGAATCTGACTCGTCGTCCTGATCTTGAAAACTGCTCGGTTGTCTGTCCAGGTGGCACTGTTTGTGTGTGTCCGGTGTAAATAATTCGCCAGAGTCCCATAGTGCGGTGCCATAAGCCATTTCAGCGGGTCTAAGCCCGATGTCGCTTTTGATTGTTGTACATAGACCGTGTAGGATTAATGCAGGGAACTACTCCAGTTGATTGGATCGGCGCATTTTAAGGTAGGTTTTAACGTTCTGTGCCAGCGTTCGATCATACTGTTGGCTTATGGATAGTACGCTGAACCTCCCACAACATTAAAATTCAAGGATCCTATTTCTAACACATGTAACACTTATCCTTACCCCATTAAAACACAGATCCTATTGCTCCGGCTGACTTGGAGCCTTGTGGCCTTCCCTCCCATCCTTAGCGGAACGGTGGCCTTTTCTCGCGTCCGCCCCTATTTTATACACTCGGTCCCCTCTCTTCTTTCCCATTATCCCTTTCTCATGCCCCCCGCCGTATTTTTTTCAAGTGTTCTAAACAAAAAAAAAATACGGAATTTTGGTTTTTATTTTCCCTACCTATGAGAGCTCTCTTCGGGACTTGGGACAACCATCCAATACTGTTAAATTACGGCCTATCTTGCAGCTTCCACTGCCGCTACCAAAACTCACAATTTTGTATAAAAAAATAAAAATAAATACAACCCTATAACT
The DNA here is from genome assembly GCF_030179905.1 of Drosophila bipectinata. Lineage (NCBI taxonomy): Eukaryota > Metazoa > Arthropoda > Insecta > Diptera > Drosophilidae > Drosophila > Drosophila bipectinata. The sequence goes on along the minus strand of NC_091740.1, from coordinate 10,592,919 downwards.
AAATACAAGAAATATAAACGAAAATAAAAAAAAATTGTTACAAAACAAAAAAACAACAAACAAATACACAATAAAAAAAAAAAATAAATGTAAAAAAAAATACAGGATCTGAAGGCGGGATTTCTTCTGATAGATATGATCGGATAAATATGGATACGTGGTATTTTCTTTTGAAGGGATGTCCTCGTTCAGGAATGCGGGTCTTTTTATTTTATTTCCTTGAATTTTCTTTGCCAATGGCGGGCCACGCCTGAGCAGTTTAGGTTCCCAAAAAAAATGGAAGACTCTTAGACTCCAAACAGAATATGCCGGCTTGCCTTGCCTGGGTTTTATTAATCCGGAATAAGCAAAAAGAAGAAGATCGCCAGGCCCAATTTTTCTTCCGTCGGGCCTGTATTTCTTATTCGGATACACGGGTCTGGTCGGTCTGAAAAGAAGAAATCCATTAGACATGGCTTTTCTTCCTGGACCGACCTCTTACCTGGATATTTCGCCGGTCCTGCCTTCCGTCTCCGACCTTTCTTTCAAGATTTTTTATCCGTGGAACAACCCTCAAAATCCCAAATTTCCCTTTGTATCCCTAGGTGGAATCACTGGGGCCCACCTTGACAGCTTGGTGGCATCGTCTAGTCCGATAATTTTATCGGCCACAACATCGTTTTTGCTGAAATGCGCCTCGTAACCTTTGTCTGTTATTTTGGACACAGATAATTGATTTTATCGTAGGTCGTACACGTGGAACACTTTTTTGAAAATTATTTCCGTATCAGATTTTCTTTTGTTAGTTTCGGTAGTGATTTTTATATCACCAACTCCATTTACTTGAGTTGTTGCTCTATTCGCCAAGTGCAGTTTCTGTTTGCATTATCGATAAACTACATGTTGCTTAGGTTCTCTGTGAAGCTCGCTATTTCTGCAGTGCTCAGTGTTGAAGCTTTTTCGTTTTGCCAATTACTTGCACCGTTCCTTCTGCTCTTGCACTATCGAACAAGGTGCCCGATTGGACCACATGCATACAATTTTCGGGTTTCCTTTTTCGTTGGTTCTTTCTACATACTAACTGTGTTTCGAACGGTTTACGTATAAATTACATTGATTTTCACGTTCGGTCTTAGGTTTTCGCAATTTACCTTCTTCAAGAATTTTTATTTTCAAGAAATTGTTTCTTCAGTTTTATCCAATAAGCTGTTTCGCATCCGTCCAACAGTGACAGTTCCGATGAGCAGATTCTTATTTTTGCTCACGCCTCCTTATGTTGCTGCTTCCTATATGCTCGCTTGCTCTTGTCATCAGGTGCCGTGGCTTCTACGTATGGCCACAGTTCTTTTTTTTACTAAAACGGCTCGCATTAATCTTGACTTCACTTAAGGAGAGCCCGATCAAGAAGGAAGGAACAAAGAATATTAAGTTATTTTCTCTAATACGCTACTTAGAGTTACCTGATGCTACTTTGCAGAATAATCCGTACATCAGGTTGTACGACATAAATATAAAATCTGTCACTTAGGTGCCTTTTGGTGAAAAATGAAATGGTTCAATGCAAAAAAATTTCAGAAATTCCTTTTTATAATTAGTCCTAAACTAAAAAATTTTTTTGTGTTTATTTACATCAGTGGTCGGCACGGCCCTATCCCGAGGGCATAGGAAATTTCTCTGCCCGAGCTCTGCCACACACACACAGAATAAGTGTGTTAATCGTCATGCTCACAGCCTATTTTCTGCTATTCGTTACTAACACTAATGCGTTCAAATCATATACATGTATTGGGGTGCCGACCACTGTTTTACATATAGTATGTAAGACAGTGGAAGATGTGTACAACAGCAGCAGTATAGCAGCAGTATAAAAATCAGAAGTATGGCAGCAGTATGAAAATCAGCGGTATGACAGCAGTATGAAAATCAGCAGTATGGCAGCAGTATGAAGGTCAGCAGTATGGAAACTTAAAAAAAGCGGCGATAGGGCATTATTGAATAAGAAGCAGGGGTGAGAAAAACACAGCAGAAAGAACGACGAAAGCAGAAGCAGACAAGAAGAACCTAATTTTAAAAATATAAGAAACCCCGAACTTGTAATATTCAATACACATAACAAATACTACATAACTATCTATAATAAAACTGAGTGGAGTTTGGAATATGACTAAAGCCCAAAGCAACGTACAGAATCGCGTAAATTCGATTGGAGGAACAAATGTCGCAGCTGAGCCAATTGCAAGCTGTTCGATCGCCGAGAACATAAAAACGCTGTAGGATCTTGTTAAGCTTATGGCATTAAAAATGGGAGCAGATGAACAAAATAGCCGTTGCTCAGTTAAAGCAGAAAGTTTCGCAAAAATAATTCCGAAGTTTGACCGAGAATCCATGCCAGTCATGAATTGGTATGACAATTTCAAGCTGAATGCTGAAGCTTTCGATTTGAATTTTAAGCAGATGTATGTACAGGCACGTGCCAAAATGACAAAAACAGCTAAATTGTTTTTGGATTCGACTTACGTACACCAAGACAAGGTACCAAGGTACGCTACAGACTACTGCGTACCTGTTGATCATCCCACCTTAAAACATAAGGTTTTCATTCCAACAAGGGAGGAATGGGCCACACAAATCCTGGGACCAGCCGGTTCCCTCCATATTTACACAGACGGTTCAAATCTAAAAATTAACCGCCCGGTCTAAATGAGTCCTTCAGACTCCCCGACCACTGTAGTGAGTTCCAAGCAGAAGTAATAGCCATCGGGGAAGCACTTAGATCCGCAGCACTTACTAGCAATCAAGAAACAATCTGTATCTTCTCAGACAGTCAAGCGGCACTCAAAGCCCTTGACGGATTCTCATGCAACTCCAGGACAGTAAATGACTGTCGCAGATCTCTTAACGAGATGGCAGAGCAGTATGACAACCACCTCATATGGGTTCCCGGACATAGGGACCACAAGGGTAATTGCGCCGCCGACGAACTAGCAAGAGCAGTTGACTAGTTGACCATTTTGGGCCCTGATGTCCTATCTATGTACTTTATAATCTTTGGTTCCACTTAGATACTTAAAAACGGACTGCGTATGCTATGCTTTTTTTGTTTAAGCAATTCCGGGTAATTTAATGCTTTAATGTTCGAGTATTTATTTAACACTATATCATATACATATATTTAAAACTTTTATCATTTAAAAGAGCAAAAGTGGCAAAGACGCAGCAGTAGCGGCTCTCGTGGCAATATCTAAATCGTGAGTTATTGAGTTCGGCCGTGCTATCGAAAGCTAATGAGCGTTGCAACATGACCCTTCTCCTAGAATTCAAGTTGGTAAAGAATCTGACTCGTCGTCCTGATCTTGAAAACTGCTCGGTTGTCTGTCCAGGTGGCACTGTTTGTGTGTGTCCGGTGTAAATAATTCGCCAGAGTCCCATAGTGCGGTGCCATAAGCCATTTCAGCGGGTCTAAGCCCGATGTCGCTTTTGATTGTTGTACATAGACCGTGTAGGATTAATGCAGGGAACTACTCCAGTTGATTGGATCGGCGCATTTTAAGGTAGGTTTTAACGTTCTGTGCCAGCGTTCGATCATACTGTTGGCTTATGGATAGTACGCTGAACCTCCCACAACATTAAAATTCAAGGATCCTATTTCTAACACATGTAACACTTATCCTTACCCCATTAAAACACAGATCCTATTGCTCCGGCTGACTTGGAGCCTTGTGGCCTTCCCTCCCATCCTTAGCGGAACGGTGGCCTTTTCTCGCGTCCGCCCCTATTTTATACACTCGGTCCCCTCTCTTCTTTCCCATTATCCCTTTCTCATGCCCCCCGCCGTATTTTTTTCAAGTGTTCTAAACAAAAAAAAAATACGGAATTTTGGTTTTTATTTTCCCTACCTATGAGAGCTCTCTTCGGGACTTGGGACAACCATCCAATACTGTTAAATTACGGCCTATCTTGCAGCTTCCACTGCCGCTACCAAAACTCACAATTTTGTATAAAAAAATAAAAATAAATACAACCCTATAACTAAATACAAGAAATATAAACGAAAATAAAAAAAAATTGTTACAAAACAAAAAAACAACGAACAAATACACAATAAAAAAAAAAAATAAATGTAAAAAAAAATTCAGGATCTGAAGGCGGGATTTCTTCTGATAGATATGATCGGATAAATATGGATACGTGGTATTTTCTTTTGTAGGGATGTCCTCGTTCAGGAATGCGGGTCTTTTTATTTTATTTCCTTGAATTTTCTTTGCCAATGGCGGGCCACGCCTGAGCAGTTTAGGTTCCCAAAAAAAATGGAAGACTCTTAGACTCCAAACAGAATATGCCGGCTTGCCTTGCCTGGGTTTTATTAATCCGGAATAAGCAAAAAGAAGAAGATCGCCAGGCCCAATTTTTCTTCCGTCGGGCCTGTATTTCTTATTCGGATACACGGGTCTGGTCGGTCTGAAAAGAAGAAATCCATTAGACATGGCTTTTCTTCCTGGACCGACCTCTTACCTGGATATTTCGCCGGTCCTGCCTTCCGTCTCCGACCTTTCTTTCAAGATTTTTTATCCGTGGAACAACCCTCAAAATCCCAAATTTCCCTTTGTATCCCTAGGTGGAATCACTGGGGCCCACCTTGACAGCTTGGTGGCATCGTCTAGTCCGATAATTTTATCGGCCACAACATCGTTTTTGCTGAAATGCGCCTCGTAACCTTTGTCTGTTATTTTGGACACAGATAATTGATTTTATCGTAGGTCGTACACGTGGAACACTTTTTTGAAAATTATTTCCGTATCAGATTTTCTTTTGTTAGTTTCGGTAGTGATTTTTATATCACCAACTCCATTTACTTGAGTTGTTGCTCTATTCGCCAAGTGCAGTTTCTGTTTGCATTATCGATAAACTACATGTTGCTTAGGTTCTCTGTGAAGCTCGCTATTTCTGCAGTGCTCAGTGTTGAAGCTTTTTCGTTTTGCCAATTACTTGCACCGTTCCTTCTGCTCTTGCACTATCGAACAAGGTGCCCGATTGGACCACATGCATACAATTTTCGGGTTTCCTTTTTCGTTGGTTCTTTCTACATACTAACTGTGTTTCGAACGGTTTACGTATAAATTACATTGATTTTCACGTTCGGTCTTAGGTTTTCGCAATTTACCTTCTTCAAGAATTTTTATTTTCAAGAAATTGTTTCTTCAGTTTTATCCAATAAGCTGTTTCGCATCCGTCCAACAGTGACAGTTCCGATGAGCAGATTCTTATTTTTGCTCACGCCTCCTTATGTTGCTGCTTCCTATATGCTCGCTTGCTCTTGTCATCAGGTGCCGTGGCTTCTACGTATGGCCACAGTTCTTTTTTTTACTAAAACGGCTCGCATTAATCTTGACTTCACTTAAGGAGAGCCCGATCAAGAAGGAAGGAACAAAGAATATTAAGTTATTTTCTCTAATACGCTACTTAGAGTTACCTGATGCTACTTTGCAGAATAATCCGTACATCAGGTTGTACGACATAAATATAAAATCTGTCACTTAGGTGCCTTTTGGTGAAAAATGAAATGGTTCAATGCAAAAAAATTTCAGAAATTCCTTTTTATAATTAGTCCTAAACTAAATATTTTTTTGTGTTTATTTACATCAGTGGTCGGCACGGCCCTATCCCGAGGGCATAGGAAATTTCTCTGCCCGAGCTCTGCCACACACACACAGAATAAGTGTGTTAATCGTCATGCTCACAGCCTATTTTCTGCTATTCGTTACTAACACTAATGCGTTCAAATCATATACATGTATTGGGGTGCCGACCACTGTTTTACATATAGTATGTAAGACAGTGGAAGATGTGTACAACAGCAGCAGTATAGCAGCAGTATAAAAATCAGAAGTATGGCAGCAGTATGAAAATCAGCGGTATGACAGCAGTATGAAAATCAGCAGTATGGCAGCAGTATGAAGGTCAGCAGTATGGAAACTTAAAAAAAGCGGCGATAGGGCATTATCGAATAAGATGCAGGGGTGAGAAAAACACAGCAGAAAGAACGACGAAAGCAGAAGCAGACAAGAAGAACCTAATTTTAAAAATATAAGAAACCCGAACTTGTAATATTCAATACACATAACAAATACTACATAACTATCTATAATAAAACTGAGTGGAGTTTGGAATATGACTAAAGCCCAAAGCAACGTACAGAATCGCGTAAATTCGATTGGAGGAACAAATGTCGCAGCTGAGCCAATTGCAAGCTGTTCGATCGCCGAGAACATAAAAACGCTGTAGGATCTTGTTAAGCTTATGGCATTAAAAATGGGAGCAGATGAACAAAATAGCCGTTGCTCAGTTAAAGCAGAAAGTTTCGCAAAAATAATTCCGAAGTTTGACCGAGAATCCATGCCAGTCATGAATTGGTATGACAATTTCAAGCTGAATGCTGAAGCTTTCGATTTGAATTTTAAGCAGATGTATGTACAGGCACGTGCCAAAATGACTAGTTGACCATTTTGGGCCCTGATGTCCTATCTATGTACTTTATAATCTTTGGTTCCACTTAGATACTTAAAAACGGACTGCGTATGCTATGCTTTTTTTGTTTAAGCAATTCCGGGTAATTTAATGCTTTAATGTTCGAGTATTTATTTAACACTATATCATATACATATATTTAAAACTTTTATCATTTAAAAGAGCAAAAGTGGCAAAGACGCAGCAGTAGCGGCTCTCGTGGCAATATCTAAATCGTGAGTTATTGAGTTCGGCCGTGCTATCGAAAGCTAATGAGCGTTGCAACATGACCCTTCTCCTAGAATTCAAGTTGGTAAAGAATCTGACTCGTCGTCCTGATCTTGAAAACTGCTCGGTTGTCTGTCCAGGTGGCACTGTTTGTGTGTGTCCGGTGTAAATAATTCGCCAGAGTCCCATAGTGCGGTGCCATAAGCCATTTCAGCGGGTCTAAGCCCGATGTCGCTTTTGATTGTTGTACATAGACCGTGTAGGATTAATGCAGGGAACTACTCCAGTTGATTGGATCGGCGCATTTTAAGGTAGGTTTTAACGTTCTGTGCCAGCGTTCGATCATACTGTTGGCTTATGGATAGTACGCTGAACCTCCCACAACATTAAAATTCAAGGATCCTATTTCTAACACATGTAACACTTATCCTTACCCCATTAAAACACAGATCCTATTGCTCCGGCTGACTTGGAGCCTTGTGGCCTTCCCTCCCATCCTTAGCGGAACGGTGGCCTTTTCTCGCGTCCGCCCCTATTTTATACACTCGGTCCCCTCTCTTCTTTCCCATTATCCCTTTCTCATGCCCCCGCCGTATTTTTTTCAAGTGTTCTAAACAAAAAAAAAATACGGAATTTTGGTTTTATTTTCCCTACCTATGAGAGCTCTCTTCGGGACTTGGGACAACCATCCAATACTGTTAAATTACGGCCTATCTTGCAGCTTCCACTGCCGCTACCAAAACTCACAATTTTGTATAAAAAAATAAAAATAAATACAACCCTATAACTAAATACAAGAAATATAAACGAAAATAAAAAAAAATTGTTACAAAACAAAAAAACAACGAACAAATACACAATAAAAAAAAAAAATAAATGTAAAAAAAAATCCAGGATCTGAAGGCGGGATTTCTTCTGATAGATATGATCGGATAAATATGGATACGTGGTATTTTCTTTTGAAGGGATGTCCTCGTTCAGGAATGCGGGTCTTTTTATTTTATTTCCTTGAATTTTCTTTGCCAATGGCGGGCCACGCCTGAGCAGTTTAGGTTCCCAAAAAAAATGGAAGACTCTTAGGCTCCAAACAGAATATGCCGGCTTGCCTTGCCTGGGTTTTATTAATCCGGAATAAGCAAAAAGAAGAAGATCGCCAGGCCCAATTTTTCTTCCGTCGGGCTTGTATTTCTTATTCGGATACACGGGTCTGGTCGGTCTGAAAAGAAGAAATCCATTAGACATGGCTTTTCTTCCTGGACCGACCTCTTACCTGGATATTTCGCCGGTCCTGCCTTCCGTCTCCGACCTTTCTTTCAAGATTTTTTATCCGTGGAACAACCCTCAAAATCCCAAATTTCCCTTTGTATCCCTAGGTGGAATCACTGGGGCACACCTTGACCGCTTGGTGGCATCGTCTAGTCCAGAGGTCGGCACGGCCCTATCTCGGGGGCATAGGAAATTTCTCTGCCCGAGCTCTGCCACACACACACAGAATAAGTGTGTTAATCGTCATGCTCACAGCCTACTTTCTGCTATTCGTTACTAACACTAATGCGTTCAAATCATATACATGTATTGGGGTGCCGACCACTGTTTTACATATAGTATGTAAGACAGTGGAAGATGTGTACAACAGCAGCAGTATAGCAGCAGTATAAAAATCAGAAGTATGGCAGCAGTATGAAAATCAGCGGTATGACAGCAGTATGAAAATCAGCAGTATGGCAGCAGTATGAAGGTCAGCAGTATGGAAACTTAAAAAAAGCGGCGATAGGGCAGTATCGAATAAGAAGCAGGGGTGAGAAAAACACAGCAGAAAGAACGACGAAAGCAGAAGCAGACAAGAAGAACCTAATTTTAAAAATATAAGAAACCCGAACTTGTAATATTCAATACACATAACAAATACTACATAACTATCTATAATAAAACTGAGTGGAGTTTGGAATATGACTAAAGCCCAAAGCAACGTACAGAATCGCGTAAATTCGATTGGAGGAACAAATGTCGCAGCTGAGCCAATTGCAAGCTGTTCGATCGCCGAGAACATAAAAACGCTGTAGGATCTTGTTAAGCTTATGGCATTAAAAATGGGAGCAGATGAACAAAATAGCCGTTGCTCAGTTAAAGCAGAAAGTTTCGCAAAAATAATTCCGAAGTTTGACCGAGAATCCATGCCAGTCATGAATTGGTATGACAATTTCGAGCTGAATGCTGAAGCTTTCGATTTGAATTTTAAGCAGATGTATGTACAGGCACGTGCCAAAATGACAAAAACAGCTAAATTGTTTTTGGATTCGACTTACGTACACCAATACACATAGATGCGGATGTTACTGCAGGCGGTGTTTAGTCGTCAATACGTGTGCAGTGCGGATTTTCATAAGCAGCTCCATGATTGCTAGAAACGCAAGCAGGAATCGTTTCACGAATATTTCTGGTATCCTGTATCCAAGTTGTGCGCAGCGGAAGACGGATAAAAAAGGTCATCATCAACGACGTCGAAGTGGAGGGCCTAGTGGATACTGGAGCCGATGTATCTAAATATAGAGAAAGTTCATCTCTAACAAAATTCCAAATGTCCTCTTGGAGAGTTGTAGATCGCCGCTCCGTGGACTAAGAAAGAAGATCACGTACCCAGTGGGATGCTTTTTGGCTGGGGTTGCAGTAGATCACGAGATAACCCAACACAAGTTAGTTGTCATAGAGAATGAAAATATGGAGTATGACGCATTGCTTGGATTCGATTTAGTTTCAAAGTTCCATCTTTCGTTGTCGCCAGAGGGATACACGTTTTCTTCCCCGTATGGGGAGAAAGCTTGTGAGGAACCGAATGAGGTGAGTGTTTATAGTATTATTAATACAAATGATGAAATTGAAGTTTCTCCGCAGTATGAAAAGGAAGTATCGATGCTGATCAAGAACTACAAGGCGGTTGCCGAACAGAAAGATGTCGAACAGCAGATCGAAGAATAGCTATCTGCTGTAATTATACGCCCATCTACATCAAACTTTGCTAGCTGTCTGGTGTTGGTTAACAAATTTCGGATTTGGATTTTCGTAAGCTGAACTCCATTGTGTTGAGAGATTGCTTTCCCGTCCCTGATATACAGGAAGTACACGAAAAGCGCGCTATTTTACCGTGATGGACTTGGAGAATGGTTTTTTCCACGTTGCCATTGAGGAAGAGAGCAAGAAATTTACAGCGTTCATAACCAAATCCGGATTGTACGAATTCAATACAACACCATTTGAATTTCGGAACTCGCCAGCTGTATTCATTCGCTACGTTAATTACGTATTTCAGGAGCTGATGAACAAGGAAATATTTGATTTATACATGGATGATATAATAACTCACGCCGAGACTGCAAAGAAATGTTTGCAAAAGATGGCCATGGTCTTCAAAAGAGCTGGAGCGTTTGTCCTAAAAATCAAGCGGTGAAAACGTCACTTCTTGCAAAGAATTTACTTCTTGGGCGACAACATTCAAGACGGAAACTTGTGGCCTGGACAAGGGAAGACTGCAGTGGCCCACAAATTTTCGGTGCCGAAAAACGTCAGGGCAGTCCAAGCTTTTCTGGTGCTAACGGGATTTTTCAAAAGATGCGTTCTGAATAATTCGCAGATTGCACGCCCATTAACTGACCTGCTGCGCAAAGATGTTCATTTCCAAATGGCTGAGCCTCAGATGAACGCTTTCCAGAGTGTGAAGGAACCTGCTTTGAAATTGTACACCAGAGATGCATCAAAAGCAAACTCTACAGAAGGCAGATGTACCAAGAGCAGTCACGCAGTGGATTTTTTATCTACAGGATTTCGATTTCATAGTGGAACATCTACCTGGAGAACGATTAAAGCATGTTGACTGCCTAAGTCGCTATCCCGATCGTGTGATGCTTGTCTCCTTAGTGAACACAGCACCCATCAAAAACGCTCAAAGAAAAGATAAGATGCCGAAGGCAATTGTGGAAATTCTTGAAAGCCTTCCATATGAGGGGTAAGATGAAAGCTTCACTTGTCTATAAGGAGGTGAACGGTAACGATCTCCTCGTAGTCCCGAAAGCGATAGAAAAAGAAGTGACTCTTGACGCCCATAATGAATGCCACTTTTCACTACAAAACACTACAATACTTTTCAACAATCCTATTGGATTCCCCATTTGGAGCAAAAAGTTCAGCAGGTTGTGAACAATTGTGTAAGATGCATAATTTTCAACAAGAAACTTGGCAAGAAAGAAGGGTTCTTAAACTGCATCGGTAAAGGTGATGAACTCCTTCACACGCTGCATGTTGATCATCCCAGTGCGGAAGGTTTCGGAAATAGGTTCGCCTTCACAGCCAACTTCTTTGCGGATCACATGAAGGAAAACGGTGTTGAACACGTTTGGAGCACAACTGGAGTTCCCCGCGGAAATGGTCAGATCGAAAGGGTGAATCGCACGATCTTGTCGATTATTTCTAAGATTTCGGCAGATGATTCAGCCAAGTGGTTTAAGGCAGTACCTGAGGTACAGAGAGCTGCGTCTACTATTTGAACTAATGTTTGGTGTGAAGATGAACAATAATGCAACCAATCGTATTCTACAGCTTCTGGATAAGGAGATGTATTCAAACTTCGACGAGCAACGGCAGCAACTTAGAAAAGATGAAAAGATCGAAATTCAACCTGCACAGGATTCTTACAAAAAGAACTTTGACCTAAGGCATAAAACCAGAAGTCAATTATAAAGTTGGAGACTTAGTCACTATACGCCGGACACAGTTTATTGCAGGAAAAAAACTGGCAGGAGAATATCTGCATGAAATATCAAAAGTCCACAGGAACGGCAGATACGAAGCTCGGAAGGCAGCGGATGCAGAAGGCCCATGTAAGATTTCAACCAGCTGTGATCACATGAAGTTGTGGCGTTATGTAAAGGATAATGAAGACGCTTGGTCATCTGGGAAAGAAGACTAGTCCGGAATGGCCGAATGTAAGACAGTGGAAGATGTGTACAACAGCAACAGTATACTAGTAGAAGCAGCCGTATATCAGCAGTAAAGCAGCAGTATAAAAAAATTAGAAGTATGGCAACAGTATGAAAATCAGCAGTATGGCAGCATTATGAAGGTCAGCAGTATGGCAACTTAAAAAAATCGACGGTAGGGCAGTATCGAATAAAAATATAAGAAACCAGAACTTGTAATATTCAATACACATAAGAAATACTACATAACTATCTATAATAGAACTGAGTGGAGTTAACAACCATCCTCACATATATAATTATAATGCGAATTATAATTATAATTCAATTGCCTCTTAATTTGTATTTTGATTCTTATCTATGTTCTAATCGTACGTTCGCGACACAAAACCTAATTTTATTGTTATTGCTTCGCATTAAGTGAAAGCAGGTGGGTAAAACTTCATGTGTTAAGCCATTTTAGTGTTAAATATTGAAATTAAAAAAAATAAACCCTACTTTTTCAAGAAAATTTTTTTGTATTGAATTTTAAAATGGCGTACGTTGTTGTTTTTTTAACAAGCTTATAAATATTTGACAATTGAAATAAAATTAAAAATAAAATTTAATTTTTAATTAAAAAAAAAAAAAAATTGGTGAAACCACCAATATATAAAAATATATAAAAATGCTCTGTTCGTATCTACTTCCTTTATAGACATGAAAAGTTCTGAACCGTTTAAGCCCAAATTTTGACACAACATGCGTTGAGGTTCCAGCTCGGTTATTGTCTACTTTTGATGTTGATAGCTTATCTGCGTTTGAGAATATATCAGTTTTTTTCGCGTTTCCCCGTCCCCCTACTTTTCTTTCTTAGGCAGTCAGCTAAAAAGAAAATGTCAAATGAAAATGTCAAATGTCAAAATGTCAGAAACGAAATCATGCCACCCAAGAAGACGAATTTGGGTCGTCATACTCGCAATACAGAAGCAAAAAGACGTAACATTTCGAATATGAATTATTGGCCGGATGAACCAGGTCTGCACACACTGTCAGGCTCTCAAATTCAACAACGAACCAAAAGGATTGTGTTGCGCTTCCGGGAAAGTGAAATTGTTTCAACTTAAAGCACCACCAGAGCCTCTGCACTCTCTATTCGCTGGATCTACTGCTGAATCGAAGCATTTCCTGTCGAACATTAGGAAATACAACTCTTGCTTCCAAATGACGTCATTTGGTGCGGAAATTAAAACTGCGCAATTAATGCCAACTTTTAAAATCAAAGGACAAATCTATCACAAAGCCGGTTCCCTGCTTCCGTTCTCAGACAGCGAACACAAATTTCTTCAAATGTACTTCATTGGTGGTGATGAAGCTGAAGTCGATGCACATTATGGAATCAATACCTCGCTGAAGAAGCCCATTATTTCGCAGCTACAGAAGCTTTTTCACGAACGCAACCATTTGGTGCGTTTGTTTAAAACAGCAATCGATATGATGCCTTCGGATACCCATAAAATTGTCATTCATGCAGACAAAACGCCCGCTGGTGAACATATCAGGAGATATAATGCTCCAACTATAGACAAAGAAACTCACCGTTGTTGCGATGCTTTGCATTATCCACTCATCTTCTGGGATGGTGCCGATGGATATCATTTTAATGTGAGGATGGTAGATCCAGTCAATGGTGTGGAAACGAATAAAAAGAATCGATGACAATCATATATTGAAATGTCGTCAGTTGTTTCATCAGTAGATTGTCGATATGTATGCAAAAATAGAAACAGAACGTTTGCTGTTCCTCCGATTGAATCAGACAAAACTTCGGTCCGAGGAATATATCTATTTGCGGGATGCTGTAATGAATGACCGTAATACAACCAACGTTGGAAAGCTCACGATTTTGCCATCCTCATACATAGGTAGTCCACACCACATGCAGGAATATGCTCAAGATGCCATGGCATATGTTCGTTGCTACGGCCGTCCAGACTTATTTATCACCTTCACATGCAATATAGCTTGGGACGAAATAGTGCAGCTGTTATTTCCTGGACAATCGTCTACGGATAGGCATACATCACAGCCCGTGTTTTCAGACAAAAGCTCAAGTCACTGATGGAAACATGAAAAACATTGTGAAACATGGAATTTTTGGATCTGTGCGGTGCTGGATGTATTCAGTAGAATGGCAGAAGAGAGGATTGCCGCATGCGCACATTCTAATCTGGCTGTATGATAAAATTACCACGGGCCGAGGTTGATACGGATTTGCATGCAGTTGTCATCAAGAACATGATCCATGGCCCATGTGGTACCCTCAACCCAAGTTCACCATGCATGGTAGACGGGAAGTGTTCCAAGCTATATCCTCGAGTATTTGCAGCCAACACCGTAACAGGGAACGGTCAACTGAAGATGGCGGGACTTCGGCAACTTTAAACATGAGAATTGGTGATATTGAGGTAGACAATCGTTGGGTGGTTCCATACTCACCCCTATTGTCAAAATCATACAAAGCGCACATCAACGTAGAATATTGCAATTCCGTGAAATCGATTAAATATATCTGTAAGTACGTGAATAAAGGCAGCGATATGGCAGTTTTTGGTTTTCAGGCAGAAAATGGTGACAGCAATGCAGTACGAGTTGACGATGAAATCTCTCAACACCAGATACAATAAGAAGATACATAGATACATAAGCAGCAACGAAGCAGCTGGAAGATACATAAGCAGCAACGAGGCTGCATGGCCAATTTTTTCGTTCCCCATTCATGAACGCTATCCAGCTGTAGTTCACTTGGCAGTCCATTTGCAGAATGGTCAACGTGTCTATTTCACCGAACGAAATGTACAAGAAAGAGTTCTGAATCCGCTTGCGACAACTCTGACTGCCTTCCTTACCTTATGCCAGGAAAATGCTTTTGCCAGAACCTTGATGTATTCAGAAGTACCCTCTTATTACACGTGGAATGCCACTAAAAAAGTGTTCGCGCGACGCAAACGAGGCGAGCCCGTTCGAAGGACAACCTGGCATCTTCAAAGAGAATACAATCGGTAGACTCTAAACAGTGCATTCTAATCAAGATGAATGTTTCTTCTTTCGCATGCTGTTGGTGAATGTGGCCGGTCCCAGGTCTTTCCAGTATTTGAAAAATCTCAACGGCATCACACATACCACCTTCCGCAGTGCGTGCCAAGCCTTAAATTTGTTGGAGAACGACCAACAGTGGGATATCTAATCCTCACCAAATTCGCTCATTCGCACCATCGCTTATTCGCTCCAGCTGTACCAAAAATAATAATAATAAAATAATACAATACTGGAACACTTATCCAAAAAGTGTTTCCCGATATCCGAATAAATTATAGAAATCACGATTGGCTCAGTGGATGAGCGATTCTCGCTGCCGTGAACAAAGATGTCTACCAGCTCAATTATGTAATCCAATTCAGCATAGAAACTGACGAAATTACATATAAGTCGATAGACACCGTTGTAGAGGCAGAGGAAGCAGTTAATTACCCTACGGAGTTTCTAAATTCACTTGATCTGCCTGGAATGCCACCACACATGTTGAAATTAAAAATAGGTGTGCCGATTATCATGCTCCGGAATATGAATCAGCCGAAACTCTGCAACGGTACGTGACTCGCAGTCAAGAAATTGATGAACAACGTTGGAAAAGCAACGATCATAAGTGGTCCTTTTAAAGGTGAAGATGTCCTCATTCCTAGGATTCCTATGTTCCCGACTGACACACCGTTCCAGTTCAAGAGATTGCACTTTCCCATTCGTTTGGCGTTCGCAATGACCATAAATAAAGCTCGAAGTCAATCTCTGGAGTTGTGTGGAGTGGTTTTGGATGCAGATTGTTTTTCACACGGAGAATTATATGTTGCGTGTTCCCGTGTCGGAAAACCAAATAGAGAAACAAAGAATATTGTATACCGACAAGTATTAAGAAATTAAATGAATTTGAAAATTATTCTTTTTTTTTTACTTATTTTTTATGCGTGCAACCACAATATACCACAGCGAAACGTGGCAGGGTACAGCTAGTAGTTATATAAAAATTTATCTAATGCATCTATAAAAAGTTTTTTAAAAAATTATAAATTTACAATAGTATTTAAAAATAACAAGAAAAGAAAGCTAACTTCGGGAGAAGCCGAATCTGCCCTGGTCGAAAATACCTTTACAGTTATATAAATACCAAATAATGGATATAGTTGGTCGATCCTTATACAAATTTTATTATAAAAACAATTTATTAAAATAAAAAAAAAATAAAAAATTTAGCTTCAAAGCTTCTATTAAGCTCCTATCTTCAAAAATACCAAAATTTGGTAATTTTTTAAAGATTAGTTATGTGGAAGCTATAGAATATAGCCGTCCAATCTTATAAAATTTGATATGTCGCATCATTTTTCCCAAAATAGAACCCATAGAAAATCCCATCTCCCACGCAAAAAAGTTATGGCATTTCCGGTCGGTTGATCCCGGGCTTGATCAAACGAGTGTTGGAAAAGGCTCGACCGTGATAGAGCGCGGACGTGCGCGAGTGACTAACCGAGCCTTAGCGGACGTATTGGTGTACACCAGTCTCGGGCAGTGAAACTTCGAGTAGCTGTGTCCGTGGGCCCCAGCGAAGGCAAGGAGAAGAAGGGTGGAACGTGACCGGCGCCGGCGTCTGCGGGAGACACATAGCATTTGCGACCGCCCATGAGAAACAAGGAGGGACGGAATAGGCGGATTTACGGATAGCGGACCAAAATTAATATTATTCTCATCGAGGATATCGCCTAACCTCAATCTTTCACGGCGGAGTTCAAGCCAAAGACCAGGCGAGCCCACGTGGACATGAAACTAGCGGAGCGCGAAGGGTGTAGGAGACAACAAAAACGGTGCAATTGCTGAAGGCTGTTGCTGCCCGCAGGTAAGTCGCGATAGCGTTAATACCCAGAGAAGAGAGAAGTGACCCAAAGGCAGGCCAATGTGCGTGTTTTTTCGTCGTTGTAAAGCTCTTAACGAGTTCGGGAAGCATTTGGCGACATATAAATTTTGCATCACTCCCCCACAGGTGGCAAATCCCAAGTCTATTCGTTGCCGTCGGCTTTTTGGACAAGCCCTCAAGCTCGTGTATGATCCTCGCGATAATCGTATAGCGGTAGTTTCATTTTGGCAGAACAATTGAATCGACTTGTTACTTCCAGGCTTGTGGCCCGAGGCCCAGATTTCTTTATAACTCTCGCTCTAATGTTCACATACGGGCACACCCCGGACGCTGGCTAAGGAGTCTTCAGTGAGGAAAGATAGTCATGCCTGAGATTTTCGGGATGTCTGTTCGTTATACTTATAATTATTTTTTAATAATTCATCATAGCTTTTTTGGCGTCTAGATTAGTGGCCATGTGTTTTTGATATGACTTAAAGCAACCATGTAGTGCAAAAATAATGTTCACATCGCTTGAAGAAGAGTGGATCACGATGCCGCAGTAGCTCCACAGGCTAGGACTAGTTTGGTGCAATCGGAGTTGCGCTTTGAAAGATAGGCAATAAGACGAATCACCTAACCACGCAAAACGACCAAAGACGACTTTTAGTAACTGCCAGGATAGGTGTTTGGAGATGCAGGCTCAATCAGAGTTCTGACCACGCCTTAAGAGAGCAGCCACATCCCGTCGTCCTCCGAAGAAGGAGAAGGACGCTTGGAATTTAGCGGCAGAAGTAGCAGAAAACCACGTCCGAAGCGTTACCCTCGCAACGCCTGGGAGTCAGCAGGGCTAGCGAGGGGAGAGATCAGGGGGGTTATTATTTTCTTGACGAAGCGGATGAAACCTAGGAACGGGAAGAAGAAAAAAAAGTATAAGGTGGCGCATATCAGACAGCGGCAATATTTAGTTTTAGTTTACAGCAAGATAACAATTTTTAAAAAAATTAGGTGTTAGTTTTTCAGAAATTTAGCAAATAGCTACATTATAATGAACGCAGCAGAATCATAAAAGAGGGCAGCAATATCCCAAAAGGTTACAGTATGCATGTTATGCAATAAAGAGATGGCAACAGGCAGGGCCGCAACAAAATGTAGAGGCAGAGTTCCACAAGTCCCACTTGTCACACTTGTTGCAACTTGTCCCACTTGCAAGGTTGTTTGTTTTTAAAAACCTCAAACGACGAGCGAAATATCTTTAGTCGGCACAAGCCAAAAGATTCGTAGGGCCGATTTGCCGGGTGGTACAAGCCACGTAAGTTCTCAAGCGGGTCTCTAGGTAGTACTGTAGAAATAAGCTCAATGGGGTCCAATCGGTTCAAGCCATGCAATCAACACTATTAGAACAACTGTCAGCACAGATGGAGAGGATGTTTCAGCAAGGAGCAGTGGTTGAGATGGAAGCAGAAGGAAGAGCTTAGAGAATAGAAGCCCAAAATGAACAGCCTACTGCACTCCAATGCACTCTCTAAAGCTCCCGCTTCGTTTTCCTATTTGGCGCAGTGGTTTAAGGTATAGTGTTTTTAACTTTTTCTATATACATTTTGTTTTATTTTTTTAATTTATTAAAAAATATGGAATTTAAACTTGTCTGCGCTATGAAGTCTTGTAACAAGACAATTTCCTCATCCCAGCCTACCATCCATTGCTGGCTCTGTGAAAACGTCGTACACACCAAGTGTGCCGGGTTCACTGAATCAGTTTCGGATGCCATTTCCCGTAGGTCTGGTATACATTATTGTTGCGAAAATTGTCGTGCTGTGCAAGGCGAAATGAGGTCGTTCATGAGACAGACCAAAAATGGATTTAAAGAGCTGATCACTGGTTTTCGTACAATCAATGACCAGCTCTGTGCGCTTGACACTCAGTTTAGTGGCCTTCAGCTGCTAAATGAGTCCCCTAAACGTAAGAAATCCGCTGTTTCTGATCCGCCTCAGCCTGCTCAGCCGACATTAATGCAGCCGCTTATATCTCTGGCCACTCCAAGGGCTAGAACTGAGAAAAATTCGTCCGAATTTTTCAGGGAAAATGAGCAATTGTCTGATATTTCCGCCATGGCATCCCTTCAAGTGCTGCCACAGGTCCTACTGAACGAAACCCCCATTAGAGTCACCCAAAAGGGTATTCCACAGTCCGGACCACCAGCACCGACTGATGCTGCAGCTCTCGTACCTGCGACGCCAAACCCCTTACGGGTGATTCCTCCATCGAAACATATATTTGTTTCTCGGCTTGCCCCTGGTACTTCAGAGATTGATGTCTCGGCTTATATCAAAGCCAAAACAAAAACCGATATAAAGGTGGAAAACATAGCTAAATTTAAATATAATTATACACGGCGCACGTCTTCTTTCAAGATTCGTGTGCCCGCGCTGATGTTCAAGACGATTTGTTCACCCAGTTTTTGGCCAGAGAACATCTTCGTCCAAGAACATCAGCCTAGTACTGCAAAGTTAAAAAATTTAAAACCAGTGGGAGTGAAACTTCCCCATATCGGAACCACCGACCAACCTTCCACTTCTTCTTTGCCCACTAACCCATAAAACTAGTATCGTCACTAACACTTACCTATCAGAATACTAGAGGGCTACGTAGCAAACTCCCCAAGCTATATTCTGATAGTTCTTTCTTTGTTTTATGTATGCGCAAGCATATATTAAATTTATTCAATATAATTCAGTAATGAAAATAGAAGTAACAATTAGTACAGGGGGTTATTATAATGACGGGAAATTGATGGATGGCCGTGACTGCAGCTCGATCTGCAGGGGCTGACGATTGAGGTAAGACTGACTTCAGTCAAACGAGATCGCCGCACGAGAGAATGCAGTCGCATACATAACACCCCTTAACACCCAGACGGATCGTAGAACTGGGGCCCACGACGGTCACGGGCCGATCTGCGTGGCGGTCCTTCAGTCCCGTCTTGCTCAGGCAAACGCTGTGGCCCAGCTGGAGTTGAGGATCCGCCAGCTACTGCGTCAGTTGGGGTTGAAGTGGAACAGCAAGTTGGTGATGCTGTCTGCTCTAGTGTTGGCTGCTACGAAGGACTGCGCAATCGCAGCTGATCCAGACGTCGCCTGACTGTTCGGTCGTCCTCGAGACACACCGAATAGGAAATCGGTCCCGTTCGCTTCGAGACGTGGCCCTCAAACCACTTGGGACCGCTTGCATAGTTTCGGACCCAAACAGGGCTGCCTGAAATAAAAGACTTTTTAGTTTGGGCATCGCAGATCTTACCATATGATCTTTCGCCTGGTCTGAATTTGTCAAAGAATGTCTGGAGCTCCCTATTGAATAGTAACTCCGCTGGCGAATGCTTCGTAACGGAATGGGGCGTAGTGTGCTGGTCAAACAAGAAAGGAGCTAACGCTAAGTTGACAACTGTTTGACGATCTAGTTTCTTCAGGTAACTCTTCGAACCATTTGAACCATTCGTTCAGCCTGTCCGTTGCTTGCAGGGTGGAACGGCGCGGATCGGATATGACGGATCCGACTGTTTTTCGTAAACAACATAAACTCCTCGGAGGTGAAAGCAGTTCCGTTGTCGGAAACGATTTCATCCGGAATGCCATGGGTGGTGAACAGTTGCCAAAGGAAGGTGATTGCAGCTGACGCGGATGTCGATTTTACGAGGCAGACTTCAAGCCACTTCGTAAAAGAGTCGACGACTAACACAAACGTGTTCTCTTGGAACGGTCCGGCAAAATCAATGTGCAGGTGGGACCATGGTTTCTTGGCAGACTCCCAGTGATGTACGTCCGATCGTAGGGGGGAATTTCTCGTATGTTGGCACGCTAAACATTGACTCACCGCCTTTTCGATATATCCATCCAGACCGGGCTACCAGACGTAACTGCGGGCTAAAGCTTCATTCTAACGATTCCGGGATGGTGCGCGTGCAACGCAGAAAGAATTTCCTGCCTGTCCGTCAGGGGAATAACTGCTCGATTACCCCAAAACAATATTCCTTGGTTACTGGTCAGTTCGTTTCGCCGAACGAACAAAGGGTACAGGTCATCATTACGCTGAACTTGCGCACTACTCCATCCCCTTAACACCCAGTTGAGCACCTTTCTGAGGCTGCAATCCTTCGACGTGTTGGTAGCTAGGGTGTTCGCGGTGACAGTGGGATCAGTTGCCCATTCGATCATGAAAACTTCTTCTGTTCTAGGCTCATAGTGTATATCCGACGTTGGGCGGCTTAGGAAATCTGCATTACTTATTTTTGTTCCCGGCTGATGAATCAACTTGAATTTATACGCTCTCAAAAAAATTGCTCGACGCATCATCGGGTTGGAAATAATTTGAGGGATTGGCTTTTCTGTCGCAAAAATTCCCAGCAGAGGGCGATGACCTGTAATAAGCGTGAACTTTTTTCCATATAAGTAGTTATGGAAATTTTTGACACCTGCGACTAACGCTACCGCTTCTCTGTCGATCTGGGAGTAGTTCCTCTCTGCCTTTGACAGCGTGCGAGAGTAAAACGCAATCGGTTTCTGTGTCCCGTCTTCCATTTCGTGGCTAAGCACTACTCCTAACCCGTATGGTGACGCATCGCAAGTTAAGATCAGTGGTCGGTCCGGAGAGTAATGAATTAGGACCGCATCCGATGCGATCAGATTCTTTAGTTCTGCGAATGCTTTTTGGTGCTCTGGATGTCCATTGTACGTTCTTGTCTAGAAGTCTATGTAATGGCTCCGCAATGGTGGCTTTCTGGGGCAAGAATGAGTGATAAAAATTGGTCAGTCCCAGAAACGCTTGCAACTGTTTTTTCTCTTTTGGTGGTGGCGCCTCATGGATGGCTCTAACTTTGTCGGCTGATGGCCTAATGCCAAGAGCGTCAACTTTGAATCCAAGAAATTCGATGGAAGATACTCGTCTGACAGATACCCAAACTGAAATTTGTCCTTGCGCAGACGTAATCCTGCCTGGTCCATACGGGCTAGAACTTCGCCTAATCTACTCGCAAGTTCTTCTTCTGATTTACCCATAATTACAATATCGTCAAAATACGGAAGGACGCCCGGTATATTTTGCAGTATTCTTTCAATGCAGCTTTGGAATATTCCTGGGGCAGCTGAAATTCCGAATTGTAGTCTTGTTACCTTGAATGCACCTTTGGGAGTAGCGATTGTTTGCATCAAAGCTGATTTCTCGTCTACTACCAATTGTTGATACGCTTGGGCCAAATCTATTTTTGCGAAAATTTCTGTGGTCGAACTGGCCACATACGTCGGGTATGCCGCAGTAACAGTCAAGCTGGGTCAACAAAATCTTCAAATCTTCTCCTACGCCCAGTAATATGCGTAACAACAGGCCATCGCACGGACGCGTTCATCAAATAGTTCCGGTGGTCAGCCCCAAGAAATCCGTAGCCGGGGTCATCAACGGTCGATCATGCCAGTTCCAAGTTGATTCCGGGTCGCCCGTCACCATCATGAAGGAGTCTTCGTATCGATACATCTGGCCAAACGGTAATCCCGATCTCGTCAAGTGCCACCTAAAGCTAAGCGACTATCAACGTAACCCCATTCCGGTCAAGGGAATCACAGACACGTCAATCCACTACAACAATCGCCGTATCTGCAATCTGCCATTGGTCGTCACGTCCGGCACCGGGACAAACCTTCTAGGATGCAACTGGTTTGAACCCCTCGGAATCCGCATAGAAGGCATTCATGGCGTGCAGTGCGGCAATGGTATCGCGGAAATTCTAAGAAAATACGACCATTTGTTTTCATCAGAACTTGGCCGCTATATGCTAAAAGGTACAGCTCGAAGCGATCTCGGCACGCCTTCCATTTCCCAGGGGTTAGCAAGTCGAAAGGTTCCAGAGTTCCAACTCTCGCCATGGCAACTCCGCAAGTTTGGAAGACCGCTTTTCGCTTATCAGTATTGGCCGCAGTATTTGGCTCAACTGTACAACCGCTCTCAGCGAGACTCCCTCGTGGAGTTGATTGATTATCACTTATTTCTTGTTTTACCTCTTCGCCGGCGCTTTTCTCAACTTGACCAACAGTTCGGCGCTTATCCATGTGCTTGCTTCAAGAATAATACGACTACCGCAATTGGACGTACGGTAAATACTCGTCACTTTCAATTCCGTCTCTCTTTCTCCCTGTACGATAATTGTTGAATTTAATTAGCTTACGCTCAGGGTTTAGAATCTATCTATCTAAATCTAATTCTATCTTCCCCGTCGCCAATTTTATGTATGCGCAAGCATATATTAAATTTATTCAATATAATTCAGTAATGAAAATAGAAGTAACAATTAGTACAGAGGGTTATTATAATGACGGGAAATTGATGGATGGCCGTGACTGCAGCTCAATCTGCAGGGGCTGACGATTGAGTGAAGACTGACTTCAGTCGAACGAGATCGCCGCACGAGAGAATGCAGTCGCATACATAACACTTTGCATCCCATATTATAGCCTTTACAGAAACTTGGTTAGAGCCGGAGATCTTTAGCTCCGAAGTTTTTCCAAGTAATCACACAACTTTTAGATGGGATCGACCTCAGCGAAGGGGAGGTGGAGTCCTCACTTTGGTAGACTCTACTCTTGCTTCTGAAGAGGTGAAATCCCAAGAGTTTGGTGACATAGAATTTATTTGCATTAAAATTATTTTGTCCGAGAAATCTTTAAACATTACATGTTCGTATATACCACCTTCGTCTGAACCACCCACATAATGGCAGCATTTATCCGCTATTCGATACGTCTTTAGTCTTATGACGGATCGTGACCAACTCGTAGCGGTGGGCGACTTTAATATCCCAGAATTAAAGTGGTCCAACGTCGATAACTCACCATCTTTGTTACTTATAACTTACCTTGACTTCACCGCGGGCATGTTTGACATGTCCCTAGGTCAGATCAATCATGTTAGAAATTCCCTAGGTCGGCTTTTAGACTTTTGTTTTGTATCTGATCCTGATGGTACTGCTCTCTCCAGAGCTTTTCCCCTCTCAACCCCAGAGGATCCATATCACCCCTCGCTGGAGGTCTCAATCGAAACCACTCCTGGTATCGATCAGATGTATCCATGCGTGGTAAATAAGATTCGCTGTTCCCGTAAAGCAGATTTTCATAAATTTAATAGCCTTATCGATACATATGACTGGTCCGATATTCTGGCGTGCACTGATCTTAACGTCACTTTAGAAAAATTTTATTGTACTATAATACATTTTTGACTTATGTGTGCCATGGAAATATCCGTCCGCTTCAACAAATCCTCCTTGGTTTACAAGGTGCCTCACTAACCTAAAAAATAAAAAAAACAAGAAAGGAAAGCTAACTTCGGGCGGAGCCGAAGTTTATATACCCTTGCAAATAAAACCGGATATGTATCGCAAACATCGGATATAGTTGGCCGATCCTTATGGGAATATGAATATATAATCCAATTTATTACAATACAAAATCTAAAAAAAGTCCCAAACTTCTATCTTCAAACATACCAAAGTTGGTATTTCTACCAAAAACCATTTCCGATTGTTCAGTTATATGGCAGCTATAAGATATAGTCGGCCGATCGTTATGAAATTTGGTAGGTCGGATTAACTGACCAACAATAAAATCTGTTCCAAGTTCCAGCTTTCTATCTTCAAAAACACGTTCCAAAACACAAAGTTGGGTCATTTTCGATCGTTCAGTTATATGGCAGCTATAAGATATAGTCGACCGATCCGTATGAAATTTGGCATGACGTGATGTTTTGCCAAAAATAGTCGTGTAAAATTTGAACTCTCTAACTTTAAAAACATCAAAGTTATACCATTTCCGATCAATCAGTTATATGGCAGCTATAGGATATAGTCGGCCGATCCCGGCCGTTCCGACTTATATACTGCGTGCAAAGGATAGAAGGGTGTGTGCAAAGTTTCAAGACGATAGTTTCAGAACTAAGAGACTAGTTCGCATAGAAACGGACAGACAGACGGACATGCTCATATCAACTCAGTAGGTGATCCTGATCAAGAATATATATACTTTATAGGGTCGGAGATGTCTCATTCACTGCGTTGCACACTTTTGGACAAAATTATAATACCCTCTGCAAGGGTATAATAAGCTTTTACGTAAATATAAAAAAACTTGCAGTAGTATTGATTTTTCAAGACATCCACTAGCTCGGTCGAATTTTAACGTGCATTTTGACAGATCAGCCTTACGCATATAACATTCAAGCAGCAAATCTTATTTTCTGACCGTTTTTTTCTAAGAACAACTTATTATCTGGCCTTTTGAGGGTAAACCCATTTATTCGCCAGGCCCCGACGGAGTACCAGGCTGTGTTCTAAAATACTGCGCCAGGGCTCTGTGCAAACCTATTCAAAGACTTTTCAACTTATCTATGGAAACCTCGATTTTCCCTCGAAAAAAGGAAAAAAGTCCGAGGCTGCCAACTACAGAGGCATCTCTAAGTTGTCGGCAATTCCAAAGTTATTCGAAAAATTAATTACCACTCATTTGCAACACCTATGCTCTTCGATTATCTCTCCCTGTCAGCATGGCTTTATAATGCGTCGCTCCACCACCACAAATTTACTGGAGTTGACATCTTGTCATATATGGCTTTTGTAAGGGATATCAAACCGATGTAATTTACACAGACTTCAGCAAAGCATTTGATTCAGTTAATCATTCACTCTTGTTAAGTAAACTGAATAAGCTGGGTTTTCCTATAGACCTTAACGTGGATCTCCAGCTACTTAGATAGAGTCTTATTTAAAAAAATACAGTCCCGTCTGGTCCGTGCTACATCTGGCGTCCCTCAAGGAACTCATCTTGTCCCGTTATTATTCACGCTTTTTATAAACGACTTGCCCCCTGCTTTAACGAACTCTCTAGTATTATGTATGCAGATGATGTAAAGCTTTGTCTTCAGTACAAATCCGTCTCTGCCCAATGCAGTTTTCAGTCTGACCTTGATAACTTTCATAAATGGTGTTTAGCTAATGATTTAATACTCAAAGGATCATAATGCAAGCATATGTCTTTTAATCGTTCTAGAACTTTGCAAGCTACTTGTTCTATTAATGGGATTGCCTTAGAAAAATTAACCCAGGTTAATGATCTCGGCATCCTATTAGAAATCAAACTTAAATTTTCCGACCATATTTCAGGTAAGGCTAAAGGAGTCCTTGGTTTTATAAAAAGGTGGTCAAAAGAATTTAATGACACATACTTACCCAAAACATTATTCATTTTTTTGGTCCGTCCGATACTGGAGCACGGTACATGTGTCTGAAGTTTAATTTTTTAATATTTTAATATTCGCACTTAGAGGTCTATACTGGGATGCATATCTTTAGCTTCCATCCTACAGTAGCAGACTTTTACTTATAAACTTACCTAGCTTAACAAATCGTAGGACAATGCTCGGTGTAGTCTTTCTGCATAACCCTTTTAACGGGGATGTAGATAGCCAGCATTTACTAACACGTTTAAAATTTAACATTCCTAATAGAAGGACTCGAAACTTTAGTCCTCTGCTCCTTAGCCATTGTAGTTCGACATATGCACTGCATGACCCTTTTAGGGTATTATGTTCGAACTACAATGGTCTCTACTCTATAACATCTCTATAAGGGACAGGAACCTTTAATTTAAAATATAGAATTTTACATTTTCTTACTATCTCCTCCTAGCTTAACAAGTTAAAAATAGCTTCATATGTACTAACAAATCGTTTCTCGAGCGCCCCTCGGTCGTCTGGGCCTCTAAGCTTTTTGATGAATACAGGAATGCTAGCTGATGCTCTTATTGATGCACAAGCCATTTCCAAATTCTAAAAGACCCGTAAAAAAAAAAAAAAAGTCTTAAGCCTAGCATATCGGCCCGTCAAGGTTGGACACATTCTTAACAGCTGGAATATCAGGTTTAGCGGAAGTCCAGATGGGATGACTATAGACAATTTCATCTATCGAGTCGAGACCCACCAAACGCTAAATAAAATTAAACAAATAATATAATTTCTTTCGGAATTTCACCCAATAACTAATATCTGAATTTTCTTAGGGTAGCAAGCCTGAAAAGTTGGAACAATAAAAAATTGTGTACGCTGGCTTCGAAATAAAATCGCACGCTCACCAGAGAACTGCAACGAGTATAAAATTTTTGTTCATACTCGAGTACTGATTCAGTACTCTGTTTGATTTATTCCGTTTGCTTCGGGTATAAGTATTGAACTTTTCGTTTCCAGTCAATGTCAACGAACAAGTTCCAAACACGAGTAATGAGCCCGAATATGATTTTTTCTATGACAGTACCCAATACCCGAAATTTAATCATAGTCAAAAATGTTTGATTTAAATTCTAACCGATTTCGGTCACATTGTGTTAGTGTCACATTTTGACACATAAGTACTTCTAAAAAGTTTTACTGTTTTCTGTCGAGTAGCACGGCTTTCGTTCGAGAAAAATGGAGGAAAACAATAAAACTGTGTTGGAAAAACTTAATCGCGGTGAATATAGCCTTTCTGAGCAACGTAAAGGTCGCAGTTCTTTGTGGAACATTCTATCGGAGATTAAAAATGAACTTGACCAAATTGTGCCCGGTTTTGTGTTTTGCCGTACTTGTTCTGTTGTGTTAAAATACAAGAACGGACAAACGTCTAACTTGCACCGGCACAAATGTTGCAAGGAATTAAATGCAAAAATTGTACTAAAACAAGTATCTGCTGAAGCCAAATTGGAGGCAACCAAAGTTTGTGCTGACTGGATCGTCGAAGATTGTCGACCATTTTCTGCCGTGAAAGGTGATTTATATTTAAATTACTGATAAAACTTTTTATTTTACAATTATTACTTATGAACATATATTAAAGGTACTGGATTTATGAAAATGGTCCAGTTTTTTGTAAAACTCGGGGCACTATATGGTGCAAATGTTGATTTGGAGGACGTCATTCCCGATCCAACAACCATATCAAGGAATGTGCAAAAAGCAGCAGAGGAGAAGAAAAAAGAATTGCGAGGAGAAATACCAGAAATTGTACGCAATGGCGGAGCATCAGCCACAATTGACATGTGGACTGACAATTATGTCCATCGAAATTTCCTAGGCGTTACATTGCACTACACGGTGGACAACGCAATAAATAATATTGTAATAGGCATGAAGTCTATGAACTTCGAAAGGTCAACTAGTGACAATATTATGAAAAAACTGAATAGCATATTTTTGGAGTTTGGAGTGGACAATATAGAGCCAATTAAGTTTGTCACTGATAGAGGTTCCAACATTATTAAGGCTCTGCAAAATAATATTCGCATCAACTGCAGTAGCCACTTACTGTCAAATGTAACGGAAAAATCTATATCAATTACGGAAGAATTGTCGGAGACACTAGAGGCTTGCAAGAAGCTAACAAAATATTTTAAAAAGGCAAATTTACAGCACTTTTTGCCAACGTCGTTAAAAAACCAATGCCCAACCAGATGGAATTCACATTATAGGATGCTGAAATCAATTAATGACAATTGGTCGGATATACATGGTGTTTTGGCATGTAATGACGAAAGCCTACGCCTATTTAACATCAATATAGGCATAGTGAAGTCATTAGTCGAAGTTTGCGAACATATTGAAATTATTTTTAAGAAACTTCAGACGACAAATTCACCATCGCTATGCTATGTTATTCCGTCAATTTTAAAAATGAAGGAAAATTTGTGCCCAAATCCTAGGGATATTACAGCAATTATTAAATTGAAACAAAACATTTTAGAAAACATTGACAAGGTATGGATGGAAAACCTTTGTTTGTGGCATAAAGTTGCATTTTTTTTGTACCCGCCTGCTTTATCAATGCAAACAACTGATTTGGACGCAGTAAAAGAGTTTTGTGTTTCATTGATTGCTGATAAACCAATAAAATATAGTACGTCAACACCCTCACCTTCAAGAGAAACATCAATATTTTCGTTTGATAGCCAAACCTGTAGTACCTACAGTTCTAATAGTGACTATTTGGATCAGTCTATAAATACATCAAGCGATGCCTATTTTTTT
Source organism: Drosophila bipectinata (assembly GCF_030179905.1). Taxonomy (NCBI): domain Eukaryota; kingdom Metazoa; phylum Arthropoda; class Insecta; order Diptera; family Drosophilidae; genus Drosophila; species Drosophila bipectinata. The sequence goes on along the minus strand of NC_091740.1, from coordinate 10,564,230 downwards.
TCAAACCTAATCAATAGATCAGCATCTAAGGCAGAAGAAACACCAATCGAAGAAGTCGATAGATATGCCAAAGAAATTGTTGAAATGTCAACAACTTTCAATTTAATGGATTGGTGGAAAACTAACAAAAGGACATTTCCAAGGCTGTATACAGTTGCAATGAACTTACACTCCATACCAGCCAGTAGTGCAGCAGCCGAGAGGTCTTTTTCATTAGCTGGAAATGTTATAACAGAGAAGCGTAATAGACTTGCACCTGGCTCTGTAGACAGTATTATATTTTTAAATTCCTTTTTTAAAAATGAAAATAAATTGGAAAATTTATAAGCTACAATAAATATATACATTTAAAAAATAATCAAAATGTAAATAAATTTTATAATATATTATACTTTTGCTTTATTCTATCTTAAAAAAATGATTACAGGCAGACAGCGCACATACTTTGGATGTGCATTGAACACATCAAACATTTCTATCACACGTATCATAACAGAATCACTAAAGTAAACAACAGATGATTGAAATCAAACAATTATACTCGAGTAAAAATGCCTTGAATTCTGACTTAATAACAGTTCAACGAAATGAATCGTTAGCAGCAATCGCATCAAACGATTTGATCGAAGCCTACTTCGCCCATACCTTGTTCTTGATTGTGATTGCCGAGAGAAAATAGGTTCATGTAAAATCAAATCACCTGACGTTGGAAGTATTTGAGTTGAATCGAACTCGTTGTGTCAATTGCTTTGAATTGATTTGATTGCCCTTAGGGTATGAGTATTCGATCATACTTAATCATACTCGTTGCAGTTCTCTGACGCTCACATGCACCCGTTTATGTGAATGTGTGACACGCATATATATAAAGATCAATCGAAGCGCAGACCAACCTTTTTCATAGTGCTTTTTTCAGAGACTGAAAAACAGAAAACATTCAATAAGAGTATGAGCGTAAGACGAACAAAAGATGAGCATAAGAGAGGGTAAGATCTCTCTCTGGGGCCTGTCGCATAAAATTTTTGCATCCAATCCAATTCCAGTTGTATGAAATGGGTAGTCTTTACGCTGTATGGTTAATGCTACAGCTGGGAAAAAATCGATTCTCAGTGCATCGATTATTTTCAATGTTTAAAAACAAAACATCGATTAAATCGAAAAAAAAACAACACCAAAATTTTATTTATTTCATATATTATTTCATATATATTTATTTCATATATATATATATCATAACTATACGAACTACCGAACTGAGCGGACGTGCTTTGTCCGAGCTCCGGGAAAACTGCACCATAATACAGGTAATCAAAAATCTGGGGTAATCTGGGGTAAATAAGCGAAAAGACGCTGAACTACAATTTACTAAAAGCGACAGACAAGCTTTTTTTTTCAGTTGTGATGTGCTAACCCAAAACTAGGGCATTGTTCAAAAAAAAATAAGAGCCACGCAATGAGCTCATTGAGCAACGATCAAAAGAACGAGCGTAGAAGTTCAGTGAACCAAAGAAACGGCTTCTACTCTTACTTTACCGAAGTGGAACCCGCGATACCGAAGTGGAAAAATCGGCGATTATAAGCAACCCGGCTTTACTGACCGCAGAAAACCGAAAGGGCACGGTCTTGCTCACCCGCTCTGCTCACTCCGACTCCCGCGTCATGGAGTTCGCAGTGTAAAACCCCCCCTCCAATATCGGAAACAAATTTCGCACCAACAATTAGCAGCGCTACAACTTCTGCAACAACAGCGAAAACCTCTGCAACTCAAAGTACCGCGACTTCCACGACTACAGCGAGTGCAAAAACAACAACCTCGGAAAGTGCCAAAGCGGCAACGGCCACATAGACTGGAATGGATCGCTACATCCAAATTAAGCGCAAGCTTAGCCCGCAGAGTAATCCGGCAGGCAATAAAACAAAAATTAATCGTGTCCTGAATATCGATAAAGAACCAGACAGATGCACTACTAACAGATTTGCCCTACTGGCGGAGGCTGAGGAAAACCAGCCCAAGACACCGCAAAAAAACCCAAGCCCCCTCCAATCTATATTAGGGAAAAAAGCTCGAGTCAACAAAATTTCGTCGTTGATCGGGAACGGTGACAACTTTCATGTTGTTCCGCTTATCAAAGGGAACATCCATGAAAGAAAGGTGCAAGCCAAGACTGAAGAGCACTTCCTAATCGTGTCCAAATATCTGGACCCTGAACAGAAAAACCATTACACGTACCAGCTGAAAAGCAGTAAGGGCCTACAAGTGGTAGTAAAGGGAATAGAACCCGATGTTACCGCCGCGGAAATTAAAACCGCCTTTAAAGAAAAGGGCTTCGCCGCCAAGAATGTTATTAACATTCTAAATAAAGACAAAAAGCCACAACCCCTCTTCAAGGTCGAGCCCGAGCCAGAAAGCAGGTCGCTGAAGAAGAACGAAGTCCACCCAATCTTCAACCTGAAATATCTTTTGCATCGGAAAATCATTGTTGAAGAGCCACATAAACGCAACGGTCCAGTGCAATGCACTAACTGTCAAGAGTATGGATACACAAGGTCTTACTGCACACTTCGGGCTGTCTGTGTAGTCTGCGGGGACGCCCACAAGTCCGCTTGCTGCACTAGGACAAACAAGGACAGTACCGTGAAGAAATGTGGAAACTGCGGAAACAGCCATACGGCAAACTATAGAGGATGTATGGTGTATAAGAAGTTAAAGAGTCGCATGCGTCAAGCGACTCAAATCCACAGAATGCGTACATTGCGTCAAAAACTACGCCAGACGTCTTCTTCGCCAAAGCTGCGAGATCCTCCTTCTGTCCACTAAACACCACCAACGGCTTCTCCTATGCCGATGCTCTACGATCTGGAAGGGAAATTCCAATTCAACAGGCCCCAGAACAGCCACACAGCAAAACAGAAACTATGATGCTTACCTCCAACAAAGTATGATGGAGCTTATGTCATTCGTGAAAACGACCATGCAAACGCTTGTTCAAAATCAGAACATGGTAATACAGCTGCTCGTAGCACAACACTTTAAATAATCTATGCAGGCACTACGAATATCAATGTGGAACGCCAATGGTGTCTCACGGCATAGACTAGAATTGTCACAATTCTTGACCGAAAACCATATTGACGTTATGCTACTGGTGGAAACGCACAGATCATCCAGATGGAAAAGCCCACGGCGGAACTGGAGTTTTAATCAGGTAACGCATCAAAAACCACTTTCACAAAAGGTTTGCAACAAACTTCTTGCAGGCCACATTGATACAAATTCAGTCAAGCAACGGAATTCTTTCAATCGCTGCCGTTTACTGCCCTCCTCGTTTCGCAATCTCGGAAGGACAATTTATGGACTTCTACAAATCACTTGGGGACCGATTTATAGCCGCAGGAGACTACACCGCCAAACATACACACTGGGGATCACGTCTAGTGACTCCCAAATGAAGACAATTGTACAATGCAATTATAAATGTGAAAAATAAACTGGACTACGTTTCCCCTGGAAACCCCACATACTGGCCAACAGACTCACGAAAACTCCCAGACCTTATTGATTTTGCAGTGACAAAAAACATACCTCGCAATCTAATAAGTGCCAAAGCAGTCTCGGACTTATCATCAGACCACTCGCCTGTGCTTCTAACGCTTCTTCATAGCCCAGAAATAACCGAACACCCCTTCAGCCTGACGATGCCAAAAACGAACTGGCTTAAATACAAAAAGTACGTGAGTGCCCACATAGAACTCGCCCCGGAATTTAACATGGAATCGGACATCGACTACACTACGAGCGCCCTGAAAGAAGTACTCGTTGCGGCAGTTAAAATCTCTACTCCTCATAGGAAAGATGTAGATCCAAACAAACACTTCAAATCTAATTAGCATATCGAACAGCTCGTGCGAGAAAAGAGGCACACGCGTCGCAAAACATCGCAAAACAGCAGATCACCAGCTTCAAAACAACGCCTTAAGGAAGCAACCCGATCACTCGACCAGGCTCTTCACCAACAGGAAGAAAATGCACAGCTGAGGGACATCCAGAATCTCTCGCCAACAAGCACAAAGTACCCCCTGTGGAGGGCCCACCCAAATCTTAGCGCCCCAATTGAAACGACCACCCCGATAAGAAACTCTTCGGGGTGCTGGGCTCGCAGCGACGAAGACCGAGCTGAAACATTCGCCACAAAGTGTCTTCCAGCCAAACCCAGCCTCAAATTCATTCCTCCTGCCAGAAATTCAGCCAGAGTCCTCCCCTCAGCCAGCCGCACCTTCATTCCGGCCGAACGAAATCGAAAAAGTCATAAGAGGGCTAAACCCAAAAAAGGCTTCCGGTGGTGACCTATTGACCCCAAAGATGCTGATCGAACTTCCAAAATGCGCTATAGAGGTCGTCTGCAAACTATTTAATGGAATCAATAATCTTGGCTATTTCCCAAAAAAGTGGAAGAAATCCATCATTATAATGATACCGAAGCCTGGAAAAGACCACACAATTCCGTCATCATACAGACCAATAAGCCTTCTATCTTGTTTGTCAAAATTGTTTGAAAAATGCTTGTTGACTCGCATAATACCACATCTGGAAGCTTGCAATATTATCCCGGCACACCAATTTGGCTTTCCAAAAAACCATGGAACCATCGAACAAGAGAACAAATTAACATCCGAAAAACGCTCAGCCTTCGAACAGCGAGAATACTGTAGCGCTATTTTCCTCGACGTATCTCAAGCTTTCGACCGAGTTTGGGAAGACAAGGAAGCGCACTCGGCCCGTGTCTATATGTTTTGTATACTGCGGATATTCCTACGAGCGCACAACTAACAACCTCAACGTTCGCCGACGATACCGCTATCCTTAGTCGCTCCAGATGCCCAACGCAGGCTACAACCCAACTGGCTAATCACCTCAAAATAGTGGAAAGGTGGCTGTCCGACTGGCGCATTAAAATAAACGAACAAAAGTGTAAACATATAACGTTTACTCTTAATAGACAAACATGCCCTCCGCTTTTACTAAACGGTATGCAGATCCCTCAAGCTAACGACGTTACGTACCTTGGCGTTCACCTTGATAGACGACTTACCTGGCGTAAGCACATCGAATGCAAAAAGATTAACCTAAAACTGAAAGCCAGCAGCCTCGACTGGATCATAAACTCACGATCGCCACTGTGCCTGGACTACAAGTTACTACTGTACAATTCAGTCCTAAAGCCAATCTGGACGTATGGCTCCCAGCTGTGGGGGAACGCGAGCAGCAGCAACACAGACATCATACAGCGCGCACAATCAAAAATCTTGAGAACTATCACAAGGGCACCTTGGTATGTTCGCAACGAAAAACATCCACCGGGATCTGGGCATCCTCGCAGTGAAAGACGAAATACAGAAGCAAAAAGAGTCATACAAAGAAGAACTGTCTTCGCAACCAAATTTTCTCGCTCGGGGATTGACTCGGGTTTCTAGCGTATCCCGCCTTAGAAGCAACGACCTCCCAACCCAGCAATCGATTTTAGGGCCGTCTAACTCCGTATCAGTCAATATGACTGTTAGCAAAGATTATAAAGTACATAGATGGGACATCTCATACAAAGAAAAATTTTCTATGGCGGGTTCCAGCAGTGGAACCGCATCCGCGCTCGCCCCTCTTTGCGCTCTCGCTCCTCGTCGTCGTCGATCGTTTTTCTATTACCGTTGCCTGTTTTTTTGCTAAGTTAAGTTCAGTATTCTCTTGTAAGCAGCCCAATAAAGCTGACCGCGTTATATTCATTGGAAGACGCCCCCGACTTTTTTATTCAACATTTCAACTCCTGGAATCTTTTGCGGCAACAACGCCCCCCTACAAACATTGGTCCTTCGAGCCGGATAATTCCTGGATTTTCTTCTGCCAGCAGTTCTCGGCATTGTTCCGCCAAAAGATAAGTACATTTTTCCGTCTCCATCTCTCTGCCGGTCTTCCGCAGTAATCCGAACATTAAATTTCGTTCACACTGCTGCATGATTGTTTTTCCCTCCGTGTCGACTCCAAGTCCGAGTTTTCCGACACAACGGCAGTTTGAGATTTTCTAATAATCTATAATAATCTTAAAATTCTGCAAATTTTTCCATCCGTCTCCGTATGCTGCCCATATTTCTCGCCGTTTTCGGCTTCTCCGTTATCCACATACATACATACGCACATACATATTTTTTTGGTGCAATTAATCTGCGAAAAATTCGCAAGTGAACAGTGAAATTGTGTGGGGACAAAAAGAAGGTATAATTAATATTGGCCACCGGTGTGAATTAGTTCCGGAATTTTCAAATTCACCGAACAGTTCGCCGCTGTCGTAATATTTGTTTTTTATCTTCCTCAATCAGTGTAATTTTTTTTACACCACATCCCCCAATTATACAGTCCACTTATTAAAGCTCCACTGTGCCAACATATGCCCACATGCCCTTACATATATCCGTACCTGCATGCATGTTCATATATTTTCTGCCTCCCATTTCAGGAAATATATAACCGATAAAATTTAAAATAAATACAGACGTTCCACTGTGCCATCATATGCCCCACATGCCCTTGCCCTACTTGCATGCATGTCCATATATTTCCAAATATTTTCTCCCTCCAATTTCAGGAAATATATAGCCGATAAAACTTAAAACAAAAATTTTAATTTTCTAAAACCAACAATTATAAACCGCCATTTCACTACAAATCCGTGATTGTGTCGCTTAAATTCTCGACCTAGCCGTGTTGTGTTTTTTGGTTCTGTTTTTTTTTCCTTTGAGGTACGTACAGGGTTCCGACGGCATAACCGGCTGCGTAACATAATAGATTTAAAAAAAGCAATTAATTATAAATTTATGTATTTATAATTATAACTACGAAAATTTATTTAAATATTATTTTACGTTCGAGCAAAGGGCCAGGTTTTTTTAATTCACCTTTCCGGCCACACAATAATTAAAGTCGAAGACTTAATTATCGGAAAATTATAATTAATTAATTTAATTATCCACCATTATCCAATTTAATTATTAATTATTCTGTCCGAATAGAGCCGCGGTTTTAATTCCATCTTCCCGGCTTCGTGTTAATTAAATTCAATTAATTAAAGATTTAGGTTTCAATTCCACCGTTCCAGCTTCGTGATAATTCACCTCAATTGATTAAAAATTAAGATTTTCAACTCCACCCTTCTGGCTCCATCATAATTAAATCCGAGCCAGTTAGCCAAAATTTAATTATTTATTTTTTGTGGGTTAAATTCAAGCCAAAGTTAAGTCCACCTTCCGGCTCCGCAAATTCGACAATAGTTAAGAATTTAATATCTCAGTATATATTAAATTCAGTACGAACCACACAAGTCGAAATATACATACATATATAGACCGTCATCATTTTTTTCCGAACAAGCACGAATTTTCCGGTACTTTTTCCATTTTCCGTGCCTCCAACGTTGCTTCTATTCAAGAACTCACCCGGTAGAAAAGTTGTTCCACTTACAGTCCAAAACAAGTGGTGACGCCCACGCCATTGTTTCTAAGGCTCCGCTTACCCATGAGGGGTTTGACGCCGCTTGGCAAAGCCTCACAGACCGCTTTGAGAACCGGCGGCTATTGGTCAACAGCCAGTTGAAAATCCTTTTCAACATCCAGGCTATTTCTCAAGAGTCCGGGGTCGCGCTGAAGGAGCTGCAAACCACCATTCAGAGTTGTCTGACAGCCCTAGCAATGTCCGCCATCAATGTTGAGGCTTGGGACTGCCTCCTGGTGTTTATGATTTCGTCAAAGCTCCCCAAGGTCACACTTTCTATGTGGGAGCAATCCGTCCATAATAAGGCCGAAATTCCAACATGGAAGGAGTTAGATAACTTGCTGACAGAGCGCCATCGCACTCTAGAGGCAATCGACGACGTCAGGCCTAGTGGCTCCGGGCAACTTCCGCCAAGGTCGGGAATTCCTATTGCCCCTGCTCGGAGGCTCAACTCATACGAGACTCGAGTGATTCCAGGCCCCAAGGGATGCGATCTCTGTTCGAGGGAGAACCACCCCATTCGCTTATGTCCGCGTTTCCTAGAAATGGACGTAAATGTGCGCTCGGACTACATAAGGAGGAAGCAGTTATGTTTAAACTGTTTTGCCCGAGGCCACCAACAACGAGACTGCAAGAGCGCCCATACCTGCTTCACATGCCACAGCCGACACGACACCCTTCTGCACCGCGGCAATCCGTTGCCCACCGCTCCAAGTCCGCCCACGCCAGCAAACGGCTCAGAGGATCAGTCGAATGTGCAGGTGTGTTTCGCTTCCGGGTCAGGAGCCGTCCTACTGGGCACGGCCCTTATCAACGTGTGCCATTTGGGGTGCACCGTCCAGGCACGAGCACTGATAGACTTAGGGTCCGAAGCGACTTTCATAACGGAACGACTGTTCAACCTTGTCAAGTTTCCCTTCAAGACGATTCCCGCACATCAGACCATTTCCGCGCAGTCTATTAAATTGTGCCATTTCTCCATTCGGTCGCCGTCTAGACCCGGGCTACAATTAGAGACTGCGGCCTACGTTCTTCCGCAGTTGGCAGGAAATCTGCCATCATATCCGATTTCACGAAATCATCTCAAGGGGCTGCCCGACATTCCCCTGGCGGACCCCAACTTCTTTGAGAGCTCCCAAGTCGATGTGTTATTAGGAGCTGACATTCTTCCGTCCATTCTCCTCGATAATTCCAAGGCTAACATCTGCGGGTCGCTTCTCGGTCAGGAGACCATTTTCGAATGGGTGCTGACAGGCCCATTATCTCCAGCCAACCCCCGCAGCGTGTCTGTTTTTTCCACACGAGTTGCCCGCAGCCTCGGTGACTCACTGGATCAGGGAGAGGTGCCCACACAGATTAGCTCGGAATCGGATCCAGGTTGCGAGCACAATTCTGTCTCGACTACTTCTTTAATTTACGCATCGCATCACGCTGCACGGTGGCAATCAGCTGATGATCCGTCTGATTCGGGCCAAATTCTGGATTCCAAGATCATATTCAGCACGATGTCGCCACGCCCACGCAACGCCCCGTCACTGGAAAGCAGATGTACTCGAGGTACACCATCCTACCGATGCCGTCTGCAATGGGATCCATCCATTGAAGAAGTGTCGGCGCTTCCTACGCCTTAGTGCCGAGGAGCGGCTCCGAGCGGTTCTCGTGAACCGCTATTGCTCGAGTCGGCGTGGGGACGGCTGTAAGACGTGTGGTCAGGATCACCACACGCTGCTGCACCCCGTGACCAAGGAGCACCGGTCACCGCCCGCGGGAGACAGTACACGGGGTGTCTCGCCAACTCCCGGCGCGGTTCGGGTGCTTCTCGCCCTGCGTCCGCCATTTTCCGGCATTCCCAAACCGATCCACGGCCGCCGACTTCCCGGCACTCTTCGATAACTCCTCGGCATTCTTCCGCCACTGGCCGGCAGCCGTCAAGTGCTCCACTGCATTCGTCCGCCACCCATCGGGTGCCGTCCACCGCTCGTCCGCCCGCGTCATCCGCGCCTAGGCAATTTCCCGCCTCTCCTCGAGGGCCCTCGCAGGACGCGGTCGCTGCGCCCACCCTTTCGTCGCTGCTGAACCGGAACAGCGACAACACCGGGACCCGGATCTTCGACACGGGGGCCTACATCGACCCGTGTACGCCCTCTAGCTGCAGTGACGCATAGCTAGCGACGAGGGATCTGTTGCAACCCGAGCGATTGCAAGGGGGGGAGGATGTTTACGTGAGGGGCCGTTGTGCCGCAACTTTAAGAGCGCACCCGCGCTGAAGAGCGCACCAGCACTGAAGAGCGCACCTACGCTGAAGAGCGCATCCGCGCTCGCCCCTCTTTGCGCTCTCGCTCCTTCGTCGGCCGTCGTCGATCGTATTTTTTCTATTACCGTTGCCTGTTTTCTTGCTAAGTTAAATTCAGTATTCGATGTACGCAGCCAATAAAGCTGAACGCGTTTCTTTTGGAATTTACTGAAGACGCCCCCGACATTTCATCCCCATTTCTGGAGTCTTTTGCGGAACCCACGCCCCCCTACAAACAATATTATAACCAGTTTATTCAAATAAAAAATGTAAAAAAAAATTCAAGCTTCTATCTTGAAAAATACCAAAGTTGGTATTTTTAAAAAATACCATTTTCGTTCAGTTCATTGGCAGCTACATATAAGATAGATTCGACCGATCGTTATGAAATTTTGTACCTTGGATCAACTGACCAGAAATAGAATCTGTTCCAACTTTCTGTCTTCAAAAACACGAAAGTTGGGTCATTTCCGGATGTTCAGTTATAAGGCAGCTATAGGATATAGTCGGCCATTCCCTCTGAGATTTGGTACGTCGTATTAATTTGCAAAAAATAACATTCATACGAAATCTTTTTATCTCTCTCACTTTTAAAGCAGCAAAGTTATGCCATTTGCGATCAATCAATTATATGGCAGCTTTCTGAAAGTGTGTGCACAGTTTAAAGTCGATAGCTTAAAAACGGAGACTACTTCGCGTAGAAAAAGACAGACGGACATGCTTATATCAACTACGGAGGTGATCCTGATCTAGAATATATATACTTTATAGTGAGATGTCGCAGATGTGATTGATAGGTGATTGATAGGAAGGGTGTCAACGGATACGCCCTTTTAAGGGGTTATATACAGTTGTACCGCGCAAAAAAATGAAATTTTATCGATTTTTTTTTTGACACCATAAAAAGTATTCGATCTTGTCGGTGTCGCTCTCGACCAAGCGTGGTATCTGGAATTGTGGAAGGTTTTCTAAATCTGCTTGGCATTTGAGCTACTTGTCGGGTAATTTGTTCGGTAGTTCGTCGTTCCAATTCAAATTCAACAGCCATAGTTTTTGAAATAGTATTTTGAGTTGAACTATGGTTGGTGCTTATAGAAGGTCGAATATGCGTGACACATCCGACAACACTTGCCTCTTGGTGCAGCTTGGACTCTTTGTTAGATTGACAGTGTAATACAATGTGTCCTTCTTAGGGTGCCAACGCAGCCCTACAACCTTTACCGATGAATGTGAGAAATCCGTGTTAACTTCCGATTCATTTTTTTTGGTATTCGATACCCATTTCCCAAGCTCTAGCTAAGCATAGGTGATCAGTTGGACGAGTACGTCTCGATTGCGCCGCAGCTCATCCTCACTTTTGGATCCAGTAAGAACGTCATCCACATAGAAGTCTTTCATTAGTTGCTCCAGTAATCGAACTGCGAACTTTTCCGTCAGCGTGCAAAGTGCTTGAGTGCTTGTGCTCGCCATACAATTTTTTGAAAGTTTCTATGTTTTTCGTTCACCCAGATATGACGGAACGATTTGACTTTGTCCGCTAAAGATACGTATTTGTACATACGGAACCGCAGGCACTCAGCAAACAGGTCTCGCTGAATACTGAGTCCGATCGAGTGTGTCGTCCCGGCTTTGGCGTCCCGGTATGCGACCCAATACAGGATGGTGTGGTAGGTAGAAACTCCTTCCTTTGGGAAATCGATTTGATATTCTCTCATAAAGTTTATGTAATTGTTACATAGCTTTTGACTGCGTTCAACCGATTTGAACCGCGACAGAGCTTCTTGAAGAGTGTCTGCGAATACAGGATCTAAGGCTGTAAAAGGAAGCTCCACGATGTATTTGCCTTTATCGTCTCGAGTGTGTGTGTTGAGAAAGTGTTTCTCGACCTCTTCGGCCTCAGGTTGAACTTCTGCCTTGGGTTAAATGTTTTCCAGTTCCCAGAATCGTCTGAGTGTGGCGTCAATGTCAATTGTAGTTGTGAGGGCCTTAGTGTTGCTCGCCCATGGTTAAAGCAGTGATGTGATCACCCATCAAAAAATTGATGAAATAGCGATTAGCTTGCCCTTGTTGTCAAATATATTTTTCAAAGTAATAGTACTCCAAACATGCTCGCTGCCCAAAAGAATATTGATTGGGCCACTTGTGCTAAATTGTGAAAATACTAGTTGTAGGTCTTTGAAGACGCGTCGATGCTCTGCCTTTCCAATGATGAAGTAATGATGCTTTCCAAGCACGTGAGCCTGACTACCCGTTGATCCTATGATATACGGGATTTGATGCGTAGGGTGCTGTATCCCCTTGTTGTGTCTGCTTTAATTGATGAAATTCCCGTGACCAATATGCGGGATGGCGTACGAGCCAAACAAAATGCGTGTATACAGCGTTCAGATACATATGAGAGTTCTGAGCCTGTGTCCAAAAGGAGTCGGCATGCTACCAAATCCCCGTTATCGTTTTAAACGTTGACCATAGCCGTGAGCAGGGTGCTTCTGTTCCATCCATTTGATTGTGTTGAACTTGCTGTGCCTTGAGCACATACAATTGCTAGGGAGCCTTCTGTTTGTGGGTCGTGACTAATAATCACCGGTGATATGTGTGCGTTACGATCATCCTGATCCTTACCAGTTTGAGCGATTGTATCAATTGCGTGTTGCGCACCTTGCAGATGCAATAGTATATGGTGCTGACCTTTACATTGTCTGCAATTGAACGTCGATTTGCATTTTCTAACCCCATGACCAGGTTTCAGACAATTGTACCATTGAGATTTCTCCGTGGCAAATGAGATTCTCTGACCTACAGACATAACCAAAAATTTTGGACATCCATAAAGACAATGTTCTGTATAATGGCATTTGCTGCACTTGTTTCCTTCCTTTGTTTTGTCACCAATAGAGGCTGCCGCTTTACCTCCAGTTGTTTTACGTTTGCTTAGCTCCAGCTCCTCGCAACGCGCATCCAAATTTGGGTGAGTCTGGACCCACACTGCGTCTGATCCACCTGCGTCGACTATCTCTGCCCAGTTTTTCCAACGCCAGGTAGATGATCCAACAGTCTCGTCCTGTTTCCTCAATGGCATCCAGACCACGCACGATTTCGTTTGCGCCGTCTGACACCATCCGCAAGGTTGCTGCATCAGACCTTGTTGTTGTTGGCAGCTTCATAAACTACTCCACAAATGAATTCACGATGTGCCGTGGACAATATATCTCTATGAAGAACAATATATTTAATATATTTATAATTTTCGCATCATAAAATAGGAGACAATTCTAGTTAAAAAAAAGTTTAGTTTTCTAGTTTTTTTTTTATGCTAGACATTTCTCAGTATTATTTGAATTGAAAAAAGAAAGAATTGTATATCTTCATTTTTTCTTTTATAAATATTTGAGACAATTGCTTTTATATTTAATATTATGAATATATAAATATATCCAATAATATACCATATGCATATCATTATAAAAATATATAAAAATAAGCAACTGTATTAGCATAGTCTTACATCCCTCAACCATATGTAGTCCAAGCAGCACTATAAAATTAATTAAAGTACATAACAGCTTGGACTGCGATATGCGTTTAAAATATCGATGTTCATGTGTCCTGCAGTTCACACGATGACGCACAGTCTGTTGCGTTCCTCATCGACCCATGAGCCGAGTGTTCCACCGCTCATAAATTATAAATATATATAAATATACAATTCGTCAATTATGTTTTTATTGAAAGAAATTAAAAATACACCATTTAACTGGAATATATCAATTCCTTCAATAAAGTTATTTTTATACCTAAAATAATTGTTGCGAAATGTCTTAGTTTTTTATAATGAATATAAATATAATTTATATTGTTTTAATATTATATAAAGCATTAACCTGTATATCAGGTACAACAATGTATATTTTAGGTGTTGCATTTATCAATGTATGCGCATAATTTAATATTCGCTAACCAAATCGAATGAATTCTTTCCATGTTGTGTTGAGATGCACCAGCCGCTAAGACACCTCCGCCGATGTGGCGTCTGATTGGTGCGCGTCCTCATCCCAAACCAAGCTTCGTGTGATATTGGCCTTGAGTCTGGTGCGTCCCTTCACCAATGCTTTTAATTGCTCCATTGAAGAAAATTTACCGTGAGAACCAATGCACAGAAAACAACAAAAACATCCGCCTCGAAGGACCAAACAATGATCCTAAATGCGTATAGCCTTTTTGAAGTGGACTGTATATTTTATTGTTCTTGATTGTTTCCCTGTCTAATTGGTACTAAAAAAAAGTTTTACTGTTGCCATATGTAGTTCTTATTCCTAGTGTGTATACATTGTTTGGATATAAAAATTAAATCTAAGTCTTGTGCTGAAATACTGCACCTTTCTTTCAATTCTTGGTCATACGTAAATACGTGGTAAAATTAGTAATGCTAACATATTTTCAATTTTAGTGTAATCTCCTATAGATAGATAATAAGACCAGTAGGTCGATGACACTGTGTCGATGAGACCTCTTAGGAACGAAGACGGTTTGGAAACTTTCGGAGGGCTGAATAATTTGATTATTTGGTTCGCAAAGATGAGACATTCGTTATTTTAAACTCTTTTTAGACTAGCGATAGCTTTGTCATAATTACTCTCGGTGACTTGGAATGCCTTGATAGTTCCTAAGACTTCACCAGAGAGGCAAGAAATGAAATCAATAAATGTTTAGGTGAGGGGCCGTTGTGCCGCTCAGCTGTGCATAAGAGCGCATCCGCGCTGAAGAGCGCACCCTCGCTGAAGAACGCACCCTCGCTGAAGAGCGCATCCGCACTCGCCTCTCTGTGCACTCTCTCTCGCTCGTTAGTTGTCGTCGATTGTCATTTTATTGTGCTAATTAAGTCAATCTTTTGTAAGCAACGGAATAAAGCTGAACGCGTTTTTTTAATTTACCCCGAAGACGCCCCCGACTTCTTATTTCATCCTTACTTCTGGAATCTTTTGCAGCAGACCAAACAAAATTTTGGTCCTTCGAGCCGGACATATTTTTGGATTTTCACTACCAGCAGTTTCCGGCATTGTTCCGCCAAAAGATAAGTACGAAATTTTTCCGTCTCCGTCTCTCTACGTCTGCAGCAGTGGTCCGAACATTAAATTTCATTCACACTGCTGAAAGATTTGTTTTTTTTTCCTACCGTGTCAACTCCAAGTCCGAGTTTTCCGACACAACGAAAGCTTGGCATTTTCTACAAATTCTACAAAGTTTTCCATCCGTCTCCGCCATATTCCTCGCCGTTTTTGGCCTCTCCGTTATCCATTCGCTTGCCAACGGTCAAGGCATAGGGGCATTCATATACATACATGCACACATACATATATTTTTTTTTTCGGTGCAATTAATCCGCAAAGAAAACAAAAAAATCCGCAAGTGAACAGTAAAATTGTGTGGTGACAAAAAAAGGCATAATTAATATTGGCCAGCCGGTGTGAATTAGTTTCGGAAATTTCCAAATATACAGTCCACTTATCAACGCTCCACTGTGCCAACATATGCTCCACATGCCCACATGTACTTGCATGCATGTCCATATATACCAAATATTTTCTGCCTCTTACGTACAGGGTGCCGACGGCATAACCGGCTGCGAAACAACTAACTTCAAAAAAAGGAAATCAATTAATTATAAATTTATATATTTATAATTATATCCGCCACAATTTATTTAATAATTATTTTCCGTTCGAGCGAAAGGCCAGTTTTTTTTTATTCACCTTCCCCGCCACTCAATACTTAAAGTCAAAAACGTACGAACCACACTTGTATAAATATACATATATAGTTCGTCATCAATTTGTTTTCGAACGAGCACGAACTTTCCGGTACTTGTCCATTTTCCGTGCCTCTAACGCTGCTTCTACTCCGCATCAGGCAACATCCGCCTACAATCTCCACAAACCTCGTCTCCTTTTGGGTTTTTTTTGGTTCCTGAAGTTTTTTCCACATTCGAATTGTGCCGCACACGACGTTTCTTTCGACATCGGCGCGGCTCAGCGAATTGGACTCTGAGAATGCCCACGGAAGACGACAAAAAGCAGCCTCTGATCCCAACCATCCGTTTGGACAGATCTCAATCCGCATCTCCGCGGACGCCTCTGTTGAAGCCTAAGGCGACTAGTGCCATTCCAAGGGCAAAGAGTGACGAATACAATCCCCGGTCCATCACAGAGGCAGACTCGCTCCGTTGCGAAAATGGCTCAAGGTGCGGTCGAAGTGGCGTTGGAAAAGTTCATCGCCACAACAGATCGAATTATCCAATTTGAGGCTAACATAAGTACTCCGGGCGCCCCAGAAACGGAAATAGGCTCCCAATACATGTGCGAAGTTCATCGGGACCAAATTCAGGCACTATGGGAGAAGGTGGAGAAGAGCTATGAGAGCTGCTCCGATTTGCTAGCCGTGTCAGACAACCATGCAGCCACCTCGACAGTGCTGGAATCGAAGTACAGCTACTGTTACTCCGTCTATTCGAGGTGTATTGCCCAGCTTCGAGAGAAAATCGCTTCCCAATCCACTCAGGCTTCCGTCAATGTACACACGCCCCCGTCTACAGGCTGCCGGTTACCTCCAGTGGATACCGAAGTCTTTGCGAGTGATTATCTTCGGTGGCCCACCTTCAGAGACTTGTTTACGGCCATTTACATCCAAAAATTCATATGCCATCATATACCTCACATGCCCTTACATATATCCGTACCTGCATGCATGTCCATATATTTCCAAATATTTTCTGCCTCAAATTTCAGGAAATATATAACCAATAAAATTTTACATATACAGTCCACTTATCGACGTTCCACTGTGCCATCATATGCCCCACATGCCCTTGCCCTACTTGCATGCATGTCCATAGATTTCCAAATATTTTCTGCCTCCAATTTCAGGAAATATATAGCCGATAAAATTTTAAAAATATTAAAAATTTTTAAAACCAACAATTATAAACCGCTATTTTACTACAAATACGTGATTGTGTCTTTTAAATTCTCGACCTAGCCGTGTTGTGTTTTTCGGTTCTGTTTCTTTTCCTTTGAGGTACGTACAGGGTGCCGACGGCATAAACGGCTGCGTAACAAAAAAAAATTAAAAAAAAAAAAAATCAATTATGTATTTCTAAAATACATAATTATGTATATCAATTTATGTATTTATAATTATATAAATACTCCGTTCGAGCAAAGGGCCATGTTTTTTAATTCACCTTTCCGGCCACTCAATAATTAAAGTCAAAAATTTAATTATCGAAAAATTTTAATAAATTAATTTAGTTATCCACCTTCTGTCCGAATTTTAATTCCACCTTCCCGGCTTCGTGTTAATTAACCTCAATTGATTAAGGGGTTATATACAGTTGTACCGCGCAAAAATATGGATTTTTATCGATTTTTTTTTGACACCATAGAAAATATTTATGAAAAATGTTTTACCGACGTTGTTTAGTACATGTTTCTGGGTACTTAATTAAATTTTTTCATAAAAAAATATTACATAACAAAACTGTTATAGCCGAATCCCCGGATCGTCTTTTTTCGATGGTGTCTTGCGGTGGACAAGATTTCTCGAAAACGGTTCATCCGAAATCCAAAATTCAAAAAAGTTTAGTTAGTACATTGTATTGTCTAGTCCGTGAACGAGGGATTTTTAAAAATTTTGATTAAAAAAAAAATGGCGACGTTTTTAACAAAAAATGTACTTTTTCAACGTATAAGATTTTCGTTTTTTGTGCTTTAAAAAAGGAGTTTTCAAAAAAATTGAAAATCCCTCGTTCACGGACTAGCTAATATCATAATAAATAAGTGGTCAAAATTTGGTGTTGATCGGATTAGTAGTTTTTTAGTAATCGTGTCCACCGCAAAGGTAATTTCCCAAAAAAAAGATTCTAAGATAATCGCGTTTAAAGTTTCAAGGTTGTTCAAGTTTTATATGCAGATAGTGCGCTTTAAATAGCTACAGCTTCAGTTCTAATGCTCCGATCGTTATGAATTTTTGTGAGAGTATTCCCAATAAAATATACTTAAAGAATATGCAATAAAAAAAAATCGATTTTTTCATATATCACAACTGTATATAACCCCTTAAAAATTAAGATTTTCAACTCCACCCTTCTGGCTCCATCATAATTAAATCCGACAATTAGCCAAAAATTAATTATTTATTTTTTGTGTGTTAAACTCAAGCCAAAGTTAAGTCCACCTTCCGGCTCCGCAAATTCGAAACTAGTTAAGAATTAACTAAGAGCCACAAAAGTCGAAATATACATACATATATAGACCGTCATCATTTTTTTCCGAACGAGCACGAATTTTCCGGTACTTGTCCATTTCCCGTCCCTCTAACGCTGCTTTTACTCCGCATCAGGCAACATCCGCCTAGAATCTCAACAAACCTCTTCCCCTTTGGTTTTTTTGGGTTCCTGAAATTTTGGTTTCCACATTCGAATCGTGCCGCATACAACGTTCCTTTCGACATCGGCGCTACTAATTCCCACTTCTGCCTTGTAATCGCATTTCATTCGCGATCTCACCGTTCCCATCACATTAGTGTGACCGGACAACGCTTCGTACGAGGCACCTATTGCGCAAGTCAGTCGACAAGCGCTGACCAGCGAATTGGATTCTGAGAATGCCCACGGGAGACGACAAAAAGCCGCGTCCGATCCCAACCATCCGTTCGGACAGATCTCAATCCGCATCTCTGCGGACGCCTCTGTTGAAGCCTAAGGCGACTAGTGCCATTCCAAGGGCAAAGAGTGACGAATACAATCCCCGGTCCATCACAGAGGCAGACTCGCTCCGTTGCGAAAATGGCTCCAAGTCTGTCGAAGTGGCGCTGAAAAAGTTCATCGCCACAAATGATCGAATTAGCCAATTTGTGGCCAACATAAGTACTCCGGGCGCCAGAGAAACGGAAATAGGCTCCCAATACATGTGCGAAGTCCATCGGGACCAAATTCGGGCTTTGTGGGAGAAGGTGGAGAAAAGCTATGAGAGCTGCTTCGATTTACTAGCCGTGTCAGACGACCATGCGTCAACCTCGACAGTGCTGGAATCGAAGTACAGCTACTGTTACTCCGTCTATCCGAGGTGTCCCAATCCACTCAGGCTTCCGTCAATGTACACACGCCCGCGTCTACAGGCTGCCGGTTACCTCCGGAGGATAACGAGGTCTTTGCGGGTGATTATCTTCGGTGGCCCACCTTCAGAGACTTATTTACGGCCATTTACATCCAAAACTCGCGGCTCACCAAGACTCACCAAGCGAGACTGCACGAGCTTCCATTCCTGCTTCACAGTTAACAGCCGACACCACCACAGTATCCTGCACCGCGGCAATCTGTTCGCCACCGCTCCAAGTCCGCCTACGCCAGTAAGGGCTCGACCCGCGCAGGCTGCCAAAAGCACAAACGGCTCAGAGGGTTAGTCGGATGTGCAGGTGTGTTTTGCTTCCGTGTCAGGAGCCGTCCTACTGGGCACGGCCCTTATCAAGCTTCCAGGCACGAGCACTGATAGACTCAGGGTCCGAAGCGACTTTCATAACGGAACGACTATTCAACATTGTCAAGCTTCCCTTCAAGACGATTCAAGCCCAAGTTTCCGGCCTTAATCAGACCATTTCCGCGCAGTCAACTAAATTGTGCCTTTTCTCCATTAGGTCGCCGTCTAGACCCGGGCTACAATTAGAGACTGCGGCTTACGTTCTTTCGCAGTTGGCAGGAAACCTGCCATCATATCCGATGCCGCGAGATCGCCTCAAGGGGCTACCCGACATTCCCCTGGCGGACCCCAAGTACATTGAGAGCTCCCAAGTCAATGTGTTAATAGGAGCTGACATTCTTCCGTCCATTCTCCTCGGTAATTCCAAGACTAACATCTGCGGGTCTTCCGAGCTAGCGGTTTCACTGTCCTTTGCTCTTGCTCAGTTCCTGCGTAATGAGCAGCGCCTGAAGAGGGATCCGCCCCTTAAGGCCCACTATGACTCGGTAATCCAGGAATACATCGACTTAGGCCACATGATCGAGGTCTCTCCCGCGAGCCGTCTTCATGCCCGAAAGCACGACCACCAAGGTGCGGGTGGTCTTCAATGCTTCGAGCCCGTCCGCAAACGGGACCAGTCTGAACGACATTTTTTACGCGGGCCCGGTCTTACAATCCGACCTGACGATTCAAATCCTAAAGTGGCAATACTTTAGGTTTGTCTTCAACGCCGACATCGAGAAGATGTATCGGCAAATTTGGGTAGACCCAATCATACTCCGCTCCAACGTATTTTGTTTCCTGATGGGGATATCCGCGATTACGAGTTGAAAACGGTCACCTTCGGTGTCAATTGTGCCCCGTTCCTGGCGATCCGTGTCCTGCAACAGCTCGCTGACGACGAAGAGTCGAAGTATCCGCAGGCAAGACAAATTATCCGGCATTTTATGTACGTTGATGACGTTCTCGCGGGGGCAAAAGCCCAAGCTGCGATTCGGGAGCTGAAAGGGACCCTAGAGTCGGCAGGGTTCCCCATTCCCAGGAAATGGACGTCGAATAGCAAGGCAATCCTGGCCGACATTCCGAGCGACCACCTCCTTCGTGCTGATTTCCTGGACATCGATGCAGAGAGCACGGCCAAGACACTCGGCGTGCGGTGGAAAGCGACGACTGATGAGTTCTTTTTTGTCCCGCCAGAATTGACTTCCGGCGCGGCTTTCACGAAGCGCCAAGTCCTCTCTCAAATTGCCAAATTGTTCAATCCCGCAGGTTGGCTCGCTCCTTTCATTTTTCGGGCGAAAATGTTTATGCAAGACATTTGGCTTCTGGATCTAGGGTGGGACGACACCCTCCCTCAAGATTTCGGTTGGGTCCACGGTAGTAGTGACCCTGCTGACTGCAAAAACTCGAGTGGCCCCAGTTAAAACGGTTAAAACGGCTCCCTCCACTAGAGGTGCCTGTGCGGTGCCTTGTTGTTGTCCGAGATGGCCACCGCCGTTCTGCCAAAGATGCCAGGGGCCGCGTCTGCCTTATACTGTTGGACCGACTCGACTATTATCCTCGCGTGGCTGCAGAAGCTAGCGTGCCAGTGGACAACGTTCGTGGCCAACCGGGTGACCAAGATCACCCAGTTCACCGACGTGCAGAAATGGGCACATGTCCGCTCCGAGCAGAACCCTGCAGATCTCGCTAGCCGGGGCGTAGCTCTCCAAGATCTTGCGGGTAACCAGTTGTGTTGGCACGGTCCTGACTGGCTGCAAAGGCCTCGCAGCGACTGGCCCACTTAAGGCAATGATGCCCCCGTGACTGAACTTGAGAAACGAGCAGTCAAGGTCCATGTCGCGAAGGTGCCCCCCGAAGATCTTCTTGAACGTTTTTCCACACTCGACAAGGCATTGCGAGTCCTTGCCTATGTTCATCGCTTCATCCAGCGCGCGCGGAAGATTCGATCCCCGTTCGAAGCTGTCAGCACCTGACAGCTAATGAGATTACGTCGGCTGAACGTCTTCTAATTTCCGTCACTCAGCGTGGACACTTCGTCTCTGAGATGGGCTGCTTAAGCGAAAAGCGTCCAATATTGGCATCCAGTCCGATTCAAAATCTTAACCCCTTTGTGGATTCGCAAGGCCTTATGAGAGAGAGCCTGCGGCCGGGTTACGTCCTCTGACGTCCTCTTGGCTTCTCCAATATGACGAACGGCACCCTATTATCCTTCCGTACGACTGCCATCTGTCTCGACTCCTGGTTCAATTTACGCATCGCATCACGCTGCACGGTGGCAATCAGCTGATGATCCGTCCGATCCGGCCAAATTCTGGATTCCAAGGATGAGGACTTTGGTCAAGTCCGTCGTCTATTCTTGTAGGGTATGTGTCATCCACAAGAAGAAGTTGGAGACGCAACTCATGGGAGAGCTACCTAAGGAACGGACGTCCTTCTCGCGCCCATTCACGTACACCGGTGTGGATTATGCCGGTCCTTTTGAGATAAAAAACTATACTGGGAGGGCCTGTCTCATCACAATGGGTTATGTGTTGGTGTTTGTGTGCTTCTCCACTAAGGCCTTTCTTTTTGAGCCTGCGGCGGACCTTTCTGGTCCGACCGAGGCCGAGAACTTTCTGGCGGCTTTCGCACGGTTCGTGTCCCGGAGAGGATGCCCCCGTCAAATGCAGTCCGACAACGGGAAAACCTTTGTGGGGGCAGCTGCCACACTGTCCCGCGATTTTCTCCAGAGCCTAAAAAGGGCTGTGACCGGTGCCTACAGTCACCAGCAGCTTCTCTGGCATTTCATTCCTCCAAGAGCTCCCCACAGGAGGGGCCTGTGGGAAGCAGGAGTCAAGAGCTTCAGGACCTTGTTCTACAAGTCCACCGCCACGCGGAAATACACGTTTGAGGAGCTGGCTACTCTCCTGGCGAAGATCGAGGCGTGCCTGAATTCGCGGCCACTCGCGCCAATGTCTGAAGACCCTGCTGATCTGTTGGCTCTTACACCCGGGCACTTTCTTGTGGGAGGCCCAATTCCCGCCACGGTTGAACCCGAAATAAAGGAGGATACCACGACCATTATTAACCGCTGGCAACACCTGAAGGTTCTTCAGCAGCAATTTCGGCAGCGATGGAAGGAGCGAGCCCCTACGAGAGATCTCGTTGGGGATATGGTGGTCATCAAGGAGGACAATCTTCCGTTCAATGAGTGGCGATTAGGCAGAGTTGACGCGGTGTATCCAGGATCCGATGGCTATGTCCGCGTGATCGACATCCGCACGGCACGAGTGCTCGTCAAGCGGCCTGTTGCTAAGGTCGTGCTTCTTCCGATGGAAGCCCACAATAATTATGCATTTCTTCCACTCCAATGTTCCTGTCCATTGTGCTGTCTCGTAGCTCTGCCCGTAGTTCCAAATCGTAATTCACACCCATTCTGATAACGTTATTTGTTCCTTCATCATTGTCGGGTCAAGCAGCAGCACGGCGTTTAATGTTTACGTTTAAATATTGTTTATGTAATGTTTAGTGTAATTATTAGTGTAATGTTTATTTATTAGGCTTAAGTTTGTACAAAGGCTTTGTTGATCGCAAGCCGACTCTTTCTCGGCTGCTCGACTCAACAAGCTTTTCATAGAGAATTTTAGCTCGAAGTGTCTAGGTCGGGCCGCCCTCTCCATTATTCGAGAGCTTTAGCTTTGCAATGACCAGTCGGGCCGCCCTCTCTGTATTTTACTTGAGTCCCTGCATGCACCATAGCTGGTCTATCTGCGGATCATCCGGCTTGATCTGCATGCAGAAATAAACATTTATAACGTTCAATTTAAATACAAAATCTTCTTGTATTTACGGCATTGAAAACGCTCAATGACCAAACAATCATATTTCCGCCAGTCATAGTCAACACGATGTCGCCACGCCCACCCAACGCCCAGTCACTGGTGAGCAGATGTTCTCGAGGTATACAATCCAACCGATGCCGAGTCTGCAACGGGATCCATCCATTGAAGAAGTGTCGGCGCTTCCTACGCCTTAGTGCCGAGAAGCGGTTCCGGCTGTTTTTGTGAACCGGTATTGCTCCAGCTGCCTGGCCCACGAGCAGTCCGACGGATCGTGTCGGCGTGGGGACGGCTGTAAGACGTGTGGTCAGGATCACCACACGCTGCTGCACCTCGTGGAGAAGCCGCGGGCTCGGCGCAAGGCACGCAAAGAAGAGCACTGGTCACGGAGCGCGGGAGACAGTACATGGAGTGTCTCAGCTGGTGCTCGGCCGTCGTCCGCCAATTCCCGGCGCGGTTCGGTTTCTTCTCGGCCTTCGTCCGCCACTTTCCGGAACTCACAAGCCGATCCACGGCCATCGACCTTCCGGCGCTCTTCGGCAACTCCTCGGTATTCTGCCGGCAGTTTTCAGACGCTCCACGGCTTTCGTCCGCCACTCATCGGGTGCCGTCCACCGCTCGTCCGCCCGCGTCATCCGCGCCTAGGCAATTTTCCGGCTCTCATTAAGGGCCCCCGCAGGACGCGACCGCTGCGCCCACCTTATCGTCGCTGATGCAGCGGAACAGCGTCAACGTGCTGCCGACTGCGCTAGTGCGCATTGACACCGGGACCTGGATCTTCGACACGGGGGCCTTCATCGACCCGTGCACGCCCTCGAGCTGCATTGACGCATCGCTAGCGGCGTGTTTCCGTCTGCCCACTACCAGCGTGGGGGATGAACAAGTTTGTTCGTCCACCGTGGGATCCAAAACCGATGATAGCGTTCGGCTGGAGGTCATCTTCAAGATAGAGCATCACGTGCGCGTTCGTACGCCGTCTCGAGATCTGAGTGAGGCGGTGCGTGCCCACTTCCGAGGCGTGACATTAGCGGATGAGCGATTCCATCTGCCAGCGGGATATGTACCCGCGGATCATGCAGCCGGGCTTCCTGAAGATCCAGGAAGAGCTGCCAGTGGCCCAGAGCACAGTTTTTGGATGGGTCGTG
Source organism: Drosophila bipectinata (assembly GCF_030179905.1). Lineage (NCBI taxonomy): Eukaryota > Metazoa > Arthropoda > Insecta > Diptera > Drosophilidae > Drosophila > Drosophila bipectinata. The sequence continues at coordinate 10,539,928 of NC_091740.1, read as the reverse complement.
TCCGGAGCCTGTCACCAGCCGTAACAACGAGGGAACTGTTGCAGCCCGAGTGATTGCAAACCCGGAATGTTTAGGTGAGGGGCCGTTGTGCCGCTCAGCTGTGCATAAGAGCGTATCCGCGGTGAAGAGTGCACCCTCGCTGAAGAGCGCACCCGCGCTGAAGAGCGCACCCTCGCTTAAGAGCGCACCCGCGCTTAAGAGCGCATCCGCGCTGAAGAGCGCATCCGCACTCGCCCCTTTGTGCACTCTCTCTCGCTCGTTGGGTGTCGTCGATCGTCATTTTATTGTGCTAGTTAAGTCAATCTCCTGTAAGCAGCGGAATAAAGCTGAACGCGTTTTTTTAATTTACCCCGAAGACGCCCCCGACTTCTTATTTCATCCTTACTTCTGGAATCTTTTGCGGCAGCAACGCCCACCTACAACAATAAATTTCTCGATAAAAGGAATGTTCACTTCTTTGTTCCGAATAGTTGCCACCGAATTTTGGCAATACCAAAATGGGAAATCGAGTTTTAGTTGGGGCTGACGAAATTGCAGTAGCTGGTAGGAACTCTTCAGATACAGTGAAGGCATTTGATAAAGAAATCACCCTTGCCTTAGTCGTTATTTCTAATTCTTCTAACTCAGCTCCAAATTCATCTTCCCCATCTGATTGCTCGATCTTGTCTATGAACTCTTGAAAATGCCTTAAAAATAAACTCATTTATAACCTGAAGCCTTTACTCTAGCTCGATCTTTACTAAAGAAATTGACCCAGATTCCAAACGTTCCTTTGACCGGCGAAGTGACCTGCCCGAGCTCTGCCACACACACACAGTATAAATGTGTGAAACGTCATGCTCACAGCCTACTTTCTGCTATTCGTTACTAACACTAATGCGGAAAAATCATATCAATGTATTGGGGTGCCGACCACTGTTTTAAGCTAATAAGATACACATATAAAGTTCACAGTTGGAAAACAAGTCATAATAATGAAAACATGTAATCTAAGATACGTTTATGCTTTTATTATTAATAATTTATTATGCATTTATGCATTTATTTATGCTTTGCTACGATTTGCCATAATCAGAAATAATAAATGAATTTGTTGCTCCACAAAATAAACAGTAAAAGTTTGCAAAGATTTTTCATTAATTTAAGCACACAACAAAGTCAATCGAACAGCTGACTTTGGTCGTTTATCAACACGTTATATAGTGTTGTTAGTAAAAAAAAATCTTAGTTAACGGTTCTTGGCTAATTAGGGTATGTAATATTTCAATTCAAATTCAAATTATTTGTAAAAATAATTTGTAAAATAATTTGATTTTATGCCAAAAAAAATGAATTTTTTTCTCATAGTGCAATGGTTCTTTGTCGCAATATATGACCTTGGCTCCAAGGAGAATATGAGCTGCAGTAGCACCGAGACTTGAGGTTCTCTATGGTTCTAGATGTCCTCTTTCCTTGTATGTAAGGAAATATTTTGCATCCGTGAAAAATTGCCTTTATATAGCATTTTTCCCACATGAGATGGGACTGGTGTTTCACTAAGGTCGTGTTTTTTGGGATGTCCGTCAAATTAAGCCTTAGCGCATGTCATACAATTAGCGACAAGAAGTACTCTCAGAGTACTCACCTTTTACTCTCAGAGTACTCACCTTTTGATTTTTTTATTCGGATTGGGATCTTCCCCTAAAAAATTAATGACGTCCAAATGAATGGCGTCATCATCCATTTCCTGAGCCGCGCTCGAAGCTGCGGCATTGTATTTCTCCCGGTTTTTCCTGCGTTTTGCGCGACGTGGTTAGCCTTCTGCCTTTTCTGCGGACCCGATCGGTTGGACACGGCTGGATTCCTATTTTGGTATGCCGGGGCCTGAGATGGCTTTAGCATCTTGGACAGTGATGGGTCAATAGCCATGGGCTCGAGAGTATCTTCACTGCGTAGACCACAGTGTACTCGAGTTTTGTGTTGCTTTGTGTAGTACGGATTTTTGCCAGCACTTGGCTTTCGAATTTTTAAACGCAGAAGACATTTGGCGTTCTTGCGCCTTCGGATGTTGTTCTCTATCTCTATCTTCCTGACTTTTTGCAAATGAAGCTACGAAGGAGTACCTATTGGGGTTAGACTCTACTTCTTGAGCCAAAGCCAGTGCTGATGGCACATAATTCGTATTTGCCGAGAAGAGGACATCCGTGAGACTGCGCTTGAGTCCCAAAATGAATACACGGAGTGCGTCATCCTGAAATTTTTCCTGAATAGAACCTTTGCCGCCGACGCTTCGTACGACATATTGGCTTTGAGCTTTTTCTCGACCTCGTCATAGTATTGTAGATGAGAGAGATTTAACTGCTTGAGAATAAACATCTTCTGCTCGATGACGTGAATCTGACGCTTATAACTGTACGTAAAAACGAGTCAATTTATGATCGCGTCGAAATTTAGCACAGTGCCAAACGGGGACAGCACGGCATCGGCAGGCACTCTTATTTTACTCCTATTTTACTCCATAATTCCTAAAGATATAATATGCGGCTACTGCTGCTTGGCGCCATTAAACGTATGCGTTTTGTGCTCCCGTAAATTCGGGCAGGCACTTGAGGCACTTTCGCGGCCGTAGCGTGTTCGCGAAAATGCAGTGGGGAGACACAACAATTTATTTAAAAAAAAAGAAATAAAGGACTTGGTTACAATTCCTGCTGATATCAATAATTCTTGTATAACAAAAGAGACAAATAAAAGCTGGATTACCATAAATGCACACAATTGAGCTAATTGAAATTGAGTTTTGAGCTAGCGGTTATTTTTTGCATTGGTAACTTACATATTATTTATTGGGTCGGAGATGTCACTTTCACTGCGTTGCATGTATGTCTTTCATTTAAATGGCGTTTATGGGCTCATTGGGCTGAAATAATTTAAACAAGAAAGGAAAGCTAACTTCTTGCGAAGCCGAAGTTGATATACCCCTGCATGTAAAACCGGATATACATATATCGAAAACATCGGATATAGTTGTCCGATCCTTATAAGAATATCAATGACAATATCATGATAATACCAATATAATACAATAAAAACGATTGCTTTAATACTGAGAGACTAGTTCGAGTAGAAACAGATAGACGCACAGACAGACGGACATGCTCATATCAACTCAGGAGGTCAAGAGGTCAAGGAGATCAAGAATATATATACTTTATAGGGTCGGAGATGTCTCCTTCACTTCAACCGCTAATATAAGTGCAAAAGGCCGATGTTGAAAATACAAAAACCTGAGAGCGAGTAATGGGCAAACGCGAAGGCCAGAAAAACAAAATTAATTAATGAGTTGCACACATTAAGTTGCAATTATACACAAATACGGCGCAAATACAAAAAAACGTGACTTCTGCCCGAACGTCTGCCCTAGACCACTCTACCTTCCAGTATGCAAGTTCACATGCATAAAACTAGGGACCGGTGCGAAGACTGGTACCGGCCCCGCCTCAGCCAATAGGCCACGGACATCAGTAGCTCTAAGGACTCAAAAAAAATTTAAGGACCTGTGCAGCCAGCACCGGCCCTGTCCGAGAACCCACAGAGCTACAAAGAGCGCATAACAGTAACGAAAATTAATTTTTTATACTTTATTTTAATTGATGTATTATAATAGATGCGTTGCATTATAGTTATAAACGACTCTATGTAATATAGAGAGGAACCCGTTCTGGCCTATGAACAGCTTAGTCTGAAAAGCTATGCGAAACATAAGGTAAAAACCCTTAAAAAACGAACAAACAAAACCAAAAAATTAAAAAAAACCATGAAGAAATTTATTTAAATATGATAAAAATAAAAAAACGATTTCAATCAATGTAAATTGGAAATTGAACTTATTTAAACTCTGAAATAAAACTTGCTTTATGAAACAAGGATACGAGAATTGAGTCAACATCGGAAGCGGTACCATTGCTGCTAAATAAATACAGAAATATTAATATAATCGCAAGAAACACATCAAAAAAGTTATTAATAATAACAATAAATAATTAATATTAATATAATAATTAGATTAGTAAATTTTTTGTAAAAAGGGGTGATGTTTTTTTAAAACTGTCCTTAATGGACAACCATTAAATTGTTTCACAATAAACTTGGCTTATAGTTATAGAATAGGTAGTGCTTGCAAGTCATGCGCTAAACATAAATAAGTATGACACACATCCAAAAAAAAGCACGAGTTTAGTGAAACACCAGTCCCATCTCATGTAGTAGAAATGCTACATATAGGCATTTTCTCCACGGATAAAAATATTTCCTCATTCACAATTTTTCGAAATTTGCCATCGTCCAGCCAATACCCTCTAGAACCATAGAGGAAACCAGCGCTACCACACCTCATGAATATTTTTCCTAAAGCCAAGGTGATATATTGCGACAACGAACCATCGTTGAACTCGCACACCATTTTGACCCTGCTGGAAAACTATTTCGGCGTTAGCATCTCAAACGAACCGCCCCTCAACAGTGTCTCAAACGGACAAGTGGAACGTCTAAAAATTGATAAAGGCATTAGTGACACCGTTGAGATAATTCTGATGGCCACAGCCAGATATAACAAATCTATCCATTTGGTCACCGACAAGGGTCCAGCCGATGTGGTTTTAACACAAACGAATAAACCACAAAACGCTATACGGGATAAGATCCAGAATAAGAACCCATAAGATAGAGAAATCGATAGGATCAGCGGACATTAACGGAGCCGCTCGTATCTCTGGCCACCCCAAGGGCTTGTACTGAGAACAATTCGCCGTCCGAATTTCTTAAGAAAAATTAGCAAATGCCTGATATGTCCTCCGTGGTAGCCCTTCAAGTGATACCACAGGTCCTAGTGATTGAAACCCCAGTTAGAGTCCCCCAACAGCGTATTTCACAGTCCGGACCACCGGTACTGACTGATGCTGCAGTTTTCGTACCTGCGACACCAAAACCCTTACAGGTGATTCCTCCATCAAAACACATATTTGTTTCTCGGCTCGCCCCTGATACCAAAGCCAAAACAAAAGCCGATATAAAGGTGAGGCACATAGCTCAATATAAATATAATTATATGAGGTGCACGTCTTCTTTCAAGATTCGTGTGCCCACGCTGATGTTTAAGACGACTTTGAGAGAAAATTTTTGTCCAATTAATGTCACCTTAGAAAAATTTTACTGTACTTTAAATACATTTTTTGACTCATGTGTGTCATGGATATATCCGTCCGTCCACAAATCCTCCTTGGTTTACAAGGTACCTCACTAACCTAAAAAATACTAAAAAAAAAAGGCTCTTACTAAAATATAAAAAAACCTGCAGTAGTGTTGATTTTTCAAGATACCTACTAGCTAGGTTGAATTGCACCGTGCATAACGCTGAATGTTATAGGAATTATATTGACCGCTGCTGGATACAATTTACTCAGGATCCAAAACAGTTTTATAATTTTGTAAACACTAAGCGTAAACACGTATCTTTTTCACCCATGCTTACGTTTGAAAATTCCTCTGCGACCTCTGATCAGGCCATTGCCGATCTATTCGCAGAATTTTTTCAAACAACTTATTCTTTGCCTAAGTTGACAGATCAACCTTACGCATATAAAATTCAAGCAGCAAATCTTATTTTCTGTCCGTTTTTTTCTGAGAACAACTTATTATCTGGTCTTTTAAGGGTAAAACCCATTTATTTGCCAGGCCCCGACGGAGTATCAGGCTGTGTGCTAAAATACTGCGCCAGGGCTCTGTGCAAACCTCTTCTAAGACTTTTCAACTTATCTTTAGAAACCTCGATTTTTTCCCTTAAGAGGGAGGAATCTTTCATAATTCCCTTACATAAAAATGGGGAAAAGTCTGATGCAGCCAATTACAGAGGCGCCTCTAAATTGTAGGCAATTCCAAAGTTTTTTGAAAAATTAATAACTCCTCATTTGCAACACCATTGCTCTTCGATCATCTCTCCTTGCAGCATGGCGTTATTAGGCGTCGCTTCATCACCACGAACTTATTGGAGTTGACATCCTTTGTCATTGAGGGCTTCCGAAGGGATGTCAAACAGATATTGTTTACAATGGCTTTAGCAAAGCATTTGATTCAGTCAATCACTCACTCTTGCTGAGAAAACTGAATATGTTGGGATTTTCTAAAGACCTCTTAACGTAGATCTCCAGCAACTTAGATGGGGGAACACAAAGAGTCTTACTAAAAACGTACATTCCCGTCTGGTCCGTGCTACATCTGGCGTCCCTCAAGGAAGTTATCTTGGCCCGTTGTTATTTACTATTTTATAAATGACTTGCCCCCTGCTTTAACGAACTTTCTAGTTCTTATGTATGCACATGACTGTCAAAAATGCTAAACACCATTTTTGAATGATTTAATGCTTAATGCTAATGTTTTAATACTTAATGGATCAAAATGCAAGTCTTCTTATCGTTCTTGACTCTTTAGAGTCAAGGTTTCCTTAGAGAAATTAGCTCAGGTTTATGATCTCGGCATCCTATTAGACGCTAAACTTAAATTGCCGACCATATTTCCTTTATGGTTAATATGGCTTGGTTTTATAAAAAGATGGTCAAAAGAATTTAATGACCCGTACATAACCAAAACATTTGGTCCGTACGAGACTGGAGTACGGTTCATGTGTCTGGAGTCCCCCACAAAAAAAATTCCTAACTTTTTTACTTAGAGGTGTAAAGTGGGATGCAAATCTTCACCTTCCATCTTATTATAGTAGACTATTTTTCAATATATAACATTCACTTACCTTTTACCGCTAACCATACAGCATATAGACAACACATTTCATAAAACGAAAGTGGACGCAAAAAATTCGTTGGACGCGACAGGCCCCAGCAGGCCCCAGACCGAATTCTTACTCTTTTTCCTTCGCTCATCGTTCGTTCATCTCACGCTCATACTCTCATTAAATGCTTTCTGTTTCTCAGTCTCGGTACGGAGCTCGATGAAGAAGGTTGGCCTGCGCTTCGGTTGATCTTTGTATGTATGCGTGTCACCCCTTCACATACACGGGTGTATGTGTACGTGCGATTTCGTTTTGAAGCCAGCACACAAAATTTTGATTTTTCTTACTTTTCAGGCTTGCTACCCTAACAAAATTCGGGTATTCGTTATTTGGTGAAATGACGAAAGAAATAATATTATTTGTTTTATATAGGGTATATTTCAGTCGACATCACCAATTCACCAATTCTTTTAGGGGAGTGAGCAGACACAAATCTTTACTTTGACTTGTTTCAGTCTGTTTTTATAAATTTTTTTAAATTGATTTTTTTGTTAGAGTGAATATATTTTCTTATTTTGTCAACTTTAATGTAATCAATGTAACCAATATATTCCAAAAATTTTCTGTGCTACAATTTGTTGTAAACATCAATTAAAAATATATATATGGAATTTTTATTTTAATTTTTAAATCATACATTTATTCAAAAAAAAAATTTTTTATATTTTTTTTGCTGTCCGGTCTCCTTAAAATCATTTATCAGTAGGGTATGCAAGCACAATTCTCATGCAGAACAACAAAAACTTAAAAGCAATCGGCGTTTTAAGTGATGTCGACTGAAATATACCCTGCTCCGTTCTCAGTATATTGTTTTTAATGATTCGTAAAAATATGTACATATATACAAAACATTTTACTGCTAACACTTAATCTCATTCCTAAATAAATTTAAAATGTATGCTGAAATATTAAAAATGTTATATAACAAATAATATTATTTCTTTCGTCATTTCACAAAATAACGAATACCCGAATTTTGTTCGGGTAGTAGCAAGCCTGAAAAGTAAAACCTCGTACTCTGATGACGAAAATCCGCTGTCACACGAGCCGAACTCCATATACAAAAACGGTGTGAAAAAAGGAAGAAGAAATTTTGGCCTCCTAGATTTTGCTGAAAATTGATCTGAAAATTATGGCTATCAAATTGAATGGCGTTGCCGGATCAAAAAAACTAAACAGCTGATCTAAATAAAATAGTTATAAAAATAATTCATTTGATTTATTTTGACACCCAAAAAATGGAGCGAAAATTAAAAGTTAAAAAGTTTCGGACCGAAAAATTTTCGGCCCGCGAGGATAAAGTCAAGCTTATTAGTGCGGTCAGGGCGAAGCCCATAATATGGGATTTGACCCACAAGGGGCATTTTAATGCCATAAAATAAGAAAAATAGTAAGAATTCGCTCTGGAGCCTGCTGGGGCCTGCTGGGGCCTGTCGCAAGAAATTTTTGCGTCCATTTTCGTTGTATGAAATGGGTTGTCTATATGCTGTATGGTAATTTTTTTTTTTTTTTTTTTTTTTTTTGTTTTAAGTTACCACGACGCCCTGGGAAGTCGTAGGATTATTTGGCCGCCCTAAGAGCAGGGAAAACGCCAACTGTAATGCTGTATGGTTAGTGCTTTTACCTACTTGGCATGTATGATGGTTGTTTGCATATACATATGTACGAAAGCTCTTTTTCTAATGGCGAAATAATTTTTGGGCAGCGCACTATGGGCGATTTTTCATACTGGGCGGCATTAAGTCATAAAATTTATGGTGAAATATTAAGGAAATGTTTTTTTTTATTAATAGTAAACAGTTCAGTTAGCTGAAAAACAATTTTTTTTTATCGGCTACTCTCTTTTTGTGGCAGCCCTTCAAAACCAGATGATCTGTTGAAGCTCACAATTATATAAATTGGCACGAAAAATTTCATGCTGTTGAAAGTGCTTAAATTATTATTGGTTTCGTTTAAATTAATAAGTGTAATATGGATAGCAAAGCTCAAGGTATTTAGAATCTTTTATTTACGATAAATGTGTATAAATGTTCGTGGTGTTTTTAATGTCCAGTGTTATTGTTGATTGTATTTTTAGCAAAAATTTAACAATTTTAATTGTGTTCCGTTGAGTATTTCTTGAAAAGCGCATATCAAAACATGCAACTAAAAATGGCAAGTTACTAACGAAAGTGTCTAGTTTATGGTAGTAATCATGTTTTTTGCTCTTTTTTGTTCCTTTAAAAAAAAATGCACTTGAACATCCAACATCAGAACTGAGTTCATAAAATTTTTTTAATGATGAAGACACCGAATCAGACAACGAAAGCGATGACAAACATGAGAATTCTTTTGTTTTAGATGAAGAAGATTATTAACTTTTTGTTTTTTTAAGTTTAGAATATTGTTAAAACATGGTAAAATATTATTTTTTCTATTTTTATGCTTTGCTTTATAATAAAAATTTAAATTTTTGTACAAGTGCCGGGGTTATAAAGGGGCGGAAAATAAAGGCGTAATCAAATTGACTAAAAAAAAAATCCGAAAACAAACTAAAATATTAGAAACGCTTTAAAAAAAAATTAAGCTTCTAGCTTTATGTGTGGACTTTATGTCGCCAAAATCAACTAATCGCCCATAGTGCAGCGCAAAAATATGTGATGCTGTTAATGGCCAGAATTGGTGAATCAGGTTCTGAAATTTTCGGGACTTCATTTATTGAAATCTGTGGGAGCGGTTTGAATGAAAATAGTCGTATAATATGTGAAGGACCCAATCATGATACGATTACGATTGTATGATTTTATCATGGACCCAATAAGCCTAAGCAGAGGCCATATAGTATTCTAGGAACTAGTTCAATTAATTTTTTTATGGACTGTATGATTTTTGCTCCTACATACTTCAAAAGGTCGTACATCGACTTCAATTTTGTGCATATACTCTGAGAGCTTCACATTTAAAAAAAAATTTTTTGTGATGAGTTTTGTATGAGCTGTTAACCGGGTTAGTCCACTTTTTTCGATTCGCTCCAAAACGTAAAGAGCGATTTTAATGAAATTTTCAAGACATATTCTAAAAATATTGGGCTATAGGCAGTATCGTGCTTGTTGGCGCGTCCTCTTGTTTCTGACATAATGCTCAAAACAGTATGGGGCAGTTTTTCAAACCCCAAACCCCAGTTTTTTAATTTTTAAGCTACGTAAAGAGTGTTAAGCCCGCTCAAAGTAAGAAAAAACAATAGTTTATTCAATTTATAACAATTCTAGTGTTTATTTTATTATATTTAGTGGCTAAATACTGAAATAATTGAAAAACAAAAAGTTTGTTGCTCTGTTCCAATTCCACCGTACTGCTTCGACGCTAAAAAAGCGTCGCTAGTTTGACGGACATTATTACAAACTTTTTATTATGGTATTTTCCCAGGACGAAACGGTATACTTTAATTGTTATCGAAACGGTCATCCTCTTTCCGTTGTGAAAATAATTTTAATTGAAATTAAAAATCTACTGCTGTGCATTTGTTTTAGTGTGAACAAAATAAGAAAAATACATTACAAAATAAATATTGAGACTATTTTGGTGGTATGCTAATATATATTTTTAAACTTTTACAACGGATTTTACTAATAAATTGTTGTTCCAAAAATATTTAATTATTTTTTTTCATTAAATAATTTGTACCAAAATAATTTTAAAATTTTTTCCACTAGGTACTTGTGAAACTATAAAAATAAAGTTATGACTTAATGATTCATATGAAATCAATAAATGAAAAAAAGAACTCTTGAAAAATATTTTTTTCAGCCCTATCAAATGAGGGAGAGTAGCTAACAGTATTTTTTTGTACTCAAAAAGTAGCCGCGTACACATGTATATATGTACATACATACAATATATGTATGTTCAATATGCACAATAGTTTTATTTTAATTTTCAAACATTAAATTTTTTTATATAAAACTGCGTTTTATTGAAAACTAGTTAATACGGGGAATTTAAATGATAACTCACCCTTCGAATTGGGAAAATTGCAAATCTGTTATATTTAGGCTGCCGTCCAAGTAATAATCGCACATTAGAGAGTATAGAGTATGCGCAAGGAGGCTTTTTTATAAACTTTATAACCTTGTTTTTTATTACTTCAAAAAGATAACATTTTTAACCTTAAAGTCTTTTTAAAACGGAAATTTAATTTAGAGGGCCCTGCTCGAACGTTTTTTTTTTATTAAAACTTGCGAATAACATTTGACCCGTTTTAACATCTATTTTTATATATTTTTATATCATAACTGAAAAAAAAAAAAAAAAAGTATGCTTGGTCCCTTGGTATCTGATAGAGACCGGATTAATTGAGTGCTCAAACACTGAGAGCTTTAAACAAAAAACCGAAAAAATATAATACTTAGGTCAAACGGTCTTTTGTGTTAGACTCATAAACAACAGACTTTTCTTCAACTCAATTTCCAAATATATTCATAAACAACAAAAATTTGGGGATAGTCGAGAGGTAATGATTCTGCTTAAGGGGCCCATCCACAGACGAGCATTTTGGCGAAGATGCTCGCCAACTCAAATTTTATTTGCCCACTATAGCCAACATGCGCGCGAACATCATTTTTCGACAAACTTTCAAGGAATCTACATGTCAACGGACAACAAAAGCGGATCTGCAATTGCACTGATGTCAATAAATATTTGCTTAGAAAAAAGAAAAACATTAAAATTTACATTAATTTCATAAACTTTTGACTTACTTTGCGGTGCGCAAGTCCAACCACTAAGCTTTTTTTTTAATTTTTATTTTTAGTTGGGCAAATTTGAAAGATATGACACATATGTATATAAAATCATCACTCATCATTGACCTTAACGCATAAAGCGATTTTAACTTTTGTGCAGTATTTTGTTTCGAATGTAGATGAAAACCTGGATCGGTGGTATAGCTAGCTCAACCTTTGCGAGCGCATCCAAGTAAGAGGACCGCAGCTTCACCTCTTTATAAAAATTCAAAAGCTAAGAAAACAATATGCAAAAATGAATGATAAAAACCAGGGACTGCAAATAAGACTTATGAGTTCAAAAAAATTGAACGACAAAAAAGCCTTTGTGGGGAGTGGGAAAAGGGCACATATACCATTTTTTAACGGTGAATCCAAAAAAACAATAAACTTTTATTTCAATTTCTATTGCTAAAATTGAAATATAACTCTTATTTTCAATTTTTATAATAATAATTAAGAATAAGAATTATTTTTCAATTTTTATAAAAAAAATAAAAATAAAAATGATGATTCATTTTTTATTAAAAAAATTGAAAATAAGTGTTACGATTTAATTTTTATTATAAAATTGAAAATAAAAATTGAATGCGAATAACTTCTGAACCAAGTGGACTATTAAAAAACCGCTTACATTTTTATGATCTGTGGCGCAGTACCTTTCAAATGATGTACGAATGTCCTTAAAGGACATAATCAAGGATTCCTTAATAATTCCATAAATAACAGTGTTCATAACAAAGAAAGACTCGATTATGTGAATTATGTGAAGAAAAATTTTTTAATAATGGCATCTGCAATGACAATATTACTCTTTATTAAAAAAACAGGTCCTAAAAATGTTTTAATCATGGAATCCTCAATTATTCAATTTATTTAGTTATATTTCTACTAGAAATTTTCAAGTGTGGGCCAACCATGTAAAAGTACACACCGAGTTTCTTAAAATTATTTCGATTATATTGAAATATTTGTTGTATTAAATTCGTTTCAAGCCAAAGCTTATAAAAATCGCCGAAATATAATTGTTCGCTTTGCAATTTTTTAGTGGCTATAAAAATAGGTTCTAGTGCCGCCAACAGCAAGTTCATTTCCTCCCAATTTGATTCCGTTAACTGCAATGTTTCACTTAGATTTTCTTTTGAAAACTCCCTATATACGCATACGTTTTTCAACATAGTGTACGTTGAGATCCACCTTGTTGGTACATCCAGTAGAGGTTGGGGATGTATCCATAATTTTAAAATATTATTTTAATTTTTAAGTGTAATGTTATGCATTTAATTTGTTTACCTATAAGTCGGAGTTCGCAAAGTTTTTATTATGGATCGTGCGCTATCGACAAGCAGGTCTCTTATAGCAGGTCATGAACAGCTAATTGCATGGAATAGGCGTCACATCTAATCGAATGTATAGAGTGAACGCGAATATCTTTCATAAGGTCGTCATCGTCAAACTCGTCACAAAATTCAGAATTCAATTCTTTGTTCATGAAGTCGATCGCTTTAATGACATTCTTGCCATTGTCTGAAGTGACAGTGTAGACTTGCTCCTTTTTTATTAAAAACTCGTTCAGCACATGTTCAATTTTCATGCTTCATGGAGCGCAATCACGCCAAGCGTCTTTACTTCAATGCGGTGGGCTCGATAGTATTGGACATTGATTCCCAATATACCCCTGTTGACCCACACTAGAAATATAACTTAATAAATTGAATAATTGAGGAATCCTTGATTATGTCCTTTAAGGACATTCGATACATCATTTGAAAGGTACTGCGCCACAGATCATAAAAATGTAAGCGGTTTTTTAATAGTCCACTCGGTTCAGAAGTTATTCGCATTCAATTTTTATTTTCAATTTTTATAATAAAAATTGAATCGTAACACTTATTTTCAATTTTTTTAATAAAAATTGAACCATAATTTTTATTTTTATTTATTTTTATAAAAATTAAAAAAAAAATTATTATGCTTAATTATTATCATAAAAATTGAAAATAAGAGTTATATTTCAATTTTTGTCATAAAAATCAACAAATAATTTTTATTTTAAAAATTATAACAATTACGGTCCCTGATAAAAACGACAAATCGGGTTTTCTCTGAGTAAGACCTTTCACTCAAAAATCGAATCAAAACGTAAGTTTTTGACAAATTGTTCAAAGAATCTTAAAATGAGACTTATTTTCTGTCCGTCTTTCTCTGAGAATAGCTTATTCGTTGATCTTCTAAGGGTCAAACCCTTATACCCGTTTATACGCCAGGCACGATGGAGTACTTACTGTGTGTTAAAATACTGTGCCAAAGCTCTTCGCAAACCTCTACATAGACTCTTCAATTTATATTTGGAAACCTAGATTTTTCCCTTTAAGTGGAAGGAATCTTACATAATTCCCTCAGATAAAGAAAAAAAAAATCTCAAAATTCTCGGCAATTCCAAAGTTATTTGAAAAACTAATTACTCCTCATTTGCAACACTTTTTCTCTTCGATCATCTCTTCATGTCAGCATGGCTTCATTGGCTTCGGTCCACCACTAATTTACTGGAGGTGACTTCCATTGTCATAGATGGGTTTTGGAAGAAATTGCAAACTGATGGTATTTACTAGAGATGAAACGGATAGCAGTTTGGCCGGATACCGGATACCGGATATTCGGCCGACCATTTGGCCGGATATCCGGCCGCCGAATATCCGAATGTTTTGCAAAACTTAGCCGTTTGCGTAGACGTCGCGCCAACGATCGGGTGTTCTCGGTTCGATTTGGTTTTTTTCGTTGATGAGTGAAGTTAACAGTTGTATCCATATCCATAACCTGTGAGCTGGACTTTAATCTCTAGCCAATGCAAATTGATCGCACCCTTATTCTTGGTGGGCAGCTAATGCCCAAATTTAGCAAAGTTTGCAAAAATCTACCTTTCTGCTCCTTGCACTACTGTGTATAGCGAAAGACTTTTTTCTGAAGCTGGCCTTATTAATGAAGAAAAACGCAACCGCCTGCTACCTCTTAATGCAGAGGAATTAGTAGCTTTGTCTTCAATACAAATCCATCTCTTTCCATCTCTTTTGAAAATTTTCCAAACTGGTGTTTAGCAAATGATTTAGTACTTAATGGATCCAAATGCAAGCTTAAGTCTTTTTATCGTTCTTGCCCTCTGCAAGCTACGTATATTCTCTATGGGATTGCCTTAGAAAAATTAACTTAGGTCAATGATCTCAGCGTCCTATTAGACACTAAACATACATTTTCCGACCATATTTCTTCACTGCTTAATAAGGGTATTTTAGTCATTGGATTCATTAAAAGATGGTCAAAATAACGTAACGACCCCTACATTACTAAAAGCTTATTTATTTCTTTGGTCTGTCCGATTCTGGAGTATGGTTCATATATCTCCAATATCATCCCCAATATAGAGTAGATCAGGACTGCATAGAATCCAATCCGTACAAAAGAATTTAACATTTTCACTTATAGGTCTTAACTGGGATGCAAATCTTCATCTTCCATCTTATAGTACTTCTATAGACTTCAACTTCTACTAATAAACTACTTATAAGACTTCTACTAATAAACTACTTATAAGACTTCTACTAATAAACTTACCAAGCTGAAAAAATCGTTGGCCCATGCTGGGTGTAGTTTTCCTACATAACCTTATTAATGGGGATGTCGATAAGGGTATACTGGGATGCAAATCTTCAGCTTCCATCCTACAGTAGCAGACTTTTACTTATAAACTTACATAGCTTAACAAATCGTAGGACAATGCTCGGTGTAGTTTTTCTGCATAACCTTATTAATGGGGATGTCGATAGCCAGCATTTAATAACACGCTTAAACTATAACATTCCTAACAGAAGGACTAGAAACTTTAGTGCTCTATTCCCTAGCCATTGTAGTTTGACATTTGCACAACACGACCCTCTTAGACTTCAGACCGTGATCTCGATTACAAATTAAACGGTTGAAAAGATTTCAAAAAAACTTTAACTTCTTGGGTACTATGGGTACCTTAAATTTTTTTTTAAATATTTGTATTTACTTATTAACAAGGAAAAGGTAACTTAATTTACATTAAAAGTACCATATAGGAAATTTAAATTTGCGACTATTTAAAATAGGGTTTAATTTAGGGAAAGGAGATGGGACAGTTCATAAAAGCGAACGAACGATATACATAGTTCCTTAAAGTCTATTTGCATGTGCCTGTTCAAAAAATAATACAAAAATCTAAACCATAACTTTAAAATATTCGCGTAAATTGATATTGAGTTATACAGTGGTATACTAAACGACTAAAAGAAAAACATTAGTATTCATTTTGGCAGATTGTGTGATTGGGAAACAAACTTATGGGAAACAATTTTTGATCAATCCGAAACAACGATTCCCAACGAGAACATCCACCATATTCAGCCTTTGATGCAATTGTCTAATAAACAAAATATTATTGCTGGTTGATAGATTGCTCTTATGCCAGCGAATAACTAATCATTTACCAACTTTTTTGTGTTGTACTACTACAGTAAAACTCTGATTTGGTCTTGTAAACTATCTGTGTTGACTTATAGTCTCTCAGTTTTAAAGCTATCGACCAAAAACATGGCTCACACCCTTCTTTCCTTTACACGCAGTATAAGTCGGAACGGCCGGGATCGGCTGACTATATCCTATAGCTGCATAACAACTGATTGATCGGAAATTCTATAACTTTGGTTTTTCAAAAGATAGAGTCGAATTTTGTATGAGTGCTATTTTTGGCAAAATATAACGACATACCAAATTTCATAACGATTGGTGTTGAGGTCGGGGCGAGGTTGGTGCACGATTTTTTAAGCAAACATGGATTTGGTTGTTCTTTCCTTTATTTAAACTCAAATCATGGCGCGCGAGCTAAAAAACTTCGTCGTTTTCCCTCGGCTTGTTAGCTTCACCTAGCGATCGCAAACGCCTCGTTCTTCCGCCATTTTTCCGTATATCGATAAGCTTACGTCTAGCGTTTTTCAAAACTTATTCTAAACATTATTCTACACTAATTTTAACGATTTCATTTTTTAAATATAAACTTAATTCTAGGACGGCGGTAGCATTCCCTCCCCCGTAACTGATCCCGATCCGTGGTCAGTTACCTATCTCCAAGCCGACGTCCAGAACTGCTACCTTTGTTGCTGGTCTTTCTATAGCACCATGCTGCGTCTTGATTGTCACCCGACGAACTTGTCCATCGTTGGCTATCATTGCGTCAGTCACGCGTCCTTTTAGCCACAGGTTCCTGGGAAGGAGCTCATCCACGACTACGACGATGCTCCCGATGGTGATTGGAGGCACCTTCTCAAACCATTTGGTGCGCCTGGTTAACACGGGTGCATACTCCTTAACCCATCGTTGCCAAAAGCGGTCTCCGAAGCGCTGAGTCTCGTTCCATCTACGCTTCAGATTCATTCCCTCTTCTGGCAGCGGCTTGTATCCGTTCGCCGATCCTAGCAGCAGGTGGTTCGGAGTCAGGGCAGCGTCATCCTCGGAATCCAAACTTACGAACGTGAGAGGTCGCGAGTTGATGATAAATTGCGCCTCCATCAGTGTGAGAATATTTTCCTCGGTGTCCCTGAAAGGGCCATAAAATTGGCTAGGCACATGATACATGAACTAGTATCTAGACTGTAGACGATCTCAAAATGCACCGCGCGCAACGTAAGACAAGTGAACAGAGCTACCCATCTCTTCTCTTTGCGCCGGCCGACGTTCACCAATAACGGGCCAAAATAGTCAACGCCTGTATAGGTAAACGGCCTCTCGAAGCTTCCAACTCTTGCCCTCGGGATTGGTGCCATCTGGGGTGGTCTGGGAACTGCTCTGTCAATCTTGCATCGTTGGCATGTGTTTCGTACAGATTTGTGCAGTACTCGTAGCCGGCTGATATAACACGATTTTTTAATGTCGTTTATTACAGTCTCATGAGCGAGATGGTGATACTTTTCGTGGAAGCTCCTAACTATGAGGTTGGTTATCCGGCATCCATGAGCTAGTATGATGGCGTCCTCAGCTATGTCAACTGCGTTTAATCTGCCTCTTGTTCGTAGTACTCCATCGTTGTCCAGGTACGCGTTCAATCCGGCCAATCTGCTTCCCTTGAGGAGCGCCGTTCCCGCGGATAACGTTTTTAGTTCTGCTGCGAAGGCGATGAATTGAGATTGCTTGTATAGAAGCATCTTTGCCTTGCTCACATGAGCCATTGTCGTGGTGGCTGGCATATCTTGTCCGGCACATTTCGCTCGCAGCCGATCAATAAACAGGAGTACTAGCGCCACAGCTCTGTATAACCGCCGCCAATTTGAGAAATCGTTCGCGTTGAACATAACCACTGATTTCGTATGCGTCGTCATCACATGCTTCCGGATCTCCGAGGTATGGATGATGCTCTCCTGCTTCTTGGATATTCGCCAGTTGCTCGCATCGGTCTTCAGGAACTCCGGGCCCGTTATCCACGTCTCTCGTTGGGTTTGCCCGGGGACCTTGGTAGCTCCATCTGCTACGTTCAGCTTTGGAGGAATCCACCGCCATTGCTCGACCAGTGTTGTTTCCAGAATTTCGGCGACTCTGTGCATCACGAACTGATGAAAGTTGCGGGGGTCCATAGTTAGCCACTGCAACACTGTCTTGGAGTCCGACCAGTAAGTGGCGTTGTCAATTCGTAGGTTGCGTGTGCTCATCACCTTTTTGGGCTAAGCGTGTTCCCATAACTGCTGCCTGCAGCTCCATACGCGGAATCGAAAGTGGTTTTAAAGGTGCCACCTTAGATTTCGCCATTACCAAAGATACGCCGACTCTGTCATCCGTTGTCACGCGCAAGTAGCAGACTGCAGAATATGCTTGCTCGCTGGCGTCGACGAATGTATGGAGTCCAATTTGACATGGCTCCGATGTGGCTGGGGAAAAGCATCTAGGGACCTCGAAAGTCCTTATGTCTTGCAAGATGGTTTTCCATTGGCGCCATTCTTCTAGAATCCTCTCAGGTAGCTCCTGATCCCATTCAATTTTTTGCCGCCATATGCACTGGCGGAGTATTTTTAGTCCGATCGTTTGGCATGATAAAAATCCCAATGGATCGAAGATCGACATCAAAACTTGTAACACTTCTCGCTTGGTAGGCACTGTGTTTTCCGCCAGCACATCACGCTTCATTTGAACATATCATTATGTGGGTCCCAGAACATGCCAAGTATCTTTTCTGTTCCACAAAAATCCACGGCCTTTTGGATTCCAGCGTTGCCATTATCCTGCAAGCTTTTGAGTACTTCTTCCGAATTCGACGACCAGTTACGGATCTCGAATCCGCCTCTGCGATGGACTTCTATGACTTGTCTGGTGATCTGGATGGCCTCCTGTTCGTTCCTCATGCTATCGATTAAGGCCAATGGGAACTCTTCTTGGTGGGTTTCCGCGTTCTTATCTCGAACGAAGTGCGCTATAAACGGCGCGCAGCTAATCCCAAAAGTCATAGCTCGCATAACATAGGTGTCTGCTTTGTCGCTGCCTTTGTCATACCACAAAAATCGCTGCGCCTGCATATCCTCCTCGCGAATGTTGATCCTGTGAAACATTTCCGCAATGTCACCACAAATCGCTATTTTGTTGACCCGAAAGGCTAGCAAGACATCTATGAGTGGGTTCAGGCAATCTGGTCCCTTGAGTAGGTAGTCATTTAGCGCGTGTCCGTGTGCCTTTGCGGCTGCATTCCATACGAGCCTTATCTTTTTCGGCTTGTTTGGATTCAGCGCTATGAATATTGGCAGATACCATGTACGGCTGTTCTCCCGGCTGGTTTCATCCTCGGATAGCTTAACCGCGTATCCTTTGTCTAGGAGGTTCCTGATTTGGGCGTCAATCTTTTCATACAGATCTGGTTCTTGAGAGACCTTTATCCTCATGCAAGTAAGCCGCTTCAGAGCGTTTCTCCGGCTCTCAGAGAGTTTGTCGATACCACCGCGCCACGGAAGTCCAACTTCATATTTTCCGGACTTCTTTTGGCACGTGTTTTCCAGTATCTTCACTGCCAGCTCATCTTCAGCTGAGTACAGCTTTCGTGGTACGAGTGCATCAAGGTTGAAATTGAATCATAGAGTTCTTGCCAGTCGCAGTCGCAGTGGTGCATGAAAATGGATCGTTGTGGGTTCGCCGATCCTTGTATGCTCCATCCTAGCATGCACTTCGATGCTATCGGCTCGTTCCATTTTCCTTCGCGGATCTTGCGAGGGACTGCTAGCTTCCAGTTATTGGTTCCGATTAGCAAAGTTGGCCGGGCAGAGTAGGACCGTAGCGGCAAGTCTTTCAAATGCTGGAATCTTTCGCATAGCTCCTTCATGTTGACTGTCTGTCTCGGTAATGCTAGGTTCTGAACGGTCTGGACGGTCAGTAAACCTTATCGCAGTTCATTTCCGAGATTTGTACGGATGCTTTCACGGATCCACTCTCGAGTCGAGTCGTCTGTGCAGCCCACTGCAAACACATTGGCGCTGCCTGGCCTTGTATTTCCAATCTTTGGAATACGAATGCATCTGCTAAGGTCACGGATGATCCTTCATCTAGAAAGGCGTAGATCTCAGTCTGCCTGCTGCCGTAATGCAGCTTGACTGGAATGATGCGAAAGAACTGATATCCGTGGTTGTCGTCTCGGTGCGTACTCACGTGACTCTGTGGTCTGTCTTGGCCGATTGCGTTGGGAACATATTCTGTATGAAGTAACTCATGGTGTCTCCTTGTACAGCCATTAATTCTACAGTTCCCGGTTCGCCATCTGTTCCGGTGTACCTTGAGGCAGCAGAAACAGGCTTTACCCGCTCTGAATACCTGCCACCTGTGCTCCACGTCAAGGTTCGAGAATACCTGACATTGTGCTGGGTTGTGACTCGGGTCGCCGCAAGCTACGCACCTCTGTTGAACTTGCTGCTGAGCTGCTTCCGTATGGATCGCGTTCGATCGTGTTTGTCCTCGTGCTGGTCCAGGATCATCTGCCTCTCTCTTGTCCGGGCGGCGACTATTGTGCGAATTAACTGCGCCAGTTTTGTAAAAGGATGGCGCCACCACTAATGACGCTGCCTCTGCGATTTTATACAGCCAATCACTGAATGCCTTGACTGCGGCCACTCTATCGTCGCGGGGTTGCATTGCCCAGTTTAGCTTGTGTTGGTTGGGGAGCTTATCTACCAGCTCCTTGACCAGCATTGGATTGTTGAGATGCGCCTTCAGATCGCACGCCTCCATAGTAGCACGGACGTTCCGCACTGCCAGCGCGTACTCTATTAACGCCTCCAATCTGTCTTTGGGTGGTGCCAGTCTTCGCACCTTTTCCACCATTCTTTCTAGGATGTGCTCTGGTCTGCCGAAGAACATCTTCAAAGTGCTGATGACTTCTGAGACTAGGTTAAGAAGTAGGAGTTTATCTCTAACCAAGCCACGAGCTTTCCCTTTAAGCGACTTTTGCAGACGTAGCATGTTTTCCACATTCGTATATCCCGCTGTTGTCGTACTGTGTTCAAATGTGCTGATAAATAACGGCCAGTCCTCAGGATCCCCGCTGAATGTTGTAAGGTCCTTGGGTATAGCTTGCAGGGCCGCTATTTGAGTACTTGTAGGTGAATCTGTGGCTCGAAACATCCCAGCTACCGCTACGTCAGCGGGGTTCATCTGCATGAGAATTTTTTTACTTTTCTTCTATGAACTTTGCCTCAGACTGTCTTTTCTCCTCGAGCATATCTAACAAGAGTTGGTTCTTGTTCGTGTCCGGATTGCCTTCCCGAACATTCATGTTCTCTCCATTGCCGGCAGTATCGATTAGCGTATCGACGGCTAGCGCTTTGCCGTGCGGTTCAGGGGTATCCATTGCGTCTTCACGTGTTTGAGGCTGTACTGGTGATCGTTGCATACCGCTGAACCGTGCTATGTGGCTGCAACCCGCAAGACAGTAATCGCAACTCCAATCCTTGCTCTCAATGTCGTCCTCTACGCCGGCACACTCGAAATGGTACCACCTTCCGCAAACGTCGCACTGTACCCACTTTTCTGACGCTGTTTCGTTTTTGTTCCCGCAAATTCTGCACACTTCAACGTTCATGCTTCGCGTCGTCCGGTGTGCTTGCAATATGGCGTCTGCTTTTCTTCTTCTTGGTTGCGTGCTTACTCGACCTAGCCTGTGGCTGCTAGGGACGCGACGCCTTACCTCTGCCTTTATTCGCAAGAGTTCTGGTTTTCCCCAAGAATGGCGTGCTCAACTCAACCTAGCCAGTGGCTGCTAGGGACGCGACGCCTTCACTTTCGTTACTTCCAAAATTTGTCGCCTCCTGTCGGTCTAGCTGTTGTCTGCTAGCTATTCATTTTTCAAATATAAACTTAATTCTATGACGGCGGTAACAATTGGCAAACTGTGTCATAAAGCTGCCATATAACTGAACGATAGGAAATAATATTTTGTATTTAATAAAAAAACCAACTGTGGTATTTTTGAAAATAAAAGCGTGGGACTTTTTTTTAAATTATGCATTCTAATAAATTAGTTTTATAATAAAATTCTCATAACGATTTATATCCGATTATAACTGCAAGAGTATATCAACTTCGGCTCCGCCCGAAGTTAGCTTTCCTAGTTAGCTTGTTGTATTTTTTTCGAGCATTTTGCGCGACTTTTTATTGCTTAATGATATTTAAATTTAAACACATCGGCACTCACAAAATACATGCTGCCCCGAGTGACAATGGCATTCAGTCTGCTGTGAACCGACCAGTCTCACTTTCACCCCACCGAACTTTTCAGTCCGATAGGACACACTCACGCAACAAAACCTGCCATTCACTGGGCCTCGAACTTTCCACGTTCCCTTCCGATATTTCACGATACAGCCATTCGTTCTCCAGCAATGACAACCCCATCTTAAGCTTTTAGCCTACGGCTCTACGCCGTATCTTCAAGTATAGAGGAACTGTTCCAAACAAAACCTGCCTTGCGTGTTGCTGAAGCCTCTTAAAGTCCGCAAACACACCGAGGATGTACTTGGGTTGCTGGATCTCACAGAGTCCTTAACATACCTCTAAGCGTCCTCCACGCTTTTCCCCTCCCGAAAGCCAAACTGCCTATCAGACATCTGGCTCCCCACACTCTCCTGCAGCCGCTTCAGATTCGGATTTGCAAGAAGCGGAACAAGGCTGATGCCCCGAAAGGATCGCGGATTGCTCCCGACCGCATCAGGTGACTTAAAGAGTGCACACACCCTTGTGCTTTTCCACGCACGTGGAAAGACCCCCTCACTCACTCACTTTGCATTCAGACACTTTTACAAATCTCCGCTGTTAACCCATCCATGCCATGAGCTTTTTCCGAGCGAGGCTTGGTGAACCCCCACTCAAGCTCGCTCACCAGGAGGGGCTCAGCCCCTCCTCACCCTCTGCATCAGGCACAATACTCCCTAGGGAAGAATTCGGACAACAAGAATTCGACACAGTCCTTCCAAGTTGTAAGCACTTGGCCTCGAACCTTTAGGGCCCCTATTCTTTTCACACTCCCGCAGAATTTTGTAAACACGACCCCAAGGATCGTGCTTATTTTTTTCCACGAAAGTGCGCCACTCATCCTCCATTAACCTAAATAAATTATGCGTATACTCGTGTGTCCGAGAATGTAACTGATCCCTAAGCTGGGCTAAGCATTCCGCATTGGACCTTCTGCCCCCTTGGAATCTGTTCCGCAGAGACCGGAGGAACTGTTCCTGTGCCACCTTGCGGGGCCTCGCAAAAATGCTATCACTCTCACTCGTAACCCACCCTGTCACACATGCAACTTGTTCATCCACATTCATAGCACAGAACGTGCTCAACGAAACTTAAGTCACCGCTTCTCTCACATAATGCCCATGAAAAGCCCAATTCGCTTCACGCAAGCACCACCGATTAACTCCAACTAATTCGACTAGAATACACTGAAAAAACAATATTTTTTTTTAATGTATCTTTAAACTTTGTTTTTAATTAAAATTAAAATTTTTTAAATTAAATAAATATTTTAAAATTTTAGGGTGAATAAAATAAAAAAAAGGACCCAGTTAAAAACCCAGACCCAGAAAAAAAACAACATTTACACTTAAAAAAATTACACAAAAAAGCCCTTAAACCCAGTGCGACAACAAAAATATTGCAGGAACTTTTGAAGAGACCTAATAGGAATTGTTTACAAAACCGTGTTTGAAATATTTCTAAAACCCTCATAATCTTGATTTATTTAAAAAAAATGGTTTTTCTGGACTTTTTTTTTCTCTTAAAAACTTTTTCTCTCGACGTTTTTGAATAGTTAAATGTTGTAGCTTTTAAAAGAAATATATGTTTAATTAATTAAAACAAAAAGAATACAATTTTTACACAAGAAAATTTAATTTTTGAATTTTTGTCGTGTTTTTCGGACTTTGACGCCTTTTCTATACTTAAATGATACCAACAACAACAATACTCTAACTACATTACTCTAACTTTTTTAAACACAGAAATTTATTTAAGTTCCTAGAATTAAAAATCGCACTTTTTTATGCCACGACACTCGTACTCATTAGCAGGTGGCCATCAAGGTGTGGAGTATCAAGGGATCAAGTATCATTAACAATAGTGTTGCTTCAACAGAAATTTCTGAAAATCTACTTTCAATTCTTTCCAAAAGATTAATTATCAAAAGAAATACCGGTTTTGAATTCGATCTGAGATAACATATTTGTATCTCTGTCGCAGCACGCTCAATTTTATTAAGTTAATCAATATGTTGCACCATAAGAAAGAATCTGCCCCAGCAAGACCACCACCCCCAAAGCCGACGATCTAGAGCCGGAAGTCTACATCGTGCCACGCAAAAGGCTTAGAAAAGTTGAGACTACTTAACACAGGAGCCTCGCACAAATAGCGTTATAACTCGCTGAAAGCTTTAAGAGCCTCTTCGGTTAAGACGAAAAGCTTTTTAGTCGTCATCAAATCAGTAAGAGGTGAAGCCAGAGAAGCAGAATTGGGCATAAACTTGCGATACAAACGCATAAACCCATAAATCTTCTCAAATCGCGAAGGTTCTTTGGAGCAGGAAAGCTACTTATCGCTGAGATTTTATCTGGATGACCTTAATATCAGACACTCTTCATAAACCAGCTCGCCTTATGTGAAACGACATATTCAACTTAACACGTCCAAATGTCTCTCGTAATGGGATGAAACAACTAAAAGGTTATCTAGGTATATGAAAACTTAATTTTTGAGATTAGCCGGAATGACCTTGTCCATCAATCTTGACATGGTGCTGGTAGCGTTACACAGTCCAAAAGGCATTACCTGAATTGATAAAGTGGTCTGACAGAAACTGTGAGTGCCGTCTTATCTCGAGATGCAGAATGTAAGGGAATTTTCTAGTATGCGTCTTTTAAATCTAAACTCGATTAGATTAAGCTTTCAGCTTTAGGCAAGAGACTGAGTATACCACTGATCTGCGGCAATGGGTATGCATCTCTTCCGGAGAAACTATTTACCTTTCGACAATCCAGAAAAATTCGAACCTTGTGCTTAGTCACCATTACTATCGGAGAGGCCATATCGGGGTTAATTTTTATGTCCCGTATTTTATTTGAATTATTCACTACTATAAAAACCATTAGAAAACCATGGAACCAATTCAGAAACTTATCTTTTAAACGTATTCCACGGTTGTTCCAGCTGATCTGTCAACACTTAAGACTCTCATTGGGTTTTTGCTTCTGGTTTCGTATTCATTCCTAAATGTTGCCGTCATCTCTTCCCTGTCTAAACTGCATTCGTAGGGCTTCGCATAATTAATTCCGAGGCACGACCCCAATAGACTTGTAAAACCTCCAGTAAAATTCATAAACATTTCTTTCAAACAAGACATTTGCATTTCGACATATTATTCCGAAATTCCGTTCCAAAGTATGATGCGTAAGCGCTTCAACTCTGTATATGAAATTGTCTACGGTTACCCCTGTTGGGGAATATTATATTTTCCAACCGTTTAGGATTTGAGCTATCTTATCTTTGCTTTAACTCATTACACTGGAGACACTATTTTCGGTGCTGATCTGATAGTGTTTAAGGAAATATTTCCCAGATTCTGTGATTCTCTATTTTCCATAACCATTGCACTTTCTCCTCTTTGTCTTTCGCCTTCGTTCAACTGAAACGTGCCTGCGTTATTGGCAAGGAATCATTCGGTGTATCTTATAATCTTTGTAAACAGGCTCCTTCGCGGTTTTCTAGTTTCTCGGACAGAATGGCTGAGAGTCGTTTCTCTATTTCCGATAACGTCATTTCGTTTGCGACCCTATCACCTTCCGACGAGCTGGTAGTAAGCAAAGTACTGGGGTTTTGACCTATTTCAGCGGAACTTTCACCACTAATGCCGCTAGCAGCTCTACTCTTGCTGTTGAATACGAGATCTTGAACGGGTTTCCCGAGTTTCTAACGCTTTACTCCCAGATGGCCCATATTAGTACTTGCACACTGCACAGAGTCTGCTTTTCTGAAAGGCGGATTCTAAGAACCGCCTATGAAAATCGTGATTACAAAGCGTTGTCAATGATTCGGTTGCCGTTTCTATCTCAGCTTTACCAATGGAACATGCAGGCGTTGAGCTATCTCCCGAGGCTATTTTATCATGGGATCGGTCCAAACCCTTTTTTATGTATATATTTTATAAAGCCAATTCGTAACGATACAACAAACAAAATTTTTCAGGCAATATAAAAAGATGTCTGAACTGAACTTAACCTTTATGTCACGCGTATCGAAGGTTCACATTTGTTCACTAAGTTTCTACGCAAAAGTCACAAAGTGCTCGAATTCCTGCTTAGAGAACTAGCACCTCTAATTTTCAAGAAACTCAAAGCTGGAGACAAATAAATTTTTTACTGAGAGCGCATAAGAGTAAGACTTGAATAGCGCATTTGCTTGTATTATCATTTCGCAATCGGTTTAAAGTGGGAAAATTAAACAATTATTATTATTTGAATAAAGTTTAATAAAATAAAATCAAAGTTATTCGAAACTACGAAAAATGGGTCGTGCGAAACCGTTGAACGACGAAGAAAAAGGAAAAATCCAAGCTTTTAAGGAGGTTGGCGTTTCTTTACAAGAAATAGCAAATAGAACCAAACAAAGTCGCAAAGTTATAAGCAACTATTTGAAGAATCCCCAGAACTATGGGAAAAACACGAAAGGACGAACCTCCAGTACAGTTACGCAGGGGACAGGAGAGCTATTTTTAGGCATGCATCCAATTACCATGACTCTGCTGCATGACTCTAATGAAAATTAGGGAAAAATCCGGTGTAAAGGCTAGCTTGGCCACAGTTAAACGCGTTATTTCTAAATCAGATCATTTAAAGCGTCGTAATATTACAAAAAATACCACCGTTAAAGGCATCACGAAAGAAGCCTGGAATAGAAGTTTCAGCAAGACAATGCCCCAATACACACGGCGAGGATCGTAAAATCATGGTTTGATAAAGAAAACGTGTCAACATTGAATTAGCCACCTTATTCGCCCGACTTAAATATAATCGAAAATGTTTGGGGATGGTTGGCAAGAAAAATCGATGAGTCTGGAAAGCAATATGATAATAAGAATGATCTCATTAATGCCATCTATGCGGCCTGGTCAACAATTTCCCTGGACTTCCTTAAGGGGTTATAAACCTTCTTTGTCGAAGAAAAAGAGCAAAGTTCGGATTTTTTTTTAGGTATGTAGCAATTATTTAATTACACGGATGTTTTAATATTTTGATAGTACACTTTATTAACAATGTTTGTGCAAAATTTGGTGGAAAAATATTAAATAGTTTTTAAGGGGTGGCTGTTTCTCTTTTAGGGGTTTTTTTTTTTTTAGAGCCTTGCGGTGACAGTTCCCCAGGTCAAAGGTCAACTTAAACCATAAAAGTAAAAAAATTTCATTAGTTTAGTGTATTTCCTTGTGCTTGAACGATCGATTTCAAATTTTTTTTTTTGTTTTTATGCATACGGGAACGATTTATGCTAAAAATGAACTTTTTTGTCTCTAGAAATTTCACTAAAAAACTAATTTCAGCGAAAAAAAAGTTTGTGCGTGAAAAGTCAAAAGAATTTCATTACGAACATTTAAAAAAAAATTTGAAGTAAATCGGTTCAGTAGTTTTCCGCCAATCCATGTCACCGCAAAGTCATTTTTCAAGAAACACCATTTCGAGATATTCGCGTTTAAAGTTCAGTTCAAGGCCGCGACAAGGCGCGCGGAGCGCTGTAACTTTTTTTCTACTGCTCCAATCTCTATGAAAATTTGGGAAAATGTTCTCAAGAAGTTCTCAATCAATAAAAAAATTTTCGATTTTTTGAAAATAAAAAAGGTATATAACCCCTTAAGAGTTTGTACGACTCTTTACCCAGTAGGATATTTGAAGTTAGAGAGTTCAAATTTGACATGAGAGCTATTTTTGGCAAAATAATACGACATGCCAAATTTCATAAGGATCGGCCGACTATATCCTATAGCTGCCATATAACTGAACGATCGGAAATGACCCAACTTTCGTTGGGTTTCTACTTGAAGATAGAAAGATGGAATTTAGTACAAATTCTATTTTTGGTCAGTTAATCCAACCTACCAAATTTTATAACGACCGGCTGACTATATACTATAGCTGCCATATAACTGAACGATCGGAAATGACACAACTTTTGTGTTTTTGAAGATAGAAATCCAACCTATCAAATTTCATAAGGATCGGCCAACTATATCCGATGTTTGCGATATATATCCTGTTTTAGCTGGAAGGGTATATAAACTTCGGCTCCGCCCGAAGTTAGCTTTCCTTTCTTGTTTAATTATACCCTTGCTGAGGGTATTATAATTTGGTCCAAAAGTGTGCAACGCAGTGAAGGAGAAATCTCCGACCCTATAAAGTATATATGTTCTTTATCAGGATCACCACCTGATTTGATATGAGCATGTCCGTCTGTCTGTCTGTTTGCACGCAGTATATAAGTCGGAACGACCGGGATCGGCCGACTATATCCTATACCTGCCATATAACTGAACGATCGGAAATGGTATTTGGTAGAAATACCAACTTTGGTATTTTTGAAGAAAGAAGTTTGGGGCCTTTTTTAGATTTTGTATTATAATAAATTGGATTTTATTATTATATTCTCATAAGGATCGGCCAACTATATCCGATGTTTGCGATATATATCCAGTTTTAACTGCAAAGGTATATCAACTTCGGCTCCGCCCGAAGCTTTCCTTTCTTGTTATATTGTGAGTTTTTGCAGCTTTAATATGAATGTTTTGGGTGGGCTATTCAAGCGAGCGGCAGTGTATGCTGTTCCTGCTCCTCAAAAGTATAGATGTTATGGGCCGGTTGGCCGACCAGGTGATGTCCAAATAAGTATCCAGCAGTGTGGATCGCTCGCTGGTGGAGACTTTTGGCGGGAAGAGTGGGTTAAACTACGACGATTCACTGTCGATCTATTATTCTTTGATTTTTAGTTCTTTAACATTGGGAACATTTTTCGCCCTAATAAAAAAATTTTTGGTGGCACTTTATTGAAAGCCACTAACTTTAATTCCACTTATTTTTTTTTAGCTTTTCTAAATAAACGAGGTTAAGCCCGATTTTGAGTTGGCGTAGACTCGACTGTTAAATACGACTGCGCTCACGACAAAGAGACCCAACCGGCACGCAGAAGAGCTTTTAAATGCAGCTCCAGCGGAAATGACCCCGATCAAAAGTATCTATATTTTAGAACCACCCTCTAATCTTCCATGAATAATGCTCTAATTAGGGTAGTCGTATCTTAGCTTAACCGGTGACACCTAGTTTTGCTAACGCCACCTATTATACATTTCTAAACACTAAAGTACAAAAAGGTGATCTGTCCACCTTAAAGAACGGCTTCCTTAAGCTGGCCAAATTTCATAATTTACGGAATATTGAACCAGATAATGCAATCATCTTTTTCATATCTGTGTTTTCGTTTTTTTTTTTCAATAAAACTGTAATTTACTATGTATTTTTGTTATATTTTTGTTATTTTTGTTATACCCACGCAGTTCAAGTTTGTTTTAAAATTTTGTCACGCCTTCTCCCGGCCCCAAAAGTTGCGAAATTCTGTAGCGCAAGTACTGGACGGTTTTATGAAAAACTTTTTCCAAACAATTTCTATAGTTAATATATATCTGAAGAGAGAGGGTAAAAGTCTGAAATTCGCGTCACGCAATATATGGACGGCCCCATATATGCTTAAACTATTTTCGTCGAATTTCGAATTTTGTGGTCGCTTCAAGTCGACCATTTTTCCCGAAAAAAAAGTAAATTTCTTGCAGTGAAAAGTAGCACGATTGAGAAGAATAGGGAAAACATAAAAAGTTGTTTTTGTATTTGGGCCTTGCCTATGCTGGGAGCAACACACGAATATGACATGTCATTTCCCTATGAAAGATCAATTCTAACAACAAAGGAGCAACCAGAACAATGGGGCTGGGCACCCCTGGCCTAGAAAAACACGTTTGCAACACAAAAATGTTTTTAAATTATCAAGAGAAAAGAGCCTAGAAACCAGGGACCGTAAATAATGATTATGAGTTTAAAAAAATTGAAACCCAAAACAGTCTCCAAAAAAATTGTCATAAGTTAAATTTTTATGGCAAATTCAAAAACGATAAATTTTTTTTCCAATTTTTATGGAAAAAATTTATTTGTAATAATTAAAATTAATTGTAATAATAAAAAATTAGTAATAATTATTAAGTATCAATTTTTATATAAAAATTACGCAATAACTTTTATTTTCAATTTTTATTATATAAATTGGAAAATAAAAATTATTCGATAACTTTTATTTTAAAAATTGAAAATAAAGATTGAATCTATATATCTTTTGATCCGTAGAAACAAGAAACTAAGGGTAAGTTTCTAGTAGAAACTAAGAGTATTCCGAAAAAAAACAACCCAAAATTTTTTTTATATCATTTCAGTATTAAATATACCAAAAAAACAAGAAAGCAAAGCTAACTTCGGGCGAAGCCGAAGTTGATATACCCTTGCAGTTAAAACCGGATATATATCGCAAACATCGGATATAGTTGGCCGATCCTTATAATTACATCATAATAAATCCAATTAATTACAATAAAAAATCTAAAAAAAAAAGTCCCAAGCTTCTATCTTCAAAAATACGAAAGTTGATATTTCTACCAAATACCATTTCCGATCGTTCAGTTATATGGCAGGTATAGGATATAGTCGGCCGATCCTAATGAAATTTCGTAGGTCGGATTAATTGAAAAATAAGAAAAATATAATCTGTACCAAGTTCCAGCTTTCTATCTTCAAAAACACGAATGTTGGGTCATTTCCGATCGTTCAGTTATATGGCAGCTATAACATATAGTCGGCTATAACCCTTGCAGTTAAAACCGGATATAAATCGCAAACATCGGATGTAGTTGGCGGATCCTTATCAGAATATGATAATATAACTCAATTTATAATAATACAAAATTTAAAACAAGTCCCAAACTTCTGTCTCCAAAAATACCAAAGTTGGTATTTTTTCCAAAAACCATTTCCGATCGTTCAGTTATATGGCAGCTGTAAGATATAGTCCACCGATCGTTATGAAATTTTGTAGGTCGTATTAACTGACCAAAAATATAATCTGTACTAAGTTCCAGCTTTCTATCTTCAAAAACACAAAAGTTGGGTCATTTCCGATCGTTCAGTTATATGGCAGCTATAACATATAGTCGGCTATAACCCTTGCAGTTAAAACCGGATATAAATCGCAAACATCGGATGTAGTTGGCCGATCCTTATGAGAATATGATAATATAACCCAATTTATAATAATACAAAATTTAAAACAAGTCCCAAACTTCTGTCTCCAAAAATACCAAAGTTGGTATTTTTACCAAAAACCATTTCCGATCGTTCAGTTATATGGCAGCTGTAAGATATAGTCCACCGATCGTTATGAAATTTTGTAGGTCGTATTAACTGACCAAAAATATAATCTGTACTAAGTTCCAGCTTTCTATCTTCAAAAACACAAAAGTTGGGTCATTTCCGATCGTTCAGTTATATGGCAGCTATAACATATAGTCGGCTATAACCCTTGCAGTTAAAACCGGATATAAATCGCAAACATCGGATGTAGTTGGCCGATCCTTATGAGAATATGATAATATAACCCAATTTATAATAATACAAAATTTAAAACAAGTCCCAAACTTCTGTCTCCAAAAATACCAAAGTTGGTATTTTTACCAAAAACCATTTCCGATCGTTCAGTTATATGGCAGCTGTAAGATATAGTCTACCGATCGTTATGAAATTTGGCATGTAATGTAATGTGTTGCCAAAAATAGCTCTCATGTCAAATTTGAAGTCTCTAACTCTAAAAGCACCAAAGTTATACCATTTCCGATCAATCAGTTATATGGCAGCTATAGGATATATATATAAGATATATAATATATATACTTTCAAAGATTATACACTACATAGATGGGACATCTCATACAAAGAAAAATTTTCTATGGCGGGTTCCAGCAGTGGAACCCGCTGGAACGAGCGGGTTCCATTGCGCGACAAGTTAAGTTTGAGAAATGTTTCGCGCGACAAAGAATGAGGAATAGCCGAGTGGTAGAGTGCTTGGCTGGTGTGCAAAGTAAAACAAGTTCAAACCAGGCTCGGGAAGTCCATTTTTATATTATATTTTTATTATTTTAATGTATTTTTCCTAAATTTATAATCCAATAAAAAAAAATACAAAATTGTAACATAACCTTAACATCGTCTCAGTTCGTAGTGGAACCCGCTGTAAAAATGTCTATAAGTGCGGGTTCTACGGCACTTTGGCAGGCCGCGTCGTGGAACCCGCTCTCAAATGTTTTCATTTTTTCCGTCGTGGAACCCGCTGTAATAATGAAAACATTTGAGAGCGGGTTCCACGACAAACGGCTGGCAGATGAGATAGGGAGAGAGAGAATTCTATTTTTAGATCGTAACATCTTTGGAACGATGGAAGTTTGAAACGTTGTAACCGAACCAATGTAAGAGTAAAGAGATCAGAAATATCTTTTACTATCCTTACTCGTCAGCTCTGTTTTTGGTATGGATTCTAGCGCCTCCTCTAACACCAATTTTAAGTATCATAAAATCAACTTCGAGGGTAGCCTAGATGGATAGTGCGTGGTCCCTATTCATGAGGTCCTGGGTTCGATTTCATTAGCGGGCGGTTGTTTCAACTTTGATAAAGTTTTAGTTTTATGATTATTTTTATATTTAATTTTAATTTTTTTATTTTTTTTTTTTTTAATGCGTTCTATTACAATTGTTGTAAAAATAAGTGACGGACGTGTCGGATGACAAAATACCGGAAGGACTCCCTTGAAATTTTATTAGCATTTTATTAGCGGGACATAAGGAAGAATAAAACAATTTTACAATTGTAAAATTAAAGAAAAATATTACAATTAAAGAAAAATAAAAAAAAAATAATTTTAAAAGAAAAAGTTCAAAATCTTTACGAGGATTTGAACACAGAAAAATAAAACACAAAGAGTAACTACTCTATGCATTACGCTACCATCCTGTATCGCTCTGCGTCGATTAAAAATACTATTTGTTCTACCAACTACCACATCGGCGCATCGAAAACAGAAACGAGAAATTGAAATTGAAATTTGGAAGCCAAAACATTTTTACTTCGTCGTGCGAGCAGTCACACATACACACATAGGTTCACATTTTTGTTGACGGATACATGGAAAGAGTTCTAAAAATAGAATCGTATGCATGTGCGTTCCCCCCTCACCAACAAGCTCGACGCAAAAAGTTGACCGTTTTGGGCCCTGATGTCCCATCTATGTACTTTATAATCTTTGATACTTTATAGGGTCGGAGATATCTCCTTCACTGCGTTGCACACTTTTGGACAAAATTATAATACCATCTGCAAGGGTATAATAGGAAAAATTAAATTATTTCAGAAAAAAATAATATCATTTATGCCAAAAATTTGGGTTTTTAGTGCAATTGCAATTGGACCTTAGTGCTATTGCAAATCTCCGCAGCCAAATCGGATAATTTTTAGAGGTGTTATAGACTTTTTAGTCTGCTTGCCTACTAATCGGTAGTATGGCCGTAGGTTTGTTGCTGTTGTTTTGCCCAAGTGCAATAGTATGCTACACAACTTTGTTGCTGAGAATCCCCACTTTTAAAGTCTAAACTATAAAGGTTAGTTAAATTGTGGTCGGAAGAGATTAGTATCGGGTATAATATAATCGGAAAACTCGACTAAAGCCATTTTTTCTTATTTAAGTTTTATTTTCTATGCTAAATATTTTTACTCCAATTAAGGGCATAAAGAAGTAATAGGACGCGACAATAAACTCCAGGTGTTATCTCTACAACGGAATTAAAGTTTGGAAAATGGCGTAAAGTGTCACATTGTTGTACGGGGATGGTTCAGATTCAACTCCTACTACTGTCCATAAAAGAAATATCATTAAGAAGGTTAAAAAAAAGAAAAGAAAAATATAAATTAAATGTGTAAAAACTCACAGCAGTTCGTCACCAATGTGGTCGTCCTCACCCAAAGGGTGAGCTGTAAAATATGCTACCCCGAGTCTTACGATATCTTTTACTGGGTAATTTTAATATTAAAAACGAACCAAAAAATGCCATATTCAAATCATTTTTATTATTCATTTCGGTGTGGCTAAAAATCTTAATTAGGGAGTTTTTATGATATATAATCGTTTCTCAAGAAATACCATTACAGTCTTGCAAACGATTTGTTTTGGAGCTATCGAATACGAAACTATCGATTCAGTTTCACAAACTGCCATAAAAAACACAACTGCCCGAGACCTATTGGTAGGCTTTCCGCTTGGAAAACGTTTTCACCAGAAATTAAGACCCGGATTTGCGATCAGCATAGTGAAGAAGAGATTAAGCAAAGTGTCGAGAACTTCATGCAGCCGACATTCTTTATATCATGGCAGGCGACGTAGTGAAGCGCAACCCTGGTCATCTTGGCAAGTCAGTAAATGTCAAGCGATCCAAAGTCGCTTTCCAAAAAACGGTTCGTGCGCAGAACGCTCTAAGAAGTGCCCACGTAGCCCAAGCCCAAAAAAACGCCATTGTCGTCAAGTGCTTGGACAACACTTCCTACGTCAAGATGAAAACCATTCCGAACGCTGAAACCATCGAGACTCTAGACCTGGTCATGAGGCCTGAGGTCATGACACGATCGACGCTGATATCCCGGCGGATTCAAAGCCCACGCTTCTCAAAAGTTTAAGCGACGATGCGAGTTCCGTGCAAAATCTCGGAAAAACTTATCAGACAAGAGCGCTGAAGCCAAATTGAAAAAATTTCAGACTCAGGCTAATCCAGATAACCAGCAACCATGCGCGAGAAGACATTGGTTGTCGCCCTCATGAGCGAACCATCAAAAAAGCAAAGTACCAACCAGTACACCATATCTGCAGCCATCTTGTCTCCATGATTTCCTATAGTCTAAAAAATCTGCTTGCTGGTCGTTACCTCGAGATATGCATTTAAGCTGCAGCTTTGCGTGGTCAAAATACGATCGTAGCCTACATGAATGACTTTGAGCCCAGTTTTGGTCTAGAAAGCTTGGGAAAATCCCGCCAACTCAACGCTAGTGGATACTCCAGTTTTACCGACGCCAGAGAGTTGATTAGCTTATTGTAGGTGCTTTGCGTGAGGAAGATTTATCAAACTCTTGGGTTTTTATGAATCCATAAGCCGCGGTTGCTTGGAGGCGCTGTTGAAGGTGGCCGCCGCAATAATGGGGAGCTGATGCGCGATTGCGACTAGTAAACTCACAAGATGCAATGGATGAACGGCTTGCTGAAAGGTTGTCAAGGAAAAAGAACTTAAGTGTACAGAGCAGATCTGTAGTCACAGGCACTGCGTCGCTTCCTGAGCGCTGCGAGCGCAGTGCTTATCATTTATAAGGAACTATCCCGAAATAGATCAGCGAGCTATGTAGCATAGTTTATATGTCCTTGTTATGGGTGTCATCGGTATATAATATAATTGTCGTGTTATTTATCGTCTAAAATAAGTTTATATATTTATAATTGGATCTTATCGCCTATGTTGTCGCAAGCCGACTCTTACGCGGCGCAATGTCTTAGTCTAGACGTCCTCTCAGACACACTTCCTCGCCCTATGTTAATGCATTCGTACCATGAATTAGTCTATTTTCGAATTATCCAATTTTATCTGCATTATATTTGTTATTATAAAAGCAAGAAAGGAAAACTAACTTCAGGCGGAGCCGAATATACCCTTGCAGTTAAAACCGGATATATATCGCAATCATCGGATGTAGTTGGACGATCCTTATGAGAATATGATAATATAACCCAATTTATAATAATACAAAATTTAAAACAAGTCCCAAATATCTATCTTCAAAAATACCAAAGTTGGTATTTTTACCAAAAACCATTTCCGATCGTTCAGTTATATGGCAGCTGTAAGGTATAGTCCACCGATCGTTATGAAATTTGGTAGGTCGTATTAACTGACCAAAAATATAATCTGTACTAAGTTCCAGCTTTCTATCTTCAAAAACACAAAAGTTGGGTCATTTCCGATCGTTCAGTTATATGGCAGCTATAACATATAGTCGGCTATAACCCTTGCAGTTAAAACCGGATATAAATCGCAAACATCGGATGTAGTTGGCTGATCCTTATGAGAATATGATAATATAACCCAATTTATAATAATACAAAATTTAAAACAAGTCCCAAACTTCTGTCTCCAAAAATACCAAAGTTGGTATTTTTACCAAAAACCATTTCCGATCGTTCAGTTATATGGCAGCTGTAAGATATAGTCTACCGATCGTTATGAAATTTGGCATGTAATGTAATGTGTTGCCAAAAATAGCTCTCATGTCAAATTTGAAGTCTCTAACTCTAAAAGCACCAAAGTTATACCATTTCCGATCAATCAGTTATATGGCAGCTATAGGATATATATATAAGATATATAATATATATACTTTCAAAGATTATACACTACATAGATGGGACATCTCATACAAAGAAAAATTTTCTATGGCGGGTTCCAGCAGTGGAACCCGCTGGAACGAGCGGGTTCCATTGCGCGACAAGTTAAGTTTGAGAAATTTTTCGCGCGACAAAGAATGAGGAATAGCCGAGTGGTAGAGTGCTTGGCTGGTGTGCAAAGTAAAACAAGTTCAAACCAGGCTCGGGAAGTCCATTTTTATATTATATTTTTATTATTTTAATGTATTTTTCCTAAATTTATAATCCAATAAAAAAAAATACAAAATTGTAACATAACCTTAACATCGTCTCAGTTCGTAGTGGAACCCGCTGTAAAAATGTCTATAAGTGCGGGTTCTACGGCACTTTGGCAGGCCGCGTCGTGGAACCCGCTCTCAAATGTTTTCATTTTTTCCGTCGTGGAACCCGCTGTAATAATGAAAACATTTGAGAGCGGGTTCCACGACAAACGGCTGGCAGATGAGATAGGGAGAGAGAGAATTCTATTTTTAGATCGTAACATCTTTGGAACGATGAAAGTTTGAAACGTTGTAACCGAACCAATGTAAGAGTAAAGAGATCAGAAATATCTTTTACTATCCTTACTCGTCAGCTCTGTTTTTGGTATGGATTCTAGCGCCTCCTCTAACACCAATTTTAAGTATCATAAAATCAACTTCGAGGGTAGCCTAGATGGATAGTGCGTGGTCCCTATTCATGAGGTCCTGGGTTCGATTTCATTAGCGGGCGGTTGTTTCAACTTTGATAAAGTTTTAGTTTTATGATTACTTTTATATTTAATTTTAATTTTTTTATTTTTTTTTTTTTAATGCGTTCTATTACAATTGTTGTAAAAATAAGTGACGGACGTGTCGGATGACAAAATACCGGAAGGACTCCCTTGAAATTTTATTAGCATTTTATTAGCGGGACATAAGGAAGAATAAAACAATTTTACAATTGTAAAATTAAAGAAAAATATTACAATTAAAGAAAAATAAAAAAAAATAATTTTAAAAGAAAAAGTTCAAAATCTTTACGAGGATTTGAACACAGAAAAATAAAACACAAAGAGTAACTACTCTATGCATTACGCTACCATCCTGTATCGCTCTGCGTCGATTAAAAATACTATTTGTTCTACCAACTACCACATCGGCGCATCGAAAACAGAAACGAGAAATTGAAATTGAAATTTGGAAGCCAAAACATTTTTACTTCGTCGTGCGAGCAGTCACACATACACACATAGGTTCACATTTTTGTTGACGGATACATGGAAAGAGTTCTAAAAATAGAATCGTATGCATGTGCGTTCCCCCCTCACCAACAAGCTCGACGCAAAAAGTTGACCGTTTTGGGCCCTGATGTCCCATCTATGTACTTTATAATCTTTGATACTTTATAGGGTCGGAGATATCTCCTTCACTGCGTTGCACACTTTTGGACAAAATTATAATACCATCTGCAAGGGTATAATAGGAAAAATTAAATTATTTCAGAAAAAAATAATATAATTTATGCCAAAAATTTGGGTTTTTAGTGCAATTGCAATTGGACCTTAGTGCTATTGCAAATCTCCGCAGCCAAATCGGATAATTTTTAGAGGTGTTATAGACTTTTTAGTCTGCTTGCCTACTAATCGGTAGTATGGCCGTAGGTTTGTTGCTGTTGTTTTGCCCAAGTGCAATAGTATGCTACACAACTTTGTTGCTGAGAATCCCCACTTTTAAAGTCTAAACTATAAAGGTTAGTTAAATTGTGGTCGGAAGAGATTAGTATCGGGTATAATATAATCGGAAAACTCGACTAAAGCCATTTTTTCTTATTTAAGTTTTATTTTCTATGCTAAATATTTTTACTCCAATTAAGGGCATAAAGAAGTAATAGGACGCGACAATAAACTCCAGGTGTTATCTCTACAACGGAATTAAAGTTTGGAAAATGGCGTAAAGTGTCACATTGTTGTACGGGGATGGTTCAGATTCAACTCCTACTACTGTCCATAAAAGAAATATCATTAAGAAGGTTAAAAAAAAGAAAAGAAAAATATAAATTAAATGTGTAAAAACTCACAGCAGTTCGTCACCAATGTGGTCGTCCTCACCCAAAGGGTGAGCTGTAAAATATGCTACCCCGAGTCTTACGATATCTTTTACTGGGTAATTTTAATATTAAAAACGAACCAAAAAATGCCATATTCAAATCATTTTTATTATTCATTTCGGTGTGGCTAAAAATCTTAATTAGGGAGTTTTTATGATATATAATCGTTTCTCAAGAAATACCATTACAGTCTTGCAAACGATTTGTTTTGGAGCTATCGAATACGAAACTATCGATTCAGTTTCACAAACTGCCATAAAAAACACAACTGCCCGAGACCTATTGGTAGGCTTTCCGCTTGGAAAACGTTTTCACCAGAAATTAAGACCCGGATTTGCGATCAGCATAGTGAAGAAGAGATTAAGCAAAGTGTCGAGAACTTCATGCAGCCGACATTCTTTATATCATGGCAGGCGACGTAGTGAAGCGCAACCCTGGTCATCTTGGCAAGTCAGTAAATGTCAAGCGATCCAAAGTCGCTTTCCAAAAAACGGTTCGTGCGCAGAACGCTCTAAGAAGTGCCCACGTAGCCCAAGCCCAAAAAAACGCCATTGTCGTCAAGTGCTTGGACAACACTTCCTACGTCAAGATGAAAACCATTCCGAACGCTGAAACCATCGAGACTCTAGACCTGGTCATGAGGCCTGAGGTCATGACACGATCGACGCTGATATCCCGGCGGATTCAAAGCCCACGCTTCTCAAAAGTTTAAGCGACGATGCGAGTTCCGTGCAAAATCTCGGAAAAACTTATCAGACAAGAGCGCTGAAGCCAAATTGAAAAAATTTCAGACTCAGGCTAATCCAGATAACCAGCAACCATGCGCGAGAAGACATTGGTTGTCGCCCTCATGAGCGAACCATCAAAAAAGCAAAGTACCAACCAGTACACCATATCTGCAGCCATCTTGTCTCCATGATTTCCTATAGTCTAAAAAATCTGCTTGCTGGTCGTTACCTCGAGATATGCATTTAAGCTGCAGCTTTGCGTGGTCAAAATACGATCGTAGCCTACATGAATGACTTTGAGCCCAGTTTTGGTCTAGAAAGCTTGGGAAAATCCCGCCAACTCAACGCTAGTGGATACTCCAGTTTTACCGACGCCAGAGAGTTGATTAGCTTATTGTAGGTGCTTTGCGTGAGGAAGATTTATCAAACTCTTGGGTTTTTATGAATCCATAAGCCGCGGTTGCTTGGAGGCGCTGTTGAAGGTGGCCGCCGCAATAATGGGGAGCTGATGCGCGATTGCGACTAGTAAACTCACAAGATGCAATGGATGAACGGCTTGCTGAAAGGTTGTCAAGGAAAAAGAACTTAAGTGTACAGAGCAGATCTGTAGTCACAGGCACTGCGTCGCTTCCTGAGCGCTGCGAGCGCAGTGCTTATCATTTATAAGGAACTATCCCGAAATAGATCAGCGAGCTATGTAGCATAGTTTATATGTCCTTGTTATGGGTGTCATCGGTATATAATATAATTGTCGTGTTATTTATCGTCTAAAATAAGTTTATATATTTATAATTGGATCTTATCGCCTATGTTGTCGCAAGCCGACTCTTACGCGGCGCAATGTCTTAGTCTAGACGTCCTCTCAGACACACTTCCTCGCCCTATGTTAATGCATTCGTACCATGAATTAGTCTATTTTCGAATTATCCAATTTTATCTGCATTATATTTGTTATTATAAAAGCAAGAAAGGAAAACTAACTTCAGGCGGAGCCGAATATACCCTTGCAGTTAAAACCGGATATATATCGCAATCATCGGATGTAGTTGGACGATCCTTATGAGAATATGATAATATAACCCAATTTATAATAATACAAAATTTAAAACAAGTCCCAAATATCTATCTTCAAAAATACCAAAGTTGGTATTTTTACCAAAAACCATTTCCGATCGTTCAGTTATATGGCAGCTGTAAGGTATAGTCCACCGATCGTTA
This sequence comes from Drosophila bipectinata, assembly GCF_030179905.1. Classification (NCBI taxonomy): domain Eukaryota; kingdom Metazoa; phylum Arthropoda; class Insecta; order Diptera; family Drosophilidae; genus Drosophila; species Drosophila bipectinata. Next base: position 10,499,176 of record NC_091740.1, on the reverse strand, counting down.
TGAAATTTGGTAGGTCGTATTAACTGACCAAAAATATAATCTGTACTAAGTTCCAGCTTTCTATCTTCAAAAACACAAAAGTTGGGTCATTTCCGATCGTTCAGTTATATGGCAGCTATAACATATAGTCGGCTATAACCCTTGCAGTTAAAACCGGATATAAATCGCAAACATCGGATGTAGTTGGCTGATCCTTATGAGAATATGATAATATAACCCAATTTATAATAATACAAAATTTAAAACAAGTCCCAAACTTCTGTCTCCAAAAATACCAAAGTTGGTATTTTTACCAAAAACCATTTCCGATCGTTCAGTTATATGGCAGCTGTAAGATATAGTCTACCGATCGTTATGAAATTTGGCATGTAATGTAATGTGTTGCCAAAAATAGCTCTCATGTCAAATTTGAAGTCTCTAACTCTAAAAGCACCAAAGTTATACCATTTCCGATCAATCAGTTATATGGCAGCTATAGGATATATATATAAGATATATAATATATATACTTTCAAAGATTATACACTACATAGATGGGACATCTCATACAAAGAAAAATTTTCTATGGCGGGTTCCAGCAGTGGAACCCGCTGGAACGAGCGGGTTCCATTGCGCGACAAGTTAAGTTTGAGAAATTTTTCGCGCGACAAAGAATGAGGAATAGCCGAGTGGTAGAGTGCTTGGCTGGTGTGCAAAGTAAAACAAGTTCAAACCAGGCTCGGGAAGTCCATTTTTATATTATATTTTTATTATTTTAATGTATTTTTCCTAAATTTATAATCCAATAAAAAAAAATACAAAATTGTAACATAACCTTAACATCGTCTCAGTTCGTAGTGGAACCCGCTGTAAAAATGTCTATAAGTGCGGGTTCTACGGCACTTTGGCAGGCCGCGTCGTGGAACCCGCTCTCAAATGTTTTCATTTTTTCCGTCGTGGAACCCGCTGTAATAATGAAAACATTTGAGAGCGGGTTCCACGACAAACGGCTGGCAGATGAGATAGGGAGAGAGAGAATTCTATTTTTAGATCGTAACATCTTTGGAACGATGAAAGTTTGAAACGTTGTAACCGAACCAATGTAAGAGTAAAGAGATCAGAAATATCTTTTACTATCCTTACTCGTCAGCTCTGTTTTTGGTATGGATTCTAGCGCCTCCTCTAACACCAATTTTAAGTATCATAAAATCAACTTCGAGGGTAGCCTAGATGGATAGTGCGTGGTCCCTATTCATGAGGTCCTGGGTTCGATTTCATTAGCGGGCGGTTGTTTCAACTTTGATAAAGTTTTAGTTTTATGATTATTTTTATATTTAATTTTAATTTTTTTATTTTTTTTTTTTTTAATGCGTTCTATTACAATTGTTGTAAAAATAAGTGACGGACGTGTCGGATGACAAAATACCGGAAGGACTCCCTTGAAATTTTATTAGCATTTTATTAGCGGGACATAAGGAAGAATAAAACAATTTTACAATTGTAAAATTAAAGAAAAATATTACAATTAAAGAAAAATAAAAAAAAAATAATTTTAAAAGAAAAAGTTCAAAATCTTTACGAGGATTTGAACACAGAAAAATAAAACACAAAGAGTAACTACTCTATGCATTACGCTACCATCCTGTATCGCTCTGCGTCGATTAAAAATACTATTTGTTCTACCAACTACCACATCGGCGCATCGAAAACAGAAACGAGAAATTGAAATTGAAATTTGGAAGCCAAAACATTTTTACTTCGTCGTGCGAGCAGTCACACATACACACATAGGTTCACATTTTTGTTGACGGATACATGGAAAGAGTTCTAAAAATAGAATCGTATGCATGTGCGTTCCCCCCTCACCAACAAGCTCGACGCAAAAAGTTGACCGTTTTGGGCCCTGATGTCCCATCTATGTACTTTATAATCTTTGATACTTTATAGGGTCGGAGATATCTCCTTCACTGCGTTGCACACTTTTGGACAAAATTATAATACCATCTGCAAGGGTATAATAGGAAAAATTAAATTATTTCAGAAAAAAATAATATCATTTATGCCAAAAATTTGGGTTTTTAGTGCAATTGCAATTGGACCTTAGTGCTATTGCAAATCTCCGCAGCCAAATCGGATAATTTTTAGAGGTGTTATAGACTTTTTAGTCTGCTTGCCTACTAATCGGTAGTATGGCCGTAGGTTTGTTGCTGTTGTTTTGCCCAAGTGCAATAGTATGCTACACAACTTTGTTGCTGAGAATCCCCACTTTTAAAGTCTAAACTATAAAGGTTAGTTAAATTGTGGTCGGAAGAGATTAGTATCGGGTATAATATAATCGGAAAACTCGACTAAAGCCATTTTTTCTTATTTAAGTTTTATTTTCTATGCTAAATATTTTTACTCCAATTAAGGGCATAAAGAAGTAATAGGACGCGACAATAAACTCCAGGTGTTATCTCTACAACGGAATTAAAGTTTGGAAAATGGCGTAAAGTGTCACATTGTTGTACGGGGATGGTTCAGATTCAACTCCTACTACTGTCCATAAAAGAAATATCATTAAGAAGGTTAAAAAAAAGAAAAGAAAAATATAAATTAAATGTGTAAAAACTCACAGCAGTTCGTCACCAATGTGGTCGTCCTCACCCAAAGGGTGAGCTGTAAAATATGCTACCCCGAGTCTTACGATATCTTTTACTGGGTAATTTTAATATTAAAAACGAACCAAAAAATGCCATATTCAAATCATTTTTATTATTCATTTCGGTGTGGCTAAAAATCTTAATTAGGGAGTTTTTATGATATATAATCGTTTCTCAAGAAATACCATTACAGTCTTGCAAACGATTTGTTTTGGAGCTATCGAATACGAAACTATCGATTCAGTTTCACAAACTGCCATAAAAAACACAACTGCCCGAGACCTATTGGTAGGCTTTCCGCTTGGAAAACGTTTTCACCAGAAATTAAGACCCGGATTTGCGATCAGCATAGTGAAGAAGAGATTAAGCAAAGTGTCGAGAACTTCATGCAGCCGACATTCTTTATATCATGGCAGGCGACGTAGTGAAGCGCAACCCTGGTCATCTTGGCAAGTCAGTAAATGTCAAGCGATCCAAAGTCGCTTTCCAAAAAACGGTTCGTGCGCAGAACGCTCTAAGAAGTGCCCACGTAGCCCAAGCCCAAAAAAACGCCATTGTCGTCAAGTGCTTGGACAACACTTCCTACGTCAAGATGAAAACCATTCCGAACGCTGAAACCATCGAGACTCTAGACCTGGTCATGAGGCCTGAGGTCATGACACGATCGACGCTGATATCCCGGCGGATTCAAAGCCCACGCTTCTCAAAAGTTTAAGCGACGATGCGAGTTCCGTGCAAAATCTCGGAAAAACTTATCAGACAAGAGCGCTGAAGCCAAATTGAAAAAATTTCAGACTCAGGCTAATCCAGATAACCAGCAACCATGCGCGAGAAGACATTGGTTGTCGCCCTCATGAGCGAACCATCAAAAAAGCAAAGTACCAACCAGTACACCATATCTGCAGCCATCTTGTCTCCATGATTTCCTATAGTCTAAAAAATCTGCTTGCTGGTCGTTACCTCGAGATATGCATTTAAGCTGCAGCTTTGCGTGGTCAAAATACGATCGTAGCCTACATGAATGACTTTGAGCCCAGTTTTGGTCTAGAAAGCTTGGGAAAATCCCGCCAACTCAACGCTAGTGGATACTCCAGTTTTACCGACGCCAGAGAGTTGATTAGCTTATTGTAGGTGCTTTGCGTGAGGAAGATTTATCAAACTCTTGGGTTTTTATGAATCCATAAGCCGCGGTTGCTTGGAGGCGCTGTTGAAGGTGGCCGCCGCAATAATGGGGAGCTGATGCGCGATTGCGACTAGTAAACTCACAAGATGCAATGGATGAACGGCTTGCTGAAAGGTTGTCAAGGAAAAAGAACTTAAGTGTACAGAGCAGATCTGTAGTCACAGGCACTGCGTCGCTTCCTGAGCGCTGCGAGCGCAGTGCTTATCATTTATAAGGAACTATCCCGAAATAGATCAGCGAGCTATGTAGCATAGTTTATATGTCCTTGTTATGGGTGTCATCGGTATATAATATAATTGTCGTGTTATTTATCGTCTAAAATAAGTTTATATATTTATAATTGGATCTTATCGCCTATGTTGTCGCAAGCCGACTCTTACGCGGCGCAATGTCTTAGTCTAGACGTCCTCTCAGACACACTTCCTCGCCCTATGTTAATGCATTCGTACCATGAATTAGTCTATTTTCGAATTATCCAATTTTATCTGCATTATATTTGTTATTATAAAAGCAAGAAAGGAAAACTAACTTCAGGCGGAGCCGAATATACCCTTGCAGTTAAAACCGGATATATATCGCAATCATCGGATGTAGTTGGACGATCCTTATGAGAATATGATAATATAACCCAATTTATAATAATACAAAATTTAAAACAAGTCCCAAATATCTATCTTCAAAAATACCAAAGTTGGTATTTTTACCAAAAACCATTTCCGATCGTTCAGTTATATGGCAGCTGTAAGGTATAGTCCACCGATCGTTATGAAATTTGGTAGGTCGTATTAACTGACCAAAAATATAATCTGTACTAAGTTCCAGCTTTCTATCTTCAAAAACACAAAAGTTGGGTCATTTCCGATCGTTCAGTTATATGGCAGCTATAACATATAGTCGGCTATAACCCTTGCAGTTAAAACCGGATATAAATCGCAAACATCGGATGTAGTTGGCTGATCCTTATGAGAATATGATAATATAACCCAATTTATAATAATACAAAATTTAAAACAAGTCCCAAACTTCTGTCTCCAAAAATACCAAAGTTGGTATTTTTACCAAAAACCATTTCCGATCGTTCAGTTATATGGCAGCTGTAAGATATAGTCTACCGATCGTTATGAAATTTGGCATGTAATGTAATGTGTTGCCAAAAATAGCTCTCATGTCAAATTTGAAGTCTCTAACTCTAAAAGCACCAAAGTTATACCATTTCCGATCAATCAGTTATATGGCAGCTATAGGATATATATATAAGATATATAATATATATACTTTCAAAGATTATACACTACATAGATGGGACATCTCATACAAAGAAAAATTTTCTATGGCGGGTTCCAGCAGTGGAACCCGCTGGAACGAGCGGGTTCCATTGCGCGACAAGTTAAGTTTGAGAAATTTTTCGCGCGACAAAGAATGAGGAATAGCCGAGTGGTAGAGTGCTTGGCTGGTGTGCAAAGTAAAACAAGTTCAAACCAGGCTCGGGAAGTCCATTTTTATATTATATTTTTATTATTTTAATGTATTTTTCCTAAATTTATAATCCAATAAAAAAAAATACAAAATTGTAACATAACCTTAACATCGTCTCAGTTCGTAGTGGAACCCGCTGTAAAAATGTCTATAAGTGCGGGTTCTACGGCACTTTGGCAGGCCGCGTCGTGGAACCCGCTCTCACATGTTTTCCTTTTTTTCCGTCGTGGAACCCGCTGTAATAATGAAAACATTTGAGAGCGGGTTCCACGACAAACGGCTGGCAGATGAGATAGGGAGAGAGAGAATTCTATTTTTAGATCGTAACATCTTTGGAACGATGAAAGTTTGAAACGTTGTAACCGAACCAATGTAAGAGTAAAGAGATCAGAAATATCTTTTACTATCCTTACTCGTCAGCTCTGTTTTTGGTATGGATTCTAGCGCCTCCTCTAACACCAATTTTAAGTATCATAAAATCAACTTCGAGGGTAGCCTAGATGGATAGTGCGTGGTCCCTATTCATGAGGTCCTGGGTTCGATTTCATTAGCGGGCGGTTGTTTCAACTTTGATAAAGTTTTAGTTTTATGATTATTTTTATATTTAATTTTAATTTTTTTATTTTTTTTTTTTTTAATGCGTTCTATTACAATTGTTGTAAAAATAAGTGACGGACGTGTCGGATGACAAAATACCGGAAGGACTCCCTTGAAATTTTATTAGCATTTTATTAGCGGGACATAAGGAAGAATAAAACAATTTTACAATTGTAAAATTAAAGAAAAATATTACAATTAAAGAAAAATAAAAAAAAATAATTTTAAAAGAAAAAGTTCAAAATCTTTACGAGGATTTGAACACAGAAAAATAAAACACAAAGAGTAACTACTCTATGCATTACGCTACCATCCTGTATCGCTCTGCGTCGATTAAAAATACTATTTGTTCTACCAACTACCACATCGGCGCATCGAAAACAGAAACGAGAAATTGAAATTGAAATTTGGAAGCCAAAACATTTTTACTTCGTCGTGCGAGCAGTCACACATACACACATAGGTTCACATTTTTGTTGACGGATACATGGAAAGAGTTCTAAAAATAGAATCGTATGCATGTGCGTTCCCCCCTCACCAACAAGCTCGACGCAAAAAGTTGACCGTTTTGGGCCCTGATGTCCCATCTATGTACTTTATAATCTTTGATACTTTATAGGGTCGGAGATATCTCCTTCACTGCGTTGCACACTTTTGGACAAAATTATAATACCATCTGCAAGGGTATAATAGGAAAAATTAAATTATTTCAGAAAAAAATAATATCATTTATGCCAAAAATTTGGGTTTTTAGTGCAATTGCAATTGGACCTTAGTGCTATTGCAAATCTCCGCAGCCAAATCGGATAATTTTTAGAGGTGTTATAGACTTTTTAGTCTGCTTGCCTACTAATCGGTAGTATGGCCGTAGGTTTGTTGCTGTTGTTTTGCCCAAGTGCAATAGTATGCTACACAACTTTGTTGCTGAGAATCCCCACTTTTAAAGTCTAAACTATAAAGGTTAGTTAAATTGTGGTCGGAAGAGATTAGTATCGGGTATAATATAATCGGAAAACTCGACTAAAGCCATTTTTTCTTATTTAAGTTTTATTTTCTATGCTAAATATTTTTACTCCAATTAAGGGCATAAAGAAGTAATAGGACGCGACAATAAACTCCAGGTGTTATCTCTACAACGGAATTAAAGTTTGGAAAATGGCGTAAAGTGTCACATTGTTGTACGGGGATGGTTCAGATTCAACTCCTACTACTGTCCATAAAAGAAATATCATTAAGAAGGTTAAAAAAAAGAAAAGAAAAATATAAATTAAATGTGTAAAAACTCACAGCAGTTCGTCACCAATGTGGTCGTCCTCACCCAAAGGGTGAGCTGTAAAATATGCTACCCCGAGTCTTACGATATCTTTTACTGGGTAATTTTAATATTAAAAACGAACCAAAAAATGCCATATTCAAATCATTTTTATTATTCATTTCGGTGTGGCTAAAAATCTTAATTAGGGAGTTTTTATGATATATAATCGTTTCTCAAGAAATACCATTACAGTCTTGCAAACGATTTGTTTTGGAGCTATCGAATACGAAACTATCGATTCAGTTTCACAAACTGCCATAAAAAACACAACTGCCCGAGACCTATTGGTAGGCTTTCCGCTTGGAAAACGTTTTCACCAGAAATTAAGACCCGGATTTGCGATCAGCATAGTGAAGAAGAGATTAAGCAAAGTGTCGAGAACTTCATGCAGCCGACATTCTTTATATCATGGCAGGCGACGTAGTGAAGCGCAACCCTGGTCATCTTGGCAAGTCAGTAAATGTCAAGCGATCCAAAGTCGCTTTCCAAAAAACGGTTCGTGCGCAGAACGCTCTAAGAAGTGCCCACGTAGCCCAAGCCCAAAAAAACGCCATTGTCGTCAAGTGCTTGGACAACACTTCCTACGTCAAGATGAAAACCATTCCGAACGCTGAAACCATCGAGACTCTAGACCTGGTCATGAGGCCTGAGGTCATGACACGATCGACGCTGATATCCCGGCGGATTCAAAGCCCACGCTTCTCAAAAGTTTAAGCGACGATGCGAGTTCCGTGCAAAATCTCGGAAAAACTTATCAGACAAGAGCGCTGAAGCCAAATTGAAAAAATTTCAGACTCAGGCTAATCCAGATAACCAGCAACCATGCGCGAGAAGACATTGGTTGTCGCCCTCATGAGCGAACCATCAAAAAAGCAAAGTACCAACCAGTACACCATATCTGCAGCCATCTTGTCTCCATGATTTCCTATAGTCTAAAAAATCTGCTTGCTGGTCGTTACCTCGAGATATGCATTTAAGCTGCAGCTTTGCGTGGTCAAAATACGATCGTAGCCTACATGAATGACTTTGAGCCCAGTTTTGGTCTAGAAAGCTTGGGAAAATCCCGCCAACTCAACGCTAGTGGATACTCCAGTTTTACCGACGCCAGAGAGTTGATTAGCTTATTGTAGGTGCTTTGCGTGAGGAAGATTTATCAAACTCTTGGGTTTTTATGAATCCATAAGCCGCGGTTGCTTGGAGGCGCTGTTGAAGGTGGCCGCCGCAATAATGGGGAGCTGATGCGCGATTGCGACTAGTAAACTCACAAGATGCAATGGATGAACGGCTTGCTGAAAGGTTGTCAAGGAAAAAGAACTTAAGTGTACAGAGCAGATCTGTAGTCACAGGCACTGCGTCGCTTCCTGAGCGCTGCGAGCGCAGTGCTTATCATTTATAAGGAACTATCCCGAAATAGATCAGCGAGCTATGTAGCATAGTTTATATGTCCTTGTTATGGGTGTCATCGGTATATAATATAATTGTCGTGTTATTTATCGTCTAAAATAAGTTTATATATTTATAATTGGATCTTATCGCCTATGTTGTCGCAAGCCGACTCTTACGCGGCGCAATGTCTTAGTCTAGACGTCCTCTCAGACACACTTCCTCGCCCTATGTTAATGCATTCGTACCATGAATTAGTCTATTTTCGAATTATCCAATTTTATCTGCATTATATTTGTTATTATAAAAGCAAGAAAGGAAAACTAACTTCAGGCGGAGCCGAATATACCCTTGCAGTTAAAACCGGATATATATCGCAATCATCGGATGTAGTTGGACGATCCTTATGAGAATATGATAATATAACCCAATTTATAATAATACAAAATTTAAAACAAGTCCCAAATATCTATCTTCAAAAATACCAAAGTTGGTATTTTTACCAAAAACCATTTCCGATCGTTCAGTTATATGGCAGCTGTAAGGTATAGTCCACCGATCGTTATGAAATTTGGTAGGTCGTATTAACTGACCAAAAATATAATCTGTACTAAGTTCCAGCTTTCTATCTTCAAAAACACAAAAGTTGGGTCATTTCCGATCGTTCAGTTATATGGCAGCTATAACATATAGTCGGCTATAACCCTTGCAGTTAAAACCGGATATAAATCGCAAACATCGGATGTAGTTGGCTGATCCTTATGAGAATATGATAATATAACCCAATTTATAATAATACAAAATTTAAAACAAGTCCCAAACTTCTGTCTCCAAAAATACCAAAGTTGGTATTTTTACCAAAAACCATTTCCGATCGTTCAGTTATATGGCAGCTGTAAGATATAGTCTACCGATCGTTATGAAATTTGGCATGTAATGTAATGTGTTGCCAAAAATAGCTCTCATGTCAAATTTGAAGTCTCTAACTCTAAAAGCACCAAAGTTATACCATTTCCGATCAATCAGTTATATGGCAGCTATAGGATATATATATAAGATATATAATATATATACTTTCAAAGATTATACACTACATAGATGGGACATCTCATACAAAGAAAAATTTTCTATGGCGGGTTCCAGCAGTGGAACCCGCTGGAACGAGCGGGTTCCATTGCGCGACAAGTTAAGTTTGAGAAATTTTTCGCGCGACAAAGAATGAGGAATAGCCGAGTGGTAGAGTGCTTGGCTGGTGTGCAAAGTAAAACAAGTTCAAACCAGGCTCGGGAAGTCCATTTTTATATTATATTTTTATTATTTTAATGTATTTTTCCTAAATTTATAATCCAATAAAAAAAAATACAAAATTGTAACATAACCTTAACATCGTCTCAGTTCGTAGTGGAACCCGCTGTAAAAATGTCTATAAGTGCGGGTTCTACGGCACTTTGGCAGGCCGCGTCGTGGAACCCGCTCTCAAATGTTTTCATTTTTTCCGTCGTGGAACCCGCTGTAATAATGAAAACATTTGAGAGCGGGTTCCACGACAAACGGCTGGCAGATGAGATAGGGAGAGAGAGAATTCTATTTTTAGATCGTAACATCTTTGGAACGATGAAAGTTTGAAACGTTGTAACCGAACCAATGTAAGAGTAAAGAGATCAGAAATATCTTTTACTATCCTTACTCGTCAGCTCTGTTTTTGGTATGGATTCTAGCGCCTCCTCTAACACCAATTTTAAGTATCATAAAATCAACTTCGAGGGTAGCCTAGATGGATAGTGCGTGGTCCCTATTCATGAGGTCCTGGGTTCGATTTCATTAGCGGGCGGTTGTTTCAACTTTGATAAAGTTTTAGTTTTATGATTACTTTTATATTTAATTTTAATTTTTTTATTTTTTTTTTTTTTAATGCGTTCTATTACAATTGTTGTAAAAATAAGTGACGGACGTGTCGGATGACAAAATACCGGAAGGACTCCCTTGAAATTTTATTAGCATTTTATTAGCGGGACATAAGGAAGAATAAAACAATTTTACAATTGTAAAATTAAAGAAAAATATTACAATTAAAGAAAAATAAAAAAAAAATAATTTTAAAAGAAAAAGTTCAAAATCTTTACGAGGATTTGAACACAGAAAAATAAAACACAAAGAGTAACTACTCTATGCATTACGCTACCATCCTGTATCGCTCTGCGTCGATTAAAAATACTATTTGTTCTACCAACTACCACATCGGCGCATCGAAAACAGAAACGAGAAATTGAAATTGAAATTTGGAAGCCAAAACATTTTTACTTCGTCGTGCGAGCAGTCACACATACACACATAGGTTCACATTTTTGTTGACGGATACATGGAAAGAGTTCTAAAAATAGAATCGTATGCATGTGCGTTCCCCCCTCACCAACAAGCTCGACGCAAAAAGTTGACCGTTTTGGGCCCTGATGTCCCATCTATGTACTTTATAATCTTTGATACTTTATAGGGTCGGAGATATCTCCTTCACTGCGTTGCACACTTTTGGACAAAATTATAATACCATCTGCAAGGGTATAATAGGAAAAATTAAATTATTTCAGAAAAAAATAATATCATTTATGCCAAAAATTTTGGTTTTTAGTGCAATTGCAATTGGACCTTAGTGCTATTGCAAATCTCCGCAGCCAAATCGGATAATTTTTAGAGGTGTTATAGACTTTTTAGTCTGCTTGCCTACTAATCGGTAGTATGGCCGTAGGTTTGTTGCTGTTGTTTTGCCCAAGTGCAATAGTATGCTACACAACTTTGTTGCTGAGAATCCCCACTTTTAAAGTCTAAACTATAAAGGTTAGTTAAATTGTGGTCGGAAGAGATTAGTATCGGGTATAATATAATCGGAAAACTCGACTAAAGCCATTTTTTCTTATTTAAGTTTTATTTTCTATGCTAAATATTTTTACTCCAATTAAGGGCATAAAGAAGTAATAGGACGCGACAATAAACTCCAGGTGTTATCTCTACAACGGAATTAAAGTTTGGAAAATGGCGTAAAGTGTCACATTGTTGTACGGGGATGGTTCAGATTCAACTCCTACTACTGTCCATAAAAGAAATATCATTAAGAAGGTTAAAAAAAGAAAAGAAAAATATAAATTAAGGGGGGACATCTGTGTAACAGGCCAAAAAAAAAGCGGTTTTTCTCGAATTTTTTTTGGCCAAATCAAAACAGCTAATCGAAAATTTGTAAATGGGGTTTTATTATATTATATTTAAACTACACAATAAAATTTTTTTTTAATAAATCGAAAACAAAATGGCGGCCCTGCAGCCCTTATTCGTAGGCCCTATTTTTTTAAAGGGGGTCCATGGCCGAACACCTAACGTCCTTAATTTTTGATATAGAACAAAAAATCAAGTTTGGTTAGTTTCTTTATCTCAACGGCTATCGACACACGTAGGATTTTTTCGATATATTGATTTTTTCCAAAATGGCAAGTGATTGAACAAAATTTTCAATTTTCACTAACAAAAAACGTCACAAAATTGTTGATAAAAAAAAAAGTAAGCAAAATAAAAAAAAAAAATCCTACGTGTGTCGATAGACATAGGTATTCTGAGTATACTGTCAAAATTTTAGATCGATAGGTTAAGAGTTGTTCGAGTTAGGTGTTCGGCCAACTCAAAAAAAGTGGTTTCGAGAAAAACGCGTTTAAAGTTTTAAGTACTGTGGGATATACCTGTGAGGCATCGCCGCAGAATGAAAAATTTCGACACTTAGACACTTTTGCCGGACTCTATCTTTTGATATGTCATTTTTAAGACCCTAAAGTATTTTTTAAGCGAAAAAAAAAAATTTCGATTTTTTCAAAATTCTACTCAGATGTCCCCCCTTAAATGTGTAAAAACTCACAGCAGTTCGTCACCAATGTGGTCGTCCTCACCCAAAGGGTGAGCTGTAAAATATGCTACCCCGAGTCTTACGATATCTTTTACTGGGTAATTTTAATATTAAAAACGAACCAAAAAATGCCATATTCAAATCATTTTTATTATTCATTTCGGTGTGGCTAAAAATCTTAATTAGGGAGTTTTTATGATATATAATCGTTTCTCAAGAAATACCATTACAGTCTTGCAAACGATTTGTTTTGGAGCTATCGAATACGAAACTATCGATTCAGTTTCACAAACTGCCATAAAAAACACAACTGCCCGAGACCTATTGGTAGGCTTTCCGCTTGGAAAACGTTTTCACCAGAAATTAAGACCCGGATTTGCGATCAGCATAGTGAAGAAGAGATTAAGCAAAGTGTCGAGAACTTCATGCAGCCGACATTCTTTATATCATGGCAGGCGACGTAGTGAAGCGCAACCCTGGTCATCTTGGCAAGTCAGTAAATGTCAAGCGATCCAAAGTCGCTTTCCAAAAAACGGTTCGTGCGCAGAACGCTCTAAGAAGTGCCCACGTAGCCCAAGCCCAAAAAAACGCCATTGTCGTCAAGTGCTTGGACAACACTTCCTACGTCAAGATGAAAACCATTCCGAACGCTGAAACCATCGAGACTCTAGACCTGGTCATGAGGCCTGAGGTCATGACACGATCGACGCTGATATCCCGGCGGATTCAAAGCCCACGCTTCTCAAAAGTTTAAGCGACGATGCGAGTTCCGTGCAAAATCTCGGAAAAACTTATCAGACAAGAGCGCTGAAGCCAAATTGAAAAAATTTCAGACTCAGGCTAATCCAGATAACCAGCAACCATGCGCGAGAAGACATTGGTTGTCGCCCTCATGAGCGAACCATCAAAAAAGCAAAGTACCAACCAGTACACCATATCTGCAGCCATCTTGTCTCCATGATTTCCTATAGTCTAAAAAATCTGCTTGCTGGTCGTTACCTCGAGATATGCATTTAAGCTGCAGCTTTGCGTGGTCAAAATACGATCGTAGCCTACATGAATGACTTTGAGCCCAGTTTTGGTCTAGAAAGCTTGGGAAAATCCCGCCAACTCAACGCTAGTGGATACTCCAGTTTTACCGACGCCAGAGAGTTGATTAGCTTATTGTAGGTGCTTTGCGTGAGGAAGATTTATCAAACTCTTGGGTTTTTATGAATCCATAAGCCGCGGTTGCTTGGAGGCGCTGTTGAAGGTGGCCGCCGCAATAATGGGGAGCTGATGCGCGATTGCGACTAGTAAACTCACAAGATGCAATGGATGAACGGCTTGCTGAAAGGTTGTCAAGGAAAAAGAACTTAAGTGTACAGAGCAGATCTGTAGTCACAGGCACTGCGTCGCTTCCTGAGCGCTGCGAGCGCAGTGCTTATCATTTATAAGGAACTATCCCGAAATAGATCAGCGAGCTATGTAGCATAGTTTATATGTCCTTGTTATGGGTGTCATCGGTATATAATATAATTGTCGTGTTATTTATCGTCTAAAATAAGTTTATATATTTATAATTGGATCTTATCGCCTATGTTGTCGCAAGCCGACTCTTACGCGGCGCAATGTCTTAGTCTAGACGTCCTCTCAGACACACTTCCTCGCCCTATGTTAATGCATTCGTACCATGAATTAGTCTATTTTCGAATTATCCAATTTTATCTGCATTATATTTGTTATTATAAAAAACAAGAAAGGAAAACTAACTTCAGGCGGAGCCGAATATACCCTTGCAGTTAAAACCGGATATATATCGCAATCATCGGATGTAGTTGGACGATCCTTATGAGAATATGATAATATAACCCAATTTATAATAATACAAAATTTAAAACAAGTCCCAAATATCTATCTTCAAAAATACCAAAGTTGGTATTTTTACCAAAAACCATTTCCGATCGTTCAGTTATATGGCAGCTGTAAGGTATAGTCCACCGATCGTTATGAAATTTGGTAGGTCGTATTAACTGACCAAAAATATAATCTGTACTAAGTTCCAGCTTTCTATCTTCAAAAACACAAAAGTTGGGTCATTTCCGATCGTTCAGTTATATGGCAGCTATAACATATAGTCGGCTATAACCCTTGCAGTTAAAACCGGATATAAATCGCAAACATCGGATGTAGTTGGCTGATCCTTATGAGAATATGATAATATAACCCAATTTATAATAATACAAAATTTAAAACAAGTCCCAAACTTCTGTCTCCAAAAATACCAAAGTTGGTATTTTTACCAAAAACCATTTCCGATCGTTCAGTTATATGGCAGCTGTAAGGTATAGTCCACCGATCGTTATGAAATTTGGTAGGTCGTATTAACTGACCAAAAATATAATCTGTACTAAGTTCCAGCTTTCTATCTTCAAAAACACAAAAGTTGGGTCATTTCCGATCGTTCAGTTATATGGCAGCTATAACATATAGTCGGCTATAACTCTTGCAGTTAAAACCGGATATAAATCGCAAACATCGGATGTAGTTGGCTGATCCTTATGAGAATATGATAATATAACCCAATTTATAATAATACAAAATTTAAAACAAGTCCCAAACTTCTGTCTCCAAAAATACCAAAGTTGGTATTTTTACCAAAAACCATTTCCGATCGTTCAGTTATATGGCAGCTGTAAGAAATAGTCTACCGATCGTTATGAAATTTGGCATGTAATGTAATGTGTTGCCAAAAATAGCTCTCATGTCAAATTTGAAGTCTCTAACTCTAAAAGCACCAAAGTTATACCATTTCCGATCAATCAGTTATATGGCAGCTATAGGATATATATATAAGATATATAATATATATACTTTCAAAGATTATACACTACATAGATGGGACATCTCATACAAAGAAAAATTTTCTATGGCGGGTTCCAGCAGTGGAACCCGCTGGAACGAGCGGGTTCCATTGCGCGACAAGTTAAGTTTGAGAAATTTTTCGCGCGACAAAGAATGAGGAATAGCCGAGTGGTAGAGTGCTTGGCTGGTGTGCAAAGTAAAACAAGTTCAAACCAGGCTCGGGAAGTCCATTTTTATATTATATTTTTATTATTTTAATGTATTTTTCCTAAATTTATAATCCAATAAAAAAAAATACAAAATTGTAACATAACCTTAACATCGTCTCAGTTCGTAGTGGAACCCGCTGTAAAAATGTCTATAAGTGCGGGTTCTACGGCACTTTGGCAGGCCGCGTCGTGGAACCCGCTCTCAAATGTTTTCATTTTTTCCGTCGTGGAACCCGCTGTAATAATGAAAACATTTGAGAGCGGGTTCCACGACAAACGGCTGGCAGATGAGATAGGGAGAGAGAGAATTCTATTTTTAGATCGTAACATCTTTGGAACGATGAAAGTTTGAAACGTTGTAACCGAACCAATGTAAGAGTAAAGAGATCAGAAATATCTTTTACTATCCTTACTCGTCAGCTCTGTTTTTGGTATGGATTCTAGCGCCTCCTCTAACACCAATTTTAAGTATCATAAAATCAACTTCGAGGGTAGCCTAGATGGATAGTGCGTGGTCCCTATTCATGAGGTCCTGGGTTCGATTTCATTAGCGGGCGGTTGTTTCAACTTTGATAAAGTTTTAGTTTTATGATTACTTTTATATTTAATTTTAATTTTTTTATTTTTTTTTTTTTAATGCGTTCTATTACAATTGTTGTAAAAATAAGTGACGGACGTGTCGGATGACAAAATACCGGAAGGACTCCCTTGAAATTTTATTAGCATTTTATTAGCGGGACATAAGGAAGAATAAAACAATTTTACAATTGTAAAATTAAAGAAAAATATTACAATTAAAGAAAAATAAAAAAAAAATAATTTTAAAAGAAAAAGTTCAAAATCTTTACGAGGATTTGAACACAGAAAAATAAAACACAAAGAGTAACTACTCTATGCATTACGCTACCATCCTGTATCGCTCTGCGTCGATTAAAAATACTATTTGTTCTACCAACTACCACATCGGCGCATCGAAAACAGAAACGAGAAATTGAAATTGAAATTTGGAAGCCAAAACATTTTTACTTCGTCGTGCGAGCAGTCACACATACACACATAGGTTCACATTTTTGTTGACGGATACATGGAAAGAGTTCTAAAAATAGAATCGTATGCATGTGCGTTCCCCCCTCACCAACAAGCTCGACGCAAAAAGTTGACCGTTTTGGGCCCTGATGTCCCATCTATGTACTTTATAATCTTTGATACTTTATAGGGTCGGAGATATCTCCTTCACTGCGTTGCACACTTTTGGACAAAATTATAATACCATCTGCAAGGGTATAATAGGAAAAATTAAATTATTTCAGAAAAAAATAATATCATTTATGCCAAAAATTTTGGTTTTTAGTGCAATTGCAATTGGACCTTAGTGCTATTGCAAATCTCCGCAGCCAAATCGGATAATTTTTAGAGGTGTTATAGACTTTTTAGTCTGCTTGCCTACTAATCGGTAGTATGGCCGTAGGTTTGTTGCTGTTGTTTTGCAGAAGTGCAATAGTATGCTACACAACTTTGTTGCTGAGAATCCCCACTTTTAAAGTCTAAACTATAAAGGTTAGTTAAATTGTGGTCGGAAGAGATTAGTATCGGGTATAATATAATCGGAAAACTCGACTAAAGCCATTTTTTCTTATTTAAGTTTTATTTTCTATGCTAAATATTTTTACTCCAATTAAGGGCATAAAGAAGTAATAGGACGCGACAATAAACTCCAGGTGTTATCTCTACAACGGAATTAAAGTTTGGAAAATGGCGTAAAGTGTCACATTGTTGTACGGGGATGGTTCAGATTCAACTCCTACTACTGTCCATAAAAGAAATATCATTAAGAAGGTTAAAAAAAAGAAAAGAAAAATATAAATTAAATGTGTAAAAACTCACAGCAGTTCGTCACCAATGTGGTCGTCCTCACCCAAAGGGTGAGCTGTAAAATATGCTACCCCGAGTCTTACGATATCTTTTACTGGGTAATTTTAATATTAAAAACGAACCAAAAAATGCCATATTCAAATCATTTTTATTATTCATTTCGGTGTGGCTAAAAATCTTAATTAGGGAGTTTTTATGATATATAATCGTTTCTCAAGAAATACCATTACAGTCTTGCAAACGATTTGTTTTGGAGCTATCGAATACGAAACTATCGATTCAGTTTCACAAACTGCCATAAAAAACACAACTGCCCGAGACCTATTGGTAGGCTTTCCGCTTGGAAAACGTTTTCACCAGAAATTAAGACCCGGATTTGCGATCAGCATAGTGAAGAAGAGATTAAGCAAAGTGTCGAGAACTTCATGCAGCCGACATTCTTTATATCATGGCAGGCGACGTAGTGAAGCGCAACCCTGGTCATCTTGGCAAGTCAGTAAATGTCAAGCGATCCAAAGTCGCTTTCCAAAAAACGGTTCGTGCGCAGAACGCTCTAAGAAGTGCCCACGTAGCCCAAGCCCAAAAAAACGCCATTGTCGTCAAGTGCTTGGACAACACTTCCTACGTCAAGATGAAAACCATTCCGAACGCTGAAACCATCGAGACTCTAGACCTGGTCATGAGGCCTGAGGTCATGACACGATCGACGCTGATATCCCGGCGGATTCAAAGCCCACGCTTCTCAAAAGTTTAAGCGACGATGCGAGTTCCGTGCAAAATCTCGGAAAAACTTATCAGACAAGAGCGCTGAAGCCAAATTGAAAAAATTTCAGACTCAGGCTAATCCAGATAACCAGCAACCATGCGCGAGAAGACATTGGTTGTCGCCCTCATGAGCGAACCATCAAAAAAGCAAAGTACCAACCAGTACACCATATCTGCAGCCATCTTGTCTCCATGATTTCCTATAGTCTAAAAAATCTGCTTGCTGGTCGTTACCTCGAGATATGCATTTAAGCTGCAGCTTTGCGTGGTCAAAATACGATCGTAGCCTACATGAATGACTTTGAGCCCAGTTTTGGTCTAGAAAGCTTGGGAAAATCCCGCCAACTCAACGCTAGTGGATACTCCAGTTTTACCGACGCCAGAGAGTTGATTAGCTTATTGTAGGTGCTTTGCGTGAGGAAGATTTATCAAACTCTTGGGTTTTTATGAATCCATAAGCCGCGGTTGCTTGGAGGCGCTGTTGAAGGTGGCCGCCGCAATAATGGGGAGCTGATGCGCGATTGCGACTAGTAAACTCACAAGATGCAATGGATGAACGGCTTGCTGAAAGGTTGTCAAGGAAAAGAACTTAAGTGTACAGAGCAGATCTGTAGTCACAGGCACTGCGTCGCTTTCTGAGCGCTGCGAGCGCAGTGCTTATCATTTATAAGGAACTATCCCGAAATAGATCAGCGAGCTATGTAGCATAGTTTATATGTCCTTGTTATGGGTGTCATCGGTATATAATATAATTGTCGTGTTATTTATCGTCTAAAATAAGTTTATATATTTATAATTGGATCTTATCGCCTATGTTGTCGCAAGCCGACTCTTACGCGGCGCAATGTCTTAGTCTAGACGTCCTCTCAGACACACTTCCTCGCCCTATGTTAATGCATTCGTACCATGAATTAGTCTATTTTCGAATTATCCAATTTTATCTGCATTATATTTGTTATTATAAAAAACAAGAAAGGAAAACTAACTTCAGGCGGAGCCGAATATACCCTTGCAGTTAAAACCGGATATATATCGCAATCATCGGATGTAGTTGGACGATCCTTATGAGAATATGATAATATAACCCAATTTATAATAATACAAAATTTAAAACAAGTCCCAAATATCTATCTTCAAAAATACCAAAGTTGGTATTTTTACCAAAAACCATTTCCGATCGTTCAGTTATATGGCAGCTGTAAGGTATAGTCCACCGATCGTTATGAAATTTGGTAGGTCGTATTAACTGACCAAAAATATAATCTGTACTAAGTTCCAGCTTTCTATCTTCAAAAACACAAAAGTTGGGTCATTTCCGATCGTTCAGTTATATGGCAGCTATAACATATAGTCGGCTATAACCCTTGCAGTTAAAACCGGATATAAATCGCAAACATCGGATGTAGTTGGCTGATCCTTATGAGAATATGATAATATAACCCAATTTATAATAATACAAAATTTAAAACAAGTCCCAAACTTCTGTCTCCAAAAATACCAAAGTTGGTATTTTTACCAAAAACCATTTCCGATCGTTCAGTTATATGGCAGCTGTAAGATATAGTCTACCGATCGTTATGAAATTTGGCATGTAATGTAATGTGTTGCCAAAAATAGCTCTCATGTCAAATTTGAAGTCTCTAACTCTAAAAGCACCAAAGTTATACCATTTCCGATCAATCAGTTATATGGCAGCTATAGGATATATATATAAGATATATAATATATATACTTTCAAAGATTATACACTACATAGATGGGACATCTCATACAAAGAAAAATTTTCTATGGCGGGTTCCAGCAGTGGAACCCGCTGGAACGAGCGGGTTCCATTGCGCGACAAGTTAAGTTTGAGAAATTTTTCGCGCGACAAAGAATGAGGAATAGCCGAGTGGTAGAGTGCTTGGCTGGTGTGCAAAGTAAAACAAGTTCAAACCAGGCTCGGGAAGTCCATTTTTATTTTATATTTTTATTATTTTAATGTATTTTTCCTAAATTTATAATCCAATAAAAAAAAATACAAAATTGTAACATAACCTTAACATCGTCTCAGTTCGTAGTGGAACCCGCTGTAAAAATGTCTATAAGTGCGGGTTCTACGGCACTTTGGCAGGCCGCGTCGTGGAACCCGCTCTCAAATGTTTTCATTTTTTCCGTCGTGGAACCCGCTGTAATAATGAAAACATTTGAGAGCGGGTTCCACGACAAACGGCTGGCAGATGAGATAGGGAGAGAGAGAATTCTATTTTTAGATCGTAACATCTTTGGAACGATGAAAGTTTGAAACGTTGTAACCGAACCAATGTAAGAGTAAAGAGATCAGAAATATCTTTTACTATCCTTACTCGTCAGCTCTGTTTTTGGTATGGATTCTAGCGCCTCCTCTAACACCAATTTTAAGTATCATAAAATCAACTTCGAGGGTAGCCTAGATGGATAGTGCGTGGTCCCTATTCATGAGGTCCTGGGTTCGATTTCATTAGCGGGCGGTTGTTTCAACTTTGATAAAGTTTTAGTTTTATGATTACTTTTATATTTAATTTTAATTTTTTTATTTTTTTTTTTTTTAATGCGTTCTATTACAATTGTTGTAAAAATAAGTGACGGACGTGTCGGATGACAAAATACCGGAAGGACTCCCTTGAAATTTTATTAGCATTTTATTAGCGGGACATAAGGAAGAATAAAACAATTTTACAATTGTAAAATTAAAGAAAAATATTACAATTAAAGAAAAATAAAAAAAAAATAATTTTAAAAGAAAAAGTTCAAAATCTTTACGAGGATTTGAACACAGAAAAATAAAACACAAAGAGTAACTACTCTATGCATTACGCTACCATCCTGTATCGCTCTGCGTCGATTAAAAATACTATTTGTTCTACCAACTACCACATCGGCGCATCGAAAACAGAAACGAGAAATTGAAATTGAAATTTGGAAGCCAAAACATTTTTACTTCGTCGTGCGAGCAGTCACACATACACACATAGGTTCACATTTTTGTTGACGGATACATGGAAAGAGTTCTAAAAATAGAATCGTATGCATGTGCGTTCCCCCCTCACCAACAAGCTCGACGCAAAAAGTTGACCGTTTTGGGCCCTGATGTCCCATCTATGTACTTTATAATCTTTGATACTTTATAGGGTCGGAGATATCTCCTTCACTGCGTTGCACACTTTTGGACAAAATTATAATACCATCTGCAAGGGTATAATAGGAAAAATTAAATTATTTCAGAAAAAAATAATATCATTTATGCCAAAAATTTGGGTTTTTAGTGCAATTGCAATTGGACCTTAGTGCTATTGCAAATCGGATAATTTTTAGAGGTGTTATAGACTTTTTAGTCTGCTTGCCTACTAATCGGTAGTATGGCCGTAGGTTTGTTGCTGTTGTTTTGCCCAAGTGCAATAGTATGCTACACAACTTTGTTGCTGAGAATCCCCACTTTTAAAGTCTAAACTATAAAGGTTAGTTAAATTGTGGTCGGAAGAGATTAGTATCGGGTATAATATAATCGGAAAACTCGACTAAAGCCATTTTTTCTTATTTAAGTTTTATTTTCTATGCTAAATATTTTTACTCCAATTAAGGGCATAAAGAAGTAATAGGACGCGACAATAAACTCCAGGTGTTATCTCTACAACGGAATTAAAGTTTGGAAAATGGCGTAAAGTGTCACATTGTTGTACGGGGATGGTTCAGATTCAACTCCTACTACTGTCCATAAAAGAAATATCATTAAGAAGGTTAAAAAAAAGAAAAGAAAAATATAAATTAAATGTGTAAAAACTCACAGCAGTTCGTCACCAATGTGGTCGTCCTCACCCAAAGGGTGAGCTGTAAAATATGCTACCCCGAGTCTTACGATATCTTTTACTGGGTAATTTTAATATTAAAAACGAACCAAAAAATGCCATATTCAAATCATTTTTATTATTCATTTCGGTGTGGCTAAAAATCTTAATTAGGGAGTTTTTATGATATATAATCGTTTCTCAAGAAATACCATTACAGTCTTGCAAACGATTTGTTTTGGAGCTATCGAATACGAAACTATCGATTCAGTTTCACAAACTGCCATAAAAAACACAACTGCCCGAGACCTATTGGTAGGCTTTCCGCTTGGAAAACGTTTTCACCAGAAATTAAGACCCGGATTTGCGATCAGCATAGTGAAGAAGAGATTAAGCAAAGTGTCGAGAACTTCATGCAGCCGACATTCTTTATATCATGGCAGGCGACGTAGTGAAGCGCAACCCTGGTCATCTTGGCAAGTCAGTAAATGTCAAGCGATCCAAAGTCGCTTTCCAAAAAACGGTTCGTGCGCAGAACGCTCTAAGAAGTGCCCACGTAGCCCAAGCCCAAAAAAACGCCATTGTCGTCAAGTGCTTGGACAACACTTCCTACGTCAAGATGAAAACCATTCCGAACGCTGAAACCATCGAGACTCTAGACCTGGTCATGAGGCCTGAGGTCATGACACGATCGACGCTGATATCCCGGCGGATTCAAAGCCCACGCTTCTCAAAAGTTTAAGCGACGATGCGAGTTCCGTGCAAAATCTCGGAAAAACTTATCAGACAAGAGCGCTGAAGCCAAATTGAAAAAATTTCAGACTCAGGCTAATCCAGATAACCAGCAACCATGCGCGAGAAGACATTGGTTGTCGCCCTCATGAGCGAACCATCAAAAAAGCAAAGTACCAACCAGTACACCATATCTGCAGCCATCTTGTCTCCATGATTTCCTATAGTCTAAAAAATCTGCTTGCTGGTCGTTACCTCGAGATATGCATTTAAGCTGCAGCTTTGCGTGGTCAAAATACGATCGTAGCCTACATGAATGACTTTGAGCCCAGTTTTGGTCTAGAAAGCTTGGGAAAATCCCGCCAACTCAACGCTAGTGGATACTCCAGTTTTACCGACGCCAGAGAGTTGATTAGCTTATTGTAGGTGCTTTGCGTGAGGAAGATTTATCAAACTCTTGGGTTTTTATGAATCCATAAGCCGCGGTTGCTTGGAGGCGCTGTTGAAGGTGGCCGCCGCAATAATGGGGAGCTGATGCGCGATTGCGACTAGTAAACTCACAAGATGCAATGGATGAACGGCTTGCTGAAAGGTTGTCAAGGAAAAAGAACTTAAGTGTACAGAGCAGATCTGTAGTCACAGGCACTGCGTCGCTTCCTGAGCGCTGCGAGCGCAGTGCTTATCATTTATAAGGAACTATCCCGAAATAGATCAGCGAGCTATGTAGCATAGTTTATATGTCCTTGTTATGGGTGTCATCGGTATATAATATAATTGTCGTGTTATTTATCGTCTAAAATAAGTTTATATATTTATAATTGGATCTTATCGCCTATGTTGTCGCAAGCCGACTCTTACGCGGCGCAATGTCTTAGTCTAGACGTCCTCTCAGACACACTTCCTCGCCCTATGTTAATGCATTCGTACCATGAATTAGTCTATTTTCGAATTATCCAATTTTATCTGCATTATATTTGTTATTATAAAAAACAAGAAAGGAAAACTAACTTCAGGCGGAGCCGAATATACCCTTGCAGTTAAAACCGGATATATATCGCAATCATCGGATGTAGTTGGACGATCCTTATGAGAATATGATAATATAACCCAATTTATAATAATACAAAATTTAAAACAAGTCCCAAATATCTATCTTCAAAAATACCAAAGTTGGTATTTTTACCAAAAACCATTTCCGATCGTTCAGTTATATGGCAGCTGTAAGGTATAGTCCACCGATCGTTATGAAATTTGGTAGGTCGTATTAACTGACCAAAAATATAATCTGTACTAAGTTCTAGCTTTCTATCTTCAAAAACACAAAAGTTGGGTCATTTCCGATCGTTCAGTTATATGGCAGCTATAACATATAGTCGGCTATAACCCTTGCAGTTAAAACCGGATATAAATCGCAAACATCGGATGTAGTTGGCTGATCCTTATGAGAATATGATAATATAACCCAATTTATAATAATACAAAATTTAAAACAAGTCCCAAACTTCTGTCTCCAAAAATACCAAAGTTGGTATTTTTACCAAAAACCATTTCCGATCGTTCAGTCATATGGCAGCTGTAAGATATAGTCCACCGATCGTTATGAAATTTTGTAGGTCGTATTAACTGACCAAAAATATAATCTGTACTAAGTTCCAGCTTTCTATCTTCAAAAACACAAAAGTTGGGTCATTTCCGATCGTTCAGTTATATGGCAGCTATAACATATAGTCGGCTATAACCCTTGCAGTTAAAACCGGATATAAATCGCAAACATCGGATGTAGTTGGCTGATCCTTATGAGAATATGATAATATAACCCAATTTATAATAATACAAAATTTAAAACAAGTCCCAAACTTCTGTCTCCAAAAATACCAAAGTTGGTATTTTTACCAAAAACCATTTCCGATCGTTCAGTTATATGGCAGCTGTAAGATATAGTCCACCGATCGTTATGAAATTTTGTAGGTCGTATTAACTGACCAAAAATATAATCTGTACTAAGTTCCAGCTTTCTATCTTCAAAAACACAAAAGTTGGGTCATTTCCGATCGTTCAGTTATATGGCAGCTATAACATATAGTCGGCTATAACCCTTGCAGTTAAAACCGGATATAAATCGCAAACATCGGATGTAGTTGGCCGATCCTTATGAGAATATGATAATATAACCCAATTTATAATAATACAAAATTTAAAACAAGTCCCAAACTTCTGTCTCCAAAAATACCAAAGTTGGTATTTTTACCAAAAACCATTTCCGATCGTTCAGTTATATGGCAGCTATAACATATAGTCGGCTATAACCCTTGCAGTTAAAACCGGATATAAATCGCAAACATCGGATGTAGTTGGCCGATCCTTATGAGAATATGATAATATAACCCAATTTATAATAATACAAAATTTAAAACAAGTCCCAAACTTCTGTCTCCAAAAATACCAAAGTTGGTATTTTTACCAAAAACCATTTCCGATCGTTCAGTTATATGGCAGCTGTAAGATATAGTCCACCGATCGTTGTAAAATTTGGTAGGTCGGATTAACTGACCAAAAATAGAATGTGTACCAAGTGCCAGCTTTCTATCTTCAAAAACACGAAAGTTAAACCCTTTCCGATCAATCAGTTATATGGCAGCTATAGGGTATAGTCGGCCGATCCCGCACTTATGTTCTGCGTGCAAAGGGAAGAAGGGTGTGTGCAAAGTTTCAAGTCGATAGCTTTAAAACTGAGAAACTAGTTTGAGTAGAAACAGACAGACGGACAGACGGAAATGCTCATATCAACTTAGGAGGTGATCCTGATCAAGAATATATGTACTTTATAGGGTCGGAGATGTCTCCTTCACTGCGTTGCACACTTGTGACCAAAATTATAATACCCTCTGCTAGGGTATAAAAAGGTTACCACTTTTTACAATACCAAAATTAAAATACCCTCTGCAAGGGTATAAAAAGGTCATTCTCTTTCATAGATATTTTATTTTAATTAATTGGTTTTATTATAATATTCTCATAAGGATCGGCTAACTATATCCGATGTTTGTGATATATATCCGGTTTTAACTCCAAGGGTATATCAACTTCGGCTGCGCCCGAAGTTAGCTTTCCTTTCTTGTTTTTGCAATTTTGGATTTTTATATGTTTTTAATTTATGCCGCCGTTTTATTCTTTGTACCATACTCATACTTGTTTGTCTTTTTTTTTTGCCAATTAACGCTAAAAGGCTTAAGGCTTTTTTGGATGAAGGCCAATACTTTTTTATCAACATTTTTATCTTTAGAACCCTATTTTCGTCCAGTTTTTTGTAAATCATTAATAGAACCCGTCTCCCCAAATATTTCTATTATGTTTTTATCACTATTAACACTAACTTTATAGCGTTTAGCTAATTGTCTGTACGAAACACCTCTTTCTGTGCAGTAATAGTGCCAATTTTTTGGAGAACTTCCTCTTTGATTCGAGGCATTGTCGAAAGTAAAGGATAAATTATGAAAATAGAATATGTAAACAAAGCAGAATTAATGAAGCTTTCGAACGGTACATTTCCCAGCACGATCCAGCTCTACGAGAAATTGGCGCTAAAAAGTGTGCAATTTCTTTTCGGTACATTCCTTATGGCCGTGCCGACTTCTGATTTAAATTGAAGTAACACTTCAATTTTGTGACAATTTTTTAATATCTAGCACAAAAGTCCACCCTGAACCGCCAAAATGTTTGTCGAGATTATTTTATCTCTTACATATCAAAAAATAATTGGTTTCTGCTTAATAAACAACAAATAAAAGAAGGAAAGATGTTGCCTCTTTAACGTTATAACTCGATATTTATTATTCTCTTATCTTAAGCCTAATTACCTACTGCGGCGAAGCGGGGCTAATTCGCACAAGAGCGAATATGAGCTTTCGCTCCCGCTCAGCCCTGAGCTATTTTATACTTGATTTTGATAATTAACAATTCAATTATAACAATTCTAATAATCACAATACAAATTTAAAACAACTTTGATACACACTACTATATCAAAATACATCTTTTCAAAATTTTGCATATTGCAATTTGGTTTTTTTGACTAATATTTTAAGCCATCTTAAGCCAAAAAATCTTCCTGTACTGGCGCTATAGATATTTGCAATTAATGGGGCGTAAAGGAAAGTGGAAAAGTTTGTCAAAAAAATTGAACTTCGGGGGCATTATAGGGACAGCAGACGGGCGTGGCTATATCGACTTAGCTTTTTAGTTCATGCTGATTCAGAATATACATATATACTTTACGGCGTCGGAGATGATTCTTTCTCTATGTTACATACATTCACACAACTACAAAATACCCTTCTACTCTACGAGTATCGGGTATAAGTTGATGCATAAGCTATTTCCAAAATTCTGAAAGACCGCGAAAAAATAAATAAAATTATAGTTCATGGTTTAAAGACATGTGCCTTTTTTCTAAGCTGTCTGCCGTTGCTGCATGAATGAATATGTCGTCCATATATAACTTTCTTGTTGATCAGATTTTAAAGCCCATAATTAACACATCTTATAAATACTGCCGGGGAGTTCTGAAATCTGAATGGTGGCTAATAAACCCTGTATACTGTTTGCTGCTTTCTTTTATTAGGACATTGAAGAATCCATAGTTCAGGACAATTATTAAAAAAATACTTTGCTTTTTTGAAGCTTCTCCAAGACCTTGTCAATAACTGAGTCAGGAAAACAGTCCTTAAGCTTGGAGAAAATAAACTTGGAGACCCAACCGATAGACGGGAATCGCGGGACTATAACCAAGAATCGATAAAGCAATAATAATTATTAAATTAGATGTGGTCTCGTAAAAAATTTAGAATAAATGTTTTGAGATTTGAACGAAAGGAAAGTGAGATTTTGCGATAGAGAAATGTACATTTTTAAATAAAACTCTTTGTGTTCTTCCATCTATGTAGCTGGAGATCTACGTAAGGAGGTCTGTAGGAAATCCCAAAAGATTCAGTTTTGTCAACAGGAGTGAGTGTTACTCTGTGTAAATAACTGAAGTTCGAAAAACTGATTTCAAATAACTTTGGAATTGTTGCCAACTTCTGTAGTTGGTAGCATCCGATTTTTCCCCTTTTTTTGGCACGTGAACTGTAAAAGATTCCTTCCACTCAGGGGAAAATATCGAGGTTTCCAAAGATAAGTTAAAAAGTTGATGTAGGGGTTTGCACTGAGCCCTGGCGTAGCATTTAAGCACACAGTCAGGTACTCCATCGAATAAGGACTGGCGAATAAACCAATTAAACCTTTAGAAGATCTGATGAATTAATTTATTCTTGGAGAAAGACGGACATAATATAAGAATGATTGATTGAATTGAATGTTATAAGGCTAATTCAATGTTATATGCCTAAGGCGGATCTGCCATTTTAGGCAAAATAGATCAGAGGTCGCAGATAAATTTTCAAACGTAAGTAGAGCTTGTCATAAAAAGTTATAAAACTGCTTCGGATCCTGAGTAAATTGTATCGGTCAGTGGCGAATATAATTCCTTTGACGTGCATGACGCCTTTGGCGTTATGGTATATAACCCCTTAAGGACTTGTAAAGACTATAATCGATAGTTGCATGTGCGACTTTATTTTGGAACGTCATATCTCTCTCTTACTTCTAAAGCTGGTCATTTCAGGTTCACCCAGTAGGTACCATCTGGAAATTTTTCTCTAAGCCGCCGTCGGCTGTTAATGGGCGACACCTAGACGTTAGCGTTCGTGGGTGCCGTGGTTCTTCGCGGCGTAGTAGGCTGTCCCATGGTAAAGTCTTGTGTTCTCCGATTTGCGGTCTTGATGGCGTCATCTCCTCGTCGCTGCGTATGATAATCTGAACCATTCTCTGTCGGTGATAACTAGCTATTATAATCTTAGCTTCCTTATCTAATTTCAAGGTTAATACTACTCGTGCAGGGATTGTGAATACATCCAGGGTTAATTAACGCGACCTTGGTGGGTATTCTATCGATTTCCGACGGACTGGGCTATAATGGTTTTTAGAGTATAATGGTTGGCTCACTAAGTAGGGTTTTTCTATCTTTAGTTGGCTGCTGTGTATTGTACGGTGCGGAGCACTCTTGGTGAATGGAGTATTTTAACGCTAGATCAGTGTTGGACAAGCTCTCGTGTTCCATGGCTCGCGTTCATAGTATAAGAAGTTCTGCTGCAGATCTGCTGTTACAAGGACAGTGTGAGCACGCTGAAATTTTTAGAAGCTCTCTTATTGGCTCTTATTAACATTATTTTTGTTGTAATTTCTTTACCTTAAAGAGTACCGACATCAAAAATGATCTACAGTCACCAATACCAAAAATACGCAAAGGGGCCAATTTGAGTTGCGCGAAATAGAAGAGTACGAGTATCAGGCGAACAAGCTTTTCGAGCATTTACATCAAGGTCATTTTTACGACTAGCATTCCACTATTATTATACTTATGGTCATTCTTTCAATATGTATATTATGCTCATTCCAAAGGGATTATTGGTACTTACATGGTACATGTATTGTCATGCACTTAAATTTAAAAATGAGCCAGTTGGGATGGGTTGCTCATCAGAAAATTAAAACAACACTTGAACTATTTCGTGGTTTACTTCTCGGTACAGATCCAGATTCTAGCCTTTTCCTGTTACGAAGATGAAATTCATGCTTCCACATGACATCGTTTGGAGCAATAGAAATAGTGTTCTTAACACTATTGCTGCAAACGGTCAACCATTTAATGGTTGAAATCAAAGGCCAAGAGTATTACAAAGCGGGCTCATTGTTGCCAATGCCAAACAAATCTAATAAATTTTTACAAATATACTTTATGGAGGGCGAGGACTTAACAGGTGCACTAGCCAATCGAAGCTACTACGAAGATTCAACGCATCTGTTGTTAACTTTGTTTCGCGACCGAACCATTTTCAATAAAAATAAATACACTATAATAGGAACAGGGTATATTTCAGTTGGCGTCACTTGAAACGCCGTCTGCTTTCGTACCATACCATAATACCATATAGTACTATATGTTGTATGGTTAGTGGTGGTACTATTTGAAATTTGAGTCATGCAGTTCGGTGAAGATTATTAAATATATTTGCAAGTATGTCAATTAAAAAAGTGATGACGATCAATGAGTTACAAGGCCAAAGACATTATCTGTATGTGGCTTAGATTTGGATACACATTGATATGCAAAATATTGAATGTTGAACAAAATATCTTGTCTTGAGCTGAGCCCCTGAACGGTCGGATGCGAATTTAACTCTAAATAAAGTGCATGCTGATTTCGAATTGCAGAGTTATTTTTATAATCAAATTCGGGGCTGTCAAAAACGCATTTTATTCATGTATTTTTTTATCTGAAAAAAATGTTTTCTAGAAAAAATGGGTCAAACAATTATTGACAGGTTAGCTAGTAATTTTATAAATATATGAACTTGTTTCTCAAAATTTTCTTATGCATGGTGAAATTATTGTTTTTCTTTTTTAGCAAATAATAGTTTAAGCATGATTGATCCAAGTTCAAGTGAGGAAGAGGGTGAAGATGATCCCGTTACCAATGTGCCAGCTAAAGGAAGAAGTATACAAACGCCCAAAGGCGTAAACAGTATATCTACCTTAGGTGTATCTTCCGCAGCTGGATGTAACATTGTCACAACTGGTTCAAATGGCGATTTGACTGGACCCCAAAAACAATTAAACCCCAATACTGGCCGCCTAGACATGGGAAGTATTACGGGTGGACAAAATTCTTCAAAAAATAGTCAAATTTATGGCGGTCGAGTAGATGGATCGAATCTTGAAATACCTACGAAGACTATTCCCAGGTAAGTGTCCGCCTTTAACATATGACAATAAAGCATTTCAAAAATTGTGAATAAATAATTTTTATTCCTTGCAGTGGGTATGATAATTTTGGTCAAAAGTGTGCGGTTTTACGATTTTGTATTCTAATAAATTGGTTTTATTATGATATTCTCATAAGGTTTGGTCAACTATATCCGATATTTGAGATATATATTCGTTTTTAGCTTTAGGGGTTTATCAACTTCGGCTCCGTCCGAAGTTAGATTTCCTTTCTCGTCTTGGATTCATGTACTCATGAGAGCTACTTTTAGCTCAATAATAGGACATGCCAAATTTCATAAGAAATTCATCGGAAATGACCAAACTTTCATGTTTTTAAAGATAGAAAGCTGGAACTAAGTACAAATTATATTTATGGTCAGTTAATCCGACTTACCAAATTTCATAACGATCGGCCGACTATATCTTATAGATTCCACTGAGCAATCGGCAATGGTATTTGGTAGAAATACAAACTTTGGTATTTTTGAAGATAGAAGCTTGGGACTTTTTTTTAGATATTTTATTGTAATTAATTGGTATTATTATGATATTCTCATAAGGATCGCCCAACTATATCCGATGTTTGCGATATATATCCGGTTTTAACTGCAAGGATATATCAACTTCGGCTCCGTCCGAAGTTAGGTTTTCTTTCTTGTTTTTGTAGGGATTCGATATTTTTAAACCGAATCGATGCATCGACCCATCGATAATCGATTTTATCCCAGCTCTAGCTCTAACGATAACGAACTCTTGGATATAGCCCTTGAGTTTAGTTTTTAATAGTTTTTAATGTTTAGTTTTTATAGCAATAGCAGTGCTGATTTGTGCCCCTGTAGCCCTATGCACAGCCCTGAGCACAGAAGCCCCTGTGCTGTGCTGAATAGAATAGTGGAGTAGAAGAAGTGGAGAGAAGTAGAAGAGAGGAATGTCCGATGTTGTAGGAGTTTCACTGCTGTGTTTCACTTGATTATTCGATCAGTAAGGGCCTATTGTTTTTATTCAACCTTTCTTTAGATTCCAGCTTAGCTTTTTATCTAGTTACTCCACTAGGTACTTGGCCCTATCTCTGTATAAGAGGTGGGATTTTAGACCTTTTCAGTATTGTTCAGTTAACTTCTCATAATTCTTTTACATAGTATTGAATTGACATTCTTAGAAGAAAGGAGAGGACCCCTTTCTTTCAAAGGCCAGACCCTACTCTAAGGTAGTTTTGATTGCCGCCTACTTTGAAGTCCTTATTAGTTCTTTCCAAAAACACTTTCCAATTGAGATTTTATAAAAGCGAAGCAATCCGCTGATGCGTCGTTGATGCAGGGGGCTCCCCCGGTGCAGTCGCGGTTTTCAAATCGCGAAGCAATCTGATGTGTCTGCTTGCAAAAACATAAAATCAACAAAACAGACGGGGTTGAGACATATCTGAACATTCAACAGAATTTTTATTTTACCAAGGCGGCTAGCTACTTCAATGTTGGAACTCGATATTGATTTATACGCTTTGTAAATTACAGACTGGATTTATATGTTACGCTCCGATTAAATCACTTTTGTGTAAAAAAAAGAGCGGTACCGGATTTTGTATACCGAAAAGTGAAGTTGGATACAATGCAATGTCTTACAATGTCCTAGTCCTAGTCCTATGTTGCGCCCAAGTCATTGCATCGTATAGCTGCTCATATTTGCTCGCTGTCCGTTGCGTCTCTCGCAGCCTAGTCTTGCCCGGGCGTTCTTCGTATATGCGACAAAAGTTCTATGGCAACCCTCATCAGCTTTTGTTAGCACGACCGAGCTAGGTAACTTACGCGAGTATCGATATTGCGGGAGTCCATTTCCAGCTCATGTGTGTATATAAACGCCTAAGGACTTCGACAGCAACGTCCGTCGCTACTTTTTCGCCTTTGCCACATTCGCTTCTTGATCATTTTTTTAATTTTAAGTTTATGTATGTTGTTTGGTCATTGAGGGTTTTCATACGCGAAACTAAAGCTCTCGATAATATAGACGGCGGCCCGACCTAGACATTGCGGAGCTAAAACTCTCTAAAGAGAGGCCTGTTGAGTCAAGCGGTCGAGATAGAGTCGGCTTGCGACCAACTAAGCGCTTTGTACAAACTTAAGCCTAAATAAATTAACATTACACTAAACATTACATTAACATTATTTAAACATTAACATTAAATCGCTCTACTGCTGCCTGACCCGACATATATAGTTATAAAAAATACTCAAATATTAAATTGGTGACCCCGACGTGATCACTATATACATGCGACCACCGTTGCTTACAATGACAAACAACAACACGTCACCAGACGACGCCGAAGTCTTTCACGTTTTGGACCGAGCACCCATAATATTGGGTATCGCAAATCGAAGCCCAATTCGTTCTGGCGGGAATAACCTCAGACGAAACGAAGCTTAACACTATCCTAGTGTCAATCGAAGAACCAGTGTCGGACCGAATCGCCGACGCCATCTTCAACCCAACAGCCACAGACAAGTACGAAAACTTAAATCGTGCATTCTGGAACACTTCTGCGAAAGCGAACAAAAAATTCCAGAAGGCTATATCAAAAACTTTATTAAAAGCACTGTGGTTTCAGCGCTTACAAAGTGATGGAAGTTGGCGATTTCTATCGCCATAAACTATGCTCACTCCAAAGCTTCTTTTCGCCGCCAATGGCACGAAAATACAAACCTATGGAGAAAATCGAATAGCATTGGCACTGGGATTGAGATGAAACTTCGTTTGGACCGTCGTGATAGCTGACGTCAACTGCGCTACCATTGAATCCGATTTCCTTAAACATTTTGACTTACTTGTACTAAATGAAATGACGCAAACTCATCGATCAAGCTACGCTACTCAAAACGCTGCACGCGCCTCAACGTAAAATCAATTCCCTAAGTTCCTGCGAGTTCTCCTATTTCATCGAAAGAGGATGGGATGCCCTTCAAACTGCAACTGGTCCAGCCCATTACATCTGGGATACGACATCAGCCAGCACCACTTGAAACTATTTGAAGCCAAAGTGGAAGCCAAGAAGCCATCCGCCACTTTGAACACCGCTTATTACGAAGGATCTGAAAAAGTTTCTGGTAATGATCAACTTTAATCTGCCGTTTATCCCCCGAGTTATCGAGCTTATGTTATCTAGTTATAACATAACAAAATTGTCTCTTTTAGCCTGAAAAGAAATTTTACTGCCACGTCGCCAATAACCAGATACGCCTGTTCATTTCCAGATGCCTACGCCAAACCTTGGTTAAAGTCCTGCATTCGATAATCCATCCAGACAACGAAAAAGTTGGTTGGTCGCAAAAAACTACGTTAGGTCCCGCATGACGTAGGATGTCACTGAAATCGTACGCTCTTGCATCCCGTGTCAAAAAGCCAAAATTCAACGTCACACGGAATCGGCTTTCGAACCGAATGCTGCCAGCGACGCCTGTTTCGAACATATCAATATTGACATCGTCAGCCCGCTGCCTTCATCGAACGGATACTGCCTTACGTGTATCGATCGTTTCTCAAAATGGCCCACAGCAATTCTATTAGTCGACATCACAGCAAAATTTGTAGCCAATGCACTGATTTCTAGTTCGCTCGGTATGGAATTCCCCTCCACATCTCAACGGAATTAAGTCGAAAATTAGAACTCGATAACGCACTATATCGATATTGTCACGAGAGCAGCTTCTGCTACGTCCTTGCCACTTTTGCTTCTTTATCATTTTCTAGTTAAATACTCAAATTACCCGGAGTTTAGTCGTTTTTAGTCAGTTTTTTAGTCGTACGCTGCGGTGCTTGCGAGGGTGTATGCTCAACATTAATGTTTAGCTTCATCCAAGCAAACTGTGGTCGAGGTTACCATCATTGTGCTCGCTCAGGGTCCGGCTCAGCGAGGTTGTATATTTGCACTGCTCCACTAGCCATACATTGGCATTGGCATTGCTTCCAGAGGGAATGTGAATATACACCGACCGGAGAGGAAAAGCAGCCATCCTCGGGGATCTCCCGGAAGTCATCTGCATGCCGATGGAGCCCCTCACCACCGAGTACGCATGCGTGAGAGTTAAAGGGAGTCTTGGCTCTTGGTCTTGCTCTGCGTGTACTGCCAGTTCGAAACCGAGCTGGAGCCGAATCTCAGGTACATGCGGTCGTGTTGCAGGACAACAGAACCGCCACAAATCCCCCAAACCAGCTCAGTCCGGTGTTCGTGACAATTGCGAAGGATGCAGAATCGATATGGGCCATATTGGAGTGGAAGAGGGGGAGTTGTGTGGTCATAACATGATCATAGTTGTATCAACACCAACGACTCCAAAAACAGTTGAGAGCTTACCTCACGTGCCGTCTTGGAACATCTCCAATGCTCGCTGGCAGTTCTTCGAGCGGGCGTTGGTGAGTCGAGCAACCGAGATTTCGGAAGATTTCTCACAGTCGCCGTTGAACCAGCAGGTTTCGACCCAGCGTAGTATGTTGCACGATGTGTGTCGACCTTGCATTGGGAAGAGAATGCCGAGACGGTGAGAGACAAAGTGAGGAGGCTCGTCGTCGTGGTGACGACGATGCGACTAAGCTGCTTGTGGTGAGGCAAGCCCCAGGGGGCGCGTCTGCAAGAGCTGCCGAGGACGCAAAAAGTCATAACAGATCAATTCACCCCCACACACACCACAGACCCCGCGGAACCACTGCAAAGTATTACTTCGAGAGAAAGGGTTGCTTTATCTAGGCATACTCCATCAACTGGCTTACCCAGTTCCATTGCTCTGCTGAGCTACACATAAATTTTACAAGCTGCTCCGGTGCTGGTAGTGATCCAACGATGGCACGATACCTCCTACAATTTCGTATTGGCTTGTGTGATTTTGGTTCTCGCTTATATTTTAGCCATTGGACCATAAATTAGTTTTTGGTTTGGTTCTGTTACAAGTACCGGCTTCAATAATCCTTAGTCAAGTAATCCTTAGTCCTGGTCTTCTCTTGGCAGAAACAATGTCATGACTACGTCGACAGCGGCGCGTGTGCCTATATACATACTTGCTATTTACAAGGGGAAGACTAACAGGAGTTATGGGCTTACTCCTTTGTATCGACAAAGCTACCTGCTATATACAGTAGCGGACAATGAACACCTAAGTACTTGCACTAAATGTGAAATTTGCATTAGTGTGGTAGGAGCGCGTGTTATTATATCGAGCTAAAATTTGTTCTTTATATCCGGAAGGTATTTAGCGTTAATGATCTAAAAGCATTTTTTAAAATATTTAACTTCTTATAATAAAAAAAAAGTTTTTAAATACGTCGAAAATGACTGAAAATGTCAAAGGAGCCATATTGGCCTTACAATCGAAAATCTTAAGCTTCCGAGGAATAAGCTCTAACGTTGGACTTGTTAAGTCTTCTTTCGAGAAATTTTGAACAAAATTTTGAGAAAACCAGAAGTTTAAAGCACTTGCCAGGATCAGGAAAGAAAAAGAAGACCATCTACCACGAGGATCGAAACCTTTCACGATTAAGCATGACTGATCGTTTCAAATCAGCAAAACATGTAAGAAGTAAGTTTTACCAGTCGAAAGGAGTCGAAATAGGCACACCAACAGTTCAAAGGAACATTGAGGAGGCGGGACTTCATAGCCGGCGATTTTTTATTATTAGTATTTTTTTTTTTAATTTAGGTAATAAATTATTTGCAGAAAAATCGAATATCAACATTAGACTGGCCAGGCAGTAGTTCTGATTTCTATTCGATTTAATATCGTTGTCCTATTTTAAAAGGTAAAATACATTAAAAGAAACCCAAAAAAAATAAGAGGATTTAATTTGACAGTGGAAAGTGTCTGTTATAAAGACATAATTAAGAAAACTATCGAACACTTGGTAGATTTTATGCAATCAAGAATAAAGGACGTATTAAAAACTCAATGAAGACCAACTAAATACTAAAGAACCAAAACAAAATTATTTTTGAATACGTTAAATACCAAAGCCTAGTACTATGACGACGAAAATCCGCTGTCACACAAAATCAATCACAAATCATTTCAATGCCATTTTATGGCATTAAAATGCCCCTTGTGGGTCAAATTCCATATTATGGGCTTCGCCCTTATTGCACTAATTAGCTTGACGAAAATTTTTCGGTCCGACATTTTTTTTTTTCAATTTTGGCTCCATGTTTTGGGTGTCAAAATAAATCAAATGAATTATTTTTACACCCCGAGATCAGCTGTTTCCTTTTTTTGATCCGGCAACGCCATTCAATTTGATAGCCATTATTTTGGTCGTCAGAGTACCGGCAAAATCTAGGAGGCAAAAATTTCTTCTTCTTTCTTTTTTCACACCGTTTTTTTTATATGGAGTTCTGCCGCTGCAACACGTGTGACAGCGGATTTTCGTCGTCAGAGTACTAGGCTTAAGCTATTAAAAAATGGTTTTTAAAAATTTTTGTTACTTAGGAATAGTTAAAAAATTTTAAAATACATTTTTTTTGTTTGCGTACATTTTTGTTAATTTGATCGAATATTGAAGTATACGTTTTATTTCCAAATAAAAAAAAATGACATTTTAAAGAACAAGTTTTAAATAACCATTTATATTAATTTCATCGATTTAAAACAAATGTACTCCATAAATTAAACGCTGGCTGAAAAAAAACTATAAAAGTAGTATTTTGTGCCTGTTTGTATTTGCTTTTATTTCTTGAATCTTCTATTTGCGAAGACAATTTTTTTTGTATGACTCTGGATTTCGTCTTTCACTGCGAGGATGCCCAGATCCCGGTGGATGTTTTCATTGCGAACATGCCAAGGTGCCCCTGTGATAGTTCTCAAGATTTTTGATTGTGCGCTATGTTTATGTTGTTGCTGCTCGCGTTTCCCCACAGCTGGGAGCCATACGTCCAGATTAGCTTTAGGACTGTATTGTCCTGCGCCTATCACCAAAAAATATCAAAATATCAAAAAATAGCGCTACAGTATTCTCGCTATTCGAAGGCTGATCGTATTTCGGATGTAAATCTGTTCACTTGCTCGATGGTTCCATGGTTTCTTCGGAAGCCAAATTGGTGTGCCGGGATAATATTGCAAGCTTCCAGATGTGGTATTATGCGAATTAACAAGCATTTCTCAAACAATTTAGACAAACAAGATAGAAGGCTTATTGGTCTGTATGATGACGAGCTACAAGCAGCTGTATTACCATCTTCTGGTTTTGAACAAGTGTGTGCATGGTCGTTTTCATGAATAACATAAGTTACATCATACTTTGTTGGAGGGTAAGCATCGTAGTTTCCGTTTTGCTGTGTGGCTGTTCTGGGGCCTGTTGAGCGCTTTGTCAGTTAGGCTGAATTGGAATTTGGTAAAGCATCGGCATAGGAGAAGCAGTTGGTGGTGTTTAGTGGACCGAATGAGGATTTCGCAGCTTTAGCGAAGAAGACGTCTGGCGTAGCTTTTGACGCAATGTACACGTTCTGTGGATTTTGGTTGCGCGTTGCGATCACTTGACGCATGCGACTTTCCAACCCCATCTTCATCATACATCCTCTATAGTTTGCCGTGTGGTTGCCTCCGCAATATTAACATTTCTTAACAGTACTGTCCTTGTTTTTAGTGGACGTTGTGGAGTTGTGGGCGTCCCCGCAGACTACACAGACTACCCGAAGTGTGCAGAATGCCCTATGTGTCCATACTTTTGGCAATTAGTGCATTGCACTGGACCGTTGCGTTTATGTGGCTCTTCAACAGTGATTCTCCGATGCAAAAAATATTGCAAGCTGCAAGCTAGATTGGGTGGACTTCGTTCTTCTTCATGGACCTGCTTTTTGGCTCGAGCTCGACCTTGAAGAGGGGTTGCGGCTTTTTATCTTGTTAGAATGTTAATAACAGTCACATAACAGTAACTCTGTTTGCAGTCATAAGATTCTTGCTACACTGTTCATATATCGGCGGTCGTGAAGCCTTACCATCCTTCAACCCAGCGTTAGATTAGCAGTCGGCAATAAGCAAGTCCTAAATACCTTGAAGCTTGCGGATTCCTTCTGGGTTCCATCTGTTTTAAGGCATATTTCTTCTAATTGGAGCGAGTTTATTTTATGAAATGCTCTGCGACGGAAGAATCTAATTGGCGTCTGGCTTGCCGATGCTTCAAAATAAACGGTTCGGTTGGATTGTTTGTGGCGGTGGATACCATCTGTCTATGGAGTCTATGGAGACGGAGTATTTGTCGTAAAGCTTAATGTTAAAAAAACAGCGCCTGCATCTCCTAGTGGAAAACGTTGCAAATATGGTGACTTTCAACGGGGGGAGGATGTCAGATCTTGCAGGCTTTAAGGGGGGACATCTGAGTGGAGTTTTGAAAAAATGGGAAATTTTTTTTTTCGCTTAAAAAATTCTGTTGGGTCTTAAAAATAACATACTTGTTTGTCTTTTTTTTTGCCAATTAAGGCTAAAAGGCTTTTTTGGATTAAGGCCAATACTTTTTTATCAACATTTTTATCTTTAGAACCCTATTTTCGTCCAGTTTTTTGTAAATAATTAACAGAACCCGTCTCCCCAAATATTTCTATTATGTTTTTATCACTATTAACACTAACTTTATAGCGTTTAGCTAATTGTCTGTACGAAACACCTCTTTCTGTGCAGTAATAGTGCCAATTTTTTGGAGAACTTCCTCTTTGATTCGAGGCATTGTCGAAAGTAAAGGATAAATTATGAAAATAGAATATGTAAACAAAGCAGAATTAATGAAGCTTTCGAACGGTACATTTCCCAGCACGATCCAGCTCTACGAGAAATTGGCGCTAAAAAGTGTGCAATTTCTTTTCGGTACATTCCTTATGGCCGTGCCGACTTCTGATTTAAATTGAAGTAACACTTCAATTTTGTGACAATTTTTTAATATCTAGCACAAAAGTCCACCCTGAACCGCCAAAATGTTTGTCGAGATTATTTTATCTCTTACATATCAAAAAATAATTGGTTTCTGCTTAATAAACAACAAATAAAAGAAGGAAAGATGTTGCCTCTTTAACGTTATAACTCGATATTTATTATTCTCTTATCTTAAGCCTAATTACCTACTGCGGCGAAGCGGGGCTAATTCGCACAAGAGCGAATATGAGCTTTCGCTCCCGCTCAGCCCTGAGCTATTTTATACTTGATTTTGATAATTAACAATTCAATTATAACAATTCTAATAATCACAATAAAAATTTAAAACAACTTTGATACACACTACTATATCAAAATACATCTTTTCAAAATTTTGCATATTGCAATTTGGTTTTTTTGACTAATATTTTAAGCCATCTTAAGCCAAAAAATCTTCCTGTACTGGCGCTATAGATATTTGCAATTAATGGGGCGTAAAGGAAAGTGGAAAAGTTTGTCAAAAAAATTGAACTTCGGGGGCATTATAGGGACAGCAGACGGGCGTGGCTATATCGACTTAGCTTTTTAGTTCATGCTGATTCAGAATATACATATATACTTTACGGCGTCGGAGATGATTCTTTCTCTATGTTACATACATTCACACAACTACAAAATACCCTTCTACTCTACGAGTATCGGGTATAAGTTGATGCATAAGCTATTTCCAAAATTCTGAAAGACCGCGAAAAAATAAATAAAATTATAGTTCATGGTTTAAAGACATGTGCCTTTTTTCTAAGCAACTGTCTGCCGTTGCTGCATGAATGAATATGTCGTCCATATATAAATCCAGAACTTTCTTGTTGATCAGATTTTAAAGCCCATAATTAACACATCTTATAAATACTGCCGGGGAGTTCTGAAATCTGAATGGTGGCTAATAAACCCTGTATACTGTTTGCTGCTTTCTTTTATTAGGACATTGAAGAATCCATAGTTCAGGACAATTAATAAAAAAATACTTTGCTTTTTTGAAGCTTCTCCAAGACCTTGTCAATAACTGAGTCAGAAAACAAGAAAGGAAAGCTAACTTCGGGCGGAGCCGAAGTTTATATACCCTTGCAGTTAAAACCGGATATATATCGCAAACATCGGATATAGTTGGCCGATCCTTATGGGAATAGGAATATATAATCCAATTTATTACAATACAAAATCTAAAAAAAGTCCCAAACTTCTATCTTCAAAAATACGAAAGTTGATATTTCTACCAAATACCATTTCCGATCGTTCAGTTATATGGCAGCTATGGGATATAGTCGGCCGATCCTAATGAAATTTGGTACGTTGGATCAACTGACCAAGAATTAAATCTGTACTAAGTTCCAGCTTTCTATCTTCAAAAACACGAAAGTTGGGTCATTTCCGATCGTTCAGTTATATGGCAGCTATAGGATATAGTCGGCCGATCCTTATGAAATTTGGCATGTCATATTATTTTGCCAAAAATAGCTCTCATATCAAATTTGAACTCTCTAACTCTAAAAACACCGAAGTTATACCATTTCCGATCAATCAGTTATATGGCAGCTATAGGATATAGTCGGCCGATCCGGGCCGTTCCGACTTATATACTGCGTGCAAAGGAAAGAAGGGTGTGTGCAAAGTTTCAAGTCGATAGCTTTAAAACTGAGAGACTAGTTCGCGTAGAAACAGACAGACAGACAGACGGACAGACGGACAGACGGACAGACGGACATGCTCATATCAACTCAGGAGGTGATCCTGATCAAGAATATATATACTTTATAGGGTCGGAGATGTCTCCTTCACTGCGTTGCACACTTTTGGACAAAATTATAATACCCTCTGCAAGGGTATAAAAAGTCCTTAAGCTTGGAGAAAATAAACTTGGAGACCCAACCGATAGACGGGAATCGCGGGACTATAACCAAGAATCGATAAAGCAATAATAATTATTAAATTAGATGTGGTCTCGTAAAAAATTTAGAATAAATGTTTTGAGATTTGAACGAAAGGAAAGTGAGATTTTGCGATAGAGAAATGTACATTTTTAAATAAAACTCTTTGTGTTCTTCCATCTATGTAGCTGGAGATCTACGTAAGGAGGTCTGTAGGAAATCCCAAAAGATTCAGTTTTGTCAACAGGAGTGAGTGTTACTCTGTGTAAATAACTGAAGTTCGAAAAACTGATTTCAAATAACTTTGGAATTGTTGCCAACTTCTGTAGTTGGTAGCATCCGATTTTTCCCCTTTTTTTGGCACGTGAACTGTAAAAGATTCCTTCCACTCAGGGGAAAATATCGAGGTTTCCAAAGATAAGTTAAAAAGTTGATGTAGGGGTTTGCACTGAGCCCTGGCGTAGCATTTAAGCACACAGTCAGGTACTCCATCGAATAAGGACTGGCGAATAAACCAATTAAACTTTTAGAAGATCTGATGAATTAATTTATTCTTGGAGAAAGACGGACATAATATAAGAATGATTGATTGAATTGAATGTTATAAGGCTAATTGAATGTTATATGCCTAAGGCGGATCTGCCATTTTAGGCAAAATAGATCAGAGGTCGCAGATAAATTTTCAAACGTAAGTAGAGCTTG
Organism: Drosophila bipectinata; assembly: GCF_030179905.1. Classification (NCBI taxonomy): domain Eukaryota; kingdom Metazoa; phylum Arthropoda; class Insecta; order Diptera; family Drosophilidae; genus Drosophila; species Drosophila bipectinata. The sequence continues at coordinate 10,457,130 of NC_091740.1, read as the reverse complement.
TCATAAAAAGTTATAAAACTGCTTCGGATCCTGAGTAAATTGTATTGGTCAGTGGCGAATATAATTCCTTTGACGTGCATGACGCCTTTGGCGTTATGCACGGTTAAATTTGAACATGCTAGCAGATATCTTGAAAAATCTATACTTTTGCATTTTTTTTCTTTAAAAGCCTTCTTTATAATATAAGTATAAGCCTGTCTTAAATATTTTTTAAGTTTGTGAGGCACCTTGTAAACCGAGGACGATTTGTTGAAGTGGACGGATGTATCCACAGCACATATGAGTCAAAAAATTTATTTAAAGTGTGCTAATGATGACATATATATCGGCACATTCCAGAATATCGGACAAATTAAATTTATCAGTTAGGCTATTAATTTTATGAAAGTCATCTTTACGACACAAGAAGTGGTTCCATGGTAAATTTGACTAAGGGACATGTAAAACCTTCCCGGCGAAGTCGTGGAGCATGATAAGTGATAATGTTTTACAGTGGAATAAGTGGAAGTTTCACTCCCAGTGGTTTGGCAATTTTTTTTTATTGGACGAAAATGTTCTCTTGCCAAAAAATGATTAAACAAATAGTCTTGAAAATCAGCGCGCGCACACGAATCTTAAAAGAAGACGGGCGTCTTATAATATATATATAAAAGAATGTCGTGTTATCTTACACCACTTATAAATCAAGAACGGCAGAACAGATTTGAGTGAAAATTGGTATGGAGGTAGCTTAAAGTCTTGAAGGATATAGGATACTTTTAATCCCGTTAGACAGCGGGAATTATACTCCTCCGAAATGGCTGACAGTATCAGTAAGTAGGCTGTGAGCCGTAAATTTAAAAAAATTGTAAGCCGTAAAATCGTAAATTTATGTGTGTATCATATGCCCATAAAATGGGGCCCTGCCGACCACTACAGCAATGCACAAGAAAACGTAATTGGGCCAATTTGAGTCGTCGAACGGTCAATTCTATAGCCGCGGGAAATATAAGAGCACGAAGATCGGGAGAACAAATTGAAGAAGATAATGAAAATGAGCGTGTGAGCATGGCGCAGTTACCAAGAATTGACCAACAACGCCAACAAGTACATCGAGGATTTACATCAGGGCCATTTCTTCGAATAGAATTCCAGTACGAGCCTGATATTGAATATTCTGCTTATTCCAAAGTGATTATTGGTACTTTGGAAAAATAATGCCTGTATTGTCATCCAAAAAATTTAAAAATTAGCCAGTTGGGGTGTGTTGCTCAACAGAAAAAGTACAACTATCCGAAATGGAAACACCACCTGAACCATTTCGCGGCATACGTCTTGGTAGAGATCCAGATTATTCCCTTTTCCTTGAAGTCAATTTGTACATTTAATTCATGCTTCCAAAAGACATCGTTTTTACTCATCCCAGATATGAATCGTGAACTACAGTACGATACTGTAGAAATTAATTAATGACGAAAAAAATGGCATCGCCTTGGCCATTGCATCTTCTGGCATTGCAGCAACTTTATTAGATGGAGGCAGAACAGCCCATTCAGCACTTAAGTTGCAATTGAACATTCAAGATTCAAGATAGATAGTCTATGGTCATAGCATAGGCTGAAGCAATGTTAAATAATTATTTTGGATGAATGCACTATGTCACGTAAACATTCGCTTGAAGCATTGGATTGGACATTTAGGTATATAAAAAACAATGATAAACTATTTGGCGGCCCTTTAAAATCACCTGAAAGGAGTAAAAGACAAACACTTCCCGTTATTTCACGTTTAACGTACGCTAATTAAAAGCTTAAAATCATCGCGACTGTGGCGTTTGTTTGAAAAAGTACAGCTGGCTAAGAATATGCACGAATATGCAAGGGCAAGCCGAGAAACAAATATAAGTTTCGAGGGAGGAATCTCCTGTAGGGGTTTTGGTTTGAAGGTACTCTGGTATGCAAAGGCTTTACCATTAAATGTTCAGTCTGCTTTAGTTTGCTACTACTACTACTACTTTGTACTACTACTGGCTGCAGATCATAGCGTTTGGCCAGAAAAGAGTTTCGGTTAATTTCTCTACCTTGCTGACCGGAACATTTCCTTGATCTTTTTCCATATTTTTCCCCTTTTCATTTTAGTTGATCTGAGATAGTAAGGTTGGCTGTTTGACAAAGCCGTTGGTTGATTAATTTCCAAAGAGTCTTCGCTGTGTGTAGCTCCACGTTCTTCTGCGTCTCACCAAGATCCACCGCTATTTTTCACTTCTCAGCTTCGTCACCTTAAACTTGTAAAAGGGACGAGCCACTAAAAGTTAGAAGTAGAGAGTCCGAGTTTTTTTTTGGTTTATTGTTTGACGCATTCATTATTTATCAGTTACTTGATCTAGGCTCAAATAGCGCTGTTAAAAATAAAACGATATGTAAGAAAAGGGTTTTCGCCGAAAATTTTATTCATAATTTAAGTCTAATAACACAGGCCGACAGCAAAAAATAAGATACTCATAATACGCATAATAATTCATTGCGCTTAGATTTTTATTCGTTGATGCTCCTGAAAATACAATAATAGCAATAATTAGTGTGTCAATATTGTACCTGTAATTGGATCGACCATCTTCAACGTGATGTCGTATCCGTCTTGCCCTTGCCAATAAATGATTGAATATTGTAACGCATCGTACAAACTATGTGTCTCTTGTCTTCTCCGCTGAAAAAAATTGTCTCGCGATTTAGTTGGATTGCCAACAATAATTGCAGCAACATCATTAACAGTGGGTGCATTGAATCTTCGCACATTTTCACCTGTTGGGGTACAATCCGCTCTTATGACAAATTTGTGCGTATCCAATGTCATTCGTTCCAACGCTGTTTTGACCATATTAACCACAGCGTGGTTAATAACTGTTTAAGAGTTGTGTTCCCTGTATATTGCACCCCACATTTAGCTGATCCACCATTGACAAAATGAAATATATTTGCAAAAAATTGATGCGGTGCATCTGGTGTTGGCACAATTGAACCATGCAAATGACTTATTTGTCCTTGTATCTGTAATTTCAAACAATCATTTGTTGAAGAATACGGAGTAACTTCTGATCTAGTGATGGTGTAGTGTGTGGTGTATATGTAGTTGTTATGTGTTGCAATTCATTGTGTTGGTGTGATTAATTGGTTTTGTGTGTTGTATCTTTTACCTTGCAAGTCGGCATAAAGCCGCCTTCTCGAATAATATTATCTCCAAAAGGAAGTCATGCGAAAGCAGTTATTGTATTCAAGGATGGCTGGAATCGGGATCACTTCCATCGAACAATGCTTTCAGTGGCTGTGGTGGTGTAAGTAATGGACCCAGTTTGACTTTTCCACATGCGCAGCACAATCCAGCCAATCAGTTTTGTTCTTTAACGCATTGCAATATCGGCATATAGTCGTCATTGGTCCAATATCTAAATTTTCATCATCACAGTAGTTCGCAGTGAGATCATATTGGAATGCCAAGCGATTGTATGATGCCAATGATCTTCGTGTGTCTCAATCGTGCATTTTCTCTTATTACATTTCGTCTTTCTTCGCTCAAGTTGTGTAAATACACTCCTTGCTGCAGTTATATGACAGCTATAAGATAAAGTCGGCCGATCGTTATGAAATTTGGTAGGTCGGAACAACTGACCAAAGATAGAATCCGCACCAAGTTACAACTTTCCATCTTCAAAAACACGAGAGTTGAGACATTTCCGTTTTTTCAGTAATATGGCAGAAATTTGGCATTGCGTCTTACGCCAAAAATAGCTCTCATATTTAATACGGACCCAAAAAACAACAAAGTTACAGAATTTCCGATCAATCAGTTATATGGCAGCTATAGGATAAAGTCGGCCGATCCCGGCCGTTCCGATATATACTGCGTGCAAAGGAAAGAAGGTTGTATGAAAAGTTTTTAAGTGGATAGCTTTAAAACTGAGAGACTAGTTCGCGTAGAAACAGACAGACAGGCGGACCGACGAGCAGACGGAGAGACGGACATGCTCATATCAACTCAGGAGGTGATCCTGATCAAGAATATATATACTTTATAGGGTCGGAGATGTCTTCTTCACTGCGTTGCACGCTTTTGGACAAAATTATAATATCCTCTGCTAGGGTAAAAGATGAAGAATAAAAATTAACTGAAAATAACGTTTTCCCGCATTAGTTTCTTTTTATTTGGGGCTAAAAGTTAGCCATAGCTATGCAGCCTTTATTCCCACAATATACATATGTCGGAACGGAAAGAATTTATCGGCTATACTCAATTGCTTTCTCCATAATAGATTAATCGGAAATGCCCTAACTTTGGTGTGCTTTAGTAAAACTTGAAATGGTACGTTCTCCAGAGTCTTCTTTTGCCCACCTAGTCTGTTCTACAAAATTTTAATACATTTAATAATGATCGGTCTATTATATCTTTTAGCTAACTACACCAGAACGATCAGAAATGTCACATCTTTTGTTTTTAGAAAGCTTGATAAGGATAGGCCAACTATATCCGATATTTGCGATATGTATGGGAAAATATGCATTGCGTTACAATACGAACTAATCGGAAGAAACCGCTAGCCCACCCCATGGTGGCCTCCAGTTGAAGGGGATGAAGAGAGAGAAATCTAGGAAGTTCGGCAGTTTACGGGGTAAACGGGGCTCGCAGTGAAGCAAGCGTGCGCAAGAAAGCCCTGTTGATAAAAAAACTTGTATTGAAATAAATGGTTTTTATTATGATATTCTCATGAAGATGTATATCCGATGTTTGCGATATGCCGTATATATTAATTAAGACTAAAATAAATATAAGTATAAATAATTAAATATATTTAACTCAAACCGTATATCAACTTCGGCTCTACCCTAAGTTAGCCTTAAAATATATTATTATTTCAGTTTCTCTGAACTTAATTTACACGTTCCTAATATTTCATGTTGGATGGGAAGGTTACTACAAGGAAGACAAATGCGGCAGCTCACTTTAGAGACCTGCTCTTGCCAGGTGGTTAGGGTGTGTTGACAGGTTATTGTAGCTTGCACTATTTTATTTCTAACTATTTCGCTATTTCGTTTATTCAGATATCTCTAAAGGTTTCGTTTCGAACGAACCAGGGTAATGGTTCTGAGAATCTTTTACTGAGCTTTTTGCATAATTAATGAAGCTCCCCTGCAACTGAAAACCGAATGTCCAGATTGGGCTTAGGACTTGAGAGTGGGAGCTTATTAGCCAGTGTAGGCTACCATTCTTCTGCTTCAAGTGGGTTCTCTTCTCCTACCTAATAAGGAATAAATTTATTATTTTTTTGACAAATTTTACTCCATTTCCGTTCTGCCGAAGTCCATGTCCTACATGTATTGGTTTTTGGGTTTATAACTTTTTTTATTTTTGTTTGCATTAAACTCGAGTTTGTTTTATTTTAAACTGGATTACTCGGAGCTGAGGAGGGAGTTACGAATTAACTTCAACGACTTGGGAAGGGAGGTGAGGTTCATCATTGACGAGGAGGCCTTCGCTCTATTATTCTGGCCGGTTACTTGACGTGGGTCACTCGACAATGAGTGAGATCCCCAATGCAAATTAGGTACAAACGTGCTGCCGTAGTTTCCAGGCGTTGCCACCGTTACCTTTTCCTACATTTAGAGGAAGCTACGCTGAATGGCTTGAGTGGCTTGTTGAGACAAAAAATTGATGGCTGCGTCAACGCTCAGGTGCCACTTTAAATACTGTATCTTTGCGCTCAGGTGTGAATTTTTATATGGCTTCAGACGCGTTGTTTACCCAGGATAATGGCTTGGTAATCATTCATGGTCTTCATTTACTGTTACTAGTGCGCCTTCGGCTGCATGCATGTTAAGAACTTGTAATAAAGTTCATTAAAACTTAAATAATAATATACTATTTTAAGATTCCAATACTTTTTTTTAGTCGCGTCAAAAGAAGCTTCCAAAATAAAACAAAGTTACAGTAGCGGACAATGAAATCCGGACACTAAGTACACCTAAGGACACCTAATGTGAACTTTGCATTAATGTGGTAGGAGCGCGTGTTATTATATCGAGTTGCCATTTTTTAAATTATTAAACTTCTTATAATAAAAAAAAATTTTTTTAAATACGTCGAAAATGACTGAAAATGTCAAAGGAGCCATATTGGCCTTACAATCGAAAATCTTAAGCCTCCGAGGAATAAGCTCTAACGTTGGACTTGTTAAGTCTTCTTTCGAGAAATTTTGAACAAAATTTTGAGAAAACCAGAACTTTAAAGCATTTGCCAGGATCAGGAAAGAAAAAGAAGACCATCTACCACGAGGATCGAAACCTTTCACGATTAGGCATGGCTGATCGTTTCAAATCAGCAAAACATGTAAGAAGTAAGTTTTACCAGTCGAAAGGAGTCGAAATAGGCACACCAACAGTTCAAAGGAACTTTGAGGAGGCGGGACTTCATAGCCGGCGATTTTTTATTATTAGTATTTTTTTTTTTAATTTAGGTAATAAATTATTTGCAGAAAAGTCGAATATCAACATTAGACTGGCCAGGCAGTAGTTCTGATTTCTATCCGATTTAATATCGTCCTATTTTAAAAGGTAAAATACATTAAAAGAAACCCAAAAAAAATAAGAGGATTTAATTTGACAGTGGAAAGTGTCTGTTATAAAGACATAATTAAGAAAACTATCGAACACTTGGTAGATTTTATGCAATCAAGAATAAAGGACGTATAAAAAACTCAAGGAAGACCAACTAAATACTAAAGAACCAAAACAAAATTATTTTTGAATACGTTAAGTAATAAGCTATTAAGAAATAATTTTCAAAAATGTTTGTTATTTTGGAATATTAAAAAAAAAAATTTTTTTTGTTTGCCTAAATTTTTGTTGATTTCATCGAATATTGAAGTATATTGAAGTTTTAAAATTAAATTAAAAAGAACACTTTTTGCATTAACATTTGTATAAATTTCATAGATTTAAAACAAATTTACTTCATAAAGTAAACTCTGAACAAAAACAAACTAAAAAAGTAGTATTTTCTGCCTGTTCGGATTTCATTGTACGCTACTGTATATTGTAGATACCTGTTATACTACACTGTGGTTGCAAAGGCGGCGGCGACGTCATCTACTAGACACTAACCAACTCACTCTGCGTTGCGCTGTTCGAGTATAGTAGTGTGGACTCGAGCGTTCCCTTTCATTGTTCGGGTGTGATATTTCAATTGCTATTTTTTATGTTACATAACCTTTGCTAAACAACTATTATAAATGTTACAAAGACTTATATGTTTGCCTATTAATGTTATTATAAAATGTTAATTATATGTTATAATAATTATATTATTTGAAGAAAAATCGAATTTCTACAAAAATCATAAAAAGTTTCTTCTTTTAGCTTCTGAATAAAATAATTGTTCTCTAACTAATTCGTTATTTTATACTTTTGTTCGCAGTGGTATATCCCAAGAAACATTAAATCAAAGTATAGGATCTTCGAGGGCCAACTCACTGCCAAGACCATTGTCACCAACACCTTCAATAGAAAGCGACAAGCAAGAGCCTTCCGATTTTCATGTAAGTGTATCAAAAACTTTCGCTTTGAAAAATATTTTTTTATGTAAAATACTAACCATATAATTTAATTTTAAGTTCAGATGGGATTGAGGCACGAGATCTGTTCAAAAGATAACCCCATCGTCTTAATATTTACCCATTTTATACTTTTACAGAGGGTATTATAATTTTGGTCACAAGTGTGCAACGCAGTGAAGGAGACATCTCCGACCCTATAAAGTATATATATTCTTGATCAGGATCACCTCCTGAGTTGATATGAGCATGTCCGTCTGTCCGTCTGTCTGTCCGTTTCTACGCGAACTAGTCTCTCAGTTTTGATGCTATCGTCTTGAAACTTTGCACACACCCTTCTTTCCTTTGCACGCAGTATATAAGTCGGAACGGCCGGGATCGGCCGACTATATCCTATAGCTGCCATATAACTGATTGATCGGAAATGGTATAACTTTGGTGTTTTTAGAGTTAGAGAGTTCAAATTTGACATGAGAGCTTTTTTGGCAAAATAATACGACATGCCAAATTTCATAAGGATCGGCCGACTATATCTTATAGCTGCCATATAACTGAACGATCGGAAATGACCCAACTTTTGTGTTTTTGAAGATAGAGAGCTGGACCTTAGTACAGATTTTATTTTTGTTCAGTTAATCCGATCTACCAAATTTCATAACTATTGGTCGACTATATCTTAAAGCTGCCACATAACTGAACCATCGGAAATGGTATTTGGAAGAAATACCAACTTTGGTATTTTTAAAGATAGCTTGGGAAGCTTGGGACTTTTTTTTTAGATATTTTATGGTAATTAATTGGTTTTATTATGATATTCTCATAAGGATCGGCCAACTATATCCGATGTTTGCGATATATATCCAGTTTTAACTGCAAGGTTATATAAACTTCGGATCCTCCCGAAGTAGCTTTCCTTTCTTGTTTATAAACAAAAATAGATATACCCTAAAACTTTATGACTTCAAAATCAAATAACTTTTTATCAACATGATAGTTTATAATTTATATCAAAGTCAGGACCATTTTCTTTGGTCCTCGGGAATGAGCCAGTGTTGCAGTTTCAAATTTGCAGTTCAGATGATATATAATATCAGATTGTTACGAGAATTTCATTTAAAAATCAATTTCTGTTATGTTACCTTAGAACTTTCGTAACTGAACTTTTAAAAGGCAGGAATTTACCAAACTTCTTGAGGGGCTGCAATCAATGCTCGCTTCAACGTTTCCACAGCTATCTTTAACATGGCTGCACAGTTTACTCCATCACGCCCAGGAATCAGATCCAGTATGCTTGCTAGAGGATGCTTCATGGATAAATTCCCATCCTTTACCAGGAGGAAACCTATGCACAGTGGTCCGGCTTGTACGAAGAGAGCGGCCAAAAATACTTCTAGTTGAGGTAGGGACTGGAAACTTGGCACAAAATATGTATATTCTTATTCTAAAATATTATGTTAAAATCAGCCAGATCGGGCAACTATATCATATAGCTGCCATATAACTGATTGATCGAAAATGCTATAACTTGGGTGTTTTTACAGTTAGAGAGTTCAATTTTTGTAAGAATGCTATATTTGACAAAATAACACGACCTATCAAATTTCATAAGGATCAGCCGACTATATCTTATAGCTGCCATATAACTGATTGATCGGAAATGATATAACTTCGGTGTTTTTAAAGCTAGAGAATTCTGATTTGGTACGAATGCTATTTTTGGGAAAATAATTCAACATGCCAAATTTCATAAGGATCAGCCGACTATATCCTATAGCTGCCATATAACTGAAAAAACGGAAATCACCCAACTTTCATGTTAAGATGGTGTTAGTATTTTTACGATATTAGACACATAGGCAAATTTTGGCAAAAAATTTTTGCACATTTGTTACCCTTGGAGACTGGCAAACACATTGGTATATAAACGAATTGTAGAATTTTGTGGGATCACTACTAAAACTTCAGCTAAACATGAAAAATACGTTCAAAATATAGGCAAAAAACATGCATTAGTTCATAGTAATATAATAATAACAATAATTATTATTAATATATCAAATTGTATCTCATTTTATAGAAAATACCTTCAACTTCAAAATCCATTACAAATAATTTGAATTTGAACACGTAAATAATGATCAGACCACTTCAAAGTGCGGTTTAGTTGTGAAATATTAGTGATGCGCGCAGCCGCGCTTTACAAATGAGCATCTTCAAATAATTTTTTAGAAAATCCAGTTAGATTTTTAGAAAAATCTGGTTTGTCATGAAGAAGCTTGGACATTTTAGAGGCGATTTGTTTACTTTTCGATTATTTTTGTCGTTATCAATTTTTTTATTTTTGGCCTATGGGAGCAACCACTGTGCTATGTAGGTCTGGTTCGAAATTGAAGTAGGGCTGTCGGTCCGAAAATAAGTCGGAGTTAGACAATCAAGGTTAGCTGGATTTTTTGAAATCGGCATAAGGGGTTTTGAATTAAAAATTTAGGCTATGTGGCATAACAAAATCCTCCGTTGAAACCCAAATCTGCGGGACCAACTGTTTAATACAAGTGGCGTTTTGCCGCCTTCACTGCTGCTTCCCACAGATCGTCAAAATGGGCATGGAGTGGGGGACGAAATCTCCAGTGAATTGTTTTCGGCAAGCCAAATTCACGAAAGTCTGCTGATCCTGACTAAGGAATCGTCGCTTCAACTCAAAAAATCCGCACCTGTTACATCAAAGCTTTGGAAACCATCAAACCTCTCTCAGTCGAAAGATTAGACAAAATATGCTCCAGTTGCAGAGGCTTAGTACAAAATAAGCGTATGCATTTACTCAATACCCTTGTAACGGTCTTCCTCACTCACAATGCGCCAGAATTGGGAAAGAATTTTCTTGTAGAGAAAGTGTAGAGTGTAGATTGATTTCATAAAATGGGTCGCTATAGCCGAAGTGATGGATTGGCCCCTTGGAAGAATAATTGGACGATGTTCTGAAAAATCCAATGCGGAATTCCCCAGTCGTCCGTTAAAATGAAGCAAGCCAGATTTATCTACAAATGGAGTAAGCGAGGCAAGCGGGTTTGAAGATGGAGCAAATCTGCGTGGTTTTACTTAGCTGGTCCAAACTCGCAGAAACTGAAGGTGTTTAGAGAGCCTAAACAGAAATGGCTTTGTGACGGATGCCGTGGCAAAATGTTTAAGCATAAGGGAAGATTCTCTGCAAGGCGGGAAACAAGTTGGTATATTTGGGTTCTGGCGCAGAGTACGATAGTTGCCGTTTCGGCGCCAATGGTGATAAGCCAATCATCCTTGAACGAATGTTCATTTGATCCGCGACGAAATAAAGGCCCATGGGCCCAAAACTTGAAGTCCGTTAGCTTAGTGGGAAGTACATCGCACAGTGGTTGGGTCTGTATGGAGACGCGGCCAAAAATACTTCTAGTGGACATATTGTTATAAAAAATCTATCAGAATATTTTGAGTATTATATATAGTAAAAAAATTGGGACGTCAGATAGGACGTCTATATCTTATAGCTGCCATAGGAACAATTTGTTTAAAATCAACATTTAGTATGAACAACTTTTTTGTTTTTATAGATATCTTAACCAATCTCACAGTTTGTTGCAAGTCCCTTACCAAACTTGGAGAACTATATCTTATAGCTCCCATATAAAAAGATGGTGCAACTTTTAAAAAATTTCTTTTTTTCCAAGACCTATATTTAATATTTGACCTGTAAATGAGAACGCTGGTGAAAGACGCTGGTCTTCACAAGTAAAATCAATCACGAATTCATATATGTATTATGTATTTTATTCATCAAGCAACAAATGCAGTTTTCTTTGCCCAGTTATGAAAGTGTCTGAACTTAAGAGCACTCTATTAAATAAATCCCTTTTTGTGTCAACTCGTGACATTTTCCTAGTATGATACTCTACATTTTTTTATGTCTTCGCTAAAAAAACCTTTTTGACGTATTACCGTCATTTGAAGTTCCACTACCTCCACTTCTTGGTTGGTCAACATGTAATCCCATTTGGGCGCAGAAGTCTGCTTGAATTTGTGTTTTCCTATCCTTAGAGGTTTTTTTTTATCTTCTGGGGTACAAATTCGCCAAGTTTTTAAATGCAATCTATATGCCAAATGCAAGAAATATTCAAAAAATCGAATCGAAAAAAAAAACCAAAACTCATAATTTTTTTCGTAAACTTTTTTGCTTAAGCATTTTTTCAAATCATTCATTTCGCTCGGCTTTGCGTCACATATGTAGCATTTACAAGTTGGTGTTTCACTTAAAGCACTACAGACTTTTCTGCAAACGATGTGTAATTGAAATATTTTTGGTTCATGCTTTACATGTATATGGCTCCAGCGCAGATATTTTGTGCCTAAAGTATTTGGCTTCATCTATAGTCAATTGTGTTGTTTCTTTTTGGAATTGGAATCGTATTGGTTTGCAGTAACGTGTGAATGAAGGTCGCGGATTTTTCCAAATTATTTTGTGTTCTGGAGATTATTTTCCTGAGAAATTAGTTGCAGTAGTTGCAGTGCACAAACAAATTCGAATCATCAATGTTACTGTTCAATGCTTTCTGTTTATATTCGGAATGACTAGAACTGCCGTCAAATCCCCACTTGCCAATTAAAATCAAGTCAACCACGATATCATCATCAATGCTCTCAAGGACATCAGCTTGAAGTTCTATAATTCGTAACGCCGTGTGGCCCAACAAGCTTTGCAGCTCATCTTCGGCTTCGGACTCGCTGACACTGATATTTTCGGGATAAGTTCAAGCCTTGGCCACCAGAAGTTTTTCGTAGCTTGGTAGTTGTCACCGCTTAGCCGATCACGGGAATGCCCTATAACACTCAGATAGGACAGTTGTTGAAGTGATGTGGTGTGTAACGAGCGTTTTATTCTACTAGACAATTGTTCTTAACCTGATACATAATTCCTTATCCTACATACCGCAGTTTCTCTTCCCCTCTCTGTGATGGCGCAAATCGATGTGCTTTATCCGCCAAATTATTTCTTCCAAGCTACCCGATTTAGTGTGAACCGATAACATAAACTTAAAACCCTAAACATACAAAATACTGACTTCTGACACCTAACACTAATCTCAACTATCGATAGCCACTAGTTCGTTCCGCGACATCCCCACCCCCGTGAAGCAGCCGCATTCACCACTTCCAGGACAGCTAGCTTCGAAGCGGGACGCATAGTCGTCTTGGCTCGATCGGTAGTCCGCACCGCTGCTCGACGAGGTACTCCATCCTTCCCGGTGAACACCTCTTCCACGACGCCTCGTTTCCATTCCCTTCGTGGTATGGCTGGATCGCAGATGAATACCAGGTCTCCTCGACGGATGGGCTCGACGCGCTTGCACCATTTCTCCCTGCGCACAAGAGTTGGCAGGTACTCATGCACCCAACGCTTCCAGAAGCGATCGCGCATCATCCTTGCTATGCGCCACTGCTTCCTAGTAGCGGATCTCACGGGCTCCTGTCCATCATCCTTGGGGAGATCTGGGATATCCGATGCTCCTTTCAGCAAATCGTTAGGCGTCAGTGGAGCCTCCTGGTCCACCGTCACCGGTAGATGAGTGAGCGGACGAAAGTTTACGATGCTCTCCGCCTCAATCAGCAGGTTCTCCAGTACATGCTCCTTGGGCGTGAGCTCCTTCATTGTGTGCGCCAGCACCTTCTTCACGCACTGCACCATCCTCTCCCAGGCACCGCCTTCAGCTGGGTTCGCCGGGCAGTTAAAGATCCATTCGACTCCCTTAGACGACAGCTCGCCCTGGATCTGTGCAGGCTCGAACACGTCGCTGAACCTCTTGGCCTCGCGGTCGGCTCCAATGAAGTTCTTCCCATTGTCGCTCCTTATCCTGACCACTGGTCCACGGCGGCTCATGAAGTTCCTCATGGCGATTATGCAGGAGTCGGTGGACAAATCGTGAGCCATCTCCAAGTGGATAGCCCTCGTGGTCAGGCACGTAAACAATGCCACCCACCTCTTCTCTGTGCGACGTCCAATTGTCACAAAGAGCGGCCCAAAGTAGTCCAGGCCAGTAGACTTAAATGGCAGGGGGCCCATCTCGGGCTGTGTGGGTCGTGCCTTCCGCAGCTTGCAAACGTTGCATTTGCTCACCACCCTCCGTAGCAGTCTCCGCAAGTTCGTTATCCAGAACTTGCTCCGAATCGATCCGACCGTCGCCTCCGCGTTTTGGTGGCACATCTTTTCGTGGTGTTGCTGCACGATCATCTCTGCCAGCGCCGCCTCGTGAGACAGTATGATCGGCCGACGTGCGTTGTATGGCACACACGTCGCGTCGTCGATCTTTCCACTGGCACAAATCAAAACCTGCTTCAGCGTGAATTTTCCTAACCCGTGTCGAGATGGCGATAGCTTCGTCCTCGCTGGCGAAACTGTCGACGTAGTCATCCACGTAGTGGTATTCGTTGATGGCCAGGGCTTCTCGCGGGTCCGTGCTGCTATACCGCAAGGCATTCACGGTCTTCACGTAGTCCGCCGAACATGGTGAGCAGGCCGCTCCAAACGTCATCACTGCCATCTCGTATACGTCCGGCTCTCGCTGGTCGTCTCCGTCTCTTTACAGAAACCTCTGGGCGCATCTGTCCTTCGGCTGCATCAGTACCAACCGCTCCTTCCCGAAAATGGAAGAGCACTGCTGGGAGGGGCTTGTAGCGCTGTGGGCCTTTCAGTAGCGCTGAATTCAAAGACACACCGTCACCTTGGCAGCCGCATCGAAAACCAGCCGGATTTTCCCAGGCTTGTTCGGGTTTTCCACTCCGAAGTGCGGCAGGTACCACACTTTGCCCTCCTGAAACCTCTGGACTCATGATCCAGTCCAATTAGGATCCTCGGCATCGCATTGTTGTACGGCATCACCGGCAGACGCGTGTTCGCCTTCACTGCCTGTACATCCTCCTGACGCAGGCTCTGCATCGGAAGGTTCAGATTGGTTACTCCGTACACATTTTTCAGCCCATGGCGCTTTGGTTTGCCCGCTGCGCTGATCTGCAGGCTGACCACCTTCGTGTGCTCTTTGGCGGATTTTCCACCAAACCATTGCACATTCAGCTGTCGACTCTCGGCTTTCAGGTTCAGGCTGCGGATGAGTTCGTCGTCGATGAGTGTGACAAACGATCCTTCATCCAGCAGTGCGTACGTGTCCACCTTCGTATTCTCGCCGTACTGCGCCAAGGGTAGAATCCTGAACAGCAGGTGGCATCCAATTGAGTCGATGCTGAGGTTTCGGTGCGGCAACTCCTGGCGATCGTACGCCGATCGCCCTTCATCCCGCTCACGTCGCGCGTCTACAACTGCGGCCGACGTAGGATGGTTCCTTTCGCTGGAATCCACTGACCGTGGCACTCCACTCCGATTGTTGCCGTCTCTGTAGGGCTGTCGGTCCTGATCCCTCCTGTGGCCCCCATCTGCTACTGGCGGCCGTTTGGATCGTTCAGGTACTTCGTGGAGCAGGTGGTGATGCCTCATCTGGCATCCGAGGACGTTGCATCCGCGGCTCTTCCTGCAGAACCGGGACATGTGTCCGGGCTCCAGGCACGAGAAGCACAGTCGTCGCTTCCTCGCGGACTCGATCCGTGTCGTTGTAGAGGCGCTGATGAAGTCCTTGCAGTCCCTGACCTGGTGCTGTCCCTCGCATATAGGGCAGCATCTGGGGCGGTCGACATATCGCTCCTCCTCGCGAACACTATTCGCGTGCAGAATCCTTCGCTTCGCTTGTTCCCTGGCTCCGGCGTCCGTGACAGTGCACACCAGTTTGGCGAATTCATGGAGCCACTCGCTCAGGTGCGCCACCGTCGGATACGGCTGTGTCGTGGCCGCGTGCCTTGCCCAGTCCAACCTCTTGCTTAGCGGCAACTTGGCTATCAGCTCCTCCATTAGGGTTGGATTGGCTAGGTGCTGGCTGGCGGTCGCGGTCGACTGCAGGAACGCTGACAGGTTGCTAGCCTTCGTCGCGAACGGCACGATCCTCGCGATGTTGGCCTCCTGAATCGGCTGCACTTCGCGCACGCTCTCCAATTGGCTGCGGATCAGTTGCTCCGGGCGTCCATACCGGAATCGTAGCTGCTCCATAACAGCTTGTACGTTGCTGGGATGGATGAGCAACGACTTCACTGTTTCGCGAGCCTCTCCCCTCAGGGCTTTCACTAGCCTCTGGTTGTTCTCCAACTCGGTGCACTGGTAGGCTGCAGTTGTCTCCGTGAACGCACACAGGAATATTGGCCATCCCCTGGCTGACCCTCGAAATCGGGAAGATCAGGTAGTCTGCGTGGCGTCCATCCTTGTATGCTTGTCGTCGGCGCTCCATATGATATGGGCGATGGCGCAGGTACCTCTGGGTGAACATAACCTAGCACCGGCTGTGCTGCGGCGGCCACACAAGATGGCGTAGAATAGCCCAGTATTGTTGTTGTTGACACAGGTTGCCCGTTTGCCCAATGGCCGCCAAGCGTCGGCGCCAAATTCGCACTCCATTGTGGCGGCAAATTTGCACTCACTTGTGCCGGCAACTGTAGCGATGGCGTCACTCCGAGAACCGTTTGCAGATTGTCCCTCATCTGCCTGGGCAGGTTTTCGCTCAAACTCTGCCGTGGCGCTGCTCCATGATGTGGCAGCGTTCCACTCGAACATGGCGGTGTATTCGCTGCACCGCTCACTCCAACGCCGCGTGCCCCGATTCCAACGGGATCTCTGGCGGCCTCTGCTTGTCCTCCACTTGCTCTTGCCTTCGCTAGCTCCGACTCCAGACGTGCGATCTTTTCCATTAAGGTCGCCACTACAGTTGTGGAATCCGTAGTCTGCCCCGTCGCTTCGGGCTGCAGGTTACTTGCCGCTTTCCTGGCGGCTGCTCCACTTTTCTTCGGAGTCTGTGGCCTCTGCCGATCACCAGCCACACTCGCAGAGCTGGTCGCGGTGCCAGTTGCTGTGGCCGTGGTGGTCGCAGTTGCGGGAACGCCCGAGGCTTCCAGCCTGGGGCTCGGCCTGGGTGAGTGCATCGTGGGCATCATCTTGCAGAGTGCGATTAAAAGAATTTGTCACCGCTTGGCCGATCACGGGAATGCCTTAAAACACTCAGATAGGACAGTTGTTGAAGTGATGTGGTGTGTAACGAGCGTTTTATTTTACAAGACAATTGTTCTTAACCTGATACATAATTCCTTATCCTACATACCGCAGTTTCTCTTCCCCTCTCTGTGATGGCGCAAATCGATGTGCTTTATCCGCAAAATTATTTCTTCCAAGCTTTCTTTCTAAACTTAAAACCCTAAACATACAAAATACTGACATCTGACACCTAACACTAATCTCAACTATCGATAGCCACTAGTTCGTTCCGCGACAGTAGTAAATTAAATGAAGTCTTACTATTAACAAAGCTATGAATTAGCATATATTGATGTTCACTCATATTTGTATCAAGAAAGAGTGACAAGAGATGAGTTGCATGAGCGTAATACAGTAGCCATTGATTCGTCAGCTTGTGATAGCTCAGAAATTTTTCGACGTTTTGTCCGCTTAGAAGCTTTCATCAAATCCATTTTCGCGCGTCCACGGTCAGAACTTTTGGATGTGGATGGGGCAAAGCTTAACCGAATTGTTTCTTTTTCCTTCAACCAATCAGATTGACTTTGGAGATTTGTAGCTTTCGTACGATTGTATTTCAACAAAAACGTAACAATCCTTTTACATATGCATTCAATTCGCTTTGCTAGTTCACTCATGTCAGCAAAATAGCCGTTTTTTATGATGTTTGCGTTTAGGCCTTCAATCAAATTTTGTTGTCTATCTGCGCCGGTCCATTTTTACCGCACTATAAATTAAAAATTAAGATCGTACAAACAAACACTTATAAGAAGAACCAATACCTCATTTTATAGAAAAAACCTTCAACTTCAAAATCCATTACAAATAATTTTAATTTGAACACGTAAATAATAATCTGACCGAACTTTGAAGTAGTTTAGTTGTGAAATATTCGTTTTGCTGCGTTTTACACATGAGCAACATCTTCAGATCTATTTTTAGAAAATCCCGTTGGATTTCTAGAAAAATGTGGTTTTCCATGAAGAAGCTTGTACGTTTTAGAGGCGATTTGTTTACTTAGGAGTCATACCAGCAACAATAATCCTTGTTATAAGTCCCAAGATCAGGATAGCAGCAAGCACCAGATACTAGAGGTTTGACAATAACAAGACTTGAAACATCGATGTTTTTTAAAAAAATGTTTTGTAACATCGAAATTTTCGATGTTTTGGAGCAAAAACATCGATACTAATCGATACATCGAAAAAATTTTAAACAAAATAAAAATCTATTCAAGCTTTATCAGAGTTTTAAAATAAAGTAACAAATAATTCAAGTTGAGATCAAAGTTTCTATTCATAAAAAGTAATTTGTCTACTACGGCAGGCTTCAGCGAGCACCTCCAATCTGAAATGAGCCTTCCGGCCTTGCTGAACATACGCTCGGAGTCGCAAGAAGTGGCTGGAACGCACATATGCTTCTTGATAATAAATTTATACGCAGCTATTGGTACTTACCTTTTTCTCACTCTTTCTTATTGTAAAAAAAAATGATAGGAAAATTTTCAATTCAACCATCGATGTTAAACAAAAGTATCGATGTTTATATCGATACTAAAAATTATGCATCGATGTTGGGTATTTTTTTCAAACATCGATACATCGGTAAAACATCGATGGATCGTCAAGCCTCTACCAGATACTTACTTCCATCTTCAGTATAGTCTGAGTCTTTATGTGCGCCACTCAAGACTTTGCGCAAACATTCGACAATTAGACTCTTAAAAGGCGTCACAAGAACACAATATTCATACGCATCAAAAATGGCATCACAAAATCTGTAAACTTCTAACCCTTCTTATCAGGGAATGGCTAGACGAGGAAACTTAATTCTCTGAATTTGACCAGGAAGACCAAGAATTTTTCCCGCACTTCCCGGAGCTTGTGCATCAAAATTTTCTAACCAATCCCATCGGATCATAAAAGACTGTGACGATCGACGGAAGACAGGATAGATCTGCTGGAAAAACCGGCACCCTTATAACGAACCAGCTGAATTGAGCGAACGAAGAGAAAGGACGCTGTTTTTTTTGACATTTGAATATTAAGTTACTTCCCGTGGGGGAAGATTTTCCGTGAAAACGGGTTAACGCCTATTTTTTTTAAAATTTCAGGATGCTAATTTCAGGATAATGCGAAAAAATTATTTATATCAATATGACTTGAGGCTTGATGATGTTGATGGAAAAAAAACGATAATGAAGAAAGATGCGATAGTCAACTATTTAAAGCAGTGGGGGGCAAAACTAACCCATGTTTAAAATTTGAGTGTGTGCGTAGCACAGAAAAACAATGAGAGCAGAGAATTCACTGAGCTAAAAAAAGGAATTTTTTTATTTTTTTTTTCGTTAATTCAAAAGTTGGAATGGGCACTAAAATTGAGTATTTTATTTTAAAAAATTCTTTGATAGCAACATTTCTTAAACAAATGAAAAACTACGCTTCCCTATCTACATATATTCTCCATGAAGAAAACTTTTTCCAACCCAATTTCTGAACAAAATTTTTCTCAGTGGAAAAATTTTGATTTTTAAGTTTGGGCTGTCAAATGAGTCATAATGAGAGCAAATGAGAGAGCTTCTTTAAAAAATTGAGGGTGCTCACACTGTCAATGTGCCGGCAGCGCTGCGGCAGAATTTCCTACCCTATACACGCGTGCTATGTAAAATGAGAGTTTGCCCACCACTGATTTAAAGTGACCGTGTTAATACAAATATGCGAGAATATGAGAATTGTTAAGAAGTTAAGATGTAAAAAGTATCTTATAAATCTATATTAGTAATTTCAATGAAACTAGTTATTGAGCTGTCATTTTCAACAGATTCTTAAGAAAAAAATCGATAAATGTTGTCGTATTTGACAAGGAGCGGGAAGCTCCTGCGAATATTATCGTTTTTTGGAACAATTTAAAATATTATGTGAAATGTCTCCTATCGTATTAAAATTGCAATCGCAGTTGGGGCTGTCATGAACTTTTAACTTGTATAGGGTGTATTTATCAAAGGAATGACCGCTGAAAATTCTATCAATTTTCTTGATTTGTAATCTATTAAGATTGCAGTTGGTTTAAGCAAGGTATATGGAATATTATGGAGTTGAATAAACAATACATTGTTATCAATTTTTCTGATAACAATGCCACAATGCGATTGGATGAATTCTGCTTTTGAAGGGAGAACTTCTTATTTGTATAAAAACTTTTAATTGGTTACTATTGACATGGTAAAAAAAACATCCTGTGAAATTATCTCTAATAGAACCATCCGTGTAAATAATTTCAAAGTTTTGACTAGTTAATAAACTATGCTTTTCTTTTAAAAGATTGTACACCACATCAGGGCTGCAAGATTTCTTGTTTTGGCAAGAACCATTAACAAAATTTGAATCAAAGTTTGGTTAACACCCGAGGCTTAGAGATTGAAGAATCAACATATGTATGTAACTAGTGTTTTTGGCGGAGAAGTGGTTTTTAAGTAGTTAAGCAGAAAATTTCATTCTATAGACAGGGGCAATTTCTGCTGCTAGTTGGTAAATAATATTAACAGGAGTGGATTTTATTAGTCCAAGTGATTTTCTTAGGTAGAAGTTAGCATGTATTTGGATACAAGATGTAACAGTCTTCGAGATATTGGTAAAGGAAAAGCATGCATATTCGAATTTTGCTCTAACGAAGGCTTTAAAAAACTTAAGAGCTACGGTGGGGTGGATACCAAAACGGCATCCACTAAGCATATTTAGAAACATATTTGTTTTATTGGCCTTAGCTAGCGTGTGTCTAACATGGTTGATAGAGGAGTTGTTTGTACTAATGGTTCTTCCTAAGTAAATAACATGGTCAACTTCCTTAATCACTAGATTATTGCACATAATATTTAAAGGACGTCTTCTATTGTTGAAATGTATCACAGAAGATTTGGTAGGATTAAAAGTTAGATTAATATGTAGTATCACAAGTGCTATAGATTTACTTTGTGTTCAAGAATTTATTTTGCAGTCATAAAATCTTTGTCGAAAGGAATAAGAAAAAAATCGTTCGCTTATTGAAAAAGTTTCACTGTCAATAATAGTATGAGGAAGGTTGTATACAGGTTAAAAAGAATGATACTAAGGCCACTTCCTTGACTAACTCTTTTGCTTACAATGACCTCGGAATATTCCAAGACAAGGTTTATTTTTAAAAGGTTTATATTTAAGGTTTAAAACAAAATCTAAAAATAGTCCCAAACTTCTATCTTCAAAAATACCAAAGTTGATATTTCTACCGATGCTTGCGATATATATCCGGTTTTAACTGCAAGGCTATATCAACTTCAGCTCCGCCCGAAGATAGCTTTCCTTTCTTGTTTTAGATCAATTTCTGTGTTAGCTTTGGCTATAATATCCTTTTAGGATTCGAGGAAAGATCTGGTATAACCTGAGTTGTTCGGATTGGTTATTAAAAAGAAGGAGGCAATCTCCGAAGAAGTGTTTATAACGCTGTTCTCAGCTGTTTCCAAGGCTGAGTTCTGATAAGAACTGGCTGAAGGTGGGAAAGTGCCAGAATCAGCCGGTTGATTGGGAGGAAGGGACCCTTGGAGGGGAATAAATCTTTCCTCAAGGGATATTTCGTGATCTTTATCAATTTGTTTCCAGTTGGACATCGTCTCTTTCGACTTTCTACCTTTGATTGATTTGTTTTTATAATTTTTAGCTATTTTGTTGTAGGGTAGATATTTGTGAATAGATTCAGCCCCTAGTTTAGTGTTATCCAGACAAACCGGGATTGATGAATTTTTAGGGGCTTGTAATAGAGGGAATTCGGGGTATTAAAAAGCTCAGAAGTGAAGGGAGCTAGTTTATCAAAGAGAGCCGGATATCTTATTCTTACTTCCACTCTAGATAGATTCTGCGATTTCATATACTTTTGTATGGCAAACGCTTTTTTCCTTGCTGGACATTCAAGGGACGTAGCTGTGTGGGTGTAGTTACATTTTATACACTTAACAGTCGTGCATGTCTCTTCTCTTGGATGAGTAATTGAACAAATGGAACACTTCTCTTCAGGCTGCTTACTGTGTTGAGCAAAATTCCCAAATCTAAAGCACCTAAAACGTTGACTAAAAGGAACATAGGCTTCCACTTTAACTATTGTATAAAGGAAGTCAATCTTCTCTGGAATCTGGGAGCGTTCAAAAATAATCTTAACCCTGGACGTGGGGACGAATTCTTTGTTTTCATTTTTCCTATTGATTCTTATAATTTCGTGAATGGGCACTGGGGATAAAAGGAGTTCTTTTAAATCATCAGTACTAAATTTAATTGGGATTTGAAAAATAGTACCAGTCTTGAAAATAAAATGCTTAAGAATTTTGGGATCGCACAGTGGACGATCCCATGGCCAAAAATAAAAAATTCAATGTTTGAATTTTGATTTTTTTTGTCCCGCACTTAGTTACATTCGCAAAAAAAAATAGCTGGTAAAGAGAGAGCACAAACCAAGTGATAAACATAAAGCGTGCGCATCACAAATTTAAGCAGTTCAGTATTGTTCAAGTATTGAACACCATTATATATACAAATTATTAAGATATAGAGTTTCAAGGGATCGGACCCATGAACGAGACAACGAGAACGAGAACGAGACAAACAGCATGGCCTCAAACCGATCCCCGGAAGCCTAACACAAATACATACATAAGTGGTGCGCTTATCGCACTTGAGAAAGGGTCGCATAGCATGTCAGCGTGCAACGCGTTGATCAGTAGTTTTAAATAGATTAAAGATTTTCATGTATTTTTCTTATAAGAGAATTTTACAAAATAAAAACAGTTTCCATAGAAACTTATTGGAGTAAAACCTATTATTTGGGGCTCCTCTTAACATTTGGTCCTTCGAGCCGGATCCTCTGTTGTTTCCCCCCAAGTGGTACGGGACACAGAAGAAGAGTTTCTAAACGGAATTCATTGGAGTATGACCTTTGTTTGGGGCTCCTCTTAACAAGTATTAAACCGAAAACAGATATAAAAGTTTAAATAAAGTGATCAAACTAAAATGAATATAAAAGTTGAAGGTATTCACATATTTCAACCCTTGCAGAGCGTATTATAATTTTGTCCAAAAGTGTGCAACGCATTGAAGGAGACATATCCGACCCTATAAAGTATATATATTCTTACTCAGAATCACTTCCTAAGTTGATATGAGCATGTCCGTCTGTCCGTCGGTCCTTCTGTCTGTCTGTCTGTTTCTACGCGAACTAGTCTCTCAGTTTTAAAGCTATCGTCTTGAAACTTTTCATACATCCTTCTATCCTTTGCACGCAGTATATAAGTCGGAACGGCCGGGATCGGCCGACTATATCCTACAGCTGCCATATAACTGATTAATCGGGAATGGTATAACTTCGGTGTTTTTAGAGTTAGAGAGTTCAAATTTGACATGAGAGCTTTTTTGGCAAAATAATACTACATGCCAAATTTCATGAGGATCGGTTGACTATATCTTATAGCTGCCATATACCTGAACGATCGGAAATGGTTTTTGGTAGAAATACTATCTTTGGTATTTTTGAAGATAGAAGCTTTGGACTTTTTTTTTAGATATTTTATTGTAATCAATTGGTTATATTATCATATTCTCATAAGGATCGGCCAACTATATCCGATGTTTTCGATATATTTCCGGTTTTAACTGCAAGGGCATATAAACTTCGGCTCCGCCCGAAGTTCGCTTTCCTTTCTTGTTTGCTCATGAAATAGGCTGTCAGGTCTGGACTGGTATGAGGTCTCTCGCAGCAGCAATGCTAGATGACAGCTAAAACTCACAAGCAAGGTTGCCGATCACTTATAAATACATACATTTCTAACAGCGTCGTTTGATGTATTTCGCTGTACACATTTTTTTCGGCACGTCACAAAACCGCACGTTTGCTAAAACCGGAATCGTTCTAAGCGAAGTCCCTTTCTTACAAGTTTGTATGTGGTGCAACCAAACCATGGAGTTTTCGTCGCAATAACCGGACGGACGCTATAGCGGAGTCGTTATAGCCGCAGCCGTTAAATATACTGTATTCAAATTTTGGATATTTAAGTTTTAATATATTAACAATACACCACTATCATATCTTACATACCAAAAATGGAATTTTTGATGTCAAGTATTAAAATACCAACGATTTAAGTCAGCTGTTGGGAAATGACGTTTCGTGTTTGCATTTGATTTCATTTTGTAGTGTGTTTGCAAATTATTATTTCTTGTACGTCGAAGCACAAATCAATAAAAATTAAAATGGATAGACATGCTGGATAGTCTTGAACTATTTGTTGATACTATATATTTTTGGCGTTCGTGTATTTCTAACAATTTTTAATAATAGAAGGTGGTGTCCGTACAAGGCTTTCGTGATAAAAATTCAACTTTGGGAAAAGTTTTAAAAAATGTTTAGATTTGTTCAGTGAGTGTTTATATCCATGTTCTAGAGCTGTGGTGGCCAAACTCTCATTTTACATAGCACGCGTGTGTAGGGTAGAAAATTCTGCCGCAGAGCTGCCGGCTCACTGACAGTGTGGGCACTCTCAAATTTTTTTTAGAAGCTCTCTCATTTGCTCTCATTTTGATTCATTTGACAGCCCAAACTAAAATTTAAAATGTTTCCACTGAGAAAAATTTTCTTAGAAATTGGGTTGGAAAAAGTTTTCTCCATGGAAAATATAGATAGAGAAGCGTAGCTTTTCATTTTTTTAAGAACTCTTGCTAGCAAAGCTATCTTTAAAACAAAATACACTATTTAAGTGCCCATTCCAACTTTTGCTTTAACGAAAAATTAAATAAAAAACTAAGTTTTTTTCGCTTAGTGACTGCTTTGCACTCAATTTTTTTCTCTGCTACGCATACACTCAAATTTTTAACATGTGTGCGTTTTGCCCCCCACTGTTCTAGAGCCATAAATTCTTAATTCAGAAGATATAGGCTCAATTGCGCCGTCTCGAGCCTTTTTTTTGATATATCATTTTCTAGGAAGGAAGGTTACACTCAAAATTGCGGTGCTGCTAGAAGTGTGGGGCACGCCTTTGTTGCTTAAAAAACTTTTCATGTCATGTATAACACTAGAAAGAAACCCCATACAAATAGATATTTGATGCCGGCAAGATGCCGCGTTTGCAAGTTTTTAACTAATGCAGAAACAGACAGAGCGAACAAAAACAGAGCGAACTCCCTGCGATTTTCCGCAAATAAAAAGTACGACCACGCCACTTTTTTTACAAAATGCATAAAACTACCATTATTTTCATAAAAAACCACAACAATTTTTTCTAATTTATACCATAAAAAAAAAAATCGATTAAAAAAGGCGGAACCACGCCCATTTTTGTAAAATATTTATTAATGCCACAAAAACGGCAATTCCCCACTGCGCAATAGAGTTGCATACGAATGCTAGCGACAATGTCAAAATATATACTAAAATTTGTAGAAAGCTGTGAGACATGAAAATTACAGGGACCGTAAATAAAGATTATTGTCGCTGTTTTTAAATGCATAAATCGATCACTTCCAATCAACATAGAACAAGCTTGACTAGCACGTTTTTATGCTTTAAGGATACACTATGAATATCGTTGATGATTTTTAATTTTTAATTGTTATATTTCTTCTACTATTGTTAAACATTATTTTTGATCGAAAAAAATAAAAATCACAAATAATCATTAAGCTTGAACAAAAAAAATAAAACTCAAAAATAATGATTATTTGTGATTTTTATTTTTTTCGATCAAAAATAATTATTAGTCTTGATTTAAAAAATTAAAAATCGATAAGTAATCATTACAAAGTAATTTTTAAAATATTACCTATATTGATTACGGTCCCTGGTAAATTATCTGTGTAACACTTAAATTGACAGTGTCAGGAAAATGCAATCGAGTCTTCGTTGCTTTTGTTGCTCATAACCGCCACTTACAACAGTCCTTAACAAGACACCACTCTAAAGCTCGGGACGAATAGAAGTAACGAGTGAAAAAAAGAGAGACCAGATCCAGCAACACAATGAAGCCACACAGGACCTCAGTTCGCAAACTGAGTTCCCATTATACCAGAACTGGTATATCCTAGCACGACCTATGGTCACACCAATACAATAATGGGGCGGTAAAAAGGATGAAAATAATTGTTGTCTTCACCAAATTTCTCTATCTATACCACACATATAATTTGGACACGGTAATTCTAGGGGATCAGGGCAGATTCTTTACGAGTAGCAAGCTTCGAAAGTTTTGGCAGGAGGCATTGTGCGAAATACAATTGGCAATAAATTGAACTATTAAACAGGGTAACAAAGCATAGTGCCTTGGAGTTGATTGGCAAAGAAGTTAGGCCTATGCTCACTGTAAACGAGGAAGTGAGAGTAGTTTGAAATAGGGCTAGAAAAGAAGCTTAGGAAAATATGAGTAAGAACGCTCAGTATGATAAAGTTTTCTACGAGCCTTTCGATCACCTCTTTCGTGGTTTGCCCTAGTGGCTTTATTAGGGACTGAAGGTCCAACATGTATTCTTTGAATGGCTCTCCTCGTTGCTACTTCCGCTGGCGGGCCTGATCCGCCTTCTTCTCGAAATATCCGTTCGGCAAGAAAACATTTTCAAAGCTTGGCTTGAATTTTGTCCTCGTCGGCCACTCCTCGTCGTTCATGGTGATCTTTGAGCCCTGCCCTGCATTAAATCTGGCATGGCCCTCGGGAACGTGTTTATTATACCCTTGCAGAGGGTATTATAATTTTGGTCAAAAGTGTGCAACGCAGTGAAGGAGACATCTCCGACCCTATAAAGTATATATATTCTTGATCAGGATCACCTCCTGAGTTGATATGAGCATGTCCGTCTGTCCGTCTGTCCGTCTGTCTGTCTGTCTGTCCGTCTGTCTGTTTCTACGCAAACTAGTCTCTCAGTTTTAAAGCTATCGTCTTGAAACTTTGCACACACCCTTCTTTTCTTTGCACGCAGTATATAAGTCGGAACGGTCCGGATCGGCCGACTATATCCTATAGCTGCCATATAACTGATTGATCGGAAATGGTATAACTTTGGTGTTTTTGAAGTTAGAGAGTTCAAATTTTAGGTGAGAGCTATTTTTGGTAAAATAATACGACATGCCAAATTTCGTAGGGATCGGCCGACTATATCCTATAGCTGCCATATAACTGAACGATCGGAAATGACCCATCTTTGACCCAACTCGTGTTTTTGAAGATAGAAAGCTGGAACTTGGTACAGATTATATATTTGGTCAGTTGATCCGACCTACCAAATTTCATTAGGATCGGCCGACTATATCCTATAGCTGCCATATAACTGAACGATCGGAAATGGTACTTGGTAGAAATATCAACTTTCGTATTTTTGAAGATAGAAGTTTGGGGCTTTTTTTAGATTTTGTATTGTAATAAATTGGATTATATTTTCCTATTCCCATAAGGATCGGCCAACTATATCCGATGTTTGCGATATATATCCGGTTTTAACTGCAAGGGTATATAAACTTCGGCTCCGCCCGAAGTTAGCTTTCCTTTCTTGTTTCCATATGTTTTTGCGGACCATGTCACTCGCTGCAGGATCTGCAACGGGTCTCTTGTTCCGTCGAACCAAAACGACCAAATTTTCTTGACTGTGGCTACATGCTCCTTCCTACTCTTAGCTCTGGTACTGCCAAGCTCTCTATGAGCATTTCGGTCTCGCTGATCGCTCTCTGTCTCGGGGTGCACCTTTACATGAACTCCTCCCAGATACCCGAGCTTCAATGCAAGCACTTCGTCGTCATTGGTCTCGTCGACTCATTCGCCTTCAGGAATCTCATGGTTTCCGTGGTTCCGTCTGCTGGTAGGCCGAGTTTTTTGCATACTTCGCTCAACTCCTCCGTTCTAAGCGTCTAGATCCAGTACTTTCTCCCCATTTTTATGCTGTGTTACTTCTAGACTCAACGTACTTTGGGCGCCAGGGTTAAGCCTTTCCTGTTGCTGATGTTCCTCTTGCTGCGTTGCCATTAGTTCCCCTAAATGTCGCCCTTTCGCTGGCCGCACGCATGCCTTCCTACTTTTTGGAACACAGTCTGCGACTGGTCTTCACCCACCTGCGCGCATACGCGGTACAGGATTCGTGATAGGTCAACGACTGGGCGTCCCGCCTCCGCTACACCAAGGAAACACCGCGCATACGTGCTAGAGAGTCCGTCGGTAAGGACGGACGGTAAGGCCAGACTCCTTGGGCTGCTCTCCTCCGTGCCTCCTCGCCTCTCCCGGCCACGGACCTTTGCTGTTGCCATGCGGACTTCGAGGGCCCGCTACACTTGGCATCACCCCCATCCACTCCTTGCTTCTCCGTTAATGCTAACTCCGGCGCACTTTGTAAACACGCCTGCGCGGCCGCCCGAGAACTGTTACGTACTCTGCTTTCTCGCGGCGCGTTACGAACCCCCTCAACCCAACTTCCTTGTAAACTGAAATTGTTTTGGGATAGCGTACAGACCATCTTACGTGGGTCTACGCGAACTAGTCTCTCAGTTCTAAAGCTATCGACTTGAAACTTTGCACACGCTCTTCTTTCTTTTGCACGCAGTATATAAGTCGGAACAACCCGGATCGGTCGACTATATCTTACAGCTGCCATATAACTGATTGATCGGAAATGGTATAACTTCGGTGTTTTTAGAGTTAGAGAGTTCAAATTTGACATGAAAGCTATTTTTGGCAAAACAATACGACGTGCCAAATTTCATAGGGATCGGCCGACTATATCCTATAGCTGCCATATAACTGAACTATCGGAAATGACCCAACTTTTGTGTTTTTGAAGATAGAAATTGAAAAATTTGAAAAATTCTCGCATCAAAGTATTGGTGATTTTTTGCATTGGTATGGAAGTTTTCTTTCCCGTATGCAGAGCTTGGCCACCCCTGCATTAGAGGGTTCCTTGGATCCCTGCTGCTTTTATGGTGACGTTCTCCACGTGCGCTCCGTAGGACAATCTGTTGTACAAAATTAACCCTAGGTAATTAATTGGCTCCTTGGACTTTATGGAGCATTTGACCATTTGGATAATAACATACCATACCTTTTTCCTGCTCGTGAAGAGCTGAGCTAAAAGGGAGGAGTTACGGAGGAAGGAGGAGTTGCACGATGTATATAAGTCGGAACGGCCGGCTATAGGAATAGCTGCCATATAACTAATTGATCGGAAATGGTATAACTATAATGGTATGCCATATGTCTGAAAGATCGGAAATGTCCCAACTCACTGTAGGGGTCAGTCACTGACACCCCCATCCACTTAAGCCGCTGGGGCTCCTTAGTCATGCCACGAATGCTCCTATTAAGCAGTGTCCCGTAATGGCCTTGACCGCCAGACTGCAGTCCTGCAGTTTCTGCAGATTTGGAGATTCCTCCATTTCCTTAGTGCTACGCGGTCAAAGTGATTGCTGCATTTTAGCCTAAACGTAGCTAAGGGAATGCCGACTAGTACTTTCTCCGGGAGGAGAGGATTGGTAGTACCTGCCCTTGCTAGTTCATCAGCGGCGCAGTTTCCCTCGTGGTCCCTATGCACTATAGGCCGGATGACCACTTTTTCTGGCGAAAATTAATAACTTCTAAACGAAACAAAATATTTGGGTTCTGTTTTTTGATTTGGGTTCTTAGTAAGCTAAGGAACATATTTTGAGAAAATAGGCGTGGCACCGCCACCTCTGGGCGAAACTAGATTTTATGTCTTCCAAAGTTATATAAAAGTAGATAACAAAAAAATATAACTTAAAAACAAACAATAATATTAAGGTCTGGTTTTTTTATTTTGGTTTTTCATAAGATTAGGTATTAAAAAAAAGGCGTGTCACCGACACTTTCTGGCAGGAACTATGGACATGTTTTCTACAAGTAATTATTATTAAAAAGGCCTGAAAGGTAAAATATAATCAAAACTGTTTCACATGCGCACCTAATCAATATCTTCTTCGGTCTCAAGTTCCATTTCCCTGAACTCGAGTGGATCGTCTTCAATATTTTACTGATAACGATCATCAGCGCTCCTTAAGGGAGTGTGGAGCAATTCTAATACTTCTTTTGGAAGAAGCTATCTGTTTTGTTGTTTGATACGGTTGGCTAGGTTTACCGATGATATTGTAGGGTCTGATATATATAATGATCTGTGGAATACGTCTTTTAAACTTTTGCTTCGACTGATTTTTCTCGCAAGCTTTTTCTCGGCTTCAAATACAGAACCAGCTATAGAAACTTTGTATCTAGCCAATATTGCATTCTCTTTCGCACATTTGTTCGCAGCAGATATCCAAACATCGAAAAACTCCATGTTGGCAAGCCTGAGGTTGCAACCTTAAAAAGTGAATTACGCAGAAAGTGCACAAAAGGGCACTTTAATATTACATTCATATGAACAAGAATTGAATTACCTTCAACCCAGTATAAATATTAAGGTCAAACTAGCTCAAAGACCGTTTATATCTCTTACTAAACATTAGTTTTTGTTATTGATTAACACACACAAAAGCTCTGTTAAAAACACTCAATTACAGGGACAATCCCAAACAAACCAACATTTGAAAATCGAAAACATATAGTACAAATCACTCCCTTTCGATGCCATAACAACTTGTTTATAAATTACTAAGTTAAGTGCCTTTTTTATTAGCTTTAAGTGGACTCTTTCTTCCGATAACAAGCACACGTGATCACGACACTCCGAACAGCTGTTTTTGAAAGCCGATAACTTAACAGAGCGTGGCTCTGTCAAAATTTCTGTTACTTAATATTGAAGTCTGATATTATACTAATATAATGTCATCATAAAATCTTAATTATAAGAACTTTCGAAAAATGGGTTTTTGGCCAGAAAAAGTGGTCATCCGGCCTATAGTGCTATGTCCGAGCACCCATATGAGGTGGATGTCATGCTGCTTTGCGATCTCGTTAAGAGATCTGCGACAGTCATTCACTTGGTATGTCCATAGTTGGTCCTTTTGCAAAGAACCGTCTCGGGTAGCCTAACTTCCGATATCGTGGCTATCTTGACCCCCACTATCTCTACTGGTAGTTCTCCACCACAGTAACCCCTTCCTCCGTCTCGGAGCTCAACAGAGAGTCCTTCTCCATCACGACTCCTCTAAGTGTCCTTGCCAAGTCGCTTTCGATCTCGAGTCGATCTTTCCAGGACTTAAACGGTCTCCTCGTTGAGAGTAACGACGACCTGTCTCCGCAGTCCAACCGTGGGAAGTATTTTTCTTAAATAAATATTTGTAAACCGATGTTAATGTTTAATGTGTTTTGTTTATTTAATGTTTATACTCTCACGTGGAGAGTATAGTCGCACTACCAGCGTTGTACACAGTTACGGCACGCAATTGCTTGCGTGTAGGTCACAGTGTTGTACCCGTTGGCTGAGGGCCATACAAAGCTGGAGCTTAGTATAGATTCTACTTTTGGTCAGTTGATTCCACCTACCAAATTTCATAACGATCGGCCGACTTATATATCTTATAGCCGCCATATAACTGAACGATCGGTAATGATATTTGTTAAAAATGCACAATTTTTATTTGTCATCGCACTTCTCTCTCTTCCTCTTAAGCGAACGGTCGTGTTTTGGTAAACCGGTATAATATTGGTAATATTGGTAATATTGGTAAACCGGTGTTTACTTTCTTGAGAATCAAATTTTTTGAGAACTTCCAGTTTTAACTTAAGTATGTAGTCTCATGTTCCGGCCTACTTTTTAGAGGTTATTTCAAAAAATTTTTTTTGTAATAAAAAATAATGCGATCGTTTCAATTTTCACATATGTTTTTATAGGCATCATAAACTATTTGAAAATATTTTGTTTAATTTATTCTTGTGTAGTTTAATACACTTTATAGCATGCCAAAGTATGCTTATAAAAAAAAAAAGGTAGGTCCCTGGCGCAGGTGATTTCGACTGCTAGAGTCATCCGAAACAAAAAATTTGAATAGATTATTGTTTTGTAAGCTTATGGCTCTGTCCCGTACTAGAATGAAATATTTTCATCAATAAACAACAAAATAGCGAACACACAAAAAAAAATTTTTTTTTTAATTTAAAAAATTAAATTAAATTAATGATAAAAAAAAAACTAATCATTAAAAATAAATGATTCTGGTACGGGACAGAGGTGTTACTTTTTAGAACAACATATCCAAATTTCAGCTAGATCGGTACCAGAGAATTTTGTGAATCACCTGCGCCACAAAAATGTCGTTCCGAGAAAAACGCGTTTAAAGTTTAGACCCTACCGAGAAACTCATACTTTTCGGTGTAGGCGCGCTCTCGATTATGGGCTGTATCTCTGTCATTATTTGATATTTTTATTTGAAACTTTAACAGTACATTCTTAATAAACAATACTATCGAAATATGTAAAAAAAAAATCGATTTTTTCAACCTCTCACATGAGACTACATCCTTAAACCGTATCGTATATACGGTTACATATATTTGTTTGTCGGCTTTCCCCTGATACTTCAGAGATTAATACCTCTGCTTATATCAAAGCCAAAACTAAAGCCGATATAAAGGTGGAGGACATAGCTAAATTCAAATATACTTATGTAAGGCGCACGTCTTCTTTCAAGATTCGTGTGCCTGCGCTGATGTTCAAGACGATTTGTTCACCCAGTTTTAGGCCAGAGAACATTTTCGTCCACGATCATCAGCCTAGTTCCGTTAAAAAAATGGTTTTAAACCAGTGGGAGTGAAACTTTCCCACATTAGAACTACTGACCAACCTTCCCCCTCTTCTTCGTCCACTAACCTAAATAAACTATTATTTCTATATAATAAACTATCAGAATACTAGGGGGCTATGTAGCAAACTCCCCAAACTATATTTTGATAGTTCCTTCTTTGCATCCCATATTATAGCCTTTACAGAAACTTGGTAAGTAAGTACACCACTTTTAGACGGGATCGACCACAGCGAAGGGGGGGGGTTGAGTCCTCATTTCGGTAGACTCTACTCTTGCTTCTGAAGAGGTTAAATCACAAAAGTTTGATGGCATTTTATTGCATTAAAATCATTTTGTCCTTAAAATCTTTATAAATTACATGTTCATATAAACCGCCTTCGTCTAAACCGCCCACATTTTTAGAACCGCCCGCGTTTTTAATCTTATGAATGATCGTGACCAGGTCATCGCTTTGGGCGACTTCAATATCCCAGAATTAAAGTGGTCCACCGTAGTTAACTCACCATCTTTATCACTTATCACTCACCATGACTTCACCGCGGGCACGTTTGACATGTCCCTAGGTCAAATTAACCATGTTAGAAATTCGCTAGGTCGGCTTTTAGACTTATGCTTTGTATCTGATCCTGATGGTACTGCTCTCTCCAGAGCTTTCCCCCTTTCAACCCCAGAGGATCCATATCACCCCACGCTGAAGGTCTCTATCGAAACTATTCCTGGTATCGATCAGATGTCTCTATGCGTGGCAAATAAGATTCTGTCATGCACTGATCTTAACGTCACTGTTGAGAAATAGTTCGTCTTTATTTTGCATTTAAATAGTATTACATTTGCTTCTTTACTTGTTAATTAATTTCTTATTATCGTACCTATTTTTGCGCACATCATTGTCTTGTTTACCATTTGGGAGCTTTAAGCTCACACGCATAGCCGAAATTGCAGTGCAATGCGTTAGTATTAGAACATCACGCGATCGTTTTTCAGTTCTTTTTCTGCACGTTTTGCAAGCCGGCCGCATTCTCTTGTAGACATTAACCGCAACCGCTCGCTGATAGCAACCCCGCTTAAAAACATTGTAAACCCGCTAAATAGTGACAATAAATGCATAAAACTATAATAAAAACCATAATACAGTCCACTATTCATAAACATAACAAATTTTGGTCCGTTCGAGCCGGATACCCGCGTTTATTTGTGCATTTACTTTTGTGAACATTAGAGACAAATTTACCGCTTTTTCGTCATGAACGCGATAATGCATAGAACGATTCAACAACGTGGTGCCTGCAAGGGGCAAATAACGCGCACCCTCAACAGTGCTGTGGAGTTTTCACAAAGATGTGAAAATGTGGAAACATTGCAATTCAAGCTGGAGCGTTTGGTCGCCACTTTCAACCACTTTATGAAGCTCTCAGATGATTTAGTGGAATTTCACTTGGAGGAGGGATATGACGACCCTGGATTGGACATACCCGAATACGAAGACAACTTCTACGCCGCGCATGCTATTTTTAGTAACGCCATCAAGGACATGGGAGGTCAAGATCATGGACAGGACCAGTCGAACATTCTATTTTCAAGTACAGTGGAACGCCTATTTGAGGGACAAAACAACCTTTTGGAGAAAATTACTACATACTTCATCGGGAACTGCTGATTTAAGGTTTGAGAAAATTCGGATTCCCACATTTTCTGGTAAATATGAGGATTGGAGCCAGTTTAGTGATCTGTTCTTAAGCTCAGTAAATAGTAACGAAAAGCTCTCCAAGTGCTCTCCATATCTGGAGGGAGAAGCACTGTCCCTAATTAAACATATTGCCGTCTGTAATGATAATTACCAAGACGCATGGAAAAAATTAGAAAATCGTTATAATAAAAGGTCGCTCATCGCTCGATCGTTTGTTCAGAATTTTTTATCGTTGCCAACCGCTAACAATTCGAATATTGCAGAATTACGCAAGGTAATTGACTCGGCCGACGAATGCATTAGAGGCTTACATGCGCTAAACTGTGACAGCCTCGATGTATGGCTCATTCATATTTTGCTGTCAAAGTTAGGTTCAGAAATTAAACAAGCTTGGGCCAACTACAGTATATCGGCCACTGAAGACGTCACCATAGATGATCTGTTCGCCTTTCTTTTCGCTCATTGTGATACTTTGGAGTCTTGTCAGGATTTACCCGCAATGCAACCCTCAAGACCAGCCCAGAGTAGACACCGCCAAGCCGCCTTTCATGCCAGTGGATCAACTCAGTCGTCTCGCGAATGTATATATTGCCAAGGACAGCATTCTATATATTCATGCAATGAATTCAAGGCACTGGATGTAGTCAGCCGCCGCACCTTCGCCAAGGATACAAAATTATGCTTCAACTGCTTGAGTCGATCGCATCAAGTCAGGGATTGTAATTCATCGAACACTTGCCGTCAGAGCAACGCTAAGCATCACACGTTAGTACACCCGATTGAAGCAAGATCGGTTCCTGTGGCACCTGCGCACTCGACTCGATATTTTGGAGAGGGCCAACAATCCAACAATGCCAACTGTTGTCGCCAATGTAATTGACACATGGGGAAACGAGACCTCATGTAGACCACGCATGCCCGCATTTCGGTAGTTGGTTTAGGTGCTAACCCGGCTGGTGTTAGCCGAGGTCGCGCTAGCTTCGCGCTAGCTTCATCTTACTCTCAAGAACCACGACTGCATCATTGGAAGTCTCTTGTCTAATTATGAGTTCTCTAACTTCTACGGTCAAATCAAATGCAACTATTTGGACCAAGATTCGCAGCCTACCGCTAGCTGACCCGACGTTTGGATCTCCGGGCAAAATCGACGTTATCTTAGGCGCTGATCAGCTGTGGAACTTATATACTGGACATCGCCGAGAGTTTGGTATCGAATACCCCATCGCACTGCATAATAATTTTGGGTGGTTTATTACAGGCAGCTATACTGATTGTAACGAAGCATCTACGCACGCACAAGTTCATCACGCTTATGAAGATTTGGATTCCTTAGTTTGCTCATTTATGGACATGGAACAAGTGCATCCGAATAAAACAACGATAGACGCCAGTGATCCCGCCGAACAACATTTTCTGAAAACACATGCTCGTAGAGAAGATGGTGTTTATATTGTTCAATACCCATTCAAGGAGCCCCGCACGCCAATTGGCTCCATTTTGCCACAGGCTTTAAACCGCTTCGCCGCTTTGGAAAGGAAATTTAGAAGATTCCCCGCACTCAAACAACAATATGTGGATTTCATGGATGATTATTTAAATCGAGGCCATATGGAATTGATTCCGGCTGCTGCAGGCGGTGAGGATCCCGCACGCTACAACTATTTGGCATACCATGCAGTTTTTAAGCCAGATAGTACTACCACATGTTGCCGAGTGGTATTTGACGGCTCTGGAAAGGATTCCACGGGTCATTCTCTTAATTCGCGATTGCATATAGGACCGCCTATTCAAAGGGACTTAATTGGAGTATTCCTTCGATTTCGTCAGCATCGTTATGTATTTTGTGCAGACATCGAGAAGATGTTTATAGGCATTTTGGTGTCGGACGAACATACACAGTACCAACGCATTGTTTGGAGGAAGGATGAAAACGCTACGCTGGATCATTATCGACTGTTGACAGTAACATATGGATTAGCTTCATCGCCGTTTATTGCAGTTCGAGTTCTTAAACAGCTCTCGAATGACTATGCCGAATTGTATCCCACCGCTGCTGTCGTGCTCAACAGAGACGCGTACGTTGATGATATTCCTACTGGATGCGACAACATCAAGGATCTCATTGCACTTAAAGATGAATTGATTCTGCTTCTTATCGAAGCTCAATTCAAATTGCGAAAGTGGAGCTCAAACTGTTACGCCCTTTTAAAGTCGTTGCCAAAGGAGATTTGTGAGTATCCACCAGAGGATTTAGAGGAAGACCGCTCATTTCGATTTGTTAAAGTCCTGGGATTGTGTTGGGAACCAAAACCGGACTATATTTTCTTCAAATTAGAAACCCCCGCATTTACAACTGCTCTTGCTAAACGCATATTACTTTCAGAACTAGCCAAGATCTACGACCCGCTGGGTTTGCTTTCGCCAACTGTTGTTTTTCTGAAGATCCTATTTCAAGATAGTTGGCTAAGTTCTGTCGATTGGAATGAAGTTCTACCGCAGCAATTATGTACACGATGGCAACAGTTTGTATCGGAAATGCATTTATTAGAAACTTGTCGAGTTCCTCGCTACATATCTGCACCACATCAAGAAATGGAACTGCACGGATTTGCTGATGCATCATCTCAAGCGTATGCTGCCGTCATCTATAGCCGCGTCGAAGTCAACAATGGATATGCTGTCAAATTGATTATGGCTAAAACTCGCGTAGCCCCTATTAAGCCTATCTCTATACCGCGACTAGAGTTAAACGCAGCTCATTTACTCTCTAAACTGATTTATCTGGTCAAGCAATCATTAACTGTTCCTATTTCCAGAATCAATTGTTGGTCAGACTCTGAAATAGTCCTGCATTGGCTATCTTCTCCGCCTAGGTCTTGGAACACCTATGTTTGCAACCGCACTGCTGAAATTCTAGAGGTTTGCCCACGCAGCTGCTGGCAATATATTCGAAGTGGTGATAATCCCGCAGACTGCGCATCGCGAGGAGTACTGCCAAAGGACCTCGTGGAACATCAAATATGGTGGAATGGACCACCTTGGCTATCTCAGTCACGTTCAGCTTGGCCACCTGTTAAAGCTAAGTTTGTTCTGTCGACAGAAGAAGAGGCCTGCCTAGAGATGAAGGC
The DNA here is from genome assembly GCF_030179905.1 of Drosophila bipectinata. Lineage (NCBI taxonomy): Eukaryota > Metazoa > Arthropoda > Insecta > Diptera > Drosophilidae > Drosophila > Drosophila bipectinata. Next base: position 10,419,874 of record NC_091740.1, on the reverse strand, counting down.
TGAAACGAAAGTTAATCTACACATTTCCGACGACGGAAATTCGCTATCTTGTATGATCAACAAATCCTCCTCATGGTCCCGTTTATTAAGGATAGTCAGCTACTGCCTTCGCTTCGTTCATCGTCTTCGTGAGAGGAATCGACTTTCACCATTCCTATCGGCGTGGGAGCTACAATATGCACGAGCTAAGATCTTTACGCACGCTCAAGAGGAGTTCTTCAACGTGGAGTACAAGCAGTTAACTACCGGACAGCCATTGTCGAAGAAATCGAAGTTGATTCTCTACACACCCTTTTTAGACGAGCAGAGAGTAATGCGTGTTGGTGGTCGCATCGATAATTCTATAGCTACTTATGACGCAAAGCATCCCATTCTCCTTCCTAAGGAATCTCCAATAGCTGGTCTGCTAGTTCGCTATCAACATGCTGCATTGTTACACGCTGGAGTCGAATACACGTTTCATAGTCTACGCCAAAGGTAATGGATTCTAGGAGCTCGGAACCTCGTCCGCAAAACTGTATTCAATTGCAGAACTTGGTTTCTGCAGCGAAGACACACGAGTTCTCAACTTATGGCTGATTTACCGGAGTTTCGAGTTCAACCCGCCCGATGTTTCCTGCACACTGGATGCTGGACCTGTGTCAATCAAAACATTGACAGGCCGGACACCAAGATTTGGCAAAGCTTGGTTTGCGATCTTTGTCTGCCTATCTACAAAAGCGATTCACATAGAATTGGTCAGCGATTTGACGACATCCGCCTTTATAGCCGCTTTCAAACGCTTTTGGTCTCGACGTGGACCTATATCGGATTTAGCGCACCTAGCGATCACAGTCTTAACCCGCTAACTCCTTCTCATTTTCTAACAGGTCAGCCTCTCACTTCGGTACCAGAACCATCTTTCCTGGATGTAAACATCAACAGACTGCAGCGCTGGAGACAACTACAGGCCAAGGTTCTAGGTTTCTGGAAACGTTGGAATCTCGAGTATCTCAGCACGCTTCAACCTCGCACGAAATGACATCAAGATGCTCCAAATGTTGCCGTGGACACACTGGTTGTGCTGAAGGAGCCCAATCAATCGCCAAGCAAGTGGATGCTAGGACGAGTCACCGAAGTTCATCCTGGCCAGGATCAGAGGGTCCGGGTGGTCACCGTTAAAACCGCCAAGGGAATCTACAAGCGCCCTATTACGAAAATTGCTGTGCTTCCTTTGAACCGTCGTACAGGGGGGCCGGTATGTTGAGAAATAGTTCGTCTTTATTTTGCATTTAAATAGTATTACATTTGCTTCTTTACTTGTTAATTAATTTCTTATTATCGTACCTATTTTTGCGCACATCATTGTCTTGTTTACCATTTGGGAGCTTTAAGCTCTCACGCATAGCCGAAATTGCAGTGCAATGCGTTAGTATTAGAACATCACGCGATCGTTTTTCAGTTCTTTTTCAGTTCTTTTTTTCCGGCCGCATTCTCTTGTTGACATTAAGTGCAACCGCTCGCTGATAGCAACCCCGCTTAAAAACATTGTAAACCCGCTAAATAGTGAAAATAAATGCATAAAATTATAATAAAAACCAAAATACAGTCCACTATTCATAAACAGTCACTTTAGAAAAATTTATCCATGGAAATATCCGTCCGCTTCAATAAATCCTCCTAGGTATACAAGGTGCCTTACTAACCTAAAAAAAAATAAAAATAGGCTCTTACTAAAATACAAAAAAACCTGCAGTAGTGTTGATTTTTCAAGATACCTACTAGCTCGGTCGATTTTTACCGTGCATAACGTTGAATGCTAAAGGAATTATATTGACCGCTGCCGGATATAATTTACTCAGGATCCAAAGCAGTTTTATAATTTTGAAAAAACAAAGTGTAAACATGTATCTTTTTCACCCCTGCTTACGTTTGAAAATTCCTCTGCGACCTCTGATCAGGCCATTGGCGATCTATTCGCAGAATTTTTTCAACCAACTTATTCTCCGCCTAAATTGACTGATTAGCCTTACGCATATAACATTCAAGCAGCAAATCTTATTTTCTGTCCGTTTTTTTCTGAGAACAACTTATTATCTGGTCTTTTAAGGGTAAAACCCATTTATTCGCCAGGCCCCGACGGAGTACCAGGGTGTGTGCTAAAATATTGCGCCAGGGCTCTGTGCAAACCTCTTCTAAGACTTTTCAACTTATCTTTGGAAACCTTGATTTTTCCCCTTAAGTGGAAGGAATCATTTATAATTCCCCTACATAAAAAAGGGAAAAAGTCCGAGGCTGCCAACTACAGAGGCATCTCTAAGTTGTCGGCAATTCCAAAGTTATTTGAAAAATTAATTACCCCTCATTTGCAACACCTTTCCTCTTCGATTATCACTCCCTGTCAGAGTCGCTCCATCACCAAAAATTTATTGGAGTTGACATCCTTTGTCATAGATAGCTTTTGTAAGGGATATCAAACCGATGTAATTTACACAGACTTAAGCAAAGCCTTTGATTCAGTTAATCACTCACTTTTGTTGAGAAAACTTTTTTTTGTTGAGTTTTCCTAAAGACCTCTTAACGTGGATCTCCAGCTACTTAGATGGAAGGACACTGTCGGGTCAAGCAGCAAGCAACTAATTTAAACACAACAATTAATTAGTAACTGATGTTTTGCTGGTCGCAAGCCGACTCTCTTTCGGCCGCTCGGCTTTGCTACTTCGGCGTTTATAGTTAGCGAGCATCCGCTCAGCCTATTCTGCAAGGTTGGCGCCACTCTCGTTCGTCTTCTTACTGCGCTCGCATCCTAAATTGGATTACAAATATTGTTCATAAATCCTAATTTCATATGCGGCCTGAATAAAGTTTATAACGTTGAAATTAATTAAATTCTGATTTTTTATTTACGGCATCGAAAACTCTCGATGACCAAACAGACACAAAGAGTCTTATTTAAAAACATACAGTCCCGTCTGGTCAGTCATCTTGGAAGTCATCTTGGCCCGTTATTATTTACGCTTTTTATAAACGACTTGCCCCTGCTTTAAGGAACTCTCTAGTTCTTATGTATGCAGATGATGTAAAGCTTTGTCTTCAGTACAAATCCATCTCTGCCCAATGCAGTCTTCAGTCTGACCTTGATAACTTTCAAAAATGGTGTTTAGCTAATGATCTAATACTTAATGGATCTAAATGCAAACATATGTCTTTTTATCGTTCTTGCCCTCAACAAGCTACTTATTCTATTAATGGGATTGCCTCAGAGAAATTTACTGAGGTTAATGATCTCGGCATCCTATTAGACATTAAACTTAAATTTTCCGACCATATTTCCTTAATGGTTAATAAGGCTAAAGAAGTCCTTGGTTTTATTAAAAGGTGGTCAAAAGAATTTAATGACCCATACTTACCCAAAACATTATTCATTTTTTTGGTCCGTCCGATACTGGAGCACGGTACATGTGTCTGAAGTTTAATTTTTTAATATTTTAATATTCGCACTTAGAGGTCTATACTGGGATGCAAATCTTTAGCTTCCATCCTACAGTAGCAGACTTTTACTTATAAACTTACCTAGCTTAACAAATCGTAGGACAATGCTCGGTGTAGTCTTTCTGCATAACCCTTTTAACGGGGATGTAGATAGCCAGCATTTACTAACACGTTTAAAATTTAACATTCCTAATAGAAGGACTCGAAACTTTAGTCCTCTGCTCCTTAGCCATTGTAGTTCGACATATGCACTGCATGACCCTTTTAGGGTATTATGTTCGAACTACAATGGTCTCTACTCTATAACATCTCTATAAGGGACAGGAACCTTTAATTTAAAATATAGAACTTTACATTTTCTTACTATCTCCTCCTAGCTTAACAAGTTAAAAATAGCTTCATATGTACTAACAAATCGTTTCTCGAGCGCCCCTCGGTCGTCTGGGCCTCTAAGCTTTTTGATGAATACAGGAATGCTAGCTGATGCTCTTATTGATGCACAAGCCATTTCCAAATTCTAAAAGACCCGTAAAAAAAAAAAAAAATCTTAAGCCTAGCATATCGGCCCGTCAAGGTTGGACACATTCTTAACAGCTGGAATATCAGGTTTAGCGGAAGTCCAGATGGGATGACTATAGACAATTTCATCTATCGAGTCGAGACCCACCAAACGCTAAATAAAATTAAACAAATAATATAATTTCTTTCGGCATTTCACCCAATAACTAATATCTGAATTTTCTTAGGGTAGCAAGCCTGAAAAGTTGGAACAATAAAAAATTGTGTACGCTGGCTTCGAAATAAAATCGCACGCTCACATGCACCCGTTTATGTGAATGTGTGACACGCATATATATAAAGATCAATCGAAGCGCAGACCTACCTTTTTCATAGAGCTTTTTTCAGAGACTGAAAAACAGAAAACATTTAATAAGAGTATGAGCGTAAGATGAACAAAAGATGAGCATAAGAGAGGGTAAGATCTCTCTCTGGGGCCTGTCGCATAAAATTTTTGCATCCAATCCAATTCCAGTTGTATGAAATGGGTAGTCTTTACGCTGTATGGTTAGTGCTACAGCTGGGAAAAAATCGATTCTCAGTGCATCGATTATTTTCAATGTTTAAAAACAAAACATCGATTAAATCGAAAAAAAACAACACCAAAATTTTATTTATTTCATATATTATTTCATATATATTTATTTCATATATATATATATCATAACTATACGAACTACCGAACTGAGCGGACGTGCTTTGTCCGAGCTCCGGGAAAACTGCACCATAATACAGGTAATCAAAAATCTGGGGTAATCTGGGGTAAATAAGCGAAAAGACGCTGAACTACAATTTACTAAAAGCGACAGACAAGCTTTTTATAACAGTTGTGATGTGCTAACCCAAAACTAGGGCATTGTTCAAAAAAAAATAAGAGCCACGCAATGAGCTCATTGAGCAACGATCAAAAGAACGAGCGTAGAAGTTCAGTGAACCAAAGAAACGGCTTCTACTCTTACTTTACCGAAGTGGAACCCGCGATACCGAAGTGGAAAAATCGGCGATTATAAGCAACCCGGCTTTACTGACCGCTGAAACCCAAAGGGCACGGTCTTGCTCACCCGCTCTGCTCACTCCGACTCCCGCGTCATGGAGTTCGAAGTGTAAAACCCCCCCTCCAATATCGGAAACAAATTTCGCACCAACAATTAGCAGCGCTACAACTTCTGCAACAACAGCGAAAACCTCTGCAACTCAAAGTACCGCGACTTCCACGACTACAGCGAGTGCAAAAACAACAACCTCGGAAAGTGCCAAAGCGGCAACGGCCACATAGACTGGAATGGATCGCTACATCCAAATTAAGCGCAAGCTTAGCCCGCAGAGTAATCCGGCAGGCAATAAAACAAAAATTAATCCTGAAAATGTCCTGAATATCGATAAAGAACCAGACAGATCCACTACTAACAGATTTGCCCTACTGGCGGAGGCTGAGGAAAACCAGCCCAAGACACCGCAAAAAAACCCAAGCCCCCTCCAATCTATATTAGGGAAAAAAGCTCGAGTCAACAAAATTTCGTCGTTGATCGGGAACGGTGACAACTTTCATGTTGTTCCGCTTATCAAAGGGAACATCCATGAAAGAAAGGTGCAAGCCAAGACTGAAGAGCACTTCCTAATCGTGTCCAAATATCTGGACCCTGAACAGAAAAACCATTACACGTACCAGCTGAAAAGCAGTAAGGGCCTACAAGTGGTAGTAAAGGGAATAGAACCCGATGTTACCGCCGCGGAAATTAAAACCGCCTTTAAAGAAAAGGGCTTCGCCGCCAAGACTGTTATTAACATTCTAAATAAAGACAAAAAGCCACAACCCCTCTTCAAGGTCGAGCCCGAGCCAGAAAGCAGGTCGCTGAAGAAGAACGAAGTCCACCCAATCTTCAACCTGAAATATCTTTTGCATCGAAAAATCATTGTTGAAGAGCCACATAAACGCAACGGTCCAGTGCAATGCACTAACTGTCAAGAGTATGGATACACAAGGTCTTACTGCACACTTCGGGCTGTCTGTGTTGTCTGCGGGGACGCCCACAAGTCCGCTTGCTGCACTAGGACAAACAAGGACAGTACCGTGAAGAAATGTGGAAACTGCGGAAACAGCCATACGGCAAACTATAGAGGATGTATGGTGTATAAGAAGTTAAAGAGTCGCATGCGTCAAGCGACTCAAATCCACAGAATGCGTACATTGCGTCAAAAACTACGCCAGACGTCTTCTTCGCCAAAGCTGCGAGATCCTCCTTCGGTCCACTAAACACCACCAACGGCTTCTCCTATGCCGATGCTCTACGATCTGGAAGGGAAATTCCAATTCAGCCTAACTCTCAAAGCGCTCAACAGGCCCCAGAACAGCCACACAGCAAAACAGAAACTATGATGCTTACCTCCAACAAAGTATGATGGAGCTTATGTCATTCGTGAAAACGACCATGCAAACGCTTGTTCAAAATCAGAACATGGTAATACAGCTGCTCGTAGCACAACACTTTAAATAATCTATGCAGGCACTACGAATATCAATGTGGAACGCCAATGGTGTCTCACGGCATAGACTAGAATTGTCACAATTCTTGACCGAAAACCATATTGACGTTATGCTACTGGTGGAAACGCACAGATCATCCAGATGGAAAAGCCCACGGCGGAACTGGAGTTCTAATCAGGTAACGCATCAAAAACCACTTTCACAAAAGGTTTGCAACAAACTTCTTGCAGGCCACATTGATACAAATTCAGTCAAGCAACGGAATCCTTTCAATCGCTGCCGTTTACTGCCCTTCTCGTTTCTCAATCTCGGAAGGACAATTTATGGACTTCTACAATTCACTTGGGGACCGATTTATAGCCGCAGGAGACTACAACGCCAAACATACGAACTGGGAATCACGTCTAGTGACTCCCAAAGGAAGACAATTGTACAATGCAATTATAAATGTGAAAAAAAAACTGGACTACGTTTCCCCTGGAAGTCCCACATACTGGCCAACAGACTCACGAAAGCTCCCAGAACTTATTGATTTTGCAGTGACAAAAAAAATACCTCTCAATCTAATAAGTACCAAAGCAGTCTCGGACTTATCATCAGACCACTCGCCTGTGCTTCTAACGCTTATTCAAAGCCCAGAAATAACCGAACACCCCTTCAGCCTGACGACGACAAAAACGAACTGGCTAAAATACACAAAGTACGTGAGTGCCCACATAGAACTCGCCCCGGAATTTAACATGGAATCGGACATCGACTACACTTGGAGCGCCCTGGAAGAAGTACTCGTTGCGGCAGCTAAAATCTCTACTCCTCATAGGAAAGACCCAGATGTAAACCGAAACAAACACTTCAAATCTAATCAGCAAATCGAACAGCTCGTGCGAGAAAAGAGGCGCACGCGTCGTGATTGGCAAAACAGCAGATCACCAGCAGATCACAGAGCTTCAAAACAACGCCTTAAGTAAGCAACCCGATCACTCGACCAGGCTCTTCACCAACAGGAAGAAAATGCACAGCTGAGGTACATCCAGAATCTCTCGCCAACAAGCACAAAGTACCCCCGGTGGAGGGCCCACCCAAATCTTAGCGCCCCAATTGAAACGACCACCCCGATAAGAAACTCTTCGGGATGCTGGGCTCGCAGCGACGAAGACCGAGCTGAAACATTCGCCACACATCTCCAAAGTGTCTTCCAGCCAAACCCAGCCTCAATTTCATTCCTCTAAAATATTGTTTTGCCAAAAATAGCTCTCATGTCAAATAGCTCATAGCTCTCATTTGAACTCTCTAACTCTAAAAAACCAAAGTTATACCATTTCCGATCAATCAGTTAGATAGCACTATTGGATATAGTCGGCCGATTCCGGTCGTTCCGACTTATATACTGCGTGCAAAGGATAGAAGGGTGTGTGCAAAGTTTCAAGACGATAGCTTGAAAACTGAGAGACTAGTTCGCGTAGAAACAGACAGACAGACGGACAGACGGACATGCTCATATCAACTCAGGAGGTGATCCTGATCAAGAATATATATACTTTATAGGGTCGAAGATGTCTCCTTCATTGCGTTGCACACTTTTGACCAATATTATAATACCCTCTGAAAGGGTATAAAAATTACACTAAACATTATTTAAACATAAACATTAATCCGCTGTGCTGCTGCCTGACCCGACAGATAGTATTGTAATTTTGTCATATTTTTTAAAATTTTTTTCTGTAAAAAAAACTCGGGATAGGGCCGTGCCGACCACTGGACTAGAGCAATGGCTGCGTGGCTAGAGCAATAGCTACACAATCCAAATATAAGTTGAAAATGATTTTACGGTGGCTTATTAGGAGTTTTTCAACATCTTAGAAAGAGTTTTTCTTTAATCGTTTGCCGTCTCAAAGTTACCATATTATTACTTATTTCAGGACAAACATGAACGCGAGGAAGAAGAGCGGAAACGTCGAATTCAACTTTATGTATTTATATCAAGATGTATTTCATACCCCTTTAACGCGAAACAGCCCACAGATATGACAAAAAGGCAAACAAAAATTACAAAGCAGCAACTAGAAGTCATAACTCAACGATTTCAGGTAACACAAAAACTAATCTAAACAATAAATACTTAAACAAAGTGGATTAAAACTTTGTACAAGATAATAAAAAACGATAGTTTGGTGAAATTAAAACGTTAAACACTATAAAAAAAAACGATTGTCTGGTCGCTCAGTCTGTGGCAGAAATAGTTTCGTATTCGATAGCTCGAAAACGGATCGTTTGCGAGTCTTTAATGATATCTTCAGCTAAACGATTTTAATATCATACAATTTATATCAATACAACTCCTCAATTAATATTCACTATTCACACACTATTAACATTACAAATTATATGAAAATTGAATTTTTTTCTCGATTTTTATATTTAAATTTAACGTCACAGTCCAATTTAGTTTTTATGGTATGGTCTAAATTGGAGTATAAATATTTAGAATAAACAAGAAAGAAAATCAAAACTCGGAATCAAATAAAAATCGCAAACATCGGATATATTTAGCTGGCTGATCAACATGAGAATTTTATTATGAAACCAATTTATTAGAATACAAAATGTAAAAAAAAGTTTCCTGCTATCCTTCCTATCTTCAACAAAACAAAAGTATAGTATTTCCCATGAAAAAGTTATATGGCAACAATAAGATAAGACGGACAATTCTGGACGTTCCGACTTATACACGTGTAAAGAAGAAAAAGGGTGTGCGAAAAGTTCCACCTCGATAGCTTTAAAACTGAGTGACTTGTTCGCATAGAAACAGACACCCGGACATTCTCATACCAACTTCTCATATCAACTATATGAATATGCCATCGGTTTGCTCTTTGAAATAGTGGAATAATCCGATTTCATCACAGGTTACCATCGTTTGTTAGCCATGTCAAAGTGTTACCCATACTAAATGTGCATGCTTTTACCAAAGATTATGAAGTACATAGATGGGACATCAGGGCCCTAAACGGTCAACTTTTTTCGTCGAGCTTGTTGGTGAGGGGGGAACGCACATGCATACGATTTTATTTTTAGAACTCTTTTACATGTAAACGTCAACAAAAATGTGAACCTTTGTATGTATGTGCGACTGCTCGCACGACGGCGTAAAAATGTTTTGTATTTTAATTTTGGTCAAAAGTGTGCAACGCAGTGAAGGAGACATCTCCGACCCCATAAAGCCTATATATATTTGATCAGGATCACCTCCTGAGTTGATATGAGCATGTCCGTCTGTCTGTTTCTACGCAAACTAGTCTCTCAGTTTTAAAGCTATCGACAGCTATAAGATATATACGATTGGCCGATCGTTATGAAATTTTGTAGGTCGGATTAACTAACCGAAAATATAATCTGTACCAAGTTCTTGGCCCGTTATTATTTACGCTTTTTATAAACGACTTGCCCCCTGCTTTAACGAACTCTCTAGTTCTTATGTATGCAGATGATGTAAAGCTTTGTCTTCAGTACAAATCCATCTCTGCCCAATGCAGTCTTCAGTCTGACCTTGATATTTTTCAAAAATGGTGTTTAGCTAATGATCTATTACTTAATGGATCTAAATGCAAACATATGTCTTTTTATCGTTCTTGCCCTCTGCAAGCTACTTATTCTATTAATGGGATTGCCTCAGAGAAATTTACTGAGGTTAATGATCTCGGCATCCTATTAGACATAAAACTTAAATTTGCCGACCATATTTCTTTAATGGTTAATAAGGCTAAAGGAGTCCTTGGTTTTGTCAAAAAGTGGTCAAAAGAATTTAATGACCCCTATATAACCAAAACACTATTCATTTCTTTGGTCCGTCCTATACTGGAGTACGGTTCATGTGTCTGGAGTCCCCAATATGGAGTACATCAGGACCGCATATAATCCGTACAAAAGAATTGCCTAACTTTTTCACGTAGAGGTCTAAACTGGGATGCAAATCTTCAACTTCCATCTTATAATAGTAGACTCTTACTCATAAACTTACCTAGCTTAACAAATCGTAGGACAATGCTCGGTGTAGTTTTTCTGCATAACCTTATTAACGGGGATGTAGATAGCCAGCATTTACTATCACGCTTAAATTTTAACATTCCTAATAGAAGGACTCGAAACTTTAGTCCTCTGTTCCTTAGCCGTTGTAGTTCGACATATGCACTGCATGACCCTTTTAGGGTATTATGTTCGAACTACAATGGTCTCTACTCTATTATATCTCATTCCTGTCCCTCTAATTTAAAATATAGAATTTTAAATTTCCTTACTAACTCCTCTTAGCTTAGCTTAGCAACTAACAACACGTGATCACAACAACCACAAGCAGGGGTTCGCCCCGACAACACCAATATGGTACCGCCAGACAAAAATAAACTTAAAAATAACTTAAAAAAACTAAACTTAAAAAATATATCCCTAGAAACTGCAAATCCGTTCATTATAAAAAAAAATGAGTTGATTACATCTGTGGAGGTGAATTTGAAAAATGCAAACTAACAAGAGCAGGAACACTACTAGTGAAAACAAAAAACACCCAACAAGCCGACACTTTTTTTAGTACTTTTTAAAGTTAAATAAATTGGTGAAATAGACGTAGAAGCGAAAGAACACAAGAGCCTAAACGAGACCAAGGGTGTAATATATTGTAATGTGCTCAGAAATATATCTGAAGAAGAAATTCTATTGGAGCTAAGATCCCAAAAAGTTTCTGAAGTCTACAAATGGACAAAATTGGTTGACCAAAAACGATTACACTAACTTTTGCCTCAACCAATCTCCCAGAAAAGGTAATGATCGGCTACGAAGTCGTGTTCACTCGCCCATACATACCACGCCCAATGCAATGCAGAAAATGTCTTCGTTTCAACCACCCTCAAACATACTGCAAACAAGATAGCCCTACATGCAAAAACTGCTCAGAAACCACACACACAAACGATAATATTGAATGTAGACTGGCACCGAAATGCATTAACTGCAAAAACAACCACTCCTCCATGGACAAAAAGTGCCCATTTTTCATTATGGAACAGGAGCTTATAGCCATCAGGATCACCGAAAAGGTAGACCACAAAACCGCCCGTTCTATATACTATACACGCCACAACCCAACCCAAGAAACATCTTACTCCGAAACCCTCAAAAACTCAACACCAACATTAAGCCCCCCTAAAGCAAAAGAACCCCAAATCGAAAACAAAGAAGAAAACAACTGTAACTCAAGAACAATAGAAAATGCACTTAAAGATTTAGACAAAAAACTCGAACAGGCTAAAGCAAAAAATGAAAAATGATGAAGAAATGAACTCCCTGACTGATCACAACTCACAAATCCCCTCGATATCGACAAGCGACCGCGTACTCAGAAGCAAAACCAAAGATACAGCTGCCCTAACTAAAACACTCAAAGCTAAAGACCAAAAACCTAACTCTTACAACCCGAACGCTATAAAACAAACACAAAAATATCTTTAAATTATGTCTTTAAAAATATTGCAATGGAAAATAAAGGGTTATGTAAATGACTTCAACCAACTACTACTACTCACCAAAATACACACTCCACACATTATCTCACTACAAGAAACAAACATTCAACACTCTCACAACCTACCGACACCAATAAACAACAATATATTAACAAATATTCCATCTAACAGATTTGGAGGAGTAGCCCAGCTAATCCACAAATCAATTCAGCACACACAAATCAACATTAATGAAGACATGAAGGCAATAGCAGCAGAAATAAAATCCAAACAAAAATTTAAAATTTACTCCATTTACATCTCACCCAACAAATCTTTTTCACGAAATAATCTAAACAACAACGTACTGAACATCAACAACGAATAAGTCATGATAACAGGAGATTTTAATAGCTGGCATCAAAACTGGGGGCCCCCACAATCGAACACAAGAGGCAAAATAATAGCAAAATTTATCGAACAACTTACCCTTTTAAACAATAAATCACCAACACACTTTACTACACACAACACTTTCACCCACATAGACTTCTTCACCCACTTCTGTTCTCCTTCACCCACACCGCTCACAACCTGGAACCCGATAGATGACCTTTATGGAAGTGATCATTTCCCAATCCTCATTACACTCTTTCCGATCGACACCATTATCAACAAAAGAAAACCAATTTTTAAAACAAATGAAGCAAACTGGATAAAATTTGCCATACACACACACAACACTAACAACCTATACCCTTCATCATCCAACATAAATAACGAAGCAGCACTAATTAACAAAATAATTATACAAAGCGCACACCATACAATACCACAGACATTACTAAACAGACACTCACGCACAGTTCCTTGGTGGAATAAAAAGTTAGCAGACCTACACATAATAAAGAAACAAACATGAAAAGCACTAAAAAGACACACAACCCAAGAAACGATCATAGCATACAGGAAAGCAAACGCACTCTTGAAGAGAGAAATCAAAATTATTAATAAAAAAAAGATTCCACAACCATATTCACATCCTCCATTCAAACAAACACTCCTACAACTAAAATCCGGAACAACATACGGCGATTTTGCGGTCTTAACCCTGTAAAGCAAATACATTGCATAAAAATCAACAACAACAAATCTACCAATGACAAAAACAAAATAACCACCCTTCTCGCAGAACACTGGTTCAATCTCTCCAAAGACACAAACTTCAGTCAGGAATTTACGTCACATAAATACAAAACAATAGTCCTCAATCATACACCATCCACCTCAGCCACAGAAATAGACAAACCCATATCCAAAATCGAACTAACTATTGCTCTCCAATCTCTCAAAGGCACAACACCAGAAATAAACCGAATATCATACCCGATGTTAAAAAGCAGCTCAAAAACAGTTCAAAACAGAATACTTTCCCACTTCAACCAGATCTTCAATAATCACATACCTCAGTCATATAAAACCACCCTGATTATAACCATACTAAAGCCCGAAAAAGATAAGACTGATATCGCCTCCTACCGACCCATCTCACTCAATTGCTGTGAAAACACTGGACAAAATAATAGCTAACAGATTGTGGTGGTTCCTAACCAAAAAATTAGCAGAATAGACCAAATTAAATAATTGGTCTAATTGGACCATAATTGGTCTTAAATAATTGGTCCTAACACACAAACGCCTCCTTGATGCCAACACCACACCACGCAGCTGCCCTCTTTGCCAATCGCCGACTCCCGTAAATATGGAACACATCCTAGAGTCATGCTCAGAAATTACGCAGCTCAAGCAACACACAATTAAAAACCGTACAGCCATTGACTACCTTAAATATCCCACAACAGAAAACATAATAACAATACTAGAATTTTTAAAAAAATCCAATTTATATAATATAATCTAATATAATATAATATAATATATCTAATATCAAAATGAAAAATAACTAGATATATCCTAAACTTCCTAACTGTCTCACGAATATTATGTACATACTCTATAAAATTGCGTAGTCGAAGGCCTCGTAGCTAGCACTACAACCTAAATGTTAGTATTAGTTTTGTAAGCTTTACTATGATCTTTAAATAAAATGATAAATAAAATAATAAAAATTTAAACAATCGCCCGCTAATGAAATCGAACCCAGGACCCCAAGAATAAGGAGCGTGCACTATCCATCTAGGCTACCCTCGAAATTGATCTGATACTTAAAATTGGTGTTAAAGGAAGCGCTAGAATCCATACCAAAAATAAAGCTTAAAAGGATGGATAGTAGAAGATATTTCTGATCTCTTTGCTCTCACACTGGTTCGATTTGAACGTTTCAAACTTTCATCGTTCCAAAGATGTTACGATCTAAAAATAGAATTCTCTCTTTCCCTCTCTCATCTGCCTGCCGTTTGTCGTGGAACCCGCTCTCAAATGTTTTCATTTTTACAGCGGGTTCCATGACTCGGCCTGTCAATATGCCGCAGAACCCGCACTTATAAATATTTTTACAGCGGGTTCCACTACAAACTGAGGCGATTTTAAGGTGATTTTAAAATTTTTTATTTTTTTATAATCTTTACTTTTACCTATTTTGGTAGTTTCAAATTTATCTTCGTTAAACCGTTAATTCGTTTATTAACATATCTTAAATTCCATCACAATCACCCGAACCGCTGTTAAATGTCATACGATAGTAACTCGTATTATAATAAAATGAAGAAAAAAACCGACGACGTAAAATTATGGTGTCGAACTCGCAAGCCACGCCCAAAATATCTAATATCCATTGATACCTAAATGCAATGTAGGTGCAATGGAAAATGTGCAATGTATATACAACTTACACTTACAGAGGGTATTATAATTTTGGTTAAAAGTGCAACGCAATAAAGAACACATCTCCGAACCTATAAAGTATATATATTCTTGATCAGAATCGCATCATGGGTTGTGTAAGCATGTGCTTCTGCCGTTTCTACGTGAACTAGTCTCAAAATCTTAAAGCTATCGAATTGAAACTTTGCACACAGAATAAATACCCTTCTTTCCTTTACAAGCAGTATATAATTCGGAACGGACGGAATCGGCAGACTATATCCAATAGCTGCCATTTAACTGATTGATCGGGAATGGTATAACTTAGGTGTTTTAAAACTTCAAGAGTTCAAATTTTACATGAGAGCTAAAATAATACGACATGCTAAATTTCATAAGGATCTGCTGACCATATCCTATAGCTGTCATATAACTGATTGATCGGATCGGTAAAACGTTGGTGTTTCATAAGTTAGAATCATGGCACTTTCTATAAAAATGTAAATAATTGATCAGAATTGCCGTACCTTTCGTTTATTTTAATACCCAGAGTCTTTGATTTTCCAGCTTCAAGGTTTTTGGATGGACCGAGTGGCCCGCCGCCGTCTCCAGCCGGTGACGCTCACGTGCAAACCGGCGGCACTCAAAAGATTCGTGCTTGACATCCTCGACAACAGAGCTTTTGCATTTCGACAACCATTCCTCATCGTGACCGAAACGCTTCAGATATTGTCGGATGCATCCATGCCCACTCAGGACCTGAGTTAGGTAAATGCAGTCTGTTGGCTCGCGTCCTTCCGGCTCTTGTCTTCACATGAGAAGTACCGGGAGTTTTTTACAGGTAGCCGCCCTATGGTCTTTTTCTCCGCTGCGGAAGCAACAGCCGCTTTTGTCCTTCCACCACCAGCGGGATACCACCTCCCTTTCCTTCATGTGGCAGACGGACCATCCAACCTTAACTTTGCTCATATCAGTGATGGCCTTGGCAAGGCTCGCGGGAAACTCATCTCCGCTTGGGAGTTCTTGCCTTAGTCATTGTCCACTCCGGCGCTCTCTGGGCGCAGATGAACTGTCGACCTCTTTGGTACAGACCTAAGCCTCACAGACGCCCAATGTGGGACAGAAGCTGCGAGGGGTTTCCTCCGGCTCTGGCTAGAACGCTAGCCAGCGATAATAGGTTCCGACATCCGCCGAAGATACCGGGTGGAGCGATAGTGCTTGCAGCGTATGGCGAATTTCATCCTTGCAGGAGCGATGTGAGTTATCCCGCTCCTGCTCGGTCGCCAGAACTTCTTTAATGAGTCAACCGCAACAGCGGAGGGGTTGGCAGTTGGTAAGCTCCATGACCCCGGCGGTGCCTGGTTGGTCAAAGGATCTAAAGTAGCAGCCCTGCGGGTCGTTCGGCTCAGATTTCTGTGGAGCTGTGGTCTTTGGCGTCATGCCATATGAAGGTAGCAGACTTCTTGCCCATTCTACGTTTTTCAGCCACTCTTCGGTGCTTTTGGTCGTCTTAGCTCGCTCGTGGCTTTTAGGTATTTTCCCTGCGGTCCTCTTATCTGTGTAGGTACATTTTTAATGGCTGTTATCTCTAGCTGCTAGAGGATGGCCTTCCTTAGGCGCACCTGAATGTGCCATCATGGTGCTTTGGCCAGGTGACGACACAATGGTAACGGTTTTAAGAAGGTTTCCACCAGGCACCCCCAATTTGGGGCGGGACCATGCCGGACCCAGCTTAACGTTTTTGGCTTGGCAGGTGGGCTCACCCGCCACCGAACTCACTCATCGATGTCTTGGGTTTTAAGTTGGGTTTTTTGAAGTTCCCGATTTTTTTTTTTTTTATTGCTTGAGTTCTCCATGAGTGCTTCCACGAGTTGCTAAGAAAGAATGGTGCACCCGGACGAACATCAGTGACGCGCGGGTAAAGCTTCTTATAACAGAGGTCGTCAGTTACCCTGAACCCTCCGTTAGAGACTGGGCAGAATTTATGTTCCGGGCCCCCAGCCCAAATGACTCTGGTCACGGGTCGATCAGCATCCTTGGAGTCATCTCACAAACTCTTCGGATCCATAGCTCAGCTCCAAATTCGACCAAATTTTCAATCCATTACACAATGGAACAGTGACTTGAAACTTTTAACGTAACATAGTAGCACAAAACCGTGTTTAAAATATTTGTAAAACCCTCAAAATCTTGATTTATTTAAAAACCCCATGTTTCGGAACTTTTTAAAAGTTACTAAATGCCAAAATTCAATTTTTAAAAGTTAAAATAAGTAAAAATTTTTGATAATATTTATTTTGGGCTTTATCAGCCTAATAAAAAAAACGAAATAAAAAAATGTTTTTTCAATTATGAGTTATTAATTTGTGCCAACAACCCCTTTTCACTTTTCACCCCTTTACCATAGTTCACTGAAATGGGGCGCTGCGGACCGCTTCTCTAAGCTATTAATCTGATATGGGACTGACAACGATATGCTTCTTCAAATTTTACACTTATAAAAGAATCTAGGTTTTTTGCAGTTTTTTATACCCTTGCAAACGGTATTATAAAAAGACATTTCCGAACCTATAAAGTATATACATTCTTGCTCAGGATTACCTTCTGAGTTGATATGAGCATGTCCATCTGTCTGACTGTCTTTTTATACCCTTGCAGAGGGTATTATAATTTATTTATTATGATATTTTAAAGCTATCGACTTGAAACTTTGCCCACTTTGCACGCAGTATATAAATCGGAACTATATCCTATAGCTGCCATATATTTGCCATTTATACGACAATACGACACCAAATTTCATAAGTATCGGCCGACTATATTATAGCTTCCATCTAACCGCTATATAGCACAACTGGAAATGACCCGACTTTCGCGTTTTTTCAGATGGAAAGTTGGAACTTCGTACTTTGTGGTCAGTTGATCTAACCTACCAAGTTTGGCAATTGGCCGAATGTATCTTATAGTTGCCATATACCTGAACAATCGTGAATGGTGTTTGTTATTTGATAAAAATAGCAACTTTGGTGTTCTTGAAGGTAGAAGTTAGGAACTTTTTTTTAGATTTTGTATTGTAATAAATTGGTTAAATTATGATTTGCTCAAAAGGGTCCGCCAACTATATCCGATGTTAGCGATATATACCCGGTTTTAACTGCAAGAGTATATCAACTTCAGTTTAGCCCGAAGCTATCCTTTGTTGTTTAAATTCCCATTTAAAAAATTCTTGAATATAACATTTTATTTTTAATTAAAAATTTCGTAAGGATCGGCCGACTATATCCTATAGCTGTCATGTAAGTGAAAAATCGGAAATGACCCAACTTTCTTGTTTTTGATGATGGAAAGTTGGAACTTTATACAGATTATATTTTTGGATAATTGATCCATCCTACCAAATTTTAAAGGATCGACCGACTATATTCTATAGCTGCCATATAACTGAACGATCGGAAATGGTGTTTGGTAAAAATACCAACTTTGGTATTTTTGAAGATAGAAGCTTGGGACTTTGTTTTAGCTTTATTTTAATAAATTTGTTATATTATGATATTCTTATGAGAATCGACCAACTATATCCGATGTTTGCGATATATTTCAGGTTTTAACTGCAAGGGTATATAAACTTCGGCTCCGCCCGAAGTTCGCTTTTCTTTCTTGTTTGCTCATGAAATAGGCTGTCAGGTCTGGACTGGTATGAGGTCTCTCGTAGCAACAATGCTAGATGACAGCTAAAACTTATAAAGAGTAGCGTGTAATAACCTTCGTGTCGCTGCTACGCTCACAAGCAAGGTTGCCGATCACTTATAAATACATACATTTCTAACAGCGTCGTTTGATGTATTTCGCTGTACACATTTTTTTCGGCACGTCACAAAACCGCACGTTTGCTAAAACCGGAATCGTTCTAAGCGAAGTCCCTTTCTTACAAGTTTGTATGTGGTGCAACCAAACCATGGAGTTTTCGTCGCAATAACCGGACGGACGCTATAGCGGAGTCGTTATAGCCGCAGCCGTTAAATATACTGTATTCAAATTTTGGATATTTAAGTTTTAATATATTAACAATACACCACTATCATATCTTACATACCAAAAATGGAATTTTTGATGTCAAGTATTAAAATACCAACGATTTAAGTCAGCTGTTGGGAAATGACGTTTCGTGTTTGCATTTGATTTCATTTTGTAGTGTGTTTGCAAATTATTATTTCTTGTACGTCGAAGCACAAATCAATAAAAATTAAAATGGATAGACATGCTGGATAGTCTTGAACTATTTGTTGATACTATATATTTTTGGCGTTCGTGTATTTCTAACAATTTTTAATAATAGAAGGTGGTGTCCGTACAAGGCTTTCGTGATAAAAATTCAACTTTGGGAAAAGTTTTAAAAAATGTTTAGATTTGTTCAGTGAGTGTTTATATCCATGCTCTAGAGCTGTGGTGGCCAAACTCTCATTTTACATAGCACGCGTGTGTAGGGTAGAAAATTCTGCCGCAGAGCTGCCGGCTCACTGACAGTGTGGGCACTCTCAAATTTTTTTTAGAAGCTCTCTCATTTGCTCTCATTTTGATTCATTTGACAGCCCAAACTAAAATTTAAAATGTTTCCACTGAGAAAAATTTTCTTAGAAATTGGGTTGGAAAGAGTTTTCTCCATGGAAAATATAGATAGAGAAGCGTAGCTTTTCATTTTTTTAAGAACTCTTGCTAGCAAAGCTATCTTTAAAACAAAATACACTATTTAAGTGCCCATTCCAACTTTTGCTTTAACGAAAAATTAAATAAAAAACTAAGTTTTTTTCGCTTAGTGACTGCTTTGCACTCAATTTTTTTCTCTGCTACGCATACACTCAAATTTTTAACATGTGTGCGTTTTGCCCCCCACTGTTCTAGAGCCATAAATTCTTAATTCAGAAGATATAGGCTCAATTGCGCCGTCTCGAGCCTTTTTTTTGATATATCATTTTCTAGGAAGGAAGGTTACACTCAAAATTGCGGTGCTGCTAGAAGTGTGGGGCACGCCTTTGTTGCTTAAAAAACTTTTCATGTCATGTATAACACTAGAAAGAAACCCCATACAAATAGATATTTGATGCCGGCAAGATGCCGCGTTTGCAAGTTTTTAACTAATGCAGAAACAGACAGAGCGAACAAAAACAGAGCGAACTCCCTGCGATTTTCCGCAAATAAAAAGTACGACCACGCCACTTTTTTTACAAAATGCATAAAACTACCATTATTTTCATAAAAAACCACAACAATTTTTTCTAATTTATACCATAAAAAAAAAATCGATTAAAAAAGGCGGAACCACGCCCATTTTTGTAAAATATCTTCATTTCTTTGTTATTCACTTAATTTAAAAAACTGAATACAAAAAATTTTGGTTTGTTTTTAAGCTATTTATTAATGCCACAAAAACGGCAATTCCCCACTGCGCAATAGAGTTGCATACGAATGCTAGCGACAATGTCAAAATATATACTAAAATTTGTAGAAAGCTGTGAGACATGAAAATTACAGGGACCGTAAATAAAGATTACACAGTGCGACAAAAAAAGAAAAGTTGGAGGAACTTTTGAAGAGACCTAGTAGGAATTGTTCATTAGGTCGAGTATAGTATAAAACCATGTTTGAAATTTTTCCTACACCCTCAAATCTTGATTTATTGCGAAAAAACGGTTTTTCGAAAGTGTTTTGCTCTTAAAAATTCCTGAACGCGTAATTTTAGGCCGATTTTCAATTTTTTTATGTTTTTCAATAGTTAAATGTTGTAGCTTTTGAAAAAAAAATACATCTTCAATTTATTTAAACAGAAAGGACACAAATTTTACAAAAGAAACTGACTTTTTTGAATTTTTGTCACGTTTGTCGAACTTTGACGCCATTTTTTCGGTACAACTTCCAAAAAATGGTATCATTCTTAACACATATTAATATTGTCTCATTAATCCTGAATAAAACAAGACCAATTTCATTTCGAAATTATGGAAATTGTTGAAGTTATTACGCTTTTCCCAAAACAAGTCAATTCAAATTCGAGCGCACCGTAACAGTATGTAAGTACCAGTATGTAAGTTAACAGAAAGATAGAAACTCAATGGAAGATTATTCTTGTCAGTCTTATTTTTATTGATTTCATAGCTTTTATCAATGTTTAAAAATGCTAAAAATGAAAAAATAAAAGCTATGAAATCAATAAAAATAAGACTGACAAGAATAATCTTCCATTGAGTTTCTATCTTTCTGTTAACTTACATACTGGTACTTACATACTGTTACGGTGCGCTCGAATTTGAATTGACTTGTTTTGGGAAAAGCGTAATAACTTCAACAATTTTCATAATTTCGAAATGAAATTGGTCTTGTTTTATTCAGGATTAATGAGACAATATTAATATGTGTTAAGAATGATACCATTTTTTGGAAGTTGTACCGAAAAAATGGCGTCAAAGTTCGACAAACGTGACAAAAATTCAAAAAAGTCAGTTTCTTTTGTAAAATTTGTGTCCTTTCTGTTTAAATAAATTGAAGATGTATTTTTTTTTCAAAAGCTACAACATTTAACTATTGAAAAACATAAAAAAATTGAAAATCGGCCTAAAATTGCGCGTTCAGGAATTTTTAAGAGCAAAACACTTTCGAAAAACCGTTTTTTCGCAATAAATCAAGATTTGAGGGTGTAGGAAAAATTTCAAACATGGTTTTATACTATACTCGACCTAATGAACAATTCCTACTAGGTCTCTTCAAAAGTTCCAAACCACTGTCGCACTGTGTTATTGTCGCTGTTTTTAAATGCATAAATCGATCACTTCCAATCAACATAGAACAAGCTTGACTAGCACGTTTTTATGCTTTAAGGATACACTATGAATATCGTTGATGATTTTTAATTTTTAATTGTTATATTTCTTCTACTATTGTTAAACATTATTTTTGATCGAAAAAAATAAAAATCACAAATAATCATTAAGCTTGAACAAAAAAAATAAAACTCAAAAATAATGATTATTTGTGATTTTTATTTTTTTCGATCAAAAATAATTATTAGTCTTGATTTAAAAAATAAAAAATCGATAAGTAATCATTACAAAGTAATTTTTAAAATATTACCTATATTGATTACGGTCCCTGGTAAATTATCTGTGTAACACTTAAATTGACAGTGTCAGGAAAATGCAATCGAGTCTTCGTTGCTTTTGTGGCTCATAACCGCCACTTACAACAGTCCTTAACAAGACACCACTCTAAAGCTCGGGACGAATAGAAGTAACGAGTGAAAAAAAGAGAGACCAGATCCAGCAACACAATGAAGCCACACAGGACCTCAGTTCGCAAACTGAGTTCCCATTATACCAGAACTGGTATATCCTAGCACGACCTATGGTCACACCAATACAATAATGGGGCGGTAAAAAGGATGAAAATAATTGTTGTCTTCACCAAATTTCTCTATCTATACCACACATATAATTTGGACACGGTAATTCTAGGGGATCAGGGCAGATTCTTTACGAGTAGCAAGCTTCGAAAGTTTTGGCAGGAGGCATTGTGCGAAATACAATTGGCAATAAATTGAACTATTAAACAGGGTAACAAAGCATAGTGCCTTGGAGTTGATTGGCAAAGAAGTTAGGCCTATGCTCACTGTAAACGAGGAAGTGAGAGTAGTTTGAAATAGGGCTAGAAAAGAAGCTTAGGAAAATATGAGTAAGAACGCTCAGTATGATAAAGTTTTCTACGAGCCTTTCGATCACCTCTTTCGTGGTTTGCCCTAGTGGCTTTATTAGGGACTGAAGGTCCAACATGTATTCTTTGAATGGCTCTCCTCGTTGCTACTTCCGCTGGCGGGCCTGATCCGCCTTCTTCTCGAAATATCCGTTCGGCAAGAAAACATTTTCAAAGCTTGGCTTGAATTTTGTCCTCGTCGGCCACTCCTCGTCGTTCATGGTGATCTTTGAGCCCTGCCCTGCATTAAATCTGGCATGGCCCTCGGGAACGTGTTTATTATACCCTTGCAGAGGATATTATAATTTTGGTCAAAAGTGTGCAACGCAGTGAAGGAGACATCTCCGACCCTATAAAGTATATATATTCTTGATCAGGATCACCTCCTGAGTTGATATGAGCATGTCCGTCTGTCCGTCTGTCCGTCTGTCTGTCTGTCTGTCCGTCTGTCTGTTTCTACGCAAACTAGTCTCTCAGTTTTAAAGCTATCGTCTTGAAACTTTGCACACACCCTTCTTTTCTTTGCACGCAGTATATAAGTCGGAACGGTCCGGATCGGCCGACTATATCCTATAGCTGCCATATAACTGATTGATCGGAAATGGTATAACTTTGGTGTTTTTGAAGTTAGAGAGTTCAAATTTTAGGTGAGAGCTATTTTTGGTAAAATAATACGACATGCCAAATTTCGTAGGGATCGGCCGACTATATCCTATAGCTGCCATATAACTGAACGATCGGAAATGACCCATCTTTGACCCAACTCGTGTTTTTGAAGATAGAAAGCTGGAACTTGGTACAGATTATATATTTGGTCAGTTAATCCGACCTACCAAATTTCATTAGGATCGGCCGACTATATCCTATAGCTGCCATATAACTGAACGATCGGAAATGGTACTTGGTAGAAATATCAACTTTCGTATTTTTGAAGATAGAAGTTTGGGGCTTTTTTTAGATTTTGTATTGTAATAAATTGGATTATATTTTCCTATTCCCATAAGGATCGGCCAACTATATCCGATGTTTGCGATATATATCCGGTTTTAACTGCAAGGGTATATAAACTTCGGCTCCGCCCGAAGTTAGCTTTCCTTTCTTGTTTCCATATGTTTTTGCGGACCATGTCACTCGCTGCAGGATCTGCAACGGGTCTCTTGTTCCGTCGAACCAAAACGACCAAATTTTCTTGACTGTGGCTACATGCTCCTTCCTACTCTTAGCTCTGGTACTGCCAAGCTCTCTATGAGCATTTCGGTCTCGCTGATCGCTCTCTGTCTCGGGGTGCACCTTTACATGAACTCCTCCCAGATACCCGAGCTTCAATGCAAGCACTTCGTCGTCATTGGTCTCGTCGACTCATTCGCCTTCAGGAATCTCATGGTTTCCGTGGTTCCGTCTGCTGGTAGGCCGAGTTTTTTGCATACTTCGCTCAACTCCTCCGTTCTAAGCGTCTAGATCCAGTACTTTCTCCCCATTTTTATGCTGTGTTACTTCTAGACTCAACGTACTTTGGGCGCCAGGGTTAAGCCTTTCCTGTTGCTGATGTTCCTCTTGCTGCGTTGCCATTAGTTCCCCTAAATGTCGCCCTTTCGCTGGCCGCACGCATGCCTTCCTACTTTTTGGAACACAGTCTGCGACTGGTCTTCACCCACCTGCGCGCATACGCGGTACAGGATTCGTGATAGGTCAACGACTGGGCGTCCCGCCTCCGCTACACCAAGGAAACACCGCGCATACGTGCTAGAGAGTCCGTCGGTAAGGACGGACGGTAAGGTCAGACTCCTTGGGCTGCTCTCCTCCGTGCCTCCTCGCCTCTCCCGGCCACGGACCTTTGCTGTTGCCATGCGGACTTCGAGGGCCCGCTACACTTGGCATCACCCCCATCCACTCCTTGCTTCTCCGTTAATGCTAACTCCGGCGCACTTTGTAAACACGCCTGCGCGGCCGCCCGAGAACTGTTACGTACTCTGCTTTCTCGCGGCTCGTTACGAACCCCCTCAACCCAACTTCCTTGTAAACTGAAATTGTTTTGGGATAGCGTACAGACCATCTTACGTAGGTCTACACGAACTAGTCTCTCAGTTCTAAAGCTATCGACTTGAAACTTTGCACACACTCTTCTTGCAGTATATAAGTCGGAACGACCCGGATCGGTCGACTATATCTTACAGCTGCCATATAACTGATTGATCGGAAATGGTATAACTTCGGTGTTTTTAGAGTTAGAGAGTTCAAATTTGACATGAAAGCTATTTTTGGCAAAACAATACGACGTGCCAAATTTCATAGGGATCGGCCGACTATATCCTATAGCTGCCATATAACTGAACTATCGGAAATGACCCAACTTTTGTGTTTTTGAAGATAGAAATTGAAAAATTTGAAAAATTCTCGCATCAAAGTATTGGTGATTTTTTGCATTGGTATGGAAGTTTTCTTTCCCGTATGCAGAGCTTGGCCACCCCTGCATTAGAGGGTTCCTTGGATCCCTGCTGCTTTTATGGTGACGTTCTCCACGTGCGCTCCGTAGGACAATCTGTTGTACAAAATTAACCCTAGGTAATTAATTGGCTCCTTGGACTTTATGGAGCATTTGACCATTTGGATAATAACATACCATACCTTTTTCCTGCTCGTGAAGAGCTGAGCTAAAAGGGAGGAGTTACGGAGGAAGGAGGAGTTGCACGATGTATATAAGTCGGAACGGCCGGCTATAGGAATAGCTGCCATATAACTAATTGATCGGAAATGGTATAACTATAATGGTATGCCATATGTCTGAAAGATCGGAAATGTCCCAACTCACTGTAGGGGTCAGTCACTGACACCCCCATCCACTTAAGCCGCTGGGGCTCCTTAGTCATGCCACGAATGCTCCTATTAAGCAGTGTCCCGTAATGGCCTTGACCGCCAGACTGCAGTCCTGCAGTTTCTGCAGATTTGGAGATTCCTCCATTTCCTTAGTGCTACGCGGTCAAAGTGATTGCTGCATTTTAGCCTAAACGTAGCTAAGGGAATGCCGACTAGTACTTTCTCCGGGAGGAGAGGATTGGTAGTACCTGCCCTTGCTAGTTCATCAGCGGCGCAGTTTCCCTCGTGGTCCCTATGCACTATAGGCCGGATGACCACTTTTTCTGGCGAAAATTAATAACTTCTAAACGAAACAAAATATTTGGGTTCTGTTTTTTGATTTGGGTTCTTAGTAAGCTAAGGAACATATTTTGAGAAAATAGGCGTGGCACCGCCACCTCTGGGCGGAACTAGATTTTATGTCTTCCAAAGTTATATAAAAGTAGATAACAAAAAAATATAACTTAAAAACAAACAATAATATTAAGGTCTGGTTTTTTTATTTTGGTTTTTCATAAGATTAGGTATTAAAAAAAAGGCGTGTCACCGACACTTTCTGGCAGGAACTATAAACATGTTTTCTACAAGTAATTATTATTAAAAAGGCCTGAAAGGTAAAATATAATCAAAACTGTTTCACATGCGCACCTAATCAATATCTTCTTCGGTCTCAAGTTCCATTTCCCTGAACTCGAGTGGATCGTCTTCAATATTTTACTGATAACGATCATCAGCGCTCCTTAAGGGAGTGTGGAGCAATTCTAATACTTCTTTTGGAAGAAGCTATCTGTTTTGTTGTTTGATACGGTTGGCTAGGTTTACCGATGATATTGTAGGGTCTGATATATATAATGATCTGTGGAATACGTCTTTTAAACTTTTGCTTCGACTGATTTTTCTCGCAAGCTTTTTCTCGGCTTCAAATACAGAACCAGCTATAGAAACTTTGTATCTAGCCAATGTTGCATTCTCTTTCGCACATTTGTTCGCAGCAGATATCCAAACATCGAAAAACTCCATGTTGGCAAGCCTGAGGTTGCAACCTTAAAAAGTGAATTACGCAGAAAGTGCACAAAAGGGCACTTTAATATTACATTCATATGAACAAGAATTGAATTACCTTCAACCCAGTATAAATATTAAGGTCAAACTAGCTCAAAGACCGTTTATATCTCTTACTAAACATTAGTTTTTGTTATTGATTAACACACACAAAAGCTCTGTTAAAAACACTCAATTACAGGGACAATCCCAAACAAACCAACATTTGAAAATCGAAAACATATAGTACAAATCACTCCCTTTCGATGCCATAACAACTTTTTTATAAATTACTAAGTTAAGTGCCTTTTTTATTAGCTTTAAGTGGACTCTTTCTTCCGATAACAAGCACACGTGATCACGACACTCCGAACAGCTGTTTTTGAAAGCCGATAACTTAACAGAGCGTGGCTCTGTCAAAATTTCTGTTACTTAATATTGAAGTCTGATATTATACTAATATAATGTCATCATAAAATCTTAATTATAAGAACTTTCGAAAAATGGGTTTTTGGCCAGAAAAAGTGGTCATCCGGCCTATAGTGCTATGTCCGAGCACCCATATGAGGTGGATGTCATGCTGCTTTGCGATCTCGTTAAGAGATCTGCGACAGTCATTCACTTGGTATGTCCATAGTTGGTCCTTTTGCAAAGAACCGTCTCGGGTAGCCTAACTTCCGATATCGTGGCTATCTTGACCCCCACTATCTCTACTGGTAGTTCTCCACCACAGTAACCCCTTCCTCCGTCTCGGAGCTCAACAGAGAGTCCT
The DNA here is from genome assembly GCF_030179905.1 of Drosophila bipectinata. NCBI lineage: Eukaryota > Metazoa > Arthropoda > Insecta > Diptera > Drosophilidae > Drosophila > Drosophila bipectinata. Next base: position 10,392,639 of record NC_091740.1, on the reverse strand, counting down.
TCTCCATCACGACTCCTCTAAGTGTCCTTGCCAAGTCGCTTTCGATCTCGAGTCGATCTTTCCAGGACTTAAACGGTCTCCTCGTTGAGAGTAACGACGACCTGTCTCCGCAGTCCAACCGTGGGAAGTATTTTTCTTAAATAAATATTTGTAAACCGGTGTTAATGTTTAATGTGTTTTGTTTATTTAATGTTTATACTCTCACGTGGAGAGTATAGTCGCACTACCAGCGTTGTACACAGTTACGGCACGCAATTGCTTGCGTGTAGGTCACAGTGTTGTACCCGTTGGCTGAGGGCCATACAAAGCTGGAGCTTAGTATAGATTCTACTTTTGGTCAGTTGATTCCACCTACCAAATTTCATAACGATCGGCCGACTTATATATCTTATAGCCGCCATATAACTGAACGATCGGTAATGATATTTGTTAAAAATGCACAATTTTTATTTGTCATCGCACTTCTCTCTCTTCCTCTTAAGCGAACGGTCGTGTTTTGGTAAACCGGTATAATATTGGTAATATTGGTAAACCGGTGTTTACTTTCTTGAGAATCAAATTTTTTGAGAACTTCCAGTTTTAACTTAAGTATGTAGTCTCATGTTCCGGCCTACTTTTTAGAGGTTATTTCAAAAAATTTTTTTTGTAATAAAAAATAATGCGATCGTTTCAATTTTCACATATGTTTTTATAGGCATCATAAACTATTTGAAAATATTTTGTTTAATTTATTCTTGTGTAGTTTAATACACTTTATAGCATGCCAAAGTATGCTTATAAAAAAAAAAAGGTAGGTCCCTGGCGCAGGTGATTTCGACTGCTAGAGTCATCCGAAACAAAAAATTTGAATAGATTATTGTTTTGTAAGCTTATGGCTCTGTCCCGTACTAGAATGAAATATTTTCATCAATAAACAACAAAATAGCGAACACACAAAAAAAAAATTTTTTTTTAATTTAAAAAATTTGTCTTAAATTAATGATAAAAAAAAAACTAATCATTAAAAATAAATGATTCTGGTACGGGACAGAGGTGTTACTTTTTAGAACAACATATCCAAATTTCAGCTAGATCGGTACCAGAGAATTTTGTGAATCACCTGCGCCACAAAAATGTCGTTCCGAGAAAAACGCGTTTAAAGTTTAGACCCTACCGAGAAACTCATACTTTTCGGTGTAGGCGCGCTCTCGATTATGGGCTGTATCTCTGTCATTATTTGATATTTTTATTTGAAACTTTAACAGTACATTCTTAATAAACAATACTATCGAAATATGTAAAAAAAAAAATCGATTTTTTCAACCTCTCACATGAGACTACATCCTTAAACCGTATCGTATATACGGTTACATATATTTGTTTGTCGGCTTTCCCCTGATACTTCAGAGATTAATACCTCTGCTTATATCAAAGCCAAAACTAAAGCCGATATAAAGGTGGAGGACATAGCTAAATTCAAATATACTTATGTAAGGCGCACGTCTTCTTTCAAGATTCGTGTGCCTGCGCTGATGTTCAAGACCATTTGTTCACCCAGTTTTAGGCCAGAGAACATTTTCGTCCACGATCATCAGCCTAGTTCCGTTAAAAAAATGTTTTTAAACCAGTGGGAGTGAAACTTTCCCACATTAGAACTACTGACCAACCTTCCCCCTCTTCTTCGTCCACTAACCTAAATAAACTATTATTTCTATATAATAAACTATCAGAATACTAGGGGGCTATGTAGCAAACTCCCCAAACTATATTTTGATAGTTCCTTCTTTGCATCCCATATTATAGCCTTTACAGAAACTTGGTAAGTAAGTACACCACTTTTAGACGGGATCGACCACAGCGAAGGGGGGGGTGGAGTCCTCATTTCGGTAGACTCTACTCTTGCTTCTGAAGAGGTTAAATCACAAAAGTTTGATGGCATTTTATTGCATTAAAATCATTTTGTCCTTAAAATCTTTATAAATTACATGTTCATATAAACCGCCTTCGTCTAAACCGCCCACATTTTTAGAACCGCCCGCGTTTTTAATCTTATGAATGATCGTGACCAGGTCGTCGCTTTGGGCGACTTCAATATCCCAGAATTAAAGTGGTCCACCGTCGTTAACTCACCATCTTTATCACTTATCACTCACCATGACTTCACCGCGGGCAGGTTTGACATGTCCCTAGGTCAAATTAACCATGTTAGAAATTCGCTAGGTCGGCTTTTAGACTTATGCGTTGTATCTGATCCCGATGGTGCCGCTCTCTCCAGAGCTTTCACCCCAGAGGATCCATATCACCCCACGCTGGATGTCTCAATCGAAACCATTCCTGGTATTGAACAGATGCCTTCATGCGTGACTAATAAGATTCGCAGCTTCCATAAAGCGAATTTTCACAAACTTAATATCCTTATCGATACATATGATTGGTCCGATATTCTGGCATGCACCGACCTTAAAGTCACCTTAGATAAATTTTAATTTTATAATTTTACTGTACCTTAAATACATTTTTGACTCCTGTGAGCCCTAAAAATATCCGTCAGCTTCAACAAATTCTCCTTAGTTTACAAGGTGACTCACTTACCTAAAAATTACTAAGAATGTTACAGGAATTATATTCGTTGCTGCCGGATACTATTTACTCAGGATCCGAAGCAGTTTTATAATTTTGTAAACACAAAGTGTAAACATGTATCTTTTCCACCTCTGCTTACGTTTGAAAATTCATCTGCGACCTCTGATCAGGCCATTGTCAATCTATTCGCAAAATTTTTTCAAACAACTTATTCTCCGCCTAAACTGAAATCAGCCTTACGCATACAACATTCAATCAGCAAATCTTATTTTCTGTCCGTTTTTCTCCGAGAATAGCCTATTATCTGATCTTCTAAGAGTCAAATCTATTTTTTTGCCAGGCCCCGATGAAGTACCAGGCTATGTGCTAAAATACTGTGCCAGGGGTATGTGCAAACCTCTTCTAAGAATTTTCATCTTTGGAAACCTCGATTTTTCCCCTTAAGTGGAAGGAATCTTTTTTAATTCCCTTATATAAGGAAGGGAAAAAGTCCGATGCTGCCAATTACAGAGACATATCTAAATTGTCGGCAATTCCAAAGTTATTTTAACAAATAATTACTATTTATTGGCAACACCCTGGCTCTTCGATCATCTCTCCTTGTCATCATGGCTTTATTAAGCGTCGCTCCACCACCACGAACTTATTGGAGTTAACATCCTTTGTCATAGATTGCTTTCGTAAGGGATATCAAGCCGATGTTATTTACACAGACTTCAGCAAAGCATTTGATAAAGTGAATCACTAATTCCTTTTGAGTAAACTGAATATGCTGGGATTTTCCACAGACATCTTAACGTGGATTTCCAGCTACTTAGATGGAAGGACACAAAGAGTCTTATTTAAAAACATCAGTCCCGTCTGGTCCGTGCTACATCTGGCGTCCCTCAAGGAAGTCATCTTGGCCTGTTATTATTTACGCTCTCTAGTTCTTATGTATGCAGATGATCTAAAGCTTTGTCTTCAGTACAAATCCATCTCTGCCCAATGCAGTCTTCAGTCTGTAGTAGCATGTAGCAAACTCCCCAAACTATATATTGATAGTTCCTTCTTTGCATCCCATATTATAGCCTTTACAGAAACTTGGTTAAAGCCGGATATCTTTAGCTCCAAAGTTTTTCCAACTAAGTACACCACTTTTAGATGGGATCGACCTCAGCGAAGGGGGGGTGGAGTCCGCATTTCGGTAGACTCTACTCTTGCTTCTAAAGAGGTGAAATCACAAGAGTTTGGTGACATAGAATTTATTTGCATTAAAATCACTCTGTCCGTGAATTCTTTATACATTACATGTTCGTATATACCGCCTTCGTCCGAACCGCCCACATATTGGCAGCATTTGTCCGCTATTAGGTACGTTTTTAATCTTATGACTGATCGTAACCAGCTCGTCGCTGTGGGCGACTTCAATATCCCAGAATTAAAGTGGTCCACCGTCGTTAACTCACCATCTTTATCACTTATCACTCACCATGACTTCACCGCGGGCATGTTTGACATGTCCCTAGGTCAAATTAACCATGTTAGAAATTCGCTAGGTCGGCTTTTAGACTTATGCGTTGTATCTGATCCCGATGGTGCCGCTCTCTCCAGAGCTTTCACCCCAGAGGATCCATATCACCCCACGCTGGATGTCTCAATCGAAACCATTCCTGGTATTGAACAGATGCCTTCATGCGTGACTAATAAAATTCGCAGCTTCCATAAAGCGAATTTTCACAAACTTAATATCCTTATCGATACATATGATTGGTCCGATATTCTGGCATGCACCGACCTTAAAGTCACCTTAGATAAATTTTACTGTACCTTAAATACATTTTTGACTCCTGTGAGCCCTAGAAATATCCGTCAGCTTCAACAAATTCTCCTTAGTTTACAAGGTGACTCACTTACCTAAAAATTACTAAGAATGTTACAGGAATTATATTCGTTGCTGCCGGATACTATTTACTCAGGATCCGAAGCAGTTTTATAATTTTGTAAACACAAAGTGTAAACATGTATCTTTTCCACCTCTGCTTACGTTTGAAAATTCATCTGCGACCTCTGATCAGGCCATTGTCAATCTATTCGCAGAATTTTTTCAAACAACTTATTCTCCGCCTAAACTGAAATCAGCCTTACGCATACAACATTCAATCAGCAAATCTTATTTTCTGTCCGTTTTTCTCCGAGAATAGCCTATTATCTGATCTTCTAAGAGTCAAATCTATTTATTTGCCAGGCCCCGATGAAGTACCAGGCTATGTGCTAAAATACTGTGCCAGGGGTATGTGCAAACCTCTTCTAAGAATTTTCATCTTTGGAAACCTCGATTTTTCCCCTTAATTGGAAGGAATCTTTTATAATTCCCTTATATAAGGAAGGGAAAAAGTCCGATGCTGCCAATTACAGAGACATATCTAAATTGTCGGCAATTCCAAAGTTATTTTAACAAATAATTACTATTTATTGGCAACACCCTGGCTCTTCGATCATCTCTCCTTGTCATCATGGCTTTATTAAGCGTCGCTCCACCACCACGAACTTATTGGAGTTAACATCCTTTGTCATAGATTGCTTTCGTAAGGGATATCAAGCCGATGTTATTTACACGGACTTCAGCAAAGCATTTGATAAAGTGAATCACTAATTCCTTTTGAGTAAACTGAATATGCTGGGATTTTCCACAGACATCTTAACGTGGATTTCCAGCTACTTAGATGGAAGGACACAAAGAGTCTTATTTAAAAACATCAGTCCCGTCTGGTCCGTGCTACATCTGGCGTCCCTCAAGGAAGTCATCTTGGCCCGTTATTATTTACGCTCTCTAGTTCTTATGTATGCAGATGATCTAAAGCTTTGTCTTCAGTACAAATCCATCTCTGCCCAATGCAGTCTTCAGTCTGTAGTAGCATGTAGCAAACTCCCCAAACTATATATTGATAGTTCCTTCTTTGCATCCCATATTATAGCCTTTACAGAAACTTGGTTAAAGCCGGATATCTTTAGCTCCAAAGTTTTTCCAAGTAAGTACACCACTTTTAGATGGGATCGACCTCAGCGAAGGGGGGGTGGAGTCCTCATTTCGGTAGACTCTACTCTTGCTTCTGAAGAGGTGAAATCACAAGAGTTTGGTGACATAGAATTTATTTGCATTAAAATCACTCTGTCCGTGAATTCTTTATACATTACATGTTCGTATATACCGCCTTCGTCCGAACCGCCCACATATTGGCAGCATTTGTCCGCTATTAGGTACGTTTTTAATCTTATGACTGATCGTAACCAGCTCGTCGCTGTGGGCGACTTCAATATCCCAGAATTAAAGTGGTCCACCGTCGTTAACTCACCATCTTTATCACTTATCACTCACCATGACTTCACCGCGGGCATGTTTGACATGTCCCTAGGTCAAATTAACCATGTTAGAAATTCGCTAGGTCGGCTTTTAGACTTATGCGTTGTATCTGATCCCGATGGTGCCGCTCTCTCCAGAGCTTTCACCCCAGAGGATCCATATCACCCCACGCTGGATGTCTCAATCGAAACCATTCCTGGTATTGAACAGATGCCTTCATGCGTGACTAATAAAATTCGCAGCTTCCATAAAGCGAATTTTCACAAACTTAATATCCTTATCGATACATATGATTGGTCCGATATTCTGGCATGCACCGACCTTAAAGTCACCTTAGATAAATTTTACTGTACCTTAAATACATTTTTGACTCCTGTGAGCCCTAGAAATATCCGTCAGCTTCAACAAATTCTCCTTAGTTTACAAGGTGACTCACTTACCTAAAAATTACTAAGAATGTTACAGGAATTATATTCGTTGCTGCCGGATACTATTTACTCAGGATCCGAAGCAGTTTTATAATTTTGTAAACACAAAGTGTAAACATGTATCTTTTCCACCTCTGCTTACGTTTGAAAATTCATCTGCGACTTCTGATCAGGCCATTGTCAATCTATTCGCGAATTTTTTCAAACAACTTATTCTCCGCCTAAATTGAAATCAGCCTTACGCATACAACATTCAATCAGCAAATCTTATTTTCTGTCCGTTTTTCTCCGAGAATAGCCTATTATCTGATCTTCTAAGAGTCAAATCTATTTATTTGCCAGGCCCCGATGAAGTACCAGGCTATGTGCTAAAATACTGTGCCAGGGGTATGTGCAAACCTCTTCTAAGAATTTTCATCTTTGGAAACCTCGATTTTTCCCCTTAAGTGGAAGGAATCTTTTTTAATTCCCTTATATAAGGAAGGGAAAAAGTCCGATGCTGCCAATTACAGAGACATATCTAAATTGTCGGCAATTCCAAAGTTATTTTAACAAATAATTACTATTTATTGGCAACACCCTGGCTCTTCGATCATCTCTCCTTGTCATCATGGCTTTATTAAGCGTCGCTCCACCACCACGAACTTATTGGAGTTAACATCCTTTGTCATAGATTGCTTTCGTAAGGGATATCAAGCCGATGTTATTTACACAGACTACAGCAAAGCATTTGATAAAGTGAATCACTAATTCCTTTTGAGTAAACTGAATATGCTGGGATTTTCCACAGACATCTTAACGTGGATTTCCAGCTACTTAGATGGAAGGACACAAAGAGTCTTATTTAAAAACATCAGTCCCGTCTGGTCCGTGCTACATCTGGCGTCCCTCAAGGAAGTCATCTTGGCCCGTTATTATTTACGCTCTCTAGTTCTTATGTATGCAGATGATCTAAAGCTTTGTCTTCAGTACAAATCCATCTCTGCCCAATGCAGTCTTCAGTCTGTAGTAGCATGTAGCAAACTCCCCAAACTATATATTGATAGTTCCTTCTTTGCATCCCATATTATAGCCTTTACAGAAACTTGGTTAAAGCCGGATATCTTTAGCTCCAAAGTTTTTCCAACTAAGTACACCACTTTTAGATGGGATCGACCTCAGCGAAGGGGGGGTGGAGTCCGCATTTCGGTAGACTCTACTCTTGCTTCTAAAGAGGTGAAATCACAAGAGTTTGGTGACATAGAATTTATTTGCATTAAAATCACTCTGTCCGTGAATTCTTTATACATTACATGTTCGTATATACCGCCTTCGTCCGAACCGCCCACATATTGGCAGCATTTGTCCGCTATTAGGTACGTTTTTAATCTTATGACTGATCGTAACCAGCTCGTCGCTGTGGGCGACTTCAATATCCCAGAATTAAAGTGGTCCACCGTCGTTAACTCACCATCTTTATCACTTATCACTCACCATGACTTCACCGCGGGCATGTTTGACATGTCCCTAGGTCAGATTAACCATGTTAGAAATTCGTTAGGCCGGCTTTTAGACTTATGCTTTGTATCTGATCCTGATGGTACCGCTCTCTCCAGAGCTTTTCCCCTTTCAACCCCAGAGGATCCTTATCACCCCACGCTGGAGGTCTCTATCGAAACTATTCCTGGTATCGATCAGATGTCTCTATGCGTGGCAAATAAGATTCGCTGCTTCCGTAAAGCTGATTTTTAGAAAATTAACAGCTTTATTGATACATAAGCACTTATGGCATGCACTGATCTTAACGTCACTATAGAAAAATTTTACTTTACTTTAAATAAATTTATTGACTTCTGTGTGCCATGGAAATAACCGTCCTCTTCAACAAATCCTCCTTGGTATACAAGGTGCCTCACTAACCTAAAAAATATTAAAAATAGGCTCTTACTAAAATACAAAAAAACCTGTAGTAGTGTTGATTTTTCAAGATACCTACTAGCTCGGTCGAATTTTACCGTGCATAACGCGGAATGTTATAGGAATTATATTGACCGCTGCCGGATACAATTTACTCAGGATCCAAAGCAGTTTTATAATTTTGTAAACACTAAGCGTAAACACGTATCTTTTTCACCCCTGCTTACGTTTGAAAATTCCTCTGCGACCTCTGATCAGGCCATTGCCGATCTATTCGCAGAATTTTTTCAAACAACTTATTCTTTGCCTAATTTGACAGATCCGCCTTACGCATATAACATTCAAGCAGCAAATCTTATTTTCTGTCCGTTTTTTTTTCTGAGAATAACTTATTATCTGGTCTTTTAAGGGTAAAACCCATTTATTCGCCAGGCCCCGACTAAAATACTTTATTACAGGCTGTGTGCTAAAATACTGCGCCAGGGCTTCTAAGACTTTTCAACTTATCTTTGGAAACCTCGATTTTTCCCCTTAAGTGGAAGGAATCATTCATGATTCCCCTACATAAAAGAGGGAAAAAGTCTGAGGCTGAGGCATCTCTAAGTTGTCGGCAATTCCAAAGTTATTTGAAAAATTAATTACCCCTTACTTGCAAACACCTATGCTCTTCGATCATCTCTCCCTGTCAGCATGGCTTTATTAAGCGTCGCTCCACCACCACAAATTTACTGGAGTTGACATCCTTTGTCATAGATGGCTTTTGTAAGGGATATCAAACCGATGTAATTTACACATACTTCAGCAAAGCATTTGATTCAGTTAATCACTCACTCTTGTTGAGTAAACTGAATTTGCTGGGTTTTCCTTTAGACCTCTTAAGTGGATCTCCAGCTATTTAGATGGAAGGACACAAAGAGTCTTATTTAAAAACATACAGTCCCGTCTGGTCCGTGCTAGATCTGGCGTCCCTCAAGGAAGTCATCTTGCCCCGCTATTATTCACGCTTTTTATAAATGACTTGCCCCCTGCTTTAACGAACTCTCTAGTTCTTATGTATGCAGATGATATAAAGCTTTGTCTTCAGTACAAATCCATCTCTGCCCAATGCAGTCTTCAGTCTGACCTTAATAATTTTCAAGAATGGTGTTTAGCTAATGATCTAATACTTAATGGATCAAAATGCAAACATATGTCTTTTTATCGTTCTTGCCCTCTGCAAGCTACGTATTCTATTAATGGGATTTCCTTAGAGAAATTAACTCAGGTTAATGATCTCGGCATCCTATTAGACATTAAACTTAAATATTCCGACAATATTTCCACAATGGTTAATAAGGCTAAAGGAGTCCTTGGTTTTATCAAAAGGTGGTCAAATGAATTTAATGACCCATATATAACCAAAACATTATTCATTTCTTTGGCACGTCCGAAACTTAAGTACGGTTTATGTGTCTGAAGTCCCCATTATGAAGTACATCAGGACCGCATAGAATCCGTACAAAAGAATTTCTTAACTTTTTCTCTTTGAGGTCTAAACTGGGATGCAAATCTTCACCTTCCTTCTTATAATAGTAGACTCTTACTTCTAGCTTAACAAATCGTAGGACAATGCTCGGTGTAGTTTTTCTGCATAACCTAATTAATGTGATGTAGATAGCCAGCATTTACTAAAACGCTTAAATTTTAACATTCCTAATAGACGGACTAGAAACATTAGCCTTCTATTGCTTAGCTATTGTAGTTCGACATATGCACAGTACGACCCTTTTAGGGTTTTATGTTCGTACTACAATGGTCTCCACTCTATAACAGCTCTCTCCTGTCCTTCAAATTTAATGTATACAATTTTAAATTTCGTTACTAAAACTCATTTAAAATATACTAATTATTCGTTTCTCGAGCGCACCTCGGTCGTGTGGGCCTCTAAGCTTTATGATGAATACAGGAATGCTAGCTGATTGTCGCAGAAGCCATTTCAAACATTCTGAAAGACCGCAAATAAAAAAAAGGACTATATCTTATAGCTGCCATATAACTGAACGATCGGAAATGGTAATTGATAGAAATACCAACTTAAGTATTATTTAAGAAGGAAGCTTAAGACTTATTTTTAGATTTATTATTGTAATTAAGGGGTTATTATTTTTTTTTTTTTTTTTTTTTTTTTCGCGGTCTTTCAGAATTTGGAAATGGCTTGTGCATCAATAAGAGCATCAGCTAGCATTCCTTATTCATCATAAAGCTTAGAGGCCCAGACGACCGAGGGGCGCTCAAGAAACGATTTGTTAGAGTATATTAAGTTATTTGTTAATTATTAAGCTAGGAGGAGTTAGTAAGGAAATTTAAAATTCTATATTTTAAATTAGAGGGACAGGAAAGAGATGTAATAGAGTAGAGACCATTGTAGTTCGAACATAATACCCTAAAAGGGTCATGCAGTGCATATGTCGAACTACAACGGCTAAGGAACAGAGGACTAAAGTTTCGAGTCCTTCTATTAGGAATGTTGAAATTTAAGCGTGTTAGTAAATTCTGGCTATCTACATCCCCGTTGATAAGGTTATGCAGAAAAACTACACCGAGCATTGTCCTACGATTTGTTAAGCTAGGTAAGTTAATAAGTAAAAGTCTGCTACTGTAGGATGGAAGCTGAAGATTTGCATCCCAGTATAGACCTCTAAGTGCAAATATTAAAAAGTTCTTTTGTACGGATTCTATGCGGTCCTTATGTACTCCATATTGGGGACTCCAGACACATGAACCGTACTCTAGTATCGGACGGACCAAAGAAATGAATAAAGTTTTGGTTATATAGGGGTCATTAAATTCTTTTGACCACCTTTTAATAAAACCAAGGACTCCTTTAGCCTTATTAACCATTAAGGAAATATGGTCGGCAAATTTAAGTTTTATGTCTAATAGGATGCCGAGATCATTAACCTGGGTTAATTTTTCTAAGCCAATCCCATTAATGGAATACGTAGCTTGCAGAGGGCAAGAACGATAAAAAGACATATGCTTGCATTTTGATCCATTAAGTATTAGATCATTAGCCAAACACCATTTTTGAAAGTTATCAAGGTCAGACTGAAGACTGCATTGGGCAGAGATGGATTTATACTGAAGACAAAGCTTTACATCATCTGCATACATAAGAACTAGAGAGTTCGTTAAAGCAGGGGGCAAGTCGTTTATAAAAAGCGTAAATAATAACGGGCCAAGATGACTTCCTTGAGGGACGCCGGATGTAGCACGGACCAGACGGGACTGTATGTTTTTAAATAAGACTCTTTGTGTCCTTCCATCTAGGTAGCTGGAGATCCACGTTAAGAGGTCTTTAGGAAAACCCAGCATATTCAGTTTACTCAACAAAAGTGAGTGATTAACTGAATCAAATGCTTTGCTGAAGTCTGTGTAAATTACATCGGTTTGATATCCCTTACAAAAGCCGTCTATGACAAAGGATGTCAACTCCAATAAGTTTGTGGTGGTGGAGCGACGCTTAATAAAGCCATGCTGACAAGGAGTGATGATCGAAGAGCAAAGGTGTTGCAAATGAGGGGTAATTAATTTTTCAAATAACTTTGGAATTGCCGACAACTTAGAGATGCCTCTGTAGTTGGCAGCCTCGGACTTTTTCCCCTTTTTATGTAGGGGAATTATAAATGATTCCTTCCACTTAAGGGGAAAAATCGAGGTTTCCAAAGATAAGTTGAAAAGTCTTAGAAGAGGTTTGCACAGAGCCCTGGCGCAGTATTTTAGCACACAGCCTGGTACTCCGTCGGGGCCTGGCGAATAAATGGGTTTTACCCTTAAAAGACCAGATAATAAGTTGTTCTCAGAAAAAGACGGACAGAAAATAAGAATTGCTGCTTGAATGTTATATGCATAAGGCTGATCAGTCAATTTAGGAGGAGAATAAGTTGTTTAAAAAAATTCTGCGAATAGATCGGCAATGGCCTGATCCGAAGTCGCAGAGGAATTTTCAAACATAAGCAGAGGTGAAAAAGATACGTGTTTACGCTTAGTGTTTACAAAATTATAAAACTGCTTTGGATCCTGAGTAAATTGAATCCGGCAGCGGTCAATATAATTCCTATAACATTCAGCGTTATGCACGGTAAAATTCGACCGAGCTAGTAGGTATCTTGAGAAATCAACACTACTGCAAGTTTTTTTATATTTAAGTAAAAGCTTATTTTTTTTATTTTTTAGGCTAGTGAGGGACCTTGTATACCAAGGAGGATTTGTTGAAGCGGACGGATGTTTCCAAGGCACACATGAGTCAAAAAATGTATTTAAAGTAAAATAAAATTTTTCTAAAGTGACATTAAGATCAGTGCACGCCAGAATATCAGACCAGTCAAATGTATCGATAAGGCTATTAAGTTTCTGAAAACCAGCTTTACGGAAACAGCGAATCTTATTTACCACGCTCGGAGACATCTGATCGATACCAGGAGTGGTTTCGATTGAGACCTCCAGCGTGGGGTGATATGGATCCTCTGGGGCTGAAAGGGGAAAAGCTCTGGAGAGAGCGGTACCATCCGGATCAGATACAAAACATAAGTCTAAGAGCCGACCTAGCGAATTTCTAACATGATTGATCTGACCTAGGGACATGTCAAACATGCCCGCGGTGAAGTCATGGTAAGTTATAAGTGACAAAGATGGTGAGTTATCGACGTTGGACCATTTTAATTCTGGGATATTAAAGTCGCCCACCGCTACGAGTTGGTCACGATCCGTCATAAGATTAGAGACGTATCGAATAGCGGACAAATGCTGCCAATATGTGGGCGGTTCAGACATAGGAGGTATATATGAACATGTAATGTATAAAGCTTTCACGGACATAGTGATTTTAACGCAAATAAATTCTATGTCACCAAACTCTTGGGATTTCACCTCTTCAGAAGCAAAAGTAGAGTCTACCGAAATGAGGACTCCACCTCCTCTTCGCTGAGATCGATCCCGTCTAAAAGTGGTGTACTTACTTGGAAAAACTTCGGAGCTAAAGATCTCCGGATTTAACCAAGTTTCTGTAAATGCTATTATATGGGATGCAAAGAAAGAACTATCAGAATATAGCTTGGGGAGTTTGCTACGTAGCCCCCTAGTATTCTGATAGGTAAGAGTTAGTGAGGAAATTAGTTTTTTGGGTTAGAGGCCAAAGAAGAGGTGGAGGGTTGGTCAGTGGTTCCGATATTGGGAAGTCTCACTCCCACTGGTTTATTAACTTTTTTTTTAACGGAACTAGGCTGATGTTCTTGGACGAAAAGATTCTCTGGCCAAAAACTGGGAGAACAAATCGTCTTGAACATCAGCGCGGGCACACGAATCTTGAAAGAAGACGTGCGCCTTGTATAATTGTATTTAAATTTTTGTATGTCCTCCACCTTTATATCGGCTTTAGTTTTGGCTTTGATATAAGCCGAGATATCAATCTCTGAAGTATCAGGGGCAAGCCGAGAAACAAATATATGTTTCGATGGAGGAATCACCTGTAAGGGTTTTGGTGTCGCAGGTACAAGAACTGCAGCATCAGTCGGTGCCGGTGGTCCGGACTGTGGAATACCCTTTTGGGTGACCCTAATGGGGGTTTCGTTCCCTAGGACCTGTGGCATCACTTGAAGGGATGCCATGGCGGACATATCGGACAATTGCTCATTATCCCTGAGAAATTCTGACGAATTTTTCTCAGTTAAGGCCCTTGGGGTGGCCAGAGTTATAAGCGGCTGCATTAATGTCGGCTGAGCAGGCTGAGGCGGATCAGAAACAGCGGATTTCTTACGCTTAGGGGACTCATTTAGCAGCTGAAGGCCACTAAATTGAGTGTCAAGCGCACAGAGCTGGTCATTGATTTTACGAAAACCAGTGATCAGCTCTTTAAATCCATTTTTGGTCTGTCTCATGAACGACCTCATTTCGCCTTGCACAGCACGACAATTTTCGCAACAATAATGTATCCCAGACCTACGGGAAATGGCATCCGAAACTGATGCAGTGAAACCGGCACACTTGGCGTGCACGACGTTTTCACATAACCAGCAATGGATACTAGGCTGGGATGTGGAAATCGTCTTGTTGCAAGACTTAATGGCACAGACCAGTTTAAATTCCATTTTGTTTATTATTATTATTTTTTTTTTTTAATTTAATAAGACAAAAATTAATATTTAAAAAGTTAAAAAACACAATACCTTGAACCACTGTGCCAAACAAGAAGCCGAAGCGGGAGCTTTGAAAGAGTGCACAAGAGAAATGCAGAAAATATAGATAAGCCGGGGAAGAAGCAGAGCTGAGCTATGCTTGGAATAGAATTTAGACAAATTATTAATTCGATTCCAAATATACCAAAGCACTCGCGAAGCGATACGGTTTAGGCTTTAAGATTGTTATGATTCACAAGATTTAATTCACAAAGTATGTAAACACCGGTTTACCAATATTTATCAAAAAAGCAGTGCGCACAAAAAAACACGACCGTTCGCTTGAAAGAAAGAGAGGGAAGTGGATATATTGCGATATTATATACCTTCTTTGTCAGAGAAAAAGAGGAAAGTTCGGATTTTTTTTAGGTATGTAGCAATTATTTAATTACACGGATGTTTTAGTTTTTTGATAATACACTTTATAAACAATGTTTGTGCAAAATTTCGTGGAAAAACATTAAATAGTTTTTAAGGGGTGTCTGTTTCCCTTAGAGGCCTTTTTTTTATAGATCCTTGCGGAGATACTTCCCCAGGACGAACAGGTCAACTTAAACCATAAAAGTAAAAAAAATTAATTAGGTTAGTGTAATTTCTTGTGCTTGAACGATCGTTTTTAAGATTTTTATATTTGTGCATATGTTTTATGCTAAAAATAAATGCTTTTGCTTTTTGGTCTCTAGAATTTTCACTAAAAAATTCATTTCGGCGAAAAAAAAGTTTGTGCGTGAAAAGTCGATCGCACAGAAAAATTTCATTACGAACATTTGAAGTAAATCGGTTCAGTAGTTTTCTGCCAATCCATATCACCGCAAAGTCATTTTTCAAGAAACACCATTTCGAGATATTCGCGTTTAAAGTTTCAAGTTCAGTTCCATGCCGCGACGAGGCGCACGGTTAGGAGCGCTGTAACTTTTTTTCTACTGCTCGAATCTCTATGAAAATTTGTGAAAATGTTCTCAAGGAGTTGTTTTTTAAGATAAAGCAATAAACAAATTTTCGATTTATTTAAAATAAAAAAGGTATATAACCCCTTAATTGGTTTTATTATGATATTGTCATAAAGATCGGCCAACTATATCCGATGTTTGCGATATATATCCGGTTTCAGCTGCAAGGGTATATCAACATCGGCTCGGCCCGAAGTTAGTTTTCCTTTCTTGTTTTTAAGTTTTTTGTTTTTGGTCACTCTGAATTCCAAAGCAACATCAAGTAAACAAATCAAGTGAAAAATTCAAAAAAAGAGTGTAAAATCAAATTATGTGGACATAAAAAAACGGGACAGCGCAGTGAAAACTATGTGAAAAAGTGATTATACAAAGCTGGAATTCAAGCAACCTGTTTTCGCTTCTGAAAAACAAACATGGTTGCGCCTATATGTGCATATGGATGTAACCACTAACCATACAGCTTGCGACAGGCCCCAGCAGGCCCCAGAGCGAAATCTTACTCTTTCTTACGCTCACCGATCGTTCATCTTACGCTCATTGAATGCTTTCTGTTTCTCAGTCTCTGAAAAGAGCGCGACGAAGAAGATTGGTCTGCGCTTGGATTGTTCTTTGTATGTATGCGTTTCACACATTCACATACACGGAAGCATGTGTGCGTGCGATTTCGTTTCGAAGCCAGCGCACAAAATTTTGATATTTCTAACTTTTCAGGCTTGCTACCATAAAAAAATTCACACGTTCTGGTAGAGATCATAAGAATCGAAAATAAATCGATCGGGTCCAATTGATTTTTGTTTCAATATATTATATTATATACCTTAAGAATTTAAATGAAAAAATTGAAAATACTATGTTTTTAGGCATTTCTTAAAGGTGAAACGCAAATAATGGCTGATGAGGCATTCCAAAATGCAGTACAAAGCTATCATGATGTGTTTCTAAAATCGGAACGGGTTTCAAAAATGGTTCAATCTGGAGCTTCATCCCAACATGATTTTCGAGAAGTTTTTCGAAACAATATTGAAAAACGAGTCAGGTATTTAAAAAAATTCATAACATATAAAAATTTATAAATTTTGACGATTTTTTAAGGTCTTTACCGGAGATTGATGGTCTTAGTAAAGAGACTGTTTTAACTTCTTGGATGGCAAAATTCGACATTATATTAAAAGGTAGCGGTGAAGAGGACTCAAAACGCCCCTCACGTATGCAGCAATCATTGAACAGTGAACTAATTCTTTCAAAAGAGCAATTATATGACATGTTTCAACAAATATTGTCAGTAAAAAAATTTGAACATCAAATTCTTTACAACGCGTTAATGGTAATGTATCACGATAATAATCTATTCCAATTTGATTATTTATTATTGTTATATTAGTTGGACTCTGCTGATGAACAAGCAGCAGCAATTAGACGAGAACTAGATGGCAGAATGCAACGTGTTGGAGAAATGGAAAAAAATAGAAAACTGATGCCAAAATTTGTACTCAAGGAGATGGAGTCTCTGTATATCGAAGAATTAAAATCTTCGATCAATCTCTTAATGGCAAACCTTGAATCACTTCCGGTATCAAAGGGAAACATGGATAGCAAATATGGCCTTCAAAAGCTAAAACGTTATAATCACAGGTTAACTTATATATGCATGTTGACTATCCACTTTTTAAATTTTATTTCTCTCTCCAATTTGCTCACATGTGTGTTATTAGTACGCCGTCATTTTTGTAAGTTGACTCAAATTTTTCTATTAGACGATTTAAAATTTTTATTTACCATCAAAAAGTCTTGTCGACATAGAAAAGTGCTGAAAATAAATATTTTGTTTTTGTCAATTTGTTAACACTAATTAACATCAACACAATTGATGTTTATATGTACACATACATAATTTTATTTTGATTTTTGTAATTTTTAATAATATAAATTAAAAAAAAAAAAACTCGAAACTCTCTAAGAAAGCATACTATAATACGAATACGAAGAAGTATTAGACGGAGGAATATCTATAAATTTTTGTATACTCTTGCAGAGGTATTGTAACTACGCAACCTAGTCTACCAAATGCATCAAAAGCTATCAAGTGGAAGCTTTCCATACATCCTTCTTTCCTTAGCTGTCCTATAAATGATTAATCGTAAATGCCATAACTAAGGTTTTATTATACCTGGAGCTCCATAGCTACCATAATGCCCACGCTTTTCAAGTTTGTTTTACAATTTCGACACGCCCCTTCCCCCTCCCACAAATTTCAGATTTCTGTAGCGCTAGTACAGGAATTGTGAAAAAAAGTTTGTGAAAAAGTTTTATTGCCTTACTATTTCTATAGGTATATTCTATCTATCTGGACAATAAAATTCACCCAAATCGAGCGATTTTTAGAGGAGTTTTAACTTTAACATTTATATACCAGTTCCTACCTACACTAACGTTTTAAAATTTTGAACCCGGGGATTTCGGACACTTCAGCTCGTATTGTATTCTCGCAGATCCAGTTTATCCAGGCAAATTTTGGGTCCATTCCCTCCCCCAAAACTGAAATCGGTGTTGTAGCGATTTTATTTAAAAAAAAAAATTTGTTTTTCAAAAATGTTTTAATGTCAAGGTATATCAATGGCTAATATATATATATAATATATAATATATAATATATAATATATAATATATAATATATAATATATAATATATAATATATAATATATAATATATAATATATAATATATAATATATAATATATAATATATAATATATAATATATAATATATAATATATAATATATAATATATAATATATATATATAGGTATATATAAACCAGTGGTCGGCACCCCAATACATTGATATGATTTTACCGCATTAGTGTTAGTGACGAATAGCAAAAAGTAGACTGTGAGCATGACGTTTCACACATGTATACTGTGTGTGTGTGGCAGAGTTCGGGCAGAGAAATTTCCTATGCCCCCGAGATAGGGCCGTGCTGACCTCTGATATAAACCCAATGGGACAATTTTTATAGGAGTTATAGGCTTTTTGTTCTCTTCCCTACTGATTTTCGTAAGAGGTTACACGAGCGCGATCATCAAAGACTGAATTTTTACATTTTACGTACAAAAGGAACTTGTACTCTTTCAAGATAATTATTATTTAGATCATATACAAATATTTTCTTATTGCACTTCTGTAGCCGTTGTAAGAACGGCTGTCTTCAAAAAAAGACTCAAAAAAGAAAAAAATAGCTGTCTTTTGTTGGTTCAATGCCGGTTTTCAATGCCGTTTTTTCTGAGGGTTTTCAATGCCGTAAAAAAAACGCAGAATTTAATTAATTTTGAACGTTATAAATGTTTATTCCTGCATGCAGATGATGCCGGATGATCCGCAGATAGACCAGCTTATGGTGCATGCAGGGACTCAAGTAAATACAGAGAGAGACAGAGAGACAAGTCACCTCGAGCTAAAGCTCTCGACAGTGGAGAGGGCGGCCCGACCTAGACATTGCCGAGCTAAAACTCTCTATAGAAAGCCCGTTGAGTCGAGCGGCCAAGAGAGAGTCGGCTTGCGATCAACAAAGCTTTTGTACAAACTTAAGCCTAATAAATAAAGCATTGCATTACACTAAACATTACATAAATATTATTTAAACACAAACATTAAACGCCGTGCTGCTGCCTGACCTGACAGTTGGTTTAAAACAGTGGCAAACTCTCATTTTTTATAGCACGCGTGCGTAGGGTGAGAATTTCTGCCCCAGCGCTGCCGGCGCACGGACAGTGTGCGCACTCTCATATTTTTTTAAGACCAAACTTAAACAAAAAATGTTTTACTAAGAAAAATTAGTTTTTCTTTTGTTTAAGCCGATTGCTAGAAAATCTTTCTTTAATATAAAATGAACACTATTTTAGTGCCCATTCCATCTTTTCAATTAACGAAAAATGAAATAAGAAAATACGTTGTTTTCGCTCAGTGAATGCTCTGTTTTCTTTGTTTTTTTGCTGCTTACGCACACACTCAAATTTTAAACATGTGTGCGTTTTTCCCACCACTGCACTATTGTCCAAATCCCAAATTTTTGGCATAAATGATATTTTTAAATGCTTATTTTTTTGGTATCTTTTATACTGAAAAGACATAAAAAAAAGTTTAGGAAATATTTTTTCGGATTTTTTCGGTTCACATCTTGCAGCTAGTGAGTCAATTAAAGCGAACATTAAAAGCTTAAAGTGTCTTTTGAGAAAATAAAGATCAAGGTATTTAAATTTATAATTTTAAACGTTTTTCTATAGCTCCATATGTTACTGTTGTATTGTCCAATGTGTTGCAAACGTGTCGTCCTAGGCTGTTCTAACAAAGTACATGTGTTCTGTTAAGGTTTTCTTTTAAGTGCCTCCAAAAGCCTAAAAGGTATAAATATATTGTTTTTAACAACTTACTATTAAATCAATTTGTAGTAATGGTTTTTGCCCCTTTTCGAAAAAACAAAACTTGTTGCAGGTGCTTATGAGTTCTCTCATGCAGCTCTCTTCGAAGTTTCTAACATTTTAAAATTACATAATTTGTTTGTCTTATTTTTAAAATTAAATTTTAAACCTAATGGAACTATATTTATTAAAAGTTTTAAGTTTTCTTATGAAAAAATTTAGTTTATGTAAAAAGTAAGTAAAATGGCAATATGGCCCACTCTTGATGTAGGCGGCGGTCCTAATAAATGCAGGTAATGAACGAAGTATTTAAAAAAAATATCATTTTGAACAAAACGGCTTAACTTGCGTTCCCAGAAATTTTCCATTGAGAAAATTCCATAAAAATTTCAGACCATTCGGCTTTTTCATTTTCGAAAAATTGAAATCACCGACTTTGGGAAAACGCGTTCAAAGTTATCCGGCTCCCTTTGATGCCCTTTGACTTGAGCATACAAACTAATGTATAGCTTGCACATTTCGAATTGAGTTAAAATTTTAAAGGGACGTGTACATTTTTAAAAAAGGCTAACTGCGTTTAACCTTTGAAGCTATTATTTGTCCAAGCACCGAGTATAAAACAAAAATTTTATTTTGTTGTATTAGTTGAGAATTTAATCTTTAAAATTTAAAAGGTAGTAAATGTGAGGTGGAAAATATGTGTATGAGTACTGTGCATTATTCAGTCGGGGAAACTCGTCCGTCCCCTCAACCCTTTTGATCAAAGAGTTGGGACTAATAATAGTAAAACTAGTCCGATATATTTTTTAAATCGGACCATAACAATGGTTTAGGTTGTTTGGACACATGAAACACATTGTTTGTCATTATTATGAAACTAGTTGGATGAAAATCCGTCAAGAGCCCTGAGTGCCGCTAAGCTATCTAAGAAAATGCAAATAATTTTCTGTGTGGCAGCAAGTGGCGGGGATCTATGATAGCTATTACTTCATTCATTTAAATATTCATTTATTCATATTCAGATTCCAATTCCACCTGGCCAATCAACTTTGATCTATCCATGTATATATGAAGGGAAATCGATGGTCCCGGGATTTGTTAAGCCCATTCCTCCTTCGATGGAATGAGACCTTATAATTTAAGGTGGGATGATCGACGGGTATACAAGGGGGATCTGCAAAACGTTTAATGAAAGCGGAGGGCATGTTAGTCTATTAAGAGTAAACGTTATATGTTTACACTTTTGTTTATTTGTTTTAATGCGCCAGTCGACAGCCACCTTTTCACTACTATGAGATGATGTCGTCGAATGTTGGCGTTGTTAGTTGTGCGTTCGTAGGAATATCCGCAGTCTACAAAACATATAAATACGGCCCGAGTGCGCTTCGCTTGTAGTGCCAGTGCCAGTAGCTTGTGGGTGTATATTGGCAAATACGTTTTAATTTTGTGCTAAGTCCAATAAGCGAAACTCGGTCGAAAGCTTGAGATACGTCGAGGAAAATAGCGCTACAATATTCTCGCTGTTCGGTGGGCGTATTTCGGATGTTAACCTGTTCACTTGCTCGATGGTTCCGTGGTTTCTTCTTAGTGTGCCAGGATAAAATTGCAAGCTTCAATATGTGGTATTTTAACACATTTTTTTTTTTTTTTTTTTTTTTTTTTGTTACCGGTCTTTCACAATTTGGAAATGGCTTGTGCATCAACAAGAGCATCAGCTAGCATTCCTGTATTCATCATAAAGCTTAGAGGCCCAGACGACCGAGGGGCGCTTAAGAAACGATTTGTTAGAATATATCAAGTTATTGGTTAATTATTAAGCTACGAGGAGTTAGTAAGGAAATTTAAAATTCTATATTTTAAATTAGAGGGACAGGAAAGAGATGTAATAGAGTAGAGACCATTGTAGTTCGAACATAATACCCTAAAAGGGTCATGCAGTGCATATGTCGATATGTCGAACTCCAACGCCTAAGGAACAGAGGACTAAAGTTTCGAGTCCTTCTATTAGGAATGTTAAAATTTAAGCGTGTTAGTAAATGCTGGCTATCTACATCCCCGTTAATAAGGTTATGCAGAAAAACTACACCGAGCATTGTCCTACGATTTGTTAAGCTAGGTAAGTTTATAAGTAAAAGTCTGATACTGTAGGATGGAAGCTGAAGATTTGCATCCCAGTATATACCTCTAAGTGCAAATATTAAAAAGTTCTTTTGTACGGATTCAATGCGGTCCTGATGTACTCCATATTGGGGACTCCAGACACATAAACCGTACTCCAGTATAGGACGGACCAAAGAAATGAATAGTGTTTTGGTTATATAGGGGTCATTAAATTCTTTTGACCACCTTTTCATAAAACCAAGGACTCCTTTAGCCTTATTAACCATTAAGGAAATATGGTCGGCA
Organism: Drosophila bipectinata; assembly: GCF_030179905.1. NCBI lineage: Eukaryota > Metazoa > Arthropoda > Insecta > Diptera > Drosophilidae > Drosophila > Drosophila bipectinata. Next base: position 10,370,429 of record NC_091740.1, on the reverse strand, counting down.
ATTTTAAGTTTGATGTCTTATAGGATGCCGAGATCATTAACCTGGGTTAATTTTTCTAAGGCAATCCCATTAAGAGAATAAGTAGCTTGCAGAGGGCAAGAACGATAAAAAGACATATGTTTGCATTTTGATCCATTAAGTATTAGATCATTAGCTAAACACCATTCTTGAAAATTATTAAGGTCAGACTGAAGACTGCATTGGGCAGAGATGGATTTGTACTGAAGACAAAGCTTTATATCATCTGCATACATAAGAACTAGAGAGTTCGTTAAAGCAGGGGGCAAGTCATTTATAAAAAGCGTGAATAATAGCGGGGCAAGATGACTTCCTTGAGGGACGCCAGATCTAGCACGGACCAGACGGGACTGTATGTTTTTAAATAAGACTCTTTGTGTCCTTCCATCTAAATAGCTGGAGATCCACTTAAGAGGTCTAAAGGAAAACCCAGCAAATTCAGTTTACTCAACAAGAGTGAGTGATTAACTAAATCAAATGCTTTGCTGAAGTATGTGTAAATTACATCGGTTTGATATCCCTTACAAAAGCCATCTATGACAAAGGATGTCAACTCCAGTAAATTTGTGGTGGTGGAGCGACGCTTAATAAAGCCATGCTGACAGGGAGAGATGATCGAAGAGCATAGGTGTTTGCAAGTAAGGGGTAATTAATTTTTCAAATAACTTTGGAATTGCCGACAACTTAGAGATGCCTCAGCCTCAGACTTTTTCCCTCTTTTATGTAGGGGAATTATGAATGATTCCTTCCACTTAAGGGGAAAAATCGAGGTTTCCAAAGATAAGTTGAAAAGTCTTAGAAGCCCTGGCGCAGTATTTTAGCACACAGCCTGTAATAAAGTATTTTAGTCGGGGCCTGGCGAATAAATGGGTTTTACCCTTAAAAGACCAGATAATAAGTTATTCTCAGAAAAAAAACGGACAGAAAATAAGATTTGCTGCTTGAATGTTATATGCGTAAGGCGGATCTGTCAAATTAGGCAAAGAATAAGTTGTTTGAAAAAATTCTGCGAATAGATCGGCAATGGCCTGATCAGAGGTCGCAGAGGAATTTTCAAACGTAAGCAGGGGTGAAAAAGATACGTGTTTACGCTTAGTGTTTACAAAATTATAAAACTGCTTTGGATCCTGAGTAAATTGTATCCGGCAGCGGTCAATATAATTCCTATAACATTCCGCGTTATGCACGGTAAAATTCGACCGAGCTAGTAGGTATCTTGAAAAATCAACACTACTACAGGTTTTTTTGTATTTTAGTAAGAGCCTATTTTTAATATTTTTTAGGTTAGTGAGGCACCTTGTATACCAAGGAGGATTTGTTGAAGAGGACGGTTATTTCCATGGCACACAGAAGTCAATAAATTTATTTAAAGTAAAGTAAAATTTTTCTATAGTGACGTTAAGATCAGTGCATGCCATAAAAGCTTATGTATCAATAAAGCTGTTAATTTTCTAAAAATCAGCTTTACGGAAGCAGCGAATCTTATTTGCCACGCATAGAGACATCTGATCGATACCAGGAATAGTTTCGATAGAGACCTCCAGCGTGGGGTGATAAGGATCCTCTGGGGTTGAAAGGGGAAAAGCTCTGGAGAGAGCGGTACCATCAGGATCAGATACAAAGCATAAGTCTAAAAGCCGGCCTAACGAATTTCTAACATGGTTAATCTGACCTAGGGACATGTCAAACATGGCCACGGTGAAGTCATGGTGAGTGATAAGTGATAAAGATGGTGAGTTATCGCAAGAGTAGAGTCTACCGAAATGAGGACTCCACCCCCCCTTCGCTGAGGTCGATCCCGTCTAAAAGTGGTGTACTTGGAAAAATTTCGGAGCTAAAGATTTTTTATTTTATTTATTTATTCATTATTAACAATTATCTGTTATTTCTATATTATTATAACTAAGAGAAAGGATAAGGAAAAGAGTAAAGATAAATTAAGTTAAAAGATATTTTGGATTTAATTACATCTAGGGATAGTTCAGGGGACAATAAATGGGACAATGAGTTATAGTTTTTACAAATAACGCGGAATGGGTCGTGTTCCGCAAAATTAGACCTAGAAATCGGTAACCAAAGGGGTCGGAAGGATCTAGTTACTCTATTAGGCACATAAAACATTAATTTTTTAAGAAGTACTTGTGAGTCAACCTGTCCAAGAATAAGCACATGAAGTAGCATAACCCCAGCACAAGTACGGCGCTCTTTTAAAGGAGGTAGGTTTAATAGTTTTAACCGGCAATTATACGACGGGAGGGAAGTGGCAGTATCCCAGTTTAAGGATGTAGTCTCATGTGTAAGGTTGAAAAAATCGATTTTTTTTTTTCACATATTTCGATAGTATTGTTTATTACGAATGTACTGTTAAAGTTTCAAATAAAAATATCAAATAATGACAGAGATACAGCCCATAATCGAGAGCGCGCCTACACCGAAAAGTATGAATTTCTCGGTAGCGTCTAAACTTTAAACGCGTTTTTCTCGGAACGACATTTTTGTGTGCGGCGCAGGTGATTCACAAAATTCTATGGTACCGATCTAGCTGAAATTTGGATATGTTGTTATAAAAAGTAACACCTCTGTCCCGTACTAGAATCATTTATTTTTAATGATTAGTTTTTTTTTTATCATTAATTTAAGACAAATTTTTTAAATTAAAAAAAATTTTTTTTTTGTGTGTTCGCCATTTTGTTGTTTATTGATGAAATTATTTCATTCTAGTACGGGACAGAGCCATAAGCTTACAAAACAATAATCTATTCTAATTTTTTGTTTCGGATGACTCTAGCAGTCGAAATCACCTGCGCCAGGGACCTACCTTTTTTTTTTATATGCATACTTTGGCATGCTATAAAGTGTATTAAACTGCACAACAATAAAATAAACAAAATATTTTCAAATAGTTTATAATGCCTATAAAAACATATGTGAAAATTGAAACGATCGCATTATTTTTTATTACAAAAAAAATTTCTTGAAATAACCTCTAAAAAGTAGGCCGGAACATGAGACTACATCCTTAAGCTTTTTAACGCAAATAGCAGAAACTGCTTTTGGACTGATTCAATCCTCCTTTGGTGAACAAAGTATTGCGGACTCCAAACGCTAGAACAGTATTCCAAGATAGGACGAACCAACGATACGTATAGAGTTTTAGTTGTGAAAGGATCATCAAATTCTTTAGACCAACGTTTGATAAAAGCTAGCACACCTCTGGCTTTATTAACTATTAGTGATATGTGGTCGTTGAAGGACAACTTATTGTCAAAAATTACTCCAAGATCGTTAATTAGGAAAACACGATCTAAGACGTTATTCCCAAGAGAGTACGAAACGATGTGAGGCACACTGCGATTGAACGTCATAACCTTACACTTAGAGCAGTTAAGCAAAAGGAGATTGTTTGAGCACCACAAGAAGACTTCGTTAAGGTCTAGTTGCAGGTGCCTATGAAGGAAATGGTCTGAAAAAGAAAGACATAACTTGACATCATCAGCATACATAAATGTAGTAGCATAGTTTACAACACTAGGTAAATCGTTGACAAAAAGAACAAACAGAAGAGGTCCTAAGTGACTACCTTGTGGGACACCAGATGAAACATTTATAATCTGTGATGAACTGTTTTTAAACAAAACACGCTGCGTGCGGTTCGATAGATAAGAGGTAATCAGGTAGAACTATTTTAAAAGAAGAAATAGAACGCTTATGCTTAAAGTTAAACTTAAAAACAGCTATTTCATTAGGAGCTACCTTAAGATGGTTTAACAGGTGACTCCTGACATCATCAACAGTAGCATCCGGCATAAGCCGAGAGACAAAAATGGCCTTACGGGGAGCAACCGCCCTCAGCGTAAGTCCAGAAGATCTAACTTCAGGCGCCACACCAACCAGAGGCCTTGAAGACATCACAGCTGGAGCAGAGGGTAGGTTGTCCATCGATGGGGGTTGTCCAACGATGGAGGCTCCAAGATGAGAGGTGGCTCGAGATTGTACTTGGTACGCTGATCAGTTCTTGCAAGGGATAAATATTAGAGTGCCCTGAAGGAAGGCTCATCAAGTCCCTTGGTACTGGAACAGCATAAGTATGTAGACAAGTAGGCGACGGTAAAATGTTTGGTGTTGAAAATTCATCGACTTGTACAGCATGGGATGTAGGGGTATTCAGTAATTTAGCAGTCAGCAGGTTGTTGTTCGGATTTTTTCGTCTGGGGCATTCGCTTAACAACTTTAGCCCAAGGAATTAAGTTTCAAGAGCGAGGAATTGCTCATTAAGGGCCGAGAATTGCTTGCGGACATCTAGGAAACCATCTACACGAGAGTCTGTTTCATAAAAGTCCGCATCTCTGACTCAATTTCTCTACAAGCGATGCAAGACCATGTCAGGCCAATTTTCTTGTTGATAAGGTCACTTATCCGTCCATTGTGTCCTCCTCCAGCACATTTAATATTTGAGTCACCCGTGATGGTTCCACCAAATTCACATTTTTTTGCTATGCAAGTAAGACTCATTATACCCTTGCAGAGGGTATTATAATTTTGTCCAAAAGTGTGCAACGCAGTGAAGGAGACATCTCCGACCTTATAAAGTATATATATTCTTGATCAGGATCACCTCCTGAGTTGATATGACCATGTCCGTCTGTCCGTCTGTCTGTCTGCCCGTTTCTACGCGAACTAGTCTCTCAGTTTTAAAGCTATCGACTTGAAACTTTGCACACACCATTCTTTCTTTTGCACGCAGTATATAAGTCGGAACGACCGGGATCGGTCGACTATATCCTATAGCCTATAACTGATTGATCGGAAATGGTATAACTTTGGTGTTTTTAGAGTTAGAAAGTTCTAATTTAACATGAGAGCTATTTTTGGCAAAACAATACGACGTGCCAAATTTCATAAGGATCGGCCGACTATATCCTATAGCTGCCATATAACTGAACGATCGGAAATGACCCAACTTTCGTGTTTTTGAAGATAGAATGCTGGAATTTAATACAGATTCTATTTTTGGTCAGTTCATCCAACCTGCCAAATTTCATAAGGATCGGCCAACTAAATCCGATGTTTGCGATATATATCCGGTTTTAACTGCAAGGGTATATCAACTTCGGCTCCGCCCGAAGCTAGCTTTCCTTTCTTGTTTTTCACTTCTTTTTTGACGGATTGCAGACCACTGTAGTAGCGTGTAAAGAATTTAGGCTCTCTGAAGCACTCTGTAGCCGAGAATGAACGATCAGATCGGACGATCAGAACAACAAACTCCACAGTAACTATGATGTAACGGGTTACGTCCAGAGAGTACAGCTCGGAGAGACTTATATAAGTAAGCGAATATTAGTAATGAACGCCCAAATATTAGTCCGAAATATTTTTTTCCAGATATTTAGACACGATTCGGAAGTGCTCTTCAGTCTTGTTTTGCTTCTTTGTTTCATGGATGTTCCCTTTGATAAGCGGGACAACATGAAAGTTGTCACGTCAACACCGCAATTCGGTTGATCAGGGCACTTGAGCTATTCTTCCTAATATAGATTGGAGGGGGTTTGGGTTTTTTTGGCGGTGTCTTGGGCTGGTTGGTTTTCCTCAACCTCCGTCAGTAGGACAAATCTGTTACTAGGTCATCTGCCTGGTTCTTCGTCGATCTTCTGGACGCGGTTAATTTTTGTTTTATTGTCTGCCGGATAACTCTGCGGGCTAAGCTTGCGCTTAATTTGGAAGTAGCGATCCATTCCAGTCTGTGTGGCCGTAGCCGCTTTGGCACTTACCGAAGTTGTTGTTTTTGTACTCGCTGTAGTCGATGACGTCGCTATACTTTGAATTGCAGTGGTTGTCGCTGTGGTTGCAGAAATTGTAGGACTGCTTGTTTTTGGTGCGAAATCTGTTTCCGATATTGGTAGGGGGGTTTTAGACTGCGAACTCCATGACGCAAGAGTCGGAGTGAGTAGAGCGGCTGAGCAAGACCGTGTCTTTTGGGTTTCAGCGGTCAGTAGAGCCGGGTAGCTCTTAATCGCCGATTTTTCCTTATCGGTATCGAGGGTTGAAAAGTAAGAGTAGAAGCCGTTTTTCAATGAGCTCATTGCGTGGCACTTATTTGAAACAATGCACTTGGTTTGTTTTAGCACATAATAGCACATTTTTTTTGTTTGGTTAACTGTTTTATGTTGAAGTTTTCCCGGAGCTTGGGCAAAGCACGTCCGCTTAGTTCGGTAGTTGAAAGAAATTTTTTTTTTTGCTTTAGCAGTAATTTTGTATCTACTACTCTCTAAGGATCGCAGAACGTTGTTAGCCGCCACGTTCCAAAGAAGGGGGGAGAACACACCTCCTTGCGGAGTGGCTCTCCTCAATAGCCCAGTTTACCAGGATCTGCTCCATCAGGTGCACAGATTGATCGTCTACCCCTAGTAATTGAACATAACAGGGAGTTGTTGAACGCACCTTCTATGTCTAGAAAAGCAATAAGCGCGTATTCTTTGTCACTAAGCGCCTTTTCGACGAACGTTGTGATCTCGTGAAGTGCCGTCTCCGTGGATTGGCCCTTCCTATACGCGTGTTGTGATCGCAAAATACAACTTTCGTTTGTAGCCACGTCTGTGGCACGATACCTGTTCTGAAGATTGCTGTGAAGATTTTACTGATCCATAACCACAGATTAGACCCGGGCTTGGTTAATTAGGCCGGGAAGATGCCATCAGGGCCTGGAGATTTAAGCTGACTCGGGAGAGAAGGGCTTTCTCCCTGGCTCCGAGTTTCATGGATTGTTTTCTCTTGAAAGCATCCTGGAAATTGGGCAATATGAGAGGCTCTAGCGTTTACTCGCTGGACGTGGTCAAACTACCATCCGAGATTTTGATACACCTTACATTTTCGTTCAGTGATTGCAAGTTGCTTATATTGTAATATGTATTATAATAAGGAAATATTATGATTTCCTTGTAAGATTTCAAACTGTTTTGGTCTGACGGATGTTATAAATAAAGCAAAAAAAATTTTCTTTCTGTAAAACTTAAGCAGGACCCTTTTGCTGAAGGCGTGCCAACGCAGCAGAAGGCGTTCCATTGCTGATAAATTCGGTTACATTATTATTCCATTACCTTTATTTTTTAAAAGTTAGGGAGTAAGGACATTTTTAAAATAATATAACTCAAATATATTTTTATACCCCTGCAGAGGGTATTATAATTTTGTCCAAAAGTGTGCAACGCAGTGAAGGAGACATCTCCGACCTTATAAAGTATATATATTCTTGATTGTTGGGTCATTTCCGATCGTTCAATTATATGGCAGTTATAGGATATAGTCGGCCGATCCTTATGAAATCTGGCACTTCGTAATATTTTGCCAAAAATAGCTCTCTTGTAAAATCTAACTCTCTAACTCTAAAAAAACCAAAGTTATAACATTTCCGGTCAATCAGTTATATGGCAGCTATATGATATAGTCGGCCGATCCTTATGAAATTTGGCATGTCCTATTATTTTTCCAAAAGTAGCTCTCATGTAAAATTTTTTTCTACGTAAACTAGTCTCTCAGTTTTAAAGCTATCGACTTGAAACTTTGCAAACACCCTTATATCGTTTGCACGCAGTATATAAGTCGGATATAAGTCGGGATCAGCCGACTATATCCTATAGCTGCCAAATAACTGATTGATCGGAAATGGTATCACTTTGGTGTTTTTAGAGTAAGAGGGTTTAAATTTGGAATGAATGCTACTACAACATAATATGACATACCAAATTTCAAAGGGATCGGCCGACTGTATTCTAAAGCTGTCATTTATCTGAAAAATATTCGTGTTATTGAAGATGGAATGTTGGAATACTCAATTTTATAACGATCGGCCGACTATTTCTTTTAGCTGCCATATAACTAAACGATCGGAATACCTTCCGAGGATACTTTACAGTTGGGTAATGTGTAAAAAACTATTCCTTTCTGTATGTTTCTGCATTGGATTAATGGGGAAAGCGTTGAACTTTATTTTCTCTTGTACTCGTATACGTGCTCCATTACAAATAAATGTATCTTTTCTTGTTTTCTGGCAGGAACCCAAGTTTTGCTTTCAATCCTGAATTAAATAAAACAGGGATAAATTTAAGAGGGATCAGCATTAATCAATCAATAGTTATATTTAAAATCTGTTCGGAGTTATGGACAATAATTAAATTTCATAATGGGACCTTAACTTAATGAAATATTGAGTAGTACAATGTTTGTTTATCCTAGGAAACTAATTTTAACAGTAGACCTTAGCGATAGAATTCAAGTTAATTATTGTCGGGCCCTTTAGTGGGCCTTGTTAGTTTTACAACTGCTGCTCAGTCCCGTTCGCCCGAGTGGCAGAGGTCCAGTGGGTGGGTCCGTTTCAGCCTCCTTGTGGTGTAGCTGTTGTCCAGAAGATTGATGGCCTCAGGGTTAGGATGTCGGTCCAGCCTTACCACGTACCTATTGGCGAATCGCTGAACTTCTTCGCTCACATATGGGACTCTCAGTTGGGCGTGGATTGTCGCATTGTCGTGGAACGGATGAGCTCCAGTTAAAGTTCTTAGGGCCTTGTTTTGGGCGAACTGAATGATCCTTCGGTTGCTTTGACACGCCGTCCCCCATAGCTGGATACCATAGGTCCAGATTGGCTTTACAATGGCCTTATATATAAGGAGCTTGATTCTTGGCTTCAGCCTGGACCTCCTTCCAATGAGCCAGTTGAGCTGACGCAGCTTGATCCCGATTTGCGTCCGTTTGCGCTGCAGGCGGGTTCTCCAGGTGAGCATTCTGTCCAGGGTCATACCCAGATATTTGGGTGTAGGGCTGGCTGGAATTGGGGTGCCTCCGAGACTGACTCCAGGACAGTCGCCTCTCCTCATTGTAAACGTCGTTTGGCCTGACTTCTCATGGTTGACGGCGATGTTCCACCTTCGAAGCCACGGGTCAAGGATGTCCAGCTGGCGTTGGAGTCGTGCAGAAGCCTCCTCTGGCAAGATTGAAGAGGCCAAAAATGCCGTGTCGTCGGCATATGTAGCCACTAGAAGGCCCTCCTCTTCAGCGACAGGCATGTCGGCTGTGTACATGGTGTACAGGATGGGACCAAGTACACTGCCCTGCGGAACACCAGCTTCAATGGGCCTGTACTCCGATGTCGCATTTCCGCTTCTGACCCTGAACTTCCTTTCGGTCAAGTACGAGTTAAGGAAATCGTAATACTGTTGTGGCAGGTTCCTCTTGAGCTTCGCTTTTAGACCAGGGTGCCAGACCATGTCAAAGCCTGCTTGACATCCAGGAAAACAGCACAGCAGTAATGTTTTCTTTCGAGGCTGTCCAGGATTTTTGCCACGATCCTGTGGCATTGCTCGGGGGTGGAGTGGGAGCGCCTGAAACCAAACTGGTGATCTGGGATCAAACCAGCCTCGTCCAGTACTGTCTGCAATCTGCGCAAAAATACTCTCTCGAGTATTTTGGAGGTTACAGACAGTAAACTAATCGGCCTATATGAGGCGAGATTAGTTTCAGGCTTTCCAGGCTTAGGGATCAGGATGACCTCCGCCTGTTTCCAGCAAGTAGGGAAGTGTCCACTCTCTAGGCACGCATTATAGATCCTTGTGAGCCTTCTTATTCCTGAAGGTGGGAGAAGCTTGACCGCGAGTGCCTCTATCCCATCTGCACCCGGAGATTTTTTGGCGTTAAGGCCTGACACCTCCTCCTTGACCTCTTCCTCCGATACGGACTCCAACTGGCTAAGGTCCGTGGGTGGTAGGGCCAGTACGAACTGCGTTTCTGCTCTGTCCTCTTCCGTGCACATGTTGAATGGCTTGAAGGCTGCTTCGAGGTGAGCAGCAAAAGCGTCGGCCCTTTCCTGATCCGAACGACACCATCCACCGTCGGATTTTCGTATTTGGGCGACCCTTTGCTTGGGACGCTTTAAATGGCGGGTTAAGTTCCACAAGTTGTGATGGGGGTCCCCAGGCTCGACCTGGCGCAGGTGCTCTTCGAATGCGCAAATCCGCAACCTGTGCAGCAGCTTCTTGAGTTTTTTGGTTGCACGATTGAAAGCTGCTTAATCGCTGGGGTACCTGGTTTGGAACCAAATCCTTCTCCGTCGTCTCTTCTCATTGAGGAGTGCAGCCACTTCAGGAGACCACAGGTGTAAATGCCTTTGCAACTTCCTATTGTTGCATGGAGCCCTAGGAGTTGCAATTAAGGCAGCGTTGTGCATCTCTTGAGTGAGATTCTCAACAGCCTGATCGATACCAGCACCCGTGCTAAGGTCTGGCTGCGCGCTCTCTAGGGCGTTCTCCATCCACTCGGAGTAGCTCTCTATGCTGGTGCGAGGTCTGATCATCCTGAGTCGGGTGACTTTCTTCTCTACAGGGGTGTTAATGTGGAGTTCCACCGCACTGTGATCGGAGAAGAGATCTTTATTTGCCGAGCAGGCTATGGAGTCCGGATGGATTCCATGGGAGATGGCGAAGTCGAGAAGGTCCGGCAGCCGTTGGGGGTCTATGGGCCAATACGTGGGCTCTCCAGTTGAATGGCAGTTATAGGCTCTGCGCTGTATGCATTTGAATAATGCAGTACCTTTGGGATTACTCACTCTCGAGCCCCACCAAGGATGCTTGGCGTTAAAGTCTCCTGCGACGATGAATTTGTCGCCCATATCACTCAGCAGGAGGTCGAACTGGCCTTCCGATACTTTATGTTGTGGGGGTATATATGCAGACGCAATGGTGATTTTTCCCAAAGGAGAGGAGACGGAAATTCTGGCGCACTGGATCCAGTCTTCCTTGAGTATTGCTATGTCGTTGTAGTCAATGCTGGCCTTGACTATGATCGCCGCTCCTCCGTGTCCTCTTCCGCTAGGATGGTCTGCATGTATTACGTCATATCCGTGCAATTTCAGGAATGACTTATGGGTGAAATGGGTTTCTGCTATAAGCAGTATGTCGATGCATTGAGTGTGTATAAAATGTTCCACCTCAAGCCTGTTTTGGACAAGTCCGTTAGCGTTCCAAAAGGCTACGTGCAGGCCTATTTGCTGCATACTTGAGAGAGGATGGAGCTCATCATAGCTGTCATTCGCTCGAATATTTTGTCCATTACTCTCTCAAGAAGGTTTTCCACCCTCATCATAAATGCCGCCATCTGGTCTGCCTGTGGCATCCCCTGTGCTTTCGCTGGTGTCTGTGAAGGCCAGGCTCCTCCTTTAACTATGTCAGCATAGCTTCTGGCTGTGGTGTCCTTAATTGGATATGGCTGAGGGGATGGGTACGCTAAGCGGCGTGGTTGAGGTGGTCGTGGTTCCTTAGGAGCCATGCAGGCCTTGGCTTTCTTGTAAGCCGGACATCCTTTGTACGACGCAGGATGGGCCCCGTGACAGTGCACGCATTTAGCCGCTTCCTCACGTGTCTTCTTACACTCGCTTGTGCTGTGATGATCGCCGCATTTAACACAGCGATGCTGCAGCTTGCAGTATCGCTGACTGTGCCCAAATCCTTGGCACCGGTAGCATTGCGGCACATCATGGAAATTGCGTGGAGGTTCGACAGTGACCACAGAGTGGCAGACTCTCTTGACATTAAAGATCTCCTTATTGTTGCTGGACGGCTCCAGATTGACAAAGAAGATCGACATCGGTGTTTTGGAGATGTGCCCTACGGCATTGCGCACATCTCGGACCACGTGTCCTTGTCGCCGGAAGTCCGCTTTAATGTCATCGATGTCAGTTGTATGATGCAGACCTTTCACAATAACTCGATAGGCTCTATCTTCCTTGTGCTGGAACGTATAGTACCTTTTCCCGGCACTATCGAGGTGGGATTTGAGGGCAGAGTACGACTCCTTATCCGGCATCATAATCCTCAACTGATTGTCTCTGGCGGCTTTGTAGGAGAAGTCCTTCTTTTTGCCAACGATGTCCTCGATGCAGGAAATTAGAGCAGCAATGTTAGAGACATCTGGGATAAAAATCGGTGGTGGCTTGATTTCCTTCTTCTTGGGGGACTTAGAAGACATAAGTACCTCTTCATCATCGACCGCTTCCGTGCCGTTGCCTAAAACTTCATCTTCAAGATCAGATAGAATAGCATAATAATTACTTTCAATATTAGCCTTCAATGCCGCTCTTGCTGCTTTGCTGGTGGTTGGTTCGTCATCCCTGACGGGTTTTTTAGCCGACTTCCGTTTCCTTTCTCCAAGCTCGGAGTCGCTGGAGTCGACATCTTGAAGGTTAGAATAGGGCTTCTTTTTAGAAGGCGGCTTGATTTTGATGGAGCGGGGGGCGTCTTGCCAGTCCATCGTGTTGGTTTTGCCCGAGAATGGCCGCAAGATTAAGTAAATAACAGTGGTTTTATATTTGTTTGGTTTTTGGAAAAAAAAATTTTTGATAAAAAACGACAAATAAAAATGATACGTTAGGTTCAAAGCAAGCTTCAAGTATGGATTAGCAAAGTTAATGAATAATAATTATTTACCTTAGTTTTGTAAGACTTATTTAGCGTTGAGTCATAACGATTTGTAACATGATTTTGAAGTTTTGAATTTAGTATATATTTTTATAGTTTTAATTTGTATTTGAATTTAATTTCTCTCTGTGATATCTGCACATATAAGCTTAATACTTTTATATGCTAAAGCGAGTCTCATGCACCATTTACTATAAGGAATCTCTACATTTTTGCGCAGAATATAATTCTTTTATCACCTAATTCGGAGATGACCGCTTTTGGGTCAATTACAGCTTTCAGCTCTCGGAAGATCAATCTTCCTACGCTGGATCTGGAGTAAATATCGTGAGTCGTTGTATAGCATGCTTTTTACATGATATCTCATTCTCCAAAAATCACCTATACAGAGAATGAAACCAAGTAAACATAAACAATAACTAAAGATCTAAAAGTTTTAAAACTCAGCAAAAATTTTGAAACTTCCCTCGCCGTCAGTAAAATCTAAAGTAAAGTAATTCGACTCTCTTGCTGAAGCTTTTTGTGCGAATATAATTTAAAGTAAACAAATTTTTAATTATTCCCAGCTTGTAGAACTATTTTTCTTTTTTTAAAGAAATTTTTTTACTTTTTGTAAAACTATTTTGTAACTATTGTAAGATGCTGAGAGAAACAGTTGCAAACTGTAAAAAAATACATTGTTTTTTTAATACAAAATTAATTTTTTTTTTTTTGTATACTTATACATTTGATCTAAATATCTCTTAGTACTAATTATGATCCAATATTATTTACCATTACTTTTAACCGTTTATATTTAATTTTACAATTTAATTTTAAACTTTTTGACACTCTATTCATAGGTTAAGAGGGCAAATCGCGATCACATCTACACCAGTGGTATCGCTTCGTTCACACTTTCGCGCTTATACACATTTCTACTCTCTCCGTTAAAATTTGGAGCTTCTTTAAATTTCTACCGGTTCTATCTTGCAATTAATTTTTCGCTAGCACGCTCAATTCCCGACTTTAGATTATTAATATGTTACTTCTGCGATCCGTCCGAAACAAGACCACCATCCTCCTAAGCCGACTAGAAAGAGCCGGACTCTATAGCGTGTCCCAGCAAGGACGGATCCTCCTCAACACACACCGTTACACGTTACAGTTCTTCCTATTTATAATCATAAAGAAAGGTGGCGCCCAACGTGGGGCATCTGTGAGTACAGTAAACACTCATAGGGACTTACGAATAGAATTTAAAATTTAAATTTTTTTATATAATCTATTTTTCCTCGAGGGTTGGATAAAAGCCAAAATAGTGAGGATAAGTGAAAAGATGATAATAGTATAACTTTTTTCTGTCCAAAGCTAAACTCTGAAAAAAGCTACATTATCAGGCATGCTCCGGTTTTCACTTTCGGTTTTCGTTTTCGTTTTGGGACCAAAAGCGAGATTTTCGTTTTTAGGTGCTCAAGTTTTACAAGTTTTTAGTTATCGTTTTGCTATCGAAACGTTTCATTTCTCATAACTTCTTGCTGCCGAAACAGGTGATTTGAGGTTTGGTCAGCAGCAAACAACGCGAAAAAATTCCTTTTTTTATATTCAATTACATCTTTCGTAGCCGAAAGAATTAAGGGGAAAAGCCAGAAAAGCCAAGTTAAGGGGATGCCACCTTTTCAATGGGTTTCATTTTCATTTCATTCCGGTGTTTTCAACAATTTTTTTATACACTTTTAGAACATAACTAATTAAATTAAACTAATTAATTATTAAAAAACATATCAAAAGTATGGCAGCTTAGGCGATAACTTATGGTGTCAGACTTATCGGTGTTGTTGCCGACGGAAAAATTTGATATCCAAATTTGAGGTGGGGTCAGAAATTACTCGTTTTAAAAATAATTACAAGCCTAATTGATCTTCTAGAGGTCTTAAAAGAACGACAATAAACCAATAAGTCAACTACTTTTTTCCTTTTGCAAATAAGATCCGAGTTAATATAGAAAAAGGCATTTACTTTTCATTTAGGCAAGACAAATTTTTATACCCTTGCAGAGGGTATTATAATTTTGTCCAAAAGTGTGCAACGCAGTGAAGGAGACATCTCCGACCCTATAAAGTATATATATTCTTGATCAGGATCCCCTCCTGAGTTGATATGAGCATGTCCGTCTGTCCGTCTGTCCGTCTGTCTGTCTGTCCGTTTCTACGCGAACTAGTCTCTCAGTTTTGAAGCTATCGTCTTGAAACTTTGCACACACCCTTCTTTCCTTTGCACGCAGTATATAAGTCGGAACGGCCGGGATCGGCCGACTATATCCTATAGCTCCCATATAACTGATTGATCGGAAATGGTATAACTTCGGTGTTTTTAGAGTTAGAAAGTTCTAATTTAACATGAGAGCTATTTTTGGCAAAACAATACGACGTGCCAAATTTCATAGGGATCGGCCGACTATATCCTATAGCTGCCATATAACTGAACGATCGGAAATGACCCAACTTTCGTGTTTTTGAAGATAGAAAGCTGGAACTTGGTACAGATTATATTTTTGGCCAGTTGATCCAACCTACCAAATTTCATTAGGATCGGCCGACTATATCCTATAGCTGCCATATAACTGAACGATCGGAAATGGTATTTGGTGAAAATACCAACATTTGTATTTTCGATGATAGAAGCTTGAGGCTTTTTTTCAAGATTTTGTATTGTATCTTTGTAAATTGTAAATTGGTTATATAATTATAATGATATCATAATGATATGCCGACTAAATCCGATTTTTGCGATAATAGATTAATAGATTAATAGGAAGATTAAGATTAATAGAAGATAGGAAGATTAATAGGAATGTTTCCCGAATGTTTCCTCGTCCAATTACGCATGCACATTTCAGTTGAACGAAGCCGAAAGACCAAGAGGAGAAAGTGAAATGGTTATGGAGAATAGAGACTCCTGAATTTGGGAAATACATATTTCCTTAAACAGGATCAGGTCAGGGACAACAACAGCGTCTCCAGGGCCACACCATAGCAGAGGTAGTGAGTTAGACCCGACAAATGTTAGAAGGGAACTTTGGAATACTATGCCGAAATGCAAATGTGTTGGAGGTTTCACAAGTCTTTTGGGCTCGTGCATTGGGATAGATTATGCGAAGCCCTACGAATGCAGTTCAGACAGGGAAGAGATGACGGCAACATCGAGGAATTAAACGACACCGGAAGCAAAAACCCAATGCATGTTTTAATAGTTTCCAATAGATAATTTAGATAATAGATAATTTGAGACCGGAAATCCACCGAAATTTTAAACGAAGAAGTTAACAGCTCTTAAATTAAGAGAAATATGCAGGCGTCGACCATTCTTTTTAGAAGACTTGAGACGAACTCATGTGTACGGAAAAATTTGTCCTTTTAAAAGAGAGGTTTCCTAATTGGTGCCAAATGTTGAGAGGGGGGGGCTCATTAGGTTTAATGAATCCGATAAGGAGAAGTTGGCTGAAACCTTTACGCTTGTTTTCTGGAACTGTCAAGAAGAGAAACACCATTACCAGGAATGTGTTGTTATTGGTTGGTTGTTGGAACGGCAAGGTTTTTGTTATGGTTGCGCCGCTGCCGTCACTTATACACCAAGCTGTTTAAAGTATTTAAATTACCCCGGATTTATCCTTGTTACTCAAAAAGATAGTTCAAATTTCAGGAATAAAAAGTTCAGTAAGCAACAATACCAAACCTTTACAACCTTTTAAGACTCGAACCGCTGCTAGAATTAGATCATTTTGGCAAGAGGTCCGAAAATATCGAAGAGGCATTAAGTATGTCTGTGAAGTATCAATGACTTCACGCGACCCTCGTCCTTTTCTGCCAGTGAAAGTGTTCCATCATGGATTTACCGTGGATTTGGATTTACATCGTACCATCTTTGAAGCAAGATTTATATTTAGAAGTTGACTTCAGGAAATCTTACAAGTTATTTCCAAAACACCTAAATATAGTAAAAGAGGAGAAAGTCCCAAATTGTCATGTCGGTGGTGTTGGTGTTAAGAAACATGAGTTAACCGACACCCAAAGAGCCAGGTTATATATTGTGGTAAATTGTTTTCCATCATTAGCTCGAGAGGGCTTGGGAAAGACCAATTTAATACACCTTGAAATCGACGTAGGTGAAGCCAAAGCCATCAAACAGTGTCACTTTCCGGTCTCACCAGCTGTGGAGAAGTCCATGAATGCTGAGATAGACCGTATGTTGCAACTTGGAGTAATTGAGGGATCAGAAAGTTCTTGGTCCTCTCCGAAAGTAATGGTGACTAAGCCCGGCATGGTCCGAATTTTTCTTTATTATCGGAAGGTAAATAGTTTCATCTAAAAAAAAGCATACTCATTGCCGCAGATCAGTACTAAGTCGCTTGTCTAAAGCTGAATACATAACGAGTTTAGATTTAAAAGACGCACCAAGACGCAAAGACGACCAGCACCATTTCAAGATTGATGAACAAGGTCATTCCAGCTAATCTCAGAAATTATTTTTTTTCATATACCTAGATGACCTTTTACATTTTGAGACATTTTGAGATAAGAAAAGATGACTGCGTTATCGGGTTCAAATGGCCGTTACTTATGAAATTTCTAGAAAGCCGTTCGTTAGAGTGGACAGATCTGAGATCAACCTTTTGTACTTTGGCGTGCAAGAAATGTACAATAGGTGGCGCTAGGAAAACTAGGTGTTACCGGTTAAGCTAATTAAACTACTCTATTTACAGTGGCGGATTTAACAGGTGGGCAAAGGCGCGCTTGTCCACTGGGCCCCCCCGACGAAAGGCTTTCAGGGCCCCTCTTGCTGAATGTTACACCACGGTTTCTTTTTTTTATTTTTTTGTTGAAAAAATGTTTTGGTGAGTCTATTGTGGACAGCACCAGTTCAATAGGGTTCAGTAGGGGGTATGGGGTGACAGGGGGGCCCTGAAAAAATTTAGACTAGACTATTTAAAATCAGGGAAGATTAGCGGGTGGTTCTAAAATAAGGAGTGTAGTTTGGATCGGGGTCATTTTCGCTGTAGCTGCAGTTAAAAGCTTTGATGCTACCCGGTTCGGGCTTTTTACGGCTTGCGCAGTCGTAAATGACAGTCAAGTCTCCTCCAATTTAAAATCAATATGAAACTCGTATATTTTTAAATTCAAACCACATTTGGGATTATATTCTGTTGAAAGAAGTCGTCACCGGCGAGCGATCCCCACTGCTGGATATTTATTTGGCCACCCCAACGGCCAACGGGCCCATAACAGCTATACTTTTAAGGCACCCAGGAACCCAAGTCTTGCTTTCAATCCCGAATTAAATAAAACAAGGATTAAAGAGGGATCAGCATTTAAAAGGATGAACTAAATTAAAATTTTTGTATACGTACGTCGATCTTTACTAGCTTCGCGACCTTCGTGACCCAAAATAATAAATTGATTGGACACAAAACCCACCCCCAGAGTAAACGCCTGTTCCTGGCCATTTTCACCGTGTCGTACCTTTTTCTAAATATCTTTTATTTTTTAATATTCAAAAAAATTGGATTAGCAAAGTTAATGAATAATAATTATTTACCTTAGTTTTTTAAGAAATATTTAGAGTTGAGTCGTAACAATTTGTAACATGATTTTGAAGTTTTAAATTTAGTATATATTTTTATAGTTTTAATTTTTTTTTAATTTAATTTCTTTCTGAGTACGTATCTGCACATATAAGCTTAAAACTTTTATATGGTTGAAAGGGAGCGCGTAAGAAGTTTACAACTTCATAGCGGGGATTGGGGATCGGACAAGCGGCTGTCTTTTAATTCCTCTCGTTAGCTTTCATATCGAAAAATCGCTGCAATTGTCCGGGCCAGCTCCCTCCAGCAAGGTATCAATTTTCTTTTGGCGGGTTTTCTCTAGCAACCTGCGCAGTCTATTAGTAGTGCTAGATAGACGCTGCTTAGTTATAGGATCGCCTGACACAATGAATTGCCTTCTGAGGTGCCTTTTAGATCCAGCAGCGCCCTTTCCTCAGGGGTTAGTAAGGGCGCCCTCCTATGAGGTGGGAGACAAAATTGGCGCTGAGGTGGCGTAGCTCTCTGGGCGGCTTCAGTAAAGGTGAAGCTATCTACGTATTGAGCACGGTGTAAACATCGATGTAGGACTTAAAAGTTTTGGCATTTTGGGGACTTCTTTATGGAATTGAGTTTCTTCATTGATTACACAGCTCCACAAAAAAAAAAAAAAAAAAAAATTCAGAGATCAGACCATACCTCCTATATGGATTTGGGGTCGCTGAATCCGAATCCGTGGTCAGTTGGTCGCCATCACGTCAGGTTTTCGAGAAAATAACGGTTGAATAGTCGAAAAACGCCGTTTTTGGCCATTTTCGAAAAATCGTACCGCAAAATTCTGATGTGTAACAAACCTAATTCAAAATGGAAATGAAAGGCTGATTTGTGATCTTTAAAACGAGCTCCATGCCAAATTTTTCGCATGCACCGTTAGGACAGGGGGTGCGTTTATATGTAGGCATCTTAGCAAAAAATGTATGCCGAACACAAAAATTTCAAAATTCAGCATATTCAAATAAAACATGGTACCCGGGGGTTTTTGGGGTCGCTGAATCCGAATCTGAGGTCAGTTTGACGCCATCACGTCAAGTTTCTTCATAACCTCAAAAAAAGTGAAGTTGAGGTTATGAAGAAACTTGACGTGATGGCGTCAAACTGAACAAATGGAGCTCGTTTTAAAGATCACAAATCAGCCTATGTATGTATGTATATATAAATATAAATATATATATACAATGAATGTATATATACAGGGTTGCCCATATTCGACGGACCCATGTTTTTTTTTTTTAAATCAAAGAAAAAAATAAAAATTTGGCGGTTGGCAATCTTAATCATTTAATTTGTTCCAAGTAGATTTGTTTACATCAATTTTTGAATATGATATCTTTCAAATGGCCGCCTCTGGCGTTGATCGCGTATTGTGCCCTTTCGAACTTGTGTCTCAGTTTTTGAGTTATCGACTTAAAACATATACACAACCTTTTTCCTTTTCTTTTGCACGCAGTATATAACTAGGAACGTACGGAATTCCGTGCACGTATATATCCTCATTAAGAATACTTTATACGGTCGGATATGTTTCCTTTACTGCGTTGCACACTTTTGACCAAAATATAATACCCTCTGAAAGTGATGGTTCCAATCAATCCCGACGTAATTATGAGCGGTACTCATATCTTTAACCAACAATTTATCTTATCTTTAAAAGTAAATGATCTAAAAAAAATGAAAAATTTTTTTGCACACCCTTGTGGGTATAACTTTATTAAAAATTGTCAGATTTAGTTGAATTTTGGTTTGTTGGTATAGATTAGCAAGAGAAATTTGTGATTTGTGCTGGCGGAAGGAAAAGTGGCAAATATTTGAAACAAACTTGACCTGCACTTCTATGGAAGAAGTCTTCATAAAAAATCCTATAGCCCGCCGTATCTATTATAGTCTTAAGATATACGCATTCATACGGACATGGCTATATTGACATGGCTATATCGACAAAATAAGTAAAGTGTTACTTTTAACTCGATTGGTGAAGAAATTTTTTTTGTAATTGTGTAGACGAGCTTTCAAAATGATGCTTTTCAGCGTACCACCTCAACCACCCTTTTGCTTCAACAAAATAAATAATTTATTTTATGACATCTTTGACATTAGGCAAAAATCAAAAGTGTGCGAAAGTGTTATTAAGTTTCATTACTTTTTCAGAAAACGGCGATACTACAGTCCAAATATTTCATATTCCAATTTATTTTCATTTGGTATGATTTGGTTTTTTTAAATACTATAGTGTAACAAAAATGAGTCGATAAAAGAAAATATTTTTTATAAATAAAGGATAAGTATGAGGATTGTACTCATTTATAATACGTGTATATTTGTACTCGCGTATAAACTTGTTAACAATATTAAAAAAGGTTGCAAAATGATCCATTCTTAACTATTTATTTCATTTTTTATGTTTTATTGCAAGGAAATTAATATTGCGATCTCATGGTTCCTTGTCCAAGCTTGAGGGTGACTCAGAGGATGGTTCCAATCAGTTAACAAAACTTGACGTTGTGCTGACATTTCAATTAGAAGTAATTGTAATGGAAGTGAAAGGTCTTAAGTCGTTAGCTCCCAACCGAATCGTCTATTGTACAATGGAGGTTGAAAACGGTGAAAAGCTACAAACTGATCAAGCAGAGGCCTCCAAACCGATGTAAGTTTAACATAAAATATAAAGCATTGCATTTTGTATTTCTGTTTGAACTAGGTGGGATACCCAAGGGGATTTTACAACTACGCATCCTCTACCTATCGTCAAAGTCAAACTCTATACCGAAAATCCAGGAATGTTAGCTTTGGAGGATAAAGAATTAGGAAAAGTGACCCTTAAACCTACACCACTATCATCAAAAGTTAGTTGTTTTGTTTTTTTTTTTTTCACTAAAAAATAACAATTTGTTTTCCAGTCACCTGAATGGCATCGCATGATTATTCCCAAGAATTTACCTGACCAAGATATACGCATAAAAATAGCATGCAGGCTGGATAAGCCACTAAATATGAAACATTGCGGGTAACAGTATGACAATAGAATTTTTTATGGCCGTTTTAGTTAATTGGTTTTTTGTAAATTAAGGCAACTGTATGCGATCGGAAAATCTGTTTGGAAAAAATGGAAAAAACGGTATTTTGTCTTAGTTCAAGTATCCCAATATACGTTTGCCATGTGTAGTTACAAAGAAAAAAAATCGGAACCGTCGGAAATGATGCAACTTGATGGCTATACAGTAGATTATATTGAAGCAGCAAGTGGTGAGCATATTTTACCAAAAATTTAAAAAAGAATCGTAAAATAAAAGTAAATATTTACTCTGTTCGTAGCAAATCTTATGTTCGGAATAGACTTGAACGGCGGTCGTTTTTTCTTCAACGCAGTTCGAGAAGGCGATAGTATTTCATTTGCTTGTGACGATGAGAATGAGTGCAGTCTTTGGGTTATGGCAATGTATAGGGCTACAGGTCAGTCACATAAGCCAACACCTCCAGTAACACAAGATAAAAACTCAGCTATGTCAAAAATTCAAGGTGGTACGTATATATAAATTTTTATTTGTATCTGTCCAACGATGAGAAAAAAAAGATTCAAACCTACAAAGAGCAAAATTTTATACTGATTCGGTACCTAAGTATCAATATTATTGTAAACTCTATGTAATTTTTTTCGATAACTAACTTATATCTATAGATGCCTAGATATAAACCAATCAAAAATAGGAAAAATAAATATCAAGAAAGAAAAGCTAACTTCGGGCGGAACCGTTAAAAGTTAAGTTAAAAGTTAAGTTAAGTTAAGTTAAGCGGAAAGTTAAGAGCGCGAATAAGCCCATCTATGCGGGTCTGACACAACCCCTGGAGATTTCCAAAAGGGCAATCCCAATAAATGAACCCAAAGGGAGGATAAGCAAAAGGAGGCGGCACTAGCAAACAAATGTTTCTGCCAAAGAATCCTCTTTATGTCTGCGAAAAATGGAATGGTTCAAAGGAAGTGTCAAGGTTATTGAATGTGATAACTATGACGTAGAGCTATGCATGAAGTGAGCTTATCGAGGTCTACTAGTGTGCCAAACTTATTTCATTAAGCGAACCAAGCGGTCCTTATCATGAACTAGAAATCCTTAGCTGCCATAAAGGCCACTCACGGGATCTAAACTTTCAATTCATCACAGTCACCACCTTGTACTTCTTAACAAATCCGACCCAGCTTACGAAGTAAGAACTCCCCATATGAGGAACTGACTTCTTATGACGACGTTCTCTTGGCCACACGAAGTCAATACACACAAACACGTTCTAGCACCTTTGCGGGTTTGGTACTGAAAAAGAAAGGAATGTTGCTTCAAAGCCCCAGCCAAAAGAAGTCACCAACCTTGTGCACTGATAACTGAAACTTTGATTAACTTCTTTGAATCAATTTCTTTGAATCAGAACCAGATTTAGCATCCCTAATCAGTGTAGAGTTTTCCACGTTTGATGGTTATCAAGGAAGCGCTCAAATACCTTAAACAAGAAAGGAAAGCTATGCAACAAGAACAAGAAAGGAAAGGAGCTGAAGTTGATATACCCATGCAGTTAAAACCGGATATATATAGCAAAAATCGGATACAGTTGGCCGCTCCTTATGAAAATATCATAATAAAACCAATTAATTACAATAAAATATCTAAAAAAAAGTCCCAAGCTTCTCTCTTCAAAAATACCAAAGTTGGTATTTCTACCAAAAACCATTTCCGATCGTTCAGTTTTATTGCATAAAATTTTTATTTTATAGGATATAGTCGGCCGATCCTTATGAAATTTGGCATGTCGCCTTATTCTGCCAAAAATAGCAATCATGTAAAATTTAAGCTCTCTAGCTCTAAAAACCTAAACGTTATACCATTTCCGATCAATTAGTTATATGGCAGCTATAGGATCTGACTTATATACTGCGTGCAAAGGAAAGAATGGTGTGTGCAAAGTTTCAAGTCGATAGCTTTAAAACTGAGAGACTAATTCGCGTATGAACAGACAGACAGACGGACATGCTCATATCAACTCAGGAGGTGATCCTGATCAAGAATATATATACTTTATAGGGTCGGAGATGTCTCCTTCACTGCGTTGCACACTTTTGGACAAAATTATAATACCCTCTGCAAGGGTATAAAAAGAGTAAATAACAACGGGCGAAGATGACTTCCTTGAGGGACGCCAGATGTAGCACGGGCCAGACGGGAATGTACGTTTTTAGTGAGACTCTTTGTGTACTTCCATCTAAGTAGCTGGAGATCCACGTTAAGAGGTCTGTTGAAAATCCCAGCATATTCAGTCTGTTTAAATAACATCGGTTTGATATCCCTTACGAAAGCTATCTATGACAAAGAATGTCAACTCCAATAAGTTCGTGGTGGTGAGCAACGATGATCCAATAGCCAGGGTGTTGCCAGTGAGGAGTAATTAATTGTTAAAATAACTTTGGAATTGCCGGCAATTTAGAGATGTCTCTATAATTGGCAGCATCGGACTTTTTCCCTTCCTTATATAAGGGAATTATGAAAGATTCCTTCCACTTAAGGGGACCCCCCCCATTCTCGATTTTAAATTTTGACGATTTTCAATGAGCTGGCAAATGAACATAAATTATTTTTTAGGGTTGTAACTGTGCTTACATATATTAAGACACAAAAAGGAAGAAAATCATTTCACAGAATTTTTTTTTGTTGTTGTTTTTTTGTGATCAAAGAAAAGCCCTTCTTTTCGGCGGCGCATGTGATTTCCGCTCACTGGAACATCTGAATCCAAAAATTCCAACGGGATTAGAAAAAGTACATGTTTGGCTCTCGTATGAACTAGGATTATTAACTTCGCTCAAAAATTAACAAAATGGCGGATTTTTGAAATTTTTTTTTGAAAATTTCCATTTTTTTCAGCCACTCCAATCGAAATTTCCAATCGAGTTGAAAAGTAAAGAAGATCTTCACCGATTTGATTTATCCTAGTTCATACGAGAGCTATATATGTATAGAATAACGTGTTTAAATTTGGAACCGATTGGATTAATAGTTTTTGAGTAACCTCATGCGCCAGTAGTAAAAACACTGTTTCGAGAAAAACGCGTTTAAAGTTTTGAGACGGCTCTCGCCGTCGCCTGAGGCTTCCACCATAAATCGGCTATATCTTCAAGAGTTTTTGTAATTTTTACTTGAAATTTTCAGGGAACATTCTTGAATAGTTACAAGTTCGAATTAAATTTAAAAAAAAAAATCGATTTTTTAAAACCGAGAATGGGGGGGGTCCTCTTAAGGGAAAAAATAGAGGTTTCCAAAGATGAAAATTCTAAGAAGAGGTATGCACATAGCCCTGGTACATTATTTTAGCACACAGCCTGGTACTCCATCGGGGCCTGGCGAATAAATAGGTTTGACCCTTAGAAGATAAGATAATATTCTCGGAGAAAAACGGACAGAAAATAAGATTTGCTGATTGAATGTTGTATGCGTAAGGCTGATCTGTCGATTTAGGCGGAGAATAAGTTGTTTGAAGAAATGTTGCGAATAGATCAGCATTGGCCTGGTCGGAGGTCGCAGATGAATTTTCAAACGTAAGCAGAGGTGGAAAAGATACATGTTTACACTTTGTATTTACAAAATTAAAAAACTGTTTCGGATCCTGAGTAAATAGTATCCGGCAGCGTTATGCACGGTAAAATTTGACTGAGCTCGTACCCATCTTGAGAAATCAATACTACTGCAAGTTTAATTTCTATTTCATTAAGAGCCTATTCTTAGTATTTTTTAGGTTAGTGAGGCACCTTGTAAACCAAGGAGGATTTGTTGACGCGTACGGATATTTCCATGGCACACAGGAGTCAAAAAATGTATTTAAAGTACAGTACAATTTTTCTAAGGTGACATTAAGATCGGTGCATGCCAGAATATCGGACCAATCATATGTATCGATAAGGCTGTTAAGTTTGTGAAAATCAGCTTTACGGAAGCAGCGAATTTTATTTACCACGCATGGAGATATCTGATCGATACCAGGAATGGTTTCGATTGAGACCTCCAGCCGAGCTGACGAATTTCTAACATGGTTAATTTTACCTAACATGTCCCCTGTGAAGTCATGGTGAGTGATAAGTAACCTCTAAGAAACAAGAGTGGAGTCTACCGAAATGTGGACTCCACCCCCCCTTCCCTGAGGTCGATCCCTTCTAAAAGTGGTGTACTTGGAAAAACTTCGGAGCTAAAGATCTCCGGCTTTAACCAAGTTTCTGTAAAGGCTTAAAAATGGGATGCAAAGGAAGAACTATCAGAATATAGTTTACGATACTAGTTTTTTGGGTTAGTGGACAAGGAAAAGGTGGAAGGTTGGTCAGTGGTTTCGATATGGGGAAGTCTTACTCCCACTGGTTTTATAACTTTTTTCTTTACGGAACTAGGCTGATGTTCTTGGACGAAAATATTCTCTGGCCAAAACTGGAAGAACAAATAAGTATATTTGAATTTAGCTATGTACTCCACCTTTATATCGGCTTTAGTTTTGGCTTTGATATAAGCCGAGGTATCAATCTCTGAAGTATCAGGGGAAAGCCGAGAAACAAATACATGTTTCGATGGAGGAATCACCTTTTGGTGTCGCAGGTACGAGAACTGCAGCATCAGTCGGTGCCGGTGGTCCGAACTTTGGAATACCCTTTTGGGTGACTCTGACGGGGATTTCACTTACTAGGACCTGTGGTTTCACTTGAAGGTATACCACGGAGGACATATCAGACAATTGCTCATTTTTCTTGAGAAATTCGGACGACGAATTGTTCTCAGTTTTAGCCCTTGGGGTGGCCAAAGATATGAGCGGCTGCGTTACTGACGGTTAAGCAGGCTGAGGCGGATCACAAACAGCGGATTTTTCACGCTTAGGCGACTCAGTTAGCAGCTGAAGGCCGCTAAACTGAGTGTCAAGCGCACAGAGCTGGTCATCGATTTTACGAAAACCAGTGATCAACTCTTTAAATCCATTCTTGGTCTGTCTCATGAACGACCTCATTTCGTCTTGGGCGGCACGACAATTTTCACAACAATAATGTTAATAACCAGACCTACTGGAAATGGCACCCAAAACTGATGCAGTGAACCCGGCACACTTGGCGTGTACGCCGTTTTCACATAGCCAGCAATGGATGGTAGGCTGGAATGAGGAGACTGTCTTGTTACAAGACTTTATAGAACAGACCATTTTAAATTCCATATTATTAATTAACAATACAAAAATAATATATAAAAAGTTAAAAAACACCATACCTTGAACCACTGCAGTGCACTGTGCCAAATAAGAAGCCGAAGCGGGAGCTTTGGAGAGTGCAAAGGAAAAATGCAGAAATAGAGAAAGGACGGGGAATTAAATGCTTAGAATTGAATTTAAACAAAATATTAATTCGCCTCCAAATATACGCGAAGCGAAGCTTCGCACGCGAAGCGATGCGGTTTAAGTTAAAACTGAACTTTCTCAAAAAATTCGATTCACACGCAAGTAAACACCGGTTTACCAATATGTATCATAAACTCAGTGCGCACAAAAAAAACACGACCGTTCGCTTAAGAGGAAGAGAGAGAAGTTCCGCATGGGTATAATAACTGGTCCGGCTTCCGTAACAAACTAAATTTGACAAAGGACAAGCCATGAATAAGTCTCATAAAACCGCACTAGATAGGTTTCATCACATAAAACGCCTGTTTAATAAAAAATGGAAACTTAAACATCAATTTTGCTCTTACATCAAAAAATAATTTAACCTGAAAAAACTCTCAAAGTCTGTACTGCAAAAGTTCGACATCAATTGATCACTCCTAGAGGTTAAGAACATTGGTCAGCATCTACTCTTTCAAACCATACCGTTGTAAACAAAGACAGCACGACAACCGAAGTGTGCAGTTTAGTGTATGATGTACAATATCCCACTATGAACGGCAAATCACTAATTTACCAATTGCGCATCAGCCCACAGTAACAAAATTATCGATACATCGTTATGTGTTTGCAGAATGTATCCAAAGAATGTATCGCTGTATCGACACGTACCATGATGATGCTCTATTTCAACGCATCTTATGGAGGAATGATAAAAACGAAATGACAAAGTAGAGAGAAAATTCATAATGTAATTTACTGTAAATACATATTTTACAATATCCCACTATGAACGGCATATCACTAATTTACCAATTGCGCCTCAGCCCACAGTAACAAAATTATCGCTACATCGTTACGTGTTTGCAGAATGTATTAAAAGAATGTATCGCTGTATCGACACGTACCATGATGATGCTCTATTTCAACGCATCTTACGGAGAAATAATAAAAACGAAATGACAAAGTAAAGACTAAATACATACTGTAATTTTTGGCATTAGGACTGCATCAGCAACGTATACCGCAATACGCGTGCTCCATCAACTTGCTTAGGACGAACAACATCCGTACCCATTAGCAATTTATGATATAATTTATTTATTTATTTCGCCAACGGACAAATCCTTACATGGCTACATAACATAACAACTTACAACTAATAAATAATACTAACAAAAACTTAATAAATGCCTGATTAATTTGCGTTTTAACACACCCTTATCAGAGCCCCACTCAATTCGGAGGCTAGGTGGCGAAGAATTAAAATAAGAAAGAGCCCGCTCAATCGGCTCATTAAAGAGATAATTGGCCCTATGACACTTGACCCGAAAGGGGGCAAAGGTACGAAGATCCCTTTGAGGAACATTAAAGTTAATGAGTCCCAATAAAAAAAGGCAATCAATGTTATCGACGATTAAATTATTCAAAAAAGTTAACGCAGCCAGTTTACGCCGATCCTCCAAGGTGCAAACATTCAGAAGAAGACAACGGCTCTGGTATGAAGGAACAGGATCCTGCAACTTTAGAGGCAGAAGTGCAAAGTTTAAAAATTTTTTCTGGAGTCGCTCAATTCTGTTGGAACGAATTTTGCAATCCGGATTCCAAATGATTGAGGCATATTCCAGGCTCGACCAAATAAATGCAGCATAGACGCTGAGGCTCGAGTATGGACTTTTGAACTGTTTCACGTGCCTGTTAACAAAGCCCAGCATAGCATACGCTTTAGGAAGAATATAGTCTAAGTGACCAGAAAATTTAAATTTGCTGTCGAATAAGACACCAAGGTCTAACACCTCTTCTTTAGCTGCCAAATTATAATTACTGATGGAATAACCCGTACAGATCTCAAGAGACCGCCACTGTAACGGGTAAACATACACTTAGATAAGTTTGATGGAAGAAGTGAGTAAACTCTGGATATATCCTCCTGTAACAAGTAACTGTCACTAATGAAGCTAATCGCTTTATAGATTTTAATGTAATATATATCGACACCATTCAAACTGGTCATAAAACTATTCATGGAACACATAAAATACGAAATCAACATATCGCAACTCAGAAAGCTGACATCAATTCATCCACAGATGAATTCAGCATTTCTGACCGGCACCAGTCTCAAAAAAGAAATCTTGAAACGTAAGTAGGCTAAAGGTGTCCTTGGTTTCATTAAAAGGCGGTCAAAAGAATTTTACCCCTTCATAAGACCCTTCCATTACTAAAAGCTTATTCAAATCTTTAGTCCGTTCGATACTGGAGCATGGTTCATGTATTTGGAGTCTCCAATATGGAGTACATCAGACCGTATAGAACCCGTAAAAAATAACTTTTTTTCATTTTCACTTAGAGGTCTTAACTGGGATACAAGAGTTCATCTTCCATCGTACAGAAGTATACTCCGACTAATAAACTTACCAACCTTAACTAATCTTAGGACAATGCTGGTTGTAGTTTTTATACCCTTGCATAGGGTATTATAATTTTGTCCAAAAGTGTGCAACGCAGTGAAGGAGACATCTCCGACCCTATAAAGTATATTTCCGGTATCGGCCAACTATATCCTATAGCTGCCATATAACTGATTGATCGGAAATGGTATAACTTCGGTGTTTTTAGAGATGGAGATTTTCGGATTTTACACGAGCGCTATTTTTGGCAAAATAATACGACATGCCAAAGTTCATAATGATTGGCCGACTATAACTTATAGCTGCCATATATCTGAACGATCGGAAATGGTTTTTGGAAGAAATATCAACTTTGGTATTTGAAGAAAGAAGTTTAGGACTTTTTTTAGATTTTTATTATAATACATTGGGTTATATTATCATATTCTCATAAGGATCGGCCAACTTTATCCGATTTTTGCTTATACGCCTAAATTTCCATATTCCTAATAGAAGGACTAGAAACTTTAGTCCTCTATTCCTAAGTCATTGTAGTTTGACACATGCACAACACGACCATTATAGGGTCTTATTTTCAAACTATGATGGTCGTGGTCGTAGGGTCTTATGGTCAACTCTATCATATCTCTTTCCTGTCCTTATTAAAGTATTTTAAATTTCTTTACTAACTCATCTTAGCTTAATAAATACTAATAAATCGTTCCTCGAGCGCCCCTCGGTCGTCTGGGCCTCTAAGCTTTATAATGAATACTGGAATGCTAGCTGGTGCACCAATTGATGCAAAAAATAAAAAAAAAATAGGATTTTCAGTTGGGCGATAAACAGTTTCAAGCCCTTTAAATCTCCAGGCCCAGATGGCACCTTCTCGGCCAAACTAACCAATGCCGGGTTGAATCTGTGGCTATGAATTAGGAAAACCTTCGCAGCAATTCTCGTAGATTTGGTTTACATAATTGTTGTAATAATTGTCGTGCTGTCCAAGACCATATGAGGTCGTTCATAGGACAGACTAAGAATGAATTTAAGGGGTTGATCAGAAGTTTTCGTAAAATTATTGATCAGCTCTTTGCGCGAAAATCAGTTTAGCGCCCTTCAGGTGCTAACTGAGTCACCTAAGCGTAAAAAATCAGCTGTTTGTGATTCGCCTCAGCCTACTCAGCCGACATTAATGCCAAATTAATGGCATTAATCAGGTATTGATATTTGTCGACATTCCTATGCCGACATTCGACATTCCTAAGCCGATATAAAGGTGAAACTTCCCCATAGAACCACTGATCAACCTTCTACCCCTTATTTAAAAGTATATATACTTTTGATCTTGATCAGGATCACCTCCTGAGTTCATATAAGCATGTCCGTCTGTCCGTCAGTCTTTTTCTACGCAAACTAGTCTTTCAGTTTTAAAGCTATCCCATGAAACTTTGCACACCCCTTGTTTTTCTTGATTGATCGGCTTTTGTCGACATCAAGATTGATCCATATTGGAACACGCAAGTCCCGCATATTGTAAAGTCAAAAAAGTTTTTTCCGTATATTACTTTCGGTTAGATGCGTGTTGATAGAAACATTAAATATTACTCTTGCAAAAGTCGAAATCTCTTAAAATACCCAAGTTATTGTTTGGTGGACCAGTGTCAAACGCGCGGATCAGGGTGTTCAAATTTTCAAACGCGTTTATCTCACTATTTAAATATCTATTTTTCAAATTCGTGAAAGTTCTACAGGTAGCCATCAGCACGAATTCTTCCACATATGTTCTTTAGTATGGGCATCCGTGGTACCAAAATCGTCTGAAAAATTAAAAAAAAATTTATTTAAATAAATGATAAGTAACGTAAAAATAAGGAAAAATTATATTTTTGTTAAAAGCTCATCATTTTATAATTTTTCTAAGTTTTTTGTTTTATTTTGTTAAAAAAATAGTGTAAAGGGTGTGAAAAAGTAAAGAATAAGGACATATTCGTCCGAAATAGGGATATATTCGTATTTTGCATTTCAAATTTTGATCACGTAATCTACGACTTTCACCATGATGACGAGTTGCCGCGGACATCCCGCCATTGTTGGTTATCACCCCCCTCCCCCCTTTACAAAGATCACCTCCAAAAAAAATGGTGTAACTACGACAAGCTGTACTCTACAACTGGCTTCATTCTTATACCTATCATACTTTCCAACAAAAAAAATCTTAGAAAAAAACAGCAGGTTTTAAGGCTAACAAGGTTTAAGGCCCCCCTTCACCTTGTTACTTTGGTAGCAAAAAAAAAGGATGAATAATAATTTGTGAATGGATTTCATTGAAAGCTATTTTATAAAATCTTGCCCAGAAGGATTTCGAAATTAAATACTCGCCATTTACTTGTGTTTCTAATAATAAACTTAAAAAAATGTTTTATCCAGACGCAGACAAAGCCAGAAAGCATGGAATGGAGGATTTTATAAGCGCTGATCCTTGTAAATTTGATCATGCCGCACTTTTTAAAACCTTGCAAAATCTTACACTCGAATATCGACTTAATGATCCTTATGCATCTCTGGTAAGTATATTTAGCTTATAAAATATATCGATGTTACACTTATAATTTTTATAATTAATTTTTCAACGAAATATAGTATAGTATACTATAGTATATAATTCCATATCTTACATATCTTGAAGAAACTTTTCTCTCTCAGAGGCTGTGTTCTCTGCAGGGACTCGATTGAGTCGGAACCTATTACTTAAGGCTTAAGGTTGCCGTAGAAGGCTTTGAGTCTCAATTAATCGATATGACAAGAAATATGTGAAATTTCCAATGAAGTGGGGACCCATTTAAGAATGGTTTGAGCTGTTTAGTTTTATTCCACTTAAGAGGAGTAAGAAAGATTTGAGTCGGGATTCTGTTTACCAAAATATTGTTTTGGTTTTCAATCCGAAGTGACTCTTAAAAATTGGGACTCTGAAATGAGGCGGTTTTCAACAAATTTTGAATTGTCCGTATTTGTCTGTGTCTCCCCCGCCTCGCCTCTTTCCCACTTTACAATATTCAACTGCATAGCTTGGAGCTTGTCTTTTCAAGCTACGCTTACTTAATTTGATTTGAGCCGCTGCAAATTTTAGTTTTAATTTGAACGCCTAATATTTATTAAACATTGAACTGCAACGATTTTATTCATTTGGCCGAAATCAAAAACTAATCATTGCGTAACCTTTTGGTGACCCCGACGTGAGTGCACCCCATTTTGGTTATTGATGTTAGTTTAAAAGTGCCACGGAAACTTGTTTTTTTTTTAGTCGTCATAACCTTGCACTTAAATTACATAATGGAGCTACAGCTCTGATGCTTCAGGGAGAGGGTGCTGCTGAGACAGGCAGAGGTGATCTGTCAAGAACTGGAGATCCTGCATGAGAAGGTCAAGACTGCGACACTGACCGAAGACTTAACTATTATGACCCTCGATTTGATCGAGAAGCGTCTGCGTGATTATTTCACCACACTTCAGGAGGAATTGGAGGAGCTAATTATAGCAAAATTGAAAATGGTTTAAATAGGAAATTCTCCCAGCTGGCCACGGACCTGCACATCTAGGTAGAAGTTGCCAAGCGCTCCATGAGAGTTGCTGCCCACTCTACGATTTTGGATGGTACCAGGGGTGACGGTATTTCACCCACTCCATAAAGGCCTGCTCCTTCATTGCGAGTGATCTGATTTTTGCACCCTGTTTAGGACGACGATTGATAGCCATTCTCACTTGACCTAAAAAGAAATACTCAGATAGCTCATTTCATGTCTACGGGAATAAGCCTTGGAGACTGTAAGAGAGCTGGAGATTACATATATGCAAGGGGGCTCTCTCAAGGTGCGTCGCCTTACCAGTTGAGGAACGATACGATGAAGTCCGGTGCCCAACGAAGCCCTCTGCTTCGTTTGCTTATCCTACCGCTGCCCAACATGTTATCGCCTACATCACGCCCTTTTGCATCCTTGCGAGTTACCCAGCGCTTCATCCGCCTTGGATCCTGCCTATGAGGCTCGGACCTCTTAGACTCCGCCAGCTTACGCGTTGGTGACCCAGGATCAACAACGTTCGGCCAACGTTCTCGTCCGTGGCCGCTCAGAAGCCTTTTTCCCTGCCGAGCGCTACTTGATTCCGGCTTACAAGTTTATTTCATCACATCACTGCTGGCCAGCCGCCTTAAGCTTCATTTTTGTAGCGTCTCACATCGCAGAGCGTCAACCTGGCCTGAACATATATGTCTCCAACTGAAAGGTTCCTGCCAACTGAGGTGGTTCTGGCAGATTCGAACTTCCACAAAGCGCAGCGTTTGGATTAGCTGATTGGAGCCATCCTGTTTTTTGATCTGCTCTCAATTGGGTAAATCCAACTAGTAGACGCTCTACCTCTTGACAGAAGACGCGTTTTTATTGCAGAAGCTGTGCAGGGAAACTTTGTCTTGGGATGAAAGCCTTCCCCAATCCCCTTTCTCCGAGTGGCTGCAATTCTTTTTTTGTTTTAGTCAAGCTCAGCAATGAAGTTTCCTCTATTAGTCATTCTTTTCCAAGGAAAGCTGGATGTCCACGGATTCTGTGACGGCAGCTTGCATGCGTATGAGCTTGCGTTTATGTCATTTCAGGGTCCGACAATCGACTGTTATGCTGAAAGAGTCGAGTGGCACGCATAATAACTTCGACTGTACCGAAATTGGAGCTATCTGGGGCTGAGTTACTAGCAAGGCTGAAAGCCGAAGTTGCTGAACTTGGGACCTATAACGGAGATTATTATTGATGGTGAAAGTCCTTGGTTGCACTATCCTGGATTCAAAGCGAACCTGCTCACCAAGGAAATAAAATGGGTATTCAACCCAGCCCACAGTGGTCCGGCTTGTATGAAGAGAGCGGCCAAAAATACTTCTAGTTGAGATAGGGACTGGAAACTTGGCACAAAATATTTATATTTTCATTCTAAAATAATTTGTTTAAATCAGCCAGATCCGGCAACTATATCATATAGCTGCCATATAACTGATTGATCGAAAATGCTATAACTTTGGTGTTTTTACAGTTAGAGAGTTCAGTTTTTGTACGAGTGCTATATTTGACAAAATAATACGACCTACCAAATTTCATAAGGATCGGACGACTATATCTTATAGTTGTGATATAACTGAATGATCGGAAATTGTTTTGGTAGAAATACCAACTTCGGTGTTCTTGAAGATAGAAGTTTGGGACTTTTTTTTAGATTTTGTATTGTAATAGATTGGTTATATTATGATATGTCATAAGAATCGGCGAACTATATCTGATTCTTGCGATATATATCCGGTTTTTTCAAATTGAGGTTAGGTTACCTTTTTGTATTTTGCAAGCCGCACGGCACCTTACGGCACTTGAACTAAACTTTCTTATGTTCTTAAAATGCTTAAGAATGTTATACAACAAGATATATGAATGCCAAAGAGTGCCACCACAATTAAAACTCTAACCAAACACAGAAAAGACAAACTAAGATCGTTCACAATTATGTACTAAATACAACAATGATTTACACAAAACACAACAAATACTACATATACTTTTTATTGTAAAAAGAAAATTAATACCTTTCTTTAAAATATTAATAACTTCCATGGCACAAACACTTGTTTTAAAAATGTTTAATACATTTTTTGCCAAAAGCTTCACTTGCACGTTGCTTACGCTGCAATACACAATGAATATCATGCTATCACTTTCAATGCTATTCTTGAAGCGGACAGACAGATTAAAACAAAAAGATGAATAAATTCAAATAGCTAGACCAATTATAAATAAGAATTGGTACATTTAAAGTCAAAATTTGGACTTTGGTTTTTTTATTTTTGGCCTACGGGCTGGACCACTGTGCAGCCGATCTACTGTGCAATGGTACTCTTCCTACTGAGCTAATGGGTTCCCAGC
Source organism: Drosophila bipectinata (assembly GCF_030179905.1). NCBI lineage: Eukaryota > Metazoa > Arthropoda > Insecta > Diptera > Drosophilidae > Drosophila > Drosophila bipectinata. The sequence goes on along the minus strand of NC_091740.1, from coordinate 10,335,628 downwards.
TTTGGTCCCATGGGCCTCCATTTCTTCGTGCCTTCAAGGATGATTAGCCTCTCACTATTGTGGCCGAAAAGGGAATCATTGCACTTCGCGCCAGAATCTTATTAGCTTCGGCTTATTGGCTAGTTTAAAAACTCATTTCCCGCCTTACAGAGAGTGTTCGTCTACGATTACAAATTCTGCCACCACATCCGACATGAAGGAATTTCTGTCCAGGATCTCCAGGGAGAAACTCATTTGCTGTTGCGCGTCGTCCAGCGTACTTAGCTTAAGGAAGAGATAAGCTTGTAAAAATTACGCAAATCGGTTTCACCCTCAACCCTGCTTGCCTCGGATGCTTGGTTTGCTTCGTGTTGATGGACGACTGCGGAACTCTGCGTTGGATTATGATGGACGCCATCCGATTATTGTTCCAAGAGGCCATCCCGTCACTTCGGCCATAATGACTCACTTTCATGAGAAAAAACTATACTCTGGACCTCGGGCGCTAATTGGGAAGATCCGTTCCTAATACTGGCCTATTGGGGGAAGAAAAACGGTTTCAGGGATGTCAAAAAAAGTGCGTACGCTGTTTTCGATTTTTCAGAATTTGATTTAACATATGTGGCTTGTTGCGGACCGTTTTTCTATAAGGCAGAGTCTTGGTATAAGGGCCCCATCAAATGTTACGTGAGAGTATTCATCTGCTTCAGTCCATTTGGAGCTAGTCAAGGACCTTTCCATAGCTTCGTTCCTGGGCGCGCTCAAACTGTTTATTTGTAACGACGATCGTCGATCGTCGATCCTTGATTCGTTAATTGACATAGGTATCGATTTCAGAAAATCCCGCTGACCTAGATGTGCTAACTCCGGCTCATTTCCTAAATGGTGGCCGTCTTGTGTGTGGCAGAGAGTCTTCATCTTGCAGCAAGTGTTGTGGTCGCGTTGGAAGGAGGAATAAATTACATTGTTGAAGCAGCGTTCCAAATGGCGCACCCCTGGGTTTGTAGTGTCTGTTGGTGACCAGAGAACGGCAAGGGTACACCCAAACAATAAGTGTACCCGAATCATTTGTGCGTTAACATCACTTAGAGTGTGATCGGCACTCTTAAATAAGGTTTGTTGCCTTTCACTAATATTTTCGGACATGCTCATACGCACACTCGCAAAACGACTTCGTGCTCTTTTCTGCATGTATACATGAGTTGACGCCGATCAATATGATAAAGCAAAAGGAATGGGCGAAATTGAGAGCACAAAACTTGAGACAAACAATATGTGAGAGACAAGTGTGTTGTTGTTATTCTTGCATTAGCTTCATACATGCATACATATTTGTTTTTAAGTATGCACATATATGTGAGATAAAAATAAAAGCCGTGTTTTGCTACTTCGTTGTGTAGCAATGTTTTTTATAGCAATGTTTTAAATTTTAATGTTTTTAAGAAAGTCATTACATATTTCAAATAGTTTACATAGTCTTAGTTTTGTATAATAGTTTTCCTTTTGGATTCATTTTAATCTTAGATTAGTTTGTCGTAAAAATAAAAGTATTTACCGTCTTCAGTGACTAATATAAAAATAACAAATGCGTATAACTATTACAAGTGAATGCGTCTTCAATGACTGGGTCTTACAATATGCTTAAAAATATGATAATGAAATTTTGTCTCCAATGACTAGTATTAAATAAAAAAAATGAATTAATGAAATTGACCATGTAAATTATAAAAAAAAGTAAATATAACTTATTCTGATTTGTTAATATGCTTGTAATAAGAGTGCAAAAATAATTGTAACTAACATTGTTACAATGATTGATTGGATGATTGTTCTAAGCAATTGTTTAAAAGATGACTGCTGCAGTTAAGCCTGATGTTGTTTTCTAATGCTTTTATCATGTTGCTGCCCCTAACTATTACAAATATGATCTCGTCAATGTTTTCAATATTAAATTTTGAGAAGACTTTTTTAATTTTAGTTAGAATGTTTTCTCCGCTGCTTTTCTCTGATTCCATTGACTTAAGGCCCAAAATTAAATCACAAAGAACATTGTTTTTAAGATAATAAACTGTGATGCCCAAGAAGTTTCGTTGTAGATATTGGTCAGACCACATATCAACGGTGGCAGCTAATCCTGTAGTATCTGCTGCAATTTGAATTTCCGATGATATCAACCTTTTTTTTTCTTCAGCGTCTTTGTGGACCTTTCGACTTAACGTTGATGGACTAGGCAGCAAGTCATCCACATCTATGTGATCCCCATAGGCGGCACCAATTTTTATAAAAAACTGAACCATGCTTTTATATCCGGGCCCGGCTACTGATGAAAACGGCTGACAATCTTGGACAATCCATTGACTGCATTTTTCAATAGCTTCTGCTTTGTCCGTTGCCGACACTTTCGTCAGTTCTCTTGGTTGCCTTAATGTCATACAACATTTATGCCGAGACAAATTTGATGTGTGGCCAGCCACAAATTTTAAAACTTTTCGACAGGTGCCGCAAAATAGCCACCCTTCCACGGCACTTTCGTCTTCTTTAAGAATAGAATGTAAAAGGTTCCACATAACACTTCTTCCTTTATGTTTTTGTGTTAAAGTGTACGTTCCACAATCAATTTTACTTTTTATAGAGTCCGGCGTTTCAGGCATTTTGCTTGATCCTTCTAAGACTTCAACTAACAACTGAAATCAAGCGACCAAAAAAACGAACCAGCGATCATGCATACCAGTACATACAAGTTTAAGACACTCGAAATCATAACTGTAAAACATAAGTGTTTCGCTCACAGCGCAATATTGCGCATTGCCTTTTGTGATCTACTGTTGCTTTTTGTACATTTGCTTTGAGTGCACTGTGCAGTTCACTAATCTGTGCAAAATTTTTGAGTGTCTGGTGAAATAGAATCTACGCTTACTGTTTGAGTGAGTGACGAAATGCAAAAACACGAAACACGGAAAGCGATTTGTGCGTTTGGGTGTGTTGTTCTATTCCTTTTGTTTGTGAGTGCGACAAGCACTCCAAACTTATAAGTGTGATTCGGGTGCCAAAAAGTAACACCCTTGACGTTCTCTGTTGGTGACATAGTCGTGGTAAAAGATGAAAATCAACCCCCTATGAAGTGGTCTATAGCCAAAATACTGGAGCTGATTCTTGGTCGTGACGGAGTGAGCCGTATTGCCGCTGTTGGAAAAGACAGCTGTTGGAACGACAAAGCGCGCGGTGTCAAGAAGTCTGTTGAACCGACAGACTTCCACGGGGGGAGGATGTTGGGCCAAGTAGCGAGAGACCAAGATGAATCGACTAAAAGACTAAAAGTGAAATATAACATAAATATTTAAAATGGTCTCCTTCTTTTATATTTGTGTTTAGATGGGTTTGATTTAATTAATAGAATGGGCAGCGGTGGTTATGGGCGTGGCCAGACCGAATTCAAATTTTGTCTTTAACTTTTTGGAGGTCTTATTATCAAATGTGCCAAGTTACAGGTGTGGGATAATTTTTGGATTTTATACAAAAAAAAGTTAATTCGGCTACTATGCATTGTAAAGGCACCTATAATATTGGGGGAAAAAAATCCAAAAATGTCAACATCTTCGACCCTTTTAAGAACGTATTTTCTTGATCAGGATCTCCTGCTGAGTTGGTATAAGCAGTGCACCAAATTGGTCTGATTCTTCAATACTTATAAGGACCGTTTAAATCTACCTTTGTAAAAATACACCCTCTTACAAGATAAACTTTTAACTAAAAGGCCGAAAAAAGTAGTCAAAAGTTGTTCTTTAAAAGACCAAATCGAAAAGAAAAAATTATCGATTCCTTGCTCTAAACAAAAGACTTTTAAATTAAACAGATAATAGATTCTTCCCTAGCGCCGATGGGCCGGATGCAGCTCTGGAAATTCCTCCGTTTGCTCAATGCAACTAATCGAAGTGTTCCCTGCATTTCAGCCTACACGTTTCTATGGGAATGCCTACTTGTTTTTCCTTCGGGAGGAGAGGGTTGTTAGTACCTGATATCCCTCATGGTTTCTATGTCCCGTATAAGGTGAATGTCATGCTGCCCCGCCTTTTCGTTGATCTGCATTTAGAAAAAGATCTGCGACAGTCATTCACTGTCCTAGAGTTGGATGAGAATCCGTCAAGAGCTCTGAGTGCCACTTGACTAACTGAGAAAATACAAATCGTTTCTTGAATGTCAGCAAGTGCAGGGGATCTAAGTGCTTCCATAATAGCTTTTACTGAGTCTGAAAGACTAATTTAGACAAAGACGCTCGCAGTGAAAACCGCCTCCCACCGGGCCATTCCACTTCCTGGCATTTGTGTAGCCGGAGCCATGTCTCTGGCACGATAAATGTTCTGAAAATTGCTGTGAAGATTTTCCTGGGCTGGGCGTGGTTCAAATTTCTTGGTTTGTTTAATTTCGAGGTTTTAATTTACTCTACCTTAGGTGCAGTGTTTAATGCTTGTTGTAACGCTTGAGGTCCGCTTTATAAGCCTCCCAACCTACTTCTGTATTCGCATTACTAGCGAAGTTAATGCCGCTACGAGCCTTGTACGCCGAGCACACGCTTTGAGGCCCCCTTGGGCTGCCATATATGTGTTTTTTATTTATTTTTTTTTATTCCCAATCAGTCTGTAGAAACAATAAGTAAATTGTATGATTATTATTAAATTAGCAGAAATAGCAGTTTTCCAATGAATCCAGCTATTATACATAACATATATTTAATTGGTTGTATTTACATATCTATCGGGGAGATCGAGTATTTGATATCTTTTCAGTTACCTTATTGTTAAACTATTGTCTACTAGATTAAAGGCTAAATTAATTTCGTGGTTATGGAGTCTATCGATGTATTTCATACTAATTTTATTATTTTCTTCTTTTATTGTTTGGATATTAAGATGTACACATGTACTTTGTGAAATATGATTGATATATTGATTTGATATCGATATGAATTCTTACAACTTCTTGTCTTGTGGTCTGTGAACTTTAAAGCGAAAATTAGTGGTTTAAAGTGCTTGTGATGTCGAAAGATAAATCCTATAAACAAAAAATTCACGATGCTTGGCTCCAGGACAGCGAATTTAAGCAGTGGCTGCGTAAAGATCTTACTGATTTGGCTTACTGCAGCTACTGCAAGTGCGGTGTAGCCGCAAAGTTAAGCGATTTGTGAGCACATGCTGCTACTAAAAAGCACGTTAGTTGTATGAGCGGCTTTTCACAAACTAATAAAATACAATACGTGCAATTATCTACAAAAACGTTAGAGCAAGAAGCTGCTCTTTGTCTTTTCCTGGCAAAACATACTGCCATTGCCTCGGTGGATCACCTAGGCCTAATATGCAGCACACATTTTGATTATAACAGCACAGCAACAAAAATAAAGCTGCACCCTACAAAATATATCCACATTATAAAGAATGTTTTAGCGTCCCATTCTAAGGAGGATCTTCGCAACGATATCGGTAACGCCAAATATAGTTTATTATTAGACGCATCAACTGATGTTAGTTTTACGAAACTACTCGGTAAGTAATTGGTTCTATGTTTTGTTATAGTATTTAGTGGTTTGCAGCGTCAATTTGGTTGGCAGCGTCATGGCAAGTGTTGCCACGACTATAAAATACCACAAAATGTTCAAAAGATGATCGGAACAACTAAGAATCAGAATGTTGATAAAGAGATGACTTTAAAAAATCTAGGGTTTTTTTGAATATGAAAAATATATTTTTTCATTTTTCATTTTTGAATGAAATCATTTTTTTATTCTAAATCATCTCTATTATATTTATTTAAAGTTCAGCGCGATAAAATAAAGTGCGAAAAATTAGCAACAATTGTTTATCCACCTGCGCACTTATATTAAAATATATTTGATTTTTATTTGGATGTAGAATTATAAAAAAACAAGAAAGGAAAGCTAACTTCGGGCGGAGCCGAAGTTTATATACCCTTGCAGTTAAAACCGGATATATATCGCAAACATCGGATATAGTTGGCCGATCCTTATGGTAATATGAATATATAATCCAATTTATTACAATACAAAATCTGAAAAAAGTCCCAAACTTTTATCTTCAAGCATAGCAAAGTTTGTATTTCTACCAAAAACCATTTCCGATCGTTCAGTTATATGGCAGCTATAAGATATAGTCGGCTGATCGTTATGAAATTTGGTAGGTCGGATCAACTGAAAAAAAAAAATATAATCTGTACCAAGTTCCAGCTTTCTATCTTCAAAAACACGAAAGTTGTGTCATTTCCGACAGTTCGGTTTCATGGCAGTTTTAGATATAGTCGGCCGATCCTTACGAAATTTGGCAAGTCGCATTATTTTGCCAAAAATAGCGCTCATGTAAAATTTGAACTCTTTAACTCTAAAAACACCGAAGTTATATCCTTTCCGATCAATCAGTTATATGGCAGCTTGAGATATAGTCGGCCGATTCCGGTCGTTCCGACTTATATACTGCGTGCAAAGGATCGTGCTAAAGGATCATTTCCGATCGTTCAGTTATATGGCAGCTATAAGATATAGTCGGCCGATCCTTATAAAATTTGGCATCTCGTATTATTTTGCCAAAATTAGCTCTCACTCATTCTCACTCTGAACTCTCTAACTCTAAAATTACCAAAGTTATACCATTTCCGATCAACACTTCGCGATGTGAATCTAGGCTGATGCAACATTAGAATTACTATTCTGATGAAAAACCCGCTAAGCATACCTATACTCTTACAAATACGCACCAGGTGCTTTCCAACACACACTCACCACACATAGTAGCTTAAAATGTTGATTTTTTTGGTTATTTTTTTCCTTGATTTCTCAATCCCTTGGTTCCTTAGTCTTAATCAATTCATTGGGAAGAGCACCACGCAACAGGATGTCTGCCAAGTTCAAGGAAGTTGGAACATACCACCACTATATTACATATCGTTGCGTTCTGATATTCAAGAAGATTTGTTTACCTAGTTTTTGGCCAGAGAACATTTTTTTCCAAGAACATTAGCCTAGTACAGTAATGAAAAAAGTTGCAAATCCAGTGGGCATAAAACTTCCGCATTTTAGATCCACTGACCAACCTGCATCCTCTTCTTCGTCCACTAATTAAAAAAATTGCATCCCATAATATAACCACTCACTAGCCAGTCACCGTTAGTCTAGCCGTGTGCGTTCCTATTAAGGGGAGGGTAAGGTCAAATCATGCGAAAAAAGCCATGTTTTTGTGATTTTTTTCCTGACGACACAGTTAAAATTTATTTATTCAACCAACGGTATATTAAAGTATGACATTAGAAGAATGTTTTATCAAATTTTTACAAAAAAATATTTAAAAATATGGCAATGGTAGCAATTGTCCGGACGTGTCGCCAAAAAAAGTTGAATTGCGGTGCCCCTCATAACTCGGTGCTGGATCATTTGTAATCAAAAAATGAAAATTCATTCGTTAGATAATAGTTCGGCCCAGGTAACGCTGTGAAGATTTTTTGAAAATTTCAATTTTTTAATTTTTTCAAAGACTTTGAAGTGAAAAACTCAATTTTTTGGGAAAAAATCGGATAATTTGTCATTGCAAAATCAAAATTATGAACCAAAAAAAAAAAAACTCGACAGCGTTACCTCGTAAAATATGTACAGAAATAGTGTTTAAAATTTCAAAAGGATCGGTGCAGTAGTTTTGAAGTTATGAGGGGCACCGACTTTGAAAACGTGAGTTGTGGGAAAAACGCTTTAAAGTTTTAAACACCAGTGTAATCCAGTGTAAAACGTTTATGAGCATAACTTCTAATAACTTCGTCAATTTTGCTTTAATTGACTTGAAATTTTGACACAATATTCTTCAAATATTATGCATTCAATTTAACAAATAAAAAAAAAATGAAAAAAAACAAAATTTAATACCTTACCCTCCCCTTAACCAGTGCCCCGTGATGGCCTTAACATCATCTGCATAAGAGCTAGAGAGTTCGTTAAAGCAGGGGGCAAGTCGTTAATAAAAAAAGAAAGCAGTAACGGGATGATATGTCTTCCTTGAGAGACACCAAATCTAGAACGGACCAAGGGGAATTGTACATTTTAAAATAAGACTCTTCGTGTTCCACCATGGAGCTCTATTGGAAATCGCAGAAGATTCAGTCTACTCAACAGGAGTGAGTGATTGACTGAATCGAATTAAAGTATTCGAATTAAAGTGAATTCTGTGTAAATACCATCAGTTAGCAATTCTCTCAAAAAGCCATCTATGACCATGGAAGTCAACTCCAGTAAATAAGTGGTGATGAAGCGACGCTTAATGGAAGCCTTGCTGACATGGAGAGATGATCGAAGAGCAAAGGTGTTGCAAACGAGGAGTAATTAATTTTTCAAATAACTTTGGAATTGCCGAAAATTAGAGATTCCTCTGTAGTTAGCGGCGTTTGACTTTTTCCCTTTTTTATGTAAGGGAATTAAGAGAGATTCCTTCCACTTAAGGGGAAAAATAGAGCTAAAATTCCATTTTAATAATTAAGTATATAAAAAAATATATAAAAAGTTAAAAAACACTATACCTTAAACCAATGTGCCAAAAAGGAGCCAAAGCAAGAGCTTTGGAGATAGCGAAGGAACGCTATCTAGGGTTCAAGTTAAATTAGGAGCTTTTCGAGCTGACTCGGAAGGGGGTCTCCCTGGTCCCCATGAATGCTCGTGCAGAACCTGGTCCTGGCATTCCTTTCACCCTACGCAGTTCTACTTATAAGCCTCCGAAGCTACTTCTGTGTTTGTTTTTCTGGCAAAGTTAAAGGCTTTACGGGCCTAGGTCTTGAAGGGCGCAAGTGTTTGCGACCACCATGGTGGTTTTTATACCCTTGCAGAGGGTATTATAATTTTGGTCAAAAGTGTGCAACGCAATGAAGGAGACATCTCCGACCCTATAAAGTATATATATTCTTGATCAGGATCACCTCCTGAGTTGATATGAGCATGTCCGTCTGTCCGTCTGTCCGTCTGTCTGTCCGTCTGTCTGTCCGTCTGTCTGTTTCTACGCAAACTAGTCTCTCAGTTTTAAAGCTATCGTCTTGAAATTTTGCACACACCCTTCTTTCCTTTGCACGCAGTATATAAGTCGGAACGGCTTGGATCGGCCGACTATATCTTATAGCTGCCATATAACTGATTGATCGGAAATGGTATAACTTTGGTGTTTTTAAAGTTAGAGAGTTCAAATTTTAGGTGAGAGCTATTTTTGGAAAAATAATACGTGAGAGCATGCTAAATTTCGTAAGGATCGGCCGACTATATCCTATAGCTGCCATATAACTGAACGATCGGAAATGACCCAACTTTCGTGTTTTTGAAGATAGAAAGCTGGAACTTGATACAGATTATATATTTGGTCAGTTGATCCGATCTACCAAATTTCATTAGGATCGGCCGACTATATCCTATAGCTGCCATATAACTGAACGATCGGAAATGGTATTTGGTAGAAATATCAACTTTCGTATTTTTGAAGATAGAAGTTTGGGACTTTTTTTAGATTTTGTATTGTAATAAATTGGATTATATATTCATATTCCCATAAGGATCGGCCAACTATATCCGATGTTTGCGATATATATCCGGTTTTAACTGCAAGGGTATATAAACTTCGGCTCCGCCCGAAGTTAGCTTTTTATACCCTTGCAGAGGGTATTATAATTTTGGTCAAAAGTGTGCAACGCAGTGAAGGAGACATCTCCGACCCTATAAAGTATATATATTCTTGATCAGGATCACCTCCTGAGTTGATATGAGCATGTCCGTCTGTCCGTCTGTCTGTCCGTCTGTCTGTCCGTCTGTCTGTTTCTACGCGAACTAGTTTTGAATTGCAACTGATCGATCTACTTTTCGGACAGGCCCTGACGCATGCCGCAGTTAGCATTCCCACAGTATCTTCTAGAGTGTCTAAGTAAAAAGTAATGTCCAGTACCTTCTGTTCTTAACGATGAAGGTGGATTCTGTGCCCCTGTTACCCACCAGAAGATTTCAGCGTATGATAAAATCGATAAAATCTGACGCAGCTGACGCCGCCTTACTGTGGTGGAGGTTAATCTGCAGGATTGACAGAGACACCCTTGAGATTCTCCAGAAATAATTTCGGAGCTCAGCAGAAAGTCCATCTCCATCCTGACCCCTCTAAGAGTCCTTGCCAAGTGGCTCTCCTCTGAGATGTACCCTTCCAGGATGTCCTCCTCCTCATCCGACATTCCGTGCGGGTGCCCCTCATCGGTCGGCTCCTCCAGGTCTGGCTCTTGTGCGTTTGTGTCCAGCTTGATGTCTTCCGTCTAGCTCCTGGCATCCGATTTATATACTCGGACCGTAACGTGCTCAAAGCCTTACTTGATCTGGTGCTCCGTCTCTTCCAGCATCCTCGCAGTATCCCAATATCCTACCGCATCCTCCACCTTGGCGACTCTCCAGTCTGCCGTGGGTAATTTCGGGTTACACATTTTCGGTGAGCCATAAAAATGGGTTCCTAAATATGATATATTTAAATTTAAAATTAATGCTTAGTCATGGGTCAAGGGGCGACTAAGCGGAACATTCTTTCGGTGACATCGAAGCTGTCACCTCCCCCTTGGCTGATTAAGCCCCATACTTATAAAAGGAAAGATCCTATTGCAGGAACTATGTTTAAAAAAGCTAGATTGGGATGAGTCAATTCTACTCTTTTTCGCGGTCTTTCAGAATTTGAAATGGCTTGTGCATCAATTAGAGCATCAGCTAGCATTTCTGTATTCATCATAAAGCTTAGAGGCCCACACGACCGAGGGGCGCTCGAGAAACGAATAATTACTAATTAATAATCACTTCCCTCTCTTTCTTTCAAGCGAACGGTCGTGTTTTTTTTGTGCGCACTGCGTTTTTGATAAATATTGGTAAACCGGTGTTTACATTCTTTGTGAATTAAATCTTGTGAATCATAACAATCTTAAAGCCTAAACCGTATCGCTTCGCGAGTGCTTTGGTATATTTGGAATCGAATTAATAATTTGTCTAAATTCTATTCCAAGCATAGCTCAGCTCTGCTTCTTCCCCGGCTTATCTATATTTTCTGCATTTCTCTTGTGCACTCTTTCAAAGCTCCCGCTTCGGCTTCTTGTTTGGCACAGTGGTTCAAGGTATTGTGTTTTTAAACTTTTTAAATATTAATTTTTGTCTTATTAAATTTAAACAAAAAATAATAATAAATAAAATGGAATTTAAACTGGTCTGTGCCATTAAGTCTTGCAACAAGACGATTTCCACATCCCAGCCTAGTATCCATTGCTGGTTATGTGAAAACGTCGTGCACGCCAAGTGTGCCGGTTTCACTGCATCAGTTTCGGATGCCATTTCCCGTAGGTCTGGGATACATTATTGTTGCGAAAATTGTCGTGCTGTGCAAGGCGAAATGAGGTCGTTCATGAGACAGACCAAAAATGGATTTAAAGAGCTGATCACTGGTTTTCGTAAAATCAATGACCAGCTCTGTGCGCTTGACACTCAATTTAGTGGCCTTCAGCTGCTAAATGAGTCCCCTAAGCGTAAGAAATCCGCTGTTTCTGATCCGCCTCAGCCTGCTCCGCCGACATTAATGCAGCCGCTTATAACTCTGGCCACCCCAAGGGCCTTAACTGAGAAAAATTCGTCAGAATTTCTCAGGGATAATGAGCAATTGTCCGATATGTCCGCCATGGCATCCCTTCAAGTGATGCCACAGGTCCTAGGGAACGAAACCCCCATTAGGGTCACCCAAAAGGGTATTCCACAGTCCGGACCACCGGCACCGACTGATGCTGCAGTTCTTGTACCTGCGACACCAAAACCCTTACAGGTGATTCCTCCATCGAAACATATATTTGTTTCTCGGCTTGCCCCTGATACTTCAGAGATTGATATCTCGGCTTATATCAAAGCCAAAACTAAAGCCGATATAAAGGTGGAGGACATACAAAAATTTAAATACAATTATACAAGGCGCACGTCTTCTTTCAAGATTCGTGTGCCCGCGCTGATGTTCAAGACGATTTGTTCTCCCAGTTTTTGGCCAGAGAATCTTTTCGTCCAAGAACATCAGCCTAGTTCCGTTAAAAAAAAAGTTATAAAACCAGTGGGAGTGAGACTTCCCAATATCGGAACCACTGACCAACCCTCCACCTCTTATTTCCTCACTTACTCTTACCTATCAGAATACTAGGGGGCTACGTAGCAAACTCCCCAAGCTATATTCTGATAGTTCTTTCTTTGCATCCCATATAATAGCATTTACAGAAACTTGGTTAAATCCGGAGATCTTTAGCTCCGAAGTTTTTCCAAGTAAGTACACCACTTTTAGACGGGATCGATCTCAGCGAAGAGGAGGTGGAGTCCTCATTTCGGTAGACTCTACTTTTGCTTCTGAAGAGGTGAAATCCCAAGAGTTTGGTGACATAGAATTTATTTGCGTTAAAATCACTATGTCCGTGAAAGCTTTATACATTACATGTTCATATATACCTCCTATGTCTGAACCGCCCACATATTGGCAGCATTTGTCCGCTATTCGATACGTCTCTAATCTTATGACGGATCGTGACCAACTCGTAGCGGTGGGCGACTTTAATATCCCAGAATTAAAATGGTCCAACGTCGATAACTCACCATCTTTGTCACTTATAACTTACCATGACTTCACCGCGGGCATGTTTGACATGTCCCTAGGTCAGATCAATCATGTTAGAAATTCGCTAGGTCGGCTCTTAGACTTATGTTTTGTATCTGATCCGGATGGTACCGCTCTCTCCAGAGCTTTTCCCCTTTCAGCCCCAGAGGATCCATATCACCCCACGCTGGAGGTCTCAATCGAAACCACTCCTGGTATCGATCAGATGTCTCCGAGCGTGGTAAATAAGATTCGCTGTTTCCGTAAAGCTGGTTTTCAGAAACTTAATAGCCTTATCGATACATTTGACTGGTCTGATATTCTGGCGTGCACTGATCTTAATGTCACTTTAGAAAAATTTTATTTTACTTTAAATACATTTTTTGACTCATGTGTGCCTTGGAAACATCTGTCCGCTTCAACAAATCCTCCTTGGTTTACAAGGTGCCTCGCTAACTTAAAAAATAAAAAAAATAAGCTTTTACTTAAATATAAAAAAACCTGCAGTAGTGTTGATTTCTCAAGATACCTACTAGCTCGGTCGAATTTTACCGTGCATAACGCTGAATGTTATAGGAATTATATTGACCGCTGCCGGATTCAATTTACTCAGGATCCAAAGCAGTTTTATAATTTTGTAAACACTAAGCGTAAACACGTATCTTTTTCACCTCTGCTTACGTTTGAAAATTCCTCTGCGACTTCGGATCAGGCCATTGCCGATCTATTCGCAGAATTTTTTCAAACAACTTATTCTCCTCCTAAATTGACTGATCAGCCTTACGCATATAACATTCAAGCAGCAAATCTTATTTTCTGTCCGTTTTTTTCTGAGAACAACTTATTATCCGGTCTTTTAAGGGTAAAACCCATTTATTCGCCAGGCCCCGACGGAGTACCAGGGTGTGTGCTAAAATACTGCGCCAGGGCTCTGTGCAAACCTCTTCTAAGACTTTTCAACTTATCTTTGGAAACCTCGATTTTTCCCCTTAAGTGGAAGGAATCATTTAGAATTCCCCTACATAAAAAAGGGAAAAAGTCCGAGGCTGCTAACTACAGAGGCATCTCTAAGTTATCGGCAATTCCAAAGTTATTTGAAAAATTAATTACCCCTCATTTGCAACACCTTTGCTCTTCGATTATCACTCCTTGTCAGCATGGCTTTATTAAGCGTCGCTCCACCACCACAAACTTATTGGAGTTGACATCCTTTGTCATAGACGGCTTTTGTAAGGGATATCAAACCGATGTAATTTACACAGACTTCAGCAAAGCATTTGATTCAGTTAATCACTCACTTTTGTTGAGTAAACTGAATATGCTGGGTTTTCCTAAAGACCTCTTAACGTGGATCTCCAGCTACCTAGATGGAAGGACACAAAGAGTCTTATTTAAAAACATACAGTCCCGTCTGGTCCGTGCTACATCCGGCGTCCCTCAAGGAAGTCATCTTGGCCCGTTATTATTTACGCTTTTTATAAACGACTTGCCCCCTGCTTTAACGAACTCTCTAGTTCTTATGTATGCAGATGATGTAAAGCTTTGTCTTTAGTATAAATCCATCTCTGCCCAATGCAGTCTTCAGTCTGACCTTGATAACTTTCAAAAATGGTGTTTGGCTAATGATCTAATACTTAATGGATCAAAATGCAAGCATATGTCTTTTTATCGTTCTTGCCCTCTGCAAGCTACGTATTCCATTAATGGGATTGGCTTAGAAAAATTAACCCAGGTTAATGATCTCGGCATCCTATTAGACATAAAACTTAAATTTGCCGACCATATTTCCTTAATGGTTAATAAGGCTAAAGGCTTGGTTTTATTAAAAGGTGGTCAAAAGAATTTAATGACCCCTATATAACCAAAACTTTATTCATTTCTTTGGTCCGTCCGATACTAGAGTACGGTTCATGTGTCTGGAGTCCCCAATATGGAGTACATAAGGACCGCATAGAATCCGTACAAAAGAACTTTTTAATATTTGCACTTAGAGGTCTATACTGGGATGCAAATCTTCAGCTTCCATCCTACAGTAGCAGACTTTTACTTATTAACTTACCTAGCTTAACAAATCGTAGGACAATGCTCGGTGTAGTTTTTCTGCATAACCTTATTAACGGGGATGTAGATAGCCAGCATTTACTAATACGCTTAAATTTCAACATTCCTAATAGAAGGACTCGAAACTTTAGTCCTCTGTTCCTTAGCCGTTGTAGTTCGACATATGCACTGCATGACCCTTTTAGGGTATTATGTTCGAACTACAATGGTCTCTACTCTATTACATCTCTTTCCTGTCCCTCTAATTTAAAATATAGAATTTTAAATTTCCTTACTAACTCCTCCTAGCTTAATAATTAACAAATAACTTAATATACTCTAACAAATCGTTTCTTGAGCGCCCCTCGGTCGTCTGGGCCTCTAAGCTTTATGATGAATACAGGAATGCTAGCTGATGCTCTTATTGATGCACAAGCCATTTCCAAATTCTAAAAGACCGCGAAAAAAAAAAAATAAAAACAAAAAAAAAAAAAAAAATTAGTAAATATTAAGCTATTTGTAACATATTAAACTAGGAAAAGTTAGTATGGAAATTTAAAATTGTATACATTAAATTTTAAGGACAGGAGAGAGATGTTATAGAGTAAGAACATTGGAGTTCAAACATAAGACACTAAAAGGGTCGTGCTGTGCATATGTCGAACTAAAACGGCTAAGGAATAGAGGACTAAAGTTTCTAGTCCTTCTATTAGGAATTTTAAAATTTAAGCGTTTTAGTAAATTCTGGCTATCTATATCCCATTAATTAGGTTATGCAGAAAAACTACACCGAGCATTGTCCTACGCTTTGTCAAGCTATAAGTAAGAGTCTACTATTATAAGAAGGAAGATGAAGATTTGCATCCCAGTTTAGACCTCTAAGTCTATACCAGTTTAAACAGAAAAAGAAAAAAAAATTCTTTTGTACGGATTCTATGGATTCTATGTACGGACATTCACATACACGGGTGCAAGCGAGAATCTCGGCTAGATATGGGCCTCCCAACGGACTTCAAGACACCCGGACGCCCGTAGCGCGGGAATAGGGGGCCAGGGCATGGCCGCACAGACCGCAGCGCTTGAAACAGGATGGGAAACAGCAATTCGGAGGAAGCCAAGAACGTCCACCCGACCCGACGCGTGGAGTGCTGCGACGATGAAGTATAGCGAGGTGCTTTCCTTGGTCACCAGACGACAGGACGGCCAGCTAAAGGAATTTAGCCAAAATGTCCACAAGGTGCGCAACCGCAACAGGGAACTTTCAACTCGAGCTGTCAAAAAACCATGTGGATAGCACGGACGCGATGAGAGAGAACCTGGAAAAGGTGCTACAAGGAGCTGATGAAGTGCGAGCACTGTCCGTGGACAGTAAGACAAAGTACCTGGAGATTAGAGACCTCGACCCGCTAGCGACGGAAGTGGACATCCGGCTTGCTCTAGCCAATCAGCTCGAAGTGGATGGAAAGTGGGTCACGATTAGGAGCCTTCGTGCAAGATCCCCCTGGGCCGATATTATCGGTCTGCCCAGCAAGATCGCGACCGCAGTTGCGAGCAAAGGGAGAGTGAGGATCGGATGGACTGTGTGTCGGATTCGGGTGAGGCAGAATCAACCGAGATGCTACCGGTGCCTGGAGGTTGGCCACATTGTGAGCAAGTGCCGAAGCCCCACCGATAGGAGCGGATGCTGCATCCGCTTTGGCAAAAGCGGCCATAAAATTGACAAAAAGCGAGAAGGAAGCAGGAAGTCGACGGTGTCCGCACTCCAATGAAGCAGTAAAAGTTAGGGCAGGATGCAAGTGATCCAGCTCAATCTGAATCACTGCAGAGCGGCGCAGGACCTTCTGCGACACACCATAGGCGAAGGGAATGCCGACATAGCTGTCCTTAGCGAGCCGTACAGCGTCGGACCAAGCGAGGACCAAGCGAGTGGGTGACCAGCAATCAGCCTTGCCCTGCAAGGCAACAATCTGGATCTGCAACAGGTCGGCGGAAGGGCCAAGTCAAGTGAGGTCAGCTGCAGGGTTCGTGAGAGTTCAGGCGTATTTATAGCCAGTGCTTGCTGGAAGGATCCTTCCCGGAGGTGTGGAAGAAGCAGAGGCTCCTTCTGCTAATCTTCTGCATCTTACCGACCCATCTGGCTTCTAGACACGGTAGGCAAGGAGCTGGAGAGGAGCTGGAGGAGCAGTTTAAACAGAAAAAGAAAAAAAAATTCTTTTGTACGGATTCTATGCGGTCCTGATGTACTCCATATTGGGGACTCCAGACACATGAACCGTACTCCAGTATCGGACGGACCAAAGAAATGAATAATTTTTTCGTTATATATGGGTCATTAAATTCTTTTGACCACCTTTTAATAAAACGAAGGACCTCCTTTAATGTCTAATAGAACGCCGAGAGCATTAACCGAGAAGACTGCTTTGGGCAGATATGGATTTATATTGAAGACATTCTATTGAAGTATTGTAATTGGCGGCATCGGACTTATTCCTTTTTTTTATGTAAGGGAATTATAAAAGATTTCTATCACTTCAGGGGAAAAATCGAGGTTTCCAAAGATAAGTTGAAAATTCTTAGAAGAGGTTTGCACAGAGCCCTGGCACAGTATTTTAGCACACAGCCTGGTACTCCATCTGGGCCTGCCGAATAAATGAGTTTCACCCTTAAAAGATCAGATAAAAAGCTATTCTCGGAGAAACAGAAAATAAGATTTGCTTATTGAATGCTGTATGCATAAGGCTGATCTGTCGATTTAGGCGGAGAATAAGTTGTTTGAAAAAATTTCCGAATAGATCGGCAATGGTCTGATGAGAGATCGCAGATGAATTTTCAAGCAGTGGTGGGAAAGATACATGTTTACGCTGTTTGTGTTTACAAAATTGCTTCAGATCTGCTATTGATAAAACTGATACAACTTGATAAAACTAAAAAAAAAAAATAAAATTGATAAAACTGCTTCGGATCCTGAGTAATTAGTATCCGCCAGCGGCGAATATAATTCCTTTAACATTCAGCGTTATGCACGGTAAAATTTGACCGAGCTAGTAGATATCTTGAGAAATCAATACTACTGCAAGTTTTATTTCTATTTCAGTAAGAGCCTATGCTTAGTATTTTTTAGGTTAGTGATGCGGACGGATATTTCCATGGCACACAGGAGTCAAAAAATGTATCTAAAGTACAGTACAATTTTTCTAAGGTGACATTAAGATCGGTGCATGCCAGAATATCGGACCAATCATATGTATCGATAAGGATGTTAAGTTTGTGAAAATCAGCTTTACGGAAGCAGCGAATTTTATTTATCACGCATGGAGATATCTGATCGATACCAGGAATGGTTTCGATTGAGACCTCCAGCCGAGCTAACGAATTTCTAACATGGTTAATTTTACCTAGGGACATGTCAAACATGTCCCCGGTGAAGTCATGGTGAGTGATAAGTGACCTCTAAGAAGCAAGAGTAGAGTCTACCGAAATGAGGACTCCACCCTCCCTTCGCTGAGGTCGATCCCTTATAAAAGTGGTGCACTTGGAAAAACTTCGGAGCTAAAGATCTCCGGCTTTAACCAAGTTTCCTTTAAAGGCTTTAATATGGGATGCAAAGGAAGAACTATCAGAATATAGTTTACGATACTAGTTTTTTGGGTTAGTGGACACGGAAGAGGTGGAAGGTTGGTCAGTGGTTCCGATATGGGAAAGTCTCACTCCCACTGGTTTTATAACTTTTTTCTTTACGGAACTAGGCTGATGTTCTTGGACGAAAATATTCTCTGGCCAAAACTGGAAGAACAAATCGTCATGAACATCAGCTCGGGCACACGCATCTTGAAAGAAGACGTGCGCCTTTCATAAGTATATTTGAATTTAGCTATGTACTCCACCTTTATATCGGCTTTAGTTTTGGCTTTGATACAAGCCGAGGTATCAATCTCTGAAGTATCAGGGGAAAGCCGAGAAACAAATACATGTTTCGAGGAATCACCTGTAAGGCTTTTGGTGTCGCAGGTACAAGAACTGCAGCATCAGTCGGTGCCGGTGGTCCGGACTTTGGAATACCCTTTTGGGTGACTCTGACGGGGGCTTCACTTACTAGGACCTGTGGTTTCACTTGAAGGTATACCACGGAGGACATATCAGACAATTGCTCATTTTTCTTGAGAAATTCGGACGACGAATTGTTCTCAGTTCTAGCCCTTGGGGTGGCCAAAGATATGAGCGGCTGCGTTACTGACGGTTAAGCAGGCTGAGGCGGATCACAAACAGCGGATTTTTCACGCTTAGGGGACTCAGTTAGCAGCTGAAGGCCGCTAAACTGAGTGTCAAGCGCACAGAGCTGGTCATCGATTTTACGAAAACCAGTGATCAACTCTTTAAATCCATTCTTGGTCTGTCTCATGAACGACCTCATTTCGTCTTGGGCGGCACGACAATTTTCACAACAATAATGTTAATAACCAGACCTACGGGAAATGGCACCCAAAACTGATGCAGTGAACCCGGCACACTTGGCGTGTACGCCGTTTTCACATAGCCAGCAATGGATGGTAGGCTGGAATGAGGAGACTGTCTTGTTACAAGACTTTATAGAACAGACCATTTTAAATTCCATATTATTAATTAACAATACAAAAATAATATATAAAAAGTTAAAAAACACCATACCTTGAACCACTGCAGTGGACTGTGCCAAATAGGAAGCCGAAGCGGGAGCTTTGGAGAGTGCAAAGGAAAAATGCAGAAATAGAGATAAGACGGGGAATTGAATGCTTGGAATTGAATTTAAACAAAATATTAATTCGCCTCCAAATATACCGCAGCGCACGCGAAGCGATACTGTTTAAGTTAAAACTTAACTCATTACGCACAAAAAAAACACGACCGTTCGCTGAACACCACTTGGAAACAGCGTGTGACAAAAATACAGATTGCTTTGTCGCAATTAAAGGACATCTCAAATCCGAGATTCGTGTTTTCCGAGCCGATGTCACCTATTCAATATTATACCTTTTCTTATGCATCGGTAAGAGTCTATGGAGCCTGCGTCTATATTCGTTACGAATATGCAGAAGGTATTAAAGTTAGATGACTGCAAAGTCTAAAGTAGAGACGCTTAAGACAAAGATCCCCCGTCTTGAGATATGGACCGCTCACTTTCTCGCAGAAGTCCTTTTCGAACGAAAATGTGGACATTCTCGCAGAAGTCCTTTTCGAACGAAATGTATTTTGTTCGGATGCCGAAGTTACTCTATTCGTATCGAATAGAGTTGCTGAAATTTCAGAGTTGTTAACAGTTGTAAGAACCTGGCGGCATGTACCAACTAAACATAGCCCGTCAGATGTAGTGTCCAAAGGTGGAGACGTTTTACAAGCTTAGGATTTTGTTGACAGGTCCATCGTTTTTAAAGGATCTGGAAAATAAGTGGCCGACGAGCCCTTGCATAATCTATCAACAGAAATTCTGCAGATGGAAAAAAACAATGCGGTCGGATTAGCCGTAATCGTCTCTACCTAATGTTCATTGAACGTGATAAAACAATTATCTTCTCGCCTAAAACTGTTGCGAGGGTTCGTTTACATTTTCCGCTTTATAAAGAAATCGAAGAGATTATTAGTGAATTCTGATATTGTTCCCTTACCTGTCCAATATAATGAAGCATTTAAAGAAATAGTATAAATAGTCCAAGAGAAAGAGTATCAAGAAGAAATAGAAAAGATCCGAAAAAGTTTAACTCTGCTAGTCGGAGGGCGACCAGCCAATGTTCCTATACCGTACCACTAACCATACCGCATATAGACTACCCATTTCATACAACGAAAATGGACGCCAAAACTTCTTGCGAAAGGCTCCTGTAGACCATAGAGAGTTCTTACTCTTTTTTTTACGCTGGGCTTTATTTTATTCTTCGTACGCCTGATTTTCAGTCTCTGAAAGGAGGGCTATGAAAAAGGGTTTTCTGCGCTTCGAATGATCTTTGATCTTCGATTGATGCGTGTCACACATTCACATACACGGGTGCAAGCGAGAATCTCGGCTAGATATGGGCCTCCCAACGGACTTCAAGACACCCGGACGCCCGTAGCGCGGGAATAGGGGGCCAGGGCATGGCCGCACAGACCGCAGCGCTTGAAACAGGATGGGAAACAGCAATTCGGAGGAAGCCAAGAACGTCCACCCGACCCGACGCGTGGAGTGCTGCGACGATGAAGTATAGCGAGGTGCTTTCCTTGGTCACCAGACGACAGGACGGCCAGCTAAAGGAATTTAGCCAAAATGTCCACAAGGTGCGCAACCGCAACAGGGAACTTTCAACTCGAGCTGTCAAAAAACCATGTGGATAGCACGGACGCGATGAGAGAGAACCTGGAAAAGGTGCTACAAGGAGCTGATGAAGTGCGAGCACTGTCCGTGGACAGTAAGACAAAGTACCTGGAGATTAGAGACCTCGACCCGCTAGCGACGGAAGTGGACATCCGGCTTGCTCTAGCCAATCAGCTCGAAGTGGATGGAAAGTGGGTCACGATTAGGAGCCTTCGTGCAAGATCCCCCTGGGCCGATATTATCGGTCTGCCCAGCAAGATCGCGACCGCAGTTGCGAGCAAAGGGAGAGTGAGGATCGGATGGACTGTGTGTCGGATTCGGGTGAGGCAGAATCAACCGAGATGCTACCGGTGCCTGGAGGTTGGCCACATTGTGAGCAAGTGCCGAAGCCCCACCGATAGGAGCGGATGCTGCATCCGCTTTGGCAAAAGCGGCCATAAAATTGACAAAAAGCGAGAAGGAAGCAGGAAGTCGACGGTGTCCGCACTCCAATGAAGCAGTAAAAGTTAGGGCAGGATGCAAGTGATCCAGCTCAATCTGAATCACTGCAGAGCGGCGCAGGACCTTCTGCGACACACCATAGGCGAAGGGAATGCCGACATAGCTGTCCTTAGCGAGCCGTACAGCGTCGGACCAAGCGAGGACCAAGCGAGTGGGTGACCAGCAATCAGCCTTGCCCTGCAAGGCAACAATCTGGATCTGCAACAGGTCGGCGGAAGGGCCAAGTCAAGTGAGGTCAGCTGCAGGGTTCGTGAGAGTTCAGGCGTATTTATAGCCAGTGCTTGCTGGAAGGATCCTTCCCGGAGGTGTGGAAGAAGCAGAGGCTCCTTCTGCTAATCTTCTGCATCTTACCGACCCATCTGGCTTCTAGACACGGTAGGCAAGGAGCTGGAGAAGATCCTGGCCACGAGACTCCAGGCGGTGATAAGCAGGGAGGGTGGACTGGCAGAGGAGCAGTACGGGTCCCGGAAAGGAAAGTCAACGGTGGAATCCATCATTCGGGTAAAGAACCTGGCAGCAAGCGCCATCCAAGGCACTAGATGGGACGGGGGAGCCAAGCAATACTGTCTGGTAACCACCCTGGACGTGAAGAATGCCTTCAACACGGCGCGTGTTGAACTGGCCGCGGACTCTTCAAGCCCTGAAGGAGCTGAGGGCCCCTGACCTGAGAGATAGATTACTCCTGTACGACACGCAGGAAGGGCAGAAGGAACGAGTGGTCTCCGTGGGAGTCCCCCAGCCCTCTGTGCTAGGGCCGCTCTTACGGAACACTATGTACGATAGAGTCCTCCAATTACCCATGGAGGAAGGTACTACCATCGTAGGATTCGCCAACGATATAGCCCTAGTGGTGGTGGCGAAGACAGTTCGCAGGGTGTAAACCCTAACAAACTACGCGGTGGCGAAAGTGGAGGCATGGATGTCTAGCGCCGGCCTTCACCACGCCCCACAAAAGACGGAAGTCGTGCTGATTTCGAAGAGTCAATCAGATGTTTTGTGTCTTCGCACTCCCTTAAAATTCATTTCATCGTTAGAGTATGCATGCACAAGCCTCTTGCAGAACAACAAAAACTTAAAAGCAATCGGCGTTTTAAGTGATGTCGACTGAAATATACCCTGTTCCTTTTTCAGTTTATTGATTTTTAATGACTCGTAAAAATATATATATATATACAAAAAATTGTATTGCTAACACTAAATCTTATTCCTAAATAAATTTAAAATGTATTCTGAAATAAAAAATATAATATAACAAATAATAAAATTTCTTTCGTCATTTCACCCAATAATGAATTTTCTTAGGGTAGCAAGCATGAAAAGTTAAAAAAATCAAAAATTGTGTGCGCTGGCTTCAATACGAAATCTCACGCACATACATACAAAGATCAATCGAAGCGCAGACCAACCTTCTTCATGGTGCTCCATTCGGAGACTGAAAAAAAAAACATTCAATGGGAATATGAGCGAAAGATGAACGAAAAATGAACCTGATAAGGCCTGTCGCAAGAAATTTTTACGTCCATTTTCGTTGTATGAAAGTAGTAGCTTGTCACCTTGCGGGTAATCTTCTTGGTCACCTTGCGGGGGTAACGATCGATTCCAGGTAGTAGCATATACAGAACATAGTGTGGTTAATTGTTTTTAAAAAGCTCTAGCGCGTTCAGAACTAGGTCCGATTCTTGCAGGAGACGAATTTTTATGTGGATCCACGAGCACTTGTGAGTCTTTTGCGACAGCGCATTGATCGTTAATGCGCAGGAAGTCTGCAATTAAATAGTAAGGTCATGCACACGCTGCTTTAAATGCAAGCTTCGTCTGATGACTCAAATAATGGGAGATTTACCCTTACAGAGAATTCGTGCTCTCCGCCCATTCTTCATATGTGGGGTTGATTTTTGTGGCCCTATTGATACGACATTAAAAATTCGTGGTAGGCCACCCCATAAGTCCTATGTTATATAGCCTTATTTGTTTGTCATTGTAGAAGTTGTTCGCCACTTCGAGGAACTCTGTCGGACAATTGAGGACGAGGTCGACGCGGTTACACAATACACATCCAAAAACGCACATGGGTGGATTATGGGAGGCAGGTCTGCTAAAGGTGCAGGTGAAGTCTGCAAAGTACCTACTCTACAACAGCGGCTCACTGGAAGGGCACCTACTCTACAACAGGGTCAGGGTCAGGGTCAGGGTCGCCGTAGTCAGGACTAGCTCAGGAGCGGAGTTTCGGAGAGCAGTCCAAAGCTGCCGCGGCTGCCAGTTAGTTGACGCCGGATGGAGGTCCTCGACAGGGTCGGTGTCAACAGATACGCCGTTTTAAATAATTTTAGGTTTTTTTTTTTTAATTTGAATTGATATTTTTCTTTTAAATGAATTTTTAGTTATATAAATCAAGATAAAGATAGCTTAAAGAAAAACAAGAAAGAACGGCTCGAGTTTCCCGACTATATTATCCCCGGTACTCATCTCTTTCAACCACAATTCAACCACAATTTCTCTTCCAATCACAACCTTTAAGACTGATGTTAGAGCGCACGCGAGAATAATGCCATAAAATAGGTCGAGAAAGAGCGATAACCCACTGCAACCTTTTCATATGCGATCACTCGAAAGATGTCAAAGTGAAAGCGAAGCGAGTTGGGAGTTCAAACGATGAAGCGAGCAGTTAGCAACCTCGCTCTGAGCTTTTGATTGTTTTGTTGCATTCTGTGATTTAATTATCGTAAAAGCTCTGAGGGTAATTTTGTTAATATATAGTTTAATTTATTCAACATAATCATTGGAAATGCCAATGGTTCATCGAAGTTACACCTACAGAGAGGATGAGGCTCGTGAGAAGGCATCGCTTTGCTTTGCGTGCTTGCGAAGCGGGCATACGATTGGATCCTGCGCCGTGTCGAAAGAATGCCCTGTGAGTGGATGCAGGAGGAAGCATCACCGACTTCTTTATGAAGCAAACAATGAAGGCTTCAGGAGACCACGATAGCGAGGAGGAAATTAGAGAAGCACGAATCAGCACCAACGGGCAGTTGGAACCAGAGAAGGCGCTCGAGTAAACGAAGGGGCATCGTCATCTCTGGATGCTCAGGCGATGCCGCAAAGGAATTTCAGCTGTGTCGAAGAGGATGGACAACGACTATTTTTTCGTGTATTGCCGGTGATGGTCGACAAGGAGCTGATTGAGGAGCTAGGCGTACTGGGAGAACGTCGTCAAATGAACATCCAATGGTTTGGAGTTAGAGCCACTAGAGAGCCTACTAGGTGCGTCCACCCTACATCCATTGAGAAACGTTTATGCCGTTCGAACTTGAGTTTGCCGATGCAGAGTCTGCACCGAAAAGTTGTGAAGAGCGTCAACAAGGAAGAAACTCCAAAATGAGGCAAATAAAAAGTCTTATCGCTATCCATCAACGGTAGTCCTTGTTGACGCTCTTCACAACTTTTCGGTTGTGAACAAGATTCCCAACAAGATTCCCAAGATTCGATTGGTATTCGATGCGGCGGCAGGAGTCGGAAAAGTCTCATTGAATTCGGCGCTGAGCAAACGGCCACAGCACTATAAGCCCTTGCCATCTATTATCTTCCATTTCAGGGAAGGTGCGGTCGGAGTCTGCAGTGACATCAAGCAGATGTTTCACCGGGTGCTGATCCGACCAGAAGATAGGTGCGCGCAACGGTTCCTTTGCGAGATGTGCGTGATGACGTTTGGAGTTGCATGTTCACCGAGTGCGGCGCATCACGTGAAGACCGTGAATGCCAGGCGATTTTATCACTACGCCATTTCATCATGCCCTTGTGGAGTATCACTACGTTGAGTATCACTATTACTACGTCCCATTGGAGATGTCGTGTTATGGACAAACTCGAAGACAGTGCTGCATTGGATTGGCATTGGACGCAGAGGCGCTACAAACAGTTCGTAGGGAACAGAGTAGCGGAGATTCTGAAGAAGAGGATGAAGAGGAGATGCCGAGTGAGTTTGTTCTCGTTTGAGTTTGGTGAGGACAACGGCCTAAGGTTTACGCACCGATGCCTTGGGCACCTAGATGAGCTTAAGAAGGAACGCCTCACTGTGGCTGAGTGTGAGGCAGCAGAGAATTTGTTCGTCCGCAGAGCGCAATGTGAGGCGCTCCCGGATGAGTTGCCCGGAAAAGGAAACGAAATATTTGGACTGTCGCCATATCTAGATGGGAATGGAATCCTGCGAGCGTATGGCAGGATTGATGCGGCGTTGTGCATACCGTACAGCGCAAAGAGGCCAGTGATCCTTTCGCACCGGCCCAGTCTCACCGAGATGATGATGCGAGATGCACATGTTAGGATGAAGCATCAATATGTAGATGCTACGATCACGGAGATCCGGACCAGGTTCTGGATAACGAGACTCAGGAGACTCATCACCTGATTTGCCAGGTGATGTCTGGATGCAGCGAGTGTAAGCTGCAGAGCGCGGCCGATGCCGCCGATGCAGTCCGTTCTCAGCGGCCCGCAACTCATCCGGGAGCGCCTACCAGAGGATCGTTTGGAGGCCAAGGCCGTTCAAAAACCCCGGTCTGGAATTCTTTGCACCACTGCTTGTCACCGTAACCAGGCACCAGGAAAAGTGATGGGTGGCCTTACTTACGTGTCTGACGACCAGGACGATTCATCTGGAACTGGCGCATTACCTATCCACGGATTCCTGCATAATTGTTATCAGGAATTTCATCTGCCGTCGAGGGCCAGTATATAGACTGCGCAGCGACCACGGCAAGAACTTTGCTGGAGCGGACAGGGAGGCGAAGAGATTCGCGGAGGTGTTCGATCCCGAGAGTATCCACACGGAGCTATCAGGGAAAGGCATCGAATGGATCTTTAGTTGCCCATCGAATGAAGAGAGTGCTGCGTCACACCGTGAAGGAAGCGGTGCTGGAAAAGCCCGCCCTGAATAGTTCCCTGATACAGGCGGAAAATATTGAGAATTCTCTTCTCCCCTTGAGAAAGCTCCCGGCTCCCGGCCTGGAAGGAAGCTGTGGAAAGAAAGGAACCACAAGGAAACAGTGGCGCATCGCGAGAATGCTGAGGGACCGATTCTAGAAGAGATGGGTCTTGGAGTACCGGCCCACGCTGGCACGGAGAGAGAAGTGGTGCCGCAGAGAGAAGCCAATTCGTCGAAGAGACATCGTCTTTGTGTGTGACCCAGCTGTGCCGCGAAGAGACTGGCGGAAAGGCGTTTTGTTTCGAATTATTTATGAATATTGTAAACCCCCATAGAATAAAATATAAGTTGTACTATTGCAACCTGGCAGTGTTGTCAATGGCGCGTCTATTGTTTAAAACTCCCACACGTGTGACGACAGGCAGCTATAAGATATTGTCGGCCGAGTTATATGAAACTTGGTTGGTGGAATCCCCTGACCAAAAATAGATTCTGTACAAATTTCTATCTTTAAAAATACGAAAGTTGGGTCATTTCCGATTGTTCAGTTATATGACAGCTATATTGAGCTATATGAAAAAAGGCTGCAAAGTTTCAAGTTGAGCTTTAAAACTGGGAGACTAGTTTGCGTAAAAACAGACGGACGGACAGATGTACAGACGGACGGATGGAAAGAAGGAAATGCTTAGCATAAAGCTTTAGTTTGCTTACATACGGTAAGCAGAAGTTGATATACCCTTGCAGTTATGATCAGATATATATCGCAAATATCGGATTCAATTCGGCTGCTTTGATTCAAAGGGGTAGATTAGCTATTAGAACAGATTGGCATCAAAACATTTTCCAAAAACATTCAAGAACTGGCGCTAACACTAAATTTCTCTTTTGGGGGGCGGGAGTAGGATTGGCAAAATTTTGACCCAAACATAAACAGACTGACAGACGAATATGGCTATATTGACTCGGCGGCTGTTGATGCTGATCAAGAATGTATATTAAGGGGTTATATACAGTTGTACCGCGCAAAAATATGGATTTTTATCGATTTTTTTTTGACACCATAGAAAATATTTATGAAAAATGTTTTACCGACGTTGTTTAGTGCATGTTTCTGGGTACTTAATTAAATTTTTTCATAAAAAAATATTACATAACAAAACTGTTACAGCCGAATCCCCGGATCGTCTTTTTTCGATGGTGTCTTGCGGTGGACAAGATTTCTCGAAAACGGTTCATCCGAAATCCAAAATTCAAAAAAGTTTAGTTAGTACATTGTATTGTCTAGTCCGTGAACGAGGGATTTTAAAAAATTTTGATTAAAAAAAAAATGGCGACGTTTTTAACAAAAAATGTACTTTTTCAACGTATAAGATTTTCGTTTTTTGTGCTTTAAAAAAGGAGTTTTCAAAAAAATTGAAAATCCCTCGTTCACGGACTAGCTAATATCATAATAAATAAGTGGTCAAAATTTGGTGTTGATCGGATTAGTAGTTTTTTAGTAATCGTGTCCACCGCAAAGGTAATTTCCCAAAAAAAAGATTCTGAGATAATCGCGTTTAAAGTTTCAAGGTTGTTCAAGTTTTATATGCAGATAGTGCGCTTTAAATAGCTACAGCTTCAGTTCTAATGCTCCGATCGTTATGAATTTTTGTGAGAGCATTCCCAATAAAATATACTTAAAGAATATGCAATAAAAAAATGATAAAAAATTAAATTAAATTCCGCCTTTTATCATGCCACGCCTACTTTTATTTAGTTGCCTAAAATGCCTTTGAATATATATTTCATTTTTCAGATCGATACCGTACTTCGTTTAAAAGTTACAGACACATTGCTCCTACTTTCTTATATGAGTCTAAGTACATGGCTAGTTTGACTCTTTTTTCGAAATTAAAAATAAATTATAAGTTAAATAAATTTATAAAAAATATTATAAAATTTTTTGTAAAAAGATGAATCAGAATTGACTCCAACATAATTGGAAAACGCGTATGTTTTTTTTAAAATACATTAAAATGTCTGAAAATACCTCGAAATACCTTATGTACCTCATAGTGAAATCTTTAAACTTTACGGCGCGAGCTAGGAATTCATTTTAGACACATGGTTTCATGGTGAAATTTTCTTAGAATTCTTCGTAGATTCCGATTATGGGGGACGATTTTTGCGAAAAAAAATTGACCCGCCTTAATGTATATACTTTATGGGGTCGGAGATGGTTCTTTCTCTATGTTTCATACATTAACACGACTACAATATACCCTTTTATTCTACGAGTACCGGGTATAAAAATACGGCATTTTCAATGGTGACTTGTGGTCCATTTCACTTTACCAAAAATTAGGCGTATAATAAGCTTAATTCCCTTGAATTTGAACTTTAATTAATTTATTTCCAGGGTTGGTTTAGCCCAGGGCAAGTTTTTGTGTTGGACGAATATTGCGCCCGATATGGTGTACGAGGATGTTACAGGCACTTATGTTACCTCTCGGATTTATTGGATCGTGCTGAAAAACAACACATGATAGACCCAACATTAATTCATTATTCTTTTGCTTTTTGTGCAAGTCATGTACACGGAAATCGGTAATACTTGCTTAAATGTTTATATATATAATTGCTGTAGAATTTTTCTTATTTCAGACCTGATGGAGTCGGAAGTATTACCCATGAAGAAAAAGAAAAATTTTCGGAAATTAAGCAACGCTTGCGTCAGTTGCTAGAGTTTCAAATAACAAATTTTAGGTACTGTTTTCCTTTTGGTCGCCCTGAAGGAGCACTTAAAGCAACATTATCTTTGCTTGAAAGAGTTTTGATGAAAGACATTGTTACTCCGGTGCCTCCAGAAGAAGTTCGTCAAATGATAAAAAAAAGTTTGGAAACAGCTGCTTTTGTAAACTATACGCGTCTTTCCAATAAGGCAAAAATTGAGGGTAAGAAAATGTTTATAATTACGATTCAATGTCAAAGTATTTCAATATATCAATATCAATTTTTTTTTCAAATTTATCTTTAGGATAAACCCCAGTATTTTTAAGTACAGGTCTAAGTATTCGGCTTATAAACGGCCTGGTTATGCGGCCCCATAGTCTGAGAAAATTATTTAGTTACAGTTGATATAAAGTATATATATTCTTAATCAGTATCACCTACTGAGTTGATATGAGCATGTCGGTCTGTCTGTCCATCTGTGTCTACGCAAAGTAGTCTCTCAGTTTTAAAGTTATCGTCTCAGTTTAAAGTTATGAAACTTTGCACACACCTTTATTTTCTTTTCACGCAGTATATAAGTCGGAACGACCGGGATCGGCCGACTATATCCTATAGATGCCATTTAACAGATTGATCGGAAATGCTAAAACTTTGGTGTTTTTAGAGTTAGAGAGTTCAAATATTACATGAGAGCTATTTTTGGCAAATAATGCAAAATGCCAAATTTTATAAGGATCGGCCGACTATATCCTATAGCTGCCATATAACTGAACGATAGGAAATGACCCATCTTTCGTGTTTTTGAAAATAGGAAGCTGGAACTAAGTACAGATTATATTTTTGGTCAGTTAACTCGACCAACCAAATTTCATTACAATCGGTCGACTATATCTTATAGCTGCCATATAACTGAACGATCGGAAGTGGTATTTGGTAGAAATACCAACTTTGGTATTTTTGAAGATAAAAGCTTGGGACTTCTTTTTAGATATTTTATTGAAGTTAATTGGTTTTATTATGATATTATCATAAGGATCGGCCAACTATATCCGATGTTTGCCATATATATCCGGTTTTAACTGCATGGGTATATCAACTTCAGCTCCTTTCCTTTCTTGTTCTTGTTGCATAGCTTTCCTTTCTTGTTTAAGGTATTTGAGCGCTTCCTTGATAACCATCAAACGTGGAAAACTCTACACTGATTAGGGATGCTAAATCTGGTTCTGATTCAAAGAAATTGATTCAAAGAAGTTAATCAAAGTTTCAGTTATCAGTGCACAAGGTTGGTGACTTCTTTTGGCTGGGGCTTTGAAGCAACATTCCTTTCTTTTTCAGTACCAAACCCGCAAAGGTGCTAGAACGTGTTTGTGTGTATTGACTTCGTGTGGCCAAGAGGACGTCGTCATAAGAAGTCAGTTCCTCATATGGGGAGTTCTTACTTCGTAAGCTGGGTCGGATTTGTTAAGAAGTACAAGGTGGTGACTGTGATGAATTGAAAGTTTAGATCCCGTGAGTGGCCTTTATGGCAGCTAAGGATTTCTAGTTCATGATAAGGACCGCTTGGTTCGCTTAATGAAATAAGTTTGGCACTCTAGTAGACCTCGATAAGCTCACTTCATGCATAGCTCTACGTCATAGTTATCACATTCAATAACCTTGACACTTCCTTTGAACCATTCCATTTTTCGCAGACATAAAGAGGATTCTTTGGCAGAAACATTTGTTTGCTAGTGCCGCCTCCTTTTGCTTATCCTCCCTTTGGGTTCATTTATTGGGATTGCCCTTTTGGAAATCTCCAGGGGTTGTGTCAGACCCGCATAGATGGGCTTATTCGCGCTCTTAACTTTCTTCAGCCTCTGACCACACTCACTCGTAGATGCTAGCTTTATCTCAAGCTCCCATGCAAGCTAACTCTCAACTCTGAGGATATTATTTTATATAAAAAAACATTCCTTATCTATTGATAAAAGAGTTTACTAAAAAAGGTCATAGAATTTTTAATTTTAATGTATGACGTTTAAACTTAGAATCAAAAATACAAAACATTACCATAAAAAATTGTACCTTATGCCAAAAACCATAGTGCAGTGATTCGGGCTATATTGTTTTTATACCCTTGCAGAGGGTATTATAATTTAATTTTGGTCAAAAGTGTGCAACGCAGTGAAGGGGACATCTTTTTAAACATAAACATAAAGTTTAAAGGACATAAAGTTTATATATTCTTGATCAGGATCACCTTCTGAGTTTATACATATGAGCATGTCCGTCTGTCTGTCTGTTTCTACGCGAATTAGTCTTTGAAACTTTGAAATTGAAACTTGGCACACACCCTATTTTTATTTGCATTTAGTATATATGTCGGAGTGGCCAAAAATAATACGACGCACCGAACTTGATAAAGATCGGCCGACTACATGTGTATGTTTTTCTTTTTTTTTTTTTTACGATTGCTATATCTAGTCGATTTAGGGAGTGATGGAGGGTTGTTTGCTATGTTTGTTTGCTTTAATATGTTTTCTTTGTTAATTACTGTAATTACTGTAAGATATTTGTAAGATAGTTTTTGATTATTTTAAAAGAAATGTTAGTCCGTTTCTTTAATCGTTTAATATCTCTCATCTTAAGATGAGAGTAAGAAAAATTTAGTACAATCTTTTATTTCTGAGACCTTAAAAAAATTAAACTTAAATAATTAAAAATATTTTTTTTTCTACAGAGGATTTACGAGGAGAGATTAATGTGCCGCCACCAAAAAAACTTGAGGACTTAATACATTTAGCAGAACTTTGTGTTGATTTACTTCAACAAAATGAAGAGCATTACGGGGAAGTAAGTAGTGCCACTGTCAAACGGTTGCCCGAGGATTTATTAATTTTTTATTATATATATATATTTATGTATATATATGTTTATGTATATGTATATGTATATGTATATGTATATGTATATGTATATGTATATGTATATGTATATGTATATGTATATGTATATGTATATGTATATGTATATGTATATGTATATGTATATGTATATGTATATGTATATGTATATGTATATGTATATGTATATGTATATGTATATGTATATGTATTACAAGTATTAATACATAATTACATACATATTATACTAAGTATTAATAATACGATTATTAAGACTTTTTATTCCAATTTTGATGTTTAAGTCCCGCATAATACTCTACAATTCTTATTGAAAGTATAAAAATTCTTTTATTTATTTAATAAATGTCAACCTTTTATGATTATGCCTAATTATTAAAGTAATTCCATATTAGCTTCCATATTTTTTTATATTATTTATTATTACCTGTTTAATTACTACTTGCATCTATAATAAATGTTGTAAAACTCGGTACTCTGAATGAATATTAGATAAATGCATATGAATACTTTAATAAGTATTGTAAATTTTTATTGTACGTCAGTCCGTAAGCAAAATCAAGAAACATTGAGTTTTGCGTAGACATTTCTTAATTTTATGATTGCTAGAACCATTTTATCATGTCTACGATTACAAAAAAATTCTATACTTAGTCATGTTGACGAAATTTGAAAATTTGGTTGTTTAAAGAATATTAATTTTTTTTAAATAATAATTTTTTTTCACACAAAAAAAAAGTTTATTAAAAAACAAGAAAGAAAAGCGAACTTCGAGCGGAGCCGAAGTTAATATACCCTTGCAGATAAAACCGGATGTATATCGCAAACAACGGATATAGATGGCCGATCCTTATGAGAATATTATAATAAAACCAATTAATTACAATAAAATATCTAAAAAAAAGTCCCAAGCTTCTATCTTCAAAAATACCAAAGTTGGTATATCTACCAAATACCATTTCCGATCGTTCAGTTATATGGCAGCTATAAGATATAGTCGATCGACTGTAATGAAATTTGGTTGGTCGAGTTAACTGACCAAAAATATAATCTGTACTTAGTTCCAGCTTCCTATTTTCAAAAACACGAAAGATGGGTCATTTCCGATCGTTCAGTTATATGGCAGCTATAGGATATAGTCGGCCGATCCTTATGAAATTTGGCATTTTGCATTATTTGCCAAAAATAGCTCTCATGTAATATTTGAACTCTCTAACTCTAAAAACACCAAAGTTTTAGCATTTCCGATCAATCTGTTACATGGCATCTATAGGATATAGTCGGCCGATCCCGGCCGTTCCGACTTACATACTGCGTGCAAAGGAAATAAGGGTGTGTGCAATATTTTAAGTCGATAGCTTTAAAACTGAGAGATTAATTCGCGTAGAAACAGACAGACGGATAGACGTACAGACGGACGGATGGAAAGATGGAAATGCTCGAGAACATGTGTACTTTATAGGGTCGGAGATGTCTTCTTCACTGAGTTGCCTTACTTTTGGATTAAATTATAATACCCTCTGCAATGGTATAAAAATATATATATACATATGTATATATCTTTTGTATATTACATCTCAAAAAGTTAAAAAAAATAGTTATCTTGCTAGAATAAAAATTACTTGGTGGCTCTGATTTTTTATGGGTGCAACTGGAGTGTTTTTTCTGATATTTGGATATGTTAACTTTACATGCCAACAGAAAGAGATTAGATGAATGTTCAATAAAAACCGTTTTTTTTATTTTCCGTGCCAAATTAAGCTCCAAAAAAAGAAAGAACGGCTAGAGCCAAGTTTTGTAGAATAAAAACCCCTTTTCTACACTAGTTTTACTTTAGTTTTTGAAAAGATTTTTTTTTCTTTTTTTAATTTTAAAACCTTTCTCTAAAATTTATAAGGGATCGGATATATAAGATTACAGAATCAGATTGTTTTATTAAAAAGATGTTTTCTTTCAAAAATTCATACCAGCATATAGCAGCAGAATCAGGAACATAAGGAATATAGCTATACACATATATAGACAGGCAAAAAAAATGAATTTTTGTAAAACGGACCAGTTGGTTGAAGATGAAATCTGTAAAAATTCCTAACCTTCTATATTAAAAAAAAAAAAAACCAAGTTTCGACATGATATGATTTAGTCAACCAATCATGGTCATACCTCCTTATATTATGCGGTCGATGGATAAAAGGGGTGCCTAAACACCCCTTGCTATAGGCAGCTCAGCAAAAGTAAAGAACCCGCGTAGATCGATTAGAAAGTGTTTTAATCGAGTAAAGAAAGTGTTTTTTTCAGAAAAAATATATACTATATATATAAATATATATAAAAATATATACCTATAGGATTTAAAAAAATCTCCGCAATACGAAAAATTGGGAAATCGAGTCCGAGGATACATATGTATAGTCGGGAGCCTCGGCTATTTTCATTCTTTCAAAAAATTTTTGACAAGCAGTCCCATATAAAAATGGGAATAAGAAGGAAACTTCGGACACATCCGAAGTTATTATATCCTTGCAGTTTTTTTTTTTATATTTCAGTAAGCTTACAGAAACTTTTTTGTTTAAGGGGTTATATACAGTTGTGATATATGAAAAAATCAATTTTTTTTATTGCATATTCTTTAAGTATATTTTATTGGGAATACTCTCACAAAAATTCATAACGATCGGAGCATTAGAACCGAAGCTGTAGCTATTTATAGCGCACTATCTGCATATTAATCCTGAACAAACTTGAAACTTTAAACGCGATTATCTCAGAATCTTTTTTTTGGGAAATTACCTTTGCGGTGGACACGATTACTAAAAAACTACTAATCCGATCAACACCAAATTTTGACCACTTATTTATTATGATATTAGCTAGTCCGTGAACGAGGGATTTTCAATTTTTTTTTCAAAACTTCTTTTTTAAAGCACAAAAAACGAAAATCTTATACGTTGAAAAAGTACATTTTTTTTAAAAACGTCTCCATTTATTTTTTAATCAAAATTTTTAAAAATCCCTCGTTCACGGACTAGACAATACAATATACTAACTAAACTTTTTTGAATTTTGGATTTCGGATGAACCGTTTTCGAGAAATCATGTCCACCGCAAGACACCATCGAAAAAAGACGATCCGGGAATTCGGCTATAACATTTTTGTTATGTAATATTTTTTTATGAAAAAATTTAATTAAGTACCCAGAAACATGCACTAAACAATGTCGGTAAAACATTTTTCATAAATATTTTCTATGGTGTCAAAAAAAAATCGATAAAAATCCATATTTTTGCGCGGTACAACTGTATATAACCCCTTAAGTAAGTTAACCCCAACGCTACACTCAAGTCAAGCCTTCAAATCCCAGCAGCGACCAAATTAATTTTTTTAGTTTATTTTTTTTTGATTTTTTGGGAAACCAATTTTATTTGGTTTTTTGGGAAACAAACTTTTTGTTGGTTTTTTGGGAAACCAACGGCCAACTTCCGAAATAGACCCTCGCCTGTCTTGGATTTCGGAAAAAAGGTGAATATATCAGCAAACAATTTTTTCTTAGGAAAATAATATTATAATATACACATAATATTTTTAATACTATTTTATTAGGTGTGTATTTTTATGATAGTTTTTAATATAATTTTTATGAATAAAATATAATATAATAATATAAAAATACAGAGTCCCTTAAAAAAAAAGTTTATTACATTTTTTTTTAATCTTTTGGGAAAACGAACGACTTCTGAAAAAAAAGGAAGAGTTTTCTACGGTAGGTCTTACTGGTCGCACTTACACATTTGTTGTACTTTTTCATACCGATATATTGAATAGTGATGAACTTTATTCAATAGTGAACACTTTCAACATCTTCCTTCCTCATACAGTCGTTTTACAGGTGTTATCAGTGTCGGTGTGCAGGCACTCCACCTGTGCAGAAATTTTAAACCTCGTATGATACGGTTTTGGGCGCACTGGTGCCATTATAAATACGAGGTACCCTTTACCGACCCTTTACCCTTTACCGAGTAAGTTAACAATTTTACAGCATGACCTTTAACATTTGGGTAGATTAAATAGTACAGACCGTTTCATGTAAATGTTGGACTCTGTTTACTTCGAAAACTAATCTTGTTTGGGAAAAACGTACTTTATTTGTTTGCTTCAATAATATCTACTGTATTTAATAGTAAAATAGTTCGTAAACCCATTACTTTGTGAGATATGGGTCAATTAAAAATTTAATTGTTTTGACTGTTTATTTGAGAAACGGGTAATTGCGGGTAATTATACTATTTTTTCCGGAATCAACCACCAGGAATGCGCCATTCTGAAAATTGTAGCAAGATATGTAGCTTGTATGTAGCGCTGTGTGAACGCTTCTCTGAGCGCTGTGGAAACTAAAGTTTTTGTGGCCGAGTGTTCTTAGGTGCTGAGATGGATTTTACTTAGATACTACTTCGATTTTATCTGCTCGTCGTCCTGATAAAGAATATACTTACTTAATCTTAACCGATTCCTTTTATGCATTACAAATATCTGGAAAAATTTATATTTTCTGTAAGGGTATAAAAACATGGATTAATTTTAATTTTTCATAAAACAATAAACTTCCACAAAACTCACTTTAGGCGAAGCTGAAGCTTAAATACCCTTACAGTAAAATACATAACTCAAATACAAACAAGAAAGAAACGCTTACTTCGGTCGGAGCCGATGTTGATATACCCTTGCAGTTAAAAGCGGATATATGGTATATCGCGAAAATCGGATATAGTTGGCCAATCCTTATGAGAATATCCAGGGCCGTAGCTAGAGCCTCGGGGGCCCTGGGGCAACAAGTAAATTTGGGGCCCCCTATACGGAAGTATTTTGCCCCGGCGGGGCCCTTTCCCTTCGGGGGCCCTGGGGCACCGCCCCACCTGCCCCATGCTAGCTACGGCCCTGAGAATATCATAATATAACCGGATTATTCCAATACAAAAAAAAATTTCCATCTTCATAAAACCAAAGTTTGTATTTTTACCAAATACCATTTCCGATCGTTCAGTTATATGACAGCTATAAGATATAGTCGGCCGTCCGTTTGAAATTTGGTAGGTCGGATCAACTGACCAAAGATAGAATCTGTACTAAGTTACAACTTTCTATCTACTATAATTCCTCTAAAAATTGTCCGATTTGCTTGACCTTTGATTTTTAGTTCCATGCCACACTTTATAATCTCTGAGATCCACGCATTCATACGGACAGACGGCTGTTGATGCTAATCAATAATACATATATGTATGTATATACTTTATGGGGTTGGAGGTAATTCCTTCTCGTACGTACATACATTCACACGAATAAAATATACACTACGAATTTCGGGTATAATAAAAATAAACAACAAAAAATCATAGATAATTATATATATTTTTCCATTCCCGATTTTCCAATAATATGACAGCTAATTATATATATTTTTCCATTCCCGATTTTTCAATAATATGACAGCTAGATAATATGACAGCTACAGTCGAATTAACTTATCCCAGCAGTTCCGAATTATAAGTGCAACTTCGTGTAAATTTTCAAAGTGCACATTTTTGCACTTGTCGACTTAGGAATATAGAAACTAGTATAAAAAGACAGATGAACAGACAGACAGACATGCTGGATCCATGCTGGATGCAGATAAATAAAGTATATATTTTAAAGGATGGAACATATCTCCTTTCATGAGTAGCACAGTTTTGTCAAAAATGATAATATACTCTGCAAGGATATAAATTTACATAATAAATACACATTTTGTGAAAAATTAAGTTTATTATTATTACTGATTTTTACATGTTCCTAATTTCCATTTTAACGTTTTCTTAACACCCAATACTTAATTTATTTAGCTCCACAGACATGATAAAATGGAAAAAAATAATATACGTAAGGAAAACGATGATGATTCAGAACAACGGGATATCAGCGATGTTGATTTCACCGGAAATACTGGTCTAATTAATACAACTGAACAGGCAACTGATGAATTTGTTAAGGCATCGGCTTTTCGTTACTGTATGCCAACGCACGCGGTATTTACTTCGCCTGTACCAACGGCACGTATCATTGACCAAAAATTTGTGTTAAAAAGATTTAATAAGGGTTGAGTGTGCCTTACGTTTTTTTAATATTTTCTCTCTCAATAATTTCAAAAAATAAAATTCTGTCTGTCTAAAAAGAGATATAAATTTTAACACAAAACATTTTGAAATCGTAAAAAAACAATATTTGTATCTCAAAGGTGTATCATCTTATGAAATATGAATACTATATCAACTTTTCCGCATGATAAAAAAAAATCTGGATTTTAATATTAAATCAAAAATATTTTTTTTTTTAATATAAGTAACACTCTTGTTTTATCAATAATCTGGTATGCCGATCGAGAAATCCCGAAAATATTTTTAATTATCTTAATTCATCAAAAATGAACTCATCGCCTAACTCAAGACTAATTAATTTTCTTATTTTGTTAATTGTCTTACTTTCAAAGAACTATTTAAAACCGACATGACAACCTCTGTAACTGAAAGCTATAATTAATATAAGTTTTATTACTACAAGCATGCGTTTAAATATTCGTAAATTCGTCTATTCGTATAAAAACGCAAATCTTACATAAAATTTAACCTTTTGGCAAATTCTTTGTTTGTTTGTAGTTTTTGGCCGTTGGTTTTTTGTTATCATTTTTTATTTATCATGTTTTTTGCTATCTGAATTTATTTAAGCTTTTTAATAAAAACATTGAAGATTTTTCTATGGTGAATGCTTTGCACTTAAATTTATTTTAATGGTAGTAGTTTAATTTCCCATCGCACGGCTTTGAACATAGCTTGCAAAAAACTTTTGATCAGCTTAAAGTCTCATTTTTGGACAAAGTATCCGAAAAATGTCGATCATGTTGGAACATTTTAAGGATCAGGTCTGAAAAAAATACTTTAATGTGTATTCTGCTTATATAAATTATATGAGCATATATATATTCTCCGAAAATATAATTTTTTTTATTAATTTTTTTAGAAAGTAATAAGACAACGAAACATATACAACAAAGTCATTGAAAGACAGTTTCTACAAGCATGTTTTTACAAGGGTCCTGCTAAAGTGTTACAGAGAGACCCGTTTTTTTGTTTAGTTAAAAAAATAGGTCCGAACGAAGCAATTAGAAATCTATCTGTCCCTCCGTCCGTCTGAACCAGAGAACTACAACGAGTATGAACGAGTATGATACAATCACGAGTATGATACAATAAATCAAATTACAAAAATGGTTAAATGGTTACCAACTTTTGATTGCGGGTATACGACGATCCACACTGAAACTGACTGCCGGCACACTGACAGTGTGAGCACTCTCAAAATTTTTTTCGAAGCTCTCTCTCATTTGCTTTCATTTTGCCTCACTTAACAGCCCAAACTTAAAAAAAACTTTTTTCACTGAGAAAAATTGTATAGAAATTTGGTTGGAACAAGTTTTTCCATAGAAAATATAAATAGGAAAGCGTAGATTTTCATTTGCTTAAGATCTGTTGCTGGAAAAGCTTTCTTTAATTTAAATTTCACTATTCTAGTGCCCATTTAAATAGTTAAATTAACGAAAAATGAAGTAAAAAACTCCGTTTTTTTGGTTAAATGAACGCTCTGCTTTCATTGTTTCATGCTAATTACACACCCACTCAAATTTTAAACATGTGTGCGTTTTGACCACCGCGTATTCGAGTGCCGTGGTTGTAATCCCTTCAGTATGGAACACGCCACGTATTACAAGCTCGGAGATATCCGAGACACGCCTGTCGTCTCAATAGTCCTGTTTTCCAAGATCTGCTTTATCAGGTGCACGGAGTGATCAACTACCCCTAGTTATTAAACATGGGAGAATGTTGTTGAACGCAACTTCTAGTGATCTAGTGGAAACCCGTCTCCGTGGATCGGCCCTTCCTATACGCATACTGTGATCCCGAAATGTCATTTGATTGATGGTAAGATGAATTTGAAGGCTAATGAGCTTTTCCATTGTCTCGAGGAGAAAAGACGACAGGCTTTACTATTTTTTACGAAGTATTCGAGCTGGGTCGGAAGGGAGCAGCTGCACCCTTGCTCTGTGTTTCCTGGATTGTTTTCTCCTGAGAACACGCTGGTAAAATTTTCATTTTTGAGAGCTTCTAGGTTTTCCATGCTGTACGTGTTTCAACAACCATCCAAGGTTTTAATATACCCTACATTAGATGATTCCGAGGACCTTTCTGAGCCGGGAGGCCTCCGATGTCCTCTGAATGCTCGTGCAGACCTTGACGCTACCATGATACCAGATCCTCTGCTCTTCAGCATCTTCTCCATGAAGCGTCCATGCAGCTCATTTACCACCTTTCGCCAAAGGTCCTTAGGGATCCCCTGATCAGAACTCCAATGAGCGTTCTTCCCTTTGTGACCTCGGCGAAGAAACAGCTCGGCTGCACCTTCTTCTTTTTTTTTGGGTCGCTCCTCCTTCTGAGGACCTCTGCCTTTTCGCACTCTGCGCGATCTCTTTGGTAAGTTCTACTTCAGCCTCACTCCCACCTTTGCCGCTTGGTAATCGGGCAGGATCGCTCTTGCCAACCTTATGACCTCGGCCTGGTCTGGGTTGGCGTCTGCCGATGGGTCTGCCCTAATGAGAATGAGGGCTGTCCATCTGCTGTCTTTGTAGGAGCCTTTTGCGCTGCGTCCAGTGAGACGTTGCCGGACCAGGGTTTGCCTTAGGTGCCCCGC
The DNA here is from genome assembly GCF_030179905.1 of Drosophila bipectinata. Lineage (NCBI taxonomy): Eukaryota > Metazoa > Arthropoda > Insecta > Diptera > Drosophilidae > Drosophila > Drosophila bipectinata. The sequence continues at coordinate 10,294,824 of NC_091740.1, read as the reverse complement.
CGGTTCGTATAGAGGTTGACCCTGGGTTCTTTCTCTCCAATCCGTTCGTTAATCCCAGCCACGCTTGGTTCGTTGGCTAGCTCCGCTTTAGACGCGTCCGGGGGCGTCCCGTGTCCAGATGTTGCCCCTTTTTAGGGAGCTTCTGCATCCCTTGGTTTTTGAGGGTCTTTAGGTTTGGGCTGTTGATGCTGATCAAGAATACATATACTTTATGGGGTCGGAGAAGATTCCTTCTCGATTTTAAATAAATGAACACGAATATAATTTACCCTTGTATTCTACGAGTACCGGGTATAATAACCCAGGAGCTCATCCTGGTTGATTCCCGCCAGATAATAGGTGTCTGTCATCAGTAGACATTCAAATGAAAAATTTTACAAATGTTTTCAGTTAACTTAGGAAAGCTAACGTTAATGTCAGATCATAGGCCTTGCCATTAAAAATGGAAAAGAATATTCTGAGACACTTGCAGCGAAGCCATCAAACACTACCCTAACACTACACTACACTCCCCATAGGTTTGGCTGTAAAACTCTCTTTCCACATTATGCAATGATGAGGTAGAAAATACTTGCAGGATCGCGCTAGCTCAGAGGGATCAAAGGAAACGTACCCTACCTCAAGATATTCCCTTACAATTTTAGACTTACGAAATAGACCGGCGACCAAATGGAATGGACGTCCAAATCGGTAGAAATTATTTACAGAAAAATGAAAGCAGAGAAGACTGTCATAGTCGAGCTTTACGACTATTTGATACTCTGTACTTATCTATTTCACCTACACTAGCTGAAAATAGTGATGTCACATGTGCCAGCGAGCAAGCAAGCGAGCAAGCACTTTTCAGACATTAAATATTAGAAGTGAATGAAATGGGGTTCGGTGATTCGGTTTTTTGTATTAGTTTGGTTTAGGTTTAGGCTTTAGGTTTGTTTAGAAAGCTACTATAAAAAGTGGGCACCCACAAAAATGGAGCCAAACTTAACAAATTTTCAATTTCACAAAAAACTTTTCACCAAATAGTCTATACACCAAAACAAGTTATTGTTGGAAAAGTCAAGGTAACCTTAGATAGTTCCTTAGAAAATGTTCTGTAAAAGTTGTGCGGAAAAGTGCAGAATGAAACTAACATTCTACAAAATTCTTTGATTAGCGGTTATAAATTTTGAACCTATTTTTATTTACTAGTAGTTTTGCCTTTTTCCCTACATCTATCTTTATATTATTTCTATCTCTATACATCTACTATTATATCGTTAATATTTTTATCGTATTCTTACTTAAGTTTAAGCGTTTTCCATAGTTTTTGTCTCTTTTATTTGCGATTTGCAATCTGAATTTGAAATATTTCGCACAATCGGCTGCAGTATATATTTGGTTTGATAGTTATGTATTGATAGTTTTTAATGGTCAAAATTGGTGAATTGGTTGGTAATGAATCGTTAATCAGTTTGTACGGGCAGTACGGTACATGACCGTTGAAGATGAAGGTTTAAAACAGTATGCGAAATAATTTAGTCATACGTCCTAATCCATTTCGATGTATGATGGAATGTACTCATTGAAAGTTCGGTGTCTTCTCTCAATCGTGCCTACCGTTTGGTGGTAATAAGCTGTTGTTTTTATATAACTTAATTTCATGTATTTACACAGGTCATTTATAAGTACATTTTTGTATTCAGTACCTCTGTCATGTTATGAACGTCTTCATTGGTACTTTAGCCTTGTCTCCTGTTTTTGCGCTTATATTTGCTAATTTTATTGTAACGAAATATTTTGTTAGATCGCATTTAATATTAACTGCATACTCATTGCCATTCCTGGTAATGGTCGCCGATTATGGAGAAATACGGAGGAACCACTTAATCGCATCTTAAAAAATTAAGGATTGAGGCAACGAAGAAGATTTCCAACCTAACGCCTGCAAAACTGCGTGCCACACTAATCATTCCCAATGAGGTCACCGATCCTGTTAGCAACTGTTTCGACGCCAAAATTATTTTGTCTTTTAAAAAATAAGAAAGAACCTCTAACAGATGCTGAACTTACTCTGGCTGAGGAAATAGCTGAGGAAACCAACCAAGAGATGACCAATATTTGTCAAAAATGAAACATATTGAAAGCGTCATTGGACATACCAAAAACTACTGTCTGAGCCTGCAAGTGTGCTCAAGACCATCCCACAAAAAAAATTAGACAGCTTTGTAAAAAGAGTGTCAAGTTTTTAAAGCCAATTCAGAGAAAAGGAAACCAAAAATCAATATTCCATCCAATTTCGACGCTCAAATAATCTCAGAAAGAATCAATTAGTCCTTGTGACTTTTGTACGGGTAAATTTCTCCTATAGTGCTTTTCGCACAGGTTTGCAAGTAGAAAGCCCCAAGACCAACGAATGCAATGAATAGCAAGCTTAAATGACCTTTCAAAGAACTTACAGCGAAGGTGGATACCCTCCAAGACACAAACCAGTTCCTTCAAAGAGATCCACAATCTAAGTCTTTGATTATGGAATGCTCGCGGAACTACTGCGCGTAATCAGAACAAGCAAAGCAATCTTTTATTGGAAGGCATTTCATCGGTTGATTTAACAAACCACTAGCTGTGGAGGATGGCAACTTCAAGCAACAAGTTTCCCCAAAAATTCCCATCAGGAAAAAACGATTTTTGGGCCAGATCCCCAAGCGAGCGCGTGGAAGGGTTTGCTGTTTTCCTGCAATTAAAACAAATCCTTCAAGAACAAAATCTCGACCTAATGCTAATCGCTGAGTTATGACTACATAATCCCAGAGGGGGAGAGCTGGAACCCTAGCAAAGTCGCTTCTAGGAGTTTGATTTTTCTCCAGCTTCTACTCAAAATGAGGTTCAAGAAAGATTTAATCGCCATTGAAAAATGTTTCGTCCAGTACCAGCAACTACGGTAGAGAAAGTCTCGACCCACATTATGGCGCTAAAGACCAAGAAAGCCCTAGGAGATGATGGATTTGAAAATTACGATATAAACCAAGCCTTCGATAAAGTTTGTTACTCTGGGCTGCTATATAAACTGAAGACCTTTCTTCCACCTCAACTTAGGATTTCGTTGCGAAGCTTTTGGGAACAGAGATCGTTTACAGTGGTTCTAGATGGCACTGAGTCCGATACCAAAGAAATCCGCGAAGGAATCCCCCCTTTTCCCCACTACGATATACACTATTTATACCTGACATGTCTGCGAGTCGAAATAACCAGAACTTAAGTGTTATCCGCTGCCATTCCTGGCAAGAAACAAATGCGTTTTCGCGGCTTTACAGGCGCTGCAAGAATATCTTTATAGATTCGAAGAATGGGCCAAAAATTGAACCATTGCAATGCATTGGTAAAACTTTTAGAAAATGCTCCGGTGTGACCTACGACTTCTAGGCAAAAACTATCTCATGCCTGAGATGGCTTCCTAATAGTCGGAACAAGTTATCCATTCGAAGCAAGATTTTAATGTACAATGCTCCTTCGTAGCGTTATGGGCTAAAAGTAGACGGCATAGCAGCAAAATCTAATTTGGACAACATTAGACAAAACGTTTCGCATGGAGCCCCATGGTACAAGCGCACCCCGAACTTGGACCTGATGGTGCCCCAAGTAGGGGATGTTAAAAAAGATCAGGCTAACAAATACAAAGAAAAACTTCAAAACCACTTAAATGTGCTAGTACAGGCACCTACTAAGTGAGCGCAGAAATGCAGGAATATGGGTACCCTGAAGACTAAACTGTAAACAGAAAATAATTTAAGCAAACCTTATATACATATAAGCAAAGATTATAAAGTACATAGATGGGATATCAGGGCCCAAAACAGTCAACTTTTTTCGTCGAGCTTGTTGGTGAGGGGGGAACGCACATGCATACGATTCTATTTTTAGAACTCTTTACATGTATCCGTCAACAAAAATGTGAACCTATGTATGTATGTGTGACTGCTCGCATGACGGAGTAAAAATGTTTTGGCTTCCAAATTTAAATTTCAATTTCTCGTTTCTGTTTCCGATGCGCCGATGTGGTAGTTCGTAGAACAAATAGTATTTTTAATCGCCCCAGATCGAGACAGGATGGTAGCGTAATGCACAGAGTAGTTATTCTATGTCTAATTTTTCTGTGTTCAAATCCTCGTAAGGACTTTAAACTTTTTCTTTCTTTTATAATTATTTTTTTTGTTATTCTTTTTTAATTGTAATATTTTTCTTTAATTTCTTAAATTGTTAATTTGTTTTATTCTTCATGATGTCCCACTAATAAAATGCTAATAAAATTTCAAGGGAGTCCTTCCGGCATTTTGTCATCCGACACGTCCGTCACTTATTTTCACAACAATTGTAATAGAACGCAATTAAAAATGTTAATAATAATAACGTAAAAATCAAAAGTAAAAAAAAAATTAATAAAAAATAAAAGTAAATATATAAAGAATCATAAAACTAAAACATTCTAAAAATTGAAACAACCGCCCGCTAAATCAAATCGAACCCAGGACCCCAAGAATAAGGAGCGCGCACTATCCATCTAGGCTACCCTCGAAGATGATTTTATGATACTTAAAATTGGTGTTAAAGGAGACGCTAGAATCCATACCAAAAACAGAGCAGGCGAGTAAGGATAGTAGAAGATATTTCTGATCTCTTTACTCTTACATTGGTTCGATTACAACGTTTCAAACTTTCATCGTCCAAAGATGTTACGATCTAAAAATAAAATTCTCTCTTTCCCTCTCTCATCTGCCAGCCGTTTGTCGTGGAACCCGCTCTCAAATGTTTTCATTATTACAGCGGGTTCCACGACGGCCATTTTTACAGCATTTTTTAGACATTTTTACAGCGGGTTCCTTTACGAACGATGTTAAGGTGATTTTAAAATTTTGTTTTTTATTGGTTTATAAATTGATAAATTCCTATTCCTCATTCGTTGTCGCGCGAAAAATTTCTCAAACTTAACTTGTCGCGCAATGGAACCCGCTCGTTTTTCTTTCTTTGTATGAGGTGTCCCATCTATGTACTTATTAATCTTTGATATACATAAGTAACGTGTATGTATATAGGACAAAGGCCGGCACGGCCCTATCTCGGGGGCATAGGAAATTTCTCTGCCCGAGCTCTGCCACACACACACAGTATACATGTGTGAAACGTTATGCTCACAGCCTACTATCTGCTATTCGTTACTAACACTAATGCGGTAAAATCATATCAATGTATTGGGGTGCCGACCACTGATATAGGAATAGAAAGATCCAATAACAAATTAATTTAAGTTATTTTATAATTGAACTAAATAAAATTTTTCATTAGAGTACAGATAATTAATTGAACATTGTGAAATTATTCGCTTACCTTTTTTAAATAAACAATTGAATAGCGGGTTAGCCATAGAAAATAAATAAGTTAATAATATTTGGTCTGCATTGACTGTAAAGTGTTTTGAAATAACTTATAGCCTAGTGTATTTATTTTAATTCTTGTTCTATAGTTGACTTTCACCTTTTGTAAATCCGCAATATGCGTTTGCTACTGGTAATTGAATACCCTTGTAGTTTTATGTTAATACTACCACATTCTTCTTTGCCAGCATAGGTATTATGAAAAACTCTGCTAAAATCCGGGTAATAAAGTATAGTCGCACTCAATAATTGCTTTTTAAGATGTTTAAAAGCGTGTTGACATTAAATGGTTCATTCGAACCTTACATCCTTCATGATCCAGTTATGTGACGTGAATACTGTGACGCAACAAACTGCGTCTGTAGGGACTGGGTATTTTCTAATGGCTTCATATTTAATGCCATCTGCCAACATATTTATCAGTGCATTTGTGACTGAGAAAATTAACTTCCTTTGTAATTCATCAAAATGCAGTTCAATATTATTTTTTATTCAAAGGTCAAAGACATTAAGGAGGTTTTTGGATAAATGCTTTTCAAAACATCCTATGAAAATTTAATCGTCTATATAGAGAAATGCTTGGGAGGGTTGAAAGCCAGTATATGCAATTGTCATCATTTTTTGAAAAGAATTCGGCGCTATTTTTAAACCATAGGGCAATCGCGTGAGGCAACAGGACCCATTGCTCGTAGAAGTTATATTTCTTAAAATTTGTTCAAGTTCTATTTGGTGAAATCCGGACATTAGATCTAAACATGAAAATTATTTTGCTCTTCCTAGCTAATCAAGAATACTACCTAAAACATCTTTTCTAGGAAGTGGGAATTTGTCAGCCAATAATTTCTTATTGATTTGGCGTTCGAGTGCAATACGGATTTTTTTGAGACGAGTATATAGTACGGGCTGTTATACTCAGTTACAGATAGTTCCACTATCTTATCCCCTACAAGTTTAATTACTTGTCTTAGATATTTCGGCTTGTTGGTGGTGTTCTATATCTTCTATATATATAAAAGAAAGTCGTGTTATGTTACACCACTTATAACTCAAGAACGGCAGAACAGATTTGGCTGAAAATCTATATATATAAAAGAAAGTCGTGTTAGTTACACCACTTATAACTCAAGAACGGCAGAACAGATTTGGCTGAAAATTGGTAGGGAGGTAGCTAAGAGCCAGGAGACGGACATAGGATACTTTTCATCCCGTTCGACAACGGGAATTATACTCCTCCGAAATGGCTGCTTTTATAGTAATGAATAACAATAAGTAGGCTGTGAGCGTAACGTATTGTACATTTATATGTGTGTCATATGCCCCTGAAATAGGGGTCCGCCCATTACTTATCTACAGTCACCAATGCCAAGATAACGCAATCTATATATATAAAAGAAAGTCGTGTTATGTTACACCACTTATAACTCAAGAACGGCAGAAGAGATTTGAGTGAAAATTGGTAGGGAGGTAGCTTAGAACCAAGAGACGGACATAGGATACTTTTTATCCCGTTCGACAGCGTTCCTCCCGTGCCCATACTTTTTTATTTAGGCAGACAGCTAAGAAGAAAATGTTAAATGAATATGTCAAATGTCAAAATGCCAGTTAGAAACGAAGTCAAATTCAAAGTCAGGCTCTCAAATTTAACAACGAACCAAAAGGATTGTGTTGCGCTTCCGGGAAAGTGAAATTGCCTCAACTTGAAGCACCATCAGAGCCTCTGCACTCTCTATTGATATTTGTAAGAAATCAATATTAAAACTCTATTAAATAAATAATTAACAAGTGGATTGAAGTGAAGTGAAGTTAAATTAATAATGCCGCGACCAAGACGATCGAATCTTTCCCGACAAAGCCGTAATGCAAGAAGAATACAAAATACTGCATATGAAAGGACTGAAGAAGAACAAGAAATTGCACGTGAACAGCGCCGCAATAGTATGGCTCGACTTCGTGCTTCTCAAATAGATTTTAATTTGCGACGCAGAACAAGATATTTAGCTGATTTGAATCGAGCTGCGTTTCGATACGATTGCAGCAATGATTACAGCTTGCATCCTAGCGTTTGCATTGGGCAAATGGACGTTGTTTGCGAGTATTGTGGTGCATTAAAGTTTTCCGGAGAAACGCCTGGATTATGCTGCGTTAATGGTAAAGTAAAATTGCCGGTGTTGACTCCGCCACATGAGCCATTGTATTCATTGCTTTGCGGCGAAACACAAGAATCACGCCACTTTCTTGCAAATACTCGAAAATACAATAGTTGTTTCCAAATGACGTCATTTGGGGCAGACATTATCGAAGAAGGAGGTTTTAATCCGACATTTAAGATACTTATTTTTGTACTTACATAAAATGTAGTTAAAGAATCTGGTTCTTATTTTGTAGATACAAGGACAGATTCACCATCGAATTGGATCATTACTACCTTTCGAAGATACACAGAATAAATTTTTACAAATATAATTCATGGGCAACATGGAAGAACAACTTGATCGACGCCTAGGGATCAATGCAGGAATGAAGCGAGCAATTCTTCAAGACTTGCAGTGTCTGCTTCATGAACATCATGCGTTGGTCAGGTTGTTTAAGAGTGCTTTAGAGCGCATGCCAAATGATGACTATAAAGTTGTCATCAAAGCAGATAAACGACCATCTGGAACACACGAACGCACATTTAATGCTCCAACAGTAGACGAAGTTGCCATCCTGATTGTTGGTGAACAATTGGAAAAACGCGATATTGAGCTTACACGTCGCATTACTGGGCAACGGCAACAAATATCGGAAACTCATCGATCATATGACGCATTGCAATACCCACTGATGTTTTGGCAAGGAGAAGATGGATATTATCTATATATATAAAAGAAAGTCGTGTTAGTTACACCACTTATAACTCAAGAACGGCAGAACAGATTTGGCTGAAAATCTATATATATAAAAGAAAGTCGTGTTAGTTACACCACTTATAACTCAAGAACGGCAGAACAGATTTGGCTGAAAATTGGTAGGGAGGTAGCTAAGAGCCAGGAGACTGACATAGGATACTTTTCATCCCGTTCGACAACGGGAATTATACTCCCCCGAAATGGCTGCTTTTATAGTAATGAATAACAATAAGTAGGCTGTGAGCGTAACGTATTGTACATTTATATGTGTGTCATATGCCCCTGAAATAGGGGTCCGCCGATTACTTATCTACAGTCACCAATGCCAAGATAACGCAATCGGGCCAATTTTAGTCATCAAACAGTCAATTCTAGAGCTGCGCGAGATACCTGGTCGAAATAAATTTTGGTACACTTTATTTTTATACCCTTGCAGAGGGTATTATAATTTTGTCCAAAAGTGTGCAACGCAGTGAAGGAGACATCTCCGACCCTATAAAGTATATATATTCTTGATCAGGATCACCTCCTGAGTTGATATGAGCATGTCCGTCTGTCCGTCTGTCCGTCTGTCTGTTTCTACGCAAACTAGTCTCTCAGTTTTAAAGCTATCGTCTTGAAACTTTGCACACACCCTTCTTTCCTTTGCACGCAGTATATAAGTCGGAACGGCCGGGATCGGCCGACTATATCCTATAGCTGCCATATAACTGATTGATCGGAAATGCTATAACTTTGGTGTTTTTAGAGTTAGAGAGTTCAAATTTGACATGAGAGCTATTTTTGGCAAAATAATACGACATGCCAAATTTCATAAGGATCGGCCGACTATATCCTATAGCTGCCATATAACTGAACGATCGGAAATGACCCAACTTTCGTGTTTTTGAAGATAGAAAGCTGGAATTTAGTACAGACTCTATTTTTGGTTAGTTGATCCAACCTACCAAATTTCATTAGGATCGGCCGACTATATCCTATAGCTGCCATATAACTGAACGATTGGAAATGACCCAACTTTTGTGTTTTTGAAGATAGAAAGCTGGAACTTGGTACAGATTATATTTTGATCTATCCTACCAAATTTCATAAGGATCGGCCAACTATATCCGATGTTTGCGATATATATCCGGTTTTAGCTGCAAGGGTATATAAACTTCGGCTCCGCCCGAAGTTAGCTTTCCTTTCTTGTTTTTAAATAAAATTGTAAATGATTTTTAATTTTTTTTGTTTTTATTTTATTTGTAAATATAGAGAATAAATGCATTGAAAACAGATAAAACTTTTTTATTTTACTGATCCTTTCCACGAAAATTGATATTGTTATGTTAGCTCCCTTAGAAATAATTATTGGGACACTGTAAAGAAAATAATTTTTAAAAAATTTATAATTGTAGAAAAAAAAATGTATATTCTTACCTAATAGTGGGTATTGCCTCCGTGCTTTGAAATTACTTCAGCCAAGCGTTTAGACATTAAATTAGCCAAATCCTGCAATGTTTTTCTTCGATTTTGGCCTATTCTTCAACAAAATCCTTCTTGAGCTGTGCCAAATTTTCAAACTGTCGTCCATTGCTGTATACTATATTTGAGAGTATACCCCACACATTCTAAATCGGGTTTAGGTCGGGACTACAAGCTGGCCACCCCAAAAGTTAAATTTTTTAATCCTCAAAAAACTGCTTTGACACTTTGTATACGTGGATGGCGGCGTTATCCTGTTGAAAAATTAACTTTTTCTCAAAATAAGTTTCGCCAAACGGTATCAAAACGTCGTCCATTAGTCTTATGACCATCTGAGAATTCATTCGTGTTAATAAAAAACATATAGAGGATCTTCCGGCGAATCCAAATGCGGCCCATACCATCAGTGACCCACCTCCGATATTGCGAGTATAGCAGGACTTGCGTTCACGGCGGATATCTCTCTAGGACATAATTTTTCCATCAGGGCCATTCAAGTTGAAAGGAAAAATGGTGGTCATAAGACTAATGGACGACGTTTTGATACCGTTTGGCGAAACTTATTTTGAGAAAAAGTTAATTTTTCAACAGGATAACGCCGCCATCCACGTATCCAAAGTGTCAAAGCAGTTTTTTGAGGATTAAAAAATTTAACTTTTGGGGTGGCCAGCTTGTAGTCCCGACCTAAACCCGATTTAGAATGTGTGGGGTATACTCTCAAATATAGTATACAGCAATGGACGACAGTTTGAAAATTTGGCACAGCTCAAGAAGGATTTTGTTGAAGAATAGGCCAAAATCGAAGAAAAACATTGCATGATTTGGCTAATTTAATGTCTAAACGCTTGGCTGAAGTAATTTCAAAGCACGGAGGCAATACCCACTATTAGGTAAGAATATACATTTTTTTTTCTACAATTATAAATTTTTTAAAAATTATTTTCTTTACAGTGTCCCAATAATTATTTCTAAGGGAGCTAACATAACAATACCAATTTTCGTGGAAAGGATCAGTAAAATAAAAAAGTTTTATCTGTTTTCAATGCATTTATTCTCTATACTTACAAATAAAAAAAAAACAAAAAAAAAATGAAAAATCATTTACAATTTTATTTAAAAAAAATAAAGTGTCCCAATATTTATTTCGACCAGGTAGAAGAATACGAGATCAGGAGAACAAATTTATAAAGGTAATGAAAAGGCGCGTGTAAGCATGGCGCAGTTACGTGAATCACAATCGAAAGATGCACGAGATGAACATAATCAACAAAGACCACTTTTCAAAGAAGAGAAGCGCACAGATTAATAGTCAGAAGAAGAATTAACTAACAACGGCAACAAGTTTATCGAGGATTCACATCTGGGCAATTTCTTCGACTAGCATTCCAGTAAGAGCCTGATGTTGAAAATTCTGCTTATTCCAAAGTGATTATTGTGAACATTCAAAGTGAAAGTTCCAAAGTGAACATTCCTTATTTCGCTTCTTCCTGCCGAGTTACGATTAAAAAAAATGGCAACGCATTGGCCATTGCATCTTCTGGCGTTGCAGCAACCTTATTTGATGGAGGCATAACAGCTCATTCAGCACTTAAGCTGTCATTGAACATTCAATATAATCCAGATGCAGTGTGTAACATAAAAACAATCGTCTATGGGCATAGTGCCCATATTTTGGATGAATGCACTATAGGACGTAAAAATTCGCTTGGGGAATTGGATTGGTCATTTAGGGATATAAGGAACAATGATAAACTATTTTACGGCCCTTTGTTACTCCTTTCAGGTGTTCACGGTTAACGTACGCTGTTGAATTCAATGCTTGCTTAAAATCATCGCAACTGTGGCGTAATGTTGAAAAAGAACTGACCAAGAATATGCGCGATCAAATGCTTCAGGATCCATCCTTTCTCTAAACAACTGTTAGATATTGGCGAGGGGAATTTTGTTGTACGTGAAAATACTGGATGTACTTGAAATACTGAAAAACATTTATTAACCAAAATAAATGAAGAAAAAACAGCTAGCCCTTATAGAAAACAAAAAAGGCCAAAACAACGTTTGCCGGGGTCGCTAGTTATTTATATTTATATGTTCTATTATATATGTATATATATATTTTTTTTTAAATCTTCTTTTATTTACAATATGTCTTTAGCAACAATAAGTACATTTTATGAGTAATATTAAGTTAACAGAAATAGCAGTTTTCCAATGAATCCAGCTTTTATATATAACATCTTTTCAGTTGGTTGTATTTACATATCTATCGGGGAGATCGAGTATGTGATATATTTTCAGCTTTCTTGTTGTTAAACTATTGTCTTCTAGATTTAAGGCTAAATTATTTTCGTGTTTATGGAGTCTATCGATGTATTTCATACTAATTTTATTAGTTTCTTTTTTTATTGTTGGGATATTAAGATCTTTGTGCATATTTGCATTAGATACTTAATAAGGAGCATTGACAATTTGTCGCAAAGTTTTTGATTGGTAACGCTGAAGTATCTCAATTTGTGAATTGCTAGCAGATCCCCAGAGATGTAGAAAATAGGTCCAGACAGGCTTCAGTATAGATTTGTAGAGTCGAATTTTGTTTTCCAAGGTGATTTCTGCTTTCCGACTTATCAACCAGGACATTTTAAGTGTTATAAGTCTCAGTTGCTGAAATTTGGTCTAATGTGGTTTTTCCATGTTAGTCTGCAAGCCCACATATTTGACACATGTATTTTGTGGAATTGGTGAGCCGTTAAGTGTTGGACATTTGGACAGTTTTTATTAAGGAGAACCTTAATAAAAAAGGTATTTGGACGGATTTTATGGAGTTAATTTTTTTTTCTATCGAAGAAACCAGTTATCAATTAGGCTTAGCTCACTCTGCAGGAATTCGGAAGCTTCAAAACGGCTGTACTATCCGCATATGTTGCAACAGTGCAGTTCTTTGTGACTGGCATGTCGGCCGTCTCAATACGCTTCCTTGTGGTACGCCTGCGTTAATGAGAATTGGTGTTCAAGTATCGCTTTTCTGCTGCACGTAAAAACATCGTTCAGTCAGATATGGTTAAATAATTACCATAAAACCTAAACTTTTATTAACAAGTTATACGGAGCAGGTAGATATATCTTTATTTTATATAATAAACCATTGTGCCAAACTCTATCAAACGCTTGTTGAACATCAACAAATGAAGCAGAGCAGTATTTTTTGTTTTAAAATGCCGAAACTATGTAATTAATGATCTTGTGACATTGCTCAGGGGTCCTGCGGCCTCTCCTGAATCCGAATTGGTATTCAGGAATGATGGAATGTTCGTCCAAAATTAGGAACATTCTCTTCAAGAGTATTTTTTCAAACACTTTCGAGAATTTTGGACGATGTCAATTCCGTTTCTATTTTGTTAGGCTTTAGGATCATAATGATCTCTGCACATTCCCATTGACTTGGAAAGTGGTCTAGTCTGAGAATTGCGTTAAATAAAAGACTGAGAAACCGAATGCATTATGATAGTAAACAATTTAAGGTGATACCGTCTATACCCGCTAAGAAAACCCACAATCATTGCATTAAATATTAAAACGATACGCCCACTCCCGCCCAAAAAAAATAAATCTCGTTGTAGCGCAAATTCATTAATATTTTTCGGAAATTTTTTAGTTCCAAACTATCTACACCCACTACACGGATCTGCCCATACGAGTTCAAGTTCCAAATCGGCTAGTTCTATCATTTATAGTCTTCGAGATCCACGCATTTAAAAATTTAATAACTTTTGTATAAGAGTTGGTATATAAAAGCCGGTCTGTTTGGATTTAAATTACCTATATAAACAGTTCGGTTTCGTGTTATACTCATGTACTTTACGAGTAACGGGTATATAAAGGGGTTTCGTAAAAAATGTTTTTTAAATTTATTCCGCATCGTAATGTCTCTTAGAATGTGTGTTTAAAAAAAAAATAAAGGAAAGTTCTTTTTAAGGGTGTATTCTAGTGTAGAAATACGCTAGAAACATTGTCAAATACTACAGTAAATAAAATTTCCCATATATACTGTAAAAGCTGAGCCGCCATGCCCCTTGGGCCCAAGCCTAATTCGGTTTTTTACACAGAGAGTACACGAATTTTATTTTCGTGGGCGACAGTACACGACAGATTAATTTTCGGTTGACAAATGAGCTTAAGTTGCTCTCCCCATTCAGCGTATGGACTGCAAACAAGGGGTTAAATAAAAATTTAATTGAATGAAAATGAAAAACATTTTCCCTAAAAATATATAACAATAATATAAATATTCGCTTATTCCGAACGGTCTGGACACTTATTTCAAATAAGTTTATCAAGTTTTTAAATTATTTATTTAAATTTATATAAATTATTTAAAAATAGTATTGATTTTGACCATACATTTTCTTTATTTTATTTTAAATAAATCCGAAGTCTTTTTATATTAATGTCCACTGCACTGATGAATAAAGTTTAGAATCGTTTTTGTTTAAATTTGTGAAGGTATTAACCACGGTGGCATGCTACCGCTATAATTTCTGTAAAATTCTTTAATTCAATTTGGTTTTTGCAATTTATTTTATAACAAACATATATTTAAAATGGTTTAATTCTAATCTTTTAAGGTTTTTATCAAAGTCAATAGTCAATAGACCTATATTTATGTATATATAATATTATACTGAACGTATTCATTCCTGTTAAAATGTACCAAATATTACCTTAGTTGCATTACCTTTAATTTCTATGAGTATTAATTCACGAAATATCTTTAAGTCTTTTGTTTTATCTAATATAATTTTAATAACGAAAGATTTTTGACCTTATTTAGGCATTTGCTTGGTTCAGCGACTTGCTAGTTGAACACGCGGAAATTTTTTGGTCCCTTTTCGCTGTTGATATGGATCGAGTTTTATCTGATCAGGCTCCTGATACGTGGGACTCATTTCCATTATTTCAAATTTTAAATGATTATCTAAGGGCTGATGGTAAGTTTTTTTAATATTGAATATTTTTAATATAGGAAATAAATAGGGACTCCTTTGGAGAAAGATGAATCATAGATGAAACAGTTAGAAGAAGCTAAGGCAAATGTTAAGTTATCGAGCGTTTTCCGTAACTGCAAAATAATGTTCCAAAATTCCTGTCCAAGTATAAGTCCGGTATTTTTTTATTTATGTTTATGTTATATCTATGCTAATGTAAGCTATTAGTTGCAAATGATCCAAAATAAGAAGAGACGAGAGCAAAGAATGCGAGGACGGCTCAACGCTTTACAGCAGAGGTCTGCATAGCCCTATTCCAGGGGCATTCCCTATTCCCAAAGCTATAAAATCGTTTAAAAATTACGCGTTTAGAGATTTTGAACCGCAATAAAGTTTCGAAAAACATCAGGCAGTATTCCTTCCGCCCGCCCATCTGGTCCCCTCGATTGCCTTGGCTGCAATCCTCCTTACCAGGAATATTGCAAATTGGAAATTGGAAAATTTGTTTTTGGATAAAGGGGGTGAGGGACGAAGGAAAGGAGGGACATCCATCGAAGTTACGATGGGGGTTACACCGCAATTGAACAATTGACAGCGAGGAAGACTAGGGTGGCTGAGTTGGTGAAGTTTTCCGGAAGGTTGGAGTACTGGCCCTTGTTCATGGCAACGTATGAACAGACGACGGAGCTATGCGGATTTACGGATGCCGAGAATCTGATGCGGCTTCGGCATGCGTTGCAATGTCCAGCCAAGAACGCAGTTAATAGTCAAATGCTGCATGCGGAATGTGTCCCGCAGATAATCGCCACGCTGATAATGCTTTGGGCGACTCGAAATTATTATTGGCTTGTGGGTGACAAGGATTAAATAATTTCCCCAAGTGACGGAGAATACGCTTGAAATGCTGGTTGACTTCTCGGTGGAGGTGCAAAATGTTTGCGCTACGATGAAAGCGCTCACGCAGGAGCTAGTGAGGAAGCTGCCATCGACGGTGCTTACGTTTTGGGGAATTGCCAAAGCCTCTCTAACAGTGTGTACTTTGGCAGAGCTTAGTTCGTGGCTACCGCAGATGGCAGTAGGAGCGAGCCATGTGATAGTTCCAAGCTCGTCGTCAAGAACGGAGAGAAGGGCACGGTACATACAAAACTTTGCGCCCTGCCCTGAGGAACTCTGCAGAATTTTTCTAGCATTCTTGGAAATGACGACCCGCGATCGCTGACGGAATGATGAATGAATGATACTCGACGGTGTGGCTTGAACTGGAGATGTTTCCAGCGGCACAAGGTGGAAAGATGCGGCGTCCCCAATCCTTGCCGCCTAGATGGCCGCCTAGAACGCCATCACCCCCTGTTGCATCGCGGCAACACGGATGACGTCCAAGACAGGTTCCATGCACAGCTGCAAGAGTGTGTGCAAATGCTATTCAGGGTATTGCCAATGACTTTGGTAGGCAAGTCAAAACGTATGCCTTCATCGACGACGGGTCATCTTTAACCTTGATCGATGCCCCATTGTCATTGCTAGTGGACTGCCGACATGCACTGATATGAGGAGACCTCGGTCAGACTAGACTTAAGGATCTCCGTCATTGGCCAAACGATGCTGTATGATCTTCGGGACGTTCACTCGGTCAAGTCTCACCAAGGCAGGCACAACAGAAGAACCGATCGCTGAGATGTGGGCGGGCGGCAGCCCTGGACCGGAGAAGAATAGCATAAACCTATCCAATGATGACCAGTTGGCTACACAGCAGCTGGAGAAGAATACGAGGCGTATCAATGGCCGATTTGAAATAGGTCTGCTTTGGAGGTATAAAGTAGACAAGGCGCGAACCAAAAAGAGGTTCTGTGATCGTGACATCATACAATTTTTTTGTTATAAATTTTTGGCAAAATCAAAATATAGGGCTTTTTATAAAATAATTTATATTTTTTGGAATGCTTTTAATTTCAATTTTTTTAAATTTATTATATTATTTGGTCAGTTGTAGTTATTGATGGAGGAAAGTGTGGCTTGTGTTAAAATCAAAATTGATGAGCGATAAAAAAAACTCAGGATCGGCCGACTACATCCTTTAGCTGTCATATAAATGAAGGATTGGAAATTACCAAACTTTCGCGTTTTTTAAGTAGAAGCTTGGTCCTTTTTTTAAATATTTTATTTTAATAAATTTGTTTAAAATTGAAGTTTAACTATTATACTAATCGGCCAACTACATTTGATATTTACCGATATTCCGATTTTAACTGCTACCCTATTGTTTTGTCTTATGTGAGCAGCGGAAATTGTATATTTTCATCACGTTATAAATTTTTTGACTCTGTCTATCTATTTTCATAAATTATATAAACGATATATTTAGTTATAACCTCAGCGGATTCGGTCGTCTTGCCCATCTCTTAGCCTTGCAATGTTATCGATATCGCGGTATGCATTGTACCCTCTTGAGCTTTGTGTATGTGGGCTCGTCCTTGTCACTCCCGACTTTGTTGTACCTGCGAATGAATCTCCGTCTCTATTTCGTTTCCCTAAACTGGGAAACTTTCCGGCTAACGAATTGGTAAGTCTTGGCAATTCAAAAGGAATAGCTCAAACTCAAAAGGAAATTAGCTTTCTTTTCTTTTTATACCCGGTACTCGTAGAGTACAAGAATTTTCTCTCCAATCGTCGTTTAATTAAGGTGGAAAAGCTGCAAAAGTGGTGATCTTACCTTTGGAAGTCCGCTTTTGAAGCAGTACGTTTCTTGGAAGTTTCCGAAAAGAATCATGATGCGTTGTATTTGTTGGAAAAACTATTGAATAACCGTCGCTTAATATTTCAGGCTCATGTAAACGAGATGCTGGGCCTTAGTCTGTTAAAAGGGGATCAAAAGCAGCTTTTCGATGATAAATTTAATGCCCATATGAGAACTTTGAAGAATTTGGGTACGTCAAATCAGATCGCCAGCTGCATCATTCTCCAGGTGCTTCTTCAAAGGTTGGACCCAGCTTCCCAGGCTAAGTGGGAGGAGAGTCAAAATTTCTCAAGTTTAGACGCCATCCCTACTTGGGAGTCAATGGCCGGAGCAGCGATGCAGGACGCTGAAGGCTGCGGACGTGGCCATGGCCGCATACGCCACGGGCGGCTCAAATAACAGTAGATTATCTTTTATTGTTACTAATTCGCCTCCCTCTGCCTGACCTATAGCCTCTTCGCCGTCGACTGCTAATGCACAAGTTGCTCAAGGTCGTCGGTCGTCAAGATCGGTGATATCGCTTTTCCTGAATACTCTACTCTGGTTAACGCTGCCATCGCTTCCAATATCATGGACCTCCAGCCTAGTTTCAGTTTGGATGTCTCCTATTAGAATTCCGGGCAATCTTTCTTTAGATGATCCAGAGCTTTTCCGTCCCCAGCACTTTAATCTTCTTTTCGGAGCCAGCCATTTCATAAACTGCTCAGAGTGTTGGGAAAATCCAGCTCTCAGCTGGCCTGCCGGAACTGCAGAAAACCCGACTTGAATGGGTTTTGTATGGGGCGGTTAACATATCTAGAGAAAGTTCCTCGTTTCCACTGCCCACAAGGATGTCCGAAGAGCACAACCATGCTGGATGATCGGTAAGATTGTCTGCTCCGTCGTTTTTGGTAATCGAAGACTTCTGCGAGCTTATTTCAAAGCGGACGATAGAGGAATTACATTGCGGTGCGCATTTCGTGCAACATGTTGCAACATTGGAGATATTTGCAAAATATATCGTTGCGTCAGGGTTTTTCTTGAGGACAGCTATCTGTATTGCATTCTTTGGCAGGATTCCACCCAGGATGAGTTGCAGGTTTTTAAGCTGGATACTGTCAGCTATGGAACGAAGATTCCACCCAGGATGAGTTGCAGGTTTTTAAGCTGGATAATGTCAGCTATGGAACGAAGCCTGCCTCATTTTTATCAGTTCGGACCTTGGATCAGTTGGCAGAGGATGAGCAATTAATGTTCTGAAAAGGTGACAAACTTCTGCCTCGCGACTTTTATGTGGATGATCTACTTTCCGGAGTGGACTCTATAGATAAAGCTATTAGCAAATTGTTAAGTTAAGGAAGTGGTGGAAGCATAGTTAAGAAAGTGGTGCTCAAACTATGCTGACGTATAAGGTGGCTGAGGAAGAACGGGAGTCTTTCTTTAGGTTCAATGATGGCAGCAATTTCAAAAACACTCTGGGTCAAGCTTGGGATCTGAGTCACTGCAACTGAGTCAAGCTCAAAGCCCACTAGGCGTATCGTTCTGTCTTCATTCGCCCAGCTGTATGACCCATTAGGCTTTGTCCCATAGGCTGTTATTACAAAGGCAAAGATCTTTCTCCAGAAGCTATGCCGTGAGGAGTTGTACTGGGATTAAAGTCTCCTTAAGTCATCGCGAAGCTAAAGCTCTCGATAATGGAGAGGGCGGCCCGACTTAGACATTGCGGAGCTAAAACTCTTTAAAGAAAGGCCCGTTGAGTCGAAGGACGCCAAAGTTGGAATCGGGGCTCCGACGAACAAAATAAGCATTCCTTCCTTTTTTTTATTCTTGTTTTGGGGTCACAGACCATGTATTTTGTATTATAATTTTTATACCCGGTACTCGTGGAGTATATTGTATATTTGTGAATATATGTAACATAGAGAAGGAATTATCTCCGACACAATAAAGTATATATTTTTTTTATCAGCATCAACAGCCAAGTCAATATAGTCGTGTCCGTCTGTCCGTATGAACGCGTGGGTCTCAGAAACTATCAGAACCACAAAGTTCATGTTTGTTTTAAATTTTTGCCAACCTCCTTAAGCCCCAACAAAATTTGAATTTCTGTAGCGCCAGTATTTGTTCAGTTTATTTATATCTTAAAAATAATTTTAAGCAAAAGCAGCTGAATTTTAGAGGTCATATAGACAAATGTATATATACCAATTCCAGTACAAAGGTGTGAAAATTTGTTTTTGGGAATGATTGGTTTTTGGTAAACTTTTTAATGTCGAACTATTGATGAAAATCCATAAAACTAGGGTAAATTTTACCACTTATTCTGACCAATATTAATGTCTTAGAAACGAAGCAAGATATTTCAATTCGTTTTGTTTAATGTATTATAAAGCCATAGTCTTCTTTTGGAAAAGTAGGCGTATTATTTTTATACCCTAAGGGTATTACCCTTTTTTGTAATTTATCATATAGCTGTCATATAACTGATTGATAGGAAATGGTAGAACTTTGGGGTTTTTAGAGTAAGAGAGTTTAAATTTTACAAAAAAGATATTTTGGCAAAATAATACGAAATGCCACATTTTATAAGGATCTGCCGACTAAATCCTATAGCTGCCATATAACTGAACAATCGGAAATGTCACAACTTTCGTATTTTTAAAGATGTAAACTTGGAACTTTGTACAGATTCTAGAGAGCTATTTTTGGCATAATAATACGACAATATAATCGGCTTAAAACTGATTGATCGGGAATGCTATTACTTTGGTGTTTTAATAGTTAGAATGTTCAGATTTTGTAAGATTGCTATTTTTGGCAAAATAATACAACATGCCAAATTTTGTATGGATCGGCTGACTATATCTTATAGCTGCCATATTACTGAAAGATCGGAAATGGTATTTGGTAAGAACACTTTGTTGTTTTTGAAGATAGAAGTTTGGGACTTTTTTTTAGATTTTGTTTAGTAATGAATTATTATATTATGATATTCTCATACGGATCGGCCAACTATATCCGATTTTTGCGATATATATCCGGTTTTAACTTCATGGGTATATCAACATCGGCTCCGTCCAAAGTTAGCTTTCCTTTCCTTTCTCTCTTACTCTAAAAGCACCAAAGTTATACCATTATACCGTTATACACTGCGTGCAAAGGAAAGAAGGGTGTGTGCAAAGTTTCAAGACGATAGCTTTAAAATTGAGAGACTAGTTCGCGTAGAAACAGACAGACGGACATGCTCATATCAACTCCGGAGGTAATCCTGATCAAGAATATATATACTTTATAGGGTCGGAGATGTCTCCTTCATTGCGTTGCACATTTTTGGACAAAATTATAATACCCTCTTGAAGGTTATAATAAACTAATCTCTACCTTGTATTTAGACATTTTTATCGAAATCTTACAAAGTAAAATATTACAATTTTATAAAAATTAATCAAAAAAGCTTGATTATTGTCAACCCAAATGGGTAAAAAAAAATAATTTGCAGTTAGGTTTGGATGGTGAGCTTTAACACCATCGTGAAAGGGGAAGCATAATTTGTTTACTCTGTTGAGTTACGTCTTCAAAAAAACTTAGTTCATTTTAAGGGGACCCCCCCCATTCTCGGTTTTAAAAAATCGATATTTTTTTTTTAATTTAATTCGAACTTGTAACTATTCAAGAATGTTCCCTGAAAATTTCAAGTAAAAATTTCAAAAACTCTTGAAGATATAGCCGATTTATGGTGGAAGCCTCAGGCGACGGCGAGAGCCGTCTCAAAACTTTAAACGCGTTTTTCTCGAAACAGTGTTTTTACGACTGGCGCATGAGGTTACTCAAAAACTATTAATCCAATCGGTTCCAAATTTTAACAAGTTATTCTATACATATATAGCTCTCGTATGAACTAGGATAAATCAAATCGGTGAAGATCTTCTTTACTTTTCAACTCGATTTATGGCTGAAAATAATGGAAATTTTCAAAAAAAAATTTCAAAGGTCCGCCATTTTGTTAATTTTTGAGCGAAGGTAATAATCCTAGTTCATACGAGAGCCAAACATGTACTCTTTCTAATCCCGTTGGAATTTTTGGATTCCGATGTTCCAGTGAGCGGAAATCACATGCGCCGCCGAAAAGAAGGGCTTTTCTTTGATCACAAAAAACAACAACAAAAACAAAACAAAAAAAATTCTGTGAAATGATTTTCTTCTTTTTTGTGTCTTAATATATGTAAGCACAGTTACAACCCTAAAAAATAATTTATGTTCATTTGCCAGCCCATTGAAAATCGTCAAAATTTAAAATCGAGAATGGGGGGGGTCCCCTTAAAGCCATTAAAAATCGATATGGTATTAAAAAAGGTCAAAAAGAAAATCCATAAAATGTCACAATTTTAAATTTTTTAGCGTTTTACACTTTTAAACACAATTAAAATGCAAGGGTATAAAAACATTAACTGTCATTTACCTGCCAGTTGTTTCATTTAATTTTATCTTGCCAAGCATCCGCCCGAAAATCTGGCCGGCAATAATTTATTTGACCCCAGAAATACCCGTGATGTCACTGGGTTTCCCCGCCTTTTGGTTACCGCTGTTATCTCTCTCCGTCCTCTTGTGATCGCTTTTAATGTCTCTATCGCATCGCCCTGCCGTCATGACGTCTCGTTCTCTCGCAGTGTATTTCGATCGCTCCGCATCAAGCGTTGAGCCGCTTTACCTCGTCAAACGGTCTTCAACTCCTTAGACTATCATTTCCATATATGGCCCAAATCATTTTTTATTAAATGCCATATGGGAAAAAGGGGATTCTGAGAATTATTTGCAACTAAAAAGTTTAAAAGAAAAACTTGTCTGTTTTGGAAATTTTATAGATCTTACGACTTTGTTCGTTCTTTAAAACTAAATACAATAGAAAAAATACAGTAACGTTCAAATGTAAGGGTATATATGAAGATTATCATAGGGTAGAAAGTTGGAATAACAATAAGGTAAAGTTAGGAACAAATAATTGTTATAAATTACCATAATTTGAATTTTTTATTTTAGATAATTTGCGTAATGGACGTTTTCATCAACACCTTCGGGATACTTTTGCACCTTTGGTTGTACGGTATGTCGATCTCATGGAATCTTCAATAGCTCAATCGATTCATAAAGGATTTGAAAAAGAACGCTGGGAGAGCAAAGGGTAAATACATATATATATATTTTTATACAAATTTATTTTTAAGCCTTAAAAAAATGAGCTCATTGTTAAACGATGTTTTAATGATTGGATAAGAATTTCCAAAATTATATAAAACAAAAAAAAAAGGTTGCATAGGAAAAAATTTGTTAGAAAGGCAATTGGTATTGTCGATAAACATATACTAAATTTTTTTTTATTAAAAGCGCTCATTCTCTTTTATCAAAATGATTTATTTTCTGCATTTACGCAGTCATTGTGTTACAAATATGTTTTTTTCCATAAAAATTTAGGATTAACGCTGCTCTGAATCCAGCAGCATTAAACAATGCTGCACAAGCCCTTAACACAGCGGCTCTCAACCCATCAACGCTACTCAGCAGCAAGAAAGATCAAGTCAATTTTTATGTTCCGAGATTACCAAGGCAATCAGTTTCGACAGTGGCCAACGATGATATGAGGTTTTTAAAATTATATGTACAATAAGATTTATCGAATGTCGTTGCATTTGGTTTTGCCTTTTATGTTCCGCCAATTCCATGCATAGCCAAAAAATCTGCAATTTGCATTCTTCTGCATTTGCATCTCACAACTTACCAATTTTCGCCAAAGCATATATAATATAGCCGAATTATAAATTACTAGAAAATTAATAATTTTAAAATAAAGGACATTTCACACAATCTATTTAGATTAGATTCTAATTTTATTCATTCGTTAGTTATTTTTACAAAATATACTTGCAGGCTCTTGTTTTGACTTTCACGACGTGAAACACTGATTCACCGGGAATGCAACCAAGTTTTACACCTTTTATAATTTCGAAAAAACTTCTAACAGAATTGTTACATTCATACACCTTTGATTCCCCCTTTCAACCTATGTTACCGCCTAACTTGACTCTCATATACAGCATTTTACTTAAATTCAAAAAAGACATCACATTTCTTTATCGTTAGGGTTTTATTACCCCAACAATTTTACCAACCTGTAAAATTGAACACACAAGAGCAAAACAAAAATCGAATTACCAGGCTACTTTTTCAAGACTCAAAATTAAGGTGTTTTCGGGAAAATGTTTTTTAAAATAAATACAAGCTTAATGGGCAGAAGAATGATGCCCTTTAAATGTCAATATTTTAATGCGTAATCAACTTTTTTTTATATTTCAAGTAAAAGTTCGATTAAGGTAGAAAAAGTCGTTACTTTTCAATTCACTTAGACGAGAGCAGCTACTATATTTTGTAAAGTTAAGGGAAATATGAAGGTGAGAAATAAAGAACTTTAATTTTACGATTTGTCAAAAAAAAGGCTTTCACTTCCAAAGTAAACGAAGCCTACCTAAAAAATTCAGAATTTGTTTCCACTTTTTTATTTTTCTATAATATGCCCGACCAATAATTCTGTATTCTGTTAGGTTATGAAGATTTCTATTAAACAAGGAAGGAAAGCTTACTTCGGGCGGAGCCAAAGTTGATATACCCTTGCTGTTAAAACCAAATATATATCGGAAAAATTCGGATATAGTTGGCCGATCATTAGAAGAATATTATAATACAACCAATTCATTACAATATAAAATCTAAACAAGAAAGGAAAGCTAACTTCGGGCGAAGTCGATGTTTATATACCCTTGCAGTTAAAACCGGATATATATCGTAAACATCGGATATAGTTGGCCGATCCTTATGGGAATATGAATATATAATCCAATTTATTACAATACAAAATCTAAAAAAAGTCTCAAACTTCTATCTTCAAAAATACCAAAGTTGGTATATCTACCAAAAACCATTTCCGATCGTTCAGTTATATGGCAGCTATAAGGTATAGTCGGCCGATCGTTATGAAATTTGGCATGTCGTATTATTTTGCCTATTATTATGATTAAAATTATTTATTATAATTATTATATTATTATAAATATTTTTTTTTAATTATTATTATTTGCGTATTATTATAAAAATAGCGCTCATATAAAATTTGAGCTCTCTAAATCTAAAAACACCAAAGTTATACCATTTCGGATCAATCATTTATATGGCAGCTATAGGATATAGTCGGCCGATCCCGGTTCCGACTTATATACTGCGTGCAAAGGAAATAAGGGTGTGTGCAAAGTTTCAAGTCGATAGCTTTAAAACTGAGAGATTAATTCGCGTAGAAACAGAAAGACGGACGGACAGACAGACGGACAGACAGACGGACAGACGGACATGCTCATATCAACTCAGGAGGTGATCCTGATCAAGAATATATATACTTTATAGGGTCAGAGATGTCTCTTTCACTGCGTTGCACACTTTTGACCAAAATTATAATCCCCTCTGCAAGGGTATAAAAAAAGTCCCAAACTTCTATCTTGAAAAAAAAAACCAAAGTTGGAATTTTTAACAAATAACAAAACCCATTTCCGATCGTTCAGTTATATAGTTTTATAGTTATCGATCGTTTTATAGTTAGCAGCTAACGGATCCTAATGAATTTGGTGGGTACTATTATTTTTGTATTATTTTGCCAAAAATCATGCAAAATCTGAACTCTCTAACTCTAAAAACACCAATTTGTACCATTTCCGATCAATCAGTTATAAGTCGGTCGATAGTTTCAGACTGTTTCAGAAAGTTTTAGAAAGTTTTAGATGGACAGACGGACATGTTTATATCAACCCAGGAGGTGATCCTGATCAAAAAAATATATAATACCTTCTGTAAGGGTATAAAAGGAAAGGAAAGCTAACTTTGGGCGGAGCCGAAGTTTATATGCAGTTAAGATTAGATCAGAGGTCGGCACGGCCCTATCTCGGGGCATAGGAAATTTCTCTGCCCGAGCTCTGCCACACACACACAGTATACATGTGTGAAACGTCATGCTCACAGCCTACTTTCTGCTATTCGTTACTAACACTAATGCGGTAAAATCATATCAATGTATTGGGGTGCCGACCACTTTATTAGATATATATCGCAAACAGGGCCGTTGCTAGCATGGGGCAGGTGGGGCGGTGCCCCAGGGCCCCCGAAGGGAAGGGGCCCCGCCGGGGCAAAAGACTTCCGTATAGGGGGCCCCAAATTTACTTGTTGCCCCAGGGCCTCCGAGGCTCTAGCTACGGCCCTGATCGCAAATATCGCAAATATATTGATAGTCGATCCTTACAAAACTGGTTTAATCGGATAATTGGACAAAAATAGAATCTGTAGGAACGTCCAATCTCAACTGTTTAGATCTAAAAACTGCAATAGACAGACAATATGACCTGTCTATACGATTACGATACAATCTCTTATAACGATCGCTTAGTTATAAAGAAGCTATAGAATACAGTCGGATGATCCCGGTCCATTCTTACATACTTACGAGCCCAAAGAAGAAATGGATGTGTGCGTTCGAAGTCGATAGATTTAAAACTGAGGGACTAGTTTGCGTAGAAACACACAAACAGACAGACAAATGTATATGCTTATATCGACTCAGGAAGGGAACCCGATATATAGTGATCCAAGAATATATTTGCTTTAGAATATATAAAATGTATTTTGGAATTTTTTTATACGGTCTCTTAAAATATGCATGCGGTCTTTTTAAATATGAAATCCCAAGTATTTTACATGTATTTTGGCATCTCGCTCGTAGAACTTACATAAATCTTCAATACCTTATCAAGCGTCATGTAATATTATCTGTTATAATAATATAATATAATTATATAATACAATTAATAATGTACTATAATTATAATAATTATAATATTATTATCTATCGACAGCCAAATAGCAGCAATAGCTGACCCAGCTACATGCATATTAAGTAACCACACTTATATATAACGCAATATATAAACGGAATTTTTTCGCAAAAAAACAAAAACTAAGAGCCTGAAACTGGTTTTCTATGTGACCCTTTAGTGAGTGCGACAATAGATCGATGTAGTTTATTATTTCTTTCCGTGGGTAGGATGTCTTCAGTACTTAAAAATTCAGAAAAGGTCCGCAAAATCTTTCTTATTAAATATTTGTATTATAGAATCTATTTTCAATAAAAATTTTGTTTTAATTTATGTTATTTTTTCCTTCGATTTTAAAGTATTATTTAAAATTTAATTATTACTTTAAGGTTTCATAATTTGGGATAAGGATAATTCAAGCTTTCAGATTCAATATCTTGTAAGGGTAGTGACATTATTATACTTTTTTACCCATCCCATCCACTTCCCTGCGTTGTCACCTTACTTTGGGGAGTATTATTTTCCCGGGTTTTACTTTGAAGTGCACTCTTTTTATTTGCGTCTTTTCTCTTCAGATCTTGAAATGCAAAAGAACATTTATATCCGGCGCATCTTAAAATGACAGTGAAAGAGGTTGCCCTACTTCATTTGAGAGGCGATCGAAGTGCCAAAAAGTTCAAAGTTCGCGCTTAACAGCTCTTACTTGGATAACAGTGGAGCTGCTATCGAATTATTTTATCGACTTAATATTGGTTGAAATAACTTAAATTTATTTTCAAAATTTTGTTTTGTCCGACGTTAAGTCGTACCCTTACAAGAGAAAAGTCTAAAAGACTTTAAAGACGGATGAGCGGCGTCGGGTTTATCAGCAGTGTCTATTTAGTTTTGTTTCTCCCAGTCTCGCATGCGCTTTGCTGGTATTAGAGCGTATGCACTTTTGGGAGCTTTCATAAAACTGCTGCAAACTAGCCCCTCTTGTGTTTGCCTGGTCTTCCCAGCCTTGCTTCTTGCTCACGTTACAATATTCAACTGCATAGCTTGGAGCTTGTCTTTTTAATATACGCTTACTTGATTTGATTTGGGCCGCTGCAGAGTTTAGGCTGAATTTGAACCTCTAATAAATATTAAAAATTTAGCTACAACGTTTTTATTTGTTCGGCCGCTATTAAAAACTATTATTTGCATAACCTTTTGGCGACGTGAGTGCATTCCCGTTTGTGATTGGTTTAAAAGTGACACGGGAACTTGTTGTTTTTCTTGTCATAACCTTGCACATAAATTACATAATGGATCTACTGGATCTGATGCTTCAGGGAAGAGATGCTGCCGAGTTAGGCAGAGGTAACCTGTCAAGAACTGAAGATCCTGCATCAGAAGGTCAAGGCTGCGACACGGACCGAAGACTTAACCATTATGACCCTTAACTCAATGGAGAAGCGTCTGAATGACTATGAGCTAAACCATAGCGAAATTGGAAGTGGTTTGTATAGGAAATTCCTTTAGCTGGCCACGGACCTGCACGTCCACATTCAGGTGGAAGTTGCCAAGCGCACCATGAGAGTTGCTGCCCACCCCACTCTTTTGGATGGTACCAGTGGTGCTGGTATTTCACTCGCACTCCATACAGTATTTCACAGCACTCCATACAAGCCTGCTCCCTTCTTGCCCCCGTTGCCGATGCCAATATTTACCGGAGACTGATCCGAGCGGTGACTGATCTGATTTTTGCACCCTGTTTAGGACGAAGATTGATAGACATTCTCACTTGACCAAGAAGGAAATACTCAGGTGGCTCATTTCATGTCTGCGGGAGTCAGCCTTGGATACTATAAGAGAGTTGAAGATTACAGACGCTAGCTATGCGGTCATATGCGGGCCCTCATGAGTTCCCGGACGGCGGACGAAATTCAAGGATGCCTCCTTATCCAGATCATCTTTTAAAAGCTGGACCTTCCAACAAAGTCAAGTGGGCTCTCTCAAGGTTCCTCGCCTTGCCAGTTGAGGATACGATGAAGTCCGGCGTCTTGCCTTCTGCTTCGTTTGCTTATCCTGCAGCTGCCCAACATATTCTCGCCGACTTCACGCCCTTTTGCGTCCTTGCGAGCAGTTACACAGCGCTTCATCCGGCTTGGATCCAGCCTATGAGGCTCGGTTTCCGACCTCTCAGACTCCGCCAGCTAACGCGTTTGTGACCCAGGATCAGCATGCTGAAGAATTTTTTTTTCCAACGCCCAACGTTCTCGTCTGTGGCCAATCAGAAGCCTTTCTTCCCTGCCGTGCGCTACGTGACTCCGGCTTACGAGTTCAACTCATCACATCACGGCTGGGCAGCCGCCTTAAGATTCATCGGTCGAAATGCTCTGCAGCGGTGACTGGCCTTAGAGACGCTGAATTCACTACGGATCGGTTAATGTTTGCCTGAAATCTCGCCTATCAAAGTCTTCGGTATACATTGAGGCAGTTGTAGCGTCTCACATCGCAGAGCGTCAACCTGGCCTGAACATATATGTCTCCAACTGAAAGGGTCCTGCCAACTGAGGTGGTTCTGGCAGATTCGAACTTCCACAAAGCGCAGCGTTTGGATTAGCTGATTGGAGCCATCCTGTTTTTTGATCTGCTCTCAATTGGGTAAATCCAACTAGTAGACGCTCTACCTCTTGTGCACAAGACGCGTTTTTATTGCAGAAGCTATGCAGGGAAACTTTGTCTTGGGATGAAATCCTTCCCCAATCGCCTTTCTCCGAGTGGCTGCAATTATTTTTTTGTTTTAGTCAAGCTCAGGAAACTTCATTTCCTCTATTAGTCATTCTTTGCCAAGGAAAGCTGGATATCCACGGATTCTATGACGGCAGCTTGCATGCGTATGAGCTTGTGTTTATGTCTTTTCAGGGTCCGACAATCGACTGTTATGCTGAAAGAGTCGAGTGGCACGCATAATAACTTCGACTATACCGAAATTGGAGCTATCTGGAGCTGAGTTACTAGCAAGGCTGAAGTTGCTGAACTTGGGACCTATAACGGAGATTATTATTGATGGTGAGAGTCCTTGGTTGCACTATCCTGGATTCAAAGCGAACCTGCTCACCAAGGAAATAAAATGGAGTTATGTCGCTACTGTATTCAACCCAGCCGATCTACTGTGCAATAGGACTCTTCCTACTGAGCTAATGGGTTCCCAGCTTTGGTCCCATGGGCCTCCATTTCTTCGTGCCTTCAAGGATGATTAGCCTCTCACTATTGTGGCCGAAAAGGGAATCATTGCACTTCGCGCCAGAATCTTATTAGCTTCGGCTTATTGGCTAGTTTGAAAACTCATTTCCCGCCTTACAGAGAGTGTTCGTCTACGATTACAAATTCTGCCACCACATCCGACATGAAGGAATTTCTGTCCAGGATCTCCAGGGAGGAACTCATTTGCTGTTGCGCGTCGTCCAGCGTACTTAGCTTAAGGAAGAGATAAGCTTGTAAAAATTACGCAAATCGGTTTCACCCTCAACCCTGCTTGCCTCGGATGCTTGGTTTGCTTCGTGTTGATGGACGACTGCGGAACTCTGCGTTGGATTATGATGGACGCCATCCGATTATTGTTCCAAGAGGCCATCCCGTCACTTCGGCCATAATGACTCACTTTCATGAGAAAAAACTATACTCTGGACCTCGGGCGCTAATTGGGAAGATCCGTTCCCAATACTGGCCTATTGGGGGAAGAAAAACGGTTTCAGGGATGTCAAAAAAAGTGCGTACGCTGTTTTCGATTTTTCAGAATTTGATTTAACAGATGTGGCTTGTTGGGGACCGTTTTTCTATAAGGCAGAGTCTTGGTATAAGCGCCCCATCAAATGTTACGTGAGAGTATTCATCTGCTTCAGTCCATTTGGAGCTAGTCAAGGACCTTTCCATAGCTTCGTTCCTGGGCGCGCTCAAACTGTTTATTTGTAACGACGATCGTCGATCGTCGATCCTTGATTCGTTAATTGACATAGGTATCTATTTCAGAAAATCCCGCTGACCTAGATGTGCTAACTCCGGCTCATTTCCTAAATGGTGGCCGTCTTGTGTGTGGCAGAGAGTGTTCTTTTTGCAGCAAGTGTTGTGGTCGCCTTGGAAGGAGGAATATCTTACTTTGTTGAAACAAAGTAAGGGTCCGTAGGGTCTGTTGGTGACATAGTCGTGGTAAAAGATGAAAATCAACCCCCTATGAAGTGGTCTATAGCCAGGATACTGGAGCTGATTCCTGGTCGTGACGGAGTGAGCCGTATTGCCGCTGTTGGAAAAGACAGCTGTTGGAACGACAAAGCGCGCGGTGTCAAGGTTGTCTCTTTCTCTCCTCAAAAAGTCTGTTGAACCGACAGACTTCCACGGGGGGAGGATGTTGGGCCAAGTAGCGAGAGACCAAGATGAATCGACTAAAAGACTTTAAAGACAGATGAGCAGCGGCGGGTTTACCAGCAGTTTATATTTTGGTTTGTTTTACCCAGACTAGCATGCGATTTAAGAACTTTCGTATAACTACTCACTAGCTCGTCTTGTATTTGTGTGTGTCTCCCCCGCCTCGCCTCTTGCTTGCGTAACAATATTCAACTGAATACCGCGGAGCTTTTCTTGGTAACCTTCGCTTACTTGTGTATTCTGTGTTGATTTAAGCGGCTGCAGGTTCTGTGTTAAATTTAAACCCCAAATTAATATTAAATATTTTTATATAAAAACTATTGATTGCGTAATAGTTATTTTTTTTCCTGTGAATTGTTTTCGTTGTGTTAAAAAATAGTTAATGTGTATCCAAAGTATCTGTATATTATAAAGTTAAGCTAATTTCTGTCACCTTATGTCACTATCTGGCTTTGCAAAAGTGGTAAAGTATATCTAATCATTACAACGTAATTTAATATGTTTGCTTGTTTTTGATCCTTTTCCTACCGTTTTTAACCCTCTCATGCCCAAATTAAAATGGGCGTGGCCAACAATTTTTTGAGTAGACATACATATAAGCTAGAATTGACCCCAATATCAACTGACAAAAATTTCAATGTCCTAGGTGTCCTGATTCAAGAGCTACAGGATGTTACGTATATGCAAACATATGGAAATTACAAACAAACTAAATAATATTTTCATGCGGGGTTTTGTTTTAAATACTCCCTGACCTTTCTTTATAAAGTTGCTATTAGGATAAAGTAATTATTTTAATGTTTATTTAACACTTTTCAAAAACCAAATTTTTCAAACTTTTTTTTGCACAATGAATTTGTCACCTACACTCTCGGGAAAATAGCTACAAACTGAACGCGTGTGCAGCTGGCTACCAAAAAAATTTGTATAATCTCACTCAACACATGCAGCTATTTTTCTGCGAAAGAATCAAAACAAAAAGAATTAAAATACGGGAGATAGAGGCTCATAAATACAATGTTGCGTATATGCAACATCGGGCATGAGAGGGTTAATTAGACAGCGGACCGCAAAGACAAGCCGTGAAATTAAAAATAGTTTGTTTTCGTTGGATCTGAATGAGTTTTAAACCAAATTAAAAGCATAATTTTTGTTAAGAGGAGCCCCAAAATAAAGGTCGAACTCCAATGAGTTCCGTTTCATAAGTATTTTAAAATTATTTAAGCTTTTATATGTTATGTTCAACCTGATGTTTGAACATCCTGCAAGGGGCCACAAAAGTGCCTTAGTATATATATTTTTTCATTTAGATTTACTTTGAAAATTATTTTTTTTTGAAATTTTAGTGGACTGTAATTTTAAAATTTTTGTTTTACTGAGGGCTAAATTGATCATTTATATCTTTTTTACCGATTTTTTTTTATCATTATTTTTTTAATTGTAATTATTATTATACCCTTGCAGAGGGTATTATAATTTTGTCCAAAAGTGTGCAACGCAGTGAAGGAGACATCTCCGACCCTATAAAGTATATATATTCTTGATCAGGATCACCTCCTGAGTAGATATGAGCATGTCCGTCTGTCCGTCTGTCTGTCTGTCTGTTTCTACGCGAACTAGTCTCTCAGTTTTGAAGCTATCGTCTTGAAACTTTGCACACACCCTTCTTTCCTTTGCACGCAGTATATAAGTCGGAACGGCCGGGATCGGTCGACTATATCCTATAGCTGCCATATAACTGATTGATCGGAAATGGTATAACTTTGGTGTTTTTAGAGTTAGAGAGTTCAAATTCGACATGCTATTTTTGGCAAAATTTTTTGGCAAAATATTACGGATGGCAAGAATTTCATAAGGATCGGCCGACTATATCCTATAGCTGCCATATAACTGAACGATCGGAAATGACCCAACTTTCGTGTTTTTAAAAATAGAAAGCTGGAATTTAATACAGATTCTATTTTTGGTCAGTTGATCCAACCTACCAAATTTCATAAGGATCGGCCGACTATATCCTATAGCTGCCATATAACTGAACGATCGGAAATGACCCAACTTTCGTGTTTTTAAAAATAGAAAGCTGGAATTTAATACAGATTCTATTTTT
Organism: Drosophila bipectinata; assembly: GCF_030179905.1. Lineage (NCBI taxonomy): Eukaryota > Metazoa > Arthropoda > Insecta > Diptera > Drosophilidae > Drosophila > Drosophila bipectinata. The sequence goes on along the minus strand of NC_091740.1, from coordinate 10,261,976 downwards.
GGTCAGTTGATCCAACCTACCAAATTTCATAAGGATCGGCCAACTATATCCGATGTCTGCGATAAATGTTGACATTAGTTGTATATGCGGTTTGAACTGCAAGGGTATATCAACTTCGGCTCCGCCCGAAGTTAGCTTTACTTTCTTGTTTTTTTTAATTTTTACCATACCATACAGTTTTTAAAATTTTCTTTTTTGATGCGTGTTCCTCGTGAAGATGATGTAAAAGGATCCGCCCTTGATGCTGCTGATAGTGTAGCTGGTTGTTTTTTCTGCCGCTGATGTTGTTCTTCTACTCGCCGGTGGTCCTGCCGCAGACGTTGGTCCCGCCGTATAAAATGCCAAAGACTTTGGCTGTCGTTGTTCCCAGGAACCCGACTTTATGTTTTTGCTCGATATTTGGCCTCGAACACGCCGTAGTTTTTTCAATATTTATGAATTTCCGGTGTTGTTCCGAAAAAACATCCTTTTTTGTCCCTTGCAGAGGGTATTATAATTTTGTCCAAAAGTGTGCAACGCAGTGAAGGAGACATCTCCGACCCTATAAAGTATATATATTCTTGATCAGGATCACCTCCTGAGTTGATATAAGCATGTCCGTCTGTCCGTCTGTCCGTCTGTCTGTCCGTCTGTCTGTCTGTCCGTTTCTACGCGAACTAGTCTCTCAGTTTTGAAGCTATCCTCTTGAAACTTTGCACACACCCTTCTTTCCTTTGCACGCAGTATATAAGTCGGAACGGCCCGGATCGGCCGACTATATCCTATAGCTGCCATATAACTGATTGATCGGAAATGGTATAACTTTGGTGTTTTTAGAGTTAGAGAGTTCAAATTTGACACGAGAGCTATTTTTGGCAAACCATTACGACGTGCCAAATTTCATAAGGATCGGCTGACTATATCCTATAGCTGCCATATAACTGAACGATCGGAAATGACCCAACTTTTGTGTTTTTGAAGATAGAAGTTTGGGACATTTTTAGGTTTGGTTTTTGTATTATAATAAATTGGGTTATATTATCATATTCTCATAAGGATCGGCCAACTATATCCGATGTTTGCGATATATATCCGGTTTTAGCTGCAAGGGTATATAAACTTCGGCTCCGCCCGAAGTTAGCTTTCCTTTCTTGTTTTTACACAAGTTGTGTTTTTAACTCCTTGCGCCGTATCGCTTTGGAGATCCGATGGCTGAATTCCAGCCCAAAGATTTTCAATAAATATTCCGACTCAGGCCTCGGATAGCCCTGCGCTAAACAAAAAACGCACTTGTTGCTCGATGGCAATTCTCAATCTCTGTGTCCCTTACCACTTGGGGGGAAACGACAGAGGACTACGATTTTACACTGAGCTCTTTTATGCCCAGTTCGCAGCCATCTTAGCTACCTTTGACTGACTGTGTCAATGCACATCTAGTCACTATTTAGGTGCCAATTTCAATAGGAGCCCCAAAAAACGGTTGAGAATACTCCTTGAGTCTTTTTTTTTTTTGACTCATTTTTATTATATTTTTTTTTTATTTTATGCTCATTGGCATTTATATAATTTTATTCTCTGTGTCCCTTACCTCTTGGGGGGAAACAACAGAGTACTTCGGTTTTTAAACTGGGCTCTTTTTTACCCAGATCGCAGCCTTATTTTTTAGCTACCCTGGGCTGAGCATTTTTTCTACGCCCACTTATAGGTGCCAGTTTAACCCTGAGTCTCTTACGACAGGGGGGAAAACGTCAGGGTGCCTCGATGGACCAAATGTTAAGAGGAGCCCTAAATAAATAGGTCTTACTCCAATGAGCTCCTTATGGAAACTGATTTTATTCGTCAAAGTTTTCTTATAAGTAAGATACATGAGAATCTTAAATCTATGTAAAACTACTTGTCAATGCACTGCACGTTGACCTGCTATGCGACCCTTTCTCAAGTGCGATAAGCGCACCACTTATGTATGTGTTTGTGTTAGGCTGCAGGGGATCGGTTTTGAACCATGTGTTTGACTCATATTTCATGGGTCCGAACCCTTGAAACTTAACTTAAGAATTTCTATACAAAATAGTGTTCAATGCTTGAACAGTTTTCTTTAATCCATTTCGTCAAAATTGTTTTGGTTTAAGAGAAATATAACATAAATATATAAAATGGTCTCCTTCTTTTATATTTGTGTTTAGATGGGTTTGATTTAGTTAATAGAATTGGTAGCGGTGGTTATGGGCGTGGCCAGATCGAATTCAAATTTTGGCTTTAACTTTTTGGAGGTCTTAACATCTTCGACCCTTTTAAGAATGTATTTTCTTGATCAGGATCTCCTGCTGAGTTGGTATAAGCAGTGCACGAAATTGGTCTGATTCTTCAATACTTATAAGGACCGTTCAAATCTACCTTTGTAAAAATACACCCTCTTACAAGATAAACTTTTAACTAATAGGCCGAATAAAGTAGTCAAAAGTTGTTCTTTAAAAGATCAATGCAACCGATCGAAGTGTTCCCTGCATTTCAGCCTACACATTTCTATGGGAATGCCTACTTGTTTTTCCTTCGGGAGGAGAGGGTTGTTAGTACCTGATATCCCTCATGGTTTCTATGTCCCGGCACCCATATAAGGTGGATGTCATGCTGCCCCGCCTTTTCGTTGATCTGCATTTAGAAAAAGATCTGCGACAGTCATTCACTGTCCTAGAGTTGGATGAGAATCCGTCAAGAGCTTTGAGTGCCACTTGACTAACTGAGAAAATACAAATCGATTCTTGAATATCAGCAAGTGCAGGGGATCTAAGTGCTTCCATAATAGCTTTTACTGAGTCTGAAAGACTAATTTAGACAAAGACGCTCGCAGTGAAAACCGCCTCCCACCGGGCCATTCCACTTCGAGCCATCCGTGTATATATGTACGCAACACGCTGTCGATCCTGGCATTTGTGTAGCCGGAGCCATGTCTCTGGCACGATAAATGTTCTGAAAATTGCTGTGAAGATTTTCCTGGGCTGGGCGTGGTTCAAATTTCATCCGAGGTTTTAATTTACTCTACCTTAGGTGCAGTGTTTAATGCTTGTTGTAATGCTTGAGGTCCGCTTTATAAGCCTCCCAACCTACTTCTGTATTCGCGTTACTAGCGAAGTTAAGGGGTTATATACCTTTTTTATTTTCAAAAAATTCAAAATTTTTTTATTGTTTTATCTTGAAGAACAACTCCTTGAGAATATTTTCCTAAATTTTCATAGAGATTGGAGCAGTAGAAAAAAAGTTACAGCGCTCCTAACCGCGCGCCTTGTCGCGGCCTTGCACTGAACTTGAAACTTTAAACGCGAATATCTCGAAATGGTGTTTCTTGAAAAATGACTTTGCGGTGACATGGATTGGCGGAAAACTACTAAACCGATTTACTTCAAATTTTTTTTAAAATGTTCGTAATGAAATTCTCTTGTGCTTGAACGATCGACTTTTCACGCGCAAACTTTTTTTTCGGCGAAATAAATTTTTTAGTGAAATTTCTAGAGACCAAAACTTTCATTTTTAGCATAAAACGTTACCGTAAAAATTTTAAAATCGATCGTTCCAGCACAAGAAATTACACTAAACTAATGAATTTTTTTTACTTTTATGGTTTCAGTTGACCTGTTTGACCTGGGGAACTGTTACCTCAAGGCTCTAAAAAAAGAAAGCCTCTAAGGGAAACAGCCACCCTTTAAAAACTATTTAATATTTTTCCACCAAATTTTGCACAAACATTGTTAATAAAGCGTTCTATCAAAAAATTAAAACATCCGTGTAATTAAATAATTGCTACATACCTAAAAAAAATCCGAACTTTCCTCTTTTTCTTCGACAAAGAAGGTATATAACCCCTTAATGCCGCTACGAGCCGTGTACGCCGAGCACACGCTTTGAGGCCCCCTTGGGCTGCCATATATGTGTTTTTTATTTATTTTTTTTTTATTCCCAATCAGTTTGTAGAAAAAATAAGTAAATTTTATGATTGCACACTTTTGGACAAAATTATAATACCCTCTGCAAGGGTATAAAAATGTGAACCAATTTTTTAAATTCAATTTGGACGAGAATAAATCAATTTGTAATGTTTGCGGTATTAAATTCTCCGTTCCACATTCCATTCTCCACAATCATTCCACGAATCTCATTCCACGAACTTTTTTTTTTTTTTTGATAGCATTTTGTTAAATGGAATATGGAATCTAAATAAAACTCGTTAACAAAAATATTTAAAAGTAAAATTAAATTGTTCTAATAAATAAATTGTATTATTTCTTTGCATATGTATTGGTATACATTTCCAAGGGTTCGTTTTACAGACGAAATATATTAATTACAACAACAACAAAAGTAAATGGGAAGACCGATTGCGTTGAGTTTTTCGTTCAATCGGTCATTTTCTGACTTTCTTTGTGGGAGCGTTTCTCGTTCCGCTCTTTACTAACTAACTTCTAATATTTTGGTTTCATTATGATATTCTCACAAGGATCGGCTTACTATATCCGATATTTGCTATATATATCCAATTTTAACTGCAATGGTATATCAACTTTGGCTCTTGCCGAACTTAGCTTTCCTTCCTTGTTTAAAATAAATATCTGTATTTAATATAATGAATTTTTTATTTAAGAAGAGTTTTTAAACATTACTTGTGATGTTAAAGCTATATCGTAAGCATCCTGCTAGTACAAAAAATGTTCTACACTTATTTTTTGTATATTTTTACTAGCGTTAACATCAGCTTTTTATTGTTGAACAATTTAACAATTTTTATTCGTAACATATGTAAATATATGTAAGCATTTAATTGGAGAATAAACCCGTTTATATTCCGTTCATATGTACGTTCATATTCATTATCTTATACCGCTGAATTTGTGTATGTATTTAAAGGGAAATCAAAGCTTTAATTTCAGCTGCAGCTGCATTGCAGGAACTTGTCAAAATCTTTTTCCCCAGTTATTAATCTAACAGAAATCGAATTAAAAGACTTTTTTCTGGATAAAATTTTACAGCACAAATACGCAATATTACAGACCCGGCTAGAAACTGGCAAGCAAAATGGAGAAATATTGACCCCAAGAAACGCTCGTGACGTCACTTGGTTTCACCGCTTTTTAGGAACCTTTGTTAAAGCTCTCCGTTCGCTCACGCGAATGCCGTCATGCGATAACGTTTTCTCGCTATCTTGAGGTATTTCTTGGTCGCTCCGCAGCATCAAACGTTTATACTTCGTCGCGCGGTCTTTAACCCATCAGTTAATTATAAAACTAATATTTTCCATATATCACCCAAATCCTTTTTGTATTAAACTAAATCTAATTAATTAACGCCCATATCGGTAACTTTACAAAATTAAAGCCAAGACAACCAACTAAAACTTAAAGCCAAAAGATTGATGCAATGGGTAATAAACGCACGTTCAACGCTAAAATTAGATTATACACTACATGTTACATTCCTGAAACCAATTTGGACATATGTCCCGCAACAATGGTGCATTGCTTGCGGCACTAGCTTGGAAATAAATCAGTCAATCGGAGAGCTCCATCGGAGATATTGTTACCCATCACTGGGGCATCGTGGGACGTATGAAATTGAAATATCCACCAGACCTTAAAAGTTCAACTTGGACTACCATAGGGGACCTAGTTGCAAATTGTATAGTTTTATCTCTTATAGTCTTCAAGATCCACTTGCTAGACCGATTTGACTGAGTTTTGTTTTCCAGATATAAATTAACTATATAAATAGCTAATCATATAAGCTTTTTCAAAATATTTTCCTCTGTGCCTATATCTTTTATAGTCACTGAGATCCATGGGTTCATAGACAGATGTACAGACAGACACGGCTATGTCGCCTCGGCTGTTGATGCTGATCAAACATACATGTATATTTCATTTTATTTCATATTTCATATGATTCCTTATTTATGTTACATACATACATTCAAACGACTACAATATACCCTTGTACACACTGAGTACCGGGTATAAAAGTTATACATAATTAAAAAAACATGGTCTTGGATAACAAAACTTGCACTTGCAATTCTGTTTAGGACTGTCTCTCTTGTGCGCAATCTCTCCTTTCGTTCACGGTCGTTCCGCTCATCTAATAAAGCGATGAGCTCCTCTACCCTCGCTGTCTGGATCGTTCGTTTTAATTCTGTACTCTAACATAAACTCTTCTAATAGGGGATTTGAGCCGGCTGCAGCAATTGAAAAGCTTTATCTGTTAAGACCTCCTTGTCTCCTGATCTTGTTTTCGATGCTGGTTCCATCGTGGAACTACTATGCCTTTAATTCGTTCTTCTACCAAGAACGCAGCTACTAATCCCATCGTTGCAAGGTTTGTCACAGCAATGTCTACGGATACTTAGGATTCGTATGTACTGTACCCTTTGCAGCTGTTCTGACCAAGAAGGAAGCTTTTTCACAGGCCATGAAGGCTCCAGGCGTTCACCAGCCCTTTTGTTACTTATTTTCATGCATCATGCATCATGTTATAAAATGTTCTGCAGAAATTTTCTGATGCGTTCTTACTAGTAAAAATATTAACGCGGTCAAAGATGATTCGTTGCCCATCGTGGTTTGTGTTTCTACAAAACTATTTATTTATAAAATACTAAAACCTTTTTTTTTATTTTTCTCTTTTAAATCATGCTTGAATTTAATAGGTGCAAATCAAATTAAATGGAGCAAAGTTCTTATCGGTGCCGCCGAGATTCCATGGAAGTTTTTTCGTTTTTAATTGTAACAATGTTTGCTAATAAGAAATTTGTAAATAGTAAAATATACTATTATTTTGTTACAGTTATCAAAAAGTACTAAGTTAAAAAAAAAAACAAGAAAGGAAAGCTAACTTCGGGCGGAGCCGAAGTTTATATACCCTTGCAGTTAAAACCGGATATATATCGCAAACATCGGATATAGTTGGCCGATACTTATGGCAATAGGAATATGTAATCCAATTTTTTACAATACAAAATCTAAAAAAAGTCCCAAACTTCTATCTTCAAAAATACGAAAGTTGATATTTCTACCAAGTACCATTTCCGATCGTTCAGTTATATGGCAGCTATAGGATATAGTCGGCCGATCCTAATGAAATTTGGTAGGTCGGATCAACTGACCAAATATATAATCTGTACCAAGTTCCAACTTTCTATCTTCAAAAACACGAGTTGGGTTAAAGTTGGGTCATTTCCGATCGTTCAGTTGTATGGCAGCTATAGGATATAGTCGGCCGATCCTTACGAAATTTAGCATGTCGTATTAATTTGCCAAAAATAGCTCTCACCTAAAATTTGAACTCTCTAACTTTAAAAACACCAAAGTTATACCATTTCCTATCAATCAGTTATATGGCAGCTATAGGATATAGTCGGCCGATCCGGGCCGTTCCGACTTATATACTGCGTGCAAAGGAAAGAAGGGTGTGTGCAAAGTTTCATGACGATAGCTTTAAAACTGAGAGACTAGTTTGCGTAGAAACAGACAGACAGACGGACAGACAGACGGACAGACGGACAGACGGACATGCTCATATCAACTCAGGAGGTGATCCTGATCAAGAATATATATACTTTATAGGGTCGGAGATGTCTCCTTCACTGCGTTGCACACTTTTGACCAAAATTATAATACCCTCTGCAAGGGTATAAAAACCAAGAAAGAAAAGCTTACTTTGGGCGTAGCCGAAGTTGATTACCCTTTCAGTTATGATCGGGTATAGTTGGCTAAACATATCGCAAACACGAGTAAAAAAAACTACTTTTTTAGAATAAAAAATTTAAAAAACTATCAAGCTTCTATTTTATTAAAAAAACAAATTTGGGTCATTTCCGATCGTTCAGTTATGTGGCAGCTATAGGACATAGGATATAGGATCGCCCTTTCGAAGGAAAGAAAGGTGTGTGCAACGTTTGAAGTCGATAGCTTTAAAACTGAGAGACTAGTTCTCGTAGAAACAGACAGATGGGCAGTCAGACGGAGAGACAGACATACAGATAGACATACGGACATGCTTATATCAAGGAGGCGATCCTGATTAAGATATTTATATACATTATAGGGTCTCGTTCACTGCGTTGCACACTTTTGACAAAAATTATAACACCTTCTGGAAGGGCATAATAAAATTCCCTGAGGGTATTCAGAATAAAATGGACCACCAAATTACAGGGTTTGTCAGGAAAGTAATACTAAGGACTGATTATCTTCCGCCGCCGCTGTACCTCAGCGCGCGCGCACCGACTGGATTCGGTAGAGGGTGTTCGTAGCTAACGAACGAGCGGTTGGTCACTCGTCTCCGAGCACTTGGAGAGTCGACAGGCATTTTCTCGCGACGCGTTTCTATGAGTGGTGCAAGCCGAAAATGCAGCATTCGTTAAAGCAGCGGTACGCAATTAAATTCTGTGTGAAACTCGGTAAATCTGCGACAGAGATGTTTGATATGAGCCAGGCCTGATGGCCTGGTGTGCGCAAAGTATTGACCTCTGACCGTCGACTAAGTGTTCGTTTGATTACCCAAATGTTAACTTTGTCCAAATCTGTGGTTCATGACATTGTGACGGAGCACTTAAGCATGCGAAAGGTGTGCGTGAAGATGGTCCCAAAAGTGCACACTGACGACCAAAAATTGCGACGAGTGGAAGTGTGCCAAGAAAATTTTAACCGATGTCCCAACGCTTCCGCAGCCGAAATTCAAACAACCAAATTCATTCGGACAAAATCTGAATAATGTGGCACTATTTTTACTACTATTTTTTGTAGTAATAGTAGCAATAGTTATTAACTAATATTTGGTATTTTTGTTGACCATCTATGGTATTACCAGCTGAAAAAAGTGTTGTTAAGCGTGGGCGCAAATGCAGCTGTTAATGCAGTTGCAATTTTTTTCTGAGCCGTCGGCACATTTTTTCTGAATATCGGATTTAAATTTCTTTCCTAATTGGACCACACACCCAGAAGGAAGTAAAAACTGTGTCGCTAGGATAGAACTCCCTTCCCACAAAGTGAGTATCACCCACCGACAGACGATCGATCAAATTTTGGCGAGCCGGACTTAAAAGTTCCGAGCTGCTGTGTGTGTGTGTAAGTTTAGTTGTGCCAGCGCGGTGCGCTTGTTTAATTATCGGAGTGGTTTTAGTTGCAGAGGACAGACTCTTTTGTTGACGAATTAATATTGAGGACTATTGCCCATTATTGGCCCAGGTCGGGCCAAAATATTCTACGAGAGTATTCTACAAGTCGTGTACAACCTTACTGTGAGCAAGCTCACCACGGAACGTTGGCCAAGAGGGGACGTTCTCCCGGACAGCCTTTGCTGGGGCATATCGTTAGGTAGTGCCCCAGGCGGAAGAGTGCTGGGAATTTGTACACGACTGGCAGACCTCAACTAAATAATGTGTATATAGACCCAAACTTCGAGAGATGCGGGAAAAATCTTAAGTTTTAGTGCAATTATAGACTCAAGAAAGTTTTCCGAGTAATGGAGACAGGCTGCGCCGCCATTTCTCTTGTTGGCCCAGGTCATCGACCTCACCGTGTGTGATCGAGTAAAACCTCACTTTCACGTGCCCAGTTATGTCGCTCTCTCCGGGTCATGTCACTCTCTCTACCGCAACATGCAGCAATTAGTAGTTTCTATTTAATCTAAAATCACTATTTCTATTCTAAGTCGCCACGACTCCCAATTATAAGAGAATTAATCTAATATTACATTTTGTTTGAGTGGCCCTAAATTCGAAAAGATTTCTTTTGAGGGCCTTCTGCCACTCGGTTTGAACCAGCCAATTATAATTCACATTTTTTTTTTCTTGAATTAGTAATTTAATTAAATCTACAATAATGGAACTAAAGTAAGAGCTAATGTTAAATTAAGTGCCTTCTATGTAAGGAACAAGTTGTCCACTGGGTTTATTTATACATTTTTTAAAGTCAGCCATTATTCCCAAATTTACTAGTAACTATGGCAGCTAGCCAAGCGCTACATTTGTTTCAGCCACTCCACCGAGAAGGATCGATCTTTCGTCGTTGGACTAAAAATCTGTGAGTTACTCTAAATGTTTATGGTCTTTAATTACTTTGGCTACTTTATAAAAAAATAAATCCCAGTAGTAACTGCCAATTTATTATTTTTTACAAGCACTTAATTTTTTATCTATTTTTTTAATATCCATTAAATAAGTAAACATATTAAATGTAAAGTAAAACTTAAAACCATTAGTATCCATTGGCACGATTCTTGAAGAACTTAAAAGATTAAATATTAAAATTGTTAAAAATTAAGTTTATTTTTCTTCTAAAACCAGTAGTATTATGTTAAGTCCTTTTGAATTATTATATATACTCTTTATTATTAAACCCTTTGAATTGAATTTCGTATACCTGTAATTATTTCTGAAGATCAAGGATGGAAGGTTTATTTTCGTATTTAAAGAATAAAACCATGAATGTTTAAAACTTTAAGTGAGATTTTTGCCCTCAACAGATGTTTGCCCGGATGTAGGGTGTTAAAGGGATCACCAGAGCAATGCTCTAGCGGCCGGTGATCATAGGTAGGGTGGGCAGTTCGCAAGCACAACAACACCAGTGCCTTGCCAAATGAATAGTCTTCTCCTTGTCTGTCCTTTCTTTCTGTCCTTCCGAATTTATTCCTCCGAACTCTTCCGGTTCAGTCCTCCATTCTTTTAGTTTGTCGCAAGCACGCTTAATTCTGGATTTATAGAGTCCGTCCAAGCAAGACCACCACCCCCAAAGCCGACGAGCAGAAGCCGGACCTTATAGCGTGCCCCGCTAGCACAGACTCTTCGAATCCGTTCACACCGTACCGTTGCACATTACAGATATAATTCATTATTATTATTAAAGAAAGTGGTGCCCAACTCGTGGGACCTTAATGGAAAATGCTATTCATTGAGACTCACGGGAGGACAAATTAAAAATTCTTTTGTATTTCATTTTAAAATCTATTTTTTTTCTACACTAACAAAATATTCCTTAAGTTTCAATTTTGTCCTGGAATACAGTTTATGGATACAGTTTGATATTCGTAGCTGTCCGAAAATAGGTATTCAAGGGAATTTTCCTGAACATTTGAAGAAATGACAAGACGTTGCTTAGACGGAGGAATGCAGAGGTAGCGGAGCTTGGGCCGAACCCTGTCCCGGTTTTAAAACATTGAGTCATTGAACTAGCCACTTAATTTTAAATAGAAAGACGTGATCATACTGAACTGTACGGAAAATCGAGGCATTACTTGCGAGAGATGCTCGATCCAGAATAAGTTGTCACAATTTCTATTTGTTTCCCTCTCTTGGGGCATTTCACTTCTATTAGTCGCGACCTGGAATACGGAATTGGCTTAGAACAGGCCATCGGCCCAGGCCGACTTAAAGATAGTAGCTGCTTCCCTTGAATTAGATTTCAATCTTTTCGAAATTTAATTCCACAAAATTTTGTTATTTCCGAGGAGACTAACAAAGACTTATGCCCTACGATGGGTGAAATCCAGCAAGAGTTCAGTTTAAGAATCTTTCAATATCTTAGAAAAGAAATCTTCGCGAACATACCTTTTATTAATTTTGTTATATTATTCTTCTTATTATATCGTTATTCTTTTTATAATTTTATTCTTTGCCATTATATCGTTATATTTGGCTATATTTTTTTTGGGTTAAAATCACAAAATTTCGGGTTACAGTTTTGTTACCTCGTTAGACCAGAACATTACAGATTAGGTTCCTTGTTTAACAATTATATTGTCATAAGTGCATAAAATGGGGTTAGATCGTTCCCCAGAAAGAGGGGCTGAAGGAAGCTCTATTTTAGTCTGTCCACTTTGTAATGGGGAAGTTAATGCTGTGGAGGTATGTCGAGCAGCATGCTCACATGAGTTTCACAAGCGTTGCATAGAAGCGCGAGGTTTCCGAGTTCCTTATAGAATCTAAGAAGAAACTGCGTTCTCTTTGGTGTGTTGGAACTGTCGTAAGGAGGGACACAGATACCAAGATTGCGTATCGGAAAGAACGGTTTTCTGTTACGGTTGCGGAGCGGCCAACACATACAAACCAAGTTGTGCCCGATGTTCAAAAACCCACAACACGGAACTCAGAAGTTGCCTCCCAAAAAGAAGACTTCGAGTGCCGTTCGAAGCCAAGCGACGATAACCGAGAAATAAATGAAAAGTTACCGTAGTCGGTATTCCGGCCACAGACGATCAATCACAAAATGCAAATCTTTGGCTTCACAATAAAATTCAAAAATTAAAAAATATAGACATCCCGAAATTTAACAATTTACCAGACATAGAAAAGCGAAAATCGCGTAGTGGGAGACGAATTAAAGCGTTTTGGCAAAGAGTGCAGAAATGCCAGTTAGGCCTGGCATATATAAATTCTCGTCCTGCAGAATCAAAAGATCCTCGACCTTTTGTACCCATTCGAGTATTGAATCGAACAGTCTTTGGCTTATTAGACTCAGGCGCTTTGATAAGTTGTTTTGGTGGCATGTTAGCTACCGAAGTCATAAAAAAGCACAAATACCGAGCGATCAAGGGAAACGCATCCACGGCAGATGGAAGATCCCAGCAGATATTGGGTCATTTAGAGATCGAGGTGGAGTACAATGAAGTAAAAAATTACTAAAAATATACGTGGTTCCTTAACTAAAGCAGGATTTATATCTAGGTATAGACTTCTGGCAGAGCGACGATGCCAAAATATTCGATCTGCTGCCAAAAGGCTTAAATATTGCAGAGTTGGAGTCGGCGGATACTAACTGCAAAGATGAAGTCGACCAACATAAGTTATCCGAAACGAATCAAGCCAAATTACGTTCCGTAATTAGTTGTTTTCCATCCTTTGTAAAGGCCAGAGTCCGAAAGAAAGTAGGACATACGTACAACGAATTAGAAGACTTACAGGGTGTACTGGTCGGTACTTACCACGCCAAGGACATTCGTCAGTAACCCGTCTTCAGTCGTTATCAGTCTAGGGTACTATATGAGATTATACCCTAGCCTGATTCTTCCGGGGGGGGCTTTGTAGCGGGGACCGAAGACCGGGTTTGTTTACTTTAGCCGAAATTCAAACAACCAAATTCATTCGGACAAAAGCTGAATGATGTGGCACTATTTTTATACCCTTGCAGAGGGTATTATAATTTTGTCCAAAAGTGTGCAACGCAGTGAAGGAGACATCTCCGACCCTATAAAATATATATATTCTTGATCAGGATCACCTCCTGAGTTGATATGAGCATGTCCGTCTTTCTGTCCGTTTCTACGCGAACAAGTCTATCAGTTTTAAAGTTATCGCCTTGAAACTTTGCACACACCCTTCTTTCCTTTGCACACAGTATATAATCGGAACGGCCCGGATCGGCCGACTATATCCTATAGCTGCCATATAACTGATTGATCGGAAATGGTATAACTTTGACGTTTTTAAAGTTAGAAAGTTCAAATATGACACGAAAGCTATTTTCGGCAACACATTACGACATGCCAAATTTCATAAGGATCGGCCGACTATATCCTATAGCTGCCATATAACTGAACGATCGGAAATGACCCAACTTTCGTGTTTTTGAAGATAGAGAGGTGGAATTTAGTACAGCTTCTATTTTTGGTCAGTTAATCCGACCTACCAAATTTTATAACGACCGGCTGACTATATCTTATACCTTCCATATAACTGAACGATAGGAAATGGTTTGTTTTTGGTAGAAATACCAACTTTGGTATTTTTGAAGATAAAAGTTTGGGACTTTTTTTCGATTTTATATTATAATAAATTGGGATATATTTCCTAATCTTATAAGGATCGGCCAACTTTATCCGATGTTTGCGATATATATCCGGTTTAAACTGCAAGGGTATATCAACTTCGGTTCCTTTCTTGTTACTACTATTTCTTGTAGTAATAGTAGCAATAGTTATTAACTAATATTTGGTATTTTTTTTGACCATCTATGGTATTACTAGCTGAAAAAAGTGTTGTTAAACGAGGGCGCAAATGCAGCTGTTAATGCAGTTGCAATTTTTTTCTGAGCCGTCGGCACATTTTTTCTGAATATCGGATATGAATTTCTTTCCTAATCGCTAGGATAGAACTCCCTACCCACAAAGTGAGCATCACCCACCGACAGACGATCGATCAAATTTTGGCGAGCCGGACTTAAAAGTTCCGAGCTGCTGTGTGTGTGTGTAAGTTTAGTTGTGCCAGCGCGGTGCGCTTGTTTAATTATCGGAGTGGTTTTAGTTGCAGAGGACAGACTCTTTTGTTGACGAATTAATATTGAGGACTATTGCCCATTATTGGCCCAGGTCGGGCCAAAATATTCTACGAGAGTATTCTACAAGTCGTGTACAACCTTACTGTGAGCAAGCTCACCACGGAACGTTGGCCAAGAGGGGACGTTCTCCCGGACAGCCTTTGCTGGGGCATATCGTTAGGTAGTGCCCCAGGCGGAAGAGTGCTGGGAATTTGTACACGACTGGCAGACCTCAACTAAATAATGTGTATATAGACCCAAACTTCGAGAGATGCGGGAAAAATCTTAAGTTTTAGTGCAATTATAGACTCAAGAAAGTTTTCCGAGTAATGGAGACAGGCTGCGCCGCCATTTCTCTTGTTGGCCCAGGTCATCGACCTCACCGTGTGTGATCGAGTAAAACCTCACTTTCACGTGCCCAGTTATGTCGCTCTCTCCGGGACATGTCACTCTCTCTACCGCAACATGCAGCAATTAGTAGTTTCTATTTAATCTAAAATCACTATTTCTATTCTAAGTCGCCACGACTCCCAATTATAAGAGAATTAATCTAATATTACATTTTGTTTGAGTGGCCCTAAATTCGAAAAGATTTCTTTTGAGGGCCTTCTGCCACTCGGTTTGAACCAGCCAATTATAATTCACATTTTTTTTTTCTTGAATTAGTAATTTAATTAAATCTACAATAATGGAACTAAAGTAAGAGCTAATGTTAAATTAAGTGCCTTCTATGTAAGGAACAAGTTGTCCACTGGGTTTATTTATACATTTTTTAAAGTCAGCCATTATTCCCAAATTTACTAGTAACTATGGAAGCTAGCCAAGCGCTACATTTGTTTCAGCCACTCCACCGAGAAGGATCGATCTTTCGTCGTTGGACTAAAAATCTGTGAGTTACTCTAAATGTTTATGGTCTTTAATTACTTTGGCTACTTTATAAAAAAATAAATCCCAGTAGTAACTGCCAATTTATTATTTTTTACAAGCACTTAATTTTTTATCTATTTTTTTAATATCCATTAAATAAGTAAACATATTAAATGTAAAGTAAAACTTAAAACCATTAGTATCCATTGGTACGATTCTTGAAGAACTTAAAAGATTAAATATTAAAATTGTTAAAGTTTATTTTTCTTCTAAAACCAGTAGTATTATGTTAAGTCCTTTTGAATTATTATATATACTCTTTATTATTAAACCCTTTGAATTGAATTTCGTATACCTGTAATTATTTCTGAAGATCAAGGATGGAAGGTTTATTTTCGTATTTAAAGAATAAAACCATGAATGTTTAAAACTTTAAGTGAGATTTTTGCCCTCAACAGATGTTTGCCCGGATGTAGGGTGTTAAAGGGATCACCAGAGCAATGCTCTAGCGGCCGGTGTTCATAGGTAGGGTGGGCAGTTCGCAAGCACAACAACACCAGTGCCTTGCCAAATGAATAGTCTTCTCCTTGTCTGTCCTTTCTTTCTGTCCTTCCGAATTTATTCCTCCGAACTCTTCCGGTTCAGTCCTCCATTCTTTTAGTTTGTCGCAAGCACGCTCAATTCTGGATTTAATAGTAATAATGTGTAGTGAGTGATAGAGTCCGTCCAAGCAAGACCACCACCCCCAAAGCCGACGAGCAGAAGCCGGACCTTATAGCGTGCCCCGCTAGCACAGGCTCTTTGAATCCGTTCACACCGTACCGTTGCACATTACACCCTCCAGACGACTAAAGGGATCCAAGCAGCTTGCACCTCGGCTCTCAAAGCTCGAGGCATCGACGCAGAAGGAGCCTACTTTGAAAGTAACGATTTTGATTAATTGTAAGATTGATTCAATAATTTTTAACGAATGGTATCAAAAATGGGACTGGCTTAAGTTGCGTAGCGTAACAATAAGAACAGCTTAGAAAAACATAAAGCTCAACATAAGATAAAGTGGCGTGAATATGACTACAATTATGTTACAATGGAGTGCTCAAAGATCATCCGCTTTTATAAAAGGTGTACGCAGATCTGTACATTCATAAGAGTTGCGCTACGTGCCTAAGAAGTAGAATCAAAACAAACTGAGAAAATATAAACTCGAATATAAGGGTGTCTCGTTGCCAAACAGGTATATAGACGAATCCCACGTATTATATGTAATACGAAATTCAGTATTAAACAGTTTTTAACCAACATAATTGAAACTATTCCTGAATATATAGTAAAGAAACGAACTAAAATGGGAATGGAACTTTGAAAGTACGAAGTTAAGCGAGTTAATGTTTTCAAACTGGGCTTCGGACGACAGAAGCTTATTTTTAAGGGGAGGGTAAGGTCAAATCATGCGAAAAAAGCCATGTTTTTGTGATTTTTTCCCTGACGACACAGTTAAAATTTATTTATTCAACCAACGGTATATTAAAGTATGACATTAGAAGAATGTTTAATAAAATTTTTACAAAAAAATATTTAAAAATATGGCAATGGTAGCAATTGTCCGGACGTGTCGCCAAAAAAAGTTGAATTGCGGTGCCCCTCATAACTCGGTGCTGGATCGTTTGTAATCAAAAAATGAAAATTCATTCGTTAGATAATAGTTCGCCCCAGGTAACGCTGTAAAGATTTTTTGAAAATTGCAATTTTTTAATTTTTTCGAAGACTTTGAAGTGAAAAACTCAATTTTTTGGGAAAAAATCGGTTAATTTGTCATTGCAAAATCAAAACTATGAACAAAAAAAAAAAAACTCGACAGCGTTACCTCGTAAAATATGTACAGAAATAGTGTTTAAAATTTTAAAAGGATCGGTGCAGTAGTTTTGAAGTTATGAGGGGCACCGACTTTGAAAACGTGAGTTGTGGGAAAAACGCTTTAAAGTTTTAAACACAAAAAAATCCAGTGTAAAACGTTAATAAGCAACTTCGTCAATAACTAATAACTTCGTCAATTTAATTGACTTGAAATTTTGACACAATATTCTTCAGATATTATGCATTCAATTTAAAAAAAAAAAAAAAAAAAAAAAAATTTAATACCTTACCCTCCCCCCTTAACATCCTTTAATTTTGAATCCATTGTTCCTATAGAAGCTCGAGGATATAGCCGTTCAATATGTCCCATAAATTTTGTATATGTTTAACAAATTTTCTGTATATTTTTTAATTAAAACATTGGGACGAAGAACAAAAGGCGTGGAAATATGTGCAGTCCATTAATCTTGAACCTTTAAGACATCTTTTGCGGAGGGAAATATTTACATATGTTATGAAGTCTTTACTTTAAATTAAAATTCAAATAAAATAAATTACTTTAATTTTGCATACCATAAATAACGTTGCTTGCTAAAATATAAAAATACTAAAAAAATAATAATATAAAAAATAAAAATATAAATTCCCCTTCTTTTTACACTATTACATACTTTCTAACATAGTTCCCTGACGAGGGTAAATCTCAACCGCGGCCGTGGAAACTTGCAAGAAATTTGTAAAAAAAAAACAGGGGAGTTTAGAATAACTAGAAGAGGTAGAAATTTTACACGTTACTTCTACCATTTGGAAGATTATGAGGATTCGGTACATCAAGTTGTCGTTTCTGGCAATAAGTAACATTAACAGTGTAGAATATATTTTTAGAGTTTTTCCATTTCATGTATGAATCATTTAAAAACTAAAACATCACAAAATGAATCTGGCTGATTCCTTCAACCCAATGATTACCATATAGCACGTTGCAATTTATTTAAATATTGAAATTATATGATGCTAAACAAGTTTGATTTATTAGGATCGATAAAAAGTAGTCATTTCTTTAATTTAAATATAAATGAATTATTGATTTAAGATTGCTTCGTAAATAAACATGCATTTTTATTAGAAAGTATAAACGCTTTTTAGAAATAATATTTCAATTGATTCATTGAATGTTATATTTCTAATAAAATTCTTTCTATTTAGAAACGGGTGTGCGACTTCGGAGGATTTATTTTGGAAGCTTGATGCTTTACAGTCTTTTATAAGAGATCTTCATTGGCCCGACGCTGATTTTCGACAACACTTGGAACAGCGATTAAAAATGATGGCAGTTGACATGATTGAACAATGCATCCATCGAACAGATTCATCCTTTCAGTCATGGTTAAAAAAAAATATTGCTTTTATATCAACTGATTATATTATACCTTCTGAAATGTGCGCTATGGTCAATGTGATATTAGATGCTAAAAACCAAAGCTTTAAATTAACTACTATTGATGGCATTGATTTGGTAAGTCGTTAAGTTTTACTGCAACTTAAATACTAATCCATTTATGGAATATAATATTTTTTATGTCTAGTACAAATTCCATGCAAAAATTGATGATCAAATTGACAAAGCGAATGTAGCGATGACACAAGGTCTAAGCGGTAAACTTATGTCAGTGCTAGAGTCGACTTTGTCAAAACTAGCTCGATACGACGAAGGTAGCCTAATAGGATCAATTCTTAGTTTTACAAATGTTTCGAGCTCGGGAAAAGATCTTGGACAAGGATATGTGAATTTCTTTCGAAATAACATGGATCAAATACGTGGAAAGATTGGAGATGATTTATGGACACTTAATTTTTTTGAACAATGGTATTCACAACAGATTAGTATGCTCTGTAATTGGTTATCGGAACGTTTAGATCATGCCTTACACTATGCCCAAGTGTCATCTATATCTCACATCGTTAAGGTATGTATTAGGCAACAAATAACCAATAGTATAGTTTAATGCTGAGATTAAAAAATAATTCTGAAAGGTTTTGTATTTATTAGTTCATTCGTCAAAAACCGTTTGACATCTCCAGTGGCAGTCTCCAGACTAAACATTTTTTTTATAACATTCTATTCTTGAGTACGCGGTGATTGTCACCTCAAACATCCGGTATTTCAGACTTCGGAAATTTCTCTGCCTGAGCTCAGCCGCACACACACAATGTAAACGTTTAAAACGTCATGCTCGCACCCTACTTTATTTGTTTTCCAAGTATCCAAAATTTGAAAAACATCGATGTGTTTAAACCTCTATTATTTATGAAATAATTTCCTTCTGAACACACTTTAATTTTACATTTCAAAAATTGGAATAGTCCCTGCCATATTTATCATTTTGAGGGTTTGTGTTCGAAAGCTAGGTTTGTCGATAAATTTTATAATCTTCTCAAATTTTTGACTTCAATTGGCTCCAAAATCTGCGATTGCGAAAATAAAAGGCGTATTTGTATGTCTCAAAATTCACTTCGTAAATGTAAACACCGGAGCCTGCCTGAAAGGTTTATTAAAACACGAAACCGGGCATAAGTTAGAATTTAAATATATTGGACCATATGCAATAGACAAAATACAATATAGCAAACAACATTGAAAATAAGAAGCAAGTAGTTCATAAAGATAGATTAAAAATTTTTAAGTCATAATCCTTAGTGTGGCCAAGCATAAGCAAAGAACAAACAATATTTTCATACATAATGAATCTTCCCTGACTCAAAAGAAAATTCAAAAATCAATAGAAAAGTTAAAAGAAAAATAAAAAAAATATATTTATACGTATATATGTATATACAAAAATAAAACAAAAATCATAAAAAACTCCATAATATTACGTTATTCTTCAAAAGAAGGAAGATGTAATATGCACATATCACTGTACCGAGTACACTGCACCGAAATAAAGCTATAGAAAACATAGTGGTATTGTTGGGTTTATTGGGTATAGATATAAGCCCAAAATTTCCCAACATTATGCAATGATCGAAATACGAACCACTTAAGTATGCCTAGGTAGCCAAAGTAAAAATGCAAGTGTCAGCGGTTCTCATGCAGTGACCCTCGGATATACACACATATGTGCATAAGGGGCCGTCCATATATTGCGTGACGCGAATTTCAGACTTTTTTGACCCCCTCCCCCCCCTGCGTGACAAACCATGACGCGAGGTTAGACCCCCGTGACCACAAACCGTGACGTTAACCCGAACCCCCTCCCCCCCCAGGCGCGTCACGCAATATATGGACGGCCCCTAACACTCTTCGTACGCGGCAACGTGTCCGTTGCTTTATATCAGTGGTCGGCATTAAATACATTGATATGATAGTAATGCATTGTAATAATTGCTTGAAGGTACGTTACAGACGGAAAATTTAATCGGGAAGCGTCCATGTCTAACCCAGCTGATATTCTAAAGCAGTGAAGCTCATCCCATTGCTCTTGCTGCTCATTTGTTTTTGCAAATGCTCATGCATGCGTGACTGCTCACGCCATAAGGTTCCGTAGCTCACGCCATAACCTTCGTTGGTCCAAGGCAAAGGGCAATTACAATTTTTTGTGTTTTCCCTATTCTCCTCAATCGGGATCCGAATGCATTTTGTTGTTGGAGTGCCAAAAAATTTTTTACTGCAAGAAATTCATTCTTGTTATTGTTTCTGCCAAATTGGTCGACCTGAAGCGATAAATTTCTTCATCGCCGAATCTTTTTTTTTTAAGTAAGAAGCTCTGCATAATTTGTCATAGTATAATAATAAGCTGTTGTATTTTTTATTATATTGATATTTTAAAACCCCTTGTGAATGTTACTATAATTATACCCTTGCAGAGGGTATTATAATTTTGGTCAAAAGTGTGCAACGCAGTGAAGGAGACATCTCCGACCCTATAAAGTATATATATTCTTGATCAGGATCACCTCCTGAGTTGATATGAGCATGTCCGTCTGTCCGTCTGTCCGTCTGTCCGTCTGTCTGTCTGTTTCTACGCGAACTAGTCTCTCAGTTTTAAAGCTATCGTCTTGAAACTTTGCACACACCCTTCTTTCCTTTGCACGCAGTATATAAGTCGGAATGACCGGGATCGGCCGACTATATCCTATAGCTGCCATATAACTGATTGATCGGAAATGGTATAACTTTGGTGTTTTAAGAGTTAGAGAATTCAAATTTGACACGAGAGCTATTTTTGGCAAACCATTACGACATGCCAAATTTCATAAGGATCGGCCGGCTATATCCTATAGCTGTCATATAACTGGACGATCGGAAATGACCCAACTTTCGTGTTGAAGATAGAAAGCTGCAACTTGGTACAGATTATATATTTGGTCAGTTGATCCGACCTACCAAATTTCATTAGGATCGGCCGACTATATCCTATAGCTGCCATATAACTGAACGATCGGATATGGTACTTGGAAGAAATATCAACTTTCGTATTTTTGAAGATAGAAGTTTGGGACTTTTTTTAGATTTTGTATTGTAAAAAATTGGATTATATATTCCTATTCCTATTAGGATCGGCCAACTATATCCGATGTTTGCGATATATATCCGGTTTTAACTGCAAGGGTATATAAACTTCGGCTCCGCCCGAAGTTAGCTTTCCTTTCTTGTTTTTTTTTTCAGTGCACCCATATGGATGGAAAAAAAATTCTCGCACCAATATATTGATGATTTTTTCCATTGGTATGGGAGTTTGCTCTCCCGTATGCAAAGCTTGGGCATCACTGTTCTAAAGCTCCCGAACAAATAATATCATCCTATAGTACCGGTCTTGTTTGCTCGGGTGGTTCGCTGTAAAGTTGTTTGTGGATCTCTTGAGCTGCAAAGCACACAATTTTAGATAGGATCCGTTACATAAGTAGAGCTGCATACACACAAAGCCTTAAATTAGAATCTTAGATGTTATTTATCTCCGTCTGTCTTTATCTACCCAACCTAGGATCTTCTATTGCAGATTATGTATTGAATTGCAATCGATTGCAATCTATTAATTACATATATTCACCGGAATTATAATACCTCTATTCTTCCATGTTCAACATTATTATTAAGTTTTTTTTTCCCCGTTAACATAGCGGGTACTGGCGATGATTAACTCTTAGAATCATCTTAATTAAGACCATTAACCAACTAAGCAAAGAAACTTAAGACTAAATGAGTTCAAACTTGTGTAGTTTTCATAATCCTTCATCTTCCTGCGTTGAAAAGTCTAGTGAAAATACCCGTCCTTAATCCGTTTTTGTTTAGGATGCCTATCCTGGAGGGCGGAAAATATTTAACCAAGGCGGATTAGACTGGAGGTAGCCCAAAGTCTTTCTTGACCAGGCACGCGGAATGACGGCGTCAGCTTTATGCCTGTATCTTAAATTAAAAAAAGGGTTTTTTCCCTTGGAAACTAACCACGGGTTATTCCTGTAAGCGAACATACTTATCCGGGCACTGTGGTGGTTACAATTTCTATTTACCTACTCGCACTCCTAATGATCAGGGATCCTATCACCAAAGATTATAAACTACATAGATGGGACATCAGGGCCCCAAACGGTCAACTTTTTTCGTCGAGCTTGTTGGTGAGGGTGGAACGCACATGCATACGATTCTATTTTTAGAACTCTTTACATGTATCCGTCAACAAAAATGTGAACCTATGTATGTATGTGTGACTGCTCGCACGACGGAGTAAAAATGTTTTGGCTTCCAAATTTAAATTTAAATTTCTCGTTTCTGTTTCCGATGCGCCGATGTGGTAGTTCGTAGAACAAATAGTATTTTTAATCGCCCCAGATCGAGACAGGATGGTAGCGTAATGCACAGAATAGTTACTCTATGTCTAATTTTTCTGTGTTCAAATCCTCGTAAGGCCTTGATTTTTCTTTCTTTTATAATTATTATTTTTTTTTATTTTTCTTTAATTGTAATATTTTTCTTTTATTTTACAATTGTAAAATTGTTTTATTCTTCATTATGTTCCGCTAATAAAATGCTAATAAAATTTCAAGGGTGTCCTTCCGGAATTTTGTCTTCCGACACGCCCGTCATTTACTTTTATTTAAACTTTTATTACTTTTATTTATTTAAAACTTTTATGCTTTTATTTTATTTAAAATTTAAAATAATAATAATAAGGTAAAAATGAAAAGTAAAAAAAAAAGTAAAAAAAAAAGTAAATGTAAAAAGAATCATAAAACTAAAACTTTCTTAAATTTGAAACAACCGCCCGCTAATGAAATCGAACCCAGGACCCCAAGATTAAGGAGCGAGCACAATCCATCTAGGCTACCCTCGAAATTGATCTGATACTTAAAATTGGTGTTAAAGGAAGCGCTAGAATCCATACCAAAAACAAAGCTTAAAAGGATGGATAGTACATAAAAGATATTTCTGATCTCTTTGCTCTCACACTGGTTCGATTTGAACGTTTCAAACTTTCATCGTTCCAAAGATGTTACGATCTAAAAATAGAATTCTCTCTTTCCCTCTCTCATCTGCCTGCCGTTTGTCGTAGAACCCGCTCTCAAATGTTTTCATTTTTACAGCGGGTTCCATGACTCGGCCTGTCAATATGCCGCAGAACCCGCACTTATAAAGATTTTTACAGCGGACGAACTTACGAACTAAGGCGATTTAAAGGTGATTTTAAAATTTTTTATTTTTCTTTATTGGATTATAAATTTTGAAAAAAAGTTTGAAACAATAAAAGTATAATATAAATAGATTTAAAATAAAACAAGAAAGGAAAGCTAACTTCGGGCGGAGCCGAAGTTTATATACCCTTGCAGTTAAAACCGGATATATATCGCAAACATCGGATATAGTTGGCCGATCCTTATGGGAATAGGAAAATATAATCCAATTTATTACAATACAAAATCTAAAAAAAGTCCCAAACTTCTATCTTCAAAAATACGAAAGTTGATATTTCTACCAAATACCATTTCCGATCGTTCAGTTATATGGCAGCTATGGGATATAGTCGGCCGATCCTAATGAAATTTGGTAGGTTGGATCAACTGACCAAGAATTAAATCTGTACTAAGTTCCAGCTTTCTATCTTCAAAAACACGAAAGTTGGGTCATTTACGATCGTTCAGTTATATGGCAGCTATAGGATATAGTCGGCCGATCCTTATGAAATTTGGCATGACGTAATGTTTTGCCAAAAATAGCTCACATGTCAAATTTGAACTCTCTAACTCTAAAAACACCAAAGTTATCCATTTCCGATCAATCAGTTATATGGCAGCTATAGAATATAGTCGGCCGATCCGGGCCGTTCCGACTTATATACTGCGTGCAAAGGAAAGAAGGGTGTGTGCAAAGTTTCAAGACGATAGCTTTAAAACTGAGAGACTAGTTCGCGTAGAAACAGACAGACGGACAGACAGACGGACAGACGGACAGACGGACAGACGGACATGCTCATATCAACTCAGGAGGTGATCCTGATCAAGAATATATATACTTTATAGGGTCGGAGATGTCTCCTTCACTGCGTTGCACACTTTTGACCAAAATTATAATACCCTCTGCAAGGGTATAAAAAAGTAGACTTCCCGTGCCTGATATGAACACATTTTACTCTGTACATCAGCCAAGCACTCTACCACTCGGCTATCCCTCATTCGTTGTCGCGCAAAAAATTTCTCAAACTTAACTTGTCACTTAACTTAACTTAATCCACTGCTGGAACCCGCTAAAGAACATTTTTCTTTGTATGAGATGTCCCATCTATGTTCTTTATAATCTTTACTATCACGTAAGCAACACAGTTCATTTAACCGCCAAGTTACTTTTCTACAATTGGTTCATTTTAATTGTACATGATAGTCACGTTGACCAAAGCTCGACTTCTAGGAAAATTCCCAACCTTATGTTACTAGGCAATGTAGATGAAAAGAAGGAAACTTGAAGGACACTATTGATTTTTGGGTGCTATCAACCCACCAACGATAGTGGCCGAACCAGTTTGCACACACCCTTCTTTCCCATGCAGGCAGTATATATGTAAGTCGGAATGGCCGGGATCGGCAGATTATATCCTATAGCTGCCATATAACTGATTGATCGGAAATGCTATAAATTTGGTTTTTTAAGAAGTAAAAGATTTCTCAGCGTACAAAATTTCATAAGGATCGGCCGACTATATCCTATAGCAGCCATATAACTGATTGATAGGAAATGGTGTAACTTTGGTAGTTTTAGAGTTAGAGAGTTCAAATTGAGAGCTTTGAGGGCAAAATAATACGACAAGCCAAATTTCATAAGGATTGACCGACTATATCCTATAGCTGCCATATAACTAAACGATCGGAAATGACCCAACTTTCGTGTTTTTAAAGATATAAAGCTGGAACTTAGTACAGATTCTATTTCTGGTCAGTTGATCCAACCTACCAAATTAGGATTACCAATAAGGATCGGCCGACTATATCTTATAGTTGCCATATAACTGAACGATCGGATATGGTATTTGGTAGAAATATCAACTTTCGTATTTTTGGAGCTAACATAGAAGCATGGGACTTTTTTTTAGATTTTTTATTGTAATTAAATGGTTTTATAAGGATCGGCCAACTATATCCGATGTTTACGATATATATCCGGTTTTAACTGCAAGGGTATACTGCACGGCTCCGCCCGAAGTTAGCTTTCTTGTTCTAATGTGGGATTTCTTTGGCAGATAACATAAGGATCTGAGCTCAGAAGCATTCTGTGCATCAAATCTGTATTTGTGTCAATCCGAGAAGCAGGGTGCGCTGCTTTCTAAATATTTTGATGTCTTTTTTTTTCGACTCTGCACCTGACAAGGGTCCAATCGGCACAAGTGCAGTATTTATGACATTTTGTGTGCGGATGGTGGAATATAGTACCTTGGATGCAAGTTAATCAGCTGTCGACCATGTCAAGTGCATATTCTCCAAATTTTTCCTCATTGATTTTATAACCTGATGCCACACACTGCAGCAATATTGATGTTGTTCATCAATTATGAATTGATTCCAGCTTCTAATTATGAGGAGGTTGCCATTGACATCATTTGATGTGCCACTTCCTCTACTCCTAGGTTTGTCTACAATAAGTTCCGGATATTCGGATATTTATTCTGCACTATGGATTTCCTTGTCAAAAGATCCTGTTTTCCTTCTGGAGTGTTAACTCTCCAGCTCTTCAGGTTGGGCCTGTACGATACGTGCAAAAAGTATTCAAAAAACTTTTTAAGATAATCCAAACTCAAAACATGATTCATGAACCATCTTTTCCAAAGAATTTTCCGAATTTTTCATCTCGGTCGGCTTTGTCTCACATATGTAGCACTTAGAAGATGACGTGAGACTTAGGTCACTAAAAATTTTCCCATCAACCATGGTCAACAGGAAGCTGTGTTTAATTTTAATGTCTTTACAGGGAACACTGTTTCCTTTTACCGTTTCTTTTGAAAATTGTAATCTTAATGGAATGCAGTATCGTTTTATGACGAGATTGTTTTATCTCACACTTGCAAAATAATAAAAAAAAATATGCGAAAAACGAAAACGAAAGAAATGGTCGTGCCTCATCAACGTTATAAATTCAATTACACAGCCACACAAAAAAAATATTTTTTCGGGTCTGGAGGTCAGACCATGTTTACTATATGTTTTCGGGGTCGCTGAATCCGAATCCGAGGTCCAAAAAACCACAGCACGTCAGGGTTCTGACATAACCTCAAAAAACCTCATACAAAATTATATTGGAGTCCGTGGGTCAGACGATGTTTTTTATATGTTTTCAGGGTCGCTGAATCCGAATCCGAGGTCTAAAAAACTCCAGAATGTCAGGGTTACGACATAACCTCAAAAACTTGATAAAATTTTTATTTCCAAGTTCTGGGCTCAGATCATGTTTACCATATGTTTTTGGGGTCGCTCGGTCGCTCACTGTCGCCCCAGTGATGTGGATATGTATTTATGTTTTTTGTCAATTTTAGCCACAGGCAGTTTTTTAATAATTTTAACTAAACTATTCAAAATTTTAAGCTCTACTAATTTCAAGTACGTATGCGCCAAGAATTGAAAGGCGGGTGCAATATTCCAGCACAAGACGAAGATTAATTTGTCTTTTCTCCACTTTCAATTTTTTGCACAAATACCTGGGGTTCTGCCTTGGGATCCTTTAATCGCGCTGCCACTTTCCTTTTGCAGTCGATGCAGGTGCACGGCATGGAAGTAGATGGGTTTCGATGAGTGGCGATAATCCTGCGGTGATGATCCTGGAGGCTTGAGGGTTTCACGACGCGGTGAATTTTTTTTTTTATTTTCCACTTCACGGACGCGTCGCGGGCAGCTCTTTAATTGTAGTTATTTTTTGTGTGTAATAACACAGTGTCTTTGTCACTTTGTTTATTTTTTAAATTTTTTCACTATTGTCCACCCGGGGGCGCCAAAATGTATAACGAGATTGATTTATCTCACACTTCAAAATAATAAAAAAAAAGAGTGGCTGCAAAATATTTAAAAATTTGAGAAAAACGAAAACGAAAGAAATGGTCGTGCCTAATCAACGTTATAAATTCGATTGTATTTCTCTCTAATCTTAAGCCTAACTTATCTATTGCGGCGAAGCGGGGCGAATTTGCACAAGAGCGAATATGAGCTTTCGCTCCCGCTCCGCCCTAAGCTATCTTAGAGTAAATTTAGCGACTAATAACTACAAAATATAATTCAGCTATAAACTATAATTCATAATTTTCGACAACTTCAATAAATAACAAATCAATTAACAATCGTGTAGATGATGTCGGTAGCGGATTTTTCCAAATTACATTTTATTTTGTCCAAACAGGACTATCTGTTTGTTTTTTTTTAATGTCCAGTTCTGACGTCAAATCTCTATTTATAAGGTTATCAGTGCAATCCATTCCAAAGATTTTTAGAACATCATGCTGAAGTTTTACAATCTGTCTCGACGTGTAATCAACCAAGCTCTGTAGATCGACTTTAGCGTTTCATTCAGTTACAGTGATTTTGTCTGGACAGGTAAATTTCTTAGCATTTAACAATTGTTCGTAGCTTGGGAAAAGGTCCGAGGTGGTCTTTGAGTTCACATAGCTTCAAATAAGAATATATTGATGCTGGCTCAAGTTGCTTCTATAAGAACCGATAGAACTTTATCGATGTAAGCTTTTCTTCACATTGCATTTGATTGAAAGCTGAACGGTCGTCAACTACAAGCTGCAGATTCATTAATTATTGAAAGCACAGCAATTTTTCGTCTCTTATTTCTTTTTGCTGTACACCAATAATTAAATATGTACATGCGAGTTAAGATTTATTTTGAAGATTCATCTACAAAAATTAAATTAATCAAGAAATAACGCTATAAAAATTGGAAGCTAAGAACATAAAACACGAAAGACTAATTCAAAGATACAGCACCTTAAAATATTAGCTAACTAAATAGCTAAATAAATAGCTAAATAAATAGCTAAGTTCGGGAGGAGTCGAAGTTTATATACCCTTGCAGCTAAACCCGTACAAATATCGCAAACATCGAATATAGTTGGCCGATCCTTATGAGAATAACCAATTTATTGCAATACAAAATCTAAAAAAAATCCAAGCCAATCCAAACTCCAATTCCAAGTCCCAAGCGTCTGTCTTCAAAAATTCCACAGAGGGTAATTTTACCAAACACCAAACAGCATTTATAATCGTTCACTTATATGGAAGCCGATAGTTATAAAATGTGGTAGATCGAATCACCTGATCAAAAATAGAATCTGTACGAAGTTCAAACTTTCTGTATTCAAAAACACGAAAGTTGGGTCATTTACGATTGTTCAGGTTTATGGCAGATATAGGATATATTCTGCCGATCCTTAAAAAATTTAGTATGTCGTATTGTTTTGAATAATTATACTAAATATTATAGCAGACGTACGAAATCGGAACTCTTCTATTCTTAAAACACCAAAGTTGTAGAATTTCCGATCAGTCAGTTATATGGCAGCTATAAGATATACTCGGCCGGTCTCGGCCGTTCCGACATATATACGTACAAAAAAAAGAATGGTGAGTGCAAAGTTTCAAGTTGATAGCTTTTAAACTAAAGACTAGAGAGACTAGTTCTCTTTGAAACAGACAGACAGACAGATGGACAGACGGACATGCTCATATCAACTCAGGAGGTGATCCTGATCAAGAATACAAATTAGTAGCATTAGGGTGTTAGGGCACGGCTTAGTTGCATTTCATTATCCCTCATTGCCGTCGGTGACGTTGCAGGTGCGGGTGGTCTTTAGAGGTTGCCAAGGGGTTGCATCTCCTTGTGAGAAGTTAGGGATGACCTGGCGGTTGCAGAGGGAGATTCCTTCTATGTCAGGATGTTACGGTGAGAGCTACTGGCTCCGTTATCACGGCTCTTAAGGCGCGGTCACCAATTTAATAAAATGAGTTTACTTTACGGCTGTGCCGGAGTATTTGATTGAATACTTCTTTATTGAGTGAAGCTCGAATACAATCTGAAACTTAAAGTTAATATAAACCGGATATTGTCGTTTCGCTTTTAACTTAAGTTTCCTGGCCCACCTTGTTTGGGAAATTATTTATTTTAGCTGGACCGCAGTTCTCCGGGCCTGGGTGACTCGCCGATAGGTCAAGCCGATGCCGATCAAAGGGCAGCTTATTGCTCCCGCAGCATATTGGTGACGTTCACGAAAGATGAGCTGGCAACTCCTGGAGCTCTCTTCTGGGCCGTGTCATGGTTGACAAATCGGGTTTCGTTGACGGAGGCATTTTCAGTAAAAGTGATGGGGTATGTAGTACCCCGTATGTAGACACGGGTTCCATTATCCACATTCACTAGAGGCGGGCGATCGTTTATAATTACAATCTCATCGTCGACGTAAGAAATGGAATGCAGATCGCTTTGCTGGATTTCGCAATGCGCAGTGTCTTCAGTTTGCAAAACGTATTCCCTGTAACGTGGAGCAATTCCTTACCAAAGTATAAGATGTTATCGGATTGTAGGATCTTAACGGACGATGCGGACAAAACATCTCTAATCGCGGTTTCGGTCGGCTCTTCCATCCACACACCTTCTAGCTAACAACATTAAATTAGGCAAGTGCTACTGTCAGCATTAAACCCTGCAGCTTCATCGCAATTATCATATTTCGAGTTAGTAGCATCTCGAATAGGTGCCCTGTATCGATTTAGTACTTTTTAGCTGACCTCAAAAGTTGGCTGACGGATGCAGAAATTTTATTAATCTGATTTTGTATTTTATTATTGACATTGACCTGCCTATTTTTGCATTTAAAAAGTCAAATTCTTAAAAATTAATTTTTCGAAATCTTTGCGCACGGCGTTCCCGGTACAACCTTCAACGCTGTCCCTAGAAATTTTGAGGCTTCTGGCTATTCTATGATGGACGCTCAATGAGTCGAACAGGGAACATGTTGGGCATTTTATCGGCTTCTTCTATGAGCAGCCTATATTCCGAGAGATTCGCTGAGTGTTTAACAAACGCAAACTCCTCCCATTCCACATTCGGCCATCAACAATGGGAAAGTATTTAGCCTTAGAATACTGCTGCTTGCCGCCAGGAGACGGGAGCGATCTGCATCGCATTGACCTGTGCCGTCAGCTGCTATATAGCAGGCGCAGTTTATTTTCCCTGGCTTTCGAGATTGGTTGTGCTGGTGTATAGTGGCCGTCATTTCTTCCATGCTGAATGCCATATTTGCAGCTGTGTGTGCGCTAGCGTTTGCACTTTTAGGTGCAGAAAGTCTGGCCAGCCTTCGATCTCGGGTTCAGAGTCACTGGAGAACTGCTTTTTGTTCCTATACTGGTGGAAGGGATTGCTCATGTGAAGCTGTAGCTATAAAATCGCCCAAAAGAATAAATACATGCTCGAATTGCATGTCCATAGAGCAGTGGTAGGCCCACAATAAATTGATATGATTATAATGCATTTGTATTAATTTAAAATAGCAGACAGTAGGCTGCGAGCATGTCGTTTCATATGTTTATACTGTGTGTATGCGGCAGAGCTCGGGAGAGAAATTTCGTATGCCCCTGAAATAGGGCCCAGCCGACCACTGCCACGGCAATTAGGCTAGGGGTCGCGGGGGCTGAGCCGCCGCTTGAGTTGCCAAGTAGGGACAAGGTGAGGGGTGCGCGGGGACTTAGCCTCCGTTATGTCAAACAATAAAAAATAAAACGAACAAATTGCCACACAATGCGTTCGCGGCGTAGCGTGTTCGCGAAAATGGAGTGGGGAGACACAACAATTTATTTCAAAAAAAGAAATAAATAACCAATTCTTGCTGATATCAATAATTCTTGTATTACAAAAGAGACACATAAAAGCTGGATTACCATAAATGCACACAATTGTATGGAGATGCGGCCAAAAATACTTCTAGTGGACATATCTAAAAAGTGGACATACGAAAAATCTAAAATAATATTTTAAGTATATAGTAAAAAAATTGGTCATATAGGACGTCTATATTCTATAGCTGCCATAGGAACAATCTGTTTAAAATCAACATTCAGTATGAAAAACTTGTTTGTTTTTAAAGATTTTGTCGGGTCAGGCAGCAGCCATGCTTTTAATGTTTATGTTTAAATAATGGTTATGTAATGTTTAGTGCAATTCAATGCTTTCTTTATTAGGCTTAAGTTTGTACAAAAGCTTAGTTGATCGCAAGCCGACTCTCTCTCCGCCGCTCGATTCAACGTGCTTTCTATAGAGAGTTTTAGCTCGCAGTGTCTAGGTCGGAACGCTCTCTCCATTATCGAGAGCTTAAGCTTCGCAGTGACCAGTCGGGCCGCCCTCTCTGTATTTACTTGAGTCCCTGCATGCACCATAAGCTGGTCTATCTGCAGATCATCCGGCTTCATCAGCATTCAGGAATAAACATTTGACTATACAGACAGATACAGATCTTAACCAATCTCACAGATTATGTGTTTGGTGCAGGTATATACATATATCCTTACCAACTTTACTGGTTTAAATCGGATAACTATATCTTATAGCTCCCATACAAAAAGATGGTAACTTTTAAAAAATTTGTTTTTTTCCAAGACCTATATTTAATATTTGACCTGTAAATGAGAACGCTGGTGGAGACTTACCAAAAGTAAAAACAATCAAGAATCTAACAACAAATGCACACCGCTTAACAATTTGTTTTCTTTTGTGCTTGGCAGTTTTCTTTGCCCAGTTATGAAAGGGTCGGAACTTAAGAGCAATCTATTAAATAAATCCCTATTTATGTCAACTCGTGACATTTTCCTAGTATGATATTGTCTACATTTTTTAAATCTTTATTTTTAGGATTTTTTTTTTGGATTCGGTAGCTTCTTCAGATAATTCTCCTATCGAAACAAGCGCAAAATTTATAATTTCCGGACCGTGGACTGAAACTTTGTAAACTGAAGGTAGAGGGTATAACTATGGGTATAATTTATTTAGTGTCAAGTGCAAAGCTTCCAAATTTTTCGGTATTTATTTTATATCCAGACGCCATGCATTGCAGTAATGTTGCACATCTCTCTAAACATGTTCATCCAATCCTGTAATATCAGCAGACAATTTTGTATCACTAAAAAACCTTCTTGCCGTATTACTGTCATTTGAAGTTTTCGCCGCACCATAAATTAAAAATATAAGATCGTGCAAACACACACTTATAAGAAGAACCTATTAAAATTTAATGCAAGGGAATATCAAACAAAATACGAAGACAGATTAACAGCATAACAAGTAAATATACGGCAAAAGTGACCCTGAAAAAGTTAAGATGGTGTTAGTATTTTTACAATATTAGGCACATAGGAAAATTTTGGCAAACAATTTTTACACATTTGTTACCTTTGGAGACCGACAAACACTTTGGTATATAAACGAATTGTGGAATTTTGTGAAAAAGACGTTCAAAATATAGGCAAAAAACATGTATTAGTTCATAGTAATATAATAATAACCATAAATAATTTTAATATATCAAATTGTATCTCATTTTATAGAAAATACCTTCAACTTGAAAATCCATTACAAATAATTTTAATTTGAACACGTAAATAATGATCTGACCACTTCAAAGTTCGGTTTAGTTGTGAAATATTCGCGAGGCGGGCAGCTGCTTTTTACAAATGAGTAACTGTTCACATACTAACCTAACCTAACCTAAATCTATTTTTAGAAAATCCCGTTAGATATCTAGAAAAATTTGGTTTGCCATGAAGAAGCTTGGACATTTTAGAGGCGATTTGTTTACTTTTCGTACATTTTAGCCGTTATCAATTTTTTTATTTTTGGCCTATGGGAGCAACCACTGTGCAGTGGTGCTCATAGACTTAAGCCACTTTAACCAAGAATTTAAACGAAAATTAGGAAAAGTTTTTATTTCACATTTGTGTCACATTAGTTCTATATGTCAGTGTTCTAATAGAAGAATAACCAAGTTATAAAAATATATATTCAACGAAAAACTTAAAAAATCTGAGATCATCTCCAAATGTCCTGGAGTATGTCCTGCTCACATACTTAAGCCACCTGGAAGAAAATGGTTAAAAAGTTAAAATTTGCCCAATATTCCTTATAATTTTAATAAATTTACTTTAATATTGAGTGGGATGACCTTTCTGCTTAAGAACAGCGGAGAAACGCTTTGGCATTGAACCCACAAGACGTGCGCACTGTTGATGGGTGATTTTCTTCCACTCTTCTTGTAAAATTTGCCACAAATCGTTTTTATTTGCTTTTTTTTTTTTTGGCCAACGACTTGTTTAAGAATTCCTCACAAGTTCTCTATAAGGTTCAAGTCTGGGCTCTGCGGTGGCCATTGGAAACCATTGATTGCCTCTTGGCTAAGCCACGACTTGACTATCTTGTTGGTGTGTTTCGGTTCGTTGTCCTGTTGAAATATCCAGGCAAGTGGCAAATTCTCCAGATAAATTGTTAATAAAGATGTCCCTCTACATTACGCCGTTCATAATGCCTTCTATCTTCACTAGGGGACCTACGCCCGATGCGGTGAAACAGCCCCAGACCATAATTGAAGCGTCACCATGTTTAACGATCTTCTTCGTGTATTTGGGGTACAATTGTTTGTTGGGAGGACGTCGTACATATGGTTTACCATCACTCCCAAAGACATTAAACTTGGATTCGTCGCTCCAAACAATCATGTTTCAAAAATTGGGACCTTTTTGAATATGCTCTCTGGCGAATTGAAGGCGCTGTTTAACTTTTTTTTTGAGAGCTATGATTTTTTTTGGGCATTGCGTCCATTTAACCCTAATTATCATTTAGCCATCTTCTAATGATCTGAGCTGAAACATTCACGCCATAATCTGCCACCTCTGATTTGCGTCGATGTCTAGAACGGAACGGCATTACTGATTTTGGCAATCCGTTTATCGTCGTTTAAAGTGGTTATATGGCAGCTAAGGATATAGTCGGCCGATCGCGACAAAAGTTTCGTGTGCAAAGTTTCAAGACGATAGCTTTAAAACTGAGAGACTAGTTCGCGTAGAAACAGACAGACGGACATGCTCATATCAACTGAGGAGGTGATCCTGAGCAAGAATATATATACTTTATAGGGTGGGAGATGTCTCCTTCACTGCGTTGCACACTTTTGGACAAAATTATAATACCCTCTGCAAGGGTATAAAAAACCGCAAATGTAAGTGCACAAGGCCGTTGTGAAAAATACAAAAGCCTGAGTGCGATTAATGGGCAAACGCGAAGGGCAGAAGAACAAAATCAATTAATGAGTTTTACACATCAAGTTGCTATGATACACAAATTCGCCGCAAATACAAAAAAACTGACGTCTGCCCTAGACCACTCTACGTTCCAGTATGCAAGTTCACATGCATGAAACCAGCGACCAGTGCGAAGACTAGTACCGGCCCCGCCTCAGCCAATTGGCCACGGACATCAGCAGCTCTAAGGACTCAAAGAAAATCTAAGGACCTGTGCAGCCAGCACCGGCCCCGTCCGAGAACCCACAGAGCTGCAAAGAGCGCATAACAGTAACGAAAATTATTTTTTTATGCTTTATTTTAATTGATGCATTATATTAGATGCGTTTCACTGTAGTTATGATGGCCAATGAACAGCTTAGTCTGAAAAGCTTAAGCTGTGCGAAACATGTAGGGACATAACGTCCCTGGAGTAAAACACCAACATTTTGCTTATTCTAATTTCTTTATTTATTCTGACTATATCCGCTTCGGATCGCTGCTGGTGTTCGACTGACTCCGCTCTCAACTCGTGATCAGCATCAACCCTCATCACTCGCTAAAAGAGCAATGAGAGCGATAAAAGCACAAGAGAGAGAGAGAATCAGAACCGACAACAGCCAACGACACCGACTTACACAAACCACAGTTTACAGTTATGCAATACACTTATAGCTAATATATACAGTTATATATATATATATAATACAGTTATGCAATACACTTATAGCTAATATATATATACCCAAAGTAGCAATCCTGCTACAATTCGGCCGTCCTGACATTTAAAGATCCCCTGATCTTGTGATATTTTACAATTGTTTCTATTTGGCTTATTTACTTATTCTATTATTTATTTACAAAAGTTTACATATTATTTGAGTTTCATCTTCGTTTACCTATCCAATGTTTAATGTTCTGACTACTCCAAACACCTTGATATGGAATACGTGACAATTGAAAACCTTCTACATCTTTAATTAAATACCTATAATTTCCTAACATTTTGTCTATTACAAATGGACCCTTATGTTTGGGTATTCATTTACTTGCAACGCCTACAGTACAATAAAAATTCTTAACCACAATGTAATCACCTACCTTGTATTTTGAACTCGCTTTCTTTTTCTCATTGTATTTTCTTTCATTGTCTTTCTGCAACTTTTTTGACACTCTGTTCCTTTTTTCCTAATTTCGTCTAAATTCCTAGCATTATCAGTATTATCTAATTCTTCTAACTTTTGTATAGCTTAATTCATCTATAATTTTTCCTTTTTGTGCGATTCCAAATAACATTTTGCTCGGCATTTGGGCAATGTTTCTCTGCTATATATTGTTCAACGAAAAATCAATATCCTCAATAACTGTATCCCAATGCAATCCCTTTTCTGAATCTGCCAATTTCGCTATCATTGGTCCTAATATTCGGTTTATTCTTTCCACCTGCCCATTAGCTTGAGGTGACCCTGTTGCTATTTTTACATGCCTAACATTATACTTTTCGAGAAATTTCTTAAAATCATCAGATTTAAAACAACTGCCCCTATCCGAGACGGTACAAAACGGTCTACTATACGATCTTAAATAATCTTTCAATGCTGTAATAACTTCCTTTGTGTTTGTTGTTTTTGTTGCATATAACCTAACATATTTTGTAAACCCGTCTATGACGACAAAAAGATGTTTATTTGACCTTCCCTTATCCACTGGCCCGTAGTGATCAACATGAAAACCATCACAAATGGTACATTCCCTTTTGGAATGCTGTGTAATAATCCTTCTCCTTTTCCTGACTTTGGTGGAAACGCTGCACATCTCAAACAATTATCAATATGTCTAACAACTTTCTCTTTCAAATTTGCAAACCAATACGTCTTAACAATTGCATCCATAACCTTATCTCTACCTAAGTGACCTAACTCATTGTGATATTTATACAGTATCTTGTCTTCCATATCTTTTGGAACATAAAACAACAATTTTCCATCATTTGCTTTCCTATAAATTACTCCATTTCTCATTTCAAACATTTTGTCATCTTCTTTTTTTAACCTCATTCTAATTTTCTTTAACTCTTCATCTTTCGCTTGACATATAACTAAATTGTCTTCAATGCTCACCGTTTCTACTACACATATGTTAGTATTCCTACTTAAAGCATCTACATGTTGCATAAGCTTTCCTGCCTTATGAACTAACTCAAAATCATACTCGAGTAACTCTAACGCCCACCTCGCAATACGAGGGTTAAGTTCTATTATGTTTAACGTCAACGTCAATGAATTACAATCAGTAACAATTCTAAACCGCCTACCTTGCACATAAATTCGGAACCTTCGTAGAGCATAAATAATGGCTAACGTTTCAAGTTCAAAGCTATGATATTTTGCTTCATCTTTCGTTGTAGCTTTCGAAAAATAAAATATAGGATGCAATTTCTTATCCTCTTTCCTCTGTAATAGTACTGCACCAACCATGTGCACTTGCGTCTGTATGTAGTTCTACCTCATCCTCATAATAATATAAAACTAGTACCAGTGCTTCTATGAGCTTCTTTTTTAGCATTTCAAAACAATCTAACTCTTTTTCTTCAAACACGAATTCGCAATCTTTTTTCAACAAATCATATAATGGTTTTGCAATCCTCGAAAAATTCTTTATAAATCTTCTAAAATATGAACACAATCCTGAAAAGCTTCTAACTCCATGCACTGTATTGGGGACTGGAAAATCTCTGATGGCTTCAATTCCTTTATCGTTTGCTTGTATTCCTTTACTCAACACCGAAAACCCTAAGTACTGAACACTCGCTTGTAAACTCGTTAATCGTTGTCCTATTAAGCTTCCTGTAATCCACACATAATCGCAAATCACCTGTTTTTTTCTTGACTAACACTATTGGAGATGCATATTCTGATTCGCTCGGCCTAATAATTCCCTCTTTTAAATACTCGTCCAATATGCTCTGTAACTTTTCTCTCTCTGTATAAGCTAACCGTCTCGGAGAACTACTAAAAGGTTTCGAGTCATCCAACCTCAGCTTTATTTTACATTTAACCTCTGGTTCCCTTGGTCTTTGTTTATTAACATAAAATTTTTTTTATAATTTTAATAAATTGCTTTCTAACCTTATACTCAACTTGTTCACCAATTTTGTATTCTACAAATCTTTAATATTCATATTCATCAATTCCTTTTCCACTACATTTATGTCGATTTTCTTTGCTTCTTGTGACCTAACTGCATTTCTAATCTTTTGTTTATTACTAACTATTACTTCTTTTACCTCTTTTCTTATTATCCGATTTTCAACATTAATCTTACAAACATCAATAATTTTTCTCTGTTCAACATCAACATCACTAACTATTTGCTCTTCATCACTAACATCATAACTGTAATTTTCTAAATTTTCTACCTTCAAGGTGTCAAGGTTCAGATTTAAATCACATGTTTCCATAAAATCTCTTCTCAGAACTACATCATGACTCATAGATATGTTTGCCATAACAACTAAATGAAAATATACTTTATTAAATTTTTTGTATTTTTTTGTTTTTTTGTTTTAACATTTGAAAGTTTTATTTACAATCTGTCCTCAGTTAGGGACAATAATTAAATTTTTTAAGTTAACCTTGACAATAAAAGTTTGATAAATACAAGCTATGAATCTAAAAAGTTAATTTAGTAAATCCAGTGGATGCTTCCTCTTGAGTCTTCTGATGGTGGTGCTGCTTTCCAGCAAATTGGTGGCACATGTGTTTGGATATCGTGTTAGTCTGTCCTTGTATTTAGCGGCGAATCTTCTAACTTCAGCGCTGACTGTAGGGATGCCCAGTTGAGCATGAATAGTCAAATTGTCATGGTAAGGATGAGCCCCAGACAGAGCCCCTGCGGTACACCTGCCTTAATGGGCCTATAATCTGACACACCTAACCCTAAATGACCTGTCATTCAGGTATGACTTGAGGAAGGCGTAATGCTCATGGGGTACGGTCCTTTTTATTTTCATTAGTAGTCCTGGATGCCAGACCCTGTCAAATGCCTGCTTGACGTCAAGAAAAACTGCGCAAAAATATTTCTTCTCCTCCAGGCTGCTTAGAATCCTGTGGCATTGCTCCGGGGTGGCGTGACAACGCCTGAAACCAAATTGATGGTCTGGAATCAAGCCAGCCTCGTCTAATACAGTCTGAAATCTGCGCAGAAATACTCTCTCAAGTAATTTGGATAGTACTGATAATAAGCTTATCGGCCTGTATGAGGCAAGATCAGCTTCAGGCTTTCCTGGCTTCGGAATGAGGATGACCTCCGCCTTTTTCCAGTCAGAGGGGAAGTAGCCGATCTCCAAGCACGCGTTGAATATGCTCGTAAGCCTTTGGATACCTAATGGGGGGAGAAGTTTAATGGCAAGTGCTTCAAGGCCATCCGCACCCGGGGATTTTTTGGTGTTAAGGCCAGCGACCTCCTCTTTCCTCTTCCGAGACTGGCTCCAATTGACAGAAATCCGTGCAGGGTAGAGACAGGAACCTCTCAGTCTCAGCTTGGTCCACCTCCGAGCATCTATTGAATAGAGTGAAGGCGTCTTCCAAATGAGCAGCAAATGCGTCCGCTCTCTCCTGATCGGAGCGGCACCACTCACCGTCGGGTTTCTTAACCTGAGCCACCCTTTTCTTTGGACGCTTGATGTGACTTGTCAGTTGCCACAAGTTGTGCTCGGGGTCGCCGGGCTCAACCTGACGTAGGTATTCTTCAAAAGCACAAGTCCGCAACCTCTGGAGCAGCTTCGTGAGTCTTTTGGTCGCACGATTGAGAGCTGTTTTGTCGCTGGGATACCTAGTTCGCAACCAGATCTTTCTAAGCCGTCGCTTTTCATTGAGCAGTAGAGCTACTTCTGGAGACCACAAATGTTGGTGCCTTAGAAGGATTTTGTTATTGCATGGAGCCCTTGGTGTTGCGACTAAGGCAGCATTGTGCATCTCCTGTGTAAGGTTGACCACGGCATTGTCAATATCAAATCCTGTGTTGAGGTCCGGCTGAGTATTGCCTAGGGCGTTATTTAGCCACCCTGTGTAGGTTTTGATGTTGGTACGTGATTTTATCATCCGGGAACTAATGACCTTCTTTTCAACAGGGGTATTAATGTGGAGCTCCACCGCGCTGTGATCCGAAAGGAGATCTGCATTTGACGAGCAGGCAATGAAGTCCGGATGATTTCCGTGGGATATAGCAAAGTCCAGTAGGTCCGGCCGTTTTTGGGGGTCAGTGGGCCAGTACGTAGGCTCTCCGGTTGAATGAAAGTTGAATGCTCTACGCTGAATACACCTGAATATCGTAGATCCTTTAGGGGCCGCTTCATCGGCCGCTTCCGTGCCGTTGTCTAAAACTTCATCTTCAAGATCAGATAAAATAGCATAATAATTACTTTCAATATTAGCCTTCAATGCCGCTCTTGCTGCTTTGCTGATGGTTCCCTCCCTGACGTCTTCCCTGACGGGTTTTTTAGCCGACTTCCGTTTCATCCGACTTCCTTCAGGCTTGGAGTCGCTGGACTCGACATCTTGAAAGTTAGAATAGGGCTTCTTTTTAGAAGGCGGCTTGATTTGAACATAAAACTGGCATTTTACAAACATTTTTGGGTACTTTAGAAATTTAAATAAACGAAATTGGGCTCTTTGTATCTATGAGGCATTCTGTAATTAACCTAGTACTAGTACATATTATTCTTAAGGGGACCCCCCCATTCTCGATTTTAAATTTTGACGATTTTCAATGGGCTGGCAAATGAACATAAATTATTTTTTAGGGTTGTAATTGTGCTTACATATATTAAGACACAAAAAGGAAGAAAACCATTTCACAGAATTTTTTTTTTTTTTTTTGTTGTTGTTTTTTGTGATCAAAGAAAAGCCCTTCTTTTCGGCTGCGCATGTGATTTCCGCTCACTGGAACATCTGAATCCAAAAATTCCAACGGGATTAGAAAAAGTACATGTTTGGCTCTGGTATGAACTAGGATTATTAACTTCGCTCAAAAATTAACAAAATGGCGGACCCATTTCAGCCACAAATCGAGTTGAAAAGTAATGAAGATCTTCACCGATTTGATTTATCCTCGTTCATACGAGAGCTACATATGTATAGAATAACGTGTTAAAATTTGGAACCCATTGGATTAATAGTTTTTGAGTAACCTCATGCGCCAGTCGTAAAAACACTGTTTTGAGAAAAACGCGTTTGAAGTTTTGAGACGGCTCTCGCCGTCGCCTGAGGCTTCCACCATAAAACGGCAATATCTTCAAGAGTTTTTGAAATTTTTACTTGAAATTTTCAGGGAACATTCTTCAATAGTTATAAGTTCGAATTTAATTAAAAAAAATCGATTTTTTAAAACTTAGAAAGGGGGGGGTCCCCTTAAAGTAAATTTCAAAATACCTTACATAATTGTTCTTGACCTCGCTCTTAATTTTGTTTTTCAGGCACTTCGCCACAAAGTGTCCCATTTCGCCACATGCATAGCATAATCCTTTCTCTCGTTTTGGCTTCCTGCACTCCTTCGCCCAATGTGCTTTAGCATTGCAATTATAGCAACGCGTGTGCTTGCTGTCCTTCTCGTCCTTGTTCGCTGCTGCCTCCTTTTCGTCACCATAAGATTTAAGCAACTTCACTTCCGCAAATGCATGTTTGATGTGTGCGACATTTTCGAAGCATTGAATATATGCTTGATTACGCAGCCCTTGATTAGGAAGTCCTTCAATGATGCGACTTATATTCTCTTCTGCATTTATGTTGATTCTCTGACCAAGCATCACTTTATCGTCCACGTAACATCCAAAACTCCATTTCCGGTTCTCGCATTGAAGCCTTGCCTCTAACTTCGAAACTTTGTCCGAAAACATTGAAATTAGCTCACCGGTTAACTTCTTCAGCGGTAGCATGATGCGCTCAGGGTTCGCATATAGCCACACGTTTGCCTTTCTTTTGATTTTACTGATCATCAATATCTTAACGTATTGTCCACTAATTCCAAAAATGGTTGCAATATTATTCATTTGCTTAATCCATTTTCGTGCGTAAGTTTCGCCCGAAAAATCACTCACAACCTGTGTTGCCATACCCAATGAAATGTCGATGCTTGGGTTGTGAAATTCTAAAAGCTCCGACTTCGCAACTTTGTTTTTTTTTCACCTCTTCAGTGGCGCCTTCTTTTGCGCCGCTGCTGCCGGCTTCATTCCTGTCATTGCGTGCATGATCTCCATCTTTGTCTTCTCCCTCGCCGCCGTCATTGTTGTTGTTTTCGTCGCCGTCGTGGTCGTTTTCTGCCGCCGTCGCTGTTGTTGTTTTCGCCGCAGTCTTTGCTGCTGCTTTCGTCTCTATCTTTGCTTTTCCTTTTGCCTCCGTCTTTTCCGCTTCGATCGCCGCCAACTTTACTCTCATTTTTATCGCCATCTTTTCCTTTAGTTTCACCTCCGTGTTTGTCGTTTCCTTCGCCTCTGGCTTTTTCGTTTCCTTCGACTCCAGCTTTGTCGTTGTTTTTGCCTCCGTCTTTGTCGCCATTATCGCTGTCATTTTCTTGGCTTTCTAATTCCAGATCCTCATCATATTCGTCTTCATCGTTGTTTCCATCGTCTTGTCTTTGTCTTGATTCCTAATTGATTCCAGATAATTACGCGTTTCCTTTGACATTTTATCCAAACGCAATATTAATTCGAGCTTCGTTCCCGTTGTTGGTAACCGTAACACACTTAACCATCTTTTTAATTGCGCGATTGATGCGTTGCTAACGTCCATTTTTGATTTACTTAATTGTCTTTTATTGTTTATTTGGCACGAGATCGGCCCACTTCTGATTTTGTAAGGATATAACGATGTCCCTGGAGTAAAACACCAACATTTTGCTTATTATAATTTCTTTATTTATTCTGACTATATCCGCTTCGGATCGCTGCTGGTATTCGACTGACTCCGCTCTCACTCGCTAAAAGAGCAATGAGAACGATGAGAGCACAAGAGAGAGAGAGAGCCAGAAC
Organism: Drosophila bipectinata; assembly: GCF_030179905.1. NCBI lineage: Eukaryota > Metazoa > Arthropoda > Insecta > Diptera > Drosophilidae > Drosophila > Drosophila bipectinata. The sequence goes on along the minus strand of NC_091740.1, from coordinate 10,219,172 downwards.
CGACAACAGCCAACGACACCGACTTACACTAACAAAAGTTTACAGATTTTTTTTTTTTTTTTTGTATACCGGTCTTTCAGAATTTGGAATAAGAGCATCAGCTAGCATTCCTGTATTCATCGTAAAGCTTAGAGGCCCAGACGACCGAGGGGCGCTCAAGAAACGATTTGTTAGAATATATTAAGTTATTTGTTAATTATTTAGCTAAGAGGAGTTAGTAAGGAAATTTAAAATTCTATATTTTAAATTAGAGGGACAGGAAAGAGATGTAATAGAGTAGAGACCATTGTAGTTCGAACATAATACCCTAAAAGGGTCATGCAGTGCATATGTCGAACTACAACAGCTAAGGAACAGAGGACTAAAGTCTCGAGTCCTTCTATTAGGAATGTTAAATTTTAAGCGTTTTAGTAAATGCTGGCTATCTACATCATAACATACTACATCTACATCATGGCTATCTCTACATAAAATTCTTTTGACCACCTTTTGATAAAACCAAGGACTCCTTTAGCCTTATTAACCATTAAGGAAATATGGTCGGCAAATTTAAGTTTGATATCTAATAGGATGCCGAGATCATTAACCTGGGTTAATTTTTCTAAGGCAATCCCATTAATAGAACAAGTAGCTTGCAGAGGGCCAGATCGATAAAAAGACATATGCTTGCATTTTGATCCATTAAGTATTAAATCATTAGCTAAACACCATTCTTGAAAATTATTAAGGTCAGACTGAAGACTGCATTGGGCAGAGATGGATTTGTACTGAAGACAAAGCTTTACATCATCTGCATACATAAGAACTAGAGAGTTCGTTACAGCAGGGGGCAAGTCGTTTATAAAAAGCGTAAATAATAACGGGTCAAGATGACTTCCTTGAGGAACGCCGGATGAAGCATGGACCAGACGGGACTGTATGTTTTTAAATAAGACTCTTTGTGTCCTTCCATCTAAATAGCTGGAGATCCACTTAAGAGGTCTAAAGGAAAACCCAGCAAATTCAGTTTACTCAACAAGAGTGAGTGATTAACTGAATCAAATGCTTTGCTGAAGTATGTGTAAATTACATCGGTTTGATATCCCTTACAAAAGCCATCTATGACAAAGGATGTCAACTCCAGTAAATTTGTGGTGGTGGAGCGACGCTTAATAAAGCCATGCTGACAAGGAGTGATAATCGAAGAGCAAAGGTGTTTCAAATGAGGGGTAATTAATTTTTCAAATAACTTTGGAATTGCCGACAACTTAGAGATGCCTCTGTAGTTGGCAGCCTGAGACTTTTTCCCTTTTTTATGTAGGGGAATTATAAATGATTCCTTTCACTTAAGGGGAAAAATCGAGTGTTGTGTTCATGTTGAGTTCTATTTCAGACTGACTTTATTGTATGCGAAGCTTATAGAGTTACCAGATTCTTAAAGTACTATATAGGTGTATTAGTGTATAGAATGGAGGAGTACAAATCAGATGTGAATTTGACAATACATAACACATGTAACACTCATGTACACATAACACTCCCTTAATTAAGAACGAATAGGATTTTTACGTTTTCGGAAGTCCTTGGGCTTAAAACGATCTACTTCATGGCGAACACGACTACTTTGGCGAACTGGTATGCCGGATGAAAGTCGTGCTGGTTGTTTTTGTCTTGGTTGTTGGTTCGATGACGTGGAGCTCTCGGGTGGCTCAGGTTCAGAATGACTTTGCTGAACGGTTGACGGAGTTACTGGTTCATCTTCTTGTTGTTGTAGGGGATGATTTGAAGAGGGTGGAATATCCGGGATCCAAAAGAACTCTGGAGGTTTTTCGATGGAGCTGCTTGCTGAGAACTTCGGTTTTAGCTGGTTGAAATGGCGCTTGATATAACCATTTGTGGTGCGAACCAAGAAAACCATTTTTCCAATTGGACGGTCAATAGATCCTTCAATCCACTTTTCTCCCCTTGCATAATTACGAGCGTAGACCATTTGATTTGGGACGTACTTGGTAACTGATAGCTTGGCTTCGACAGGCTGCTCGAAGAGTTGGCTTAGTACGGTTCGGACTGGACGACCATGGATTAACTTGGCGGGAGATTTTCCGTAGGAATTTGGAGTGAACCTGTAGGAAGCAAGGTATTTAGTAACTGCTGCTCGTAGTGGTATACCGTCTTTGAGGTTTTTCTTGACAGAGAATTTAAACGTCTGAACGAAACGCTCTGCTAATCCATTGGATGGTGGATGGAACGGTGCTGTGGTAATGTGTTTTATTCCATGAAGTTTGCAGAATTCCTCAAAGGCGTCAGCCGTAAGCTGCGGACCGTTGTCGCTGACCATGGTTTTTGGATATCTTTCGATGGCGAATATCGATGATAGTGCAGCGATCGTGTTGGATGTTGTAGTGGACGACATTTGAACTACAAATGGCAACTGCGAGTAAGCGTCTACACAGATTAGCCACATGGAGTCGAATATTGGGCCGGCGAAGTCGATATGGATTCGCTCCCACGCTGTTGTAGCTGCAGGCCAACTTTGGTACTCTTTTGGAGGAGCAGGATTGTTGCACTTGCAGATGCTGCATGACTGTGTAAGGCTTTTAATGTCTGCGTCGATTGTAGGCCACCAAACATGTTGACTCGCTAGCTGCTTCATTCGAACAATTCCCCAATGTCCTTCGTGTAACAGATTCAGGACACGCGCTTAAAGAGTTACTGGAATTACTACACGACTGGCATCTGTGTGTAGGCAAAGCAATTTTTTGTTGATTGTGAGGGCAAATTTTCGATTAAAGTATGGTGATAATGCTTCCTTGCCTTGCTGAAGTTTTTCTGGCCATCCTACAGTAACATACCGTAAGACTTGTTTGAGAAGTTTGTCCTTTTCGATGTGGTTGCGAATGATCTCAGAATTGATCGGTGGTGACAGTTCCATTTCGATGTGGCAGGCTTCTTCTTCTCTGTCGAAATCTGGATCCATGCCCACGGGAAGGCGCGATAGGGCATCTGCGTTGCCATGAGCAGATGTAGAACGATACTGTATCTCAAAAATATAGGCCATGAGAATGATGGCCCAGCGCTGTAGCCTGTTTGATGTCATGAAAGGCAGATGCTTGCCTGGATTGAAGATCGTTACTAGTGGCTTGTGATCCGTTATAAGGGTAAACTTTCGGCCGTACAAATATTGGTGAAAACGTTTAACTCCGAATATTATAGAAAGTCCCTCTTTTTCGATTTGGCTGTACTTAACCTGATGCTTGTCAAGCGTTTTGGATGCGAAAACAATAGGTCTCTCCTTGCCATCATGTTGGATATGTGAAAGGACTACACCAATACCAAAAGATGATGCATCCGTCGCTAGGACTAGTGGTAGATTTTCGTCGAAATGAGCTAGCTGCGTCGCGTTGATAATATGGGACTTCAGGGCTGTAAAAGCTTGTTGTTGTTGCGGCCCGAAAATGTATGCTACATTTTTTCTACGAAGTTGGTTTAATGGTGCGGCAAACTGAGAATAGTTCGGAATAAAGTTGCAATAGTAATTAACTTTACCCATGAATGCTTCTAGTTGCTGCAGATTAGAAGGCGGACGCAACAGTTTAACAGCCTCCAAGCCTGAGCTGTCTGGAAGAATCCCTTGAGCGCTGATTCTTCGTCCTAGGTACTCAATTTCGTCCTTGAAAAAGGAGCATTTCTCCTTTTTGCATCTAATGCCATTCTCATTGAGAACTTGGTCGATTCGCTTTAGATGTTGCTCGCTTGTAGGTGCAGAGATAATGATGTCATCTAAGTAGTTTCCACATCCTTCTACTCCTTTTAGAAGCTGTTCCAAATACCTTTGGAAGATCGCTGATGCACTGGCAATTCCGTAGGGAAGGCGCTGGTATTGAAATAGGCCAAGGGGTGTGTTGACGACCATGATAGTTTTTGAATCCTCATCCAGTTCCATTTGAAGATAGGCATCCTTTCAATCTATTTTGCTGAATTGCTTGCCGTGACGTATTATGTGAAACAGAGACTCTTTTGTCGGTAACGGGTACTGTTCGACATCGATCTGCGCGTTGACTGCTTGCTTAAAATCGCCACATATGCGAATAGCGCCACCTGGTTTTGGTGCTAGTACAATTGGTGATGCCCAATTACTAAATTTGATTGGCTTCCAAATTCCAGCTTGTGTAAGTCTGTCTGCTTCAGCTCTGAATTTGTCCATCTGTGCGAATGGAATTTGACGGCTCTTAAAAAACTTTGGTGTTGCTGACGGCTTTAAAAAGACACTTGCTTTGAAGTCTTTTATGACACCCATGGCTGGTGCGAACACTTTGTTGTACTTGCTGCAAAGGTCACGTAACTCGTCTTCGTGCACCTCTTGAACGTTTGATACTTGCATGATATCAAAGCCGAAAATTTTGAATAAATCCATACCAAACAGATTGTTTGACGTCTCAATGTTCGCAACAATAATGACTACTTTCTTCTCTTTTTCACCGCACTTTGCAGTTGTGTGCAACTCCCTAAGCAATGGTGGTATTGGTGTATGACCAAACGCATGTAAAACTCGGGAACAATTGCGTAATTTTGGCTTGTTCAACAGCGCGTATGTAGTGGCGTTGATCACTGACGCTGTGGCTCCGGAATCCATTTGAAATGATATAACTTTGCCGTGTATTTCAAGATCTATAAGAATCTTGTTCTGCTGACACTTGACTTGACCTGTAACACTGTTTACAGCTTCAATCGATTCGATTTCGTTTGCTTCGGATTTGCGACTTTTTTGCATTTGCCATTTACTTTTGTCTTGCTTCGACATGCATACAACACCGCATGTCCTTTTCTACCGCACTTGTGACATACGGCATCGCGAAACTTGCATTTCTCTCTGGCATGATTGTGTCCACAACCAGAGCATGATTTTAGCGAACTTTTGTTTGTTTTGGCATCACTTTCACCACCACCAAGAAACGGTTTCTTGCTTTGATACTGTTTCTTTGAGGGCTGCCACGGTTTTTGTTGTTGTCTCATAGGTTTCTGCAACTATAAGCACATCTTCTATAAGCTGGGACTTCTGAAGAGCAGATGCACGGACGGCATCGTATGGTGTATGTACTATGATCTGATCTCGAATCATTTCATTTACATAGTTAGAAGAACAACCGCTGGCATTACAGACGAAGTCGGCTACCCACTCTCTGTGTGTTTGTGAATGCTTCATCTCCCTTTTAAAAAACTCATAGCGAGCAGCAACAACGTGTCGTTTTGTTGTGAAATGTTCCGTTAACTTGTATGTGAGTTCCTTGTATGTATACGTGTTCAAATTGTTGCTCCCGAACAGATTTTTTAATAGTTCAAATATGTTTATGCCACACCACGAAAGAAAATAAGCCTTTTTCTTTATTTCTGCACTAACCGAATACGCGTCAAAATGCTGGGTTAACTGTTCAAGGTAAGACTCCCAGTTTTGATTGTCTTTGTCGAATTTGTGGAATGGAGGACACGCAGATAATTCACCCGTGTGGCTTGAATCACCCTGCCCTGGAGAAGCGTTTCTATCCATCATTGCTTGCATCCATTTTTGTTGCTGTTCCATAATGTCTCTTGTAAATGCTTGCTGTTGAGCAAGTATCGATTGGATCAAATCCTCATCTGCCGGCATCTTGATGAAAATCAACGACTACTCGACACGATTTACGCGATTTTACTGTTTTTATCTTTCGACTAAAAACTTTACTTTTTTGCCTCGTCGCCAATATGTTGTGTTCTTGTTGAGTTCTATTTCAGACTGACTTTATTGTATGCGAAGCTTATAGAGTTACCAGATTCTTAAAGTACTATATAGGTGTATTAGTGTATAGAATGCACTATGGGGAATTTGACCAATTTTTGTGACAAAAATTAATAACTCAAGATCGGAGCAAGATATTTGACTTCTGCTTTTTGCATGGGGTTATATTGACCAATATCTTTTACCAATAAGAAAATAGAGGGCGTGGCACCACCTCTTTTTTTTTGTTAGCTAATGTAAATTTCTGCAGATTTTTAGAGTACTTATCAACTAGTTCTGTGACAGTATTTTGTTGTATTTCATAGAAAATGGTGGGCGTGGCACGCCTTTAACAATGTCTTACAGTTTTAAGAATAAAATCCATCTAAAGCATCGTGTGCCCCTGCAATGAAAGACAATTAATAATGTATAGAAGACAAAGGTCCAGCTCTTCGTTCTCCAACTCAATATTATATTGATGTTCAAAATTCACATTATCAAAAGAGCTTTCATCCTCACCCGCCGTGGTGTCGTCGGGATTTGATTAGCCCTCTAATAGGCCCAAAACCTCAAATGGAAGACACATTTTCTGTTGCTATATTCTTCTATCTAAATTCACTAGCGAAAATTATCGGATCAGAAGGACCTGTAGCTCGCAGAAATACGTCTGGACTACAAGTCTGGAGGCACTACTGCGAGATATATTTCCCTTCGAATGAAAAGGCAGTGTTGGCCTACAGGCTTCTTGGTTTTCGGAAAATGTAATAGTTTTTGAATTCAGCCAAACTGCATGATTCCGGCGCTACTGACTTAAGATAGAAGAGCACCTCTTCCACATTTGCGTCAAGCGGTAGCAAAATTTTTTACTCTCTTGGTCTACGATATCGCTATACTCTTCAAAATTCACTCCTGAGATGGAATCTTTAATAAAATGAAAGACAGCGTTCTCCTCTGCAACTTTTTCCTTTGTTTCGAAACATTTCGCAAAAAAAATTTGTGTTTGCCAAATTAAGGTTATGTTCTAAAAATGAAAAATTCTCGCATAATCGGAAAAAGTGGTATTTAAAGTTACATTTATTCGAACAAGAATTTAATACTCTACAACATACAATAGGTTTCGTCGATGGACTCTTCTAGACTCATTTTAAATCCCTTATGGAACATGAGACTTCATCCAAAATATGGAGTGGCAAGGCTACTTACATTTTTGCTCGATTACGGGGACAACACGATTTTATTCTACAAATGACGATCACAAACATATAATACAAGCCACACAGAATGATATTCATTTAAAAAAAAGTTATTATATTGTTTAGATTTTTAATTCTAGCCTCTCAAACTTTGTTAACAAAACTTAATGTTTTAGTCGCCTGTGCTTTGCAATTGCAACAGCTGTGTTTGTCAGCTGATTCCTTTGTTTTGGCGCCCTCTATAAAAATTTTTGTTATGCACCACTGAAGATTGGTGAATTTGGAATACGTTACACTGAAACTTATTTTAATTTTCCGACTTTCAGAAAATGGGTTTTTGTCACAAAAACTGGTCAAATTCCCCATAGTGGAATGGAGGAGTACAAAACAGATGTGGATTTGACAATACGTAACAATCGAGGTTTCCAAAGATAAGTTGAAAAGTCTAAGTAGAGGTTTGCACAGATCCCTGGCACAGTATTTTAGCACACAGCCTGGTACTCCATCGGGGCCTGGCGAATAAATGGGTTTGACCTTTAAAAGACCATATAATAAGTTGTTCTCAGAAAAAAACGGACGGAAAATAAGATTTGCTGCTTGAATGTTATATGCGTAAGGCTGATCAGTCAATTTTGGAGGAGAATAAGTTGTTTGAAAAAATTCTGCGAATATATCGGCAATGGCCTGATCAGAAGTCGCAGAGGAATTTTCAAACGTAAGCAGGGGTGAAAAAGATACGTGTTTACGCTTAGTGTTTACAAAATTATAAAACTGCTTTGGACCCTGAGTAAATTGTATCCGGCAGCGGTCAATATAATTCCTATAACATTCAGCGTTATGCACGGTAAAATTCGACCGAGCTAGTAGGTATCTTGAGAAATCAACACTACTGCAGGTTTTTTTATATTTAAGTAAAAGTTTATTTTTTTTATTTTTTAAGTTAGCGAGGCACCTTGTAAACCAATGAGGATTTGTTGAAGCGGACGGATATTTCCAAGGCACACATGAGTCAAAAAATGTATTTAAAGTACAGTACAATTTTTCTAAAGTGACATTAAGATCAATGCACGCCAGAATATCAGACCAGTCAAATGTATCAATAAGGCTATTAAGTTTCTGAAAATCAGCTTTACGGAAACAGCGAATCTTATTTACCACGCTCGGAGACATCTGATCGATACCAGGAGTGGTTTCGATTGAGACCTCCAGCGTGGGGTGATATGGATCCTCTGGGGATGAAAGGGGAAAAGCTCTGGAGAGAGAAGTACCATCAGGATCAGATACAAAACATAAGTCTAAAAGCCGACCTAGCGAATTTCTAACATGATTGATCTGACCTAGGGACATGTCAAACATGCCCGCGGTGAAGTCATGGTAAGTTATAAGTGACAAAGATGGTGAGTTATCGACGTTGGACCACTTTAATTTTGGGATATTAAAGTCGCCCACCGCTACGAGTTGGTCACGATCCGTCATAAGATTAGAGACGTATCGAATGGCGGACAAATGCTGCCAATATGTAGGCGGTTCAGACATAGGAGGTATATATGAACATGTAATGTATCAAAGCTTTAACGGACATAGTGATTTTAACGCAAATAAATTTTATGTCACCAAACTCATGGGATTTCACCTCTTCAGAAGCAAGAGTAGAGTCTACCGAACCGTCTAAAGGTGGTGTACTTACTTGGAAAAACTTCGGAGCTAAAGATCTCCGGATTTAACCAAGTTTCTGTAAATGCTATTATATGGGATGCAAAGAAAGAACTATCAGAATATAGCTTGGGGAGTTTGCTACGTAGCCCCCTAGTATTCTGATAGGTAAGAGTTAATGAGGAAACTAGTCTTTTGGGTTAGTAGCCAAAGAAGAGGTGGGGGGTTGGTCAGTGGTTCCGATATTGGGAAGTCTCACTCCCACTGGTTTTTTAACTTTTTTCTTCACGGAACTAGGCTGATGTTCTTGGACGAAAATATTCTCTGGCAAAAAACTGGGAGAACAAATCGTCTTGAACATCAGCGCGGGCACACAAATCTTGAAAGAAGACGTGCGCCGTGTATAATTATATTTAAATTTAGTTATGTCCTCCACCTTTATATCGGCTTTTGTTTTGGCTTTGATATAAGCCGAGATATCAATCTCTGAAGTATCAGGGGCAAGCCGAGAAACAAATATATGTTTCGATGGAGGAATCACCTGTAAGGGTTTTGGTGTCGCAGGTACGAGAACTGCAGCATCAGTAAGTGCCGGTGGTCCGGACTGTGGAATACCATTTTGGGTGACTCTAATGGGGGTTTCGTTCCCTAGGACCTGTGGCATCACTTGAAGGGATGCCATGGCGGACATATCGGACAATTGCTCATTATCCCTGAGAAATTCGGACGAATTTTTCTCAGTTTTAGCCCTTGGGGTGGCCAGAGATATAAGAGGCTGCATTAATGTCGGCTGAGCAGGCTGAGGCGGATCAGAAACAGCGGATTTCTTACGCTTAGGGGACTCATTTAGCAGCTGAAGGCCACTAAACTGAGTGTCCAGCGCACAGAGCTGTTTATTGATTTTACGAAAACCAGTGATCAGCTCTTTAAATCCATTTTGGGTCTGTCTCATGAACGACCTCATTTCGCCTTGCACAGCACGACAATTTTCAAAACAATAATGTATCCCAGACCTACGGGAAATGACATCCGAACTGATGCAGTGAAACCGGCACACTTGGCATGTACGACGTTCTCACATAGCCAGCAATGGATGGCAGGCTGGGATGAGGAAATTGTCTTGTTACAAGACTTAATGGCACAGACAAGTTTAAATTCCATTTTATTTATTTTTTTTTTTTTTATTTAATAAAACAAAAATTAATATTTAAAAAGTTAAAAAACACAATACCTTGAACCACTGTGCCAAACAAAAAGCCGAAGCGGGAGCTTTGAAAGAGTGCAAAAGAGAAATGCAGAAATATAGATAGGCCGGGGAAGAAGCAGAGCTGAGCTATGCTTGGAATAGAATTTAGACAAATTATTAATTCGACTCCAAATATACCACAGCACTCGCGAAGCGATACGGTTTTGGCTTTAAGATTGTTAAGATTCACAAGATTTAATTCACAAGTATGTAAACACCGGTTTACCAATATTTATAATAAAACGCAGTGCGCACAAAAAAACACAACCGTTCGCTTAAGAGAAAGAGGAAGAGGAAGGAAGAGTTATGCAATACACTTATAGGTAATATATATATACCCAAAGTATACCAATCCTGGTACAAACATTAGGTAAAAACCCTTAAAAAACGAACAAACAAAACCAAACAACTAAAAAAAACCATGAAGCAATTTAATTTAATATGATATAAAATTAAACTTATTTAAGTTCTGAAATAAGTTTAGAAATAAGTTTAATAAGAAATTCTTGTTGCTTAATGAAACAAGGATACGAGAATTGAATCTACATCGGGAGCGGTACTCTTAACAAATACACAAATATTAATATAATCGCAAGGAAAAAAATCGAAAGATTAATTAATAATAATTAATAATAATAATAATAATAACTAGAATGGTAAATTTTTTTTCTCTATAATAAAATGTATATTTTATTAATAAGATGTTGTTAATAATTAATAACAACAATCATTATTTACCGTCCCTGGTTTTGACTACTTCGCAGTTCAAAAGTGACTTATATGCTAAATTATTTGTAATGACTTTATTTGCCTTGATCTTTTTGTATTAAGTAGTCTTATGAAAGCCATTTTTGATGTTTCTATGGTACTTGCTATGTTATAGCTTAATAGCTTAATTAAGCATGCTTAATTTCTTGATTTGGAATCAAATGAATTTATTCCTTCTTTTGAATTTAGTTGAATTTTTCTAATAACTTGGGATCTTGCTAGCAAAAGTATTGAGTTGTTGCCAGAACTGTATGTTATTGAAACATAAATTGAACATTTTAAGTTATTAAGTCTAATTATAAGCCAATTTGTAATCCAGTTGTATTTTTTAATAAAATTGATTTCTAATATACCATCACAAGGAATAGCGAATTGTAAATCTACGATATGGATGTTGTGTTGGATTATGTATTTAGTGGACAGTATCTCAATAGAAGTCACCTTTGATTTGGTTACCTCTTGATTCCTTCTAGGTTTATAGTATAATTATCTTTTATGTCGTAAAAGATATCCGAATATTCTTTAACTATTGAAATGTCTGCACCTGTGTGTACTAAATAGACAAGTTCTTTTCCTGTAGCCACACAGCTATGAATGCGAAAAGAGTGATACAAATATGTTCTGACTGAGATTGATGGTATGATGGTGCATGGTATGAGCCCTTGCATTTTCTATTGTTTAGCGTCTAAAGGTGTCCATCCAAAGGCGAGCATGTTGGCGAACATGTTGTGCTCGCTGAAATTTTTCCCGTGGATTCGTCATTTTTTTCGTCAAATTTTTGTTCGCCAAAATGCTTGCATGAAATTGAAATCATTCTATTTTGTCTACGTTGGCAAAAACATGCTCGCCAATGGATGGCAACTTTGGCACGAACATCATTTGAATTTGATGTTCCCGCGCATGTTGGCTCTAGTTGGTGGGCAAATGAAATTCAAGTAAACGAGCATGTTCGAGCATGTGGATGGGCTCCTTAAAGGATTTTGTAAGTTTTTTGATGTATTACTGGTTTCTCGGATATTACTTGGGTTATTATTGGGTAATAACCCCGAACCAGTTGTCCAACTCTCTCTTAAAGACAACAGCGAACAGACGAGAAGGCTGTGCAGGACCCATCCACAGGGCCTACCATAGATTAATCCCTAAGCATTACCTATTCTATAACTATAAGCCAAGTTTATTGTGAAACAATTTAATGGTCGTCCAGTAAGGACAGTTTTAAATAAACATCACCCGTTTTATTATAGAGAAAAAAAATTTACCATTCTAATTATTATTATTATTATTATTATTAATTATTAATTAATCTTTCGATTTTTTTCCTTGTTATTAAAAAAAAAAACCTAAAATAATGATTATTCTCGGAGCGAAACATAAAAATAAGAAATAATTATTGTTCTATGATCGAAAAATAAAAGTCATGAATAATCATTATTCAATATGCTTTAAGGGGGAACATCTGAGTAACAGGCGAAAAAAAGTGGATTTTTTTGAATTTTTTTGACCAAATGAAAAAGCTAATTAAAAATTTGTAAATGAGGTTTTGTTAAATGGCGGCTCTGCAGCCTTTATTTGTAGGCCCTATTTTTATAAAGGGGGTCCATGGCCGAACACATAACGTCCTTAATTTTTGATCTAGAACAATATATCAAGTTTGGTTAGTTTCTCAATATATCAAGTTTGGTTAGGTTACATCAACGGCTATCGACACACGTAGGATTTTTTTCAATATATTGATTTTTTGCAAAATGGTGAGTGATTGAAAAAAATGTTCAATTTTCACAAATAAAATCCGTCACAAAATCGTTGATAAAAAAAAGTAAGCAATATATTCTGAGTATACTGTCAAAATTTTAGATCGATAGGTTAAGAGTTGTTCGAGTTATGTGTTCGGGCAACTCAAAGAAAGCGGTTTCGAGAAAAACGGAAAATTTCGACACTTAGACACTTTGGCCGGACTCTATCTTTTGATATGTTATTTTTAAGACCCTAAAAAATTTTTTAAACAAAAAAAAAATCGATTTTTTCAAAACTTTACTCAGATGTCCCCCCTTAAGAACAATGATTATTCATGATTTTTATTTTTCGATCAGAGAACAGTTATATGGCAGCTATAGGATATAGTTGGCTGATCTCGGTCGTTCCGACTTATATACTGCGTGAAAGGGGAAAAAGTGTGTGTGCAAAGTTTCATCGATAGCTTTAAAACTGAGACCCTAGTTTGCGTAGAAACAGACAGACGGACATGCTTATATCAACCATATCATATTAGGGGGTGATCCTGATCAAATATATATATACTTTATAGTCTCCTTCACTGCGTTGAACACTTTTGACTAAAATTATAATACCCTCTGGAAGGGTATAATGAAAAATCTACAAAAACCCACAAAAAATACAGAAACAATTTGAAAAATTCAAAAAATCATTTGAAATTTGAAAAAAAAATCTTCTTCAGGTTTAGAACAAAAATGGCAAGTAGTAAATGACTATCGTCAAATTAATAAAAAACAAGAAAAGAAAGGTAACTTTCGGGCGGAGCCAAAGTTGATATACCCTTGCAGTTAAAACCGGATATATATCGCAAACATCGGATATAGTTTTCGATCCTACAATAAAAAATCTAAAAAAAAAAACCAAAGCAACTATCTTCAAAAATACCAATGTTCTTTTGGAAATCGTTCCTTAAGTAAAAAACCTAAATATTTCTTAACTGATTGAATTAATCTTTCCCATGCTCCTCCCATATGAGGCGACAAAGGGGGGTTGAATGTCCATGTGCAATTTTTGGGACAAGAATTGAGTCATTTCGTTTTTTGATCCTTATTTCAGAATTTAAGATCCTTACTTGCTCGTTTAAAATTGGTTCCATTGTCTGAATATAATTCTATTAGAAAACCACGACGGCAACCGAACTGACGAAAGACATGCATAAATGCTTTGCAAGACAAGTCCTTTTGGAAGTTGTCCTATTAAAGCAGTTTGTGGTTTGGCACGCCTATTTTTACAAAATTGTCAATTATGAATTATTTTCTTGACCGAATTTCTACATTTTATTATCCAGTATTTCATTCGCAAATTGGAAATGACGGTTTCGGTACAAATGTGACAGTTTCTTGATGATAGAAATAGATTAGTAGTGTAGTTATTGTGTGGTCATTACTCAATAGAATCAGCTTTTTAGCGTTCATGTCATACTCATCATCATTTAAATTATACAATCTACCTTTCAATCTAAGCAATCCATCAGTGGATAAATGATGCAGTGGCAGTGTTTACTATTTCATTATGTGATTTAGTAAATTGTAGATTATAGGTAAATGTGTCGTTTTCGTAATTCCAAATTAACCCCAAGACACGTTCTTCTGTTAGTGTTTTCATTTTGGGCGAATCCTGAGCTTTGTTGTGACAATTGAGTGGATCTATTTGGTTGAGAATTTGATATCCAGTTACACATCTGGAATCCGCCTTGTTTGTGAACAAATGATACGTCTTTAATCAGTTGAACGGCGCTGTCTATGTCATCAGGTCCGCCTAAGTAGTCGTCCATATAATGATTTAATAATATGTCTTTTCCTTAAACCGGATACTTTTCCTTAAACTCTTTTGCGTTGTGATTTCTAACTTTTTGTGCGATACAGAAGCGGCATCGAATACTATTCTCAATTTTTCGGGTTTATTGATATTTTGCACACCGAAATGGGGCAGATAATAAGTTAGTTTTGTTTCGTATTTAGCTTCTGTGGGATTTAACTTTTTTAAATACCCTTTCGAAATATAAGACTGCATGACTTTATTATATTTTTGACAATACTCAGGAATTTTGTCAATTTTCTTCTCACATGACAGTAGCCTAGAGAAAGCGTTCTTATAGCTTTCCGGAAGCTGAATGCTATCATTTTTTCCAAAAAAGTCCGCATTCGAATCTATTGCCAACTTATTTTATGGTGTTGTTAACAATATTCATGCATCTTTTGTCGTCTACAGACAGGAAAATCTTTTTGAGTTGCAAATTCGTTTTCAATTGACCAGTAAAACTTAACTAGGTTATGTAGTTCATCTAGATCGTCCTTTTCGGGAAAATATTCATTTACTTGAAAGGTATGATTGGTCTCGGCAAGAAGTCTTTCAGGTTGTGTTAAGCTATGTTAATTCGTGGGTTTCCGATATATAGTAAGATGATTATCGGAAAGTTTATTATGGTTGCCTCAATAAAATTTGGCAGAAGTCTTTTAACCGAAAGTCGAGTACCGTTGCAAAGCAGCGGTGGATTCAAATTACGCAATATCATAATAACTGTACCAACTTTTTGTCGCAAGTTATGTGGTGAAAATCCAGGTAACTCCAGAGAGTTCAAAAACTCCGTTGGATAATTTACTACATCATCGGGATTTGTTATCGAATCAACTGATTTGTAGGTCACCAAATCGCCAGCAATTTTTGATTGAATAGTGAAATTCAGTGCGTGTACATCATTATTCGTTGCGGCAAGAATTGCTCGTTGACTTAACCAAGCATAATTCTGATAATTTTCAATAACGTTTGGAAAAATATTTTCAATAAGAGCTAATTGAGAGTCTACAAATCGGTCTACAAAAAGTCTACAAAAAGTCGTTGGTAAAAGTAATTAATCCAGACTGGAACTTTTCACATGTCCTTATGCAAACGGGTCTAGACGTCACAATTTTGAACACCAACGGCCTGATTAAAAACAGGCCAGCCGTGGAGCTCTACTGCAAAACTGAATAATCCGATATTCTCCTCATACCCATTTTACAAACAGATCCTATCTAACCCTCAGAGGATACGACCTTATTGCTGTCAACCACACAAACGGAAGAGGTCGCGGTGGTGCGGCCATCCTCATCCGCAGCAGTATCAAGTACGAGACCCTGCCAGCCATTAGAGAGGACTGGGTGCAATGCGCTCAAATTCAAGACGCCACCACCAATGGAGACATTACCATTGCTGCTGCCTACTGCCCCCCCAGACACAATGTCAGCGATGTTGACTTCGGGATGCTCCTGGACTCCCTCGGGCCCAAGTTTCTCATTGGCGGGAACTTTAATGCCAAAAACACCCTTGGTGCGGCTTCAGAGTCAATCACCCATAACGTGTGGCCCTAATTAGGCAAATCTGGGCTCTTAATCTCGGCTGCCATGCTACAGGCGCTCCGACCTACTGGCCAGCAGATCCGTAATCCGAAATCCACGTACGAGAAGACGCCGACCTTATTTGTGCTGACCAGCGCTGTGGTGTCTCTATACACGCCAGTCATCCTAAGGTCGGCCCGGAAGAAGATTATTTATAAGACGACGGACATCGAGAAATTCCAGTGCTGGATGTGCTCTGCCGCGGATCTTAACACAACTCTGGAATCCCCCGACCAGATTGAGGCGGCCGTCGAGGAACTGACCGCCCAAATCCAAGCTGCGGCAGCCGAGGAAGCTCCAAGGTTTTCCAACCGCGAGAGAGCCACTGACAGGGATATCCATTTTTGGAATCCAGACGTCATGAATCTCAAGCTGGAAAAGCGGCGACTCAGGCGGGTCTGGATGCTGGAAGCGTATTTACCCCTTTCTACCGCTGCTCGCCAGAAGAGGCAGCAGAAACGAAACGACTCTTGGGAGAGCCCGCACGAAGAGGAGATAGCCGCCCAGATTTCAGTGTTGAGCGACAACAAGGCCCCGGGCGATGATGGCATTAATGCAATCGCATTAAAACTGCGGCCACCTCCAAGCATCAAGATACTGACGAAACTTTACAATAGATGCTTTGAAATTGGGTACTTTCCGACCAACTGGAAACAGGCTCTGGTAACCATAATACCTAAGCCCGGAAAACCCGAAGCCGATCTTGCCTCTTATCGTCCGATTAGTCTCCTATCGATACGCTCCAAAATACTCGAAAAGAGTAGAGTAGAGCATTACCAGTACTGGACGAGGCCCGTCTGATCCCCATTCACCCCCATTCCCACGGAACCCCGGAACAATGGTGCAGTGGGTGGTGCAATATATCTCGGACGCCTTCGAAACCAAGAAGTACTGACTGGCTGTAATGCTGGATGACAAACAAGCCTTCGACACGGTCTGGCACTCCTGCTTAAATTGAAGACTAACCTGCCCAGACCTACCTCTTCCTGGAGTCGTTCCTGAAGGACCGCAAATTTGCGGTCGGATGCGGAGAGGCCACTTCCGGACACAGAGAGGTCTGCGCCGAAGTCCCCCAAGGCAGCGTGCTGGGCGTATTTATTATACAATGTCTACACGGCCGATCTCCCAGTCTTGCGGAGCCCCAACATAATGGCAGCGACCTATGCGGACGATACCGCCTTCCTGACCGCTGCTGACAACGCTACAGTGGCAGCTGCTGTCATGCAGGAGCAAATAGATCTTTTCGGCAATTGGCAATTGGAATATTCAAGTGAATAACGATAAGTCCACCGCCACCACATTTTCTCTACGTCAAGGAAATTGTCCACCGGTCCACCTCAACAGCTCCACCATCCCGCAAGTAGAAAGCCCAAGATACCTGGCGGTCACGCTAGACAGGAGGCTTACTTGGACGCTTCACCTAGTCAAAAAGCGAAAGCAGTGTGAAGTAAAATTAAAGGCGTACTATTGGCTGATGGGTAGGTAGGTAGAGCCCTCCGTATCGCTACTGGGGCCCACGTTAACCCCGACAACCAGACAATTCACGAGGTGCTTGGCTTCCAATGGGAGATGGAGGATATCCAGAGAAGCAGCCGCAAGTACATACATCCAGTGGCTGCACAACCACCCCAACAAGTTGGCGACCACTCTCATCGAAAACAGCGAACAGATGCGGATGCTGCGCAGAACTCACCCGCTGGATCTCTTCCGGAATAACTCTTCGACATTCTTAATTTTCCACCTCTAACTTAAGTTACACATAAGCCAAGTTTTCTGTCACAATATTTAATGGTTGTCCCTGTTGGACTGTTTTAAATAAAACCACACCTGTCATAATAAAAAAAAAAAAAAACAAAAAAAATTAAAAGACCGATTGACCGAAAAGTTCTATCCAAAAAGTCTTCAACAGTTAGAATTCTGTTCGATGCACAGTGAAAAACAAATTTTTTTTATTCATTTATTTTCTAATATATTTATTTAAAGTTCAGCCTAACAATAAAAAGTTAGGGTTTTGGGTATTTATTGAACTCCGTCGTTCCCTTAGAATAAATTGTAAAACTGAAAATACTTTCTCAACAGATACTTGAGTGGCCGGGATGGCCAAGACTACAAGTGCAAGCGCACTCAAGTGTATATATCGATAACCGCGATATATATCCGGTTTTAACTGCAAGGGTATACAAACTACGGCTCCGCCCGAAGTTAGCCTTCCTTTCTTGTTATATACACCATTTATTATACCCTTGCAGAGGGTATTATAATTTTGTCCAAAAGTGTGCAACGCAGTGAAGGAGACATCTCCGACCCTATAAAGTATATATATTCTTGATCAGGATCACCTCCTGAGTTGATATGAGCATGTCCGTCTGTCCGTCTGTCTGTCTGTCCGTTTCTATGCGAACTAGTCTCTGAGTTTTGAAGCTATCGTCTAGAAACTTTGCACACACCCTTCTTTCCTTTGCACGCAGTATATAAGTCGGAACGACCGGGATCGGCCGACTATATCCTATAGCTGCCATATAACTGATTGATCGGAAATGGTATAACTTTAGTGTTTTTAGAGTTAGAGAGTTCAAATTTGACATGAGAGCTATTTTTGGCAAAACATTACGACATGCCAAATTTCATAAGGATCGGCCGACTATATCCTATAGCTGACATATAACTGAACGATCGGAAATGACCCAACTTTCGTGTTTTTGAAGATAGAAAGCTGAAATTTAATACAGATTCCATTTTTGGTCAGTTGATCCAACCTAACAAATTTCATAAGGATCGGCCGACTATATCTTATAGCTGCCATATAACTGAACGATCGGAAATGACCCAACTTTCGTGTTTTTGAAGATAGAAAGCTGGAACTTGGTACAGATTCTATTCTATATTCCGGTTTTAACTGCAAGGGTATATTAACATCGGCTCCGCCCGAAGTTAGCTTTCCTTTCTTGTTTTTTTTTACTTTTAAGCGCATTTGCTTGCCTTGTCGCGTAGAAGCAGACAGACGAACATGCTTATATCAATTCAGGAGGTGACCCCCCAGGACGTTTCATCAAGGAAAAATGAAGTGGGCGACGGACTTTATTCTATTGCTGCCATATTGATGGAAAATGCCAAAACTCTAGTGCTCATAGAGTTAGGGAGTTGGTATTTTCTATAAATGTTATTTTTGTCAGTTGATCCCATCCATGATACAACTATACAAGGTAGTCGTATCCAAAAAATGTGGTATCGCTACAATCAAAGCAATGAGTGCAAGTGTAGCGAGCTAATCCTTGTAAGAGCGAGCAGAACAACAACAGGAGATGTTGATAAAACTATCTATGTTTAACAGCTTCGAGTTGGGCATGAAAAGTTTTGTTTTTTTATGTAGCGAGTTATTAGTTAAAAATTTTAAGCCTTTTTTTTAAGCTTTATTGGTTAAAAGTTTTAAGCCAAAAGCATATTCTCATCTTCAAATAACATGATTTGTGTTGCAGAGGGAATTAGAATTTTGGTGTGCAACGCAGTGAAAGAGACATCTCCGACATATAAATATATGTAAATATATCTCATTGACTTCTCTCACTTCCTCTTACCGAACGATCGTTTTTTTTTTGTGCACCCTGTGTTTTTGATAATTATTGCCATAAACCGGTGTTTACAATGGCAAACATGTGGCGAACATGCTCGCCTGTGGATGGCCCCTTAACTTAAAAAATACTAAATATAGGCTTTTACTAAAATATAAAAAAAACCTGCATTAGTATAGATGTTTAAAGATATCTACTAGCTGGGCTAAATTTGACCATGCATAACGCTGAATGTAATAGAAATTATATTCGCCGCTGCCGTATAAAATTTACTCAGGATCCAAAGCAGTTTTATAACTTTTAAATCACTAAGCGAAAAAACGTATCTTTTCCACCTCAGACGTAACTTTTTTTTCCATTCATCTGCGACCTCTGATCAGGCCATTACCGATCTATTCGCAGAATTTTTTAAACAACTCATTCTCCGCCTAAAATGACAGACTAGCCTTACGCATACAATATTCAAACAGCAAACCTATTTTTCTGTCCGTCTTTCTGCGAAAATATCTTATTATCTAATCTTTTTATGGTCAAAAATACTTATGTGTGCTAAGTTACTGTGCCAGTGTTTTGTGCAAACCTCTTCATAGATTTTTCAACTTATTTTTGAAAACCTTGATTTTTTGCACGTAACTGGAAGGAATTTTTCATAATTCCTTTACATAAAAAAAGGAAAAGTTTGATGCTGCCAACAACAAAGGCATCTCTAAATTGTCAGCAATTCTAAAGTTATTTGAAAAATAATTAATAATAATTTCCAACGTGGATTTCCAGCAGCTACTGTGACCTGGTCTAGTCTCGTTTCGCTCTTCTGTTCTCCTCTTTCAACACTCCATTGCTTTATGACCAAGTTTCCCGCAATTATGGCTATAATTGGCGTCTGCATTTTGAACCTCTTCTTTTCGGGTCCCTCCATTCCAGAAAATTTTATATTTTTGCTGAACGTGTGCGCCTTGAGTTGTTGTTGTAGTTCAGAACGTGTTTTTATGTACCTCTGTAGTGAACGCTACACGCTGTAGTCTTGGTTCGATTTGGGATGCATGAGCCAAGCTTAGGGATATGGCAATCTCCTCATGGGACATTAATTTCCACTTGGTTAATAATCGGCACTGCTGCCGGCGTCTCGTTGCTTTCGTTGCTTTCCATGAACTAATCTCGGAATTGCGCCCAGCTCATTCCAGGAAAACAAATTTGCGACAGCCACTGCGATGCACTACCACGCAGCGATTTGCTGAGCGTCATCACCAAGGATGCACCTTCTTGCGGATATTCACTTAGAATCATATCCGCTGTATTGCACCATGCTGCTGCGTCGTCTTCTGCCGCTTCGGGGTTGAATGTCGGTAACATCGCGGATACGGCACGCGTGTCAGGCTGCGGCGTTGCTTTGTGTAGTTCGGTTATTACTCTATTTTGCGATTCTAATTTGTAGTTTATTAAGGTAAGAGGAATTAGTTAGGAAATTTAAAATTCTATATTGGTAATTTGAAGGACAGGAAAAAGATGTTATAGAGTAGAGACCATTGTTGTTAGAAAAAATACCTTACAATGGCTAAGGAAGAGAGGACTGAAGTTTCTAGTCCAGACACATGAACCGTACTCCAGTATCGTAAGGACCAAGAAATGAATAAGGTTTAAATTAAGCAGGGGGCAAGTCATTAATGAAAAGAGTCAATAGTAACGGGCCAAGATGACTTTCTTGAGGGACGCCAGATGTAGCACGGACCAAGCGGGAATGTATATTTTTAAATAAAATTAAGTTAAATAAAAAACATTCGGCGCGAAGCCAGCCGGTAAAAGAATTCATAACATGGTTGTTTTGAGAGCCATAGGCGACAACGTTGTCAAAAGCAATATGCAAATTCTGTCCACCATACAAATCTGAATTTAATTTAGAACTGTTATTGCACGTAACAAATTAGCCAAATATTCCAAATTTCTCATTGATGGCATTCCAAATAGATGTGGAAATCTATTAGAAATCTGATAAGTAGACGTAAACAAAGTGGTACAGAGACGACCATATCGTTTTAGCGAGCGTGAGAAAGAAATAGCGAGAGAAAGGATTCACCAAATGCTAGAATCCAACGTAATTTGACCAAGTAGCTCCCCCTTCTCTAGTCCAATGTTACTACTAAAAAAGAAAGACGGCAGTGATAGACTACACATAGATTATCGAGAACTTAACGCAATTACTGTGTCAGATAGATACCCTTTGCCATTAATATCAGACCAAATAGATCGGCTGCTAGGCGATAAATATTTATCTAGCCTAGACATGGCCAGTGGCTTCTATCAGGTGCCCATTCACCCTGATTCGGTTGAGCACACTGCATTCGTGACCCCAGAGAGTCAATATGCCCTTCGGTCTTAAAAACGCTTCGTCCGTCTTTCAACGTGCCATAGTTCGAGCTTTTGCGGACTTGGTTAAAAGATACGCAGTAGTCTACATCGATGATGTATTAATTGTTTCTAATACTATAGAGGAAGCATTTGACAGATTGGAAACAGTGCTAGCGTATTATCAAAGTCACGCTTTTACTTTAACATTAAAAAGTGTCAATTTCTGCAAACGGAGATAGAGTACATAGGTTTTCTTTTAGGAGATGGCGAGCTTAAACCCAGTCCTCGAAAAATACAAGCACTTACCCAACTGCCCAAACAAGAATCAGTTAAACGAACTAGGCAATTCATAGGTTTAGCATCTTACTTTAGGAAATTTGTCCCACAATTTTCAGAAGTAATGAAGCCTCTTTATCTGCTGACATAAAAAATAAACGAATTTGACTGGAAAGAATAGCATGAGGAAATTCGCAAAAAAATTATTAAGGTGCTAACTAGTGACCTTGATTATATTCAATCCTAACTGAGCAATAGGGCTGTATACGGATGCTAGCGCCAATGGGTATGGCGCTATGCTATTACACAAGGTAAATGGTCAGTGTAGTTGAGTACTACAGTTAATGCACCACAATATCCACAATATCGAAATTGGCGGTGTACAACGCTAAATTTCCGACATTATTTAAGCGGCAGAAAGTTTACAGTATTGTAATTCTGTTAGAGCAAGTCAAGAGAAAGTGGTATCGACACCGCGGGTTTTTGCGTAATTTTTGCAGACATTCGAATCCACAAAGAAGCCTACTGATTTAAATAGTGATGAAAAAAAATTGAATGAACAAATTCTTATGAAATTAGGAATAGTTTGCTGCATCGTAAAATTCAAAGATATCGGAAGACACGATGCTTGCCAGTCGTACCCAGGGAATCTAGGTGGTCAGTTTTTAATTTCACGAGACGAAATCAATAGACTATAATTCCCAAGTTGCAAAAAACCCTAGATAAGATTAACGAGCAATATTGGTTTGTAGAGTTGGGTTGTTCCTGAACGAACGAACAAAAAGACCCGGTCACTCAAAAGACCGATCTGAACTAGTTCACATCGTTCATCGGTCATTGTTCCTTGTTCTTGGACATTGTTCCTCGTTCTTTGGTCTTTGTTCTTCTTCTTTGGTCTTTGTTCTTTGATCTTTGTTCCTTGTTCTTGTTCCCTAATAATTTTGCACATTCGCTGGTATTTTTTCTCAATCCCTGGCCATTTTTTTACACCCTGGTCTTATTATGCAGCCCTGTAACTGTATATTTTGTGTAAACAATCAAACAGGTCGCGAACGTACGCGAAATGGAAGTCGGTTTTGGCTTGATCTAGCTAAATCAAAAAATCTGCGGAGTGGAATGAAATATTTTAGTCCAATAACTTTACTTTTATAATAGAGGCATGTAGCTTTTTATCGATCCTATTCCCAAATAAATATCTTCATTAGTTTTTATACCCTTGCAGAGGGTATTATAATTTTGTCCAAAAGTGTGCAACGCAGTGAAGGAGACATCTCCGACCCTATAAAGTATATATATTCTTGATCAGGATCACCTCCTGAGTGGATATGAGCATGTCCGTCTGTCTGTCCGTCTGTCTGTCTGTTTCTACGCGAACTAGTCTCCCAGTTTTAAAGCTATCGACTTGAAACTTTGCACACACCCTTCTTTCCTTTGCACGCAGTATATAAGTCGGAACGGCCGGGATCGGCCGACTATATCCTATAGCTGCCATATAACTGATTGATCGGAAATGGTATAACTTTGGTGTTTTTAAAGTTAGAAAGTTCAAAATTGACATGAAATCTATTTTTGGCAAAATAATACGACATGCCAAATTTCATAATGATCGGCCGACTATATCTTATAGCTGCCATATAACTGAACGATCGGAAATGACCCAACTTTCGTGTTTTTGAAGATAAAAAGCTGAAACTTAATACAGATTCTATTTTTGGTCAGTTGATCCGACCTACCAAATTTCATTAGGATCGGCCGACTATATCCTATAGCTGCCATATAACTGAACAATCGAAAATGGTATTTGGTAGATATATCAACTTTCGTATTTTTGAAGATAGAAGCTTGGGACTTTTTTTAGATTTTTTATTGTAATTAATTGGTTTTATTATGATGTAATCATAAGGATCGGCCAACTATATCCGATGTTTGCGATATATATCCGGTTTTAGCTGCAAGGGTATATCAACTTCGGCTCCGCCCGATGTTAGCTTTGCTTTCTTGTTTTTATATTAAATTAAGTACGGGTCGCGAACGTACGATTTTCCATATATAATATTTTTTTTTTTTGTTTTTTACCTCTTTGTTTTTATAAAAAAATTGATAATTTCTTAAAAAATCATGTTTCACCAATTTTTTTTTTTAATAAAAATTAAATTTTAAATTTTTTTTTAATTTTAATTAAATTTTTTCAATTGTCACTTCTTTTATTTATCTACAAATATTTATAAGCTTGTTAAGAAAAAAAAATTAAAAAAAAAATAATAATAATAATTATTATAATAGGTTGGAATTTTTTTTTAAATTTCAATAGTTTACACTAAAATGACTTAACACATGATGTTTCATCCACCTGCCTTCACTTAATGCGAAGCAATTACAATAAAATTATGTTTTGGGTCGCGAACGTACGATTAGAACATAGATAAGAATCAAAATACAAAATAAGAGGTAATTGAACATTTTTTCGCTCTCTTTGAATTTTTCTCGTCTTATTAAATTGTTATTAAGAGATTAAGAGTACAAAAAGAGCAAACACATCATATGTTTTTCTTGAGAAATAAATAAACATAAAAATGTCATTATAAGTAAAAAAAGGTGAAAATTACATTTTTTGACCCTTCGGGTTTTTTTTTTAAGCTGAGATATGCTATGAATCCAAAAGATTATGAAAAATTGGATATTTATTAATAAAAATAGCAAAAAATTATCTGGTTGATCATCTGCCGGATTAGCCCATATGGAAACACTCCAAAAGTGCGGAAAATTTTAACAATTTTCATTAAAAAATAATTTTTAATTTAAAAATGTTAAATTTTTTAATTTTTAATATTGATTTAATTTTCGAAAAGAACAAAAAGAATTACCTAGATCAGTCCTAAAAAAAGAACGAACAAATTTATTCCCTAAAAGGAGCGATGATTGCCCATATCTATTAATTTGATGGAATGTCAAAATATGTACGAAAATTTGTAGAAAATTGTGTGACATGTAAATTGTCAAAATCAGTGTTACGTAAAATACAATCGGAGTTACATCCCACTCCCAAGGTAGATTTACCATGGCATACGGTACAAATAGACATTAGTGGGAAATAGAGCGGAAATGCATTCACCAAGTTGGTCTACCTATACCACACCTGGAACTTCGACACGGCGAACTGCATACAGTCAGTAAAGTCTGCAATATCAATATTTGGTGTTCCTAAAAAAATTATAGGGAACCAAGGCAGATGCTTTACAAGTAACGAGTTTCGATAATTTTGTTCTAATAATAAAATTGACCTCCATGTAGTAGCAACGGGTGCCAGTAGAGCAAATGGTCAGGTGGAGCGTGTCATGAGTGGGCTAAGGGGCATGCTAACGCCCCGATCATTCTAACGATCGTGGCAAAAAGCATTGGGCGAAGTACCATTGGCATCAAATTGTGCCATGAACCGAGTAACTAAACATAGATTTGATAATTGGCAAATAAGCGAGGCCCTTGGGAATGCTCACTGTAAGTGAGGAAAAGAAAGTAGATCTTAATGAGGCTAGAAAGAAAGCTAAGGAAGGTATGAATAAGAATGCTCAGTATGATAAGGCAAGAGTGGATAAAAAGCATGCTTAGCTATTAAGACATAAAATTGACGATAATGTATTACTGGAAAACGAAGAGCGGCACCAAACGAAGTTGGATCCAAAAATTAAGGGACCATTCGAAATTGTGCAATCACTAGATGGTGACCGATACTTGTCAAAATCATTAACAACTAGACGAGTGTATAAATATCCACATGATAGTGTGCGTAGTGTACCTAAAGATCGAGAGACTTTGGAATTAGCGGAAGAGCTTGACGACGGCAAAAAAGTAGTACGTGCAAGAGATGTGTGACCTAAGAGGGGTGCAGAGGTGTGATTTCTATGTGAGAAGCCTGCTAAAATAATGTTTTGATGATGAGTAAATTGATAACCAGATGATTGAGCTTGAGCGGAATAGAGCGTGTACTCTAAAAGATGTAAACAAAAAAGAAAGTTGTCCGGCAAAGCTAATCTCTGATGGATATCCAAGTGGTTGGGTTTGGTTGAGCAATCAAGAAAAGCCCTCAGAAGTGAACGGAAGTGAAAGAAGATCATTGCGACTCACTGCGCGTTGTGAAATAGAACAAGAAAGGAAAGCTAACTTCGGGCGGAGCCGAAGTTTATATACCCTTGCAGTTAAAACCGGAAATATATCGCAAACATCGGATATAGTTGGCCTTATGGGAACATGAATATATAATCCAATTTATTACAATACAAAATCTAAAAAAAGTCCCAAACTTCTATCTTCAAACATACCAAAGTAGATATTTCTACCAAAAACCATTTCCGATCGTTCAGTTATATGGCAGCTATAAGATATAGTCGGCCAATCGTTATGAAATTTGGTAGATCGGATCAACTGACCAAGAATTTAATCTGTACCAAGTTCCAGCTTTCTATCTTCAAAAACACGAAAGTTGGGTCATTTCCGATCGTTCAGTTATATGGCAGCTATAGGATATAGTCGGCCGATCCTTACGAAATTTAGCATGTCGTATTATTTTGCCAAAAATAGCGCTCGTGTAAAATTTTAACTCTCTAACTCTAAAAACACCGAAGTTATACCATTTCCGATCAATCAGTTATATGGCAGCTATAGGATATAGTCGGCCGATCCGGGCCGTTCCGACTTATATACTGCGTGCAAAGGAAAGAAGGGTGTGTGCAAAGTTTCAAGACGATAGCTTCAAAACTGAGAGACTAGTTCGCGTAGAAACAGACAGACAGACGGACAGACGGACATGCTCATATCAACTCAGGAGGTGATCCTGATCAAGAATATATATATTTTATAGGGTCGGAGATGTCTCCTTCACTGCGTTGCACACTTTTGACCAAAATTGTAATACCCTCTGCAAGGGTATAAAAATGAAAGATGAAAACGACCAACCATTCCCGAGATATACTAATAAATCGTTTCTCGAGCGCCCCTCGGTCGTATGGGCCTCTTTTTTTTTAAACAAGTTAAATTTTTATTAATGTCGCCGAAATCGTTCAGGACCATTTGAAGATAACCGGGCGTTTAGAAGATGGTGTATGGTAAAGATGGAATATGGGCTTAGACTATATACAATAATTTACATATGTTTACAATATTAGTCTACAACACGGGAAGACAGATCGCTGGGGTGGAATCTCTTCAAACGTCTAAGAGTTAGCGGGTCGGCCGGCCTGCTAGCCTGTGGATTCATTTATATGGCTACATAATAACAACTTACAAACTAATAAATAATACTAGAACCTAAATAAAAACATAATAACATGTGTTTAAACACAACCTTATCAGAGCCCCACTCAATTCAGAGGCTAGGCGGCAAAGAGTTAAAATAAGACAAAGCCCGCTCAATTGGCTCATTTAAAAGGTAGTGGGCCCTGTGACACTTGATCCAAGGGGGCAAAGGTACGAAGATCCCTTTTAGGAACACTAAAATTAATGAGTCCCAATAAAAAAGGACAATCAATGTTATCAGCGTTTACGCCAATCCTCCAACGTGCAAACATTGAGAAGAAGGCAGCGGCTCTGGTATGAAGGCAGAGAATCCTGAAACCTAAGAGGCAGAAGAGCAAATTAAAAAAAATTTTGTTGGAGTCGCTCAATTCTGTTGAAACGAACTTTACAATCCGGATTCCAAATGATTGAGACATATTCCAGCCTCGACCGAATAAATGCAGCATAGACGCTGAGGCTCGAGTATGGACTTTTGAATTGGTTCACGTGCCCCTTAACAAAGCCCAGCATAGCATACGCTTTAGGAAGAATATAGTCTTAGTGACCAGAAAATTTAAATTTGCTGTCGATTAAGACACCAAGGTCTAACACCTCTTCTTTAGCTGCCAAATTATAATTACTGATGGTATAACCTGTGCAGAATTCAAGAGACCGCTTACTGTAACGGGTAAACATACACTTAGATATGTTTAATGGAAGAAGATTTCGGGAGCACCATGAGTAAACTCTGGATATATCCTCCTGTAATGCAGCTAATGGCTTTATAGATTTTAAGGTCATCCGCATATATTAAGAAGTAGGAATGATGAAAGCATGGCGAGATGTCTTTAATGAAAATAATAAATAGAAGAGGTCCAAGAGAGCTGCCTTGTGGAAGACCAGAGGAGGTGGCAAATGGATTTGAGATAGCGTTTTCAATAGAAACGTGGCGAGGTCGGTTAGCCAGATAAGACCTTTGTGAATAGGCGTTATAGAAGTAATCTTCCACCGGTAGGGGAATCTACCGGAAGAGAGCGACAGGGAGAACAGCGGATTTGGTTGACTCGTTAGCCTATCCGAGACCCGTCGGCTGATTTAGGAGGTCTTCCACAGGAACAAGGCGTAGGTCGTTTAGGATGGCCTGGTTTGTCACATACCAGGGAAGTCCGGATACCCGTCGAGCAGGACGTGCCTGCACTACCCTTAGCCTGTTTAGCTGGTGCTTGGATGCTGCGCCACATACTTCGATCAGTCTGGGCTCCGATACGATGCAATTGCAGCTTGACTTGCTCAGCGACTGGCAAAAGCGATGGAACATTGCCGTCAATAATGAGAAGTCCACTGCCTCCACATTTTCTCTCTGCAAAGGCAACTGCCCTCCAGTTAACCTTAACGGCTCTCCAATCCCACAGGTAGACAATCCCAGGTACCTGGGATTCACCCTAGACAGGAGGCTCACCTGGAAGCCCCATCTGATTAAGAAGAGGAAACAGGCTATTCAAAGACTTCGATCCTTCAACTGGCTTATGGGTAGGAGATCGAAGCTGAGAACTTCCACTAAACTCCTCATTTACAAGGCAATAATACGCCCTATCTGGACGTACGGCATACAGCTCTGGGGAACTGCGAGCAAGACGAATGTCCGAACTATGCAAGCTTTCGAAAATAGAGTCCTTCGAATCGCCACTGGGGCCCACGTCTATCATGACAATCGCACCATCCACGAGGTTCTTAATTTCCCTTGGGTCAAGGACGAGATACAAAGAAGCAGCGCACGTTACATGCAGAGGCTTCATAATCACCCGAACCGGTTGGCCAGCTCCCTGCTGGACAGCAGCGAGCAACCCAGAAGACTTAAAAGGACACACCCGCTGGACCTCCCCTTACTACTCTAATTTTTTTTTTTCTACCATATTAATATTTAAAAATATCTATACGTGAAGTTTACGTGATAAAATTTAATGGTTGTCCCTAATGGACAGTTTTAAATAAACATTACCCTGCTATTACAAAAAAAAAAAAGTCTGGGCTCCTAAGCTTTATGATGAATACAGGAATTCTAGCTGATCTAATTGATGCACAAGCCATTTCGAAAATTCTGAAAGACCGCGAAAAAAAAACAAAAAAAGGAAAGCTAACTTCGGGCAGAGCCGAAGTAGATATACCGTTGCAGTTGAAACCGATTATATATCGGAAAAATCTGATTTAGTTGGCCGATTAATATAACCAATTTATTACAATACAAAATCAAAAAAAGGCCCAAACTTCTATCTTTAAAAAACCAAAGCCTCCCCTTACTACTCTAATTTTTTTTTTTCTACCATATTAATATTTAAAAATATCTATACGTGAAGTTTACGTGATAAAATTTAATGGTTGTCCCTAATGGACAGTTTTAAATAAACATTACCCTGCTATTACAAAAAAAAAAAAAGTCTGGGCTCCTAAGCTTTATGATGAATACAGGAATTCTAGCTGATCTAATTGATGCACAAGCCATTTCGAAAATTCTGAAAGACCGCGAAAAAAAAACAAAAAAAGGAAAGCTAACTTCGGGCAGAGCCGAAGTAGATATACCGTTGCAGTTGAAACCGATTATATATCGGAAAAATCTGATTTAGTTGGCCGATTAATATAACCAATTTATTACAATACAAAATCAAAAAAAGGCCCAAACTTCTATCTTTAAAAAACCAAAGTTTGTGTTTTTACCAAATACCATTTCCGATCGTTCAGTTATATTGCTGTTATAAGATATAATCGGCCGATCGTTATGAAATTTGATAGGTCGGATCAAATGACGGTAGATAGAATTAGTACAAAAATCCAGATTTCTATCTTTGAACACGTCTGAAAGTTCAGTCATTTCCGATTGTTCAGTTATAGTCTGCCGATCCTTATGAAATTTGGTGGGTCGTATTATATTAATCAAAATAGCATTCATGCAAAATTTGACTCTAAAACTCTCTAACTCTAAAAACGCCGAAGTTATAGCATTTCCGATCAATCAGTTATATGCTATAGGATATAGTCAGCCGATCCGGGTCGTTCCGACTTATATACTGCGTGCAAAGGAAAGAAGGGTGTGTGCAAAGTTTCAAACCGATAGCTTTAAAACTGAGAGAGAGACTAGTTGGCGTAGAAACAGGCAGACAGACGGACATGCTCATTACTCAGGTGATTACAGAGGTGATCCTGGTCAAGATTATACAGTAGCGGACAATGAAATCCGGACAGGCAGATTTTTTTCTAGAAAATCTAGAGCGAGAGCAGAGCAGAGTCAAAAATATTTTTTCATGTGCTACTGCTCTAGCTTAGTTTAGTTTTTGTTTTTTTCTCCCCTGAGAAAAAAAGAGGAGCAACTTCACTATGGGAATTTTTATGCTCTGTGGTTGGTCTGCAAACTGACCACTAATCAAATTTTATCAAAAAGTGCTCCGGATTCAATAATTTATGCAATTGGAGAGGCGCTTTTTGAAAGTATGGAAACTCGGACCAAGAAATTAACATCTAATGTTGGCTTCGAAGCTTGTTTGTACTTAGACCCAAGATTCCATCATATTCTGGACAGCTCTCAAAAGGAAAGGGCAGTCAGTTTCTTAAAAACATTGTGGGCACAAATCAAAATGCATAGTCCCATTGCAACATTGTCATCGCCTACTAGCTTAATTGCTTCAGAGGACAGCAATAGTAAAAGTAACTTTGATATTTTGGATGACTTTTTAAGTGTAAGCGTTATGCCAAATGAGTCAACCGATGTACATGCAAAGATTGAAACATAAAAATTACCGTATATGAAATCCAGTACAAATGTTTTACATTTTTGGAAAGAGAGGAAATCTTGCGATGCAGAGCTCTACGAACTA
Source organism: Drosophila bipectinata (assembly GCF_030179905.1). Taxonomy (NCBI): domain Eukaryota; kingdom Metazoa; phylum Arthropoda; class Insecta; order Diptera; family Drosophilidae; genus Drosophila; species Drosophila bipectinata. The sequence goes on along the minus strand of NC_091740.1, from coordinate 10,188,109 downwards.
AACAAAATATGTTTTGCTATACCGCCAACTCAAGTAAGAACTATTACTTAATTCGAAACAAAATTTTAATTTCCAAACATTTATAGGTAACAATAGAGCGGGCATTTTCTTTATTAAAACTGGCGCTGTCGGACAACAGAAATCGTTTAAGCCACGACACATTAGAAAATATACTCCTTGTTCGCCTAAACTCAACACACTTAGATAATGCGATCGACAACTTGAGTTTATTTGAAGACGACGATTAATTATTTACTAAATCAATTTTTAAATAGAAAATTAAATACATGACTGAATAGCATAATTTTTAAATTTTTATTTAATTAGGGGTTATTAATATTTATTTGTTGTTTCTGTTTCTGTTTGTTTATTATTACCTAAGTATCATTCTTACAAGGGTAAAGAAAGTGGGTAAAGTAGAAACGAGGTAAAGAAAGTGGTCACACAGTGACGGTGCATAAAAATCAGGGGAGAAAAAAACAAAAACAAAAATAAGCTAGAGCAGTAGCACATGAAATAATATTTTTGACTCTGCTCTGCTCTCGCTCTAGATTTTTGGCTACGGCTACGGCTACGAGGAGCACAAAATATTTTTTTCTGCTGTTGCTATAGCAATAGCTTTGAACTTTTCGTAGCTCGGAGCAGAGCAGAGCAGTCAATTTTCATTTTTCTGCTACGGCTCTGCTCCCGCTCTGGAAAAAAGTGACAGCTGTAGCAAGAGCAAAGCAATATTTCTGTGCATCTTGCTGCTACGGAGTAGTAAATGCAAACCCTGGTCCGGAGTTATGGACAATAATTAAATTTTATAATGGGACCTTAACTTAATGAAATATTGAGTAGTACAATGTTTGCTTATCCTAGGAAACTAATTTTAACAGTAAACCTTAGCGATAGAACTCAAGTTATTTATTGTCGGGCCCTTTAGTGAGCCTTGTTGGTTTTACAACTGCAGCTCAGTCCCGTTCGCCCGAGTGGCAGAGGTCACGTGGGTGGGTCCGTTTCAGCCTCCTTGAAACTATTACTTAATTCGAAACAAAATTTTAATTTCCAAACATTTATAGGTAACAATAGAGCGGGCATTTTCTTTATTAAAACTGGCGCTGTCGGACAACAGAAATCGTTTAAGCCACGACACATTAGAAAATATACTCCTTGTTCGCCTAAACTCAACACACTTAGATAATGCGATCGACAACTTGAGTTTATTTGAAGACGACGATTAATTATTTACTAAATCAATTTTTAAATAGAAAATTAAATACATGACTGAATAGCATAATTTTTAAATTTTTATTTAATTAGGGGTTATTAATATTTATTTGTTGTTTCTGTTTCTGTTTGTTTATTATTACCTAAGTATCATTCTTACAAGGGTAAAGAAAGTGGGTAAAGTAGAAACGAGGTAAAGAAAGTGGTCACACAGTGACGGTGCATAAAAATCAGGGGAGAAAAAAACAAAAACAAAAATAAGCTAGAGCAGTAGCACATGAAATAATATTTTTGACTCTGCTCTGCTCTCGCTCTAGATTTTTGGCTACGGCTACGAGGAGCACAAAATATTTTTTTCTGCTGTTGCTATAGCAATAGCTTTGAACTTTTCGTAGCTCGGAGCAGAACAGAGCAGTCAATTTTCATTTTTCTGCTACGGCTCTGCTCCCGCTCTGGAAAAAAGTGACAGCTGTAGCAAGAGCAAAGCAATATTTCTGTGCATCTTGCTGCTACGGAGTAGTAAATGCAAACCCTGGTCCGGAGTTATGGACAATAATTAAATTTTATAATGGGACCTTAACTTAATGAAATATTGAGTAGTACAATGTTTGCTTATCCTAGGAAACTAATTTTAACAGTAAACCTTAGCGATAGAACTCAAGTTATTTATTGTCGGGCCCTTTAGTGAGCCTTGTTGGTTTTACAACTGCAGCTCAGTCCCGTTCGCCCGAGTGGCAGAGGTCACGTGGGTGGGTCCGTTTCAGCCTCCTTGTGGTGGACAGGTAGACAATAGTACTTTTTTTTTTTCAGGAAGCGTTTACTTTATGGAGTAAATTTGTTTTAAATCGATTAAATTAATATACATAAATGGTAATTCAAAACGTGTTATTTTAAATGTCATTTTGTTCTATTTGGAAATAAAACGTATACTTCAATATTCGATGGAATTAACAAAAAATGTAGGCAAAAAAAAATTTTTTTTTAATTTTCCAAGGTAACAAACATTTTTATACCCTTGCAGAGGGTATTATAATTTTGTCCAAAAGTGTGAAACGCAGTGAAGGAGACATCTCCGACCCTATAAAGTATATATATTCTTGATCAGGATCACCTCCTGAGTTGATATGAGCATGTCCGTCTGTCCGTCTGTCTGTCCGTTTCTACGCGAACTAGTCTCTCAGTTTTGATGCTATCGTCTTGAAACTTTGCACACACCCTTCTTTCCTTTGCACGCAGTATATAAGTCGGAACGGTTTGGATCGGCCGACTATATCCTATAGCTGCCATATAACTGATTGATCGGAAATGGTATAACTTCGGGGTTTTTAGAGTTAGAGAGTTCAAATTTTACACGAGCGCTATTTTTGGCAAAATAATACGACATGCCAAATTTCGTAAGGATCGGCCGACTATATCCTATAGCTGACATATAACTGAACGATCGGAAATGACCCAACTTTCGTGTTTTTGAAGATAAAAAGCTGAAACTTAATACAGATTCTATTTTTGGCCAGTTGATCCAACCTATCAAATTTCATTAGGATCGGCCGACTATATCCTATAGCTGCCATATAACTGAACAATCGGAAATGGTACTTGGTAGAAATATCAACTTTCGTATTTTTGAAGATAGAAGTTTGGGACTTTTTTTAGATTTTTTATTTTAGTTAATTAGTTTTATTATGATGTAATCATAAGGATCGACCAACTATATCCGATGTTTACGATATATATCCGGTTTTAACTGCAAGGGTATATAAACTTCGGCTCCGCCCGAAGTTAGCTTTGCTTTCTTGTTGAAAGTTATTTCTTAATAGCTTAGTTTTTAAAGTATTAAAAAATAATTTTGTTTTTGTTCTTTATAATTTAGTTGGTCTTCCTTGAGTTTTTAATACGGCCTTTATTCTTGATGGCATAAAATCTACCAAGTGTTCGTTAGTTTTCTTAATTATGTCTTTATAACAGACACTTTCCACTGTTAAATTAAATTCTCTTATTTTTTTGGTTTTATTTTTATGTATTTTAACTTTTAAAATAGGACAACAATATTGAATCGGATAGAAATCAGGACTACTGCCTGGCCAGTCTAATGTTGATATTCGATTATTCTGCAAATAATTTATTACCTAAATTTAAAAAAACAAGAAAAACTATATCCCATAGCTGCCATATAACTGAACGATCGGAAATGGTATTTGGTAGAAATATCAACTTTCGTATTTTTGAAGATAGAAGCTTGAGACTTATTTTAGATTTTGTATTGTAATAAATTGGATTATATATTCATATTTCCATAAGGATCGGCCAACTATATCCGATGTTTGCGATATATATCCGGTTTAAACTGCAAGGGTATATAAACTTCGGCTCCGCCCGAAGTTAGCTTTCCTTTCTTGTTTATTTTTAATACAATTTACTTTACAATTATAATTTTTTTCCTTTTTTTTTTTGTTAGTTTTAATACAAAACAAGAAAGGACGGCTATAGTCTTGTTTTTCGACTATGCCCGATACTCATCTTTTCCTTCCACAGTTTAATTAACCATTAAATGTTTATCATAAACAATATGGATTCTCCATTACAATTTTTTTTTGCATACTTTTGCGCTTGGCCCAAACAACAAACCTACGGTCATACTACCGATTCAGTAAGAAAGGGCTAAAAAGTCAATAAATAAAAAAATTATCCTAAAGATAGAAGATAGGAAAAATTATCCGATTTGGCTGCTTTTTAATGTGTAGGTGATTAGTTTGGTTTACATCAGATTTCTGTTTCGTGGGTGGGAATCGGCGTGTCCAAATTCCAACCGCTTAAGGGGTTATATACCTTTTTTATTTTCAAAAAAACGAAAATTTTTTTAGTGGTTTATCTTGAAGAACAACTCCTTGAGAACATTCTCCCATATTTTCATGGAGATTGGAGCAGTAGAAAAAAAGTTACAGCGCTCCTAATCGCACGCCTCGTTGCGGCCTTGAACTGAACTTGAAACTTTAAACGCGAATATCTCGAAATGGTGTTTCTTGAAAAATGACTTTGCGGTGACATGGATTGGCGGAAAACTACTGAACCGATTTACTTCAAATTTTTTTTAAAATGTTCGTAATGAAATTCTTGTGCTTGAACGATCGACTTTTCACGCGCAAACTTTTTTTTCGGCGAAATAAATTTTTTAGTGAAATTTCTAGAGACCAAAACTTTTATTTTTAGCATAAAACGCTGCCATATCCAAACAAAAACAAAAAATTTTAAAATCGATCGTTCAAGCACAAGAGATTACTCTAAACTAATGAAATATTTTTACTTTTATGGTTTAAGTTGACCTGTTTGACCTGGGGAACTGTCACCGCAAGGCTCGAAAAAAAAAAGGCCTCTAAGGGAAACAGCCACCCCTTAAAAACTATTTAATATTTTTCCACCAAATTTTGCACAAACATTGTTAATAAAGTGTACTATCAAAAAATTAAAACATCAGTGTAATTAAATAATTGCTACATACCTAAAAAAAAATCCGAACTTTGCTCATTTTCTTCGACAAAGAAGGTATATAACCCCTTAATGAAGGCAAAATTTTGAAACAAACATAAACTGCGAGGGCATTGTAGAAGTCTCCGTTCCAAATCGTAAAGCCCTATCTTTGACAATCTCTGAGATCCACGCGTTCATACAGATAGACGGACATGGCTATATCGATTCAGATATTGAAGCGTAATGCATAAGGGGCCGTCCATACATATATTGCGTGACGCGAATTTCAGACTTTTTTGACCCCCACCCCCCCTGCGTGACAAACCATGGTTAGAGGTTAGGTTAGACCCCCGTGACCACAAACCGTGACGTTAACCCGGACCCCCTCCCCCCCCAGGCGCGTCACGCAATATATGGACGGCCCCTAAGGGTATATTGAAAGTCTGTGCCCATGCAGTTCAAGCTGTTGCCCATGCAGTAGGCTTTTTGTTGTTTTTGTGCCTAAGCGTAAAAGTAGGCAAACAAAATTAGGTTTGGAGAATCCATGCGGTTAAATTTTAAACCTAAAAAGTTAGTTAAATTGTGGGTGGAAGAGATGAGTACCGGGTATTATACAAGTATAGTTTTGAAACTCAGAAGAGGCACCCCGCAGGGAGGCCTTCCCCCCTACTCTTACCCCTACTCTGGAACGTGGCGGTTAATAGCCTACTGCGATCCCTAGAAGGGGGTGGTTGCAAAGTTATCGCTTACGCGGATGATGTCGCAATTGCCTTCTCAGGAAAAAATGAAATTTTCATAATGATCGGCCACTTATATCCGATGTTAGAGATATATATCCTTTTAGCTTTTCGGTATTTTTTACATTACCATTACTATTATATGAGTAATTATAATTATTCTTTTTTATTTAGAAAATATATTCCGACTTTGAATTACAAGGAGTCTTAGAAGATAAATTAAATTCAAAAGCATATCAGTCAGTCGCCCTTCGGATGACAACTGAGGAAGCAACATGTGCATTAACAATGCCGGATGTTAATGAAGGCGACGAGTAAGTTTTTTCAAATTAAAGTTGAAGCATAGGATATACATTCTCATTTTACTTAGTGCATGCGATGACTTTCGAGAAGCAGACGAAGAAGATAATGGAGATGAGTCTACTACAACCAAAGCCTTACCAAAATCTAAAGTGGCCGCCGCGCAAGCCGCTGCTGTAACTAATGTAGTAGCTGGTCGAGTTGGAAATTTATTGGGCAAAGGCATCGGTGGACTTAGCTCAAAATTGGGGACCGGAAGTTGGTTTTAGTTAGGTTGTCCAAAAATAGTAAAATTGTATTTTGTGTCAAGTATTTCAGATACTAGCAATGAATGAAAAAAGAAAATAAATAAAATGTTTTAAATTTGGTCAAAAATAATTGTATTCTAACATTAATTATATGTTATTGAAAATTATATACATATTATTATAATTAAAAAGCATACTTTCAACAATATAAAAATAATTTTATAAATATTTTTATGGCGGGTCAAATTTAAAATCAAACTTGTTTAGATACTAACCAATTATGCAAAATATATTACTTACCTCAATAATCTATTAAAATTTGGAATCAAGTGGCACATTAAAGTCTAGTGTCATAAACATGTACTTAATCAAATCAACTGTTTACTTAGTAAAGTGGGAAACCAGATCACATAGGTCAACTATTTATTGGAATTGGTACAAAAGGTTTCAATGTTGCTGGTTTCAATGCTGCTAATATTCATGTTGTTAAAAAAGATTCGGTTTTGCATGGCGCCGACAACCGACGACAACGCAGAATACTAAGAAAGCTACTTGAGGGCAAATCGTATAGCTGTTTCCGATGCAGCAAGTACCTAACAAGCAAGTATATAACAGTACAATTAATAAAAAGTGACATCTATCAAACGCGCAGAAGTTTCACTATTTGAAGTCACTGTTGGCTGATGAGGCAGTATGAACGGGCACAACCTGGCAGGCTCTGCCATTGGAATTCCTGAGATTGAGTGATGAGCAACAGCGATCGATGGCAAAGGAGAAATCGGTATGCCAAATTCAGCTGTAGAATTAGCCACGGACGACACCATATACTACTACATGTACAACCTGCTCCATCCGCGGTGGGCTTTGCAGCAGCTACGAACACTTTGCAGTACAGTACGTACCGACTGGAAGAGAGGATCAGCGTAATCAAGACGTTTCTCACACTACATTGCACTATGGGCGATTTTTCATAATGGGCGGCATAAAGTCATAAAATTTATGGTGAAATATTAAGGAAATGTTTTTTTTTTATTAATAGTAAACAATTCAGTTAGCTAAAAAACAATTTTTTTTTATCGGCTACTCTCTTTTTGTGGCAGCCCTTCAAAACCAGATGATCTGTTGAAGCTCGCAATTATATAAATTGACACGAAAAATTTCATGCTGTTAAAGTGCTTAAATTATTATTGGTTTCGTTTAAATTAATAAGTTTAATATGGATAGCAAAGCTCAAGGTATTTAGAATATTTTATTTACGATAAATGTGTATAAATGTTTGTGGTGTAATTAATGTCCAGTGTTATTGTTGATTGTATTTTTAGCAAAAATCTAACAATTTTAATTGTGTTCCGTTGAGTATTTCTTGAAAAGTGCATATCAAAACATGCATCAAAATGGCAAGTTACTAACGAAAGTGTCTAGTTTATTGTAGTAATCATGTTTTTTGCTCTTTTTTGTTCCTTTAAAAAAAATGCACTTGAACATCCAACATCAGAGCTGAGTTCATACAATTTTTTTAATGATGAAGACACCGAATCAGACAACGAAAGCGATGACAAACATGACAAATTCTTTTGTTTTAGATGAAGAAGATTATTAACTTTTTGTGTTTTTAAGTTTAGAATATTTTTAAAACATGGTAAAATATTATTTTTTCTATTTTTATGCTTTGCTTTATAATAAAAATTTCAATTTTTGTACAAGTGCCGGGGCTATAAAGGGGCGGAAAATAAAGGCGTGGTTAAATTGACAAAAAAAAAAAATCCGAAAAAAAACTAAAATATTAGTAACCCTTAAAAAAAAATTAAGCTCCTAGCTCTATGTGTGGACTTTATGCCGCCAAAATCAACTAATCGCCCATAGTGCATTGGTAACACACATACCACGACCATCCGACGGGTCATTTAGGGATGTACTCTCATGTTCCGGCCTACTTATTATTTTAAAAAATTTTTTTTGGATTAAAAAATAATGCGATTTTTTCAATTTTCAAATATGTTTTAATAGGCATCATAAACTATTTGAAAATATTTTGTTTAATTTATTCTGTGTACTTTAATACACTTTATAGCATGCCAAAGTAGGCATATAAAAAAAAAGGTAGGTCCCTGGCGCAGATGATTTCGACTGCTAGAGTCATCCGAAACAAAAAATTACAATAGATTATTATTTTGTAAGCTTATGGCTCTGTCCCGTACTAGAATGAAATATTTTCATCAATAAACAAAAAAATGGCGAACTCACAAAACAAAAAATTTAAAAAAATGTATCTTAAATTAATGATAAAAAAAACTAATCATTAAAAATAAATGATTCTAGTGCGGGACAGAGGTGTTACTTTTTAGAAGAACATGTCCAAATTTCAGCTAGATCGGTACCATAGAATTTTGTGAATCACCTGCGCCGCACACAAAAATGTCGTTTTGAGAAAAACGCGTTTAAAGCTACCGAGAAACTCATACTTTTCGGTGTAGGTGCGCTCTCGATTATGGGCTGTATCTCTGTCATTGTTTGGTCATTGATAATTTTCAATAACGTATATAAAAGACGAATTTAAATTTAGTATGAACATTATAAAAAATGTTTATTTCTGCCTACAGATGAAGCCGGATGATCATCTGATAGACCAGCTTATGGTGCATGCAGAGACTAAAGTAAATACAGAGAGGGCGGCCCGACTGGTCGCTGCGAAGCTAAAGCTCTCGAATAATGGAGAGGGCGTCCCGACCTAGACACTGCGAGCTAAAACTCTCTATAGAAAGCCCGTTGAATCGAGCGGCCGAGAGAGAGTCGGCTTGCGATCAACTAAGCTTTTGTATAAACTTAAGCCTAATAAATAAACATTACCAAACATTACGTTAACATATTAAAACATTAAAATTACATCGCTGCTGCCTGACCCGACAGTCATTATTTAATATTTTTATTTGAAACTTTAACAGTACATTCTTAATAAACAGTACTTTTGAAACATGTTAAAAAAAAAAAAAATCGATTTTTTCAACCTCACACATGAGACTACATCCTTAAGGAAGCCAAAGGAGTGCACTGGAAGTTGCGCCGAGCTTCCTGATCAACCTTTTTGCCTTCGCTTTAGAATGTATAGATACATATGTATTCTTCGCAGACATTGTCAAGATGCCAAGTTTGGGTTTGGGTAAAACTACCAAAGAATCATATGGCGAGAACGTTCATCTGTGCCTTTAAAGCACTACCAGCTACGAAATGTAGGAGCACAACCGACGAAATTTACTGGAACACAACCGACAAAATTCTGATGTTCAATACCGACTTGACATCAAATCCAAACTGCACTAAAACGCAAATCGTGTCAAATGTTGCACGTATCTTTGACCCACTTGGCCTACTATCGCCAGCTGTGGTACAATTCAAATTTTTCAAAAGCTTTGGCCTCAGTATGAAGGACTCGATTGAACTAATTCGCCTGGTACGAGGAAAGAAGGACTTCGGCACAAGAAAATTTGGCTTCATCCATGGTGTTATTCAACTATTTTTTTATCTTGTGTATCATATCCACCATCGACGATGAAAGCATTCGTCGCAAATCGCACATCAATAATTCTGGAAACGATGCCACGACAGGGTTGGCATCATGTAAGCTCAAAGGAGAACCCCGCAGACTGCGCATCAAGGTTTATGACGATATCTCAACTAAGGCAGCACGACTAGTATGCCTGAGAAGCGAACAGGTGAGCTTTGGAGACGACTGAAAGCTTATCCAGACGAATCAACCACTGCGAAACAGGTCGAAGCAACCAAACTGAACCTCTAATTGGTACAGATGACCTACTACGAGTTGGAGGCGTTTGAGGCGTTTGAGGCAATCTAAATTAGCGGAAGAACTTCCCTCTCTTTCTCTTAAGCGAACGGTCGTGTTTTTTTTTGTGCGCACTGCGTTTTATTATAAATATTGGTAAACCGGTGTTTACTCACTTAATCAATTGCATACATATATTGTGAATCTTAAGCTTAAACCGTATCGCTTCGCGAGTGCTGTGGTATATTTGGAGCAGTAATCGGCACGGCCCTATCCCGAGGGCATAGGAAATTTCTCTGCCAGAGCTCTGCTACACACCCACAGTATAAATGTGTGAAACGACATGCTCACAGCCTACTCTCTGCTATTCGTTACTAACACTAATGCGTTAAAATGTATTGGGGTGCCGACAACTGATTTGGAGTCGAATTAATAAAATGAATAATTTCAATTCCAAGCATAGCTCAGCTCTGCTTCTTCCCCGGCTTATCTCTATTTCTATTTTTCTTTTGCGCTATTCAAAGCTCCCGCTTCGGCTTCCTATTTGGCACAGTGGTTCAAAGTATTGTGTTCTTAAACTTTTTATATATTAATTTTTGTTTTATTAGTTTTATTACAAAAAAAAAAAATTTAATTTAAACTTGTCTGCGCTATAAAGTCTTGTAACAAGACAATTTCCACATCCCAGCCTACCATCCATTGCTGGTTATGTGAAAACGTCGTGCACGCCAAGTGTGCCGGATTCACTGCCTCAGTTTCGGATGGCCAAGGCGAAATGAGGTCGTTCATGAGACAGACCAAAAATGGATTTAAAGAGCTGATCACTGGTTTTCGTAAAATCAATGAACAGCTCTGTGCGCTTGACACTCAGTTTAGCAGCCTTCAGCTACTAACGGAGTCTCCTAAGCGTAAGAAATCCGCTGTTTGGATCCGCCTCAGCCTGCTCAGCCGACATTAATGCAGCCGCTTATATCTCTGGCCACCCCAAGGGCTAAAACTGAGAAAAATTCGTCCGAATTTCTCAGGGATAATGAGCAATTGTCCGATACGTCCGCCATGGCATCCCTTCAAGTGATGCCACAGGTCCTAGGGAACGAAACCCCCATTAGAGTCACCCAAAAGGGTATTCCACAGTCCGGACCACCGGCACCGACTGATGCTGCAGTTCTCGTACCTGCGACTCCAAAACCCTTACAGGTGATTCCTCCATCGAAACATATATTTGTTTCTCGGCTTGCACCTGATACTTCAGAGATTGATATCTCGGCTTATATCAAAGCCAAAACAAAAGCCGATATAAAGGTGGAGGACATAACTAAATTTAAATATAATTATACACGGCGCACGTCTTCTTTCAAGATTCGTGTGCCCGCGCTGATGTTCAAGACGATTTGTTCTTCCAGTTTTTTGCCAGAGAATATTTTCGTCCAAGAACATCAGCCTAGTTCCGTAAAGAAAAAAGTTAAAAAACCAGTGGGAGTGACCAACCCTCCAACTCTTTATTGGTCACTAACCCAAAAAACTAGTTTCGTCACTAACTCTTACCTATCAGAACACTAGGAGGCTCCGTAACAAACTCCCTAAACTATATTCTGATAGTTATTCCTTTGCATCCCCCATTAAAGCCTTTACAGAGACTTGGTTAAAGTCGGAGATCTTTAGCTCCGAAGTTTTTCCAAGTACACCACTTTTAGACGAAGGGGGGTTGCGAAGGGGGGTTGGAGTCCTCATTTCGGTAGACTCTACTCTTGCTTCTGAAGAGGTGAAATCCCAAGACTTTGGTGACATAGAATTTATTTGCGTTAAAATCACTAAAATAAAATACAAATAACGCGAAATGGATCGTGTTCCGCAAAATTAGACCTAGAAATCGGTAACCAAAGGGGTCGGAAGGATCTAGTTACTCTATTAGGCACAGAAAACATTAATTTTTCAAGAAGTACTTGTGAGTCAACCAGTCCAAGAATAAGCACATGAAGTAGCATAACCCCAGCAGAAGTACGGCGCTCTTTTAAAGGAGGTAGGTTTATTAGTTTTAACCGGCAATTATACGACGGGAGGGAAGTGGCAGTATCCCAGTTTAAGCTTTTTAACGCAACTAGCAGAAACTGCTTTTGGGCAGATTCAATCCTCCTTTGGTGAACAAAGTATTGCGGACTCCAAACGCTAGAACAGTATTCCAAGATAGGACGAACCAACGATACGTATAGAGTTTTAGTTGTGAAAGGATCATCAAATTCCTTAGACCAACGTTTGATAAAAGCTAGCACGTCTCTGGCCTTATTAACTGTTAGTGATATGTGTTCGTTGAAGGACAACTTATTGTCAAAAATGACTCCAAGATCGTTAATTAGGGAAACACGATCTAAGACGTTATTCCCAAGAGAGTACGAAACGATGTGAGGCACACTGCGATTGAACGTCATAACCTTACACTTAGAGCAGTTAAGCAAAAGGAGATTGTTTGAGCACCACAAGAAGACTTCGTTAAGGTCTAGTTGCAGGTGCCTATGAAGGAAATGGTCTGAGAAAGAAAGACATAACTTGACATCATCAGCATACATAAATGTAGTAGCAAAGTTTACAACACTAGGTAAATCGTTGACAAAAAGAACAAACAGAAGAGGTCCTAAGTGACTACCTTGTGGTACACCAGATGAAACATTTATAATCTGTGATGAACTGTTTTTAAACAAAACACGCTGCGTGCGGTTCGATAGATAAGAGGTCAACCACTGTACTATATGTGGAGAAAACCCCAAAAGACACAGCTTATGAAGGAGGAGATGGTGGTTCACAGAGTCAAACGCTTTACTAAAGTCAGTGTACACCACATCAGTTTGCATGCGGCTCAGAAAACCTCTGTGGATAAACGAAGTGAATTCAAGAAGGTTAGTTGTGGTAGAGCGATGCTTGACAAAACCACGCTGTGAAGTGGAAATAATGCTTTTACAAAAATGTTGCAGTTGGAAAGTAAGTAGCTTAGCAATCCCCCGGTAGTTCTCAATAAGTGCTTTAGAGCCTTTCTTGTGAAGCGGAATAATAAAAGATTCGTTCCATCTCTTGGGAAGACATGACAGCTCCAAGGATAGGTTGAATAAGATAGTGAGGGGATAGTAAAGGATATAAGAACAGTACCTTAGAACACAGCTAGGAACATTGTCAGGACCAGCTGAGAATGATATATCTATTGTTGAAAGAGCTTCGAACAGATCCTGAATTCGAAATTTTGAAAAGTAAATGTTGTTTATATGTGGTAATTTATAAGGATAAGAAGAACTGTGGTTATATGAATAAGACGAATAGGTGGATTGAAAAAATGACGCAAAGAGATTAGCAATACCTTGCTCAGAAGAATGTGAAATATTTTTATATGATAGGGAAGGAGGAAAAAGATTTGATTTACGTTTCATATTGACAAAAGAGTAGAAGGAGCTTGGATCATTACGAAAGTTTACCTTACAATTCCTGATATAGTGCTTATAGAGTTGATCGTTGAGAATAGTAAACTGGTTGCAAACATAAAGAAAGTTTGACCGGTGTTTATTATACCAAGGTGGTTTTGTAGACAATGATACTGGGACTTCCGGAACAAATTTGTTCAAGGCATTATGAATTATTTCGTAAAACGAATCCGTAGCTGCTTCAATTGTGTTTATAGATGAAAGAACATTCCAATCGATTTCAGCTAAATGATTCCGAAGGGCCATAAAATCAGTCTTTCTGAAGCATTTGAAACGAGGTTTGGCATTAAAGCAAGCACATCAATTAACACCGATGCTAATAGTGTAGGGTGGTGAAAGTCTTCAGGAAGCGATAGCGCCGGGGACCGAATATAAGAGGAATATAAGAGAAGACTGTCACAGAGGATGACACATTGGAAAAGATAAGGTCCAGAAATCTGCCATGAGTGTTATGAATTGGATTAATTTGGAGCAGGGCAAGATCGGTTAAGCCATCGATAAAGTCATTATGACAACTGGAAAGCAAGGAATTGTCTACCTCAGACGGGATCCAGGAAATGATGGGAAGGTTAAATTTTCTCCCATGATTAGGATTGAATCACGGTCCTTGACCAACGAAAAAAACAGACCTAATGGCATCAAGATGGTGAAAGTACACAATATCTTCAGCTATGGGAGGAATGTAGGAACAGGTCAGGAAAATATGAGACGAGCCAGTTGAAATTTTCACGGCCGTTAGCCAACGGGTACAACAGGGGGACCTACGCGCAAGCAATTGCATGCCGTAACTGTGTACACCGCTGGTAGTGCGACTATACTCTCCACGTGAGGGCGGCTGGTAACAGGTCCCGGTAAGGTCATGTTTCTGCCGAGGATGCTGGCTAATGGTAGTCGGGCGGGGAGAAGAACACTCCCTTCCTTAAATCACCCCAATCCAAGGTGGAACACCATATGCCGAAGGATGCGTGTCCGAGGGGGGGCTCGGACGCTAATATGCGAACTCTGGGGGACTGGCCGACCCCCCAGTTTTAACCAGGCTTATTGTGACAAGCGGGCTATGTCATGATGGACGAACCCCTCCCCGCCTACTCGTGGGACCAAAACATGAATTCTTTAACTAACAAAAACCAAAGTGGAGAGCGGAACTCCCTAAAAAAGACCGGAAATGGGGTCAATGGCCCGTCAAACTCCAAGGCCCTCAAAAGCCAAGGAGTTGCTGAGATGGAGAAGCCCCCCACAGAGGGGCAACATCTGGAGGCGGGACGCGCCGGTGCGGAGGAGGTTGCCAAGGCAACTTCTTCCAAAGCGGGGCTAGCTATGGGACCACCGAACGGTGTGGAGAGGAAGACCCCAGGGCCAACCTCTAAACCAACCGGCGGTGCCCCTAAGGCGAACCCTGGTCCGGAAGCGCCTCACTCGAAGCAGCGTAAAGGCTCCTACAAGGATAGAAGAAGAGCAGCCTTCATTCTGATGAGGGCGGACCCATCGGCCGAAGCCAACCCGGACCAGGCCGAGATTATCAAGTGGGCAAGGGAGATCCTACCCGACTTTAATCCAGAAAAGGCGGGAGAAAGGCTGGATCCGAAGAGACGCACTGGGTCAGACCCTGCCAAGGAGGCCGCGCAAAGCGCGAAAAGGCAGAGGTCCACAGAGGGAGAAGCCCCCCAGGCCAAGAAGAGGAAGGCCCAGCTGCAGCCGTCCAACCGCTCGTTTGCCGAGGTAACGAAGGGAAGAACCTTAATTGGAGTCCTGGACAAGGGCTCCAAGGATGGGCTCATCCCCAAGGACCTTTGGCGACGAGTGGTAAACGAGTTGCATGGGCGCTTCGTGGAGGAGATGCTGCGAAGCGGAGGACCCCCACCAGAATGCGAAGACGCAGGATGGTATCAGGGTAGCGTCAAGGTGATTGCTTGCCAAGACGCGCGATCGGTGGAGACTTACAAGCAGATGATTGCATCGCTTGGAGAGGTCTACCCTGGAGCTAAGCTGGTGGCGGTTGGCTGGGACGAGATCCCCAGTAAACCGAGGGCGCGAGTGTGGCTCACAGAAAAGCCAGCCGACCCGAAAACCATCCTAACTATGCTTAGGATGTGAAACCCGACGCTCCCCACGGCAGACTGGAGAGTCGCCAAGGTCGAGGAGGCGGTGGGACTGCGAAGGCAGGTCGTCCTCACACTAAACGAGGAGACCGTTAAAGCCCTGGAGAGGACGAGGCACCGGCTGAAGTACGGATTCGAGCACGTCTCGGTCCGTATCTATAAATCTGATGCGAAGGCCAACCCAGGAGGAATCGGTCTGGAGGCAGACACTCAAGAGCCAGACTTGGAGGAGCCGACCGAAGAGGGGCACCCGGAGGGAATGTCGGATGAGGAGGAGGACATTCTGGAAGGGTACACCTCGGAGGACCTGGAGGGAGTGACCAACCCTCCAACTCTTCTTTGGTCACTAACCCAAAAAACTAGTTTCGTCACTAACTCTTACCTATCAGAACACTAGGAGGCTCCGTAACAAACTCCCTAAACTATATTCTGATAGTTCTTCCTTTGCATCCCCCATTAAAGCCTTTACAGAGACTTGGTTAAAGTCGGAGATCTTTAGCTCCGAAGTTTTTCCAAGTACACCACTTTTAGACGAAGGGGGGTTGCGAAGGGGGGTTGGAGTCCTCATTTCGGTAGACTCTACTCTTGCTTCTGAAGAGGTGAAATCCCAAGACTTTGGTGACATAGAATTTATTTGCGTTAAAATCACTATGTCCGTGAAATCTTTATACATTACATGTTCATATATTTTTATTTATTTATTTATTATTATTAACAATGATCTGTTATTTCTATAATATTATAACTAAATGTAAGGATAAAGTGGCGGACGAAAGCAGTGGAGCGCTTGACGACTGCCAGCCAGTGGCGGAAGAATGCCGAGGAGTTATCGAAGAGTGCCGGGAAGTCTGCGGCCGTGGATCGGTTTGGGAATGCCGGAAAATGGCGGACGCAGGGCGAGAAACACCCGAACCGCGCCGGGAGTTGGCGGATGACGGCCGACGAGAGAGCGGGACACCCCGTGTACTGTCTCCCGGGGGCGGTGACCGGTGCTCCTTGTTCACGGGGTGCAGCAGCGTGTGGTGATCCTGACCACACGTCTTACAGCCGTCCCCACGCCGACAGGATCCGTCGGAGTGCTCGTGGGCCAGGCAGCTCGAGCAATAGCGGTTCACGAGAACCGCTCGGAGCCGCTCCTCGGCACTAAGGCGTAGGAAGCGCCGACACCTCTTCAATGGATGGATCCCATTGCAGACTCGGCATCGGTAGGATTGTGTACCTCGAGTACATCTGCTCTCCAGTGACGGATCAGTCGGATCATCAGCTGATTGCCACCGTGCAGCGTGATGCGATGTGTAAATCGAAGAAGGAGTCGAGACAGAGTTGTGCTCGCATCCTGAATCGAAACCCTGATCCTGTGAGTCACCGAGGCTGCGGGCAACTCGTACGGAAAAGACAGACACGCTGCGGGGGTTAGCTGGAGACAATGGGCCTGTCAGCACCCATCCAAAAATGGTCTCCTGACCGAGAAGCGACCCGCAGATGTTAGCCTTGGAATTACAGAGGAGAATGGACGGCAGAATGTCAGCTCCTAATAACACATCGATTTGGGAGCTCTCAAAGAAGTTGGGGTCCGCCAGGGGAATGTCGGGCAGCCCCTTGAGAAGATCTCGCGAAAACGGATATGATGGCAGATTTCCTGCCAACTGCGGCAGAACGTAGGCCGCAGTCTCTAATTGTAGCCCGGGTCTAGACGGCGACCGAATGGAGAAATGGCACAATTTTGTAGACTGCGCGGAAATGGTCTGATTAAGGCCGGAAACTTGGGCTTGAATCGTCTTGAAGGGAGGCTTGACGAGGTTGAACAGTCGTTCCGTTATGAACGTCGCTTCGGAGCCTGAGTCTATCAGTGCTCGTGCCTGGACGGTGCACCCCAAATGGCACACGTTGATAAGGGCCGTGCCCAGTAGGACGGCTCCTGACCCGGAAGCGAAACACACCTGCACATTCGACTGATCCTCTGAGCCGTTTGTTGACGTAGGCGGACTTGGAGCGGTAAGCTGCGTAGGCGGACTTGGAGCGGTTGCGAATGGATTGCCGCGGTGCAAGAGGGTGTGGTGTCTGCTGTGGCATGTGGAGCAGGTATGGGCGCTCGTGCAGTCTCGCTGCTGGTGCCCTCGGGCAAAACAGTTTAAACATAACTGCTTCCTCCTTATGTAGTCAGAGCGCCCATTTACATCCATTTCTAGGAAACGCGGACATAAGCGAATGGGGTGGTCCTCCCTCGAACAGAGATCGCAGCCCTTTTGGCCCGGAACCACTCGAGTCTCGTATGAAGTGAGCCTCCGAGCAGGGGCAGTAGGAAGTCCCGACCTTGGCGGAAATTGCACGGAGCCACTAGGCCTGACGTCGTCGATGGCCTCCAGAGTGCGATGGCGCTCTGTCAGGAAGTTATCTAATTCCTTCCATGTTGGAATCTCGGCCTTATTATGTACGGATTGCTCCCACATAGAAAGTGTGACCTTGGGGAGTTTTGACGAAATCATAAATACAAGGAGACAGTCCCAAGCCTCAACATTAACGGAGGACATTTCTAGGGCTGTCAAACAACTCTGAATGGTAGCTTGCAGCTCCTTCAGCGCGACCCCGGACTCTTGCGAAATAGCCTGGATGTTGAAAAGGATCTTCAACTGGCTGTTGACCAATAGCCGCCGGTTCTCAAAGCGGTCTGTGAGGCTTTGCCATGCGGCGACAAACCCCTCATGGGTAAGCGGAGCCTTAGAAACAATGGCGTGGGCGTCACCACTTGTTTTGGACAATAAGTGGAACAACTTCTCGACCGGGGTGAGCCGCGAGTTTTGGATGTAAATGGCCGTAAACAAGTCTCTGAAGGTGGGCCACCGAAGATAATCACCCGCGAAGACCTCGGTATCCACCGGAGGTAACCGGCAGCCTGTAGGCGCGGGCGTGTGGACATTGACGGGAGCCTGAGTGGATTGGGACGCAATTTTCTCCCGAAGCTGGGCAATACATCTCGAATAGACGGAGTAACAGTAGCTGTACTTCGCTTCCAGCACTGTCGAGGCGGCCGCATTGTCGTCGGACACGGCTAGCAAATCGGAGCAGCTCTCATAGCTCTTCTCCACCTTCTCCCATAGTGCCTGAATTTGGTCCCGATGAACTTCGCACATGTATTGGGAGCCTATTTCCGTTTCTGGGGCGCCCGGAGTACTTATGTTAGCCTCAAATTGGATAATTCGATCTGTTGTGGCGATGAACTTTTTCAACGCCACTTCGACCGCACTTGGAGCCATTTTTGCAACGGAGTGAGTCTGCCTCTGTGAAGGACCGGGGGTTGTATTGACGGATTCGTCACTCCTTGCCCTTGGACTGGCACTGGTAGCCTTAGGCTTCAAAAGAGGCGTCCGCGGAGATGCGGATTGAGATCTGTCCAAACGGATGGCTGGGATCGAACGCGGCTTTTTGTCGTCTCCCGTGGGCATTCTCAGAGTCCAATTCGCTGGTCAGCGCTTGTCGACTGACTCGCACAACAGGTGCCTCGTACGAAGTGGTGGCCGGTCGCACTAATGTGATGAGAACGGTGAGATCGCGGATGAAAGGCAATTACAAGGAGCAAGTGCGAACTAGTGGCGCCGATGTGGAAAGGAAAGTCGTGTGCGGCACAATTCGAATGTGGAAAGAAAAACTTCAGGCACCAGAAAAAACACAAAAGGAGACGAGGTTTGTTCGGATTGTAGGCGGATGTTGCCGGATGCGGAGTAGAAGCAGAGTTGGAGGCACGAAAAATGGAAAAAGTACCGGAAAATTCGTGCTTGTTCGGAAAAAAATGATGACGGTTTATATATGTATGTATATTTCGACTTGTGTGGTTCGTACTGAATTTAATATATACTGAGATATTAAACTCTTCACTATTTTCGAATTTGCGGAGCCGGAAGGTGGACTTAACTTTGGCTTGAATTAAACACACAAAAATATAAATAATTAATTTTTGGCTAACTTTCGGATTTAAATATGATGGAGCCAGAAGGGTGGAGTTGAAAATCTTAATTTTTAATCAATTGAGGTTAATTATCACGAAGCTGGAACGGTGGAATTGAAACCTAAATATTTAATTAATTGAATTTAATTAACACGAAGCCGGGAAGATGGAATTAAAAACCGCGGCTCTATTCGGACAGAAGGTGGATAATTAAATTAATT
The DNA here is from genome assembly GCF_030179905.1 of Drosophila bipectinata. Lineage (NCBI taxonomy): Eukaryota > Metazoa > Arthropoda > Insecta > Diptera > Drosophilidae > Drosophila > Drosophila bipectinata. The sequence goes on along the minus strand of NC_091740.1, from coordinate 10,168,645 downwards.
AATTATAATTTTCCGATAATTAAATCTTCGACTTTAATTATTGAGTGGCCGGAAAGGTGAATTAAAAAACCTGGCCCTTTGCTCAAACGGAAAATAAGAATTAAATATATTTTCGTAGTTATAATTATAAATACATAAATTTATAATTAATTGATTTTTTAATGTATTTTGTTATGCAGCCGGTTATGCCGTCGGCACCCTGTACGTACCTCAAAGAAAAATAAACAGAACCGAAAAACACAACACGGCTAGGTCGAGAATTTAAGCGACACAATCACGGATTTGTAGTGAAATGGCGGTTTATAATTGTTGGTTTTAGAAAATGCAAATTTTTTTAATTTTATCGGCTATATATTTCCTGAAATTGGAGGCAGAAAATATTTGGAAATTATATGGACATGCATGCAAGTAGGGCAAGGGCATGTGGGGCATATGATGGTACAGTAGAGCTTCGATAAGTGGACTGTATATGTTAAATTTTATCGGTTATATATTTCCTGGAATTGAAGGCAGAAAATATATGGACATGCATGCAGGTACGGATATATGTAAGGGCATGTGGGCATTTGTTGACACAGTGGAGCTTTGATAAGTGGACTGTATAATTGGGGGAACAGAAAAGTTATGTGGTGTAAAAAATGACACTGATTGAGGAAGATAAAAACAAATATTACGACAGCGGCGGACTGTTCGGTGAATTTGGAAATTCCGGAACTAATTCACACCGGTAGCCAATATTAATTATGCCTTCTTTTTGTCACCACACAATTTCACTGTTCACTTGCAAATTTTTCGCGGATTAATTGCACCAAAAAATATGTATGTGCGTATGTATGTATGCGGATGCACATATGCCTCGACCGTTGGCAAGCGAATGAATAACGGAGAGGCCGAAAACGGCGAGGAATATGGGCAGCACACAAAACGGAGACGGATAGAAAAATTTGCCGAATTTTAAGATTATTATATGTACATAGATTATTAGAAAATCTCAACCTGCCGTTGTGTCGGAAAACTCGGACTTGGAGTTGACACGGAGAAAAAAACAATCTTGCAGCAGTGTGAACGAAATTCAATGTTCGGATCACTGCTGAAGACCGGCAGAGAGATGGGGACGGAAAAATGTACTTATCTTTTGGCGGAACAATGCCGAGAACTGCTGGCAGAAGAAAATCCAGTAATTATCCGGCTCGAAGGACCAATGTTTGTAGGGGGGCGTGGTTTCCGCAAAAGATTCCAGGATGAGGGATGAAATTATAAATAAAAAGTCGGGGGCGTCTTCCTCTGGATATAACGCGGTCAGCTTTATTGGGCTGCTTACATCGAATACTAACTTAACTTAGAAAAGCAAACAAGGCAAAAGTAATAGAAAAAATACGATCGACGACGGCCGACGAAGGAGCGAGAGCGCAAAGGGGGGCGTGCGCGGATGCGCTCTTCAGCGCGGGTGCGCTCTTAAAGTTGCGGCACAACGGCCCCTTACGTAAACACAGTATTCCAAGATAGGACGAACCAACGATACGTATAGAGTTTTTGTTGTGAAAGGATCATCAAATTCCTTAGACCAACGTTTGATAAAAGCTAGCACGTCTCTGGCCTTATTAACTGTTAGTGATATGTGTTCGTTGAAGGACAACTTATTGTCAAAAATGACTCCAAGATCGTTAATTAGGGAAACACGATCTAAGACGTTATTCCCAAGAGAGTACGAAACGATGTGAGGCACACTGCGATTGAACGTCATAACCTTACACTTAGAGCAGTTAAGCAAAAGGAGATTGTTTGAGCACCACAAGAAGACTTCGTTAAGGTCTAGTTGCAGGTGCCTATGAAGGAAATGGTCTGAGAAAGAAAGACATAACTTGACATCATCAGCATACATAAATGTAGTAGCAAAGTTTACAACACTAGGTAAATCGTTGACAAAAAGAACAAACAGAAGAGGTCCTAAGTGACTACCTTGTGGTACACCAGATGAAACATTTATAATCTGTGATGAACTGTTTTTAAACAAAACACGCTGCGTGCGGTTCGATAGATAAGAGGTCAACCACTGTACTATATGTGGAGAAAACCCCAAAAGACACAGCTTATGAAGGAGGAGATGGTGGTTCACAGAGTCAAACGCTTTACTAAAGTCAGTGTACACCACATCAGTTTGCATGCGGCTCAGAAAACCTCTGTGGATAAACGAAGTGAATTCAAGAAGGTTAGTTGTGGTAGAGCGATGCTTGACAAAACCACGCTGTGAAGTGGAAATAATGCTTTTACAAAAATGTTGCAGTTGGAAAGTAAGTAGCTTAGCAATCCCCCGGTAGTTCTCAATAAGTGCTTTAGAGCCTTTCTTGTGAAGCGGAATAATAAAAGATTCGTTCCATCTCTTGGGAAGACATGACAGCTCCAAGGATAGGTTGAATAAGATAGTGAGGGGATAGTAAAGGATATAAGAACAGTACCTTAGAACACAGCTAGGAACATTGTCAGGACCAGCTGAGAATGATATATCTATTGTTGAAAGAGCTTCGAACAGATCCTGAATTCGAAATTTTGAAAAGTAAATGTTGTTTATATGTGGTAATTTATAAGGATAAGAAGAACTGTGGTTATATGAATAAGACGAATAGGTGGATTGAAAAAATGACGCAAAGAGATTAGCAATACCTTGCTCAGAAGAATGTGAAATATTTTTATATGATAGGGAAGGAGGAAAAAGATTTGATTTACGTTTCATATTGACAAAAGAGTAGAAGGAGCTTGGATCATTACGAAAGTTTACCTTACAATTCCTGATATAGTGCTTATAGAGTTGATCGTTGAGAATAGTAAACTGGTTGCAAACATAAAGAAAGTTTGACTGGTGGCACATCGATCCTGACTTAAGAAACTTTTTGTAAGCTCTGTATTTCCTGTTCTTAAGACGGGAAAGGTGTTTATTATACCAAGGTGGTTTTGTAGACAATGATACTGGGACTTCCGGAACAAATTTGTTCAAGGCATTATGAATTATTTCGTAAAACGAATCCGTAGCTGCTTCAATTGTGTTTATAGATGAAAGAACATTCCAATTCAGCTAAATGCATACATTCCGATTTCAGCTAAATGATTCCGAAGGGCCATAAAATCAGTCTTTCTGAAGCATTTGAAACGAGGTTTGGCATTAAAGCAAGCACATCAATTAACACCGATGCTAATAGTGTAGGGTGGTGAAAGTCTTCAGGAAGCGATAGCGCCGGGGACCGAATATAAGAGGAATATAAGAGAAGACTGTCACAGAGGATGACACATTGGAAAAGATAAGGTCCAGAAATCTGCCATGGGTGTTATGAATTGGATTAATTTGGAGCAGGGCAAGATCGGTTAAGCCATCGATAAAGTCATTATGACAATTGGAAAGCAAGGAATTGTCTACCTCAGACGGGATCCAGGAAATGATGGGAAGGTAAAGTTTTCTCCCATGATTAGGATTGAATCACGGTCCTTGACCAACGAAAAAAACAGACCTAATGGCATCAAGATGGTGAAAGTACACAATATCTTCAGCTATGGGAGGAATGTAGGAACAGGTCAGGAAAATATGAGACGAGCCAGTTAAAATTTTCACGGCCGTTAGCCAACGGGTACAACAGGGGGACCTACGCGCAAGCAATTGCATGCCGTAACTGTGTACACCGCTGGTAGTGCGACTATACTCTCCACGTGAGGGCGGCTGGTAACAGGTCCCGGTAAGGTCATGTCTCTGCCGAGGATGATGGCTAATGGTAGTCGGGCGGGATGCCAAGGCAACTTCTTCCAAAGCGGGGCTAGCTATGGGACCACCGAACGGTGTGGAGAGGAAGACCCCAGGGCCAACCTCTAAACCAACCGGCGGTGCCCCTAAGGCGAACCCTGGTCCGGAAGCGCCTCACTCGAAGCAGCGTAAAGCTCCTACAAGGATAGAAGAAGAGCAGCCTTCATTCTGATGAGGGCGGACCCATCGGCCCAAGCCAACCCGGACCAGGCCGAGATTATCAAGTGGGCAAGGGAGATCCTACCCGACTTTAATCCGGAAAAGGCGGGAGAAAGGCTGGATCCGAAGAGACGCACTGGGTCAGACCCTGCCAAGGAGGCCGCGCAAAGCGCGAAAAGGCAGAGGTCCACAGAGGGAGAAGCCCCCCAGGCCAAGAAGAGGAAGGCCCAGCCGCAGCCGTCCAACCGCTCGTTCGCCGAGGTAACGAAGGGAAGAACCTTAATTGGAGTCCTGGACAAGGGCTCCAAGGATGGGCTCATCCCCAAGGACCTTTGGCGACGAGTGGTAAACGAGTTGCATGGGCGCTTCGTGGAGGAGATGCTGCGAAGCGGAGGACCCCCACCAGAATGCGAAGACGCAGGATGGTATCAGGGTAGCGTCAAGGTGATTGCTTGCCAAGACGCGCGATCGGTGGAGACTTACAAGCAGATGATTGCATCGCTTGGAGAGGTCTACCCTGGAGCTAAGCTGGTGGCGGTTGGCTGGGACGAGATCCCCAGTAAACCGAGGGCGCGAGTGTGGCTCACAGAAAAGCCAGCCGACCCGAAAACCATCCTAACTATGCTTAGGATGTGAAACCCGACGCTCCCCACGGCAGACTGGAGAGTCGCCAAGGTCGAGGAGGCGGTGGGACTGCGAAGGCAGGTCGTCCTCACACTAAACGAGGAGACCGTTAAAGCCCTGGAGAGGACGAGGCACCGGCTGAAGTACGGATTCGAGCACGTCTCGGTCCGTATCTATAAATCTGATGCGAAGGCCAAGCCAGGAGGAATCGGTCTGGAGGCAGACACTCAAGAGCCAGACTTGGAGGAGCCGACCGAAGAGGGGCACCCGGAGGGAATGTCGGATGAGGAGGAGGACATTCTGGAAGGGTACACCTCGGAGGAAAGCGACTTGGCAAGGGCACTTGGTGGAGTCGGAATGGAGGAGGACTCTCTGCTGTGCTCCGAGACGGAGGCAGAAATAACTGTGGTGGAGGTTTGTAAGGATGTCCCTGACGATTTTACAAATAAACCTCCACCACAGTAAAGCGGCGTCAGCTGCCCTCCTACTCCACCTCGCCGAGAGTGGAGCTGATGTGGCCCTCATCCAGGAACCCTGGATCCCAGGAGACAGGATTCTTGGGTTGGGGGCGTCGGAGTTCAGGCTCTGCAAAGCCGATACTACAGGTAAAAGGCGAGCTTGCATCCTCGAAAAAAAGAACCTTAACCTCTTTTTGCTACCCAATTTCAGCAATGAAGACCACGTAGCCGCAGCCGTAGTGAGCCCAAATGGCCCTCTATGGATATGTTCGGCGTATATGGGCCACGACCAGGAGACCCTTCCCTCGCACCCGCTTATCAAACAGCTGGTGGAAGACAGCAGGAAGCATAAGATTGACCTGATCATAGGCTGCGATGCTAACGCCCATCATCATCAGTGGGGCAGCACTGACATGAACGAGAGGGGTGAGTCAATCTTCGATTTTATCGTAGGCTCCAATCTTTTGGTGGGCAACAGGGGTACAGAACCCACTTTCATAGTCAAGAACAGAAGGGAAGTACTTGACGTCACTCTTTACTCTGAATCCCTAGCAGACAGGATTGTTAGATGGGGAGTCCTAGAGAAACACTCATTCTCAGACCACCGATACATAGAATTAGTGGTCAATTTCGAGAACTTTAATCGACTTACGGTATGCAAACCGAGGAAAGCGAACTGGGAGTTATATAGAAAGAAGCTAGATAGTTCCTTGGGAAATCCTCCAACAGGGAACGTAGACAGTAGGGAAGCCCTGGATGCCATGGTGAACACGCTCACGACAGCGTGTGCCAGGGCATTCAATAAAGCTTGTCCCAAAAGCAGATCGGGCAATAGCAAGTCAAAGAAACCACCATGGTGGTCGCAAACACTTGTGCCCTTTAAAACCAAGGCTCGCAAGGCCTTTAATTTCGCCAAGAAAACAAACTCGGAAATAGCCTGGGAGTCGTATAAAGAGGACCTTAGGCGATATAACAAAGAACTTCGCAAGGCAAAAAGGAATGCCTGGGCCAAGTTCTGTACGAACATTCAGCAAAAGTCAGAGGCCTCCCGACTCAGGAAGGTCCTCGCAACTACCGCACCAAATGTAGGATACATTAAAACCTCAGAAGGTAACTGGACATCGTCCAGCAAAGAAACCCTAGAGGCTCTCATAGGGACACATTTCCCGGGATGCTCTCGAGAAGATACAACCCTGGAAATGCAGACACAGGGGAATAGCCCCCCCACCGCTAACCAACTTGAATACCTATTGAGTGATAGGTATCTCAACTGGGCAATAAACAGCTTCAAGCCCTTCAAATCCCCGGGCCCAGATGGCATTGTCCCGGCTCAGCTTATTAAAGCCGGTCCCTGAGATCTTGGGTCAAGAAAGCTTTCTCAGCAATTTTCAGGATAGGCATCGTACCCGCAATGTGGTTGCGGACGAAAGTCGTATTTATACCCAAGGCGGGAAAACCATCCCACTGCACCCCCAAGGACTTCAGACCAATAAGCCTTTCGTCCTTCCTTCTCAAGACAATGGAGAGACTAATCAGCCTCCATATTAATCTTACTATCAACCCAGATGATATCTCGGGGTCACAGCATGCGTATAGGAAGGGCCGATCCACGGAAACGGCACTCCACGAAATCACTACTTTCGTCGAAAAGGCACTTAGTGATAAGGAATACGCACTCATTGCTTTTCTAGACATAGAAGGTGCGTTCAACAACATCCTACCAAGCTCGATAATCAATGCACTGACAGGACTAGGAATAGACGATCAATCCATACGCCTTATAGAGCAGATCCTGGTAAACAGGACTGTTGAGGCGTCACTGGAAGGAGAATCTATTCATAGATACGTCAGAAGAGGCACCCCGCAAGGAGGCGTACTCTCACCCCTACTCTGGAACGTGGCGGTTAATAGCCTACTGCGATCCCTAGAAAGGATGATGTCGCAATTGCCTTCTCTGGAAAATTTCCCCAGACTCTATGTGACCGCATGACGGACAAACTTAGGGTCCTCTCAACGTGGGCAGTTAGAAATGGACTAGGTGTGAACCCATCCAAAACAGAGCTCGTCCTCTTCACCAGGAAGTACAAAATACCAAACTTTAGGCTTCCAAAACTATTAGAAGAAACACTATCTCTTAGCGATAGCGCCAAGTACCTAGGAATTACGCTAGACAGGAAACTGGACTGGAAGTCAAACACTTTGGATAGAGCTAACAAGGCTACAATCGCGCTCTATACTTGTAGGAAAGCCATTGGCCTTAAATGGGGAATGTCCCCAAAAATAGTAAGATGGCTTTATACAGCGGTTATAAGACCCATCGTTTTCTACGGAGTGGGGGTCTGGTGGCCTGCTCTCACCAACTTCACAATCAGGGAGAAGCTTAGGAAAACGCAAAGGATGGCGGAGGTCTGCATCACAGGCAGCCTACGTTCCACATCAAGTTAGATCTACACCACTGCACGCCAACGGGGTCTACAGACTACTGCGTACCTGTCGATAATCCCACCTTAAAATACAAGGTCTACATTCCAACAAGGGAGGAATGGGCCACACAAATCCCGGGACCAGCCGGTTCCCTCCATTTCTACACAGACGGTTCAAAATTGAATGGCCAGGTGGGAGGCGGTTTCCATTGCGAACAGCTGTGTTTAAATGAGTCCTTCAGACTCCCCGACCACTGTAGTGTTTTCCAGGCAGAAGTAATAGCTATCGGAGAAGCACTCAGATCCCCAGCACTGATTGGAAATCAAGACACAATCTGTATCTTCTCAGACAGTCAAGCGGCACTCAAAGCCCTTGACGGTCTTTCATCCAACTCCAGGACAGTGAATGACTGTCGCAGATCTCTTAACGAGATGGCAGAGCAGCATGACATACACCTCATATGAGTGCCCGGACATAGGGACCACGAGGGTAATTGCGCCTCCGACGAACTAGCAAGAGCAGGTACTACCAATCCTCTCCTACCGGAGAAGGAACCAGTAGGTATCCCCTTAGCTACGTGTAGGCTAAAATGCAGGGATCACTTCGACCGCGCATCACTGAGGAAATGGAGAAATCTCCAAAACTGCAGGAACTCCCGCATGATATGGCCCATCCGATCTAGGAAGAGGTCAATGATGCTTATCGCCCTAAATAGGCAGGACTGTAGTCTGGCGACCAAGGCCATTACGGGACATTGGTTAATAGGACCACACGCGGCTAGACTAGCGGTGCCACATTATGACTACTGCAGGAGCTGTGGAGACGAAGAAGAGGAAGAGACAGTTGCACACCTCCTGTGTCAATGCCCTGCGCTGGGGCGCATCCGACTGAAATTCTTGGGCGCAGCAATACTTACAGACCTTACAGACCTCGCGGAGGTCGCTCCACACAGACTCGTAGCTTTCATCCGTAAATCTGGATGGGACCGCGAGCCGTTTCATGAAGGGTAGAGCACCCCTGGGAACATAAGTAGTGGGAAGGGAGAGGTCCTTTTGTAGGATCCTTGCCTGTGCGGTATCACAAGGAGCCCTAGCGGCTCAAGTGGATGGGGGTCAGAACCGGCTCCTCATCGCCGCCTCAACCTAACCTAACCTATCAAAAGATGGTCAAAAGAATTTAATGACCCCTATATAACCAAAACACTATTCATTTCTTTGGTCCGTCCTATACTGGAGTACGGTTCATGTGTCTGGAGTCCCTTTAGAAAGTAAAAGTGATAGAGCGATAGGATTAAGCATTAAGCATTACAAAGCCCACGCAGTTCAAGTTTATTATTTGACACGGTCGTGTCAAAAAATTTTCATATTTTTAAGGCCTGAACGAAAACACGAGAGGTAATGAGAAAACCAGCACCTTCGTCCTTTGGGTGGAGATCCAGCTCGCCCTCAAGCGTAGAAACGACACAAGACCTGTGCAAAGAATTTTCCCAACAACTTCACATTGTGATTGATTGGAAGACGAGCCAAATAAGCTTCTGCTTAGCAACGAGCTTCTGCTTAGTCGCCTGAACGACCGGATCAGTGCAGGTTTCCAGTTCCCAGAATTGGCGGAGAAGATTATCGAGTCAATCGTCCAAATTGGTTTAGCGGCCAAACGAGACTTCCTTGGGGTGCAACCACCTCCAGAAAATACCCATCCAAAATGAGTGTTCTGCGTAAAAGGCAGACCATAGTTGAATTTTCCCCACTGAGGGCAGATAAAAAAAAGGCAGGCTCTAGACGTTGCGCTATGTGGAATTTCGGATCTGGGAGAAAGACGCTGGCAGAAATTTTATTTCCAGTTGGAGACATCTATGTTTAGGCCTGGTTGACGCATTGCGATGTTAGACGCCACAACTGCCACAACAATGTATGCCGAATACGTGGATAGGCGAGACTTCAGGCAAACATTTACCGATGCTCTCCAGCCGTAGGGAATTCAACGTCTCCAACTGATAAACTGGTGAAGCAGAAGTTGGCTGGCTAGCAAGAAGTGCTTGCAAGGAAAGAAGGCTCCCGGTCAGCTATGGACGAGAATGTTGGCAGATGGCAAGAACACCACTTCAGTGAGCCGATCCTGGGTCTTAAACGCGCTAGCTGGCGGAGCGTGGGAGATCGCAACCCCAGCCTCTTTGGCAGGCTCCAAGCCGGAAGCGGTAACGGAAGAAGCGCTGGGTAATTGCTCGCAACGGCGTGATGTCGACGATTACACATTGGACTGCGGGACGATTTTAATCCGCAGGCTAAGTGCTCAGACTTGTTGCAAAAACGAAGCAGACGTCAAGACACCGGACTTTATCGTATCGTTCCTCAACTGGCAAGGCGATGAACTTTGAGAGAGCCCACTTGACCTTTGTGGCAAGGTCCAGCGTTTAAAAGATTATCTGGATAAGAAGGCATCCTTGAATTTCGTCCGCCGTCCCGGAACTCATGAAGACCCGCATATGACTGCATAACTAGCGTAAGTATTCTACAGCTTTCTCACAGTCTCCAAGGCCGACCCCTGCAGACATGAAATGAGCCACCTCAGTATTTCCTTCTTGGTCAAGTGAGAATAGCTGTCAATCGTCGCCCTAAACACGGTGCTAAAATCAGTCACCGTTCGGATCAGTCACCGCTGAATATTGGCAACGAAGCCAATACCAGCAACTCTCTCTCTCACTCTCATCGCAGCCCTGACTCTCTGATTCACGACCTCCATTTCTTGACAGGTCACCTATGCTCTTTTCGGCAGCATCCACTCCCTGCTTTCAGCAACAGACCCAGAGGTTTTAGCTCCAGACTCAATTACCTTATTTAATTTATTTATATGAAGCTAAAACAAAGTCCTAAGCTTTTATCTTAAAAAATACCAAAGTTGGTATTTTTACCAAATACCATTTCCGATCGTTCAGTTATATGGCAGCTATAGGATGTAGTCGGCCGATCCTTATAAAATTTTTTAAGTCGGATCAACTAACCAAAAATAGAACCAAAGTTCTATGTAAATATGTAATAAGCAAATATTTAAAAAGTTCCACTGCGTAATCACATCCAGAGTTGACAAAGGAATGTGATTGTGTGATTCGACAAATCGATAAATATACTTGACAAATCAGCAATGAGTTTGTGCGTAGTATAATGCTTTTGACGAAAGCATCTGCAACAGGTGTGAGTGACCTTCCTTATAAGATTTCGATGACGGGTTATTGCTAAAAGTTCCGATGTACCTGGGTGTAAGTTTACCCACTGCTCGTGTGCAAGGATCAGCTTCATAAAGCGGTGAGCCTTGGGCAGCAGTGTCGGTGAATGACTTCTTTTTTTTTTTGTTTTTTTTTTTTTTTCGGTCTTTCAGAATTTGGAAATGGTTTGTGCATCAATAAGAGCATCAGCTAGTATTCCTGTATTCATCATAAAGCTTAGAGGCCCAGACGACCGAGGGGCGCACGAGAAACAATTTATTAGTACATATTAAGCTTTTTGAAATTTTTTAAGCTAAGATTTTAAATTAGAGGGACAGGAAAAAGATGTAATAGAGTAGAGACCATTGTAGTTCGAACATAATACCCTAAAAGGGTCGTGCAGTGCATATGTCGAACTACAAAGGGTAAGGAGCAGAGGACTAAAGTTTCGAGTCCTTCTAATAGGAATATTAAAATTTAAGCGTGTTAGTAAATGCTGGCTATACATCCCCGTTAATAAGGTTATGCAGAAAAACTACACCGAGCATTGTCCTACGATTTGTTAAGCTAGGTAAGTTTATTAGTAAAAGTAGGATGCTACTGTAGGATGGAAGCTGAAGATTTGCATCCCAGTATAGACCTCTAAGTGCAATTATTAAAAAGTTATTTTGTACGGATTCTATGCGGTCCTTATGTACTCCATATTGGGGACTCCAGACACATGAACCGTACTCTAGTATAGGACGGACCGAAGAAATAAATAATGTTTTGGTTATTTAAGGGTCATTAAATTCTTTTGACCACCTTTTGATAAATCCAAGGACTCCTTAACCATTAAGGAAATATGGTCGGCAAATTTAAGTTTGATATCTAATAGGATGCCGAGATCATTAACCTGGATTAATTTTTCTAAGGCAATCCCATTAATAGAATAAGTAGCTTGCAAAGGGTAAAGAAAAACGAGGGAACGATAAAAAGACATATTCTTGCATTTTGATCCATTAAGTATTAGATCATAAGCTAAACACCATTTTTGAAAGTTATCAAGGTCAGACTGAAAACTGCATTGGGCAGAGATGGATTTGTACTGAAGACAAAGCTTTACATCATCTGCATACATAAGAACTAGAGAGTTCGTTAAAGCAGGGGGCAAGTCGTTTATAAAAAGCGTAAATAAAAACGGGCCAAGATAACTTCCTTGAGGGACGCCGGATGTAGCACGGACCAGTCGGGACTGTAAAGCCATGCTGACAAGGAGTGATAATCGAAGAGCAAAGGTGTTGCAAATGAAGGGTAATTAATTTTTCAAATAACTTTGGAATTGCCGACAACTTAGAGATGCCTCTGTAGTTGGCAGCCTCAGACTTTTTCCTTTTTTTATGTAGAGGAATTATGAATGATTCCTTCCACTTAAGGGGAAAAATCGAGGTTTCCAAAGATAAGTTGAAAAGTCTTAGAAGAGGTTTGCACAGAGCCCTGGCGCAGTATTTTAGCACACAGCCTGTAATAAAGTATTTTAGTCGGGGCCTGGCAAATAAATGGGTTTTACCCTTAAAAGACCAGATAATAAGTTGTTCTCAGAAAAAAACGGACAGAAAATAAGATTTGCTGCTTGAATGTTATATGCGTAAGGCTGATCTGTCAAATTAGGCAGAGAATAAGTTGTTTGAAAAAATTCTGCGAATAGATCGGCAATGGCCTGATCAGAGGTCGCAGAGGAATTTTCAAACGTAAGCAGGGGTGAAAAAGATACGTGTTTACGCTTAGTGTTTACAAAATTATAAAACTGCTTTGGATCCTGAGTAAATTGTATCCGGCAGCGGTCAATATAATTCCTATAACATTCCGCGTTATGCACGGTAAAATTCGACCGAGCTAGTAGGTATCTTGAAAAATCAACACTACTACAGGTTTTTTTGTATTTTAGTAAGAGCCTATTTTTAATATTTTTTAGGTTAGTGAGGCACCTTGTATACCAAGGAGGATTTGTTGAAGCGGACGGATATTTCCATGGCACATAGGAGTCAGAAAATTTATTTAAAGTAAAGTACAATTTTTCTAATATCGGAACAATCGTATGTATCAATAAGGCTATTAAGTTTCTGAAAATCAGCTTTACGGAAGCAGCGAATCTTATTTGCCACGAATAGACACATCTGATCGATACCAGAAATAGTTTCGATAGAGACCTCCAGCGTGGGGTGATAAGGATCCTCTGCGGTTGAAAGGGGAAAAGCCCTGGAGAGAGCGGTATCATCAGGATCAGATACAAAGCATAAGTCTAAAAGCCGACCTAGCGAATTTCTAACATGGTTGATCTGACCTAGGGACATGTCAAACATGCCCGCGGTGAAGTCATGGTAAGTTATAAGTGGCAAAGATGGTGAGTTATCGACGTTGGACCAATTTAATTCTGGAATATTAAAGTCGCCCACCGCTACAAGTTGGTCACGATCCGTCATAAGATTAGAGACGTATCGAATAGCGGACAAATGCTGCCAATATGTAGGCGGTTCAGACATAGGCTGTATATTATTAGCAGTTTCCGTACCCGGACGTGTTTCTTAGATCGCTCTTGCCAGTTTGCAATTATTTTCGATCTTGAACTCAAGCTTTCTCCTTCTGCGACAAGTTGAAATATAACAATTAATCCCTAAAAATAAATTCGACTTATTAAGTTCATTGAACTATTTATTTCCAATTTATACATTTAATCGGTTAAAGTTATCTCTGTTGCGCTTTAACTATATTCTCCAACATAAGTCTCTCCGAGCTGTACTCTCCGGACGTAACCCGTTACATTCATAGTTACTGTGGAGTTTGTTGTTCTTCACGACGCCGAACCTTCGTTGCACATCTCTTTTGTAACGTCATCTCTTACATCCGATATGATCGTCCACTCTCGGCTACAGAGTGCTTCAGAGAGCCTAAATTCTTTACACGCTATTACAGTGGTCTGCATTCCGTCAAAAAGAAGCCAAAAATGAGTCTTACTTGCACAGCAAAAAAATGTGAATTTGGTGGAACCATCACGGGTGACTCAATTCACGGCAATTCCTCGCTCTTTAACCTCAATTCCTTGGGCTAAAGTTGTTAAGCGAATCCCCCAGACGAAAAATTCCGAACAACAACCTGCTGACTGCTAACTGAATTACTGAATACCCCTACATCCCATGCTGTACAAGTCGATGAATTTTCAACACCAAACATTTTACCGTCGCCTACTTGTCTACCTACTTATGCTGTTTCAGTACCAAGGGACTTGATGAGCCTTCCTTCAGGGCACTCTAATATTTATCCCTTGCAAGAAGCGATCAGCGTACCAAGTACAAATCTCGAGCCACCTCTCATCTTGGAGCCTCCATCGTTGGACATCGTTGGACAACCTACCCTCTGCTCTAGCTGTGATGTCTCCAAGGCCTCTGGTTGGTGTGGCGCCTGAAATTAGATCTTCTGGACTTACGCTGAGGGCGGTTGCTCCTCGTAAGGCCATTTTTGTCTCTCGGCTTATGCCGGATGCTACTGTTGATGATGTCAGGAGTCACCTGTTAAACCATCTTAAGGTAGCTCCTAATGAAATAGCTGTTTTTAAGTTTAACTTTAAGCATAAGCGTTCTATTTCTTCTTTTAAAATTCTTTTAAATTTTAAAGTTCTACCTGATTCCTACCTTGAAAAAGCACTTGATCCTGTAGCTTGGCCTGAGCACAGTATCATTCATGAATTCCTAGTAAAAGACGCTCAGAATCCTAGCCCTGCAGAAACTGCTTCAAAAAACTGAATAACATAGTATTTTCCTGCTGCTATCAATATGTTAGAAGTATTCTGGGTAAGCTGAGCCAATTTTTTACAAAGAAAAATTTTTTTTTTCTTTTGATTTTGATGCTATCGTGCTTACTGAAACTTGGCTTAACTCCTCTGTCTCTGATTATGAAATTCTTGTTTCCAAATTCATAGTGTTTTGATTGGATCGTCCAACTTTTGCAGGTGGTGTCCTCATTGCTGTTAGTAATGAGTACCCTTCTGAAATTATTCCTTTCCCGAACGAGTTCGGAATTGAGTTCATTGCGGTGAAAATTTTAACTGGCTCGTCTCATATTTTCCTGACCGGTTCCTACATTCCTCCCATAGCTGAAGATATTGTGTACTTTCACCATCTTGATGCCATTAGGTCTGTTTTTTCGTTGGTCAAGGACCGTGATTCAATCCTAATCATGGGAGAAAATTTAACCTTCCCATCATTTCCTGGATCCCGTCTGAGGTAGACAATTCCTTGCTTTCCAGTTGTCATAATGACTTTATCGATGGCTTAACCGATCTGGCCCTGCTCCAAATTAATCCAATTCACAACACTCATCGCAGATTTCTGGACCTTATCTTTTCCAATGTGTCATCCTCTGTGACAGTCATTCGGTCCCCGCCGCTATCGCTTCCTGAAGACTTTCACCACCCTACACTATTAGCATCGGTGTTAATTGATGTGCCTCACAATGATGCTTGCTTTAATGCTAAACCTCGTTTTAAATGCTTCAGAAAGACTGATTTTATGGCCCTTCGGAATCATTTAGCTGAAATCGATTAGAATGTTCTTTCATCTATAAACACAATTGAAGCAGCTACGGATTAGTTTTACGAAATAATTCATAATGCCTTGAACAAATTTGTTCCGGAAGTCCCAGTATCATTGTCTACAAAATCACCTTGGTATAATAAACACCTTTCTCGTCTTAAGAACAGGAAATACAGAGCTTAAAAAAAGTTTCTTAAGTCAGGATCGATGTGCCACCAGTCAAACTTTCTTTATGTTTGCAACCAGTTTACTATTCTCAACGATCAACTCTATAAGCACTATATCAGGAATTGTAAGGTAAACTTTCGTAATGATCCAAGCTCCTTCTACTCTTTTGTCAATATGAAACGTTAATCAAATCTTTTTCCTCCTTCCCTATCATATAAAAATATTTCACATTCTTCTGAGCAAGGTATTGCTAATCTCTTTGCGTCATTTTTTCAATCCACCTATTCGTCTTATTCATATAACCACAGTTCTTCTTATCCTTATAAATTACCACATATAAACAACATTTACTTTTCAAAATTTCGAATTCAGGATCTGTTCGAAGCTCTTTCAACAATAGATATATAATTCTTAGCTGGTCCTGACAATGTTCCTAGCTGTGTTCTAAGGTACTGTTCTTATATCCTTTGCTATCCTCTCACTATCTTATTCAACCTATCCTTGGAGCTGTCATGTCTTCCCAAGAGATGGAACGAATCTTTTATTATTCCGCTTCACAAGAAAGGCTCTAAAGCACTTATTGAGAACTACCGGGGGATTGCTAAGCTACTTACTTTCCAACTGCAACATTTTTGTAAAAGCATTATTTCCACTTCACAGCGTGGTTTTGTCAAGCATCGCTCTACCACAACTAACCTTCTTGAATTCACTTCGTTTATCCACAGAGGTTTTCTGAGCCGCATGCAAACTGATGTGGTGTACACTGACTTTAGTAAAGCGTTTGACTCTGTGAACCACCATCTCCTCCTTCATAAGCTGTGTCTTTTGGGGTTTTCTCCACATATAGTACAGTGGTTGACCTCTTATCTATCGAACCGCACGCAGCGTGTTTTGTTTAAAAACAGTTCATCACAGATTATAAATATTTCATCTGGTGTACCACAAGGTAGTCACTTAGGACCTCTTCTGTTTGTTCTTTTTGTCAACGATTTACCTAGTGTTGTAAACTTTGCTACTACATTTATGTATGCTGATGATGTCAAGTTATGTCTTTCTTTCTCAGACCATTTCCTTCATAGGCACCTGCAACTAGACCTTAACGAAGTCTTCTTGTGGTGCTCAAACAATCTCCTTTTGCTTAACTGCTCTAAGTGTAAGGTTATGACGTTCAATCGCAGTGTGCCTCACATCGTTTCGTACTCTCTTGGGAATAACGTCTTAGATCGTGTTTCCCTAATTAACGATCTTGGAGTCATTTTTGACAATAAGTTGTCCTTCAACGAACACATATCACTAACAGTTAATAAGGCCAGAGACGTGCTAGCTTTTATCAAACGTTGGTCTAAGGAATTTGATGATCCTTTCACAACTAAAACTCTATACGTATCGTTGGTTCGTCCTATCTTGGAATACTGTTCTAGCGTTTGGAGTCCGCAATACTTTGTTCACCAAAGGAGGATTGAATCTGTCCAAAAGCAGTTTCTGCTATTTGCGTTAAAAAGCTTAAACTGGGATACTGCCACTTCCCTCCCGTCGTATAATTGCCGGTTAAAACTAATAAACCTACCTCCTTTAAAAGAGCGCCGTACTTGTGCTGGGGTTATGCTACTTCATGTGCTTATTCTTGGACAGGTTGACTCACAAGTACTTCTTGAAAAACTAAGGTTTTCTGTGCCTAATAGAGTAACTAGATCCTTCCGACCCCTTTGGTTACCGATTCTCTAGGTCTAATTTTGCGGAACACGATCCATTTCGCGTTATTTGCAAAAATTATAACTCATTGTCCCATTTATTATCCCCTGAACTATCCCTAGATGTAATTAAATCCAAAATTATGGAATATCTTTTAACTTAATTTATCCTTACATTTAGTTATAATATTATAGAAATAACAGATCATTGTTAATAATAATAAATAAATAAAAAAAATATATGAACATGTAATGTATAAAGATTTCACGGACATAGTGATTTTAACGCAAATAAATTCTATGTCACCAAACTCTTGGGATTTCACCTCTTCAGAAGCAAGAGTAGAGTCTACCGAAATGAGGACTCCACCCCCCCCTTCGCTGAGGTCGATTCCGTCTAAAAGTGGTGCACTTGGAAAAACTTCGGAGCTAAAGATCTCCGACTTTAACCAAGTCTCTGTAAAGGCTATAATGGTCTAAGTTCTGGCCCCTGGGGTGGCCAGAGATATGAGCGGTTGCGTTATTGACGGCTGAGCAGGCTGAGGCGGATCCAAACAGCGGATTTCTTACGCTTAGGAGACTCCGTTAGTAGCTGAAGGCTGCTAAACTGAGTGTCAAGCGCACAGAGTTGGTCATTGACTTTACGAAAACCAGTGATCAACTCTTTAAATCCATTTTTGGTCTGTCTCATGAACGACCTCATTTCGCCTTCACACGACAATTTTCACAACAATTGTGTATACCCGACCTACGGGAAATGGCATCCGAAACTGGGGCAGTGAATCCGGCACTCTTGGCGTGCACGACGTTTGCACATAACCACCAATGGATGGTAGGCTGGGATGTGGAAATTTTCTTGTTACAAGACTTCATAGCGCAGACAAGTTTGAATTTCATTTTTTTTAGTTAATAAAACAAAAATTAATATATAAAAAGTTAAAAAACACAATACCTTGAACCACTGTGCCAAATAGGAAGCCGAAGCGGGAGCTTTGGAGCGTGCAAAAGAAAAATGCAGAAATAGAGATAAGCCGATTATTCAAATTATTAATTCGACTCCAAATATACCACAGCACTCGCAAATATAATAAAACGCAGTGCGCACAAAAAAAACACGACCGTTCGCACGAGAAAGAGAGAAGAAACTTCCAAATAGCATTTTGCACATTGTACCCCTGTTCATATAAACCTATTTCGTCTAAACCGCCGATGTGCTATTCAATCCGTTGTTAATCTTATGACCGATCGTGACCAGCTTGTAGCTCTGGGTGACTTTAATATCCCAAAACTGGAGAGATCTAATGCCGATAACTCACCATCTTTATCACTTATCACGCACCATGACTTTACCGCGGACGTGTTTGACATGTCTCTGGGTCAAATTAACTATGATATAAATTCGTAAGGTCGGCTATTAAACTTATGTTTTATATCTGATCCTGATGGTATCTGATGGTACCACTCTTTCCAGAGCTTTGCTTCTTTAAACCCCAAAGATCCATTTCACCGCTTGAAGTTAGCTTTTCTTTTTTTTTTTTATATTAAAACACATCACGAGTTTTTTGGACATTTAACATACACAAACACATAATAAAAGCAACACTGATAATTATTAATTTCAAAAATTTTAATTTTGTTGCTTTGTAAAAAATTTTTTTTTTTTTTATTTTAACAGCTTCTTGCAACAGCAACAGGATCTATATCGTATGTTATTTTTACAAAAAAAAGTGGAAAAAAATGTCTAGTGCAATGGTTTTCAAAACCCTATCACACGTGGTTGAAAATTTCTCTGCCTACACACCGACACGGTAATCATTGTAAATCAGTGGTCCGCAGAGCCATTTTCCAGGGGTATGGTATATGAAATTTCTTTGCCCAAGCTCTGCAGCACACACCCAATGTAAACGTATAAAACGTCCTTCTTTAGCCTGATATAGATTGGAGGGGGCTTGAGTTTTTTGCGGCGAAACATCACTGCACCAATACATCAATTAAAAGTTTCAATTAAAACAACTAAAACTTTTACTAAACATGGTTATATTAGTTATTAAATTTAATTTTATTTTATAATTTTTTTGAAATTACAATATTGTTTTTTAACAAACAATTTTTATAAATTTGCAGAGGGTATTATAATCAACAGTTGTTGCCCGCACCGACACATCAATTAAAAGTTTTAAATTAAAATAACTAAAACTTTAACTAAATATGGTTTCATTAGTTGTTAAATTTAATAATATTTTATAGATTTTTTGAAATTACAATTTTTTTTGTAACAAACAATGTTGATACCCTTACAGAGGGTATTATAATTTTGTACAAACGTGTGCAACGCAGTGAAGGAGACATCTCCGACCCTATAAAGTATATATATTCTTGATCACGATCACCTCCTGAGTTGATATGAGCATATCCCTTTGTCCATCTGGCCGTCTGTCTGTCTGTTTCTATGCAAACTAGTCTCTCAGTTTTGACTTGAAACTTTGCACACACCCTTCTTTCCTTTGCATGCAGTGCATATGTAAGTCGGAACGGTCCGGATCAATATTACCAACTTTGGTGTTCTTGAATATAGAAGTTTTGGGGCTTTTTTAGATTTTGTTTTGTAATGAATTGGTTATATTATGATATTCTCATAAGGATCGGCCAACTATTGTATATCCGATTTTTACGATATATATCCGGTTTTACCTGCAAGGATATATCAACTTCGGCTTCGCCCGAAGTTAGCTTTCCTCTCTTTTTTTAATTTGAACAACTGTTTTTAGCAACAGCAACAGCTGTGGCGCCATCTATTGAATTTCTGGTATGCAACATTTAAAATTTATCTATTGTGAGTGCTATGTTGTTAAAATTAGTTCAATTCAATTAAACTTTCAAAAAAATGGGTTTTTAACAAGAAATGGTTCCCAAAACCCTATTACACGTGGTTGGAAACTTCTCTGCCTGCACACCAACACATTGTATATCAGTGGTCCGCAGGGCCATTTTCCAGGGGTAGGGTATATAATATAATTTCTTTGCCCAAGCTCTTCAGCACAAACCCAATGTAAACGTATAAATCGTCCTTCTCTAGCCAACTTTTTGCTATTTGTTATTAAAACTTATTCTTTAAAATTATATCAATGTACTAGCTATCCCCGACATTTGTTGTTTTTCCTTTTTTTTTGAGAAAAAATTTGTTTAGTTCATTAAAAATATTTATTTACTATTATAATCGAAGGCGTTGCAAATAATTTAATTATAATTTATTTTGGTGATAAATATTGTATTGAGAAAAAAAAAGAAAGATAAATCTCTAAGCGCATCGGAGGGTACAATATTCATGGTTAGTCTGTCTTTAGCCAGTATAAATAAATCGGATGGTTTTCCGAGGCGAGAACATGCCACATATAGTTGTCCGCGGGAAAAGCACGGTGTTTCCAAATCTAAGCTACATTCAGCTAATGCCTAGTGAATCATCACAGCGAATGCCAACCTTATATGAAATTGAATGCGTTTGAATGAATTGCCGTTTAAAATTATAGCTTCAATGACATTTTTTATAAAATGCTTAATTACCATGGACATCTATATCAAATCCGTGGTGGGTTCAAGCTTCGAAGTAGAATGCAATTAAAATTGTAAATGGTGTGGTTGCATGCCCGGCAAGTACAATAAACTTAAAAACTAAATGGGATAATTCACAGTTTCATTGGGTTCAAAAACTGCTTCTTTGAATACCAGTCCCCAGACAACAATTTTTGTATTTTTAAATTTAATAAAATGACGCCCACATTTTTTTTCTGCCAAAATCTCTCATTCTGCCAATCACATATGATTTTGATGTTGTATTTTTTGTACAGAAACTTTCTCATCCCCAATATCTAACAGTTGTTTAAAGAACGTTTTGGCGGATGGATCCCGAAGTATTTGAACGCACATGTTCATCGTCAATTTTGCTGTTTCAACAGTCGCGATAATTTAAAGCTCTGATCGGCTTTCGATACATTGAAATGATTGAAGAACAAACAAAAAGAACAAAAAACCAACTATGTATATAACTTATAACTTATATCAACTAAGAAGGTGATCCTGATAAAGAATATATACTTTTGACCAAAATTATAAAACACTCTACAGGGGCATAATAATAAATTCATTATAGAACTGTTGGCACCCAACACCATGATATTATTTTAATGCATTAGTAATAGTAACGAATAGTAACGAAAGTATGCTGAGAGCATGACGTTTCTGTGTGTGTGAGCGGTAGAGCTCAGGCAGAGAAATTTCCTATGCCCCTGGAAAGGGGCTCTGCCGACTACTGCAGTGGTGCACTGGTATAGAATGAAGAAACAAAATGTAAAAAAAAAACAAAATAAAAACCAAATTGCGATTAAAAATATATGGGAACTTAATGGGGACTACTTAATACATGTTCTACATTGGCAAATTCAAAATTTATCAGAAACCTTTTCATATGAACAAATAGAATTTTATGATCTATTTTTTTACCCGACAAACTTACTAAACCAGTCATTATTTTTATATCTATATATATAAAATTTTCGTGTCACAGTTTTTGTTACCATACTCCTCCGAAACGGCTATACCGCTTCTCATAAAATCCCGTTCGACATACCAAAAATCGCATATAAAGTGAGTTACTACCTCATCACACTGACAAACCCACACAACCAAAGCATTTTAAATCAATTTAAACTGGGACAAAAATCCTTCATCATTAAGTAACATATACATTAATTCCATTTATGAGAGTTTTGCACAGTTGTAAATGCCAAGAAAATGAAAACGGGTTGATTTGAACCGTGATACAAGTAGATCTCGAAACATGCGAAATAAAAGATCCGAAAGAACCGAAGAACAAATCCAGCAACAAAATACTAATGTACGTGTTAGGATAGCGCAATTGCATCAAGACGAGTCAGAAGATACACGAGCTGAACGCAATGAAGTCAGAAGATTAGAATAACGACAATTACTCCGTTTCACATTCAATAGACGCAGAACAAATGACCAACAACGACAACAGGTACATCGAACATTTATATCTGATTCAAAACGTTCGCGAACGTCGGCGAGTGCAGACGTGCTTTCTTTTTGTCTTCTTATCGTGCAACGAAAATTAAATAAAAACTAAGCATAGTGCAGTGCAAGCTCTAAACAAAAATACACAGTGGGGGAAAAGATGCGTAGTGCGATGAACTTTTTGTGTAAATTAAAAATAAGAAAATCAAAATCATTAAGCTATGAGTGAATTCGACACTCATACGGTGCTCCAACGTCAGCAAGACGAGCGTCGACTCTCTTTGCTACGTAACAATGCATACCACTCATTCGTGTCAACGCAAGACAACGCGACCGCAAACCCAACAAAAAATAACCAACCGCGATCAATAACCCCAAGCCCGAGTAATGAAATCTATCCAACATCGCAAGGCAGGGCGCGTTCTTGCTCTCCTGCGCTCTCGTTGGATAAAACCCCATACCCTTCCCTCATGCCTGCCTGCATAACCACGGTCACCAGTACAGTGACGTCATTAGCAACTGCAACGGCAACTATTACAACAACTACAATGGTATCGGCTGCTTGCGCAATACCATCTACTGTAATAACGGAAACTGCTGTGCAAGAAAATAATGCAGCACCTTACACCTCTTCAAAACAACGTTCGGCCGTACAGACTGGTATGGATCGCTATATACAAATGAAACGAAAGCTCAGCCCGCAGAACTCTAGACTTGGTAACTCTGCTAAAATAACTCGAGGCACCTCAAAACAATCTACAATAAAGAAGCCCATAGAAGCAAACAGATTTGCTATTTTGGCAGATAAATCCGATGATACACCTCCTGAAGTCATCGTAGGGGACAACAAAAAGCCTAAGCAGCCGCCGATTTTTATCCGAGAGAAAAGTTCGAATGCTCTCGTAAACTCGATACTGAATCTATTAGGACCAGACAGTTCTTACATAATTCCATTAATAAAGGGAAATATTCATGAAACTAAAGTTCAGACTAATACGGAAGCGAACTACAGAATTTTGTCGAAGTATTTAAACGACATAATAAAAACTTCTACACGTACCAATTAAAAAGCAGTAAGGGCCAGCAAGTGGTACTAAAAGGTATCGAGCCGGAAGTAACACCAGATGAAGTTACAAGAGCACTGATGGAGAAAGGTTTTAATGTAAAAAATGTTATTAACATTTTGAATAGAGAAAGAAAGCCTCAACCTCTTTTCAAGGTAGAACTTGAACCCGAAACCAAATCCAAGCCTCTGAAAAAAAAATGAAGTGCATCCAATTTTTACTCTCCAGTTCCTACTACACCGCAGAATTACGGTAGAGGAGCCGTATAAAAGAAATGGACCGGTGCAGTGTAATAATTGTCAGGAATATGGCCACACAAGGTATTATTGCACGCTTCGTCCAGTATGCGTTGCTTGTGGAGACCTTCATAAATCTCACAAATGCCCAAAAAATAAAGACGATCCCAGCAGCAACAAGTGCGGAAACTGTGGAGGCAACCATACGGCTAACTACAGGGGCTGTCCAGTCTACAAGGAACTGAAAAGTCGTGCACACCAAAGAGTGACCACTGCTCACTCACATACACCACCTATGAAATCTACACGTAATGTCCTCCCCCCTTCAGCTGTTAAATCTTTAGCCAATAATGAGGTCACCGACAAATCCGCAAGCTATGCAACTGCTCAAAAATTGGGTCTTAAAAGTACCGCTCCCACCAATCCAAGATCATCAGTTTCCCCTCATCAACCAGAAGAACAGTCTACGAACAAACTTGAAACAATGATATGTAATCTTCAACAAAGTATGATGGAGTTCATGTCATTCATGCAGACAACTATGCAAAATCTTATGCGAAACCAGAACGTTTAGATTGAGCTGCTTGTTGCTCAAAAACAGACTAAATAATCAATGGCTCCACTCCGTATAGCACTGTGGAACGCGAACGGCGTCTCACAGCGCAAACTCGAGTTAACTCAGTTCCTTATTAATTACCATATCGATGTAATGCTACTCGCAGAAACTCATCTCACAAATAAATATAATTTTCAAATTCGAGGCTATCTATTCTATAACACGAATCACCCAGACGGGAAAGCTCATGGAGGCACTGGGATTCTGATTAGAAATCGCATCAAGCACTGCTTCCACAATAGCTTTGCCACTAACTTCATGCAAGCTTCATCAATAGATGTGCAAATGGATTCCCGATCTTTAAAGCTTGCCGCCGTATGCTGTCTTCCTCGGTTTACAATATCAGAATCCCAATTCATGGAATATTTCAACTCTCTGAGCGAACAATTTATAGCAGCAGGAGACTTCAATGCCAAGCATACGCACTGGGGATCTCGACTTGTGACTCCTAAGGGAAGGCAGTTGTACAATGCAATAATAAAAGCAAGCAACAAGCTAGACTGTGTGTCACCTGGGACACCTACATATTTGCCAACAGATCCTAGAAAACATCCAGACTTGATAGATTTTGCAGTCACAAAAAACATGCCTCGCAACCTGATAAGTGCCAACTCCTTACCAGATCTATCGTCTGATCACTCGCCTGTACTTCTTCATATAAATCTACATCCAGTTGCGGTAGATAAACCATTCAGACTAACACGAATAAAACCAATTGGATTAAGGGGAGGTTCTTTTGGATTTTTCCGAAAATTAAGCAAACTTTGAGAATGGATTGCGGGAAAATGAAAAGACATACGAACTTATGCTTTTGAACTTTTGATTCGTTGTGTATTAACGATTAAAAAAAATATTCAATATTTAGAAAATTCAAAATGGCGGCTTCAAAATGGCGGATCTTGTAGACCTCTATTTTTCTGCTTTGTCGAGTGTAGGGCCGGGGGTAGTGAACTTAAATTAGAAATGTATATAATTTATTAAAATTTATGGAATTTCCTTTGCCTTATACCTAACAACAATTAATTTTGGTAAAAATAAACCAATTTCATGGACGTTAAAAAAAAAAATTGACATTTTTTCTCTTTTTTTTTACTTTGATCTCGTTTAAAAATTATAAATAAACAATTTTTTATGCCAATTTTAGGCATACAAAAAAGTATGTCCTTTAAAAATTTTTTGAATGAAGGAAATCGGATCAATAGAACGAGCCCTGTGCGCGACAAGAGGTTTGAAAACATGGTTCCGAGAAAAACGCGTTTAAAGTTTTTGGAAACTTTGCCTTTAGATAGCTTTCTTGTTATCATGGGTATGTTTGAAACGCTCTAGCTCAAGAAATACGCGTCGCATCGAAATATCCCTTGGCACGTATATTCTACACATATTTAACTTTCATTTTATTAAAAAAAAATAAAA
Organism: Drosophila bipectinata; assembly: GCF_030179905.1. Lineage (NCBI taxonomy): Eukaryota > Metazoa > Arthropoda > Insecta > Diptera > Drosophilidae > Drosophila > Drosophila bipectinata. Next base: position 10,143,207 of record NC_091740.1, on the reverse strand, counting down.
TCGATTTTTTCAAACAAATCTAAAAGAACCTCCCCTTAAGTACAAAAAATATATAAGTTCTCACATTGAGTTGAATCTACGTTTGAATGACGAAGCTGATATCAACTTATCCACAAACACTCTTGAATCCATCTTGGTCGCAGCAGCTCGCGTAGCAACTCCACAAACGCAAAAAACATCTTACAATAATAGATACACGAACGTTGAAATAGAGCAGCTCGTTCTAGCAAAGCGACGCTCACGGCGAGAATGGCAATCCAACAGATCACCATCCGCAAAACAAAGGTTAAAAGACGCTACAGAGAGTCTCTCAGCTCCACTTCGTCATGAAGAAGAAAGGTCCCAAAAACATTACATAGAACAGTTATCCCCAATGAGCTCCAAGTTCCCACTTTGGAGAGCACACTCATCTCTCTGCGCACCAATCGAATCTACAATGCCAATAAGGACATCCACAGGCAACTGGGCTCGAAGCGACGAAGAAAGAGCCGTCAGATTTGCAGAGCATCTTCAAAATGTATTTAAGCCCAACACATCATCAAACGGGATCTCACTGCCAGCAACATCAGATATCGACACATCAACGTATGAACCTATTGTATTTAGGCCACATGAGTTACTCAAAATCATAAAGGAACTCAACCCAAAAAAATCTCCAGGATGCGACCTAATATCACCAAAAATGATTATTGAACTTCCTTTCTGTGCTGTTCGAGCTATTTGCCAGCTCTTCAATGCAATAACTAAACACGGACACTTTCCAGAGAGATGGAAAAAGTCGATCATTATAATGATACCAAAACCTGGCAAAGACCGCACAATCGCTTCATCATATAGACCAATTCCAATTATCAAAACTTCTTGGCACACATTACCCCATATCTCAGAACACACAACAAAATCCCGATTCATCAATTCGGTTTTCGAGAAAAACACGGAACCATTGAGCAAGTCAACCGTATAACCTCAGAAATCCGAAATACATTCGAACAAAGGGAGTACTGCACTGCGATATTTCTGGACGTATCACAAGCTTTCGACAGAGTATGGTTAGAAGGTCTAATGCACAAAATTATAGAAATGCTCTCAACCAACACTCACAAACTTCTGAAGTCATACCTATACAACAGGATTCTTAGTAAGATGTAATTCAGCCATGTCCGATGACTACATCATTAGAGCCGGAGTTCCTCAAGGCAGCGTGCTTGGACCAACACTCTACCTTATCTACACTGCGGACATCCCAACGAGCAGGAATCTAACCACATCCACTTTTGCAGATGACACAGCGATCCTAAGCCGCTCGAGATGCCCCAAGCAAGCAACGGCGCAACTTGCTATACACCTGGTGGCAGTGGAGAAATGGCTATCCGACTGGCGAATCAAAGTTAACGAACAAAAATGCAAACACGTAACGTTCACTCTTAACAGGCAAGACTGCATTGTTTCATTAGCCGTTTGAGTTGACATCCTTTGTCATAGATGGTTTCCGAATATTTTCAAACTAAGAAGAAGCTGATTTACAAAATGACGGACATCGGGAAGTTTCAGTCCTGGATGTGCTCTGCCGCGGATCTTAACACAACTCTGGAATCCCCCGACCAGATTGAGGTGGCCGTCGAGGAACTGATCGCACAAATCTAAGCTGCGGCAGCCGAGGCAGCTCCAAGGCTTTCCAACCGCGAGAGAGCCACTGACAGGGATATCCATTTTTGGAATCCAGACGTCACGGCTCTCAAGCTGGAAAAGCGCCGACTCAGGCGGGTCTGGATGCTGTCCAGAAACCCGAGGGACAAGCCAAACCTGAATAGAGTCTCCAAGTGGCTCTCTGAACACTTGGCGGACTTGAGGAAGGAAGCGTTCGACGGGTTCGTTGACCGGTTGGAACCGGGTGACCCACAAAACAATAGGTAGCGCGTCACGAAAAGCATACGACGACTTCTTAAGAGGATCCCACCTGTTCAGCGAGGTGACGGCAGTTGGTGCAGGCCAGAGACGGAACGAGCCAACGCATTCGCCGAACACATATTCACAGCATAAACGGAACGGCTATTGGCAGAGCCCGCACGAGACCGCCCAGATTTCAATGTTGAGCAACAATAAGGCCCCGGGCGATGATGGCATCAATGCATCCGCATTAAAACTGCTGCCACCTCCAAGCATCAAGATACGGACGAAACTTTACAATAGATGCTTAAAAATTGGGTACTTTCCAACCAACTGGAAACTTGCTCTGGTAACCATGATACCTAAGCCCGGAAAAGCTGAAGCCGATCTTGCCTCTTGTTATCCGACTAGTCACCTATTGATACGCTCCAAAATACTTAAAAAAAGTGTTTTTAAGTAGAGCATTACCAGTACTGGACGAGACTGGTCTCGCTGGTCCCAAGTTCCATAGGTCCCATCACCAGTTTGGCTTCAGGCGTTCCCACGGAACCCCGGAACAATGGTGCAGTGAGTGGTGCAGTATATCCTGGACGCCATCGAAACCAAGAAGTGTTATCTGGCTGTAATGCTGAACGTCAAACAAGTCTTCGACAGGGTCTGGCATTCCGGTCTCCTGCTTAAACTGAAGACTTAAACTGGATTCCCTCAAGGCAGCGTGCTGGGCGTATTTATTATACAATGTTTACACGGCCGATCTCCCAGTCTTGCGGAGCCACAACATAATGGCAGCAACCTATGCGGACGATACCGCCTTCCTGACTGCGGCTGACAACGCTACAGTGGCAGCTGCTGTCATGCAGGAGCAAATAGATATTCTCGGCAATTGGCAATTGGAATATTCAAGTGAATAACGATAAATCCACCGCCACCACATTTTCTCTCCGTCAAGGAAATTTCCCACCGGTCCACTTCAACAGCTCCACCATCCCGCAAGTAGAAAGCCCAAGATACCTGGGGGTCACGCTAGACAGGAGGCTTACTTGGACGCCTCACCTAATCAAAAAGCGAAAGCAGTGTGAAGTAAGAATAAAAGGCGTACTATTGGCTGATGGGTAGGTAGGTAGAGCCCTCCGTATCGCTACTGGGGCCCACGTTAACCACGACAACCAGACAATTCACGAGGTGCTTGGCTTCCAATGGGAGATGGAGGAGATCCAGAGAAGCAGAAGCAAGTACATCCAGTGGCTGCACAACACCAACGAGTTGGCGACCACTCTCGTTAACAACAGCGAACAGATGCGGATGGTGGGCAGAACTCACCCACTGGATCTCATCCGGAATAACTCTTAGACATACTTTTTCCACCTCTAACTTAAGTTACACATAAGCCAAGTTTTTTGTCACAATATTTAATGGTTGTCCCTGTTGGGGACAGTAGTAAATAAAATTCCCCCCTCTGTTTTAAAATACAGAGGCATCTAAAAATTTTCAACAATTACAACCTTATTCGAAAAACTAATCACTCCCCATTTGCAAAAATGTTGGTCTTCGATCATTTCTCCATGTCGGCATTGTTTCATTAGGCGTTTGAGTTGACATCCTTTGTTATAGATGGCTTTCGAATATTTTCAAACTAAGTTAATAACTACGTCCTGTTGAGTACACTGAATCTTTTGGGGTTTTGTGCATACCTCCTTCATCCACCTAGATGGAAGATCACAAAGAGTTTTATTTGCAAATGTATGATCCCGCTTAGTGCGTGCTACATCTGCAGTCCCTCAAGAATATCATCTTGCTACTGCTTCCTATTTTTTTGCTAAAGGCAACCTAACCTTTAGCAGTGTGACTGCTAAAAGTACAAAAAAAAAAAATTAATAAAAAAACAAGAAAGGAAAGCTAACTTCGGGCGGAGCTGAAGTTGATATACCCTTGCAGTTAAAACTGGATATATATCGCAAACATCGGATATAGTTGGCCGATCCTTATCCTGAAATTTGGTAGGTTGGATGAACTGACCAAAAATAGAATCTGTACCAAGTTCCAGCTTTCCATCTTCAAAAACACGAAAGTTGGGTCAATTCCGATCGTTCAGTTATATGGCAGCTATAAGATATAGTCGGCCGATCCTTATGAAATTTGGGAGGTTGGATCAACTGACCAAAAATAGAAGCTGTACTAAATTCCACCTTTCTTTCTTCAAAAACACGAAAGTTGGGTAATTTCCGATCGTTCAGTTATATGGCAGCTATAAGATATAGTCGGCCGATCCTTATGAAATTTGGGAGGTTGGATCAACTGACCAAAAATAGAAGCTGTACTAAATTCCACCTTTCTTTCTTCAAAAACGCGAAAGTTGGGTAATTTCCGATCGTTCAGTTATATGGCAGCTATAGGATATAGTCGGCCGATCCTTATGAAATTTGGCATGTCGTATTATTTTGCCAAAAATAGCTCTCATGTCAAATTTGAACTCTCTAACTCTAAAAACACCAAAGTTATACCATTTCCGATCAATCAGTTATATGGCAGCTATAGGATATAGTCGGCCGATCCCGGTCGTTCCTACTTATATACTCCGTGCAAAGGAAAGAAGGGTGTGTGCAAAGTTTCAAGACGATAGCTTTAAAACTGAGAGACTAGTTCGCGTAGAAACGGACAGACAGACGGACAGACGGACATGCTCATATCAACTCAGGAGGTGATCCTGATCAAGAATATATATACTTTATAGGGTCGGAGATGTCTCCTTCACTGCGTTGCACACTTTTGGACAAAATTATAATACCCTCTGCAAGGGTATAACAAGAAAGGAAAGATAACTTCGAGCGGAGCCGAAGTTGATATACCCTTGCAGTAAAAACCGGATTTATATCGCAAACATCAGATATAGTTTGCCGATCCTTATGACAATGTAACCCAATTTATTATAATATAAAATCTAAAAAAAAGTCCCAAACTTCTATCTTAAAAAATACCAATGTTCGTATTTCTTCCAAAAACCATTTCCGATCGTTCAGTTATATGGCAGATATAAGATATAGTCGGCCGATCCTTATGAACTTTGGCCCATCGTATAAAATTGCCAAAAATAGCTCTCGTGTCAAATTTGAACTCTAAAAACTCCAACTAACTCTAACTCTAAAAATACCGAAGTTATACCATTTCCGATCAATCAGTTATCTGGCAGCTATAGGATATAGTCGCCCGATCCGGGCCGTTCCGACTTATATACTGCGTCCAAAGGAAAGAAGGGTGTGTGCAAAGTTTCAAGATGATAGCTTTAAAACTGAGAGACTAGTTTGCGTAAAAACAGACAGACAGGCGGACAGACGGACATGCTTATATTAACTCAGGAGGTGATCCTTATCAAGAATATATATACATTATAGGATCGAAGTTGTCTCCTTTTGATCAAAATTATAATACCCTCTGCAAGGGTAATTTTTTCCTTAGGTGACATTTATATCCGTGCATGCCAGAATTTCAGACCAATCATTTACCAATTATTAGGCTTTTGTGTTTGTGACAATCAACCTTACGGAAACACTGAATCTTATTTGCCACGCAAAGAAACTTTTCATCGATACCGAAAATCGTTTCGATTTAAACCTCAAGGGTGCAAGTTATCAAATAATAACGTTTTGTTAATACGTTTTGAATAATAAGCTCTTTATTAATTTGTTATTTCGCCCAAGCCTATGTAGGTTAGGGTTACTAATAATAATAATATAAAATAATAAGGTGTTATATACTGTTGTACCGCACAAAAAAATGAAATTTTATAGATTTTTTTTGACACCATAAAAAATATTTTTTTTAAATGTTTTGCCGACGTTTAGTACATGATTCTGGGTACTTAATAAAATTTTTGCATACAAAAATATTAAATAATAAAAATGTTATGACCGGTTCATCCGCAATAAAAAATTCAAAAAAAATTTCGTTAGTATATTGTTTTGGCTAGTCCGTGAACGATAGATTTGTAAAAATTTTGATTTTAAACAAATGTCGACGGTTTTAAAAAAAATGTACTTTTTCAATAAGATTTTCGATTTTTATGCTCTAAAAAAGAAGTTTTCAAAAAAAAATCCTTCGTCCATGGACTAGCTATTATTATAATAAATAAGTGGTCAAAATTTGGTGTTGATCGGATTAATAGTTTTTTAGTAATCGTGTCCACCGCAAAGGTAATTTCGAAAAAATAAGATTCTGAGATAATCGCGTTTAAAGTTTCAATTTTGTTCAAGTTTGATGTGCAGGTAGTGCGCTATAAATAGCTACTATTCCGGTTCTAATGCTCCGATGGTTATGAATGAGAGAGTATTCTAAAAAAAATTGATTTTTTCATCTATCACAACTGAATAACCCCTTAAGGATGTAGTCTCATGTGTGAGGTTGAAAAAATCGATTTTATTTTTTTCACATGTTTCGATAGTATTGTTTATTAAGAATATACTGTTAAAGTTTCAAATAAAAATATCAAATAATGACAGAGATACAGCCCATAATCGAGAGCGCGCCGACACCGAAAAGTATGAGTTTCTCGGTAGCGTCTAAACCAGAGGTCGGCACGGCCCTATCTCGGGGGCATAAGAAATTTCTCTGCCCGAGCTCTGCCACACACACACAGTATAAATGTGTAAAACATCATGCTCACAGCCTACTTTCTGCTATTCGTTACTAACACTAATGCGGTAAAATCATATCAATGTATTGGGGTGCCGACCACTGGTCTAAACCTTAAACGCGTTTTTCACGACATTTTTGTGTGCGGCGCAGGTGATTCACAAAATTCTATGGTACCGATCTTGCTGAAATTTGGATATGTTGTTCTAAAAAGTAACACCTCTGTCCCGTACTAGAATCATTTATTTTTAATGATTAGTTTTTTTTTATCATTAATTTAAGATAAATTTTTTAAATTAAAAAAAATTTTTTTTTTTGTGAGTTCGCCATTTTGTTGTTTGTTGATGGAAATATTTCATTCTAGTACGGGACAGAGCCATAAGCTTACAAATATCAATACAATAATCTATTCTAATTTTTTGTTTCGGATGACTCTAGCAGTCGAAATCACCTGCGCCAGAGACCTACCTTTTTTTTATATGCATACTTTGGCATGCTATAAAGTGTATTAAACTACACAAGAATAAATTTAACAAAATATTTTCAAATAGTTTATGATGCCTATAAAAAAATATGTGAAAATTAAAACGATCGCGTTATTTTTTATTAAAAAAAAAATCTTTTGAAATAACCTCTAAAAAGTAGGCCGGAACATGAGACTACATCCTTAATGCAAGCTAAGGCTGCGGAGTTCTGCTTAAGACTGAATTAAAATACTACCTCGGCTGTACCTCGAGTTCTTCGTTGGACTGCATCGCAGTCACCCAGTTGCAGCAATAGCATTCCATATCCGGCCAGTTTCCGTCGGAATGCGAAGTCAACACATTTGTCACTGAACGTGCGGGCCGCCGGATCTGGTGTGCATTTCGGCACTTTTCCCAAATTCTTTCAGCGCGTGACACCTTGCTTCTTTAAATGGTCGTCGTCCCGGCGACCCACACTAATCCCATAAGATAATTTTCTAGGTCTGTGATGATGATTCATTCTTTATTTTTAATTTCTGCATATATCTTTCTTTGAGTTCGGACGCTTACTATTTCGCCTGTCGCCTCTCGTTTGCACCAAGTGCAGTGCAGAAGTTACTCCTACCCAACTTCGTAGGTGTGAAACCGTTCGGTGCGCGTTGATCTACCGGCGTGCCTTCCACACTGCCTGTGTAGATTTGCCCTCGGAGGCTATAAGTTTTTGGTTGCCCTTTTTAATATTATTGATATTTATGCGCCTGTGAGGGTACGGCCCTAGTGAGGCCCCTGGAACTTAAAGAATAGAAGAAATTACAAACGATTTATAAAGACAGGGGAGCCTCGAGCAGTATAGCTGTACCGGCAATATAAGCGGGAATTTGAATTCATTAAAAAGTTTCTTTACAATCAGTATACATCCGATGTCGAAGATAGCCGATATTCATGTCGATATCCAATCATAACGCTTTTTGGCGGTTTGTTAAGAGCAAAAAGTCAAAGTCGGACAAACCTTTATCCATATGTTAGGTAATTTAGCAGTCGACTCGGATCACGACGTTTCGGAACTTTTTGCAAAATACTTTCGGAATTTGCTCTTCTGCCTCTAAGGTTTTAGGATCCTCTACTTTCATACCAGAGCCGCTGCCTTCTTCTCCATGTTTGCACGTTGGAGGATCTGCGTACACAGGCAGCTTTAACTTTTGCGAACAATGTAGTCGCTGATAACATTGATTGTCCTTTTTTACTGGGACTCATTAATTTTAATGTTCCTCAAAGGGATCTTCAGTCGAGTTTGTGCACTTGTATCGTAAGGTCGTGTTAAGCTCCTAATTAGCACCAGAAAGTGATCCTTATCTGCGCGTTATTTATTTTTAGACCGCCGGGGTCTTTAGCGAGTCTGACTTATTTACCACTCGAGCATATTGTACGCGTTGTGTACGACTTTGCCCTTTGGGCTCGGTCTTGTCTCTCGCTTGCGCTTCCACTGCCCAGCGAGAGATAAGAAGCAAAGACTTTTAAAGATTTTGAATCTGATTTCTATAATTTTCGTAGACAACAGGAATTTGTCTACTTTGCAGAAGGCAATCTTCGATATTAACACTAGGCTGGATCAACTCTTTAAACTAGTCATGGAAACGATTGAGACGAACAAGGCTTTTCGCGATCTAGTTCAGGTTGAAATTTCTATTAAATGACAGTCTCAAAAATAAAAATCGGATTATGGAATTTTTATGTATGCGCAAGCATATATTAAATTTATTCAATTTAATTCAGTAATGAGAATAGAAGTAACAATTAGTACAGGGGGTTATTATAATGACGGGGAATCGATGGATGGCCGTGACTGCAGCTGATCCAGATGTCGCCTGACTGTTCAGTCGTCCTCGAGACACACCGAATAGGAAATCGGCCCCGTTCGCTCGAAGACTTGGCCCTCAAGCCACTTGGGACCGCTTGCATAGTTTCGGGTCCAAACAGGGCTGCCTGTAACAAAAGACTTTTTAGTTTGGGCATCGCAGATCTTACCATATTATCTTTCGCCTGGACTTAATTTGTCAAAGAATGTCTGGAGCTCTCTATTGAACAGTTATTCCGCTGGCGAATGCTTCGTAACGGAATGGGGCGTAGTGTGTTGGTCAAACAAGAAACGAGCTAACGCTAAGTTGACATCTGTTTGACGATCTAGTTTCTTCAGGTAACTCTTCGTGGTTTGAACCATTCGTTCGGCCTGTCCATTGGTTGCACGGTGGAACGGCGCGGATCGGATATGACGGATCCGATTGTTTTTCGTAAACAACATAAACTCCTCGGAGGTGAAAGCAGTTCCTTTGTCGGACACGATTTCATCCGGAATACCATGGGTGGCGAACAGTTGCCGAAGAAAGGTGATTGCAGCTGACGCGGATGTCGATTTTACGAGGCAGACTTCAAGCCACTTCGTAAAAGAGTCTACGACTAACACAAACGTGTTCCCTTGGAACGGTCCGGCAAAATCAATGTGCAGGCGGGACCATGGTTTCTTGGCAGACTCCCAGTGATGTACGTCCGATCGTAGGGGGGAATTTCTTGTATGTTGGCACGCTAAACATTGACTCACCGCCTTTTCGCGGTGACAGTGGGATCAGTTGCCCATTCGATCATGGAAACTTCTTCTGTTCTAGGCTCATGGTGTGTATCTGACATTGGGCAGCGGCTTAGCAAATCTGCATTACTTATTTTTGTTCCAGGCTGATAATTCAACTTGAATTTCAAAAAAATTGCTCGACGCATCATCGGGTTGGAAATGAATTGAGGGATTTGCTTTTCTGTCGCAAATATTCGCAGCAGAGGGCGATGATCTGTAATAAGCGTAAACTTTCTTCCATATAAATAGTTATGGAATTTTTTGACACCTGCGACAAACGCTACCGCTTCTCTGTCGATTTGGGAGTAGTTCCTCTCTGCCTTTGACAGCGTGCGAGAGTAAAACGCAATCGGTTTCTGTGTCCCGTCTTCCGTTTCGTGGCTAAGCCCTGCTCCTAACCCGTATGGTGACGCATCGCAAGTTAAGATCAGTGGGCGGTCCGGAGAGTAATGAATTAGGACCGCATCCGATGCGATCAGATTCTTTAGTTCTGCGAATGCTTTTTGGTGCTCTGGACGCCATGTCCATTGTACGTTCTTGTCTAGAAGTCTATGTAATGGCTCCACAATGGTGGCTTTCTGGGGCCAGAATGAGTGATAAAAATTGGTCAGTCCCAGAAACGCTTGCAACTGTTTTTTCTCTTTTGGTGGTGGCGCCTCATGGATGGCTCTAACTTTGTCGGCTGATGGCCTAATGCGGAGAGCGTCAACTTTGAATCCAAGAAATTCGATGGAAGATACCCCAAACTGGCATTTGTCCTTGTCCTGGTCCGTACGGGACAATTTACCACCCATTCGGGTGATTTACCCATTATTACAATATTGTCAAAATACGGAAGGACGCCCGGTATGTTTTGCAGTATTCTTTCAATGCAGCTTTGGAATATTCCTGGGGCAGCTGAAATTCCGAATTGTAGTCTTGTTACCTTAAATGCTCCTTTGTGAGTAGCGATTGTTGCATCAAATCTGATTTCTCGTCTACTACCAATTGTTGATACGCCTGGGCCAAATCTATTTTTGCGAAAATTGAGCCTCCTTCTATCGAAGCTAATAGCGTGTTGATTGCAGGAATTTGATGGCAGTGCGGCTGTACCGCTCTGTTAAGCGTAGACTTATAATCTCCACAAATTCGAATGGAACCATCTTTTTTGACTATGGAGACCGTCGGAGTGGCCCACTCAGAGTACTCTACAGGCTCAAGTATTCCTTGGGCACAGAGACGGTCCAACTCTTTTTCATATGGCTTAAGAACTGCGTAAGGAATTCGACGCGGTGGTAGTCTGACCGGCGGAACTTCCTGGTCTACTTTGAGGGCCACTGGCGGCCCCGTATACCGGCCAAGTTCTGATGAAAATTATCGACCGTTGATGACCACGGCCACGGATTTCTTGGGGCTGACTACCGGACTATTTGATGAACGCGTCCGTGCGATGGCCAGTTCGACCACAGGAATGACAAATGGCGTTGCGGAACGGCCACTTCTTACTGAAGTGCAGACCCCCACAACCCGCACAGCTCGAACTTATTCCGTGGATGGACTCGGTGCTCGAAGTCTCGAGGCGTCGGATATTGTCGCCTCGAATCGACAACGCATTGCAGCGGCTGCTTCACTAGTGACGGCTCGTTCCATGGCCCGATGCACCGTCAATACGGGGTCGGCCAGCAAGCTTTGCAGGAGACCTTCGTCGCGCACACACAAATCGGTTCCGCAACATGCGATCTAACATCTGTTAGATCCGAAATTGCAGCCTACCGCCAAGCTTCTTAATGTGGCCATGTAGTTATTGACGGACTCGTCGGGGTGCTGATCACGCTTGTGGAAATGGTAGAATGCAGCAATCTCCGATTGGCGGGGCGCCAAGTGACTGGTTAATATATCATAGACTTCTGTTAATTCCAAATCACTGACTTGCCTGGGTGATGCTAACGACACTAGTAACTCATAAAGGGGTGCGCCCGCTAATGTAAAAAAGGCCGCCTGCGTCCTTGTCCACTACGCTATTTGCTAAAAGGTACAGCTCGAAGCGATCTCGGCACGCCTTCCATTTCCCAGGGGTTAGCAAGTCGAAAGGTTCTAGAGTTCCAACTCCCGTCATGGCGACTCCGCAAGTTTGGAAGACCGCTTTTCGCTTATCAGTATTGGCCGCAGTATTTGGCTCAACTGTACAACCGCTCTCAGCGAGACTCCCTCGTGCAGTTGATTGATTATCACTTATTTCTTGTTTTACCTCTCCGCCGGCGCTTTTCTCAGCTTAACCGACAGTTCGGCGCTTATCCATGTGCTTGCTTCAAGAATAATACGACTACCGACGTAGTCGTAGTCCAATGAGACGTACGGTAAATACTCGTCACCGTCAATTCCGTCTCTCTTTCTCCCTGTACGAAAATTGTTGAATTTAATAAGCTTACGCTCAGGGATTAGTATCCCATCCTCGTCGCCAATTTTATGTATGCGCAAGCATATATTACATTTATTCAATATAATTCAGTAATGAGAATAGAAGTAACAATTAGTACAGGGGGTTATTATAATGACGGGGAATTGATGGATGGCCGTGACTGCAGCTCGATGTGCAGGGGCTCACGAATAGCAGAGCTATATCAAAGTGGCAGTTTGGTTTCCGAAAAAGTCATGGCACACCTGAACAGTTACGTCGCGTAGTCAATTTCGCTCTGGATGCCATGGAAAACAAAATGTATACAGTTGCTGTATTCATGGACATCCAACAAGCCTTTGATAGGGTATGCCACGATGGTCTTCTAAGCAAGCTGAAAAACCTCCATACGCCTCAGCTCTTTCTCCTCAATCAGAGTATTTTATCGGGAAAAAAAATGCAGTGTGAAAAAAGTTAACTTTTTGCCGCCTAGCCTCCGAATTAAGTGGGGCTCTGATAAGGCTGTCTTCAAACGCTTGTTAATCAGGCACCTATTAAGTTTTTATTAGTATATGTATTATTATGTATTAGCTTTTAAATTTTTATTTTGTATGTAAGGATTTATCGTTTGGCGGAAATAAATACATAAATAAATTTATTTTTGGATCTGGTTCATTGCGTTAGTGAGCTCATTAAAATGTTCTTGAAATTTTATAATTAATTCTGTCTCACGTATGGGCCGCTCTACGCTCTACGATGGAAAATCCAATTTAGCCTAACTCACAAATCGCTCAACAGGCTCCAAAACAGCCACATTAGGGATATATAAAGGGCCATACTTGAATTCGGGGAATGTTTAAGGTACGGATGCCAACGAACGGACCTTAGTCTTATGCCTGTTTGACAATCACCACTTTTTCTACCGTCGCAATGATGAAAGCGCTTCCAGCATGCCACCTGTAGGGGAGTTTTTCAAAACTTAGGGGTTGCCAAATGCTTCCCATATTCGATAAAAGGGCTTTTATAAATCTTCAAGAAAACCACACAATGACGTCCGCCTTAGGACAATTCTTCCCTCATCGGGATATTAACACGTTCGCGAATAACCTATAGACGGCAATAACCGACAGCAAAAGCACCGCTCCGTTGCTTTTCGCCCGCACTTTGGGCCCGCCTTCGCCGGGTCGATGCCCTGATCGCCAAAAGTTGAGGTTAGCCGCGATCCTTGATGGGGGTTAAGGGGAAAATCGTGCCTCTACTTCTCCTGTTTCGTCCCTCCTTGCTTCTCTTGGCTGCCGCTAGAGCTACGTATCCCTCGCGGACACCTGAGCACGGATCGTTCAACGCTTTTCCTCTTCTAACCCTCTCTGGGGGCTTACGAAGACAGCTACTCCAAGTTTCACCGCTCGTGACGCACACCACCGTGTTTGCAGGGCTCCGTTACTTTCTATCTCTAGGGAAAACTCTATTAAAACCTTCGGCTGACCTCTCGGAGTTTTCACTCACCTTCGCACTTCACGTCCGTTCTTCGCTACGAACACCACTTGCCCCAACAAAAGCACACTTCTCCTGCTGCGAACTAATATATTTTCGCCGCTTTAGAAACTCGTGCTCCGCAATAGTCCCCGGGACAGCTATCCTCTCCGTTATCTGAACCGTTATTTCAGGGGTCGAATACCTCCTTCCCTCTTCTTTAAAAGCGCTTCACTTTTCCACTTGCTCCTCTTTAGCCGGCTCAAAGTGAAAAGAACACACACTTTCTATCTTTCGCCTTTTTTCTCTCTCCTTTGATCATACCCAATCCTACCCGTTTGCAGGGCTCCCAACTCCTGCACTTTTACCAATATCAATATTTTCTATGCGTTACCACCTAGTTCGTCTATCAGCCTGCCTCTGTTATAAAATGCCCCCTTCTCAAGAGCTGAATATGGATCGTTATGGATCCTAAACAGATCAACCACAGAGGCAGGACTCACTGCCGCAAGTCCTTAGCATGGTACGAGTACACTCCTATAAAACGTCCTTGCCTATCTTTTAGTTCATAGGTCGCCTTTCCGGTCCTTTTCCTTATCCTGGCTTTGACATACTTCGGGCCAAGCTTGGCACTATACCCGGTTGCAAAGTTACTTTGCGTAAAGTTTCTACGGAACGCCTCCTGAAACTCGATCTCCCGCGCTCGCGTATCGTACCGTCTCTGGTTCCTTTTCCCTTGCATCTCCAAAGCCTTCTGAGCTTGGCTGCGGACAACGTCCAAGGAGTCCTCTCTCGAGAGCATAACGCTCCGGTCCTCTAACAGACCCAACGGCCTCAGAAGTTTATACGAGCCCCCTGAGCCCGAATACTGCTGTCCAAAAACTAGGTAGTACCGAGAAGCCCCTATGCCCGAATGAACGGCTGTACTCAAAGCACAACTGATCTCGGTAAGCTGTTCGTCCCAATTCTTCTGATTTGGCTTCACGTAAGACCGAATCGCCGCTATCACGGACCTGTTCACCCGCTCAGACGCGTTCGCCTGTGGTGAGTATACTGCCGTGAAGACCTGAGTCACCAGATTCTCACGCATCAAACCTCTGAAAGCCTCTCCTTTAAACTGGGTTCTATTGTCCGACACAACAGTCTCCGGCACGCCAAACATATGAAACAGCTCCTGCCTTATAAACCTGACCACCGTGTCGGCCAACAGCTTCTTTACCGCCCTCAGAAAAACGAACTTAGTATGATGATCTAAAACAATTAATATGCCCACATTACCTAACCGTGACCTTGGAGGCGGTCCCAGAAAGTCTGCGTAGATTTTCTAAAAGAATCTCTGAGATCCAGCCACTCTGCCCATCATTGGTATCTTAACATGTTTGGGTGCCTTCGTTTCCAGGCGACTCGAAGTACTCAGGCGACTCGAAGTGCGGAGACTCATAGTCTACGTCTATCCCTTCGTCTTCACCTTCAAAAAACCCTGGATAGCGCATCTGGAACCGCGTGTAGCTTCCCTTTTCTGTGCTTGAATTTAAACTTGTATCCCGGCAATTTGGCTGCCCACAGACCCAAACGCGATCTTAAATCGGGCTGTGACATGAGCCACTGCAGCGACGCATGATCCGTATCCACGGTGAATCTATGCCCCTCGACATACGGTCTGAAACGATTGATGCAGATGATTGCCGCCAGGCACTCTTTTTCTGTGACCGAATAGTTCTTCTGAGCCTTGCTCAACTTCCTTGAGACGAAGGCAATAGGATACTCGTCCCCTCCATCACCTTCTGTCTTTTGAACGAGCACCCCTCCTATCCCATGGCTACTTGCATGGCAATGGATGAAAATTGCCTTTGTAAAATCTGGACTGTGCAGCACTGGGGCTTGGCACATCGCTTCTTTCAACTTTGCGAACGCCTCAACTCCCGCCTGCGTCATTGTGAACCTGCACTTCGGTGTAACTAGATCCGTCAGTGGGGCAACTATGTCCGCATGACTGTACTTATGAACTTACTGTACCACCGAGTCATGCCTAGAAAACTACGCAATGCTCTCTGCGTCCGTGGAATTGGATACTCCACCATTGCTACTATCTTTTCCGGGGCGGAAAATCGGGAGGGAGTCTTGACGCTAGCCCTATCTGTCGAATATTCTCTGCTACCGTCTTTACGACTGCCAAATGCGACTCGAAAGAATCTGACACTACTAGTAGATCGTCCAAATAGATGAAAACTTCGTTCTGCAGTGAAGCCGCAGTGAAGGGATGACCTTGTCCATGAGTCGCGTCATCGTATGCGATGCGTTCGAAAATCCAAAAGGCATCACTGTAAACTGGTACAAAGGCTTACATGGTATGCTGAAAGCTGTTTTGTCCCGTGACGCTGGATCTAAAGGAATGTGCCAATTTAGACTTTAGATCCAAACTAGAGATGTAAACTGCTTTTTTAAGCCGGCTAAGAATTGCATCGATTGGCGGTAGTGAGTTTGCATCTCCCTATTCACTCTTCTGCAATTCATCTTCGGAAAATGCTCTACTCGTGACTAACCGACACCTCAGGACTATAAGTTCTGACTCAGTGTGGGCACCAAGAATAGACTTTGCTTTTTGCATTGCCCCTTGAATTTTATTTTGGTTGTCACCTTGGGTAGCACTTGCTGTCGTTGTCCGTCGGCTGTTTTCACAAATGATCCCTTTCGCTTGAGCTCCGCTTCACTTTTGATAAATCTTTCTGCCAACCTGCCTAAGCAGCTAATCGCAGCTCCCGTGTCTAGTAGCCCTAGGACTTCTTCCCCTAAGAAATAAACTTCCACAGACGGTCGCTTAACCGCCTCCTTGTAACTTATTGCTTTAATCTTTTTTACCGACTGCCAATGTAGTTTTAATCTGTTTGTATTCCTAGATCTTTTCGACTCATGTCGAATTCAATTCTATTCATGTATGTTTCTATCTACTTCTAAATTTTTTAACGAAAGTTTCTGTGGATCTTCTACTTGTCCTTGCTCTGGCCTACCTGAACACGCTAAGTCGGACGGTCTTGCGCATTCACCCGCCCGTTTTTTAAACATTTGCGCAAGACGGTTTATTGGTATTAGGAGCTTAAACAAAACACTTTACGTTTCCCAGCACAGTCGTGATTCCTATGCCCTTCTTTCCGGTAATTCCAACAAATAAGAGCCACTGCTTCGATATCCGGATCCCCATGGTTCGAAAAATCGCTTGCATCCTCCATTTCCATTCCCTCATTTAATTCAGCTACCGCCTTTCCGGCAGGATAGTTCCTATGATGTCTTCTATCCTCTCGTCTGAACTCCTCACCATTCGCCTTCTTCGAATAACCGGGCTTGCAAAAGCTTCTCTCGTGCCTTATCTCCTCCAAGAACCTTTCGCGGCGCCTGCAGACTTCTCTCAATTGACTGATCAATCGAATTGTAACATTTAGCAATTCGTGTCGTATCTCGGACCTCAGATTTCATCTCACAACCTCTACTATCGTGGCCTCACTAAGAGGCGTTTCCAGCCCGTCCATCAATTGCTCTATTGCGTCATAAAAAGTGTCGAAATCTTCCTTTACGCGCTGCTTTCTATCCCTCATGGCTTCGCGTATGTCTACATCCGACCGACTATCGCGAAAGTGATTCCTGAGAGCATCACACAACTCGCCCCATCTCATGCCCCTATTCGCTCTCATGCCCCTATTCGCCTTGCCATCGAATAAAAGACTTGCATTCGCGCAGAGTGCTGAAAAATTGCTATCTAGCGTCTGGTGGATCAGGGCCTCTTCTCGATAGATGAAGTTGTCTATTGTCATGCCATCTGGACACCCGCTAAACTTGATCTTCCAGTTGCTTAGAATGTGTCCAACCTTGTCTGGACGATATGCTAGCTGTCTTAATTCGTCTGTGAAAGTATGTCCTTGGGTTCAAATTCCTCCCTCGTTATCAAAGGGTTCGCTAGGCTGTTCATTTCGGGATATTGTCCTTCCTTCGGCTTCTCTCTTAGACTGTGCTCTTTGCTGGAACAAGCTCTCCATCTGTGCTGACATTGGTTCTAATAGTGTTGCCTGCATGGCTTGAACCGACTGAGACACCATTGAGCTTATTTCTGCCGTATTACCTAAAGACTCTGCTTGAGAACCTACCTGGCTTGTACCACCTGGTGAATCGGCTCTATGAATCTGTTGGCTTGTGCCTGCTGAAGATATTTCGCTCGTCGTCTGAGGTTTTTCAAAGCAAATAACCTTGCAAATGGGACATTCTGCCTTGCTTTTCGCGTGAACCGTTATGCATGCTTTAAGGAACTCATGTCCACACTTAGTTCTGGCCCTGCCTGTTGCCATCTCTTGATTGCATAACATGCATATTGACACCTTTTGGGGTGTTGCTGCCCCCTTTTCTGAATCTGCTGGGTTCATTTTAATGTTGTTATTTCTGAAAATTCTCATAAACTAACACTTAAACTCTTTAAAGATTGCTAACTTGCTGCTAACTAAAACCAAACTTTGCCACGGTCTGATATGCGCACCGCCAATGCGCCACCTTATTGTTTTTTCTTCTTCTTCTTGTTCCTAGGTTCCATCCGCGTCGTTCAGGAAAATAAAAACTCCCTTAATCTCTCCCTTCGCTAGCACTGCTGATTTCCAGACGCCGCGAGGTCGATGTCTCGGACGTGGTTAGCTGCTACTCCTGCCGCTAAACTCCAAGCGTCCGTCTCTTGCTTCGGGGGACGACGGGATCTGCTTGCTCCCTTAAGTCGTGGTCAGAACTCAGTGTCTGTTTGAGCCTGCGTTTCCGAACACCTATCCTGGCAGCTTTCCCGCCTGTTAGTTACTAGAAGATGTTTGTGGTCGTTTGCGTGGTTAGATGATTCTTATCACCTAAGTTCCAAAGCGCAACTACTCCTAGTCTGTGGGGCTGCTGCGGTATCGTCATCTACTCTTCTTCTTTTAAAAGTAGAATTCCAAGCGATGTTAGCCTCAGCTCCTGGGTGTTTTGGTCGTGGTTAATGACATGCCATTATAACCAGCCGAAAAACGTATCTAAACGTTGTTATTTCATAACATGGTTGCTTTTATAGGCATATCAAAAACATAGGGCCCCACGTTGGGCGCCAGAAAAACTATGATGAATTATACAAAATAATTATAACTGTAACGGACCGCGAAAACCTTGCATTCGATAGTATCGGGTGAGGGATGAGGTGCACTCGATTGTCGGCCTAGACCTCGTCGTCTAGTGGGTGGGTTCCCTATAAACTCGTCTCTCCCCGCAGGTTTTCTGTTGTTCATCATAGTATCCGAATTTATTCGAATGCGTGCTTGGCCTTACGAAAAGCGTAGGCCTAACTGTATTCCCTTGCTGAAACCTCCCCGGGCTAATGTCCTGCCCACTACGGCATCCTGAAACGGTTGGGTGATGAAAATCAGACTAGGCCGAATTTCCTTAACACATAAAAGTTTTATTAACCCTCTAATACCCAAGAGTGCCTCAAGGCACTTATTATATAATTTGTATTATCTAAAAAACGAAACGAAAAACGAAAACAAACGAAACAAACGAAACAATAATTTGAATTATATTTGTCATTTTACAATAAAAATGTGAACTTATGAATGGAAGCTTTCATAGCTCTCTGAAGCTTTAAAACGGTACTTTTTCTGTATTGTTTACATGTAGGTATCATGCATTCGCGCGCAAAAATTGCTGTGTGATGCGTATGGTGTTTGTGTTAAATAATAAAAGTGAAATAACTGTCATAGGATAGCTCCAGGGGTTAAGTTTTGTTGGGTTTTTATTTGGAAGGAGCAGCTGAGGTGCCGCTCCAACCATCAAAATGTCTCTGTTCTTTTACAATATTTCTTAAGTCTAAGTAAGGCTAAGTCTCGTAGCAGCGCTGCTCACAGGCGGCGGCAGAGAGACGGCTATGTACTTATGTATAAAGGAATATAATAATATACGTTGTTATGCGCTCTCAAGTGGAGGCGCGAGGGGTATGCATATGCTGACCGTTTGTTACGATTATGCTGACACTAGCACTTTCTGTGTGCGGGCTAAGCCATAACGATCGGTTCATATTTCGGCCACTTAGGGTTTATGACCGGGACTTTGGAATATTTAAACACTGCAACAAAGTTCACTTCCCTCTCTTTCTCTTAAGCGAACGGTCGTGTTTTTTTTGTGCGCACTGCGTTTATGATAAATATTGGTAAACCGGTGTTTACATACTTGTGAATTAAATCTTGTGAATCTTAACAATCTTAAAGCCTAAACCGTATCGCTTCGCGAGTGCTGCGGTATATTTGGAGTCGAATTAATAATTTGTCTAAATTCTATTCTAAGCATAGCTCAGCTCTGCTTCTTCCCCGACTTATCTGTATTTCTGCATTTCTTCTTTGCACTCTCCAAAGCTCCAAAGCTTCGGCTTCCTATTTGGGCCAGTGGTTCAAGGTATAGTGTTTTTTAACTTTTTATATATAAATTTGTTTTATTTATTAAAAAATATGGAATTTAAACTTGTCTGTGCCATTAAGTCTTGTAACAAGACAATTTCCTCATCCCAGCCTGCCATCCATTGCTGGCTATGTGAGAACGTCGTACATGCCAAGTGTGCCGGTTTCCCTTCATCAGTTTCGGATGCCATTTCCCGTAGGTCTGGGATACATTATTGTTGTGAAAATTGTCGTGCTGTGCAAGGCGAAATGAGGTCGTTCATGAGACAGACCAAAAATGGATTTAAAGAGCTGATCATTGGTTTTCGTAAAATCAATGACCAGCTCTGTGCACTTGACACTCAATTTAGTGGCCTTCAGCTGCTAAATGAGTCTCCTAAGCGTAAGAAATCCGCTGTTTCTGATCCGCCTCAGCCTGCTCAGCCGACATTAATGCAGCCGCTTATATCTCTGGCCACCCCAAGGGCTAGAACTGAGAAAAATTCGTCAGAATTTCTCAGGGATAATGAGCAATTGTCTGAAATGTCCGCCATGGCATCCCTTCAAGTGATGCCACAGGTCCTAGGGAACGAAACCCCCGTTAGAGTCACCCAAAAGGGTATTCCACAGTCCGGACCACCGGCACCGACTGATGCTGCAGTTCTCGTACCTGCGACACCAAAACACTTACAGGTGATCCCTCCATCGAAACTTATATTTGTTTCTCGGCTTGCCCCTGATACTTCTGAGACTGATATCTTGGTTTATATCAAAGCCAAAACTAAAGCCGATATAAAGGTTGAGGACATACAAAAATTTAAATATAATTATACAAGGCGCACGTCTTCTTTCAAGATTCGTGTGCCCGCGCTGATGTTCAAGACGATTTGTTCTCCCAGTTTTTGGCCAGGGAATCTTTTCGTCCAAGAACATTAGCCTAGTTCCGTGAAGAAAAAAGTTAAAAAACCAGTGGGAGTGAGACTTCCTAATATCGGAACCACTGACCAACCCTCCACCTCTTCCTTGGCCACTAACCCAAAAAACTAGTTTTCTCACTAACTCTTACCTATCAGAATACTAGGGGGCTACGTAGCCAACTCCCCAAGCTATATTCTGATAGTTCTTTCTTTGCATCCCATATAATAGCATTTACAGAAACTTGGTTAAATCCGGAGATCTTAAGCTCCGAAGTTTTTCCAAGTAAGTACACCACTTTTAGACGGGATCGATCTCAGCGAAGAGGAGGCGGAGTCCTCATTTCGGTAGACTCTACTCTTGCTTCTGAAGAGGTGAAATCGCAAGAGTTTGTTGACATAAAATTTATTTGCGTTAAAATCACTATGTCCGTGAAAGCTTTATACATAACATGTTCATATATACCTCCTATGTCTAAACCGCCCACATATTGGCAGCATTTGTCCGCTATTCAATACGTCTCTAATCTTATGACGGATCATGACCATCTCGTAGCGGTGGGCGACTTTAATATCCCAGAATTAAATTGGTCCAACGTCGATAACTCACCATCTTTGTCACTTATAACTTACCATGACTTCACCGCGGGCATGTTTGACATGTCCCTAGGTCAGATCAACCATGTTAGAAATTCGCTAGGTCGGCTTTTAGACTTATGCTTTGTATCTGATTCTGATGGTACTGCTCTCTCCAGAGCTTTTCACCTTTCAAACCCAGAGGATCCATATCACCCCACGCTGGAGGTCTCTATCGAAACCACTCCTGGTATCGATCAGATGTCTCCGAGCGTGGTAAATAAGATTCGTTGTTTCCGTATAGCTGATTTTCACAAACTTAATAGCCTTATCGATACATTTGACTGGTCTGATATTCTGCCATGCACTGATGTTAATGTCACTATAGAAAAATTTTATTTTACTTTAAATACATTTTTTGACTCATGTGTGCCTTGGAAATATCCGTCCGCTTCAACAAATCCTCCTTAGTTTACAAGGTGCCTCACTAACCTAAAAAATAAAAAAATAAGCTTTTACTTAAATATAAAAAAACCTGCAGTAGTGTGATTTCTCAAGATACCTACTATCTCGGTCGAATTTTACCGTGCATAACGCTGAATGTTATAGGAATTATATTGACCGCTGCCGGATACAATTTACTCAGGATCCAAAGCAGTTTTAAAATTTTGTAAACACTAAGCGTAAACACGTATCTTTTTCACCCCTGCTTACGTTTGAAAATTTCTCTGCGACTTCTGATCAAGCCATTGCCGATCTTTTCGCAGAATTTTTTCAAACAATTTATTCTCCTCCTAAATTGACTGATCATCCTTACGCATTTAACATTCAAGCAGCAAATCTTGTTTTCTGTCCGTTTCTTTCTGAGAACAACTTATTATCTGGTCTTTTAAAGGGCAAACCCATTTATTCGCCAGGCCCCGATGGAGTACCAGGCTGTGTGCTAAAATACTGTGCCAGGGATCTGTGCAAACCTCTTCAAAGACTTTTCAACTTATCTTTGGAAACCTCGATTTTTCCCCTTAAATGGAAGGAATCATTCATAATTCCCCTACATAAAAAAGGGAAAAAGTCTAAGGCTGAGGCATCTCTAAGTTGTCGGCAATTCCAAAGTTATTTGAAAAATTCATTACCCCTCATTTGCAACACCTATGCTCTTCGATCATCTCTCCCTGGCTGCATGGCTTTATTAAACGTCGCTCCACCACCACAAATTTACTGGAGTTGACATCCTTTGTCATAGATGGTTTTTGTAAGGGATATCAAACCGATGGAATTTACACAGACTTCAGCAAAGAATTTGATTCAGTTAATCACTCTCTTGTTGAATAAACTGAATATGCTGGGTTTTCCTATATACCTCTTAACGTGGATCTCCAGCTATTTAGATGGAAGGACACAAAGAGTCTTATTTAAAAACATACAGTCCCGTCTGGTCCGTGCTACATCTGGCGTCCCTCAAGGAAGTCATCTTGGCCCGCTATTATTTACGCTTTTTATAAATGATTGCCTTCTGCTTTAACGAACTCTCTAGTTCTTATGTATGCAGATGATGTAAAGCTTTGTCTTCAGTACAAATCCATCTCTGCCCAATGAAGTCTTCAGTCTGACCTTGATAACTTTCAAGAATGGTGTTTAGCTAATGATTTAATACTTAATGGATCAAAATGCAAGCATATGTCTTTTTATCGTTCTTGCCCTCTGCAAGCTACTTATTCCATTAATAGGATTGCCTTAGAAAAATTAACCCAGGGTTATGATCTCGGCATCCTATTAGACATAAAACTTAAATTTGCCGACCATATTTCCTTAATGGTTAATAAGGCTAAAGGAGTCCTTGGTTTTATTAAAAGGTGGTTAAAAAAATTTAATGACCCCTATATAACCAAAACATTATTCATTTCTTTGGTCCGTCCTTTACTGGAGTACGGTTCATGTGTCTGGAGTCCCCAATATAGAGTACATCAGGACCGCATAGAATCCGTACAAAAGAATTTCCTAACTTTTTCACTTAGAGGTCTAAACTGGGATGCAAATCTTTACCTTCCATCTTATAATAGTAGACTCTTACTCATAAGCTTACCTAGCTTAACAAATCGTAGGACAATGCTCGGTGTAGTCTTTCTGCATAACCTTATTAACGGGGATGTAGATAGCCAGCATTTACTAAAACGCTTAAAATTTTACATTCCTAATAGAAGGACTCGAAGCTTTAGTCCTCTGTTCCTTAGCCGTTGTAGTTCGACATATGCACTGAATGACCCTTTTAGGGTATTATGTTCGAACAACAATGGTCTCTACTCTATAACATCTCTTTCCTGTCCCACAAATTTAAAATATAGAATTTTAAATTTCCTTACTAACTCCTTCTAGCTTAATAAATTACAAATAGCTTATTCTAACAAATATATTCTAACAAATCGTGCATACTACATCTCCCTCCTTTTGAAAACTAACGTAATATAATGAAGTTATTTTTATAATAAAAATTTCTAATTAATACATCTGTTTGGTCATTGATGATTTTCAATGCCATTAAAACAAAAGAAGAGGTTAATTAATTTCAACGTTATAATCTTTATTCAGACTTTATAATTGGAAATCCAATTTAGGATGCGAGCGCAGTAAGAAGACGAACGAGAGTGGCGCCAACTTTCCAGAATAGGCTGAGCGAATGCTCGCTAACTTTAAACGCCGAATTAGCAAAGCCGAGCGGCCGAAAGAGAGTCGGCTTGCGACCAACAAAACATCCGTTACTAATTAATTATTATGTTTAAATTAGTGGCTTGCTGCTTGACCCGACATTCTCCCCCCAGTTGGGGCTTCTTCTCCAACTTCATCCTTAAGGGGCAAAAGGCAAAGCTTAGTCACTGCTCGCTTGGTAATTCCAGACGAGGTTTTTATCACCGCCACTCGAAAGATATCATCCCGACCAGGGATTAACTCCATTATCTTCGCAAGCGGCCATTTCATCGGAGGTAGATTCTCGTCCTTTACTAGCACCACATCGTTCGGGGCCAAGGCAGGACCGGAGGCGCGCCATTTGGAGCGCTGATGGAGAAGGCTTAGGTACTCCTCCTTCCATCGGGACCAGAAAGATTGCTGCAGGAAAGCCACGCACTGCCAGCAGCCCAACCGGTTGAAGTTCAGCTTTGTGACATCAGGCTCGATAAAGCTGATTGACGGACCACCACGCCTAGCTTCAGTTTGGATGTCTCCAGTTGGAATATTCCTGGCAATCTTTCTTTGACTGATCCTGAATTTTTCCGCCCACAGTGCATCGACCTTCTTATCGGAGCCAGTTGACACTGACTCTGGAGGTAAGCGTTTGGGGGAACAATAGTTATTATAAGAGAGGAGAGGCCTGCAACAACATCGCTCCCAAGTGCAAAACAACTAAGCGAAGGAGGCAAAGCTCTGGGACCAGATCAGTCCGCGGTTCTCAACCATCGAAGTCGCGACGTAATTTGGCGAATCCCCTGGTGCGGTTGCAGGGAGGTCCTCGGCGGAAGGAGACTCCAGTGTCGGATTTTTTTTAAGACAATTTAAATTAAGCTAAGCAGCTAAAAAGGGAAGTTTTTCTAGAGGGTTAGTGTGAAGATGTGACGCCTAACTAAACCTAACCTCACCCCCACCTAGCTCAGAAAAATTGGTTAGCTTGGTTACACCGGAGCTATGTAATATCTAAGTAGTTATAAGCGGTTAAAGACCGATCTAAAAATTCAAACATAAAAAAAAAAAAAATCCCTTGATAGAAATCTCTTCCATCCGCACTGGCTGCAATATAATCAGGTGATATTGGTGCGATATTGGTGAACGGGACAGAAGATAGCATAGCATGAGGGATAGCATAAGTAGTCAGGAAATAATTGTATGGAGCTTACTTTTAAGTTAATTTTTACTGTAACAGAAGAGAAAATAATTGAAAATTAGGGGATAAGTGTAAATTTGGGTGAAAAGTGAGTGAACAAGATTTAAACGAAGAGAAATGTTCCTCTTTAGGAAAAATCATTTTATTTGATGAAATGAATTATTATTTTTTGGCATATTTTTTTCTTGTTTTGTGCGTTAAATATTTCTCACAGCGCAGCAACCAGCGAAAGCTTTCGGCGGTGGATGCAGAAAAAAAAAAATGAGTTTGCTTAAAACCTACAAAATATTGCACTAAAGTATCCCATTTGATAATTCTTCTTATTTCTATGTTAAGTTTTCACGTTTTCCCATTTTACCACCTATACCTTTAATTGATGTTAAATTATATTTTTCTTTGTCTTTTTTATTGAAAACCCATTTTTTTTTTATATTTAAGCCATTTTCATACCCCATATTTAAATATTTATAAAATTTTTCCGCTTTACTTAATTTTCCTTAAAATATTAGATGTAAAGAAACGAAGCGAAACCCAGAAAATTTTATCATGTCCATTTTAGCATTAATAAACTATTTTATAATGTTTGCGTAAAATCATAATTTTTTTGATTTCCTAAACCCGCCTCAGTAGCGCTTGCCAAACAAAGGGATCGTGGAAAATTTTAAATTGACACGGAAAAACCATGATCAAGGAAGGGTGGGCCTCGTTAGCTCCTAAAACATCAAGGAGTGGTATATTGTCCGATCTCACAAATTTGTCTTCTTCTTTTTCTATCCTTTCTTGTCCTAATCTTCTCAGTTGTCGGTCATAGCTCCTCCGGTAGCTTATTTCGTCATCTCATCTCGCACGTTTATTTCAATTAAATAATAATAAGTCCTGAAAAGGCACCCGCGATTGGCCAAACACCCTAACACCACGCCACCGACGAGCCAGAGCCGGAACCATCGAACGTGCGGGCCAAAGCGGGAGTTCAACATCTAGCCTGATAGTTCGTTACCCATTACAAAAGCATTTATTGGTGTGTCTATAATTGTTAAAGGGGCCTTTGTGTGTTTAGTTATTTTGGATTTCTAGCATTTTTGACTTTTTCTTACGTACTCAGTTATATCTTTAGACATGCTTTTCCAGTAATGGTGTCTTTTCACTTTGGCCAAAGTTTTTGATATGCCAGTATGACCTCCTTGAATTGGATCATCATGAAATGTAGACAAATTTGCTTCTTTTTCTTTTAAATTTGTTATTTGGGTCACCGGGTTGAGTAGCGCTACTTCTCATGTTTTCAATATTTTATTGCCCATTAATTTAAATTTATCTATTGAAGTATATTCAAAGATATTTTCCCACGGTGCCACTTTGAGTTGGCTGATTATATTTATACCGGCTGGCATTTCAAGCCTTTGGAAAAATTGATCTAAATCAATAACTCCATTAGTATATAAATCGCTAACATCATATCTTTCAGTAATTTTTCTGCCTTGTTTAAATAAACATAACATATTTTTTATCTGCAAGGTTACTACTTTACGTACTTCATCATTGTTTATGACGTCGTATACGTTGGGCTTAGAAGCTTTATTTAAAGATTGCATTTGCAATTCTTGTTCATTATTTTCCGCGCGGAATTTTTGTCTACTTAGATATCAAGTAGTGACTTTTAATATATTTCTAGTTATATTTTGAAGATTTTTGATGGTTATCCTTGATAACGCATCTGCCACATGATTATCTTTTCCCTTTAAATATTCGACTGTAAAGTCGTATTCTTCGAGCCTCATACGTGTCAGTTTAGAACTGGGATTGGTCATTGAGAAAAGGTATATTAAAGGTCTATGGTCTGTTCTTATTAAGTCCTGTCACGGTCGCCATGTCATAGGATAACTCCAGGGGCTAAGTTTTGTTGGGTTTTTATTTAGAAGGAGCAGCTGGGGTGCCGCTCCAACGATCAAAATGTCTCTGTTCTTTTACAATATTTCTTAAGTCTAAGTAAGGCTAAGTTTCGTAGCAGCGCTGCTCGCAGGCGGCGGCAGAGAGACGGCTATGTACTTATGTATAAAGGAATATAATAATATACGTTGTTATGCGCTCTCAAGTGGAGGCGCGAGGGGTATGCATATGCTGACCGTTTGTTACGATTATGCTGACACTAGCAATTTCCGTATGCGGGCTAAGCCATAACGATCGGTTCATATTTCGGCCACTTAGGGTTTATGACCCTTTGGATTGGAAAGTCCCTTTGGATTATGTAAACACTGCAACAAAGTGTTACAGTGCGCACCGTTTAAGTACTCTCGGTATAGTGGGTATTCAATATATGCATACTACATAACTTCAAATCAGCCAAATAAAAATTATTTTTCTTGAAGGTAAGATATATTATCCAAATCAAGTTGTATATATGCAACTTTATACAAAAAGTGCGTTGCAGCGGTGAAATTGTGATAAGGGCCTTGAGGCACTGTTGGGACACCACGCGACCTTTTACAAACACCGCTTTTTTCACAACTGCATGCAATTTGGCAGGTCGAATGCGTAGACGGTGTAAATTATCCGAGTTGACCGATGAACAGTTGCTGGATTTGTTCAATGATGGTGAAACGGACGAGGAACACTTGAGTAACTCTAGATGACGATGAAGACAGATGGGATTTTGTAGAACGCGGCATTAGAGGACGCCGAAACCATTTCATTTATAGACAATAGCGGTGATAATGTCAAAGAAAACGTACAGCAGCTGGAAAATACCCAAAATCCTGTAAAGAGACCTCGTTCACCACTGCCGACAATTGAATATTCAGTGTGTACATCTGAGCCTTCTTCTGGTGGTTTTAATTGTGCCGGTAAGAAATCTAAGTCATAAAGTGGTACACAAATAAGTAATTAATTTATGAACAGGTGTTGAATTAATAAAAAAAGGTGCCAACTAAGGTAACATGGAGGCAGCAGTCGATGCAGTTACATGTCAACGACATAGCTTTTCGGGGAGATTCTTCACTCCCAGATAGTGTAAAGAAACTTGCAACACCTTTGCAGATTTTCTGTTACTTCTTCGATTCACAAATTATGAATATGATTGTTGAAGAAACCATTCGGTCAGCACTAACGAAAAACATAAGCAATCAATTCAAATTCAGTATTGACGATGTCCATCACTACATTGGAATTTGAATTTACATGTCAATTTATCGATTCCCGAATATAAAAAGCTACTGGGGTATAAATTCATTTGGACCTATTAAACACAACATGTCGCAAAACAAGTTTGAGGAAATCAAAAAATACTTCTCACTGCGGGATGAGAGCAAGCGAATCCAGAAAGGTGAGCCAGGATACGATTCACTGTATCGCACGCGTACGTTTTTAGATCACCTTAACCAGAGGTTTGACTCCGTGCCAAAGCAGGCACGACTCCGCGTCGATGAACATTTGGTTATGCCTACCGGTTTGGAATTTATAGTGGTGCAGGTGACAACGTTATCTTGCCTGCTCATCCAGATCATGGACCTTCGGCAAACATTGTTGTACGCCTGTCAAAAACGGTAGAAAGTTTCAAAAACTACATAATTTTTTTTGACAAATTCTTTACCGTTGATGGTTTATCTGCGTGCTAAAGGGATATATAGCCTAGGAACAGTGCGTGTTAATCGCATTCAAAATTGCAAGCTTCCGAATGACATTACGATCAGGAAAAAGCCGAGAGGTTTTTCGACTGAGTATGTCGGTTCATCATATGGCATCGATATAACAAATGTGTTATGGAAAGACAAAAAAGCCGTTTGCTTGCTATCTACTTATGTTGGTATTAAGCCATTTTTGAAATTTAATGCAAATGAAGGAATAGCAAAGATAGCTCGTTATGTGCTCGCTCGGAGTTTCGGGAATCAATTGCTGCTAGCTTAGTGGCATATCAAAGCAAGCGTAAACGTGGTGGGACATTCCGTGATTATGATCGAAAATTTCCGTCACCATCATCCCAGCAAATTGCAAAACCAGGTTGGACAATCCCCATCCACGCCGAGATCTTCAAAGCCATCGCTCACAGTTGGTGAAAAATCGAAGCATCGTTTTAGATGTACAGTTTGATGAAGTCAACCATTTTCCATAATCAAAAATTAAAATAAAATCATGTACAAAAAAATTAAAGCCTCAAGAGTTCCTTGAGGCACTTATTTACCTTTGTTCGATTTACAGGTAAACTAAGATTAGTACACACTTCTTGAGGTCATATATGAAATTAAAAGCTATAATTTATCCCAAAAAAAATTATCCAACATAGTTGTTTTTTAATATTTCTACAATTGGGGCCTAGAGGGCTAACTAAATTCCACCTAGTATTCCATTGACTTCTAGACTTACAAGTTAAAGATTACTAAATTCCATTCAAAATCTCTTGTGTTCTACAATGTCGGCCTCAAACTAGAGAATAAATCGAAGGTCTTAATCGACTAATCTTTATTTAAATAGATATTGAAAGAAAATAAAACAGAGTGCGGGACGGATTCTTCACATCGGTCCATGGCCGATTCCGTTAGCGAACATTGGGACGCGACCAATAAGGAGGACAGGGCTTCAGGGCTCTTAGTTGGAAACAATGAATGGATACACTTGCTCAGCCTGACCGGAGCTACCGCTGTAGGGATATATCGAGGGTCATACTTGAATTCGGGGAATGTCCAAGGTACGGATGCCAACGAACGGACCTTAGTCTTATGCCTGTTTGACAATCAGCACTTTTTCTACCGTCGCTATGATGAAAGCGCTGCCACCTGTAGGGGAGTTTTTCAAAACTTAGGGGTTGCCAAATGCTTCCCATATTCGATAAAAGGGGTTTTAGAAATCTTCAAGAAAACCACACAATGACGTCCGCCTTAGGACAATTCTTCCCTCATCGGGATATTAACACGTTCGCGAATAACCTATAGACGGCAAAAACCGACAGCAAAAGCACCGCTCCGTTTTCGCCCGCGCTTTGGGCCCGCCTTCGCCGGGTCAATGCCCTGATCGTTAAAAGTTGAGGTTAGCCGCGATCCTTGATGGGGGTTAAGGGGAAAATCGTGCCTCTACTTCTCCTGTTTCGTCCCTCCTTGCTTCTCTTGGCTGCCGCTAGAGCTACGTATCCCTCGCGGACACCTGAGCACGGATCGTTCAACGCTTTTCCTCTTCTAACCCTCTCTGGGGGCTTACGAAGACAGCTACTCCAAGTTTCACCGCTCGTGACGCACACCACCGTGTTTGCAGGGCTCCGTTACTTTCTATCTCTAGGGAAAACTCTATTAAAACCTTCGGCTGACCTCTCGGACTTTTCACTCACCTTCGCACTTCACGTCCGTTCTTCGCTACGAACACCACTTGCCCCAACAAAAGCACACTTCTCCTGCTGCGAACTAATATATTTTCGCCGCTTTAAAAACTCGTGCTCCGCAATAGTCCCCGGGACAGCTATCCTCTCCGTTATCTGAACCGTTATTTCAGGGGTCGAGTACCTCCTTCCCTCTTCTTTAAAAGCGCTTCACTTTTCCACTTGATCCTCTATAGCCGGCTCAAAGTAAAAAAAAACACACACTTTCTATCTTTCGCCTTTTTTCTCTCTCCTTTGATCATATCCGATCCTAACAGTTTGCAGGGCTGCCAACTCCTGCACTTTTACCACTATCGATATTTTCTAAGTTCCTCTATCAGCCTGCCTCTGTTACAAGCAGGCTCGGAATTATCATCAGGCCGCTATCACTTGTGATTGGCAAAACAGCAGATCATCAGCTTCAAAGCAACGCCTTGAGGAAGCAACTCAATCACTGGACCAGGCTTTTCACCAACAGGAAGAAAATGCACAACTAAGGCACATCCAGAATCTTTCTCCGACAAGCACAAAGTACCCCCTGTGGAGAGCCCACCTAAATCTTGGCGCCCCAATTAAAAAGGACCACCCAGATAAGAAACTCTTCGAGATGCTGGGCTCGCAGCGACAAAGACAGTGCTGAAACATTCACTACACAACTCCAAAGTGTCTTCTAGCCAAACCCTGCCTCGAATTCATTCCTTCTGCCATTAATTCTGCCAAAAGCTACCCCTCTGCCAACTACACCTTCATTCCGACCGAATGAAATAGAAAAAGTCTTAAGAGGGCTAAGACCAAAAAAAGCTCCCGGTGGTGACCTACTGACGTCAAAGATGCTGAACGAACTTTCACAATGCGCCATTAAGGTCGTCTGCAATCTATTTAGTGGAATCATTAATCTTGGCTTTTTCCCAAAAAAGTGGGAGAAATCCATCATCATAATGAATCCGAAGCCTGGAAAAGACCAAACCATTCCGTCATAGTATAGACCAATACGTCCTTCAAACTTGTTTAAAAAGCTTTCACTATTATCCTGAATTTGGCTTCCGAAGAAACTATGGAGCCATCGAGCAAGTCAACAGATTCACATTTGAAATACGCTCAGCCTTCGAACAGCGAGAATACTGTAGCGCATTTCTTCTCGACGTATCCCGAAATTTCGTCCGAGCTTGGCTTAATGGACTTATGCACAAAATTAAAACGTGGCTGCCCGACATTAAAATAAACGAACAAAAGTGTAAACCTGTAACGTTTGCTCTTAATAGACAAACATGCCCTTCGCTTTCACTAAACGGAATGCAGATCCCTCAAGCTAACGAAGTAACGTACCTTGGCGTCCATATACGACTAACCTGGCGTAAGCACATCGAATGCAAGAAGGTACACTACATGGACTACACTAAATGGACTATAAGTTACTACTCTACAATTCAGGCCTAAAGCAAATCTGGACGTCTGGCTCCCAGCATTGAGAGAATGCGAGCAGCAGCAACTGTCTAAATCCTTCTAACTATGACTGGGGCACCTTGGTATCCACCAGGATCTGGGTATGCTCGCAGTGAAAGACGAAATACAGAAGCAAAAGAGTCCTACAAAGAAAAACAGTCTTCACACCCAAAAATCGTCGGGAATTGACTCGGGTTTCCAGCTGATTCTGCCTCCCAACCCAGCAATTAATTTTTATGGCCATCTAACTCTGTATCAGTCAAGTTAAAAATATAAGATTTGATACACCTCTTTAGTCTCGCAAAGAAAAGATAAAAAAAAAAAAAATTCTGTCTGTCCTTTGTCCGCTCTCATTAACTGGTCCTGATTTAATTTTACTTGTTCCCAATCATTTAAGTCAGGCGAACCTGGAATAACCTTGAGAGCTGTACTAATTAAATTGATACTTCTAGCAGCCCTATGATGGAACTTTAGGGTGGCCCCCAACATGGGGGTTTGTCTAAGGTCCTTTGTCGGGGATGTCCTCTATAGGGATGTAGTCCACGTTCGTATAGTCGTTCAGTTTTAATGTCGCGCCTGCCCTAACAGCCATTGGTAAAAAAAAGATATTTTCTTAACCGACAAAGAATGTAAAGAAGAACAATGGGTATGTCAAAATCTCGCAAGGATGATTAGCATAGATTGTTTTTGCATACCACCGTCCCTTTAATAAGAACAGTGGTCCCCAGTCTGCATCAATAACCTCTTCCGAGCACAGTGACCTAAGCTTGCTCTCTAGGAGTTTGTTTGCCTTTAGGAGGACCTTGTTACCGACTTGATAAGTCATAAATTTCCTATCTTTGTTTAAATGTTTGAGGGTTTTCTCCTGATCCTGTTGAATTCTTTTGCTTATTTCGCTCTCAAATTCGGCAGACTTTAAACGTACGAATTCTATTGGCTTTTCGTATGTCATCGAGTGAATATATTTATTGTATTTATAATTTCCAGAATAATTATTTCGGTAGTGTCAGTTAAGGGGTTATATACAGTTGTGATAGATGAAAAAATCGATTTTTATTGCAATTTCTTTAAGTATATACTGTTGAGAATACTCTCACAAAAATTCATAACGATCTGAGCATTAGAACCGAAGTTGTAGCTATTTATAGCGCACTACCTGCACATCAAACTTGAACAAACTTGAAACTTTAAACTTGATTAGCTCAGATTCTTGTTTTTTCAAAATTACCTTTGCGGTGGACACGATTACTAAAAAACTATTAATCCGATCAACACCTTTTTGACCACTTATTTATTATGATAATAGCTAGTCCGTGGACGAAGGATTTTAAATTTTTTTGAAAACTCCTTTTTTAGAGCATAAAAATCAAAAATCTTATATCTTGAAAAAGTTCATTTTTTGTTAAAACCGTCGCCATTTTTTTAAAATCAAAATGTTTACGAATCCATCGTTCACGTACTAGCCAATACAATATACTAACGAAATTTTTGTGAATATTTTATTGCGGATGAACCGTTCTCGGAATATAATGTCCACCGCAAGTCACCATCGAAAAAAAACAATTTTGGAATTCGGCCATAATATTTTTTTATGAAAAAATTTAAATATGTACCCAGAAACATGTACCAAACAACGTCAGTAAAAAATTTTAAATAAATTTTTCTTTATGGTGTCAAAAAAAAATCTATAAAATTTCATTTTTTTCCGCGGTACAACTGTATATAACCCCTTAAATTTTTCTTTAGCTTCAAGCATCGGGTTATTTTAGTTAAAGTATTATGAAATCTATCTACATGAGTCTTTGAGGTGATGTGTAGAGGCGATGCCTCTCTCTGTGACGAATTTAAAGAATTTGTCAACACACGTAACAAAAAGTGTTCCGTCTGTAAAAGCAGTTGAAGAAAAATAGCATAGAAAAGCAGGTATTGGTGCTTGTGCTACCGCTTGCTCGGATGGTTGGCTCTTATACTTTGCCATAGAACAGATTTTGCAGTTCGAGGCTATGTCCGTTGCTAGCCGAACATTTTTGGAAAAAAATAGTCTTTTTTTGAGTATTTGAATGAAGAAATCGGAACTAACTCCACGAACTGGTGTTGAATAAATGATGAATGGAATTGTAGAGAGCATTGCAATGCGTTTACTACATCGGACCCTTACGTTTTTCTTAAACAGAACGAAAGTGTCGACGGATGAGCTATTATTCTTATTAATTATTATTTGGTTCCTAAAACAGTTAAAGGGCAGTCCGTTGTGACTATAGTATACGTTAGCGATTCTTCGATACCGGATTCTTGTTCTTCTTCTAAAGCGTCTATGTTTTGACAACGGGAAAAAGACGTCTGACAAATACATTTCTTTGCTGATTTTTGATCCCGTGATCCCGGTCCCTCTTTGATGTACCAATATACGCTATATGTACCAATATAGTTGGTATACGCTTGCAGTTAAAACAGATATATATCGCCAAAATCAGATAAAGTTGGCCGTTATAACCGATAGTAGTCCGCCGATTGTTATGAAATTTGGCAGGTCGGATCAATTGACCAAAAATAGAATAGGCACAAAGTTTCTATCTTCAAAAATACGAAAGTTGGGTCATTTCCGATTGTTTAGTTATATGGCAGCTACAGGATATAGTTGGCCGAACATTATAAAAT
This sequence comes from Drosophila bipectinata, assembly GCF_030179905.1. NCBI lineage: Eukaryota > Metazoa > Arthropoda > Insecta > Diptera > Drosophilidae > Drosophila > Drosophila bipectinata. The sequence continues at coordinate 10,108,541 of NC_091740.1, read as the reverse complement.
TTGGAATGTCGTATCATTTTGTACCAAAAAAAGCATTCGTACAAAATTCGAACTCTCTAACTCTAAAAACACCGAAGTTATAGCATTTCCGATCAATTAGTTATATGGCAGCTACTGGCAGGGCCGTAGCTAGCATGGGGCAGGTGGGGCGGTGCCCCAGGGCCCCCGAAGGGAAGGGGCCCCGCCGGGGCAAAAGACTTCCGTATAGGGGGCCCCAAAATTTACTTGTTGCCCCAGGGCCCCCGAGGCTCTAGCTACGGCCCTGGCTACTGGATATAGTCAATTGATCCCGGCCGTTCAGAGTTATATACTGCGTGAAAAGGAAAAAATGGCGTATGCTTAACTGAGAGTTTAGTTCGCGTAGAAACAGACAGACAGACGGACATGCTCATATCAACTCAGGAGGTGATCCTGATCAAGAATAAATAAACTTTAAAGGGTCGGAGATGCATCTTTCACTGCACACTTTTGGACAAAATTATAATACCCTCTGCAACGGTATAAAGAAACTGTTAAAGAATGATGAGAAATGAAAAGCGTCTTTGTTTTTTCCTCAAATAGTTTATTTTAGTGGACTGAATACAAGCTGAGTGTTTTCGGATTCACTGCTAAAGAATAACTGACATGTTCTAAATGCGACGCAGCGCCAAAATGCGTGTACAGGAAATCTAAAGAAAAAGGTTTATTGATTCATTGGTATACTTATCTTAAGTAGAAACAATGCTTGCAGCTTTTTAGCAACATAAATATCAGCCACATTGAGTATCAGCAATATTGCCAGAATTAATTCCTATCCTCATCATTCCGGACGGCCCTGAAACATCTATTCTCTAAAAAAATAGAATGGCAATCTTTGTTATGGGTCGAGTGGCTCTCCTGTAGCAGTTTTAAATGTGACAGCACGAACCGTACCGTCAGCTCTAGGGTAAGTTTCGATAACCTCTTCCAGTGCGATAAGAAGCTGGTGAAAGCTGGATAGCAATTCCACATTCGGTGGCGGTGTTGTCCATTTGGGACTGGTGCCAACCTTCTCAGAATCCTTGGTAGAGGTTCATATCTATGGCCACCCCAAGGGATAGAACTGGTAACAATTCGAGGTCCGAATTTCTTAGGGCAAATGAGCAATTGTCTGATATGTCCTCCGTGGCATCACTTCAAGTTATACCACTGGTCCAAGTGAATGAAGCCCCCGTTAGTGTGACCCAATAGGGTAAGCCACAGTCCGGACGACCGATATTGACTGATTCTGCAGTTTTCCTACCTGCGACGCCAAAAGTCTTACAGGTGATTTCTCCATCGAAACATATATTTTTTTTTCGGCTTGAGATTGATATCTCGGCTTAAATCAAAGCCAAAACAAAAGCTATTATAAAGGTGGAGGACATAACTAAATAAAAATATAAATATATGTATAAGACGCTCGTCTTTTTTTAAGATTCGTGTGCCTGCGCTGATGCTCAAGCCGATTCGTTCACCCAGCCTAACTTCAGCCTAGTACCGTAAAGAAAAAAGTTTTAAAACCAGTGGGAGTGAAACTTCCAAATATAAGAACCTACTAATCACTTATCAAAATATTACGGCGCTACGAAGCAAACACACTCGACTTTATATTTAAGACTTATGTTTTTTATCTGATCCTGATGGTACCACTCTCTCCCAGTTCATTGTCTCTTTCAACCCCAGAGGATTTATATCACACCACCCTGGAGGTTTCAATCGAAACCATTTCTGGTATCGACCAGAATTTTCCAAGCGTGCAAAATAAGATTTGCTTGTTTGTAACAACTTAGTCTCCGCCTAAATCGACAAATCACGACGCATGCAACATTCACCCAGCAAATCCTGTTCTCTAACAGTTTTTCTCCTAGAATAGCTTATTATCTGATCTTCCAATGGAGTACCAGACTGTGTGCCAAAATACTGTGCCAGGGCTCTGGGCAAACCTCTTCTAAGACTTTTCAACTTATCTTTGGAAACCTCGATTTTTCCCCTCAAGTGAAGGGAATCTTTCATAATTCCCTTACATCAAAAAGGGAAAAAGTCTGATAACTTCAGAGGTATCCCTAAATTATCGGAAATTTAAAAGTTATTTGAAATATTAATTACTTCTCATTTGCAACATCTTTGCTCTTTCATCATCTATGTCAGCATGGCTTCATTAAGCGTCGCTTCACCACAACGAATATGTAGTTGACATTCTTTGTAATGGCTGGCTTTCGTAATATCAAACCGATGTAATGAACACCGACTTTAGCAAAGCATTTGATTCAGTCAATCACTCACTCTTGTTAAGTAAACTGAATGTGTAGGGGGGCGTTGGTTCCGCAAAAAGATTCCAGAATGGGGGTTGAAAAATATAAGTCGGGAGCGTCTTCAGTTTAAGTACAAAAACGCGTTCAGCTTTATTGGCTGCGTACATCGAATTGACAACTTAAAAACTAGTACAAAAAGAGATCGACGACAACCAACGAGCGAGAAGAGAGGGCACAGAGGGGCGAGTGTGGATGCGCTCTTCAGCGCGGGTGCGCTCTTTAGCGCGGGTGCGCTCTTTAGCACGGGTGCGCTCTTCAGCGCGGATGCGCTCTTCAAGTGAGCGGCTCATGGCCCCTCACCTAAACATTCCGCGCCCCTTGCAATCGCTCGGGTTGCAATAGCTCCCTCGGTGTTATGGCTGGTGGCAGGCTCCGGACACTACCCATCCAAACACGGTGCTCTGGGCCACTGGCAGTCCGTCTTGGATCTTCAGGAAGCCCGGTTGGATAATCCGTGGGTACATATCTGCGCCCAGGACGACGGAGATTGTCGCTGGCAGATGGAATCGCTCATCCGCCAGGGTCACGCCTCGAAAGTGGGTACGCACCGCCTCGCTCAGCTCCCGGGACGGCGTACGAACTCGCACGTGAGGCTCGATCTTAAACATGACCTCCAGCCGAACGCTATCATCGGTCGTTGACCTCACGGTGGCGGAACACACCTGTTCGTCCCCCACGCTGGTAGTGAGTGGGCAGCCGGAAACACGCAGCGAGCGAGGCGTCGATGCAGCTCGAGGGCGTGCATGGGTCGATGAGGGCCCCCGTGTCGAAGCTCCGGGTCCCGGTGTCGATCCGCACTAGTGCAGTCGGCAGCACGTTGACGCTGTTCCGTTGCAACAGCGACGAGAGGGTGGGCGCAGCGACCGCGTCCAGCGGGGGCCCTCGACGGAACTTTGCCTAGGTGCGGATGACGTGGGCGGATGAGCGGTGGTCGGCAACCGAGGAGTGGCGGAAGAAGGCCGAGGATGTGTCGACGAGTGCCGGGATGCCGGTGGCCGTGGATCGGATTGGGATTGCCGGAAAGTGGCGGACCCAGGCAGAGGAGCACCCGAACCGCGCCGGGAGTTGGCGGATGACGGCCGGGCGCCAGACGAGACACTCTGTGTCCTGACTCCCGCGCTCCGTGACCGGTGCTCCTCTCGGCGTGACTTTCGCCGAGCCCGCGGCTTCTCCACGAGATGCAGCAGCGTGTGGTGATCCTGACCACACGTCTTACAACCGTCACCCCGCCGACAGGATCCGTCGGAGTGCTCGTGGGCCAGGCAGCTCGAGCAATACCGGTTCACAAGAACCGCTCGGAGCCGCTTCTCGGTGCTAAGGCGTAGGAAGCGCCGACACTTCTTTAAGGCGTGGATTCCATTGCAGACTCGGCAACGGTAGGATTGAATACCTCGAGCACATCTGCTCTCCAGCGATGCGGGGGTGTTGCGTGGACGTGGCGACATCGTGTTGGCTATGGCTGACGGAAATATGATGAAGGAACAAATAACATGATCAGAATCGGTGTAAATGAAGGTTCGGAACTACGGGCAGAGCTACGGGACAGCACAATGGACAGAAACATTGGAGCGGAAGAAATGTTGATTACTGTGGGTAGGCGGACGCGTCCAACGGAAGAAGCACGACCTTAACAACGGGCCGCTTTACGAGACCTCGCGCGGTGCGGATGTCGATCACTCGGACATGGCCATCAGAGCCGGGATACACCGCGTCAACCCTTCCTAAACGCCACTCATTGGACGGAAGGTTGTCTTCCTTGAAGACGACCATATCCCCAACGCGGAGGTCCCTCGTAGGGGCTCGCCACTTGTTTCTCTTATGGAGCTCCTTGAGGTACTCCTCCTTCCATCGGAGCTGAAATTGCTGCTGAAGCGCCTTGAGGTGTTGCCAACGATTGATGATGGAATTGGTGTCCCCCTTTATCTCGGGCTCGACCGTTGCGAGAAGTGGTCCTCCCACAAGAAAGTGCTTGGGTGTAAGAGCTAGCAGGTCAGCAGGGTCTTCGGACATTGGCGCGAGTGGCCGCGAATTCAGGCACGCCTTGATCTTCGCCAGGAGAGTAGCCAGCTCTCTCCTGTATTTGTATTTTGTATTCCTGTATTTTCGCGTGGCGGCGGACTTGTAGAACAAGGTCTTGAAGCTCTTGACCCCTGCTTCCCAAAGGCCCCCTATGTGGGGAGCTCCCGGAAGAATGAAATGCCAGAAAAGCTGCTGGTGACTATAGGCACCGGTCACAGCCCCCTTTAGGCTCTGGAGAAAATCGCGGGATAGTAGAGCAGCTGCTCCCACAAAGGTCTTCCTGTTGTCGGACTGCACTTGACGGGGGCATCCTCTCCGGGACACGAACCGTGCGAAAGCCGCCAGAAATTTCTCGGTCGTAAGGTCCGACGTAGGCTCTAACTGGATGGCCTTAGTGGAGAAGCACACAAACACCAACACATAACCCATTGTGATGAGACAGGCCCTCCCCGTATAGTTTTTTATCTCGAAGGGACCGGCATAATCACACCGGTGTGCGTGAACGGGCGCGAGAAGGACGTGCGTTCCTTGGGTAGCTCTCCCATGAGTTGCGTCTGCAACTTCTTCTTGTGGATGACACATACCTTACAAGAATAGACAACGGACTTGACCAAATTCCTCACCCTTGGAATCCAGAACTTGGCCCGGATCAGACGGATTATCAGCTGACTGCCACCGTGCAGCGTGATGCGATGTGTAAAATGAACCAGGAGTCGAGACAGATGACAGTCGTACGGAAGGATAATAGGGTGCCGTTCGTCATATTGGAGAAGCTCAGAGGACGTGACCCGGCCGCAGGCTCTCATAGGGCCTTGCGAATCCACGAAGGGGTTCAGATTTTGAATCGGACTGGATGCCGATATTGGACGCTTTTCGCTTAAGCAGCCCATCTCAGAGACGAAGTGTCTGCGCTGAGTGACGGAAACTAGAAGACATTCAGCCGACGTAACCTCATTAGCGGTCAGGTGCTCTTCAAACGAGGGTCGAATCTTCCGCGCGCGCTGGATGAAGCGATTAACATAGGCAAGGACTCGTAATGCCTTGTCGAGTGTGGAAAAACGCTCAAGGAGATCTTCGAGGGGTACTTTCGCGACATGGACCTTGACTGCTCGCTTCTCGAGTTCAGTCACGGGGGCATCATTGCCTTGAGTGGGCCAGTCGCTGCGAGGCCTCTGTAGCCAGTCAGGACCGTGCCACCACAACTGGTTATCTGCAAGATCTTGGAGAGCTACGCCCCGGCTAGCGAGATCCGCAGGGTTATGCTCGGAGCGGACATGTGCCCATTTCTGCACGTCGGTGAACTGGGTGATCTTGGTCACCCGGTTGGCCACGAACGTTGTCCACTGGCACGCTGGCTTATGCAGCCACGCGAGGACAATAGTCGAGTCGGTCCAACAGTATAGGGCAGACGCGGGCCCTGGCATTTGTGGCAGAACGGCGGTGGCCATCTCGGACAACAACAAGGCACCGCACAGTTCTAGTCGAGGGAGCGACACCGTCTTAACTGGGGCCACTCGAGTCTTTGCAGTCAGCAGGGTCACTATTACCGTGGACCCGATTTCAACACGAACGTAAATTGCTGCGCCGTACGCCTTCTGTGAAGCGTCGCAGAACCCGTGGTGTTCGACCTTTAGGTGTGGTCGGAACGCGACCCATCGAGGAACACGAATCTGATCGAGCACCGAGTAATTCTTTAGGAAGTCAACCCATCGCTGACAGAAATCTTGAGGGAGGGCGTCATCCCACCCTAGATCCAGAAGCCAAATGTCTTGCATGAACATTTTTGCCCGAACAATGAAAGGAGCAAGCCAACCTGCTGGATCGAACAATTTGGCAATTTGGGAGAGGACTTGGCGCTTTGTGAAAACCGAGCCGGAAGTCAATTCTGGCGGGACAAAAAAGAATTCATCTGTCGTCGCTTTCCACCGCACGCCGAGTGTCTTGGCCGTGCTCTCTGCATCGATGTCGAGAAAGTCAGCACGGAGACGGTGATCGATCGGAATGTCGGCCAGGATTGCCTTGTTATTCGACGTCCATTTCCTAAGTGCTGACTCTAGGGCCCCTTTCAGCTCCCGAATCGAAGCTTGGGCTTCAGTTTTGGAGTCTGCCCCCGCGAGAACGTCATCAACGTACATAAACTGCCGGATAATTTGGCTTGCCTGCGGATACTTCGACTCTTCGTCGTCAGCGAGCTGTCGCAGCACACGGATCGCCAGGAACGGGGCACAATTGACACCGAAGGTGACCGTTTTCAACTCGTAGTCGCGGATATCCCCATCGGGATTGCGAAACAAAATACGTTGGAGCGGAGTATGCTTGGGGTCTACCCAAATTTGCCGATACATCTTCTCGATGTCGGCGTTGAAGACAAACCTATAGTACCGCCACTTTAGGATTTGAATCGTCAGGTCGGATTGTAAGACCGGGCCCGCGTAAAGAATGTCGTTCAGACTGGTCCCGTTTGCGGACGGGCTCGAAGCATTGAAGACCACTCGCACCTTGGTGGTCGTGCTTTCGGGCTTGAAGACTGCATGATGTGGAAGATAGTAGGTAGCGGAATTGCTCGCGGGAGAGACCTCGGTCATGTGGCCTAAGTCGATGTACTCCTGAATTACCGAGTCATAGCGGGCCTTAAGGGGCGGGTCCCTTTTCAGGCGCTGCTCGTTACGCAGAAACTGAGCAAGGGCAATGGACCGTGAAGCCGCTAGCTCGGAACCCTTCTGCCCGGGGTCGCGTAAGGGGAGCGTTACAACTTACTTGCCACACTCGTCTCTTTTCGTCGTCTGGACAAAATTGTGCTCGCAAACGGAATCCGATTCCGAACTTATCGGTGTGGGCACATCTTCCACCTCTCAGAATTTGGTGAGGAGCTGATCCAGTGAGTCACCGAGGCTGGGGGCCACTCGTGTGGAAAAAACGGACACGCTGCGGGGATTGGCTGGAGATAATGGGCCTGTCAGCACCCATCCAAAAATGGTCTCCTGACCGAGAAGCGACCCGCATATGTTAGCCTTGGCGTTACCGAGGAGAATGGACGGAAGAATGTCAGCTCCTATTAGTACATCGACTTGGGAGCTCTCAAAGAAGTTGGGGTCCGCCAGGGGAATGTCGGGCAGCCCCTTGAGACAATCTCGCGGAATCGGGTATGATGGCAGATTTCCTGCCAACTGCGGCAGAACGTAGGCCGCAGTCTCTAATTGTAGCCCGGGTCTAGACGGCGACCGAATGGAGAAATGGCACAATTTAGTAGACTGCGCGGAAATGGTCTTATTAAGGCCGGAAACTTGGGCATGAATCGACTTGAAGGGAAGCTTGACAAGGTTGAACAGTCGTTCCGTTATGAAAGTCGCTTTGGACTCTGAGTCTATCAGTGTTCGTGCCTGGAAGCTGCACCCCAAATGGCACACGTTGATAAGGGCCGTGCCCAGTAGGACGGCTCCTGACCCGGAAGCGAAACACACCTGCACATCCGACTGATCCTCTGAGCCGTTTGTGCTGCTTGCAGGCTGTGCGGGTCGAGCCCTTGCTATCGTAGGCGGACTTGGAGCGGTGGCGAACGGATTCGCCGAAGGGTGCCGGTGCAGAAGGGTGTGGTGTCGGCTGTGACATGTGAAGCAGGTATGGGCGCTCGTGCAGTCTCGTTGCTGGTGCCCTCGCGCAAAACAGTTCAAACATAGCTGCTTCCTTTTAATGTAGTCCGAGCGCCCATTTACGTCCATTTCCAAGAACCGCGGACATAAGCGAATGGGGTGGTTCTCCCTTTAACAGAGATCGCAACCCTTGGGGTTCGGAACCACTCGAGTCTCGTATGAATTGGGCCTTCGAGCAGGGGCAGTAGGAGTTCCCGACCTTGGCGGAAGTTGCCCGGAGCCACTAGGTCTGACGTCGTCGATCGCTTCCAGAGTGCGATGGCGCTCTGTCAGGAAGTTGTCTAATTCCTTCCATGTTGGAATTTCGGCCTTGTTATGAACGGATTGCTCCCACATGGAAAGTGTGACTTTGGGGAACTTTGACGAAATCATAAACACCAGGAGGCAGTCCCAAGCCTCAACATTGATGGCGGACATTGCTAGGGCTGTCAGACAACTCTGAATGGTGGCTTGGAGCTCCTTCAGCGCGACCCCGGACTCTTGAGAAATAGCCTGGAGGTTGAAAAGGATTTTCAACTGGCTTTTGACCAGTAGCCGCCGGTTCTCAAAGCGGTCTGTGAGGCTTTGCCAAGCGACGACAAACCCCTTATGGGTAAGCGGAGCCTTAGAGACAATGGCGTGGGCGTCTCCACTTGTTTTGAACAGTAAGTGGAACAACCTCTCTACCGGGGTGAGCCGCGAGTTTTGGATGTAAATGGCCGTAAACAAGTCTCTGAAGGTGGGCCACCGAAGATAATCACCCGCGAAGACCTCGGTATCCACCGGTAAACGGCAGCCTGTAGGCGCGGGCGTGTGGACATTGACGGGAGCCTGAGTGGATTGGGAAGCAATTTTCTCCCGAAGCTGGGCAATACATCTCGAATAGACGGAGTAACAGTAGTTGTACTTCGATTCCAGCACGGTCGAGGTGGCCACATTGTCGTCTGACACGGCTAGCAAATCGGAGCAGCTCTCATAGCTTTTCTTCTCCTTCTCCCACAGTGCCCGAATTTGGTCCCGATGAACCTCGCAAATGTATTGGGAGCCTCCTTCCGTTTCTCTGGCGCCCGGAGTATTTATGTTAGCCTCAAATTGGCTAATTCGATCCGTTGTGGCGATGAACTTTTTCAGCGCCACGTCGACCGCACTTTGAGCCATTTTTGCAACGGAACGAGTCTGCCTCTGTGAAGGACCGGGGATTGTATTGACGGATTCGTCACTCTTTGCCCTTGGAATGGCACTGTACGCCTTAGGCTTTAAAAGAGGCGTCCGCGGAGAAGCGGATTGAGATCTGTTCAAACGGATGGTTGGGATCGGACGTGGCACAGTGGAGCGTCGATAATATGTAACTGCGGAAACCGAAAAGTTATGTGGTGTAAAAAATTGGGGATGAAAAACCAATATTACGACAGCGGCGGACTGTTCGGTGAACTTGGAGATTCGCGGAACCACTTCACACCGGCTGGCCAATATTAATTATGCCCTTTTATTTTTTTTTTTTTTTTCACCACACACTTTCACTGTTCACTTGCAGATTTTTTTTTTTGCGGATTAATTGCACCAAACACAATGTATGTGTGTATGCATGTACATATGCCTCGACCGTTTGCGAGCGAACGGATAACGGAAAGGCCAAAAACGGCGAGGAATATGGCGAGGCACACACAACGGAGATGGATCGAAAATTTTGTAATTTTTTTGTCTTAGAAAAGTCTCAAGCTGCCGTGGTGTCGGAAAACTCGGACTTGGAGTTGACACGGAGGGAAAAACAATCTTGCAGCAGTGTGAACGAAATTTAATGTTCGGACCACTGCTGAAGACCGGCAGAGAGACGGAGACGGAAAAAATTTCGTACTTATCTTTTGGCGGAACAATGCCTGGACTGCTGGTGGACGATATCCTAGTATCCAAAATATCCTGAATATCCTGATATCCGGCTCGAAGGACCAAAATGTGTAGGGGGCCTTGGTTCCGCAAAAAGATTCCAGAATGGGGGTTGAAAAATATAAGTCGGGAGCGTCTTCAGTTTAAATACAAAAACGCGTTCAGCTTTATTGGCTGCGTACATCGAATTGACAACTTAAAAACTAGTACAAAAAGAGATCGACGACAACCAATGAGCGAGAAGAGAGGGCACAGAGGGGCGAGTGTGGATGCGCTCTTCAGCGCGGGTGCGCTCTTTAGCGCGGGTGCGCTCTTTAGCGCGGGTGCGCTCTTCAGCGCGGATGCGCTCTTTAGGTGAGCGGCACCACGGCCCCTCACCTAAACACTGAATATGCTGGGCCTGGTCCGTGCTACATCTGGCGTCCCTCAAGGAAGTCATCTTGGCCCGTTACTATTTACTCTTTTCAATAATGACTTGCCCCCTGCTTAATTTAAACCTGGAAAGCAGGATCAGCTTCGAAATGCGGCAAGCCTCAGGCAGCAGTATCGGTGTTTGACTTCTTCCGGTAGTTTAGATCGCGTTAAACGCCCGCCAACTCATAGTGAACCAATTAGAGGTGCAATTTGATAACTCCGACTTCTTTAGCAGTTGTTGATTCGTCTGGCTAAGCTTTCAGTCTTCTCCAAAACTCGCCTGTTCGTTTCTCAGACATACTAGTCGTGATGCCTTGATCTCTTCTCTATCCAATTTGCATCGAATTTTTTCATCGCCGATGGACAAAACAATAAAACAATAGTTGAATAGCTCCATGGATGAAACTAATTTTCCTTGCGTCGTAGAGGACTACGTCTGATAACTACTGAGATAACTAAAGAAGGATCTTTGAGTGATCGTACTAGGCAACTTAGCAGCGCTCCACACAGCTCAAGTCGTGATAAGGGTTATTGTTTTAGTGGTGCTACCGTGGTTTTGGCAGCCACCAATGAAACCACGTATATTCTGTCTTTGTATCAAAACCTGCAGTAAAGATCAGAGCATATGCTTTGGTCGATGCATCATATACGGCGTGTAGTTCAATCGATTCCTCCATACTGAGAAAAAATCGTGGTATTTTCAACTTTCGTAGCATGTCGAGATCTGCTCTTTACTTTGTCCAGGGTTCAGGAATGTTTGGTGGAAGCTGCCAGTTTCAATCCAGTTCCAATAGCCATATCCTTTAAAAAATGATTTTGAGTTGTACCACAACTGGCGATAGAACAAAACTTGGAAAACTGGGTCAAAGCTACGTGCAACATCTAAGAGGATTTGCCTTTTAGTGCAGTTTTGATTTAATATCAAGGCGGTCTTGTATATCAGAACTTCTTCGGTTCATAGCTCATTCTTATTTGCTTTTAGCTTATATTCGTGGTTCACTCCAGAGAGGATACCGTCGACGTAGAAGTCCTCTTAAGAATTCTCTATGCAGTTAGATATTTTTATACCCTTGCAGAGGGTATTATAATTTTGTCCAAAAGTGTGCAACGCAGTGAAGGAGACATCTCCGACCGTATAAGGTATATATATTCTTGATCAGGATCACCTCCTGAGTTGATATGAGCATGTCCGTCTGTCTGTCTGTTTGCACGAAGTATACAACTCGGAACGACCGGGATCGGCCGACTATATCCTATACCTGCCATATAACTGATTGATCGGAAATGGTATAACTTTGGTGTTTTTAGAGTTAGAGAGTTCAAATTTGACATGAGAGCTATTTTTGGCAAAATAATACGACACGCCAAATTTTATAAGGATCGGTCGACTATATTCTATAGCTGCCATATAACTGAACGATCGAAAATGACCCAACTTTTGTATATTCCCGTATTTGAAAGTATAATTGGATGCTGACTATCGAAATCCAACGAATAATTTTTTAGCTGACCGTCTACGCGCAACAGTCCAAATTTATCCAAGAAGGAAGAGGATGAGGCAAGGGCACTGGATACCGCTATCTCTTTTTCCATATTGAAGAGCTTTTATGTCCTCCCAAAAATGCACACGCTGCACTAGCCGCAATAACATCTGTGTTCCAGATTTTCTAACGCTAGCCGAAACACCGTTCTGGTGAATTCGTTTAGAAAACTTGTATACGTAAGCGAATACCCTCTGCAGTGCTGGAAACGAATTAGCGTACTTAGAAACCGCTGTTATAGCCACGTACGGAGACTGAATGAGCAGGACCCTAGCACGTAACTCCAGTGTTGATCTCTCAGATGGGACCGCGGTTGGCCACGCCTCTTGGGATCCAATGAGAAACGGAGGACCGTGAGACCACAGCTTATTCTCAACCAATTCATTGGGAAAAGTACCACGCGACAGGATATCTGCTGGGTTCAAAGAAGTGGGAACATACCGCCACTCCATTTCTCTAGTTAGCTTCTGAATGGTCGAAACTCGATTGGCGAGGAAAACATTAAACCGAGAGGGTTCTTCTCGAATCCAAGACAGAGCCACAGCAGAATAGCACCAGCAAAAATACTTTCCAACGTAGACCTTCAACTGCTCTACTTCCGACATAAGTCGAGCCATCAACTCGGCTCCCGATAACTCCAGCTACGGCACCGTAACAGTCTTTAACGGCGCAACTCGGGACTTCGAACAGAGTAAATAGCTTGCAGATTCTGCGCCCTTGAACACGACATAAAGGCATGCCCCATACGCCTCAATGCTGGCGTCAAAGAATCCATAGACCTCCACCTCGGATTTCGATGTTAGCACCCATCTAGGGAAATCTCCGCGCTGCGTACTAACAAAGCTGCTACAAATCATATTCCAGTCGCAGTGAAGAGCTTGAGGAACACTTTCATCCCAGGACAACTTCTCACGGCACAGTTTCTGGAAAAAGATCTTTGCCTTTGAAATTACAGGACCAACAAGGCCTAAGGGGTCATAAAGCCGAGCGACTGAAGAAAGCACGATGCGCCTAGTGGGCTTTGAGATTGACTGAATCCCTTCGAAAGAAAATAGCAAGCGGCCAGTTGCAGGATCCCAAGCAAGACCCAGTGTCTTTGTGAAGTTGCTGCCATCTTCAAACCTTAGGAAAGACTCCCGATCTTCTTCAGGCACCTTATCCAGCACGTCAGCAACATTAGAGCACCACTTCCTTAACCGAAAATGGCCTTTGGCAAGGATCGCGGATGTTTGCTGCATTATGCTAATAACTTCATCCATAGAGTCGCCTCCGGAAAGCAGATCATCCACATTAAAGTCGCGACGCAGAATTTCGGCCCCCTTTGGAAACATTATTTGCTCATCATCTGCCAACTGATGCATTGTCCGAACTGCTAAAAATGAGGCAGGCTTCGTTCCATAGGTGACCGTTTCCAGCTTAAAAACCAGTATCTCATCCTGGGTGGAATACACTGAAGATAGCTGTCCTCAGGAAAAACCCTGACGCTACGATACATTTTACAAATATCTCCACCCAATGGCATCGGAACCTTAACAGAATATGCAGTAAATTTGTCTGAATACCTGGGCCAGACATCAACACGTCATTCAAAGAATATCCAAAAGTGGTGACAGCAGATCTATCAAAAACAACCCTGATCCTGGTTGTTGAACTGTCCTCCTTTTAAACACAATGGTGTGGAAGAAAGTATTGACCAGTGACGCTCGCATCAGAAGGGACTGGAGACATGTGACCCAACTCCAAATACTCCTTTATGAAGGCAGCATATGGCTCCTTCAATTGAGGACGGCGAAAGAAATCGTCGAACGGCTTTGGCGTAAGACTTTCCCAGCAACTTAGAACTGCCTTTTAACGGAAGCCTCACAGCGTAAGCGCCGGAATCCAGCCGAGCAACATGTTGCACGAAATGCGAATCGCAATCTAGCTCTTCCTTCGTCCGCTTCACAATATGCTCGGAGCAGTCTTCGATTTCCCAAAACCGGCGGAGCAGAGAATCCAGCTGATCATCCAGCATTGTTGCGCTCTCCGGAACATCCTTGTGAGCAGTGGAAACGAGTGATCTTCTCTGGACATGTGAACACACACGACCTATCCAAGTCGAGTTTTCTGCAGCAATGGCAGGCCGGCTGAGAGCTTAATTTGCCCAACACACAACAGCTCATAAAACAGACTGACTCCGATAAGAAGGTCGATGCGCTGTGAGCGGAAAAATTGAGGATCAGCCAAAGAAAGATTGCCAGGAATATTCCAACTGGAGACATCCAAACTGAAGCTAGGCTACAGGTCCGTGATATTGGCGTCGATGATGGCGTTAACCAGGGCCGAGTATTCGGAACAGTGGGAACGTAGGAGAACATCAACAGAGAATCCATCTGTCGCAAAGCCGGTATCGCCAATACCAGACACCGCCATGAATGATTTGTACCTCCAGAGCTGCAGCTGACTTGCCAGACTGGCCGGCCGCTAGATGCCTGCGGCTCCAGGAAATGTAGCAGGCTGTGATGCCTCCTTCTACAACTGCGACAATTAGCAGCGAGGCACTCACGCATGTGATGGCCCGTTTGCAGACACTTCCTACAAAGACCGAGTCGCCTGGCCTCACCAAGGCGAATCTTAGTGGGCATTGATAGAAATCGGGGGCATGCAGACATTATATGGGACCATCCACCGCATAAAGCACAGGTAGAGGGAAGCGAATTAGTGACAATAAAGGATGATCTACCATTATTTGCATGCAGCGATAGCTGCACGTCCATAGCCTCCAGCGTCCTACACCGCTGCTCCAAAAATTCGGCCATCGACTCCCAAGTAGGGATGGCGTCTGAACCTGAGGAGTTTTGACTCTCCTCCCACTTGGCCTGGGTAGCTGGGTCCAACCTTTGAAGCAGAACTTGGACGATGATGCAGCTGGCGATCTGAACTGATGTACCCAAATTCTGTAAGGCTCGCATATGGGCATTGAATTTGTCCGAAAGACCTCGAAGAACTGCTATTGAGCCACTTTCCAACAGACTGAGGCCCAGAATCTCGTTCACGTGTGCCTGAAATATTAAGCGACGGTTATTAAATCGTTTCTCCAATAAATTCAGCGCAACATCATAGTTCTCGTCGGAGACTTCCAAGGAACGAACTGCTTCGAAAGCGGACTCCCGAAGGCAAGATCGCAACCTTTGCAACTTTTCCACCTTACTAATACGAGGCTTGCTGCCGACGATTTTAGAGAAGTTGTCTAGTAAAATTCAGCCCATTCCGAGTACCCACCGCTGAACGTAGGGAGGGGCAAAGGAGGCGGCACTTGAAAACTTTGACCTAACCCTGGGTCAGCCTGCATGGTGGACATTCCGTTGGCAAGGGTGGAGTGGGCAGCAATTCGAGATGAGCGAAGGGTCGCCTCGTGCTCAATTTCCGCCTGCATCGTCGCTACGAGCTCCGAAACAGTCCATCGAAGGTCACTGCTGATCTGCAAAATATCCAAATCCTCAAGCTCTCCATTGATAGCCTTGAAGTCACTGAACATGGTAGCTATCTGACCATGTCGCACGTGTAGCATGGCATCATCCACCTTGGAAATAGGCTGAAGAGCTCCTCGGATCCTCTGTAAGTCCTGGAGAATACCCAGGGCCTTGCACTTTAAAATAGCTCTCCGGGTTGGAGTGGGTCCTCCTGTGACGGCGCCGCTGGAGTTCATGATTTATTATATTGAGTTCCGAACAACCCGAATTAAATTTTATTTGCTCGCGGCGAACACGATCTGTCCCACTGTGCCCTCAGAACCGTAGCGGATTTTTTTGAATGTATATTGGATCGTAAATATGTATGTGTGCTTGCGAACTAACGTTTATATTTCTGTCTGTATGTATGTATAGTATATTATATATTATAATTTGTTTATTATTGTAAACAAACTTATTAGCCACGTATGATAATTTTTTACATAACACTGTTTACAAAGTTGTTTTGTTTTTGTTTTAGTAAGAGTATATAAATATATTAACGATCACGTCCGGGTCACCAATGTTTGGTCATTGATGATTTTCAATGCCATTAAAATAAAACGAAGAAGTTAATTAAGTTCGATGTTATAAACTTTATTCAGGCCGCATATGAAATTGGGATTTATAAACAATATGGGAAATCCAATTTAGGATGCGAGCGCAGTAAGAAGAGGAACGTGAGTGGCGCCAACCTTCCAGAATAGGCTCAGCGGATGCTCGCTAACTTTAAACACCGAATTAGCAAAGCCGAGCGGCCGAAAGAGAGTCGTCTTGCGACCGGCTTGTGTTTTTGAAGAAAGAAATCTGGAACTTCGTACAGATTCTATTTTTGGTCAGATAATCCGACCTACTAAATTTCATAAGGATCGGCTGATTATATCTTGCTGCCATATAGCTGAACATTCGGAAATGGTTTTTGGTAGAACTTTAGTATTTTTGGAGATAGAAGTTTGGGACTTTTTTTTAGATTTTGTTTTATAATAAATTGGGTTATATTATCATATTCTCATAATAATCGGCCAACTATATCCGATGTTTGCAATATATATCCGGTTTTAACTGCAAGGGTATATCAACTTCGGCTCCGCCCGAAGTTAGCTTTTCTTTCTTGTTTTTGCTGCTTCCACTGCATACAATTCAATTTTAAACATACATATGTGCTTTTTATTCCCACTGATCTAAGGTAATGTAAACAATCAGTCAATCAATCTAGGATCAAAGACGATGGGAAAAATAATAATGCGAACGCGAATTAAAAAATTCAGTGACTCAAAGCTTTAGGGTTTGTTAGAGCGCACTATAAAGTTCGGCGAAATAAGAAAAGACTCGGTCAGCGGGTTTGAGGTATATTCGGTAGGCCCAGCATCGAACCTTTGGCTCGAGCGGGCAGTTGAGTTTCAACCGCGCTTGGCCGAGCGTATTTCCTCGCCGCGATCCCGAAAGAAACGAGGAAAAGTGCGAATTTTCCGGCGGGAAAGCGACCCGGGGTACATCGGAGGCGTCTAGCGACCCCGGCGCAGTGAACCGGAGCAATTTCGATATAGTGACCAGGGAAAAACCAGTGCCGCCGAATCCACGTGGGATTTCGTTTAGTTTAAGTAGTGATAATTCGATTAGTGTTAAGTTATAAGTTTAGTGGCGGCTTACGGCCGAACGGATGCAGAGCGGGAAAAGGCTCAAGTAAAAGTGGAAAATTTGGCCAAAGAAGTTCGAGGGGTGAGTGAGAAATTACCCAAATTATACTCAATTTTAAGTGTTGAAAGCAAAGGAAGTAGATATTTTCATAACAAGAGAAAGCAAGGAATATTCGCTAAGCCTAATGGCCACTTTAGATTTTTAAAATAAAATAAAAAAAAAGAAAAAGGAAAAAAAAGAAAAATCTTAGAATAAATGGTTAGTCCGTCAGACCACCCGATCGAACCATTTAGCTAACCAATTCCACTCATGTTCGAGCGCATGTTCGTTTACATTTTCGATGTGTTCGTCATGTAACTTTATTGTATTTTTTTTTTTTATAAAAGTCTTGCTCGTCTCCGTTTTTGTTCCTTATTATTTTTTTTTAAATCAAATTAATTTAATTATTTAGTCTTAATTTCTTTAATCGTCTTTTCGCCACTCACGAATGTTTATTTATTATATTTATTTATTCTTTAGATTTTACCCCATAGAATATTAATCAAAGGGGAATGTACTTTTTAGGATCCAAGCGAATTTTTTTTATATATTATTTTTTAGAGTTTAAATAAATATTATAATGTATTAAAAACCAGTATTTTGACCCGACATAACAATCCCCCTTGAGACCGTCGAAGCAGGGGCTATCGCGGATATAATGGGCTTTACCCAGGGATTAGATAGCCAAAGGTAGGGTGGGCAAACTAAGTCTCGCAAGATCGGAGGCTTAGGTGCTCGGCGGAAGGACGGATGCGGAGGAACCCCTTTTCTTTTATTTTGTAGATTTCCAGAAGCAGATCACTCGATGGCTGAAATGAGTAGCCAACCTCTTCGCAGAGAAGCTTGCCCCATGCACGCAAAATTTTTAAGGGATGATGAGAAAAGGCACCTCGGGGGGCGTGGCAAGAATACCACTCCAATAGCTGGCGAGCCAGAGCCAGAAGAAATCTGATTATTGCGTGCGGCACCCCTCCCGAAAATGACACCTCGCCTGGAGCTGGGATTTCGTATCTTATATGATTTCCCCAGTAGCACAATCATCATTATTATACCAACCAACCATCCACTGCTAGCTATGTGAAAAAGTTTTACTCGCCATGTGTACCGGGTTCACTGCCTCAGTTTCCCGCAATAATTTTCGTGCTAAGAGACTCAGACTAAGAGCCATCTGACAATAATTGGTCATCCTAATTTTTTAGTATAAATGACCCATTATCCTATATATCCTACCGGGTAAACCCCAACATGTTAATATAATTATACACGGCGCACGTTTTCTTTCAAGATTCGCGTACCCGCGCTGATGTTCAAGACGATTTGTTCTTCCAGTTTTTTGCCAGAGAATATTTTCGTCCAAGAACATCAGCCTAGTTCCGTAAAGAAAAAAATTAAAAAACCAGTGGGAGTGACCAACCCTCCACCTCTTCTTTGGCCACTAACCCAAAAAACTAGTTTCGTCACTAACTCTTACCTATCAGAACACTAGGAGGCTCCGTAGCAAACTCCCTAAACTATATTCTGATAGTTCTTCCTTTGCATCCCATATTATAACCTTTACAGAAACTTGGTTAAAGCCGGAGATCTTTAGCTCCGAAGTTTTTCCAAGTAAGTAGACCACTTTTAGACGAGGGGTCGGAGTCCTCATTTCGGTAGACTCCACTCTTGCTTCTGAAGAGGTGAAATCACAAGAATTTGGTGGCAAAGAATTTATTTGCATTAAAATCACTCTGTCCGTGAAATCTTTATACATTACATGTTCGTATATACTGCCTTCGTCTGAACCGCCCACATATTGACAGCATGTGTCCGCTATTCGATACGTCTTTAATCTTATGACTGATCGTGACCAGATCGTCGCGGTGGGCGACTTTAATATCCCAGAATTAAAGTGGTCCAACGTCGAGAGCTCACCATCTTTGTCACTTATTACGCACCATGGCTTCACCGCGGGCATGTTTGACATGTCTCTAGGTCAAATTAACCATGTTAGAAATTCGCTAGGTCGGCTTTTAGACTTATGTTTTGTATCTGATCCTGATGGTACTGCTCTCTCCAGAGCTTTTCCCCTTTCAAACCCAGAGGATCCATATCACCCCACTCTGGAGGTCTCTATCGAAACCACTCCTGGTATCGATCAGATGTCTCCGAGCGTGGTAAATAAGATTCGTTGTTTCCGTATAGCTGATTTTCACAAACTTAATAGCCTTATCGATACATTTGACTGGTCTGATATTCTGCCGTGCACTGATGTTAATGTCACTATAGAAAAATTTTATTTTACTTTAAATACATTTTTTGACTCATGTGCCTTTGAAATATCCGTCCGCTTCAACAAATCCTCCTTGGTTTACAAGGTGCCTCACTAACCTAAAAAATAAAAAAAAATAAGCTTTTACTTAAATATAAAAAAACCTGCAGTAGTGTTGATTTCTCAAGATACCTACTATCTCGGTCGAATTTTACCGTGCATAACGCTGAATGTTATAGGAATTATATATTCAAGCAGCAAATCTTGTTTTCTGTCCGTTTTTTTCTGAGAACAACTTATTATCTGGTCTTTTAAGGGGCAAACCCATTTATTCGCCAGGCCCCGATGGAGTACCAGGCTGTGTGCTTAAATACTGCGCCAGGGCTCTGTGCAAACCTCTTCAAAGACTTTTCAACTTATCTTTGGAAACCTCGATTTTTCCCCTTAAGTGGAAGGAATCATTCATAATTCCCCTACATAAAAAGGGAAATAGTCCGAGGCATCTTTAAGTTGTCGGCTATTCCAAAGTTATTTAAAAAATAAATTACCCCTCATTTGCAACACCTTTGCTCTTCGATTATCACTCCCCTTTCAGCACGGCTTTATTAAGCGTCGCTCCAACACAATCTTACTGGAGTTTACATCCTTTGTCATAGATTGCTTTTGTAAGGGATATCAAACCGATGTAATTTGCACAGACTTCAGCAAAGCATTTGATTCAGGTAATCACTCACTCTTGTTGAGTAAACTGAATATGCTGGGTTTTCCTAAAGACCTCTTAACGTGGATCTCCAGCTACCTAGATGGAAGGACACAAAGAGTCTTATTTAAAAACATACAGTCCCGTCTGGTCCGTGCTACATCCGGCGTCCCTCAAGGAAGTCATCTTGGCCCGTTATTATTTACGCTTTTTATAAACGACTTGCCCCCTGCTTTAACGAACTCTCTAGTTCTTATGTATGCAGATGATGTAAAGCTTTGTCTTCAGTACAAATCCATCTCTGCCCAATGCAGTCTTCAGTCTGACCTTAATAACTTTCAAAAATGGTGTTTAGCTAATGATCTAATACTTAATGGATCAAAATGCAAGCATATGTCTTTTTATCGTTCTTGCCCTCTGCGAGCTGCGATTCTATTAATGGGATTGCCTCAGAGAAATTTACTCAGGTTAATGATCTCGGCATCCTATTGGACATTAAACTTACATTTTCCGACCATATTTCCTTAATGGTTAATAAGGCTAAACGAGTCCTTGGTTTTATTAAAAGGTGGTCAAAAGAATTTAATGACCCATACTTAACCAAAACTTTATTTATTTCTTTGGTCCGTCCGATACTGGAGTACGGTTCATGTTTCGGGAGTCCCCAATATGGAGTACATAAGGATCGCATAGAATCCGTACAAAAGAATTGTTTAATATTTGCACTTATAGGTCTATATTGGGATGCAAATCTTCAGCTTCCATCCTACGGTAGCAGACTTTTACTTATAAACTTACCTAGCTTAAAAAATCGTAGGACAATGCTCGGTGTAGTTTTTCTGCATAACCTTATTAACGGGGATGTAGATAGCCAGCATTTACTAACATTTACTTTAAACTCGAAACTAAGACTCGAAACTTTATTTCTCTTTTCCTTAGCCATTGTAGGTCGACATATGCACTGCATGACCCTTTTACGGTATTATGTTTGAACTACAATGGTCTCTACTCTATTACATTTCTTACCTGTCCCTCTAATTTAAAATATAGAATTTTAAATTTCCTTACTAACTCCTCTTAGCTTAACAAATTTCAAATAGCTTCAAAATAGCTTTATGATGAATACAGGAATGCTAGCTGATGGTCTTATTGATGCACAAGCCATTTCCAAATTCTAAAAGAACGCGAAACAAAAAAAAAAAAAAAATGTGTTTCCTCCATCGAAACGTATATTTGTTTATCGGCTTGCCCCTGTACTATGTTTTATAGAAATTCTTAAGTTAGAGTTTCAAGGGATCGGACCCATGAAATACGAGTCAAACAGATGGTTCAAAACCGATCCCCTGCAGCCTAACACAAACACATACATAAGTGGTGCGCTTATCGCACTGGAGAAAGGGTCGCATAGCAGGTCAGCGTGCAGTGCGTTGACAAGTAGTTTTACATAGATTTAAGATTCTCATGTATCGTACTTATAAGAGAACTTTGACAAATAAAATCAGTTTTGAAACGGAACTCATTGGAGTACGACCTTTATTTTGGGGCTCCTCTTAACATTTGGTCCTTCGGGGCACCCTGACGTTTTCCCCCCTGTGGTAAGAGACTCAGGGTTAAAAAACTGGCACCTATAAGTGGCTGTAGAAAAAATGCTCAGCCCAGGGTAGCTAAAAAATAAGACTGCGATCTGGGTAAAAAAGAGCCCAGTTTAAAACATTTGGTCCTTCGGGGCACCCTGACGTTTTCCCCCCTGTGGTAAGAGACTCAGGGTTAAAAAACTGGCACCTGTAAGGGGCTGAAGAAAAATAAAAATTCTCAGCCCATGGTAGCTAAAAAATAAGACTGCGATCTGGGTAAAAAAGAGCCCAGTTTAAAAACCGTAGTCCTCTGTTGTTTCCCCCCAAGAGGTAAGGGACACAGAGAATAAAATTATATAAATGAACAATGAGCATAAAATAAAAAAAAAATAATAAAAATGAGTCAAAAAAAAAAAAGGCTCAAGGAGTATTCTCAACCGTATTTTGGGGCTCCTATTAAAATTGGCACCTAAATAGTGGCTAGATGTGCATTGACACAGTCAGTCAAAGGTAGCTAAGATGGCTGCGAACTGGGCATAAAAGAGCTCAGTGTAAAATCGTAGTCCTCTGTTGTTTCCCCCATAAGTGGTAAGGGACACAGAGATTGAGAATTGCCATCGAGCAATAAGTGCGTTTTTGGCTTAGCGCAGGACTGTCCGAGGCCTTACATCGGATTATTTATGAAAAATCTTTGGGCTGGAATTCAGCCATCGGATCTCCAAAGCGATACGGCGCAAGGAGTTAAAAACACAACTTGTGTAAAAAAAAAAAAAGTATGTTTTTCCGGAACAACAACGAAAATTCATAAATATTGAAAATAATATACGGCGTGTTCGAGGCCAAATATCGAGCAAAAAGAAAAAGTCGGGTTCCTGGGAACAACGACAGCCAAAGTCTTTGGCATTTTATACGGCGGGACCAACGTCTGCGGCAGGACCACCGGCGAGTAGAAGAACAACATCAGCGGCAGAAAAAACAACCAGCTACACCATCAGCAGCAGCAAGGGCGGATCCTTTTACATCATCTTCAAGAGGGACACGCATCAATAAAGAAAATTTAAAAAACTGTATGGTATGGTAAAATAAAAACATTTACAATTTAAAAAATAATACTTAAAAAAAAAAAAATCGGTAAAAAAGATATAAATTATCAATTAAATTTTGTACAAAAAAAAAAAGATTAAAATTTTAAAATTACAGTCCACTTAAAAAACGAAGAAAAAAATTTATTTTTTCAAAGTAAATCTAAATGAAAAAATATGTATACTAAGGCACTTTTGTGGCCCCTTGCAGGATGTTCAAACATTAGGTTGAACATAACATATAAAAGCTTAAATAATTTTAAAATATTTAAAATTCAAATTAAATAATTCTTGCAAAAATTATTAAAAGAAAAAAATGTATTAACAAAATACAAAAACAAACATTTATACAGTCCACTAAAAATTATAATCGAAGAAAAGGTTAAAGTAACATCAAATTTATCCAAAAAATATTCATCAAAAACACATAAAATTTACGCCTCTTTTTGTGGCCCTTTCCAGAATGTTCAAGCATTGAACACTATGTTTTATAGAAATTCTTAAGTTAGAGTTTCAAGGGATCGGACCCATGAAATACGAGTCAAACAGATGGTTCAAAACCGATCCCCTGCAGCCTAACACAAACACATACATAAGTGGTGCGCTTATCGCACTGGAGAAAGGTTCGCATAGCAGGTCAGCGTGCAGTGCGTTGACAAGTAGTTTTACATAGATTTAAGATTCTCATGTATCGTACTTATAAGAGAACTTTGACAAATAAAATCAGTTTTGAAACGGAACTCATTGGAGTACGACCTTTATTTTGGGGCTCCTCTTAACAGGGAGTTAAACTTCCACATGTTAAAGCCACTGACCAAAATCCGCCAAAATCAGAATACTAGAATACTACTACGTAGCAAACTCCCTAAAACAGGGGTGCCCAAACCCATTGCTCTCATTGCTTTTTAGTTTTTGGAATTTCTTTTTTATATAGGAAATACAAAATCAATTCAATTCAATTTATTCACTCAACCAACTTAAATTTACAAAAAGTGCGTGATACTAAGATGGAATAGGTTTTTAAGAGTCCAGGAAGAATACCTTATCAACTTAGAATAGATAATGGGTAGTGACAAATTGTTTGGTGTATCCAATATTAAAGTGTGCGGGGAAAATACAAAAACCGCTTACAATATCTTAACCTACAAAAATAAAACTTTAGGTCTAAGTTACAACTAAAAGTTATAATCTAAGGCTAGATCGTTTAAATGAGGGTACGTGGAATTCTGACATCTTAAGTAGAAACACCGAGTAAGGCGTGGAAGTCTATCTGAAACTAACTCGATGTTAGCAGTATTATGAAGATCAGTCGTAGCGTGGTGCCAAGGAAGGTTGTATATCTTTTTTAATATTTTATTTTGGAACACTTGGAGCTTATTTAAATGACATTTTGCTATATCTGCCCAGACAGGTGCACCGTAAAAAGTTATTGCTTGGAAAATTGATCTAAATAGAAATAGTTTATTTTCTAAGCTCAGGCGGGCGTTTCTGTTTATGAAGGGGTAGAGAGTTTGAACCGTGATGTTCACATTTTTAATGGTGTTTTTTATATGGTCGCCAAATTTCAGTTTTTTGTCTAAAATTAGTCCTAGATATTTGACGCTAGGTTCACAGTTAACATAAGTATTAGTAGCTTGATTGCTCCATTGGGAATGTAGATATTTTTCCGTTTTCTTGTAAAGCCTGGGTTTTATCAGAGTTCACGAGGATTTTCCATTTTCGGAAGTATATGTTAGTTTGTTCAAACGGTAGAGTTAATTTGTTGGTGATCTCCGATGATAGTCTACCTGAGCTTAAAATAGCTGTATCATCAGCGAATACAGTACAATGCGTGCAAAGGAAAGAAGGATGTGTGCAAAGTTTCAAGACGATAGCTTCAAAACTGAGAGACTAGTTCGCGTAGAAACGGACAGACAGACGTACAGACGGACATGCTCATATCAACTCAGGAGGTGATCCTGATCAAGAATATATATACTTTATAGGGTCGGAGATGTCTCCTTCACTGCGTTGCACACTTTTGGACAAAATTATAATACCCTCTGCAAGGGTATAAAAAGGTAAAATTCAAAAATTGTATCAGCTTCATCTTACGTTATCTTATCCTATCTGCCACACCGATGCAGGTTCGTTGGGCCCATCGAAGATGCAGATTCCTGTAAAAAGGTCGCTTCTCGTGTTACAAGTAAAGGAATGAGGCTGCTGTGTGATGCATGTGCAGTTACATTTAGATACTAAATAGAAATAAAAATTAACCTAGATAAATGGCTTTTAAACTCTTAATACTAAATTCCAATTGATAAAACGTGCTAAACTTCTCTTATCCTAGTGTGAGCTTGGACAGTGCTACGCTGGGACAGTTTGGGTTACGCCGATACACACGGATGAGCCAGTTTAAAATTGGCTGCTTCGCTTAGCGCCTATTGCGTCACCAGATTGGGGTTAGTTGGCACGTTTGCTTGGCTCCTCATCCACGTGATCTCTATCCCTCTGTCCTTCTCCCACTCCACCTTACGCCGCTTCCTCCAACCGACCGGTTCCCTTTGTATTTTGCTAGTGACCACTTGCCACACCGTTGCAAATATGGAAAAAGCGCGAACGCGGCACGCGACTTGCGCGAGGCTAGCCGGCCGGTGGTGATCACTCTACGGGTCCCCACTGTAACACAAATATGTCTCACCGGACTGTTCACAATCTATCCCTTATACTTACCTTTTAGCTATTTGTTCACTACTTCTGGTCTTTGCTCAATAACTATAGTTTTGGTCTTTGCTCAAAGCCCAGTTGGCCAACTACTTGGGCACGTGGCTGGGGTTTCTTATAATTTTTACAGATTATTCCACAGATTTCGACGCGTCTGTTCCCTTTCGATCGCAAATTCAAATGACCGACAAGTTCTAGGCTAACATTCGCTGCTACGTGACCGTGAAAATCTCCAAAACTTCCAGTAACGGAACTTTTCCTGAACCTTATATCTGGCCCCCAGTTCTCTCACATTGAGCGCGCCAGAAAGAGAGAGTTAGTTTCGTACATCTTCGAGTTGGAGCAAGGCGTCTATATCGCGCTCCCTGTTGCTGAATTCGGCACTCTACCTTTCCACCGAAAACGCCGCTCTGAATGCCAAACTGGAACAGCTTTTCATGAGGCTCGACAGGATGATGTCCCTAGTAGAGACTCTAATGCAAGCAATCCTACAGACGCGTCCACCCTCCTCTACCCTCCGCAATGGGAGCTCTTAAAATAGCCTGCTGGAACCCCAATGGGATAAGCTCGAAAGCAAACGAGATCATTTCTTTCATAGAGCTTTACGAAATAGACATCCTTTTGTTGTCAGAAGTCCGTCTCTGTTCGCGGTCCACCCTCAGGATCCCTGGATTCACTTTGCACAAAGCCGATCATCCGGATGACCGGCGACATGGGGGCGCAGCGATCTTCGTCAAGTCAGCCATAGCCCATCAACTCTCTTTCACTCTTTCGGAAGAGCACATACAAGCCGTCTCCATCGAGATATCTACAAGAAGAGGGAGGTTTAACGTTGCTTCGGTGTACTGCCCCCCTGCTTTCAGGTGGACGGAAGCAGACTTCACGACTTTCCTCTCCAATCTCGGAGATAAGTTTCTTGCTGCAGGTGACTGGAATGCCAAACACAGATGGTGGGGCAACTACAGGATGTGTGCCAGAGGCCGGACCCTCAGCTCTGTCCTGGCCAATGTCAATGTCGACATTGTAGCAACCGGAGAAGCCACGTGCTACTCCTATCGTGCAAACGCCACCCCCAGTCCAATTGACTTTGGCATCTCATAAGGCTTCAGACAACAGCAGGTCACTGTCAGAGCACTCACCGAGCTATCTTCCGACCACCTCCCGTTGCTCTTCATAATAGACGAAGAAGCTCAATTCCATAAAGGAGTCCCCAAAATGCTACCTGCGCATGCAAACGTTGCCACTTTTAAGTCTTACATCGATGCTCACACCGTGCTCAACACACCAATAGCAACCTGCAGCGATCTGGACGCATACGTAGATAGCTTCACCTCTACAATTACTGAAGCCGCCCAGAGAGCTACGCCACCTCAGCGCCAATCTGGTCACCCATCTAATAGAAGGGCACCAATACCAAACCCGGAGGCAAGGGCACTCCTGGATCTAAAAAGGCACCTCAGAAGGCAATTCATTGCGTCAGGCGATCCTGCAACTAAGCAGCGTCTATCTAGCATTACTAATAGACTGCGCAGGTTACTAGCGAAAACCCGCCAAAAGAACATCGATACCCTGCTGGAGGGAGCTGGCCCGGACAACTGCAGCGATTTTTCGATATGGAAGCTAACAAGAGGAATTAAAAGACAGCCACTTGTACAATCCCCAATAAAAAGCCACACTGGCCGGTGGCTTAATAACGACTCCGACAAAGCCAACGCTTTTGCGGAACATCTGTCTGCCACCTTCACTCCTTTTCAACTTCCAGACGCTTCACACCGCGATGAGGTTGCAAACTTCTTACGCGCTCCCTCTCAGCCATCGCGCCCCATCAGACACACCACGCCGCAAGAAGTCACGCTGCAGTTAAAGGCGCTCAATTTAAAAAAGACTCCTGGACCCGATGGCATCGACAATCGAGCGGCCAAGGCTCTTCCACCCAAAGGAGGGCTAGCGCTGGTGAAAATTTTCAACGCCATGCAAAGCCTGGGACATTTTCCAAGACAGTGGAAGCAAGCCCGGATCATCATGATCCCGAAGCCAAGCAAGCCACTATCTCGACTCCTACCGCCCAATCAGCCTGTTATCCACTTTCTCGAAAGTGTTCGAGCGGATTCTA
Organism: Drosophila bipectinata; assembly: GCF_030179905.1. Taxonomy (NCBI): domain Eukaryota; kingdom Metazoa; phylum Arthropoda; class Insecta; order Diptera; family Drosophilidae; genus Drosophila; species Drosophila bipectinata. Next base: position 10,081,154 of record NC_091740.1, on the reverse strand, counting down.
CTCAGCCGACTGTTGGAGCTACCACAAGTAGAAGGCCATATTCCTCAACATCAGTTCGGCTTCAGAAAATCCCACGGCTGCCCAGAACAAGTCCATCGCCTGGTCAACCACATCACCCATGGACTCGAGCATAAACTGCACACTGTAGGCGTCTTTCTCGACGTAAAGCAAGCCTTTGACAAGGTGTGGCACGAGGGCCTTCTTTACAAAATCAAGGAACTTCTCCTTACGCCCTATTTCGCCATCCTGAGGTCCTTCATTGCCGACCGAACCTTCGTTGTAGCAGTAAGGGACTCACGATCCAGCTTGGCACACATTCACGCAGGAGTGCCCCAAGGAAGTGTACTTGGTCCGTTCCTATACACCATGTACACGAGTGATATGCCAGTTCCGTCGCCCACCACAGACGCCCGTATGCTTCTGGCTACTTACGCCGACGACACGGCCCTGCTTGCATCCCACACGTCTCAGCTGTCAGCCTCGGCTGCTGTTCAGGACTGGCTGAATGCAATGGAGCGCTGGACCAGGCAATGGAACATTGCCATAAATTGCAGCAAGTCGGCTTGCGTCACTTTTTCCCTAAGACTCGTGATCGACATCGTACATACGTTCAATGGTGACCTCTCACTGCTACTTAGGTGTACACCTAGATCCCAGACTCATATGGAACACCCACATCACGGCGATCAAAGCCAAATGTGTTCGCAAACTACAAAAGCTCGACTGGCTCCTGGGATCCAAAAGCCTCCAGCTTTCGACGAAAGTTTTGCTGCTCAAAGCAATCCTCACGCCAACCTGGACGTATGCGATCGAGGTATGGGGCACCGCATCCAAACACCAGCTAAACAGGCTGAGGGTAGTGCAGGCACGTGCTGCTCGACGGGCATCCGGACTTCCCTGGTATGTGACAAACCAGGCCATCCAAAACGACCTACGCCTTGTCCCGGTGGGCGACCTCCTAAACCAACACAGCCGACGGTACTCGGACAGGCTAACGAGTCACCCAAATTCACTGGCTAGCAGGCTGGCCGAGCCGCAAACTCTTAGGCGCTTAAAGAGATTTCACCCCAGCGATCTGTCTTCCCGTGTTGTTCTATAATATTGTAAACTAATGTAAATAACTGTAAATTATTGTATAAAGTCTAGGCGCATATCATATATGTACCATATTCACCCTACCTTCTAAGCGCCCGGTTATGTTCAAATGGTTTTGAACGAGTCCGGCGACTAAAATAAAATTTAACTTGTTTTAAGCAAAAAAAAAAAAAAAAAGGCACTCTACCTTTGGGGTTAAAGCATTTCCGACTGCCGTTGCGACTAAAACTAAACGGTTTTCCTTGGGACCCCACAGCGGGCAGCCTGCTGGGATGTATTTTATAGTGGACGTTGCACTTTCTATGTGTACCGAGAACGACCTATTGGAATGAAAGCTCTTCACTATCTTAATGATTTCTGGGGGGAAGTTTAGAATGCGCATTTTATGTATCAGCCCATCGTGCCAAACGGAATCAAAAGCAGCTCGAATATCTAGCAGTACCATTCCGGTGGATTGGGATGCTGAAAAACTTCTATTTACGATTTTATTGATTCTTACAAGAGGTTGGACTGTATTGTGCTCACGCCGGAAGCCAAATTAAAAAGAAGGTAGGCAGGCATTGTCCTCGAGGAACTGGATAAGCCTCTCCTTAATTATTTTCTCAAATATTTTGCCTACTGAGAAAAGGAGACTTATTGGCGTATACAAAGAAGGTAAATCTATCGGTTTGTTTTGTTTGGCAATGGGGATCACCTTCGACTTCTTCCATGCATTTGGAAAGTACCAGAGTTGAAGACCTTTGTTAAACAGTAATGTAAGAAAGCTTATACCCTTGCGAGGTAGATGCCTAAGACATAGGTTGTCTATTCCATCGACGCCAGGCGCTTTTTTAATTTTTAGGGATTTTAAGACACCTCTTACTTGGTCTCTCGTTAGTGGTGGAATGTTTGTACGATTTATAGGCGGATTCGCAGTGGAAGTGGTTGAAGGGTCACATAGATCAGCGGACAAAGAGTGGTTGCGATAGAACAACTGGGCCAATACTTCTGCTTTTTCCTCCGGAGTGTTATATTGAGTAGAATTTTCCAGAAGGGTGGGCATTACTATGCCTTTCTTCTTAATGACTTTTGTTAGTTTCCAAAAGGGAGAAGAGCCCTTGTCTAAGGATGATAGTGTTGTGTTCCAAGCCTTATTTCTAAGGTTGAACAACGCTTCTGTGATCAAAAAGTTATGTAACTTAAACAATTCTAGGTCGATATGATGTCTAAACCTTTGCCAGTTCCGTCTGTAATGATTCCGATTCCTTATCAAGTTGGTAACATCTCTAGGAAGCGGCTTGGGTGAATAGCGAATTCTTTTTTGGGGTATGCTGACAATTTTAGCTCCAGATATTGTGTTATTAAAGATGTTGATTTGTTCGTCAATGTCTTGGGGAAGACAGATTGAGCTGGGGTTTATTGTTGGAAGCTGAGAGTTGATTTTTTTTTTTTTTTTTTTTTTTAACGTTGCTTTTATTTCTTGAATCTTCTCTTTGCGAGACTAACAAGAGGTGTATCAAATCTTATATTTTTAACTTAACTAACAGTCATATTGACTGATACGGAGTTAGACGGCCCTAAAAATCGATTGCTGGGTTGGGAGGTCGTTGCGTCTAAGGCGGGATACGCTAGAAACCCGAGTCAATCCCCGAGCGAGAAAATTTGGGTGCGAAGACAGTTTTTCTTTGTATGACTCTTTTTGCTTCTGGATTTCGTCTTTCACTGCGAGGATGCCCAGATCCCGGATGTTTTCGTTGCGAACATACCAAGGTGCCCCTGTGATAGTTCTCAAGATTTTTCATTGTGTGCGCTGTATGATGTCTATGTTGCTGCTGCTCGCGTTCCCCCACAGCTGGGAGCCATATGTCCAGATTGGCTTTAGGACTGAATTGTACAGTAGTAACTTGTAGTCCAGGCACAGTGGCGATCGTGAGTTTATGATCCAGTGGAGGCTGCTGGCTTTCAGTTTTAGATGCATCTTTTTGCATTCGATGTGCTTACGCCAGGTAAGTCGTCTATCAAGGTGAACGCCAAGGTACGTTACGTCGTTAGCTTGAAGGATCTGCATACCGTTTAGTAAAAGCGGAGGGCATGTTTGTCTATTAAGAGTAAACGTTATATGTTTACACTTTTGTTCGTTTATTTTAATGCGCCAGTCGGACAGCCACCTTTCCACTATTGTGAGATGATTAGCCAGTTGGGTTGTTGCCTGCGTTGGGCATCTGGAGCGACTAAGAATAGCGGTATCATCGGCGAACGTTGACGTTGTTAGTTGTGCGCTCGTAGGAATATCCGCAGTATACAAAACATATAGACACGGCCCGAGTGCGCTTCCCTGTGGAACTCCAGCTTCGATGGTGTAGTCGCCCGAAGTAGCTGCCTTGCATCTCACTGAGAATACCCTATTGAAGAGGTATGATTCCAGTAGCTTGTGGGTGTATGTTGGCAAATACGTTTTAATTTTGTGCATGAGTCCGATGAGCCAAACTCGGTCGAAAGCTTGAGATACGTCGAGGAAAATAGCGCTGCAGTATTCTCGTTGTTCGAAGGCTGAGCGTATTTCGGATGTTAATCTGTTCACTTGTTCGATGGTTCCATGGTTTCTTCGAAAGACAAATTGGTGTGCCGGGATGATATTGCAAGCTTCCAGATGTGGTATTATGCGAGTTAACAAGCATTTTTCAAACAGTTTAGACAAACAAGATAGAAGGCTTCGGTATCATTATAATGATGGATTTCTTCCACTTTTTTGGGAAATAGCCAAAATTAATGATTCCATCAAATAGTTTGCAGACGACCTCTATAGCGCATTTTGGAAGTTCGATCAGCATCTTTGGGGTCAATAGGTCACCACCGGGAGCCTTTTTTGGTTTTAGCCCTCTTATGACTTTTTCGATTTCGTTCGGCCGGAATGAAGGTGCGGCTGGCTGAGGGGAGGACTCTGGCTGAATTTCTGGCAGGAGGAATGAATTTGAGGCTGGGTTTGGCTGGAAGACACTTTGGAGATGTGTGGCAAATGTTTCAGCTCGGTCTTCGTCGCTGCGAGCCCAGCACCCGAAGAGTTTCTTATCGGGGTGGTCGTTTCAATTGGGGCACTAAGATTTGGGTGGGCCCTCCACAGGGGGTACTTTGTGCTTGTTGGCGAGAGATTCTGGATGTACCTCAGCTGTGCATTTTCTTCCTGTTGGTGAAGAGCCTGGTCGAGTACCCGATCACTCGCTTCCTTAAGGCGTTGTTTTGAAGCTGGTGATCTGCTGTTTTGCCAATCACGACGCGTTCGCCTCTTTTCTCGCACGAGCTGTTCGATTTGCTAATTAGATTTGAAGTGTTTGTTTCGGTCTACTTCTTTCCTGTGAGGAGTAGAGATTTTAGCTGCCGCAACGAGTACTTCTTCCTGGGCGCTCGTAGTGTAGTCGATGTCCGATTCCATGTTAAATTCCGGGGCGAGTTCTATGTGGGCACTCACGTACTTTTTGTATTTTAGCCAGTTTGTTTTTGTCGTCGTCAGACTGAAGGGGTGTTCGGTTATTTCTGGGCTTTGAAGAAGCGTTAGAAGCACAGGCGAGTGGTCTGATGATAAGTCCGAGACTGCTTTGGCACTTATTAGATTGCGAGGTATGTTTTTTGTCACTGCAAAATCAATAAGGTCTGGGAGCTTTCGTGAGTCTGTTGGCCAGTATGTGGGACTTCCAGGGGAAACGTAGTCCAGTTTATTTTTCACATTTATAATTGCATTATACAATTGTCTTCCTTTGGGAGTCACTAGACGTGATCCTCAGTGCGTATGTTTGCCGTTGTAGTCTCCTGCGGCTATAAATCGATCCCCAAGTGAATTGTAGAAGTCCATAAATTGTCCTTCCGAGATTGAGAAACGAGAAGGGCAGTAAACGGCAGCGATTGAAAGGATTCCGTTGCTTGACTGAATTTGTATCGATGTGGCCTGCAAGAAGTTTGTTGCAAACCTTTTGTGAAAATGGTGTTTAATTCGTTCTCTGATTAGAACTCCAGTTCCGCCGTGGGCTTTCCCATCTGGATGATCTGTGCGGTAGATTGTGTAGCCTCTTATATGAAAGTTGTATTTGCTTGTAAGATGCGTTTCCACCAGTAGCATAACGTCAATATGGTTTTCGGTCAAGAATTGTGACAATTCTAGTTTATGCCGTGAGACACCATTGGCGTTCCACATTGATGTTCGTAGCGCCTGCATAGATTATTTGGACTGTTGTGCTACGAGCAGCTGTATCACCATTTTCTGGTTTTGAACAAGCGTTTGCATGGTCGTTTTCATGAATGACATAAGCTCCATCATACTTTGTTGGAGGGTAAGCATCATAGTTTCCGTTTTGCTGTCTGGCTATTCTGGGGCCTGTTGAGCGCTTTGAGAGTTAGGCTGAATTGGAATTTCCCTTCCAGATCGTAGAGCATCGGCATAGGAGAAGCCGTTGGTGGTGTTTAGTGGACCGAATGAGGATCTCGCAGCTTTGGCGAAGAAGACGTCTGGCGTAATTTTTGACGCAATGTACGCATTCTGTGGATTTTGGTTGCGCGTTGCGGTCGCTTGACGCATGCGACTCTTTAACTCCTTATACACAATACATCCTCTATAGTTTGCCGTATGGCTGCCTCCGCAGTTTCCACATTTCTTCACGGTACTGTCCTTGTTTGTAGTGCAGCAAGCGGACTTGTGGGCGTCCCCGCAGACTACACAGACAGCCCGAAGTGTGCAGTAAGACCTTGTGTGTCCATACTCTTGACAATTTGTGCATTGCACTGGACCGTTACGTTTATGTGGCTCTTCAACAGTGATTTTCCGATGCAAAAGATATTGCAGGTTGTAGATTGGGTGGACTTCGTTCTTCTTCAGCGACCTGCTTTCTGGCTCGAGCTCGACCTTGAAGAGGGGTTGTGGCTGTTTATCTTTATTTAGAATGTTAATAACATTCTTGGCGGCGAAGCCTTTTTCTTTAAGGGCGGTTTTTATTTCCGCGGCGGTAACATCAGGTTCTATTCCCTTTACTACCACTTGTAGGCCCTTACTGCTTTTCAGCTGGTACGTGTAATAGTTTTTCTGTACAGTGTCCAGATATTTTGACACTATTCGGAAGTGCTCTTCAGTCTTGGTTTGAGAGAGTTGATAAGGCGCATATATTCTACCCAATTTGCGTTTTTAGTATCGAAGTAATATGACTCAACTATTGCCGGGAAATTAAGTAACGTAATTTGGGCTGGTAGGTGATCAGATCCCAGATCGTTTATTGCTCGCGCATGTGAAAAGCGTTGCGGGCAATTTGTGATGAATAGATCTAATGTTGAAGAGAGACCTTGAGCACTTGCTGGGATGTAGGTGTGGTCCGCCGGGTGGATTATATAGAAGTTCTGTGAGTCTAGTTTCCGCTTCAATAAATTCCCCCATGAGTTAGCCCTGTAGCAGCCCCACGCATGTAGTGACCGTTTAAACTAGTTAAATTGTGAATGTCCGACTGGAAGAGTCTTCTAGCAGTAGGGTTGGAGCTACCTCCAGGAAAGTAGCACGAGTACACTTTAACCTCAGTACCTTGAGAATTGATTATTTTTATGCCTATGGTTTCTAGTACTGATGTATTGGGTAGAGGTAGCAGGGTGTGGCGTACATTATTCTAAACAAAGATTGCTACCCCTCCACCTCTAATATCGGCTCGATCATGTCGATAGCATATGTAATTTCGTAATTTACTGGGCACATTCCTGGTTAAACATGTTTCAGACACTAGACAAATGTCAATATTTTCTTTATTTAAAAAGTGACCCAACTCATTTAGTTTATTTCGAATGCCCCTAGCATTCCACGCTACGATTGATAGATCCACTAACATTAAGACATGAATTTGAATGCTAGAGAAGTAATTACCTCTAGTTGATCGGTTCTAGATTTACAGTTTCTAAGCTGCATAATTAATTCAAAGGTGAGATTTTTTATTTCTTCTAAAGAAAGTAGCTCATCGCTCTGTCGGTGTTGGCTATTAGGCCAGCACGGATTTTCTGGGGGAGGAGTAGAAGAAGGAGATGCATAGAAGGAGATTTAACTGGGTTACTTCTAGGTAGCCTAGGATAGCCCTTCGCTTAGCTGGATGTAATTCTCTCGAGAAGGACAACCGAGCGAGGACAATTTGTGATTTCCATGACAGTTGGCACACTTAACGCATGAGTTTTCGTTGCAGTCAGCAGTTTTAGCAGATTTCCTGCGCAGACAACACAGTACGCCTTAACAGCACATTGATTTGATCCATGCCCGAGCATTTGGCAGTTGTAGCGATGGGTTATCTTGTTGCTCCTACGCCTTTGGTAATCCCACTTGACGCGAACATAGTCGATGACGGAATGAGTTTTCATCAACTCGGAGTTATGAACTTGTTGACGAAATAAACTACGAAGAAGGTAAAGGTGGTATCGTTTGGCCGTATCCTACGAACAAACTTGACATCTGTGCATTGGAGACCCATGCTAACTAGTTTCTGTTTGACGTATTCTGGTTGGTCAGTATCAAGACCCATAAGAATAGCTTTATACGGCTTTTCATTTTTAATTGCTTAGGGAAAAAATTCATATTTGCCTTTCATAAAATTGCAGGCTTTTATGTAGTCACTCATCGCTTCACAGTGAAGTTTGGCTCCAAGTGAAATTTTTTTGATTGAGTAGTCTTCTATATATAAGGTTTTGCAAATGATTTGAATTTGCTCTATGGAGCATTTAAGCACCGTTATTGGAGGTACATAATTATTTGATTTTTCAACAATGTGTTCTGTACCATGGTCTTCGTTATCATCATCTTTATCTTTAATAGTTTGAAACGGCGAGTAATAGTTGCTCTTGTTGGGAAGTTGCCCAGACTTAGCTACTTGCAATTTTTTTCTTCGGTCGCGGCGACATAGCAGCGCCGGCTTCTCTTATCGATCTCTTTATGATGGTTCGGTTTAGACTAATGTGCAAAAAAGAAAAAATTGTCATCGTACGATCGTACATGCATACAGTTGGAGCTTACACACCAGACTGAAATACAAAATCATATACAGGGTGTAACACAAAAAATTTCGAATTTAAAATAGCTATAAAAAAAGAACGGCTTGATAAATTTTAATGATCAAACATTTATTTAAAAGCATATTTCATGACATTATTTGTGAAAAAATATTTCGGTCAAATGTTTATCAAGGCTCGGCCGTCAGCCAACGGGTACAACAGGGGGACCTACGAGCAAGCAATTGCGTGCCGTAACTGTGTACACCGCTGGTAGTGCGACTATACTCCCCACGTGAGGGCGGCTGGTAACAGGTCCCGGTAAGGTCATGTCTCTGCCGAGGATGCTGGCTAATGGTAGTCGGGCGGGGAGAAAAACACTCCCTTCCTTAAATCACCCCAATCCAAGGTGGAACAGCATATGCCGAAGGATGCGTGTCCGAGGGGGGGCTCGGACGCTAATATGCAAACTCTGGGGGACCAGCCTACCTCCCAGTTTTAACCAGACTTATTGTGACATGCGGGCTATGTCATGATGGACGAACCCCTTCCCGCCTACTCGTTGGACGAAATATGAATTCTACAAATAAAACCAAAAACCAAAGTGGAGAACGGGACTCCCTAAAAAAGTCCGGAAATGGGGTCAATGACCCGTCAAACTCCAAGGCCCTCAAAAGCCAAGGAGTTGCTGAGATGGAGAAGCCCCCCACTGTGGGGCAACATCAGGAGGCGGGACGCGCCGGTGCGGAGGAGGTTGCCAAGACTTCTTCTTCCAAAGCGGGGCTAGCTATGGGACCACCGAACGGCGTGGAGAGGAAGACCCCAGCGTCAACTTCTAAACCAACCGGCGGGGCCCCTAATGCTAACCCTGGCCCGGGAGCGTCTCACTCGGCGCAGCGTAAAGGCTCTTACAAGGACAGGAGAAGAGCAGCCTTAATTTTGATGAGGGCGGACCCATCGGCCGAAGCCAACCCGGACCAGGCCGAGATCATTAAGTGGGCAAGGGAGGATCTCCCTTTAATCCGGAAAAGGCGGGAGTGAGGCTGGATCCGAATAGACGTACTGGGTCAGACCCTGCCAAGGAGACCGCGCAAAGCGCGAAAAGGCAGAGGTCCACAGAGGGAGAAGCCCCGCATGCCAAGAAGAGGAAGGCCCAGCCGCAGCCGTCCAACCGCTCGTTCGCCGAGGTAACGAAGGGAAGAACCTTAATTGGAGTCCTGGACAAGGGCTCCAAGGATGGGCTCATCCCCAAGGACCTTTGGCGACGAGTGGTAAACGAGTTGCATGGGCGCTTCGTGCGAAGAATGCGAAGACGCAGGATGGTATTAGGGTAGCGTCAAGGTGATTGCTTGCCAAGACGCGCGATCGGTGGAGACCTACAAGCGGATGGTTGCATCGCTTGGAGAGGTCTACCCTGGAGCTAAGCTGGTGGCGGTTGACTGGGAGGAGATCCCAAGCAAACCGAGGGCGCGAGTGTGGCTCACTGAAAAGCTAACCGACCCTAAATCCATTCTAACGATGCTTAGGATGTGCAACCCGACGCTTCCCATGGCGGACTGGAGAGTCGCCAAGGTCGAGGAGGCTGTGGGACTGCGGAGGCAGGTTGTCCTCACACTCAACGAGGAGATCGTTAAAGCCCTGGAGAGGACGGAGCACCGGCTGAAGTACGGATTCAAACACGTTTCGGTCCGTATCTACAAATCCGATGCGAAGGCCAAGCCAGGAGGTATCGGGCTGGAGGCAAACACGCAAAAGCCAGACTTGGAGGAGCCGACCGAAGAGGGGCACCCGGAAGGAATGTCGGATGAGGAGGTGGTCATCCTTGAAGGGTACACCTCGGAGGAAAGCGACTTGGCAAGGGCACTTAGTGGAGTCGGAATGGAGGAGGACTCTCTGCTGAGCTCCGAGACGGAGGCAGAAATTACTGTGGTGGAGATTTGTAAGGATGTCCCTGACGATCTTGCAAATAAACCTCCATCATAGTAAAGCGGCGTCAGCTGCCCTCCTACTCCACCTCGCCGAGAGTGGAGCTGATGTGGCCCTCATCCAGGAACCCTGGATCCTAGGAGACAGGATTCTTGGGTTGGGGGCGTCGGAGTTCAGGCTCTGCAAAGCCGATACTACAGGTAAAAGGCGAGCTTGCATCCTCGAAAAAAAGAACCTTAACCTCTTTTTGCTACCCAATTTCAGCAATGAAGACCACGTAGCCGCAGCCGTAGTGAGCCCAAATGGCCCTCTAAGGATATGTTCGGCGTATATGGGCCACGACCAGGAGGCCCTTCCCCCGCACCCGCTAATCAAACAGCTGGTGGAAGACAGCAGGAAGCACAAGATCGACCTGATCATAGGTTGCTAACGCCCATCATCATCAGTGGGGCAGCACTGACACAAACGAGAGGGGTGAGTCAATTTTCGATTTTATCCTAGGCTCCAATCTTTTGGTGGGTAACAGGGGTACAGAACCCACCTTCATAGTCAAGAACAGAAGAGAAGTACTTGACGTCACTCTTTACTCTGAATCACTAGCAGACAGGATTGTTAGATGGGGAGTCCTAGAGAAACATTCTTTCTCGGACCACCGATACATAGAATTAGTGGTCAACTTTGAGAACTTTAATTGACTAACGGTACGCAACCCGAGGAAAGCGAACTGGGAGTTATACAAGAAAAAACTAGAAAGTTCCTTGGGGAAACCTCCAACATGGTACGTTGACAGTAGGGAAGCCCTGGATGCCATGGTGAACACGCTCACGGCAGCGTGCGCCAGGGCATTCAATGAAGCTTGTCCCAAAAGCAGATCGGGCAATAGCAAGTCAAAGAAACCACCATGGTGGTCACAAACACTTGCACCCTTTAAAACCAAGGCCCGCAAGGCCTTTAATTTTGCCAGCAAAACAAACTCGGAGACAGCCTGGGAGTCGTATAAAGCGGACCTTAGGCGATATAACAAAGAACTTCGCAAGGCAAAAAGGAATGCCTGGGCCAAGATCAGCAAACATCAGAGGCCTCCCGACTCAGGAAGGTCCTCGCAACAACTGCACGAAATGTAGGATACATTAAAACCTCAGAAGGTAACTGGACATCGTCCAGCAGAGAAACCCTAGAGGCTCTCACAGCTCTCTCGGTCAACTATATCCGATATTTGCGATATATATCCGGTTTTAACTACAATGGTATATTGTAGTATGCACATATATTGAATACCCACTGTACAGAGAGTACTTAAAGGGTGCGAACTGTAACACTTTGTTCTAAAGTCCCGGTCATAAACCCTAAGTGGCTACTCTACGTAAACACTCTACCTCCCGCGTGGGCTAAGCAACAAAAATAAATGCCCAAAAATTGCCGCCACTCACTCAGTACCGATAAGGAAAATTAATGAAAAAATAATAAAAACAAAACCTCCATCACCCAAGCCATTACCGAAACTTAAAAAGACGTGCCCGAAGGATTGCCCTGGACCACTGGACAGCCCCCACTGCAACCACACCTGTGCGAGGACCGGCAACGGTAACGCCTGAGTCCAAAAGGCCCCGGACAGCAGCAGCAGCAAATAGAGCGCGGGAATACGCCACCTCCTGCACCACCGAGGGAACGTCAGCGTAGTCAAACCGGCGACGACCAGCTGACGTGGAGAAAAAAAAAATCAAACCAACCGAGCTGACTGCGTTGCATAATTTTTTTGATTGCACTGCGATGTATATTTTTTTTATATATATAATATTTTTTTAATATAATATTTTTGAAAAATTGAGCGGAATTTCTTTTGCCCAATTTGAAAGTATGGCCCGTATAGCTGTACAAATACTAGGTAGGAAAAAGATGTTAAAGAAAAACTCAGTTTAAAAAAAAAAAAAAATTTTGAATATAAAGGAAGTTTCTAATATTTATGTAAAATTTTAATACCTTTCTAATGAGAAGTAATAGCATAAGTAAAACAGATCAAATAAATGATTCTGACTATTACTTCCCAGAAAAATTAAGTAACATTACAAAATATGACTCAGAGAAAAATAAAATAGAAATTGAAAAAATAAAAATATATGCAATATCTAAATGGGTTTGGTAGACACAAAAGTTGTAGATTCCACGGCAAATGTCGTTAATAAAATTGAATCCGAAAAAATCGATCTTCAAACAATTACAATATTGTTAATGATAATCGTTATTATAATGTTAGCAAGCGTATTGCTAAAATTATATAAATTACACAACAAATGTTTAAAGAAAAAATTCCAGAGTCAAGAAAATGACCTGGACAAAATCTAAAAAAAACCCAGAAAAAAAAAACAAAAATTATTATACACAAATGTAAACACCTAAAATCTAAGAAAATGAAATAATAGAAAATAAATATTAAAATATATTACGTAATTCTCTTTACAAAAGTATGTCTAAACTAAAGACATGAATTGGAACAAATTGTACGAGGAGTTATCAATAATTAAAAATAATTTTTTTGATAACACGTTGAAATATTAGTAGAGTGCTTTAAGGATGTAGTCTCATGTTCCGGCCTACTTTTTAGAGGTTATTTCAAAAAAATTTTTTTGTAATAAAAAATAATGCGATCGTTTCAATTTTCACATATGTTTTTACAGGCATCATAAACTATTTGAAAATATTTTGTTTAATTTATTCTTGTGTAGTTTAATACACTTTATAGCATGCCAAAGTATGCCTATAAAAAAAAAGGTAGGTCCCTGCTAGAGTCATCCGAAACAAAAAATTTGAATAGATTATTGTTTTATAAGCTTATGGCTCTGTCCCGTACTAGAATGAAATATTTTCATCAATAAACAACAAAATGGCGAACAAACAAAAAAAAAAAATTTTTTTTAATTTACAAAATTTATCTTAAATTAATAATACATGATCATAGGGAAAGATTAAATCAAGATCATTGGTCACAGGTATCGAAACTTTTGATACGACTACGATCTAATTTAATATTTATTAAACAAAAGTTCAGTTAAGAAATATCATTACCAACCGTTCTAAACACTCCAATAGCAGTTGACACTGCACCTGACTCAGAATCAACAGAAACAAACGAGTCTGAGTCAGAAGAGCTTCCCAAAGTAAACCCCAAAATAGAAGATGAAGATTTGAATAATCTTACTATTCCGGCGGTATACACTGATCTGGATAATTTTACAGATTCAGATACTTCGAGTGTAATAGAAAAGAAAATAGGTAAATCCATCACAATGGCACAATCAAATATTGATTTTATTAATACAGCATCTAAGCTTATACCAGTTTTTGATGGTAAGGCTGAAAATTTAACAAGTTTCATTGATGCTTTACAAACAATACAATCAATAAAAGGCGAGCACGAAGATTTAGCTGTTTCCATTATTAAAACAAAGCCAAAAGTGGTCGCCAGGAATCTAATCGGTAATGAAACAACAATTACTGGGGTGATTGCCAGACCAAGAAGCAACGTCAAATACGAAACTGTTGAAGTATTATAAGCGAAGCTGTTGAATCTACAGCAGCGCAATAAAACTGCTAACCAATACACACAAGAAATTGAGCAGATGACGAAAGCTTAAGAAGGTGCATATATATCAGATGGTTTACCTTTAGAGCTAGACAGGAGTTATTCCATGCAGCATGCAGTCAAGGCAATGACTAGAAATTGCACAATCGAGGTAAAACTTATCATGCAAGCTGGCACATTTAGTACTCTGAACGAAGCCGTTTCCAAATTTGTCAATAGTTGCACTGAAGCAACTGGGCAGTCGACTTTACAGTCGAATATTTTTTAGGGAAAAGAGAATCATGTAGCTGATGCGTTATCAAGGATCAAAGATCTACAAAATATAACTAGAAATATATTTAAAGTCACTGCTAGGTATCAAAGTAGACAAAAATTCCGCGCGGAAAATCAAGAACAAGAATTGCCAATGCAATCCTTAAATAAAGCTTCTAAGCCCAACGTATACGACGTCATAAACAATGATGAAGTACGTAAAGTAGTGACCTTGCCGATAAAAAATATGTTATGTTTATTTTAACAAGGCAGTATTAATTACTGCAAGATATGATGTTAGCGATTTATATACTAATGGAATTATTGATTTAGATCAATTTTTCCAAAGGCTTGAAATGCAAGCCGGTATATGCTGAACATGCGAACAGAATATAAAAATTCAATTATAGACGATTTGTGCAAATATTTAAATACTGCAAATATTACATCCACAGCACACCACCACCAGACAGTTGGAACAATAGAAAGAAGTCATAGAACTTTCAATGAATACATACGATCTTACATATCGGTTGATAAAACTGTTTGGGACGTATGGCTTCAATATTTTGTCTTCTGTTTCAACACGACCCCCTCTATGGCACATACATATTGTCCATATGAGCTAGTATTCGGTAAAACAAGTAATTTGCCAAAACATTTTAATAGCATAGATAGTGTAGAAGCACTATATAACAAAGAGTTCATAAGGATAGATTAAAAATCTTTATTTCATAAATTGCACTTAGTATGGCCATACAAAGACACACATACATAGATAAATAAATATCATATTCTTTTAATAATTTCATTTTCTATGATTCTAACAACATAAAACAAAAAAATAAATAAAAAAAAAAAGATGTATTCGTTAGAAATTTTTATTATAAAAATAACTTCATTATATTACGTTATTTTTCAAAAGGAGGGAGATTACTTAAGTACCGAGAGTACTTAAACGGTGCGCACTGTAACACTTTGTGGCAATGTTTACATAATCCAAAGTCCCGGTCATAAACCCTAAGTGGCCACACAGAAAGTGCTAGTGTCAGCATAATCGTAACAAACGGTCAGCATATGCATACCCCTCGCGCCTCCACTTGAGAGTGCATAACAACGTATATTGTTATATTCCTTTATACATAAGTACATAGCCGTCTCTTTGCCGCCGCCTGCGAGCAGCGCTGCTACGAGACTTAGCCTTACTTAGACTTAAGAAATATTGTAAAAGAACAGAAACATTTTGATCATTGGAGCGGCACCTCAGCTGCTCCTTCCAAATAAAAACCAACCAAACTTAACCCTTGGAGATATCCTTTATCACAATATCAACTTCGGCTCCGCCCGAAGTTAGCTTTCCTTTCTTGTTGTACTGCAATTCGTTTTTTGCATTTTGTTCACTGCAAAAATATTACTTTTTCACATGTTTTTTCTATTATTTTTTTCCAATTAAAATTTTTATTTTATTATTATTTTCTTTTATAATTTGCGTGTGCTGCGGTATATTTAGACCAGTGGTGGGCAAACTCTCATTTTACATAGCACGCGAGTATAGGGTAGGAAATTCTGCCGCAGCGCTGCCGGCACACTGACAGTGTGAGCACTCTCAAATTTTTTTTAGAAGCTCTCTCATTTGCTCTCATTTTGATTCATTTGACAGCCCAAACTAAAAAATAAAAATTTTTCCACTGAGAAAATTTCCAAAATTTTCTCAGAAATTGGATTGGAAAAACTTTCCTTCATGGAGAATATAGATAGGGCAGCGTAGTTTTTTATTTTTTTAAGAAATGTTGCTAGCAAAGCTTTTTTTAAAATAAAATACTCAATTTTAGTGCCCATTCCAACTTTTGAATTAACGAAAAATGAAATAAAAAAATACGTTTTTTCGCTCAGTGAATTCTCTGCTCTCATTGTTTTTCTCTGCTACGCATACACTAAAATTTTAAAAATGTGTTAGTTTTGCCCCCCACTGATTTAGACCCAAAAATAACCCAAAAAACTTATATCGTCACTAACACTTACCTATCAGAATACTTAAGGGGCCCATCCACAGGCGAGCATGTTCGTCAACCTGCTCGCCTCCTTGAATTTTATTTTCCCCACTAACTAGAACCAACATTCGTGCGAACATCATTTTTCGATAAATTTTCAAACTATCAACATTTCAACGGACAACGACGTTGTCAAAATAGAACGATTTCAATTCCATTGGAACATTTTGACAAACACAAAATTTGACAACGAACACTAGCATCCCCTAGAATAGTTTATTATCTGATCGTCCAAGGGTCGAACCCATTCGCCAGGTCCTGATGGAGTACCAGACTGTTTGCTAAAATACTGCGCCAGGACTCTGTGCAAACCTCTCCTAAGACTTTTCAACTTATATTTGGAAACCTCGATTTTCCCCTTGAGAGGAAGGAATCATTCATAATTCCTTTACATAAAAAAGGGAAAAATTCCGATGCTGGCAATTACAGAGGTATCTTGAACTTGTCGGCTATTCCAAAGTTATTTGAAAAATTAATTACTTCTCATTTGCAACACCATCAAAATACCATCGAACCTCCAAACTGAGCGGACGTGCTTTGCCCGGACTCCGGGAAAACTGCAACATAAAACAGCCAATCACAAAAAAAAACCAACAAAGTAAGCCAATAAAAGCAATAGACAAGCTTTTTATAACAGTTGCGATGTGCTCAACAATAACTAGTGCGTTGTTTTTCAATAAATAAGTGCCACGCAATGAGCGCGATACCGAAGTGAAATAATCGGCGATTAAGAGCAACCCGGCTATCCTGACCGCTGAAACCCAAAGGGGAATGGTCTTGCTCACCCGCTCTGCCCACTCCAACTCCCGCGATATGAAGTTCGCAGTGTAAAGCCACCCTCCAATATCGGAAACAAATCTGATAATAAAAACAAGCTCAATTGCCCTGGTCAACGAGCAAGTGAACAGATTAACATCCGAAATATGCTCAGCTTTCGAACAGCGAGAATACTGCAGCGCTATTTTCCCCAACGTATCTAAAGCTTTCGACCGAGTTTGGCTCATTGGACTCACGCACAAAATTAAAACGTATTTGCCAACATACACCCACAATTCTCAGTGTTCTCAGTGAGATGGTAGCTACTTCGGGCGACTACATCATCAAAGCTGGAGTTCCACAAGTTCCACAAGCGGCACTGTAATTGCATTTATGGCAATAAGTATTTGCTTAGAAAAAAAGAAAAATATTTTTGAGTTGAACTTCTTATGCATTAATACACAAATGCTTGTTTTTATATTTATCGCTTTTGGCGTGCCATAATGCAGGCTCATTTTTTAGGCGATAAATAAAATCTAGCAGGAACTTTTTATTCATTTTTCTCTACCAAAACGTTTTTCAAACTGATGTTCGTGCCAACATTGCCATCCATTGGCGAGTATGTTTTTGCAAACGTTGTCAAAATAGAACGATTTCAATTCCATTCGAACATTTTGACAAACACAAAATTTGACAACGAACACTACCATCCACAGGAAAAATTTCGTCGAGCACAACATGTTCGCCGAACATGCTCGCCTGTGGATGGGCCCCTTAACGGGATAGTCTCTCGGTAAATTATTGTACATTCCATGTTCATATATACCTCTTTGTCTGAACCCCCCACATACTGTCATTATTTGTCCGCTAATCAATCCGTTTTTAATCTTATGACCGATCGTGACCAGCTTATAGCTCTGCGTGACTTTCATATCCCAGAACTGAATTGGTCGTATGTCGATAACTCACCATCTCTATCACTTATCACTTATCAGAAATTCGTTAAGTCGGCTATTTGACTTATGTTTTGTATATGATCCTGATGTTACCAATCTTTCCAGAGCTTTTCCCCGTTCAACCCCAAAGGATCCATATCACCCCATGTTGAGGTTTCAATCACAACGATTTCTGGTATCGATCAAAAGTTTTCCTACGTGGCAAATAAGATTCGCTGTTTCCGTAAAGCTGAAAATGAAATAAAAGCGTTTTTTTCGCTCAGTGAATGCTCTGCTCTCATTGTTTTTCTCTGCTACGCATACACTGAAATTTTAAACATGTGTGCGTTTTGCCCCCCACTGCTTTAGAAAAATTTTACCATACTATACTATTATTCGTCTGCTTCAACAAGTCCTCCTTGGTTCACAAGGTGCCTCACTAACCTAAAAAATACTAAAAATAGGCTCTTACTTAAATGTAAAAAAAACTTACCGTAGTATAGACAGATTAAAAAAAACTTGCCGTAGTATAGTACAGATCAGTATAGACAAATCGACAGATCAGCCTTACGCATACAACATTCAATCAGCCAATCTTATTTTCTGTTCGTTTTTCCCCTAGAATAGTTTATTATCTGATCGTCCAAGGGTCGAACCCATTCGCCAGGTCCTGATGGAGTACCAGACTGTTTGCTAAAATACTGTGCCAGGACTCTGTGCAAACCTCTCCTAAGACTTTTCAACTTATATTTGGAAACCTCGATTTTCCCCTTGAGAGGAAGGAATCATTCATAATTCCTTTACATAAAAAAGGGAAAAATTCCGATGCTGGCAATTACAGAGGTATCTTGAACTTGTCGGCTATTCCAAAGTTATTTGAAAAATTAATTACTTCTCATTTGCAACACCATCAAAATACCATCGAACCTCCAAACTGAGCGGACGTGCTTTGCCCGGACTCCGGGAAAACTGCAACATAAAACAGCCAATCACAAAAAAAAACCAACAAAGTAAGCCAATAAAAGCAATAGACAAGCTTTTTATAACAGTTGCGATGTGCTCAACAATAACTAGTGCGTTGTTTTTCAATAAATAAGTGCCACGCAATGAGCGCGATACCGAAGTGAAATAATCGGCGATTAAGAGCAACCCGGCTATCCTGACCGCTGAAACCCAAAGGGGAATGGTCTTGCTCACCCGCTCTGCCCACTCCAACTCCCGCGATATGAAGTTCGCAGTGTAAAGCCACCCTCCAATATCGGAAACAAATCTGATAATAAAAACAAGCTCAATTGCCCTGGTCAACGAGCAAGTGAACAGATTAACATCCGAAATATGCTCAGCTTTCGAACAGCGAGAATACTGCAGCGCTATTTTCCCCAACGTATCTAAAGCTTTCGACCGAGTTTGGCTCATTGGACTCACGCACAAAATTAAAACGTATTTGCCAACATACACCCACAATTCTCAGTGTTCTCAGTGAGATGGTAGCTACTTCGGGCGACTACATCATCAAAGCTGGAGTTCCACAAGGAAGCGCACTCGGCACGTGTCTATATGTTTTTGTTTTTTTTTTTTTTTTTTTTTTGTGCATCAATAAGAGCATCAGCTAGGATTCCTGTATTCATCATAAAGCTTACAGGCCCAGACGACCGAGGGGCGCTCGAGATTTGTTAGCTATTTAACGAACATATTAAGCTATTTGAAATTTGTTAAGCTAAGAGAAGTTAGTAAGGAAATTAAAAATTCTATATTTTAAATTAGAGGGACAGGAAAGAGATGTAATAGAGTAGAGACCATTGTAGTTCGAACATAATACCCTAAAAGGGTCATGCAGTGCATATGTCGAACTACAACGGCTAAGGAACAGAGGACTAAAGTTTCAAGTCCTTCTATTAGGAATGTTAAAGCGTGTTAGTAAATGCTGGCTATCTACATCCCCGTTAATAAGGTTATGCAGAAAAACTACACCGAGCATTGTCCTACGATTTGTTAAGCTAGGTAAGTTTATAAGTAAAAGTCTGCTACTGTAGGATGGAAGCTGAAGATTTGCATCCCAGTATAGACCTCTAAGTGCAAATATTAAAAAGTTCTTTTGTACGGATTCTATGCGGTCCTTATGTACTCCATATTGGGGACTCCAGACACATGAGCCGTACTCTAGTATAGGACGGACCAAGGAAATAAATAATGTTTTGCTTATATAGGGGTCATTAAATTCTTTTGACCACCTTTTGATAAAACCAAGGACTCCTTTAGCCTTATTAACCATTAAGGAAATATGGTCGGCAAATTTAAGTTTGATGTCTAATAGGATGCCGAGATCTGTGAGGAGATTTAGTCTCCCCACACGCTAAGACAGATAGCCGGGGGCAAAGGGGGGGCCGAGGAGACGGAAAAAGGGGGTCAACCACCGGTCATCAACCCGGGCAGCCCAAGGGAACGTCGCCAGGATCAGTACGGGGGGTTGGGGGGAAAGGTGAAAGCCAGTTACCATGGGTTCCGGCGAAGGGCTACCCGTGGGAGGACGGAATCTACGTGGAACGTAACAGTGGTAGGTGAAAGAGTAAACGGCGCCACCCGGGGGAAGAAGGAATCGAGGTGGAACGTAACGGGTCCCGGGGCAACGTTGGGAAAGTAGTCCAGTGGGGGAATCAGCACGATGCGCAGGCGTGCCTTAGAAGGGGGGGGGGTTTCGACGAAGAGTGCAACGGGCCCTGGAAGCCCACCGGTGCACCACGCACCAGCAGCAGAGATCCGTGGCCGGGGGAGACGAGGGGCCACGGACAGCGACCCGCCAACGGGAAAGTGGCGTGATTCTGGAAGCAGGATTAACGGCAGGAGCAGAATCCAGGAGGATTAACGGGCGCTCCATTCAGTATAAAAGGAGGCCCATTGGAGCGGCTCGGGACGAGTCTTTTTAGGAAGCTTGTAGCGTTGAGTTGGAGGACCGCCTGTGGAGAGTCCGGCATTCAAGTGTTAGAGCGTTTCTAAAAAGGATTCGGGTTTTGTTTGAGTTGAAGGACCGCCTTTGGAGAGTCCGACAGCCAAGCGCAAGGAGAGCGAATAAGAAAATAAGGAAAGGATCCATTGCTGGACCTTCCTCTGGAAACCCAGGGTCGTGTAGTCGAGTTGGTTCATTCCCGAACACGGCAGGTAGCCTTGCAAGGAAGTGAGGAAAGGATAAGTCTGGCGTATGCCTTACCGACTCCTGAAATCATAACCAACAGGCGTGGTCCTGCGAAACAAGGAGGCCTACTTGGGATCACACGCCGGTAACCACGAGACGTACAGAACTAGGGAGACAAGGATCCATTGCTGGACGGTTTTCTCTACAAGCCCGAGGCGTCAGAGTCGAGTTGAGCCATTCCCGAACACGGCAGGTAGCCTTGCAAGGAAGTTCTCACAGACCAAGTGAGAACACCCTGGTCACCAGCCCCGCCACTACAAACTCGGGTCCGCCGGCGCGTATGCACGGTGTCCCGGTGTAGCGGGAGCGCGACAATACGATCAGGCACACGGCGGCTTCCAAACCTGGCACCGGACTCCTCCAACTCACCACCGAAGTTGACGGTTGCACAGTGCGGACGCACCGCGGGCGCGCTCCGAGTAAACGTTGTTTTTCCCGGTCGTGCTGCAATCGGAAAGTGAAAACAAGACGTCAGGTGACCATTGCGAGGCGCAAGCTATGCTCACCTGTCTCAGGAGGGGAGTTCCTAGAACGCTGGTGGCATCTGCGCCGATCCCGACTCCTAGGTCAGGAGCGAAAGGGGTAAGCAGGGCCTCTCTTGCTTGTTCTCCGCTACTCTCTTCCCGTGGTTTCCTCTGCCACTGTTCCGCGGGAAAATCCGCGGCAAACACTTGGCGCTGGTAGAGGTCGCGGCTCCCTATAAACAGCTGATCTACAGTGCTGGGAAACGACTGTCCCCCACTGACCCCCCCTCCGGTAGAGGGCGCCAGTTAGCGTATGCCGACGCCGGCAGAGGGCGCCTGTAGCAGCTCTTAGTTCCCCCCTCGAGCGAAATAGAGCATACACCAAGGCGCGGCGTACGCTCCATCACCGCTCCATCAGCGCACGACGGAAGGCGAGGGTGGTGACAAACGGTGTTAAAGGTCGCGGAGCAGACTAAATGCCAACCCCACCGCCTCGGCGGTACAAACGTGAAATGGGGCACTGGCGACCGAGTAGGGGCGGTATAACTCCCATCGTAGCTTCGATGGATGTCCCTCCTTCTCCTTCGTCCCTCTCCCCCATCCAGATAAACCCACGCTGCGTCTGACCCACAATGGGCGGCGGCGTGGTCTGCGTCTGCGCCACATTGGCCGGCAGCTATCTCACCTGGCAGGAGGTATAAACTGCAAAAAACCTGGAAGCAGGTATAAAATGCGACTTGAACAAAACGGAATGGAAGACCACAACAAAATTACTCCAGGTGGCACCCACAATAGTGGAAATCCACCCGCGAGAACCCCCGCGGTTAGGGCAAGGATTCTGGAGGCCCTACCTTACATTCTAAAAAAAACTGCTCCACCGGCGGCGCACTTGGCCGGCGACGCAGAACCAGCTACAAGTGAGACCCTAGAGGAGCTCCAGGCTTTCGGGCGTGGAAATAAAATAAAGAGACCCCCCCCCCCCCCCCCCAAGCAGACAGGGAGCGATCACACCCCAAAGAGGCATCGGGACGAGCAGTCACCGCCAGGAAATTCCCAACCGGGGAAAAAATCCAAAATGCCGCTAACCCCCATAGACGAGATGGGCGCGATCCTGGAGGACCTTTTGGCTAAGGTGAACGACCAAAAGGTACGAAGCATTAACCAGGTCATGAAAAACTCCTTCGCGAGACTGAAGGAATTGCAGGAGCTGCTGAGGGACCAGAACTTCTCTCTCCCGAGCCAGGAAGGAAGGGCCAGGTGCGGCTGCAGCGGGGAAGCACCGGGCTGCAGCAGTACTCGAGTCGAGGAAGCTACTCAGACCTCACCGGAGCGAGCGTCTTTCAGCCAAGTTGCTAGGACGAAACGCCCACGAGAGCTGCCTCCACCTAATAGGGCAAACCAAAATGGCAAAAAGGACCCCAAGATAAGCCAGCCCAAGAAGAGCCGCCCCGACGTGCTTATAATAACGGGGAACGCAGGATCCTCATACAGCGATGTCCTCAAACTGGTTACCCGACGGCAAGATGGCAAACTCAATGATGTCAGCCAAAACGTTAAAAAGATTAGGCGCACGGCAAAAGGAGATCTCCTGCTAGAACTGGCAGCGAAGGATGCAAACGCTCTCAAGATGCGACAGACCCTTTCCCAGGTGCTGGGCGAGGCAGCGAGCGTTCGTGCGGTCTCAGGCGAGACCACCATCGAGATCCGCGACCTGGACGACCTTACCACGAAGGACGAAATAGTGGCAGCTATTAAAGCTCGAACGAGCGGACAGGAGGAGGCAATCAGGGTGAAGTCCCTTCGCCCTGGCTTCTCTGGAACACAGGTAGCCTTTTTGGGAGTGGAGCCGAGCCTGGCATCGAAGATCCTGTCCGAAGGCAGGATTAGGATAGGATGGACCATGTGCAGGGTCAGGGAGCGCTCGGCCCAGCGTCGCTGCTTCAGATGCCTCAGTTTCGGGCACATCGCCGCTTATTGCAAAGAGCGGACCGACAGAAGCAACTGGTGCCTTAGATGCGGTAAGCCACAAGGTAGCCTCCTGCACAAACGCGGCTGAGTGCTTCCTCTGTGCAGCTGCAAACAACGCAGAGCGTACCCACGTAGCTGGCAGCAAGAGATGCCCTCTCGGCAAACTTGATGCAGCGACACAAAGCAGAGTATGAGGATCATATAGATCAACCTAAACCACTGCGAAGTAGCCCATAGCCTACTCGAGCAGGTTTTAAGAGAGAAGCGGGCAGATATAGCCCTAATAAGTGAGCCGTACAAAAAAGTCGAGACGCAAAGCTACATCCTGGACTCCTCCAAGACAGCGGCTATTTGGGCGCCAGGCAGACAACCCGAAAGTATACAACCACGAGTAGGTTTCGTCCGGGCCAAAGTAGGCGCGTTCTGGCTTTATAGCTGCTACCTCCCCCCGCGCCTAACACTGCAGCAGTTCACCCACACAATAGACGAGATCGCCCAGGACGCAAGGCACAGATCCCAGGTGGTGATCGCTGGCGATTTCAACGCCTGGGTGGAGGACTGGGGCTCATCGCGCACCAACGCTAGGGGTCGAACCCTCCAAGAGACCTTTGCGACTCTTGACGTAGCCCTGCTGAACACCGGCTCCCAAAACACGTTCAGCAAGGCGGGGTATGGTTCAATCGTGGACCTTACCTTCTGCAGCAGTGGTTTGTTTCGGAGGACTACGTGGTCCCTCAGGGATGACTACACTGCGAGCGACCACAAATACATAGTCTGCGACATAGAGGATAGAGAGCAAGCTTCCACAGCAGCGAAGCCTCCAAGATTCAACCCGGCTACATTACAACCGCTAAAATTCGCACAGGAACTAAGGATTCCAGATCCTTCAGGCGACGTCGAATGCGATGTTCACAACACCATGGCTGCGGTTCTACAGGCCTGCCGAGCCAGCATGAGGAGTAGCCGTGGGCATTCGAGGCACCATGAACCGGTGCCCTGGTGGCCCCCGGAGATAGCCCATGCGCGCAGAGAGTGCCTCCGAACCAGAAGGTTGCACCAAAGAGCCAGAGGAAGGCCGGACTTCGAACAAAAAAGAGAGGACTTCGCGGCAAAGAGGTAGATTCTGAAGAAGCTGATAAGGGAGGCAAAGACTAAGTGCTTTCTCGAGATGTGCGACGCTGCAGAGCAAGATCCGTGGGGATCGGCCTACCAGACAGTGGTCAAGAAAGCAAAGCAGGCAAAGCCAATCGCTCCAAAAGATGCCGAAACAATGAGAGCCATCGTGGAGCACCTCTTCCCGAAGCAGCCGAGTGGAGTGGAGTCTCCTGGGCCAAGTGGAGCAAGAGAACCTACCGGCTCTACGCCGGATCAGGAAATAGGCGCCCTAGAAATCGTAGAAGTCGCTAAGGCTATCCAGGTCGGAAAAGCTCCTGGTCCAGATGGGATCCCAGACATCGCAATCAAACTGGCGATGACTGCGTTCCCGGACCGGTTCGCCAGGGTCTTCAACGCATGCCTACGGGAAGGCGTTTTCCCTAGAAGATGGAAAGCACAAAGCCTGGTCCTCCTCCCAAAGCCAGGCAAGCCGCCGGAGGATCCGTCATCCTTAAGGCCGATCTGCCTCATTTACCATGCCGGCAAAGCCCTAGAGCGCTGCATATGCCGGAGGCTCCAGGAGGCCGTAATCAGCGCGGGAGATCTCTCCCCATTACAATTCGGGTTCAGGGACCACCGTTCCACGGTCGACGCAATTTCCTTGGTCAGGAGGATTGCAGCCAAGGCAATCGAGGGGACCAGATGGGCGGGCGGAAGCAAGGAGTACTGCCTGATCGCCACGCTGGACATTAAAAATGCCTTCAATTCAGCCAGGTGGGATGTTATAGTGGAGGCGCTGCGAAATCTCCGAGTGCCGACTAGCATCGTGGAGATCATAAGGTCGTACCTCAGTGATCGCACTATTAGGTACGAGACGACCTCAGGCATCCGAGAGCATGCGGCCTCCTGTGGTGTCCCTCAAGGCTCAGTTTTAGGCCCAGCCCTTTGGAATCTTATGTACGACGGGGTCCTCAGACTCGACCTCCCGGAACGTACACATCTAGTTGGATTCGCGGACGACATCGCGGTAGTCGCCGTGGCCAAGACGATTCAGGAAGCAAAGGAGCACTGCAACGCTGCAATTGCAAACGCCATCAGTTGGCTGGAACAGGTAGGGCTAAGCCTAGCCCACCACAAGACGGAGGCTGTCCTGATTTCGAGCAGGAAGCGAGTGGAGACGGCTTCAATCAGCGTGGGAGGACATGTGGTCAAATCAACCAGGGCCATCAGGTACCTTGGAGTAACGCTGGACACGAGGCTTAGCTTCAGGGAGCACTTCGCAGTAGCAAATCGTAAGGCGGCGAATTTCGCCAGAGCATTAGGGAGGATCATGCTCAACTGTAGGGGCCCGAAGCAACGACGTCGTTTACTTCTCCAGACCGTCTGCAGCGCAACGATGCTTTACGCAGCCCCCGTGTGGGCTGATGCAGCCAAAACAAGGTCGTATACCAAAGGTCTGACCAGCACATATAGACTGTGCGCCTTAAGGGTGTGCTCGGGCTACCACTCGATCTCCGACGACGCAGCTCACGTCATAGCAGGCATGGTGCCATTCGACCTGCTCGCGGCGGAGCGCAAAGAGCTATATCAGGCTCTAGTAGCTCTGAACGGGCAAACTCCGGCAGCGACACGCCGTCGGGTTAAAGAGATCTCGAGAGCTTCGAGTATACAGAAGTGGCAACAAAGGTGGGACGAGTCGACCAAGGGACGGTGGACCCACCAACTAGTCCCCGACCTCAAGAATTGGCTACAGAGAAGTCACGGAGAAGTGAACTTCTGGCTCACGCAGGTTCTCAGCGGCCACGGATGCTTTAGGAGTTACCTGTTCAAATTCGGACACGATGATGACCCAAGGTGCCCTGATTGCGGGGTTGACGAGACGGCGGAGCATGTGGTCCTGGACTGCCCACGTTTTTCGATCCCCAGGCGGAGACTCCTAGGGGAAGTAGCGACGGCGGACGTCATCGGAAGGAGGTTGCTGGAGGACGTCCAGTTCTGGGCAGACTTGAGCAGCTTCGCCGCCTACATGATGAAGGAGCTGAGAAGGCTAGAGCGACTCCGAGCGGAGGCTAGGCTAGCCTAGGCCAACTGCAGTGGGGCGCATAAGCACGCCAATTTCCTGGCCCTGCGAAGCAAAGCCTAGCGGCATTACCGCAGGGGACAGGGACCTAGTAGACTCTTTTTCACTTTTTCTTTTTGTTAGAGCTTAGTTTTAAGTCTTTCCTTGTTAATAAACGATTTAAAAAAAAAAAAAAAAAAAAAAATCCGCGAAACTCTGTGAGCTAGCCGCGGCAAATTGTGGCGAGCGGAAGCAGAAAAGACAGTTCGTTACACCTGGCGCCCAAAACTTCGTGATTGCATTTAGCCTAGAAAATAACATAGCAGAAAGATGGGAAAAAAAAATTGGATCTACACATTGAGAAAGGAGGAGCTGAGCGAAGTGTGTAGAGAGCTCGGTCTACCAGCAGACGGGACTGTGGAAGCGATGAGATCCTCAGTGGCGAGGTGGGTCGACGAATCCAAGGAAGAGGAGGTACTGGCGTTAACGCACGGCCTAGAGGAAAGGTTTGGACAAAGATCAACCCCCAGGCAGAGGGGTCCAGTCACGGAACAGGTCCAGTCACGGAACAGTAACGGGGCATATCCAGTAGCGGGAGTTGGATGTGCTATAAAAGGCGGCGGCTGGGAGGAGCACGGTCTATTCAAAAAATTCTAATCAACGGAGCAACATGAGCAACAAGTCAGAAGCAACGATGATCGTCTCGTCTGACGAGAGCGATCTGGAAATAGTCGGCGATCCCACATGGAACGGAAGAAGGATGAGGACGGAGTGGGCGATCCAACGGGCAGCAGGAGGACGGAGGCACATACCGGTCGGTCGCGCCACTGTGGAGGAGCGGCGCCGGAGCGAGGCGCTGGAGCACAGAAGGAGATCGGAGAGGTGCCGCCAGCGAAAGGAGGCGATAGTCACCATCTCGGAGATGGCGAGGAAGAGGGCCCAAAGAGCCCAGGAGATGTGCGAGGAGATCGACAGGGAGTGGAGAGACGTCAGGAGGGATGGACGGGAGAGAGCAATGAGGAGGGCGATGTCAAGGAGGATGCGGCTGCGACGGGCGAGGCGGCTGGTGGAGGCCGCGAAAAGGAGGGAAGCCACGAAGAGGACCCGGCCAGCAACGCGGTGGCCCGCGGTGCCACCAACACCACGCCCTCGAGCGGAACGACCGGAGGAAAGGGAGGTGGCAACGGCCGCCAGAAGGAGGCAGCAGGAGTCAACGTGGCCTGCGGCACCACCTACGCCACGCCCAAGGAAGGAGGACAAGGAGGAGGAGCCGTGGACGAAGGGGCCGTGGGTGTGGCCAACACCACGGAAGCCGGCGCTGGGCCGGCAGCACTCGTGCCCGGAGCAGCGGCCAACGAGGCCGGTGCTGATGAGGTCAGCGTCGGATGGAGGCGACAAGGAGGTCCCAGAAGCAGACTGGCCGCCGGAGCTCTGTGTGAGGGTGGCGGCGGAGGTGGAGAGGAGGCGCGGACGCACCGGAAGGTGGTGTGTCATGGCGCAAGTTGGAGCCATATGCTTCCGAGTGCGCGGAGGAGCCAACGGCGTAAAGGTACTGAGGAAAACTTAAAAAGTATAAGTCAAAGATAGATACAAGTAAAGATAGATACATAAATGTACACAAAAAAAAATATATATATAAAGATAAAAAAATAAAAAAAAAAAGGAAGATTATTAAAGGGGGAAAAAAAAAATAATTATAAGGAAAGAAAAAAAAAACAAAACAAAAAATAAACAAAAAAATTAAAAATGAAAGATTATTAACGAAAAAGAATATCAAAAAAAAAAAAAAAAATTAATATTAAAAAAATTAAATAATTTAAAAAAAAAAAAAAAAAAACATGGAATGGGGTACATAGGCTAGGTGCTCTAAAAGGGTCCCAGGGGAGCGGACAGTCGTTTTCCGAAGGAGGGGGGAAGTGGATGGGTATCCACACCAAAATAGGGTAACCGAGAATGTCATTTTTTTTTGGGCCCATGTTCAGCACAGTACATCAACACCGATGTCTAAACGGCTCTTTCGTTTCCCTGAAGAAGGGGGGAAGTGTGAGGAGATTTAGTCTCCCCACACGCTAAGACAGATAGCCGGGGCCAAAGGGGGGGCCGAGGAGACGGAAAAAGGGGGTCAACCACCGGTCATCAACCCGGGCAGCCCAAGGGAACGTCGCCAGGATCAGTACGGGGGGTTGGGGGGAAAGGTGAAAGCCAGTTACCATGGGTTCCGGCGAAGGGCTACCCGTGGGAGGACGGAATCTACGTGGAACGTAACAGTGGTAGGTGAAAGAGTAAACGGCGCCACCCGGGGGAAGAAGGAATCGAGGTGGAACGTAACGGGTCCCGGGGCAACGTTGGGAAAGTAGTCCAGTGGGGGAATCAGCACGATGCGCAGGCGTGCCTTAGAAGGGGGGGGGGGTTTCGACGAAGAGTGCAACGGGCCCTGGAAGCCCACCGGTGCACCACGCACCAGCAGCAGAGATCCGTGGCCGGGGGAGACGAGGGGCCACGGACAGCGACCCGCCAACGGGAAAGTGGCGTGATTCTGGAAGCAGGATTAACGGCAGCAGCAGAATCCAGGAGGATTAACGGGCGCTCCAGTCAGTATAAAAGGAGGCCCATTGGAGCGGCTCGGGACGAGTCTTTTTAGGAAGCTTGTAGCGTTGAGTTGGAGGACCGCCTGTGGAGAGTCCGGCATTCAAGTGTTAGAGCGTTTCTAAAAAGGATTCGGGTTTTGTTTGAGTTGAAGGACCGCCTTTGGAGAGTCCGACAGCCAAGCGCAAGGAGAGCGAATAAGCAAATAAGGAAAGGATCCATTGCTGGACCTTCCTCTGGAAACCCAGGGTCGTGTAGTCGAGTTGGTTCATTCCCGAACACGGCAGGTAGCCTTGCAAGGAAGTGAGGAAAGGATAAGTCTGGCGTATGCCTTACCGACTCCTGAAATCATAACCAACAGGCGTGGTCCTGCGAGACAAGGATAGACCGACTCGAGATCGCACGCCCGGTGTACACGAGACGTAAAGGACGAGACACAAGACAGAACCAGGGTGGGGAGACCGAGTTGAGCCACTCCCGAACACAGCAGGTAGCCTTGCAAGGAAGTGAGGAATGGATAAGTCTGGCGTATGCCTTACCGACTCCTGAAATCATAACCAACAGGCGTGGTCCTGCGAAACAAGGAGGCCTACTTGGGATCACACGCCGGTAACCACGAGACGTACAGAACTAGGGAGACAAGGATCCGTTGCTACAAGCCCGAGGCGTCAGAGTCGAGTTGAGCCATTCCCGAACACGGCAGGTAGCCTTGCAAGGAAGTGAAGAAAGGATAAGTCTGGCGTACGCCTTACCGACTCCTGGAATCGCAACCAACAGGCGTGGTCCTGCGAAACACGGATCGGCCGACTCAAGAACTCGCGTCCAAGTCACAGACCAAGTGAGAACACCCTGGTCACCAGCCCCGCCACTACAAACTCGGGTCCGCCGGCGCGTATGCACGGTGTCCCGGTGTAGCGGGAGCGCGACAATACGATCAGGCACACGGCGGCTTCCAAACCTGGCACCAGAGCGTATGCACGGTGTCCCGGTGTAGCGGAGACGTCACACGGCAACTTCCAAACCTGGCGCCGGAGCGTATGCACGGTGTCCCGGTGTAGCGAAGGCGGCAGTCAGCAAACAAACTCCCAAACCTGGCACCGGAGCGTATGCACGGTGTCCCGGTGTAGCGGAGGCGACCGACCGCAGCCAACAGTCAGATCAGTCGTAGTCGACCCAAGGGGGTGATTTCTCAAGGCCAAAGGGCAGAGGGTAGCGGAATCGCTGGCAGCGCGTCGACAGGAGTACCATCGGCGACGGAGTAACGGCGGTGACGGAGCAGCGGCGGCGTATCCCGGACAATCCGCATAGAACGCCGACGACGGCGCCAACAGGAACGGAAGGAGCAACGAGTAAAAGAGAAAGAAAGCCTTTGTAGTATAAAGAGGTCTCAAAATAAAGAGTGTGGAAACTTCAAGCTATTTGTAATACTTTCTGGGCTTGGGCAATCACGTCGAATCTATAAATTCGGTGGAACGGATCCGCGAAACTCTGTGAGCTAGCCGCGGCAAATTGTGGCGAGCGGAAGCAGAAAAGACAGTTCGTTA
This sequence comes from Drosophila bipectinata, assembly GCF_030179905.1. Classification (NCBI taxonomy): domain Eukaryota; kingdom Metazoa; phylum Arthropoda; class Insecta; order Diptera; family Drosophilidae; genus Drosophila; species Drosophila bipectinata. Next base: position 10,050,681 of record NC_091740.1, on the reverse strand, counting down.
CAGATCATTAACCTGGGTTAATTTTTCTAAGGCAATCCCATTAATAGAATAGGTAGCTTGCAGAGGGCAAGAACGATAAAAAGACATATGTTAGCATTTTGATCCATTAAGTATTAGATCATTAGCTAAACACCATTTTTGAAAGTTATTAAGGTCAGACTGAAGACTGCATTGGGCAGAGATGGATTTGTACTGAAGACAAAGCTTTACATCATCTGCATACATAAGAACTAGAGAGTTCGTTAAAGCAGGGGGCAAGTCGTTTATAAAAAGCGTAAATAATAACGGGCCAAGATGACTTCCTTGAGGGACGCCGGATGTAGCACGGACCAGACGGGACTGTATGTTTTTAAATAAAACTCTTTTTGTCCTTCCATCTAGCTGGAGATCCACGTTAAGAGGTCTTTAGGAAAACCAAGCATATCCAGTTTACTCAACAAGAGTGAGTGATTAACTGAATCAAATGCTTTGCTGAAGTCTGTGTAAATTACATCGGTTTGATATTCCTTACAAACGCAATCTATGACAAAGGATGTAAACTCCAGTAAGTTTGTGTTGGAGCGACGCTTAATAAAGCCGTGCTGAAAGGGGAGTGATAATCGAAGAGCAAAGGTGTTGCAAATGAGAGGAAATTAATTTTTCAAATAACTTTGGAATTGCCGACAACTTAGAGATGCCTCTGTAGTTGGCAGCATCGAACTTTTTCCCTTTTTTATGTAGGGGAATTATAAATGATTCCTTCCACTTAAGGGGAAAAATCGAGGTATCCAAAGATAAGTTGAAAAGTCTAAGAAGAGGTTTGCACAGAGCCCTGGCACAGTATTTTAGCACACAGCCTGGTACTCCATCGGGGCCCGGCGAATAAATGGGTTTGCCCCTTAAAAGACCAGATAATAAGTTGTTCTCAGAAAAAAACGGACAGAAAACAAGATTTGCTGCTTGAATGTTATATGCGTAAGGCTGATCAGTCAATTTAGGAGGAGAATAAATTGTTTGAAAAAATTCTGCGAATGGATAGGCAATGGCCTGATCCGAAGTCGCAGAGGAATTTTCAAACGTAAGCAGGGGTGAAAAAGATACGTGTTTACGCTTAGTGTTTACAAAATTATAAATCTGCTTTGGATCCTGAGTAAATTGAATCCGGCAGCGGTCAATATAATTCCTATAACATTCAGCGTTATGCACGGTAAAATTCGACCGAGCTAGTAGGTATCTTGAGAAAACAACACTACTGCAGGTTTTTTTTATATTTAAGTAAAAGCTTATTTTTTTTATTTTTTATGTTAGTGAGGCACCTTGTAAACCAAGGAGGATTTGTTGAAGCGGACGGATATTTCCAAGGCACACATGAGTCAAAAAATGTATTTAAAGTAAAATAAAATTTTTCTAAAGTGACATTAAGATCAGTGCACGCCAGAATATCAGACCAGTCAAATGTATAAGGCTATTAAATTTCTGAAAATCAGCTTTACGGAAACAGCGAATCTTATTTACCACGCTCGAAGACATCTGATCGATACCAGGAGTGGTTTCGATTGAGACCTCCAGCGTGGGGTGATATGGATCCTCTGGGGTTGAAAGATACGAAACATAAGTCTAAGAGCCGACCTAGCGAATTTCTAACATGATTGATCTGACCTAGAGACATGTCAAACATGCCCGCGGTGAAGTCATGGTAAGTTATAAGTGACAAAGATGGTAAGTTATCGACGTTGGACCACTTTAATTCTGGGATATTAAAGTCACCCACCGCTACGAGTTGGTCACGATCCGTCATAAAATTAGAGACGTATCGAATAGCAGACACATGCTGCCAATATGTGGGCGGTTCAGACATAGGAGGTATATATGAACATGTGATGTATAAAGCTTTCACGGACATAATGATTTTAACACAAATAAATTCTATGTCACCAAACTCTTGGGATTTCACCTCTTCAGAAGCAAGAGTAGAGTCTACCGAAATGAGGACTCCACCTCCTCTTCGCTGAGATCGATCCCGTCTAAAAGTGGTGTACTTACTTGGAAAAACTTCGGAGCTAAAGATCTCCGGATTTAACCAAGTTTCTGTAAATTGGCCAGAGATATAACCGGCTGCATTAATGTCGGCTGAGCAGGCTGAGGCGGATCAGAAACAGCGGATTTCTTACGCTTAGGGGACTCATTTAGCAGCTGAAGGCCACTAAATTGAGTGTCAAGTGCACAGAGCTGGTCATTGATTTTACGAAAACCAGTGATCAGCTCTTTAAATCCATTTTTGGTCTGTCTCATGAACGACCTCATTTCGCCTTGCACAGCACGACAATTTTCACAACAATAATGTATCCCAGACCTACGGGAAATGGCATCCGAAACTGATGCAGTGAAACCGGCACACTTGGCATGTACGACGTTCTCACATAGCCAGCAATGGATGGCAGGCTGGGATGAGGAAATTGTCTTGTTACAAGACTTAATGGCACAGACAAGTTTAAATTCCATTTTATTTATTTATTTTTTTTTTTTTTATTTAATAGGACAAAAATTAATATTCAAAAAGTTAAAAAAACACAATACCTCAAACCACTGTGCCAAACAAGAAGCCGAAGCGGGAGCTTTGAAATAGTGCAAAAGAGAAATGCAGAAATAGAGATACGCCGCGGAAGAAACAGAGCTGAGCTATGCTTGGAATAGAATTTAGACAAATATTAATTCGACTCCAAATATACCACAGCACTCGCGAAGCGATTCGGTTTAGGCTTTAAGATTGTTAAGATTCACAAGATATAATTCACAAAGTATGTAAACACCGGTTTACCAATATTTGTCATAAACGCAGTGCCCACAAAAAAAAAACACGACCGTTCGCTTGAAAGAAAGAGAGGGAAGTGATAGTATACTGCGGATATTCCTACGAGCGCACAACTAACAACGTCAACGTTCGCCGACGATACCGCTATCCTTAGTCGCTCCAGATGCCCAACGCAGGTAACAACCCAACTGGGTAATCATCTTATAATAGTGGAAAGGTGGCTGTCCGACTGGCGTATTAAAATAAACGAACAAAAGTGTAAGCATATAATGTTTACTCTTAATAGCCAATCATGCCCTCCACTTTCACTAAACGGTATGCAGATCCCTCAAGCTAACGAAGAAACGTACCTTGGCGTCCACCTTGATAAAAAACTTACCTGGCGTAAGCACATCGAATGCAATAAGATGCACCTAAAACTGAAAGCCAGCAGCCTCCACTGGATCATAAGCTTACGATTGCAACTGTGCCTGGACTACAAGTTACTACTCTACCATTTAGTCCTAAAGACAATCTGGACGTATGGCCAATCTCCCAGCGTGGGGGTTTCGGACCCAAATTTTCTCGCGCGGAGATTGACTCGGGTTTCTAGCGTATCTCGTCTGCGACGCAACGACCTCCCAACCCTGCAATCGATTTTTACGGCCGTCTAACTCTGTATCAGTTAATATGACTGTCAGTTAAGTTAAAAATATAAGATTTGATACACCTCTTGTTAGTCTCGCAAAGAGAAGATTCAAGAAATAAAAGCAACGATTAAAACAAAAAAAAAAAAAACATAAAAAAAAAATTGCAACACTTTTGCTCTTCGATCATCTCTTCTTGTCAGCATGGCTTTATTAGGCGTTGCTCCACCACCACGAACTTATTTGAGTTGACATCCTTTGTCATAGATGGCTTTCGTAAGGGATATCAAACCAATGCAATTTACAAGGACTTTCGCAAAGTATATGTTTCAGTCAATCATTTACTCTTGTTGAGTAAACTGAATATGCTGGGATTTTCTACAGACCTCTTAACGTGGATCTCTAGCTACTTAGATGGAAGGACACAAAAAGTATTATTTAAAAACATATATTGCCGTCTGGTCCATCCTATATCTGGCGTCCATATTCCATCCCCAAGGAAGTCATCTTGGCCCGTTGTTATACCCTTGCAGACGGTATTGTAATTGTTGTTCAAACGTGTGCTACGCAGAGAAGCAGACATCTCCGACCCTATAAAGTATATATATATTCTTGATCAGGATCATTTCCTTAGTTGATATGGGCATGTCCGTCTGTGTGTCTGTCTGTTTCTACGCAAACTAGTCTCTTGACAAGCTTGAGACTTTTTTTTAGATTTTTAATTGTAATTAATTAGTTTTATTATAATATTCTCATAAGAATCGGCCAACTCCGATGTTTGCAATATATAAACGGTCCTATTTTCGTAGGACTTCTCCAGGATTTGGCGCAAGGTGAAAATCTGGTCAACAGTGGACTTGCCAGGCCTGAACCCGCACTGATAAGGTCCAATCAATGCTTCAGCATGGGGTTTCAGTCTTTCACAAAATACGCTCGTTAGGACCTTGTATGCAACTGGAAGAAGACTAATTCCGCGGTAGTTGGTGCGCACCGTGGCATCACCCTTCTTCAGGATGGGACAGCTCATGCTGAGGTTCCAATCTTCGGGCATGCTCTCGGTGAGCCATATCTTACTGATTAGTTGGTGCATGCTCCATACCAACATATCACCAGCTGCCTTAAACAATTCTGCACCGTCAGCATCTGCAGACTTGTGGTTTTTAAGCCGTTGGATTGCATCCTTGACTTCGATATGACTTGGGATTGTCACTTCAATATCAGTGCCATAAATTGGCTGTGCTTCAGCCAAATAACAGAGTCGAGAAGTGATCCCTCCATAACCTCAGCACGACCTCAGCTTCTGTGACAAGATTTCCATCATCGTCCCTGCACGCCACTGCACCAGTCTTCAATCCTTGGGTCACACGCTTGACCCTCTGGTAGAAGTTACGTGCTTCATTTCTGCGTCTGCTGCTCTCTGTGTTCTCACACTCTCGCCTTTCCTGCTTTTTCTTCTTGCGTCTGAAAAGGCGTTTTTCGTCTCTTCTTCTCGACCTGTATACATCAACAATAGCTCGTGTCGCCCCAGCCTGCAGTGTTCTTCTGTAGGTGGCGTCCTTTGCAGCTGTTGCGTCATGACACTGCTGATCGTACCATGGATTCCTTGTTAGAGGACGCTGTAATTCAAGCACTTCTTCTGCCGAAGCTCGCAGGGAGTGAGATATGAGCGCCCACATATCGCTTATGTCTTCAGGTATTGAAGGTGCTCGGCTTAATAGCCCCGAGACGTGAGTGGAGAATGCATTCTTTGCCTTTTGTGATTGCAGCTTTCCGATGTCCAGTCTTCTTAACGCACTTCGACGTGCAATCTTCGCCACACATAGGCGTGTGCGAATCTTAGCTGCAACAAGATAATGGTCGGAGTCGATCTTGGGACCCCGACAGGATCGCACGTCGATGCGTGCCTTGCATCGATCACAACATGATCGATCTGATTTCTGGTCAGTCGATCGGGAGAGAGCCAAGATGCTTTATGTATGTCCAAATGACGGAATCCAGTGCTATGAACCACCATATTATGCGCAGCTGCAAAGCCTATTAATCTGAGACCATTGCTCGAGGTGGTCTCATGTAGACTAAATCGCCCGACGGTGGCACCAAAGATGGCTTCTCGCCCTACCTTGGCATTACAATCTCCGAGGAGAATTTTAACGTCATGGGAAGGGCAGCGGCCATAAGCTCGGTCGAGCTCCGCATAGAAAGCGTCCTTTGTGGCATCATCCTTTTCCTCCGTTGGGGCATGTGCGCATATCAGGCTGAGGTTAAAGAATTTGGCAGTAATTCGGATCGTTGGAATTCTCTCGTTTGTTGGCCGAAAGTGAGAGACTCGGCGCCGCATCCTGGCACCTACAACGAAACCACAACCAAATTCATGCCGTTCTGGATGACAGCTGTAGTAAATGTCACAGTTCTTCTTCCTTATGCAGCCTTGTCCTATCCATCGCATTTCCTGGATAGCAGTGATGTCAGCCCTACATATGTTGAGGATATCTGCTAGTTGTTGAGCACCACCAGGTCTGTACAATGTTCGCACGTTCGTGCATACTCTCAAATCATTGTCCTTTTTACGCTTGCTATGGTCGTCAACGTTAGATCGGTTCCTTTCCGAGGCTTCTCTTGCTTCCTTCACTGAAATTGTGTTTTACATGGGTGGATTTCAAGTCCTACGCCAAAACCTAGCTTGTAGAGTTAGGACTCTCGTCGCGCGCTTTAGTTTGCCACTCAACGGCTGTCGAGCGACAATCCAGGGAGAACCACGTGGAGGTAGTGTGTCGGCTTGAAGAAAGCAGTGACAGGAATCATGCTGGCATTCACCAAGTTGAATGCAATCAGACACTTTGACTTGTATGCTTTCCCCCATTCTCCCCAAACGATTTAATACTTAATGGATCAAAATGCAAGCTTATTTCTTTTTATCGTTCTTGCTCTCTGCAGGCTACGTATTCTCTCTATGGGATTGCTTTAGAAAAATTACCGTAGGTTAATGATCTCGTTGTCCTATTAAACATTAAACTTAAATTTGCCGACCATATTTCCTTAATGGTTAATAAGGCTAAATGAGTCTGGTTTAATTAAAAGGTGGTCAAAAGAATTTAATGACCCGAACATAACAAAACATTATTTATTTCTTTTATCCGTCCGGTTAGAGTACGGTTCATATGTCTGGAGTCTCCAATATGGAGTACATAAGGACCGCTTAGAATCCGTACAAAAGAATTTCTTAACTTTTTCACATAGAGGTCTAAACTGGGATGCAAATCTTCACCGTTAATCTTGTAAGAGTAGACTCTAACTTATAAACTAACCTAGCTTAACAAATCGTAGGACAATGCTCGGTGTAAATTTTCTGCATAACCTTATTAATGGGAATGTACATAGCCAGCATTTATTAACACGCTTAAATTTTCAAGTTTAAAGTTTACAATTTTTAAATTTCCTTACTAACTCCTCCTAGCTTAATAAATTACAAATAGCTTAATATATACTAATTAATCGTTTCTCGAGCGCCCCTCGGTCGTCTGGGCCTCTAAGCTTTATGATGAATACAGCAATGCTAGCTGATGCTCTTATTGATGCGCAAGCCATTTCCTAAATTCTGAAAGGCCGTAAACAAAATAAAATTGTTTTCCATTGAAAATGGTATTTAACTTGCAAAAATAATTTGCTTAGGTATCGGAGTTTGCTCTGTCCTATGCTGAGTTTGGGCACCCTTGCCCTAAACTATATTCTGTTAGTTCTTTTTTTTTTTGCGTCTCACATTATAGGTTTCACAGAAACTTGGTTAAAGCAGCACTTGCTACCAAATTTGAGCGATAAAGTTAATGTAGCCGCACCAATAGAGAGTCCAAAGGGGCCTTTAAGGGTATGCGCGGCGTACATGGCCCACGACTATGATGCCCTTCCCCCGCACCCGCTTCTCAAACAACTGGTAGAAGACAGCGAGATCTGATCGATCTGATTATAGCCCATCATCATCAGTGAGAAAGCACTGACCCTAAGGAAAGGGGTGAGTCAATACTCGATTTTATCTTAAGCCGTATCGGCATTCAATAGGGTTTGTCCCAAAAGCAGATCGGGCAGTAGCAAGTGGAACAAAACAAATTGTTGGTCGCTTGCACCCTTTAAAACAAAGGCTAGTAAAGCAAAAAAAGAAGTAGCATAGAATAATATAAAGTGGACCTCAAGCAGCAATACACGGAACTGCGTAGGGCGAAAAGAAATGCCTTTTCCAGGTTCTGCACAAAAAATCAAGGAACCTCGGAGGCCTCCCGCCTTAGGAAGGTTTTCGCACTGCACCTAATGTAGGGTACATTAAAACCTCGGATGGTAGTTGAACCACGTTCAGCAAGAAAACGCTTGAGGCTCTCATAAACGCACATAACCCAGGGTGCTCTCGAGAGAAAGCAATCCAGGAAACGCGGAGCCAGGGTCAGCTCCCCCTTCCCGAGTCAGCTCGAATATCTCAGACTAAGAGACTAATAGAAATTGGAATCTCAGTTGGGCGATAAACTGTTTCAAACCCTTTAAATCTCCTGGTCCTGATGGTATTTTCCCGGCACAATTAACCAAAGCCGGGACTGATCTTAGGGTAAGGATCAGGAAAATCGTCGCAGTAATCTTCAGAACTGGTATCGTGCCAAAGACATTGTGCGAACGAAGGTGGTTTTCATACCCAAAGCGGGAAAACCATAGCACTGCTCCCCTAAAAACTTTAGACCAATAAGTCTGTGGTCCTTTCTCCTCAAGACAATGGAAAGACTCATTAGCCTCCGAATTTATCTTTCCATCAACCCAAATGACATTTTGGGATTACAGTATGCGTATAGGAAGGGCCGATCCACGGAGACGGCTCTCCACGAGATCACTACATTCGACAAAAACGCACTTAGTGACAAAGAATATTCGCAACATGGGCAGATAAGAACGTGCTAGGAGTAAATTCAATCAAGACCAAATTTGTCCTTTTTACTGGAAAGTAAAAACTAACAAGTTTGAAGGTTTCCACAGCTATCAGGGGAAACTCTTACCTTAGTGGTAACGACAAGTCCCTAGAACAAAGCTTAACAGGAATCTGGAGTGGATGCTAAATACTACGGATAGAGCAAGCAAAAATAGGGCTTAAATAGGGTATGTCTACGAAAGTAGCAAGATGGCTTTATACGGCGCGCCGCGGCGGTTATTAGACCTTTCCTGTTTTACGTGGTAGTAGTCTGGTGGCCTCCCCTGACAAACTCCTTAGAGATAAATGGACTGCACTGTGTTCACTTTATATATACATGGATGGCTCGAAGTTTCGGCAAATTCACTGCGAGCGTATTTGTCTAAATGAGTTCTTCAGGCTCCCCAACCACTTTTCTCCCCAAGTGGAAGGAATCTTTTATTATTCATACAACTCTGGCCCTACGTTCTGGGCATCCTGATAATGGCCAAAATACGCCGAAAATATCCGCAGAGGCCCCCTTGCGCTTTATATTGCTGCGATAACATAGTCTTCTATACTGAAATTAGGTAGAAAAAAGAGGTTAAGGTACTTTTTGCGAGAAGGCAGGCTTGGTTTTTACCATACCTGTCAAGAGTCCTTTTACCTTGGATTCAGGGTTTCTGGATGAAGGCTACATCAGCTCCACTCTCAAGGAGATAGAGTAGAAGGGAAGCTGCCGTATTGGCCTTGCTAATCCTCCTTCATACCGACACTTTTCAAGCATTGAACACGTTTTTATACCCTTGCAGAGGGTATTATAATTTTGGTCAAAAGTGTGCAACGCAGTGAAGGAGACATCTCCGACCCTATAAAGTATATATATTCTTGATCAGGATCACCTCCTGAGTTGATATGAGCATGTCCGTCTGTCCGTCTGTCTGTCTGTCTGTTTCTACGCGAACTAGTCTCTCAGTTTTAAAGCTATCGACTTGAATCTTTGCACACACCCTTCTTTCCTTTGCACGCGGTATATAAGTCGGAACGGCCCGGATCGGCCGACTATATCTTATAGCTGCCATATAACTGATTGATCGGAAATGGTATAACTTCGGTGTTTTAAAGATAGAAAGCTGGAACTTGGTACAGATTATATTCTTGGTCAGTTAATCCGATCTACCAAATTTCATAACGATCGACCGACTATATCTTATAGCTGCCATATAACTGAACGATCGGAAATGGTTTTTGGTAGAAATACCAACTTTGGTATTTTTAAAGATAGAAGCTTGAGACTTTTTTTAGATTTTGTATTGTAATAAATTGGATTATATATTCATATTCCCATAAGGATCGGCCAACTATATCCGATGTTTGCGATATATATCCGGTTTAAACTGCAAGGGTATATAAACTTCGGCTCCGCCCGAAGTTAGCTTTCCTTTCTTGTTAGATATAAATTCTAAAGATAGAGTTTCAAGGGATCGGACCCATGAAATACAAGACAAACAGCATGGTCTAAAATCGATCCCCTGCAGCTTACACAAATATGTACATAAGTGGTGTGTTTATCGCACTTGAGAAAGGGTGGCATAGCAGGTCCGCGTGCAATGCGTTGATCAGTAGTTTTAAATAGATTTAAGATTTCTTTTAAGAGAATTTTACAATATAAAATTAGTTTCCAATAGGACTCATTGGAGTAAGACCTATTATTTGGGGCTTCTCATAACATTTGGTCCTTCGGGGCACCCTGACGTTTTCCCCCCTGTGGTAAGAGACTCAGGTTTTAAACTGGCACCTATAAGTGTCTGTAGAAAAATAAAAATTCTCAGCCCAGGGTACCTAAAAAAATAAGGCTGCGATCTGAGTAAAAAAGAGCCCAGTTTAAAAATCGTAGTCCTCTGTTGTGTTCCCTAAGAGGTAAGGGACACAGAGAATAAAATAATATAAATGCCATTGAGCATTCAAATAAAAAAAAAATTAAATAAAAACAATAATAAAAGTGAGTCAAAAAAAGGCTCATGGATTTAGATTTTGACCGTATTTTGAGGCTCCTATTAAAATTGGCACCTAATTAGTGGCTAGATGGGCATTGACACACTCGGTCCAAGGTAGCTAAGATGGCTGCCAACTGGGCGTAAAAGAGCTCAGTTTAAAATCGTAGTCCTCTATTGTTTCCCCCCAAGTGGTAAGGGACACAGAGATTGAGAATTGCCATCGAGCAATAAGTGCGGTTTTTGTTTTGCGCAAGACTTTGACCGTATTTTGAGGTTCTATTAATTCTATTAATTAAATTACTATTAAAATTGGCACCTAATTTGTGGCTAGATGGGCATTGACACACTCGGTCCAAGGTAGCTAAGATGGCTGCCAACTGGGCGTAAAAGAGCTCAGTTTAAAATCGTAGTCCTCTATTGTTTCCCCCCAAGTGGTAAGGGACACAGAGATTGAGAATTGCCATCGAGCAATAAGTGCGGTTTTTGTTTTGCGCAGGACTGTCCGAGGCCCGAGGAATTCAGCCATCGGATCTCCAATGTGATACGGCGCAAGGAGTTAAAAACACAACTTGTGTATGGAAAGATCCTGATCACAGTTGTGGGAAATCAAAAATAAGACTTCAATTAAAAAAATATATTTTTCCGGAACAACACCGGAAATACATAAATATTAAAATAATATACGACGATTTCGAAGCCAAATATCGAGCAAAAATAAAAAGTCGGATTCCTGGGAACAACGACAGCCAAAGTCTTTGTCATTTTATACGGCGGGACCAACGTCTGTGGCAGGACCAGTGGCTAGAAGAACAACATCAGCGGCAGAAAAAACTACCAGCTACACCATCAGTAGCATCAAGGGCGGATCATTTTACATCATCTGCAGGAGGAACACGCATCCATAAAGAAAAATTATTTAAAAACTTTAAATTAAATTTATTTTTATTTATTTAGATTTAAAAACTGCATGGTATGGTAAAATTTAAAAAAAAAAATATTTACAATAATAATTATAATAATTATCTGTAGTATGCACATATATTGAATACCCACTGTGCCGAAAGTACTTAAAGGGTGCGCACTGTAACACTTTGTTGCAGTGCTTACATATTTCCAAGTCACGGTCATAAACCCTAAGTGGCCGAAATATGAACCGATCGTTATGGCTTAGCCCGCACACAGAAAGTGCTAGTGTCGGCATAATTGTAAAAAACGGTCAGCATATGCATACCCCTCGCGCCTACACTTGAGAGTGCATAACAACGTATATTAGTATATTCCTTTATACATAAGTACATAGCCGTCTCTCTACCGCCGCGTGCGAGCAGCGCAGCTACGAGACTCAGCCTTACTTAGACTTAAAAAATATTGTAAAAGAACAGAGACATTTCGATCGTTGGAGCGGCACATTTGCTGCTCCATCTAAATGTTGGAGCGGCACCTTTGCTGATCCATCTAAATAAAAACACGAAATATAATCAATACACGGAACAACTGAATAATTATATGACATGGCGACCGTGACAGCGATGGAAGGACATCGAAGGACATCGAAGGATTAGAAGGATACACCAAGAAGGATATACCCAAGAGGATAGAAAAAAAAATGGACAAACACAAAAAAAAAATTACAAAAACTTAAACTGGAAAGAGAGCAGGCAAGCCTCTTCCTACCTTCAGGTCTGAGTTCTACTCGATTTTCTCTACAACCGCCGACGGCAATCGTCGTATAAGTAATGTGCAAAAGCTGCAAAAATGGCGATCTTTCCTTCGGGAGTCCGCTTTCGATGCAGTACGTTTCTTGGAAGTTTCCGAAAAGAATTATGATGGCGCGTTGTATTTGTTGGAAAAACAGTTGAATAACCGTTGCTTAATATTTCAGGCTCATGTAAACGAGTCTGTTATGTTCATGTTCTGGAGGCTACGGACGTGGCCATGGCCGCATACGCCCCCGGGCGCTCAAATAACAGTAGATAATCTTTTATTGTTACTAATTCGCCTCCCTTTTCCTGTACTTTATGCGGTCCCATGAATTATCTGCGTGCCCCCGATTTCTGTCAATGCCCCCTGAGATCCGCCTTGGTGCGGAAACGGAACATTACGTGCATTTTCTGGAATCGCAGTCATCTAGCGGCCAGCCCTTGGTTGATCCTCCCAAATCAGCCATAACCGAGTGCGTCCCGCCTATAGCCTCTTCGCTGTCCACTGCCAATGCACTAGTTGCTCAAGGTCGTCGGTCGTCCAGATCGGTGATATAGCTTTGCCTGAATAATCTACCATGGTTAACGCTGCCATCGCTGCCAATATCATGGACCTCCAGTCTAGTTTCAGTTTGGATGTCTCTAGTTGGAATTCCGGGCAATCTTTCTTTGGATAATCCAGAGTTTTTCCGTCCCCAGCATTTTGATCTTCTTTTCGGAGCCAGCCTTTTTTATGAACTGCAGAGTGTGTTGGGAAAATTCTGCTATGAGCTGGCCTGCTGGATGTGGAGAAAACACAACTTGGATGGGTCGTGTATGGGGGCGGTTAACATATCCAGAGAATGTCCCTCTTTTCCACTGCCCACAAGGATGTCCAAGGAGCACAACCATGCTGGATGATCGGTAAGATTGTCTGCTCCGTCGTTTTTGGTAATCTAAGTCTTCTGCGAGCTTATTGTAAAGCGGACGAAGGAGGAGTTAGATTGCGGTGCGCATTTCGTGCAACATGTGGCTCAGCTGGACTCCGCCGCTTGCTTCCGTTAAAATGCAATTTTAAGGTCGTGAGAGAATCTTACTCCCAAGCCATTCGCTGATTTTTCTCTCTTGAAAGGAAGCTCCGCCGCCGTCCTCAATTGCAGTATGCAACCTTCATAGAGGAGTATTTGGAGTTGAGTCATATGTCTCCAGTCCCTAACGATGCGAGCATCACTAGCCAGTACGTCCTGCCCCACCATTCTGTCTTGAAGACGGACCGTTCCACAACCAAGCTCAGGGATGTTTTTAATGGATTTGCTGTCACCACTTCTTAATATTCATTGAATGACGTGTGGATGTCCCAGTTATTCAGCCAAAATTGCTTCATATTCTGTTAGGTTCCAATGCCATCGGGTGGCCATTACTGGAGATATTTGCAAAATATATCGTTGCTTCAGGGTTTTTCCTGAGGAAAGCTATCTGTAGTGCATTCTTTGGCAGGATTCCACCCAGGAAGAGTTGCAGGTTTTTAAGCTGGATACTGTCAGCTATGGAACGAAGCCTGCCTCATTTTTATCACTTCGGGCCATGCATCAGTTGGCAGAGGATGAGCAATTAATGTTTTCGAAAGGGGCCAAATTTCTGCGTCGCGACTTTTATGTGGATGATCTACTTTCCGGAGGGGACTCTATTAGCAAATTGTTAAGTTAACGAAGTGATGAAAGTGGAAGTTAAGCAAGTGGGGCTCAAACTTTGCTGACGTGCTGGATAAGGTGGCTGAGGAAGATCGGGGGTCTTTCTTAAGGTTCAATGATGGCAGCAATTTCACAAAGCAATTTCCCTGCAACTGAGTCAACCTAAAAGCCCACTAGGCGCATCGTTCTGTTTTAGAATGGGCCTTGTCGGCCCTGTTATTACAAAGGAAAATTTCTTTCTCCAGAAGCTATGCCGTGAGGAGTTGTACTGGGATGAAAGTCTTCCTCAAGCTATTCACTTTTTTTTTTTTTTGTTTTAACATTGCTTTTATTTCTTGAATCTTCTCTTTGCGAGACTAACAAGAGGTGTATCAAATCTTATATTTTTAACTTAACTAACAGTCATATTGACTGATACGGAGTTAGACGGCCCTAAAAATCGATTGCAGGGTTGGCAGGTCGTTGCGTCTAAGTCGGGATACGCTAGAAACCCGAGTCAATCCCCGAGCGAGAAAATTTGGGTGCGCAGACAGTTTTTCTTTGTATGACTCTTTTTGCATCTGTATTTCGTCTTTCACTGCGAGGATGCCCAGATCCCGGTGGATGTTTTCGTTGCGAACATACCAAGGTGCCCCTGTGATAGTTCTCAAGATTTTTGATTGTGCGCGCTGTATGATGTCTATGTTGCTGCTGCTCGCGTTCCCCCACAGCTGGGAGCCATATGTCCAGATTGGCTTTAGGACTGAATTGTACAGTAGTAACTTGTAGTCCAGGCACAGTGGCGATTGTGAATTTATGATCCAGTGGAGGCTGCTGGCTTTCAGTTTTAGGTGCATCTTTTTTCATTCGATGTGCTTACGCCAGGTAAGTCGTCTATCAAGGTGAACGCCAAGGTACGTTACGTCGTTAGCTTGAGGGATCTGCATACCGTTTAGTAAAAGCGGAGGGCATGTTTGTCTATTAAGAGAGAACATTATATGTTTACACTTTTGTTCATTTATTTTAATGCGCCAGTCGGACAGCCACCTTTCCACTATTTTAAGATGATTAGCCAGTTGGGTTGTTGCCTGCGTTGGGCATCTGGAGCGACTAAGGATAGCGGTATCGTCGGCGAACGTTGACGTTGTTAGTTGTGCGCTCGTAGGAATATCCGAAGTATACAAAACATATAGACACGGGCCGAGTGCGCTTCCTTGTGGAACTCCAGCTTGATGGTGTAGTCGCCCGAAGTAGCTGCCTTGCATCTCACTGAGAATACCCTATTGAAGAGGTATGATTCCAGTAGCTTGTGGGTGTATGTTGGCAAATAAGTTTTAATTTTGTGCATGAGTCCGATGAGCCAAACTCGGTCGAAAGCTTGAGATACGTCGAGGAAAATAGCGCTGCAGTATTCTTGCTGTTCGAAGGCTGAGCGTATTTCGGATGTTAATCTGTTCACTTGTTCGATGGTTCCATGGTTTCTTCGAAAGCCAAATTGGTGTGCCGGGATAATATTGCAAGCTTCCAGATGTGGTATTATGCAAGTTAACAAGCATTTTTCAAACAATTTGGACAAACAAGATAGAAGGCTTATTGGTCTGTATGATGACGGAATTGTGTGGTCTTTTCCAGGCTTCGGTATCATTATAATGATGGATTTCTTCCACTTTTTTGGGAAATAGCCAAAATTAATGATTCCATTAAATAGTTTGCAGACGACCTCTATAGCGCATTTTGGAAGTTCGATCAGCATCTTTGGGGTCAATAGGTCACCACCGGGAGCCTTTTTTGGTTTTAGCCCTCTTATGACTTTTTCGATTTCGTTCGGCCGGAATGAAGGTGCGGCTGGCTGAGGGGAGGACTCTGGCTGAATTTCTGGCAGGAGGAATAAATTTGAGGCTGGGTTTGGCTGGAAGACACTTTGGAGATGTGTGGCGAATGTTTCAGCTCGGTCTTCGTCGCTGCGAGCCCAGCACCCGAAGAGTTTCTTGTCGGGGTGGTCGTTTCAATTGGGGCGCTAAGATTTGGGTGGGCCCTCCACAGGGGGTACTTTGTGCTTGTTGGCGAGAGATTCTGGATGTACCTCAGCTGTGCATTTTCTTCCTGTTGGTGAAGAGCCTGGTCGAGTACCCGATCACTCGCTTCCTTAAGGCGTTGTTTTGAAGCTGGTGATCTGCTGTTTTGCCAATCACGACGCGTTCGCCTCTTTTCTCGCACGAGCTGTTCGATTTGCTAATTAGATTTGAAGTGTTTGTTTCGGTCTACTTCTTTCCTGTGAGGAGTAGAGATTTTAGCTGCCGCAACGAGTACTTCTTCCTGGGCGCTCGTAGTGTAGTCGATGTCCGATTCCATGTTAAATTCCGGGGCGAGTTCTATGTGGCTACTCACGTACTTTTTGTATTTTAGCCAGTTCGTTTTTGGCGTCGTCGGGCTGAAGGGGTGTTCGATTATTTCTGGGCTTTAAAGAAGCGTTAGAAGCACAGGCGAGTGGTCTGATGATAAGTCCGAGACTGCTTTGGCACTTATTAGATTGCGAGGTATGTTTTTTGTCACTGCAAAATCAATAAGGTCTGGGAGCTTTCGTGAGTCTGTTGGCCAGTATGTGGGACTTCCAGGGGAAACGTAGTCCAGTTTATTTTTCACATTTATAATTGCATTGTACAATTGTCTTCCTTTGGGAGTCACTAGACGTGATCCCCAATGCGTATGTTTGGCGTTGTAGTCTCCTGCGGCTATAAATCGATCCCCAAGTGAATTGTAGAAGTCCATAAATTGTCCTTCCGAGATTGAGAAACGAGAAGGGCAGTAAACGGCAGCGATTGAAAGGATTCCGTTGCTTGACTGAATTTGTATCGATGTGGCCTGCAAGAAGTTTGTTGCAAACTGTATAACGAGATTAGTTTATCTCACACTTCAAATAACAAAAACAAAGGTGGCTGTTTAATATATAAAAAAATTGGGCGAAAACGAAAACGAAAGAAATGGTCTTGCCTCTTCAACGTTATAAATTCGATTATTTTTTTTCTCTAATCTTAAGCCTAACTTATCTATTGCGGCGAAGCGGAGCGAATTTGCACCAGAGCGAATATGAGCTTTCGCTCCAGCTCCGCTATCTTAGAGTAAATTTAGAGACTAACAACTACAAATACAATTCAACTATAAACTACAATTCCAAATTTTCGCCAACTTCAATAAATAACAAATCAATTCAACCAACTGGCAGCCGCGCCAGCTTGTGGACCGCTCTCCTGTATTCCGCTCCAGAGCTAGTTCGGACGACGGCGTCCCTGACCCTTCCGTCCGCGCCGGCGTGTGTTGCTCCTACTCGTCCCGTGAGCCACTGTTGTGGCGGCTGGTGATCCTCTGCGATCAGGACCAGCTCGCCCGTCCGGATGTCGTCCTCCTGGTGCTGCCACTTCGACCGCGCCTGTAGGCCCAAGACGTACTCCCGGGACCATCGCTGCCAAAACATTTACTTGATTGACGAGACAAGCCGCCATCGCCGCAAGCACGTTAGACCCTGCTGGTCCGGGGTCCTCGGTGCTGGTGGGGCGATGAGCGGCCCGCCTGTAAACAGGTGCCCGGGAGTAAGCGCCTCGCCGTCGCTTGGGTCCTGACTCAGAGCCCCCAGGGGTCGTGAGTTCAAGACGGCCTCGACTCCAACGAGGACGGTCTGCAGCTCTTCCGCAGTCAGTCTGGCGTTCCCTACCGCTCGTAGGAGTAGGTGTTTTGCAGACTTCACACCTGCCTCCCTGCGGCGGTATGAACGCAAATACGCATCCGTTTTTTGATGCGTATTGCGTGACCGCGTCGACCTCGTCCTCGATTCTCCGACGAAGGTCTGCGAAGTGGCGACTCGCTCAGACGAAGTTCGTCGCGTTGTCGCAATGAACAATCTGCGGACATCCTCCGCGCCCAACGAACCTTTGAAAAGCCAATAAAAAGGAATCAGTTGAAAGGTCGGATACTACTTCTAAATGAACTGCCTTGAACGCAAAACAAACAAATAAGGCAATGTAGGACTTATAGGGTGGCCTACCACGAATTTTCAATGTCGTATCAATAGGGCCACAAAAATCAACACCACATATGGAGAATGGGCGGAGAGCACGAATTCTATCTAAGGGTAAATCACCCATGATTTGAGTCATCAGACGAGGCTTGCATTTAAAGCAGCGTATGCATGACCGTACTGTCTGACTGCAGACTTCCTGCGCATTTACGATCCATATGTGCTGTCGCAAAAGACTCACAAGTGCTCGTGGACCCACATGAAAATTCGACTCGTGCAAGTATCGGCCGTAGCTCTGAACAAATTGAGAGCGTGCTGTCAACAATACTGGAAACTTGGCATCGTACGATATAGGAGCATTAGCTAGTCGCCCCACAACCCGCAACAACGAAAAGGTAAGCCCAGCTTCTGATGATTCGTTTAGAAAGGAGTTTACCTTTTGTAGACTAGGGCTAGCAATTAAATTATTCCGGATCTTTTCTATTTCATCTTGATACTCGTTCCCTTGGACTATTTCGACTATTTTCTTAAAGGCTTCATTATTTCGACAGGTGAGGGAACAATTCACTATCAGAATTCACTACTAATTTCTTCGATTTCTTTATAAAGCGGAACATATAAACGAACACTCGCAGCAGTTTTAGGTGAGAGGAATAACCTTCTATCACTTCCAATAAATCTGAGGTAGATACGATTGCGGTTAATCCGACCGGATTCTTTTTCGCTTCCATCTGCAGATGTTCTGGTGACAGAACAAACCGGGGGTTCGTCGGCCACTTATCTTCCAGTTGCTTTAAAAACGATGGACCTGTAAACCAGATCGATTCTACAGTCTATTTCACGTCTCCACCTCTGGACACTATATCAGCCGGGTTCTGTTTAGTTGGTACATGCCACCACGTGCTATCATCTGACCACTCTTGAATTTCAGCTACTCTATTCGATACGAACGTTGAAAACGACGATGGATGGGAACAAATACAATGAAGAGTTACTTCTGAATCCGACCAAAATACATTTCGTTCGATCGGAACTTTTATTAGAGGCTTTATCTTGCGGCAGAGATCTGCGAGAAGGTGAGCGGCACATAACTCAAGACGGGGGAACGTCTTTGTCTTGAGCGGCGCTACTTTGAACTTTGCCGTCAACAATGAAACTTTAATACCTTCTGCAGATTTGCAACGAATATAGACGCAGGCTCCATAGGCTCTCATCGTTGCGACAGAAAAGGCATGAATTTGAATCGGTGACATCGGCTCGGTAAACACGAATCTCGGAATTGAGATGTCCTCTAATTGCGACAAGGCAAATTGTGTTTTGTTCCACGCTGTTTCTAAGTGCAGTGGAATTGACTCATCCCAATCTAGCTTATTTAGGCAAAGTTCCTGCAATAGGATCTTTCCTTTTATAAGTATCGGGCTTAATAGGCCACGGGGGTCAAACAACTTCGATGTCACCGAAAGGATGTTCCGCTTGGTCGCCCCTTGACCCATGACTGAAGCATCAATTTCAAATTTAAATACATCTTCTTTAGGAACCCAAGCGATTCCTAATGCTTTAGTCAGTTCTGAGTCCGAAAGTGTTATTGGCTTAACCGTGCTCTCGGATGCAGTAACTTCAGGCGAGTTTGAAAACCACTTGCTCAATTCAAACCCAGCGTTTTGAAGAACCTGAGTTACTTCAGACTTAATTGTCTTTAGCTCCTCAATGCAACCAGCACCCGTTAACATGTCGTCAACGTAAAAGTCGGACCCAAAAACTTCGGCAGCTCGAGGGAATGTTTTTTTCCCAGATTCACTCAACCTCTTCAAACACCTTATGGCCAGGAATGGGGCTGGCGCAGGGTCTTTCCTCCACACTATCAACTGGTATCGCCTATCGGCTTCATTTACCATTACTTGGCGATACATCTTTTTTATGTCGGCTATCAGAGCGAATCTGTTCAGCCGGAACCTAAGAAGAATTGAATACAACTCTTCCTGGATGGTAGGACCAACCATCAACAGATCGTTAAGACACTTATGTTTTGAGGTCTTACAAGACGCATCAAACACGACTCGTAATTTGGTCGATGTGCTTTGAGGCCGTAAGACACACTGATGGGGTATGAAGTAGTGTGGAGTAGCAAGAACATCATTGCTTGTAGGGGACATATGACCTAAGGATTCGTATTCTTCCATAAATTCCACATACATTTTCTTTAAATTCGGATCTCGAGATAATTTTCGCTCGAGCGACAAAAAACGGCGTTTGGCTACCTCGAACGAGTTTCCCAAAACGCTTGGATCCGATTTAAATGGAAGCGTGACTTCAAATCGACCTGAAGGCAGTACAACTGTATTTTTCTGATAATGTTCCTCACATAACTTGTTCAGGTGACAAAAGCTTTTTGGAAGTTGGTACTTCTTCCAACGACCAGAATTTTTTCAAATTGCCATCTATCGACTCGAGTAATTCTTTTTGGCAATTCAGGCTAGAGACAGGCTGTTGAGGAGTTGAGGTATTTGCCTTATATTTTTCCGATACTATCCATCCAAGGAGAGTTTTTTGGAGGATGGGATGGTTTGGCCCTTGTTTTATTTTGCCAACGGACAACAATTCGAAAAATGACTCAGCTCCAATTAACATATCTATCCGCTGAGGTTTGTAGAAATATGGGTCTGCTAGCGGCAAGTTCTTTGGTAGGTTCCAATCTTTCACGTTCACTGACTGGTCAGGGTGATAACCCGAGATAGTTCTCAAAATCCAAAAGTCGAACGGAAACTCACTACCATTAATCGTTGACTTCACCACAGTGTGTATCTTTTTCTTAACCTGGGAATTAGCTTGACCAATTCCAAGCAAGTTGATACACGATTCCTCCCTACGGATCTGTAAGCGTTGAGCAAGTTCCTCAGTAATAAAGTTCATTTGTGACCCAGAGTCAAGTAGTGCTCGGGCCAATATATGCTCGCCATTTTTAGTTCTAACGCTTGCGATCGACGTCGCTAACAAAACCCTTTCTAGAGATGACGCATGCAAAGCATGTGACGTAGAAGGGCCATCAAGATGTAGAGCTGGAGGAGGATGTTCATTTGGTGGTGGTAACGCCAAGTTATTTTCGGTCACAGTAAATCGGTGCAGAAGTTTGTGGTGCGATCTTGCACAAATTTGGCACCTAGTCGATTTAAACTTCGCAACCGTGTGACCTTTTTGCAGAAAATTTAAACATAATGAGGCTGACTTGACAAACTCAAACAGCATTACAGCAAGGCAAGCGAACGGACTACACTGGGCAAGACTATGGTCTTGTGCGTTGCAATAACTGCAAGCTTGTTTATTGGAAGCGAAGCAAGCCAACGAACTCCTATTGTGCTGCTTCCCGAACCCAATTTTCTCCTGTTTTGGCTTGCCAGTCTCTTCAGCGGACAGGTGCTGGTACCTACGGTTTAATATTTTTTCGAAATCGGACCACAGCGGCAATTCCTCATAATCCAGTGACTCATCCCATTTTTCTCTGGTCACTGGATCTCTACTCAAAACTAAGTGAATGATCATTGAGTTTGCAATTTTAGTGTCATCTCCTATGAATAATAGTGACCCACAGATCGATGACACTGTGTCGATGAGACCTCTCAACGACGACGCAGACGGCTGGAAAACTTTCGGAAGGCTGAATAATTTGCTTATTTGGTTCGCAAAGATGAGACATTCGTTATCGTAAACTCTTTTTAGACTAGCAATAGCTTTGTCATAATTACTCTCGGTGACTCGGTCCACATCCTTGTCTACTAATGTCTCAAAGAGACTCATGAAATTTTTAAACTCCGAATAGTTTCCACTGAATTTTGGCAATGCCAAACTGGGAAGTCGAGCTCGAGTTGGGGCTGCAGAAATTGCAGTAGCTGGTGGGGACTCTTCAGCTAACGTGAAGGCATTTAATAATGACATCCCTTGCCCCTTGCCTTAGTTGTTATCTCTAATTCTTCCAACTCGGCTCCAAATTCATCTTCCTCATCTAATTGCTCGATCTGGTCTTGCAACTCGTTTGCCTTAACTATTGTCTCATTTAAAACCTGAAGCCTGCACTCTAGCTCGGTCTTCACTAAAGGAACTGACCCAGCTTCCAAACGTTCCTCTAACCGGCGAATGCTTTTTACCCTGACATTTAATCTTGTTCTTAATTCATCAAGAGTCGTGGATTTTAGTTTCTGTTTATTACTTTCCAATTTTAAATAACTTTATTTTTTAATAAACAGACAACGATAAAAAATTTAAAATTATGTGTTTTTTATTTTAAAATAAAATTTTTTTAATTTATTTGTTAATTTGTAAAAATAAAAATTTTTGACTAATATAAAAAATTTTTTATTTTAATTATTTAATTAATAAATTAAATTCAAAAAACGAAAACGAACGAAAAACGATATTTAATTTAATATCTAGCGAAAACGAAAAATAATTAATTAATATGGCGAAAAAGATGAAATAATTAATTGATAGTCGAATAATGTTGATAGTCGAGGCACTGAGTATCCAAAAAAATATTAGGTTGCCAATGACACCGAAAAAGGTGTATACCCCACAATCATAGGGTAGCGCGTCACTTGGCGTTCCGGTAAAATAAAATGCGCCAAACTAATGCATATACATACATACATTTTGTTTGGCGAAAACGAACGAGGGGTAAAGGGGGGGGCAACAGTGATGTGGATATGTATTTATGTTTTTTGTCAATTATAGCCAGGCAGTTTGTTAATAATTTTAACTAAACTATTCAAATTTTTAAGCTCTACTAATTTCAAGTACGTATGCGCCAAGAATTGAAAGGAGGGTGCAATATTCCAGCACAAGACGAAGATTTAATTCGTCTTTTCTCAACTTTCAATTTTTTGCACAAATACCTGGGGTTTTGCCTTGGGATCCTTTAATCCCGCTGCCACTTTCCTGTTGCAGTCGATTCAGGTGCACGGCATGGAAAAAGATGGTCTTCGATGAGTGGCGATGATCCTGCGGTGATGATCCTGGAGGCTTGAGGCGGTTTCACGACGCGGTGAATTTCGTTTTTTATTTTGCACTTCCCGGACGCGTCGCGAGCAGCTCTTTAAATTGGTTCTTTTTTGTGTGTAATAACACCGTGTCACTGTCACTTTGTTTATGTTTGTTTATTTATTAAATATTTTGCACTATTGTCCACCCGGGGGCGCCAAAATGTATAACGAGATTAGTTTATCCCACACTTCAAATAACAAAAAAAAAGGTGGCTGCTTAATATTTAAAAAAATGGGCGAAAACGAAAACAAAATAAATGGTCTTGCCTCTTCAACCTTATAAATTCGATTATTTTTTTTCTCTAATCTTAAGCCTAACTTATCTATTGCGGCGAAGCGGGGCGAATTTGCACCAGAGCGAATATGAGCTTTCGCTCCCGCTCCGCCCTAAGCTATCTTAGAGTAAATTTAGAGACTAACAACTACAAATACAATTCTACACTATATAAACTACAATTTCAAATTTTCGCCAACTTCAATAAATAACAAATCAATTAACACAAACCTTTTGTGAAAGTGGTGTTGAATGCGTTCTCTGATTAGAACTCCAGTTCCGCCGTGGGCTTTCCCATTTGGATGATCTGTGCGGTAGATTGTGTAGCCTCTTATATGAAAGTTGTATTTGCTTGTAAGATGCGTTTCCACCAGTAGCATAACGTCAATATGGTTTTCGGTCAAGAATTGTGACAATTCTAGTTTATGCCGTGAGACACCATTGGCGTTTGATACCATTGATATTCGTAGCGCCTGCATAGATTATTTAGACTGTTGTGCTACGAGCAGCTGTATTACCGTGTTCTGGTTTTGAACAAGCGTTTGCATGGTCGTTTTCATGAATGACATAAGCTCCATCATACTTTGTTGGAGGGTAAGCATCATAGTTTCCGTTTTGCTGTCTGGCTGTTCTGGGGCCTGTTGAGCGCTTTAAGAGTTAGGTTTAGTTGGAATTTCCCTTCCAGATCGTAGAGCATCGGCGTAGGAGAATCCGTTGGTGGTGTTTAGTGGACCGAATGAGGATCTCGCAGCTTTGGCGAAGAAGACGTCTGGCGTAATTTTTGACGCAATGTACGCATTCTGTGGGTTTTGGTTGCGCGTTGCGGTCGCTTGACGCATGCGACTCTTTAACTCCTTATACACCATACATCCTCTATAGTTTGCTGTATGGCTGCCTCCGCAATTTCCACATTTCTTCACGGTACTGTCCTTGTTTGTAGTGCAGCAAGCGGACTTGTGGGCGTCCCCGCAGACTACACAGACAGCCCGAAGTGTGCAGTAAGACCTTGTGTGTCCATACTCTTGACAGTTAGTGCATTGCACTGGACCGTTGCGTTTATGTGGCTCTTCAACAGTGATTTTCCGATGCAAAAGATATTGCAGGTTGTAGATTGGGTGGACTTCGTTCTTCTTCAGCGACCTGCTTTCTGGCTCGAGCTCGACCTTGAAGAGGGGTTGTGGCTGTTTATCTTTATTTTAATGTTAATAACATTCTAGGCGGCGAAGCCCTTTTCTTTAAGAGCGGTTTTTATTTCCTCGGCGGTAACATCAGGTTCTATTCCCTTTACTACCACTTGTAGGCCTTTACTGATTTTCAGCTGGTACGTGTAATAGTTTTTCTGTACAGTGTCCAGATATTTGGACACGATTCGGAAGTGCTCTTCAGTCTTGGTTTGCACCTTTGTTTCACGGATGTTCCCTTTGATAAGCGGAACAACATGAAAGTTGTCACCGTTCCCGATCAACGACGCAATTTTGTTGACCAGGGCACTCGAGCTTTTTTCCCTAATATAGATTGAAGGGGGTTGGGGTTTTTTTGCGGTGTCTTGGGCTGGTTGGTTTTCCTCAACCTCCGCCAGTAGGGCAAATCTGTTAGTAGTGGATCTGTCTGGTTCTTTATCGATATTCAGGACACGGTTAATTTTTGTTTTATTGCCTGCCGGATTACTCTGCGGGCTAAGCTTGCGCTTAATTTGGATGTAGCGATCCATTCCAGTCTATGTGGCCGTTGCCGCTTTGGCACTTTCCGAGGTTGTTGTTTTTGTACTCGCTGTTGTCGTTGACGTCGCGGTACTTTGAGTTGCAGAGGTTTTCCATGACGCGGGAGTCGGAGTGAGCAGAGTGGGTGAGCAAGACCGTGCCCTTTGGGTTTCAGCGGTCAGTAAAGCCGGGTTGCTTATAATCGCCGATTTTTCCACTTCGGTATCGCGGGTTGAAAAGTAAGAGTAGAAGCCGTTTCTTTGGTTCACTGAACTTCTACGCTCATTCTTTTGATCGTTGCTCAATGAGTTCATTGCGTGGCTCTTACTTTTTCTTTTGAACAATGCACTAGTTATGGTTTAGCACATCACAACTGTTATAAAAAGCTTGTCGCTTTTAGTAAATTGTAGTTCAGCGTCTTTTCGCTTATACAGGGTTACCCCATTTTTTTGATTAGCTGTATTATGGTGCAGTTTTCCCGGACCTCGGACAAAGCACGTCCGCTCCGTTCGGTAGTTCGTATAGTTATCCATTCACTTCAAGCTATTCACTTCGAATGAAGATTCCTATGCTCCGCAACTGGGCGAACCCAGAACGTTACGCTGCGCTTGCCGCAGCTAGTTAATTAACATACAAGTTAGTTTGTATGTTACAAGTTGGTTAATTAACACAAAATCCGCATCGGGTGGGTTGTTTGGCGTATCCGTAGGAAGGTGGAGATATTTTAAGTGTTTTTTATGCCATTCCTCCTAAAAGAACATGTTTGTCATATTTAAAGATACGTGTGAATGGGCCGATTCTTAGTATATAATATATTATGGTTAGGAACAAAATCCTAAACCTGTTGTAGTTAAGCTGTCTGTCTTCTCCGCTTTGAAGCTATCTACTTCAAGCTTTGCATCCATCCTTCTTTCCCTTGCACGCATATATGAATCAAATCGGCGGGTAAAATTTTCCATCTCATCTTATTCAATTCGAACTAATTCAAAAAATAAATATTGTCACTAACATTTACCTATTATAGCCTTTACAGAAACTTGGTTAAAGCCGGAGATCTTTAGCTCCGAAGTTTGTACCCCAAGTAAGTACCCCACTTTTAGACGTGATCGACCTCGGCGAAGGGGGGGTGGAATCTTCATTTCGGTAGACTCCCTTGCTTCTTGCTTTTGAAGAGGTAAAATTACAAGAGTTTGGTGACTTAGAATCATTTTTTCCGATAAATCCTTATATATTATCTGCTTATATATTCCGCCTTTGTTTGAACCGCCCACTTACTGGCATCATTTGTCCGCTATTCAATCCGTTTTAATCTTATGACCGATCGTGACCAGATTGTAGCTCTGGGTGACTTTAATATCCCAGAATTCAAGTGGTATAATGTGGATAACTCACCATCTTTATTACTTATCGCGCACCAAAACTTCGCCGTGGGCATGTTTGACATGTCCCTAGGTAAAATTAACCCTGTTAGCAGTTCGTTAAGTCGGCTATTTGACTTGTATATACTTGTGTATACTTCTACTTATTTTGTATGTGATCCGGATGGTACCAATCTTTCCAGAGCTTTGCCCCTTTTAATAGAGGTGGAAAAAACATCGATGTAGCATGGATGTTACCGATGTTGCCAAAAATATTTTTAATACGATTGTTTTCTGGAAACATCTGCCAAGCAAAACACATATGTATGTGTAACGTTACCCTTAAAAGCGAGTACGAGGCCTTAAGGGTAAAACTCCAAGTCATATAACAGGTAACAGGTATAACAGTCCAGGTATATAACAGTGACTGTTCACTTCATTTCACCAACATTTGATCTACAATCGGCCGTTTAAGTTAACGGATAAGTTGATAACTCCAACAAGCCATTCAGCCGATACAATAGCGGCTTCCTTAAAAATAGTATAAACAGATTGGGGTTTATATAGCAAAGTGACAACTACTGTCACTGATAATGACGCGAGCATGGTAAATGCTTGTCGAAATTCAGAGTTAAAGCACTTGCCATGCTTCGCACATACTATTAACCTGCTGGTCCAGGAAGTGCTGAAGCACCCTATGGTGTCTCCTTCCATAACAAAATGTAAGCGTACAGTGGCTTTATTTAAGGGGGGACATCTGAGTAACAGGCCAAAAAAAAACGGTTTTTCTCGAATTTTTTTTGGCCAAATCAAAACAGCTAATCGAAAATTTGTAAATGGAGTTTTATGATATTATATTTAAACTACACAACAAAATTTTTTTTTAATAAATCGAAAACAAAATGGCGGCCCTGCAACCCTTATTCGTAGGCCCTATTTTTTTAAAGGGGGTCCATGGCCGAACACCTAACGCCCTTAATTTTTGATCTAGAACAAAAAATCAAGTTTGGTTAGTTTCTTTATCTCAACGGCTATCGACACACGTAGGATTTTTTCGATATATTGATTTTTTCCAAAATGGCAAGTGATTGAACAAAATTTTCAATTTTCACTAACAAAAAACGTCACAAAATTGTTGATAAAAAAAAAAGTAAGCAAAATAAAAAAAAAATCCTACGTGTGTCGATAGACATAGGTATTCTGAGTATACTGTCAAAATTTTAGATCGATAGGTTGAGAGTTATTCGAGTTAGGTGTTCGCCCAATTAAAAAAAAGTGGTTTCGAGAAAAACGCGTTTAAAGTTTTAAGTACTGTGGGATATACCTGTGAGGCATCGCCGCAGAATGGAAAATTTCGACACTTAGACACTTCGGCCGGACTCTATCTTTTGATATGTTATTTTTAAGACCCAAAAAAATTTTTTAAGCGAAAAAAAAAATTTTCGATTTTTTCAAAACTCTACTCAGATGTCCCCCCTTAAAAGCAGCACGATTGCTTATGAGAAGTTTAAGCAGACTAGGGATGTCGGAAATATATCAAAATATCGATATATCGATATATTTTCTCTTAAAAAAATATTATTATCGTGATATTTTTTGGACAAAAATAGTCGATAATAATATTTTTGAGTTGGTGTTCTCCGATATTAGTTGCGAAAGAAAGGAAGTGCAGGTTTACTTGAGTATGCCATTTTGTAGTTGGGAGACAAATCCGTTGGAATTCTGGAACTCACAAATTTCAACGATGCCGATGCTAGCGAAGGTTGCTTTAAGTTTTCTTATCACGCCTGGAAGTTCGGTTCCATCTGAACGGTTGGCTTCTGCCATTAAATGTATTGTCTGTGACTCCCGTAGTCGAATGACAGACCAGCATATAACCGAAAGAGTTTTTTTTAAATCATTGAAGAAAGATTTATTTTGTAATTAAGAGTAATTAAGAGCATTAAATAAGAGAATTAAGTAATTAGCATTATTAAGTACATATTCCATGAATTCCATGAAACTTTTTTTTTTGTATTAAGTTTTTTTTATAAAAAAATTTGAATACAATGTCCTTAATAATTTTGTTATTTTTTATTTCAAAGAACTTAAATAAAAGTTGCTTGAGAGTGGGTATAAATATTTGTTGTTTTTTCAATTCACTTTTTAAATAAAAAAATATGTCTTATTTGCAGTTCATGGCGGATGAAAACACATATTAAAACCTTTTTTTAAATTTAAAAATAACCTTTTTTCAAATTTAGCTGACTATAAAAAATATCGAAAATACTCGATATATCGATTTTTTTTTGTGATATTTCTGAATATTATCGATTGATATTTTTTTCACAGCAAATATCATCAATACGATATTTTTTCAAAAACCAACAACTCTAAAGCAGACCCAAGGTTTTTCTAAAAAATCATATAGCTTGATCTAAGAGGTTCCCACCCGCTGGAACTCTGCTCTCTACTAGGGTGACCAGGCGTCCGTATTAATACGGACATGTGCGTATATTCAGCTCTGTGTCCGTTAGTCCGTATTTTTTTGTAAAATGTCCGTATTTTTCGCGTTTTTGACGAAAAAACAGATTGCACCTGCAATTTTTCCGAAATGAGTTTCTAGACTTAAACATTCGAAAGCGCCCGCGCTCGCAGTTGACGTAGAGGACGCGCAATCAGTTTAGCACGCGTTATACGGTAAAATTCCCTAGAAATATGGGACGATTGCGTCTGGTTATTCGGTTGGCTATGTATGCATACTGTCGCGTACATACATTGCTTATAGCGTTGTTTTTTGTATTTCTGTAACAGCTGACTTTTTTATTCTCAATCAGTCAATCTGTAACAAAACAACCAACTCGTAAGTATTCTGAATGTTTTATAAACGCTAATTACGATTAGATTAGTTGAGAGCTTTATTGTAAAGCTCTCTTTGTTGTTGCAGATCCTGGAAGATCAGGTTTCAAGTAATCGAATGGTGTGAATGTTTTCAACGCGAAATTCGGTAAAGCAAAATCTAACCTGACACCCGAGAGAGCCAACAAGCTTGTGACAATTAAAACGGCATAATGTTTTTTTTTGTTTTTTTTTTGCTTTTTGGCTGTCGAAGTTTTACATTCCCTGAGCCTGGTAGCACACATTCCTGCAAATTGTTTGCATTGAAAATTTGGCAGAAATTATAAAATTTTTTCAAAATAAAGATTGCGTTGCACTTATACAATCAGAATATTTTTAATGAACCTATAAAATGGAATATATATGTATGCATAAATTACTAATTTCTTATAAAATTCAAAAAATAACATGTATTGTCACTGACAACAAAAATGATTTTTTTTTAATTTTTCAAAATATTTTCTATGTAAAAAAAAGTTTGTAACAAAGTGCGAAGATTGCAAGCCAAAAATTCCCATTTAATTGCTCAGAACTAACAAGAAAAGTGCTACCTAGGTTACCTTATGCTATTCATCCTTGTAAAATTAAATCATGAAATATCGCCTGATTGCTCTTGTGAAATTGTAGGAACACGTGATCTGGAAAAGCACCTCGCTACACCAAAACATTCAAAAAAAGTGCAAGATGCATCTACTTCGCGTTCCATTTTGGACTTCACTTATCACATGCAGTTTGGGCGGCTGAAGGAACTTTGGCATTCCACACCATAAAATATCATCAAAGCTACAGATCAACTCATCAACTGCAAGTCAACTAATTCGCTCACTCTTTGGCGATTCTCATGCAGGAAAAAATGTTTCTTGCGGACGTACAAAAACCGAAGCTATTGTAAATCAGGTTCTATCTGTTCATTCTAATGAAATGGTAGTGCAAGATTTGAAAAAGACACCTTTCTTTAGTATAGGCACTGATTCGAGTAATCATGGTAATATGAAAATGTTCCCATTGATAGTCCAATATTTTGATCCTGCTGAAGGAGGGATAGTTGTCAAATTGTTAAATGTCAAAGAAAAGTTTGATGAAAAAGCTCAAACTATTGCTAACATGATAAAATGTGATTTGGATAAACATATTTTTATTGAGAAACTGGTCGCATACGGAGGCGATAATATCAATACAAACATTGGTGGGCTGAATGGCAAAGAAGGAGAAAACGTATTGACATATTTAAGGCGTGAAACCAAAATATCATTGGCATAGGGTGTTCAGGCCATGTCATGAACAATTCAGCTCACCATGGTATAGATCGGTTCGGTTCTTTCAACATTGAATGTATTGTAATGAAAATTTTCAATCACTTCTCGATTTACACTGTTCGGACAAATCAATTGAAGGATTTTTGCGATTTCGTTGATGTGGAGTACAGGAAAGTGCTATCTCACAGCAAAACACGATGGCTAACCCTCAAGCCAAGCGTTGATCGAATTTTACAAATTTTTCCAGCTCTGAAATCATTTTTTTTATCCACTGACCATCCGCCAATTATTTTAGAGAGTTTTTTCAAAGATGATTTTGCGGAATTGCAATTGCTGTTTATAAGTTCACTTATGAATGTCTTTCACAATAGAATCAAAAGCATCGAACGCGAAGACAATTCTGTTCTAGAAGTTTTGCAAATCATTGACGAAGTATCGAAGACTTTGACTGAAAGACTCAATTCGAAATTTATACCATTCGCAGTCAAGCAGAAAATGCAAAAGCTAACAAATGAAGGTAAAGAAACTGAGTGTCAAAACTTTACAGAATCCATGCTTGTAGTGTATGAAAGATCTTGTGATTATTTGCTGAAATGGAGCCAGTCATTGAGTCATTTGGAAGATTTCTAGTGGTTAAATTTCAAGCCAGGAAAAGATTTGAGGTATGAATCTGTTGCATTTCTCGCATCCAAAAATATTCAAATTGATGATTCAAAATTTTTCGACCAGTTTGTAAATTTAAAAAAATTTTTGAATGAAAAAGAAAAGCAAGAAAAAGAAGCAAGAGATGATTTTTTCAAAAAAAGTAGCAATGAAAAAGTCTGTGATTTTCTTTCTGCTAACAGTTGTCTTGAATCATGTTCTGAAATACTCAAAATTGCTCAATATTTCTTTGCGATTCCCTGTCACAACGCAAATTGCGATTGCGTTTTTTCACTTGTTAATATTCAATGGAGCGACGAACGGAACAATTTTGTTTTCGAAAACTTGAAAAGTATAATCTTGGTTCAATTCAATTTCAAAATATTCCTGTCAACAGTTTCATACATATTTGAAAAAGAACACTGCTGGGAGAAACGAGAAAACGGTGGTGCCCGTATTTTCCACTTCAGCTATATGGTCACCCTACTCTCTACATTGTGCAGCGCATATTAGCCACAAACGAGCATATTTCAACATTGCTTCTGATCGCACCAAAAGCCCCAAAGCCGTTCTCAGCTTTATTTTGTATTTTTTGGAAGACTTTGCTAACATCTTGGAGCCTTTTGAGCACGCTACTCGGTCTATTTCACAAGAAATTAAGGGTTCAATATCGATATTAATTCCTTTCATATGTGAATTAAACAAAAAGATGGTTAATATCAAGCCAAAAATTAAGACTACAGAGGGAAAATCAATTTTCGATTATCTAACGGCTCGTATGCCAGAGCGTTTCGCCCATTATGAAGTTAAAACAGTACCAAGAGTGGCAACTATTCTGGGTTCAAGGTAAAAAAAGATGGTTTTCTCTCTCAGTCAAATGCAGACTAAGTTGCTAACGCTTTAGAGAATGAATTGTACAACACATTGTCCAAAACACAGCACAATCCGCCAACACCACCAAATCCAGAACCGGAAAAGAAGAAATTTACGTTCCTACAGCAAAAAGTCGCAGTTGAATCTAAGTCAGCCAGGACAGACGCTATTATAGCTCTAAGGCAATATTTTGAGGCTCCAAATTCCACGGAGAAAGTCATGCCCCTAGAGTTCTACAAGGTTTGAAATTGTACAATATATCCTTTTAAATCTAATGGATATTTTTTATATATGTGCCCATATTTCATGGAAGCTTTTAAAAGCATTGCAAAACAACACTTTTGCGTTCCAGCATCTTCCACGGCGTCCGAGAGGATCTTCAGCAAGCTGACCAAGTCATTAGTGAGCGCAGGAGTTCTCTCAAACCAAATATAGTTAATATGTTGTTATTTATGAACAAAAACAGCTTCCTTTATGATCTCAATTAAATAAGTTAAAATCAAACGGCAAAAATACCTGGTCGAAATAAATATTGGGACACTTTATTTTTTTAAAATAAAATTGTAAATGATTTTTAATTTTTTTTGTTTTTATTTTATTTGTAAATATAGAGAAGAAATGCATTGAAAACAGATAAAACTTTTTTATTTTACTGATCCTTTCCACGATAAATTGATATTGTTACGTTAGCTCCCTTAGAAATAATTATTGGGACACTGTAAAGAAAATAATTTTTAAAAAATTTATAATTGTAGAAAAAAAATTTATTTTCTTACCTAACAGTGGGTATTGCCTCCGTGCTTTGAAATTACTTCAGCCAAGCGTTTAGACATTAAATTAGCCAAATCCTGCAATGTTTTTCTTCGATTTTGGCCTATTCTTCAACCAAATCCTTCTTGAGCTGCGCCAAATTTTCAAACTGTCGTCCATTGCTCCATTGTCGTCCATTGCTCGTCCATCCATAGCTAACATAACAATATCAATTTTCGTGGAAAGGATCAGAAAATAAAAAAGTTTTATCTGTTTTCAATGCATTTCTTCTCTATATTTACAAATAAAATAAAAACAAAAAAAAATAAAAATCATTTACAATTTTATTTAAAAAAATGAAGTGTCCCAATACGCCCGCTCCACATCGCTCAAATATGCAAAAGTTGACATATCTGAACAAAAAATATTAATTAAAACTAAAAAAAGACTTATTTGACGAAACTCACTTAATTTGGTAGCTTCTAATTGTTAGCAATTACTGCAATTAAAATAATTGAATTCGATGTAATGAGCTTTACTTCACTTACTTATTTCGCTCGCAAAATCAAAGCTCTCCTGGTCAATATTTTTTATTTTTTACCGGTCTTTCAGAATTTGGAAATGGCTTGTGCATCAATAAGAGCATCAGCTAGCATTCCTGTATTCATCATAAAGCTTAGAGGCCCAGACGACCGAGGGGCGCTCAAGAAACGATTTGTTAGAATATATTAAGTTATTTGTTAATTATTAAGCTAAGAGGAGTTAGTAAGGAAATTTAAAATTCTATATTTTAAGTTAGAGGTACAGGAAAGAGATGTAATAGAGTAGAGACCATTGTAGTTCGAACATAATACCCTAAAATAAAAAGATTTGCATCCCAGTTTAGACCTCTAAGTGAAAAAGTTAGGAAATTATTTTGTACGGATTCTATGCGGTCCTGATGTACTCCATATTGGGGACTCCAGACACATGAACCGTACTCCAGTATAGGACGAACCAAAGAAATGAATAGTGTTTTGGTTATATAGGGGTCATTAAATTCTTTTGACCACATTTTGATAAAACCAAGGACTCCTTTAGCCTTATTAACTATTAAGGAAATATGGTCGGCAAATTTAAGTTTGATGTCTAATAGGATGCCGAGATCATTAACCTGGGTTAATTTTTCTAAGGCAATCCCATTAATAGAATAGGCAGCTTGCAGAGGGCAAGAACGATAAAAAGACATATGTTTGCATTTAGATCCATTAAGTATTAGATCATTAGCTAAACACCATTTTTGAAAGTTATCAAGGTCAGACTGAAGACTGCATTGGGCAGAGATGGACTTGTACTGAAGACAAAGCTTTACATCATCTGCAAGAACTAAAGAGTTCGTTAAAGCAGGGGGCAAGTCGTTTATAAAAAGCGTAAATAATAACGGGCCAGTCATCTTGGCCTTGAGGGACGTCATCCTTGAGGGACGCCGGATGTAGCACGGACCAGACGGGACTGAATATTTTTATATAAAACTCTTTGTGTCCTTCCATCTAGGTAGCTGGAGATCCACGTTAAGAGGTCTTTAGGAAAACCCAGCATATTCAGTTTACTCAACAAGAGTGAGTGATTAACTGAATCAAATGCTTTGCTGAAGTCTGTGTAAATTACATCGGTTTGATATCCCTTACAAAAGCCATCTATGACAAAGGATGTCAACTCCAATAAGTTTGTGGTGGTGGAGCGACGCTTAATAAAGCCATGCTGACAAGGAGTGATAATCGAAGAGCAAAGGTTATCAACATAATAGTGCTACTTACACTTTACACTTTACACTTTACAGTGTACACTTTACAGCGGTATATTGTAAATGTGTTTTAACATATAGAAAGTCTCATCTGACCCCATAAAGTATTTACATTTTTGATCAGCACTAACAGCCCTAGCACTATTTACGCATAGATCCACAGACTATAAGAGATAAAGCTATAGGATTGGTCCGATTTAGAGCAATTCCACAAAAGTTTTTGTGAACACGTTTTGATGCCAAACTATTCCAATGCCTATCCCTACCCTCAAATTAAAATTCAGCTCAATCGGACAATTTTTACAGGAGGTATAGATTTTTATAGTCTGTTAGCATGACGTTTCACACATTTATACTGTGTGTGTGTGGCAGAGCTCGGGCAGAGAAATTTACCATGCCCTCGGGATAGGGCCGTGCCGACCACTGCTATAAAGTATATATATTCTTGATCAGGATCACCTCCTGTCTGTTTCTACGCAAACTAGGGTCTCAGTTTTAAAGCTATCGAGATCTATTTTTGGCAATTTTTTTTCTTGTTTTATCAAACATAATAATTTTCCTGACTCCCACATGTCTGTTACTTTATATGATATTTGTGACTGGATACATAAACCGTTTATATCATACACTATTTATGGCCATTTAACTGCAATTTACATCTACAACGGTTCCGCCCGAATTCAGGTTTTCTTTCGAATTTCTTCGTGGTTTGTTGAGCAGGCCAAAATTTATCTTAAAACACACCACGCAAAAATATTTTTTTATATCTCGTGCCATTATCTCAAAAAATAACACATTTTCTCAATATTTTCTATAGCAGCTACATTTGTATATTTTATCATATAAACAAGAAAGGAAAGCTAACTTCGGGCGGAGCCGAAGTTAATATACCCTTGCAGGTAAAACCGGATATATATCGCAAACATCGTATATAGTTGGCCGATCCTTATGAGAATATGATAATATAACTCAAGTTATTATTATATAGAATCTAAAAAAAACCCCAAATTTCTATTTCCAAAATACCAGAGTTGGTATTTCTACCAAAAACCATTTCCGATCGTTCAATTATATGGCAGCTATAAGATAAGCCGGTCGTTATAAAATTTGGTAGGTCGGATTAACTGACCAAAAATATAATCTGTACCAAGTTCCAGCTTTCTATATTCAAAAACACAAAAGTTGGGTCAATTCCGATCGGTCAGTTGTATGGCAGCTATAGGATATAGTCGGCCGATCCTTATGAAATTTGGTAGGTCTGATTATCTGACCAAAAGTAGTATTTGTACGAAGTTTAAGATTTCTATCTTCAAAAACACGAAAGTTGGGTTATTTCCGATCGTTCAGTTATATGGCAGCTATGGGATATAGTCGGCCGATCCTTATGAAATTTGGCATGTCGTATTATTTTGCCAAAAGTAACTCTCATGTCAAATTTGAACTCTCTAACTCTAAAAACACCAAAGTTATACCATTTCCGATCAATCAGTTATATGGCAGCTATAGGATATAGTCGGCCGATCCCGGCCGTTCCGACTTATATACTGCGTGCAAAGGAAAGAAGGGTGTGTGCAAAGTTTCAAGACGATAGCTTTAAAACTGGGAGACTAGTTCGCGTAGAAACAGACAGACAGACGGACAGACGGACCGACGGACAGACGGACATGCTCATATCAACTCAGGAGGTGATCCTGATCAAGAATATATATACTTTATAGGGTCGGAGATGTCTCCTTCACTGCGTTGCACACTTTTGGACAAAATTAAATAAAAAAAATTTTTATAAAAAAAAAAAATTAAAATAATTATTTTGAGGTAAAATACCGGTGACAAACCAACATGGCTCGCCAAAAATATCTGAGTTTAATTTAGGTGACGAACAAATTATTAAGAGGTATACAAATTTACACTTTAAAAAATATTCTTGCTCGACATGTGGCCTTATTAAGAATATTTTTAAAATTGGTAGTTTTGTACAATCATCCAATCATCGGTATGTTACCTCGTCATGAGATTTTTTATATGATTGCATCTTCTTTTCTATATACATACATAGATGGTTAATCTTGAAATGTAATTTGGTTAAGCAAATTTATTTAAAACAAGAATATAAAAAAAAACAAGAAAGCAAAGCTAACTTCGGGCGGAGCCGAAGTTGATATACCCTTGCAGTTAAAACCGGATATATATCGCAAACATCGGATATAGTTGGCCGATCCTTATGATTACATCATAATAAAACCAATTAATTACAATAAAAAATCTAAAAAAAAGTCCCAAGCTTCTATCTTCAAAAATACGAAAGTTGATATTTCTACCAAAAACCATTTCCGATCGTACAGTTATATGTCAGCTATTAGATATAGTCAACCGATCTTTATGAAATTTGGTAGATCGGATTAACTGACCAAAAATAGAATGTGTACCAAGTTCCAGCTTTGCAGCTATCTTCAAAAACACGAAAGTTGGGTCATTTCCGATCGTTCAGTTATATGGCAGCTATAAGATATAGTCGGCCGATCCTTATGAAATTTGGCATGTCGTAATGTTTTGCCTTTACATCATCTGCAAGAACTAAAGAGTTCGTTAAAGCAGGGGGCAAGTCGTTTATAAAAAGCGTAAATAATAACGGGCCAGTCATCTTGGCCTTGAGGGACGTCATCCTTGAGGGACGCCGGATGTAGCACGGACCAGACGGGACTGAATATTTTTATATAAAACTCTTTGTGTCCTTCCATCTAGGTAGCTGGAGATCCACGTTAAGAGGTCTTTAGGAAAACCCAGCATATTCAGTTTACTCAACAAGAGTGAGTGATTAACTGAATCAAATGCTTTGCTGAAGTCTGTGTAAATTACATCGGTTTGATATCCCTTACAAAAGCCATCTATGACAAAGGATGTCAACTCCAATAAGTTTGTGGTGGTGGAGCGACGCTTAATAAAGCCATGCTGACAAGGAGTGATAATCGAAGAGCAAAGGTTATCAACATAATAGTGCTACTTACACTTTACACTTTACACTTTACAGTGTACACTTTACAGCGGTATATTGTAAATGTGTTTTAACATATAGAAAGTCTCATCTGACCCCATAAAGTATTTACATTTTTGATCAGCACTAACAGCCCTAGCACTATTTACGCATAGATCCACAGACTATAAGAGATAAAGCTATAGGATTGGTCCGATTTAGAGCAATTCCACAAAAGTTTTTGTGAACACGTTTTGATGCCAAACTATTCCAATGCCTATCCCTACCCTCAAATTAAAATTCAGCTCAATCGGACAATTTTTACAGGAGGTATAGATTTTTATAGTCTGTTAGCATGACGTTTCACACATTTATACTGTGTGTGTGTGGCAGAGCTCGGGCAGAGAAATTTACCATGCCCTCGGGATAGGGCCGTGCCGACCACTGCTATAAAGTATATATATTCTTGATCAGGATCACCTCCTGTCTGTTTCTACGCAAACTAGGGTCTCAGTTTTAAAGCTATCGAGATCTATTTTTGGCAATTTTTTTTCTTGTTTTATCAAACATAATAATTTTCCTGACTCCCACATGTCTGTTACTTTATATGATATTTGTGACTGGATACATAAACCGTTTATATCATACACTATTTATGGCCATTTAACTGCAATTTACATCTACAACGGTTCCGCCCGAATTCAGGTTTTCTTTCGAATTTCTTCGTGGTTTGTTGAGCAGGCCAAAATTTATCTTAAAACACACCACGCAAAAATATTTTTTTATATCTCGTGCCATTAT
The DNA here is from genome assembly GCF_030179905.1 of Drosophila bipectinata. NCBI lineage: Eukaryota > Metazoa > Arthropoda > Insecta > Diptera > Drosophilidae > Drosophila > Drosophila bipectinata. Next base: position 10,012,673 of record NC_091740.1, on the reverse strand, counting down.
CTCAAAAAATAACACATTTTCTCAATATTTTCTATAGCAGCTACATTTGTATATTTTATCATATAAACAAGAAAGGAAAGCTAACTTCGGGCGGAGCCGAAGTTAATATACCCTTGCAGGTAAAACCGGATATATATCGCAAACATCGTATATAGTTGGCCGATCCTTATGAGAATATGATAATATAACTCAAGTTATTATTATATAGAATCTAAAAAAAACCCCAAATTTCTATTTCCAAAATACCAGAGTTGGTATTTCTACCAAAAACCATTTCCGATCGTTCAATTATATGGCAGCTATAAGATAAGCCGGTCGTTATAAAATTTGGTAGGTCGGATTAACTGACCAAAAATATAATCTGTACCAAGTTCCAGCTTTCTATATTCAAAAACACAAAAGTTGGGTCAATTCCGATCGGTCAGTTGTATGGCAGCTATAGGATATAGTCGGCCGATCCTTATGAAATTTGGTAGGTCTGATTATCTGACCAAAAGTAGTATTTGTACGAAGTTTAAGATTTCTATCTTCAAAAACACGAAAGTTGGGTTATTTCCGATCGTTCAGTTATATGGCAGCTATGGGATATAGTCGGCCGATCCTTATGAAATTTGGCATGTCGTATTATTTTGCCAAAAGTAACTCTCATGTCAAATTTGAACTCTCTAACTCTAAAAACACCAAAGTTATACCATTTCCGATCAATCAGTTATATGGCAGCTATAGGATATAGTCGGCCGATCCCGGCCGTTCCGACTTATATACTGCGTGCAAAGGAAAGAAGGGTGTGTGCAAAGTTTCAAGACGATAGCTTTAAAACTGGGAGACTAGTTCGCGTAGAAACAGACAGACAGACGGACAGACGGACCGACGGACAGACGGACATGCTCATATCAACTCAGGAGGTGATCCTGATCAAGAATATATATACTTTATAGGGTCGGAGATGTCTCCTTCACTGCGTTGCACACTTTTGGACAAAATTAAATAAAAAAAATTTTTATAAAAAAAAAAAATTAAAATAATTATTTTGAGGTAAAATACCGGTGACAAACCAACATGGCTCGCCAAAAATATCTGAGTTTAATTTAGGTGACGAACAAATTATTAAGAGGTATACAAATTTACACTTTAAAAAATATTCTTGCTCGACATGTGGCCTTATTAAGAATATTTTTAAAATTGGTAGTTTTGTACAATCATCCAATCATCGGTATGTTACCTCGTCATGAGATTTTTTATATGATTGCATCTTCTTTTCTATATACATACATAGATGGTTAATCTTGAAATGTAATTTGGTTAAGCAAATTTATTTAAAACAAGAATATAAAAAAAAACAAGAAAGCAAAGCTAACTTCGGGCGGAGCCGAAGTTGATATACCCTTGCAGTTAAAACCGGATATATATCGCAAACATCGGATATAGTTGGCCGATCCTTATGATTACATCATAATAAAACCAATTAATTACAATAAAAAATCTAAAAAAAAGTCCCAAGCTTCTATCTTCAAAAATACGAAAGTTGATATTTCTACCAAAAACCATTTCCGATCGTACAGTTATATGTCAGCTATTAGATATAGTCAACCGATCTTTATGAAATTTGGTAGATCGGATTAACTGACCAAAAATAGAATGTGTACCAAGTTCCAGCTTTGCAGCTATCTTCAAAAACACGAAAGTTGGGTCATTTCCGATCGTTCAGTTATATGGCAGCTATAAGATATAGTCGGCCGATCCTTATGAAATTTGGCATGTCGTAATGTTTTGCCAAAAATAGCACTCATGTCAAATTTGAACTCTCTAACTCTAAAAACACCAAAGTTATATCATTTCCGATCAATCAGTTATATGGCAGCTATAGGATATAGTCGGCCGATCCCGGCCGTTCCGACTTATATACTGCGTGCAAAGGAAAGAAGAGTGTGTGCAAAGTTTCAAGACGATAGCTTTAAAACTGAGAGACTAGTTCGCGTAGAAACAGACAGACAGACGGACAGACGGACAGACGGACATGCTCATATCAACTCAGGAGGTGATCCTGATCAAGAATATATATACTTTATAGGGTCGAAGATGTCTCCTTCACTGCGTTGCACACTTTTGGACAAAATTATAATACCCTCTGCAAGGGTATAACAAGAAAGGAAACCTAACTTCCGACGGAGCCAACGTCGGATATAATCCTTCAGTTAAATGAAATTGTATATTCAGACATATATCGGATGGGATGTACATGCATACATAACGCATATATCGAATAAAATTGACTAGGCTTATCAGTAGTATTTAAAAAAAAAAAAATGTAAAAACGAAAATTCGGTTTGTCACCTTGTGAACTTTTGTCCACAGTGATAATTATCATTGCTGAACATTTTAAAAATTATCTGATTCAAAGTTATTCATGTCTCTTTTCAATATCACAACTTTTGAAAATAAAACAAAAGAAACAGAAAGTCGCTTTAAGTATATTTTCCTCGTCGTCCTGATTATGAATATAGAAATCATCCGGACAAATTTAACAAACCCTACAAAGGTACAAAAACAGTTTGTTACACTTTTAAAATTAGTATATGTATATAAATATAAAAAAAATAATGGAAACACAGAGCACCTCTACAACCTCAAAAATATATTTTTTTGTGTTGTCAAAGGCAATTGCGCATGCCCATTTGAAAACACCGACTAGTTGCCACAAATTTTCTCGATCAAGAGTAAAAATGTTCCGATGAGCCAGTAATAGATAAAAGCTCGTCGAGTTCGCTTGGTTTTCGTAGAAATTTAATTTCGTGCTGCGCTCGAAGTGTTACCTGTGGAGTAGTTGTATGTACAATATTCCCAGCAGACCTCCATAAATACTTAAGAATATAAGTGATTTTTATTACAGCTAAAATAATTATGTAAAAGAGCTTAGTATATAGTATACATTGATTCTATCACAACTTTATGAAATTAGGTCCATATTGAACAAAAAAATTACTGCCATAAGTTGTCTTTCTTTAGATACCTGATCGGAAAAAAATTTCAGCTATTTTAAGAAAAAGTTTATCAATTATGTGTATGTAATGAAACTTATGATTTGTTCAATATACGGAATTCTTAATATAACGTATAGATTGTTTTTTTTTTCCATAAAAAGTTACATTTATATATAAATATAATAAAAAAAAATTATAAAAAACATTTTTTTTTAAATATTACAATGTATTTTTTTATTTTTATTTTTGAATAACCTGTACATAAGTTTGTAATTTTTCACGTTTTTGAGTTTGATTTAAACGTGACCGATTTAAAAAATATATTTATTTTTGATGTTATTTCTTGATGTAAAAAATTATTAGAGCCTACTTTGCTAATACGTTTTCTTGGTGCATATTTTTTATTTTGAACTACATTTGTACGGATATTTATATATAGAATGTATGTATGCGTATACATATGTTTAAAAAAAGAAGAAAGAAAAATAAATGTGAGACATTTTTGTTCTTGAATGTACATACATATGTAAAAGTTCAATTCTTAGCCGGTGACTATGAACGACTAAAAATAAACATGCAATACATGAATTTTCGTTTGTACAGTAAATTTTTTTCCATTAAGAGAATTTATGCTGAAGAGATCAAATTTCCATTTCCATGGGTCGTGTGCAAAAAAAAAATGTGGCGATATATGTACATATGTACATACATAAATGCATTTGTTTTGATTATAGGGTGCTACTACATCGGTTGTATACATACATACCTACAGATATTCATACCCAAACAGCAAGTTTATTTTTCTACCACACACAGCAGGTATACTTCACAAGTTGGCAATGTAGTATTGTAGTCCGTAAGGTTTACTTATTTTCCTGAAATTTATTTTTTGTCATCCAGACTTGCAAACTTTTCATTAATTTGGAAACTTGTTATTTTTTGTTATACCATCCCAATATTATTAAATATCAAATTTAAAAAACTTTTTCGAAACTGGACCATTTGAACATTGAATTCTTAAGCTCATATAACATGTTTCGTAAGAAACTGTATATTTATATGCGAGCTATATATTTATATCAGTTCGCTCCATGTACATATTAACTCGTTGATCTGAAAAACATATAAAAGATGATTTATCATGGTATTATTTCCATTATTAGCCATCATTCACGTGTTTGCACAAATTATTTTCTATTCCGACATGTCGTTTGACAAAATATTTGTTTTTTCCCAAAATTGTAGAGTCTTTATACGAAATTTTTTAGAATTTATATTACAAATGCTTTAAAACTAAAAAACTTTTCATGTATTTTAGAACAGTCCTCTAAGGGAAATATTGGCCATTTTCATGGTATTAAGTCATTCTACACAACTGTAAATATTTGTTTTTTTTATGTAAACATCTTAAAAACATATGGCTCCACCTAACGAGTACTAGTAATATTAACTATCAGCTCACAGTTAGTCCAATTTTTTAAAGTCAGCTATTATATTAAAAAAAAACATGCTCGATAATTTTATTTGGGCAATTATTAAGGAATTTGAAAGCGCATTACACACATTTTTTATGTAATTTGAGTTGTAGAATAATCAAATTGATTTTTATATCAGGTACTCACCAAAACTATGGGTTTAACCCAAAACTAGTAAAACAAATGGGAAATTTTAAAATCGGGTTAAAACGACGGGTTTAGGCAAAAAGTTAGAGCGCAAAAAAGTTTAAAAAAATGTTTTTTTTTTAACAATAATCAAGATTTTTAGGGTGTTACAAATATTTCAAACGCGGTTTTGTGGTTAACTCGACCAACTACTATGTAACTACAGAAGTTCGTTAACTTCTTTTGAGTGTTGCCAGAATTTCATGGGCTCAAATAGATAAATTGATTAAAAAAATATGCTAGAAATAGCTAAAAAAAAATATAGAAGTGCTAAAAAATTGCTATTTGTGAGTTATTTTTAAATTGTTTTTATTTAAATAATGCAGAATTTTTGTCAATGTCAATGGCGTCCTCGATCGAATCTTTATATTTATTAGATTCTGATACCATTTTTAAATATTTTGTTGGTAATGTGAAGTTGAAGCAACACATCCCACTTCTTTTGAATCAATATCTGTAAATAAACATTCATTTTATTAGTATAAATTTTAGAATTTTAGTTATTAATGTAGCATACCTTATGGCTAAAATAGCATTTAAAGCAGGGGTGCTCAACGCCTATACACTGAGTGCACTTTTGTTTTTGTAGATGCTCTGTGCTTATGTCTAGTGCGCCCATAAGCACCGTGCATATGGGCTTCGATTACCATGCGAAACAAAAACAATTTTGCTTGTTTCTTCATTACATCTCTATCCGTCGTCACGCTTCGCTGAACCACTAACCATACAGCATACATACATATGCTGTATGGTTAGTGGCTGAACGCAGTGTATTTTGTTTTTGTTTTTTCCTCGAGCACATGCACTGGAACTTATTCTTCTGTCTGCTTTGGCTTTTGATTTATTTCGTGGGACTAAATAATAATAATCTGGAAGCTCAATTAAAATTATCAACCACTAAAATTAATATAAATATTGAATCTTTTTTAAGCCAAATATAAAAAAAAAAAAAAATAAATAAATATTCAAAACTGTTTTTTTTTCTCTCAGTGCACAGTTGCGCCCCAACACTAAAGCGCCGCTACATATGTACACGTTTTCTTGTGTCTGTGTTAGTAAACGCACTGCCATAAGACGAATTTGAGCACCCCTGATTTAAAGTTTTCAAATGTATTCTATTTCTCATTTTACTTTTTTGGACCATCTGCACTTGGCTAAATACGCGTTCTACCACTGCGTTCGACCAAGGAAATCTCATAATTTTGAGTGCTAAGTGTGCTAACGGTGCGAATGTATTGACTGCTCCGGTATCGCTACCTATTTACCTATGTATATCTAGCCAAATCATTAAAAAAATGCCAGATTTCTAGCTAATAGCATTCCACAAAATCTTATAGCAGTTTTAAAATAGCTAGATCTAGCAAATAGCTAAAATGGCAACACTGGAGCACTGTGTGATGAAACAGACCAAACAGAACAGAAAAATATAATACTTTCCTATGCCAGAAATTGGTTGAAAGAAATTATATTAATAATGAATGTTATTAATGTGAAAAATATATATTTTTAAGCTTATATGTGTTGGTGTTGGTCGATTTCATTATAACACAATATGTACAAACCAACATACATATGCTTATAGCGAATTAAAGATATGCACATACATATGTATGTATGTATTTCATAATAAATATATATATGTATGAACTATGTACACATAGCGTGTACATATGTATGTAGCATAGAGTACAAACACTTCCGTCGCCAACACGTGCTTCCAAGAAAAAAAGGAACTAAAAATCGCATACAATGCATGTCCGACTATAGCGTGTACATATGTAGCATAGAGTACAAACACTTCCGTCGCCAACACGTGCTTCCAAGAAAAAAAGGAACTAAAAATCGCATACAATGCATGTCCGACTATCCCTCTGTATGTTCGTTTCTAAGCATACTATTCTTTTTTAAGCTAATGACTTCAAACTTTGCACACACCCGAGACGGACTCGATTGGTCGACTATATTTTAAAGCTGCCATATAACTGAACGATCGGAAATGACCCAACATTCGTGTTTTTAAAGATAGAAAGCTGGAACTTAGTTCAGATTATATATCTGGTCAGTTAATCCGACCTACCATCTTTCGTTACGATCGGCCGACTATATCCTATAGCTGCCATATAACTGATTGATCGGAAAAGGTATAACTTTGGTGTTTTTAGAGTAAGAGAGTTTAAATTTGACACGAGAGCTATTTTTGGCAAACCATTACGACATCATCTTATAGCTGCCATATAACTGAACGATCGGAAATGACCCAACTTTCGTGTTTTTGAAGATAGAAAGCTGAAACTTAATACAGATTCTATTTTTGGTTGATCCAACCTACCAAATTTCATTAGGATCGGCCGACTATATCCTATAGCTGCCATATAACTGAACGATCGTAAATGGTTCTTGGTAGAAATATCAACTTTCGTATTTTTGAAGATAGAAGCTTGGAACTTTTTTTTAGATTTTTTATTGTAATAAATTGGTTTTATTATGATGTAATCATAAGGATCGGCCAACTATATCCGATGTTTGCGATATATATCCGGTTTTAACTGCAAGGGTATATCAACTTCGGCTCCGCCCGAAGTTAGCTTTTCTTTCTTGTTATACCCTTGCAGAGGGTATTATAATTTTGTCCAAAAGTGTGCAACGCAGTGAAGGAGACATCTCCGACCCTATAAAGTATATATTTTCTTGATTAGGATCACCTCCTGAGTTGATATGAGCATGTCCGTCTGTCCGTCGGTCCGTCGGTCCGTCTGTCCGTCTGTCTGTCCGTTTCTACGCGAACTAGTCTCTCAGTTTTAAAGCTATCGTCTTGAAACTTTGCACACACCCTTCTTTCCTTTGCACGCAGTATATAAGTCGGAACGGCCGGGATCGGCCGACTATATCCTATAGCTGCCATATAACTGATTGATCGGAAATGGTATAACTTTGGTGTTTTTAGAGATAGAGAGTTCAAATTGAGAGAGTTTAGAGATAGAGAGTTCAAATTGACATGAGAGTTTTTCAAAATAATACGACATGCCAAATTTCATAAGGATCGGCCGACTATATCCTATAGCTGCCATATAACTGAACGATCGGAAATGACCCAACTTTCGTGTTTTTGAAGATAGAAAGCTGGAACTTAATACAGATTATATTTCTGGCCAGTTGATCCAACCTACCAAATTTCATTAGGATCGGCCGATTATATCCTATAGCTGCCATATAACTGAACGATCGGAAATGGTACTTGGTAGAAACATCAACTTTCTTATTTTTGAAGATAGGAGTTTGGGACCTTTTTTGGATTTTTCATTTTAGTTAATTGGTTTTATTATGATGTATTCATAAGGATCGGTCAACTATATCCGATGTTTGCGATATATATCCGGTTTTAACTGCAAGGGTATATAAACTTCGGCTCCGCCCGAAGTTAGCTTTCCTTTCTTGTTTTTTTTCTATTTTTGTTTTTATACCCTTGCAGAGGGTATTATAATTTTGTCCAAAAGTGTGCAACGCAGTGAAGGACACATCTCCGACCCTATAAAGTATATATATTCTTGATCAGGATCACCTCCTGAGTTGATATGAGCATGTCCGTCTGTCTGTCTGTCTGTTTCTACGTGAACTAGTCTCTCAGTTTTAAAGCTATCGTCTTGAAACTTTGCACACACCCTTCTTTCCTTTGCACGCAGTATATAAGTCGGAACGACCGGGATCGGCCGACTATATCCTATAGCTGCCATATAACTGATTGATCGGAAATGGTATAACTTTGGTGTTTTTAGAGTTAGAGAGTTCAAATTTGACATGAGTGCTATTTTTGGCAAAACATTACGACATGCCAAATTTCATAAGGATCGGCCGACTATATCTTATAGCTGCCATATAACTGAACGATCGGAAATGACCCAACTTTCGTGTTTTTGAAGATAGAAAGCTGGATTTTGGTACAGATTCTATTCTATATTCCGGTTTTAACTGCAAGGGTATATCAACTTCGGCTCCGCCCGAAGTTAGCTTTCCTTTCTTGTTTAAATTTTATTTTTATTAAAACCTGGACTTTAATGCAAAATGAGAAAAATATTTGAAATCAAATAAATAATACATAACACTTTTACATTTTTATTTTTATACCCTTGCAGAGGGTATTATAATTTTGTCCAAAAGTGTGCAACGCAGTGAACGAGACATCTCCGACCCTATAAAGTATATATATTCTTGATCAGGATCACCTCCTGAGTTGATATGAGCATGTCCGTCTGTCCGTCTGTCCGTCTGTCTGTTTCTACGCAAACTAGTCTCTCAGTTTTAAAGCTATCGACTTGAAACTTTGCACACACCCTTCTTTCCTTTGCACGCAGTATATAAGTCGGAACGGCCGGGATCGGCCGACTATATCCTATAGCTGCCATATAACTGATTGATCGGAAATGGTATAACTTTGGTGTTTTTAGAGTTAGAGAGTTGACAAGAATAATATGATAACAAGAAAGCAAAGCTAACTTCGGGCGGAGCCGAAGTTGATATCCCCTTGCAGCTAAAACCGGATATATATCGCAAACATCGGATATAGTAGGCCGATCCTTATGAGAATATGAATATATAATCCAATTTATTACAATACAAAATCTAAAAAAAGTCTCAAGCTTCTATCTTCAAAAATACCAAAGTTGGTATTTCTACCAAAAACCATTTCCGATCGTTCAGTTATATGCCACCTATAGGATATTGTCGGCCGTTCCTTATGATGGGTAGATCGGATCATTTGGTCAAAATAGAATATGTATGTAGAAAATCTCAACTTTCTAACTCTTAAAACCCCAAAGCTAAAGCATTTGCAATCAATATGATATGTTGTATGGCAGCTCTAGGGTATATGTATCTCTGTTTCCGTAGAAACTACAATTTTTTTAGCCAATCGGCTGTCGGACAGTGTATGTCCCAAAAATAGGGCCCTACCGACCACAGATCCAATAGTAGAGCTGACCAAGATGTATCATTAATTTGGAGGGTTTTAACGTGAGGATTTTGAGGTAGAAGCAAATAAAGTTATTTCGCCTTGACTTGAACGGTACCTTCAAAGGAAAAAATATTTATATGCGTATAAAACTTAAAATAACTTAAAATATAAGTTATTTAGGGAATTTCATCAATAAAAAATTTTGTTTAACACTTTTTCATAATTTTCATAAATTTAAACAACAAAAAAAGGTTTTAATTTTTTTTTTCAACGTTTTTTAAATAAATGCAAATAATTGAACTCATTCAGAAATTCATTTATTGTATTTATAAACATATAGACGTTTATTTTTCCTTTCCCTCATTATTATATTTTTATTCTCCCACTAGAATGTTAAGCTAGTGAGAAACACACTCATGTTACCGCCACACTTACTCATTCATTTATTTTCGTCTCTGCATTTAGTTTTCCTTATATATAATATGTAACCCACCACTAAACTGAAAGTGCAAAACAATTTCGGCTTCGTTCGAAGTTAGCTTTTCTTTTTGGTATTAATTTTATTTGTGTTTTTATTTTAGTGTTTTTGAGCCATACCAGAGTAATACGAAGCTTAAACGAACGCCCTCAGCATGGGGGTGGCTGAAGATTTTGCTCCCAGCTTTATCAAAAAGCCACAACTACATCAAGAGGATGATGGAAATCGGTTGATATTTGAGTGTCAGATACTATCATCTCCGAAGCCAGATATTGAATGGTTCCGGAGTGATAATAAGCTTACTGAAGATGAGCGAACCAAGTTTAAAATTCTACCTGTTGGAAACAATAACTACATGGTAGTATTAGAACTGGACGATGTAATTGAAACCGATGCGGGACTTTATAAAGTAAAGGCCAAGAATAAATCGGGCGAAGTTTCTGCATCAATAAATTTAAATTTTACGCGTAAGTTGGCTGTTAATTTTTGATTTTTATAATAAAAGTTTAATATATTTTACCAAAGATTAAACAATACATACATTAAAAACGGGTTGCTTTGCTTCTGAGGCACGAAGACTTGCGCATATGATTCTATTTGTAGAGTTATGTATTTGTGTTTGTAAAGTACAATGTTTCTTATGTGTTGCCCAAGTTTACAACACATTGTCGGAGGTTTGAACCGTATCCCTGAACAATTTTCATGGATAGCGAAAATATTAATAACCTCGCAGAGGGTGTTAAAATTTGTCAGAAATGTATTTAAAACAGTATTTAAACATCTGCGACCATCTAAAGCATCTAAAGAGGGGTCACAGAATGACAACATGGGTGCCGAAAAAAAAGGTCTTGAAAGTTGTTAAACCGTTTTTATCCTAAAAATAATTATTATAATCATTATTTAAAATTATAATTTTTTATGAGTATTTTTTTTTTAGTGTAAAATTTTTGGGAATGACTGTCACTTTTTGTTTTGAAAAAACTTTCAACATTTTCTTTTGGGAGTTTAATGTATACACATATTCAAAATATTCAAATTTTGTATATATACGTATTTATACTTTTGGAGCTATACATTAATTTGTATGTTCAAGACAGAGTGCCTGAAAGGAATCTGGATAACTTTGAACGCGATTTTCTCCTTTTAAGCCTTTTTTTTCACTAGGACAATGCTCCCGCTCAAAAGAGCGTTGCACTACGAAATTCTACCCCATCCACCCTATTTTCCAGATTTAGCACCCTATGACTATTATTTATTTCCAAATTTAAAAAAATGTCTTGGGGGTAAGAAATTTCAGTCAAATTATCAGGTAATCTGTGAAACAAACGCCTATTTTGAGGACCTGGACAAATCTTATTTTATGGAAGGTATTGGGAAACTAGAGGATCGGTGGTCCAAGTGCATACGTCTTAAAAAAGATTATGTTCGATTGATTCAGTAGTTAAACAAAAAAGACAATAAATTATAATTTTAATTGTTCCAATATGAACTGTCGTCACAATTTTTGGATTTTCGACTTTATGGGAATATATAATTTTGACATAACTAAATATCATACAAAAAATACAAAAATGTTCATTACCTTATTTTGTGCTCAGTGGAAACCGCAAGTCATCCATGTATCATCCATGTATGTATTGGATAATCTTTGATAAAGAAAAGTTATAAATAATTGATATTTTAATAATTTGATATAATTTTCCTGAATATGTTTATTAGCTGCTGACGAACCTAAAGAAAAGTAAGCATTCAATGCAATAAATGGTTTATTTTTATGATTCGCTGCTTTCAACTAAATTTCGCCATTTACCTACAAATTTGCTTACGGTTTAGCTTTGGCATGTTCTTTTACAAGAATAATACAATAACGATACTTTCAACATTTTCAATAACAATAATACAAAGTACAAAAATCTTTTAGCTAATATAAAAATATGAATAAGCACTGTCTTTTTCATTTTCATTGTTTCCAAGCTAGCACAGTTGCCGCCCCATAAAAAAAAGCTAACTTTGTGATTTAATTAAGGTGAAATAAAAAGTAATTTAGTCCTTATTCTTAAACCTATGGTTGTGAAGCGTCAAGGAGCTGCGAATTCATCATAATTTATAATTTTTATATTAATGCGTAGAAATATAAATCCATGGCGTTGTCTGAGAAAACCTTATTCAAAATCAGAGCCGACAAAATAAATTATAGCAGGCTTTCAAGGCAAGGCTTATAAATGTATTTTTGAATTGATTTAGTAATTATATTTTAAACAAGAAAGTTATATACTTTTGTAGTTATGTTCCTATGGAAATTTTATTTTACAACTTTTTTTTTTTATAATTTAATAACTTATAAAATTTATTTCTTATAAAAAAAATTTAAGTAAAGTTTCAAGCTTCTATTCTTAAAAACAGACAATTTCGATCTCTTAGTTATATGGCAGCTAAAGGGTATAGTCGGACGTATATGTATATGTGGGAGATTAAAATTTGCCTCCCCTTGACAGCCTTGACACAGTCACTCAGCAAGAAAACTTGATATATAAGCAAAATTTGGAGTTTTTGCACACGCCAAGCTTCACAGCTGACTAAATCATGATCCACTTATATGACTAAATCATGTGTTAGCGGATTTTTCCAGAAATAAGCGATATATCAAAATCATCTCAAAAGCTATCTCCAAACGTAAAATAAATTAAATTGTAAGAGTCAAATTCAAAAAATCAATTTTGTCAAGAAAAAAATTTCTTTCAGTTTATTTTCATACCCGGCACTTGTAGATTTGTGTAGTGGTGTAAATGTATGTAACATAGAGAGAAAATCATCTCGAAGACTATAAGAGATAGAACTATCAGATTTGGAACTTGGGATCAGCGCAGATGAAGTTGGTGTCAACATTTTTCCACGCCCAGTCTCCCAAAAAAAAACAGAAATCTGGTTGTAGTGCCAGTTCATTTATGTTTTAGGAAAATGTTTTGATGCCAAAATGGCTAAACTACACCTACAAATCAAAAATCAGAAAAATCGGATAATTTCAAGATTTGTTATTGACTTTTTAGTCTTCTTCACTACTAAATCGGTGGTATGGCGGTAGGTTGTAGTAGTAGGGCTGCTGTTGTTTTATTTGCCCAAGCGCAAAATTATGCAACAACATTTTCTTGCTTAAAATCCATTCCGTTAAAGTTTAAATTTTAAAGGTTAGTTAGTGGAAGTGTTGAGTACCGGGTATAATGTAGTCGGGAAACTCGACTATAGCGGTCCTTTTTTGTTTTAATTGGAATTCGGTGATTAAATAAACTTTAACTGGTTATTTTTTATTTTAATTAGGCCGATTAACCAAAAGTTGCTGCCAAACTTTTACTACTTGTACGGCTACGGGGAGCACCATCCTTTGCTATATGCTCCAAGAAAACACGGAGCAGTTCGCATCATTTTTTAGCGAACTTCTATAGCTCTACTTCAGCTCTGGTCAGAGAAAAACGCTCACCACACCCTTCTTTCCTTTGTACGTAGTATATACGTCAGATCGGCTGGGATCGGGCTACTATATCCTTTAGATGCCATTTAACTGATTGATCGTAAATCCTATTACTTTGTTTTTTTTAGAGTTGGAGTTCAGATTTCGTACGAATGCTGTTTTTGGCAAAATAATGTGACATACAACATAAGGATCGGAAATGGTATTTGGTAAAAATACCATTTTCCGTATTTTTGAAGATAGAAGCTTGGGACGATTTATTTTAGATTTTGTATTGTAATTAACTGGTTATATTATGATATTCTCGGCCAACTATATCCGATGTTTGCGATATATATCCTGTTTTAGCTGCAAGAGTATATTAACTTCCGCTCCTCCCGAAGATAGCTTTCCCTTCTTGTTATACCCTTGCAGAGGGTATTATAATTTTGTCCAAAAGTGTGCAACGCAGTGAAGGAGACATCTCCGACCCTATAAAGTATATATATTCTTGATCAGGATCACCTCCTGAGTTGATATGAGCATGTCCGTCTGTCCGTCTGTCCGTCTGTCCGTCTGTCTGTCTGTCTGTTTCTACGCGAACTAGTCTCTCAGTTTTAAAGCTATCGACTTGAAACTTTGCACACACCCTTCTTTCTTTTGCACGCAGTATATAAGTCGGAACGACCGGGATCGGCCGACTATATCCTATAGCTGTCATATAACTGATTGATCGGAAATGGTATAACTTTGGTGTTTTTAGAGTAAAAGAGTTCAAATTTGACACAAGAGCTATTTTTGGCAAAAAATTACGACATGCCAAATTTCATAAGGATCGGCCGACTATATCCTATAGCTGCCATATAACTGAACGATCGGAAATGACCCAACTTTCGTGTTTTTGAAGATAGAAAGCTGAAATTTAATACAGATTCTATTTTTGGTCAGTTGACCCAACCTACCAAATTTCATTAGGATCGGCCGACTATATCCCATAGCTGCCATATAACTGAACGATCGGAAATGGTATTTGGTAGAAATATCAACTTTCGTATTTTTGAAGATAGAAGTTTGGGACTTTTTTTAGATTTTGTATTGTAATAAATTGGATTATATTTTCCCATTTCCATAAGGATCGGCCAACTATATCCGATGTTTGCGATATATATCCGGTTTTAACTGCAAGGGTATATAAACTTCGGCTCCGCCCGAAGTTAGCTTTCCTTTCTTGTTAGTACATAAATTTTGGAAATTTGGGAGATTTTGGCGAACAAAGTTCAATGTTATACGTTTGTTACGTTATTACTTCGGCTTCATCCGATGTTAATTTTCCTTTAGTATTTTATTTTATTGAATCATTTTTATAAAAAACAACTTATAACTATTAAATAATGTGTATTTTAAATCGCAGCTCAAATAAGCATTAACTATATGGTAACGGCTTTGCATTGCTTTTTATTTACTTTCATTTCTATAAAACTATTTACGTACGGGTAAGAGGGTATGTTTTCACTTCATGAAAACGAAGGGTAAGTTTTAGATCCTAGGCATATTAATGTTATATTTTTTTTAAAAAAACTGTTACTAAATTCGACTTAATACTTAGTATAACACAAAATAACTAAAGCACTTTAAAAACTAAATATTATTATAACCGAAGTAAAATATTTTCGTATCTTTGAAATATATAATTTTTGTGGCCATGCAATTTAAAAGCTGATTTAAAAGTGCATTATAAAGCATTTTAAATATTGATTGAAATCTCATTTCCGTTGCAGACAAATCGACGGCTTCGCGCCGACATTCGCGAAAAAACCAGCCATACGACAGGAAGAAGATGGAAAGCGACTGCTATTTGAGTGCAGGGTAAACGCTGATCCTATTCCAAGCATAAAGTGGTTTCACAACGGCACAGATGTAAAGGAATCATCACGACACAAAGTGAGAGAGGCTAAAAGTATTATATATGCCATAAAGTTTAACAATTATGTTACATATAATACAGAAGAATTAAACGAAATTCATTAAATATTTTTTTTAATTAATTTTTTTTTTTTATTATAAGTTTGATAAAACCTATAATTTACACAGGCCGATAATTTAGAATTTTTTTTTCTCCACCCATCAACTGATCCATAACCCTTCAGGGTGAAAATATGCGCGGAGATTATTTGCTATCGGTCTGTGTCGTGAAATCATACGTTTTAAAATTTATTTTTAAAACTTTTTCAGCTAACTACTAATAAAGACGGTCATTCCTACTTTGCAACACTTGAGATACTGAATGTCACAGTTGAGGATGCTGGCAAATACAAAGTGAATGCAAAAAACGAATTGGGCGAAAGTAATGCAACTATAAGTCTTAATTTTGACAGTAAGTTCTTCTGAAGTTATTTGTTGAATATATTACTTAAATAACTTTATATTTAATGTGATGAAAGCAACGTAAGCATAGCATGCAAATAAGAGTTTACCGTTTTTATTCGGATTCTCTCTGACTTTCTGTTTGTCTCATAAGGATGGGCCAACTATGCCCGATATTTGCGAAACATCTTCTATCCGATAAGTATCTTATACAAGGTTCGTTCCAAAGTGAACATGGCTTTAAAAAAAAAATAGCCTCCTATTTATAGAAAAGCATATCGAAAATGTCGCACCGTACCAACTTTTAACCGTTTCTACTTGTTAAAAAAAAGTCTTGCTCCCTCAGAAAAAAACCAATACTATACCCTTGCAGAGGGTAGTAAAATTTTGTCCGAACGCAGTGAAGGAGACATCTCCGACCCTATAAAGTATATTCTGATTCTATATCAGGATCACCTCCTAAGTTGATATGAGCATGTCCGTCTGTCTGTTTCGAATTAAACTAGTCTCTCAGTTTTAAAGGTATCGACTTGAAACTTTGCACACTTCCTTCTTTCCTTCGCACGCAGTATGTATGTATATAAGTCGGAACAGCCGGGATCGCCCGGAAATGACCCAACTTTCGTGTTTTTGAAGATAGATAGCTGGAACTTAGTACAGATTATATTTTTGGTCATTAAATCCGACCAACCAAATTTCATAACGGTCGGCCGTTATTTTATAGCTGCCATATAACTGAACGATCGGAATTGGTATTTGGTAGATATACCAACTTTGGTATTTTTGAAGATAGAAGTTTGGGACTTTGTTTTAATTGTATTGTAATTAATTGGTTTTTTTATGATATTCTCATAAGCATCGGGCAACTATATCCGATGTTTGCGATCCTAAAATACCCTAACTGCAAGTTGATAACTTCGGCTCCGCCCGAAGCTAGCTTTCCATTTTTTTTTTTTATTTTTTTTTTTATTTTATCAGATTTTTTATTGACCGTTTAAAAAATAAAAGTCTTTTGGATATATGTCAATTTCATTTTTTACTTTAATTAGTCGTGTTCGTCTTTCCTTTTGTGTTTTTTTTTTCGCTTTAAAACTTATAGTTAAGTCCTAAAAATTTAAAGTTTAAATTGTTTCTGCTACTGTTTAGAATGTATCGGAAACTGAATAACAAATTGCGTCAGTACTTAAAATTTAGTTTAAAGAATAGTATAATCATTTTTGGGACTTAATTTTATTCTTACTGAAAGACGAAGTTTATAAGGGCCCGAAACATTAAATTCCCTATGAAGTCAATAGTCAAAAGTTTCTTGTTTTTTTTTCATAAATTGGATAAAAAAAGGAATCCAATTTATGATAAAATTTTTATAAAATTTTTTTCTTTTTCATAAAAAGGGAATTTTAGGGAGTACATCATAAAAGTTATCAATATAAATAAATTTCTCTTATAGTATTTCATCATCAATGATGTCATATAAATATCGAATAATTTTTATTTCCCAGGAGAAAACAATACCTCTCGGCTATCCCCAAGTTTAGGACAAAATTTGTTGCCTTTTGAATGAGTTATTTTTGACAGACCCTATAAAAAAAAACTCACCTGAGCCAACATGCGCGAGATTTTTTTTCGATAAACTTTCAAGCAATCAACATGTCAACGGACAACGACAGCGGCTCTGTAATTTTACTGATGGCAATAAATATTTGTATAGAAAAAAAAAAAAAAATTTAAATTTTTGGTTTTTTGTTTTTTTTTTTGTTTTTTTTTTTGTTTTTTGTGATCAAACAAAAGTCCTTTTTTTTCGACGGCGCATGTGATCCGCTCACTGGAACATCCGAAACCAAAAATTCCAACGGGATTAGAAAGAGTACATGTTTGACTCTGGTATGAACTAGGATTATTAATTTCGCACACAAATTAACAAAATGGCGGACACTTTAAATTTTTTTTTTTGAATTGTTTTTTTTTCAGCCACAAATCAAGTTGAAAAGTAAGGAAGATCTTCACCGATTTGATTTATCCTAGTTCATACAAGAACTATATATGTATAGAATAATGTATTTAAATTTGGAACGGATTGGATTAATAGGTTTTGAGTAACCTCATGCGCCAGTTGAAAAAACACTGTTTTGAGAAAAACGAGCTTAAAGTGTTGAGACGGCTCTCGCCGTCGCCTGACGCTTCCACCATAAATCGGCTACATCTTCAAGAGTTTTTGAAATTTACACTTGAAATTTTAAAGAAAAATTCTTGAATAGTTATAAGTTCAAATTAAATTAAAAAAAGTCGATTTTTTGAAACCGAGAATAGGGAGGGGTTCCCTTAAACGAAAAGTAATTTTAATAAAGAGCAATATTTTACTTTTAAGTTTTGGTTTTATAAAAAAATGGTTTGTATTTGATCACAATATCATTCGAACACATCATCAAAAGTTTAATCAGAAAACAAAAAAATTATGTTGCATCTCACATTTTTAAAATTTGATGTTAATTTATTGCACTTTACATTCCAACAGTAAAATTATTGTTTTTTATTTTATTAATATTTTGAATTCATTTTAATTCTAATGAATTCAGAATTTTTATTTTCACATTGACTAAATCAAACTATAAGTAAAACGTTAGAACTAAGAGCTACATATGTAATTAGATTAGACTGGGACTCTTTTTGTATCTTTAACTATGTACATATATGTATCAATATAAATATAATAGCGATGGTTATCTTGTAAAGAGATGTACAGATGATGAAAACATGTTAGTAAATGTACTAACTATACAGCATATAGACAACCCTTTTCATAAAACAAATATGTACGCTAAAATTTCTTCCGCTCATCGTTCGTTGATCTTACGATCATCGTTCGTCAGTATCTATCCTTTCTATCTCCTATCCTATCTATATCCTATCTATCCTTTCTATCCGTTCTTCTCATTTATGCCATTCCACATGTAGTACCAATATATATTATAGAAATGGTTTGGCATCAAAAGTTTGTCAAAGTTGCGTGCCAAAATTTTATAACAAACTTGAACTGCGTGGGTATTATAGAAGTCTACATGTCAAATCCTATAACTCTATCTCTTATAGTCTTTGAGATCCACCCGTTCATACGGACTGACAGATAGACGGACATTGCTACATAGACTCGGCTGCTGATTTTTATTAGGAATAAACATATATACTTTATTGGGTCGGAGATGATTCCTTCTCTTTGTTACGTTCACACGACTACAATATACCCTTGTACTCTACGAGTACCGGGCATAAAAACAACAAAGTTATACAACAATCAGTTATACGACAGCTTTAGTATATATAGTCGAATATATATAATATAGTAGTATAGTTCTGACTTACATATATACTTCATGCAATAAAAAAAAGAGTGTGAGCAAAGTTTCAAGTCAATAGCTTTGAAACTCAGACTAGTTTTCGTAGAAACAGGCAGAGAGACATGCTTATATCAACTCAGGAGGTGATCCTGATCATGAATACTTTATAGGGTCTGAGATGCTTCCCTCACTGCGTGGCACACTTTTGACCAAAATTATAATACACTCTGCAAGATTATTGACCCGCCCTTATATACATTTGTTTGTATATTTTATTCATATAAAAATATATTTTATTGCTATTTTTGTTGAATATTAAACCTAAGTAATTGTCTGGACATATGTATGTATATTATGTAACAAGGATACTTGAACTTCGTAGGCGACGAGGCTCCAATACCAGAAAGTGCTGATGGTATTAAACCAACTTTTACTGAACGTCCTGTAATTAGACAAAGCGAAGATGGTGGCAATGTAACGTTTGAATGCAGATGCGTCGGAGATCCCATGCCGACAATCACATGGTACGAAAATAATCTAAAAAAATAATTAAACCCATACATAATATGTATATATGTATGAAATTAATAAACGTAGAAAAAACAGTTGAATACGAAGCATGATAGCCGCTATAGGCGGAACACATCTTTGAAAAGCTTACTGTAAATATTTATATACAATTTTTTTCTTAATATGCATAAAGGTCCCATGGCGAGACTATTCTAAGCGAAGGAAAACGCTACAAAATGTCATTGACCATGGATCAGAAACTCTATTACATGGCATGTTTAGAGATTAGTAGTGTAGTTTCTGCCGACCAGGGTGAATATCGCGCGCTAGCGAAAAATAGGCATGGCACTGGAGTCGCAACAATAAATCTAAATTTCGAAAGCGGATCGAAAAAGTAAGATCAATTACACGAAAATAAAGATTTTTAAACATATCGAAAGTTATACCCCTAACTTAATACAGAATTCCTGATGGCAAATCGCCACGATTTCCCAAAAAACCAACGATCCGTCAAGAAGAAGACATACTGATCATGGAATGCATATTGGAGGCACACCCAATACCAGACATTGCTTGGTATTGTTCAGATACGGAAATTATAAATAACCAAAGAACTAAAATGACCCGCAAGGCGATAAACAAAGATAGTTACATTCTTACATTGGAAATAAAAAATCCCACAAAGGATGATGGCGGTAACTACCGTTGTAACGCAATTAATGGGTATGGAGAGAGTAATGCAAACATTGCGCTTAATTTTCAAGGTACTCTTTTTCTATTATTTTATATTTTGTGAAGCATTTTAAATATTTTATATATTTTTTTACTTACATATATATTTAATGCAAAGAAAAGAAGAGAGGCAGTTTAAAACTGAGAGACTAGTTCATTTTTAGACAGACTGACGGAAAGACAGACATGCTTTTATAGACTCAGGGGTGATACTGATTAGGAATAGAATTATAGAATTCTTTTTCTAGACAAATTCTAGAAAAATTTAAACTAATTTAAAAACTAACTAATTTATTAATTTAAATATATAAAATAACATTTCTACTAGGTCATTTCTTGTTCATCGAAATGACCAAGTCAAATTTACATAGCTATTACTAAGTTTTATACCCGGTTTTCGTAGGGTACAAAGGTATATTATATTCGGGTGAATGCATGTAACATAGAGATGTACAATCTCCGACAACATAAAATATATTATATTCTTGATCAGCATCAACAACCGAGTCAATAAAGCCAAGTCCTTTTGTCTGTATGAACGCGTCGATTTCAGAGACTCAAAGAGAGTAAGCCCATTTCGCCTTCACAAATCGCAAACTTCTGCAGTACAGGAAAATTTAAAAAAAAAAATGTTGATGCCAACCTATTTTTACAGTTAAAAAACAAATTTTAGCTCAATTGGACGAAGAGAAAGAAAAGATTTCATAGAAGATATACACATTTATATGCCGATTCCTAAATTTATTAAATTTTCGAACGCGTTGATCTTAAATAAAAGAAAGAATTATCCGATTTGGAGTCTGGACTCGTCCGCGCAGATAAAGTTTTTGTTAAATTTTTTCCACAACCACTCCACTAGAGGAGCTATAGACCTTTAAAGTTTAACGTTTAAACTCCACTTTTTTTAGGGAAATGTTTGATGTTTTACAGATGTTTCTTCGATTTATTGTCGAATAATAATAATAAACAGGAACGTTATAATAATGATTTCCACAACAAAGCCGTGTCCGCCTTTCTGTATGTAAATATGACCGCGGAAAGTTTAGAGCAGAGGTGCTCAATATTGCTTAATCGATGTATGCCAACATGTTTTTTGATTTTTTTCAAAATCTATCAATGTTTTACATATGTTTTATCGATGTATCGTCGATGTTGGGTATAAGAATGCAAATATAAAATGCTAAAATTAGTTAAATTTGGTATTGGAACTTATAATTAAATAAGACACAAACATTTTTTTCAGTTCTAACCAATTTAAAATAAACAAATCGAAAACACATACAATGAGATCATTTTACATGCTATATTTTTTCGTACAGCTTTATAGAAGGCATAATTTCCATCGACAAGTCACGCTCGCATAAACAACTCATTATAAAACAATATGACAATTTTTTTTTTACTCCAAAGAGGAAGATTTTTGTAATTTTACGACTGGAATAAGATCTGAAAAACACATTTCTTTGTAAAACTTGAATAAAAAATTTGAATTGGGAGTTGATATAGCCTTACTCGAAAAACCGGATATGTACCGCAAATATCCGATATACTTGCCCGATCCTTATGAGAATTTTATTGTAAAACCGAATTTGTAGAATTTCACATTAAAAAAAGTCCCAAGCTTTTGTTTGATAAGTCGGACCAATAACAAAATAAAATAAAATCTGTACAAATTACCAACCTCCACGAGAGTTAGCTCTTTTGCGATGGATCATTTATATGACAGCTATAGGATATAATCGGCCGATCCTATGACATATTGTATTTTGTAATCAAAATAGAATCCATAGGAAAACTCTCTAACTCTAAAACACCAAAGTAATGGAATTTTCGATCAATCAGTTATATGGCTGCTTGATCCTGACTATATCCTAACTATAAGATATAGTCGTTTCCATCCCGAAAAGAAAGGTGTGAGCAGTTTCAAATCGATAGCTTTAAAACTGAGAGACAAGTTTTCGTAGAAACCGACAGACCGACTGCCAGACAGACAGACGGACATGCTCATATCAACTCAGGAGGTGATCAAGAATATATATACTTTATAGGATCAGAGATGTCTCCTGCACTGGATTCTGGAAATTCATATAAGGATCAGCCAATTGTATACGATAATCGCGATTTTCTTAACTGCAAGGGTATATCAACTGCGACCCGAAGTCGGCTTTTCTCTCATGATTTCCTGTTTCGTTTTAAAATTATGCTAGTGCTAAGTGACACATATGTAAGTCATTTTTATTTTAGCCGATTAACTATCTCAAATCTATTCCGTTACGCGGCATCTCTCGGTCGAATGAGCTGGAGGTGGGAAACGGGAACCGAGCGTACATTTTTATGAAAACATCAGTGATTCTTAATGGAGTGGCGAACCGTATGCCTTATAGCCGAAGAATTTAAAATTTTATATGTGCCTCTTTCTAAATGAATTATATCAATCGAAGGGTATTGCTTTAATTAGTTGTTTTTTTTTACCAAATCATGTGCCAAAAGTCTATCAGTGGGATTTAAGAAAAATTATGGTAAGGGGGAAAAAGTTTTGATTCACTTAATTATGGCTAGTGGGAACATTAGGGCTCCCTGATAAAATTGTTTATTTACATCACAAACATTCCCACACTACTTTTGACGATAAAAAGTTAATCAAGAAATTCGATTTTTAAAATTATTTTAGAATTCTTTAAGCTTTAGTTAAAAAATAAGAAAAAACTTTCAAAATACAAAAACCAATAGCTTTAAAATCAATGAAGCTATTTAAACATGGCATATTTCGTTAGAAAGGGGTTTTTAATATCTATAACACTTTCCTTAGGACCAAATATTTAAATGGTGTAAATTTTTTTTCAAATTACCTATAATAACATGTAGGTGTTTGCGTAAGCAGCAAAAAACAAAGAGCTTTATTTATCGCTTATATCTGAAATAATCCATTTACTCGTGTTAAAGTCAAAAGTAATTTACGCGTAAAGGTATAAAAGATAAAATACTATAAAAGATACAATTATCTGATTTGGAACTTTTTTGTGTCAAAATTTATTCATATCTAATCCAGCTCAGAAACGGAAATCTCGTTGTAGCGCCATCAAGCAAGTTTTTGCAAAAATTTTTAATGCCAAACTATTCCAACGTCTAATTCTCACCTAATTCTCACCAATTTTTAGAGGAGTTATAGAATTTGTATTTTATTGTCCATCTGAATTGCTTCAATGGTTTTTCACCATGCAAAACCTGTGGCTGCGCAGTCAACAATTTTATAATTTGCCGGTAATTTACCTCGTCAAGTGACTTTTTAAAACGTTAAAAGGTTTACATTGGACGAAACGGTCATTCGTATTTCATTAAGAGTATCAAAGTAAAACGCGTCTATTCAATATTCTCTATATTATTGTAAAGAGATCATCATATCTTATCGTTGTGGGATTGCTTTCTTATTTCTTCTAAAAATAAAATATACCAGTGTTTTTTTAATTTATGTAGAAATAAAAATTGAATTTAATGTTAATATAAATAATATTATTCTTAGGTGCGAGCGATGCAAACGGGTTTGCACCATCTTTCATAGAAAAACCACGAATTATCCCGAATGAGTCTGGTACACTGATCACTATGAAATGCAAATGCAAAGCGAAACCGGAGCCTACAGTTACCTGGTATAGGGGTCAAGATGTTGTTGAAAAAAACCAGAAGATTAAAATAAACATAGCCGTTGTTGCGGAAGATACGTACGAAATAACCCTGGAAATTAAGGTAACAAATAAATCTTGAACTTAATATTATTATGTATGTATGTGTCAGAAAAAATTAGTTATTTGGTGGCAAATGTAGCTACCAACCACTAAAAAATTCTCGCTCTTTCACATAGTTCCGAGAGTTTAGCCTAGAAAAAACAAATTGGGGTATTAACAGAAAATTAAACACTCTTGTGGATCGAACTTTTCTCATAAAAGTAATATTTTATTACTGGCTTCAGGCAAAACACTAGCAAGATTGTCGGTGTGTTCCAATAACCTAAAACAGGGTTTATTATGCAAGGGTATATCATCATCGGCTCCCCCCGAAGTTAACTTTTATTCTTGTTTTTGCTTCATTATGTTATTAATATTGGTATTAAAAAAATACATAATAATTATTTTCAACTAATCAGGATCCTGGTGCGTCAGATGGCGGGACTTACAGATGTAACGTAAAAAATGAATTCGGCGAATCAAACGCAAATTTAAACCTTAATATAGAAGCTGAGCCTGAGTTGGAAGGCGAAGGTCCTACCTTTATAGAAAAGCCCCGTATTGTGTCGGAAAATAATGGAAAATTGGTAATAATGGAATGTAAGGTCAAGGCAGATCCAAAACCAGATATTATTTGGTTCCGCAACGGTATAGCAATCCAAGAAATTAATAAGATAAAAATGTCAATGGAACAAAGAGGTGATCAGTATTACATTAAACTGGAACTCTTAGATCCGCAATTAGATGACTCTGGTATTTACAAATGCAACATCAAGAATTCCTTGGGCGAATTAAATGCGAACCTCACCTTGAATATCGAAAGTAAGTTATCGTAAAAAGAACTGAAATATTATATCTTTATAATTTGTATTAAATTTTTTTCTATCTTATTTATTTAATAGTTGTTCCTGTTATAAAGGAAAAGCCGAAAATTATTAAAATCATAAAAAAACGATCAGTTGTTATTGAGTGCACTGTTGCATCAAAGTTTCAGCCAAAGTGCACCTGGTTCAAAGAAGCGAATGTTGTTGAAGAAAACAAACGACACGTTTATCTTGTGGAGAAAACCAAGGACGGTGAGTTTGCTGTCAAGCTTGAAATTCACGACGTAGAGGAAAATGATAAAGGCGCATACAAAGTGGTGGCCAGTAATGAAAAGGGGGAGGCTGTATCCCAAGTCGTACATCTTATTGACATCCCAGAGGAAGATCGTAAACCTTCCAAGCCAGAAATATCGAAAAAGTTAATTGACCAGAAAGTGACGGAATCGAAAACTTTTGAGCTTTTGATTAGCCTTACACAGTCGAATCGTAAATGTAAAGTAGAATGGTATAAAGGAAACACACTTTTACGGGACACTAAGGATATAACCACAACTTTTGATGGAAATATTGCGCGCCTAACATTTAGCAGTGCAAAGTCGGAACACACATCCAATTACAAAGTGATTGTCACCAACGAAGTCGGCAAAGATGAATCCAGTTGTAAAGTAACAGTTGAGAAAAAGGATAAGAAAAAAGATGAGAAGACCATAGAAATAGATGCATCCGATCCCAAAAAGGACCAAGAGGTAACTTAAAACAATGAACACAACTTTAAATTTAAAAAAAATAATTAATTAACCCTAGAGTTACCCATTAAAAAGAATTGATTAACCCTAACCCTAGAGAACCCTTTAAGTTAGAAAAATGTAAACCGTTTTGATTTCAACTTTTTTTATCTGGCTCTAGCACATAAGTTTGTTTAATATACCATAATGTACAATGTGCAAGTGTGAAAAGTTTGGCGCCAAAATTTAAGTACTTGTATAAGCTCTAAAAAATATGAACATTTGTGTAGACTTTCAAGAAAACTTTAAGCGTTTGAAAAAAAATTTGTAAATTTTTTTATATTTACTTTTATACTGTTTTTATAACTTTGCAGAGGGTATTATAAAGCGGGTCAAAAGCGGACAGTAAAGGAGACATCTCCAACCCTAGGTATCAAATAACAATACTTCTTAGGTAAAATGACTGTGAAGAACCCGCATGCCACGCTTAAAAATAAAAGATAATAATATCTATTTCAATCAGAGGAAATTTTTTTTTTTAATATTTGATATTTTTTTTTCGGAAAAGTTTTTTTTAATTTTATTTAACTAGATTAACCATAAATTACCGAATATCATTCTGAAGTATGATTAAAAGTAAAATCTAATTCTAGCAAGAATAATTACTATTTTGTGATTTCTTCTTTTGATCATAGAATAATGATTATTTTCTGATTTTTATTTTTCGATCTTAGAATAATAATTATTTTCTGATTTTTATTTTTTTCCCTCAGAGAATAATCATTTTTTTGTGATTTTTAAAATAAAATAAAATTTGATGTCGTCTGACAAATTTACAGAATATCTTTTAATAAGTGTGTAATTTATTTTGCCGCATTCATTTGTAGCTCTTTGGCTATTTAAAGAAGATTCTGGGCGTACTATAGAGCAGAATGTATCAGCTAGAACCAGACAAAAAAATTTGGAGAGGGTATTATGTGTTTTTTATGTTTAATTTTATGGTAACATTTTTTAATTTCAAACATGTTGGTACCTTTTTATTAATACTTTAATTATCTTGGACATGTTTTCGTAAATAACAAATTACACTTTTATAAATACCCGCAACTAAAAATGGAACAGGAAGAAGAAAATAAAAATACTGAACTAACTGAGAATAATGATGCGGCCAACATGAAACTAATCAGTAATGACGAAGAAATAAAAGAGAGTATTAATCGAAAAAGTAAAGAACAAATTAAACTTTATAAAGAAGAGGAAGATAAAATAGATACTCTTGAATCCCCAACCACAGCAGATAAGCCTGTGACTAAATCCGTTCAACAAAATAATATGACAAGAAACACTGAAAAGGTATTACAGAATGTGAAGCATGAGCTCTCTAAAAATAAAACTGATGAAGGAAAGAAAATTAACGAAGTATTATCCTCGGATATTACAACCCAATCTATATCTGAAGAGCCGAAAAAAAGAATCCCTGAAGCTATTATGAAACAGGCAGACTCAACGAAAAACCAAAAAAATATTCCAGAATCATATTCTAATACTGACACAGAAAATAAGGTAATATAGTTAAAAAAACATAAATCAGCTTACAAAAATTTTGTGTTTTTGCATCTTATCTTAAACACAAACTAAAACATACAATTTTAATTTCTTTTAACGTGTTCGTTTATTAAAGCTAAATAATTTACCTCATGTATATATTTTTTAATTTTAATAAAAAAGAGAATTTTAATATAGATCACTTTTTAAATGTACTTAGTTTAAAAAGTTGGTAAATTTTCTTTTCACAGCCCCAAGCTGAAGAACAAAAAAGGTTGAAAAAGACAGAACGAAAGGTAAGAAAAAAGATTCAAATGTAATTATTAGGTATATTAATTAATGTTTATTAATTTATTTTGGGTCAAAAGTGTGAAAGAGAGAATTTTAGGCATATAACATAGTATGTAAATATATAAGATATATTATATTCATGATCAGCAACTATCGATCGATTTGGCTTGGCATCGATCACAACTTTTGGTTCGGGGTCCAAAATTTAAAAAAAAATGAGTTTTGAACTGGCACTACAGCAGTGGTCGCAGGGCCCTATTCCAGGGGAATATAAATTTTCTCTGCCCGAGATCCGCCACACGCACAGTATAAATGGTCACACTTTGGGGAATTTGACCAGTTTTTGTGACGTAAATTAATAACTCAATATCGGAGCAACATATTTGACTTTTACTTCTACATATTTGACTATAATAATATTCTAATAAATATAATTTTTCTAATAAACAAGAAAGGAAAGCTAACTTCGGGCGGAGCCGAAGTTTATATACCCTTGCAGTTAAAACCGGATATATATCGCAAACATCGGATATAGTTGGCCGATCCTTATGAAAATATGATAATATAACCCAATTTAATATAATACAAAAACCAAAACTAAAAATATCCCAAACTTCTATTTTCAAAAACACAAAAGTTGGGTAATTTCCGATCGTTCAGTTATATGGCAGCTATAGGATATAGTCGGCCGATCCTTATGAAATTTAGTAGGTTGGATCAACTGACCAAAAATAGAATCTGTACTAAATTCCTTCTTTCTATCTTCAAAAAAACAAAAGTTGGGTCATTTCCGATCGTTCAGTTATATGGCAGCTATAGGATATAGTCGGCCGATCCTTATGAAATTTGGCATGTCGTAATGTTTTGCCAAAAAATGCTCTCATGTCAAATTTGAACTCTCTAACTCTAAAAACGTCAAAGTTATACCATTTCCGATCAATCAGTTGTATGGCAGCTATAGGATATAGTCGGCTGATCCGGGCCGTTCCGACTTATATACTGCGTGCAAAAGAAAGAAGGGTGTGTGCAAAGTTTCAAGACGATAGCTTCAAAACTGAGAGACTAGTTCGCGTAGAAACGGACAGACAGACAGACAGACAGACGGACAGACGGACAGACGGACAGACGGACATGCTCATATCAACTCAGGAGGTGATCCTGATCAAGAATATATATACTTTATAGGGTCGGAGATGTCTCCTTCACTGCGTTGCACACTTTTGGACAAAATTATAATACCCTCTGCAAGGGTATAAAAATAGAAAAATTAGAAAAAGTCAAGCTCTTCGTTCTCAAACTCTATATTATATTGATGTTCAAAATGCACAATATCAAACGAGCTTTCATCCTTACCCGCCGTGGTGTCATCGGGATTTGATAAGCCCTCTAAAAGGTCCAAAACCTCTAATAGAAGACACATTTTTTTTCTGTCGCTGTATTCTTTTATCTAAATTCACTGGCGAAATGAAGTATTTGTAGCTCGCAGAAATACTGCATCGGCACTGTATTTTTGCTTTTTTGCGAGATGTGAAAAGGCAGTATTGGCCGACCTACTGGCTTCTTGGTTTTCGGAAAATTTATAACAGTTTTTGAATTCAGCCAAACTGCGTGATTCCGGCGTTACTGACTTAAGATAGAAGAGCACCTCTTCTTCTTTGCACTTTTCCCTTTGCTTCGAACCACTTCGCAAATCTGTGTTTGCAAAATTAAGGTTATGTCTTAAAAATGAAAAATTCTAGCAAAATCGGAAAAAGTGGTATTTTAAATAACATTCATTCGAACAAGAATTTAATACTCTACAACATACAATACCTTTCGTGGACGGACTCTTCTGCACTCACTTTAAATCCTTTATGGAACATGAGACTTTATCCAAAATATGCATTGAGAAGGCTAACTTCATTCAGAGTCCTCTATAGTGCGACATGTTCACAACTTACTTTCTGCTATTCGTTATTATTACTAATATTATTATTACTAATATTATATTAATACTAATATTATTATAATATTATTACATCAATGAATTGACTGCCGACTACTGCACTGCAGGCATGCAAAAATCGGAATCAAATTGGAACTGTCTACAATATATATATATATACATATTTATATCAATTTATGAATTTAATAATTCAATAATACATTGGTTACACTGGTAACCAGTCGCGACAAAAAGAATTTTTTTTTCTAAATCTATAATATTTGGGTCAAAAAAAATTATTGAAAAATGATTTCTATTCAAATTGTTGGACTATTCTTCCATGAAGTTAGCATTAAATTATTGTTTGTCCCACAAATCTAAAATGACGAGAATTCGTTATTTTTCCACTTTTTTTTCTGGAAAACTTTTTTTTTAGTTCAATAAAAATACTTATTTACTATTAATGTGCGGGGAAATACTTGTATTGGCTGGCGGCATTTTATGAAAGTTTAAGAATACTTTTATAGAACACTCAAAAGTCCATGGAAGCCGGGGCCCCACTAATTAGTCTTTGACTTACTTTTTTTGTGGTTAATGTGTATGTGTGGTGTTTGTTTACTTAATTGTTTTCTGCTCATATTACATTTGGCACTAAAGCCTAGTACTCTGACGACGAAAATCCGCTGTCACACGCGTGACAGCTGTCAAACTCCATATAAACAAACGGTGTGAAAAAAGGAAGAAGAAGAAATTTCTGCCTCCTAGATTTTTCCGGTACTCTGACGACGAAAATTAAGGCTATCGAATTGAACGGCGTTGCCGGATAAAAAAAATAAACAGCTGATTTTGGGGTGTAAAAAGAATTCATTTGATTTCTTTTGATAGCCAAAACATGGAGCGAAAATTGAGAGAAAAAATTGTCGGACCGAAAAATTTTTGGCACGCGAGGATAAAGTGAAGTTAATTAATGCGGTCAGGGCGAAGCCCATAATATGGGATTTGACCCACATGGGGCATTTTAAATGGCATAGAAATGATTTGTGATTGATTTTGACCCATTTTTCTTTTTCTTAATCAGCTCCATAGCGGCGAAATACATAAAGAAAACACCAAAATCCAATCGGTTTGAATTTATTTATGCTTATTTGTTTTTTGTTTACATTACCCTGCTGTTCAGTATTACCCTTTTCATTCCGTTTTAGGTTTTTCCTACATTTTGTTGGTCACACTAGCTCGGTAATAAAGAGCGATTTCGATAGCACACGTGTGACAGCGGATTTTCGTCGTCAGAATACTAAGCTTAAGACTAAAAATGAGTATACATATGGTATATCTGACAAAAATTATTCATACACATTACGAAAGCTTTCAACACTAAATGAGCCCGTTTGATAACCGTTTGGATCAGATAAGTAACGCTTTTCTAATTGACTGTTTAGATTCAAAATAAGTTCTTATTCCTAACTACTTGTAATCGAAGGCGTTGCAAATCTATCTATATATATAAAAGAACAACGTGTTTTATGTTACAACACTTATAAATCAAGAACGGAAGAACCGATTTGAGTGAAAATTGGTAGGGAGGTAGCTTAGAGCCAGGAGAAGGACATAGGATACTTTTTGTCCCGTTCGACAGCGTTCCTCCCTGGCCCATACTTTTTTATTTAGGCAGACAGCTAAGAAGAAAATGTCAAATGTCAAAATGTCAGTTACAAACGAAGTCAAATTCATAGTCAGGCTCTCAAATTTAACAACGAACCAAAAAGATTGTGTTGCGCTTCCGGGAAAGTGAAATTGCCTCAACTTGAAGCACCACTAGAGCCTCTGCACTCTCTATTGATATTTGTAAGAAATCAATATTAAAACTATTTCTATTAAATAAATAATAAACAAGTGGATTGAAGTGAAGTGAAGTTTAATTAATAATGCCGCGACCAAGACGATCGAATCTTTCCCGACAAAGCCGTAATGCAAGAAGAATACAAAATACTGCATATGAAAGGACTGAAGAAGAACGAGAAATTGCACGTGAACAGAGCCGCAATAGTAAGGCTCGACTTCGTGCTTCTCAAATAGATTTTAATTTGCGACGAAAAATTTTAGCTGATTTGAATCGAGCTGCGTTTCGATATGATTGCAGCAATGATTACAGCTTGCATCCTAGCGTTTGCATTGGGCAAATGGACGTTGTTTGCGAGTATTGTGGTGCATTAAAGTTTTCCGGAGAAACGCCTGGATTATGCTGCGTTAATGATAAAGTGAAGTTGCCAGTAATTCCAAGATCTGCGGCTGCCGACGAAATAAACGCTTGCCTCAAATCGTCAAATCTATGGCGCTATGTGAAGAAACTGCAGCTGATAACAAACATGAGAGTTACATTGCTTAATGATACATCTGCTGAAGATTTCTCGGAGCAATTGCTGACTATCGGTAATGGTCAAGTACCTGTCGATGAATCGAGCGGATTAATATCATTTCCAAATAATTTTTGTAATTTTGTCTCATCAAAAGACGAACTTATCAACAATGTATTTCCAAATATTATTTCTAACTACAAAAATAATGAATGGTTGAGTGAGCGAGCAATTTTAGCGGCTAAGAATAAAGATGTAGATGACCTGAACTACATAATTCAAAATAAGATCATTGGAACAATGCATTCATTCAAATCTATTGACTGCGTCACAAATGAAGATGAAGCCACCAACTATCCAATTGAATTTTTAAACTCTTTGGACGTGCCTGGCTTACCACCGCACAATTTACGCCTAAAGGTTGGCTCCGTAGTAATCATGCTTCGAAACATAAACCAACCAAAACTGTGCAACGGTACGCGTTTGGTGGTTAGTAAATTGATGAACAATGTAATTTACGCTACGATAATGATAGGAAAATTCAAAGGTGAGGAAGTTCTAATTCCGAGGATCCCGATGATCCCAACCGATATGCCGTTTGAATTTAAAAGACTTCAATTTCCGATACGTCTTGCATTTGCCATGACAATCAACAAATCACAAGCCCAATCCTTAAAAGTTTGTGGTTTAAATCTAGAACATTCATGTTTTTCCCATGGTCAATTATACGTGGCATGTTC
The DNA here is from genome assembly GCF_030179905.1 of Drosophila bipectinata. Taxonomy (NCBI): domain Eukaryota; kingdom Metazoa; phylum Arthropoda; class Insecta; order Diptera; family Drosophilidae; genus Drosophila; species Drosophila bipectinata. Next base: position 9,980,097 of record NC_091740.1, on the reverse strand, counting down.
ACGGGTCGGAAGACCATCTGCGTTGTTTGTTTTTGCGCCTGATAATAAAAAAAAAAATGTCGTGTATCACAAGGTGCTTGAGTGAAGAGCAACCTATATACTAAAATACAGAAATAATAATGAATGATTAAGGAGGAGAAACAAAGAATATTGTATACCCACAAGTATTACAGAATTTAATTAATTTGAAAATTATTCTTTTTTGTTTGACTTATTTTTTATGCGTGCAACAACAATATGCCACAGCGAAACGTGGCAGGGTACTGCTAGTTTACTATAAATGTGCTGGGAAGTACTTATAAACAAAGGCGGTGAAAATAAATTATGTATACTTTATTTGGGTAATAAATATTGTATTGGTGAAAAACGTTTTGCACATTTTCCGTCTACCATGGAAGCCGATGGAAAATTGAGATTTCTGCACGGACTATAAATCATGTTTGTAGTAACAATATCAAACAGTAATTGACCAGTAGACAATGTACGATGTTGCTAAGATAACCAACCACTTTCAGCAGTTTCAGCGTTGTTCGCAATAGCATACCGCAGGTTAACAATTAATTCACTGTTAATTATGTCGCAAGCATCGTAATCGTCCACTCTCATATTTATACCCTTGCAGAGGGTATTATAATTTTGTCCAAAAGTGTGCAACGCAGTGAAGGAGACATCTCCGACTCTATAAAGTATATATATTCTTGATCAGAATCACCTCCTGAGTTGATATGAGCATGTCCGTCTGTCTGTTTCTACGGAAACTAGTCTCTCAGTTTTAAAGCTATCGTCTTGAAACTTTGCACACACCCTTCTTTCCTTTGCACGCAATATATAAGTCGGAACGGGATCGGCCGAGTATATCCTATAGCTGCCATATAACTGATTGATCGGAAATGGTATAACTTTAGTGTTTTTAAAGTACGAGAGTTCAAATTTGACATGGCAAAATAATACGACATGACAAATTTTATAAGGATCGGTCGACTATATCCTATAGCTGCTATATAACTGAACGATCGAAAATGACCCAACTTTCGTGTTTTTGAAGATAGAAAGCTGGAATTTAGTACAGATTCTATTTTTGGTCAGTTGATCCAACCTACCAAATTTCATAAGGATCGGCTAACTATATCCGATGTTTGCGATATATATCCGGTTTTAGCTGCAAGGGTATATAAACTTCGGCTCCGCCCGAAGTTAGCTTTCCTTTCTTGTTTAATAGTCCACTCGGTTCAGAAGTTATTCGCATTCAATTTTTATTTTCAGTTTTTATACTACTACGGTCAATAAAAACGGTCATTTGCAAAGTTAAATAAGAGGAAACTCTAAATTACTGACACATTTTTAACGACACAAAATTTCGTGGTTTTGTCTAAACAAACAATAGTATTGGGGTGTTATTTGTAAAAGCCATTTGACGCCAGCAGGTTTGCACTGACTTGTTTGGGAAAAAGCGTTATAACTTCAACAATTTTCATAATTTTGTAATAAAATTGGTCTCGTTTTATTCAGGATTAATGAGACCATATTGATATGTCTCAAAAATGATACCATTTTTTTTTAAGTTGTACCGAAAAAATGGCCTCAAAGTCCGAAATCAAGATTTTGAGGGTGTTGGAAATATTTTAAACACGGTTTTGTGCTATATTCGACCTAATAAACAATAGGTCTACTAGGTCTCTTCAAAAATTCCTCCTACTTTTTTTTGTCGCTCTGTGTTATATACAGAGTTATATTATAAATCGATCGATATGTAGAAACAGAACGACGGATATGCTAATATAAACTCCAGGGGTGATCCTGATCAAGAATATATATACTTTATAACGCTGAAGATGTCTCCTTGCGTTACACACTTTTGACCAAAACGATTTGAAACGGTTCTTGAAATGAATGTCTTCTAATTGAAAGTTTTTAATGAATAATGTTTGTCATCAATGATTATACCGTAATCATAATACAATAAGTATAAGGTAGTCTCGTCGACAAATATAGTCCGTTAACAAAATGACAGATTGTGTCAGACTAACAAATGTGCTGTTAACCCTGTAACGGTGACTTAGGTTTTATTTTGCCTCCTACAACAAATACTTATATATATTTATTATATATATGTTTCTATAACTAAATCAAAAGTCGATATTATTGTAGCAACAGAAATTTTATATTTAATAATTTCAGATTTTACACACAGTATTAAAAAATATATACTTAAAAATGTTTATGTCAAATAACTTAACGCTATGCAATACTGAACGTTAACGGATAGAAATCGAACGAAATTTACGCGACCAGTCTACCTTTTAGTTATTCTATCATGTTTGTAAAACTGCTATGCTATGAAACTGATTATTTTGTACACAGTTTTCAAGAGCGATTCTAAAATCTATTTGGTGTTTTCGGTTCACGCATAAACAATATGGTCATGTAGTTTAAAACAAAATAACACAGATACTTGTTATAGTAAAACGCAGTTTAATTAAATGTCTATATTTATTATGCTGGTTCAGGCAAGTATCATATCCGTTAAGGAAGACAATTCTTTGGAAGTCCGTCGTCAATCAATAATTAATTGTAATGAAGAAACCTCAGTTGAAGACTTAAAGGTAGAACTAAGAAGATCATCATTAGGGGTAAGTTCTTTTTAATATTTTAAACATTGTTTTGGAATTATCATATGTGTTTGTGTGCAACCGTAAGGTTCAGGAATCTAAAACAGGGTCCCCCAGATCATCTATTATTGAAACACATAATTCGGAGGTGAGTGTGTAGAATTTTAATATGATATATTTATATGTCATATGTAAATTATATGGTAAATAATTAGGTAAAGTGCTAGATAATATTCTTAATCCCTAACATATTATACCCTCGAGCATACCCCTTTAAGTTAAATATTTCCACTGTAGCAGGTTGATACTAAAAAACTTGATGCTAACAAAAATCCCCAAGAATTAAAGGAAGAGATACCCAAGTTAAAGACTTCAGCAACACGAAGAAAATCAAAGGTAAGCAATTGTAAGGTAATATAGTTAGTTAAAAAAAGTCAAATCCTTTTGTTTAAGTGGCTCTCATACAGGCAGGCTATAGTTTTTTTGATACGAGTTTTGTCAACACCAATTTACCGATAACTTAATCGAGTTTTACAACTTTTTTTTTGACTCTCCTATAAGAGCTGTGTCATTTATAGCCCTGACCGAATCAAATAAGTAGAACGTGGTCATCGACTTAAATAATATTAAGAGGAATTATGAATGTGAGAACGGCACGTTACTTTAACGTTAAACGTCAAAATTTGTCAAAATAAGTAATTTACTTGTAAACGTGTACGCCGGTCGTTTCTTGTAAATACAGATATTTCAAAATAAAAAGTTAGAACGCCTGATAGATATAATATTTAGTCCTTTCTGGAAAAACTTACAAAAATAAAAATGTTCAACTAAACGTTGTCTAAAAAAATTAACGAATAAATGGCATTGGCAATAAGGTTCGGCTCTTTCTAAATATTGACTTCGTTTCATGTTGTTTATTGGGCTTATAAAAAATATTTTGTTTATCGCATTGGCCATATAGCCAAACTGCTTTTTGTTTGAGGAGGCTTCTTTACGTGTATTTACATACATATACGGTACTGAAGTGAAGGTCGTAGCTAGCGGCTGTGAACGGTAATCTACAAGTCACGTTTCATATCAACATTTTTTAGTTCAATAATAATCATAAATGCTAAATCATAAAGGCCGACAGCCAAATTGCCCATGTTTAATTTCCCTTCTCCATGTCCTTTGTGCCGTGATCAACCAAAATCCAGAACAAACATAAGTTCCAAACATATGAATTTATTTTTGTGCTTCTATGAATTATACCCGCAACTTTTGTATGGAAGATTTTTTGTTTCTTATTGAAATCAGTTATACCACTAACCGTACAACATATGTGTTGTATGGTTAGTGATAATACCGTGCATGAATTTTAGATTTAAGTTAAGGCTGGGGAAAATTTTATTGTTTTTTTTATATTAAGATTCTTGAATTCAATGGTAATTTTTAATCTCTTTTAAATTTTTAAATCTGAAAAACCTGCCAAGCTTTATTTAACCAAGCTTTCAAAAGGAAGTGTTTCAAACAAAAAAACAGTTTAGATTGACAAACATTAAAAAAAAAAAATAAAAATATAGTTTTCCCTATAAATGGTACCTCCTAGACGTCATTTAATAATTTTACTTGGAGCATATCATTAAAAAAATTAAATGGACCCAAAAAATGGCTAGTGAACGAAATTACACGTACTTTGTAATTCAATATATGTATGTTAGTATTTTATCAATTTATTCTCATATATACATAGCTGAACCACGGAAACGGATGTGGGTGATAAAATTATGTTTCTTCTAACTTTTGTTCAGTGGAGCCCAAAGGTTATGGAGCAAATTAAACAGGCCGACAAAAAAAATCGCTAGGCATAATTGAACATAACTTTGAAATTCTCATTTAGAATTCATTAACTTTAAAAATTAATTATTTACATCATTGATTTATTGAATAATTAAATAAAATAATACGTTTTAGTCCAAGAAATATTTCTGTTGTAACCTTTTTTTTATTTAACTAACCATCCTTTTTTTTTTTTAATTTTTGAATTTATATGGTAACTGATAGATGCCATTCTTTAATTTTATTTGGTACATATAAATTTAAAAAGTTATACAATTTATAAAATTATAAAATTTTGTAAATATTTAAGTTACTCCAAATTGAGTAATAAAGCGTTTGATTTTGATTTTTTTCGGTCTGTGTTATTTATAAAATAACAAACATAGGTAAATGTTATTAATTATGCCAAAATAAATAACTACATATGTTACTTCTAAAAATCCAAATCCGTAGACAATTTCCAGATACTTATTTTTTCATCATACGACCTTAATCTACAATTAGTATTATATTGAGGGATTATATGTTCATTATATTTTTTCTATTTTCTTTAATACGAATGCCATACTGATGCCCATTAGCCCACTGAAGAACCAAAACCTTTAGAGGATCTGCCGCAGCTTCGTAAAGCATCAACCGCTCAACTGAAAGAGGAACCAAAGCCAGAAGCGTTAAAAACAAGGAACAAACCTAAGGCTAAGACCAAACCTAAATATGAAGAGCTCCCTGAGATTCCTGATTATGAACGTCCAGTGCTTGAAACATATGAAAAATCTGAATTTAAGCCATCAGATTTTGGTCGTGATTCGGAGATTCCAAGCAAGATGGAAAAACCCATTTTAGATAGTAACAAGAAGGAACCTCAACAAGAAGCTCTGAAGAATGTCATTTTCAAAGTATGTTAGAGATAAACTTTTGTGTTAATCTCAACATGATACAATAACAATTATGAAGTTTCGTCGATGAATTTAGTTTCTTAAAAAAATTAAAGATTGTGAGTGAAACCGTTTTCACATAAGTATGTTGTTAATCCATAAACGGTGACTAGGGATTAATTTGAACTACTGTAATGAAAGCGTTTTTTTTTCTCTACATTTGTTCCCCATATGCTTTTTTAATGTAATTTTAGTTATTTTGAACTCGAAATTATTCGCTATTTTTGTTGTTTTACAGCAGTGGTCGGCACCCCAATAAATTGATATGATTTAAACGCATTAGTATTAGTAACGAAAAGCAGAAAGTAGGCTGTGAGCATGACGTTTCACACATTTATACTGTGTGTGTGGCAGAGCTCGGGCAAGGAAATTTCCTATGCCCTCGGGATAGGGCCGTGCCGACCACTGTTTTACAGAAATTGTTGAATATAAAAAAATTATATTCTAACGTTTTTATAACTTATCTTTGTTTATTGAATGAACTAAATTTAAATAACATTAACTTGTTTCCAAAAAAGTAGCTTTTGATTATACCCTTTATTATATGGAACTTGCAATGTGTGCAATGCAGTGAAAGAGGCATCCCCGACCCTATAAAGTATAAAGTACTTCTTTCTGTCTGTCCCTTCTTTCCTTTTCATGCATTATTTATATATGAGTGCGTGGATCTCAGACATTATAAGAGTTAGAGATATACGATTTGCATGAAGACTCCTTTGATGAAAACGGAGTGAAACCTATTCCTCCTCTACTAGAACAAAATTTGAAAAAGTTTTTATGTAATACTATTAAAATAGCTTCTTAATTTGTAAAAGAAAACCAAAATGTTGCGAAATTGGTGGATATTTAGTGGAGTTGTAGACATTTATATTTCGATTCCCATTCTGTCCTGTTGAATTTTGAAAGCGCGGATCTCGGGTACTATTCGAGATAGGACTATGCAATTTGGAACTTTGACTTCTATGGTAACCACGCAGATGAAGTTTGTGTCAAAAGTTTACCCCGCCACGCAGTTTGTATACTGACTTGCGCAAAACTAGATTTTAACGGACAAAAAATCTAACCAAAATTTCAACGATGAGACTGAGTAATAGTTATTGAATCATGATTCTTGATACTCGAAACTGGTTTTACTAACCAGTAAGTGTTGAGCACCGGATAAACGTAAAGTTAAGAATCTCGAAAACATATTGTTTTTATACCCTTGCACGAAAATTCGCTTCAGAAATAACTTATCTTTGTTTATTGAACGAACTAAATTGGAATAACATTAATTTGTTTCCAAAGAAGTAGCTTTTGATTCCCTTTATTATATGGAACTTGCAATGTGTGCAATGCACTGAAAGAGGCATCTCCGACCCTATAAAGTATATAGTACTTCTTTCTGTCTATCCGTTCTTTCCTTTTCAATCAGTCGGGAATATATCCTATAGCTTCCATATAACTGATTGGTACCCATAACTGTGTTGTTTTTAGAGTTAGGGAGGTTTTCTAGGATTCGATTAGAGTAGAGTTAGTTAGGATTTTCTATGAATTCTATTTTTGGTTAATCAATCCGAAATTTCTTAAGAATCGACAGAACGATCAGTACTTTGTTATTTTTTAAGATAGAAGCTTGGGAATTTCAGTAAATTTTATACCTTATTTGGTTTCATCATCATAAGGATCGGCAAACTATATCCGAAACATGCGATATTTTACCGATCTTAACAGCAAGGGTATATCAACATCGGCCCAAAGTTAGCTTTCCTTAATTTTTTATCCTCGTCTTCTCTGAAATCCCGTTGTAAGGAATGGAAATTCTGATCGAATCCAGTTGTTAAGGAGTTAGCTTTCCCTTCTTATTATGTGTTCCCTTAAATCTTTGTTTATGTGTATAGAACGCTGCAGTTATTGAAAAAACTCCTGAAGAACAAAAGGCGCTGAAAATCGGAAAAGGTAAACTTACAAATGAAGATGACACTCAGGATGGAGTTAGCCTTAAACCGGTCATTATTGAACCAAAGGTAACTTTTTTATATTTCTTCTGTTAATATTTTCTTTATGTTACAAACCGTTCATTTTAATTTAATTTTTTTTTTTTAATTTACATTATATTTAATCTTTTTTAATGAAACTTTATGAAAGAGCAACACCAATCAAACAATCAAAATATTTTTAAACTTCTGGTTTTTTTTTATTGTTGATAGTCATGTATATTTAATATCCTGGGTAGGGAATAATTACAAAATAAATAAGTTGATGTGTTACGCGAATAGCAAACTAGGTGGGCTTTAGTTCTCTTTCAACTATATGCAGCTAGTGACTATTCTATTTACATCGGAAAACGTGAGGTAGTCTTTAACGAGTATATTCAGTCTTAACGAGTAGTCTTAATGAGGATTATTTTTTTTTTAATATGTAATAATACCCGGTACGCGTAGAGTACAAGGGTATATTGTCGTCGTGTGACCATAGCCATTTCCGTTCGTCCATCCCTCCGTCTGTCTGTATGAACACGTGGATCTCAGAAACTATAAGAGATAGAGCTACAGATTCCTATAGAGCATAGAGACTCCTATAATGCCTCCAGTTCAAATTTCCAGTTCAACAAATCGAATAGTGATAAAAAATCTAATGTAATGTAATGTCAATGTAAACAACAGTTTTATAGAATTTAAAGGATAGATAAAAACAGCATACATACTATATATGAACAAACCAATACAAAAAGTATTTACACAAGCTTAATTTTTGTGCATGGTACATAAACAGCGATTGTGTAGCAAGTGGAGGAGGTGAAATGCAACAAATTTTTCATTTCAAAGATGTTTAAAGATCTAGCAGTTATAGTCATGGCCCACTTTAAGGCCAAAGGAGAGGTCTTTGATTCCTTTCGGCTTCATGCTGGAACATTAGATTATTAAATTATGCTTCAACAACACATATATTGCAACGCCATTGAATCCATCAATATTAATTTTTCTGAAGTATTCACTACTTAAGAAAAAGTGTAAATCTACTTCACCACTCCCATTTGTCCTGTCGTCTTGGCTTTTGAACGAGTCGACCGATCTCCAAAATTATCTATTCGTCACGTCCCGACATCTGTCACCGTTAGAAATTTGTATGATTAGCCAAATCGCGTCTTATATTCCGCCTTAGCTCCGTGGCCGGAGAGTTAATCAAAGTATGGAACGAGGAACCACGGTATCTTTGCATGTATCTATAACTGTATTGGGGTTTCTTTACTTTGAAAAACTAACCACGACTTACAGATACTCCTGTACACTAACAGGAGTTATAGACGTGGGTCAATGCGGGTCTTCTGTGCTTCATGTTTTGCCTCATTCCAAACGTGAAGTTGGCTGCGATTTAATTCATTTCAATTTGGATTTCAAATTTCATTGCTGCATCACTTTTCAAATTTTTCTCACAGGTGACAAAATTTTCGAACCGGTTATTACCGGCGCATTTAAATCAGCACCCCAATATATCCAAGTAACCATTGCAATATCAATGATTTTAGATTATACATATTAAAGTTATTGCTTAACAATAATTATTCTTAAAACCAATCTAAAATAACAGATATTCATTTTTAATAAATCTTTTACTCTGACACTTTCTAGAATGACTCTAAGGATGGAAATGCCCAACAACTTAAGGTAAGTTAACCAGAATTTTTCCAAACTTTTAAAATGTAAATTACCATTAGGCCAGTAGCTTACCTTTTTACTTCTATCTAAAAGTTTTACTGGTAAATGACAATAATTTACTTAAAAAATTATTAAATTTTTAATAAACTTGTTCGTGTAAATGCACCTAGCAAGCTGAAAAATCATCTGTGTTAGATACTGTAAAGCAGCGGCGACGATCTTCTATAAGAAATTTGATGACTAAGGAACCAATTCAAAACGAATCATTCCTTGGGGTTGTTTTAAAACCTGTGATAAAGGATGCTAAAGAGCAAACGTTGCCCCAGCAAGCTAAACAGCTAACGAAGGTAAACGATTTGTGATTTTAAAGAGCAAAACTTTGTAACTTTCATTTTTATCACGGGTCTTTCCGAATTAAATAAAATGAAAATAAAGGTACATCTATTACCAACTCAGTATTCTTTTGTTTCATGTTCACGCTTTAGCGTCTCTTTCTAGCTCTCTCTTCGGATCTTTTTCCCTATCTCTGTATCTTTCTTTCTATCTGTTTCCCTCGCTCTCTATTGATATCTTTTTAATCATTAAACTTTTTAAATAGATAAACAAATTCCTAATAACTTACCTAATCTGTATAACCAAAGGCAAACATATTGGAGAAATTTTCTCCAACAAAGGCAATAAAGGCACATGTATCAGATCTAAAAAAACCCGAAGCCCTAGCAACCCTAGTCGACGATTATGAGGTCCCTGTTCTAGAAAAATATGAACCAGTTAAATTAGATAATCCCAAATCAAGAGAACCTACGCCAGCCATTAAAACACCGGAAAAAGAGTCTCCTATAGTAAAAATACCTGTAGAGCTTCCCAAGGTAAGCATAAGAAGTAGTCTGAGGTCCAAGTTCAGTTTTTGAATTGGCCAAAATAGGCTATTTCTGCAATAAACATGTTTATATTACAAGCAAGTTTATATTATACTATAAGTGCATATTTTAAGCTACTGTATTAGTAAAACCTCCTATTTCGAGATCGGAAGACCTTATCCATCATTTTTCATAGAACTGACATCGGAAATGCCACAACATTGTTATACGTTTGCAGAGGGTTTTTTCACACTGACAGTGTGATCCCTTTCAAATTTTTTTTTCTCAGTGGGAACATTTTGATTTTTAAGTTTGGGCTGTCAAATGAGAGCAAATGAGAGAGCTTTTAAAAAAAATTTGAGAGTGCTTACAGTGGTCCGACAGAGCTGCGGCAGAATTTCCTACCCTAAGCTCGCGTGCTATGGAAATTGAGAGTTTGCCTCCCACTAGTATAGATGAATATTCTTGATAAAGAAAATGTACATATATATCCGATATAAGTAGTGTCGTTTCAAAATTTTAACTCAATCCGATAAATATTTTCGGAGGTACACATTAATTTGTATGCTCAAGTCAGAATGGCTCAAAGGAAGCCGTATAACTTTGAACCACACATAGCTCGCAAATAACTGTTAACCGATTGCTGGGGTCTCAAAATAAGTTTTGTTGAGTCTTTGAGCAAAAAGTCTGAGAGCAACCGTTTTCTTTGTTCGTATACAAATTTTGTTCTCGCTCAAATGACGAGCAGTATTTTCTGTTCCCAATTGCTCTGTTCTTTCCAGGACCGTTTGACTTTGCGAGACGATTTAAAAAGTTTTTTTTGCATGTATGTGTGTATGTGTCAGTTAGTGAGTCTAGTGCAGTGGTCGGCACGGCCCTATCCCGCGGGCATAGGAAATTTCTCTGCCCGAGCTCTGACACACACACACAGTATAAATGTGTGAAATGTCATTTCACATGAAAATGTGAGTGTGAGAGTGATTGTAAAAACTTTTTTCGGTTGTTCTCATTAACTGAACATAAGGGAAAACAAGAAAGGAAAGCTAACTTCGGGCGGAGCCGAAGTTTATATACCCTTGCAGTTTAAACCGGATATATATCGCAAACATCGGATATAGTTGGCCGATCCTTATGGGAATATGAATATATAATCCAATTTATTACAATACAAAATCTAAAAAATGTCTCAAGCTTCTATCTTCAAAAATATCAAAGTTGGTATTTCTACCAAAAACCATTTCCGATCGTTCAGTTATATGGCAGCTATAAGATATAGTCGGCCGATCGTTATGAAATTTAGTAGGTCGGATTAACTGACCAAGAATATAATCTGTACCAAGTTCCAGCTTTCTATCTTAAAAAACACGAAAGTTGGGTCATTTCCGACCGTTCAGTTATATGACAGCTATAGGATATAGTCGGCCGATCCTTACAAAATTTGGCATGTCGTACCATTTTGCCAAAAATAGCGCTCGTGTAAAATTTGAACTCTCTAACTCTAAAAACACCAAAGTTATACCATTTCCGATCAATCAGTTATATGGCAGCTATAGGATATAGTCGTCCGATCCGGGCCGTTCCGACTTATATACTGCGTGCAAAGGAAAGAAGGGTGTGTGCAAAGTTTCAAGTCGATAGCTTTAAAACTGAGAGACTAGTTCGCGTAGAAACAGACAGACAGACGGACAGACGGACATGCTCATATCAACTCAGGAGGTGATTCTGATCAAGAATATATATACTTTATAGGGTCGGAGATGTCTCCTTCACTGCGTTGCACACTTTTGACCAAAATTATAATACCCTCTGCAAGGGTATAAAAAGGTTAACAGTTAATAGCAAGCTATGGTTTGAACGTGTTTTTCTCAAAAAAGCGTTTCTAGAGTCGTTACTGATCTCGAAAATAGATAAGCTAATCGGTCTAAAATTTGTACACAATCTTCTTGGGTTCCCCAGATAATAAACAAAAAAAATGATCTTTTAGTAAATATGTGAATAAGTGTAGTTAATTGACTTGAATCTTCACTGACTTTCATATTGCAAACAATTTTGAGTTGTTGAAAGCAATATACAACTATTTAAAAAAAAATAGTGGAACGTGGGACTTTTAAAAATTAAATTTCTTTTCTATTTTTTTTTTTTTTTAACTTTATTTCATAACAATAATAACAACTTGTACAATTTGATTACTTTTCTTGCCAAACGATTGATTAGATTATTGTTTTTTCCAGTTATATGGTATTGAAAATGACTATTTAATTTTAATTTTTGATGTGCTATTTAATTTGAAGGTTAGACTTTTCCCAATTCAATGCAATAAGATCACCTCGTTTTTTCATTTTTGTAAAAAAAAAGAGGTTAGTGGGACCGTAGTGCGGTGGTTAATCTATACATACAAATACAAATTCAGACAAATCAGACAATTTTTAGATGAGCTATGAACTTTTTTTTATGCTTTCCTACTGGATTTCTTTAGTTGTTATTTCCTAAGTCCAAAGGATGCAACAAAAATTTTGTTTTTAAGAATCTATACTTTTCAACTCTTTTAAAATTGAAAGCTTTGTTAAAATGTGGGTGGAAGAGATGAGTACCCGCTATAATGTAGACGGAAAACTCGACAATAGCCGTCCTTTCTTGTATCAAAATTATTATAAGAACCTTTTGATAATTCTCATAAGGATCGGCCAATTATATCCGATAAATTTAAACTTAAAACTTTAACAATAATAAAATATGACCCTTGAAGATGCAAGGTATAAAAAAAACCATACCTTTGGTTTTATTTAACCATCAATGACCGGGAACACTACTACCGTGCACAGTGATAAACTATTATATTCGCAATGGCATTCAAATATTTTGGCGATGCGAAATCGTTTGCGTATATTAAAAATTATATTATTATAACAATATATGTATATATACAGATATATATACGTAAGATCAATTTAAATATTTTTACCAAATTTATATTTATATTATGTCTGCTTTGTCGCTCTAGATAAACGGTTTGCTTATATTTGTGCAGTTCGGACGCTTTTCGTTATGAAAATATATCATGCTTGGCAATTTTTGATTTCTTGTTTTTTGAATAGTTGGTAGGTAACATTTTTTTTTATCTTTTTTTAAATGTCACAAATAAAATTTCGGTAGGTACTGCAATTCAATTTTATCATAGGTTTTTGAAACATTTTTTTTGTAAATAGCAGTTTGTAATATTATTATTAAAATTTACAATATTTAAATTTAGAATTTAGAATAAATTTAGAATTTTAAAATTGTGGTCAGAAATATTTTAAAATAGTTACAAAGGGGTTATAAATAAGTTACTTCCTTTTCCATTATTATGTTTTGGAGTAACTAGAAATTGAGTTTTATAGTAGCAATAAAAACTATTAAAAACAAGAAAGAAAAGCTAACTTCGGGCGGAGCCGAAGTTGATACACCCTTGCAGTTAAAACCGGATATATATCGCAAACATCGGATATAGTTGGCCGATCCTTATGATTACATCATAATAAAAACAATTAACTAAAATAAAAAATCTAAAAAAAGTCCCAAACTTCTATCTTTAAAAATACGAAAGGGTCATTTTCGATCGTTCAGTTATATGGCAGCTATAAGATATAGTCGGCCGATCCTTATGAAATTTGGCATGTCCTAATGTTTTGCCAAAAATAGCTTTCGTGTAAAATTTAAACTCTCTAACTTTAAAAACACCAAAGTTATACCATTTCCGATCAATAAGTTATATGGTAGCTATAGGATATAGTCGGCCAATCCGGGCCGTTCCGACATTCAAAGGAAAGAAGAGTGTGTGCAAAGTTTCAAGACGATAGCTTCAAAACTGAGAGACTAGTTCGCGTAGAAACGGACAGACAGACGGACAGACGGACATGCTCATATCAACTCAGGAGGTGATCCTGATCAAGAATATATATACTTTATAGGGTCGGAGATGTCTCCTTCACTGCGTTGCACACTTTTGGACAAAATTATAATACCCTCTGCAAGGGTATAAATATTAGTTAGCTTAGAATTTAAATTGAACTAAAATACATTTTTAAGTTGATTTCAGCGATTTTTTTAACTACTTTTATTCACATTTTTTATTATTAATAGGAGGAGAAAACGAAAATGGCTAAAATGCAGCCACCTGCAGCAGGAGATCCTCCGAAGATTGAAGTAATTCGGGAGAAACGACCATCATTGGCACCAGAACCTCCGAGTCGACGAGGATCGTTGATACCTCCAGCCGATATGGGTCGTCGACCCTCTCTAATAATCAATGACGAGGTAAACTTTAAACATTTAATTTCCATGAAATGTATATACATATATAAGTGGGGTATCTTTGAAAAGAATTATAGTATAAAAGTATGGTATCATATTTCTTACCAAAAACCTATTATATTTTATTAGTAAATTTGAACAAGCTTACACATAAATAAATTTTTATTTTTCTAAGCCGTAAATAACAGCTTTTATTTGATGCTTACGTAACTTAAATAGTACACTTTACATGTTTATTTTGTACCTTAATACGCTTTTAAACAAATAGAATAAAACAACAATACATATATATATTTTTAAATTTGCTAAAAATGGTTAATTCTTAAATAATTAAATTCATGTTTTTATTTTTTGTGTCATTAGTTTCTGTTTAAGGATAGAGTTATGTAGTGTTAATTATATTCATATGTGTAATAAAAATACTGATTTATTGTTTAACTGTTCGAGTTTCCAATTATCTAAAACGTATTGAAATTACTTGAATGTCGCTAATTTATATGTGTATTTCCTATGCCCCTTTTATGTACCTTCTATATATGAAATATTTCCCATGAACTAAACAACAATACACCCGTCAAATAATCGAAACAAATCCATATAATCACAAAAAAAAACTATTTTTATAAAACGAAAAAAAAATCCAACGCATAACCTTTGCATTCAACAACAACACTATACATCCACATTGAAAATCCCCATCAATCAACAACAAAAATAGAAGAAACTCCGTCCGGGCGAAGTAATGGACACACGGGTAAGACACCTAGTTATTATCTTATACTCATTACTAGTCTGCACTAAGATAACGTATCTTAAAGATTTACACTTTTATTTTCTAATACTATTAAATTAAAAAAAGAAGCAAAATAAATAAATGAGAAGCATAATCACATGAACATATATTATAATAATAAGCCATTTTAAACCTGATCATTGTTAAGTTCCTGGCCTTGTACCAAAATTTAATGGACTAAAAGTCTATTTTTGAAATTTTAATATTGCTATTGCTATTAATAAGAACCCTCATAAAAACCCTAAAAAATAAAAATCAAGGTTCAATAATATATAAGATATGCCATTATCAGAATTAATATTATTATTTATAGAGTACAGTAAACTTAAAATTAGAAATAGTGATCGTATGGGAGAGATAATAATCGTTTATTTTTCGATGACCCACTGTGCACTTCATATGGACCCACACATGTTTAGAATTCAAAATGTGTATACGATATGTTTGTAGTTTTTTATATTTATACACAAATTATTTTTACTCTAGGGATCTTTGCTCAGATTCATAATTGCCAGCGCGGCGGCAACACAGCTTTCATATTTTGCCAGAAATAAGTTCAACATCTGTTTAATTTGTTTAAAATTATTATAATAGGTAAAAAATTGAAACAAATTACAGTAGTAAATAATATTTATAAAGTAAAAAATTCATTTTTATTAAAAATTGTGGTATATAAATATAAATATTTATATATATTAAACTTTTAATTATTATTTAAATTGGAAAATAATTACAAGTGTTCTGAATGCAATAATAATATTACAGTTATTGAGGCCAGGAGAGGTCGGTGAAGGACAGGTGAGAAATGACCCTTTGTTTCAAAAATGATTTTGTAGTTTCCTTTTTAATTTAAAAAAACTTAAATCTTATTGATTAATAGACAGAATAACATACAATATTTATTATAACGGAAACTGATTTCCCCATTTTATTTATAAATCAGTACATACTCAAAAAACTGAAATTGATGATAATTTATTAAATTACATATTGGAATCCTGCATGAATTTGTTCCATTTAATTTTCCATGGATTAGTCTAATGATTTAATTTTATTTGAAGTTTTAAGTATATTCGAAGCAACTTACCGTATAAAAAATATGAAAGTTATGTGAGTTCAGAAAATCAAATAGTTATTGATGAAACCGCTTATTTCAATAAGAATATAACCAAATACATATAACCAATTTTTAACCAAATTTTTCCAAAACACTGCTTTGTCAAACAATTTTTAGATATACATATATATTTTTCTACATACTATATTTTATACTCATAAGTATGTGTGTATAAGAATGGTCAACCAGCATCGAAAAATTAAACATATATCGTCGAATTTGTCTGTATATTCTTATAGAGGAATTTCCAAACTGGCATTCTACAATAGTTTCATAACCTATACCAGTTTTTTCGTATTGTATTTTATTCATATATACCATTTTTTCATTAACAGGGACCATAATCCTTATGAGTTTTATTTAAAAAGTCACATAATAACCATTATTTGCTAAGCTAAAAATTAAATATCAGAATTGATCATTATTTCCTAATCGAAAAAAAAATCACAAAATGGTCATTATTCTCTGACCAAAAAAAAATAAAAATCATGAATAATCATTATTTTTGATTTTTATTTTTTTTTTTTTAATTTATGATTTTGCACTGTGTATTAGATTTTCTTGATATTTGACTGGATTAGAGTTCGCTCATTCGCTCCTTAAACCACATGTACGGGTCCATTTAGTACCATGATTTGTTTAATAACAGCAGTCCGTACCATTAAGAATTGGAAAAAGCTGTATATAATTTTATATGTATATATATAAAAACTGTATATGTATGTGGTCTAAGTAGATATTCAGTCAAATGCCCATAAAATTTAACAAATATTCCGCAATAATAATAGTAATATTTTTATACCCTTGCAGAGGGTATTATAATTTTGGTCAAAAGTGTGCAACGCAGTGAAGGAGACATCTCCGACCCTATAAAGTATATATATTCTTGATCAGGATCATCTCCTGAGTTTATATGAGCATGTCCGTCTGTCCGTCTGTCCGTCTGTCTGTCTGTTTCTACGCAAACTAGTCTCTCAGTTTTAAAGCTATCGTCTTGAAACTTTGCACACACCCTTCTTTCCTTTGCACGCAGTATATATGTAAGTCGGAACGGCCGGGATCGGCCGACTATATTTTATAGCTGCCATATAACTGATTGATCAGAAATGACCCAACTTTCGTGTTTTTGAAGATAGAAAGCTGGAACTTAGTACTTATTATATTTTTGGTCAGATAATCCGACCTACTCAATTTCATAAGGATCGGCCAACTATATCCTATAGCTGCCATATGGTATAACTGAACGATCGGAACGATCGTCGAACGATCGATGATCCTGATCAAGAATATATATACTTTATAGGGTCGGAGATGTCTCCTTCACTGCGTTGCACACTTTTGGACAAAATTATAATACCCTCTGCAAGGGTATAATAATGATTATTTATGATTTTTATTTTTTCGCTCGGAGAATAATAACACTGTGATTTGGAACTTTAAAAGAGCCATAGTAGGAATTGTTTATAAGATCGAATATAACACAAAACCGTGTTTGAAAAATTTGTAACACCCTCAAAACCTTGATTTATTTACAAAAAACCGTTTTTCGGGACTAAACAATAATAATAACAATAATAAACAATAACAAGAAAGGAAAGCTAACTTCGGGCGGAGCCGAAGTTTATATACCCTTGCAGCTAAAACCGGATATATATCGCAAACATCGGATATAGTTGGCCGATCCTTATGAAATTTGGTAGGATGGATCAAAATTTAATCTGTACCAAGTTCCAGCTTTCTATCTTCAAAAACACGAAAGTTGGGTCATTTCCGATCGTTCAGTTATATGGCAGCTATAAGATATAGTCGGCCGATCCTTATGAAATTTGGTACGTTGGATCAACTGACCAAAAATAGAATCTGTATTAAATTTCAGCTTTCTATCTTCAAAAAAACGAAAGTTGGGTCATTTCCGATCGTTCAGTTATATGGCAGCTATAAGATATAGTCGGCCGATCCTTATGAAATTTGGCATGTCGTAATGTTTTGCCAAAAATAGCACTCATGTCAAATTTGAACTCTCTAACTCTAAAAACACCAAAGTTATACCATTTCCGATCAATCAGTTATATGGCAGCTATAGGATATAGTCGTCCGATCCCGGTCGTTCCGACTTATATACTGCGTGCAAAGGAAAGAAGGGTGTGTGCAAAGTTTCAAGACCATAGCTTTAAAACTGAGAGACTAGTTCGCGTAGAAACAGACAGACAGACAGACGGACAGACGGACATGCTCATATCAACTCAGGAGGTGATCCTGATCAAGAATATATATACTTTATAGGGTCGGAGATGTCTCCTTCACTGCGTTGCACACTTTTGGACAAAATTATAATACCCTCTGCAAGGGTATAATAAACAACTTTAAAAGTTACTCAAATTTTTTTTGTCGCACTGTGTAATTTTTTTGCGGTTTTATTACCGCATTATTTTTTTTTTAACTTTCATAAGAATATTAAAGAGCATTTAAGGTAGCGAGTCCTTGTCTGAGACAACACTTGGTAATAAAGGTTTCTCAAACATGGCGGCATATAGGCGATTTCGCATGTGTCGCAAGTGTGTAGTCGACGAAAGGATATGTGTCAACCTGATTTGATTTGATCGAGGATTTGAGCCTGCACTGATAAGGCCCAATCAGGGGTTTCAGTTTTTCACACAATACGCTCGTTAGGACCTTGTTTGCAACTCGTTTTCTTTGAGAAATCATGGTGCAGTTTCAACCTTTGGGTATGTTCTCCGTGAGCCTTTATCTTGTTGATTAGTTGGCGCATACTTTAGTTGTTAGCAGCTTACCGACATCCAGCCTTGTCGAAATCCAGTACTACGTGCCACCAACTTCGTGGGCATTCTCTGTCCATTTCTTGAGGAGGTCGCACCAAAGATTCTTTCCAGACCTATCTTAGAGTTAAAGACCCCGAAAGAAATGTTAACGTCATGGGAAGCAAAGCGGCCATGGGGCGTGTGCGCATATCTGGCAGATTCTGGCCAGTAAATCGAATCGTTTTCAATCTATGCGTTCCCTTTATCACCCCTTTATATTTTTAATTTTTAAAATTTAAATTCTTTTGTTTTGCAAATTTTTTAAAAGGAACAAATTTTAAAATATGCGACAAATTGTTTAGTTTACATTTAATTAACATACACTTTCCCAAAAAATCTTATTCCGTTCGCAGAAAATTACAGTTTTTTATTGTGCCCTAAGATTTTTTTTCCTTTAAATTTCTCGCCACAATTTTTAGAATTTCGTTAAAGTCAAACAAAGTTCTTGTGTACAGTCAGCGATGCATTTTTTTTACAAATTATTTCAAAACAATTTTTTTCCAAGTCTTTTCTGTAAGACATTGTTTTTAATTTTTTTTTTATTTAAAATTAAATTTTATTTAAATTGTTTAAAATTTGTTTTAAATTTACTTATTATTATATTAAACCCCGTTTCTACGCCCCCCGAAAAACCGTTTTTTTTGGTTATTTGAGGGTGTTAGAAATATTTCAAACACGCTTTTGTACTATATTTGACCTAATAAAAAATTATGTCTCTTCCAAAGTTCCAAATCACTGTCGCACTGTGTAATTTGACACTGCTTTTTTCTTTGCCTTATAAATATAAAAACTAACCAAAAGAAGAGACTTAAATTGAGTCTTAAAACAGACAAGAACGGTTTTATACCCGGTACTCTTAGACTACAGGGGTATATTTTATTCTTGCGAAGACTTGGAGTCTCCTAAAATACCCATGCTGTTCAAGTTTGTTTCGAACTCTTCCCAAGCCCCCTCCCGCCAACAAATTGCGAATTTTTGTCGCGTCAGTACAAAAAGGTTTTTCGACAAATAATGCCAAACTATTTCTATAGTTAATAAGTTAACTTAACTATACATATATCTGAAAAAAAACGTCATTCAAATCGGCCGATGTTTAGAGGAAATATAACCATATACATATACATATATAATTTCCCATACTAAAGGGCTAAAATTTTGAACGCATGGATATCTACGACTATAAAAGATATCCGATTACTATCCGATTTGGAACTTGGACTCGTATGGTATCCGTGCTGATAAAGGTAGTGTCACAATTTGGCCAAGCCTACTCCCGCCCTCAAAACAGAAATGTGGTGTTAACGCCAGTTAATTTTTGGAAATTTTGGAAAATGTTTCGATATCAAACTGTTCTTATGGCTAATCTTAGACTTTTATATAGTCTTTTATAGGCTAATCTTAGAGTTATAGACTTTTGTCTGCTTCCCTACTGCATCGGTAGTAAGTATGGCTGTAGGTTTGTTGTTGATGTTTTGGCACTGCGCAAAGGTAAGCAACAAAAATTTGTTGCTGAGAATCCATACCGTTAAAGTTAAAACTTTAAAGGTTAGTTAAATTGTGGGTGAAAGAGATGAGTACCGGGTATAACATAGCCGAACAAGTCGACTAAAGCCGTGCTTTCTTGTTTATATTTAGACAAACAAAAACAAAATTAAGCCACATCGGGCTAATTTTAGGGGGGTATAGACTTTTTATTCTGACTTGCTACTGGATTTCTTTAGTTTTAACTTTTAATGCACAATGGTAGCAACAAAATTACTTCATTAAAAAATTGTAACAATCTTTAAGAGAACAATCTTTAAAGTTGCACACTTTCGTAAATTTTGATTACAATTATAAGATCAAAAATAAACTAAGTATTGTCACAATTTTCAATTAATATGATATTATTCCTAACTTTTTATTTTTCCTTATTATATTAGCCAAATCTACACCGTCCAGGCGAAATGGGGGACAACAAACAGGTCTCGAAAATTTCGAGTTTATAGATACATTAATCTCAAAGTTGGTTTTCGCTTGCACTTTTTTAGTTATCAGTATGAATGGAAGTTATATAATATTATGTATTATATTAAAAGAAGTTCTCAAGTGTCATAAAAACTTATGGCAACTTATCTTACTGTTGTTTAAACTTTGTAAATACTTCTATCTACAATTATTTTTAAACCCGGTACGGATATACGGATATATTGTAGTCGTGTGAATATATGTAACATAGAGGAGGAATCATCTCCGACCCCATAAAGTATAAATATTCTTGATCAGATTCAACAGCCGACTCGATATAGCCATGTCCGTCTGTCCGTTTGAATGAGTGGATCTCAGAGACTATAAGAGTCAGAGCTATAGGTTTTGGCATGGAGCTACAATGTTACAATGCTCATGCAGTTTCAGTTTGTTTCATTTTGCCACGCCCCCTCGCGCCCCCGCAAATCGCGAATTTCTGTAGCGCCAGTAAAGGAAAGGTTTTTTGAAAAACTTTTGATGCCAAACTATTTCTATAGTTCATATATATTTGAAACACAATTTCATTTCACAAAGAAACAACGTAGATCAAGTTTGTGTAACAGAATTCTGGTTATACTAGTGCCAGTACGCTAATGTTTTTTGGAAAAAGTTTCGATGTCAAACTAATGAGTTAAGTTATGGGTGAAAGAGATGAGTACCGTGTTTAATATAGTCGGGAAACTCGACTAACAGCCGCCATTTCTTTTTTTAATTTAGAAATACGTAAAATAAAGATCATTTAATTGTGTGTTAATACACCAACTCATGTTGTGATATAAACATACTAAATATTAAAATATTTCCGAGTTTAAATGACATGTTAAAAAATTTGGTATTCGGGCATCCTGCTTTCTATTTTAAAAACTAAGTGATCTCTATTTTACTACAACACAACTGTAAAGTTATTTTCGTCATAAAAGAAAAAATAGAAGCAACATTTAAAAAAATTAATTAATTGTTAGGTAAAAGTTTTTCTAAACATTTTTGAAAACACATTTTTAAACACATTCTTAAAATTAAATTTTGTTAAAATTTGGATAAAAAAAAAAGGTTCACTTTGGTAGCTTGAATATGGAAGATTTAAGCAACTGTTAAAAAAATACTTTCTAGCAAAAAAAATCTAGAGCTAGTTACTTTTGCAGTTGAAAGCCAGACAAAACAATAATAAGATGACACAGAAAAAATAGGTAAACTACGTAGGTTCAATATGGAAGACTTAAGGGGTTATATACAGTTGTGATATATGAAAAAATCTATTTTTTTTTTTATTGCATATTCTTTAAGTATATTCTATTGGGAAAACTCTCACTAAAATTCATAACGATCGGAGCATTAGAACCGAAGCTGTAGCTATTTCTAGAGCACTATCTGCATATAAAACTTGAAAAAACTTTAAACTTTAAACGCGATTTTTGGGAATCTTTTTTTTGGGAAATTACCTTTGCGGTGGACACGATTACTAAAAAACTACTAATCCGATCAACACCAAATTTTGACCACTTATTTATTATGATATTAGCTAGTCCGTGAACGAGGGATTTTCAATTTTTTTGAAAACTCCTTTTTTAAAGCACAAAAAACGAAAATCTTATACGTTGAAAAAGTACATTTTTTGTTAAAAACGTCGCCATTTTTTTTAAAATCCCTAAACCCCTTAAGCAACTGATAAAAAAATACTTTCCAACGAAAAATCAAGATCGTTACTTTTTTAGTTGAAAGCCAGACAAAACAATAAAAAGATGACACAGAGAAAAAAATATTTTTTAAAGCGAAAAATTGTTTGCATACAATTTTTTTTAATACCCGCTTACTATAAGAAACTTGAAAGATTCTGATATTTATAGCATTTTTTACATAAAATTCAAAAACAAAGGAACAAAAGCAATGGTTTGCATTTATACATACAGCTGCGGTCAAAATAATTGTAGTTCCATTTGGGCTATCGAAAAACACAAGAAATATAGCCTCGTAAAAGACTTAGGAAAATGGTTTAAATGTTCTTTGAAACATAACTAAAAATACAGTGCGACAGTTTAAAGAGGAACTTTTAGAGAGTAGGAATTGTTTATTAGGTCGAATATAGCATAGCACCGTGTTTAAAATATTTGTAACACCATCAAAATCTTGATTTATTTAGAAAAAAACACTTCTCGTGACTTTTTTGCTCTTAAAAATTCCTAAACGCGAAATTTATAACCGATTTTAAAATTTCCGACGTTTTATAATAGTTAAATGTTGTAGAAAAAACACATATCAATATTGTCTCATTAATTGTGAATAAAACGAGACCAATTTCATTACAAAATTATGAAAACTGTTGAAGTTATAACACAAAACAAGCTTTTCCCAAAACAAGTCAGTGCAATCTTGCTAGCGTGAAAAAGAAAATTTTCAGAAAAATTTCATGAGGATCGTCCAACTATATTTATAGCTTTTATAGAACTGAACAATCGGAAATGACCCCACATTCGTTTTTTTGAAGATAGAAAATTGGAGCTTCGTAAATATTCTATTTTTAGTCAGTTGATCCGACCTTTCAAATTTCATAAGTATCGGCTAACTATATCCCATAGCTGCCGAACTATATCGTATCGGCCGACTATATCTTATAGCTGTCATATAACTGAACGATCGGAAATGGTATTTAGTAAAATACCAAAATAATACCAGTAAAATAGTAAATTGGTTTTTTGATTTTGAAAGCTTAGGAATTTTTTTTATATTTTTTATTGTAATAAATTGGTTTTATTATGATATTCACATAACGATAGACCAACTATATCGCTTACGCTTTCCCTTTTTGTATTGACATTTAAATCACATTTCGCCTCTCAGCAGGACTGTGTTTGGCACCTACTATATTGCCAGGTCGTACTATATTATTAAAATTTAAAAAAAAATAACGAAAGTAAGAATTAATTTAATTTATTTCAAACTTTTTTTTGGCACTACTATTATTTTGACAGCATCGACCAGGTGCTTCATAGCACATAGTGGCAAACAATAGAAAGGCATGGAATAGAACGATGCAACTCCATACTCTAGTAGTACAGGTATTAATAGTTAATAATATGAAAAATAATTCAATTTTCTAAAGCATATAGAAATTATAGTCGAAAAACTTTTTTCGCGACCAGCACTACTGTTATTTTAACCGCAACTGTATGTACACGTGTTTTAACGCGAGCTAGTCTATATAAGTCGTCTCTATGGAACGACAACGATCGGCTGACTATATCCTATAGCTGAAATATAACTGATTGATCGGAAATGCCATAACGTTGGTGTTTCTACAGTTAAAAATATGGGTTTTTGTGCTGCATCCGAAGTTAGCTTGAAGTTAGCCTGATTTAAAGCTACATAAATACACAATAAATTTGTATAAATCAATGTCGGCGATTTAAAAATCGTACGCTCGTTAAAAATAGGCCAGTCATAGCCAAATGTTATTTTTTAACTATTTAAGAAGTAAAGATACGTGATTATATTGCTAATCTTTTTGCACTAAGGCAGTGAGACTTTGGTTGAAGGTAGTTCCAAATATGTTACGTTCCAAAACTGAATCAAATACTTCGCTCATTAACTCTGACATCGGCATGGAATTCATCCAAATTACGTCTGATGAGGATTTTTGCAGCTGACTATGGCTCACTATTGCAGCACTATGGTCGCTGGAACCCGAGGAACACTTTTTATAATATGATACATATGTCCCATCTATGTATGTATGAACAGATGTACTGTTTAATCTTTGGTTCAAGTTTTGAAATATAGCATATTTTTATAAATAAAAAAAAAAAAAAAAAAAATTACATCATAAAATTTTGACAATCTGCTGATCGATACTGCTGATTTTCGAATGAATAGCTCAATAGACCACTGCACTGTGCAAAGGTTTGTTAAATAACCTTTGTAGAAAGAAAGTTTTTAGCGTAAGAAAGAACGTTTTTTATTATATATGTAGTCGGAAAACTCGACTATAGCCATCTTTTCTTGCTTAAGTAGATTTCATGTATTTTTAAATTGGTATTTTCATTTTTTGTAGTACACAATAATTTAACATATAATTTTCCAATGTAGATTATGTTTGCAGTTACTAATGATCCTTTGAAAATGTTAATTATGTGTCTACCTTATGTTACATTGTAATGGAGCAAATGCATTTTGAATTTTCCTTGTATGAATTTTATATAAAGGTACTCATTAACAATAAAAAAATGTTACTCGGTTTTGTAGAAACAAAGCAACTGTTTAAGTTTTGTAAATACTAAACATTTGTAATTTTGATCAGAAGGAAGAATGCTCCATTTTTAAAAAAGGAAAATGAAAGTTTTTACAGACTTTGATTGCATTCTGACTGAAAAAAAATATGAACTTTTAATCTGTATTTTATTAACCTCCCATTTGTATTTTATTTATGCTTTTTCGTCCCTATCATCCCTTGTTTATTATGTGTCTGGTCAATAGCGGAGACGACCCTCAATCGATGTGCGCCGTCCTAGCGTGCAAGACTTGGAAGATCTAATAAATAAACCATCTACACCATTACGCGATGTCGGTGATGGTGGACCTCCCTCAATTGTCGATGTTCAAGAGTCGTACTCTGTTGTAGAAGGTATGTACTTGTGTCCAAAACAAATTTTGTTGTATTCGTAAGCATTTTTTCATAAACTTACAAACATTTACAAATTTGAAGCATTTGACTAACAAAAGTGTCTTTGATAACACCTGCATGCTTGTGATTGTTTTCTAGACTCGACCGCTTATCTGACGGTTGGTGTTGAAGGCAGTCCAGCACCCACATTCAAGTTCTACAAAGGAGTTAGTGAAATTCTCGAGGGTGGTCGATATAAGTTCCTCACAGATGGACAAACAAACACAATTACATTGTGTATGCGTAAGTGCAAGCCCAATGACGAGGGAAAGTACAAGATTGTTGTGTCAAACATCCATGGCGAAGATTCAGCGGAAATGCAATTATATGTATCGGATTCAAGTGGCATGGATTTCCGAGCCATGCTCAAAAAACGTCGTTATCAAAAATGGGACAAAGATGAGCAGGACCCTAATTGGGGGGATCTTAAAGAAACTGAAAAACCTTTACCGGCCCTTAAAAAAGTTGAAAGGGTAAGAATCTGATAATAAAATTTGAGCAGATGTTAAAAACTTTAGATGTGGAATGCCATGTTGAAATCTTCTTATTAATATAACGTCTTTGTTGTATTCTACCATATTAAACTAAATCAATGCAGCGAAATTGTTTAATGAGCTTAAATTTCATTTCTACCTATTCTTGGGTTAGAAGTATTTCTGTCTAATTATCCAAATAATATAGTTTCTTATATAGAATCTTTTAGTTTCCGATATATTCGAATGAAGCAAATAATATAATTACCACTGAAATGTAGGGACCGGGATCACGTAGACCATCATTAGCCGAGTTGATACCAGACTGGCCGACGCTGCATCCGTTTCGGCGTGACGAGGTGCGCTCTTCTCTCATATTACAAAAAGCCAATTCTTTTGAAGAATTTTCTGATCTCCTTATCTTTAAAATTTTTCAGTGCAAATAGATGTTATTGTTTTTTGAAGAATTTTTTATTCACCCAATGGATTTTGGACATTTGTTGACCATAGTTTTATTATTTGTTTCTTAAACAATGTGTTATTCCACAACATTCTTTTTAATACTTTGCATCTGTAGTGTTTATTTTCTGAGCTTTAACCATTTATTGTGCATATATATATTTGGATAGTCTTACCCGAATCAATATTATATAAATTGCTGAGGGAATTATTATTTTGGTCATAAGTTTGGAACGCAGTGAAGGTGACATCTCCAAAGTATGGAGATGTATATACCAAAGTATATATATATATATATATATATTTTTGATCACCTCCTGAGTTGATATAACCATATTCGTCTGTCTATGTCTACGCGAGATAGTCTTTCAATTTTACAGCTATTGACTTTAAGCTTTGCACACATACTTTTTATTCCCGGTACTCATAGAGTATAAGGGTATATTGTAGGCGTGTGAATGTATGTAACATAGAGATGGAATCTTCTCCAACCCTATAGAGTATAAATATTTTTAATCAGCATCAACAGCCGAGTCGATATAGTCATGTCCGTCTGTCTGTATGAATGGGTGGATCTCAGAGACAAAAAGAGATAGAGCGATAGGATTAAGCATGGAGACTCCTACGCAGTTCAAGTTTATTTCAAAATTTCGACACGCCCCCTCCCTTCCTGAAATTTTGTACCGAAAGTACTCGAGGGTTTTTTGACTACTTTTTTTTCAACTATTTCTATAGTTCATATGTTTCTGAGAAAATGTCATCCAAATCGGCCGATTTTTAGAGGAGATATGTCCAAATAAACAGACAGACAACAATTTAAAACGCGTGGATCTCTAAATTTTGGTAAAATTTTTCTACGCTCACTCCCGCATCCAAAACGAAATTTGTTGTAGCTACAGTTCTTTAGTGATTTTGGATGTTTGATGCCAAACTGTTTCAATGGCTAATCTACACAACTTCACATGAAAAAACAGACAAATCGGATAATTTTTAGAGGAGTAATAGACATTTTGGTCTGCTTTCCTACTGAATCGGTAGTATGGCCGTACGGTTTTTGTTGTTGTTTAGCCCAAGCGCAAAAGTTTGCAACAAAAATACTTTTTGGTTTATGGGGGCCCGTGAGTTGTACCCCCCGGTCCGAAATTCCTTCTCGACCGTCCTGTATGCAATATATATGTCGGAACGGCCGGGATCCTATAGCTGCCGACTAATTGATCGGAAATGCCAAAAATTTTGTGTTTTTGAAGATAAAATTTGGGATGTTTTTTAAATTGTTTCATATAAAAAATGGGGTTTGTGCTTAAATTCTAATAAGAATTGACGTTATTGGATTGGCCATAAGGATCTAATATTTAGGATATATGTATGTCCGATCTTAACTGTAAGGGTATATTAATTTCGGCTCGGCTAGAAGGTACCTTACCTTTCTTATTTTTAATATAAGTTTATTGGTTCGTGTAAAGCTATTTAAGACAAAATATTTATATATTGCACACTACTAAGCAACCAGCTCTATTCTTAAAATTCGATATACGATATGTTTTTAAATTTTTTGGTACATTCTAGAAATACTAGAATATTTGAAAATTTGGGGTATTACCATTTAAGGCATATACATACATACATACATATATAGTTCATAAATTTGGCATTCCTTTTTTTGAGATCTTGTAAAAATGACAGCCTTAGATCTGTTGCTTTGAGGATACTTAACAATTTCTTTTGAACTCTTTGTTAATCTGTACGTTCATTTTTTTGTCGGAAGCATATGTCTGATGATTATATATACCGTATGTACATTTTTTTATTTTTTATTTTTTTTTATTTCCTAAGAACGAAAAAAACTTGATTTTCTTATGGAAAAAAAATAAAATAATTGAAGAGTATTTATTAAAAATTCAAATTGAGTAACAAAGTTACTTTGAGTACTGAGTCCTTTTTTTTTTTTGATTTTTGTACAATCTTTTTAGAAAGAAATATATTTTTTATTTAGCAAATATGGCTTGGCATTAAAAAAAAAGTTTGAAAATTATTTTGAATATTGCAAGCATACAGAAAATGTATTTGAGTATAATTTACGTAGCAATCGTATATCAAATTTATATTACTTTACCCATTTTTGACAACGCAACAACCATTCAACCTCTGAGCACAGAAGGTTGAGTCATTCCTTAGCCCACTCATCGATCAGTTTGCAAAAGAAGGAAAGGATAAAAAAGTTGTTTTTGAAGCCAGATTCAGCAAACCGAACTGTAAACCCAAATGGCTATTTCGAAAGGATGTGAGTAAATTTATATTTTTTTGAACCAAAATTACATTTTTGACATCAATAATTAAATGAATCCATTAATTCAAAAATTATAGGAAGTGTTTACTGGCAGCAAGTTTAAGTTCAAACAGGAAAATGACACGTACCAACTGATAATTATGACACCGAAAGTAGAAGACACTGGAAAATATACCATTGAAATCGGTGGGGTTTCAAGTACAGCATTTTTGAATGTGGAAGAAGCCGATCCGACATACACATTTACTAAACCGTTGAAAAAAAAACTGGAAGGATTCACAGAACATGAAACTACTTTAGAGTGCACCGTCAGTAGTAGCATGGCTAATGTTCACTGGTTTAAAGATAATACAAAAATTGAGTCTGACGATCCGCGCTATCTAATATCCAAGGACATTAATGGAAATCTTAAACTTATTATAAAAGAGTCTTTAATAGAGGATTCCGGCCTATATAGATGTCAGTTAGATAAGCAACCAGATAAGACTGAATGTAATTTAAGGGTTGTGGAGTACCCGTATAAGTTTGTAAAAGTTTTGAAGTCTCAACAGTGCGTGGAAAAGGATACAGTTACGCTTGCCTGCGAAATTGATGATGCTCGTGGCGAAGTTCAATGGTACCGAAATGATGAAGAAATTAAAGCTGATAAACGCACACAAATTATAAAAGACGGACGAAAGCGCAAGTTAGTAATTAAAGACTGCAAGGTAACTGATGCTGGCCACTTTAAATGCACAACAAATGCGGATAAAACCGAGGCCGAAATAATTATTAACTGTAAGTTTCTCCCTCTTTTTTTATGACAAATAGTTTAAAACAAAATAAAATAACTTGAAATTATTTTTTTTTAAAAATGAAAAATTACTTTCAGATCAAAACCGTTTTAACAAGAAGTTAAAAGACACAGATGCAGTTGAAAGGGAGAAACTTGTTCTGGACATTGAGCTACAGGATCAGACAGCACCTTGCGACTGGAAATTCAATGGGGAGCCCATAGTGCCAAATGAACGAATAGAGATAAAAAACCTCGGTGGCGGAAAGCATCAACTAATTTTTAATAACCTTGAAACATCAGATGAGGGTGAAATTGAGTGCGAATCCGGTCAGATAACATCAAAATGCCATCTGTCCGTCCGTAAGGGAGAAAGCCGGCCAAACATTGATTGCCGTGATGAATTTACTGGGCCTATTTCTGCTCCTGTAGTTGTAGAAGTACCATTTAAAGGTAATACTATTGTTTTATTAAAGTTAAATGGTAATGGCATTTGAATGCCAATGAATAAACCCAATTTTTTAAATGCATCTGAAAGCCAAGAAGTATTTGCTTTGCACAAAGCAGAAAATATAATTAATGTACATACGAAACTCAGTGACATTATTTTTCAGAAATTTACATATAAGGATTAAGGCCAAGATAAAAGCAATGAGTTTTGTTTTCTTATGTATTAGGTTTAAAAAGTAATTCTCATAAAAATCGGACAAATCGGTATCCGATATTTGCGATATATATCCGATCCTGACTGCGAGGGTTCATCAATTTCGGTTCCGCCCTTAGCTTTCATAAGTTTTTTTTCTTGAGCGTTGATATCTTTTTTATTTTGCAGTTGATGAAATGCAAATAATAATGCTTCAAGTACGAAGTCAAAATGTATAAAGCTACAATTCAATAATTAATTCAACACATATTTTACCATATGGTTAATAATTATGACAGATGCTTATTGGGAGAGACAAAATCAAAACCTTTAAATTATTGTTTTATACTGTTCTATTATTTAACCGTTAATAAATTATTTTATTTTAAATGTAGTTTCCGGTACCAAGCAATCCCCCGTTGAGGCAAAATTGGTCAAAGATGGCAAGCCTTTACCAGTTAAGGACGTGGAGGTATGTGTTACAGATGATAAAGTAACATTTAAAATAAAAAAACCATCAAGGGATTTATCTGGGCCATACCAAATAAAACTTTCTAATGGTCAAGGCGAAGATTCAAAAGATGTAAATATTATTTGCCAAGATGTTCCACAGCCACCGCAAGATGTTGATATTACGGATGTATATCAGACATCGTGTGTAGTAAACTTTAAGCCGCCCACTGATGATGGTGGAACTCCCATAATTAAATATATAATTGAACGGCAAGATATAAGCAAAAAGCAAGGCTGGGAGCCCGTTGCGGAGGTTTTATCTAGTGAACCTTTAGTTAAGAAAATAGATGATTTGGTTCCAAAAAAACAATATAGATTCCGTCTTCGTGCTGTAAATAAGATAGGCCCTTCTGATCCGGCTACTTTCAAAAGCTCAATTCTTGCAAAAGATCCTTGGGATGAGCCCGGAAAGCCCCAATCGGTTGATCTTACTGACTGGGACAAAGATCACGCGGATCTCAAGTGGGAAGCACCTGAAAATGATGGAGGCGATCCTATAACTTCTTACATTTTGGAATACAAGGAAAAGTTTTCAAACGATTGGGTTACTAGCAAAGAAGTAGATGGGGGTACTAGAGTTGGTACTGTAGACGGCCTTAAAGAAGGACAGCAGTATGAATTCCGTGTTCGTGCTGTTAACAGAGCTGGACCGGGTGAACCCAGCGATAAGACAAAATCAATTATTGCTAAATGTCGCTTTGTCAAACCTTTCATTGTTGGCGATGCTCTAAAAAATATTACCGTTAAAAAGGGTCAAACCATACGATATGACATAAAGTATGATGGCGAACCAGAACCGACAGCTACATGGTTAAAAGGACCTGATAATATCAAGTTTGACAGCCAGCGCATATGCTTGGAGCAATTGGAAAGAAATTCGTCAATAACTATTAAAAAAGCTGTGCGCCAAGACACTGGTAAATACATATTAGTACTTTCAAATAGCTCGGGTACAATTGAGTCCGAAGCTCAAGTGGTGGTTCTCGACAGACCTTTACCTCCCGGGGGCCCGCTCGAACCAGAAGAAATCAGGGCAAATCATATAAAAATGAAGTGGAAGCACCCCGATGATGACGGAGGTTGCGAAATTACAGGATACGCTTTGGAGCGAATGGATGAAGAAACTGGGCGATGGATACCTGCAGGCGAAGTAGGTCCAAATGAAAATTCATTTGACTTTAAAGGATTAACGCCAAACAAAAAATACAAATTCCGCGTCAAGGCTATCAACAAAGAAGGCGAATCTGAACCACTTGAGACAAGCGACGCTATTTTAGCTAAAAATCCTTACGATCCACCTAGTCCTCCAAGTCAACCAATTATTGATGATTATGATAATAAAAGTGCATTGCTCAAATGGAATCGGCCTCCATCAGATGGAGGACGTCCCATTACTCACTATGTAGTGGAAATAAAAGATAAATTTTCTCCATCTTGGAGCGAGGTAGCAACCACAGAAGATCCAACCCCTAAATGCACTGTTGAAGGCCTAAAAGAAAAAATGATTTATCAATTTAGAGTACGTGCGGTAAATAAAGCAGGTGCTTCTGAGCCTTCACAGCCATCAGACAACCACCTTTGCAAGCATAAAAATCGTAAGTCTTTCAGTCGTAAATTTAATTAGCTTCTAACATTTTTAGTGCTGCTTTGGCTTAACATTTACATTTTTATAAACCAAACATATATTAATTTTGTTTCAGATATGTAACAATATGCTTAATATTTGTAGGCCGTATAAAATTAAACCAATACATTAAATTATATATACGAATTTGAAATTGAAGTTAGCTTTACAGTAAGTTATTTTAGTTAGACAATTACCAATTTTATGGTAACTTCGGTACATTACTTAGAGTCTTAAGATTGAAAACTCAACTTTACCTTAAATCAAAACTTGCAAATTACTGTTGACTTATATTTTTTTTTAATGTTTTCTTTTGATCGATTTTGTTAACAGAACAGAAATTTTGGTCTCTTTTGTCATTCTCCTTACAAAACTGGATATTTACAACCACAACACGTATAGGTGTTCGAAAAAAGCGTTCTTATACGCTTAAGGTTATTTTGTAATAAAATATGACTTTTGTAAAAAAGCTTAAATATGCCTCAAGACGGGTTATTCAATATTCTGAATATTTTGATTTAACGGAAAATTACCATTTGGTACCTATAAAGCGTATATGCGTAAAAAATTAAAGCGTTGTCCTCTGAGAAGAACATTTTTGGAGTGTTTTGTTCAGACCCGAATCTCAAAGTCTTCCGACCTGATCCATTTTACCGTACATTTGGAAAAGATCAAACAATTTTTTTTTTTGCCCATATATATTTGCCCCAGTGTTTGTCCCATATATATATATCCCATTTTAACTGTAAGATAAATCGACTTCGGCTCCTCCCGAAGTTAGATTTTTTTGTTGCTTCAAAATATATGCTTATGCATGCATGTTACCTAATACAATTTCACAGGACAATACACCAGCTTTATTGCCAACGCTTTATTAATGTACGTATAAAAATTTACCAATCTAAAATAACAAAAAAAAAATAGTTCAGTAATCACATATTTTTTAAATAAATTTATAGTGAAGCCTCAAATTGACCGGTCTACGTTTAAGCGCGTGACTATAAAAAGTGGCCGAACTCATAAATGGTCTGTAGATGTTATCGGAGAGCCAGTACCTACACTCTTTTGGAGTTGGAGGGACGATATTCCTTTAACTAACGGAGACCGAATTAGAATTGAAAACGTTGACTATCACACTGATTTCGTCATTACAAATGCATTGCGTAAGGACAGTGGATTTTACACTTTAAAAGCAGAAAATTGTAATGGTATTGACCGCGAGACCGTGGAGCTAATAGTTCTTGGAAAGCCAAGTTCGCCGAAAGGTCCTTTGACCGTTGGAGATGTAACTGCAACAGGATGTAAATTACAGTGGAAAAAACCGGATGATGATGGTGGAGTTCCAATAAAAGAGTATGTAGTTGAGAAAATGGATACGGCAACAGGAAAATGGATTCGTGTGGGTAGGTCACCCGGTGAGAAAGAACCACCAAGTTTTAATGTTACAGGCCTAAGCCCTGGATCAGAATACATGTTTCGTGTTTCTGCTGTTAACGATGAAGGGGAATCCGAACCACTGACTACTTTGGTGGGCGTTGTGGCAAAGGATCCCTTCGATGAGCCAAATAAGCCAGGAACTCCTGAAGTTATAGACCATGATAATGAAAGTGTGAGTTTAAAGTGGACGCCACCTAATAATGATGGTGGCGCCCCCATACAAAAATACATTATTGAAAAGAAAGATAGAAATAAAACAGAATGGGAAAAAGCCATTGAAATACCAGGAGATAAATTGGAAGCGATAGTTGGTGGTCTAAAAGAATATGAAGAATATCAATTCCGTGTTGTAGCCGTCAATAAGGCCGGTTTGTCACCTCCTTCAGATGCAAGTGCGCCACAGATTGTAAAGTATAAAAAATGTAAGTCTTTATAATAAAAACAGGCCCCTATTACCTGTGTCTCTGAATTATCTTTTTTCACTAAACACAAACAAAACGGACAAAAATGACCGAACAGACACATAAAGTAACTAAAATAAAAATAAGGAACATTTAGTTAAATACTTATTTCATAATGAAATAACACCATAAAAATATTATATGAAGATTGTATAAGAATAAGATAAATATTTATTCAACAAAAGAAAATTACTGTAAAATTACTGTACTGTCTTTATAATAAAAACAGGCCCCTATTACCTGTGTCTCTGAATTATCTTTTTTCACTAAACACAAACAAAACGGAAAAAAATGACCGAACAGACACATAAAGTAACTAAAGTAAAAATAAGGAACATTTAGTTAAATACTTATTTCATAATGAAATAACACCATAAAAATATTATATGAAGATTGTATAAGAATAAGATAAATATTTATTCAACAAAAGAAAATTACTGTAACTTAAGGGGACCCCCCATTTCTCGATTTCAAATTTTGACGATTTTCAATGGGCAGGCAAATGAACATACATTTTTTTTTAGGGCTGTAACTTTGCATTTATTTATTTAAAGACATAAAAAGAAAGAAAAAAAGAATTTAACCAAAAAATATATATATATATATGTT
The DNA here is from genome assembly GCF_030179905.1 of Drosophila bipectinata. Taxonomy (NCBI): domain Eukaryota; kingdom Metazoa; phylum Arthropoda; class Insecta; order Diptera; family Drosophilidae; genus Drosophila; species Drosophila bipectinata. The sequence continues at coordinate 9,945,276 of NC_091740.1, read as the reverse complement.
ACATAATTTTTTTATTTTTACATTACCCTGCTATTACAAAAAAAAAAAAATAATAATTTTTTTGTTTTGTTGTTGTTTTTTGTGATCAAACAAAAGCCCTTCTTTTCGGCGGAGCATTTGATTTCCGCTTACTGGAACATTTAAAAACAAAAATTCCAACGGGATTAGAAAGAGTACATGTTTGGCTCTGGTATGAACTAAGATTATTAATTTCGCAAAAAAATTAACAAAATGGCGGATCTTTGAAATTTTTTTTTTATCATTATTTTTTGATTTTTAAAATAAAAACAAGAAAGGAAAGCTAAAGCTGTTGATAACCCTTACCCCGACTTAGTCGGCCTTATGAAATTTGGTACATTGGATCATTTAACCAAAAATCTGTACTAAGTTCCAGCTTTCTATCTTCAAAAACACGAAAGTTGGGTCATTTCTGATCGTTCAGTTATATGGCAGCTATAGGATATAGTCGGCCGATCCTTATAAAATTTGGCATGTCGTATTATTTTAAAAAAAATAGCTTTCGTGTAAAATATAACTCTAAAAATACCAAAATTATACAATTTCCGATCAATCAGTTATATGGCAGCTATAAGATATGGTCGGACGAACCCGGTCGTTCCGACTTATATACTGCATGCAAAAGAAAAAAGGGTGGGTGCAAAGTTTCAAGACGATACCTTTAAAACTGAGAGACTAGTTTGCGTCGAAACAGACAGACGGACATGCTCATATCAACTCAAGAGGTAATCCTGGACAAAATTATAATACTCTCTGCAAGGGTATAATCATAAAAATAATCATTATATACGGTCCCTGCTTAGAACTTGTTTCCAGAATTAAAATTTTATAGAAATGTTGAAATATTAAATTCTGAATACACAGGCCAAAAGCTTAAACTTGTTACGCCATATTTTACCTGTTCTACAGCCTTTAGACTCCCATTAAATAAATTCCAGAACTTAAATAAGATCCTCACTCTCAGTTTTCGCGTCTCGATCACATAGAAAAAACAAGCAAAAGAAATTTAACAAATTTTATAATGTACTGAATTAGCACTGAACAAAAGGGAAAGTAGTGTGTTTTGCGTACGATATTAAGTTATTTATATTCTAATTTTCAGTGAAGCCACGCATCGATCGTACCAACTTGAAACCATTGTTAATTCGCGCTGGAAAGCCTGTTAAGTACGATATAAATGTTCGTGGTGAACCTGCTCCTTCAATAACATGGTACCAAAATGATTTAGAGCTCAAGCCAAATGAATTACCTAATAATTTTGAGATAAAAAATATACCATATAATACAAAAATATCAATACTTGGAGCAGTGAGAAAAAATACTGGCACTTATAAAGTAAAAGCAATTAATGAACATGGAGAGGACGAAGCGACTGTCGAGGTTAACATTTTAGGTCCTCCTTCAAAACCAAAGGGACCCTTAGCTGTCACAGATATTACAAAAGATAGTTGTAAACTAAAATGGAAAAAACCGAATGATGATGGTGGAATTCCTATAACAGCCTATCAGGTGGAAAAGTTTGATAAAAAACAAGGACGATGGGTACCTATTGGTCGATCTTCTGGCAATGATACCGAATTTGATGTTAAGGGTCTTCAAGAAGGCCATGAGTATCAGTTTCGAGTCAGAGCTATTAATGAAGAGGGTGAATCTGAACCGCTGGAAACGGATGGTAGCATTATAGCTAAAAATCCATATGATGTTGCCAGCAAACCAGGTACACCAATAATCGATGATTACGATGAGCATATGGTCAAACTTAAGTGGGAGCCTCCAAAAAGCGACGGAGGGGTGCCTGTTATCGGTTACATTATTGAAAAGAAAGATAAGTTTTCACCCATTTGGGATGAAGTTCTCACCACAAACGTAAGTATACAAAGTCTATATGTTTAAAAATACTCAATGTATTTCTGGATTTTAAATAAAATTTTACATTTTAAGAGTTGTACCCCTGAAGCAGTCGTTAAAGAACTAACGGAAGGAAATGTGTATCAGTTTCGAGTTCGCGCTGTTAATAAGGCGGGCTCCAGTGAGCCCAGCGATGCAACTGGCCTTCATTTGGCTAAGCCAAAAAATCGTAAGAACTATAAAAAACTATTAATTTCATATTTTTATTAGACAAAAAGTATAATTTTAAAAATGAAAAATGTTAAGCCGAAAGCACTTCATTTGTATGGTATTAAGTTTTAAAAGAAGTCTTTTTATTTTTTGTAAAAATTTTAAATATTTATGCTAATAAATTTTTATTTTAGTTAAGCCATCTATAAACCGCGAAAAAATGAACTCTATTAAAGTTCGTGCCGGCCAAACTGTTAAGTTTGATGTAGACGTAAAAGGAGAGCCTGCGCCTTCTCTTATATGGATCTTCAAGGAAAAAGAACTGTTGCATTCAGGACAAGTACGGTTGGAGAATGAAGACTATAATACAAAACTTACTCTGTTAGATACATCGCGTAAAGAAAGTGGCCGGTATAAGCTACGAGCGGAAAATATAAATGGGGTTGACGAAGCTTATGTGGACGTGATTATTTTGGATAAACCTTCAAAGCCTGAAGGACCATTGGAAGTCTCAGCTGTGCACAAAGAAGGTTGCAAGCTCAAATGGAAAAAGCCAAAAGACGATGGTGGTGTACCTTTAACAGGTTATGTTATAGAAAAAATGGATACGGCGACTGGCAAATGGGTACCAGCAGGAACAGTTGATTCTGAAAAGACAGATATAGAAATAAAGGGTCTGGATCCTAATCATCGCTACCAATTCCGGGTGAAAGCAATCAACGAGGAAGGTGAATCGGAATCTCTTGAAACAGATTCATCTATTACTGCCAAGAATCCTTTTGATGTGCCCGCTCCACCTGGTCTACCAGAGCTTGAAGACTGGGATGAAAATCATGTAAAGCTAAAATGGGAGCCACCAATCCGCGATGGTGGTTCTCCAATAAGCAGTTATATAGTAGAGGTTATGGACAAAGACAAAGGCGAGTTTGTTAAAGCCCTAGAAACAGATAGTCCAATTTGCAAAGGAATTGTAAAAAAACTTCAAGAAGGACAACAATACAAGTTCCGAGTTAGAGCAGTTAACCAGGCAGGTCCCTCGGATCCATCGGAGCAAACAAATTGGCACACTGCCAAACCAAGATTCTGTAAGTTCTTTCCATTAACTTTGTACATTTTTTTTATTCCTATTTGTTTCTTACACAGTAAAACCTCATATTGACCGAACCCATCTTAAGCCTGTCATAGTAAAAACTGGCTTATCGATTAGTTTGGATATTAATATAAAGGGTGAGCCGGCTCCAAAAGTAGAGTGGCTTTTTAATGGAATTCCTCTCATAAATCAAAAAGAAGGAATTCAAATTGATAATATTGATTATAATACAAAGTTCTTTGTTATGCGAGCAGAACGCTCACAAAGTGGGAAATACACTATAAAAGCTAGTAATGAAGTTGGCGAAGATGAGGCCGAATTGGAGGTTTCAGTTTTGGGTAAACCCGCAATACCTGAGGGTCCCCTTCAAGTTAACGATATAACGAAACACAGTTGTAAGCTAAAATGGAACAAACCAAAAGATGACGGTGGAGCACCAATCGACTACTACGAAATAGAAAAACTTGATCCGCATACTGGTCAATGGCTACCTTGCGGTAAAAGTGCTGAACCAGAGGTTAAAGTTATTGGTCTTCAAGAAGGAAAACAATATAAGTTCAGGGTAAGAGCTGTAAATAAAGAAGGAGAGTCAGAGGACCTAGAAACCGAAAAACCAATTACTGCGAAAAATCCATTTGACGAACCAGATAAGCCTGGCAGACCAGAACCAACCAATTGGGACAAAGATTTTGTTGACCTAGCTTGGGACCCGCCTAAAAATGATGGCGGAGCACCTATACAAAAATATATTATCCAAATGCGTGATAAATCTGGACGTTCCTGGGTAGATGCAGCTACTATTGCCGGCGATAAGGTTAAGGGTACCGTTACCGGTATACAAGAAGGCCATGAGTACGAATTCCGAGTAGTTGCTGTCAACAAGGCTGGTCCTAGTGATCCCAGTGACGTTTCCAAATCTGTAGTAGCCAAGCCTCGATATCTTAAGCCACATATTGATCGAAAAAATCTGCAAAAAAAAATAATGCGCAATGGCCAATTGCTTCATATGGATGCTACTGTTAAAGCGGAACCTCCAGCTAAAATCCTGTGGGTATTCAATGGTACTGAAATTAAAAACTCGGACAAAATAAAAATTGACAACGAAGATTACAAAACCACATTTGTTATTCCAAAGGTTAAGCGAACTGATTGCGGAATATATATCGTCACAGCTACAAATGACTCAGGTTCGGATACTGTCGAAGTCGAACTCCAAGTTCTATGCAAGCCGAGCAAACCTAAAGGTCCGTTAGCCGTCTCTGCTGTATTTGCCGAAAGTGTTCATCTAAAATGGGATAAACCGGAAGATGATGGCGGCGAACCCATCGAACATTATACGGTCGAACGCATGGATACAGAAACGGGGCGGTGGGTACCTGTTCTAAACACAAAGACACTAGAGGCAGATGTTTCGGGACTAACTGAAGGAAAAGAATATATGTTCCGAGTAAAAGCTGTTAATTCTGAAGGCGAATCGGATCCGTTAGTTTCAGACATTCCCACCAAAGCCAAAAATCCATTTAATGCTGCAGATACTCCTGGCAAACCTCAAATAACTGATTGGTCTGCTAATTTCTGCGATCTTAAATGGAGGGCGCCTGAAGACGACGGGGGAGCTCCTATTACATCCTACATAATAGAAAAAAAAGATCCAAGCACAGGAAAGTGGCAAAAAGCCTTAGAATCTAATTCATCTGACTGCAAGGCTCGAGTTAATGACCTTATAGAGGGAAAGAAATATCAGTTCAGAGTCAAAGCTGTTAACATAGCAGGTCAAAGTAAGCCTTCTGAACCGACTGACCAGATGACTGCTAAAGACCGATTTGCACCTCCCAAAATAGACAGAACACACATTAAAGATATTACCATTAAAGCAGGCCAGCCTATTCGGTATGACATTAAGGTATCTGGAGAACCTCCGGCAACCAAAGCTTGGCTTCACAATAAGGCTCGACTAAGTACGGACGACTCTGATTACAATATTGACATTGAGTCATATCGAACCAAATTAGCTGTACCATTTGCAAAACGATTTCATTCTGGTAAATATACTTTGAAAGCCGAAAACGAGTCAGGGCACGATGAAGCCTCGTTTGAAGTTATTGTACTAGACAAACCAGGTACACCAGAGGGACCTCTTCGAGTTTCGGATGTACATAAAGAGGGATGTAAGTTGAAATGGAATCCTCCATTAGACGATGGAGGATTACCGATAGATTACTACATCGTTGAAAAAATGGATACTGAGACTGGCCGTTGGTTGTCATCTGGACGTTTCAAGGACCCTTCAGCGGAGGTTTGTAACTTAGAGCCTGGACATGAATATAAGTTTAGAGTCTTAGCTGTCAATACTGAAGGCGAATCAACTCCATTGACTGGCGAGCAGCCTATTATTGCTAAAAATCCATTCGATGAACCTGGAAAACCAGGAATACCTGATGCATCAGATTGGGATAAAGATCATGTTGAACTCGTATGGCGCCCACCGATTAATGATGGTGGCTCACCTATATTATCTTATATTGTTGAAAAACGTGAAAAAGGTACTGATAAATGGATTAAGGGAACTGAAATTACCGCTCCAGAATTAGGAGAAGAGTGCAAGGCGATTGTTCCAAATCTTAATGAAAACTGCGAATATGAATTTAGAGTTAAAGCAGCAAATGCAGCTGGTCCAGGAGAACCGTCTGATGCGAGCAAATCTGTTCTTACTAAGCCTCGAAAATGTGAGTCCGAAGTATCTTGTTATTTTGTTAAACTGTTTAAGATTCTTATACCCTTGGAAAGGGGTATTATAGTTTTTAACAATAATATCAATAATTTAAGTAAGCTTTGACTTTAATAGCATGCGTGCATAGGTTCCGAAACTCTGCTGCATCGCAGTTGACACATGCAAAGTGCAGGCGATCTCTTAAATTGCTGAAAAGAAACAATTTTTTTATATGTAAAAGAAAGCGTAGTTGGGTTGGGCCATAAGTTAGGTTTCCTTTTTAGTTTTTTCTTGCACATGCCGAATACGAATTTTAGAAATTAGGGGGTTTTTATAGTTAAAGTTCCTGTCAAAAGTGTGACACGCAGTAAAGGAAATATCTACGGCCCTATAAATTATTCATATATTGTTTTTTTTTTATTTTACCGATAAGAGTGTAGTATAAGTATGTCGATAAAAGCGTGTCAGTCCGTCTGTATGTTTATACGCAATGTATGTTATAAGCTTATACGTCCGTTTATTCATACTTTTTTTTTGTAATTTTTTGTAGTATATACAACATTGTAGGGCTGCATAAACGTAAACGGAGCTAAGCACACTTTGGCTTTTTTTCATCCGAACATTCCCAAACGTCTGATGTGAGAGAGAAATGAGCGTTCGAAAATACAACTTATTACTCCCTTACACGTTAATACTTAGTATTTTTTTTTTAAATAAAAACATAAATTCTAATTACCAAATACTATTCAACAAAAACTTTAGCCTGAAAAATGGCAGAAAATATTCGGTAGATAAAATATTATTTTTTCTTTAACATACGCTTGCAATCATAAAGTATACTTTTTTACTCCATCAGTACCAAGTATAAAATTCGGAAATGGAAAAGCTTAGGATATTTGTATAGTAAAAATTCCCATTCATAGTTTTTAAAGCAGTGGTGCCCAAACCCCTATCCAACGAGGTGGGTAATTTCTCTGCCTGGCCTCTGTCTGCACACCAACACAGCTAACACTGCAAAACGACTGTAAATGTTTGTATCAACGTATTTGAACACAAAGGAAAGTCTAAAATGTGAATGGGTTTGTATGGGCCCCACTGTTTTAAATAATTGTTTGTCGCTTTCCCTGCTTAAATTGAGAGGTACGTAAGTCATCAAAATATGTTTAAAGAAAGCCATGTTATGTATTGGCAGTTCACAATCCTTACTTTGAATAAAAAGCAAAGAAACTTATTTTAAAACTCTATTTACAAATCTAAATGTTAACAAAAAAATTAAGTAAATAAAATTATATAATTTATGCAGTGGGCCCAAAAATTGACAGAAGGAACATTCGAACCTACAACTTTAAATCTGGAGAACCTATATTCTTGGACATCAATGTTAGTGGTGAACCAGCGCCAGAGGTCACATGGAATCAAAACAACAAGTCGGTTCAGTCCTCCTCAGTATATCACATCGAAAATATCCCATATAATACAAAATATATTAATAAAAATCCGAATAGAAAAGATACAGGACTTTACAAAATTATTGCCCAAAATCTCTTTGGCCAGGATCAAGTGGAGTTCCAGATTAATGTTATCTGTAAGATTTGGTTAAAAAATTTCAATTTAGGAATTTATTATTCCTTTTTTGATTTTTAGGTAAGCCTGGAATGCCTGAAGGTCCTTTGGAAGTATCAGAGGTTCATAAGGATGGGTGCAAGCTTAAATGGAAAAAACCAAAAGACGACGGCGGGGAGCCGATAGATAGCTACGTTATTGAAAAGTTTGACCCAGATACGGGAATTTGGTTATCTGTTGGAAAAACTGAAGTTCCTGAATATAACGTCGACGGTCTTGTTCCAGGAAACGAGTATAAGTTCCGAGTCAAAGCTATTAACAAGGAGGGTGAATCCGAACCTCTTGAAACTTTTGGATCAATAATTGCTAAGGATCCATTTAGTAAGTTACAATATTAAATATAAAAGTTTTTTAACCCAAACATTTTTTTTTTACTATTTTTTAGCTGTTCCATCAAAACCAGGAGCTCCTGAACCCACAGATTGGACTGCAAATAGAGTAGAACTAACTTGGACAGAATCAGCCAATGATGGAGGATCGCCAATTATCGGCTATCTAATTGAAGTGAAAGACAAGTATAGTCCACTTTGGGAAAAGACTTTGGAAACAAGCTCGCCAACTCCGATTGCTACTATTCCAGGCCTAATTGAAGGAAACGAATACCAGTTCCGAGTAGTTGCTTTAAATAAGGGTGGTCAGTCAGAACCTTCGGATCCAAGCAAAACATTTATAGCTAAACCTCGTTATGTTGCTCCGAAGATTGATCGTAGAAATTTGCGCGATGTAACCATTTCATCAGGAACCACTCTTAAATTAGACGCAAACATAATTGGCGAGCCTGTTCCTAAAGTTGAATGGAAATTATCTAATTATCCCCTGCAGTCATCAAAGAATGTCACGATAGAAACACCTGACTACTACACGAAATTGGTCATTCGGCCAACTCAACGAAGTGACTCTGGAGATTACTTAGTTACAGCTACGAACAGTTCGGGAAAAGATTCTGTGCTTATTAATGTAGTAGTGACAGACAAGCCCACCCCTCCTAAAGGGCCACTTCAAATTTCTGATGTACACAAGGAAGGATGTCATCTTAAATGGAAGCGACCCATTGACGATGGAGGTACTCCAATTGAGTATTTCCAAGTCGACAAGCTAGATTCCGATACTGGTTGCTGGGTTCCTTGCTCCCGTTCAACTGAACCTCAAGTGGATGTGTCTGGCCTTACGCCTGGCAATGAATACAAATTTAGAGTATCAGCTGTAAACTCTGAAGGAGAGTCATTGCCTTTGCTTGGAGAAGATGCAGTTGTTGCTAAAAATCCATTTGACGAACCTGGAAAACCTGAAAATCTTCGAGCTACTGATTGGGATAAGGACTATATAAACTTAGCATGGACTCCGCCCTTAGAAGATGGCGGCTCTCCAATTATTGGCTACATAGTTGAAAAAAAAGATAAATATGGAAAGTGGGAGAAGGCCCTTGAAGTTGCAGCTAATCAGTATGAAGCAAAAGTGCCAGACCTAAATGAAGGCCAATCTTATGAATTTAGAGTCAGCGCGGTCAATGCCGCTGGACCTGGAGAGCCTTCTGATGCTACTCATCCATTAACGGCAAAATCACGCAACAAACCACCCATTATTGATCGATCTAATCTTATAGAGGTACGAATAAAGGCAGGACAAGGGTTTGTATTCGACTGTAAGATATATGGGGAACCAGCACCAAAAACTAAGTGGTTGCTTAAAAACAAAGAAATTTATAGCAAGGAAAATCTAAAAATTACTCATATTGACTACAATACCAAATTAAGAGTTATTGGTGCTACTCGATCAGATTCAGGTCTGTACACCGTACAGGCAGAAAATGAAAACGGAAAGGATAGTGCTGATGTCAAAGTAACAGTAATTGACAAACCTTCTCCGCCAAACGGGCCTTTTAAGGTAAATGATGTTACTGCCGATGGCTGCACTCTTTATTGGAACCCTCCAGATGATGATGGAGGTCAACCGATAGACAGTTATTCTTTAGAAAAGTTAGATGAGGTGACAGGTCGTTGGGTACCAGCGGGTGAAACCGATAGTCCAATCACTAATATCAGAATAAAAGGTCTCACTCCGGGTCATAAATACAAATTCCGAGTTCGTGCTAAAAATCGTCAAGGAGTTTCAGATCCTCTTACAACACCTCATGTAATTGAAGCCAAAAATCCTTATGACGAGCCCACAAAGCCTGGTATCCCATCTATAACAGACTTTGATAAAGATTTTGTAGATTTGGAATGGACTAGGCCGGAAAGCGATGGTGGCTCTCCTATAACTGGATATATAATTGAGAAACGTGACAAGTACTCACCAAATTTTGAAAAGTGTGCTGAAATAAATGGCGACTCTACAAATGGCCATGTTCCTGATCTAATCGAAGGTGTTAAATACGAGTTCCGAGTCAGAGCAGTGAATAAGGCTGGCTTGGGCACTCCAAGTGATTCAACTGAACCACATCTAGCACGGTCAAAGAATTTACCTCCTAAAATAGATAGAAATTTCATGTCCGACATAAAGATTAAAGCTGGAAATGTTTTCGAATTCAATGTACCAGTTTCTGGAGAGCCAATAGCTAGTAAAGAATGGACACATGACGACAGTATGTTAATTAATACAGATCGTGTAAAAATTACAAATTATAATGATTGTACGAAGTTAAGAACAATAGATGCCAAACGATGTGACACTGGGTCTTACACTTTGGTTGCTCGTAACATAAACGGAGTTGATAAGCACACTGTTAAGATTACTGTCCTAGATATACCAACTTCACCGGAGGGCCCATTACGTCATAATGATGTTACCAAAAACTCTGCTATCCTAAGTTGGCGACCACCTAGGGATGACGGAGGCTCAGAAATTACACACTATATTGTGGAAAAAATGGACAATGAATCCATGCGATGGATCCCTGTTGGCGAATGTTCTGGAACAGATATTAGAGCTGATAATCTTATTGAAAACCATGACTATAACTTTAGAGTTCGTGCCGTTAACAAGCAAGGACAATCGCAACCTTTAGTTACTTCACAGTCGATAACAGCTAAAGATCCATATTCTCACCCTGACAAACCTGGCCAGCCGCTGGCGGTTGATTGGGGTAAAGATTTTGTACAATTGGAATGGACAGCCCCCAAGAAGGACGGTGGGGCACCCATTTCTTCATTTATTATTGAAAAGAGACCCAAGTTTGGACAATGGGAAAGAGCTTTAGTTGTTCCCAGCAACGAACTAACAGCTTACATACCAGAATTGACAAATGGTGGAGAATATGAGTTCCGTATTATTGCCGTTAACCGTGCCGGTCCAAGCGATCCATCCGATCCATCAACCCCTATCATTTGTAAGCCTCGCTTCTTAGCTCCATATTTTGATAAAAATAATTTGAGCGATATTACAGTCCATGCTGGCAAGCGTTTAGGTTGGACTTTGCCAATTGAAGCATCGCCCAAGCCAACAGTAAGGTGGCTACATAATGGAAAAGAAACTACAAGTACACGCTGTGAGAGTAGTTTATTCCAAAATGAACTAACTTTTGAGATATCCACGGCAATACGAAGTGATGAGGGAAGGTATACACTCATTCTCAAGAATGAGCATGGTTGCTTTGATGCATCGGCACATGTCACTGTCTTAGATCGGCCCTCACCACCCAAAGGTCCTCTAGATATAACAAAAATAACAAGAGATGGATGTCATCTCGCTTGGAATGTTCCAGAAGATGACGGCGGATCCCCCATTTTACATTATGTTGTTGAAAAAATGGACTTGTCAAGGGGAACTTGGTCGGATGCTGGAATGAGCACACATCCTGTACATGATGTAACTCGACTGGTTCACCGAAAGGAATATCTGTTTCGAGTAAAAGCCGTTAATGCAGTAGGTGAATCAGATCCATTAGAGGTTTCTAAACCTATAATTGCCAAAAATGAGTTTGATGAACCAGATGCACCAGGAAAGCCAAATATTACAGATTGGGATCGTGACCATGTTGATTTACAATGGGCTGAGCCAAATAATGATGGCGGAGCACCCTTGACAGAATACATTGTACAGAAAAAGGAAAAGGGTTACCCATACTGGACTAATGTTTTGCATGTACCTCCAAATAAAAATAATGCAAGAGTATGTGAACTAACTGAAGGACAAGAGTATGAATTTAGAGTAATTGCAGTTAATCAGGCGGGTCAGTCCGAACCTTCAGACCCTTCGGATCTAATAAAGGCAAAGGCTCGTTATTTGGCTCCAAAAATATTATCACCACTTCATGAGATCCGAATTAAAGCTGGGCTTATTTTCCACGTAGATATAGATTTTATTGGAGAGCCAGCTCCAGAAGCGATTTGGACGCATAATAATAGTCCATTGAAATCTAACGATAAGTCAACAATTACGTCTATTGGTCACCACACCGTTGTTCATACGGTTAATTGCCAACGTAATAATTCTGGAACATATCATTTGTTATTACGTAACGATTCTGGAATTGATGAAGGAAGTTTTGAGCTCATAGTCCTGGATCGTCCTGGACCGCCAGATGGCCCAATGCAGTATGAAGAAATAACAGCAAATTCTGTCACCGTGTCCTGGAAACCTCCAAAAGATAATGGAGGTTCTGAAATATCTTCATACGTTATTGAAAAGCGAGATTTAACACATGGGGGTGGATGGGTTCCAGCAGTAAACTACATTAACGCAAAATATAATCACTCCGTTGTTCCCCGACTTTTAGAAGGAACCAAGTACGAGTTCAGAGTAATGGCGGAAAATTTGCAAGGTCGGTCTGATCCACTAAATTCAGACCACCCAGTTATAGCTAAAAACCAATTTACTGCTCCTGGGGTACCTGGAAAGCCAGAAATAGTTGATAGTGACAAGGACCATATTTCTATTAAATGGAAACAGCCAATTAGCAACGGGGGAAATTCTATAATTGGATACGATATTGAGCGCAGGGACGTAAATACAGGGCGATGGATCAAAATAAATGGACAGCCAGTACCTACCACAGAGTACCAAGACGAAAGAGTCTCACCGAACCATCAATATCAATATAGAGTATCGGCTGTTAATGCTGCTGGCAACAGCAAGCCTTCAGAACCATCGTCTATATTTGGTGCTCGGCCATTGAGGGAAAAGCCAAAACTTTATCTTGATGGCTTAGTTGGGAAACGTATCAAAGTACGTGCAGGGGAGCCTGTTAACATAACAATACCTTTATCCGGAGCTCCAACGCCTACAATTGAATGGAAAAGGGAGACCCAAACTTTGACAGAAGAAAAACGCGTTTCTTTCGATACAAACTCAGAACGCAGCGTTTTCCGTATTGATGATTCAAGACGACAAGACTCAGGAAAGTACACTATAATTGCTAGCAATGATTTTGGAAAAGATAAAGCTGACATTGATATAATTGTTGTTGATAAGCCAACACCACCTGAAGGCCCTCTTCGTTATACAAAAATTGCTCCCGATCACATTTCTCTCCAGTGGAATCCCCCCGAAGACAATGGTGGCAGCGAAATAACTGGATACGTCATTGAGATTTCAGAGTTTGGTACAGATGACTGGAAGCCTGTACCAGGATACTGTACAAAAACTAATTATACTATGAAAGGACTATTAGAAGGAAAGAAATACATTTTCCGTGTAAAAGCAGAAAATATTTATGGATCATCAGAAGCTTTAGAAGGCAATCCCGTAATATCAAAATCTCCATTCGATCCTCCAGGTCCTCCATCCCAGCCGAAGATTACTGCATATTCTCCAAATTCGGCTAGCTTGGAGTGGCATCCACCAGACTACTGTGGTGGCAAGCCAATCTCAGGGTACATTGTTGAGAGACGTGAACGTGGTGGCGAATGGATAAAGTGCAATAATTATCCTACACCGAACGCAAGCTATACAGTGCCAGATTTGCGTGATGGTGCTCGTTACGAGTTTCGTATAACGGCTGTCAATGAGGCTGGACCAGGCCAACCGTCAAAGCCCTCTGATTCAATCACAGCTAAGCTGCAATGCTATTGCCCAGATCCGCCAGAGCCACCAAAACCTGATCGGATTTCCAAAGAAAGTGTAACATTGTCTTGGAGGCCGCCTCGCAATGATGGAAAATCAAAAATCAAAGGCTATTACATTGAAGTGCGGCCTAAAAATGAAAAAGATTGGAAACCTGTTAATGAATTACCCATTACCTCCACCGTCTATGAAGTGCCTCACCTAAAAGAAGGGGAAGAATATTTCTTCCGAGTCATCGCGGAAAACGACGTCGGTCGTTCAATTCCATCGAAACCCTCACAACCAATTATCATTGAGGAGCAACCTAATAGGCCTAGTATGGATTTGGGAAGTGTACGGGACATAGTTTGCAGAGCCGGTGATGATTTCAGCATCCATGTACCGTACATGGCATTCCCCAAACCTCACGCATCATGGTACTCTAATGACAGCATCTTGGATGATGATAATCGTGTACATCAGCACTTGACAGATGATGCTGCATCTATCGTAGTGAAAAACTCTAAGCGATACGACTCTGGACAATATAGACTTCAATTAAAGAATCCGTCAGGTTTTGATACTGCTACAATTAATGTTAAGGTTTTAGACAGACCAGGTCCGCCAAATAATCTCCATGCAGATGAATTTTCTGGAGACTCGTTAACTTTGTATTGGAGTCCACCAAAAGATGATGGGGGTTCTCCTATTCAAAATTACATAATCGAAAAGAAAGAAGCTCGCTCTTCTACCTGGAACAAAGTAAGTAGTTATTGTACAGTTCCATTTGTACGCGTCCGAAACCTCACGATTAACAAGGAATATGATTTCCGCGTAATTGCTGAGAATAAATATGGTCAATCTGATCCAGCTTATACCTCAGAGCCTATAAAAGCAAGACATCCGTTCGATGTGCCAAATACTCCGGGTATACCTCGTGGCATTGATTCATCTGAAGACAGCATTACGATAGCATGGTCGAAACCAAAACATGATGGAGGCTCTCCAATATCCGGATATATTATTGAAAAGCGTCTCTTGGGCGATGATAAGTGGACCAAGGCTGTGCACGCTATTTGCCCCGACCTCACCTGTAAGATACCGAACCTTATTGAAAACGCTGAATATGAATTCAGAGTGGCTGCTGTTAATACAGCAGGCCAATCAGCCTACAGTGCATCTAGTGATTTAATATTCTGCAGACGACCGCCAAATGCACCCAAGATAACATCAGATTTATCAATTCGTGATATGACTGTTATTGCGGGTGAGGAATTTCATATTACTGTACCATATAATGCATATCCTCGTCCCACACCGTCATGGGCTCTAAATGGCATTGATATAACTCAAAATGAGCGAATTTACTTTGATACTGATGATTATATTTCAGTTTATTATAATAAATGTGCTAAACGGTGTGAGACAGGCGCTTACACAATCACACTTACAAATAAAAAGGGAGCAGATACTGCGTCTTGTCACATAACAGTCGTTGACAGGCCCGAGCCACCTCAAGGCCCACTGAATGCCTACGATATAACACCAGATAGTTGCACACTGGCTTGGAAGACGCCATTAGATGATGGCGGGTCTCCAATTACCAATTACGTTGTTGAAAAACTAGATTCCAGTGGAACTTGGGTCAAAGTTAGTAGTTTTGTTCGTAATACGCACTATGATGTAATGGGATTGGAACCACAACACAAGTATCATTTTCGCGTAAAGGCCGAAAATCAGTATGGGTTGTCAGATCCTCTTGTACTCTCCGATCCCATTGTAGCCAAGCACCAATTCACAGTGCCAGATGAACCAGGTCAACCCAGGGTTATTGACTGGGACTCTGGAAATGTAACATTGATTTGGACACGACCAACAAGTGATGGTGGTTCTCGCATTCAAGGCTATCAAATAGAATATCGCGACATGGTTAATGACTCGTCGTGGAATACATATGACTATTTAATAAAGGATACAAAATATCAGCTATACAATTTGTCTAATGGTACTGAATACGAGTTTCGTATTAGAGCTAAAAATGCTGCTGGGCTGAGCAAACCATCCCCTCCATCATTAAGATTTAAACTAAAAGGAAAAGTTTCGGTACCATCCCCACCTGAAACACCTCAAGTCACTAAAGTCGGTAAAAATTATGTAGACTTAAAATGGGAAAAGCCACTGAGAGATGGAGGTTCCCGTATTACTAATTACGTTATTGAAAGACGTGATGTGGGTGGGGCTTTATGGGTGAAATGTAACGATTTTAACGTTTTAGACACTGCATATACGGTTACAAGCTTAATTGAAATGGGTGATTACGAGTTCCGAATTTTCGCAGTGAATTCTGCAGGTCGTTCGGATCCAAGCCTATGTACAATGCCCGTAAAGGTTTGTGAAGTTATTGGGGGCGAAAAACCTGAATGGATTACTCGGTTGCAAGATAGAGTAGTGCCCCATGGCAAGGACTGCACATTGAAATGCGTCGCCAATGGTAAGCCTAGTCCAATATCAAGATGGCTTCGTAATGGAAAGGAAATTCAAATGGGTGTCGGTCGATTCACTTGCGATAGTGTTAATGGAGTTTTCCGACTTCATTTAACTAATGTGCAAGCTGGAGACGAAGGCAACTATACTTGTGAGGCAACCAACTCTCTTGGATTTGTTCATACAACAGGTTTCTTAAAAATTGGATCTCCACCAATCATCAACAAATGCCCCAGAGAACTCTTCTTACCCGAAGGCGATAATACAAAGATTAAAATTTACTATTCCGGCGATCAGCCCCTATCTGTAAAAATAACGAAAAATAACGAAATTATATCCGATAATAACGATGAAACACATTTTAAGTTTACCATGTTCGACGAATATGTAGCTTTATTTATTCGAGATATTGTAAAGAATGATGCTGGCCTTTATCAAATTGAGTTTACGAACGATTCTGGCAGTGCCATTGGACAATTTGATGTCCGAGTCACAGGTATACCATCTGCGCCTACAGGACCGTTGGGTGTTTCTCATATAAATAAACACTCATGTATATTGACTTGGCGTCAACCTGCTTATGATGGTGGCCTTAAAGTGACTCACTATATTGTAGAACGAAAAGATGTTGTATCACCACATTGGATAACGGTATCCAGTTTCTGCAAAGATACTTCATTCAACGTTCAAGGCCTGATAGAAAATCAAGAATATATTTTTAGAGTAATGGCTGTTAACGAAAATGGAATGGGTCCGCCATTGGAAGGATTAAATCCCATTCGCGCGAAGGCCCCTATTGATCCGCCTTCACCTCCAGGCCTGCCTCAAATTTTAGAAATTGGAGGCGATTTTGTGCATTTGGAGTGGAATAAACCGGAATTTGATGGCGGCTCTCACGTTCAAGGCTATTGGATTGATAAACGCGAAGCTGGTAGTGATACATGGCAGCGTGTGAACGTTACCATTTGCTCAGCAACTCAAATAAACTGCCCGCATTTAATCGAAACCCGGCAGTATGAGTTTCGAGTGTTTGCTCAGAATGCTGCGGGTATGTCAAAAGCATCCTCTGCTTCACAAGCAGTCAAAATAGTCGATCCAAAGGCAGCTTCGCCTCCATTAGTTGTGAAACCTTTGCGTGATGCAAACTGTATTCAAAATCATAATGCGCAGTTCTCCTGCACTGTAAGTGGCATACCCAAGCCAACTATAACCTGGTATAAGGGAGCCCGGGAAATTACTAATGGTGCGAGATATCATATTTACTCAGAAGGCGACACTCACTTCCTCAGTATAAAAGACGTATTTGGTGAAGATGCTGATGAATATGTTTGCCGTGCTGTCAATAAAGCAGGAGCTAAATCAACACGCGCTACTTTGGTAATAATGAGTAAGTATATATTACTAAATACCTTACACTTTTCTTTAAATTTTTTTTGCATTTAAATGTATAGCGGCTCCAAAACTAAACGTTCCACCTCGATTTAGAGATACTGCATACTTTGATAAAGGAGAAAACGTAGTTATTAAAATACCCTTCACTGGCTTCCCGAAACCTCGTATAAGCTGGGTAAAAGAAGGCGAAAATATTGAGTCTGGTGGTCATTATGCAGTGGAAGTCAAAGAAAGACACGCCGTACTTATAATCCGAGATGGTTCGCGCCTTGACTCTGGACCATACAGAATTACAGCTGAAAATGAACTAGGTTCAGATACGGCTATTGTACAAGTGCAAATAAGCGATCGTCCAGATCCTCCACGATTCCCCTTAATCGAAAACATTGGCACAGATTCCTTATCTCTTAGCTGGAAGGCACCTGTTTGGGATGGTGGCAGTGATATAACCAATTACTATGTTGAGCGCCGTGAGCATCCTCTCGCATCTTGGATACGAGTCGGAAATACACGCTTTACTTTAATGGCCGTTGGTGGCCTAAATTCTGGAAAGGAGTATGATTTCCGCATTTTTGCTGACAATGTTTATGGACGTTCTGACCCATCTAACACCAGTACACTAATAAAGACAAAGGAAGCTCATAAAAAGAAAATAACTGAGCGAAAATGGGAACTAGACGCAAATGGCAAAAAAGTGCGCGGGAAACCAGACGGTCCAATTAAAGATTATGACTCATATGTTTTTGATATTTATTCCAAGTTTGTTCCTCAGCCCGTTGAAATATCTCAGCAAAGTGTTTATGACAAATATGATATACTAGAGGAAATAGGGACTGGGGCTTTTGGAGTGGTACATCGATGCCGTGAACGAAGTACAGGAAATATATTTGCTGCTAAATTTATTCCAGTGTCTCATTTAATTGAAAAGGATTTGATTCGTCGTGAAGTAGATGTTATGAATCAGCTTCACCATCAGAAGCTTATTAACTTGCACGATGCATTTGATGATGACGAGGAAATGGTTCTAATTCTGGAATTGTAAGTAACTTATTTAATTTTTGCTTCTTTGAGAGTTTAATCATATATTTTTGTAGCTTATCTGGTGGAGAGCTTTTCGAACGTATTACAGTTGAGGGCTACGTTATGACCGAAGCCGAAGCTATCAACTATATGAGACAGATTTGCGAAGGTCTTAGACATATGCACGAAAGGAACATTATTCATTTGGACATAAAGCCTGAAAATATTATGTGCCAGACAAGATCAAGCACAAATGTAAAACTTATTGATTTCGGCTTGGCAACGCGATTAGATCCAAATGAAGTAGTTAAAATCACTACGGGAACAGCTGAATTTGCCGCTCCTGAAATTGTTAACAGAGAACCAGTTGGATTCTATACTGATATGTGGGCCACAGGAGTCTTAGCATATGTTTTGTAAGTTTGACCATAACGGTTTCATGAAATAAACCGATAAATTGGCCAATAATTAAGTTATAGTTATTCAAAAAATTTAAATAATATAACATTTTTTAATATATTATTATTCTAGGTTGAGTGGATTATCACCATTTGCCGGTGACAATGATGTTCAAACTCTAAAAAATGTTAAAGCTTGTGAATGGGATTTCGATGAGATATCATTTAAGAACATTTCGGATGATGGAAAAGATTTTATACGAAAACTCTTGGTGGCAAATAAAGAAAAACGAATGACTGCGCACGAATGTCTTTTACATCCGTGGTTAACTGGTGATAACAGTAGAATGACTCAAGCAATAACTCGTGACCGTTATCTAGCTTATCGCGAAAAGATAAGAAGAAAATTCGAAGACTTTGAAAAATATGTATTGCCTATTGGGCGACTTTCGGAATATTCTTCCTTAAGGAAATTATTAATGGAAAAATATAGAATTCACGATACAGTTTTTGATCGGCGCCAAGCTTCGCCACGTTTTGTTATTCGACCATCGTCCCAATTCTGTTATGAAGGACAAAGTGTTAAGTTTTATTGCCGGTGTATAGCTATTGCCACACCGACGCTTACGTGGTCACACAGTAACATAGAGCTGCGACAAAGCGTAAAGTTCATGAAACGTTATTCAGGAGATGATTACTATTTTATAATTAACCGTGTAAAGTTAGATGATCGCGGTGAATATATTATCCGAGCCGAAAACCACTATGGCTCCAGAGAAGAGGTCGTTTTTCTGAACGTCCAGCCTTTGCCAAAAGAACAACCGAGGTATCAAACGGAATCAACACCGGTTCGCCGACGTGATCCATTGCCATACACCTTTTGGCAGGAGGAGTCAGAATCGGCTCCTAGTTTTACATTCCTTTTGCGGCCACGTGTAATGCAGGCCCGTGACACATGCAAACTACTTTGCTGTTTAAGTGGCAAGCCAGTTCCATCAGTCAAATGGTATAAGGATGGTCGAGAACTTGGCAAATATGAATATGCAATGACCCACTCCGATGGAGTTGTGACTATGGAAATAATTGACTGCAAACCATCCGATTCGGGAAAATATATCTGCAAGGCAACAAACTGTCATGGAACTGACGAAACCGAGTGCGTCGTAATTGTAGAAGGTAAATTAAACTAAACAAGTCGCGTCTTTTTGACAATATAAAACTTAAAATATATATTGTGCCATCATTTCAAATACATAATGCTGTGATAATTTTGTCAAAATTTTATTAAAGTAGTGAAGCTCTAAGTTAGACTTGCCTTAGTGTTCGAATACATATTTTTTTTATTAACATTCTACTCTTGCGTCGATTGACACTTCAATCATTCTAATCCGACAATATTTTTAGAAGTTGTGAAAAAAAAACTTTGAAATACGTGGTTACCACCAGACCACACCTACATATTTACTTTACTCACCCTACGCAATAGATTTTCTCATTTCCAATTGTTAATGAAATGTCCGCGAATAGACCCATTGTAAATAGACCCCTGGGTCAGTAAAAGAATTACTTACCTTAGACCCCATAGTTATTAAAATGTCGGAACTACCACGGTTTAGTTCAATATTCACTTCATTTATTTATTTGATTATTATATTTTCTATTATGTTTTATGTTTATACCCTTGCAGATGGTATTATAATTTTGTCCAAAAGTGTGCAACGCAGTGAAGGAGACATCTCCGACCCTATAAAGTATATATATTCTTGTTCAGGTCACCTCCTGAGTTGATATGAACATGTCCGTCTGTCTGTCTGTCTATTTCTACGTGAACTAGTCTCTCAGTTTTAAAGCTATCGACTTGAAACTTTGCACACACCCTTCTTTTCTTTTCACGCAGTATATAAGTCGGAACGACCGGGATCGGCCGACTACATCCTATAGCTGCCATATAACTGATTGCTATTTTTGGCAATGAGAGCTATTTTTGGCAAAATAAAACGACACGCTAAATTTCGTAAGGATCGGCCGACTATAACCTATAGCTGTCATATAACTAAACGATCGGAAATAATTTTTGGTAAAATACCAACTTTTGTATTTTTGAAGATAGAAGCTTGATACTTTGTATGAGCTTTATTTTTTATAAATTGGTTATATTATGATATTCTCATAAGGATCGGGCAACTATATCCGATGTTTTCGAAATATATCCGATTTTAACTGGAAGGGTATATCACCTTCGGCTCCGCCCGAAGTTAGCTTTCCTTTCTGGTTTAGATTATATATTATTATAAATTGGGTTATATTATCATATTCTCATAAGGATCGGCCAACTAAATCCGATGTTTGCGATATGTTTCCGGATTTAACTGCAAGGGTATATCAACTTCGGCTCCGCCCGAAGTTAGCTTTCCTTTCTTTTTTTTTACTCTATTCTATTTTTCTGCAACTGGGGTTTTTTAAATGAAGCTTTTTTCACTGAAACACTTTCCCTAATTGGTCCACAGCATGTCAAGTTCCATCGATAACATTTATTGTATCTGGAAAAAAAGTTAAGAAAAGTTAGAGCTTCACGTTTTTTGAGAAAAAAATTGTTTATTTTGAAGTTAATTTCATTTATTATTATCAGTTTGTAATGAATTTATGAATTGATTCTAATAATAATATTTTGAAGTTCAATTTTAAATAAATCATAGCACCAACGATGTTTTTCATGTTCTTGAAGGCCGTTTTTTTTAACCCCGTCCATATTATAGGTCAAAAACGTGGAATCGCCGAAATAAGTTTTTTAACATTGTGGCACCGGTTAAGTTTAAGTTTTTATAATATCCGGCTGTGAAAAAAATTATGTAAATATATAAAGAATATTAGTTGTATAATTTTTTTTTTGTGTTTAATAAATTTAGTTCACTCACATTTTTACGATAAGTTGTTTTATCTCTGTTCCTCTCAACTGCAACCCTCCAAAAAATTTAACCGCTGACACAACTGCATTGAGCATTGTGAAAGAGCGCAAAAATAAAAAAGCAAAATAAACAATAAATAAATTTTAGTTGCATACTGCAGTTGCATACCGATTTAGTAGGAAAACAGACTAAAAAGTAATTAACTTTGCTTCTGCTGCAACATAAGTCGACTTTTGAAATTCGGTAGAATTTGCTGCAGGTTTCCTTTAACTTTTAGAATTGGTGCTGCTGCGTAACAGCGTAAATCCAAGAAGTACCACGGACTCAATTTTATGTTTGCTTAATGGGATTGGGAATGATTTTATAGAAATAAGCTTTGAACTTTTTATACCCTGTTTAAAAAGTACGTGGAATAGCTTTTTTCAAGGTGTGTTATTTGGATGAGTCGCGGAGTGATTAGGTTGGGAGGACTATTTGAAATTTTGAAGTGCGTATGGGGTTATGTGTAACACATATGGGGTTATGTGTTATATGTGTACAAATAAGTAAAAGTGCTCTTTGAATGAGAAAAAGCTTTAAAAAGTAAGGATGATACAAATATTCTTGTAGGTTGTTATACTCTTGCAGAGGGCATTACAATTTTTATGGGAATTTTTTTTGTTTTTGCGGCCTTTTTAGAATGTTGGAATTAACGTGTCCATCAATTAGAGCATCAGCTATCATTCCTGTATTCATCATAAACCTTAGAGCCCCAGACGAGAATTAATTTTGTACAAAAGTGTGCAACGCAGCAAAAGAGATAGCTCCGACCTCAGTATCTTCTCCTGAGTTGATATGAGTATGTCCCTCTGTTTCTACGCAAATTAGTATCTCAGTTTAAAAAGCTATCGACTTGAAAGTTTTCACACACCCTCCTTTCTTTTGCACGCAGTAAATAAGTCGAAACGGGATCGGCCAACTATATCTTATAGCCTCATATAACTGATTGATCGGAAATGAAAAATAAAATAACGTACCAAATTTCATTAGGATCGAATTTCTATATTTTGAGTGATCGGAAGTGGTATTTGGTAAAAATACCAGCTTTGGTCAGCTTTTTTCTCAAGGATCGGTTAACAATATTCGATGTTCGGGCTTCAGCCCAAGTTAGCTTTCCTTTTTTTTTTTCAAATCAAATATATTAGGCATACCGCGTTGTTTTCCCTCGTCTATAGGTTTTTTATTTGATATTAATTACCATTGTTTAACTGGAACAAAAGAGTCGTGTGTTAAATTTATGTGCTCGACAGTTTTCTGATTTTGATATTTTTTTCAATCAGAAGTAAAATTTTAAATGAAAGTCAGCATTAATGTTTATAGCAATAAAATAAACATAAGTTTTAGACTTTTGAAAATCAGAGTCAATGATTGAAGAAATTGTGATTGTTGCAGCTCTCTAAAACATTAGTTTATGATGTTAAAAAACAATATTTAACTAATGTTTTATACCTTGATTTGGGCTTAATATTCATGATTGCTCACGCTAAAAAAGCTCATCTTTTTATATATAAAACATACATACATCGGTAGAAAATAAACCACAGTTCCATATATTGATATGAAATCGCGAATGATTTCTGCGTTTATATAAATCTACAATTTAGGATCAACAAGCTAGATTATATGATTTAAAAAATATTTCTTATATTTTATGAATGTTTTTTCTCTTTATATGATTTGATTTCTTTTACTCTATTACAATACTTCCCAGGAGAATGGGTTACACCTGAACAGGCAGAGCTTGCTCACAATTTTCTTTATTCAGGAGGTAAAGAAAACAACAAATTTAAAAATATATGTTTATTCACCAATAGCATGCACCCACTACTTATATATTTGTATAAAATCGTTGACATAATTTACAAGTCTTAACTTAGAAAATATATGTATAGGTTGAATGAATCAGAACCATTTATTTAACAAATAATAATTTTTTACCTGTCGTATTTGAGAATTTTAATTTCTTTAAGTTAAATAAGGTTCATACACCGTAAAAAGAATGTAAATCCCACTCTCCCTATTAAACAGAAATCTTTTTTATCAAAATAAAAACTAACGCTACCTGTCCTTTTCAAATATTTTAAGTAATAAACCATTTCCAATATCAGATCGCAAATACATAGAGCAGCCACTTAAACCAGCGCCACCTCCAATTGTAACATCCCGGCAGCTCCCATCAACATCAATGCTAGGAACTTCTGAAACTAAAGTAAGTGTTTTTTTTCCTTAACGTATATATTAATATTTATTAAATAAAAACTTTTTTTGTTACTATTAAAATAAAGGCTGACAAAAATAGCAATCACAGTAACCTTACAAATAAGAAAAAATATGCGGCGAGCAACTTAAAAGCGCCTGGTAGCCCGTCAAGATCACGAAGTGCAACTAAGGAGCTTATACGTTAGTATTTTTTTTTAAGAAGTATTTTGATGACATATATAACCCATTTTTATGTTTAGTACCTCCCGACGACTCACTAATGTTCAAACCGGAGTTTATAGTTCCTCTGCATGATTTAAATATTCACGATGGAGAGCAGTTGATACTTAGCTGTCAAGTGAAAGGAGACCCAGAGCCACAGATCACTTGGTCTAAAAACGGAAAGTGTCTCTCATCTTCCGATATAATGGACTTAAAGTACAGAAATGGATTTGCAACATTAACCATTAACGAAGTTTTTCCTGAAGATGAGGGTATTTTCACGTGTACAGCCACAAATTCTATAAGCGCGGTAGAAACCAAATGCAAGTTAACTGTAAAACGTGAGTATTTCTTTTCAGTTTTTTACATTCTGGTATACCATTTGGCTTTTCTCGGAGAGAGAGTGTGAAGAAACATAACAGCGTCTCCCTCGCAGATACGCATATTAATTGGCTTCCGTTATGATTCCGCTTGACGTGTTCGAAGTATAAGAATGCGGAACTCTTTGCTAGGGGAGCCAAATGAAAAATCTATCGGTTGTTTCTGAGCGGAATAAAAGTCCAAAAGAGATATCAAATAAATACCTAAGGCAGTCTTTGCATATATTCAACAAAAAATAGACAAGTTAATGGTAACATTATTTTGTGTTAATAATTTTTACTCAGAAAAAAATTTGTATAATAATTTGAACTTTTATGTATTTAAATTTCTTCTCAATTCCGCTCTAATCAATCTAAATTATGATACATTTTTTTTTAATTACTGGGTATATCGTTGTTTTGATTCTATGCAGTTAATCACTCAAACAATTCGTGATGTTTTATGTTTTCTTATAGTGGCGTGGCTCATATAACTTCATATCAGTGGGCGACACCGTCTACATTGAAATTTTTTTTTTGATTATTAGATTATTGATTATGATTATTAGAATTGGAAACGAACAGCAGAAAGAAAGCTGAGATCATGACGCTTTATACTGTTTGTGTACGGCAGAGATCAGGGAGAGAAATTTTCTATTCCTTACCTTATCACCTTATCAACTCCTTGTCGATCCATTTAAGCCGTTGAAAGCTACTTATAAAACATAAATTAAGTCAAACCATGCCCTTTTATGAATCAACAAGAAGAACAAGCGTAACACTGACAGCGTTGATAACACTGGCAGACAAAATCTAATGTTTTATTCTACTCATAATTTCACTTTATTCATAACCTTTAGGTTCCCCTGAACCACACTCTAAAACAAACATGCATAGGTGACATCACTCCGAGCTTTTAAGTTACACCTAAGAAAAAAGTTTATCCCATTTATTGAATAATCGCGTATGCAAGGTTATGTTTGCCGTGGCCAACCAATAAAGCAGTGGTTGGCAAAACGCCCACATTTTTAAAATTTGAGTGTATGAGTAGCAGGAAAAAACAATGAGACCAGAGCAATTACTAAGCGAAAAATACGTAGTTTTTGGAACGAAGTTTCTTATGGCGCTGTACGAGTTTGGCGGAGGAGGGCTAGCCGAGAAAAACCGTAACGTAACGTTAAACGGCTATCTGTTTGCTTCTTCTTCGTAGAGTGAGAGAATATATCCATTTTTCCACTCTCTCGCTTTCCACAGTTGAGCGTTTCTCCACTGCTTATGCTCCCCTCTACGCGAGATTCACGAGTATGCTTATAGCTAAATTAGTGAAATTTTCGTACATGTGTCGGCTGTCGCGTCGCCGCAATGAAATTAAAATCTTATCCTTTAATTCCAAAATTCCCCTAATGTTGGCCGGTGATATTAACATACACTTCTCCGATAAAAAATCAGAGCCACTGGCACATTTTCTCCTTGAAGAATTTGATTTAAAAATTAATAACGACCCAACAATTGAGGCAGTTTTTTTGAGATACTTGGACAAAGATGTATCTCAAATGTTTTTATCTTACTTTAGTTATCATAAGCCAATTATCACTATATTTGAATGAACTGATTAGATGTATATACCTAGAAAAAATAGGTAATAGATAAAAATCATTTTTGTATAAAGTTGTAAATGGTTGTTGTAAATCATTTTTCGCCTTCATTCACTCCTGTCTCTCCCTCATTGCCAAAGATACCAAAGGAACTTCATTCCTCACGCGTGTCCCTAGACACCCACTGATTTTTTACCCTTGCAGAGGGTATTTTAATTTTGGTCAAAAGTGTGCAACGCAGTGAAGGAGACATCTCCGACCCTATAAAGTATATATATTCTTGATCAGGATCACCTCCTGAGTTGATATGAGCATGTCCGTCTGTCCGTCTGTCTGTCCTACTGTCTGTTTCTACGCAAACTAGTCTCTCAGTTTTAAAGCTATCGTCTTGAAACTTTGCACACACCCTTCTTTCCTTTGCACGCAGTATATAAGTCGGAACGGCCCGGATCGGCCGACTATATCCTATAGCTGCCATATAACTGATTGATCGGAAATGGTATAACTTTGGTGTTTTTAAAGTTAGAGAGTTCAAATTTGACATGAGATCTATTTTTGGCAAAATAATACGACATGCCAAATTTCGTAAGGATCGGCCGACTATATCCTATAGCTGCCATATAACTGAACGATCGGAAATGACCCAACTTTGACCCAACTCGTGTTTTTGAAGAAAGAAAGCTGGAACTTGGTACAGATTATATATTTGGTCAGTTGATCCGACCTACCAAATTTCATTAGGATCGGCCGACTATATCCCATAGCTGCCATATAACTGAACGATCGGAAATGACCCAACTTTTGTGTTTTTGAAGATAGAAAGCTGGAATTTAATACAGATTCTATTTTTGGTCAGTTGATCCAACCTACCAAATTTCATTAGGATCGGCCGACTATATCCCATAGCTGCCATATAACTGAACGATCGGAAATGGTACTTGGTAGAAATATCAACTTTCGTATTTTTGAAGATAGAAGTTTGGGATTTTTTTTAGATTTTGTATTGTAAAAAATTGGATTATATATTCCTATTGCTATAAGGATCGGCCAACTATATCCGATGTTTGCGATATATATCCGGTTTTAACTGCAAGGGTATATAAACTTCGGCTCCGCCCGAAATTAGCTTTCCTTTCTTGATATTTCATTTTTCGTAAATTCAAAAGTTTGAATGGGTACTAAAATAGTGTATTTTATTTTAAAGAAAACTACGCTTCCCTATCTATATTTCTATGGAGAAAACATGTTTCAACCAAATTTTAGAGAAAATTGTTCTCAGTTTGGACGGTCAAGAGAAGTCAAATGAGGGTAAATGAAAGAGTTCGCTGCTGCAGAATTTTCGACCCAATGCATCCATGATATGGAAAATTGGAGTTTGCCTCCACGGCAATTAAACTATCCAAACACAGTATATTCTTGATCAGGATCAAATGAGTTGAAATAAGCATGACCGTCAACCCGTCTGTCTTTTTCTAGTCTCTCATTTTTTAAACGATCGGAAATGGTATTTGGTAAAGTTACCAACTTTGCTTTAGATAGTATCTCCTTATATTTTTTACCATAAGATCCAAATTACATAAAAGCAACTTTTAAAAAAGGACCACAAATAAAAAAAAAGAAAAAAAATTATCTTCTGTAACCTTCAGTTTTTATTCCCCAAGCACAAGAGTATGCAAGTTTTTTTTTGGCTGAGAGTCCATATTATAAAGGATAATCAAAGTGTGGGTGGAAGAGATAAATTCCGGGTATAATAAAGTCGAGAATCCTGTCCTTCATGGTTTTATTTTTACATCCGGTACTTCTAGAGTACAAGAGTGTGTTGTATTCGTGTGAAAGTATGTTATATTGAGAAGGAATCAACTGCGAGCCCATAAAGTATATGTCGAATCATGATCGTTGTTGTTGTTGTTGTCTTCCATTGCGGCGCAACGAGTTTCAGCCTTGTACACACTTCAAGTTCTGGTACGCAACTGCCTGCGTCTAATTCTCTACCTCCTGTGCATACTACCGAACCTCGATCGGCGACAGCGACACAACGCTGTCGCCTCGGCTCAACGATACTTTTTTAAAGCGACAACATCCTAGAAACGTCGCCTGCCAACGGTTGCCTGGCAACCACACACTCACAGCGCAAGAGGACTCTGGTGAAATACCCGAAAATGTGTATTCGCACACACACACATACATTCGCCGACACGGCCATCCTGACCCTAACACGACCTCGTGTAGAAAATAGCAGCATTCGAATTTTCTTTCTTTCTTTTAATTATTAGACTGAACATTAAATAGTTTCATAACAAAATCCAATTTTCTTATCTTAATTCATAACAAATTATCATATTGACAGTTTCACAAAACAGTATTCAGTTCCATAACTATAATTTTTTTTCATCAATTCAATTCAATTTTTCTTTCTTTCTTTTCATTTCTTTGTTTTTCTTCTTCTTTTATATAATTCATTCTTATTCATTATTCACTCTAATATGTAGTCGCATAATTAAATACCCCACACGCCATGATCAAAACAAACAATATGTATTGCACTTATGCTTGCATTATATTTTATGGACTCAGTACTCTGCCATTTTCATTGGCCAGCAGTACAACTTTGTCACCCTTGTACTTCATTTTCTTCTTCAATACTCTCAGTATTTTCATTTTCACTCTTTTCTTCAATATTCTCAATATTTTCATTTTCACTCTCTTCTGTAGCGGTTACGTTTCTTACATCTAAATTATTATAATCATCGGACACATTTAGCTCTTCGGCCACTTGCACCTCTGGTAATTTTCTTAAATCCTCATGTGCATATTTATAATTTCTTTTATTAGTTAAAGACTTTAAAATGTACCTGTCACCTTCTAGAACTTTTACTATTTCCAAAGGCCCCCTAAATTTTGGACTTAGCTTGGTCTGGTGTCTTTCTTCGCTCTTAAGTAATACGAAATCTCCAATTTTGTGCCTTTTTACTTTTGCCTAATTTCTATCAAATTGTTCTTTATCATAAGCTGCACTGGCTAATACATTCTTTGCAGCTTGCGCTCTTACGTTTGTCAAATCAACAACATTTTCCATATGACTAGGTGGAAGTAATCCCAATGGGCGTGCTACCTTTCCCAATAACATTTCTAAAGGACTTGCTTTCGTAGTGCGATTGGTTGTACAATTGATTGCCAACTGCACCTCTCCCAACACATCCTGCCAAGACTGTGTTCTCGTTTCAACCGCCGTTAACATATTCTTCAACGTGCTCATAGTTCGCTCCACTTAACCATTAGCTCGACTTGCACCAGTGGCTATCAAATGCAAGTTTATTTTTTGATCTGAACAAAATTGACTGAACTTTGCGCCTGTAAAACACCTCCCCTGGTCAGCTATTATTCGGTTTGGTACTCCAAACAATGAAACGGCAGATTGAACGGCCCTTATACAACTCTCACTATCCAATTTAAGACTATGACTAAGATAGACATATTTGGTAAACGCGTCTATCTGAACAATAACATACTCCTTCTGATCACTCTTGCCACTTAATTTTCCTGTGATATCGATGTGGATAGTGTGCCAAGGAATAGTGACTTTTGGTATTGGATGTAATTCCGCCTGTATTTTTCCTGAAGTGGATTTTGACATTTTACAAGTGATGCAGTTGTCGACAAATTTTTTTACGTATTTTGACATATTGTCAAACAAGTAGAAATCGTAAGTTTTATCTAATGTCTTTTCGAAACCTAAATGCATTATGGACTCATGCACTTGATTTATGACAGACCATCTGAAAGCTCGTCGTACCACTGGTAAGCAACGTGTTCTCCCATTTCTTTGTACCTTTCGATGAAGAACTTCTGCCCTTAATTCATAGGTTTTCGCAATATCTTCAGGCAGAGAAAAGTTTTTAAAATGTTTAACAATTTCGATTATGTCCAAATCTCGACGTTGTTCAGCAATAAGCCAGTTGCTTAAAATTTCAGCTAAATTTACTCTTTTCTCTTCGACTATTTTTGCGGTTGCAGTAGACTTTTTTGAAAGGGGATTTCTCGATAAAAAGTCAACGTGTGCCATCCTTTTCCCTTCTCTATACTGAATATCGAATGTGAATGCCTGCAAATAACCCCACCAACGCTGTACTCTGGGGGTTAAATCTCGTTTATTTCTCGACGCCTTAAGCGAGTTGCAGTCAGTATAAACTACAAAGTTCCTGCCCAGCAAATAATGTCGAAAATGCTTAATGGCGTTCACGACAGCTAAGGTTTCCAACTCGTACGAGTGGTATCTTGATTCTGCCGGTGAAGTAGTTTTGCTATAGTATTCTATTACCTGGGGTTTGTTATTAACTTTGTGTAATAAAATTGCACCGTAGCCACTGCAACTGGCGTCTGTGTGTAATTCGATTGGATAATAAGGGTCAAAAATAACAAGGACTGGTTTGTCGGTAAGAGTGGCAATAACCTTTTTCCGTATCTGTTCATGCTCTGTTTTCCAAATAAATTTGTTTTTATCTGCAGTTATAAATAGGAAATAGGATGCTAGCCCAATGAATTGTCTAAGTGAAGTGACTGACTGTGGAGGCGGAAGAGCAGTCAACGCTACAACTTTCTGTGGGTTTGGACAAATCTCACCCGCACTTATATTGTAACCCAAATATTGAACCGATGTTTTCATGAATGAGCACTTTGTAAGATTGAATGAAAACCCAGCCTTTGTCAAAACATCCAGAACGATCTGTAATCCTTCTAGCGCCTCGCATTTTGTTGAGGCGGCTATCATGATATCATACTGAATGTAAAGGAATTTGGTAATATCCGCTGGCCATGTCTAGACATGTAATATAATTAACTCCCCCAAGCCTATTGATTTGATCTTGTATAAGTGGTAAAGGGTATTTATCAGCGACCGTATTTGAATTCAGCTCTCTAAAGTCAACACAAAGTCTGTCCGTACCATTTTTTTTCTTCACCAATAATATAGGGCTTGCATAAGGTGAGCAGCTTGGCCTAATTATATTGCATTTTAACAGTTCATTAACTTTGTCCCTAACCAAATCTCGCTCGCATGGACTTAAACGATATGGCCTTCTCTGTACGGTTTTTGTTGGATCAATCAACCTAATTTTCATTTCGCCAATTCTGACTTTAGTACTTGGGATCCCAGTTATGAATGAATTTGAGTACTTTGCCAACAGTGAATGTAGTTTTATTTTATCTTGTCCCTCAAGCTCAGTATCATTATCGGCTGGCTCATTGCCGGTACACAAATTAACTACTTTGGTCTTTGAGATCCTTAATTGGTTTGATGAAATGACAATATCAAGACCCTGATTTAATATCTCACGACCAATTACAATGTCGTTTTGCACATCATCATCGCCTATTATATGAAACAAAATTTCGATACAATAATCATCAATTTTTACATTGCTTAATATTTGTAAAGTACTACATATTCCATTGCTGCCGATACCTCTTAACATAACAATATTATTAAATCTTTTACCAGAAAATTTGGTACTTAGCTTTTCTTTTATCAACGAGCATTCCGATCCCGAATCGAAGGTGATTTCGAAAATTTGGCCTCTATGGTTCAGGCATCCCTTTGGTACTGCAACGCTGCACTGTTCCACTCGCTTCTCCCGATTGAATGCCTTGTTCCTGTCAGCTTCCTTCTTTGTACATTGGGTGGATATGTGACCCATTTGACGCCATTTCGTCGTTAGTTCGGTAAGCATGCGACTTGCATGAACAGCCAGACTCTCGCCATCAGTCGGTCGATTTGATGGCATATTACAAAACATATAAACTATTCTTTAAACTCAGGCCAAGAAATTTCATCATAGCACACTTGCGAAAGCCATTGCGAAGCACTTCCTTCTAAAGCCGAACTCAAAGCCATAACCAACGCACTGCTTCTCAATGTGTTTTCTTGTAAAATTATTTCCACCGTTGTGCACCACGATGATGCGTTGGCACCTGGTTTGTCTGGGTTAAATTTGGGTAGTTGCACAGTTTTGTTCTGCCCTGCATCAGGTAAAGTTGTTTTTATGGCTCTCACTAGTTCAATTAAATTTTTATTTTGCAATTCCATCAGGGTACGCCATGGTCCATCTAGTGTTGAAGGCTGGTGGCCAGATCCCACTTCTGATGTCGAATCATGATCGTTTTTGTTGTTGTTGTTGTCTTCCATTGCGGCGCAACGAGTTTCAGCCTTGTACACACTTCAAGTTCTGGTACGCAACTGCCTGCGTCTAATTCTCTTCCTCCTGTGCATACTACCGAACCTCGATCGGCGACAGCGACACAACGCTGACGCCTCGGCTCAACGATACTTTTTTAAAGCGACAACATCCTAAAAACGTCGCCTGCCAACGGTTGCCTGGCAACCACACACTCACAAGAGGACTCTGGTGAAATACCCGAAAATGTGTATTCGCACAAACACACACATACATTCGCCGACATATATGTATATATTCTGGAACAGCAGAGTCGATACTGCCATGTCGGTCTGTCGGTATGAACGAGTGGATCTCAGGGACTATAAAAGATTGAGCCATAGGATTTGGTATGGAGACTACTATAATACCCATGCAGCTCATTCGCTTCCACAAATTGCAAATTTCTATAGCACCTGTGCAGGAAGTTTTTTTGAAAAATGCCAAACTATTTCTATAGTTAATTTAAAATCTGCCTCATTTGCCGATTTTCAGAGAAGATATACCCCTATATATACCATTTTCCATACAAGAGTGTTACAGTTTTGACTTCGTGGAGATCAAAGACTGTAAGAGTTAGAACTATCCGATTTGGATCTTGAACTCGTATAGTATCCGCGCAGATCAAGTTTGTGTCAAAATTTTGCTTCGCTGACTTCCGCCACCAAAAAGTAAATCTCTTTGTTTATGTCTAAAGAACATATTTTGATTATTTTGATGGCTAGTCTATGGCCAAACTATTTCAATGGCTAATCTACAGCTACAAATTATAGACTATGAATTTTTTAGGAGCTTTAGAATTTTTTTATTATATTTCACTATTGAATTGTTTCGGTTGTTTTTTTCCCAAGCACAAAAATATACAAAAAAAAAACCTTTTTTTGTTCATGCCTTTTAACTTTAGAGCAGTGGTCGGCAGGCCAATATTCCAGGTGCATGAGAAATTTCTCTGCCCAAGCTCTGCCGCCCACACATATTATAAACGTATGAATCGTCATGCTTTCAGCCTACTTTCTGCTTTTAATTGTAAGTCCCAACTCTCTAAGTCTAAAAGCATCAAAGGTATGGCATTTCCGATCAATCAGTTGTATGGCATCTATAGGATACCCTCTACAAGGATATAATAAAAAAAAAAGTACAAAAATCAGAATTTACTCTGTTCTGCTCGAATGTAAATAGTGGTGAAATATTATATCGTCCACAGACTTTGGAGTAAGCCTATTTCGCTTTTCGGTAATAACAATACCTAACATGAAAAAAACCCTTTCTTCGACTGACCAGTAGTGTGGCAGATATAGCAAGAACTTCCAGTAAGACTAGAACCGGGGTAAGAATTTTTTTTCTGATGCTACCTATCAATTGGTTCAAAGCCGTTATTAAAAATCCCTCTTTCTAAAAAGCTAATATGTACCTTTCTAATTCTTCTAATGGCGATCGCGCAGTGTAACATTTTGATTGGACTAAGTTTAAAAAAAAAGAAACATTTGAAACAGATGATGGTGTTAACTTTATTGGGATATTGTTATGTCATAGGATAACTCAGTTGTTCCGTGGTTTGATTATTTTTCGGGTTTTTATTTAGAAGGAGCAGCTGAGGTGCCGCTCCAACGATCAAAATGTCTCTGTTCTTTTACAATATTTTTTAAGTCTAAGTAAGGCTAAGTCTCGTAGCTGCGCTGCTCGCATTTTTCTCCTCCTGTGGATTCTTTAATATTATGCAGTACTTGTGCCTCGGCAGATTTGGTGTTTGCCTTTGCGTGAATTTAAGGACTTTTTTGTATGTGCTACAAAATATTCGCAAATCCACATGAATCACTTAAATCACATGTGTCACTTAAAATATTCCATGTGCTTTTCTTCTGTTCAACCCTGTACTCGCCGCTTGCAATTTTTTGCGAAATGTTTTTTCTAATTGTCCCGCCGGCGCCGATCGAGTCAGGGTAGTAGCTTAATGCGTAAAGTAGTAGCTCTCTGTAAAATTTTTTTAGGTTTGAATCCTTCTTAGGACTTTAATGTTTTTCATTTTTGTTTAATTATCTTTAAGCTCTATCTTTAAATGTAGTATTATTGAAAAAAAATTATGACCGGTAAATAAAATTCCAAGGGAGTCCGTCCGTTATTTTGTCATCCGACACGTCAGTCACTATTTTCCCCATACCTCTCATAATAAAATTATTAAAAACATTATTATTTTTACAACAATTGTATTACAAGAATGCAATTTAAAATAATAATTAAAGTTAATATTATAAAAATAATCATTTAACTAAAATTCACTTTTGAAAAATTGAATCAACCTCACTCATAAAATAGAACCCTCGGGTCGAATACGGAGCATGCGCTTTCCATCTAGGCTACCTTTCAAGTTAATCTAATGACACTTAAAGTTAGTGTTAAAGCAGAAGCGAGAATCAATGACAAAAACTGAGCTAAAGAATAATATGCCTGCCAATATGCCTAAAAATCTCTAAAACTCCCGCTATTGCGGGAATATATATCAATGATAACCACCGCCTCTATGGCGTCCACCGTCGACCTTCCCATCGGAACCCGTACTTCTTGGAGATCGCCTGAGGCGGCGAGAATCATCTTCAGCCTGTCGAAGACCTTGCAGATTGGCCTATACAACGACTCAACCTTTCTTCTATGTACCGCTCCTCTAAGCTGTTGCTGTCTTTCGCTCGCTGCATCAGGCTCCTTGACCTCACGCAGATGGAGTCAATCTTGTCACTCCACCGGTACACGGGGGCGTGGTACATGCTAATGCATGCTCGCTATGCACGCCCCCTCGAGCTTAGCTGTAAAGGTGTCAGCCATTTCGTTGGCTCGTCATGTTGGGACGTCGCCAATGTCGCGCGCTGTCTCGGTGAAGCTCCTCATCTGGAGCATATTGACTCTGTAGCCTCGTGGGCTCGGTCCCCTCAGACGCTCCTTCTGGCTCCCGATTGAACACAATATCGCCTCATGGTTGCTCGCCGTAACACTGCTGCTTATGAGCCAGTTAGCGTCAGCCGCTAACGGGTAACTTGCGAATGTGAGGTTGATTGGTCCTGCGTCAGCAGTGCTGAAAGTGTGCTGGTTTCCCTCGTTCAGCAGCACGAGATCGAGTGAGGTAAAAGTTTGTCTCGCCAGTGAGGCTAAAGTAAGTTTCATTTTGGTAGAAAAATAAAAATCAAACAAAAATCAGATTGAGGTGATTTAGGTGTCAATCGACTCGTATTCAAAATAATAATGTTATTGGAGAAAAAATATTTTGTCTGAAAACTCCAATATCCCTATTAGCATTTTTATTGAATTTATTGAGTCAAAATCGTTTCACATTTACGCAAATTTCTACAAAAATAACTTTTGGCAAAAGTTTTGGCATAAATTATATGGAATAATTTTTCATTGGTATAGAATTCAGCGGCACACAGAAACTTTTTAATTCTGCGGCTTTATAAAGAGTTTTCTCGTGCACACTGAGGCTTGCGGTTCGTTACCTTGGTTACTGCAAAAGATCAAAATGTATTTACCTGTTTTTCCATATATTGAATATTTAATGGTTAAACACACTTTTTTATTGATGAAACATTTTTTGTATTATTTATATTTAAACATTTTTACTATAAAATGTATAAGATATATTTTAGTTTTTGTTATGTTTTTTTATAGTAGTTGATAATATATAATACATACATTTAATAAAAAACATTTTATTTTTTTTCGTATTATAGCACTGGGAAAAAATGTTTCCAATCTTCGCGTTGCCCCCAACGATAAAGCACCTAAAGTAGTTAGTCACCTGGAATCTCGATATGTAAAAGATGGAGATGCAGTTACATTGGCATGTCGAATTATTGGAGCCGAACAGTTTGATGTCGTGTGGTTGCATAACAACAAAGAGATAAAACCAAGCAAGGATTTCCAATATTCTAACGAAGCTAATATATACCGTTTGCAAATAGCAGAAATTTTTCCAGAAGATGGAGGTACTTATACGTGCGAAGCTTTTAATGATATAGGGGAATCGTTTAGTTCTTGTACCATTAATGTCGAGGTCCCTGGGGATGAGCCAAAACTTCCCGCGTTTGTAAGGTTCCCGATTTCAGTTTCAATTCAAGAGGGGGAAAGTGTAAAATTCAACTGCGAATTAGACTCAGAACTTCTTAATTTGACTTGGGTGAAGGATGGTAAACCCATCGATGAAACCCTTTCGCGATACTCCTTTACTAAGGAACATAATCAATATAGTTTCTCGGTCTCCAAATGCAATATGGACGATGTTGGTCAATACCAGGCCAAGGCTATTGCAAGAAGTGGTGAAAGTATATGCGCGTTTTCGGTAAACATATACAACTCTGAGCCTTGAAAAAATTATTTGTTTGAAAAACTCCAGAAAACATAAATATATTTATTTATTTTTTATTTAATAAGATTATACCAAAATTAGACTGCTCATTATTTGTCGGTTTTATCACTCAACCATATTCATATACACATAAACATTTTGTATATTAATAGTTGTATATAATTTGTTTATGCATTTCCACTCTTCATTATCCCCGGTACCAAATATACATATAGTAATATTATTAAGCGAACCAAGCATATTTAGAAATTTAAGCTATTACAATTTTTAAAAATTGTATGCCAAATTTATTACAGATACTATGTAAGGTCTTAGAAGGCTCGATACTTGAATGACTTATGGCATCCTCAAATAAACAACAACTCATTTGGCAT
Source organism: Drosophila bipectinata (assembly GCF_030179905.1). Taxonomy (NCBI): domain Eukaryota; kingdom Metazoa; phylum Arthropoda; class Insecta; order Diptera; family Drosophilidae; genus Drosophila; species Drosophila bipectinata. Next base: position 9,908,247 of record NC_091740.1, on the reverse strand, counting down.
TCAATAATTCGAGACTTCTATACCCAATCATTATTTTATCTACGTCACCTATGTAAGAGCTTAAAGTATTTAAAAAGTAATTGACAAAAAAAATCAATAAAGAAATATTTCAAAAATTCTCTTCTTTTTTTTGGCATGGGTCGATGGTAAACATTCACGGAGCCCTGAATTGCTTGCTGCCAGATCAAGTTTAACACATTTTCAGTTCGGACAACTATAAAATTGTCCGTTTAAATCAGTGGTCGGCACTCAATAGATTTGTATGGTTTTAATGCATAAGTATTAGTAATGAATAGCAGAAAGTAGGCTGACAGCGTGACGTTTCATACGTTTATACTAGGGGGGGGGGGTGGCAAAACGCACACATATTTAAAATTAGAGTGAAAACAAGAAAGGAAAGCTAACTTCGGGCGGAGCCGAAGTTTATATACCTATTTATATACCCTTGCAGTTAAAACCGGATATGTATCGCAAACATCGGATATAGTTGGCCGATCCTTATAGGAATATGAATATATAATCCAATTTATTACAATACAAAATCTAAAAAAGGTCCCAAACTTCTATCTTCAAACATACCAAAGTTGCTATTTCTACCAAAAACCATTTCCGATTGTTCAGTTATATGGCAGCTATAAGATATAGTCGGTCGATCGTTATGAAATTTGGTAGGTCGGATTAACTGACCAAAAATAAAATCTGTACCAAGTTCCAGCTTTTTATCTTCAAAAACACGAAAGTTGGGTCATCAGTTATATGGCAGCTATAGGATATAGTCGGGCAATCCTTAAGAAATTTGGCATGTCGTAATATTTTGCCAAAAATAGCGCTCATGCTAAATTCTCTAACTCTAAAAACACCAAAGTTATACCATTTCCGATCAATCAGTTATATGGCAGCTATAGGATTTAGTCGGCCGATCCGGGCCGTTCCGACTTATATACTGCGTGCAAAGGAAAGAAGGGTGTGTGCAAAGTTTCAAGTCGATAGCTTTAAAACTGAGAGACTAGTTTGCGTAGAAACAGACAGACGGACAGACAGACAGACGGACAGACGGACATGCTCATATCAACTCAGGAGGTGATCCTGATCAAGAATATATATACTTTATAGGGTCGGAGATGTCTCCTTCACTGCGTTGCACACTTTTGGACAAAATTATAATACCCTCTGCAAGGGTATAAAAAGTAACTGTTTAAGTTTGGCAATTACTAGGAATTATTCCAGACTATATTATATCCGGTATACATGTGTTTCACTTACACTTTAACTAAAGTTTAAAAGTATGGAATCCCGAAAAAAAAAATGTTTTTGCTTACCTTTGTCTTCGGGGAAAAAATCATTTAAATATTTCAAATTTTGAGTCATTTACCTTTTGCGTTATTCTTCTGCTGATAAGACTGCGGAGTTCCCGTCCAGCCTCGTAGAGTAAAGACGTGTGTTCGATAATTACCTCAAAAAATCCGTTACCGCTCTTGTGAACACTTTGCACACGAAGTCTATTTTTCGCCACTGCAAAGCGGTGGCTGCTATTGTCAAGAAATCCAACACCAATAAGAGAGACTTAAAAGGTTGTTGTTATACCACTCGCTCTGAGCGTTGCGTAAACGGGAGGTTGTCTACAACTTATTTTGCAGACTATTGATTTTGCACTGTGAATATCATGATATTATGGAAGGGTCATCTGCTCGCTCACAGCCTAGCAATAGAAGCAATAAATTTGAGAAGATGAGACAAATAGCTGGTGCAGACCCTGCAGATATTACATCCCAAAACCGCGCCCGGCATTCAGATCAATCTGCCTACCTTGCAGGTATGCCTGATCAAACAGCGATCACCAGCTCCACTTAGCAGTAACTCTACTTCTAGTGTTTTCTGCACCATTACAAACGCAAAAACAAGCTTGGGCAATACCTCTACTTACACCGTGACTGCAACTGCGACCAGCAGCATATGCCCAACTATGTCTCCGCTGACAAATGTATCAACTCTGTTAACAAGCTCCAGGGCGAAAAGTCAACCGAAAACGAAAAGACGTGGCTTACTCCTCTTTACCTGCTCTCAACAAGCCGGCCGATTGTTCCTCTGCTAACGCATTGGGTAGTTCTGGATTCTGGCTGCTGAAGCAGAACAAATGGAACATGACCTGGGATACAATTCCATTTGGTGGAGATGATCAATCCGCAAAATCCAACAAGATACCTGCTATTTGCATACCGAACTTAAGCGGTCCGGTCTTATTAGAAGAATCTCTTATTCATAGCATTGGCTCCTCAAACTACAACATTTGCACTTCCAAATTTGGTTTTTCCAGAATATAAATATGCAGCCAACTTTGACGCTTTTCGGGTAGCTGTAAAAACACTGACATCGCTTAACTGACAATTTTAGCACCATCAGCTGAAAGAAGATAAGGCCTTCAGAGAAGTTCTCAAAGGAATCCAATCAAATGTACCGAAATCACAGATTGAACACGGATTTACTGACATATAGTGCCCTAAAAAAACAGATTGGAAGAACATACAGGTTAACGAAGATGATAATGAAGCCACAATAAATTTTAAAATTAGGCAAAACTTGTTTTATGTCAATCTAAAGCAGGGTGCAAACGTAGCAGATTCCCTAAAGATAATAAATCTTGGGAGATATAGAGTCACTGTCGAGAGTGCTTCCGGTAGAAAGGAATTGCTTCAATGTAAAATTTTGTAAAATTTTGTAAAATTTTTGGGCACTCGAAAAACTACTGTGTCCTGGACCCGGCTTGTGGTAAATGCAGTGGGCCTCACGCTACTCGTTTCTCACTCTGTGTCAGTGATACATGCTTGTGCATACACTGTAGCGGTAACCACGCCTCGACAGATAAAAGCTGCCCAGTCAGAACAGAAAAAAATAAAAAACAAAAGCCGAGGCCTAGACTCCCGACAACCAATCATCCACGGCGCGCTTCGCGTAGATTCATACCAGCTGAAGACTTAAGAACGAATATATCGTATGCTGATATACCTCGATCCAAAGATATGCAAGCAAGGACTGGCTCAACCCTGCAGATTGATCAACCTGCAGCATCAATACCAAACTGGACAATCTATTGAAGCTGATGCAGGAAAATGCAGAGTCCAACAAGGCTTTGTTGGTCCAGGGAGCTGGTCCAGGCTCTAATTGCGCGATTGCCGAAATGATTTATCACTAAATATCGGATTGTGGAACGCTCGTGGACTAGTTAGAGGTTCTGAAGAGCTTCTATTATTCCTCAGCGCTCATAACATAGACATAATGCTTGTCGCAGAAACAATCTTTTGCCAGGATATCTGTACCAAGTTCCAGCTTTTTATCTTCAAAAACACGAAAGTTGGGTCATCAGTTATATGGCAGCTATAGGATATAGTCGGGCGATCCTTAAGAAATTTGGCATGTCGTAATATTTTGCCAAAAATAGCGCTCATGCTAAATTCTCTAACTCTAAAAACACCAAAGTTATACCATTTCCGATCAATCAGTTATATGGCAGCTATAGGATTTAGTCGGCCGATCCGGGCCGTTTCGACTTATATACTGCGTGCAAAGGAAAGAAGGGTGTGTGCAAAGTTTCAAGTCGATAGCTTTAAAACTGAGAGACTAGTTTGCGTAGAAACAGACAGACGGACAGACAGACAGACGGACAGACGGACAGACGGACATGCTCATATCAACTCAGGAGGTGATCCTGATCAAGAATATATATACTTTATAGGGTCGGAGATGTCTCCTTCACTGCGTTGCACACTTTTGGACAAAATTATAATACCCTCTGCAAGGGTATAAAAAGTAACTGTTTAAGTTTGGCAATTACTAGGAATTATTCCAGACTATATTATATCCGGTATACATGTGTTTCACTTACACTTTAACTAAAGTTTAAAAGTATGGAATCCCGAAAAAAAAAATGTTTTTGCTTACCTTTGTCTTCGGGGAAAAAATCATTTAAATATTTCAAATTTTGAGTCATTTACCTTTTGCGTTATTCTTCTGCTGATAAGACTGCGGAGTTCCCGTCCAGCCTCGTAGAGTAAAGACGTGTGTTCGATAATTACCTCAAAAAATCCGTTACCGCTCTTGTGAACACTTTGCACACGAAGTCTATTTTTCGCCACTGCAAAGCGGTGGCTGCTATTGTCAAGAAATCCAACACAAATAAGAGAGACTTAAAAGGTTGTTGTTATACCACTCGCTCTGAGCGTTGCGTAAACGGGAGGTTGTCTACAACTTATTTCGCAGACTATTGATTTTGCACTGTGAATATCATGATATAATGGAAGGGTCATCTGCTCGCTCACAGCCTAGCAATAGAAGCAATAAATTTGAGAAGATGAGACAAATAGCTGCTGCAGACCCTGCAGATATTACATCCCAAAACCGCGCCCGGCATTCAGATCAATCTGCCTACCTTGCAGGTATGCCTGATCAAACAGCGATCACCAGCTCCACTTAGCAGTAACTCTACTTCTAGTGTTTTCTGCACCATTACAAACGCCAAAACAAGCTTGGGCAATACCTCTACTTACACCGTGACTGCAACTGCGACCAGCAGCATATGCCCAACTATGTCTCCGCTGACAAATGTATCAACTCTGTTAACAAGCTCCAGGGCGGAAAGTCAACCGAAAACGAAAAGATGTGGCTCACTCCTCTTTACCTGCTCTCAACAAGCCGGCCGATTGTTCCTCTGCAAACGCATTGGGTAGTTCTGGATTCTGGCTGCTGAAGCAGAACAAATGGAACATGACCTGGGATACAATTCCATTTGGTGGAGATGATCAATCCGCAAAATCCAACAAGATACCTGTTATTTGCATACCGAACTTAAGCGGTCCGGTCTTATTAGAAGAATCTCTTATTCATAGCATTGGCTCCTCAAACTACAACATTTGCACTTCCAAATTTGGTTTTTCCAGAATATAAATATGCAGCCAACTTTGACGCTTTTCGGGTAGCTGTAAAAACACTGACATCGCTTAACTGACAATTTTAGCACCATCAGCTGAAAGAAGATAAGGCCTTCAGAGAAGTTCTCAAAGGAATCCAATCAAATGTACCGAAATCACAGATTGAACACGGATTTACTGACATATAGTGCCCTAAAAAAACAGATTGGAAGAACATACAGGTTAACGAAGATGATAATGAAGCCACAATAAATTTTAAAATTAGGCAAAACTTGTTTTATGTCAATCTAAAGCAGGGTGCAAACGTAGCAGATTCCCTAAAAATAATAAATCTTGGGAGATATAGAGTCACTGTCGAGAGTGCTTCCGGTAGAAAAGAATTGCTTCAATGTAAAATTTTGTAAAATTTTGTAAAATTTTTGGGCACTCGAAAAACTACTGTGTCCTGGACCCGGCTTGTGGTAAATGTGGGCCTCACGCTACTCGTTTCTCACTCTGTGTCAGTGATACATGCTTGTGCGTACACTGTAGCGGTAACCACGCCTCGACAGATAAAAGCTGCCCAGTCAGAACAGAAAAAAATAAAAAACAAAAGCCGAGGCCTAGACTCCCGACAACCAATCATCCACGGCGCGCTTCGCGTAGATTCATACCAGCTGAAGACTTAAGAACGAATATATCGTATGCTGATATACCTCGATCCAAAGATATGCAAGCAAGGACTGGCTCAACCCTGTAGATTGATCAACCTGCAGCATCAATACCAAACTGGACAATCTATTGAAGCTGATGCAGGAAAATGCAGAGTCCAACAAGGCTTTGTTGGTCCAGGGAGCTGGTCCAGGCTCTAATTGCGCGATTGCCGAAATGATTTATCACTAAATATCGGATTGTGGAACGCTCGTGGACTAGTTAGAGGTTCTGAAGAGCTTCTATTATTCCTCAGCGCTCATAACATAGACATAATGCTTGTCGCAGAAACAATCTTTTGCCAGGATATCTCATATACCATGGTTATCACCCCAGTGGCAACAGCAGAGGTGGCTCTGCAGTTATTATAAAGGATTCCCTAAGTCACATTCCCCTGCCCTCCGCCATTAGCAACGACAGACAGATAGCAAGCGTCTAATTACAGACTTCGGAAGGGAATGTCACATTAGTGGCGGTATATTTACCTTCAGCAGAAACATGGGTTCAATCAGAATTTAAATCTTTGTCGGCCGGTTTTGGAAGTAAGTTCATTCCTGGCGATGATTATAACGTCAAACATGCATGGTGGGGAAACTCGTGAGCCTGTAGAAGGGGTAAGCTGTTCCAACAAGTCACTGCAAATGGGCATTATCAAGTACTTGCCACGGGTAAACCCACTTTTTGCACATATAACCCCCTGCTAACACCGACAGTGATGAATTTTTTCATTATCAATGCGCTATAGACAGGCTACAAGTAAGAACACTCGACAAACTCTCCTCGGATCACACTCCAAGAACACTCACACTTACACTCTCCTGACACAACACCAGAGAGAAAACCACAGCGTTCGCGACTCCCTGCCAGAGGTGCTAATTTAAACACTTTCACAGTCCACCTACAACAGCTTATCGAGGTTAATATACAAATCCAGGAACCTTCTGAACTTTCGCCAAAGAAAACTCCCGGTGCAGACCTTTTGGACAACAGGACGAACTGACTTTCACCGGATTCAGCCTTGCAATTCCTGGTGACGTTGCGTACGTCGTTGCGTTTAACAGCGTACTAACTGTTGGATACTTTCCAAAAGTTAAGAAATCGGCGAACATATATACATACAAGTCCATATTAGCAACAAGTCTCCAAGACTTTAGGTTTATGGTATCGCTGCAAAAACCAACCTGAACAAAATCCGGGTTTTGCAAGCGAAAAATCTTCTTTGGGAAAAAGATGGATCTTTGAAGCTCCGTGGTTTATTCGAACCTGAGACATCGAACGAGATCTCAACATGCCCAAAATCGGAGACAAGCTGCAGGAACTTGCTCGGATATACATGGGAGCCAATAATAAAAATACAAGAGTGCATAAGAGCGATAAGAGCGGCAAAAGTACTTTGACGGTAGTTTTGGGTGGATGTCTTTCATTTTTGAGCGCAAGTGTATTCTCCGTGTATTTTAATCTAGTGTACGAAAATCAACGTTAATAAAAAACTAAAATTGATTAAATTAATTTAAAACCAAGCGTACAACTGCTGAGTTAAGTTTGGTAGCCAGATCGACAATGGTAGCCAAGCTCAATGCTGGTATAGCAGTTAAAGATATTGTAACGGAGATCAAGGTCTCGTGTCAAACTATGCATTATCAAATTAATACGATCAAAACACATAATGACCTGAGAAACTTTCCAATGTTAGGAGGTAAGCGCAAAACTACTCACACTGAAGATCGAGTCCTTTTCAGGGAATTACAAAAAAGGATTTACGTTTTTACGTTGCTTTTATTTCTTGAATCTTCTCTTTGCGAGACTAACAAGAGGCGTATCAAATCTTATATTTTGAACTTAACTAACAGTCATATTGACTGATACGGAGTTAGACGGCCCTAAAAATCGATTGCTGGGTTGGGAGGTCGTTGCGTCTAAGGCGGGATACGCTAGAAACCCGAGTCAATCCCCGAGCGAGAAAATTTGGGTGCGCAGACAGTTTTTCTTTGTATGACTCTTTTTGCTTCTGGATTTCGTCTTTCACTGCGATAATGCCCAGATCCCGGTGGATGTTTTCGTTGCGAACATACCAAGGTGCCCCTGTGATAGTTCTCAAGATTTTTGATTGTGCACGCTGTATGATGTCTATGTTGCTGCTGCTCGCGTTCCCCCACAGCTGGGAGCCATACGTCCAGATTGGCTTTAGGACTGAATTGTACAGTAGTAACTTGTAGTCCAGGCACAGTGGCGATCGTGAGTTTATGATCCAGTGGAGCCTGCTGGCTTTCAGTTTTAGGTGCATCTTTTTGCATTCGATGTGCTTGCGCCAGGTAAGTCGTCTATCAAGGTGAACGCCAAGGTACGTTACGTCGTTAGCTTGAGGGATCTGCATACCGTTTAGTAAAAGCGGAGTGTTTACACTTTTGTTCGTTTATTTTAATGCGCCAGTCGGACAGCCACCTTTCCACTATTGTGAGATTATTAGCCAGTTGGGGTGTTGCCTGCGTTGGGCATCTGGAGCGACTAAGGATAGCGGTATCGTCGGCGAACGTTGAGGTTGTTAGTTGTGCGCTCGTAGGAATATCCGCAGTATACAAAACATATAGACACGGGCCGAGTGCGCTTCCTTGTGGAACTCCAGCTTCGATGGTGTAGTCGCCCGAAGTAGCTGCGTTGCATCTCACTGAGAATACCCTATTGTAGAGGTATGATTCCAGTAGCTTGTGGGTGTATGTTGGCAAATACGTTTTAATTTTGTGCATGAGTCCGATGAGCCAAACTCGGTCGAAAGCTTGAGATACGTCGCTTGAGATAAATAGCGCTGCAGTATTCTCGCTGTTCGAAGGCTGAGCGTATTTCGGATGTTAATCTGTTCACCTGTTCGATGGTTCCATGGTTTCTTCGAAAGCCAAATTGGTGTGCCGGGATAATATTGCAAGCTTCCAGATGTGGTATTATCCGAGTTAACAAGCATTTTTCAAACAATTTAGACAAACAAGATAGAAGGCTTATTGGTCTGTATGATGACGGAATTGTGTGGTCTTTTCCAGGCTTCGGTATCATTATAATGATGGATTTCTTCCACTTTTTTGGGAAATAGCCAAGATTAATGATTCCATCAAATAGTTTGCAGACGACCTCTATAGCGCATTTTGGAAGTTCGATCAGCATCTTTGGGGTCAATAGTCACCACCGGGAGCCTTTTTTGGTTATAGCCCTCTTATGACTTTTTCGATTTCGTTCGGCCGGAATGAAGGTGCGGCTGGCTGAGGGGAGGACTCTGGCTGAATTTCTGGCAGGAGGAATAAATTTGAGGCTGGGTTTGGCTGGAAGACACTTTGGAGATGTGTGGCGAATGTTTCAGCTCGGTCTTCGTCGCTGCGAGCGCAGCATCCCGAAGAGTTTTTTTATCGGGGTGGTCGTTTCAATTGGGGCGCTAAGATTTGGGTGGGCCCTCCACAGGGGGTACTTTGTGCTTGTTGGCGAGAGATTCTGGATATACCTCAGCTGTGCATTTTCTTCCTGTTGGTGAAGAGCCTGGTCGAGTGATCGGGTTGCATCCTTAAGGCGTTGTTTTGAAGCTGGTGATCTGCTGTTTTGCCAATCGCGACGCGTGCGCTTCTTTTCTCGCACGAGCTGTTCGATTTGCTGATTAGATTTGAAGTGTTTGTTTCGGTATACATCTTTCCTATGAGGAGTAGAGATTTTAGCTGCCGCAACGAGTACTTCTTCCAGGGCGCTCGTAGTGTAGTCGATGTCCGATTCCATGTTAAATTCCGGGGCGAGTTCTATGTGGGCACTCACGTACTTTTTGTATTTTAGCCAGTTCGTTTTTGGCGACGACAGGCTGAAGGGGTGTTCGGTTATTTCTGGGCTTTGAGGAAGCGTTAGAAGCAAAGGCGAGTGGTCTGATGATAAGTCCGAGACTGCTTTGGCACTTATTAGATTGCGAGGTATGTTTTTTGTCTCTGCAAAATCAATAAGGTCTGGGAGCTTTCGTGAGTCTGTTGGCCAGTATGTGGGACTTCCAGGGGAAACGTAGTCCAGTTTATTTTTCACATTTTTAATTGCATTGTACAATTGTCTTCCATTGGGAGTCACTAGACGTGATCCCCAGTGCGTATGTTTTGCGTTGTAGTCTCCTGCGGCTATAAATCGATCCCCAAGTGAATTGTAGAAGTCCATAAATTGTCCTTCCGAGATTGCGAAACGAGGAGGGCAGTAAACGGCAGCGATTGAAAGGATTCCGTTGCTTGACTGAATTTGTATAGATGTGGCCTGCAAGAAGTTTGTTGCAAACCTTTTGTGAAAATGGTGTTTAATGCGTTCTCTGATTAGAACTCCAGTTCCGCCGTGGGCTTTCCCATCTGGATGATCTGTGCGGTAGATTGTGTAGCCTCTTATATGAAAGTTGTATTTGCTTGTAAGATGCGTTTCCACCAGTAGCATAACGTCAATATGGTTTTCGGTTAAGAATTGTGATAATTCTAGTTTATGCCGTGAGACACCATTGGCGTTCCACATTGATATTCGTAGCGCCTGCATAGATTATTTAGACTGTTGTGCTACGAGCAGCTGTATCACCATGTTCTGGTTTTGAACAAGCGTTTGCATGGTCGTTTTCATGAATGATCATACTTTGTTGGAGGGTAAGCATCATAGTTTCTGTTTTGCTGTGTGGCTATTCTGGGGCCTGTTGAGCGCTTTGAGAGTTAGGCTGAATTGGAATTTCCCTTCCAGATCGTAGAGCATCGGCATAGAAGAAGCCGTTGGTGGTGTTTAGTGGACCGAATGAGGATCTCGCAGCTTTGGCGAAGAAGACGTCTGGCGTAGTTTTTGACGCAATGTACGCATTCTGTGGATTTTGGTTGCGCGTTGCGGTCGCTTGACGCATGCGACTCTTTAACTCCTTATACACCATACATCCTCTATAGTTTGCTGTATGGCTGCCTCCGCAGTTTCCACATTTCTTCACGGTTCTGTCCTTGTTTGTAGTGCAGCAAGCGGACTTGTGGGCCTCCCCGCAGACTACACAGACAGCCCGAAGTGTGCAGTAAGACCTTGTGTGTCCATACTCTTGACAGTTAATGCATTGAACTCAACGGAATTCGACTGCCAAGAATTCGATAAGTGATCGCACTGTTCGACGGCCGTGAAGCGCCCTGTTAGCCAAAAAGTGAGCCATGGTGAAGGTACAGTGATGTTCTGGGGATGTGAGGCATATAATGGTCTGGGTAACTTGGTAAGCATTTGACAGTTCTTAATGATAATGCCTTTCTTTTCGCAAATAGACAAACCGGAGAAAAGTGTATTCTGCAACAGTATAATGCTCAGTGCCACAAAGTGCGTATGGTCTTTAATTATGTTGGTTGCCCTACTTTGGAGTGGCCACCGCAAAGCCCAGACCTCAACAAAATTGAAATCGGCTGGTCTCTTGTAAAACGAAAGAAAACAGTTTCGTTAAAAAAAAACCAGGGAGGATACCATTTCTGAGATCACTTCCCTTTGGACAGAGATACCTCCAGAGATTCTCCAAATTTTGGTTCATTCAGTACTCAGGCGCCTTCAAGAAGTTATTGAAGCTAAAGGAGGGCACAAATTCTATTAAATAATTCTAAATTTCTTTCAACTTCTTCTTTCTTCTTCTTTTTTATACTATTATACACTTGTCAAAATTCTTGTGCCAAAAATATGTCAAAAATATCAAATTACAAATTAATTATTATATTCTTAAGATTCTTTAAAAAAATATTTTATTGCGTTCTTTAAGTGGTAATTAGCCTTATTGATAAAATAAAAGAAAACAACTTGATTACATTTAAAAGATAACACTAAAAATGCATTACTTTTGCATTAATATGCCGACTCGTGTGTACTTTATGTGGTCGGAAATGATGCCTTCTCTATGTTACATATATTCACACAAATAAATATAACTTTAAAGTCAAACTGTTAATTGGAAAATGTTTTTTTTCGCGTTTTTTTTTGGCATAAAGTAAATTTTTTGTTTGTTTTTTATCTTACAATTTTTTTGTATTTTTAATTTAATTTATACTAAAGTTTACTAATGTTTGTGTCGTTGTTATGTGTTTTTGTTCAACTGTACCGTGTTTTGTTTATGTGTAATTTTAGAACGAGCTAAGCAAGTGTAGTTGTGTGTCGTGGATCAGTAACTTTGCATGGCAAAGTGCATCTGCCACTTCGACCGCGCCTGTAGGCCCAAGACGTACTCCAGGGACCATCGCTGCCACAACGTTTGCTTGATTGACGGTGCTGGTGGGGCCCGCCTGTCAACAGGTGCCCTCGCGGTCGCTTGGGTCCTGACTCCGAGCCCCCAGGGGTCGTGAGTTCAGGACGGCATCGAATCCAACGAGGACGGCCTGCAGCTCCTTCGCGGTCAGCCTGGCGTTTCCTACCACTCGTAGGAGTAGGTGTTTTGCAGACTTCACACCTGCCTTCCATAGTCCGCCCATGTGCGGAGCCCGCGGCGGTATGACCGCGTCGACTTCGACCTCGATTCTCCGACAAAGCTCTGCAAAGTGGCGACTCGCTCCGAAAAAGTTCGTCGCGTTGTCGCAGTGCACGATCTGCGGACATCCTTGGCGCCCAACGAACCAATGAAAAGCCAACAAAAAGGAATCAGTTGAAAGGTCGGAAACTACTTCTAAAGGAACTGCCTTGGACACAAAACAAAAAAATAAGGCAATGTAGGACATATAGGGTGGCCTGCCACGAATTTTCAATGTCGTATCAATAGGGCCACAAAAATCAACACCACATATGGAGAATGAGCGGAGAGCACGAATTCTGTCTAAGGGTAAATCACCCATGATTTGAGTCATCAGACGAGGCTTGCATTTAAAGCAGCGTATGCATGACCGTACTGTCTGACTGCAGACTACCTGCGCATTTACGATCCATATACGCTGTCGCATGAAAATTCGACTCGTGCAAGTATCGGCCGTAGCTCTGAACAAATTGAGAGCGTGCTGTCAACAATACTGGAAACTTGGCATCGTACGATATAGGAGCATTAGCTAGTCGCCCCACAACCCGCAACAACGAAAAGGTAAGCCCAGCTTCTGATGATTCGTTTAGAAAGGGGTTTAGCTTTTGTAGACTAGGGCTAGCAATTAAATTATTCCGGATCTTTTCTATTTCATCTTGATACTCGTGCCCTTGGACTATTTCGACTATTTTCTAAAAAGGCTTCATCATATTTGACAGGTGAGGGAACAATATCAGAATTCACTACTAATTTCTTCGATTTCCTTATAAAGCGGAACATATAAACGAACTCTCGCAGCAGTTTTAGGTGAGAGGAATATCCTTCTACGACTTCCAATAAATGTGAGGTAGATACAATTGTGGTTTATCCGACCGCATTCTTTTTCGTTTCGTGACAGATCAAGCCGGGGGCTCGATTCTTCAGTCTCCTTTACCTCTCCACCCTTGGTACATGCCGCCACTTGCTATCATCTGACCACTATTGAATTTCAGCAACTCTATCTAATACAAACGTTGTCAACGACGATGGATGGAACGAATCCAGTGAAGAGGTACTTCTGAATCCGACTAAAATATAGTTCGATCGATCGGAACTTTTATTAGAGGCTTTATCTTGCGGCAGAGATCTGCGAGAAGGTGAGCGGCACATAAATCAAAACGGGGGAGCGTCTTTTTCTTGAGCGGCGCTACTTTAGACTTTGCAGTCAATAACGAAACTTTAATATCTTCAGAAGATTCGCAACGAATGTAGACGCAGGCTCCATAGGCTCTCATCGATGCGTCAGAAAAGGCATGCATTTGAATCGGTGACATCGGCTCGGTAAACACGAATCTCGGAATTAAGCTGTCCTCTAATTGCAACAAGGCAAATCGTATTTTGTTCCACGCTGTTTCTAAGTGCAGTGGAATTGACTCATCCCAACCTAGCTTATTTAGCCAAAGTTCCTGCAATAGGATCATTCCTTTTATAAGTATAGGGCGTAATAAGCCAAGAGGGTCAAACAGCTTCGATGTCACCGAAAGAATGTTCCGTTTGGTCGCCCTTTGACCCATGACTGAAGGATCAATTTCAAATTTAAATATATCTTCGTTAGGAACCCAAGCGATTCAGTGCTAATGCTTGAGTCAGTTCTGAGTCCGAAAGTATTATTGGCTTAACCGTGCTCTTCGATGGTTCCATGGTTTCTTCGAAAGCCAAATTGGTGTGCCGGGATAATATTGCAAGCTTCCAGATGTGGTATTATCCGAGTTAACAAGCATTTTTCAAACAATTTAGACAAACAAGATAGAAGGCTTATTGGTCTGTATGATGACGGAATTGTATGGTCTTTTCCAGGCTTCGGTATCATTATAATGATGGATTTCTTCCACTTTTTTGGGAAATAGCCAAGATTAATGATTCCATCAAATAGTTTGCAGACGACCTCTATAGCGCATTTTGGAAGTTCGATCAGCATCTTTGGGGTCAATAGTCACCACCGGGAGCCTTTTTTGGTTTTAGCCCTCTTATGACTTTTTCGATTTCGTTCGGCCGGAATGAAGGTGCGGCTGGCTGAGGGGAGGACTCTGGCTGAATTTCTGGCAGGAGGAATAAATTTGAGGCTGGGTTTGGCTGGAAGACACTTTGGAGATGTGTGGCGAATGTTTCAGCTCGGTCTTCGTCGCTGCGAGCGCAGCATCCCGAAGAGTTTTTTATCGGGGTGGTCGTTTCAATTGGGGCGCTAAGATTTGGGTGGGCCCTCCACAGGGGGTACTTTGTGCTTGTTGGCTAGAGATTCTGGATGTACCTCAGCTGTGCATTTTCTTCCTGTTGGTGAAGAGCCTGGTCGAGTGATCGGGTTGCATCCTTAAGGCGTTGTTTTGAAGCTGGTGATCTGCTGTTTTGCCAATCACGACGCGTGCGCTTCTTTTCTCGCACGAGTTGTTCGATTTGCTGATTAGATTTGAAGTGTTTGTTTCGGTATACATCTTTCCTATGAGGAGTAGAGATTTTAGCTGCCGCAACGAGTACTTCTTCCAGGGCGCTCGTAGTGTAGTCGATGTCCGATTCCATGTTAAATTCCGGGGCGAGTTCTATGTGGGCACTCACGTACTTTTTGTATTTTAGCCAGTTCGTTTTTGGCGACGTCAGGCTGAAGGGGTGTTCGGTTATTTCTGGGCTTTGAGGAAGCGTTAGAAGCAAAGGCGAGTGGTCTGATGATAAGTCCGAGACTGCTTTGGCACTTATTAGATTGCGAGGTATGTTTTTTGTCTCTGCAAAATCAATAAGGTCTGGGAGCTTTCGTGAGTCTGTTGGCCAGTATGTGGGACTTCCAGGGGAAACGTAGTCCAGTTTATTTTTCACATTTTTAATTGCATTGTACAATTGTCTTCCATTGGGAGTCACTAGACGTGATCCCCAGTGCGTATGTTTGGCGTTGTAGTCTCCTGCGGCTATAAATCGATCCCCAAGTGAATTGTAGAAGTCCATAAATTGTCCTTCCGAGATTGCGAAACGAGGAGGGCAGTAAACGGCAGCGATTGAAAGGATTCCGTTGCTTGACTGAATTTGTATAGATGTGGCCTGCAAGAAGTTTGTTGCAAACCTTTTGTGAAAATGGTGTTTAATGCGTTCTCTGATTAGAACTCCAGTTCCGCCGTGGGCTTTCCCATCTGGATGATCTGTGCGGTAGATTGTGTAGCCTCTTATATGAAAGTTGTATTTGCTTGTAAGATGCGTTTCCACCAGTAGCATAACGTCAATATGGTTTTCGGTTAAGAATTGTGATAATTCTAGTTTATGCCGTGAGACACCATTGGCGTTCCACATTGATATTCGTAGCGCCTGCATAGATTATTTAGACTGTTGTGCTACGAGCAGCTGTATCACCATGTTCTGGTTTTGAACAAGCGTTTGCATGGTCGTTTTCATGAATGATCATACTTTGTTGGAGGGTAAGCATCATAGTTTCTGTTTTGCTGTGTGGCTATTCTGGGGCCTGTTGAGCGCTTTGAGAGTTAGGCTGAATTGGAATTTCCCTTCCAGATCGTAGAGCATCGGCATAGAAGAAGCCGTTGGTGATGTTTAGTGGACCGAATGAGGATCTCGCAGCTTTGGCGAAGAAGACGTCTGGCGTAGTTTTTGACGCAATGTACGCATTCTGTGGATTTTGGTTGCGCGTTGCGGTCGCTTGACGCATGCGACTCTTTAACTCCTTATACACCATACATCCTCTATAGTTTGCTGTATGGCTGCCTCCGCAGTTTCCACATTTCTTCACGGTTCTGTCCTTGTTTGTAGTGCAGCAAGCGGACTTGTGGGCCTCCCCGCAGACTACACAGACAGCCCGAAGTGTGCAGTAAGACCTTGTGTGTCCATACTCTTGACAGTTAATGCATTGAACTCAACGGAATTCGACTGCCAAGAATTCGATAAGTGATCGCACTGTTCGACGGCCGTGAAGCGCCCTGTTAGCCAAAAAGTGAGCCATGGTGAAGGTACAGTGATGTTCTGGGGATGTGAGGCATATAATGGTCTGGGTAACTTGGTAAGCATTTGACAGTTCTTAATGATAATGCCTTTCTTTTCGCAAATAGACAAACCGGAGAAAAGTGTATTCTGCAACAGTATAATGCTCAGTGCCACAAAGTGCGTATGGTCTTTAATTATGTTGGTTGTCCTACTTTGGAGTGGCCACCGCAAAGCCCAGACCTCAACAAAATTAAAATCGGCTGGTCTCTTGTAAAACGAAAGAAAACAGTTTCGTTAAAAAAAAACCAGGGAGGATACCATTTCTGAGATCACTTCCCTTTGGACAGAGATACCTCCAGAGATTCTCCAAATTTTGGTTCATTCAGTACTCAGGCGCCTTCAAGAAGTTATTGAAGCTAAAGGAGGGCACAAATTCTATTAAATAATTCTAAATTTCTTTCAACTTCTTCTTTCTTCTTCTTTTTTATACTATTATACACTTGTCAAAATTCTTGTTCCAAAAATATATCAAAAATATGAAATTACAAATTAATTATTATATTCTTAAGATTCTTTAAAAAAATATTTTATTGCGTTCTTTAAGTGGTAATTAGCCTTATTGATAAAATAAAAGAAAACAACTTGATTACATTTAAAAGATAACACTAAAAATGCATTACTTTTGCATTACTATGCCGACTCGTGTGTACTTTATGTGGTCGGAAATGATGCCTTCTCTATGTTACATATATTCACACAAATAAATATAACTTTAAAGTCAAACTGTTAATTGGAAAATGTTTTTTTTCGCGTTTTTTTTTGGCATAAAGTAAATTTTTTGTTTGTTTTTTATCTTACAATTTTTTTTTATTTTTAATTTAATTTATACTAAAGTTTACTAATGTTTGTGTCGTTGTTATGTGTTTTTGTTCAACTGTACCGTGTTTTGTTTATGTGTAATTTTAGAACGAGCTAAGCAAGTGTAGTTGTGTGTCGTGGATCAGTAACTTTGCATGGCAAAGTGCATCTGCCACTTCGACCGCGCCTGTAGGCCCAAGACGTACTCCAGGGACCATCGCTGCCACAACGTTTGCTTGATTGACGGTGCTGGTGGGGCCCGCCTGTGAACAGGTGCCCTCGCGGTCGCTTGGGTCCTGACTCCGAGCCCCCAGGGGTCGTGAGTTCAGGACGGCATCGAATCCAACGAGGACGGCCTGCAGCTCCTTCGCGGTCAGCCTGGCGTTTCCTACCACTCGTAGGAGTAGGTGTTTTGCAGACTTTACACCTGCCTTCCATAGTCCGCCCATGTGCGGAGCCCGCGGCGGTATGACCGCGTCGACTTCGACCTCGATTCTCCGACAAAGCTCTGCAAAGTGGCGACTCGCTCCGACAAAGTTCGTCGCGTTGTCGCAGTGCACGATCTGCGGACATCCTTGGCGCCAACGAACCAATGAAAAGCCAACAAAAAGGAATCAGTTGAAAGGTCGGAAACTACTTCTAAAGGAACTGCCTTGGACGCAAAACAAAAAAATAAGGCAATGTAGGACATATAGGGTGGCCTGCCACGAATTTTCAATGTCGTATCAATAGGGCCACAAAAATCAACACCACATATGGAGAATGAGCGGAGAGCACGAATTCTGTCTAAGGGTAAATCACCCATGATTTGAGTCATCAGACGAGGCTTGCATTTAAAGCAGCGTATGCATGACCGTACTGTCTGACTGCAGACTACCTGCGCATTTACGATCCATATACGCTGTCGCATGAAAATTCGACTCGTGCAAGTATCGGCCGTAGCTCTGAACAAATTGAGAGCGTGCTGTCAACAATACTGGAAACTTGGCATCGTACGATATAGGAGCATTAGCTAGTCGCCCCACAACCCGCAACAACGAAAAGGTAAGCCCAGCTTCTGATGATTCGTTTAGAAAGGGGTTTAGCTTTTGTAGACTAGGGCTAGCAATTAAATTATTCCGGATCTTTTCTATTTCATCTTGATACTCGTGCCCTTGGACTATTTCGACTATTTTCTAAAAAGGCTTCATCATATTTGACAGGTGAGGGAACAATATCAGAATTCACTACTAATTTCTTCGATTTCCTTATAAAGCGGAACATATAAACGAACTCTCGCAGCAGTTTTAGGTGAGAGGAATATCCTTCTACGACTTCCAATAAATGTGAGGTAGATACAATTGTGGTTTATCCGACCGCATTCTTTTTCGTTTCGTGACAGATCAAGCCGGGGGCTCGATTCTTCAGTCTCCTTTACCTCTCCACCCTTGGTACATGCCGCCACTTGCTATCATCTGACCACTATTGAATTTCAGCAACTCTATCTAATACAAACGTTGTCAACGACGATGGATGGAACGAATCCAGTGAAGAGGTACTTCTGAATCCGACTAAAATATAGTTCGATCGATCGGAACTTTTATTAGAGGCTTTATCTTGCGGCAGAGATCTGCGAGAAGGTGAGCGGCACATAAATCAAAACGGGGGAGCGTCTTTTTCTTGAGCGGCGCTACTTTAGACTTTGCAGTCAATAACGAAACTTTAATATCTTCAGAAGATTCGCAACGAATGTAGACGCAGGCTCCATAGGCTCTCATCGATGCGTCAGAAAAGGCATGCATTTGAATCGGTGACATCGGCTCGGTAAACACGAATCTCGGAATTGAGATGTCCTCTAATTGCGACAAGGCAAATTGTGTTTTGTTCCACGCTGTTTCTAAGTGCAGTGGAATTGACTCATCCCAATCTAGCTTATTTAGGCAAAGTTCCTGCAATAGGATCTTTCCTTTTATAAGTATCGGGCTTAATAGGCCACGGGGGTCAAACAACTTCGATGTCACCGAAAGGATGTTCCGCTTGGTCGCCCCTTGACCCATGACTGAAGCATCAATTTCAAATTTAAATACATCTTCTTTAGGAACCCAAGCGATTCCTAATGCTTTAGTCAGTTCTGAGTCCGAAAGTGTTATTGGCTTAACCGTGCTCTCGGATGCAGTAACTTCAGGCGAGTTTGAAAACCACTTGCTCAATTCAAACCCAGCGTTTTGAAGAACCTGAGTTACTTCAGACTTAATTGTCTTTAGCTCCTCAATGCAACCAGCACCCGTTAACATGTCGTCAACGTAAAAGTCGGACCCAATAACTTCGGCAGCTCGAGGGAATGTTTTTTTCCCAGATTCACTCAACCTCTTCAAACACCTTATGGCCAGGAATGGGGCTGGCGCAGTGCCATATGTAACGGTGTTGAGCTTGCACAGTTTCAAGGACTCTGATGGGTCTTTCCTCCACACTATCAACTGGTATCGCCTATCGGCTTCATTTACCATTACTTGGCGATACATCTTTTTTATGTCGGCTATCAGAGCGAATCTGTTCAGCCGGAACCTAAGAAGAATTGAATACAACTCTTCCTGGATGGTAGGACCAACCATCAACAGATCGTTAAGACACTTATGTTTTGAGGTCTTACAAGACGCATCAAACACGACTCGTAATTTGGTCGATGTGCTTTGAGGCCGTAAGACACACTGATGGGGTATGACGTAGTGTGGAGTAGCAAGAACATCATTGCTTGTAGGGGACATATGACCTAAGGATTCGTATTCTTCCATAAATTCCACATACATTTTCTTTAAATTCGGATCTCGAGATAATTTTAGCTCGAGCGACAAAAAACGGCGTTTGGCTACCTCGAAC
Source organism: Drosophila bipectinata (assembly GCF_030179905.1). Taxonomy (NCBI): domain Eukaryota; kingdom Metazoa; phylum Arthropoda; class Insecta; order Diptera; family Drosophilidae; genus Drosophila; species Drosophila bipectinata. The sequence continues at coordinate 9,888,480 of NC_091740.1, read as the reverse complement.
GAGTTTCCCAAAACGCTTGGATCCGATTTAAATGGAAGCGTGACTTCAAATCGACCTGAAGGCAGTACAACTGTATTTTTCTGATAATGTTCCTCACATAACTTGTTCAGGTGACAAAAGCTTTTTGGAAGTTGGTACTTCTTCCAACGACCAGAATTTTTTCAAATTGCCATCTATCGACTATTTTTTCGATAATTCTTTTTGGCAATTCAGGCTAGAGACAGGCTGTTGAGGAGTTGAGGTATTTGCCTTATATTTTTCCGATACTATCCATCCAAGGAGAGTTTTTTGGAGGATGGGATGGTTTGGCCCTTGTTTTATTTTGCCAACGGACAACAATTCGAAAAATGACTCAGCTCCAATTAACATATCTATCCGCTGAGGTTTGTAGAAATATGGGTCTGCTAGCGGCAAGTTCTTTGGTAGGTTCCAATCTTTCACGTTCACTGACTGGTCAGGGTGATAACCCGAGATAGTTCTCAAAATCCAAAAGTCGAACGGAAACTCACTACCATTAATCGTTGACTTCACCACAGTGTGTATCTTTTTCTTAACCTGGGAATTAGCTTGACCAATTCCAAGCAAGTTGATACACGATTCCTCCCTACGGATCTGTAAGCGTTGAGCAAGTTCCTCAGTAATAAAGTTCATTTGTGACCCAGAGTCAAGTAGTGCTCGGGCCAATATATGCTCGCCATTTTTAGTTCTAACGCTTGCGATCGACGTCGCTAACAAAACCCTTTCTAGAGATGACGCATGCAAAGCATGTGACGTAGAAGGGCCATCAAGATGTAGAGCTGGAGGAGGATGTTCATTTGGTGGTGGTAACGCCAAGTTATTTTCGGTCACAGTAAATCGGTGCAGAAGTTTGTGGTGCGATCTTGCACAAATTTGGCACCTAGTCGATTTAAACTTCGCAACCGTGTGACCTTTTCGCAGAAAATTTAAACATAATGAGGCTGACTTGACAAACTCAAAACAGCATTACAGCAAGGCAAGCGAACGGACTACACTGGGCAAGACTATGGTCTTGTGCGTTGCAATAACTGCAAGCTTGTTTATTGGAAGCGAAGCAAGCCAACGAACTCCTATTGTGCTGCTTCCCGAACCCAATTTTCTCCTGTTTTGGCTTGCCAGTCTCTTCAGCGGACAGGTGCTGGTACCTACGGTTTAATATTTTTTCGAAATCGGACCACAGCGGCAATTCCTCATAATCCAGTGACTCATCCCATTTTTCTCTGGTCACTGGATCTCTACTCAAAACTAAGTGAATGATCATTGAGTTTGCAATTTTAGTGTCATCTCCTATGAATAATAGTGACCCACAGATCGATGACACTGTGTCGATGAGACCTCTCAACGACGACGCAGACGGCTGGAAAACTTTCGGAAGGCTGAATAATTTGCTTATTTGGTTCGCAAAGATGAGACATTCGTTATCGTAAACTCTTTTTAGACTAGCAATAGCTTTGTCATAATTACTCTGGGTGACTTGGAATGCCTTGATAGTTCCTAAGGCTTCACCAGAGAGGCGAGAAATTAAATGGTTAAATTTCTTTATAAAAGGAATGTTCACATACTTGTCTAATGTCTCAAAGAGACTCATAAAATTTTTAAACTCCGAATAGTATCCACTGAATTTTGGCAATGCCAAACTGGGAAGTCGAGCTCGAGTTGGGGCTGCAGAAATTGCAGTAGCTGGTGGGGACTCTTCAGCTAACGTGAAGGCATTTAACAACTTTTTCTTCAATGTGGACGTACCTTACAATTTTACACATTTGATCTATGTGACTGTTGTCTGGTGTACTATCAAGTAGCAGGCCATAATACTTCGCTTTTTTGACATCTGATACGATATTTTCCAAAACGTGGTCCCCCAAAATGCAAATGAACTCATTTTGAATCCCCTTTGATAAATACGAAGGCAGCCTTTCTGATCCACCAGAACATTTTTCTAATTTTGCCCAATGTTCTCTCAAGACAGGATCATATGCAGCCATCAATTTGATCAGCTCCAAAAAGTTGCCCCGATTTTCTGATTCAAAATCTTCTCTGTGGCCGCGGAATGCAAGGTTTTGTTTGGCCAAAAAAAAGAGTCGCTTGTAATAGCCTGTGTAAAATATCTCGCCATTTCTTCGTTTCAACATTAATGGCTCTTTGGGTGACGTGGTCTATGGTGTTTTCGCTTTTGAGCCTGACTGTCAGCGTTTTCCATTTTTCAAAATTCGACAAGTGTTCATTAGATGAATTGCATGTTGTGCAATTTTAGGATTCAATTTTCACCATTGATCAAAACCGGAAACGAATGTTTTCTGAAGGTCGTTAGTGGTAGCGAAGATTCGACAGCAAAAACAGTATAACTTGTTGGTGGATGTTGAGTAAATCATCCACTTTCTCAGAACGTTGGTTTCATCTGATGAACTCGTATAGAACCATGAATTTGTTAGACTTCGGTGAGTGCCTTTAATCGATCCTCCAATTCTTTCAGCTGCCAGAAATGGTCCATCCTTGTTTTGGAATATTTCACTCCCTTTTAGGATAATGGGTAATCGAATACTATCTGGTAGAGGTATTTGCCAGGCTGCTGCATCATTTGAATGATTGCTTTTGGATGGCACTGAGCGAGCGTGTGCGAAAAAATGTTTCGAATTCAGCGAAACTTTTTTGATTTTTTATGATCATGATCGCACATGATTTTTAGCATTGCGAATGATACGTTAACAACATTTTTTTTCAATTTTTCAATTAATTGATCGCGGGGCCCGGGGCGGACCGCCCCCCCCCGCCCCCCCTTAGTCCGCTACTGGTATTACCATACGTGAGATATAGAAAGAACTAAATTAATTATGAAATAAAAGGTTTTAATCTATCCTTGTGTACTACTTGTTTTTTATTTTTAATGTTTGTTATAGTTATGTTACCTCTATCTCCTATTTGTTCTACCTTATAAGGACCTGTATATTTAAAGTCTAGCTTATGGCCAGTTTCATTTTTTAATAAAACCTGGTCGCCTATTTTCAATTCAAAGTATAAGCTATTTTTATCGTATCTATCTTTTTGTTTTTGTGTATTAACCTCTAGCATTATTCTAGCTCTCTTATATGGCTGTTCTAATCTAAATTTTGATTCCTTAGCATAGTCTTCTATACTAAAAAGGGGTTTTATGTTATCTATACTATTAAAATGTTTTGGTAAATTTGATGTTTTTCCAAAAACTAGCTCATATGGGCAATAGACATGTGCCATAGATGGGGTCGTATTAAAACATTAAACGAAGTATTGAAGCCATACATCCCAATCTGTTTTGTCAACTGAGATTAATGTTGCTGCGGATTCGTTTCCATTGTCAGATTTAGGTAGTGGACCAATTGTATCCACAATTACCCTGTCGAAAGCTCTTTGTGAAGTTTCTGTTATAGTTAGTGGGGCCTTTGTGTGTTTAGTCGTTTTGGACTTTTGGCATTTTGGACATTTTCATATGTTCTCTTTTATGTCTTGGCCAAGGTTTTTGTACTGCCTGGAGGTCACACCTTGTATCGGATCATCATGTAATGTAGACAGTATTGCTTCTTTTTCTTTTTTATTATTTATTACGGTCACCGGGTTGAGTAGCGCTACTCTTAATAATTTCAATATTTTATTGCCCCTTATTTTAAAATTATCAATTAAAACTAGTTCAAAGATATTTTCCCACGGTGCCACTTTGAGTTGGTTGATTTAGTTAATACCGGCCTGCTTTTCAAGCCTTTGGAAGAATTGACCTAAGTCAAAGGTTCCATTAGTATACAAATCGCTAACATCATAACTTGCTGTAATTTTCTTTCCGTGTTTGAATAAACACATTTTAGTATTTACATGCAAGGTCACTACTTTACGTATTTCATAATTATTAATGACTTCATATACGTTGGGCTTTGAAGCTTTTTCTTCAGATTGTCTAGGCAATTCTGTTTGTTTGTCTCCTGCGCAGGATTTCTGTATACTTTGATTTCTTGTAGTGACCTTTTTTTTCACTTCCAGTAATGTTTTTTAACTCCTTGGTGGTTATGCTTGATAACGCATCAGCTACGAAGTTATCTTTGCTCTTCAGGTATTCTACCGTAAAATCGAATTCCTTCAAGCCTCATACGTGTTAATTTCTAGCTAGGATTTACCATTGAAAACAAATATGTTAGTGGTCTATGGTCTGTTTTAATCGTAAAATGGTTACCATAAATATAATAAATGTGTTATAGCCCAATGAATAGCAGCTTATTCTTGCTCAGTAGTACCAAAGATTATAAAGTACATAGATGGGACATCAGGGCCCAAAACGGTCAACTTTTTGCATCGAGCTTGTTGGTGAGGGGGGAAACGCACATGCATACTATTCTATTTTTAGAACTTTTTACATGTACCCGTCAACAAAATTGTGAACCTACTGTAACGAACTGTTTTTTCTGCTTCCGCTCGCCACAATTTGCCGCGGCTAGCTCACAGAGTTTCGCGGATCCGTTCCACCGAATTTATAGATTCGACGTGATTGCCCAAGCCCAGAAAATAATACAAGTAGCTTTCCGTTGCGTAGTCTCTTTATTTTCTGCTCTCTCTGTTTACAACTGTGATTCATGCGGGCTCCCGGGAATGACCCTTGGTGCGTCCTTGGTGACCCTTGGTGTGTCCGTCCTGGATATCTCCTCCGTTGCTGGTGTTTCCTCCTCGTTGATCCGTCGTCACCTTCCACCTCTTCGGTTCGGTCTGGCCTTCGGCTATGTACTGAAAAGCCTCCACTACGCCGTCGGGGATACGCGCATACGCGCCGTACCGCCGGGGCTCGGGAGTTGGCGGGCTGTAGCCTCCGCTACACCAGGATGAACGCCGTGCTCTGCGCACCGGCGACACTGGTTCGGGAAATAGCTACTGACTGTCGCCTCTGCACCACCAGGGAGATGCGCCGTGCATGCGCACCGGCGGACCTGGTTCGGGGTGTGCGGCCTGTAGGCTCCGCTACGCCAGGAGCACGCCGTGCTTTTCGCACCGGCGAGTCTGGTTTGGGAGATGGCTACTGGTGGTCGTCCCCGCAACCCGCTGTGCATGCGCACCAGCGGCCCTGGTTCAGAGTTTGCTGTCTACAGCCGGCTCCGCTACGCCAGGAGACGCCGTGCCTTTTCGCACCGGCGGGCCTGGATTGGGAGTTGCCGAAGTCTTGTCAGTCTCCGACAGGGTCGGAAGTCGCCTGTCCAGGACCGTCCGTCACTCTTTCGGCCGGGTGACCACCGCGCGTACGCGCCAATGGGCCCGGGTCAAGAGCTGCTTGGTGGGTGATCGGGGCCTCCCCGATCGCGTTCCAAAGCGGGCGTGAGTTCCCGAGTTGGCTTATCCGCGTCCTGCATGACCACGCCTGTTGGTTTCGAGTCAAGAACCCGCGTGGCGTACGCCAGACTTGTTCTTTCCTCACTTCCTTGCAAGGCTACCTGCTTTGACTTGGAATAGCCCACGCTCGACTCTGTTACCCTGTAGCTTTCGAGCTGGTTCCACTACGAACTGAGACAATGTTAAGGTTATTTTACAATTTTGTATTTTTTTTATTGGATTATAAATTTAGGAAAACAAATTAAAATAATAAAAAAATAATATAAATAGATTTAAAATTAAAAAAAATGGACTTCCCGAGCCTGGTTTGAACTCGCTTTACTTTGCACACCAGCCAAGCACTCTACCACTCGGCTATTCCTCATTCTTTGTCGCGCGAAAAATTTCTCAAACTTAACTTGTCGCGCAATGGAACCCGCTCGTTTCATCGGGTTCCACTGCTGGAACCCGCCATAGAACATTTTTTTTGTATGAGATGTCCCATCTATGTACTGTATAATCTTTGGTAGTGTTCTTGTTACTTTCTCCTTTAGTAAAGGATCGTGATGCATATGCAATTGGAAGTTGGAGACCATTATGGTTTTGAGCTAAAACCGCTCCACACGCTTGCTTACTTGCATCGGTTATTTTGCAAAATTCTTTAGAAAAATCTGGATATTGTAACAGGGTTGGATTTATAAGTGCCGTTTTAAAATGATCGAAGGCATTCTGTCATTGAGATGTCCATTCGATTTTTACATTTTTTTTACATAACCTGGTTATGTGACGAGAATAGTCGGCAAAATTTTTTATAAAGCGCCTATATTAATTGAAAAAAGCAACGAATCGTCTAGCGCTGTCCGCATCATGTGGGACTGGGTAGTTCTTTATAACGTCGTATTTTTTATCGTCTGGCAAGATTCCTTTATCTGTGTATTAAAAATTAACATTTTTCAGGATGTAACTTTAGGTTATGTTGCCTACATATCTCGAAGACATCAGTTAAGTTCTTGAGCATATGTTTTTCGGAACATCCTACGGCTCCATATAAAGAGCCATATAAAGAGTCATATAAAAGTCATCCATATAAAGAAATGCTTGCGAAGGTTCTAATCCAGAGAAAGCGATAGTCATCATTCTCTGGAATGAATTTGGGGCTATTTTCAAGCCAAATGGTAATCGCGTAAAGCGATACGAGCCATTGCTCGTTGAAAATGACGTTATATCCCTGGAACTTTTTTCAAGTTCAATTTGGTGAAAACCAGATATTAAGTCTAGGCATGAAAAATATTTTGCTCTACCTGGTTGATCTAGAATATCATCAATTCTAGGTAGTGGGAATTTATCGGACAATAGTTTTTTTTGTTAATTTGCAAGTGAAATAGTTGGTTACTAATCGCCATTTTTTCTTGTCAGAGTCCGGGAGGGACTTCTTCGGAAATAATAAAAGGGGGCTATTATAAGCTGAGGCTGATGGTTCGACTATTTTATCATCTATCAATTTTTGCACTTGGGATTGAATTTCCTGTACTTGGCTGTGAGGATTCTATAGTTCTTAATGTATACGGGCTCATCATCCTTCACTCTAATCTTTTGTTTGTAAAAATTATTTGTTGTTATCGATTCGGTTTCCAGTCCGAATATGTCTGTATATCTGGTGCATAAATCTCTTAATTCATTTTTGAACACGGGCGGAAAGTTTTGAATTAACTTTTTCATAACGAAATCATCTCTTCCTTCGTTAGTTTCTTTTGTTATATCATAATTATTTAGAGTTTCATATTTAATTTTGTTTAAATTTACAATCTTATTGGAATTTGTTGTATTTATAATACGGACATAAGTATTTTTGTGATTGGATATCGTATTTGCGATATAAATTCCTTCATCAATTTCTTAATTTAATATCAGAATTTGATTTTTTATTGAGGGAATTTGTATTTCACGGACAACTTCGGAACGAGCTGGGAGTACTGTGGCATTATTTTCACAAGTATGATGTATTTGTAATTTAATTGGATAATTTAAGTTGTTTGGGCGAAGTGAGGAATTAGTGAGTCCGCCACTCTGCGTGAAATCAAATTGACAATTATATGATATCTATCACCATCACTAGGTATTGCGAAGTTTTGCTCGACTAAATAGAAGTCGTGTGGAATTATATATTTACCTGTAGTGAATTCTATACAGGCTATGCCTTTTGAAGAGATTGTGCCTTCGCCAATTCCCGATATTTGGGTATGAATTTTATCATTTACATTTTCAAATATATCTACATTTTCTTTTAATATAGATATATCTGCACCAGTGTCAAGCAACAGTGTATAAGGTTTACCTGTTCTTTCATTGTTAATTTTTACAAAGATGCTGAGGTTAAGGTTGATGGTTTTTACTGAGCCATTTTGACTCTAAATAGCTGATGGGTTCTGCTGGTTTCCCAAGTTACCTTGGGTTACTCGGACATTATTCTGATTATTGCTTGCCCCGCGGATATTGCTTGTTTCCGCCGCGGTTATTTCCACCACCGTTATTACCTCTATAATAATTATTGTTTTGATTATTATAATTCCGGTTGTAACCGTTATTTTGGTTACAGCCATTGTTTCGGTAGCTACCTCGGCTATTACCCCTACCGCGATAATTGTATCTATAATTGTTGCCGCGATAATTGTTTCCTCGGTGGGCGTACAATATTGAATTGGCATTACCTGTCATTTCAGTACTACATTGTATGTACTTAGTGACAATTCATGTTTGTGAAATTTCCTGCTTCTAATATTGTTTTGAGTCTGCCATGCTCACAATTTTTAACCATTGTGCTGAATTTGTCTGCGTGTTCGGGCGAAAGGCCTTCGTCAATATATGAAGCTTCGAGGAGCTTTCGTAGGTTGTCTATTTCTGTTGTAAATTTTTCGGCTGTTTTGCCTTTCTGGACTGTTTTTGCCATTTTTGCTTTCACCACGTCGGATTTTTCGCCGACTATAGTGTCTTGCAGTTTCTTTATTATTGCCTCTATGGTTGTCTCAATCTGTACTCTGTATAGCGTTGATCCTACAATTTTGGATTTAATCACTTCTACAGCTAGGTTTTCATATGTTCCTTTTGTTAGGTTTACTAACCTCAAAGCTGTTGTGAACCTTTGTAGGTGAAGCTTTTGTCCGTTAAACTCCGGAATGGCACTTGAAATTTCCTTTATGTATGCCCTTTGGGCAATAGTTTCATCAGCCATTGTGGTCGGTTTTACTTCTACAATGCTGTCGTTATTATCAGTGTCTGTGAGGTCCTGATCTGATGATTCAGATTGAATGAGGACTGCAGGAATATCTTTTTCCTCTATTTCGGGATCTGTAGAGACGGGGTTATCTATCTCAGCCGGCTCAAGGGCTGGCGAATCTGATGATTCTGAGTCGTCTCCAGTTTCTACTGTCAATACTGTGTTTAATATAGTGGGCACTGAAATGGCCAAATTGTATCTTTGTTTTATGTATATTAAGTTCTCTCTCAATCTTAGTAAGAACTTAGATACTCGAGACCAGTGGGCTTTGTCTTTGCCGGTCTCTTTGGTCGTGTATTAATATACGCGCTGCGTTGAAGCTAGAAGCTGCGGTCTACTAATATTTCGGCATGTTTATTCACAGTATTTTGCTGTGCTAGCCGTGTCCTTGACTTATATGATTTGTCAAAATCAGTTTTTATGTTATTTAATTCTTTATAAAGCTTATCCGATTCCATTATTTAATGGAATTTTATTGAGAACATTGCTAGAATTGCAAGTGAAATAGTTGGTTTTATATTTTATTTTTTGTTATTTTTGTATATACATATAAACTTATGTACGTCTCTTAAACAATAAAATTGCCAAGTTATTCAAATGGAAATATATAAAATGATTCGGCTCATGCGATACGTATGCGATCCGAAGTTACGGCCAACAATACAATGCCATTTTGGTTTGAACTTTGTGTCAAAATCATTCTTAATGTATTTGGCAATGTCTGATTCAATGTGGTTTTTTTTTCAATAGCTTGTCTTGCGCAATCAATGTCACTTTTTTGCATTTCCTGACTCATGTCAGTACTCTGAATATCGGCCTTGCCGCTAGACATTTTGCTGCTTGTTTTCTATTAGATGTGCCAGATTTTTAGCACGTTTATTTGCCCTATTATTGGATGTATGTCTATTTCCGATTGTATTGTCTACCGTACGAAACTGCAAAGTCTGCAATTAGTAGTCTATAGTAATAGTAGTCTTCAAAGTCTGCAATTAGTAGGGGCTCTGCTGCATTTCTAATTATCTCTAACACCCTATTCTCGAAATTTGGGTCCTTAGAAATTGTGAGTCTTATACACTCATTAGTATTCATATTAATTGTGTTTTTGGTTTATTTTATTTCGTTTTCAAGGATAGGTGTGAAAATAAGTAAATATATTTTTTTTAATGTATTTTTAAAGGCTATACATATATGTTTTTTTTTTCTAAGATATTATTTCAAAACATTTTATTTTCAATCATGGTCAGCGCTGATTATATCTTGTCCAGGTCATTAGCCTGGCTTTTGTTTATGCCTTTTTTTGCAATACATTTATTATGGAAAATGTAGGCTTTGTAAAAAATGTAAGCACTCATTATGAAAACAATAATTGATAATAAAATGTTTGTTAAATTGGAATCAATATTTTGTGTCTCAACGTTATTAATTACATTTGCACTGGAATCTACATTTTTTAAGTCCACTAAACCCATTTTCGGTGTTTTTTCGTACTCTAGTATATTAACTTTGATTTTTAAATTGTTATTAATTTGCCATTCGGTTTGGCTCATATATTAGTTCATTTGCCCTAGTGGCCTATAAGTGTATTAAATATATATATATATTTTTTACATATTAATTAATACATTCTAACCTACCTAATTTTTGTATGGTTTTTAGGCCTAATTGAACAACTTTAATGTCGCACAATTTTACATTAGATTTTTATATATTAGTAAGAAAAATATGCATCAAAGTCCAATGTACAAAAATTTTGCTACGCAGGGTTAGATATTACCATTAATTCTGCTTGCCGCTATTTTCCGCGTCAGCTGGTCGTCGCCGGTCTTGGCTTCGCTGACGCTCCTTCTTTGGCGTAAAGGGTGGCCTGCCCCTCACGCTTGATGCGTCTGCTGCTGTTGTCCTGGGCCTATGGGCTCAGGCGGTGGCGGTGCCGGTCATCGCACAGGCTTACAGCAGGTCGCTTTGCAAAACGGGCACTCCAGCAGTCCCGGGCAATCCTTGCGGCACTCCTGTTTAAATCTCGGAATTTCTGCTCTTTCTGGAGGGGGTAATTTTTCGTAAATTTTTGCAATGATTCTGATAGCAGCGTAGGTGGATGTGGGTTTTTTTGTGGTTTCTTGTGGGTTTTTTGTTCGGTCGTTTAGTACTTTTTTAATGCACTCCACCTCGGCATGCAATTTGACCGAGTGGGTCCACTCTAAGCTACTTCCGCTATTCAATAGCTTTAGTAGTTCAGCCTTTCTAGTCTTTAGTTTTTTCATCACTTCACTTTTTTTTCCGCACATCACACTCTACTTACTGCGTTTTTGGCATTTTCCGTTTTTCTTCCGTTTTGTTAAATTTTCAGTTCAATCCAATTTTTTCGATCATAATAATTCCCAGCCGATACAGGTTGTTGTTTTTAATCCTTCCGAATGTGAGGTCCATTTATAGTCACGGTCGCCATGTGATAAACGTAATTGCCCGCAAACTCCATTATTAAATCGAAGAGACGTTGTATGTTTCTTTGTGTTTTTGTATTCTTTATTTAATTCAATTTGAGTTCCAGTTTTAAGCCGGAGCAACCTGCCAACAGCGGCAGCGGAGAGAAGTTTATATATTCTTAGATACATAGCTATGCTCGCTTAGGCTGAGCGCGGAGGTATATGCACATACATACATGTGGTCCGCTCGTGTTGCATTCATGTATAATTTATGGCCAATGTATAAGTGGGCAGTTTATATTTCGTCCACTTGAGGTTTATGACCGAGACCTTGAGTTATATAAACACTGCAACAAAGTGTTACAGTGTGTACCCGTTAAGTACTCTTGGTACAGTGGGTATTCAATATATGTGCATACTACACCATCAAGATATAGTGTGGAGGAGGATGTTCATTTGGTGGTAGAAACGCCAAGTTATTTTAGGTAACAATAAATCGGTGCAGAAGTTTCTGGTGCGATCTTGCACAAATTTGACACGTTGTCGATTTACACTTCGCAACCGTGTGACCTTTTCGCAGACAATTTAAACATAATGAGGCTGACTTGACAAACTCAAACCGTTGCATTACAGCAAGGCGAGCGAACGGACTACACTGGGCAAGACTATGGTCTTGTGCGTTGCAATAACTGCAAGCTTGTTTGTTGGAAGCGGAGCAAGCCAACGAACTCCTCCAACGAAACTCCTTCCCGAACCCATTTTTCTCCTGTTTTGGCTTGCCAGTCTCTTCAGCGGACTGGTGCTGGTACGTACGATTTAATATTTTTTCGAAAACGGAAATCGAAATAATTTGCTTATTTGGTTCGCAAAGATGAGACATTCGTTATCGTAAACTCTTATAAGACTAGCAATAGCTTTGTCATAATTACTCTGGGTGACTTGGAATGCCTTGATAGTTCCTAAGGCTTCACCAGAGAGGCGAGAAATTAAATGGTTAAATTTCTTTATAAAAGGAATGTTCACATACTTGTCTAATGTCTCAAAGAGACTCATAAAATTTTTAAACTCCGAATAGTATCCACTGAATTTTGGCAATGCCAAACTGGGAAGTCGAGCTCGAGTTTGGGTTGCAGAAATTGCAGTAGCTGGTGGGGACTCTTCAGCTAACGTGAAGGCATTTAATAATGACATCACCCTTGCCTTAGTTGTTATCTCTAATTCTTCTAACTCGGCTCCAAATTCACCTTCCTCATATTATTGCTCAATCTGGTCTTGCAACTCATTTGCCTTAAAAATTGTCTTATTTAAAACCTGAAGCCTGCAGTCTAGCTCGGTCTTTACTAAAGGAACTGACCCAGCTTCCAAAAGTTCCTCTAACCGGGGAATGCTTTTTACTCTGACATTTAATCTTCTTCTTAAGTCATCAAGAGTCGTGAACCTTAATTTCTGTTTATTATTATCCACTTTCTGATTTTATTTATTTTTTAATAAACAACAAAAACGGTAAAATTTAAAAATTTATTGTTTTTATTTTTAAATCAAAAAGTTTTTTATTTTATTATAATTAATTAGTAAAAAAAATAAAAATTTTTAATAATATCAACATTTTTTTAAAATAATTTAATTAATTTAATTAAATAACAAAAGCGTAAACAAACGAAAAAAAAAGACATTTAATTTAACATCTGGAGAAAAACGAAAAAATAATTTATTAATTTACATGTCGGGTCAAGCAGCAAGCAACTAATTTAAGCATTATAATTAATTAGTAACTGATGTTTTGTTGGTCGCAAGCCGATTCTTTTCCGGCCGCTCGGCTTTGCTACTTCGGCGTTTAAAGTTAGCGAGCATCCGCTCAGCCTATTCTGGAAGGTTGGCGCCACTCTCGTTCGTCTTCTTACTGCGCTCGCATCCTAAATTGGATTTCAAATATTGTGCATAAATCCTAATTTCATATGCGGCCTGAATAAAGTTTATAACGTTGAAATTAATTAAATTCTGATTTTTTATTTACGGCATTGAAAACGCTCAATGACCAAACATTGGTGAACCCCGACGTGATCGTTAATAAATTTATATACACATAAACAAATTACTAAAACAAAAACAAAACAATTTTGTAAACAGTGTTATGTGGAAAAATATCATACGTGGATAATAAGTTTGTTTACAATAATAAACAAATTATAATATATTATTATATTATACATACATACAAGCATAAACATAAACGTTAGTTAACAAGCACACATACATATTTACGATCCACAACGCAAGTGCATTCGCCCGCGCATAGACTTCATACAAACATACGATCCACAACGCAAGTGCATTCGCTCGCACATAGCTTCATATATATATACATTCCACAATTCCGCTACGTTTCTGAGCGCACAGTGGAACAGATCGTGTTCGCCGCGAGCAAATAAAATTTATTTCGGGTTCTTCGGAACTCAATATAATAAATCATGAACTCCAGCGGCCCCGTCACAGGAGCACCCTGCTATTTTGGAGTGCTATTTTAAAGTGCAAGGCCCTGGGTATTCTCCAGGACTTACAGAGGATCCAAGGAGCTCTTCAGCCTATTTCCAAGGTGGATGATGCCATGCTACACGTGCGACATGGTCAGATAGCCACCATGTTCAGCGACTTCAAGGCCATCCACGGGGAGCTTGAGGATTTGGACATTTTGCAGATCAGCAGTGACCTTCGCTGGACTGTTTCGGAGCTCGTAGCGACGATGCAGGCGGAAATTGAGCACGAGACGACCCTTCGCTCATCTCGAATTGCTGCCCACTCCACCCTTGCCAACAGAATGTCCACCATGCAGGCTGACCCAGGGTTAGGTCAAGGTTTTCATGTGCTGCCTCCTTTGCCGCTCCCTACGTTCAGCGGTGGATACTCGGAATGGGCGGAATTTTACTCGATCTTCTCTACAATCGTCGGCAGCAATCCTCGTATTAGTAAGGTGGAAAAGTTGCAAAGGTTGCGATCTTGCCTTCGGGAGTCCGCTTTCGAAGCAGTTCGTTCCTTGGAAGTCTCCGACGAGAGCTATGATGTTGCGCTGAATTTATTGGAGAAACGATTTAATAACCGTCGCTTAATATTTCAGGCACACGTGAACGAGATTCTGGGCCTCAGTCTGTTGGAAAGTGGCTCAATAGCAGCTCTTCGAGGTCTTTCGGACCAATTCAATGCCCATATGCGAGCCTTACAGAATTTGGGTACATCAGTTGAGATCGCCAGCTGCATCATCGTCCAAGTTCTGCTTCAAAGGTTGGACCCAGCTACCCAGGCCAAGTGGGAGGAGAGTCAAAACTCCTCAGGTTCAGACGCCATTCCTACTTGGGAGTCGATGGCCGAATTTTTGGAGCAGCGGTGTAGGACGCTGGAGGCTATGGACGTGGCCATGGCTGCATACGCCCCGGGCGCTCATGTGGGAAGGCGTCGAGGTGCAAATAATGGTAGATCATCCTTTATTGTCACTAATTCGCTTCCTTCTACCTGTGCGCTATGCGGGGGATGGTCCCATATAATGTCTGCATGCCCCCGATTTCTATCAATGCCCCCTGAGATTCGCCTTGGTGAGGCCAGGCGACTCGGTCTTTGTCGGAAGTGTCTGCAAACGGGCCATCACATGCGTGAGTGCCTCGCTGCTAATTGTCGCAGTTGTGGAAGGAGGCATCACAGCCTGCTGCATTTCCTGGAGCCGCAGGCATCTAGCGGCCAGCCTTTGGTTGGTCCTCCCACGTTAGCCATAGCCGAGGTCGCCGAGCCTGTAGCCTTTTCGCCGTCCACTGCTAATGCACTAGTTGCTCAAGTCGCAGCGGCGATATATCGTTGCTTGCTACAGCGAACATTTTTGTTCGTAGTCGCGCTGGATCCCTTGTTCCATGCCGAGCTCTGTTGGATTCTGGATCTCAGGTGCACGTAATCACTTTCCGGCTGGCAAGTCAGCTGCAGCTCCGGAGGTACAAATCATTCATGGCGGTGTCTGGTATTGGAGATACCGGCTTTGCGACAGATGGATTCGCTGTCGATGTTCTTCTACGTTCCCACTGTTCCGAATACTCTGCCCTGGTTAACGCTGTCATCGCCGCCAATATCACGGACCTGCAGCCTAGCTTCAGTCTCCAGTTGGAATATTCCTGGCAATATTTCTTTGGCTGATCCTGAATCCCGCAGCGCATTGACCTTCTTATCGGAGCCAGTCTGTTTTATGAGCTTTTGTGTGTTGGGCAAATTAAGCTCTCAGCCGGCCTGCCATTGCTGCAGAAAACTCGACTTGGATGGGTCGTGTGTGGAGGCGGTTCACATGTCCAGAGAATATCACTCGTTTCTACTGCCCACAAGGATGTTCCGGAGAGCGCAACAATGCTGGATGATCAGCTGGATTCTCTGCTCCGCCGGTTTTGGAAAATCGAAGACTGCTCCGAGCCTATTGTGAAGCGGACGAAGGAAGAGCTAGATTGCGATGCGCATTTCGTGCAACATGTTGCTCGGATGGATTCCGGCGCTTACGCTGTGAGGCTTCCGTTAAAATGCGGTTCTAAGTTGCTGGGAGAGTCTTACCCCCAAGCTGTTCGACGATTTCTTTCCCTCGAAAGGAAGCTCTGTCGCCGTCCTCAATTGAAGGAGCAATATGCTGCCTTCATAAAGGAGTATTTGGACTTGGGTCACATGTCTCCAGTCCCTGCTGATGCGAGGTTCACTGGTCAATACTTTCCACACCATTTCCACACCATTGTGTTTTAAAGGAGGACAGTTCAACAACCAAGCTCAGGGTTGTCTTTGATGGATCTGCTGTCACATTGTCCGGATATTCATTGAATAACGTGTTGATGGCTGGCCCAGTTATTCAGCCAAAGTTACTGCATATTCTGTTAAGGTTCCGATGCCATCGGGTGGCCATTACTGGAGATATTTGTAAAATGTATCGTTGCGTCAGGGTTTTTCCTGAGGACAGCTATCTTCAGTGTATTCTTTGGCGGGATTCCACCCAGGATGAGTAACAGGTGTTTAAGCTGGAAACAGTCACTTATGGAACAAAGTCTGCCTCATTTTTAGCAGTTCGGACAATGCATCAGTTGGCAGATGATGAGCAAATAATGTTTCCAAAGGGGGCCGAAATTCTGCGTCGCGACTTTTATGTGGATGATCTGCTTTCTGGAGGCGACTCTATAGATGAAGCTATTAGTATAATGCAGCAAACTTCCGCGATCCTTGCCAAAGGCCATTTTCGGTTAAGGAAATGGTGCTCCAATGTTGCTGATAAGGTGCCTGAAGAAGACCGGGAGTCTTTCCTAGAGTTTGATGATGGTAGCAACTTCACAAAGACACTGGGTCTTGCTTGGGATCCTGCAACTGACCGCTTGCTATTTTCTTTTGAAGAGATTCAGTCAATCTCAAAGCCCACTAGGCGCCTTGTGCTTTCTTCAGTCGCTCGGCTTTATGACCCCTTAGGCCTTGTTGGTCCTGTAATTTCAAAGGCAAAGATCTTTCTCCAGAAACTGTGCCGTGAGAAGTTGTCCTGGGATGAAAGTCTTCCTCAAGCTCTTCACTGCGACTGGAATATGATTTGAAGCAGCTTTGGTAGTACGCAGCGCGCCGAATTCCCTAGATGGGTGCTAACATCGAAATCCGAGGTGGAGGTCCATGGATTCTGTGATGCCAGCATTGAGGCGTATGGGGCATGCGTGTATGTCGTGTCCAAGGGCGCAGGATCTGCAAGCTATTTACTCTGTTCGAAGTCCCGAGTTGCGCCGTTAAAGACTGTTACGGTGCCTAAGCTGGAGTTATCGGGAGCCGAGTTGTTGGCTCGACTTATGTCGGAAGTAGAGCAGTTGAAGGTCTACGTTGGAAAGTATTTTTGCTGGTGCGATTCTGCTGTGGCTCTGTCTTGGATTCGAGAAGAACCCTCTCGGTTTAATGTTTTCGTCGCCAATCGAGTTTCGACCATTCAGAAGCTAACTAGAGAAATGGAGTGGCGGTATGTTCCCACTTCTTTGAACCCAGCAGATATCCTGTCGCGTGGTGCTCTTCCCAATGAATTGGTTGAGAATAAGCTGTGGTCTCATGGTCCTCCGTTTCTCGTTGGATCCCAAGAGACGTGGCCAACCGCGGTCCCATCTGAGAGGTCAACCCTGGAGTTACGTGCAAGGGTCCTGCTCATTCAGTCTCCGTACGTGGATATAACAGCGGTTTCTAAGTACGCTAATTCGTTTCCAGCACTACAGAGGGTATTCGCTTACGTATACAAGTTTTCTCAACGAATTCACCACAACGGTGTTACGGCTAGCGATATAAAATCTGGAACACAGCTGTTATTGCGGCTAGTGCAACGTGTGCATTTTTGGGAGGAAATAAAGGCTCTTCAAAATGGAAAGGACATAGCGGTATCCAGTGCCCTTGCCTCAGCCTCTCCCTTCTTGGACAAATTTGGACTGTTGCGCGTAGACGGTCGGCTAAAAAATTCGTCGTTGGATTTTGATAGTCAGCATCCAATTATACTTCCAAGAAGCCATCCAGTTACGCAGGCTATAATTGTTGACTTCCATGAGCGAAATTTACATACGGGACCTCGCGCACTGTTGGCAATTATTCGGTCCCAATATTGGCCAATTGAGGGGAGAAAAACCGTGACGAAGGCATTACACAAATGCATCCGATGCTTCCGGACTAAGCCTCGGCTGTTGCAGCACATTATGGCTGATCTCCCGGAGGAAAGAGTTAGCGGCTCCCAGGTCTTCGGAGTCACTGGTGTGGATTTTTGTGGACCGTTCTATTATAAGCCGGAAGTGCGTAATAAGGCTCCAGTAAAATGTTACATTAGCATTTTCATTTGTTTTGCTACCAAAGCCGTCCACCTGGAGCTTGTAAGGGATCTGTCCACAATGTCTTTTTTGCAGGCTTTGAAGCGTTTTATATGCACCCGCCGAAGGCCTCAACATATTTGGTCTGACAACGCAACCAACTTTGTTGGAGCCAAGAACGAGCTAAAGGAGCTGCGCCGATTATTTCTAAGCGAAGAGCATCAACGGGCACTGCTGGAGTTTTGCTCTATGGAGTCCATCGAATGGCATTTTATTCCTCCTCGATCTCCGCATTTCGGTGGTCTGTGGGAAGCGGCTGTTAAAACCGCCAAGCACCATTTTTACCGAGCTGTCGGATCTGCAGTTCTGGGATTCGAGGAGCTGCGAACGCTGCTGTGCCATATTGGGGCTGTTATAAATTCACGACCCTTATTGTCTCTTTCAGAAAATCCTGCCGACCTTGATGTTCTGACCCCGGCTCATTTTTTAACTGGTGGTCCGTCAGTCAGCTTTATCGAGCCTGATGTCACAAAGCTGAACTTCAACCGGTTGGACAGCTGGCAGCGCGTGTCTTTCCTGCAGCAGTCTTTCTGGTTCCCATGGAAGGAGGAGTACCTAAGCCTTCTCCAGCAGCGCTCCAAATGGCGCGCCTCCGGTCCTGCCTTGGCCCCGAACGATGTGGTGCTAGTAAAGGACGAGAATCTACCTCCGATGAAATGGCCGCTTGCGAGAATAGTGGAGTTAATCCCTGGTCGAGATGGTATCTTTCGAGTGGCGGTGATAAAAACCTCATCTGGAATTACCAAGCGAGCAGTGACTAAGCTGTGCCTTTTGCCCTTTAAGGATGAAGTTGGAGTAGAAGCCCCAACTGGGGGGAGAATGTCGGGTCAAGCAGCAAGCAACTAATTTAAGCATAATAATTAATTAGTAACTGATGTTTTGTTGGTCGCAAGCCGATTCTTTTCCAACCGCTCGGCTTTGCTACTTCGGCGTTTAAAGTTAGCGAGCATCCGCTCAGCCTATTCTGGAAGGTTGGCGGCACTCTCGTTCGTCTTCTTACTGCGCTCGCATCCTAAATTGGATTTCAAATATTGAGCATAAATCCTAATTTCATATGCGGCCTGAATAAAGTTTATAACGTTGAAATTAATTAAATTCGATTTTTTATTTACGTCATTGAAAACGCTCAATGACCAAACAATACATATGGCGAAAAAAATGAAATAATTAATTAATTAAGTAATAGTCGAATAATGTTGATAGTCGCTGAGTAGGCGCTGAGTATCAAAAAAAGTAGTAGTTTGCCAATGACACCGAAAAAGGTGTATACCAAACCAATTGTAGGGTAGCGCGTCTTTTGGCGTTCCGTTAAAATAAAATGCGTCAAACTAATGCATATACATATATAGCAGCGGACAACGGTTGGATCGAAACCGAAAATTTTACCGCTGCATATATTTGTGTGTACGCTAAATTATTATTATAAATTAATATTAAATAATATTAATAATAATAATAATATTATTATTATTATATATAAAATTATATAAATAAATGTTTGGCTGCAATATCATAAATTTAACTATTTTGTTTGGCGAAAAACGAACGAGGGGTAAAGGGGGGTGACCGTAATGTGGATATGTATTTATGTTGTTTATCAATTTTAGCCACAGGCAGTTTGATAATTATTTTAACTAAACTATTCAAATTGTTAGCTCTACTAATTTCAAGTACGTAAGCGCCAAGAATTGAAAGGAGGGTGCAATATTCCAGCACAAGACGTAAATTTAATTCGTCTTTTCTCAACTTTCAAATTAAGAACAAGAAAAGAAAGTTAACTTCGGGCCAAGCCGAAGTTGATATACCCTTCTAGTTAAAACCGGATATGTATCGCAAACATCGGATATAGTTGGCCGATCCCTATGAGAATATCATAATAAAACCAATTAATTACAATAAAATATATAAACAAGAAAAGAAAGCTAACTTCGAGCGTAGCCGAAGTTTACCCTTGCATCTGATATAGTTAGCCGATCCTTATAAGAATATGATAATATAACCCAATTTATTAAAATAAAGAATCTAAAAACAAGAAAAACAAGAAAGGAAAGCTAACTTCGGGCGGAGCCGAAGTTTATATACCCTTGCAGTTAAAACCGGATATATATCGCAAACATCGGATATAGTTGGCCGATCCTTATGATTACATCATAATAAAACCAATTATTTACAATAAAAAATCTAAAACAAGAAAGCAAAGCTAACTTCGGGCGGAGCCGAAGTTGATATACCCTTGCAGCTAAAACCGGATATATATCGCAAACATCGGATATAGTTGGCCGATCCATATGATTACATCATAATAAAACCAATTAATTACAATAAAAAATCTAAAAAAAAGTCCCAAGCTTCTATCTTCAAAAATACGAAAGTTGACATTTCTACCAAGTACCATTTCCGATCGTTCAGATATATGGCAGCTATAGGATATAGTCGGCCGATCCTAATGAAATTTGTCATGTCGTAATTTGTTGCCAAAAATAGCTCTCATGTCAAATTTGAAGTCTCTAACTCTAAAAACACCAAAGTTATACCATTTCCGATCAATCAGTTATATGGCAGCTATAGGATATAGTCGGCCGATCCCGGCCGTTCCGACTTATATACTGCGTGCAAAGGAAAGAAGGGTGTGTGCAAAGTTTTAAGACGATAGCTTCAAAACTGAGAGACTAGTTTGCGTAGAAACGGACAGACAGACAAACGGACAGACAGACGGACAGACGGACATGCTCATATCAACTCAGGAGGTGATCCTGATCAAGAATATATATACTTTATAGGGTCGGAGATGTCTCCTTCACGGCGTTGCACACTTTTGGACAAAATTATAATACCCTCTGCAAGGGTATAATTATGAAAGAAATGGGCCTAAATATGGACAAACCTCTTTCAAATGGCAGTGGAAACTCCAATTACGGCAAGAAGACCATTTTCCAATGCAGCTTTACTGTCATTGTTTGGTCATTGAGAGTTTTCAATGCGGTAAATAAAAAATCAGAATTTAATTAGGTTCAACGTTATAACTTTATTCAGGCCGCATATGAAATTAGGATTTATGAGGATTTATAGAAAATATGGGAAATCCAATTTAGGATGCGAGCGCAGTAAGGAGATGAACGAGAGTGGCGCCAACCTTGCAGAATAGGCTGAGCGGATGCTCGCTAACAATAAACGACGAAGCAAATGAGCAAATGAAGCAAAAAATGAGCCGGGGTCAGAACATCAAGGTCGGCAGGATTTTCTGAAAGAGACAATAAGGGTCGTGAATTTATAACAGCCCCAATATGGCACAGCAGCGTTCGCAGCTCCTCGAATCCCAGAACTGCAGATCCGACAGCTCGGTAAAAATGGTGCTTGGCGGTTTTAACAGCCATTCGATGGGAGTCCATAGAGCAAAACTCCAGCAGTGCCCGTTGATGCTCTTCGCTTAGAAATAATCGGCGCAGCTCCTTTAGCTCGTTCTTGGCTCCAACAAAGTTGGTTGCGTTGTCAGACCAAATATGTTGAGGCCTTCGGCGGGTGCATATAAAACGCTTCAAAGCCTGCAAAAAAGACATTGTGGACAGATCCCTTACAAGCTCCAGGTGGACGGCTTTGGTAGCAAAACAAATGAAAATGCTAATGTAACATTTTACTGGAGCCTTATTACGCACTTCCGGCTTATAATAGAACGGTCCACAAAAATCCACACCAGTGACTCCGAAGACCTGGGAGCCGCTAACTCTTTCCTCCGGGAGATCAGCCATAATGTGCTGCAACAGCCGAGGCTTAGTCCGGAAGCATCGGATGCATTTGTGTAATGCCTTCGTCACGGTTTTTCTCCCCTCAATTGGCCAATATTGGGACCGAATAATTGCCAACAGTGCGCGAGGTCCCGTATGTAAATTTCGCTCATGGAAGTCAACAATTATAGCCTGCGTAACTGGATGGCTTCTTGGAAGTATAATTGGATGCTGACTATCAAAATCCAACGACGAATTTTTTAGCCGACCGTCTACGCGCAACAGTCCAAATTTGTCCAAGAAGGGAGAGGCTGAGGCAAGGGCACTGGATACCGCTATGTCCTTTCCATTTTGAAGAGCCTTTATTTCCTCCCAAAAATGCACACGTTGCACTAGCCGCAATAACAGCTGTGTTCCAGATTTTATATCGCTAGCCGTAACACCGTTGTGGTGAATTCGTTGAGAAAACTTGTATACGTAAGCGAATACCCTCTGTAGTGCTGGAAACGAATTAGCGTACTTAGAAACCGCTGTTATATCCACGTACGGAGACTGAATGAGCAGGACCCTTGCACGTAACTCCAGGGTTGACCTCTCAGATGGGACCGCGGTTGGCCACGTCTCTTGGGATCCAACGAGAAACGGAGGACCATGAGACCACAGCTTATTCTCAACCAATTCATTGGGAAGAGCACCACGCGACAGGATATCTGCTGGGTTCAAAGAAGTGGGAACATACCGCCACTCCATTTCTCTAGTTAGCTTCTGAATGGTCGAAACTCGATTGGCGACGAAAACATTAAACCGAGAGGGTTCTTCTCGAATCCAAGACAGAGCCACAGCAGAATCGCACCAGCAAAAATACTTTCCAACGTAGACCTTCAACTGCTCTACTTCCGACATAAGTCGAGCCAACAACTCGGCTCCCGATAACTCCAGCTTAGGCACCGTAACAGTCTTTAACGGCGCAACTCGGGACTTCGAACAGAGTAAATAGCTTGCAGATCCTGCGCCCTTGGACACGACATAAACGCATGCCCCATACGCCTCAATGCTGGCATCACAGAATCCATGGACCTCCACCTCGGATTTCGATGTTAGCACCCATCTAGGGAATTCGGCGCGCTGCGTACTACCAAAGCTGCTTCAAATCATATTCCAGTCGCAGTGAAGAGCTTGAGGAAGACTTTCATCCCAGGACAACTTCTCACGGCACAGTTTCTGGAGAAAGATCTTTGCCTTTGAAATTACAGGACCAACAAGGCCTAAGGGGTCATAAAGCCGAGCGACTGAAGAAAGCACAAGGCGCCTAGTGGGCTTTGAGATTGACTGAATCTCTTCAAAAGAAAATAGCAAGCGGTCAGTTGCAGGATCCCAAGCAAGACCCAGTGTCTTTGTGAAGTTGCTACCATCATCAAACTCTAGGAAAGACTCCCGGTCTTCTTCAGGCACCTTATCAGCAACATTGGAGCACCATTTCCTTAACCGAAAATGGCCTTTGGCAAGGATCGCGGAAGTTTGCTGCATTATACTAATAGCTTCATCTATAGAGTCGCCTCCAGAAAGCAGATCATCCACATAAAAGTCGCGACGCAGAATTTCGGCCCCCTTTGGAAACATTATTTACTCATCATCTGCCAACTGATGCATTGTCCGAACTGCTAAAAATGAGGCAGGCTTTGTTCCATAGGTGACTGTTTCCAGCTTAAACACCTGTTACTCATCCTGGGTGGAATCCCGCCAAAGAATACACTGAAGATAGCTGTCCTCAGGAAAAACCCTGACGCAACGATACATTTTACAAATATCTCCAGTAATGGCCACCCGATGGCATCGGAACCTTAACAGAATATGCAGTAACTTTGGCTGAATAACTGGGCCAGCCATCAACACGTTATTCAATGAATATCCGGACAATGTGACAGCAGATCCATCAAAGACAACCCTGAGCTTGGTTGTTGAACTGTCCTCCTTTAAAACACAATGGTGTGGAAATGGTGTGGAAATTATTGACCAGTGAACCTCGCATCAGCAGGGACTGGAGACATGTGACCCAAGTCCAAATACTCCTTTATGAAGGCAGCATATTGCTCCTTCAATTGAGGACGGCGACAGAGCTTCCTTTCGAGGGAAAGAAATCGTCGAACAGCTTGGGGGTAAGACTCTCCCAGCAACTTAGAACCGCATTTTAACGGAAGCCTCACAGCGTAAGCGCCGGAATCCAGCCGAGCAACATGTTGCACGAAATGCGCATCGCAATCTAGCTCTTCCTTCGTCCGCTTCACAATAGGCTCGGAGCAGTCTTCGATTTCCCAAAATCGGTGGAGCAAAGAATCCAGCTGATCATGCAGCATTGTTGCGCTCTCCGGAACATCCTTGTGGGCAGTAGAAACGAGTGATATTCTCTGGACATGTGAACCGCCTCCACACACGACCCATCCAAGTCGAGTTTTCTGCAGCAATGGCAGGCCGGCTGAGAGCTTAATTTGCCCAACACACAAAAGCTCATAAAACAGACTGGCTCCGATAAGAAGGTCAATGCGCTGTGGGCGGAAAAATTCAGGATCAGCCAGAGAAAGATTGCCAGGAATATTCCAACTGGAGACATCCAAACTGAAGCTAGGCTGCAGGTCCGTGATATTGGCGGCGATGACGGCGTTAACCAGGGCCGAGTACTCGGAACAGTGGGAACGTAGGAGAACATCAACAGAGAATCCATCTGTCGCAAAGCCGGTATCTCCAATACCAGACACCGCCATGAATGATTTGTACCTCCGGAGCTGCAGCTGACTTGCCAGCCGGGAAGTGATCACGTGCACCTGAGATCCAGAATCCAACAGAGCTCGGCATGGAACAAGGGATCCAGCGCGACTACGAACAAAAATGTTCGCTGTAGCAAGCAACGATATATCGCCGCTGTGACCTTGAGCAACTAGTGCATTAGCAGTGGACGGCGAAGAGGCTGCAGGCTCGGCGACCTCGGCTGTGGCTGACGTGGGAGGACCAACCAAAGGCTGGCCGCTAGATGCCGGCGGCTCCAGGAAATGCAGCAGGCTGTGATGCCTCCTTCCACAACTGCGACAACTAGCAGCGAGGCACTCACGCATGTGATGGCCCGTTTGCAGACACTTCCGACAAAGACCGAGTCGCCTGGCCTCACCAAGGCGAATCTCAGGGGGCATTAATAGAAATCGGGGGCATGCAGACATTATATGGGACCATCCACCGCATAAAGCACAGGTAGAGGGAAGCGAATTAGTGACAATAAAGGATGATCTACCATTATTTGCACCTCGACGCCTTCCCACATGAGCGCCCGGGGCGTATGCAGCCATGGCCACGTCCATAGCCTCCAGCGTCCTGCACCGCTGCTCCAAAAAATTCGGCCATCGACTCCCAAGTAGGGATGGCGTCTGAACCTGAGGAGTTTTGACTCTCCTCCCACTTGGCCTGGGTAGCTGGGTCCAACCTTTGAAGCAGAACTTGGACGATGATGCAGCTGGCGATCTGAACTGAAGTACCCAAATTCTGTAAGGCTCGCATATGGGCATTGAATTTGTCCGAAAGACCTCGAAGAGCTGCTATTGAGCCACTTTCCAACAGACTGAGGGCCAGAATCTCGTTCACGTGTGCCTGAAATATTAAGCGACGGTTATTAAATCGTTTCTCCAATAAATTCAGCGCAACATCATAGCTCTCGTCGGAGACTTCCAAGGAACGAACTGCTTCGAAAGCGGACTCCCGAAGGCAAGATCGCAACCTTTGCAGCTTTACCACCTTACTAATACGAGGATTGCTGCCGATGATGGTAGAGAAGATCGAGTAAAATTCAGCCCATTCCGAGTATCCACCGCTGAACGTAGGGAGCGGCAAAGGAGGCAGCACTTGAAAACCTTGGCCTAACCCTGGGTCAGCCTGCATGGTGGACATTCTGTTGGCAAGGGTGGAGTGGGCAGCAATTCGAGATGAGCGAAGGGTCGTCTCGTGCTCAATTTCCACCTGCATCGTCGCTACGAGCTCCGAAACAGTCCATCGAAGGTCACTGCTGATCTGCAAAATGTCCAAATCCTCAAGCTCCCCGTGGATGGCCTTGAAGTCGCTGAACATGGTGGCTATCTGACCATGTCGCACGTGTAGCATGGCATCATCCACCTTGGAAATAGGCTGTAGAGCTCCTTGGATCCTCTGTAAGTCCTGGAGAATACCCAGGGCCTTGCACTTTAAAATAGCACTCCGGGTTGGAGTGGGTGCTCCTGTGACGGCGCCGCTGGAGTTCATGATTTATTATATTGAGTTCCGAACAACCCGAAATAAGTTTTATTTGCTCGCGGCGAACACGATCTGTCCCACTGTGCGCTCAGAACCGTAGCGGAATTGTGGAATGTATATATATATGAAGCTATGTGCGAGCGAATGCACTTGCGTTGTTGATCGTATGTTTGTATGAAGTCTATGCGCGGGCGAATGCACTTGCGTTGTGGATCGTATGTTTGTATGAAGTCTATGCGCGGGCGAATGCACTTGCGTTGTGGATCGTAAATATGTATGTGTGCTTGTGAACTAACGTTTATGTTTATGCCTGTATGTATGTATAATACAATAATATATTATAATTTGTTTATTATTGTAAATAAACTTATTAGCCACGTATGATAATTTGATAATGATAATTTCACATAACACTGTTTACAAAATTGTTTTGTTTTTGTTTTAGTAATTTGTTTATGTGTATATAAATTTATTAACGATCACGTCGGGGTTCACCAATGTTTGGTCATTAAGAGTTTTCAATGCCGTAAATAAAAAATCAGAATTTAATTAGGTTCAACGTTATAACTTTATTCAGGCCGCATATGAAATTAGGATTTATGAGGATTTATAGAAAATATGGGAAATCCAATTTAGGATGCGAGCGCAGTAAGGAGATGAACGAGAGTGGCGCCAACCTTGCAGAATAGGCTGAGCGGATGCTCGCTAACTATAAACGCCGAAGCAGCAAAGCCGAGCGGCCGAAAGAGAGTCGGCTTGCGACCAGCCAAACATCAGTTACATCAGTAATTGTTGTGTTTAAATTAGTTGCTTGCTGCTTGACCCGACAGTCATCAATTCGTGGTCTTGATTATGATATTTTACAAAGTTATCGTACAATTTAAATAACAATCAACTGCGAGTGCGAAATAAACTCGGAAAAGTTTGACTTCTGTGCTAAAGTTTTTGTGGCATATCAGAAAAAATATCCTTGGTGTCCGATGTCACCCACTGTTCACAGTCTTAGAACATGGGTACCAAATAATAGACACTTGTTTAGTTCCTGTAGGATGCCTTGGAGAACATGCATCAGAGTCCCGAAATAAATTGTATAAGAGCGATAGAAGAGGCCACGCTAGAAAATGTAGTCGATTAGATAATATTGAAGTATCAATTGGTATCAAATTCTTTTTTTCCATTTCACTCGCGCATGGAATCGAAAATGTTGCCATAGCGCATTAATTGGTTTTCGCTTAGCGAATTCTCTGCTCTTATTGTTTTTTGCTGCTTACGTACAAACTCATATGTTAAAAATATGGTGGAAGTCTTTGATCTTGTATTGCAATTTATTGCAACGGTAGAAACCATTACTTCAATCGTTGACATAATTATTTTGATACAACGTATAGCTTTATTCCATCGCGTGTCACTCTGTACGCGTAAAAGTTACGGGATCCATTTTACTTTCCAGTAAGAGATTCTATTTATAGCTTGAAGAGTGCAAAAGATGGCACTGGTATGTAAATTAATTTCTTTGCTATGACACGTGACGTGAGAGATTATGCATTTTTGGGTGGACAAAAATGTTTTGACATTGCATTCAATCAGTTTTCATTTGTTTAGGGCGCGTTAAAGACAGTTTATTGTTATTTGTAACTCCAGCTTATTAACCTGTTAGCAGCTTTAATACATTTTTTTTGTCAATTTTCCTAATTTCTGTACCGAAGCTAAGCCAAATCCAGCGAAACGAAATAGTAATTAAGTACCACACAGGTATTTTGGTCCAGAGCCTGAGTATATTTTATAAAGTACCCCGACAAACCATTTACTATCAAATTACCAAACATAAACTGATAATTCAGTCAGAAAAGGACGACCACGCAAAACTACGCCTAGACAAGATCGTCTTATCCTTGCTTCAATGAAAGTTAAATGATATGACAATGATAGACTAGACCAGGGGTGCCCAGTCTCATTGCTCTCGGTGCTCCTTTGTTGTTGGAATTGCTCTTTCATATGGGAAACGACATTTCATATACGTGGGTTCCTCCCAGCATAGGCAAAGCCCAAATACAAAAACAATTTTTCGTGTTTTCCCTATTCTCCTCAATGGTGTTAATCCGAACGCATTTTGTTGTTGGATTGCCGAAAACTTATCACTGCAAGAAATTCATTCTTCCTTTTCTTTCAGCCAATATGGTCGACTTGAAGCGATGAATTTCTTTTTTGCAGAACATTTTTAAAGTAAAAAGTTAGGCATTTATTGGCATAGTATAATAATAAACTGTTGTGAAAAATATAGGACCTATTTATAATTGCTATAATAAAATGTATTTTTTATTATAATGATATTTGTTTGAAACTCCTTGTGAATGTTACTATAATTTTATTTTTCAGTGCATCGAAATGAAAAAAATGGTGTAAATGTATTGGTGATTTTTTGCACTGGTCACCCCTGGCACCCCTGGACTAGACTATAATATTTCAATTAGTAGAAAAACAGTTAAAAGAAGATTTAAAGAGGCGAACTTTGCTACTTATGTGGCCCGTCCCATACCTTTCATTTCACCTAAAAAAAATGTTAACAAGCCTCAATATTTTTGTTAATTTCTCTTTAAACACTTAAAAATTTAGTAAAATCTGTTCCTGCACGATTACAAAAGGTAATAGATGCCAAGGGAGGGTTTTTTTTTTTATTAATTTATATTTCATTATTAACATTTTTGGCAATTCATTTTTGGCATTTGGCCTTCCACTTTAATGAATTTGTATTTCTAGTTTATAAGATATAATATGAAATGTAATATTTTTGTTGTTTTTTATTGTATTATTAAAATAATAATAATAATGGTCCGTCAGCCAACGGGTACAACAGGAGGACCTACAAGTTATCCAACCCCTAAATACAGGCCACTGATGGCTTTTATAAACAATATTTTCAATCTCTGCATTTGCCTTTGGCTTGATCTTTGGCTCAATTATCCAACCCATAAATCCAGGCCACTTATGGCTTTCCACTTATGAATTTTATAAACAATATTTTCAAACTCTGCATTTGCCTTCGGCTTTGTCTTTGGCTCTGAGGTCCGATCTCGGTTCCCCATAAACAAATCAAAATCAAAAGTAAACATCAGCTTCCCTCCATCCTCCAAACATCAGTAATCGAATTTCACAATAAGATGTGACAGTTTCATCTTAAGCCTCTAATCTAAACACAACTGATGGCCGAGGTTCTTTGGATCAGACCGAGACCGCGAACGGTTGACAAAAATATTTAAGAGAAATCAAAAGTGTCTTGTAATTGTTACGTTTAATAAATAAAGGTTTAACACCAAGTTGTGTAACTAAAAAATAAAATTAAATTTTTTTAATTCACCGAACTACAAACAATTTAACTGGCGCCCAACGTGGGGCCGCGTCACATAAAGCTCCAAAAAATAGTTTAATGAAAAATATGTTAAACAGAAACGGAACTCGCGCGGTCAACAACTCAACATTTTTAGTGGAAAAATTAAAACATCCACCAAACGACACTACCAAGTGACAGTGATCGTTAACAATAAAGTAAATGGAAATTAATTAATGAAATAATCCATAAAGAGTGAATTAAAACAAAGGTGGACCGAAATTTTAAACCAAACAATTACAAGAACACAAAAACTAAAAAAAATCAACGCACAAAAAAAACAAACAAGAACAACAAAAACAAATAAAACGACAACTCCAACAAGAAAAACCAGGGAAGGAAGGCAGGACATTCTCAAATAAAAACGACAACTCGCTCCAACAAAAAAACCAAGGAAGGAAGACAGGACATTCTCTATCCATTTATCAACTATCAACCACCAACCACACAGAAGGAAGACCCCAACGGGACAATATCCTGAGGAACTAATTTAAAATAATAAAAAAATTAAAGACTATAATTTAAGATCTGTAAATTTGAGAAAAATAATATAAGATTTATATATTGCAAAAAGTAAGATTCGCGATTTAACAAAAAATATAAAGAATAATTCTGGAAGATTTGATAAATAGCTTTTGTGAACCAAATCTAACAATGGCAACCGGAGGTTCAGCACCAAATTTTTCTGCAGGCAGTGTAGCCACAGCCGGCAGTTTAACAGTAGAATTGATAAACAGGTTAATAAACGCTCAATTGAATGAAGTTAGCAGGAAAGTAGAATATTTAGAAGGAAGGCTAGCCACAGATGCAAACACTGTGGAAGATTATAAAGTACAAACAATTGACCCAGCTATAAAATGCGATACAACACTTGAAGTGGTAAAATCCTTACCAAATTTCACAGGGGAAACAACACAATATGTAGGTTGGAGGGAAGCTGCAGAAACTGCAATGAGTCTCTATAAAATTGAAAGTGAACAATATTTTATCGCCCTAACAATTTTACGAAATAAAATTATGGGAGCTGCCCATGATGCTCTTACCAATCATGGCACAGTTTTAAACTTTAAAGCAATCTTATCCCGATTGGACTTTATATATAGTGACAAACGACCAATACATGTTCTCGAGTCAGAACTAAGTATCCTCAGGCAAGGACGAATGACAATTACTGACTACTATAACGAAGTCAATAAAAAAATGACCTTACTAATAAACAAAACCATAATGACATACGGAAAGGACAGTGTAATTACCAAAGAAACAAACAATTCAATAAGGAGAAATGCTCTACGAGTATTTATATCCGGACTTAATGGATCTATTTCAGAAACTCTTTTCTCATTAAATCCACCAGACTTGCCCAATGCTTTGGCAAAGGTCCAAGAATTAGAATCAAACAACTTCCGTGCTCAATTCGCAAATAGGTTTAATGGATTTAAAAATGAAAGTAGATATCGGTGAAACAACTTACGATTTGATCAAATACGGCAAAATAATAATACCACTAAAATAGGAAATAATTTTAATCATAACCAAAATTACAATTGGCCACAAAAGGGAAATTTTTGGCAAAATAATAATCAAAATAATAATCATAAACAACAAGCTATCGAGCCAATGTTGATGTTGTTGATGTTGATCCACCGATTCAACTCCAGAATAAATCTAATAACAATCGGTAGCCGAGCCAAAATTGGCAGTCAAATAGTAACCAGGGAAGATATAATAATTGGCAGGCAAACGATAATCAAGGTAGATATAATAATAATTATCATCAAAATAAAAATCGTTCAAATTTTTATAACACAAATCAAAATAGAGAGCAAACTCAAGCTCAAAAAAGGGAATCAGATGGAACAGAAAGCCAGCCAGCTAATAAAGTAACCAGATTAAATAATATTAATGAAGACCATTTTTTAGACCAGACCCCTACAGAGGAATGCCTTATTTAAATAGGATAGATCGAAAAACCAAGAAGCAGCTAAAAGTTTTAATAGATACAGGAGCCACTGCTTGTTACATAAAAAGGGGAATTTTTGAAAATAAAAACGAGCTACCAATATACAAAAAGGTAAAAACAGTTCATGGCTACTCAATTATTAGGTATTACCATATTATAACTATATTTTAAACAAAACAATTATTTTATGAAATCGAAGGTTTAGAATCTGATATTCTAATTGGATTCAATTTATTAAGAAAAATTGGAGCTATAATAAATATAGAAAAGGGAATCTTGGAATATAATGGGAAACAGGAGAAGTTAAAATATTATGATAATGAGGAGAAAAACGAAATACGTTTAATTGAAGAAAATAATATTCTTCCGTTAAAAGAATTTATTATAAAAAAGTATTTTGATGATAATGGTAGCGAAAAGACAGATTCATTATTTGTTGAAAATAGTGAGAAAAGCTTGGGAGTTAAAAATCCCGAGAACGCCGACGTAGAAATATGCGTCAACAAAAATACAAATATCTTGTCAATAAAACCGTCAATAAAAATAAAAATATCTTGGGAATTAAAAATCCTGAGAACGCCGACGTAGAAATATCCGTCAATAAAAATAAAAATAAAAAATAAAAAAATCTTGGGAATTAAAAATCCTGAGAGTGCCGACGAAGTAAATACCGTCAAAAATCAAATAAATAATATAGGTACTGACCAATTAGGCGGATTGAGGGAAAAGATAGTTCACTATATTGAAAAGGAGCATTCAAAGATAAATATGCAAATTCCTTTTAGACATAAGGACATAAAGGGGGAAATAAATCTTATCCACGGGAAATCTTATATACGGGAAGCAGTATCCGTATGCTCTGTCTGTCAACGACTTCGTGAATAGCGAAATAAAAAGAATGTTATCAGAAAAAATAATAAGGCCTAGCAGAAGCCCTTACAATTCACCACTTCTGGTAGTCCCAAAGAAGGGAGAGAATCAAGACGGAAGCCGTAAATTAAGACTCGTCATTGATTATAAAAAATTAAATGAAAGTACTATACCTGACAGGTACCCAATGCAAGACCCATCAGTAATTCTATCAAATTTGGGAAAAGCAAGATATTTTTCAACAATAGATTTTGAGTCAGGATTTCATCAGATACTAATGAAAGAATCTGATGTCGAAAAAACTTTTCAATAAATAATGGAAAATACGAATTTTTAAGAATGCCATTCGGATTAACAAATGCACCAAGAATCTTTCAGAGAGCAATGGACGATATTCTAAGAGAACAAATTGGGAAAACGTGTCATGTCTATATGGACGACGTAATAATATTCTCAAACTCAATTGAACAACACTATACACATCTAAACAAAATTATAAATATATTATTGAGAGCAAACATGAAAATCTCTTTAGAAAAATCTAAGTTTTTCAAACGCGAAACCCGTTTTCTAGGATACATGGTATCCTATAACGTCATCAAGACAGACCCAGAGAAAATTGAAACCATTAGAAAATATCCACTTCCAGAAAATATTCGGGAACTAAGAAGTTTCCTAGGTTTTACGGGCTATTATAGAAAATTTGTTTCAAACTACGCCTACATAGCCAAACCTCTAACAAAATATCTTGGAGGTCATAATGGCAAAATCTCAAAAAGAATGTCAACAAAAATATTGATTCAGCTGGATGAACCAGCAATTAAAGCTTTTAACGAGCTGAAAGAAAATCTCATTGCTCAAGTAGAACTAATTCAACCGGACTATAATAAAAAATTTACCTTGACCACCGACGCTTCAGACGTCGCAATTGGTGCAGTTTTATCTCAAGAAGGAAAACCAATTACTTTTATTTCAAAAACCTTGTCTAAAACAGAACAAGCTTATGCGACTAATAAGAAGGAACTCTTAGCGATAGTATGGGCTCTTAAAAATCTAAGAAATTACTTATACGGAGTAATTGGAATTGAAATTCAAACCGACCATCAAACTTTATCTTACACAATATAGGATAAAAATCCCAACGTAGATATGAAAGGATGGTATTCTTTCATACAAAGTTTTACACCGAAAATAACATTTAAGCCCGGTACAACAAACGTAGTTGCAGACGCATTATCTCGAATTCAGATAAATAATATTACTGCCAGCGATATAGAACAAACAGACCAGTCAGACTCAGATCAGAACACACAGCATTCAGCTGAAAGTAGTTTTGAAAATGTAATACAAGAGACCCGTAAACCGTTAAATCAATTTAAACAACAACTGTTATTAACAACGGGGAGGTATACAATACATGAGTCACTGGACATTTTTGACAGGACACGACATTTAATTGAATATGACACACCAGAAAATTTAATAACTATATTAAGAGAGTATCTTCCACCTAACATTACGGTAGGAATTCATTGTACCTTAGAGGACTTATTTCAAATTCAATTACCTTTAAAAAATAATTTCACAAACACATTCCTTTTTACAAGAATCTTTCTACAAGACGTGGAAAACGAGGAAGATAAAGCTATAATAATAGAAGAAACGCACAGCCGTGCTCATAGGGGGCTAGAAGAGTATTATAAACAGATCAGTAAATTATATTATTGGCCAAACTGTTTTAAAAAATTAAAAGAATATATTAAAAATTGCGTGATTTGTAACGAAAATAAATATAACAGGCACCCAACCAAAAATTCCAATTGGGTAATTCCAAGTAAAGAAGGAGAAAATTTACACATTGATATATATTACGCGCAAGGTCTTACTTTCATAACTTGTATAGACGCTTACTCAAAATTTCTAGTAGTAAAAGAAATTCAAAATAAATTTAATATCGAAAATAAAGTAATGGAACTTCTTCAGCATTTTCCACAAGCAAAAGTAATAATAACCGATAATGAAGGCACGTTCTACATTAACAGAATTAGCTCGATGCATTAATGAAGAATTTAATTTAACTGACTCTTCCGAAATAATAATAAGAGCCGCTCAAGAATATAATCAGAGCATTCATTCTACAACGAACCAAAAACCTTTTGACGTATTATATAATAAAATAGAGCACGATAACATTCCTGAACTTTTGACAAATACTCAAGAGAAAATGTTGGAAACACATAATGAAAACAGAAAAGAAAAAGAATATCATGTAGGACAGGTAGTCTATGAAAAGAAACACGGGGAAAGAAATAAACTTAAAACCAGATATAAAAAACAAATAGTTAAGGAAAATTTACCCAACAAAATAATAATCAACAATAGAAATAGAATTATTCACAAAGATAATATAAAATTGTAAGTATTTATATATTATCCTTTTTTTCTTTCCTTTTCCAGAAAATGTTTTATCAGGTGCTCATACTACACCTTATTTTATTAACAAAATCAGAAATAATTGACTATACAAGTCACGAATATCTTCTATTTAAGGTCATTAAAGACGTATTGACATAAGATTCATACGCAGATTTATTCCATGTAACTAACTTAAGCTTTTATAAAGAAATAATAAATTTGGAATCAGATAATATTAAAAGGGATACTAATAAAAGGTCACAATGGGAAATTAAATATGACATAAAAGTAATCGAACTAATTTTATCGCAATTAATATCAACTAGATCAAAAAGAGGGATAAATGAGTTAGGCACCGTGTGGAAATGGTTAGCTAGAACTCCGGACCATGATGATTTTATTACAGTTCAGAATAAAATTAATGAATTAATTGACAACAATAATAAGCAGTCTATTATCAATTCCCGATTATTCAAAGAAATAGAATCTCTTTCCGACGATTTTAAAAAAGTATTTATTGATCAAGGATTACCACTTCGAAAACATCGCTTGCGATTATTAACATTTGATCTGCAAAATTTAATTGACACAATCACTCTAGCAAAAAAAGGCGTTTTTAATTCCAAAATTTTAAACAATGATGACATCTTGGAAATATTAAAACAAGAACAAAAACCAGTAATTATAGCTGATTTAATGGACATCTCTTCTTTTAAAATCGCTTTGCATAAAGAACTTTTAATAATTTATATAAAATACCCTATATAAAAAAACAGATGTAAAATATAAAACGCTAGAGCGATTTCCCAAATCGATGGAAAACTAGTATTAAGCAATCAAGTCGCAAAATGCGAAAATATTTTTTACGAAATGTCTAATTTTAAGAACGAACTTTTTAATAATTATTGCACTCTAAGTGACAAAAAAACTTGTTTTACCCGATTATCAAATGGTGAGAAATCAACCTGTAAAAAAATAAGAGAAAAAAATAAAAAAATAGACATCATACAAAATGGTGCCATTCTTATAAATGGGAACAATATTGTTAACAGCTCCCATTTAAACGGTTCGTTTTTAATAACATTTAATGGTACAACTAAAATTAATAATATCACATATACCAAATTGGAAAATAAAATTCTTGAATACGAAACTACGAACCACTTTAAAAATTATGAAATATCCGATTACATATTATCAAATAACTCTGATCTTTCTTTAGATAATATAAACATTTTAAACCCATTCGTTAAAATTAAGAATACTAAAATATCACTTACCTTTATATTATTAATTTTAATCATTATATATTTTATTCTTTCACTTATTATAAAATACAAAAATGCTATATTATTTGTAACCAAAAAACATCGGCCTGAACCAGAAAAATCTATTAACCAAGAAATTTTTTTAACATAGTTAAGAGATCATTTAAACGAATTTCATATTGAATCGGGACGATCCATTTTAGAAGGGGGAGAGTTATCCAACCCCTAAATACAGGCCACTTATGGCTTTTATAAACCATATTTTCAATCTCTGCATTTGCCTTTGGCTTGATCTTTGGCTCAATTATCCAACCCATAAATCCAGGCCACTTATGGCTTTCCACTTATGAATTTTATAAACAATATTTTCAAACTCTGCATTTGCCTTCGGCTTTGTCTTTGGCTCTGAGGTCCGATCTCGGTTGCCCATAAACAAATCAAGATCAAAAGTAAACATCAGCTTCCCTCCGAAGCCCAATCAATTACGCCTTTTGCGTCTCAAGTACCCACCAAATTGCATCGATCAGCGTAATCGAATTTCACAATAAGATGTGACAGTTTCATCTTAAGCCTCTAATCTAAACACAACTGATGGCCGAGGTTCTTTGGATCAGATTTAGAATTAAGAAGTCAGTCCTATTTTGACCGAGACCGCGAACGGTTGACATAAATATTTAAGAGAAATCAAAAGTGTCTTGTAATTGTTACGTTTAATAAATAAAGGTTTAACACCAAGTTGTGTAATTAAAAAATAAAAATTACATTTTTTTAATTCACCGAACTACAAACAATTTAACTTACACGCAAGCAATTGGGTGCCGTAACTGTTTACACCGCTGGTAGTGCGACTATACTCTTCATGTGAGGGCGGCTGGTAACAGGTCCCGGTAAGGTCATGTCTCTGCCGAGGATGCTGGCTTTTGGTAGTCGGGCGGGGAGAAGAACACTCCCTTCCTTAAATCACCTCAATCCAAGGTGGAACAGCTCATGCCGAGGAATGCGTGTCCGAGGGGGGCTCGGACGGTAATATGAGAACTCTGGGGGACCGGCCAACCTCCCAGTTTTAACCAGGCTTCTCGTGACAAGCGGGCTATGTCATGATGGACGAACCCCTTCCCGCCTACTCGTGGGACCAAAACATGAATAACTTACCTTACAAAAACCTAAGTGGAGAACGGAACTCCTTAAAAAAGTCCGGAAATGGCGTCAGTGACCCGTCAAACTCCAAGGCTCTCAAAAGCCAAGGAGTTGCTGAGATGGAGAAGCCCCCCACAGAGGGGCAACATCTGGAGGCGAAAAGCGCCGGTGCGGAGGAGGTTGCCAAGGCTTCTTCTTCCAAAGCGGGGCTAAAAAAACGTGCTGGGTCAGATCCTGCCAAGGAGATCGCGCAAAGCGTGAAAAGGCAGAGGTCCACGGAGGGAGAAGCCCCCCAGGCTAAGAAGAGGAAGGCCCACTCGCAGCCGTCCAACCGCTCGTTCGCCGAAGTGACGAAGGGAAGAACCCTAATTGGACTTAAACAAGGGATCCAAGGATGGGCTAATCTCCAAGGACCTTTGACGATGAGTGGTAAACGAGTTGCATGGGCGCTTCGTGGAGGAGATGCTGCGAGGCGGAGGACCCCCACCAGAATGCGAAGACGCAGGATGGTACCAGAGTAGCGTTAAGGTAATTGCCTGCCAAGACGCGCGATCGGTAGAGACCTACAAGCGTATGGTAGCATCGCTTGGAGAGGTCTACCCGGAGCTAAACGAGGAGACCGTAAAAGCCCTGGAAAGGTCGGAGCACCGGCTGAAGTACGGATTTAAACAACTGGACTGGAAGTCAAACCCTATGGATAGACCCAACAAGGCAACAATCGCGCTCTATAAATGCCGAAAAGCTATCGGCCTTTAATGGGGAATGTCCCCAAAAATAGTAAGATACACAGCGGTCATAAGATCCATCCTTTTCTACGGGGTGGTGGTCTGGTGGTCTGCTCTCACAAACTCCACATGTAGAGAGAAACTTAGGAAAACGCAAAGGATGGCGGAGGTCTGTATTACAGGCAGCCTACGTACCACACCGACTGATGCCGTAGACTTCATACTCGACCTATTACCTGTAGAGATAATGGGGGCCAAGATAGCCACGCTATCGGCAATAAGGCTACGCGAGACGGGCATATGGAAAATGACCGACTATGGACATACCAAGTTGGACCTACACCACTGCACGCCAATGGGGGCTACAGACTACTGCGTACCTGTTGATCATCCCACCTTAAAATATAAGGTTTTCATTCCAACAAGGGAGGAATGGGCCACAAAAATCCCGGGACCAGCCGGTTTCCTCCATATTTACACAGACGGTTCAAAATTGAATGGCCAGGTGGGAGGCGGTTTCCATTGCGAACGGCTGTGTCTAAATGAGTTCTTAGATCTTAGATCCCCAGCACTTACTAGCAATCAAGAAACAATCCTTATCTTCTCAGACAGTCAAGCGGCACTCAAAGCCCTTGACGGATTCTCATCCAACTCCAGGACAGTACATGACTGTCGCAGATCTCTTAACAAGATGGAAGAGCAGTATGACATCCACCTCATATGAGTGCCCGGACATAGGGACCACGAGGGTAATTGCGCCTCCGACGAACTAGCAAGAGCAGGTACTACCAATCCTCTCCTCCCGGAGAAGGAAACAGTAGGCATCCCCTTAGATACGTGTAGGCTAAAATGCAGGGATCGCATTTGACCGCGCATCACTGAGAAAATGGAGAAATCTCCAAAACTGCAGGAATTCACGCATCAAGAGATCAATGATACTTATCGCCCTAAATAGGCAGGACTGTAGTCTGGCAGACAAGGCCTGCGAGCCGCCGCAGGAAGGATAGTAAATAGACATTATTAGATTAGTAGATAGGGGGGGAGAGGTTCCCTTGTAGGACCTCTGCCTGTGCGGTATCACAAGGAGCCCCAGCGGCTCAAGTGGATGGGGGTGTCAGTCACTGGCCCCGCATCGCCGCCACAACCTAACCTAACCTATTATTACACTATTGATATATATAAATTTCATTAATATTTATTGTGTAAATATTTTTATTTATGTCAAAATACTTATGTCCACGATTGTATGTCCTCCTTTTCTCTGTTTGATTGGAGTTTTTAGTATACCATAGGAGCTGACAGAATCTGGTCGGGGTCACTATAATGTTAATCTGTTGGGATCAATTTGAGCAATACATTCTCTGATGGCTGGTTTATTGTTGCTGTTGATGTCTGTTGAATATTCGTGCAGAACTTAGTCCAGGCATTCCTCTTTGCCTTACGCAGATCTTTGTTTAAATACTTGAGGTCCGCTTTGTCCTCTGGGTTTGCCTTACTAGCGAAATTAAAGGCTTTACGGGCCTTGGTCTTAAATATTTGGCAAGTGTTTGCGACCACCATGGTGGTTTCTTTGACTTGCTACTCCCCGATCTGCTTTTGGGGCAAACTTTATTGAATGCCCAGGCGCATGCCGCCTTTAGCGTGTCCCCCATGGCATCCAGGTTTTCCCTGCTGTTAACGTCCCTTGTCCTTGGCTTGAATCCGTATTTGATCCAGTGCTCTGATATTTTAAGGATCTTCACGGTCTCCTCGCAAGAGTGAGGACGACCTGCCTCTGCAGTCCTACTGCCTCCTCACCTTGGCGACTCTCCAGTCCGCCGGAAGCGTCGGACTGCACATCCTCAACATCGCTAGTATGGCTTTACGGTCGGCTTATCTGTGAGCCATACTCGCGCCCTATGTTAACTTGTATTTCCGCCCAGTCAACCGCCACCAGCTTTGCCCCGGGGTAGATCCCTCCAAGCGATGCTATCATTCGCTTGTATGTCTCTTTCGATCACGCGTAATTACCAGGTTAATTACCTTGGCAGGTAATTACCTTGACGCTACCCTGGTACCATCCTGCGCCCTCGCATTGTAAATGTTTCCAAATGCAAGTGAGCAAAGACAAAACTCAAACATGTATTATATGTTTGCACTCGAGTTGATGTGTGTGTGTGCTCTACTCTGCTCACAAAGGACATACAAAAATGTTCTCCAATTGTAAGTGCTTAATCAACGGAATGTAAATAGTCACTCCAGTTTTCATCACTTTTCTCGACTATCCATATAACACGATAAAGTTTTCACGGCGCCCCATCAAATGCACATTGTCTGAGACATTCGATGAGGGGCCTAATCAAATCAATTAGAATGTCCTATTTGCGCCCCGAATGAGGCCTGTATGCCATTAACGGGAAATATCTACAAAAGGACACCATAATTTCATAACCTATTTATATATAATAATATAAAGGTAAGTGATATTTTAGTATTCTTAATTTTAACGTAAAGGTTTAAAATGTTTATGTTATCTAAAGATAACTATCAGGAAATTAATTATTTGTTACGATTATTTATAAAAAATTTTTTCGAGTGCTGCCAGGACATACATAAGTTGAATTTATATAATATAATATAATATAATATAATATAATATAATATAATATAATATAATATAATATAATATAATATAATATAATATAATATAATATAATATAATATAATGTAATATAATATAATATAATATAATATAATATAATATAATATAATACAATATAATATAAAGGTAAGTGATATTTTAGTATTCTTAATTTTAACGTAAGGGTTTAAAATGTTTATGTTATCTAAAGATAACTATCAGGAAATTAATTATTTGTTACGATTATTTATAAAAAATTTTGTCGAGTGCTGCCAGGACATACATAAGTTGAATTTTTTGTTAGATGGTGAAGTAAAAATATATAATTTTTATTTTAAATTCTACAATTTGGTATTAAACCTTTATTTATTAAACTGAATTATTACAAGACACTTTAGATTTTCTTGAATATTTTCCGTCAACCGTTCGCGGTCTCGGTCAAAATAGGACTGCCTTCTTAATTCTAAATCTTATCCAAAGAACCTCGGCCATGAGTTGTGTTTAGATTAAAGGCTTAAGATGAAACTGTCGCATTTCATTGTGAAATTAGATTACGCTGATCGATGCAAATTGGTGGGTACTTGAAACGCAAAAGGCGCAATTGATTGAGATCGAACCTTAGAGCCAAAGAAAAAGCCGAAGGCAAATGCAGAGTTTGAATATACTGTTTATAAAATCAATAAGTGGAAAGCCATAACTGGCCATGGGTTGGATAATTGAGCCAAAGACAAAGCCAAAGGCAAATGCAGAGATTAAAAATATTGTTTATAAAAGCCATAAGTCGCCTGTATTTACGGGTTGGATAACTCTCCCCCTTCTAAAATGGATTGTCCCGATTCAATATGAAATTCGTTTAAATGATCTCTTAATTCCGTTAAAAAATTTTCTTGGTTAATAGATTTTTCTGGTTCAGGCCGAAGTTTTTTGGTTACAAATAATATAGCATTTTTGTATTTTATAACAAGTGAAAAAATCGAATATATAATGATTAAAATTAATAATATAAAGGTAAGTG
This sequence comes from Drosophila bipectinata, assembly GCF_030179905.1. NCBI lineage: Eukaryota > Metazoa > Arthropoda > Insecta > Diptera > Drosophilidae > Drosophila > Drosophila bipectinata. Next base: position 9,847,191 of record NC_091740.1, on the reverse strand, counting down.
ATATTTTAGTATTCTTAATATTAACGTAAGGGTTTAAAATGTTTATGTTATCTAAAGAAAGATCAAGAATTTTATTTTCCAAATTGGTATATGAGATAATTTTAATTTTAGTTGTACCATTAAATGTTATTAAAAACGAACCGTTTAAATCGGAGTTGTTAACCATCTTGTATGATGTCAATTTTTTTTATTTTTTTCTCTTGTTTTTTTACAAGTTGATTTCTTACCATTTAATAATTTGGTAAAATAATTTTTTTGTTACTTAAAGTGCAATAAATATTAAAAAGTTCGTTCTTAAAATTAGACATTTCATAAAACATATTTTCGCATTTTGCGACTTGATTGCTTAATACTAGTTTTCCATCGATTTGGGAAATCGCTCTAGCGTAATATATTTCACACCTGTTTTTTATTATTGGGTATTTTATATAAATTATTAAAAGTTCTTTATGCAATGCGATTTTAAAAACAGAGATGTCAATTAAATCAGCTATAATTACTGGTTTTTGTTCCTGTTTTAATATTTCCAAGATGTTATCATTGTTTAAAGTTTTGGTATTAAATACGTCCATTTTTGCTAGAGTGATTATGTCAATTAAATATTGCAGATAAAATGTTAATAATCGTAAGCGATGTTTTCGAAGTGGTAGATCTTGATCAATAAATACATTTTTAAAATCATGGGAAAGAGACTCTATTTCTTTGATTAATCGGAAAATGATAATAGACTGCTTTTTATTGTTTTCAATTAATTCATTAATTTTATTCAGAACTGTAATAAAATCATCATTGTCCGGAGTTCCAGCTAACCATTTCCACAAGGTCATTTATAACCATTTCACTCATTTATCTCCCTTTTTGATCTAATTGATATTTATTGTTATAAAATTAGTTCTATTACTTCTATGACATATTTAATCTCCCATTGTGACCTTTTATTAGAATCCCTTTTAATATTATCTGATTCCAAATCTGTTATTTCTTTATAAATGCTTAAGTTAGTTACGTGGAAAAACTCTGCGTATGAATCGTACGTCAATACGTTTTTATAGTATATTAGTATAGTATATTTGTATAGTCAATTATTTCTGATTTTGTTAATAAAATAAGGTGTAATATGAGAACCACATAAAATATTTTCTGGAGAAGGAAAGAAAAAAAGGATATTATATAAACATTTACAGTTTTATATTATCTTTGTTAATAATTCTATTTCTATTGTTGATAACTATTTTTTTGGGTAAATTTTCTTTAACTATTTGTTTTTTATATCTAGTTTTAAGTTTCTTTCGCCGTGTTTCATTTCATAGACTACCTGTTCTACATGATATTCTCTCCTGTTTTCGTTATGTGTTTCCAACATTTTCTCTTGAGTATATTTCTAAATTTGAGGAATGTTATCGTGCTCTATTTTATTGTATAGTACGTCAAAAGCTTTTTGGTTCGTTGTAGAACGAATGCTCCGATGATATTCTTGACCGGCTTTATTACTATTTCGGAAAAGTCAGTTTAATTAAATTCTTCTTTAATGCATCGAGCTAATTCTGTTAATGTAGAATGTCTGTGTAAACTTGTCTGTTTGAGGTGCTGTGCCTCGGGTCTGCGTAATGTAAAGTTAAATTAAATCTTTGTGCAAAAGATTTAAATTGAGCCGAGGTAAAGCTCGGTTCCTTATCGGTCATTATTACTTTGGCTTATGGAAAATGTTGTAGAAGTTCCATTACTTTGCTTTCGATATTTAATTTTTTTTGGATTTCTTTTACTACTAAAAATTGTGAGTAAGCGTCCAATACAAGTTATGAAAGTAAGACCTTGCGCGTAATATATGTTAATGTGTGTTCAAGCATTGAACACAATTGTAGATATAAATTCCAAAGATAGAGTTTCAAGGGATCGGACCCATTAAATACGAGCCAAGCAGCATGATCTAAAACCTAAGATCTGCGATCTGGGTAAAAAAGAGCGACTAAGGATAAAATTCCAACTATTGAAGACCAGGAGCGCCTCATCCGGCAAATAGATGCGCTTCTCGCAAAAAATTCATATTCAGAAGAAGATAGGGAGGCATTCAAAAATTTGGTGAAAAAAGCCTTTACGAACCATAATTATTTGGTTCAACTCGGTCCTGTAGAGCATGACTATTTCTTGAAAAATCATTTCGAAAGCATGCTATCGAAATTTATGTCCAACAACGACAAAATTAAAAAATATATTGGCCAGGATGAGCTTTTTTTGAGGCTTGAGGGGGCTATAAAGAACCTCGAGAATTACCTCTAGAAAACTTATAGGGAGATTCAGGAAGGGGAAAATGAAACCTTTTCTATAAGAATTAAAAAACTAAAAATGTTTCTTAGTAAAATCGAAACAGTGTCCGATTTAATAAATATTTAAGGGCTCAATAATAAATATATGAACAAAATTATAGAGCTCAAAGATGATGTTGAAATACACATCGAGCTAATAGATAATAAAATCCAAGAAAAAACAGTTGACAAGGTAGAAGGTAGTAGCCTTAGAATGGACGAACTACCTAGCCTACCAAAAATTGAGGAAAGATTGGGACCATTTTTAGGAATTATTTAAGGAGCTGGTTCATTCAAAAACGGATTTAAGTCCATCCTTAAACTAAGCTACCTTAAAAGTGTTCTAAAAGGGGGAAGCACGAAATGTGGTTTCTCATTTATTGCTGGGCTCAGGCAATAATTACGATGCAGCCTGAGAATTACTCATTAAGCGATATGAGAATAATAGAAAAATATTCCCAGATCAGCTTAATCACCTCATTGAGCTTCCAAAAATAAATTTGGACCCATATAGGCATCTTAAAAATACAATTGATTCAATCAATGAATCGATTTATATGATGCGCCTAAAAGCAAATCTGACCGAAGAATTAAATTGCATATTATATAAAAAAATTAAATATTGAGGCTCTACAACAGTATGAAGGCCAAGTTAAAAAATCAAGTGAGATTCAAAATTTAGAGGATGTCACAGAGTTTTTAGATCAACAGCTTAGTTCGTTGACATCAGTGAGAAATGAGTTACCCACAAAGAAAATTATAAAAAATTATACAAATGACCAAACATGCCCGATGTGCCAAATTCCCGGGCATCAATTAGTTTATTGCTACAAATTTAAAGCATTAAGTCCACAGGAAAGAATGGACGTTGTTGAAAAATGGAACTGGTGCCACTTATGTTTAAAGCACAGTTCAAAATAATCACCATGGCATGTTTCACATAAAGAAGGCAATAGTGAATACTTGCAAATTAAATTAATCCCGAAGTTCACTTTTTAAAAAAATAATTTTTTATTTTTTAATGTTTATTTTAAAAATTTTTCTTATTATTTCTTATTTGTTTCACAAACTTTGTTTAAACGTTTAAGGCTAGAACGATTGTAGGTGAAAGGTTTGCTCCCGGAATAAGACTGCCAATTTTTAATTGCCAGATATTCAACAAACCTCGGCTTACGAGAAATAACCCAAGGAGGTACTTGGAGAGAAGAAACAATCAACCTGAGGTTCTGAGAGAAAGGGACAATTTGCTGATGCAAAAGTTGAGTCATTGGTGAAGAGTGATAAGATCGGAAGATCGATCAAATTCGGACTGGTGACGGCGAGTCGGCTCTAATGTTTATGCCTGTTTTGGGCCAATGAAAATTTAAGGGAATGTTTACAAGTAGAGCTTGATGTTTAGTCTAGATAATCTTTTGGGGATCATCAGAAACGAGTGAGGGGAAATTAGGAGACAAGATAAGAAATGGCATGACGCAGCAGGGGCTACTGCGTTTTGCAAATAATGTTAACATTGCCTATTTGGTGAGGCAATTATGAGTTGGATAACACTCCCCCTTCTAAATTGAAGCGTCCCGATTCAAATGATGGTGAAGTCATGGAGTTTAATTGAGCAGTTAATTCCGCTATGTTTCTTGATCGGACAAATTATTTGTTTTTAAAATATTACTAAGCCGTGGTTTAATGGTTTTACAATATTTTCTTAATTTATAAATTAATAACCAAATTATATATGTTGAATATAATGTGATTACAATTAATGTTAGTGGTATTCTGGTTTTAAATATAAGGGTATAGGGTATTTATGTTATCAAATGATAGTTCCGAATTGTTGGATATTATATATTCGGATATTTCAAAATTATTATAATTGTGGGCTGTAATGTATTTTAATATTTTAATATCTACGTTTGAATATGATATATTATTAATTATTGTGGTGCCATTGAATGTTATTAAATAAGACTCTATTAGGCAAGAGTCATTTACAATATTATTTCCATTTACTAAAATAGCACCTTCCTGAATTATATCTATTTGTTTATTATACCCTTGCAGAGGGTATTATAATTTTGTCCAAAAGTGTGCAACGCAGTGAAGGAGACATCTCCGACCCTATAAAGTATATATTTTCTTGATTAGGATCACCTCCTGAGTTGATATGAGCATGTCCGTCTGTCCGTCGGTCCGTCTGTCCGTCTGTCTGTCCGTCTGTCTGTCCGTTTCTACGCGAACTAGTCTCTCAGTTTTAAAGCTATCGTCTTGAAACTTTGCACACACCCTTCTTTCCTTTGCACGCAGTATATAAGTCGGAACGGCCGGGATCGGCCGACTATATCCTATAGCTGCCATATAACTGATTGATCGGAAATGGTATAACTTTGGTGTTTTTAGAGATAGAGAGTTCAAATTGAGAGAGTTTAGAGATAGAGAGTTCAAATTGACATGAGAGTTTTTCAAAATAATACGACATGCCAAATTTCATAAGGATCGGCCGACTATATCCTATAGCTGCCATATAACTGAACGATCGGAAATGACCCAACTTTCGTGTTTTTGAAGATAGAAAGCTGGAACTTAATACAGATTATATTTCTGGCCAGTTGATCCAACCTACCAAATTTCATTAGGATCGGCCGATTATATCCTATAGCTGCCATATAACTGAACGATCGGAAATGGTACTTGGTAGAAACATCAACTTTCTTATTTTTGAAGATAGAAGTTTGGGACCTTTTTTGGATTTTTCATTTTAGTTAATTGGTTTTATTATGATGTTTCATTGGTTTAATTGGTTTGTTTATGATTCATAAGGATCGGTCAACTATATCCGATGTTTGCGATATATATCCGGTTTTAACTGCAAGGGTATATAAACTTCGGCTCCGCCCGAAGTTAGCTTTCCTTTCTTGTTTTTTTTCTCTTATTTTATTACATATTGATTTTTCACCGTTCAATAAGCGAGTGAAAGATGATTTTTCTTTGCTTACAACACAATAATTGTTAAGTAGTTCTTTTTTGAAATTACTTATTTCGTAATAAGTCTTGTCGCATTTTGCTACCTGATTGCTTAACAGTAATTTTCCATCATTACAAGAAATACCTCTTGCGTAATACGTATCGCATCTATTTTTTATCAATTAAATTTTGTAGATCATAAGTTATTAAATGTAAACGATGTTTTCTTAGAGGTACCTCTTGGCTTGTAAAAACCGATTTTAAATATGTGGACAGTATTTTTATACCCTTGCAGAGGGTATTATAATTTTGTCCAAAAGTGTGCAACGCAGTGAAGGAGACATCTCCGACCCTATAAAGTATATATTTTCTTGATTAGGATCACCTCCTGAGTTGATATGAGCATGTCCGTCTGTCCGTCGGTCCGTCGGTCCGTCTGTCCGTCTGTCTGTCTGTCTGTCTGTCCGTTTCTACGCGAACTAGTCTCTCAGTTTTAAAGCTATCGTCTTGAAACTTTGCACACACCCTTCTTTCCTTTGCACGCAGTATATAAGTCGGAACGGCCGGGATCGGCCAACTATATCCTATAGCTGCCATATAACTGATTGATCAGAAATGGTATAACTTTGGTGTTTTTAGAGATAGAGAGTTCAAATTGAGAGAGTTTAGAGATAGAGAGTTCAAATTGACATGAGAGTTTTTCAAAATAATACGACATGCCAAATTTAATAAGGATCGGCCGACTATATCCTATAGCTGCCATATAACTGAACGATCGGAAATGACCCAACTTTCGTGTTTTTGAAGATAGAAAGCTGGAACTTAATACAGATTATATTTCTGGCCAGTTGATCCAACCTACCAAATTTCATTAGGATCGGCCGATTATATCCTATAGCTGCCATATAACTGAACGATCGGAAATGGTACTTGGTAGAAACATCAACTTTCTTATTTTTGAAGATAGGAGTTTGGGACCTTTTTTGGATTTTTCATTTTAGTTAATTGGTTTTATTATGATGTATTCATAAGGATCGGTCAACTATATCCGATGTTTGCGATATATATCCGGTTTTAACTGCAAGGGTAATAAACTTCGGCTCCGCCCGAAGTTAGCTTTCCTTTCTTGTTATTTCATCAAACAATTTGGAATTTTTTATTTGTTGCTTGTTGTTGTTATCAAATAATTCTAACCATTTTAAAACCGTTCCTAATTCATTAGTACCTCTCTTAGATCTTGTTGGCAATAATTGTGATAGAACTAAATCTAGAGTTCTTAAATTATATGATATTTCCCAGTTAAATTTATCATTATTAGTATTCTTTATATAGTTAAGGTCTGGGTTCATAATTTCTTTATAGAAACTAATGTAGGTAACATGAAATAGCTCAGCATATGAGTCATAGGTCAGAACGTCCTTTTTGTCTTTATAAAGAAGGAAATCATGATTCGAAAAATTAATTATTTCAGATGTTGTTATAACTACGATCAGAAATAGCAGTATTGCGGAATGCATCGTTATCTGTAAGTTAGAGAAAAAAAATTTAAGACTTAATAATATCTATTATTACTATTATAACTATTCTATTCCTATTGTTTATTATTACTTTATTACCCTGGTTTTCCTTAACTACCTGTTTTTTATATCTTGGTTTTAATTTGTTTCTTTCCCCATATTTTTTTTTTCATAAATTGCTTCTCCTACATTATAGTTTTTTGTTTTTTGTCTTTGTTATGTGTTGCTAGCATAACTGTTTGAGCTTGTTGGAGAATGTTTGGTGTTTTCTTATGGTTTATTTTGTTGTATAGTATGTCCAATGGCTTTTCATTGGTAACTGAGTGAATGCTCTGATTATATGTTTAAGCTGCTCTTATGATTATTTCAGGGAATGTGCCCTTTCAATTCGACCATTGGAAGTGCTATGTCTTGGATCTGCAAAGTGTATTGTGAGTCCACTTTTACTTATAAATGAACGAAAATGCGCAGATCTGAAACTTGGTTCGTTGTCTGTCATAACTGTTTTTGCTAATGGAAAATGTTGTAAAATTTCTAGTACTTTTTTTTCAATATTTAACTTATTTTCTATTTCTTTAATTGTTAAGAATAAGCGACATAAAAAAAAAATTTTTTTATCGGCGTAAAATATGTCAATATAAAGATTTTCACCTGAACTAGTTGGAATTGGTGCTTCACCTATCGGAATTTCTACTGGATGTCTGCAATATTTATTTAGGTTACAAATAACGCAATTTTTTATATATTCTTTTAATTTTATAAATAATTTTGGCAAATAATAAAGTCTAGATATTTGTTTGTAATTTTCGTCTAATCCTCTATGGGCGCGACAATGAGTCTCTTCAATAATAATTGCCTTATCTTCCTCATTTTCTACGTCTTGTACAAAAATTCTTGTAAATAGGAATTTGTTTCCGAAATTTTCTTTTAGTGGTTTTTGCAATAAGTAAAGTTCTTGCAGGACTTTGCAATAAGTAAGACTTCTTGCAGGAGGGTACAGTGCAGGCCTGTGGTTATATTTAGTGAAATATATTCTTTTAGTAACGTTACTAAATTCTCTGGAGTATCATCATATTATTATACATAAGTTGTACCTGGTTTGTATTGAAGTTTTGGTGTAAATCTTTGTATGAATGAATACCAACTTTTCATGCCAATATTTGGGTTTTTGTCAGATGTTGAATACGCTAATGGCTGGTGGTCGGTGTGAATTTCCTTTTCTACCACGCCATACAAGTAGTTTCTTAGGTTTTTTAATGCCCACATAATTGCTAATAATTCTTTTTTGTTTGTGGCGTATGCTTGTTCTGTTTTATTGAGGGTTTTTGATATAAAGGATATATGCTTACCCTCTTGTGACAAAACCGCTTTTAATGCTTTGTTTGAAGCGTCTGTTGTAAGAATTAATTTTTTACTATAATCTGGTTGTACTAATTCAAGTTAATTAGTAAGATTTTGCTTAAGTTCATTGAATGCTTTTACAGCTGGTTCGTCCAACTGTACCGACATTTTTTTCGGCATATTTTTAGATATTTTACCATTATGGCCTCCTAAATATGAGGTGAGTGGTTTTATTGTGTAAGCATAATTACTGGCAAACTTTCTATAATAACGTGTTAGGCCAAGAAAGCTTCTAAGCTCTCTGATATTTTTTGGAATTGGGTAATTTTGTATTGTTGCGATTTTAACTGGGGTTGTTTTGATTGCATTATAAAAGACTTCGTCCCAAGAAAATTGGTTTCTGCCGAAACAATTTGAATTTTTCTAAAGATATTTTCATATTTGCTTCTAAAAAGATATTTATTATTCTATCTAAATCATTAAAATGTTCCTCTAGTGAATTTGAGAAAATTGTTATATCGTCCATATAGGCGTGGCAAGTTTTTACAACGTGATCTTTTAAAATGTCTTCCATTGCATGTTGAAAGATTCTTGGAGCGTTAGTTAAGCCAAAGGCCTTCTTAAAAATTCGTATTTCCCGTTATTTATAGAAAAAGACGTTTTTTGAATGTCAGATTCTCTCATTAATATTTGATGAAAACCTAATTCCAGGTTAATTGTGGGAAAAAATGTTGCTTTTCCCAGATTAGCTAATATAACAGATGGATCCTGCATAGGGTATCTATCGGGAATTGGGTTTTTATTTAATTTTTTAAAAATGACAAGTCTTAGTTTTGGACTGCCATCATCATTCGGACTGCCATCAGCTTTTTTCGGAACTACAAGAACTGGAGAATTATACGTACTCCTGCTAGGTTGTACAATTTTTTCGGACAACATTCTTTTTATTTCTTTATTAAGAAATTCTGCTACGGATTGGGCATATGGGTATTGTTTACCATATATGGGTTTATCATGTACTAAGTTTATTTCCCCTCTAATATCAGTGCGGAAAAGAATTTTCATATTTATTTTAGAGTGCTCATCTTTGATATGGTTTATTATTATATATCTTAATTCTTCCATATCCCTTTCTGATTTGAATTGTTCAGGCAATGATTTTTATTTTTTTTTGTTGCCTGAAGTAGATTGTGAGGTTATTGACCTTAGACTCTCATTTTTGAATTGGAAGGATTTTATTGAACTAAAATCCTTTGAAGGCTCTGATTCGGATCTGTGGTCATAGTTGCTTGTTTCGACGCAGACTAAATTCGATTTAACTTGTTTTAACTGGTTAAAATATTTGTTTATTAAGAATTCGTTCAGAGGGTGACTACATTTTTCCTAGGTGTGGCATAGATTTTCTTTACACACTTTATTGTGAAAAAGTAATTTTACCTCTTTCCCATGCTATTGTATAACACCCTTTTTTGTGTCGAATATAGCCCCAATTTTTTTAAGTAGATTATAACCGACTAACAAGTCGGTTTCTAAACCTTCGATTTCATAAAAGATATGTTTAATATTGAAAATTGTTATCATGTGATAATATTTTATTATCGAATATCCGTTTACGGTTGAAAGCTTTTTATAAATAGGGAGTTCATTTTTATTTAAATATATTCGGTATAAATATATATATTTAATGTACCAAGCGGTTGCGCCTGTATCAATTAGTACTTTAAAATTTTTATTTTCTTTTCTGTCAAATCGTATTAAGTAAGGTAATCTTACTCTTGCCCTTCCCCTAAAAAATGGTCCTCCTGAATATTATTAATTTTCATGGTTTTATTTTGTGGTTGATTTACTGTACTCTCAAGCTTTCGCTTTACTGGAAAATGACTTGGGCCAGCTGCTTAATTTGCAAAGTTTTGTGGATTATTAATAGAAGGACGGCTATATTATGTTGATAATAGTGTGGTCGACCTGAATACGGACGATCTTGATTTTGGTTTGTGCCAACATTTTGGGTATATCCCTGACGATAATTATTAGATTGCCCTTTTGGTCGGCTTACGAACTGTATGGAAGGATCGACTTCCATTGGTTCTGAGGTTTGTTGTCCCTGAACGTTGTTCTGGTCGAAATAAGTCTGTTGGGGCCAACTTTGGTTTTGGCTGTTTCCCCATTTTGGTTTTTAAAAATTTTGTTTTGGTTGGACCGAGTTAAACCTTAGGTAATTATTTTGCCTTCGGTTTTCATTTTGAAAGCCATAATATCTATTGGCGAATTGGGCTCTAAAATTATTTGATTCTAGTTCTTGCAATTTTGCTAAGGCGTTTGGAAGGTCGCGTGGATTTAGCGAGAAAAGTGTCTCTGATATTGATCCGTTTAGACCAGAAATAAAGATTCTTAGAGCATTGTTCCTAATTACTTTATTAGTTTCTTTTGTAATTTCGCTTTCTTTACCGTATGTCATTATGGTCTTATTGATCAGTAGGGTCATCTTTTTATTTACCTCATTATAGAACTCCGTAGTAGACAATTTACCTTGTCTAAGAATACTTAGTTCAGCTTCTAGAACGTGGATTGGTCTTCTATCATTATAGATAAAATCCAATCTAGACAAAATTGCATTGAAATTAAGGACTGTTCCATGATTGGTCAGGGCATCATGTGCCGCTCCCATGATTTTGTTACGAAGTATGGTTAACGCTATAAAATATTGCTCACTGTTTATTTTATATAAACTCATTGCTGTCTCTGCAGCCTCCCTCCAGTCTACATACTGAGTTTGCTCTCCATTAAATTTTGGCAGAGCTTTAATCACTTCTAATGTTGTATCACAACTTATATTTGGATCAATTGTCTGAATTTTATAATCTTCTACCGTTTTTTCCTTAATTTTTCAAGAGATTTGACTTAATTTAATAAAAAAAATTTTTGTTAGTATTTTGTTTTTAAATGTAAAGTAAATTTAATGTGTAACTAAGGATAAGCTTTTCTTTAATTTCTCACGGTGATGTTGTATCCTGTCTTCCTTAGTTAGATATCCTGTTGGGTTTCTTCCTTCCTGCTATCTGTATCCTGTTGGGTTACTTCCTTCCTTCTTCCGTTGGATCAGTTTTTGTATTTAATAGAATTTTTTGCTTTGTTTTTCAGTATACACGGTTTTTAATTTTTTGAACACTGAGTTTTTTATTTTAATGGTTTTTTAATGATTTGTATATATTTTGTTTATTTTTTTATTGGAGTCTTTGCCAATCACTAGTCTTCGGCTTGCCTGTTCAACGCGATTAAATAGGATTTTTATGAGTTTTTGAGCCACGCTGGTTCTTTCCTTCTAATTAATTTATTTTTATTTTAGTTTTAACTTAATAAATTTTTTAGAATCACCTTTATTTGCATGGCCCCACGTTGAGCGCCAATTAGATTAATCCGAAGTTCACTTTTTAAAAAATTAAATTTTTTTTTTTTTAATTTTTATTTAAAAAAACTTTATTATTATTTCTTGTTTGGTTCACAAACTTCGTTTAATCGCTTACGGCTAGAACGATTGTAGGTGAATGGCTTGCACCCGGAATAAGACTGCCAATTTTTGATTACCAGATAACTAACCAACCTCGGCTTAAGAGAAATAACCCAAGGAGGTACTTGGAGAGAACAAACAATCGACCTAAGAGGTTCTGAGAGAAAGGGAAAATTTGCTGATGCAAAAGTTGAGTCATTGGTGATAAGGTCATTGAAGAGTGATAAGATCGGAAGATCGATCAAATTCGGACTGGTGACGGCGAGGCGGCTCTAATGTTTATGCCTGGTTTGGGCCATGGAAAATTTATGGGAATGTTTACAAAAAGAACTTGATGTTTAGTCTAGATAATCTTTTGGGGATCCTCAGAAACGAGTGAGGGGAAATTAGGAGACAAGATAAGAAATGGCATGACTCATTCAGCAGGGGCTACTGCGTTTTGCAAATAATGTTTACATTGCCTATTTGGTGAGGCAATTTATGAGTTGGATTACATGCATGACCTCTGAACAAGTGTTGTTGGACACCGCTGATGTTCAAATGAAAGGTCAAGATGGTGAATTTAAGAATATTCAGAGCTTTGGTTGACAATGGGTCACAAAGTACTTTAATTGCTAAAAAGGCAGGTTAAAAAATTAAAATTGCCTCTAATAAAATCTCCCACACAAATAAGTGGAGTATCACAGGAACCAACAGGTTCCTGTGTTTCAAATCACAAATTAAAATTGACACTCAAGAATAACAGTAAATAATCAAAAGAATTTAGCACAAACGCAATTATTATACCAACAATAAAGCAAACTTTTCCCACAAACAATTTAAATGTAAATAAATTTGATTGGAAAGGCTATTATTTAGCCGATCCCAATTTCGATAAACCTGGTCGAATTGATCTAATAATTGGTGCAGATTTATATCCACAAATTATTATGCCGAAGATAGTAAAAAAAGGTTTACTTCTCGGACAAAAGACGATTTTCGGATGGATCGTGTCAGGTCGCACAAGATCCAATACCATTAAAAAATCAATTATTTCTACAGCCTTGGTAAACACAATCCTAGATTGGAGAAAAGAAAGAGAAAAATATAGAAAGAGAAAGAGAACTTTCAAGACAAAAATACAAAATCTGTCATTTCATGACGACACGCCATCGCTGGAATGCTACTCGACGGTGTGGCTTGTGCTGGAGATGTTTCCAAAGCCACAAGGTGGAAAGATGCGGCGTCCCCAATCCTTGCGGAATAGATGGATGCCTAGAACGCCATCATCCCCTGTTGCATCGCGGCAGCACGGCTCCCGTCCAAGCCAGGTGCCATGCACACCGACAAGAAGGTGTGGAAATGCTATTCAGGGTATTGCCAGTGACTTTGTATGGAAATGGTAGGCAAGTCAACACGTATGCCTTCATCGACGACGGGTCATCTCTAACCTTGATCGACGCCCCATTGCTAGAAGACCTTGGAGTAAAGGGACAACCGCAGCCTCTTACATAGAGTGGCAGTGCAAACTAGGGCGCGTGCTTCACACCAAGGAAGGCACAACAGAAGAACCGATCGCTGAGAAGACCCGCCTGGGGTGGACGATTAAAGAAAGAAGCTCAAACAGTGTGGGTGATGACATAACCCCAAACTACCACGTGTTTCACATATGTGCATGTGAAGCTGACGAGAACAAGGAGATCTTGCTCCTGCTTGAGCAGTGCATGTGGTCGGACGGTGGCCCTAGACCGGAGATGAATAGCAAGAGCGTATCCAATGATGACCAGTTGGCTATACAGCAGCTGGAGAAGAACACGAGGCGTATAAATGGCCGATTTGAAACAGGTCTGCTTTGGAGGTATAAAGATGAAAATCTGCCGGATAGTTTACCGACAGCCCTAAAGCGGGCACGATGCCTATACCAGAAATTGATTCCGGAGCTTGCGAAGGAAGCTTGCGAAGGAAGCTTGCGAAGGAAATTCGCCGACAGCTAGATGAGTACGTGAAGAAAGGATATGCACGGCCCATTACGTCGGAAGAAGCTGGGGGAAAGCCATATTGGTATCTACCTATCTTTCCCGTGCTAAACGTGAACAAGCCAGGAAAGCTTCGCATAGTTTGGGATGCGGCTGCGAAGACGGAAGGGATTTCGCTGAACACAATGTTGCTGAAGGGACCTGACCAACTAGCGCAGTTGGTACCAATACTTCACAGTTTTAGAGAGAAACGAATTGCTATCGGCGGCGATATCGCCGAGATGTTTAATCAGGTCAGGATAAACACAGAAGATCAGAGATACCACTGCTTTGTATTTATAGACCCATCCACACAACGGAGAGAGAACTACGCCATACAGGTAATGACGTTTGGGGCTAGTTGCTCCCCCAGCTGTGCGCAGTACGTGAAGAAGATAAATGCAGAGTCTTTCAAGAAGGAATACCCACGCGCTGTTAAGTGCATACTGGAGAATCACTATGTAGACGACATGCTGGACAACGTCGACACGTAGGAAGAAGCTATAAGCCTCGCGCGTCAGGTCCACTACATTCATCTTCAGGGCGGATTCTTCATTCGAAACTGGGTATCGAATTCCAGAGAAGTATTAAGCGCACTAGTGAGACTAGACGAAACTACGGATGGACAGACCGAGAAGGTGCTGGGAATGTGGTGGGACACGAAAGAAGATCTCATCCGCTACCGTGTATCCCCACGATATCGCCATAGAGAACTTCTCCAAGGAAGGCAACGACCCACCAAACGAGAGTTTCTCAGTGTGTTGATGTCTATATATGATCCTTTAGGGCTCATATCCTTCTTCGTGATGTATGCAAAAATAATATTTCAGGAAATATGGCAAAGTGGATGTACCTGGGATGACCCCATACCTGAGGCAGAATGGATTAAATGGAAGCGATGGCTTTGGTACGGACGGTGAGAAAATGACCATCCCAAGATGCCACATGAAGGAGTCGCTGATGGATTCAGAAGTGGAGATGCACACCTTCGTGGACGCATGCGAGAATGGATTTGCCGCCGTGAGTTATATACGATTTCAAAATGAGGCAGGTATCCACTGCAGTCTACTGGGCAGCAAAACCAAGGTAGCCCCTCTAAGACCGACATCCATACCAAGGATTGAACTCATGGGAGCAGTGCTTGGAGCGAGGTTAGCTCAAACTCTGGAGCTTTCACTTGGCGCGAAGCTGAGCACACGGACTTTCTGGACCGACTCGAGGACCGTGTTGAGTTGGCTGCGATCGGACCAGAGGAAGTACAAACAATTTGTAGCATTCCGTGTGATCTAGATTCTAGACGGTACTAGCGTCAAGGACTGGCGCTGGGTACCTACCTCCGGGAACGTGGCGGACGACGCCACAAAGTGGAACAAAGGACCTGATTTCAACCGAGAAAGTCGTTGGTTGAACGGGCCGAGATTTCTTTGGCAAGAGAGGCAAGGAAAGCGACCACGTCGTACTCCCCTGCGGCAGCCACATTACGCAGCTTATCATAAAGGAATATAACCGAAGATTTCTGCACGCTAACCACGAGACGGTGGTCAACGAACTACGACAAAGATTTTGGATACCAAAGCTGAGATCCACCCTTGCTCGGATACGACGTTCCTGCCAACAATGCAAGAACCGACAGGCGGCCCCCAAACCGCCGCGCATGGCGGAACTTCCATATCCAAGAGTTGCAGTCTTTCATAGAGCTTTCAGCTACACGGGTGTGGACTACTTTGGGCCTCTGATGGTGCGGGTCAGACGCAGTTCAGAGAAACGATACGGCGTGCTCTTCACCTGCCTCTCTACAAGGGCAATACATCTAGAGGTAGCGTATTCATTAACAACTGACTCTTGTATTCTAGCGGTGCGCAGTTTTATGGCCCGACGAGGGTGCTCAGTGGAACTCTGGAGCGACAACAGCACCAATTTTCAAGGAGCCTGCACGGAGTTGCGTAGGGCGTTCGAAGATGTGGACAAGGAACTACTCTCTCGCGAGTTCACTGGACCCCAGATGACATGGAACTTCATTCCACCCGCATCTCCCCATATGGGTGGGGCATGGGAGCGCTTGGTGCGTTCCGTGAAGACGGCGTTGGAATCAATCCTCCTTGACAAACGACCATCGGATGAGTTGCTGAGAGCCGCTCTAATGGAGGCGGTGGCGATCGTCAACTCGTGACCCTAACATACATCCCATTGGAAGATGAGAACGAAGAATCACTGGCACCGAATTATTTCCTGCTTGGAAGCTCAACTGGAAGAGGACCGACGATGGAACCCCTACCCGAAGGAGTGCAGCTCAAGAAGAGCTGGATGGAATCACAACAACTGGCGGACTCGTTCTGGAGGCGATGGCTTCAAAAATACCTGCCAGTGATCACTAGGCGGACCAAGTGGTCCGAAAAGGCTAAGCCTCTTGTAGAAGGGGATATCGTGTATGTGTGCGATCCCGGATAGCCGCGTAGCCAGTGGCCGAAAGGAAGAATCCTGAAGGTGAACCTTAGCTCGTACGGTCAAGTGAGGAGCGCCGCAGTGTTGGGTCCTCACCTGGCGTTTATACAAGACCCGCGACGAAGCTGGCAGTTCTATCTATCGAGAGTAGTTTGGTAGATCCCTGGCGGAATATAAAAGTGGGGAGTGTTACGATAGATAGCAAAACTGCTCCCGTGGCATCCGGCAACGCCGAAGTTGCAGAACCGATAGTTTAAGCGGGTGTTGAATCTCTGTTAACTCAGCCGGTAACCATGTGCCTAAGCTTTCTTTCCATTTGACACTCGAGGGAAGCGGACGAAAAGTGAGAACATATTAAGATTTAAGATTTGATTATGAATTGTACCACTATTAATTTACTAGGAATTTAAAGTGCTGCTATCACTGCTTGGAGTAAAAGAGTGGTTACTGCACCACTGTTAGCCATTGCTGCCCTGTTATAAATGAAGAAAACAATAAACAATTATCAGCATCTACACGGGCGTCTTTACTCGGGCGGCGCTAAAAAACTTCGAATTCCCACAACATTTCTTTAAATTCTTTTCTGGTGTATTTCCGGTGGAGAGGCAAGATTAATAGCGACATGCTTCCTCTGTGAAGTGGAGGACGAGCACGTGACAGTTGGATGCATCGGCGCCGGCTGCGTGAGCATGTGCCATCCTAAGTGTGCTGCTCTAGAGGATGGCGGCGTAGGATGGATCTGTGCAGAGTGTGACGTAGACGTCCATGCACAGAACTCGACGTTGATCAGGACGGAGAAGCTGACCAGCCTGACGGCTGGGGACAACTACCAGAGTTACTCAGGTGGCGACCAGATGAGGATCGGAACTAATGACGTCAACGAGGCCTCGAACGAAGCGCAGGACCTGCAGTCGGAGCTAAGGTTGTTGGAGGAAGAAGATCAGTTGCTGCAGTGGCGACAACAACTTCTACACTGGCGAAAGGCGCTCATGGGTAAGCTCCAAAGGGAGAGGCTATCGGAGACTGGCCACGCAGAAAATGCCTGGAGTATCTAGTACACGGTACCAGAATGCTGGTACGATTGGTGAAGTTGCCGTTGTGGAAGAAAACAGCAGTACGCAGAGATCCCACGCTGGGCCCCCATGGCTCTTTTCTACCAGTGTGGAGGACAACTCAGCTGCTAGGGTCACTAAACCTGTGGGCAGACCATCTTACGAACAATTGACAGCGAGGAAGACTAGCGTGGCTAATTTGGTGAAGTTTTCCGGAAGGCCGGAGGACTGGCCTTTATTCATCGCAACGTATGAACAGACGAAGGAGCTATGCGGATTCACGGATGCCGAGAACCTAATGCGACTTCGGCATGCGTTGGAAGGACCAGCCAAGAACGCAGTAAAACGTCTAATGCTGCATGCGGACTGTGTTTCGCAGATAATCGCCACGCTAAGAATGCGATTTGGGCGACCCCAAATTATCATTGACTTGTTAGTGACAAGGATTAAACAATTTCCTCAAGTGAGGGAGAATAAGCTTGAAATTCTGGTTGACTTCTCGGTGGAGGTGCAAAATGTTTGTGCTACGATAAAAGCCTCCAAGTTGGACCAGTACTTAAACAACCCAGCGCTCACGCAGGAGCTAGTGAGCAAGTTGCCATCGATGGTGCAGACGTTTTGGGGAATGCACAAAGCCTCTCTAACAGTGTGTACGTTGGCAGAGCTTAGTACGTGGCAATCGCAGATGGTAGAAGGAGCGAGCCATGTGATAGTCCCAAGCTCGTCGTTAAGAACGGAGAGAAGGGGTACGGTACATACACACACTGTGCGCCAAGGCTGTCGGCTATAGACCGGCATGTCTAGCCGGCGCCTACGTACTAAAGACACCCCCGCACACACCACAGACCACGCGGTACCACTGCTAAGTATTACTTCGCGGGGAAGGGTTGCATAATCTAGGCATTCTCCCTTAAGCGACGTTCATTTTCAAGTCTTCTTAAGTCGTCCTGTGTATAAGCAAAGATTATACAGTACATAGATGGGACATCTCATACAAAGAAAAATGTTCTATGGCGGGTTCCAGCAGTGGAACCCGATGGAACGAGCGGGTTCCATTGCGCGACAAGTTAAGTTTGAGAAATTTTACGCGAGACAACGAATGCGGAATAGCCGAGTGGTAGAGTGCTTGGCTGGTGTGCAAAGTGAAATGAGTTCAAACCAGGCTCGGGACATCCATTTATTTTTAATTTTAAATCTATTTATATTATATTTTTATTCTTTTAATGTTTTTTCCTAAATTTATAATCCAATAAAAAAAATACAAAATTGTAAAATCACCTTAACATCGTCTCAGTTCGTAGTGGAACCCGCTGTAAAAATGTCTATAAGTGCGGGTTCTACGGCATTTTGGCAGGCCGCGTCGTGGAATCCGCTCTCAAATGTTTTCATTATTACAGCGGGTTCCACGACCGAAAAAATTATTACAGCGGGTTCCACGACGGAAAAAATGAAAACATTTGAGAGCGGGTTCCACGACAAACGGCTGGCAGATGAGATAGGTAGAGAGATAATTCTATTTTTAGATCGTAACATCTTTGGAACGATGAAAGTTTGAAACGTTTTAACCGAACCAATGTAAGAGTAAAGAGATCAGAAATATCTTTTACTATCCTTACTCGTCAGCTCTGTTTTTGGTATGGATTCTAGCGCCTCCTCTAAGACCAATTTTAAGTATTATAAAGTCAACTTTGAGGGTAGCCTAGATGGATAGTGCGTGGTCCTTATTCATGGGGTCCTGGGTTCGACTTCATTAGCGGGCGGTTGTTTCGATTTGATAAAGTTTTAGTTCTTGATTCTTTTTATATTTACTTTTATTTTTTTATTATTGTTTTTTTAATTGCATTTTATTACAATTGTTGTAAAAATAAGTGACGGACGTGTCGGATGACAAAATACCGGAAGGACTCCCTTGAATTTTACAATTGTAAAATTAAAGAAAAATATTAAAATTAAGGAAAAATAAAAAAAAAATAATTATAAAAGAACGAAAAAGTTCAAAGTCCTTACGAGGATTTGAACACAGAAAAATTACACATAGAGTAACTACTCTATGCATTACGCTACCATCTTGTCTCAATCTGCGGCGATTTAAAATACTATTTGTTCTACCGACTACCACATCGGCGCATCGAAAACAGAAACGAGAAATTTAAATTGAAATTTGGAAGCCAAAACATTTTTACTCCGTCGTGCGAGCAGTCACACATACACACATAGCTTCACATTTTTGTTGACGGATACATGTAAAGAGTTCTAAAAATAGAATAGTATGCATGTGCGTTTCCCCCCTCACCAACAAGCTCGACGCAAAAAGTTGACCGTTTTGGGCCCTGATGTCCCATCTATGTACTTTATAATCTTTGGTAAAAGCTATCAACTGGCTTACCCAGTCCCATTGCTCCTGTGAGCTACACATGTATTCCACTAGCTGCTCCGGGTCTGGTAGCGATCAGACGACGGCACGATATCTCCTACAATCGTACAAAGTGTGCTCTGGGTCCTCTTCTGCTCCTGGGCAGTTGGGGCACACTGGACTTTCGTCGTGTCCGAATCTATGGAGGTATTTTCTGTACCCCCCGTGACCTGTAAGAAACTGGGTAAGTTGGTAACTAACCTGACCGTTGGTTCTTCCGATCCACTCCTGGATGTTTGGGATTAGCCTGTGCGTCCGATTGGATGCGTATATTTCCTCCGCTTCATTTGCCAGTATATCAATTGGGATCATTCCGGCTAGAACGAGGGCGGCTTCCTCGGATATGGTTCTAAAGCCGGATATGACGCGTAGGGCCGCTAATCGGTACGATGCCCCTAGCTTTTTCTTAAGCCCCTGTTGTGTTCTGACTGACGCAGCCCATATCGGCGCTGCGTAAAGCAAGACCGACGTGACGACACTGGCTAAAAGACGTCTCCTGCCTTCCATTGGGCCTCCCACGTTTGGCAGCATCCTTGAGAGTGCTCCTTGGATCCTTGCAGCTGTCGGATGTGCACCCGCAATTGCAGAACCCTGCAGGAGTATCCAGCATTCCTGGAAATGACGACACGCCATCGCTGGGATGCTACTCGACGGTGTGGCTTGTGCTGGAGATGTTTCCAGAGCCACAAGGTGGAAAGATGCGGCGTCCCCAATCCTTGCGGAATAGATGGATGCCTAGAACGCCATCATCCCCTGTTGCATCGCGGCAGCACGGCTCCCGTCCAAGCCAGGTGCCATGCACACCGACAAGAAGGTGTGGAAATGCTATTCAGGGTATTGCCAGTGACTTTGTATGGAAATGGTAGGCAAGTCAACACGTATGCCTTCATCGACGACGGGTCATCTCTAACCTTGATCGACGCCCCATTGCTAGAAGACCTTGGAGTAAAGGGACAACCGCAGCCTCTTACATAGAGTGGCAGTGCAAACTAGGGCGCGTGCTTCACACCAAGGAAGGCACAACAGAAGAACCGATCGCTGAGAAGACCCGCCTGGGGTGGACGATTAAAGAAAGAAGCTCAAACAGTGTGGGTGATGACATAACCCCAAACTACCACGTGTTTCACATATGTGCATGTGAAGCTGACGAGAACAAGGAGATCTTGCGCCTGCTTGAGCAGTGCATGTGGTCGGACGGTGGCCCTAGACCGGAGATGAATAGCAAGAGCGTATCCAATGATGACCAGTTGGCTATACAGCAGCTGGAGAAGAACACGAGGCGTATAAATGGCCGATTTGAAACAGGTCTGCTTTGGAGGTATAAAGATGAAAATTTGCCGGATAGTTTACCGACAGCCCTAAAGCGGGCACGATGCCTATACCAGAAATTGATTCCGGAGCTTGCGAAGGAAGCTTGCGAAGGAAGCTTGCGAAGGAAATTCGCCGACAGCTAGATGAGTACGTGAAGAAAGGATATGCACGGCCCATTACGTCGGAAGAAGCTGGGGAAAAGCCATATTGGTATCTACCTATATTTCCCGTGCTAAACGTGAACAAGCCAGGAAAGCTTCGCATAGTTTGGGATGCGGCTGCGAAGACGGAAGGGATTTCGCTGAACACAATGTTGCTGAAGGGACCTGACCAACTAGCGCAGTTGGTACCAATACTTCACAGGTTTAGAGAGAAACGAATTGCTATCGGCGGCGATATCGCCGAGATGTTTAATCAGGTCAGGATAAACACAGAAGATCAGAGATACCACTGCTTTGTATTTATAGACCCATCCACACAACGGAGAGAGAACTACGCCATACAGGTAATGACGTTTGGGGCTAGTTGCTCCCCCAGCTGTGCGCAGTACGTGAAGAAGATAAATGCAGAGTCTTTCAAGAAGGAATACCCACGCGCTGTTAAGTGCATACTGGAGAATCACTATGTAGACGACATGCTGGACAACGTCGACACGTAGGAAGAAGCTATAAGCCTCGCGCGTCAGGTCCACTACATTCATCTTCAGGGCGGATTCTTCATTCGAAACTGGGTATCGAATTCCAGAGAAGTATTAAGCGCACTAGTGAGACTAGACGAAACTACGGATGGACAGACCGAGAAGGTGCTGGGAATGTGGTGGGACACGAAAGAAGATCTCATCCGCTACCGTGTATCCCCACGATATCGCCATAGAGAACTTCTCCAAGGAAGGCAACGACCCACCAAACGAGAGTTTCTCAGTGTGTTGATGTCTATATATGATCCTTTAGGGCTCATATCCTTCTTCGTGATGTATGCAAAAATAATATTTCAGGAAATATGGCAAAGTGGATGTACCTGGGATGACCCCATACCTGAGGCAGAATGGATTAAATGGAAGCGATGGCTTTGGTACGGACGGTGAGAAAATGACCATCCCAAGATGCCACATGAAGGAGTCGCTGATGGATTCAGAAGTGGAGATGCACACCTTCGTGGACACAAGCGAGAATGGATTTGCCGCCGTGAGTTATATACGATTTCAAAATGAGGCAGGTATCCACTGCAGTCTACTGGGCAGCAAAACCAAGGTAGCCCCTCTAAGACCGACATCCATACCAAGGATTGAACTCATGGGAGCAGTGCTTGGAGCGAGGTTAGCTCAAACTCTGGAGCTTTCACTTGGCGCGAAGCTGAGCACACGGACTTTCTGGACCGACTCGAGGACCGTGTTGAGTTGGCTGCGATCGGACCAGAGGAAGTACAAACAATTTGTAGCATTCCGTGTGATCTAGATTCTAGACGGTACTAGCGTCAAGGACTGGCGCTGGGTACCTACCTCCGGGAACGTGGCGGACGACGCCACAAAGTGGAACAAAGGACCTGATTTCAACCGAGAAAGTCGTTGGTTGAACGGGCCGAGATTTCTTTGGCAAGAGAGGCAAGGAAAGCGACCACGTCGTACTCCCCTGCGGCAGCCACATTACGCAGCTTATCATAAAGGAATATAACCGAAGATTTCTGCACGCTAACCACGAGACGGTGGTCAACGAACTACGACAAAGATTTTGGATACCAAAGCTGAGATCCACCCTTGCTCGGATACGACGTTCCTGCCAACAATGCAAGAACCGACAGGCGGCCCCCAAACCGCCGCGCATGGCGGAACTTCCATATCCAAGAGTTGCAGTCTTTCATAGAGCTTTCAGCTACACGGGTGTGGACTACTTTGGGCCTCTGATGGTGCGGGTCAGACGCAGTTCAGAGAAACGATACGGCGTGCTCTTCACCTGCCTCTCTACAAGGGCAATACATCTAGAGGTAGCGTATTCATTAACAACTGACTCTTGTATTCTAGCGGTGCGCAGTTTTATGGCCCGACGAGGGTGCTCAGTGGAACTCTGGAGCGACAACAGCACCAATTTTCAAGGAGCCTGCACGGAGTTGCGTAGGGCGTTCGAAGATGTGGACAAGGAACTACTCTCTCGCGAGTTCACTGGACCCCAGATGACATGGAACTTCATTCCACCCGCATCTCCCCATATGGGTGGGGCATGGGAGCGCTTGGTGCGTTCCGTGAAGACGGCGTTGGAATCAATCCTCCTTGACAAACGACCATCGGATGAGTTGCTGAGAGCCGCTCTAATGGAGGCGGTGGCGATCGTCAACTCGTGACCCCTAACATACATCCCATTGGAAGATGAGAACGAAGAATCACTGGCACCGAATTATTTCCTGCTTGGAAGCTCAACTGGAAGAGGACCGACGATGGAACCCCTACCCGAAGGAGTGCAGCTCAAGAAGAGCTGGATGGAATCACAACAACTGGCGGACTCGTTCTGGAGGCGATGGCTTCAAAAATACCTCCCAGTGATCACTAGGCGGACCAAGTGGTGCGAAAAGGCTAAGCCTCTTGTAGAAGGGGATATCGTGTATGTGTGCGATCCCGGATAGCCGCGTAGCCAGTGGCCGAAAGGAAGAATCCTGAAGGTGAACCTTAGCTCGTACGGTCAAGTGAGGAGCGCCGCAGTGTTGGGTCCTCACCTGGCGTTTATACAAGACCCGCGACGAAGCTGGCAGTTCTATCTATCGAGAGTAGTTTGGTAGATCCCTGGCGGAATATACAAGTGGGGAGTGTTACGATAGATAGCAAAACTGCTCCCGTGGCATCCCGCAACGCCGAAAATGCAGAACCGATAGTTTAAGCGGGTGTTGAATCTCTGTTAACTCAGCCGGTAACCATGTGCCTAAGCTTTCTTTCCATTTGACACTCGAGGGAAGCGGACGAAAAGTGAGAACATATTAAGATTTAAGATTTGATTATGAATTGTACCACTATTAATTTACTAGGAATTTAAAGTGCTGCTATCACTGCTTGGAGTAAAAGAGTGGTTACTGCACCACTGTTAGCCCTTGCTGCCCTGTTATAAATGAAGAAAACAATAAACAATTATCAGCATCTACACGGGAGTCTTTACTCGGGCGGCGCTAAAAAACTTTGAATTCCCGCAATAGATATATAAGCACAAAATTTTGAGTTAAAAAATGTAGATTTTTATCATGTGTCAGGTCATAGCTCCTTACTTTTATAATAATAATCATTACTGTATTGATTATACATATCCTATTTAAGAAAACTAAAGTCAATCAGAAAATTGTTTGGTATAGAATTACCATCCCCAATGTCGAATTAAAAAAAAAAAACATGTCTTTAAGCATAAAAAGAAAAATTATTTAAACTATACAAAAAATGGGAAACAAGTACATAAAAGTTGTATAAAACAAGAAACTAATTTCTGTAGCCTTTTTTAAAAGGTGATCACAAAAATTAAAATGAATGTAAAATTACAGTGCACTAAAAAATTGAAGAAAACAATAATATTTCACACTAAAATATAACAAAAGCACTTTTGTGGCCCCTTGCAGGATGTTCAAACATTAGGTTGAATATGAAATTAAAACATAAACAATTTTAAAATATTTGCAAAATTGCAAATCAAAAATACTCATATATACTACTACAAATATATTTCCACTACAAGTCCACAACAAATATAATTATAATAGTTTTAATACTGAAGAAATGAAATATAAACTTAACACAAAACAAAAATACACATATACATAAATAACACAGTGCGACATAAAAAGAAAAATTGAAGGAACTTTTAAAGAGACGTAGTAGGAATTGTTCTTTAGGTCGAGTATAGTATAAAACCCTTTTTGAAATTTTCTAACACCCTCAAAATCTTGATTTATTTAGAATAAACGGTTTTTCGGGACTTTTTTGCTCCTAAGCAAAATTCCTATTCCTAAGCGCGTAATTTTAAACCGATTTTAAAATTTTAGAAGTTTTTTCATAGTTAAATGTTGTAGCTTTTGAAAAAAAATTTAATTTATTAATTTATTTCAACAAAAAGGATACAATTTTTACGCAAAAAACTGATAGTTTTGAATTTTTGTCGTGTTTTTCAGACTTTGACGCCAGTTTTTCGGTACAATCATTCTTGACACATATCAATATTGTCTCGTTAATTCTGAATAAAACGAGACCAATTTCATTAGGAAATTATGAAAATATCATATCAATTTTTTTTCGAAAGCTACAACATGTAACTATTAAAAACGTCTAAAATTTTAAAATCGGTTTAAAATTTCGCGCTTAGGAATTTTTAGGAGCAAAAATGTCCCGAAAAACCGTTTTTTCTAAATATATCAATATTTTGAGGGTGTTAGAAAAATTTCAAACACGGTTTTATACTATACTCGACCTAATGAACAATTCCTACTAGGTCTCTTCAAAAGTTCCAAATCACTGTCGCACTGTGTAATCTGTTAAAATATAAGATTGATTATGTTAAATAATATGTTAATCTAAAAGCACATAAGTAGGGAGTAAATAGGCAATCGTCTGATTTCTTGCGTCATATCCGCGTATGCAAGTTATGTGACACATTACTTAGGGGCCCTTGCCCAATTTATAAACAACTTTGAGCCAAGAGCTCTTTTCCAATTAACTCTGACTGACTCCGAGATTAACCCGTGGTCAGCTATTTCTGTAAACAAAGCTTCAAATCGATTCCCACCCAGATCAGTTTCACACTCTCCGCTTCAAACGGATTCTATAAACATCCAAGTCGATATTGTAAACACCAGAGCCCCAAAAGGGAGCCCCAAGTCCGCTAATGTAAACATCGATTTCCGGCAGAATTTCAATTCTGCAAAATATCAATTTCAAATTCAATTGACAAATTTCATCATCCTATTTTCGGACTCTCTTGGATGATTCTCTTAATCAGATTTTTGAGATAAATCTCTTAAGCCGAGGTTTGATTATTAATCATTGAACAAAAGTGAGGCAGTCCGTTTTGGATCCCGAATAGTGCAGTCATTTTTAAAGTAGAACGCGAGCAGTGCAAGTTAAGTTATATCACAGTTACAAAAAGTGTAAACTAGTATTTTAATAAATAAAGATAAAAGTTAAAAAATAATTTTTTATTAAAATTACTAAGCGAAATATTAATTGGCGCCCAACGTGGGGCGGTGCTGTTTAAAAAATTCCCGAAAAAAAAAGTTTTAAAACATAACAGTTTTCCAAAACAAAAAAGGAATTCGCGCCGCTCAAAAACCAAACCGATGGCATAATAAAAAGTGTTCGCATCGTGAAAAAAAGCTAAAGGAGGAAATTAATAAATGCAATAATCCCCCTTTGTTTACAACAACCGTTAATTAGTGATTGTGACAAAAACACACTGCTCAAAAAAGGAAGAAAAAAATACATAACTCTTATAAACAAATGTGAAACAAAAAATTTTAAAAACGAAACGGATGAATAAAAACTGAATAAATAAAACTTTACTCTCAAAAACAACAAAACAATTTAAAAAAAATCTCCAACGAATAATAACAAAAACACAAAAAACAAAATACAAATTCAACAAAAAGCCGAGAAATAAATTGAAGGAAGAGTTGAGGGCCATCCCTCGCTACAAAGAAAATAAATTGAAGGAAGAGCTGAGGGCCATCCCTCGCTACAAAGAAAATAAATTGAAGGAAGAGCTGAGGGCCATCCCTCCCTATACGAAGACCCCAAACTGGATCATCAAGCAAAAAACTAAGGAGAAAATTAGTGAGCTGCTTAATTATAGTTTTGAATTTTAAGAAAATTTATTCCAAAA
Organism: Drosophila bipectinata; assembly: GCF_030179905.1. NCBI lineage: Eukaryota > Metazoa > Arthropoda > Insecta > Diptera > Drosophilidae > Drosophila > Drosophila bipectinata. The sequence continues at coordinate 9,820,518 of NC_091740.1, read as the reverse complement.
AATTGTATATAAAAATAAAAACAAGGTGGAAGAATTAATCAACGATTTTGAAAAAATTCTAACCATGACTCCACCCTTACCCGAAGTGGCTTCTAGCAGCCATAATGTTAATGTAAGCGATTTAATAGCACAAATAGTTGCTAATGAATTGAATCCATTGAGGAATGAAATCTCTAGTTTAAAAACTCAATTAAATCACAATATAAAGAAGGTTGAGGAATTCAAAGTGGAAAAAATTGATCCAAACGTAAGATGCGAAACTTCTTATGAAATCATTAAGTCGGTCCGAGAATATAAAGGCGATGAAGATAGTTATGTTAGTTGGAGAGAATCGGCAGAAATAGCAATGGGGCAATACAAAAGGGGAAGTGAGAAATACTTCTCGGCCCTATCTATTCTTCGAAATAAAATTACAGGCATTGCCAATGATGCTTTAACTCATAATGGAACCGTACTGAATTTTGATGCCATAATGGCAAGACTAGATTTTGTTTTTAGTGATAAGCGACCAATACATATTTTAGAGCAGGACTTAAGCGTAATAAGTCAGGGGAAATTATCAATTATGGAATTTTATAATTTGATAAATAAAAAATTAACTCTCTTAATTAACAAAACCATTATGACACATGGGAGGAATAAGCTAATTACATCTGAGCTTAACGAAAAACATAGAAAGACAGCACTACGAGTGTTCATAACTGGCCTCAACGGCCATATTTCAGATGTAATATTTTCAATGAATCCACCAGATTTACCGAATGCAATGGTGATAGTACAAGAACTTGAGAGCAACAATTTGAGGGCCCAGTTCGCGAATAATTTTATATCATCACAACGCAAGACTAATGAGTCAAACTTATATGGGCAACAGAACTCAAATAATAAACCCAGGCAAAATACTTATAATAACTATAACAGTATATATAGGAATACAAACAATTTAAGGTTTAATCAACCCGATAATCAGAATAAATATAATCATAATCAGAATAAAAATTGGAATCAGGGCAGACAGTATAATCCCCAATATAATATTCAAAATCAATGGAATTCCCATAAACCTCATCAGAATAAACCTGAACCGATGGATGTTGACGAATCCATTCAATTTCAGAATAGGCCAATATATAACAATAATCAGGGCTATACAAATTATAGCAACAATAATCAAAACCAAAATAAATGGAATCAGTATAAAAAGTCTGAGGCACACACAACTCAGCAAGACCAACCACAGAATAAAAGACAATCAACAGGGACAGTTAACCAACCAGTTAACAAAACAATGCGTTTAAATAATATCAAAGAGGACCATTTTTTAGGAGAGAATCCGGAGTAGGCTTACCCTACTTGATTAGATATGATAACAAAATAAATAAAAAGTTAAAAATATTAATTGATACCGGGGCAACTTCTTGTTATATTAAAACAGGAATTTATGAAAATAAAAATGAACTACCTATATATAAGAGAGTATTCACAGTCAATGGATATTCAATAATTAAGTTTTATCATATGATAACTATCTTCGATACGCGATATACTTTTTATGAAATAGATGGGCTAGACTCAGATTTACTGGTCGGCTACAATTTATTGAAAAAAATAGGAGCTGTAATTGATACAGCAAAGGGGATAATTAAGTATAATGGAAAGGAGGAAAAATTAAATTACGATAACTGTAATATTTTAAACCAACTCTCTTTGACAGAAAAAAACACCATTCTTCCGTTAAAAAAATTCATAATAAATAAGTACTTTGATCAGAAGCCTCAAATCAGATCCGAATCTGAAGAAGGAAATCAAAGTGAATTTAGTTTGGGATATAAAAATCCTGAACACGCCGTCGTCGAAATATCCGACAAAAGTAAAAGTTTGGGAAATAAAAATCCTGAACACGCCGTCGTCGAAATATCCGACAAAAGTAAAAGTTTGGGAAATAAAAATCCTGAACACGCCGTCGTAGAAGTATCCGACAACCAAAAAATTAACAATATACAAAATTCATCCTCAAATCAAAGAAAAGATTTGGAGGACAAAATATTGAATATTATTCAAAATGAACACTCAAAAATAAATATGCAGATTCCGTTTAGGACTGACATACGCGGTGAAATAAACACCGAAAACGATAGGGCTATTTATAGTTATTCGATTTGACGATTTATTAGAGACTAAAAAATGCTGCACGCAGGCAGAACCAGAACTTAAAGAGAGAATGATAATTCGTTACTCGTTACTTTAGTGTATAACATAAGAGGATTAAGATATACAGTGGTGCATATACAAATATTTTCAACACTCCTTCTCACCGCGGTATATCTAATTCAAAAGATTCTTTTTTAGTTTAACCCTAGTGAAGTAATACATTTTGTGTGCTTAACTTTACATAGAGCTTTAGTTAGAACATCTGAAATCATATTTTCGGTTGGAACATATTCAATATCAATAACTTTCTTCTTATATAAATCTCTTATGAAATGATACTTGATATCTATATGTTTACTTCTAGCATGAAAACTCGCATTCTTCGCTAAACATTGGGCGCTCTGGTTGTCACTGTAGATCATCAATGTTGGCGCCGTCTCGAAACCCATCTCAGATATCAGCTTCAGCACGTAAGCTGCCTCCTTAGCTGCTGTTGAAAGCGCCACATACTCAGCCTCCGTGCTACTGAGTGCTATGATGCTCTGCTTCTTCGACTCCCACGAAAAAGCTGCTCCAGCCAAAAAGAACGCCCAACCACTGAACGATTTGCGGTCAGAACAGTCACCTGCCCAGTCTGCATCCACAAAGCAGTGAACAGGCACACCAGTTCGATCAAAGTGCAGCTTCAAGCTTGAAGTTCCTCTTAGGTAACGAAGGACGCGTTTAGCGGCCACCTCATGTTCCTTATGGGGGTCACTGCACTTCTGAGCCAACTTTGCCACACAATGAACAATGTCCGGCCTCGTAGTCATTGCTAGGTACAGCAGTGATCCAATAAGTGATTGATACTGCTTCTGGTTGGCTCGTGGACAGTCTTCCAAAACACATAGGTTCTGATAACCAACCTCCAAAGGCGTTGCATTCGGCTTACAGTCTTCCATGCCATAATCTCGTAACAGCCCGTCGATATACTGCTTGTGGCCAATTGCCACTCTGCCCGTCTCTCCATCCCGCTCGATCTCCATGCCTAAAAAATGTTTCAGCTCTCCGCCATCTACTACTTCGAATTCCCGTGCGATTTGAAGTTTTATGTCGACAAGGTCTTCTTTTATGGAACAGGCAATAATGGATCATCGACATATACAACAATTATGTTAAATTTTTCGCCGCTGTTCTTGGTGTAAATGCATGGCTCACTGGGACATTGTACAAAACCAATACGCTGAAGAGTACTGTCCAATTTCTGGTTCCATTCACGCCCACTCTGCTTCAGACCGTATAAAGACTTGTGTAACTTCAACACCCTTTTTGGATACGCTGTGTCCACGAACCCTTCCGGTTGCCGCATGTAGACTACATCTTGTAGGTCGCTATTTAGATACGCAGCTGAGACGTCCATTTGATGCATAAACATTTTGTTCTCGACAGCCAGTGCGATCACCAATCGAATAGAAGAATACCGAGCCACTGGGGAAAATGTTTCTTTGTAGTTTATGCCGTACTCCTGTCCACAACCTTTTGCAACTAAGCGAGCCTCGAACCGTTCCACGTTGCCGTACTGGTCTCCTTTAACCGCAAACACCCATAGTTCTCTCGCCAGGAGGAAGATTTACAAGACTCCATGTATTGGTGGACTGTAGTTGAGAATACTCCTTCTGCATCGCAACCTTCCATTCTTCAGCCTGTATCGAGCTCAAAGCCTCCTTGACTCCACTCGGTACTTGGACGTCGGCAACTCCAATAGCGTTAAGCATATTGTACTCCTTACGTGGTCGTCCTGGCCTTCCAGTACGAATTATCTTAGGCCTACCTGGGCCTCGCTGAACTCGTTCGACGCTATCAACCAACTCGTCTTCACCATCTTCGGCTCCCGACTGTCCGTCCCTTGCATGATCTCCGTCATTTTCATCGTGACCCCCATTTATCTCCTCACCAAAAACGCTTCCTTTTTCTACCAATTCTACTGTCGATATATCCTCGGTTTTTGTTATATCGTGCTCAAGGAACACCACATCCCTGGCTTCCTTGATAGTTTGCGTATCAGGATTGAAGAGTCTATACGCTTTGGCAGTTTCTGAATACCCAACCAGGATATGCTCTATTCCTTTCTGAGAAAATTTTCTTTTCATTGTCTTGTCTAGCACAATTGCCTTTGTACCAAACACCTTAAGATGGGATACGCTGGGCTTTTTCCCAAACCATGCTTCGTATGGAGTCATGTCTGGCAATGTAGACGTTTCTGATCGGTTCCTCAAATACATCGCAGTCATTATCGCTTCCCCCCACAGGTACTCGTTCGCATTAGCGTGAACCATCATGCTCCTTGCCATTTCCACTAGCGTCCGATTGGCACGCTCAGCCACGCCGTTTTGCTGTGGTGTATGGGGAACGGTGAGCTGCCTCTTAATCCCATTGCTTACCAGGAAGTTTTCGAATGCTCCATTTATGTACTCTCTACCATTATCGCTCCGTATAGCTTTAATCTGCTGCCCAGTTTGCTTCTCAGCCAACAACATAAATTCTTTGAACTTCTCAAACACTTGGTCTTTTGTTTTAAGCATATACACCGATATATAACGCGTCTTGTCGTCTATGAATGTAGCAAAATAACGCGCTCCACCTTTGGAAACTGTACTCATAGGACCGCACACGTCCGTATGGATCAGCCCCAACACTTTGTTTGAACGATTTTCCGCCACTTTTGGAAATTGTTTCACGCATATCTTGCTTTTCGCACAAGTCTCGCAAACAAAGTCATTCGTGCTACCGGTTACTCCGCGTAGACCATACACTAGTTCTTTTCGAATCATGGATTTTAAACTTTCGAAATTTAAATGTCGGAATCTATTGTGCCACGTTATTACTTGATTTGTTTTTCCTTTTGCAGCAAAAGCCGTTTTTTTTTTTATTTTCGAAAATAAACAAGTCATTCTGTTTGTTTGCTTTTAATACCGTTTCGCCGTTCTTATTATTGACACTAGCACTATTTTTCGAAAAACTTATTTCGAACCCATTATTAGTTGCTCTCGACACCGAAATAAAATTACACTGAAGGTTTTGTACGAACAATACATCAACCAATTCAATAATGTTTTCTTGCCAAAACAGTTTTACTGTTCCAATGCCTTCAGCCTCAATGTAATTTTCTCCAACCAGCATTATTTTTTCCTTATGCTCACGAATTGAAACAAATAACGATTTGTTTGCACATAAATGGGCTGTTGCCCCACTGTCAATGCACCAAATATTACTCGTTAGTCCACTTTGGCTCGCTGCGGCAGCGAAAACCGAGAACGACTTTTTGTTCTCCTCGCGTTTGCTCACACTATTGTTATCCTTTTCTGATCTTGCGTTTTTCTGTTTTGAGTAGCACTTTGCCGAAACATGTCCGTAACGACCGCAGTTCCAACATTCCACATGTTTCATGTCTTTCTTATACTTGGGCTTTTCCTTTTCGGCACGCGACGAGTAGATTTTCTGTTCCGCTTTATTGTCCATTTTGTCTCCCACTTTTCGTCGTTCTCCCTCTTCCAGCAACTTAATTTTTAGAGAAATTAAGGAAGGCAAAGAATCACGCGTCTCCATAGCAATAACGAAATTTTCGTTCGAATCCGATAGGCTGGACAAAAAAATTATTACAAGCATTTCTTCTGGTACTGGTTGATCGATCTCTTGTAATTTCTCGATGACGTCATTGAAATTACTCAAATGCACTGTGACACTGTCTGACTCTGACATCTTCATATACAGCAACTGTTTAAACAACTGTATTTTACGCGCTGGTCCACTAGGCATGTGAACACTAGCCAGCTTTTTCCAAGCTTCCATCGATGATTTGCAGTGTTTAACATAGTTAATCTGGGACGGCTTTATACACAACAAAATACTCGCGAGGGCTTTTTCATCCTTGTTATCAAAATTTGCCTGCTCTGCAACCGTTCCACTTTCGTTTTTAATTTCACCACCACACACAATTGATCAAAGTTCTGAGTGTACCAGCAGACTTTTCATTTGCACTGCCCACGAACTATAATTGTCACTATCAAGTTTTTCTATTGAGTATTGCGCACTCATCTTGTTTATCTTGTTCATTAAACACGACCGAATCTCTAATTATTTTATAATCTTTTCGACTATTACGCAGAAGTTTTCTTGCTGGCCTGGGCCCATAACCTATTCGATTCGACGATTTATTAGAGACTAAAAAATGCTGCACGCAGGCAGAACCAGAACTTAAAGAGAGAATGATAATTCGTTACTCGTTACTTTAGTGTATAACATAAGAGGAATAAGATGTACAGTGGTGCATATACAAATATTTTCAACAATAGTAAACAATACCCCTATGCTCTATCAGCTTCAGATTTCGTAAACTCTGAAATTAGTAGAATGCTAAAAGAAGAAATTATAAGGCCAAGCAGAAGTCCTTATAATTCACCGGTTTTAGTTGTACCAAAAAAGGGTTTCAACGATGATGGAATTTCGAAACTTAGACTAGTAATAGATTATAAGAAACTTAACGATAACACCATACCAGATAGATATCCAATGCAGGACACTTCGGTAATTTTTTCAAACCTTGGAAAGGCTAAATACTTTTCTACAATTGATTTGGAATCAGGATTCCACCAAATTCTCATGAATGAAACAGACATTCAAAAAACCTCGTTCTCAATAAACAATGGAAAATACGAATTCCTGAGAATGCCATTTGGGTTAACAAACGCCCCTAGAATATTCCAAAGAGCGATGGATGATATTTTGAGAGAACAAGTTGGAAAAACGTGTCATGTCTATATGGATGACATAATTATTTTTTCAAAAACAATTGAACAACATTACAAGGATTTAATTGTTATAATTAAAATTTTGCTGAACGCAAACATGAAAATTTCGATTGAAAAATCCAAGTTCTTCAAATTGGAAACTAACTTTCTCGGTTACGTTGTTTCTCACAATGTGATCAAAACCGATCCCGAAAAAATTTCTACAATTTTAAAATATCCAATCCCTAAAAATATCCGGGAGCTTAGAAGCTTCCTAGGCCTTACAGGATATTACAGAAAATTTGTACAAAATTACGGTAAGATTGCAAAACCTTTAACAAAATATTTAGAAGGCCATAATGGCAAAGTCTCAAAAAAGGCATCCCGTAAAACTTTCATACAGTTGGATGAATCAGCTGTAAGAGCTTTCAACGAGCTCAAAAATAATTTAATTGCACAAATAGAGTTAGTTCAACCCGATTATAATAAAAAATTTACTTTAACTACCGATGCTTCAGATTTAGCTATTGGCGCTGTTCTTTCTCAGGAAGGAAAACCTATTACTTTTATTTCTAAAACCCTATCAAAAACTGAACAATTATACAAATAAGAAGGAACTTTTAGCTATAGTATGGGCTTTCAAAAATTTAAGAAACTATTTTTTATGGTGTTAATAACATTGAGATCTACACAGATCATCAACCTCTTTCTTTTTCAATTTCTCAAAAGAATCCAAATATCGAAATGAAAAGATGGTATTCTTTCATTGAGAGTTATTCTCCAAAAATTATTTATAAGCCAGGAGCAACAAATGTTGTTGCAGATGCATTATCTAGGATACAAATTAATAACTTAACAGAAAGTCTCAGATCAAAACACTCAGCATTCAGCAGAGAGTAGTTTTGAGAATGTAATACAAGAAACCCGAAAACCCTTAAACCAGTTTAAGCAACAATTGCTAATAGCAACGGGGAGGTATACAATACATGAGTCAATTAATGTATTCGGAAATACTAGACATATAATAGAGTATGATAATCCGGAAAATTTAGTAAATATCTTAAGGGAATACATTCCACCTAGTATAGCAATTGGAATTCATTGTACACTTGAAGATTTTTATATAATTCAAAAACCTCTAAAAGAAAACTTCGTTAATAAATTCCTTACACAAAGACATTCCTTCAAGATGTAGAAAACAATGAAGACCAAGCTATCATAATAGAAGAAACACAAGAAGAGAGCTCACCGGGGACTAGAAGAAAACTATAAACAAATCTGTAGATTGTATTACTGGCCCAAGTTATTTTTAAAATTAAAAGAATATATTAGAGACTGTAAAATTTGCAATGAAAACAAATATAACAGACACCCAATTAAAATTCCGATTGGTGAAGCCCCAATTCCATCTAAAGAAGGCGAAAATTTACATATTGATATATATTATGCGCAAGGACTCATTTTTATAACTTGTATTGACGCCTATTCCAAATTTCTAGTAGTTAAAGAAATCCAAAATAAATTAAATATTGAAAATAAAGTAATGGAACTACTGCAACAATTTCCTCAAGCCAAAATAATAATGACCGAACCGAGCTTTACTTCTGCTCAATTTAAATCTTTTGCACAAAGAAGTGGTTTTACTTTACATTACGCAGACCCGAGGCACAGTACCTCAAACGGTCAAGTTGAAAGGGCACATTCGACTTTAACAGAATTAGCCCGCTGCATCAAAGAACAATTTAATTTAACCGACTATACCGAAATCGTAATACGAGCCGCGCAAGAATATAATCCATTCATTCAACAACCAATTAAAAACCCTTTGACATACTTTATAACAAAATCGAGCACGATACTATTCCAGTACTGTTGAAAACTACACAACAGAAAATGTTAGAGGGACATAACAGAGACAGAAAAGAAAAGGACTATCATGTAGGAGAAGTAATTTACGAAAAGAAACACGGGGAAAGAAATAAGCTTAACTCTAGATATAAAAAACAGGTAGTTAAGGAAAATCATCCTAATAAAGTTATTATTAATAACAGAAACCGTACGATTCATAAAGATAATATTAAATTCTAAACAAATTGATTTATCTTAAATTCCAGTTAATGAATTCAATAATGTACTTATTATTGCTGGTAGCTACAACCAAATCCGAAATCATGGATTACACAAACCATGATTTTTTTCTTTACGAGTATACCAAAGATGTCCTCATTTATGAATCATACGCAGATTTATTTCATATAACTAATTTAAGTTTTTATAAAGATAGAATTAATCTTGAAACTGAATTTTTAAACAGTCATAACCAGCAGAATTTACATTGGGAAATATCACACGATTTAAAAATTATTAAAATACTTATTTCTCAAATAATACCCACTAGATCAAAAAGAGGTATTAATGAATTAGGCACAATTTGGAAATGGATAGCAGGAACACCAGATCATGATGATTTCATAACAGTTCAAAATAAAATTGATGCTTTGATAAAAAACAATAATGACCAATTCGTTATTAACTCTAGAATATTTAAAGAAATTAAAACTTTATCTGACAATTTTAAAACCGCTTTTAAAGATCAAGAAATTTCACTGAGAAAATACCGCCTCCGCTTGCTTACTTACTATCTTATGAACTTAATAGATACAATTACACTTGCTAAAATTGATGTATTTAACACTAAAATTTTAAACAATGATGACATACAGGAAATCTATAAACATGAGCAAAAACCTGTAATTATTACTGATCTATTAGATATATCGGAATTTAAAATCGCTTTGCACCAAAATCTTATTATTATATATATTAAGTATCCCATAATTATCGATCGTTGTGAAGTTTATAACTCAAGATCCATTTCACACAGTGATGGAAAATTGTTAATAAATAATCATGTCGCAAAATGTAAAAATAAGTTTTATGTAATGTCTAATTTTAAGACGGAAATATTTAACAACTATTGCACTATTGAACAACTATTAAACCCAGAAGGTTCATGTTTTACCAGATTACTCAACGGAGAAAAATCCTTATGTAATAAAATAAGAGAAAAAATTAAAAATATAGATGTAATCCAAGAAGGAGCCATTTTTGTAAACGGAGATAATACAGTTAATGACACTCATTTAGATGGGTCATATTTAATAACGTTTAATGGCACCACTAAAATTAATAATAAATACTTCACTAATGTAGACAATAAGATATTGGAATACATCACTGCACGAAAATATACTGACTTCTTAATATCCGAATATATTATATCAAATGATTCGGAACTCTCATTCGATAATATTAACGTATTAAATCCTTTTATTCAAATTTAACAAACTCAAATACCAATTACTTTAATATTGATCATAGTGGCATTTATATATTTAATTACCATGCTTTTAATTAAATACAGAAAATTCTTAATATTCAAACTACGGCAAATTAATATTGAAATACAACCTGAAACGAATATCCCCGACAATGAAAATACCGTAGAAGAAAATATCATTGTCGAGTTGACTAATCAATTACACTCCTTATACCCATCAGTTCCAATGAATCGGGACGATTCAATTTAGAATGGGGGGAGTTATTTGACACATTACTTAGGGGCCCTTGCCCAATTTATTAACAACTTTGAGCCAAGAGCTCTTTTCCAATTAACTCTGACTGACTCCGAGATTAACCCGTGGTCAGCTATTTCTGTAAACAAAGCTTCCAATCGATTCCCACCCAGATCAGTTTCACACTCTCCGCTTCAAACGGATTCTATAAACATCCAAGTCGATATTGTAAACACCAGAGCCCCAAAAGGGAGCCCCAAGTCCGCTAATGTAAACATCGATTTCCGGCAGAATTTCAATTCTGCAAAATATCAATTTCAAATTCAATTGACAAATTTCATCATCCTATTTTCGGACTCTCTTGGATGATTCTCTTAATCAGATTTTTGAGATAAATCTCTTAAGCCGAGGTTTGATTATTAATCATTGAACAAAAGTGAGGCAGTCCGTTTTGGATCCCAAATAGTGCAGTCATTTTTAAAGTAGAACGCGAGCAGTGCAAGTTAAGTTATATCACAGTTACAAAAAGTGTAAACTAGTATTTTAATAAATAAAGATAAAAGTTAAAAAATAATTTTTTATTAAAATTACTAAGCGAAATATTAATTTGCATGTATATGTTGGTGGGAACGTAAATCCACAATCCAATATACACTCACATATATATATAATCCTAAATAAAAAATACATATTGACCTTTCATCCGACCCTGACATAAATATGTCTCCTGCAAGAAAGTGATAAAAAGGGATCGCAGCAGGTCAATTGGTTCCTTTTTTTTCTTGACCCTTCCGGGTGGATTTTCACTTTTCTACGAAAAGGTTTTCTTGTGATATACTTACTCCTTGTAAAATTCTGTATTATATTTTATATTATAAAATTAAATTTCTTTATATAAGTCCGAGTTAATTTAAAATTAATTAAAAAAGAATTGGAGTAAAAAATCCTTCTAAATGATATGCAACACCATAATAAAATTTTGGATATTTTTTTTTAAATAATTATTTGTTCTTCATCATTAATTTTAAATTAATTACAAAAGAATTATAGTAAAATACACTTTTAAATAAACTGCAGCACCATGAATATAATTTTTGTAAATAAGCATTTTATTTTTTGTTCATCAATTTTATTTATTTTTTCACGATCCTGAATCCTATTTATTTTTTCACGATCCTGAATCTTAGACAGGTAGCTTAAGTGGGCAGTTGAATTTGTAGGGAATTAGGCAAACAGCGTATAAGCGGCAGAAAAATTTTAGTAGTATGTAATTGTGAAAATCCACCCTGAACGGAAAAGAAAAAAAATGAACCAATTGACCTGCTGCGATCTCTTTTTATCACTTTCTTGCAGGAGACATATTTATGTCAGGGTCGGATGAAAGGTCAATATGTATTTTTTATTTAGGATTATATATATATGTGAGTGTATATTGGATTGTGGATTTACATACGTTCCCATCAACATATACATGCATACACGGATATGACGCAAGAAATCAGCCGATTGCCTATTTACTCCCTACTGTATGCTCTAGGCTCTAAGCGTTATCTTTTCTTTCCATTCTTCTGCTGGGTTTTCCCGATTCATTAACCGGAAAAATGTGTGGAAAATTGAGGTGGTTTTCATGCGTTAACTCATGTACATGCATTGATGATACCAATACATTCAAACACAAGTACCTGTTTTCCGTTTTCGAGGATCAATAGGTATTGAGGTTTATGCTAAGAATCAAATTTTTAGTATAAATCTTGCCTTGCCGGTTAATGCAATTTTAACGCTTTTTCTTTTTTACAAAAAATAAAAAACAAAAACCTAAAAACATAAAAATGGAGTCGAAAGTTGCATGTGACTTGTGCTCTAAAGTTATTAGTGTGAATGAGTTTATAACTCATTATGAGCGATGTGAAGGACCGCGAAATGCCTTCTCGGAGATGAACAAGAAATCTCAGGCCAACAGTTTGGCGAAAGTTTTTATCGTTCGCGAACAACGGTGTCCAAAAAACAGGATGAAAATCAACAACCAAAAATCCAAGGAATCAGGATCCAAGGAACTACTGCAAACAAGTATATTCAACTAGAAAAGTGCGTCTATCAGTTAATGGAAAATATGTAAAACCAACTGAAGAAGCTGATAAGATGCAAGAAGAAACAAAACATTTCTCAACAAACTATAAAGCAATTTACGTCAGCTCATATAACGACATCGAATACATTTTAAATGACGATAACGAAATGGTAATTGCAAAAGCCGATGAATTCCAGGAGAGGGATTCTGGATGGGCTATTAAGCATTTTACATTTTATGAAATACAAATATTAAAGCTAGAGCACCTTCCTGGGTCAGGATATGTTGAAGCACCTAAGAGCATAAGAAAACGAAATGCTCTCATAAATGTTAAAAATAATGACATTTATTGTTTTAAGTGGTGCATTTTGGCTCACATAGCATATATGAAACCCATACAAATCAATTTTGATACATCAGCGCAAAAAAATCAGCTCGCGAAAAACTGCCCAGAACTTCATTTGATGGAATTTTGGATATTAGCCAACCCATTATAAAATATGATCAAAAAAGATTAAACTTTTCGGGAATAGAGTTTCCCATTACAAAGGATGGAATAAAGCTGTTCGAGAAAAATAACTCAAATTACAGCATAAATGTATATGAAATTTATAACGGTCGCATAGAAGGTCCTACAATTAGGACTAAGAAAGTTAAAGGCAACCATATTGATATATTGGGTATAGAAAATCCTAAAGAAAATTGTTTGCATTATGCATACATAACAAGCATAAAAACATTGTGTAAATCACAAGTAAATCACTCAAATTCGGAACGATACTTTTGTAGAAATTGCCTACAATTTTATTGCACCACAAACAAGACCCAAAATATTAAGGAGTGCGGTCAAGTGGCTGCACTATACCCCCAACCGAACACAAAAACCAAATTTGAGAATTTTTCTAAAAAACTGTCACCACCAGTGGTAATTTATGCGGATATTGAGGCTGTTTTGGAAAATTACCACACAGCCTCTAATAATCCAAACGCCTCTTACACCAAGCCTGTACAGAAACATACAGCATGTGCTGTTTCGTTTTATGTGGCTCATAAATACAATCCGCATCTAAATAAATTATGGTCCTATGAAGGTAAATAAATTCAAATCATAAAATTATAAGTTTTAAAATAAATAATAATATTATTTTTATTCCTTTTTATAAATTACAGGGCATGTTTGTATGAAGGTGTTTGTAAAAACTTTGGTAGAGGAGACAATGGTTTTATATAATAAATACTGGAAGGGTAAAAAAAAACCTATATACAACTTCGACATCTGCGACGAGGACTACCAGGAGCATGGGAACTGTTATGCGTGTGAAGAGGCCATGAGTACGGATGAACGCATACAATATTTTAACCAGTTCACGGGTAAATACCAAGGACCTATCCATAAAAGTTGTAAAGATAGTTTTAAGTTAAGAGCTTATTTCCCTGTAGTTTTTCATAATTTATCTAGATATGATATCCACCTATTTATTAATGCCCTAGGGGGTAAATTGAAACCAATACCCTCCACTAAAGAGTTATATATTGCACTAAATCAAACTATTTTTGAAAAGGGAAAGACTAATTATACTATAAAGTACATAGATTCCAATAGGTTTTTAAATTCAAGTTTAGAAAAATTAGCTTCCAACATGGAAGATAAAGATTTTAAAATATTAAAATCAAAATTTAGTGGAGAGAAGTTTAGGCAAATGAGAAGAAAGGGAGTATTTCCCTATGATTATTTAGATAGTTTGGAAAAATTTAATGAAACCGAAGTTCCTCCTAGGGAATATTTTTATAATTCGTTGAAGGACGAAGAGTGTAGTGTTAGCGAATACAGTTTCGCTAAAGAAATTTGGAGTTCTTTTCAGTGTAGAACTTTAAAAGACTACACGAAACTGTATTTGGAGAGTGACGTTTTAATTTTATCAGATGTTTTTGAAAACTTCCGCAATATATGTACAAGAATATATAAATTAGACCCGGTTAATTATGTTTCAGCCCCATCTATTTCATGGGATGCTATGCTGAAGTATACAAAAGTAGAACTAGAATTGATAAGTGATCCTAACATGTACAATTTTGTAAAAGGAGGTGTACGTGGAGGACTGACTCAATGTACTCAAAGAATTTCAAAGGGAAATAATGAGTACATGAGAAATTATGATAAAACGAAACCAACAAATTATTTGTCGTATATTCACGCAAAAAATTTATATGGTTGGGCTATGAGCCAAAAACTCCCAATTTCAAATTTTAAATTTTTTAACGAAAATGAATCTAATTCATTTGATGTACAAAATACTGATTCCTCAGGAGACACAGGGTATATTTTGGAAGTAGATTTAGAATATCCTGACGAAATTCATGACAAACATAATAGTTTACCATTTTGTCCCGAAAATAAAGTTCCACCAGGAGGAAAAGAGTCCAAATTAATTGCAGATTTAAATTCGAAGGAGTTTTATATTATTCATTTAAAACAGCTTCAACTATGTCTAACACATGGATTAAAATTAAATAAAATTCACAGAATCATATCTTTTAGTCAATCATACTGGTTAGTATGGATTTATATAGATTTAAATACAAAACATAGAAAAACAGCAAAAAATGAATTTGAAAAAAATTTTTATAAATTGATAAACAATGCAGTATACGGAAAAACCAAGGAAAACGTAGAAAAGCGTCGAGAAATAACGCTAGAAACTCGGTATGAATCTACGCAAAACTCTCCAGGGTTTAGACAACTTGTTGCAAGAAATAATTTTCATAGTGTAGAAATTTTTGGAGAAAATTTAGTAGCAATTGAAACTACAAAGACTTCAATTATGTACGATAAGCCTATTTATATTGGTTTTACAGTTCTTGATTTGTCAAAATGGCTAATGTATGATTACTATTATAACTTTTTACTAGTAGAATGTCCCACAGCCAAAATAATATATTTGGATACAGATTCTTTTATAGTTTCCTGTAAAGAGGATATATACAAAATGATAACAAAAAATTCTAGCCGTTTTGACACAGCAAATTATGAGTCAGGAAACCGCTTCAACATAATTCAAGCAAACAACAAAGAATTAGGCTTATTCAAAGATGAAAATGCTGGAAAAATTATGACCTCTTTCGCGGGTCTAAAAGCTAAAGCATATTCATTTTTGGTAGAAGACAATGACGAATATATAGATACAAAGAAAGTTAAGGGTGTTAAGCAATCAGTAATCAAAAAACTGTGTCATTTAGATTATAGTGAATGTATTAGATATTAGAAAACGTACTATGGAGAACAAAGATGTATAAGAAGTAGGGGACATCAGTTATATACTGAAGTAGTTAATAAAGTAAGTCTTAGCCCTAGAGATGATAAAAGATATGTGTTAGTTGATAATATTAATACTTTAGCATATAGGCATTATTTATTAAGATCAATATTAAATACAACTGGGACAAGTCAATAACCTTGTACGTATTTTTAAAAATATTAAATAAGACACAAAAAAAAACAATAAAAAAAACTAAAAAAAAATGTTATTTTAATAAATCTGTTTTATTTATCCATGAGTTATGTGTTTCATCAAAACCTAACCATTTTACAAAACTTGGGTCTTCTTTTCTTTTTATTAGTTTTTCAACTAGGAATGCACTTTTGTATTTAACTTTTTGAATTTCAGCTTCATAAAATGTACCTTTTATAGGGTCACCCTTATAATCAATGAGCTCGTAAGTAACTGGGAATGTAGTCTTAATTTTTGAAATTGTTAATATTTCAGTTGTCCAGTTAGGTTCATATCCTTTAACAAATACACCCTTGTATTTGCTTATTCTAACATGGTCTCCTACTACATATTTATGCCTTGGAAATACCTTAACAATGTTATAACATGTTTTCAAAATAAACTCTTCATTCTGTTTACAAACATCGATTGGACTCATTTTTATAGTTCTGTGGTAAGAATGGTTGTAGTCTTCTACAAGCGAATTCAAATGGGTAATCCATCGATAATTTCCATTAAAACTAAACATTTTCCACATCCTATTTTTTAAAGTTCTGTTAAATCGTTCACAAATCGAAGCCTTAAGGTGTGTAAATGTATGATAATGATTTATATTATTTTTCTTCATAAGTTCTTTAAAGAGTTGATTAAAAAATTCTTTTCCTTGATCTTTTTCCGGATCCTTTTCCGGATTGTATATTTTTTGGCTTGTATTTGGAATCTTTCAATATAGATTTCATTTCAGTTGCAACATCCATTGCCGATTTTGATTTTACAGGCTTAGCAAAAGCATATTTTGAAAATGTATCAATAACCGTTAGTAAATATTTATATCCATTATTCTGATTGGAATATGGGATCATTTCAACCAAATCAATTTGCCAAGTATCATGCAACCCTTTTTGAACAAACTTTCGACGTAAAAATTTTTTCTACAAGTTTTATGTATTTCATCAACAACTTGTTGCTTACTCATTTTTATTTTAAAAAAAAACTTATTTTTTATTGTTAATGTCTGAGGTCTTAGAGATTAATGATTTCTTATAATGAATTACATCTTCTTTTATTTCTTTTGTCATGTTTGTTTTTAGATATTTCGAAACATAAACGTGTTAAATCTATTTGAACATTATTATCATAGTTACCATCTAAATCGGATAATTGAATATCGAATTTTTGTAAAGAGAGACACTTCGGAATGATATGATTATAGTACAGATAGGATATTTGCTGTTTTAATATAGTGTTCCAACATGAAAATGTAGTTAAAAATATAGCTAGTTGAATTAATGATCTCCAAGTGTCACTATCTATTTAAATTTTATTACCGAATTGATTTAGTATCAGAACATATAGTTTATCTGATTTTCTAAATCCAAAATTACATTTATTAGTTGTTAAATAGGGTGATCCAAAATTGTATCAGACATTAGGAAGTCATACTGATCAATCTTTAATTGTATAAATTCCTTGTATGTAAGCAGTTGCATCCATTCTTCTTTATCAAATCCAATATAATTGTTTTTGTGCTGCTGCATCCAAATCATTGGAGTAAATTTTCTAGATGTCGAAAATCCACATTTTTATACCCTTGCAGAGGGTATTATAATTTTGGTCAAAAGTTTGCAACGCAGTGAAGGAGACATCTCCGACCCTATAAAGTATATATATTCTTGATCAGGATCACCTCCTGAGTTGATATGAGCATGTCCGTCTGTCCGTCTGTCCGTCTGTCTGTCCGTCTGTCTGTCTGTTTCTACGCGAACTAGTCTCTCAGTTTTAAAGCTATCGTCTTGAAACTTTGCACACACCCTTCTTTCCTTTGCACGCAGTATATAAGTCGGAACGGATCGGCCGACTATATCCTATAGCTGCCATATAACTGATTGATCGGAAATGGTATAACTTTGGTGTTTTTAGTGTTAGAGAGTTTAAATTTCACATGAGAGCTATTTTTGGCAAAACATTACAACATGCCAAATATCATAAGGATCGGCCGACTATATCCTATAGCTACCATATAACTGAACGATCGGAAATGACCCAACTTTCGCGTTTTTGAAGATAGAATGGTGGAATTTAGTACAGATTCTATTTTTGGTCAGTTGATCCAACCTACTAAATTGCATAAGGATCGGCCCACCATATCCTATAGCTGCCATATAACTGAACGATCGGAAATTACCAAACTTTTGTGTTTTTGAAGATAGAAGTTTGGGATATTTTTAGGTTTGGTTTTTGTATTATATTAAATTGGGTTATATTATCATATTTTCATAAGGATCGGCCAACTATATCCGATGTTTGCGATATACATATATCCGGTTTTAACTGCAAGGGTATATAAACTTCGGCTCCGCCCGAAGTTAGCTTTCCTTTCTTGTATTTTATATATAGTATAAAGTATATATATTCTTGATCAGGATCACCTCCTGAGTTGATATGAGCATGTCCGTCTGTCTGTTTCTACGCAAACTAGTCTCTCAGTATTAAGGCTATCGACTTGCAACTTTGCACACACCCTTCTTTCCTTTGCACGCAGTATATAAGTCGGAACGGCCGGGATCGGCCGACTATATCCTATAGCTGCCATATAACTGATTGATCGGAAATGGTATAACTTTGGTGTTTTTAGAGTTAGAGAGTTCAAATTTGACATGAAAGCTACTTTTGGCAAAATAATACGACATGCCAAATTTCATAAGGATCGGCCGACTATATCCTATAGCTGCCATATAACTGAACGATCGGAAATGACCCAACTTTCGTGTTTTTGATGATAGAAAGCTGGCACTTGGTACACATTCTATTTTTGGTCAGTTAATCCGATCTACCAAATTTCATAACGATCGGTTGATCGGAAATGGTATTTGGTAGAAATATCAACTTTCGTATTTTTGAAGATAGAAGTTTGGGACTATTTTTTAGATTTTTTATTTTAGGTAATTAGTTTTATTATGATGTAATCATAAGGATCGGCCAACTATATCCGATGTTTGCGATATATATCCGGTTTTAACTGCAAGGGTATATAAACTTCCGCCCGAAGTTAGCTTTCCTTTCTTGTTTTCTTATGGCTCTATCTCTTTTAGCTTGAAGTGTATCCATTGAATCTGAATGTTATTAACAAACTGAAATTAGTTACTAAAATGTGTGGTTTATAAAGGGCTTAGTATGCCGTATATACATATATATATATATTATACATTATGTACTACATAATGAAATGAAATATATATCCATATATACAAACTCCTAAGATGTGAGGGCAACTTTAATACTGTATATTACATAATGCATGTATTATATAATAAAATGAATGGTATATAAAGACCTAAAATGTAGACACCAAAGTCAGTTTACATTTAAAACTCATTCTAAAATGACTAAATTTGATAGATCAAATTCCGTTATAGTAGATTTTCAATATGTTGTTGGAAATAAACATTCAAATTTTTGTTAAGGAATTGGCCTTCATGCCTGGAGGAACTGTAACACCAAACTTGTTTCACTTCAAACCTCCATACAACATTAAGAAGTTAAATTATGATACATTACAACAACATAATATTCATCGAAAAAACATTAACGGATTGGACTGGATGGAAGGAGAAATACCCTATAACTGCTTAAGCGATGTAGTTTCTCCACTAAACAAGTTTTCCAATATAATTGTACGTGGCGAAGTAAAAAAGGAATTTTTATCCAAGTTTCTATCGAATAATATTTTCGATATAGATGTAGGAAAGAGCCTGACATGTTATCCTAATTTTTTTTACCAACTGTAAAATTCACAAAAAACTTAAGCTTAGATGTGCTCTAAATAATTTATTTAAGCTTTTTGTAATTTTAAAAAACTGTAATTACGATATATACTATAACGGAGAATCATATGTATAAATTACTTTAATAAACAGTATGATTTTAGTACTTTAATTGAGAAGTTTTTTTTAGCAAAATGGATCGCATCTTTGGAAAAGATCCTCGTAAAAAAGGATACAGTCAACTTATATACTGCAACTATTGTGGTTCTGATACTCATTTTGAAAAGGACTGCGCTAAAAAACGGGACCAGGAAAAAAATCAATAGAAAAATTTATTTTTGATAATTAGCATTGAATAAACAAAAAAACTTTTGTCAAAATGTTTACACAATTTGTTCATCCTTTTACGATGAGTATTTGTGGCCCCTCAGGAACGGGTAAAACAACATTTTTGGAAAATTTTATAAATGGAAGGAAGGACTTAATAAGTACTTCAATAGATAGAATAATATGGTGTTACGGTGAAGAGCAAGCGAAACCAAATTTTACCAATATTGAATATTACCATGGGGTACCTGACTCCATTGAAAATGAAAATAATGAACCTTTACTTTTGGTATTAGATGATTTGATGATGGGAGCATTTAATAAAAATGTATGTGAACTTTTTACCAAAGGATCTAATCATCGAAATTTATCTGTAATTGTTGTAACACAAAATATATTTCATAAATCTACTCACACCCGAGACATATCACTAAATACAAAATACATTGTGGCATTTAAAAATCTTAGAGATAAATTACAATTTCAATGTTTAACTAGACAGATATATCATGAAAACCCCAAAGAACTTTTTAGAATATATAAAGAAGTCACGAATGAACCTCATGGTTATTTACTTATTGATCTTACGCAAGGAATAAATGATCTTTTAAGATTTAGAACAGAGATTTTTAATCCATTATATTCAATTTGCTATTCAGATGAAAATGGTTTGCAAAAAGAGCATAAGGCGATTGAAAGCGAACAAACATTTATTGTATGTGCTCAAAAAAGCAAATAATAAACTTCGAAAAGCGATTATTTGCAATAGTGATAGCGAGTTAGTAAAAACATTGTGGGAGATAGTGATAAATACTTTAAATGGAAACCATAAAATATCAAAAAATGTCTTGAATTAAAAAAGTATAAAAATGTATTACGACATATTTCCAGCTCAAAACAATCTTTAAATTCTAAGAGAAGAGATCTTATTCAAAAATGAGGATTTTTACCAATTTTAATAAGTTCATTGCTTTCTGGAATTTTTGGAAAAATTTTGAATCATGATTAAAAGTAAGCATCAGCTAAACAAAGTAATCTTAATGCATCCAAATGCATACCATAAACTTTTAGTAAATGATCGAGGAAATGATCTTATAAATTTAAAATTTTTACCAATTTTAAACAATAAAAAAATTAGTGATTATGATAAATGGATTAAAATTCAACAAGAATTATGTGCATACCAAAATAAAAAGAGAAACAAAGCTGTTTTGCATCAATCGGTATCGAAATCCCCGTTTTCATTAAATCAAAATGTAGAAACCCAAACATATATAGATGATTCGAAAGATTCTATTGCCAGTACTTCTAAAGAATACAAGAACGAGTCATCATTTAAAAGAGAGGATTTACCGGATTTACCCCTTTTACCCAGCGATGAAGAAGAACAATCATCTGAGAAATCTGTTTCAATTCCAATTAATAATAAACGATCACTCGCAGATACTTCTTTCACTGATGATAAGATTTTAAAAAAATCATTAGTTGAGAAAAAAAGAATTATAAAAGGAAATTCTACTGAAAAGAAACTGAAACTGAGAAATAAGGTTAAAAAGAAAAGAGATTCCCCCTATCCACTTAGAAATCTTAAGTATATAAGTGATTTAGAAAAATTGCAAAGGGCAAACCGCAAAGAAAACAGTATCCAAATTGGTAAAAATAAATTAAATTGGATCTCATATTTTTAACTGCAGAGCTTAAAATGTTTTTTCAAAACGAGTTTTATATTACATTGCTCAGCAATGACTCGTTAAATGTGTTTCCTGATAATGTAAAATGCGCTTTTACAAATATTGTAAACCTTCCTTAACACAATGTCTGAGGAATGGGAAGTCGGTATAACTGACATATATTTAAACAATTCTTTTCGAAAAAATCCTAAATCCTGTGTAGGAAGCAAAAGACCAGGTTGCTTAAGAGTTTTATTTACAAATGGAAATTTATGCAGTTTAGAAATGTTGAATTTTATCCTATTGAAAATTTTTCACCAAACGAAATTTCAATATTAATTACTGATTCAAGTGGATATAAAATATCTTGAATGAAATTTAAAATTAGTGACATATTTTCCAAATCAAAATGAGTAATCACATTGAATGCATGAAAAGCGAATTGGATCTTTTTGAGCCTCATCCAACGCAAAGCTGTGTTTTGAAAACCGAAGAAGTTTCATACAACCCTATTGCTTCTTTGGATAGTGCTTCATCAATTGAATTCGTTTGTTTAGGGAATGGAGAAACCTATAGAGATCTTTCAAGTGTTTACTTAAAACTTGTGGTTCAACTTAAAAAAATTGATAATAGTAGTATTGAAGGAAATGCTGTTGGTGTAGCAAATAATATATTGCATTCTATATTTAGAAGCTCATCTGTATATTTAAATAATACTTTGGTTTCCCAAAGCGACAATAATTATCATTATAGATCATATTTGCAAACAATTTTAAACTATGGTTGTGATGCAAGTGAAAGTCATTTAGCAACACAAGGATATTTCCCAAATTATGGTACCCAAACACCATTTAAAAGTGATGGCAGTCAAATTCTTAAAAACATGTTTCAAAATAGTAATAAAGTAGAATTATTTGGAAAAGTGCATGGAGATATTTTCAACCAACCAAAACTGCTTGTAAATAATGTTGATTTGCGCATTACTTTTAATATTGAAAAAACAGCATTTTATTTATTGGAAACCGAAACTGAATCGAATCTAAAGATCTTGGAAGCCCAGCTGTTCATGAATCATGTAGTAGTCAACCCCAGCATTTTATTAGCTCATCATCACGTTTTACAATCAAAAAATGCAATATACCCATACAATAAAGTTGAAGTAAAATCATTCACAATATACCCAGGAAATAATACATTATCCATCGATAACGCAGTTATTGGTCAAATTCCAAATTTTTTGGCCTTTTGTATGGTAAAAAACAGAGCATACTCAGGAAATCGAGGATTAGATCCTTTTAATTTTGAAAACTTTAAAATACAACGATTCAATCTGCTAGTTAATGGAGTACAGGTACCTTCTCAGGCACTTGAATTTGATTTCTCAAATCCTACCAATACCCAAAGTTCAAGAGCATATAATTTACTATTTAAAGCTTGTGGAATTAAGCATTATGATCATGGTCTCCAAATTTCCAAGGATATGTTTGACAAAAATAATTTTATATTAGCGTTTGATTTAACTGCTGATCACTCCAATTCTAGTGTTTGCGCTAACCTGATTTCTCAAGGAACGATCAGAATAGAAGGAAGATTCTCTGAGCCTCTGGCTGAGGCTGTTACTTGCATTGTTTATTGTGAATACGATTCTATGATTGATATTGATAAGCATCGAAATATTCGAGTACTTTTGTAAAAATGAATACAATACAAATCATGGACTTGCTCTCCACGATCCTCAAACTAAAAAAATATTTAAAGGGGTTTTTTCGGCCGATAAACTACCAAAAGAAATTCGTGAATATCCAGCATTGATTGTAGCTAACACTGATTATTCATACCAACCAGGAATGCATTGGGTTGCATTTTACTTCTATAACAAAAAGTCAGCAGAATTATTCGATTCTTATGGACAATAGAAAAAAAATGTATTGCATTTTTAAAAAGAAATGCATCAAAATATACTTATAACAAGCAACAATTGCAAGGATACTTTTCAAATACCTGTGGACATTACTGCTTGCTTTTTGGTCTTTACAAAAGCAATCGAAAAACTTTAAAGAGTTTCAGTTTTTCTTTTTAACCCAATATGAAAAATAAACAATATTATTTATTATATCTATAAAAAAAACTTTTTTTTTTCATGGATTTGGATACATACATTCTTTTAGTTATTTTATAGTATCTTATCATAATATCCGTAGCTTCCTTTATATATAGAGGAAGTTTGTTGCACTTACAAGTGTCTGGTCCTTTAGTTGCTTCATCATCACTCCAAGGACATATTTTGTAGTGGAATCCATATTTGGAGTACAGCATTTCCCTTTCTTCTAAATCCTCTAGCGTTGTTTTTAAATATTCAAGTTTTTTAAAATGTTCCTCGAAAATCATGTCTTCAAATTGAAGTAAAAATAATTTTTTTTGATGCGCGTACATTGTGAGGTTAGCTGAATTGTATCTGACTTAATGGAAAATGTGAAACTGATGATCCATTTTAAGGATCCAACTCTTTTATACTTTTATTCCTTTGAGATAAATTGTAAACAAGCTGAGCTATAACTAGTCATCTCTTTTTCTTTATATACAAGATGTGTTATTCCATTTTCCTTCAATTTCTTAAATGGTGTTTTAGTTGAAAATTTATTTACATAACTCTTTGGTAAAAATATCCAGAGTGGTTTGTCGTCCTTGTCAGTCAAATAAAGGGCTATTTTCGTCCCATATGTGGTTTTCTTTATCTTACAACCAATGATCTTGTATTCGAAATTAATACTTCAGTCTTCAGTCTTCAGTCTTTGTGTAGCCAATAACAGGCTTTTGATCATAACAGGACCGCCCCGCGGGGGGGCGGTCCGCCCCGGGCCCCGCGATCAAGGGGGCCCCGCAAGGGTCCCCCAATTAATTGAAAAATTGAAAAAAAATGTTGTTAACGTATCATTCGCAATGCTAAAAATCATGTGCGATCATGAAACATAAAAAATCAAAAAAGTTTCGCTGAATTCGAAACATTTTTTCGCACACGCTCGCTCAGTGCCATCCAAAAGCAATCATTCAAATGATGCAGCAGCCTGGCAAATACCTCTACCAGATAGTATTCGATTACCCATTATCCTAAAAGGGAGTGAAATATTCCAAAACAAGGATGGACCATTTCTGGCAGCTGAAAGAATTGGAGGATCGATTAAAGGCACTCACCGAAGTCTAACAAATTCATGGTTCTATACGAGTTCATCAGATGGAACCAACGTTCTGAGAAAGTGGATGATTTACTCAACATCCACCAACAAGTTATACTGTTTTTGCTGTCGAATCTTCGCTACCACTAACGACCTTCAGAAAACATTCGTTTCCGGTTTTGATCAATGGTGAAAATTGAATCCTAAAATTGCACAACATGCAATTCATCTAATGAACACTTGTCGAATTTTGAAAAATGGAAAACGCTGACAGTCAGGCTCAAAAGCGAAAACACCATAGACCACGTCACCCAAAGAGCCATTAATGTTGAAACGAAGAAATGGCGAGATATTTTACACAGGCTATTACAAGCGACTCTTTTTTTTGGCCAAACAAAACCTTGCATTCCGCGGCCACAGAGAAGATTTTGAATCAGAAAATCGGGGCAACTTTTTGGAGCTGATCAAATTGATGGCTGGATATGATCCTGTCTTGAGAGAACATTGGGCAAAATTAGAAAAATGTTCTGGTGGATCAGAAAGGCTGCCTTCGTATTTATCAAAGGGGATTCAAAATGAGTTCATTTGCATTTTGGGGGACCACGTTTTGGAAAATATCGTATCAGATGTCAAAAAAGCGAAGTATTATGGCCTGCTACTTGATAGCACACCAGACAACAGTCACATAGATCAAATGTGTAAAATTTTAAGGTACGTCCACATTGAAGAAAAAGTTGTTGAAGTGCGAGAATCGTTTTTGGGGTTTTTTGAAATGAATGGAAAAACAGCAGCTGACATAACTGAAGATATTCTGAATGAATTGGAGAAAGACAAACTGGACATTCAACTGTGCACATCTCAAGGTTACGACAACGCTTTTACAATGTCTGGTCGACATAAAGGAGTGCAAACGAGGATTCGAGATCTAAATCCCAAGGCTATCTTCAACCCATGCTCTAATCATTCTTTAAATCTCTGTGGAATTCATTGGTTCGGTTGTGTGACCTCCAGCGTGACATTCTTCGGCACACTTGAGAAGATATACGCTTTCTTCGCTGCTTCCACTCATAGATGGGAAATTCTTCTGAAAAACATAGACACGACCTTGAAAAGATTAACTGATACTCGCTGGAGCGCACATTATCAAAGCGTAAAAGCAGCAAGAAACAACATCGTCAATTTGATTGAAACGATAGAAACAATTCGTGATTCTTCTGATGAAAACTTGAATAGTAAATCTGCTGCAGGCACGTTACTGCCTCCAATGTGCAACTTCACATTTTTGTGTTTTTTGGAATTTTGGTTCATTATTCTAACTGAAGTTGATTCTGCTCAGATATATTTACAAAAAAAAGGAATAACACTTGACATGACTCTGAAGAAAATGGAAGCTTTACTGCTTTTTTTGGTTGAAGAAAGAAGTGACATTGTCAGTAAAGCTATCACCTTTGGCACTAAAAAGAGTCAAGAACTTGACATTGAGATTGAAAATCGACAAAGGCGAAGAAAGAGGAAACTTTTACCAGGTGAGCTAGACACAGAATCCAATGTCACTGTCCCAGAGGAAAATCGAAGATCAATGTACGAGTGTTTGGATCGTTTCATTCAGGAACTTCAAGAGAGGTCAAGCGCAATGAGGAAAATTTCCGATACATTTCAAGTCGTCCAGTCTAATTTTCTCATGAATGCGTCGGAGACGGATATTTCATCTGCTGTACGAGAACTGAATCAAGTGTATCATGATTTCGACGAAGAAGAAATTTCTCAAGAAGTGAAAAGATTGCGGAGACACATTCGAGCAACAAATACAACGATCGAAGCAGCCAGTTCATGGACGACAAAGGAAACGCTTCAGTTTATCATAACGTGGGACTTAAATGAATCTTATGATTAGGGAAGGGGGGGGCATAGATTCACTCTTAAAAATATATAAAAGAAGTTCTATGAAACGAAAAATTTCGTTTGTGAACTCTGTATAGAAAGTCCTTCCTTTAAATATCGGTATGGATTAAAACGTCATATTCCAAAAAACCACAACTTCAGCAAAACAAAAGCACGATCCTCATACTATAATTGCTACTTCTGTTCTGAAGTGAAAACGTACTGGCTCCGAAGTGAATTATACAACCATTTCTTAATGGATCATCCAACGATATTAATGGAAATAATTAACTTAACACGAACAAAATATTCAAAAAAATATTCACTTCAAAACTTTCTTTTAAATTTCAAATATTGTTTTTCATTTAATTTCGAATAAATTTGAACTAAACCTTGATAAAAATAAATCCAAAAGTAATAGGTCCAAAGTAATTCGTCCTTCGTGCCTAATTACATACTACTAAAATTTTTCTGCCGCTTATACGCCGTTTGCCTAATTCCCTACAAATTCAACTGCCCACTTAAGATACCTGTCTAAGATTCAGGATCGTGAAAAAATAAATAGGATTCAGGATCGTGAAAAAATAAATAAAATTGATGAACAAAAAATAAAATGCTTATTTACAAAAATTATATTCATGGTGCTGCAGTTCATTCTAATCGCGGGCCCCGCGATCAAGGGGGCCCCGCAAGGGGCCCCCAATTAATTGAAAAATTGAAAAAAAATGTTGTTAACGTATCATTCGCAATGCTAAAAATCATGTGCGATCATGAAACACAAAAAATCAAAAAAGTTTCGCTGAATTCGAAACATTTTTTCGCACACGCTCGCTCAGTGCCATCCAAAAGCAATCATTCAAATGATGCAGCAGCCTGGCAAATACCTCTACCAGATAGTATTCGATTACCCATTATCCTAAAAGGGAGTGAAATATTCCAAAACAAGGATGGACCATTTCTGGCAGCTTAAAGAATTGGAGGATCGATTAAAGGCACTCACCGAAGTCTAACAAATTCATGGTTCTATACGAGTTCATCAGATGAAACCAACGTTCTGAGAAAGTGGATGATTTACTCAACATCCACCAACAAGTTATACTGTTTTTGCTGTCGAATCTTCGCTACCACTAACGACCTTCAGAAAACATTCGTTTCCGGTTTTGATCAATGGTGGAAATTGAATCCTAAAATTGCACAACATGCAATTCATCTAATGAACACTTGTCGAATTTTGAAAAATGGAAAACGCTGACAGTCAGGCTCAAAAGCGAAAACACCATAGACCACGTCACCCAAATAGCCATTAATGTTAAAAAAGAAGAAATGGCGAGATATTTTACACAGGCTATTACAAGCGACTCTTTTTTTGGCCAAACAAAACCTTGCATTCCGCGGCCACAGAGAAGATTTTGAATCAGAAAATCGGGGCAACTTTTTGGAGCTGATCAAATTGATGGCTGGATATGATCCTGTCTTGAGAGAACATTGGGCAAAATTAGAAAAATGTTCTGGTGGATCAGAAAGGCTGCCTTCGTATTTATCAAAGGGGATTCAAAATGAGTTCATTTGCATTTTGGGGGACCACGTTTTGGAAAATATCGTATCAGATGTCAAAAAAGCGAAGTATTATGGCCTGCTACTTGATAGTACACCAGACAACAGTCACATAGATCAAATGTGTAAAATTGTAAGGTACGTCCACATTGAAGAAAAAGTTGTTGAAGTGCGAGAATCGTTTTTGGGGTTTTTTGAAATGAATGGAAAAACAGCAGCTGACATAACTGAAGATATTCTGAATGAATTGGAGAAAGACAAACTGGACATTCAACTGTGCACATCTTAAGGTTACGACAACGCTTTTACAATGTCTGGTCGACATAAAGGAGTGCAAACGAGGATTCGAGATCTAAATCCCAAGGCTATCTTCAACCCATGCTCTAATCATTCTTTAAATCTCTGTGGAATTCATTGGTTCGGTTGTGTGACCTCCAGCGTGACATTCTTCGGCACACTTGAGAAGATATACGCTTTCTTCGCTGCTTCCACTCATAGATGGGAAATTCTTCTGAAAAACATAGACACGACCTTGAAAAGATTAACTGATACTCGCTGGAGCGCACATTATCAAAGCGTAAAAGCAGCAAGAAACAACATCGTCAATTTGATTGAAGCGATAGAAACAATTCGTGATTCTTCACGTTACGTGCAGGCACGTTACTGCCTCCAATGTGCAACTTCACATTTTTGTGTTTCTTGGAATTTTGGTTACAAAACCAAGACAAACCGCCCCGGGCCTCAAAAGTAGTCTTAAAGTAGTCAAAAAAAGGGCCTTAGTCCGCCACTGCTGGTTTCGTTCCAAAAAGGTTACTGTTAGGTACTAATCAACTTAATCAGTGATCCCGATCTTATATACTTTTTAATAATTCACTCGCCTTTGTATATATATATTAACATATATATATATATATATATATATATATATCTATGTTTATAGATATATATATATACATATATATATATAAGTATATATATATATATATATATAGAAGTAATATATACTTTTTATTAGGAATGAAAGAGATGGCTGTATGGTTATTTCATTTTAAAATATGTTTGTAAATTATAAACAATAGCATAGATTCACTCTTAAAAATATATAAAAGAAGTTCTATGAAACGAAAACTTTCGTTTGTGAACTCTGTATAGAAAGTCTTTCCTTTAAATATCGGTATAGATTAAAACGTCATATTCTAAAAAACCACAACTTCAGCAAAACAAAAGCACGATCCTCATACTATAATTGCTACTTCTGTTCTGAAGTGAAAACGTACTGGCTCCGAAGTGAATTATACAACCATTTCTTAATGGATCATCCAACGATATTAATGGAAATAATTAACTTAACACAAACAAAATATTCAAAAAAATATTCACTTCAAAATATTTCTTTTAAATTTCAAATATTGTTTTTCATTTAATTTCGAATAAATTTGAACTAAACCTTGATAAAAATAAATCCAAAAGTAATAGGTCCAAAGTAATTTTTTTTTTTTTGAAAAAAATTTTATTTTTCATGAAATAAAAATAATTATATAATAATGAAATATTATAATATAGTCTTTTATTTATTCATTATATCTAAGCCAATCAATTAAAATTTTATCAAATTCCTCGTCTATTAAACTTATATAATTATCATTTCCGTCATTTACTTCAAAAAATATGTGGTCATCGTCCGGGAAAGAAAATTCTGTTGACGATTTTTCCTCTCCCTCGGGGGTCACCGGAATAAAGCACGGAGAAACTGGTATGTCGTCGTCGTCGAATTCCTCGAATATATTTTTTTGAGAGTCCGGGGCATACGTTTTATCATCGATGGTAGTTGCTAAATAATCCCATGTTGGTGTCAATAATTCGTATATGGATGACACAGAATTATCCTCTAGATTCTTAAAAAGCTCTTCTTGGGTTTTCTCCCCAATAACAATTAATGATAAAAGTGCACCGTTCGATACACAAATGTCACTAAGAGCTGGTTGGGTGTCCTCGAATATAATTTCTAACTCGCTCATATTTAATTTAATTTTTAATTTTTTTTTTTAATTTTTGTAAAAAGAAAAATCGTAAAAATTGCTTTAACCGGCAAGGCAAGATTTATACTAAAAATTTGATTCTTAGCATAAACCTCAATACCTATTGATCCTCGAAAACGGAAAACAGGTACTTGTGTTTGAATGTATTGGTATCATCAATGCATGTACATGAGTTAACGCATGAAAACCACCTCAATTTTCCACACATTTTTCCGGTTAATGAATCGGGAAAACCCAGCAGAAGAATGGAAAGAAAAGATAACGCTTAGAGCCTAGAGCATACAGTAGGGAGTAAATAGGCAATCGGCTGATTTCTTGCGTCATATCCGTGTATGCATGTATATGTTGATGGGAACGTATGTAAATCCACAATCCAATATACACTCACATATATATATAATCCTAAATAAAAAATACATATTGACCTTTCATCCGACCCTGACATAAATATGTCTCCTGCAAGAAAGTGATAAAAAGAGATCGCAGCAGGTCAATTGGTTCATTTTTTTTCTTTTCCGTTCAGGGTGGATTTTCACAATTACATACTACTAAAATTTTTCTGCCGCTTATACGCTGTTTGCCTAATTCCCTACAAATTCAACTGCCCACTTAAGCTACCTGTCTAAGATTCAGGATCGTGAAAAAATAAATAGGATTCAGGATCGTGAAAAAATAAATAAAATTGATGAACAAAAAATAAAATGCTTATTTACAAAAATTATATTCATGGTGCTGCAGTTTATTTAAAAGTGTATTTTACTATAATTCTTTTGTAATTAATTTAAAATTAATGATGAAGAACAAATAATTATTTAAAAAAAAATATCCAAAATTTTATTATGGTGTTGCATATCATTTAGAAGGATTTTTTACTCCAATTCTTTTTTAATTAATTTTAAATTAACTCGGACTTATATAAAGAAATTTAATTTTATAATATAAAATATAATACAGAATTTTACAAGGAGTAAGTATATCACAAGAAAACCTTTTCGTAGAAAAGTGAAAATCCACCCGGAAGGGTCAAGAAAAAAAAGGAACCAATTGACCTGCTGCGATCCCTTTTTATCACTTTCTTGCAGGAGACATATTTATGTCAGGGTCGGATGAAAGGTCAATATGTATTTTTTATTTAGGATTATATATATATGTGAGTGTATATTGGATTGTGGATTTACGTTCCCACCAACATATACATGCATACACGGATATGACGCAAGAAATCAGCCGATTGCCTATTTACTCCTTGCTGTTTACCCGTGAACTGGTTAAAATATTGTACGCGTTCATCCGTACTGATGGCCTCTTCACACGCATAAAAGTTTCCATGCTCCTGGTAGTCCTCGTCGCAGATGTCGTAGTTGTATATAGGTTTTTTTGACCCTTCCAGTATTTATTATATAAAACCATTGTCTCCTCTTCCAAAGTTTTTACAAACACCTTCATACAGTCATGCCCTGTAATTTATAAAAAGGAATAAAATAATATTATTATTAATTTTAAAACTTATAATTTTATGATTTGAATTTATTTACCTTCATAGGTCCATAATTTATTCAGATGCGGATTGTATTTATGAGCCACATAAAACGAAACAGCACATGCTGTATGTTTCTGTACAGGCTTGGTGTAAAAGGCGTTTGGATTATTAGAGGCTGTGTGGTAATTTTCCAAAACAGCCTCAATATCCGCATAAATTACCACTGGTGGTGACAGTTTTTTAGAAAAATTCTCAAATGTGGTTTTTGTGTTCGGTTGGGGGTATAGTGCAGCCACTTGACCGCACTCCTTAATATTTTGGGTCTTGTTTGTGGTGCAATAAAATTGTAGGCAATTTTTACAAAAGTATCGTTCCGAATTTGAGTGATTTCAAGATAAAAAAAAACGAACCAATTGACCTGCTGCGATCCCTTTTTATCACTTTCTTGCAGGAGACATATTTATGTCAGGGTCGGATGAAAGGTCAATATGTATTTTTTATTTAGGAGTATATATATGTGAGTGTATATACACTATATATACACTATACTATATATACATATACACTCACATATATATATACTCCTAAATAAAAAATACATATTGACCTTTCATCCGGATAGTTTAACCGCAAACGGTTTAAGCACAAACGGTTTAACCGCA
Organism: Drosophila bipectinata; assembly: GCF_030179905.1. Taxonomy (NCBI): domain Eukaryota; kingdom Metazoa; phylum Arthropoda; class Insecta; order Diptera; family Drosophilidae; genus Drosophila; species Drosophila bipectinata. The sequence continues at coordinate 9,787,920 of NC_091740.1, read as the reverse complement.
AACGATAAGCAGAATGGAGTAAAGGAGAATACGAAGAACTTAGGCGTGGACTTAGGGTACAGTAGGACAGGCTAAGTTAGTCTAAGCTCTGCAATCGATTGTCACGCAGCAATAAATTGGAAAAAAGAAAACTGCGTAGTCTCTGTCTCACTGGTTAACCTAATAGCACACGTGGCACCAATCCCAACTGGCCAAGACTCTATCGAGCTTCAGCCAGAGGCACATAAATAGCTGCAGGCCTTCGCCGCCGCTTTCGCCAAAGGGGTGAAACCGAGATTCCGGTGCGCCTCCCTGTGCAGGCTAGCTCAAAGGCTACTTCCGCCACGGAGACGAAGAAGACTAATTGTTAATTGGCGCCCAACAAAGTCTGCAACCCCTACTTGTTCCTGAGATCGCAGCCAAGAGGCTTAACAGGCAATTCACCAAATCACTGCCACACCAGAGCGGGCCGCTCTGGGCTACGAAGCCGATCGTCAACGCTGAGAAGAAAAACCAAGGCCAACGGGCGGACTAGTTAAACAAAAAAACATGTAAGTGGAAGTTTTTTTCATTATTGCCAAAGTTAAACTTAAAGTTAAAATTAAAGATAAAATAAAACGGCATGAAACTAAGTGAGAGTCATAGCATAATATAGTGAGTTTAAATTTGCGCTCTAAATTAGTAGGAGAGATAAGAGGTTTGATTGAGTGAAAATTGTGAATCGAACCTTTTATGTGTTATTCCATTTTCCTTTTTGCTACGTTCGTGCAAAGATACCTAATTAAAAAAAATATAAGCCTACGTACATTTCTGTGTTCAATTGTTTAGTGTTCCGTTTTGATTGACTTCTTTAGTGGTACTCTAACTTTATGTCCGAATCTGAGTCCGACGAATTAGCCGAGCATTTTAACAAACTTGTGCTACAAAAGAAAAGATCTGACAGTGAGCGACTAAGAGCCAGTATGATGGACCCGCAACAGTTGCAAGCTATCATAAGTGCCGCGGTCTCGGCTGCATTGCAGGCACAGAAGGCAGATTTTGAAATTAAGCTGAAGCAAATACAGACCAGTTTAGGGCGGTAACATTGTCGGTCCCCGATGTAGTAGTCTACGAGCCAGTAAAGATTGTGAGCGGGGTGGGTTGTGATGAAGGTTTAGATGCAGTAAAGTCACTGCCAAACTTTCTCGGTTCAGAGGAAGAGTATGTCTCGTGGCGGCAAGCTACATTGGCTGCGTATGAAACATTCAGACCCTATAACGGAAGTTCAAGGCATCACCAAGCCGTTTTAATAATTCGGAATCGTATTAAAGGAGCGGCGAATCGTGCGTTATCTTCCTTTAATACAGTTTTAAATTTTGATGCAATCATTAGCCGCCTCGACTTTATTTATTCAGACAAACGTCCGTTTCACCTTCTTGAAAGAGAATTGTCGACCTTAAGACAGTCAATAGTACAATAGTACCTTAATGTCAATAGTACAGTTTTTTGAGGAGGTTGAAAAAAAACTAACTCTTATTATTAATAAAACTACTATGACGTATGAGCCTCATCAGGCTAGCCTTATGAACGACACTCATAGGGCAAATGCGTTGCGCGTATTCATTTCTGGCCTAAAAAAGAATCTCACAGATATATTATTTGCGACTCAACCTAAGGACTTGCCATCGGCACTTGCGCTGGCACAAGAACTGGAATCTAACCATGAACGGTATGTCTCGCGTCGCAATATGCTAAGTCCATTGAGACTGGCCCATCCGCATCCTGGGCGTGCTGGCCATGGTTGGGGTGAGGGCAGCTCTGACCAACAGGCTAGGCATGGTGGGAAAAATCCTTTTTTTGCCAGAGAGCGAGCTCCTCGTCAGGTCAGCACAGCTGCACGTGACCCAGTGGAAAGAATGGATGTAGATCCATCGTCTTCGACATATAGGCAGCCTACAAACTTCCAGCAGCAACAAAGCCAAGAAACGCTTGCTCAGGGCCCGGCTATGCCTCAAGTGTATGGAAGTAGTCAGCAACAGGGAATCTATAAGAGAGTTGCGACTTCGCTGGGGGTGTCGGATCAGAGGCGCCAGAGAGTCTATCATCTGTCTCAAGAAGAGCAGGCGGTCAGACAGTATAATGAGGTAGCCGAGGACGCTGCAGACGACATAGATGCCGGCCAGGAAACGAACTATGAGGATGACGACGTTTATTTTTTAGCGGAGCGTCCCTGCTACTGTTCGTTGCACGAAACTAAGAAAATTTCTCATAGACACAGGGGCAGCAAAAAGTTACATTAAAGACAGTATAGAAATGTCAATCCCAGTCCCTGTGCAGTCTCCTTTTAATGTACAATCCATTCATGGCTTTAATAAGATAGAAAAGAAGTGCTACTTGATCCTTGGTGTGAGTAGCCCCTTTTTTCTTCTGCCCGGACTAACTGCTTTTGATGGCATAATTGGGCTTGACCTGCTAACATAGGTAGGCGCATACATTGACCTCGAAAAAGGAACTATAACCATCAATGAAGGTGTTGAGGCACTACAGTTTCACAGTTGCTCGCAGGTTAACTTTACCGATATCAGTGACATAGTTGTTCCACCTGAAATACAGTCGGATTTTAGGCATATGATGTCTTCGAATCTATATGCCTTTGCAAACCCAGATAAACTGCTGCCGTTTAACACAAAAGTGATGGCATATATCCGAACAGAGAACAATGAGCCAGTATATTCAAAAATGTATCAGTTTCCCATGGGAGCTGCAGATTTCGTTAACAATGAAATCAAAGATCTGCTCAAAAACGGTATTATTCGACCATCACTTTCCCCCTATAATAATCCTATATGGGTTGTAGGAAAAAAGGGTACCGATGTCTCGGGGTCGCCTAATAAAAGGCTGGTTATTGATTTTAGGAAATTAAACTCGAAGACTATCGCCGATAAATACCCGATGCCGAGTATTTCTATGATACTTTCAAACCTGGGAAAGGCAAACTACTTCACGACCCTTGACCTTAAGTCTGGATATCACCAGATTAACCTAGCGGAGGGTGATCGAGAAAAAACATCTTTCTCGGTAAACAGTGGAAAGTATGAGTTCTGCCGCTTACCCTTTGGTCTGAAAAACGCTTCCAGCATTTTCCAGAGAGCAGTAGATGATGTCCTTCGAGATAAAATTGGTCGTTCCTGCTACGTATATGTAGATGAAGTCATTATTTTCTCAAAAATGAGGGAGGAGCGTGTTTCTCATGTTGACGAAGTCCTTAAGAAATTGTACGACCCTAATATGAGGATTTCAAAGCAAAAATCTCAATTTTTTATGGAAAGTGTTGAGTTTCTCGGCTTTGTTGTCTCCAAGGACGGTATAAAAACGAGCTTAGATAAAGTGAAGGCCATTAAAGAATTTAAAAAGCCCAGTAGCATCTATGAGCTAAGGTCATTCATAGGCCTTGCTAGCTACTACCAGCGTTTCATTAAAGATTTCGCTACGATAGCGAGGCCCTTGACGAATATTCTAGAGGGAGAAGCTGGTAGAGTTAGCAAGTATCGATCGAAGAATATGCCAATTGATTTCGATGATACCCAAAGCAACGCATTTGACAAACTTAAGAGCATTCTTGCCTCAGAGGACGTTACCCTACACTACCCAGATTTTTCTCGACCATTTGACCTGACAACAGACGCTTCCTCTACGGGTATAGGTGCAGTTTTGTCGCAAGATAAAAGACCGATAACCATGATTTCGCGAACTCTAAAGGACAGGGAAGTCAACTACGCCACAAATGAGAGAGAACTTTTGGCGATTGTATGGGCTTTGGACACCCTGCTTCATTACCTATACGGAAAAAATTACATCAACATTTACACTGACCATCAGCCTCTCACATTTGCAGTCTCCGATAAAAACCCCAACTCTAAGATTAAGCGATGGAAAGCGCGTATCGAGGAGAGTGGTGCTAGGGTCCTGTATAAACCAGTAAAGGAGAACTACGTAGCGGACGCTTTGTCGCGCCAGAACGTTCATGCGTTACAGAATGAGCCGAAGTCAGATGCCGCCACGGTACATAGCGAAGAGTCGTTGACCTATGTTATCGAAGCAAGTGACAAGCCGGTCAACTGCTTCCAAAATCAAAAAATTCTGGAAGAAGCAACCACTTCTGGTCACAGAATGTTCATACTATTCGGGTCAAAGACACGCCACCTTATCACGTTTAACAGTAGAGAGAGTTTGTCAGATTTGGTAAAAAATTATGTAACTCCAAACGTGGTAAATGCAATCCACTGCGAGCTGCCGATTCTGGCCCATATTCAAGATAGTTTGATTAGGCTATTTCCCGCTACCAAGTTCTGGTACTGCAAATCTAGGGTGACAGATATTGTCAGACGGGACGAGCAGAAGTAGATTATGGTTATAGAGCATAACAGGGCTCACAGGGCTGCCCAAGAAAGTATTAAACAGGTGTTACTCGAATACTATTTTCCGAAAATGGGCAAAATAGCAACCGAAGTGGTAATAAACTGCGATGTATGCGATAGATCAAAATACGACAGACATCCAAGAAAACAAGAGCTTGGGGTGACTCCAATATCTACGCGCGTAGGCGAGATGTTGCACATCGACATATTCTCAACTGCGGGAAAGCATTTCCTTAGGGCAGTTGACAAGTTCTCTAAGTTCTCATTGGTGCGGCCTATTCCTTCGCGCACAATTGAAGATGTTAAAGCCCCCATTCTGCAGTTAGTCAATGTTTTTCCAAATATTAGAACAATATACTGTGACAATGAACCGGCCTTTGTTTCCGAAACGATCCGATCTTTGCTAAAAGGGCAATACGGCATAGATGTAATTAACGCTCCCCCGTTACATAGCCCGTCAAATGGCCAGGTGGAGAGACTTCATAGCACTCTAGTGGAGATTGCTAGATGCTTGAAACTTCAACGTAGGATAGATCATGATACAATTATATAAGGTAATCCATTCGTTGACTTAAGTCCCTTATTTTAATTTTAACATAGTAAGCGTCACAGTCATTTTTTTTGCTTGGCCACTAAAAGGTTAAAGTTTTGAAAAAAAAATCACCTTTCAGTTTGACAGTTTAAAATTAAGGGACCAAACCCGAACGATATGTCAGTGGAATGGACTACCTTATATAATTGTATCATGGGATAGATAATGTTGTTGAGTTATTTCTCCAGGCCACTTTAGAAAATAATAGAACATTTCACTCGGTAACGAACAGAAAACCAGTTGAGATTGTCCATGCGAGCGCTGATCTTGCTCCGGGCATAGTTAGTAAACTAACTAAAGCAGGAGCAGCTAGATCAAAAGAATCGAGCTCGGCAAAATAGGGTTTTTGAGGTAGGCGAAACGGTTCTGGTAAAATCCAATAGGCGATTAGGAGACAAGTTTACCCCACTGTACGTAGAGAACACAGTTGAAGCTGATCTGGGAACCACTGTCTTAGTAAAAGGGAGGATGGTGCACAAAGATAATATCAGGTAGTCCTTTTTTACTCTTTTGGCTTCTGTTTCTCTTGCTATCCTTGGGCACATTTTGATTTTTCATTTAAGCGGCTTTGACCGACGCAAGGCTAGCTAACCTCTCTCGATATACCTAGAGATTGTCGTAAAAGTTGTAAGATTAAGACAAAACGTAATTGATTTAAGCAAATTTATGGCGATTATGAAGAAAATTTCTGCAAGTAGCGCTTAGATACTAGTCTGTAAGATATCCTACACTTTGTAAATTTTAACGAATAAGCATTTTCCTGGTCTATGCAGTTAAACAATTTGCAATGGCCTAGCTGCTGCAACTTATAGACGATACTTGCGTCGAAAACCTTCAGCCTGCGTTATGTAGCATTGCTCCGTTTATTCACGACCGACTCATCAACGCCAAAGTCACAAAGTACCGTTGGATGCATCGCTGGCCTGTCCCAATGATACACGGTTCCGGCTATAATTGAGCTCCGCACTTAAAGCGCCATGGGACAAACTGCAAAAAGGTTATTTGCCTTCCGCTCTGTTGAAAGGTTGTGGAAACCTTTTGTTGGCTTGCACTCGTGTGAACCACGCCAACATGAGTATAGCCGAGGACGGTCATATTTAAAAAGAGCATTTTCATTTTTTCGGACTCCCTATAGCGGAGTAATACCAAATCGATTGGTATTCGTAGGTGCCACTCTTATTGAAAGAGTATCAACACTACGAACCACAAACGGTTTAAAAGCAAACGGTAAGCGGAATGGAGTAAAGGAGAATACGAAGAACTTAGGCGTGGACTTAGGGTACAGTAGGACAGGCTAAGTTAGTCTAAGATCTGCAATCGATTGTCACGCAGCAATAAATTGGAAAAAAGAAAATTGCGTGGTCTCTGTCTCACTGGTTAACCTAATAGCACACGTGGCACCAATCCCAACTGGCCAAGACTCTATCGAGCTTCAGCCAGAGGCACATAAATAGCTGCAGGCCTTCGCCGCCGCTTACGCCAAAGGGGTGAAACCGAGATTCCGGTGCGCCGCTAGCTCAAAGGCTACTTCCGCCACGGAGACGAAGAAGAATAATTGTATATTTACATGTATACACGGATATGACGCAAGAAATCAGCCGATTGCCTATTTACTCCCTACTATCAACAAACAAATTATACACGTAACCCCTACCCTTACACTAATTTGTACAACACCCAACAATTTAATCCTGGCCCAGCTCTTTCAATTCAACGTCACCCCAACCAACCCCAAAGAATGGTTCCACAAAATTAAAGGTTCCAATCGAATAACAGAAATAATACTTTTGACCAAAATAGGGAAAGTTACCAAGAGTTTCGGGCTCAGTACCCAACCAACCATAAAAGAGAGTCAGAGAAAGTAATAGTGGACAATCAAGAATGCAAGTAGACGAAAATTATTAACAAAATAAGGAGTACAAAGAAGATGTTTATAATGAAAATTAAAATTTTCCAATGCACGCCTCGGACCAATTACTTACATAGAAATAACTATAAATAATAAAAATTATCGTTGCCTCGTCGATACCGGTTCATCAATTACCTTAATCCTTACCATACCATCATTTCGCAAGACAGGTAGAAATTATTCGAAGCAATAAAGAAGGTGAGGAAAGTGAAAATTATTTTAACAAAGTCAAGATTAAAATAATGTTTAATGAATTAAACATCGAAAAAGGTAAGCAAATATTAATAAAACACTTTTGTACCAAGTCAAGTGCACTTTACATCGAACACGACTCTGATTTTGAAATTATTCAAGAGGCTTTTAAACAGGTTATGAACACTACTACAAAAATTGTAAGAGCAGTAATTAAATTACAGGACATAAAAACTTACGCTGAATTTAAAGAAATTATTGTTAGCAACCACGAAAAACTATTGCACCCAGGAATCGAAAAAATGGTAAGGCTTTTCAAAGAAACCTATTATTATCCCGACTACCAGAATTTAATTCAGAATTTAATTAATGAGTGTAATGTTTGTAACCAAGCAAAAACCGAACATAGAAAAACATCGCTTTTATTAAAAACAACTCCAGAAACAGAATTTTGTAGGGAAATTTACGTCGCAGATATTTACACGATCAAAAATCAAAATTACCTAACTTGTATTGATTTATACTCAAAATTTGGAAGCGCGATTGAATTAAACGGAAAGGACTGGATGGAAGTTAAAGGAGGACTTTTTCGAATATTTAATTCAATGGGAAAACCCAGAACCTTAAAAAAAAAGATAGGGATAGTGCTTTTATGAGTTTAGCGCTTAAACATTGGCTGGACACAGAAAACGTAAATATTCAGATAACAACAAGTAAAAATGGAGTATCAGATGTAGAAAGATTACACAAAACAATTAACGAAAAATACGTGTGATCGAGACCAGCGACAATCCGGAAAATAAACTTATGAAAATTAAAGTAATACTGTATACTTACAATCATAAAACAAAACACAATGCAACAGGTAGAACCCCAGCTGATATCCCTGCATATAATAGCCAAATTATAAAAGAAGCTAAAATAGAACAACTTAATAAAAACGACAACATTTCGAGGTAAATACCAAATTTAGAAAGGCTCCCATAATTCACGGGAAATTACACAATCCTTATAAAAAGACAGGAAATATAGTACAAATAGATAACGATCATTTTGAGGAAACTAACAAAGGTCGAAAAATAAAACATTACAAAACAAACTTCCAGAGGCAAAAGAAAGTTAATAAAAGTAAATATTTGCAGGAGGACCCAGATCAAGACCCAGTGCTTTGACTTTCATCTTTCTGATATCAACGTTAATAATAATGATGCCAATGGGTAACATCCAATTTATAGAAATTAACCCTATAAAATCATACAATGGCTATTTGTTATTTATGACTGACACAATCAACATCCCAGATAGTTTTGAATACCATTGTCTCACAATTAATATTACAACAAGAAAGCAAAGCTAACTTCGGGCGGAGCCGAAGTTGATATACCCTTGCAGCTAAAACCGGATATATATCGCAAACATCGGATATAGTAGGCCGATCCTTATGGGAATATGAATATATAATCCAATTTATTACAATACAAAATCTAAAAAAAGTCTCAAGCTTCTATCTTAAAAAATACCAAAGTTGGTATTTCTACCAAAAACCATTTCCGATCGTACAGTTATATGTCAGCTACAAGATATAGTCAACCGATCGTTATGAAATTTGGTAGATCGGATTAACTGACCAAAAATAGAATGTGTACCAAGTGCCAGCTTTCTATCATCAAAAACACGAAAGTTGGGTCATTTCCGATCGTTCAGTTATATGGCAGCTATAGGATATAGTCGGCCGATCCTTATGAAATTTGGCATGTCGTAATATTTTGCCAAAAATAGCTCTCATGACAAACTTGAACTCTCTAACTCTAAAAACACCAAAGTTATACCATTTCCGATCAATCAGTTATATGGCAGCTATAGGATATAGTCGGCCAATCCCGGCCGTTCCGACTTATATACTGCGTGCGAAGGAAAGAAGGGTGTGTGCAAAGTTTCAAGACGATAGCTTTAAAACTGAGAGACTAGTTCGGGTAGAAACAGACAGACAGACAGACGGACAGACGGACAGACGGACAGAAGGACAGACGGACAGACGGACAGACGGACATGCTCATATCAACTCAGGAGGTGATCCTGATCAAGAATATATATACTTTATAGGGTCGGAGATGTCTCCTTCACTGCGTTGCACACTTTTGGACAAAATTATAATACCCTCTGCAAGGGTATAAAAACGGAAGAAACGTACAAAAATTTTCTATCACAAGAGTTTGGCTTTAAGGAAATAATATAGATTAAATATTTAATTGAAAAACTACAAAGAGAAATGAATGGGTTAAAAATTGTTAGAAAAAAACAAAAGGGGATTAGCTAATTTTGAAGGAACAGCTTACAAATATCTTTTTGGAACATTAGATAATAATGATAAAGAAGAATTAGAAGAAAAAACCAGTGTAATTGGTCAAAACAGTGTACAGGTAAACGAACTAAATAATATAATCGATGCAGTTAACAAAAGCATCGATATAATAAACAAGCAACTCGAATACAACGAAAACGAAAAAATTCTTGAATTATTGATTTTTAATTTAGAACATTTCGCAGAATACATTGAAGACCTGGAAATGGGAATGCAGTTAGGAAGATTAGGAATATTCAATCCAAAGTTATTAAAACACGACTAATTGACAAACATTAATTCTGAGATACTTCTGAACATAAAAACCTCAACTTGGCTTAGGTCAGATTCAAACGAAATTTTAATCATATCCCACATACCCAGAGAAATAAAGAACCTTCCCGTATACGAAATATTACTTTATCCAGATGAAAATAATAAAATATTACAAGATAACACCCAAAAAAAATATTACGTATACAGAAATAGTTTGTATAACAAAGAAACAAAAAAACCTGTTACCAACACATGTCTTTTAGGCCTCATTAATAAAACAGATACTAGTTGCAGGTACAAAAAAACGCTCTTAACTACCCAAATTAATTATGTCGAACCAAATATCATAGTTACATGGAATTTGTCAAAAACTATACTGAATCAAAATTGTATTAAGAATGAAATTGTAATTGAAGGAAACAATATGATCAAAATACAAAATTGGTCAATTGCAATTAACGATTTATCCATTAGTTATTATAATTCTGACTACACACAAAGCATATAAACCAGAAATAATGTCACCCAATATCATACATACAAGCAAAAGAAATATTTTTTGAACAAAATAAAGAAAACCAGATTTACAAAATAATTGTAATTGTAACACTGGGTCTCTTAAAATTAAATATATCACTGTACCTACTTTATAAATTTAAGGAAATACCTAAAAGAATACTTATAAAATACAATAACACAAAAGGTGACGACACAATACTAGACTCACAAGAGTTACAAGAAATACCAAAACTATACCCCAAAATCACATAAATAACCATACGATTTTGTCTAAGTGATAGGGAAGTGACGTGTCTACACTGCGATTTCTCAACGGCCACCAGTTCAAAGAACGAAACCGTTCACAAATAAACAGAATCGCCAATTTCGGCTTTGATTAAAAACGACACAGAAGCTCGAGATCCCGCATTTTGGCTTTGATTAAAAACGATACAGAAGAAAATTGATTAAGTCCGAACGTCAACAATGACATAATTTCATAAACGTAAAAATCCAATAAGATCGCAAAATCTAATAAGACCGAATTATGTAAACATAAACAAAGAAGTGGCGATCGCATCATCCACTTGCTATTGCGTCACCTAATGCACTAACAGTAAATTCTAAGACACAAACCGAGGTTTCTTTCTAACCAATTCTGTAACATACAATTAGTCTTTTTCCAACGCTCTAATAAAGAATAACCAACGGATATAAAATAAATCTGATATTTTTTATTCGGGCAAAGAACGACTCATGTAAATATATATGAGTGTATATTGGATTGTGGATTTTCGTTCCCACCAACATATACATGCAAGTTAAATTGTTTTTAGTTCGGTGAATTAAAAAAATGTATTTTTTTTTTTTAATTATACAACTTGGTGTTAAACCTTTATTTATTAGACGTAACAATTACAATACACTTTTGATTTCTCTTAAATATTTTTTATCAACCGTTCGCGGTCTCGGTCAAAAAGGGACTGACTTCTTAATTCTAAATCTAATCCAAAGAACCTCGGCCATCAGTTGTGTTTAGATTAGAGGCTTAAGATGAAACTGTCGCATCTTATTGTGAAATTCGATTAAGCTGATCGATGCAATTTGATGGGTACTTGAAACGCAAAAGGCGTAATTGATTGGGCTTCGGAGGGAAGCTGATGTTTACTTTTGATTTTGATTTGTTTATGGGGAACCGAGATCGGACCTCAGAGCCAAAGACAAAGCCAAAGGCAAATGCAGAGTTTGAAAAAATTGTTTATAAAATTGATAAGTGGAAAGCCATAAGTGGCCTGGATTTATGGGTTGGATAATTGAGCCAAAGATCAAGCCAAAGGCAAATGCAGAGATTGATAATATTGTTTATAAAAGCCATAAGTGGCCTGTATTTAGGGGCTGGATAACTCTCCCCCTTCTAAAATGGATCGTCCCGAGTCTGTTAAAAAATTTTCTTGGTTAATAGATTTTTCTGGTTCAGGCCGATGTTTTTTGGTTACAAATAATATAGCATTTTTTTATTTTATAATAAGTGAAAGAATCAAATATATAATGATTAAAATCAATAATATAAATGTAAGTGATATTTTAGTATTCTTAATTTTAACGTAAGGGTTTAAAATGTTTATATTATCTAAAGAAAGATCAGAGTTATTTGATAATATGTAATCGGATATTTCATAATTTTTAAAGTGGTTCGTAGTTTCGTATTCAAGAATTTTATTTTCCAATTTGGTATATGAGATATTATTAATTTTAGTTGTACCATTAAATGTTATTAAAAACGAACCGTTTAAATGGGAGTTGTTAACAATATTGTTCCCATTTATAAGAATGGCACCATCTTGTATGATGTCTATTTTTTTTTTTCTCTTATTTTTTTACAGGTTGATTTCTCACCATTTAATAATCGGGTAAAACAAGTTTTTTTGTTACTTAAAGTGCAATAATTATTAAAAAGTTCGTTCTTAAAATTAGACATTTCGTAAAAAACATTTTCGCATTTTGCGACTTGATTGCTTAATACTAGTTTTCCATCGATTTGGGAAATCGCTCTAGCGTGATATATTTCACATCTGTTTTTTATTATTGGGTATTTTATATAAATTATTAAAAGTTCTTTATGCAATGCGATTTTAAAAGAAGATATGTCCATTAAATCAGCTATAATTACTGGTTTTTGTTCATGTTTTAGTATTTCAAAGATGTCATCATTGTTTAAAATTTTGGAATTAAAAACGTCTATTTTTGCTAGAGTGATTGTGTCAATTAAATTTTGCAGATCAAATGTTAATAATCGCAAGCGATGTTTTCGAAGTGGTGGTTCTTGATCAACAAATACTTTTTTAAATTCATCGGAAAGAGATTCTATTTCATTGAAAAATCGGGAATTGATAATAGACTGCTTATTATTGTTTTCAATTAATTCATTATTTTATTCTGCACTGTAATAAAATCATCATGGTCCGGAGTTCCAGCTAACCATTTCCACACGGTGCCTAACTCATTTATCCCTCTTTTTGATCTAGTTGATATTAATTGTGATAAAATTAGTTCTATTGCTTTTATGTCATATTTAATTTCCCATTGTGACCTTTTATTAGTATCCCTTTTAATATTATCTGATTCCAAATTTATTATTTCTTTATAAAAGCTTAAGTTAGTTACATGGAATAAATCTGCGTATGAATCGTACGTCAATACGTCTTTATTGTCCAAATAGAAGATATTCGTGACTTGTATAGTCAATTATTTCTGATTTTGTTAATAAAATAAGGTGTAGTATGAGCACCTGATAAAACATTTTCTGGGAAAGGAAAGAAAAAAAGGATAATATATAAATACTTAGAATTTTATATTATCTTTGTGAATAATTCTATTTCTATTGATGATTATTATTTTGTTGGTTTTAAGTTTATTTCTTTTCCCGTGTTTCTTTTCATAGATTACCTGTCCTACATTATATTCTTTTTCTTTTCTGTTTTCATTATGTGTTTCCAACATTTTCTCTTGGGTATTTTTCAAAAAATAAATTTTTTCTCTTGGGTTCAGGAATGTTATTGTGCTCTATTATATTATATAGTACGTCAAAAGGTTTTTGGTTCGTTGTAGAATGAATGCTCTGATTATATTCTTGAGCGGCTCTTATTACTATTTCGGAAAAGTCAGTTAAATTAAATTCTTCATTAATGCATCGAGCTAATTCTGTTAATGTAGAATGTGCCCTTTCAACCTGTCCGTTTGACGTGCTGTGCCTCTGGTCTGCGTAATGTAAAGTTAAATTGCACCTTTGTGCGAAAGATTTAAATTGGGGCGAGGTAAAGCTCGGTTCATTATCGGTCATTATTACTTTTGCTTGTGGAAAATGTTGAAGAAGTTCCATTACTTTATTTTCGATATTTAATTTATTTTGGATTTCTTTTACTGCTAGAAATTTTGAGTAAGCGTCAATACAAGTTATGAAAGTAAGACCTTGCGCGTAATATATGTCAATGTGTACATTTTCTCCTTCTTTACTTGGAATTGGGGCTTCTCCAATTGGAATTTTTATTGGGTGCCTGTTATATTTATTTTCGTTACAAATCACGCAATTTTTAATATATTCTTTTAATTTTTTAAAACAGTTTGGCCAATAATATAATTTACTGATCTGTTTTTAATACTCTTCTAGCCCCCTATGAGCACGGCTGTGTGCTTCTTCTATTATTATAGCTTTATCTTCCTCGTTTTCCACGTCTTGTAGAAAGATTCTTGTAAAAAAGAATGTGTTTGTGAAATTATTTTTTAAAGGTAATTGAATTTGAAATAAGTCCTCTAAGGTACAATGAATTCCTACCGTAATGTTAGGTGGGAGATACTCTCTTAATATAGTTATTAAACTTTCTGGTGTGTCATATTCAATTAAATATCGGGTCCTGTCAAAGATTTTCAGTGACTCATGTATTGTATTGTTTAAATTGATTTAACGGTTTACGGGTCTCTTGTACTACATTTTCAAAACTGAATGCAGTGTGTTCTGATCTGAGTCTGACTGGTCTGTTTGTTCTATATCGCTGTTGGTAATATTATTTATCTGAATTCGAGATAATGCGTCTGCAACTACATTTGTTGTACCGGGCTTAAATGTTATTTTCGGTGTAAAACTTTGTATGAAAGAATACCATCCTTTCATATCTACATTGGGATTTTTATCCGAAATTGTGTAAGATAAAGTTTGATGGTCGGTTTGAATTTAAATTCCAATAACTCCGTATAAGTAATTTCTTAGATTTTTAAGAGCCCATACTATCGCTAAAAGTTCCTTCTTATTAGTAGCATAAGCTTGTTCTGTTTTAGACAAGGTTTCTTAAATAAAAGTAATTGGTTTTCCTTCATGAGATAAAACTGCACAAATTGCAAGCGTCGGTGGCCAAGGTAAATTTTTTATTATAGTCCGGTTGAACTAGTTCTGCTTGAGCAATGAGATTTTTTTTCAGCTCGTTAAAAGCTTTAATTGCTGGTTCATCCAGCTGAAGTAACATTTTTGTTGACATTCTTTTAGAGATTTTGCCATTATGACCTCCAAGATATTTTGTTAGAGGTTTGGCTATGTAGGCGTAGTTTGAAACAAATTTTCTATAATAGCCCGTAAAACCTAGGAAACTTCTTATTTCCCGAATATTTTTTGGAAGCGGATATTTTCTAATGGTTTCAATTTTCTCTGGGTCTGTCTTGATGACGTTATAGGATACCATGTATTCTAGAAAACGGGTTTCGCGTTTGAAAAACTTAGATTTTTCTAAAGAGATTTTCATGTTTGCCCTCAATAACATATTTATAATTTCGTTTAGATCTGTATAGTGTTGTTCAATTGAGTTTAAGAATATTATAATGTCGTCCATATAGACATGACATGTTTTCCCTATTTGTTCTCTTAGAATATCGTCCATTGCTCTCTGAAAGATTCTTGGTGCATTTGTTAATCCGAATGGCATTCTTAAAAATTCGTATTTTCCATTATTTATTGAAAAAGCTGTTTTTTCGACATCAGATTCTTTCATTAGTATCTGATGAAATCCTGACTCTAAATCTATTGTTGAAAAATATCTTGCTTTTCCCAAATTTTATAGAATTACTGATGGGTCTTGCATTGGGTACCTGTCAGGTATAGTACTTTCATTTAATTTTTTATAATCAATGACGAGTCTTGATTTACGGCTTCCGTCTTGATTCTCTCCTTTCTTTGGGACTACCAGAAGTGGTGAATTGTAAGGGATTCTGCTAGGCTTTATTATTTGGGACTACCAGAAGTGGTTAATTGTAAGGGCTTCTAGGCCTTATTATTTTTTCTGATAGCATTGATTTCGCTATTCACGAAGTCGTTGACAGATAGAGCATACGGATATTGCTTCCCGTATATAGGCCTATCGTGGATAAGATTTATTTCCCCCTTTATGTCTGTTCTAAAAGGAATTTGCATATTTATCTTTGAATGCTCCTTTTCAATATAGTGAACTATCTTTTCCCTCAATCCGCCTAATTGGTCGGTACCTATATTATTTATTTGATTTTTGACGGTATTCACTTCGTCGGCACTCTCAGGATTTTTAATTCCCAAAATATTTTTATTTTTATTAACGGATATTTCTACGTCGGCGTTCTCAGGGTTTTTAATGCCCAAGATATTTTTATTTTTATTGACGGATATTTCTACGTCGGCGTTCTCAGGATTTTTAGTTCCCAAGACATTTGTATTTTTGTTGACGGATATTTCTACGTCGGCGTTCTCGGAATTTTTAGTTCCCAAGATATTTATATTTTTGTTGACGGATATTTCTACGTCGGCGTTCTAGGGATTTTTAATTCCCAAGCTTTTCTCACTATTTTCAACAAATAATTAATATGTGTTTTCGCTACCATTATCATTAAAATACTTTTTTATAATAAATTCTTTTAACGGAAGAATATTATTTTCTTCAATTAAACGTATTCATTTTTCTCCTCATTATCATAATATTTTAACTTCTCCTGTTTCGCATTATATTCCAATATTCCCTTATCTATATTTATTATAGCTCCAATTTTTCTTAATAAATTGAATCCAATTAGAAAATCAGATTCTAAACATTCGATTTCATAAAATAATTGTTTTGTTTCAAATATATTTATAATATGGTAATACCTAATAATTGAGTAGCCATGAACTGTTTTTACCTTTTTGTATATTGGTAGCTCGTTTTTATTTTCAAAAATTCCCCTTTTTATGTAACAAGCAGTGGCTCCTGTATCTATTAAAACTTTTAGCTGCTTCTTGGTTTTTCGATCTATCCTATTTAAATAAGGCATTCCTCTGTAGGGGTCTGGTCTTAAAAATGGTCTTCATTAATATTATTTAATCTGGTTACTTTATTAGCTGGCTGACTTTCTGTTCCATCTGATTCCCTTTTTTGAGCTTGAGTTTGCTCTCTATTTTGATTTGTGTTATAGAAATTTGAACAATTTTTATTTTGATGATAGCTATTATTATATCTACCTTGATTATCGTTTGCCTGCCAATTATTATATCTTCCTTGGTTACTATTTGACTGCCAATTTTGGCTCGGCTGCCGATTGTTATTAGATTTATTCTGGAGTTGAATCGGTGGATCAACATCCATTGGCTCGATAGCTTATTGCTTATGATAATTATTTTGATTATTATTTTGCCAAAAATTTCCCTTTTGGGGCCAAATGTAATTTTGGTTATGATTAAAATTATTTCCCATTTTAGTGGTGTTGGGAAATAGTTCGTCTTTTTGTTGCATTTAAATAGTATTACATTTGCTTCTTTACTTTTGCTTATTTACCTATTACCTATTTTTACCTATTACCTATAGTACCTATTTTTGCGCACATCATTGTATTGTAACCATTTGGGAGCTTTAAGCTCACACGCATAGCCGAAATTGCAGTGCAATGCGTTAGTATTAGAACATCACGCGATCGTTTTTCTGTTCTTTTTATGCACGTTTTGCAAGCCGGCCGCATTCGCTTGTTGATATTAACCGCAACCGCTCGCTGATAGCAACCCCGCTTAAAGTATTGTAAACCCGCTAAATAGTGAAAATAAATGCATAAAACTAATACAAAAAACAAATACAGTCCACTATTCATAAACATAATAAAAATTTTGGTCCTTCGAGCCGGATACCCGCGTTTATTTGTGCATTTACTTTTGTGAACATTAGAGACAAATTTACCGCTTTTTCGTCATGAACGCGATAATGCATAGAAAGATTCAACAACGTGGTGCCTGCAAGGGGCAAATAACGCGCACCCTCAACAGTGCTGTGGAGTTTTCACAAAGATGTGAAAATGTGGAAACATTGCAATTCAAGCTGGAGCGTTTGGTCGCTACTTTCAACCACTTTATGGAGCTCTCAGATGATTTAGTGGAATTTCACTTGGAGGAGGGATATGAAGACCCTGGATTGGACATACCCGAATACGAGGACAAGTTCTACGCCGCGCATGCTATTTTTAGTAACGCCATCAAGGACATGGGAGGTCAAGATCATGGACAGGACCAGTCGAACATTCTACTTTCAAGTACAGTGGAACGTCTATTTGAGGGACAAAACAACCTTTTGGAGAAAATTCATACTTCATCGGGAACTGCTGATTTAAGGTTTGAGAAAATTCGGATTCCCACATTTTCTGGTAAATATGAGGATTGGAGCCAGTTTAGTGATCTGTTCTTAAGCTCAGTAAATAGTAACGAAAAGCTCTCCAATTGCCAAAAGTTTCATTATCTCAAATCATATCTGGAGGGAGAAGCACTGTCCCTAATTAAACATATTGCCGTCTGTAACGATAATTACCAAGACGCATGGGAAAAATTAGAAAATCGTTATAATAAAAGGTCGCTCATCGCTCGATCGTTTGTTCAGAATTTTTTATCGTTGCCAACCGCTAACAATTCGAATATTGCAGAATTACGCAAGGTAATTGACTCGGCCGACGAATGCATTCGAGGCTTACATGCGCTGAACTGTGACAGCCGCGATGTATGGCTCATTCATATTTTGCTGTCAAAGTTAGGTTCAGAAATTAAACAAGCTTGGGCCAACTGCAGTCTATCGGCCACTGAAGACGCCACCATAGATGAGCTGTTCGCCTTTCTTTTCGCCCATTGTGATACTTTGGAGTCTTGTCAGGACTTACCCGCAACGCAACCCTCAAGACCAGCCCAGAGTAGACGCCGCCAATCCGCCTTTCATGCCAGTGGATCAACTCAGTCGTCTCGCGAATGTATATATTGCCAAGGACAGCATTCTATATATTCATGCAATGAATTCAAGGCACTGGATGTAGTCGGTCGCCGCACCTTCGCCAAGGATACAAAATTATGCTTCAACTGCTTGAGTCGATCGCATCAAGTCAGGGATTGTAATTCATCGAACACTTGCCGTCAGTGCAATGCTAAGCATCACACGTTAGTACACCCGATTGAAGCGAGATCGGTTCCTGTGGCACCTGCGCACTCGACTGTCGTTGATACGAATACTGCCGCTGTTAGCCATCATATTTTGGAGAGGGCCAACAATCCAGCCCTACTGCCAACTGTTGTCGCCAATGTAATTGACACATGGGGAAACGAGACCTCATGTAGGTTATTGCTCGATACTGGATCAACAATAACTATGGTATCTGAGTCCTTTATCCAAAGGATCGGTATTCCTCGCACGCATGCCCGCATTTCGGTAGTTGGTTTAGGTGCTAACCCGGCTGGTGTTAGCCGAGGTCGCGCTAGCTTCACCTTACTCTCAAGAACCACGACTGCATCATTGGAAGTCTCTTGTCTAATTATGAGTTCTCTAACTTCTACGATTCCAGCTCAGCAGGTCAAATCAAATGCAACTATTTGGACCAAGATTCGCAGCCTACCGCTAGCTGACCCGACGTTTGGATCTCCGGGCAAAATCGACGTTATCTTAGGCGCTGATCAGCTGTGGAACTTATATACTGGACATCGCCGAGAGTTTGGTATCGAATACCCCATTGCACTGCATACTAATTTTGGTTGGGTTATTACAGGCAGCTATATTGATTGTAACGAAGCATCTGCGCACGCACAAGTTCATCATGCTTATGAAGATTTGGATTCCTTAGTTCGCTCATTTATGGACATGGAACAAGTGCATCCGAGTAAAACAACGATAGACGCCAGTGATCCCGCCGAACAACATTTTCTGAAAACACATGCTCGTAGAGAAGATGGTGTTTATATTGTTCAATACCCATTCAAGGAGCCCCGCACGCCAATTGGCTCCACTTTGCCACAGGCTTTAAACCGCTTCGCCGCTTTGGAAAGGAAATTTAGAAGATTCCCCGCACTCAAACAACAATATGTGGATTTCATGGATGATTATTTAAATCGAGGACATATGGAATTGATTCCGGCTGCTGCAGGCGGTGAGGATCCCGCACGCTACAACTATTTGGCACACCATGCAGTTTTTAAGCCAGATAGTACTACCACACGTTGCCGAGTGGTATTTGACGGCTCTGGAAAGGATTCCACGGGTCATTCTCTTAATTCGCGACTGCATATAGGTCCGCCTATTCAAAGGGACTTAATTGGAGTATGCCTTCGATTTCGTCAGCATCGCTATGTATTTTGTGCAGACATCGAGAAGATGTTTAGAGGCATTTTGGTGTCGGACGAACATACACAGTACCAACGCATAGTTTGGAGGAAGGATGAAAACGCTACGCTGGATCATTATCGACTGTTGACAGTAACATATGGATTAGCTTCATCGCCGTTTATTGCAGTTCGAGTTCTTAAACAGCTCTCGAATGACTATGCCGAATTGTATCCCACCGCTGCTGTCGTGCTCAACAGAGACGCGTACGTTGATGATATTCCTACTGGATGCGACAACATCAAGGATGTCATTGCACTCAAAGATGAATTGATTCTGCTTCTTAGCGAAGCTCAATTCAAATTGCGAAAGTGGAGCTCAAACTGTTACGCCCTTTTAAAGTCGTTGCCAAAGGAGATTTGTGAGTATCCACCAGAGGATTTAGAGGAAGACCGCTCATTTCGATTTGTTAAAGTCCTGGGATTGTGTTGGGAACCAAAACCGGACTATATTTTCTTCAAATTAGAAACCCCCGCATTTACGACTGCTCTTACTAAACGCATATTGCTTTCAGAACTAGCCAAGATCTACGACCCGCTGGGTTTGCTTTCGCCAACTGTTGTTTTTCTGAAGATCCTATTTCAAGATAGTTGGCTAAGTTCTGTCGATTGGAATGAAGTACTACCGCAGCAAATATGTACACGATGGCAACAGTTTGCATCGGAAATGCATTTATTGGAAACTTGTCGAGTTCCTCGCTACATATCTGCACCACATCAAGAAATGGAACTGCACGGATTTGCTGATGCATCATCTCAAGCGTATGCTGCCGTCATCTATAGCCGCGTCGAAGTCAACAATGGATATGCTGTCAAACTGATTATGGCTAAAACTCGCGTAGCCCCTATTAAGCCTATCTCCATTCCGCGACTAGAGTTAAACGCAGCTCATTTACTCTCTAAACTGATTTATCTGGTCAAGCAATCATTAACTGTTCCTATTTCCAGAATTAATTGTTGGTCAGACTCTGAAATAGTCCTGCATTGGCTATCTTCTCCGCCTAGGACTTGGAACACCTATGTTTGCAACCGCACTGCTGAAATTCTAGAGGTTTGCCCACGCAGCTGCTGGCAACATATTCGAAGTGGTGATAATCCCGCAGACTGCGCATCGCGAGGAGTACTGCCAAAGGACCTCGTGGATCATCAAATATGGTGGAATGGACCACCTTGGCTATCTCAGTCACGTTCAGCTTGGCCACCTGTTAAAGCTAAGTTTGTTCTGTCGACAGAAGAAGAGGCCTGCCTAGAGATGAAGGCTGAAACGAAAGTTAATCTACACATTTCCGACGACGGAAATTCGCTATCTTGTATGATCAACAAATCGTCCTCATGGTCCCGTTTATTAAGGATAGTCAGCTACTGCCTTCGCTTCGTTCATCGTCTTCGTGAGAGGAATCGACTTTCACCATTCCTATCGGCGTGGGAGCTACAATATGCACGAGCTAAGATCTTCACGCGCGCTCAAGAAGAGTTCTTCCACTTGGAGTACAAGCAGTTAACTACCGGACAGCCATTGTCGAAGAAATCGAAGTTGATTCGCTACACACCCTTTTTAGACGAGCAGAGAGTAATGCGTGTTGGTGGTCGCATCGATAATTCTATAGCTACTTATGACGCAAAGCATCCCATTCTCCTTCCTAAGGAATCTCCAATAGCTGGTCTGCTAGTTCGCTATCAACATGCTGCATTGTTACACGCTGGAGTCGAATACACGTTTCATAGTCTACGCCAAAGGTATTGGATTCTAGGAGCTCGGAACCTCGTCCGCAAAACTGTATTCAATTGCAGAACTTGCTTTCTGCAGCGAAGACACACGAGTTCTCAACTTATGGCTGATTTACCGGAGTTTCGAGTTCAACCCGCTCGTTGTTTCCTGCACACTGGATTGGATTATGCTGGACCTGTGTCAATCAAAACATCGACAGGCCGGACACCAAGATTTGGCAAAGCTTGGTTTGCGATCTTTGTCTGCCTATCTACAAAAGCTATTCACATAGAATTGGTCAGCGATTTGACGACACCCGCCTTTATAGCCGCTTTCAAACGCTTTTGGTCTCGACGTGGACCTATATCGGATTTATACTCGGACAATGGAACGACTTTTCATGGAGCCAAAAGAGATTTAGCTGAAATGCAACGAATGGCAATAGCTCAAAGTCAAGATGAAGAAATTTCAAGCTTCATGGCCAGCCACGAGATTAATTGGCACTTCATTCCGCCATCTGCTCCCCATTTCGGAGGCATTTGGGAGACTGGTGTGAGATCCATAAAGCTGCACTTAAAACGAGTCATTGGCAGCAGTGCCTTGACATTCGAGGAGTATTCGACCCTGTTAATTCAGATTGAAGGGCTTCTGAACTCTCGCCCTTCATGCGCACCTAGCGATCACAGTCTTAACCCGCTAACTCCTTCTCATTTTCTAACAGGTCAGCCTCTCACTTCGGTACCAGAACCATCTTTCCTGGATGTAAATATCAACAGACTGCAGCGCTGGAGACAACTACAGGCCAAGGTTCAAGGTTTCTGGAAACGTTGGAATCTCGAGTATCTCAGCACGCTTCAACCTCGCACGAAATGGCATCAAGATACTCCAAATGTTGCCGTGGACACACTGGTTGTGCTGAAGGAGCCCAATCAACCGCCAAGCAAGTGGATGCTAGGACGAGTCACCGAAGTTCACCCTGGCCAGGATCAGAGGGTTCGGGTGGTCACCGTTAAAACCGCCAAGGGAATCTACAAGCGCCCTGTTACGAAAATTGCTGTGCTTCCTTTGAACTGAACCGTCGTTCAGGGGGGCCGGTATGTTGGGAAATAGTTCGTCTTTTTGTTGCATTTAAATAGTATTACATTTGCTTCTTTACTTTTGCTTATTTACCTATTACCTATTTTTACCTATTACCTATAGTACCTATTTTTGCGCACATCATTGTATTGTAACCATTTGGGAGCTTTAAGCTCACACGCATAGCCGAAATTGCAGTGCAATGCGTTAGTATTAGAACATCACGCGATCGTTTTTCTGTTCTTTTTATGCACGTTTTGCAAGCCGGCCGCATTCGCTTGTTGATATTAACCGCAACCGCTCGCTGATAGCAACCCCGCTTAAAGTATTGTAAACCCGCTAAATAGTGAAAATAAATGCATAAAACTAATACAAAAAACAAATACAGTCCACTATTCATAAACAAGTGGTATTATTATTTGATCAAATCGTAAGTTGTTTCCCCGATATTTACTTTCATTTTTAAATCCATTAAACCTATTTGCGAATTGAGCACGGAAGTTGTTTGATTCTAACTCTTGGACCTTTGCCAAAGCATTGGGCAAATCTGGTGGATTTAATGAGAAAAGAGTTTCTGAAATAGATCCATTAAGTCCGGATATAAATACTCGTAGAGCATTTCCCCTTATTGAATTGTTTGTTTCTTTGGTAATTACACTGTCCTTTCCGTATGTCATTATGGTTTTGTTTATTAGTAAGGTCATTTTTTTATTGACTTCGTTATAATACTCAGTAATTGTCATTCGTCCTTGCCTGAGGATACTTAGTTCTGACTCGAGAACATGTATTGGTCGTTTGTCACTATATATAAAGTCCAATCGGGATAAGATTGCTTTAAAGTTAAAAACTGTGCCATGATTGGTAAGAGCATCATGGGCAGCTCCCATAATTTTATTTCGTAAAATTGTTAGGGCGATAAAATATTGTTCACTTTCAATTTTATAGAGACTCATTGCAGTTTCTGCAGCTTCCCTCCGACCTACATATTTTGTTGTTTCCCCTGTGAAATTTGGTAAAGATTTTACCACTTCAAGTGTTGTATCCTGTCGATAATCCCACCTTAAAATACAAGGTCTACATTCCAACAAGGGAGGAATGGGACACACAAATCCCGGGACCAACCGGTTCCCTCCATATTTACACAGACCGTTCAAAATTGAATGGCCAGGTGGGAGGCGGTTTCCATTGCGAACAGCTGTGT
Organism: Drosophila bipectinata; assembly: GCF_030179905.1. NCBI lineage: Eukaryota > Metazoa > Arthropoda > Insecta > Diptera > Drosophilidae > Drosophila > Drosophila bipectinata. The sequence continues at coordinate 9,764,089 of NC_091740.1, read as the reverse complement.
TTAAATGAGTCCTTCAGACTCCCAGACCACTGTAGTGTTTTCCAAGCAGAAGTAATAGCTATCGGAGAAGCACTCAGATCCCCAGCACTTATTGGTAATCAGGACACAATCTGTATCTTCTCAGACAGTCAAGCGGCACTCAAAGCCCTTGACGGTCTTTCATCCAACTCCAAGACAGTGAATGACTGTCGCAGATCTCTTAACGAGATGGCAGAGCAGCATGACATACACCTCATATGGGTGCCCGGGCATAGGGACCACGAGGGTAACTGCGCCGCCGACGAACTAGCAAGAGCAGGTACTACCAATCCTCTCCTACCGGAGAAGGAACCAGTAGGTATCCCCTTGTGTAGGCTAAAATGCAGGGATCACTTTGACCGCGCATCACTGCGGAAATGAAGAAACCTCCAAAACTGCAGGAACTCCCGCATGATATGGCCAATCCGATCTAGGAAGAGGTCAATGATGCTTATCGCCCTGAATAGGCAGGACTGTAGTCTGGCGATCAAGGCCATTACGGGACATTGGTTAATAGGAGCACACGCGGCTAGACTAGCGGTGCCTCATTATGACTACTGCAGGAGCTGTGGAGACGAAGAAGAGGAAGAGACAGTCGCACACCTCCTGTGTCAATGCCCTGCGCTGGGGCGCATCCGACTCAAATTCCTGGGCGCAGCAATACTTACAGACCTTACAGACCTCGCGGAGGTCGCTCTGCACAGACTCGTAACCTTCATCCGTAAATCTGGATGGGACCGCGAGCCGCTTCAAGAAGGATAGAGCACCCCTTGGGCACATAAGTAGTGGGAAGGGAGAGGTCCTTTTGTAGGATCTTTGCCTGTGCGGTATCACAAGGAGCCCCAGCGGCTCAAGTGGATGGGGGTCAGAACCGGCCCTCATCGCCGCCTCAACCTCAACCTCAACCTCAAGTGTTGTATCGCATTTTATAGCTGGGTCAATTGTTTGTACTTTATAATCTTACACAGTTTTTGCATCTGTGCCTAGCCTTCCTTCTAAACATTCTACTTTCCTGCTAACTTCATTCAATTGAGCGTTTATTAATCTGTTTATCAATTCTACTGTTAAACTGCCGGCTGTGGCTACACTGCCTGCAGAAAAATTTGGTGCGGAACCTCCGGTTGCCATTGTTAGATTTAATTCACAAAAGCTATTTATCAAATCTTCCAGATTTATTCTTTATATAATTTGTTAAATCGCGAATCTTACTTTTTGCAATATATAAATCTTATATTATTTTTCTCAAATTCACAGATCTTAAATTATAGACTTACATTTTTTTATTATTTTAAATTAATACCTCACGATATTGTCCCGTTGGGGTCTTCCTTCTGTGTGGTTGGTGGTTGATCGTCCTTCCTGGATACAGTTGATAAATGGATAGAGAATGTTCTGTCTTCCTTCCTTGGTTTTTCTTGTTGGAGCGAGTTGTCGTTTTTATTTGAGAATGCCCTGCCTTCCTTCCTTGGTTTTTCTTGTTGGAGTTGTCGTTTTATTTGTTTTTGTTGTTCTTGTTTGTTTTTTTTTTGTGCGTTGATATTTTTAGTTTTGTGTTCTTGTAATTGTTTGGTTTAAAATTTCGGTCCACCTTTGTTTTAATTCACTGTTTATGGATTATTTCATTAATTAATTTCCATTTACTTTGTTGTTAACGATCATTGTCACTTGGTAGTGTCGTTTGGCGGATGTTTTAATTTTTCCACTAAAAATGTTGAGTTGTTGACCGCGCGAGTTCCGTTTATTATACCCTTGCAGAAGGTATTATAATTTTGGTCAAAAGTGTGCAACGCAGTGAAGGAGACATCTCCGACCCTATAAAGTATATATATTCTTGATCAGGATCACCTCCTGAGTTGATATGAGCATGTCCGTCTGTCCGTCTGTCTGTCCGTCTGTCTGTTTCTACGCGAACTAGTCTCTCAGTTTTAAAGCTATCGTCTTGAAACTTTGCACACACCCTTCTTTCCTTTGCACGCAGTATATAAGTCGGAACGGCCGGGATCGGCCGACTATATCCTATAGCTGCCATATAACTGATTGATCGGAAATGGTATAACTTTGGTGTTTTTAGAGTTAGAGAGTTCAAATTTGATATGAGAGCTATTTTTGGCAAAACATTACGTCATGCCGAATTGCATAAGGATCGGCCGACTATATCCTATAGCTGCCATATAACTGAACGATCGGAAATGACCCAACTTTCGTGTTTTTGAAGATAGAAAGCTGGAATTTAATACAGATTCTATTTTTGGTCAGTTGATCCAACCTACCAAATTTCATTAGGATCGGCGACTATATCCCATAGCTGCCATATACCTGAACGATCGGAAATGGTATTTGGTAGAAATATCAACTTTCGTATTTTTGAAGATAGAAGTTTGGGACTTTTTTTAGATTTTGTATTGTAATAAATTGGGTTATATATTCCTATTCCCATAAGGATCGGCCAACTATATCCGATGTTTGCGATATATATCCGGTTTTAACTGCAAGGGTATATAAACTTCGGTTCCGCCCGAAGTTAGCTTTCCTTTTTTGCTTTTAACTTGTTTTTCTAACTTATTTTTCTTTAACTTATTAGTTGTATTTAGATTAGAGGCTTAAGATGAAACTGTCGCATCTTATTGTGAAATTCGATTAAGCTGATCGATGCAGATCGGGTACTTGAAACGCAAAAGGCGTAATTTATTGGGCTTCGGAGGGAAGCTGATGTTTACTTTTGATTTTGATTTGTTAATGGGGAACCGAGATCGGACCTCAGAGCCAAAGACAAAGCCGAAGGCAAATGCAGAGTTTGAAAATATTGTTTATAAAATTCATAAGTGGAAAGCGATAAGTGGCCTGGATTTATGGGTTGGATAATTGAGCCAAATATCAAGCCAAAGGCAAATGCAGAGATTGAAAATATTGTTTATAAAAGCCATAAGTGGCTTGTATTTAGGGGTTGGATAACTTGCATTTACGGATATGACGCAAGAAATCAGCCGATTGCCTATTTACTCCCTACTGTAGGCTCTAGGCTCTAAGCGTTATCTTTTCTTTCGAGTCTTCTGATTGGTTTTCCCGATTCATTAACCGGAAAAATGTGTGGAAAATTGGGGTGTTTTTCATGCGTTAACTCATGTACATGTATTGATGATACCAATACATTCAAACACAAGTACCTGTTTTCCGTTTTCGAGGATCAATAGGTTTTGAGGTTTATACTAAGAATCAAATTTTTAGTATAAATCTAGCCTTGCCGGCTAAAGCAATTTTTACGCTTCTTCTTTTTACAAAAAATAAAAAAACAAAAACCCAAAAACTTAAAAATTGAGTCGAAAGTTGCATGTGACTTGTGCTCTAAAATTATTAGTGTGAATGAGTTTATAACCCATTATGAGCGATGTGAAGGACCGCGGAAACTTGTGTGGCAAAATGCTAACATTTTTCCTATAAAACAAAGTGATACTTTTATATAAAAAAATATAAGGTATTCGGAAAGCGCGAACTCTATTTAAATGATTTTTACACTGAATGTAAACCTCATCTTAAAAACATTATAAAGTATGCACTGAGCGAATTAAGAGCTATAAAAGTGCGTCTATCAGTTCATGGAAAGTATATAAAACCAACTGAAGAAGCTGATAAGTTTCATGAAGAAACTAAACATTTTTCAACAACGTATAAAGCCATTTACGCTAGTTCATACAACGACATCGAAGAAATTTTAAACAATGATAATGAAGAACTAATTGCAAAAGCTGATGAATTCCAGGAAAAGGATTCAGGATGGGCTATTAAGCATTTTATATTGTATGATATTCAAATATTGAAGCTGGAGCACCCTCCTGGTTCGGGATATATTGAAGCACCTAATGGTATAAGGAAAAGAAATATTATGGAATTTTGGATATTAGCCAACCCATTATAAAATATGATCAAAAAAGATTACAATTTTCGGGAATAGAGTTTCCAATTACAAAGGATGGAATAAAGCTGTTCGAGAAAAATAACGTATTCAAATTACAGCATAAATGTATATAAGCTATTCCAGCAGATGGTCAACCAGGACCAAAAAAATTAATGTCCATATTCCTCGATTCTTTTTTTGTTTTTTCATAAATAAATATCCAAATTTTCACAATCTATTGGATTCATAGCATACCTCAGCTTTTAAAAAAAAAAAAAAAGCTGGTAATTTTTACCATTTTTTTATACCCTTGCAGAGGGTATTATAATTTTGGTCAAAAGTGTGCAACGCAGTGTAGGAGACATCTCCGACCCTATAAAGTATATATATTCTTGATCAGGATCACCTCCTGAGTTGATATGAGCATGTCCGTCTGTCCGTCTGTCCGTCTGTCTGTCCGTCTGTCTGTCCGTCTGTCTGTCCGTCTGTCGGTTTCTACGCGAACTAGTCTCTCAGTTTTAAAGCTATCGTCTTGAAACTTTGCACACACCCTTCTTTCCTTTGCACGCAGTATATAAGTCGGAACGGCCGGGATCGGCCGACTATATCCTATAGCTGCCATATAACTGATTGATCGGAAATGGTATAACTTTGGTGTTTTTAGAGTTAGAGAGTTCCAATTTGATATGAGAGCTATTTTTGGCAAAACATTATGTCATGCCGAATTTCATAAGAATCGGCCGACTATATCCTATAGCTGCCATATAACTGAACGATCGGAAATGACCCAACTTTCGTGTTTTTGAAGATAGAAAGCTGGAATTTAATACAGATTCTATTTTTGGTCAGTTGGTCAGTTGACCAAATTTCATTAGGATCGGCCGACTATATCCCATAGCTGCCATATACCTGAACGATCGGAAATGGTATTTGGTAGAAATATCAACTTTCGTATTTTTGAAGATAGAAGTTTGGGACTTTTTTTAGATTTTGTATTGTAATAAATTGGGTTATATATTCCTATTCCCATAAGGATCGGCCAACTATATCCGATGTTTGCGATATATATCCGGTTTTAACTGCAAGGGTATATAAACTTCGGTTCCGCCCGAAGTTAGCTTTCCTTTCTTGTTTACTTTTAAAGACATTTTTATGTTTATTTATTTCTCAAGGAAAACATATGATGTGTTTGCTCTTTTTGTACTAAATCTCTTAATAACAATCTAATAAGACGAAAAAAATTCAAAGAGGGCGAAAAAATGTTCAATTACCTCTTAATTTGTATTTTGATTTTTAACTAGTCGTAATTTGTATTTTGATGTTCTAGTCGTACGTTCGCGACCCAAAACATAATTTTATTGTAATTGCTTCGCATTAAGTGAAAGCAGGTGGATGAAACTTTATGTGTTAAGTCATTTGAAATTTACTATTTACACTATTGATATTTAACAAAAAATCCCGACTTTTTCAAGAAATTTTTTTTCTATTGAATTTTAAAGTGGCGTACGTTCGCGACCATATGTATGACGTACGTATAAAATATATTATTTAAAAAAAAAATTTTTTTTTGTTTAACATAAATATTTTTAGATGGATAAAAGAAGTGACGACTAAAATTAAATTTAATTAAAATTAAAAATAAAATTAAAATTTAATGTAAAAAAAAAAATGTGGTGGAACATGATTTTTTAAAAAAATATAAATTTATTTATAAAAACAAAAAGGTAAAAAATACAAAAAATTGTATGTGGGGAAAAATCGTACGTTCGTACGTACGTACGGGTCGTACGTTCGCGACCCGTACTAATTATTTTAATTACCCCTTTTTTAATTTAATTTAATTTATCGGAAAAAAAAGTATCAGAAAATGTTTTTTTCTTTAATTTTTTGGCACTAATTGCGTACGAACGTACGTTCGCGACCCCAGGAAATGCCCATATGAAATTTATAAAGGTCGCATAGAAGGTCCTACAATTAGGACTAAAGAAGTTAAAAGCAACCATATTGATATATTGGATATAGAAAATTCTAAAGAAAATTGTTTGCATTATGCATACATATTAAGTATAACAAGAAAGAAAAGCTAACTTCGGGCGGAGCCGAAGTTTATATACCCTTGCAGTTAAAACCGGATATATATCGCAAACATCGGATATAGTTGGCCGATCCTTATGGGAATATGAATATATAATCCAATTTATTACAATACAAAATCTATAAAAGTCCCAAACTTCTATCTTCAAACATACCAAAGTTGGTATTTCTACCAAAAACCATTTCCGATCGTTCAGTTATATGGCAGCTATAAGATATAGTCAGCCGATCGTTATGAAATTTGGTAGGTTGGTAGGATCAAAAATATAATCTGTACCAAGTTCCAGCTTTCTATCTTCAAAAACACAAAAGTTGGGTCAATTCCGATCCTTCAGTTATATGGCAGCTATAGGATACAGTCGGCCGATCCTTATGAAATTTGGTAGGTTGGATCAATTGACCAAAAATATAATCTGTATTAAATTCCAGCTTTCTATTTTTAAAAACACGAAAGTTGGGTCATTTCCGATCGTTCAGTTATATGGCAGCTATAGGATATAGTCGGCCGATCCTTATGAAATTCGGCATGTCGTATTATTTTGCCAAAAGTAGCTTTCATGTCAAATTTGAACTCTCTAACTCTAAAAACACCAAAGTTATACCATTTCCGATCAATCAGTTATATGGCAGCTATAGGATATAGTCAACCGATCCCGGTCGTTCCGACTTATATACTGCGTGCAAAGGAAAGAAGGGTGTGTGCAAAGTTTCAAGTCGATAGATTCAAAACTGAGAGACTAGTTCGCGTAGAAACAGACAGACAGACAGACGGACAGACGGACAGACGGACGTGCTCATATCAACTCAGGAGGTGATCCTGATCAAGAATATATATACTTTATAGGGTCGGAGATGTCTACTTAACTGCGTTGCACACTTTTGGACAAAATTATAATACCCTCTGCAAGGGTATAAAAATTAAAAATGTATATATGCATGTATAATTTGTATAAATAAATTCCAATTTGTAAAATTTTATTTTAATAAATCTGTTTTATTTATCCATGAGTTAGGTGTTTCATCAAAACCTAACCATTTTACAAAAATCTGGTCTTTTTTTCTTTTTATTACTTTTTCAACTAGGAATGCACTTTTTTCTTTAACTTTTTGAATTTTAGCTTCATAAAATGTACCTTTTATAGGGTCACCCTTATAATCAATGAGCTCGTAAGTAACTGGGAATGTAGTCTTAATTTTTGAAATTGTAAATATTTCAGTTGTCCAGTTAGGTTCATATCCTTTAACAAATACACCCTTGTATTTGCTTATTCTAACATGGTCTCCTACTACATATTTATGCCTTGGAAATACCTTAACAATGTTATAACATGTTTTCAAAATAAACTCTTCATTCTGTTTACAAACATCGATTGGCCTCATTTTTATAGTTCTGTGGTAAGAATGGTTGTAGTCTTCTACAAGCGAATGCAAATGGGTAATCCATCGATAATTTCCATTAAAACTAAACATTTTCCACATCCTATTTTTTTAAGTTTGTTAAATCGTTCACAAATCGAAGCCTTAAGGTGTGTAAATGTATGATAATGATTTATATTATTTTTCTTCATAAGTTCTTTAAAGAGTTGATTAAAAAATTCTTTTCCTTGATCGGAATGTATATTTTTTTGCTTGTATTTTGAATCTTTCAATATAGATTTCATAACAGTTGCAACATCCATTGCCGATTTTGATTTTACAGGCTTAGCAAAAGCATTTTTTGAAAATGTATCAATAACCGTTAGTAAATATTTATATCCATTATTCTGATTGGAATATGGGATCATTTCAACCAAATCAATTTGCCAAGTATCATGCAACCTTTTTTGAACGAACTTTCGACGTAAAAAATTTTTTCTACAAGTTTTATGTATTTCTCAACAACTTGTTGCTTACTCATTTTTATTTAAAAAAAAAACTTATTACTTATGGGTTGGATAATTGAGCCAAATATCAAGCCAAAGGCAAATGCAGAGATTGAAAATATTGTTTATAAAAGCCATAAGTGGCTTGTATTTAGGGGTTGGATAACTTGCATTTACGGATATGACGCAAGAAATCAGCCGATTGCCTATTTACTCCCTACTGTAGGCTCTAGGCTCTAAGCGTTATCTTTTCTTTCGAGTCTTCTGATTGGTTTTCCCGATTCATTAACCGGAAAAATGTGTGGAAAATTGGGGTGTTTTTCATGCGTTAACTCATGTACATGTATTGATGATACCAATACATTCAAACACAAGTACCTGTTTTCCGTTTTCGAGGATCAATAGGTTTTGAGGTTTATACTAAGAATCAAATTTTTAGTATAAATCTAGCCTTGCCGGCTAAAGCAATTTTTACGCTTCTTCTTTTTACAAAAAATAAAAAAACAAAAACCCAAAAACTTAAAAATTGAGTCGAAAGTTGCATGTGACTTGTGCTCTAAAATTATTAGTGTGAATGAGTTTATAACCCATTATGAGCGATGTGAAGGACCGCGGAAACTTGTGTGGCAAAATGCTAACATTTTTCCTATAAAACAAAGTGATACTTTTATATAAAAAAATATAAGGTATTCGGAAAGCGCGAACTCTATTTAAATGATTTTTACACTGAATTTAAACCTCATCTTAAAAACATTATAAAATATGCACTAAGCGAATTAAGAGCTATGAAAGTGCGTCTATCAGTTCATGGAAAGTATATAAAACCAACTGAAGAAGCTGATAAGTTTCATGAAGAAACTAAACATTTTTCAACAACGTAAAAAGCCATTTACGCTAGTTCATACAACGACATCGAAGAAATTTTAAACAATGATGATGAAGAACTAATTGCGAAAGCTGATGAATTCCAGGAAAGGATTCAGGATGGGCTATTAAACATTTTATATTGTATGAAATTCAAATATTGAAGCTGGAGCATCTTCCTGGTTCGGGATATATTGAAGCACCTAATGGTATAAGGAAAAGAAATATTATGGAATTTTGGATATTAGCCAACCCATTATAAAATATGATCAAAAAAGATTACAATTTTCGGGAATAGAGTTTCCAATTACAAAGGATGGAATAAAGCTGTTCGAGAAAAATAACGTATTCAAATTACAGCATAAATGTATATAAGCTATTCCAGCAGATGGTCAACCAGGACCAAAAAAATTAATGTCCATATTCCTCGATTCTTTTTTTGTTTTTTCATAAATAAATATCCAAATTTTCACAATCTATTGGATTCATAGCATATCTCAGCTTTTTAAAAAAAAAAAAAAGCTGGTAATTTTTACCATTTTTTTATACCCTTGCAGAGGGTATTATAATTTTGGTCAAAAGTGTGCAACGCAGTGAAGGAGACATCTCCGACCCTATAAAGTATATATATTCTTGATCAGGATCACCTCCTGAGTTGATATGAGCATATCCGTCAGTCCGTCTGTCCGTCTGTCTGTCCGTCTGTCTGTCCGTCTGTCGGTTTCTACGCGAACTAGTCTCTCAGTTTTAAAGCTATCGTCTTGAAACTTTGCACACACCCTTCTTTCCTTTGCACGCAGTATATAAGTCGGAACGGCCGGGATCGGCCGACTATATCCTATAGCTGCCATATAACTGATTGATCGGAAATGGTATAACTTTGGTGTTTTTAGAGTTAGAGAGTTCCAATTTGATATGAGAGCTATTTTTGGCAAAACATTATGTCATGCCGAATTTCATAAGAATCGGCCGACTATATCCTATAGCTGCCATATAACTGAACGATCGGAAATGACCCAACTTTCGTGTTTTTGAAGATAGAAAGCTGGAATTTAATACAGATTCTATTTTTGGTCAGTTGGTCAGTTGACCAAATTTCATTAGGATCGGCCGACTATATCCCATAGCTGCCGTATACCTGAACGATCGGAAATGGTATTTGGTAGAAATATCAACTTTCGTATTTTTGAAGATAGAAGTTTGGGACTTTTTTTAGATTTTGTATTGTAATAAATTGGGTTATATATTCCTATTCCCATAAGGATCGGCCAACTATATCCGATGTTTGCGATATATATCCGGATTTAACAGCAAGGGTATATAAACTTCGGTTCCGCCCGAAGTTAGCTTTCCTTTCTTGTTTACTTTTAAAGACATTTTTATGTTTATTTATTTCTCAAGGAAAACATATGATGTGTTTGCTCTTTTTGTACTAAATCTCTTAATAACAATCTAATAAGACGAAAAAAATTCAAAGAGGGCGAAAAAATGTTCAATTACCTCTTAATTTGTATTTTGATTTTTAACTAGTCGTAATTTGTATTTTGATGTTCTAGTCGTACGTTCGCGACCCAAAACATAATTTTATTGTAATTGCTTCGCATTAAGTGAAAGCAGGTGGATGAAACTTTATGTGTTAAGTCATTTGAAATTTACTATTTACACTATTGAAATTTAACAAAAAATCCCGACTTTTTCAAGAAATTTGTTTTCTATTGAATTTTAAAGTGGCGTACGTTCGCGACCATATGTATGACGTACGTATAAAATATATTATTTAAAAAAAAAATTTTTTTTTGTTTAACAAGCTTATAAATATTTTTAGATGGATAAAAGAAGTGACGACTAAAATTAAATTTAATTAAAATTAAAAATAAAATTAAAATTTAATGTAAAAAAAAAATGTGGTGGAACATGATTTTTTAAAAAAATATAAATTTATTTATAAAAACAAAAAGGTAAAAAATACAAAAAATTGTATGTGGGGAAAAATCGTACGTTCGTACGTACGTACGGGTCGTACGTTCGCGACCCGTACTAATTATTTTAATTACCCCTTTTTTAATTTAATTTAATTTATCGGAAAAAAAAGTATCAGAAAATGTTTTTTTCTTTAATTTTTTGGCACTAATTGCGTACGAACGTACGTTCGCGACCCCAGGAAATGCCCATATGAAATTTATAAAGGTCGCATAGAAGGTCCTACAATTAGGACTAAAGAAGTTAAAAGCAACCATATTGATATATTGGATATAGAAAATTCTAAAGAAAATTGTTTGCATTATGCATACATATTAAGTATAACAAGAAAGAAAAGCTAACTTCGGGCGGAGCCGAAGTTTATATACCCTTGCAGTTAAAACCGGATATATATCGCAAACATCGGATATAGTTGGCCGATCCTTATGGGAATATGAATATATAATCCAATTTATTACAATACAAAATCTATAAAAGTCCCAAACTTCTATCTTCAAACATACCAAAGTTGGTATTTCTACCAAAAACCATTTCCGATCGTTCAGTTATATGGCAGCTATAAGATATAGTCAGCCGATTGTTATGAAATTTGGTAGGTTGGTAGGATCAAAAATATAATCTGTACCAAGTTCCAGCTTTCTATCTTCAAAAACACAAAAGTTGGGTCAATTCCGATCCTTCAGTTATATGGCAGCTATAGGATACAGTCGGCCGATCCTTATGAAATTTGGTAGGTTGGATCAATTGACCAAAAATATAATCTGTATTAAATTCCAGCTTTCTATATTTAAAAACACGAAAGTTGGGTCATTTCCGATCGTTCAGTTATATGGCAGCTATAGGATATAGTCGGCCGATCCTTATGAAATTCGGCACGTCGTATTATTTTGCCAAAAGTAGCTTTCATGTCAAATTTGAACTCTCTAACTCTAAAAACACCAAAGTTATACCATTTCCGATCAATCAGTTATATGGCAGCTATAGGATATAGTCAACCGATCCCGGTCGTTCCGACTTATATACTGCGTGCAAAGAAAAGAAGGGTGTGTGCAAAGTTTCAAGTCGATAGCTTCAAAACTGAGAGACTAGTTCGCGTAGAAACAGACAGACAGACAGACGGACAGACGGACAGAAGGACATGCTCATATCAACTCAGGAGGTGATCCTGATCAAGAATATATATACTTTATAGGGTCGGAGATGTCTCCTTAACTGCGTTGCACACTTTTGAACAAAATTATAATACCCTCTGCAAGGGTATAAAAATTAAAAATGTATATATGCATGTATAATTTGTATAAATAAATTCCAATTTGTAAAATTTTATTTTAATAAATCTGTTTTATTTATCCATGAGTTAGGTGTTTCATCAAAACCTAACCATTTTACAAAAATCTGGTCTTTTTTTTCTTTTTATTACTTTTTCAACTAGGAATGCACTTTTGTCTTTAACTTTTTGAATTTTAGCTTCATAAAATGTACCTTTTATAGGGTCACCCTTATAATCAATGAGCTCGTAAGTAACTGGGAATGTAGTCTTAATTTTTGAAATTGTAAATATTTCAGTTGTCCAGTTAGGTTCATATCCTTTAACAAATACACCCTTGTATTTGCTTATTCTAACATGGTCTCCTACTACATATTTATGCCTTGGAAATACCTTAACAATGTTATAACATGTTTTCAAAATAAACTCTTCATTCTGTTTACAAACATCGATTGGCCTCATTTTTATAGTTCTGTGGTAAGAATGGTTGTAGTCTTCTACAAGCGAATGCAAATGGGTAATCCATCGATAATTTCCATTTAAACTAAACATTTTCCACATCCTATTTTTTTAAGTTTGTTAAATCGTTCACAAATCGAAGCCTTAAGGTGTGTAAATGTATGATAATGATTTATATTATTTTTCTTCATAAGTTCTTTAAAGAGTTGATTAAAAAATTCTTTTCCTTGATCGGAATGTATATTTTTTTGCTTGTATTTTGAATCTTTCAATATAGATTTCATAACAGTTGCAACATCCATTGCCGATTTTGATTTTACAGGCTTAGCAAAAGCATTTTTTGAAAATGTATCAATAACCGTTAGTAAATATTTATATCCATTATTCTGATTGGAATATGGGATCATTTCAACCAAATCAATTTGCCAAGTATCATGCAACCCTTTTTGAACAAACTTTCGACGTAAAAAATTTTTTCTACAAGTTTTATGTATTTCTCAACAACTTGTTGCTTACTCATTTTTATTTTAAAAAAAACTTATTTTTTATTGTTAATGTTTGAGGTCTTAGAGATTAATGATTTCTTTTACATCTTCTTTTATTTCTTTTGTCATTTTTTAGATATTTCGAAACATAAACGTGTTAAATCTATTTGAACGTTTTTATCATAGTTACCTTCTAAATCGGATAATTGAATATCAAATTTTTGTAAAGAGACACACTTTGGAATGATATGATTATAGTACAGATAGGATATTTGTAGTTAAAACAAGAAAGGAAAGCTAACTTCGGGCGGAGCCGAAGTTTATATACCCTTGCGGGTAAAACCGGATATATATCGCAAACATCGGATATAGTTGGCCGATCCTTATGAACACATCATAATAAAACCAATTAACTAAAATAAAAAATCTAAAACAAGTCCCAAGCTTCTATCTTCAAAAATAAGAAAGTTGATATATCTACCAAATACCATTTCCAATCGTTCAGTTATATGGCAGCTATAGGATATAGTTGGCCGATCCTAATGAAATTTCCTAAAAATATAATCTGTACCAAGTTCCAGCTTTCTATCTTCAAAAACATCCTTATAAAATTTAAGGCCGATCCTTATAAAATTTGGCATGTCGTAATTTGTTGCCCAAAATAGCTCTCATGTCAAATTTGAAGTCTCTAACTCTAAAAACACCAAAGTTATACCATTTCCGATCAATCAGTTATATGGCAGCTATAGGATATAGTCGGCCGATCCCGGCCGTTCCGACTTATATACTGCGTGCAAAGGAAAGAAGGGTGTGTGCAAAGTTTCAAGACGATAGCTTCAAAACTGAGAGACTAGTTCGCGTAGAAACGGACAGACAGACAGACGGACAGACAGACGTACAGACGGACATGCTCATATCAACTCAGGAGGTGATCCTGATCAAGAATATATATACTTTATAGGGTTGGAGATGTCTCCTTCACTGCGTTGCACACTTTTGGACAAAATTATAATACCTTCTGCAAGGGTATAAATATAGCTAGGCGAATTAATGATCTCCAAGTGTCACTATCTATTTCAATTTTTTTACCGAATTGATTTAGTATCAGAACATATTGTTTATCTGATCTGAGCGCGAGAGAGAGTGCTAAAAAAAAACTAAAAAAACTAAAAATAAAAAGCGATCGCAAACGCCTCGTTCTTCCGCCATTTTTCCGTATATCGATAAGCTTACGTCTAGCGTTTTTCAAAACTTATTCTAAACATTATTTAACACTAGTTTTAACGATTTCGTTTTTCAAATATAAACTTAATTCTATGACGGCGATAACATTCCCTCCCCCGTAATTGATCCCGATCCGTGGTCAGTTACCATTTTCCAAGTCGACGTCCAGAACTGCTACCTTTGTTGCTGGTCTTTCTATAGCACCATGCTGCATCTTGATGGTAACCCGCCGAACTTGTCCATCGTTGGCCATCATTGCGTCAGTCACGCGTCCTTTTAGCCACAGGTTCCTGGGAAGAAGCTCATCCACGACTACGACGATGCTTTGTTTTTTTTTTTTTTTTTTTTTCGCGGTCTTTCAGAATTTGGGAATGGCTTGTGCATCAATAAGAGCATCAGCTAGCATTCCGGTATTCATCATAAAGCTTAGAGGCCCAGACGACCGAGGGGCGCTCGAGAAACGATTTGTTAGTACATATTAAGCTATTTGAAATTTGTTAAGCTAAGAGGAGTTAGTAAGGAAATTTAAAATTCTATATTTTAAACTAGAGGGACAGGAAAGAGATGTAATAGAGTAGAGACCATTGTAGTTCGAACATAATACCCTAAAAGGGTCATTCAGTGCATATGTCGAGCTACAACGGCTAAGGAACAGAGGACTAAAGTTTCGAGTCCTTCTATTAGGAATGTTAAAATTTAAGCGTGTTAGTAAATGCTGGCTATCTACATCCCCGTTAATCAGGTTATGCAGAAAAACTACACCGAGCATTGTCCTACGATTTGTTAAGCTAGGTAAGTTTATAAGTAAAAGTCTGCTACTGTAGGATGGAAGTTGAAGATTTGCATCCCAGTATAGACCTCTAAGTGCAAATATTAAAAAGTTCTTTTGTACGGATTCTATGCGGTCCTTATGTACTCCATATTGGGGACTCCAGACACATGAACCGTACTCTAGTATAGGACGGACCAAGGAAATAAATAATGTTTTGGTTATATAGGTGTCATTAAATTCTTTTGACCACCTTTTGATAAAACCAAGGACTCCTTTAGCCTTATTAACCATTAAGGAAATATGGTCGACAAATTTAAGTTTGATGTCTAATAGGATGCCGAGATCATTAACCTGGGTTAATTTTTCTAAGGCAATCCCATTAATAGAATAAGTAGCTTGCAGAGGGAAAGAACGATAAAAAGAACGATCCATTAAGTATTAGATCATTAGCTAAACACCATTTTTGAAAGTTATCAAGGTCAGACTGAAGACTGCATTGGGCAGAGATGGACTTGTACTGAAGACAAAGCTTTACATCATCCGCATACATAAGAACTAGAGAGTTCGTTAAAGCAGGGGGCCAGTCGTTTATAAAAAACGTAAATAATAACGGGCCAAGATGACTTCCTTGAGGGACGCCGGATGTAGCACGGACCAGACGGTACTGTATGTTTTTAAATAAGACTCTTTGTGTCCTTCCATCTAGGCAGCTGGAGATCCACGTTAAGAGGTCTTTAGGAAAACCCAGTATATTTAGTTTACTCAACAAGAGTGAGTGATTAACTGAATCAAATGCTTTGCTGAAGTCTGTGTAAATTACATCGGTTTGATATCCCTTACAAAAGCCATCTATGACAAAGGATGTCAACTCCAATAAGTTTGTGGTGGTGGAGCGACGCTTAATAAAGCTTCCGATGGTGATTGGAGGTACCTTTTGCTGAAAGGTATCAGCGTATCCGTTCGCTGATCCTAGCAGCAGGTGGTTTGGAGTCGGGACAGCGTCATCCTCGGAATCCAAACTTACGAACGTGAGGGGTCGCGAGTTGATGATAAAATGCGCCTCCTTCAGTGCGTTTCTCAACCCCTCGTCGTTGAAAGAGTAACTTGGGCAAATGTTCTTCAAGATTCCTTTCGTTGTCCGGACGAGTCTCTCCCATGCTCCACCCATGTGCGGTGCTCCTGATGGGTTGAATCGCCACTTTATGCCGTCGAACTTAATAGTGATCTTATCGTGCTCGATCTTTTTCAGCTCCTCGCGCACGGCTTTTTCCGTGGCTCTGAAATTTGTACCGTTGTCTGAGAATATCTCCCTCGGTGTCCCTCGAAGGGCCATAAAATTGGGTAGGCACATGATACATGAACTAGTATCTAGACTGTACGCGATCTCAAAATGCACCTCGCGCAACGTAAGACAGGTGAACAGAGCTACCCAACTCTTCTCTTTGCGACGGCCGACGTTCACCAATAACGGGCCAAAATAGTCAACGCCTGTATAGGTGAACGGCCTCTCGAAGCTTCCACCTCTTGCCCTCGGGATCGGTGCCATCTGGGGTGGTCTGGGAACTGCTCTGTCGATCTTGCATCGTTGGTATGTGTTTCTCACAGATTTGTGCAATACTCGTAGCCGGCTGATATAAAACGAATTTTTGATGTCGTTTATTACAGTTTCGTGAGCGAGATGGTGATACTTTTCGTGGAAGCTCCTAACTATGAGGTCGGATATCCGGCATCCATGAGCTACATGTAGTATGATGGCGTCCTCAGCTATGTCAACTGCGTTCAATCTGCCTCTTGTGCGTAGTACTCCATCGTTGTCCACGTATGCGTTCAATCCGGCCAATCTGCTTCCCTAGAGGAGCGCCGTTTCCGCGGATAACGTTTTTAGTTCTGCTGCGAAGGCGATGGATTGAGATCGCCTGTATAGCTTGTATAGCAGCATCTTTGCCTTGCTTACATGAGCCATTGTCGTGGTTGCTGGCATATCTTGTCCGGCAGATTTCGATCGCAGCCAATCGATAAACAGGAGTACTAGCGCTACTGCTCTGTATAACCGCCGCCAATTTGAGAAATAGTTCGCGTTGAACATAACCACTGATTTCGTATGCGTCGTCACATGCTTCCGGATCTCCGAGCTATCGATGATGCTCTCTTGCTTCTTGGATATTGGCCAGTTGCTCGCATCGGTCTTCAGGAACTCCGGGCCCGATATCCACGTCTCTTGTTGGTTTTGCCCGGTGACCTTGGTAGCTCCATCTGCCAAGTTCAGCTTTGAAGTAATCCACCGCCATTGCTCGACCAGTGTTGTTTCCAGAATTTCGGCGACTCTGTGCATCACGAACTGATGAAAGTTGCGGGGGTCCATAGTTAGCCACTTCAACACTGTCTTGGAGTCCGACCAATATGTGGCGTTGTCAATTCGTAGGTTGCGTGTGCTCATCACCTTTTGGACTAAACGTGCTCTCATAACTGCTGCCTGCAGCTCCATACGCGGAATCGAAAGTGGTTTTAAAGGTGCCACCTTAGATTTCGCTATCACCAAAGATACGACGACTCTGTCGACGCAAGTAGCAGACTGCAGAATATGCGTGCTCGCTGGCGTCGACGAATGTATGGAGTCCAATTTGACATGGCTCCGATGTGGCTGGGGAAAAGCATCTAGGGACCTCGAAAGTCCTTATGTCATGCAAAATGGTTTTCCATTGGCGCCATTCTTCTAGAATTCTCTCAGGTAGCTCCTGATTCCATTCAATTTTTTGCCGCCATATGCACTGGAGAAGTATTTTTAGTCCAATCGTCTGGCATGATAAAAATCCCAATGGATCGAAGATCGACATCAGAACTTGTAATACTTCTCGCTTGGTAGGGACTGCGTTTTCCGCCAGCACATCACGCTTCAGCCTTGAAAAGATAAATGCAGATAAATTTGAAGATATCATTTTGTGGGTCCCAGAACATGCCAAATATCTTTTCTGTTGCACAAAAATCCACGGGCTTTTGGGTTCCAGCGTTGCCATTATCCTGAAAGCTTTTAAGTACTTCTTCCGAATTCGATGACCAGGTACGGATCTCAAATCCACCTCTGCGATGTACTTCTATGACTTGTCTGGTGATCTGGATGGCCTCCTGTTCGTTCCTCATGCTCTCGATGAAGTCGTCAACGTAGTGCGCCCTTTAAATGGAGTTTAAGGCAAATGGGAACTCTTCTTGGTGGGTTTCCGCGTTCTTATCTCAAACAAAGTGCGCTATAAACGGCGCGCAGCTAATTCCAAAAGTCATAGCTCGCATAACATAGGTGTCTTCTTTGTCGCTGCCTTTGTCAAAAATCGCTGCGCCTGCATATCCTCCTCGCGAATGTTGATCCTGTGAAACATTTCCGCAATGTCACCACAAATCGCTATTTTGTTGACCCGAAAGGCTAGCAAGACATCTATGAGTGGGTTCAGGCAATCTGGTCCCTTGAGTAGGTAGTCATTTAGCGCGTGTCCGTGTGCCTTTGCGGCTGCATCCCATACGAGCCTTATCTTTTTCGGCTTGTTTGGATTCAGCGCTATGAATATTGGCAGATACCATGTACGGCTGTTCTCCCGGCTGGTTTCATCCTCGGATAGCTTAACCGCGTATCCTTTGTCTAGGAGGTTCCTGATTTGGGCGTCAATCTTTTCATACAGATCTGGTTCTTGAGAGACCTTTATCCTCATGCAAGTAAGCCGCTTCAGAGCGTTTCTCCGGCTCTCAGAGAGTTTGTCGATACCACCGCGCCACGGAAGTCCAACTTCATATTTTCCGGACTTCTTTTGGCACGTGTTTTCCAGTATCTTCGCTGCCAGCTCATCTTCAGCTGAGTACAGCTTTCGTGGTACGAGTGCATCAAGGTTGAAATGTTCCTTGATGTCATCATAGAGTTCTTGCCAGTCGCAGTCGCAGTGGTGCATGAAAATGAATCGTTGTGGGTTCGCCGATCCTTGGATGCTCCATCCTAGCATGCACTTCGATGCTATCGGCTCGTTCCATTTTCCTTCGCGGATCTTGCGAGGGACTGCTAGCTTCCAGTTATTAGTTCCGATTAGCAAAGTCTGCTGGGCAGAGTAGGACCGTAGCGGCAAGTCTTTCAAATGCTGGAATCTTTCGCATAGCTCCTTCATGTTGACTGTCTGTCTCGGTAATGCTAGGTTCTGAACGGTCTGGACGTTGTTCAACCAGTAAACCTTATCGCAGTTCACTTCCGAGATTTGGACGGATGCTTTCACGGACCCACTCTCGAGTCGAGTCGTCTGTGCGGCCCACTGCAAACACATTGGCGCTGCCTGGCCTTGTATTCCCAATCTTTGGAATACGGATGCATCTGCTAAGGTCACGGATGATCCTTCATCTAGAAAGGCGTAGATCTCAGTCTGCCTGCTGCCGTAATGCAGCTTGACTGGAATGATGCGAAAGAACTGACATCCGTGGTTGTCGTCTCGGTGCGTACTCACGTGACTCTGTGGTCTGTCTTGGCCGATTGTGTTAGGAACATATTCATGGTGTCTCCATTAATTTCACAGTTCCCGGTTCGGCATCTGTTCCGGTGTACCTTGAGGCAGCAGAAACAGGCTTTACCCGCTCTGATTACCTGCCACCTGTGCTCCGCGTCAAGGTTCAAGAATACCTGACAATGTGCTGGGTTGTGACTCGGGTCGCCGCAAGCTACGCACCTCTGTTGAACTTGCTGCTGAGCTGCTTCAGTATGGATCGCGTTCGATCGTGTTTGTCCTCGTGCTGGTGGCGGCGACTATTGTGGGAATTAACTGCGCCCGTTTTGTAAAACGATGGCGCCACCACTAATGACGCTGCCTCTGCGATTTTATACAGCCAAACACTGAACGCCTTGACTGCGGCCACTCTATCGTCGCGGGGTTGCATTGCCCAGTTTAGCTTGTGTTGGTTGGGAAGCTTATCTACCAGCTCCTTGACCAGCATTGGATTGTTGAGATGCGCCTTCAGATCGCACGCCTCCATAGTAGCACAGACGTTTCGCACTGCCAGCGCGTACTCTATTAACGCCTCCAATCTGTCTTTGGGTGGCGCCAGTCTTCGCACCTTTTCCACCATTCTTTCTAGGATGTGCTCTGGTCTGCCGAAGAACATCTTCAAAGTGCTGATGACTTCTGGGACTTGGTTAGGAAGTAGGAGTTTATCTCTAACTAGGGTTGTTGGTTTTTGAAAAAATATCGTATTGATGATATTTGCTGTGAAAAAAATATCAATCGATAATATTCAGAAATATCACCAAAAAAAATCGATATATCGAGTATTTTCGATATTTTTTATAGTCAGCTAAATTTGAAAAAAGGTTATTTTTAAATTAAAAAAAAGGTTTTAATATGTGTTTTCATCCGCCATGGACTGCAAATAAGACATATTTCTTTATTTAAAAAGTGAATTGAAAAAACAACAAATATTTATACCCACTCTCAAGCAACTTTTATTTAAGTTCTTTGAAATAAAAAATAACAAAATTATTAAGGACATTGTATTCAAATTTATTTATAAAAAAAACTTAATACAAAAAAAAAAAGGTTTCATGGAATTCATGGAATATGTACTTAATAATGCTAATTACTTAATTCTCTTATTTAATGCTCTTAATTACTCTTAATTACAAAATGAATCTTTCTTCAATGATTTAAAAAAAACTCTTTCGGTTATATGCTGGGGTGTCATTCGACTACGGGAGTCACAGACAATACATTTAATGGCAGAAGCCAACCGTTCAGATGGAACCGAACTTCCAGGCGTGATAAGAAAACTTAAAGCAACCTTCGCTAGCATCGGCATCGTTGAAATTTGTGAGTTCCAGAATTCCAACGGATTTGTCTCCCAACTACAAAATGGCATACTCAAGTAAACCTGCATTTCCTTTCTTTCGCAACTAATATCGGAGAACACCAACTCAAAAATATTATTATCGACTATTTTTGCCCAAAAAATATCACGATAATAATATTTTTTTAAGAGAAAATATATCGATATATCGATATTTTGATATATTTCCGACATCCCTATCTCTAACCAAGTCACGAGCTTTCCCTTTAAGCGACTTTTGCAGACGTAGCATGTTTTCCACATTCGTATATCCCGCTGCTGTCGTACTGTGTTCAAATGTGCTGATAATTAACGGCCAGTCCTCAGGATCCCCGCTGAATGTTGGAAGGTCCTTGGGTATAGCTTGCCGGGCCGCTATTTAAGTACTTGTAGGTGAATCTGTGGCTCGAAACATCCCAGCTACCGCTACGTCAGCGGGGTTCATCCGCATGAGAATTTTGTACTTTTCTTCTATGAACTTTGCCTCAGACTGTCTTTTCTTCTTGAGCATATCTAACAAGAGTTGGTTCTTGTTCATGTCCGGATTGCCTTTCCGAACATTCATGTTCTTTCCGTTGCCGGCAGTATCGATTAGCGTATCGACGGCTAGCGCTTTGCCGTGCGGTTCAGGGGTATCCATTGCGTCTTCACGTGTTTGAGGCTGTACTGGTGATCGTTGCATACCGCTGAACGGTGCTATGTGGCTGCAAACCCGCAAGACAGTAATCGCAGCTCCAATCCTTGCTCTCAATGTCGTCCTCTCCGCCGGCACACTCGAAATGGTACCACCTTCCGCAAACGTCGCACTGCACCCAATTTTCTGACGCTGTTTCGTTTTTGTTCTCGCAAATTCTGCACACCTCAATGTTCATGCTTCGCGTCGTCCGGCGTGCGTGCAATATGGCGTCTGCTTTTCTTCTTTTTCACTGCGTGCTTACTCGACCTAGCCTGTGGCTGCTAGGGTCGCGACGCCTTATATCTGCCTTTATCCGCAAGAGTTCTGGTTTTCCCCAAGAATGGCGTGCTCAACTCAACCTAGCCTTGGCTGCTAGGGACGCGACGCCTTCACTTTTGTTACTTCCAAAATTTGTCGCCTCCGACTGACGCTGTTTTTCTGCCTTAATCCGCAGGTAACGAAGTTTTGGAGGAAGTTTTTTTAGAAATGTTGAGGTCGGGGCGAGGTTGGTGCACGATTTTTTAAGCAAACATGGATTTGGTTGTTCTTTCCTTTATTTAAACTCAAATCATGGCGCGCGAGAGAGAGAGCTAAAAATAACATCGTCGTTTTCCCTCGCCTCGTTAGCTTCACCTAGCGATCGCAAACGCCTCGTTCTTCCGCCATTTTTCCGTATATCGATAAGCTTACGTCTAGCGTTTTTTCAAAACTTATTCTAAACATTATTCAACACTAATTTTAACGATTTCGTTTTTTAAATATAAACTTAATTCTATGACGGCGGTAACATATATAAATATTTATTATACATTATGTATAATGAAATAATGAAATGAAATATATATCCATATATACAAACTCCTAAGATAAGAGGGCAACTTTTATATTATATATTACATAATGCATGTATTATATAATAAAATGAATGGTATATAAAGACCTAAAATGTAGACACCAAAGTCAGTCATTCTAAAATGACTAAATTTGATAGATCAAATTCCGTTATAGTAGATTTTCAATATGTTGTTGGAAATAAACATTCAAATTTTTGTTAAGGAATTGGCCTTCATGCCTGGAGGAACTGTAATACCAAACCTGTTTCACTTCAAACCTCCATACAACATTAAGAAGTTAAATTATGATACATTACAACAACATAATATTCATCGAAAAAACATTAACGGATTGGACTGGATGGAAGGAAAAATACCCTATAACTGCTTAAGCGATGTAGTTTCTCCACTAAACAAGTTTTCCAATATAATTGTACGTGGCGAAGTAAAAAAGGAATTTTTATCCAAGTTTCTATCGAATAATATTTTCGATATAGATGTAGGAAAGAGCCTGACATGTTATCCTAATTTTTTTTACCACCTGTAAAATTCACAAAAAACTTAAGCTTAGATGTGCTCTAAATAATTTATTTAAGCTTTTTGTAATTTTAGAAAACTGTAATTACGATATATACTATAACGGAGAATCATATGTATAAATTACTTTAATAAACAGTATGATTTTAGTACTTTAATTGAGAAGTTGTTTTAGCAAAATGGATCGCATCTTTGGAAAAGATCCTCGTAAAAAAGGATACAGTCAACTTATATACTGCAACTATTGTGGTTCTGATACTCATTTTGAGTAGGACTGCTCTAAAAAACGGGACCAGGAAAAAAATCATTAGAAAAATTTATTTTTGGTAATTAACATTAAATAAACAAAAAAACTTTTATCAAAATGTTTACACAATTTGTTCATCCTTTTACGATGCTTATTTGTGGAAGGACTTAATAAGTACTTCAATAGATAGAATAATAAGTATGGTGTTACGGTGAAGAGCAAGCGAAACCAAATTTGACCAATATTGAATATTACCATGGGGTACCTGACTCCATTGAAAATTAAAATAATGAACCTATACTTTTGGTATTAGATGATTTGATGACGGGAGCATTTAATAAAAATGTATGTGAACTTTTTACCAAAGGATCTAATCATCGAAATTTATCTGTAATTGTTGTAACACAAAAAATATTTCAGAAATCTACGCACACCCGAGACATATCACTAAATACAAAATACATTGTGGCATTTAAAAATCCTAGAGATAAATTACAATTTCAATGTTTAGCTAGACAGATATATCCAGAAAACCCCAAAGAACTTTTTAGAATATATAAAGAAGTCACGAATAAACCGCATGGTTATTTACTTATTGATCTTACGCAAGGAATAAATGATCTTTTAAGATTTAGAACAGAGATTTGTAATCCATTATATTCAATTTGCTATTCAGATTAAAATGGTTTGCAGAAAAAGCATAAGGCGATTGAAAGCGAACAAACATTTATTGTATATAAACTTCGAAAAGCAAATAATAAACTTCGAAAAGCGATTATTTGCAATAGTGATAGCGAGTTAGTAAGAACATTGTCGGAGATAGTGATAAATACTTTAAAAGGAAACCATAAAATATCAAAAAATGTCTTGAATTTATTAAAAAAGTATAAAAATGTATTACAACATTTTTCCAGCTCAAAACAATCTTTAAATTCTAAGAGAAGAGTTCTTATTCAAAAAGGAGGATTTTTACCAATTTTAATAAGTTCATTGCTTTCTGGGATTTTTGGAAAAATTTTGAATCATGATTTAAAGTAAGCATCAGCTAACCAAAGTAATATTAATGCATCGAAATGCATACCATAAACTTTTAGTAAATGATCGAGGAAATGATCTTATAAATTTAAAATTTTGACCAATTTTAAACAATAAAAAAATTAGTGATTATGATAAATGGATTAAAATTCAACAAGAATTATGTGCATACCAAAATAAAAAGAGAAACAAAGTTTTGCGAAATTTTATCATCAATATTATTTAAATCAATGCGGTGGAAGCTTAAGTAACATAGGTAGTCTCTATGTTTCCCCTAGAATTGTTCAGCATGTGCGTGGTATTGATAAATTTCTTTAGTGGACTTTTTAATTATATTAAACCACTTTTTCTTTCAGGGCTGTTACAAATGATTTGGGACGAAAACCTCTACAAAATATCATTCAAGAACAAAGTAAAATCGCATTAAATAATCTATCTGACAGAGCAGTTCATAAAATTACTAAATTACAAAGTGATAAAGGAAAAAGGCATAAAAAGAGGAGACCAAGAGAAAATCGCAATCATTTAACAACAACGTGGTAAACATACGCTTTCAAAAAAGTCAAGAAAAAAAAATTAAAATTAGTGATATATTTTCCAAATCAAAATGAGTAATCACATTGAATGCATGAAAAGCGAACTGGATCTTTTTGAGCCTCATCCAACGCAAAGCTGTATTTTGAAAACCGAAGAAGTTTCATACAACCCTATTGCTTCTTTTTCATTTTCATGGATTTGGATACATTCTTTTAGTTATTTTATAGTATCTTATCATAATATCCTTAGCTTCCTTTATATATAGAGAAAGTTTGTGGCAACTACAAGTTTCTGGACCTTCAGTTGCTTCATCATCACTCCAAGGACATATTTTGTAGTGCAATCCATATTTGGAGTACAAGAGTTCCTTTTCTTCTAAACCCTCTAAAGTTGTTTTTAAATATTCAAGTTTTTTAAATGTTCCTCGAAAAGCATGTCTTCAAATTGAAGTAAAAACAAGAAAGGAAAGCTATCTTCGGGCGGAGCCGAAATTGATAAACCCTTGCAGCTAAAACCGGATATATATCGCAAACATCGGATATAGTTGGCCGATCCTTATGAGAATATGATAATATAACCCAATTTATTATAATACAAAATTTAAAACAAGTCCCAAACTTCTATCTTTAACAATACCAAAGTTGGTATTTCTACCAAAAACCATTTTCGATCGTTCAGTTATATGGCAGCTATAAGATATAGTCGGCCGATCCTAATGAATTTGGTACAACCTATCTAATTTGGTAGGTTGTATCAACTGATCAAAAATAGAGTCTGTACTAAGTTTCAGCTTTCTCTCTTCAAAAACACAAAAGGTGGGTCATTTTCGATCGTTCAGTTATATGGCAGCTATAGAATATAGTCGACCGATCCTTATAAAATTTGGCGTGTCGTATTATTTTGCCAAAAATAGCTCTTGTTTCAAATTTGAACTCTCTAACTCTAAAAACACTAAAGTTATACCATTTCCGATCAATCAGTTATATGGCAGCTATAGGATATAGTTGGCCGATCCGGGCCGTTCCGACGTATATACTGCTTGCAAAGGAAAGAAGGGTGTGTGCAAAGTTTCAAGACGACAGCTTCAAAACTCAGAGACTTGTTCCCGTAGAAACAAACAGACAGACGGACAGACAAACGGACAGACGGACATGCTCAGAAGGTGATCCTGATCAAGAATATATATACTTTATATGGTCGGAGATGTCTCCTTCACTGCGTTGCACACTTTTGACCAAAATTATAATACCCTCTGCAAGGGTATAATAATTTTATTTGATGCGCGTACATTGTGAGGTTGGCTGAATTGTATCTGACTTAATGGAAAATGTGAAACTGATGATCCATTGTAAGGATCCAACTCTTTAATACTTTGACTCGTTTGAGATAAATTGTAAACAAGCTGAGCTATAGTCATCTCTTTTCCTTTATATGCAAGATGTGTTATTCCATTTTCCTTCAATTTCTTAAATGGTGTTTTAGTTGAAAATTTATTTACATAACTCTTTGGTAAAAATATCCAGAGTGGTTCGTCGTCCTTGTCAGTCAAATAAAGGGCTATTTTCGTCCCATACGTTTTCTTTATCTTACAACCAATGATCTTGTATTCGAAATTAATACATAAGTCTTCAGTCTTTGTGTAGCCAATAACAGGCTTTTGATCATTCCGAGTATCTAAGAAAGACTTCGACGTACATAAATATAAGTAAGGCTATTTTTTTCTTATTGGTTGTGAGAATTTGTATACATACCATCATATACAGCTCTTGTTATCCTGGTTTCGTTCCAAAAAGGTTACTGTTAGGTACTAATCAACTTATTCAATGATCCCGCTCTTTTATACTTTTTAATAATTCACTCGCCTTTGTGTATAAATGTATATATATATATATATATATATTTAGTAACATATCAACGAAATTTATTTAAGTGTATATCAGTAAGTTGTAAACCGAAGCTGAAGCCTTTTGTATTGAAATTCGTAACCCAGCTGCAAATAGCCTCATTCCAATTTTTGTAAAAACATAAACATTTAATTATTCCAATTCGGCTGAAAACAGCCTCATTTCAGATTTCCAATTTCTAAGTGTCACTTCAGATTGAAACCCAAAACAATGTTTGGGTAAACAGAAATCCCGAATCAAATCTTTCTCACTCCTTTTAAGTGAATTAAAACTAAACAGATCAAAACATTCTTAAATGGAAACCCACTTCACAGGAAATTTCACATTTTCTTGTCACTTCGATTAATTGAGACCCAAGCCTTCCATGTTAACTGACACCTCAAGTAAAAGGTTCCGACTCAATCTATTCTCTTCAGAAAACAAAGCCTCTCAGAGAGAAAAGCTTCTTTCGAGCTTTGATCTGCAAAAAGCTTCAGCAAGGGTAGCTATAAAAAGGACCTAGAGCTCTAAAGATAAGTTAGTTCTAAAATTCTAACAACCTAAGCAGTTGTTCTGAAATTCTAAGAGTAGTATAATAATACGGGTTCTGGCACAGGAAGTAGTAAATCATGTCAAAAATAGGGGTGGGGGGTGACCCTAATTAGTCATGCATGGCTGCACACAGGTGTTTCAGTGACCTAATTAGCATAAATAGGTAATAAAAGTGTGGGAAAATAGGGGAAAGTGTGACCCTAATTAGTCACACTGTGATCACACAGGTGTTTAGAAGACTTTATTAGCATTAATAGGTAATCAAAGTGTGGGAAAATGAGGGTGAGTGTGAGGATTACCCCAAAGTAATGGTGAAAGTGGTGGTAAGTTCTTGGTCATGTCTTGTTTTGTCTTGTCTTTTTCTCACCCCGAAGTGGGTGTTTTGTCATGCGTAGGAATTTGTGGTTGTTTAGAGTGATCCTCCCCCAAATAAGGTGTTTTGTCATGCGTAGGAATTTGTGGTTGATCCTCATCCATTTCAAGGTGCAAAGAAGTGTATGAGGGGTGTTTTGTCATGAGTAGGAATTTGTGGTTGATCCTCACCCATTTCAAGGGTGTGTGAGGGGTGTTTTTTCACGTTGTTTAGGTGAGGGGCCGTGGTGCCAGACGCGCTGAAGAGCGCGTCCACACTCGCCCCTCTGTGCCCTCTCTTCTCGCTCGCTGGTTGTCGGCGATCTCTTTTTGTACTAGTTTTTAAGATCAATTCGATGTACGCAGCCAATAAAGCTGAACGCGCTTTTATACTGAAACCAAAGACGCCCCCGACTTCTAATTTTTCTGGAATCTTTTTGCGGAACCACGCCCCCCTACACATTTTGGTCCTTCGAGCCGGATACCAGGATATTCAGGATATTTTGGATCCACCAGCAGTTCAGGCATTGTTCCGCCCAAAAGATAAGTACGAAATTTTTTCCGTCTCCGTCTCTCTGCCGGTCTTCAGCAGTGGTCCGAACATAAAATTTCGTTCACACTGCTGCAAGATTGTTTTTCCCTCCGTGTCAACTCCAAGTCCGAGTTTTCCGACACCACGGCAGCTTGAGACTTTCCTAAGACAAAAAATTACCAAATTTTCCATCCATCTCCGTTGTGTGTGCCTCGCCATATTCCTCGCCGTTTTTGGCTTTTCCGTTATCCGTTCGCTCGCCAACGGTCGAGGCATACGTACATGCATACACACATACATTGTGATTGGTGCAATTAATCCGCAAAAAAAAAAAAAATCGGCAAGTGAACAGTGAAAGTGTGTGGTGAAAAAAAAAAAAATATATATATAAAAATAAAAGGGCATAATTAATATTGGCCAGCCGGTGTGAAGTGGTTCCGGGAATCTCCAAGTTCACCGAACAGTCCGCCGCTGTCGTAATATTGGTTTTTCATCCCCAATTTTTTACACCACATAACTTTTCCGTTTCCGCCGTTACACATTATCGACGCTCCACTGTGCCAACATACATATGCCCACATGCCCTTACATACACATATCCGTACCTGCATGCATGTCGACTTATCTCCAAATATTTTCTGCCTCCGATTTCAGGAAATATATAACCGATAAAATTTAACCATACAGTCCACTTATCGACGTTCCACTGTGCCATCATATGTCCCACATGCCCTTGCCCTACTTGCATGTATGCCCATATATTTCTCAATATTTTCTGCCTCCAATTTCAGGAAATATATAACCAAACAAATTAAAAAAAAAAAAAATCAATTAATTATAAATTTATTTATTTATATTTACAACTACAAAAATTTATTTAATTCGTATTTTCCGTCCGAGCAAAGGGCCAGGTTTTTTAATTCACCTTTCCGGCCGCTCAATAATTAAATCGAAAATGTAATTATCGAAAAAGAAATTATAATTAAATAATTTAATTGTCGATCTTCTTTCTGAACCTAGCCGCGGTTTCAATTCCACCGTTCCAGCTTCGGGTTCCTTAACCTCCATTGATTAAGAATTGAAATTTTCTACTCCACCCGTCTGTTTCCATAATAATTAAATTAGGCAAATTAGGCAATTAGGCCAATTAGGCAAAAATTAATTATTTATTTTTTTTATCTCTGTGTTCAATCCAAGCCAAGGTCAAGTGCACCTTTCCGGCTCCGCAATTTCGAAAATAGTCAGGAATTGAATATTTACGTACGAGCCATACTGGTCGAAATATACAGACATATCTATATAGACAGTCATCAATTATTTTTTCGAACGATCACGAATTTTCCGGGCCTTGTCCATTTTCCGTTCCGTCATTTCCCTAACGCTGCTTCTACTTCGCATCTGGCAAAATCCGCCTAAAATCTCAACGAACCTTGGCCCTTCTGGGTTTTTCGTTTTGGCTTCCTGAAGTTTCTCCCACATCCGAATTGTGCCGCATCCGACGTTCCTCTCGACATCGGCGCTTCTAATTCCCACTTGGCCTTGCAATCGCAATTCGTCCGCGATCTCACCGGTCTCATCACATTAGTGACCGGCTACCGCTTCGTACGAGGCACCCATTGCGCGCGTCAGTCGACAAGTTCTGACCAGCGAATTGGTGTCTGAGAATGCCCACGGGAGACGACCAAAAGCCACGTCCGATCCCAACCATCCGTCTGGACAGATCTCAATCCGTTTCTCCGCAGACGCCTCTTTTAAAGCCTAAGGCGTACAGTGCCATTCCAAGGGCAAAGAGTGACGAATCCGTCAATACAATCCCCGGTCCTTCACAGAGGCAGACTCGTTCCGTTGCAAAAATGGCTCAAAGTGCGGTCGACGTGGCGCTGAAAAAGTTCATCGCCACAACGGATCGAATTAGCCAATTTGAGGCTAACATAAATACTCCGGGCGCCAGAGAAACGGAAGGAGGCTCCCAGTACATTTGCGAGGTCCATCGGGACCAAATTCGGGCACTGTGGGAGAAGGTGGAGAAAAGCTATGAGAGCTGCTCCGATTTACTAGCCGTGTCAGACGACAATGTGGCCACCTCGACCGTGCTGGAATCGAAGTACAACTACTGCTACTCCGTCTATTCGAAATGTATTGCCCAGCTTCGGGAGAAAATTGCTTCCCAATCCACTCAGGCTTCCGTCAATGTCCACACGCCCGCGCCTACAGGCTGCCGGTTACCTCCGGTGGATACCGAGTGTTTAACGAGATTGTTTTATCTCACACTTTAAATAACAAAACAAAAAGGGTGGCTGCTAATATTTAATAAAAAAAAACTGGGCGAAAACGAAAACGAAAGGTCTTGCTTCTTCAACGTTATAAATTCGAGTATATTTTCTAATCTTTCTCTAATCTTAAGCCTAACTTATCTATTGCGGCGAAGCGGGGCGAATTCGCACAAGAGCGAATATGAGCTTTCGGTCCCGCTCCGCCCTAAGCTATCTAAGAGTAAATTTACGGACTAACAACTAACAAATACAATTCAGCTATAAATATAATTCAATAATGGCCAGCTATAAATATAATTCAAATTTTTTCGACTTCAATAATATAAATCAATTTACACCGGCCCCGTTGAAGGCCTCCATCAGGCTTCAACTAACTGGCAGCCGCGCCAGCTTGTGGACCGCTCTCCTATATTCCGCTCCAGAGCTAGTTCGGACGACGGCGACCCTGACCCTTCCGTCCGCGCCGGCGGTTGTTGCTCCAACTCGTCCCGTGAGCCACTGTTGTGGCGGCTGGTGATCCTCTGCGATCAGGACCAGCTCGCCCGTCCGGATGTCGTCCTCCTGGTGCTGCCACTTCGACCGCGCCTGTAGGCCCAAGACGTACTCCCGGGACCATCGCTGCCAAAACATTTGCTTGATTGACGAGACAAGCCGCCATCGCCGCAAGCACGTTAGACCCTGCTGGTCCGGGGTCCGCGGTGCTGGTGGGGCGATGAGCGGCCCGCCTGTCAACAGGTGCCCGGTAGTAAGCGCCTCGCCGTCGCTTGGGTCCTGACTCAGAGCCCCCAGGGGTCGTGAGTTCAGGACGGCCTCGACTCCAACGAGGACGGTCTGCAGCTCCTCCGCGGTCAGTCTGGCGTTCCCTACCGCTCGTAGGAGTAGGTGTTTTGCAGACTTCACACCTGCCTCCCATAGTCCGCCCATGTGCGGAGCCCGCGGCGGTATGAACGCAAATACGCATCCGCTTTTTGATGCGTATTGCGTGACCGCGTCGACCTCGTCCTCGATTCTCCGACGAAGGTCTGCGAAGTGGCGACTCGCTCCGACGAAGTTCGTCGCGTTGTCGCAGTGCACGATCTGCGGACATCCTCGGCGCCCAACGAACCTTTGAAAAGCCAATAAAAAGGAATCAGTTGAAAGGTCGGAAACTACTTCTAAATGAACTGCCTTGGACGCAAAACAAACAAATAAGGCAATGTAGGACTTATAGGGTGGCCTACCACGAATTTTCAATGTCGTATCTATAGGGCCACAAAAATCAACACCACATATGGAGAATGGGCGGAGAGCACGAATTCTATCTAAGGGTAAATCACCCATGATTTGAGTCATCAGACGAGGCTTGCATTTAAAGCAGCGAATGCATGACCGTACTGTCT
This sequence comes from Drosophila bipectinata, assembly GCF_030179905.1. Taxonomy (NCBI): domain Eukaryota; kingdom Metazoa; phylum Arthropoda; class Insecta; order Diptera; family Drosophilidae; genus Drosophila; species Drosophila bipectinata. Next base: position 9,732,496 of record NC_091740.1, on the reverse strand, counting down.
GACTGCAGACTTCCTGCGCATTTACGATCCATATGCGCTGTCGCAAAAGACTCACAAGTGCTCGTGGACCCACATGAAAATTCGACTCGTGCAAGTATCGGACGTAGCTCTGAACAAATTGAGAGCGTTTTGTCAACAATACTGGAAACTTGGCATCGTACGATATAGGAGCATTAGCTAGTCGCCCCCCAACCCGCACCAACGAAAAGGTAAGCCCAGCCTCTGAAGATTCGTGTAGAAAGGGATTTAGCTTTTGTAGGCTAGGGCTAACACTTAAATTTTTTCGGATCTTTTCTATTTCATCTTGATACTCGTGCTCTTGGACTATTTCGACTATTTTCTTGAATGCTTCATTATATTCGACAGGTGAGGGAACAATATCAGAATTCACTACTAATTTCTTCGATTTCCTTATAAAGCGGAACATATAAACGAACACTCGCAGCAGTTTTAGGTGAGAGGAATAACCTTCTATCACTTCCAATAAATCTGAGGTAGATACGATTGCGGTTAATCCGACCGCATTCTTTTTCGCTTCCATCTGTAGAAGTTCTGGTGACAGATCAAACCGGGGGCTCGTCGGCCACTTATCTTCCGGTTCCTTTAAAAACGATGGACCTGTAAACCAGATCGATTCTACAGTCTCCTTTACGTCTCCACCTCTGGACACTATATCTGCCGGGTTCTGATTAGTTGGTACATGCCGCCACGTGCTATCCTCTGACCACTCTTGAATTTCAGCTACTCTATTCGATACGAACGTTGACAACGACGATGGATGGGAACGAATCCAATGAAGAGTTACTTCTGAATCCGACCAAAATACACTTCGTTCGATCGGAACTTTTATCAGAGGCTTTATCTTGCGGCAGAGATCTGCGAGAAGGTGAGCGGCACATAACTCAAGACGGGGGAGCGTCTTTGTCTTGAGCGGCGCTACTTTGGACTTTGCCGTCAACAATGAAACTTTAATACCTTCTGCAGATTTGCAACGAATATAGACGCAGGCTCCATAGGCTCTCATCGATGCGTCAGAAAAGGCATGAATTTGAATCGGTGACATCGGCTCGGTAAACACGAATCTCGGAATTGAGATGTCCTCTAATTGCGACAGGGCAACTTGTATTTTGTTCCACGCTGTTTCTAAGTGCAGTGGAATTGACTCATCCCAATCTAGCTTATTTAGCCAAAGTTCCTGCAATACGATCTTTCCTTTTATAAGTATAGGGCTTAATAGGCCAAGGGGGTCAAACAACTTCGATGTCACCGAAAGGATGTTCCGCTTGGTCGCCCTTTGACCCATGACTGAAGCATCAATTTCAAATTTAAATACATCTTCTTTAGGAACCCAAGCGATTCCTAATGCTTTAGTCAGTTCTGAGTCCGAAAGTGTTATTGGCTTAACCGTGCTCTCGGATGCAGTAACTTCAGGCGAGTTTGAAAACCACTTGCTCAATTCAAACCCAGCGTTTTGAAGAACCTGAGTTACTTCAGACTTAATTGTCTTTAGCTCCTCAATGCAACCAGCACCCGTTAACATGTCGTCGACGTAAAAGTCAGACCCAATAACTTCGGCAGCTCGAGGGAATGTATTTTTCACAGATTCACTCAACCTCTTCAAACACCTTATGGCCAGGAATGGGGCTGGCGCAGTGCCATATGTAACGGTGTTGAGCTTGCACAGTTTCAAGGACTCTGATGGGTCTTTCCTCCACACTATCAACTGGTATCGCCTATCGGCTTCATTTACCATTACTTGGCGATACATCTTTTTTATGTCGGCTATCAGAGCGAATCTGTTCAGCCGGAACCTAAGAAGAATTGAATACAACTCTTCCTGGATGGTAGGACCAACCATCAACAGATCGTTAAGGCACTTATGTGTTGATGTCTTACAAGACGCATCAAACACGACTCGTAATTTGGTCGATGTGCTTTGAGGCCGTAAGACACACTGATGGGGTATGACGTAGTGTGGAGTAGCAAGAACATCATTGCTTGTAGGGGACTTATGACCTAAGGATTCGTATTCTTCCATGAATTCCACATACATTTTCTTTAAATTCGGATCTCGAGATAATCTTCTCTCGAGCGACAAAAAACGGCGTTTGGCTACCTCGAACGAGTTTCCCAAAACGCTTGGATCCGATTTAAATGGAAGCCTGACTTCAAATCGACCTGAAGGCAGCACAACTGTATTTTTCTGATAATGTTCCTCACATAACTCTTGTTCAGGTGACAAAAGCTTTTTGGAAGTTGGTACTTCTTCCAACGACCAGAATTTTTTCAAATTGCCATCTATCGACTCGAGTAGTTCTTCTTGGCAATTCAGGCTAGAGACAGGCTGTTGAGGAGTTGAGGTATTTGCCTTATATTTTCCCGATACTATCCATCCAAGGAGAGTTTTTTGGAGGATGGGATGGTTTGGTCCTTGTTTTATTTGGCCGACGGACAACAATTCGAAAAATGACTCAGCTCCAATTAACATATCTATCCGCTGAGGTTTGTAGAAATATGGGTCTGCTAGCGGCAAGTTCTTTGGTAGGTCCCAATCTTTCACGTTCACTGACTGGTCAGGGTGATAACCCGAGATAGTTCTCAAAATCCAAAAGTCGAACGGAAATTCACTACCATTAATCGTTGACTTCACCACAGTGTGTATCTTTTTCTTAACCTGGGAATTAGCTTGACCAATTCCAAGCAAGTTTATACACGATTCCTCCCTACGGATCTGTAAGCGTTGAGCAAGTTCTTCAGTAATGAAGTTCATTTGTGACCCAGAGTCAAGTAGTGCTCGGGCCAATATATGCTCGCCATTTTTAGTTCTAACGCTTACGATCGACGTCGCTAACAAAACCCTTTCTAGTGATGACGCATGGAAAGCATGTGACGTAGAAGGGCCATCAAGATGTAGCGCTGGGGGAGGATGTTCATTTGGGGGTGGTAACGCCAAGTTATTTTCGGTCACAGTAAATCGGTGCAGAAGTTTGTGGTGCGATCTTGCACAAATTTGACATCTAGTCGATTTACACTTCGCAACCGTGTGACCTTTTCGCAGACAATTTAAACATAATGAGGCTGACTTGACAAACTCAAACCGTTGCATTACAGCAAGGCGAGCGAACGGACTACACTGGGCAAGACTATGGTCTTGTGCGTTGCAATAACTGCAAGCTTGTTTATTGGAAGCGGAGCAAGTCAACGAACTCCTATTATGCTGCTTCCCGAACCCAATTTTCTCCTGTTTTGGCTTGCCAGTCTCTTCAGCGGACAGGTGCTGGTACCTACGGTTTAATATTTTTTCGAAATCGGACCACAGCGGCAATTCCTCATAATCCAGTGACTCTTCCCATTTTTCTCTGGTCACTGGATCTACTAAAAACTAAATGAATGATCATTGAGTTTGCAATTTTAGTGTCATCTCCTATGGATAATAGTGACCCATAGATCGATGACACTGTGTCGATGAGACCTCTCAACGACGACGCAGACGGCTGGGAAACTTTCGGAAGGCTGAATAATTTGCTTATTTGGTTCGCAAAGATGAGACATTCGTTATCGTAAACTCTTTTTAGACTAGCAATAGCTTTGTCGTAATTACTCTCGGTGACTTGGAATGCCTTGATAGTTCCTAAGGCTTCACCAGAGAGGCAAGAAATTAAATGGTTAAATTTCTCGATAACAGGAATGTTCACATCCTTGTCTACTAATGTCTCAAAGAGACTCATGAAATTTTTAAACTCCGAATAGTTTCCACTGAATTTTGGCAATGCCAAACTGGGAAGTCGAGCTCGAGTTGGGGCTGCAGAAATTTCAGTAGCTGGTGGGGACTCTTCAGCTAACGTGAAGGCATTTAATAAAGACATCACCCTTGCCTTAGTTGTTATCTCTAATTCTTCCAACTCGGCTCCAAATTCATCTTCCTCATCTAATTGCTCGATCTGGTCTTGCAACTCGTTTGCCTTAAATATTGTCTCATTTAAAACCTGAAGCCGGCACTCTAGCTCGGTCTTCACTAAAGGAACTGACCCAGCTTCCAAACGTTCCTCTAACCGGCGAATGCTTTTTACTCTGACATTTAATCTTCTTCTTAATTCATCAAGAGTCGTGGATTTTACTTTCTGTTTATTACTTTCCATTTTAAAATTTATTTATTTATTTTTAATAAACAGACGACGATAAAAAATTTAAAATTTTTGTTTTTATTTTTAAATAAAAAATTTTTTAATTTATTTTTTAATTAGCAAAAAAAATAAAAATTTTGACTAATATACAAAATTTTTTAATTTTAATTATTTAATTAATAAATTAAATTCAAAAAACGAAAACGAATGAAAAAAAATATTTAATTTAATATCTAGCGAAAACGAAAATTAATTAATTAATATGGCGAAAAAAGATAAATAATTAATTAATTATTTGATTATTTGATAGTCGAGGCACTGAGTATCCAAAAAAATAGTTGGTTGCCAATGACACCGAAAAAGGTGTATACCCCACAATTATAGGGTAGCGCGTCACTTGGCGTTCCGGTAAAATAAAATGCGCCAAACTAATGCATATACATACATACATACATATATAGCAGCGGACAACGGTTGGAGCGAAAACGAAAATTTTACCGCTGCATATATTTGTATGTACGCCAAATTATTTATGCACGTAAATATGTATTATATTTGTACATATATTTGTATATAAATAAATGTTTGGCTGCACTAAATTTAACTATTTTGTTTGGCGAAAACGAACGAGGGGTAAAGGGGAGGGCGACAGTGATGTGGATATGTATTTATGTATGTTTTTGTCAATTTTAGCCACAGGCAGTTTGTTAATAATTTAACTAACTACTCAAATTTTTAAGCTCTACTAATTTCAAGTACGTATGCGCCAAGAATTGAAAGGAGGGTGCAATATTTCAGCACAAGACGAAGATTTAATTTGTCTCTTCTCAACTTTCAATTTTTCGCACAAGTACCTGGGGTTCTGCCTTGGGATCCTTTAATCCCGCTGCCACTTTCCTGTTGCAGTCGATGCAGGTGCACGGCATGGAAGGAGATTGGTTTTGATAAGTGGCGAAGTTCCTGCGGTGATGATCCTGCGGTGATGATCCTGCGGTGACGATCCTGCGAGGCTTGAGGGTTTCACGACGCGGTGATTTTTGGGTTTTATTTTCCACAGCACGGACGCGTCGCGAGCAGCTCTTTAAATTGTATGTATATATATATATTTTTTTTGTGTGTAATTATGTGTAATTACACAGTGTCACTGTCACTTTGTTTTTGTTTATTTATTAAATATCTCGCACTAAGTCCACCCGGAGGCGCCAAAATGTTTAACGAGATTGTTTTATCTCACACTTTAAATAACAAAACAAAAAGGGTGGCTGCTAATATTTAATAAAAAAAAACTGGGCGAAAACGAAAACGAAAGGTCTTGCTTCTTCAACGTTATAAATTCGAGTATATTTTCTAATCTTTCTCTAATCTTAAGCCTAACTTATCTATTGCGGCGAAGCGGGGCGAATTCGCACAAGAGCGAATATGAGCTTTCGGTCCCGCTCCGCCCTAAGCTATCTAAGAGTAAATTTACGGACTAACAACTAACAAATTCAATTCAGCTATAAATATAATTCAAATTTTTTTGACTTCAATAATATAAATCAATTTACACCGGCCCCGTTGAAGGCCTCCATCAGGCTTCAACTAACTGGCAGCCGCGCCAGCTTGTGGACCGCTCTCCTATATTCCGCTCCAGAGCTAGTTCGGACGACGGCGACCCTGACCCTTCCGTCCGCGCCGGCGGTTGTTGCTTCAACTCGTCCCGTGAGCCACTGTTGTGGCGGCTGGTGATCCTCTGCGATCAGGACCAGCTCGCCCGTCCGGATGTCGTCCTCCTGGTGCTGCCACTTCGACCGCGCCTGTAGGCCCAAGACGTACTCCCGGGACCATCGCTGCCAAAACATATGCTTGATTGACGAGACAAGCCGCCATCGCCGCAAGCACGTTAGACCCTGCTGGTCCGGGGTCCGCGGTGCTGGTGGGGCGATGAGCGGCCCGCCTGTCAACAGGTGCCCGGTAGTAAGCGCCTCGCCGTCGCTTGGGTCCTGACTCAGAGCCCCCAGGGGTCGTGAGTTCAGGACGGCCTCGACTCCAACGAGGACGGTCTGCAGCTCCTCCGCGGTCAGTCTGGCGTTCCCTACCGCTCGTAGGAGTAGGTGTTTTGCAGACTTCACACCTGCCTCCCATAGTCCGCCCATGTGCGGAGCCCGCGGCGGTATGAACGCAAATACGCATCCGCTTTATGATGCGTATTGCGTGACCGCGTCGACCTCGTCCTCGATTCTCCGACGAAGGTCTGCGAAGTGGCGACTCGCTCCGACGAAGTTCGTCGCGTTGTCGCAGTGCACGATCTGCGGACATCCTCGGCGCCCAACGAACCTTTGAAAAGCCAATAAAAAGGAATCAGTTGAAAGGTCGGAAACTACTTCTAAATGAACTGCCTTGGACGCAAAACAAACAAATAAGGCAATGTAGGACTTATAGGGTGGCCTACCACGAATTTTCAATGTCGTATCTATAGGGCCACAAAAATCAACACCACATATGGAGAATGGGCGGAGAGCACGAATTCTATCTAAGGGTAAATCACCCATGATTTGAGTCATCAGACGAGGCTTGCATTTAAAGCAGCGAATGCATGACCGTACTGTCTGACTGCAGACTTCCTGCGCATTTACGATCCATATGCGCTGTCGCAAAAGACTCACAAGTGCTCGTGGACCCACATGAAAATTCGACTCGTGCAAGTATCGGACGTAGCTCTGAACAAATTGAGAGCGTTTTGTCAACAATACTGGAAACTTGGCATCGTACGATATAGGAGCATTAGCTAGTCGCCCCCCAACCCGCACCAACGAAAAGGTAAGCCCAGCCTCTGAAGATTCGTGTAGAAAGGGTTTCGAAGGATTTTTTCGGATCTTTTCTATTTCATCTTGATACTCGTGCTCTTGGACTATTTCGACTATTTTCTTGAATGCTTCATTATATTCGACAGGTGAGGGAACAATATCAGAATTCACTACTAATTTCTTCGATTTCCTTATAAAGCGGAACATATAAACGAACACTCGCAGCAGTTTTAGGTGAGAGGAATAACCTTCTATCACTTCCAATAAATCTGAGGTAGATACGATTGCGGTTAATCCGACCGCATTCTTTTTCGCTTCCATCTGTAGAAGTTCTGGTGACAGATCAAACCGGGGGCTCGTCGGCCACTTATCTTCCGGTTCCTTTAAAAACGATGGACCTGTAAACCAGATCGATTCTACAGTCTCCTTTACGTCTCCACCTCTGGACACTATATCTGCCGGGTTCTGATTAGTTGGTACATGCCGCCACGTGCTATCCTCTGACCACTCTTGAATTTCAGCTACTCTATTCGATACGAACGTTGACAACGACGATGGATGGGAACGAATCCAATGAAGAGTTACTTCTGAATCCGACCAAAATACACTTCGTTCGATCGGAACTTTTATCAGAGGCTTTATCTTGCGGCAGAGATCTGCGAGAAGGTGAGCGGCACATAACTCAAGACGGGGGAGCGTCTTTGTCTTGAGCGGCGCTACTTTGGACTTTGCCGTCAACAATGAAACTTTAATACCTTCTGCAGATTTGCAACGAATATAGACGCAGGCTCCATAGGCTCTCATCGATGCGTCAGAAAAGGCATGAATTTGAATCGGTGACATCGGCTCGGTAAACACGAATCTCGGAATTGAGATGTCCTCTAATTGCGACAGGGCAACTTGTATTTTGTTCCACGCTGTTTCTAAGTGCAGTGGAATTGACTCATCCCAATCTAGCTTATTTAGCCAAAGTTCCTGCAATACGATCTTTCCTTTTATAAGTATAGGGCTTAATAGGCCAAGGGGGTCAAACAACTTCGATGTCACCGAAAGGATGTTCCGCTTGGTCGCCCTTTGACCCATGACTGAAGCATCAATTTCAAATTTAAATACATCTTCTTTAGGAACCCAAGCGATTCCTAATGCTTTAGTCAGGTCTGAGTCCGAAAGTGTTATTGGCTTAACCGTGCTCTCGGATGGAGTAACTTCAGGCGAGTTTGAAAACAACTTGCTCAATTCAAACCCAGCGTTTTGAAGAACCTGAGTTACTTCAGACTTAATTGTCTTTAGCTCCTCAATGCAACCAGCACCCGTTAACATGTCGTCGACGTAAAAGTCAGACCCAATAACTTCGGCAGCTCGAGGGAATGTATTTTTCACAGATTCACTCAACCTCTTCAAACACCTTATGGCCAGGAATGGGGCTGGCGCAGTGCCATATGTAACGGTGTTGAGCTTGCACAGTTTCAAGGACTCTGATGGGTCTTTCCTCCACACTATCAGCTGGTATCGCCTATCGGCTTCATTTACCATTACTTGGCGATACATCTTTTTTATGTCGGCTATCAGAGCGAATCTGTTCAGCCGGAACCTAAGAAGAATTGAATACAACTCTTCCTGGATGGTAGGACCAACCATCAACAGATCGTTAAGGCACTTATGTGTTGATGTCTTACAAGACGCATCAAACACGACTCGTAATTTGGTCGATGTGCTTTGAGGCCGTAAGACACACTGATGGGGTATGACGTAGTGTGGAGTAGCAAGAACATCATTGCTTGTAGGGGACATATGACCTAAGGATTCGTATTCTTCCATGAATTCCACATACATTTTCTTTAAATTCGGATCTCGAGATAATCTTCTCTCGAGCGACAAAAAACGGCGTTTGGCTACCTCGAACGAGTTTCCCAAAACGCTTGGATCCGATTTAAATGGAAGCCTGACTTCAAATCGACCTGAAGGCAGCACAACTGTATTTTTCTGATAATGTTCCTCACATAACTCTTGTTCAGGTGACAAAAGCTTTTTGGAAGTTGGTACTTCTTCCAACGACCAGAATTTTTTCAAATTGCCATCTATCGACTCGAGTAGTTCTTCTTGGCAATTCAGGCTAGAGACAGGCTGTTGAGGAGTTGAGGTATTTGCTTTATATTTTCCCGATACTATCCATCCAAGGAGAGTTTTTTGGAGGATGGGATGGTTTGGTCCTTGTTTTATTTGGCCGACGGACAACAATTCGAAAAATGACTCAGCTCCAATTAACATATCTATCCGCTGAGGTTTGTAGAAATATGGGTCTGCTAGCGGCAAGTTCTTTGGTAGGTCCCAATCTTTCACGTTCACTGACTGGTCAGGGTGATAACCCGAGATATTTCTCAAAATCCAAAATTCGAACGGAAATTCACTACCATTAATCGTTGACTTCACCACAGTGTGTATCTTTTTCTTAACCTGGGAATTAGCTTGACCGATTCCAAGCAAGTTTATACACGATTCCTCCCTACGGATCTGTAAGCGTTGAGCAAGTTCTTCAGTAATGAAGTTCATTTGTGACCCAGAGTCAAGTAGTGCTCGGGCCAATATATGCTCGCCATTTTTAGTTCTAACGCTTACGATCGACGTCGCTAACAAAACCCTTTCTAGTGATGACGCATGGAAAGCATGTGACGTAGAAGGGCCATCAAGATGTAGCGCTGGGGGAGGATGTTCATTTGGGGGTGGTAATGCCAAGTTATTTTCGGTCACAGTAAATCGGTGCAGAAGTTTGTGGTGCGATCTTGCACAAATTTGACATCTAGTCGATTTACACTTCGCAACCGTGTGACCTTTTCGCAGACAATTTAAACATAATGAGGCTGACTTGACAAACTCAAACCGTTGCATTACAGCAAGGCGAGCGAACGGACTACACTGGGCAAGACTATGGTCTTGTGCGTTGCAATAACTGCAAGCTTGTTTATTGGAAGCGGAGCAAGTCAACGAACTCCTATTATGCTGCTTCCCGAACCCAATTTTCTCCTGTTTTGGCTTGCCAGTCTCTTCAGCGGACAGGTGCTGGTACCTACGGTTTAATATTTTTTCGAAATCGGACCACAGCGGCAATTCCTCATAATCCAGTGACTCTTCCCATTTTTCTCTGGTCACTGGATCTACTCTACTCAAAACTAAATGAATGATCATTGAGTTTGCAATTTTAGTGTCATCTCCTATGGATAATAGTGACCCATAGATCGATGACACTGTGTCGATGAGACCTCTCAACGACGACGCAGACGGCTGGGAAACTTTCGGAAGGCTGAATAATTTGCTTATTTGGTTCGCAAAGATGAGACATTCGTTATCGTAAACTCTTTTTAGACTAGCAATAGCTTTGTCGTAATTACTCTCGGTGACTTGGAATGCCTTGATAGTTCCTAAGGCTTCACCAGAGAGGCAAGAAATTAAATGGTTAAATTTCTCGATAACAGGAATGTTCACATCCTTGTCTACTAATGTCTCAAAGAGACTCATGAAATTTTTAAACTCCGAATAGTTTCCACTGAATTTTGGCAATGCCAAACTGGGAAGTCGAGCTCGAGTTGGGGCTGCAGAAATTTCAGTAGCTGGTGGGGACTCTTCAGCTAACGTGAAGGCATTTAATAAAGACATCACCCTTGCCTTAGTTGTTATCTCTAATTCTTCCAACTCGGCTCCAAATTCATCTTCCTCATCTAATTGCTCGATCTGGTCTTGCAACTCGTTTGCCTTAAATATTGTCTCATTTAAAACCTGAAGCCGGCACTCTAGCTCGGTCTTCACTAAAGGAACTGACCCAGCTTCCAAACGTTCCTCTAACCGGCGAATGCTTTTTACTCCGACATTTAATCTTCTTCTTAATTCATCAAGAGTCGTGGATTTTACTTTCTGTTTATTACTTTCCATTTTAAAATTTATTTATTTATTTTTAATAAACAGACGACGATAAAAAATTTAAAATTTTTGTTTTTATTTTTAAATAAAAAATTTTTTAATTTATTTTTTAATTAGCAAAAAAAATAAAAATTTTGACTAATATACAAAATTTTTTAATTTTAATTATTTAATTAATAAATTAAATTCAAAAAACGAAAACGAATGAAAAAAAATATTTAATTTAATATCTAGCGAAAACGAAAATTAATTAATTAATATGGCGAAAAAAGATAAATAATTAATTAATTATTTGATTATTTGATAGTCGAGGCACTGAGTATCCAAAAAAATAGTTGGTTGCCAATGACACCGAAAAAGGTGTATACCCCACAATTATAGGGTAGCGCGTCACTTGGCGTTCCGGTAAAATAAAATGCGCCAAACTAATGCATATACATACATACATACATATATAGCAGCGGACAACGGTTGGAGCGAAAACGAAAATTTTACCGCTGCATATATTTGTATGTACGCCAAATTATTTATGCACGTAAATATGTATTATATTTGTACATATATTTGTATATAAATAAATGTTTGGCTGCACTAAATTTAACTATTTTGTTTGGCGAAAACGAACGAGGGGTAAAGGGGAGGGCGACAGTGATGTGGATATGTATTTATGTATGTTTTTGTCAATTTTAGCCACAGGCAGTTTGTTAATAATTTAACTAACTACTCAAATTTTTAAGCTCTACTAATTTCAAGTACGTATGCGCCAAGAATTGAAAGGAGGGTGCAATATTTCAGCACAAGACGAAGATTTAATTTGTCTCTTCTCAACTTTCAATTTTTCGCACAAATACCTGGGGTTCTGCCTTGGGATCCTTTAATCCCGCTGCCACTTTCCTGTTGCAGTCGATGCAGGTGCACGGCATGGAAGGAGATTGGTTTTGATAAGTGGCGAAGTTCCTGCGGTGATGATCCTGCGGTGATGATCCTGCGGTGACGATCCTGCGAGGCTTGAGGGTTTCACGACGCGGTGATTTTTGGGTTTTATTTTCCACAGCACGGACGCGTCGCGAGCAGCTCTTTAAATTGTATGTATATATATATATTTTTTTTGTGTGTAATTATGTGTAATTACACAGTGTCACTGTCACTTTGTTTTTGTTTATTTATTAAATATCTCGCACTAAGTCCACCCGGGGGCGCCAAAATGTTTAACGAGATTGTTTTATATCACACTTTAAATAACAAAACAAAAAGGGTGGCTGCTAATATTTAATAAAAAAAAACTGGGCGAAAACGAAAACGAAAGGTCTTGCTTCTTCAACGTTATAAATTCGAGTATATTTTCTAATCTTTCTCTAATCTTAAGCCTAACTTATCTATTGCGGCGAAGCGGGGCGAATTCGCACAAGAGCGAATATGAGCTTTCGCTCCCGCTCCGCCCTAAGCTATCTAAGAGTAAATTTACGGACTAACAACTAACAAATACAATTCAGCTATAAATATAATTCAATAATGGCCAGCTATAAATATAATTCAAATTTTTTCGACTTCAATAATATAAATCAATTTACACCGAGGTCTTCGCGGGTGATTATCTTCGGTGGCCCACCTTCAGAGACTTGTTTACGGCCATTTACATCCAAAACTCGCGGCTCACCCCGGTAGAGAGGTTGTTCCACTTACTGTCCAAAACAAGTGGAGACGCCCACGCCATTGTCTCTAAGGCTCCGCTTACCCATGAGGGGTTTGTCGTCGCTTGGCAAAGCCTCACAGACCGCTTTGAGAACCGGCGGCTACTGGTCAATAGCCAGTTGAAAATCCTTTTCAACCTCCAGGCTATTTCTCAAGAGTCCGGGGTCGCGCTGAAGGAGCTCCAAGCCACCATTCAGAGTTGTCTGACAGCCCTAGCAATGTCCGCCATCAATGTTGAGGCTTGGGACTGCCTCCTGGTGTTTATGATTTCGTCAAAGCTCCCCAAAGTCACACTTTCCATGTGGGAGCAATCCGTTCATAACAAGGCCGAAATTCCAACATGGAAGGAATTAGAGAACTTCCTGACAGAGCGCCATCGCACTCTGGAAGCGATCGACGACGTCAGACCTAGTGGCTCCGGGCAACTTCCGCCAAGGTCGGGAACTCCTACTGCCCCTGTTGAAATGCCACCTCTATTCAATATACAAAAATAGCATGCATACTAAGTGAGGTATTATATTTTGAGACCTAAGTTGGTCACACTTGATCTCTGCCTCTTTCCTCCTTCTTCCTTTAACAAATGTGCATGTGCGTTGGTGTTGCGATTGAAAAGAATAATAAATGAAATATAAAGCTTAAAATAACAAAGGTGTTATTATTTAATAATAAAATAACTCATTTTTCCAATAGGTTATGGGCCCAGTCCATGCCTAGTAAATAAAATAATCTTGCTTAACGAATCCTACATTAGGATTACATCAGATTGTGAAATTCGACTTGTGGTAAAATTTTTTTTTTCGTGAGAAGTCAGATTTACTGTTGCTGTGTGTGTATATTGTGTGAAGATGGACAAAGCAAAGCGTAATATCAAGCCGTTCGATGGCGAAAAATATTCCATATGGAAATTCAGAATTAGGGCTCTATTAGCTGAATTAGACGTACTAAGAGTCGTTGACGCAGAAAAGCCAAATGAAGTGGATGACGCTTGGGAGAAAGCGGAGCGTTGTGCCAAAAGTACATTGATAGAGTACTTAAGCGACTCATACTTGAATTTCGCAACAAGCAACATATCCGCGTGTCAGATTTTTAAAAATTTGGACGCGATATATGAAAGGAGAAGTTTGGCAACACAATTGGCTGTGCGCAAACGACTGCTCTCTCTCAAGCTGTCAAGTGAGATGGCATTAATAACCCATTTTAATATCTTTGATGAGTTGATTCGTGATTTGCTAGCCGCGGGTGGAAAAGTGGATGAAATGGACAAGGTGTCTCATTTACTCATAACATTGCCTTCTTCCTATGACGGAGTAGTTACCGCCATAGAAACCTTATCGGAAGAAAATTTGACCTTAGCTTTCGTAAAGAATAGACTCCTCGATCAGGAAATTAAAATAAAAAATGATCACAATGACACCAGCAAGAAAGTAATGAATGTTTTTGTTAAAAATAAAAACAAAAATTATAAATTTAAAAATCAGGTAATCAAACCAAAGAAATTTGTTAAGAAGGGTAAATTTACTATTAAATGTCACCATTGCGGAAAGGAAGGGCACATTAAGAAAGATTGCTACCATTATAAAAAAATATTAAGTAATAAAGAAAATAGCCAAGCTCAAAACGCAGCATCACAGGGCATCGCATTTATGTTGAAGAAAGTGGAAAACAGTGTGCTAGTGGATAAATATGGATTTATCCTAAACTCTGGGGCAAGTGATCATCTCATAAATGATGAGTCGTTGTTTGCAGACAGTGTAGAGTTGGAGCCACCAGTTAAAATAGCTGTGGCAAAACAAGGCGAATATATATACGCCACTAAGCGTGGCATTGTGCGACTGCAAAATGTTTTTGAGATAACCCTGGAAGACGTCCTCTACTCTAAAGAAGCTGCTGGAAATCTGATGTCAGTGAAGCGCCTGCAGGATGCAGACATGTCAATTGCGTTTGACAGAAATGGCGTCACCATATCAAAAAATGGACGGGTGATCATGGAGAATTCAGGTATGATCAATAATATACCTATAATTAAATTTAAGGCATATAGTGCTGAGATAAAACATATGCATTGTTATCGGTTGTGGCATGAGAGGTTTGGCCATATAAGTAATGGAAAATTGTTACAGATTAAACGGAATAATCTATTTAGTGATAATAGTCTTCTTAATAGGTTAGAGGTATCAGATGAAATCTGTGAACCATGTTTAAATGGAAAACAAGCTAGATTACCATTTAAACAATTTAAAGATAAGAGTTATATAAAGAGACCCCTATTCATAGTACACTCAGATGTTTGCGGCCCAATCTCACCTGTGACAGTAAATGACAAAAATTACTATTTAATTTTTGTTGACCAATTTACACATTATTGTGTAACGTATTTAATGAAATATAAATCCGATGTATTTAATATGTTTAAAGATTATGTTGCAAAGAGTGAAGCGCATTTCAATCTCAAAATTGTTAATTTGTATATTGACAATGGCAGAGAATACCTTTCAAATGAAATGTGTGAGTTTTGTGTAAAGAAAGGAATAACATATCATTTAACGGTGCCACATACGCCTCAATTAAATGGGGTTTCTGAGCGAATGATAAGAACTATAACAGAAAAGGCTCGTGCCATGGTCAGTGGTGCAAAATTAGATAAAAGCTTTTGGGGTGAAGCCGTGTTAACTGCAACATATTTAATTAACAGAATACCAACTCGGGCACTTGAAAACATAGTAAAGACTCCTTACGAGATGTGGCATAATCGAAAACCAAGTCTAAAATATTTAAGAGTGTTTGGTTCAACTGTATATGTACATAGTAAAATTAAAAAAGGAAAATTTGATGATAAATCATACAAATGTATTTTAGTTGGATATGAACCAAACGGTTATAAATTATGGGATGCTGTTAACGAAAAATTTATTGTCGCAAGAGATGTTGTGGTTGATGAAACCAATATGGTTAATTCTCGAGTTATCAAAAATGAAACCACATTCCTGAATGAAAGTAAGGAAACAAAACAATCGGAATTCCTGAATGAGAGTAAGGAATATGACAAAACAAAACTCCTGAAAGATAGTAAGGAATGTGATGAAAATTTTCTGAATGAAAGTAAGAAAAGAAAGCGAGAACAATTCCTGAATGAAAGTAAGGAATACGACAATATAGAACTCCTGAATGAAAGTAAGGAATATAACAACCGGAATGAGAGCTGAGGAAGGCGGAAGGCGAAACAGCTGAGGAATCAGGTGCAGTTGCAACTGATAAAAATCCCAATTTAAATGATGGTAGTGATAATGAAAATAATGATGTTAATGTAGTAAATAGAAGAAGCGAAAGATTAAAGTTCAAGCCCCAGATATCCTATAATGAGGACGATGATAATTTAGAAAAATTTATGTTAAATGCCCACACCATTTTCAATGATGTGCCAAATACGTTTGATGAAATACAGCATAGAAGTGATAAATTGTTTTGGGAGGCAGCCATAAAAGAAGAGTTAGCAGCCCATGACATAAATAATACTTGGACAATTATAGAGAGGCCTGAAAACAAAAATATTGTAGGCAGTAGATGGATATTTTCTGTTAAATATAACGAATTAGGAAATCCGATTAGGTATAAGGCAAGACTAGTGGCCCGAGGGTTTACTCAAAAATATCAAGTGGATTATGAGGAAACCTTTGCTCCTGTAGCTAGAATCGCAAGTTTTAGATTTATACTATCATTGGCAGTTCAATATAATTTGAAAGTCCATCAAATGGACGTAAAAACAGCTTTCTTAAATGGTACATTAAAGGAGGAGATATACATGCAACTACCTCAAGGTGTATCAGAAAATTCTGAGAAAGTATGTAAATTGAATAAAGCAATTTACGGGCTCAAACAAGCAGCAAGATGCTGGTTTGAAGTGTTTGAGCACGCGTTGAAAGAATGTGAATTTGTAAACTCTCCAGTAGATCGCTGTATATATATACTTAATAGAGATGATATCAAAGAAAATATATATGTATTACTTTATGTTGATGATGTGGTAATAGCTACAGGGGATATGACTAGAATGAATAATTTTAAACAATACTTAAACAGGAAGTTTAGAATGACTGACTTAATGGAAATACGACATTTTATTGGCATACGAATTGAAATGTATGAAGACAAAATTTGCTTGAGTCAAGCAGCTTATATTAAAAATATTTTAAATAAATTTAACATGGATAACTGTAATGCAGTCAGTACTCCCTTACCAAATAAACTAAATTATGAATCTCTTAGTTCTGATAAAAACTGCAATGCTCCGTGTCGTAATCTCATTGGATGTTTAATGTATGTAATGCTATGTTCACGTCCAGATTTAACTTGTGCCGTAAATATCTTAAGTAGATATAGTAGCAAAAATAATTTTGAGCTATGGCAGTGTTTGAAAAGAGTTCTTAGGTATTTAAAGGGAACCATTGATATGAAACTTATATTTAAAAGAAATGCCGCATGTGAAAACATATTAACTGGTTATGTAGATTCCGACTGGGGAAGTAATGAGGTGGATAGAAAAAGTACAACAGGGTATTTATTTAAAATGTTTGATTCAAATGTTATTTGTTGGAACACGAAAAGGCAGAACTCAGTTGCAGCCTCGTCAACTGAAGCTGAGTATATGGCTTTATTCGAAGCTGTAAGAGAAGCCCTATGGGTAAAATCTCTTTTAAGTAGTGTTTACATCAATCTTAGAACCCCTATTAAAATTTATGAAGACAACCAAGGCTGTATTAGCATAGCAAATAACCCCTCATGTCATAAACGAGCCAAACATATTGATATTAAATATCATTTTGCCAGAGAACAAGTACAAAATAATGTGATTTGTATTGAGTATATTTCTACAGATAACCAAATTGCTGACATCTTTACTAAGCCGCTGCCTGCACCAAGGTTTTTGAAGTTGCGAGATGAGTTGGGATTGCTGCAAGATTATTAAGCTGCGGTTCGACGATAATAACTAATAAGAAAATACTTTTATTTTTTTTCTAAAAAGGGCAAACATGAAAACCACGCCCAAATGAATATTTTTATTTTATTTCTAAAGATACTTATGTTTTTTTTATTTATATTTTTTTTAGTTTTATTGAATTTTTGAAATGCAAATTTTTGTTTTTGTTTACTTTTAAGTAACAGCGATTTGATCGGGTTTTTCTGGGTTTTCCCCGGTCCCGAGCAGCAAATGCTGAATCAGTTAGCACTTCCCAGAATGCACACCAACCACATTAGAATAAGTAATGAATATGTAATATGTTTAGTTTTATGATTTGCGATGTTATTTTTGAGGGGGCGTGTTGAAATACCACCTCTATTCAATATACAAAAATAGCATGCATACTAAGTGAGGTATTATATTTTGAGACCTAAGTTGGTCACACTTGATCTCTGCCTCTTTCCTCCTTCTTCCTTTAACAAATGTGCATGTGCGTTGGTGTTGCGATTGAAAAGAATAATAAATGAAATATAAAGCTTAAAATAACAAAGGTGTTATTATTTAATAATAAAATAACTCATTTTTCCAATAGCCCCTGCTCGAAGGCTCCACTCATACGAGACTCGAGTGGTTCCGGGCCCCAAGGGTTGCGATCTCTGTTCGAGGGAGAACCACCCCATTCGTTTATGTCCGCGGTTCTTGGAAATGGACGTAAATGGGCGCTCGGACTACATTAAAAGGAAGCAGCTATGTTTGAACTGTTTTGCCCGAGGGCATCAGCAACGAGACTGCACGAGCGCCCATACCTGCTTCACATGTCACAGCCGACACCACACCCTTCTGCACCGCGGCAATCCGTTCGCCACCGCTCCAAGTCCGCCTACGACAGCAAGGGCTCGACCCGCACAGACTGCCAGAAGCACAAACGGCTCAGAGGATCAGTCGGATGTGCAGGTGTGTTTCGCTTCCGGGTCAGGAGCCGTCCTATTAGGCACGGCCCTTATCAACGTGTGCCATTTGGGGTGCAGCTTCCAGGCACGAGCTCTGATAGACTCAGGGTCCGAAGCGACCTTCATAACGGAACGACTGTTCAACCTCGTCAAACCACCCTTCAAGACGATTCAAGCCCAAGTTTCCGGCCTTAATCAGACCATTTCCGCGCAGTCTACAAAATTGTGCCATTTCTCCATTCGGTCGCCGTCTAGACCCGGGCTACAATTAGAGACTGCGGCCTACGTTCTGCCGATCGTCTCAAGGGGCTGCCCGACCTTCCCCTGGCGGACACCAACTTCTTTGAGAGCTCCCAAGTCGATGTACTAATAGGAGCTGAAATTCTTCCGTCCATTCTCCTCGGTAACGCCAAGGCTAACATATGCGGGTTGCTTATCGGTCAGGAGACCATTTTTGGATGGGTGCTGACAGGCCCATTATCTCCAGCCAATCCCCGCAGCGTGTCCGTTTTTTCCACACGAGTGGCCCCCAGCCTCGGTGACTCACTGGATCAGCTCCTCACCAAATTCTGGGAGGTGGAAGATGTGCCAACACCGATAAGTTCGGAATCGGATTCCGTTTGCGAGCACAATTTTGTCCAGACGACGAAAAGAGACGAGTGTGGCAAGTACGTTGTAACGCTCCCCTTACGCGACCCCGGGCAGAAGGGTTCCGAGCTAGCGGCTTCACGGTCCTTTGCCCTTGCTCAGTTTCTGCGTAACGAGCAGCGCCTGAAGAGGGACCCGCCCCTTAAGGCCCGCTATGACTCGGTAATTCAGGAGTACATCGACTTCTTCAATGCTTCGAGCCCGTCCGCAAACGGGACCAGTCTGAACGACATTCTTTACGCGGGCCCGGTCTTACAATCCGACCTGACGATTCAAATCCTAAAGTGGCGGTACTTTAGGTTTGTCTTCAACGCCGACATCGAGAAGATGTATCGGCAAATTTGGGTAGACCCCAAGCATACTCCGCTCCAACGTATTTTGTTTCGCAATCCCGATGGGGATATCCGCGACTACGAGTTGAAAACGGTCACCTTCGGTGTCAATTGTGCCCCGTTCCTGGCGATCCGTGTGCTGCGACAGCTCGCTGACGACGAAGAGTCGAAGTATCCGCAGGCAAGCCAAATTATCCGGCAGTTTATGTACTTTGATGACGTTCTAGCGGGGGCAGACTCCAAAACTGAAGCCCAAGCTTCGATTCGGGAGCTGAAAGGGGCGCTAGAGTCAGCAGGGTTCCCACTTAAGAAATGGACGTCGAATAACAAGGCAATCCTGGCCGACATTCCGATCGATCACCGTCTCCGTGCTGACTTTCTCGACATCGATGCAGAGAGCACGGCCAAGACACTCGGCGTGCGGTGGAAAGCGACGACAGATGAATTATTTTTTGTCCCGCCAGAATTGACTTCCGGCTCGGTTTTCACAAAGCGCCAAGTCCTCTCCCAAATTGCCAAATTGTTCGATCCAGCAGGTTGGCTTGCTCCTTTCATTGTTCGGGCAAAAATGTTCATGCAAGACATTTGGCTTCTGGATCTAGGGTGGGATGACGCCCTCCCTCAAGATTTCTGTCAGCGATGGGTTGACTTCCTAAAGAATTACTCGGTGCTCGATCAGATTCGTGTTCCTCGATGGGTCGCGTTCCGACCACACCTAAAGGTCGAACACCACGGGTTCTGCGACGCTTCACAGAAGGCGTACGGCGCAGCCATTTACGTTCGTGTCGAAATCGGATCCACGGTAATAGTGACCCTGCTGACTGCAAAGACTCGAGTGGCCCCAGTTAAGACGGTGTCGCTCCCTCGACTAGAACTGTGCGGTGCCTTGTTGTTGTCCGAGATGGCCACCGCCGTTCTGCCACAAATGCCAGGGCCCGCGTCTGCCCTATACTGTTGGACCGACTCGACTATTGTCCTCGCGTGGCTGCATAAGCCAGCGTGCCAGTGGACAACGTTCGTGGCCAACCGGGTGACCAAGATCACCCAGTTCACCGACGTGCAGAAATGGGCACATGTCCGCTCCGAGCATAACCCTGCGGATCTCGCTAGCCGGGGCGTAGCTCTCCAAGATCTTGCAGATAACCAGTTGTGGTGGCACGGTCCTGACTGGCTGCAGAGGCCTCGCAGCGACTGGCCCACTCAAGGCTATGATACCCCCGTGACTGAACTCGAGAAGAGAGCAGTCAAGGTCCATGTCGCGAAAGTACCCCCCGAAGATCTCCTTGAGCGTTTTTCCACACTCGACAAGGCATAACGAGTCCTTGCCTATGTTAATCGCTTCATCCAGCGCGCGCGGAAGATTCGACCCTCGTTTGAAGAGCACCTGACCGCTAATGAGATTACGTCGGCTGAACGTCTTCTAGTTTCCGTCACTCAGCGCAGACACTTCGTCTCTGAGATGGGCTGCTTAAGCGAAAAGCGTCCAATATCGGCATCCAGTCCGATTCAGAATCTGAACCCCTTCGTGGATTCGCAAGGCCTTTTGAGAGCCTGCGGCCGGGTCACGTCCTCTGAGCTTCTCCAATATGACGAACGGCACCCTATTATCCTTCCGTACGAGTGTCAGCTGTCTCGACTCCTGGTTCATTTTACACATCGCATCACGCTGCACGGTGGCAGTCAGCTGATGATCCGTCTGATCCGGGCCAAGTTCTGGATTCCAAGGGTGAGGAATTTGGTCAAGTCCGTTGTCCATTCTTGTAAGGTATGTGTCATCCACAAGAAGAAGTTGCAGACGCAACTCATGGGAGAGCTACCCAAGGAACGGACGTCCTTCTCGCGCCCGTTCACGCACACCGGTGTGGATTATGCCGGTCCCTTCGAGATAAAAAACTATACGGGGAGGGCCTGTCTCATCACAAAGGGTTATGTGTTGGTGTTTGTGTGTTTCTCCACTAAGGCCATCCATTTAGAGCCTACGTCGGACCTTACGACCGAGAAATTTCTGGCGGCTTTCGCACGGTTCGTGTCCCGGAGAGGATGCCCCCGTCAAGTGCAGTCCGACAACGGGAAGACCTTTGTGGGAGCAGCTGCTCTACTATCCCGCGATTTTCTCCAGAGCCTAAAGGGGGCTGTGACCGGTGCCTATAGTCACCGGCAGCTTCTCTGGCATTTCATTCCTCCGGGAGCTCCCCACATGGGGGGCCTTTGGGAAGCAGGGGTCAAGAGCTTCAAGACCTTGTTCTACAAGTCCGCCGCCACGCGAAAATACACCTTTGAGGAGCTGGCTACTCTCCTGGCGAAGATCGAGGCGTGCCTGAATTCGCGGCCACTCGCGCCAATGTCCGAAGACCCTGCTGACCTGCTAGCTCTTACACCCGGGCACTTTCTTGTGGGAGGACCACTTCTCGCCACGGTCGAGCCCGAGATAAAGGGGGACACCAATTCCATCATCAATCGTTGGCAACACCTCAAGGCGCTTCAGCAGCAATTTCAGCTCCGGTGGAAGGAGGAGTATCTCAAGGAGCTCCATAAGAGAAACAAGTGGCGAGCCCCTACGAGGGACCTCCGCGTTGGGGATATGGTCGTCATCAAGGATGACAACCTTCCGTCCAATGAGTGGCGTTTAGGCAGGGTTGACTAGGTGTATCCCGGCTCTGATGGCCATGTCCGCGTGATCGACATCCGCACCGCGCGAGGGCTTGTAAAGCGGCCCGTTGTTAAGGTCGTGCTTCTTCCGTTGGACGCGTCCGCCTACCCACAGTGATCAACATTTCTTCCGCTCCAATGTTCCTGTCCAATTGTGCTGTCCCGTAGCTCTGCCCGTAGTTCCGAACCTTCATTTACACCGATTCTGATCATGTTATTTTTTCCTTTATCATATTTCCGTCAGCCATAGCCAACACGATGTCGCCACGTCCACGCAACACCCAAGCATCGCTGGAGAGCAGATGTACTCGTGGTATTCAATCCTACCGTTCCACGCCTTAAAGAAGTGTCGGCGCTTCCTATGCCTTAGCGCCGAGAAGCGGCTCCGAGCGGTTCTTGTGAACCGGTATTGCTCGAGCTGCCTGGCCCACGAGCACTCCGACGGATCCTGTCGTCGGGGTGACGGCTGTAAGACGTGTGGACAGGATCACCACACGCTTCTGCATCTCGTGGAGAAGCCGCGGGCTCGGCGCAAGGCACGCCAAGAGGAGCACCGGTCACGGAGCGCGGGAGTCAGGACACAGAGTGTCACGTCTGGCGCCCGGCCGTCATCCGCCAACTCCCGGCGCGGTTCGGGTGCTCCTCGGCCTGGGTCCGCCACTTTCCGGCAATCCCAACCCGATCCACGGCCACCGTCGTCCCGGCACTCGTCGATGCATCCTCGGCCTTCTTCCGCCACTCCTCGATTGCCAACCACCGCTCATCCGCCCGCGTCATCCGCACCTAGGCAAAGTTCCGCCTCTCGTCGAGGGCCCCCGCTGGACGCGATCGCTGCGCTCACCCTCTCATCGCTGTTGCAACGGAACAGCGTCAACGTGCTGCCGACTGCACTAGTGCGGATCGACACCGGGACCCGGAGCTTCGATACGGGGGCCCTCATCGACCCATGCACGCCCTCGAGCTGCATCGACGCCTCGCTCGCTGCGTGTTTCCGGCTGCCCACTACCAGTGTGGGGGACGAACAGGTGTGTTCCGCCACCGTGGGGTCAACGACCGATGACAGCGTTCGGCTGGAGGTCATGTTCAAGATCGAGCCTCACGTGCGAGTTCGTACGCCGTCCCGGGAGCTGAGCGAGGCGGTGCGTGCCCACTTCCGAGGCGTGACCCTGGCGGATGAGCGATTCCATCTGCCAGCGACAATCTCCGTCGTCCTGGGCGCAGATATGTACCCACGGATTATTCAACCGGGCTTCCTGAAGATCCAGGACGGACTCCCAGTGGCCCAGAGCACTGTGTTTGGATGGGTCGTGTCCGGAGCCTGCCACCAGCCATAACTTCGAGGGAGCTATTGCAACCCGAGCGATTGCAAGGGGGGCGGAATGGGGAATGGGGAGCGCACCCACGCTAAAGAGCGCACCCGCGCTGAAGAGCGCGTCCACACTCGCCCCTCTGTGCCCTCTCTTCTCGCTCGCTGGTTGTCGGCGATCTCTTTTTGTACTAGTTTTTAAGATCAATTCGATGTACGCAGCCAATAAAGCTGAACGCGCTTTTATACTGAAACCAAAGACGCCTCCGACTTCTAATTTTTCTGGAATCTTTTTGCGGAACCACGCCCCCCTACACACACGTTTAGGAATTTTTCAACGATATTTGGTGGGTAGAGGGAGGGGTGGTAGTTATATTATTATGCGTAACCGTTTTGTTGATTAAACAGGTGTTGATCCAATTAGGGTGATATTCGTTCATGTAACCTGTCTTCAGTCTTGTGGTCAGCAGGTGTTGGTTTGAGGGATATTAGACCGCATTAGATGGGGGATGAAGTGTGAAACAAGCGTGTGTTCGAGGTGTTCTCGATCCTCCCCCAAGTGTGAGCATTAGATGGGGGATGAAGTGTGAAACAAGCGTGTGTTCGAGGTGTTCTCGATCCTCCCCCAAGTGTGAGCATTAGGTGGGAAAGTGAGTGTGAAACAAACGTAAGTTCGAGATCCTCCCCCAAGTGTGAGGATTAGATGGGGGAGGGAGTGTGAAACCATCGTGTCTTAAATGGTTCAATTCTATAGAGGGTGGATCCTATTAGAATATACACAAGTTAGACAGGTTATTTAGTCAAATACAAGTTAAACTAGTTTTAATTCCCCTGAATTTTTTTCACACGTTTATAGAGACTAGAAAACGGTTACTTTCTAAGTTTTCAAAAATGTTATGTGATAAGATGAAATGGGGAAAGTGGTTCAGTTTAAGAAAAAAATTCGAATCCGTCAAATTCGTAAAGTTTTACAAAGTTTATACAAACACAATATAAACAGTGAACTATCTCAAAATTCTACACTACGTGATTGTCAAGTAAAAGTTGACAACCAAAAAAAAAATCAGTGAAAAATATGTGAAACAATCTAAAACTATTTACAGAATTTAATACACATACTAAAAAAAATTAAAATGGCAATCTACTGTGAAAAATGCAACATTACCCTATCCAGGGTAACCAGACATGGAGCCACCGTCTGAGGACGGAGCAGAATAAAAGGAATGTGATTGAACCTGTGGATGGACGAATCAAAAAAATTTCACAAGGATTCACAGCGAGAATAGTCCATTATGTTTTTGAAAATGTAAATAAAAACATTACTCATCCATCTAAATTTATGGGGGAAGCAGGAGAAGCTTTCCTACCTCACCTCTACCCTTTATTACAGAGCTATTCCTCGATAAAAATAAATTTCAAACTATTCGGGGAATATGCTCTTTTAAAGGAAGATAGAGAGTGCTTTGAAATAAAGTCATTTCAGAGCAAAATGACAATTTTAAGTGCGTACTCAGATCTTGAAAATGAGTACGCACATCATATGGAAAAAATTTTGGCGAGGATGGAGGAGTTCCAAGAAAAGGATAGTGGATGGACTTTACTCCATCTAAATCGATTGGAAATTAATATTAATAAATATTCACCTATAAGAGGATCCTCCTTTATCAAAACGCCAGTAGCCTTAGAAAAGAAAAAGGCAATAATAAATGCACATAGATGAAGCCAATACAAAGTAAATATATCTGATGATGACAATGGCCACACAATAAATTTTTCTGATTTGGAATTCCCATTGAAACCAACGGAAATCGGGAAATTTATGAAAAATAATAGTGATATCAGTATCACAGTTATCAGTTATTTTTGGCCCCATATTTTACCCTCCCGAAGTGAGGGTAAATTCAATAAATTTACTTCTGTTAGAGGAAGGGTGTAAAGCGCAAAATCCTTGGATAAAAAATGTATCAAGGTAAGTTTTATTATTATTATGCTAAAATTATTATATATATATATATATATTTTTTTTGTTTTTTAATTTAAAAATTTTAAATTTTATTTTTAAATTATCTAATGTTTTTTTCTAAATTTATTTTTAGTTTAGTTTCCTCTCAAAATTTGAGAGAGAAATCTAAGCAATGGTTTTGCCCCATTTGCTTAAACTATTCACTATTCACTTAGTAACCATGTTAGAAATTCGTTAGGTCGGCTTTTAGACTTATGCTTTGTATCTGATCCTGATGGTACCGCTCTCTCCAGAGCTTTCCCTTTCAACCCCAGAGGATCCTTATCACCCCACGCTGGAGGTCTCTATCGAAACTATTCCTGGTATCGATCAGATGTCTTCATGCGTGGCAAATAAGATTCGCTGCTTCCGTAAATCTGATTTTCAGAAACTTAATAGCCTTATTGATACATACGATTGGTCCGATATTCTGGCATGCACTGATCTTAACGTCACTTTAGAAAAATTTTATTTTACTTTAAATAAATTTTTTGACTCCTGTGTGCCATGGAAATATCCGTCCGCTTCAACGAATCCTCCTTGGTATACAACCTCACTAACCTCACTAACTGCCTCACTAACCTAATTAATATTAAAAATAGGCTCTTACTCAAATACAAAAAAACCTGTAGTAGTGTTGATTTTTCAAGATACCTACTAACTCGGTCGAATTTTACCGTGCATAACGCGGAATGTTATAGGAATTATATTGACCGCTGCCGGATACAATTTACTCAGGATCCAAAGCAGTTTTATAATTTTGTAAACACTAAGCGTAAACACGTATCTTTTTCACCCCTGCTTACGTTTGAAAATTCCTCTGCGACCTCTGATCAGGCCATTGCCGATCTATTCGCAGAATTTTTTCAAACAACTTATTCTCCGCCTAATTTGACAGCCTTACTCATATAACATTCAAGCAGCAAATCTTATTTTCTGTCCGTTTTTTTCTGAGAACAACTTATTATCTGGTCTTTTAAGGGTAAAACCCATTTATTCGCCAGGCCCCGACGGAGTACCAGGCTGTGTGCTAAAATACTGCACCAGGGCTCTGTGCAAACCTCTTCAAAGACTTTTCAACTTATCTTTGGAAACCTCGATTTTTCCCCTTAAGTGGAAGGAATCACAATTCCCCTACATAAAAAATGAAAAAAGTCCGAGGCTGCCAACTACAGAGGCATCTCTAAGTTGTCGGCAATTCCAAAGTTATTTGAAAAATTAATTACCCCTCATTTGCAACACCTTTGCTCTTCGATCATCACTCCTTGTCAGCATGGCTTTATTAAGCGTCGCTCCACCACCACAAACTTATTGGAGTTGACATCCTTTGTCATAGATGGCTTTTGTAAGGGATATCAAACCGATGTAATTTACACAGACTTCAGCAAAGCATTTGATTCAGTTAATCACTCACTCTTGTTGAGTAAACTGAATATGCTGGGTTTCCCTAAAGACCTCTTAACGTGGATCTCCAGGTACCTAGATGGAAGGACACAAGGACACAAAAATGCTGGCTATCTACATCCCCGTTAATAAGGTTATGCAGAAAGACTACACCGAGCATTGTCCTACGATTTGTTAAGCTAGGTAAGTTTATGAGTAAGAGTCTACTATTATAAGATGGAAGGTGAAGATTTGCATCCCAGTTTAGACCTCTAAGTGCAAATATTAAAAAGTTCTTGACCAAAGAAATGAATATTGTTTTGTTTATATAGGGGTCATTAAATTCTTTTGACCACCTTTTGATAAAACCAAGGACTCCTTTAGCCTTATTAACCATTAAGAAAATATGGTAATAGGATGCATAGATCATTAACCTGGGTTAATTTTTCTAAGGCAGTCCCATTAATGGAATACGTAGCAGAGGGCAAGAACGATAAAAAGACATATGCTTGCATTTTGATCCATTAAGTATTAGATCATTAGCTAAACAGCATTTTTGAAAGTTCTCAAGGTCAGACTGAAGACTGCATTGGGCAGAGATGGATTTGTACTGAAGACAAAGCTTTACATCATCTGCATACATAAGAACTAGAGAGTTCGTTAAAGCAGGCGCAAGTCATTAATAAAAAGCGTGAATAATAGCGGGCCAAGATGACTTCCTTGAGGGACGCCAGATGTAGCACGGACCAGATGGGACTGTATGTTTTTAAATAAGACTCTTTGTGTCCTTCCATCTAAATTGCTGGAGATCCACGTAAAGAGGTCTATAGGAAAACCCAGCATATTCAGTTTACTCAACAAGAGTGAGTGATTAACTGAATCATATGCTTTGCTGAAGTCTGTGTAAATTACATCGGTTTGATATCCCTTACAAAAGCCATCTATGACAAAGGATGTCAACTCCAATAAGTTTGTGGTGGTGGAGCGGCGCTTAATAAAGCTATGCTGACAGGGAGAGATGATTGAAGAGCAAAGGTGTTGCAAGTGAGGGGTAATTCATTTTTCAAATAACTTTGGAATTGCCGACAACTTAGAGATGCCTCTGTAGTTGGCAGCCTCGGATTTTTTCCCTTTTTTATGTAGGGGAATTATGAATGATTCCTTCCACTTAAGGGGTTCCACTTCACCAGGTAATAAAAAATTTAAATCAAACTTAAACACTTTGTTATAAATATTTAAATTGTATTACATTTTTCACAGTAATCGATGAGTGTCTGAGAAAACTACAACAATGAAGCGTAAACTTTTAGAACAGTTGACGAAAAGTAGAAATTCTTTGAAAAGAAAATTTGAGGAATTAAAGCAAGTCAAAAATGAGAACGTATCAAATTTGCTAGAAACTCTTAAACCTAGTACAGAACCTTTACACGAATTACTCACTGAAAAAAAGAAAAAACAAAAATATCTTAATGATACATATGATATTAAGACTAAAGTCAAGAAAGAAAAAATCGAAGTACCAAAAAGTAAAGAAAGGGCGGATAAGATAGTAAACGAAAGTGATAGTGAGAGTGATGCTTATACTGATGCTTATTCACAGAACTCTTTTATAAATGATTTCAATATTTCAAATCACTCACATAGAGATGAAACTGTTCCACAACACTCTCATATAGATGATTTAAATGAAAGTGATCATGAAGAAACGGAGGGGAAGTACAATCTCAACATTAATCAGTTAAAGCAAGATAAGATTTTAGATAACAGTTATGGACCAAGAGAAGAAAATAATATACTAATGTTGGGTAATAGTACACTTAACATTAAAAGAAATGTAATTGAATTAGGAAGTGGAAACTTATGGACTCTATCGCCAGGTCTATACTCTTTAATATTTCATAATAACCCAGAGAATTATACTAAGAATGATTTAGAATCATATAAAAACATTTTAATTGAAACAAGTGCTCACAAAAGAAACTATGAACCAAATGAACAAATAAAAGGAAATCGTTCTAAAAAATATTCTTCAATTATTAAACCCTTAATATAATCTTCAGTAAACGAAGAATATAGCGGATCTGGGTATATGAAACTACAGAAAACACCACCAAATTATGTATATTGGGATAATGTTAATGAACTTGTTGAAAGATTACAACTCTTAATGGCATCAAGAGCTGCTGGTAATAATAATCATACCAATGAAATTCTTTCGGTAATAGAAGAATTATGGGAAGAAAAAATTATATGTTAATAAAATAGCAAACGCTTGCTTCTTTTGTTTAATAATAAAATGTCTATTAACAAGTTTGGTAACTTTTCAAATGATAGAGATCTTTCCTCACTTTTCGAAAGAGAAGTTGAAAGTCTTACAGGTATATATCTTGACAGAGATGGGCACATAAATGTTCAGAAGAAAAGAATTAAAAACTCCACAGAACCAATTGACGGAAATGATTTAGTTATTAAATTTTATGTAGATGATAAAATTAATGATGTAAAAACACACCAAATGGAAACTATAACTAAATCATTTGAAACACGAAAAAAAAGATTATCAGGGCTGGAAAGTAAAGTAACAATTATGTTTTCACAAACACAGTATATACATGATTCATTTAAAGAGATTCATGATAAATTGGAAAATCTAAATAACTATTTAAACAAACATTAAAAACACAGCACACTCCGTTCGTTCTGAGCATATAGAAATAGATGGAGCGATTCTTCAAAAAAGTCCATTTGCAAGTCGTGAAAATAAAGACGAAGTTGTAGTAATTAATGTGGATCATAAATAAATATACCTCTCTTTCGTTATTTATTTTATAATTAAAATGACAGTTGACAAGTTTGGTTGTTTTATAAATGAGAAAGAGTACTCACGGGACATAAAACTAGGTGTAGAAAAATTCCAAAGTATACTTAATGACTATGATGGAAATTTAAATGTTCAGAGAAGATACATGAAGATGGTATTGTAAAAAATCCTATGTTGATGATGAAATAAGTAAAGTAGTACAAAATACATCTAATCAAATTTCTAATCAACTACAGAAACAAAAAAATCTATACATTCAGATCACGAATCAATCATATTGAAAACAAAGTGATTGATATTTCTAAAAAATTGGAAATTTATTCCCTGAAAACTATTAATAAGATAGTGGAGGATATAGATAAAATAGAAAGTAATATTTTCAATATCATTATTAAACCAACCGCAAGATTAAAAAGTGAAACTGAATCTTTAGAGAAGAAACCATTAGTACCAAATAAAATAAAGATATAAGTAAACGAGATATTGTAAATGAACTACATCGCCCATCATTTAAGAATTTTCCAAGACGTAGAGTTATAGTATATGGTATTAATGATTTATGGCAGGCTGATTTGGTTGAAATGGGAGCATCATCATCCAATAAGGGGTATAGATATTTGTTAACAGTAATAGATACATTTTCTAAATATGGATGGGGTGAAGCAATAAAATCAAAAAATTTTTTTTTTTTTTTTTTTTTTTGTAATAGCAGGGTAATGTTTATTTAAAACTGTCCATTAGGGACAACCATTAAATTTTATCACGTAAACTTCACGTATAGATATTTTTAAATATTAATATGGTAGAAAAAAAAATTAGAGTAGTAAGGGGAGGTCCAGCGGGTGTGTCCTTTTAAGTCTTCTGGGTTGCTCGCTGCTGTCCAGCAGGGAGCTGGCCAACCGGTTCGGGTGATTATGAAGCCTCTGCATGTAACGTGCGCTGCTTCTTTGTATCTCGTCCTTGACCCAAGGGAAATTGAGAACCTCGTGGATGGTGCGATTGTCATGATAGACGTGGGCCCCAGTGGCGATTCGAAGGACTCTATTTTCGAAAGCTTGCATAGTTCGGACATTCGTCTTGCTCGCAGTTCCCCAGAGCTGTATGCCGTACGTCCAGATAGGGCGTATTATTGCCTTGTAAATGAGGAGTTTAGTGGAAGTTCTCAGCTTCGATCTCCTACCCATAAGCCAGTTGAAGGATCGAAGTCTTTGAATAGCCTGTTTCCTCTTCTTAATCAGATGGGGCTTCCAGGTGAGCCTCCTGTCTAGGGTGAATCCCAGGTACCTGGGATTGTCTACCTGTGGGATTGGAGAGCCGTTAAGGTTAACTGGAGGGCAGTTGCCTTTGCAGAGAGAAAATGTGGAGGCAGTGGACTTCTCATTATTGACGGCAATGTTCCATCGCTTTTGCCAGTCGCTGAGCAAGTCAAGCTGCAATTGCATCGTATCGGCTGCCCCCAATGCGCTATCGGCGGTGGTAAGGAAGGCGGTGTCGTCTGCATAGGTTGCTGCGAGCAGGTCAGGCCTCTGAAGAACAGGGAGGTCGGCCGTGTAAGCATTGTACATCAACGGGCCAAGAACGCTGCCTTGGGGTACACCAGCGTGAGCTTCTCTAATACCGGAGATGGCCTCGCCACATCTAACAGCAAATTTACGGTCTTCCAAGAACGACAATAAAATCAAAAAATGCAGGAGAAGTTACAAAATCAATGGAAACAAGAAAGGAAAGCTAACTTCGGGCGGAGCCGAAGTTTATATACCCTTGCAGTTAAAACCGGATATATATCGCAAACATCGGATATAGTTGTCCGATCCTTATGAGAATATGATAATATAACCCAATTTATTATAATACAAAATTAAAAACAAGTCCCAAACTTCTATCTTCAAAAATAGCAAAGTTGGTATTTCTACCAAAAACCATTTCCGATCGTTCAGTTATATGGCAGCTATAAGATATAGTCAGCCGGTCGTTATACAATTTGGTAGGTTGGATCAACTGACCAAAAATAGAATATGTATTAAATTACAGCTTTCTATTTTTAAAAACACGAAAGTTGGGTCATTTCCGATCGTTCAGTTATATGGCAGCTATAAGATATAGTCGGCCGATCGTTATGAAATTTGGTAGGTTGGATCAATTGACCAAAAATATAATCTGTACCAAGTTCCAGCTTTCTATCTTCAAAAACACAAAAGTTGGGTCAATTCCGATCCTTCAGCTATATGGCAGCTATAAGATACAGTCGGCCGATCCTTATGAAATTCGGCACGTCGTATTATTTTGCCAAAAGTAGCTTTCATGTCAAATTTGAACTCTCTAACTCTAAAAACACCAAAGTTATACCATTTCCGATCAATCAGTTATATGGCAGCTATAGGATATAGTCAACCGATCCCGGTCGTTCCAACTTATATACTGCGTGCAAAGAAAAGAAGGGTGTGTGCAAAGTTTCAAGTCGATAGCTTTAAAACTGAGGGACTAGTTCGCGTAGAAACAGACAGACAGACAGACGGACAGACGGACATGCTCATATCAACTCAGGAGGTGATCCTGATCAAGAATATATATACTTTATAGGGTCGGAGATGTCTCCTTAACTGCGTTGCACACTTTTGGACAAAATTATAATACCCTCTGCAAGGGTATAATAAAGATATAAGTAAACGAGATATTGTAAATGAACTACATCGCCCATCATTTAAGAATTTTCCAAGACGTAGAGTTATAGTATAGGTATTAATGATTTATGGCAGGCTGATTTGGTTGAAATGGGAGCATCATCATCCAATAAGGGGTATAGATATTTGTTAACAGTAATAGATACATTTTCTAAATATGGATGGGGTGAAGCAATAAAATCAAAAAATGCAGGAGAAGTTACAAAATCAATGGAAACAAGAAAGGAAAGCTAACTTCGGGCGGAGCCGAAGTTTATATACCCTTGCAGTTAAAACCGGATATATATCGCAAACATCGGATATAGTTGGCCGATCCTTATGGGAATAGGAATATATAATCCAATTTATTACAATACAAAATCTAAAAAAAGTCCCAAACTTCTATCTTCAAAAATACGAAAGTTGATATTTCTACCAAATACCATTTCCGATCGTTCAATTATATGGCAGCTATGGGATATAGTCGGCCGATCCTAATGAAATTTGGTAGGTTGGATGAACTAACCAAAAATAGAGTCTGTACTAAATTCCAGCTTTCTATCTTCAAAAACACGAAAGTTGGGTCATTTCCGATCGTTCAGTTATATGGCAGCTATAGGATATAGTCGGCCGATCCGGGCCGTTCCGACTTATATACTGCGTGCAAAGGAAAGAAGGGTGTGTGCAAAGTTTCAAGACGATAGCATCAAAACTGAGAGACTAGTTCGCGTAGAAACAGACAGACAGACGGACAGACAGACGGATAGACGGACAGACGGACATGCTCATATCAACTCAGGAGGTGATCCTGATCAAGAATATATATACTTTATAGGGTCGGAGATGTCTCTTTCACTGCGTTGCACACTTTTGACCAAAATTATAATACCCTCTGCAAGGGTATAAAAATAATAAAATCTGGTCGTGGAGTACCAAAGAATTTACAAACAGATAATGGAAATGAATTCTATAATAAGCAATTTGGAGAATTAATGAAACGATATGAAATTAATCATTACTCAACATTTAGTCCTCTTAAAGCGTCTATTGTAGAAAGTTTTAATATGGCACTAAAAGAACTTATGTGGCGTGAGTTTAGTTTTAATGGAAAATATGCATGGCTCCAAATATATGTACGATTGGCAGTCCTATTTTGTAATCGATAAGTTGTTAAGTTCCGTCACACTTTTCTTTAGTGTTGAAAAGCATGAAAAAAGAGAAAGAGTAGAGATTGAGCATCAGCAGAAGAAGGTCGCGTGTGTCTCCAGTATATTGAAAATGTTAAACTAAGAAAACTATGCTTTATCAAAAACTATATTAACCAAACAATAAAGTGAATTTAATTATAATTTAATGAAGTCAACGAATGGCTTTCTCTACAATTTTGGGGGCTCGTCCGGGAAGCAATCCAAACACGTGCCAATTTGAGTGTGATACGCGGCCAAACAACCATCAAGTTTTTGTGCTAAGAATCCATCGATCGCAGTTTAATGATTAAAACTAAACGGAGAAAATAAAAGTTATATAACTGAAGAGATTATGAGACTAAAAACCATCCAGAAGAGCTGAGAATTTTCATATTGCGCAATTCCACCAAGTTTTGCAAAGTATTGTGAAATTCTGGAACTACAAAACTACAAAGTTTGCGAGTGTGAGAGCAAAATTGGTTCTGTGGCGACAAGAAAATTGCTAACGGAAGACGACGAAAGGCGTTTATGGGATCCGTTGTCGCTGAGAGCGACAATAATGGCTAAAGCGACAACTTGACCAGGAGGAGAACTTGGAAAAGTAAAATCTAGAGGAGATTACGACGGAGCAGAGATCCAGAGAGGAGTATTAAGACGAGGCGGCAAAGTGACGTCACTGGAGTTGAAGGCGACATTGAAGGCGCGAGTGAAGACGACGTGGATAAGCAGTTCGAAAAGCAGTTCGAGAAGCAGTCATCAGAGAGGACAACGGTAGCAGCTTTTAGTTCAACGAGACGAATTTGAAAAGCAGTGATCAGAGATGAGCAACAAAAGACGAGAGACAGCAGGCGGTTCGCAAGTATAAATCCATACAAGCATTATTTACTTGACACCACGAAGTTGAGGTTAAACAAAAACAATTTAGTGTAACGTAAACAATATTTTATTCCCATTAAATTGTTCATTTGTATTAATCTAAGAGAAAGTATTACAAATTTAAGTATTCATCTGAGAGAAAAGTATTATAAAATAAGTTATGTAAGTGAAGAAGATATGAATGTTGAAGAGATCACACGATTTTCTGTTGCGGAGCTGAGAGACAAACTAAGAGAATTAAGATTACCAAGTTCAGGCGTCAAAGCTGTATTGCAGGAAAGACTCATCTCCTACTTTGAGGGGAAAAATATCGACCAAGAGGAAAACTCAGAAAGTTCAGAGGAGTCAGTGTACGAGGAAACCAACGTCTTAGAGTCAGATTTTTCTAATTCTCAACCCTCAGCCATGGCGTTCACATTGAGAGATATTGAAGATTCACTTTCAGCATTCACTGGAAATGGTTCTCCAGATATTGATGAGTGGCTTGCAGACCTCGAGCTTAATTCTATTACAGTTGGGTGGACTGATCTTCAAAAATTCATTTACGGTAGACAGTTGGTAAAGGGAGCTGCAAAATTATTCTTAGGTAGCCAACCAGGAATAAATGATTGGGATGCATTAAAAGAATCTCTGAAAAATGAATTTGGAGAGAAGCTTACAGCAAAACAGGTACACAAGATGCTCGAAAATGGGAAGAAAACGCAGAAAGAGAATATTTCTACAGTATGACTGCATTCGCAAATCAGTCAAAGTTGGACGAAGAAAGTATTATAGAATACATAGTGAAGGGTATACCAGATTCAAAGCAAAATAAAAATTGTTTGTACTAGGCGTCCAATCTTAAGGAGTTTCGTGAGAATCTTAAGGTTTACGAGAAGATTTGCGCGAGTCAGGGGTTTAAGCCAAAGCCAAAATTTGACAGTACTTTAGTCAAAACTAACCAAGTTGGCAGACGTTGCTGCCGAAACAGGTGATTTGAGGTTTTGTCAGCAGCAAACAACGCGAAAAAATGCCTTTTTTATATTCAATTACATCTTTCGTAGCCAAAAGAATTAAGGGGAGGGTAAGGTCAAATCATGCGAAAAAAGCCATGTTTTTGTGATTTTTTTCCTGACGACACAGTTAAAATTTATTTATTCAACCAACGGTATATTAAAGTATGACATTAGAAGAATGTTTAATAAAATTTTTAGAAAAAAATATTTAAAAATATGTTTCGTTCGTGAACGTCGGCGAGTGCAGACGTGCTTTCTTTTGTCTTCTGATCGTGCAACGAAAATTAAACAAAAACTAAGCATAGTGCAGTGCAAGCTCTAAACAAAAATACACAGTGGGCGAAAAGACGCTTAGTGCGATGAACTTCGTACTTTTTTGTGTAAATAAGAAAACAATAAGAAAATCAAAAACATTAAGCTATGAGTGAATTCGACACTCATACGGTGCTCCAACGTCAGCAAGACGAGCGTCGACTCTCCTTGCTACGTAACAATGCATACCACTCATTTGTGTCAACGCAAGACAAAGCGACCGCAAACCCAACAAAAAATAACCAACCGCGATCAATAACCCCAACCCCGAGTAATGAACTCTATCCAACATCGCAAGGCAGGGCGCGTTCTTGCTCTCCTGCGCTCTCGTTGGATAAAACCCCATACCCTTCCTTCATGCCTGCCTGCATAGCCACGGTCACCAGCACAGTGACGTCATTAACAACTGCAACGGCAACTATTACAACAACTACA
Organism: Drosophila bipectinata; assembly: GCF_030179905.1. Classification (NCBI taxonomy): domain Eukaryota; kingdom Metazoa; phylum Arthropoda; class Insecta; order Diptera; family Drosophilidae; genus Drosophila; species Drosophila bipectinata. The sequence goes on along the minus strand of NC_091740.1, from coordinate 9,696,469 downwards.
ATGGTATCGACTGCTCGCGCAATACCATCTACAGTAATATCGGAAACTGCAGTGCAAGCAAACAATGCAGCACCTTACACCAGCGTGCCCTCTTCAAAACAACGTTCGGCCGTACAGACAGGTATGGATCGCTACATACAAATAAAACGAAAGCTTAGCCCGCAGAACTCTAGACTTGGTAACTCTGCTAAAATAATTCGAGGCACCTCAAAACAAGCTACAATAGAGAAGCCCATAGAAGCAAACAGATTTGCTATTTTGGCAGATAAATCCGATGATACACCTCCTGAAGTCATCGTAGGGGACAACAAAAAGCCTAAGCCGCCACCGATTTACATCCGAGAGAAAAGTTCGAATACTCTCGTAAACTCGATACTGAATCTGAATAGGACCAGACAATTTCCACATAATTCCATTAACAAAGGGAAATATTCATGAAACTAAAGTTCAGACTAATACGGAAGCAAACTACAGAATTCTGTAAAAGTATCTAAACGACAATAATAAAAACTTCTACACGTACCAATTAAAAAGCAGTAAGGGCCAGCAAGTAGTACTAAAAGGTATCGAGCCGGAAGTAACACCAGATGAAGTTACAAGAGCACTGATGGGGAAAGGTTTTAATGTAAAAAATGTTAGTAACATTTTGAATAGAGAAAGAAAGCCTCAACCTCTTTTCAAGGTAGAACTTGAACCCGAAACCAAATCCAAGCCTCTGAAAAATAATGAAGTGCATCCAATTTTTACTCTCCAGTTCCTACTACACCGCAGAATTACGGTAGAGGAGCCGCACAAAAGAAATGGACCGGTGCAGTGTAATAATTGTCAGGAATATGGCCACACAAGGTCTTATTGCACGCTTCGTCCAGTATGCGTTGCTTGTGGAGACCTTCATGAATCTCACAAATGCCCAAAAAATAAAGAGGATCCCAGCAGCAAAAAGTGCGGAAACTGTGGAGGCAACCTTACGGCTAACTACAGGGGCTGTCCAGTCTACAAGGAACTGAAAAGCCGCACACACCAAAGAGTGACCACTGCTCACTCACATACACCACCTATGAAATCTACACGTAATGTCATCCCCCCTTCAGCTGTTAAATCTTTAGCCAATAATGAGGTCACCGACAAATCCGCAACTGCTCTAAAATTGTGTCTTAAAAGTACCGCTCCCACCAATCCAAGATCATCAGTTCCCCCTCATCAACCAGAAGAACCGTCTACGAACAAACTTGAAACAATGATATGTAATCTTCAACAAAGTATGATGGAATTCATGTCATTCATGCAGGCAACTATGCAAGATCTTATGCGAAACCAGAACGTTTTGATTGAGCTGCTTGTTGCTCAAAAACAGACTAAATAATCAATGGCTCCACTCCGTATAGCACTGTGGAACGCAAACGGCGTCTCACAGCGCAAACTCGAGTTAACTCAGTTCCTTATTAATTACCATATCGATGTAATGCTACTCGCAGAAACTCATCTTACAAATAAATATAATTTTCAAATTCGAGGCTATCTATTCTACAACACGAATCACCCAGACGGGAAAGCTCATGGAGGCACTGGGATTCTGATTAGAAATCGCATCAAGCACTGCTTCCACAACAGCTTCGCCACTAACTTCATGCAAGCTACATCAATAGATGTGCAAATGGATTCCCGATCTTTAAAGCTTGCCGCCGTATACTTTCCTCCTCGGTTCACAATATCAGAATCCCAATTCTTGGAATATTTCAACTCTCTGAGCGAACAATTTATAGCAGCAGGAGACTTCAATGCCAAGCACACGCACTGGGGATCTCGACTTGTGACTCCTAAGGGAAGGCAGTTGTACAATGCAATAATAAAAGCAAGCAACAAGCTAGACTGTGTGTCACCTGGGACACCTACATATTGGCCAACAGATCCTAGAAAACTGCCAGACTTGATAGATTTTGCAGTCACAAAAAACATTCCTCGCAACCTGATAAGTGCCAACTCCTTACCAGATCTATCATCCGATCACTCGCCTGTACTTTTTCATCTTAATCTACATCCAGTTGCGGTAGATAAACCATTCAGACTAACAACGAATAAAACCAATTGGTTTAAGTACAAAAAATATGTAAGTTCGCACATCGAGTTGAATCCACGTCTGAATGACGAAGCTGATATCAACTTATCCACAAACGCTCTTCAATCCGTCTTGGTCGCAGCAGCTCGCGTATCAACTCCACAAACCCCAAAAACATCGTACAATAATAGATACACGAACGTTGAAATAGAGCAGCTCGTTCTAGCAAAGCGACGCTTACGGCGAGAATGGCAATCCAACAGATCACCAACCGCAAAACAAAGGCTAAAAGACGCTACAGAGAGGCTCTCAGCTGCACTTCGTCATGAAGAAGAAGGGTCGCAAAAACACTACATAGAGCAGTTATCCCCAATGAGCTCCAAGTTCCCACTTTGGAGAGCACACTCATCTCTCTGCGCACCAATCGAATCTGCAATGCCAATAAGGACATCCACAGGCAACTGGGCTCGAAGCGACGAAGAAAGAGCCGACAGATTCGCAGAGCATCTTTAAAATGTATTTCAGCCCAACACATCATCAAACGGGATCTCACTGCCAGCAACATCAGATATCGACACATCAACGTATGAACCTATTGTATTTAGGCCACATGAGTTACTTAAAATCATAAACGAACTCAACCCAAAAAAATCTCCAGGATGCGACCTAATATCACCAAAAATGATTATTGAACTTCCTCTCTGTGCTGTTCGAGCTATTTGCCAGCTCTTCAATGCAATAACGAGACACGGACACTTTCCAGAGAGATGGAAAAAGTCGATAATTATAATGATACCAAAACCTGGCAAAGACCGCACAATTGCTTCATCATATAGACCAATTAGTTTACTAACGTGTCTATCAAAACTCTTTGAAAAATGCTTCTTGGCACACATTACCCTATATCTCAGAACACACAGCAAAATCCCTATTCATCAATTCGGTTTTCGAGAAAAACACGGAACCATTGAGCAAGTCAACCGCATAACCTCAGAAATCCGAAATACATTCGAACAAAGGGAGTACTGCACTGCGATATTTCTGGACGTATCACAAGCTTTCGACAGGGTATGGTTAGAAGGTCTAATGCACAAAATTATAGAAATGCTCCCAACCAACACTCACAAACTTTTGAAGTCATACCTATACAACAGGAAATTCTCAGTAAGATGTAATTCAGCCATAACCGATGACTACACAATTAGAGCCGGAGTTCCTCAAGGCAGCGTGCTTGGACCAACACTCTACCTTATCTGCACTGCGGACATCCCAACGAGCAGGAATCTAACCACATCCACTTTTGCAGATGACACAGCGATCCTAAGCCGCGCGAGATGCCCCAAGCAAGCAACGGCGCAACTTGCTACACATCTGGTGGCAGTGGAGAAGTCGACTGTCGGCTATCCGACTGGCGAATCAAAGTTAACGAACAAAAATGCAAACACGTAACGTTCACTCCTAACAGGCAAGACTGCCCTCCACTTACTCTTAACAACACAGTGGTTCCGATAGCAAATGAAGTAACATATCTTGGCGTACACCTCGATAGACGGCTTACCTGGCGCAGCCACATTGAAGCCAAAAGAACGCATTTAAAGCTCAAAGCCAACAGCCTCCACTGGCTTATCAATAGCCGTTCGCCCCTTAGCTTGGACTACAAGGTACTCCTCTATAACACCGTCTTGAAACCAATCTGGATGTACGGCTCCCAGTTGTGGGGGAATGCCAGTAACAGGAGTGTGGATATAATGCACGAACTCAGTCAAAAATTCTCAGAACCATCACCGGGGCCCCGTGGTACGTTCCGAATGAAAACATCCACAGGGACCTTCACATACCACTCGTCAGAGAAGAGATAGCACAAATCAAAACAAAGTACTACAACAGGCTATCAGTACATCCAAATCATCTCGCGAGAGCCCTCACGCGAGTTTCCAGCAGTTCTCGTCTTCGCCGCAACGACCTCCCAATCCAGCGCTAATTATTAGGACCACGTAGTCTCTATTCAGTTCAAAACAAACTGTTAGATATTGTATTATTTTAAGATTTGCAACCTTATTGTTAGACTCTTAAAGAGTGATCCAATAAAAACAAACTAAGCTTAAAAAAAAAAAAAAAAAAAAAAAAAAAATATGGCAATGGTAGCAATTGTCCGGACGTGTCGCCAAAAAAAGTTGAATTGCGGTGCCCCTCATAACTCGGTGCTGGATCATTTGTAATCAAAAAATAAAAATTCATTCGTTAGATAATAGTTCGCCCCAGGTAACGCTGTAAAGGTTTTTTTAAAATTGCAATTTTTTAATTTTTTCGAAGACTTTGAAGTGAAAAACTCAATTTTTTGGGAAAAAATCGGTTAATTTGTCATTGCGAAATCAAAATTATGAACAAAAAAAAAAATATGTACAGAAATGGTGTTTAAAATTTCAAAAGGATCGGTGCAGTAGTTTTGAAGTTATGAGGGGCACCGACTTTGAAAACGTGAGTTGTGGGAAAAACGCTTTAAAGTTTTAAACTCGAAAAAATCCAGTGTAAAACGTTTGCAAGCAACTACGTCTATAACAATAACTTCGTCAATTTTGCTTTAATTGACTTGAAATTGACTTTCAAAAATTGAAATCAATTGACTTGATTTGACACAATATTCTTCAGATATTATGCATTCAATTAAAAAAATAAAAAAAAAAATTGAAAAAAAAAAAATTTTATACCTTACCCTCCCCTTAAGGGGAAAAGCCAGAAAAGACAAGTTAAGGGGATGCCACCTTTTCAATGGGTTTCATTTTCATTTCATTCCGGTGTTTTCAACAATTTTTTTTATACACTTTTAGAACATAACTAATTAAATTAAATTAATTAATTTTTAAAAACATAGTTTACCCAATTTCAACAAATTTATCGCCATCCATTTGATTATACAAGTATTTTTAACTTGCTTTTTTATTCTATCAAAAGTATGGCAGCTTGGGCGATAACTTATGGTGTCAAACTTATCGGTCGTTCACCAAAACGAAAATTGTTGTTGCCGACGGCAAAATTTGATATCCAAATTTGAGGTGGGGTCAGAAATTACTCGTTTTAAAAATAATACCAAGCCTAATTGATCTTCTAGAGGTCTTAAAAGAACTACAATAAACCAATAAGTCAACTATTTTTTTTTCTTTTGCAAATAAGATCCGATTTAATATAGAAAAAGGTTTTCAAAACGAAAACGAAAACCGAAAGTGAAAACCGGAGCATGCCTGATAATATTATTTTTATTCCTTTTTATAAATTACAGGGCATGACTGTATGAAGGTGTTTGTAAAAACTTTAGAAGAGGAGACAATGGTTTTATATAATAAATACTGGATGGGACAAAAAAAACCTATATACAACTTCGACATCTGCGACGAGGACTACCAGGAGCATGGGAACTGTTATGCGTGCGAAGAGGCCATGAGTACGGATGAACGCATACAATATTTTAACCAGTTCACGGGTAAATACCAAGGACCTATCCATAAAAGTTGTAAAGATAGTTTTAAGTTAAGAGCTTATTTCCCTGTAGTTTTTCATAATTTATCTAGACATGATATCCACGTATTTATTAATGCCCTAGGGCGTAAATTGAAACCAATACCCTCCACTAAAGAGTTATATATTGCACTAAATCAAACTATTTTTGAAAAGGGAAAGACTAATTATACTATAAAGTACATAGATTCCAATAGGTTTTTAAATTCAAGTTTAGAAAAATTAGCTTCTAACATGGAAGATAAAGAATTTAAAATATTAAAATCAAAATTTAGTGGAAAGAAGTTTAGGCAAATGAGAAGAAAGGGAGTATTTCCCTATGATTATTTAGATAGTTTGGAAAAATTCAATGAAACCGAAGTTCCTCCTAGGGAATATTTTTATAATTCGTTGAAGGACGAAGAGTGTAGTGTTAGCGAATACAGTTTCGCTAAAGAAATTTGGAGTTCTTTTCAGTGTAGAACTTTAAAAGACTACATGAAACTGTATTTGGAGAGTGGCGTTTTAATTTTATCAGATGTTTTTGAAATCTTCCGCAATATATGTACAAGAATATATAAATTAGACCCGGTTAATTATGTTTCAGCCCCATCTATTTCATGGGATGCTATGCTGAAGTATACAAAAGTAGAACTAGAATTAATAAGTGATCCTAACATGTACAATTTTGTAAAAAGAGGTGTACGTGGAGGACTGACTCAATGTACTCAAAGAATTTCAAAGGCAAATAATAAGTACATGAGAAATTATGATAAAACGAAACCAACCAATTATTTGTCGTATATATATGGTTGGGCTATGAGCCAAAAACTCCCAATTTCAAATTTTAAATTTTTAAACGAAAATGAATCTAATTCATTTGATGTACAAAATACTGATTCCTCAGGAGACACAGGGTATATTTTAGAATTAGATTTAGAATATCCTGACAAAATTCATGACAAACATAATAGTTTACCATTTTGTCCCGAAAATAAAGTTCCACCAAAAGGAAAACAGCCCAAATTAATTGCAGATTTAAATTCGAAGGAGTTTTATATTATTCATTTAAAACAGCTTCAACTATGTCTAACACATGGATTAAAATTAAAGAAAATTCACAGAATCATATCTTTTAGTCAATCATACTGGTTAAAGCCCTATATATATTTAAATACAAAACATAGAAAAACAGCAAAAAATGGATTTGAAAAAAAATTTTTATAAATTGATGAACAATGCCGTATACGGAAAAACCATGGAAAACGTAAGAAAGCGTACAAAGACTTCAATTATGTACGATAAGCCTATTTATATTGGTTTTACAAATATGTCCCACAGCCAAAATAATATATATGGATACAGACTCTTTTATAGTTTCTTGTAAAGAGGATATATACATAATAATAAAAAAAAAATTCTAGCCGTTTTGATACATCAAATTATACGTCAGGAAACCGCTTCAACATAATTCAAGCTAACAACAAAGAATTAGGCTTATTCAAAGATGAAAATGCTGGAAAAATTATGACCTCTTTCGCGGGTCTGAAAGCTAAAGCATATTCATTTTTGGTAGAAGACAATGACGAATACATAAACACAAAGAAAGTTAAGGGTGTTAAGCAATCGGTAATGAAAAAACTATGTCATTTTGATTATATTGAATGCATTAGACATAAGAAAATCTACTATGGGGAACAAAGATGTATAAGAAGTAGAGGTCATAAGTTATATACTGAAGTAGTTAATAAAGTAAGTCTTAGTCCTAGAGATGATAAAAGATGGGTATTAGTTTGTAATATTAATACTTTAGCATATGGTCATTATAAATTAAGATCTTTATTAAATACAAATGGATAATGTCAATAATATTGTACGTATTTTTTAAAATATTAAAAAAGACACAAAAAAAAAATAAAAAATAAATTTAAAAAAAAAATAAAAATAAATATATATATAAATAATAATAATAATAATAATAATAAAAATTAAAAATGTATATATGTATGTATAATTTGTATAAATAAACTCCAATTTGTAAAATTTTATTTTAATAAATCTGTTTTATTTATCCATGAGTTATGTGTTTCATCAAAACCTAACCATTTTACAAAAATCTGGTCTTTTTTTCTTTTTATTACTTTTTCAACTAGGAATGCACTTTTGTCTTTAACTTTTTGAATTTTAGCTTCATAAAATGTACCTTTTATAGGGTCACCCTTATAATCAATGAGCTCGTAAGTAACTGGGAATGTAGTCTTAATTTTTGAAATTGTAAATATTTCAGTTGTCCAGTTAGGTTCATATCCTTTAACAAATACACCCTTGTATTTGCTTATTCTAACATGGTCTCCTACTACATATTTATGCCTTGGAAATACCTTAACAATGTTATAACATGTTTTCAAAATAAACTCTTCATTCTGTTTACAAACATCGATTGGCCTCATTTTTATAGTTCTGTGGTAAGAATGGTTGTAGTCTTCTACAAGCGAATGCAAATGGGTAATCCATCGATAATTTCCATTAAAACTAAACATTTTCCACATCCTATTTTTTTAAGTTTGTTAAATCGTTCACAAATCGAAGCCTTAAGGTGTGTAAATGTATGATAATGATTTATATTATTTTTCTTCATAAGTTCTTTAAAGAGTTGATTAAAAAATTCTTTTCCTTGATCGGAATGTATATTTTTTTGCTTGTATTTTGAATCTTTCAATATAGATTTCATAACAGTTGCAACATCCATTGCCGATTTTGATTTTACAGGCTTAGCAAAAGCATATTTTGAAAATGTATCAATAACCGTTAGTAAATATTTATATCCATTATTCTGATTGGAATATGGGATCATTTCAACCAAATCAATTTGCCAAGTATCATGCAACCCTTTTTGAACGAACTTTCAACGTAAAAAATTTTTGAAATTTTTATTCATCATAAAGCTTAGAGGCCCAGACGACCGAGGGGCAATCGAGAAACGATTTATATAAAATATAAAATTCTATATTTTAAATTAGAGGGACAGGAAAGAGATGTAATAGAGTAGAGACCATTGTAGTTCGAACATAATACCCTAAAAGGGTCATGCAGTGCATATGTCGAACTACAACGGCTAAGGAACAGAGGACTAAAGTTTCGAGTCCTTCTATTAGGAATGTTGAAATTTAAGCGTGTTAGTAAATGCTGGCTATCTACATCCCCGTTAATAAGGTTATGCAGAAAAACTACACCGAGCATTATCCTACGATTTGTTAAGCTAGGTAAGTTTATAAGTAAAAGTCTGCTTATGTATAATGGAAGCTGAAGATTTGCATCCCAGTATAGACCTCTAAGTACAAATATTAAAAAGTTCTTTTGTACGGATTCTATGCAACCGGACTCTCTCAGCCGGACCGCGAGCCCAATAGTCGGGGCTCGGCCTCGACCACAGTTTGCTTGGATGAAGCTAAACATTAATGTCTAGCGTTCACCCTCGCAAGCACCGCAGCATCAACCGGACAGCTCGGGGACAGCATGCTGTGACCCGAGGGGTGTCCATAAAAACGGCAATTCCGGCAGTCCACCGGGTTCGCGCATCCACGTGCACTGTGGCCGGTCTGTCCGCATTGCCTGCAAACATTCTCCTTTTGTTTGCACTCTGCCACCTTGTGGTTGAAGCCAACACACCTGTGGCACGCGTAGGTTCGCACCTGTGCCCTGCATCGGTAGGAGAACCACTTCACGTAAATCCTCCCACCTTCCAGCAGATCCAGCACCTTGGGCTCGCACTCTAGAGTCACATTCACTGTGGCTCCATCGGCAACTGTCCAGGGCTTCGTGTCCAGATGGACCGCCTTCCGGAACTCCGCCTCTGCGATGTGCTCCTTCAGAATGTTGGCAAAAAACTCCGCCATAAATTCCTCCGGTGCGATCTGCGTGGCGACATCCTGTACGATCAGCTTCGGAAGCTGAGCAGTGTTCGGCTTGACCTCGAGGCCAATCTCGCCGAACTTCCTGCTCGCAACAACCCGCTTGATCTCTCCTGAAGAGGGGGTGCGTATAATGGCTCCGCCACGCGCAAGCCCTCTCACCTCGTGCAGGCGAACTCCTAGCGTAGGAGCAATCTCACGGCGCACCTTTTCAGCAACTTCCTTGCCCGTCAGTTTTGGGTCCTTGCTGGACCACGACCGACCACGTATCCCGTGGTTTTCGCGGCGCAGGCACTGGGGCAGCAGAAGGCACTGGCAGGCTGGGATACGCAGATGCGTACCCAACGGGTGGCCGGTTGACCACAGCTACTGGCGCTGATGGCATCTGGGCAGGCAACGGCATTGTCGCTCGCAGTCTGCTGGTTTCCTCCAGCACTGCATTCCGCACCATCAGGGCCTGGACAATGCCGTCGTACCTGTTGATGCATCGCATCAGCTCCATAGCCTGCTTGGCATTCAATGAGGAGTTGGTCACCAAGCCGACAAACGCCTCCTTGATGTTCCCGACTTCCTCCAGGACACCGTCAGCTCCGCCCTTAACGATCCTATCCAGGCATCGTGTCGGGGCGGATGAACGCACCGGGTCGGCAGCGGGGGTATCCACGACGACAGTAGCGGCATCAGCTCCAGGGACATCGGCGGCACATCGGGTAGCGGCAGCAGGGGCAGCAGGGGGAACGAACACGACGTCGTCTGCGTCAGCGGCATCAACAGCGGCGGTGGCGGCGGTAGTCGCCGGCATCTCCAAAGAGGAGAGTGCCGTCTCCTCCAGCACACCCACTGGCTCCGGCTTGTCCTCTCCTGGCACGGCCAATAGCTTGGCCTGCGTAGGCGCCGAGATGGAGCTCGCCTTGGACTTGCGTCCGCCGCGGCGACCCCGTGCGGCGGTAGCGCTGCTTGCCCGGCTGCTTGCCCGACTGCTTGCGGAGAGCTCACTCTCCGACATCGCGCTCGAGATCATCGCGCCCTCAATGGCGCCTCCTGTTGCTGATTTTTAAAAATGGGCCCCAGAAAATATGCAACAACAAATAAATGAATCCCAAAAGTAGGCAGCACTTTTTGGGCCCCCAAAAATATGCTACAATATTATTCCGCCCGAAAGTATGCTGTACAAGCTTGCCAAAAACGCGCACAAAAGCACGCTCCTAAGCTCGCCCGTACAAAGCACACCGAGAGCTTTGCCAAGCTTCAAAAGCTCGAAGCTCAAAGCTCCAAGCTCTTAGCTTTAAGCTCAGCGCAAGCACTCTCAAAGCTCTCTTTCAAGCTCTCTCTTAAGTGCTTACGCTCTCGTTTACGTTTCTTATCGCACTTACCAAGCTTCTGCAGTGGAAAATTCCCACCGCGTGCTCCAAGTGGAAAAACGAAAAACGATGTTTTTCGTTAGAAAACACAATTATTCCGCGACGAAAATTACACCATTAAATCCGCGTAGCAATTACGCGAATTTTAATGCTACTTTCAACCGCTTAGGCCACCGATTACCGGAGAAAATGACGATTTGAACGGAGCGACCGAAAAACACGTCTGTTCACCACCGTAGATAGGGACATGAAAGTCTATTGTGTTTTACGTGAGCACCTGCCATGATGGCTCAATCTCACGGCCCCCTTGGGCATGGGATATGAAACGATGCGTCAATCAGCGCCCCTTTGGAACCATGTTCCGCCGGATACCGACACTCAAGCCAGTCTGTTCTAGTCATGGCTTATATCCTCGGTTAAGGATGGAGGCCTACCTAAACCTCTTCCGGTCTATGGGATTCCGGCACCCGGTCGTATAACGCAACTCCACGTCGAACCCGAAGGCTCTACCCGCATTCAGGTGTTAAACCACAGCCACCACGTTGCTCCCTAAGGGGCCTCAACCATAGCCAGTTCGGAACAAGTTCCGTGGGCTCTGGCTCCCGTGGTACCAGAAATTAGCAGCCTCCGGTCAGGCGCGTTGCCACGAAGGACACTACCAATTTTGACTCCAGAACAGTCAACGGGTTGGTGACCCAATATTTGCATAGCTGTCTGGAATACCATTATGAAATGGCCGAAGCCGAGTCATAAGATGGAACAGTCTTATCCACCATGCTCATGGGCATGGCTTTCTCACTGTGAGGAGGCGAGGACTATTCCTTCCTCTTCCGCAACCCGCGGCATTTACTGCTGGCCAATGACCAGACCGTTCGAAGACGGCCAGCTATGTTCCCAACAATCCCTAAGGACTTGTGACAAGGCGGTGGTGAGCACCATCTCCCGGCGGTGGGCGAAAACCCGGCGAACCCTACAAACACCTAATCACTCGATCCTGATTCACACACCATTCACCCCCTAACACCCCTCGGCATCCACAAATCAACGTCTTCGACGACGACTGAATACGGCTCTCGCAAACACATTCAACCTATCAACCCTATCTCTAGTGGAGAGCACCTGACTAAAGTCAAAGTGCCCCCCCGGCCTGAATCACACCCAACCCACCCAGATCACGAAGATCATCATACAGCGGACACTCACAAAGAACATGCTTCCAGGTCTCGCCATCCGAGCCACACTGGCATTCCGGACTGTCTGCCAGGCGCCGACTATGCAACCATGCATTCAGCGATCCATGGCCAGTCAATAGGAACCCGGCACTGAGGTTGAAAACAAAGTCCGGTCGGTTGGCAACAAACGACACATCTGGAATGAACCCGTAAGTGACCCGCCCATTCTCACATCCGTCCCACCGAACTTGCCAGTCCGATAGGACACATTCGCGCAACATATCCTTCCATTCACTGGGCCTCGAACTCTCCACGGTCCCTTCCAACACTTCACGATACAACCATTCGCTCTCCAGCAATGGCAGCCCCTTCTTGAGCTTGAAGCTTACGGCTCTACGCCGTATCTCCAAGTGAAGGGGAACTGCTCCAAACAGCACTTGCAATGCCTCCGTAGAGACAGTGCGACACACAGGCATACTCCCCAACAATATAACACGCTGCACACTGCAAACTTTCACTCTGCCAGCAACAGTCGAGGTTATCTCACTCCATATTGGTGACCCATTTGCTGCGCAAGCAACAAATAAGCCACTGTATATGGTGCGGACAGCTCTCCTGCTGAGACCCCACTCATTTCTCAAAACTCGGCGCAATTTCCCAACCGCACCGACCAACCGGTTCTTCAGACTGGCAAGGTGTGGCGTGAAGCATAACCGTTCCCCAACGGTCACACCCAGGTATTTCACCTGTTTCACGTACCTTATGCTGGAGCCATCGATCCTGACAGTCGGAGGCCTAATGCCCCCGGGACCTCGACTGGACAAGATGCCTTTCAGCAACATTGTCACAGTCTTGTCCAGTGCCAGACCGACACCCACACTGCTGCCCCACTGGCTAACAATGCGCAAGCACTCTGCGGCGCTTGCCTCAATTCTCGAACGCGACTGGCCCTCAATCAAGATAAGCAAGTCGTCCGCATACGCACAACACTTGCATACCTCCTCGAGCTGCCGCAGTAGGGGATCCATCATGAGGTTCCATATAAATGGACCACAGATGGAGCCCTGTGGGCAACCACGAGCCACATCAATACTCACTGTGTCATTCACCCCCATCACACATGCACTACGTCCCGAGAAATAACTCTTCCAAAGAGCTACGTCCCGGCACCCACACTCATTCAACCTCTCAATCACCCTAGCCCAACTTAGGTAATCAAAAGCCCCCTTAAAGTCAACAAACACACCGAGAACATACTTGGAGCTGCTGGAACTCACCGAGTCCTTGACATACATCCAAGCGTCCTCCACACTCTTTCCCTCCCGGAAGCCAAATTGCCTATCAGACATCTGGCTCCCCACACTCTCCTGCACTGGAACAAGGAACTGGAACAAGGCTGATGCCCCGAAAGGATCGCGGATTGCTCCGGACCCTATCGGGTGACTTAAGGAGCACACTCACCCTTGCGCGTTTCCACGCACTTGGAAAGACCCCCTCACTCACACACTTGGCATACAATTCATACAAGTGGTCCGGAATCGCCTTCCAGACACTTCTACAAATCTCCGCTGTAAACCCATCCATACCGGGAGCTTTCCCCGAGCGAAGCTTGGTGAAACCCCACTCAAGCTCGCTCACCAGGAGGGGATCGGCAACACCCACTGCATCAGGCACTGAGTGCTGTCGATCTTCCCTAGGAAAGAATTCCGACAACAGACATTCCACACAGTCCCTCCAGGTTGTAAGCACTCGGCCTTCAACCTGTAGGGCACACACACCCCTGTCCCTATTCCGGTCACACTCCTGCAGAATTTTGAAAACACGACCCCAGAGATCGTGCTTATTTCGTTCCACAAAAGTGCGCCACTCATCCTCTTTCACCCTGATCAAAATATGCTTATACTCGTGTGTCCGAGTAGAGTACTGATCCCTAAGCTGAGCCAAGCCTTCCGCATTGGACCTTCTGGCCCTTTGGAATCTCTTCCGCAGAGACCGGAGGGACCGTTGCTGGGCCTTCAAATCACGCGTCCACCACTTAACACGGTTGCGAGACACCTTTCGGTGCCTTGCAAACATGCTTTCATTCGCACTAGTCACCCACTCTGTCACACATGCAACTTGCTCATCCACATTCATAGCACAGAAGGTGCTAAACGGGACTTGCGTCGCCGCTTCTCTCACAAAATGCCCATGAAGGGCCCAATTCGCTCCACGAAAGCACCACCCATTAACCACCACATTCGCATCCAGGGCCATGTTATGGGTCACCACAATCTCAATCGGATTATGATCACTCACACCATGACCCCCCAACACACTCCATTGAAAGGCACACACTCATTCGGACTCATTGCGGACTCATTCACAAGAGTAACATCCACACCGCTGCTCACGCTAGAGCGGCTAGCGTTACTTCCGCTCCGACTGCGGTAGTTCTTTCTACCGCGCGGCATTTTATGCGCACACTTTTGAAATACTTTTCAAATTCCGCGCCAACAGTTCAGTGTTAATTATGAGCACCGTTTAGTGTTTCTTTCGAACACTATAAGTGTTGCTTTCGCACACTATAGAGTGTTGTATAGCAGCACTCTTCACAACACTATCAACACTATTCAGTGTTGCAAAGTACAAGTCTTGGCGCACGGCCACACTTCACAACAGCTGATTGTACTTTTTCTAGCGAAATGGCAACGCCAAAACCGCCAGAAGTTTAGCCGAAAACAGCTAAACACTCCAAGAACACCAAAAAGGCAGCACTGGAGCTTTCGAAAGCTTAAAGCTTCCACGTTTTTTCACGAGCACGTGTCTTTTTCACAAAAAGAAAAACGCGATTTTCCAAGAAAATACGCGTGCCACAGCAACCGCACAACTTGCAACTTGTGGCAGCAACGTTCGCTCACAAAAACGCACAATTTTAAGACCAAAAAGCAGCGTATTTACGCCGAAAATGATTTTTTAAACGGAGCGACCGAAAAACACGTCTGTTCTCTCAAGTAGATAGGGACATGAGGGTCTCGGATCTCTCCGAACTTGTTTTACGTGGCGTGTTTCACACTGAAGGGATTACGACCACGGCACTCGAATATACCCACAAGAGGTATATAGTGCATGGGCACGGATGGTACGCCTGCCAGCGCCCCAGACTAGAAGCTATAGCTATGTACATAGCGACCAGCCTGGTACCTTTCAAGTATGTGCTTGCCGGGCAACATACTCCCTCTGGATAAGAGGCGTAGTGTATCTATCACCTCTGCTGATCTATGGGTCACAGCACCCGAGTTGTATAACGCAACTCCACGTCGATTCCGAGGACTCTACCCGCGATATGGGTATCAACCACAGCCACCACGATACTCCCACAAGGGGGCCTACCTCAATGGTAGTATCTTGGACACACTATCCAACCCGTGGCACCGAAGTTTGTGGGCTCGGTGACCCACCCCTTTAGCTCCGACAAGCTCGGATGGGGGGCCCTGCCATGTTAGTCGCCTCCTACGACAAGCTATGGCGAACTGTGGTAGAATTCTTCGCCGCTAGCCACACGGCAACGAGAAGTGGGTCTAAAGACCCCTCCTCCTCCGGAACACCTCCTCAGCAAACTGCTCCAGCTTCCTCATCCTGTCGTCGCTCTCCAGAATCCTTCCAAACTTCCAGGTTCCGCCAACGTGCTGCAGACCGAGTCCATCGAGGTCTCGCAAGTATGCATAGAGGGGGCAGACACATAAAATGTGCTCCCAATCCTCATTAGGATCGCCACATGAGCATGCGGCAGTATCGCTAAGAGCTCGTCTATGCAGAAATGCATTGAACGACCCATGCCCTGTCAGCAAAAAGCCAGCGCGCATCGAGAATCCAAAGTCTGGATTCTCATATACGGACGAGACGTCCGGGATGAATCTGTTGGTCACCCGACCGGGCGAACCAGCGTCATCCCACCTGCTCTGCCAGTCTGACAGGAGGCATCCTTCGATGCGCGCGACTTTTTGCGCCCAGCTCAGACCTGAAATGTCTTCGCCGTAGAGCCAGTCGTTCCCCTCCAACGGGTATCCACGCTTCAACTTGTACTTGATCCCTATTTTCATAGCAACCAAGTCAAGAGGCGGGGCTCCAGCAAGCACCTGCAGTGCCAGGGTTGACACTGTTCGGCATACCGGAAGGCATCCTAAAAGGATAAGCCTCTGGCAGGCGAGAAGAAGCCTCCTGGCTACAACTCGCCGCGTCGTAAAGACATACCACACCGAGGCACCAAATAGTGCACAGGGCACCATGAGTCCGGCATAAATGGTCCGCCTGGCCCGAGGACTGAATCCCCAGTCGACTCGCAGCACACGCGCCAATGCTCCCACGACTCCGACCATTCGCTGACGCAGCGATGCCATATGCGCAGTAAAGAACATACGCTCGCTGACCGTGATGCCAAGGTACCGGCAGCTGCGTACGTATGGGAGAAACGCTCCTGCGGCTCTCACACTCGGGGTACGCGCGAGGGACCCCTTCAGAAGCATTATCACCGTCTTGCTGGTGGAAATGGTAACACCGATTTCCGTACCCCACGCTTCAACGATGGACATCAGTTGCGCTCCTTTTTCCTCCAGCGCGGCTCGAGATTTGCCCTCGACGAGGAGCAGCAGGTCATCCGCATACGCGCTAAAAGCGCAGTATGGCTGGAGGCGCCGCAGCAGGACGTCCATCAGCAGATCCCAAATGAATGGGCCACTAATGGATCCCTGTGGGCAGCCTCTAGTTACTGGAACCGACACGGCTCCAGAACTGCTTCGGATCTCTGCGCTCCTGTCTGAGAAGAAGCTCTGCCACAAGCTCAACTCTCGGCATCCCAAGTCGGCGAGCCGGCGCAGCGCAGCACTCCATTCAACATTGTCGAACGCTCCTTTAAAGTCGACGAAGATTCCGAGCACGTATCTCGCCGGGCTGGCGGCGATACTGCTCATAACATGCCTCCAGGCATCTTCGACGCATCGTCCTTGGCGGAATCCGAACTGCCATCTGCATCCTTCCGGAAGAACTTCTCTCACACGATTGACCATGATGGCCTCGAGCACCTTGCCAAATACCGGCAACAGGCATATCCCACGGTACGACGAGGGTTCGCACCTGTCCTTATCGGGCCCCTTGAGCAGCGCCACTACACGTGGACACTTCCACTCTCGGGGGAAGTAACCCGGGAATGAAGCGCCATCAGGTGCTGAGGTACGGCGCGCCACACTGCTTTGCAGATAGTGCCTGTGATGCCGTCCATGCCGGGAGAGCGTCTGCTCTTCAACCTGGCGACACAAGCATCAACCTTTACTTCCTCGAGGGCCGGTGGGACATCCTCCGCTCCGGCAATCGGTGCATTGGACTCCGCAACTGGGAAAAAGTTACGGAGGAGCACACGCGCACAGTCACCCCAATCGGTGACCAGCTCGCAATCAATGCGAAGGCACCCAATCTCCGTGCACTTCCTGCGTCCTCGGCAGATCTTGTAGACGCGCCCCCATGGATCGTGTGCGTTCTCTCCCACGAAGCGTCTCCAGCTCTCCTCCTTCGCCCTTAGGATGAGCTTTTTGCACTCGGCTGAGGCTTGCCTGTACTTGGGGTGGTTGGTGTTGCCACAACTGTGATCATGTTATGATCACACAACTCCCACTCGTCCACTCTCCACTCGAATGTGGCCCACATCGATGCTGCATCGTTGGCAATTGTCACGTCGATATCACTATGCGCGTGATAGGTATCGAACGTGAATACCGAGCTAGGCTGGTTGAGAGCAACGGTCCCATTCTCCAGCATCCACTCAGACAGCAGCTCACCCCGTCTGAGGTTAGCGTTTTCCCCGGGGTTCCGAGGACGTTTGCTACACCACATGGGAGACACTGCGTTCGCGTCGAGTCGAGTCGCGTCGATTGCGGGGGTACTGTTGGCCTGCAACAGGACCGCATCCATGTACCTGAAGTACGGTTCTAGCTCGGCTTCGTACTGGCAGTACACGGAGCAAAGGAAGATTGAGCCAAAACTCCCTTTTACGCTCACGCATACGCCATAATCGGTGGTGAGGGGATCCATCGGCATACAGATGACATCCTGGTGATCCACGAGGATGGCTGCCTTTCCTCTCCGGTCGGTGTACATCCTCATTCCATCGGGCAGCACATCCTTCGTCCCGCTGCCAATGTATGGCTCCTGCAGCAGTGCAAACATGCAACCGGACTCTCTCAGCCGGACCGCGAGCTCAATAGTCGCGGCTCGGCCTCGACCACAGTTTGCTTGGATGAAGCTAAACATTAGTGTCTAGCGTTCACCCTCGCAAGCACCGCCGCGTACACCGGACAGCTCGGGGACAGCATGCTGTGACCCGAGGGGTGTCCATAAAAACGGCAATTCCGGGAGTCCACCGGGTTCGCGCATCCACGTGCACTGTGGCCGGTCTGTCCGCATTGCCTGCAAACATTCTCCTTCTGTTTGCACTCTGCCACCTTGTGGTTGAAGCCAACACACCTGTGGCACGCGTAGGTCCGCACCTGTGCCCTGCATCGATAGGAGAACCACTTCACGTAAATCCTCCCACCTTCCAGCAGATCCAGCACCTTGGGCTCGCACTCTAGAGTCACATTCACTGTGGCTCCATCGGCAACTGTCCAGGGCTTCGTGTCCAGATGGACCGCCTTCCGGAACTCCGCCTCTGCGATGTGCTCCTTCAGGTTGTTGGCAAACAACTCCGCCATAAATTCCTCCGGTGCGATCTGCGTGGCGACATCCTGCACGATCAGCTTCGGAAGCTGAGCAGTGTTCGGCTTGACCTCGAGGCCAATCTCGCCGAACTTCCTGCTCGCAACAACCCGCTTAATCTCTCCTGACGAGGGGGTGCGAATAATGGCTCCGCCACGCGCAAGCCCTCTCACCTCGTGCAGGCGAACTCCTAGCGTAGGAGCAATCTCACGGCGCACCTTTTCAGAAACCTCCTTGCCCGTCAGTTTTGGGTCCTTGCTGGACACCACGGCCGACCACGTATCCCGTGGTTTTCGCGGCGCAGGCACTGGGGCAGCAGAAGGCACTGGCAGGCTGGGATACGCAGATGCGTACCCAACGGGTGGCCGGTTGACCACAGCTACCGGTGCTGATGGCATCTGATTAGGCGGCAGCATCGTCACTCGCAGTCTGCTGGTTTCCTCCAGCACTGCATTTCGCACCATAAGGGCCTGGACGATACCGTCATACCTATTGATGCATCGCATCAGCTCCATAGCCTGGTAAGAGTTCAACACAGAGTCTGTCACCAGGCCAACGAACTCCTCCTTAATTTTGCCGACTTCCTCTAGGACGCCGTCGGCTCCGCCCTTCACGATCCTGTCCAGGCATCGTGTCGGGGCGGATGAACGCACCGGGTCGGCAGCGGGGGTATCCACGACGACAGTAGCGGCATCAGCTCCAGGGACATCGGCGGCACATCGGGTAGCGGCAGCAGGGGCAGCAGGGGGAACGAACACGACGTCGTCTGCGTCAGCGGCATCAACAGCGGCGGTGGCGGCGGTAGTCGCCGGCATCTCCAAAGAGGAGAGTGCCGTCTCCTCCAGCACACCCACTGGCTCCGGCTTGTCCTCTCCTGGCACGGCCAATAGCTTGGCCTGCGTAGGCGCCGAGATGGAGCTCGCCTTGGACTTGCGTCCGCGGCGGGGATCCCGTGCGGCGGTAGCGCTGCTTGCCCGGCTGCTTGCCCGACTGCTTGCGGAGAGCTCACTCTCCGACATCGCGCTCGAAATCATTGCGCCCTCAATGGCGCCTCCTGTTGCTGACTTTTAAAAATGGGCCCCAGTAAATATGCAACAACAATATAAATGGAACCCAAAAGTAGGCAGCACTTTTTGGGCCCCCAAAAATATGCTACAATATTATTCCGCCCGAAGGTATGCTATACAAGCTTGCCAAAAGCGCACACAAAAGCACGCTCCTAAGCTCGCCCGTACAAAGCACACCGAGCTTTGCTAAGCTTCAAAAGCTCGAAGCTCAAAGCTCCAAGCTCTTAGCTTTAAGCTCAGCGCAAGCACTCTCAAAGCTCTCTTTCAAGCTCTCTCTTAAGTGCTTACGCTCTCGTTTACGTTTCTTATCGCACTCACCAAGCTTTGCAATGGAAAATTACCACCGCGTGCTCCACGTGTGGAAACGAAAAACCGAGTTTTTCACTAATAGTTCTTAATTTTCCGCGACGAAAAATGCACCACTCGATTCGCGTAGGTAATACGCGAATTTTGATACTAATTTCAATCGCATCAGACACCGATTACCGGAGAAAATAATTTTAAGAACGGAGCGACCGAAAAACACGTCTGTTCACCAGCGTAGATAGGGACATAAAAGTCTACTGTGTTTTACGTGAGCACCTGCCACGATGGCTCAATCTCACGGCCCCCTTGGGCATGGGATATGAAACAATGCGTCGATCAGCGCCCCTTTGGAAACCGTGTTTCGCCGGATACCGACACTCAAGCCAGTCTGTTCTAGTCATGGCTTATATCCTCGGTTAAGGATGAAGGCCTACCTAAACCTCTTCCGGTCTATGGGATCCCGGCACCCGGTTGTAAAACGCAACTCCACGTCGAACCCGAAGGCTCTACCCGCATTCGGGTGTTAAACCACAGCCACCACGTTGCTCCCTAAGGGGCCTCACCATAGCCAGTTCGGAACAAGTTCCGTGGGCTCTGGCTCCCGTGGTACCAGAAATTAGCAGCCTCCGGTCAGGCGCCGTGCCACGAAGGACACTACCAATTTTGGCTCCAGAACAGTCGACGGGTTGGTGACCCAATATTTTACATAGCTGCATAGAATAGCATTATGAAACGGCCGAGGCCGAGTCATAAGATGGAACAGTCATATCCACCATGCTCATGGGCATGGCTTTCTCACTGTGAGGAGGCGAGGACTATTCCTTCCTCTTCCCCACCTCGCGGCATTTATTGCTGGTCAATGACCAAACCGTTCGAAGACGGCCAGCTATGTTCCCAACAATCCGTAAGGACCTGTGATAAGGCGGAGCACCACCTCCGTAATTCCTCATCACCCGTGGTACCAGAAAGTCCTCTGGTCAGGTTTGTGCAACTTAAAGAAGCACTCCCAGTTTCAGCTACCATGAAGCTCGGGGACTGGTCACCCCGGCGGTGGGCAAAAACCCGGCAAACCCTACAAACTAACAGTTACAACTAACAGTTAACCCGGCAAACCCCACACACTAACGGTTAACCCTACCCTACAACTAACTAACTAGCCCTAAACCTACCTAGGCGCTTTAACACTAACACCCCTCGGCATCCACAAATCAACGTCTTCGACGACGACTGAAACGGCTCTAACAGCGTACGAATTCTGACAATTAATTTGCAGGAGCCAAGACATGTTAGTGTCTTGCGTTCACCCAGGCTAAAACTGCGCCATACATCGGACAACTTGCCGAGAGCATATTATGCCCCGACGGCAACCCCCTGAACCGGCAGTTTCGGCAGTCCACCGGATTGGTGCACTTTTCCGCTACATGGCCTCCCTGGCCGCATTGACGGCACACGCTCACCTTGACCCTGCAGTCCTGGACCTTGTGGTCAAAGCCGACACAGCGATGGCAGGCATACGTCCGGACCTGGGACCGGCAGCGGAAGCTGAACCACTTTATGTACACCCGTCCGGTGTCCAAAGCTGCTAGAGCCTTCTCGCTGACCTCCAGAGTCACGTTCGTAGTGCCTCCATCAGCTGCGGACCACGGCTTTGATGCCAAATGCACCGACTTTTTAAAGTCTGCCACGGTCATCTCCTCCTTCAAGTTATTGCTCCAGAGTTCCTGCATGAAATCCTCCGGGGTGATGTCCTCCGGTTCATGTTTTCTGACTCCAAGGGATGGAGCCACCTTTTTCCTCACCTTCTCGGCGATCTGCCGGCTGGATAGCTCCGGGTCCGCTCCCTTCACCACGCAGGACCAGGTCTCCCGCACCTTGGTACGGGGGAGTGGCACCGGGGCTATTGGGGGGCCGGGCTGCGCAATTACGGCGGGGTGCGGCGGTACGGTCATCATGGGCGGCGGCATGGTGAGCCGAGTTTCCAACTCACTCACCCGCAACATCAGGGCCCCCACAATGTAATCGCCTTCGATTAGGGCGCTACGAACCACATGCTGGGTGGCGGACAGCTCCGCCAGCCCGGCTCCGTTTCCTGCGGCAACAGCGGCGCGAGCGTTGGCCTGCTCAACGGCGACGGGGGGAGCCATGACGACAGTAGCAGCTCGGGCAGCGGCAACAGGTGCAACGAATGTGACGTCATTAGAAGCGACGGTCACCTGCACATCCGACGAGGAGAGCGCCGTCTCCTCCAGCACTCCGACTGGCTCCGGTTTTCCTTCTCCAGGCACGGCCAATAACTTGGCCTGTGTAGGCGCCGAGATTCCACTCATTTTCGACTTACGTTCGCGGCGGCGTTTCCGTGCACTGATCCGACTGCTTACCCCGCTGCTAGAGAGCTCACTATCCGACATAGCGCTCATTCGCCCTCAATGGGAACTTTGGCGCCGCCTGGTGCCGGAAGGTGCAACTAAATTCCCCCAAATATGCTACAAAAATTTCCGCCCAACAGATGATGCTTTATAAGTTTGCCAACAGAAGCGGGCACAATGGCGCCGCCTAGTGCCGAAAGGTGCTACTATAATTCCCCAAATATGCTGCAAAAATTTCCGCCCAACAGATGGTGCTGTAATATGCTCATATATGCACTATTAATATCATATGTATATATATCGACCACCCACTGTACCAAGAGTACTTAAAGGGTACACACTGTAACACTTTGTCGCAGTAATTATGTTATCCAAGGTCTCGGTCATAAACCTAAGTGCACCGAAATATGAATCGCCCGCTGTGCCTTTGCTGCACGCCGAAAAGTGCATATGTCCGCATATACGTAACACGAGTGGACCCTATGCATGTCCACATACCTCTGCCTAAGCGAATATAACATTAATATATATTCATATATAAATAATTAAGAATACATAATCGTCCCTCCGCTGCCGCTTTGGGCAGCGCAGCTACGGGACTTAGACTTCCTTTAACTCATAAGTAAATTTGTAAAATCAGAAACTCCCTTGAGCTTGGAGCGGCAACAACAGTTGCTCTGATTAATAAAACACCTAAAACCAAATAAAGAGCCTTTGAAGTACCTAATACAGTGCTTTATAAGCTTGCCAACAGAAGCGAACACAATGGCGCCCCCTTGTGCCGGAAGTGCAACTAAAATTCCCCAAATATCCTGTAAAAATTTCCGCCCAACAGATGGTGCTCTATAAGTTAGCCAAAGATGTTGTAAAAAATTACCACCCAACAGATGGCGCTTTTATAAGTCTACCAAAGATGCTGTAAAAATTTCCGCCCAACAGATGGTGCTTTATAAGCTCAAAGTTCTCTCACTCACCACAGAAAAACGAAAAACCGAGTTTTCTTTAGAAATACCTAATTTTCCGCAACGAAAAACACACCAATCGCTTCGCGTAATTAATCCGCGAATTTTGATACTATTTTCAGCCACGTACGACACCGATTTCCACCGAAAAAATCTCTCTCTTGCTTACACACACAAGTACTCTTTTCACACTGTTTTACCTACGAAAAACAGAGTTTTCTTTAGAAATACCTAATTTTCCGCAACGAAAAACACACCAATCGCTTCGCGAAGTTAATCCACGAATTTTAATACTATTTTCAGCCACGTACGACACCGATTTCCACCGAAAATGAATTTTCCACCGAATCGACCGAGAAACACGTCTGTACTCTATGTAGATAGTCTATGTCACTAATAAGATGACAAGGCATTTGGCTACCTATGCGAAAGTAATTCAACTCCCGCCGTCTTAAGGTTTAAGACTTATAACAATATATGTTTAATATTTTTAATATCCGTGAGGTTTTAAATAGGGACAGAAGGAATCTCTTGAATTGAATCATGCGCGTCACTAATAAGATTTTTTTTTTTTTTTTTTTTTTTATTGAATATTTTGTATTTACATCTGCCCATGAGAGCAATTAATTAAATTTTATGATACATTGAAGGGGGAAAAGTAAATATATTAACTTTGGTTCAGGGTGTATTAGGGAGATATTACGCTATGGGACTCTGAAAGGGAGATCAATGGGGTGAAGCCTTTTAAGTCTGAATGGCGTTGTGCTGTTGTCCAGGATGTTGATGGCTAGGTGGTTGTCATGATTTTCAAGCCTCTCCAGGTGTCTCTTACTGATTTTTACTATTTCCTCACAGACTGATGGCATGTTTAGGTCTCTTTTTATTGTTGAGTTGCGCACGTAGTATGGGGCATTTACTAACTGCCTCAGAAGTCGACACTCTGATCTTTGGAGCTTTTTTATGTTTGTTGACGAAGCAGTGCCCCAGAGCTCTATTCCATAGGTCCACACTGGTTTAATTATGGTCTTGTAGAGAAGAACTTTGTTCTTTGTCGACAGTTTGCTCTTCCTGGATAGTAGCCATGACATTGACCTTGCCTTATGCCTTATTAGTTTAACTTTTTCGTCTATGTGGGTCTTCCATGTCAGCCTTCTATCGAGCGTCATACCCAAGTATTTCGCTGAGCTCTTGTGTGGGATGATAGAACCATTTAAGGAGACTGGCGGACAGTTACCTGGTCGTAGCGAGAAGGTAATGTGGGTGGACTTGTCAGCGTTGATGACAATATTCCAGCGTTTTAGCCATGGTTGCAGATCATTGAGGACATGTTGTAGCTCTTGGCTGGCGGCGGCCCTGCTGTCAGCAGAACAAACAAATGCTGTATCATCCGCGTATGTGCATGTGGTGAAATTGTCCTGTGTTGGTAATGGCATGTCTGCAGTGTATACTGAGTACAATATAGGCCCAAGGACGCTTCCTTGAGGCACTCCGGCACACACTGTCTGGATGGATGATTCAGTTTGGTTGAGCCTGACGTAAAAACTTCTATTCTCGACGTAATCCTTAAGGAACAAGTAATGTGGTGTGGGGAGGCTCCTTTTCAGTTTGTACAATAGCCCATGGTGCCACACCCTGTCGAAAGCCTGCCGCACATCTAAGAAGACTGCTGCACAGTAGAGTCTTTTCTCAAGAGAGTCGAGTATAATGCTCACAACTCTATGACACTGCTGAATCGCTCCGTGGCCCCTTCTGAATCCAAATTGATGATCTGGTATTATACATTTTTCTTCCAGGATTGGCAGTAGTCTCTTCAGGAAGAGTTTCTCCAGAATTTTGGATAGAATTGTGAGCAAACTAATTGGCCTGTACGACGCTAGTTCTGTTACTGGCTTACCCGGCTTGGGGATTAGAATGACTTCGGCGCACTTCCACTGTGTTGGGAAATGGCCAAGTCGTAGGCATTGGTTCATAATAACCTTGAGGCTCTCAATACAGTTTGGTGGGAGTAATTTTAAGGCTGCTGCATCTAAATGGTCATACCCAGGGGATTTGGTGAGTTTTAGCTTAGCTATTTCTTCTTGTATCTCCGTGTTGTCAATCTCTTGTATAGGCAGATCCATAGGGCAAGCATTTTCAAGGAACTGTATGGTTTTTTCTTTATCATCGCTGTCGCACAGGTTGAAGGGTTGAAAACTATTTCTCAGGTGATCTGCAAATGCATCGGCTTTCTCCTGGCTGGAACGACACCACAAACCGTTGGTGTTTTTAACGGGTGCAATCTTCTTTACCGGCCTTTTTAGGTATTTGGTGGCATTCCACAAGTTGTGTTCAGCTTTAGCAGGTTCTAGCTCTACTAGATACTCCTCCAGAGATTCGTTTTTTGAGTCTATTAACCGCTGAGTTAAGTCTTTGCAAGCCCTGTTGTATGCTCTTTTGTCACTCGGCATTCTGCTGACCTGCCATACTCTCCTAAGCCTTCTTTTCTCGGCAACCATGGAAGCCAACTCAGTTGACCAGAGGTAGTTGTCCCTGCGAGCTCTGTGATTCCTCGGTCGTGTCTCCGATGCTTGCTCGGGCGTTGCAAGGCTTGCCGCCAAATGTACTTTTCTGGTAAGACTTTCCACAGCTTCATCAATATCACTCCCATTTTCAATTGCTGGCAGAGGGTCAACGTTTTCTTCCAACCATTTTTTATAAATTTCACGATTTGTATTGCGTGTAAACAGCTTCGTTCTTGACTTCTTCCTAGCATATGAGTGCTCCAGGACTAGTTTAACCATGCTGTGGTCAGAGCAGAGCTCGTAGCAGCTGTCCGACAGAATCTTTGCAGGATCTACTCCTTTGCTTATAGCAAAGTCAAGGAGGTCTGGTATTTTGCTCGGGTCACTGGGCCAGTAGGTGGGCTCGCCAGTGGAGTGCACGCTGCAACCCAACTCTCTGATGCACTTGAGTAGAGTGCTGCCCTTGGTATTGATTGATCTGGAACCCCACCAAGTATGCTTAGCGTTGAAATCTCCTCCCAATATGAACCTGGGTCCCAGGTCTTTTAGCTGTTGTAATAAGTCATTACTATTTATTGTATACCGAGGCGGCAAGTATGCTGCTCCAATGGTGATTTGGCCTGCTTGAGTTGTCAGAAGGATTTTTGCACACTGCATCCAGTCCAGTTGCACCGGCTCTAGTTCTTCATGTTCGATGCCGCTCCTCACAATAATTGCAGCTCCGCCACGAATCCTGTCGGCAGGGTGATTTGCAACTATTGTATTGTAGCCAGGAATGGTGAAGTGTGATCTGGATGTAAAGTGCGTCTCTGACACTAGCATTACGTCGACTTGATTTGTTTTAATAAAATGTTCTATTTCAGGTTTGCTTTTGGACAAACCGTTCGCATTCCATATAACCAGTTGGGTGTTTATGGACATTGGATAGTGCTCATTTGACTTGAGAGTATGGATAACATCATCTCTTTAAATTTATTGAACATGGTGGTCATCATGTGCTCCATTCTTTGCATCAATCTCTGCTCAATTCCATCTTCAACGCTAGGGTGATTTTGATTTTTGTTGTAGGTGTAGCCGTTGTTGTTGTTAAACATATTTCCTCCTGCGGTAATGTTGGCGTAGCTGATGTTTGGGTTTCTGGGCTGATATGGAGTGCCTTGAGGTGCAAAAGATGACTGCGACTGCGTTGCTTGTCTAAGTGGAGCTGCCTTTGGTTTTGGTCCGAGTTTCTTCCTTGCCTCAATATAGATGCGACAGCCCTTATAAGATGCAGTGTGCTCTTCGCCGCAGTTACCGCACAGTGGTGGATCCTCTTTAGGTTTCTTGCAATCGATAGTGTTATGATCTTGACCACACTTGACGCACGTGAATTGCATTCGACAATAACGCTTGGTGTGCCCAAAGGCCTGGCATCGATAGCACTGCACAACATCATCAAACTTTTTAGGCTCTTCAATCTTTACAATTGCGTGACACAATCTTGTGACTTCAAAGACCTTCTTATTATTCATTTGTGGCTCCAGGTTAACAAAGAACATTGACATTGGGTTCTTGTTTGTTCTAGACAGTGCATTTTTAATGTCTCGTACTATGTAGCCAAGTTCAGCAAGGGCCTCAGCGATATGTGTTGTAGGAGTTGTGTGGTGTAGCCCTTTTACTACAATGCGAAAGCATCGCTCTTCCTTCAGCTGATAGGTCCTAAAGGCCAGTTTTGCATCGTCCATATACGCAACAATACTCCTGTAGGTAGCGCTGTCCTTAGGCATCAGCCTAACGTTGCCTCCTCCAGTGGATTTGTAGGAAAAACTATTTTTGTCAACGATTTTTCCAAGTTCTTTTAGCATCTCGCTTATGTTTCCCACACCCGGTATGATTATCGGTGGAGGCTTGGGTGTAGCTTTCTCCTCAGCCATAACATTGGAATTAGCTACATTTAATTCGTCGTCAACTTCATTTTCATCAATTGGTAGAGTGGCGAACCGGTTTGAGGTATTCGGCATTTCAGCAGTATTGCTTAAAATCTTCTTTTTATCATTCTTTGCTGTCTTTTTAGGAACAACAAAAGTTTTAATTTCACCATCTTCAGTACAGTCAGAGTCCAAATCGCTGCTGGATTCGTTGATTATTTCATTAGTGTGGGTGTTAGAGCGAGACAGCATATTCTCGGCAGCTAACTGCAGTTTTTTTGTTGTTGGGTTATGTTTTTCCTTCTCACAAGTAAGTTTTCTCTTACTGCCTGGTATGACCTTGGGCACCAATATTTGCCAACTAGGCTTTTGTGCACTATTAGCACGATCTTTGTCCACTTCCATACTTGCGTCGGGGCTATTGCCACTCATGGCAACAGCAAAACCGACACGTGCGCGTGATTTTTGTTGTCTCTCTTTTGTGCGAGTTTCGTAGCCAATCAGAGCTCAGCGCGCGGCAGCGCTGCTTCCAAAAGCTTTAAAAAGCTCGAAAGCTTCAAAAGCTTCAAAAGCTTGGAAATTTTCCACGCACGTGGTTATTTTTTTTTTCACTTGGAAAATCTCGATTTTTCACAATATTATGAGTGTTTCTTTAACTAAAATGTTCACAATTTGTTGCATTTATGCTCCCACACAGGGAACTCTAAATTCCGTCTCTGTCGGTAGTGTTTTTGTAATTTTAAATGGTTCTCACACGGAGCACACACGGAGGCACGTCTGTTCAGTTCGAAAGCTTGATCGCGACTGACTAATAAGATGACGAGGCATTTGGCTACCTATGCGAAAGTAATTCAACTCCCGCCGTCTTAAGGTTTAAGACTTATAACAATATATGTTTAATATTTTTAATATCCGTGAGGTTTTAAATAGGGACATGAAAGTCTACTGTGTTTTACGTGAGCACCTGCCACGATGGCTCAATCTCACGGCCCCCTTGGGTATGGGATATGAAACGATGCGTCAATCAGCGCCCCTTTGGAACCATGTTCCGCCGGATACCGACACTCAAGCCAGTCTGTTCTAGTCATGGCTTATATCCTCGGTTAAGGATGGAGGCCTACCTAAACCTCTTCCGGTCTATGGGATCCCGGCACCCGGTTGTAGAACGCAACTCCACGTCGAACCCGAAGGCTCTACCCGCATTCAGGTGTTAAACCACAGCCACCACGTTGCTCCCTAAGGGGCCTCAACCATAGCCAGTTCGGAACAAGTTCCGTGGGCTCTGGCTCCCGTGGTACCAGAAATTAGCAGCCTCCGGTCAGGCGCCGTGCCACGAAGGACACTACCAATTTTGACTCCAGGACAGTCAACGGGTTGGTGACCCAATATTTGCATAGCTGCCTGGAATAGTATTATGAAATGGCCGAAGCCGAGTCATAAGTTGGAACAGTCATATCCACCATGCTCATGGGCATGGCTTTCTCACTGTGAGGAGGCGAGGACTATTCCTTCCTCTTCCGCAACCCGCGGCATTTAGTGCTGGCCAATGACCAGACCGTTCGAAGACGGCCAGCTATGTCCCAACAATCCGTAAGGACTTGTGATAAGGCGGAGGTGAGCACCATCTCTGTAGTTCCTCATCACCCGTGGTATCAGAAAAGTCCTCTGATCAGGTTCGTGCAACTAAAAGAAGCACTCCCAGTTTCAGCTACCATGAAGCTCGGGGACTGGTCACCCCGGCGGTGGGCAAAAACCCGGCAAACCCTACAAACTAACAGTTACAACTAACAGTTAACCCGGCAAACCCTACACACTAACGGTTAACCCTACCCTACAACTAACTAACTAGCCCTAAACCTACCTAGGCGCTTTAACACAAACACCCCTCGGCATCCACAAATCAACGTCTTCGACGTCGACTGAAACGGCTCTAACAGCGTACGAATTCTGACAATTAATTTGCAGGAGCCAAGACATGTTAGTGTCTTGCGTTCACCCTGGCTAAAACTGCGCCATAGATCGGACAACTTGCCGAGAGCATATTATGCCCCGACGGCAACCCCATGAACCGGCAGTTTCGGCAGTCCACCGGATTGGTGCACTTCCCCGCTACATGGCCTCCCTGGCCGCATTGACGGCACACGCTCACCTTGACCCTGCAGTCCTGGACCTTGTGGTCAAAGCCGACACAGCGATGGCAGGCATACGTCCGGACCTGGGACCGGCAGCGGAAGCTGAACCACTTTATGTACACCCATCCGGTGTCCAAAGCAGCTAGAGCCTTCTCGCTGACCTCCAGAGTCACGTTCGTAGTGCCTCCATCAGCTGCGGACCACGGCTTGATGCCAAATGCACCGACTTTTTAAAGTCTGCCACGGTCATCTCCTCCTTCAAGTTATTGCTCCAGAGTTCCTGCATGAAATCCTCCGGGGTGACTGCGGTATCCACGTCTAAGACCGTCAAGCGGGGCTTAACGGCCTGGTTGCGCTCCACGCTCAACCCGACTTCGGCAAACTTCTTGGACGCGGCGACCTTTGACGCCCTCGACACTGATGGTGTGCGGATGATAGCTCCGCCATGCTTCAGTTCACTTCATGTACTCTGACTCCAAGGGATGGAGCCACCTCCTTCCTCACCTTCTCGGCGATCTGCCGGCTGGATAGCTCCGGGTCCGCTCTCTTCACCACGCAGGACCAGGTCTCCCGCACCTTGGTACGGGGGAGTGGCACCGGGGCTATTGGGGGGCCGGGCTGCGCAATGACGGCGGGGTGCGGCGGTACGGTCATCATGGGCGGCGGCATGGTGAGCCGAGTTTCCAACTCACTCACCCGCAACATCAGGGCCCCCACAATGTAATCGCCTTCGATTAGGGCGCTACGAACCACATGCTGGGTGGCGGACAGCTCCGCCAGCCCGGCTCCGTTTCCTGCGGCAACAGCGGCGCGAGCGTTGGCCTGCTCAACGGCGACGGGGGGAGCCATGACGACAGTAGCAGCTCGGGCAGCGGCAACAGGTGCAACGAATGTGACGTCATTAGAAGCGACGGTCACCTGCACATCCGACGAGGAGAGCGCCGTCTCCTCCAGCACTCCGACTGGCTCCGGTTTTCCTTCTCCAGGCACGGCCAATAACTTGGCCTGTGTAGGCGCCGAGATTCCACTCATTTTCGACTTACGTTCGCGGCGGCGTTTCCGTGCACTGATCCGACTGCTTACCCCGCTGCTAGAGAGCTCACTATCCGACATAGCGCTCATTCGCCCTCAATGGGAACTTTGGCGCCGCCTGGTGCCGGAAGGTGCAACTAAATTCCCCCAAATATGCTACAAAAATTTCCGCCCAACAGATGATGCTTTATAAGTTTGCCAACAGAAGCGGGCACAATGGCGCCGCCTAGTGCCGAAAGTGCTACTAAAATTCCCCTAATATGCTGCAAAAATTTCCGCCCAAAAGATGGTGCTTTAGAAGCTTGCCAACAGAAGCGAGCACAATGGCGCCCTCTTGTGCCGGAAGTGCAACTAAAATTGCCCAAATATCCTGTAAAAACTTCCGCCCAACAGATGGTGCTCTATAAGTTTGCCAAAGATGCTGTAAAAAATTACCGCCCAACAGATGGCGCTTTTATAAGTCTACCAAAGATGCTGTAAAAATTTCCGCCCAACAGATGGTGCTTTACAAGCTCAAAGCTCTCTCCCTCACCACAGAAATCCACCACCACGCACACCGCGTGGGAAAACGAAAAACCGAGTTTTCTTTAGAAATACCTAATTTTCCGCAACAAAAAACACACCAATCGCTTCGCGTAATTAATCCGCGAATTTTGATACTATTTTCAGCCACGTACGACACCGATTTCCACCGAAAAAATCTCTCTCTTGTTTACACACACAAGTACTCTTTTCACACTTCCCACAGAAAACCACCACCATGCGCTCCGCGTGGGAAAACGAAAAACCGAGTTTTTCTTTAGAAAAACCTAATTTTCCGCAACGAAAAATACACCAATCGTTTCGCGTAGTTAATCCGCGAATTTTGATACTATTTTCAGCCACGTACGACACCGATTTCCACCGAAAATGAATCGGAGCGACCGAGAAACACGTCTGTACTCTATGTAGACAGTCTATGTCACTAATAAGATGACGAGACATTTAGCTACCTATGCGAAAGTAATTCAACTCCCGCCGTCTTAAGGTTTAAGACTTATATATATATTATATTATATATATATTATATTAATAACAATATATGTTTAATATTTTTAATATCCGTGAATTTATCAATAGGGACATGAAGGTCTCGGATCTCTCCGAACTTGTTTTACGTGGCGTGTTCCACACTGAAGGAATTACGACCACGGCACTCGAATATACCCACAAGAGGTATATAGTGCATGGGCACGGATGGTACGCCTGCCAGCGCCCCAGACTAGAAGCTATAGCTATGTACATAGCGACCTGCCTGGTACCTTTCAAGTATGTGCTTGCCGGGCAACATACTCCCTCTGGATAAGAGGCGAAGTGTATCTATCACCTCTGCTGATCTATGGGTCACAGCACCCGAGTTGTGTAACGCAACTCCACGTCGAGTCCGAGGACTCTACCCGCGATATGGGTATCAACCACAGCCACCACGATACTCCCACAAGGGAGCCTACCTCAATGGTAGTGTCTTGGACACACTATCCAACCCGTAGCACCGAAGTTTGTGGGCTCGGTGACCCACCCCTTTAGCTCCGACAAGCTCGGATGGGGGGCCCTGCCATGTTAGTCGCCTCCTACGACAAGCTATGGCGAACTGTGGTAGAATTCTTCGCCGCTAGCCACACGGCACGAGAAGTGGGTCTAAAGACCCCTCCTCCTCCGGAACACCTCCTCAGCAAACTGCTCCAGCTTCCTCATCCTGTTGTCGCTCTCCAGAATCCTTCCAAACGTCCAGGTTCCGCCAACGTGCTGCAGACCGAGTCCATCGAGGTCTCGCAAGTCTGCATAGAGGGGGCAGACACATAAAATGTGCTCCCAATCCTCATTAGGATCGCCACATGAGCATTCGGCAGTATCGCTAAGAGCTCGTCTATGCAGAAATGCATTGAACGACCCATGCCCTGTCAGCAAAAAGCCAGCGCGCATCGAGAATCCAAAGTCTGGATTCTCATATACGGACGAGACGTCCGGGATGAATTTGTTGGTCACCCGACCGGGCGAACCAGCGTCATCCCACCTGCTCTGCCAGTCCAACAGGAGGCATCCTTCGATGCGCGCGACTTTTTGCGCCCAGCTCAGGCCTGAAATGTCTTCGCCGTAGAGCCAGTCGTTCCCCTCCAACGGGTATCCACGCTTCAACTTGTACTTGATTCCTATTTTCATAGCAACCAGGTCAAGAGGCGGGGCTCTAGCAAGCACCTGCAGTGCCAGGGTTGACACTGTTCGGCATACCGGAAGGCATCCTAAAAGGATAAGCCTCTGGCAGGCGAGCAGTAGCCTCCTGGCTACAACTAGCCGCGTCGTAAAGACATACCACACCGAGGCACCAAATAGTGCACAGGGCACCATGAGACCGGCATAAATGGTCCGCCTGGCCCGAGGACTGAATCCCCAGTCGACTCGTAGCCCACGCGCCAATGCTCCCACGACTCCGGCCATTCGCTGACGCAGCGATGCGATATGCGCAGTGAAGAACATACGCTCGCTGACCGTGATGCCAAGGTACCGGCAGCTGCGTACATATAGGAGAAACGCTCCTGCGGCTCTCACACTCGGGGTACGCGCGAGGGACCCCTTCAGTAGCATTATCACCGTCTTGCTGGTGGAAATGGTAACACCGATTTCCGTACCCCACGCTTCAACGATGGACATCAGTTGCGCTCCTTTTTCCTCCAGCACGGCTCGAGATTTGCCCTCGACGAGGAGCAGCAGGTCATCCGAATACGCGCTAAAAGCGCAGTGTGACTGGAGGCGCCGCAGCAGGACGTCCATCAGCAGATCCCAAATGAATGGGCCACTAATGGATCCCTGCGGGGAGCCTCTAGTTACTGGAACCGACACGGCTCCAGAACTGCTTCGGATCTCTGCGCTCCTGTCTGAGAAGAAGCTCTGCCACAAGCTCAACTCTCGGCATCCCAAGTCGGCGAGTCGGCGCAGCGCAGCGCTCCATTCAACATTGTCGAACGCTCCTTTGAAATCGACGAAGATTCCGAGCACGTATCCCGCAACTGGGAAAAAGTTACGGAGGAGCACACGCGCACAGTCACCCCAATCGGTGACCAGAAAATGCACGGAGATTGGGTGCCTTCGCATTGATGGCGAAATGCGAAGGCACCCAATCTCCGTGCATTTTCTGCGTCCTCGGCAGATCTTGTAGACGCGCCCCCATGGATCGTGTGCGTTTTCTCCCACGAAGCGTCTCCAGATCTCCTCCTTCGCCCTTAGGATGAGCTTTTTGCACTCGGCTGAGGTTTGCCTCAGCGCGACCACAAGAAGCTCAGTCGCATCATCGTCACCACGACGACGAGCGTTTTGAAGCCGGCGGCGAAGTCTCCTGACTTCGCGTCTCACCGTGTTCAGGCTGGCGGTCCACCAACCTGGCTTCCTTCTCCTAGGCGATCTCGGCGTCCTTCTTCCCAGCGCAAGGTCGCATACATCGTGCACCATGCTGCGCAGGGTCGAAACTTGCTGGTCCAACGGCGACTGTGAGAAGTCTTCCGGAATGTCGGCTGCGCGTCTCACCATCTCCTGTTCGAACAATTGCCAACGAGCATTGGAGATGTTTTAGGACGGTACAGGAGCTAGGCTCTCAACTGTACTTGGGGTAGTTGGTGTTGCCACAACTGTGATCATGTTATGATCACACAACTCCCACTCGTCCACTCTCCACTCGAATGTGGCCCACATCGGTGCTGCATCGTTGGCAATTGTCAAGTCGATATCACTATGCGCGTGATAGGTATCGAACGTGAACACCGAGCTAGGCTGGTTGAGAGCAACGGTCCCATTCTCCAGCATCCACTCAGACAGCAGCTCACCCCGTCTGAGGTTAGCGTTTCCCCCGGGGTTCCGAGGACGTTTGCTAAACCACATGGGGGACACTGCGTTCGCGTCGAGTCCCAGGATTGCAGGGGTACTGTTGGCCTGCAACAGGACCGCATCCATGTACCTGAGGTACGGTTCTAGCTCGGCTTCGTACTGGCAGTACACGGAGCAAAGGAAGATGGAACCAAAACTCCCTTTTACGCTCACGCATACGCCATAATCGGTGGTGAGAGGCTCCATCGGCATACAGATGACATCCTGGTGATCCACGAGGATGGCTGCCTTTCCTCTCCGGTCGGTGTATATCCTCATTCCATCGGGCAGCACATCCTTGGCCAATGTATGGCTCCTGCAGCAGTGCAAACATGCAACCGGACTCTCTCAGCCGGACCGCGAGCTCAATAGTCGCGGCTCGGCCTCGACCACAGTTTGCTTGGATGAAGCTAAACATTAGTGTCTAGCGTTCACCCTCGCAAGCACCGCCTCATACACCGGACAGCTCGGGGACAGCATGCTGTGAGCCGAGGGGTGCCCGTAAAAACGGCAATTCCGGCAGTCCACCGGGTTCGCGCATCCACGTGCACTGAGGCCGGTCTGTCCGCATTGCCTGCAAACATTCTCCTTCTGTTTGCACTCTGCCACCTTGTGGTTGAAGCCAACACACCTGTGGCACGCGTAGGTCCGCACCTGTGCCCTGCATCGATAGGAGAACTTCACGTAAATCCTCCCACCTTCCAGCAGATCCAGCACCTTGGGCTCGCACTCTAGAGTCACATTTACTGTGGCTCCATCGGCAACTGTCCAGGGCTTCGTGTCCAGATGGACCGCCTTCCGGAACTCCGCCTCTGGGATGTGCTCCTTCAGGTTATTGGCAAACAACTCCGCCATAAATTCCTCCGGTGCGATCTGCGTGGCGACATCCTGTACGATCAGCTTCGGAAGCTGAGCAGTGTTCGGCTTGACCTCGAGGCCAATCTCGCCGAACTTCCTGCTTGCAACAACCCGCTTGATCTCTCCTGAAGAGGGGGTGCGTATAATGGCTCCGCCACGCGCAAGCCCTCTCACCTCGTGCAGGCGAACTCCTAGCGTAGGAGCAATCTCACGGCGCACCTTTTCAGCAACTTCCTTGCCCGTCAGTTTTGGGTCCTTGCTGGACCACGACCGACCACGTATCCCGTGGTTTTCGCGGCGCAGGCACTGGGGCAGCAGAAGGCACTGGCAGGCTGGGATACGCAGATGCGTACCCAACGGGTGGCCGGTTGACCACAGCTACCGGTGCTGACGGCATCTGGGTAGGCATCGTCGCTCGCAGTCTGCTGGTTTCCTCCAGCACTGCATTTCGCACCATAAGGGCCTGGACGATACCGTCATACCTATTGATGCATCGCATCAGCTCCATAGCCTGGAAAGAGTTCAGTACAGAGTCTGTCACCAGGCCGATAAACTCCTCCTTAATTTTGCCGACTTCCTCTAGGACGTCGTCGGCTCCGCCCTTCACGATCCTGTCCAGGCATCGTGTCGGGGCGGTAACGCACCGGGACGGCAGCGGGGGCATCCACGACGACAGTAGCGGCATCAGCTCCAGGGACATCGGCGGCGGCAGCTCGGGCAGCGGCAGCGGGGGGTGCAGGGGGAATGAAGATAACATCATTGACGTCGGCGTCGGAGGCATCATCAGCGGCGGTGGCGATTCCTCGGTCGTGTCTCCGATGCTTGCTCGGGCGTTGCAAGGCTTGCCGCCATATGTACTTTTCTGGTAAGACTTTCCACAGCTTCATCGATATCACTCCCATTTTCAATTGCTGGTAGAGGGTCAACGTTTTCTTCCAACCATTTTTTATAGATTTCACGATTTGTATTGCGTGTAGACAGCTTCGTTCTTGACTTCTTCCTAGCGTATGAGTGCTCCAGGACTAGTTTAACCATGCTGTGGTCAGAGCAGAGCTTGTAGCAGCTGTCCGACAGAATCTTTGCAGGATCAACTCCTTTGCTTATAGCAAAGTCAAGGAGGTCTGGTATTTTGCTCGGGTCACTGGGCCAGTAGGTGGGCTCGCCAGTGGAGTGCACGCTGCAACCCAACTCTCTGATGCACTTGAGTAGAGTGCTGTCCTTGGTGTTGATTGATCTGGAACCCCACCAAGTATGCTTAACGTTGAAATCTCCTCCCAATATGAACCTGGGTCCCAGGTCTTTTAGCTGTTGTAATAAGTCAGTACAATTTATTGTATACCGAGGCGGCAAGTATGCTGCTCCAATGGTGATTTAGCCTGCTTGAGTTGTCAGAAGGATTTTTGCACACTGCATGCAGTCCAGTTGCACCGGCTCTAGTTCTTCATGTTCGATGCCGCTCCTCACAATAATTGCAGCTCCGCCACGAATCCTGTCGGCAGGGTGATTTGCAACTATTGTATTGTAGCCAGGAATGGTGAAGTGCGATCTGGATGTAAAGTGCGTCTCTGACACTAGCATTACGTCGACTTGATTTGTTTTAATAAAATGTTCTATTTCAGGTTTGCTTTTGGACAAACCGTTCGCATTCCATATAACCAGTTGGGTGTTTATGGACATTGGATAGTGCTCATTTGACTGGAGAGTATGGATATCATCATCTCCTTAAATTTATTAAACATGGTGGTCATCATGTGCTCCATTCTTTGCATCAGTCTCTGCTCAATTCCATCTTCAACGCTAGGGGGATTTTGATTTTTGTTGTAGGTGTAGCCGGTGTTGTCGTTAAACAAGGGCCTCAGTGATATGTGTTGTAGGAGTTGTGTGGTGTAGCCCTTTCACTACAATGCGAAAGCATCGCTCTTCCTTCAGCTGATAGGTCCTAAAGGCCAGTTTTGCATCGTCCATATACGCAACAATGCTCCTGTAGGTGGCGCTGTCCTTGGGCATCAGCCTAACGTTGCCTCCTCCAGTGGATTCGTAGGAAAAACTATTTTTGTCAACGATTTTTCGAAGTTCTTTTAGCATCTCGCTTATGTTTCCCACTCCCGGTATGATTATCGGTGGAGGCTTGGGTGTAGCTTTCTCCTCAGCCATAACGTTGGAATTAGCTACATTTAATTCGTCGTCAACTTCATTATCATAAATTGGTAGAGTGGCGAACCGGTTTGAGGTATTCGGCATTTCAGCAATATTGCCTAAGATCTTCTTCTTATCATTCTTTGCTGTCTTTTTAGGAACAACAAAAGTTTTAATTTCACCATCTTCAGTACAGTCAGAGTCCAAATCGCTGCTGGATTCGTTGATGATTTCATTAGTGTGGGTGTTAGAGCGAGACAGCATATTCTCGGTAGCTAACTGCAGTTTTTTTGTTGTTGGGTTATGTTTATCCTTCTCACAAGTAAGTTTTCTCTTACTGCCTGGTATGACCTTGGGCACCAATATTTGCCAACTAGGCTTTTGTGCAATATTAGCACGATCTTTATCCACTTCCATACTTGCGTCGGGGCTATTGCCACTCATGGCAACAGCAGTACCGACACGTGCGCGTGATTTTTGTTGTTTCTCCTTTGTGCGAATTTCGTAGCTAATCAGAGCTCAGCGCGCGGCAGCGCAGCTTCCAAAAGCTTTAAAAAGCTTCAAAGCTTCAAAAGCTTGGAAATTTTCCACGCACGTGGTTATATTTGCACTTGGAAAATCTCGATTTTTCACAATATTATGAGTGTTTCTGTAACTAAAATGTTCACACTTTATTGCATTTATGCTCCCACACAGGGAACTCTAAATTCCGTCTCTGTCGGTAGTGTTTTTGTAATTTGATATGGTTCTTACACGGAGCACACACGGAGGCACGTCTGTTCAGTTCGAAAGCTTGATCGCGACTGACTAATAAGATGACGAGGCATTTAGCTACCTATGCGAAAGTAATTCAACTCGCGCCGTCTTACGGTTTAAGACTTATAACAATATATGTTTAATATTTTTAATATCCGTGAATTTTTCAATAAGGACATGAAAGTCTACTGTGTTTTACGTGAGCACCTGCCACGATGGCTCAATCTCACGGCCCCCTTTGGTGGGAGTAATTTTAAGGCTGCTGCATCTAAATGGTCATACCCAGGGGATTTGGTGAGTTTTAGCTCAGCTATTTCTTCTTGAATCTCCGTGTTGTCAATCTCTTGTATAGGCAGATCCATAGGGCAAGCGTTTTCAAGGAACTGTATGGTTTTTTCTTTATCATCGTTGTCGCACAGGTTAAATGGTTGAAAACTATTTCTCAGGTGATCTGCAAAGGCATCGGCTTTCTCCTGGCTGGAACGACACCACAAACCGTTGGTGTTTTTAACGGGTGCAATCTTCTTTACCGGCCTTTTTAGGTATTTGGTGGCATTCCACAAGTTATGTTCAGCTTTAGCAGGTTCTAGCTCTACTAGATACTACTCCAGAGATTCGTTTTTTGAGTCTATTAACCGCTGAGTTTAATCTTTGCAAGCCCTGTTGTGTGCTCTTTTCTCACTCGGCATTCTGCTGACCTGCCATACTCTCCTAAGCCTTCTTTTCTCGGCAACCATGGAAGCCAACTCAGTTGACCAGAGGTAGTTGTCCCTGCGAGCTCTGTGATTCCTCGGTCGTGTCTCCGATGCTTGCTCGGGCGTTGCCGCCATATGTACTTTTCTGGTAAGACTTTCCACAGCTTCATCGATATCACTCCCATTTTCAATTGCTGGCAGAGGGTCAACGTTTTCTTTCAACCATTTTTTATAGATTTCACGATTTGTATTGCGTGTAAACAGCTTCGTTCTTGACTTCTTCCTAGCGTATGAGTGCTCCAGGACTAGTTTAACCATGCTGTGGTCAGAGCAGAGCTTGTAGCAGCTGTCCGACAGAATCTTTGCAGGATCAACTCAACCCAACTCTCTGATGCACTTGAGTAGAGTGCTGCCCTTGGTGTTGATTGATCTGGAACCCCACCAAGTATGCTTAACGTTGAAATCTCCTCCCAATATGAACCTGGGTCCCAGGTCTTTTAGCTGTTGTAATAAGTCAGTACAATTTATTGTATACCGAGGCGGCAAGTATGCTGCTCCAATGGTGATTTGGCCTGCTTGAGTTGTCAGAAGGATTTTTGCACACTGCATCCAGTCCAGTTGCACCGGCTCTAGTTCTTCATGTTCGATGCCGCTCCTCACAATAATTGCAGCTCCGCCACGAATCCTGTCGGCAGGGTGATTTGCAACTATTGTATTGTAGCCAGGAATGGTGAAGTGCGATCTGGATGTAAAGTGCGTCTCTGACACTAGCATTACGTCGACTTGATTTGTTTTAATAAAATGTTCTATTTCAGGTTTGCTTTTGGACAAACCGTTCGCATTCCATATAACCAGTTGGGTGTTTATGGACATTGGATAGTGCCCATTTGTCTGGAGAGTATGGATATCATCATCTCCTTAAATTTATTAAACATGGTGGTCATCATGTGCTCCATTCTTTGCATCAGTCTCTGCTCAATTCCATCTTCAACGCTAGGGGGATTTTGATTTTTGTTGTAGGTGTAGCCGGTGTTGTCGTTAAACAAGGGCCTCAGTGATATGTGTTGTAGGAGTTGTGTGGTGTAGCCCTTTCACTACAATGCGAAAGCATCGCTCTTCCTTCAGCTGATAGGTCCTAAAGGCCAGTTTTGCATCGTCCATATACGCAACAATGCTCCTGTAGGTGGCGCTGTCCTTGGGCATCAGCCTAACGTTGCCTCCTCCAGTGGATTCGTAGGAAAAACTATTTTTGTCAACGATTTTTCCAAGTTCTTTTAGCATCTCGCTTATGTTTCCCACTCCCGGTATGATTATCGGTGGAGGCTTGGGTGTAGCTTTCTCCTCAGCCATAACGTTGGAATTAGCTACATTTAATTCGTCGTCAACTTCATTATCATAAATTGGTAGAGTGGCGAACCGGTTTGAGGTATTCGGCATTTCAGCAATATTGCCTAAGATCTTCTTCTTATCATTCTTTGCTGTCTTTTTAGGAACAACAAAAGTTTTAATTTCACCATCTTCAGTACAGTCAGAGTCCAAATCGCTGCTGGATTCGTTGATGATTTCATTAGTGTGGGTGTTAGAGCGAGACAGCATATTCTCGGTAGCTAACTGCAGTTTTTTTGTTGTTGGGTTATGTTTATCCTTCTCACAAGTAAGTTTTCTCTTACTGCCTGGTATGACCTTGGGCACCAATATTTGCCAACTAGGCTTTTGTGCAATATTAGCACGATCTTTGTCCACTTCCATACTTGCGTCGGGGCTATTGCCACTCATGGCAACAGCAGTACCGACACGTGCGCGTGATTTTTGTTTTTTCTCCTTCGTCATTGTGCGAATTTCGTAGCTAATCAGAGCTCAGCGCGCGGCAGCGCAGCTTCCAAAAGCTTTAAAAAGCTTCAAAGCTTCAAAAGCTTGGAAATTTTCCACGCACGTGGTTATATTTGCACTTGGAAAATCTCGATTTTTCACAATATTATGAGTG
Source organism: Drosophila bipectinata (assembly GCF_030179905.1). Classification (NCBI taxonomy): domain Eukaryota; kingdom Metazoa; phylum Arthropoda; class Insecta; order Diptera; family Drosophilidae; genus Drosophila; species Drosophila bipectinata. Next base: position 9,655,155 of record NC_091740.1, on the reverse strand, counting down.
TTTCTGTAACTAAAATGTTCACACTTTATTGCATTTATGCTCCCACACAGGGAACTCTAAATTCCGTCTCTGTCGGTAGTGTTTTTGTAATTTTATATGGTTCTCACACGGAGCACACACGGAGGCACGTCTGTTCAGTTCGAAAGCTTGATCGCGACTGACTAATAAGATGACGAGGCATTTAGCTACCTATGCGAAAGTAATTCAACTCGCGCCGTCTTAAGGTTTAAGACTTATAACAATATATGTTTAATATTTTTAATATCCGTGAATTTTTCAATAAGGACATGAAAGTCTACTGTGTTTTACGTGAGCACCTGCCACGATGGCTCAATCTCACGGCCCCCTTTGGTGGGAGTAATTTTAAGGCTGCTGCATCTAAATGGTCATACCCAGGGGATTTGGTGAGTTTTAGCTCAGCTATTTCTTCTTGAATCTCCGTGTTGTCAATCTCTTGTATAGGCATATCCATAGGGCAAGCGTTTTCAAGGAACTGTATGGTTTTTTCTTTATCATCGTTGTCGCACAGGTTGAATGGTTGAAAACTATTTCTCAGGTGATCTGCAAAGGCATCGGCTTTCTCCTGGCTGGAACGACACCACAAACCGTTGGTGTTTTTAACGGGTGCAATCTTCTTTACCGGCCTTTTTAGGTATTTGGTGGCATTCCACAAGTTATGTTCAGCTTTAGCAGGTTCTAGCTCTACTAGATACTACTCCAGAGATTCGTTTTTTGAGTCTATTAACCGCTGAGTTAAATCTTTGCAAGCCATGTTGTATGCTCTTTTGTCACTCGGCATTCTGCTGACCTGCCATACTCTCCTAAGCCTTCTTTTCTCGGCAACCATGGAAGCCAACTTAGTTGACCAGAGGAAGTTGTCCCTGCGAGCTCTGTGATTCCTCGGTCGTGTCTCCGATGCTTGCTCGGGCGTTGCCGCCATATGTACTTTTCTGGTAAGACTTTCCACAGCTTCATCGATATCACTCCCATTTTCAATTGCTGGTAGAGGGTCAACGTTTTCTTCCAACCATTTTTTATAGATTTCACGATTTGTATTGCGTGTAGACAGCTTCGTTCTTGACTTCTTCCTAGCGTATGAGTGCTCCAGGACTAGTTTAACCATGCTGTGGTCAGACCAGAGCTTGTAGCAGCTGTCCGACAGAATCTTTGCAGGGTCAACTCCTTTGCTTATAGCAAAGTCAAGGAGGTCTGGTATTTTGCTCGGGTCACTGGGCCAGTAGGTGGGCTCGCCAGTGGAGTGCACGCTGCAACCCAACTCTCTGATGCACTTGAGTAGAGTGCTGCCCTTGGTGTTGATTGATCTGGAACCCCACCAAGTATGCTTAGCGTTGAAATCTCCGCCCAATATGAACCTATGTCTCAGGTCTTTTAGCTGTTGTAATAAGTCAGTACAATTTATTGTATACCGAGGCGGCAAGTATGCTGCTCCAATGGTGATTTGGCCTGCTTGAGTTGTCAGAAGGATTTTTGCACACTGCATCCAGTCCAGTTGCACCGGCTCTAGTTCTTCATGTTCGATGCCGCTCCTCACAATAATTGCAGCTCCGCCACGAATCCTGTCGGCAGGGTGATTTGCAACTATTGTATTGTAGCCAGGAATGGTGAAGTGCGATCTGGATGTAAAGTGCGTCTCTGACACTAGCATTACGTCGACTTGATTTGTTTTAATAAAATGTTCTATTTCAGGTTTGCTTTTGGACAAACCGTTCGCATTCCATATAACCAGTTGGGTGTTTATGGACATTGGATAGTGCTCATTTGACTGGAGAGTATGGATATCATCATCTCCTTAAATTTATTAAACATGGTGGTCATCATGTGCTCCATTCTTTGCATCAGTCTCTGCTCAATTCCATCTTCAACTTAGGGGGATTTTGATTTTTGTTGTAGGTGTAGCCGGTGTTGTTGTTAAACAAGGGCCTCAGCGATATGTGTTGTAGGAGTTGTTTGGTGTAGCCCTTTTACTACAATGCGAAAGCATCGCTCTTCCTTCAGCTGATAGGTCCTAAAGGCCAGTTTTGCATCGTCCATATACGCAACAATACTCCTGTAGGTGGCGCTGTCCTTGGGCATCAGCCTAACGTTGCCTCCTCCAGTGGATTTGTAGGAAAAACTATTTTTGTCAACGATTTTTCCAAGTTCTTTTAGCATTTCGCTTATGTTTCCCACTCCCGGTATGATTATCGGTGGAGGCTTGGGTGTAGCTTTCTCCTCGGCCATAACGTTGGAATTAGCTACATTTAATTCGTTGTCAACTTCATTATCATCAATTGGTAGAGTGGCGAACCGGTTTGAGGTATTCGGCATTTCAGCAATATTCCCTAAAATCTTCTTCTTATCATTCTTTGCTGTCTTTTTAGGAACAACAAAAGTTTTAATTTCACCATCTTCAGTACAGTCAGAGTCCAAATCGCTGCTGGATTCGTTGATGATTTCAGTAGTGTGGGTGTTAGAGCGAGACAGCATATTCTCGGTAGCTAACTGCAGTTTATTTTGTTGTTGGGTTATGTTTATCCTTCTCCCAAGTAAGTTTTCTCTTACTGCCTGGTATGACCTTGGGTACCAATATTTGCCAACTAGGCTTTTGTGCAATATTAGCACGATCTTTGTCCACTTCCATACTTGCGACGGGGCTATTGCCACTCATGGCAACAGCAGTACCGACACGTGCGCGTGATTTTTGTTGTTTCTCCTTTGTGCGAATTTCGTAGCTAATCAGAGCTCAGCGCGCGGCAGCGACGAGGCATTTAGCTACCTATGCGAAAGTAGTTCAACTCCAGCCGTCTTAAGGTTTAAGACTTATAACAATATATGTTTAATATTTTTAATATCCGTGAATTTTTCAATAGGGACATGAAAGTCTACGGTGTTTTACGTGAGCACCTGCCACGATGGCTCAATCTCACGGCCCCCTTGGGCATGGGATATGAAACGATGCGTCAATCAGCGCCCCTTTGGAACCATGTTCCGCCGGATACCGACACTCAAGCCAGTCTGTTCTAGTCATGGCTTATATCCTCGGTTAAGGATGGAGGCCTACCTAAACCTCTTCCGGTCTATGGATCCCGGCACCCGGTTGTATAACGCAACTCCACGTCGAACCCGAAGGCTGTACCCGCATTCAGGTGTTAAACCACAGCCACCACGTTGCTCCCTAAGGTGCCTCAACCATAGCCAGTTCGGAACAAGTTCCGTGGGCTCTGGCTCCCGTGGTACCAGAAATTAGCAGCCTCCTGTTAGGCGCCGTGCCACGAAGGACACTACCAATTTTGACTCCAGAACAGTCAACGGGTTGGTGACCCAATATTTGCATAGCTGCCTGGAATAGTATTATGAAATGGCCGAAGCCGAGTCATAAGATGGAACAGTCTTATCCACCATGCTCATGGGCATGGCTTTCTCACTGTGAGGAGGCGAGGACTATTCCTTCCTCTTCCGCAACCCGCGGCATTTAGTGCTGGCCAATGACCAGACCGTTCGAAGACGGCCAGCTATGTTCCCAACAATCCCTAAGGACTTGTGACAAGGCGGAGGTGAGCACCATCTCCGTAGTTCCTCATCACCCGTGGTACCAGAAAAGTCCTCTGGTCAGGTTCGTGCAACTAAAAAGAAGCATTCCCAGTTTCAGCTACCATGAAGCTCGGGGACGGGTCACCCCGGCGGTGGGCAAAAACCCGGCAAACCCTACAAACTAACAGTTACAACTAACAGTTAACCCGGCAAACCCTACACACTAACGGTTGACCCTACCCTACAACTAACTAACTAGCCCTAAACCTACCTAGGCGCTTTAACACTAACTCCCTTCGGCATCCACAAATCAACGTCTTCAACGACGACTGAAACGGCTCTAAGAGCGTACGAATTCTGACAATTAATTTGCAGGAGCCAAGACATGTTAGTGTCTTACGTTCACAATGCCTAAAACTGCGCCATAGATCGGACAACTTGCCGAGAGCATATTATGCCTCGACGGCAACCCCCTGAACCGGCAGTTTCGGCAGTCCACCGGATTGGTGCACTTCCCCGCTACATGGCCTCCCTGGCCGCATTGACGGCACATGCTCACCTTGACCCTGCAGTCCTGGACCTTGTGGTCAAAGCCGACACAGCGATGGCAGGCATACGTCCGGTGTCCAAAGCAGCTAGAGCCTTCTCGCTGACCTCCAGAGTCACGTTCGTAGTGCCTCCATCAGCTGCAGACCACGGCTTTGATGCCAAATGCACCGACTTTTTAAAGTCTGCCACGGTCATCTCCTCCTTCAAGTTATTGCTCCAGAGTTCCTGCATGAAATCCTCCGGGGTGATGTGCTCCGGTTCATGTTTTCTGTCTGCAAGGGATGGAGCCACCTCCTTCCTCACCTTCTCGGCGATCTGCCGGCTGGATAGCTCCGGGTCCGCTCCCTTCACCACGCAGGACCAGGTCTCCCGCACCTTGGTACGGGGGAGTGGCACCGGGGCTATTGGGGGGCCGTGCTGCGCAACGACGGCGGGGTGCGGCGGTTCGGTCATCATGGGCGGCGGCATGGTGAGCCGAGTTTCCAACTCACTCACCCGCAACATCAGGGCCACCACGAGCTCATCATAGCGGCTCAACGAATCCGAAATGACTCCAATGTCGCCTTCGATTAGGGCGCTACGAACCACATGCTGGGTGGCGGACAGCTCCGCCAGCCCGGCTCTGTTTCCTGCAGCAACAGCGGCGCGAGCGTTGGCCTGCTCAACGGCGACGGGGGGAGCCATGACGACAGTAGCAGCTCGGGCAGCGGCAACAGGTGCAACGAATGTGACGTCATTAGAAGCGGGGGTCACCTGCACATCCGACGAGGAGAGCGCCGTCTCCTCCAGCTCCGGTTTTCCTTCTCCAGGCACGGCACTCGAATATACCCACAAGAGGTATATAGTGCATGGGCACGGATGGTACGCCTGCCAGCGCCCCAGACTAGAAGCTATAGCTATGAACATAGCGACCTGCCTGGTACCTTTCAAGTATGTGCTTGCCGGGCAACATACTCCCTCTGGATAAGAGGCGAAGTGTATCTATCACCTCTGCTGATCTATGGGTCACAGCACCCGAGTTGTGTAACGCAACTCCACGTCGAGTCCGAGGACTCTACCCGCGATATGGGTATCAACCACAGCCACCACGATACTCCCACAAGGGAGCCTACCTCAATGGTAGTGTCTTGGACACACTATCCAACCCGTAGCACCGAAGTTTGTGGGCTCGGTGACCCACCCCTTTAGCTCCGACAAGCTCGGATGGGGGGCCCTGCCATGTTAGTCGCCTCCTACGACAAGCTATGGCGAACTGTGGTAGAATTCTTCGCCGCTAGCCACACGGCACGAGAAGTGGGTCTAAAGACCCCTCCTCCTCCGGAACACCTCCTCAGCAAACTGCTCCAGCTTCCTCATCCTGTCGTCGCTCTCCAGAATCCTTCCAAACGTCCAGGTTCCGCCAACGTGCTGCAGACCGAGTCCATCGAGGTCTCGCAAGTCTGCATAGAGGGGGCAGACACATAAAATGTGCTTCCAATCCTCATTAGGATCGCCACATGAGCATGCGGCAGTATCGCTAAGAGCTCGTCTATGCAGAAATGCATTGAACGACCCATGCCCTGTCAGCAAAAAGCCAGCGCGCATCGAGAATCCAAAGTCTGGATTCTCATATACGGACGAGACGTCCGGGATGAATTTGTTGGTAACCCGACCGGGCGAACCAGCGTCATCTCACCTGCTCTGCCAGTCCGACAGGAGGCATCCTTCGATGCGCGCGACTTTTTGCGCCCAGCTCAGGCCTGAAATGTCTTCGCCGTAGAGCCAGTCGTTCCCCTCCAACGGGTATCCACGCTTCAACTTCCTATTTTCCTATTTTCCTATTTTCATAGCAACCAGGTCAAGAGGCGGGGCTCTAGCAAGCACCTGCAGTGCCAGGGTTGACACTGTTCGGCATACCGGAAGGCATCCTAAAAGGATAAGCCTCTGGCAGGCGAGCAGTAGCCTCCTGGCTACAACTCGCCGCGTCGTAAAGACATACCACACCGAGGCACCAAATAGTGCACAGGGCACCATAAGACCGGCATAAATGGTCCGCCTGGCCCGAGGACTGAATCCCCAGTCGACTCGTAGCCCACGCGCCAATGCTCCCACGACTCCGGCCATTCGCTGACGCAGCGATGCGATATGCGCAGTGAAGAACATACGCTCGCTGACCGTGATGCCAAGGTACCGGCAGCTGCGTACATATAGGAGAAACGCTCCTGCGGCTCTCACACTCGGGGTACGCGCGAGGGACCCCTTCAGTAGCATTATCACCGTCTTGCTGGTGGAAATGGTAACACCGATTTCCGTACCCCACGCTTCAACGATGGACATCAGTTGCGCTCCTTTTTCCTCCAGCGCGGCTCGAGATTTGCCCTCGACGAGGAGCAGCAGGTCATCCGAATACGCGCTAAAAGCGCAGTGTGACTGGAGGCGCCGCAGCAGGACGTCCATCAGCAGATCCCAAATGAATGGGCCACTAATGGATCCCTGCGGGGAGCCTCTAGTTACTGGAACCGACACGGCTCCAGAACTGCTTCGGATCTCTGCGCTCCTGTCTGAGAAGAAGCTCTGCCACAAGCTCAACTCTCGGCATCCCAAGTCGGCGAGTCGGCGCAGCGCAGCGCTCCATTCAACATTGTCGAACGCTCCTTTGAAATCGACGAAGATTCCGAGCACGTATCTCGCCGGGCTGGCGGCGACACTGCTCATAACATGCCTCCAGGCATCTTCGACGCATCGTCCTTGGCGGAATCCGAACTGCCATCTGCATCCTTCCGGAAGAACTTCTCTCACACGATTGACTATGATGGCCTCGAGCACCTTGCCGAGCACCGAGCACCGGCAACAGGCATATCCCACGGTACGACGAGGGTTCGCACCTGTCCTTATCGGGCCCCTTGAGCAGCGCCACTACACGTGGACACTTCCACTCTCGGGGGAAGTAACGCGACTGATGCATCGGGAATATAGCGCCATCAGGTTCTGAGGTACGGCGCGCCACACTGCTTTGCAGATAGTGCCTGTGATGCCGTCCATGCCGGGAGAGCGTCTGCTCTTCAACCTGGCGACACGAGTATCAACCTCTACTTCCTCGAGGGCCGGTGGGACATCCTCCGCTCCGGCAATCGGTGCATCGGACTCCGCAACTGGGAAAAAGTTACGGAGGAGCACACGCGCACAGTCACCCCAATCGGTGACCAGAAAATGCACGGAGATTGGGTGCCTTCGCATTGATGGCGAAATTGGGTGCCTTCGCATTGATGGCGAAATGCGAAGGCACCCAATCTCCGTGCATTTTCTGCGTCCTCGGCAGATCTTGTAGACGCGCCCCCATGGATCGTGTGCGTTTTCTCCCACGAAGCGTCTCCAGCTCTCCTCCTTCGCCCTTAGGATGAGCTTTTTGCACTCGGCTGAGGTTTGCCTCAGCGCGACCACAAGAAGCTCAGTCGCATCATCGTCACCACGACGACGAGCGTTTTGAAGCCGGCGGCGAAGTCTCCTGACTTCGCGTCTCACCGTGTTCAGGCTGGCGGTCCACCAACCTGGCTTCCTTCTCCTAGGCGATCTCGGCGTCCTTCTTCCCAGCGCAAGGTCGCATACATCGTGCACCATGCTGCGCAGGGTCGAAACTTGCTGGTCCAACGGCGACTGTGAGAAGTCTTCCGGAATGTCGGCTGCGCGTCTCACCATCTCCTGTTCGAACAATTGCCAACGAGCATTGGAGATGTTTTAGGACGGTACAGGAGCTAGGCTCTCAACTGTACTTGGGGTAGTTGGTGTTGCCACAACTGTGATCATGTTATGATCACACAACTCCCACTCGTCCACTCTCCACTCGAATGTGGCCCACATCGGTGCTGCATCGTTGGCAATTGTCAAGTCGATATCACTATGCGCGTGATAGGTATCGAACGTGAACACCGAGCTAGGCTGGTTGAGAGCAACGGTCCCATTCTCCAGCATCCACTCAGACAGCAGCTCACCCCGTCTGAGGTTAGCGTTTCCCCCGGGGTTCCGAGGACGTTTGCTAAACCACATGGGAGACACTGCGTTCGCGTCGAGTCCCAGGATTGCAGGGGTACTGTTGGCCTGCAACAGGACCGCATCCATGTACCTGAGGTACGGTTCTAGCTCGGCTTCGTACTGGCAGTACACGGAGCAAAGGAAGATGGAACCAAAACTCCCTTTTACGCTCACGCATACGCCATAATCGGTGGTGAGGGGCTCCATCGGCATACAGATGACATCCTGGTGATCCACGAGGATGGCTGCCTTTCCTCTCCGGTCGGTGTATATCCTCATTCCATCGGGCAGCACATCCTTGGCCAATGTATGGCTCCTGCAGCAGTGCAAACATGCAACCGGACTCTCTCAGCCGGACCGCGAGCTCAATAGTCGCGGCTCGGCCTCGACCACAGTTTGCTTGGATGAATCTAAACATTAATCTCTAGCGTTCACCCTCGCAAGCACCGCCTCAAACACCGGACAGCTCGGGGACAGCATGCTGTGAGCCGAGGGGTGCCCGTAAAAACGGCAATTCCGGCAGTCCACCGGGTTCGCGCATCCACGTGCACTGAGGCCGGTCTGTCCGCATTGCCTGCAAACATTCTCCTTCTGTTTGCACTCTGCCACCTTGTGGTTGAAGCCTTCCTGCGGCACGCGTAGGTCCTCACCTGTGCCCTGCATCGATAGGAGAACCACTTCACGTAAATCCTCCCACCTTCCAGCAGATCCAGCACCTTGGGCTCGCACTCTAGAGTCACATTTACTGTGGCTCCATCGGAAACTGTCCAGGGCTTCGTGTCCAGATGGACCGCCTTCCGGAACTCCGCCTCTGGGATGTGCTCCTTCAGGTTATTGGCAAACAACTCCGCCATAAATTCCTCCGGTGCGATCTGCGTGGCGACATCCTGTACGATCAGCTTCGGAAGCTGAGCAGTGTTCGGCTTGACCTCGAGGCCAATCTCGCCGAACTTCCTGCTCGCAACAACCCGCTTGATCTCTCCTGAAGAGGGGGTGCGTATAATGGCTCCGCCACGCGCAAGCCCTCTCACCTCGTGCAGGCGAACTCCTAGCGTAGGAGCAATCTCACGGCGCACCTTTTCAGCAACTTCCTCGCCCGTCAGTTTTGGGTCCTTGCTGGACCACGACCGACCACGTATCCCGTGGTTTTCGCGGCGCAGGCACTGGGGCAGCAGAAGGCACTGGCAGGCTGGGATACGCAGATGCGTACCCAACGGGTGGCCGGTTGACCACAGCTACCGGTGCTGACGGCATCTGGGTAGGCATCGTCGCTCGCAGTCTGCTGGTTTCCTCCAGCACTGCATTTCGCACCATAAGGGCCTGGACGATACCGTCATACCTATTGATGCATCGCATCAGCTCCATAGCCTGGAAAGAGTTCAGTACAGAGTCTGTCACCAGGCCGATAAACTCCTCCTTAATTTTGCCGACTTCCTCTAGGACGTCGTCGGCTCCGCCCTTCACGATCCTGTCCAGGCATCGTGTCGGGGCGGTAACGCACCGGGACGGCAGCGGGGGCATCCACGACGACAGTAGCGGCATCAGCTCCAGGGACATCGGCGGCGGCAGCTCGGGCAGCGGCAGCGGGGGGTGCAGGGGGAATGAAGATAACATCATTGACGTCGGCGTCGGAGGCATCATCAGCGGCGGTGGCGATTCCTCGGTCGTGTCTCCGATGCTTGCTCGGGCGTTGCAAGGCTTGCCGCCATATGTACTTTTCTGGTAAGACTTTCCACAGCTTCATCGATATCACTCCCATTTTCAATTGCTGGTAGAGGGTCAACGTTTTCTTCCAACCATTTTTTATAGATTTCACGATTTGTATTGCGTGTAGACAGCTTCGTTCTTGACTTCTTCCTAGCGTATGAGTGCTCCAGGACTAGTTTAACCATGCTGTGGTCAGAGCAGAGCTTGTAGCAGCTGTCCGACAGAATCTTTGCAGGATCAACTCCTTTGCTTATAGCAAAGTCAAGGAGGTCTGGTATTTTGCTCGGGTCACTGGGCCAGTAGGTGGGCTCGCCAGTGGAGTGCACGCTGCAACCCAACTCTCTGATGCACTTGAGTACAGTGCTGTCCTTGGTGTTGATTGATCTGGAACCCCACCAAGTATGCTTAACGTTGAAATCTCCTCCCAATATGAACCTGGGTCCCAGGTCTTTTAGCTGTTGTAATAAGTCAGTAAAATTTATTGTATACCGAGGCGGCAAGTATGCTGCTCCAATGGTGATTTGGCCTGCTTGAGTTGTCAGAAGGATTTTTGCACACTGCATGCAGTCCAGTTGCACCGGCTCTAGTTCTTCATGTTCGATGCCGCTCCTCACAATAATTGCAGCTCCGCCACGAATCCTGTCGGCAGGGTGATTTGCAACTATTGTATTGTAGCCAGGAATGGTGAAGTGCGATCTGGATGTAAAGTGCGTCTCTGACACTAGCATTACGTCGACTTGATTTGTTTTAATAAAATGTTCTATTTCAGGTTTGCTTTTGGACAAACCGTTCGCATTCCATATAACCAGTTGGGTGTTTATGGACATTGGATAGTGCTCATTTGACTGGAGAGTATGGATATCATCATCTCCTTAAATTTATTAAACATGGTGGTCATCATGTGCTCCATTCTTTGCATCAGTCTCTGCTCAATTCCATCTTCAACGCTAGGGGGATTTTGATTTTTGTTGTAGGTGTAGCCGGTGTTGTCGTTAAACAAGGGCCTCAGTGATATGTGTTGTAGGAGTTGTGTGGTGTAGCCCTTTCACTACAATGCGAAAGCATCGCTCTTCCTTCAGCTGATAGGTCCTAAAGGCCAGTTTTGCATCGTCCATATACGCAACAATGCTCCTGTAGGTGGCGCTGTCCTTGGGCATCAGCCTAACGTTGCCTCCTCCAGTGGATTCGTAGGAAAAACTATTTTTGTCAACGATTTTTCCAAGTTCGCTTAGCATCTCGCTTATGTTTCCCACTCCCGGTATGATTATCGGTGGAGGCTTGGGTGTAGCTTTCTCCTCAGCCATAACGTTGGAATTAGCTACATTTAATTCGTCGTCAACTTCATTATCATAAATTGGTAGAGTGGCGAACCGGTTTGAGGTATTCGGCATTTCAGCAATATTGCCTAAGATCTTCTTCTTATCATTCTTTGCTGTCTTTTTAGGAACAACAAAGGTTTTAATTTCACCATCTTCAGTACAGTCAGAGTCCAAATCGCTGCTGGATTCGTTGATGATTTCATTAGTGTGGGTGTTAGAGCGAGACAGCATATTCTCGGTAGCTAACTGCAGTTTTTTTGTTGTTGGGTTATGTTTATCCTTCTCACAAGTAAGTTTTCTCTTACTGCCTGGTATGACCTTGGGCACCAATATTTGCCAACTAGGCTTTTGTGCAATATTAGTACGATCTTTATCCACTTCCATACTTGCGTCGGGGCTATTGCCACTCATGGCAACAGCAGTACCGACACGTGCGCGTGATTTTTGTTGTTTCTCCTTTGTGCGAATTTCGTAGCTAATCAGAGCTCAGCGCGCGGCAGCGCAGCTTCCAAAAGCTTTAAAAAGCTTCAAAGCTTCAAAAGCTTGGAAATTTTCCACGCACGTGGTTATTTTTGCACTTGGAAAATCTCGATTTTTCACAATATTATGAGTGTTTCTGTAACTAAAATGTTCACACTTTATTGCATTTATGCTCCCACACAGGGAACTCTAAATTCCGTCTCTGTCGGTAGTGTTTTTGTAATTTTATATGGTTCTCACACGGAGCACACACGGAGGCACGTCTGTTCAGTTCGAAAGCTTGATCGCGACTGACTAATAAGATGACGAGGCATTTAGCTACCTATGCGAAAGTAATTCAACTCGCGCCGTCTTAAGGTTTAAGACTTATAACAATATATGTTTAATATTTTTAATATCCGTGAATTTTTCAATAAGGACATGAAAGTCTACTGTGTTTTACGTGAGCACCTGCCACGATAGCTCAATCTCACGGCCCCCTTTGGTGGGAGTAATTTTAAGGCTGCTGCATCTAAATGGTCATACCCAGGGGATTTGGTGAGTTTTAGCTCAGCTATTTCTTCTTGAATCTCCGTGTTGTCAATCTCTTGTATAGGCAGATCCATAGGGCAAGCGTTTTCAAGGAACTGTATGGTTTTTTCTTTATCATCGTTGTCGCACAGGTTAAATGGTTGAAAACTATTTCTCAGGTGATCTGCAAAGGCATCGGCTTTCTCCTGGCTGGAACGACACCACAAACCGTTGGTGTTTTTAACGGGTGCAATCTTCTTTACCGGCCTTTTTAGGTATTTGGTGGCATTCCACAAGTTATGTTCAGCTTTAGCAGGTTCTAGCTCTACTAGATACTACTCCAGAGATTCGTTTTTTGAGTCTATTAACCGCTGAGTTTAATCTTTGCAAGCCCTGTTGTGTGCTCTTTTTTCACTCGGCATTCTGCTGACCTGCCATACTCTCCTAAGCCTTCTTTTCTCGGCAACCATGGAAGCCAACTCAGTTGACCAGAGGTAGTTGTCCCTGCGAGCTCTGTGATTCCTCGGTCGTGTCTCCGATGCTTGCTCGGGCGTTGCCGCCATATGTACTTTTCTGGTAAGACTTTCCACAGCTTCATCGATATCACTCCCATTTTCAATTGCTGGCAGAGGGTCAACGTTTTCTTTCAACCATTTTTTATAGATTTCACGATTTGTATTGCGTGTAAACAGCTTCGTTCTTGACTTCTTCCTAGCGTATGAGTGCTCCAGGACTAGTTTAACCATGCTGTGGTCAGAGCAGAGCTTGTAGCAGCTGTCCGACAGAATCTTTGCAGGATCAACTCAACCCAACTCTCTGATGCACTTGAGTAGAGTGCTGCCCTTGGTGTTGATTGATCTGGAACCCCACCAAGTATGCTTAACGTTGAAATCTCCTCCCAATATGAACCTGGGTCCCAGGTCTTTTAGCTGTTGTAATAAGTCAGTACAATTTATTGTATACCGAGGCGGCAAGTATGCTGCTCCAATGGTGATTTGGCCTGCTTGAGTTGTCAGAAGGATTTTTGCACACTGCATCCAGTCCAGTTGCACCGGCTCTAGTTCTTCATGTTCGATGCCGCTCCTCACAATAATTGCAGCTCCGCCACGAATCCTGTCGGCAGGGTGATTTGCAACTATTGTATTGTAGCCAGGAATGGTGAAGTGCGATCTGGATGTAAAGTGCGTCTCTGACACTAGCATTACGTCGACTTGATTTGTTTTAATAAAATGTTCTATTTCAGGTTTGCTTTTGGACAAACCGTTCGCATTCCATATAACCAGTTGGGTGTTTATGGACATTGGATAGTGCTCATTTGACTGGAGAGTATGGATATCATCATCTCCTTAAATTTATTAAACATGGTGGTCATCATGTGCTCCATTCTTTGCATCAGTCTCTGCTCAATTCCATCTTCAACGCTAGGGGGATTTTGATTTTTGTTGTAGGTGTAGCCGGTGTTGTCGTTAAACAAGGGCCTCAGTGATATGTGTTGTAGGAGTTGTGTGGTGTAGCCCTTTCACTACAATGCGAAAGCATCGCTCTTCCTTCAGCTGATAGGTCCTAAAGGCCAGTTTTGCATCGTCCATATACGCAACAATGCTCCTGTAGGTGGCGCTGTCCTTGGGCATCAGCCTAACGTTGCCTCCTCCAGTGGATTCGTAGGAAAAACTATTTTTGTCAACGATTTTTCCAAGTTCTTTTAGCATCTCGCTTATGTTTCCCACTCCCGGTATGATTATCGGTGGAGGCTTGGGTGTAGCTTTCTCCTCAGCCATAACGTTGGAATTAGCTACATTTAATTCGTCGTCAACTTCATTATCATAAATTGGTAGAGTGGCGAACCGGTTTGAGGTATTCGGCATTTCAGCAATATTGCCTAAGATCTTCTTCTTATCATTCTTTGCTGTCTTTTTAGGAACAACAAAAGTTTTAATTTCACCATCTTCAGTACAGTCAGAGTCCAAATTGCTGCTGGATTCGTTGATGATTTCATTAGTGTGGGTGTTAGAGCGAGACAGCATATTCTCGGTAGCTAACTGCAGTTTTTTTGTTGTTGGGTTATGTTTATCCTTCTCACAAGTAAGTTTTCTCTTACTGCCTGGTATGACCTTGGGCACCAATATTTGCCAACTAGGCTTTTGTGCAATATTAGCACGATCTTTGTCCACTTCCATACTTGCGTCGGGGCTATTGCCACTCATGGCAACAGCAGTACCGACACGTGCGCGTGATTTTTGTTGTTTCTCCTTTGTGCGAATTTCGTAGCTAATCAGAGCTCAGCGCGCGGCAGCGCAGCTTCCAAAAGCTTTAAAAAGCTTCAAAGCTTCAAAAGCTTGGAAATTTTCCACGCACGTGGTTATTTTTGCACTTGGAAAATCTCGATTTTTCACAATATTATGAGTGTTTCTGTAACTAAAATGTTCACACTTTATTGCATTTATGCTCCCACACAGGGAACTCTAAATTCCGTCTCTGTCGGTAGTGTTTTTGTAATTTTATATGGTTCTCACACGGAGGCACGTCTGTTCAGTTCGAAAGCTTGATCGCGACTGACTAATAAGATGACGAGGCATTTAGCTACCTATGCGAAAGTAATTCAACTCGCGCCGTCTTAAGGTTTAAGACTTATAACAATATATGTTTAATATTTTTAATATCCGTGAATTTTTCAATAAGGACATGAAAGTCTACTGTGTTTTACGTGAGCACCTGCCACGATGGCTCAATCTCACGGCCCCCTTTGGTGGGAGTAATTTTAAGGCTGCTGCATCTAAATGGTCATACCCAGGGGATTTGGTGAGTTTTAGCTCAGCTATTTCTTCTTGAATCTCCGTGTTGTCAATCTCTTGTATAGGCAGATCCATAGGGCAAGCGTTTTCAAGGAACTGTATGGTTTTTTCTTTATCATCGTTGTCGCACAGGTTGAATGGTTGAAAACTATTTCTCAGGTGATCTGCAAAGGCATCGGCTTTCTCCTGGCTGGAACGACACCACAAACCGTTGGTGTTTTTAACGGGTGCAATCTTCTTTACCGGCCTTTTTAGGTATTTGGTGGCATTCCACAAGTTATGTTCAGCTTTAGCAGGTTCTAGCTCTACTAGATACTACTCCAGAGATTCGTTTTTTGAGTCTATTAACCGCTGAGTTAAATCTTTGCAAGCCATGTTGTATGCTCTTTTGTCACTCGGCATTCTGCTGCCATACTCTCCGAAGCCTTCTTTTCTCGGCAACCATGGAAGCCAACTTAGTTGACCAGAGGTAGTTGTCCCTGCGAGCTCTGTGATTCCTCGGTCGTGTCTCCGATGCTTGCTCGGGCGTTGCAAGGCTTGCCGCCATATGTACTTTTCTGGTAAGACTTTCCACAGCTTCATCGATATCACTCCCATTTTCAATTGCTGGTAGAGGGTCAACGTTTTCTTCCAACCATTTTTTATAGATTTCACGATTTGTATTGCGTGTAGACAGCTTCGTTCTTGACTTCTTCCTAGCGTATGAGTGCTCCAGGACTAGTTTAACCATGCTGTGGTCAGACCAGAGCTTGTAGCAGCTGTCCGACAGAATCTTTGCAGGGTCAACTCCTTTGCTTATAGCAAAGTCAAGGAGGTCTGGTATTTTGCTCGGGTCACTGGGCCAGTAGGTGGGCTCGCCAGTGGAGTGCACGCTGCAACCCAACTCTCTGATGCACTTGAGTAGAGTGCTGCCCTTGGTGTTGATTGATCTGGAACCCCACCAAGTATGCTTAGCGTTGAAATCTCCGCCCAATATGAACCTATGTCTCAGGTCTTTTAGCTGTTGTAATAAGTCAGTACAATTTATTGTATACCGAGGCGGCAAGTATGCTGCTCCAATGGTGATTTGGCCTGCTTGAGTTGTCAGAAGGATTTTTGCACACTGCATCCAGTCCAGTTGCACCGGCTCTAGTTCTTCATGTTCGATGCCGCTCCTCACAATAATTGCAGCTCCGCCATGAATCCTGTCGGCAGGGTGATTTGCAACTATTGTATTGTAGCTAGGAATGGTGAAGTGCGATCTGGATGTAAAGTGCGTCTCTGACACTAGCATTACGTCGACTTGGTTTGTTTTAATAAAATGTTCTATTTCAGGTTTGCTTTTGGACAAACCGTTCGCATTCCATATAACCAGTTGGGTGTTTATGGACATTGGATAGTGCTCATTTGACTGGAGAGTATGGATATCATCATCTCCTTAAATTTATTAAACATGGTGGTCATCATGTGCTCCATTCTTTGCATCAGTCTCTGCTCAATTCCATCTTCAACTTAGGGGGATTTTGATTTTTGTTGTAGGTGTAGCCGGTGTTGTTGTTAAACAAGGGCCTCAGCGATATGTGTTGTAGGAGTTGTTTGGTGTAGCCCTTTTACTACAATGCGAAAGCATCGCTCTTCCTTCAGCTGATAGGTCCTAAAGGCCAGTTTTGCATCGTCCATATACGCAACAATACTCCTGTAGGTGGCGCTGTCCTTGGGCATCAGCCTAACGTTGCCTCCTCCAGTGGATTTGTAGGAAAAACTATTTTTGTCAACGATTTTTCCAAATTCTTTTAGCATCTCGCTTATGTTTCCCACTCCCGGTATGATTATCGGTGGAGGCTTGGGTGTAGCTGTCTCCTCGGCCATAACGTTGGAATTAGCTACATTTAATTCGTTGTCAACTTCATTATCATCAATTGGTAGAGTGGCGAACCGGTTTGAGGTATTCGGCATTTCAGCAATATTCCCTAAAATCTTCTTCTTATCATTCTTTGCTGTCTTTTTAGGAACAACAGAAGTTTTAATTTCACCATCTTCAGTACAGTCAGAGTCAAAATCGCTGCTGGATTCGTTGATGATTTCAGTAGTGTGGGTGTTAGAGCGAGACAGCATATTCTCGGTAGCTAACTGCAGTTTATTTTGTTGTTGGGTTATGTTTATCCTTCTCACAAGTAAGTTTTCTCTTACTGCCTGGTATGACCTTGGGTACCAATATTTGCCAACTAGGCTTTTGTGCAATATTAGCACGATCTTTGTCCACTTCCATACTTGCGTCGGGGCTATTGCCACTCATGGCAACAGCAGTACCGACACGTGCGCGTGATTTTTGTTGTTTCTCCTTTGTGCGAATTTCGTAGCTAATCAGAGCTCAGCGCGCGGCAGCGACGAGGCATTTAGCTACCTATGCGAAAGTAGTTCAACTCCAGCCGTCTTAAGGTTTAAGACTTATAACAATATATGTTTAATATTTTTAATATCCGTGAATTTTTCAATAGGGACATGAAAGTCTACGGTGTTTTACGTGAGCACCTGCCACGATGGCTCAATCTCACGGCCCCCTTGGGCATGGGATATGAAACGATGCGTCAATCAGCGCCCCTTTGGAACCATGTTCCGCCGGATACCGACACTCAAGCCAGTCTGTTCTAGTCATGGCTTATATCCTCGGTTAAGGATGGAGGCCTACCTAAACCTCTTCCGGTCTATGGATCCCGGCACCCGGTTGTATAACGCAACTCCACGTCGAACCCGAAGGCTGTACCCGCATTCAGGTGTTAAACCACAGCCACCACGTTGCTCCCTAAGGTGCCTCAACCATAGCCAGTTCGGAACAAGTTCCGTGGGCTCTGGCTCCCGTGGTACCAGAAATTAGCAGCCTCCTGTTAGGCGCCGTGCCACGAAGGACACTACCAATTTTGACTCCAGAACAGTCAACGGGTTGGTGACCCAATATTTGCATAGCTGCCTGGAATAGTATTATGAAATGGCCGAAGCCGAGTCATAAGTTAGAACCGTCTTATCCACCATGCTCATGGGCATGGCTTTCTCACTGTGAGGAGGCGAGGACTATTCCTTCCTCTTCCGCAACCCGCGGCATTTAGTGCTGGCCAATGACCAGACCGTTCGAAGACGGCCAGCTATGTTCCCAACAATCCCTAAGGACTTGTGACAAGGCGGAGGTGAGCACCATCTCCGTAGTTTCTCATCACCCGTGGTACCAGAAAAGTCCTCTGGTCAGGTTCGTGCAACTAAAAAGAAGCACTCCCAGTTTCAGCTACCATGAAGCTCGGGGACTGGTCACCCCGGCGGTGGGCAAAAACCCGGCAAACCCTACAAACTAACAGTTACAACTAACAGTTAACCCGGCAAACCCTACACACTAACGGTTGACCCTACCCTACAACTAACTAACTAGCCCTAAACCTACCTAGGCGCTTTAACACTAACTCCCTTCGGCATCCACAAATCAACGTCTTCGACGACGACTGAAACGGCTCTAACAGCGTACGAATTCTGACAATTAATTTGCAGGAGCCAAGACATGTTAGTGTCTTACGTTCACAATGGCTAAAACTGCGCCATAGATCGGACAACTTGCCGAGAGCATATTATGCCTCGACGGCAACCCCCTGAACCGGCAGTTTCGGCAGTCCACCGGATTGGTGCACTTCCCCGCTACATGGCCTCCCTGGCCGCATTGACGGCACATGCTCACCTTGACCCTGCAGTCCTGGACCTTGTGGTCAAAGCCGACACAGCGATGGCAGCCATACGTCCGGTGTCCAAAGCAGCTAGAGCCTTCTCGCTGACCTCCAGAGTCACGTTCGTAGTGCCTCCATCAGCTGCAGACCACGGCTTTGATGCCAAATGCACCGACTTTTTAAAGTCTGCCACGGTCATCTCCTCCGGGGTGATGTCCTCCGGTTCATGTTTTCTGACTGCAAGGGATGGAGCCACCTCCTTCCTCACCTTCTCGGCGATCTGCCGGCTGGATAGCTCCGGGTCCGCTCCCTTCACCACGCAGGACCAGGTCTCCCGCACCTTGGTACGGGGGAGTGGCACCGGGGCTATTGGAGGGCCGGGCTGCGCAACGACGGCGGGGTGCGGCGGTTCGGTCATCATGGGCGGCGGCATGGTGAGCCGAGTTTCCAACTCACTCACCCGCAACATCAGGGCCACCACGAGCTCATAATAGCGGCTCAACGAATCCGAAATGACTCCAATGTCGCCTTCGATTAGGGCGCTACGAACCACATGCTGGGTGGCGGACAGCTCCGCCAGCCCGGCTCTGTTTCCTGCGGCAACAGCGGCGCGAGCGTTGGCCTGCTCAACGGCGACGGGGGGAGCCATGACGACAGTAGCAGCTCGGGCAGCGGCAACAGGTGCAACGAATGTGACGTCATTAGAAGCGGGGGTCACCTGCAGATCCGACGAGGAGAGCGCCGTCTCCTCCAGCTCTGCTTTTCCTTCTCCAGGCACGGCCAATAACTTGGCCTGTGTAGGCTCCGAGATTCCACTCATTTTCGACTTTTTTTCGCGGCGGAGTTTCCGTGCACTGATCCGACTGCTTACCCCGCTGCTAGAGAGCTCACTATCCGACATTGCGCTCATTCGGCCTCACTGGGAACTTTGGCGCCGCCTGGTGCCGGAAGGTGCAACTAAATTCCCCCAAATATGCTACAAAAATTTCCGCCCAACAGATGATGCTGTATAAGCTTGCCAACAGAAGCGGGTACAATGGCGCTCCCTTGTGCCGGAAGTGCAACTAAAATTCCCCAAATATGCTGTAAAATATTCCTTCCAACAGATGGTGCTCTATAAGTTTGCCAAAGATGCTGTAAAAAATTACCGCCCAACAGATGGCGCTTTTATAAGTCTACCAAAGATGATGTAAAAATTTCCGCCCAACAGATGGTGCTTTATAAGCTCAAAGTTCTCTCACTCACCACAGAAATCCACCACCACGCGTGGGAAAACGAAAAACCGAGTTTTCTTTAGAAATACCTAATTTTTCGCAACGAAAAACACACCAATCGCTTCGCGTAATTAATCCGCGAATTTTGATACTATTTTCAGCCACGTACGACACCGATTTCCACCGAAAAAATCTCTCTCTTGTTTACACACACAAGTACTCTTTTCACACTCCCCACAGAAAACCACCACCATGCGCACCGCGTGGGAAAACGAAAAACCGAGTTTTTCTTTAGAAAAACCTAATTTTCCGCAACGAAAAATACACCAAACGCTTCGCATAGCTAATCCGCGAATTTTGATACTACTTTCAGCCCCGTACGACACCGATTTCCGCAGAAAAATCTCTCTCCCGTTCACACACACTAGTACTCTTTTCACACTCCCCTCAGAAAACCACCACCATGCGCACCGCGTGGGAAAACGAAAAACCGAGTTTTTCTTTAGAAAAACCGAGTTTTTCTTTAGAAAAACCGAGTTTTTCTTTAGAAAAACCAAGTTTTTCTTTAGAAAAACCTAATTTTCCGCAACGAAAAATACACCAATCGTTTCGCGTAGTTAATCCGCGAATTTTGATACTATTTTCAATCACGTACGACACCGATTTCCACCGAAAATGAATTTTTCACCGGAGCGACCGAGAAACACGTCTGTACTCTATGTAGACAGTCTATGTCACTAATAAGATGACGAGGCATTTAGCTACCTATGCGAAAGTAATTTAACTCCCGCCGTCTTAAGGTTTAAGACTTATAACAATATATGTTTAATATTTTTAATATCCGTGAATTTTTCAATAGGGACATGAGGGTCTCGGATCTCTCCGAACTTGTTTTACGTGGCGTGTTCCACACTAAAGGGATTACGACCACGGCACTCGAATATACCCACAAGAGGTATATAGTGCATGGGCACGGATGGTACGCCTGCCAGCGCCCCAGACTAGAAGCTATAGCTATGTACATAGCGACCAGCCTGGTACCTTTCAAGTATGTTGCTTTCAAGTATGTGCTTGCCGGGCAACATACTCCCTCTGGATAAGAGGCGAAGTGTATCTATCACCTATGCTGATCTATGGGTCACAGCACCCGAGTTGTATAACGCAACTCCACGTCGAGTCCGAGGACTCTACCCGCGATATGGGTATCAACCACAGCCACCACGATACTCCCACAAGGGGGCCTACCTCAATGGTAGTGTCTTGGACACACTATCCAACCCGTGGCACCGAAGTTTGTGGGCTCGGTGACCCATTTTTAATGTCTCGTACTATGTAGCCAAGTTCAGCAAGGGCCTCAGCGATTTGTGTTGTAGGAGTTGTTTGGTGTAGCCCTTTTACTACAATGCGAAAGCATCGCTCTTCCTTCAGCTGATAGGTCCTAAAGGCCAGTTTTGCATCGTCCATATACGCAACAATACTCCTGTAGGTGGCGCTGTCCTTGGGCATCAGCCTAACGTTGCCTCCTCCAGTGGATTTGTAGGAAAAACTATTTTTGTCAACGATTTTTCCAAGTTCTTTTAGCATCTCGCTTATGTTTCCCACTCCCGGTATGATTATCGGTGGAGGCTTGGGTGTAGCTTTCTCCTCGGCCATAACGTTGGAATTAGCTACATTTAATTCGTTGTCAACTTCATTATCATCAATTGGTAGAGTGGCGAACCGGTTTGAGGTATTCGGCATTTCAGCAATATTCCCTAAAATCTTCTTCTTATCATTCTTTGCTGTCTTTTTAGGAACAACAGAAGTTTTAATTTCACGATCTTCAGTACAGTCAGAGTCAAAATCGCTGCTGGATTCGTTGATGATTTCAGTAGTGTGGGTGTTAGAGCGAGACAGCATATTCTCGGTAGCTAACTGCAGTTTATTTTGTTGTTGGGTTATGTTTATCCTTCTCACAAGTAAGTTTTCTCTTACTGCCTGGTATGACCTTGGGCACCAATATTTGCCAACTAGGCTTTTGTGCAATATTAGCACGATCTTTGTCCACTTCCATACTTGCGTCGGGGCTATTGCCACTCATGGCAACAGCAGTACCGACACGTGCGCGTGATTTTTGTTGTTTCTCCTTTGTGCGAATTTCGTAGCTAATCAGAGCTCAGCGCGCGGCAGCGACGAGGCATTTAGCTATGCGAAAGTAGTTCAACTCCAGCCGTCTTAAGGTTTAAGACTTATAACAATATATGTTTAATATTTTTAATATCCGTGAATTTTTCAATAGGGACATGAAAGTCTACGGTGTTTTACGTGAGCACCTGCCACGATGGCTCAATCTCACGGCCCCCTTGGGCATGGGATATGAAACGATGCGTCAATCAGCGCCCCTTTGGAACCATGTTCCGCCGGATACCGACACTCAAGCCAGTCTGTTCTAGTCATGGCTTATATCCTCGGTTAAGGATGGAGGCCTACCTAAACCTCTTCCGGTCTATGGGATCCCGGCACCCGGTTGTATAACGCAACTCCACGTCGAACCCGAAGGCTGTACCCGCATTCAGGTGTTAAACCACAGCCACCACGTTGCTCCCTAAGGTGCCTCAACCATAGCCAGTTCGGAACAAGTTCCGTGGGCTCTGGCTCCCGTGGTACCAGAAATTAGCAGCCTCCTGTTAGGCGCCGTGCCACGAAGGACACTACCAATTTTGACTCCAGAACAGTCAACGGGTTGGTGACCCAATATTTGCATAGCTGCCTGGAATAGTATTATGAAATGGCCGAAGCCGAGTCATAAGTTAGAACCGTCTTATCCACCATGCTCATGGGCATGGCTTTCTCACTGTGAGGAGGCGAGGACTATTCCTTCCTCTTCCGCAACCCGCGGCATTTAGTGCTGGCCAATGACCAGACCGTTCGAAGACGGCCAGCTATGTTCCCAACAATCCCTAAGGACTTGTGACAAGGCGGAGGTGAGCACCATCTCCGTAGTTCCTCATCACCCGTGGTACCAGAAAAGTCCTCTGGTCAGGTTCGTGCAACTAAAAAGAAGCACTCCCAGTTTCAGCTACCATGAAGCTCGGGGACTGGTCACCCCGGCGGTGGGCAAAAACCCGGCAAACCCTACAAACTAACAGTTACAACTAACAGTTAACCCGGCAAACCCTACACACTAACGGTTGACCCTACCCTACAACTAACTAACTAGCCCTAAACCTACCTAGGCGCTTTAACACTAACTCCCTTCGGCATCCACAAATCAACGTCTTCGACGACGACTGAAACGGCTCTAACAGCGTACGAATTCTGACAATTAATTTGCAGGAGCCAAGACATGTTAGTGTCTTACGTTCACAATGGCTAAAACTGCGCCATAGATCGGACAACTTGCCGAGAGCATATTATGCCTCGACGGCAACCCCCTGAACCGGCAGTTTCGGCAGTCCACCGGATTGGTGCACTTCCCCGCTACATGGCCTCCCTGGCCGCATTGACGGCACATGCTCACCTTGACCCTGCAGTCCTGGACCTTGTGGTCAAAGCCGACACAGCGATGGCAGCCATACGTCCGGTGTCCAAAGCAGCTAGAGCCTTCTCGCTGACCTCCAGAGTCACGTTCGTAGTGCCTCCATCAGCTGCAGACCACGGCTTTGATGCCAAATGCACCGACTTTTTAAAGTCTGCCACGGTCATCTCCTCCTTCAAGTTATTGCTCCAGAGTTCCTGCATGAAATCCTCCGGGGTGATGTCCTCCGGTTCATGTTTTCTGACTGCAAGGGATGGAGCCACCTCCTTCCTCACCTTCTCGGCGATCTGCCGGCTGGATAGCTCCGGGTCCGCTCCCTTCACCACGCAGGACCAGGTCTCCCGCACCTTGGTACGGGGGAGTGGCACCGGGGCTATTGGGGGGCCGGGCTGCGCAACGACGGCGGGGTGCGGCGGTTCGGTCATCATGGGCGGCGGCATGGTGAGCCGAGTTTCCAACTCACTCACCCGCAACATCAGGGCCACCACGAGCTCATCATAGCGGCTCAACGAATCCGAAATGTCTCCAATGTCGCCTTCGATTAGTGCGCTACGAACCACATGCTGGGTGGCGGACAGCTCCCCCAGCCCGGCTCTGTTTCCTGCGGCAACAGCGGCGCGAGCGTTGGCCTGCTCAACGGCGACGGGGGGAGCCATGACGACAGTAGCAGCTCGGGCAGCGGCAACAGGTGCAACGAATGTGACGTCATTAGAAGCGGGGGTCACCTGCACATCCGACGAGGAGAGCGCCGTCTCCTCCAGCTCCGCTTTTCCTTCTCCAGGCACGGCCAATAACTTGGCCTGTGTAGGCTCCGAGATTCCACTCATTTTCGACTTACGTTCGCGGCGGCGTTTCCGTGCACTGATCCGACTGCTTACCCCGCTGCTAGAGAGCTCACTATCCGACATTGCGCTCATTCGGCCTCAATGGGAACTTTGGCGCCGCCTGGTGCCGGAAGGTGCAACTAAATTCCCCCAAATATGCTACAAAAATTTCCGCCCAACAGATGATGCTGTATAAGCTTGCCAACAGAAGCGGGTACAATGGCGCTCCCTTGTGCCGGAAGTGCAACTAAAATTCCCCAAATATGCTGTAAAATATTCCTTCCAACAGATGGTGCTCTATAAGTTTGCCAAAGATGCTGTAAAAAATTACCGCCCAACAGATGGCGCTTTTATAAGTCTACCAAAGATGATGTAAAAATGTCCGCCCAACAGATGGTGCTTTATAAGCTCAAAGTTCTCTCACACACCACAGAAATCCACCACCACGCACACCGCGTGGGAAAACGAAAAACCGAGTTTTCTTTAGAAATACCTAATTTTTCGCAACGAAAAACACACCAATCGCTTCGCGTAATTAATCCGCGAATTTTGATACTATTTTCAGCCACGTACGACACCGATTTCCACCGAAAAAATCTCTCTCTTGTTTACACACACAAGTACTCTTTTCACACTCCCCACAGAAAACCACCACCATGCGCACCGCGTGGGAAAACGAAAAACCGAGTTTTTCTTTAGAAAAACCTAATTTTTCGCAACGAAAAATACACCAAACGCTTCGCATAGCTAATCCGCGAATTTTGATACTACTTTCAGCCCCGTACGACACCGATTTCCGCAGAAAAATCTCTCTCCCGTTCACACACACTAGTACTCTTTTCACACTCCCCTCAGAAAACCACCACCATGCGCACCGCGTGGGAAAACGAAAAACCGAGTTTTTCTTTAGAAAAACCGAGTTTTTCTTTAGAAAAACCGAGTTTTTCTTTAGAAAAACCTAATTTTCCGCAACGAAAAATACACCAATCGTTTCGCGTAGTTAATCCGCGAATTTTGATACTATTTTCAATCACGTACGACACCGATTTCCACCGAAAATGAATTTTTCACCGGAGCGACCGAGAAACACGTCTGTACTCTATGTAGACAGTCTATGTCACTAATAAGATGACGAGGCATTTAGCTACCTATGCGAAAGTAATTTAACTCCCGCCGTCTTAAGGTTTAAGACTTATAACAATATATGTTTAATATTTTTAATATCCGTGAATTTTTCAATAGGGACATGAGGGTCTCGGATCTCTCCGAACTTGTTTTACGTGGCGTGTTCCACACTAAAGGGATTACGACCACGGCACTCGAATATACCCACAAGAGGTATATAGTGCATGGGCACGGATGGTACGCCTGCCAGCGCCCCAGACTAGAAGCTATAGCTATGTACATAGCGACCAGCCTGGTACCTTTCAAGTATGTTGCTTTCAAGTATGTGCTTGCCGGGCAACATACTCCCTCTGGATAAGAGGCGAAGTGTATCTATCACCTATGCTGATCTATGGGTCACAGCACCCGAGTTGTATAACGCAACTCCACGTCGAGTCCGAGGACTCTACCCGCGATATGGGTATCAACCACAGCCACCACGATACTCCCACAAGGGGGCCTACCTCAATGGTAGTGTCTTGGACACACTATCCAACCCGTGGCACCGAAGTTTGTGGGCTCGGTGACCCATTTTTAATGTCTCGTACTATGTAGCCAAGTTCAGCAAGGGCCTCAGCGATTTGTGTTGTAGGAGTTGTTTGGTGTAGCCCTTTTACTACAATGCGAAAGCATCGCTCTTCCTTCAGCTGATAGGTCCTAAAGGCCAGTTTTGCATCGTCCATATACGCAACAATACTCCTGTAGGTGGCGCTGTCCTTGGGCATCAGCCTAACGTTGCCTCCTCCAGTGGATTTGTAGGAAAAACTATTTTTGTCAACGATTTTTCCAAGTTATTTTAGCATCTCGCTTATGTTTCCCACTCCCGGTATGATTATCGGTGGAGGCTTGGGTGTAGCTTTCTCCTCGGCCATAACGTTGGAATTAGCTGCATTTAATTCGTTGTCAACTTCATTATCATCAATTGGTAGAGTGGCGAACCGGTTTGAGGTATTCGGCATTTCAGCAATATTCCCTAAAATCTTCTTCTTATCATTCTTTGCTGTCTTTTTAGGAACAACAGAAGTTTTAATTTCACGATCTTCAGTACAGTCAGAGTCCAAATCGCTGCTGGATTCGTTGATGATTTCAGTAGTGTGGGTGTTAGAGCGAGACAGCATATTCTCGGTAGCTAACTGCAGTTTATTTTGTTGTTGGGTTATGTTTATCCTTCTCACAAGTAAGTTTTCTCTTACTGCCTGGTATGACCTTGGGCACCAATATTTGCCAACTAGGCTTTTGTGCAATATTAGCACGATCTTTGTCCACTTCCATACTTGCGTCGGGGCTATTGCCACTCATGGCAACAGCAGTACCGACACGTGCGCGTGATTTTTGTTGTTTCTCCTTTGTGCGAATTTCGTAGCTAATCAGAGCTCAGCGCGCGGCAGCGACGAGGCATTTAGCTACCTATGCGAAAGTAGTTCAACTCCAGCCGTCTTAAGGTTTAAGACTTATAACAATATATGTTTAATATTTTTAATATCCGTGAATTTTTCAATAGGGACATGAAAGTCTACGGTGTTTTACGTGAGCACCTGCCATGATGGCTCAATCTCACGGCCCCCTTGGGCATGGGATATGAAACGATGCGTCAATCAGCGCCCCTTTGGAACCATGTTCCGCCGGATACCGACACTCAAGCCAGTCTGTTCTAGTCATGGCTTATATCCTCGGTTAAGGATGGAGGCCTACCTAAACCTCTTCTGGTCTATGGGATCCCGGCACCCGGTTGTATAACGCAACTCCACGTCGAACCCGAAGGCTGTACCCGCATTCAGGTGTTAAACCACAGCCACCACGTTGCTCCCTAAGGTGCCTCAACCATAGCCAGTTCGGAACAAGTTCCGTGGGCTCTGGCTCCCGTGGTACCAGAAATTAGCAGCCTCCTGTTAGGCGCCGTGCCACGAAGGACACTACCAATTTTGACTCCAGAACAGTCGACGGGTTGGTGACCCAATATTTGCATAGCTGTCTGGAATAGCATTATGAAATGGCCGAAGCCAAGTCATAAGATGGAACAGTCTTATCCACCATGCTCATGGGCATGGCTTTCTCACTGTGAGGAGGCGAGGACTATTCCTTCCTCTTCCGCAACCCGCGGCATTTAGTGCTGGCCAATGACCAGACCGTTCGAAGACGGCCAGCTATGTTCCCAACAATCCCTAAGGACTTGTGACAAGGCGGAGGTGAGCACCATCTCCGTAGTTCCTCATCACCCGTGGTACCAGAAAAGTCCTCTGGTCAGGTTCGTGCAACTAAAAGAAGCACTCCCAGTTTCAGCTACCATGAAGCTCGGGGACTGGTCACCCCGGCGGTGGGCGAAAACCCGGCGAACCCTACAAACACCTAATCACTCGATCCTGATTCACACACCATTCACCCCCTAACACCCCTCGGCATCCACAAATCAACGTCTTCGACGACGACTGAATACGGCTCTCGCAAACACATTCAACCTATCAACCCTATCGCTAGTGGAGAGTACCTGACTAAAGTCAAAGTCCCCCCCGGCCTGAATCACACCCAACCCACCCAGATCACTAAGATCATCATACAGCGGACACTCACAAAGAACATGCTTCCAGGTCTCGCCATCCGAGCCACACTGGCATTCCGGACTGTCTGCCAGGCGCCGACTATGCAACCATGCATTCAGCGATCCATGGCCAGTCAATAGGAACCCGGCACTGAGGTTGAAACCAAGGTCCGGTCGGTTGGCAACAAACGAGACATCTGGAATGAACCCTTAGGTGACCCGCCCATTCTCACAGTCGTCCCACCGAACTTGCCAGTCCGATAGGACACGTTCGCGCAACATATCCTTCCATTCACTGGGCCTCGAACTCTCCACGGTTCTTCCAACACTTCACGATACAACCATTCGCTCTCCAGCAATGGCAGCCCCTTCTTGAGCTTGTAGCTTACGGCTCTCCGCCGTATCTCCAAGTCAAGGGGAACTGCTCCAAACAGCACTTGCAATGCCTCCTACAATGCACACTACAAACTTTTACTCTGCCAGCAACAGTCGAGGTTATCTCACTCCATATTGGTGACCCATTTGCTGCGCAAGCAACAAACAAGCCACTATTTCACCTGTTTCACGTACCTTATGCTGGAGCCATCGATCCTGACAGTCGGAGGCATAATGCCCCCGGGACCTCGACTGGACAAGAAGCCTTTCAACAACATTGTCACAGTCTTGTCCAGTGCCAGACCGACACCCACACTGCTGCCCCACTGGCTAACAAGGCGCAAGCCCTCTGCGGCGCTTGCCTCAATCCTCGAACGCGACTGGCCCTCAATCAAGATAAGCAAGTCGTCCGCATACGCACAACACTTGCATACCTGCTCGAGCTGCCGCAGTAGGGGATCCATCATGAGGTTCCATATAAATGGACCACAGATGGAGCCCTGTGGACAACCACGAACCACATCAATACTCACTGTGTCATTCACCCCATCACACATGCACTACGTCCCGAGAAATAACTCTTCCAAAGAGCTACGTCCCGGCACCCACACTCATTCAACCTCTCAATCACCCTAGTGAAAGGATCGCGGATTGCTCCGGACCCTATCGGGTGACTTAAGGAGCACACTCACCCTTGTGCGTTTCCACGCACTTGGAAAGACACCCTCACTCACACACTTGGCATACAATTCATACAAGTGGTCCGGAATCGCCTTCCAGACACTTCTACAAATCTCAGCTGTAAACCCATCCATACCGGGAGCTTTCCCCGAGCGAAGCTTGGTGAAACCCCACTCAAGCTCGCTCACCAGGAGGGGATCGGCAACACCCACTGCATCAGGCACTGAGTGCTGTCCATCTTCCCTAGGAAAGAATTCGGACAACAGACATTCCACACAGTCCTTCCAGGTTGTAAGCACTCGGCCTTCAACCTGTAGGGCACACACACCCCTGTCCCTATTCCTGTCACACTCCTTCAGAATTTTGAAAACACGACCCCAGGGATCGTGCTTATTTCGTTCCACAAAAGTGCGCCACTCATCCTTTTTCACCCTGATCAAATTATGTTTATACTCGTGTGTCCGAGTAGAGTACTGATCCCTAAGCTGAGCCAAGCCTTCCGCATTGGACCTTCTGGCCCTTTGGAATCTCTTCCGCAGAGACCGGAGGGACCGTTGCTGGGCCTTCAAATCACGCGTCCACCACTTAACACGGTTGCGAGACACCTTTCGGTGCCTTGCAAACATGCTATCATTCGCACTCGTCACTCACTCTGTCACACACGCAACTTGCTCATCCACATTCATAGCACAGAAGGTGCTAAACGGGACTTGCGTCGCCGCTTCTCTCACATAATGCCCATGAAGGGCCCAATTCGCTCCACGAAAGCACCACCCATTAACCACCACATTCGCATCCAGGGCCATGTTATGGGTCACCACAATCTCTATCGGATTATGATCACTCACACCATGACCCCCCAACACACTCCATTGAAAGGCATGCATTCTCATTGCGGACTCATTCACAAGAGTAACATCGATGTCACTCGTCCCCATCGGACCGTCGAATGTGTACCACTCACTCGGCACGTTGACAACATGCACCTCTTGGGTAATCACCCATTCGGCCAGCGTCTCACCCCGCGCGTAGTTTTGATGGCCAGGTGCGTACCTGGACATCTTACTAAGCCACAGGGGGGACGACGCGTTCGCGTCAAGACCTAGGATGACAGGATTGCTACTCACCTGTAGTAGTACCGCATCCATGTACTGAAGGTACGGATTTATATCCTCGGAAAACTTGCAATACACACTGACAACAAACAACCTGCCAAAATTCCCTTCTAACCCCACACATACACCCCAATTGGTAGAGCTCACCAAGGTGCACTCCACGTTGGGGTCATTCACAACAACTGCGGCATGGCACCTGCTGTCAGGAAATACCCGCATTTCTGCGGGCAAACCACGCACACCGCCATAGCGGTTGTATGGTTCCTGCAACAGAGCCACGACGCATCCCCTCTCCCACATCAACTGCCCCACTTCGCACGTAACAGCATACGAACCTTGACAATTAATTTGCAGGAGCCGAGACATGTTAGTGTCTTGCATTTACCCTGGCCAAAACTGCGCTATATATCGGACAACTCGCCGAGAGCATATTATGCCCCGACGGCAACCCCTTGTAGCGGCAGTTTCGGCAGTCCACCGGATTGGTGCACTTCCCCGCTACATGGCCTCCCTGGCCGCATTGACGGCACATGCTCACCTTGACCCTGCAGTCCTGGACCTTGTGGTCAAAGCCCACACAGCGATGGCAGGCATACGTCCGGTGTCCAAAGCAGCTAGAGCCTTCTCGCTGACCTCCAGAGTCACGTTCGTAGTGCCTCCATCAGCTGCGGACCACGGCTTTGATGCTAAGTGCACCGACTTTTTAAAGTCTGCCACGGTCATCTCTTCCTTCAGGTTGTTGCGCCACAGCTCCTCCATGAAGTCCTCCGGGGTGACTGCACTATCCACTTCTAAGACCGTTAAGCGGGGCTTAACGGCCTGGTTGCGCTCCACGCTCAACCCGACCTCGGCGAACTTCCTTGAGGCGGCCACCTTCGACGCCTCCGATGACGACGGCGTGCGGATGATGGCACCGCCACGCTTCAGCTCACGGACCTCTTGAACTCTGACTCCAAGGGATGGAGCCACCTCGTTCCTCAACTTTTCGGCGATCTGCCGGCTGGACAGCTCCGGGTCCGCACCCTTCACCACGCAGGACCAGGTCTCCCGCACCTTGGTACGGGGGACTGGCACCGGGGTTATTGGGGGGGCCGGGCTGCGCAGCGACGGCGCAGGGCGACGCTCCAGACATCGAGGGCGGCGGTGGCATGGTGGCCCGAGTCTCCAACTCGGCCACCCGAAGCATGAGAGCCACCACGAGCTCGTCGTACCGGCTCATCACAGCCGATACGGCTGTCACGTCGCCGTCGATGAGGGCGCTCCGGACAGCTCGTTGGGTGGCGGAGAGCTCCGCCAGCACAGCTCCATTTCCCGCAGCGACAGCGACGCGAGCGGCATGCTCAACGGCGGCGGGGGGGGCCAAGTAGGTCCCGGCGGCACTGATGGCGGCAGCAGGAGCGACGGCAGTGCGGGCGGCAGCGGCAGTGCGAGCGGCGACGGCAGTGCGGGCGGCGGCGACGGTGGCTGCAACAGGGGCGGCGGTGGTGGCTGGAACGACGGCAGCGGGGTGGACCTCCAGTCCTGCGGCGTACAGCCCTCCCGGGCACGAGGCGGCCATCTCCGGCGAAGGCTTCATGGGCGTCAATCTGACGTCCACGCGCTGCACCGTCTCACCCAGCTCCTGCTCGATGGAGACGGCACGCAGCTTGTTGGCATGTGAGGGGGCTCCGCCCACCTCATCTGCTCCGCTGCTCACGCTCGAGCGGCTGACATTACTGCTCGAGCGGCTACGGCAAGCCTTTCTCCCGCGCGGCATTTTGTGCGCACACTTTTGAAAACACTTTTCAAATTTCGCGCCAACAGTTTAGTGTTCTTTAGAAGCACCGTTCAGAGTTTCTTTTAAACACTATAAGTGTTGTTTTCGCACACTATAGAGTGTTGTATAGCAACACTCTTCGCGACACTATCAACACTATTCAGTGTTGCAAAGTACCAGTCTTGGCAACACGGCCACACTTCACAACAGCTGTTTATAGTTTTTCTGTCGAAATGGCAACGCCAAAACTGCCAGAAGTTTAGCCGAAAACGGCTAAACACTCCAAAAGCACCAAAACCGGCAGCACTGGAGCTTTCGAAGCTTAAAGCTTCCACGTTTTTCCGAGCACGTGTCCATTTTTCACAAACAGAAAAACGCGATTTTCAACGAAAATACGCGTGCCACAGCAACCGCACAACTTGCAACTTGTGGCAGCAACGTTTGCTCACAAAAACGCACAATTTTTATTCCAAAAAGCAGCGTATTTCAGCTGAAAATGATTTTTAATACGGAGCGACCGAAAAACACGTCTGTTCTCAACCGAAGATAGGGACATGAAAGTCTATTGTGTTTTACGTGAGCACCTGCCATGATGGCTCAATCTCACGGCCCCCTTGGATATGGGATATGAAAGGATGCTTCAATCAGCGCCCCTTTGGAACCATGTTCCACCGGATACCTTATCACTTAGTATCTTATAGTAATGGCTTATATCCTCGGTTAAGGATGGAGGCCTACCTAAACCTCTTCCGGTCTATGGGATCCCGGCACCCGGTCGTATTACGCAACTCCACGTCGAACCCGAAGGCCCTACCCGCATTCAGGTGTTAAACCACAGCCACCACGTTGCTCCCTAAGGGGCCTCAACCATAGCCAGGTCGGAACAAGTTTCGTGGGCTCTAGCTCCCGTGGTACCAGAAATTAGCAGCCTCCGGTCAGGCGCCGTGCCACGAAGGACACTACCAATTTTGACTCCAGAACAGTCAACGGGTTGGTGACCCAATATTTGCATAGCTGCCTAGAATAGCATTATGAAATGGCCGAAGCCAAGTCATAAGATGGAACAGTCTTATCCACCATGCTCATGGGCATGGCTTTCTCACTGTGAGGAGGCGAGGACTATTCCTTCCTCTTCCGCAACCCGCGGCATTTACTGCTGGCCAATGACCAGACCGTTCGAAGACGGCCAGCTATGTTCCCAAAAATCCCTAAGTACTTGTGACATGGCGGAGGTGAGCACCATCTTCGTAGTCCCTCATCACCCGTGGTACCAGAAAAGTCCTCTGGTCAGGTTCGTGCAACTAAAAGAAGCACTCCCAGTTTCAGCTACCATGAAGCTCGGGGACTGGTCACCCCGGCGGTGGGCGAAAACCCGGCGAACCCTACAAACACCTAATCACTCGATCCTGATTCACACACCATTCACCCCCTAACACCCCTCGGCATCCACAAATCAACGTCTTCGACGACGACTGAATACGGCTCTCGCAAACACATTCAACCTATCAACCCTATCGCTAGTGGAGAGCACCTGACTAAAGTCAAAGTCCCCCCCGGCCTGAATCACACCCAACCCACCCAGATCACGAAGATCATCATACAGCGGACACTCACAAAGAACATGCTTCCAGGTCTCGCCATCCGAGCCACACTGGCATTCCGGACTGTCTGCCAGGCGCCGACTATGCAACCATGCATTCAGCGATCCATGGCCAGCAACAGGAACCCGGCACTGAGGTTGAAACCAAAGTCCGGTCGGTTGGCAACAAACGAGACATCTGGAATGAACCCGTAAGTGACCCGCCCATTCTCACAGCCGTCCCACCGAACTTTCCAGTCCGATAGGACACGTTCGCGCAACATATCCTTCCATTCACTGGGCCTCGAACTCTCCACGGTCCCTTCCAACACTTCACGATACAACCATTCGCTCTCCAGCAATGGCAGCCCCTTCTTGAGCTTGTAGCTTACGGCTCTACGCCGTATCTCCAAGTCAAGGGGAACTACTCCAAACAGCACTTGCAATGCCTCCGTAGAGACAGTGCGACACACAGGCATAGTCTCCAGCAATATGACACGCTGCACACTACAAACTTTCACTCTGCCAGCAACAGTCGAGGTTATCTCACTCCATATTGGTGACCCATTTGCTGCGCAAGCAACAAACAAGCCACTGTATATGGTGCGGACAGCTCTCCTGCTGAGACCCCACTCGTTTCTCAAAACTCGGCGCAATTTCCAACCGCACCGACCAACCGGTTCTTCAGACTGGCAAGGTGTGGCGTGAAGCATAACCGTTCCCCAACGGTCACACCCAGGTATTTCACCTGTTTCACGTACCTTATGCTGGAGCCATCGATCCTGACAGTCGGAGGCCTAATGCCCCCGGGACCTCGGCTGGACAAGATGCCTTTCAGCAACATTGTCACAGTCTTGTCCAGTGCCAGACCGACACCCACACTGCTGCCCCACTGGCTAACAAGGCGCAAGCCCTCTGCGGCGCTTGCCTCAATCCTCGAACGCGACTGGCCCTCAATCAAGATAAGCAAGTCGTCCGCATACGCACAACACTTGCATACCTGCTCGAGCTGCCGCAGTAGGGGATCCATCATGAGGTTCCATATAAATGGACAACCACGAGCCACATCAATACTCACTGTGTCATTCACCCCCATCACACATGCACTACGTCCCGAGAAATAACTCTTCCAAAGAGCTACGTCCCGGCACCCACACTCATTCAACCTCTCAATCACCCTAGCCAAACTTAGGTAATCAAAAGCCCCCTTAAAGTCCACAAACACACCGAGAACGTACTTGGAGCTGCTGGATCTCACCGAGTCCTTGACATACATCCAAGCGTCCTCCACACTCTTTCCCTCCCGGAAGCCAAACCGCCTATCAGACATCTAACTCCCCACACTCTCCTGCAGCCGTTCCACCAGCACTCGCTCCAGAACTTTTGCAAGAACTGGAACAAGGCTGATGCCCCGAAAGGATCGCGGATCGCTCCGGACCCTATCGGGTGACTTAAGGAGCACACTCACCCTTGTGCGTTTCCACGCACTTGGAAAGACCCCCTCACTCACACACGTGCCAGACAATTCACACAAGTGGTCCGGAATCGCCTTCCAGACACTTCTACAAATCTCAGCTGTAAACCCATCCATACCGGGAGCTTTCCCCGAGCGAAGCTTGGTGAAACCCCACTCAAGCTCGCTCACCAGGAGGGGATCGGCAACACCCACTGCATCAGGCACTGAGTGCTGTCCATCTTCCCTAGGAAAGAATTCGGACAACAGACATTCCACACAGTCCTTCCAGGTTGTAAGCACTCGGCCTTCAACCTGTAGGGCACACACACCTCTATCTCTATTCCGGTCACACTCCTGCAGAATTTTGAAAACACGACCCCAGGGATCGTGCTTATTTCGTTCCACAAAAGTGCGCCACTCATCCTCTTTCACCCTGATCAAATTATGCTTATACTCGTGTGTCCGAGTCGAGTACTGATCCCTAAGCTGAGCCAAGCCTTCCGCATTGGACCTTCTGGCCCTTTGGAATCTCTTCCGCAGAGACCGGAGGGACCGTTGCTGGGCCTTCAAATCACGCGTCCACCACTTAACACGGTTGCGAGACACCTTTCGTTGCCTTGCAAACATGCTATCATTCGCACTCGTCACCCACTTTGTCACACACGCAACTTGCTCATCCACATTCATAGCACAGAAGGTGCTAAACGGGACTTGCGTCGCCGCTTCTCTCACATAATGCCCATGAAGGGCCCAATTCGCTCCACGAAAGCACCACCCATTAACCACCACATTCGCATCCAGGGCCATGTTATGGGTCACCACAATCTCTATCGGATTATGATCACTCACACCATGACCCCCAACACACTCCATTGAAAGGCATACACTCTCATTGCGGACTCATTCACAAGAGTAATGTGTACCACTCACTCGGCTCGTTGACAACCTGCAACTCTTGGGTAATCACCCATTCGGCCAGCGTCTCACCCCGCGCGTAGTTTTGATGGCCAGGTGCGTACCTGGACATCTTACTAAACCACAGGGGGGACGACGCGTTCGCGTCAAGACCTAGGATGACAGGATTGCTACTCACCTGTAGTAGTACCGCATCCATGTACTGAAGGTACGGATTTATATCCTCGGAAAACTTGCAATACACACTGACAACAAACAACCTGCCAAAATTCCCTTCTAACCCCACACATACACCCCAATTGGTAGAGCTCACCAAGGTGCACTCCACGTTGGGGTCATTCACAACAACTGCGGCATGGCACCTGCTGTCAGGAAATACCCGCATTTCTGCGGGCAAACCACGCACACCGCCATAGCGGTTGTATGGTTCCTGCAACAGAGCCACGACGCATCCCCTCTCCCACATCAACTGCCCCACTTCGCACGTAACAGCATACGAACCTTGACAATTTATTTGCAGGAGCCGAGACATGTTAGTGTCTTGCATTTACCCTGGCCAAAACTGCGCTATATATCGGACAACTCGCTGAGAGCATATTATGCCCCGACGGCAACCCCTTGTAGCGGCAGTTTCGGCAGTCCACCGGATTGGTGCACTTCCCCGCTACATGGCCTCCCTGGCCGCATTGACGGCACATGCTCACCTTGACCCTGCAGTCCTGGACCTTGTGGTCAAAGCCCACACAGCGATGGCAGGCATACGTCCGGTGTCCAAAGCAGCTAGAGCCTTCTCGCTGACCTCCAGAGTCACGTTCGTAGTGCCTCCATCAGCTGCGGACCACGGCTTTGATGCTAAGTGCACCGACTTTTTAAAGTCTGCCACGGTCATCTCTTCCTTCAGGTTGTTGCGCCACAGCTCCTCCATGAAGTCCTCCGGGGTGACTGCAGTATCCACGTATAAGACCGTTAAGCGGGGCGTAACGGCCTGGTTGCGCTCCACGCTCAACCCGACCTCGGCGAACTTCCTTGAGGCGGCCACCTTCGACGCCTCCGATGACGACGACGTGCGGATGATGGCACCGCCACGCTTCAGCTCACGGACCTCGTGGACTCTGACTCCAAGGGATGGAGCCACCTCGTTCCTCACCTTTTCGGCGATTTGCCGGCTCGACAGCTCCGGATCCGCACCCTTCACCACACAGGACCAGGTCTCCCGCACCTTGGTACGGGGGACTGGCACCGGGGCTATTGGGGGGCCGGGCTGCGCAGCGACGGCGTAGGGCGACGGTCCAGGCATCGAGGACGGCGATGGCATGGTGGCCCGAGTCTCCAACTCGGCCACCCGAAGCATGAGAGCCACGACAAGTTCATCGTACCGGCTCATCACAGCCGATACGGCTTTGACATCGCCGTCGATGAGGGCGCTCCGGACGGCTCGTTGGGTGGCGGAGAGCTCCGCCAGCACAGCTCCACTTCCAGCGGCGACAGCGGCGCGAGCGTTGGCCTGCTCAACGGCGGCGGGGGGGGCCAAGTAGGTCCCGGCGGCAGTGATGGCGGCAGCAGGAGCGACGGCAGTGCGGGCGGCAACGGCAAAGCAGGCGGCGGCGGCAGTGCGGACGGCGGCGACGGTGGCTGCAACAGGGGAGGCGGTGGTTGCTGGAACGACGGCGGCGGGGTGGACCTCCAGTCCTGCGGCGTTAAGCCCTCCCGGGCACGAGGCGGCCATCTCCGGCGAAGGCTTCATGGGCGCCAATCTGGCGTCCACGCGCTGCACCGTCTCACCCAGCTCCTGCTCGACTCAGCTTGTTGGCATGTGAGGGGGCTCCGCCTACCTCATCTGCTCCGCTACTCACGCTCGAGCGTCTAGAATTACTACCGCTCCGGCTGCGGTAGTTCTTCCTACTGCACGGCATAGTGCGCACTCTCTTTTAAATTCGTAATTTTTAGAGACAAAAATTCGAAAATGACTGATTTTTACTTTTTTAAAAATAAAAATCCAAAAATGTCTGATTTTCACTTTCCGATAAAAATAATCGCTGTTCAAATGCCTGATTTCCACTGCATTAAGTCAAGGTAGCAGCACTGTATGTATGTATGTATGTTCATAAAAATGCGGCAATTTCACAAACGAAAAACGCGATTTTTAAAGAAAATACGCGCGCCACAGCAACCGCGCAATGCGCAACTTGTGGCACCAACGTTCGCACACAGAAACTCACAATTTTCATACCGAAAGACAGCGTATGTTAGCCGAAAATGATTTTTTCACCGGAGCGACCGAGAAACACGTCTGTACTCTATGTAGATAGGGACATGAGGGTCTCGGATCTCTCCGAACTTGTTTTACGTGGCGTGTTCCACACTGAAGGGATTACGACCACGGCACTCGAATATACCCACAAGAGGTATATAGTGCATGGGCACGGATGGTACGCCTGCCAGCGCCCCAGACTAGAAGCTATAGCTATGTACATAGCGACCAGCGTGGTACCTTTCAAGTATGTGCTTGCCGGGCAACATACTCCCTCTGGATAAAAGGCGAAGTGTATCTATCACCTCTGCTGATCTATGGGTCATAGCACCCGAGTTGTATAACGCAATTCCACGTCAAATCCGAGGACTCTACCCGCGATATGGGTATCAACCACAGCCAGCACGATACTCCCACAAGGGGGTCTACCTCAATGGTAGTGTCTTGGACACACTATCCAACCCGTGGCACCGAAGTTTGTGGGCTCGGTGACCCACCCCTTTAGCTCCGACAAGCTCGGATGGGGGGCCCTGCCATGTTAGTCGCCTCCTACGACAAGCTATGGCGAACTGTGGTAGAATTCTTCGCCGCTAGCCACACGGCACGAGAAGTGGGTCTAAAGACCCCTCCTCCTCCGGAACACCTCCTCAGCAAACTGCTCCAGTCTCCTCATCCTGTCGTCGCTCTCCAGAATCCTTCCAAACGTCCAGGTTCCGCCAACGTGCAGCAGACCGAGTCCATCGAGGTCTCGCAAGTCTGCATAGAGGGGGCACACACATAAAATGTGCTCCCAATCCTCATTAGGATCGCCACATGAGCATGCGGCAGTATCGCTAAGAGCTCGTC
Organism: Drosophila bipectinata; assembly: GCF_030179905.1. NCBI lineage: Eukaryota > Metazoa > Arthropoda > Insecta > Diptera > Drosophilidae > Drosophila > Drosophila bipectinata. Next base: position 9,616,347 of record NC_091740.1, on the reverse strand, counting down.
TATGCAGAAATGCATTGAACGACCCATGCCCTGTCAGCAAAAAGCCAGCGCGCATCGAGAATCCAAAGTCTGGATTCTCATATACGGACGAGACGTCCGGGATGAATTTGTTGGTAACCCGACCGGGCGAACCAGCGTCATCTCACCTGCTCTGCCAGTCCGACAGGAGGCATCCTTCGATGCGCGCGACTTTTTGCGCCCAGCTCAGACCTGAAATGTCTTCGCCGTAGAGCCAAGAGGCGGGGCTCCAGGAGCCAGGTCAAGAGGCGAGGCTCCAGCAAGCACCTGCAGTGCCAGGGCTGACACTGTTCGGCATACCGGAAGGCATCCTAAAAGGATAAGCCTCTGGCAGGCGAGGAGTAGCCTCCTGGCTGCAACTCGCCGCGTCGTAAAGACATACCACACCGAGGCACCAAATAGTGCACAGGGCACCATGAGTCCGGCATAAATGGTCCGCCTGGCCCGAGGACTGAATCCCCAGTCGACTCGCAGCACACGCACCAATGCTCCCACGACTCCGGCCATTCGCTGACGCAGCGATGCGATATGCGCAGTAAAGAACATACGCTCGCTGACCGTTATGCCAAGGTACCGGCAGCTGCGTACGTATGGGAGAAACGCTCCTGCGGCTCTCACACTCGGGTTACGCGCGAGGGACCCCTTCAGCAGCAGTATCACCGTCTTGCTGGTGGAAATGGTAACACCGATTTCCGTACCCCACGCTTCAACGATGGACATCAGTTGCGCTCCTTTTTTCCTCCAGCGCGGCTCGAGATTTGCCCTCGACGAGGAGCAGCAGGTCATCCGCATACGCGCTAAAAGCGCAGTATGGCTGGAGGCGCCGCAGCAGGACGTCCATCAGCAGATCCCAAATGAATGGGCCACTAATGGATCCCTGCGGGCAGCCTCTAGTTACTGGAACCGACACGGCTACAGAACTGCTTCGGATCTCTGCGCTCCTGTCTGAGAAGAAGCTCTGCCACAAGCTCAACTCTCGGCATCCCAAGTCGGCGAGTCGGCGCAGCGCAGCACTCCATTCAACATTGTCGAACGCTCCTTTGAAGTCGACGAAGATACCGAGCACGTATCTCGCCGGGCTGGCGGTGACACTGCTCATAACATGCCTCCAGGCATCTTCGACGCATCGTCCTTGGCGGAATCCGAACTGCCATCTGCATCCTTCCGGAAGAACTTCTCTCACACGATTGACCATAATGGCCTCGAGCACCTTGCCAAATGGCGGCAACAGGCATATCCCACGGTACGACGAGGGTTCGCACCTGTCCTTATCGGGCCCCTTGAGTAGCGCCACTACACGTGGACGCTTCCACTCTCGGGGGAAGTAACCCAACTGGATGCATCGGGAATATAGCGCCATCAGGTGCTGAGGTACGGCGCGCCACACTGCTTTGCAGATAGTGCCTGTGATGCCGTCCATGCCGGGAGAGCGTCTGCTCTTCAACCTGGCGACACAAGCATCGACCTCTACTTCCTCGAGGGCCGGTGGGACATCCTCCGCTCCGGCAATCGGTGCATCGGACTCCGCAACTGGGAAAAAGTTACGGAGGAGCACACGCGCACAGTCACCCCAATCGGTGACCAGCTCGCCATCAATGCGAAGGCACCCAATCTCCGTGCACTTCCTGCGTCCTCGGCAGATCTTGTAGACGCGCCCCAATGGATCGTGTGCGTTTTCTCCCACGTAGCGTCTCCAGCTCTCCTCCTTCGCCCTTAGGATGAGCTTTTTGCACTCGGCTGAGGCTTGCCTCAGCGCAACCACAAGAAGCTCAGTCGCATCATCGTCACCACGACGACGAGCGTTTTGAAGCCGGCGGCGAAGTCTTCAGGCTGGCGGTCCACCAACCTGGCTTCCTTCTCCTAGGCGATCTCGGCGTCCTTCTTCCCAGCGCAAGGTCGCACACATCGTGTACCATGCTGCGCAGGGTCGAAACTTGCTGGTCCAACGGTGACTGTGAGAAATCTTCCGGAATATCGGCTGCGCGTCTCACCATCTCCTGTTCGAACAATTACCAACGAGCATTGGAGATGTTCCAGGACGGTACAGGAGCTAGGCTCTCAACTGTACTTGGGGTAGTTGGTGTTGCCACAACTGTGATCATGTTATGATCACACAACTCCCACTCGTCCACTCTCCACTCGAATGTGGCCCACATCGATGCTGCATCGTTGGCAATTGTCACGTCGATATCACTATGCGCGTGATAGGTATCGAACGTGAATACCGAGCTAGGCTGGTTGAGAGCAACGGTCCCATTCTCCAGCATCCACTCAGACAGCAGCTCACCCCGTCTGAGCGTTTCCCCCGGGGTTCCGAGGGAGTTTGCTAAACCACATGGGGGACACTGCGTTCGCGTCGAGTCCCAGGATTGCGGGGGTACTGATGGCCTGCAACAGGACCGCATCCATGTACCTGAGGTACGGTTCTAGCTCGGCTTCGTACTGACAGTACACGGAGCAAAGGAAGATGGAACCAAACACAGGTCCGCACCTGTGCCCTGCATCGACAGAAGAACCACTTCACGTAAATCCTCCCACCTTCCACCAGATCCAGCACCTTGGGCTCGCACTCTAGAGTCACATTCACTGTGGCTCCATCAGGGCTCCAACTGTCCAGGGCTTCGTGTCCAGATGGACCGCCTTCCGGAACTCCGCCTCTGCGATGTGCTCCTTCAGGTTGTTGGCAAACAACTCCGCCATAAATTCCTCCGGTGCGATCTGCGTGGCGACATCCTGCACGATCAGCTTCGGAAGCTGAGCAGTGTTCGGCTTGACCTCGAGGCCAATCTCGCCGAACTTCCTGCTCGCAACAACCCGCTTAATCTCTCCTGACGAGGGGGTGCGAATAATGGCTCCGCCACGCGCAAGCCCTCTCACCTCGTGCAGGCTAACTCCTAGCGTAGGAGCAATCTCACGGCGCACCTTTTCAGCAACCTCCTTGCCCGTCAGTTTTGGGTCCTTGCTGGACACCACGGCCGACCACGTATCCCGTGGTTTTCGCGGCGCAGGCACTGGGGCAGCAGAAGGCACTGGCAGGCTGGGATACGCAGATGCGTACCCAACGGGTGGCCGATTGACCACAGCTACCGGTGCTGATGGCATCTGATTAGGCGGCGGCATCGTCACTCGCAGTCTGCTGGTTTCCTCCAGCACTGCATTTCGCACCATAAGGGCCTGGGCGATACCGTCATACCTATTGATGCATCGCATCAGCTCCATAGCCTGGTAAGAGTTCAACACAGAGTCTGTCACCAGGCCAACGAACTCCTCCTTAATTTTGCCGACTTCCTCTAGGACGCCGTCGGCTCCGCCCTTCACGATCCTGTCCAGGCATCGTGTCGGGGCGGATGAACGCACCGGGACGGCAGCGGGGGTATCCACGACGACAGTAGCGGCATCAGCTCCAGGGACATCGGCGGCACATCGGGTAGCGGCAGCAGGGGGTGCAGGGGCAACGAATACGACGTCGTCTGCGTCGGCGGCATCAACAGCGGCGGTGGCGGCGGTAGTCACCGGCATCTCCAAAGAGGAGAGTGCCGTCTCCTCCAGCACACCCACTGGCTCCGGCTTGTCCTCCCCTGGCACGGCCAGTAGCTTGGCCTGCGTAGGCGCCGAGATGGAGCTCGCCTTGGACTTGCGTCCGCGGCGGCGATCCCGTGCGGCGGTAGCGCTGCTTGCCCGGCTGCTTGCCCGACTGCTTGCGGAGAGCTCACTCTCCGACATCGCGCTCGAAATCATTGCGCCCTCAATGGCGCCTCCTGTTGCTGACTTTTGCTGGCCCCAGAAAATATGCAACAACAATATAAATGGAACCCAAAAGTAGGCAGCACTTTTTGGGCCCCCAAAAATATGCTACAATATTATTCCGCCTGAAGGTATGCTATACAAGCTTGCCAAAAGCGCGCACAAAAGCACGCTCCTAAGCTCGCCCGTACAAAGCACACCGAGCTTTGCTAATAGACTTGTGCATGAATGTACTCATTTGTGACATAACAGATCTGTACAGTAGTGTAGTGTTTTAAAAACACTGCACTCATTCTATACTGTACAGTGTACTCTATAGGTCGGAACAAAGTAGCACAACATTTTCAGTGTACTCACTTCGAGTGAGTTCACTATATCGTTGTACTTGTCGTTAGTGAGTACTAAATTTGTGCCTTTTCCAACACACTGTACAGTTTGTCTGTTGACGTGTACAACTATTTGACGTGTACAAATATTTTTTCAAAAATTCATAAATATGGATTTTAAGGAGAACGACGCTCATGCAATGAACTCTCAAGATAGCGTAAGTCATAGACAACATATTTGCAGACTATTCAGAACCTATTCAAAGCACCAATATTTTATCGGATATGCAGGATGAGCTTCAAACTTATAAAAATAATAATAAAGCGAATAGGGAAGATTTTGATGTTCTGCAGTGGTGGTCAATAAATAAAGACCGTTTTCCGCTGCTTTATCAAAGCTGCAAGATACTAGCAGCTCCCGCGAGCAGTGCAGCATCGGAAAGGGCATTTTCTGTTGCCAAAAATTTAATTTGCGAAAAACGGGCCAAAATTGCCACATCTGAAGAGATGGTCAATAAAATAATGTTCCTTCATTACAACGAGCTTGCGACGGGCGAGCTTGTACGGGCGACAACATTAATAATTTAAATATAGAAAATTTAATAACATAAAATAATTATTGTAATAAGCATTCATTTTAATATTAATAATTTGTAAATACACTATTTTATAATAAATACATTTGAAACGAAAACACAAATAAATTTTTTAACCAGACATTACATAAACACGAGAAATATTTATGTGTATGTTCCAGTCATGAAGTTTCTCTCACTGTACAGTAAGTCAACTGAACACCAAAACACTATACAGTGAGTTGACTACGGCACACTAATTTACCTGTACTCATTAATAGCTGTACAACTATGGAATGAGTGTGAAAGCTGTCAAATAAAACAAAAAATACTACCCTACTCATTCATACCCAAATATACTGTGCTGAAAAAAAAGTGTGCCCGCTTTTAGAATAAATGATTCATTTGTCATTTTGGATACATTCATGCAGAAGTCTATTTGCTAAGCTTCAAAAGCTCGAAGCTCAAAGCTCCAAGCTCTTAGCTTTAAGCTCAGCGCGAGCACTCTCAAAGCTCTCTCTCAAGCTCTCTCTTAAGTGCTTACGCTCTCGTTTACGTTTCTTATCGCACTCACCAAGTTTTGCAATGGAAAATTACCACCGCGTGCTCCACGTGTGGAAACGAAAAACCGAGTTTTTCACTAATAGTTCTTAATCTTCCGCGACGAAAAATGCACCACTCGATTCGCGTAGTTAATACGCGAATTTTGATACTAATTTCAATCGCATCAGACACCGATTACCGGAGAAAATAATTTTAAGAACGGAGCGACCGAAAAACACGTCTTTTCACCAGCGTAGATAGGGACATGAAAGTCTACTGTGTTTTACGTGAGCACCTGCCACGATGGCTCAATCTCACGGCATGGGATATGAAACAATGCGTCGATCAGCGCCCCTTTGGAAACCGTGTTCCGCCGGATACCGACACTCAAGCCAGTCTGTTCTAGTCATGGCTTATATCCTCGGTTAAGGATGGAGGCCTACCTAAACCTCTTCCGGTCTATGGGATCCCGGCACCCGGTTGTAAAACGCAACTCCACGTCGAACCCGAAGGCTCTACCCGCATTCGGGTGTTAAACCACAGCCACCACGTTGCTCCCTAAGGGGCCTCACCATAGCCAGTTCGGAACAAGTTCCGTGGGCTCTGGCTCCCGTGGTACCAGAAATTAGCAGCCTCCGGTCAGGCGCCGTGCCACGAAGGACACTACCAATTTTGACTCCAGAACAGTCGACGGGTTGGTGACCCAATATTTTACATAGCTGCATAGAATAGCACTATGAAACGGCCGAAGCCGAGTCATAAGATGGAACAGTCTTATCCACCATGCTCATGGGCATGGCTTTCTCACTGTGAGGAGGCGAGGACTATTCTTTCCTATTCCGCAACTCGCGGCATTTATTGCTGGTCAATGACCAGACCGTTCGAAGACGGCCAGCTATGTTCCCAACAATCCGTAAGGACCTGTGATAAGGCGGAGCACCACCTCCGTAATTCCTCATCACCCGTGGTACCAGAAAGTCCTCTGGTCAGGTTCGTGCAACTTAAAGAAGTACTCCCAGTTTCAGCTACCATGAAGCTCGGGGACTGGTCACCCCGGCGGTGGGCAAAAACCCGGCAAACCCTACAAACTAACAGTTACAACTAACAGTTAACCCGGCAAACCCCACACACTAACGGTTAACCCTACCCTACAACTAACTAACTAGCCCTAAACCTACCTAGGCGCTTTAACACTAACACCCCTCGGCATCCACAAATCAACGTCTTCGACGACGACTGAAACGGCTCTAACAGCGTACGAATTCTGACAATTAATTTGCAGGAGCCAAGACATGTTAGTGTCTTGCGTTCACCCTGGCTAAAACTGCGCCATACATCGGACAACTTGCCGAGAGCATATTATGCCCCGACGGCAACCCCCTGAACCGGCAGTTTCGGCAGTCCACCGGATTGGTGCACTTCCCCGCTACATGGCCTCCCTGGCCGCATTGACGGCACACGCTCACCTTGACCCTGCAGTCCTGGACCTTGTGGTCAAAGCCGACACAGCGATGGCAGGCATACGTCCGGACCTGGGACCGGCAGCGGAAGCTGAACCACTTTATGTACACCCGTCCGGTGTCCAAAGCAGCCTTTTCGCTGACCTCCAAAGTCACGTTCGTAGTGCCTCCATCAGCTGCGGACCACGGCTTTGATGCCAAATGCACCGACTTTTTAAAGTCTGCCACGGTCATCTCCTCCTTCAAGTTATTGCTCCAGAGTTCCTGCATGAAATCCTCCGGGGTGATGTCCTCCGGTTCATGTTTTTTGACTCTAAGGGATGGAGCCACCTTTTCCTCACCTTCTCGGCGATCTGCCGGCTGGATAGCTCCGGGTCCGCTCCCTTCACCACGCAGGACCAGGTCTCCCGCACCATGGTACGGGGGAGTGGCACCGGGCTATTGGGGGGCCGGGCTGCGCAATGACGGCGGGGTGCGGCGGTACGGTCATCATGGGCGGCGGCATGGTGAGCTGAGTTTCCAACTCACTCACCCGCAACATCAGGGCCACCACGATATAATCGCCTGCGGCAACAGCAGCGCGAGCGTTGGCCTGCTCAACGGCGACGGGGGGAGCCATGACGACAGTAGCAGCTCGGGCAGCGGCAACAGGTGCAACGAATGTGACGTCATTAGAAGCGGCGGTCACCTGTACATCCGACGAGGAGAGCGCCGTCTCCTCCAGCACTCCGACTGGCTCCGGTTTTCCTTCTCCAGGCACGGCCAATAACTTGGCCTGTGTAGGCACCGAGATTCCACTCATTTTCGACTTACGTTCGCGGCGGCGTTTCCGTGCACTGATCCGACTGCTTACCCCGCTAGAGAGAGCTCACTATCCGACATAGCGCTCATTCGCCCTCAATGGGAACTTTGGCGCCGCCTGGTTCCGGAAGGTGCAACTAAATTCCCCCAAATATGCTACAAAAATTTCCGCCCAACAGATGATGCTTCATAAGTTTGCCAACAGAAGCGGGCACAATGGCGCTGCCTGGTGCCGAAAGGTGCAACTTAATTCCCCCAAATATGCTACAAAAATTTCCGCCCAACAGATGATGCTTTATAAGTTTGCCAACAGAAGCGGGCACAATGGCGCCGCCTAGTGCCGAAAGTGCTACTAAAATTCCCCAAATATGCTGCAAAAATTTCCGCCCAACAGATGGTGCTTTATAAGTTTGTCAAAGATGCTGTAAAAGTTTCCGCCCAAAAGATGGTGCTGTAATATGCTCATATATGCACTATTAATATCATATGTATATATATCGACCACCCACTGTACCAAGAGTACTTAAAGGGTACAGACTGTAACACTTTGTCGCAGTGTTTATGTTATCCAAGGTCTCGGTCATAAACCTAAGTGCACCGAAATATGAATCGCCCGCTGTGCCTTTGCTGCACGCCGAAAAGTGCATATGTCCGCATATACGTAACACGAGCGAATATCCCTCCGCCTAAGCGAATATAACATTAATATATATTCATATATAAATATTTAACCCTTTACATGGCAATAACTCCGATTTTCTTGATTTTTTTTGTTCGGTAGATAAGTAAAAATAAAAAATACACTTCTTTTTATTTTTTTTTAAGGTTGGTTTTTCTTAATTTTTTTCTACAAAAAGCAAAAAAAAACCGATTTTTAAACTTAGCGAAATTAATGATTTAATTGTATTATAATGCAACAAACACAAAAACTCAATAATGTACAACTAAATATAATATTTACCTGTTTTTAAACATTAATTGAATAAACTATACAATTTTTTTTGATTTTTTAAATTTGGGTCAGAAACTGCACAACCAATTCAGATTACCACATTCACCAAATTGGTTGGAAAAGTAATCACCTGTTGAGTATTGGACAGAATTCTGAGTGATCAACACTTTTTATATAAAAAACGAAAGTTTCTGAACTGCATAAAAAAGTTTTTATACAGTTTTGTAACGCAGTTTGATAAATAATTGAATTTAAACGGTATGATGCAGATCTGCATCACCACCATGTAAAGGGTTAAGAATACATAACCGTCCCTCCGCTGCCGCTTTGGGCAGCGCAGCTACGGGACTTAGACTTCCTTTAACTCATAAGTAAATTTGTAAAATCAGAAACTCCCTTGAGCTCGGAGCGGCAACAACAGTTGCTCCGATTAATAAAACACCTAAAACCAAATAAAGAGCCTTTGAAGTACCTATTACAGTGCTTTATAAGCTTGCCAACAGAAGCGAACACAATGGCGCCCCCTTGTGCCGGAAGTGCAACTAAAATTCCCCAAATATCCTGTAAAAATTTCCGCCCAACAGATGGTGCTCTATAAGTTAGCCAAAGATGCTGTAAAAAATTACCACCCAACAGATGGCGCTTTTATAAGTTTGCCAAAGATGCTGTAAAATTTCCGCCCACAGATGGTGCTTTATAAGCTCAAAGTATTCTCACTCACCACAGGAAAACGAAAAACCGAGTTTTCTTAGAAATACCTAATTTTCCGCAACGAAAAACACACCAATCGCTTCGCGTAATTAATCCGCGAATTTTGATACTATTTTCAGCTACGTACGACACCGATTTCCACCGAAAAAATCTCTCTCTTGCTTACACACACAAGTACTCTTTTCACACTCCCCACAGAAAACCACCACGATGCGCACCGCGTGGGAAAACGAAAAACAGAGTTTTCTTTAGAAATACATAATTTTCCGCAACGAAAAATACACCAATCGCTTCGCGTAGTTAATCCGCGAATTTTAATACTATTTTCAGCCACGTACGACACCGATTTCCACCGAAAATGAATTTTCCACCGAAGCGACCGAGAAACACGTCTGTACTCTATGTAGATAGTCTATGTCACTAATAAGGTGACGAGGCATTTAGCTACCTATGCGAAAGTAATTCAACTCCCGCCGTCTTAAGGTTTAAGACTTATTACAATATATGTTTAATATTTGTAATATCCTTGAATTTTTCAACAGGGACAGAAGGAATCTCTTGAATTGAATCATGCGCGTCACTAATAATTTTTTTTTTTTTTTTTGTGAACATTCTGTATTTACATCTGCCCATGAGAGCAATTAATTAAATTTTATGATACATTGAAGGGAGAAAAGTAAATATATTATCTTTGGTTGAGGGTGTATTAGGGAGATATTACGCTATGGGACTCTGAAAGGGAGATCAATGGGGTGAAGCCTTTTAAGCCTGAATGGCGTTGTGCTATTGTCCAGGATGTTGATGGCTAGGTGGTTGTCATGATTTTCAAGTCTCTCCAGGTGTCTCTTACTGATTTTTACTATTTCCTCACAGACTGATGGCATGTTTAGGTCTCTTTTTATTGTTGAGCTGCGCACGTAGTATGGGGCATTTACTAACTGCCTCAGAAGTCGACACTCTGATCTTTGGAGCTTTTTATGTGCAGTGCCCCAGTGCTCTATTCCATTGGTCCACGCTGGCTTAATTATGGTCTTGTAGAGAAGAACTTTGTTCTTTGTCGACAGTTTGCTCCTCCTGGATAGTAGCCATGACATTGACCTTGCCTTATGCCTTATTAGTTAAACTTTTTCGTCTATGTGGGTCTTCCATGTCAGCCTTCTATCGAGCGTCATACCCAAGTATTTCGCTGAGCTCTTGTGTGGGATGATAGAACCATTTAAGGAGACTGGCGGACAGTTACCTGGTCGTAGCGAGAAGGTAATGTGGGTGGACTTGTCAGCGTTGATGACAATATTCCAGCGTTTTAGCCATGGTTGCAGATCATTGAGGACATGTTGTAGCTCTTGACTGGCGGCGACCCTGCTGTCAGCAGAACAAACAAATGCTGTATCATCCGCGTATGTGCATGTGCTGAAATTGTCCTGTGTTGGTAATGCCATGTATGCAGTGTATACTGAGTACAATATAGGCCCAAGGAAGCTTCCTTGAGGCACTCCAGCACACACTGTCTGGATGGATGATTCAGTTTGGTTGAGCCTGACATAAAAACTTCTATTCTCGACGTAATCCTTAAGGAACAAGTAATGTGGCGTGGGGAGGCTCCTTTTCAGTTTGTACAATAGCCCATGGTGCCACACCCTGTCGAAAGCCTGCCGCACATCTAAGAAGACTGCTGCACAGTAGAGTCTTTTCTCAAGAGAGTCGAGTATAATGCTCACAACTCTATGACACTGCTGAATCGCTACGTGGCTGAATCCAAATTGGGGATCTGGTATTATACATTTTCTTCCAGGATTGGCAGTAGTCTCTTCAGGAAAAGTTTCTCCAGAATTTTGGATAGAATTGTGAGCAAACTAATTGGCCTGTACGACGCTAGTTCTGTTACTGGCTTACCCGGCTTGGGGATGAGAATGACTTCGGCGCACTTCCACTGTGTTGGGAAATGGCCAAGTCGTAGGCATTGGTTCATAATAACCTTGAGGCTCTCAATACAGTTTGGTGGGAGTAGTTTTAGGGTTGCTGCATCTAAATGGTCATACCCGGGGATTTGGTGAGTTTTAGCTTAGCTATTTCTTCTTGAATCTCCGTGTTGTCAATCTCTTGTATAGGCAGATCCATAGGGCAAGTGTTTCAAGGAACTGTATGGTTTTTTTCTTTATCATCGCTGTCGCACAGGTTGAATGGTTGAAAACTATTTCTCAGGTGATCTGCAAAGGCATCGGCTTTCTCCTGGCTGGAACGACACCACAAAACCGTTGTGTTTTTAACGGGTGCAATCTTCTTTACCGGCCTTTTTAGGTATTTGGTGGCATTCCACAAGTTATGTTCAGCTTTAGCAGGTTCTAGCTCTACTAGATACTACTCCAGAGATTCGTTTTTTGAGTCTATTAACCGCTGAGTTAAATCTTTGCAAGCCATGTTGTATGCTCTTTTGTCACTCGGCATTCTGCTGACCTGCCATACTCTCCTAAGCCTTCTTTTTCTCGGCAACCATGGAAGCCAACTCAGTTGACCAGAGGTAGTTGTCCCTGCGAGCTCTGTGATTCCTCGGTCGTGTCTCCGATGCTTGCTCGGGTTGCCGCCATATGTACTTTTCTGGTAAGACTTTCCACAGCTTCATCGATATCACTCCCATTTTCAATTGCTGGTAGAGGGTCAACGTTTTCTTCCAACCATTTTTTTATAGATTTCACGATTTGTATTGCGTGTAGACAGCTTCGTTCTTGACTTCTTCCTAGCGTATGAGTGCTCCAGGACTAGTTTAACCATGCTGTGGTCAGAGCAGAGCTTGTAGGCAGCTTTGTCCGACAGAATCTTTGCAAGATCAACTCCTTTGCTTATAGCAAATTCAAGGAGGTCTGGT